>NW_027132342.1:1837500-11837500 GCF_026122565.2 Emydura macquarii macquarii | reverse complement strand
CAATGTTAATGTCATTCATCTTGGTGATAAGGAAGAAAAAAGCCTGAGAGAAAAGAAAAAAAACAAACTCTACCTTTTAATTTTTTCCCCACAATGATCATGGCAAGTAAATACTACTCATAATTGCAATGCAGATATATCTGGTCCAGTGCTGCCTCTCTTATCTAACACAAGAACTAAGCAAAGACGGACTCAAGCTGCAAAATCTAAATCTGGATCCAGATTTCTAACACCCCAAAACTGGGAGGTGTTCAGGTCACAGGTTTTGATTCAGCCCATTTTAGAAAGAGGGGCCATAATTGGATATGATAAGGGCACATCTTTGATACAAAGAAACATACAATAAGCAGTCTTTAAACAATTTTGTATTCTAATGTTGACACATTATCTTGAGTTCAGTGCCTTAGCATAATGCTAGCAGATGTCATGACTTGGATGCAATTTTGAGTAAAGCCGAAATCCTGACTACCTGTAGTCATAGAAGTCTTTTCACAAAAGTGTTAATCCCAGTGTTGTGACCATATTCCAGTGTAGGTAACTACAAAGAACCTATATGAATCCTCCCTGCACCTCCAGTTGCAAACAGCACTTTTCCTTATGTCCTGTCCTAAACCAGTGTGCAATGTTAATGTGAGTTGTTAAATAGCTATTGTGCTCCACCTCTAACGGTGGCTGCCTTTCAGCAGTAGATGAAGTGACAGCTATATATCTTTCATCTTCCTCACAAAGATGTTTTGAGACATCATTAATGTTGATAAAGCTCTTTGAAATCTCTAGATGAAAGATGCTATAGAATGCAAAGTATTATTATTCATGATGGTTATTTGGGTCCTTTCTTAGCATTCTATGTATTTCTGCAGTATGTTGATACTATCCTTGGCATGCTTCTGTAGTGTGTTTGTGAAAGAATTGAGGAATTTATAATGAGAAATCTAAAGAAAAAGGGGCTGTCTAAAACAACATAAGAACAGCCTACCCCCCATTCCCTATTTTCCCTCCAAATAAAATTTATGGGCCTTCTGTAATTAACTCAGTAACCACACACTGTTTTGAATAATTTCCTTTGAAATCATCCCCCAGTGCTATTGTCTGATGCTGTCTCTTCTGCCATGTTAACAGATTAGTAGTGATGCTCCTAATGAGAAGTGCTTCACATGGCATTGAGGTCTGAGCCTGAGCTTGAAGACAGCAGCAAAGGCATTCTGAAAGTGCTTTCTGAGTACTGAATTTGCTAAGGTGAATTTAAACAACCAAACACCTTTAGTTAGTATCTGTTTGAAAGTTTCATGTCTCTTCTGAAATAAAAAAAACTCTGCATATTAGAAGCCTTTGCTCCTGTTGTTATTGTTATTCATGGCAACTCCTCCCTTTAGCACAATTTACAATTATTGGGTACACCTATTCTGAGGCATTAAAGTGAAATTTCTTGCACCGCTGCATTGGCTGTTGCTTTTGTAGCACAAAACACTTATTGGGTACACCTATTCTGAGGCATTAAAGTGAAATTTCTTGCACCGCTGCATTGGCTGTTACTTTTGTAGCACAAAACACTTAATCTTAGCACATATGACCCGGCACCTGATAAAATGTGACAACTGCTACTAACTGACTCTTTTCAGCTATCAATTGTGCATGCAGTGTGCCTGTGTTAAATCATCCTATTATTACCGTTATTCCACCCTCCCCTGCTCCTTAGCCACACCCACTGGTCTAGTCTGGTTCACCCACTTGCTACACTTTGTTATTTAAATTATGAGCTCTTTGGGCAGGGACTGTCACTTATACTACAGCACCTCAGTGTTACCGAATGATGTTGCAGTTCAGTTAATAATAATTTTTAAAATACTCAAGTGAAGTGTTGCGTGTCTGAATTAATGACTCAATATTGTCAAAATTACAGGCACAATTGAAATTATTTAATCTAAGATTATCAATCAGAGATTAGTACAACACTATACAGAATACAGAAAATAGAGAATACATTACCATTCTTTATTGTCAGTCGAAGAGCTGGGTATGTCTCTCCTGCATCTGGAAGGGAGATCCACAGTGTTCATCCCCCCTTAAATTCTCATATCAGTATCATTATATAGGGTTTCAGATAAAGGAAACCTCATTGCCAAGAATAGTCTCCCAGAAACATATGTTATGATGTCATTTCTGTACATTCTCAGTTTACTTGATTTCTGTGTGAAGGCATGATTATTTACAGCTGGGAGGACTAACAGTTCTGCAAGATAATATATCTCAGTGGGTCTTTTTTACTCCACAATCATTCTTCTATGTTGATTTCCCCAACAGAAAATATCTGCTATAACAATCCTCAAGTCGATAAATGCTTCTGTCAGCATTATATCTGTATGTTAAGGGGATGGTTTTTACAAACATCTGGAATTGTATAGGCATGAATGTGCCCAAGAGTTATTAAATATAGCACAATGAATACTTATTACTTATTAGTTAGGGACCAGTGTTCTGAGCCTTAGAATTAAGACATACACTCTGCTGACGATAAAGATGCTTTCTGTATATTTGATTCATTTATATATTAATTATTCTTTAGAAAGAACTAACAGGTACTAACATAAGCCCCCTTGTTGCTATTGTTGACTAACCATAACAATGCTAAAACTACTTAGCTAATTGTTTGTATGAGGCTATAGTTAAGGCATTCAAGAGATTTATACTGCTTGAGTAATACAAGTAAACTACTAAACAAAATCAATACAAAGAAACCTACCAGTACTTCCAAAATAACTAGAGCCTTAAATGTAAATTCTATCCATGTCTGAGAAATAGGTAAGTTAAAATCTCCAACATGTACTAGATCTTCTAAAATCTTTTCTGATACATGCATGTCATTACTGCTTTGAACAACGTGTATTTTTCGATTTAACAATGATTTTAGATTTAAAGTCAATGGATGAATACGTACATTAAAAACTGGTAGATGATTTGCAATCTGAAAATTGGTACAGACATAATTACAGTTTGACCAATTATGCCTCATGCCTGAGGAAGACAAAAATTTGGAAGACTGACATCATATATAAGGTCTCCATTCAAAAATGTTTTATGATTAGTTACCACTCAATACTGTCCTTCCATGTTATAGGCCACCTTTACTGTAGGAAGTCTTCACTTAGTGAGTTTCACCAGACATGAGACAACAGCAGCTAGCCTGTCTGTCTCGTTGGTCTGTTTAGCGTCTGCATGGCCACAGACAGGCATTGCAACATCAAAAATATCATACCTGCAAACATATTGATACCCTTTTACAGAGCAACAAACTGAATACAATGCCCTCCATGTTTGTGTTTCTGGGTGAAACACTAGTAGCTATGGTATATCCAGTTGTTCCTTGTAGATTTCTTCTTCTAGGTAACCTGCTGAATGGACAGTTGCTAATTTGTTAAAAACAGCTATACTTGGGTCTAATATTGATAAAGATACTGTAAAAGAAATGTACAGAGACTGTCATTGAACAAGATTTATTTAAATAACACATGCCTGATTAGGATGGGTTGTCACTGATTCCAAATTTCTAATAGTACTAAATGAAATTTGTCTACATTTTTCTGCACATTGCTAATTGACAGAATTTCGCATTGGGAAAGCTTCAGTCCGTTTTGAGAATGGATCTACTATGAGCAACAAATATTTGTTTCCCTTTTTAATCTTGGGTAACGGACCAACAAAATCAATGTGTAAATTAGACCATGGTCCTGAATTTCTCTGTAGTCTAAGGGGAGCATTGTTTTTATTGCCTGTTGGATTATTTTGTGCACAGATTAAGCAATTGTCACAATATTCTCTTATATCCTTTTTCATCTATGGCCACCATCCAAATGATTTTAATCTCTCCATTGTTTTGTCTGATCTCTGATTTCCTCCAGGGAAACATCATGGACTGAATATGTTAAATCCTTCCAGATTTGTTTTGGTATCACTCATACTGGTATCTCATTCCCTTGGTATATGAGCAAACAACTTCCTGTTGACAATGCCAATTTTGATTCATAAGGATTAAAGGTGAATCTTGTAACAAATCCATTTTTCCCTGTACATATTTAATTGCGTCTAATAACACCGCATCTTGCTTCTGTAGTGCTGGCAAGTCAGACACTATCTCTGTGGTGCTGACTGCTGTGCTGACTGCCGACACAGAGTTTCTGCAGTATTAACTGAAGGAATCGGGGTGCTCATCATTTTGTGTGAAAATGTTCACTTCTTGGCCCATTGAACATTTCAATTCTCAAGAGAATCAGCAACACAATTTTCCAGATGAAAAGGAGCTGTTTTTCTATGGGTTTTCACTTTGCAAACAAAGGGAGGAGAAGGAAGAAGGGATGCAAGGGAAGCAGGATAAGAAAATAGCAAGGCATCGGAGGATACAAAGTTGTGAGAAGGCCAAAAAGGAAGAAATTCTGTAAGGGCATTACAAACCTGTGCAGAATCAGATAGGAAAGGCAATTGTGAATTAGAAGAAGCAAAACATTTGCAATATGCAAATTTGCAATTATGAGTCTCCGAGACCCGTCATGTTTAACCACTGGCCAAACAGGAGTGTTATTTGTGGAAGTGCAGGGGCAAAGGACATCCTGCTGTACCAAAGAAGCAATAGTTTCTGCAATATGTGGTTTTGCTTCATCTGGCATTGAGGGGGAAGATCTGGCCCTGCAATTGTTACAGTGACTGTCATCCTGCCACAATCATGTTTGTGTTGAACAAAAGCTGAAGCATTTGCTTCCACTAAAGGTTCTAGAATATCCCTCAAAGGGTGAGTCTTATAAATTGCTGACAAGTTACGTTGTGCAGGTTTCTTGATCACAGCAATTGCTGTGGATCAGGAGTGATAATTGGATTAGTTATACAGATGGGTCCAGTAATAGCACATAGCAAGCGAGTAGTAAGATCTACTATGCACTCATGTTGAACCATAAAATCAGAACCAAGTATATTTTGATGTTCAGGCAAAAAAGTGAGTGCAAACACATGGATTTGTTGCATTGGTTCTATAATCACAGGCAGTGGTAAAGAAAGAGTAGAAGATACAGAACTACTAGCAAAGGTTTCCAAAGCTAAAGATTTACCAGAAGAAAAGGAAGACATAGAAGGGCTAACTTTGTTCAAAAGAGAAATGGACGGTTTGGTGTCAGTTAGCATACTTAATTGGCAGGCTCTAACCAAAGCTAACACAAAAGAGTGAACACAGCTATTCAATTGCAAGCAGCACAAAACTTTACATGAGGCCTGACACCTTCATTATGAAGGAGAGGGCTTCTGAGAAGCAGTGAGTGTTGTCTGTGGTGCTCCCAGGCTGCATTTGTTTGGCTGTGAACGGTAGTTACTGCATCAATTTGATTATGCAGCCTATTTACTTGCTTTCTAAGATGTTGGTAAGAACCTGGAGGGTGTATCTCCTGATCCCCCTGATGCAGTGCAAAGGATGCATGCTGTGTATATTGAGGGGTATTATAATTACGGAACAAGGAACCACTTTATTTGCATTAAAAGCAATTGAAAGTGATCTTTGGAAATATGTGTGTAAGGTGTTTGAAGAAGAGATAGAGGGAAAAGATAGAAAGGGGAAAGAGAAACAGTTAGAAGGCATGACTATTTAAGGTCTGTATGTAATTTGCATAGCTTTAAATAGTACGGTTAGTAAACTAAAATAGAAAATAAGAGAATTGGAATATGATTTGAAAAAAGAAAAGGAGTTAAACAAGGAAGTAAAACAACAACTGGAGGGTGTCAGTAGTTTAAACATCTCCTTGTCTTGTAATTTGCAGGAGGCGAAGGATAAGATAGGGGATTCCAGGAACAATTCAGTCAGGAGAGAAAGGAGGAATTAGGGTGGAAATCAACAGCAGAGGTTTGAAAAGTTTGTGTAGGATAGTGCAGAGTCAGGTTGCAGCAGAAAGACTCGGAAGTGTGAAAGACCACGGTCAGGCCTTGTCTACACTAGAAAGGTTTGTCAACACAAGTTACACTGGTGATCAAAAAGTGCTGTAATTACAGCATTTGCGCCAATCCATACAGCACTCGTGTCACTGAAGCACATCCATACTTGGTACTCTAGCATCAACAGTGAAAGCAATGCACTGTGGGCAGCTATCCCACTGTGCAACTCACCACCCTGTGCCTCTAAGAGTTGTGGAAAGGTGGAGAGGATCACAGTGCATCATAGGTGCGGGTTCAATATCCCATGATGTATTGATTTCCATCCTGTCAGTCCTTGCATTCCTGACTGAGTTTCGTGGCATTTTTCAACAATCCCCTGTTTCCTGATCAGCCGCCATCTCTATCTGAAAGGATGGATCCTGCACTACTCTCCACTATTGCTGTCAGTGTTCTGAACACATCGCGGCTGGTCATGCAACATATCATGAGCTCACAATCAGAACAGGAATTCGAGGCACCTGACCTGCTGTGTGCCATGCAAACAAACAGCAGTGGATTACTGTTTGCATTCACAGAGTATCTACACATTATGCACTGCTGCTTTTGGGCACGTGAAACAAAACACTGAGTGATGAGATCACATTGTTATGCAGATCTGGGATGACGAGTGGTAGCTGTAGAACTTTCGAATGCGCAAAGCCACCTTCATGGAACTCTATGTGGAGCTCACCCCTACCCTGTGGCTCACGAACACACAAATGAGAGCTGCCCTCTCAGTGGAGAAGTGTGTGGTGATCGCTGTGTGGAAACTGGCAACTCCAGACTGCTACTGATTGGTCACTAATCAGTTTGGAGTCAGCAAGTCCACGGATGGAGTTGTGTTATCACAAGTGTGCAAGGACATTAACTACATTCTTCTACGAAGGAGTGTGACACTGGGAAATGTTTCTGAAATAGTGGATGACTTCACGGCAATGAGATTCCCTAACTGTGGTGGGGTGATAGATGGCACGCATATCCGAATTTTGGCCCCGGACCATCTTGTGATATGGTATATCAATAGAAAGGGGTACTTCTCTGTGGCACTGCAGGCACTCGTGGGTCACCATGGGCTTTTCACTAACATCAACACGGGTTGATCAGGGAAGGTGCGTGATACATGGATCTTCAGGAGCACTGGCCTGTACAGAAAGCTGAAAGCAGGGACTTTCTTTCCAGACCAAAAGATTCCAATGAGAGATGTTCAGATGCCCATAGTGATCCTGGGAGACCCAGCCTACTCATTAATGAGTCCTGGCTCATGAAGCCTTATTCGGGCAATCTGGATAGCAGCAAGGAGCGCTTCAATAATAGGCTGAGCAGGTGCTGAATGACTGTTGAATGTGCATTTGGCAGATTAAAAGCCCACTGGAGATGCCTTTATGGCATGCTAGACCTAAATGAGGTCAATATTCTCATGGTTACCGCAGCCTGCTGTGTGCTCCATAATCCATGTCAAGCTAAGGGTGAAAGTTTGCTCCTGGATGGAATGCAGAAGTGGATTGCCTGGCATCTGAATATGAAAGCCAGATGCTAGGGGAATTAGAGGAGCACAATGGGTGGCCATTCGGATCAGGGAGGCATTGAGGGCCATTTTGAGAATGAGAACCAAATAAAGTGTTTTTGTGAAAGCGCTGTGCCATCCAGCTATCCAGCTTGAGCTGTGTAGCAATGACAGGTTAAAGTACCGTTTGCAACACAGAAATAAAGCATGCTTATTGTTCGCACAGCTTGTCTTTATTAAACAAAAACAGGTTACAACACAAAAAAAAAAAACACCAAGCTGGAGAGGAGAAAGCAGGGAAGGGCAGTGTGAGCTATGATAGCTGGGTGTAAATCCAGCTGTCGTTGTCGTAGCTGTCTGAAGGGGTGGAGTGAAAGGGGTAATGAGGTGGGCCAAGAGTTTGGTAGGAATGTGTGTGGGGAGTGTATGGAAAGCAGTTCTGTAGTGGCTGCAATGTGGGGGCGAACACACATGAACTCTGTCTGCAGTGTCATGATTGTCATTAGCAGCTCCAACTGCTCCTCCATGGCTTTGATCATGCGCTCATGACCTGCTAGCAGCCAGTCATGGTTTCCCTTCCTTTCCTGTCTATCAGTTTTTTGACTTTCGGACACAGATTGTCTCCATACCCTTTTCTCTTTTTTGCTGCCTCAGAGGATCGGAGTTCTTGGAACATCTCCTCTTTGCTTCTCTGAGGTCGCTTCCTTATCAGCAAGAGGCGCTTTGCAGCTGTGGGTCTTTAGCTGTGAAGAACAGGAAACAATGGACAGAAGCATTATTGTGGGTACCCTAACACTATAGATACATTACTGATAAACACATCTATTTCTCACTGTCTCTGGGAAGAGCACATCTCCATGATCAGCCTGGGCATGGTGAGTTTTGCTGAGTGGGGGCATCATACGAGGAAGAGGTTCTGGGTGAGTGGTTGCTTTGGGCATAAATGCAGGTAGATAGGGACAAAATTTCAAATTGTGCCACCATTTTCCACAGGCAGAGTCTATAAAAGCCAGTACCTTGCTCTTGGGAGTAAACAGGGATGCTAGGGTGCATCTCCTCTATGCGAGCAGCTACAACCCAGGTCCCTATGCTGCTTGCCTGTGTGCCGCTTCCATCCCTGCCAATCATTTCCATCCCTGCCGAAGTAATTGCCGATTGGTACGGGAAAGTGTCCTACAGTGGGGGAAAGAAATAAAGCCACTCTGCCAAGGAATCTGAGGCAGACAATTGGAGAGTACCTACAGAAAAGTTTCCTAGAGATCTCACCACAGGATACCCATGAAATCTCAGCATACATTAACATGCTTCTCAGCCATGTTGTCTAGCTGTGCAAGGGAATGGGAAGCACATGAAAACACAGCTACCCTTGTGCATTTCTGTCTCTTCAATTACCTCTATCATTTAGCAAAGCAAAGGACCCCTGTGCCTCCTGTACACAAGCAGCATCAGCTCTGAAAAAAACTTACCAGATCTCCCCTCTCCTGCATCCTGCACGCCAGAGCTGCAGGTCTGGGACTGGCTGGAACCCTCGGGAGTTGCAAAGAGATCCTGACTCCCCACATCACCGAACGACCTGATCCCCAGCTCTGGCTCCTCATCCAACTCCTCCTTCTCATCAATTACTTCTTCGTTGGGGTTGAGTCCGGTGCCTGCTGCATGTCCCAGGCATGCAGAGATATTCACAGGTGTGTTGGGGTGGAAGTGGTCACCATTGAGGATGGCTTCCAGCTACTTATAGAAGCACCAGGTGTTTGGCTCTGCACCAGAGCGACTGTTTGCCTTCCTGGCCTTTTGGTAGCACTGCTGCAGCGCCTTGATTTTCACTTGGCACTCCAACATACCCAGTTCATAGACCTTCTCCACCATGGCACGAGAAATCTGGCCATAGGTATCAAAGTTCCTTCGGTTGTAGTGGAGTTGGGACTGCACAGCCGACTCCCAAAATGCCAATGACATCCAGAAGCTCCAGTGTGCTCCAAGCAGGAGAGCATTTGATGCATGGAGCTGCCATGATCAGCTGGGAAGAAGCAATGTGAGCTCTCCATGCCGACCGAGCAGGAAGTGGAATTTCAAAAAATCCTCGGACTTTGAAGTGGGAGGGGCAGATGACTGCAGGGCAGTGGAGTTCAAACTGATGGCCAGAGCGGTCAGGCTGGGCATTGTGGGACACTTCCAGAGGCCGTTTACCGCAGCATAACCAACTGCGCTGTCTACATTGAAGCTTTGTTGCTTTAAGTTGTGCAAAAAAAGCTCTACACTTTTCGTTGATGTGGTAGACCAGACCTTAGTGTAAGTTGAGAGAAAAAGATTTAAAAG
The DNA here is from genome assembly GCF_026122565.2 of Emydura macquarii macquarii. Lineage (NCBI taxonomy): Eukaryota > Metazoa > Chordata > Testudines > Chelidae > Emydura > Emydura macquarii. The sequence goes on along the minus strand of NW_027132342.1, from coordinate 11,827,737 downwards.
AACAGATCAGAGTTTTCAGGGAGCAGATAGCAGCTTTAAGACCAGATCGTCTGTCACCACAGCACCTCGATAAGTGGCTGATTTTCAAATGAGCTGAGCACCCAGCAGTTCTCCCATTGACCTCAGTAGGAACTGTTGGGTGCTTGGCCCTTTTAAAAATCTGATCACTTACTTAAGTGCTTTAAATATGGATTTAGGAGCCTAACTTTAGGTTCGTATTTTGAAAAGTATTAGGCCAAGGGCCTATCTGCTTTGGGAAGCTTCTGAGGATCTCATAGCATTGGCAGTGTTTGCTTTGGTGGCCTTGCCCAAAATTTGCCTTCTCTTCACTCTTTTCAGTGTGCTGTGGGCTATCTGACTGCCACCTTCCCACCCCAGAGCTGGCTGCAATTCAATTTTGCTGTACATACATAGAGCCAGACTGTATCCTGGCTAATACACCCGCACACAGCAGTAAGGAGCTTCTAGCACTCTTCATTCCCCTCTGCCAGCTGCCCATTCCATGGGGAGCAGCACAAAAGGGAGAGACACCTACCTGGGCTGTTATATTCCTCCCATGCATGTGGGCAGGGAGTAGGCAGAAAAGGGTGGACAATGGAGAGAGACATGCTGGCCAACACAGATGCACTGGTGCACTTAGGGGAACATACTATGCAAAGTATGGGGCTGAATTAGGGTAAAAGGGAAACAGAATCTGAGCCATTGTCTGGTCTCATGCTGCCCATCCAAGGGGCTCCTGGCAAAGCCACACTTGACTCCATCATATGTGAGATCCTGAAGAATGGAAGCTATCATAATAAGATATTGCAACTCAGATAGCTTTGCCAGTGATTATGTGAGTTGAGTCACAGAGGTAGTGCTGATATCCAGCTCAGTTCCTGGGAATTACTGAGGGCCCTCACATCTCATCAAAATCAGTGGGATTCTAGGGAGCTCAGCATCTTGCAGGATAGAGCCCTACTCTAGTGTTTGGGGTTTGGATAGGGGGACAAATCAGAACTAGGGCTGGCCATCATTGCATGAATACTTTGCAAAGGCATCTCAGGTGATTTCAACTCTACATATCAAAATTTCTCTTGTGAAATCAGGATTTACCAACAGATCTATCACCTTGAAGCGAAGGCATGGATTTGGATCTGGGGATCTAAATGCTCACCACCACCATCACTTCCACATTTGAAGAGGTTCAGATTCAAGGTTCCAGTTTTAACTTATCTTTAGTTATGACTGAATGCTGAATGATACAGATGCAATGCAGATGCAGGCTCCTCTGTGGCAAACTGAATACAGCTGCAATGACTTCTCACAGTCTGCACCTTTAAAAGGATGTTCTTCATGACACGGCCACTGGGATGCTGGCATACACCACCCTGTAGTAGATAGGGTGTAAGTCTATTAACTTTGTCATGGGGGTTGCGTGACTGAGCACTTCTCTGCAGTCACACCAGACTTCAGCCTTCACAGATTTAAATTCTGCTTGTTGTTGCGGGGAGAGGAAAGGTGATACATCTTTTAAAAGGCAGATGAGATCATCTTCCTTTTATAGAATCTGAGATCATTTGAAAGTAACACAGCAGTAGTCTAGGTGTGCTTCTCCTTCAGCATGAAAAGAGCACTCTCTGGGAATACCTACCCTGTTGAAAGGGATCCTATATTAATCAGGCTCTTATCTCAATATATGAATCCTAGACTGTTTTTTTCTTACAGGGAAATTAGGGTTTGGTGTCAGATGTATTATTTCTTCTGCTGACATATAATTCTGTCCACACGGACATCAGGGTGACAGCCAGGGCCTCTTTTCTTCCCCTCACTGTGTATGATTGAGAAATCATTAAAGCACTTTTAATCCCATCTCAAAAGAGGAAAAGCCTTTTCAGTTGTCATGGAGCTATTATTAGTCATCAAGATGATGCATTGAGGTCTGCCGAGAACAGTGCCTCACTCTACTATTCATTTTCAGATGGACACAGTCTGTCAAATACAGAGATATTTCTTTAACTTGTGTGTAATGCAATGGAAAGATTAAATACTGATCCTGAAAAAGACTGCCCACATGCACACACAGATCTGTTCTGTGTTTGTACAGCACCTAGCACAATGCTTCATGACTAGGCGTGATGGAGTTGAAGTTACCACAATGCAAAAGGATAATAGCAGCAGATCTCAGTCACAGGTCATATGTTAACATTTTGTTTCATATATAAATGGAGTATGTTCTATATGAGACATTGTAGGCTTAATTCTACTCTTGCTGGTTTTATACAGTTGTAACTCCATTGCCTCCTTCTGACTTACTCCAGTGCAAGAGGAGAATCAGGCCCCTAGGCTCTAAAGTACTTACCGAGGGGAGCAAGCATCATTATCTCCATTTAACAGATGGAGAAACTGAGGGACAAAGAGGTGAAGTGAATTGACCAATATCACACATTGACTCAGTGTCAGAGTCGGGAATAGATCTCAGATCTCCTGACTCTCATCCTAGTGTCCAGTTCACCAGACCTTGCTGCCTCCTATCACATGTAGATAGGGTTTGTACATTTAACTGTAAACATTCCTCTGAAATAAGTAATAAAAAAAAGTGGGATAAAAATGGTTTTGGCAGGGATGAGTACTATCTATGATAAAAGAAGAGGGAGAAGCACTGATCTATCATTTAATTATCAGGTTCTTATTAGAACAGAGTGCAATTTTTACATTGAACCTTCTTTTCAGCAAAAAAATGCAGTTGAGTTGATGGGAACATTTGTGCTGAATCCACCAAATTGCTTTGGCCAAACTCCCTTCCCAAAAAACAGAGTTTCAAGAAACTTGAAGTGTTTCATACTGATGTTTTCAAAATGAAACATTTCAGTTTTTAATTCAAAATGACTTTTCATTTAGAAATTTCCTTCAATTTTATTTATAAAAAAATAATAAAACCTTAAAAAAGTTCAGTCTAAACAAAATATTTCATTTCAGGTTCCACTAAACATTTTGTTTGACTCAAAATGAATTTCTTAAAAAGCTTTTTGGTTAAAAAATCCTTTCTTTTCAGGTTGATCTGAAACAATTTTTTCCCCCAATTTTTCCATAAGTGCCAGTGAACCAAAAAAAAAATCAGTTATTTGTACAGCTCTCGTTCTGGTACTGACTTGACCCTATCCAGGGAAGGCAGATCTTGAAACTAAATAGGTGGCCATGAATTATAAGGAGTTCAATATATTGATCTAAGGAATCTATAAGGGGTTGCTTATATGGATCATAAGTGAACTCAGACTGTAGTAATGAGAAATTTCATTATGCTTTGAGGCCCTGATTCAGCAAAACATTTAAGCATATGCTTAATTTTCAGCATGCGCTTAAGTGCTTTGCTAAACAGGGGCCTGAGATCTGAAGAAATGTGTATATACCGCAAATATAATCACATGTGGACACTACAATATTAGGTTGTACTGTTACAAGTTGTTAATATTCAAGTTGCTGGATTTTGATATTGACTGGATAACAGAAGTCAGTGTGTCCAAATGAAGTACTATTTTACATTTTTATAGCATGATCTCTTTTGAAGAATTCCAAAATACTCTACAGACTAGGTATCCAGTTACCTAAGACCAGGTCTACACTTCTACTTACTTCTGTATAACTGAGGTTGCTCAGTGGTGTGAATAAGCCACTCCCTGAGTGACATAAGTTACACTGACCTAAGCACTGGCATGGACAGTGTTATGTCGGCAGGAGAGCTTCTCCCGCTGACAAAGCTACTGCCTCTCATGGAGGTGGATTTATTATGCCAATGGGAGAGGTCTCTCCTATTAGCATAGAACGTCTTCAGCAGACGTGCTACAGCGGCACAGCTGCATTGGTGCAGCATCATTGCTGTAACACTTCTAGCGTAGACTTCTTCTTCTTTGGCATCCTTCAGTCTCAAGAGACGATGGGTATGTGCCCCTCAGAGGTAAAAAATTTACTCAGTTGGTTTTATGGCAGTTGTGGGTGGGGCTGAAGAGACCTACTCAAGAGAAACAATCTTCGCTGCGTTTGTCACATTGAAAGGTGGAGTTTCGACCCTTTGGGCTCTGCCTTCTGAGAGCTCTTTTCTCCTCTGCTAAGCTGGACTGCTTCTTGTAGTAGCTTTGGAGACCTTTATTGAGCTCTTGTTTCCAAAGGCTATGGACCTGAATGTAATCTTCCCAGTTATCCATGTCCATTTCTTTGAGGTCTCACTTGCACACATCCTTAAAACATAATTAACTTTAGATCTTTTCCCAGATGCCAATTCGCCATAAAGGATGTCCTTTGGGATGTGCCCATCATTCATGCAGCACACAGGCCCAAGCCAGTGAAGGCATCTCTGTTTAAGGAGTGTTTCTATGCTGGGTATACGGGCCCACTTGAGTACCTCAGCGTTGGTGACTCTGTCCTTCCAGGATATTCCAAAAATTTGACGACGACAACATAGCCCTTGGCAGCTATTGACAGCTATTGAGCCTTTTTTCCTGATGAGAGTATAAGCCCCATGTCTTGCTCCAGTACAAAAGTGTACTGATAACACATGCATGATACACACAGATCTTTGTGTATTCTGTCAGTTTGTTGTTTTGCCATACCCCTTTGCTTAGTCTTGGTATTGCTAACACAGAAAAGGACCGGGATATCATACAAGAAGTTCTGGATGACTTTTTAAACTGGAGTAATAGAAATAGGATGAGATTTAATAATGGAAAATGCAAGGTCATGCATTTATGGACTAAAACCAAAAAATTTTGCTATAAGCTGGGGACACATCAGTTGGAAGTGACAGAGGAGGAGAATGACCTGGGCATATTGGTTGATCACAGGATGACTTTGAGCCGCGAATATGATATGGCCGTGAAAAAAGCTAATGTGGTCCTAGGATGCATCAGGTGAGGTATTTCCAGTAGAGAGAGGGAGGTGTTAGTACCGTTATACAAGGCACTGGTGAGACCTTATCTGGAATACTGTGTGCAGTTCTAGTCCCCCATGTTTAAGAAAGATGAATTCAAACTGGAACAGGTGCAGAGAAAGGCTACTAAGATGATCCGAGGAAAGGAAAACCTCTCTTATGAGAGGGGAGTCAAAAAGCTTGGTTGTTTAGCCTAACCAAAAGAAGACTGAGGGGAGATATGATTGCTCTCTATAAATATATCAGAGGGATAAATACCAGGAAAGGAGAGGAATTATTTAAGTTCAGCACCAATGTGGGCACAAGAACAAATTGATATATATCATGAAGTTTAGACTTGAAATTAGATGCAGGTTTCTAACCATCAGAGGAGTGAAGTTCTGGAACAGCCTTCCAAGGGGAGTAGAGGGGGAAAAAAACCTAGCCAGCTTCAAAGATGATCTTGATAAGTTTATGGAGGGGATGGTATGAAGGGACAGCCTAATTTGGCAATTAATTGATCTTTGACTACTAGTGGTAAATATGCCCAATAGCCTGTGATGGTATGTTAGATGGAGCGGGTTCTGAGTTACTACAGAGAATTCTTTCCGGTGTCTGGCTGGTGAGTCTTGCCCACATGCTCAGGATTTAGCTGATCACCATATTTGGAGTCGGGAAGGAATTTTCCCCCAGGGCAGATTGGCAGACGCCCTGGGGGATTTTCACCTTCCTTTGCAGCATGGGGCACGGGTCACTTGCTGGTGGATTCTCTGTACCTTGAAGTCTTTAAACCATGATTTGAAAACTTCAGTAACTCAGTAGATTAGGGGTCTATTACAGGTGTGGGTGGGTGAGGTTCTGTGGCCTGTGTTGTGCAGGTCATACTACATGATCATAATGGTTCCTTCTGACCTCAAAGTCTATGACTCTATATTGTGGAGGCAGCTTTTCTGATGTGGATGTTGAGTTCCTTTTCAAGTGAAAATTGACTGTGATCAAGTATGTGAACTCGTTCACCACTTCAAGTTCGTAATTATTGATGTTGACAGAAGGTGCTTCTTCAACTCGTTGGCATATTGTGTTTGTCTTCTTTAGGCTTATCATAACCCTGAAGTCTTGGCAAGCTTTGGAAAAACTATCCATGAGGTTTTGGAGATGGGCTTCTGTGTGGGTTGTCATTGCTGTATCATCAGCAAAAAGGAGATGTTGGATAATGGCCTCCCAAGTCTGGGTTTTAGATCTAAGCATTGCAAGATTGAACAACTTACCAAGTAGATTCCCTCAGCTGAGGAATCAAAAACTTGTTTCAGTAGCAAGGAGAAGAAAATCACAAATGAAGTTGGGACAAGTACACAGCCGTGTTTGAACCCACTATGAATCTAGAAAGCCTCAGAGACTGAGCCATTGTATTGGACTGTGCCGTACATGTTTTCATGGTAGGACCGAATTGTGCTTAAGGGCTTGGGGGAACATCCAGTCTTTTCTAGAAGGACAAATAGTTCGTTTCTACTGAAAAGGTCAAAAGCCTTTGTGAGATTGATAAAGGCTACGTAAAGGGACTTTTTTTGTTCTCTGAATTTCTCCTGTAGTTGTCTGAGTGAGAAGATCATATTCACAGTAGATCTTTCAGCTCTAAAGCTGCACTGTGATTCAGGATAAATTCTATCTGCCAGGATCTGAAGTCATTCAGGATAACTTGGGCAAAGGCTTTTCCCATGATGCTAAAATGGGAAATTCCATAAGAGTTGTTACAGTTGCTCCAGTTGCCCATGTTTTTAAAGAGCGAGATGCCATCATCATCACATTTCTTGTGGTACTTTGCCTTCTTTCCAGCACAGACAGAGCAACTTGTAAAGGTATTGCAGTAGGATAGGTTTTCCACATTTTATGACCTCTGATGATATGCAATCTTTTCTGGGGGCCTTCCCATTGGAAAGGCCATCTATGGCATGGCTAAGCTCCTCGGCTGTTGGTTCATTGTCAAGTTGGTTCATAATAGACAAGCTTTTGATGACTTTGATGGCTGTGTCCATACCAATATTTTCACAAGAATAAAGCTCAGAATAGTGTTCTGCCCAGCGATCCATCTGCTTGGTTCGATCATTAATTGTTTCCCCTGTTGTTAATTTCAATGGGGTTGTTTTCTTTGAAGTTGGACCCCCAGGCTTTCTTGATCCCATCAGACATGCTTCTGATGTGGCCTGTATCAGCTGCTATTTGGATGCTTTCACATAGATGCAGCCAATAGTCCAAGCAGTTTCTTGTAACTTGGTTCTTGCTGCTCTCAATGCTTGTAGGGTTTTCTCATTTGGATCTCTCTTATAATTGATTTGGGCTGTACATTTGACCTCGATGACTTGTGTCATCTCACTGGAATATGCATCAAACCAGTCGTTAGTCTTGTTTTCTTTCTTCCCAAAGACTGACAGAGCTGCGTCACAGATAGTGTTCTTCAGTTGCTCTCACTTCAGCTGGTCACTTGTGGCACAATCACTGGAGTCACTTGTTATAATATGTTCTTGTAATGCTATGACTTTTCTTGGTCCGCTATAGTACTGATGTTAACTATAGTACTGATGTTAATACAAGGATGTCCTTTTGCTTTAGATCTTTGGTTTAAGTATGACCTTGCTGCATACCAAAATATGGTCTGTGTCACAATCAGCACTTTGATAACTGCAGGTAATAAGGACGCTGTTAAGATTGATATGCCTTGTGATGATAAAATCCAGTAGGTGCCATTGGCCAGTTCTGGGATGTTTCCAAGACACTTTATGTTGCCTCTTTGTCTGGAAGAGTGAGTTTGTTACACAGAGCTCGTGGTAGGAACAAAATTCTAGCAGAATTCTAGACCATTTTCATTCATTTTATCAGTTCCATATTCACCAAGACATTTGGTCCATGCATCATGATCAGCTCCCACCCTTGTGTTGAAGTCCCCTAGCAGGAAAACATATTCATGTTTTGAGATCCTGCTGATGGTGGCATTCAACTGGTCTTAAAACTGGTCCTTGATATCATAAGATGAGGAAAGTGTTGGGGCATACACACTCACAAGATTGAATGGGCTCTCAGATGTGAACAAGTGTAGTGCCAAAATTCTCTCTGATCCATTTTTAGGTGGCTCAATCAACCCTAGAAGTGAGTTTTTAATGACAAATCCCTCTTTGCACTCTCGCATTTCTTCAATGCTTTTCCCCTGCCACAGAAATGTGTAGTCTTTTTCCCTAAGAGAGCCACTTGATGCTAGCTGTGTTTCTTGGAGGGATACAAAATCCACATTGAGTCGTTTTAACTCAACATTGATCATGGCAGTTTTATATGCATCATTGATTAGTTGAAGGTCCTCAGATATTCCAGTGGTCATGATGCAAATGTTCCAGCACCCTATCCTTAAAGATGTTTTCATTTTCTTACATAATTTGCCTGATGTGTTGATTTCAGTCAACTTGTCAAGTTATAAAACTCTAAGCTCTATGCACCCATTGAAGCAGGCGAAGTGTGGTGGGACAACACCCTATTGTCTGGGGGCTGCCCAGTTTTATGGTGGGCAGTAGTTGTCTAGTGAGATACAAAGATATCTCCCACCATCGGAGACAGTCCCTGGAACTCAACTCTATGCCGGTTGAGTAGGGGCTTAAAACTGGTGACTGCTACCTGCCATGTTGTGTCGACTCTCAAGACAAAGCTGAAGTACCTCTCCAGGGCGCAATCCTGAGAAAATAATATGGGGGTCCTGAGTTGCCCATGCATCAAGGCCCCTTTTGGCATTACTGGTAAAGTCCATAGGAGAAGAAGAATCAATACACCTGGTACCTGATCTGCTGCAGGAGTTGTCAGAAAATATTAGTACCTGACTGCCTTAGGGGCTGCACTCCAGATTTTCTGTCTGAGTTTACTCTCATAGCTTTTACATTCTCCCAAATTCACTCAAAAGGCAGTGGTGCTTTTCTGTCAAGTGTTGCTCCCTTAGCCTTTTGCCCTCTTAGGCTACCTGCAAGGCAGTGGATTTGATGAGCCGCAGGTAATACCGTCTACTTTCATTATGGTGGCAGGCATAGCCTGATCTGACTCCATACTGTAGACTAGCCTCTAGATATCTAGCACCACTGAGTGCAACCAGTTTTGGGACAGTGGGGAGGGGCATCTAAAAGCAGAAGACTCCACTGAGTGCTGTGTATGTGAGGGGATGGAGTGGAATTACACTAATTGTTATGTTAATTAGAAATCACATCAAAAGTTGAGGCTAGTGTGATCTGTGCTGGGAAATAAGAGGCAGGAAACAGGCTGAGAGAAATAATGTCACTTTCCAAACCTCTCTCTGGGCTCATGTGTGGGTTACTTTGATTTGTGAATATATTCTGTAGAGTTTTATGGCAGCATATCACAGTATAGAGTTACTGTATAGCTAGTCCTATTAGAAATCACCTGGTAAAGAGCATCCCACAAATTAAAAAAAAAAGGCAATTGCAAAGGAATGTGAGCTTCGTCTGCCTTTTCAGTTTCCACTGTATATAAACCCTTTGGAAAATCAGCTGTGAAATTTCACTCAATGCTCATTGACAACCAGAAACAGGCACTTTGGCTGCTATAGAGAGTAGTTATTTAAGATTACTATAGTAATGGTTTATGATACTGTGGCGAGACTGGCTTGTTCAGCCCTTTTGTGTGTACTGTGCCCTCTTCGGATACGACTATGATGTGCCTGGGTAGGAGCGGGGGGGGGGGCCCGGTCCCAACCTCTGCCCCGGGCCCCGACCCAGGGACCCTGTGTGGAGTACTCTTCAAACTGCCCAGTCCGTGACTTACTCCCTTCCCTGGGTCGCCTGTCCTTGGCCCCACTGCTTGCAGTCTGCTTCCTGGAACTGGGCAGGGATGGGTTCTCCCTCAGGCCTGTGCCAAGGGTCCCTGGCCGTAGCCAGACAGGTACCCCCTCTTGTCTCTGGTACCTTTGGGGTTGTAGTATGTGGCAGTGGTTGCTCCAAGTCCTGTAGCAGCTCTCCTCCGCTCCACTCTGCTTCTTCTCCTAACTCCCTTCCAGCTGTCCCCGTCTGCCTGACAGGGAGGTTTTTAACTGCTGGGGCAAGCTCCTTGATTGGCCTCAGCTGGCCTAATTGGCCTAATTGCCCCGGAGTAGCCCCAGCTGGATCACCCAGGGAACAGGGATTTGTTAATTCTGGGGCTAATATAGCCCTCTACTACTCTCCTGTAGCCATCAGGTCTGGCCCTGTCACACATCCCCCCCCCTCCCCCCCCCCGGCTCAATCCCACCGGGTTGGGCAACATGGGATGACATGCAGTGAACCCGGGACAAGCCATCCGCGTTTCCATGGCAACTACCAGCCCTGTGTTGTATCGTGAATCGGAAGGGCTGGAGGGACAGGAACCACCTGGTCACACGGGCATTCTTCTCCCTGTTCTGTTGCATCCACTGGAGGGGTGCGTGGTCGGTCACAAGGGTAAAGTGGTGCCCTAACAGGTAATAACGGAGGGCTTCCATAGCCCACTTGACGGCGAGGCATTCCCTTTCTACGACCGCATATCTCTGCTCTCTCGGGAGAAGTTTTCGGCTGAGGTACATTATCGGGTGCTCCTCATCCTCCACCATCTGTGACAAGATTGCCCCCAGGCCTACTTCGGAGGCATCTGTTTGCAAAATAAATTCTTTTGTAAAGTCTGGGGCGAGAAGGATTGGGTCACTGCAGAGGGCAGTCCGTAAGTCTCTGAAGGCTTCCTCTGCCTTGGGGGTCCATCGCACCATGTCTGGGTCTCGGGCCTTTATCAGGTCAGTCAGCGGACTGGCTCTGGAGGTGAAGTGGGGGATAAACCGCTGGTAGTACCCTACCACCCCTAAGAAGGCCCGGACCGGCTTCTTTCGATTAGGCCGGGGCCAGCTCTGGATTGCTTCCAGCTTGCTTAGTTGAGGCTGTACCATACCCCACCCTACGACGTATCCGAGATACCTAACCTCGGCAAGTCCTATGGCGCACTTGGCAGGCTTTGCAGTAAGGCCAGCCTGTCTCAGGGTGTTCAAGACTCCTTCCACCTTCCTTAGGTGGGTTTCCCAGTCTGGAGTGTGGATGACCACATCGTCCAGGTACGCCACAGCATATTCAGCATGGGGCTGTAGCAACTTGTCCATTAGGCACTGGAAGGTGGCGGGGGCTCCATGTAGTCTGAAGGGGAGGACAGTGTATTGGAACAGCCCGTCTGGTGTGGAGAAAGCGGTTTTCGCCTTTGCCTCCTCGGCTAGAGGGATTTGCCAATACCCCTTGGTCAGATCAAGGGTGGTCAGGAACCGGGCCTTGCCCAATCGGTCCATGAGTTCATCTATGCGGGGCATGGGGTATGCATCGAACTGTGAAACCTTGTTCAGTCGGCGAAAGTCATTGCAGAACTGCGTTGTGCCATCAGGTTTAGGCACCAGCACGATTGGGCTAGCCCACTGGCTATGAGATTCCTCTATGATCCCCAGCTCCAACATCTTTTCCACCTATGCCTTAATTTCCTTCCTTTTAGCCTCTGGAACTCTGTAGGGCCTCATCGTGACCCTGGCCCCGGGGGTTGTGATGATCTTTAAATAGAACAGTCCTTTCAACAGACACAGACCAAGTCACCTCATTACTTATTTCTGTCATTATAGAAGTTCTAGACCATTTCTTTCACATCTTACTAAGGCCAGAAATAAATTATCTGGAAGCTAAAAATACAGAACAGCCTTCCACTCTTCCTATTTGCAGAGCATCACATAAAGAGAATCTAGAGCAAAGAAGGCCCGTATGCAAATACAACACATTGCTCTTGCAGGTCAAGAAATCATTTATTAGAAATAATGATATAAGGAGGGTGCAATAGTCCTGCCATTGCACCTGCTTATGTAGGGTGGCCTTTGTTTTAGACCCATAATTATTTCTGCCTCCTGGAAACCTGTTGTTGTTTCACCTGGAAAAAAAAGGTGTTGATGTCAAAGTCAGACCATATTTACCATACAACTAGTCAGTAGAGAAGGCTAATCCCACAAATACCTAAGCAAGGGGAAATGCAATATAGGAGTACAATTGTTCTGCTAGTGTAGAATGTAGTAATACTGTCCAGAGAGTTTATTATAGTTAATTTATTTGCATCACAAAGAGTGACTCATAAAACTGAGCTTGTATAAAGATGTCTTTTATGGTAAAGAATTTAATCACTCACCATTTTGAAGTTCCCTCTCTCTTATTCTGTCTCTCACAATGGGGATAAAATTCACCTCTCTGTAGAGGGCAGGTCCAAAATCTATGCACCCCAAGCCCTCTCCTAAGGCCTTAGCTACCCGTTAAGACTCACTTAACTTAAAGTAGGTCTGAAGAGGGATATGAGAGGTGCATAGGCCCTGTGATGACCTTCTGCACTGGGGAGAACTTCACTGAGTGAGAAGATGTGGAGCTGAGCTGAGCAATAATGATCAAATGTTTTCACAAGCAAATTGTTTGATACCAGATGTAACAATTTTGTTGAGAAAATTATTTACAAAAGGCTATTTAGCCTTCAAGAGTGTTGGCCAACTAGCAAGATTGTGAGCTCTGTGGGGCAGGGACAGTCTTCGTTGATTGTCTGCATGGTGCCGAATGCACTGGGGCTGTGATCCCACTCCACACAGCTAATTCTGGCTGTCGTCTGGCTGTCAATTCTGCACTTGTAGGTCAGAGGCCCACGGGACTGTGAAGGTGGTTGCCATTCTGCACCATACTAACTGGTGATCAGGCATCTGGCAATGTTACCCTATAGCCAGCTCATAGGAGAAGGATTCCAAATCCTGCCTCTCATGGGGCTAAGGGTAGGTGAAGAGGCACCGGGACCTCCTGCTGGTTAGATAAAGAGGATAATGTCCCAGTGATCTGGTCCAGGAAGCCTTTGCTGGGTTTCTGGCACACTCGGGTCCAGGTCTGGGTTCTGGAGTGCCCTAGCTGAGTTACAGTCCTGCCTGATGCAGCAGTTGCAGTGGCTGCCAACTGGTTCCTATCTTCAAGTGGGATGGCTCTGCCCCACAGGGAAATTATTCCTTGCATCCCTGAGTAGGTCTTGTCCCTAGAAGAAAGGGGTATGGTTGAGGTAGGCTGCTCTCCCCTGACCCACCCCAGCTCCATCTGCTGCCAGTTTAATGGCTTCCAGCAGGTTGGCCTTGCCCTAATGAGAAGATTTTATTCCCTAGCCCACATACCTGAAGCAAAGGGCCCTTGTGCTTCCTCTTGCTGCTACCTAGGTCTCAGGAGACTTTTATAGTATATTATTATTTATTTATTTGTATTATGGTAGTGACTGGGAGTCCCATCTGAGATGGGAGCCAGTGTTCTAGGCACTGTACTAACATAGACTAAAACACAGTCCCTGGCCTGTAGAGTTTACAAGTGTATGAAATACACAGCCCTAATCCTGCAAAGATTGATATAGGGACTACTGACAGGTTGAACGTTAAATATGTGCATAAGTCTTCGCAGAACTGCGGCCTATCTTACAACAGTCACAGTTCAGAAAGGTACCCCCTGTCCTCAGTGAGTATGCATGATAGAAAATCACTAGTTCACGTTGTTGCATGGAAATTAATTTACAGAGCAGTGAATACTGCCAGTTGGCCAGTAATCCCTGTCGGGACTAGCAAAAATACTGTCTGATGATGGGTGTCAATAACAGATGCAACTGAAGTGGGACTGAAATCACTACAACTATAGTTAGGAATAATCCACAGGTTTATCTATACTTGAATGTTTAGTTGTGTTTTAACATGTGTTAATTAACATGTTAACTGAGAAAGCCTGTAAATTCTAGTGTAGATAGGGCACAGACACTTATTGCACATTTGGATTTGGATTATTGCAGACTATTGTCTTATCGTTTCTTTGCACTCTCCCATCGGTGTGCCTGTAGGCACCTGTAATCTTGTCTTATACTTCGGTTATAAATTCTTTGGGGCAGGATTTTTTTTGTTCCATGTTTGTAAAATGCCTAGTACAACAGGGTCATGGTCCATAAATAGGGCTTCTTCACTTTACTACCAAATAACAATACCCGGAATGTACAATCTTGTTAGTTAACCTGTTGAAACATTATGGAAAATTCAACTTTTGATGGATCTGAAAGTCAGCACCATTTCAAAACCTATGATTAAACCCGTGCAGCTGAACACCGCTTGTCCTTGGCTAAGCTTCCAGGTGAACACCAGATTTAGCTGATTCCTTGCTGACAGCCTTTGTCGTGGATTTTTCCAAGTGTAGACAGGGACTAACTGAACAGACAGGACAGAAAAGCAGAGAAAAACCAGGGCAGTTTGCTTCAATCTGTTTGAAGCTGCTCTGGACTTTGGAAATGTTAGAACAGATCCTGAGAGGAATGGATTAGTGGCCAAGAGGCAGTCAAAGGAAATATCTCTTCTACTATAGTTATAGTATATGTATGTATATGATTAATCGCACAAGCAGAGAGGCAGAGATGACTTCAAACAAACTCCCACCCCGTAGCCCTCCCCGCCCCCTTTCCTCTTGTCACACACCAGCTCTCTGCGGTCATTGGTGGAGAATTGCCTGGTGTCTCTTTAACTCGCCTCGGCTCCCTACTGCTTGTTTCAGGAAGTATCGTAGGCAAACAGCCCCGGCAACGCCTGGCTGGGCTATCGGAGGCGGAAGTGCCTCCTGGGTAAATTGGGAGCAAATTGCAATCGATCTGCAGCCGGGTTGCCGAGAGAAGCGGGCTTAAAACTGATATTTCTGGCGAGTGGAGGATAAAGAGTCGGAAACTTTCCAAGGCGCTTTGGCATTGCAAAGGGACTAGTCCTCCCCGGCCAGCAGCTCCTCTCACCCAGCCCAACTCAGGATCCGGATTATTATTGTTTGAAACACTCTGGTCTCCTCAAGCAGAAAGCATCCGGCCGCCCTTCTCCCCTCAGGTCTCTGGCCGCCCCCGTTCTCTGCCTCGGAGCTAGAGCTTGCGGTGCGGTGCGTTGCGGCGGGGCGGGGAGGGGGCAGTCCTGCAGTCTGAGCTCAGAGGCAGACTGAGATGAAATCACTGGCGGTGGCACCAGCATGGCAGCTCTCAAGAGTGTCGGCCGGGCTGGGCAGGAGAATGGAGACTTGGACCGATCGCTCCAGCAGATGCTGCGGGCCATAGTGGAGGAAAGGAACCGCATTAGCGTCCGCCAGGAGATCAGCGGACTGGGTGAGTCGGGGTGTGTGTGTGTTGCAGACCAGACTCCCCCTCTCCCGGGCACGCTCCGTTCGGAGGTGGGGTGGGAAAAGAGATGACACGGTGCAGCCTCCTATCTTCCCCTGCTGCAGCAGGCAGCCCTGCAAAGAAGCGAGCCGGAGGAAGGGACTGGAGTGGGTGCGGTGCACGCGTCCGCAAAGCGAGCCGCGGCCGTGGGAGGGAATAAAGTAGCTCTTTGCCTGGAGCCTCTTGCAGCCTCAGTTCGCCCCGAAGGGAGCTCTGCCCGCGGCTCTGGTCTTGTGGCTCGTCTGGCATGCGAAGCTACCCCCGCCCACCGCAACCAGGATAGCCGGGACTCCTGCTAACTGCTAGGGCGGGTTAGAAAAGGCAGAGTTTGCTTCTGCTCTTCCAAAATCTGGATGTCTTTAGCTCCGGGTTAGCGGTGGGTCTATTGATCGGTGGAGCGTTTCCGACAGGTACACAGAGGCTGAGAGGCGGGGGAAGTGGGTGTTTCTGGTGTCTTACTACTATAACCCAGTATTGAGTAATTCCTTGTGGGAACGGGTTTGAATTACTGTACGTTGTGTGGTGTGTGATTTCCACAGGCTTAATATGCAACCCAAACCTGATCCTTCTGAGAGCTCCCCTTCCTCCAAACTCCCTTTTTTCTATCGCTAGGTGGTGGTTAATGGAAACCAGAAGTCCCTATTATCAGTAGAAATAAGTATCAGCTTTTGTATATGCACTGATTAAGTGATGAGATAGACCCATCATATAGAAACAATCCACTGCAGTCTGAAAGAATCCGACAAACAGCATTTACTACTTATCTCTTGGAAGAGTAGAAGCTTTAAGATGAAAGAACAAAGCTAGCTGTGTGCCTTTGCTTTCTAGACTACAGTGGGAGCAGAAGCCTCCGCCCCCCCTGCAATGAAAAGCCTGTGGACTAAATCAAAGTCTGTCGGTTTGTAATATACTGCTAGCCATAATTGCTACTGGAAACCTGTTGTGTGCTCTAGAGATATCATAGCCTACTTAAACTAAAATTAGGCCTATTTCTGGAAGGATAAGAACTAAAGAGATCAGCAGTTCACTCTATTGTCTGAAATGCCCTTGGAGGAAAATGGTCAGAAGGCACAATATGGATAAGCTAATTTTTAAAAAATAAAATATTTTTTCTAGCTTTTGGACTACATACCAGCTATATACTTTTATTTCTGGTTCTTAAGATCACATGACTGTCAAATGATTGATCCTTTTTATGTAGCTTTCTTTTCTTATGAATCAGACACCTCCCCTTTCAGAGTAAGTGACTTCATATTGCTTGCTAGGGTCTAGTATGAGCACAAGAATTTTTCTTTTTTAAATCAAGAGACTTTCTTCCCTATTTTTAGCTATTTAATATTGATTAAGAAGTAAATATTGACAACAGTTAATGTCCTGTGAGAGGAAATGAATATTGCTTAATCCAATTATTGGGGAAATGTGTTGTGAAATAAAAGTCCAGGGCTGAAATCTAAGAATAACCTACAAACCTGAATGCAGTGAAATTCTTCCTTAATATAAGTCTCTCCTATTATGAAGTCATTTGAATCTGGTTAAGTTAATGGATACTGCATGGTTATGGCTTCTATTATGAGTAAGAAAACTAAAAGAAATAAGTCCTTATTCAGTAGATGTTCCTGATATGAAAAATGATTTCAACCTTATTTGAAACCTAGCTTGAAATGGTATTTGTTCCTTAGCCCTGATCCTGTTATGAGCTCCATGTTATTGGACCCATGAGCCAGTACATAGCTCACTGCAGGATCAATGCTCTAGATTGTAAATCTCTGAAACACTCACATCTGTGTTTTGTTTTTGTTTCGCACACCCTCCACCCCCAGTGTGTGATTTGACCTGCCTCAAAAAGGCCCGAACCCGTTTTTAAATCCTTAAAAACTTACTTCTATTATGCTACTTAGTGAATCTCATTGACTTGCATAAGAAAATCCCTTTTGTGTTCCTCTTCTCTGACCTGTGCATGCATCTGCCCTTATTCTGTCATCTCCATGGGGCAGGGACCATTCCTTATTGTATGTGCTGCATACATAGTGGATGCAACCACAAATAAATAGGCTAATAATCATTACTATATGTTAGATACTGTACAAACATGACGGGGCCCACATCACTGATTGTAGCCTCCAGGTGCTACTGTAATATAAATGTATACTAACTAAAGCCTGTCAATTAATTGCAATTAATGCACGTGATTAATGCAAAACAAATTAACTATAGATAAAAAAGTCATGATTAATTGCTGTTGTAATTGCACTGTTAAACAATAATAGAACACCAATTTAAATGTATTATAAATACTTTTGGATGTTTTTCCACATTTTCCAATATATTTTCAATTACAACAATACGAAGTCTATCATGCTCACTTTGTTATTTTTATTACAAATATTTGCACTGTAAAAAGATAAACAAAAGAAATCATGTTATTGAGTGAAACTAAACCTTTTTCAATTTTGAGTTGGATTTTATTACCAAGTTTTTATAGTGCAAATTACATCTTCCCAAAATCTTGCAATTGGTGCATTGTTTTAGGGATGTCTAATGGGAATTGATACAAATGTATCCCCCATATTGAGGGGAATCTGAATCAATGTATGTTACTGTTACTTTTTGGAGATGAGTGTGGCAAAAAAGTTACTGGTATTGCATTCCAGAGTAATGACTAGATACATGATTTATAATCACATTGCTTAGTAGAGAGGATGACATCATTGTAATTACAATAGGTCTTGACTGCCTGGTATGGTTATCTAGTTACTGAGTGTATTATATTGCCATAGGGTTCACTCTGAAATGCAATTCACTAGAGTGTTTCTATGGCAAAAAATTATTATTTCTTGTGGAAAATAAAAATCTTGTCCAATGTTTTACTTTGATAATAAAGCATGGATGGTGACAGGTTTTGGCATCAGCCTCTTTGATTAGATGTTCAGATGTGGGGGATGGGGAGATGGGGAGGAGCATAAATCTTGTGTTCGTTCTTTTGGGATCTAGTCAACGGGAGCATAGAATAGAAAAGTTCCATGGTTCACATTGTCTATCTCCTGTCTTTCTGCTACAGTTCCCTATCTCTTGCTATGTTTATACTCCATGAAAAATTCATTTGGCTGCAAATGAGCCAGACTGGTCTGAGAAGACAGAACAGTTTTGTGGTTAAAGCTCTGGACTGGGAGGGTTCAATTCCTGCTTTGCTTATGGCTTCTTGTGTGCTATTGAGTAACATGATTAACTTCTCTGTGTCTTGGTCCCTCTAACAATACTTACATTATATGCTAAAGAAAATGCTAAGGTGCTTTGAGATCCCTGGATGGAAGGTGTTAAAGTATAATGTATTATTATAATTAAAATGACTTGTGCTAGGAAACAAAAAATAGACATCTGAACAGTGTAATGGAGAAATGATCCCTGGCTGACCAATAACAGACCAGTATAATAAACTGATCATCAAAGGGTGGGAAAGGCCCAAGGAACTGAAGACTATTTTTGATTCTGTTGATGTGTGTGCTCGGATAAATCAGAGAGCTATGTAAAAAGCAACAGCAAAGCCATCTGAAATAACTCCTCCCAGAACACTGGCGATCTTAAGTGTAGCGGGAGCTAGAAGAGTGGTCATCCTGTTTGTCAGCCTGACATCCCAGTATTAGGGGCTTTGTCTTATATATACAGCCATACCATCTGCCCCCCTCTGGAAAAAGTGTCCTGATTTTTCACACTTGCTATCTGGTCACTCTATTGCCAGATCATGCAGTGGGCCTGCTGGTGGTGTTGCCAGTGGCTAGAGAACCCTTTCTTTTCCCATGTCTGCTGCTGATTGAGGGAGGATCCCAGAAGCGCTCTCACAGATTTCTGACTCTCCTGAGGGGAAAACAAGAGGGGGTTATGGTAGCAAAATGGGAGGGTATGTGCTTGGGGCAGGGGTGTCCAGGAGTTTCCAGATAAGTGTCTGAACTTTGTTAAAATGCACTGTCTGGAATTTATTAAGTCAGTGGGACAACGCTCATGCTCAAAATTCAGGCAGGTGCTTAAGTACCTTGCTGAATCAGGGCCTGAATAAGTAGATCTCTGGTCTCTTTCTGGAAGTTGAAACCTGACATGCATTAAGTGATAGGCTGTTCATATATATGGGTGTCATAAAAGAAGGGAGTAAGTCTAGAGCAGGTAAAAGATAGTCAAACTGAAGGGAACAAGAGGAAATGGAGGAGGAGATGAGGGTAGGAATATTGAGAAGGGATGGAGTTATACAATGCTTGGGAAAAATTAGTAGAATTCTGAACTTAAGGTGGGGAAAGAGGAGAAGCCACTGTGGAAATTCAAGTGGAAGGGCGTTAAATAGGAGAAGGAAGGATCGCAAGGAGGAAGCCTAAATTTTTGACAGGACAATTACTAGAGTACTAATAGAGCATGGGTATTTAGAACAAGAGGCACTTGGATACCACAGTGATAGGTGCTGTAGAAGATCCTAGACAGATGAGAATTAGTGTCTTTGCATTAAGATGGCATTAAGCTTGGAGATGGAGTGATTGTTAGACACGGTGCAGAGCCATAGTATAATTTTCCTCTCACCATTGCCAATGCAGGGTCAAGCCTTTAATGCAGGTTCCCTTCCAGCATAACATAGCACGACCTACCCTTTGCTGTTGCTTATAACACTTCTTGTAAGAATGCTATTAAAAAACTGCCTGGGCTCTCCTGAAGGTGATTATATCTATTTGTTACATTGGCTGCTGAGTTATGGAGAGCAGTAAACCAGGGTACAACTCCAGGGCTGAGCTCCTTAGAGGTAAATAAACTTATTTTTATGGCAGTTCCTTTAAAATTCCATTTACTTCGTTTAGTGTAACAGCATGAATGGGGCTCTTGTAATTATGGGCCTGTCAGGCTTTCCATTACAAACCAATATTTTCACCCAGCCATAAAAATTAGCCTCAGTTTGGAATTTGGCAGACCTGGTCTCAGATGATGTCCTTTTTTGTTGTTGTTTTACATATCTTTTAAGCAGTTGGATTTTATTGTTCTTTTTTCTTTCTTTTTCCTTTTTAAAAAAAAAAAAAAGGTGCCCAAAACAATAATGGAGATTTATGGGTTCTTCTAGGATGCCGTACTATGCTATTGCAACTCAGCAACAAGGCTCTCTAAAAATAAAGGTAAATTAAATGAAATTTTTTACAGGGGGTGGACATGTAGTGGAACTTATCATTTTACTGTCCTAAAAAATTTGGCCAACTCCTTGGCCCAGAGGTAGTAAATGAAATATATGTGTATATGCAAATCCCAAGTAAAAGCAGCTGAACCAAAGGGATACTAAAAAACAGGGGCCAAGACTTAAAAAAAATGGATGCCTAAAAGTAGGCTCCTACATTTATAGTGAGGCACCAAATAAATAAGTGTCCTGGTTTTCAAAAGTGCTGAGCATCCAGCTGCTCACACTTGACTTCAATGGAAGCTGTTGGGTGCTTAGTCACTTTGAAAATGAGGGTCCTTATTTAGGAGCTGAAATACGAGTCTAGGAACTTAACTTTAGGCACCCCCTTTTAAAAAAAAATCTTGCCAGATGTCTCTTATGGACACTCCTGTGGGAATCTTTCTGCTGTATTTGGCACTTAGATGGTACAGTAATGGACTCTACCAGTATAAACCTCATAAATGTAGTATGGAGTCTCTGGTCACGACTCTGTAGTTAAGGGTGAATTCCATTTTGCTAAAGCAAGGATTCAACCTCTTTGTTGTTGATTAAAGCTACAGTATAGTAGATAGACTCAGACTTTAAGGCCAGAAGGGACTACCTTGATCATCTAGTCTGACCTCCTGCACATTGCAGGCAACAGAACCTCACCCAGTCACTCCTGTAATAGACCCATAACTTCTAGCTGAGTTACGGAAGTTCTCTGTAACTTGCATTCTTTAAATCAAGATTTGAAAATCCACTATTTATTCTATTTCAAACTAGCAGGTGATCCGTGACCCATGCTGCAGAGAAAAGCTAAACCCCCTGCCAAGGGCTCTGCAAGTTTGACCTTGGGAAAAATTCCTTCCCGACCCCAAATATGGTGATCAGTTGGACCCTAAGCACTGGGCAAGACCCACTATCCAGACACCTGGGAAATAATTCTCTGTATTAATTCAGAGCCCTCCCCATCTAGTTTATCTTTGATATTCGCTACTAGCATTTACAGAGGACCACATGTCGTTGTAGGCAATCTCATCATACCATCCCCTTCAATAAATTTATCTTTGCCAAATTTAGAGCAAACACTCTTGAGTGCAGAATGAATTTTTGCCTTGTAAATTCTGAAAATTTGTTAACTCAATGCAATTAACATAAATTAAAAAGTGGCTCTTTTAAGAAATTCAGCATATGTCAACTTTCTCTCTCCTGAATGATTAAGAGATTGCAAGGCCAGAAGGGACCATTGTGATCATCTAGACTGGACCGACTGTATAACACAGGCCATAGAACTTCCCTGCAGTATGTGTTGTTTGAACCAGACCATCTTTTGGAAAAACATCCAATCCAAATTTTAAAATTGCCACTAATGGAGAATCTACCACAATCCTTGGTAAATTTTTACCATTGTTAATTACCCTCACTTGTCTAGCTTCAGCTTCAATGGAATAAATGCAGACAGGTGAAACTTTTCACATAGCTAAAATCAATTGCACATGAGCTATATTGAAGAAATAAGGTAGTAATGAAGCAAAGATATTAATGACTGTTGTATTCAGTTCTGATTGTGTAAGTGACAGAGATAGTCAGGTCAACTGCTCAGAAAACTCTTAAGTAGGGTCATTGTGATATCAAAGGGAAAAATAAGGGGGTGGGGAGAGAGGAAATCTCCATGTAAAGTCCTCTTGTGCTCCATTGGGAAATGACCCTGCTTTCCTGCAGCGGGTGTCCTGAGGGAGCAAAATGTAAAATTTCTCTGCTGAAACTTTTGTCACTGAAAAATGCAGATGGGGGTCGATTGAAACGTTTTGAGAAGTTGTGTGAAGTTGGTGAATTGTTTCAGTTGAAAAATATTGGAGAAATGTCAAAGTTAACCATTCTGATATTTCCAAAATGAAACACTTTGATTTTTTTCAGGCTAAATTTGCAAAGGGGCTTAGGCACCATTCAGAAAATGATGGCAATGATGGTGCTGTGTGGCCTGCCATCACCTCCTCAGTTTTGTGAATCTAGCCCTGGATTTCCACCCCAAATCAGAGTGAAACATTTTTCAGGTTGAACAAAATGTTTTTATCAACCTAAAACAAATATTTTTTTCTAACTTTTCAATTTGCCAGAAATTCAGAAAAACTTTGGTTTCAAGTTGACCTGAAACAAATTGAAAGAAAAAGTATTTTTGGAACTGCTAGTGAGCTGAAAAATCCACTCTAATGAAGTGTAGCAAGCTTCATTCCTGCAAGAATGTGCAACTTGAACTCCTGGGGCCAGCTGGGCTGAACGTAGCCCTGGGTCTTTACATGATTCCAGAGAACAGTTTGGTCCCATCTACCCGGAAAAGACAGTGTTCTAACACAAACTCAGGACACTACCCCAGATATGGTAGACTTGGCTCTGTAGAGGTGTCAAATTAATTCTGCGCAGACTAAAATAAAAGTGAAATTAACCTAGTTTCAATTGTGGAAGAATCCAAACTCAGGGGTCCTTACATTTATGTCAGTTGCCTAGTGGATAGTCCAAAATAAGCTGACAACAGATTAACAAAGTCAAAATTTATTCTTTACGTAAAGAAGGTGGTCCCTTCATGCAAAGGGCAACCCTTAACATAGAATTCTAAAAGCTTTATATGTCACAGTTTCCATGGCCATACATACTAAAAAAACCTGCCTATCTAGGAATTTTCTAGCTCAGTATTTTCAACTTTCCTTATCTAAGTTACAAGGTCTTTCTCTACATTCCATCCCTGCTGGCGCCCAGGCTTCGTAACTATTTTATAACTTCTGAACATTCTAAGATTACTGCTAAAAAGACATTTTCCATCTCAGGCTTTTACAGCCATTTCTAAAAATCAGTTCTCAGAAGAAACAGAGACCCCATCTTCTTTTCTCTTCACACAATGTCTAAGGTGAGTGAAATATAAATTGCATCAATGGTGAAAAATAAATTCTTAAAATCAAAGGTCTGAATAACAGAGGTAAGGAAATTTTAAGGGAGCCTTGTGTTGTATATTCCTTTTTAAAACCAGGGTTTACTGATTTTGTAGACTTAATGGTCTCTTCTGGCCTGTTGTAAAATAAATAAATATATATGAGTTGAATGTCTTGAAAAGTATAATACTCTCTATCCCTCTTTCAGAAATAAATTGAAAATGAGTGATGGCAATGGAATCTGAATTGCTGGAGAGGTTTAAATAAATCTGGGGAAACAAACTCAAGGAATTTAAAAAAATATATCTTTAAGGTGAATGTGTCACTTTGCAAAAAAACATAAATATGTTACTGCTGCCTAACCTCCACTCTAGTAATAAAAGAAGTTGCCTCCTTTAATGGGGACATGCCTGCAGTGCAGGCACAGAGTGAGGACACAGCAGTTAGTGCTTGTAGCTGTATTGCACTTGATACATACCCCAGAAATACTGTTTGCACTACTATCTTCCTAACCATGGCTAATTGTCTGTCACAAAACATAATGTGACGGGTATTTTGTTTATCAGCATCTATACAAAAACATTACAGAAAGTTAGCTAATGTAATAGAATGACCCAAATTCAGATGTGAGTTGGAGAGGGTGTGACTACATCTTTGTCCAGTGCCCTCAGCAGGTAGACTACAAAGTCCATCTTAATTAACCTATCACCCTTTACTAAGTGATATAAGCACTATAAACTGGATTGGGACTGGCTCTAGTTTTGGTGCTGGGTAGTAGCCTCAATCTTAGACATTCTTCCCTCCGGAATGGTTCATTGAGCAAGATGGCTTCTGTCCTCTTGTGCCTTTGGCTGACTTTCTGATAGTCCTTGGACCAGGCATAGATCAGTCCAAACTTTCTTGTACTTTAGTATTTCTGGGTCATCTGAGCCTTGTCTTGGAAATTTAGATGGGATTAACATAGGACCTCATGAACAGTGGCAGATTGACAGCTCTGGAGACAGGTCTCATTTTATCCAAAGAATATGCATAACATGGGCCGGAGTAGAATCCTATATTGCTTACATGCATCAACCTTGATGTGGAAGAACTGTCTCTAACAGTGAGAAAGTGGTTCGTTTTCCATGTCCATTCAAAACGGTGCCCCTCTGCTGACACTACCAGACATAGGTGCAATCCAGGGTGGTGGTGTTTGTGATGTAGACACATGCACTAGGAGCTGGACTCAGACCACTGATTTATGTCATGATAATCAAATAGCTTTCAGATGATAGTGTCTTTTCTCTCACTTACTGCTGACCGGATTAGATTTAAATGAGTCACTTACAGGTAAGACTCTACATAATATTAATAACCATAGATCTTTTGTGTGCCTGGCTTCTTAACTTCAACTGATTTTCAAAGTTTGACAGATCCCTGTCTATTGCAACCCCCTTGTCATCTATCCCAAAGAATAGACAGGGTGATAGCTCTTCGAGATTCATAGATTTCAAGGCCGGAAGGGACCACTGTGATCATCTACTCTGACCTCCTGTATAACACAGGCCATAGCACTTCTCCAAAATAGTTCCTCAAGCAGATCTTCTAGAAAACACATCCAATCTTGATTTAAAAATTGGTAGTGATGGAGAATCCTCCACAACCCTTGCTAAATCATTCCAATAGTTAATTACGTTTACTATTAAAATGTATATCTCATTTCCAGCCTGAATTTGTCTAGCTTCAACTTCTAGCCACTAGATTGTTAGTTATATCTTTCTCTGGTAGACTAAAGAGCCCATTATTAAATATTTGTTCCCCATGTACGTACTTTTAGACTGTATTCAAACCACCCCTTAACCTTCTCTTTGTTAAGCTAAATAGCCCTTGAGGCTACCACTGTAAGGCACATTTTTTTTAATCCTTTAATCATTCCCATGGCTCGTCTCAGAACCCTCTCCAGTTTATCAAAATCCTTTTTTAATTGTGGACACCAGAACTGGATACAGTATTCCAGCAGCAGTCACACCAGTGCCAAATAAAATAGGTAAAATAAACTCTTAACTCGTACTTGAGATTCCTCTGTTTATGCATCCAAGGAGGCCCGCCAACAGCAATTCCTGCCCCCAGGGCAGAAAGTCAGATTCTCCCCCTCCCCTAATCCCCCCCCCACCCACACCCACCCACCCACACAGGGATGGCTGAGGTTTACTATCATGGGCCGCAGGTGAAGCTTTCCCTCTGGGAGACTAGCTCCCTGTCCTGCCTCTTCTTCCCGAGGCCCACTCCATGCTCTACCCCTGCTTTGCCCCAGGCTCTGCCCCCTCCCTTACTCAGGCTGCTCTTTTCCACACCCCTCTTCCCCCAGGCAGAAAGTGGCGGTAGGGGGGCTGAGCTGGGGAGAGGGGGAGGAGGGATGCAGTGAGCCGGAGGAGGTGCTGAGGGGGGAGCAGGGGAGTGAGTGGGGGTGGGGAAGGGGGGATGTAGTGACCAGTGGGGCCTGGGGCCGAACCAGGGTGGAGTGTGGGCGGGGCTGTGGGTGGAAGAGATGGATGGGGAGCTGGCCTCCCTGGCTTCACCTGCTGCCTGTGGCCTGTGCCCTTTTAAATCACCCTTTTAAATTGCCCCCTTTCTCCCTCCCCATCAGCAGGGCTGCATCCAAGGATCATATGAGCCCTTTTAACCACAGCATCACACTGGGAGCTCATGTTCAGTTGATTATCCACCATGGCCCCCAAATATTTTTTTCAGAGTCAATGTTTTCCAGGATAGAGTCCCCCATCCTGTAAGAGTTCTTTGTTCTGAAGTGCCGTCAGCATTCTTCTTATGATCAGTCTTTCCCCTGATCAAATGGATGTGGAGAATAATTTATGTGAAAATAACATCACATCTTTAGCTCCTAAATTCTGAGTCCTTTATCTGTAAATCTTAATGTTCAAACACCAAAACGTGTTTCTGGAGTTCTCAGTTCTTTTGTCACAAGCTGGAATTATTTTGATCAATGGGAAAAGTTTCAGGGAGATTCAGCAGGAAAGAAACTAAGATGTCAACAAACCATGAGTCATCCTCGCATGGTAAGATGTTTGGCCTGCCAAGGGGGATAGTTGAAATAGACTTGTGGAATTCTGCCTGACTCCTGAAACTTTTTTTCAGCCACTTGTCTGCTTATTCAATGAAGATGGGAAGCATTGAAACGCAAGAATCCCTATATGATTCTAACAAATGTCTTTTTCAGTGAGCAGATGCAGTCAAGTGTATCTTAAATGGCTTTGGGGAATTTTTATTTTCCATAAAATTCACAGTTCTCTATTCCACAAAGGAAGGGTGTGCAGTGTAATTAAGTAATCTGTTTTGAGATCATAGGTTTATTGTCTCAGAAGAGTCATTCATGGTTAGCTATTGCCTGAGTGAATCTCTTCTGAACAGGGTGAGTCTTATGAAACAGCAAGATGACCACAATGCAACTTATAGCTAAAGCTCTGTGTAAATGATGAGAGTCCAGCTTTACATTTGCCATAGGACTGTTTCAGGGGTTGTTTTAGTGAAAATATTCATTCTAATTAATAAAGGCCTGAATGGAGTGACCCTTTCTCTTAGAACAAGGGTGCCCAAACATTGTGCCACCAAAGTACCACATTGCAATACCAGAGGATCACATCTTATTTGCATACAATGGAACTGACTACAGCCACTTCCATCTTAAATACAGAGACCACAGGTCCTTTTATACAGAGCTCTTTCTTGATCTGACTGGCCAGGGTACATACTGGAATTTGTAATTTCCGCAGGGGCTGCACTTCTAAAATAATTTGCTTGTATCTTTAATACAGATCTCCATGGGATGCACTTTGGATGTCTGACATGTCCCCGGATCTGAATTGTTGCTATTTAGTTTTTTATTAGTTGTTGGAAGACAAATGCCAGGTTGATTTCAGATATTGACAATCAGGGTTATTAATTTGCTGAATCTTAGAAATCCTAAATAAGAACCTAAAATGGATTTTTTTGACCCTTTGACAAAAGGTGTAACTCCTGTTAGTGCTAATGAAAGAATAATTACCCGGTTACTTTGCTTTAATTTAAAGAACACTTGTCGGAATAATACCTACTGAAATTGTAATGGAATATTCCGTATTTGGTGCTCCTTGTCTGTTGAACTGTTAGTGAGAGACTATATAATAACTACCCTAACAGAGTTGATGATGGCCACAGGCAGTAGGCCAATGTAGAAGGAGATGTCTGTGGCATTGCATCAGGAATAGAAATAACTCTCACGTTTCTTCCCCCTGCCCCCCCAAAAAAAACAGGGTCAAGGTGAATTCTTTGATCCTTGCTGACCTATAAATTTTTGGTTTTATTTTATTTTAAAACCAGCACTTGTAGATTATTCGTAGAGATGGACCCAGTCTGAGAAGTATGGATCTGTTTGGGGTTGTCCAGATCTTTGTATTGGTTTGGGCTCATATCTAACTTGGACATGCGATTTAACAGGAAATGGAACAAAAGTCCTTCAGGTCTGGTTTGTTCCAGGTGGTGCAAGGGGAATTAGGCACAACGTTGACGCTGAGCAGACCTACATCCTTGTCTGGAAACTCTGTGCACCCCTGTGTATGAGGCAAAACTATCTTCACTATGAGTTTGGACCAGGACACCATTTCAATTCAATAATGGTTTTATTGGCAAAACTTGGAAGAGTTTTCATGCCAAAGTACAGAAGAGGAATATTATTCAGATGTCTGTCTAAGCTAGGTATAGTCTCTGCAACTGGGATCGATAGTGGGTTTGGTGTTTTTTCCCTATTTTAGTTTTCCACTACATCCATTCTTATGTCCAGTGCCTGGTTGTTATGTTCTGGTAGCAGTGCAGAGGGAGTAGGGAGGAATGTGTTGGTGAGAGTCCTGTGAAGGTGAAGACAGATATACCTACAGAGAGGCAGGATGGTCCAGTGGTTAGAGCATTAGCCTAGAACTTGGGAGACCTGAATTCGAGTCCTTGTTCTATTACAGACTTCCTCTGTGTCCGAGGCCTCTCTTTGACCTTAGGCCTACCTTGGAGGGATGTTGGGAGGATAAATACAATAATGATTGTGAGGTTCTCAGATACTCTGGTAATGGAGGTCATTCTGCACCTAGGATAGGTGGATAGGATGGGCTGGAGGAGAGGGGTGACCACAAGCAGCAGACCAGTGGCAACTATAGGAGCATAAAATGCTTCAGAACACCAATCAAGATCTGGGTTCAGCTATCAGCACAAGGTTCCCCTAAAAGTCCTACCTCAATTTTATTTTTGCTGAAGGGTTGGGAAGATGGGAGTAGCAAGGAGAGATTGAGGTGGGGGCAATTTACAATGTCCTGTCTTCCAGTATGTATCCACTTGGTGCCTATTGTGTTCTCCATGATCATCTTATATGCCCCAGATTTAGTGCTGTGCCTAGGGTTCATGGTACAGGTCACGTGATATTGAGTGACTATTCACAAAGGCTTTGGAAATAACAGATCTATATTTCAGCGCTTTGTTAGTTGCTGAACTAAATGAGAGCATTCAGTTCTGCATTCTTACCTCAAAGTTTAGAGGTAACGTCAAAAGGTAGTAAAGTGAAGGTAATTAAGAGGAGATTTAAAAAGACACTTTTGTAGTTTGACAAACTACAGAACAAACCCTAGACTATTTCCCCTGTGATGTTGCTGAACATTTGTCTGAATAAGATCATCCAGTTTGAGCCCACAACCATTGTTGCAGAAAAGCAGCAGCCTTTCCATAGTTGAAGTTGCACACAGGTTCTGTTGTTGATCCCCTTATACCTTTACCTTGTGTAGGATGGTGGTAAGGTATATTCAGGTTGTATAGGTAAAATATAAGCATTAATGCTGTAATGCAAGAGGCTTCAGGCTTCAAGCCTATAAGACAGATAGCTTGGCCAAAGTAATGAAGGCTGAAGACTTGAATTTTGATTGACCCAAATAACTAACCAATGAGTGACTTAACTGCAACACTTTATCTTGTGACTTTAACAGATTTGCTAAATGGTGAAATAGGAAACTACAGAATCCCAATTATTGATATTGTGGGAGATTGCTATGAAATGGGTGTCAGCAAAACTTGCCGATGTCCAACTGCAATAATACTATAACAACTGATTAAACAATATGCTAATGAGTATCGTGTGCATGGTTATTTAGCCTATTGAAACTAGGTACTCTAACATGAGTGGGGTGTGGAAGTTCAGATAAGAAAAAGGGGCTGAACTCATCATGAATATGCATAATACAATGTAGGTGTTAATATAATCCATTATAAAACTGGTTACGTGGCCTATGTACCGGGGGATACACCAGGACCCGCTATACTGTTGATGTCTTTTTGATCATCTTACCTACTTCAGAGTCCCCTGTACCTCCTTCAGGCTTCCCAAATAGATAAGTCTTTTTGCAAACTCATACAATAGCTGTAGGTGAAGAAAACAGGTTGTAATTAAGCAAGTTATTTACTTGTCTAAGAGTTTTAAGCACAATCTTATTTCCATTTATATCAATGGAGGTTTTTTGCCATTGACTTGAGTGATAGCAGGATTGGACATCAGGGTCAATTTTTAAAAGTGACTAGTGATTTGGGGTGTCAGTTTTTGGGTGTCCAAGTTGAGGCACCTGGACCTCATTTTTCTGAGGTGCTCAGCTGCCATTGACTTTAGGTGGAATTGTAAGTGCTCAGTACCTCTGAAAAGTCAGGCCACTTACAATTCCAGGTGAAATCAGGAGGAGCTGTGGGAGCTGACTGAGCGCCTCAGAAAATCAGGCCATGGTACTGCCAGTTGGGTATCCGAAAACTGACACCCCAAATCAGTGGCCACTCTTGAAAATTTGGTTTTGTGTGTATATGTGAATGCTACATTTCAGAAAGAAAAACTATTGCTGCGTATTAGTTGTTTGTATTCTTTGTGCAAGGCACTGTACGCACATATAATAAGAGATGGTCTCTTGTTCAAAGTTTATGCTTTAAATGGATAAGGTGGACAAAGGGTGGGAAGGGAAACAGAGGCACACAGAAGTGAAGTGATTTGCCCAAGGTCACAAAAATGCTCAGTGGCAGAGCAGGGAAAAGAACTCAGGTCTTCTGAATCCCAGTCCAATGCTCCATCCCCAAACCACACTACCTCTGTTCACTGAGCCACCCCTGGAGATGTGCAGAGCTTTTGCTGAATTTGTCTAAGGCCTGGTCTATACTACACAGTTTTGTCCACAAAAGTCAGCTTTTGTCTATAAGAGTGAAAGTGTACATGCTGAAATGCTCCTCCCACCAATTGTAATTCCCTTGTTATGCCAACATAATAAAACCACCTCAATGAGAAGTGTAGGGCTTATGTCTGTGTAGTTAGAGTGATGCAATGTCTGTGTAGACACTGCATTCCTCTGGTTGTGAAATTGACAAGAAAGCCAGATAGCTAGAACCCAGCTGTCCCTGCTTCCCTGGAGAGCTATGCGGCTTCCCCACTCCCTCACCCCCCGGCTCCTGGAGGGGAGCTACCAGCAGAGCTGAGAGTCCAGGTTTTCCCCCACACTGCCCTTCTTAGGTTGGTGGAAGCGCTTCGGGTGAGGACGTAGTAATTAATGTAGTAATTAATGAGGTGGCTGTAAATCGACCTAACATAGTCGAAGTCGAAACTTCTCTTTGTAGTGTAGACAAGGCCAAAGTCCTTTCCAAATGGGAGTCAAATTGCATTTTAAGAGCAGTGATGCTAATTCTAACTGTAAATGAAGGGTGTGTATTTAGACAACTAACAAATAATAGTTGTTTCACAATAGAGGCTCTTAGAATGCCAACAGAGTACAGTGGTGGTTTTAGACCCAAGAAGTTCTCTCCAGACCTTGCAGACTTAGAATGGGAGAGGGAAACCAATGTTGTGTGTCTTATCTGTGCCACATCAACACCACCAAGAAGTTTGGCAGAATACTTTTTTTTAACCATAAGAATGACTTCCACCAAACAGTTACTGAGAGTTTTTCTTTCATGTGTTTGTTGTTTAACATGCAACCCTGCATTGTTATTTAAGCTTCAGATGTACCTTTCCTTCTTTGTGTATTTAGACCAACAGCAGAACAAAAGAGTCGCACTGTGCTGTCAAGGATTGTTTGATGCTGTAAATATCTATAAATGTGCAAGCTGCAGTGCTGTGTCCACTGGTCAATCTTAAAATTATTCTTTCTGCTGTGATGGGTTCCCAAAAAGGTTAGGAACTGCTTAAGGAAATGTCTCCTTTCTTGTGTTTGAGGCTTGTTGAAATAGGGAGCCCGTTATAAAAGGCACAGTAATTTTGCAATCGAGAAGAAGTCTGCAACGGCATTTCTTGAGCCATACAAACATCTAGACTTGTGTAGGCTAAATCTTCAGGGACAGATGAAGACTTTCAAATTATTAAAATGGTGCTTGATATGTTTGTTGTAAGCCATGATTTTCAGGAAGTGACTCAATCTGAAACACTGTGAGAGGGGATTTGATTTTTACAAAGAGCTGAGCATCCTTCCAAAAAGCCTTTTTAAATGTGTGTCATGTTGGGCACCCAAAAATTGAGGCACCCAAAGATCAGTCACATTTGAAAATCTGGTCCCCATAATTAATATAAAATGTCTTCTGCTGAATCAAAATGTCAATCTTTAGCCTCCACATTAGAACAGTCTCACTGTGCTAGAAGAGAGTGAGGAAATGAGACTTTAAATATGATTGTCATGTGCTCACTCAGATAGCCACCGGCACTGTTTCTTCTTAAGCAAAGAGTTGAATTTGGATCATTTCAGTCATTTTAACTGGGTTAAATTCTTGGTGCCTTAGAGATATTTCTGCTTATGTGGAAAATGCTGCTGTAATGGTTTCACCTTTTTTTAGTAGCACGATATTTACCAGCACATAGCAAAGAAAATATACATCATAACATAAATGATGTGAAACACTCTTGATCTTTCCTCCTAAGAGTATATTTCTTACCTCCAGCTCCCTATAGAGGTGTCTTGAAAGTGCTTTGCCAGAAATGAAATTGGTGGGCATCAAATCCCATTTCCACAACAAAGTGACCACAATATGCATCAGTGGCATGGGTCTGCATGACTGGCATTCTCTTGAGAGAGTGACTGAGTGGACATGGAGCAAGAATAAATTCATATAATACTGTCCACACACATGGTGTGTAGTAAACAGGTGAGAGCCCTGTTCTGACAGTCTTGCAATCTGTCAGTGCAAGAAATCTGTTTCACCAAACTTAAGCCTGGGCAGTGAGGGAAATCTTAGATCTGTATCTGACAAAAAGATGCACTAGCACTTTGAAACTTGTGTATAAATTGGTGGATTTTTCTTTCCCCATCCATCACAATCTTTCTAAGCGAAATCTGCAATTGTATGCAATGTGATCAATAAGGCCCCAATTTGGGAAGACGTAGGTATTAAGAAAGTGCATTTAAACACATGCTTAACTCCCACTGAAGTCCTGGTTGAGTAACACATGCTTAAATGTTTTCCCGAATTGGGGCCTAATACAGACAATATTGTTAGCTAAGTTCTCTAGCACAGGACTGAAAAATGTCAGCTGATATCCTGACCTTATTGAAGTTAATGGGAATTTTGCCTTGACTTCATTGGGGTTAGGATTTTCCTCCAGAGTCTTATCCAAAATCCACTGAAGTCAGTGGGAAAACTGTCATTGAACTCGGTGGATTTGGATCCAGCCCTTGATGAAGAACCAAAAGAATTTGCTAATCAAGAAATGTTGTCTCAGAAAACTTAAAGTTGCATGAGAGAGCATACAGTATCTATATACCTGCTCATACCTAAGTGTCAAACATTTAGTGTGTGGAAAAGGGAAGTTTTAAGTTAACAGACTTCACTGCTGGAAACTAACCAAGCATGTACTGCATAAGACTAGATTGCATCAAAAGAATGCATATTTGTTGGATGATTTGTTCTTTGTATGTGTTAAAATTCAGAAGCAGATCACTAACATTAACAGCACTGATGATAGCTAGATTTTTTTGTTTGGCATTTTAAACTGAATTGGCCCATGCCTGTAAGGAAAGGCACAATTGAATATTTATGAAGAGCCTGTTTTCTTTCACTATTGACATGTGACAATTGTCAAAAGACCTATTAATTATTTATCTGCTCTTGAATTTTAACAGATCTTAAAATCTATGCATAACCATCCCCAAAATGGTTTACCGTTCAACTGTTTGATGAATTTCCCATCTCCTGAAATGTATATTAGTGGATGCTGCATGATAGTCTAGGTGTGGGCAAAAAGGGAAGGAGCATTTGCAGTTAGATTGTTTAGGTTGAAAAAGCACCAAAGTGTTTTGATCTTCATGTTTCAGGGCAAGTGTGGTTTGGAGGGAATTTGCCCTCCTGGCTTTGCACAGTTGGCTGTGGTTTTGGGACAGAGAGGTAATTTTCAGCCTTGTTTGGGGCCGAGGCAGCGCCAGAAGAGGTGAAGTGCTTTGGGTGGACCAACGTTGTGCTTTAATGTTTACAGTCCAATGGTCAATTTTGTGTTTATATGTCACCCTCTGTGCCCGATTGTCACATTGAGATGTAATCCAGTCCAGTGAGGGGTTGTCAGTACTTGCCCTGCAACCTGGGGTGCCTCATAATGCTTTGCTGTTGTAGCTCCCAACCTGGGCTGTTCACAACCGGCCTATCAATATGCAGGTCATACCCTGAGTATCAGTGTGCTAGACAGTCTTGATTCAGCAGCTCTGACCTCAGCAGCCTATCTACAGCCCCACTCTGGCTTCCACCAGCCTTGGTTACTACTTGCAGGGTGACTCCAACACACTCCAGCCCTAGACTTTTCCCCAAAATGTGTGTTCTGCAATGTCCAGCCCTCTCTTGGACAGTTAGAAGCTTAAGGCTCATTGCTTCTGTTACTATAACTAGAGTTATAAAACAGTTCACTTTAAACACAGTACTGGATTGATTTAAATTAAAAAATAAAACAAGTTTGTTAACAAAAGATGATAGGATTTTAAGTGAATTCAAGTATGAGAGAAACTTAGAAATAGTTACAAGCAAATAAAAGTTACAAGACATCCAGAAGTCTAAAACTTAATCTAGCAAGTTTTGGTTCAAGGCTTTGTTTGAGATGGCATTTCTGAAACAGTCTTCCAGCAAGATGGTGACTAACCCTTTCCTTGGTAAGGATCTCTCCCAGAGGCCCAAAGGCATTGGTGCCTGTGTCGTCTTAGGTGAAAGAGAGAACTTGGGGCTTTCTGCCACTTTGTTTTATAGTCCAGTGAACCTTTGAAATGGATTCTTTTTAAGGTTATCCCTCAAATTTATCCAAACAGTGTGGAGTGTGGTGGTGAAAGAGGCTCACTGTTCTTTCTTCCCCCACTTGTTTGCTAAAATGCAAATTTTTCTGTTTCCTGCCATCTCCTCCTCCTCCTGTTTTTGAGGACCCTGTTTACTACTTGTATGTGAATGGAGGTAAACACATTCCTTTGTTTAGGATACGCCTGTTTAACAACTTTTGCCTAGGCAGGGCTGTCTAGTTTTAAACATGTGCTAATATCATACAGGGGGAATTCATAACTTTACATATACTGTTGCTGCAAACAGTTTACTATGATATTATTCACCAGTGAATTACTAGTTTTCAAATGAAACCTCACAAGGCGTATTTCGTACAAAGATTATTACAGTGATGTGTGGTGGGTGAATACAGGGGTGCTTTTGCCCACATTGAACTGAAGAGGATGCAAGTCTGTTACAGTCTCCTACTGGCAATGGAACTATAGCTCAATCTGTTCATGCTTTTGCTCTGAAGATTCCTGACTTTGGAGAAAATTTAGATCCTGAGTCAAACTTTGTAGTGCTTGCTCCCAATTAGCTAAATAAAACCTTAGACCCCAAAATATTGATGTTTGAGGAAAGTTCTCATCCAAATCAAAACTTGGCTCCTGGGACTCATCCCTGGTTGAAACATATTGGTAAAAGAGCTAGAAAATAACGGAGATTGCCAAGTGAGCTCTCAAACAGTTGGGCAGGTAGGAGAAAGTGAGTTACAACACAAAAACACTAGTTCTAAATTATGTATAAGTACAGACCTTGGTCTTGGCTAGAATGTGAGCTTTCCCTCTCCTACTGCAGGTATCCAGTAGCCTTGCATCTTATGCAAGATGGAAAAATTATTAACTGAA
The DNA here is from genome assembly GCF_026122565.2 of Emydura macquarii macquarii. Taxonomy (NCBI): domain Eukaryota; kingdom Metazoa; phylum Chordata; order Testudines; family Chelidae; genus Emydura; species Emydura macquarii. The sequence continues at coordinate 11,792,373 of NW_027132342.1, read as the reverse complement.
ATGAACAAGACTCTGCATTCCTTTAATTGTTAGGTTTTATTTTCCCCATTTGTGTAGAAAACATAGTACTAAGACATCTCAAACCTTACAGATCTCAAACTTTTTTCTGTAGCTCTTCCAGTTTTGCCATTCTTTTGAAATAGCTCATGGAGCCTTTTTTCGGAGAGAGAGTTTTTTCGGAGAGAAAGTTTGGGTTTTTTCCATTGCATCTTGGTAGTCAACCTTTAATATTTATGCAGCAGATGTTAGTTTATAGTGTTTATATTTTGCCATATAAAATAGACTGTTGTCTTAAAATGACTAAATTATTTTGATTAACAACCCGGTCATCAAAAATGGGTTAAGAGGAGTAGATGCTCTTTATTCACTTTGGGTGCAATTCACCTCTTGTAGTTAAGGCCACCGTAGACTTTTTTCATGTCTTGTATTTTGAAAAACTTGTCAGATTTAAATGAGATCAAAATCTTATGTTGGCTCTCTGCATGGAGGTGAATTTCACCTTTTGTGTTCTTATGAGAAAGAAAACATGAAAATGAATGTGATAAAGTAAAATAGGCCAAAAGGGCCAGAATGTGCCCCAAGTTAAATAACTGTATGCCCAAAGATTACACAAACTAACTAATTACACTAGGAGTAAAGAAAGCCTCAAAGAGGTGAACAAGGACATTTCAAAAAGTAATCCAGGGTTTAGATGAGAGGCATTAATGAGATGTAGAACATCTAGGACAGAGTTGAATTGGAGAATATGTAGTTGATCTTGAGTGTAAAAAAAAAAAAAAAAAAAAAAAAAAAAAAAAAAAAAAAAAAACCGGGCGGGGGCGGGGAGGACAAGATGCAAAATGGGAGGACACTCTTACAAAAGACTAAGGGCCCAACTCTGAATATTTCTCACAGTGTGTAGCAGATCTTCATGGGAGTAGCCCAGTTGCCTTTGAGGAACTCTTACAACTCCAAGGGGTCACTATTTGCCTGTTAGGTAGTAATTTATTCAATGTATGAAATAATTTACCTACAGTGTGTATTGCTCTCTTCCTGGTGTCATTTTAGGAACAGTTCTCCATATGTATTCATGGGCACTTTTGTGAATCATTCTTCTCCTGGATTTATGCATTTTGAGAGATTCAATAAAACTTTAAAGCTTTTAAACAAAAATAAAGAGCTTTGTGCCATCTTATTTGAAAGGCTGTAAAAGCTGAAAAAATATTTAGCATCGACTGCCAAGTGTTTGTGTTGTATGTTAGTCAAGCAGATGGGATTGTTTCACTTTCATTTGTTAATATTTTAATCTTTTAAGGTTAAAACCATAAAATCCCAATGCATGTCAATTTTAATTTTTCCTGTGTTAGGGTTTCCTTCTCTCCCTCTCTCTCATACTAGTTGTCTGCACTACTTATTTCTTTTGTTTTCTGAAATGTTGTTTTCTTGCTTTTAAAAAAAAAAAAAAAAAAGAGGGCTTGGGAACCATTCAAGATCTAGAGCGTCATCAGAATTTCCTAATGACAAATCATTTTAATGTTTTAGATCATGGCTGTATCTCAAACGTTGTCCTTCAGCTTCGCCCTGTCAAGTACCTTTGCTATGATACCCCTCCCCCCAGTGATCCTGCTATCGGACCTTGGGGATATGTGTGTGAGGATGCTTTGACTAACAGTTTATGTGGATTTTCCTCCTGGGACATCTGCTTCAGCTCGCCCTTGGCTGAAACAGCTGGGAAGAGGGGTAAGGTGATCTGGAATACATATCTAGAGGAAGAAGAGGATCACTTCCAAACAAATAAGACATCTACAGTGGGAGGGCGACTGAGGGAGAGGGGAGAATGGAGATTCTGGTAGTTGGAAAGATGTGCCTGAAGTTGAGGGAAGGGCAGGCCAGAGTTATCCATAGAAACTCCCCTAAGACCAAGTCTCTTATGTAATATATCATATTATGACCCTTTATATCCTTGGAACAAACGTTCATTGGCTGATCTAAGCCTGAGGGTGCGACACTTAGCCTAACTACATATGGAAGCAGTAGCCATATACAAATTAACCCTTTATGGGTGTCTGTTACATCACACACCTCTTGTGGTGCATCTCATCCTATCCAAACACTGAACTGTTTTTCTGTATTTTAAATTTTATTAGTTTTTAAGCTCGCTATTTCTCAACTCCTCACAGTGCTCAAGGACATTTTTGTGCTGTCTCGAAGCTCTGATATTTCTGCACTAAAGGCACTGCAGAGTTATTAGTGATGTATCTTGAGATCAGTGTACTCAGAGGAGGAAATTGTGGTTTAGACCTGTTTCTAATTCCATTACGTTTTGATGGCAGTCCTAGAGATAGAAATAATAAAATGTTGCTACAAATGAGTTTATAAACCAAAGCAGATAATTTGCGTAGCCACACTATCTTTAGAGGGGAGGGAAGAAAATTAAGGTTTTGTGTGATGTCTTAAATTATCTGACACACCCAAAGTTGACAGTTCTAAATTATAACAATTCAATAAGAACTGGTGTTCAAGTTTAATAGCTCTGATTCACGGAGATTATAATCTGTACTGTAGTGCTCATGTAATATTTTCTGTAACAGTATGATGATAAAGATAGAGAAGGATTTTAGCCAAGCATAGCCTAGAAAAATATAATTTTACTTTAATGTGTGTGTATATATACAACTTTCCATCTTCAACTCTGCAAGTATTAACTAATACTCTCAACACCACTGTGAGAATAAAAAGTATTATCTCAGCTTTACAGATGGGGTGAATGAAACAGAAGTTAAGTGACCAGTACAAAGACAGGGAGAGGGTCAATGATGCAGTAGGGATTAGAGCACAGGAGTTCCTGGGTCCTGCTCCTGTACTTCTTAAATTTTAGCAAAAATGGTTCAGTTTTTCAGAATGAAGTTGGGGGAAAAAATACATTTTGTGTTGGTCAAAATAATAATAAAAAAAACAAATTCTCACAACCTTTCAGTTGAGAAATTTGAATATCTTCATGCTTTGGAGCAGGGACTTGAAAAATGAGGGAAGAGTCCTATGGAAAATAAATTACATGATCATACTGATCAGAAGACTGATACACAGGAAGTCTGAATTAAGGTTGCACAGTGTGTCCTACCTTTTGGTTGCTTGACTTTGTAACCTTAACTTTCTTTTAGTGTCATTTATGTGTAATATTTCTGTGCAGTAGTGCAACTTATCTGGAAGGATCACAAAGTATTTTACTGACTGATTGACGAGCTATGTACAGGAATCACTTTTACCTTACTGAAAGGATGAAACGCAACAATTGTTAAATGACACACAAAGACTCTGCATCAGTTTCAGGAGCAGAAGTGAAGAATATCCTATCCAGTGGGACGTGAAGAGAAAATTTAGGTGGGTGGATTGTAATTTCCTAAATTGTACACATAATACCAAGGCCAACTCTGCTTTTTTTTTTAAAAAAAAAAACTTCTTTAGGATCTTCTTTAATGATCAGGAGTAGGATTTCTGTTTCATTTCTTGTCTGAAAGGCAAACTGAACCAGTGGCTAATAATTAATGTGGTGGTCGACCAGAGGACAAAGGAGATGTATGCACCTTTATAATGGTAACCCCTTAAAGGGACAATTAAGATTTCTAGAAAGATCCTTGTATGATAAATTGGGATGGTGATATTTATAGGAATAACTAGGTGCCTTGGCAGTATAGATTAAGCACCTCCAAACAAGAACAGCAAACACATATTTAAATTTCTATTTAGCTTACAGGACTTTATATTTGGAATCATATGAGGTGGGGATTGGAGCTTCCTCAGTGTTCCATACAGTGCTATGTTGGTAGGTCAGCAAAACAGGTCTCCTCTGAGATGCTTTTAATCTTAAAATTGATTCAGTGTAATGTTAAAACAATTCCATTGAAGAATTATTCCCTGATTTTACACACTGCTCCCCCTCCCCCTGGTAGTGGTGCTGTATCTTATACTTTTTTTGTCGTTTGCTGGCTTGTTAAGAGGTGGAAAAAGAGAACCAAAGCCCTTTACAGAAATGCTATAATTATATGCATTTGGAAATCTGTGTATATGTCATTAGATTAGCAGTCACTGTCCTTGTTTTAATTATTAGATTCTAGTAATTCTGTTTGGCAACTTAGCCACTTGATAATTAAGTTAAATTTACATAAAGTGCTCATTTGAAAATGGTGTAGATGCTAGAAGGGAACGATAAACTATTTTGCAAATGCGTGGGTAGGCAATAGAGTTGTATCTGACACGGCAGCCACTTGAGAGGGGTGGGGAAGTAAAGACTCTGTATTTTTCATAAAAGGCAATATTCATTCCATATTTCTTGACTGTACTTCATTTCAGGTACACCATTTACCTTAATCCCACCGTTCCCTCTGTTCCATACAAATTTAATGTCACCCTCACTTTTTTGTATGAAAATTATTTACAGCAGAATTGAAGAATCATGAAATTGAGGTTATAGAAAGTAATTTTCACTAGAGGAATCCTACAACATTTTTGCTTTCTGGCAGGAATAATTTTTGTTTGTTCCATGTTTTAGGTCTTTGTTGCATTTCATGTTCCATGTTTGAGCTTTGGCAGGTTGAGAGAGGTATGATTTACCCTTTGAAAGTGTTGAACTACTTCATTCCCTGTTGTCAGCTCTGTTCCTTAAGCTTTGTCTCTATCACTTTCTAAAGGCTTGATCCTACAGGTGTTACTCATGCAACATAAGGCTATATCTGATACTTGCAATGAAATTGGAATCCCTAAAAATCCAAGCATTGTTTTTTGTTTGGTTGGGTTTTTTTTTTTTAAATTTACTGTGAACTTAATATGTCCTTGAAGTAGTATACATTGTGTCCTTAGAATAGGACTTTTTTTTTTGAGAATGAGACTTTCCATTCAACAACTGGTTCAAACAACAAAACCCCTTGAATTTATTTTATTTTGCATCATAACCTAAGAATTAGAATTTTATGTGGTTTGATGGTGAAATTTCCAGTTTCACAAAGTCTCATTAAAAAGTGGTAATTTGGGGCTGCAAAATAGCTCTGAGCAAAATAATTTCGCAACTCCTCACCTGTCATCTCTTCTCCCATTTAAGGTCTTGTACCTATTTAAGGACTACAGAATTGGGCACTAAAGGCCTGACACAAATGCTGTTGAATGAAGCCTATGGGATTCTTTCCATTGACTTCAGTGGTAGTTGGAATGGGCCCTAAATGTTGCTGCTTCACAGAAGCGGTTGCCACCAATCAGTGTCCTATGCAGTGCCATCTTGGTTGGCCCAGAATTGTTGTTTAGCCCCAACTCCAAATGGTATTTAAGCTTGCCTTGCTACTATAAATTATTATATATAGTTAATTGCAGTGGTGTTGTCGTTCTAGTATCCTGGGACCAACATGGCTACAAGGTGGGTGAGGTAATATCTTTTACTGAACCACCTTCTGTGGGTGGAAGGAACAAGCTTTCGCGCACCAAAGAGCTCTTCTTCAAGTCATGGGAAGGAAATCAGTGTCTGATTCCTTTTCCTTCCCCAGAGCTGTGTGATGCTTGAAAACTTGTTCCTCCCACCAACAGAAGGTGGTCCAGTAAAAGATATTACCTCACCCATCTTGTATCACTCCCTGTATAATTACAGGATTTATCAATTTTTCTTAACTTGGTTTTATTCCCTATCTTATATATTGAAAACATATCCATCTGAATCACAGGGGTTTATATATGCACACATGTATGCAAAGTAAATGGATTCCAAACTTCCTGGTTCAGGGTTGAAATTAATCTCTAATTATTATGGGTTAAGAGGGGGTTCCCTTGTGAGGCACATTATGCTGCACCTGCCTACTGTAGAGTTCTTACACTGTCCTCTGAAGGCACTGGCCACTGTCTTAGATAGGATACTGGACTAGATGGACCATTAGTCTGATCCAGTGTGGCCATTCCTATGCCCATGTGGAGCTTCATCAAAGTCAATCCATCTGGACAGAGCTCCTTGCAGAGGAGTATATATTTTGTAAAATATAACTGTAAATACACGGGTTCAACACATTGTATGTAAAAGGTATCAAGTTTGTAGTGTTGGGGTAGAATGTGGGGGTGCAGTTGGAACAGCATGTTAGTGGTTCAGTGTTTAAAACACATTTTAAATGTTGAAAATACAGTTTTCATATGTTAAGACCCCTTTATATTAACTTGTTTCTTCTGTGTACGTTGAGCTGTTGTCTCTTTCTGGAATTGGTTAAAACTAGTATGTCTCCACTTGAATTTTTGTAGTCATAATTATACATAATAATTGTAACTAACATAATTGTAAAGTTTTGTTTGGACACTACACAAAAGTTCTTCCAGTGTCCAGTTCTGTTTTGTTAAAACAGGATGAAAAATTCAGTGGTGAGAGCTACCCCTTGGCAAGAAGTCAGATGTTTGTGTAGCACCTAGCACAATGGGGTCCTGGTCCATGACTAGGGTTCCTACGCATTACGGACATTAAACCTCTATTGCCAGCCATGGACAGATACAGTCCATTAGGTTGTTGCTTATGTCTGCAATACTAAAAACTGAAACAAGTAAGCAAACCTTCAGTTAGGAATAAAAGGACTGGCTATTGGAAGGCAGCCTGACATAGAGGCATCCTTGTTCCTCTTCATCATGTTTCACTGCTTCAGAAATGAGGGTGAGGATAATAAGCAATCTGCAGTTATACATTTGTAGGTGAATAATGTGTTGATAAATTTCTCTGTGGAGCTTGCAGATTCGTTCTATAGCTTACTTAGGTAGCCAGACTAGTTATTATACTGTAGTCAGCCAGTAAGTTCAAAGGGAGCTTTTCAAAAGATACAGGATTTAAAATATTTAAAGAGAAGAAACTTTTATTATAAAATTCAATAAAATGCTTGCTGGGGGGGGGGGGGGGAAGTAGTTTTGCAACTGATGCAATTTAACCTTCTTTTCAGTCATTGAATGATTTAACTTGCATGGGAGCCAGAGGGTACACGATAAGAGGGCAAAACATGAAAGATTCAAGGAACAGACACAAAACCTGAGAAAATAGACATGGGGACAGATCCTCAACTGATGTAATTCAGTGTAGCTCTGTTGTCTTCAACAGAGTTGCACTTACTTACACTGCTGGAGGATATAGCCCTTCATTTTCGTAGCCTGTGTACTGCAGTGGATGCAGTGTTTCTAGTACAGTGAATGCTGGGGGGAGTGGTAGATACCCTGGAAGGTAGGAATAGGATACAGAAGGACCTAAACAAACTGGAGGATTGGGCCAAAAGTAATCTAATGAGGTTCAACAAAGAAAAGTGCAGAGTCCTCCACTTAGGAAGGAAGAATCTCATGCACAGCTATAGACTGGGGACCGACGAGCTGGGCAGCAGTTCTGCAGAAAAGGACCTGGGGGTAACAGTGGATAAAAAGCTGGATATGAGTCAGCAGTGTGCCCTGGTTGTCAAGAAGGCTTATAGCATATTGGGCTGCATTAGGAGGGGCATTGCCAGCAGGTCACGGGAAGTGATTATTCCCCTCTATTCGGCATTGGTGAGGCCGCATTTAGAATAGTGTGTCCAGTTTTGGGCCCCCCACTACAACAAGGATGTGGACAAGTTGGAGAGAGTCCAGCGGAGGGCAACAAAAATGATTAGGGGGCTGGAGCACAGGACTTATGAGGAGAGGCTGAGGGAACTGGGCTTGTTTAGTCTGCAAAAGAGAAGAATGAGGGGGGGATTTGATATCAGCCTTTAACTACCTGAAAGGGGGTTCCAGGGAGGATGGGGCTAGGCTGTTCTCGGTGGTGGCAGATGACAGAACAAGGAGCAACGGTCTCAAGTTGCAGTGGGGGAGGTCTAGGTTGGACATTAGGAAAAAGTTTTTCACTAGGAGGGTGGTGAAGCACTGGAATGGGTTACCTAGGGAGGTGGTGGAATCTCCATCCTTAGAGGTTTTTAAGCTGAGGGTTGACAAAGCCCTGGCTGGGATGATATAGCTGAAGTTAGTCCTGCTTTGAGCAGGGGGTTGGACTAGATGACCTCCCGAGGTCCCTTCCAACTCTAATATTCTACGATTCTATGATAATGCCAAGAACTTGAATTGAGACGGTGTAGATAATAATGGACCTTGTAAACGAAAATGAGATGAGGGTGGTGATGAAGAAATGGTTTTAATTTTAGAAATATGTTCATACACCTTTAACCCATATATTTGGGGTACGAAAGTATTTAAAGTGTTGCCATGGCCAGAGAAATAAACACATAAAATTTGCAACATTTTTCTCAGCAGATCTAATATGTGTATTTGGAGACCTGTCTGTTTTACTTGCTTTAGGTTTTACTGCATTTTAGCCCAGGGAGCCAACCCAGCTACTGAGGAAAGAATTAGATTTCCTTGTCATTATCAGAATTGCTAACTACTGTAAGTGCCAGTTGTAAACTCACCAGCCCCTCCCATTCTGCCCTAAATTACAACTTTGCCAAAATTTGAAGACAGTGGGGTTGCACAGGCATAATGGAAGGCAGAATCTGGTTGCAGAATCTTTATTATGGCTGATTATGCACAATCTGGAAAGAAAGCAACTGGGCTTTTGAGATCCTTGGTTGCATCTGCAGGACTGGCATTTAGAAAGAAACACATTTGCTTTTAAACCATACCAGCAGGATCTGGGAATTGCTCATGAACCCAGAACCCTAGTGTGTGTCATACAACGTTGCTTTCAAGAACAGAATTGTGCTTTAAGGTGTAGGTGTGTGTCTATATATTTCCTCACTTATAGTCCCAATATTGCAATGAAATTCATCTGGCCAATCCAGAAACCTCTGGACAACTTCATTTAAAGCAAATTGGGCTCCCTATAGCAGCAATTATCCACCAGTTTGGGTATGATCAGACCTAAAAGTTTGAGTGTACTGTCAGTCTGAGCTAATTTAATTTGTTCTTTATGCTGCACCCCTCTCTGGTAGCTGAAAAAAGCCACAGACTGTTGTTGTTTGTTATTTGTATTAGTGTAGTACCCAGGAGCCCTGGTTTTGGACCAGAACCCCATTGTGCTAGGTGCTGTATGAACACAGAACAAAAAGATGGTCCCCACCCCAAGGAGTTTACAATCTAAGTAATGGATTTAATTTCTTCGCTACTTCTCTTGAGGCAATTGGGCAGTTTTCACGCTACTAAATTTCCTCTAGAAACCGATGGAGCCACCAGAAAAGTGCTGAAAGAGTATTCCACTGAGTAATGGTTCCAGCCAACCCATAGCTGAATTGAATCTGATAAAGTGCTCTTATTTCTTATTTTGGTATTTTAATTCAGTGCTAATTAGTGCCATTTGGAATGGCTGCCTATAGAAATTACATCTCTGTTTTTGTTTACTGAATGTAATGGGGTACTGGTCCTTTCAGTTCAGAGGAGATAGTTTGAGAGGCCAGTAATCATTTGCCTTCCCAAGACACCTGGACTAGGAAGGCTGAAAGAATAACCGATGTGGATGCTTGGTGAGAGGAAGATGGTCACCAGAAATAGTTAATGTGTGGGAGGGGAAAGGTGTAGGGAAAAACCCTGGTTATTGTTCCTTGAAGGGCCTGGGACCAGTAGCCATGTAGAAAAGGTAGGAAAAGAATAGGTGTGAGGAAAATCTTCTCCTGTAATCAGATATCTTGTTGTAACAATGTCTGAGCTGCTTAACTGACCAGTTGCCTTCTAAGCTACTGTTAAAAAAAAACCCAAAGCTTCAGATAAATGGGAGTTAAGTCAAGAACAGGTGAAATAAAGCATTGTTTCTGCCCCTGAAGAATGAGTAAGCGCCACTAATGGACACTTGCTTTTGACAGATAAAGGACAGAAATAATTACAGGAATATAAAGGGGTGTCTGCACACGTGACGTTTAAGAAAGGTGCGGTTTAAGATTTAAAGATTGTTGCTGAAATTTTGCAAATGTTTCATCAACTTGTAGCGGGAATGTTAAGAGTTTCTCTTCCTGCCAAGATATTTCAGGGTTTGTAGAAACTAACTTTAAAAAGGGAGCTTTCTGTTCTCTGTGGTTGGTCTAGTTGGCAGTTCCAGTCCCAGTGAGGATGGAGCCATGAACAGATCTTTTGTATTCCAGTACTGAATGTAACCAAGTCATTAACAGTTTCCACTGTGTGATCTTGAGAAACAGTTTCACTGACAAGTCAAGTCTTTTACGAGTACGCCTCCATCTAAGGTGCAGTAAACTCAACACACTGTAGAAAGTGGAGGGAATGGGTTCTGCTTACTGACCACAAGCTTCTGATGTTGATGAGATATGTATCCTTTAATGTGACCCATGTATATAAGATTAGCTAAAATACACTGGACTTCATCCATATCAACATCTTCCACCTGCATGAATTTCAGGGCAACCAGAAAGGCATCTAGCGATAGCTGATGGGTTTAAAGTAGCAAATATACTTTCTTAAACAGGTTCTTGTAGATGATGATTTTCAATTTCTCAAGGATCAGTAAGACACCACAACAAATGAAGAACTCCTGTTAACATTATGAGGAAAATAATTGTTGCCCTTTATTGCAGCCTCTGTTGTGAGCTTCAGGTTGTTTGGAGAAGTCCTTACACATCTCATATTATCCCAAGGCTGTTATAGACTTTTAGTTTGTGCCTAGTCAGGTAGTATCGTGCATTAAAAAAGATGCTGAAAACTGCGGGAAGCAGGTTCTTATCAGCATCTCCCTCCAAAGAGAGGAGGAATAACATGAGGGGCATTAGCTTCTTCACTTCTAGAAACCTGGGGGAAAATTCCACATTGAGCCAGAAATGAGCATGGATCTGGTGGTCATGTCATCCTCATTCCTAATGGACATTTGTGTGTATCGTAAAGCTGTGACAGAGTTCAGCATGGCTGGCATTCTGTACTCAGGAGTGACTCACTGGAACAGCAAGTGTGTTACGAGTTCAGATTGAAAGTGTCTGTGCAGAGCTTGGTAAGGATATTTGCACAGTCTATCACACTCTTGCAGACTCCACACTTTCCTGGCTATCAAATTAACTGTAAAACTTGTTTTTTAAAATAATTCAGTACTTGTGTATGATCTTACTGTGTGACATGAATAGGGAAATACTATGTTTTGATCTATTCAAAATATTTATAAGGTGCCTTGCAATAGGCCTCTGTCTTAAATAAACAATAATAAACATTCAAAATCAATATGACGCACTAGCGGTCTAACAAGAGCCAAAATATCTCACATCAGGTGTTAGGGTATTAAAGGGGTGGATCCGGTGTCTAATTTGCAATGAAAGAGGTGCCAGGGCTCAAGCAACTAGGTGGCTCAAGCCATTTTTTTTTTTTTTACTTTCATAACAGATGCGGCAAGCCCAGAGGGGCCGGAGATATAGACTGCCAAGCCTAGAGGTGCCGCGGCTCAGCCCTGGCAAGCCCTGGTACAAATTAAGCACTGGGTGGATCTAGGATTGAGTTTACAAATGGGTACTGATATATAAATCTACTAGTCTGTTTAAAACATCTGGTAAAGAGCCAGTATTCATAGATATTTAGGTCCAAATACTTTCAGTGAGTTCTGTGGAGGTATGTTGATTTTATGTCAATGAAGGATGTGCCCCTTAGTGCTTATTACCTGTAGATCTCATTCTCCGGCTTGCTTATTTCTGCCCGTTCTTGACAAGAAAATGTTATCATATTTGAACTAGAGGGACCATTGGTCTGACCCACTATGGCCGTTCTTATGTTCTTCTGAACATTACTGAAAAGAGCCAGAGAGCCATAGGGTTAGAAGGGACCACAAGGGTCATCTAGTTTAACCACCTGTCAAGATGCTGGATTTGTTGTGTCTAAACCATCCAAGGCAGATTAGCTACATAATGCTGACCATGACTGATGGGTCAGTGTGGACTGGCACATAGTACTGAACATGACGTTGTCCTATTTTATATTGATCGATCACTCACAATCAGCACAGCGTCTGCTAACTTGATTCTTTCCAATCATGTTCAAATCTAACAGTGTCTAGTGAGCACAAGCCCGCTCTGCCTCACTCCGTCAGACAAGACTACAGTGCTTAATGCTGCAGCTGCACTACTTAGCCAGCTGCAATCCATTATGTCTTAATTTCTTATTTCCTTGTACCTGTGAGTTTTGTGTATGGTTTTTAAGTTTCCCCTCATGCAAACCTGAGTTAATTAAGGTTGTCATTGAGTTTTGGTGAGTCATTGCACTTGGAATTGGTGCTTATTAGCAAGGAAAGGGTATTTCATTAGTAGACTGGTCTTCCTGTATTAAAACAAAAATTAAGGGTGTGGGGCTTCCTTGAAAATTAGAGGCTGGGCAAGATTTGGGCTTTGCTGGGCAGCTGGAAAACTAGGATTGTGTTTCAGGCAGTGATGGCTGAATTATATCTCAGGGCCACATGCTTCTGTTTTTTGTTTTATTAAAATTGGACTTCTGAAGTAGAATCGTCCTGTGTAGTTCCTTGGAGAACACCTGCTTTAAAGGGATATTTTTTCATGCAGCTTGTGAACATCAAGAGAAAAAGGGTGATAAGAAAAGAAGACACAGATATCTCTAAGGCTTGGTCTCCACATAAAAGTTGTACCAGTGTGTTTGTTTTTTTAATACTGGTACCATTGCTATTGTGAATGCAATACCCTGGTATAAAGTTGCCTTATATTGGTATAGCTTATTCCCCTTTCTGAATGAGAATAAACTATAGCAGTGTAAGTATATCAGTGTAACTATGTCTGCACTAGAGGCTTTGACCCCAACTATACCAGCATAGTTAAAGCAGTACAGCATGTGGGTGTAGACAAGCGCTAAGCTATATTCTCAAAATGAGCATTAATACTTAAGAGGAAAGCAAGACCTCTTCTGTTTAAAATAGTTATGCCAGGGTTTTAGCATACATCCCAGCAACGATATTATCCCCCTGTCTGAGCGGAATAAACAAAGTATTTCCTTATGGCCTTGAGCATCAGAAGTGGCTCAAACTCAAGAAGCCATGAATTCTCCAACTGTGCCCCCTCGTACTACACAAAGTTTCAATGCACTGCAAAGCTGTAGGGCATACGTCAGAGTCATATGAGTACTACATTCTAGACTGTGGCTGAATATCCATAGGCACCAAAGAAGAAAATCATTTTGATTAGTAGACACAAAGAACAATACTTAAGTTAGTCCTACATGTAGCAAGCTATTTAGTTTGGCCTGAATGGACTGCTTCCAAAACCTCTTCCTTCTTAGAATCTGATCACTGCATACTTCACAGACCAAATTAGAGGTGTAATATACACTTCAAAATACTGGTGGAAGTAAGTGCAACTAAGTGGGAACTATGCTGGGACTGTATCAGGAAGAACAACTAATGGGAGGTTTTAAGGTTGTGTTCAGGAGAGCTGCTTTAAATTGATCCCGATTTATAGCACTTTCCATTGAAGGATTTTAAAGAGCTTTACAAATATTAATAAATTTAGACCTTGTCTATGCACACAAGTTGTACTGCTTAACTATACTGGTATAGTTAAAGGGATACAACTGTCCATAGTGTGGATGCAATTATATTAGTAAAATAGTGCTTTACCTATAGCTGCACTTATTCTTGTATGGAGAGGGCAATAAAATGTATTGGGATAAGTCCTCTTTATACCTGTATAATTGTGTCCGCATCAGGGCTTATACTAGTGTGCCTATATTGGTAAAAATCACACCCTTAACCAAAATAGTTAAACTAGAACAATAACTGTGTGTAGGCCTGGCCAAAGCCACACAGCAAGAAAAAAACTGAGGCACGGAGGATAATTTATTCTGAGGTCACACAGAAAAAAACGTGAGAGAACTAGGAATAGAACACATTTCTTAACTCCCAGGCTTTTGTGTTCACCACAGGAACATGTTCCCCTCCTGTTCATGTGTATGTTTTGTATAACATGTTGTGCATGTGGGTTTGTTACATCCTCATAACCAATTTTGTAAAGAGACCACTAGGTCCAACAAAATTTTCTGTTTACAGGAGTGCAGCTGGGAACTTGCTGCTTTTATTCACAAGCCTCACAACAGTGTGTGGTGTGGGGGGAGGGCTTCTGCTTACAAACTAAGAAATAAGCGAGGACTGGAGCAGAGCTCCATCTCATAATACTCTGGGTAACCCATTTAACCTCATCAAGATGACTTTACTACAATGTAAGTCTAACAGATACCAGCTGATCTTAAAAATGGATGTTTAAATGGATTAGATATGTTGCACATCTTATATTTTCTCTTATCAGACTTCACTGAGAGGGGAGCAAATGCAAATCCAAGTCGTTATCTCGTCTTCCTCCTTTTATTCCTGTTCTCACTCTGTTTATTTAAAAGGAAATAAAAAAAAAAAAACTTCTCCCTCTTCCTATTCATTGCCATTTTGGCAGTTTTGAATCTGAGTTGGTGAGTGAAAGGGTGAAATGTTTAGTAACTGGCTCATAGGAATTAATAAGGGTTTAGAATGACTCATATGAGTCCTCAAGCTTAAAATGTGTGAAGTGGTCTTGAGTTATCCAGGTTTTAAATATATAGTGAAGCATCTTAGAACAATGCAATAAGGCATGTTGGGGGGAGGGGTTGATTAAATCTTCTAATAGGGAGAAACTGATTATTAAAGAGATTAGGTGTCATCCTCTTAAAAGCTCAGTTTCTAAACTGCTGAGCTGTCACCCCAGCAGCACATGTACGATTCTATGAAAGGTATGTTTGAATAAATCTCTAAGGATGGCTGGACAGAGGTGAATGCACTCTTTATTTCAGAGTTCCAGAAAGGGGAGAGGGAATAGGCCTGAAGATATAGCTTTCAAATTTAAAGCAAAACCACCAAAATCATGGAGCAGGTCCCCAAGGAATCCATTTTAAGGCAGTTGGAAAAGAGGAGGGTGATCAGGAACAATCAACACGGACAGTCAACAGTCAAGGGAAAATCATGCTTGACCAACCTGATTGCTTTCTATGAAGAGGTGACGGGCTCTGTGGATGTGGGGAAAGCGGTGGATGTGATATACCTTGACTTTAGCAAAGCTTTTGATACGGTCTCTCACAGTATTCTTATCAGCAAGTTAAGGAAGTATGGGTTGGATGAATGGACTATAAAATGGATAGAGAACTGGCTAGAGCATAGGGCTCAACGAGTAGTGATCAATGGCTCCATGTCTAGCTGGCAGCCAATCACAAGCAGAGTACCCCAGGGGTCGGTCCTGCGGCCGGTTTTGTTCAACTTCTTCATCAATGATCTGGAGGATGGGGTAGATTGCACCCTCAGCAGGTTTGCAGCTGACACTAAGCTAGGGGGAGTGGTAGATACCTGGAAGGTAGGTATAGGATACAGAAGGACCTAAACAAACTGGAGGATTGGGCCAAAATAAATCTGATGATGTTCAACAAGGACAAGTGCAGAGTCCTGCACCTAGGACGGAAGAATCCCATGCACAGCTACAGACTGGGGACCGACGAGCTAGGCAGCAGTTCTGCAGAAAAGGACCTGGGGGTAACAGTGGATAAAAAGCTGAATATGAGTCAGCAGTGTGCCCTGGTTGCCAAGAAGGCTAATAGCATATTGGGCTGCATTAGGAGGAGCATTTGCCAGCAGATCGTGGGAAGTGATCATTTCCCTCTATTCAGCATTGGTGAGGCTGCATTTAGAGTATTGTGTCCAGTTTTGGGCCCCCCACTACAACAAGGATGTGGACAAGTTGGAGAGAGTACAGCGGAGGGCAACAAAAATGATTAGGGGGCTGGAGCACAAGACTTATGAGGAGAGGCTGAAGGAACTAGGCTTGTTCAGTCTACAGAAGAGAAGAATGAGGGGGGATTTGATAGCAGCCTTTGACTACCTGAAAGGGGATTCCAGGGAGGATGGAGTTAGGCTGTTCAGTGGTGGCAGATGACAGAACAAGGAGCAACGGTCTCAAGTTGCAGTGGGGGAGGTCTAGGTTGGACATTAGGAAAAAGTTTTTCACTAGGAGAGTGGTGAAGCACTGGAATGGGTTACCTAGGGAGGTGGTGTAATCTCCATCTTTAGAGGTTATTGAGCTGAGGCTTGACAAAACTCTTGCTGGGATTATTTAGCTGAGGTTAGTCCTGCTCTGAGCAGGGGGTTGGACTAGATGACCTCCTGAGGTCCCTTCCAACTCTATGATTCTATCCTACACACTGGCTGGCAGAGCTATTCACAACAAAATTTGACTTTAGCATGGGTTTGAAGTTCATTGAAGTTCTGAACATCCAGTTCATTATTGAGAGAGATTCACAAACTTCAGCCACATCTGTCTCTACAAACACAGAAGACCACTTCCCCCTTAACAACTGCCACCTGCTACTGGAAACCAACATTAATGTCTCTTGAGGGAAAGGTGAGCCTGATGACCTGCCCTGAGGCTGGGTGGCTGCTTTGCCAGCCCTATGCCATCAAGGCCATGTGTTCGTAATATGTGCTACTGCCCTCCTATCTTCACAGGGCCTCCCTGAAAGTCCATATCATTGTAGTGCAGCAGGAGCAGCAAATGGATTGCTGCAGCTCTCAGCCAATAAAGTCTAGTGCCTTGAGGCTGAGTGATGCCCAAGCATTCCTTGTGTGGTAGCTTCTCTCATCCACAACTCAGTAGAGCCAATGGCTGGAGGAAGGAGCAACAGCTGTGCTGCTTCTGCTATATACTATGTGCATGGAAACAGGATTTAGGAAGCTGGGACCATCTCGACCCTTAATGTATTGTGCCTCCCACCCTTAAAAGATTAGACCATATTGAGTACCCCTAAGGCTGGTGTAGGGAACATCTGGACTCAGGATGGAGCAGGAACAGAGGGACATGGCATCACCAGAAGACCTCAGAAGTAAGGTCGATGCGGACATAAAAGGGGCAAGCTGCTGTGAAGTGGGTAGGAATAGACTGACTGGGTAGAGGTAGTATAATGTTTCTCTTTGTGATCAATCTTAAATCACTAATTTGCAGCAACCAGCTAGCTGCCATCACCTGCAGATGAACTTGCAGGGCTCGTTTGATAAACCAAACCATGCAGAGTTTGCACACTTCTCACCCATCACAGTATGTGATATTTTTTTAACAATGGGTGCTTGTAACTTTTATTAAGTCGTCCTTTACCTTCTGCAATAGCAAAGCTTTTCAACAGCACAAAGAAATCTGTTAGATAACTTAATGAGGTTTTCTGCATGTTCTGGGCCAGATTCTCAGTTGGCATAAATCAAAGTCAAGGAAGCTAGAGATGTATCGATCTACACCAGTTGAGGATATGGCTCTTCATTAAAACTTCTTAAGTATCATGGTGGTTATCTTGTAAATCATTTTAATACATTAATAAAAGGCATATGCATGCTCTCTCCATGGGAGGTATGTTGTTCAAGGGAAAACCAGTCCATTATGTAGACATGCGGTGCTGATCTTATTAAGCATGTAAGCAGGAGAGTGGTGGAGCACAGCCTCGGCACAAAGAAAGCCCTCTTATTTCGAGATGAGTAAGAAAAAGTGTGTAACTGGTACATCTTGGCTAATGGGTGGCCATTAATTGTTCAGGCTGTGTCACAGGGTCAAGGACTGAGCAAGTATAGTGTTGAGGTGTCTGAAGCTTGGCCTACACTGAAAAGTTGTATCAGCATAGCTATGTTGGTAAGGGGTGTGAGCTACAAACCCTGGTGTAGAACCAATTATGTTGACAGAAAAGGGCTTCTGTCAACACAGCCAATATAGTTAGGGGAGCTGGTGTTCTGACAGAAAAACTGTGTCTCAGCTATGGGGCTATGCTGACATAACTAGGCTAGTATAGTTTCCATAGCATAGACCTATCCTGAGAAAGAAGCCCATGTTGTGACAATGAATGCACCCTATTTTCTATGGATTAGAAAATGTCTTTGGACAAGTCCTCCCCCTCGTCTGATTATAATGCCATAATTCATGCTGAGTAGAGCTGTGAGCAAAGAAAAGATCATGCAAAGAATCCCAGAATATTTCAGTCAAAGTGTAATCAGCAAGAGAGCTAAATTCCAAATCATCTTGGAGGCACAGATTCATCATCTTTGTCTTCATCCCCTACTGCCTCATGACATTTTAAGGAATGAGGAACAAGAGCTGGAGTGAGGTGTGGGAGTTTGTTTCAGTTCCCCTGTGTGACTCATGCATTGCAGACATATAAATACGGTTTGCATGTGAAGCAGTGAAGAAGTAGTGCAGGTACTTATTAAGGATAATAATCCTTTATCAAGCCATGGATGCAAGCCGTGGTGTTCAGACTGGCAAGGTTCTTTTCACACCTGAGACAGAGTATTCTCTGCTTCCTCTGCCAGGGTGGGGGGAGGTGGAAATCAGGCATGCGGTATATTTCTTCATGACATTGTTTTATGAAGAGGCAGTAGAGAGGAGCAAGGTGAATTAGAGATCAACCTCCATCTTACAAAAGTTTAGCAGGGCATATATGGCCTCTGTCTGAGTCTCCTTTTTTGCTGGACAATAAACAAGGGGTGATGTGGAATGTAAGAGGACAAAGGTATTTTTCAGAGCCAATGTGCTTTAAAAGGCACACAACACCCTATGAAGATTCACTATTAACAGTAGCATTTTTAATAAATTAATACAAATTTAATTGTGTGCTCTTTATTTATGTAAGCATTATTAAATCATCTTTACTTTTTTTTCCCCCTCCCTACACTCCCTCCTAGTTTGGGTCTTTGTCCCCCGCTAGTGGCTGGTTGATATAAGTGGCTTTATTTGCTACTGCTTCCAACTTTAGGGACTTGTTTCTTTAACTCATGTGGCCAAGACTCTCGCTTTCAGCTCTGAAAGTACAGGGTCAGACTAGATTGACAGCTTGAGTCGAGTCAGTTATGGACATTTACAAGCAAATATTGCAGAGAGGAATTTAAATAAAGATGAATAAACAATATAAATATATTAAAAACATATTTAAAGAGCACAAACACCAGCTGGAAAATGTTGACTACATATGGAATACTAATACAAGAGAAGAAATGTGCCAGTGGTATTATGCTTTAGGAATCTTAAGATCTAGCACTGGAGTTCTGTCTCCTATGATATTATCAGTGTATAATAGAACATGGCCATATATTCAGTACATCTTTTTCTGAAGGATTTCCTTATTGGAGTGTTCATACTTGTCTGTTTAAAGTTCTTATCTGGCCCCCATTATTATAGTATTTGGGTGTCTCCCGATTATTTAATGTATTTCTGCTCACAACATGCTGTGAGGTAGGGCAGTGCTGTTATTCCCATTTTAAAAATGAGGAACTGAGGCACAGAGAGACAGGTGACTTGTGTAAGGTCACATAAGAAGACTGACAGCACAGGGAATTGAAACCAAGTCTTTCAAGTCCTAGGCTAGTGCACTAACCACTGGGCCAAGCTTCCTCCCTTATTTTAAATGACATCTTCAAACAATGGCTTGACTCTTTCCTGTCCTTTCCCTTTCTCCAGTATAGCTTTATTTGAGGCTGGGGTGTTCACAAATTCAATTGATAAAGGTAATAGTATTGACATAATACCATTAGACTTCTGTAACACATGACTTGACACCACACATTTTAATTAAAAATATTAGATCTAAAATGAACATGGCGCACATGACATGGATTAAAAGCTGACTAGCTGACCTCACTGGCTAGATCATTGGAACCTTGGCTTTGAATGGGAAGGAAACACCCCAAAATGTCTCAGGAAAATGTAGTGAGAAAAGGCCAGGCCCTCTGCCAAAGAGAGGTGTATTGCCTGGATATAATAGATATCAGAATATAGAGGAAGACTTTGTGCATCATAAAAGTGGGACTGTGCTAAGTATCTCTGTTCAAAAATTAATTATTAAATACAAATGATACTTAAACATGTTTTCCTCCTTTCTTTTGAAAAAGTATCTTGCTAGCCAGAAATTAGCACTTTGTATTACAAGATCAGTTACTCACACACACGGCTGTTCCTTGTTCCAGACCATTGTTGATTTTTTTTTCCTTATTTTTAAACTGTTTGTTCCCTGTTTGGTCAGCTGGAAAATATTCAAGCCCAGATAAATCAGACTTGTTCAAATTGTTCATTTATTCTCAGTATAACGTATCCAGGAGTGGTAGAAATGTATGGGGTAAGGAGTTTTTAGTGGAGGGGTGTTGAAGCAAACTCATGAAAGCGAGCAAAGTGCCCTCTGCAAATCCTGGTTTATTGCCCTTGTCTTTCCAATGTTCTCTTTGGACACTAAAGAAACTTCCTGTAGGTTAATAGTCTTTGTGCTAATTTGTGCTAATCTGCAAGGAATATCCCTATGATGTCTGGATGTTTGGTTCTCCTCTCTCCCTACTGCCTACTTCCCTTCCCCCTCTCCTTGCATCCCAAGAAATGTCTGTTGTGTATTCTCTGTTAAAGATAAACCCACTTACTATTTTGCAATTTAAAGCGAACCTTGCTGTCCACTCTTACAAAGACAAGCTGACTGCAAGACAAATTGGAGCTTTACATTCATGTTCTGCAGCTTTGATTGGATAATGCTGATCACATCTGCTTTTCCTGCACTTTGGTTTATGTGAAGTTATTGTGGTGTAATGACTGTTTCTAGGTTGCAGTGGCACGGTATTGGGGGGGGAGGAAACAATTACATTGCAATATCCATATGGATGAAATAACTGCAGGTATATGTCTTTTTACAAGGGATATGTCAGCTAAAAAATCACACTTGATAAAACGGTTTATTTACCTGCATTAACTATGACCCCATTATATATAAAAATTAAGACGTTTGAAAAGTGAGTGCACTCTTCAGTATTTGTATGAGTTTATTTCTTGAATTTCTCTCAGTTTGGGTAATGAAAATGGACTGTTTCCAGTCAGTTTGACTTCCAGGTTCTTATATATTAGTCTCATAGATTAGTCTAATGGTGAAACATTTTGAGAATATTTATTTGTTCAAAATCGCTACTTCTCATGGCACTTAAAAAAAAAAAAAAAAAAAAAAAAAAAAGTGCATCGCAACATTTGTTAGCCTTAGATTTATATTTACAGAAAAAGCTAAACTGGCAAAATCTGACCCTGGAACAACAAATCCCCCCCCCCCCCCCTTCCTGGTATATAGATCATTTTTAAGTGGCTACCTGAAAACATAATTTGGCCAAAGAGGAAACCAAGGAATCCTACTTGCTTAAAAACCATAGAGGAGAATTTATATTGTGTGAATATTTATTGTATCGGTACAGTGTGCAATTAATACCTTCATCTTAGGTTTGTTAAGCTGTGCAAAGGAATGAGAAGACATATATGGAAGTGGTAGCCCTTTTCCATAATTTAAAATTGGACTGGACAAATGCTGGAAGATGTAAGGCAGAGATGGATTACATGACCTAACAAGGGGTTTTGTTCTCTAGATCTAGGCTCTGAAAGTGATTTGTTTTTATATATCATGTAATGTAGAATAGCCAGTTTTAAAGGAGGAAGGAAGGACAGAGAAAGGATGACTTTATGGTGAAGGCACAGCACAGGGCAAGGACTCAGGAAAGCTGGGCTCATTTTTCAGAACTGCCACAGATTGCCTATGTGACCTTGGGCAAATCACTTAATCTTGCTTGGCTTCCCCTTTTTATGTATTTAGTCTAAAGTTGTGACTTTTATGAATTGGACACCTATCTTACTGGACTGAGACCACTAGTCTCATTTTTGGTAAGCTATTGAATTAGAGTTAAGTGTAAAAAATGAGTCTGACTATTGGTCACCTACAATTCGGGACATCAATCCTGTAATGAACTCTATGTGGGCAGATCCCAAGTGAAGCAAATGGGGTTCAGTCTGTCCAGGAGGACCAAGATGTAAGGGCACACTGTCTTGGGCTGGATTTGCTTAGTCAGTTACTTAAGCTATGTCTGCACTGCAGCACTAATTCAAATTAGCTTGATTCAAATTACAGAAAGCGATTTATAGAAAGTGCTGCAGACTGTCCACACTACAGTGTTTGTGCTGGTTTCTTGTGTCCACACTGGCTAGCCTTAATTCGAATTAGAAAGCAGTGCAATGTGGGAAGCTATCCCACAGTGCAACTAACCATAGAGGCTGTTGTGATGAGTTTCATCATCCCAGGATGCAGCGCTGCTTCTCCCACCCTCTTCCCCCATCCCCAAACAAACAGGAAAAGGATTTTCATGCTGTTTTTTTACTCCCCCATCGCCATTGCTTCAGGCACATGGAGCCAGCTGAACTATGCTCTCATTTTGACCGTGACAAATACATCACAGCTTATCATGGATTACTTTAAAACTATATGCTGTTTGCCTTTTATGGTCCCCCCCACCACCCCCTGTATATTGCTTGCCTTTGATTTTGATTCTACAGGTGTCGGTAGAATGTAAGATAAATAACAATGGAGTCAGTTAGTATATTAATACAGTGATACAAATGTTTCCATTTCACTGATGGAAAGCATGATATAATGTATCCACATGTAGCACTGTAAATAAACTCTTAAGAAAGTATCAATTTCCAAGATTGGCCACTGAAACAATGTAGCAAAGAATTTCCTCTCACTGCTGACATTTAAAACGCATTCACCACGCTGGGAACAGGGTGGGTGGTGAAATCTTTCAAAGGGACAAAGGGCTAAACTTTCAAAGGGACAAATCTTAAAGGGACAAACTGCAAAGGGCTTGTTGGGCAGTTCAAACACATTCACCACGTGGGGAGAGGGGGAGAGATATTTTCAAACCCTTAAAGAGACAAACTGCAAAGGGCTTGTTGTGTGTGTGGGGGGGTGTGATTGCAGCTTGGATTTTAAACCCATTCACCACAGGGAATGAAAATTTAAATCTTCCCAGGGCTGCTTTGGGGGAGGGTACTGAAATGGGGCATCATGGGATACAGTCTGGAGGCCAATTAATTCAAATTAAGTCCCATTGCGTCCACACTCACACTAATGCAAATTAACTGATGCGCTTTAGGCACTAATCCACTTGCAGAGGTGGTTTTATTAATTCAATTTTAAAGGTGCCTTAATTCGAATTAACAATGCACAAGTGTAGACGCGGGAGTAATTTAATTTGAATTAAGGAACTTTAATTCGAATTAAGCCACCAGTGTAGACCAGGCCTTAGAAATGAAAGGCTCTGCATTCCATTGCCATTACCTTGCCTTCTCCATCCAGTCCGTCTCATTATATGCCATCACCCATCGTATAACAGGTCGGCCATATTGCCTGCTTATGCAAAAGTTGTTCAGGAACAAATGGTAGTTCTGATGTGAATATTGGAGGAGGGGGTAATTAATGAAGTTCAGTTCTGCAAAGCAAAGGCAAATGAACAACACCAGTTGAAGTGGTAGCATGCCATCAGGGTAAGAGAGACTTCCTTTGGTGAGTTGTGTGCCATGTTTCCTGATGTCTGATGCTTATCATGACTCAGAACAAAAGAAGCAGAGATCTGCTTATCAGGACCAAAGAAAATGATGCTATTTCAAATAAAGGCTAAAAATAAACAAACCTGTTGCATTCTGTCTCTGTAAAGTATTTATATCTATACCTCTAGGCTACCCAGCCACTCACACGTCCAAATGCCTAAAACAAGAAGAGCTGCAAGAAAGTAGATGTTTTGAAGGGATTTCAAATGAAGATTAACTTGTTTCAATTCATTTGGAGTCTCTCTGCATCTTCTGGCCCCTTGGTTCAGCATTTGAACGAACCCCAAAGCTCCTAAACAGGTAAAATCCATCTGAATTTTGCTTAAGGCTTAAGGTTTGTCTTCATTGCAGACTTAACTCAAGTTATAGCTCAAGTATTGCCCCTAACTCAAGTCCTGTCCACCCACAAACCTCCTCAGCTTGAGTGTGGTGGTGCTGCTGACTCATCAGGGGCTATAGCTCTGGTTAGCACAAGTTGTCAATTGACACAGTCTCACTGCACATCTGTGGTGTTGTTTTCCAGTATGACTGCTCTTGCTCAAGCTAGATGAACTTTAGAGGAGTAACTTAAGTGTAGATAACTCAAGTTAGCTCTGCCTGCATGGTTTCCACTTCTAGTCTTCAAGCACCTCATTGTAAAGTGACTCAATCAAAACTTGACTCAGCTATGCTGAGAAAGTTCATGACCCTCACTGCACCTTCTGTTGAGCCTGACTTGAGAGTGGAGTTGGTGACAAAAGCCTAACCTGAATGAGCAATTCTGGTCTGCAAGTTTCATTAAGGAAGTTCTGTCTAGCTCCAGTAATAAACAACTTCTGATAAGTTTTTTGAAAGCAGGAGGTAAGCACTCTTTAGAGTCAATAGTAGACAATGACCTAGTCCTGGTTAATGTTCATTTATGCAAGCTTCTGAAGTAAAATAACTTAATAAACAAGTAGTGGGAAACAGTGAGACATCGGATTTGGTTTCATTGCCCTTATTGCTGTTTCCATGCATGAAGTTGCACTTGTATATTGTATACAAAGATATCCTGGGTTGGAACTGAATCTACTTATGAGGAAATAAGTCTAGAGTAGAGTTGGATGATTTAAAAAGAAAAATATATTTGAGCTTTAGCCCTGGTCTACACTTACCTGGAGATTCGGTGGCAGTCGATGGGAGTTACACAAAATACGCAGAGTAGCTTGCATAACTCACGTCCACTGCTGTGCTTCCCTTCTGCGTGGTGTCTTCACTGCACTGTGCCGATGGGAACAGCATTCCCTTCGACGCAGTGCTACGCTACTTGAGAGGGTGGTTTTACTCAGTCGACTTTGTGATTGATTGAGCGGGTCTACACTGACCGCTCAATCAATCTAGAAAGATCGATCTGGCAGTGGTGACTTTGCTGCCCTCAGTATAGACATGCCCTTAGTTGTAAATTGTGAAGTTCAGATTGGGTCCACATTCCAAAGTTTAGATGCATTCAGACCCAGGGTTTATACATCTTAATAAATCACTTAATAAAATTGACCCAACCGTTTTCACACCCTTTGGGAATTTTAAAAGGATAAATATGGTTATTTGGGTACTGTTGTTTGTACTGTAGTAGCACCTAGAGCCCTCAGTGCTTTGTGCTAGGATCTGTATGGAATGTACAATGGTCCCTGCCTCAGAGTTTATAATCTAAGAGGAGATGCAACAGTTGGATCCACAGATCAGCAGTGGAGGGCACAAGGTAACAATGAGAGTACGTGGTCAGTTACTAGCACCTTACCCTTGAAACAAATTAATTCTATAAAAAGTAAATGTAAAAGGCAAGGATTGAAATTTGACCATCTGAAGGCAAAAGCTGTAATTATTCTAATGTGTTTCACCTCAGTAGTGTTAGCCCATTTTGGAAGATTGCTCAACAGTGAGTAAATGAGGAACTTGACAAATCATATGCAGACTTCCTTTTTTTAGTCAACTGATATTCAACAATGAAACCTCTGCTGAAATTGTAAATATCAGTTTAACCCCCCCTTCCTCCCCAAGTGGTCAAAACTTATTTTTGGGGATGGTTCTTGCCCACTGTCAGCCTTATTTTGCTATAGAAGTTCATGTCAGATCAAAAAATGACCTCCACATTCAAGATACTTTGGATTAGTCATGTTGTGCATATTGAACTAAAAAGCTCAGTTACTTTGGATAGAATGTTTACAGTTTTGTGGCTACAGAGTGCAAGCAAACCCAGAGTCAAACTGTCTGTAGGAAACCTTGCAAAACCTTCCTGTTTGGAGAAAAGTCTTTCTACCATAAGAATGATGGGTGGTCACAACTAGGCAAGCCATTTGTCTGGTTTTAAGCTGTACAGTCCTGCTTTTCTAAGGTTTGTCCCCCAACTGGTAGCAAAACTAAACCAGATATGGTTTTGTTCAGTATCAGACAAGGGACACCTTTTGAAGAGTGCACCTTGACTTGACATGCACGGCGGGCCCAAACTGTTCCTGAGAATACTGAAATGTCTGGTATTCTGGGGATGTGGGAGTGGCTACCCTACTCACAACAGTAACTGCTGACTTCTATCCCCAAGCTCCTGCAAACCAAAAAACCAACACAATCCTACTTCTAGCAGAGATTTGGACACCCCCCCCCCCTCGCGCTCCCCCCTTCCCCAAAAAAAAAAGTAAATCTGCCAGAGACTCCATGAAGTCCGCTAGGGACTTTGCTGTTGCTATTGATTTTGCATGGCAGATGCTATACCACTATGGTGGGTGGCAATGTAAACCCTAAGAGGGAGAGATGAATAACAGAAAGCAGCAAAGAAGCCATGGCCTCGAGCACCCAACCCCGCCACATACACATAGCCCACTCTATGTAGCGGTTCCTGCTCTCTTGCTGAAATGGGGAGGTATAGCTGACTGTGAGGCACTCTTTGCCCCTGACCTGCAAGTCTAAGGTCCATCTGTTGGGGAGGAAGCAGAGGCTAAGTGGGCTGGGTTGGAAGTGGCTAGGGAATAAGTTTGGGGAGGGACTTGCATTGGTCCTTGCTTCAGCCTCATGGCCAGGACTGACTGCCTCGTCTCTTCCAAAGATCCTCTTCTAGGGGTTGGAGCAGCTAGGGGGAGTCCTGGGTAGCATAGCTCTACTGGACTTCCACTGGCAGGGACTAAGGGGGCAGTTTTAGAGCTGCTGTAGAGGCACAGGATCTTTCTGTAGGCAGCTCTGGGGTCATCTTAAATTCAGAGGTAGATCTGGCAGTTTGTTCTGAAGGGTGGGGAGGGGAAGTTTATTTCTAACCTCCCTGACAGAACGATAGGGGAAGAACTTTACATATTGATCCCCGGGGAGAGGTTTCCTCCTCAAAGCCCCCCTCTCATGAGTTTTTCTGTGAACATGGATGATCCAGGCCCATGTTTTGTTTTTTAAAGTAGCTGCTGCATTCAGACTTGCCTGCACTGGAAAATATTGACTCCTCTTCCCTAATTGTTTGTCTCTGTGTATTCATTATTATATGCTGTCTTCCTTAATCTGGTCCATCTTCATCAATTTCAATAGATTTCCTCCCTCCTTCCTCCCCCCTTCCCCCCTTCCAGAGGTGTCAATCTCCCTGGGTTCCCCTCCCCCCTCCCCCTTCAGGGATGGGAGTCATCCCTACCACTTGTGGCAGGCATGATAGTAGTTTATAAAAACATCTGACTTAGTCCCCATCCTCTTCTTCCTGTGCAATCCATAGCTTTCCCCGTCTGTACAATGGGGAATAAGACACTTTTTTAGTTACCTCACTTGGGGCATTGTGGGCATTAATGGGTTAATGTTCGTAAAGTATTACTGAAGTGCTAATTATTTCACTGCCTCCAGCCATGAAGCCTCCCAGCTCTGAAACAGTTATGTATTATGCTAGCCAAAGTTAGGCAGCATTCTGTGATAAGTGACAAACTGCTGACTTTGTTAGCAGCCGAGCACTCTTGCTATGATTTCAAGATGAACTGGGAAGCGTAAGTGGAAACTCGGTTAAGCACAGATATCCACAGTATATAAGCACAGTAGCCAGGATGCTGGCAACGTTTGGCCCAGAAATGAATTTAATATTCTAAAGTTGCCTCTTCCCCACTTCACCCCGTGGTGTCTATTTGGTACACTCCGATGCAGTGAAGATCCCTTCCTATTTATTATGCATCACTCTGTGACATTGTGAACACCAGAACTCTCATTGCAATCCAGAGAATCTGTGATAACTTGGAGCACATTGGGCCCAATTGTACTGCCATGCTGGGGTAAATCAGGAGTAACTCTGCTGAAGTCAGTGGAGTTACAGCACAGAGAGCTCGTCTACACATTGAGTTATTCCAGAATAGCTATTGTGCTTTAAATTCACACACTACTATATGCTGGAATAATTTTCATGTGTAGACAAGCCCTAAGAGAAAGGAGAATCAGGCTTTTCATTCTGTAACCTCTTCAGCCTGATTTCAGTGGGGGTGGGGAGTGAGTTATTAAAAAGTTAGTTTAAAAAGAATCTGTGTAGAATTCTTCCCCCCCTCTCTCTCCCCCTTCCTCCCTCCCCTCCCCCCAAATACACCCAAATGTTCTAATAGAGGATGCAGACTCAGCTTGAGGTTTTGGAGTTTAACTTTTTCCACATTTGTGTTGCCATACAGCTAAGCTCAGGGTGACCAGAATTGAGTACAAAACTGGGACATCTACCCCTATGGGTACACTAGGGTGGAAGAGAAAAGGAGGGGAGGGGCCACATGGTTGGCTTCAATGGTTAGGAGTGTTAGATAGCAAAGATGTTTTCTCCTTTCTCTTGTTCTCTTTCCCACCACCTCCGTTACCCCTATCCCAGATTTCCTGCTTCCAACTATCCCCATTCATACACACACAGAAGTATCCAGGTGCTGTCTTATTCCCTTGCCACTCTTCTTGCATCCTCCCCCCACATTTTGCCGGTTCCCCACTTTGTTAACCAAAAGGACCTTCAGGCCCCCATGTCTCATTTGGGCCTTGGGATTTGATGAAGTTGGGAGAGATGTTGAGGTGGCCATGTTTGTTATGGGCGTATGGATGAGGGCAATAGATAACCAGAGCAGAGGGAGGCAGAGAAAGAATCAATAATCTATTAGGAGGTGAGAACAGATTTCAGTGTGAAAAAACTAAGGATGCTTGCTGTTAACACCATAATAACATAAGGCACTTACCTCATGAACAGAAAGTACCAGCAGATTGTAATTAAAATGTCAGTTATCTAATTGCAAATTCAGAAAATGTGTTTCATGGTGATAGTCTTCACCTCAGAATCTGATACTTTCTCAGGCAGGTACAGAGCACATGAGAACTTAGCACAGCAAACTGTAGACTAGAGTCATGTAAAACGTTTGCAACAACGTTCAACAACGTTGAACACCTAAAACGAGGTGAGTTATATGTTTCATTACAGTCGATCATCTCCACCTAACATCGCAGGTAGTGTCTTTCTGAGCTCTGTTTATTCTAAGTGCCAGGTAGTAAGTTCCCAAAGTTTTCAAGCAACTTTGGATGGTTTCTAGTTCGCAGCAAAATCCCCTGAAATTCAGTTTTTCATGGTTTCCTCACAAACTGAAATTTTGCTGTTTAGTCTTAGTGCCTCTGAAATTTTGTTTGTTTTTTGTTCAATTGCCAAATTCCAAGCAAACAAATGGAGGCATAAACCAGTCTGGAACAAACTGATCAAAATGTACAAACTCCCTGTGAAGCAAAACTACTGAGTTCCACACTGGTGTGTGATTTTTTTTTTTTTTTTTTAAGGGCATGAAGTTTAGCTCTTTATATCACTCAGCACTGATAATCATATTTGTGCTTGTTGCTGCTTCAGTTTACTTAGTCTGGCCTGCCCTGGAGCTGATGTGAATGTACAGAATAATTCACGGTTCATGGGGCATTGGAAAGGTGCTGTCCAAGGATATGCTGGGAGTTCAGTTAGACACTAGGCCTCCAGTAAAAATTGCATTGATTTTTGCCTTTGTCCAATTGCAGTGTTGCATACTCTTCCCCCCCCCCCCCCCTGCTCCCAGCCAGACTACAGTGAGAATTTGTCCATTTGGATAAATTGTGTATGACACTTTTTGGCTCTAGACATATTAAAGCATAGCTCTGAAATAATTACGTTCGTAACACTGTTTTATTAGTTGTTGAGAAATCAGCCTGCTCAGCCTGGAAAAGACTAATTCTTATTTCTTGGGTCATGGAGGCTGAACTAAGAATTATCCTGAAAATGTTTCCTTTCCCTATTCAACTCTCTTGCTGTTTTTTGTCCTTCAGTAACATTTCTTACATGACAGTCAAAATTATGATCACTTTTTGCCTTTAGGATACTAGATGGTACCATGGGACAAATTCAGACCTGGTGTAAACCATTGGCTTCACTGGATGTATTTGGACCAATGGGTGTGGTATTCTACTTAGGAATGTGACTCACTAACTGTAAGGCTCTTGGTACAACATCTTGATGACCTCCATTTTTAACCTTAGTTCTTGCACTTGGAAAAGGAAGAATTAAACTCCCATTGAGCTAAAAGAATAAGCTACATAGCATTTCCACTTTGCTGATGTTAATATTGTTAGCATGGCCTGGAGCAATGATCATGGGATCAGGTGTCAGGGAGTGTGATGTTGTGGAACCAAGAAAGGATGTGGAATCAGGAGGTATAAATGGGGAAGTCAGTGCCAACCTGTTCTGTGAGGCTTAGCTAGTAAATATTCGTATGAGTCTTTGAATGTAGAAAGCTCTGTATAAATTACACACAAAAAACCTATGTTAAAAAACCATTATTAAGGTTGCAAAGTCAAGCACTCAAAATTTAGGAAATGGCAGAATTACAGTTGCCTGTACAGCTTAATTCAGCTCCCTTGTGCATATGCTTTATTATACAATATTTAATTACATGATCACATACCCCTGCCTCATTCAGCGCAGAGGATGGCTGTTGCTCTCTTAGTGAGCAGCTATTTAATTATTTTGTTTTCTCCTCATTATTCTATATGTGGATCCTGTCCTTAATTACTGCATATGGCCTGTTCAAACCTTGCCCTGGAGACAGAATTATTAAAATTTCCTCATGGGCTTTTCTGTGGTGCTCATCACTGTAGTATCTACTTGCTCCACAAGCATTTAATGAATTTATCTTCATAAAACCCCTGTAAGACTAGCAGTTGATTATTATCCACAATTTTCATCTGAGGAACTGAGGCACAAAAAGATTGTCAAAACTATCCACTGATTTTGGGTGCCCAATTTCAGACACATCGAACTGGACTTTGATTCAAGTGGGACAGAAAAGATTCCTTGTTCCAGTCGGCTTCTTTTACTCCCATTTGGTCTGGATTTTGCCCCTCTGCATTAAAAACAGGCACCCTCCTCCTCCTGAGTGCCAGCAGTGGGGTCACTGAGAACACGAGAGAGGTTCCTTGCTCTCAGTTGCTCAGCCGGGAGTGGCCATTATGGGTAACCTCCATAGTCCTGGGTGGGAGCATGCATGGTCCATCTTGGGGGTGGGAGCATGCACAGTCTAATCCATGCTAGGAGCTTGAGCATACCCCCTGAGGTGATTTTAGCTGTTCAGGTCTAACCAGTCTTTATTGAGCAGATGCAAATTCTGATGTTTTTCAGTCTTATAACTTGGCCAGGAGGTGGGTCCCTGACACAAAGGCCTTCCCACTCCAAGTTTCAGGGCCCTGTTCCAAAGCAGAGGGGCACTACAGCTGTTCAAAGAAAAGGTCTCAAGTATTTTTTAACATGGACAAAACTGATTGTTTCTCTAGTCTTGTTCTTGGAAATGGCTGAACTGTTTTGGCTGAAATTTTCCAAAAAAAATTCAGCCTGAGGCAGATGCCTAGGATGGAAAATTTCAACCCAAATGATTAAAGTCTGGCAAGCTATAGGCAAGTGAAAAAGGGGTCTTTTAATGAGAAGTGTTAGGCAACCTTAATAATAGGTGTGGCTACTAGCTCTGGAGAATGTATTGTCTTTCTGTGCTACTGAGAAGACCGGGGGAGGGGGAGAGAGAGGAGCTCAACTGAGGTGTGTGAAGAACAGAGTTAATGAAATAAAACTTTGAAATAAATTGTATTTACTTAAAACCATTCCCCCCCCCCCCCGCTCCCCCCCCCCCCCGCCCAATTCTGCTACAAGCATCTTCAGAAGCTGAGGGCTCAGTCAGGAATTTCCCTTGACCTGTGATTTGTTGAATGAAGGAAGAATGGAAATATGATAAGACTCAGCCTCTGGTTTTTGGGGTCCCCCCTTCCTCCTAGCCAGCAGAGTGGTGACATGTACAGTGACTGGGGGCCAGACCACTTGTTAACAGAACCTTTTACATCTCAGATTAATTTGTAGCGTACATCCAATCTGTTTCTGGAGTTTGGGAGGAGGAAATGACATTGAAATTCACTGGATAAGGGGAGGCATGGACTTTTTAGGGGATTGATAATAGGATTCTTTCTAAGGCTATGTCTACACTTAAAACATCACAGAGGCACAGCATTCTCTGATTACGGTTGTAAATGCACCTCCTGAGGGAGGGTGTTGAACTAGTGCTGTCTACTTGGGGATTTAGGTCAGCTGAATGAACTACATCGCTCATGACTGTGGATTTTTCACAGCTCTGAGCGGCATAGCTTTGTTCATCTAATTTTCTAATGTAAGCCCATTGTAAGTAATTGGTTCAAATTCAGCTCTGAACAGAACCAAATGAAAGCCTGTGAGGGCTGATTGTGAGAATTGTTGAATTTGGTGACTTCTATCCAGTGTTCAGCAGACAGTTCCCATGCCCGAAACCCACTGCTACAGCTGGCATGAACTGATGTTTGTGGGCGGTCTCTGTAGAGAAGGACGGGCATGAGGACTGAACTACACGGTCATCTGTAGAGGTCATCCAGGAAAGAATTGAGGCAAATATGCAGGTCAAGAAGCTTGCACTGCTGCTTGCTGTTCTGTCCATTCATTGCCTGCTTTGAGCATTAAATTCTCCATCATGCACATTCAACTTTTAAAAACAAAATTACTGCATGGTCTGGAAAGGATGAGCTAATGCTTTAAAATACACTTTCTAAACAGGTAATTGCAAAGCAAAATACAATTAGCATTTGCTAAATTGAGTTGGAAACCCCAATGTAATGAATTAGAACACTTTGGGCAAATCCTAATTTTAAATGAGGGTTCCAAGTTCACAAAAAACATACACTATCACAGTAGTAGGAAAATATTTACTTCATGATTAACCCTTACAACAGCTGGTGATAGTTTAGTCCTGGCAAACGAAATGAAATTGTCATAGTAGAACCAAAGATCAGTGTGACTCTAGATCTGCTGAGCTGTGTGTGCTTCAAGCCTGGCCAGTGCTGCTATTGGAACTGGATAGAGTAAATATTAGATGCCGCTGTAACCGTTGGTCTGCTGCGTGTTAATGATGAACTATTTATCTGTGTGCTTATATAGGTATGTGCATTTATGTGTGATTGAGATGCATCTATAATAAATGCATGTATGTGTTATAGTAGTGAGTTATTAAATTTCTCCATGTACGGATGGGGAAACAACTAAACTTAAAACAAAATGTGGTTTTCCTCAGGTTGCAAAAATATTTTAAAATGTTTATAAAGATTATAAACATTAAAAATATAGATCACTTTTATCTGTTAAATTAATATATGGTCTCTGCTGTTAGTTCCTCACCCTCCCCGCTGCTCTGAAATCATGGGTGTGATAGCAGTAGGTGTTGATGATGTGACAGTGTGTGCAGTGTAACAAATTAATTTGAAAGCATGGTTCTACTGTGAAAATGTCTGTAGAATAGCATTGTGAATTTCCATATTTGTGTCTCAGTGAAGAGTAAATTCATTAAGTTTACAGGTGAAAAAAGATTCTCTTTCCCCATGAAGACAAAAACTTGACCATGAATTTAAAATCAGACTGGGTTCTTGCCTATTTGTGCATCGTTGTCAGTAACCCTGACCCAAACAGAAGTATATTTATAAGTGTCCACCTATATTGTACCTTAACTACATCTATAGCTCACCTTGATTTGGTCAGAATTGCTTGTGATGTGAAACAAGAAAGAGTCTGGCTTGATTTTCAGAGATCAGAAGTAGTTTGCTTTGTTTGAATTAAAAAGCAAAACAATACTTGTGACAGAATAAACTTGATTTGAAGCTGTGGAGAGGAATACAATAGAGTTTGTGGTTCCATTTTTCCAGATACCCTTTTACAGAATCACTTGTCAGAGTCATAGCATTACAGTGCTGTTTGAGGGATTTTATATTCAGTTGATGTAGAAGGAAATGAGTGAAGGGTAATGTCTGCAGTGCAGAAAGGTCTGATTGTGTTATGAAAGTTGTGTGCATAATCTTGCATTCGTATTATCAACAAAACAAAAAATTGTTTCAATATAACACTGGTTTTACCATGTCTCAATTTTTTCTCTTAAAGCTGCCTCTAGAGCCAATCTCATAAATAGACCTATTGGAGTCAAAAGCAACAAAAGACCCAAAGCAGTGGTTTGAACGTAGCTCTTCCTAATGCTGTGTAGTGTAGTTTCACTTCTTTTAAAATGAAGATCAGTCAGTCTTTCTTGATTGTATGTGCTATCCTCTTTGTGCAGGATTGTGTCCGGGGTGCTGGAACAATTTTTATGGAGGGAATGCTGAGAGCTGTTGAACCAAACTGTAAACCCTGTATATAATAGAAACCACTTCAAGCCAGGGCATGGGGCAGCACTCCCAATGTCCCTAGTTCAAGCACCTATGATTGTGTCTATCTTACCTGTATAGAAGAAATTTGAAGGTATGCATGTGGTTCCTGATATATTGCATCATGATGACAGACAGTGTGTTTCTCTCATGAAAGTGTCTATTGAAGAAGCATGAAAAAGAGCAGTTTGAGGTTTAATTTGAGCGGAATATCCTATAGCT
This sequence comes from Emydura macquarii macquarii, assembly GCF_026122565.2. Taxonomy (NCBI): domain Eukaryota; kingdom Metazoa; phylum Chordata; order Testudines; family Chelidae; genus Emydura; species Emydura macquarii. The sequence goes on along the minus strand of NW_027132342.1, from coordinate 11,758,111 downwards.
GTTCAGTGAAGATCAGTTGCTGTTCTTTACATTTTGAAAGGGCAGTAAAATGCATTTATATATAACACAGTTTGCTTGTACAATTTCCAGTTATTCAGCTTAAAAAAAAAAGTGTGAGTTGGTAAGCAATTAAAACTCTGTTTTAATAACATTAAAAATGTTGGGTCTGTTATTACTGTGATGTCTGGGTGACTCGTTCACATAATTCTTCTATGGGGGGGGGGGGGGGAGGGAGGGAAAGAAAGAGGGGAGGGGGGAGAGAGAGGGAGGGAGGATAGATATATAATATGACCCAATGGTGTTGCAACCGAAAAGCAGGAGGATGATTTTATAGCGATAGATAAGGACCTTTTCAGTAGAAGTAGTGCAGAAAGCCATCTCTTGAGTCCTCTCTCACATAAGCACTGTCTTTAGGAGGTTACCCCAGCATAGCATATTTGATATCGTTCATTCTAAATGCCATGCTAAATATTGATATGAAATAAAGCTAATCTAAAGCAAAGCCTGTAGCACATCTAATATTCAGAGAATACTTTAATGTTCAAGACATGTGGATAACGCTGAACAGCAATTGATGCAGTACCTGATAAACCCAGGCAAAGATCTTTTTTCATTAGCTGCTTAGCATTGACTACAAAAGTAAATAAAATGAAAAATCAGCAAGCCATTAGTGATGCTAGGACCTGTCCTTGGTCCTGATGGTTTGTGGCGATTAAAAGACTCCGAACATGTGTAAAGAAGTAAGTTTTTAACTGTTCAATGCATTGTTGTTCTGACTTCTGGGCTCCTCAAAGACAAATAGAGTATCAAAAATCATACTGTAAAGTGGAGATATTGGACTCCATTAACTTCGTTAATTGCCTAATTGCTGCTGATAATGATGTCGTCTTTATTTTGTATAGAATTTTCTTCATCCTTCTGTCTTCTTGCATTCACTGCAGCAGTTGCTATCCAGGCCTGGGGAGCAGCTGAGCAAATAGCATATCTTGGCATTCTGCATGTATCTGACAGTTACTGCAGAGAGTAATAATACCAGTGATGCAATGATCAAAGGGATACATAGGATGGGCATCCCCAGTGACTAATGTAGATTAAAAAAAAAGGGGGTTGTGTGATACCAGGTGACACTGCATCACTTGTGGGTCATGACAGAACAGGGAAGGGAAGGGGAACAAGTGATATATCTGGAAGAAGTCTGTGTCCACAAGAAAGCCTATAGTCAGAAAAGCATTGTGGGTATGGTTGTGGGGAAAAGCATTGTGGGTATGTAGGAGGAAACATTCCTTGTGCTTTCAGCAACCCCCTCTATTCATACTCTCCTCTAAGGGCATTTAGGAAGGAAAAGGGAACTGACAGGGTCACTCCATTTCCCCTGGATTCTGGTTAGAGGAAGGCATGCAGAAGAGTTGTTTTCCCTGGAGGGGTGGGGGGAAAGAGCTGTAGGAACAGGATCTCCCTCTTAACTTTGAAGGAAAGAGGAAACTAGCAGGGGGGAAGTAGAAAGGAGGCAGATTGGATAATTTGTATTTTCTTTTCAGGCACCAGTGGCATTCCACCTACTGGTGTGAAGGCTGAGGATCAATCCCATGAACCAGTTTGGCCTATTACTCCTATGTCCTCCCACTGGGAGGGTCTTGATCTCACTGGCTGATGAGAAGCAGCAGAAGGAAGAGCTGATCTCCCCCAAACCCAGGCAAGATTTCAGTGGAGGAGAGGGAGCTATATTCTCCCATGCTCCCCCTTGTAGAACATCTGCTCAGCAACTCTGGGTTGTTGGGCTGATGTCAAGGCACAGACTTTTGGGAGGCTCCTGGCTCATCTTTAGCTTGCTGTTTTGGGGTAAACTGCAGTGAAGATTACTGATCCAAGAACTCTGTCCTGCTGGGATGATAAGACACTGGTTTCCTTGTGGTCTCATGCTCACATCATCCCAGAAAGGCTATGTAGAAGTCTTGAGAGATTATTAGTTTAGCTCCTCTAGTTTGCTGGATTTGTGTGAAGGCCATAGTTTTGTGAGGTCTCTAGCTCAGTGCCCTCACTTGCTGGGCTAATGGGTGTGAGGGTGTCAGTCTATCCGAGAACATATGCTTGGAATAAATACAAAAAGAAAAGTGCCTGCTGTAAGATTTTGCCTAAGTTTGGTCTTATTAAAAATAATTGCTTTGCCTCCAGCCTCTTGTGCTATTGTATAATGGATTTGAACATAATTACAATAGCAGAAAAAACCCATGGTCCAACTAACACAGTGTGTTCTCTCCACCAGTAGCCAATAACTGGTCTTTCAGAGGAAGGGATAATTTCTTCCCACATCTCCCTCATTACCAGCTAAAAAAGTGCAACTGATTTTCCAATATTGCATCAGGTGGGGAAATTTCTCCAATTGCAGCTTATTATCGTAACCCTGAAACATCAATATTTAGACTAGTTTCTATCCTGAGCAGAGTGCTACATACATTATTCTTATCCATATAAATATTTCATCCTTTTTTAATTTCATGGAAACTTATTAAGCTTTTTGCCCCCTGAAGAAGGAAGACCTGTCTAGCCAGGCCTATTTGGCATAAAGGTATTTTCCTTCATGTATGTTAACTTGCCACAAGGTTTCTGACAAGTTCTTTCATTACTTAGGCAGTACAACCATAGTGATGGGGAAGTGACATGTGACTCTTAGTCTTCTAGACAGTTTGACAGCTGATGTACTGCAAAGAATGCTCAGCTTGACTATAGGAGGAAATGAATATGCCAAAGGCACTGAGGTGTCAGACTAGCCTCTGCAAAACCAGACTGGCTGCAAGACTGGATTTGAAATGCTGGCTTTTAACCCATGAAGCACAAGGTTAGGAATAGGTTCAGGTCACTGTTGTATCTTTAGCTTCCTCTGCTCTGTAGCTAATCGGTAGCCAATTATACCTAGTTTATAAGACGCACATGTCCAATCAACCTCTTCTCCTCCTCCAGTAACTATGCAAGCACACATCCCAGTAGACTTATTTAACACTGTCCATTCAAATATATTCTGTAGTCAAATGAAGGGCTGGGATCTGCAGTCTGTAGTAGAGATGCTTTGTACTACCCGCTAGTCACATGAATATTTCCCATTGAAATCTATGACCGTTCTTCCCTAATTCAAAAGACCATCGAGAAGATGATTTTTTGCTACATTTTGTCTGCTTTCTGTGGTATTCAGTAGATCTTTTCTTGCTCTTTTTTTCATACTTAATTTCCCAAATAGACAGAATCTTGGTCCTGTTTGGCTACATATTTCTAAATTGTTTTCCTGACATGGTCAGCTTCAAGTGCTCGGTGCCAAAAACAGTGTAAAGGCTTGGGGTACATTCCAGACTCTCAAGAGCATGCCCTGACATCACTGACTGGATTTAGACTCTTAAGGTCAGATCCAGAGGTGATGTATAAGTGGTGGTGTAAATTGCACATTGGCAGGTTGGTGTATGTTGAGGGTAAATGGGTGCAATTTATACCCTGAGGTGGTGCCAGAAGTGAGGTTATGACAAGAAAACCAATGAAGTGTAAGAAAGTGTACAATGAAGCAGTTTCCCCTTCCTTTTTGCCACTTACCTGTGTAACAGTCTTACCTTACTGCTCTCCATCGAGGGTAAATTATACTCACTTATTACTATGTCACTTACACCACCAATTATGACATCGCCTGAATTTGGTCCTTAGTCATGCGACCTGAGAGTCAGCCATTTTGCAGCTGCACCTTTAATAACATTTTAAAAATATACTGCCTGTTTTGTGTTGCTGATGCTGCCATTGCAGTTCCCATTTTAGTCTGATTATTTTCTCTCTACATTTTTCTGAATTCAAGTTCCAGATAATATCCAAACAATGGGCTCCCAAAGCTGAATGCCCTCTGAATATTTGGAATATTTGCCCATCCTATGCCTGTAGGTGAAGTTTTATTGTTGGCCCAGCCTGGCAGCTAGAGGAAATCCATGAAGGAAACCCAGTTTTTTGTAGCATGAGGATAAAAGCTTTTAAATGTTCACGTGTATTCCCAAGGACTCACCATTTCTCATATTAGTGCTTTGCCACGAATGGGGACCCGCACTTCGTAGCATCATCCACCAACTGATGGCATATTCTGTGTGTGTGTTTTTCAGTTACGAAGCCCTTGATCTGGCATGCTGCTCTGTCACTGACATCAATGCAAGGTCTCTCCCAGTGATCAAAAGGGCAGAAGGAGACTGCAGAGCATTTTCTTAGTATATACTACCGTGGGTGGTTGGTTTGTTCAGTCAGCAAATCTTTTTAGCGGATGCAACTGAGATAAGGGCCCCAATGTGATTGTATTACACAAACACCTAGTAAGAAGAAAAAAATCCCTGCTCTGATAATTTGACAGTATAAATAGACAAGGCAGACAAAGAGCGAGAAAGGAAGTACTGTTGCTCCAATTTTTGCAGATTCGGAACTAAGACACGGACAGATTGTGACTTGCTTGAGTTCACTAAAGAAGCATGTGACAGAGCCAGGTACAGAACTCAGATTTCCTGCACACTAGTCTAGTGCCTTCATCACAAGATCTACCTTCTTCTTATGCACTGTGATTTGTTCTCGAGTATGCTTTCTTTCTTTCTTTCTGCTTGGTTGGTTGGTTCTAGCAAGAAGGTAAGATGTGAGTGGTGAGCATTCTGAAAGCAGTTTGGCTCAGTCTTTCCTTAGCAGCTGAGAGCAAAATTCTAATTGCTACCTTCGCTGTTTTTAAAAAAAAAAAACCCACCAGGCTTTTTCTGTTCTCACAAATATTTGTATAACTGAACAGTACCCTGTCCATGGTTTTGTATCCCTCATTTCTCAGTGCTTGCCATTTACTATCCCTTTTTATTTTTTGATTGAAATGGCCCTTTCATATGCTTCCCATGCTTCATCCTTATGAAATATTAAAGATTTGACCTTGCAGAGTATACGTTTAATGTACCAAGCCATTGCTCACAGGCTCCACCCAGGATAAATCACAGTGCACGCAAGTCGTGTGTCTGTTGCTGCCAGAGGAAAAGTGTATCAAATTGAATCTGATTGATAAATTATTTTTCGACCACTATAACTAATTGTCTATTACAATTGTGTCTGCTTACTAAGTGCCATGCTTTATATGCATGTAGGTGCTGGAACAGAGTTTGAATTTTGAGTAGCAGTCATGAGAGCAGATTGCAACATCTGATCATGCTTACTATAAGGTTTGTGTCTTGACTCAGTGAATTCAGTTAACTTTTCCAGTAACCTTTCCATCTCATAATTCAGTCATTCATACTCCTTCTGGATTCTTTTATTTGAATTTAAAAAAAATGTTAAAGTCCATTTCTTATTTTTTCATAGTTTTGAACATAATTGTGTTCATCTGAGAATACTTCTCGTTAGAATGAAAAATGACTGCATTATACCACTGTTTGTATCATCAGTGGGTCAGGGGACTTTTCAGTGACAATATCCGAGAGTGTGATTGGAGTGGGATTTTTCCCACTCTTTAAAACAAAAACAGTCTTCCCCTGCCCCAAACCCTTCCCCCTCTTATTAGGCTGCTGTTTCCCTTGTTTAAATTGATGTAAATATTTACTTTGTAAATACTGAAGGGCATGGATCTGACCTTCACCAGCCAGAATGAGGCCCTCACTAAGAAATGTTGACTGTAGTTAATGGAAGTTGTAATTTTAACCATGTGACAGCTGTGGGTTTCAGGGGATCACAGCAAAACAAAACGGCTAATGGACTTGTGTGTACTGTCCTGAAAATTCTAATATTAACATCAACTGATATAAGGATTTGTCCTTCAGATAGTTAGTTATTTTGGCATTATGAAGTCAGCCCTATTCTCTGGGGAGAACAGGGGCATTTGGTGATCTCTGTTAACCAGGGATTCTGAAAGAAAGTATTTGGGGTGGGGAGGTGAGAGAAGTATCTTGCTAACATTTTCAAAAGAGATTTAAGGTATTCAGGAGCTGAAGTGCCATTAGCTTGCAATGAGATTTAGGCTCCTAAGTCATTTAGGTATTTTGAACATTTTATTCCTTGTCTGTAATTATGGTGCTTTACTATGTGTGTTGAGAAGGCTACAAGAATTTGTCTTTGTGTTTGGATATCGCTTGTCAACTCGTGGAGGGTTATCCCCAGTGCATATGGTGTGAGAGTATTTTGGCTGTTTTCTAAAGTCGGTTTTTGTTTGTGTCTGCAACTGGCCCATTGGAAATTATAAACTTACCACCTGATAAAAGTACCTACATGGTACACAGTATTTGGTCCTGCTAATCCACTCCTGTGACAGTATGTTTGTTTTCAGATTTACCCCTGTAAAATATTGTTTAGGAACATATTAATACTTCTCTGGGCTTTTAATGTTTTTCCAAAGCTGGGAATGTAGGAACTTTGAAATGCATAACCTTTCCCTCTCTCCTTCACCCCCTTAGCAAATGTAGCTTACGGTTTTATTGACTATTAAGACTACAGTCTTAAAAGAGGTGGGGGGAGGGGTGGGGGAAGCATAGCATTTCATTGCAGCTGAGACTTTAGCAAGATTCGGAGGGGGACTGGATAATTTGCAAATGAAGAGTTTGGGACAGTATAAAAACCATATGCTTCAGAATTTTAAAACAATCTCCATATATGAAGTATTAAAATGAGATTTTTCTGGGTCACATTACCCCACATCTGCCTACTGTGGTGTTCTTCCACCTTCTTTGAGGCCTCTGTTTCTGGTAACCGTTGGAGATAAGATACTGAATTAGTTGGACCTTGGGTCTGATCTAATCTGTCAGTTCCTATATTTAGCATTCTATATTACTGTATCTCTCCTGAGCTTTGCACATTCTTGAGGGGTTTAAAAGACTGATATTCCTGCCTGTCAGTGAATTTTATGGCCAACAATCCAGGGTGTTACAAATGGCATAGTGAGTTGAAGGATCATACCAGTTGTCGCTGTTAGTAGCAAGAAAAATATGTGCCAGACTGAGTACAAAAATATTTTGCACAAAACTGGTTCTGTTCTTTCCCACTGGCCTAAAATCATTGATTTCAGTGGAGTTACATAGAGATTGATAAGGGACTCAATTAATAAAGAATTAAAGGAGGGTAATATAATTAATGCCAGTCAACATGGATCTATGAAAAATAGATCCTGTCAAATATGTTAGATATCTTTTTTTATTAGATTACTAGTTTGGTTGATAATAGTAATAGTGTTCATATAATATACTTCCATAAAGCATATGACTTGGTACTGCATGACTAAGTGGTAAATAATGAAGAGGACAGATCACTGATCCAGAGCTACTTGGTGTAAACTGGGCTCAAGCAAAAACAATGTTTTTTTTGGTTTTGTTTTATTTTTTTGTAATAGGGCTAAATGTATACATCACTATAAAAAATGTAAGCCATACTTACATGATGGGGGATTCTATCCTGGGAAACAATGACTCTGAAGAAGATTTGAGTCATGCTGGGTAATCAATTGAATATGTGCTCTCCGTGTGACACTGGCTAAAAAGACTAATGCAATCCTTGGATGCACAAAGAGGCATATCTTGAGTAGGATTTAGAGAGGTTATTTTGCCTTTGAATTTGGCACTTGTGTGACCACTGGTGGAGTACTGCATCCAGTTCTGGTGTCCACATTTCAAGAAGGCTATTGATGATAAATTGGAGAGGGTTCAGAGAAGAGCCGCGAGAATGATTAAAGGATTAGAAAACCCGCCTTATCATGATAAACTCAAGGAGCTCAACCTGTTTATTTTAACAAAGAGAAAGTTAAGGAGTGACTTGATCAGTCCTTAAGTGCCTATGCAGGGAAAAAATATTTTGTAATGGGCTCTTCAGTCTATTAGAGAAAAGTATAACATAATGTCTAGAAGTTTGTTAAAAACGTGCCCCTTATTTGCAATCTGAATTTGTCTAAGTGAATGTAATTCATTATTGGAACAATTTAGCATGGGCTGAGGTGGATTCTCTGTCACTAACTATTTTTAAATCAAGATTGGATGCTTTTCTAAAATCTGCTTTACGAATTATTTTGGGGAAAGTTCTATAGCCCGTATTACATAGGAGGTCAGACTAGATGATCACCGTGGTCCTTTCAAGCCTTGTAATCTATAAATCTGCTTAAAAACCAATGTCAATTGAAATCTGAAAAAGGCCCCTGAGTCTGCCAACTTGGCTGTCCTAATGTTAGGTACCAAAATAGGATTTAGGTGCATAAACCAAAATATTTTTTGTTTTATTTTAAGAGGTTCAGAACACCCGTAGCTTTTGCAGATTTAATTAATTTTGATTTCACTGGATTTGCAGATATTCAGGATCACTGCAATATTCAGGCCAGGAGTCTAACTTTAGGTACCCAAATTTTAACATTATGGCCCTACTGTGCAACCTCATTTCATAGTAACAACATTTGAATCAATGGTGTTTATGAAGTACCATACATGAGGCATGAGTTCAATCTGCCAAAATTTCTTGAGTTACTCTACAATTTACTTTTCATTTTCACATAACTTTTAGTGTTACTGGGGCCTGTTTTCAGCTGTCTGATACTATAGGTACAAAGATACACAAAGGGAATGATCCTGCAAGAAATCCCTCACACTCACATTGGTGATCAGCAGCATCCCCCAGCATCCAGGCCCAACTTCTGGAGTCACTGAAAGCTTAGCTATTGACTTCAGTGGATGTAGGATCAGGCCTTGAAGTTTCACCCATTGACCATTTTCTTAGATGCGTTCTAGAAACAGACATACCGTTGATAGAATTCCTTCAACATCATGATAAAAAGCTAAATCAAGTTTTTTTTTCTTTCTTTTTTTTTTTAAAAAGGCAAAACACCAATTCTTATTTTATTTATTTTTAATGACAAATTAATTGCTGTCAATCTTAGGTTATAGAGTGTCTCACCCTTTTGATTAGATAGTTTCTCTTTGCTTTGAAATTGTAATCCTAATGCTCTCCTGTTTGTAGAATGCACACTGACAGTGTTCTGCATGTCCATAAAAAATAAACGCCCATTCTCACTTTCCACATTCATGCCTCCTGACCTCCTTCCTGCCAACTCCTCCCCACACACAAAGATTGTCAACATTGATCCAGGAGTTTTGTAATTAAATGGCAGATGGATGGGATGTGAATTTCATTCTTTGCCATTGATTTCAGTGAACCTTTCGATAAAGTACTTTTTATCATTCACTAAGGGATAGACGCTCTATTGAAAGTGAACTAAAAACTAGGAGATGTGTCGCAAAAATCCCTTCTGTTGCTTTCTCTAGTTTGTGGAAATCTTCACATGCACTGAGCATCACAGTTTGCAGTGCTTTACAAATGGATTTTTTTTTATCCAATTTCATTGACATGGATTATGTTTCCTTTCCTAGAGAAAAAGACAACTTGTCTTAGATAAGCTATCTTGCTTGAACAGAGTGGGGGACTTAGGTAGCATTGGCGTGCAGGAACATAGATAAACTGTATGTGGAGTTGCTGGTTTTTACACACTTTTAAAAATGGTGCTTTACTACCTAGATTCCTGGTACAAATCTAGCCCAGGTTGGTGATAGTATCCAAAAATTTTCTCTGTGGTGACTATTCAGTAGTCTCGACATGGTCTCAGTTGAACCTTGGGCTTTTTCTCTTTTAAGCAATATCAGTACCATTATTTTGGGATTCGAGTGAGTGGGTAGGCATTGGATTGTTGATAGGAGATTCACAAATACAAAAGATGGGTGTGATTGTTACAAAGGTGAACAAACGTTACTTGGAGCTGTGAAGTTATGCCCTATGATACATAGGAGGGAAATTAACAGTGGGCATGGGTAAGGGTGTTTTGCTTCCAGGATTTAGTTTCTTTTCCTAAATACTGTTTAATTCTGCATGGAGACTAGACACAACTGAACTTTATTTTTCACTGATTTTGATATCACTTTTAAGTTTTAAGAATATCTGAAATGATCACGGGAAGATCCGACTTCTAAAGCGCACTAACGTACTGGACGTTAATTGGTTTGTGTAGACCCTGCTGATGCACACCAAAGGTTCCCTAATGCGCTTTAACATATAAACATCACCACATTAAAGCACAATAGGGAACCTTTGCTACGCATTACTAGAGTCTGCCTGGACCAATTAATGTGCAGTACATTAGTGAACTCTAGGAATCACAGCCCCTTAGTGCATTACCCCATCGTGTAGATAAGCCTTTAGAAGCCTTAGTTAGTTTTGGAAATGTTAGATCACAGCAGTATTTACAGTGCTTAGCAGAGGAATTTATCCATTCTGGAATGAAATGATGTATATGTCCTTCCCCACTCCCTGTCCACAGCAAGGACACCACTTGTTGTTGATCTTAACGGCCACAGTGACAATGGGCCACAGACTCTCATGCTATTTCAAATCAAAAGGGTCAGTTATCTAGGACCACCAGAGCCATTAAATTCAAGGTGTGTACTGAAAACTGCAGATTGATTCTAGAGAGAATATATTGAATTCAGACAGCTGTAAAAATGGAGTTATAGCTACTGAGCACCATTCAGTCATGTTTAAAAAAAGTGACAAATACCAGAAAATCAATTGCCATCTCCTGGCAATCATATGTATGTGGTGCAACTGCTTCAGAGTTAATTGCTTGCCCTAATTCAGGGTTTTTTAACCCTTTCATGTTGGTGACCCTTATTTGAAATCAAAACATTTTGTGACCCCCTTACTTTCACAGTAAATGTAAGAGTAAAAAAAGTATCATTGATAAATTGTATAGGCTTATTGCTGTGGGTGTATTTTGAGAGGTAGATAGAGAATACTTGACCTTGAAGGGAAAAAGTGTGAAGAAAGCTGGGGAGTGAGATTTTCTTTGCTTTATATTGTAATAAAATTTTAAGTGCCTCATGACCCCCGTAATTGCTTGTAGTGACCCACTGGTTGAAAAACACTTGATCTATTTAAGTAAAGTTATCCTTCCATATTTTAAATGTTATTCTGCTCTCCCTTCCTATATGGATCTTCCGTTTTTTTATCAGTGGAACCTCCATGAAAAGTCGAATAGTGGAGCCAAGATCTGCAGCACAGGAAAACCTCTCTCATGCTCTGATAATTTATTCAGTGTCTTTTTCTCTCAATATTTGGAGACCCCTGTAATAAATTCATTTTTTCTTTCAAATTCTTTGATATCATTAGATAGAAGAAGAAAAATCCAGAGCAACAAGGGAAAAAGTTAATGCTCACTCCGTTTGGTGCAATATTTGTTTGACAATATTTCAGTCCCTCTTTTTTTCTCTTTTTTGATGTTACAGTGCAGAATTCCATCAACATCTACTGTAGTAAGGGAGTGTGGATGGTGCTTATTACCACAGAGGCCATACATGTATATAATTTGCAGGGTGGAGCTCTTTTCAAATTTCAAATCTACATAATCTTGCATTATATTTTTAAAATGTGAAAGACATATATTTTTACACTTGGATGAGTCCAAGGATTTTCTTCAAAAGTTGGTCGGTATGTCTGTCTTATATGGCACTCAGTACTGTACTATATCAGCACCCTATAATCTTTAATGTGTTTATCCTCACAAAACGCATATGAGGTAGGGCAATTCTATTATTCCCATTTTACAGATAGACAATGGAGATACTAAAAGACTAAGTGACATGCCCAAGGTCACACAAGAAGACTGGCAGAGCAAGGAATAGAATCTGGATCTTGCATGTTCCAGGCTAGTCCCCTAATCACTGGGCTTTCCTTCTTCCTTTTCTACCAAAAGAAGGATGAGATGTTTTTGGTGAAAGTATAACTTTTTTTTTTTAAGTAGCCTGGACCTTCCTGCCTGAGAGGGCTCTTTTCTTCCCATGCTGTATTATCATGGTTAGCATTGGTGGAGGATTGGTTCATGCCTGTGCCCCTTCATATATCAGAGAAGAAGCTGTTGGCGAGATGTCCTCTGTGTGGGCCTCTCATTTTGATGATTCATTCTTTCCATTCCCACATGGTCTGAAATAGCCTGATTCTCTTGATCTTATGGACTTGTTGCAAAGTCAGTCTTTTTGGGAGAGCTGAAGTGATTAGGGGTGAGCTTTGTGGAGGGAAGCCTGGGAGATTTGGTTCCTAATATGCTGACTGGTATGAGATGGGGACAAATGTGCCATTCTGGTTTTGTGCTAGTTGTACCTTTTCAATGCCAAGAATGCCTATAGTCCAGGGTAGGCTTTTTATGTTAAATCTAAATATTTTAAGAATATATGGCTAAAAGAGCAGTTTATCACATGCAGAGAGTATTTTGCAAACTCAAAAAAAGAAGTTAATAAAAATAGCCTACATGTCTTGATTGCTTTTAATCCTAAAATCTTGAAGAGCTTCACAAGCAATTTAACTTTCAAACACCTCAGTAAGGTCATGCTACTAAACCCATTTTACAGATGATGAAACTGAGGCACAAATAAGTTAAATGACTTGTTTGTCCAATGGTTTACAGTAGTTCTTGGCAGAACTGGGGATAAAGCTCAGGGGACCTGACTTCCAGTTCCTTGCTCAAACCACCAGATCAGAGTGAGATTTTTCTTCTTCTCTACATTGTAAGCGACATCTGCCAAAAGAGTAGTTATCCACCAAATATGAAATCATCTTTTTAAAAAAAATTTCCTTTGAAGCAAAACAAAAAAAATATTTTGACATTTCTTTTTAACCAATGTTTTTTTTTCTCCCCTTTTTGAAAGCATTAATTTAAAAAAAAAATTCCTAACCTATTTATTATATGGATCTGGAGCCAGTTTCCGCAAATGAATACTTGATATAAAATTTAATATCAGGTGAAAGGCTACATTGACTGCATACCAGCTGACATAAATCTTGACTATAATGAGAGTAAAATCCACGTAAATGAATCATTGCAATGAATTGTTGTAATTAGGATTTATTCATTACACAGGTCTCATAATCATATAATTAACTTTCAGTATATTGAGATTTATAATTTGAGCTCCTAATTTCATTTTGTTCATTTAGAAGCAAAATGTATTAGTGGCAAAGTGTTCTCACTAAACTCTGTCATGCAGTGTTCTGTATACTGTGTATGGAATTGGTTCTCTTGAATCTCTGATCTAATTCCAGTGTAACAAAGGGCCCAAATCTGCTCCTGTTAAAGTCAGAGTTTTTTGCCATAGATTTTAGTGAGAGAAGCAATAGCTCCAAAATACCTTATTTAAAGTCTCTAGTACTTTTAGAATTAGCAAGTCTTTCATTGAATATCTTCCCACTTGGAAATGGGATTTATACAGTTTTTTTTATTCTGTAAGTCTGATGTACTTCCAGCCAAGAACAAGAATGATAGAAATTGGCTACCGTCTCATGGTTGTGTGAAATGAGTTCAGTTTCAGCCCTCCCCATGGGATTTGTCTACATCACAAAAGCAATATCAATTATGGTGGTGAACTGGCATCCTTAGGTGCCGAGGATTAAGGGCCTGATCCTGTAGGAGTAGAGTGCCTGGTACTCCAGTTGCTCAGCACCTTGCAGGATTGGGGTCTATGTGGACATGGACATAGAACTACTCTCTCAACCCTTAGAAGGGGACCATCCAGGGCAGGTTGTGGCAGTTTGGTAGGATGATGTAGCAGAATCTGTGCTGTCTCTCTTCTCTGTATTTAAAAGAGAATTTCTGACTCCTGGGCTGTTAACTTGATGCCTCTCAGAAACATGAACTACCCAAAACAATATTTAAAAAGCAATTTTGTGCAATTAAATAGAAGTCCCCCAGCTTTGCCAAGGTTTTAACCATCAGCTGTGGGTTTCTAAAATGGGAGCTGAAGCATCTGTATTTGGATAGAAGTGGCAGAGAATAGTAATTCCCTCATCTACCAGAACCTCTGGTAGCTCCAAGGAGGGCAGGAGAAGCACTTCACTACCAGCCACCATACAAGAGGATGCAACATCTGTTTCCCTTTCTGCCTAGCCAGATCCTGGAGCACAAGGACTCCAATAGCATCTAGTCCTTGTGGAGCTGCAAAGGGCTCCTTACAGTATCTTCACCATGTTATTGTATTTAACTGTGTAAATAGCTTCACAAAATTGTGAGTCAACCTCTGCTGTGTCCTCCTCCTCCCAGTGAGATCTGAGAAACTGAGTCTCATGCTGCTGCTTCCCCTCCCTTTTCCTTTTCTTTTGTGGCATCAGAACTAGCAAGAACAAGAGATTTAGAAGTCTGATGTTGTTAGCAGTTCTTGTTTCTACATTCAAGAGAACTTTCCTACCCCTCATCTCCCACCCTCCTTATCCTCCCTCAAACAAAAATTGATGCCCCATGTAACTTAATTAGGCTTCTTGATTTGATATCAAAATTTTCTTGGCTTTTAGGTTGGTTGGGTTTTTTGGGGGAAGGGTTGGTCTGTTTCCTATTAGAAATTCAAATCAGTTTTGTATTTTGCCAAATGTGGGATGCATTAGAGGGTGCCTTTCCAGGTAATTAATGTAAATTGGCTAAGGAAAGATAATTAAATAATTCACTTCCTGCTGTGCTTACCACACTCCCATGTCAACATACGGGAAGGCTCATGCAAGCTGACATTTAAGTAATAAAATCTGGCAAATGGTGGTGGTAGATGCATTTGAAATTAACTCATTTCAGTGCCTCTAAGGTCTTCTAGAGTGGTGCCTTGGTCGTGTCTCTTCCAATGACGCACCACAGCAGCTGGAAAAATAGAGAGAAACTTTAAGGACCAGATCCTCAGCTGGCGTGAAGTGTTGTATCTCTATTGTCAACAGAGTTGTGCCAACTTACACCAGCTAAACATCTGGCCATAAACATTGGGTAGCATGGGTGTCACTCAAGGGCTGAACATGTTATCTTAAGCCATACAACTAATCCTTCACTAGGATCATGCTTGGTCCCACAACACGAACCTATTGCTACGTGTAGTATTAAGTAAAATCAGATGTGATGGGGTGTCTTCTACAACTCTTAATTTCCCTGTTTTATTCCCCTTAGGGTGTTTCAAAGATGATCGCATTGTGTTCTGGACTTGGATGTTTTCTACTTATTTCATGGAGAAATGGGCCCCCCGGCAGGATGATATGCTCTTCTATGTCCGTCGAAAGCTATCTTATGTCAGTGGCGATAGCACAGAGGGAAAGAAGGTGAGTGAACAGCAATATATTTTAGCCTGGAAAATATTTTTCACCCATTTAGCACCAAATTTGGTTTTTTGCTGTGCCTTACTTGTCTGAAGTATTGCAGGGACACTGTAAAGTAAGGGTGGGAAAAAATCAAGCTCTGCCCACAACAAATGTTAGTGTGAAATTGGCCTGCAGTGAAATATTGTAGTTAACAATGTGGACATCAACAATAGTATCCATATACTTCTGTGTTAACAACCCAGTGAGATGAGTGAGTGCAGTTCACATTTCTTGTGTCGCTATTATAACTGTTAGTCTGCAGGCTCATGAAAACAGCACAGTGTTGGTCCACATACAGAAGGTTTCTTTTTGCAACTATAAGGGATAGACATTTTTTTGTTTTTTAAACGAAAGTTTAAATGCTGCAGAAGGAGAGAGCGCCACCAAAGTGGTGCTGGTTTGATGTATCTGTACATACCAGGGCAATCCAACATTGCACATGTTATACTCCCAACAATAATTCACGCACAACCTTAAGAACTCATAGAGTGATGATGAGGTGACATTTAAGCAACTAGTAGACAGAACCTCAGGCATCAAAACCTATTTGTTGAGAGAGGAAATTTTGGCAATAGGGCATCTGGGGACTTCTTTTTCTAATTTTTTAAGGTGTGGGGGAAGTATCTTCAATCAGTAGAGCCCACTAGACAGAAAAGAGACTGTCAGTTCAACATCTCGGCTGAACAACAGTTACTGATTCAACTTGTCTAGTAATCTTCAGTGAAGAATGTAGAATGGGGTATTTTGGAGCCTTATAACTCTAGGAGGGAAGCTGTGCTTTAATAAATTATCCTTAGCTAAACACTTGACATTCCACAGTTGCATTACTCTCCTACATAACACAATATTGTGGTTTCATTTAGCCTGGTAAAAATGTGAATCTTTTGACCTCTTACTCTTCCCATGTCTATGTCCATGTCGATTCCAAGTAGATGTGTGCATGCCGCATACACAGTCATCGGAAGGATTTTCTCCTAGATTTACCCGTTGGGTCAGTGCATGTGCCCCCTGTAGTCGTGCCTCCATGGTGCTGTATATAGAGCCCCACTGCCTCTTAGTTCCTTCTTACCGGCCATGACGGTTATTGGAGCATCTGTCTTCTCTTGCTTTGGCAAGCGTTTCTCCAGTGATCTTCTACTGTGATTCCTGTAAATAGTGTGACTAGAATTAATTGTTCGTAGTTAGCTAAAGTTTTCTTTGGGGGGTTCCCCCCCCACTACATCTTTCTCTAATCTGGAAACTAAGGCATGCCTCGTTCCCAAGGATTCAAACCATGTGGTACCTGCCATAAACTTATGCCAAAGAGTGATCCCCAGGAATCCTGCCCGACGTGCCTGGGGAAATCCCACCAGACTGATTGCTGTAGGGTTTCTGAGGATTCTGTCCTTGGACCGAGAAAGAGAGGAACGTTAGACTTAAACACCTCCTCATGGAGGCAGCTTTCCGTCCCCAACCAAGCCACTTGGATCTAGCACTCAGTATCTCGATGCAGAGTGCACCAGCCTCTAATAGAGAGTCTACAGTGCTGAAAAAACACCAAAGAGAACCCCGGCACTGGCATTCCCCAGTTCTAGAGATAACCCGGCACCACTCCCACGGTGCCTCACAAGAGGCATAAAGAGACTGATAGATGGTGTTTGCCCACAGTGAAAGCAGCGGAGAAGGACAGCACTAATGGTGTGCGTCCCATGCTAGGGCACCCAACACCTACCCCACTGGAGGCAGCATGGTTGACTTCGGATCCACAGAGGGCTCCATCGAGTCTGGCACCAGTGGATTTACCCATAAGGGAGCATCAGATAGAAGAGTTGGACCTCCCTTCCACCCCTAATGCTTTTGAGGTGGCTAGGAACCTGATAGCCATGACAGCACAGCAATTTCCTGCCAGAGTAGAGAGAGCACTGGAATGAAGACCTCTGGTGCCACAGCAAAGTGCAATGCTGTCTAGAGGCAAGCCTGTGGCACCAGTCGCCTTCCTCTTGGCACTGTTCTCTGGCACAGTCTCACCTAGCACCACCATGGTCCCCACGCTCAGGATCATCAGACTCAGTCAGAGATCTCCAAGCATAGTCGGCACTGGTTGGAGTGGTGCTGCTACAGGGAGGAGGCGGCCAGGTACCACTCAGGGTGCCCTCATCATCCTCCCCTGACGAGGCAGTGGCAGGGACTTTGACCAGGCCGTTCCCAATGGACAACAGGGCTCACCAGGATCTCTTGTGAAGAGTGGCTCAGAACCTAGGACTCCAAACAGAAGAAGTGATGGAGTCAGTGGACCCTCTGGTGCACATCTTAGCACCAGAGGCCCCTCAAAGGTGGCACTGCCCCTCATTAAAACCATTCAGAATATCACTAAAACACTGTGGCAGACAACAGTCTCTATCACTCCCACAGCTAAAGGGATAGAAAGAAAGTACTTTGCACCCCCAAAGGGCAGGAGTTCCTCTTTACCCACTCACAGCTAAGGTCACTGGTGGTAGTGACTGTAAACAAGAAAGAGGCAGGGGCTGCAAGGCCCAGTGCCCAAGTCCAAAGACTCGAAGCTAGACCTCTTCGGTATGAAGGTGTATTCCACAGGGGCTTCAGCCATGCATCACAAACCAACAAGCAATATTGAGCCAATATAATTTTAATTCATGGGAGACCATGACAAGTTTCAAAGAGCTGCTCCTGGCCGACTCCAGATCAGAATTCGGAGCGGTTGTGGAAGAGGGCAAGGCAATGGCAAGGATCTCATTGCAGTCTGCGCTGGCCATGGTGGACTCGACCACGCAAATCATATCATCCCTGATTGTCATGAGAAAGAGCTCTTAGCTGCAGGTGTCAAGACTCCTCCCCCCAGAGTCCAAAAAACAATTCAAGATTTGCCATTTGAAGGTTGGGGGTTGTTTTTGGCGCAGACAGACTCCAAACTCCACAACTTAAAGGATTCAAGGCCAATACTGAAATCCTTACAGCTTCATATGCCATTCACCCAAAGGAAGCATTTTGAGCCCCAGCCTCCTCAGCAGTTTTATCCTGTGCGGCCTACGCAGGACTACTCTAGAAAGTGGGACAGAAATAACAAACATAGGACACCTCAACCTCTGTCTTGCTGAGCCCCAGCCTTGGTTAGACAATCTTCTGGTGCCAAGCAAGCATTTTAAGGGTGCGCCTGAAGCTGGCACACTAGACCAAATCACTGATCCTTCTCCCTGCTTCCTGAACTGTCTATCCCATTTTTGTTGTGCATGGGCTCAGATAACCTCCCATCCCTCTTCAAGGACCCCTCTCACGAGCAACTTCTTATGCATGAGGTGCAAAGATTCCTAAGAGCAGGAGCAGTAGAAGAGGTTCTTCAGGAACTAAGGGGAAAGGGACTTTAATCCCGATATGTCTTAATCCCAAAGGCCAAAGGGGGTCTTTGACTCATTTTTGACCTGTGAAACCTCAACAGATGGAGAAACTGAAGTTCTGCATGGTGTCTTTGGCTGCTATCATCCCCTCCCTGGATCCAGGAGACTGGTATGTTGCAATCAACTTGAAGAACACTTATTTTCACATATCAATAGTCCTGTTCCACAGAAGGTTCCTCAGGTTCATAGTAAACCACACTCGTGATCAGTTCACAGGCCTCCCCTTCAGCCTGTCAGTGGCCCCTCGAGTATTTACCAAGTGCGTGGTGATCGTTGCTACATTCCTAAGGAGACGACAGGTATACATGTTCCCATATCTAGATGACTGGTTTGTCAAGAGCTGCTCCAGGGAGCAGGTAAAGGCACATGTCAACCTTATTATAAAATGGATAGAAAACTGGCTGGAGCATAGGGCTCAACGAGTAGTGATCAATGGCTTCGTGTCTAGCTGGCAACTGGTCACAAGCGGAGTGCCCCAGGGGTCGGTCCTGGGGTCGGTTTTGTTCAACATCTTTACTAATGATCTGGAGGATGGGTAGATTGCACCCTCAGCAAGTTTGCGGATGACACTAAGCTGGGGGGAGTGGTAGATACCCTGGAAGGTAGGGATAGGATACAGAAGGACCTAAACAAACTGGAGGATTGGACCAAAAGAAATCTCATGAGATTCAACAAAGAAAAGTGCAGAGTCCTCCACTTAGGAAGGAAGAATCCCATGCACAGCTATAGACTGGGGACCGACGAGCTAGGCAGCAGTTCTGCAGAAAAGGACCTGGGGGTAACAGTGGATAAGAAGCTGGATATTAGTCAGCAGTGTGCCCTGGTTGTCAAGAAGGCTAATAGCATATTGGGCTGCATTAGGAGGAGCATTGCCAGCAGGTCACGGGAAGTGATTATTCCCCTCTATTCGGCATTGGTGAGGCTGCATTTGGAGTATTGTGTCCAGTTTTGGGCCCCCCACTACAACAAGGATGTGGACAAGTTGGAGAGAGTCCAGCGGAGGGCAACAAAAAAGATTAGGGGGCTGGAGCACAGGACTTATGAGGAGAGGCTGAGGGAACTGGGCTTGTTTAGTCTGCAAAAGAGAAGAATGAGGGGGGATTTGATAGCAGCCTTTAACTACCTGGAAAGGGGTTCCAGGGAGGATGGGTCTAGGCTGTTCTCAGTGGTGGCAGATGACAGAACAAGGAGCAACGGTCTCAAGTTGCAGTGGGGGAAGTCTAGGTTGTATATTAGGAAAAAGCTTTTCACTAGGAGGGTGATGAAGCACTGGAATGGGTTACCTAGGGAGGTGGTGGAATCTCCATCTTTAGAGGTTTTTAAGCTGAGGCTTGACAAAGCCCTGGCTGGGATTATTTAGCTGAGGTTAGTCCTGCTCTGAGCAGGGGGTTGGACTAGATGACCTCTGAGGTCCCTTCCAGCTCTAATTTTCTATGATTCTATATGGTCGACCTTCAACAGACTGGGTCTATAGCTAAACATACCCAAGTCAACATTGTCCCCTACTCAAAGGATAGCATTTGTAGGAGCAGTCCTAGATTCGGATCAGGCCAGGGCACTTCTGCCAGAGTCTCACTTCTAGACTATTTGCTCCATCATAGAGGACTTCAGACACATTCCCAAAATGACAGCGCGGAGCTGCTTAAGGCTCCTAGGTCTTGTGACCTCCTGCATATATGTGGTCCAGCACACGAGGCTGCAGCTCAGACCTCTCCAGGCTTGGCTGGTATCAGCATGCCAGCCAAACAGAGACAAATGAGACAAGGTAATTTCACTTTCCCCTCCGGTCATCGAGTCCCTTCTGTGGAGGCTCCACCCTTAGTCAGTATGCACGGAAGTGCCATCTAAAAGGCAGATGAGTATCAGTCATGATGGACAATACAACAGCGATGTTTTATATAAACAGACAGGATGAGCATGTTCCTCTTCCTTGTGTCAAGAATCCCTCAAGCTATGAGATTTCTTCAGGCCTATAGGTGTATGGATTGAGCCATCTTACCTCCCTGGATCCTAGAACAAACTGGTGGACCATCTCCGCAGATCCTTCAGCTGCCACAAGTAGTCTATTCGCCCAGACGTCATGAACAGCATCGTTCAGCGGTGGGAAGTTCCCCAAGTAGATCTGTTTGCAACAAGACTCAACAGGAAGTGTCAATAGTTTTGTTTGTTCTTGAACCACAGCCCAGGCTCAGTTGCAGGCGTGTTCCTCCTTCCTTGGAAGGCCAGCTGCTTTATGCGTTCCTACCTTTCTTGCTCGTTCACAAGATCCTGCTCAAGATCAGTAGGGACTGAGCATCTGTCATACTGATAGCCTCAGCCTGGCCCCGACAGCACTGGTATATGACGCTACTAGAACTGTCGGTAGTCACTCCAATCACCCTCCTTTTGGTGCCAGACCTAATCACACAGGACTATGGCTGCCTCCAACATCCCAATTTCGATTCTTCCCACCTCACAGTGTGGGAACTTCATGATTAAATCCCAAGGAGTCTCACCTCCATGGTGCCATATATAGGGCCCACCCACCCCTTCAGTTCCTTTTTGCCAGCTAGCTCCAAAAGAGGGGAAGGCGGGTGGGTATTGGAATGGACATGAGCAACACATCTTGATGAACAACAGTTCCGAAAAGGCTGGTAACCATTTTTTCCAATTCATAAAGCTTTTGAAGTTATCTTTCCAATAGGGATTAGGAGATAAATAAACCTTTGCTTATATTGGGCTAAATGAAGCCCCAAGCATAAATGCAGTCATAAATATTTCTAATCTGTGGGGACTTTTCATAAGTGAAGTCCTTGTTTCAAATTCAGCATTAGTAAACTGCCCACCACAGTGGTTGATGTGGGAAATAAGAACTTGTGTGTGCTTTAACAAGGCACACTGAGCAAAGGGCATATTGTATGCTTCAATATTGAGCCTGGATCTGTGCTCTGATAATTAGCCTGTTTCCTCTTGGGGATACTGCAATATTTAGAAGGTCTTGTAGGCTCAGATATTTTACAAGTTCTTTTCAAAATCTGAGATTCTCCTTTAGGATCCTATTTGAAATAAGGATTTGTGTTGCTTTGTGGTTTCATCTACCTCTTATATGGGTTTATTGGACCTGTCTTGTGAAGTGAAACATTGATCTATTACGTCCAAATCTTGATTTATGGTTGGGCTGGTTTCAGTTTGACTTTGCAGCTTTGTCAACTGTCTTGTGAAGGACAGCAACAGTCTGCAGTCCCTGATTGCCATCCCACCACTAGAACTGTAAAAGTGTCTATTTATTTGGATTTGTGAAGGAGAGGGAGAACTACACAATAGATTGGACTTTAAAGTCAGTCTCATTTTAAATTTTATTTCAAATCTGCCCACCTCCAAATTGCATCCTCTCCTTAGCTACATCCTTGACAGGTAGATGCATATTATGCCCATTTTACTGGTGGGGAAATTGAGACAGGGAGGAGGTGAGCTGGTCAGGACCAAAATGAGAATCATTGCCAAAGCTGGAACTGAACTTTAGTTCTGACCCCCAGTCCCCAGGTTATGTCTATTTTGTGTGGGTGATGGATTGTCCAGAGATTGTGTATGACTTGATGTGGAAGGAGGATTATCTGCAAGGTAAAATAATTCTGTAGAACTGGATCTTTTTTGCAGCTTGGGTCTGATGTAAAGCTAGTCTGATCCCATTATGAAAACTTGCCTACTGTCTATCTCCATACGGGTCAGTCTCGGTGTTCAGATTGCCAACTTGCAATCTCAGCTGAGCTGTGTGAGGTAAATTGAAGTCCCATGTTATACCTCGCCTCTACGAATAGTTCTTTTAAGTTCACGAAATAGCTCAATTTATTTGAGCCCTGTGATTGTGTGTGGGACAACAAAAAGGAATGGTGAGGAAAGTGCTGGTAAAAGCTTCTACAATAATGATCCTTGTTTTCTGAGTCAGTGAGATCATGTTAATGTTATATGCCATGTTGTGATGATTCATGTTAACTAGAATCCATTGTTTTAACAAGAAACAAGTGACAATTTCTGTTTCTACATCCATCCAATTCTGAAATTTTGATAGTTGACCTGCTGGAGTGATTAAAAATGGTTCATGCTTATATATTTCCTCTGTCTGTAGTAAAACTGAAGAGCTAGGCCAATAATGCTTGCTTTTTAAATTGGACTATAATAGGCTAAATGACAGAATTAAGATGGGCAGAAAAAACTGTTTGAATACAGATTGGTTTTTGTTCAATTTCAAGGATGAACCAAAGTGTTTTGATTCAACTTCAGTGGTGGTAATATTGGCCCAAAATAGTGGAAATCTCACCAGATAGCTGCCCTAGTGAGATTTTTCCCTATCTTGAGGAAGGCTCAATAAGACAGGTGATCATTGCAAAATTCTGATTGTAAACTCTTTGGGGGAGACATTCTTTTTGTTTTGTGTTTGTACAGCTCCTAGCACAATGGGGTCATGACCCATGACTGGGGCTTCTATATGCTATGATGATACAGATAATAATAATCTTGAATCCCCACCTTACCTGGCTCTTGAAAACAGGCCCATTCCACTCTTTTCTACCATGTACATACACACAAAATAAGTTCTTGTCAGGACAGAATTTATTTCTCTAATCTTAGGGACTTACACATGGTGTTGAATCTAGGATGCCAGGAAAGATAATTAGACTCTTGAGTAACCACTTTTCTTCTTTATAGATGGCAAGAGTGCATCTTATCAAGTTTCTAAGGCTTTGGTCCTCAATCTCTGTAACCAAAATCACAGGACCCATCTATCATGACTAGAGAAATCAGGGAAACTTACAACAAACCTTCTTTCAAATTTAGCAGTGCCTTAGCAGTTTAAGGGAGAACCCTCTGACTCATAGTTCTTCATATACCATTATGTCAAGCTTAGGAAAAAAACCTTCTCTTCCCACTCCCTCCCGTACCAGCCAGTATAACTTAGTGAAAATTTTAAGACGTGATTCTCGTTTACATTAAAGCTCCTTTATATTGCAGGAGTCATGTAAAGAGGCCTTAGTATAAATGGACTCAGGCACTTGGTTTAAAATGTCTGTCACTGCTTCCTGCACTAGACATTTTTGAGGAATTACATTTTGGTACATTTACAAAAACCTCTAATTTTTCTATAGAAGGCAATAGGGAAATTGTGACCTCAAGGGATTAAGGGAAATTGTAGCCTGACTTTAAAAGGAAGAGGCAATTCACTAAAGAAGAAACCAAAGCAAACCCTGAAAAGGCAGTATATCATCAATGCCATATTGCATTAACCTCTTTGCCACATGGAATGTGTGCCACATCTATGGTAGGGTTGTGAAGGAACTAATGCTTTTATTATATGCATTGAGTTTGTCAAGAGTGCCCAGAGCTGGGGCTGGGTACTCTCTTGGCTGGTATAAATTTGAATAAATAAGAGGTGTTGGAGTCACTGCCAAATAGATGTAACATGATTGCCCAAACAGCTAATCTTCCTGAAGGCATAAAAGTTACCAGGGTTGGTGCTCCATCTTCAGAAATAGAGATAAATGTTAACCTCATGGATTATAAACTAGTTTGCCACTGGAATTTGAGTACTATCTTTGTACTACACTTTGTACCTTATAGTACCAACTATTGGCTGTTGTGGGAGACTGGTTTGATGAGACTTTCAAAGCCAAAGGGATTTAGGTACATGAACTTCCATTGAAATTCACAGGGGTTGTCTAAATCCCTGGTTCACTGTAAAAATTTCAACCACCTTCTACCAGACTATATGGCCAACAGTTTGAGCTGAGATGTCATCTAGCAGAGATGACAATTTCTTTGTTTAATGTAGTTGTCAATTTAATCTTTTTTTTTTTTTTTTTTTTAAATACTTCACCTTGCTAACCAATGATGGTTTGTTTTTTTTAGTAAGCTGCGGGGCTGTAGCCAGAAGAGCTGAGTGTAAATTATAACATCTGGCAGTTCCAAAGAACTAGTTGAAAATCAGAGTCACAGAAACAAGTAGCAAGATTCTGCCTTTCCGCCTGCCCAGTAACTCAACAGCCCTTCTGCATAGTTAGAATGTAGGAAGGAATTACAGTCACTGAGCCTGTGAATCAGTGCACAGACAGCTGTGTTGCCTAACTGCTTAATATTTTGCTGAGTCTTGAAGTTGCACTGTAGTCATAGCTGTGAGTAGGAGCTGCTGGCAATCCTGAAAGAGAAGAATGTTAAGTTAGATAAAATCACTCTCATTATAAAACCTGAAAATGAAAGAGAGAGATTGTTTGCATTGCCAGAGTTTCACTATGATTTTCTAAAAGAAATTTCAAAGCCTTAGAAAATATAGTGCTCTAGCTTTTTACTGTACACGTTACCTGCAAAAACTCCTCCCCGCATTTACCTGCACACTTTTTGTTGACATTTATTGATCCTATAAATTTGTGAACATAAATGCAAAAAAAGCTTCATGATAGTCTGTCTCCTATCAAGTAGCAGATATCTGTGACATCAGAATGCATCACAGAAGAGAATATTAGAATATCTTAAATTTGTTTGAGTCTATATTCCTGCATAGTTAGGAGAGGAACCAAAATAACTTTACTGTGCAGTGATCATTAAAATATTTTCTCTGTTGGATTGAATTCGGGTGTAGCTATCGGGTTAAAGCACTGTCATTAAATTTGATCATTTTTAGTGCTTTTCAAGTTTAATATTAGTGTATATATGTGTAATATGTATGTGCATATACAGTAGAACCTCAGTTACAAACCCAGTGGGATTGGAGGTTGTTCATAACTCTGAAATGTTCGTAACTCTGAACAAAACATTATGGTTGTTCTTTCAAAAGTTTACAATTGAACATTAACTTAATAAAGCTTTGAAACTTTACTATGCAGAAGAAAAATGGTGCTTTTCACCATTTTAATTTAAATGAAACACAAAACAGTTTCCTTACCATGTATCTTTTTTAAACTTTCCCTTTATTTTATTAGTAGTTTATATTTAACACAGCACTGTACTGTATTTGCTGCTTTTTTGCCTTTGCCGCTGCTTGATTACGTACTTCTGGTTCCAGACGAGGGGTGTGGTTGACTGATCCGTTCATAACTCTAGTGTTTGTAATGCTGAGGTTCTACTGTAATTACAGTTTGTGTGTGGACATATGTTTAAAATCTTTGTAGGATTTTTGAACAATTTAAATACAATGAAATTTTTAAAAAAGAGAAAAAGTTAAGTGGATTCCTACTATAAACTATATAAAAGTGTAGCAGGATTAAGTTATGTAACTGAAATTACATCTTATTGGAATCTACTAAATACATATTATTCTTATCTATATTTAGATGTTAAAAGAAAACAGGGACACAAATTTCCTTGTTTATATTTTAAACCCACCTTCTGTGGCAGAAATGAATTTCCTTATGAAAGGGGGGGGGGGGGAGAAAAATGTAATGAATTATTCATTACTGCAAATTCAGCACTTGTGAGTCACTGGAGAACTGAAGGACAGGGGAGAGCTGCCTAGGCTGGGCTTCAGTAAAAGACGTGACTGATAGGAGCTCTCTGACAATCTCATCAGTCTGTCTCTCAAATGTAGTGAAGACAGATCAGTGTACTCAATCAGTGAGTTACACAATGGGGTATCAACTAGTTCACAATTGCAGGTATGAAAATGTCTGTTTTGAGACCAGAAACTTGTCTATATATAATGTATGCAGCCAAATCAGAGCTTTTGAATATCATAATTAAGGCTCTAATGTCAATGACAACAGAATGCTCAAAGCATAAAAACTTAAATCTAGTTCATTTACCAGACCGGTTTTGTATTCCACACTTTATGTTCAGTCACCCATTTTAAATATTTCCCCATTAGGCAAAGATAATTTGAGATACAGTAGTTTATTAATTTATTCTAATCTCACTTCGTCCATATTTCTCTAATACAGTGATACTCTGACCTCAGTGGTTCAGGAGCCAAATTAGCGATCAACATTACACAAAAGAGTCACAGTAGTGTGAATTCATGGTTTCATTTACTATTTTTATATATAGTAATATATATAATTCTTACAGCAAAATGACTGACCACATATTTTACAATTGACTAAGAACATAATAAAACCATCCTGATTGGTTAATCATTTATATTGGTTGATGATTAAATCAGTGTTTAATATGTGCTGCAAAAAGTTGCAGGACACACATTAAAGTGCCAGTTGTGGCTTCCGAGCCTCAGTCTGAGTATCCCTGCTCTAATGCATCAATTACTGTGATAGCTTAATTTCCCACATTATATCAATTTTACACATTCCACTTGCCATTTCAGGCACTCCCCCCTGTCTGAATGAGTCCATTAAGGGTAAGGAATTGCACTCATAATGGCCAAATCCATTGCTCTAGTGCAGGGGTTCTCAAACTTTTTTTTGCTGGGACCCCCTCTGAAAATATTTCAGACTGTGATGACTCCCCCAAAAAAGTGACGACTCCCGCCCTGCCATGCCATGCCACGGTAACACCTCCCCCCCCCCCCATGTCATGCCACCCTTACTTCTGCACAGCTGCTGGGCGTGGTGCTGCCTTCAGAGCACTCGGCCAGTAGCTGCTATTCTCTAGCCACCCAGTTCTGAAGGGCTCTGGCTGTTAACCCCGTACAGGGCTGACAGCCGCAGCCCTGGCATTCACGGAGGCTGCCAGCTTGCGACCCCCTCCTCCCCCCATAATAACCTCACGACCGCTTGAGGGGTCCCAACCCCCAGTTTGAGAACCCCTACTAGTGTGCGTGTGCCCTGCTGCTCTGAGGATAAAATATGCTCATCTTTACACTCATCAGGAATTGCTTATTGAAAAGTTCTAACAATTGAATTGTAAAAATCTAGGACAAAGATGTTTCAGTGACACCTATTTGCCGTGTGGTGACCAACATATTCCTTTGATCACCCTTGGCTAATGCTTAAATTAGCAGATGTGTACGAGAATAGAAACAACAATTTAGCAAATGTATGGAGGCTGAAACCCAGACCATTGAGGGACTGAATCAATGAATGAAAGATATTACCGTTGACAGAATACATGCATAAGACATGAGCTAAGAACAGTTTGTCTGCATCTTAAATGCATTGATTCTTCATCTCTCTCATGCTGATCCCAGTATCTTCAATTCTATGCAGTAAGTAATGGTTCAGTTTCCCAAAGCAGTTAAAACAGACTTCTTATTTTGCTATGCAACAGCTTTCTCAGTGCCAAAGCTACACTTCATGAAGACCATTTCTGTATCTTCTGATCCGTAAGGTGCTTCTTTCTGCCTCACATGTTGGTCAGGCATCATTGAACATTCAGAGCTCAGATATTTGGGCAACTTCCCATCTAGCTTCCCACCTCATCTATTATTATTTTCATTGCAATTGTGCTTGGATCAGGGGTGGGCAAACTTTTTGGCCTGAGGGCCACATCTGGGTATAGAAATTATATGGCAAGCCCAGGAGGGGGGAGCGGCTGCTGCGCTCCGGCCAGGGCACCGTTGGGCCCACGTGCTGGGAGAGGGGCAGGAGGAAGGTGTGAGGCTGGGAGGGGGAGCGGCTGTCACCGCGCTGCACAGCTTGTTCTGCAACCTTTCCACCTGAATGGAACTCGCAAACCACTGGGTGAGCTGGAGGGCCTGATGAAAAGCTCAGATGTGGCCCATGGGCCATAGTTTGCCCACCCCTGGCCTAGATAGACAAGACAAAGGGTGAGAGGAAAGAGAGATACAAAGCACTGAAGTGATCTCTCCCTGCCCTTAACCATCAGTCTGGGAGGCAAGATATGGAAATATCCTTCTACATGAGCAACAGAAGCAATAGGAAAGGGGTTTTCCTGAACCTAATACTATTTTCATAGAAGATTAGGGTTGGAAGGGACCTCAGGAGGTCATCTAGTTCAACCCCCTGCTCAAAGCAGGACCAACCCTAACCCCAGTTATTTTGACTAATGCATCTGTCTTAAACAGGGCCCTTTTTTTTTTTGGCAGTCTGAATGTCCTCCAAGGCTTCAATTTTGTAAGTTATGTCAGCTGAACTGTAGCAACAGCCTCCTTTCCAAATAATTTCCCAGAGTATGTAGAGGAGTAGAAAGACAAATGTATAGAGGGGCTCTGCTCACCTGGGAATGGGGCTAGGGAAAAGTTCTGGTTCTGAAATCTCTAGTCACTCATGAAAATCTCAAGGTATGTCTACACAGCAGTTAAATACTCAGAGCTGACCTGGATCAGCTGATTCAGCCTCTCAGGGCTATACAATTGCTGTGTAGACATTCAGACACAGGCTAGAGCCTGGGCTGTGAGACCCTGCAAAGGATGGGTGGGTGGTCCCAGGCCCTAGCTCCAGCCCGAGCATCTACACAGCAATTTTTAGCCACACAACCCAAGCCCTGTGAGCTTGAGTCAGCTGATCCAGGTAGCCATGGCCATGCCATGGGCTGCTTATTTCAGAGTAGATGCACCCTCAGTCTTTAGAGTTTCAATGATGTGTGCAACTCCTGAATAATGATATAGATTAAGAAAATGAATCTCTAGTGAGATTTTGGGTCCTTTTTTTCTAATATAGCTTCCCCCCCTCCCAGAAGTGTAGTGTGGGTTTGTTAGAT
Source organism: Emydura macquarii macquarii (assembly GCF_026122565.2). Classification (NCBI taxonomy): domain Eukaryota; kingdom Metazoa; phylum Chordata; order Testudines; family Chelidae; genus Emydura; species Emydura macquarii. The sequence continues at coordinate 11,728,994 of NW_027132342.1, read as the reverse complement.
TCTACGCAACATAAAAGGGTATTTCTAAGGAAATATAAGATAGCTACCAATCCACAGAGTGAAATCATGGCCTCATTGACGGTAATGGCAAAATTCCCACTGACTTCAGTGGGGCCAGGATTTCACACATAGGCCTGCTTGATGATGACTTGGGAGAAGGGTTCGTTCCTGCTACACTCATAGTGCAGGTGTTTGCTTTGTTGGTCATTGAAGAGAAGGTCAGTGACAAAGTGGGATTTAATCTTATGCATTCACCACTACCTTTGGCAAAAATGACACCTGAAAAAAAAGGTTTTATGGTCCATATTTTGTGCGGAGTGCTATGTGACTATTCATTAGAGTGAATTACTACCAGGTCTTTATTTTCTTTTAGTTAAGGTGTGACCACTACTACCATTGGGAGAATAAATTAGATATTGTCGTTTCATGTAGATATTTTTGTTCTTCTGTGTACATGCACTCTCAAAAAATTGTGCATTTTTTTTCTTTGTAGTGGCCTACAAATTTGGTTGTCTCTCTAGTGTGTGTGTTAGAATACTCCTGTATTGTTCCTGTGACACTGGAATGGCAAGTAAAAAAGAGAACTTATGTAAAGCTAATAATATTCCACAGGCAGTTAATAGTAGCATCATGCCGTCTGGTTAAACCAGCCATTGAGAGTTTGTTTTTGCAATGCAATGCTTGTAACTTAGACTCTGCTTCAGAATTTGTGGAAGTGCAGTTTCTTTAGAACAAGACAGAACTGGAATTCTTCCTTTTTGCTTCTATATATCATTTTATTTAAACGAAGTACAAATAAATATCTAACTACAAGCTATCCTAGTAGCTTTATTCAATTCCTCATCTCTAGACTCTTCCTGTTGCTCCAGACACGATAATCTGCTCCCTATAATTATTGACTTGCAGATCATGAAAATAAAAAATTGTGTACATTTTAAATCCTAGTTGTCTGTAACTTGGATCCACCAATTTAGAAAGACTCTCCTGAATTCTAGTTGGTTTTGTGTTTTAGCTTCATATTAAAAATCACTTTGAAAGCGAAGAAGAAAGGAAACTAACTTGGATGGTGCCATAGAGTCTTAGAATTCTGCATGTTTGCTGTTGGTATCAGAGAGCAAGTAGCAAACAGTAGTTTTGGACTGGTGACTCTGGGAAGTGGGAAGCATCTAAGTGAAAATTCTCTAACTTTGAGAAGGGATGCATTGAATGTTTCCTGTCAGTCTGTTGGTGTGATAGATTGGCTTCCACTCTTGTTTTGTCTCATTAGAGATAAATTAGGTCTGTCTCTAAAGTTTACATTTCAGTTCAGAAATGGTAATAGTGCAAACTCTGATTTTAGAGATAGAGAATGTGAGTGAGGTATATATATTTTTTTTAACGGATCAACTTCTGTTGGTGGAAGAAAAAAGCTTTTGAGCTTCAAAGCTCTTCTTCTGATCTGCAGAAGGTAACCAGAGTGTCCAATTTAAATACAAGGTGGGACCTGTCTGATTTTATTTTTTAGAGGTTCAATAGCTCAGAAAACTAGGATACTTTTAGATCTAGGTCAACATGAGATTTGTAGACCTTTCTGGAAGAAGGTTGGGATGACAAGCAACGTAATTAACCTTGAGTTTGTTGGAAAAAGATTCCAACAGGGTTTCCGCTCCCCAGACAAGGCCATCTCTTTCTAAAAGGTAGAATGCTCTAATTCTACATTTCAGTCTTGCACCATTGAACTATCATCTGCTATTGGATCAATAAATGACAGGAGAAAGATTGCATTATAAGGAATTACAGCAGTGCTGCAGTCCCTATGAGTAGTACTGGCCAAGAAACTAAATATCAAAAAGAAATAGGTGAAGAGGAAAAGAGACTGAGTGAAGGTTGATTTTCTTCTGTTCTTTTGAATTTAGACTGTAACTGAGAAGTCTCAGCAGAGAGCAACTGAAATGACTGAGACGGATATTGCTCCTTTAATACTACCACATATGTGAACTAAGGCATAGGACTCAGGGATTACAGTATGTCTACCAGTATTGAGGGGTGCGAACACTGAGGAGGGAGAGAAATTGCTTAGAGCACCACAAGGAAGTTTAACTAAAAGCAATGAGATAAAATTTAAACAATGAAAGGTTTAAGCTGAATATCAGACAGTGTTTCTGAATCCTGAGAGCTTTGTCTGTGGTGTAGTTTCCTGAGGGAAATAGTGGAAATCACATCATTACGGTTATTTAAATGTGGAGTGGACACAGCACTAGAAAATATGCAGTAGGGGAACAGACCTCTTTTGGCAGAAAATGAGATAAATGACCTGCTGTGTGTCTCCTCCCCCCCCCCCTTTTTTTTTCCCTAACTTCTGATTTTTAAAGCAGTTCGGCACTGCAATTTGGACCTCAGTGTTTAATAAGTTTACATGCAGAACCCTTTCTATAGTCAATCACAGCCCTATTACACTCAAGCTATTAAGCTTAGGAGGGAAAATTCTCATGCAGTATAGTGTATCCAAATACATATTACCTTTAGGTTTAACTCCTATTTATCAGTACAAGCTCATGACATTAAAAAACTGGTAAATTTGTTGTTTTGGGGTTTTTTAATCTCCTAAATTAACTAGAAAACGTAAACACTTATCTCAGGTTCTGCAGTTGGTCAAGTGTTGCTCCTAAATATGAAGTAAGCTTAGGTGACTGGAAGCCACAATGTACTTTATTATAGATGGTGGAATTGATGCTGCCTGCTAACCTCCTCGGGTAATAAACCACCAAACCACAGAAATAAAGCACAATAGTCCTGCTGATTATACAGCTGCTCTGTGAAAATGTTCTCCTGACAGAATTCTTCTTTCTTTCCCCACTACACTAATTTCATCATTGTACATAAGATTGTGACCACAAAATAGACAATGAATGTTTTACAATTCAACCTTCCCCCAGTGCCAAAGTATAAATGTTTTATACAGTCAGATTTTTTCATTCTCTTTCCTATCATTCCCTATCTTATTTGTAACCATTGTCACTTTATATATTTCTTCCAGTGTGAAGACTACTAAATCTTACAAAGTTGGTGACTTTTAGTGATAAGACTTCAGAGAGCATTATAAATCTGGCAGGTTATTCCAGCTGCCCCCAAAGAAAAGGTCCTATACTTTGAATCTTTCTTTGTATTTTTTTGAAGATTCATGTGCAATTATCCTTCCTTGAAATTTAGTCAGAGAATTATCTTTTTTTCTTTCAGTATAATTTTATCTAGATTAATGTAGAATAACCAATCATTCCTGAATCCAATATCAAAAGTAACCCTGAGGATATCACATTCTATCTGCAGGTAGTTAGAAATTCTTGGGCTGACCTCCTGGCCAAACTGAAGTCTGAGTTTTTGTCATTGATTTCAGTGATTCCAGGATTTTGTCCCCAGTTAACGCAAATTGTAAAAGATGTAGCAGTGGTTTTAGATCTTTCACATTTTTTAATTCTTACGGTTTATTGGACACTCATGATTTCCTCAGTAGCTCACAAGACACAGTGTAAATAAGCTTGAGTATAAATGTCCTTTGCCTTTTTTCTCTTAGGGAAAAATAAATAAATAAAAACCTGAAGTTGTCTAAATTCTCATAGTAATTGGCCAGATCCGAAGCTGGTGTAAATCAATGTAGCAGAGTAAGTCACTGGAGCAATTCTCATCTTGACACAGACCAAGATAAGAGGAACAGACCACAAAAATAAAAAGTAGTGGTAATCTAGGTAGATGTGTTACGAACACCAGAGTTACAAACTGACTGGTCAACCACACACCTCATTTGGAGCCAGAAGTAATCAATCAGGCAACAGCAGAGACCCAAAAAAAAAAAAAAAAAAAAAAAGCAAATACAGTACAGTACGGTGTTGAATATAAACTACTAAAAAAATAACAGGAAAGCAGCATTTTTCTTCTGCATAATAAAGTTTCAAAGCTGTATTAAGTCAATGTTCAATTGTAAACTTTTGAAGAAACGATCATAACGTTTTGTTCAGAGTTACAACCAACCTCCATTCCCGATGTGTTTGTAACTCTAAGGTTCCACTGTGTACACACACACACACACACACACACACACACAGTGAATGATAATTGGGAATTGTTTAAGAACCCCTTGCTAGATGTCCAGAAAGTCACAACTGAGGAAGAAGGCTGTATTGGTTTAAACAAAACAACCTGATTTAAAGGGGAAGTGAAGGCAGCTGTGAAAAGAAATAACATATAGCAAATGGAAGAAAGGGGAAGTTAATAGTAATGGATATAAATCAGAAGCTAGGAATTGTAGAAAATTGATAAGATAAGCAAAGGAACACAAGGAGAAATCTGTGGACAGCAGAGTTAAGGACAGTAAAAAATTTTTTAAGTTTATTAGAAACAAAAATAATCCTAGTGATATTTGGGTCATTACTAGATGGAAATGATAGAATTATCAATAATAATTCAGAATAGGCAAGCGTGTTCAATAAATATTTCTATTCTGTATTTGGGAAAAACAGAACATGCAGTCAGATCATATAACTCTTTCAATTCCACTAGTATCTCAGGAGCATGTTAAACGTCTGCTACTAAAGATAGAGATGGTTAAATCAGCAGATCTGGATAACTTGCATTCAAGAGTTTTAAAAGGACAGGTTGAGGAGCTCGTTGGACCATTAATGTTGATTTTCAATAAGTCTTGGAACACTGGGGAGGTTCTAGAAGACTGGAAGAATGCTAATATTATGCCAATTATTTAAAAAAGAGTAAACAGGATGACTTGGGTAATTGTAGGCCTGTCAGTCTGACATAGATGTCAGGCAGAATAGTGGAGTGGTTGATACTGGACTCAATTAATAAAGACTTGAAGAGTAATATAACTAATGCCAATCAACATGGATTTATGGAAAATAGATCCTGTCAAACTGTAATGGACTTCTGTGAGACACATGACTTGGTACTGCACAACACTTGGATTAAAAAAACTAGAAATATATACAATTAACATATGTATTTTCCCCCTTTTTTTTCCTTAACTGATAGCTCTCAAAATGTTGTTGTAAATAGGGAATCATTATCAAATGGGTGTTTCTAATGGGGTCCCATAGGGATCGGTTCTTGGCCCTATGCTATTTAAATTTTTATTAATGACATGAAAGAAAATATAAAATCACTGATAAAGTTTGCAGATCATACACAAATTGGGGACATGGTAAATAATGAAGAGGATAAGTCACTGATCCAAAGCTGCCTGGATCACTTGGTAAACTAGCAGCAGTATGCAAATAACTATTGGCCATATTGTATCATTCTGTATAAATCTATGTGGGTTAAGATGTGCCAAAAGATCTGCTACAATTAAAAAAAACACATGCTACCCTAATCCCACTGAAACCATACTCTAGAGGTTACTGTTGAAAATGGAGGCATGGTTTTAAAAGGGCCCTAAAAGAGTGCATTACCTAGAAAAGGCAACGTCAATTCCATGAGATGCTGGACTAACCCCTGAACAATTTGGCTATGTGGTGGTCTCACGTGCACGTGAGATGTGTCCTGCCACTGGAAATTTGGGCTTGACTTTTTCCTGTTGTTGTTACAATCATTTTTCCTAAGCATTTCTCAGTTCTGTAACACAGTAGCTGGCCCATTAAACATCTTGTATAGGTCCAAACTTTGGTGCTTATAATCACCTTACTGAGTGTTGAGTATCACCTTACTCCATAAGTAGGTCCTATTGAAGATTTTATGTATGTATATAAGTGAAGGAATGGGAATACTTCCAAGCACCTTCTGTTTTTAGAGGGGCATCTGTAGTTCCACCTGTGATTTACCCTTCTGTGACCAAGAAAACTACCAGCACTCTAGATAGTGACTTGGGATAGTGGACTGTGGTCCAAGGATCCACTGGGTCTTTGTACTGGGGGGAGGCTATTTCTTCTCACAGTTGCAGCATGGTTTCGGGAGATTTATTGTGTGGAGGTGGGTTGCAGAGGATGTGGGGGGAGAAGGAGAGCAGCAATTCTGAGCATGCTTTACTCGAGGATTAGCTGTTTGTTTAAAAGAATACAGCATTGTTAAAGTAAATTAGAACTGAGGAAGTCCCTAATTACACAAGAAATGTGTAGTGCCTACTCTTGCAAGCTGTTGAGCACTCTCAACTTTGGTGGATGGCACTGACTAGGATTGATCTCCTGGTTAGGAACAAATGGGTCAAAGCAGGTATTCTTATGTTTGTTTGGGTTTTTAGCCTGTTTTCTGTTGGCCATCTCTGGGTACCATTCCCCTGATGAGGCGGGAATGGAGTGGGAATGTTGTATATGAGAGGAACATCTTCTTTAAAGCATCATCAAAGACTTTGTGGCTTGTGTGGTGAAAAGATGCTCCATCATGATCCTAAGGTCCTGATCCCACAAACATTTACACATGTGCTTAACTTCAAACACACATTACATGTAATCTCACTGAAGTAAATGTTACAATTAAGCACACATTTAAGAGTTTTGCAGGAGCAGAGATAAGTATGTTCTTTCTCTTGAGACTCTGATACAGGGGTTCTCACAGGAGGGTCCTGGACACTCCGTCCTTCCCTTACTGGAAAATGGGGGGGGAAGGAAGAGGTTCCCAAGGCAGTTTCAGCTGAGAACCACAGCTCTCCATTCAGTCATTCATTCATTCCCCTCTTTGGATTCTTGAAGGATTGACTGCACCATGCTGGAGATACACCACAGAGTTAGCTTTTAGCCATTTTGGTTTATTGGCGCATGGAAAATACTGGGAAGAAAAGCTACCTTACAAACAACTTTTAGTTGGCTGCAGTTTTATTGTTATATAGCCGCTTTATTATTAGAAAAGGGAAAAACTCTAGGTAAGTAACATCTGTAGAAATAAAACGGTAGTTTTATTTTGGCTTGCTGGTTGTTGTTCATGGCTGAACTTTGCCCAGTACACAAGCCAGTTCACAACTGCTTTATCACTGGAAGCTTTGGCTTTAGAGCTAAGAGTCTAGTTGCCATCGCTACTGGGAACTGTGCCTTGTTGTATGTGGGCTACAGACTGCATTCCAGGGGCAGCAGGTGCAGATTGTAAATGTTTGAGTATGTGAGAACGGGAAGTTGGGTTTTTACTTGTCTGGGATTTGTGTGTGTTAATAACTCTGCAGTGCTAACTCCAATGAAAATGGCATGTACTTTCTAAATAAAAACCCCCTATCACATATAGAGTGATGGGTTTTGTTGTTTCAATAGAGTGCTGTGCTGATAAATACAATAGTCCCTTTGTAAATTCAGTCAGGATAAATATTATAGGCAGGGCTGGTAGTACCACCTATTATTGCTGGACATTTCCCATTATAAGATACTGTTTTAAGTTAATTTTTAATTTTGTTAAACTTCAGCAATTTGGGCTGAAATTTTCCATGCTGAGTGTCTGTCTATGACTGAATATTTTCTGAGAGAGGCTAGGGAAAAATATGTTGTTCATCCGTATTAAAATCTGTTGACCCTTTCTTTGAAAAGCTCTAGCCCTCCCATACTTTGGAAAAAACACTTCAACTTGGCAGTGTAATAGCCTTTGTATATTAGATGTGCCTTCTGCCGTCCGTGTGAAAGTCCAACCAAATTAAACCAAGTTATAAATCTTTGGAAAAATTGCAGTTCACCCATGCTCAATGAAGACTCTCTTAGGTTTTTGCAGCTAAATTCCCCAAAGATGCCATCTGCACAAAGCATTCTCGAGCAGGGGACTGAACTTTCCCTGCAATTGCAGTTCTAGGCTTCTGTGCTTTGGGGCTGGGCACCAGAACTGAGAGCAGAAAACCTGCCTCTTCTGTGTTCTGTGTCCTCCCTGCTGATGTCCAGATAGTGTGGCAGTGGAAGCTTCCTGATTTGCATGCAGATGGGACAAGAGCTGGATTTGGGGGGATTGGGGGAACAGATTGGGATAGGGTGCTGTGGGGTAAGGATAATAGAAGGAAACTGGAAATTGGGAGGATAGACCAGACTGAAACTGGTTGGGCAAGGAGTTAGGGATCCAGAGAGAGAGAGAGATGCAGGGAAGACTTGGAGTCAGTGGGTACAGGAAAACGAATTATCTGGGCAAGGAGATTGGGACTGTAGGGAACCAGTGGGGTGCAGGGAAAGGAGGAGTGGGTGTGGTGAGATGGATCTGACGGAGCTATGTGTCTGAGAGAGCTGGGACGGGTTGAACCAAGAGACTGGAGAAAAGAGCTTGGGGGAGGGACTGGAAGCCAGTGGGGATGGAGAACGTGGGTGATGTGGGTGTCAACTGGAGCCTGAGTAGGGAAGACAAATAGGAGAAGGACCTGGAGATGGGGGTAAACGGAATGATTGGGCAATGGGACTGCGACTGGTGAGGGGAGACTGGGCTTGGGTCAGGGAGTCCTAAGGGGGAGACTGGGACTGGGATGAGAAGCCTGAGGAGTAGAAACTGGGACTGGCTAGGTGAAGAGAATGGGACTGGGATGAGGAGCCAAGACTGAAACAGAGAGAGGCTGGAGAGGAAGGGGCAGAGGGAGTCAAGCTTGGGGGAAATAGGCAAAAGAGTTTGTGCCCATTAAACCATGCATCCTTCCAGAGCCTGGAATGGAACCCAAAATTGGTGATTCTCTCTTCTTCTGCTGTCAACAAATACCTATGAAATCCAATGGCAAAGTGTCTCTCATCCCCCCTCTATTGCTGTTCTACACAGGGGATGACAATCTACTACTGCAATCAATTTCTCTGTTAGCTGAAGTGACAAATCGATGTGTTGGATCGAAAGTTTCCCACCCTGCTGATGACATGTGGGTGTCAGTATGATGCCATGTGGTGCAATTTGTTTGCTCTGTTATAAACCTAGAAAATTATACATTCACACAAAACTTACTTTGGGAACATTATTAAGGTTGCAAAGTCAAACACTCAAAAGTTAGGAAATACCGCAATTAATTTTGCTTGTGTAATCTTAATTCAGCCCCCTTGTGTGTATGAATTATGATAGTCTTGCATGATTGCATATTATTTGTGATGTGCTAAGGCAGGGGGAGTTCCTAGTAGAGCAGCCTCAATGCAGCCCCATGCTACTGTGTGGTGAGGAGTGTGACCCATCCATGCCTAGGGTAGACCACTGGAAAATTGCAAGGGCAGGGCAGGCTGCAAAAGGAGAGCTTTTTTTCTCTCGGTGCTGGGAGGTAACACTGAAGTTAGACTTCCCAACCAGCCACAAACAGTGCTTCTGATTCCTCACACTGCTTATCAAGAAGCTACAATAAGATATACAGAGTGCCCTTTACTGCATTTCAGTCTTTGGCTCTCAATCAGCCACTAGGTCCAGTAAAGAGCAACGATATTAAACTCTTTGCTCTTTACCAAAAAGTTCTCCTGACCCCAAAGGGTCAGCTACATTACCAGATCAATATGAGTTTGGATCTCACCCAAAACATAACGCTGCCAACCAATCCTTTACTAACCAAAACTGAAGGTTTATTATAAAAGAAAAGAAAAACAAATTATAAGAGAAATGTTAAATGATTAAAGCAATGAGATACATACCAATGATTTGAAAGTCCATATATTTTCAGTAGAATTGTGTAATTTGCAAGCTTGTATAGTCCCTGTGGTGTACATCCAGTACATGGATGGTTCTCAGTCCTTTGTTTCACAGATTCAGTTGATTGTAGATGAGTTGATCCAGAGGTGGCTGAAGACTAAAGACAATATGGATGTGGTACAGCTACCATTTATAGTGGATGTGGATTGCCATGTAGCTTGTTTCAAACACAAGCCCTCGGCACATGGTGCGGAAAAGTCTGAGTCGGAGAGAATACCCGGTCCATAGGGCATGTTCTTACATGTCCTGAATACTCATCAGGTGTAGCCCTGGCTTCTCTCCCTGAGCCCATTGTCCTTGTGAGTTTCCTTAATGGGCCATTCAGCAGGCTACTGCTGCCATCCTGTCTGGGGTGTTGCCCAGACACACAGCACAAGTTGAAATACAGATACATCCAACATACCTATAACTTCCAAAGCAAATATGACACATGCACATAAACAATATCATCTTATTTAGCAAATTATAACCTTTCTAACAGTACCACGTGGCCTATCTCGTATGGATTATTGTAATTTTGAAATATTGATGTTAAATAATATCATAAATGGTCCCCCTAATCCAGACAGCGTCAGAAGGAGGACACTAGGGCCAGAGCCATTGCAGGGATTCAGTGTCTCCACACACGTCCTCATGGTCCTATTAGCTTTTCTGTCTCTCACATCCTCTTTTCATCTCACCACACAGAGGATGATATAGGGGAATCCATGAATAAATCCTCTCAAACATTTCCTCACTCAAAACCTCCTCACAAGGTGTGACACCCTGTCTGAAAACACCCCAAAACCCCATATTCACCAATGTCATGTAATTGGCATGTTCTGTACATATAAAGTATGCCTTGTGTATTCTTTTAAAAGTTTTCATCTGCTGAACATTAGTCTCTTCTCAGATTGTATGTGCTACCATTGTACATGTAGTTATGAAACATTGTTGAATATGCTATTAGAATGTGTTGCAAGGCAGGAAACTCCACAAAACAGCCTTTCAGGCATGGCAATGTAGTGGCCAGACAGCGTTAATGGCTCTCTCTCACCCATTCAAAAATAGATTCCACTAACAGGAATTGTTCACAGTGAAGGTTTCACTGTAGGAAGCACGTTCGCAAGGGGGCTTGATTGACCAACGAGGTCAATGTCACAAGCTTGATTGTTCTAGCAAACTGAAACAGGCTATAAGAGGGGGAGCGTGACATCATCACTTTGGCTCCACTCCTGAAGGATCATCTGAAAGATGAAAGGACTCTGAAAGGGGAATCCCAGGCAGGGAAGGTTTCCCAGACTGCATTTAAGGCCCGATCAATATTAAGTCAAATTTTTTTTTTTGACAAAACAGTGCTGGTGTACACACTGCAATCATCACCTCCCTTGCCGACAAAACTGCCCTGTTTTTTTCGACAAAATAAAAACACCTCGACAAGAGGTGTAGGGCTTATGTCAACCTAGTTAGGGCAACACAGTGTCAGTATAGATACTACGTTCACCTTATATGGGCTGTCATTCTTGTCAATTTCACCATTCCACTGGAACGGGGAGGGGAGAAGTCCGGGGCTGGCTCCTGGTGGGGAATGGGAAATGGTGGCAGTGGTGGCGGGGTGGAGAGCTCACCAGGAGTCTGGGGGTCTCCTGGCAGGGAGCTGAGAGACCAGGCTTTCAGCTCCCTACACTCCCTCTCTTAGGTTGGTGAAAGTGCTCCTGGTGAGGATGCACTCCACCAACCCAAGGAGTGTAGTGTGGACATCAGCCACAGCAGTAATTATTGCGGTGGCTGTAAGTTGACCTTTGTTAGGTAGACTTATTTTTCTAGTGTAGACAAGGCTTAAGAAACTGTTTGTACCAGCTAAAAAGGGTGAGACATTGCTAATTCAAAATCTTGTTAGTGTAGAGAATTTAGACTGTGATCTTATGTTTATCTCATTTGGTAACTACTTTTAATCTCTTTATATTTGCCACTTATAATCACTTAAAAGCTATTTTTCTTAGTTAATAAATTTGTTTAATGTTTTATCTTAACCAATGTGTTTGAGTGAAGTGTTTAGGCAAATTCTGCTCAGTAACAAAAGCAGGTGCATGTTCCTTCTGCTTTGAGGGAAATGATGATAATCTTCTGGATAATAATCTTCACTGGTCAGGCTTTTTGACCAAGGTTAGATGGTATAGTCCTGGGGCCTTAGGCTGGGGTGCCAGTTGGGGCTTCACTATTGTTGGTTTGTAAATGGCTGGGGAAAGAGTTCATTGAACTAAGTTGGTGCCACCTTGCCACCTACTGTTGGGTGGAGTGATAACAAGGTCTAGAGAGGCTGCTTGTGTGTCATCAGCTAAAGTCTGGTGGAGAGCTCATTCCAAGTTAAATAGTTGATAACGGTACCCAGCAGTTCCATAGCTCCCAGGTGGTACCTCAAAGGTTCTGCATATTGTCACACAAGACTTCTAACCTGGGCTCAGGCTGGCCCAACCCAATTTAGCTACTTGTTTAGTCCTGATACCTGCTGAAGGTCATGTGATAAACTGTTCAACTCATGGTAGAATGATCTAAATCAAGGCAATTAAATCACTTGTTAAAAATCAGATTTAAATCAGCTTGATGCTTTGCAAAATGATTTTGAAAATTTGTGCTATCGCAACTTTATTTTGAAATCTATAATCAAGTTATAAATGCTTCCATTCGCTTTTAATGCCATTACTGATGGAGTTACTGGCATTTGAATTTTACAGAACTGCTATAGGTGAAAAAACCCATCCATTAAAGATTAAAGCCCTGATCCCGCGAACACTTAAGCATGTACTTAGCTTTACTAACATGGATAGTCCTATTGACATCAGTAAGATGACTGGTGGTTAAATTTAAGCATGTGCCTAAATATTGTATTGTTACCCTTTTTGGCCTGAGAGCCTGGTCAAAGTTTGGGGCCCTGTCGGTTGTTTCCACTGGGAAGAGAAAATGATGGAGAAGTCTAGCACCTTTGAAGAAAACTTACTTGTTTATAAAGAATGTGCAATGTCCTGTTTCCCTGAACACAGAATGAACCCAAAATAACAGATCATGTCTTTGCTTACTTCCCCAAGCTTCTTTTAGCCAATTTGTCCAGGCTGTGTGTGTCTTCATGTGTGCACATATACACAACCCCCAAAACAATCAACAAAAACCCCTGTGCCCAAGTAATTAGAAATCCTGAGTGGTCTTAGGCATGTCTTTGTCTTCCAGACCACAATTCTTTCTTAATAGTGTATGAAAGGCAGTTGTTACACTTGGTTTAATAGCTGAACACTCTGTAACAGATGCATCCTGCACTGCAATTGTTATTTTTAATTAAAACCCTTTTTCTCAGTGGCATAAAGTTTTTGTCATTTTAAAACAAAATTGCTTTGGGGTTGGCTATGAAAATTATGTAAATGGTCAGTACATTAAAGTTATTATGAATTATTTCAGACATGGACCAAAAATTAGACTCATATGTAGACACCAAAAAGTTTGGGATTTTCAAATGCTCCTAAGTGATTCAGTAGCTTAAGTCCCATTGACTGAAAACTGCAGACCCTGACTGGAGTCTTACCTGGTCAAAGGACTTCTGCTTCCTTGACTTGTGAAAGCTCCATATATCTGAGGGTGGTATTGGTTGCAAATAGAGCATGAGCGATTTGCTCATCAACTTTGTGTTTTCAGTTTGTGTTATTCTAACAGTAAGGGTGTTAATGTAGCTCTGGACTTGTCTTTTTCCACATAGATGAGCATTTAAGTGTGAAATTTCTTAGTAGAAAAAATCTTTATGTAAAAACTGAAATTCTTCTAACAATTAGGAAATTAATTGGAAAAAATAGGAAGACAGTAAAGAATTCAAAACATGTAAACAAAATTCTGACTTAAATGTAAGTCATTTAGATTTTTTTTTTTAAATCCGTGTTTTTTAAATCCTGATGATTTTTATTTATACTGAGTCAGATGCAACAATAAGACATCTAATCCAGAATAACTATTTGCCATAATATCAGCTAATTTACACACTTTGCATGAAGCCTTCTGTAGGTTTTAAAGATGAGATGGGGAGAGAGAGTCTACTGGCTGAGTGACTCATACAAACAACCTAATATCCTTTTTCTCATTTTGAATGAAAATCCAGATGAGAAATCATACATAAATCTGTTTATCTAATCTAGTCTATTCTAATTCAGACATGATTATAAAAAATACATTACAGCCTAATAGAAATCTGTTCCTCTGTTTCCAGAAGAAACATTACCAACCTATGAACCCTTAGAAGACATTGCCGGTTTATCTCCATTTATTTTTTAACACGTTCCAAGTGCTTATTATGACTTTGCTTGACTGTTGCCTCTTGAATTTATGTGTATAGCTGATCGATAGCATTGGTATCCTTAGTCATTAAAGCATTGGGATTAGAGTGGCCACTCATGCATCTCCAGAATACTGGACATTCCAGTACTTCCGGGAACAGCATAAACCTGTCCCTGCTGGCATGAGCCCACATGTATGGGTGTGCAAGGTCATGCCAGCAGGGTGGGGTGCTCTTCAAAATGGAATCCCCTGTCCAATACTGTCTGCCATGTTTGGTTTTGTCTCAGTACTTGATAGGGGACAAACCTTAGAAAAGCAGGATGTTCTGGCTCAAAACAGGACAAATGGCCTGCCTAGGTGTGATGATCCATTAAAATATTTGGGCAAAATTGGTTTTGAGAATAAATTCAAGCAGTGTGTTTTTCAGGTTGCTTACAAGAAATATGTAGAAAAATATAAGAAAACAAAGGAGTTAGGGACAATTGCAAAGGGCATGTAATGTTCTGCTCAGGTTTGGAGTGCAGACTACTCTAGTTAATCCATAAAGCATATTTAGCAGTGCCTGATCTGTCCTTTCAGCATTTAACAGCACATTTCTGTTTTACTTAAATATCTCTATAAATTTTTTTAAGATGTCTTTCTTTTGTTCCTGTAAATGAAATATCTGGCTCTGTGATATTTTACCAGTCTGGAATCTATAACGTTACTTCATAGTCCTGATTTATAGCTGAACACATCATGGTGTGTAAAAGATAATGTGCATTGATTATTCCTGAATTTGATACAAAAGCAGTAAGTACCACATAGACTGAATATTAATTGTGCAGAACTGCTAGTGCGGTGAAGGCATGATGTGTCCTGGAGAACAATTGCTTCCATTGCTGTGTTTATGGATCTGTGTGTGTGTTTGCCTACAGTCTGTGAAACAGCTCACTACTTTTTGACTGGTTGCTGATTCATGCAGTGGCACTGTTGCATGGGAAGCTACTTAATGGAAAAGGGATGCTTTTTAAGATCCTAGGTCAGCAAAGCATATTGACTTCGAAGGGTCTGCACGTAGTGTTTAAAATGTGTGTGTAGGAGTAGGGTGGGATGAGTCACAAGGGGTCACAGACCCAGAGGGAAAAAAATTGGTGTGGTCATTGACAGATGCATTTTAAGCACTGTCTTAGCAAAGCTGCTGCTCCCAGATTGATAGACCTCCCCCACACCACACACACACACACTTTAAGCACTGATTGCACATGTGCTTAAAGCTAAGCACATATTTAAGTGCATTGCAGGATTGGGGCCTAAGTTTTGTGAAGCACAATAATGCTGTGCACTCAGCTAAAAAGACTTCTCACATTGGAGGGTATAATGAGTGTCCTTATCTCTTCCCTCCCCCCATACCCGTCAAAAAAGTAATTGTAACAAAAATTGATAGTAAAATCCTAAATCTAGGAGTTTTCAGTTTTAAAGTTTTAAATGGACAATGTAGGTCAACAGCCTTTTGTATCTTGTATTGTGGGCTCAGCACAAATCAGGCCATTTATTTGGGTGCCTACCTGTGGACGTAGGGGGTATAATTTGGGCCATCCAAGTTTGAAAATGTTGGCTGCATTGCCATCAAATGGTATATGAGACCAAAACAACTTTTGGCTACGTGCGTAGAAGCATCACCGTGTTGAGCAGAATACTTTCTGTATACAGCAATGGAGTGACTGCATCTGAAATATAGCATTGATCTATGGATACCTCACTCCTAGAAAGAAACTGATAAAATGGAAGGATGTTTGGAGAAGAATACAAGTGACTGGAGAGGTTAACATACAAGGAAGGGTGAAAAGAATGAAATGTGTCTGGTTTGGCAAAGTAACAACTAAGATGTGGAGGCAGGACATAAATTCTCGAATACTTGAACAGTTTCTTTTGAAAAAAGAATAGATAAATCAGAACTATGTAGGATAGTATGTGAAGGTGTAACTGTTAGTAATAGGGAAAATTAATAAAGGGAACATTTTGGATGACTATAAGGAAATCTTCCTTATGTGATTAGGCTGTGGAATAGTGGAAATGGTGATAGTGTATTGGCTGGGACGTTTTAAAAACTAGTCTGGACAAATCACACTAGTAAATTTACAATAGGGAATAATTCTGATTTGGCGGGGAGATGGACTACATTAATTATATATATTCCATCAATTTCTGTGGTTGTATCAACAAAAAAGCCTTTAACCAAAAAAACTTAAAAATCAAATACTTATCTGGATGCTTATGTTTCACTTTGTAGACTGGGATGACATTTTAGCAGTTGAACTTGCAAGCACATTTTAGTGAGTTAGCTTTGCCTCATCTCTCTCTCATAATGGTTTTTTTTGGTTTTGGATGTGATCCAGTAAAGCAAGAGATGATGCAACCTTTCGAGAGACCTGCAATCCCCCTAGAGTCTTCAAAGAAAACCAGAATCTGATGTGCTGAGCTTTTTCTGAATACCAGCAGCTAACTACATCCTGTAGAATATCTTTCTCGCCCCACTGTCTTCTCCCTCCAGCTGTTTTCTGATGGTCCGTAGTTAATCAGGCCTTGTCAACGTGACTCTAAGTGTCCCTGTGTAGATGAGCCCTCTGGGATTGTCCAGCAAGTCCATATCAGAGCTTGAAGTAGAACCAAGGTCTAGTTCTTAGGAAGACTCATGTACTAGCGAAAATCCAACAGGGTCCAAAAGTTGAAGAATATTTTGAAGAATATTCTCACCATCCATCATGGTATTGCAAAACTCAATTTTCTAAAATCTTGGGATTGACTTTAAAAAATAAATAAACTTGGGGTTCTTGTTTGCCTTCTGGTTTGTGAGCCTTCAGGTCATATTTTTTGGCTTTTCTCTACAACCATGAGGGCTATTCACACATTTTTTTATTTTTAAAATGAAAGCTGAGATTCTCATGTATTTACATGTCTCCGGGAACTATGGCTTGAAGAAAAACCCCAAATATCATGTGACTTGCAATAAGATTTGAGAGCGTTAGCAACGTGCACAAATCCATGTAGTAGTTTTATAACATAATAGGGCCTGGAGAGGTTTTGGCAGCAATCCCAGTGCTTATTGATATTTCTCAGTGCATAGAGGTTAGTTATGTCGGTGAATCAAATGTCAGCCTTTGGTTTCCCATGCTGTCAATCCCTAGTCCCGTTTGCACAGTGCTAAACTCTCACTTTAAAAATACAAACAGTCACTGTTGGGTCTTTACATTGATTCTTTTGTACTTGGGATGGAAATTAAGATCCGTTATGCTAATTTTGAAGTGGATTTGAATTCTACCATACTGTTCACTTTCTTTTGTTGACTCTTGCCTTCTTCATATTTGCTGACTAGACAAAGTGATAGGGTTTTTGCTTTTGGTTTTTTTGTTTTTTTTTTTGACATTTTATAGCTTTTTCATGGCAAAGCCAAGAAGACGAATGAGTAAACTTGCACATAATCCATTAAGGACCTTCTAACGTTGATTTTGGACCCCTTTTAGTCAATGGGTCAGTCTTAAAGGACAATGTGCCAAGGAGCTTAGATCCCTTATGGTTTTTGTTATTTTAAACAATAGTGGTTTGCATCTACTAAGCTGCAGAAGCTTGGGTGTGAGGATGTTTAACTCTCTACACCAAAAGGTCATTTTAGTTAGATACTCCTTTTTTTTTTTTTTTTTTTCCTTAAATGCACTCATTTTGTATATGACTTGAATGGGAACAACACTAGTTGTTCTTGCATCCTTGACTTCTCAGGACTGCCAGCATTGGGGGTGAAGTGTTAATGTGTTTTATTTGTCCAAAAGGAACTGGACTGCGTCTGTTGAATTATGTATCTCACATGAAGTATCAAGCACCCGTTCTTTGGTGACTTCTTTCAGTTACTACTATCGTTTTCTCACCTTTCAGTCCTCCGTTGCACAGAGAGCTAGGATTAGTTCCTGAGCCACAGAACTTGCAATGGATACAGGGCCCCAAGGGACTGCTGCTTTCCTTAGGCCAGCCCCCATTTAGTGCTTTGCTTTACTTCAAGAAGTCTCATGGTTTCATTTCTACTGTTATTTTTTTAAAGTAGATTTTGGAAACAAAAAAATAAAAAGAGAGACAAATGTATAAAATTCATAAGGTGGTTATAAGAGAATGGCCAAGATTTCCAGATGTGCCTAGTGATTTTGGGTGCCCAAATTGAGACACATTGATGAGCTAGGAGAATGGTTCTACCTTTTCAGTGACATAGGCCTATAGACATAGACCTGGGCATATAGACATAGGTGTGGAAGCGGAGAGAAAAAGTCTCAGATAGGTTCGGTTTGGGATACGGGGGGTCGGAGAGACAGTGATGATTCTAGGGGTTTGCTAAACCAATAAACCCTTTATTTTACAATAAACAATTCTATCCTTAAAATAAACAATTCTATTTCTATAATAAACAGTTGCACAGCAAACAGTGATAGCAAAGGGCAGGAGAACTCCGTGCGCGAAAGGACAAAATGTGCCACCCAAGACTTTAGCGTTTCGTGATCTCTCTGGATCAACGGATGGCTGCCAGCGTGTGACACTAGGGTGCCCAGTTTTGGAGTTGCCCAAAGAAGTTACAAGACAAACACAACAGAAAACAGTTAATCCATACTCTCAAACATTATATACAGGTATACCATGTTGGCCAAATTCAGTTGCCGTTTGCTTTAGATACTGCAGACGGGAGAGAGCCACTGTGAGTGATCAGTTCACAGCGAAGTGGGCTGGGGAAGATGCATCAGTCCGCCGAACCGACATGACCAGGAGATACGCGGGGTGCCAAGTAGATTCAATTCCTCTCTGCCTTCTGCTACCTGGGCTTGAACTTTTATAGTTTCCCGTGGTCAGCAGAGGCTAAGCCCCATTGGTTGCTATTTTCTGCATGACCTTCTAATTTCATGGCTTGGAGTTTAGCCAACCAGGTGCTCCTGATTTCCCAGGCAGGTATGGACCAGCCAACCAGGTGATTACAATTTTCCCGGGCAGTTCTTGACCACACACCAGCAGGTGAGGTCGCTTCATTTCCTTATAAGGAGACAGGTACGTGCGGCTCGTGCTGCTGAGTCAACCCTCCCTAGGCTGCCTCTTTATCCGCGTGGGGGGGCGGTGCACGTGGTGCTGCAGACACCGCTATGTGATTTTGTCTCCACAATAGGTAGTTGTGTGGCACCTCTGTGGGCCACATACAGAAATAAAATGGCATCCTCCATGCAATATGATTTTGCACGTACAGTGCTTGCTGGGTCACTCAGTGTGGCATACACTTTTTATAGAGCAGGTTTGCTATGGGAGCAGACAGATTTGGGGGCTGGATGGAATCATCTCGTGGGCTGGATTTGGCCCATGGGTCACCAGTTGGACCAGCCTCATCGCTTTGTTCAAATCAGGCCCCTGTTAAAATGTCTCGAGTTGGGCAGTCAAAAATCAAGGCACCCAAAATCATTAGGCACTTTTAGAATATGTCTCTTACTCTAATCACCACAAAGGTGCCATTAGGGCTGGTTCCTTCTCCTGCTAATTCTCTGGAGGTGCCCAATAATGTCAATAGGAGCAGAAGCATAAACCCCCTACATGTCAGCTGGAGATTAACTACTGCTGCGTAATAGAAAGCATCAAGGAGTCCACTTGTATCTTTCCTTACACAGATTAAAGGATGTTCCTCAGCTCTTGCTTATGCGTTTGCTTTTTCTGCTTTTGGGTAGAGCTTGTCCTTCTGCCCATGTGATTTTTGGGTTGCTTGCATGGTCAAACTTAGAGCTCTGCATAGTGTTAATTTTGGCTGGGCAATAAGTGTTATCTGACTTCCCTACATACATTTACTTTTGGAGATAGTGACACTGGAGTCTTTGGCTCCTAAAGTAAATGACCATGGCAGTAATTCACTGTGATACAGTGTCTTCAACTGTGTTTGACTGTTCACAAAATCATCTTATAAATGAGCACACTGGAAAAGGTATCAGAGCTGATTAGAGTCCCCTTTCTCTTCCTCTCCACCTCTATAAGATAAGGGAAGGAAATATGTGAAGACAGAATAGAATTTAGGTGCAGTGAATATAGTTATTGAATATAAATATTATAAAGCTTGAATAATTTTTCATAAGTGTCTTGCAACACTTCGATCAAAAACATTAACACCTAGTGACTTTCGTGAAATGAGATTTGACCTTTTGTTGCTGAGAAAAACAGGGTTACTTACCAGTAACTGTTGTTCTTCGAGATGTGTTGCTCATATCCATTCCCATTTAGGTGTGTGCGCGCTCCGTGCACAGTTTCCCGGAACTTTTTTGCCCTTAGCAGGCCCGGTAGGGTCGGCTCAGGCGCCCCCTGGAGTCCCGCGCCCATGTCACGATACATAGGGCACTGCCGACTCCACCGGCCCCCAGTCCCTTCTTTCTGCTGACTCTGACAGTGGGGACGAAGGGTGGGTGCGGAATGGATATGAGCAACACATCTCGAAGAACAACAGTTACTGGTAAGTAACCCTGTTTTCTATCTTCGAGTGATTGCTCATATCCATTCCCATTTAGGTGACTAGATAGCCATAGCTGGAGGTGGGTAGGAGTTAACATTGTGCCGCCCTTGCCAGGACAGCTCTGCCAAACCCCGCGTCCTCCCTCGCCTGCTGCACGATGGCGTAGTGGGACGTAAAGGTATGCACCGTCAACCAGGTCGCTGCTCTGCAGATGTCCTGCAGGGGCACTCTTCCCAGGAAGGCCGCCGATGAGGCCTGGGCCCTGGTCGAGTGCGCCGTTACAGCCCCTGGAAGCGGTACCTTTGCCTGCTCATAACAGGTCTTGATGCAGGTGGTGATCCAGGTGGAGATGCACTGGGTGGAGACAGGTGAGCCTTTCATCTGGTCCGCCACTGCCACAAATAGCTGCGTCGATTCCCGGAAGGGCTTGGTCCTCTCTAGGTAGAAGGCCAAGGCTCGTCTGACATCCAAAGAGTGCCATCTCCGTTCCTCCTCCGAACCATGTGGTTTGGGAAAAAACACGGAGTAAAATATCCTGATTATAATGAAACTGAGATACCACCTTCGGCAGGAAGGCCGGGTGGGGTCTCAGTCGGACCTTATCTTTGTAAAAAACCGTATAGGGGGGCTCTGAGGTTAAGGCCCTTATCTCAGAG
Source organism: Emydura macquarii macquarii (assembly GCF_026122565.2). Classification (NCBI taxonomy): domain Eukaryota; kingdom Metazoa; phylum Chordata; order Testudines; family Chelidae; genus Emydura; species Emydura macquarii. The sequence goes on along the minus strand of NW_027132342.1, from coordinate 11,707,976 downwards.
ACCCTTCTGGCCGATGTAATGGCCACTAGGAAGGACACCTTCCATGAGAGCAACGGGCACGTCACCAAGGGCTCGAAGGGGGGTCCTGTCAGCATGGCGAGGACCAGGTTCAAATCCCAGGGAGGCACCGGGTCACGGACCTGGGGATATAGCCTCTCCACCCCTTTAAGGAACCTAGATGACATGGGGTGTGAGAACAGGGATCTGCCCTCCATCGACTGGTGGAAAGCCGAGATGGCCGCCAGGTGTACCCTGAGAGAGGCCAGGGCTAAGTCCTGCAACTTCAGGTGAAGGAGGTATTCCAAAATCGTCTGGATTGGCGAGGAGCTCGGTAGGATGCCCGGGGACTGAGCCCAACACGTAAACCGCTTCTACTTGGCCCTGTATACCAACTGGATGGAAGGTTTCCTGCTGTTAAGTAAGACCTGCTGCACTGATATGGAGCAGGCCCTCTCTCCCTCTGTTAGCTACAGAGTCTCCACGCTGTCAGGTGGAGGGAGTCCAGGTCTGGGTGGAGCAGGCGACCCTGGTCCTGGGAGAGCAGGTCGTGGCGCCTCAGGAGTGGCAGGGGCGTGGCTATGGACAGGTATAGCAACATGCTGAACCAGTACTGTCTGGGCCAGGCTGGGGCGATCAGTATGATGTGTGCCTTGTCCCTCTTGATTTTCAAGAGGACTCTGGATAGTAAGGGGACGGGGGGAAATGCATACATGAGGGCCCCCGTCCATTCTATCAGGAACACATCGGAAACAGAGCCCAGTTCGCGCCCTCGGAGTGAGCAGAACCTTGGACATTTCCTGTTCCAGGCCGATGCGAACAGGTCCAGATGGGGAACCCCTCACCTGTGGAAGACAAAATCCACCACTTTCTGGTGTAAAGACCAATCGTGCCAGTGGAGGAACGATCTGCTGAGTCGGTCTGCCTCGTCGTTCCTGACCCATATAGCTGCCTCTCACCTCCCGGGGAAGTCGTGCCTCACCGCCAATTCCCAGAGCAATGTGGCTTCCTGGCACAGGGCCGAGGAGTGTGCTCCCCCTTGCCTGTTCATGTAGAACATGGCTGCTGTGTTGTCCGTTAGGACCTGTACCACTCTGCCCCGGAGGAACCGGAGGAAGACCTTGCAAGCAAGGCGGACTGCCCTGAGTTCCCTGACATTGATGTGCAGGGAGATCTCGCTTGGTGACCAGCGCCCTTGGGTACTGAGGTTGCCCGTGATGTGCGCTCCCCACCCCACATCGGAGGCGTCGGTGATCAAGGTTACCGACGGTACCATCTCCCTCAAGGGAACTCCCTTCAACACCTCCCTCAGATCCTTCCACCAAAGCAGGGAAGTCAGTACTGAGAGGGATAAAGTGACTATCCTGTTGAGAGGATGTCTGATTGGGGTGTACACAGAGGCTAGCCACCTCTGAAGGGGCCTGAGTCTGAGGCGAGCTAACAGCACCACATACGTGCAGGCTACCATGTGTCCCAACAGCTGAAGGCATCGCCTGGCTGTCATCATGGGGGACCTGTGAAGGTCGTCTATCAAGGCAGCCATTGCCTCGAAGCAGGGTCTCGGGAGGAAGGCTCTGGCCTGGGTGGCGTCTAGCATGGCCCCAATGAACTCTATGCACTGCTCCGGGGTGAGAATGGATTTCTGCTCGTTGATGAGCAGACCCAGGTCAGTGCAAGCTGCGCACGTGAGTTCCAGGCTGTTCCTGACATGGACCCAGGACCTGCCCCGAATTAGCCAATTGTCCAGGTATGGGAATATTTGGACTCCTTTGCGGCGCAGATGCGCTGCCACCACTGCCATACACTTTGTAAAAACCCTGGGGGCAGACGAAAGACCAAAAGGCAGGGCTGTAAATTGGTAGTGGGCACCAGCTACCATGAATCTTAGGAACCTTCTGTGTCCTGGGAGGATAGAAATATGGAAATATGCGTCCTTGAGATCGAGGGCTGCATACCAGTCCCCTGGATCTAGGGTAGAAATGATCGAGGCTAGGGAGACCATCTGGAACTTTAGGCGTCTGATAAACTTGTTCAGACAGCGGAGGTCTAGAATGGGCCTCAGACCCCCCCTTGGCCTTGGGGACCAAGTAGTACCGATAATAAAACCCTTGTCCCCTTTCCTTTGGAGGGACTTCCTCCACCGCCCCCAGCTGGAGGAGGGAGCAGACTTCCTGAGTGAGGAGTTGCTCGTGCGATCGGTCCCTGGGGAGGGGCCGGACAGGAGGGGAATCCGGGGGGAAGGCCGTGAGCTGTAGTGCATAGCCCCCGCGGACTATACCAAGGACCCATTGGTCCGAAGTGACACTTTGCCAGTGGGCGTAGTACGGTCGCAACCTGTGGGCAAAGGGTCAGTCGAGAGGCAGGGGGTAAGTAAGAATACCACCCCCTTGCGCAATGTCAAAAGGACTTTTTATTATTCTGGCCCTTATTCGAGCCACGGGTCCCCGCCAAAGACCCCGAACGATTACGGCGGTTAGGGCCGCTAAACCTTTCCCAACCCATCCTGGGTTGAGCAGGTCTGGGGGGCTGCCTCGGTGGTAGTTGAGGCTGCCGCTGGCCATGAGGGCGAGATTGACGCCTTGCAGCCTGAGAGGTGTAAATCCCCAGGGAGCGTAGCGTGGCCCTCGAGTCTTTGAGGGCGTGCAGCTTGTCATCAGTTCTGTCCAAGAAGAGTCCGGCTCCATCAAAGGGAAGATCCTGGATGGTACGCTGGGCTTCCTGGGACAGACCCGAAGACTGGAGCCACAAGGCCCTCCTCATAGTAATGGCCGATGCTATGGCCCGACTAGCGGCGTCCGCCGCGTCGCTAGAGGAGTTCAGGGCTGCTCTTGCCACTGCAGCCCCTTCCTCTATCACCGCCATGAAATCTGCGGTCTTGTCCTGGGGCAGGACCTGCGGCAGGACCTCGGCGAGCCTCTGCAGCGAGGACCATAGGTTGAGGTTGTACCTCCCTAGGAGCACCTGATGATTGGCGATCCTCCGCTGCAGAGACGCCGTTGTATAGGCTTTGCGGCCGAAGAGGTCCAGTTTCTTAGCGTCTTTATTCTTTGGGGTGTTGGATTGACCCCCGTGTCGCTCTCTCTGGTTGACTGCATCGACAACCAGAGAGCACGGTGCTGAGTGAATGTACAAGTACTCCACCCCCTCCATAGGGATGGAGTACTTCTTTTCAGCTCCCTTGGCCGTGGGAGGAACCGAGGCTGGAATCTGCCAAAGGGACTTGGCCACCTTGAGCACCCTCTCGTGGATAGGGAGGGCTACTCTAGATGGGCCTACCATCCCTGAGGCTCCAAATAGGGGGTCCTCCTCCTCAGAGAGCTCCTTCAGGTCTAAATCCAGGTTGCCAGCGACTCTTTTAAGCATGTCCTGGTGAGCTCGAAAGTCTGGCCAAGGGCCCTTATGACCCCGGAAGGTGACATCATTGGGGGATGAGGAGGAGGACTGAGGAAGGTGCCCTGCGGAGGGGCCTTCCTCCGGATCGGATCCCTCGTCCAAGGGATGATCCCTCCCTGCGTGTGACACTGGAGGAGGCGGTGGCGGCGCCGCAGATGACTTGAGCGAAGCCGTTGCCTGTCCCACCTGTGTACCCCAGGGGCCCCAATAAGGCCACTGCCAAGGTCCCTGGGGCCAAGCTGGAGCCGGCATCGGTGCCGAGTGAGTTGCCCGGTACCGCGATCTGGAGCCGGACCCACTGGAACGGCGTTTGCTCCTGGGCTTGGGGGAACGGCTCCGCGAACTTGACAACGACGATGAGTGTCGGTGCCATCGTGAGTGGTGCCGGCGGGAAGAGGAGCTGCTCGAGCCCGAGCGTCTCCTCCCTCTTGATGACTTACGACGGCGTTTGCCCCCTTTTGGTGATCGGGAGCGATGCTGTCGGTGCCGGCGAGAGGATCGGGACCGGGATCGGTGCTGACCCGAGGAACGGGACCGAGCGCGGGATGGACTGCGCGTCGGTTCCGGGGGGTGTCGGTGCCGAGGACGCCGGTGCCGTGGTTGGCGATGATGCAGCTGGCGGGGCCGAAGTCGGCGGTGGTGGTGGCGGCGGTGCCGATGATGTTGGCAGTGCCACCGAAGACACCGGGATCCGCACCGGACTGGGTGCCGGGGATCGAGACCGGTGCAGAAAGCTGCGGCGCCGAGCCAGGCTGTCAACGGAGGACGGAGTCGTTGTCCCCCGTGAGCTCCTCGACCTCCCACGGTGCCGCAGCGTCGAGGAGCTTGACTCAGTGCCGGAGCTGGGAGGGGAGCCCGCACTCTCAACCCTCCTTGGCCGTCTGGAGGGAGACTTCGACTCCTGTCTCCGCCACCCACCGGGTCCACCCATTGCGGGCTTACCCCGAGACGCAGGTCCCATCCTCGGCCGAGGGTGTGACGGAGGCGTGGGCAGGCCCATGAGGGCGCGTGCTGCGGAGAACGCCTCCGGCGTTGACGGTCCTTGCAAGGGTTCTGCCCCACTCCGAGGAGTCGGGGAGAGCTCCTTGCGTGGAGATGCCGGTGCCGGAGTACTCTCAACGGCACGTGGCTGGGGCATCTCCGGACTCCCCTGGTGCCGGGGCGGCGGTGTGGAGGAGTCCCGGTGCGCTGTCTCCTTGCGGCGCTTCGGTGCCAGCCCCTTGGATGACGAAGTCGGTGCCGACGGAGATCTCCGCACCGAGAAGACGCTCGGTGCCGCAGATGACCGCGCCGGTACGGGGTCCGGGCGTAGAGCGGACTCGATCAAAATCGCCTTCAGCCGCGCCTCTCTCTCCTTCTGGGTCCGCGGCTTGAAGGCCTTACAGATCTTACACTTGTCCCTGCGGTGCTGCTCCCCGAGGCATCGGAGGCAGCGTGAGTGAGGGTCACTCACAGGGACCAGCTTGGCACACTCGGTGCACGGTTTGAATCCGGTTGAGCCAGGCATGACCCAACACGGAGAGAAAGAACCCCTGAGGGCTTTTATGAGTATCTACTAACAGTTCTCGTTTTTGAAGAGCAAAGGAGCTAAGGGTTTGCGACTTGCAAGCAAGAGGCAATGTTCCAGCAACCATCAACGGGCGGAAAGAAGGAACTGGGGGCCGGTGGGGTCGGCAGTGCCCTATGTACCGCGACATGGGCGCGGGACTCCAGGGGGCGCCTGAGCCGACCCTACCGGGCCTGCTAAGGGCAAAAACGTTCCGGGAAACTGTGCACGGAGCGCGCACACACCTAAATGGGAATGGATATGAGCAATCCCTCGAAGATAGAACAATTACGTTCTGCTCTATGGCGCTGTGTAAGAATGGAGCTTTGTGGGTTTGGAAACTATGCATGGGACAGTCAACTAACCTGATGTCTTACAGGAACCTGTACTGGTTGGTCTGTCTTCCCCTGCACCATCAGCCCACTGTGATCTCATTGCTTCATTCCTTGAGTCAGGTGGACACTCCCTTTCCATTTTCCCTGAGGGGAAGTTTCTCAAATTCTCCAGCTACTTCCATGCTTGTAGAATGTATCCAACTTGGAACCTTGAGTGTTCAAAGGTGCAACCACCCTTAGTTTCATGTTGGATGTAGATATATATTAAAATACTGCTTTGCGTTTTACTCCTTTCCTTTCTTCCTCTTGTTGCAGCTTCCTGTCTCTTTTTACATAACTCAATTAACCTGTGGAACTCACGGCCACTAGAAATATTGGAGGCCAGGAGTTTAGCATGCTTTTTAAAAAAGGATTAGCCATTTATTGGAATAATTTTTGAAATGTGCTTTATAATGATGATAAATTCATATGAGAGTATGCTCATGCTTCAGGACATAAGCCAACTGTCAAGTGTTAGAAAAAAAACCTTCCTCTATGATGCAGGCTGTTCTATGATTGTCAATTTATGGTGATTCTTGCGCCTTCCTCTGAAGCATCTAATTAGTACTGGCCACTCTAACATATTCAACTAGATAGCTGGCTGGTCTGTCTACTATGGCAATTACCCCTTTTCTGTTCTTCCCAAACTCTTGACACTTCTGGTTCCAGTTTCTGTATCTCTCCTACAATCAAAAACATCTTTCTGAGGCTATGTCTATACTACAGCGCTAATTTGAATTAGCTTAATTCGACCTTCAGAAACTGATTTATAGAAAGCGCTGCAGACTGTCCACACTATGGAGTTTTTGCTGGTTTTTTGTGTCCCCACTGACCAGCCTTAATTCGAATTAGAAAGCAGTGCAGTGTGGGACGCTATCCCACAGTGCAACTAACCACAGAGGCTGTTGGGACGAGTGTCATCGTCCCAGGATGCAGCACTGCTTCCCCGACCCCCCTCTCCCCCCCAAACAAATAGGAAAAGGATTTTTGCACTGGTTTTTGTTTTTGTTTTTGTTTTTTTAACTCCCCCTGATCGCCATTGCTGCAGAAACATGGAGCCAGCTGACCTGTGCTCTCATTTTGACCATGACAAATACATCGCGGCTTATCCTGGATTACTTTAGAACTCAAGCAAGAATGCGAAGAAGAGTGATCTATGCCTCTGTGGATGCTGTGATACAAGAGATCCAGCAGAACAATGACCCTGTATATTGCTTGCCTTTGATTTTTCCCTCCATCAAACCAACCCCCTACCTGTATGCTGTTTGTCTGTAATGATCATCCCAAAACCCCCTGTATATTGCTTGCCTTTGATTTTTCCCTACACCAACCCACACACTGTATGTTTGTCTTTAATTATAATCCCACCACCCAAGCCCATTCGATATCTGTGCCCGAGAAGTCCCTCCTAACCTACATATGATTTAATAAAGAAACGTTGTGGAATGAAGCAAACCTTTATTTCTTTACATTCAAGTAATGGGGGAAGGAGGAGGGGGTTCTTTCACAGTCTCCAGGGGTAGAGTGGTAGCTTGCTGGCTAGCACTCAGCGTTGCTGCTGCAGCTTTCTGCTCACATCCGGAGTGGAGTTAAGCATGTAATGCCTCCTGGACAACCTCCTCCGAGACCTATTGGGGGCTGGGGAAGGGGAAGGCGGCATAGCCATCTGTTGAGGAGCATTATTGAGGGGCTGCAGGGGGACTCTGTCTATGAGATGCCATAGAACGTGTGACTGGTCCCGCATGAGTTGCAGCATCTCCAGCGTGGTGCTGCGATCATTGTCTTGCATTTGTCCCATGTTATGGGACAAGGTCAGCCACCTCTCTCTTTGCTCTGTCTGTGCGGCTGCTGAGGCGTTCAGGAGGTCTGCAAACATGTCACCTCTGCTTTCCGCCCTCCCCCCCATCCCCCCAATCTGAGACAGTTTGTCAGCAGCAGTTCTTAATGGTGGGTCCGCTGCCGAGGTGTCTGTATAATTAAATGAAAGATAAATAACAAGGGAGCCACAGTTAGCATATTAATACAGTGATACAAATGTTTCCATTTCACTGATGGAAAGCATGATATAATGTATCCATATGTAGCACTGTGAATAAACTCTTAAAGTATCAATTTCCATGATTGGCCATTAAAACAATGTAGCAAAAAATTTCCTCTCACTGCTGGCATTTAAAACGCATTCACCGCGCGGGGAGAGGGGGTGGTGAAATCTTTCAAGCCGTTAAAGAGATGAACTGCAAAGGGCTTGTGTTGGGGGGAGGGGGGAGGGGAGTGATCGCAGCTTGGATTTTAAACCCATTCACTGCGTGGTGAGTGGGGTGGGATACTGGCTGCCTTGCTTGCAGAGAAGAATCCTACCGTGCAGTGAGGGAAGAGGCAGCCCTCCCCTGATTACATACATTAAATTTTCAATGTGATATCAACAGATGATAAACCTAATGTTTTTTAACATGCAAAACAGAGTGACCTAAACAAACTGGAGGATTGGGCCAAAAGAAATCTAATGAGGTTCAACAAAGAAAAGTGCAGAGTCCTCCACTTAGGAAGAAAGAATCCCATGCACAGCTATAGACTGGGGACCAACGAGCTGGGCAGCAGCTCTGCAGAAAAGGACCTGGGGGTAACAGTGGATAAAAAGCTGGATATGAGTCAGCAGTGTGCCCTGGTTGGCAAGAAGGCCAATGGCATATTGGGCTGCATTAGGAGGGGCATTGCTAGCAGGTCACGGGAAGTGATTATTCCCCTCTATTCGGCATTGGTGAGGCCGCATTTAGAATATTGTGTCCAGTTTTGGGCCCCCCAATACAAAAAGGATGTGGACAAGTTGGAGAGAGTCCAGCGGAGGGCAACAAAAATGATTAGGGGGCTGGAGCACAGGACTTATGAGGAGAGGCTGAGGGAACTGGGCTTGTTTAGTCTGCAAAAGAGAAGAGTGAGGGGGGATTTGATAGCGGCCTTTAACTACCTGAAAGGGGGTTCTAGGGAGGATGGGGCTAGGCTGTTCTCGGTGGTGGCAGATGACAGAACAAGGAGCAACGGTCTCAAGTTGCAGGGAGGGAGGTCTAGGTTGGACATTAGGAAAAAGTTTTTTACTAGGAGGGTGGTGAAGCACTGGAATGGGTTACCTAGGGAGGTGGTGGAATCTCCATCCTTAGAGGTTTTTAAGCTGCGGCTTGACAAAGCCCTGGTTGGGATGATATAGCAGAGGTTAGTCCTGCTTTGAGCAGGGGGTTGGACTAGATGACCTCCTGAGGTCCCTTCCAACTCTAATATTCTATGATTCTATGATTCTAAACAAACATTGAGCCCTGCATAAGCACCCATGGCAGTCAATAAAACGCATGAGATCCCCTTCACCTTCCCCCCCCCCCCCCCCCCCCAACAATGTGCAAGGACAGAAATGCTAAAAAGAAAGAAAACTCACCAGATGTGCCTTCCATGGGATCATTTGTGCTGTCCTGTGTGCTGGTGGACTGCTTGGGGGTCAGGAATAACTCCTAAGACCTCAGCTCGACTCCATGCTGGAGAAAGTTTAGGCTTTGCAATAGCCATGATGAGAACAGTGGGAAGGCTCTCTCCACGCTGGCAGCAAACACAGGAAATGAAGATTCAAATTTTCCTGGGGCTGCTTGAGGGGAAGGGACTTTGAAATGGGGCATTATGGGATAGCTTCCAGAGGTCAATTAATTCGAATTAAGACCAATTGTGTCTACACTGACACTAATTCGAATTAGGCACTATGCCACTTGCAGAGGTGGTTTTATTAATTCGATTTTAAAGACTCCTTAATTCGAATTAACAATGCGCAAGTGTAGACGTGGGAGTAATTAATTTGAATTAAGGAACTTAAATTTGACATAAGCCACTAGTGTAGACCAGGCCTGAGTCTTTCTCCTTCTCTTTGGAAATCTTCCCCTGGAGAAAAATTACCTTTACCCTTTTGCATCTCTTTTGGTTTCATTTTCTTTTGTTATCAGCCTTATGACTGAATACTTTAATATATTCACCAAAGACTGTTCCAAATTCACCGTGTTTATACCATGTATGGTTTACGGTCTGGCACTATTTAATTCTATAAAGTATTCTGAAATGTATCTCCTGTGGAAGGTCATTTACAGAATAATGTATTTTATTTTAGTAACATAAAATTGTTCTTTCAAACCTCAGGGTATCTTGGTTTTGATTTTTGCTGCCCACTCTGAAAGACTGTGCTGCCTCATTTCCTTTCTTCTGTACATGTCAGCCTTTATTCTAGGATTGTTCTCTTCAGAAGATTTGAATTATGTTTAGAATTAACATAGTGCTGGATCATATTTCATGTGGTTTTACTCTCCAATTTGGGCTTTTTCTTTTTTGTATTTTGTTCTTTTAAAAACCTCAGTTGCTTTCCACTTGTCCCAATGGAAACAAAATAAAGGCGCATGAGTGGATGCTTCTTCAGAGCTGTAACGTATTGTCTGGCATTTTCTGGGCACTTACCCTTTTGTAGTAAGAAACAGATTCTTTTCAGCTATTCTGGTGTTTTGTCAAATGATAGCTTGCAAAAATAAAAAAACATTTACATAAAAGACCTGAATAGCTTCTTTGGAGATATTGTGTCTATCTAAGTCTATTGATCATGTTCCCCATCAGATTTTTTTTTATTATATATCATTTAATAGATCCAACTGCACTGCAAATTCAATATATCGGTACTGTGCCCAATATAGCATTTATTTTATAAATACATGTGCACTATTCAGGTTTTAATCTTCGTATCTCTGCCATTTTTATTATTGTCGTCATCCATAGTTTCGTTGCTATGGGTTTTATTTTTTGTTTGAGTTCAGATCCCTAAAGGTAAGCAGAGTCAGTACTTGGTGGGAAACCTGTAAGGAAAACCTAAGGGCTATAGGAAGTAATGTTAGTGATGTAGTAGATACATTTTGTTTTTTCCAGAGTCAGTACCAAAACTCTGCCCCAAATGATGATAGAATCTCCAGTACGGCATCATCTCTCTTCGGGTGAGATGAAAAATCAAATTGCAAGTAATATGGTCAGTAAAGATTCCCTAGCACTTTTTGCATGAATAAAGGTGTATGCTGGTCAAATTCTAGTTAGTGTGATTATATTTTGCCTAAATTCCCACTGTGATTTGAAATACATACAGTATTCCTCTTTGCTTCCCATCCTAAACTTCTATGCAAAATTGCTATGTGCTCTTTACAGAGCTGCTACAGTGCACCCCAAAGGTGTTTCACTAGTGGGTGAAGTGATTCCTTACAAAGCACTTTCAAATCTGTTGGAATTAAAGTTTTTCTACCCTGTCAAATGCCTTTAATTTAGGATCACTGCTACTGCCCCCATCATTCCAAACAACAACCACTTAGATTACATTATTCATTAATCTGTTGTCACATTTCACTTATGCAGTGCCATTATCCTATCCCTTTTATGTGAATCTTATTTATGTGTTTGGTTAAAATATGACTAGCCAAAGTTCTAGGCACACGCACAATCTTTACTTGTGCAATCAATAAATTAGACCAATGTCTAAAACTAAAATCCCTTCCAAATTCTCTGAACTATAAAAACATTAGAACATAGGACTTTGAAGTATCTCCTGGGTTATCTAGACCAGTCCCCTGGTAGTGCAGGCAACTACTATCTTCCCACATTCCCTAGTCCACATTCATCCCTTACCTGCAACCCCAGAAAAAGCTTGCAAGAAGAGATGGCATTGCATGGTGATCTGAGGGTCAACAAATCCAGGCTCTGGCAGACACACAGAGCAGCAAATTCCAAAGTGGAGGTGCAGAATACAGTGCAGGTATGTGCACACGCGTGAGTGTTCGTATATCATGTTTACCCAGGATGTCTTGTTTTCTATCAGCAGGTTGAAGTTGAAGTTTACCGTAGGGATTCTAAGAAGCTTCCCGGCCTGGGGGACCCAGACATTGATTGGGAGGAGAGTGTCTATCTGAACCTTATCCTGCAGAAGGTGACAAGAACTTCTTCCTCTTCTGATGCTCACTTTAGTCTCTCACACTATTCATGGTTATAAGGGTTTTAAAACCATCTCTGGTCTATAATGTAGCTTGAGGTTTTTGAGCAATTCAAGGAAGGAAAAAAAAAAAACCCATGTGTTTTATTTAGTCTCTTTGGGTCTGAGTGAACATACAGGAACAGATGAAGTCGTCATGTTTTGTTTAGATTTCGGTAACTACGTGATTCCCACCTAAAGTCCATAAATCCACCAATGTCCAATGAATCTATGCTGAGTTTTGTTATAAAATAGAAAAAATGGGTGAGCTTCATCAAGTTCTGTGTTTTGTTAGAGCAGATAAGACTATTTAAAAAAGCAACATCTTCATTAAGATTTGAAATGTTAATGCAACTAAGAAAGTGTTCGGACCTCCTGCCAGTAGCATCACTGCATTTCACTGAGTTGCCAGCAGCTACTGCATCAGGAGTTTAGTATGCCATTTCTCATTTGGAGACAACCGAAAGTAGTACAGGTTGATTGCATAGTTAGTACACATTATATTGGAACTTTGGGAGGCTGTTTATTTTTATTAAAAACATTCCAGATCCATATAATATTTTCTTATGATCTCATTTTCATTTTTCTTTCTCCACCTAAAAGACTAATTCCAAAGGTGATTCTCAGAGAGCAATTTTCACCATTTATTTTTGATGCAGAATACAGTAGAACCATTTCACTGCAAACCAGAATTCTGAGATTATCATCACAACTGGGAAATGTATCTGCAAGCTTTCTCAGATTACATGGAAGGGTACTTTATCGCTGTGGATATTTCCTCAGTATTGCCCTTTTTCATTAACATTTCCATTTTTTCCATGCCTAGGGAGGCCATTTCATCCATTTCGCTCTTAAACTAAATACTACATGTGGTACACCTATTCCTCCAGCTAACCCTTAACCTTATATCTGAATAAAGTGCTAGAGGGATTCCCACACCCACATCCAGAGTCGAGTGTACTCCATAGCAAGGGTCTTTTCAGAGCTATTAGATATTTAAGTAATGGTGAGAATAAGTGTGTCCTGACTATAAATAAAAGAGCAGGAATTTCAGTGTATTCGGTGAGCTGGGGCAGAAAGGAAATTGGAATGCAAAAATGTTTTTCTTTGAAGCGAGATAGCTAGATGAAAACCATGACTTTAGAATGTTTTCTGTTTTGTGTACTGATATACGTGGCTCTGAACATCTGTTCCCCCATCCCCACTCCGTCTTTTGTTTCAGCTGGACTACGTGGTCACCTGTGCTGTGTGCACTCGCTCAGATGGAGGGGATATTCACATTCACAAAAAGAAATCTCAGGTGAGAGGATCATTTTATTGTTGAGGCTCAAGGACAAACATTTTGCATCCAAACTTCACCCCTAAGAACTGTACAAAAACCAGGGCAGTGAGTGTCAAGTTGTGGTCTATGGATCTGCTTCCAGCTTTTCTCCTTAATGCCTTTGCTTCCTCATGTAGCCAGCCATGATATGTTTGGCAGGGAAGGCGTGAGATCAGGGCTGGGAGGGATCCCAGCTTTAAGAAATGGGAATAGGGAATAATTTGAGAACTAGTGAATTAGAGAAATAATTGACAAGGACGGGGACTGATTGTCCCTGTCTAAAAATGTATTTAAATTTAAATAAAGTGATTCTCTTACTTAAAAATAAAGAACAAACAAAAAAACCAATAATCTCTTGTTGAAATCTATACAAGATTTATTGTTTTGAATTTTCCTTTGAAGATAACCTGGAACAGTCAGCTATAAAGGTGACCTCTGTAAACTCTGTTTAGATAGCTGCCAACTTTCCTTATTTTGTACAGGGTGAAGTTTTAGCTTTGGGTTGAGGGAAGGAAGAAAGAAAGAGAAACTTTTTTTCTTATAGAAAAGTTCTATATAATGGGCCCTAGTGGTGATGGTGATGATGATCAGAGCAGTAGCAGAGGTTGCTGTGAGCGCCTACTTATCTTCCAGTTTTGCAGCAAAAGCCCCACAAAAAAATTCTGCTGGTGCATGCTCTCTCACCTCTCTCTCTCTCTCTCTCTCTCTCTCTCTCGTGCCAATAAAATAAAAGAATATAGAAAGCATCAAAAAGGCAAGGGGAAGATGACCTTGGCTGACTTACTGGGGGATGGGGGGGGGGGGGGCGGGAGGGAATGAAATTTCCTCACAGAGAACAGCTTCAAAAGTAAGAAAGCAGAGAGTAGATATTACTGCTAACTCAACTCCTGTCCTGGAGACTACATTTGAAAAGTTGGGAGCGTGAACTGAAATGCTGGATAGCAAAGTGACTACAGTAGCAAAAACCATGCAGGAATGTAATTGCTTCCACCTATGTATTTCTCAATACCAGATAGACTAATATGACATATATACTACTATCGGTATGCTATGTAAAAAAAAAAAAAAATCAAGGTATATACATTGCATGTCTTCTTATGGGTATGTCCATCGGGCAAATTAAGGTGTGGGTAGGTAGACATACCTGCACCATCTTTTAATCCAGCTATCGTGGATAAAAATAGTTGGACAGGATTACGGATTATGATATGGAAGATTTGCTGCTTTTCAGTGATTACTGTAGATCTGCCATACTAGGGAAATCTTGTTCACCTTTCCATTAGAAATTTGATAACTGTTTGTTTTTTGTATCAGTTGTCAGCATGAAGCACCTTTCTTTTTTTAATACTGTATATACAAATTTGTACACAGGATTGCTATGCCAGATCATATTCTACCTTTGATCTCTGTGCAAACTTCCCATTGATATTTGTAGAATTTTGGATTAAAAATAATGTTTAGTCCTAAATGTATACCCTGGCCCTGGCCCATGGACTGTAATTAGAAATGCAGTTCAGACCTCTCAGCAAAGGAAGGTGAAATTCCTCTATAGCATGCCTTTGGCCAGTTCTGGGTGTGTGTGGGGGTGTGTGTGTGTGTGTGTGTGTGTGTTCGTTCAAGTATTCATAATTGTACATACATTCAAGAAGTAAAGTATATAACATCTTCAAAATTTCTTCCAGCAAGTGTTTGCATCTCCAAGCAAACACCCAATGGACAGCAAAGGAGAGGAATCGAAGATCAGTTATCCCAACATATTCTTCATGATTGATAACTTTGAAGAGGTGGGTCTGTCATTAGAGTGGAGCATTTTCCTCATTTTTCCCCCTATATTCTACCTTTCCTATTGCTTGTTCAACTTGATAGATTTCAACCACAATATCACTGTCCTGGCCACAAGTTAGCAATTTACTTAGTCTTCATGGAGCCCCCTGACCATGATCCAGCCAGCTGGGCAAATCCATGATTTTTTCCCCCAGAAACATGAATCTTATGTGACACTCCCCAGTGGTACCCAGAGTTCTGAGGCACCGCACCACCACCTGCCCTTAGTGTGAACCAGCTCCCTGAATCCACCAGCCTCTAGCAATATGAGCACTGCCTTCTGGGTCTTGCTCCCTCTGTGCAGTTTAATGAAAGGCACGCACCAGCCCCTGAGCCCTCTCCGAGTGTTCCCTGGAGTGTCCAGCCCCTTAACCACCGAACACCCACAGAATTACCAGGTGGGCTGTCCCCAAAGGAACAGTACACACCAACTTTATAGAACTGAGCTATGCACCAGCCCTTTGCTTAGCATAACAGCACTGAGATATATTTGCAGTGAAACAAGAATAAGTTTATTATCCAAGACTAGAGATTCAGGACATAGTGAGTAAGGATATTGGAAAGAAATGGATACATATAAAAGAAAATCATAACATGCTTTCTAGAGACTAAACTTAGCTAACGGGTTATCCTCCTGTCTAAAGCAGTTTATCTCATCCAAAGTCCTCTTCAGAGTTTTCAACCAAGGTGGGCTGAGACTCTGTTTTCATAAATACAAACATGCTATCTGTTTATATCCTAGGTGCAGGCTGAAGGGGTATCTTCTTTGCCTTCTAGAAATGCTCCAGAGATCATTATCTTTCCACATAGACAGGATAACTACCCAGGACTTGTTTTTTTCCTCTGTGCTCTTTTCCTGTTGACCTCACATCTCTTCTTTAACATTTGACTTTGTATGTAAATGGGCATCCATTGTGTTTAACAGTGCTTAATGTACATTACTACAGAGAGAGGCACATTCCTTTCCTCTTGTCTGGAGGAAAACTGGCTTTTCATCTTTGCTGATGACTGATCTCTTGCTACAGATTTTACAAACACATTTGCAGCGTATATACATAACTCCTTATATAGCATCTGTTCATACATTTCACCTCAATATTAATAACCAGTGTGACACTGGCTTTCATTTGAGACTGCACATAACATTCTTCAGTGAACTAGAATGTACACATGAAACTCAGAAGATTTCTGTAACTCTTCTCTACCCTATTGCAGTTGGCATTAAGAGGTTCCTTGGTCGCACCTTAACACCCCAAACTTTCTGGGTGTTTGAAACGCAGATCTAGATCTGAATTTTCTATGTGGCCCCTGTCTTTACAAAGTATCTACTCAGTACAGTTTTTCCTTTAAGTGTTTGGTTTTCTTGGCTGCATTGGCAGGTGTTCAGTGACATGACCGTGGGGAAAGGAGAGATGGTCTGCGTGGAGCTGGTGGCCAGCGACAAAAGCAACACCTTCCAAGGAGTGATCTTCCAGGGATCTATCCGATATGAAGCACTCAAGAAGGTCTATGACAACAGGGTAAGACACTGCCTACCCAGAGAACCTCTGTTGCAGCAATGGTGGTAGTGAAATTTTCTTGATGTTTTGAGTACTATGAATGCTGCCAGCTTTTTGTCTTCTCAAGCTACATATGCTGAGTGCCTGCTAGTCTTCATAGCTTTGAAAGTTACCAGAAAAGGCTGTACGAAATCCACTAGTTTTGGTTCACACACATGTGATGAACTAAAGCCATCAGAAGAGCTAGACAGGATTTGTAAGGCCTAATGTCTACTCTAAGTGAACCTGGAGTGACTCCTAAGAAATTTGCCAGTTCCCTAATGAAATGGATGTTTTGCATACCACTTTTTGTATGATCCTCTTCCTTTCAGAGAGGTTCTGGATACCTTTAGTTATCTTCTAAGAGACCTTTTTTTTACACCTGTTGGTTTTAAGCTTTAACAGCTGTGTTTTGTTACATATCGAATGTCTCTCTCTTTAGATACATTCTGTGTCCATGTGCTTTGAAAGAGCTTCTGCAATTTTTGCAGCCACTGAAGTATTAATTTGCTATGAAAATGTGAAATATTAACAGTAATGGCTTATAATTTGCATACACATGGTGTAGAATTCCAGAGAGAGAGACAGAGTGAAAGCCATCAATAAAACCTCAGAGAGTTCAACATTGAAGGCAGCTCTGACAAACATGATAAAAGATTGATCTTAACAAAAGAGGTTTGCCTCCCTCTACCATAAGCTCAAGCTAACTGTAGAAGACAATAAAACATTGGCTAGGCTTTGTTTTGAAAATTTAAATGGTAAAATATACAACATCTGTGCCAAATGAGAGCAAATTCCAATTCTCAGATCCAAAAGTCTGATTCTGTATCCAGCAATATATCCATCAGTTCAACTGTTAGACCAGGGAGGGCTGTGCCTCTTCTATTTTGACTCTGTAGACTTTCTTCCCCACTACCCCCCACCTCATAAAAGAAACGGCCTGAATAATTTTATCTCATGAAAAATAGCTTTTGCTCCTCTATTAACATAGTTTCAGGTGACAATTAAACTGCTTCTCTAGCCTACCTGCACCTCACGCCATGTGGGTGTATGGATTTGTACAGTCAGAAGGTATGTCATCAGGGTCCACAGGAATTCAAAGCCACAAAAGACACAGTAGAATGGAAAATGTCTAGTGGAAAGTGAAAACATGGTGTATCTAATACATAATAGCTAAGGAATATCCCCGCACACTGCTGATCTGTGTGTTTGATTTTGCTGCTATGTCACATGGTTTTGTTAGTTGAAATAGCTTAGTTGATCTATTAAGAAGTTAGAGACTAGGGGAGGGGGGGACTCTAAATTGGAACTTGGCTCCATTGTCATTTTTTGCTACTTCTTGAGGGAAAGAAAGAAAATGTGACTATTTTTGAAGGGTGCTTGGTTTCACTTGGCCACATTAATCCCTGGTGTAACTGATGTGACTTGTTTTACACCAGGAATAAATTTGACCCCTTATGTTCCACTGCTGAGAATTTTGAAACACGTGAAACTTTGGGAATAAATCCCCATTTATTTCAACAGGCTTAATCCTTGACCACTTTGGGGCATATTCCTTTTTCAAACCTGTTTTCTCTGTTAACTGGGACTGACATCTGGTGGGCTTGTTTAAGGACTATTAGGTTAGTCTTTGAGACAGACTATTTTGCTGAGGTTGGTTGTGTTTGGACTAGTTGGCTTTTTATTCTTGCTAGGCAGTGTTGCCTAGTGGCTAGACACTGGACTGGGAGTCAGAAGACCTGGGTTCTAGTCCCAGCTTTGCCATTGATCCATGAATTTCCTCATCTCTGTTGCCCATTTCCCTATGTGTAAACTAGGGATATCATCCTCTTTTGTAAAGCGCTTTGAGAACTACAGATGAAAATGCTATGTAAGAGCTAAGTGTTCATTATCTACAATTATTAGTTATTTTGATTTCAAAGTGCACCCAAACCCTGACTTGCACAATTGCATGCGCATAAAACGCACAGTTCCAAAAATGTAGGCCTTTAATGTTTTGCATTGGTGTTACTGTGTGCTGCTTAGATGCCCACTGACAGACACCTGATTCAGTGCTCTATAGAAGTACGGTGATAGCTTCCATTAGCAAAGGTATGCTTTAATGTTCAGCAATTCATTTCACATGCTTCTTTCCTTTTCTGCGCATTGAAGGTGAGCGTTGCAGCTAAGATGGCTCAAAGGATGTCCTTTGGCTTTTATAAGTACAACAACATGGAGTTTGTACGGATGAAGGGGCCACAAGGTAAAGGACATGCAGAGATGGCAGTGAGTCGAGTTTCAACAGGTGATACTTCTCCCTATGGAACAGAGGAAGATTCAAATCCAGGATCTCCCGTGCATGAGAGAGTAAGTAGTACCTGGAAGTATTGGATGGATGAATAAAAGTTAATGCACCTTGCTTCAGAAACCAACATATAGGCCAGTGCCATGAGGGACTAGTCACATTTAGACTCTAAAGTTTGCTTCTGCATGTTTTGTACAACCAGTAGGTTGATTGCTTTCTGTGTCCATTGCTCTTGACCAGATACCGGATATAGAAATTTATCAGACTACCCAGAGTTCTGGAGGGATATTTCAACGAAGCAATAGTCAGGGTGATGCAAGTCAAAACTGAAGCCCTGTCTGCTTTGTGCGGAAATCAAGATCCCACTGCAATTTCCCTAAGAGATGGGGTTTTCCTACCGAAAGGTGCTGTAATAACATAAAGAATTATTATGTACATTACTACTAAATCTAGTAGGACACAGCTTAATGAGGAGGCACTTCCAGGGAATTTTACCACAAATGTAAGTTTTAGTCTAGGACCTATGTGTTGTTAAGGCAAAGACTAGGGCCCCAATCCAGCAAAGCACTTAAATACATGCATAACTTGAAGCATGAGAATAGTTCAGTTGACTTCAATGGGACTTCTCCTGGAGTAAGGTACTGTTCCGTGTGAGAAAAGAGATCACAAGCTGGCCATAGTTCAGTTCTAAGCACACTTTCAGCTAAGCTGTTTTTCCTGGCTGGTAGGGATGATGCCCCACAGTACTAAAACTACCTTTTAAAAGCCATGTCCTAGCCTACGCAGTTACTGATGGATTTTCCTATACACAGTGATGACTAATTGATGGAATACACCACCAAAAAAGCCCATGGAAACAATAACTGCAAACCACTTTATTTTGTGGGACTCAGCAGTGCACTCTATCCCTCCTTCCTCAAAGGCCCTGTTTCATAGAATAAGGTCAGAAGGGACAATTGTGCTCATCTGACCTCCTGCATTAAACAAGCAACCTCATTTGGTCAAGGAGCTGAACAGGACTTCTTGAAAGCTCATCTATGCTACCCCTTAGCTTGGTCCTTGCAGAATGACCAGACCTTTGTGTCCCTGGCTTCCCAAAGGACTAAGATGAACTGCCACCACAGTGCTCTCCATGCTTTGCTGGCCTACAGAGTGAAAGATCAGGCTCTTTAACCTATCCTGGGTGTTTCATATCCTAGAGTAGAGTTAGTTTCCCTGCATTGCAACTTTGACAAGCGAGGCCCTGAAGGAGTTCCTGGTCTCCTCATGTCTCAAGACTGCCAATACTTTTACTCAATGTTTGCTTTTGTCTTAACATTACCCTGCTGGTAATGGTTTTAATTATGCATAGTTTACTATTGTTTTTCTATTTACATTATATGTAGTGTGCACAAAATAAAAAAAATGCTTTTTTTTAAGGCCACCATAAACTAGAGACTAAATGTAAAAACAGGATCAGATGAGTGTACAAAACTTTTGAATTGTTCATGTTAATGACTGAGAAATGATGTAGAAGGGTTCTGCAGTGCATCACCAACCTGGCAGACTTTGCTGTCATCCTCAATCATGTGTCACATAGCTCTTTATATGTATGGACAGATACGAAGAATAGAACAGTGCATCTTACAAGCAGCAGCAGAATTGTTAAAATAACTGTGTAGAAAAGAAAAGATGAAATGGGGATTTTTAAGGAAACGAAGTAGTTATCCATTTTTTCACTTGAAAGGAAACCATTGAAGTAACACTAGCAGCAGCACTCGACTAAGGCAGTGAAGCGTTCCTGAACTGGGACCTGCTCAATCCTAGTCCTGGTTTGGCCCAACAGAAATTGCCTTTCCATGTGAAGGATCTCTCTACTTTTCCATCCTCTGGTTTTGCTCCATTATAGCCAGCAGTCTCCATGCAACTGTCATCACTTAGCCTAACCAAATCATCACTAGACCTTTCTGCACATTTTCTCATCTGTCATTAATAATTTACTGACTTCATTTTCACATCAGCATCATGGTCTAAGTAATTGCTTCCTGACCCTGCCTGTCTGAGACACAGGGATCTTTCTAAAAGATTCTGTATGTCATCCTATAGGCAAGAAAAGTCAACTTCATTATTTCCAAGGCAAGGTGCATGTGCCATTCATATGCCAATCCACAACATTTAATAGTTTGTTCATTCTTGTTTTCTTATCAGTTTTGCCTAACTTTTTAATTTTAAGGTTGATTTGTTTTTATTGTTACCCAAATCAGTTTATAAATCTTTTTTTCTAGTTTTCTTTCCTTTGAATGAGGGGCTTGATAGACAGCCCTGAAGAATGAAGACCTCTCTTTACTCACAGCACAAATAGCAGCAGTGTCAGTGTCCACGGCCTCCACCTTGACAAACACTTCTCTGGGTGCAGGGTAGTCCAGTCACTATGTGGCTCATTTGCTTCTTGAGCACTGTGCTGAGACAACCAGTGAGCGTGCCAGTTGCAGTGGTGACTTTTGCAACATGCACATTTGTACACTGCTAGTCCTATTGAGACAACCAAATGAAAGGATAGTTCAAACGAATTAATTCAGGGAAGTCCCAAGGCCTGTGTTATACAGGAAGTCAGACTAGATAGATCGCAGCGGTCTCTTCTGGTCTTAGACTCTATAAACTCATTATATAGAAGCAGAAGTCATCAAATCAAACTCTGCCTCCAAATATTTTTCTGTTCCTATTTTCCTTTTAGGTCACTTCCTTCAGCACGCCACCGACCCCAGAGCGCAACAATCGGCCATCCTTTTTCTCCCCATCCCTCAAGAGAAAAGTGCCCCGAAATCGAATTGCTGAGATGAAAAAATCCCACTCGGCAAATGACAGCGAGGAATTCTTCAGAGATGACGACGATGGTGGTGAGGGAGATTACATCAGAGAACCTTAGTGGCCTGCTTAGGACATAGAGCTCTGGAAAGGGATCAAAGCTCAGATTTTTCAAAAGGGCCTAAGGGACATAAGCACCCAGCTCCATTGTAAGTCAAATTCATGAATACTGATTTTCACTGGGCGCCTAACTCCTTTAGAAAACTTTTGAAAATCTGAACCTTACTATTTCTACCTGCTTCTAATAATATCTTCCTTTATCTGGGGAAAAATTGAGAGAAGAGAGTCCTTCATTTCAGGTGCACTTTCCAGGACAATAATGTACAATAAACTCATTGTCAAGTTCTCTGAATATCTTGATAATAAATGCCTGTTCCAAAGCTGATTGACGTCAATGGAAAGGCTTCCATTGACTTAATAGGATTTGGATCAGGTCCTAAGTGTACAGTTAAAAAGTCTGATATTACTAACAAATTGCATTTATGCATGTAATGATTTAACACTTCATACAGAACTTAGCATTTCTTATCTCTCCAATTCCAATTAAATTAGACCTGGTTATTTAATGTGAAAAACTAAGATTGATATTGAGCCTCATTCAGAAGATAGTAAATTAATTCAATCACATTATTTTCCAGCTCATAATTTTATAATATAAAAACTCAGTGAAGAAAGTCAAAACTGTTTTTCATATTCAAAAATGTATTCAGTAGGAAAGCCAACAAAATTAGGCCCCTATTGATATGGTAATAAGTAAATACAAAAGTGGTATTTTCTAGGTCACAAAATGTTAATAGAAAAGACCAGTCACTTATTTTATATCAATCGAATTTCAATTAATTTAGATCAGATTATCCAACAAAAAACCATGCAAATGAAACTCTAATTAATATATTGGCAAATATGTGCAAATACATTACTTCCTAGATCAGAGTTTCGAATAAAAAACAAACATAAAAACATTCTATTTAAATTCTGTGAAATAAAATCAAGGAGCTGATCTTCATGTAAATTCTTGAAATGTTCATCCACAAACACCATTTCCCTCTTTTCCCTTAATTTGACTATTCAAAATATTTACTTCATCATAATCATAAAACATATACTTAGCATTTTTGACTAGACAAAGTTTAGCACAAAAACCAAGGCCTCAATCCTGTACTGTGTAGAGAAAACTGCCATGACTACGCAGAGCCCCACTGACTTTGATGTATTCCTCCTGCATGCTACATCCTATGGGACAGGAGCCTATGGGACTAATCCTGTTTAACTTGTTGATTATAATGCTTATTATGATATCAGTGGGACAAGTCTCATAATAGACTTTAAGGTCAGATCATGATGATCTATTCTGATTTCCTGCACATTGCAGGCCACAGAACCTCACCCACCCACTCCTGCAATAGACCTATAACCTCTGGCTGAGTTACTGAAGTCCTTACATCTTGAATTAAAGACTTCCAGTTATAGAGAATCCACTATTTACTCTAGTTCAAACCAGTAAGTAACCTGCAGAAGGCGAAAACCCCCTAGGCTCTCTGTCATTGTCACCAGGGGAAAAATTCCTTCCTGACCCTAAATATGGTGATTAGTTTGACCCTGAGCATGTGGGCGAGACCAACCAGCCAGACACCTTGGAAAGAATTATTTCCTGTAACTCAGAGTAATTCCCAATCTAGTGTCCTGTCTCTTGCCATTGGAGATATTTGAGGATTCTGAAAGATTGATGTCCAATCCTCTAAGAACCCCTACTTTTCCCTCTCCCTTAGTTTGCAGATGGGGAGCAGAAGAAAATGTGCATCTTAAACACACTTTTGCTATTTCTACTTTTTCCTCCCCCCCCCGGAGATTTTATTCAATCAGAATTTAATCCATTAGATGTGGGGTAAAGTTTTCAGTAGCATCCAAGTCATTTTTGAAAATGTGTTAGGCTCCTAAGTCACTTATATGCTTTTGAAAATTTTATCCAAAATCTAATTGAATTGCATTGGTCTTTTGTCCCTATAATGCTAGATCTATGTATGTTTGGGTTTTCTAAGGCATCTCTTGGAATGGTATCTGAGTGGGAGGGAAAAATAGCTTTATGGGCTGAACACCTCTAGCTCTGACAGTGAAGAGGAAAGATGAGATCGTCTTCTCACATCCTTTGTTCTAGATGTTGCTGGAGTGGTCACTGCTACGCATTTCTCTACTGTTAAGGCCTTTGGTTCAGATCTGGTGGCTTTGGGTTCTGAGAACAACTCCCAAAGTTGGGATTTCAAATACCAACTTTTTGTTCAACCCAACCTTTACTTTTAATCACAGTTGTTCCTTATTAAGACCCTGTTGTTCCTTTGAGAGCCTGTTTTTGGAACTATAAATTGATAATGTAAAGAAAGCCATATGGCAGGGGATCCCCAAGCTGTGGTCCATGGAACACTTGATGGAGGTGTGCACTAAACTGGTTCATCACGTAGTGCTGCTTCTCCTGGCTTCCAGGTGTTGATCTTATTAAGAGAGCTAAAATACATTAATTTCCACATAAATAATAATTGTACAGGGATAGTCTATGATCAAGAATGTTTTGAATGCAACATGCTAGAAAAGCATGTTGTAAGTTCCACACTGATGGTGGACTATTGGAGGATAATAGCTTACTACTCCAACCAGCTAGTGGAGTTAGCTCAAGTGATGATGATATTATATGCTGAGCCAGATCTGGCATTCAAATGCTGTTTAGGACCCCTGCCTGATAAAAGTGTATCAATGACCTGCTTAGAATTCAGATCTAGATGATGATTTACAACCCCCCTCTCCCACCACCACCACACTTGAGTTACTACAATCCTATTTGTGATGGGTTCTTTTTAAGATGAAACTGATGTCTGAACGTTCCAGGGACAGGATGGATGAAAAGCACAATTTCTTTACGATTATTGTCTTCTACTTTGACAGATCTGCACAATGCTTCGAATCTAAGGTCACGGTCCTTATCTGGAACAGGACGGTCTCTGGTTGGCTCATGGCTGAAGTTAAACAGAACAGATGAAAACTTTTTACTCTATGCACATTTAACCTATGTCACTTTGCCACTGCATCGAATTTTAACAGGTGAAAACTTTTAGATCTTCCCAGAAATACTGAAAATGTGCTAGTCCCCAGGTGACACATACATGTGAGTTAGCCAGTATCTTAGGGTTCCACTTCCCATAAAACTATCAAATCAATATTTTGTTTGGCTTTTTTCCCCTATATTCACATCAATTGAATACCACCCAGCTAGTTGACCTCTATCACAGCCATGACATAGGCTTTCAATAGTGGGGTTGGACACCCTTCATACCTTTTGCTTTTGACAATCTATGTAGTCACTCCAAAACAATCCCCTCCCATTGCACCATTTTCGTTGGATTTTTTATAGTCATGTAACTTGATATACAAGGTAATATACATACACCAGTGTACAGTTTTATATCCAGCAAATTCCAGTCTGTCTGGTAAAGACAGAGGTAATGCTGATGGGCTGAGAGAAACAGCTGGAAGGTCTGCATTTCCGCCATCAATTGTGGGAGTATAATAACTTTTTGATGACAAGTCTTGCAATCTAGAGTTCCTATAGGATCCTGGGCTGCTTCTGGATGCTAGAAAGCAGCAGTGTTTAGGAGTTCTTGTTTATGTCTGTCTAGAGGCCGTGACACTTTTCTTGATGCAAACCTTATTATGCCCTTTTCAGTTCCAGATTGGAACATTGTAATGCCCTGTCCATGAAAGTACCCTTTAAGACCACTTAGCAAGTTCCGACAGTGCAATATTTAGTTGCTCATTTACTTAATGTTTCATGCTAGAGTACAACTGTGCTCCACAGCCTATACTGGCTCAAAGATATTTTCCAGGTGCAAACTAAGGAGCTTCTTTTGATCTGGGAAGGTATTTACTACTTGAGCCTCCTGTAACTTAGAATCTGTCTCTTTCTTCATGCTCCAGTTCAGCAGTTGAAATCACCTAGGACATGTGAGCTGATAGGTCCTAGATTGGTTTGTCTGGGTGTTGAGCTTTCACCTAATGAAATCATTTCTTGTATTAATCCAGTAAAACCCAAATTAGTTGCAATTCTGGGAACATCTATTTATCAGGCTTTTCCTGTAAGATGGCTTGAAGTGGGTGGACTTGTAATAGGGAAGCTTTTATTATTACGTGTTCAACTGATGTTGAAAGAGGGAACTGATGTGCTTAGCATGCCTCCAGTTACACTATCCTAATATAATAGCTTGCAACTGTGCTAGTTTTCATGCAGGGATCTCAAAGCACTTTACAAAGATGCATCCATATTAGACCCCTTTTACAGAGAGTGAAACTGAGGCAGTGACAAACGCTTTAGATAGCAGAGATATATATGGCTATCATTTTGCCCTTTCCTTGTATACAGGGATCAGTAATTCAGAATAAAACTACAAAATCACGTAGCCTTCTTATAGTAAGAATTGGTCCCGCATAATTAAAAGTAGGCTCTGAAGAATATTTGAGGAAAATGGGTAACCATAGATACAGATTTATCTTAATGAATAATTATTTATTTTTATTATATAAAATCAGCTCTAGGTGGTTGAGAATGTGTTTCTGCTACATATCTGGAATCTTCAAGACCCATCTCTCTGATTGTAGGGATTTTGGAATATATAGAAAATGTATTGTTTGTTCTGGTATTTGATACTTATTTAGTTGGGTGGCATAAATGCCTCCATCCTCAAATATTTGCTGATCGCTCACACGCCCTTCTGAGACTCTGTACAGGAAAATGTTTAAAAGGCAGGTTTACAAGAATCGGTGTCTACATCAGATCACAGGTAAACAGAATCTATATATGTGCCAATAGTCAGCATTTCAGCACTGATGAATCCGTCATGTGGGGTAGCACTGGGGGGGGGGGGGGGGGGGCAGTGTTTTGCTGTCTTTGGAGATGGAAAATCACAGCTACAGTGATCAGAGGGGGAAAACTGGATAGAAAGTGGTTTCATTGTTTACAGGTGTGAATGGGAGCCATGAATGGGAGCCATGAATGGGAGCCATGAAATCCATACTAATGCCTAACTTTAGCAACTTTGTGCAAACGTATTTGATCTGCCTCCTAATTATGAAATATAAATCAACCCCTCTTCTATACCAAGTAGCCCCATATAATCTTGTCATTTTTTCTGTTGCCTCAGAAAGGAAAGACTTGAAGCCCGATTTCCAAACATTATTAAATACCTCCAGTGCCCATTTAGGTACCTAAACACAGATTAAATTGTCTGCCTTTCAGTGCCCAATGCTCAAAAGCGCTCTTCCAAATTAATGTTTTGCTAGACTAGAACAAAGCAAAAATGCACCAAAATCCTTTAGGCTTTATCTGTAACCAAGACCAGCAGACGAAATCCTATCAATGTTTGTCTCTTTCTCTGTGGTTTCAAGAAAACCAGATGCTCCCTTGCTGCGTGAGAACAGAATTCGGGTGCATTTCTCTGTGTCAGCAAAGGCTTGTTTTGCTACAGTAATTTCCTGGTGGAAGCCCCATCGCTAATTCCTTGGAAGATTATTCCACTGTCTAACAATGTCATCTGAAAGGATCCCCATACCACTACACCTTTCCTATCAAAGGACCATACCACTATAAAAGCTGTACATGGCATCAATTGTCATCTCTTGCTGATGGAACATAGCTCTTGTTT
Source organism: Emydura macquarii macquarii (assembly GCF_026122565.2). Classification (NCBI taxonomy): domain Eukaryota; kingdom Metazoa; phylum Chordata; order Testudines; family Chelidae; genus Emydura; species Emydura macquarii. Next base: position 11,681,149 of record NW_027132342.1, on the reverse strand, counting down.
ATGACCACATAATTAGTACACAGTTAGAACAAGAAATTAATATGTATTTGGTAATTTATCATGTGACAGTTCTGCTTTTTAATCCCCTTCTGAATTAGTGTGAAAACCAGTTGACTAATATGCAATCCATGATTAGATCACTTGTTCCTCTTACTTTTTGTTTAATAATTACAACTTTTGCCAGACATCCTCAATGTTTACTGTAACTTGTCTTCCCTGGTCTGTCTAGATATACTGGAAGTGCGGCAGAAACCAATTCTGATGACATAGCAGAGCGCTGGGCACTGCCTTGGAATTTTGCTGCCAAGTGCCTATCCATGATGGTTTTCTGTGACAACGCTACCATCTAGCGTCAGGAACATAAACCTACACAGAAAAAAGGGAAGTCTAAGAATACCAGCCAATCCAAGTGCCTCTCTCTTCCTTCCTCTGCTGTCATACACCGTCTGAACACTAATAGTACATCTCTTTATAGTGTTCTGACTAGAGGACTTTCAAAAACAAAACCAGAAGGGGCTGTGTTTGAAAACAAAATCAATGCTTTATGAACAATTTGTTACTGTTTACTTTATAACTGAGAAACCAACATGTACAGAACATGTTGAACTTTATATTCTTTGAGAGAAACAACTTTAGGATTTCATAATGATGTACCAATGAATCTTGTTAGACTATTGTCCATGTTCTCCTTGTGATAATGGCTTTGCGTGCATGTGTTTTGGGATGAAAGGGACAATAGAATAGTTTATTAGTGAGAAGGGTTAAGGAAAGAGATGCAACAAAGATGTGTTGCCATTTTGGTATGTGCAATTGGTCAGGATGCAGCTAAAATGATGCTTTCAATGTTCTATTTCTGTTGGTGTATCATTCCTGAATTCCTAAGACAACTTTATTCTGTGACAACCGTTTCCCCATCTACCAAAGAACAGTGACCATTCATGCTCTAGAATGATCTAAGGGAAAGAGCCAACATAAGAAGGGAAGAAAATGGCTGCTCTAGAAAACCTGTAGTTCAGTTCCAGTAGAGCTGTTTATAGATATTTAAGAGTAAACAGAGAACATATAGAGAAATGGGAGAGCATAACTAGACTCTAGTACCAAAAACTTGCAAGTTCTTCTCCTCCTCCTGCAATCACAGGGTCTTTTGTCTAACTGGAGTTCTCCTAATGGAAGATTTTGACTGACTCAGCAATTTCACTGGCTTCCACATTTGTTAGATTCTGTGATGATTCACTGTACTTGAGGCACAAAGGGTTTTCTTTAAAAGTCAAGCTTAAGTATAGTTCTTCTTCATTTCAGTTACTTTTCAGAGACCTTGTGGGAGGTTTGTATTGTGTGCTGTGTTTACAAGTAATGCATGTTTTTTCTAAATAGCAGTCTTGCAAACTTCTCTGGGAATCTGAACGTTCAATTAGTAAATATTTTTGCAACCAGCCTTCAGTTAACAATTCTGGTGTGGGAGCTCCGCATATAACGTAGTTCACTTTCTTAGCATTGCAGAGTCAATGCAGTAAAAGGCAAAAAGTGTTAGAAATTTCACTAAAGAGAACAGAGGAGACTCTAAAATACACACAGGAAAGAGATCAGTTGAGAGAGCAGATGCCATTCTTAATTACTTTTCAGGGCCTATCTGTCTCTGCATGTAAACAAGCCCTCATTATGTAATCACTCACTCCATGGTTACAGTATGTAACCACCTGCACTGCAGTTACCAACATGGCATGTGCTTACAGCCTAACTGGTTTTTCCCTTAACCTTTTCCCAAACTGCTTTGTTGTATTCTCTCACTAGTATCAGGTGACTCAAGTAAAGCTTTCAGCTTCATTTCTGCCCAGAATCCATGCAAATGACTCCACTACAATTTAAAGGTAGACTGTATCTTTATTGCTCAGCCCAGCATGATGGCTCCATCTGGTAAAAAGTACTTGTCAGTCTGTTTATGGTTACACTTTAAACTTAAATTAGAATACACATTATTTAAGTCTAGGGCTGGAAGAAGTCAATTTTACGCAAAGTGATAGTATTTCTAACATGCAGTATGAGCACACTACAAGAGATGCTAGACCAATTTCAAATTCACTTTAGCAAAATATTTCAGTTTTAAATAACTCATTAACTATTAGCGTTTATTTTGTTGGTGCTAACCAATATTACTGGAGATTAGAGCTTTGGTCCTCCAGTCCCTGTGTCAAGAACTATACCCCTTAAGAGAGCCACATCCAGTCCTTGTTTTAATACTCCTAAAATGCCCTTATTCTGTACTTTCATACTGCTGGGCTAAGCAAATCAATGCAGTTTTTCTTTAAATATTCATTGCAGGGGGGAGGGAGAAGAGAAAGAACATTTGTTCTTCTAGAGGCAATTGGTACATTTGAATCAAACACTCAAGAGATTAATAAATATTATGAATAGAAAAATTTACCAAATTGGAAATGTGATTTAAGCATCTGAGTACTGCTCTGGTTGCAGCATGTTTCTCCCCTCCCTCCCCACCAGGTTGACATCATCAATATGGTAAGGAGCCTAAATTCTCATGGGCTGGAGACCCAAACAGCTCATGCTGTGTATGTTTTGAGAATAAATGGCAAACGCAGCATGATACTAAACTAATCAGGAATGTTAGGACAATTCTAGGATAAAGCAGTGCAAGTTCCATAGCCTTACGCAAGACATACTGTCTGCTGTATTATATCTAGACCTGAATTTTGGTAATGTCTAGTTTTTAAGCAGCTGCGAATTCCTAAGAAAGTCAGCCAGTCATTTTGATATATTTTATACTGTGTTAACAGATCTGCCACAGGCACTCTGAAAGAAGACAGTCAATTTTTTAACCAGCAGCAACTGGCTGTAAATTAACCTTCCTGGCCATCCACAAGAAATACAAATCAATTTCAATGGAATGTCAGTAGTTTCTGAGGAAACAGCTAGATGTATCGGACTCTAAAATGGCTCTTTTAAAAATCAGAAGCAGAGTTCGCTGTACAGCTCTAGTCAGTGGTTTTCTACTATCCAGGGAAAAGTTTAAATATTTTTCATGAAATGTAATATTCCATATTATGAGGGTTTTGGATTTTTTTTTTTATTAAACCCTTAGAATCCAAACCTACAGTTCTCACAGGCAAGAATCCCAGTGAAGTTAGCAGGAGGTTGGCCTAAAGTGAGGCTGGCATAACTGGACCTTTAGCGTATTATTGCACTACACTATATAAGAGTGTTAGGTGGGAACCCCTGATCTTTTTATTCGGAATTTTCTATCGTGTAGCTCCGCAACGTTAAATAAATGGATCTGAGCCACTACTGGAATTAAAAACTACCAAGGAATGGACTGAAGTGTTGTTCAGGTCTGTAAGTATACCTTGTAGACTACAAATAAGAGTAAACAGTGTTTAGTTTGTTGCTGCTTCAATAGTCAAAACAGTAACTGAGCAATCTTAATTATGTATATTGAAGCTTGACAACTAGAATGGAAGTTCTTTTAGTAAAAGAAAGCACTATGGTTAACAGGAGTAGGGAAAGCTTTGCTGCTGAGGTCCATCTGTTAATCAATTTATTATTCTTGTTTGGGCTGATAGCTTTTTCCATTGTGTTGCACAACCCCCACCACCTCCAGAGAGCTGAAATTTGTCTCATTGATCATCTTCAGGGTAAACTTATAGACAGATGTCAAATGCAAGAGTGTAAGAAGCTTTTCAACCTAAACAGATTTAACAAGAGCTTATACCTTGAAAAGGTAACATTAACAACATTCTCCTAGATCAATTATATTGTATTAGCAGGTCATGCTGTGCCTTAAAGACCACACTGTATGTAAAATTCCATTCAAAGTTTTGGCAATTCCCCCCAGCCGCCACAGGATGTCTCCCAAGTCTGTCCAACCTCTTGCATATGTCACATCATTGACAGAGACCATTATTAGAAATGAAGAAACTTGAGCAGTCTTGGTTCAGCTAGACTTTGAGTGTGAGTTCACATTGCTTCTCATTGGATCCACTCAAACTTGAGGCAAAACTTGACTGAGTCAAAGCCACATGAACCAACCTCAGTTTGCACAGCTTCTGTTCAGAACCATCAGTCAGTTCAGCTTGTTCACCATGGCAAGCGTGGTAGGGGAGCCTCAAGTTTTGCATAGGTTGAAGTGTGGTGTGTCTGTATCATGCTGTTATCTACAGCTGTCCATTTACAGACAGGATGCAATGGTCTAACTGGAGGGCTGTGGATATTCCTCGAAAAAGAGGGATAAATTGAGTTTGATTTGCTAGGGGAGATAACACAGTATACTTAGATTTCAAAAGTATCTTTGTACTTCTATTCAGTTCTGAAAATTAAGGCCACAACTGGATCCATGTAGCCAGAGCCTTATTTCCATGCAAAGTGAAGTCAATGAGGCTGTGCAAAGAGTGCATGTAAATCCCCTTTGACATTGCTTTCAGCCAATCATTGTAATGTTTTGCTTTCCAGTTGAATCTATATCTTGTCATCTACTTTTTCTTGTCTAAAATCTTCCTGTTAAAAATAGATGCTGGCTGAAACTTTCAAAAGTACTTAAGTCCCAGCAACAGTCAATGGGACTTTAAAAGTTCTTAAAGCCATAGAACTAAAGTACTTTTGAGAATTCTTCTAATACTACAGGGACAGCAGCTAGAAATGGTGAATTTAACTGTACTGGGCAGGGCTGGCTATTTCCTATGGACCCACCCTATATGCATTAGCAAATGGTCCTCCTGACCTCCACAAAGTTGTGACTCAAAAGCATTGGAAATTGGATTCACATTTGTGACCCCAGTCCACAGTTATCTGGGGCTGCCCCACCTTGTATTATTAAATATGACTGAACCAGACTATATAGAAATCATGTATGTGGAAAGTAAGTAGAATAAAACCCCCCTAGAGAGATGGCTAACTGGGTAAGGTGCCTGAACACCAAATCTTAAATGTAAAATACTGGGTTTTTTTTCATCAGAACGTAACTGTAGAAATGCTTGGTCAGGATAATCTAAGGCTGCTATGTACCTGTACAAATATATTTTTTAATGAATTTTAACCAACTAACACTTGTATGGTTTTTTTGCCTCATTGATCATTAGCATGGAGTGACGGGATCAACTGAAAATCATGCTGGCACTGTAGCTGAGCCCTGTGAACAAAGAGCAGTGAGAACACCTTTGTGCACCAAAAAATCCTAATTTTACTAACTGCATCATGAAGAAATTGTTGGATCCAGCAGCCAATAAACAAAAACTTCTTAAATGACCATGTGTTTTGTTAATAGTATTTTCTTTGTACTGTATCCTATGATGATTGAGACTAATATGAATTTATTTCCAGAACATTACAAGTCTTCATATTAAGCAGCAAGTTAGAAATTGGTTGGGATAATCTAATGTGAGAAATGTAAAAAAGGTCCACCAAATTGGCAACTATCTGAAGATGAGTATCCATTTATTGTTTAGTTTCATTTGTCCTTGAGTAAAAGAGGTACACCTTCTGTGATTAACAGTGGCGTCTTGTGTGATCACTTGATTTTTGGGAAAGGGATGGGAAAATGTAACAGTTTTAAAAGGTTTTTAATATTTTCAATTAAATACAGTAAAACTTTTAAAATTTTCCTTGTAATTCTCTGGCTTAATGGCTACGTAACTCATTTATCTTTTTGAAAGTTTAAATGGAATGTAACATGGAGACACTACTAGCTGGAATTTTTCTTTCCTGACAAGTTCAGGTACTTTGAAAGTCTCCACATGATGCAGCATTATTAAAATGAAATTATCTCTTGGTTGTGGTGTTAATCTGAAGTAATGTAAAAGATCTGAGTTGTCCATTTGGAATTAGTGTGGCAAGAAGCTAGAGAAATTAAGTCCTCCTTTAGGCAAAATTGGAATTGTGTTCAATGTCATCTTTGTTGATAATAAGGAATACAAGGTGGGGTTTTTACCCCTCATTTTAATTTTATCCTTTTAAAGCAACTCGGATTAGATTTTAAACACTAATTTTGAAGTACTAAGTATTTTTATTACCTGTGGTAGTGCCTCCATCCTGAATAATCAGAATTTTGAAAAGACAAGGCCCACCACAATACAGCCCCTGTCAGACAGCGTGTAATGTAGCATCCATGCACAGCAACACTTTACTTGTGTGAGAAGAGGTGAAGAGTAGTGATCAATTATTCAACTTGAAAATTGGGGGTGGAAAAGAGAAGGGAAAGGGGACACTTTAGGTAATCCCACTTTTTTTTTCTTTACTTGTGGTCCTTTGTGTTTTGCCAAAAAAAATCAGAAATTTAGTGTTTTGAATCTCCTGGAAAATGTAATCTTTCTGACAGGGGGAACCCAAACACTTATTCCTAGCCCTCTGGACCCTAACAAATTATTTAAAACAATCCATACCAAAGCTAGCCAACTATCAGCATAAGACTACAAACCACACAGTGGAATTAAGTTTTCCAGCAAGCAATGCAAACCAGCCAAGATAAATGCAATCCTCCCTAAAGCCCTAGCACAGAGGTAGTTTTTGCAGCATGCCCTAACAGTCCATAGTTGGGGGCTGCCAACAGGGCATTTAAGCCTTTGGTGCTGAAATAGCTCTTATCTCTTGTAAGAAGGGGAGTCTAGCTGAGTGTTTCTGCTGACTGGCGTATGACACAAGGAAAGAGGCCATCTTTCAGCTAGGGAAGTCCAAAACCATTTAAGGCTTTATAGGTCAAACCTTGTACCTTAAATTGTTCAGAAGCCAGTGGTCAGCCAATGCAGATCATAGAACACAGGTATTATATGCTCCCAGTGATGTATACTGTTTTTTAATAAGAAGGTAGATGCATTCTGTGCAGGCCTCATTTTCCAAATGGATTTAAAAGAACCCTCCCTGCTCCCTGTCCTCACACCGGACCAGTGGGTCCATAGTGAATTCAAGTGAAGCATGCCTTGTCTTGAAGTACCCTGAGCTTTGCCACACAGCTGCCAGATGCTCATTTTTTACGTGATGCAATGAACTTGCACCTGCTCCTCCTGCACAGCATCTGTGTACATTTCATTGACCTAAAGCAGTAGTAAGCATCTGATGGCAATGACCCCTCCTAAAATAATCTCCCATTCCCTAAAGTCTCTAAAAAAGTGACCCAAAAAAGTTTGACAGTGATTGAGCATATACATTGGCTAAAGTCAGCAGTTCCCCTTTCAAGGACCCCCTTACATAAAATATAGCCGCTAAATAGAAGCTAGAAGGGAAGTGTGTAGTAACAATATTATCACACCTTTTCTGTTAGACGGAAGACACAGGGGTAGCGGTGTCCAAGAAGTATTAAGGTATTTATTTTTCTTCAAGTCTATTTCTTGTGAAGCAGTGTCTTCTTTCAGTGGGCAAAATACCCTTTTTCCTTTGGGTTGGATTGTTTGGCCCCTTACCAGGCATGAGAATAAAAAAAAGAGTACTCAATACCCTTCCCACAGTCACGTACCTCTAAGACATTTTAGATAAAATTACTGTATTTTTGAGGGGGAACTCAAACTCCCACATATTGCTTTGCCTTTAACACCTGTGTATTATTGTACCTTGAGTGAGTTACTGTTTTAAAGTTGAGCCTCTTAATCTTTCCTATTAATACATAAACTTCTGTTCTCTTAATCCCGTGTTTCTATTTCTCCCTATGCTTTCCCCAACTGCTGCCTACTCCCCTTTAGGTGAGGGAAATGCTAACTCTTCAAAGGCACACGATAGGTGTAAGAACAGCCCCACAGACTTTGCATAGAAGTCTAAGACTATTGCTCTTAATAGCACAAAAAAGTACAGATCATTTAGACAATGGAGGTTACTTACTGGAACTTACTGTTCAAGATGTGTGGTCCCTATCTGGATTCCATACATGGGTGCGCATGTGTGCCATGCACAGCGGCTGGAACAGTTTGAAGACCTATGTGTGCATCATGTATTAGCCAGGTGGTGGGTCAGAGGTCTTATTAGGCTGCACAGGTCAACGCTCCTCCAGGTCCCTCTTTCTGCCAGGCAAGGAGCCCACAGGAAAGAGGATGGGGGGGTGGAGTGGGCAGGACTGGAATCCAGATAGGGATCACACATCTTGAAGATCCTCCAGTTACAGTAAGTAACCTCCATTTCTTCTTCAAGTGCTGGTCCCTGTGTGGATTGTGTAGTGAGCAATACTCAGGCTGGAGGTGGAAGCAAGGGCTCGCTGGAAGTCAGCCTGCAGGATGGCTCAGCCAACTGCTGCATCTGCTAGGGTGATAGCATGGTGAGCAGTAGAGGTAAAGATGGAGGATCATGTGGCCACCCTACAAATATCTTGCCACAGGACATCCACAAGAAGGGTGGAGGCGATGACCTGCGCCCGTGTGGACTGGGCAGTGACTCCAGGGAGCGGAGAGATGTGCAAAAGGGTATAACAGTCCACAATACAATGGGAAATCCATCTGGAGAGAAGCTGGGAGGAAAGGGCATGGCCTCAGCAGCCCTCCACAATGGTGAGGAAAAGTCTGGGCAAGGCCCAGAAAGCACAAGTGCATTGGAGATAGAAGGCCAGCACACAGCAGACATCAAGAAAATGTAATGTGCGTGCCCTGGGGGAAGTGTGTGATTTGGGGTAGAAGGTTGGGAGGTGACTATTTGGGTGAGGTGGAATAGAGAGGCCAGCTTGGGGAGGAACTGAGGATGGAGTTGCAGGGAAACCTTATCATTGTGGAACATGGTAAAGGGAGGGTCTGCCATCATAGGCACTAGCTTGCTAACTCACCGAGCGGAGGCGGGCCACCAAGAAGATGACCTTTATAAAGCAGTGGGTGAAGGAGCAGGTGTGTTTTGGTGAGAATAGAGAGGATGAGGTTAAGGTCCCAAGATAGGCTTTCGGATTGATGGGATGGTGTTGAGGCGGCCATGAAGGGATTGGGTAGTTGTTGGGTGGCTAAACGTGGAGAAACCATCCCCAGTAAGAAGGCACTGAGCAATGCCAGGTGGACCCAGATACAGAAGTGAGTGAAACCTGAGAGCCTAAGGTGGAGAAGGTAGTCAAGGATGATGGGAATGGAGACAGAGTCCAGGGGGCGAGGGTGGTGATACACCCATGCGGCGAAGCATTGCAATTCTGCCTGCTAGCAGACCCTGGTGGACGATTGCCTACTGTGTGAAAGGATATTGTGCACAGGCCTAGAGCATCCCTATCTATGCGCGAGTCCCATCTAACTACCAGGCTGTGAGGTGAAGCAGGTCTGGGTTGAGGCGCCGGAGATGACCATGCGCTTCCAGGAGGAGAGCCAAGAGAGAGGGGAGGCAGCTCAGAGGGTATGCAGAGCGGTGAAGGTGGTCCGTGAACTAGTATTGGCGGGGCTAAAAGGGGGGTATGAGGAGCACTGCTTGATCCCGCCACACTTTGCAGAGAACTTGCGGGAGGAGCAGGATGGATGGGAAGGTGTAGCTGACTTCAGTTGTCCAGAGTAATAGAAGCCCGTCACCTTGAGAAACGGACCAAAGGGCTCCCCTGAACCAGAAAAAGGGAAGCTTGTGGTTGGTGATGATCGTAAAGAGGTCCCAATGCAGCATGCCCCGCTGCCAGAAGATTAAAATATAGAGTGAGGTCATACAGCTCCAGTTTGTGATTGTTATGGAAGGAGTGGCTAAACATGTCTGCAAGAAAGTTGCTGGTGCTAGCAAAGTGGACAGTGTGGAGTGTGATTCCCATGCTGGAGGTACTAGTTCCAGAAGCGTATGGCCTCCACGCAAAAGGATGGAGATCTGGCACCACCCTGTTTATATACACAGCGGCCATCATGTTGTCCAAGAGGAGTTGAACATGGCAGGAACTGATGAGGGGTAGAAACAGCAGGCAGGCTAGGTGGATGGTTAGTCCACAGTTCCAGAATATTGACATGCATCTCTGCCTCCCTAGAGAACAATAGTTCATGGGCATCTGCAGTTGGAATGGTGTGAGGTATGGGAGGGTTGAAAGGGATGCCGGCCAGGACATTGGACAGATTGCACTTCAATCTGAGGGAACCCAAGACTGAGTTGGGAATGAGCACTAGCTTGCCCAGATGATCCGACTGTGGCTCATGGATTGACTGGAGCCATAGCCGGAGGCATTGCATGTGCAGGTGGGCATATGGGGTGACTGAAGTGAAGGCCATCAGATGGCTGACAAGGGAGAGACACTGGCGGAGGCATGTCTGTGGATGATGGGGCAGTTGTGGGATGAGCGAGGTGAGGACAGTGAAATGGTCCAGTGGGAGAAAGGCTCATCCCACAAAGGAGTCCAGTAGTACTCCTGTAAAGGTGAGAGCATGGGTAGGTATGAAAACGAACCTGTCCTTGTTGATACAGATCCCCAAGCTGCAGAGGCGGTCATGCATGGTATGGATGGAGGCAAGTAGGCTTTCGCAGGATAATGCAACCAGGAGCCAGTTGTCCAGATATGGGAATGGGGGAGTGACCAAGATGTCGCATGTAGGCTGCAACGAACCCAAAGATCTTCACGAAGACGTGGGGAGCGGTGGCAATCCCAAAGGGGAGGACATGTAGTGGGAGTGTCCCACCATGAAGCGGAGAAACTTGCGATGACTGGGGTGGCTGTCGACATGGAAGTACACATCCTTCATATAGAGAGCCACGAACCAGGCTCTAGGAGGGAAGGTGACCATTTGGAAGTGAAATTTGCAGATGAATCGGTTTAGCACCCAGAGATCTAAAATGGGGCAGCGGGAGGTTCATGAGGAAAGAGTCAAAAGGGTTGTGTGGAGGGACCGTATGGGAAAGCAGAGGTGGTAGAGGAGGGCTAATGGGATTGCTGGGACCACTGGTGGCAGAACAGCTCATGGAAGCTAATACTGCTAGGCAGAGCCAGTGGAGCATCAGGGGCGGAAAGACGACTGGTGGTGTTGGCGGGTTAGGGCAACAGTATAGATGCCCAGGGACCGGAGTGTGGTGCAAGAGTCCTTGAAGGAAGAGAGGGACTTGGCCATCTTATCACTGAATAGTTTGTGATGTTAAGGGGAGGTCCTCAATGGTGGTCTACCTCCTTAGGGAAACTGAGGCCTGGAGGATCAACTTGGTTACAAATTTGCCCTGGTTGTCCCCTCAGAAATCCTAGAGGTCCACAAGCTTGGAATATGACAAGAAGTCTTACTTTGCCAGAATGGCTTGATAGCTGGTGATGCAGAAGAATAGACCATGCACTCAAGCAGATCAGATGTTTTAGCCACCCAATCAAGAGGGGTGGCCTTAAAGCAGAGGTCCCCAAATAGTGGGGAACACCCTCCCCCCACAGCAGCATTGAAGAATGTTCGGGGGGGGGCTGGTAAGGCCCAGGCCAGTGCCATGGGAGAAGGAAGCACCATTCAGACCCGCTCTACTCCGGCTGCAGCTCCGCTTCTGGCCCTGGCCCCCAGGCACAGCCCTAGCCTCTGACTCCCTGCCTACCTGACACTCTACTCCCAGCCCCAGCCCTGACCCCCAGCCTCAAGCCCCATCACGGCTCTGCTCCCAGCCCCCAACTGTAGCTCAGGGAGGAGGGGTTCACTACCCTAAGGTGCTGCTGTCGGGCGTGCTTGGTTGCCATATGGACGACGAGGGAGTTTAGGGGGCAGGGAGAGAAAATCCATGCCTTTAGTAGGGACAAGGTAGCATCGTTCTGGTGCTTAGGTATGGGAGGCACAAAAAGATGAGGTGTACCAGATAGCCTGAGCAGGTTGAAGAATGGCATCGTGGATGCGAAGGGCAGTACAAGAGGGCCCAGCCTGTTGCAGAATGTCCAGAAACTGGTCCTGCACATCTTTGACGGGGAGATTACGTGCCCCAGCCATGCAGTAGAGCAGGTCCTGGTAGTGACAGTGGTCATCTGGGGGAGGGAGTAGAGAAGGTGGGAGGAGTGCATCATCTGGGGACGAGGAGGTGCCAGTCAGGACTGGTGGTGCTCTGGGCTTCCTCGTAAATCAAGGGAGGGGCAGCATGGAGCAGAGCAGGACACTGCCAGAGCAGCAGAGGTTCATTTGCCAGTGATAGAAGCTCTAAGGCTGCTGGCAATCCGGGATGTGGAGGGGAGTTAGCAAAGGGCAATGTAAGCTCAGCCATCAGTATCAGTGTGACAAGCAGGTGGCTATACATGGAACTGGGCGTGAAAGTTCGGACAGTCCTAGTGATGTGCTTGTTGGCGAACCAGCCATGTTAACGTGAGACTTCCCACCCAACCTGGTGTGGCTTGGGGAGGCAACACTGCGTTTAGAGGTGTTCCCTGTTGGGGACCTGCTCTTGTGCCCATGGTTATGTTTCTTATAAGCACGGTGGGGCTTCGGCAGTGGCACCGCTATAGTCAGTGCCTCCAAGGAAGGAGCCAGAGAAGTGCTCACCAGCAGCCTGTCCCAGAGCCGATTGTGCATGTGGGCGCATAGTTTCTTCCATGGGGTGCTTCCAGAGGCGGGAAGGAGCTGCAGATGGAGCAACAGTCAATGATGTGGGCTTCTGCGGGACAGTAAAGACAATCTTGGTGCTCATTGCTCACAGAGAAGGAGCGCGGGCACGAAGCACAGTTTTTGAAGCCAGCTTGCCTGGGCTTAGTCCCGTGAGGCAGGTGGAATGCCCCAAAAGAGATAAAATGAGCAGAAACTTAACTATTAACTAGAAACTTTGAAGGACTATATACAACTACTAATAGAACAGATGTTCGGCCAAAGAGAGAACTTCTTAGCCAGCTAAGAGCAAGGAGGAAGAGGGGTTTGGATTCTGGCCATGTGGTGGTAAGAGGGAACTGGAGGGGCGTCAATCCGTGCAGCCACATAAGACCTTGGATGCACATGTGGGTTGACCAACACTACTATAAAAACAGTTCCGCCGTCAGTGCATGCACACATGCACACCCATGTATGGAATCGATCACTTAAAGAGGAAACAGACATCCTGAATGCAAAGCCCCTCACTCTAACTCACTTTTCCAGTTGGAGTCCTAGATGGACCATCTGAGTTTAAATAGGTTTTTCTTCTGCCTCAGCAGGGTCTTGCAGTGGCTTCCTTCTGCTTGATCTAGCAAAAATGGCTGAAGACCTGAGAAGATCAGCTTCTTACCTTTTACAAAAATCCCTGTCAGGAGGCTCCTGGATCAGCTGCAACAGGTGATCAGACCACCACCTGTTGCCAACATTGCCATTCAACTTCTTTCCAGAAAAAGAGGAGGTTACGAACCATAAGCTAAGAGATATGTGATCCCTATCTGGATTCCATCATGGGTGTGCATGTAGGCCATGCACCAGAGCCAGAACTGTTGAAAGCAGTGTTCGTCGACCTGCATGCATGCCTCACGTCGTCCACGTGGTACGTCCGAGGTCTCATGTAGCTGCGCCAGTTGACGCCCCCTCAGTTTCTTCTTACTACTAGGCATTGAGCCCTAAGCAGAGGGGTAAGGGGGCGGGAATGGAATCCAGATAGGGACCACACATCTCAAAGAACCATCAGTTACAGTAAGTAACCTCCCCTCTTTGAGTGATGGTCCCTATATGGATTCCGTCGTGAGAAGTGTAGCAAGCAGTAATCAGTATGGAGGCAGGGCTAGGGCTTTATGGATGCTAGAATTTGCAGGACTGCGGTGACCCCTGGCACATCGATGGAGGCAGCATTAGCCAAAGCGTAGTGAGCCGTGAACGTATGTACAGAGGTCCAAGTCGCTGCTCTGCAGATGTCCTGCCATTGGACATCAGCAAGGAAGGCTGTCATAGTCACCGCTGCTCTTGTGGAGTACGCCCTAATGCTTGGTGGGAGTTGGATTCGGCAGAGAGAGTAGCACTCTGTGATACAGTGAACAATCCAGTGAGATACGCTGCGAAGAAAGCGTGTGCCCCTTGCAGCGGTCCACTATTGCCACGAAGAGTCTCGGCGAGGTCCTGAAGGGGCAGGTGCACTGGAGCTAGAAGGCCAGCGCATGTCTAAGATCGAGGAAGTGTAAAGTTCTCTCCCTGCTGGAAGAGTGAGGCTTAGAGAATAGAAAATGGGAAGTTGAATAATCTGTTTGAGATGGAACTGGGAAGCTACCTTAGGAAGAAACTTGGGGGTGACATCATAGAGAGACTTCGTCCTTGAGGAAGAAGATAAAAGGGGAGGGTCTACCACCATGGCCGTAAGTTCACTAACTTATCGAGCTGAGGTAATAGCCACGAGGAAGATTACTTTCATTGACTGCTAAGTAAGGGAGCAGGAGGATAAGGGTTCAAAAAGTGGCCGTGTGAGTGCTGAAAGGACTAGATTGAGGTCCCAGGTTGGGGTGGGGTTTCTGACGGTCGAGAACAAGTTGAGTAAGACCCGTAGAAATCTAGTGATGATTGGGTGGCTAAAGACAGAAAAACCATCTCTGGGTGGGAAGAAAATGCTAATGGCTGCTACATGAACTTTTATGGAGGAATGCACAAGGCCTGATTGTCATAGGTGGAGGAGGTAGTCCAGGACACTTGGAACAGGCATGCTCGAGAATGAGTGATGACTGTCCAAAGCCCATTGAGTAAACAGTCATCATTTGGCTTAGTAACAGAGTCTGGTCATGGGACGTCGACTGTGTGTGAATATCTGTCTCACTAGGGAGGTGCAAGCATGGTTTATTCACGAGTTTCATCCAAATCCCATGCTGTGAGGTGAAGTGGTGCTGGATTGGGGTGTTGGGGTGCAGCTACGTTGAGTGAGCAGGTTTGGTAAGAGGGGGAGGGGAATTGGGGGGCGGATTGAAAGGTGCAGCAGGTCTGAGTACCAATGTTGTCTGGGCCATGATGGGGCTATGAGTATGACCTCTGCTTGGTCTTGCTTCAGTTTGCTAAGTACCTGAGGAGTCAGTGGAATGGGTGGAGAGGCAAACTGCAGGCCTGGCGTCCATGAGGAAGGTGTTCCTCTTCAATCCCCTTCCTAACAAGCCCCTAGAGCAGAAGAAGGGAAGTTTGCTGTTCATTGCCAAGGCAAAGAGGTCCCATGTGTGGGCTCCCCACTGTTGGAAGACGTCCTGGAGAATGGAGTCGTGGAGTTTCAATATGTGAGAGCAATGGAAGGAGCTACTCAGCTCGTCCATACAGACATCATCTGTCTCAGGTAATTGTGTCACCTGTAATGTAATATTGTGATGCAAGCACCAGTTCCACACATGAATTGCTTCCTGCCATAGGGATAGAGATCTGGCTCCCCCTTGTTTGTTCACATAGAATACTGTTGACATGTTGTCCGTCAGAAGTTGGACATGCCTGCCACGATAGCTTCCTGCTCCAGGGCAAGCATGTAGAACTTCTCTCATTTCTAGGATAGTGATATGCATCTGCGCCTCTCTGGGGAACCACAGCTCTTGTGCTGTGTGGCCCTGTAAATGGGCACCACAGCCCATGAATGATGCATTTGTTACCAGGATCATGTCTGGTTTGGGTTGGAGGAAAGGGGTGCCCACCAGAACTTTGGAGAGGTCTCACCACCATTCCAGGGAGGCTAACATGGGTGGGGAGGGAAACCCATTTGTTCAGGTGGTCCCTCTGCAGGTCATAAACCATTCATAGCCAATGTTGCAGGCAGCGCATATGGCGCCGGGCGTATGTGGTGACTGATGTGGATGCTGCCATGTCTCCAATGAGTGAGATACAGACGAACACACATGAATGGATGTAGTCATGTAATACTGTTTGTGAGGGCAGTGTAGCAGTGTTTGGAGAGAAACACTTGTGCCATTAGAGAGTCCAGCATTGCTCCGATAAACATGAGCTTTTTGGTGGGAATGCGAGTGGACTTTTCCTTGTTGATGCATATGCCGAGGTCACGAACAGATCTTGTAAGGTCTGGGTAGTCACCAACAAGAATTTACACAACGCCACCAATAACCAGTCGTCTACGTAAAGGAACAGGAGTGACCCAGTTGTTGCATGTACGCTGCCACAACTGTCAAGACTTTCAGGAATACCCATGATGAAGTAGCTATCCTGAAAGGAATGACACAGAACTGATTATTTGATTCAGAAGCGGATGAATTTGTGATTGGCAGGGTGGATCCACGTGAAAATAAGTATCTTTCATATCGAAACCTGCAAACCAGGCCCAAGGGAGAGGGTGATTTGAGGTATTGTTACCATTCGGAAAACAGGGTTACTTACCAGTAGTTCTTGTCCTTCGAGATGTGTTCCTCATATCCATTCCAATATAGGTGAGTGCGCGCCCTGTGCATTGGTTCCTGGAACTTTTTTGCCTTTAGCAAGCCCCGTAGGGTCGGCTCAGGCGCGCCCTGGAGTACCGCGCTCATGCTGCGGAACATAGGGCGCCGCCGGTCCTGCGGGCCCTCAGTCCCTTCTTTCTGCCGACTCTGACAGTGGGGACGGAGGGTGGGTGTGAATGGATATAAGCAACACATCTCGAAGAACAGTTACTGGTAAGTAACCTTGTTTTCTCTCTTTGAGTGATTGCTCATATTCATTCCAATATAGGTGATTAAATAGCCATACCTTGGAGGTGGGTAGGAGTCAGCGTCGAGCCGCTCTCGCCAGCACAGCTTTGCCAAAGCCCGCATCCTCTCTCGCCTGCTACACGATGGCGTAGTGGGACGTGAAGGTGTGGACCAACGACCTGGTCGTTGCTCTGCAGATGTCCTGCAGGGGCACTCTTCCCAGGAAGGCCGCAGATGAGGCCTGGGCTCTGGTTGAGTGCGCTGTTACAGCTCCTGGGAGTGGCACCTTCGCCTGCTCGTAACAGGTCCTGATACAGTCAGTGATCCAGGTGGAGATCGCTGGATGGAGACAAGTGAGCCCTTCATCCGGTCCGCCACTGCTACGAACAGCTGTGTTGACTTCCGGAACGGCCTGGTCCGCTTGATGTAGTAGGCCAGGACTCGTCTGACATCCAGCAAGTGCCATCTCCGCTCCTCCTCTGAACCGTGTGGTATAGGAAAGAACATGGGAAGATATCCTGGTTATAGTGAAACTGGGACACCACCTTAGGCAGGAACGCCAGGTGGAGTCTCAGTCGGACCTTATCTTTATAAAAGACCGTGTAGGGGGCTCTGAGGTTAAAGCTCTTATCTTGGAGACCCTCCTAGCCGATGTAATGGCTACTAGGAAGGCTACCTTCCAAGAGAGGACGAGCCGTGGGTATGTAGCCATGGGCTCAAAGGGGGGATCCTGTCAGCATGGCGAGGACCAGGTTCAAGTCCCAGGGAGGCACCGGGTCGCGGACCTGGGGATATAGCCTCTCCACCCCCTTGAGGAACTTAGCTGACATGGGGGGTGTGAAAATAAGGATCTGCCCTCCATCGGCTGGTGGAAGGCCAAGATGGCCGCCAGGTGCACCCTGAGGGAGGCCAGTGCTAGACCCTGGAGCTTCAAATGGAGGAGATACTCCAAAATCACCTATATGGGCGAACAGCTCAGTGGGATACCCCGGGACTCCGCCTAACAGGTAAAACGCTTCCACTTGGCCTGGTACACCACATGAGTGGAAGGTTTTCTGCTGCCCAGCAGAACCTGCTGGACCTGTATGGAGCAGGCTCTCTCTCCCTCCGTCAGCCACAGAGTCACCAGGCTGTCAGGTGGAGGGAGTCCAGGTCTGGATGCAGCAGGCGACCCTGGTCCTGAGAGAGCAGGTCATAATGCCTCAGAAGCGACAGCGACGGGGCTATGGACAGGTCCAGCAGCATGCTAAACCAGTGCTGCCTTGGCCACGCTGGGGTGATCAATATGATGTCCACCTTGTCCCTCTTGATCTTCAGGAGGACTTTGGGCAGCAGTGGAATGGGGGGAAACGCATACATGAGGGTCCCTGTCCAGTCTATGAGGAGCGCGTCGAAGAGGGAGCCCGGCTCATGACCCAGGAGCGAGCAGAACCTCGGGCACTTCCTGTTCCAGGACGATGCGAACAGGTCCAGTTGGGGAACAGCCCACTTGCGGAAGATGAAAGCTATCACCTGTGGGTGTAGCGACCAGTCATGTCGGGATAGAAACGACTTGCTGAGGCGGTCCGCCTCGTCGTTCCTGACCCCTGGGAGGTGAGAGGCACATATGTGGAAGTCGTGCCTCACCGCAAAGTCCCAAAGTTGAATGTCCTCCTGGCAAAGAGCCGAGGAGCGCGCTCCCCCCCTGCCTGTTCATATAGAACATGGCCATTGTGTTGTCTGTAAGGACCTGTACCATTCTGCCCCTTAGAAAACCAAGGAAAACCTTGCAAGCCAGGCAGACTGCTCTGAGCTCCTGGACGTTGACGTGAAGGCACCTCTTGTCTGGCGACCAGAGCCCTGGGATGCTTAGGTCGCTGCTGATATGGGCTCCCCACCCCACATCTGCGGCATCCGTAATCAGGGTTACTGATGGTGCCATTCTCTGAAGGGAACTCAGCTCAGTACCTCCCCCGGGTCCTTCCACCAGTCCAGAGAAGTCAGTATTTGCATAGGAACCGTGACTACTCTGTTTAAGTAGTGCCTGGCGGGCGCATACACTGAGGTCAGCCACGCCTGGAGAGACCTGAGTTTGAGGCGAGCCAACCTCACCACGTACATACAGGCTGCCATGTGTCCCAACAGCTGAAGGCAGTGCCTGGCTGTCATTGTGGGGGACCTGTAGAGATTGTCGATTATGGCAGCCATCGCCTCGAAGCAAGGCTGTGAGAGGAAGGCTCTGGCCTGGGTGGCGTCCAGGGTGGCCACGATGAAATCTATATGCTGTACTGGAGTGAGAGTGGACTTCTGCTCATTGATGAGCAGCCCCAGTCTGGTGCATGTCACGCAAGTGAGTTCCAGGCTGATCCTCACATGGGCCCTGGACTTGCCCCGGATCAGCCAGTCGTCCAAGTAGGGGAAGATCTGGACCTTTCTACGGCGCAGATGGGCCGCCACCACTGCCAAACACTTTGTGAAAACCCTGGGGGTGGACGAGAGGCCAAAGGGGAGGGCCGAGAACTGGTAGTGGCAGCCAGCTACCACAAACCTGAGGAACCGTCTGTGACCGGGGAGGATAGAAATGTGGAAAAAAAGCGTCCTTTAAATCGAGGGCAGCGTACCAGTCCCCTGGATCTAGAGCAGGAATGATGGAGGCTAGGGAAATCATACGGAACCTGAGGTGTCTGATTAACTTGTTCAGACGACGGAGGTCTAATATGGGCCTCAGGCCCCCCTTGGCCTTGGGAATGAGGAAATAGTGTGAATAAAATCCCCTTCCCCTTTCCTGTGGAGGAACCTCTTCCACAGCCCCTAATTGGAGGAGGGAGTTGATCTCCTGTGTGAGGAGTTGCTCGTGAGAAGGGTCCCTGAAGAGAGGGACGGGGTAGGGGGAGAGTCTGGGGGCAAGGCTGTAAGCTGGAGGGCATAGCCCCTGAGGACCACACGGAGGACCCAACGGTCTGAGGTGATGTTTCGCCACTTGGTGTAGTACGGTCAGAGTCTGTGGGCAAAGGGCCGGATGAGATCCAGGGGAACAGGAAGAGTGCCACCCTCGTTTTTTATTATTTTGGCCCTTGTCTGGGCCGTGCTGGAGGCCCGCCGATGAGCCCGAGCAGTCGCAGCGGTTGGGCGCCTGATACCGGTCCCGACTCCTCCTGGGCTGAGTGGGTCTGGG
The DNA here is from genome assembly GCF_026122565.2 of Emydura macquarii macquarii. Classification (NCBI taxonomy): domain Eukaryota; kingdom Metazoa; phylum Chordata; order Testudines; family Chelidae; genus Emydura; species Emydura macquarii. The sequence goes on along the minus strand of NW_027132342.1, from coordinate 11,661,620 downwards.
GGGCGGACTCGAGGGAGGCTGAGGCGGTTGCTTGGTTTGTGGCTGAGACTGACGCCTCGAGACCTGTGGGGTATAGAGCCCTAGGGATCACAGCATAGCCCTAGAATCCTTAAGGGCGTGGAGCTTGTCGTTGGTTTTGTCCGAAAAGAGGCCAGCGCCATCGAACGGTAGATACTGGATAGCTTGCTGCACCTCTTGGGACAGCCCCGACGACTGTACCCAGGAGCATCAACGCATGACAATGGCCGAAGCCATGGCCCTGCTGGCAGAGTCCACTGCGTCGCTGGCCGTCTGTAAGGCCGCCCCTGCCACTGCAGCGCCTTCCTCTATCACCATAGTGAAGTCTGCTGCCTGGTCCTGGGGTAACACCTGGGGTAAGATCTGTGCAAACCTCTGCAGTGAGGACCAAAGGTTGAGATTGTACCTCCCAAGGAGCGCCTGGTGGTTAGCGATCTGCAGCTGCAGGGTTGCAGTCAAATAGACCTTGTGGCCAAAAAGGTCTAACTTTTTACAATCTTTGTTCTTGGGGGTGTTGCCCTGGGCCCCCTGCCTATCCCGCTGGTTGGCGGCATCAAGTACAAGTGTTCCCGGGGCAGGGTGGTTATATAAAAACTCAAACCCCTCCGTGGGAATGTAGTACTTTTTGTCAGCACCCTTCAAAGTAGGGGCAACCGAGGCAGGGGTCTGCCAGAGGGCCTTGGCCAATATTATTTGTACAGGCGTAAATACCTGCCCTTTCCTGGTTACTATGCGGCCAGTCCGCCGTCCAATCTAGTATTCAGTAGCTAAGATAATCTAAAATCAAGATCTAACCTATAAGTAATATTTATTATTCAATTAATTTTAAAATTAAATTAAATTACATGAAAGGACAGTTAAACATAGTCAACAGGTCAATAGTATGAAAACTAAAGCCCATTGATAAAATTTAAAATATGGAGAATAAATATATCTATATCTAAAATATATCTAAAATCCACAGGATACACGAAATGAATGTTCGGGTTCACTGTTTATCGCTAAAAAGAGCCAACATATCCGTCGTAGCATACATAGCAAGTCTGCACACACTTTCTTTAAAACTTTTAAATTTATCAATACCTAAAATTTTAAAAATTTCATCATTTCTTTCACTCCATTTACCTCTCGCCCCAACCACAAATCCAAAGAAGTGGATGATCTTCCCACCAGTGAGCTGCAGCACCTCCTCCTCCAACTCAGAGTAGTATGCCTCCTTCTCAATGTGGGCTGCCTCCACACTGTCAGCGTTGTCTTCCCATCTAACTGTGACATCCACAACGGCTACCACTCCTTCCTTTTCAATAATGAGGTCGGGTTTTCTCAACTTCCCTTCTTTATTATGAAGGTAAGGTTCAATCCAAATTTTACATCCTTTGTTTCCTACTTTATCAATTAGTGCTTTAACTATCCTATTATGTCTTTTAATTCTTGCTTCTTTCATTTTTATGCACTGACCAGAGATATGAGGAATTGTCTCTTTGACCTTACCACACCATCTACATAACCCTTCCTCCATCTTCCGTCCTCTTGCTAGAGCTTCCCTGGTGGGAAAAACATTCGCTCTCGTTTGCAATGCCGCAATCAGAGAGGAGGACTTGGCCAAGCAAGGATATTTTAAAAACGAATTACTAATACCATCATTTTTAAAATATTTAATACCAATTCCCTGACATCTTAAATTACTCCATTTTAAAAACTCTTCATCTCTCCATGTTTTAGGATTAGCCGTTTTAGCACTATATATTAAAATTTTCTCCACTAAATTTTCCCCAGCATATAAAAACGAGAAATCTATCCAATCATCTTTGGAGACAATATGTCTCCTCCATTTACGAATTAACATGTTTGGAATTTGGGTACTAAATTTTGTAACTGCTAAACCCCCATCTCTAGTTCTAGCATAGAATAGCCCATCAGTTGTACACTGGGGAAGATGTAAAATCTTTTTAAGAGTGTTCCTAACTAAAACATCTAATTCATTTAGCATATAAAGTGGCGGCTCAATTAAAAGTAATTCATAAAAAACTCTCGTTAAAATGTAAACTTTTAAAATTATCAATTTCTGCGCAGGTTTTAACGGAGCCTTACATAAACTTTCACACCAATCAATTAATTTTTCCTTAGGGGAATTATTAGCCACTCCCACCCATGGATCTATTCTTGCACCTAGATATCTTTCAGACTCACCAGGTTGAATATAATCAATTAATTCATCACCTAATCCCCATTTATCTTTTGGGTTAATAACATATGTTCCCATGCTTGGGAAAATATGAAAGCCCTTTGTCTTTTTAACATTTACTTTTAAACTTGAATTTTTACAAAACTGATTAAGAATTTTTAAATTCTTAACCATCCCCTTATAGGACCTACTTAATATAGCGATATCGTCGGCAAAGGCCAATGAAGTTATCTTTCTACCCTGCACTATAAAACCATCTCCTTCATCTTCCAATTTATATAAAAGAGGGTCCATGGCTATATTAAATAAAATAGGGGAGAGCGGGTCACCTTGCTTAACTCCACTCTTAATTAAAATAGGTTCTGTCTTATCCTCACCAACACTAATTTCAGTGTAGCAATCTGTATACAAATCCTTTACAATATCAATAAAACTCTCTGATATCCCAAATCTCTTTAACCCCTTTAAAATGTGCCCATGGCCAACCGAATCAAATGCCTTAGCAAGATCAATAAAAACAACAGCTATTTCGTCTTTATTTTTCTTGGCCCCTTTAATTAACTTTTCTAAAATCGATATATTTTCCTCACAGCCAGAGGCTGCGATAAAACCTTTTTGTCTGGGGCATAATTTAACGGCACTTGATAATCTTTTAGCTAAAATTTTTGTATACAATCTAATCCAAATCGAACCAATAGTCAATGGCCTCCAAGATGATATTTTCTTCAACTCTTGTGGATCCTTGACTTTAGGAATTAGGATTGTACGATTGCTTTTAAAACACTCTGGAATCTGTCTATTTAAAAACCAAATATTAAAAATCCTTACTAAAATCCTACTGTCTAAATTATAAATATCCCATAAATCCTTAACCTTAATTCCATCTGGTCCAGGAGCACTACTATTATCAATCTCTCTTAAGGCTTCTCTAATTTCATCAATTGATAAAGGCCAATTTAAAATTTCATTATCTACCACTTCTTTTACTTTTGGCCATCCTCTGGTATTCCCATGTCCTTCTCTACCCAAAATTTCTTTATAATAGGTTTCAATCTCCTTAACTGCTATCTTACATGTCGCTTTATCAGGTTCTCCCATAATGATCCTAGCCAACCTTTTCTTATCTTTTTCAAAGAGGGTTTGATAGAATCTAAATTTAGCTTTTCTCCCAGCATATTTTCTATTTCTATTATATTTATCAGGAGGCTTACCCACTTTTCTTCCTTGTTTCCCATTATCATTCTGTATATTATTTTCTTTATTATTTTCCAAATTCTCTACATCTTCATGAGGAGAGTTCATCAACAATTTACATAATTCCTCAAATAATCCCCAACCTTCTGCTACAGTGGCAGAAGCATTTAATTGCTGTTCAATAAAATCCAATTTCTCTAAAATACGAGCCCCATTACACCTAACTCCTGTTAAAAACCTATCAATTAAAATTTTATCTTTTAAACGTTTAATTTTCTCACGTGGAGGAATATCTTCTAAAATATCTCCCATCCCGCCCTCTTCCCATAAAACCATAGAATCTTCATCCTTTTTAACCTTATTCTTGGCCAGGTCCCTCCTCTTATCTGATATTTGCTTATTTGTTTTTGTTTTTAATTCACTTTCTATACACTTATTAATATTTCTAATCCCTGCATATTTTATTTCAAGCTGAATCAATAATTCAATTTCCTCTTCTGTCCATACCCGAGAGCGACTTGTTTTCCCAACCACTCTAGCTTCCTTTCTTTCCTCATTCCTCACCGCAGGATGCCTATGTCTGATGTGTTGACTCCGCCCCGAGCGAGTGTAGAAGGCAGACCCACAGACCGTGCAGGCATACTCCTTCTCTGAGTTATCCACCTCCTTGGGCCTGCACTTGGGGTAGTGGCAAGCTATGTTATGGAACTGCGAATATTTACCACATTTTTTGCAAATAACTCTTATTGAAGTGCTTTTATGTACATTATTTATATGCTTCGCCCATTTACCGAAACTAGCTAAAATTTGTGAACATATAGGGCAATTAAAACAATCTACGGGATATTCTAAATAAAATATTCCCTCTTTAAATGAACTACTCTCTTTAAAACTAGCTGTATTCATAAAATTTGTATTAAAATTATCTCCTAAAATATTTCTTCTATTTTCCATAAAATCATGTTGTAAATTATTAAAATTGGTATTATTATTATTAAGATTATTAAATTCTATCAAATATGGATCATCAAAAGAATCTAAATATTTGTCATAAAAGCTAGATTTAGAATCGATTATCTTAAGGTCACTATATAAAACATTTGTAAAAGCCATCGGTAAAAGATTAAAATCTAAAACTTGGCTCTCACTAAAATCCTCTTGTTCCTCCCGAACAACACTCTTCTCTCCAACTCGGAGATTAAAATCATCCATAAAACCAGCTATTCCATCTTTTACTCTATCTATAGCATAAGGAGATAGCATCGGTCCGGCTCTATGAATAATACCCCTAATCAATTTAACACTACTAGCCGGGGCGTCGAAACTAGTAGCGGGGGCGTTTTTAACCCGGTCCAGCGCCAATCCGGTATGAAATAAAATTTCTGTTTTCTCCATAGATTTAAAAGATACTACCCTTCACAGGGGGAGGCTACCCTTTCCAGGGGGAAACTAACCCGTTACCAGGGGGGACTAACCCGTGCCTGGGGGAGGCTAACCCTTACCAGGGGGGCAGTTAGGTGTTGGGGCTGCCCTCTCGTGTACTGGCAGGGCAACCCTTGATGGTCCTGCTGCCCCCGACACCCCGAAGAGGGGGTCCTCCTTCTCCGACAGCTCTTTCAGCTCTAAATTCAAGTTGCTCGCCACCCTCTTGAGCAGATCTTGGTGAGCTCGGAAATCAGGCAGTGGTGCCCTATGGTCCCCGGCGGCCACATCGTCCAGGGACGAGGAGGACTGTGGGAGGGGCCCCGTGGAGGGACCCGCCTCAGGGTCTGATCCCTCCTCAGAGGGATGGCCCTTGTCTGGCTGGCTCGGGAGGGGGGGGGGGGGGTGCTGGTTGGGCCAACTGACTTGTGGACGGATGTCGTGCCCTGGCCCAAATGGGTACCCCAAGGCCCCCAGTACAGCCACTGCCACGGGCCTTGTGGCCACACCGGTGCCGGCATTGGTGCCGACTGGGACAGCTGGTGGCGGGTCCAGGACCCAGAGCCGCTGGATCTCCGCTTGCTGCTCCTGAAAGATGAGCGGCTCCAAGACGACGACGATGACCGCCGGTGCCAACATCTACGGTGCCGTCGGGGGGACGAGCTGCTGGAGGAGCTGGATGACAGCCTCCTCCGCCTCAACGTTTTGCGGTGACACTTCCCACTTCGGGACTGGGAGCGGTGCTGACTCCGCAGAGCGTGATCAGCTGCGTAGTGCCGAGGACTGCGGTGCCATAGTCATCGGTGCTGAGGACTGCGGTGCCAGCACCGTGGTTGGTACCGTAGCCAGTGTGGATATCCTCGCCAGACTGTGGGCCGGGGATCGGGACCGGTACCGTTGATAGCTCTCTGCCGGTGATTGGTGATGGTGTCTGGTCTCGGTGGGCACCGGGATCTGCGCTGGGCTGTGTGCCGGGGATCTCGACCAGTGCTGCGTGCGATGGGCGTCCTCGGGTGCCGGGGTCTGTGTCGGGCTGCGTGCCGGGGATATCGAATGGCGCCGTGCAGGACTCGCTATCGGGGAGCGAGAGCTGGAGCCACAACCCCCTGCGTGAGGCGGAACTGGAGCGGCGTCACCTTGCACGTGAACCTCTCGACCGCCCACGGTGTCAAGGAGCTAGATGACTTGGTGTTGGAGCTGGAAGGGGAGCCCACACTTTCTATCCTCCGCGACTGTCTGGTGGAGACCTCGACTCCTGTCTCTGCCACCCACCGGGGCCACCCAGCGCAGGTTTACCCCGAGACGCTGGTCCCTGTGCCCTCGGCCGAGGAGGGGATGGAGGCATGGGCATGCCCACGAGGGCGCGTGCTGCAGCGAACACCTCCGGCGTCGACGGCCCTTGCAGGGGTGCTCCCCCACCCCCAGGAGTCGAGGAGATGCTGGTTACAGAGTAATCTCCACAGCACGTGGTTGGGGCATCTCCTGACTCCCCCCAGGCCGGATGGGCAGTGCGGGGGAATCCCGGCACGCGACCTCCTTCCACTTCTAGTGCTTCGGTATCGGGCCCTGGTGGGTCGATGTCAGTGCTGCAGGGGAATGCGCCGGTTCCAAGTCTGGCCAAAGCACAGACTCCATAAGGATGGCCTTCAAGCGCGCGTCTCTTTCCTTTTGTGTGCGGGGCTTGAAGGCCTTACATATTTTACATTTATCTTTTCTGTGCTGCTCTCCGAAGCAGCGGAGGCAGCGGTCATGAGGGTCACTTACAGGGAAAACCTTCCCACACGCGGTGCAGGCTTTGAAACCGGTTGAGCCAGGCATGGCCCAACCTGAAGCCCCTGAGGGCTACTATCTAACTACTCTAACTATTTAACTACTTAACACTACTAAACTGCTATACTTAACAATAACGGTCTACTTAACAACAAACAGTCTATGAACAAAGGGGATGCTACTTGCTGAAGCAAGAGGCAGACGTTCCAGTAACCGTCACAAAAGGTGGAAAGAAGGAACTGAGGGCCCGCAGGGTCGGCGGCACCCTATGTACCGCGGCATGAGTGCGGTACTGCAGGGGCCACCTGAGCTGACCCTACGGGGCTTGCTAAGAGGAAAAAAGTTCCGGGAACCAGTGCACGGGGCGCGCACTCACCTATATTGGAATGGATATGAGCAATCACTCGAAGATAGAAATGGAACTTGTGGATGAATTTGTTGAGCACCCGCAAGTCCAAGATGGATCTGATGTCCCCTCCTTTCTTTGGAATGAGGAAGTAGGGGAAGTAGAACCCGTGGTTCCGATACTGGAGGGGATTTGCTCTATGGTACCTTTCTGGAGCAGCATCAACTTTTCCTTGCGCAGGCAATGGGTCTGATTTGTGTCCACCTCAGTGGCTTGTGGTGGTTGGCGGGGCAGGAGGATGTGGAAATTTATGGCGAAACTTTGTCGTATGATGTCTAGGACCCGCTGGTCGATGGTGATCTTGCTCCAGTTGTAAAAAGGAGCAAGATGGCCTCCAAATTGAAAGGGGGGGGGCTGAGGTCAGGTTGGGGAGGTGTTTGTGGTTCTCTTGTTGAGAGTCAAAAATGCTATTGCAAACATTGGTGACAGGTAGAGGTCACTGGCGTGGTAGCATGAGTGTCTAGAACATTGAGAGCACTGCCGGTGGGAGTGGGGGGAGGGGGTGGTAAGGCTGGTAGGGTTGGTAAGTGGATCTGGATTGGTACCAAGGCTGGTATACTTGTCTGTGTTGAAATCTCATGGGAGCCAGTGTATAAAAGAGTGAGACTTTGGAGACTAGTATGCCTTCCTCAATTAAGGCCTGGAATTCTGCTCTTTTTTCCTTCCAGTAGCAAGGCCTAGAATTCCTCTAGCCTGGAATAAGATCTGAAATCATACTTAGCCAATATGGTTTGATAGCTGGCTCTGTGGAACTGGATTAATATACCTTGCAGCTGACAATGTATGGTTTTTTTGTTGCCCAGTTTGGGGGAGTGGCTCTAGGGTGTTGCTGTCTGGCTTGTTGCTCCATGGCTTGGACCACAAGTGAGTTGGGCTGCAGATGCATGAAGAAGTCAATGTTCTTGGCCAGAACCAGAAACCTGCATTCTGCGCATGTAGGTGCTGGAGTGCAGGATACTGGGGTATGCCAGATTGTTTGTGCTGACTGTAATATGGCTTTGTGAATGGGTAATGCTATCTTGGAGGGTCCTGCTGGCAGGAGGATGTCCAGGAATTCATCTCGTCACTCCATGACATCTTCCAATGGCAATTTCAGGGTTGTTGCCATGCATCACAGGAGATCATGATACTGGCCATGATAGTTTGGTGGAGATGCGGATGGCGGGGTGATGGCATCGTCTGGTGATGACAAGGCTCCAGTGGGTGGCAGAGGAGCCATCGTTCTCATTGGTATCAATGGTACCGATGGTGTCGCAGCGCCTTGCTATTCTCCAGATACCGATGGTGTATATACTGATGGAGGATGAGAGTGGTGCTCGGTCATAGTACGGGACTCTTCCCTGCCAATGTGGTCTGTGGTCCAATCGTGTGGGTGGACCCTGTGGGTATCTGAACCATTATTGCTGTGGCAGAACTTGCAGGGTCACAGAGTAATGTTACGGGCCATGTTCTGGAGAGAATTGCTGTTCTGGTTCAGATGACCACTCGGAGTCCAACAGCTCCAGTAGCAGCAGTTGCCGTTGGTGCAAGTGGGCCTGGCAGTCAGGTGGTCCCATCGGAGCTGTAAAATACCGTGGTACAATAATAATGGCTTGCCAGTTGGAGACAGGGGTTGTATGTTTTGCATCCCTTTGCATGCAGAGCCCTCTATTGGCTGTAAGAGTTATGCCGCGGGGGCTAGGGGTGATAAGCGGCCCGGAGTACGTGGTCTGGCGGGCTTGGCGACTGTCTGTAGTCCGTGGGGGCTGTGGAGGTGGTCGGGCTATCAATGTGCTTTGATTTCCTCTCCGCCTTTGCCCTTTGGGGAGCTGGAGCTGCCAAGTCTGCTTGTGACTTGTCACCTGGCTGGTTGTGGCTCGGGAAGGCAATATGGTGTTTAGGGGTGGTCCCTCTCGGGGATCCGCTCTTATGCCCGTGACCATTTCTTTTCTTATGTGATTTGGCCGGTACCGGCCCAGTTGATGGTGCTGGAGTCATTGGCTCTTATGGGCGCTCTGGCGGTGCCACTATCTGATGCGCACGCAGATGCATAGCTTCTTCCATTAGGAATTTTCGAAGCCTGAATTGTCTCGTCTCTCGGGTTCTCAATGGGAAGGAGCAACAGAGCGCTGTGAGGCTACATGGGATTCCCCCAAACAGTATAATCAGCGTTGGTGATCATCACTCACTGAGAAGGATCAAGGACATGTAGCTGTTTTTAAAACGAGCTTGTTTTGGCATACTCCCCTGCACGAAAAAGAGGGAGAGGGGACTTTAGAGACTTATCTAATGCTAAATTTTTTTTTTCCCTTCACTGTAAACTATGCTAAGACTAAATACTAATGACTAATTGCTAATGAAAAACATTTATTTGCTAGGCAAGTTCTAATGAGGAGAAGAAAATGTTCCAACTCCAGCCATGTGGTGGTAAGAGGAAACTGAGGGGGCGTCAACCCATGCAGCCACATAAGACCTCGGATGTACCACATGGACGACGAAAGGCTTGAACGCGGGTCGATGGATACTGCTTTCAACAGTTCCGGCTCTGGCGCATAGTGCGCATGCCTATCCACAATGGAATCCACATAGGGACTATCACTTGAAGAAGAACCAGTTCTTCTGGGTGGAAGCTGGTCTATTATTTAGGGTGTTTATATGTGAACAAAAGACCATCCTAATTTAATGATCTTCTTGGCAGCCCTGTATCACTACCCCTTGAAATTTCAATCCAGCATGAACTGTCTGTCTAGCATTGGGAGCAGTTCACAGTGCCAACATGCTGCTTTGCCTTATCTCCACAGCAGTTAGCTTCAAATTTGGCCCAATACGGCCTCTTCCAATATAACTCTGCTCAAGGTGATTGGTTGTGTCCCTCACAGGCTAAGAAAGGGCCACCTTTTCTCTCCCTCAGATGTTTTTCAGAACATTTTACTTTTGAAAGATACCCTGGTTTCTCTTCCCTTGGTTTGACGCAAGGCAGGAATACAGTACTGAAACTTCAGCAAAAGCTCTCTTCCTGTCTATCAAAGTTAAATGAGTGTCAGGAAAATAAGTTTGGAGAATAAAAATTGCTTCCTTTCGCCCAGTTTTCATCTGCATAGTTTCTGACCCATTAAAAAACTTCAGTCTAAATTATTAAAAATTTGGCAAGATTATAATGAACTGAAGACAGGATCCATAAAGTGTTAGGCAACCTTAACTATAAGTGGAATTGGCAATATGGCCTAATTTGTGAAAAGCATTTACTTAACATTTTTACTTATATTACTAATATGTTAAACCTGGACAACCAAAAGAAGGGCAAATATCTTGTCTGCACTGTAATTCGCCCCCTCATCCCCCCCCCGGCTATTCAGTACATGGCTGCTGGAGTTAGAGTTGCAGTTCTGGCTTTGCCAATAAAAGTTCCTGCTTTACTGAGCCCTGGATTAGCACAGCTATAAATGCCATATTTCTGGCTTTTGGAAAGATTTTTCCATTTTCACATGGCCTGGCTTTGCTCTGAAGATCATGTTCAACCTTGGTGCAAGCAGGTAAAATTCCCATGCAGTTACTTGCACCAGAGCAAAATTTGTCCTTCAAGCAGCTGGTATTGGCCCTCCTGCCTGGCACTTCGCCCCTTGATGTATTTAGCATTAGTCATAACCAAAAAGCACAAAGTCAAACATGAAAAGTCAAACATCTCCCATTTGTTTATTCACATTTTAATGGAATTTGTATACTTCCTCAGAAAGTATTAGAGTTAAAACATATAAAAAGTTACATGACAAATCTATTTTATTCCATAAAAGATCAGTTCCTATGACAAAACTTGAGCTTTAAGTCTATTTTAACACTGGACAATAGTGAATTGTCACACTAAATTCAGTAGTCTTTAATTACTGATTTCATATTAGTTCATGCCTTTGAAGTTTTGTTTAATATGAGATTTAAATTTTTGCTTACACATGTACCAGCCACAAAATTTAGCAAATGCAAATATATAACTTAAGGCATCAGAGAGGTCTTAAGATACTTTAGAGGTCATGGGGTGCTGCAAAAGGAACTAAATCAGGTAGCATTCTTAACCCATATTTTCACTGTTATGCTTAATTACACATTCAGTTTAAAGATGCTTCAGTGTAGACTTTTAAAACTAGAATCTTGCTAGATTGACATCAATCAGAGGGGAGTATGGGGCAAAAACAGTCACTCAGTGACCCACTTCTCTGCTCCAAAACAGATAGGTTAAACGTACAGAATAAAAGATTGTAAGAGAAATTTAATTTTTTTTTTTTTTTTTTAAATCAAACCAACTTTTCAAATGCCTTTTTAAAAGAATAGGATTCACAACATAAAGGACTTTTTTGACAACAAGCAGTGGTTTTTATCTTGTTCTTTTGGGGGGAAAATATATCTAAAAAAATCATAGCTTCAAAATTAGAGCAACAAGAATTCAAACCTGTAAAGATTTGAAAAAACATCAAAACGGTCTACATCTATAACAATGAAACAATTTGTAACTCAGATTGGAAAGAACTCTCTTGCACAAATGTGCAACAGTTTGACAGCCAGTACTTACTGTCAACACTGAATCATAGAATTGTAGGACTTGAAGGGACCTCAATAGGTCATTTAGTCCAGTCCCCTATGCTCAAGGCAGGACTAAGAACATTCCTGACAGCTGTTCATTTAACCTGTTCTTCAAAACCTCTAATTACAGAGATTCCATGACCTCCCTAAGCAATTTGTTCCAGTGTTTATCTGCCCTGACAATTGGGAAGCTTTTCCTAATGTCTAACGTAAATCGCCCTTGCTGCAATGGAAGCCCATTGAGGATAGGACAAGAAGCAGAAGTTAACAAGAACAATTTTTCACCCTCCTCCTTCTAACAATCTTTTATGTACTTGAAAATGCTTATGTCCCTATTCGGTCTTCTCTTCTCCAGGCTACACAAACCCAATTTTTTCAATCTTTCCTCAAAGGTCATGTTTTCTAGACCTTTTATCATTTTTGTTGCTCTCCTCTGAACTTTCTCCAGTTTGTCCACATCTTTCCTGAACTGTGGTGCCCAGATAGAACTGGACACAATAATTCAGTTGAGCTCTTATCAGCGTGGAGTAGAATGAAAGAATTACTTTTCATGTCTTGCTTACAACACTCTTGTTGATACATTCCAGAATGACTATTGGGTATGTTTTTATTTTTGCAAATGTTGACTGTTGACTCATTAAGCTTGTGATTCACTATAACCCCAGATCCCTTTCTGCAGCACTCCTTCCTAGGTAGTTTCCCATTTTGTATATGTGCAACTGATTGTTCCTTCCTAAGTGAAGTACTTGGCATTTGTCCTTATTGAATGTCATCCTATTTACTTTCATCCTATTTTTCCAGTTTATCCATATCATTTGAATTTTAATCCTATCCTCCAAAGCACTTGCAACCCATCCCACTTTGGAATCGCCTGCCAACTTTATAAGTGTACTCTCTATGCCATTATCTAAATCACTGATGAAGACATTGAACAGAATCGGACCTAGGACCGATCCCTGTGGGACCCTACTGGATATGCTCTTCCAGCTTGACAGTGAAGCACGGATGACTACTCTCTGGAAACAATTTTCCAACCAGTTGTGCACCCTCTTATAGTAGCTCCATCTAGGTTACATTTCCCTACTTTGTTTATGAGGTCATGCAAAGCAGTATCCAGAAGCCTTACTAAAGTCAAGATATACCACATCTACCACTTCTCCCCTATCCACAAGGCTTGTTATCTTGTCAAAGCTATTAGGTTGGTCTGACATGATTTGTTCTTGACAAATACATGCCGACTGTTACTTACCACCTTATCTTCTAGGTGTTTTCAAACTGATATACTGGTTTGCTCCCTTGTCTTTCTGGGTACTGAAGTTAAGCTGACTGGTCTTAACTCCCCAGGTTGTCCTTATTCTGCTTTTAATAGATTGGCACTATATTTGCCCTCTTCCAGTCCTCTGGAATCTCTCCCAACTTCCGTGAGTGTTTGAAGATAAATCACTAATGGCTGAGATATCTCCTCAGTCAGCTCCTTGAGTATTCTAGAATATATTTCATCAGGCCATACCAACTTGAAGACATCTAACTTGCCTTTTCCCTGTTTTAGCCTCAGATCCTACCTCATTTTCACTGACAGATGTGTGATAGCTACGAACCTTTTTGGTGAAAGTGGAAAACAAAAAGGCATTTAGCACTTCCATTTCCACATTTTCTGTTACAGTAGAACCTCAGAGTTATGAACACTAGTGTTACAAACTAACCAGTCAACACCACACCTCATTTAGAGCTGAAAGTACACAATCAGGCAGCAGCAGAGACAAAAAAACAAACACAGTACAGCACTGTGTTAAACTACTAAAAATGGGGAAGCAGCATTTTTCTTCTCCATGGTAAAGTTTCAAAGCTGTATTGAGTCAATGTTCAGCTGTAAACTTTTGAAAGAACCATAAAGTTTTGTTCAGAGTTGCAACATTTCAGAGTTACAAACCATCTCCATTCCTAAAGTGTTCATAACTCTGAGGTTCTACTATATTGTTTTTCCTCTTTCACTGAGTAAAGAGCCTAACCTGCCCTTGGTCTGTCACTTACTTCTAATGTCTTTGTAGAATGTTTTCTTGTTCTTTATATTGCTACATAGTTTAATCTCGTTTTGTACCTTGGCATTTCTAATTTTGTCCCTACATACTTACATTTGTTTATATTCATCCTTTGTAATTTGATCTAGTTCCCACTTTTTGCAGGACTCTTTTTTTGAGTTTCCAATCAATGAAGATCTCCTGGTTAAGCCACACTGATTTATTGCATTACTTCCTATCTTTCTAATGCAGTGGAATAATTTGCATTTGTGCCATTAATAATGTCTCTTTGAAAAGCTGCCAACTCTCTCAAATTGTTTCACCCTTAGACTTGCTTCCTATGGGATCTTACCTACCAACTCCCTGAGTTTGCTGAAGTCTGCCTTCTTGAAATCCATTATCTTTATTCTGTTTTCCATCCTTCCATTCTTTAAAATCATGAACTCTACCATTTCATGATCACTTTCACTCAACCTGCCTTCCACTTTCAAATTCTCAACCAGTTCCCCCCTATTTGTCAAAATCAAATTTAGAACAGCCTCTTCCTCTGGTAGCTTACTCCACCTCTGAAATAAAAAATTATCTCCAATGCATTTCAAGAACTTGCTGGATAATCTGTGCCCAGCTGTATTATTTTCCCAACAGATGTCTGGGTAGTTGAAGTTCCCCATCACCACCAACACCTATGCTTTGGATTATATCTGGCTTTTTTTTTTTTTTTTTTTTTTTTAAAGATAAATATAAAGGCTCATCTACTTCTTCCTGGTTAGGTGGTCTGTAGTAGACCCTGCTATAACATCATTTTTGTTTTTTTGCCCCTTTTATCCTTATCCAGGTACTTTCAACAAGTCTGTCTCCTATTTCCATCTCAATCTCAGTCCAAGTGTATACACCTTTAAATATACAAGACAACACCTCCTCCCTTTTTCCCCCCAGCCGTCCTTCCTGAGCAAGCTGTACCCTTCTATACCAATATTCTAGTCGTGTATAACCTCACCAAGTGTGTGGTGCCAACTATGTCATAATTGTGATTATTCACTAGTATTTCTAGTTCTTCCTGTTTATTCCCCATACCTCTTGAAATAAAACAGCAATGCTCTATCTACAAGGCAAGATACAAAAATGATTTATTGAATTAGAATGCTAAATAAGACAATATCTTATAACTAAGTATAAGCATATCACACTCTGATACAAGCTATATGATTAATGGTAATTCCCTAACAAACTTCCACTTTTACATTTGCTTTTAATTTGTTTTTAGAGCTTAATTTCTAGTTAAATTTTCATGCAAACAACAAAATCCCCAGGTTTTGTATTACAATCTGTAGACTAATACTAGAATCTACTTTTTAGGTTTCTCCCTCAATGTCCTGTGAACTATAAAAACCAAACCATTGTGTCACAACATTCATTTTTATAACCTTGGAAGGAAAATAATTTGTGCTGTACAACTGAACACCAGAAGTAAAAAAGTATATATTTAAGTTCTTCCTATCTCATAATTCAAATAACTGAAGAGTCAATATAAGATACACAGAACTTTTAATTAGACAGATCAATTTTACACTAGTCATATTAAAAAACTCAAACACTTTTCCCTGTTTATAATTTTGTTTTAAAGTGTCAACAGCAAAGATCCGTTGTAACAGAAACTTTGGATTAGGAGTTTAAATGAAAAACACTGTTTTTAACATGATTTAGACCCTAAGACATGTCATACAGGTACTTTTCTTTTTCAGGGAGACTTTATTGGATAACCTTATGTAAAAATGTGAGTATACACTTACCTATTTTTCTCTCTCTCCCTTGTGTGTTTCAATGCCATTTACTGATACCAACACATGCTTTAGCTAAAGAATAAGGTGTGCCACCTCGTTTACTCATTGTTTCCCTAACTATGAAAGAACATTTGTATGCTATTTGCTACCTGGGTATTATAGGATACAAAGTTTCCAGCATATTAGATTTTCCTTAAGTATCATCCATCTCATCCTCTTTCCTGCCCTCAACACCCCTACTCAAACATACAATCACAGTTTAAACAATTTTTAAACAACTCTTGCAATCACAGATACAGCAGGACCATTCATTAGCTAGCTTAAAGAATAAGCCAAAACATGCATGTTCATGTGCAAAAGTTCCAGATTTGACTCATTTCAGAGGCAAATCACTGAGGATTTCTGTGCAAAGGACGTGAAAAAAATAAAAATTCATTAGGAGAGGCTAATTTAACTATCTAACTTGTTTATTAGTCCATATTGCAAATTGATGGAAAGCACACTGTTACTACATATCTGTGCATGAGGAAGTAAACAAGTATCAAGCACAATACACCTTTAACAGTCTAATACACAATTGCTCTTTAAGTGCGAGGTGCATAATGAGTAATCTGCTTATCACAAAAGATTATTTCCCTCCGTGTTCAGTGACTTGCAGCCTATAAAATAATTTCTTCACTGAAATTTGTTTAAGACACTTCTCTAAAAACAAATGCAAAATTATTTCAGCCCTTGGCCCTTCAACCTGAGCCTGTAAAATTTATACACAATATTCTGATTTTCACTCCTAGAATTAACATGCAAACATTTAAGTTCTTATCTCTGAGCTATGTACCAGCATGACTTTAGAAAAAATTGAGGAAACTTACCCCCCACCACCATACACACACTCTTACTTTAGTGGCTAAATACAAAACCAAATGCAAAAAAGGCACCAATTTACATTTTAAAATGGGTATGTCTATACAGCATCCCAGCTCCCTTCCAGGTTAACACACTAAATGTTTTGCTCACACTTTGTTTCAGTAGTCCAAAAGATGTAACACTGCAGCCAATCCTACTGCTATATTTGATGCCAGGAAGTAGTATTCTGCTGCTTTACCACATCACAAAGACAAATATTTAATAGTATAATATTCAAGTTGACACACAGACTCTTGGATATATCAGGAGACGTTAACAGCACAAAGATTTTTAAAAACAACTTAATTTGATGCTCATGAGACATGCTTAGTAAATTGTATTAACAGATAGAGCATGTGTTTGCATTGCCCCATCTCTCCCACTACCCCGCTTCTGCTGCTATTGTGTCTGACCCATAACCTGGAGGGAATAGGGAAGAATATCTCTAGGAGAGAGTGAGTATTGGAGACTCCGCCCTTCGCCTCTATTCGGTACAGTCTGGTAGTGGATTGAGAACCACTACTCCTCCAGTTGTCTGTGTATATTATTGCATACCATTAGCTTGCTGTGACAGTAAGCAAAACAAACAGAATTGTTTGCAGCACAGCAAGACTACAGTCAAACAGGAATAATGCAAGCAAATCATTTTCTTTAAAGAATCACAGATGCAGTCTCTGAATCCCAGCAGTACATCAAATTTCTTACAAATTTAAAGAGAATCTACAGAGGCATTGTTATTCAGACACATAAATGTTCAGGTGACAATTGGAAAGATTAGATCCCTTACTAGAAGCAGGCAGACACTGATTTTATATTTAAAAAAAAAAAAAAAAATCTACTCAGTCCAAAAAGAGTTTCAAGAGTTAAACAATTTAGTCTCCTCCCTTCTCAAAAAAAGGAGATTGCTGCACTTCACCTTAAAGCCTGTGAGGAACCTCTGGTACCACATTTTGTCTCTGATTTCAGTCCATCCAGCAATCATTAATTTAGATGTACAAATTTTATCCAAATATGGTTCATATATTAGAAAGTCCAAAAAAGGAGGGAGGACAGATTGACACATGTTCAGTTAAAGCTTTTATTAGCCATCCTCACAAAAACTTTTCGGAATTCCTGTAACAGTTCTTAGAATGTCAGAATACAGAGTTAAGAAGTGTTCTAAGAAGTTAAAGAAAAAAAATGAGCAGCAGCAGTTTGGCAGCAATTTTTCAATATTTGTCTGCAATATGTTTAGGCCTCCTTTTTCTCCAGTAAAATTTTGTGCAACTCATCTGCATCCTCACTTGTTTTCACTCTTATTAACATAGTGACAGGGACGGTGGAGTTTTTTTCATCAAGTGGTGGATTGGGAACACAGACAATAAGAACGTTGTTTTTTCCTGTTCTTGTGCATGGCATCTTGGGCGGAATCAAGACATTCAACAGTATGTTACCTGTATTTGTGAGAAAAGAACATATTAGGTTAAAGAAATTAGCAAATTATTGGCATTGCAAGAAAAAGTTTATATTAGTAAACTTACAAAGCAGCAATTTAAGCTTTAGTATGGAATGAGAAATAATCACTCCCTCCCCCTCAAATTCCTCCTTCCCTCAACCATTTATATTTATATTCTCCCACCAGTAAGGATTGTGGCTATGCTTTTACTTCATGATCTCCTTGAGGGGAAGCAACAGTAAATTGGTATGGTCTGTTTCATTCTGATTATCCACTTGACAGAATACTGTGTACAAGTGGCAAAGCTTGCCGATCTGATCTACTACAGCTGCTAGAGATGTCTAATGGGAAGGAGACAAAGGAGGAAGTCACTCACCTTGTGCAGTAATGATGGTTCTTCATGATGTGTGTCCATGGAAGCTCCACTATAGATGTGTATGCGTCCATGCGCTGCTGATCGGAAAATTTTGGTAGCAGTGTCCATTGGGCCTGCACATATGCTACGACACTAGCCAGCGCACGTGGACTAACCATCCTCAGTTCCTTCTTCACCGTAGTCATAACAAGAACTCCAAAGTAGAAGGGAGGGTTGTGGCACACCCATAGGAACACACGTCTCAAAGAACCATCATTACTGCACAAAGTTGTCTCGTTAGGTTATGGATCTCCCAGGGTCAATAATGAGTTAGTTGGATAATACAACAAAATTTTATTAAGGAATATGGGGTACACACTGTAATACTTAGCTTAAACGATTATATATGCAACAAGCAAAAAAAAAAAGGCAAAGCAGTTACTTATTATATTTTACTACTAGGCACAGAAGGAATCGCATGTCATTCGTTACGGAAACGTAATTCGGGCCGGCTTGCGGTTCGGGCTCAGAGTACGGGAGCGGGAGAAGCGGGGCGGGTCCAGTTTGATCAGGCTGGCGTACGCTTTTTTAATTTGGGCATGGGGCGTACCCCTTTTTATACTAGAGAATGCGTCACAAATTTACTAGCTTTGGATTGGAGGAGGAATACACAATAGTACGTGCCAAACTATGACAAGGCATGTGGCCTTGGATGAAGCGACTATGGCACTGGGCACGGAGCCTGTTATTAGTGGGCAACAAAGGCCCCAGTTACAGAGACGGTTATCTGTGAACAACACAGACACTGGACATGTAGGCGGTGTTCCCATAATAGAGAATAGCAACATGGCACCTGGATGCCTATGGGAAAAACAACGGATGCAGCCTAATAAGGTCAGGTCACGGTTTTACTGTTTGCACCGAGCGGGCAGGAGGGCGAGGGGTGGGCATATGCTGGAAATTCTGCTGCAACAAAAGTGAGTAATTTCCTCTTCTTTGAATAGTGTCCATATGGTACTCCATTGTAGGTGAGTCCCAAGCAGTATCCCTGTTGGAAGGCTGGGACTTCTGAGTCGGGTCACTTACAGATGACAGTACAGTAGAGCAGAAGAGTCCCCAGAGGCAGAGTCCCCAGTGATTGCATAGTGCTCTACGAAAGTGTGGACTGACACCCATGTCCCTGGTCTGCAGATCTCTGAGATAGGGACAGCCTTGAAGGCAACAGATGGGAAAGTAATCTTGTGCAATGTGTACGGATTTAGTCTGGAGGGATCACATTGCAAATTTGGTAGCACTATCTGATACAATTCAAGAACCACTTAGAGGAGTCTTTGGGCTGATATTACGTAATTGCTATCAGGAAGGCCATTCTCATTGATAGGTATATTAGTGAATAGGTTCAAATGGGGACTTAGTCAGCCCTTTCAGTACCAGGTTTAGGTTCTACAGGCAGGTAGAAAGTAGAGGTTGAGGGAAGAGGTTTATTACACCCTTGAAGAACCTTTTAGTAATTGGGTGAGACAGCACTGAGTTTCCCTCTATGGGTTGGAGGAACACTGTAGTAGCTGCTAGATGGACCCTAAGAGAGCTTAAGGCTAGTTCCAATTTTTCTGACAGTCATAGCATATTCCAAAACATGTGGAAGTGTTGCTGATGGTGAGATTTGTTGGGATGTG
The DNA here is from genome assembly GCF_026122565.2 of Emydura macquarii macquarii. Lineage (NCBI taxonomy): Eukaryota > Metazoa > Chordata > Testudines > Chelidae > Emydura > Emydura macquarii. The sequence continues at coordinate 11,641,906 of NW_027132342.1, read as the reverse complement.
CACCAAATCTGAAATCTTGACCATTTTTGCAGGTGAGTATATTGTGTGGAGGACTTTCTACTGTGTAATAGAACCTCTTGTACTTCCTTTGAGCATGAACTTTCTAGGTACTGGAACCAAGCAAGGACCATGCTTTGAGGTGAAGAATCCCCAATTTGGGATGTAGGGGTACATCTTTCAGCCTGTGAGAGGAGGCTTGGAAAAGTCAGAAGAGAGATCAGTGGGTATGGAGCAATCAGGATGACGTGAGCACTGTTATTTTTTGGCAGGACCTTCAGCAGAACAGGAAATGAGGGAAAAGCATAAAGAAGGTCCTTGTTCCAGGGGAGGAGAAGAGCTTTGCCTAGAATGTGTTGTCCCATTCCCATCCTGGAGCAGTAGTGTGGACACTTCTTATTCTGGTAAGTGGCGCATAGGTCTATGGACAGTGTTCCTCATCATGTGAACAGGTTGTGGCATACCAACAGGTGTATCTCCCACTCGTGATTGTACAGGAATTTGCAACTGAGGTGGTCTATCAAGTTGTGTGTGCCCGGCAGGTAGGCCGTGGACAAAGTGACATTGTGAGATATGCACCAGTTGCATAGTCTCTCTGCCTCCACGCATAGGTAGGGCAACCTTCCTTTCTCCCCCCCTCGGCCTGATGGCTGATGTAATACATGCAGGATATGCTGTCTGTTAGCAGAGTTATATACAAAGATCTTATCAGCAGAAGAAAATGGCCACAGGCATTCCTGATCGCTCTCAGTTCAAGGATACTGATATGTAGAGATCTCCATAGGTGACCACATGCCCTGCATCGTGAGACCATTTAAATGCATGCCCCACCCTGAGTGATGCATCGGTGGTAAGGAGTGGCAATGGTAGCATCTGAGAGAAGTGGATCCCTTTGCATGCATTGGGTATGTCCTTCCACCAGCCTAAGCAGTTTTTGATCCTGGTAGGTAGTGAAGGAGGTTTGTCCTGCCTGTCCCTGTTCGGTCTGTAAACTGAACTGAACTATAGATAGAGGCATCGCATCTGGCATCATGGCTGTGCCTGTCACCATATGCCCCAACAGATGGAGGCAGAGTTTGTCTGGTATTTGTGGACTGGGTTGAGCTGTGTCTATGAGTAAGGCCAGGGATAGGAAACTCTGTTGAGGTAAGAAGGTTTTGGCCTGTAGAATTGTTCACGTGTACCCCTATGAAATCCAGGCACTGCACTGGCGTGAGGATTGATTTCTGGGTATTGATCTGTAAGCCCAGTTCTGTAAACAAGTGACTGTAAACTAGTCTAGTGGTGTCGATGGCTCGACAAGCCTCCTGGAGTGATTGGGCTCTGAGACAAACATCCAGATATGGGTAGATCATTATCTCTTGCGAGTGTAAATGTGCGACTACCACTGAGAAAACGTTGGACAATACTCTTGGGGCCAGTAAGAGTCTGCTGGGGAGGACTTTGTATTGGTAATGGTCATATCCCAGAGTGAATCTGAGATACTGTCTGAGCCGGTAGGACCAAAATGTGAAAGTAAGCATCCTGTAGGAAGAGGGTCAAACCACTCTCCCTGTTCCAGTGATGGAATGATATCACTGACCATCTTGAACTTCTGAGTTTTGACAAACTTGTTGAGAGCACCGAGGTTCAACATGGGTCTGTCTCCAACCTCTCTTTCTTTTGGGCATTAGGAAGTAACGAGAGTAGAACCCCTTGTCTCGTGGATGTCAAGGTACTGGTTCCATTGCTCGTAACTGGAGGAGTCATCTATCTCCTGTCCTAGTAGACTCTTGTGAGAAGGGTCCCTAAAAAGGGATGGGGAATGGTGGATGGAGCATCTGGACTGGATGATCTTGAAGACCCATCTGTCCAACACTATGTGTTCCCATGTGCTGCAGAACACTGCCAAACTGTGGTCAAATGAGTGCATAATCGGACTGTTGTATGGAGTGGTCTTGCAGCACATCCACCTGCCTGTCTAACATGGTGCTTAGAGGCAGGAGGCTGAGTCGAAGATTGTGGAATGGACTGCTTGCGCTTTGGGAATTTTCCCTTTTTCCTCTGCAACTCATAATGGCACTGTGATGGGAGTTGAGTCGTCAACGACCTGCATTGGGATTGGAAGCTAAAGCATCTCTTTTGCGCTCATGTATAGATTCCCAGTGACCTGAGGGTGGCCCTGGAATCCTTCAAGGTATGGAGGGAGACGTCAGTCTTCTCAGAGAAGAGCTTTGCACCCTTGAAGGGGAGGTCTTCTTCTGTGGTCTGCACATCCTTTGGGGATCCCAACAAGTAGAGCCACAATGTCCACCTCATCACCACACCCTGGGAAATAGATCTAGCTGCCATGTCGGCAGGTCAAGGGGCAACTGTAACAATGTTTCTGCCACTCTTTGACCCTCCCTGAATGATGGCCTTGAAGGATTCCCAATGACTCTTTCTAGCAGTTTATTGATAATCATTCAGCTTATTGTAACTGGTGTAATTGTATTTTGCCATGAGCACCTGACAGTTGGCAATGCGAAATTGTAAGGTGGCTGAGGAATACGTCTTCCTGCCAAAGAGATCAAGGCGCTTTCAATCCCTGTTGTAGGGTGTTGACCTGGAATGACGACGTACACCATGGGAATTCATGACATCCACCATGACAGAATTGGGTGGCGGGTGGGAAAAAAGGAACTTCAATTCCTTTGCAGGGACATAATATTTCTTGGCCACAAACTTGCATGTTGGGGTTACCGATGCCAGGGTTTGCCACATCATTTTAGCCAGCTCTAAGATGGCTTCATTGATAGGGAGGGTGATCTTTGAGGAGGACGAAGAGTGGAGGATATCAAGGAGCTAGTGGTGTGTGTCCTTTACCTCCTCCAGTGGTATGTGGAGAATATCCTCTACTCTTTTCACCAGCTCCTGGAACAGACGGAAGTCATCTGCCATTGACAGGGCTGAAGGTATGACTGCTTCGTCTGGGAAATAGGAGGCTATGGCTTTAGGTGTTATGTACTCCTCAGTGTCCACCTCTTGTTCCTCCATTTCGTGAGGCTCTGAGCCCCTAGATGCCACGACCAAAGGAGCATGCCAGGAGGATTGTCAGGCAAGGCTTGACTCTTGCAAGGCAGGCTGCCAGTGCGCCACCTCTGTGGTGACATAGGGCCTAATGGAGGTGCCCATGGGTGGCTGTACCACGATGATGGTGGTGCCATTTGCAGGTACATTTTTGGACTTGTCTTTTGGTGCCAACGATTCAATGCCTGTGCCCAAAGGGTCTCTGGACCTATTAGCAGAACCAGATATCAACTGTCACAGTGAGGCATGGGTGCCGGATTGTGATCTCAGCACTGGTGATACCAAAGATACCAAGCAAAAGGGAGATCGCTTACAGCTACCCATAGACTCATTTAGGGGACTTCCCACTCTCTTTTTTGACCTGAGAGGAGTTCCACTTCCTCAACCCACTGTCTTTCAATATTTAAGGCTGTGGGAGAAAACTCATGTCTGCCAAAGAGTTGAGGTTGAAGAGCTGCTTCCATAAAGATAATTTTTGGAGAAGCTCTCTGTCCTTGTGGAAACTCGGCCGGACATGCTGGCAGAAGTACACTTTTGTTGGAATATGGCTCTCACCAATGCAACAGATGCACTGAGAGTGCTTGTCCATGACTGGAATCACCTCACTACAAGTGCGGCACTTCTTGAAGCCTGAGGAGCCAGGCATACCCTTGTCTGTGGATCTTCCCCCACTGGGGGTTGACAAAAGAATAAAATCCTTTTCTTTTTCTTCTCTCCCTTCTTTTTTTTTTTTTTTTTTTAAAAGGCAATGGCCAAAGAAAAACAAAGAAAGAGAAGAGGGATTTCAGAGGAAGCTAAAAATTAGCAACTGTAAAAGAGTTAATGATCCACGAACAGGGGCTCTAGCCAGGGGTGGTTGAAACGGAACTGAGGATGGTTAGCCCATGAGTGCTGGCTAGCCTCATGGCACAGCATGAGACAACACATGTGCGAGCTCAATGGACACTGCTACCGAAGTTCTCCCATAAGCAGCACAGGGACACAGACACACCTGCAGTGGAGCACCCAGAGGAACACTACCCAAAGAAAAATTTGTTCCCCAAATAATATCTATTCCTCTGCTATTTCTAAAACAATGCTTCACTAGTGATTCAGTAGAGAGGAAATTCATGGATATTTCATCAGATTCACTCTGCCACTGCCAAAAAGGCCTTAAATGGAAACGCTGACTCAGTGGGTATTAGACAAGTTTAGGTCCAAGGTTAGGCTTCTATTCTTTTGCCAGTAGAGACTGCGATGTGCAATCTGTGCTTTATAAACTACTCGGCTTACCCATAGAATATACATTAGGGCTCCAGGGGCCTACATCCCACCTCTTAGCCAAGGGTAAAATGTCAATGACTTGTTCAGGGGAAGGAAGGAAACATGAAACCCTTCCTCCAAAAAAGAACAGCAAAAATAAGAGGAATGGTGTTAGCCTACCTGTGCTCGTCACCTTTCTTTTTAAGAGGGTGAAGTGTCCCTATGACCAATTTAAACCTCATCTAAATGAGAAAATACAGTACACAAACCCAAATCTGAATGTTCACATTATGTCTACATAAACATAGCAACTACTATTCCAAGACATCAAGCATAGTCCTTAACCAATACAAAAAATTAGCACTACACATGCAGAAGCTGTTAATAACGTGACATGTGGTAGAATATAATTTTTTATAGTTAACTGTTCATTTATGCAACATCTGCTGGAAACAGAGTATCAATGAGTTATAAGTAACAGGCATAAATTAACATATTAAACTTTTTTTTTTTAAATCACCTTAATAATCACATTCAGAGTTAGGGCTGTATTAGAGTTGTTGCAAATTTAAACTCAGCACTCTGCCTGAACAAAAGATGCACACAATGTTTTCATAAACCTAGGAAATAATTCACAAAACATTAGTAGTACTGGAGGGGAAATTCAGTCTTCACTTTCCTTTTCAGTTCATTTTTTCAATACAATGAGATTTAGGAACGGGTTGTAGCACTGTGTGATGACAGCAAAGCATCATTAGGACTGCAGCATTTTGTAGACATCACACCTTGGAAACATCAAGTTACATGAAGCACACAAAGCACTGAAGTTGCAGACTTCTCCCAGAACACTGATTTTAGAAAAAACGAATTTAAGAATTTGAAGGGAAAAAAAGGGGGTGGGGGATTTCCCTAATGCTTCAGCTTAGAGGGGAACATTTTTAAAATCAGTGATATGCGAAAGAGCTATATTAACAGCTGTTTGAAGGAAACAGTATATGAAGGGCATCAGAAACCTTTAACTTAAACTTACACTTATCCAAAACTACCACAGGGGAGTCTAAAATCTAGATAGTTTCCTTAAGCCTTTTGAAGTTTGGAAAATTACAAACCAAAGAAAGCACACATTGTATGGTACAGCATGATCAGGTTTAAAATCCTAAATAGTTCCAATCCAGTACATGCTATGTGTAACAGTTAAAGTAACTCAAGTAAAACCACCATCAAACCACACTTTCTTAAAATACCCAGGCAAATTCTTTTACATCAAACAGTACACAACTTACAGAAAGTAAAATCTTCATCTAGCCTTATTCAACAGATCCAAAGCCATAAGCAACATCCAAAGCAACTTTAACTCTGTGCCTACAGCACTCAAATATTTCTTCCTTTTGAACCTATGGCCTGGTTCAAAGAAATTCTTCAATTAAGGATTTTCTTCATGGTGAGTAAAGAATTAGGAGCCTAAATCACTTGAAAACAGAACTTAGGCTCCTAAGTAACTCAGACACTTTAGAAGTAGATACTGGGTAAAACTTTCAAAAGACTTTTTTAAATATAGTAGTTTTTTTCAAGTGGTGTAAGTATCTTTAGGGTGAGTTTATTTTTTTTTTTTTAAAGCAGTGTACCAGTATAACTATGCCACTGCTATAGTCCTATTGGCATGTTTTTCATAAACCCCATAATTACTCTGTAGTTTACAGAAACTGTAATTTTTTGTGATAGTGGAGCTTGTCCATATACTAGCAATGTGCATTTGGTGCCATGTATTTCATTTCTAGCAAAAAGTTAGTGAACAATGGTGCATACCAAAAGCACTGATCTACATCAGTGATTTCCAAACCATGGTCCACAGGCAGCTTGCAGCCCAATCAGCACACATATCAGCATATGACATCCTCAGGGCCATACAGATAGTATATATATTGGATGCGGCCCACATAACACAGAGCTGCATATGCAGCCCACAATGATAAATAGGTTGAGAACCACTGATCTACCTGATTGTTTGACTGTAAAACAAGGTTACTTACCAGTAACTGATGTTTTTCGAGATGTGTTGCTCATGTCCATTCCACTACAAGTGAGTGCACGCCACAGTGCACGCTTCCCAGAACTTTTTTCCCCTTAGGAGATCCCATAGGGCAGGCTCTGGTACCCCCTGGAGTCCCACTCACATGCCGTGGTATATGAGGCACTGCCAGCCCTACGCCCCCTCAGTCCCTTCTTTCTGCCAACTCCAGCAGCGGGGACGGGGGGTGGGTTGTGGAATGGACATAAGCAACACATCTCGAAGAACATCAGTTACTGGTAAATAACCTTGTTTTCTTCAAGTGATTGCTCATGTCCATTCCGCTATAGGTGACTAACAAGCAATACCTTGGAGGTGGGTAGGAGTTACCAGTGACTTGCCCGCAGCACAGCTCTGCCGAATCCCGCGTCCTCTCTCGCCTGCTGGATGATGGCATAGTGGGACGTGAAGGTATGCACCGATGACCAGGTGGTGGCTTTGCAGATGTCCTGCAGGGGCACTCACTCCAGGAAGGCTGTAGATGAGGCTTGAGCTCTGGTTGAGTGTGCTGCAATGGTTCCCAGAAGCGGCACTCTCGCCTGCTCATAGCACAACTTGATGCACGATGTAATCCAGGAGGAGATGTGCTGGGTGGAGACAGGTGAGCCTTTCATCCAGTCCGCCACTGCAATGAAGAGCTGCATCGATTTCCAGAACGGTTTTGTACGCTCGATGTAGAAGGCCAGGGCCCATCTCACGTCCAGCAAATGCCATCTCCTAACCTCCTCCAAACCGTGCGGTTTGGGAAAAAACATGGGGAGAAAAATATCTTGGTTACAATGAAATTGGGAAACCACCTTGGGCAGGAAGGCTGGATGCAGCCTTAACTGCACCTTATCCTCATAAAATACTGTATAAGGGGGCTCCGAGGTCAAGGCCCTAAATTCGGAGACCCTCCTAGCTGAAGTAATGGCCACCAGGAAGGCTACCTTCCATGAAAGCATGAGCAGAGGGCATGAAGCCATGAGTTCAAAGGGGGAAGGCGCGCTCTGAAGAGTTCTCTGTACCAGAGCACCCTCTCGGTATTGACAACTTACGGCGCCACTTGCCCTTCGATGACAGAGACCGGCGCCGCTCCGAACTCCGCAGTGCCGAGCCTGATTCCGACAACCAAGTTCCGCATTGTTGACTGTGTGGGGCCGGGTCCTCGGATGGCGATTAGGTTCTGCGCTGCCTCTGTGCAGGAGAACTCCTCGGGGCCGAGTCCTCCGATGGTGACCGGGTTCTGCACTGCCTCCATGCGGGCGAACTCCTTGGTACTGGGGATCTGGAGCAGGAGCTGTCTGAGCAGCGCCTAGCAGACCTCGACCGGTGCCACCTCCTGGCCTGCGCTGCCTCTGGTACCAGGGATCGATGTTGGCACCAAGAGAGGGACTCCATGTCCTGAGTCGAAGCAGGCTGGCTCAACGACGCCAACCGGGAGCGACTGCTGGGGAAGCGTCCTTGCTCCACCCCTGGTGGCCATCCGGCAGGAGATCTTCCTCCCCGTACTGGGGAGCTCCACTGCCCTTCGGGGGGACCCAACGCAGGTTTGCCATGGAACACCAGCCCCTTCTTCCTCGGCGGAGGTGGCGTGAGCAAGGCCAACAAGGATCTTGCCACCTGAAAAGCCTCCGATGTCGACCGTGTCGGCAGGGGCACTCACCCATTCCCAGGAGTCGGGGGAAGCTCCTTGCTTGGATGCACTGGAGAAGACTCAACGGGCCGTGGCCGGTGCATCTCCGCATTCGACCCTGCCCGTACCGACGGTGCAGGGGAGTGTCCGCACTCCGCGCGCTGTTTCTTCCTCTTTGGCAGTGCCGAGTCGATCCCAGTGCCGGTGGTGCACTTTGCACCAAGGTTATGCTCAGTGCCAAGGTGGAGCGTGACGGCTCGGACGCCGATGGAGCACTGCCTCCATGAGCAGGGCTTTTAACCGGATCTCTCGGTCCTTCTGAGTCTGTGGTTTAAAAGTCCTGCATGAGCGGGAAGGCCTTCCTGCAGGGGGCACATGGCTTAAATCCCGGCAACTGGGGCATAGGCCAGCTGCTCTAAGTCCCCCCAGAGACTTGCTTATCTAACTACACTTAACCACTACTTAAAACTAACTAAACTACTTTGAATAACAAGCAGTTCAAACAAGGGGAATGGTACTTGCAGAGAGCAAGGCTAGTTACAGCAACCGTCACGGACGGAAAGAAGGAACTGAGGGGGCTTAGGGCCGGCATTGCCTCATATACCGCGGCATGTGCGCGCGACTCCAGGGGGCACCAGAGCCAGCCCTACGGGATCTGCTAAGGGGAAAAAAGTTCCAGGAACCGTGCACGGTGACGTTCACTCACCTATAGTGGAATGGGCATGAGCAATCACTCGAAGAAGAAGCATCATATTCTGACTCAATTATTCAGTTTTGCGCATACAACTTACTACAGTACATAACTTGACCCCTTAGCATTTCCTTGAGCCACACAGACATTCCTTTCCCTTTCTAGTCAATTAATTTGTATCCACTTACCTTAAAGTTTTCATCAAAAGGTACCTAAACAGAAAGGCCTGACATCTGTTAACCCCTAATGCACTGGTCCTCAGACTGTGGGGCGCTGCCTCCCCAGGGAGGTGCGGAGGAACATGGGAGGGAATGCAGCACGGCATGGGCCAGCTCCCACTGGGGGCAGGGCGGAAGTGCCACCCAGCCATGGCTCTGCCCCATCCTCCGCCCCCAGCCCAGCTCTATCCTCATACCCGCTCTGCCCCCAGGCCAGCTCCGCCCCCATATTCAGTTCTGCCTTCAGCTCCACGTTCAGCCCAAGCTCCTCTGCTGAGCCAACTATGCAGTAACTGGGTGGTGGGGTGGGGTGGTGGTGTGGACAGATTCCATTAGTGTTAAGTGGGAGTTGACAGGAAAAGTTTGGGCACCACTGCCCTCCTAATGTCTACAATTTATAACCTTCCATTGTGCCATACAGATTACATTTTAGACTATTTTAAGCACCAGAGTTCAGCAGCACCCTAGATACATGAAATTTCTAGCGTGTAATCCAGTTCAGATCTATTTTAATACAGAAGGTCATCCAACAACAAGCCTATTCCCCATCCCAGATGCAAAAGTCCTGACTTCTACCTCTTCCTAGTGCGCTAGTATTCATAATTTATATCAAAATCAGTGTGACAGATATGGCAATTTCCTACGATATCCTTGGGAAACCTTACTGAATTGAGTTTAAGCATTTTGGGGGGTCTATTGTATTAAATAAATGGTTTATATATCAGGGTGATCCAAAATTGTAGGTAAATTGTCAAGGGGGTGAAATGTGATATGAAGCCTGGTAAGTGGCATAAACTTCAAAGGACTTATGTTATGTTCTTATGTATTGAACAATATACCAGACAAGAATGGATTTTTGGGACAGCGTCAAGTGGCTTGCCTGGGGAATCTCTAGGGGGAGCTGAATGCAAATTCCCCACCTTCAGTTAGGCAAAAACCCAGCCTTTTGAAGCTATGCCCTGAGGTGAGGACCATTATCTGCTGGTAAGCTGTTCCCAGGGTCTCAAGATCAAAGGCCCATGCTGTATAATGGAAAAATTAATCTATTGCTAGGTGTGCTAGTTCTGAGCTAAGACTGTTACACACTTATAACCACACAAAAAATAAAATTTGTGGGGTCTGAAGGATTGACTCTTACCAGAGACCCTGTTGCAGTTGGAAGGTAATTTCTGGTAAAAACTTACTAGCATGTATGTATATTTTGGTTTTGTTTTCTCTGTAATGCTTTCAAATTAAGAATAAATAGCAGTCTGGCTTGCTGGGAATATCACAGTGTAGGCAGGGAGAACTATGCAGTCAGTCAGGAGGAAAACACATGCACGTCACTACCCAAGAGGTGATGGCTGAGGAACTGGGAGCCTGGGATGGGACTTAGTGGACCACAAGGGAGGAAACAGGTGCAGTTGCTCTGAACTGTGACAATCACACACTAAAAATGCATACACTTGTGTACTCAATGTGTATAAATACTCAAATAAGAAAGAGCTCTCACTGATAAAATCAGTTAAAGTGAAAGCACTGGACCCATTAAAAAAAAGAGTACCAATATAGATTTTACCATACAGCATTATCAGAACCAGCAAGTCAGACTCAAAAGAAAGTTACATACCTAAATTGGTGTCTGCTCGCACCAACAGTTGAGTTTTTTCATTTCCTGCAGGTTTTAAATGCAGTGTTCCTACACCCTTTTCTTTAAATTCATTATCTTTTTTGTAGAACAGTTTGCACCTATAAAAGAAGACAGACCATATGGTCAGACATATGAACAAATTTTTAAAAAAGTTTTCCAGATAATACACAATGATCTACAGTTAAAGCCCTTTAAGTAGTAATTTAAGCTTGCCAATTCAATAATATAAAAAACAAAAAGCCTACATACACATCCAGTCTCCCAGATCAAAATAAAATACATTATTTAGGTTCTTACTGCAACTACCCAGACAGTAGATCCCCACAACACGGGTAAGCTGTCTGTATTAATGTTATTTCAGGAAGAAAATTTGTCATTTAGTCAACAATTTATACTTAAAGCCTATCAGCTATATTTGAAACAAGCTCAAAAAAAAGCTGTGAAATTTTGATTATAACAACAAAGGATTGAAAACATTTTAAGTTTAAACTTTATGGAAAATAAGGCTATGGATAATTTGAAGAACTTGGGAAGTTTTAGGAAGATACTGAAAACTTAGCAAGAAAGACCCACCTAAGCCCCATTCACAAAACAGCTGCCAAATCTAATTTCTTAACAAAATAAAATAAAAAAGAAAACCTATAGTTTTAAAAAAGGGCACCAACCTATGGTATACAAAGTGCAAGACAAATGACCATATGTTATATAAAATAAAAACCTGAGAAAAGTAGTTAAACAATATAGATTTTAATATATACAACTGTTGGCCATTGTCTGAAACACTAATTTTACTGCAAAACTGGAGAAACAAATAGTATCTCACACGATGCAATTGCAAGTTAAAGCATAAGAATAGATTTCAGTAGGACCATAAAGCAAAATGTTAAAAAACAGGAGAGCTGAACTTGAAAATATTAACTGTTAAAGCCAGAGTTTGCACTATACCAAATTAAAAAAAAAAAAAAATAGAAACTATTATCCTAAAACAAGTTCTTGTGTACTTTGTATACCTTGCTTCAAAATATTGAAAGTTAAAGCCCCAATCCTTCAAAGATTTAATATGGCACATCTATTCATCTGAGTGAAGTTTTCCTTTTATATCAATGGGACAACACATGTACTTGAACTTAAGCAACGTGCATAAGCGTTCGGCGCATCAGGTGCTAAAACTTTATTTTAATTAAATACTTCTTTTAATAGGCTTAAAATCTGAATTTGAAACAAATTTGGTTCTTTGTTAACCATGAAAAGTTATTTAGACTTAAAATACCTGAAATATTGTGAATTATTTCATATACAGACCAAAATTTTCAAAAACAGGAGTCTAACTTTATACTCCTATGTCCACAGGCTCCTGTGGAGGGATTTTCAAAAGCACTCTAGGAGAACAAGTCCCATCAACTTCAAATTGCAAAAGCTGATGGAGGAGTATAGCTTTCAGCTTTCTTGAGCTGTGGAAGTTCAATATATCAGAATGTGGTGTTGGTTGCAAATACAGCACAAACTTTTGCTCATTGATTTTATGTTTGAATGTGTGTTGTTCTCAGAGTACAGACTGGTCCTAGATGAGGTCCTAGACTTTCAGCACAGATGTGCATAGATGAAACATCTTTTTAAAAAAAATGTATGTAAAACCTGACATTCTAACAATTAATAAACTAAAAAAAACAAGTACAAAATATCAGTTTCAACAATTTAGGACTGTAGACTAGGAAGAAGTTACACAACTTGCAACATGTAAATAAGTTATTTCAATTCCTAAAAAAATTAACTTAAATCTATTTTATTTTTAAAAGTTGTGATTTTATCCACTATGGCTGTAAGCAATAAAATGATCACTTACTTCTTCGAATAGAAGGCATCATCTTCCTTTACCTCATTAACAACTGCTTTTGGTGGTTCTTCCTCCTCTTCATCTCCTCCTTAAACAAAGAAATGGTTTAATACAACCCAGAACCACGTTGTGCAGATATCACTTTAAATTTTTTTTTTTCTTAGCGTTATATTCGTGATAATAATACACATACACATATATATATTACATATTTAGAGTGCACATATACAAGTCCCCTGAGATTGCCAAAAAATATTTGAAATTGATATGGGGCTTGGAGGTAAGGCAATTTTAAGAAACCTTCTGTGCACAGTAAGTCTAGTTTTTTAATAGCTACACCAGCTAAGTGTAATTTGGCTCATTCTCAGCTCCATATTCATTTTTGGAAGTTTGAATAGTATCTAGTTAATTATAAGGGTTTGGGTTTTTTTCCCCTAAACCAGGATTTTTTTGGGGGGGGAAGTTTAATTAGATATGCAGGTTTGGTACAGTTAAAGTTACATTGTGTTTAATTTGAGCTAAAGATTACAATGTAATTAAATTTCAGCAGTGATTATACTTATCACATTGTAGGGGAAATATGCACTTTTTAAACATATACTAGTCTGACATGTATTAAGTCAATATAGGTTCTGGATTACAAATTTGGTTGAAATTTTGGATGAACATGAATCAGATTTCAATTGTAAAATTTCAATAGTTCTGTATGCAAATAAACTACTTATGAAACACTGAAAAAGCTATTAAAATGTATAAATCCAACTAAAATTTACAGTTTTTTACAGTAATGAGTTGACAGCAGAATGAGAAATTCAAGATTAGAGGTAAAGTTCTGCAATTGTTCAGTACTGAAAATACAACAGTAAGATGGTGAATAAACCTATACAAGACCTTGTTTAAGCTTAATAGCTCACTACAAAGAAGTCTTGAAATACTAAATTATGCCCCAACATTGAAAGCATAATCCTTAGCAAAAGTTCAACTTCTCAAAAATCAGTATTTACCTTTATCATCACTTCCACTTTCTGTCTGAGCTTCCAATACACTGGTGGAAAATGTGGAGACAGACTTTCCCTGCTTTACATCTTTTCCAAATACACCCGAATTCCCAGGGGAGAATGAAAAATTAGTTAGTGCGCCAGAACTAAGGGAACCCAAAATAGAATTATCAACATTCTTGCCAAAATTAAATGAGACATTTGATGTAGCTCCTAATGTTGGTTCCCTGTTCTTTTCTGATGTAGATTCAGTTTTCTTGTCTGATTCATCCTCCGTTTTGTTTCTGTTAAATAAAAACGTTGATCCTTGCTGAAGTTTTGAAGTCCCAAACGTAGGAACAGACTGAGTTCCAATTATTGTCTTGTTACTTTCATTTTCAGAGCCGCTATCACTACTGCTTCCATGGTGTTGTTCAATGCTTGCTAAATATTTCTCATAGTCTCTAAAAATGGGTGTCAGATCACAGAGTGGGTTTGTGTTTACATGCTTTACTATCCAGTCACGCACAGAACAGTTTAGAGCTGCTAACTGTTTGTGATAATCACTAGAGCTGCACATTTTGTAACCAGAGGATGAGGACTGTTGACTGCCACCATTAGCTTTTATATTTGCTGTCTTTTTCTCAACCAATGCAGTGGTGGGACCATTTGATGTCACAGATCCTATTGAAAAAAGAAAGAGTAATTAAAAAACAGTAATCTGGAAGATACTTATTTTTTCTTTAAAGCTTGCATAGCAACTCATCTACGTTCTTGCTCAAGTAGCTCTCTCTGTGAGCTTAATTTAATCTGTATTATCACAATATGTGAGAGCTGAGGGAAAAGGAAAAGAGGAGAACAAGTAAATATACAATGCTTTAAAAACAGGCCCAGTGTTTGCAGTCTGGAGTTTCAAAATCGTATGAATATAGTAATTAAAGATAAGACAAAAATTCCAAAAAACACCACAGTATCAAAAAATTTTAAAGCTTAAAAGCTAAACCAAGTACAGTATTAAAAAAAAAAAAAAAAAAAAAAAAGGAACAGTACAGAAAAATGCTAAGGAAATACAAGGGAAGATTCTAGGTATAGGTTAGTTTTCAGTAACTTATCTGCTGCATCCAACATGATTAACTAATAAAAACAAAAAGATAAAGCTATTACAAGTTTAAGGATGCACATTTAAAATTAGAAAATGCAGAAGTTACAGACAGTAATATTTACTTGGCTATCTTGCACAACTGCATATTTCACAATATGTTATACATACAGAAATTAAGTTCATCTTCATACACAGGGCCTGAGCCTGTTCTCATTGAAGTCAAAAGCTCTCTCATTCGCTTCAATGGGAACCAGTTCAGTCCCTTAAATCAGAAAGGTAGGGATATAAAATACTGAATACATTCAATGGTGAAAAGTTCCAGAGGGGTAGCCGTGTTAGTCTGTATACAGCAAACACAATGAGTGTCCTGTAGTACCTTAAAGACTAACAAATTCCTGCGGGCATAAGCTTTCATGGGCTGCAACCCACTTCGTCAGATGCATCTTAAAGCACGAAAGCTTATGCCCGCAGAAATTTGTTAGTCTTTAAGGTGCTACAGGACTCTCGTTGTTTTTGCTGAATACACTCAGTACAGGCAACTGATGCTTTTGAACAACTTTAGCTTTTATATTTCTTCCCTTCTAAAGTGCCTGTTTTTAGTTCCCACTTTTTACTGTTATTTGCTACAAAAATTTTCTGCCAAGCTTGTATAAAAGGGCAGCACATATCTGTAATAACTATACCTTTACATCAGAAAAAGCTATATTTGAAGTAGAAGTCTAGAATTTACAAAATCTTGTAGAACGCAGCAGTGATGAGACAAATTTTACTAGATAATCTTTGCTGAGTGTTTCATTAAGGTATATTAACAAATTGTCCTATGCCACTTGTCTGAGTATAGTAGCCCATATCCCTGTCTTGTTTGAGCAAGAATTTAGTGGGACTCTATAGTAATCTCACAACAGGGACTGGGATTAATTTTTGCTGAAAAGATGGCAAATGAGCACGTTCAAAAATTTAAAAAATAACTGATTATAACTCTAAACAAAGGAATCAGTGCAGACTAAGTCCATGCTAAATTTCAAGAAATTTCTAGTCTATAAACTTAGGCTAAAGTTATTTTAACAAAAAGCATTCACTTTTCTGTATTTATCACAAGGGATTAGGGGACAAAAAAGATTACTAACTTTCTTTAACTGCTGTTCTTCAAGATGTATTGCACATGTCCATTCCACGCTTGGTGTGTGTGCACCCTGCGCAGTCATAGGAAATTTTCCCCTCTGTCATCTGTTGGGGCAACTCAAGAATCCTCTGCTGTCACATGCCACTGTGGCCTGGTCTACACTTACTGAGAAATTCAGCAGCAGTCAACAGGAGATACGCAAGCTTCGTAGAGTAGCTTGCATATCTCCCATTGACTTCCTAAATTCTAATGAGCATGGAGTCCCTACTACGCTGCGCCAATGGGAAATGCCCTCCTATTGATGCAGCGTTACTCTTTTTCCAGGGGGTGGATTTACTAAGTTGATTTCTGGATTGACTGAGCAGGTCTCCACCCGAAGAATCGAGCTGACGGTGGTGAATTTGCCGCCATCAGTGAAGACATACCCTGTGTGCCAGTATAAAAGGCCCAGCTACCCCAGAGTCCCCTCAGTTCCTTCTTGCTTGACAACTCCAGAGGGACTGGAGAACAGATCATAGAATGGAAATGTGTAACATATTTTGAAGAAGGTTAGTAAGCAGTTACAGAAGGTTAGTAAGCATTTTTCCTTTGAGTTATTGCACATGTGCATTACACTGACTCAAGCTGTGAAGTAGGAGGGGGCAATGGAGACTATGTAAACACTGACTGGAGTACAACTCATCCAAATTTAGCATAGTCTCTAAAGTGCTGAGTGATCGCATAATAGGATGCGAAGGCGTGCACCAAAGACCACATTGCCAGTGGTCTTTGGAGGGCTTTCTACTCTTTAACAAAACATTGAGAACTTGCTTTGAGCAAGACTCCATTCTTAAGATTTAGCCATGGAGTCTCCAGGCTATTAAATGATTGTTCTGATGGAGCAGCTGACCATGATCCTGCATAATTAAGTCACAGTCCAATGGAAGCAAAACTGGAGCCTCCACAGACAGATCCAGGAGAGTGGAGAAACAGTATGGCTGAGGCCATGCTGGGGCTATTGGTATAACCTGGGCATGATCCCATTTGATCTTTAGAACACTGTGTAGGAATGGAACTGGAGGAAAAGCATAGCAAAGCTTGTTCAACCACGGTCACAGGAAAGCATCTGTGATGGAACCAGAACCGCAACCCTGCAGGGAGCAAAACTGATGGCATTTCCTGTTGGTTTTGGTTGTGAATAAGTTTAAGTGGAGATACCCCCACTGCTGGAAAACGCATCTGGCTACATCCAGCTGGAGAAACCATTTGTGGTGACAATCTGCTTAGGCAGTCTGGCAACTAGTTCTGCACCCCTGGAAGGTAAGAGGCTTCAAGGTTGATGGAATTGGCAATGCAAAAATTCAGTAAGTGAGCTGCTTCTTGCCAAAACAGGGAAGAGTGAGCATCTCCCTGCCTGTTGAAGTAAAACACTGCCACTGAGTTGCATGCGAAAAACAGGCTTTTCCTGCCCATGACCTGAGATAGGAAAGCCTGACAGGCTAGGTGGACAGCTCTTAGCTCCCTGACATTGATATGCAGAGACAGATCCCTTGAGGACCATAAACCTTGAGTTTTGAGAGGACCCCGATGAGCCCTCCATCCAAGGGCAGACACATCCATCACCACTGTCAGCAAAGGTTGAAGGCAGACAAAGGGAATGACTGCACATATACTGATCGGGTTTGTCCACCAATAAGAAGTCAAATAGTTGAGAAGGCATATTCAGCACAAAGTTCAGATGGTAACGACTTGGCAAATAAATGGAGGACAGCCAACTTTGAAAAGTCCTAAAACATAAGAATAGCCATACTGGGTCAGAACAATAGTCCATCTAGCTCAGTGTCCTGTCTTCCAACAGTGGCCAATGCCTGGTGCTTCAGAGGGAATGAGTGGAACAGGCAATCAAGTCATCCATCCCCCATTGTCCTCTCCCAGTTTCTGGCAAATCAGAGGCTATGGACACCCAGACAGTGGGGTTGCATCCTTGACTACCTTGGAAAATAGCCACTGATGAATGTATCCTCCATGAACTCAGCTAATTCTTTTTTGAACCCCATTATAGTTTTGGCCTTCACAACATCCCATGGCAAGGAGCTCCACTGGTTGACTGTGTATTGTGTGAAAAAGTATTTTTTGTTTGTTTTAAACCTGCTTCCTATTAATTTCATTAGGTAACGCCGGGTTCTTGTGTTATGTGAACACTTGTTTATTCACTTTCTTCACACCAGTCATGATTTTATAGACTTTTCATATCCCCTCTTAGTTGTCTCTTTTCCAAGCTGAAAAGTCCGTCTTTTTAACCTTTTCTCATACGAAAGCTGTTCCATACCCTTAAATCATTTTTGTTGCCCTTGCCCTTCTCTGTACTTTTTCCAATTCAATTTTTTTTTTTTTAAGATGGGAAAACAGGAACTGCAAGCAGTATTCAATGCTATGGATTTATATAGTGGCATTATGATATTTACTGTCTAATCTATCTCTTTTGTAATGGTTCCTAACATTGTTAGCTTTTCTGACTGCTGCTGCACATTGAGTGGATGTTTTCAGAGAACTATCCATAATGACTACAAGATCTCCTTGAGTGGTAACTGCCAATTTAGATCCTATCATTTTGTATGTATAGTTGGCATTATGTTTTCCAATGTGTATTACTTTGCATTTATCAACATTGAGTTTCATCTGCCATTCTGTTGCCCAGTCACCCACTTTGTGAGATCCCTTTGTAACTCTTCATAGTCTGCTTTGGACTTAACTATTTTGAATAATTTTATATCATCTGGATATTTTATCACCTCACTGTATACCCCTTTTTCCGATTCATTTATGAATATGTTGAACAGCACTGCTCACACGCAGTACTGGGCTCAGGAACAGGCAATGACTGGCGAGTCAACTCCCGACACCTCTCTGAAGACACAGAACATGCCCAATTCTATTTCAGCTAGAGGCAACCCAGGGGTGGTAAACACCTAGGTGGGGCGTAGCATCACTGGCTTTGAGACTGGGAAATATAGGAGCCAATCTCTGATTCAGAGGAGGATGAATCACCCTCTGATGACCAAGGAGGAGAGCTGCTCCCAACAGTGCTGAGTCAGTGAAGCATGTAGAGCAGACAACACTGCAGGCTTACTCTTTGATGGCGCTGAAATGGAAACCCCAAAACTGCACTATAACTAAGTACTAATCAACTAAAAAAACTACTTACAATAAATTTACAATGAGCACATAAAACACTTGCTAAGGCAAGCCAAGCAATTCCAACTACCATCACAGCTGGTAAAATCATGGAGCAGGTCCTTAAGGAATCCATTTTAAGGCACTTGGAAGAGAGGAAGGTGATCAGGAACAGTCAACACGGATTCACTAAGGGAAAGTCATGCCTGACCAACCTGATTGCTTTCTATGATGAGGTGACTGGCTCTGTGGATGTAGGGAAGGCGGTGGATGTGATATACCTTGACTTTAGCAAAGCTTTTGATACTGTCTCACACAGTATTCTTATCAGCAAGTTAAAGAAGTATGGGTTGGATGAATGGACTATAAAATGGATAGAGAACTGGCTAGAGCATAGGGCTCAACGAGTAGTGATCAATGGCTCCATGTCTAGCTGGCAACCTGTCACAAGCGGAGTTCCCCAGGGGTCGGTCCTGGGGCCGGTTTTGTTCAACATCTTTATTAATGATCTGGAGGATGGGGTAGATTGCACCCTCAGCAAGTTTGTGGACGACACTAAGCTGGGGGGAGTAGTAGATACCCTGGAGGGTAGGGATAGGATACAGAGTGACCTAAACAAACTGGAGGATTGGGCCAAAAGAAATCTAATGAGGTTTAACAAGGACAAGTGCAGAGTCCTCCACTTAGGAAGGAAGAATCCCATGCACAGCTATAGACTGGGGACCGACGAGCTGGGCAGCAGCTCTGCAGAAAAGGACCTGGGGGTAACAGTGGATAAAAAGCTGGATATGAGTCAGCAGTGTGCCCTGGTTGTCAAGAAGGCTAATGGCATATTGGGCTGCATTAGGAGGGGCATTGCCAGCAGGTCACGGGAAGTGATTATTCCCCTCTATTGGGCATTGGTGAGGCCGCATTTAGAATATTGTGTCCAGTTTTGGGCCCCCCACTACAAAAAGGATGTGGACAAGTTAGAGAGAGTGCAGCGGAGGGCAACCAAAATGATTAGGGGGCTGGAGCACAGGACTTATGAGGAGAGGCTGAGGGAACTGGGCTTGTTTAGTCTGCAAAAGAGAAGAGTGAGGGGGGATTTGATAGCGGCCTTTAACTACCTGAAAGGGGGTTCCAGGGAGGATGGGGCTAGGCTATTCTCGGTGGTGGGAGATGACAGAACAAGGAGCAACGGTCTCAAGTTGCAGGGCGGGAGGTCTAGGTTGGACATTAGGAAAAAGTTTTTTACTAGGAGGGTGGTGAAGCACTGGAATGGGTTACCTAGGGAGGTGGTGGAATCTCCATCCTTAGAGGTTTTTAAGCTGAGGCTTGACAAAGCCCTGGTTGGGATGATATAGCTGAGGTTAGTCCTGCTTTGAGCAGGGGGTTGGACTAGATGACCTCCTGAGGTCCTTTCCAACTCTAATATTCTATGGTTCTATGATTCTATGAAGGAACTGAGGGGACTCTGAGGCAGCTGGGCCCTTCATACCTGCATGCAGTGGCATGCAATGGTAGAGGATGCTTGAGCTGCCCCAACACATACCATCGAGGGAAAAATTTCCAATAGACTGTGTTGGGGCATGTGCACACCAAGAATGGAATGGACATACAATTATTACTTGAAGAAAGGGGTCACTCACTTTATGCAGTAATTGTGGTTCTTTGAGATGTGGATCCTTTTGGGTGCACCACTGTAGCTGTGCTTCAGATTTTAGGTAGCAATGTCTGTTCGACTCGCCCATGAGCTCTCCCTGTCTTGGGCTCTGCCTCAAGGCTATCTAGCACTGCACGGGCAAATCGCCCTCAGTTCCTGTGCTACGGCAGAGCCCATTGATAAGAACTCCAAAGTAGAGGATGGAGGGCAGGTAGTGGAGGACCTACAGGGACACATATCTTGAAGAACCACAGTTACTGCACCAGGTGAGTAACCCCTTTCTTCTTCAAGTAGTGTCCCTATGAGTACTACACTGTAGGTCTATGTTGAAAAGTTCCAGAGGGGTAGCCGTATTAGTCTGTATACAGCAAAAACAACGAGAGTTCTGTAGCACTTTAAAGACTAACAAATTTAATTTCTGCATGAGCTTTTGTGGGCTGTAACCCACTTCGTCAGATGTCAGGAATAGATATCACATAGGAGGCATATATATATACACATATACATATACATATATATACGTATACACACACACACACACACACACACATCCAAGGGAAGTAACAAAAATGGGGAAAATGGATAAAAGCAAAGTCCATTCAGTTAGAATAGTTGAGGCCTATTCACAACCATTGATTAGGAGGTGAGAATGTGTGATAAATGGAGATTGATCTCCCAGGACCCCCTGTCACGGACTTGAAAGTTGCCATACTCCTACAAAAAAACTTCAAAAACAGACTTCAAAGAGAAACTGCTGAGCTTGAAATCATCTGCAAACTTGACACAATCAAACTGGGTCTGAATCCGGACTTGGAATGGTTCTCATTACAAGAAGTAATTGCCACTGATCACACATTCTCACCTCTGTGTTACCTATTTTCTGTATTACTGCATCTGAAGAAGAGAGCTGAAGTCTCTCGAAAGCTTATGTCTGCAAATATTAAATTTGTTAGTCTTTAAAGTGCCACAGAACTCTCGTTGTTTTTGCTGTATACAGACTAACACGGCTACCCCTCTGGAACTATTGATGATAATACTGAGAAGGCAAACGTGGCATCAGATGCTGAGTGATGGGCGATTACATAATATTCTGCAAAAGTATGAGCAGATGCCCAAGTTGCTGCTCTGCATACTTCTGTGATGGGAATGTTTTTGACAAAGGCTACAGAAGTGGAAACAAAACTTGTGGAATGAGTTCAAACTCCAGATAGAAGCTGGAGATTGTGAGTACAATAGCAATAGGTAATGCAGTCCAATATCCATTGAGAGAGTCTGTTCAGAGATTGAGAATTCTTTAGATCTCTCTGCAATAGAAAGGAACAGCCAGATTTTCTGAAAGATTTAGTTCTATCCAAATAGAATGCTATTGCTCTCCTGACATCCAGTGTATGTAATATTGCCGCACTCTTGTCCCAATATGGGTTGGGGAAGAAGGCTGGAAGGTGTATAAATTGGTTTATGTGGCAGGCAGAAGAGATTTTTGGGAGGAATTTGGGGTGTAGTCACAGTGTAATCTTATCTCTGAAAAAAAATTATAAAAGGTGGGTGTGAACCCATTTCCCTGATCCTTCAAGCTGAGGTGATGGCTACTGGGAATGCTATTTTCCTAAATAGATGCACAAGCTAGCACGTGGCCATGCGTTCCAAAGGAGGCTTTGTAAGGCACTTGAGGACCAGGTTAAGGTGCCATGTTGATGTAGGACATCTGATTTGTGGGAAAAGATTTATCTACACCCTTGAGGAATTATTTCGTTGTAGGATGAGTGAAAATGGAGTAGCCATTTCATCTTATGATGAAAGGAGGTTATGGCTGCGAGAAGGATCTTTACTCAACTTAAAAGATAATCCTGACTTTTTTAGATCTAGGATGTAGTCGACTAGCGGGAGGGGAGAAGATTTGGGGGTAACATGTTTTGAGTCACACCAGATTTGGAATCTTTTCCACTTCTGAATATATGTGTGATGAATCATTTTTCTGCTATGTAATAGCACGTCTTTCACATCCTCTGAACAGGACATCTCTATGTTTCGAACCATCGAGGAGCCATGCCTTATGTCAGAGAACCTGCAAGTTGGTGTGGTGGTTCTGACCAGCATTCTGAGAGGAGGTGAAGAAGGGGCTGAAGAGTGATTGACGGACTTGATGCTGAATAAAGCGTGAGAACCATGTTTGTCTTGGCCACATAGGAACTATGAGAATAACCTTTGTTCTTTCCTTTCTTATCTTGAACAGGACCTTCAATATGAGATGAAATGGAGGAAGGCATAAAGTAGACCTGTGTTCCAGTGAAAGAGAAAAGCATCTGAGAGGATGACCCAGTCTGGCTCTGGAGCAGAACTGGGAACATTTCTTGTTTTTGGCCCAGTCAAATAAGTCTATTTCTGGAACTCTCCAACACAGAAATACATTGTGCACAAGAATAGGGTTCGTTTTCCATTCATGCGCATGCAAAAATTTCCTGCTGAGGATGTCCACTGTGGTATTTTGTATGCCCAGAAGGTAGGCTGCTGATACGTTGAGGTTGTGCCAAATGCACCAGTTCCAGTGTTTCACTGCCTTGGCACAAAGGGACAGTGATCTTGCTCATCCCCAGAGATTTATGTGAAACATACATGCTGTGTTGTACATCATAATCTTTATATGCTTGCCTTTGATCAACAATGGCAAACGTGAACAGTGCTCCTGACCGCTCTGAGCTCTAACAGGTTGATGTGCAGTGTCGATTCCAAGGGGGACCATTTGCCTTGAACCGTATGGTTGTCTAGATGAGCTTCTCAGCCCAGTAAAGATGACTGTTGTCAATATCAACATGGGAAGTGGCTGAGTGAAGGGAACCCCTGCGCAGACATTCTGAGGATCTTTCTACCATTCAAGAGAGTTTTTGACTATAGAGGGGATGTACTGAAGTTTATTTCATCTGTCTCTGGTGCATATACCATTTTGAAGGAAACGCATGTGGAGGCTTGCGTGACTTATTACAAAAGGTGCCTGCCACCATGTGCCCCAGTAGTTGTAGGCAATTTCTGGCTGAAATCTCTGGCCTGGCCTAGATTGTGTCGATTAAGATGGTTAAGGTGCTGAATTTCTGTAGTGGGAGGAAGGTTTTGGCCTTCACTGCCTCTGGATAAGCTCCTATGAATTTGAGAAGTTGCAGAGAGTCTATTTTTGAATATTCAGTTATAATCCCAGCTGCATGAAAACATCTACATTCTTTTGTGTGGCTGATAGGGTGTTGAAAGGTTGAGTAAGCAACAGTCTACATACAGATATCATAATTTCTAGTTTACAGAGATGTGTGGCTTCCATGGATAGGATCTTCGAGAACACTCTGGATGCAGATGATAGGCTCAATGGAAGTACCATGTACTGAAAATGGTCTTGACCCAGGGTGAATCTCAGAAACCTCCTGTGGGAATGTTGGATTGCAATATGAAAATAAGCATCTTGTAGGTCGAGGGTAGAGAACCAGTCTCCCTGGTCCAGAGATGGAAGTATTACTACTAATGTAACCATCCTGAATTGTTGTGCCTTTATATATCTGCTGAATGATATCAGATCCAGAAAGGGTCTCTGATCTTTTTTGGTATCAGGAAGTATTTGGAATAGAACCCTTCCCTCTGTGCTGATTGGGAACTGCTTCTATAGTACCGAGGTTTAAGAGATGGTTTACTTCCTGACATAACAGTTGCTCATGAGATGGATCCCTGAAGGAATGGACAGGGAGTAAGGGTGGTTAGGAAGGAAGGAAGTAAAGTGGATGGAATAACTATTAGAAAGGATTTCCAGTACCCACTTGTCTGACATCTTTTCCCAGTTTTGTCCAAAAAAAAAAAAAAAGGCTGTGTCCGAGACGATGTAAATTATTCAAGTTTTGCAACAACTGACAATGGGCATGGTAGCTTGGGGCCTCAACCAATGCATCACAATTGATTTTTTTTATGTTGATGGTGTGAAGTTGAGATTTGGGCTGTTGTCAGTCTGTTTTTGTACCCCATCTCTTCTGCTGGGTTTCACAGTGTCTTAAGGTGGAGGGAACTGAGCAGGCTGGAATTTTTGTGATGTCTGAGATTTGCTGTATTTCCTTTTTTGTGCAGATGTGTAGATATCCAAAGAATGCAACATGGCTTTTGAGTCTTTTAATGTGTGGATGAATTCATCTGTTTTTCTGCAAAGAGTTTGGATCCTTCAAATGCTCTGAGAATGAATATATGTCATCGTCATCCTCCTCTTTTTCTTTGCTCAATAGAGGTGGAGCAGACAAGGAGGCTGATGGTGTGTGTCTCGGTGCCATAGAGAATTCTGGGGATCGTGAGGTACTCGGTACCGCAGTAGTGTAGCTACCGACTAATGGGGATTCTGGAGTTTCTGACACCAACAGGTCTTTGGAGAAATGGACTTCCTGTGGTACCATAGTAGCAGTCAGTACTGTTAAAGTCTGCCAAGAGGGGTAAAAACTGTCAAGAGGGAGCCAATGCAAGAGAATCAAATGGTACCTGTAGTCTTCTGTGATCTGAGGAATGGCCAGAAGATGGTGCTTTAGACTTTTGTGTAGTGGAAGTACTTGCTACCAAGGCACTTTTTGACTCCAGCAGTTCTGTTTAGTGTGCTCTCTATTGTTCTTCTCCTCTGATGGTACCAACGTCCCTGAATCTTTGCCCTTCAGGTCTTTAGGCTCAGTGATGGTACTGGTAGCTGAGGATCCTATAGCCTCGCGTTCGCAGTTCGGTCTGTATCGAGGTGGACAATTTTGCTGGGTCTCTTTTTTTTTTTTTTTTTTTTTAGGATTTCTGAGAGGAATCACCAAAGATTTCCTCTTTGAAGCCACCTGAATGTGATGTCCTGAGGATGCTTATGGTCAGGTCGGGCATTGTTGTTTGGAGAGAGGGGGCGGTCCCAGGTCTGAGGCTGGTCTAAGTGAACTTTCCATTATGAGGAGTCTGTGCTTCAGCTCCAGTTTTTTTTCTTGCCCTTGATTTTAATTTCAGGCAGAAAGTACACTTCTGTGGTACATGAGACTCTCTGATGCAGCATGAATGGCCATCACTGACTGGAACAGTTTTTCTGCAGGAGACACAGCATTTAAACCTGAGGGAGGCAAGCATGACCCTTTTTGGGTTTTGCTGCCCAAAGAGGAAGAGATTATGAGAATCAACTAAGGACAGGGAGATAACGGTTTTCAAAATCTGCTTCTTCCTCCCTCCATTTTATTTTGTTGAGAAAGAACTGAGAGTCATTTGCCCATGCAGCATGAGAGACCCTTGAGGCAGAGCACAAGATAAGGAGAGCACATGTACAGGCTGATCGGACATTGCTATCTAAAATCTCCAATCTGAGGCACAGGAACGTGGATACAACTATAGTGGAGGACCCATAGGGACATTACTCGAAGAAGAACCAATCTTTCAAAATGAAAAGTTCCATCTTCCAGCAGAGAACATGCGATGAATTCAATCCTAAATGATCGTTTTGGAAAACGGGGGTTATAAAGAGCAAGTTTTACCCTCTTCACTATAGTAAGCATGACCAGTGCTGGCTATTAAAATGATGTATTCAATTGTGTTCTTCAAGTAGTGTCAAAGATTGACAGCTGTTTCAAAGTCTGGATCAAGGTTTATCAAGCTATTTAAAATTTCTTAAAATTATAGGTGTCATAACACAATGTATGAAAGTCTAGTTAATAGGATAGTTTTGCAGTATAAGATGTTTAAATATTGTAAATGACAAGATTTTATTTACAAGGTAAACTGCATGTTTACAAAACATTGGAAAAATACTGAAGCCACAAAACCTGTTTATATAGAATCTAGATTTGAGATTACATGTTATATTTATAAAACATTCCCTTACTGATAAATTAGCTCACTAGAGAGCATAAAATCATACAACTTCGGGAATCAATTATCCAGCAGTCTGCAGCTAAGATGTCCACCTAGGAGCTTTTCATTAAAGGAAAAATATAAAGGATGACTCCACCACCAGAAGAAAATGGGACATATGCATTATGAAAACCCAGTTTGACTCCAGAAAACTAGAATCAAAAGTATTTTTTACAATGTATAAAAGATAGGATTCAAGTATAACCATCACTTCATTAGTTCAAAAGTTTTCCCATAGGAAGCTGCAGTACAGAAAAACCATTTCAGATTATTGTATCTAATGTATGTACAGTATTTCAGTAGTTGTCACAACTTATTTTATAAAATAATTATAGAATCAGGTGGCCAGAATTATGATTTTAAGATTACTTTGAAAACACAATGGCTATGTGGGGGTGGGGGGTGGGGTGGGGAATGGAAAATTACATTTCTCAGTGTGCTCAATTTGAATTTAAGTAAATTAGCAATGTGTTTTATACATAACAAAATACAACAATTAGTGTAGCTTGAAAGTCATTTAAAGCTCTTCTCTTAAGATCTAAATCAAATATTTAAAGACCATCTGATTAATCTTTCAGTGAAAGTTGCAACTGAAGCAGTCACATCTCATGGGTTATTTTCATTGAATTTTATTAATCTAAATTGTGGAATTTAGAAAAATGAGAGAAAATATTCAAGATTAAAATGAAAGTACTTTATCAGCAGGATTTCACAAACTTGGCATGCTATACCATGTTTTGATCTTCCATTTGCATTCATTCTCTTTTCAGAAAGCCTCCCATTTCTACTTAATCTACTACCAAATATGAATTAGTTTCCAAATTTCACATTTGGGGATCCAATTGTGTATATGATGGCTTGCCCTTCCCACTTGTTTAAAGTCTTCGTAAGAAACCCAATGGGAAATCAAGTTTTTTCTTTTACTGTTACAATGAAAAACGGTCACTTAAATTTTGGACCATCATTTTAGCTTAAATAAATTCATTAATAAGTTTGGAAATGTTTTTGTAATTACATGACAATTTTATTTAATACAAATAAAAGTATTAGTCAACTTACCAAATGCAGGCTGTGTTTCAGAAGTGGTCTTTAAACTGGTGAAAGGAGGAGTACTAGAAATACCACTGCTTCCATTCGACAGCCCTCCTAAAGGCTTTTTTTCTGTACCATTACCAAATCCAGAGAAGCCGCCAACTCCTTTTCCAGAAGGTAAAACAAAACCTTTAAACCCTTTAAAAGCCCCTCCACTGTCAGACTGAAATAAAATAAAATACAACCAGTTACATACACCTCATCCACAAAAATTCTTCCAGCTACTTAGTATTAATTGTCAAGGTTCCTTCAATGGTACTGAATCCCTACAAAAACAAAAAACCACAAGTGCTAGTGTTTCTGTAGCTACTACATTTGACAAATAAAAAAAATCATTCTCTAGCCCAGGGGTTCTCAACCGGTGGTACGCGTACCACTAGTGGTACGCGGAAGCCAGCTTGGTGGTACGCGAGGCAAACCGCGCCGCCGATTCCGCCGCCGAATCCCCCCCCCCCCCCCGCCGCCGAGAAACTCTGCTGCCGCCAATTCCCCCCCCCCCCGCAGCCGCCGCCGCCAAACGCTGCCGCCGATTCCCCCCCCGCAGCCGCCGCCGCCAAACGCTGCCGCCGATTCCCCCCCCAGCCGCCGCCGCCAAACGCCCGCCGCCGCCAAACGCTGCCGCCGATTCCCCCCCCGCAGCCGCCGCCGCCAAACGCTGCCGCCGATTCCCCCCCCCGCAGCCGCCGCCGCCAAACGCTGCCGCCGATTCCGCCCCCCCGCGCAGCCGCCGCCAAACGCTGCCGCCGATTCCGCCCCCCCCGCAGCCGCCGCCGCCGACAAACGCTGCCGCCGATTCCGCCCCCCGCCCCCGCCCGCAGCCGCCGCCGCCGCCGATGCCCCCCCCGCGCAGCCGCGCCGCCGCCGCCGCCGCCGATGCCCCCCCCGCGCAGCCGCCGATGCCCCCCCCGCAGCCGCCGCCGCCGATGCCCCCCCCGCGCAGCCGCCGCCGCCGCCGATTCCCCCCCCCGCGCAGCCGCCGCCGCCGCCGATTCCCCCCGCGCAGCCGCCGCCGCCGCCGATTCCCCCCCAGCGCCGCCGCCGCCGAGCCGCCGCCGCCGCCGCCGATTCCCCCCCCGCGCAGCCGCCGCCGCCGCCGATTCCCCCCCCGCGCAGCCGCCGCCGCCGCCGATTCCCCCCCCCCGCAGTCAGATCTTCACTGACCACTCAATCGATCCAGATAGGGTACCGCCATCAGACCGACCTAAGTTATTTTTAAAATCTCCACAATTTTCCCTCTGATGGAAAAATCAGGTTTACTTACCAGTAACTGTTGTTCTTCGAGATGTGTTAATCATATACATTCCAATATAGGTGTGTGCATACCCCGTGCACAGTTTCCCGGAACTTTTTTCCCCTTAGCAAGCCCTGTAGGGTCAGCTCAGGCGCCCCCTGTAGTACCGTGCTCATATCACAGTACATAGGGCACTGCCGACCCTGCAGGCCCTCAGTCCCTTCTTTCTGCCGACTCTGACAGTGGGGACGAAGGGTGGGTTTGGAATGGATATGAGCAACACATCTCGAAGAACAACAGTTACTGGTAAGTAACCTTGTTTTCTCTCTTCGAGTGATTGCTCAGATTCATTCCCATATAAGTGATTAAATAGCCATACCTTGGAGGTGAGTAGAAGTCAGCGTTGAGCTGCTCTCACCAGCACGGCCTTGCCGAAGCCCGCGTCCTTTCTCGCCTGCTGCACGATGGCATAGTGGGACATGAAGGTGTGGACCGAAGACCAGGTCGCTGCTCTGCAGATGTCCTGAAGGGGCACTCGTTTCAGGAAGGCCGTGGATGAGGCCTGGGCGCTGGTTGAGTGCGCTGTTACAGCTCCTGGAAGCGGCACCTTCGCCCGCTTGTAGCAGGTCCTGATGCAGGCGGTGATCCAGATGGAGATGCGCTGGGTGGAGATGGGTGAGCCTTTCATCCGGTCCGCCAATGCCACGAAGAGTTGCGATGACTTCCGGAACGGCCTGGTCCGCTCGATATAGGAAGCCAAGGCTCGTATGATGTCCAGCGAATGCCATCTCCGCTCCTCCTCCGAACCGTGTGGTTTAGGAAAGAACACGGGGAGGAAGATATCCTGGTTATAGTGAAACTGGGACACCACCTTAGGCAGGAACGCAAGGTGGGGTCTCAGTCGGACCTTATCTTTATGGAAAGCCGTGTAGGGGGGTTTGAGATCAATGCTCTTATGTCAGAGACCCTCCTAGCCGATGTAATGGCCACCAGGAAGGCTATCTTCCAAAAGAGGACGACCAACGGACATGTAGCCATGGGCTCAAAGGGGGAGGGTCCTGACAACATGGCGAGGACCAGGTTCAGATCCCAGGGAGGCACCGGGTCGCGGAACTGCAGGTATAGCCTCTCCACCCCTTTAAGGAACCTGACTGACATGAGGTGGGAGAATAAACACCGCCCTTCCTTTGGCTGGTGGAAGACTGAGATGGCCGCCAGGTGCACCTTTAGGTAGGCCAGTGCCAGACCTTGGAGCTTCAGATGGAGGAGATACTCCAAAATTGCCTGTATGGGCGAACAGCTCAGTGGGATACTCCGGGACTCCATCCAACAGGAAAATCACTTCCACTTGGCCCGATACACCACCTGAGTGGAAGGTTTTCTGCTGCCCAGCAGAACCTACTGGACCTGTATGGAGCAGGCTCTCTCTTCCTCCGTCAGCCACAGAGTCTCCATGCTGTCAGGTGGAGGGAGTCCAGGTCCGAGTGAAACAGGCGACCCTGGTCCTGTGAGAGCAGGTTGTAGCGCCTCGGGAGCAGGATTGGCGTGGCGATGGACAGGTCGAGCAGCATGCTGTACCAGTGCTGCCTCAGCCAAGCTGGGGCGATCAGTAGGATGTCCGCCCTGTCCCTCTTGATTTTCAAGAGGACTTTGGGCAGCAGCGGAATGGGGGGAAATGCATACGAGGGTCCCCGTCCAGTCTAGAAGGAACACGTCAGAGAGGGAACCCGGCTCGCGACCTTGGAGCGTGCAGAACCTCAGGCACTTCCTGTTCCAGGACAACGCGAACAGGTCCAGTTGGGGAACCCCCCCACTTATGGAAAATGGAAGTCACCACCTCCGGGTGCAGTGACCAACCTCAGTAAGAACAACCTGCTGAGGATATCCGCCTCATCGTTCCTGACCCCCGGGAAGTGAGAGGCAGACATGTGGAAGTCGTGCCTCACCGCAAAATCCAAAGACGAATGGCCTTCTGGCAAAGAGCCGAGGAGCGCGCTCCCACCTGCCTGTTCATATAGAACATGGCCGCTGTGTTGTCGGTGAGGCCCTGAACCATTCTGCCCCTCAGGAATCTGAGGAAGACCTTGCAGGCCAAGTGGACTGCTCTGAGCTCCCTGACATTGATGTGAAGACACCTCTTGTCTCCACGGCACGTGACTGGGACATCTCCTGAGTCACCCCCTGCTGTACCGGTCGCAGGGGGGAGTCCATGTGGGCGGCCTCGGGACACTTCTTTTTCTTCGGTACCGGTGCTGGCGGAGCGCTCTGCACTGAGGAGACGCTCGGTGCCGCTGGAGATCGGGATGGTTCGGAGTCTGGGCCGAGCGCGGACTCCATCAGTATCGCCTTCAGCCAGGCGTCCCGCTCTTTCTGGATCCCGGGCTTTAAAGCCAGTGGAGCCAGGCATGGCTCAACCGCAAGCCCCTAAGGGCAACTATCTAACTTACTATTAACTATGACTATCAACAACTACTTAACTCAAACAATGAACTGTACTAGAATGCTAAAGGGGTGCTACTTGCTACAGCAAGAGCCAAACGTTCCAGCAACCGTCACAGGCGGAAAGGAGGAACTGAGGGCCCGCAGGGTTGGCGGCGCCCTACATACCGCGGTATGAGCACGGTACTCCAGGGGGCACCTGAACCGACCCTACGGGGCTTTCTAAGGGGAAAAAAGTTCCGGGAATTTGTGCACGGGGCGCGCACACACCTATATTGGAATGGATATGAGCAATCACTCGAAGAGAGAACTGAAGATAATCAAACGCTTTGTTTCCTGTCTTTAGAAATGTTTAAGTGTTCAGAGTGCAAATCCAAAATGTTTTAAAGAACTTTCATCCTTTTTTGATAGTGGTATTTGTACTGTCCATATCCCACTCCAGCCTTACCATTGCTATGTGGACAGTTACTGAAAATACCTTCTGCAGCAAACATATCTATATTATTATATTTGAACAGTGTCTACTATGGCATCTTTAAAAAAAGCTTGTTATACAGGTTAAATTACAGGGGAATATACAATACGTAATTGTCAATAGAGCACATGTGGCACATGTTTCAGTATTAAAGACTGAGACTAACACATAATATTAGTCTTAAGTGTCTTACGTATTATATTTACCTCAAACCCAACATTTCGGCGCTTTGCTTTCTTAATAGCTCTGTTCTTCAGGACTTCTTCACTAGCCACTGAGAAAGTTCCCACCTGTAGGAAAAGTACAAACTGTGGAATCAATGGTGAAGTTCTGAGAACATGAGGGGTCAAAATACCCTACGGAAACCTACTATAAGTATTAGTCTCCTGGGTACCAACAGTTGTAATAACACAAGAATGGCCATACTGGGTCAGACCAATGGTCCATCAAGCCTAGTATCCTGTCTTCTGAAAGTGTTCAATGCCAGATGCTTCAGAGGGAATAAACAGAGTAGGCAATCATCGAGTGATGCAAACCATCATCCACTCCCAGCATCAGTAACAACTCACACTACCAACAATAAGATACACTACCAAAGTCCCAGAGGTCAAAGCTTCACAAATGAAAAGTGGAGAATAAGATGGTTAAAGGATAGGGAAGAAAGTGTGCTTTTAATAGTGGAAAAGAAACATTGATTTTATGAGCATTTATCTTATGAATGACCAGTTAGTAATATGAACAACTTTTCTGCTGAAAAGTCATCTGTCTTCTGCCAAATGTGACTTTAATCCTCCAGCTGACATTCAAGCAACTGTACAGGTTTGAAGAACCATAGTGATACAGTTCCTTAAAACAAAGAAATGAATTTCTCTGAAAGAAAACAATCAGGCACACTGTGTAACATTCATTATCACTCCTTATGTATCCTATCACTCTATTAATTTATGCACCAAATCACCATGCCTGCTGTAATTCTGCAATGTTCAATTTTATAAATTCCTCCATCCTCAAGTATATCATAAACTAGAGATTCTACTGTAGCATCTTTTTGCAATAGTTTTAGTGATTTATTACAGTGAGGACCAGCTTGGGGACAGTGCTTTTAGCACTTTTCCAGTATGAAGGAGAAGGAAGCAGAAAAAGCCATATAAGTTGTTTGGCGGGACTAGTCAGATACTTTGGGAGTTAGCTGGAAGTTTGAAACTACTTTCACATCCATCTCTCTCATATCATCCATTTTACTTCCCCTCCTCGTAAACCCAGTTTAATCTCATTTTTATTATGGCAAATAAATGACTTCAGAAATTCAGCTTTTTGAGATCAGAGGTTACAGAATACTGATGCTGAAGAAGTTAATCCCACATCATTAACAGATGCCTGTACTACTATTCTTGTGACCTACATTTTGGCCTTGGCATGTTTTTAGATATAGACTATGTGTGGCCGTAAGTCACCATAAATCTTCTAAAAGCTGTTGCATTTATAAGCATTAGTTGGGAAGGTAAAATCTGACAACCATAACAGAATAAATGGAGGACTTAAGACAATTTTTTTTTAAAATGCCCATTCTTGAAAAAGTATTGATAATTTTAGATCTGATTTCTCTCATTTTCTATTGGCCTAAGTTTTAACATTTCGAGTACTACAAAAAACTAGTATAACTTGTTTATAAATGATGCAAGAGTGCAGGTCTTAGTATATTTTGACACTATTTCTTTCATCTAGGTTAAATGTGTTGTTTGACCAGTATCTAACTGTTCTGCCACCACCACAGAGGAACTAAGCAAAGTGTTCCACGTTAAAAACAAGAAACAGTTAATTTGGAGGTTAACTACTGCTTAGCTATATAGAAGCTAAGTGTGATCCAAACAGAAATTCTGTACTTGGCTTTTATGCATGAAGCCTCAGTAATGGCATGGCAGTCAATTCAGTCACTTCTAGCTGTATCTCAGGCAGTGAAGGCCTTGGTCCCTAATCAATCTTGGGGTAAGTACTGTAAAAGCCCTTCTACTCCACATGCATCTTAAGAACACAAAACCCTTCAGCATTCTAAGAAATTCACAAGTCTGGGTTCCCACTATAAATTTAACATCCTTTACTCTGTGCAAAAGGACTTGGGTTTCTGAGGCAACTAGCTCCCTTGCCATAATTCTGGCTACATAGCTAGTAAGGTGACCACATTAAGAAATCCTGGGACTTAAAGTATTTTCTTCAGCCACATGGCACACAGAAGACCAAAATTCAACCTTTTTTGTGTGATTTATCTGCTTTAGGAGGAGAGCAGATAGATCACACCAAATGAAGTGTTCCTTTCATTGTGACTGAATAGTCTTCTTCAAGAGCAAAAGGAAAGTGAAATTGCCAGTGAACCCCATAACCTACACACATCAGGCCTGTCTGAACTAGTGTTAGGCATGAACTCATCACAGTATGCTACTATTTAAAAGTAGCTTCTGAAAAGGACTTAAATTGGGACATGTGGACTATTTTGTCTACTGCCCTAAAAAAGTTAGAACAAAGAACAGTTTGTTACCCCAACATGAATTCATTTTAAGCTGTAGATTAATAAGCCATTTGAACTGTTCATTTTCTTTCTCAGCCAGTTATGGCAAACAATTAGCTTCATTGCTCAATACATGTTGGGGACTGTGATGTGGTATATACCCCATTCAGGCATCGAAAGGGTTAAATGTGGCTCTGACAGACCAATTAACTCAACTGGCTGCACCTGGAGGATGTGCCAGCCCTAACGATAAATCCCAACTCTGAGATGGGCTGGGTGGTTAGCATAAAAAAAAGGAAGTTTGGAGCAGTAGATGGAAGCTGCAGTCACTCGGGTGCGGGGGGAAGCAGTCAAGGAAGAAGTCCAGAAGAACAGTTGGCCTTGGGAATCTCTCAAGTACAGAAGTCTGGCTAGAGATCAAGAGAAAGACAGAGAATATCGGGGTGGAGCAGGCTCCACTGATGAGGAATCCTGACAAAAGGGTAGGATCTGGAATTCCAGGGAATGAGTTCTGAGAGTTGTTCCGTGAAGGAATAGAGCATGGGGAACATAAAGGCATGAAAGGTCAAGTCCAAGGAGAGTGAATTTGGTTTAAGTGTATACTTTTGGTTGTGGATTTGTGGGAGGATTCCAGGGGAGAGCCCTGTGAGTCCTGGTCCTGACAGAAGGATGAACAAAGCGAGAGGCCACAGGCTGCAGTAGAATGAAGTCCAGGACAGCTGCATTAAGGAGTCAAAAGGAACAGACTTTGGCTGCTAGTTATAGGGTCTGTAGACTAGAACTCAGTGTAGTGGGAGGGCCTAGGTCCCTAACAGCTGCTGGGGATGGTGGTGTGAGGCTCCTGAGAAAGGCATAAGCGGAAAGACTTCACTGTGGGTTTTTTGTTAGAGGGAACCAGTCATTTTATCATCTTGCTTGGAAATGCAAAAGTATCCTTTACCTCCTCAGCTTCATCCTCCTGATCCCAATTCCTGTCAGTCAACTCCTTCTCTGCAATTCTCTTTGCCATTTTCCCACACCTGTGTAAGAGGTTTCAGTAATCAGCAATTAAAATAGTGTCAAACTGATTTTAAAAGGAACCAAAAACTAGCTAGAATGATCCTCAATTTGTATTATCATAATGGGAAACTTGAAATTTTATACAGAAGTTGTGTAAAATTGGAAATATTAATGAAGACTTACACACTGCAGCCTCAACTTACAGCTTGTCACATCACAGAGGATGCAGTGATTAGCCACTATTTGACATTAAGTTTAATCAATATTACGATGACCATACTGCTTTGTAAATCACGTTCTTGTACATGAAAAATAAAGTTTCATCGCATCTAAAATACATGCCGTAGGAGACCTGAAGAATCTTAGGCTAAATGTAAGAACTACTGAAGAGTCAAAGTTAAACACATTGCTCTTGAAAGCAAACTGTGGAAATGTTATTATTCCATCAACTTGGCTTAACTATTTTTTTTTTCCACACCCCTGACCTATGTAGTTAAAATGACCTACTTTTCTAGTGTTGACCAGGCTTTATGTTGTGAGCCATTTAGGTAACCAACATTTCCCCCTGCTCCACATCTGTACAGTAAGTAGCACAGCGAGATTCCAGTCCATAGGTAGGGATGATAGGCACTAGCTAATATTAATTAAATCCTAAACAGGGAGTTTCTCAAGTTATAAAACAACGTGAGACCACCTCTACCCTAAACCCTGTATATACAGTGGGCAACCATGCAGTTCTTGGCATATAAACTCTACTGGAAGCAAGACAGAGGAGCGTGAGAGACTGGGAAAAAATTGGTTTTACTTTTAAAACCCAATATATATGTGTATAGCTATCCCTCACTTATTGAACAAGTACACAAACCTATTAATGTAACATGAGAAATTTAGAAATACACCAGGAAATGCAAAGATTAAGGTTCTCAGCAATGTTAACACACACATTACGCGTACTTCAATATAGCATAAGCGGGCCTAAAAAAATTAAAAATGAAGTGCAAAGAAGTGCTGCAGTTTAAATTAGTTTATTAGAAGTCTATTTTGGGATATGTATTTAAGATAATGGGCAGAGACAGTAAAATTCATGCAAGTGAGTTATTGCATTGATTGGTTCTAAGTTCTTTTGGGCATTGCATGTTTGTTTATATGTCCCACTTATCCGATGCCCAGAGGCCTGTGATCAGCCCCATGTAAACTCAAGACTTAAAGTGGAGGTTTTTAGTAGTTATGAGTTAAATAATTCCAAAATGAAAAACTAAATGGATTAGTCTCAGACTTTATCCCAACGAAGCCACCAGGATACACAATGGCCAACCCCAAAGACCATGAGCCAGGGCTCAAAAGAAAAATGACGAGCTTGACTTAAAAAATATTGAGCGTTTAAAAAAAAAAAAAAAAACCCTCACAATTGGGCTTTATTTCCCACCTTGTTTCTCAGCCTTTGTGGGGTGCACTTTAAAATATGTATCTCTGCAATCAAGAGGACTAGAAAGGTATCAATCGGGTCTCCTCCGGTGCTTTCCATGCCAGAAGGCCTGCGCAGGCCCCGAATATTGTGAGGCTTGAGTAAAACCGCAGCAAGAGTCAGCAGCTCAGCCGTGAGAACGGGGCGTTTTAGCCCAAAAGCGGAGTGGGGGGCGGGGTGAAGCACGCTGCTGAGCTCTCACACACTCCCTGCGCACGCTGCAAACGCGATGATCGCTATGGCCCAGCCCCAACCCCCGATGGCTCCGCACCGGCCAGGGGGAATCAGACCCCACCCCGCCCCTCCCTCAGAGGCACGGGCGGCGCTGACAACGATGGGATGGGGGGGAGAAGGGAGGAAAGGAAGATAACGGGGCGGAGGCGCTCACCCCGCGCGTAGCACCAGGCCCGGGAAGCCGCCGGAGACCGAGAGCCGCACTAGATGGGGGCGGCGCGCCCGCGGGTCCGGTACCTCTTTCGCCTGTTTCTTCCCTTAGTTTCCAGAGAGGCGGTACGGCCGGCGGCGGTGGCGCCTCTCGCCGCGCGGCGGGGTGTCTCTCTCAGCTCTGGCTGGCTGCGCAGCAGGGAGGAGGCGGCGGAGTTCGCAATCGTAAGGCGTGTAGGCCCCGAGCTCCCGCACCATCCCCCCCGACACAGGCTGCCCCCTCTGCGGTCCGATCAGGGCCTTTCCCCCGCTCCTCCGCGTCTCACGGCCGCAGCCATTTTATTTGGTACCGTACAGAATTAAGTCATTTGAACACGGGAAACCGTCTGGGTCGGTCTTAACCGCCGCTACCCTGGATCCCCGTGCGCATGCGCACTCACCTCAGCCTGAGAGTCTCAACTGCCGGGCCGGCCGGCTCCCTGTAGAGTCGCAGGCCGGAGAGACGGTGGTGGGGCGAGGGCAAAGCACTGGCCACGGCCAGCCGGGTGGGTAGGCGGCGCAAACGCGGTAAAAAAAAGGGGCGGAGATTCCAGAGGGTGCCTCGCGCCCGGTGTGGTTGGAATGCCGGTCGCGTGCCTTAGCAGGCAGCCAATGCTCTCTGGGCTCCTTGTGACTCGTCGTCGCCCACTAACGGCCTACGTTGCGCCGGTCGGAGAAGGGGGGTGGAGTTGGTCTCGCGCCTGTTGTTCGAATTCTGGTCACGTGGTCCAAGTAGCAGGCTATATATAAGCGCGCCCTGCCCCTGCTGCTGTGTTGTGCAGTGTTGCTAGTACTGTTATTAGTCTTTGTGACGGTGGTTCCTGACTCTGAGGTGAGACCTGGAGGAGGGGTAGTAGCCTCTGTGCAGCTAGTCCCAGTGCACTGATAACAAAGGATGGGTAACGAGCTCTATGCAGCTCCAGAGCTTCTCTCTCAATGGGGGTGACCATATTTCCCAAAGGGAAAATAGGACTTTGTGTGGGGCTTGCCCCAACCGCTTGCCTGAGACCTATATCTATGGGGCTGGCCCGAGCCTCCTAGTGTTACTGCTTGCCCGAGCTGAGGCATGTTCCTCTATGCCCCACTATGGAGGAGTGCCCCCACTCTTTTTGGCAAAACTGGACATTTGTCCCATTTGCTTTGTTGGGGACAGGGCTTAAAAGGGTGGCTGTTGTGGCCAAAGTGGGATATGTTGTCTCGCTAACTTTCACCAACAGTAGTTGGTCCAATAGATTTTTACCTCACCCACCATCTGTCTCATAGCCTGTGACCAAAGCCTGCATGCACCAATGGAGGGTTGCCCCTACAGATGGCCCTCAGTTCAGTCACCAGGGAGTGTGATTGTGGGACTGGGATGTGGGCTGCAGGTGGTGCAATGTGCAGTCCCTGCTAATGTCACCTACATCAGCCCTGCCTGCCCAGCACATTCATAACCACAGCTGACTCACTGTTCCACCACCTCAATCAGGGTTCCAGCAAGGCAAGGAGCTTTTTCCCTGACTAGCCTGTCAAACCTGGCCCATTTACTGCACTGCGTAGGGCTCTCCATTTTCTGAGTCAGATATTACACTCAGCATGCCATGGGGAGCCAAAGTAACTCCAGAAGGGTTAGTCCAGTTCTGATGCTGTATTATAAATAGATGTGGGGGCATTCCATTTTTATCAATAAAATGTTGGTAAACGTCAATGTCACTGTATGCACACAAAGTGAAAAAATATTTCCACTGAGAATAAAAATTTACAGCT
Organism: Emydura macquarii macquarii; assembly: GCF_026122565.2. Taxonomy (NCBI): domain Eukaryota; kingdom Metazoa; phylum Chordata; order Testudines; family Chelidae; genus Emydura; species Emydura macquarii. The sequence goes on along the minus strand of NW_027132342.1, from coordinate 11,603,313 downwards.
GGACAAAGTAAGAAAAATGCTGCTTGAGAATTTATTAGTTTGATTTAAGGACATTCACATTGTATTTCTACATGTGATGCTGACTGTGTGCTTTAATGATTGTAAAGCTTTAACTTTTTGAATCTCAACATCTGCTGTCATTAAATAATTATCTGACCACACCAAAAAATCTTCCGGCAACTGTCAAAATTTAAATTGATAAAAATTTTAAAAGCTTAAAAATAAGTGGGTTGCAGCCCACAAAAGCTTGTGCTTGCAGAAATTAAATTTGTTAGTCTTTAAAGTACTACAGGACTCTAGTTGTTTTTTTTTTTTTTTTTTTTAAATAATCATTGATATTATTTTTTGAAATTAGTAAAAAATAGAATTCTGCCAACCCTAAGGTTGGAGAATAATTTTTGTCATGTATAGCCATGAGTTGAAGAAGAGCAACTATAGAGATTTTGCACCTCTTAGTTAGACTGCAAATGACTCAATTTACTACTTTGTAGCATTAATGAAGAGCCACAAATAAACCTGAATCAGCATACAGATCTTGTTCTCAAACTATAGTCTGTGGATTAAGAGGTCTTTCATGGAGTACTTTCTGGTGGCTCACCAAGAACAACTTTATCTAAATAGTGGTGATTGGGGTGTTAGGTTGGGAGGTGGGTCCATAAAAGAGTCTCTACCTTCCGAAGTTAAGTAGATACATAAGCCAAAAAATAAAACTAAAGCCCAACTGGCAATAAACAATTATTTTCAGGACCCTAAACTGTCTAAAGAGGAAGCTTATGCACCTAAATATCTGCTACTTGGTTCTTACATTCAGTGCCTACCCAGTAAAACAATGCATTCTCCCACTTGTTTATATGTTTTCCCTCTGGTTTGTTAATCCTTGCTAAAATATTTTTGCAAACTATTTACCTCAGGCTATGTCTATTGTACAGTGGCACAGCTATGGCACTACAGCTATGCCACTATAGTATAGACACTTCTTACATTGCTGGAAGGGGTTTTTCTATCGCTGGAGTTAATCCACCTCTCCAAGAGGTGTAAATTAGGTTGACAGAAGAATTGCAGCATCTATAGTGAGAGTTAAATCGATCTAACTGTGTTACACAGGACACACAATTTTTCACAGTCCTGAGCAATTGCAATGATGTTGAGTTAGTTTTTTGGCATATACCAGACCTCAGTCAATAGTTTGGAAACCTCTGACTACACCTACCCTCCAGAAATTTGACAAATAAGCCCTTTATAATGTGATACCTTTTATCACATATTGTTGGCATAAACTAACCACTAATTGCTTGAGTTTAGAATTAAATTTTTTCTGAAATGTCTGCAACTGGCCACTGTCAAAAATAGTTCTGTCAGAGCCCTGGTTGAGCCCACCCCTTGCTGAATACTCACAAGGTTTCTGTGTTTGAATTCCAACAGTGGATCTGTGTAGTCCTAAGATCCCCTTAGGTCTGGGTCAAGTCATAGCTCTATCTCCTTTGGCCTCTAGGCTCGCTCCCTGAGCATGGGCTGTGTCTAGTAACCCTTCTCAGAGGTGGCACCCCATAGTCCAACTGCCCTAGACCCAAAAACCAGTGCTGCATAGCCTCCCCGGACTCCTCAGTTGCTTTAGAATGCCCTTTCTAAGATTTCTATCCTTGTGAGCACTTTGGTTTATAGTTTGCCCCTTCAAGGACACATGATAGTTGAAGCAAATAGATACAGACTTTGTTTTAGAAATCCTTCTGCAATCGTAAAAACAATAAACGTGTATGCTACTCCCTGCCACAGTTTCCTCACCGGTGCTGAGTATTCTTTGCGGTTCACATCAGTGACCTTTCAGGGTTCTCTCATCTGAATGCTGTTCCATAATACAAGAACAAGAGGTCACTTAATTAAATTAATGGTATAGTAAGGAAATATAGAACAAATACAAAGAAATAGCTCTTCACATGAAGTGTAGTTGGCCACTGCTGGAAGAGAGAGAGAGTTAAATGAGGTATGTAACTGGATTTTAAGAGCTAGATAAAATTATCTGCAATAACATTTGAAGTTATGCATACTAAAGTGGTTCTAATCAGAACTCATATTTAACAGGCTAAACTGATTTACATGGATTTAAGAAGGATGCCATCATCATGCATACACCCTGCTCACTTGTGTATAGTATTGCCCAAGTGGTGAGGTGCTAACGTCCACTTGTGACTACTTTGGTCACTGAAGGCTCATCTACACGGGGTTGTTAAATCAGATTAGTTTGCTTGCTGTAAGTGCACTGAATTAACTATATCAAACTGAAGTCAACTAATCAAATTTACAAACTCCCATGATTCCTCTTCTGGTGTCCCATAATTCATCTGGATTTCTCCAGTGCCATTTTGAAACTACTATCAGGCATCATGGAGGACTGTCATGGGGGTCTATACATTCCATGGGGGTTCAACAGCCATAGGGTTAACGAAGTAACTGCCTGTTCAGCCAGAGCCAATTGGCAACCCCATAACAATTGTGAGCATAAAAAGGGCTGCAAATTAGGAGGGTGGGGTGGCTGTTAGAGAGGTACAGGGATTGTAGATAACAATTCTTCCATCAGACTGATGAGAAGCTCCTAGACGATCCAAAGAGGGAGAAGCGGGAGAAGAGATTGGGGAATCCTACAGAGGGCGGAGTGGTGACAGGTAGGAAGTAGCTCTGAAAGCAAAAAAGGACTGAGAAGGGCTGGCTCTGGCTGTTGCAAACAAGGACCCTAAGCTGGAAACCAGTAAAGTGGGTGAGCCTGGGTTCCCCTGCCTACTGCAGCCATGGGCTTTTGGAGAAGAAGGTCTTAAAGCCAGGAGACCTAGGGCTGATTAGCGTCTGCGAGAGACATACAACTTCTGACTCCCCACCATCCTGAAGGGGACAGAGACTACCGAAGACCTGGCCAGCAGGGCCTGGGTCATAACCAGAGATTCTAGAAATCTGTTTGCCATGGAAAAATGTGGAATTTGTGTTTTCACAGTGAATCTTTATTTTTTCACAACATGTAAAAACTAAAAAACATATATTAACTATTAACTAAATTTTACTGAAAGTACTGGTGTCACTTATTCAATGCACGCTACCTCTCCTGCTTGTCGTTCATTTTTGAATGCGCTTTAGATTTACATAGCTAAATATACTCCAATAAACTGCTTCCAGTATATAGAGGTTACTCAACAGTATATAGGCTTTCATGTTTTTAATGCATCTCAGATTTCACTTCAGCCTTAAGGACTAACTCAAAGTGAGTAATGTTAGTATAAAAGCAATTTTTTCTTTATTTTTTGTGCATTTCTTTTAAAAAGCCAATTTTCTGAAAATATAAATACAGACATAAAAGTATTTGGTACATGTAAGAAATACAAATTGCAATTCTATTAATTCTATTTTATTATAATGATTGATGGCACTGGAAGGCTTTGAACTTGCTTAAAAATTGTAAATATCAATAAAACGTGTTCAATTATGGCTAGGGAAAGTAAAGTTCAGAGTTTTCATTTTAATCCATGGAAGAACATGGATTTTTATGCAATTTTTTTTTTTAAATCAGAGAATTTGCAGGGGGGGGTTAATCATGGAAAATTAGAACCCCTGATCATACCAGACTCAACAAACGCAGACTTGGGTATGGTGACATAAGGGTGATGGAGCAAGGTTGGTGCAGCTCCCCATTTTGCCTCAAGGAGATGCTAGCAGACAATGGTCCCCATATTACAGTGAAACACTACTGAGTGCTGGGATCATGGAAGTTATTTGTATGAACAGGTTGATACATGTGTATTGGCAGTTGCACCGCCGGATGGATTTGGGTCAATGGCTTCAGAGAGCTTTGGATGCTGCGGCAGTATGGCTACAGGTAGAAAAGGAGCAGGAGGATGAAACCAAGCTGTTAGTTCTGCTGGGCATTTATCTAGAGCAGCTTTACTCAGTGGAGCACTACTTCTGGGTTTGGTCAACTGGCAGTGGCTGGTGTGACAAAATAGTAATGCAGACCAGTGATGAATAACCATGGTTACATGACTTAATATTGCAGAAAGCTACTTTCCTTGAGCTCTGTGCAGAATTTGCTTGAGAATTGCACTGGTAGGACACCTACATGAGATTTCCTCTCAGCATGAAGAGGTGCTGTCTATCACTATCTGGAAGCTCACCATCCCTGATTGCTAGCTGTCAGCTAACCAGTTTGGTGTTGGTAGATAAACTGTTAGTTGATATGGTGATTTGTGATGCTATTCACAGGGTGCTGCTGTATTGGTCATAAAACTTTGCAATGCACAGGAAGTTATTGATTTTGGGGGTTTTGTTGATGGGTTTTTTTTGTTTGTTTGTTTGTTTGTTTTTTTTGGATGGATGCGGGTTCTGAAACTGTAAAGGAACTATTGATTGCTGTCTTTGCTTATTCTTTGCCCCTACATCAAGCTATAGACTTTATCAACAGGAAGGGATATTTCTTCATGGTGCTGCAAGGCCTCCCTGATCATCAAGGAAGGTTTACCAATATTAATGTGAGGTCAACGTTAGAAACTTAAGCCTCTTTTGTGGAATGAGCCAAGGGAATTTTTGCTCCGCAGACCACTATTGACATTAATAGAGTTATGATTGCTCCTGTCATTCTGGGAGACCCAGCTTACCCTTTGCTCCCCTGGTTTATGAAGACTTTTACTGGGCATTTGGTTAAGAGAAAGGTGATGCTCAACTCTACTCTAAGTAGCTGCAGAATGATAGTGGAGTGTACATTTGGAATATTGAAGGAAAAATTGATGTACCTCATGGAAAGACTGGAGACTGCTGAGCAATATGTGACTTCTGTGATAAGTGCTTGATCTGTTTCACAGAACATCTGTGAGACCAAGGGAGGGAGCCTTACTGATGGATGGAAAGAGGAGGTGGAAAGACTTTTTGTGTTCCCGGAAAAGTAAGAATAAACAAATAACCAAGGCCCTACTACTCTCCTAGAGCCAGTGGGCCTATCCCTTCCAGCTCAACCAGCATCAGGTCCAAAATTTATATTAAGGACTCTTGAAGGTTTGTCCCCTTATGGCATCTATCAATCATGGACTCGTGCTGGAAAATCACAAACAAATATTGAGTGAAGAACAACAGTTTATTTAACAAATGATAACACAGACCAGATATCCCAATGGGCCTAAAGCCCAGGGACCCAAACCATGCAGTGTCTTGAAAAGGGAATGATAACAATTTAATTAAAGGTTCACAACTGTTGCCCCATGGGCACTCTCAACAGGGATGGAAGACAGATGAACACGGAACTGGATACCAGGAAAGATGACAGGAATGGTTGCGATCACAGCAAGACAACAGTGAATAACAGGAATGGATGACAGGAACACAGGATCAAACAAACAGGTAAGGCTTCTCGATCTTCTTTATCTTTTGTCTTGGTCTGACATGTCAGGGAGAAACATGGGCTGCCACCTGGGAGGACAGCACCGGTGGGGGCTTCCCAAAGTTTTTTATACTATTAGGCTAATCAATCAGACTGCCTTAGTTTCCCACTTGTCTGCACCTGACCTTCTAGATTTTGCATCCAGCACCCTTGCGTGGTACACACAGCACACTAAATATTTGCACATGGTCTAACTTGGTGCAGCTGATACACTGGTATTGCATATGGCACTATACCTTTAACTTTTACCTGGGGAAAATTACAATTTTTATCATCAACCAAGGGCAAGCCCAATTTAAAGGAATCATTAAAATCTGTAGCATCTGAATGAGAGAGCTGGAGAAGGAACCTCTGAAAAATGCCCCATCTGGTTAGGGAAACAGGATCAAAGATACATTGTACTCCTAACCTGATGCCATGGGATAGTTGTGAATAATGAATGTACTGTAACCAAAGAGATGACTGAAATGTATGTTTGTTTATTTATTAATTTGGAATTGGTACTTTGGGGGGAGATGCTCCTCAATAAACTTTTCAGCTGAGTTGAACCATTTTTTTATTGCGTTAATAAATAACATACATAACAAATAATATTGCTTGAATGAAAAAGAGTTAAAGAATATAGTTCAAATTTAAGACGAGTGAAACTGTGACATAGAATCATAGAAATGTAGGGCTGAAAGGGACCTTGAGAAGTTATCATTCCAGCCCCCTGCACTGTGACAGGACCAAGGAAACCTAGACCATCCTGACACATGTTTGTCCAACTTGTTCTTAAAAACCTCCAGTGATGGGAGGTTATGGAATCCCCTCAGAAGCCTATTCAAGGCTTAACTGCCTTTATAGTTAGAAAGATTTTTCCTACTATTTAATCTAAATCATTTTTGCTACAGATTAAGCCCATTACTTCATATTCTACCTTCAGTGGACATGGTAAACAATTGGTCACCATCCTCTTTAAAACAGCCCTTGACATATTTGAAGACTGTTATCAGGTCCCGCTTTGGTCATCTTTTCTCAAGACTACACACTGCCAATTTTTTAACTTTTCCTCATAGGTCAGGTTTTCTAAACCTTTTATCATTTTTGTTGCTCTCCTCTAGATTCTCTTCAATATGTCCACATCTTTCCTAAAGTATGGCACCCAGAATTGGATACACTACTCCAGCAGAAGCTTCACCGGTACCGAGTAGAGTAGGACAATTACTTCCCATGCCTTACATACAACACTTTTGTTAATACACCCCAGAATGATATTAGCCTTTTCACAGCAGCATCACATTGTTGACTCATTCAATTTATGATCCACTATAACCACCAGATCATTTCAAGTCGTACTACCAGCTAGCCAGTTATTTTTCATTTTAAAGTTGTGAATTTGATTTTTCCTTCCAAAGTGAAATCATTTCCACTATTGAATTTAATCATATTGAATTCAGATCAATTCTCCAATTTGTCAAGGTTGTGTTTAATTCTAATTCTGTCTTCCAAAGTGCTTGCAGCTCCCAGCTTGGTGTCTTCTGCAAATTTTCTATGTATACTCTGTGAATACCAGAATACAATCAAGAGAAGTGGGGGGACTATGTCACCCCTGCCCTGTAACCTAAGGTGCCTTGCAATGCCTTGCTGTTGCAGCCTCCAATTTGGACTGCTCACAACCAGCCACCAGCATGCAGATGTATGATGTACTCCTAGATGTATTTGTGTATCTGTCGCCTGCCAGTCACAGCCATTCACCAGCCTGGGTTGTACTTCAGGGTGACCCTAACACTCCCAGTCCCAGACTTTCTCCTAGAAATTTTTTTTATATCTTAAGTCCATTATTCCTTAAAGGGAATAATATACACTAGCCAATTATCTTAAATAGAGTTACTCAGACACTTGAATTTAAACACACAGGATTAAATAAAACAAGTTAACTAAAAAGATTTTAAGTGAGTACAAATATTGGAGCATAAAAGTCATAAATTGTTACAAGAAAAAAATAAAGAGAAAATGCTTTTTTGTGCCTAACAAACTATATTAGATTTAAGCAAAATTTCTGACCACATGCTACCAGCAAGATTATTAACCAAACTCTTCAAGTCAGAACCATCACCACCCCTGAAGTCCCACAGCTATTTCCTTTATCTTCTCAGGTGCAGAGAATGCAATGGGCAGGAAAAGTGAGGGTCCCTTGGGGTGTTTGCCCTCCTTTTTATAGTTTCAGTCCCTTTCTCGAAAAACATTTCCAGCTGAGAACCAGAAGACAGAGTCTATGGGGTACGATATTCCCTACTGATTTTTTTTCACCTGTTTGAGCTTCCTTTATTTTCCCTTCCTGACTTATAACTCTGTTTACTGCTTTATTGCAAATTAAGAGAAGCACACATTCATTTGTTTAGGACAGACCTATTTATGGACTTCTGCCTGAGCAGGGCTGTGGGGTTTGAAATGTGTTCACATCATACAGGGGAATCTTATAACTTCACATACAAATGTTGCCACGTGTTTTATCAGGACAATATTGACCAACAAATTGAATTTTCAGATAATACCTTACAAGGCATACCTTGTACAAAGACTATTCCAATAGCATTTAGGGTGTGAATACAGGGATTTAGTCTGTCCCACACTCTACTCCATTACTCAAGACATTAATGAAAATATTGAATAGTACTGAACTCAGGGCTGACCTCTGTGGGACCTCATTAGATAAACCTTCCCAGTTTGACAGCAAACTATTGAAAACTATTCTTTGAATATGGTCTTTTAGCCAGTTGTGCATCTACCTTTATAGTAATTTCATCTAGATCACATTTCATAGAGTCATAGAATCATAGAATATTAGAGTTGGAAGGGACCTCAGGAGGTCATCTAGTCCAACCCCCTGCTCAAAGCAGGACTAACCTCAGCTATATCATCCCAACCAGGGCTTTGTCAAGCCTCAGCTTAAAAACCTCTAAGGATGGAGATTCCACCACCTCCCTAGGTAACCCATTCCAGTGCTTCACCACCCTCCTAGTAAAAAACTTTTTCCTAATGTCCAACCTAGACCTCCCCCACTGCAACTTGAGACCGTTGCTCCTTGTTCTGTCATCTGCCACCACCAAGAACAGCCTAGCCCCATCCTCCCTGGAACCCCCTTTCAGGTAGTTAAAGGCCGCTATCAAATCCCCCCCACTCTTCTCTTTTGCAGACTAAACAAGCCCAGTTCCCTCAGCCTCTCCTCATAAGTCCTGTGCTCCAGCCCCTAATCATTTTGGTTGCCCTCCGCTGCACTCTCTCCAACTTTTCCACATCCTTTTTGTAGTGGGGGGCCCAAAACTGGACACAATATTCTAAATGCGGCCTCACCAATTCCGAATAGAGGGGAATAATCACTTCCCGTGACCTGCTGGCAATGCCCCTCCTAATGCAGCCCAATATGCCATTAGCCTTCTTGACAACCAGGGCACACTGCTGACTCATATCCAGCTTTTTATCCACCATTACCCCCAGGTCCTTTTCTGCAGAGCTGCTGTCCAGTTCATTGGTCCCCAGTCTATAGCTGTGCATGGGATTCTTCCTTCCTAAGTGGAGGACTCTGCACTTATCTTTGTTGAACCTCATTAGATTTCTTTTGGCCCAATCCTCCAGTTTGTTTAGGTCACTCTGTATCCTATCCCTACCTTGCAGGGTATCTACTACTCCCCCAGCTTAGTGTTGTCCGCAAACTTGCTGAGGGTGCAATCTACCCCATCCTCCAGATCATTAATAAAGATGTTGAACAAAACCGGCCCCAGGACCGACCCCTGGGGAACTCCGCTTGTGACCGGTTGCCAGCTAGACATGGAGCCATTGATCACTACTCGTTGAGCCCTATGCTCTAGCCAGTTCTCTATCCATTTTATAGTCCATTCATCCAACCCATACTTCTTTAACTTGCTGATAAGAATACTGTGAGAGACAGTATCAAAAGCTTTGCTAAAGTCAAGGTATATCACGTCCACCGCCTTCCCTGCATCCACAGAGCCAGTCACCTCATCATAGAAAGCAATCAGGTTGGTCAGGCATGACTTTCCCTTGGTGAATCCATGTTGACTGTTCCTGATCACCTTCCTCTCTTCCAAGTGCCTTAAAATGGATTCCTTAAGGACCTGCTCCATGATTTTTCCAGGGATTGAGGTGAGGCTGACTGGTCTGTAATTCCCTGGATCCTCTTTCCTCCCTTTTTTGAAGATGGGCACTATATTTGCTTTTTTCCAGTCCTCAGGGACCTCCCCCAATTGCCACGAGCTTTCAAAGATAATAGCCAATGGCTCTGAAATCACCTCAGCCAACTCCCTCAGCACCCTCGGGTGCATTGCATCCGGCCCCATGGACTTGTGAATGTCCAATCCTTCTAAATAGTCTTGAACCCGTTCCTTCAGCACTGCGGGGTGTTCACCTCCTTCTCATTCTGTGCCACCCAGTACGGCAGTCTGGGAGCTGATCTTGTCTGTGAAGACAGAGGCAAAAAAGGCATTGAGTACCTCAGCTTTCTCCACATCCTCCGTCACTAGGTCGCCTCCCTCATTCTCTAAGGGGCCCACACTTTCCCGAACCTTCCTCTTGTTGGCAACATGCCTGTAGAAACCCTTCTTGTTACCCTTCACTTTCCTTGCTAGCTGCAACTCCAATTGCGCTTTGGCCTTCCTGATTTCATTCCTGCACATTCGAGCAGTGTTTTTATAATACTCCCTAGTCATCTGACCAAGCTTCCACTTCTTGTAAGCTTCTTTTTTGCGTTTATGTTCGCCAAGGACATCTTTGTTAAGCCAAGCTGGACACCTACCATATTTGCTATTCTTTCTGCACATTGGGATGGTTTGCTCTTGTGCCCTCCATAAGGTCTCTTTAAAATACAGCCAGCTCTCTTGAGTTCCTTTCCCCCTCATATTAGCCTCCCAAGGAATCTTGCCCATCAGTTCCCTGAGGGAGTCAAAGTCCGCTTTTCTGAAGTCCATGGTCCGTATCCTGCTGTTCTCCTTTCTTCCTTTCGTCAGGATCCTGAACTCGACCATCTCATGGTCACTGCTGCCTAGGTTGCCACCCACTTCTACTTCCCCTACCAACTCTTCTCTGTTTGTGAGCAGCAGATCAAGAGAAGCTCGGCCCCTAGTTGGTTGCTCCAGCACTTGCACCAGGAAATTGTCAGCGACACTCTCCAAAAACTTCCTGGATTCTTTGTGCTCTGCTGTATTGCTCTTCCAGCAGATGTCAGGGTGATTGAAGTCCCCCATGAGAATCAGGTCCTGTGAACTGGAAACTTTCCCTAGTTGAGTAAAGAAAGCCTCATCTACCTCATCCTCCTGGTCTGGTGGTCTGTAACAGACACCCACCATGACATCACGCTTATTGTTCTTGCTTCTAAACTTAACCCAGAGACTCTCAACTGGCTTATCTCCAGTTTCATACTGGAGCTCAGAGCAGTCATAGTGCTCTCTTACATACAGTGCAACTCCTCCCCCCTTTGCCCCTGCCTGTCCTTCCTGAACAGTTTATACCCATCCATGACAGCGCTCCAATCGTGAGAGTTATTCCACCAAGTCTCAGTTATTCCAATCATGTCGTAGTTTCTTGACTGTGCCAGGACTTCCAGTTCTTCCTGCTTGTTTCCCAGGCTTCTTGCATTTGTGTACAGGCACTTGAGATAAGTAGCCGACTGGCCTACTTTCGCTGTATGAATCGGGAGGCCTCCCCTGCTGCACCCTCCTCCTTCTGCTTCCTTGTGGTGTCCCTCTTCCCCCCTAACCTTCGGGCTTAGGTCCCCGTCCCCCGTCGAACCTAGTTTAAAGCCCTCCTCACTAGGTTAGCCAGCCTGTCTGCGAAGATACTCTTCCCTGTCTTCATTAGATGAATCCCGTCTCTTCCTAGTAATCCTTCTTCCTGGAACAGCATTCCATGATCGAAGAATCCAAAGCCCTCTCTTCGACACCACCTGCGTAACCACGCATTTACTTCCGTAATGCGATGGTCCCTACCTGGGCCTTTTCCCTGAACAGGGAGGATGGATGAGAACACCACTTGCACTTCAAACTCCTTTATCTCTTTTCCCAGAGCCACATAGTCCGCAGTGATCCGCTCAAGATCATTCTTGGCAGTGTCATTGGTGCCCACGTGCAGAAGCAGGAAGGGGTAGCGGTCTGAGGACTTGATAAGTTTTGGCAGTCTCTCCATCACATCCGTAATCCTAGCTCCAGGCAAGCAGCACACTTCTCTAGTTTCCCGGTCTGGACAGCAGATGGATGACTCCGTCCCTCTTAGGAGAGAGTCCCCGACCACCATCACCCTTCTCTTCCTCTTCGGAATGGTGGTCGTGGAACCCCCATCCCTAAGAGAATGCATCCCTTGCCTTCTGATCAAACGGGTCTCCTTCTGATCTATTCCCTCTGAAGGGTCCTCCAAATCATTCTCCGCCGTAGTACTTGTGCAGAGAGGATGAAAACGATTCCTTACTTCTATCTGCATGGTGGGCACATGGGTTCTCTTTCTTCGGGAGGTCACATTTCACTTGTTTGTTTCTGAGAATGTCATGTGTCAAAATCCTTAGTGAAATCAAGGTATCATATCTACTGCTCCTGTATCCACTAAGACAGTAAGCATGTCAAAGGAGGAAATCAGGTTGTTTCAAATTCAAATGATTTATTCTTGACAAATCCATGAGGAGTATTCCTTAGTACACTATTATCCCCTAGGTGATTACAGAGTGATTGATTTTTTTTTTATAAGCTGTTTCAGTATTTTTCCAGGTAATTCCCAGGTCATCCTTGTTCCCCTTTTTAAAGATAGGTACTATGTTTTCCCATTCTCTTCTTCTGAAATCTCACCTGTCTTCCAAAGTTCTTGAAGATAATTACTAATGGTTCTGAGATTGCTTCAGCTAGATCCTTAAGTACCCTAGGTTGAATTTCATCAGGCCCTGATGACTTGAATACATCCAACTTATATAAGTTTTCTTTAACCTGATCTTTCCCTAGTTTGGCTTGTATTCCTTCCCCCTTGTCAATATTACTTTTACTGAGTATTTGGTCACCATTACTCTTGTTAGTGACGAGTGAAACAAAATAGGCATTAAACATCTCGGCTTTCTTGATGTCATCATTATTTCTCCTTCTTTGCTAAGTAGATAGGACCTACACTTTGCTTTGTCTTTCTCTTGATCCTAATGTATTTAGAGAATCTCATCCTATTTCCTTCTATGTTCTTTGCTAGGCATAACTCATTTTGTGCCCTAGCTTTTCTAATTTTGTCCCTACATTCTTGTTTATTTTTTATCTTCATTAGCAATTTGTCCATGTTTTCATTTTTTGTAGTATTCCTTTTTGATTATCAGGTCATTAAAGAGCTACCGATACAGCCATTCGAAGATGGTCTCCAGCGAGGGATCCTTCGACACAGAGCTCTTTGACTTCCCTGCATGAGTCCCCATGGTACTGAGCGGGACAGTCCCGCCACCAGTCCTCAAGGTCCCGTTCCCCGACGCCCCACGCGCGTCATTGTGCCACGGACCACTAGCGGTCTAAAAGATTGAGGAACTGATCACCGTTGCTCAGACGCTGGCATGAGTCACCATGGGACAGCTGGAAGGAGTCAGTGGGAGCTCCCCCGTGGTCCTCAGCAAGTGACTCTTATCCTTTGGGAGGGGACAGGCCCGTTGCCCACCCCAACCACTGCCACGACCCAAAACCCCGAGACCAAGGCCCAGGACCCTCACCATTGAGTTGGCTCTAGAGTCAATGGCCCATTCAATGGTCATATTGGAACCCATGGGTGTTCCCCATGGCCCCTGGGCCCGTATTCCTGTCGGTCATCAGAGAAACTATTGGGGGCTCCAGAAGGACGTCAGGATTCAGGGTCGGAAGTAGACTCTGACCCCCAGCAGGGGACGTCAGCATCAGTGCCCCCACCACAGGGAGAGATCTCCCTGTACTGGTACAGTCATCCTCTTCATGCCCGGACGAGGTGACTACTGCAAGCCCATCTGACTGGGTGGATGATTTTAGAGCCCACCAGGAGCTCCTTAAGAGGGTGACCTCTAATCTGGGCTTGGAAGCAGAGTAGCTCAAAGAAACTTCAGACAAGCAGTTCGATGTCCTGGCAGCCATGGCACCCTGCCAGTTCATGAAGGGGTTCTCAAGCTGGTTAAGGGCCTGTGGCAAACCCAATCGTCTTTGCCACCAAATTCCAAAAGGGCTGAAGGATTTGAGTATCTTTTCACGCGTCCTTCACCGGGATTCTTAGTAGTGGCGGCTGCAAACAAACAGGACAGGCAGGTTCAGTCAAGCTCCATGCCAAAAAACAAGGACTACAAAAGCTAGATTTATTCAATAGGAAGGTTTATTCCACGGCAAGCCTTCAGTTTAGAATTGCCAACCAGCCAGCATTATTAGGGAGGTACAGTTACAACCTCTGGGACTCCCTTAAGCGCTTTGGTGAGGCTTTACCTCAAGAGCAAGCACTAGACCTTATAACTATTCTTGAGAAAGGTAGAACAGTGGTCAGAGCCGCCCTGCAGGCAGCCTCAGACGCAGCGGACTCAACGATGAGAGCTATGACTTTGGCTGTGGCCATGTGCTGGTGTTCATGGCTGCAGTCATTAGCTTTGTCCCAAGAAGTGCAGCAATCCATCCAGGACCTTCCGTTCAATGGTAGTGCACTTTTTTCAGACCAGATGAATGCCAAACTCCATGGGTTGAAGGACTCGAGGGCCACCTTGCATTCACTGGACCTTTACATGCCCCAGGCCTCAAGAAAGCAGTTCAGGCCTCGCTCTTTGGTTCCTACAGAAGGAGAGACAGGGATAAAAATTTCAGAAGATGCCGACTGACCCTGTCCTCTTTGTCAGCTTCCCAACCAGGCCCCTCCCAGCGCTCCAGTGGGCAGCACCAGTCATTTTGATGGTGCACCTGAGGACAGTTTTCTAGTCTCCAGTCAGGATCCGCCTTCCCTACAGTTCCTGAACTGCCTTGCCCCCTTCCTTTCCAAGTGGGCTCAAATTTACATTCAACTGTTGGGTCCTTAGAATCATTGCAGCGGGCTACACCCTACAGTTTTCTTTCCCTCTCACCCCCACCCCACAACCCTCCTTCCCCATCCCTCTTCAGGTACCCCTTTCATGATCAACTCCGAATGCAAGAGATGGAGAGCCTTCTCAAAGTGGGGGCTGTGGAGCAAGTTCCATTGGACATGAGGAGAAGGGGTTTTTATTCCTGGTGCTTCCTCATCCCCAAGGCAAAATGGGGCCTCAGACCCATTTAGTTCTGTGTGGGCTGAACAAGTACCTCAAAAGGCTCAAGTTCACATGGTCTCCCTAGCATCCATTATCCTCTCCCTGGATCCAGGAGACTGGTATGCTGCCATCGACTGAAGGATGCATATTTTCATATCACGATATTTCCCGGGCACAGGTGGTTTCTCTGATTCGTGGTGAGTCATTACCATTTCCAGTTTATGCCCCTCCCCTTTGGCCTGTCTTCCACCCTAAGGGTATTTACAAAGGTCATAGCGGTGGTAGCCACACATCTCAGATGACGGGGTGTGCAGATTTACCCATATCTGGACAACTGGCTCATCAAAGGCAGGTCCCAGTCTCAGGTCCAGTCCAGTCTCGACTTGGTATGTGCCACTTGTCATTGCCTAGGTCTGCTGGTGAATGAACAAAAGTCCACATTAGTACCAGTTCAGAGAATAGAATTCATTGGGGCCGTTCAACTCCATGCAAGTCAGAGCTTTTCTGCTGCAGCCTTGGTTCAAGGCCATGTCGAGCTTTATCACGTGCCTTTGCGCCTATCCCCTTATGACGTCACAGACTTGCTTGCAGCTGATGGGCCATATTGCTGCTTGCACATACGTGATATGTCATGCACATCTAAGATTCCGTCCGCTCCAGTCATGGCTGGCCTCGGTGTACGCCCCAAGCAGGTACTCCTTGGAAACAGTGGTCACCATACCTCCACAGGTCCTATCCTCCCTAAGTTGGTGGCTAGATCCCTAGCTGGTGATGCAAGGGATGCCTTTCGAAGAACTGGTTCCCTCGGTCACCCTGATATTGGATGCTTTGGACCTGCAATGGGGGGCCTATATCAGCTCTGAACACAGTACCTAGGTGACCTGGTCAAAGGAGGATTGCGGGTTACACAAAACAATCAGAGAGCTCAGGAGATACAGTTGGCATGCGGAGTGTTCCTCCCCCTTTCAACAGGCAAGGTAGTGCAGGTTCTGATGGACAACACTGCAGCAATGTATTGTATCAACAGGCAGGGCGGGGCCTGCTCCCCGGCCCTGTGCCAGGAAGCAGTGTGTCTGTGGGACTTCGCGGTAAGGCACAATATACACCTTGTGGCTTCCCACCTCCTCAGTATCAAGAACGCTATAGCAGACCACCTCAGAAGGTCCCTTCTTACCCTGCCATGAATGCTCACTCCACTCGAAGGTAGTCGATATGATCTTCCAAAAGTGGGGGTTTTCCCAAGTGGACCTCTTTACTTCTGAATTGAACAAGAAGTACCAACAGTTCTGCTCCATTTGCGGTCTTGACAAAGGGGCGGTGTCCGATGCCTTTCTTCTTCCGTGGTCAGGAGCTCTTACGTATGTCTTTCTGCCCTTTCTGCTGATTCACAAAGTCCTGTTAAAAATCAAGAGGGACAAGGCAGATGTCATCCTGATAGTGCCTGAGTGGCTGCAGCAACACTGGTTCACAACGTTGCTGGAGCTGTCGATTTCTCCCCCCCTCCTCCCACTAGAGTTGCCACGTTGGCACAATCTCCTCTCCCAGGACCAAGGGCAGCTTCTGCACCTGGACATGGAGTCTGCACCTGATGGTGTGGAGGCTGAGTGGTTGAACCCAGAGGAACAAGCTTCTTGTTCTTCTCGGGTGCAACAAATCCTAATGGGTAGCAGAAAACTTTCCACTAGGGCATCGTATCTAGCCAAGTGGAAAAGGTTTGCATGTTGTGCATCATCCCGGGGAGTCTCAACCCAGCAGGCTTCAATCCAGACTGTTTTAGACTACCTGTTACACCTTAAACTCCAAGGCCTAACTATCACTTCACTGAAGGTGCAACTGGCGGTTATTTCCGCCTTTCATCCCCCAATTCAAGGGAAATCATTTTTTCCCCATGAATTGGCAGTTAGGTTCCTGAAGGGCACAGAGAATTTCTACCCCCAGGATAGGGATCCATTACCTCACTGAGATCTAAATCTGGTTCTCTCCAGGCTCATGGGGCCTCATTTGAGCCCTTGGCAACCTGCCCCTTATTGTTGCTGTCCTGGAAGGTGGCCTTTCTAGTAGCAATCACCTTGGCTAGGAGGGTATCTGAGATCAGAGCACTTACCTTAGAGCCACCTTATATGGTCTTCTATAAGGACAAGGTCCAGATGCGGCCTCACCCAGCCTTCTTGCCCAAGGTAATGTTCCGGTTTCATTTCAATCAGGATATTTTCCTGCCCGTTTTCTTCCCAAAGCCTCATGCTTCAGCCTCATGCACACTCTCGACATACGAAGAACGCTAACATTCTACACTGAACAGACAAAACTATTCCGTAAGTCCACACTGCTTTTTGTGGCAGTGGCCAATAGGATGAAAGGCTCACCTGTCCCTACTCAGCAGATCTCTTCTTGGATAACCTCCTGAATCAGGTTCTGCTATGAGCAGGCAAAGGTTCCTCTTCCAAGAATAGTCACAGCCCATTCTACCAGAAAGCAGGCCTCATCGGTGCCCATTCAAGACATATGTAAGGCTGCTACCTGGTCATCAGTGCACACCTTCATATCCCACTACACCAGCTTTGGCAGGGCAGTGCTGCGAAAAGCTCACCAGTGAACTCTGAAGCCGCCTCCAAGGTATTGCTTGTGAGTCACCTAGAATGGAATTGACGTGAGCAAGCACTCGAAGAAGAAAAGACAGTTACTTACCTTGTAACTGTTGTTCTTCGAGATGTGTTACTTGTGTCCATCCATGACCTGCCCTCTGTCCCCACTGTTGGAGTTGACAGCAAGAAGAAACGGAGGGGTGCAGGGCCGGCAGCACCTCATATACCATGGCATGTACGCAGGACTCCAAGAGGTGCCGGAGCCAGCCCTACGGATACTGCTAAGGAGAAAAAAAATTCCAGTAACTGTGCATGGAGGTGTGCACACACCTAGAATGGAATGGACATGAGCAACACATCTCAAAGAGCAACAGTTACAAGGTAAGTAACTGTCTTTTACTTCCTTCTTTTTCTGGAACAAAACAATGTTGCTAATACATTCCAAGAACGTATTGGAAACTTTGTGTTTTGCCATATTACTTTTCCAATAGATGTCTAGGTAGTTAAGATCTGGTAGTACTAAGGGACTTTGTGTTCTGGATATTTGTTTTGTTCTAGAAATGCCTCATCCACCTTCTGTTCCTGACTTGTGGTCTATAATTGACCCCCTACCATGACATCATCCCTATTTTTTACACCTTTTATCTTGGGCATGCTCAGCATGTTGAATGTTCATTTACTTCTGGAGGTGGGGTATTCAAAACTGTTCTCCTTTTCCATGTCCAGGGGAGTTAACTGGTGCGGGGAGGGCCTGAAATTTGGTTGGTCCAAAGTGAGGTGCTAATATGATATGTTCATAGTTTGCAAGACTGGGCTAGTTTGGGGTGCTATACTTGACCTTTATAACAAAATGTATTCCAGTGCAGCTGTTTGCCTCTACATTGTGTGCAGCATATATGTCCCTTTCCAGGAACATATGCTCCCTTTTGAGCCTATGGAATTGCTCCAGGAAACCATCACTACATCCTTCTGCCTTTGTGGCCTTCTGTTGGGATGCAGTCACTAGTTTCCTGAAGGTCTTTGTTCTCATTCTCTCATTTCCTGTACATGGGCTGTAGTGTTGTAGGTGTTGAAGGAAATCCAAAAAAGCACAAATATTTAGTGTCCAAGTACTAATCTCCTTTCTAATAATGATCAAATGGTGCTTTCCCCACAATTCTGTAATGCCATTCCTGTCTCTTTTCCCATTCAGGGGTTCGAGATAAGACATTTTCTTATTTTCTTTCCCCTTAGGACTTCTATAGGACCCAGGTACCAGTAGTGGTGGATGTGTGAGTGGGGAGGGCAGGAGGCAGGTTAATAACTGCATGTGCATCCCTGCAGACTGTCCTTACATTGGGATGGTACTTTCTGGTATGTCCACAGGAGACACAGAAAGGTCTTATTCAAAAAAGCAATGGGCAAACCTGGAAGATATGCACCACTGCTCTTTATCATGATGGTGTTGGCCCAGCTAGTACAGTAGTGAAAGGGAAACATTAACTATATTGGGAATTAACTTAACTGAGTGAATGTTTTCAAGACATTGTTAATCTATGCATTTTGAAATGTCTCTGTATCCTGACTTTTGGCAATTTGCCTCATAAGATTTAATTGTACCTAAAATCTCCATGCACTGCTACAATTGTGACCAAAGTACATTGTCTACTGCCTTTTCCATTTCTTTATCTGCTGCTACAGTAAATATTTGCCATACATTTTTTTTATGTGATGCCAACATCTTGAACAGGAGGGAGGTTGGGAGCGGTGACGTAGTCTACTGGGAAGGAGAGTGACCATCAGTTGGATTGGAAAGGGAAGACTGGGGTGGCATGTTTGGCTGATGGTTATGGGATTTGTTATGTCAGGGAAATAAAATCTTTATAGCTGTAAGCATCTGATGTACATGCGGTTTTGAGCATCGCATGGGGTGGAGGGTGAGGGGAATGTGACCCAAGAACCTCTCAATGCCAACTGGCAAGAGGGTTACAAGAATATACTGATTCTGATATGTACATTCTGGTTCACCAAAGAACGTCATGTGAGGTATTAAATGACAGCTAGTGTCACATTGGTCATTGATAAATGTATGTACAAATATTAGGTAAGGAGTTTATGTATGTATACTGAAAATATGTTCTTAGATTCTGTAACATAGGAGAGGTGGAAAAACAGGTTTCCTGTCAGAAAAAATATGTTTATTCACCTGTCTGTCTGCATGTAAATTAAGCATTCTAAGCCAGTGTTTCTCAATTAAATTTGGCCACGGAACCCTTTTGAACTCGATAAATAATTGCGGAACCCCCCAAACTCTTAACAGTATTTTTACATGTGGGCCCAAAAAAAATGTCGAAATAAGCAAATTATATACAAACAACTAGGTCAGCGTTTCTCTATTAAATATAAATTAAATTTATATTTAATACCGTCCGCCGAAAAATCCGGGACATCTTCCCTTTTTCGGCAGTGCGGAGCACAGCTGCTCGCGGAACCCTAACAGTGTTCCCGCAGAACCCCAGAGTTCCACGGAACACCAATTGAGAAACACTGTTCTAAGCCAACACAACGTGTGCACATTTACATATGTCAGAGATATGAAATCAACAGGTAAGAGCACACAGGAAAAATAAGCAGCAGGGGATTATATTATCTCTGAGTATAGACAACGAACTTTGGGGCTATAAGGAGAAGGCAAAGAGGATATCCCCTTATGCGGCACCTAGGAAGTGCATCTTCATTCATGAAAATGGGATTATAACCAGCCTTATGTGAAATGCTACAGAGGACATTTAGGGTGATAAACTTCTTTAGACAGGAGGTTAACCTATTAGTTAAGTTTTGTCTCTAGAAAATATGGTATGCTTGTTTTGTATGTAACTTTTTGTTTCCATTATCCTTAGTCAATGTCTCTTGACTCTTTGGCAACACATTTATCCGTATTTTCACTATAAACATATCTAAATGCTGTGATATTAAGCAAGGTCTAAGCTTGAGTTGAATCATACAAGCTAGTGTGTCCACTGTTCCCTTGGGGACAGCAGACCTGGTATTTCTGTGAGTGTTCAATGGGAAAGGGGCTGGACACTACAGAGGAAAGCTTCCAAGGGACTTGAGAACTGGGGTGCATCTATTGTTAACCTGCAAGGCAAAGTAAGGGTTGGTATAGCCCAAAGGAGATTGTGTGGGTGGCTAACAGGTTGGTAGTGTCAGGGAGCTGACACCCAGATTAGCATAAACAAATCTGCTCAGGCTGCAGGCAGGAGGATAACAAAATGGTTATGGGATTTGGTACTTCAGAAAAATAAAACCTTTATAGCTTTAAGTCTTCAGTGCAGATGCCATTTAAAGCATGGCATACTGTTGGGAGAGAGAGAGGGGAGTTAAAAATCCAAGCATGTGGAGAGAAACTTCTAGCTCTGCCCAAGGTGGTGGCGGACAGCCAGCACCTGGAAAAGGTGTTTAAATCCCCTTAAATAGTTGAATTGTGATACAGCATATTACTTCCTGGTAGAGCTCCCTGCCATAGCACTTTCAGCCTGTCTGTACATATTGGGTTCTGATGTAATCGCTGAATCTTCATGGTTGTTCTGAACTTGGCTGCCCAGGAGAACGTCTGCCTGCTCAGACCCCATATTATATGTAAGTCTCTTTGATGTGGTGAATAGTTTTCCACAAAATACCCTTTCTGAACATGGTGTTGGCTGCATTCCTTGCAAAAATACATTCCAGGTGCTCATTGTAAGGACAGGTGTGAGGTTCTGTTCTTATCCTTTGTCTTGAGGTACTTCTGCTGGAGCTCCATTGCTTTAAATTGGCTCCCTCTTCTTTATTTTTTCTGACACTGTCTTGTAGATATTTGCTTTATGCTGGCTCAGCTCCAGCCAAAGACTGAACATGCAGCTCTCCAAAAGGGATTGCCAAGTCCAGACCTCTGCAGGCGTTCACATAGGGGTGGGTGGAGAAAGGGAGCGCATGGGCACTATGATGAGTGAATGGCTTGAGCTGTGTGAACTCACCACATTGTGGTATTGAAAAGAGGTTGAAAATGAAATGATATTGAAAATGCATGCCAGGTGCCAGTATTTAAATGGGGAATAACATTTTGTCAGGATGACCCCAAAGATGTGGAAGATACACAAACAGACTGATCAGGTGTGGCGCATTGCCATTGGAATAGCAGTGGGAGAACTGCCCACAATGGAAAAGAAGAATATGTTCACATAATCCTTAAAACAATCTCATTTCAAAATATATTTATTTGTGATCCAAAGAGGATTAATTACTGTGACCTAAAACGCCAAATAATTTGATTTACAATTTTTGTGTGTGGGGATGAAAGGCATTTTAGTGCAAACAAATTAAAAATAATCCAATCTAACATCTTCTGTGCATACAACTCCTGAGACTACTTAAGCAAACATGTTTGGCTTTACTGTTTTTCCTATCATCCCATTCCTGTTTGCCTATTTATTATAACTTGTATAATCCCGGAGTCTAAGATAGCTGGAGCAGGGACTAGCCTTGGTTTATTTGTCTGTATAGTTTCTAACATAATGTGGCTCTAGGAACTACTGAATATAAAAAATACTATTAAATTAAAATGTAAACTCTTCAGGGAAGATACTAACTTTTGGTTGTATATGACTGATATGGCAATTTCCTTCAATATTCTGAACAAACATTATTGAATTAAGTTTAAGTATTTTAGGAGTTCATTGTATAGAAAATGCAAATGTTTGTTGTTCTGGGATTACATGTAAATTCTGTAAAGGGGAGACAGGAGTAATGTAAACCCTAGGAAGTGTTATGAGCTTCAAAGGACTCTTTCAAAACAATGGGCCAGACAACATTGAACATTGCACTGTATGTAAGAGAGCACTATGACTGCTCTGAGCTCCAGTATGAAACTGGAGATAAGTCAGTTGAGTGTCTCTGGGTTAAGCTTAGAAGCAAGAACAATAAGCGTGATGTCCTGGTGGGTGTCTGTTACAGACCACCAGACCAGGAGGATGAGGTGGATGAGGCTTTCTTTGCTCAACTAGGGAAAGTTTCCAGTTCACAGGGCCTGATTCTCGTGGGAGACTTCAATCACCCTGACATCTGCTGGGAGAGCAATACAGCAGAGCACAAACAATCCAGGAAGTTTTTGGAGAGTGTTGCAGACAATTTCCTGGTGCAAGTGCTGGAGCAACCAACTAGGGGCCGAGCTTCTCTTGATCTGCTGCTCACAAACAGAGAAGAGTTGGTAGGGGAAGTAGAAGTGGGTGGCAACCTAGGCAGCAGTGACCATGAGATGGTCGAGTTCAGGATCCTGACGAAAGGAAGGAAGGAGAGCAGCAGGATACGGACCATGGACTTCAGAAAAGCGGACTTTGACTCCCTCAGGGAACTGATGAGCAGGATTCCCTGGGAGGCTAATATGAGGGGGAAAGGAACCCAAGAGAGCTGGCTGTTTTTTAAAGAGACCTTATTGAGGGCACAAGAGCAAACCATCCCGATGTGCGGAAAGAATAGCAAATATGGTAGGCGTCCAGCTTGGCTTAACAAAGATGTCCTTGGCGAACTTAAACGCAAAAAAGAAGCTTACAAGAAGTGGAAGCTTGGTCAGGTGACTAGGGAGGATTATATAAACACTGCTCGAACGTGCAGGAATGAAATCAGGAAGGCCAAAGCACAATTGGAGTTGCAGCTAGCAAGGGACGTGAAGGGGAACAAGAAGGGTTTCTACAGGCATGTTGCCAACAAGAGGAAGATTCGGGAAAGAGTGGGCCCCTTAAAGAATGAGGGGGCGACCTAGTGACGGAGGATGTGGAGAAAGCTGAGGTACTCAATGCCTTTTTTGCCTCTGTCTTCACAGACAAGATCAGCTCCCAGACTGCTGTACTGGGTGGCACAGAATGGGAAGGAGGCAAACATCCCACAGTGCTGAAGGAACGGGTCCAAGACTATTTAGAAGGATTGGACATACACAAGTCCATGGGGCCGGATGCAATGCACCCGAGGGTGCTGAGGGAGTTGGCTGAGGTGATTTCAGAGCCATTGGCTATTATCTTTGAAAGCTCGTGGCAACAGGGGGAGGTCCCTGAGGACTGGAAAAAAGCAAATATAGTGCCCATCTTCAAAAAAGGGAGGAAAGAGGATCCAGGGAACTACAGACCGGTCAGCCTCACCTCAATCCCTGGAAAAATCATGGAGCAGGTCCTTAAGGAATCCATTTTAAGGCACTTGGAGGAGAGGAAGGTGATCAGGAACAGTCAACACGGATTCACCAAGGGAAAGTCATGCCTGACCAACCTGATTGCTTTCCATGATGAGGTGACTGGCTCTGTGGATGTAGGGAAGGCGGTGGATGTGATATACCTTGACTTTAGCAAAGCTTTTGATACTGTCTCTCACAGTATTCTTATCAGCAAGTTAAAGAAGTATGGGTTGGATGAATGGACTATAAAATGGATAGAGAACTGGCTAGAGCATAGGGCTCAACGTGTAGTGATCAATGGCTCCATGTCTAGCTGGCAACCGGTCACAAGCGGAGTGCCCCAGGGGTCTGTCCTGGGGCCGGTTTTGTTCAACATCTTTATTAATGATCTGGAGGATGGGGTAGATTGCACCCTCAGCAAGTTTGCGGACGACACTAAGCTGGGGGGAGTGGTAGATACCCTGGAGGGTAGGGATAGGATACAGAGTGACCTAAACAAACTGGAGGATTGGGCCAAAAGAAATCTAATGAGGTTCAACAAGGACAAGTGCAGAGTCCTCCACTTAGGAAGGAAGAATCCCATGCACAGCTATAGACTGGGGACCAACGAGCTGGGCAGCAGCTCTGCAGAAAAGGACCTGGGGGTAACGGTGGATAAAAAGCTGGATATGAGTCAGCAGTGTGCCCTGGTTGTCAAGAAGGCTAATGGCATATTGGGCTGCATTAGGAGGGGCATTGCCAGCAGGTCACGGGAAGTGATTATTCCCCTCTATTCGGCATTGGTGAGGCCGCATTTAGAATACTGTGTCCAGTTTTGGGCCCCCCACTACAAAAAAGATGTGGACAATTTGGAGAGAGTGCAGCGGAGGGCAACCAAAATGATTAGGGGCTGGAGCACAGGACTTATGAGGAGAGGCTGAGGGAACTGGGCTTGTTTAGTCTGCAAAAGAGAAGAGTGAGGGGGGATTTGATAGCAGCTTTTAACTACCTGAAAGGGGGTTCCAGGGAGGATGGGGCTAGGCTGTTCTCGGTGGTGGCAGATGACAGAACAAGGAGCAACGGTCTCAAGTTGCAGGGCGGGAGGTCTAGGTTGGACATTAGGAAAAAGTTTTTTACTAGGAGGGTGGTGAAGCATTGGAATGGGTTACCTAGGGAGGTGGTGGAATCTCCATCCTTACAGGTTTTTAAGCTGAGGCTTGACAAAGCCCTGGTTGGGATGATATAGCTGAGGTTAGTCCTGCTTTGAGCAGGGGGTTGGACTAGATGACCTCCTGAGGTCCCTTCCAACTCTAATATTCTATGAACTCATAGTTGAGTGGTTTTCCTAGGAAATAGTTGGGAGAAGGGGAATGCAAGTTACCCACCTCTGAAACCATCCTTCTGAAGCTGTGCCCTTAAGAGAAACCACTGTTTGCTGACTACATGTTACATGAGGACCAAATCGGAGGCCCAAACTGCATAAAGGAGTGACTCAGATTCATGGGTGTGCTTGTTCTGAGTTTACAGCTAATAACTTGTGACCACAGGAAAAACCATTAGTGCCATTTGAAGAACTGTTAACCAGCCAGAGCCATTGTTAGAGTTGGGAGTGGGTGGGAATCTCTGGTAAGCTTATTTGTATGGATATAGGTTCTTTTAAATATGTTCTCTGTAATGCTTTCACCTTAAGAATAGATGTACTTGCTTGGAAAGAGCCATGTGGTAACTTAACTAGCTAATCATACTGTATGGCCTCTGAAGAGAAGCGAAGCAAGCCTGCTGTGCTCAGGCAATGTGAGTGTGCTAGGGAATTCATAGTGTAGGCAAGGAACTGTGCAGTCTGGAAATTCTCCAGTCAGGAGGGGAAGAGATGCATGTGTCTGCTGAAGAAGGGTGACAGCTGGGGCATCAGGAGCTGAGAGCTGACCATAGAGGGGGATATAGGTGCAGTTGCCCTGAACTTTGATGTTTGTACAGTTCCTAACACCATGGGACTGGAGCCCGTAAGGATTACTACAATACAAATAGTACACACTAATGTTACTATCATGGGCAGCGGGTATAAGAGGCTTGGGGAGGCTAAGCCTCCCCAAACAGACACTGCCTCCAAGGCCCTGCCCACGCTGCACACCAGACCACACTCCTACTCTGACCCCTCCCTCAAGGCCCCCCGCACACTGCTCGCGCCTTTTCTCCTCCTTCCCTGAGCTCCCTCCATGCCCTCTTCTTTGGCCCCTTCCCGCTCACACCTCTTTGCCCCCTCCCTGCTTGTCGATCACGTCTCTTCGCCCTCTCCCCCAAGAGGCATGAGCAGAGTGCAGGCAGCTCTGGGGGGAGAGGGCAAAGAGCCGTGAGTGGCAGGGCCTTGTGGGGGACGGGGTACTCTCCCTCCCTCCCTCCATCCCCGCCTTCCCAATGGCAGAGTCATGTGCTGCCCAGGGCTACTATCTGAAACATTAGCCTAGATTCAGGATTTTTAATAAGGTTAATATAGGGTAAAATTGTATCTTTATTTTAAAAAATATATTGAAGTCAATCAGGCTCCACAAGGATGTACAGTATGCCAGGGGAGAATTTAGCCCTTGGAATATAAACTGGGACTGAAATACTGATGCTGAGGGAAAGAAAAAAGCAGTGATATCATTTTTCCTCTACCAGAAAAGTCATTTTGGCCAAGATTTTCAAAGGTGGCTATGATTTTCAGTGTCTGTTTTTGAGACCTGAACATGAGACACCATGAAGAGACCTGATTTCAAGAGGGTGAGTGCTCAGCACTTTCTAAAAATCAGACCTATTCTAGGTATCTGAGGTTGGAGTCCCAAAAACAGAGACACCCAAAAATCACTAGTCACTTCTGAAAATCTTGTCGATCAATAAATATTACTGCAGATTGACTGGTTAAGAGTATCCACTTGTAATATGATAAAGATATAGTTAGATAAAAATATAGAGGTACCCATTTCTAAGTTACTATTGCTGTAAATTGCATACATTTTTATGTAGCTTCTGTGTGGTTACAATACAGGAGGGGCATGTGACACTGTTACTGAAATACTTACTTGAACAGAAGCTTGAAAAAATTATAGACTAATGTGCAGCTGTAATTCTCAATCATGTTATAGCACTAAATATAGGTTTTGATCCTGCAACACTTAAGCATTTCAGTAGCAGTAGGACTACTCAAGTGGATAAGATTCCTAGAAACACAATAAAAATGACATCAATATTATCCATGTTGGACTAATTAGAAAGGCCAATGCACAAAATGTGATTAAATTAGCTAGAGACAAAGGGTAAGGAGAAAATATTCTACAAATACATTAGAAGCAAGAGGAAGAACAAGGACAGGGTAGACCTGTTACTCACTGAGGAGGGAAAAACCGTAACAGGAAATGGCAGAAATACTCAATTACTTTTCTGTTTGTTTTCACCAAAAAGGTTAGTAACAATTGGATATCTAACATAGTGAATGCTAGTGTAAATGAGATAGGACATAAGGATAAAATAGGGAAAGAACAAGTTAAAAATTACTTACACAAGTTAGCTGTCTTCAGGGTTCCAGACCTTGATAAAATACATACTAGAATACTCAGGGAACTGATTGAGGAGATATCTGAACCATTAGCGATTATCTTCAAAAAGTCAGGGAAGATAGGAGAGATTCCAGAGGCCTAGAAAAGGGCAAACATAGTACCAAATCTATAAAACCAGTTTATAAGACCAGTCAGCTTAATTTCAGTACCCAGAGAGATAATGAAACAAATAACTAAACAATCAATTTGCAAACGCCTAGGAGCTAATAAGGTAAAAGTAACAGACAGCATGGATTTGTCAAGAACAACTTCTGTCAAACCAACCTGATAGCTTTCTTTGACAGGGTAACAAGCCTTGTGGATTGGGGGAAGCAGTAGATGTGGAAATCTTGACTTTAGTAAGGCTTTTGTCTGTCTTGCATGACTTTCTCATAACAAACTAGGGAAATACAACCTAGATCAGCGGTTCTCAACCTTTTTTTCCCGAGTACCACTCCGGTCAGGTACAGTCAGGTCAAGTACCACTTCACCTGACTGTACCTGGCCAGAGTACTACTCTGAAAATAAGCGCAGTAAGCACTTTCAATCAATGCCCTCCGCCGAAACCCTACAGCCATTTGCCCGTTTTCAGCAGCAGCAAGGGGGCATGATTCAGCGGGGGGAGGGAAGAACGGCAGCGGCGGCTTTTCTCAGCAGGCGGGGGAGAGCAGGGGTGTCAGGTTTTCTCGGCGGCTGGGGGGGGAATCGGCGGTGGGGGGGGGGAACGGCGGCGGGCGGGTTTCTCGGCCCTGGGGGGGGAATCAGCAGCAGCATTTGTCGGCGGCTGCGGGGGGGGAATCGGCGGCAGGGTTTCTCGGCGGCGGGGGGGGGGGAATTCGGCGGCGGAATCGGCGGCGCGGTTTGCCTCGCGTACCACTGAGCCGGCTTCCGCGTACCACCGGTTGAGAACCCCTGACCTAGATGAAGCTACTATAAGCTGGGTGCATAACTAGTTGGAAAACTGTTCCCAAAGAGTAGTTATCAGTGGTTCACAGTCAAGTTGGAAGGGCATATGGAGTGGGGTCAAAATTCAAAATGATCTGGACAAACTGGAGAAATGTTCTGAAGTAAATAGGGTGAAATTCAGTAAGGACAAATGCAAAGTGCTCCATTTAGGATGGAACAATTAATTGCACACATACAAAATGGGAAATGACTCCATAGGAAAGACTATTGTAGAAAGGGATCTGAGGGTCAAATGGATCACCAGTTGAAATATGAGTCAACAGTGTAACACTGTTGCAAAAAAAGCAAACATTCTGGGATGTATTAGCAGGAGTGTTGTAAGCAAGACAGGAGAAGCAATTCTTCCACTCTGCTCTGTGCTGATTAGGCCTCATCTGGAATATTGTGTCCAGTTCTGGGTGCAACATTTCAGAAAAGATGTGGACAAATTAGAGAGAATCCAGAGAAGAGCAACAAAAATGATTAAAGCATGACCCTATGAGAGAAGATTGAAAAAATTGGGTTTGTTTAGTCTAGAGTAGTGAAGACTGAGGGGGAACATGACAGTTTTTAAGTACATAAAAGATTGTTAGAAGGAGGAGGGAGAAAAATTGTTTTCCTTAACCTCTGAAGATAGGACAAAAAGCAATGGGCTTAAATTGCAGCAAGGGCAGTTTAGATTGGACATTAGGAAAAACATCCTAACTGTCATGGTAGTTAAGCACTAGCAAAAATTGCCTAGAGAGGTTGTGGAATCTCCATCATTGGATATTTTTAAGATCAGGTTAGACAAACACCTGTCAGGGATGGTCTAGATCAGCGGTTCTCAACCTTTTTTTCCCGAGTACTACTCGGGGAAAAAAAGGGGGGGGGACTTTTGGCGGCGGCGGGGTTTTGCGGCGGCGGCAGGTTACATGGGGGGAACAATGCCCTCCGCCGAAACCCTTCCGCCGTTTGCCCCTTTTTGGCGGCAGGGTTTTGAGGCGGTGGGTGGGCACTTCCGGCAGCGGATTCGGCGGTGTGGTATGGCTCGCGTACCACCCAGCCTTCTTCGAAGTACCACCGGTTGAGAACCGCTGGTCTAGATAACTAGATGGACTAGATTATCTCATAAGGTCCCTTCCAGTCCTACGATTCTATGACTTACACCAGAGCTCAACGCTTTAGTTTAGGAAAGAGCCTCATTACCTTTCAGTGTGGGAGAGTAGACTACAGCAAATGCAAGTGCTTTCCCTGTGGTTCTGGTAGCTTAACTTTAGCATTAACACTGGGGAGCACTGACATTTGCATTGCATGAAACAGAATACAATTATTGTGAAACCATCAGTGTTCTATGTTAGAAAGGCTTCAAAATTCCTCCCCTTAATTTATTGCAGAAATATGAGGCTGAATTCCCAACTCCAGTTTAGCTTCTTTGGGCTACTCCAGAGTAGCTGGGTAGTGATTGCATCTAGCCATCTGATACTACTCTTGCAGATTAGAACTCTGAGCTGGCACAGATCTCCCAGTGTGTAATAAGCAGGAGAGGGTGTGGCTGACATGCTGGTTTGCTGCATTCCATAAATTCTTAGCTGGAACATGGTTCCCTGAGAACCATTACCAGCTGCTGTAAGGTAGAGCAACCCCATTACTTGCATGCCCAAGGCAGAGAATCGAGGAGCTATAACCAGCTCTTAGGAGATCTCAGCATAGGAGAGAATCTGGCCTATCTAGTGTGTTTGAACTGAGTAATCAGAAGGTGTGAGTGGGGATTAAGCCTTAACAGGAGGGCTGGGGAATCTTCTCCTGGGGATTTGTTTGGGAAATACTAGGGCAGCAGTTCTTAAACTGTGAGTTAGGACCCCAAAGTGGGTCAGGACCCCATTTTAATGGCATTGTCAAAGCTGTGGCCTGGGCCTGAAGACTGAAGCCCTTGGGCTTCAACCTGAGTGGCAAGGCTCAGGTTACAGCCCTCTCCCATCCCAACCAGGGCAGAAGCCATCAGGCTTCAGATTTGGCCCTCCTGCCCGGGATCGTGAAGTAATTTTTGTTGTCTAAAGGATGCAGTGAAGTTTGAGAACCACTGTACTAGGGATTAGATCCAACTAAAGCACTAGATCAAAATATACTCTGGATAAACTTGGATCTCTATCCAAAGTTTGAAGCTGGGCTCTGTCAATAATGATATAAACCAAAAATCTCAGATTTGAGCCAGATTCTGATATAATTTTTGTAGTTGAGGCCCACGTCTGGAAAATGCATGCCATTATTTGGTGCAATGTTGTGCATTCCTAAGGCAAAAACTTACTCCTCAGAAATATCTTTGAGACAGATAACTTTTATCTGTAGTAGTGCTGGTTTAACAGTAACCAGAGACAGGGAATTGCTTCCAACTCCCTCTTCAGTCTAAAAACTGACAAAGATTTGCTTTCTCTTGGTAGGGGGCAGAGGGGAAATAAAGAGGATAATAAATCCAGCCATGCCATTGCAAGGCACATTCTATTTAAATTGAAAGGTCACTGCCTACATGGTTTCATCAGCCATCACACCAGGCCAGTTGAAAGTATTAGGCTTCAATAGGTGGCCTCTTACTGAGGGCAATATATGTCAGGTGTACTTTCCATTGCTGTAAAAAATAAGAAGTCCAGTACAAAAAACATGCTGAGATATCATAAATGGTAAAAAGGAAAAGATCTTGATTTTGATACATTTTTAGTAAAACAGATGAGCGATCTTTTCTCTAATATTTACTCTACACGTTTTATTCTTCCAGAAGCATAGTTGTTTAAAATAGCTTTACCTGTGAACTCCATTCACTGTGATGAAGGCTCCCAGAGTGCTTAACAAAAAGTCCATTTCTAAGATGCTCTTTCAATAAAAAGTCTGCTAGGTCACTCAATAGGATTTTAAACATTTCCTTATTCTCTTTCCTAAACTTGTATGTTTGGATATTGTAGCCTGGTAGACTCTATCTAAAGAATTCCTTGAAAGTATTGTAATTGAAAATTCCTCTTTTATGTTGTAGGAATGTATCCTGAACTATACTGTGCGGAACACAATAATTATGGCGCAGTAAACAGTGCATCCTAGTGGTTAGAGTAGTCATGATTCCTGAGTTCTGTTACATCAGCCGGGAAACAGACTCCCTGTTCATCTGGGGTTAGACTTTTGTTAGTGGTTCTCTTGTTTATGCCTCTGCTTTGCTGTGCTTGGACAATTTATTTAACCTCTTAGTGTGTTAGCATAACCATCTAGAAAACAGCATTTTTTCTGGCCATTTCCTACTAACCCAAAAATAACTATCAAGTGGATTATCTCCAGAGGATAAATTGAATTTTCACTGTTGCTATCCTCTCATTAGTGCCTGTAGAGTATTAAGAGTTGGCTCCCTGATCCTTGCGTGTTGGGGGGGGGGAAAAACAAACAGTACTATGTAATGAAATGACATATCAGTGTATCCTCCTCCCAACTGATAACTTATAACTAGAAAACAGTCACAGGGTTAAGGGAACAGAAAGAGAGATTTATTACTAAATCTAACACTTAAAATATTGGCTTAGAAAGATCGATTAAAAAATAAGACTGGGGTCTACTTAAATTATTACCAATAGATAAACACTTATTTTTTAAAATACAAGAACCTAAGAATGGCCATACTAGGTCAGACCAATGGTCCCTCTAGCCCAGTATCCTGTCTTCCCACAGTGGCCAATGCCAGGTTCTTAAGAGGTAATGAATAGAATAGGTAATCATTAAGTGATCCATCCCATTGGCCATTTCCAGCCTCTGGCAAACAGCAAAAAATGCTTATTAGTGTGCATCCAAACCTCTTCTATAAACAAGTATAGTGACTAGACTTCTAATTCTTCTGATGACCCTTGAAAGTTCTTCCAAGTGTCTAGTAAGATGCTTTGATCCTAGCAATCAGCTTTGTGAAAGGAGTTGTGTAAACTTAAGACTACAGCCTCCCTTCTCAGGCTTCTCAGACTGTCTTACTTCTTTCTGTACAGTTTTACCAATATCCATGTGAGTTATAAACAACACTTAACTGAAATGAGAACCAGAATGTGCCTGGCCCTTTTGTCGGCAGCCTTATCCTCTGCATCACCTTTGGAGTGAACAAGCAGAATTTGTTCTTCCTGTACCAACAGATTTCCTTCCCCCCCCCCCCCCCGGCTGCATCTGGAAGGTTTTGGGATCCATTGAGTTTATTAATATTTTCTGTATTTATAGAAAACCAGTGCTTTATAAATAGTTAATTTGATCTTTTCTGTATATGATTTGTAGAACCATAGAGCTAAAATCTTCCTTGGGTGAGACCATAGCGATGGGCATAAGAGCCTAGCTTGATAGAAATATTATTTCCACACTTTGATGTGCAGATGGCTAAAGTGTTTGTGTGGGATTTTTAGCTGTTCCTTTCCCTCTCCTCAAATGGAGTTGTTGTTCTAAGCTCATAGTTATTGTTAGAAAATCAAATCCCATCTGTTTCCAACTGAACAAGGAAAGAGGGAATAAACAGAAAACCCCACTAGATAAACAACACTTGTTGCCACCTGTGAGCAAAGAAACTCCAGGCAAATGAAGTCTGGTTAATCTGTCAGTCACCCTCCTACTCAATTAGGAAAAACTAAATCTACTTTTAGAGAGAAGGTGGGGGAGGTAATACTTTTATTGAATCAATTTCCATTGGTGAAAGAGACAAGCTTTCAAGGTACACAGAGCTCTTAAGGTCTGTGCAGCTCAAAAGCTTGTATCTCACTAACAGAAGTTGGTCCAGTAAAAGATGTTACATCACCCACTTTGTCTCTAATATCCTGGGACCAGCACAGCTACAACAATACTGCAAACATCTGTCTACTTTTGACATTTGTATGTGCTCAGCTTTTGACTGGAATGTGACATCCAACTCAGGGAAACATTTTTAGTGGACAACTGGACAGATACCAATTTTATTATGAAATTGGATGCTACATTTGTCTGTGTGATTTGCCTTCTGCTGTAGTTCCTAGCCGCAAGTCATTGAAGACTCCTGTGAAGCAGTAGCAGCAACCAACCAAAAATCTCTGAGGCGCCTTGTATAGTGGTTTTGATATCAACAAGACAAATGTATTTTAATTCAGAGCACTGCTAGGTTGGCTCGCGGATCAATAAAAATAACACAAGTACAATCAGCTTGTATCTGGCCAAACTTCTAAAAGAGCTGAGCAACCAACATCTCCCATTGAGGTCCGTGGAAGCTGCTGGGTGTGCAATGTTTTTGAATCTCTGAACAGTACTGTACAATTTCTGGGCTTGTTTATGAAGAACTACCTGACTAGACTCCCTGCACTGCAGGAGAAATGGACAACAGTTGCCTGGATGGTTGGTTTCTTCTAGCAAGTCTTCTGTCTTTATAGGCTTTTTCATTAGTAATAAAATGCAGTTGCCATTAGTGACTCATATTCCAGAGAGATCTAGGGTTCTGCACTCAAGTCAAATGCTCTCCTGAGCCTAGCTTCATTTAAAGTCTGCCTCTTCCTCTGTTGAGGCTAATCCTGCTTTCCCTAAATTGGGAAAATTAGTACATATGGACTTTTTAGCACCTGTACTGCATTTTGTGTTTTGTCTGTCCTCCCAGAACATGTGTATGCCGACTGTCTTTTAATAGCTGGTTTATCAGAATGGCAGAGGTGAGTGTAATCTTGTTGCCTTCTAGTGCACAAGATACTGTTCTTCCATCTCTAGTGTGTGCTTGTCATAGAATGACTGGCCCCTTTTAAAGTCAGATAAGCCCAGTGACTAACTAGCTGCCTCCCAGCTGAGGCTGTGTCAGGTGATTGCCTGAAGAGTACCTGGTCCTTATAAAGTCCAGCGAGAACTCAGCTGAGTTCCAGGTGGATGTGTGCATACACATATCCAGCTATTAGGTGACTTCCAGGCAAATGATTGCGGGGAGTTGGGAAATGCAGAGAAAAGAAAGGCTTCTGTTGGGAGTACCTTGACTTAGACCCAGAAAAGCTGAAAAAGGTGAGGGAAAAGCTTTCAGGAACTGTAAGCCATGCTGGGCAGAGGACGTACTTTATTTTGCCTGTGTTTTTGGTTTAACCAATTAATTATGCCATGAGGCAAGATATTGAAACAGACTGGTGTAGCATTATCCTCCTGGACTAGTGAGTAGATGACTGGTTTCTGATCTCATATTGCTGTCTAGTGACTACTCTAGACACAGGATAGCTAGACCCCCTGCAAAAAAAAAATTAATAATTGAAGGGAAAACCCTTCAGGCAATATTGTAGATTCCAGAAACACTTCCTTACATGTAGTCCTGTCCTTAATGCCACCAAGCACATGTACCAAGCCACTGCCTGACTATACCAATTACAGGCTCAAATTTGAAAAATATATAAGCAAGACTCGTCTGTATGATAATGTGCCATAAAGCATACGTTAAAAGGATACTGTCCAGCTGTGTAAGTTTCAAATGTATTATTTAAAATTTATCATGGTGTGAAATATGGTCCGTATTCCATCTTAGGGAAAAATCTTTTAATCATGTATTTTAATATTGCAACTGGAGAGTAGCTTAGGATTTGTCTGCATACAAAAGTTGTGCTACTTTATGCCAGTATAGATACAGTGGTACAATCATACTAGTGTGGATGCAGTTATATCAGGCCTGGTCTACACCTAAAACTTAGCTATGTCTACTTAGAGAGTGTGAAAAATTCACACTCCTAAGCTTCTGGAGAGGGTAGACTTACTACAGCAATGGAAAAGCCCTTTGGTTGCTGTAGCAAGTGTCCACTACAGTGTTGTAGAAGCATAGCTGCAGCTGTGCTGCTGTAACTATTGTAGTGTAGACATACTCATAAATTTGCTTTATAGCAGTATAGGTATTTCTGTAAGAGAAGGGGAATGAACTATATCAGTATAAAGCACTTTCGTATGCTGGCACTGTCCATACCGGGACATCAGCTGAACCCTACAGAAATCAACAGAGCCAATATGCAAATTTGATTCTGCCTCCATAGCCCTGTTTTCACCGGTGAAAACAGCACCAAGACCCACCCAGCACTGATGCATCCACCTCCGGCACCACCAGCATCTGTACCAATCAAGACGACACCGAGAAAAGCTGGATGCAAAACAATGGTATCACCTACTGTTCCAACTGACATAATCACGCCAGCACCGATGGTACCAAAGCAACAACAACAGCGATGTGAGGCGGAAGACAGCACCGTACCTTCCACATCACACTCACCGCTATGCGGTACTGATATGTCATCAGATCATACGGCATCAGAACATCCATTATCTCCCATTACTACTCCATTTTCAAGTGATGACAAAGACAATCTACAGGAGGGTGCCTTTTCACCGTACCACTCTACCATCTTAGATGAGAGTCAATGTCTACCATGAAGTCAAAATCCCAACTGGACAAAAAGATGATAGAGTGGTGCAAACAAACATGGATGTACCCCCAAATGTCATTCCCTATGCAATGGCCTCCATGAGATCCATGGCTGCTTACAGAGCCCAATTTAGCCATCCCATAACACCACCTTGGGATGAATTAAGATAGTCTCCACCATCACCTGGACTGGAATCATCGAAAGTCCAAGAAGATCCATTAGACAAGACAGATGAAGGGGCGGAGCAAGTTACCATTGCACCCCATAATGCCTTGTCATCTCCCAATGAAGATACAATGCCACCGCCTCTTACCACGGCTGATGACTTCAGACAATTCCAGGAATTTTTCAAAAGGGTGGCACTAAGCTAAGAAATACCCCTGGAGGAATTAGCAGAAAACCAACACAAACTCCTCCAGGTATTACATACATCATCCAACACAAAGATTGTGATGCCAATAAATGCCAGACACCAGCCACTGCTCCATCAACCTGTAAAAGGTGGACAGAAAATACTATGTCCCTGCTAAGGGCATGGAATTTTTATTTACTTACACTCCTCCAAACTCATTGGGGTAGACATGGTGAACCAAAGGAGCAAACAGGCACAATTCAAGTCCACACCACAAGACACAGACTGCAAGAGATTTGATTTGTTTGGCCGCAAAGTTTACACGTCTGCAACCTTGCAGTTTAGAGTGGCCAATTACAATGCTCTTCTGGCAAAATACGATCATGACAATTACACCAAACTGACTGAATTTGCTAGCAACTTATGAGAAGATAGACATGAACAATTTAAGTGTCTGGTAACAGAGAGTCATCTAGTCACTTGAATGTCTCTACAGGCATCTCTTGATGTTGCTGACACAGCAGCCAAACAATGGCAACAGCTGTGGTCATATGTTGGACATCCTGGCTGCAGTCGTCAGACATCCTGAGGTAGCTACAAGTAAAGGTAGAAGACCTACCATTTGACAGGGAGAAACTATTTTTCAAAAAAACTAGATACTCCATTCCATGAAGAACTCAAGTGCAACTCTGAGAACCCTCAGAATTTACACACCTGCCCCCAGACATAAGAGGTACTAGCCTTACCAACGCAGGGAACCCTCATTCACTCGCCAACAAAGAACCATTCGAGTCATACAGACAAAAGCAGAAACCTCAAAGAAGGAGACCGACTCAGACCCAAGCATCATCCTCTCAACCATCACAGGTGAAACAGTCCTTTTGAAGCTTTGGTCAAAGGTCAATTTCACCATTTTAGCACCAACAACCACTACTATGCGAATATTTGGACCCTGATTATGCCCATTTTACAACATCTGGGCATCAATTATCACAGACAGATGGGCCCTAGAGATCATCCAAATGGACTACTCCATCCCTTTCATGTCCATACCACCCACCTAATCTCCCTCCCTGTCCCTTTTCAGGGACCCTTCTCATGAACATCTCCTACGACAAGACGTATGTCACCTCCTGTAACTAGGGACAATGGAACAGGTCCCACCACAATACAAGGGGAAAAGATTTTACTCTTACTATTCTTTAACACAGAAAAAAAGCTGAGGTTGGAGGCCAATCCTGGACCTCAGGAAGCTCAACACATTTGTTCATGTCCAAAAGTTCGTGATGGTCTCTCTAGCCACAATAATCCCAACTCTGGAACAGGAGGAATGGTTCTCAGCCTTCGACTCCAAGATTTGTATTTTCATATCACAATACACCAAGCACCATTGACGATTCTTTCATTTTGCAGTGGGATCAGAACACTATCAATATAGATTACTTCTCTTCAGCCACTGTACTGCACCATCGGTCTTCTCCAAGATCCTTGCTGTTGTGGTGGCCCACCTATGCAGACGGGATAATCATATTTCCATGCCTCTTGAAAAGTCTCACACAATCAGAGGCATCACACAGCACACAGAGGAACATCCACCTTTTTCAAAACCTAGGATTACAAATAAAAGAGCAGAAATCAACCACAATACCCATACAACAACTGGAATTCATAGGGGCATACCTTGACTCCAGAAGCCACAGCATCATTACCAACACACAGATTCCATATGCTAACAAATATCATCTCTGTAATTACAACCAGTCCATACATCGTAGCAGATACCTGCCTTCAACTGTTGGGGTATATTGCAGCCATTACATTCGTAGTACAACATACAAAGTTACACATGCGCTGCCTTCAGGGATGGCTGCGTTCAGTCTACATACTGAACAAGCACAGCCTACTGCCTCCCAAAATCAAAGACTCACTACACTGGTGGATGAAACCAGAAAACCTTTTCAATGGGATACCATTCCAATGAGAACAACCATCAGTGATAATCACAACAGATGCCTCACTAATTGGATGGGGCGCCCATATGCAACATCATACTATCCAGGGGCAATGGTCTCCTATGGAAGCTTGTCTACACATAAGTCCACTTGAGTTACAAGCAGTGCACAACACATGCTTACTCTTTCTTCCGCAGATAGCAAACAGGTCAGTGCAAGTGATCACCAACAACATCACTTACATGTTCTACATAAACTGGCAGGGTGATGCCCAATCCTACTTCCTAGGTATGGAAGCCATAAGATTGTGGAATTAGTGCATAGGCCACAACATAAACATCTCATCCTCATACCTCTCTGGTTGCATGAACACAATGGCAGACATGCTGAGCAGAAAATTCTTTCAAGGACACGAATGGGAACTGAACAACACAATGCTACACGGTATATTCCGACAATGGGAAGTTCCAAGAATAGGGAGTTGCAACAACAGCAAACCAAAAATGCCCTCACTTTTGCTTGAGAGCTGGGATAAGACCCCAATCCCTAGGGGATGCCTTCCTCCTAAAATGGAGAGTGGCACTACTATATGCGTTCCCACAAATCCCATTACTGTCAAGAGTAGTACACAAAATTCCTCATGACGGAGCTTCTGTCATACTGATTTGCCCCTGCGTGGCCCAGACAACAGTGGTACCCTTACCTGATGAGAATGTCAATTCGAACTCTGCAACAGCTTCCTGTGCGAAGGGACCTCTTGTCTCAAGACAATGGCAGGTCTCTCCATCCTAACCTGGACAGTTTCACCTGACAGCTTAGTTCCTACTTGGTTCTATCAACAGGAACTGAACTATTCACAACAGGTCAAACACATATTTCTTAACAGCAGAAAACTATCTATGTGTAAAACCTACATGCAAAAATGGAAGAGGTTCTATACATGGTGGCAATCAAAACGCACTAATGCACTTTCTGCACCCCTCCCGCTAGTGCTAGACTACTTATTCCATTAGCCTACGAGTTCCATTAGACTACACCTTGCAGCCATCAACACATTTCACTAAAAAATTGAAAGGTTATCAATATGGGAAGTACCCCCATCTCCAAATGTTTCCTACTTGGGCTACAAAACATATAACCAGAAGTTCATGACCCCACACCAACTTGGTATTTAAACCTAGTGCAAAAAACGCGGAGGTTTCCCATTTGAAACTATAGCTACATGTTCACTCCTGCACCTGTCAATGAAAATAGCATTCTTAGTTGCAATCAACTCCTCTAGAAAGATAGGCAAACTAGAAGCCCTCATGGCGCATCCTCCTTGCACCATCTTCTTTAGGGACAAAATCACGCCCAGATCTCATCCTAAATTTCTACCTAAAGTAACATTGTCCTTTCATATAAACCAAGTTATACACTTACCTATGTTATATCCCAAACCGCATCAGAATAAACAAGAAGCTAGCTGGCACACACTAGATGTCAGAAGAGCATTGGCGTTCAACCTAGATAGAACCAAAACATTCTGCAAATCATCAAGACTATTTGTATCAACTGAACGATCCAAGGGATCCACAGAATCTAACTAGAGACTCTCCAAATGGATCTCTAACTGCATCCACCTTTGCGGATTACAACCCACTCTAGTAGGGTAATGATGACCTCTGTTGCCCTTCTGAACAATGTACCTCTTACAGACATTTGCAGAGCTTCAACATAGGTGTCTGAGCACACATTCAGAAAACATTATCCAATTACATGACGCTCGGACAGCAAGACACTGTTACACTCTACAGTGTTAACATCAGTCACCCGAAACACTCTGAAGTCTCCCCCATTCACATGGGACACTGCTCGACAGTCATCTAAAGTGACGCATCTATAGGACAGCACTCAAAGAAGAAGAGATGGTTGCTCACCCGGTGCAGTAACTGAAGTTCTTCAAGATGTGTGTCCTTGTGGGTGCTCCATTACCCCACCCCTCCATTTGTCTATTTCGACGTTTGAAGCTAGAACTCTATGGTAGAGAAGGAACTGAGGGGGTTGGGCTGCATGTGCAGCAGTTGAGGTGCCAACGGCATCGTGAGACACTCGCTGTGCATGCATGGCCCAGACAGGCACTACTGCAAAAATCTCTGATCGATGGTACCAGGACACACCGACACCTAAAATGGAGCACCTACGGGGACACACATCTCGAAGAACTTCGGTTACTGCACCAGATGAGTAAGCCTCTCTTCATGCCAACATAACTTGTGTTGACCAAAGTTTGTAGTGTAGATATGGCCTAAGTCACCTGTGATCGTAATGTTCCTACATACAGTTTAAGCAAAGAGACTGAACTAAACAAAAGAGCCTGACTAGTTAAAACATTAATTTTGTTTTACAAAATAATTGATCTGTCTCATAACTTCCACGTTCTTTATAAAAAAACAAAAGTACAGTGGCAGTGTGGTTCCCCCAAGAGATTGTATTTTTGCTTTTAATGTGCTAGGGAAGGAGCTGTTGGAAAGCAATAATATAAGGGGAAGTGAATTACTGAGCGTGGGAGGAAGGGATGGACGCATAAGAAGTAAATTCACAATCCTCATTCACCAGTGAGGAAGACCTCATGCAAAGAGGAGATGAGGAGAATAAATAGAAGAATCAATAATCTTTAAAAATTGAACTAGTAATTTTGCAAATGAGTGTTTATTTTTTTCTTCATTTTGCAGAGTGAAAGCATTTGAGATATATACAGAGTATGCCCTTAGTCAGATCATGTGTAATGGATGGTTCTCACATTTAAGACTAAATTTCTGCACAATAGTCAATATTTCGTCTATGGACCAAAACTAACGTTTGTTTTCCAAACAATTAAGCACCTTATTCTATTGATAGTTCTACACTCAGAATTGAAAGCAAATAAAATACTCTGTAGATTCATTTATAGCTGAGCAAATCAAACAAATTAAATACTTTCTCTGAAAAAAAATATTTTCCCACTCTCAGTGAAGGGATTAGTAAATAATTCAGAAGTTAAAAAGTAGTGTAGTATAATATTTCTTAGAGTTTTACCTGAATTTTCTCAGTAATTATAATAAACATACATTGCCCTTACATTGATATAAGACCTATCATCCTGAAGGATCCCAAAGTGCTTTACAAACTTTATGAACTTAATCATAACACACATTAAACAAAAATTAAAAGAATGTTAATTTGGCCAAGTCAAGCACTTAGAAGTTAGGAAATACCAAAACTAAGGATTCGTGGGCAACCTTAACAGAATTCCTATGTCATACTAGGCAAATCACTTAAACCAGACTTTTTAGAGGGTCACTAATTGTGTGTTCCTTATTTTTGAGGACTTGAGCCACGGGTCTGATTTGCAAAAGTGCTGAGCACTCACATCTGCAACTGCAGTCAATGGCAGCTGTGACTTGAATGTATAAAGTGCTATATAATGCTAAGTACTTTAAAAAATCAGGTCCTAGATGTCTCAATTGAGCACTTAAAAGTAGTGGATACCTTGACCTAAATGTCTCTGTGCCTCAGTTACCCATCTGTAAAATGGGGATAATAGCACTGTCTTAACTCACAGGGTACTATGAAAATAAATTGATTAATATTTATGAAGCACTCTTAATACTATATAGATGTGCATTATGGAAAAGCCTGTGAGGTAATGAATAATTCTGTCTTCAGAGCAGGGTTTGAATAGTGTGCAGTAAAGAAGGCCTGGGGAGACACACTGAACAATGAGGAGAAAAGAAAATATTGAATAGCTAGTCATTAATTGAGCACGATCTTTTCTGTGTACTGAATGAGATGTGTCCTATAGGGAAAAATAGTATGTGATCATGTAATTAAAGTCTGTATAATGCATGCACACAAGGGAAGGGGGTCTGAATTAGTTTCACAGGCACTATTCCACTGAGCGGCAGGGAGGAAATCCCAGGCTGCATATTTCCTGGGGCAGCCTCTAGAATGTATGTTGCAGTCTGCATATATAGTGGTGGTGTGTTGTAAATAATGTACAAGTTATGCATAAGTTTCTGCATGTTTGTTGTGAGCAGTGGAATTACAATGCTACCTGAAGGTCTAGAAAAAACTTCATTCACCCATAAAGGTTTTTGTATTTCTATAAAAATGAATGCAGTCATGCATCGCCTACAATACATCTGCAGTTATGTAATAGTATTCAGAAAAGAACATTGTCAGACTAACGCTCACTGTTTAAAGCATCTCGCACCTGAAAAGCACTGGCAGTGTCAGTGGTAACCATGCTACTTTCAGGCTGTTCAAATTCAGCAGCCAATCTAGTCTGGCAAGTGTCTCATTCAGCCAGCCAACTCTCTCATCTTGCTTTTAAAATATATATGCAATACTGGCATGCAGCAATTATTGTAAGAATAGTGTCCTTGTTTAGGTCTAGCTTTTCCATGAGGCACTTCCACCTGCCTTTCAGTTTTCAAAAGGCACACTCCATTCCTTCTGCAAGTGTACAGGTGATAGTTAGACCTTTCCTTACCTTTGTCCAGCTTACCAGTATATGGTTTAATGAGCCAGGGAAACAAAAGATAGGCAGAGTCATGCAGAATCATGATCAGCACAGAAACCTTGTTAATGTCAATTGGATGGTCCAGGGGAAGAAAGATCTTCCTGTCAGATTATTAACAAATCCTAAATTTCTAAAGATCCTGATATCATGGACTCTTCCAGATCAGCAAGAGGTGATGTCAGTAAAGCATTCATGGTGATCCACCAAGGCCTGTATAACCATTTGGCAGCTAGGTGGTGGAGTGGGGAGCGGCACGGAAAGGGGACATGTGTGCTGTCCATCACCCCAGCACACTTAGAGAAGCCCAGCTCTGTGAATCCATCTATTTTCTGCACATGGTCTAGTCTGACATGTCTGTGTAACAGGACACGCTTTCTTGCCTTGCATACTTCAGTTACAGCTGGCCCCCACTGTTGATTTTCCAAAGCCAAATTGATTTTCCACTAACCGATAGCAATCTGAGGATGCAAACTTCCACACTGCAAGCACCATTCATTTCTTCACTGTAAGGGCAGCAGTCATCCTGGTGTTTCTGTGCTGCAAGACAGTGGTGAACTTGGCATCTGAAAGATCTGGAGCCACTGATGATTGTCCCAGGTTTGTCCCAGAATTGCTGCTCCACTGCATGTAGTTGCTCCATTACCTCTGTAGTCATTGTCACATCTAGGGCCATATTATCCATTAAGCACAATAGGCACAGTGCCTAAGGCCTACGAAACTTTCAGGGCCTACGAAAAAAAATGTATATATAATTTTTTATTTTTATTTTAAAAACTATTTATTAATAGCTTAAAATAAAATTAGTTATTTCGGTCGGGGGGCCTATGAAGGCAAGTGTGCCTAGGGCCTACGAAGGTCTTAAAACGGCTCTAGTCACATCATCCTCTATTGTCTGTCTGAGTGCAGAGTCATTGCAAGTACAAGAGGTTCATATGCTGTCCTTACAATAAACAATAGAACTGTGTCTTCCTCTGTGTCATATCCATGTTTGCAGCAGTGAGCTAGCAAATTGCATATGAGAATGGTTGATTATGGGATAGAACAG
This sequence comes from Emydura macquarii macquarii, assembly GCF_026122565.2. Lineage (NCBI taxonomy): Eukaryota > Metazoa > Chordata > Testudines > Chelidae > Emydura > Emydura macquarii. Next base: position 11,560,144 of record NW_027132342.1, on the reverse strand, counting down.
AGGGTTTGATCCCAAATCCCCACAATTCCCTGAGAGGTGTGCAGGTCCCACAATACGCTGCAACAATCTTTATTCTTAGTCAATGCTAAGGAGGAAATAATAATGTAGGCACTATGAGATTTATGGGGTCCTTAGCTGTTCAGTTACTTGCTTTTAAGTACTTGGGTTTTGTAAATAAGGTGATAGGTAACAACATTGTTCACAGATCTAAAGGGAATGATCTGGGCCAATACTTTGTATTAATATATTGCTTTTTCATCTCTAGATCTCAAAGCACTTGACAACGATGGAGGCACATGATTAGCCCATCTTATAGTTGGTCTACCCTGGCTAAGTACAGAGATTTGAAGTAATTTTAATGTGTCTAAGATAGGGTCTATTTCATCAGATTTCAGAGTTCTGTTCCCAGCTATGTCACAAGCGTCTTGTGTAATCTTTGGCAAGTCACTTAGGCTCTCTGTTCCTCAGGCTATGTCTACACTGCAGCACTAATTCAAATTAGCTTAATTCAAATTACAGAAAGTGATTTATAGAAAGTGCTTCAGACTGTCCACACTACAGTGTTTGTGCTGGTTTCTTGCGTCCACACTGGCCAGCCTTAATTCGAATTAGAAAGCAGTGCAATGTGGGAAGCTATCCCACAGTGCAACTAACCATAGAGGCTGTTGTGATGAGTGTCATCATCCCAGGATGCAGCACTGCTTCCCCCACCCTCTTCCCCCACCCTCAAACAAACAGGAAAAGGATTTTCATGCTGGTTTTTTTACTCCCCCGATCGCCATTGCTTCAGGCACATGGAGCCAGCTGAACTATGCTCTCATTTTGACCGTGACAAATACATCGCAGTTTATCGTGGATTACTTTAGAACTATATGCTGTTTGCCTTTTATGCTCCCCCCACCACCCCCTGTATATTGCTTGCCTTTGATTTTGATTCTACAGGTGTCTGTAGAATGTAAGATAAATAACAATGGAGTCAGTTAGTATATTAATACAGTGATACAAATGTTTCCATTTCACTGATGGAAAGCATGATATAATGTATCCACATGTAGCACTGTAAATAAACTCTTAAGAAAGTATCAATTTCCATGACTGGCCACTGAAACAATGTAGCAAAGAATTTCCTCTCACTGCTGGGCAGTTAAAACGCATTCACCATGCGGGGAGGGGGTGGTGAAATCTTTCAAACCCTTAAAGAGACAAACTGCAAAGGGCTTGTTGTGTGAGTGGGGGTGGGGGGGTGATCGCAGCTTGGATTTTAAACCCATTCACCGCAGGAAATGAAGATTTAAATCTTCCCGGGGCTGCTTTGGGGGAGGGTACTGAATTTGGGCATCATGGGATACAGTCTGGAGGCCAATTCATTTGAATTAAGTCCCATTGCATCCACACTCACACTAATGCAAATTAACTGATGCGCTTCAGGCGCTAATCCACTTGCAGAGGTGGTTTTATTAATTTGATTTTAAAGGCTCCTTAATTCGAATTAATAATGTACAAGTGTAGACGCGGGAGTAATTAATTCGAATTAAGGGACTTTAATTCGAATTAAGCCACCAGTGTAGACCAAGCCTCAGTCTGGAAATTGTATCTGTGCACATTCTCTTGAGATAAAGGTTGTATTTTGATGGGAAATGAGGAGGAAGAGGAGTAATTTTGCCAGATCGCAGCATTTCCCTTCACTTGTGAAAAGTAGCACAGTTGGTTTGGAGATTGATAATGAAAATATTCCAGGTTAGTTTCACTGACAGAAAATTATGTCAAGCTTTTAAATAATGGAAGTATCTTAAATGTTTTTTATTCATGCTCCTGAAAACTGCATTTTCCTTGTACCGATGTCAAATTATAATTACATTTTGTGGTGGAATATTTCACTGGACAAAGAGAGGGCTACAGACACATTAGACATTTACAATGGATCCTCTTTACATATTTGAAATATGTAAATCTCAAAAAGTAATTACTTAGTTTAATTAAATGTTTCAGAACACATTCTAATTGTCAAGGAGATTCTGAAGATACAAGTTTTGTTGTTGTTTGAGTGGGTTGGAGCCTTATAATGATTCTATTTTAATCTAAACAATGGAAAAGCTCTCAGCTTTGGGACTAGAACCCTGGTTTTCTAACTCTCAAAATATAGAGCTCAATCAACTGAGCCAAAGAAAGATCTCAGTACGTTATCATTTATATATTCTTTCTAAGCTTCAACCACCCAACGGATAGCAACATGTCCTACACACATCAAAGTCCAGATCTTCCCGGATGTTCAGAAAGCCCTGCACACACACCTATTCTTATCCGTTCTGAATGCTCAACTGAAAATGAGGATTTGGTCCAGATTAATGGCTACTGCCCTAAATAAGTGTGTGTGTGTATGTGTGTACACACCTCATTGACATCAATGTGGGCAGGATTGGGCCCCAAACTATCTGTAACAGAACTCTTTAATAGCTTTGCTTAACTCTAATCTATTTTCTTCAAATGTAGCCAACATATGAATCTTTTAAGGAGATTTAAACTTAAAGAGGAAGTAACAAGCTATTTAGCAGCTAGAGGGAGATAAAGAAATGTTAGAAAAAACTCAATTTCATATCAGGGTAATTGTTAAATGATTCATACAGTTTGACTTTGTGGAAACGTTTTCCTGTCATCAGAGTAAATATGGTAATTTTTAGTCCATTCCATCTGTCAAACCAAAAATACAGGGAAGATAAAACAGGGCTTTATAATGGATATTGGTTGCTGATTCAGAGGCTGTTTGTTACAAACACCACTCATTGTAACATCTATGTTTTCCCTAAGGCAGTGATTTTTTTTTTCATTTGCGGACCCCCAAAAAATTTCAAATAGAGGTGCGGACCCCTTAAGAAATCTTAGATATCATCTGCGCACTCACAGATGTCCACAAACCACAGGTTGAAAGCTACTGCCCTAGAGTATTCCTGCCTAAGCACAGACCTAGCCCAATACTACTTAGCTTAGAAATTCACTAGATTACAATTTGAGGTATTGTGGCTATATATTCTTCTATTTTAAAAAATAATGTTCAAAATGTTGAATGTAAAATAATAAGGACACAGTTTGGGTTAGTTGTGACAAATTTGGCAGTTAGCACCCATACTGTTAGCTTTGCAAATCTTGGCTAATGGTTCAACTGAGGTTCTTTCTAGGTAGACAATTTTAGTATACATCATTCATCTAGAATGTGGCCCAGCCGGAGGTCTCCTGCTTAAATGTTTGGCACACGTGATCTTTGCATATTGGCAGGCTGTTGTCCATTCTGTTTTAATTGGACCAGGACAAGGAGTGTTTCAGATCAGATGGGCAAGAATTAAACCACAAATGATAAAATAATCTCCTTGTTGACAACTGTTCTTTGGTCAGCAGCCATCTTGTCAATGACTTTCTCTTGCTAAAAGGTTACAGACAGAACAATAGTTGGAAAGATCAACCTTTTTCAATATCGATGTCACTGCTTCTAAAGGAAGGGGTTGGTTAACAACTTAAAAGCATTATCAGCCTTATGTAGTGTTATGTTTCTAAAAAACCTGCTCAGCTTGTCAAGTGAACTCAGGGGAATGGATCAGTGAACATGAAAAGAAAAATGCCAGGAATGGTAGAACTTTTGGAAAAAAAGTTGCGCTTCTAATGTTTTGGGGGTTTTTTTATCTTTGTTCTTGAAAGTATTACTAAAAATGACAAGATTCTGTGGACACATCAGTACTAACATACAAAGGCAATCCTTGCCTGCATTCAGCTAGAATATTAGCCAAACTTTAGTTCTTCTCAACAAATGGAGTGTCCCAGTAGAGTGAATATTACATGGTGGGCTCCACTACTTTAGTGGAGAGAGTAACCAACAAATCAAAATATTCCTCTCCTTTCTTGGTATACGTATAAACTCTCTCCTTTCCAGTGCAAGAAACCTATGCACCAGGGCTACAAATTCTACTTCCATGCAGTGTCCAGTCTTTTACCCCACACTCCCATGATATCTTTCCTCTTTCTCCTTTTCTACATATCAGCCACATCATGTAGTGTTAAACGCAGCTGTTTCTGCTTCCTTGTTAACGCTGGCTTCCATATGCCTGCAGACAGGGCAGAGATAATGAGGCAATGGACCCTAGCTCAACCTAAGTGGACCCAGCCAAGCTGTCTGAGCACCTTCATGGACAAAGATGTGCAGTATACCATACACAACCACAGTAACTAGATCAACAAACTAGATAAGACAGAGGTGCAGATAAGAGTAAAACTTGGTGTTTTTTTTTAAAAGGAAGAGAAAATCAATGCATCTTCTGGAAGGGGTTAAAACAGATTATAGAGACTAGGTGGCTCAGTGAGAAGGCTGATGCAGGACAGAGTGGTGATTCTCTGCTATCAAGAAGAGGATGGGGCATGTGGATAGAGAGATCCTACTTCTGCCCAGAGGCAGTTGAAGGGAGGGGGACACAGAGGCATGAGAATTTGAAGGCCACAGATAAACACTGTATTGTATTTTGGGGGAGAATAAGGAGCCAGTGGCAAGATATATGAGCTAGGGAATTTGTGGTCATGCTTGTGTATTCATGATTGAATTGATTTTCAAAGCCAATAAAAGAAATATTTAATATTTTGCTGTGGTACTAGAAAGCCTCCATCTTGCCCTTTGTTTCCATTTGTAGGGAGCCAGAAAGATTTTCAACTCTTATCAATATTTTCCCACTTTCTTGTGACAGTACAAGTGTTCTTGAAAGGACTATTGTTTTGAATTTGCTAATTGTCATGTAGACAAGGACATTTTCAAAATAAAAGCACACAATCCATTTGTAAATCTTCCTGAATATATGAAAGTATAATCAGGCTGACTCAGATAGCTGAGCTATGGCATACCTCATTTGAATTCCGTCTTCCCCCAGGCCTTGTCTATAAGAAATATGCATACATTGTACTGTAAGTAGGAAACATGAATGATAACAATACTCATCCCTGGTGGAGTTCTGAATATATTTTAGTTTCAAATGTGTCTGAACATTTACCTTTGTCATATCCTGGATGTAATTCTAAGAACCCTTTTTAAAGCCTTTTCTTTTAGCCATACACTCAAGTGCTAAAGCACCACAACTTTCCTTTGCCCCCTTATTCCTCACTTCCTCTCTTTCATAGTACTTTTTGCAGCAAGCTGTATGTTCACTGATCTAACACCTCAGTCATGCTCCTGCAGCCCTTCCTCGTGTGAGTAGTTCTTACTTACACTGAATAGCCCTATTGATTTCCAGAGGGCTGTTCATGTGAGTGAGGTTTGCATGTCTTACTTTACAAAATGATTCTGTGATGAATGATCTTTAAGTAAATAAACAATTGTTTGTTGGAGCCTGTGCAGCACTCTGATTATTATAGACATATTGAACTGCCAGTTCTCTTGGATTTTCACCATTGTCTTTCATAGCTTATATGGATCCATGTAATCAGTGACTACTTCTATCATCTCTGCAAGCATTGTTGCTCCTGGCTGGCAGTCTAACATTATCCATTGGTCAATTTCTTCCTCCTTTCCAACAATATACATTTGATGAAAATTCTTTATGGAACTTCTTGTTATTGCAGGCACTATTTTCTCTTACCAACATTAGCATCTCCTAAATTCACTTTCATATAACATATTACCTTTTTATAGCACATTTCATCCTAAAGGATCCAACAATCAAAAGGGCTAGACCATCAGTTTGCAATTTGACCCAGGGTGAATTGTGTCTCACTGCCTTAGAGAGCAGCCTGTTTTATTTTTTTCTGATTTTGGCACTTGTGTGTTACCATTCTGAACTCAAAGAAAGAAAGTAGTGTTGCATTGCAACCTTTTGGCAAGAGTATTTATTGTTTTCATCTAACTTCTCTGTGTATGGGCAGAGTATGGGCAGAGAGTTGTTGCACTGATCCTGGAAAAGCCTGGGCAATAATAGTCCCTCTCTTGTTTTCCCCACTGCTCCGGGGAGGGAGTAAACAACAAGTGCACACCTAACACTACATATACTCCCTGATGCACCTGCATAACTACACACCCATGCTTCACCCAATCCCCATCCCACCCATCTGCATTATTATTATATCTGATCAAAAAACGGGAAAAAGATTTCTTTAACATTTTCAGTTTCATGGTTGTTTCCATTTTGCATGGTTCAAAGTAGGATGTATTGTCTGTTTTTCACTAAAATTACCATTGTATTTTTTAACAAAATGCTTACCATAATTTATATTGAAATTATGTTTGAAAATTTTCATTTACTGAAAATCCAGCTGTCAATTTAAAAAAAATGGGTTTCTGTGAACAATTCATTTTAATAAAAATTTCAGTTAAAATGTATCATGGAAAATTTTTCCAAAAAAAGGGAACCTTTTCACAAAAAAATTGTGATAGGCCTTTGTTTTGAAAAACAGCCATTTCCTGAGTTGAGGAAAATACTTTTGTGCAACAAGCTTAGTTGAATTTTATGGGCTGCACAAAATATATTACCCAGGACACTTCTGCCCACCATCCAAGGCTGACATGCTTGTGTCACTGATAGGAGCTGGATGAACCTTAGTGAGTTTCTTCTTTGGGTGGATGAGCTCATTGTAGGTAAGGCTGGATAGAGAGGTCTGCAACCCTTCAGCCATTTCATTTCCACCTCCCCCTGATGCTACACTCACCTTAACCCTGTCCACCTCAGTTCATTTGTCTATCCTTAAGGCCACCCCTGATGCTGCATAACAGTCCAGGGAGGGGAATTTTATCCAGTGTGCCAGAGTAAACCTGTAACATTACCACAAGTTCCATGGGATCTTTAACTGCCACACAGAGCTGTTAAGGCTTTGATTTGTAAGGTTGCCTGTGATACATTATGTATTACCACTTGCAAAACATGTAGTCTTTTCTCTAATTTTATCATCATTTGGTGAAATTTTACCAGACATAATTGACTAGTAAAAAGGAAATTATACAAAAAGGAAAAGAAAAAAAGTTCTGTGATATTTGATAGGGAAATGACAACAGGGAGCGAGAAGGGTGGGTGGGGGGAGAGAACAAAAAAGTAATAAAATTTGGTGCTGGATAGATGACTTTGAAGATTAATGGTCTGACTCAGGTAGAGCAGGGACTTGAATCTGGGTCTTCCACAGCCTAGTTGAGTGCCCTGACAAGCAGACTCTTGGCTATTTTGGGCTAACATGTGCTTGCTCTCTCTTGCAGTCTTGTTTTTACACAAAAATTTCTAAAGGTCTCAGGTTTGTCCCAATGTGGAACAGGAAAAATTTTGTAATCCCCAAAATTTTCATAGGATGGGAAAATTGTTTCCCCCCCAGTTCAGCAAGAAACGTGTTGATGATGCTGGTGCCAAAAAGCAAAAGTCACTCCACTACCATTTTACTAAGCTACATGTAATTCTCCTCTTTAGGCAGGAAGGCAATACTACTCATGTCTGTATGACAAAAAATTTGACACACTGTCGTTATCTATGAGTACACTGACTCACTTATTGCTGGCAATTACTGTATTCCTAAGAATAACCTTTTTCTAATTGTTGGTGATGACTAAGTCAAAATGTAAAAATATGAGGGTGTTTACATCGTGTTGCCTCATAAAATGTGCTTAGTCATTCTTCTAGAAAATATCATCTATTATGGCTGGAGCTTTCCACTGAAATTAACTCTGTTAATATCAACCAGAAAGAAATTCTGTAATTTTGTCTTTGCTTTACTCAGTTTGTAACCACTGAAGTAGTGATCTATTTATGATAAATGTGAGCCATACTTTGAACAGATTTAACCTGGACTATGTACTATATAAATATGAAGAATTCTTGGTAAAACTGTGAAGAACGCCCCATTCTTCAGAGGTACAGAGGCTCCTTTTGCCATGGAACCAAAAGGGGTGGCAGGATTTGGGATGGCAATGGAAGTGATGTACACTCCTGCATAGCCCAGAATGCAACTCTGTAATAGTTTTCTACTTTACCAGTTGTTGGAAAGGTTGGAGATAGGGTAGGGCTGAGTAGAAAATGTCACAACACAGATCCTCTAGTCCAGTGGCTCTCAACCTTTGCAGACTACTGTACCCCTTTCAGGAGTCTGATTTGTCTTGTGTACCCCCAAATGTCATGGCACTTTAAAACTACTTGCTTACAATTCAGACATAAAAATACAAAAGTGCCATAGCACACTATGACTGAAACATTGCTTGCTTTCTCATTTTTACCATATAATTGTAAAATAAATTAATTGGAATATAAATATTGTACTTACATTTCAGTGTATAATATATAGAGCAGTATAAACAAGTCATTATCTGTGTGAAATTTTAGTTTGTGCTGACTTCGCTAGTGCTTTTTATATAGCCTGTTGTAAAACTAGGCATATACCTAGATGAGTTGATGTATCCCCTGGAAGATCTCTGCATACCCTCATGGGTACAGGTACCCCTGATTGAGAAACATTGCTCTAGTCCATCCCTTCCCACATCACAGAGACTGCTCCAGCTACATAGTGGCCATGCCTTGATTCCATTGCCTTTCCACACGCGGGAGAGGGAAAAGATTTCTCTTTCCTTTCCACCTGCAGAGATACTCCTCTTCCAGCTGAGCTACTTGAAGATTTTGCCCAGTGTGCATAATTAGCAAGTGGAAGCAGCACAGCAAACAGTAAATAGCAGAGTTCTTTGGCAAAACATTTTGGAACAGAACATAAAAAGAAATATTAAAATGAGAAATCTAAGGGGACTAAGTGGTTACATTTTATTTCTGAATTATTTGAAACTGCAATTTGCTTTTGTTGGAATTGGACATAACAAAAAAATTGGTACTCAAAGCTATTGTGTAAGGGTTTTTTAGAAAACAAAGGTCCTTATGATTCAAGTAATGAAACATGTCAGGAAACATTATAATTTGCTCCTGTCTTTTTATTTTTGAAAATCCAAGATCATGCAGCTCTCTTTCATTTCACAACTAAATACAGCTTTTGTTTCACAACTAAAAATACTTTCAATAACATACTTTCGGGGGGAGGGGGGGACAAACTGAGCAACAGGTAAGCTTTTCTTCATTAAATCAAATAGCAGACATTAATAAAAAGCCTCTTCTTAGCTGTATTGACCATTATTAACATGCCTGCATGTGTCCTGTAGTTCTTATGTCTAAAAGAACCTGACTTTTTCCTCACAGATAGCACTAATTCTTAATGTTGTCTCTATCAGATAGGAAGCACATATGCCATGGTTACAGGGCTAGCTGCACCTTTGACTCTCTCTGACCTTTCTGAAATGCAACTCTCTGGGTGTTAGGCCCTGTGCTTTCACTTCTCTCAGGATAGAATCTGGTGATTCTCCCATTTTTAGACCAGGTCCCAAGCGATAGCATCCTGTGGTTCAACCATGCTTATCCAGCAGGCCCGACTGGCTTCAGCACCTGCAAGACTTCCATTTGGAAGCTCATGACCCGTGACTAATATGGGTGCCCAGACAGCTTTCTCTGTTAACAGTTAACAGAAGGAACAAACATAACTTGAGAGAAAAAACAAATTTTTTAACAAAATTAAAGGACTACATGCATGTATATCTGTCATGTTTTGGGAGGCAATCCAGATCAGTAAGGGATTGTCACCATCTGCCCTATAAACTTGGGGTCCTTACAATGCTTTGCTGCTGTAGCTTCCAACCTGGGCCACTTACAACTAGCCAGCTAATATGCAGGTCACATCCTGGGTGTCTGTGTGCCAGACAGCCCAGTTTAGCAACTCTTGACCCCAGCAGCCTATTTACACCCCACAGACACACTATGGATTCCACCCAGCCTTGGTTACTACTTGCAGGATGACCCCAACACACTCCCTGCCTTGAATTTTCCAAAAACCATGTGCTCTGCAATGTCCAGCTCTCTCCTGGAAAGCTCAGTGATATAATATGGTTTGTTTGTTTCTCTGAAGACACACAAACTAATTACAGCTTATTAACTTAACTGGGATGAATACATTCTCCCCTTTAAACACTGCACTGAGTTGGTTTATGGTAAAAATGAAATAAATTTATTAACAAGACATACATCGGATTAAGTGAGTTCAGGTATAAGGTATGAAGATAGAAAGAGTTACAAATAAAATGAAACAAAATACGCTTCTAAAAGTCTGAAACTTAATCTAGTAGGCTACAGACTTTTTTCAAGATGGTTTCTCACCGTTCATTCTTCCCGCCCATGGCTGACTTTCCCTCCGTCAGGATCTTCCACAAAAGTACAAGGTGCTGGCTTCTCTTCAATTCTTAGGTGCAAGATCTTTGCCTATGCTGGTTTCTCACCTATATTCAGCTCCAGAGACTTCCACGCTGCCTTGGTTGAAGGACCCATCTTTCTCAGATTGCCAGAGCTCTGATCCCTTGTGTCTGTCTGGTGATGGATGCCAAAGATGGCTTCTGTCCTTGCTTATATCTTCCAAAACTCAAGCAACGTTTTTCAAGAGGCAGGATGACCTCATGCTGTTCTTCCCTTCCTGTGGGCTTCCCATCCCCCTTTATGATTTCTATATGTATTGCATTGTTTCTAATTCTGCCATGCTTAATTGACATAGGAGACAAGTAGATAGCTGTGACATTCCCTTTTGTACAGCCTAATATCAATGAGTATCCATAATTCCTTACATAGTGTTAATACATACATTTCCCAATGATATTAATCACTGGTGTGTCACTAGCTTTCAGAAAAGACCTTACTCTATACACTTTTATAATATAGTAATTTTGTACACAATCAGTTGATTCAATTGCTTATCATTTGACGTTCAGTTCCCCTGTCTTTATAGATCAGTATAGATCAGATCAAACCTTTGAAATGGATTCTTCTGAAAAGTAAAACCCAGACCAAGCTTCTCTCTCCTGCTGGGTGTAGATGCCATGCTGTCCTCTCCCCTACTTGTTAGTGTGAGGTTTGCCTCCACCCCTTGTTATTTTGATAGGTCTGTTTACTGCTTATATGTAAATTGAGATAAGCACACATTCCTTTGTTTAGGACAGATCTTTTTAATAACTCCACTGGTTTACACACACATTAGTTATAATTTCAGCATATATTCATAACTCTTAATACCCATCACATATATACATCACATGAGAATATTAATAATCAGTGAGTTGTTAGTTTTCAAATGAGACCTCACAAGGTATATTTTGTACAAAGATTATTACAATAGCGTATAGGGTGTGAATACAGGTGGGCTTAGTATCACAATATCTTATCCTAAATCCTACCATCCTGTGGTAGTGGGCCAGGCAGGTTTTCTTTCTTCAGAGCCTCCATCAGAGTCTGTCGCTGTGTCAGTCCGTTCTGCATGAACAGTTCCCTGACAACTGCCTTCTTCTTTCTAGACTGTGATGTTTCAATTCTCCAGTGTCCTTTTAATCTTTTGGTTTCCAACCTTGGCAAAACAAGTCTTGTAAATGACTGGAGCCTGGAAGTAACATCTTCCCAGCTAACAGCTCAGGGATTGTTTTAATAACCCCTCAACACATTTACTGGAAGGTTGCTAATCTAAAGCCATTGTGTTGCCATTCTGGTAGCTTCCCACCCTGTCAGTAGACTAAATCAACGTATGCGTCTGGCAAACATTCCAATAACTCAACATACAGCAACTATCCCAATAACCAGGCCATATATGGACTTCCTAAATTATTACAGATCAGCCCAATGTCCTTCACAACATATACAGACTTCAAGATTATGGACATATCTGGTTACTCTAACACACAGTTGAGTGCAAATGAAGAAAAGCTGATGAAAAGTTCCATCTTATTTTCTATACACACTATCGAAAGACAATGTGTTGTTCCTAGTATATTATTTATGGCATTCCCTCTGCTTCAGAAACTGCCCCACAATAAACTGCTGAAAAAAATCACGTTTTTGTAACAAATTTGGTAAAGACTGAAAATAGCAAATTCACTGAAATAGGTCATACTTGAGATGCCTCATTAGTCCATAGGAAGGGTTGAAAGCTACTGCAGGCTTCCCAAGCCTTGTGTACATTAGGGTTTTTAGCAGAAATTTCCCACAAGTGGGAAATTCATCAATGGAAGCCTAGCAGTAGACAAGGCTCCTGTGGCTGCCAGCATTTTTTTAACACCATGTCCTATGGCTCTCACGATTACTCCCACCAGTGGAACTTCATCATTGGTTGCAACAATGTGGAATGTTTACCTAAAATATACCTTAGTGTAGACACAGCCCCACTGTCCTGAGCAGTTGGACTCAAGATCAGTTCCTAAGGCACCTGAAGGGGGGTACACAAATAATCATCATCACACTTCAACTATGATCTCAAAGGCAGACGCTGCAAATGGATTAACTTGGCCTGGTGTCTCAGTCAATAACTAGCCACATATTGTAGCTACCCTTGAACATCTTTTGTTAGTTTAAGGAGCCTCATCCTTGTGGACAAGCAAAAAGCCCACGTCATTACCTGAAACCATAATGATCATTTTCTTACTTTTGAATAATATCATAAATACACCTATGCTTCAACTGAAAGATAAGAGTCACAGTGACAATGTGTTCACAATTAAAATACAGTGAGTGGGCTAACTGCTGCTTTCCACTTGCACCATATGGAGGCATTTAAGACCAAGATTTTCAAAAACAGGAGTCTGAAGTTAGGATCCTGTGACAGGAGGGACTCCTTGGCATTCCTTGCCTTTAGGGCAACTTTCTCTCTGTCTCAGCTGTGCAAAGCAGCCAAAGCTGGGGCTCAAAATCAAGCCTCTTGCTTCTAAAATAATGTGAATAAACTTAGATTTATATGAATTACTTTTCAATCTCTGCTCAGAGGAAAGTTATTTTTTCCTGTCTGGGAAGCTAACATATTCCTTTAGGAAACAGAGATTCTCATATTTTATATTCTTCAATAAAAGCATGCTAAAACTTCACTGGGAGTATAACAACTCCCCTCAGGCATGACAGGGGTTTCCCAAGCAACCTTGCAATTTCATTAATTAACCAAACAAAAACAAAGCAATTGGTCAGAGGAGGAGGCAAGTGCAGCCTCTGCTGGGTTGAACAGCCTTTTCTGCAATAACTTATCCACAGTTGCTTTGGGAACAGAGGTAAAGAATGATTTATGTATTCCATTACAATAATCCAATTTGTTTCTATTACTTATCGTTATTCTGTGATACTGTGTACTAATAATCAGGTTACTTCATTAAAAGAAAGGTTCAATTTATGCTGCCTGAAATTATGACAGATCTAAGAAAGAATTATTACAAAATTTGCCATCTATTTTCTTCAGTGAAGTGCAGGAGATATTTAGAGCAGCTCAATATTGTACTCTGAGCATTTAAGTGGAAGGATTTGCTATAATAATCTTTTAGAGTGAGTAAGTCACATGGCAATCATTGTACCATAGGTTAAAGTGTGCAGGCTAATCTTTGGAATACAAAACACCGCTTTCAAGAAGCAACATGTCATGTATAAAGGAGACTCTTGTTATTGTTGCAGTGGGATAAAGGAAATTAATGTTTTAAAGATGACATCCCTGTTTGAATATAACATGCTGTCCAGGATATCAAGCCCTTGCCTGCTCCCAGCAGCTGCCTTACCTTAGTGGGGCCCCCTCAGAGAGTGGATGCTGTGTTTTTTCTCCGCCAGCAGTGGATCTTCAGATATATGCGTGCGCACACAGAGGACATGCAGTGGTATAATCAGCCCCTTGAACTGGAAAGACCCTCAGCTGTAATTTTTCAAACCTCCCACCTTCTATAAGAAAAAGCGATGCCATCAGAATCTTCACCCTTCCTCCTAGAGGCCAACTGGAGAATCTTCAGAAGCACACCCACCTATGCTGAGAAAGCAGCAGCAAAATTTTCTTCCTGCTCTTTCCTTGCAGCACAAAGGGATGCCTTTCCCCATGTTAAGGTCACTTCTTTGACTCCAGCCATATTTTTTGTTTTTAAAGGGAAAGTCACAAGATTCAGGTAAAGAGGTGACAAATGATGGAATATCTGACTTCCATGTGTACTATGACAAACCTGCTTCCATACAAATCCTGCAAGATTAGGGCTCTTCAAGATTTAGAATCCAGTACTACATGTAGAATGGAAACAATCAGAGGTGGCAGAGGCTGGCAGCGACTCAGGTAACTGGGCTCTGACTTCTAAGGACAGGAGACTTGACTACTGGAGTTTTTGGTCACGATGCACTTAGATTTAAAATATGGTTAAAATGAACCAAGTTGTATCATTTTCAATAAAATCTGCAGATGTTACTGGGGTGGGGAGACACATGACGACGACGACTTACTCCCATGCTACCTTAAGATGGAGACACCAAGTTTGCCTACCTATTTTCAGAACCTTCACTGTTTTGGATACACAGTAGTGGAACAAGTAAAAATGGGTCTCTACAGTGAATTCCCAGAAAGTAATAAACCCCATGAAGACTACACCAAAAAAAACTTGTGGCTGACATAAACTTCATAGTGTATACTGCTGGGACATGTAATTTGAATGAGACCCAAAATGTGGAGCTCAGGGTGATAACAAGCACTCATGGCTACGTCAGAGAGACTTGTAACTTCTGTGTGGCCTCAGATATAATTCTGGTCATGCTAATGCAAGCTTGCAATACGTGCAAGAACCATATCTGAGGCTCTGTGAAAGTTACAAATTTTATAGGCCTAGCCAAAAGAAGCCTATAACTATGCATATGCCAAATAAATAATTAACAAAAAACTGAATAACTAGAATTTGTGTTTGGCCAGAGCTGAATTAGAAGCCAAAGAGTAAACAGCTCAATAAATGATACCCACATAAATTATCATATTTGACCACTTATTCTGGAAGAATGTTGGTCAAAGGACCAATGCTATTAATGAATCAACTTCATAATCTCACAAAATACAATGGACTAAATTAAACACTAGTGGAACTTTACTGAAATCTACTTTTTGTACATATTTAAAACATCCTTGTTGAGAACAGAAAATTGGGTCTGGAATTCAGTATAGAAAGCCTTTCTTCCCATCTCTCCCATAATTCCTCCTGAAAGCTTGGCATATAAAAATCAGGAATGTCAAATACACTCATTAATCTATTTAAATGACCCTCTCTCTCCCCGATCTCAGTGTCTTTATTTGATTCTGAACATTTAAGATGTGGGTAATGCAGGAATTACAGGGAGTTAATTTCTGTACTTTTCGTCAATAGTATTGCTATCAAAGACATGCTGGAAAACGATGAATTGTTTCAGTTTTATCCAAGTTACCTCACCTGTATCTAAACTCTTTCCAATTAGAGCTGTGTGAACTATTCATAGCAGGTTCTTTATTTAATATATTTAACTCTTTATTCCGTTTGTTCGTCTTCCATAAACGTTTTTGATTTGTATTCATTTGCAGTTTGTTCAAAATTGTTTGAATACTTTATTCAATTATATTTCAGTCAAAAGGCTGCTTATGAGCTATTTACTTCACCTATGTCTTGGACTGTTTATACTTAAATCAGTGTGGTATTGTTTCTGCTCCATGGTTGCATTACTGGCGCTCTTGTGGAGATGAGGAGGAAAGTCAAAGAGATTTTAAAGAGGGTGATGTGAATCCTTGTGTCAACAGATGTTCCCATAACTTCTCACAACATTTTCACTTTCTATGAACAGTCTTGCTCATAAAAAAAGCCATTTATATTAAAGTTCATGGAAAACAAATAGAAATTCACGAGGGTTTCCCAAATGCTACTGAAGCAAATTCACAGTTTCTATTCAAACAAATGTGAGTGTATTGTAGACTTCACCTACCTGCAATTAATTTTTAAATTATTTGCAGTGTTGTAGTCATGTTGGTCCCAAAATATGAGACAAGGTAGGTGATGACAAGCTTTCGAGCTACACCCAGCTCTTTTTCAGGTTCCCAAGCTTGTACCTTCTACCAACAGGAGTTAGTCCAGAAAAAGATATTACCTCACCTACCATGTCTCTCTTAGTAATGTTTAGCACATTTTAACAATATGGCTTGATTCATACCCAAATTTAGCCAGCACAGGTTTGGTCCTCTGATTTCATCAGTATTCTGTATTTAAGCCTAGTTCTTTTCTTTATCCAAATAAAATTAGTCATGTTTAATATAGTAAAGAATGTTTTGTTTTAGCCTATTGGGGGATTGAAAAAGAAATATGAAGCTGGGCAATATATGCATTCTAAATATCAGGGTTTTGACTTTCAGTGGTGTTGTAGCTGTGTTGATCCTAGGACATTAGAGAGACAAGGTGCGTCTTTTGTTGGACCAACTTCTGTTGAAAAAGACAAGCTTTTGATCTTACACAGAGCTCTTCTTCAGGTTTTGACATGACAGTTTACAGAACAAAAGATTAGATCCACAACAGAGAAATAGTTTGTCTTTTAGGACCCATCCAACACCCTTGTCAGTGGGAGTCTTCCCAGTGACTTCAAAGGGCATTGGAATGGGCTTCCTGAGAACAACTTTCTTATATTTATAAGACTTTGATCCTGCATGCAGCTGTCCCATTGACTTTCAAGTGAGTTAAGGACAGCAGGATTTGGGGTTACATTATATTTAAAGTCTCTTTGATGGATTATTTGTAAATCTTGCTATCTTTGTGTGTTTAGTTTTTAACATCCCTTGGCAAACTCTGTAATTTAAAAATGAAGTAATATTTTTGACAACCTTGCCTTTAAATTATTGCATTCTGGATAAAAGGCAAGAAGTTCTTCTGATTCACTCAGGCTGTATTAAAAGAGGATTTAAAGGCACAATATTTTAAAAGTCAAGATCAGGAAGTCCATATGTAATTACATCTTGATTTTAGTGAAAAGGGACATGTTTTATATAAGCACAAATAATACAGCTGGCTTAGTCACTTTCATTTCTCTGCAGCATCCTTTCTACTGAATGAAAATAAAAATTGACATAAATAGAAAAATATTTTTAAAGCACTCTTTATGGTTTCTCTTGGTCAAATGCAATGTCAAATGTTGATTGGTGTTGTATTCTCCATAAAGCATTTAAAACACTAAGTATGATTCTATCTTCGAGTGATTGCTCATATCCATTCCAATATAGGTGTGTGCACGCCACAGTGCACAGTTCCCGGAACTTTTTTCCCCTTAGCAGACCCCGTAGGGCCAGCTCTGGTGCCCCCTGCCGGCCCTACGCCCCCTCAGTCTCTTCTTTCTGCCCGTGACGGTCGGATGGAACTAGCACTTGCTCTCTGCAAGTGCCATTCCCCTTCTTTGATCTCTTTATTAATCAAAGTACCTAGTTAGTTTAAGTAGTATGTTAAGTGCTGTAGTTTAGGAAAATGTCCCTGATGGACTTAAGGTGGCCGGGCTATGTCCCGGCCGCCTGGGTTTAACCCTCCCCTTGTCCCCCCCTGCTCCACTCAATACCTTAAGTGCCTGGGGGAACAGCAGACAAGAGTAGGATATGCAAGGCTTTTAAACAGTGAGCCAGAGGCAGAGAGAACAGGTTTAAAGCCTTGCTCCTATCGCAGCACTCCGCTCTGTGTCTGGGTCGTCCTGCTCCCCCTCGGTGCGGAGCGCATCGTCGGCACCATCAGCACTGGATTCCACTCGGCACAGAGCAGCATCCCCGGTGCCGACAACGAGGAGAGAGCATGGAGTGCGGACACTCCCCTGTGCCATGGGTACGGGCAGGGTCGAGGAGAGAGATGCACCAGCCCCAACCCTTCGAGTCCCCTCCGGGTCTGCATCTCTGAGCAGGGGTCCACCCCCGACTCCTTGGAGTGGGAGAGTGCCCCTGCCAACGTGGAGGTTTGGCGGCATGAGCCTTGTTGGACGGCCTATGCCACCTCCGCCCCCCCCCCCCGTCGAGGGAGAACGGGCTGGGGTCCCGGGGCAAGCCCGTGTGGGTCCCCCCGAAGGACGGTGGAGATCCCCGGTACGGGGAGGACGATCTCCCTCCAGACACCATTGGGGGTAGAGCGAGGACGCTCCCCCAGCTGATCGGCACCGCTGCAAACCTACCCCTGTACCGAGCCCCCCGAGGCAGTGCTGGTTCCACCGGGAGTGGCAGGGCTCTCAGGCACTGCACCCCAGGTGGTGCCGGGGCTCCTGGTGGCAGCGGGTCTCTCCGGGCACTGCAGCCCCAAGCAGGGCCAGAGCTCCCGCCGGCTTTGCACCCTGAAGTGAGGCCGGAGCCCCCGGTGGCAGTGGGGCTCCCGCTGGCTCTGCACCCCCAAGCAGGGCCAGAGCTCCCAATGGCAGCGGGGCTCCCGCCGGCTCCGCACCCCAAGTGGGACCAGTGCTCCTGGTGACAGCGGGGCTCGCGCGGCACCGCAGCCCAAGGAAAAAAAAAAAAGCCGGGGCCGGAGCTCCCAGTGGCAGTGGGGCTCCCGCCGGCAGCGGGGCTCTACCGGCGCCGCAGCCCCAAGCGGGACCGGAGCTCACAGCATCACCAGGGCTCCACATGGCACCGGGACTCCACGCCATGCTGCAGCTCTCCACGAGGCTGAGGGCTCTTTGGAGCGGCCCCTCAGTGGTAAGCAGCGAAAGCACGGTCCCCGGCGTGGGCACGGCACCCGGGACCAAGGACGGCCGTCTGTGGGGTGGCTCGGGTCCCCGGAGGGGCGGGGGGCAGTCGTCGGAACAGACGATGCCCCCACAAGGTGTCCAAGCAGGCAGCAAAAGTGCTAGTAGGGGTACAATCCGTGCCCTGGCACAGTCTGAGGCCCACAAACACCGCTCCTTGGTTGAGGAGTTGGACCCCGTGGAGGCAGCCTCTACGGGTGCACGCCTTCGGCAAGGGGAGTACCCACAAGACTTGCTTCAGTAGTCCTATTACTCCTTCCCGGACGAGGCAGTCTCCGCGGACTGCATGGCGCTACTGAAAGATTTCAAGGCGCACCAGGAGTTGCTCAAGAGTGGGGCCCCTACCTTGAGGTTGTCTTTCGCCATCCTGCATGGATGAATAACAGTGCCTAAGGCAGCGCTCCAAATGTGAAATGACACTGCTGCCGCAGTGAGGACGTGCTCATGGCTGCTACCTTCAGGCCTGTCCAGGAGGTTCAGCAATCTATCCAGAATGCCTGGATCCAGGAGACTTGTATGCCGCCCTCGCCCTACAAGGATGCATACTTTCATGGGTCCATCCTCCGGAGCCAACAGTGGCTGGCTCCTACTACCAATTTACAGCCTGCCCCTTGGCCTATCTTCAGCTCCAAGGGTGTTCACCACTTGCGTGGTGGTAATGGCGGCCCACCTGAGGCGAAAGGGTGTGCAAATCTTTCCCTACCTGGACGATTGGTTGATAGGGGGTAAGTCCAGGTTCCCAGTGCAGGTCAGCGCAACTCACGCTGCTCCACATGCAGCAGGCTGTGTCTGCTCATAAACGAACAGACGTCCACTGACCCCAGTGAAACACAGAGTTCTTTGGGGCCACCCTGGACGCTCCCCATGCCAGATCCTCCCTGCCTCAGCCATGTTTTCAGGTGCTGGTCTCTATCATCTCCCAGTTGCACCGCTATCCCACGACAACAGCCAGGTACTGCTTACTGCCGTTAGGCCACATGGCGGCCTGCACATACATAGTGAGGCTAGCTCGCCTGAGGCACAGGCCGCTTCAGGCATGGTTCACCTCGGTATATGTGCTGAGCAAACACCCACTAAACTGGGTGGTCCAGTTCCCTGCCTGCCCTAGCCTCCCTAGACTGGTGGAGATTCCCCAGGGCAGTAGGGAAGGGCATTCCCTTCATGAAACTGATCCTATTGGTCACCATAAGCTCCAACGGCTCGTATGTGGGATGGGAGCCCACATGGGTGCTAACCTGAGCACTCGGGGGCTCTGGTCAGTGGAGGAAGAGTGCTTGCAGGTCACCGTGGGGGAGATGAGAGCCATTCGCCTAGCGTGCAGGCTATTCCTCCGATCCCTGACAGGCAGAGTGGTGCAGGCACTGCCAGACAACACTGCAGCCATGTTACATGAAGAGGCAGGGAGGGCGTCCTCCCTGCCTCTCTGCGAGGAAACTACCCGTCCGTGGGGCTTTGCCATGAGGCACAACTCCGCTAGGCTACCTCTCACCTCATGGGGGTGAGGAGCGACGAGGCGGATCACCTCAACAGCTCGTTTCTACCCCACCACGACTGGTCGCTGCACTCAGGAGTAGTGACTGCAATCCTCCAGAAGTGGGGTGTCCCCCAACTGGATCTGTTTGTGTCGGTTTGGAATGCGCAATGCCAAGGCTTGGCTTGCGCCGGGGTCATGAGACTGGGTTGGTTTCAGATACGTTCCTCAGTAACGGGACAGGGACCCTCAGGTATGCATTCCTGCCCATTCCACTCCTGCCAAAGGTCTTACTGAACATAAACAGGGGCAGGGCGGATGTCATATTCACTGCTCAGGCCTGACCGAGCCAGCGCTGGCTCCCAAGGCGGCATGACCGTCTCTCCCAGGACCACAGTCGCCTGTTGCACCCGGTCCTGGATTCCCTGCAGCTCACAGCCTGGAGGCTCTGTGGCTGACGGAGGTAGAGGGAGCCTGCTCGGTGCAGGTCCCACAACTCCTGCTGGGCAGCAGGGACCCTTCTACACAGGTCGTGGATCAGGCTAAGTGGACATGGTTTACTTCTTGGGCAGAGTCCTGGGGCATTCCGCCAGCCTCTTGCCTCCGCAGGCGACCCTGGAGTACTCTGGGGTCTGGTGCTGGCCTAGTTGACGGTCCACTTGGCAGCTATTTTGGCCTTCCATCACCCACTAGCGGGGAGATCCCCATTCTCCCATCCCATGTTGGTCGGGGTGCTCAAGGGGGTGGAGAGGCGGTATCCCCAGGTCCGCAACCCGGTGCCTCCCTGGGATATCAGCCTGGTCCTCTCGAGACTCATAGGGCCCGCCCCCCCTTGGAACCCATGGCTTCATGCCCTCCGCCACGCTTCTTGGATGGTAGCCTTTCGGGCGGCCATTACCTCAGCTTGGGGGGGGTCTCCAAAATTAGGGCCTTGGCCTCGGAGCCCCCTTATACACTATCTTATGCAGATAAACTGCAGTGGAGACCACGCCTGGCCTCCCAGCCTGGGTTGGTTTCCGAATCTCGTTGTAACCACGATTGATCTCTCCCTCTGTTTTCCCAAACCGCGCGGTCTGGGTTTGGAGATGGCATTCGCTAGACACGAGATGAGCCCTGGCCTGCTACATCGCAGACACGGCCATTCCAGAAATCAGCGCAGCTCCTTGCCACGGGGGAGGGGGGAACCGGATGAAAGGATCACCGATCTCCACCCAGCACATCTCCGCGTGGATCACATCCTGCATCAATTTACTGCTATGAGCAAGCGAATGTGCCGCTGCTGGGTGTCATCACAGCACATTCACCCAGAGCTAAGGCCTCATCTGTGGCTTTTCTGCAGCTAGTGCCCCTGCAGGACATCTGCAAAGCAGCTGCCTGGTTGTCGGTCCACACCTTCACATCCCACTACGCCATCTTTCAGCAGGCGAGAGAGGACGTAGGATTCGGCAGAGCCGTGCTGAGGGCAGCTCACCGGTAACTCCTACCCACCTCCGAGGTATGGCTATTTAATCACCTATATTGGAATGGATATGAGCAATCACTCGAAGATAGAAAACAAGGTTACTTACCAGTAACTGTTGTTCTTCGAGATGTGTTGCTCATATCCATTCCACACCCACCCCCCATCCCCGCTTTCGGAGTTGGCAGAAAGAAGGGACTGAGAGGGCGTAGGGTCGGCAGTGCCTCATGTGCTGTGGCATGAGTGCGGCACTCCAGGGGGTACCAGAGCCGGCCCTACGGGGTCTGCTAAGGGGAAAAACGTTCCGGGAACCGTGCACTGTGGCGTGCACACACCTATATTGGAATGGATATGAGCAACACATCTCGAAGAACAACAGTTACTGGTAAGTAACCTTGTTTTTCATTGACATGACTAAACTACATGGTCCCATTCACCCTACGACTGAAGTTCTATTTTGCCATTTTGGAGCACTGTTAGAAACCTGTGCTTTTAATTAATAGTCTTTGAATGAATAAGCAGGTTGTCATAGTGTGGTCATTAGCATAGTTCAAATAAATCCCCATCCATACTGTTCAGAGAAACCATAATGTGGACAGAGCATCTGTAACACGGTGAAAAATGCTTGACCTTTAAGGGCCTGGTCCTGGTGGGGGTGATTTCACTGAGTGCTCATCACCTTCTAGGAGTTGCTCAGCACCATTCAGGATCAGATCCTAAGTGAGTGTCCATTACTAAGAAAATTTGGTCTAAAAGAACTGGTACAGTAAGAAGTTTTTAAATGTACATTCAGTTTTGTGGGGGGCCAGGAGGCACAGTGGGTTGCTTTGCTGTATTTTATTATGAAAATATTATTGCTATACTCTTATTTCTAGAGAATTAGATTAATCATATGTGGCTTAGGTGAGAAGTGAAAATGAAATTGGTGGTAGGATCAGTGTGTAGTTAGTTTGCTGAAATTACAAAACCACATCCCCATAACACAATCTGGCAGCCTCTTCACAGGATACTTTCAGGATTGGAATTAGGGACCTTCTCCTAGAGTGCACGAATCAAGCATTGGTGGCTGAAGTCACTATATAAGGGTAATGCCTACAGGTATGCTATGTGGCAAGAGGGAAACATGCTCACTAGAACCCTCTACTACACCTTTTTAATAGCTGTATCTTGTGCTGTTCCCAGTGCAAAATTCATAGTGTTCTCTGCTGTGTGAGAGAGTGGGGATGGGAACATGGCACGACCCCACCCAGATATGCCCCCTCTGTTCTTCCTGTGCCCTCTCCCTCAATGCATGCAAAATGATACGCTCAGCCAAAAGTTAGGCCCATTCATGACATCTGATGAAAAGGTAAGAAATGGATTTAGCTGCTTCTAGGTTTAAACACAATTTCTGGGCTAGTGTGAACAGGTTCCATGCCTGGCTGTAGCCAGGATTACCCAGTCTTCAATTTTGTGAGCACTGCAATTGAAGGCTTCTGTCACCCCTGCTTCTTCTCCTCCTTTTCACAAGATGGAGGAGAGGGGTAGGAGTGATCTGCTTGGGAGATCCTGCCCTTACAGCTTTTTCTCTTCATCACTGGGTAGGAGCAGGCTGAGAGAAGTGCCCACTTCTCTTCATTAAAGAAGTGATGGGCTAAACCCATTTCTCTCCTTCGCATGGTAGCATCACAAAGGCAGTTTGCGGGGAAGAGGACATTGGCAGTGTCTCACACAGGAGAGTGATTGAGTATCTGTGACTGTCAGTGGGGAGTGCACATAGTGGTAGTGAGTGGCTTGGGAAAGTAGGAATGGGACAGATGAGAACACCATGGGAAAACATATTGGTAACCTAACACTACTGGAACACAGACGCATGCAGAGAAAGGGCTTGTCTAGGCACAAGGTTCAACCACTTTAACTATCCCACATATAATTAAACTAGTATAGCTCCCTAGTATGGATTAACATAGATTATTCCCATAGGAGAAGGGGAATAAACTATTCTGGTAGAAGACATGTTTATACCTATCTAATTGCATCCAGACTAGGGGTTGTATTGGAATAACTATTTTGGTTTTTAAAAAAAAAATCACATGGTTAACTGCAATAGTTTTATCAATACAAAAAGTGTGTGTAGACCAGACCTAACTTAAAATAAACAAAGGATCTGATTTAAACTGCCTGACATCAGGAAAACAGAGTTCAGGCTACAACTCTAGCCAGATCAGCCCCTGTCATATCTTGAACTTACAGCAGCTTCCAAACTTGGGGTGCTGTTACTTAATATACAGCATGTGCTGCAATACCCGAGCAGTCATGGTGGGTTATGGATAACACTTTAGCCTTCAGTATGCATTTGATAGGTTTAATCATAGAATCATAGAATATTAGAGTTGGAAGGGACCTCAGAAGGTCATCTAGTCCAACCCCCTGCTCAAAGCAGGACTAACCTCAGCTATATCATCCCAGCCAGGGCTTTGTCAAGCATCAGCTTAAAAGCCTCTAAAGATGGAGATTCCACCACCTCCCTAGGTAACCCATTCCAGTGCTTCACCACCCTCCTAGTGAAAAACGTTTTCCTAATGTCCAACCTAGACCTCCCCCACTGCAACTTGAGACCGTTGCTTTTTGTTCTGTCATCTGCCACCACTGAGAACAGCCTAGCCCCATCCTCCCTGGAACCCCCTTTCAGGTAGTTAAAGGCTGCTATCAAATCCCCCTCATTCTTCTCTTTTGCAGACTAAACAAGCCCAGTTCCCTCAGCCTCTCCTCATAAGTCCTGTGCTCCAGCCCCCTAATCATTTTTGTTGCCCTCCGCTGAACTCTCTCCAACTTGTCTACATCCTTTTTGTAGTGGGGGGCCCAAAACTGGACACAATACTCTAAATGCGGCCTTACCAATGCCGAAAAGAGGGGAACAATCACTTCCCGCGACCTACTGGCAATGCTTCTCCTAATGCAGCCCAATATGCTATTAGCCTTCTTGACAACCAGGGCACACTGCTGACTCATGTCCAGCTTCTTATCCACTGTTACCCCCAGGTCCTTTTCTGCAGAACTGCTGCCCAGCTCGTCGGTCCCCAGTCTATAGCTGTGCATGGGATTCTTCCTTCCTAAGTGGAGGACTCTGCACTTTTCTTTGTTGAACCTCATTAGATTTCTTTTGGTCCAATCCTCCAGTTTGTTTAGGTCCTTCTGTATCCTATCCCTATCTTCCAGGGTATCTACCACTCCCCCCAGCTTAGTGTCATCCGCAAACTTGCTGAGGGTGCAATCTACCCCATCTTCCAGATCATTAATGAAGATGTTGAACAAAACCGGCCCCAGGACCGACCCCTGGGACACTCCGCTTGTGACCGGTTGCCAACTAAACATGGAGCCATTGATCACTACTCGTTGAGCCCTATGCTCTAGCCAATGTATGCTCTAATCAATGTAAGCCAACCCCTTAACATTATTTATTATGGTTTTATGGAAGAATTTCCTTTGATTTTTATTAAACAGTTTAAAAGAGACAAGAATAGAACAAAAGATCATTGTTTTTAGCATGTGTACAGACATTGATATGATAGACCTAAATGACTCCTTAGAGTTGAATCTCTTGCCTATATATTTATTCAGACAATTTTTAATTGCTTATGGTCTACCAGACACTGAAATAGCTCTCAAGTAACCTTTATGGTCTATCATCCAAAGACATTTTTAGCCAATTTTAAAACCACATGTTATTTACCTAATAGACCATACTGGCTCCTATGGAGCCATTACACTCCATTGTGTAAATATATATTTAGATAAATTTAGAACATACAGATTATTTACTGAATGGAACATATGATGCTTTAGTAACAGCAGTCTTTTCCTGAAAAATCTATACTTGCCACTTTATTAAAACCAAAATGTATATCTTTCATTTTGTATATTATAGTGGCTTTTTCAGTGCTGTTAAAGTCTAACATGTAAAAATAATTTGGGGCATGGTTAATGTACTAACTAGGAACAGTATGTATGTTTATATTATGACTGAATGCACCCCTGTAGTCACACTTGACATGCCAGTGTAATAATCTTTGTACAAAATATACCTTGTGAGATATCATTTCAAAACTAATATTACGGTGAAATATATGTAGCAGCATTATACATACAGTTATGAATTCCCCTTGTATGATGTTGGTAGCATGTGTTCAAACCCATGCAGGAGAGGTTAAACAGGTCTGTCCTAAACAAGAGAATGTGTTTACCTCAATTTATATATAAGTAGTAAACAGGGTCCTTAAGACAGCAAGAAGGACATGAGGCAAATCTGCATTTCAGCAAACACAGGGGGAAGAAAGAACATGGGGCCACTTTCATCCCCAGACTCCACATCACCTTCTTTATGCTTCGAATAAACTTTGCTTTCAGGGATAATCCTCAGAAGAATTAACTTCAAAGGGGGACTGGACTAGAAAAATGAGGGGCAAAAACACCTCAGGATACCTCTCCCTCGCTCTCTCTTTCACCTAAGAAGACAAAGGGATTTGTCATTTGACTTTGAGGAGGCATCCTGACCTGAGAGTTTTGACAGCAATGTTGCTGGGAACATGAGGTAAGGATTTTTTCTTGAACCAAGTCTAGTTTGTGAAGTTGTTTTAGCTACTAGAAAGCTTCTTATCTATATTTTTCTTGTAACCATTTCTGACTTTAGTGCCTTATACTTGCATTCACTTAAAAACTATCTCTTTGTAGTTAAATAAACTTTCTTTTATTTTTTAATCAAAACTAATCCAGTGTTGTGTTTAAACTGCACTGTTTGGGTAACTCCAATTAAAGTAGCTACATTGCATATTGATGTCTTATGGGGCAAGGGACCCCTACTATCTGAATTGCCCAGGAAAGGGCTGGACAGAGCAGAACACTTTCAGGGGAAAATTCAAGACTGGGAGTGTTCTGGGCTCACCCTGCAGGTAATAACCGAGGCTGCTGGAAGCCAGCATGTGGCTGGTCTGCTGCTGGGGTCTGAGTTGCTGAGTCAGGGCTGTAGCTATACACAGACACTCAGGGTGTGACCTGCATGCTGGTAGGCTGTTTGTGGGCGGCACAGGTGGGCATACAGCAGCAAAGCATTGCGAAGCACCCCAGGTTACAGGGCACGTGATGACACAGCCCCTCACTGATCTGGATTGCACCCTGGAATGTGAAACGTATCTAAAGTGGTTATCACATATGCACAATAACTGCAGGATTCAAAGATATCATAATGATTTTTAAAGTGTGTTGTGATATATATAAAATGTGTGTGCATAAATGTGTATACACTTATAGATATATATTATATACACGTGAAATATTGTTGAATGCTGCAGCTATTTTGCATATATAATAGCCACTTTCCAAACACTGAATATTTCTATAGTTAGATTAACACCATGACCCTGATCCTCAAAGGTATTTAGGCGCTGAACTCCCATTGAAATGTAATGGGAGTTTGGCGCCTAAATATCTTTGGGGATCTGGGCCAGACTCTTTAAATATCTCCTGATAATATTTTCAGCTGGTGGTGTGTATCTGTCTCTTATTTTGTGATACTATACAGGGCTTCACATTCAAAAAAATGCGTGGCTCTAAAAAAAATCAAACATAGTTTAAAAACAACCAAGCTGGTTTCTTAAAATGAAAATTATAATATAAATTTTGGATTAAATTCTCCTCTTAATTACACTGCTGTAATCCTATATTATTCACAGTGGTGTCAGAGAAATAGTGGTCCTTTTGTGTTCTAGGTTTGAGCCCCAAAAGATTATTTCAGTGGATGAGAATAAAAACACTGGTTATAGGAGGTATACAATGGGATCATTGTCAGTCCTTTACCTGCAAAGCTCTATTGGGGGCTATTGTGGTACTGATTTTCTTTTTGCCAGAGAGTGGACCCTGTCTCTTGCTGAGACATAGTGAGCCTGAGACATCAGTACAACTACCCAAGAGGTAGCAGTGTCTAAGCTTTCTCGTCTGCCTTCCTGTACTCTGTGTGGTGTAGGGCATGACAAAGTGAAAAGCTTTGGAAAAACCAGATTTGTTCAGTGTAATTGAACTAAATGGATAATAGGACACTTATTAGAGCATTAAACAGAAAAATACTCTTTGCAGGCTTTTTGCAAAGACTACACTTCTTTGTCACTTTATAATAGACACTCACTCAGGAGTCTATTCTCTTCTCCATGCATTGGGATTTTAGATGTCTAACTCCCATTAATGTTAATGAGACTTATGCATATAAACTCTTTGAGTATAACAAAAAAATCAGAAAAAAATGCATTGCAAAGACAAAAATAGCTCAGGGCCTATATTTATTTGTTTCTGTTGTGGGAATATTTTAGTTGAGCAAACCTACAGCATAACTCTTAAACTAAGCCTAATCATTTAGGGCCAAACCCTTTATTTATATTAAGTAGTAATTAATTCCTCAAATAAACCAACTGATTTCAGTGATTCCAACTGTTTGTGGAGTAAGGTACTATTCAATGAGAATAAGGCTGGCTGAATCTGTCCCTTATGTATTTTCAGGCATACTGGACCAGATTCTTATACCTTTGTCTCCTGTTAGGTAACACCTTATTCTGCAAACAGTCCCAGTGACTTTGGTTGTCTATTTGTGGAGTTAGGTACTATACAATGCTGTTTAATTTGTGCCAGGGCTTGTCAGGGCTGAGTCTTGGCACCTCTAGGCTGGCAGTTTATAGCTCTGGCACCTCTGGATTTGCCACATCAGTTTTGAAAATAAAAAAATTGCTTGAGTCCCGGGACCATTTTCATTATAAATTAAGCACTGATATACAATATAAGTAAAGGTATCAGAATTAGGCCCATTATTTTGTTTTTTAATTTCCTTAATACTGTTAGAATTGACAAAATTAGTTAGTGCCAGTGCTTTAAACTTTCCAGTTCACTTTTGCATGGGACATGCAATAATATTCAGGACTTGCAGTTATATTAGGTCATGTTCTCTTGTCAGTTACACCAATGCAGTTCCATTGAAGTCTTCAGTGAAGTTCCATTAGGATAACGCAGAATAGTTTTGCCTATTTATTAAGAAATTAATGCTCAGAACACCTGTGGGAGTTAGACTGGTATAGATAAACACTTGTTAGCAGTTTCTGCTTGGTGACTGACAACAATTCACTTGTATATTACATTGATGAGTATATTGAAACTTACCTTGGAATATTAATTTTGTCAGTAAAGTAATGCTAACTTCTTAGGGTTTACCACTGTTGTTTTCCTCATTTTACAGCTGGAAAAACTGAGGCCCAGATGCAATGTGGCTTTGTGTAAAGCTCCAGAGAGAGTCAGCATTAAAGCCAGAATTAGAGTCCAGCTACCCATGCTTTTCTGCTCACGTTTCTCACAGATCTATCAAAGAATGACAGTTTCATTGTGAAGCTTACTGGCAATTAAAATGAAAGTATCTGACTGAAAACAGAACAGAAGAGAAAGTGCAGACAATACATTTCTGGGTTCACCCTTCATTTTTGTTAGTGAACGGAATGAAAGAGAATTTCACTAAGCACACAGAGTAGTCCCTCTGTTTGTATTTTGTCTCCTCTGTTCGACAGAACCATTAGCTGAAGAACGTGTTCTATTTATCTGAAAAGTTTTCTTATTAAATTGGTCTAGGAGCTCTCAAATATGTAAAAAGGTTGACATTTTTTCTTTTATAGAGTTGGGAACATACACTTGTTTATGGTCTCAATGAAAACTCCAGTTCCTTGCAGTCATCTGTGGGGTAACTTAAAAGCAAGCAGAAAACTGGATTTTTTCAATAATGAGTTAGTGGTTTTAGTCATTGTTTATATCTGTCTCAAGAAAAAACTGACATAGCTTGAAAAAATAGTTTGCTTAATCGAGATGGTTAAAAATTGTACTTAGTGGACCTGATTCTCCTTTCACTCACACTGTAGTAAATCAGAAGTAAATCTATTTAATCTGTATTGGGGTCACACCAGCATAAAATTGGTGTAAAAGAACAATTTTTTACAGGTCCATTACATTTGGGCATAGTTTGGGATAGTTCTTAAGAGAGGAGATTGCCTAATAAGGGTTTTACAGTGTAACTAAATATTATATTTCAGTAAGACTGGTACAGAGTATATTTTGATTAACCAAATATTTGTACGTAGCTAAATAACCCTTTCTCCTGTTTATCCAGGAACATTTCAGATGGCTTCCACTAGGTGGCTACATTGAAACCAGTTTTGTTGCATAGCAGAAGAACCCAATATTTACATAAGTGCTTGCTTTCTACATTGAACTGCAACTGCCACCTGTTCATCTCTACTGATTAAGACAACCTCAGATAATCTGAAGTATGTAATGAGATAGAATGGAATACATCATTCTCTTTTTATTACACAGATCACTGCTATCTTGCTCTAGTACAAGTGAGGCAGATGAGATTTCAGTCATCATAGTTCAGTCCTTTATAATTAGCTACACAGTCAAATTTGTTGAGACAGAAGTGAGACCGAATACAGAGTGCCCTTAAAATAATGTTACTATAACATTCAAGTTTAAACCCCCCTATAAGCTGTGTATTTGCAGTTAAAGTGCTGAGGTTTATTTGTTTTACAATTATTTGTGGCAACTTTAAAGTTTTTAAGTTTTCTGAGCCTAAAAATTGCACTCAGGTATTTTTGGAAGAAGTCGCCATATCTGAGGGGGTTTCCTCAACACATGTGATGACTCAGACCAACCAATCCATTTTATCCTATTTTAATTCACCACTAATGCATGTGACAAAGACAACGCTCACCAAACAGTACTTTTCCACCCAGAGACCAAAGGAGTGCGGAACAGGGCTTTATTTAGTCACTTGTTAAAAATATTATAGGTGTAGAACAAGTCCAGCCCTAGATTTTATAGGCTGTACATGATGGTTTTAACAATTATGAAGAAGGAGTCAGGACATTCGTAATTTGTGTGCGTTCCTTCAGCTAGAAAAGGATCAGAGGTAGTGCTTTTTATAGTGCTTGTAGACCCAAAAGTGCTTTAGAAAGGAGGTCTCATTATTCTCATTTTACAGATAGGGAAATTGAGGTACAGTGAAGTGACTTGCCCAGTATCACCCAGAAGCAGAGCTGAGACTGAAACCCAAGTCTCATGAGTCCTGGCCACTAGACTTCGCTACTGCACAATTGCACTACTGTAGCAGAGATGCCAGAAAACTCTGCCTCTCCAGAGTAGATCCTTGATGTTTGTAGGATGCTGGATCAGGGCTTTGGGCTTCAGTTCAGCTGAGTACTCAAGCACTGGAGTGGTCTGATTGAAATCAAAGGGACAACTCACAGGCTAAAGTTACACACATGTTTAAGTACCTTGTTGAATTCAAGCCACACACTAATAAAAGGAGAGAGAGAACTATAACAAACTAGAGCTATTGTTAGTGATATCTATTCCTAAATCAAACAAACATAAAGATACAAGAAAATACAAGAAATCCCAATTTAAAGTTTAATCAAACTTTATTTTTCCCTTTTTCTTTTGCTATACATAAATTTCAGTCAATAGAGTCATATACAAGTACACATATCAGTCTTAACTCTGACCTTGTAAACTTTACTATTTGTCATGTTGTATTTTAAGGTACGATTCTCAATCAGGATATCATCCTGCTTTGTACTTTTGCCGCAGATTAATACAGTATGTTGTATGTGAACATATATAGATGCAGAAATGGAAATAGTTGACTTCAGAGTTCACAAAATGAGTACAAATCAGACTTTTCTATTCTTTAATTTTAGAAAACGTTTATGAAGTACAACCAGCATTTTCTCTTGCAGACATAGTTATGTTGTGCGGGGAATATACATACACTATGACAGTGTTTTCTGATATTTCCGTTACAGTAGTGCAATTCTATATTTTGTTGCATAGATTTGCATATATATACAAATAGAACATCTGGGGTAAGAATGTAGACATTTTCAGGAGTGGCTTAAGCATGTTCTAAATATATTTAGTTTATATATACACTGAAAAGTTGTGGTCAGAGTGAAGGCTGTTTAATCGAAGTTTGATTTCTTCTTCTTACTTTAACAGCTTTAACTCCGTTAGTGCAGTTTTTTTCTGTTCAGATATGAATCCTATATGACCCCAAGAGTCCATTATACAATATGGAGCTAGTTATATCTTTCATGTATAAGTTAAACAAATTTTTGTTTCATGTGGATGGTCTGAACTCCAGATCTAGATCCAGATTTCATGGGCTGGATACTCAAATGATGTGTTGCAGCATGTGACATTAGAACTGCCATATTTATTATTAGTAGTATTTTTATTATTCGTATTGTGGTAGAGACCCCATTGTGCTCGGCATTGTATAAGCACATACCATAAAGACAGGTGTGTACTGACCCCATGAGGGTCACCCCAGTACAAAGGGAATCCTCAAGAGTTGTAGAGCCTCTTATGCTACCTTCCCTCCTATGCACTCCCATTGCTACATAGCCAGCATGGCTGGAGGACAAGGAGTGGGACTTGGACTTTGCTATGCCATGCTCACCTCCAAATGCAGCATCAGCTCCTGGGGCCATTTGTAACCCAGGTAAATTAAAGAAATCCTCAGGTTACTGTGGTTTGTGTCAGGTTGCCTGCCCTACACTGGGTAGCCCCAGGAAGTGCAAAGGAGAGTTTTGTGTCACCTTCATACATGTTCCCTCACTCCCAAACTGCACTTTATAAAGTTCTGCTGAACCCTTGTATCTAGTCCCATAGTTCTATAATGGGCACACTAAAACCCCCAATCCAAACTTTCCCAGACTTGGGAGGTTGGAAATTTGGATCTGATCTTAACCAAGTTCCAGAGTGTTCAGATTCATTGCATGGTTCATTACATTACAAGAAAGATTTGATTTTCAAATTTAGGCCAAGGTGGAGGGTATTGATTCAGGCCCATCTTTTGTGTATATTTACACCAACTGAATAAGACAGTAAGTGGTATAAAAAGGTCTGCAAAATATTATCATCTTACTTAGGAGGCAGTATAGACTAGTGGGTAGAGGACTTGGACTTAGGACATCTGGATTCTATTTCCAGCTCTGTAACTAGCCTATGGGGTGAGCTTGGGCAAGTCACTTCACCACTCTGTGCCTCAGTTTCCCCATCTGTAAAATGGGAATATTATACTTGGCACTTTTGCAAAGCGCTTTCAGATTTGATGGGAATATAAAAGCTAAGTATTATTATTGAGCATAGAAGATATTGCTGCTAACCTCAAATAATTGAGCTCATCTTCTTCGTCTCTGAATTACTGGCATGGTAAATCTGCCTATTCTGTGTCTAGTCTGATTTAATTGTGACTAAAATATATATAAAACTGCTGGCTTCTCAACTTCGTCTCCAAAAGAGCTAATACATAATGATTACAACTAAATTCTAGATCAATGATCACTCATAAAAACAAGGCTGAAAGCTTAAATGCTTTTTGTGATTAGAGTGATTGAGACAGTAACTAACCTAAAAACGCATGTCTAAATTAACAGGAGTGTGGAAGAATATCTACTCTCCATTAGCAAGTTGCAATCGTACTGCAAACAGAGCCTAGGAGAATGTCACACCATTGGAAGAATGTTCCTAGGTTAGTGTGGAAGGAAGAGGGAGCACAGCAAGATGTTTTGCTGAAGTACATGGAAGGGAGCCAAAAGAAGCACCTGTTCTAATTCTAGTTAATTGCTTCGTAGCAGGAACAGTCTCCACACAGGCTGCTCTAAAAGAACCAGCCTGAAAAGTAAGTTGCACTGGAAAAAAATCAACAGCAATTAGGAGCTGGTCACCCAGACATGAAATTATATTAACTCACAATCACTAGTCATGTTTAGATCACCACCGTCTCTCTACACTTCACATATATTCACAGGCTGTAGACAGGCTGGCTAGTCAAAGCTTGTTGTTGTACTGCCTATAGATTTTCCTCATTGCATTCAGGGACTGCTGTGGGGAAAACAAGAATGCAATCAGTTGTTGCACAAAGTATAGTGGGGAATACTGCCAGGGAGACTAGCTTTCTTGTTGCTTGTTGTTGTACAGTGAGTAGGATCCTAATTTACATTTAATCACAAAAAAGCCACAGTGATAAAATAATGAAACTCACAAAAGCCAGAAAATTCAGAGCTGAAGCTGAAGTTTCACCACTCATTGTGCCTCTATTATAGTAGATAGGGCCAGATCCTTAGCTGCTGTAAATCTTCATAGCTGCATTGCTTTAGGTGCAGCTTCACTGATAGGCGATATATAGATACCTTTTCAATAAATACCTGCTGTTTAGAGAACCCCATCCAAATGCTTGCAAATTTTAAATAGTTCCAGTTAAAACAGCTTTCACTGTTGTTGCATTAGTGTTTTTCATGGGCTTAGGGTATATCTCAATATCTCTCACTGTTTTGTTTTGATGACTTAATTTCCTCTAGCCTGTTCTACCTCCCTTGTTCTAGCCCTAGAAGTGTGTCTCAGAAGTTCCATTGCAATTATCACCATGGTGCTGGAGAATGCTTTCATTTGCATCAGAGTGCAGCACAACTTATCAGATGCTATCAGCACTTGCTCAAAGATTGCTATGACAAGGTCTATTGAATAAATCATTTAATTCTTAAGATACACATTCTTGACTCAAGAGATGGGAATACATTCAGTATTTGGGTGGCATTTTCAAAAACACTTATGTGACTTTCAGTGGGTCTTAGGCTTCTATGAGATTTGGGCACTTTTGAAAAATCCCTTTACCCATTTTTTTAACATGTACACCAGGCTATTTACTTACTCTCAACTTCTGGATCACAACTAGGGTGCACAATTTGACAAGAAGCCACAAAACAGTCATAATCAAATTTGCAAAGTAGTAGGCTCATTATAAAGCCAGAAGGACCATGATCATATAGTCCGACTTCAACATAGAGCAGGCCCTAGAATTTCACCCATTAATTCTTGAATCTAGCCCAACAACTTTTGGTTGAACTAAAACATATCAAGCATGGTCAATAAGCATTCGCAGATGTAGGCAGCTGACATCCACTCCCAGACAGATGCTCTTTCCAATCTTATTTTTGGTGCCTTCATGGTAACCTGTCATCTCACCTGTCCCTGTCTTGAGGTCGGATGGCCTCCCTCTCCTGGGTCTTCAGGAGGTTCAAGATGTTCTGAACACATAGCAAAAATAAATACAATTATAGTCAAAGTACATAATATATAAAATAAGTCATTTATAGAGCACCTTTCATCCTGAAGGATCTCCAAACCATTGACAATTTATACATATTGTGGCCGATGGCCGGCTCCCCTCTAGTGGATCTTGTGCTTTGCTCCTGTTGGGGGCCAGGAAAGTGCCCGTCACCCCATCTTCCCTGGGGGCGGGGGGTAGGGACCCGGGCCCACCCGCTCCTCCGGGTCCCAGCCCATGGGCCCTATGAACCACAGCGGTATACTGCTGGCTCTGTATTGTTTGATCTGCAGCCTCTTCCCCTGGGCTACTTTCCCCCTCAGTCCTTCTGGCCTCTCAGGCCCTATGTTCTTGCTGCCCCTTGCTGGGCTCAGTACCTCCTTTCGGGGTTCCTCCGCTCTCCCACACTCCGCTACTTCAGTCTGCTGCTTCGCCTCGCCTCGCCTCGCCTCGCCTCGCCTCGCTCCTCTCTGCACAGCACAGCACAACACCTCTGCTCCCTCCAACTTGTGCACTGTGTGTTTGGGGGGCAGAGCCCTTTTATGGAGCACCTGGCTGATCCCTAATTGGCCTCAGCTGGCTCCTAATTGCCCCCTCATGACTCCAATTAGGCTGCAGGGAATAAATCCCTGATCATTCTGGGGCTGATATACCTCCCTTCGCACACTCTCCTGCCGCCCTCTGCCCTTGATATATCACACATCCCCCCCCCCCACTCAACACCATGGGGTTGGGCTACGTGGGACGTTAGGCAGTGCTG
This sequence comes from Emydura macquarii macquarii, assembly GCF_026122565.2. Classification (NCBI taxonomy): domain Eukaryota; kingdom Metazoa; phylum Chordata; order Testudines; family Chelidae; genus Emydura; species Emydura macquarii. The sequence continues at coordinate 11,524,738 of NW_027132342.1, read as the reverse complement.
GCGGGATAGGGCGTCAGCGTTGCCGTGCTGGCTTCCAGCCCTATGCTGTACCCGAAAGTTGTAAGGCTGCAAGGGTCACTCGTGCATTCCTCTCCTTGTTGGCGTGCATCCACCGGAGCGGGGCATGGTCTGTTACTAGGGTGAAGCGTCTCCCCAGTAGATAGTATCTGAGGGTTTCCATGGCCCACTTGACCGCCAGACACTCTTTCTCCACCACTGCATACTGCTGGTCTCTGGGGAGGAGCTTCCTGCTGAGAAACAGGACCGGGTGCTCCTCACCACCTATTAGTTGCGTGAGTACGGCTCCCAGCCCTGTCTCTGAGGCATCTGTTTGGAGGATAAACTCCTTCTCGAAATCTGGGGCTATAAGCACTGGGTGGCTACACAGGGCTGTCCGTAAGTCCATGAATGCTTTGTCGGCCGCCTCCGTCCACTTTACCATATCTGGGCCCCGAGCTTTTATCAAGTCAGTCAAGGGGCTCGATCTAGCTGCAAAGTGGGGAATAAACCTCCTATAATACTCTACAATTCCCAGGAATGCCCTGACCTGTTTCTTACGGGCCGGTCAGGGTCAGTCCCGGATGGCCTCCACCTTGTTCCACTGGGGCTTTACTAGGCCTCTCCCTACCACATAGCCTAGGTATTTGGCCTCTGCCAGCCCTATGGCACACTTGGAGGGGTTGGCAGTGAGACCTGCTTTCCGGAGGGAGTCGAGCACCGCCTCCACTTTCTCCAGGTGCGTTTCCCAGTCGGGGCTGTGGATGACCACATCATCCAGATAGGCAGCCGCATACTTGGTGTGGGGTCTCAGTAGGTTGTCCATCAATCTCTGGAATGTCGCAGGGGCCCCATGGAGTCCGAAAGGGAGGACAGTATATTGAAACAGGCCATCGGGCGTGGAGAAGGCAGTCTTTTCCCTGGCGTCTTTGGGTAGGGGGATTTGCCAGTAACCTTTCGTCAGGTCTAAAGTGGTCAAGTAGTGGGCCTTGCCTAACTGGTCCACTAACTCGTCAATACGTGGGATCGGGTAGGCGTCAAATTTAGATATTTCGTTCAGCTTCCTGAAGTTGCAGAAATGCAGGGTGCCATCAGGCTTGGGGACTAGGACGATGGGGCTGGACCACTGGCTGCGGGACTCTTCAATCACCCCCAGTTCCAACATCCTTCTTACCTCCGTCCTGATTTCTTCCCTCTTGGCCTCTGGGATCTGGTAGGGTTTTATCGTCACCTGTGCTCCCGGGTTGGTGATGATATGATGGTGGACCACCGTTGTCCAACCCCGGGCTGCTTGGAAAATACATCCTGGTTTCTCTGGATCATCTCAATCACCTACACCCACTGCTCGGGAGTTAATTCAGGGGATACGCTCACCTCCCCCTGTGGAGAGTCTGTCTGGGGGGTCATTTCTCGGGCGGTCAGGCACACTTCCCGATCTTGCCAGGGCTTCAGCAGGTTGATGTGATATAGCTGTACCGGCTTCCGGCAATCTGGTTGCCTCACCTTATAGTTCAGGTCCCCGACGGCTTCTACGACTTCGTAGGGACCTTGCCAACTAGCCAGGAGCTTGCTTTCCACTGTTGGCACCAACACCATTACCCGGTCTCCCGGCTGAAACTTCCGTGCCTTGGCCCGTCGATTATAGTAGGTTTGCTGGGCCTCCTGGGCTTTTTCCAGGTGGTCCCGCACAATGGGAGTCACCCGGGCGATCCGCTCTCTCATCTGGGCCATGTGCTCGATGACGTTTCTTCCTGCATTGAGCTGCTCCTCCCAGTCCTCCTTGGCTATGTCTAGTATGCCCCGCGAGTGGCAACCATATAAGAGTTCGAAGGGGGAGAATCCAGTGGATGCCTGAGGGACTTCCCGTATCGCAAACATCAGGTAGGGTAACAGGGCATCCCAATCTTTCCCGTCCTGTGCCACTACCTTCCTTATCATGCTCTTGAGGGTGCGATTGAACCTCTTTACCAGGCCATCCGTTTGCGGATGATATACTGAGGTCCGCAGGGCCTGGATATGGAGCAGAGTACAAAGGTCCTTCATCAATCGGGACATAAAAGGGGTCCTTTAGTCTGTCAAAATCTCTTTGGGGATGCCCACCCTCGCAAAGACCTGGAGTAGCTCCTTCGCAATCGCTTTTGAGGTGGGGTTCCTTAATGGAATGGCCTCCGGGTACCGTGTAGCATAGTCCAAAGTGACGAGTACATTCCGATAGCCCCGTGCTGATCGCTCTAGTGGTCCCACCAGGTCCATAGCAATTCTCTCAAAAGGAACCTTGATGATGGGTAAGGGCACTAACTGGGCTCGTAAGTGAGGCCAAGGGCTGTGTAACTGGCACTCCAGGCAGGAGAGGCAGTACCTTTGGACCTCCGCCCATATTCTTGACCAGTAAAACCTTCTCAGAATGCGGTCCAAGGTCTTGTCTACTCCCAAGTGCCCACCGAATAAATGACTGTGGGCGAGCTCCAATACTGCCCTGACATGTTTTCGTGGCACCAAGAGCTGTTGCACTTCCTCCCCCCGTAACAGTGCCACACAGTACAGTAGGTCACGTCTCAGGACATAGTATGGTCCCGGGCCTTTAGCCCGGCCCTCTATGGGCATGCCATCTATTTCTACTACCTCCTCCCTCACGTTTACATAGAGGGGGTCATTGGCCTGATCTTGCCCAAAATTACCCTGCAGGGGACCTATCTGGCCCTCCTCAAGGGCCCCAATCGCCGCTTCCTCCCCAGGGCCGCTTCTGCTGGTACTGGGACCTGCCTCTGGGTCCTCGCTAGCTTGAGCCGTCCCCTGGCCTGCCGAACAGGTTTTCCTGCCCTGGCTAGGGCAGCTTTCTGGGTGCCAGCTAGTATCCATGTCCCCAGTTCTTTAGCCGCCCTCCTTTCCCACCGGGACTTCCGGGGTCTCCTGGGGGAAGCAAATATTTCTGGAGAAAATTCGGCAAAAGCGGGGGAAGGGCTGACTGCCTGTGCCCTGGTCTCCGCCAGGGGTTGGCCATCCACCCCGGACTCTACTGGGGGGAGTAGGTTCTCGAACCCAGGGAAATCTCTTCCTATCAGGACCGGATAGGGGAATTTAGGGACTACCCCCGCTGTCACCCGGCTAGTATTCCCCTGGATCTCAATCTTCACTGGGATTGAAGGATAGAAATCCACAGTCCCGTGCACGCAGGTTATCCCAGTATGCCTGGCCCGGGTCAGCTGATCGTACCCCACCAGCTTCCCGGAGACCAGCGTAACTGCACTCCCCAAGTCTACCAGGGCCATGGTCTTGATGCCATTCATCTTTACCAGCCTGGTATACCCATGGGGGGGCCTCTATGACCCCTACCAAGCCAATGAGATTGCAGCACCCCCCGGGACCTCCCAGATTGCACTGCATGGGTTCTTCCCCATTGGGGCACTGGGCTGCTATGTGGCCTAGTTCCCCACACCCATAGCACCAGTATGACCGGTTAGTGGCCCCCCTCTGTCCTGGGCTATTTGGTTGGGCATCTCTGTGCTCGCCCCCTATGCTTCCCAACCCCCTTTGGTCCTTGGGCCGCTCCTCAATGTCCCGGCGCCCGGGTCCCATCTTCTTGGGCCTCCCGATAGTCCCGGAACCGGAGCTAGGGCCCGGCCTCTGGGCCCGCCATGTCTTCTCCCGGGGCATCTGGGATAGCTCATGGGCTGCAAGCTGTCTTTCGACCAATGTGATCAGTTCGACATAGGTGGAGGGGTCGTTCTGGCCCACCCAAGCTCGGAGGTCTGGTGGTAACCCCCTCGTGTACCGGTCTAGTACTAGGAGCTCCACTATCTCCTCGGTGCGGAGAGCTTCAGGGCGCAGCCACTTCCGAGCCAGGTGGATCAAGTCAAACAGCTGGGACCGGGGTGGCTTGTCCTCCTGATACCGCCACTCATGGTACCTCTTGGCTCGCGTCGCCACCGTTACCCCAGATCGGGCCAGGATTTCAGCCTTGAGCTGGGTGTAGTCTGCAGCGGCTTCCACCGCCATGTCGTAATAGGCCTTCTGGGCCTCTCCCCCTAGGAACGGGGCAAGGATGCTGGCCCACTGACCTCGCAGCCAGGCCCCCCGCAGGGATGTTCTCTCAAACGCGAGAAGATAGGCCTCTATGTCGTCTTCCCGTGTCATTTTCTGTAGGTAGTGGCTGGCCCGTATGGCCCGCCCCCCATCCTGGCTGCCACCTCTCTCCACCAGCACCTTCAGCTGGCCTACCACCTCCTGGAGTAGGGCCCGGTCCTGGGCAGCCTGGGTCATCAGCAGGCGGTTGGTCTCCTGTTGTAATTGTGCAGCCTCCAGCTGGGCCGCTGCCTGGACCCGGGTGGCTTCCTGTTGGGCCGCTGTGGCTTGGACAAGGGCCCTCACCACGTCCTCCATCTTGGTAGTGGGGTGGGTTGGGACCCACCTGGTTCAACCCCACTGCACAATGAATCCCACTTCTGACACCACGTGTGGCCGATGGCCAGCTCCCCTCTAGTGGATCTCATGCTTTGCTCCTGTTGGGGGCCAGGAAAGTGCCCGTCACCCCGTCTTCCCTGGGGGAGTGGGGGAGGGACCCAGGCCCACCCGCTCCTCCAGGTCCCAGCCCAGGGGCCCTATGAACCACAGTGGTATACTGCTGGCTCTGTATTGTTTGAGCTGCAGCCTCCTCCCCTGGGCTACTTTCCCCCTTCAGTCCTTCTGGCCTCTCAGGCCCTATGTTCTTGCTGCCCCTTGCTGGGCTCAGTACCTCCTTCTGGGGTTCCTCCGCTCTCCCACACTCCGCTACTTCAGTCTGCTGCCTCGCCTCTCCCAGCACAGCACAGCACAGCACAGCACAGCACAGCACAGCACCTCTGCTCCCTCCAACTTGTGCACTGTGTGTTTGGGGGGGGGGGGGGCGATCCCTTTTATGGAGCACCTGGCTGATCCCTAATTGGCCTCAGCTGGCTCCTAATTGCCCCCTCATGACTCCAATTAGGCTGCAGGGAATAAATCCCTGATCATCCTGGGGCTGATATACCTCCCTTCGCACACTCTCCTGCCGCCCTCTGCCCTTGATATATCACAATATACAGGAGAATAGTTTCCCCCAAAACTGAAATACAAGCACTTCTGGGGTGGAACATGGCAATTGTTTTTCCACAACACAACAACAGATACAACAGTTTAAGACTGGACAGGAAATGAAGACTGTCATAGCCGAATGAATCTGTGGGAGGAATTGACTTATAGGCAGAGTACAACTATCCTCTACATACAAAATGATGGGATCTAAATTAGCTGTAACCACTCAAGAAGGAGATCTTGTAATCATTATGGATAGTTCTCTGAAAACATCCATTCAGCATGCAGTGACAGTCAAAAAAGCTAATGGAATGTGTGGAAGAAACAAAAGCTTCACTCTGCGGTTTTAGTTGAGGCTCATCAGAGATCTGAGACTCTTTTATTATTATAAAAGCACAAGCATATGCAAGGGGAGAACCACTGACAGAGTTGCCTCTGGTCAGTCAGGCAAATTTTAACATATATTTATAACAGTGTTAGAATTACAGCATTCATTCTTCTTATCGTTAGTCAAGGTTACAGACATAAGCAAACTGCAGTACAAGCATTTTTTCAGTTCAGACAGTTACATTTTTCAGCACTTTCTCACTCTGTTTTACCCCTTCCCTTTACCCATAAGACATATTTTTCTTGACCAAAGTTTAAGGCCTAAGCATTTTACTTCAACAATCCCCCCTTTGGTGCTTTATAGCACCTTACAGCCTTAAACGTCCATATTCATTAAGTCTTCAACTTCTTTTTTCACTTGCTCGCCCCATTCTTTTATTTCAGCATGCATATTATATACTGCTGTTTTTTGTTCCAGGCTCAGCATATTTTTTGCATTTCTTTTGCAGTACATTTGAAACAACATTTTATAAGCATTATGAATACCTGTATACACACAAAAATGCCAATAATACCCCCAAATACAAGTAACACAATATAGACAATCTTGGACCCCCATCCTCTGAGCCAAGACCTTAGGCTCCATTGATCTGTTTCATGGAGCTTTGCCACTTCTTTTCTAATATGCTTGGCTTGTGTGAAGATGTCATGGGTGTTATCTGGTATATAAACACAACATTAGAGTCCTATCAGGGCACACACTCCACCTTTGCTTGCTAAGGTAAAATCTAGGGCCATTCGGTTCTGCAGAACCATTTGTCATATGCTACCCATTTCAGTGGCTATGTGTTCAAAGCCGTGGGTGTGGCATTGGCCACTTCTTCAAGTACCCCAGCAACACGCCTTATTTCCTTGATGGAGTATGCAACTCCTAGGTGAGGCAAGGTGATACCCCAATATTATTGGGCCTCGGTGATTGCTCTTTGGTTCCGGAGTCTGCCCTGTGGTAGTGTGGGTGTGAATCTAATGGCAGGGATGATAGCTCTGATGTAGCAGGAGCCTTCCCACCCCAGGGGTAATCTCTTATGGGCCTTATTTCCACAAATAAAATAATGACCCACTAAAGCTATGCATTCTTGCGAATAAGCTACAGAGCTTTGCATTAAGTGAATGCCATAATAACTGATGTTCAGGAGGTAGGGAAAAGAGCCCCTAAAAGAGCTCCTATTCAGGGCTACATACCCTGTACAGTTGATGGTAAAAGTATAGTAACAAATGCTATAACCAACCCTTATACTTTTGTGGAGTGCATTCTTCCCCTACATGTATCGGTTGGACTTAAAGCAGTATTCCCCTTGCGCCTCATAAGCTAGGCGGATGTATTCTGTTTTATTCCGACCCACATCAGCCCAAGTTTTTTTCTTTCCAGGAAAAGGAATGGTAACCCCTTGTACTACTTGTGTGGTGTTTACACAATTGGAGCCATGGGTATACCTTCTCCAGAATGCAAGGGAACATGACTGCAAATCCAACAGTTAGACACATTTAAGTCTTTTCGTAGTTGGTCAATTACTTGTAAAAATGTGTTAGTACAATCCAAGGAACGTTTTCTTTTATGGTCCAGTCGCTTAGTTTTTAATTGTACCTCAGAGTCATCAGATTGTCGGTCTTCTACCCCACGGACCTTGGGGATTTCCTCGACAGGTGTGCTGGCAATCAGGAACCATTTTTCTTCCTGCTTAGACCAAAAGAGAGCCATCCAGATAATGCCAATACAGAACATCCAGAAGATCACTAGCCATACCCATTTAGGGAACCAGTGACTTGGAGGAATTTTAAGTCTTTTCCCTGAGGTAGTAGGGATGACGTCGTGACACATTCTCTTCGCTCTGGAGTGGCAAATCCTTTTCTAGAGCAGGGGAGAGGTTACAAGGACTTGCACCCTGCTCCTCTGACCTTATTTCTACAGATGCAGAGGTTCTTTTACAATGTGAGGCATGTATCCAGGACTGGTGACCTCGACACTTCACAGCAGTGTTGGTGGTGAGGAGTACCTGGAGTGGACCTTTCCAACGTGGTTCCAAGGCTGTCTTACTCTGGTGGACTTTTACATGGATCCAGTCACCTGGCTGTAGATCATTACATGCTTCTCGAGGTTCTTGGGGAAGGGCTTCTTGTACCTGTGAACGAAAGCCTTAACACATTTCATTAACACCTGACAATAAGCCAAAACAGTTTCATCAGCTAAATTAATATCCATCCTGTGAGTTGATACTGGTGGAGAACTAGGGAGCCTCCTGGGTCGTCCCATTAGGATCTCATGTGGTGAGAGTCCAGTCTTTCTGTTACATAGAATCATAAAATATTAGAGTTGGAAGGGACCTCAGGAGGTCATCTAGTCCAACCCCCTGCTCAAAGCAGGACTAACTTCAGCTATATCATCCCAGCCAGGGTTTTGTCAAGCCTCAGCTTAAAAACCTCTAAAGATGGAGATTCCACCACCTCTCTAGGTAACCCATTCCAGTGCTTCACCACCCTCCGAGTGAAAAACTTTTTCCTAATGTCCAACCTAGACCTCCCGCCCTGCAACTTGAGACCGTTGCTCCTTGTTCGGTCATCTGCCACCACCGAGAACAGCCTAGCCTCATCCTCCCTGGAACCCCCTTTCAGGTAGTTAAAGGCTGCTATCAAATCCCCCCTCATTCTTCTCTTTTGCAGACTAAACAAGCCCAGTTCCCTCAGCCTCTCCTCATAAGTCCTGTGCTCCAGCCCCCTAATCATTTTTGTTGCCCTCCGCTGAACTCTCTCCAACTTGTCTACATCCTTTTTGTAGTGGGGGGCCCAAAACTGGACACAATATTCTAAATGCGGCCTCACCAATGCCGAATAGAGGTCACTTCCCGTGACCTGCTGGCAATGCCCCTCCTAATGCAGCCCAATATGCTATTAGCCTTCTTGACAACCAGGGCACACTGCTGACTCATATCCAGCTTTTTATCCACTGTTACCCCCAGGTCCTTTTCTGCAGAACTGCTGCCTAGCTCGTCAGTCCCCAGTCTATAGCTGTGCATGGGATTCTTCCTTCCTAAGTGGAGGACTCTGCACTTTTCTTTGTTGAACCTCATTAGATTTCTTTTGGCCCAAACCTCCAGTTTGTTTAGGTCACTCTGTATCCTATTCCTACCTTCCAGGGTATCTACCACTCCCCCCAGCTTAGTGTCATCCGCAAACTTGCTGAGGGTGCAATCTACCCATCCTCCAGATCATTAATAAAGTTGTTGAACAAAACCGGCCCCAGGACCAACCCCTGGGGAACTCCGCTTGTGACCGGTTGCCAGCTAGACATGGAGCCATTGATCACTACTCGCTGAGCCCTATGCTCTAGCCAGTTCTCTATCCATTTTATAGTCCATTCATCCAACTCATACTTCTTTAACTTGCTGATGGATGTGATATCCCTTGACTTTAGCAAAGCTTTTGATACTGTCTCTCACAGTATTCTTATCAGCAAGTTAAAGAAGTATGGGTTGGATGAATGGACTATAAAATGGATAGAGAACTGGCTAGAGCATAGGGCTCAACGAGTAGTGATCAATGGCTCCATGTCTAGCTGGCAACCGGTCACAAGCGGAGTGCCCCAGGGGTCGGTCCTGGGGTCGGTTTTGTTCAACATCTTTATTAATGATCTGGAGGATGGGGTAGATTGCACCCTCAGCAAGTTTGCGGACAACACTAAGCTGGGGGGAGTGGTAGATACCCTGGAGGGTAGGGATAGGATACAGAGTGACCTAAACAAACTGGAGGATTGGGCCAAAAGAAATCTAATGAGGTTCAACAAGGACAAGTGCAGAGTCCTCCACTTAGGAAGGAAGAATCCCATGCACAGCTATAGACTGGGGACCAACGAGCTGGGCAGCAGCTCTGCAGAAAAGGACCTGGGGGTAACGGTGGATAAAAAGCTGGATATGAGTCAGCAGTGTGCCCTGGTTGGCAAGAAGGCTAATAGCATATTGGGCTGCATTAGGAGGGGCATTGCCAGCAGGTCACGGGAAGTGATTATTCCCCTTTATTCGGCATTGGTGAGGCCGCATTTAGAATATTGTGTCCAGTTTTGGGCCCCTCACTACAAAAAGGATGTAGACAAGTTGGAGAGAGTGCAGCGGATGGCAACCAAAATGATTAGGGGGCTGGAGCACAGGACTTATGAGGAGAGGCTGAGGGAACTGGGCTTGTTTAGTCTGCAAAAGAGAAGAGTGAGGGGGGATTTGATAGCGGCCTTTAACTACCTGAAACGGGGTTCCAGGGAGGATGAGGCTAGGCTGTTCTCGGTGGTGGCAGATGACCGAACAAGGAGCAACGGTCTCAAGTTGCAGGGCGGGAGGTCTAAGTTGGACATTAGGAAAAAGTTTTTTACTAGGAGGGTGGTGAAGCACTGGAATGGGTTACCTAGGGAGGTGGTGGAATCTCCATCCTTAGAGGTTTTTAAGGTGAGGCTTGACAAAGCCCTGGTTGGGATGATATAGCTGAAGTTAATCCTGCTTTGAGCAGGGGGTTGGACTAGATGACCTCTTGAGGTCCCTTCCAACTCTAATATTCTATGATTCTATGATTCTATGATAAGAATACTGTGAGAGACAGTATCAAAAGCTTTGCTAAAGTCAAGGTATATCACATCCACTGCCTTCCCTACATCCACAGAGCCAGTCACCTCATCATAGAAAGCAATCAGGTTGGTCAGGCATGACTTTCCCTTGGTGAATCCGTGTTGACTGTTCCTGATCACCTTCCTCTCTTCCAAGTGTCTTAAAATGGATTCCTTAAGGACCTGCTCCATGATTTTTCCAGGGATTGAAGTAAGGCTGACTGGTCTGTAGTTCCCTGGATCCTCTTTCCTCCCTTTTTTGAAGATGGGCACTATATTTGCTTTTTTCCAGTCCTCAGGGACCTCCCCCTGTTGCCACGAGCTTTCAAAGATAATAGCCAATGGTTCTGAAATCACCTCAGCCAACTCCCTCAGCATTGCATCCGGCCCCATGGACATGATGACCGCATACTCATAAGGGCTAAGGGCAGGGCGTCTGGCCATTTGAGGTTGGTTTCATTGCAAATTTTGGCTCTTTTATTTTTCAGGATGCCGTTCTGTCTCTCCACTGCCCCTGCAGACTGAGGGTGATATGGGCAATGAAAGTTCTACTGGATACCAAGGGCCTTGCAAACTTCTTTCATAACTTGGCCTGTGAAATGAGTGCCTTTGTCATTGTTGATAGACAGAGGGATCCCAAAGCGAGGGATAAATTCTTTCAAAAGTCTTTTGCTGACTGTAATGGTATCAGCCTTTGCACATGGATAAGCTTCTACCCATCCTGAAAACATACATACAATTACCAATACATATTCATATGAAATACGTCTTGGCATTTGAATAAAATCAATCTGGATATTTACAAATGGTCCCCATGGTGGGAGATGTGCTGCCCTCTTTGTTCGTACAGGTTTACCCACATTGTGAGCCTGACAAATATGGCAGGTTTGGCAATAGTGTTGAGCAAGTGTGGAAAAGTTGGGGCATACCAATCCCGTTTTACTGCTTCTATCATCCCCCCTTTGCTCAAATGGGCCACCCCGTGGTGTACTCGAGTGAAGTAAGGGAAAAGGATCAGGACCATGGGCACGGTTAGGCAGCCATCTGGGGAGCACCACAAATGGTCTGAGTGTAAAAAGCACCCTGCCAGTCTCCAATTCTTCTTTTCACTTTCTGGGGCCTGATCCTGAAGGAGTGAAACATCCTCAGTAGTAGCCACAGGAGACTGGACTGACGTGAACAAAAAAACATGGATGTGGCCTGAGGTGCGGAAAGGGCCGCAGCCTTAGCAGCAGAGTCTGCCAAAGCATTCCCACGAGTAACTTCATCATAAGGAATGTGGTGAGCTTGACATTTAACAATAGCAATGGCAAAAGATAGCTATAAAGCATAGAGTAAAGCAGCAACATAAAATCCATTTGTAATATGTGTGCCTCCCAAAGTGAGGAAGCCTCTTTGTTTCTAGAGTTGATCATAATTATGGACAACACCAAAGGCATAACAGGAATCAGTAAAAACATTAACAGATTTACTTTTGGCTAGGATACAAGCTTTACTTATAGCAACAATTCAGCAACTTGGGCAGAGTTCACAGAAGGAAGAGGGTTACTTTCAATTACCTTATGTTGGAAACAAACAGCATAGCTGGCCAAAAGAATACCTTTAGAGTTTCTTTGACAAGAGCCATCAACATAGAAAATCAATTCTGGGTTCTGCAAAGGGGTGTCTTTAAGATCAGTTTGGGGCATGGTAAGGTGGGTGGTCATGGTCAAACAATCGTGAGATTCACCATCAAGAGGAGTGGGCAATAATGAGGCAGGATTGAGGACCGGACACGGGTGAGTATAATATGGCCTGCAGACAACAAAAGAATTTCATATTTTGTTAAGTGAGAATTTCATAAATGCTGTGCTTTGGTTTTCAATAACAAGGCAGCAACAGCATGGGAACAGCAAGCACTGGCAAATTTACAACACATGACCTTGCTAGCACCACTGCTACTCTTGGCACAAGACAGAACCAGATAGCAAATAACAAAACAAGTCATACAACCCAATTACCCAACCAGTCCTGACCAGACCCGTCGCATCACTATCTTAAACTTGTCACAACATCTTCCACGATCTTCACTACAATCCACCCCTTGACAAGGCGGGTATGGTCTGGCCATAAACAATACACTGCAAATACAAAACACTTTTTATAAACCCTTTTCAACTTATAGCAAACATATATATATTACAAATACTAACACAATCACACCTAACATCAAAACAATTGGGTGTAACATCAAACTTAAAAAATTGCTGCCTCTCGGGGACCAATTGGTAAACATATTATGCCAATAATGTGTAATTAATTGTTGAATATGATGGGCTGAGTGAACCACCCCTTGACTGTCAATTGTCATTTTGATGCCAGCTACTCTGGCCATCGCCTCAGCCTGGGCAAACAACCGTTTCCCCCCTCCTGCTGCAACTCAGGGGCCCGGGGCAGGAAAACATGATATACTTGCAGCCACTAGTGTGGTAGAGCGACCTGCAGGGTCCTTGCTTGGATTTTAAAGATAATCAGCATAAAGCACAAAATACACTCTTTATTGCAATAATAAATTCATGGTGTTGTTCTTCAGCTGTTTTGCTGATGCCCACTTTTCCTGAGGTTCTGCAATACAAAAAGAACATTTTTCTACACCCTTTTGGGGGTGGCAGATTATTGCTTAAAATACCTCTTTCTTTTACAAAATCTTGCTAATTGCAGGCAAAACAGAGGAATTATCTCCATATTTTCCTGCATCTGGCTGACTTTTCCACAGCCATACCTTTGGCTTTTAAAAGATATTGAATTTCATAAAGCATGGAAGTACCCAAAGGGTTACTTTACTAACAAAACCAAATCATTTTAAACAACAAAATAGGGTTTTACAAACCAAGAGTGTTAGTTTAAATCCTTAAACCCTTACAAATTTACACAATATATTTACACACACAAAATTTCTTCTAAATGTTATTAAACCAAAAACACTATTACCCTCTGAACAATTTCACAACTGTTACCTTTGAACATTTCCACATCTCTTGACTGTTTAATTCCCTTCAACTTTCTGTAGTATTAATTCTTACAAAAGCTACCTTTAACTCCTTTTCTTTCCTTAAATTACTCAGTTTTGCATTCAATTAAACATATTTTATTATTTTTGTTGCCATAGCTTTAACACTTCACCGGCAACATAGTTCTGTGATATAAAGCCTTCCATTTTTTTTCTTCTCTCTGTATTTATCAGCTACTGTTTTTACTGAGGTGCATTCTTAAGGTGACATATTGTGATTGTAAAACTTGAGCCACCAAGCACAATATTTGCAATACAGCTATCTTAGTCTGTGCTAGGCTAGCCCTTTTGGGCTTCTGGTGTTTATTGGATTTACAGTCTGATCCAAAGCCCTTCCTTCGGGACTGCCAGGCGGAGTTTCTGGCTGGGCTAAAGGTTGTTATGGTGGGGGCACCCTGGGGTTGCTTGGGCTATATAGTGGTGGGGGTGGAGAAAAAGCACTAAAAGAATCTACTATATCTTTGACCGTTTCTTCCTCAATACAAAGGAACATGTGGAGCGCTAGGTGGACGAGCCTGGCCAGGTTTACATTGGGTCTTCAGTTCCTTTACCTGAACTTTTAAGTTTTTCTTGGGAGTTCTTTAAGACTCCGCACCTGGGATTCATGCCGTCTTTGAACAGTTTTCTCATACCAATCAAAATATGCATCCCACTGAGTCTGTGATAGTGGCTCTAGGGCTCTGCAGAGGTGTACAATTTTATCTAAATCAAAAGTACCAATAAAAAAAAACTACTACTTACTAGGATCATCTCTGGTATATCAATTCCATTTATCCAAATATCTGCCAAGTCTTTTGGCCATAATGTGTACACATATAAAATGCTGGGGTTCCCTTTGGCAGGACGGAGGCATCCTTTGACCCTCCGACCCCCATTTTCTCAATTCACACGGATACAATCACACAGGGAAAGTTCATAAAGGGAGTCCTGTTGCCAACAGGGCGCATTCAAGGGAAATGCCAAAGGCACTCCAACTGTGTCTCCTACTGTGGCTTCAGGCTCATTACCATGGATAAAGGGGAGGAAAAATCAATCATTCCCACTGGGTCACAGGGTTCCACCGAGCCCCCTTGTGATCAGTACTGCCTTAAAAGACAGCCCTGGTGCGCTGAACTCGTCTTAAATCCTAGACCTAGTCAGTGGTTATAATCTCAATTCATACATCCAGCTGGTCTTCTCAATTCACACACCAGTTATCATCTCCGGTTATAGTCTCAATTCACACTCCGGTTATCACTGGTTATAGTCTCAATTCACACATTATAATCTCAATTCATACATAATCTCAATTCACACATTCCATCTGGTTATAATCTCAATTCATACACCCCAGCTTTTCAGCTCAATTCATACATAATCTCTTTTGACTAGTCACCTTTATACCTTAACCAGCATGTCTGATGAGCCTCCTTTCAAAAGTTCGGATCGCATCAGCCACTGTTCAAGATTTCCAACACTACGGGCAGTCCTCCACGGAGCACCCCATCAGAGATTTCAAAAGGTCTCTTACCTTGATGTGGCGCGCCGGGGTTCGGAGGGAGACTGCCGCAGCCTGTAGGGTCCTGACTGGGCGTTTAGTGATGCGAGTCACAGCACCAAATTGTGGTTTTAGTTGAGGCTCATCAGAGATCTGAGACTCTTTTATTATTATAAAAGCACAAGCATATGCAAGGGGAGAGCCACTGACAGAGTTGCCTCTGGTCAGTAAAGGGTCTCCGCCCTCAGGCAGATTTTAACATATATTTATAACAGTGTTAGAATTACAGCATTCATTCTTCTTATCATTAGTCAAGGTTACAGACATAAGCAAACTGCAGTACAAGCATTTTTTCAGTTCAGACAGTTACATTTTTCAGCACTTTCTCACTCTCTGTTTTACCCCCTCCATTTACCTATAAGACATATTTTTCTTGACCAAAGCTTAAGGCCTAAGCATTTTACTTCAACAAATGTTAGCAACCATTAGGAAAGGAATAGATAAATAAGACAGTAAATATCATATAATGCCACTATATAAATCCATCGTATGCCACACCTTGAATACTCCATGCACTTTTGATCACCCCATCTCAAAAAAGATATATTAGAATTGGAAAAGGTACAGAGGACAACAAAAATTATTAAGGGTATCGAACAACTTCCTATGAAGAAAGATTAAAAAGACTGGGACTTTTCAGCTTGGAGCAGAGTTGATTAAGGAGGGATATGATAGAAGTTTATAAATCATGAACGATGTGGAGAAAGTGAATAAGGAAGTGTTATGTACTCCTTCACATAACATAAGAACCAGGGATCACCCAATGAAATTAATAGGACAGCAGGTTTAAAAAAAAAAAAAAAAAAAGAAGGATGTATTTCTTCATGCAATGCATAGTCAACCAGTGGAATTCATTGCCATAGAGTGTTGTGAAAGCCAAAAGTATAAATGGGTTCAAAAAAGAACTAGATAAGTTCATGGAGGATAGGTCCATCAATGGCTATTAGCCAGGATGATCAGGGATTCAACCTCATGCTCTGGATATCCCTAGCCTCTGAGTGTCAGAAGCCAGGAATGGATTACAGGGGATGGATCACTTGATAATTGTCCTGTTCATTCCCTCTGAAGCATCTGGCATTGGCCACTGTCGGGCCTATGCAGACCATTGGGCTGATGCAGTAAGGCTGTTCTAATGTTCTAAGGTTCTTAACCACAGCTGCCAGACCAACGAAGGTGTGGGATATGCATTAGGATGATGAAGAGAATGTGCCCACCAGCAGTTCTCTACCTCAAGAAGTGGTCCATATGAAATAGTCTGAAGACCCCTAGCATAAGCTCAGTGGTTTGCAAACCTTTCCGTTCTGCAGACCACATTGTGAATAAGAGGACCTCTTGTGATGTGAGCAGTCTCCCTGGTGATCCACAGACCATAGTTTAAGAACCACTGACATAGGCTCTCTTTTTTTATTTGTTTCACTGCTTCCTGTGAGCATCCATTTCCTTTTGTCCCTAATAGGCAGAGTTCCAAGGAAATATTCCACTGGCTTGCTGGTGAATGTAGATGTGTCTAGCTCTAAAGATTTCATAACAGAAGTAAGGAGCTGTGTGTATTAGCAGAATGACTAATGGCCCCAAAGTGCTATTGTGTGCCCTCTAATAATATCAGTCATTATTTTATTTGGCTTTAATAGTGTATGCAGGGTTGGTATATTTAAGATTAATGAAGCAGTTATTCTTAATGAAGAAACTAGTTCAGAGAATGCGTTTTCCACCAATGAGTTTGGTAAATTAAATAATGCCATTTTTTCAGGAGAGAAGAGGGTAGGGGCAGATCACAGGTGTAAGAAAAAATGAGATATGAGATTCTCTGAGAAAGTTTTGAGAAAAATTTTTTTTTCCTGATTACTATGGGAAGCAGCAAGCCGGCAAGCTTCTCGAAGTGAAAGGCAGCTAGTTGATTAAGTGAGAATAGCATAATAAGCAATGTTGTGAGTGCACATAAAGCTACTCTACATCAAATCAAACTGACAGTAGTGAGTTTGGAGTGCTCAGCACCCTTGAAAATTAGGCCCACGGTATTTTGTTCATTGTTAGAGATGGTTGAAAAAGGAAGAAGAAATGTTGTGGAAATGTTTGCATTTGAATTTGATTTCATGTTGCAGGGTTTAAAATAGACTCATTTATTTTGAATTTTTTTATACAAATCATCATTACTGAAATCTTTCATGTTCCAGTTTTGATCAACAAACAATGTTGATTACATTTTGAAACTGTTATCAAAATGGTTATCTTTTTAATCAAAAACTCAAAATTTCAGTAAATGAAACATATTGATAATAGTGCTGATCAGAAAATGTTTTTTTCCCCATGGAAAAACTCTCCTCATCTGATTTCAGACTTTGACAGACAGGAATACAATGGTAACTGGGTAACTATATTAGAGAGAGAGATCCTTTATAAGGAAAACTTCAGAATGTATTTGTTATTGACTGTGAAGTGAACAAATGCATATGGAGGAATCATGCATGAAAAGTGTAATCATCTTACTAAAACAATGAGAACTATACCACTAAGACTATATTAAATATAACCAGTGCTTAATTTGTGCCAGGGCTTGCCAATGCTGAGCCCCAGCACCTCAAGGCTTGGCAGTTCATAGCCCCAGCATCTCCGGGCTTGCGGCATCAGTGATGAATGTAAAAATGCGTGAGACCTGGCACCTCTTTTAGTACAAATTAAGCTGAATATGTCTTATTTTTTGGGGTTTTTTGTTTTTTTTTTTGCATTAGTACTTACATGATATGACAAGGCAAAAAAAGTTTGCAACTCTATAACAACTACTAGTTTTGAGATACATACATGTTTGCTCTCTTTTTACACTGGATGTGTAAATATTCTGTTCTTAGAACCTAACAGGAACCTATTTAATCTATGAGGAAGAAACACTGGAATAAACCCAGCCCAAGTGTAAACTGACACAGACACCTAATGTCGACTTCAGTGGGATTTTCACCCTCTTATTCCATGCTGGATTTGATGCAAAGATCTCTGAGTAGTAAAGACTTCTGAAATGATCCATATGTCCTTCAGTGATTTGACTGGTGCTTTTTTGAGAAATACTGGTTACTTTCTTCTCATAGTTAATAGGAGGATAAAAACATAGAAAATCTGCAGGGACTAAATCTAAAATAAAAAAGTAAAATAGGCAAGATACAACAAATTGGCTTAGGCCCATTAAAAAAAATCTCATCTCCCTTTCCTCTCTTCGTGTTTGCCTATAAATTATCTTAACTGTAGTCTGAGTGTGATGGTCGCCATTTGAGGGTATGTCTACACAGCTGGCTCCGCAGTGATCAGTGCAGTGGGATTGATTGAGCAAGTCATGGAGAGTAAGGCTGTGTTGATGGGAGGGCATCTCCCATTGATGCAACACCATGAAGACACCATGGTACGGCAATGTAAGTAAGTCGATGGGAGAGACACAAGCTACATAATGTAGCTTGCATATCTCCCATTGACCGCCAGCGGCAGTGTAGACCAGAGATGACATGAGGGATTAAACCAATGCCATTCAGAGTTAAAAGTGTGAATCTCCAGTTTGAGTTAAAGAGCTGGATTGTGTAGCTGCTAGCTGTAATAGACTCACATCCTCTATGAATCAGGAAAAGAGGAGGACACACAACATGTACCCTGACCAGCAGGGAACAGGAGCTCTTTTGGGAAGGACCTACTTTTTGGCATGTTTGTAAGGCACCTACACTTCCTAGGCACCAGTCCTGCAAGCAGATACATATGAACAGACCACCCACACAAAGCTCCACTCAGTGGAATTCTATGTGGATGCACGTTTTCATCCAAGCGGAACTCTCATCTCTTTTGTGACTCTATCTGTTCAAGCTTATCAGGTTTATTCTGCCTGGTGACTATTCATTTTAAGTCTTTAGTAAGCAGTTGTTTGGGGTTTTTTGGAGTGTGTGGGTGTGTGTACCTAAAAATGACTTGTCTCTTCATTGGGAAAGGCCACTTAATAGGGACAATAAGCCATCCACTTGTATTATTCCCCAGCTACTTCTCAGTTGACAACGTCAACATTTTAAACAGAAAAGTAACCTTGCAGTTGTAGTTTAAAAATACATTTTTTTCAATCCAAAAAAACCCTAAAAACAAAAATGAAAAAAGCCCAACATGTAAACTTTTTGTTAAAAAAGGTCAAAGGAGATTGTCCCCAAAATGCATTAGTTTGGAAATTTCTGTGTTTGACAGATCATGCCTACTTACATCAGTTATTATTACACTACTGCAGAACCAATGAAGCATATGTCTGAGATATTTATAAAAATGCCACTTTTGGAAATGTATAATTAACCATTTGAGATAGACTAGATGTAAATTAAAAACTGTGGGCTGTCCTAAGCCTGCCTCTGTGCTGTATGAAAGTGATGCATTTTGATAAACTGCGCTGTTGAATGCTACTATATTGAGTGATGTCATTGCTGGAAGAAATACTGTCTTGCCTATGGTGGGGAAATTATGGAACTTCCCCCCTCCCACCAAGAATATCAGATTTAGTGAAGGCTCTCTAGAAGGCTCCTGCAACCCTGTCCATATTTACCATGTTCCTATTAGACTTACTTTTGGTAGATGTAACTGAACCAGTGGGGAATTTGTCTTTGGAAGTTTCCCTCATGTAGACCCAGCCCCCGAGATGGTGCTTCCTGAAATGGTTTAACAGCCTGAAATTCTCTGAAGTCTGAAGTGCATGGAGATTAGTCAGGCCGGTATCTTTACGAGTAGCTGCTTGAGTCATGGACTTGCCTTTGCAAAGAACAAGTCGATATTGGCAGGGCTTGTGAAAAGTGTGTTTCCCAAATGAAATCAGGCAAAGAAAAGAAGTGCCTCGAATTAAAAATGCATGCTCAGGCAGAAGACAAGGCTAAACAAACTGCAGAGTCCAGATTTGTTTGCTATGGAAGCAGTCCTACTACAATGCAGAGCTGCATACTCGTGAGTGCTAGTAAAAGACTTCTTGTTATTCCCTGGCCCCCGTTACCTGCCATAGGCTACAAAATTGGCTCTTTTAATAATATCTGTCATGGCAGGTTTAAGTACTTTTACTTAGGGCAAGTGCATTGCTGTTCTCACTGCCTCACATCCCAGCTTTTTGTGTTATAGGGCTGGTCTACACTGTCAGCGACAGTCGATGAGAGATATGCAAGTTTATGTATCTTGTGTATCTCCCATCAATTTACTTACGTTGCCATACCACGGCATCTTCACGGCATTGCGTCGATGGGAAATACCCTCCTGTCCACACTGCCTTCCACCTTTCAGAGAGGTGGACTAACTGAATCAACCAGTGAGTGCTCTCCCATCAACTGAATGGGTCTACACAGACCTGCTCAATCAATTCTGCTGCATCGATGCCTGCCATCACGGCAGTGTAGACATACCCTTAGTTTTGGTGGGGAGATATAGAGCTGCTTCTCTGTCTAAACCAGTGGCTCTCAACCTTTCCAGACTACTGTACCCCTTTCAGGAGTTGTCTTGCATACCTCAAAGTTTCACCTCACTTAAAAACTACTTGCTTACAAAATCAGACATAAAAATACAAAACTGTCACAGCACACTATTACTGAAAC
The DNA here is from genome assembly GCF_026122565.2 of Emydura macquarii macquarii. Lineage (NCBI taxonomy): Eukaryota > Metazoa > Chordata > Testudines > Chelidae > Emydura > Emydura macquarii. The sequence continues at coordinate 11,504,558 of NW_027132342.1, read as the reverse complement.
ATGGCCTACTTCCTCATTTTTACCATATAATTATAAAATAAATCAATTGGAATATAAATATTGTACTTACATTTCAGTGTGGTATATAGAGCAGCATAAACAAGTCATTGTCTGTATGAAATTTTAGTTTGTACTAACTTCGCTAGTGATTTTTATGTAGCCTGTTGTAGAACTAGGCAAATATCTGGATGAGTTGATGTACCCCCTGCAAGACGTCTGTGTACCTGACTGAGAACCACAGATCTAAATCATTCAAGTTCTACCAGTGGATAAATATCTAAATAGTGATGTGGTAATCCCAGCTACTCTGGAAGTTAGCTAGATGGCACTAGAGCACACTTTTGTGTTGCTGTACTGCTGTGGGGCAGCATCACCTACAGCTAACATAAGATAAGGGCATGATCAAGGGCGTCCTTGCCCCCAAAATACTGCAGTAAAGTTTGGGGCTCAGGACAGCCACCTGTAACCTACTGCTTCCAAGATACTCAACAAGAAGAGAAAAAGGGAAAGATCACTTGTGTGTCCTCCCCCACCTTCCAGAGACAAACAGGAAGGAGGACTGGGACAACTCCCTCTCTCTAAAGATCTGTGTATTTGAGGACAGGGGCATTTGGGACAGACACTTGCAAGATTCCGAGGGGTCAGGAGTACCAGGATGAGACATGACTTGTTTGTGTCATGAATCCAACTGAACTGAGATTGGCACCCAGTGAAACATTACCTTAGAAGTGAGGCAAAGTGTGAAATAGAAAGAGCTACTCCTTCATCTGGGGGAGGAATTCTTACTGTAGAACTGTACAACAAATCATTAACCATTTAAACATGCTGTAGCCACTTGTATTTGAGAAAAGGCTGCATGAGTGGCATTTGACTAGTCTGTGTACAATGACTCATAGTGCAATACATCACTCATTCATTAACCAGCATTAGTCTTCAGTATACTCTTCTATTTTCATTGCACCCTTTCCTTTTTATTTCACACTGCAGGGAATTTGCTGTTTCACACAAACATAACAGCAGTGATTTCATTGTCACTAGGGCAGCAGATAAATATTTTCTTTCCTTGCAATATTTTGTAGCGGCTGGGAAGGAGGTTAAAAGGTTCCCACTGTATTATGTCATACTCATATGCACATTTTCCTGAATCAAGGCTTAAATCCCATTTACTTCAATGAGACTTATGTATGTTCTCAAGTTAAGCACATGCTTAAGAGCTGCCCTGAATGGATCTGCTTTCCTAAACCAAAGCCAATAGGGAGCACCCACAGCTGCACCGAGTTAAATAAGAGCCATACTTGCTCATCTCTTCTGAAAATCAGGTCCATCAAGTCTGCACTGGTAAAATTATCTGCATTGGTAAAATAGAAAGAAATGGGGGAACACTCAGCTGTAAGATGAAATGCAAACTGCAGCTATCATCATTTGAAAATTTGAAAGACACATGGAAAAATCTCTGAGTGAGTTTTCATTTACAACGCGGACCTTTCAAAAGTGTAGGAATGTTTCCCCTAGGGCCTGCTCAGTGACTTACTTACCCCACCCTCATGAAGTCTTCACTAGTAAAAATTACCTCTTGGCATAAAAGGCCTGATCCAAGGTCAACTGAAGTGAATCCAAGTGAAAGTAGTATAAAGAGAAGTCTTTCCAAAGAACTCACTGGACTTTGGATCAAGCCCTAAACGTCTCAGTTGTGTGGCAGAGATTTTACCTATTGTACTTTCAACTTCCCCAAACCCAATGATGGAATTTAAACCTCAATCTGTTTGCTATCTCATCTGGCAGACTGTGCATTTAAAAAGCACAAGCTATTTCTGAGTCCACCCACATAAAATCTGCATTGGTGAATATCTTTGGCTCTACATGCATACATATACACACACTCACACACATATATATATTACACATACAAAGAGTAATTTATAATAACACGATTGAAGTTGCAAAGTCAAGCACTCAAAAGTTAGGAAATGCCAGAATGAAGGTTGTCTTTGCAACTTTAATTTGGGCCTCTTGTTGTATGTGTGTCTTTAATTACATGATCACATACTATTTTTTTCCACAGGACCTCTGCCTCATTCAGTGCACTGGATGGCTGATGCTCACTTAGTGAGCAGCTATTCAATATTTTGTTTTCTCCTCATTGTTCCATGCGTGGCGGTAGGCCTTATTTACTTCACACTATTCAAACCCTGCTCTGAAGACAAAATTATTAATTTCTTCACAGGCTTTTCTCTGACGCTCATCACTATGGTATCTTACTCCTTCACAAATACTAATGAATGTATTTTCACACCAACCCTGTGAGATGAGTGAGTATCATTACCCCCATTTTACAGATGGGGAACTAAGGAACAGAGATTAAGGTCAAAGTATCCACTAATTTTGGGTGCCCAATGTGAGACATTTAGGATCTGATTTTTCAGAGTTCTAGCAGTATACAGCACTTTTGTAGCTAAGCACAGCTCCCAATGTCTTCAATTGCAGCTGTGAGTGCTCAGCACTTCTGCAAATCAGACTCCAAGGTCTCAAGTCACATGCCTAGAAAATGAGGAACACAATTATTGATCACCTAGGAAAAGTTTGGTTTAAGTGTCTTGCCCAGAATCATAGAATCAAAGAATATTAGAGTTGGAAGGGACCTCAGGAGGTCATCTAGTCCAATCCCCTGTTCAAAGCAGGACTAACCTCAGCTATATCATCCCAGCCAGGGCTTTGTCAAGCCTCAGCTTAAAAACCTCTAAGGATGGAGATTCCACCACCTCCCTAGGTAACCCATTCCAGTGCTTCACCACCCTCCTAGTGAAAAACTTTTTCCTAATGTCCAACCTAGACCTCCCCCACTGCAACTTGAGACCGTTGCTCCTTGTTCTGTCATCTGCCACCACTGAGAACAGCCTAGCCCCATCCTCCCTGGAACCCCCTTTCAGGTAGTTAAAGGCTGCTATCAAATCCCCCCTCATTCTTCTCTTTTGCAGACTAAACAAGCCCAGTTCCCTCAGCCTCTCCTCATAAGTCCTGTGCTCCAGCCCCCTAATCTTTTTTGTTGCCCTCCGCTGGACTCTCTCCAACTTGTCCACATCCTTTTTGTAGTGGGGGGCCCAAAACTGGACACAATATTCTAAATGCGGCCTCACCAATGCCGAATAGAGGGGAATAATCACTTCCCGTGACCTGCTGGCAATGCCCCTCCTAATGCAGCCCAATATGCTATTAGCCTTCTTGCCAACCAGGGCACACTGCTGACTCATATCCAGCTTTTTATCCACTGTTACCCCCATGTCCTTTTCTGCAGAGCTTCTGCCCAGCTCATCGATCCCCATTCTATAGCTGTGCATGGGATTCTTCCTTCCTAAGTGGAGGACTCTGCACTTTTCTTTGTTGAACCTCATTAGATTTCTTTTGGCCCAATCCTCCAATTTGTTCATATAGCAACTCTGTGACGGAAAGAGGGATAGAATCCAGTTTTCCAGGACAGCATTCAAGTGAGGACTGCCTTTTTGTTCTGTTTTTGTACAGCACCTAGCACAGGGGGGTCCTGGTCCATAACTGGGGCTCCTAGGTGTAATGATGATACAAATAATTAATAATAATAATTAATAAACCATGAGCCCATCCTTTCTCTTTCTGCAATCCCATTTCTCACACTCGCTACACTCCTTCCATCTTCTGCAAAAAATGTGACAGAGGTCCTACAGGCATCAGCCTCATTCACTACATGACCATGATTCATCCCCAGAGCAGTTCTAGCCTCTGCACTAAATGAAGCAGGGGATCTGTGTTAAAATTAATATGTGATCATGTAACTAAAGAATGCATCATAATGTAAGGTGGCTGAATTAGGGTTGCAACCTAGCTTTTGAGTGCCTGGCTTTGGAATGTTAATTATGTTCTTTTAATGGATTTTATTTGTGTGTGCGTAGTTTCCTAGGTTTTTAAAAAAAAGCAAGCTGAAAACACAAAAATTTCATCATGTGATATCTTATTGACATCCTTATGTGTCATGGGTTGGAACCATAAAATCCACCACATATACCTCTGCCACTTTCAGCTAACAGAGAAACCGATGGCATTAGTCCACCTCTCTGTGGACCAGCACTTGAGAGGAATGAGACACTTTGCCAGTGGGATTCACAGATTTTTGCTGACAACAAGGGAATGGTGAGATTCAGAAGTCTTAGGTTTCAGTCCTGGCTCTGGAGGGGAGTGGGTCTAGTGGGCACAGACTCTTCTGCTCATTCCGTTCAACCGAGACCCTCCCTCTGCTCCATTCCTTTCCAACCTGTCCTTATCCCAATCTTTTTCCCACCCTGGCTCTTTGTCCCAGTCCCATTCTCCAAAACTAGCCAGTCCCAGTCCCCACTGAGGCTTTTCATCCCACCCTTCTTGCCCAGCAAGTCTTAGTATCACCCCTCGAGACTCCCAGTCCCAGTCTCCTCCCAGTCTCCTTTCCCAGACATTCCCAATTCCTCCCACCCCAACTCCTTGTTGATCCAGTTCCCTTGTCCCAGCTCCTCATCCAATCTGTCTCTCTCCCGAACCCTGGCCTGCAGTTGAATCCCTCACCCCATTTCCTGCCTCAACTGTCTTCCAGTGTCAGTTTTCCTCCCTGGTCTCCTTGTGCTTTCTCAGTGTGTCTATCCCCTGGCTCCTTGTCCCTTCTCTTTGTCCAGCCTCTCCCAGTTCTCTGCTCCTGGCTATTCATTCCAGTGACTGTCCTCACCAACTTCCCCCTGCCCCTCTGGATCTCAGACCCAGTCTCCTTTCCAGCCTGTCCCAATTTTCCTATTGGCTCCTCATCCAATCTCAGTATCCTCCCCAACCCCACTACATACTCCCTATCCCCTCCGCCCCCCTTCCTGGCTCCAAGGCCTGGTCTCTTCATCTAGCCTGTCATAGTCCTCCCACACCCAGTTTCCACCACTACCCTAATACCCGCAGTCCCGGTTTTTTCCTGCCCTTCCAGCTGCCAATCCCAGTTTCCATCATAGGCTCCTTGTGTCTATCTACTACTTCCACTTTCGTACTGTGCTTTTCTTTTCCTCTCTGCATTAGAATTAGTCAGCTTCCTTCTCATTGTCTGAGCCCTGCAGGGGTGGGATGTCATTGAGAGCAAAGGTGAGACAAGCTCCCTCTCCTTAGTTTAGGTGCCCAACCCCAGCCCAGCTTGCACAAGCCCAGAGCTGCAATTGCAATGACAGTCCTGCTCAGGCCCATATAGGAGCAAATCCAGTGTCGATGGAAACTTCAAGGAATTTAACTGCTAAAATATAAGAAGCCTGAACTGTGATTTTTTCAAAATGGCCAAATTTGGGCAGATTTTCTCAGGGATGGCCAAAGCACACCTTTGTCACAAAGGCCTCACTTCTGCCAAATTTCATGTCCCTGCTCCAAACCATGGGGAGGTGGCGATGGTCAAAGAAAAGTTCATACATTTTTTAACATTGGTCAAAACAACTTATTTTTCTCTAGCCTCATTCTCAGACATAACTGAACCATTTTGGATGAAATTGCCACCTCCCCTCCCCCCAAAAAATATTAAGCTTCAGACAGACACCTGGCAGGGAAATTTTCAGCCCAAGCAATTAAGGTTTTGACAAAGTTATAAGCAACTGAAACAGGGTCTTATTTTGGGAAGTGTCAGGCAACCTTAATAATAGCAGCGCTACCAGCCCTGCCAATACTCAGACAGACACAGTCAGTTGATGGTAAGAGAGAGATCCAAAATAAAATCAATATCCAGGGGGGAGAGAGAGGAAACTTGGAAAACATTAACAGTGTCAAAGCATCTCTTAAGGGATTTTGGAGGTTGGAGAAGTAGCAAGCGGGGTCCTTTCTCTCTCTCTCTCTCTCTCTCTCTTCTGCTCTATAACAGAGCTGAGAGAAAAAATATTGAGTTGCTGTTCACTTGTAATTTAGTTTATTATTTTTATAATCTAGACATAATTTGTTAGGGCTCTCTCCCTCCTCCAGAACATTGCTGGAAAAGATAATATTGAACAGTTTGCCAGCAATATTCATTTGTTGTATTATGGGCATTCATCTTAACACCGTTACCATTGTTTCCAAGCCATAAATGTAACTGGGCATATGACTGTGAAAGATATTTGCAGACCTTAAATGCACTCATAGTGCTGGGCCATGCAAGAAGTCAGTGTACCCAGGACACCTCTTTGTTATGAAGTGTATCTGCTTTTAAAACTGCAGTTTATGTTGGTGTTTTTAAGTCACTCGTTTGTCCTTCATTTTCATCTCTGCTTCTGACAACATGCTTCTCTCCCCCACCTTCTTTTTAGTAGTCTATTCTTTCTAGAGACTCAGGGATGTAAAGTGTACATCTGCTAGGGCTGTGTGAAACCAAATTGCACAGTCATGCACATCTCAATGTTTGTATTTATTTTCCACTGGCTGTTTTTTAACCTCTCATTTATCTAGGGATGAGGGGAAGGAAGAAAGCTGGTATTCTCACAGCATTAAAATCACCTAGGAAATCAGATACCTTGAGCTGAGCAGAGCAGGGTTGAGGATTTGCAGACAAGAAGGAGCGGGCTATGGTGGCTGTATGCCACCTTTGCTTCTCCTGGTCCTGGGCTGTTCTAGGCGCTGAAGCAGCCCCTGGCATAATAGACAGCTCTGAGGGCCTGAGTTACAGCAACATCCCTATGTTGCAGCACTGTGGCTTTGGCCATGCCTCCAACACACCTGACATGCCCCCAATGCCAGGGCTTGTGAGGCGGTCCTCCAAAGGCAACATGCAGCTGTCTTTCACTGTTTCTGTGCCAAAGAAATTCTCCCACAACTGGGTTTGAGGCTCTCAGATCCCCTTTATGAGACTGGCATTTTTAGTTGGTGTAAGGGGGCTGGAATGTTTGGTGAGGATTTCACAGCAGATGTTTCCAATTTTGGCATGTAACAAGGTGCAGAGTTCTTTTGTTGACCTACCTGCTAGCAGGAGTTGGAACTCTAGAGAGAATGCTGATTGAGTTGCTGACATGTTATGGCAGGTGTTTCTCATTAACCTCACTCAAGCTAGAGGACAGGTGGCAGTGGCTGTTGGTTGATGGGAACTAGGGCTTGGGACAGAGTTTCCTAGAGAAATTCTAGGAACAGCCAAGTTTAGGTTCCTCTTGTTTGAGTAACCAGTAAGCCCAGAGAGCAGGGGGTAATTTTTGGTGAAATATAATAAACTGTTCAATGAGGGTGGGGATTCCATCTGCTTACATGGCCCCATAAATGGGTTCCTGAGACAGTAAACAGATACAAATACAAAAAAACAAACCAAACATGGGAGTAGATTTCATGCACATCCCTACACCTAACACCACAATATCCATGTGATTCTATAGATGCACCGTTTACAGCTTTATATTCTATTGAAATCAATGGCACCACCTTCAGAATCCCTTAGACTCCCACATGCAAGGAACTGTCAGGTTAACATTTTAAATAGCAATTGTAATATTAGATTTCAACAACAAAGCAAACAAGACTCAAAATATACAAACAATCTGGATTACTTCATTACCGGTGTGATTGTTTTGTCTTTCCTCCTATCAATTTTATACATATTTTCTTTGTATACTCTTCTAAAAATACCGAACCAAATTTGTCCTAGTTACAGTTGAGTTCCACCAAGATTAAACTTGTCTCATTATGTTTCCCAACTTCTTATTTTTTTGCTATAGGCCTAGTGCCATTTTAGTTCAGTAATGAAGTAGAGTAGGAGATACCCACACCACATTTTTGCAGTTCATGAGCAAGGCAGGTAGCCCACCCCACTGCAAGTTATTATTAAGCAACTGTGGGTAGAAGTGAGTAGCAGCTATTTCAATGTCCAGCCATCTCTAATCAACAGTTTTGTTCTCAGTCATCTTGTCTGTCCAAACCCCTCTTCATCACTGAACTTTCACCACCTGGAGAACCTCAGGCAGGAAGGAACAACCTGTGTCTTTCTTTCACAAACACTTTTTTCTCTAACCTGAAAATCTTGGAGAGGAGCCAGTTCTGTTGGAGCCACTCTCCTAACTGCTAACGTTACGCTTAGGAAAAGCTGCTTGTGCATTCAAAAATACAGCCACCAATTTAGTATGCAATGCCATTCCTCAGTCCAACAGAACAAGAACAGGATTGCACAGGATGGCTTTTCTCTTATTTGTCCAAATTAATTTGTGTACATGTATTAAGAGGCTGCAATTCCAATAATAAAGGCAGAAGAATATCTACAGCTGATTTAGTGTGGGGCTAGAACTGAGGAGGTGGCTCAGTGTAGGGTGAGGGCGAAGGGCTGGGAACACAATTCTCCTTCTTACAATAAATTATTTAGTTCAATATAAATGAAGACAAAACAGCGTGTTCTCCTGCTTGAATATTTCCTATTGGAACACTGCACGAGTAGATCTGGATTTTTATTGTAATTGGTGTGGTGTGGGGTTGGTTTTGGCTCTTAGGTATTATGTTAGGACTTAAGGTGTATCCCCAGCAATCATCTCAAAGCCCTGTCTCCTAGTGTCACTGCATGGGAATTCAGAGCCCTTGCAGCACTCCTTGGCATTCTGGGTTCATGCAAATTCTAGAACCCATTGGACACAGCTGTGGTTCAAACAGTTCCCAAAATATAACTCTGCCTCAGTTTGCCTGAGATATTTTCTGCTTCTCTTGATCATGCACCCCAGTGGCTTGATTTGTAGCACAACCTAGTAAGTTTTGACTGGTTTGGCATTCATTATGGAAGTCATGCAAAACTTTATTTATGACTCATCCATCACTGCCAGCTCCCAGAAATAAGAATTCCAAGGAAAAAAACAGGTGTTTTTATGCTAAAAAATACTTTCCCTGTCAATAGAGTTGCCATTTTTACTGATATTACATACAAAAAAAGTTAAAAGAACATTATGAAGGCTGTCAAGTGAAGTACTCAAAAGTTAGGAAACTCCGATATTAAGGTTCCATGTGCAACTTTAATTCAACCCCCTTTTATGTATATATATCATGACCCAGGCAGTGATTACATGATTACATACTTTTTGTTTTCCATAGGACCCTATATAATGCTAAGTACCTTCCTCAGCCAAGTCTGGCTCTTGTCCCCTCTGCATTTGAATCAGGCAGCTTCCCTCTCCCGGCGACCTGGGGGGGAACAGCAGGATAATCATTGGAAGCACAGGACAGACAGGCTTACTGCTCCGAGTTTAGGTGTTCAGACCCAGCATAGCCCAGAGATGCAATTGCAGGGAAAACCCAGTTAAGCCCCATTAGGAACATGCTCAGTATAGATAGGCTTTTTAGGGGAATTTAGGAATCTAAGATGTCTCTACTGAACATGTGTGAACTGTGGGTTTTTTTCAAAGGCTTATAATGTGGCCAAATTTGGGCAGATGTTCACAGAGATGGGACTAGGCATATCCCTGAATTAAAGGCTGTCTTCCTGCCAAATTTTGAGTCCCCACTCCAAAGCAGAGCAATAGATAAAGCCATCAGACTTTTTTTTTAACACGGACAAACAATGTATATTTCCCTCATTCTTGGAAATGGCTGAACCGTTTTGGCTGAAGTTTTCTGAAAAAAATTTCAGGCTAAATCAGACACCCAGCCTGGAAAATTTCAGCCCAAATGGTTAAAGTTTGGCAAAGTTAGGGTCCTGGTCCATGATTAAGGCTCCTAGGTGTTATAGTAGTACAGTGACTAATAAAGTTATAAGCAACTGAAAACAGGGTCATAAAATGGGAAGTGTTTGGCAACCTACTAGCCCCACCTATACAATAAAGTGAACAATTTATTTCTTCATCTTCAAGATCAGTCAAAAGAGAGGAGTGAAACCATCTAAAAATCATAGAAATACAAGAGACTGTATCAAATTGTATCTAGGTAGTTTTATGACCCCCATCACCACATCCTCCGAGCAACTCGCAATCATTAATGAATGTATCCTCACAACCTATCTGTGAGGTAGGGAAGTGTAATTTCACCCAGTTTTTACAGATAGGGGAACTGAGACATAGAGAAATTGACTTACCGAGTGTCACACAAGAAGTTAGTGTCAGAGGCAGGCGTTGAATATTGGTCTTTTAGCATCATTTCTAACAAAAGGAGAGCAATAAAGGATAAGGGCAAATTCTGCTCTCATTTACACCTGAACAACTTTGTTGAGATTAGTTGCGGGTGTAGGTAACTGGGTACTATATAACCCACAGTGGAATTTGGCACTAATTTGCTTTAATAAAGGTTGAAATTAGGACTGCCTGAACCCTGTAAATTCCATGTGGGTCATGTGAACCAGGCACTCTAGTCTAGAGTCTCATTGCAGATATTTAGCAGTGGTCAGCTGATGCTGGTTAACTTAGAGATTTTGGTTTCACAGTATTAGAAATGCAAAGAAAATTGCTACCACTTTGCCCCAGCTCATGCTCAACCCATGCTCCAGCCACTTCCCTTCTCCTAGGCCCTGAGAGCACCCACTACAATCTCAAGATTCCCTAGATGGCTTTCATGGGAGTTCTTGATGTCCTATTCCCAGTTGAATCCTAAGGCTAGGTGTCCCTCTCCTAGCATCTTCAGGGGGTATTCGATGACTCCTACCACCCCAGAAGGTGAAGACCTTTCCACCTCCAAATCTGACTACTGGCAGAAAATGATTAGTATTCCCAGAGGGAGAAAGGAAATTCCTCTTCCTGGCAATTCCTACTGCTGACACTTGCTCCTCTGATCTGGTTGCAAATAATGCCCCATAATCCCTAACACAATATCTGGGGAACACTGAGGGCTATCTATCAGCTGCATTCCAGGGAGTATAATGTTATTCTCAGGGGCCCTATTTGTCACACTAGGAATTACGGGGCAATATTTGCAGCCAGTACAGCAGTGTTAGCAGCTGCAGCTGGTCCCATCAGGTTAGTTCTGAGACACAATGGCAGGGCAGCCCAGGGAGGAAGTCTGCACTGTCTCTGTCAGCTGCACAGTCCCGATTGTGTGCAGAAACAGAGTACAATCCTAACTAGAGTGCCCTTCCCCTGCATGAAATTCACTTTCTCTGTTTCCAAAAGTAAACCCTATGCACAGATATGCACCATTTTCCTCTTGCCTTTGGAAGTCAGCATTTCAGTGTTCACAGCAAGGGCTCCATTATGATTAAGGTGATCATAATTAGCATACATAGATTTCTCTTGAGACTGAAATCTGGATTTATTGCCTGAGACAAAGTGGAGGTCAATATATTTTGATGCTAGAGGGAAAAAAAAATCCAATAAATGGATTATTATTATTATTACACACATTGACTGGGCGTATCTTCTCCAAGATACCCAGAAAGCATTTTTTTTTTTTTTTTGATGGAGGGAAAGGACAATCAGAGAAAAATATCTGAGAGGCACCTGATTACCTAATGATTGAATAATTGTAACAGAGTCACTTCAAGATAAGGACACTGAATGTGATAAGCCAACCATATTTGCAGCCCATATAACCATGACTGCATATCAAATTGATTGCAGGTGGGGGGAGGGGACAAAGTCATCTGTCAAAGTAGCCATTAAAGGAGGATCCCAATAATGAATCCATAATGAAAACAGAAGAACATCTACATCTGACCTCTTAGCGCAGGGCTCAGATTGAGGGAGGACTCAGTGTATGGTTGGATGAAGGGCATGGAATACGATCTTCCTTGTTACACTAAATTATTTAATTCAATATATTTGAGGACAGAGAGTTCTTCTAGTTCAATGTGTCCTATTTGAACCCAAATCAGTGGATCCATACTTTGTATTTACTATGGGATGGGAAGTAGAACAAAGCTTCTTTTGGAACATGAATTGTCATGATGACCTGAAAAGCAGTGAGGCCTTGAGTTGGGAACCTGAGACCTGAGGTTAAGGGGACTGGGGGGGTGCTTAAAGTGCTTTCCTCAATCTGTGTCTGAATGAGGCACTTCAACAACTCAGTATCTTCCACTGGCTCTTCAAAAGCTACTTCATAATTAATAATCATAATGTATACCAGCGGTTCTCAACCTTTTTTTACAGAGTACCACTCGGGTCAGGTACAGTCGGGTCAAGTACCGCTTCATCTGACTGTACCTGGCCCGAGTAGGACTCGGTAAAATGGCGGGGTTGCATGGAGGGATCGATGCCCTCCGCCAAAGCCCTGCCGCGGTTTCCAAGTTTTCAGCGGCAGAGAGGCAAATGGGTTTCGCGGTAGGGGGGTTTGAATTCGGCGGCAGAGACCTTTTTCGGTGGCGGCGGGGGAAAAGATTCAGCGGTGGCAAGGTTTCTCGGCGGCGGAAGGTGGGGGGGATTCGGCGGAGGCGAGCTTTCTCGGCGGCGGCAAGGGGGGGGATTCGGCGGCAGCAGGGTTTAGCGGCGGCGGCAAGGGGGGGATTCGGCGGTGGCAGGGTTTAGCGGCGGCGGCAAGGGGGGGGATTCGGCGGCGGAATCGGCGGCAAGTTTTCCCTCACGTACCACCGAGCCGTCTTCCGCATACCACTGGTGGTACACGTACCACCAGTTGAGAACCCCTGATGTATACTAATACTCAGCATATGCTTATTAACATTTTAGATTCTAGAAACACCAACAATTGTTGTTAAACTCGCAGTCCATATCAGAAAGCCATCAAGCAGCATGGCACTATAAAATAAATGAACTTACCTTCCAATAAATTGAAGCAGCCAACTAACTCACTACCTCCCAAACCCCACCCTGGTCCCTAAAGCCCCTTCCATGAAGGTGGCTTTTACAGTGTATCATGATGATTTGTAAAATCAGGCCATTTTAGATCAAGGGCAGAGCCAAAGAGTTCCCAGAGAGAGCACCGTATAGGCAGTCTGTGTGAAAAGATGCTAGTTTGAGTTCCTTTACTGATGACAGCTGTGGCAATGTGTGTGGGACAAGGAGAGAGATGACTTATGAGGTAGGCAAGTCCAGGCCATCTAGAACTTTAAAGGTCAACACCAATGCCATAAACTCCATTTTCTGGGTCAGATGAAATGGAGACATAAAGTTGGCTGTCACCTGCACACTGAAAATATAGCAGGCCCTGCTTCTTCACTGACCTTTCCACCAAGGTTCTTAAAGTTCTTGACAAACAGTAATGAATTAGCCGTCATATTACCCTCCATGAGGTAGGGAAGTATTATTAGCCTCATTTTACAGGTGGGACACTGAGGCACAGAGAGATTAAATTACTTGTCCAAGATCTGCCTTCTAATCTGAGTCATTGCCAGAACTAGAACCCGCGTGTCTCCTGATTCTCAGTTCTCCTGGTCTCCTGTGACGGAGTCCCCAAAGGAACCATACTCTGGAACCACTTGGGATGCAGCCAGTCAGGACTCCAGTGCTTCGGAGTCTGCCCTCCCGAGGTCTCCACACACCAGTGCAACCACCTTCTGACTCTGGCCTCGCAACGTTCAGCACTCCTCCTGTTGCCCCTATGAGCCCCCCTTTGCCAGGGCTCTGGGGAGCCCTACATGCCCCCAAAGGGACCATGCATCCCACCTTGCAGTCAAAAGCGATTCACAGCCAACATGAAAGTCAGAAGGGTTTATTAAATCTCAGGATCACAGCATAGAGAGACTTTGCTAGTAGCCTAATTAGAAGTTACAGCAGCAATCACCTGAGGAGCCCCAGAGCCCCATCCTTGGACTCCACTCCCCAGCCAACCCACAACGGGGCACTGGCTCTTCCTTCCAGGCAGCCTGTCCCAGAGATGTCCCTTTGCCTCTCCCCAGTCCTTTGTCTCCTTCCCGGGCAAGGTGACCACTCCTCCTGGTCTTAATCTGCCCTAAGCTGTTGAAACTGGTTGGGCCAGGGGAGGAGGTCCTGGCCAGGTCTGCATACATGTGGCTGGAAAAGGCCCATCCACCCTCTAGTGGCCTCTGCAATGATCACACACCCGGGCCCCCTCACCGAAATACATGAGTAACATATGGGAAACTGAGGCACACACAACACTCAGAGAAAACCCCAAGAATACCTCCACTTTGTCATAACCTCAAAACCATCGTCCCTCATTATCAACTTGGTGAAATCAATGGGAGTTGACTTGCAAGTGGAGTAGATTCTCTCTTCGAGTGATTGCTCATATCCATTCGCATATAGGTGTGTGCACGCCCAGTGCACAGATTCCCGGAACTTTTTTCCCCTTAGCAAGCCCCATAGGGTCGGCTCAGGCGCCCCCTGGAGTACTGCGCTCATACATAGGGCGTCGCTGACCCTGTGGGCCCTCAGTTCCTTCTTTCCGCCTGTGATGGTTGCTGGAACGTTTGGCTCTTGCTGTAGCAAGTAGCACCCCTTTAGCATTCTTAGTACAGTTCATTGTTCGAGTTAAGTAGTTGTTGATAGTGATAGTTATTAGATAGTTACCTTCAGGGGCTTATGGTTGAGCCATGCCTGGCTCCACTGGCTTTAAAGCCTGCACCGTGTGTGTGAAGTCTTTCCCCGTGAGTGACCCTCACGACTGCTGCCTACGATGCCTCGGAGAGCAGCATAGGAAAGAGAAGTGCCGGATCTGTAAGGCCTTCAAGCCCCAGACCCAGAAAGAGCGGGATGCCCGGCTGAAGGCGATACTGATGGAGTCCGCGCTCCGCCCAGACTCCGAACCATCCCGATCTCCGGCAGCACCGAGCGTCTCCTCAGTGCGGAGCGCTCCGCCGGCACCGGTACTGAAGCCTTTGGTACTGAAGAAAAAGAAGCGGCCCGAGGCCACCCACATGGACTTCCCCCTGCGACCGGTACAGCAGGGGGTGACTCAGGGGATGCCCCAGCCACGTGCCAAGGAGAGTACTCTGGCACTGGCATCTCCTCGCAGGGAGCCTCCCCCAAATCCTGGGGGTGGGGAAGTGCCCCTGCAGGGGCCGTCGACACCGGAGGCATTCACGGCGACACGCGCCCTCATGGGCATGCCCCAGCCTCCGTTCCCCCCTCGGCCAAGGGTGCAGGGACTGGTGTCTCGGGGTAAACCTGCGTTGGTTGCCCCCTGTGGGTGGCGGAGACAGGAGTCAAGGTCTCCCCCCAGATGGTCAAGGAGGGTCGAGAGTGCGGGCTCCCCTCCTAGCTCTGACTCCAAGTTATTGAGCTCCTCGACACTGCAGCACCGAGGGCGGTCGAGAGGTACACACGCGAGGCGACGCAGCTCCAGTTCCACCTCGCACAGGGGTCGCAGCTCCAGCTCTCGTACCCCGGTACAGAGCCCTGCTCAGCACCGATCCCCAACCCTGGTGCGCAGCCCGACGCGGACACCAGCGCCCGAGGCCACACATTGCAGGCGGCATCGGTTGAGATCCCCGGCATGCAGTCCGGCGCGGGTCACGGTGCCCGGCGGTACAACACGCCATCGTTAGGCACCGACTGCTTTGGCACCGGCTGCTTCGGCACCGACAGCTTCGGCACCGCCGACTGCATCGGCACCACCTGCCTCAGCACCGCCTGCTCTTGCACCGCCTGCCTCGGCACTGACTGCCTCGGCACCGCGGAGTCGATCACGTTTGCTGTCAGCACCACGGCGACATCGGCGACACTGCTCCCCGTCCCGAGGTGGGAAGCATCATCGCAAGAGCTCGAGGCGGAGGAGGCGAGCATCATCCAGCTCCTCCAGCAGCTCGTCCCCCCGACGGCACCATAGGCGTCAGCACCGACAGTCGTCCTCATCATCGTCGTCTCGGGGCCGTTCACCACCCAGGAGCCGCAAACGCAGATCCATCCAGAGGCAACCCAGCAGGCACCGATGCCTGCTCCGGCGTCGCCCCAAGGCCCCTGGCAGTGGCCGTACTGGGGGCCGTGGGGTACCCAGGTGGGCCAGGGTACTACATCAGTCCACTCCTCGGTGGCCCAGCCAGTGTCCCCACCTCCGAGTCAGCCAGACCAGGGCCACCCCTCTGACGAGGGTACGGACCCCGAGGAGGGTCTCTCCATGGGGCCCCTTCCACAGTCCTCCTCCTCATCCCCAGACGATGTGGCTGCAAGGGACCACAGGGCTCCTCTCTATGATTTCCGGGCTCACCAGGACGTTCTTAAGAGGGTGGCAAGCAACCTCAATTTGGAGCTCAGAGAGATGCCCGAGGAGGAGGACCCCCTCTTCGAGGTATCTGGGTCAGCAGGTCCATCAAGAGTCACCCTGCCAGTGCATGAGAGGGTCATGAAATTAGCCAAGGCCCTTTGGCAAACCCTGTTCTCTGTGGCCCCCACCTCCAAGGGCGCTGAGCGCAAGTACTATGTCCCCAAGGAGGGGTTTGACTTTTTATATACCCACCCTGCCCCGGGGACATTGGTGGTCGATGCCGCTAACCAGTGGGATCGGCAGGGCAGCCAGGGCAACACCCCTAAAGATAAGGACCCTCGACCTCAAGGATGCTTATTTTCACATTACTATCCTCCCTGGTCACAGAAGGTTCCTCAGGTTTGTGGTAGCTGGCTGCCACTACTAGTTCTCGGCCCTGCCCTTTGGCCTCTCGTCCGCCCCCAGGGTCTTTACAAAATGCATGGCGGTGGTAGCAGCCCACCTGCGCCACAGAGGGGTCCAGATCTTCCCATACCTGGACGACTGGCTGATCCGGGCCAGGTCCAGGGCCCACGTGAGGAACAGACTGGCACTCACCTGTGCGACATGCAACAGACTGGGGCTTCTCATCAATGAGCAGAAGTCCACACTCACCCCAGTGCAGCACATAGAATTCATCGGGGCCACCCTGGATGCCACCCATGCCAGAGCCTTCCTCCCACAGCCTTGCTTCAAGGCGATGGCTGCCATAATCGCCTATCTCCTCAGGTCCCCCACGATGACAGCCAGGCACTGCCTTCAGCTGTTGGGACACATGGCAGCCTGTATGTATGTGGTGAGGCTGGCTCGCCTCAAACTCAGGCCTTTCCAGGCGTGGCTGGCCTCGGTGTATGCGCCTGTCAGGCACTCCTTCAACAGAGTAGTCACAGTTCTCACGCAGATACTGACTTCTCTGGTCTGGTGGATGAACCCGGGGGAAGTTCTGAGGGGTGTCCCCTTCAGAAACTTGGCTCCATCAGTAACCCTGATTACGGACACCTCAGATGTGGGATGGGGGGCCCATATCATCAGCGACCTGAGCACCCAGGGGCTCTGGTCGACAGACGAGAGGTGTCTTCACATCAATGTCAGGGAGCTCAGAGCAGTCCGCTTGGCTTGCAAGGTCTTCCTCAGATTCCTGAGGGGCAGAATGGTTCATGTCCTCATGGACAACACGGCAGCCATGTTTTATATGAACAGGCAGGTGGGAACACGCTCATCGGCTCTTTGGCAGGAGGCCATTCGTCTTTGGGACTTTGCAGTGAGGCACGACTTCCACATATATGCCTCTCACCTCCCGGGGGTCAGGAACGACGAGGCGGACCACCTCAGCAGGTCGTTCTTACCCCTCCACGACTGGTCACTGCACCCAGAGGTGGTGACTTCCATTTTCCACAAGTGGGGGGTTCCCCAACTGAACCTGTTCGCGTCATCCTGGAACAGGTAGTGCCCGAGGTTTTGCTTGCTCCGAGGTCACGAGCCGGGTTCCCTCTCCGACACGTTCCTTCTAGACTGGACGGTGACCCTCATGTATGCATTTCCCCCCATTCCGCTGCTGCCCAAAGTCCTCTTGAAAATCAAGAGGGACAAGGAGGACATCATATTGATTGCCCCAGCTTGGCTGAGGCAGCACTGGTACAGCATGCTGCTCGACCTGTCCATCGCCACGCCAATCCCGCTTCCGAGACGCTACGACTTGCTCTCCCAGGACCAGGGTCACCTGCTGCACCCAGACCTGGACTCCCTCCACCTGACAGCATGGAGACTCTGTGGCTGACAGAGGGAGAGAGAGCCTGCTCCATACAGGTCCAACAGGTTCTGCTGGGCAGCAGAAAACCTTCCACTCAGGTGGTGTACCGGGCCAAGTGGAAGTGATTTACCTGTTGGGTGGAGTCCCGGGATATCCCACTGAGCTGTTCGCCCATACAGGCGATTTTGGAGTATCTCCTCCATCTGAAGCTCCAGGGTCTAGCACTGGCCTCCCTGAAGGTGCACCTGGCAGCCATCTCCGCCTTCCACCAGCCAATGGAAGGGCGGTCTCTATTCTCCCACCCAATGTCAGCCAGGTTCCTTAAAGGGGTGGAGAGACTATACCCGCAAGTCCGCAACCTGGTGCCTCCCTGGGATCTGAACCTGGTCCTTGCCATGTTGACAGGACCCCCCTTCGAGCCCAGGGCTACATGCCCGCTGCCCGTCCTCTCTTGGAAGGTAGCCTTCCTGGTGGCCATTACATCAGCTAGGAGGGTCTCCGAGATAAGAGAATTGACATCGGAGCCCCCCTACACGGTTTTCTATAGAGATAAGGTCCAACTGAGACCCCACCTGGCCTTCCTGCCTAAGGTGGTGTCCCAGTTTCACTATAACCAGAATATCTTCCTCCCCGTGTTCTTTCCTAAACCACACGGTTCAGAGGAGGAGCGGAGATGGCATTCGCTGGACGTCAGATGAGCCTTGGCCTTCTACATCGAGCGGACCAGGCCGTTCTGGAAGTCATCGCAGCTGTTCGTGGCAGTGGCGGACCAAATGAAAGGCTTACCTGTCTCCACCCAGCGCATCTCCACCTGGATCACTGCCTGCATCAGGACCTGCTACGAGCAGGCGAAGGTGCCGCTTCCAGGAGCTCTAACAGCACATTCAACCAGAGCCCAGGCCTCATCCGCAGCCTTCCTGGAACAAGTGCCCCTGCAGGACATCTGCAGAGCAGCGACCTGGTCGTCAGTCCACACCTTCACGTCCCACTATGCCATCGTGAAGCAGGTGAGAGAGGACGCGGGCTTCGGCAGGGCCATGCTGTTGAGAGCAGCTCACCGGTAACTCCTACCCACCTTCTAGGTATGGCTATTTAATCACCTATATGGGAATGGATATGAGCAATCACTCGAAGAGAGAAAACAGGATTACTTACCAGTAACTGTTGTTCTTCAAGATGTGTTGCTTATATCTGACAGCGGGGACAGAGGGTGGGTGTGAATGGATTCGGCAGAAAGAAGGGACTGAGGGCCCACAGGGTTGGCGGTGCCCTATGTACCGCGGTATGAGTGCGGTACTCCAGGGGGCGCGTGAGCTGACCCTGCGGGGCTTGCTAAGGGGAAAAAAGTTCCGGGAATCTGTGCACGGGGCGCGCACACACCTATATGGGAATGGATATGAGCAACACATCTCGAAGAAAAACAGTTACTGGTAAGTAATCCTGTTTTTTTTGTAAATGGTTCAAAGCCCTTGTGCCTTCCCATGGAACGATGCTAGAGATGTACTCCAGTGAATGTTGAAGTAAAAGGGGAAACAATTATAGTTAGAAGCCCACAACAGAGCAGGCCCAGCAGGTGAGAATGGTGAAGATTGTTTGTCTGTAACACTTAAAAGCTTAGGAAAGTATTTGTTAGCAGCAGGTCAGGAGATGAAAACAGTTTCAACAGCAAATATAAAACCATACAGTGCAAGACATGCTGATGATAAACAGTGCAAGGCACATAGGAGTCAAGAAATATATTATTCAGTGAATTTTGTATCTGGTTGAATGCTATTCAGAGGATAAATTATTTCACAAGTACCAATGAAATTCATCAGATTTGCCAGATTTTTTTTCTGCTGGTTCACCAGCCCTGATGAAAATCATCAGTCTATTTCATATTAAATCTTTTTTGGTTTGATTGTTTCAAAGTGCAGGTCCATCCAGTACAATCAAAGTTCAGCTATTTGAAGGGCATTTAGCTGGAATTAGGGCTCAGCTATTAATATTTTTATTTTTTCATTGTTTATTTTATTTGTTTGTTTGTTTATATCATATTATTAATTTTATTTTTTCATTTTTAATTTTAAAATGAATGTAACACCTCCCTCTCCCCCACCACCACTTTCTTACCTAATATTGATTACATGTATTTATCTTTTATTTACTTTTGGGGAAGGTTGCACTGCTGCCCATCACCATAGTATCAGACTACCATGTAAAATACATTGATTGTAGTTAAATCCCTAGTAGGCTTCATGAGGAATCTGTGGCTTGTCTCCCTTATCATCTCTCATTATCTCAGTTTAAAATGTTCTTTCTCCAAACAAGCTAATTCTACGGTGTGTTGGAAATGAAAGATGCTGTGCATCACTTTAGTCCTTGGTTTGTCATGGTCAAAGACCTCCTTCTCTGCTGTTCAGAGAAATCTGTTTTTCCCTGTTCCCGGTGTTATTCTTTAACTTCTAATGTTTTTACCTCACATGGCGCTTTTTCCCAGAGTTCCAAACGTCTCCCTGTTATTCCTGTTATTGCTCTCAGCACTTCTTTTCCAACTCCGCTCATTAAAGCTGCTAAATGATGTAGTGCTTTCTGTTTATTAGCACATCAGCAGTAGCTTGCCAACTAACCTGTTAGGTGTCTGAGTGCTGTAGGAGAGCCTGTACCTCTAAGGTTCTCAACCATTTGCACATAGGGATTAGTGTAAATGCAGAGCAAACCTCCCAGTGCTCTTCCTGGCCTTATGGCCTGCTGCTTCTTGCCTTCCTACAGCAGCCCTGAGACCTGGTGATATGAGAAGTCCTCACCGCCAGGCAGGAGGACAAGGAGAAGTGGATTTACCTTTCTTTCTCTCTCCACTTGGAGTCCTGATGGCAAAGCTTTGCTTCTCATTCTGCGTTTTTGATCAGGGATGGAGCTCTTGCTCAGGGCTTCTCCCCTGGTAAGGTTCCCATAACCTCAGAATGATGAGAAGGCCACCAATAACCACCCACCACCAGCTGAGCTCCCATCTCCTACACACTTGATGCAAAACCCTGGCCCTGCTTTGCAATGGCCACTAAAATTTGTGAGCTTGTCTTTTTCCACTGACCTACTTTGCCATTGCTAGTATTCCTTCCAGTACGGGAAACTCTGGCCCAGATTCACAAAAGTATTTAGATGCCTAACTCCCGTTGATTTCAATTTTAGAACAACAGATTCCCATTGATTTCAATGGAAGTTAAGGTCTTAAATGCCTTTGAGGATCTGAGCCTTTGGCTTTTCTGTGATAGCACCACAAATTGATGGTACAATTGCCTGAAAATACCACAATTACCATGCTACAGGGGACAGCTGTATAATGGCTTGGTAGATCTCAATAATAAAAACACCTAATTGTGTTATTCAATCATGCAATCATTTATTTTTATCTATATAAATAATTCAGAGCAAATGACTAAACTCATAACTCAAAGGAAGTATTTCATGATTTCGGCAAACTTTTTTGGGAAGAGCAAATAGCTGTTAATTTTTCTTTTAACATATTCTGCTATTTTTTAATGATATCACTTACATCTGAATGCTTCAGTACCCTTGTAATTTCCCTGTTTGTATTTTTTGAAGAGAGCATGACTAATATTGTTTAAATTATATACTATAGCAATTAAAGAGAAAAAAGGCCCACACGTGGTTAGATTGAAGAAAAACTAATCTTTTACACAAATCCTTTTTGTGCAACAATTGCATTTCTTTAGATTTCTGTCTCTCTCACTGACACCCAAAGCTCTGATCCTGCCATTGAACCCTTATTTCATTTCAGACCCCACTGATTTCAGATATTAGATTCTGGGACTAAATTTGTAACTGATTTCTAGGAAGTGGGATAGGATTCAATCTACATGCCCAAAACATAGTACCAATGAATGTACAGACATTTACAGTAATAACATTGGGGAGAATGGAATTGATAAACATTTTCACCATTAATATAAAAGTGTATTTACCGAGTACCTTTTAACATACCTACCTGTCAACCAAATGTAATTATACTTTTTCACTGATGTCAACTCCCACGGGTTTTATTGTGAACCTGGCCCTTATTTAATTATTTTTCTTAAAGTCTCTGCCCCATTGGAGGCCAGTGTTTACGTAAGAGTCTCCACTTTCCTTTACCGAAAAAAAAAAGTTTTCAGCTTTTTTTGTTTCAGAGAAAAGCTTGAAAATGTGACCCCTAAAAATTCAGAAAGTAGAAGACTAAGAAAGAGTCCAAATGTATTATTTTTTTAAAAAAACAGTATTCTGCTTTGGGTGTCTGTCTTGTGATTTTTTTGTTGCTTGGTAAAATACAAGCAAAGTTAGTGTACATTTCATGCTACTGCAGATGGCTCATGCAAGAGTATCACTTACGCCCTTAGGGTCAAATGGGAGTTTTACTTGAGCAAAAGCCACAGAATCTGGCCCTTACAGGCTGCTCCTTCTCCCACTAAACTCCTGGGCAAAACTACTATTGGCATCAGTGGTGCAGGAAGAGAAATTTAGACCCTGATTCAGGAAAGCACTCAAGCATGTACTTAACTTTGAGCACCTGTTTAAATTCTATTGACTTGAAGTGCTTTCCTGAATCTGGATGCTTTCCCAAAGTATGTCAGAGCTTGTCTACATCTGAACGTTAATTTGGATTAAGGCAGTATGTGAAAAACTCTATATGTAGACTAGCACTTAAGTGGGATTTCAACTGTGTGGATAAAAAGACGTGCCCGGGCCCTCTAAATTGGAGTGGATTTAATCTTTTCTGATCGATAATTTGACTCAGAGGATTTTTCCCTACAGAGCATTTTTAATGCTTTTTCTAGTCTAGTTTTTCAATATCCCTCACTTTCAATATATCTCTTCTCCAGGAATCTTTGTCAGGGCTGATTTCTTCCTCCCTCTAGGAACGCCACTTCTCAGGTATGCATCTTTTGCAGCCACAACAACAAACAAAGATCTTCGGATCAAAAGCTGAGGCAAGAACTTTGAATCGCTATTGAAATCTAGTGGGCTTGCCTGGCTGCAACAGCTTTGGGGGAATTGTGTGGAATCTGTTGTTCTAAAGAAAAAAGGTGATCCATTTTTTAAAAACATATGAATGCTTCTTTCCTCTTTTTAAATCAGTATTACCAGGAGTTCTTTATTTAAATTACCTTGCTCATGATATGAGTTGGAAGTTTCCTTCCACAGATAGTTTTGTGAAGGAGAAACCTGATAATTCGTTTATTTCATGATAATGGCAGGGATAGCTTTAAGGTTTTCACCATCTGTGCTCCTGTGGGAAGGAAAAGCAAAGCCAATACAAATTTAACCTTCAGATTTATGCTTCTGTGCCTCTCCATTGTGCCGCTCAAGTTTTTTTTTTTTTAATTTAACCGTTTCATTACCGTAGAATAGAATGCACAACTTCTAGATCACATCTTTTTCTTTTCTCAGCAGGATTTTAGACTTTGGTGACTATCCTAGACAAGCCACATTTTTAGCAAGCTTTGAAGTGTCTGATCAGTATTATTTTCTTTTTGGTCAGAGAACCAAAAAGTTTTTGTTTTAAACTGAACATTTTCCAGTTTGCAGTTGCAAAATACAACATTTTTTGTTTGGGGCTTGTGGTGGGGTTCCTGCCCCTCACTGGCTGGCAAAGGATTAAGAGGGCCCTTGGAGAGGCTGCCTGAAAGGTAGCCAATAGGAAGGGGCTGTGTGGCAGCCAATCAGGGCCCAGGAAGCCGATATAAACGGGAGCTTGCAGGGCAAAGCAAGGGAGTGACTCCTAGGAGCTTGAAGACAGAGGACTGTCAGCACCATGGACAGAGCACTGTCTGGCTGCTGGGAATCAGCAGAGCTGAATGCCCTGAAGCAAGGGCGGAGAAGTACTGGGGCTGTGGGGAAGCGGCCCAGGGAAATCCACTGAGGAATTGGGAGAAGATGCAGCAGAAGGCTTCCACACACACCGGGTCCCTGAACCAGGACCTGGAGTAGTGGGTGGGTCCAGGCCCCTCTTCCCTTCCCCTCCCCCCCCATCTCCGATTGACATTGGATTGGTGGCAGGACTGCAGTGGCCACAGTGGGAAGTGGCTAGAAGAGACTGCAGAATCCCCCAGAAGAAGGGAAACACAGATTGTGACTCAGCCGGTGTGTGACTCAGTTTCAGCTTGACATTTGGTTTGCTTGCAAGGTTTGCAGACCTGGGCAAACCTATAGACAAAGCTGAACCAAGATTCTAGTTTGTATTAAAAAAAAAAAAACAGAAACCAGATGACTTGCCTGATTTCAGGGTTCATTAGGTAAGTTTTGCACAGCTGTTCTGACCTCTTACTCAGTTAATGGGAGTTTGCTTGCAGTAAGAAGTGCTTAATAGATCCCATAGACAGTTAAATCTTTATTTACTATCGGCCACATCTTGCTGTCCTTTCTCTTCCTTCTGTGATAAAGCAAAACTCTCATTGAGCTTACAGCAGGATTTGGCCCTATGTTAACATGTGTTAAAGCATGAGGTTTGATGTAAGGCACATGTATAGGGTTAGTGTGTGGTGCAGGAGTCTTTCCTCATGAGGGCTGACATATTGCTGACACTTTATCATCTCCCACTGGTGACACACAAGAAATCCAGCTCACTGATAGTATGGATGGGAAATCCAAGATTTCAAAGCTTCAAGGTTAGTGCCATTATAATTTTTGTAATGGCTCTTGAATTAAGACCATGGAACCCACTTTCATAGATTTGACCACTGATCCTTCATGTCTGGTATCCTGTCTCCAGTATTATCTAAGGCAGTTGGGGAAAAAAACCTGTAATGTACTTGGACAATTGTATTGTGCTGCAAATGGGAAGGGAAAAAGTCATCTTATTCTCTGTAGTGACGTCCTGAAGCATGAAATTTCATTACTTTCCTTTTGCATGCAAAAAGGGGCCTTAATCTTTTTCTGCTCTTAAATATGTCTCTGACTCCTCTCTTTTCAAGAATAAATGTATCCAGTCTGTGAAATCTCTCATCATATAAATAACCTGGAAAATGTGTAAATTCACCAAAAGACATAGAATCTCTCAAAAGCAAAAAGGAAAGTTTGGAAAATACTATAGTGTAATTCACATATGAAAAACTTCATTAAGTAGAGTCAAAATTGCTGTTGGAAAACATGGCCTTTGGCTCCATCTATCCTTCCAGAACGCGGGACTTCAGAACCCCACACCCAACTGTTAGAAAACTCGGAAATGCTCAGTGGCGGCTTTCCCCCAGATCCTTGAAATAAATGTTACCATTATAAGGAAAAACAAATCACAAACTTACAAAATTCACTTTAAAATTATTGCTTCATACAATTGTGGGGTTGTGTAAGTCTGCATTGGGGAGGGGAATGGCTGGATATTTCTGGTATTAGGAGAGGATCTGCTCCAGGAAAGAGGTTGGATTGGATGCCCCAGAGAGTGGAATCTGGCAGTCATGTCTGCTATGGCCTGTAACCTGTAATCCTGCCAAATTAATCTTGCTTTGCTGTTCCAGCCAGGGCTCAAAGCAGAAATGCCATAAGGAATGGCCATGCTGAATTCCCAGGCCCTTCAGAAGACCCAAATACCAGAAATCTCATTAAAAAATGTGTTGTCATGAGATTTTCCTCTTCACCTTGCAGAATCAAGAAATCTGGGTAAACTTTGAATAAGCATCCAGTGAGAATATCAAGGGAAAATACCCATCTTTAAGCATAAAATAAAATCATGCCAACAAATACAAAACACTGATTTCAGACTTGTCAAGTTTCATTGTATTCTGCTCAATCATTTGACAAATAGCTACTTATGCCACATATAAACTCATGTCTACCTGTAATCCTCACTGTAGCATACCTGTGGTACTAAGAGACATTTTAAAATACATGTGGGGAAGATTTATATTTAAAGCCAACTCTGCTCTCAGCACCTACCCCTTTCTCATCCTTAAGTTAAATAAATTCAAACCCACAGCACAGGACTTTAGAAGTGTCAGTACCAGTCCTGCAAACATGCACACAAGTAACTTCATGTATATTGCTAGTCACTTGCATAAGTGTTTACAGCATCAAGGGTCTCCTTACAGGTGGAGCTAGTAACGTCATGTATTATTAAGGTTGTCTAACACTTCCCATTATAAACCCTATTTTCAGTTGCTTATAACTTTGTACTGAGTAGGTATCCATGCAATACCATTATGTTCAATAAAGCTAATGGTACTTACATGGCAAATCTGATTCCTTTTATTCAAGAAGAGGTGAGTAGTCTGGAATACTGCAGCTGCATTCACCAGCAGTCGTTGACTCATTGTCAGGGATCACAGGTCTTGAACCCTGCATCACAGAGCTCTTCAGCACCAACCTGCCCCACAGTGACCTGCTAACCGTTGTCAGAATAGGAACTGAACTGTGACAGAGGCCTCCAGTCCTGGAATCCGACTGATAGAATGTGGACATTCCTAAGTGGTTCACCGCTTCTATATAAACCCAACACAGGGATGGGCAGTTGTCCATGCAACTGGGTTCTCCCTGCTTTGAACTGCTTCTCCTGTGATACCTGTGCCAACTGCCTGATGCTGATCTCCTGATAACCTGACCCTGCCTGCCTCCTGACACCTGACTCCCAGGTTGCCCTCTGGCCTATCTTGGACTCTGACCTTCTGGTATTTGACCTGGACTGGCTCCCATGTCCTGGTCATGACATTCATCCCCTAAGCCAGAGAAGGCTGGTCATGAGATCAGCAAGGTGCTCCCTTCCCTGACAGGAGCACAATGAGCTAAATTTTCTGAGTGAATCACTAATGGAATATTTCACTTATGCTTAGTGAGATGACTTAAACATAACCAACCTAAAACATTTTTTTAGGCAATGTAATCATTGCAAATATCCTAGAAAAGTAGGGCTGGAAGAGAGCTCATGAGGTCATGTAGTTCAGCCCATCCATACACTGGCCCCCAACTGCTCTGATGATTCCACAACCTCCTTAAGTAATCTATTCTAGTGCTTAAATATCCTTATAGTCAGATTTTCTTACTGTATTGGCATAGTTCTTTCCTATGGGCTCTAGTCTTTTGTAATTCCAAGATCCTCCAGAACGGATTTTTTTTTCTTCCTGTAAAGGTGAGGAGGTTTTAGTATTCCCTTTCTTATCCAATTAGACCCAGAATTAGTCCCCCTCATTTTTTTTTAATAAAATTATTCCGGACACATGCTTCCTAATGTGGCCTAGATGCATATTGCTGTCCCTGCTCCCACCTCCTTCATTATGAATTTCAAATCACTGGATTGTTAGACTTTAGTTCTCAAGCTGAATTAAGCAGATCAGTTCCATAATCATGTGTGTTAGTGACATGTTTCTCCATTGTTATCCAAGTTTGACAAGCCATAACAAATTTATTTGAGCTAAACCATATGCAAGCAGTTCTATATTAACTATGCTTACAGCTCCACCTCTTAAAACCTTGCATTGTGTTGTGTTGTTTCCCAATTTGTTATATTTTTGTAGACCTATGTTTTACTTAGTCTCCAAGAATTAAATGTTTTCTATAATAATTCTACTTCATTTAAGAATATCAAAGTATTCATTAATAAAACTTCACAACACTCAAGTGAGGGAGCTAAATATTGTGCATAGATAGGCAAACTGAGATATAGAGTGGCTAGGGAATTGCACAAGGTCACAGAGGAGGTTAATGATAGAGAACTCAGGAGTGGGGCTGGCTGACAAATGTTCTCCCCCTCACCCATGGAAAATATTTATTAACTTTAAAAAAACACCAACAGTTTTTGACAAAAAATCAAATTTCAGAAAATTTCTGGTTTTCAGAGAAAATAAACTTTTTCACAGTAAACAGACATTTGCTGAAAAGTTATTCATTTATTATTGTTATTTATAATACAGTAGCCCTTACGAGACAATCATAGACCAGGATCCCATTGTGCTAGGAGCTCTACAAACACAAAAGAAAGAGTCATTCTCTGCCTCAAAGAGCATACAGTTTAAAAAGAAAAGATGGACATGGGTTGGGGGACAGGGTAGAACAGAGAAGCAGCATGAGCAGTATGTCACAGAGGGCCCTGATCCACAAGATATTGAGCAACTCTTGCAGGTGTTAAGAGCCATCAATACCCATTGGGCCTCAGTGCGAGGTGAGGTCACTTTACACCTCCAGGCATTGCTCAGCATTGCAGGACTGAGCCCATATAAACTCTGGTTGCCTTTAAAGTCAATCATGCTAATTTATTTACCCACCTGTATCTGTATCACCAACCTGGGTTTGGCTTTGAAAGTCTGCATTACCAGCTAGCTGATTGCAAGACTGTGGAAGTGAAGATCATTGTCATCAGCTGGTCTCTTCCTAGGTTTTAAATAGAAAGCTATTTGAAACATGAAACAAATGCCTGCTGTGGTCTGGGAAGAAGCAGAGCTTTACTAATTTACATTTTTAAGAGCATAAGAAAAATTAATAATAGCATTATTAATGTATATGCCATTATAGTGTCTGGTTTGTAAAACATCAATGAAATATTCTTGGTGCTGTGATGACCACTTAAAGGGAAGCATTTCTGCTGTATAGCAGATCTGTGAAAGGAATGCATCTGTGTAATACTGAACAGAACTCTGGCAATGAGAAGTGTGCTTTGGGAGTCAGGTGCTTATATTTCCCCATTAAATTAGAACATAGAGTAATCATCTTGATGTTGTGCTATTAGTTTATAATCTGTAGTGACCCCTCTACAGCTAAAAACCTCTCTATGAAGATACTGTTCCCAGAAGTGGGGTGTAAGCATCTCAGGTGTGTGACAATACAGATGTATCCACTCTGTCCAAATCAGAAGTCCAAACATGCCATCAACCCTTAAGCTGTTGCTCTGTTTTCTACAAAACAACCAATGTCCTGAGTATCCTGCCCTGTGAGGCTTTTTTGTCTTGTTATGGAACTAAATTCTCTCCCTCTGCGACAAGCTGACTTTTCCAATTTGTTTTTCATTTGTGTGTGTGTGTGTATGTATTTAAAGTGATCATAGAAGGAGCCTCACTGACAGGCATAAAGAATAACTACCTGTGTTTAACCACAGAGCAGGATCTGCATGCATAGAGATGACAAAATCTTTTTCACATAGTACCACCCATGTTCTTCGACCCTCACCTGAAGGGTCTACCTACGAAGGGATATAGGGGGAAAGCATAGTCCTGTTGGTCTCGGTTTCTATGCTGAGACTTCCAACAAATGTGCTGATTGCTACCAATTGTCCTTGTGGTTTTTGTGGACCTGCCCACTGGGGAACAGTAACCACCAAACTGAGTCTTGGGAAGCAAGTGTTTTTGTTAGAAGAAACCAACATGGTGACCCCTACTTGCTCAGGTAGAACAGAACTAATTATGGAGACTGCTTCAACATTTTTTTAAAGACACAACTCAGTGAGATGCAGCACCTCAGTGACCCCCTTCCTGATCCAGCAAAGCACTTCAGCATATGCTTATCTCTAACTATGGAAGTAGTGCCATTGACTTCCATGGGAATATTCCTATGCTTGTCTGGTTTAGTGCACGTCATGGCCTCTAGGGCCCTGCCACATGAGACAATATGAGATGGATTCCCATTGGGTTTCCTAGGCTGAGAAGTTCTGCAGGTGTATGTTCCTCCCCTGACAAGGACAGAATAGTTATGACATGGCTGATTAAGCAGTAGTGCTGATAAACTCAAAAGTGAGTCCCATTCAGCTCTTCCTGGGCAAAGTTCGGATCTGAATCTCTAGCCATATGTCTCCAAAGTTTAGTTGTGTCTGGGATTTCTATATGTAAATTCCCATTTTGCATGCCAAGTTCCAAGAATACTGTGAACAACAGGTACATTGGGGCTGTTGTCTTGGGGACAAGTCTTGGAACAGGAGGTAAGCATTTAGTGTGAAGGGCACCAAGCTGTGCAACTCTCCACTGCAGAAAATCAGTCTGAACACAAAGCAAGGCACCATATGACAAGATTTATCAATTTGCAGAAACCTTTTCTTAAAGGCAGCTACACTAGCCTGAGAATCCTTCTTCCCCACTTAAATACACCACCCAGAAGAAAAGGCAACGTCTAGAATGCAAGATAAGGGTGGAGAGAAAATGCAATCCCAGCAGGACAACCCAGAAGCTTAAACTCTTAGATTAGGGTTCTTACAGACCAGGACGATCGGTGCTCTGTAAATGGGTAGGTAGATTAGATTAGATCTGAACATCTAAATGTAGGATTTATCATTTGGATGTCCCGATAAAATGCCCTTATGTTAAAATTGTGCCGGGAATGTGTAAAGAGGAATCTTCTGGGACAGTAATCTTATTATTATACAGAAAGTTTCTTTTTGCATTCTTTTCCATTCTTTTTTCCACATACTCCCTATGGTACAGCCACCCTGACCTCATCCATAAGTTTCTTATTACCCCTGTCCATATTTAATTCCCCCTTAAAGCCTCACATCTACCTTGCCACTTACAGGGAGTCAAATTAACTTGTATTAAAAAGAAAAATCTTTTTTTTTCCGCATCCTGTCATTTGTATGTCTATCCAGCCTGAGACTGGGAGCACATTAGAGCAGGGACCGTCCCTTTGTCTCTGTATCTACTCTGCAAAAACAAACAAACAAAACCCCAGCTAGAGCAGTGACTCTCAGAGACCGGGTCCATTGACTTGAGCTCATGGGCCTGCACTGTGAGGCTAAAACCAGTAGTGTAGTGTTCCCACTCAGGCTGGAGCCTGGCTTCAACCTGAGCCTGAAAGTCTATCTGCACTTATTTTTTAGGCCCATAGCGTGAGCCCCACAAGCCCAAGTCAGTTGACGTGGGCTCTGACACTTGCTGCTGCTGGACTTTTTATTCTATGTTTTTTGCATATTTTATTTTATGTTTTTTACCTTGTCCACATCTTTCATACTACTATAAATAAACAGCAACAATTACTAAGCATGGGAATGAAAGTGGAAGAGAACAATAATGGAGGGATTAATGATAAACTAGAGAAATGAGGAGACAGTAAATATTGGATGAAGCAACTAGATCAGGATGAAAACTGTTACAATTTTATTTTTAATAAAATAATGCAGCAAATCTCTGATCCCACCCCATTGAAGTCCATGAGAGTTTTGCCATAATTGTCAATGACAGCAAATTCAGGCCTTTAACAGCAAAAATCACTGGTAAATTGAGGAGGGCACTTGAAAAATTCTCTGGAATCATTGTAATAAACATACAGGATTTTAAGGAAAATTATATAAGGAAAAGGAAAATTGTGTGTTTGAGAGGGTAGCACTAGGTATAAAATAAGGGTCTGATCCTGGAAAGGCGAAAATACATGAATATCTTTATACACGTGAGTAGTCCCATTGATTAATCTAGGCCTAAGAATAACTTCTCTTTGGTCTGTGAACATTCAAGACCTAATCCTGCATCCATTGACAGTAATGGAAGTTTTGCCACTGATTTCAGCAGAAGCAGGATCGGATTGTTGAAGAAGGCTGTATTCTTAGGACCTAGTTGCGATACTTTTGCTCATACAGAATTAGTGCCTTGCATCGAGTGCTCCCATTGACTTCAGTGGGATTGTTCATGGCATAAGATATTATTCAGCATGAGTAAGAGGATCACACTCTGGCCCCTAGAGAATTGTGTATGAGTCTTTAATGTGCCTTAAAACTGGCAAAGACCCACACAGTGGTGGATTTCCCCATAGAGTTTTATTAGAAATTTTGGGATTTTAGGGAAGAATCTGCTGGAGGCTTATAACAGCACACTCCGGAAAAACAAGTTGACAGGATCAATGAGCTGAGAAGAGCTATTCACATTGATTTACAAGAGCGGAGAAAAAGAAGACTTATCAGACTGGAGACCAATCCCTTTACTGAATACTGTGGATAAAATATTGGCAAAGGTATTGGAATGAGATTAAGAACAGGTATTGAAGAAATTAGACTTGAAAGTGTGGAGCCCCTGAAAGGTCATTTGATTTTAAATTCATGTGATTTATTGTGGGAAAGAGAGACCTTCCCTATGTATCTGATGCCTTGATCTGGCAAAAAAAAGCCTTTGGCGGAGCAAAGCATAGATTTCAGTGAGCAATGTTATTGAAAAGGAGGCTGAGATCCACAGTTTATCTCTTTGATCAACATTTTCTGTAAAGGGATTTTTTTTTTTTAAATGTATTAAAAAAATAAGTTGTTTTCAATCAATTCAAAATATTGCATGTACACAGGATCAGGGTCCAGTCATGCTTAACATATGATCATAAAAAATAAAAGGTATCCATTGCAAAGGGGGAGGGATGTTGCCAGAGGATATATCTAGAAATAGGTTTAAAATGTTACATAAAAATACAAAAAAACACAAAATTGTTATATTTTTAGAAATTAATTTGGTGCTGGATTGACAGCACTGGTCAGACAGAAATCCTGTATCTCAGAACAAATACACCACTGATAGCCCATACTTCATCCCTCTAATTGGCCCCATTCCTGACCTGGAGGTATCACACCAGAAATAATGTTTTAATATGTCAGTTTTCACACCCTTTTAGGCCCTGGTTTAGCAAGGTACTTAAAGCACATATCTAATTTTAAACTTCTGAGTAATCCCCTGGGGGCTTCTCTAAACTAACTCTGCCTGCTATCAATAGTCCCTAAGGGACTATCCTCTAGCTGGAGACAGCTTCAGTATGGCATGCTCCAGCCATACAGAGTTTGGGTGGATGGTTTGGGACTTGGCTGTGCTGGTACATCAGCTGAGGTTTCTCCTAGACTAAAGAAAGCTCAGAAGGAGGATCCAGCCACTTCTATCTATCTCTTTTGTGCCACCCAAAGAGGACCAAGTGGTGGAGGGAATCTGGCCCAGTTTATTTATTAATTGCAGTGAATAATCCATATAAGCCTTGACTAAGTATGTCTACACTGCAGCTAGGAAGGTGCTTCCCAGTGCAAGTAGACAGAAACATGTTAACTCTGCTCGTGCTGTGCTAAAAATAGCAATGTAGGAGGGGGTAGGACAGGTGATGGCTTGGGCTAGCCATCTAAGTACACACCTAGGGTCCAGGCAGGTTTGTACTCAGGCAGCTAACCCAAGCTGCCACCTGTTCTATTCCCATCTCGAGCTGGCATGTGTACAACTGTCTACATGCTCTGGAAAGCACGCTCTCAGCTGCAATGTAGACATAACCTAAATGGTTGACACAGTAAAATTAGATAAGGAAGTGCATCTTACAGGCACAAGAATATTTAATAGCTA
The DNA here is from genome assembly GCF_026122565.2 of Emydura macquarii macquarii. Lineage (NCBI taxonomy): Eukaryota > Metazoa > Chordata > Testudines > Chelidae > Emydura > Emydura macquarii. The sequence continues at coordinate 11,471,561 of NW_027132342.1, read as the reverse complement.
TTCAGTTAGCATAGAAACATTTCACATACATAAATCCCAAGGTAGCATTGATTCCATGAAAGTAATGAGCATATATAGTATGCAGTTTGAGCAAAAGCTGTCAGTTGACAAAAGTGAAGCATGCCCTTAAAATGGGGCAGATGTCTTCTGTATAAAGCAGTGTGCAAGTATATACATACAGAGCAACATACAAGCATATGATGCTGGGGAGAAGAGCATTATTTACAGAAACCTGTGTTGTACTCCTGACTGCTTAATTCTGGCAATGGTTGAATTGTCTTGTAAAGCAGAAGACTATAACTCTGTATCTGATGTTGCAAACCTCCTATTCTTATGGGGCTATGGGGCCAAATGCACCAGTGACATAAATGCCGATGTAAATTGTATCAGTGGACCAGATCCTCAGCTAGTGCAAATCAGCATAGCTCTGCTGGCTTCAATACATACACAGGCTTAGCATCCAGCTCCAGTAAGTCTGACTTTTTGGTTAGCGTAGGTGAGTTTTAATGTAATTCATGTAACATACTTTACTCAAGTCACAAATAAAAAACTAATTTGCTAGTCTCAGAATCCTCTAATAAATTTCTGCTCACCACAAATGCACCTTTTAATGTGGGATAGTTGTCAGTCTCTGCTCTGAAAAGGCCCAGCATGGGGACAACTAGGATGGTCCATGTCAGGACAGATGTATGGGTAGAGCATGGTTTGGGAAACTTGTGCTACACCTATTTGCACCAGACTTTACTTTCTTTAGGTGTTCACTCATTCTGGGATAATGAGAAGGTCCTCCTTGAGATATAAATAGATTCAGGTCTGCATTTTGCTGCTTCAGTCATGCTGTGAGTAGTTAATGGATAGGGTACACACATGCCATTTCTTGTATGCAAGGAAGCCACGAAGCCATTCTCAGGGAGTTAATGCAATAACAAGAGTGTGTCATTTGGTTTAGAATGTCTGCTTCTTTGACAGTGCTGTAAAGCACTGGACCAAATCTTGAAATCTTTGTTTTTACTCAGTCCTTATTCAGGTAAAATCCCTGATCCAAAACTCACTAAGACAATGCAAGCCTTTCTAGTGTTTTCAGTGGGTTTTGGATCAGGCCCATAATCACTAGGGCCCAGATTTTCAAAGGTACTTAGGTGCCATTGAAATCGATGGAAGTTAGGAGCCTAAATACATCTGAGGATCTGAGTCTAGGCGTTTAGGAAGGCCTAGTAAACATGGAGTATGGCCTTCAGGCTTTGGCTCTTTGTTCAGATAATATGCATGAGACAAAGAGGAAAGCAACTACGATGTATTCCGTGGCACAGTTTTATCTCACATCATGGCATGTTGCGTTTATATTGATTACTAGCATCATTATATTTTTTAGTTATTAAAGCAGGAGCAGGCTGTATTTGCATGCCAGCAAATGTAATTAGATTAGTTTCACTTGGCACATATTTGACTGTACTAGTTAAGAACAGACCATGTTCATCGTCTGTAGAAGAAAAAGGAAGAGGGCAGAAGAGCAGAACAGAAACTCTCTGGGTGTGAAGCATCAGTTAATGGTGTAATGTTGGATTTACTCCTCCTTTTCTACTTTCTCTATGTATACAGTTATATAATTAGTTTCATTTTAGCCTAAGCAGACTAGCTTCAGGTAGCTATGTAGGGCCAGATCCTCAGCTCACGTAAATCAGAGGCACTTCAGTCTGGTTTACACCTGCTAAGGTTCAGGCCCTTGGCTTGTTCTCTACACTGCTAGAGTATCATTCAAATGACTGAAATCTGCATACGATTCACTACTAAAAGAAGTGAGTAATTTAGTAAGCCAACTATATTTTTGTGCATACATGTGAATTAGGTCTTCCCATGTGAATTTCTTTTCCAGTTACATAAGCAATTTGAACAGTAATAATCTACATAAAGGAAAATCTGAACTGAATTTCCTGTGAAGGAACAAAGATTTTCATCTGATTCTTTTCTGCAGGTAATGAGGCTACTATTTAGATACAGTACTTTCACTTTTATTGTCCCTTTATTCTATTGGATGGAGATCTACATTTCTGCCTTTACAATTTTTCTAGATACCAATCAAACATGTTTCCAGTCTGAACAGTGGATTGAAACATCCAATTTCAGCACCAAATAAACCTAGAGTTCATTTTGGGCAACCTGCACTCAGAGCTGATCACTATGGATGATTTTACCAATAACCTTTTGTAACTTTTATGTTGAAATGTTCCCAATTAATATTAAGTTGTTAAAGATAAGGGTGCAATAAAACCCAGCATAGTTTTTAGGTGTGAACCTCTGGGTCAGTTACAGAAAACTTTTTCCATAGATGACCCCTAGGTGACAATTTGAATGGTACAGTACACCCTAACTTTATTAAGAAGAAAAATGATTACTAAAGGAAACAGATATGCAGTTACCCCTTACAAAATACTACAATTATACTTACACAGAAAGATGAAATGATGTATCTGTGAGTGATCAGCCCACTGACAACAGAGTGAAGTACAGCTTTATAATTCTGGAACTTAACGGTACCCTTTTGATGTTAATTGGAGATCTCTTACAATTTAGCAAAACTATTCCTTTTATAATCCATTATAATACTAATTAACATTAAATGTCTTTTATCATAATTGTATTTTTACCACCTTCTTCTTGGCTCTTTACATTACACATTACTTAAATTAACATCCACACCAACGTCCTTCCCATACTATCAATTTAGATAGCATTTTAATAAAACATTTTCAGTTCTCAAAAATACTCATCTAAAAACCTTGCTCAAACCACTTATAACCAAACATAATGGTAACATAACCCAGGGTCATGCCCTTGCTAATTCTTACTTTCCCATAACATTCGGTGTCCAACTTATCTTTTTTCTCACACTAGCAACTTCAGTTTCCCATATTCTCTGCACTTAGACTAATTTATGCCCAAAACCTAACTTGTACTTATTTCTTAACCCAAATGATCCTATAGGCTACACATTCATTACTTGCTGCTGAGAACACGTGTGTGCTCATGGGCATGCACAGTTTGATTTCCTATTGGAGGCAAAACCAATGATGAAAAGTCAGAATATATTTTTCCACAACTTGTTTTGTTTGCTCATATACACCAGTCCTGGAATAGCAGTGATCACAAACAACATGCAGCCAATCCCCTCTTTCAGAGATCTTAGCCCAGATACCAATAGCTGGTTCCCAAGGAGTTACTCTTACTCTAGTTAGAGAGCTTAATTAAGGTAGACAGCAAACTCTCTTGCTGTCTGCCACAGCTCCCCAGCAGAAACTACAATGGACACCCAAAAATACAGCATTACTTCCAAGACTAGCAATTACCTTGCATACTAAGATAAAGAACTTGTTAGACTAGATGTATATAGAATCATAGAATCATAGAGTTGGAAGGGACCTCAGGAGGTCATCTAGTCCAACCCCCTGCTCAGAGCAGGACTAACCTCAGCTAAGTAATCCCAGCGAGGGTTTTGTCAAGCCGCAGCTTAAAAACCTCTAAAGATGGAGATTCCACCATCTCCCTAGGTAACCCATTCCAGTGCTTCACCACCCTCCTAGTGAAAAACTTTTTCCTAATATCCAACCTAGACCTCTCCCCCTGCAACTTGAGACTGTTGCTCCTTGTTCTGTCATCTCCCACCACTGAGAACAGCCTAGCTCCAACCTCCCTGGAACCCCCTTTCAGGTAGTTAAAGGCTGCTGTCAAATGCCCCCTCATTCTTCTCTTCTGTAGACTGAACAAGCCTAGTTCCTTCAGCGTCTCCTCATAAGTCTTGTGCTCCAGCCCCCTAATCATTTTTGTTGCCCTCTGCTGGACTCTTTCTAACTTTTCCACATCCTTGTTGTAGTGGGGGGCCCAAAACTGGACACAATACTCCACATGCAGCCTCACCAATGCTGAATAGAGGGGAATGATCACTTCCCGTGATCTGCTGGTAATGCTCCTACTAATGCAGCACAATATGCTATTAGCCTTCTTGACAACCAGGGCACACTGCTGACTCATATCCAGCTTCTTATCCACTGTTACCCCGAGGTCCTTTTCTGCAGAACTGCTGCCTAGCTCGTCAGTCCCCAGTCTATAACCCTTCTGCCATTTGCTTAACAGCAACAAAAAGGCTAGTTCAATATATCTAGGGTCCATCTTGACAAATAATTAAACTTGGCTCAAGCCCCCACCCAGAAATCTGGGAAAACTAAACACACCCTGCCTGGATGCTCTGAACAGGAAACGTTTCCCTTCTCAGAAGCACTCCAAGACTGTGCACAAACAAGGACATCTTTATTAGGGAAAAATGAACTTTGAAGCCACAGCAACAGAACATAGGCAAATAAAGAATAAAATAAACCCCCTTCCAGTAGCTTTGGCAGTAGTCTGTCTAATTCCCTTCCCATGCACCAGTGAGACTGTCCCACAGATGATAGTATCTTACCTGCACCACTTCACCCATCCAACCCCCTTTTACTCTTTGGATCAGCAAGTAGCCACAGTCCAAGTGTCTCTTTGCAAATCTATCTTCAGTACCAAGGGAGCTCTTTGCCTGATCAAGCCAGGGTGCAGATTCACCACTGAATCCACTTTAATTATTCAGTTTTATGGTATGGGGTAGGCGAGGAATCACTCAACTACACTCAATTCTGCTGCTGTCCCATGTCATCTTTGAATCTCTTGCCATGAAGTTCTCCATGACAGAATTGCAGCTAAATCCTCATTCTGAGTCATCTCTTGCTGCAGAGGTGTGACATAACCCAGGGTACAATCTGGACTGTTGAATAGCAGTATCGCCTTACCCCAGGCTAGAGAGTTATCTTTTATACTACTTTGCTGTCAGAACATCCACTCTTGGCCTGTTCACACAGCCTTCAGCATGCAAAGTCACTCCCAGCTAAATACATGAGCACTCTGACTAGTCACTCATGAATTACATCAGGGCAACACCAAAAAATTCCTACTCCTAGCCTTGTCCCCCCAGAAATGTGCATCTTGTCTTGCTCAGTACCCTCGAACAGTACAAGCTCATAGAAAGTCTGTCATTTCAAAGAAAAATGATATTGCACCAGCTTTCTTATCCCAAATGGAGTTTCTGACACACTTTAATCCAAACACACTGGTTAAGATAAAACAATAAGATAAATTTATTAACTATGGAAAGATTTTAGGTGATTACAAGTGGTGATGCATAAATGTCAGGGTTGGTTACAAAAAATAAGAGTAAAACACAAGCTAATAACTAACTTAACAAGCTAAGAGAACTTAAAAGCAAAGGTTTGCCTCACCATATGCTGCAGTAAATTTCACAGACTGGGTCTCCTTTCAGACCCCTCCCACTTAATTCAGTGTCCTTCAGATATTTCTTGATGTCATGAGCAGAGAGATGAGTGGACGAGACGTGAGGTGGAGGCCACTGTCTCTCCTTCTTATGCTCCTTTCCCTTCTTTGAGAATTATCCCCAGCTGAGGTTCAGATGGCAAGCAGTTTCTTGTGGACATGAGGTTTGAACTGTCCCTGTGATGCAATGTAGATTTCTTGTTTCCCTCTTCCCTCTGCTGGAGAATGGCCGCTTAAGCAGGTAATAGCCCTTTATCTGGCTGTGGCCAGTAGGTCTTTGTCTCTGAAAAACTAGGTTGTGGATATGACCCAGAATCACAACATACAGTAGTATTTTATAACTTCCTATGCGTTGCTACACATATTTCAACTGGATAATAATGTTCAGAAGGTTATGACTTTTCAAATGATACCTCACATGGCACAATTTGTATAGAATTTACCATAGTCTTGTAAAAGTGGTGAACATAATAGTATAGACTGTCACAAGAGGCTCCATGGGAGGGGAGACACAAGCATCATTTGGGGCCAAAATCCTGGCTGCTTGAAATGAGCTCATATCACAAAATCATAGGACTGGAAGGGACCTCAAGAGGTCATCTAATCCAGTCCCCTGTACTCAAGGCAGGACTGAATAATATCTAGACCATCCCTGACAGGGACTTATTTAACCTGCTCTTGAAACCTCCAATGACAGAGATTCCACAGCTCACAGTTTTTGTGTTGCTGGGAGTGGACTACTCCTCAAAATTCAAGTTCATGTACAATTATGGTGGTTCCCCCACTGTCACTAGAGGAATTGTAGGTTGGTACCCCATGCAAATAACGTTTTCTATGGCAACACCAATAGAGGGAATAGAGAGCTCTTTCCCTTGTGGAACTTCTGGCTGTAGGGCTTGCATTTAACAGTACCATGTCGTGATCCTGCCAGAACAATATTACATATATACCTGACACAACCACAGGCTGAGAACACATGTGCTAGAGTATCCATTGAAACAGCTCTTGTCTTTCTCTGCAGTAGGAGCGTATTTTCTGCATTTCTCTCTCAGCCCCAGATTTTAGCCTGACTCCTGTCTCAGTGTGACGGTAACACCATATCAGACTACAAGCTGAGCACTGGAGGCAACTCCCTTTGAAGCCCATCAATTATACCACTTCTAAATCAGCCAGAAAAAGTTGCTGGCACTTGACCCTTCACTGGCATGGCAGTCTAACAAAAAAGCAGCCAGCCCAACATATATTATTGTTATATTATTCGTATTACAGAAGCATCCAGAGGCCCCAACTCAGATCAGGGCCACATTATACTAGGCACTAACCACACACATAGTAAGAGACTGTCACTGCCCTGATGATCTTATAAAATAAATAGGTAAAATAGACAAAGGATGGGAGACAGGTACTGTTATGATGTTACAGGTGAGAAAATGAGGCACCGAGAGGTCAAAGAAGAACCCAATGATGGAATTAGGAATTAAATTCTGCATTCCTAAATCCCAATCCAGCGATTTAATCACAAGGCCACCCTTCCTCTTCCACAAGCTATTATACATGAAGTGCAAAAAACCTATAAAACGAAGTAATGTTAGCTGACAATAGCAAGGAAATTCAGAATGAAATCTGTCTTGCCACCTTTAACTTGCTCCCCTGTGTTAGTGTAAATGATATATCAGATCACACAGTGCAATACCTAGATACAATACGATGAGCTAAGGGGAATCTCTACTAGAGGTGTCCTTGCTTTAGTTGATATAAGTCAATGCTTTAATTTGTTTACCCATAATTTTTTTCAGTTTTGTTAATGATAGGCCAACCGTTTCAGTACTGTACATTCCACTTTGCTCCCACTCACTTTATCTCCCTTCCCTATTACAGTGATTTGAAAGAGCTTTGTGGCACATCAATATTTGTCTCCATACATTGTCTTATGTGATGACTCACCATCAAAATAGTGCTGCAGTAACATTTGACATGACATGCTGGAACGGCTTCCTCAGAGCTGCTACAGTGTGCTATTTCTATCCAAAAGATTATGGTGGAATTAAAAAAGCCGATTGTTTGACACAATTCAACATAGAAACTTCAATATATTGTATTACTTTATACATAGAATCTCTACTAAATGGGCTGTTTAACATGATACTTTATAAAGAGTGTAAAGGTGTGATCAGTAAGTAGTTTATAGCTTTTATCATGCTAATGTAGAATATATATTAGAAAACTGCTAGGAAACACCACCAACACAAAGGTGTTTCTTTGGACTGCCATGCTGGATAGCCTGGCTCAATTCCTGATCCTTTGTTTATATACTATAATTAGGGCACCGCAACAGCACGATATAACAGTTGAAAGGGTCTTTATTCCAGGAAATTTAAACAACAACCAGTATTGCACTCCGAGCACTCAGTCAATAAAGCAATGCCTAATTAATAACAAATATTAACACCAGGCATGTATGCAACACTTTTCAGTCACATATCTTAAAGTTCTAGTGTTGGCTAGCTACCTTGCAAGGTAATTTGCATTACCGTATGTTTCCATCTCAGTTATGTTTCTCTTCAAAGATACTTGTAATAGATCCACAGCCAGGCATTCAGCCTCAGGCCAAGATAACCCAGAAATGGTGAAATGGGGTAGTACACTTTAAACACAGACAGCAAAAGATGTCAAAAATTATTTGGGATTTTCATTATGCAAAGATCATTACAAAAATGGATATGAGCGCTAAAGAAGACTGGGAGCATATCTTTGTTCTGTGTTTGTACAGCACCTGAGGTCTGGACCAAGGCTGGGGCTTCTAGGCACTACTGCAGTACAAATAAATAAATAAATAAATATTCTAGTCACCTAAAATACCAGACTTTGCTTATGACAATCTCAGATTATTTAACACCCAAGTTTCTAGCCCAAACACATTTGGGAATGTAATGTCTTTCATTAACATTGCATTGAGTTTTACTGGCTCCTTTGATTATCCGGTCACCACAGAATTCTAGAGCATTTTTTTAGGTCCTTTCCCAGCATGCATCCCTCTGGTAACTGGCTCATTAAATTGGGAGCGAGAACCAGCTGCAGTTCTTAGACAGAGATTTTATAGCTGACTCTTGCAGGTCATAGTTTCTTCCTTCTGGCCAGTCAGTATTTCGGTTCCTGTAATATTCTTTCTGGTTTTCGTTTGCACTTTTTCAGGTAGCACATGTTGATAGCAACTGGCTAGCAAGCACATGGAACACAGAGTCCTTGTTTGTGACTTGTAAGATTCATTTTGTAGCATTTTCAGTTTTTGAGACATCCATGGCCACCAGGAGAGAGTTTTTAAGTCCTTCTATGGTTTGGACAATTTATCGATGTTCAGCTTCCTCATGGAACTCAAACTGAAGTGAGAGCTCAATAAGAACAATCAAGCAACAAAGTAACTCATATCACTACACCTGAATCTTGTCTACCCACAGAATTGGTACTACTTTACCTATTCTGTAATGTACAGAATCAAACACATGATGCCCAGCTCCTAATGAAGAAGGAATGTCTTCTAGCCCTCAACCTTATCGTCTCTTCTGGACAATTAGCATCTGATTTTCAAAAAAGCTCAACACCCAGCATCCATAGGTCATCTGGAAATCTGGCCACTTATTTAGATGCCCAAATGGGAGTTGAGTTCTTCTGAAAATATGCCCCTTAATGTATGGTATTGCCTAGCTCACCACAGGGAAATTTAACCAGAAGGGGCAAATGGGGGATCTTAGGCATTCAGCAGAAAATAAGCTATGAAGAAAAGTGGCTATGCAGTGAAGCAAGGATCATTTAATTGTCCTATTGGTTTTTGTGTCACACTTTATATTTTGTGTCACATATTTGTATATTATAGAGGATTAATAAATGATTAAGAGATGTAAGCATGTTGCAGACCTGAGCAGCATATGTTAAAGCTTGATTGTTAGTGTCTCATGAAGGTGTTATAGATGGTTATAAGACATGGTTATATGCAACCTGTTCGCATATTGGACACTCTAATAGTTGATTCATCATTTATTAACATCTATTAATCAGTTATTAACCCTATAACCTATTTATAAATGAAAACTTAATATATATTTTTGGTTGGTTCGTTCCTCTTTTTTTTAGTAGCAATCTATGAATATAAGAAAGATCCAGAAATTCAATATGGGCAAGTACCACAAGTCTGGATGGTTATCTGAGCACTCTCCAAACTATCTTTACATCTAGAGTCATCAAAACTGGTCTGGAAGCCTCATGAGATATGCTTTTGTGACATTTCTGGGACTTCCTATATCCGGGTTGAGCAACAGCACAAAAAGTCTGTTCTTGTGGCATTTTGTCATTTTCCTTTTTTGCTTCTGGATGGAATCAGAGTGCAAAGAGGTGCAAAAATGAAAAATAATTTTAAAACATTTATCAGCAATTTCTTGGATCTCAAAAAAAGCTTCCATTGAGCTTTATTTGAATTTTGGGTTGCAGTTGAAAATGTGTTTGAGTGGAGTCCACCCAAACAACATCACACTTTCTTCATCAAAATCCTCTGGTCCAGATCCCCGGCTGTGCAAGAACAGTACTCAGTGCACCTGTGGGGAGGGGGATGATATGTGTCTTTGTTCCCCTTTTCATCCTTCCTCCACAATGGGAGTTGCTGAGGGCCAAACTGATCCCCAGCACAAATTAGAGCAGGATCGACTCAGGACTTCTTTAACTTGCAACAGTGATTAGTAACTCCCAACCTGCCTGGAATGTCAGAAAGCATCAGCCTCTGGCCCTGTCCCTGCCCCTTAGTTCCCCAGAATACTTCCTACTTTGAGGAAGGTGGAGATATAGAGCTGGCTGTGATAGACCTAAATCTGCTGAGAATTCCTTGAATCCACAGCTGCTGCCTTAAGCTTTCCTAAGTCAGTGCAAAGAGGGTATGTCCTGACCAAGGATCTAGCCCAACACATTTTGGGAAAAAAACACCCAAAACTCACTGTTAGAATGTCTGGAAATGAACAGTTTAGGGAGTCAATTTCCCACTGCCATATAATCCTTCATCACTCTCTATTACCTCGCCAACCTCCCAACCTTAAATCTGCTCCCCAATACTCAAGATTAGATCTGGTGAAGACTAATAGGTGCCTAAATCCCTTTAAAAAATGGGACTTAGCTGTCTGTCACTTAGCCCTTGCAATGCTGAGTGGAGCAATACCTAAATACCTGTAGAAATGTGAGCTTTAGCCTCTCTGTGCCTCAGTCCCTGATCCTTAAAAATGAGGATAATAGCCTTGCCCTACCTCACAGCGATGTGGTGAGCAGAAATACATTAAAGATTGTGAGGTGCTCAGCTTCAGTGGCAACAGGGGCCATATAATTACCATAGATAGGTGGCTGTTAACATAATTATTTATCTAGCCCTCCTGTACAGACAAATCCCAAACTTCGAGGTGACATGAAACCTTATTCCTACCGACCCCTGGCTTTCGTGTTTGCAAAATCAATATGTGACTTGTCAGGGTTTCACAAAAGAAAAAACACCCCCATCTGTTTCTGACTGCAAATGTGTAGAAGGTGATAGCTCTCAGGGCTAAGAACTTCCTCAGCATCACCTAGGATGATCAAATCCAGGTACACATCTGAAATGTGATTTTAAAAAAAGAAAATAATTTCTCACACGTAGACATGCACACCGCTCTGAATCAATCAGCTTCCCTGGTTGCTTGAAATCCCACTGATTCAAAATGGCCCTGATCTTTCCACTATATTTGGACTAAAAGAGGTTCTAGATTAATCTCAAAGTGAATTTTGAGGGCGGACTCTCATACCTCTAGAAAATGGCCTTTCTAGAATGAACACTATCAGCTGCTTGAGATACCAGTAGTAGCAGCACACATTATTTTCTATTGAAACAGCTTCCTGTTGCCAGAAGGTGGCAGTGGCCTTGAACAGAAAATAAATAAATAAAATCTTTAGTACATTAAATCATGATATTGCCAGGGCAGGAGCTGCAGGCAGCAGTCAGCTCTTTCTGATTCATTCCAGCAAAACTTCTCTCTCTCTCTCTCTCTCTCTCTCTCTTGTGTGTGTGTGTGTGTGTATATATATATATATATATATATAAATCTGGAATGTTATACATGTGTGCTTTGCCTCCTTTCATGAGCTCATCAAAGCCGATTACGCTGCCCGGCTGTAAGTGAAAGCTATGAAGCTGAGCAAATCAGGCCATCCCTGTAGATGTATAAATGAGTCAAATGACCTCCAAAAAGCATGAATCTTCAAATAAGGTTGTATAAACCAGCAGATCTCTATGGTGATTAGTGCAGGCAACATTTAGATTCTCAGAAAGAAAAGGATTGGGAGTGGAGAGCAAAAGCTTATTTATTCTAAGTTTCATTTTGTCCTTCCAAAAGGCAACACTGACACACACACAAGGGCAAGTGTGTACAGCACTGAAATATAGAGGAGGAAAAAGGCATGTTAGCATCCACTCCCCCCTGAGGCATTGCTGCTGGCTATGGTGAATATAGGATGAAAATATAGGATGAAATCCTGTCTCTTTTGAAAGTTTTGTCATTGATTTCAATGAAGCAAGGATTTCACCCATAAAGTCTATAGTTAACTGGTGAAAAATAGAGTGGGGAAAGTTACCATCATTAGCATGTGCATTAACTCCCCTTTCTATGTATGAGATCACATTGAAAGAGGTTAGGTGTGGGGAAAAGCATAGACATGCTTTAGTGAAAGAAAACGTGACTTTCCTCTTTCTACAATGTAATTGTTTAGAGTATATATACTTGGAATAGCCATAGATTATGGGTGGATTTGTGACAATCCACCCTAGACTGGTAGTGAATGAATGTTATTACAATCTGATGGCTGGCTGGTGACCTGTGTTGAATGAATTTGGTAGTTTCAGTCTGGCTCCTAGTAGAGAGGGATTCTCATAACAAAATTGACATTAATAGTAATAGAATTGTATTATTATTATTATTACCACAGTAATACCTAGAGGCTCCATCCCAGTATGCTGGGCACTGAAACAAACACAGAGTAAGAGACTGTCTGTTCCCCAAAGAGCTTTTTTTCCAGTAAACATAACGTAACAGGTGGGGGAAAACAAACATATGGTTGGCGGGAGGGCAAGGTAATTAGTAATAGTAAGTTGTGTTTAGATGAGTTGTATACAGTTGGCACAAAATTGACACCTCCTTAATTGACATTAGTTAGTCTAGCCTGGGACCACCTGTTTCCTCCAACACTAACCCTAGTCCAGTGCTATCTTCTGGCCCAAGCTCAGGACCACCACTCAACCCCCAGCTCTACAGTGGCAAAGGACTGGTGGGCATATAGACTGAATAACCTTTGCACATAGAGAGATGGTCCCACCAGTTTTTGTATGGAAGGAGCATTCCCAGGATGGTGATGTGTGGAAGCTTATTTTGCCAGTGTTCTTGCAAAATTTGTGGCTTAATTAGAAGGGGGCTGGGTCCAGGGCCCAGAGTTAGGCTGAAGGAAAGCCCACAAAATAACCTTTCTGGGTATGGGGACTTTTGTTGGCCTTTTGTTACCTCAGAAAGGGTTAAGTTTGTTTGTGACTTGGCTGAAGTGCTAAACCACACCTCCAGCACTGACCTTTTTGTGGAAACCAAAGGAGATCCACCTTGGGGAAGAAACCTGAAGCAGGAGGTCCATCAGTGCCTTGCGTTAGCAGAAGACAGCACTATGGGAATGCATTGCCTATGACAGTACCCTAAAGTGCATTGTGCCCTGTATTCAGCATTGGCTAGGGCCCGGTAGAAAAACCAACAATTTCTAGAAGCCCAAACCAAGATGTGTGAGGCTGTTGATAGGGAGGAAATTAGAAGAACTAGGTGTTCAAGTACCTGTTGAAAACTGAGAAGGGAGCAGTGACTAAGTTGGTAATTGAGTATAGGTGGCAGGGTTCTTTCTTGGAACCAGGAAAATAGGTTTGGGATTCAGTTTGGAGCGGGATGGAGAAGATTGGACTATGAAGTGTTTTCATCCGATTTGCACATAGGCACTTAGGATCAGCCAGTTTGGACTATATAGCCTCTTCTAACAGGAGACCTGACATACATATTTTAAATGTGTCCCATTAGAAGCAAAAATATTTCTGATTTTTGACATCCACATGATTTTAAGTGCTGACATCTAGAAACTTGTCTGATATCCATGGTTACAACTCCCAGTCATAGAATCATAGAATCATAGAATATTAGAGTTGGAAGGGACCTCAGGAGGTCATCTAGTCCAACCCCCTGCTCAAAGCAGGACTAACTTCAGCTATATCATCCCAGCCAGGGCTTTGTCAAGCCTCAGCTTAAAAACCTCTAAAGATGGAGATTCCACCACCTCTCTAGGTAACCCATTCCAGTGCTTCACCACCCTCCTAGTGAAAAACTTTTTCCTAATGTCCAACCTAGACCTCCCGCCCTGCAACTTGAGACCGTTGCTCCTTGTTCTGTCATCTGCCACCACCGAGAACAGCCTAGCCCCATCCTCCCTGGAACCCCCTTTCAGGTAGTTAAAGGCCGCTATCAAATCCCCCCTCATTCTTCTCTTTTGCAGACTAAACAAGCCCAGTTCCCTCAGCCTCTCCTCATAAGTCCTGTGCTCCAGCCCCCTAATCTTTTTTGTTGCCCTCCGCTGGACTCTCTCCAACTTGTCCACATCCTTTTTGTATTGGGGGGCCCAAAACTGGACACAATATTCTAAATGCGGCCTCACCAATGCCGAATAGAGGGGAATAATCATTTCCCGCGTCCTGCTGGCAATGCCCCTCCTAATGCAGCTCAATATGCTATTAGCCTTCTTGACAACCAGGACACACTGCTGACTCATATCCAGCTTTTTATCCACTGTTACCCCCAGGTCCTTTTCTGCAGAGCTGCTGCCTAGCTGCTGCCTAGCTCGTCAGTCAATACACTTGTGCATCAGCTACCCCACTAACTCTTGTAACAATGCTAGATTAATGTTTTTTGAAAAACAAACATGAATTTAAAGTTAGACTACAAGTTTGAACTTCTATGACCCTGCATCTCAGCCATTGTGGAGCGCTTCTTTAAGCAGACTAATTAACTTATGTGCAGTAAGGACTCGGCAAGCATTTACCTTTTTTGCTTTGTTCCCACTCTTCATATAAATTAGATGACTCTGACTCTGATCACTCGTTCAGGTGATTGGATGTGAGGTGGTAGTTGATAAACTGTGAGACATCAGTGGAATTAAGTTAAACTGCTGGAGACAAAGGAGCTCTGAACCCCCTTCCTGGTTGGCAGATCAGAGAAGAATTTAACAGCTTGAGCAGAAATCACTTCATTGAAAGAGATATGGTACAGTTACATTGATGCTCAGAGTAGAAAGCTAAAAGTGTCTCTTCTTAAACATCCAGTGGGCCTTAATGACTCACCTTTTCAATCCTAGAGCATTTCATTTGCAAAAGAAAAGACATAAAGAGTTTTTGCACATTCATACTCCCCCTATGACATTCCTGGCATTTCAGACTTCTGCTCAAAACAGGTTGATTTTGGTTACTCTTCAGAGCCCAGGGAGGTGACTTATTTAACCAACTTTATTTGCTTTTTGCATCCCCTGCTTAAACAGCATGAGACACCTGAGATATAGTCAGGAGCTATTTCTGAATTTCACTAGGACCTGTCTTTAGCCAATCACTGTAAAGAGCCACTGTGAGGCTTGTCTACATGCTGAGTTAGTCTGTACCTATGGAGTGTAAATTCTAGTCCACACCAGCATGTCACACATAAACAGGCCTGTGTGGATCCTGCTGGTATGCACGAAAAGTTCCCAAATGTATGTTGTTGTAGCACTGTTTGACACAGGACTACATTAACACACATTAGGAAACTTTCAGTGCATGCCAGCAAGGTCCACATGGGCCAGTTAGTGTATGACATGCTGGTGTGGACTAGAATGTATACCCTACTGGTGCAAACTAACACACCATGTAGATAAGTAGAGCTGCTGTACAGCACGCAGATCTGACTGGTAACTAACTACCTCATAAACCAAATTGACACAGTATTGCCATTGCTTGTCCCAGGGTTTATAATCTTAAAGATGGAGTGAACTCAGGAGCAGATGGTTCCAGGTATTTTACTTAGTTTCAATAGTTCAATTTGTAAAACTTTCTCAGTCTGCTCCAAAGCCCTTTGAAGCCAATGGAAAGACCCTCACTGAGTTTGTGAATAGTGAATTCTTAAGTCAGGCACCCCTCCTGGAGAATGCCCTGCTGGTATCTTCCCCTTGTTCGTATTGAGAGGGGTCTAAGCACCTCTGGTGATATCAACTGCTGACAGTATGACACAGGGCACAAGGCCATCTTGCTCACATAACCAAGTCCCAATCTATGTTCAGCTTTATAGGTTAAAACCATCACCTTGAATTCCACCTGGAAACATAGTGGCAGCCAGTACAGTTAGTAAAGGGAATTAGGGAGCTTTTCACTTTTAAATCACAGGCCAGTGTCTGGCTTAACCAGGTCAGTTGTGACTGTTACCATCTGATGGTTCTTCAGTGCTCTTCTTTGACATTGAAAAAGAGCTTTAAAGTGGGCATAAATTACATTTACATTCACTTTAAGGCCCTTTTACACTGCTCTGGCAGTGTAAAGCGCCTTGGTGTAATGAGAATCAAGTCCTCAATTTTTAATTTAAAAAAAGCATGGCATAATCCCTAGCTAAATAGGTATACTAGTACTTTGCATTATAACATGTTCCAGCCAAGAATCTCAAAGCACTTTATAAACAGCAAAGAATTTTGTCTATACCCAGCTGAGTAACCTGAGACACAGAGCAGCTAACACCACATTTTTAAACTTAAATGCAGTATTGCCAACCCCAACTGTAGAAAGGTGCAGTGGCCTTCCTCGGAGCCTGGGCCCGAGGAAGAGCCGCAGCCACCAGGCCGGACAGGAACAGGTCCAGCAACCCAGTCTGCCCGGCAACAAAGGAGTCGGACAGTGATAGGTCCGGCAGGCCAGCCAGCCCGGAACAGAGGGGCGGAGCTTCTGCCGGGGCAGGAAGTATAAAAGGCAGGCCCCGCAGCTCAATGGGGAGGAGGTTGCTGCTGGAGGCAGACATGCCGTCCCGCCAGCCCACGCCCCTTCCTGTTTTTTCATTTGTTGTCCCAAGCATTCAGTTGCATTCTGGGTCTAGTGGCTCCTCCTCTTAGGCTGGGGGAGGGGCCTTAAGCAGTGTTTGCAAATAGGAGCTGCAGCGTAGACCTGACCCCAGCCTGGCAGCCGCCCCAAGTGAGCACCTCCCAGAGCAGACCTACCAGGCCCCAAGGACTGGACCGGGCCTCCGGGCCCCCGGGCCCCAAGGACTGGATAGGGCCTCCAGGCCCCAGTGACTGGACCGGACCCCCTGAGACTCCTCGGTGGGAGATACGCTCGGAGGCCCGTCCTGACCTGGAGGAGCTGCCTGACGCCGAGCCCCTGGAGCCCTGTGACCTGGAGGAGCTGCCCTCCACAGAGGAGCTCCCCGACTTGCCGCCGGTTGACGAGGAGGGACTGGCGAGCCTGCCGAGGGCTGTGTACCCCAGCGACCCCGAGGACCCGGAGGACACAGGTACCTGGGGAACGGGGAGGAAGTGGCCCAGGGACAGCCATAGCTAGTGGCTGAGTCAGGGGCAAGTCCCCGTCAGCGTGTTGCGGCAGGAGCCCTGCCGACTCAATGGCAAACATCTTTGCCACTGCTAGGGTCCTGGGCTGGGATGCAGTGGAGATGGGTGGGCCTACGTCCCCCTACCCCCTTCCCTAGCCACCCTGGGAGAACGTGCTTTCCCCTGCTGCTACAGACAGCGGACCCACTGCCTGCCTCGCCCTGCCTCAGGGCCAGAGGCTACAAACTGCTTGTTGGTCTCACCCTGCCTGAGGGTTGGAGACTCTAGATGATTTGCTTCTCTGTCTCACCCCACCTGGGGGTTGGAGACCATATACTGCTACCTGCCTCACCCTGCCTGAGGATCTGAGACGACAGACTGCTTGCCTACCTCACCCTGCCTAAGGGCCAGATGCGATAGACTACTTGTTGGCCTGCCCTGCCTGAGGGCCGGGGCTAAGACTCATGTGCAGACGCTAAAACATTCCCCTTTTAGGAAGGTGCAGTGGCCTTCCTCGGAGCCTGGGCCCAAGGAAGGGCCGCAGCGACCAGGCCAGACAGGACTGCTGGTCTACACCAACCATTCAAAAATCATGAGTCAGACTCCTAAAAAATCAAGAGATTGGCTTAAATCATGAGATTTTAAAAAACAATACATGTTGGGTTCTTTTTATCTGCCTTCTGGTTTTTGAGCCATTAGATTCATATTTTCAAGCTCTTCCCTGCAAGCCCAAGGGCTAGAAACTTAATCTTTTGGTAAACTAAACTGAAATTTGGTTCATAATCACATGATTCCAGGAACTGGAGTTTTAAGAAAACCATGAAACTGTCATGAGGCTTAGAGGAAAAATAACAAGAGTTGAGTTGGCAGTAATGTGGATGTATATTTATGCACTTCAATAAGTGGCCTGATTTTCACAGGTGCTAAGTAACCACAGCATTGTTTGTCTTAAATGACTGTCCTAGATCACACTTGAAGAATGTGGCAGATGCAGGAACAGAATCCTAACTCCCAATCCCATTCCCGTTTCATCAACAAGACCATGATTCCTCCTTATAACTACGCCAAAGCCACGTAATAGGCTATCAATGTTGTCTGAAATACACCACTCTGTTAACAAGCTGTGATGCTGCTGGGGAATGGTAAGTGAGTTCTGCTCACTTTCTGAGGGTTTGCCCCACTTTGATACAAAAGAAGTGAGAGTGGCTTTCTAGACTGAGAAAATCTTCAGGGAGGCACCCTAAAGCCAGAGGAGGAAATCTGAGCCGAACTTTGTTATCCCTTGTTAATTACTGTGTTAATAAAAACCAAATCCCTGGAAAGGGGCTGAGATTACAGCCTCTGCATAGTGTATGTGTCAACTATACGAGAGCAGATTGGGAAAGACAAAAGCTCAGAGGCCATATCATCGTGCCATTGATTTTTAAGCCAAAATCCCCATTGGTTTGTACTTAAAATCAATGCTACGATCACCTAAAGACAGGGCAGAAGCCTGCACTCCATGAACATATTTCTTCAAGTATCTGAATAGATCAGCTTCATGATGTTCCACAGCAATGTCAGCATCACTTAAATAAAACAACAGTACAAAGCTGTCTATTAAAAGAAAAGGTTTGTTCATTTTGGCATCTACCTTCATTATAAATACACACTAAGTCGAAATAACAACTTCAGTGAAAGAAATGAAAACAGCTTTGTTTCCAAAAACAGATATGAAGCATTTGCATTTAATCACAGTTACAAAATATTCATGTTGCTTTTAATAGTAATTCAGTGACAGGCGCGTAATCTCCACCAATTGGAATCTTACCTACCAGTCTGACAATGCCCAATAATTGGTCTCTCTGTTCTCTGAATTATTAGACTGCTCTGTAGATAATCACTTGCCAAACCCCACTCTCTCACTCCTAAATTTAAAACATCTACTGCTGATCCTGTAGCTCTGCCACTTCTTTTTATAAAACAGAGTAGTTACTTACTTTTATTTCATTTGGTACATTTCAACTGTATAGTAACATTCTTGTAGGAACCATTGTTTTGGGCCATGCAGGGATTGTTTTCCTTTGGTTGTGTGTTATATAGGAACTTTGGCTATTGTGTATTGGCCTTTCCTTGAGCTAACCCCCTGCCGCTTATTTCATTTTGCTGTACTATATCTTACTATATAGAAATTTAAAAAAACTTAATTTAAGGCTCATGACCAAAGCCATTGCATTTCCTAGGTTAGCATTTAAATCTTATTCTAGCCTGGTGCTAGTGATGACACAGGTCCTGATCTAGCGAAGCATTTCTGCACATTATTAAGTTCAATTAAACTTACATACATAAAAGTTTTGCAGGATCTGGATATACCTGTGATTGAAGGCGTCTTTAATAAGGTCTTTTTGTTCTGGGTTTGTACAGCTCCTAGCACAATGGGATCCTGGTCCTTGGCTGGGTCTCCTGGGTATTACTGCAATAAAAATAATACATATTAGTAACTTATTAGCCCCTATTTTGGGGCATTAATTTTATAGTAATAACCTCTTCTCCACTGCATATAAAAAACCTCACCACCACAATTAACACTAATTGGCACTATTGTCAATCTAAGCGGAAAACTCAAGATCTGAATAGGCCTGGAGACTGAGCTATGGGCCAGATCCAAAGCCCATTGAAGTCAAAGGGAGTCTTTCCATTGGCTTCAGTGGTCTTTGTATGAGGCTGCATATCTTTTGAGATTTGGAGTTGGTCCTTCCAAGTCAGGGTTGAGGAACACAGGCAGGACAGTATGAGTAAGATTACACAGCCACTTCCCGTAGTATAACTGTTCCTTACAGACAGGGCCGTCCCTAGGGGGTCCAGGGCCCAGGGCAAATCACTCTGTGTGGGGCCCGCCCTTAACATCACGGGTTGTTTTTGCATATTTTGGGCCTGGCTGCTTCCTGAATTTCTGGCTTCCGGCGCCATGTGACCGGAGCCGGAAATGCAAAATCTGCCATCTTTGTTGCAGGAAAAAAAATTGGGTGGGTTTGGTCGCATTTTCGGACGTACTTCCGCTCTTTCTTAGGGCGTGACTTGACAACTCTTGTGATGTCGAAGTGCAGGGCCCTGCGAAGTGTGGGGCCTGGGGTGGTCGCCCGATTCCCCATACCCTAGGGACGGCTCTTCTTACAGGCCCAGTCCTGCCACCTCCTAGTCAATGGAAATTTTAAAGTAAAGATATCCTAGCACTGGATCTTAGGTCCATAATATAGACAGAAAGGGTAACATTGTTAATAATGATGCAGAAACTGCACAAGTGTTCAATAAATATTTTTCTTCTGTATTTGGCAAGAAGCAGGATGATGTACTCATATCCTATGAGGATGATGAAGTACTGTCTAGTCCATTAGTCTCCAAAGAGGATGTTAGATAACTTCTAGTAAGGATAAACATTTTCAAATCAGCAGCCCTGGATAACTTTTTACCCAAGAGTCCTAAAACAGTTTGCTCAGGACATCTCTGGCCTGCTGATGTTAATTTTTAATAAATCTTGGAATAACTAGGGGAATGCCAGAAGACTGAAAGAGTGCTAATGTTGTGCCCGTATTCAAAAAGGGCAAGTGGAATGACTTGGGTAATTACAGGCTTGTTTGCCTCCTATTATTTTGCCCAGCACTAATGTAAAAGCTGATGGAGAGTCCATTGATAAAAAATTAAAGGTTAGGGATATAATTAATGACAGTCAACATGGTTTTATGGAAAACAGGTCTTGTCAAACAAACCTGATTATATTCTTTGTTGAGATTACAAGTTTAATTGCTAAAAGTAACTCCACAGATATACTATATTTAGACTTTTGTAAGGCGTTTGACTTAGTCCTGGACAACATTCTGATTAAAATATTAGCACTATGCAATATCAATAGAGCACACATTAAATGAACCAAGAACTGGCTAACTGACAGATCTCAAAAAGTAGTTGACAAGGGAGAATCATTATCAAATGAGGGTGTTTCTTTTGGAGTAATTTGCGGTTTGGAAGCAGACCTGATGCGATTCAACATTTTCACCAGTGATCTGGAAATAAATATAAAATCTCTGCTGATAAAATGTGCAGAAGACATGAAGATTGGTGGAGTGGTAAATAATGATGAGGACAGGTAACCTGGGCTCATTCAAAGAAAATGCATTATAATACAGCCACATGCAAAGTGATGCCTCTTGGAATAAGGAAAGCAGGACATGCCTACAGAATAGGGGACTGTGTCCTAGACAGTAGTGACTTTGAACAGGATTTAGGAGTCATAGTGGACAAGCAACTCAACATGCCCTCCCAGTGTGATGTTGTGGCAAAAAGGGATTTGTATAAACAAGGGAGTAAAGCTGATTGAAACTTGTGATTTTTCAGTTCACAAGAAATTCGGGCTTTTCAGAATTAAAACATCGGTTATGGTGGAGTGGGAAGCCTACCAGCTTCTGGGGCTGGCATACTCCCTACACAGAGCTGTCCACCCTGGAACACTGGCAGTTTGCAGTGGAAACCTACCTGTGTTTAGAAAAAAGTTTTGTTGAGTGTATAATAGATTCAGTGAAACACTTTTTGTTGCAGTGAATCAGTATTTTCTGATGAAACTTAGTTTCTTTGGAGGACTTCCAGCCAGCCCTAGTAGGGAGTAGAAGAGGTCATTTTTATTTCGGTGTATGACATGCCATGTTGATGAGACCTATACTGGAATACTGTGTCCAGTTCTAGGATCCACATTTTTAAAAGGCTGTTAAAATTGGAGAGGATTCAGAAAAGAGCCATAGAAATTATCTGAGGTCTGGAAAGCAATGCCTTACAATAAGAGACTTAAAGAGTACAATCTGTTTAGTTTATCATAAAGAAGATTGAGGGATGAGCTGATTACAGTATATAGATACCTTTACATACCAGGTACTAAAGGGCTGTTTAGTAAAACACTGCCTTAGCATTCAGGACCCTAGAGTTCCCAGGGTCCATGATTCTGGAACAGTCTGCCAGGTAGACTACCTGGGAACTAGGGTTCAATTCCCTTTCATGGAGAATTTAAAAATTTGAGTTTTCATTCTGAATCAGAATGAAACCAAATTTTGAAATATCAAAAAATCATTCACAAAATGGAATTACTTTTCTCCACATACTCTAATTAAAACATATATATTTCAATGGGCCCATCTTACTTCATTATGGGCTAGTGTCTGATATGTTTGCCAAAAATACATACATTAAAAAATTAAAGTTCTTAGGGTAGAGTGTTCCACTATTACCTATGCAGTATAGTTCAAACATACAGCAGCTTATATATCTCTAGAGCTTCAGAACATGAAATAAACACAGTTGTGCTTCTTTGGATCATTAGACAATCAAATCGTGGCATATCGTTTAGCTAAATGCCAAACCCCATATCACTTCACTTTGACAGATGTAGAAATCCTGGTACCTGATATGAGATGACCACTATAACATCCAGCTATCAGGGTTTTAGCAGAAAGTCTTGCTCAAATAATGAAAAACCTTCTGTTCTTCATCAGAAGGATGATCTGTTTGTAACTATCTAGCTAATTGCTCATTATCTTATTGAAAAACAGCACACTACAGAGAAATATCCAGCACTCTTAATAGTTGGATGAAACTTGTGTACCTATTTCAACTTCCTGAAACTGTCAATGATAAGACAGTAGGTGCAAGAACACCAGGGTCAAGTAAAGTGGGAGATACAAGCCAAAAGCAGTGTTCTAAAACCACAATAATTACTACTAAGGACAATAAGTACTAGATCAGTTATGCTGTAGGGGCTAAATACTGTACAGCATTGACACATGCAAAGTGGTATCAGATGGCAGAAATACATTGATTGTCTATTAGCAGGTACTGTGACATTGTGATTGGATAAATTAGCTGACCATTGTCATTTTTTCTGCTCTTTGCTGCCTATATTTTTCCCTCTGTTTTAATCTGTCAAAAGCTTTTACCTCTCACCTTACAGATATACCAACAATCCATAACAGATGTTTCTGAGGGTACGTATTAAAAGTTGTTTGAAAGTGTAAGTAAATGTAATGCACCAGGTCTCCTTTGAACAAATTAACAGATTAATTAGTAACTAAATCTAGCAGGTTAAAGCATGATTTACCCTTGCAAATGTTTCTTGGTTTTCCCCATCCCATTATATTCATCTAGGTGCTTTTTGCCTATATCGGCAATGATGTTCTCTACTGTTTTCCCTCATACCATATCAGGGCAGTCCTGCAAGTTGTGCCACAGAGGTTCCCACACAATGGGATGCTGCACATGCTCAGGGGTCTGCTTTCATAGAACACATGCCGGACTGAGGCCTTTCCCAGGATCAGACTTTGCACTATACAAGATGGCCTTGATGTTGGCCTTCCTCTAGGACAGTAGCTTTTTTCAGTGACAGAGTGCATGTCTTTGCTGGTATCTCAGCTACTTTGTTCTTTAGCTCCTTGAGAACTCTTGCCATCCGGTGGTGCTGATTTATTGCTATTGAACTTCTCAAATTGTTCCATCAACACTTGGTTTGGTTCCTCTGTCTCAACAGGGCCAAATCCTCCAGTCCCTACTCTGTCTCTTCAGGCAATAATCCCATTGTGCCAGATCCTCAGCTGATGTAAACAGGCATAACTCCACTGAAACAAATTAAACTAGCTGAGGATCTGGTGTGTCGACATCCCAGTGGGAGTAGAGAATGTAGGACTTAGCTCTTTAAAGGTTAATTCTGGGGTAAATGCAGCCCCCCCATCCTCTGTGATGAAGACTGATACAAAGCTTCCAAACAATTTTCTTATCCTCTCTGATTTCCCTCTTTATGGCCTGCTGACTTAGCAGACTCAGTGACTCTCCAACAGATTTCCCCAGGCATTATACTGAACGTACTTTGGGTTGTTTTTTTCCCAGAGTTAGCTTTATTTGTTAAAAAATGATGATGCACATCAGTGGGGCCAAGATGAAAATAAAAGACACTTTCTGTCCCATAGGACTTAGAAGACAAACACAGATAAAACTAGAGGATACTGTTTGCAGTACTTCAGTAACCACTGAAGCGAGTTAAGGGATAATGTTAAATACCAACAAGAAATAACTTATAGAGTAAGTACTGTACTGATGCTGTTGTAATCTATCCTGTCTGTTTTCTCTGTCTATCTCCCACCCAATTCCTGTCTTTGCGGCCTTCTCCTGCTCTAGGTTTTTCTGAAAAATTTCCATCATTGCTAACACCAATGGGAACACTAGCATAGAGAAGATGTCAGCAGACACTGGGGTTTTCACTACTGTGTCATGTAGTCCTGTGAGGAAGGTAATTCTAACAGCTTTAGTTTGATTGAGCAACAGTACAGCAATATGGGAATCAGCGTAGAGAAAATGTCAGTAGTCAAGGGAGATGGGGAACATGACATGGACATGTATTTTGGCTGTTGGAACAGATAGAAACGGTTGGATATTCAAATGTTGTAGTGGAAGCAGGAAGTGGATGCCTACCCCTCTATGCACAGTCAGTTGCAGGATGGAAGTTGTAGTAACAAGTTTTTGAGGATGAATCTATAGATATGCTAATAGAGAAACATATAGTTGTCATGTGCCTCTCCTACAACATCTATCTTAACTATTGTATATGACATGATGCACTGTGTAATCAATTACCTTATTTTGGAAAGGTGGAGTTAACTAAAACTAGTGTCAAACTCTGATCCTATTTATTCCATAGGAAGCTGAAAATAATTGCAGCAACATTTCCTAAATTCACTCTGCACTGCAAGGCTAGGTTTACTACATAAAGCCATCTAGTGGACAACACATACTTTGTTCCTTAATGTCCCTGCACTCCTTGACTCATGCAGTTTTTGCCAAATTTCTAATAGTTTCTTTAGTCATCTAAGAGATTTTATGCATGCCATATCATGACCCAAGCCTGAGATATATGCTTATGGCTCTTTGATAGTTTCCCTACAACTGTGCTTTCTGTATAAAAATAAAAGAAGATGGGTACTGAACCATGCTATATTTTAACAGAATAAATAAAGAAGGGTGTTATCAAATGTCCTTCCATGCAAGTGAAATGATCCCAGTGCTCTGAGAGTAAAATCAGGCTAACAATGGCAGCATTTTTAAAAATGGTTTTGGTAACCATGAAGAACAGAGGACATCACAGTAGAGGATAACCTAACATATCACCAAAAAAACTCCCTGCAATGAAATGAACTAATTATGGTCCCAATTCAACAAAGCATTTAAATGTGTGCTTAACTTTAAGAATGTGAGTAATCCCATTGACAGCCAGTCAGACTACTTATGTGCTTAAATGTCTAAATACACAGATGAATGCGTCATCCACTTTACCTTTGCAAAAGTCTTTTAGAAACATCTTCCACAGAGCTGACCTTACAACTTCCCAGAATCCAGTAGGAGGTACAGGATAATCAGGAAGGCAGCCAGCCAGCAATTTATGTAGGATAAAAATGCAGGGTGTAAGGATTGGATGGTGTAACTGCATATTACACAGGTCTAAGACATTCTGTGCCCACTCCTTTCATACACATACAATGACTTTTCTTCCCTGTAGAGAATAGCTGTACTATTTTCAATGTCATTCTCTTTCTACATATAGAGCTCTGAGCAACTGCGCGTATTCCTCTGAGGAAAGGGCTCCCATCTCTCCTTTCCAAAACTACCATGTAACCCTCTGAGTTTGTTCCAAGTCACCCTGTGTGGGTTAGCACAGTGGGGATGATTTTTATATAGAGCAGACAGAGCTAAAAGCTCTGCAAACCTCCTGTTCAATACCCACCATGTTAATCAAGATGGCAGCAGTCCCATTCGCTCAGTAGATTTTTGATGTATTTTTCAATTATAAAATGATAGATTTATGACAAGTTGTTTCTCAAGGTATCGATAAACAAGTCTTATTCTATAGCCTTTGCACAGGCAAAACTCCAGTTAAGTTCAAGGGAGTTTTGCCTACTCAAGGACTGTAGGATCAACATTAAACATTCCTCCTCCCTCCCATACCCACACTAATTTATCTGGTGATCTCATTTAGTAAATCATAGCTGCAGGAATGTTACACTATAAAACTGCAAAGGAAACAATAGGAGAGTGAATGAAATGGGTGTGTATGGTGTGTCTTAGCCTGTGTGTGTAGAAGACCAAAATGTCAGTGGAGCAGTCTAGCCCATTTGAACTTTTTTTTTGGTTACACTTTTAGGGCTGAAGCTACAAGATTAGGCAACGGCATTAATTTAATGGAAGTCAGGTGTGTGTGTGTGTGTGTGTGAGGGAGGGAGAGAGGGAGGGAGGGGAGGTGTCTCATTTTCCAAATCTATTCCCTATTTTAACCTTTTTGGGTGATATTTTCAGAAGTGCCACTGGGTGTGTCTACTCTGAGCTAGTTTTAATCTAACTAGCATGAATACCAATATCAGTGCAGGATTTCAGCACAGCCTGGTTACCCAAGTAAGTACTCAGGGACTCGAATGGGTTTGTCCCTGGGTACTTTTTCCTGTCCCTTGGGTGGGCTACATTAGAACTAGCTTGGGTACGTCTACACATGCAGCAATCACCCCTCTGACTTAAGTGTAGCTATACCCTAAGTGACTCCCGAGCCTAAGTCCCCATTTTAAAAAATGACTCCAGCACTTAGGAGCCTAAGTTTCACTGAGGGTCTGTCTACACTACTCCTTGTGGTGGTGTGTAGAGTACATGCACTGCAAGCTCCCTAGCATGTGAATAAATAGCAGTGTAAATGGCGAGGTACTGGTGAGGCAAGTAGAGTAAAGACATTCCTGAACCCTGTGGGTATGTACTCGAATGTATATCACACAGCTCTCCCCATCTACGGGGCTATTTTCAGCAGTGTAGTGTCCCACTACTTGCCTGCTGCTGGGCTCTCTTCCCATCACAGGGAAAGGCTCTCGTGGTGGTGAAGGTTCTCTGGCAGTGGGGAAAGGCTCCGGCAGTTTCCTGGTGCCAGAACCTTTCACTGCTGCATGTAGCTAAACACTGCAGTGTGGCCACAACCTGCTTTTTCACTGTGACATGTAGCTACATGTCCCCTACACGCCATTGTTGGTGGTGTGCCATGTAGACACAGCCTAAGAGTCACTGTGACTTAGATTCCTAGGGGCAAGTCACTTTTGGAAATGGCATTTAGGCACTTTTGAAACCGTTACTCCTTGTGTGATTGAGTGCATGGAGTGAACAAGTGAGCCTGCTCTTGGATCACTTAGATGCCAATTAGTTCCCCAGAGAAACCTGATGGAGGTAATTAGATAATCAGGCTGGTGGGCTGGATGGGATAAAGATTCATTTAGCCCATCAGCCCAAGGCTGGTAAAGAAGCACAGAAAGGAAGCCCGTAGGGGTGGGGCAGGGCTGGGCTATCTGAGCCCAGTCACACACAGGGCTCAGGGAAGGAAGATCTCTGCTCTTCTCAGGACCTGATGAGCAGGCCAAAAGCACAGAGGATATTGTAAATAGACAGTGGCACAGGATTGTAGTGGTGTTGGTGGAGAGAACTCCAAGTTTGGTGCACACAAGTTTTCCTACACTGCAACATGAACAAAGAGCTAAAATGACCACATTTTGGGAGGGTGCTAGGAAGTCTGGGATATGGGTGGTTAAACTTATATAATGCAGTCCAGGCACTGACGCCCCAGGTTGGGACCAAGGGATCAACAATTTCTAACCTGGGTTACCAGTGAATGTAGATGCTCAAGCCCTAGGTTAACAAACCCAGGGTCTACTAACTAAACTTTTATTAACCCTTGGCTTACATTGCAGTGTAAACATTAAGACACTGATCAAGATCTTCCAAGACAGGAGCTTAGGATTTTCCTAGATATGGGGAACTTATTGGTGCTTGGCCCTATTAAAAATCAGTTCAGTTATTTAGCTACCTTAATATGGATTTAGGAGCCTAACTTGAAGAGATTTGGGACTTCATATTGGCCTAATTATCCTACTGAAGCAAGGAGCATTTTTGATTGACTTCAGTCAGAGCAGAGTCACAGTCAGCATGCTG
This sequence comes from Emydura macquarii macquarii, assembly GCF_026122565.2. Lineage (NCBI taxonomy): Eukaryota > Metazoa > Chordata > Testudines > Chelidae > Emydura > Emydura macquarii. Next base: position 11,443,562 of record NW_027132342.1, on the reverse strand, counting down.
CCAACTCTGGTGATTTTTCTCACAATATTTGATGTTTTATTTAAAGCCCCAGCTTCTGGAATCATTTGATTACATGACGATTTCAGTTTTCATTTAAGCTCAGTAAGTTTCTAGTGCTTGTAGTTGCTAGCAGTTTTCAAGAGAAAACTTGAAAAATGTAACCCAAGTGCGGCTGAAAAACCAGAAGGTCAAAAGAAGGAACCCAAAGAAAGAAAATGTTTAAATTTTCATGATTTTAGGCTAGTTTTGGGGGGCTCTCACTGATTATTTTTGAATGTTTGGGGATGGAAATATCACATCCACAAAGTTTGTGGAATGATCTGGGATCTTCAGATGCTAGGCTTTAGAGAGGTACAAATTATTATTTGTTTTATTAACTGGCTACAGAGCAGTTAGAAAGACAGAGCTGACTCTTCTTATTCATTTTGTGGTTGCAGTGTTTTGAAGAACACAGTGGAAGAGGGTTCACTTGGGGTAAAAAGGATAAGAAGACTGAGGATCACTTTTTTAGTTAGCTGGAACATAAAATACTCCTGTTGGAGGGATATTTCTTCTCACTAATATCACATCGAACAAACTGCTAAATGAAATCAGCAATCCAAATTTCCTCCTGTTTTCAGCTTAACTGCTCATTTTAAATTGTTGCTTTAATAAGCAGTTGGATTTTTCATAATACTTAAAAGGAGTTAAAGCATGAAGACACTTAAAGAAATGAGATGTCAGGTCTTTAACTAATGGGATTATACAGTAGGGACCCTTTAAAGATGGCTTGGCCCAGTGATCTAGCCTCCATAAAGACCTTATTATAGGTCAGCAATTTATTTTGTGGGCAATAGCTCCCTTTGAATAACACACACAATCAAAAATTTAGATTTGTGCAAAAAGCATAATTTTATTGAAGTGTTCTAATTATATGCATGAGCTTTCCTGACCCAGCTATGTACAGTTTCCATGTGTCTTGTTGCATTTATTTTCTATAACACTAGCTCTGAATTGTGTCTTAATTTTAAGTTTGCCTGTTTTCCAAAACAACTTTTTCATCTGCTCTACCATCCCATGAATGTCATGTTAAGGATTGAATTTCTGGGGAGGGTGGTGTTGGGAATGTGACCACAAATTTTTACAATAGGAAAAGTATCTATCTTTCACCCTCTAGTTATTTAAAAACAGGATGGATTTCCCTCAGACTTTCAAAATCAACATTCACCTTTGGGATGAGATCAAGCCTAGAAATTTTCACCCCAAAAGGGGTATTTTTCATAAAGATAGGAGGATTTGTTATTCATAATTTATTGTAGCCTTTAGGAGCCCCAGCCCAGGGGCACTGTACAAACACAACAAAAAGATGCTCCCTGCCCCAATGAGCTTCCATCTAAGTATAAGAAAAGAGACAACAGATGGATGGAGACAGACTGACAGGACAGTGCAAGGAAACAATGAGACAATATTGTTCAACATGACAGGAGGTGGTCTTAGCGCACCAGCTGCCTAACCATTGTCAAGTTTTCCATAGGCATTTGAAAACATGGGTTTATACAGAAACCACATTATATCTCAAACTATAGCTTTCATTGCTGGCGAAAGCCAGAATGCCTTATGGGAAATACAAAGAATTACTTGACATAGTTTCTAAACCTGTGGTACGTGAACCCCTGTGGGTACACAAGACACAGGCAGAGGGTACCTGGGGAAAAATAGAGTGAAGGAGAGGCAGGTGACAGCTGCTGACTTCTGGGGAAGCCAAGTGGCAGCAGCCCACTTCCCATCCGGTCCCAGCTCCTAGCTGGGAGGCATGTAGCAGCTCCTGACTTCTGGGGAAGGTGGGCACTTCCCGTCCAGTCACAGCTCCCAGCTGGGAGGTGGGTGGCAGCCGCTACAGTTCTGGGAAGCCAGACTGCAGCCATCTGCTTCCCGCCTGGTCCCAGCTGGGAGGCAGGTGGCAGCTGCCGGCTTCTGGGGGAGGCGGGTAGCAGCCCCCCACTTCCCGCCGGGTCCCAGCTCCCAGGTAGGAGCCCGGTGGCAGCCTCCTGCATCTCGTGAGCTGGGCTCGCAGCTGGGTGGTAGCCACCCACGCTCCGGCTCCAAGCAGAGGGACAGCCGCCTGCCCCTCGGCTTGAAGATGGGCAGCAGCCGTCTGCCCACATCCCTCCTCTGCCCACATCCCTCCTCTGCCCCAGCTCGGATTGGGTGGCTCTAGCTGTGCAGTGAAGTTGACAACTATGACAGCCCCAGATTTCACCAGGTACCCTCTTTTCCTGTCTGTCTCTCACCCCTTCCTCCTCTCAAATCTATGGCAAAAAATTTGGCGCAGCGCTTTATATTCCCCAGCATTGGCATGCTGCTCAAAACCTCCTAGCTTTGCCCAACATCACTTCTAGCCCAGGTACATACTTGAGTTGTGCACCTTTGGTGTAAAGGTGGTAACCCTACCCACATTAGATCTGACATCTATCATAACATGGCCTTATATACTCAGCCCTCCTTCCAACATATGGCTTACATTAGTCTGTAAATATAAAATCCCATGGAAAATTGAGTGTTGGGGTACTTATTAAAATTTTCAGAAGTTAGGGGGTACTTGCTACTTAAAAGGTTGAGAAACACTGACTAAAGAGATGTGAATACACCCCTCAATAGTCTGTCAAATCTTGCCTACAAACTGTGCATCTATTGCTAAGGTGCCTATCTCCTTGATAAATCTAAGGCCTGATCCAAAGCCATTAAATAAATTGGAGTTGTTAAATCTGGCGCTAAGTGTCTTAAGCTATGTCTACGCTTAAAATGCTACAGCTGCAGCTGTGCCGCTGTAGCACTTCAGTGTAGACACTTGCTACAGCGATGGGAGCGGTTCTCCCATCACTGTAGTAAATCCATCTCCTCAAGAGAAGGTAGGTGGGTCGATGGAAGAATTCTTCCATCAACCTAGAGCTGTCTATAACAAGCATTAGGTCGTCTGAAATACATCTCTCAGGGGGTGTGGATATTTCACACCCCTCAGAGACATAGCTATGCCAGTGTAACTTTTCAGTGTTGACTAACCATTAGTTTCTATGGTGGATTGCTCACTGAAATCACTGGGAGTTTTGCTGGAGTAAAGGAGGACTTCAAGACTGTGCTTTGAGGTCACAATGACTTTAAAGAATCAGGCACAGATTTCTTTTTTTAATTTTAAATCCATTGCCCTGTTCTTGAGTGAATCAACTCTATTGGTTTGTTGTGGCTGTTTGCTGCTGACCAATGTGCAGGTGGGTAATAATTCTGTATTTTGAGTATTAACATTTTATAATAGTGCATGCACAATGATAGACTAGAAGGATCTGAATCTGCTGCATCCATTGGCAAAGTGTTGCCATTGATTGAAATGAAAGTAGGATCAAGCCTTAAAAAATTCTGCTGACCAACAGCTGGAGTGCATGTTCTACAGAACTAATTCCCATTTTGCTGGACTTAATGTTTCTGTTAGTTCACACAGCATCTTTATACATTTGAGTATAATACAATAATTATAAATACAAGGTCTTGTCCTGCAATCCCTTACTCATGCAAGTAGCCTTTACTCATGCACGCAGTACTCCTGAAGTTGCTCAACTGGGTAAAGGTTTACAGGTTTGAGCTCGCATAGTCCAACAAATAAGGTAATTCCTATACATGTATCACAATATAGCTAGTGACTGCTTCTTATTTATCTTCTAAATCTATGTAGTGTACAGCTCACTATCATTGGATTTTATGCCTTCGACACCCTGTGCGGTACGGGATAGTATTGCCACCATTTTACAGATGGAGAACTGAGGCATAGAGTTTGTGACTTGCCTAAGGTCACAGGTCGGAGGCTGAGCTAGGAATTGTCCCAGTCCCAGTCCAGTGCCCTATCTATTAAATGATCTTTCCTACTATAAAGGCTGCCACACTGTAAATGAGAAAGGAAATGAGGCCTACTCCAAAGTTCATTGAAGTCATCAGTGGAATTTAAATGAAGCCCATGGGACCAGATCCTGCAAAGACGTGTGTGTGTGTGTGTGTGTGTGTGCGCGCGTGCATAATTCTACATATGTGACTAGTCTCATAAAAGTCAAATGAATTAAAATTACACACCTTCTTAAGTCTTTTCAGGCTTGGCCCTTACTGAACAGAAAAAGGAGAGCAAGAAGATGCCATGACCTCAAAGCCATAAATTGTTGTTTCAGAAACTAATCCTATGACAAACTTACTTACATGTACACCACAAAATATAAATTAATGGGAATGTTTATCCATCTGTTTCATGTATTAAGGTCAATACTGGAACCCATATGCCCTCAAAGATTTGACTTTTCTGTTTTCCTCACAAGAGGAATTAAGTCTGCAGTCTCATCCTGTAGGGATCAGTGGGTGTTTTGTCTGTACAAAAACTGCAGGATCGAGCCCATAGATCTCAGCAAAAATAGACCAAGATTGAAATATGCAAAAATTGGGACTGGCTGGACACACATTTGTAATATTATAAGGACAATATGAATATATCTTGGAAATCGATTCCACCCTGAAACGATAGGAGAGATAGAGTGTTTGCTAATATGAACAAAATAAACCCTTTTCTAAATCAAGGCTTGATCTTGCAAGATGCTGACCTTGATCTATCAAAGCCCTTCAGCACATGCGGCACTTCAAGCATCCGACTTCAATGGGACTATTCACATGCTTAAAGTTAAGCCTGTGCTTCCATGCTTTGCTGGATTGAGTTCAGAGTCCTCTGCACTTTGCAGAATCAAGCCCTCAGTGAACAACCCCCGAGCACCAATGAAATCCTCAAAGTAGGACTTACGTGGCATGTAAGTGTTGCATACGCCTTGTGCTGACTCTCTGCATGGGGTGAATTTTATCCCTAGTTCATGATAATAATGTTTATGTTTAAAGAATCCTCCATACTTAATTAAATATTACTAAAATGCCTATTTTAAAAAGGCAACAAATGCTAGAAAATGCGGAAATACAAACTTGCCAATAACCATTTCCCAGCATGAAATAAACCAGATATCCGCTCCAGTGCAGAATCTGGAGACAGGATTTCACTTCAGGCTGGTATATTTTAATGAGAATTTTGCAAGCTGGTTTATAGCAAAACTGTTCTGGGAAGGTAGAAGAAACGATTTCACTAAAAAAAGGTTCCACCCTATCTGATTATAGATATCCATTTCCCCGCAAAAAGCATGTTGCATGCCTAATAAACAGTAGTGGTTTGAGAGCCAAAAAGTCTGTCCTGTAAATAGCTACTTAGGAACAACAAAAATAATCATTAAAAAAAGAAAAAAATACTTTACGAAACTTCTTTGCAAAATCCTTGCTATGCATATGTGCAGTTGCCCTTTCTGAAGTTCAGTACCTCATCTGCTATCTACGTTCAATTTTAAACTACCAAAAGCAATTAGACTGTGGAGAGGACTAGTTTCCTGCCAAATGTATTTATTTATTTTAAATAGAAATGATTTGGGAGGGATAGAAGCATGAGCAGCTGGTAACATTTTCTTGATTAGTTTTTTCCCCCTGCATTTTCTAATAATGAATTCAAAAATTATTTTTAGCACTTTTTTAAAATTACTTTAACAGATTATGGGCACGTAAAACTTAAAATCCTGGAGTCCAGTGATTAATAAAGGAAAAATGCAGAGAAGGAGAAATAAATACAAGGAAAAGAAAAAGAGGCATTGAGGCATGAGAAAGTGAGATAAAAGAAAAATAAACATAGCAAGCACAGTTGCCGTCTTACAAAAATATATTAAATGGTGGATGGCTGCTTCATAACAATAATTTAGTTCTATCTACTGAAATTTAAAATTAAAGACCAAGGATCAGATTCTCAACTAATGTAAATTGGTTTAGCCTCATTGACTTCAGTGCCATTATGCCAATTTAAATCAGCCGAGGATCTGACCCCAAGAGTCAAATGCTGGCATGCACTTCACATAGGAACTCATCAGAAACCTCACATCTACTAGTAGGCATAGAGAACTGAAGATACCTAGTCCTATTTAGCTTTACTTCTAAGGGGGGTGCTACAGAATCTGTGCGCAGCAAGAGTCCTGGAGATGCATTCTGAGAAGGGGCCTTGGGATCAGGTAGCATGGTTTGCAATGCTTACCTTCTAGATGCCTTAAACCAACAAGGACCCGGCAACGGGGGCTCAGTGTGGGGAAGCTTGGACCCAGAACACTGGTGCACATTAAGACTGTTTTTGAAACAAGTATGTGGCAACAAGCGTCTTCAGTTTGCTGGAGTTCACTGACTGCTTCAGAGGCTACTCTATTTAAGGCTTGTTCTGGTCATTCCATCAATCTTCTATTCAAGGGAACCTCAGAATGTCCACATTCTATTACAATTTTTTAAAATCTCACTAAGCTCTTTGGGGCAGGGATTTTTTGGTTCTGTGTTCATACAGTACCTAGCACAGTGGGGTCCTGGTTCATGACTAGGGTTCCTGGGCAGTACCACAATACAAATAGTAATAATTAATTAATATACGTTCTAAAGAGCTCTGTAAAAGAATTCTCACTGCAAATGAAAGCAGAGGTAAACTGTGGGGTTCTTTAACTGCACAATGTGCTGTCATTATATTATTGGCCCTCCTGCCCCAAGCAGACAGCTGTATTTGCAGACTTGCAGGTTGTTTCCATTAGGGGAGAAACTGATGATGGAGTCAGGTGTTCCTTGGATGCAGTCCTGTTTGTTTACAATGAATGTACACAGAGACCTGTTTCCTGAACACAGCAGGCACAGACCGCAGGCAGTTTCCCGGCTCACAATTCCAAACCTCTTTCTAGCCAGCATGCTGCCCAAAAAGAAGTTTCTCTCTCTCTCTCTCAACTTTCTCTCAGGGCCACACTTCTCTGCCTGTCTCCTGGCTTTTCTAGTCCTGTCTCCTTGTGACACAGAACCTCTGCATTTTCAAACAGCCCTCCCTAGGAAACCTCTCAGCCCACATAGCTCAGCTTCTGTTTGGCTTTGCATGTGACCTACTTCCTTGGGTAGTGGCTTCTATTGTCCCCAGCTATCTTACTCCTTAATTGCATCTTATATTTATCCTGAATGAAGAGTAGCTAGCATCTCCATCGGCCTCAGCAAGATCTGTACTTGCCTAGAGATCAAAAACACACCTGCTGATATCCTCCAACACCCTCCATCATAGCAATGACAATTAGTTGAGAAGGTCAAGAAAAATGTTAACTTCTACTTTGTTTTTAATCTAACCAAACAAGTTATCTTAGGGCCAATAATAAAAGTGAAAGGTCCTCAGATCATCTCCTATATATGTATTTGGATACAGTATTTTCCTTAGCTCTGTTTTCCTTTATAGTTTGGTAATGAGATAACTGGGTGGCAACTGCTGCTACTTAATAAACTTCTTGGAAGGAATAGTCATCATGCCTTTACTTCAGCTAAATTACAACTTCCTAAACTAAACAAAGGAGGGGGAATAACTAGGATTGCACTGAAAGAGACCGGTCTCAGCCAATCAGGGTGCAGCGATGCTTTTCAGATATTAAAGCAAAAGCAGAGGTCTTTTCCCAAGTATCCAGTTCCCTGGGTTCTGATTTGCATAATTACTACACAGTTATTTTGCAGCTGTACTGTATGTGAATCCCAGTGCGCTGACATCTTTAATAGCCACCCAGAGCACAGAGATTTGTTATTTCTCTAATGGGACTGGAAATCTGCAAATCGTCTTTACTCTGATTGGCTGCTACATGCCTTCTGTTTTGATTGGCTCCTGGAGAGCAATATCTTGACTTAAACTGTTTTCCCAGCAACAAAAATGCAGCCTCAGCTTGTCACACCATTCAGCTGAAGTAGGAAACTCCAAAAATTACATGAAAGAGAAGATGGGGGGAAAAAAAATAAAAAACACCCAAAAAGGCAAAGCAAGTGGGCTGTGAAACTACTGTGAGGGAAAATGTTTTTATAAAGTGTCTAATCTTCTAAGTCATTTCTCTCCTTCAGGCCCAATCTTGCTCCAAGTGAAGTCATTATGAATTTTGCCAATACCCCTTCATTCCTTGGATGCCTGAAGGACTCTCTTCCCCAAAATCACTGTCATTTATTTGTTTTTATGTTGGAAATATCCCAGCATCTCCCCTGTCCCCAGTACAATTTCAAAACAAGTGGATTCCATGGCAAATAGTGTATCCGGGGCAGCTGCTTGAGATTAACTGTGTGCTGATCCCTTGAGTTGTTGCCCAGAGATTGTATACTCTAATGGGCACTTTTATGGACACCCCTCTCTATTCCCGCAAACAGCTGGGCAGGGAGTTGTCACTTCATGGCTATGGAATATATCCCTTTTCACTCTGAATACTGATGTTGGTGACTCTGGTCTGTCTGCCTGCTTCTGTGTTTATAAGAACTCTTGGATGTAATTTAAAGTAGCCTAGAAGCAGCATTCAGTTACACAGGCTAGCTATGGATTCTTTGCATCATTTGTCCAGTTCAGGATATCTATAACTGCTGCTTCCCCTTGGACCAGCCATTCCCAAACATTTTCCCCGCATGACCCCATTTTCAGATGTTTCCCACTACCCCAGACAGCATGGAAGTTGTAGGTCAAAAATGATGTCCTCCCTGCAGTGAGACCTCACATGCACTGTACATTTTACTTTACAAAAATGGCATCCTCTGGACTGCATAATCTCACACACATACAGGATGTGTAAGGTTATGCTGCATGGAGGGTGACATTTTGTGGAGCAAAATAGAATGCGATGTGACCTCGTACATACGGTGTGTGTCAGGTCAAGCTGGGTGGAAGAGGCCATTTTGTAAAATGGCATCCTCTGCATGCTCAGGAGTGCCAGACCCCATCTGCTGATGAAGTGACCTCACTTGGAGTCATGACCCACAGTTTGGGAACTGCTGCCTTAGACCATATCATTCCCCATCTTCAACTTTCCCTGTTCTGGCTATCCTGAGTAAGAGCATGTACATGGCTTTTGGAGCAAGCTCAGAATACCTTTTCAACATAAAAGGTGGCTAAGCGAATTTATGTTGGCAAATTGCATCTAGTTCTTAGATCCCTGTGTAAGCAATTTAAAAATAATGACTAGTGTGTTTGGGTGAAATTCTTTCAAACCTTCCTAAGCTTTTCTGTGGCAAAACCCTCAACATAAAGATTTTTTAGAAGTAAACAATTAAGCAAAAATAAAGACTTGGGAGACTTTTATAATTAATGGTCATTTCTACTCATTTGCAGAAATTACCTCTTGGGATAGGAGAGAAGGCCCTCTCCTGGATCAGTAACTGGTTAAAAGGTAGGAAACAAAGGGTAGGAATAAATGGTCAGTTTTTAGACTGGAGAGAGGTAAATAGTGGTGTTCCCCAGGGGCCTGTACAGGTACCAGTACTTTTCAACATATTCATAAATGATCTGGAAAAAGGGGTAAACAGTGAGATGGCAAAATTTGCAGATGATACAAAACTACTTAAGATAGTTATGTCCAAAGCAGACACTGAAGAGTTACAAAGGGATCTCACAAAACTGGGTGACTGGGCAACAAAATGGCAGATGTAATTCAATGTTGATAAATGCAAAGTAATGCACATTGGAAAGTATAATCCCAACTATACATATAAAATTATTGGGTCTAAATTAGCTGTTACCACTCAAGAAGGATATCTTGGAATCACTGTGGATAGTTCTCTGAAAACATCCACTCAATGTATAGGGCCAGTCAAAAAAACTAACTGAATGTTGGGAATCATTAGAAAAGGGATAGATAATAAGACAGAAAAATATCATATTGCCACTATGGTACATCCACATCTTGAATACTGCATCCAGATCTGGTTGCCCCATCTCAAAAAAAGATATATTGGAATTGGAAATGGTGAAGACAAGGGCAACTAAAATGATTAGGGGTGTGGAAAAGCTACAATATGAGGGGAGATTAATAAGACTGGGACTTCTCAGCTTGAAAACTAGACAACTAAGGGGAGATATGATAGAGGTCTATAAAATCATGACTGGCATGGAGAAAGTAAATAAGGAAGTGTTATTTACTCCTTCTCAATACAAGAAATAGGAGTCACCAAAGGAAATTAATAGGCAGCAGGTTTAAAATGAATAAAAGGAAGTATGTCTTCACACAATGCACAATCAACTTGTGGAACTCCTTGCCAGAGGATGTTGTTAAGGCCAAGGCTATAATGGGATTCAAAAAAGAACTAGATCAGTTCATGGAGGATAGGTCCATCAATGGTTGTTAGCCAGGATAGGCAGGGATTGGTGTTTGCCAAAAGCTGGGAATGGCTGCCGGTATGAATCACTTGATGATTAGCTGTTCTATTCATTCCTTCTGAAGCACCTGGTATTGGCCACTGTTGGAAGACAGGACACTGGGCTAGAACCATTGGTCTGACCCAGTATGGCTGTTCTTATGTAATCAAGACTAAGATTGTCTGACCTGAAAAATCAATGTGTCTCATAAATACATCCAAGAGAGCATAAATCCTTAATTAAAATCCATCCTAGACACAATCACTCCTAAGTCAAAGTCATGCTTCAAGGCCTTTGTTACCAGAATGACAAAATCTTCCTATGTGGCCTCCCTGATATCATAAATCATGACCCATTTAAGTTTGACTGACAGCTAAGGCCACTGCTCCTTTGATTATGAATGAGGTAAAGTGTTTGCATATAGAACGGATATTCTATTGAAGGTCTCTCAGCAGGCACTTCCGGATATTGCCCCTAGAGCAAGTGACAAATAAGGTGTGAAAAGAACAAAAAATTAACAGTCTCAGAGAGAAAGAACTAAAGGCAGAATTAATCTACCTCTTAATTCATCCACAGGAACTCTTAGGATGCATAAAATACACAGGCTTTTATGGAGACTTTTACTTCATATGCAATGGAATTTCTGATTTTAATAATATCAGTACAACTCTAGTGATATTTGACCTTTCCATAAAATCAGATCTCTTGGCAGTCCTATTAAACGAAGTGAGAAAAACCTCAGGAAAATGTTCAGCGTTCTGATATATATATCAAAACAACAAATTATTTTAAAGATTTTTGCACCAGGTAATATGTATATTAAGACCCCAATCTATCAAGTACTAGTACACATGCTTAACTTTATTTATGTGAATTATCCATTGACTTCAGTAGACCTATCCCTATGAGTAAAGTTAAGCTCATAGTGAAAAAACTGGGATTGTTACCTGAGAAAGGAGGTATATAAATGGGTATATAAATGTGTATAAAGTAATGAATGGCATAGGGAAGATAATATCTAACTCTTATATAGAATTTGTCATCAGTAGATTGCAAAGTGCTTTACAAAGGAGGTCAGTACCATTATTCCCATTTTACAGACAGGGAACCTGAGTAACAGAGAGGGAAAGTGACTTGTCTAAGGTCACTCAGCAGGCCGATGGCAGAACCAGGAACAGAACCTAGATCTCCTGAGTCCCAGTCCATGACTTTAGCCACACAATTTGTCCTCTCATAATACATGGACAAGGAGTCATTCAGTGAAATTGAAAGGTGACAAATTCAAAATTAATAAAAGGAAATACTTTTTTCATTTGTGTAATTAGACTGTGGAACTCATTGCCACAGGATGTCACTGAGGCCAAGGATTTACTAAGATTCAAATAGGGATTGCATTGTATATGGATAATAAGAATATCCTCCAGTTATATTAGTTAATGTTAAAAAAAGTGTTAGACGGAACAATCCCTTCTACTTCAAGATTAAAGCCAATCTCTAACTATTAATAAGTAGGATAGAGACCTTCAGGGGACAGTTTATCCCCCATCTGTGTGGTTTCTTGAACTTTCTTCTAAAACACTTAGTGCTGGCCACTGTCAGACAGAATACTGAAGTAAATGGACCATGGCCTAAGTCTTTTCTGGCTCATGGCCTACATTCATATTCAGGAGCCCGGGATAAATTTGCTATCCATTTTGTAAAAGCATATCTCTTAGTTAATGAGTGATATGTCCTCTCCATACGGGGAGTTTGTTCAGGTTAGTTCTAAGGGCTGGTTAGCTCTAGCCTTTTCTGGCTAGTCCTGTGAAGTGATGTGAACACCACACACTACTTTCATCATTCAGCTCCACTCTTGGGTAAACTTACCAAAACCACCTTTTTCTACATCAGTCATAAAAAATAAAAATGCAAGTTTTGATTGAAAAATGAGTCAAGAAAAAAACATGGTTCCTATGCAGGATAGCTCATTTGCAAAGGACCTCACTAGTGCAGGCTAAAAATTTTCAGTGATTTGGAGTAAAACCCAATCACTGAGCACAAGAAAAACATTTTTTTATATTACAGTAGCATCTACAGGCCTCAGATGAGATTAAAGTCCCATTATGTCCATACACACATGCAGTAAGATGGTCTGAGGAGCTTACAGTATGAAAAATAAGATGTGATAGAAAGGAAGTACAGTTAGTTCCATATTACAGGTAGGGAACTGAGATGAAGAAACTTGCCCAGGACACACAGTAAACCTGTGGTGCAGCTACCTAATGAACCCAGGTCTCCTGAGATCCAGTCCAGTGCCTTGACCACAACCTTGCTTTCTTAAATGTTCTTTTGTTACCAAAGGTGAAATCAGCAGAGAGCAGAGAACATCTGCAAGGCCCCATCTGTAAAATAGTCAGAAGTAATGAAAATTAGAATTGTAATGAGGCACCTTTCACTTGAGCATCTCAAAGCACTTCAAAAAATTAACGAATTAAGATCAGAATAAATTTATTTATCAAGTGCTTTAAAATCCATGCCTGTGTGACCTGTCCGTGCCTAGGGTAGCCACCTGAAAATGCCAAGGTCAGAGCAGGCTGTAAAAGGAAAGCAGATTCTCCCAGCACTGGTGGGTGACACTGCAGTCAGACTTCCCAACCAGCCACAAACAATACTTCTGATTCCCCACACTGGTTATCAAGAAGCCAAAATAAAAATATACACAGCCCCCTTTACTGCATTTCAGTCTCTGGCTCCCAATCAGCTACTAGGTCCAGTAAAGAGACCAGTTATTTAAAACTCTATGCTCTTTACCAAAAAGGTTTCTCCTGACCCCAAAGGGTCAGCCACAGTACCAGATCAATATGAGTTTGAATCTTACCCAAAATACCATTCTGCCAGCCAATCCTTTAGTAACTAAAACTAAAGGTTTATTATAAAAAGAAAGAAACAAACTATAAGAGAAATATTAAAGGATTAAAGCAATCAGACATATACAATTGATTTGAAAGTCCGTATATATCAGGTTTCTAATAGAATTGTGGAGTTTGCAGGCTTGTATAGTCCCTCTGGTGTACATCCAGTACCTGGATGAGTCTCAGTCCTTTGTTTCACAGCTTAAGTTCAGTTCAGTTGTAGATGAGTTGATCCAGAGGTAGGTGAAGACTGACTGAAGACAAATGGATGGGGTGCAACTGCCTTTTTTGTCCTTTGGCCTTTGCCATGCTGCTTGTGGAAATTTACAGGAATAAGATGGAGTTCAGGGTCACATGAGTGACTCATTAGGTGTATCCCTGGCTTCTCCCCCTGGGCCCATTGTACCTGTGAATTTTCTTAATGGGCCATTAAGCAAGTTAGTGCTGCAGCCATCCTGTCAGGAGTGTCGCCCAGAAACACAGTACAATATGAAATACAGATAAAAACATATCCATAACTTCCATTACACACAACACATGAATATAAATATCATCATCTTACTTAGCACATTATAGCCTTTCTAACGGTACCTGACATGGCATATCTCACATGAATTATTATGATTCTGACGTATTGATGTTAAAAAATATAATAAATGTCCCCCACCCCCAATCCAGCCAGTATGACAACCCCAGTGCGAGATTGGCGTAGATTCTGAATACACCTCAAGGGCTCCCCTAATCCATCCAGCGTCACAGCCTGCAAGGCACTCAGTGGTATACAGTATTTACTACTATTATTCCACAGAATCAAACTGGAAATGATATATTCTGGATTTTACATACCAGAAAATGAAGAATATGTCAGAGCAGAGAGAAAGCAGAGTCTTGTTAAGGCACATCTGGGTTCACGTTCTAGTATTGCTATAGACTTCAACGAACAGTCGTGAGAGTAGAGCTTCAGAAATTGCATGTTTTTGCAATGAATTAACTTTAATTTGCACAATCATAGCTATTAATAATTCATATAAATGTAAGTCTGGAAGAGACCTTGAGAGGTCATCCAGTCCAGCCCCCTACGCTAAGGCAAGACCAAGTGAACCTAGACCATCCCTGACAGGTATTTGTCTGCCCTGTTCTTAAAAAACCTCAATGATGGAGATTCCACAACCTCCCTTGGAAGCCTGTTCCAGAATTTAAGTACCCTTATCATTTAAAAGTTTTTGCTACTATCTAACCTAAATTTCCCTTGCTGTAGATTGAGTCCATTACTTCTTATCTTACTTTCAGTGAACATGGAGAACAATTGATCACCATCCTCTTTACTGCAGTCCTTAACATATTTGAAGACCGTTAACAAGTCCCCCCTCAGTCTTCTTTTCTCAAGGCTAAACATCCCCAGTGTTTTTAACCTTTCCTCAGGTTTTCTAAACCCTTTATCATTTTTATTGCTCTCCTCTGGCATCTCTCCAATTTATCCACATCTTTCCTAAATTGTGGCACCCAGAATTGGACACAGTATTCTAGCTGACACATCACCAGTGCCAAGCACAGTGGGACAGTTATCTCCTGTGTCTTACATATGACACTTCTGTTAATACAATAAGAATGACATTAGCCTTTTTCCCAACTGTATCACATTGTTGACTCCTATTCAGTTTGTGATCCACTATACCCCCCAGATCCTTTTCAGTGGTACTACCACCTAGCCAGTTATTCCCCATATTGTAGCTATGCATTTCCTTTTCCTTTCCTAAGTGAAATACTTTGCACTTGTCTTTATTGAATTTCATCTGGCTGATTTCAGACCAATTCTTCAATTTTTCAATGTTGTTTTGAATTCTAATCTTGGCTTTCTGAAGTGCCTTCAGCTCCTTTCAGGTTGGTGTCATCCACAAAAGTTATAAGCATACTCTCCACTCCATTATCCAAGTCATTAATGAAAATATTGAATAGCACCAGACCCATGACTGATCCCTTGAGGACCCTACTACACAGGTCCTCCCAGTTTGACAGCAAATAATTGATATCTACTGTTGTACATCCTCCTAATAGTAATTTCACCTGGACCATGTTTCCTTTGTTTGCTTATAAGAGGGTCATGTAGTACTGTGTCAAAAGAGCCTTAATAAAATCAAGATATCACATCTACTGCTTCCCCCCATCCTCTAGGCCAGTAACTCTGTCAAAGAAGGAAATTAGGTTGGTTTGGCATGATTTGTTCTTGACAAATCCATACTGGCTATTTCTTCAAACTCTATTATCCTCTAGGTGTTTACAAATTGCTTGTTTAATCATTTGTTCCAGTATCTTTCCAGGTATCGAAGGTAGACTCATTGGTCTATAATTCCCTGGGTCCTCTTTGTTCCCTGTTTTAAAGATAGGTACTATGTTTACCCTTATCCAGTCCTCTGGGACCTCCATGACTTGTTGAAGATTATTGCTAATGGTTCTGAGATTGCTTCAGTTCATTCCTTAGGTACCTTAGGATGAATTTCATTGGGCTCTGCTGACTTGAATACATCTAATTTATCTAAATATTCTTTAATCCCTTCTTTCCCAATTTTGGCTTGCATTCCTTCCCTCTTGTTAATATTAATTTTGTTGTATCTGGTCTCCATTGACCTTTTTAAGGGTGATTGACTCAAAACACTGCAGCCTTCTTGATACCATCAATTAGCTCTCCTTCCTGCTAAATAGAGGATGTACACTTTCATTTGTCTTTCTCTTGCTCCTATTTTATTTAAAGAACCTCTTCTTATTATCTTTTATGTCACTTGCTCGGTATGTAACTCATTTTGTACCTTTGCCCTTCTGATTTTATCCCTACATGCTTGTAGGGACAAAAGCATGAGCTTATTATTGTTGCCCCTCTGGCTGAAATTTGTGGACTTGAGGATAGTTTCCATTTGGATGAGAAATTGGTGATATGGAGTGTGAGTATTTTCTTAGCATAATCTGTTTATTGACAGAATGCACACAAGAGGTGAAATCCTGACCCCACTAACATCAATGTCAAAACTCCCATTGACTTCAGTGGGGTCAGAATGTCACCCAAGAATTTGTTTCATTGAACAGTGGAAGATACAAACAGCCCAGGCTTAAAATAGAGAAGTCACAAGGGGTCTCAGACCTGCTTCCCCCAAAAAAAGAATTAAACCAAGCCAGATGGCTGAGGGGCACACATTAAGCATTGTTTAACCAAAACTGCTGCTCCCAGATTATGATAGACCTCCCCCACTTATTGAGGCCACTTTAAGCACTGAAAACAGCTCACAGGCAGCATCCTTTTTTCAGAAATCCCAAGTGAACCACTCGAGCCCTGTCCTAAGAGGCTGTCTGTTGGATTCTGCTTCTCTTCATGCTACAGCTGCTCATTACCAGCTCCATATCCATTGGGCAGGCCAGATGAACCAGTATCATTCTTCCTCACCCCCCACAATAATCCCTTAACAGCTCCTGCTTTTAACCACTCCTTCTAAACAGAGCTTATTCTACTTTAACAACCCATTAAGGCAGGCCACTATATTAGCATGTGTATTGCAGTAGCTGATGTCGTGTTGCATTGCATGGATCTGGTGCTAGGCATTGTACATACTCAAGTGTGCTGCTTGCCTGGAGCTAGGATTCGGGATGTGACGGAGAGACTGCCAAAACTTATCAAGTCCTCAGACCGCTACCCCTTCCTGCTTCTCCACGTGGGCACCAATGACACTGCCAAGAATGATCTTGAGCGGATCACTGCAGACTATGTGGCTCTGGGAAAAGAGATAAAGGAGTTTGAAGCGCAAGTGGTGTTCTCATCCATCCTCCCTGTTCAGGGAAAAGGCCCAGGTAGGGACCGTCGCATTGTGGAAGTAAATGCGTGGTTACGCAGGTGGTGTCGAAGAGAGGGCTTTGGATTCTTCGATCATGGGATGTTGTTTCAGGAAGAAGGACTACTAGGAAGAGACGGGATTCATCTAACGAAGACAGGGAAGAGTATCTTCGCAGACAGGCTGGCTAACCTAGTGAGGAGGGCTTTAAACTAGTTTTGACGGGGGACGGGGACCTAAGCCCGAACGTTAGTGGGGAAGAGGGACACTGCAAGGAAGCAGAAGGAGGAGGGGGCAGCAGGGGAGGCCTCCCGATTCATACTGTGAAAGTAGGCCAGTCGGCTACTTATCTCAAGTGCCTGTACACAAATGCAAGAAGCCTGGGAAACAAGCAAGAGGAACTGGAAGTCCTGGCACAGTCAAGAAACTACGACATGATTGGAATAACTGAGACTTGGTGGAGTAACTCACAAGATTGGAGCACTGTCATGGATGGGTATAAACTGTTCAGGAAGGACAGGCAGGGGCAACAGGGGGGAGGAGTTGCACTGTATGTAAGAGAGCACTATGACTGCTCTGAGCTCCAGTATGAAACTGGAGATAAGTCAGTTGAGTGTCTCTGGGTTAAGCTTAGAAGCAAGAACAATAAGCGTGATGTCGTGGTGGGTGTCTGTTACAGACCACCAGACCAGGAGGATGAGGTAGATGAGGCTTTCTTTACTCAACTGGGGAAAGTTTCCAGTTCACAGGGCCTGATTCTCATGGGAGACTTCAATCACCCTGACATCTGCTGGAAGAGCAATACAGCAGAGCACAAACAATCCAGGAAGTTTTTGGAGAGTGTCGCTGACAATTTCCTGGTGCAAGTGCTGGAGCAACCAACTAGGGGCCGTGCTTCTCTTGACCTGCTGCTCACAAACAGGGAAGATTTGGTAGGGGAAGTAGAAGTGGGTGGCAACCTAGGCAGCAGTGACCATGAGATGGTCGAGTTCAGGATCCTGATGAAAGGAAGAAAGGGGAACAGCAGGATACGGACCATGGACTTCAGAAAAGCGGACTTTGATTCCCTCAGGGAACTGATGGGCAGGATTCCCTGGGAGGCTAATATGAGGGGCAAAGGAACCCAAGAGAGCTGGCTGTATTTTAAGGAGACCTTATTGAGGGCACAAGAGCAAACCATCCCGATGTGCAGAAAGAATAGCAAATATGGTAGGCGTCCAGCTTGGCTTAACAAAGAAGTCTTTGGCGAACTTAAACGCAAAAAAGAAGCTTACAAGAAGTGGAAGCTTGGTCAGATGACTAGGGAGGATTATATAAACACTGCTCGAACGTGCAGGAATGAAATGAGGAAGGCCAAAGCACAATTGGAGTTGCAGCTAGCAAGGGACGTGAAGGGGAACAAAAAGGGTTTCTACAGGCATGTTGCCAACAAGAGGAAGATTCGGGAAAGTGTAGGCACCTTAAAGAAAGAGGGAGGCGACCTAGTGACGGAGGATGTGGAGAAAGCTGAGGTACTCAATGCCTTTTTTGCCTCTGTCTTCACAGACAAGATCAGCTCCCAGACTGCTGTACTGGGTGGCACAGAATGGGAAGGAGGCAAACATCCCGCAGTGCTGAAGGAACAGGTTCAAGACTATTTAGAAGGATTGGACATTCACAAGTCCATGGGGCCGGATGCAATGCACCCGAGGGTGCTGAGGGAGTTGGCTGAGGTGATTTCAGAGCCATTGGCTATTATCTTTGAAAGCTCGTGGCAACAGGGGGAGGTCCCTGAGGACTGGAAAAAGCAAATATAGTGCCCATCTTCAAAAAGGGAGGAAAGAGGATCCGGGGAACTACAGACCGGTCAGCCTCACCTCAATCCCTGGAAAGATCATGGAGCAGGTCCTTAAGGAATCCATTTTAAGGCACTTGGAAGAGAGGAAGGTGATCAGGAACAGTCAACACGGATTCACCAAGGGAAAGTCATGCCTGACCAACCTGATTGCTTTCTATGATGAGGTGACTGGCTCTGTGGATGTGGGGAAGGCGGTGGATGTGATATACCTTGACTTTAGCAAAGCTTTTGATACGGTTTCTCACAGTATTCTTATCAGCAAGTTAAAGAAGTATGGGTTGGATGAATGGACTATAAAATGGATAGTGAACTGGCTAGAGCATAGGGCTCAACGAGTAGTGATCAATGGCTCCATGTCTAGCTGGCAACCGGTCACAAGCGGAGTTCCCAGGGGTCGGTCCTGGGACCGGTTTTGTTCAACATCTTTATTAATGATCTGGAGGATGGGGTAGATTGCACCCTCAGCAAGTTTGCGGACGACACTAAGCTGGGGGGAGTGGTAGATACCCTGCAAGGTAGGGATAGGATACAGAGTGACCTAAACAAACTGGAGGATTGGGCCAAAAGAAATCTAATGAGGTTCAACAAAGAAAAGTGCAGAGTCCTCCACTTAGGAAGAAAGAATCCCATGCACAGCTATAGACTGGGGACCGACGAGCTGGGCAGCAGCTCTGCAAAAAAGGACCTGGGGGTAACAGTGGATAAAAAGCTGGATATGAGTCAGCAGTGTGCCCTGGTTGGCAAGAAGGCCAATGGCATATTGGGCTGCATTAGGAGGGGCATTGCTACAGGTCACGGGAAGTGATTATTCCCCTCTATTCGGCATTGGTGAGGCCGCATTTAGAATATTGTGTCCAGTTTTGGGCCCCCCAATACAAAAAGGATGTGGACAAGTTGGAGAGAGTCCAGCGGAGGGCAACAAAAATGATTAGGGGGCTGGAGCACAGGACTTATGAGAAGAGGCTGAGGGAACTGGGCTTGTTTAGTCTGCAAAAGAGAAGAGTGAGGGGGGATTTGATAGCGGCCTTTAACTACCTGAAAGGGGGTTCTAGGGAGGATGGGGCTAGGCTGTTCTCGGTGGTGGCAGATGACAGAACAAGGAGCAACGGTCTCAAGTTGCAGGGAGGGAGGTCTAGGTTGGACATTAGGAAAAAGTTTTTTACTAGGAGGGTGGTGAAGCACTGGAATGGGTTACCTAGGGAGGTGGTGGAATCTCCATCCTTAGAGGTTTTTAAGCTGCGGCTTGACAAAGCCCTGGTTGGGATGATATAGCAGAGGTTAGTCCTGCTTTGAGCAGGGGGTTGGACTAGATGACCTCCTGAGGTCCCTTCCAACTCTAATATTCTATGATTCTATGATTCTATAACACCCATATCACTAAGACCTTGTAATATGCCCCCAAAGTTGTACTGCTATAACTAAAGGTTCGCTTATATATGCCTTTAGTTACATGGCCAAGGATGACCATGATCCACCATCTCACCTCTCCGAGAGGGGAAAGCATGGTACATCATGGGAAATATAGTCTGATCAGGGAGTCCTGCTTATGAAGGAGAATGGGAGCATGAGGCACCGCAGCAGCATTTTGGAATCAGAATGTTTGGGGTTTTGGCTCAAATATTTTAGTATCTGAATTTTTGCCAAAAAAAAAAAAATCTAATTGGAGGGTGAGGGGGTGGGAAAGATAATTTTCCCATCATCAGGTTATATTGGCTTAGTTTACCAACATAAGCTAAATTGAAACCAACATAAAAGGGTCCACATGCAAAGTTGCAGCAGTTCAAATAATTTTTAAAATTGAATTCAGTTAAACTAGTGCAACTTCTGTGTGTAGACAAGGCCTAATGCAGGTACTGCAGGTTCCCAATAATGCCCTGTCTCCTATGCCTGGAGAAAGAGACCAACAGGATTAGAGCACCTTTAAGAAGAAGTAGCATATATTTCACTCACAAGGCTATGACATCTCTGACCCGTCAGTGCCTAGGATAGCCACCTGAAAATGCCAAGGTCAGGGCAGGCTGTAAAAGGAAAGCAGTTTCTCCCAGTACTGGTGGGTGACACTGAAGTCAGACTTCCCAACCAGCCACAAACAATACTTCTAATTCCCCACACTGATTATCAAGAAGCCAAAATAAAAATATACACAGCCCCCTTTACTGCATTTCAGTCTCTGGCTTCCAATCAGCTACTAGGTCCAGTAAAGAGACCGGTTATTTAAAACTCTATGCTCTTTACCAAAAAGGTTTCTCCTGACCCCAAAGAGTCAGCCACAGTACCAGATCAATATAAGTTTAGATCTTACCCAAAATACCACACTGCCAGCCAATCCTTTAGTAACTAAAACTAAAGGTTTATTATAAAAAGAAAGAAACAAACTATAAGAGAAGTGTTAAAGGATTAAAGCAATCACATACATACAAATAACTGGAAAGTCCATACATATCAGGTTTCTAGTAGAACTGTGGAATTTGCAGGCTTGTATAGTCCCTCTGGTGTACATCCAGTACCGGGATAGGTCTCAGTCCTTTGTTTCACAGCTTAAGTTCAGTTCAGTTGTAGATGAGTTGATCCAGAGGTAGGTGAAGACTGACTGAAGACAAATGGATGGGGTGTAGCTGCCTTTTATGTCCTTTGGCCTTTGCCATGCTGCTTGTGGAAATTTACAGGAATAAGATGGAGTCCAGGGTCACATGAGTGACTGGTGACTCATCAGGCATATCCCTGTCTTCTCCCACTGGGCCCCCTGTACCTGTGAATTTCTTAATGGGCCATTAAGCAGGTTAGTGCTGCAGCCATCCTGTCTGGGGTGTTGCCCAGACACAGCACAATTTGAAATACAGATATATCAAACATATCCATAACTTCCTTTATACATATAACACATGAACATAAACATCATCATCTTACTTGGCTCATTATAGCCTTTCTAATGGTACCTGACATGGCATATCTCACATGAATTGTTAGGATTATGATGTATTGATGTTAAACAATATAATAAATACCCCCCACCCCCAATCCAGCCAGCATGACAACATTTCATTACTATCTGTAACAAGGTGGCTTGTCCTCTGGGCTGGAGAGCCTGGGACTAAGCCAACCTGATTACACAATGAGGCTCATCTGAGGGGAATCAGGCAATTCCCCATAAAGAGCAGAAGGTGGCTGTAGTTGGGAGCGAGAGAAGCCCAGGGGGTGATGAAGCCCAGGTGGGGACAGAGCTGGTGTGAGGGCTAGGTAGGAAGCTCAAATCAGGCAGGCCTGGGAAGGACCCTGATTAAGCAGGGAAGAGATGGAGAGACCCAGAGAAGTATTTAAGTGGTGGGGTAGGAAGTGGCCCAGTGTAAACTGCATTACAGGTAAAGAAGCAGACTTAGCTGTTCAGTACAGGACCATGGGCTGGAACCCACAGTCCATCAGCAATTTTGAAAAGTCCAAAAATATCATTTCTGGGTGGTCTAAAAAATGAGAGTTTTTGGTAAATTAAAAAGTAGTTTTTTGGGAGAGGGTCAAACAAAACACTTAGCTTAATCCAAAAAAAAAAAAGTTTCATTTAGGTTTTGAGCATTTTTAAATGGCTTTGATTATTTTTAAAGGAAATTTTGAAACTGTCATCTTGTACAAAAACATTTTAAACATTTTAAACAAAATGTTTTGATTTTTTTTTCAAAATTGATTTTGTTTAGGAGAAAACAAGTCATTCAGTGACATTGACACAACATCACAAAATACTATGGTGTCACCAATTCTGCATTTTTCACACCCCTTCCCCAAAAAAAGAGCATTGGTCCAAAAATGTCACCCTGTTCTAACACAGCCAATGCCTATTGAGATTAATGGGCTTGAACAAGATGTCAGTGCAAAATTTATCTCAGCACAGTAAATCAGTGCTTTTCTTTCTAAAATTTATAGCAAATTTGAACTGTTAATTCAACTTTACACTGGATTTCACACAGATACTCTGTGGCAGGATAGTGAGGGGTAGATTCACATGCTAGCTTTCCAGAAACTAAGTGTTCATGTAGACAAGCTCATTTCACACCCACACACCTCTTTTTGAGGTATTCACAGAAGACAAAAGCCCACCTCATCTGGGATGTCCTTTTCCTAGATGGCACTTGTTTCAGGGAAGTGGTGACTAGAAGCAAAAAAAGCTTGATTGATGACAAACTTCCTTATTTTCCGTATTTTATTTATCAAATGCCCATGCTTGCATGAATTCAGCTCAAGAAGTGTATAGATTGAAAATCACAGTCATGTTCTTCTACATCCTGTCAGATTTTGGGTCCTGTTCTTTCAGTATTTAACATACTGGTCACTTATTATTAGACTTATCTTTAATTTAAGCCAATATGGTACCCACAAATATGTGGGGGATCAATATAATTGACAAGTGCCACATATAAAATGGACAAGGGTTAAACAAGTTTTTTTCTATACACACTGTAGCACCTGGCCTGCCACTCAATGCTACACAGTCCCTGTTGTCATTGATTCACTGTAGCCATTCAATCACAGTAGCTGAGTCAAAACACTTCCATTTTAAGTGGGAACAATGTATACTATCCTTGGTCTCCACGCAGGGCAGTTTTGAATAACTTTGCTGGGTTATTGATGGACAAATCTCCATTCAAGATGAAGATGAGACCATCACATTCAGTTTCCTTGGTGACCTGATTCATATTTGCATCAAGGTCTTTGGATGTTAAGAGCAAGTGTGTTTACTCACCACACCAATAATCTACATCCCTAAAATCCACATTATTAGTATTGCCCTTGAGATTATAATTGCACTAGCAACTTTTGCAAACAGGAAGGGATCTGCGTATTATTAGACTAAGTAACAATAGCATCCCTCTTCCTGATGACTTGCCTCTTTTATAATGGTTGCAGAGTGAAGAGTTTAAATGGCAAATTGACACCTGTCAAAAGTCAGATGGAGCCTGTCTAAACTTGGTTTGATGTTTGCAATACCTAGTCTCATTAGGAGCAACATCGCCAAGGGACTAGAGTTATGACATTCACAAAAGTGAGAATCCGCCATTTATGTCAGTATAAATCTATAGTAATGTCTCTGATTTCAGTAGGTATGCTTGATTTATACTCATCTAACCACGAGCAACATAGGCTCCCATAGTTCAAACTTGGCTTGTTTTGTAGCCTTCATTAAAAACCAAAGGTTCAAGCCAAGTTTGAAGAATATCAGTTTTAAATTTATAAGCATTAAATAAAATTACCTGTTTTATGAACAAGCAGAATATTTCTATCCATTTTATCTATGCAATATTTCAGAGAAAGTTTGTCTCAGCTTGGAATATACATGCCAATTTTAAACTCAAGACTTCAAAACTTCTGAACTTTTATTTTTTAAGTTGGCTGTATCTTTAAGTCTTATTGAAAATACAGCAGAACCTCAGAGTTACAAACACCTCAGGAATGGATGTTGTTCATAACTCTGAAATGTTCATAACTGTGCAAAATGTTATGGTTGTTCTTTCAAAAGTTTACAGATGAACATTGACAATACAGTTTTGAAACTTTGCTATGCAGAAGAAAAATGCTGCTTTCACTTTATTTTTTTTTAGTTTACATTTATCATAGTACTGGACTGTAGTTGCTTTGTTTGTCTCTGCTGCTGCCAGATAGCATACTTCCAGTTCCAAATGAAGTCTGTGGGTGACTGGTCAGTTCATAACTCTGGTGTTCATAACTCTGAGGTTCTACAATATGCCAAAGCTGGATAAAAAACAATTCAGTTTAGAGAGATGCATTTAGCTAAATACTCACAATTTCAAGATGATCTATAAATAGAGATGGTGAAACCCTTAAGATAACGTAGACTTTGACAGCCGAAATGTTGCAATGGCCCAGAATATGGGTTCTGGAGGCTTCAGTTGATAGCTCCATTCTGGAAGCATCAAACTGAAAACCTCCAGATAAGTGTTTATAAAATTAATGTACAATGTAATTAATGGCCTGATCTAAAGCCATTTGATGTCAATGACATTTGACTTCAGTCGTCTTTGGATCAGAGCCTGAAATTTCCTTTCCACCTCTCTCCAATAAAACATTATGTGTGCAGGGTGGAATAAGAATGGAGTATTATGTTGGCAAAGGTGAAATAGATTGGCTGGGCACCTGAGCAATGGGAAGAGGCGTTAAGGAGCAGTGTATTTTAAAATAAATGTAACTAACAAGACCTGCACCTTTGCTTTACCTGATTTACTGTATCTGGTCTTCCAAATACTTACCCATATCTTTACCATCGTTGTAAATTTGATTTGATTTTTCTAACCTGGCTCCATCTCCAGACCTTGTTTTCATTTTCTATCTTCATGAGTCACTGTATTCACTTTTCCAAAGCAATATGTACCTGATCCAGCTCCCTCTAAAATCAAGGGGAAGCCCTCCATCACTGCAATAGGTGTTGGATCAGGCATCATCCCTGATGTCTATAGTAAAATCCTGACCGCACTGAAAATCAAGGAGAGTTGTGCCATACAGTTCAATAGGACCCAGGTTTCATCCTATAATTGTAAAGTGTTTTACAGTGCATTGTGTTAGACATATACTTTCAGTATTTTTGTACCTTCATATAATAAATACATAATACGTTTGCCATATTGGCTGAAATTCATCCTGCCACTCAAGAACCCTTGTGGCTTTGTGCAATGGGAGCTGCTGATGGAAGTGATGTAGGTGGTCCAGAGGGGAGCCATGGGAGCTTTAATTATGTGGCCCTACTGCCCCACACAGGCTGTGTGAAATTGCTGGGGCTACTATGCCAAGCATAGGCTGCAATAGGCTGTGCTGCAGGCCTGCCCCCTGACTCCGGATTTGGGTGTGGATGTTGATTTCCAGCCCCTGTGCTCTTCAGCTGAAACTTCTGACATTATGTTGCAGGAGGAGGGGATGAATTTCACTACTAGAAATAAAGCATTTCAATGACCCATTCCCCTGGCATGGTGGGCAGAGCTGAGATGGAGGGATCTTATGTGCAGTCTGTTCAGGAGTGAAAAGGCAGAGAAGCCAAAGTATCTCCTACAACTGGGGAATGTCACCTAGGAGATGGCCCTCAAACTCTATTACGCCCTTCTGTAGTGACAGCCATGGTAGAATTATCACCCTGCCCTTGCACCCTGAGTTCAAAGGCCATAAAATGAGAAGGAAACTTCGTGCACTTCCTGGGATGCTCCAATCAGCAATTCTTCTCTTCTCTGCAGCCCCCTCTCTTCTCCACCATGGTATTTCTCGGTCACTCAGTCCTGTCCTCAGTCTCCTCTTGTCACTGCTCCACTCTCATTCTTTGTGCTTTGTTATTTAGCCCTCATGGTACCTAGTGGGGTGTGCCAAGGAATCTGTCAAAGGGCTGCTTCTTTCAGTGTCTGCGTTCTAGCTGATCAGTGTTGTTACATGGAAGTCTGCATAACATAACTGGCTCCAGCTGGCTCTTGCTAGAGCCTCTTAAAGATACAGTTCCCCACCCACATACTGACATTCTCATCCCTCCTCCTTGGCCAGATCTCTCACGGTCCTTCCTCTGTGTCATGACCCTCGTCAAGTTCCCCCTTCTGATGCTCACCAGACTGCTGGAGTTGGACCCACATGCTGGGCCTGGATGCTTTAAACTTTTTAAACCTTGCTCATTGGGTAGTCTCCAGCCACTGTCTCTCCAGCACACCTCCTGGATGCGGATTCTGTCTGTTATCTTTTCTGGAAAAGGGATACTGTGGCCCAGCTGCCTTAGGCCCTCAGGAGCAGTGCTGATATCCCCACCAACCCAAGCCTCCAGAGTAGATTAAGCAGTGCTGTACTAGAGCTTCACCCTCATGGACACTCTGGTATACAGTTTACCCCTTCAGAGACATGTGATAGTTGAAGCAAATAGACCTAGACTTTGCAGAGTCATAAATTCCTTTGGTAGGAAGGTGTGTGGTCAGATATCATGAAATATTTATGAGTGGATTTAAAAATCTCCTACTCTTATGTAAGCAATGGCATCCCACCCTCACTGGAGTCCTCTGCCTATGGCGGGAAGACTTCTGCTCTGAGTATACACTCATTCATTTGCACAGAGGATCTCCTGGGAAAAGAGGTAACTTTCCAGCAGGTGCATTAAAAAAAAAAAAAGAGACCCTTGTGCCAAAGAGAAACTGAGCTTCTTTCCTGTCCCTGAGCTTGGAAAGGGATATAAATATCATCTGACAGTATAGACTTGTTAATTAATATGTCATTTCTATTGCTTCCTTTTGGAGGCTGAGCTGAATAGCAACCCATTCAAATACTTCATTTTGTAAGGGGTGGGGAAAAGAGCCAAAGAACCATTTTAATTGGACTGTGCAACAATGACTGTGATAATAATTGGCTATGAGAATTATATGGAGGTAACAAAAGACCTCAGGAAATGAGCATATTACAATGACTCTTAATACTGAAAAATACTGCTGTTCTAACATGCAAGAAAGGGAACAGGGAAATGGGGTGGTTTTGTATGAAAATCCAGAATGCTCCAACATTCGTATCCTTGGCCAGGACAGATCTCTTTACAGTGCATTTTCCAGTAGCAGTTTTGTGCTTTTTCTCTCTGGTGTCTCAACCCCGTCTTCCAAACTACATTTTTCTCTAATGCTAGTGTTGGTGAAAGGAGCTGATCTGGCTGTCCTGGAGATTCGAGTCTTTTATTTATCCACACAACAGGTATACAGCATGGGTAGCAGCATTGTGAACTTCTCCTGCTGCCCTGCCAATGTGACTCATCTCTGAAAAGGGGAGTCCATTTCACTCTTTGTGCCCAGCTGATCTTGGCCTTTCTGCTGTGCCTGTCAACAGATTGGCAGTTAGGCCCCGGTCTTGTAAACTGTTTCATGCACGTGGGATCCTGTGTCTGCAGAAAGTCCCACTGAATTCAAAGGGGCTCTGCATGGATGCAGGGGTCTGTCCATATGGAGCATATTGCAGGATGAGGGTATTGCAGCCTGACCCAAAGTTCACAGTGGGAGAAAACAGGAGAGGAGGGCTACAGATTACTGCCAACACTCCACCGGTTATTCTGGGCAGTAGTCACCCTTGCATCTTTCTGTTTTATGTCTGTCATTCTGTCATATACCCACACTTATTACTGCAGCATGTAGAAAGTCAATTGCTAGTTGCATGATGGTTTGCTGTCCCATTTGAAAATGGCCCAAATAAAACATCTTTGACAGTTGAGAAGTGGATTCAGGTTTATTAGTTTTCAACTAACTCTAAGTTCTGCTCAGGTGAATCTGTTGTGCTCGTGTATCATTTATTTCTGCTGTAACCCTGCCTTAACTGTCCCAGTTTAGATTCAACACTGTTGCCATGTGTACAGAACACTCTGTTTGGAAAGACTTGGAAATTCTTATTTTTGTCACCACAGTACAGCTGTGTCTTGATGGTGATATGGATTTAGTATAAGGTGTAATGAAAAACTGTAGCTTGTTAATACACTTAGTGATAACTGACTTCTAGATATGTGCTATTTGACTTGGGTAGATAAAAGGAATAAAAAGGTAAAATTGAAGCCCAACAGTGTGGTGCTTTTTTCAGTGTAACAAGTAGTTTATTCAAACAGTGAGTGACACCAAAAATGCCTACCTTCCGTTGTCAGTATTAACTCTAGGCACTTTACAGTGAATAGAGAGGTTAAGAAAAAGGGTACATTTCAGTCTGCTTTGAAGGGCAGTGGACATAAATATGCTGGTGCCAAACCACAAACACCATTATAAAACGTGGCAAACCAGTGTGGCTGATTTTGACCAATATAGTCACTTATCTCTAGCAGATCTCTCCTATAAATACAAGATTGCGAGTCACTTACTGTTTAACGGATGCCTTTTATACGTGCTCTAAAACCTCTGAATACCAAGAAAAGTTAAATGACATGCCACACCCACAACACAGGTTTAATCCTGCCCTCATTGAATGATGCCCAACGTGCCAATAATGCACATAGTAGCACTCTACTCTTGCAGATGTTACAGAATACACTGGGAACAGAGCACATGAGCCCTGTAGGACACAGTCTAACACCTTCTCTTTACAAAGGCAAAACTTCGGTTTAGGTCAGGCATAGCAAACAGGAGCTACCTATACCTGGCCTATACTCAGACACTGAGCCTACTCCTCACAAACCACCCCATTTTCATAAATGTTACCATTCCTGCACCCTTGCCTCAAGGATTCCTGCTGGGACACAGCCTTCACTTACCCATCACTAAATCCTAGAGACCACTGTCCTGTGTGCTATTAGACCGCCAACAATCTCTAGGGCAAGAAGACTCCTTATTTCCCTGATTTTCAGAAGTTTAAGTTTGCATTACCTAACAATTCATTTCCTAGCTTTCAGAGGTTTGAGTATAGCTGAACATTCTGGGAATGGGCTACTACTGGGCACACCTTAACTTCATGTTAATTTAAGTTTTTGGCCGCTAATATTATGAACAAGGCCAGTAGCACCACATATTATGAAAGTTATGAGAAACTTTCCATTATAGGACCCTGCTGTCTGTAGCTTATAATTTAATCAAAGTTTAACCATTTGGATTGAAATTTTTCCATGCCTAGTTACTGTCTCAGGCTGAATGTTTTTGGAAAACATCAGCCAAGATGGTCCATTTTTTTCTGAGAATAAGGCTAGAGAAATATGTTGTTTGACCATGTTGAAAATTTCTGGTGATCTTTTCATTTCTGTGCTCTGGAGCTGGGACTTGACATTTGTCAGGGATGTGATGTTTGCAATCCCCATGAAAATTTGCCCAAATTTGACTAAGTCATAAACCTTTGAAAAATTGCAGTTTGCACACACTCAGCAGAGATGTTTTTTGTTATAGCAGCTAAATTCTTTGAGGATTCCATCCACACTGAGCATACTCCAGCCTGAGACTGAGCAGGGCTCTCCCTGCAGTTCTAGCTGTGGGTTGCTGCAGGCTGGGTTGGGTCCAGGCACCTGAACTGGGATCAGGGAGGCTGCGTTCTCAGTGACCACTCTAAGTCCAGCATCATAGAGGAAACTTCCTACTCCAAATTCAGAGGAGACAAGAGCCAGACATGGGGTTGGGGTTCAGGGAGAGTAGATTGGGACAAGGAGCCTGGAGGGGAGGCAAGGCAGAAACTGGCATTGGAGGCTTCCAGAAGGAAGAGGGTAACTGAGTTGGGGTGGGGAGAGACTGGCACTGGCTGGGCAAGAAGAATGGGACTGAGAATCAGTGGGGCAGGGGGAAGGCGATAGAGGGAGAGGAAAGATTGATAAGGAGCCACAGTGCTGGGGGAGAACTGGGACTGACTGGGCAAAGAGACTGGGACAAGGCACCAGGGATGCAGGGGAAGGGGTTGGGACTGAGAGTCAATGAGGAGCCTGGGGAGGAAGATGCAGACTGGGATCCAGAGGGGACAGGAAGTGGATATGGGTGGTGATGGAACTTCTGTTTTTTCCAGTTTGCTCTTTTTAAAATGTAAGGAACTTTTACTCTCTCTCTCTCTCTCTTGCTCTCTCTCTTTCTTACACAACATTATTAAGGTTGCAAAGACAAACACTCAAAAGTTAGGAAATATCAGAATTAAGTTTGCCTGTGAAACCTTTATTTGTCCCCCTTGTGCATATGCATTATGATACAGTCTTTAATTGCATGATCACATACTATTTTTTCCACAGGACCCCTAACTCCTTCAGTGCACAAGATAGATCCCTTGGGGATGACTGAGGACTGTGCAATGAAGGAGGCTGGTGTTGTCTATAGGATAGTGAGGGGGTTTATATCTCTCACTGGCTCTGAAAAAGTTAGCTGGAACTGGAGAGCTAGTTAGGTCACTTGTTTGCACCTGAAGAGTGGGCTAGGTCCAATTAAAGATGAGTCCCCTCTGAGGGAAGAGCTGGGCGGCTAATATAGCAAGAGGAAGCTTGGAGTAGAAGGGGCCTGTGGGGAGAAAAGGAAATGACTCTGTGGTTTCTTCTCTTGGCAGTAAATAGACTGGTAGGGTTGAAAAGGAAGCCTGTGGAAGAGTTGACCTGGTATCATCTCTTGAGCAGAGAACTCTGGCTAGAGGCCAGAAGAAGGACGGAGAAGTCACTGGGATGGAGTAAACTGTGGTGGTGAGCTCTATTACAAGGGCAGGGCCTGGACCTGGACCTCCAGGGAGTTGTTCAAGTGAGGGCTAGAACGCATGGGAAATTTTAAAAGGGATGAAAGTTCATGCCTGAGGAAGGCAAATATGGTTTAAGTTTGTATCTTCATTTGGGCCTTATTGTCTCTCTTTAGTTCCAGGATTGTCCCAATCTTTCTCTCTCTCTCTCTCTCTCTCTCTCTCTCTCTGTGTGTGTGTGTGTGTGTGTGTGTGTGTGTAAGGTGTAATTGAAATTTCAAATATGGATGGAAAAACAAATTCACTTTTTAAATGGACTTATACATTTTTTCCTGTTTTTTCAGCCAGCTCTAATAATATGATGCCATCTTGCAATATGACTGGGTGAAGTGGGGAAACTACTCTGCTTATGCTGTCCCCATTCCATGGATAAACTGAGTTTATTCTCCGGAGGTGTTTATCTATCTTACCAGCTGCTCTTGCATTTAAAAACAACAACAAACCTTGTATGCATTGTTGTGCCATGTTGGTCCTACAATATTAGACAAGATTGGGTGAGGTAATATCTTTTACAGTTTACTGGACTGATTTCTGTTGGTGAGAGAGATAAGCTTACACCCGAAGAAGAGTTCTGTGTAAACTTGTCTCTTTTTCACTCACAGAAGTTGGTCCAATAAAAGATATTCCTTCACCCACCTTGTCTCTCCAACAACAAACCTTAACAGTTAAAATGTATTTTCTCACTTGAATCTCACTATTCAGCAGATTTTCTCTCTCTTCTCATCCCCTTTAATAAGGAGAGGGTGATGACCATACACTGATCATCGCCCACTGTCGTTTGCTGCTTTGGTTATTTTAAAAATATAAAACAGTTGAAGTAACATCTGTGTCGCTGGAATAATACTGTCAGGTCTATTGCTACTACAGGACTGATAGGCTGCAAGGGACATTCAACCAACCAACACCCTACGTATCAGACTGAAGGATAGGATGGGGGGGAGGGAAAAATAATTCCTAAAGACCTGGCTGATGGGAGGTGGAGCTTTCTTTTATATGCCTTGTTTTGGTTATAGTCCCTGAAACGCCACGATGGTAATGTGCAAGCGAAAGATTAACTGCCCCACACTTTTGCGTTTTGTGTTTTAGAACAAAGCCTCAGTCGATACAGCACCATCTCCTTGTAAATTACCAACGTGGTCCCGTGGAGATGCACGAGCCGGTAATTCAAAGGTCTCTTTTGATCAGTTTCACCACTGACTAATGGAACTCGCATCCCTGACTGGTTTGACACACAAGCAGGTTCATCTGTCTCCCCCACCCCCAACCCCCTTAGCCCCCTACCCCGACCAGCCCGAACACTTATCACGTTAAAGCTTTGCTTGCTAATAAAAGATGAGACCTTGAGAAAAGTCAAAAGCATCTAGGAACAAAACAGGTTGGACCTGTTAAGAGAAAAGAGTTCAAGAGTTTCACCAGTGAGCCATGAAATGAAAAGTAACAGCTGATGTACTGGAGAAGAGGAGCACAGAGGCAGCTTCAGAAACTAAGGATCCAAGGTTAAAGTGGGGGGATGGGACGCTGAAACTTAAAGTAATTACCCAGGCAAGAGAGAAACGGCGATCTAGGGTAGTACCATTTATGCGTTAGATTCTTTATAAAAGGACCCCTAGAAAACTCCTTCCTACAGATTAGCAAAATCGTTTGCATTGTAAGGCACAAATGCCCCCATTGCTTTTAAAAGCATGAGGCTAAGCAACTGATCTTTTTTTACAGTCCCCAGAGGGGTTACAAGTATTTGCATATTTATACCCCAGTTGATCGCCCTGGGGTCTGAAAGCAAGAAATTGCTCCAGAATTTTACTGAGCGCTAGCAAATAGATAAATGAACGACGATGCGCTTGTTTTATTATACAATCAAGGTTACGTTAATAAATACAGAGCTAAGTGAAGAGGAAAAGCACAGAATAATTCCTTTAAAACTATTTTTTTATTTTTTAAAAAGCCATGACCATTGTTTTGTTCTCCTGTCAAGCTGAATTTCTGACATATAATAAAATTCCAATGTGATTATGCTCTGGATAATTCTTTCTGCTCTTATTAATACAATTAAATGCATCTTATAAACAGTACGAAAGATTTCCTAATTGACAGTCCTTTTGTGCAAAACAAAAAAGAAAAGATATAGGAACAGGAATTCACATTGTTTGATCTCTAAAATGTTGACTCAAAGTGGCATGTTCTGTTCGCTGCCCTACTTCTATCATCCCAGGGTAGTTAGGATGTGTGGATGGGTCTTTCCAATAAATGTTGGCTCAAAAACAATTAACCGCCAGTATAATTTGTAGAAAGGCACTTTTATTTCTTTTTTGTGTGTGTCTCTTTGGCAAGTTTTACTTGTCACGGAAGCAGCGTAAACCTTATTCTGGAAGGCGTTTTAGGTGAGATGCTTTAACAACAGCAACTGCTTCTTTCTTTTGTTCATAGGCAGCCGTAGCTTGGACTACGTTTCCCTGTATGCTGTGCGGAGATAGCATGCCAGTGAGAAGCTGCGCCCTCCTCCCTCAGGAAAATAAAAGAAATATAAATACTTTGCTGACACGTCATGTGCATGGAGCATACAACAAGGGTAAGCATGCAAAAGGCAAATCACTGAAAACAACCAGCAACTTACTCCAAAATAAAACTCCAGAGAGAGAGATGCAAAAACTACTGAAGGCAGTTAGCTCCTGGAGTGGGGGAAGGTAGGGAGGGAAAACAATGCCTATGGTTTTAAATTTTAAATGCAAATGCATCAGTAATGAGATGATACTTTTGTGGGAGGGGATAAATCAAGATCTTTGCCAGTCACCGCCATCCCCAACACATGATACACGTACTTAAGCAACTACTTTCTGATCACACAACTAGAGCACACTCCTGGCTTGCATAATTTAGTTTGCCACCATATAAATACGTCTTTTCCAGATGCTACAGATCCCACAGATTGTGCTTTACTCTCTTACATTGCTTTACCTGTCTTCTGCATTTACATTTGTATTTGGTGTGTGTGTGTATTTAAACAAAATGTGTATGTTTGTAACAAGGATTCTTTCTATGCACTCTATAACCTTGGTGAAAGGAGGTTTGCTTAATTAATTTGGAACCTGTTGGTTTGATAGAAATTAACACAAATACCAATGTGGGGGGAAGATGAAATGTTAGTTTAGAAAAGGTTTAACAAAAAAAATTGCTGGTTTGAAGTGGTCTTCCTTTAAACACTCTCCTCTCAATTATACCATTGACTTCAATGAAGTGATGCCGGTGTAAATGAATGGAGAATTTGCCCAAGGTTTCTAAAGGATCCTGGTGATGGACCTTTTCTCTACAACAAGAGAGTAAAGGTGGGTACTATAAAGAACTGAAGAATCTGCTAGCCAGGCCTTTCCTCCTAAGGGAGCTGATTCAATTTACACCATTGTGTGCTGGGGTGCATGTGTGTGTTCGGAAGCTAGATTTGAATTTCTACAGCAAAAATTCAATGGTTGCACTTGTGCGTGTATTGCAATTGTCTTCATAACAAAAGGCAAAAATAGTATCAAAAGCAAGTCTACTCTATTGTCTGATTATATTTTCTTTAAAAGGTAGGCTAGGAAGATTGTCATTGTTGGGTTAGTGGTGAAAATGATCTTGTCTTATTGTAGTTGTCATTGCTATATTTTCTTTGAACCTAGGCTTTCTAGTCATGATTATTTTACTTTAAAGAAACATTAGGCTAAAGCATATATGTTAAAAATAATTAGTTTCTTACTTTCAATTGTTCCAGCTGGAATGATTTTAAATATAGGATTTCGTTTTCAACATTTATGCTGTTTGCTTTTAGTCTATTTTTACTGTGCCAGCTAATGTTTCACTTCTCTTTCTACAGTTACCATCATCTTTTTTAATCACTGCTGATGAATGTTTAAATACATATTTTTAAAACTGTTTGTTTTTTCTGACAATTCTGACAATTTAAAAATAAATTGAGAAAACATTTCTATTTACATTGGTCAGGGATGATGTCTGATATGTCTGTACAGCGCCCAGCACATTTTGGGGCTACTGTAATATAACTAATATATTAATTATCATGGGCTAGATTTGTGATTTGAGGCACAGCTCTGTGAAAAGGCCCAGTAGCCTCAGTACGCACTGTGCCTCATACGTACCCTTCTAAGTCACCTTTTCCTCCTTGCCTCTGAGAGAGTCATTTACTATTGGCTTACACCACCAGTATATTACTGTACTACTTCCTTCTCCATATCATCCTCTCCTATTATGATGGCTCAGCTGAGAGATGGCAGCAAGACTGTGCCTGCTCCTACCAACTCCTTACCCACTTTCACCCTCCCTGCAGCAGGTGGGCAAATAACCTTGCTCACGACTCTGCTTCAGGATCCAAAGACCAGGTGTGTGTTTTGGGGGAGGTAGTTCTTATTCCCTTGGATGAGTGTGTAGTCTGAGTCACAGCCAACAGCCTCCCTCTTTTAACTAGACCAACTCTCATTTCCCAGCAGTCCAGAGCTTTTGTAGGATTTGAGGGGAAAAAAATACTTGCAGTGACAAAGAGGTCTGCTGTTAAGATTCTAGGGTCTGATCCTATGAGAGGATGAGCAATTCCTCCAAGAGGCTGAGTGCCCTCAGTTATGACTCAGCCCTGTGCTGGATCAAGGACCTAATGACAGACACATGCAGTCCTTGGTAGTTACATGCATGTACTGAATGCAGGCTAGTCTTCCAAAGGCCATATTTTTTGTGCAAAATTTATATGGTGCTCAAACATAAATATACGACTTTCATGTCCATGTTCTGCCAGCAGGTTTTATGGAAAAATCCCATTGAATTTAATGGGGGTTTTGAATTTTGATTCAGGGCAGACCTATGGCTCTATGTCTGCAAGACCTTTTTTCTGGAATCTCCATATGTCTTCACAGCCCGTATAATATGCAGAGCAATGCATTCTTGAGATGACGCATTAGACTAGAGTGGTACCATTTATTCCAATGGTGGGACTGATCCCCCAGTAATTCCCTATAGGGGCAGGGCTGAGTTTGGAATGAAAGTTGTACCATTGTTTCCATTATAAATTTCTATTTACATCATCTTGTCTTAGGTAATTTTTCTCTCTACCACGTTCCTTGCTACCTCTCTTTGTTTAGTCTTGGTTTCCTCTCTATCCCTTCACTCAATTTTTATTCAAAAGCCTTCTCCTTTACAACTGCTTCCCTCTCCATCCTGTACAAACTTTGACTTATCGAGGTTCTCATCCTGCATTCCTTGCCCCCACAAAACTCAATGGGAGTTTGGCATGCTTGAGGGATCCAGGACTGGACCCACTTCATAGAGTAGCTGAAGAAAACCTAACTTTTCTTGCCTTTACCTCCCAAATTCTCTCTTGTTCTGCTATTATTTTATTATATGTCTCTGTAATTGTACTACTTACAGCAGTCTGTAAAGCATTCTGGAATATTGGACCCAATCCTACTCCCATGAATGGCAAAGATCCCATTGATTTCTGGAGGATCAAGCCCACAGTTTCTATAAAAGGCAAATTGAGAGCTCAGTTCTTCAGCTCTTACTCAAGCAAGTTGTTACTATTGGGAAAAATCCTGCATGTCCCTACTCAGTTTTTATATAGACAAAGCCCATTGAAGTCAATGTGGATTGTGCCTGAATAAAGGAATTCATTGATTTCAGTGGCTCTAATCTCACTGCAAAAATTAATTCATGCAAATTGCAGGATCGGGACTCAAAACAGTGTTGTATTTTATGTTGCACAAAGCTGAAGCTCAACACGCCCACTCTCCCCCGACCAGCAGTATTGTCATCTGTATTTGTATTAGTATTTTAGATATAATAGTTGAACTATTAAAAATCACGTTGGGTGTGTTTAAGTTATCCAGATGCAAAAATATTCTCATTGTGCATTCCTGTAACTTCAACGTGGATGAGTGTTGATTAAAAGGAAGTGTGTGTAATGGGGTAGGTAATATTTTTCAGATCTGTTCAAAAAGATAATTGTTCTAAACCACTCTTTTAAAAGAAATCACCAAAAAGTACATTTTTAAAGCAACTCTGAAATTGTGATAGCCGAGAAAATGGGAATTCATGGTTACATAAACTTGTCAGTCTTCTCTTCTTACACTGACATGAGCTAAGAACAAAGTCAATCTTAACTGCCCTGATTCTGCAAACATGCATATACTTAACTTTACTGATAACTAATCATGGTACTAAAGGTAAGCATGTGTATAAGTGTTTGCAGGATTACAGTATTAAAATATTCCTGTTTGCTTGCTGTGTTTCACATTATTTAGATGTAGTGTTTTGTACAATGAATAAATAAGCCATAGAGTTGTTCTGAAGTGAGTAGATGTAATTATGTGAGACCATACCATGGCTTTTGACTAGTTTTTCTTGTACAACTGGCTTGTGTTTGTAGTGCTCATGATGGGCCCTATCCAATTCCCACTGAAGTGAACGGAAAGGCTCCATGTTGGCTTCAGTGGGAGCTGGTTCAGAGCCATTGGGACCAATCCTACTCCATTGCAGTTAGTGCTGATAACTCTCATTGACTTCAGTGGAGATACAGTTGGGCCCCTTGACAGAATGTCACACTGCTGGCCCATTTGGTAATATCATGATCAATTTACCCTTCATTTCCATTATGTGAATCTCAGTAATAACATTTTGTGATTGATTGACTAAATCCACTTGTACATACTGTTTGTACAGCACAAACTTCTTTTGTGTACCAAGAAGCATATACACTTGATGAATTTCACCTTAGAGATTTATCTATGCCTGAAATATTTAGCTTATGCTTTGTATGTTTGTTGAAAAGTTTTTAATTTGAAGGGAAATCTCTACAAGCACAAAGAGTCCCATACAGGAAAATGCCTCTCAATTACATTATATAGGTCTGAGTTATTTTTCATGTTGATACTTGATTTTTATCTGTTTCTTAATGCTTTATTTCCACAATACATATCAACTCAGCGGGAGATGGAGAATAAGGACTATAGAATCTGAATAGATATTTCTACAACAAACCAGTATAGGTGAGCTCAAGCATTCAAAAATCATGAGTCACTCCCCTCCCCACAGTCATGAGATTTTATCTCATGATTTTAAGTCAAATATATTTGTGGGGTGTGTGTGGGAGGAGGGGTGTGTGTTTTGTTTTCCTTCTGGTTTTTTAGGCTTTAGGATGTAGCTGGGTCATACTTCCAAGCTTTTCTCTGCAACCATAAGGCCTAGAAACATATTTTTCCAGGTGAAAGCTGAAATTCTTAAGTAATCACATGACTCCAGCAGCTGAGGCTTTAAGAAAAACACCACCTATAAGACTTGTAATAAAACTGCAAGAGTTGGCAACACTGCAAAAGGAAAGCTGTGCAGAGACATCAGCAGAATAAAATAGATATTACAGAACCTGCTAACTGAAGCTGCTTGTTGCAGTTGTACAGCTTAGCTAGGGCTGAGGTGAGGACTATCAGCCTGAGACTCAACCTAGACAAAACTTAGTGAATGCTTCTACGTTGAGGAATGAGAGCAAAAAAGGTTAGTTCTGCTCCCTTGACATAGGGGATACGTTTGCTGTTTGTTCTGAAATTCCGAGGAGCAGCTGGGGATGCAACAAATTAAAGATTGGCAGTGGTTTCCATTCTGTTTCTGTGTTCAATTCAAGGTGTTTGGCATGACATATACAACTTTAAAAAGTGTGTGCCCTGGCTGAGAAATCACTTCTGTCCTTGTGTGACAGAACCGAAGTTGAGATCAGCTGAGGCACTTGAACTGGTTTTCTCTTGGTTCAACTGGGGAGGGCTAATGGCAGGGCATTCTTCTTTAGGGGCATTCTGTTTTGTGATACGCTTTCTCCTTCCTTTCTACTTTGGTCTGACAGAGTCTAATAACTTTGGCAGTGCACTCAAGGTCCATTTGTTTTACTAGACTTTTGAAAAGAGCATGTGGACATGGTGGGAGGGTTTTAATACTCTAGCTGGTTACTGATAATCTCAGTAAATGAACTGATTAACTGAAGGGCAGAGTATTTTTTGTAGCTTTTGTATCTTATTGTGCACATTTAAAAAAAATCTAAATAAAATAATGTAAGAACTTAAAATATACATTTTAATGCTCTTTGGAGTAGTTCCAGATAACAGTCTGTAGGTAACACAAAAAGTAAATTGCGCATCAGAACCTTGTGTTCTGATTTAAAAGATTAATTATACATATCGATATATGTTCATCTTTTTGTTCTGTGTTGGCACCACACCTAGTACAACTGGGTCCTGGTTTGTGACTGTGGTCTCCAGATGCTATCGTAATACAAATAATGAAGAAGAATGCGTGTATATGCATATATGCACACACTATAAAATATTCTATTGACCAACACTTCTCATTTAACTTACTCAGAATGTCATAAATTAGAAGCTGATTTTCCTGCAGACTAGTAACTGGTGAGTGTAGTGCTATTATCATCTGGTTATAATAGGGCTGATATTGATCTGAAAATGTTCCCAAAGTGATCCCCGGAGCAAGACTTGTTGAATGAGTGTTATTTACAAATTTACACCATTGTACAAAAGAAATATATGCCTCCTTTCAAAGCGGAGCAATGAAAGGGTTCTGATGACTGGATCAGCGTTGCAAATAAGATAGAAACTGGAAATGCAGTACTGTCAAAAAAAATTGAAATTACATGTAGAAAATATTACAGAAGCAAATACAATGTCACAGAGTTCTGTGTAATTAAAAATCATTTACATATTTTGAGCATTGCAAATGTTACGAATTGATTTAGTTTTCAAGAGCCATTACTACTCTACTATGGCCGTTCAATATATTCTCTACCCTAGGGCTCTATTCAGCAGAAAGTATCTGTCGGCACAGTTGTTTAGTGGAGACTTTGAGTGACTTTCCAAGGACTAAAAAAAGACCCCAAAAATCCAGCTGCTGATTTATAGTCCATCATATCCCACTGACAGTTATTTTTTCAACTCACTGGACAGTATTTTGCATTCGAAGAGCCAAATTCTGCCCTTGGATGTGCACACACAGTTCCTACTAATGTCAATGGGAACTGTGCACTTACACCCAAGAGTAATAGTTAGTCTTATCTTGAAGCTCAAATTTGACTCAGTAGGCCTGAACCTGCAATCTATGCACAGGCAAAATATGTGGGTGCATCTAGTAAGAAGAATATGAGGTAGCTATGGGAAAATCAGGAAAAAGTGAAAGAAAAGCAAGTTGAGAGAGAACAGGAAAACTTACTAGCACAATGGGGGGACAGGGAAGAGTTGTGCAGCATAATGGGAGTGTGATGGGGTATACAAACCCCACACTAGGATGGAAGATATTAAAAGGCTATACTAGTCCCAGCTAGCCCCACCCCTCCAACCCTGCAGAGCATGCTCCAAATGGAGACAGGGTTAAAAAGGGAGCAACACAGCTCAGAAGGGGAAGGAGTGCAGACCTACCTGGAAGGCTCCTGCTAAAAGGAGCTGGAGAAGCCTCCCAGGAAAGATGAGACTGTATGCAAAGCCCAGCTGAGGCTGGCAGGTTTTGGTTTCCTTTTTTTCTTATCTGAGACCAGAAGCAATGGTAGGAAGCAACCCAGTAGCTCAGAAGTCCCTACCCCAGAGGCCAAAAACTGCTGACATTCCTATGGCTCTGGGTTGGAGCCTGGTGGATGGGCAGTCCCCACAATGAGCAGATGCTAACCACTAGGCTCCTCTGCCTCCGGACCCCATTACAGGGAAGAATGTTTTGATTTGACAATGGAAGGAAAACTGTTTGACTGCAAACAATGGGTTTGAGGCTACAAGCTGAAAATTTAGGAAATAAGGCAGCTAGGTCCCATTGACATCAGTGGGCATTAGTCACCTACATATCTGAGCATCTAGACTTGATTGCCCTCAAATCCCCCTGAAGTTGTGAACCTTGACACTATGGAGCTGAGGATCTGGCCCTTTGTGTCTGGGGAGCTGTGTGTGCAATAGCTGGGTTGCAGAGAATATGGTGGGAAAGCTTGATAGACAATCTCATGAACCAAATCCTGAGCTCACTCCTTAGACAGGCTTCTGATGGAGGCAATGGAAATTTGTCTACATAATAACAGAGTGAAGACTGAGAGTCTCAAGCTTGAGACTATCTATTCAACTGTGATTTGCCAATTCTGTGGAATTATTTTGGGGGTAAGTGAAAGTGAGTATTATTGTCAATATGTGATCTTTTGGTCTCACAGTGTTATAAGAATTTTACTCCAAAATTGCTGTGTATCAGCTTTTGGACGATGAATATACCATTTAATGTCCTCTGTTATTACCCAGACATTTTAGCTTCTTCACTTTTTGGTTTGTTCTCCTTTCTCACTAGATAGGGAAAGACAGGGGTGTGCGTAGGTCCTCTGTTATTCAAGTTTGAAGAGGTTTTATTTTTGTCTTGAATGATGTTGAAAATTTTGCCTAGGCGTCAAGATGTGTACATCTTGTTTTACTACTGAAAAATCCAAACAAGAAAATAAAACATAACTAATCCTGAAGCAAAATGTTCTAGATTACTTTTGAGCTGTATCAGTAGGTTAGGTATGTATGTATGTATTTATTTATTGTACTAGACGTGTTTGTTCCCTTCATTTACTCCTCAAGCTAAAAAACAAAAATGCCACTAAATAGAATAGAGTAACATGGAATGATGATCTTTTCATCCCTGCTGCTATTCAAGCAGTGAATGGAAAGTTTTTTGGATTATGTCACTTTAACAGGAGAAGGGATGGGGGAGGATAGGTTCTGGTCACATGGGAATGGCTGTTGGATTTGGACAACTGTGAGTGACAGCTGGATTTGGCCAGTTGGAGAAAGGAGTACAAGCGTGAGGAAAGCTTATTGTCAGCATCAGGGACCTTGTGAGGAGGAAGGAGCACTGCCAGTGGGTGAAAGTTAACAGGAAGCTGATGTGATGAATCAGCATCATAGGACAGCACAGAGAAGGAGGAATCTGACAATAAATTTAATGTGCTGCTGCTCTTCTTTGCCTGCTCTGGAGGGATGTAGGTTGCCAAGAATGGGAGGTTCTATGGCAGTTGAGAAGCAGTTGGTGAGGACCGGGCGGGGGTGTGTCTGGGAGGCAAACGGTAGTTGGAGGCAGGTGGCAGTGCAGATTGGGACCCACCAGGGGCTAGAGCCTTTGGGCTGTGTAGCTGAAGAGCCGTAAGTGCTTGCCCAAGCCATGCTGCACCTAGTGTGATACCAAAGGTCGGTGCTCCTTAGCTCTCCAGCAACCTCAGGAGGGGTACAAAGGCATTGGGTAAAACATCTGAGGGAAGCAGCAGCAGCAGGGGCAGGGAAATGAAGGTGCAAAGAAGAAAGGAAAAAGGGGAGGAGAAAGGAAGGAACCAACAGAATGACGCAGGAAGTGGCAGAGAGAGAAACACAAGCAAAGAGATCCAGCTGGAAAGTTAAGTGCGCTCCTGTCCTAACCCAAGGTGCAGCTGAGGTGTTTGTCAAAGGTCAGACAGGACAATAATAACCAGTGGCTAACTCTTCCCCCCAAATAAATGGTGCAGAGGGGATGAAACGAACAAAAATTGTGCTC
Organism: Emydura macquarii macquarii; assembly: GCF_026122565.2. NCBI lineage: Eukaryota > Metazoa > Chordata > Testudines > Chelidae > Emydura > Emydura macquarii. Next base: position 11,401,058 of record NW_027132342.1, on the reverse strand, counting down.
TCCTGGTCCAGATTCTCTAGACAAGAGTGGAAAGGAAGGGAAGGGAAGCATCACTCTCCCAGCCATCACCTGGCAGGGGCACTGTGCACAGTAAATGCTCGGTAGATTTAGGAAGGGAATGGTTGGGGTAGGGAGTCAGAACCAGGGACTGGGAGACAATAACAGCACCGCTCGTGAGGCAGCTATGAGGCCAAAGGAGGTGACGTGGGGGGCAATTCAAAGGACCAGACGTCTACATGGATGTCCCAGCTTCCTGCTGGATTGCCCCGCAGATCTTGGGACTTCCCCAGCCTCACAGCACCTTAAACTCCTGACCATAACGGGGCTGAAAAAAGAACTAGATAAGTTCATGGAGGATAGGTCCATCAATGGCTATTAGCCAGGATGGGCAGGGATTGCTATTTGCCAGAGGCTGGGAATGGCCGAAGGGATGGATCACTTGATGATTATCTGTTCTATTCATTCCCTCTGAAGCACCTGGCATTGGCCACTGTCATCAGACAGGATACTGGCCTAGATGGACCACTGGTCTGACCAAGTATGGCTATTCTTATGTAGGATGGTGAGTTGGGAACTTCATGAGTTGCAACATATGGAGTTTCCTGCTTAACTTTGCCTCTCTTGCAGGTTTTTCCATGGAAGGCATGCTTTGGGTGTATATCCTATTTTTCAATAAATAAATTATTTTCTCTAAAGCCCAATCCATGGGGAAAGTGACTTCACAGAAGGGTAAAGAGGAAAATTGTGTAGGCTGGATATAAATAGGAAACCCAGGGTTAAATGCTGAAGAGTCTTGACTGGATCAGCTGACCTCAAGTCCCTCCATGTGGCTAGTGGGTCCATTGTCCTTCCTGCTAGAACAGCTGGCTCTCATACACCTTCATTGTCATTGTGCCATGCTACTGCATGCACAAAGTGTTACTGCTCGTGTAGAGGAGTGTTGGCTTGAGAAGCATGAATCTCCCTAGTGCCTTGCTTTTTTGTCTGTGTCAAAAACTTCTGGAGATTGAGGAGTTTTCCATAAGTTCTGTACCTTGTGGAGATGCTCTTTTGAAAGCTGACAGTTGTGTAATTCAGAATGGCTGTGAAGAAAAGACCAAAGAGGACCAGTGCCAGCATCTAGCTTTGTTTCACCCCATATTAGGAAAAAGTTTTTCACTAGGAGGGTGGTGAAACACTGCAATGGGTTACCTAGGGAGGTGGTGGAATCTCCATCTTCAGAGGTTTTTAAGCTGCGGCTTGACGAAACCCTCACTGGGATTGTTTAGCTGAGGTTAGCCCTGCTCTGAGCAGGGGGTTGGACTAGATGACCTCCTGAGGTCCCTTCCACCTCTGATTCTATGATTGCATTGTGAATGTATAAACTAATTCTTGCATGGCAAAGATGTTGAAGCAAACTTTCAAACTATTTTCCTATCTGATCAATGTGGTAGGGACAAAATAACAACATAAGTCCTTGCAGATCATTTTATAAAGATTTACATTCCCACTGTTTTGGAAGGACCCTGAAACATTCTCAAAACTTTCCGAAATAATAAAAGTTGGGGCAAATGCAACTATCCATTTTTATTTTGAGGGAAAAAGAATTAGTTTACAAATACTCAAAAAGATGCTTTGCTGCTGTTGTAGGTCTATGCATACCTTTTATAACAACAAACCAGACTTTAAAACAAAACTCTGATTGGAAACAGTCAGCAGACTAGCAATAGAGTTATGAGTAATAAATACATAAATCATGCTTCAATAAATATAGCTGTCAGTTGTTATATTTTTATTTTATTTATTTGTATTACCATAGCAAATAGGAGCCATAGTCATGGAGTAGAAGCCCATTGTGCTAGGTGCTGTACAAACATAGAACAAAAAGATAGTCCAGTTTAGGACCTGCTTCTGATCTCATATCAGTTTTATACTAGTATAACAATTGATTTCAATGGTGTTACTTCTGATTTACCAAGACTTTTAGGACCCTATCTTGCAAATGCTTACTTATGAAAGTAACTTTAGATCTATGAATAGACTCATTCAGGTCAATAGGATTACTTAGATGCATAACCCAAAGTTATCCACATGTGGTTTCAGGGTCTGGGCTTTGTTGGGTATATCCTGCAAATCTTTAGTGATGTTGGGCCATGATCTTTCAAACATTTGTGCACATATGTAACTTCGCTTCTAGGAGTAGTTCCATTTACTCACATTCATAAAGTGTTCGCACAGGGTTGGTCTCTAAATGGTCTCCATATGTCATAAAGCAGTTGGACTGAAGTTTACTTCTAACTTTTAGGTCATCAACTATTTATTTACCATTAAATCTAATAAACTGTTACAATTTGAGCTTAAGAAAAAATATTTAAAAAGAAACTAGCAGGTAATTGAGGCCTAACAATTTAAATTGTTTACATAAGATTTTATTAAACCTAATATTTATTAATATATTTTTATTAAACCCAAGGTAACCTAACAAAAACAAACCCTCACTATATACACAAAACTAAAACATTTTATTTGTTTGGATTTAAACATTTCTATGCAATGTTTGCAATCCAGACACAGAAGCAGTGCTTCAGTGAAAAAGCACCAGAAATTGAAACTGACTAGCAACTCTTTAAAGAAAACTGTAACTGGCTAGTCTGTTTTCATTGTTCAAGCCCAATGTTCAAAAAGAGAACAAATGATGAAAAGTAAATTAGATTTAATTGTCAATTTCAATAAAGAATATGTTGTTAATAAAACAAATAAGGACTTTAAAATGATATATCAAGATTCTAGTGTTTACAATAGCTAAGGCTGAAACAAGTTTTTAATGTTGTCTGCTTAAGACACCTCATTTGTAATTGTGCCAAACTAAGAACAATCCACCATGAATTTCACAGACAGGAGCTTATGCCAGGATAGGACAGAATATTTCTGGAAAGTCTAATGCAAATTGGACCATTTTTTTTCTTAACAGCTTAGATACTTCAAATTTGATTTTAATAAGTTTGTCTTGGTAGGTATTGGTGTCTTGAATTTATTTTGGAGGAGAGATTTCTATAGTTGTTAAAAGTTATATCCAAGCACAGTTGGAGCATTGTGGCATTCAATTTCTGTGTGTGTTAGGGTAGTATCAACAAGATTGCAGCTTGACATCACTATGAGAATGAGAGTATCTATCAGGATTGCACTCATCAGTGTAGTACCTGACCACTTAATTAAGGTATGTTTTTAATTTTGAGAGTCACAGATAAAATTAACATGAGCTTTGTTTCTGGTTGTCAATGTCATTAAGACTTGTCCACCCACAGAAGTTGCACTGGTTTAACTAAAGATGTGATGTTGCATTGAGTTAGTTAAACTGGCACAGTTATGGGTGTGGTCTCTCACATTCATTTAGCCTTGCTCCTATTATTTAACAAGCTGAGGGCTTGTCTACACTTGAAATGCTACAGAGATGCAGCTGTGCCGCTGTAGCACTTCAGTGTAGACACTACCCATGTTGGTGAGAAGGGTTCTCCCATTCAGCCTCGGTAATCCATCTCCCTGAGAAGCGGAAGCTAGGTTGATGGAAGAATCAACCTAGTGTTGTCTACATGGAGACTTAGGCTAGGTCTACACTACAGCCTATGGCGGCATAATTTATGTCACTCAGAGGAGTGAATAAACCACCGTGAGCAACATAAGTTACACCGACATACGTGTTTGTGTGCACAGCACTATGTTGGTGGGAGAGCTTAGAGTGTCTTCACCAGACACACTGCAATGGCACAGCTGTATCGGTACAGCTGCACCACTGCAGCGCTGTACATATAGACATGGCTTTAGGTTGGCTTAACTATGTTGCTCAGGGGTGTGGATTTTCCACATGCCTGAGTGACGTAGCTGGGTCGATCTAATATCTAGTGGAGACCAGCCTTAAGTGTCTACACAAACAATCACACAAATCACTGCAATATTACACCTTTAGTTAAATCGTGCAACCTTGTGCATAGGACAAGTTGCTGGCTGTTGTCAAGGTGATGTTACACAGGCAGAGCAGAAGGTTGTTTGGGTAATAGGTTACTGTGCATTTCCATACACTCCAGTTTTTATTTCTTTATTTGCAATACATTGGAACTTTAGCGTGCACCTTCAGAGTTGGGTTTCATGTGTTTGGAAAAGCTCGCCTTATTTTCAACATCCTCTCTCACTCAAGTGACAGCAACTTTTCAAATCTTAACAGTAGGTTAACAATCTTGTGTGTGTGTTGACAAGCCGTGTAAGAAACCAGTTTCTAGCCTGTTTACATTGAACGGAGATTTAAAAACCAAAACAAAAACTTATCGCCTTCATGGGCTGGCAGGTAATTCAATAGCCTGGAGTAGGAATGTGGGAACGGAGGGAGAGAAGGGGGAGGGAAGAAAGAGTGGAGGAAGCAGCAGAACAGTCCAAGTGCGTGTAGGGGAAAAGTAAGGCGAGAGGGAAGGGGAAAGAGGACAGGATGAAAGCAGGTGTGTGAGAGAGAAACTTGCCTCTTCTTCCCCAGCCAGTGTTTCTTTGGGACGATCTAATGCTCCCTGCCCCCAGCTTCAGGCCCGGCGAGGGCAGCTCCGCGGCCGCGGTGAGGGGCAAAGGAGAGGGCTGTGGCCCCTGGCTGAGGTGCGGGAGGTAGCAGCAGCGCTTGCCTTGTTCCCCAGCCCCACGCTTGACACTCGGGGGAGTCCGCGGCCCTGGCACCGAGAGGCCGGGGGAGGTGGAACCCCCCACGCCCCGAGTGAGTCCCTGCCGCTGCCGCCCCCTCACCCCTCCATCACTTACTTTGTTGTTCTCCCTCGCCCGCCCCGCCGCGGCGGCCGGCCAGCGCATGCGCCAGCGCGAGGAGACTTCAGTTCCTTTCCTTCTCCCTCGCCCCCCCGCCCCTTTCCTTGCTCCATCCGGGCACCTCAGAATTAGCATTGACAGCCGAGGCACAACTTTTCCCGAGGCAAAGTGAAATCAAGGCGCGCACTCTGAGGAAATATAGTCCCTGCCGTTGTAAGTCCCCCTCGTCCCCCACCGGAGGGGCGGGCGGGCTGCGGGAGGCGGTGACTCGGCTCCTGGGCGGAGCGGGGGCCGCTTGGGGGCCCGGGCGCAGCGCTGGCGGGGGGGGGGGCTAGGGCGGAGTCCCCCCACCCCCTAGTTTGGCGGAAAGTGAGTGATGAGTCCGTGTCCCCAGCAAAGAGGCGAAGAACTTGCTGTGCAGCCTGACTAGTTGTTTCTTTCCTCGGTTGTTGTGGCTTTTTTTTAATTGCTCTGCCGGGGGAGGGGTTCGGGGGGGGGGCTGGCTTGTGGCGGCGGGGGGCGGGGGGGGCACAGCCCCGCACCCGAAACCCCGGCGGAACAAAAACAAAAGAAACTTCGTCGAGCTCCGAAAGTGGCAGCAAAGTGGCGGGCAAGTTGCAGGGATGGAGCTGCAGAGCTTGCAAGAGGCGTTAAAAGTGGAGCTCCAGTGTCACCAGGTAACACGCAGCGCGCGAGCCCGCGCGGCCAGCCCCGGGGCGGGGAGGGGGGGACCCGCAGGGAGCCCGCCCTGCATGCCGAGCGAGAAGCGTTTGCTTCTTGTCGCAGGGTCTATCGATCGGGGGTGGAGGGGGGGGAGCGAGAGTGAAGAGGGGGGAGGCTGGGGGAGCCTGCGAGAACCCCCGCCACACACACACACCGGCTCCCCCTTGGAATATCGAACACTTGGCAAAAGTAGTTTGGGAGCCTGTTTGGCTGAGTTGTGTGTGTGTGTGTGTTGTGAAGAACCGGAGTTAACATTGCGGTTGGTGCTTGTGTGTGTTGGAGAGATTAGGACGAGACTTGAATATTTATGAGCTTTGCTTGAAACTGACTCGCTGTGTTTACTTGCCTCTTTGTTCCTTACCCCCCTCCCTCCCCCTTCCACACACACACACACACACACACACACACATAGACACACATTTTTTAAAAAATCCATTCAACTTGAAACAGTTTCTAATTCCTCCTTCTCTGGGGTGATTTTTTTTATAGAAACTAGTTGCACAGATGAAGCAAGATCCACAGGTAAATGCAGATCCTTTTTCCCCCGTCTTGTTCAGTATTTTATCCCTGCTGTAATAAGCGCAGTTGTGCTGGGACAGCAGGATGAGAAACTTTATCAGTAAGAGATCTCATTTTGTAGTCTTCCCTAAGCTTTCTTACTAAAGAGGGTCTTTATGTGTGTGTGCATGCTTTTCTACGGCGTTGATGAAACGGGCTTGCCTTTGAACAATGTCTAATCTCAAATTTATTCATGACAGGGGTTATTTTACACTTTGCCTTTAATATGCATTTTATTGCCATTTTTACAGAACGGTGATCTTAAGAAACAAATCCATGAAAGGCAATCAAGAATAGCAGCTCTTAATGAAAAACAAGTAAGGAATAGATCGATTCAGTTCTGTTTTTTCCCCCCATGCACTTTCTAAACATCTTAAAAGTGGCTGCGTTAGCTGAAAAAATATTGAGAGCAGAGAATAAAACATCCATTTTCCTAAGTGTAAAGTGAGAAAATGTATGTTTTCAAAATGAGATCCGTTTCTTAGATCCCTTGTCTGGGGTGGGGTTATAATAATAGTAGAAAGATAAGCAGTAGTTAAAACGTAAAAAAAAAAAAAAATAATAAAAAAATGAGGCGTCCATTTTGAGTTGGTCGACATGTTTTAGGAATGTGGAAAATTCTCCTATGTTGGGCTACTTTGTGCACTTCCATGCAATGTGCTGAGCAAGAGTTGGGAACAAGGAGACTGGAGCCCAGGTCGGAGCCATTTCTGGTGTCTATAGCAAAACTGATTTTTATTGATCACTTTTTTTTGCACTTGTCTTTCTCTTCCCTTCGTCTGATCTGACGTGTTAGCTTTGGATTCGACTTCACTTAAGCACTTTCACTTTTTATTTTTAATAACCTGTTCCAGTTATAGTAAAATCTGAGGAGGAGAAACAAACCAAAATAGAAACCTTCTCCCCACCTCAACCCTCCCCCCTCCAAAAAAAAACTTTTTTATTTTGTTTTTTTGTTTCAGGTGACCCCTGTGTATGGTGCAATGTTTATGACACCCCATCAGCCCCCAATCCTCTTCCAGAATGAAAGAAAGTTCTCTATTGTGAGTTTGTTTGGGTTAGATCAGCTGATATGGCGAGGAGCTGTGATTGTTAGGTTTCAGCACCACGATCAGATGCCATCGAACGTTCAGCAGCCCCATGTTTCCCCTGCGCTTTGCAAACGCTGCACACACTCTCACTCTCTCTCTTTCTCTCTCTCTCACTCACTTACTCACAACTATCCCCCCTCCCTCCCACTTTCAGTACTTCTAATGCTTAAACCAAGCAGCGGCAGCAGCAGCTTGGAAAGCGAGTCCATGATCTGCCGGATTGAGTCCCCATAGCAAAGAACTTTCACCGTTTTCTGCCCCCCCTCCACTCTGCAAGATCATGCAGCTTTCCAAAAGCCCCTTTGGCAGCTAGATCGTGCTCCCCCAACCCCTCTTTCCCCCTGCCTGAATCGATCGCGACTCTTTCGGAATGCAGCAGCTCTTTCAGCACCAAAACTTGGAACAGCGCCTTTTTTCCCCAATTACAAAACAAAAATCTTCCACCCTAGGAAAGAAAGCTCAGGATTTGTAACATTCCTGGGGGGAAGAGAGGGAATCATTTGTGTGTGTGTGTTCGTGGAGTTGTGGTTAAAGTTGAAAAGTGATCCGTGCATATTTAATACGTGCTCACAGAATGCATGCATAGATGATGGTGATTATATGCAACCCCTTTCTGCCCAGTTTATTGTAATCGGAATTTGTCAGCACTCTCAATTTGGTAGTGGAAGCTTCCATTTTGTGAGGAAGGGGTGTTGGTTTCTTCCTAACATGGAGAAAAGTCTGCAGAGTTTGAAGGTGGGGGATGGGGCCCCATTCATGCTGAACATTACCATTTTGATTGCTTTGATGCCATTTTTGGAGGGGGAGGGGATAGAATACCCTACTCAGCAGAGCACAAAGATGTTTAATCACTGTATAGAATCAAATCAGATACTTTCTTTTTTAAAAGCAAATCTGACACTACATGATAGCTAAGGGCTGTTAGTCCTTTTATGCTGTGTAAAACAGCAAGTTGTTGACTCTCTAATACTACTACACTGAGTAGAGGATTTTTTTTTTAAAACAAGGTAACAGCCTTTACTGCAACAATGCATCTTTATGTGTTCTTTCTTCAATATAGAAATAGTTTTACTGGTTTTAAGTGGTATTTAGAACATACATTTGATCTCTCTTTTTTTTTTTTTTTTTTTTTGGTATTGTAGCAACTATTTCAAGGCTGTTTAATTTTTTATGATGATAGTAAATGAGAAGCTTTTTATTATGTGACATGCTGGAATTTAGATAAGGCAGAGACATCTGAACATGCAATTTGAACATTCTGATACAGCTGGGTGTAGAATATTGTTACGAATCTTACACGTTTTTCTTTGAATCCCAAACTAACTAGTAAACAAGGGTTACATGTTATCTTTTTAACTCCACTACCCACCTTATTTTCTAGAAATCTCTGTGAAATGCCAGGCAATTAAAAATAAAAATAAGCAAATAGTAAATATTGGCCTAGTGATTGAAACTAGTATTTTTCTACAAAAGTCGACAGTATTATATTTCCTCTGCTTACTTTGACATTCTATGCAAAAAGGGCTTATAGATAGGGGCTAAGTGGTGATATAGCATGCTCTTGCTCCAGACTGCCACCTCTGGAGGCCTGATTTGAATCTTTCTTAGGTCACAAGTGAAATGAGTTTGGAGGTCTCAACCTTTGATCACAACACAAAAATATCATGTAACTTTGCAGATTTTGGTATGACTACCAATTTCTTCTTAGGAAAAGATCTGTCTCTGAATTATCAGGTGCTTCAGAGTATGACAGAGATACCCTGAAAATTAATGTGGTAGGTGTTTGACCAATCATGGATCTGTTATGGATTTCAGCCTCTTGCTTGCATGATTTACAGACCCCCTCCCCCCCCCCCAACCCCACTCTTGCCGTACATTTAAATGAACCTTATGCAGTTTGGAGGGGAAGAAGTGGTTGTTTCAGTATATACTTTTGAAAACAGTAGGCTTTTAATTTTTTTTTGTTTGGTTTTTTTGTTTTTTAAATTCAGTTGTAGATCTGTTTAGGCTCAACTGATTTAGAACTTGATAATCTTGTCTTTGATTGTGCATGCACTGAACACAAAAGATATTAAGATTACATTTCAGTGAAAATGCACATGTCGATGATGAAATAGATCGTAAAATGAATAGATGATCACACTAACTACATCTGTTAAAAATATAACAGTGGGGAGTAGTATCTTTCGCTGCTCCAGTCATCAGTTTCCTTTCTGAGCCACTGGAATTAATGCAACATTTACTTTTTAAAAAAATTAAAAATAAGAATACAGTCAAAGTATCCAAACAAATTCAAGTGTTTGGGAATGGGATCAAATGTGCAAAACATAGACTTATGAAATAAATTAGATATTAATTTGCAACCAAATTAAATTCCTGTACAGTCATCCAGTATTTCTCCTACATTGTCAGTGTACAGGAATATGGAATTAAATGTACTTTATAATATTTATTTGAAAATGTTGTGAAAATATTAAAGATGTTCGTTGGTTTTTTAGTGTCACTTAAATCAATACTTCGATTTGCCTCTTGCTCAGAAAGGCAAAGTTAGACTTTTCTTATGTTAGTCTATCTACGCACTTGGTACACTATAGTTTTGATGAATTGTAATACCATTTGAGAGTGGGTTACCTCTACTTTAACAAGATATGATGTGTGAAGACTCCATTAGATGGTCCAATGGTTTTACACCTTGAATCCACATCACATGCAGAGCAGCAGTAAGGTTTTTATCTAAATTGTCAAGCAATAAGCATTTATATGTAAATAAAAGCGTAATCATAAGAACCACGTTTGTTCTTTAAAAGCACACTTGAGGTACTTTGCTGCATGTCTTTTTGTGTGTTCTATATGGCCATGAAGTCATTAAACTGTTTTTTGAAAGTTACTTCTTAATAATAACACTTAACTGATTTAAAAATATCCCCAAAACCCAAATCATAAGTTAAACTGTTACTGACATTAGAATTGGGTGGTAAACTGGGTCTTGAAAACTAACAGTAAGGATGTGTAGACTGCTATATTTTCAACTGTGATGAACTCCGAATTCAAACTGCCTGTCCTGGAGCACAGCAATAAAAATATGTCTTCCTGAAAGACATTATGTATATGCCATTCAGTTGTGCACTGCTTCATTTCTTTACCATAATTTACTATCTACCTAGAAAATCAACATTAGTCTGAAACAGGCTGTCCCAAGATAGGATTATTGCTGGTTTGTCTTTTTGTAGTGCATATCTGAAATTAAATGATTGACAGGGGTCACCAATGGCAAAATACAGTCAAAGTATCTTCATGGGATGTGTTAGACTTTGTAAAATTAGTGTGCACTTCTTAAGCACAGGGAGTTTGTTGGAGACTTTTTCGTTCAAGATGTCTGCTCTGCGTATATTGTGTCTGTCTTTCAGAGGGGTGTGTTTTGGTTTAGTAAAATCCAAGCTATGCTATGCTTGGAAATGGCAGCATTGTTTACACATGTTAAAGGGGAAATTATTGACATTTGCTAAAGCTCAGTATTTCATATGGTTGGGTACTTTCAAAATTGTTGAAATAAAATCGAGGTTACAAGTGTCAATGAAAACAGAGATAAGACCTGAAAGGTGTTTCTAAATTAAGTAGAACCAAGGTCAAATCCTGCCCACAGAAAGACCAGACTCAGAGAGAGAGAACTCTCATTTATTTTGGTGGGAGTAGTAACCATGTAGGTACCTCAGAGCAGAATTTGGATATAAGGGCCCTATCCAATGCCCACTGAACTCAATAGAGATGATTATGATTTGTATTGCAGTAGCACCTCGGAGCTCTAGTCATGGACCAGGACCCCACTGTGCTAGATGCTATATGAACACAGAATAAAAACAGTCCCTGTCCCAATGTTCCCATTGACTTCAATGGACCTTGGATCAGACTTTTCAAGGTTCATCACCGATTTAGTGGAATTTTAAACTTTCCAATTATGCTTTGAGTCTTTAAATGCTGACACAACAGGTATAGAAGTGATTTAAATGTGGGCTTGACTTTGCAGTCCTCCTGTAATAGAGCTTCTATTGACTTCACTGGGACTTCTGAACAAATGGAGAATTAAGTGAAGTTATTGGATCTAAGTGAAGATTAGTTTTGGGCTGGTAATTTAGAAAGCTATAGTTCCTCATATTTTGCTAGAATCAGCTAGTAATTTATTGGTTGCTTTCCTATCTGAGTAAAAAATAACAAAACGGAGACAAATTTACCATCAGCTCCTTGGAGAGGAAAATTGGGAATATAGTTTATATGATGGTAATCCTAGCATTCTTCTTTATGCTTTCAATAAAGTTACATGAGATTAAATGCTCATATGGGGGGGAAGGGTTGTAAAAAGCATTTTAACAAAGTTTGAAGCACAGCACAAATAAATATACTTGTGGCTTTCTACTTCGTGTTAGATTTGCCCTTAGAAAAACCACTGAAATTGCCAATCCTGAATGTAAACATAGTACTGAAGGGGATTTTGACCAACATTTGTTTGGTGGCAGTCTGATTGGCAGGTAAAACGTAGTTTTATGCTAGCATTTTTTTTTACTGTACTCTATTCCATACATGTACAGTACATCACTTGGCAGTGCTAAGAGTTGGAAAGTGACTGTGACATTCATTCTAACCATTTTAAAGAGTTCACTTTGATATTTTAGCCACTTAAAACACCTGCTGTCAGAACAGTACAATTGATTTCAATTAACTTTGAATTTCTTCAATAAGATGACTCTTATAATAACTCCAGTAATCCCATGATGCCTCATTAGAGAAGCTGGCTATGATGATTATCCCTGTGATTTAGCATTTTTCCTTTATTATGCCTTTGTCTATTCAGAAAAAGGAATTATAACAACAATACCTTTTTTATTTCACTTGTAGCCTTACACTAAAGGTACTCACTACCTGTTACATGTTGTAAAATATCTAATTGTACTGCAGTACGCAGTTATTAGTTCTTAAATATCTGATGCTTTGATAGCAAACATATTAGAGAAACTTTTGTTGCATGTGTGGAATGCATTGTGTTGGTGCCCTGTGTCACAGAGTTAGAAAGTGTTTTTATGTATGTACAGCTTAAAGGCTGTGCTCCCCACTCACTGTTTTCAAAGAAGTTTCATTAGTGGGCCGGATCCTCAGCTCATCCAGATCAGTGTGGCTTCAGTGGAGCTATGCCAGTTTACGCCAGTTGAGGTTCTGGCCCATTGACTTCAATCGGAATTCTGCTTGTGGTGAGGAAGTAGAATATGACCTTAAATGTGGGGTTTTGTATGGTAATATGAAATCATTTTTCTAATGGGACACTGCATCATTCTAAGCACTTAGGGTTTCCTCAATCTGAACAAAGCAATTCTCATCTCATCCCAGATTTGATTTTGTTCAGTTGAAAGCCAGGAAGGCATATAAAGGCACATTAATACAGAGTCGCTTTTAACTTTTCCCTCTATGCTTTCCTCTTTATGATAAAGATAAAATATACACTGATTATTAAATGATACAGTTTTTCCCCCTACAAAACAAAATCTGAAGTATCAACACGATTTCTAATCAATAAGAGTTAAAGGGTAGAAGTTTGTAAATCAATAAGACAAGGCCATGGTAAATGGTGTATGTGTGACCATGATGTCAAGAAGGGGGCAATTTGTACATGCGTAGTAGACTGAGACTGGCAAAATATTAAAAAGTGTGCTGCAAGTTTAAGATAAAAACAAAGAACAAAAATAGAATTGGATTAATTGAAATGCAAATTTTGTCTTTCTGCCATTAAAGTAAAGACAGTTATTTTAGTCTGACAGGCTCATATTTTGTCTGCCTTTCCACTTCCCCTTGTTAAATCATCCTGTATACATTTCCCTTACATATATCCTATTTGAGGATTTCTTTTTTACTTAAGGTGGTACCACCTTATCGTTTTGAAAATGCTCTTCTCAAGATTAAATGTACTTCCTTAAGCATGCTCTCGCTCTCATTTTTTTTGAATCAGCTACTTATTGTTATGTAGTAGCAATTTCCAGAGTGTCATATGAAATTGCTGATGCGGCTTACTTCTAGCTACAACCTCCGACTGCCAATAGTAAGCATCTATTGAAATCTAATACATACTACTTTTTTTTTTTGCACAGCACATGCAGACTCATATGTTCAATAGACAAAGAAAAAGGGAAAAAATATGAAGCTGCATTTTTTTAACCCACACAAGAGTTAAACATGTGGCCCAAGTTTCAGATAGAAATGGACGCGCTTGGCTGATGGAAAGTAAAACACAAAACTAGCCCTGAATGTGGCTGCAGTAAAATCAACACAAGAAGTAACTCTAGTATAGCAATTTGTCTGATAACTTTGCAGAAATGATATTCAGTGATCTGTGTTTTTAAGAAATGGTGCTCATTTTCAAAGTTGGGATTTAGTCCTAAGAGACTGGGCGTACAGGCTGTGGCAGGAAGAGGACGTTTGCCTGAAAATTTGTCTGATTGTTTACATCTAATCAACAGAAGTATGCCATTGGGCTTGAAACAGAAGTAAAATCTGTGTAGTATATTGCACAGGTTTTTTTCCAGAACTATTTCACTTGATAATGTTGTTCTTTCTTTGTGAAGTAGCTTATCATGCATCCAGGAAGAAGGGGAGGAAGGGAAGAGACTTTTTGAACCAACTCAGCTATTGATAACAGATCTTAAAAAGGTTACAGAAAGTAAAAAATTATGTTAATCAAAATGCAATATGAGTCAAGTAAGAACATTGAAACCTTTGACATGCAACACGGATTAACCTGCATTTTCTGTAATTTTCCATTTTCTGAATCTTTTTGAATCAGCAAGGGATTGCCTAAAGATTTATTGGTGAATTGAAGCTTTTCTTTAAGTATGAAAAAGATGAGAAAAGATCCCTGTCTCAGACATGTACGGATTCAAGTGTCAGTGTGTGTATGTGCAAGGTCTTTCTTTTTGATATCATTCAGGCAGAAAGCCAATATGCGCATGTAAATGAGCCTGAAAATGTAATTAAAAATATATACATACTGGTGACTGTGATACAGAATTTAATATGAGATACAGGTTACAAAGTGACAAGTAGCATTTCCTATAATCAGTGATACTAACTCTGCTCTATGATTTATTCATCTCATGTGCTATTAAATGCACCACAGATAAATGCTGGAATTATTTTTTAAAATATAATTTTTCAGTACAGTAAGTGAATGAAAAAATATATTTTGCTATCTCCCCCTCCCAAACGAAAAAAAAATCCCTACTATCAAGATGTTACTACAGAGAGGAGAAGAATTCTGTAGAAGGTCAGATAAAGGCCTCTCTGATAACATATCTTTGCTTGAAAGAAAATGTCACAAAATAGACTTATTGGTGTCGTTAATGCATTAAGATCAAGGAAGTTCTGGAAATTGTTAACATATGTCTAGGAACCAACATACAGATGAAAAACTGGACAAATTGCTGGCAGAAAGGCATAAATAATCTTGGCCTCTTTTTCAGTGTCTGTAGCATAATATTGTTTTGCACATGAAAGGTAAGTTAAGAGACAGATGCCTCCCAGATTCCAAACTTAACAACAAAGACAGTCTCTTTTTTCCTAAATTATTCTCATCTGCTGTAAAAGTTAGGTCAGAGTGATGAGAAAGTAAAGTGCCATTATAGAAATTGACAATTCTGCTTTCCAGTTAACAGAGAAGCTACTTTACAAAGGTTTATTTCTGGTTGAACAATAAAAGTGGAACCCAAATATGTTTCTGTAAACATCCCTGCAGCCCATAAATATACGCAACCTAAGTCAGTGTCTTATTTACATTATTTTGTTAACAGTCTTTGCTGAGTGGGCTTGGGTGGAGTACAATCTCTTCATATAGAGGATCTAATTATAAATACAAGGGACAGAACCAAATAAGCAGTCTTTAAAGGGAAAAGAGTCTGGCAGCTTTGTTTAAAGTGTCCTTTAATGAACTTCTTTAGCAGCTTGTATCTTAGCAACACATTTTATTACATACCAGTGCCGGAGAAGCAGTTTGCAGATGGAGTTGCGCACAGTAATTTATTTCCCCCGTTCTCCCCCTGCCTCCCCCCCCACTTCTCTGTGGTGACTCAACTGGAATGTTCAAACTAGCTTTCTAACACTGATAGCTCACTATAAATCCCTGATTGGTTAATTTGTATTTGTTCTGTTGTGTTAGTTGATGAAGAAGGCATTTTACTATGTTAAATACACAGTGACTTTACTTGCTCTTAGAAATATATGCAGATATGATTATTTTGAATGGGCACAGGGTTTAAAATAAACATGTTTGCTTCTTGCAATCCACCTCCTCCCCACCCCCCTCTCCCCCCATGCTCTCTCTGTGTACTAACTCATGTACAAGGCACAGACTAGTTTCTAGATTTGTTGATTATTTACTTTCAACTCCTCAGTGGGGTTATTTCAATCTGTTCTTCGCTCTGCTAAAACGGAATGGACTTTTACAGTAACAGAAACATGCACAATCTTTTTTTCCTTCTTAATCAAAACCCTATGTAAATACATCCAGAAATAATTGGAGTTGTAAAACCAATATAAAGCAGTCCGGTACTGTCCACTTTTTTGGATAATCTATAATCCTTGCTACTTTTTAGATAAAGGTCTGTTTTACTATGGGCCAGATTCTACCAATTTTGTCTTGAATAGTCAACTCTGTGAGTAGTAGCTACATTGATTTCAGTAGGACTAATCAAGTAGTGAGGTACTACTCAACACAAATAAGGGTGGCAGAATCTGGCCCTGTAAGATTTGTTTCTATTTTAAAGTGGATGAGGAGAAACATGCATTTGATAAACAAAACTAAATACTATTCAACTAACTCAGAAACTGAACTCTAGAGTCAGATTTTCATCTCATCTCAGCAGGTGTAATCTACAGCAGCTTGATTGACTTCAGTGGAGAGACTTTGGATTTGCAGTGGTGTAATAGAGATCTGACTTTGGTCTGGTTATTTGAAGGGGGAGGAAAAAGAGCTACCAAATTAAAACAATACCTAGGGAATTTAGAGAGGCATTTTGGCAAGTAGCACTAAAGATAATGGTCTTGGAGAAGCTTTTGTTAAACATTTGTTACAATTGACAAGTCAGAAATAATATTCAAAAGATCCTATTAAACAAACCCATTCCACAAAATCCATTGCTAGTTGCAAAAGGATAGTAAATCATTTATGAAGGCCATGAATTGTGTTTTTTCATTCTTTCCTTAACATTTGTTTAACTGTAAATTCATTCCCAATCACCTGTAAACCCTTACAGTCCTTGAATTCTAAATTAAATACAGAACATTCCTTTCAGACTAAATGATGCATGCATTTGACTCTAGTTTTCTGTCTTTGATGGGTCAGGGGGATAGTTTGTCTCATGTCGCCTTTGCATGCGAGATATCACAGCCAAGTCAGTGGCATAAAAGTAATCCATTGTACTTGAAAAATAGATGTACAATAAAATGGATGAGCAAGACAGATTTCATCCCTCTTTTAAAATGCTCTGATATTAGACCCTAGATAGTGGGATGTCCTCTGAATCCCAAAGCAATTAAGTTGCCATGTGATTAACTTATTCTTTTCTTTTTGCAATTCAGTCCACTGTTTATTAACTTAAATTGGATTGAAAAAACTCTAAGCTGTAGAATGTATCAGGATCTTGCACAACTGCCAGGATTAATAATGACAGCCTGAACTGTTGAACAAGCGAAATCATGAAATTCACAATACTGTTAGACAAAAGGGGTTATGTGCTTTGCAGCAGCTGTATTGGCCTTAATAGAAGGGACCACCATTTTCTAGTACATTTTGTGTCCCACCATGATGGATAACATTTACAGAAAGTATATCATTTGAAGCCCTTGTCTCTGTCATTTTTTTTTTCCTGTTTCGGTGTCTGGAATATTTAGGCAATATGTAAAAGCAGGAGACTTAACATGTGTAAAGAAACGTCCTCTGCAGATATTGTAGTAGTGAATAAGACAATGAAGCATTTGTTTTTTCAAGATTCAGTACCTTAAAGAAACAATTAGAAACCTATGCATCTGATTTACCAAACAAAACAACCAATTTGAATTTTTCTTCTCATTTCAATAAGAGAAGAAGGTTTTCTTGTTTCTAGAAGCACAAGCATTTCCAGAAACTTCTTAAGTCTCTGAGCAATAGCATTGTAGCTCATTACAGAAGTACTTCGACTGGGGGAAACTTAAAGGAACTTCCATCCCCCAGATGAAGCAAAAGACTCATTTATAAACAATGAGTGCAGGAACAATAGAAAGCTGAGTGCATTCTGCATGAATAATATAACTGAGGGTTGTGAAAAGCCTGTGATTTTAGTATGCCAAATCATGTGTAGTGTTCAGCTGATATTCCCCCCCTCCTTTCCCCCCCCCCCCCCAACACTCAGGATTCATCCTGTCTCTCCCCCATGTATACGCACAAACATACGCACTCAGAGAATTGGCTATGATAAATAAAGAGTGAAGTCATCAGAAACTACTGTGCAGGGATGTTGAGGGTTGAACTTAGATTTGAAAAAATGAGGGAATTCTGGGCTGAGGCTGGAAATCTAGACCAACACTCCAGCTTTAACGCCCATCTTCTGTGTGGAGGAAAACCTTAAGACATGATTTAAGACTAGAGTTTGAATGTCATCCTGTATTTTCAGCTTAGATATTCTGACTTTCCTTGGCTTTCAGAGTTTAAATCAGAGTTCTTATGTGTGTTCTAATAGGAACTGTGAGTCCTTGGCATCTTCAGCTCCAGTCACCTTTATGTATGCATTTAAACATGCATTTAAATATCTGACTTTAGGTGTCCAGGTTTGAAAATTTTGGCCATAGTTTTTAGCATTACATTTCCTTAATTATTTTTTTAAATATAGTTTACAGAAAATGTACTCGATTGAAGCTTTTTGGGGCAGTGACCATCTTTTGTTCTGGCACAATGGTGTCCTGGTTCATGACTGGAGCCCCTACGTGCTGCCACAACACAAATTCAATTATTATTATATTAATTATTAAGTGCCAGTGGCTAAAGTTTACCCACCAACAGGTTTACAGTATGTTCACTGGCAGAGCAAGGTTTGCCTAAAACTTTTCTTGGAATCTAGCTATACAAGGTAAAAAAGTGGGTGTTTACAATGTGATAACTAACCTGTTAGGACGAACATGTTGTAAAATGCTAGTGTAGACAGGGCAAGTTGGAGTTTTACCTTAATTACATTGGTTGAGATAAATCCTGCAGCGTCAACTATCATATGTTTGCTATCATGTGATTAAAAACACACCTTTTCCCCTTTAAATACGAAAATGTAGTTGTTGTTTTTTTAAAACCAGTTCAGTCCTTGGAGTCTCTCTTGAGACTGCCAGCCATACTGCTAATTGCTACCAATTGTGATAGTTTTGTATGACGTGGATAGCTGTGTATTAGGAATTAAACCAAATCCACTAACACATTTTTATATAGATCACCAAACATCTATCAGATAGTAACAACTTTAAGTTTGCTGACATTGATCTGATTCAAACCAGTGATCAAGAAATGGAAAGCTTCAGATGTCATTACCAATTTCCTCAGTCTTCTGTTCCTCCTTTATATTTTTTAAAGTGGTATTTTCAAAAGAAAAGAAGTACCTGGGCCTGGATCATCAACTTGTGTAAATCGGAATAGTTCCATTGTCTTCAATGGAGCTATGTCAGTTTGCACCACCTGAGAATCTGGACAATGGATATAAAACCCCCACCTAATTATACCTAAAGTCCCATTTACAAATTAACCCCATAGCAACAGTAAGTATGGACCATCTTCTGAGATTGTTTCTTAATGTTTAACTAGATTTATTCAGTCTGCACAAAAGCCACTTTCCACTGAGTCAGTGTGAATTTTCTTGAAGGATTTGGCCTATACTTTAGAGTCATTTTTAAATAAGAAGTTTTAAAAACTGATTAATAGTTTAAAAAAAAAAAAGAAGTCCCTACAATAGGTGATTTAAATATTACCGTGCCACATATTTACTTGACAGTTCACCATGGTTCTGAAAGAGCTGTTACAGATTATCAGGTTCTGTATTCCTCACATAAGTTCTCAGCTGTTACGAACTTCATATAAATACATAATTATAAAGTTTTAAAAATGCATAGCACTCACCAGATTGGGTAAATACGTGACCTGAGATTTATTCAAATGCAAATCCTTGACACACTAGACCTCTGAGCCATTATGGCACATTGGGTCATGGCCTACAGAGAGAATTTTTCCTTCCCAGGTCAATGATCCATTAGACAGTTATAGCTCCTTCAGAGTCATTACAGTATTATCAGTCTGGATGGCCTTGAAAGCAGCACTAAGTTTGAGTCCATGTGCTGAACACCTTCAGGAGATTTTGTCTTTAAATGTTGGATGTACAATAACAGGGTCTTAGGCTCACTCAAGTAACTCACTCAACACTCCCCCACCTTCTTCAAAGGGAACAGTCCACATTCTAGATTCACGGCCTGCAATTTTTTTTAACATGGTGCCTTTGAGCTAGTGGAATGCAAAAAGGTTTTAAATTCTATGAGTCAAAGTCTATCAAACATGGGGGATGTATCAAGAAAAGCATAATTATACATCCATAACCTAGCTCACTCGTTCTCAACCTATTTATCATTGTGGGCTGCATATGCAACTCTCTGTGTTATGTCCACACAATATATATATACTGCCTGTACATCTCCAAAAAAAAAAAAAAAAAAAGAGGGGGGGTTAGTGTTTGTTATGTGACAGCAATACAATTCAAATCGATATAGTAACTTTCATTTCAGCACTGGCAAATGTTTATCAAGAGCATTTTAAATTAGCAAAATAAGTCAAAACATTAATTGTTAAAAGTAATTAATTTACTCTAAAGGTGGCAGGGCATGGTGTATTGCCATCTTCACTTCTGCGTTGCTGCTGGTGGTGCGGCTGGGCTGAGAGCCCAGAGAGTGCAGCTGTGGAGCCTGCCTGCAAAGATGGGGAGCCCTGCCTGTAGGGGGGTGCCCCCCAGCCAGGGACTTCACCCCAGGCACCCAGCCCCCCAGGCAGGGAATGCCCCCCATTACCCAACCCCCTTGGGACTGTCCCCCAGCATCCAGATCCCCTTAACACTGTGCTGGCACATGTGCCTGCCCTGCAGAGACAGGGTGCCCTGTCCAGGGCAGAAGGGCCCCCCAGGGACTGCCTTCTCCAGCATGCAGTCCCCCACCCAGGGACTGTACCCCATGCACCCAGCCCCCCAGCTAGTGATGTCATCCCAGCACTCAACTCCTGCCCCAGGAACTATGCCCCAGTCTCTAGCCCCCACTCATGGACTGCCCCCAGCCACCACTCCTCCCACCTAGCATCTCTTCCCCCATAAACTGGCAGCACCTCCCTCCCCATGCCCCAGCCCCATGCACCCCTCATCCCCACGTTCACTGGTCTCCCATCTGGACTGGAGGTAGCTCAGACGTGCAGCCCACCTTGCTCGCCTGCTGCTGTGATTCTAATGCCAGGGAGCCTGCTCCAACCAGCATCATTGCACCCTGGCCTCCTGCTGATGCTGCTGGGCCTGATCCTACTGGGGTGGGAGGGTTGGCACTGCTGATCCCGATCCTGCTCTGTCCCATTTTGGCACCTACCCCGCTGCTGGCTCTGCGCCCGAGGCAGATGGATGTGATATACCTTGACTTTAGCAAAGCTTTTGATACTGTCTCTCACAGTATTCTTATCAGCAAGTTAAAGAAGTATGGGTTGGATGAATAGACTATAAAATGGATAGAGAACTGGCTAGAGCATAGGGCTCAACGAGTAGTGATCAATGGCTCCATGTCTAGCTGGCAACCAGTCACAAGCGGAGTTCCCCAGTTTGTTTAGGTCACTCTGTATCCTATCCCTACCTTGCAGGGTATTTACCACTCCCCCCAGCTTAGTGTCGTCCACAAACTTGCTGAGGGTGCAATCTATCCCATCCTCCAGATCATTAATAAAGATGTTGAACAAAACCGGCCCCAGGACCGACCCCTGGGGAACTCCGCTTGTGACCGGTTGCCAGCTAGACATGGAGCCATTGATCACTACTCATTGAGCCCTATGCTCTAGCCAGTTCTCTATCCATTTTATAGTCCATTCATCCAACCCATACTTCTTTAACTTGCTGATAAGAATACTGTGAGAGACAGTATCAAAAGCTTTGCTAAAGTCAAGGTATAAGTCAAGTACTGGAGTTTTAAAGTGATTCGAATTAATAGTGTGATTACTGTCAAAATCGCAGACTTTTTTATTTCTTAAAAGGTAACATTCTTCATCTTATTTTAATTATGGGCTATGAGGATAGGCATGATTAAAATCCCCCTCCTCCCCTGGTCTTACTGGAGTATCATTATTGGCCTTCTTTTATTCAAGGGTCCATATTAAAACACTCAGTTAACTCTCTCTTTGGAGTAACAGTATCTCTGCTTAACAGAGTAATTTTAAACCCAGTCATTTAATATAATCACTTTTTAACTTCTAGCATGTGACAGTTTTGTTATCTTACCTGTACACCAAAATGGGATTCAAAGCCTTTCTAGAGCAATGCATTAAAGAGACCCTCTCTTTCTTTTAGTCTTAGACAAATACACAGCAAAGATAAAGGGTCCTGGAGCTTTTATTGGATTTATAAGTAAATAAATCAGGATTGTTACATCTGCTGTCAGATCCAAGGGGTGTTCACTTATGATCCTACCCCTTGCCATGGTTGGAGCTACATTGCAATATCTTCTACGGATTAAGAGCTCTGTTTCTTGTTGCAGATTTCATCACAGTGCAAATAGGTATCTATGGAAACAGCACCTCCTATTAGTCAGTGATATCACTGGCCCCTAGCAGGCCCCCACGCTCCAAATCTGGTCAGAGTTACTGTTGGCATTCCTTTTGAAGGGGGATTCCTGCAGTAGAAAATAAAACACCAGCCCCAAGTTAGAATATCTTTTTTTAGTAGTATCTAGAGGGGAAGTAGGAGGATGGTGTGTTTCCCATGGTTCTTCTGCCACTCAGTGCAGGGCTGCATAGCCCGTCTTCTCCACCCATACAGATCCTGGAGCCATGGAGTGCCTCTTGTAGGGTTTGAGTGGGATAGGTGCCATGGAGGCATCTTAGGCCTATTCCACATCGGAAGGGGGAGATCCAGTCACACAGGATCCCCTCTATGCACAAATCAGAAGTGGGGAGAATGGGGAAGGGCATTACTGCTATATTTTAAAATAGTATGTTAAGGATAAGGGGTGTCTTTCACTCCTGTGCAGAAGGCCAGCACAAGACCTATGGACTACTTACGTCCTCAAAATAAGGTGTGGGTAGGATTTATGTGATGCACAGGCCTTGGGCGGGGTGACTTTCATCCTAGGAGAACTTCACTTTCTTGTTGTTTTAAAGGAAGTCGTCTGACTCCAGATATAACCACTTGCTAGCCTATAAATCTCCTCTTCCATTGCATCCCAGAATCCTGGGTTCCATCCTGCAACCATTATTTATGTGAGCAATGGCTGCAGTATTGGTTTCTATGAATTTCACTAGCCTGCTTGCAATGCAATGCCAAGTTAAAGGCACATTTATCTGAGGCTTTTGCTTAGGTTTACTGTAAAAATACAACAATTTATTTTTAAAATGAAAAGAAGTCCCTTTCTTTTTGGAGACCAAAAGTTTGCAGCATTCTTCTAGTTCTGCATGAGAACAAGAAGATGAACATGTTTTGTAAACAAAAGCAAAACTCACAGATCCCCAGTTTTATTTTCTGTGCAGAGTGAAATGTGGAGAGCAAACAAACAGCATTCCTGGTGAAAAATAAACTAGATCATCATGTCATAGGTCTAGAGGTTAAGACCAGAAGAGACTATCAGGTCATCTAGTATGATCTCTTGCATATCACATAGCTGTTTAAACTTCTTCCATTTTTAATAATCTTAATAGGTGTTAGTAACACAGGGAACACCAGAGGGTGGTAATCTGGCAGTGCCCCTTTAAAAAAAAAAAAGTGAGTTCTCTCCCTTTGACCAGAGTGTGGGACCTCCTAATTAACACTAACAGCACACATTGAGGGAAGGATATACCCACTGGTATTTGCTTTCATATGAGAGACTACTACATCAAGGCAGTTAGGTCTCCTGCTGTCCTACCTTGAAAGATTCCCATAATGTAAGTTTCTGCTTTCTGACTATGGCAGGCGCACAGATATCACCTAGGTAGAGATGTGATTTCATGATGTCAGGGTTGATTTTTTTTCTAAACCCACCTTTGCAAGGACATAACATTCCTTCTTCAAAAAATCAAACTAGTCTCCATATAAACACATGTATAAGTCTGCCGTTGAAAAATGATAGCACTTGGTTGGTTTATATTGATGCACTGGGAATGTCAGGCAAAATTCAGTGGGGTAAAATTTAAAACAAAAAAGAGTAGCTTTAAAAAAACACACATTGTGGGCCTGTCTTAGGCTAACCTCCTAGTGAAGTTAATAGGTATACAGGGCCGGTCCACATATTAGCAACCAGGAAGCTGACGCCTTCTTATTTCAGGACAGCTTTCAAGGTAGGTCAGATTTTAGACATCATAAACTTGACAGATATCCCTTTAATTCCTAGCAATGAAGGGTACACACTGACTGGTCAAATCTAAGCTTTGAAGAATTATATGTTTTGCCTGGTAGGAGGAAGAAAATTACTTTTATGTGCGTGTGTAATTTTACGGTACTGGTCCAAAAACAGTGTAGCTACTCTGTTGTAGGCTGCAGTGTCAAACCATTTCTGTAGAATACTGCAGTATTTCTATTTTTTTTAAGGGAGGCAAGTGCAGGCCAGTATTTTAGTTCACTGTGCTCAGTACTTTCCATAAGTAGATTGTAGCTACCCATAATTTTCTCTCTACATAGGACATTTTACTAGATTGAAAGACCAGTTGCTAGATTCTGTTCAGGTTCTTACCCCAAACTCATCATTGTAGTGAATGCCTAGATTAAGACCTTCTGCAAAGGCACAAGGTTTCCAAAGCAGTGGACACCACTTAGTTTACAGGAAAGCTGAAGTTTGTTTTCTTGCTTCTGGCTAATGTTTCTGAAACTTTAATTTATCACTGTAGTTTCAGTCCTTGGAATAGGCCTCATACACCAACACTAGTATTACACTTAGGCACGTAACAGATAAAGGGACAGTTACCTGTACATACAGGGACAGTGGCAACCTGTTAAACTCTGACACTGGTATTTTTTTCTGCTGCCAGGAAGCACCAGAAGATGGCATGGTTTCTACAGATGCATGTTTGAGAGAGAGAGAGTGAGTTTGTGGAGATGCTATTAATAATCCCAGGTAGGGTGTTAAGCACATTGCCATAAAGAAAAGAAAGGACAAGCAATACTTTAAGTCTTATCTCTTCTTTCTGCCACTGAGGGACAGTAGTGGAGTCCTTCCTATCCTTTTCCCTCAGTTTGGATAGCACAAAAAGAGAAAATCTGATGTAATCAGCATACAACATGAATTGTAAAGGTCAGGCTGACAAAAGGGTACTGATGGTAATGCGAAGAGACTGCACCTTCTCTCAACTATTTTGACATGAAACTTCTGTATCACTTTAGAAATCTTGGCAGTTCAACCCTTACAGGCATAGAGCTATTCCCATCTCCTCTCCCACCCCCACCCCCCTGCTCCACTTTCAGCAAAACTAAATATTGTGGAAAATGCTTGCCACTAAAATACCATTTGACCCTCCCTGTGTAGGGGGCCTGCATCTGTTAACTTTGTTGGGGCTGGGGATTGATTTGTTCAGTTTTAGTAATCCTAGTGTTTTAAAGAGTTTTAAAAGAAAGAAAAAAAAGACATGCTCATTTGACTGGTACCTAGACCTGTAGGGCTGTACAGGGCTCTAAGAGTGGGAAGTAAGACCCCCACCCAACATGTCTGCATGGTTTCCCTGTTTCCCTCTGCAGGCACAGAGGGATGACATACCTGGTGCTTTGCTTCTCCACACATAGGTAGGTAGGGAGTGGGGAGAATGGGTGGAAATGTCTCTTCCAGTCAGTGCAGTTCAGCCAGTGTGTGGTGTGGAGGGAGTAGTAATCTGTTACTTATTGGTATGTGTCAGTGGCAGATTGCATTCTCTTCATGAGAGAAAGAGGGGATCAGGGAAGGAATTTTGCCTCTCTGTGGTGCAAGGGGATAATAAGATCTTAAAAGTACAGTAGAATCTCAGTTATGAACACCAGTGTTACGAACTTAACGGTCAACCACACACCTCATTTGGAACTGGAAGTACACAATGAGGCAGCAGAGGCAAAAAAAAGAAAAGCAAATACCGTACAGTACAGTACTGTGTTAAACATAAACGTAAATACTAAAAAAATAAAGGGAAAGTTTTAAAAATATTTGACATGGTAAGGAAACTGTTTCTGTGCTTGTTTCATTAAATTAAGATGGTTAAAAGCAGCATTTTTCTTCTGCATAGTAAATTTTCAAAGCTGTATTAAGTCAAGGTTCAGTTGTAAACTGAACAAAGTGTTATGGTGGCTTTTTCAAGAATTACTAACATTTCAGAGTTACGAACAACCTCCATTCCCAGGGTGTTCGTAACTCTGAGGTTGTACTGTATATAGCAATTTTCTGTGACAGTTTTAACTCCTCTTCAGTGAACTGAAATAGCAAATGAATTCTGGGATAATATCAATATAGTTGTTATAGTTGTTCCTTAAAGAGTTAACTTCAAAAAACAAACAAACCCCAAAAGGAAATACTCATTTGCTACATTTTAAAGAGAGTAATTTTCTCTTGGTCAAATATAGCTAGAAAAAGCTCTCAGATGAAATATGGGAGTCTACCTTTCTCTGTATACAGTTCAACCTGTTCATTGTGAAGTTTCATAAAATTGAAAGTCAATACTTTAGTCCATGCAGATCATACATTAATGAGTTAATGCTTGAACAGCTTTTTGAACTTATAAAGAGCTGTATAAGTTATATTAATTATTGTAGTGATTAATTCAGATATAATAAGATTCCATTTAGAACAAAAGCCCTGAATTGTTTCAGCACATGGCAATGTAATATTGCACTTTTTGGCACCCTCTGCATTGTAAAACAGCGGTTCTCAAACTGGGGGGCGGGCCCCTATAAGGGGCGTGAGATAGATTGTGGGGGGGCACCATGAGTGGAAGGGAATGGAGGGGCAATGCCCCCCCCCAATTTATGATGATGGAGCCGTCTTCCCCTGCTGGGTGAGGGGCACCAGACTGAGAGTGGGGCCGGGCGGTGGTGGGGACCTCAGCACCTCACATGGGCAGCCCCAGGCAGGTGTTGGGGGTGGGGGACTCTTAGGAGGGGAGCGGAGGCTGCTGTGGGTAGTGGGCCCAGAACTGCTGGTGGAGCAGGGGACAAAGTCAGTCCAGCTCCATGCTCTGCACTTTGTGCAGCTGCTTCCATCTCCAGTCAGAGCGCTGCTCCTGGCAGCAACCGCCCGCCTCCCACAGCAGCCCCCCCACTGCCACTCTGCAGGCTCCCGGAGGTGGCAACTGCGTCCGCGCTACTGCCCAAGGATAATCCCAATGACAAGGTGCGATTCCCTGCCGCTGCCACCATTTTCTCTGGCGGGTCACATCGGGTGGCAGGGGAGAAGCTGCTACCCCTTGTCTCCCCAAATTAAGTAGTCAAACTCCGCCTATGATAGGTAGGCTCTGTTTTTTTCTGAAATTGGGGGATGGGGGGAAGTCAAGGAAAGGGGGGCTCAGTTATTATACAAAAGTCCACGGGGAGTTCCATTTAAAAATTTGAGATCCGCTGTTGTAAAAGTCCTGGGAACAGCTTTATGGCTATGCTTGAGAAAGGACATTGATTTTAAGTCTTGTTTCATTGTAGATGGGCCTGAATCAGAACATTGGAACTAAAACTTCCTTTTAAGAGGAAGTTTGAATTTGGACCTAATTCTGGATCCAAACTCTGTGACTTTGGACAATCTTTAATTTTTTGAGATGCCTGGCTTCATACAGAGCCTGAGTCTGTTTTCAGTTACTTTGGTGTAAGCCAGGAGTAACTCCACAGAATTCAAATTGGTGTTAGTGAGATCAGAATCAGGCTTTATCCTGAATTTCTTGTTCACCCCAAATATTCTTTCTCTCTTCGAGTGATTGCTCATATGCATTCCAATTTAGGTGTGTGCGCGCCCCGTGCACAGATTCCCGGAACCTTTTTCCCTTAGCCTGCCCGCAGGGCCAGCTCAGGCGCCCCCTGGAGTGCCGCGCTCATGTCGCGGTATAAAGGGCACTGCTGGCCACGCGGGTCCCCAGTTCCTTCTTTCCGCCTCTGACGGTTGCTGGAACTTCTGCCCTTGCTAGTGCAAGCAGCAGTCCTTAGCCTTTATCTACTTTAGCTTCGAGCTTCAGTATTGTTATTTAGATTTAGTTAATTCGTCGACACTCCAATTTGAAGTTGCTTGCCCTTAGGGGCTTGCAAGTCGGAAACCATGCCGGGCTCGGCTGGTTTCAAGAGCTGTTCCATCTGCTCCAAGCAATTTGCGGTGAGTGACCCTCATGACCGCTGCCTCCGGTGCCTCAGAGAGCAGCACCACAAAGAAAAGTGCAAGATTTGCAAGTCCTTCAAGCCCCGCACCCAAAAAGAAAGGGAAGCCAGGCTGAAGGTCTTGCTCATGGAGTCGGCGCTCCGTCCGGCTTCAGAGCCATCAAGATCACCGGCACCGAGCGGACGCTCGGTGCAGAGCGCACCGCCGGCACCCACAGCGGCACCGAAGGCCTCGGTGCTGAAGAAAGCCAAGCGGTCCGGCACCGCCTCCATGGACTCCTCCCTGCGACCACGCACGCAAGGAGAGCCTCAGGAGACACCCCAGCCACGTGCCGTAGAGGTTCCTCCGGCACCGGTGTCTCCCCACAGGGAGCCTCCCCCGACTCCTGGAAGTGGGGGAGCGCCCCTGCAAGGGCCGTCGACGCCGGAGGCGTTTGTCGCGGCAAAGGCTCTTTAGCTTTGCCAACGCCTCCGTCCCCCCCTCGGCCGAGGGGTGCGGGACTAGCGTCCCGGGGCAAACCCGTGCTGGGTAGCCCCGGTGGGTGGAGGAAACATCGCTCCCCATCCTCACCCAGACGGCCACGGAGGGTGGAGAGTGCATCCCCTCCGGGCTCCGACTCTAAGTCGTCGAGCGCCTCGGCACCGCGGCACCGGGGGCGGTCAGGAGGCACCAAGAGCCAGCGCAGGAGCGCTAGTGAGGACTCAGACGCCTCCTACAGCTCGGGCTCGAGCTCTTCGGTACGGGGCAGGTCAAGGCACCGATCACTGAGTGGTGCCCATCCTGAGGCCCTCTTAACCCCGACAGCAGCGGCACCGTCTCCTCCAGCACCGACTGCGGCGCAGACCATGCCGGCACCGGTGGCGATGCCAGCTTCATCGACGGCGTCTTACGTCTCCGTTCCGTGGTCTACTTTAATGGGCCAGGCCATCGTACCTCCGGGGCTGCCGGCACCGGGGGGAGCGGTACCGTCGATACCACCGTACCCACCGGCACAGATGTATGCGGCCTACGCGGCACCGGGGCTTCCAACTTCGGCACCGCTGACTTCGGCACTGTGTAAACCGGTGCGTTCCCGTTCGACTTCACCAGCACGCAGCAAGTCAAGCCGCCGCTCTCAGCCCCATAGTGGGAAGCGCCGCTTCAAACGGTTGGGTCGCCGGCGCAGGAGGTCCACTAGCTCCTCCAGCCTTTCCTCTTCGAGGGGTCATCGTAGACGTCGGCACCGATCCTACTATTCGTCCCAGAGCCGTTCCCCGCCGAGAGGTCGCAAGAGACGATCGGGGGTTCCTCTCATAAGAGACAGTACGGGGACACCCAGCAGCCACCTATGCCAGGGTGGCCGCAGGGACCGTGGCAATGGCCATATTGGGGACCTTGGTCTGCTCAGCCGGGTCAGGCCGCTGAGTCACTCCACTCTGGGGTGGCACAGCCCCCGCCTCCTCCTTCACAGATGGCTCCTCAACTCCCCTCTGATAGGGAGTCAGACCCAGAGGAAGATCCCTCTACAGGCCCTGTTCCCTTGTCCTCCTCTTCATCGCCTGACGAAGGGACGTCCAGGGATCATAGGGCGCCCCTGTTCAATTTCCGGGCGCATCAAGACCTCCTTAAGCGGGTAGCCTCCAATTTGGGGATACCGCTTAAGGGAATGTCAGAGGAGGAGGACCCCCTCTTCGGGCCTTCGGGCTCCTCAGGCCCCTCCCGGGTAGCCCTTCCGGTACACGAGAGGGTCATGAAAATTGTGAAGGCACTTTGGCAAACGCCCTCCTCTGTTCCCCCAACATCGAAGGGAACAGAGAGAAAATATTATGTGCCTAAGGAAAATTTTGAGTTCCTGTACAATCATCCCCTCCCAGGAACCCTAGTGGTGGATGCGGCGAACCATAGAGACCGCCAGGGGGTCAAGGCAGTACCCCCAAGGATAAGGAGGGGAGGAAATTAGATCTCTTTGGCCGCAAAGTTTATTCCACGGCGGCTCTACAATTAAGAGTGGCAAACCATCAGGCCCTCTTAGGAAGATATAATCAGAACCTATGGGGTTCGATGCAGCGCCTGATTTCAGCGCTTCCGGCTGATCAAGCAGCTGACCTGGCCACACTGGCTCAGGAAGGGGAGACGGTGGCCCAAGCGGCACTGCAATCTGCCAGTGACGCGGCAGATACCGCGGGCAGGGCAATGGCCTCCGCCATAGTAATGCGCCGATGTTCCTGGCTGCAGGCTTCGGGGTTGTCGGTTGAGGTCCAGCAGGCTATCCAAGACCTCCCATTTGAAGGTTCCGCACTCTTCTCTGAGAGGATGGACGAAAAATTACATGCCCTGAAAGATTCAAGGGCCACCCTGAGGTCGCTAAGGTTATACACCCCGCAGGCATCGAGACGCCAGTCTCGCCCACAGCCGCAAAGGCAGCCACCTCCCCCGCCAAGACAGGCCCCCAGGGCTACTCAGCAGAGACGGGGAAGGGAGCGCTTCAGGGGCCCCAACCGCCATGGTCGGCAGGGCTCCTCTGCGCGGGAGCAGCATGGCGCAAAAACCGGGAGTGGAAACGGTAATAAACGTTTTTGACGGTGGCTGTGAGGGTGGCGCTCTTCCTTTTCCCCGGGAGCTTGACCCACCCTTTCGAAATAGGCTTCGGCCTTATTATCAGGCTTGGGAGTCCATTACTTCGGACCGTTGGGTCCTAGGGGTGGTCCTTAAGGGTTACGCCCTTCAGCTTACAGCTCGTCCCCCGGACTCCCCGCCCATTACAGCCCCTTTGAGAGATCCTGTGCATAAACAGCTTCTCATTCAAGAGGCACGTTCACTCCTGAACCTAGGTGCCATTGAGGAGGTCCCGGAGTCAGAGAAAGGAAAGGGGTTCTATTCCAGATATTTCTTGATCCCCAAGGCCAAGGGCGGCCTAAGACCGATCCTGGACCTCCGCCGTCTGAATAGATATATCAGACGTATCAAGTTCCGTATGGTGTCCCTAGCCTCCATAATTCCGGCACTAGACCCAGGGGATTGGTATGCGGCCCTGGACCTAAAGGACGCCTACTTTCATATCTCCATTTTGCCAAGGCATAGGAGATTCTTGAGATTCATGATTGAAGGAGGCCACTATCAATTTACGGCCCTCCCGTTTGGTCTATCATCAGCCCCGAGAGTCTTTACAAAGTGCATGGCTGTAGTGGCGGCCTACTTACTACGTAAGGGAGTACAGCTCTTCCCATACCTGGATGACTGGCTCATTAAGGGCAGATCCAGGTCTCAGGTGCAAGACGGCCTGGAGTTGGTCTGCGCCACATGCACCAGACTGGGGCTTGTCATCAATGAACTGAAATCCACGCTTACCCCAGTACAGCGCATTGACTTTATCGGGGCCACGCTTGATGCGCTTCAGGCTAGAGCTTTCCTGCCTCGATCGCGCTTCGAGACAATGGGTTCCATCATTGCAGAGTTGCATAGGTCCCCCATGACGACAGCTAGGCGCTGCCTACAGCTGTTGGGACATATGGCAGCCTCCACCTATGTAGTAAGGCTAGCTCGCCTCAAGCTAAGACCCTTGCAGGCCTGGTTAGCTTCAGTCTATGTTCCCTCCACACATGTACTGACAAAGGTGGTCACGATTCCCCCACAGGTGCTATCCTCCCTTCATTGGTGGATGATCCCGAGGGAGGTGCTCAAAGGAGTCCCATTCAGAGATCTGGCTCCGTCAGTAACCCTTATCACAGATGCCTCGGATGTGGGGTGGGAAGCTCACATCAGCGGCAATCTGGGTACCCAAGGGATATGGTCACTGATGGAGAAAGCCCTATACATCAACGTCCGAGAGCTAAGGGCGGTCCGTTTGGCCTGCAAAACCTTCCTCAGATTCCTGAAGGGCAGGGCAGTACGGATCCTCACAGACAATACAGCGGCCATGTTCTATATGAACAGGCAAGGGGGAGCGCGTTCTTCGGCCCTATGCCGGGAAGCCACGCGTCTTTGGGAGTTTGCAGTGAGACACGATTTTCATTTGTTTGCCTATCACCTCCCGGGGAGCAGGAATGACGAGGCGGACCGCCTCAGTCGGTCGTTCTCCCCCAGGCACGAGTGGTCGCTGCACCAGGAGGTGGCAGCTTCCAGAGGTGGGGTGTTCCCCAACTGGACCTGTTCGCGTCGTCGCTGAACAGGAAATGTCCCAATTACTGCTCACTTCGAGGTCGAGAGCCAGACTCCCTTTCCGACGCGTTCCTACTGGAGTGGGGAGGGGCCTTGATGTATGCGTTTCCTCCCATTCCGCTCATCCCTCAGGTCCTCCTCAAAGTCAAGAGGGACAAAGCGAATGTCATATTGATTGCCCCAGCGTGGCCGAGGCAGTACTGGTACAGTACACTGCTTCACCTATCTATCGCCACTCCGATTACACTTCCCAGGAGATACGACCTGCTCTCCCAGGACCAGGGGCGCCTGTTGCACCCGGACCTGGATTCCCTCCATCTAACAGCCTGGAGGCTCTCTGGTTGACGGAAAGTGAAAAAGCTTGTTCATTGCAGGTCCAGCAGATTCTGCTTGGTAGCAGAAAACCCTCCACTCAGGTTACATACCGGGCTAAGTGGAGGCGTTTTACGGGGTGGGCAGAGGCTAAAGGTATCGCACCAACCTGCTCACCTATACAAGTAATCCTGGAGTATCTCCTGTATCTAAAATCCCAGGGATTAGCCCTGGCATCCCTAAAGGTTCACCTGGCAGCCATTTCGGCTTTTCACCAGCCGCTGCAAGGGAGGTCACTATTTTCCCACCCCATGTCGGTTAGCTTCTTGAAGGGGGTGGAGAGGATGTTTCCCCAGGTGCGAGACCCTACCCCCCCCCGGGACTTGAACCTGGTCCTCACCATGCTCACAGGACCTCCCTTTGAGCCCATGGCCACATGCTCCCTGTTACTCCTCTCCTGGAAGGTAGCGTTCTTGGTGGCCATCACTTCAGCTAGAAGGGTCTCAGAGATAAGAGCTCTTACTTCGGAGCCCCCTATATGGTCTTTTACAAAGATAAGGTTAGGTTAAGGCCTCACCCAGCCTTCCTCCCTAAGGTGGTATCCCAATTCCACTGTAACCAAGACATTTTCCTCCCTGTGTTCTTCCCAAAACCCCACGGGTCGGAAGAGGAGCGGAGATGGCATTCGCTGGATGTCAGGAGGGCACTGGCTCACTACCTGGAGAGGACCAGACCCTTTCATAAATCGTCACAGCTGTTCGTGGCTGTGGCGGACAGGATGAAGGGCTCTCCCGTCTCCGCCCAGCGAATCTCTTCTTGGATCATGTCTTGCATTAAGGCGTGTTATGAGCAAGCGAAAGTGCCTTTACCAGGAATGGTGACAGCACATTCGACTAGGGCTCAGGCCTCTTCGGCAGCCTTTCTAGAGAACGTGCCACTGCAGGACATCTGCAGGGCTGCCACCTGGTCATCGGTTCATACCTTTACGACCCATTATGCCATTGTCCAACAGGCTAGAGATGACGCAGCTGTTGGCAGAGCCGTATTGAGTAGAGCTGCTCGTCAGTGACTCCTACCCGCCTCCATGGGTATGGCTACTCAATCACCTAAATTGGAATGCATATGAGCAATCACTCGAAGAGAGAAAACAAGGTTACTTACCAGTAACTGTTGTTCTTCGAGATGTGTTGCTCATATCCATTCCAAACCCACCCCCCGTCCCCGCTGTCGGAGTTGGCAGAAAGAAGGGACTGGGGACCCGCGTGGCCAGCAGTGCCCTTTATACCGCGACATGAGCGTGGCACTCCAGGGGGCGCTGAGCTGGCCCTGCGGGCAGGCTAAGGGAAAAAGGTTCCGGGAATCTGTGCACGGGGCGCGCACACACCTAAATTGGAATGGATATGAGCAACACATCTTGAAGAACAACAGTTACTGGTAAGTAACCTTGTTTTCTCTAAATGATATATTTGGATGATGAAGAACTCTAGGATTGGACCCATAGTTGATCAGATTCTCTGCTGATGAACTCTGTTGAAGCCAATGGAGTTGCACCAGCAGAGCATTTGGACCAGTTTTTATGACTGTGTAATCCTCCTTACCTGTGAGAACATTCAGATAAGCACATTCAGTGCACTTATTTCATGTCACATGGTATGCTGTATTTCACTTGGTGTATTAATTGGAATGTGTGGTGATGCAGTCATTCTCATTAGAATACTTGAGTTTTACAAGTAGTGCAGTTTGTTTTTCATGCTATATCTATTTGTTTTTTATTTGACAGATGAAGAATGTGATTGTGTGTGGGATTTTCAGGGTCAGTAATCTTGTCTGAATTCTTGACCACAGAACTAGTTACGTAAAAAGTTGGGTAATCATTCCAAATTTAATTGGACCAAGTAATCTGACTGAAATCTTAGGCTCATGAGGTTTCTGGTAGTTCCTAGTAGTTGGCAGGTCAGAAAGGCCACAAAAATAGCTTTTGTCCTGATGTTTTTCCTTCTTGGCTAGTTCAAAATCAGGAGCTACAGAGATGTGAGGAAACAAAAGCACTCTTTCAAACCATTTAGTTCAAGGTGGTTTTTATGTCTTGCTGGGACTGGATAATAGTTATGAACAAACAATGTGATGGGTCATATTTGCAATTTGATATCTTTGCAGCCATCAGTGAACTACTTGATGACAACTTCGATACTTCCAAGTGTAAAAAAGGTGCATTGCTGAACAAATTATAGTTGAAGTTAAGTTGAAGCTAAAATAATAAATGGGAAAAAACCTTGCATTAACGTAAAGCTAAAGTTACAGCATTACAGTCACAAACTGTTAAGAAATATAGCGGTGAAGGTTTGAAAAGCAATAGTAACTCAGATACATTGCCCCTCCATTGTGCTTTATGGTATATATTTTATGACATAAATACAGTACTTTATTGAAGTGAAGTTCTGCTCTGAGAAGAGACAGTGTGTGTAAAACTAGTACCTTTTTACTTGACAGAGCTGCTCTTTTGCTGTTTGAGCTTTAATTATGTAGAGTTGGATTTTCAAAAGCACTCGGTACTGTCCTGTACCTACTGTAATTGAAGTCAATGGGATTTTTACCATTCACTTCATTTGGAGTAGTCTTACTTAGGCCAACACTGAGCACTCTTGGAAAAACCTACCCATAGCCACAATTTTCCTTCTGTAAGTTGTCCCACAAGAAGGCTGATAGCAAAAGCAGCTTCTGTCCCTGTCCTGGGCTCCTTGCTCAGTGAAGTTCTTATCTCCAGTGACAGCCATAGACCAGCAGTCACTGGGACTAACAGGCTCAGCAGGGAGAATGTGCAATGGCACATATGTTCATTAGGCTCTGCTAAAATTGTAGCAAATACCAAATGAAACATGTGCACAGGTAATTTTTTTTTCAATTACTTGTAACTTTATTTTTATTTTTCCCCTACCAGACTTAGCCAATGTACTAGTCACCAGTGAAGACTATGGGCCTCCTCCAAAGCTGTTTGAAATCAATGGAAAGGTCTCCAGGGGATAGCCTGGCCCAAACTCAATCTCTTTTCCTCATCTGGACAAACCCAAGGATTGGGATTTAGCTGGGGTTTAGCTTTGTCTTTATGACCATGGCAGCCAAGAATATATTTTCTTTTACAATGGGGAAAGTGTACTTATTTTCACACTTCCAGAATTCAAAAACATCTGAAGAGGTCTGGTTCATCCTTAAAAAACAATGAAAAAAGTACTTTCAGCCCCAGGTGAAACACTGGTGTCATTGAAGTCAATGGGAGTTTTGCCACTGGTTTCACTGGAGTCAGGATTGCATCCCAAGAGGTGAAAATTTCGGATGGAAAGTCATACACGTGTGAGAATGGGGTTATAACTAGGGCTACGAATTTTTCATGGCATTTTAAAATAAAAAATCACAGAGCAGTCACAGTAGATTTAGTAAAAGTCACGGTTTCAGGATTTTTTATTTAAAAAAAAACAAACACTGTGACAAATGAAATTTGACTATACCTCAGTAAAATCATAGGCCAGCATCCTTCTTCTTCTCTGCTCCTGCTGCTTCCTCATCCCACTGAGGGGGCACCAACCACCCACAGCAGCTCCCTCCGCCTCAGCACTGCAATCCTGTTCCCAGCCCAGTGTGGAGGGGAGGTCTCAGGTGAGGGGGTCTGGAGAGTGAACCTGTCCTGCACTCACCTCGGGCACAGGCAGCAGCGGCTGTGTCTTATAGGGTTGGGCCTAGTTCTTTGCTCCTTGCATTGCAACCTGGCACGTGGGGTTGTAGCACTGCTCAGGTTTGATCCAGCCACTCCTTTGCTGGGACAGAGGGCAGTTGGTCCAAATCTGAGGGAGTGACACTGTGATATGTGTGCCAATTTGCAATAGTATTCATTCAAATTTGACCTGACCACCCCCTGTCATGACAATGGGATGCTGGGCCAAACCTGAGTGGCACTGCAACCCCATGCACCAAGTTGCAATCCCCAAAGCGGGGAATTGGGATTCGGGCCCAGCCCTGTAAGACAGGCGCCGCAGGAACTGTCACTGCAGGGTGAATTGGGGCGAGCTTGCTCTCTGACACTGCCCCCTGGATCACTTCTTCTGCAGCACACGATTGGGGTGACCCACCTAGAGCCCTCCTGCATGGAAGCCAGGGACAAACAGAGAAGTCATGGTATCCATAACATTTTCACCATTATGAAAAACCTCCAGCCCTAATTATAACAGAAGTTGTTTTGTAGCTTTCCTGCAATAGTTGGCATTTTTTCATTTTTAACATACTTTAGAAACATTATTTGATTAATTCATATGTACCATGGATACACCTAGACTTGTTGAATTCTCTTACTTAAATTTCTATGAAAGTATAACTTGATAAACAGAAATTGGTAAAAGCCAATAGTCCTGCAGTACTTTTGCCTTCTAAAAAATCCTCTTATTTACAGTATTAAAATGCTCCCATTACAGATTAACTTTCTTTGCTCAGTATTTAATAACTGTTTCATCCAACTGCAAATGGGAATTGCAAGGACTTTGAGAAATGGGCTGAAAGGTTGTCTAGGTTTACTGCAATTTCTCTAAGTACGTGTGTGTCCTTTGCTGCTATTTTGCTTAGTAAATCCCAATAGAAATGTCTGCATCCCATAGTGCAACAATGCCTAGATCATTCTTCTTTTTCCAGTAGTGGAGGAAAGCTACCATCACTAAGTGCCCAATAAAAAAAAAGGGCTGAGTGCTCTCAATTCCCACTGATTTCAGTGAGAATTAATGGCATTCAGTACTTTATAGGAGTCTGAAGAGGTCTGGTTCATCCTTAAAAAACAATGAAAAAAGTACTTTCAGCCCCAGGTGAAACACTGGTGTCATTGAAGTCAATGGGAGTTTTGCCACTGGTTTCACTGGAGTCAGGATTGCATCCCAAGAGGTGAAAATTTCGGATGGAAAGTCATACACGTGTGGGATCAACTTGTGGGAGCAAGCCCATGCCAGCACACTTAGAATCATAGCAATGTAGCGCTGGAAGGGACCTCAAGCAGTCAACAAATCCAGCCCCCTGCACTGTGACAGGACCAAGTAAACTTAGACCATCCCTGATAGGTGTTGATCCAACCTGTTTTTTAAAAAAATCTACAATGGTGGGGATTCCACAACCTCCCTTGGAAGCCTATTCTAGAGCTTTATTACTCTTATAGTTAGAAAGTTTTTCCTAATATCTAACCTAAATATCCCTTGCTGTAGATAGTCTTACTTCTTGTTCTACCTTTAATGGACATGGAGAACAGTTGATCACCATCTTCTTTATAACAACCCTTAATGTAGTCAAAGACTCCATCATCTTTTTCAGGACTAAACATGCCCAGTTTTTTAAATCTTTCCTCGTAGATCTGGTTTTCTAAACATTTTTATCATTTTTGTTGTTCTCTTTTGGATCCTCTCCAATTTGTCATCACCATTCCCAAATTATGGTGCTCAAAATTGGACACAGTACTCCAGCTGAGACCTCACCAGTGTTGAGTGGAGTGGAACAATTATCTCCTGTGTCTTAGATGCAACACTCCTATAATACACCCCAGAATGGTATTAGCCTTTTTTTTGCAACTGCACTATATTTTGTTGACTCCTATTCAATTCAGAATCCACTATAACTCCCAGATCCTCTTCACAATACCACCACTTAGCCAGTTATTCCTATTTTGTAGTTGTGCATTTTAATTTTCATTCCTAAATCCAGTATTTTGCACTTGTCTTTATTGAATTTCATCTTGTTAATTTCACACCAGTTCTCCAGTTTGTTAAGATCATTTGAATTCTAATCCTGTCCTCCTGAAGTGCTTGCTACCCCTCACAGCTTGGTGTGATCCGCAAATATTATAGGCATACTCTCAATTCCATTATTCAAGTCATTAGTGAAAATATTTAATAGTACTGGACCCATAACTCACTCCTGTGGGACCCCACTAGATATGTCCTCCCAGTTGGACAGCAAACCATTGATAACTACTCTTTGAATATGATCTTTCAACCAGTTGTGTACCCACCTCATATACATTTCTCTAGTTTGCTTATGAGAATGCCTTGTGGGACTGTGTCAAGAGCCTTACTAAAATCAAGATACATCACATCTACTGCTTTCCCCTATCCACTAGGCCAGTAACCCTATCATAGAAGGAAATTAGGTTGGTTTGGCATGATTTGTTCTTGACAAATCCATGCTGGCTATTCCTTATAACCCTGTTAACCTCTAAGTGCTTACAAATAGATTGTTTAATAATTTGTTCCAGTATCTTTCAGGGTATCAAAGATAGGCTGACTGGTCTATAATTCCCTGGATCCTCTTTGTTCCTCTTTTTAAACATAGGTACTATACCCTTCTCCAGTCCTCTGGGATCTCACCTGTCCCCCATGAATTCTCAAAGATAATTGCTGACGGTTCCAAGATTGCTTCAGCTAGTTTCTTAAGTACTTTAGGATGAATTTCAGCATGTCAAAGCCTGGGCTGTTTGTCAGTTCTTGGTTGCTGTCCCCAAGAGTTCAGGTTCCATATGAAAGCAGAATGGGTCTGCGGCATGTAGCACACACATCAGTGGTATGACATGAAGTCCATATCTGATGGTATCTTTCTACAGCCGAAAAGTATGTATGACATGCCTTTCATTTCACTGACATGCATGCAACATGCCACACCATGCATCAACCCCCAATGACATTTGATATAAACTCTTTCCATTTGCATTCTTTCACACATATATTCTATAACAATTAATTAGAGTAAAGAATATTTATAATTTATAGTAGTAACTAGCATTGTTATACATTGATAGTTACATGAAGAATAATATGAAAAATTCAATTTAAAAACATTTCTTTATGGCACAAATTGAAATCTTTATTTATGTATCAGAGTAATTTACAGTTCCAGAGACCTTCAGTGAGTCTCAGATCCACCGGATGTCCCTATACACTAGATGTTTACTTGATATCTGATGTAGCTGACAGATGTGTACCATGCAAACTCATGTATCTACCCACACAGCTTCTTTTTTGCGTACCCATCTACGCCAACTCATACACAGCAATTGCTCCATCTCAAAGCCAGAATAACTTAAATTCCCCCAGACATCTTGGTCCAAATTCTTGCCAGGTGTAATATTACTGAAATTAATGGAGTTGCACAAGGGAACACTGCCATCCCTGAGATTTGTCTTTTAGAGATGGTTCCATACTAACCTCCTTGAGTTTTACTATATACTACTATATACAAGCATAGCTAGATTCAGACTAAGACGTTTTAATTACAGAGACCATGTGGATCGAGTGATACACATTTTATAAGGGATGGCTGAATTCTGTTGACTCACAAACTATTGAAGTTCATGGAAAGACTCCAATTGATTTCAGTGGACTTTGGATCAGGCCCATAGAGTCAAATCCAGATTCCACTGAAGTCAATGAGAGTTTTGTCATTGACCTCAATAGTCTGTGACTCAAGGTCTTCATTGGGTTTAGGGATTGTCTCACACCACCTGAAGCACATGATATAGTCTGCTTTAGAAATCATGGATGTGTGGTTATGAGGGCCGAATGTCACCTTTGTAATGCAGCCCTTAATTCTTCTTGATTGTATATTGAAGTCTCATAAAAGAGAAAGATTCAAACAGTAGAAGCCTCTCACTTATACAGTCTGCCAATAAATCCTATTTTCTGTGTACTGAGATAAAGCAATTAAAAGAATTTTTGCTTTTTAGCTTCATATTCTCTTGGGCTGTGGTGCCAAAACTCCAGTTTGCTTCAAAGTGTACTAAATATTGTGTCACTTCTGCAAATTGACCTATTTACTTACTACTGAGCCCACCAAACTAGTGCAGTCAATAGGTAGAAATATACTCCGTTAGGCTTGTTGTACATTACAAAGTTTTGCTGGCATAGCTATGCCAGCTGGGGGTTTGGAAAAAAAATCAAATACCCCTATTCACTAGGCAAAACTCCCAGTGTAGACACAACTATACTGACAGAAGAGTGCTTCTGTGAGCATAGCTAATATTGTTCAGGGAGATTCTGTTGTTACTATGCTAACAGAAAAAACACCTGTCAGCCTATGCTCAGTTTTTACTAAAGGGCTATGCTGGCATATCTGTACCATCCTATTCTCTCTAGTATAGACATGGCCTCAGTCACTGGTTCTTCTGTAATGGTGGGCCTTTCAGATCAATCCTTTTCCTCCCCTGATTTATGCTTGGTAGGGGGAGTGAAATTTGAACACTTTGTAAAGTACAGCCGCATAATAACCACATCTGTCTACTCCATTTGGGCCTTGATCTTCTGAGGGGCTGAATGCCCCCTGAGGGGGTGCTGAGGGTCTCCCAGTCTTGTGTACTTGAGTGGGAATTGGGGGAGCTCAGCATCTCTCAGGAAGAGTATTCACCATCTCACCGAATTTGCCAGTCAAGCATAAACAATTCTTGGATTTATTAGAACACTAGTGCCCATTGCAGCAAAAGCAATAAGGCCTGGTTTTCAGAGATCCTCGGTGCCTCTGAAAATGAGGCCTTCAGATGCTAAAGGACTATTTAATGACACGAGAACAGAAATATTTTCTGATTTTCAGAGTACAAGTTTCTCTAACCAAATCAGATTTTTAAAAATTTTTTATGCCTTTATTGTATTCGACTCATTTTGATCATCTTGTCATAATTTACAATTCTTGTTGTTATTATTCTGGTCAGTAGCCTCCAGGTTCTCTCTTCGAGTGATTGCTCATATCCATTCCAATATAGGTGTGTACGCGCTCCGTGCACAAATTCCCGGAACTTTTTTCCCTTAGCAAGCCCCGTAGGGTCGGCTCAGGCGCCCCCTGGAGTGCCGCGCTCATGCCACGGTACGTAGGGTGCTGCCAACCCTGCGGGCCCTCAGTTCCTTCTTTCCACCTGTGACAGTTGCTGGAACGTCTGCCTCTTGCATATCGCAAGTAGCCTCCCTTAGCATTCTAGTGTTTTTCTTTGTTACAGTTGATTGATGATAGATTAGTATTAGTAGAAGTTAAGTAATTAGATAGTAGCCCTCAGGGGCTACAGTTGAGCCATGCCTGGCTCCACTGGCTTTAAAGCCTGCACCGTGTATGCAAAAGTTTTCTCAGTGAGTGATCCTCATGATCTCTGCCTCTGATGCCTCGGAGAGCAGCATAGACTAGAGAAGTGCAAGATCTGCAAGGCCTTCAAGCCGCGGACCCAAAAAGAGCGGGACGCCTGGCTAAAGGCTATCCTGATGGAGTCCGCGCTCCGCCTGGACTCCGAGCCATCACAATCGCCGGTGGCACCGAGCGTCTCCTCGGTGCGGAGCGCTGCACCGGCACCGGCACCTCCGGTGCCGAAGAAGAAGAAGCAGCCTGAGATCGCACACATGGACTCCTCCCTGCAACCGGTACAGCAGGGAGCGACACAGGAGATGCCCCAGCCACGTGCCGTGAAACTTACTCCGGCACCAGCATCTCCTCGCAGGGAGCCTCCCCCAACTCCTGGGGGTGGGGGCGCACCCCTGCAAGGGCTGTCAACACCGGAGGCTTTTGCGGCAGCATGCGCCCTCATGGGCCTGCCCCTGCCTCCGTCCCCCCCTCGGCCGAGGGTTCCAGGACCATCTCGGGGTAAACCCACACTGGGTTGCCCCGGTGGGTGGAGGAGACAGGAGTCGAGGTCTCCCCCCAGACGGTCGAGGAGGGTCGAGAGTGCAGGCTCCCCTCCTAGCTCCGACTCTGAGTCGGTGAGCTCCTTGACACCGCAGCACCGAGGCCGGTCGAGAGGCAAATGTGCAAGGCGACGCTGCTCCAATTCCACCTCGCGCAGGGGTCGCAGCTCCGGCTCCGGTACCTCAGTACAGAGCCTCACTCGGTACCGATCCCTAACACCGGTGCACAGCCCGACGCGGGTCACGGTACCTGCCACATTACTATCCTACCCAGTTACAGAAGGTTCCTCAGGTTTGTGGTAGCTGGCTGCCACTACCAATTTGCGGCCCTGCCCTTTGGCCTTTCGTCCACCCCGAGGGTCTTCACAAAATGCATGGCGGTGGTAGCAGCCCACCTGCGCCGCAGAGGGGTCCAGATATTTCCATACCTGGATGACTGGCTGATTTGGGGCAGATCCAGGGCCCATGTGAAGAACAGCCTGACTCTTACCTGCACCACATGCACCACACTGGGGCTGCTTATCAACGAGCAGAAATCCACGCTCACCCCTGTGCAGCGCATAGAGTTTATAGGGGCCACCCTGGATGCTACCCAGGCCAGAGCCTTCCTCCCACAGCCTCGGTTCGAGACCATGGCCGCCATAATTGTCGATCTGCACAGGTCCCCCACGACGACAGCCAGGCACTGCCTCCAGCTGTTGAGACATATGGCGGCATGTACGTATGTGATGAGGCTGGCTCGCCTCAAGCACAGGCCTCTCCAAGGGTGGTTGGCCTCGGTATATATACCAGCCAGACATTCGCTAAACAGGGTGGTCACGGTTCCCACCCAGGTACTGTCCTCCCTGGACTAGTGGCGGAACCCGAGGGAGGTCCTGAAGGGTGTCCCCTTCAGAGACCTGGCTCCTTCAGTGACTCTGATAAGGGACGCCTCAGACGTGGGATGGGGGGCCCACATCAGCAAAGACCTGAGCACCTAGGGGCTCTGGTCACCAGACGAAAGGGCTCTCCATATCAATGTCAGGGAGCTCAGAGCAATCCGCTTGGCCTGCAAGGTCTTCCTCAGGTTTCTGAGGGGCAGGATGGTTCAGGTCCTCACGGACAACACGGCAGCCATGTTCTATGTGAACAGGCGGGGGGGGGTGCGCTCCTCAGCTCTGTGCCAGGAGGCTACTCGACTTTGGGACTTTGCTGTGAGGCACGACTTCCACATTTCTGCCTCTCACCTCCCGGGGGTCAGGAACGATGAGGCGGACCGCCTCATCAGGTCGTTCTTACCCTGCCACAACTGGTCACTGCATCCTGAGGTGGTGACTTCAATTTTCCGAAAGTGGGGGGTTCCCCAACTGGACCTGTTTGCATTGTCCTGGAACAGGAAGTGCCCGAGGTTCTGCTCGCTCTGAGGTCGCGAGCCGGGCTCCCTCTCTGACGTGTTCCTTCTAGACTGGACGTGGACCCTCATGTATGCGTTTCCCCCCCATTCCACTGCTGCCCAAAGTCCTCTTGAAAATCAAGAGGGACAGAGTGGACATCATACTGATTCCGCCAGCTTGGCTGAGGCAGCACTGGTACAGCATTCCCCAACCTGTCCATCGACACGCTGATCCCGCTCCCGAGGTGCTACGACCTGCTCTCCCAGGACCAGGGTCGCCTGCAGCACCCGGACCTGGACTCCCTCCACCTGACGGCATGGAGACTCTCTGGCTGATGGAGGGAGAAAAAGCATGCTCCATACAGGTCCAGCAGGTTCTGCTGGGTAGCAGAAAACCTTCCACTCAGGTGGTGTACTGAACCAAGTGGAAGCGTTTTACCTGTTGGGCGGAGTCCCGGGTTATCCCACCGAGCTGTTCGCCAATACAGGCAATTTTGGAGTGCCTGCTCCATCTGAAGCTCCAGGGCCTGGCACTGGCCTCCCTCAGGGTACACCTGGCGGCCATCTCGGCCTTCAACCTGCCAATGGAAGGGCGATCCCTGTTCTACCACCCCATGTCAGTCAGGTTCCTCAATGGGGTGGAGAGGCTGTATCCGCATGTCCGTGACCCTGTGCCTTCCTGGGATTTGAACCTGGTCTTTGCCATGTTGACAGGACCCCCCTTCGAACCCAGGGCTACATGCCCGCTGCTCGTCCTTTCTTGGAAGGTAGCCTTCCTGGTGACCATTACATCGGCTAAGAGGGTCTC
This sequence comes from Emydura macquarii macquarii, assembly GCF_026122565.2. Taxonomy (NCBI): domain Eukaryota; kingdom Metazoa; phylum Chordata; order Testudines; family Chelidae; genus Emydura; species Emydura macquarii. Next base: position 11,357,060 of record NW_027132342.1, on the reverse strand, counting down.
CTAGAAAAGAGCATTGACCTCGGAGCCCCACTACACGGTCTTCTATAAGGATAAGGTCCGACTGAGACCCCACCCGGCATTCCTGGCCTAAGGTGGTGTCTCAGTTTCACTATAACCAGGATATCTTCCTCCCCGTGTTTTTTCCTAAACCACACAGTTCGGAGAAGAAGCGGAGATGGCATTCGCTGGACGTCAGACGAGCCTTGGCCTTCTACATCGAGTGGACCAGGCCGTCCCGGAAGTCAACGCAGCTGTTCATGGCAATGGCGGACCAGGTGAAAGGCTCACCCGTCTCCACCCAGCGCATCTCCACTTGGATCACCGCCTGTATCAGGACCTGCTACGAGCGGGCGAAGGTGCCGCTTCCAGGAGCTGTAGCAGCGCACTCAACCAGCGCCCAGGCCTCATCCACGGCCTTCCTGGAACGAGTGCCCCTGCAGGACATCTGCAGAGCAGCGATGTGGTCATCAGTCCACACCTTCACATCCCACTATGCCATCATGCAGCAGGAGAGAGAGGACGCAGGCTTCAGCAAGGCCGTGCTGGCGAGAGCGGCTCAACGCTGACTTCTACCCACCTCCAAGGTATGGCTATTTAATCACTTATATGGGAATGAATATGAGCAATCACTCGAAGAGAGAAAACAAGGTTACTTACCAGTAACTGTTGTTCTTCGAGATGTGTTGCTCATATCCATTCCACAACCGCCCTCTGTCCTCACTGTCGGAGTCGGCAGAAAGAAGGGACTGAGGGCCCGCAGGGTTGGCAGCGCCCTATGTACCGCGGCATGAGCGCGGCACTCCAGGGGGTGCCTGAGCCTACCCTACGGGGCTTGCTAAGGGAAAAAAGTTCCGGGAATCTGTGCACGGGGTGCGCACACACCTATATTGGAATGGATATGAGCAACACATCTAGAAGAACAACAGTTACTGGTAAGTAACCTTGTTTTACTCTACTTGCATGTAGAAAACTTGGCACTTGTATATATTTACTCCTAATGAGGTGTCTTTTGAGAAAATGCAGTGATTTCTAGGTCAACATCACAATTTTAAATGGCCTTTGTAAACTCTGTTACTATTAACTGTTTCCGAAGTTCAAAGTTTAAAATTAATTAAAATCTTAGGCACTTTTTGATATAAAATATTTAGTTGTTTCCTTTTTTCTTTGTTAGGAATATTGAGCACTCTTGCTAAATCAGTAACAAATGTTAGCTACACATTAATTTGGGAATAGCTTTTTTAAAGGGTTACCAAATATTCAAGTGCAGCTCCATTGTTCTAATAGCTGTGGTCTTCCTGTCATTTGCATTTATACAAATGCTAGCTAACATTCTGCGGGGGAATCCTGTGATTACAAATGTATTGTTGACAACATTTTGAGGTCATTTGTACCTTTTGTGACATAGGCACTCAAAAATATGAAGGCTGTGTTTTGCTCCAAGAGTCACGTTTGGTCTATGTTTTAAGCTTCATAGCTTTGTCACTTAGGGGTATGAAAAAACCCACACCTCTGACTGACATAGCTATGCAGACAAACACCCCAGTGCAGACACAGCTGTGCTGATTAAAAGGATGCTTCTGTCAGCATAGGTAACATTGTTCAGGGAAGTGGTGTTCCTATACCTAGAAAAACTCCTTTTGTCTGCATAGGCTGCATCTACCCTAGGGGGCTATGACAGCATAACCATGCCAATTTAAGCTGTGTAATATATACACAGTCTCAGAGTTCTATGCATGGGGAATGGTTAGTTTTGGGGTAGGGAGAAAATCCCTGGAAAACAAAGTTCCTCTTTTGAGGGTCTGATGTGTTTCCCTATTAAAGTCCATACAAGGCTTCCGTGGGGCAGGATCAGGCCCCTAGCTTACTCCAGTATCACCTCTGTTAATTTGTGCTATAAGTTTGCACATGACTATAAGTGCAAAAGAAAACAATTTGGTTAAATTCTTTAGTAACATAATTATTTTGAAGTTTCATATGACCTCCTGGAATTTCCCTTTCAGAATACACAGCTCTCTATTATACAGTGTCCCCAGTAGAATGACCACATGTACTTCAAGAAAATAAAGAGAAGAAACTGTACAAAAGATACAAGATGGTGCAAATTTGTAAGGAAATGATACCCTGTAGTGTTTTATTCTTGGTACAAAAATTACACATTTGTATAAGAGTGTATGTTTGTTCCTTGGAAGTGTACTTATTATTATTTATTTATTTGTATGACAGTAGCATCTAGAGGTCTCAGTTCAGATCTGACCCTCATTGTGTTAAGCACTGTACAAACACACTGTAAAAGGTAATACCTGTTCACAAAGGCTTAGTGTAAATAGACAGAGGAAGTATGGTGTACTGGATTGCGCACTGGACTGGGACTCAAGATCTGGGTTTTATTCCTAGCTCTGCCACTGGTCTGCTGGGTGACCTTGGGTAAGTCACTCTTTGTGCCTCAGTTTCAACGTCTCTAACAGGGGGATGATGATACTGACCTCCTTTAAAAAGTGCTGTGACACCTAATGATAAAAAGCACTGGATATTGCTGTTTCTGATGTTTACAGGTGGGAAACTGAAGCACAAAAACATTAAGTGACTCATCTAGGAAGTCTGTGGTAGAGGTAGGAATAGAACCCAGAGCGCCTGAATCCTAGTCTCATCTTTTAACCTCAAAACCCTGCTTCTGCACTGCTTTTCTGATCACATGTGTCCCAGTAGCTCTTTAATGGATTTAAACTGTAGGAAATAAGGCATCAAATAAGGGACTTCCCTTAAAAACAATGGACTTTGCTGCTTACCCAGGTCTCTGAGCTGTGAGCACTCCAAACCATTCCACTCTTTCATTGGTGAAATGTGGTAATCGGTGATGGCTTTGACATAATGAAAAGCAGTACAGTACAGTATACCTGTCTGCTTGCCTGCTCTGTCTCTGAAATTAAAACATTTGAGAAGCAAGTAGCATTTCTGATGGCATTTTCTACTACTTTCGTTGCAGTGTGAAATAAATGGAAAAAGCCAATGACCTCTCCAGTCAGCAATAACAAAAAATGAGAACAAAGCTTCATTTTTTATCCTTGCTGAATGTTTATTTGAAAGCAGCACAGCAAGGTGGTATAGTTTGATTTGATTAGCAAGTCTAAATGTATTAGCAGCAAGACAGAAACTATATTACAATTAGTGATAATTAGTTGCACTGATTACTTCAGACTGCAGTACTGTTTGACAGATGTTTTTCTGTGCTACAGTATTAAAATAAGAGGGTACTTTACCCTTGCAATGGTTCTTAGCTTCCTATGTGGCAATACCTTATTCTAATTGCTATTTACTTATAAAGTCTCCATTACAGCTTCTGTAATTAGTGACTTCACAGATTCATATAGCTGTAAAAAATTACAATTTTTAATTATTTTTTAGTGAATTTAGTGTCTTCAGATGTTGATGACTGACAGCCCTAGAGACTGAAGTCCTCTCCTTCTCCATGGAACACTTACTGCACGTGCAGTGCCTGTACCATCTTCTCCACCAACATGTCTGAATTGTGATCCTAGGGCCTGATTCAAAGCCCACTGAACTTGGAGGGAATCTTTCCATTGACTTCAGTGGGGTGAGACCCCTCGAGTGAGAGTGGACTCCAGTCTCCATGTCTACTCAGTCCTTGACCTCTGTAAAACACAACAGGAATGCCTTGAATCATCTGGGTTAGTAGCAAAATGACTCCTGGGGTAGGATTATCTGAAGTAAAGCCTTTTAGGGGGCAATATACTACAGTGATAAAAGGACCTATCAGAATACATTAGCTAGTCCAGGCCTAACCATGCAGAGAAACATATACAATGAAATTGCCATTTTAGAACCGAGCAAGCAGACGTGAGAAGGGCAACACAGAAGCCACATTTCACATGTCTATAACACATCACATTCCTAAATTACAAGCTTACTGAATACTCTAGGTAATTTATAGATACCATCCCAAAGAGAATCCCTTCTCATATTTGATGTCCTTTGGATAGACAGTTGTTATATCAAGCCCTGAATACATTTCCTGTGACACAACCATATTCTCTAATTTCTAAGAGCTTTAGAGTGAAGCACACTGGCTCCACCTCACAATGATAAACATGTAAGGCTCTGACTATCATTCTGTTCCTTAGAAATAAAATGATATGATTTTGGATGTCTTGCTTTGGGTGTATGAGCAATAATCCTATTATAAGTCATCCAAAATAAACTGAATTATGATATGTATTAATATAGACCTATGTGCTCTCTGTGAGCTGTTTGAGGGCAGATAAACTAAAAGCATATATTTATACATGCCAAACACTTGCCTACATGCCTACATTTATATATGCCTACACTTATATCTTATGTTATCATACATATATTTTGCTTGTTGTTTGACATAAGGGTTTATGTACGTTACAGAATAACTCCCTATATTGTGTAGACACAGTAAGTCATAGCAAAAAGGGATTATTCCATAGCTATGCAAATAGCTTGTATTTAGGGAGCGTACTACCAAAAGCCGAGAGGTTGAACGTCTGAAACAGCCCATGAGAAATCTTTAGTGATTCATAGAACAAGTAGCTGCATAAGAAATGTCTGGTTGCTAATATCACATCAGTTTGCATGACCAGTCTCTTCATGCCTATCAGATCTTTTAGAAATGTGTGCACATTTCCAGCCATGCATAGTTATGCATAACAAATACTAATTAGGAAAATAACTTGTATTGGGGTTCTAAGGGTGAAGTAGTTTAGATCTACACCACCCTTCAAGCATTAGAGAAAGAAAGTGAAGAACCATGTTTCTGATTATAGAATCTTCTGTCTGATGTATCACTTATCTAGGGTGACCAGATGTCTCAATTTTATAGCGACAGTCCTGATATTCAGGGCTTTGTCTTATATAGATGCCTACTATCCCCCCCACTCCCATCCCTATTTTTCACACTTGCTATCTGGTCACCCTGTACTTATCCCTTTTAGCAGCTCAGGTAACAGGGTATTGAAGAAGCATCTGTATTGTGACAAGCCTAAGATCATCCGAATGACTTGTACCTTGTAGAATTCTTAGGTCAATTGTCAGGTTGAAGTGTAGAAACAGGGTAACGTTACAGAGAATAGAAAAGGATCAAGTAACCTGTGCCATTAAGAAATGTTAGGACAAAATTGTTTACCGGTTTAGTTCTCTAAAGACTTGCTCCTATCCTCCTGTTAAGTACTGAGTGCCCTCAAAACCTCTGACTTCAGTGGGAGCAAAGGGCTTTTAGCATTCATCAGGAGTACTCAGCATCTTGCAGGACTGAGCCCAAAGCTCATAGCCACTGAGCACCAGCAGCAGCAGAGTGCCGGTTCTGATTCTGTACAAGGGGGGGAAATCACTGGTTGAGACAACTACACAGAAAATTAAATAAAATAAAATTGAGAAGAACAGAAAAAAGAGAAAGCAAGGAAGCAGGAAAAAGACTTATCAACTGAAGGGCTGATCAGATCTCTTCTGCGGTGCTCGCTCCTATAATCTCTGCCTCCCACCACGCTCAACTCTCAGCTGAGAGCTTTCCTTCAGGATTACAGAAGTTGTCTCACTTTTTTATCTTACAACTTCCGTTAATAAAAATTCTTCTTCGAGTGATTGCTCATGTCCATTCCACTATAGGTGAGTGCACGCCACCGTGCACAGTTCCCGGAACCTTTTCCCCCTTAACAGATCCCGTAGGGCCGGTTCTGGTGCCCCCTGGAGTCCTGCGCGTATGCCGCGGTGTATGAGGCACTGCCAGCCCTACGCCCCCTCAATTTCTTCTTTCTGCCCGTACGGTTGCTGGAACTAGCCTTGCTCTCTGCAAGTACTATTCCCCTTGTTTGAACTTTTTGTTATTCAAAATACATTAGTTAGTTTTAAGTAGTTGTTAAGTAGTGTTAAGTGTAGTTAGATAAGAAGTCCCTGTGGGACTTAGAGCGCCGGGCCCGGTCGCCTGGAATTAAGCCGTGTGCCTCCTGAGGGAATGCTTTCCTACTCAGCGACTCCCACGATCGGTGCCTTAAGTGCCTGGGGGAAGAGCACAGGAAATATAAATGTAAGATCTGCAGGGCTCTTAAACTGCATACTCAGAAGGACCGAGAGTTCCAGTTAAAAGCCCTGCTTATGGAGGCAGTGCTCCACCCGGCGTCTGAGCCAGCCCACTCCACCTCGGCACCGAGCGTCACCTCGGTGCAGAGTGCACTGCCGGCACCGGGCTCGACTCGGCACTGAGCAACATCCCCAGTGCCAAAGAAGAAGAAACAGCGCGCAGAGCACAGACACTCCCCTGCACCGTTGGTACAGGCAGGGTGGAGTGTGGAGATGCACCGGCCACGGCCCGTCGAGTCTTCTCCGGTGCCTGCATCTCTGAGCAGGGAGCCTCCCCCGACTCCTGGAAGTGGGAGAGTGCTCCTACTGATGCCGTCGACACCGGAGGCCTTTCAGGCGGCAAGAGCTTTGTTGGCCTTGCCTACGCTACCTCTGCTCCCCCCCTCACTGAGGGAGAAGGGGCCGGTGTCCCGGGGCAAGCCCACATTGAGTCCCCCCTGAAGGGCGGTGGAGATCCCTGGTACGGAGAGGAAGATCTCCCGCCAGATGGCCACCGGGGGTAGAGGGAGGATGCTCCCCCAGAAGTCACTCCAGGTTGGCGTCGTCGAGCCGGCCTGCTTCGACTCAGGATGCGGAGTCTCCCTCTCGGTGCCGACATCAGTCCCGGGCACCGGAGGCAGCACAGATCAAGAGGCAGCACTGGTCGAGGTCCGCCAGGCGGCGCTTGGACAGCCCCTGCTCCAGATCCCCGGCACCGAGGGTTTGCCCACACCAAGGCGGTCGCCATGCAAAGACCCCGCACCGTGTAGTCCCCCACACGGAACCCGGTTGCCGAAGTCAGACTTGGCACCACAGAGTTTGGAGCAGCGCTGGTCTTGATCACCCAGGGGCAAGTGGCACTGCAAGCCTCGGTACCGAGATGATGCTCCGGTACCAAAAGCTCTTCGGAGCACACCTCCGTCCGTCGGCACTGCTCACGGTGATGGAGGTGGTCCTCATTGTCCTCCATGTTGGAGGTGTCTAGAGGACAGTCCCCGGCACACCACGGCACCCGAGACCGAGGACAGCCATGGCACTGCCGGTCTAGTGGCTCAGGGTCCCACAGGGGGAGACAGTCGTCGGGACAGCCGGCGCCCCCACAAGGCCTCACAGCAGGTGGCACAGTCAGCCCCGGTTTGGCCCCAGGGACAATGGCTGCAACAATAGCCTTATTGGGCTCCATGGGACATCCAGATGGGACCGGGGTCCCAATCCACCCTGTCAGCGGGGGTGCAGTCCGTGCCCCCGGCACAGGAAAAGGCCCATAGATACAGCTCCTCAGATGAGGAGTCGGACCCCATGGAAGGACCTTCTATGGGTGCATCCCTTCAGTAGGCAGGGGAGAACCTGCAGGACGTGCCTCAGCAGTCCTCTTCCTCCTCCCCGGACGAGGCAGTCTCCCGGGACCATATGGCACCACTGGAGGATTTCAGGGCACACCAGGAGCTGCTCAAGAGGGTGGCCTCTAACTTGGGGCTGGAGGTCAAGTAGTTAGTGGAGGCTGATGATATCCTCTTTAATGTGCTGGCGGCGGCTGCCCCAGAGAGAGTGGCCCTACCAGTCCATGATAGGTCCTCAAAATTGTTAAGGCCCTGTGGCAAACCCCTTCCTACGTCAAAGGTGGCTGAAAAAAAGTATTATGTCCCAGCCGAAGGGTTCAAGTATCGTTTGCTCACCTGGCGCCGGAAACCGGTGGTAGACGCAACCAACCAGTGGGACAGGCAAGGTCAGCCTGGTTCCACTCCCAAGAACAAAGACAACAAAAAGTTGGATTTGTTTGGGAGAAAAATTTATTCTATGGCAGCCCTGCAGTTCAGGATTGCTAACCATCAGGCCCTCCTGGGGAGATATAATTTTAATTCGTGGGACTCCCTCAGGCAGTTTGCTGAGGCCCTGCCCCAGGACCAGACCACAGACTTCACTACCATCCTGGATGAAGGAATCACGGTGGCTAGGGCAGTGCTCCAAACGTCCAGTGACGCTGCTGATTCGGCGGGTAAGGCCATACCCTCCGCCATTTCTATAAGGAGGTGCTCATGGCTACAATCCTCAGGCCTGTCTCAGGAGGTGCAGCAATCAATCCAGGACCTCCCCTTCGATGAGTCGGCCCTTTTCTCCGATCAAACCGATGAGAAGCTGCATGGTCTGAAGGACTCCAGGGCCACGCTTCACTCCCTGGGCCTGTACACGCCCCAGGCTTCCAGGCGGCAGTCATAGCCCCAGGCACAGCAGCAACCAAGGCCTCCACCTAGGCCCTTTCAACCCTTATAGAAATAGGGACAGAAATAGGGGGTTTAGAAGACGGAATCAGTCCTCCAGCTCGTCCTCACCCCCCCCAGCAGGGGCCCGCCTAGGGGGTCGGGCAATCGTAGGAGACAGTTTTGATGGTGTGCCCGAGGGTGGCGCCCCTACTGCTCTCCTGGATCTGCCCCGCCCTTTCCTGAACAGGTTAAGGCCCTGGCAAAGATTACATCGGACTGTTGGGTCCTCAGGGTAGTCTCTGGAGGCTACGCCATACAGTTTACCTCTACCCCCCCAAAAAAACCCTCCTCCGTCCCTCTTCAGGGACCCCTCTCATGAGCAACTCCTCTTGCTGGAGGTGGATACCCTCCTCAACATAGCAGCGGTGATTATGGTTCCTCAAGGCAAAAGGGGGAAGGGGTTCTATTTGAGGTAATTCCTCATCCCCAAGGCAAAGGGGGGTCTGAGACCCATATTAGACCTGCGTCGTCTAAACAAATATGTCAAACAACTCAGGTTTCTCATGGTTTCCCTAGCCTCCATAATCCCTTCCTTGGATCCAGGAGACTGGTATGCCGCCCTCAACCTCAAGGACGCATACTTTCATGTGTCCATCCTCTCCAGCCACAGTCGCTTCTTCCGCTTCACAGTGACTGGCTCCCACTACCAATTTACAGCCCTGCCCTTTGGCCTATTTTCGGCTCCAAGGGTGTTCACCAAATGCATGGCGGTAGTGGGACCCACCTGAGGCAAAAGGGTGTACAAATCTTCCCTTACCTGGACAATTGGCTGATATGGGGCAGGTCCAGGTCCCAAGTGCAGGAGAACGTGACCTTCACTTGCTCCACGTGCAGCAGGCTGGGACTGCTCATAAACGAGCAGAAGTCCACACTAACCCCAGTGCAATGCATAGAATTAATTGGGGCCACCCTGGATGCTTCCCAGGCCAAAGCTTTCCTGCCTCAGCCACGTTTCGAGGCGATGGTCTCTATCATCTCCCAGCTGCACCGATGCCCCACAACAAGAGCCAGGCACTGCCTACAGCTGTTAGGCCACATGGTGGCCTGCACGTACGTAGTGAGACTAGCTCGCCTGAGGCTCAGGCCGCTTCAGGCATGGTTGGCCACGGTATATATGCCAAGCAGACACGCACTGAATTGGGTGGCCATAGTTCCCCTGCCCGTCCTAGCCTCCTTAGACTGGTGGAGGTCTCCCAGGGCAGTGTTGAAGGGCGTTCCATTCAGGGAACTGGTCCCGTCGGTCACCCTAATCTCCGACGCCTCAGATGTGGAATGGAGAACCCACATCAGCGCCAACCTGAGCTGAGGGCTATACGTCTAGCATGCAAGGTGTTCCTCTGATTCCTGATAGGCAGAGTGGTGCAGGTGCTGACGGACAACACTGCAGCTATGTTTTATATAAATAGGCAGGGAGGGGTGTGTTCCTCGGCTCTCTGCGAGGAAGCTACCCATCTGTGGGACTTTGCTGTGAGGCACCGCTTCCATTTGACTGCCTCTCACCTCCTGGGAGTGAGGAACGACAAGGCGGATCGCCTCAGCGGGTCATTTCTACCCCGCCATGACTGGTCGCTGCACCCGGAGGTAGTGACTATGATCTTCCAAAAGTGGGGTATTTCCCAACTGGACCTATTCGTGTCAGCCTGGAACGTGAAGTGCCCGAGGTTCTGCTTTCTCCGGGGTCATGAGACCAGGTCCATTTCTGACGTGTTCCTCATCGACTGGACGAGGACCCTCATGTATGCGTTCCCGCCCATTCCACTCCTACCCAAGGTCCTACTGAAAATAAAGAGGGACAGGGCAGATGTCATACTCATCACTCCGGCCTGGCCGAGACAGCACTGGTTCAGCACGCTGCTGGACCTTTCGATCGCCCCGCCCATGGAGCTCCCAAGGCGACACGACCTTCTCTCCCAGGACCATGGTTGCCTGTTGCACCCAGACCTGGACTCCCTGCACCTCACAGCCTGGAGGCTCTGTGGCTGATGGAGGGAGAGAGAGCCTGCTCGGTGCAGGTCCAACAAGTCCTGCTAGGCAGCAGGAAACCTTCTACACAGGTCGTGTACTGGGCTAAATGAAAACGGTTTACCTTTTGGGCGGAGTCCCAGGACATTCCACCCAGCCTCTCACCTCTGCAGGCGATCCTGGAGTACCTGCTCCAGCTAAAGCTCCAGGGTCTGGCGCTGGCCTTGTTGAATGTTCACTTGGTGGCCATTTTGGCCTTCCATCAGCCACTAGAGGGGAGATCCCTGTTCTCCCATCCTATGTCGGTCAGGTTCCTCAAGGCAGTGGAGAGGCTGTATCTGCAGGTCCGCGACCCGGTGCCTCCCTGGGATCTCAACCTGGTCCTCTCAAGACTCACAGGGCCCCCTTTTGAACCCATGGCTTTATGCCCTCTGTTCATGCTTTCATGGAAGGTAGCCTTCCTTGTGGCCATTACCTCAGCTAGGAGGGTCTCTGAAATTAGGGCCTTTACCTTGAAGCCCCCTTATACAGTAGTCTATAAGGATAAGGTGCAGTTGTGGCCGCACCCAGCCTTCTTGCCCAAGGTGGTTTCCCTATTTCATTGTAACCAAAATATTTTTCTCCCTGTGTTTTTTCCCAAACCACATAGTTTGTAGGAGGAGAGGAGATGGCATTTGCTGGACGTGACACGAGCCCTGGCCTTCTACAATGAGCGTACAAAGCCGTTCCGGAAATTGACGCAGCTCTTCCTTGCAGTGGTGGACCGAATGAAAGGCTCATCTGTCTCCACCGAGCACATCTCCTCCTGGATTACTTCATGCATCAAGTTCTGCTGCAAGCAAGCGAGGGTGCCGCTTCCAGGAACCATCACAGCGCACTCAACCAGAGCTCAAGCCTCGTCTACAGCCTTCCTGGAGAGAGTGCCCCTGCAGGACATCTGCAAAGCCACCACGTGGTCGTCGGTGCATACCTTCACGTCCCACTATGCCATCGTCCAGCAGGTGAGAGAGGATGCGGGATTCAGCAGATGTGTTAGGTATTGCTTGTTAGTCACCTATAGTGGAATGGACATGAGCAATCACTTGAAGAAGAAAACAAGGTTACTTACCAGTAACTGATGTTCTTCGAGATGTGTTGCTCATATCCATTCCTCAACCCATCCCCTGTCTCCGCTGCTGGAGTTGGCAGAAAGAAGGGATTGAGGGAACGTAAGGTCGGCCGTGCCTCATATACCGCGTCATGCGTGTGGGACCCCAGGGGGCACCAGAGCTGGCCTTATGGGGTCTGCTAAGGGGAAAATAGTTCCGGGAACCATGCACGGTGGCGTGCACTCACCTATAGTGGAATGGACATGAGCAACACATCTCGAAGAACATCAGTTACTGGTAAGTAACCTTGTTTTATTTGTGCTTATATTGCACTTTCTTCCATTGATCTCAAAGCAGTTAATAGGCACATATTAATAAAGTCTTACATTACCCACATGGAGCTACTGTGGGAGATTATATTGATCACCATTTCGTAGATGGGAAAACTAAGGCAGAGTGTGTTTGTCACATGTCCAAGACCTCACAGGAAATTTGTGACAGAACTGGTAATAGAACTTGCATAGTACTGAGTTAGTTCTAAATCTGTACAGAATCTATGCAATATCTACTTATAAAATCAACAGAAAATACTCCATTGAAATAATTATGTTCATGCCACTCTAGTGCTGCAAATGTAGTGACTAGAAATTGAATAATATCCCTAAATAGTTTAGGAGCAGCCTTAGTGGGCCTCCCTGTATTCAATTGCAGAAGCTACCAGATCCTAACACAGCAACACTGTATATGTATATAGCCAGGCCTTGTATATTTATATATAGTTAGTAAACACTGGTTATTTGGAACCCAACTGTTTCTATGTGGTTTTCTCACATGATGAATGTTGTGTATGGAGCAAAGACACAAAAGCAACAAATAGAACATTTGCTTTATTGGGATTGCTAAAGGCATGTTTATTGATTAACAAATTTGTAAAGTATAAGTGAGGGAGGAAGAAGGGAATGGGTCTTGTAACCATGTGTTATAAGGGGCTTAAAATAAGGAAGTGCAAAATTGTATTGGTGGAGTTAAAGACAGCCTACAGTGATCCACCAGTATGTTTACACCAAGCAGACCTTTTAGCTTCAGTTATATAAATGTCTGTCTATTTTTGGCAGTGTATAGGTATAAGCTATTAAACTGGTTGTCCCAAGTTATATATGCTTCAGGTGGGGTGAACTATTTGATGATGATTTAAGAAGTGGTTAGAATGGTGTACTTACTGGCAGCATAGTTTGTAGCTATCAACTCTGGCAACTGTTTCACTGAATGCTCCCAGATAGGTAGGCTTGGCAGAACTGGATTTTTATTTTTGTGAAATTTAGATAGATAATATCGATGTTTATTTTTAAGCATGTTAATCTTTTTATCTATCTTTTAATTTTGTGAAAAATTATGGTTTTAAGAATCCTTTTATCAATTTAAATTTTCACAGTTGCAGGAAATTATGGGAGTGGATTCAGATAATTATTTAATTGCAGTAGATGTTGAGATTAAAAAAAAAGTTCCATAACCATTAAAACACAAATTGTCAACATCATGAAGTAAATATCCTTAAATCAAACTCTAATAAGTTCTCAAGTAGAATTTTTTTTAACTTTACCTGTCTCTAAATTTCAATGATGATTGATGGAAATATTTTTTATTGGTCTGTATGTGTACAGTGAAATCTCAGTTTACATTTACTGATTAAAAAAAATAGTCTTTCCAAGCCCCTAAATACAGGATGTATTTTATTCAGATTTTAGAAAAAGGTTGTATGTTAATAAAGAAAAACTATAAAATTAGAGAGCGACTCTAACAGCAACCCCACGTCCTAACTACTGGAAATTATGTGTGGGTAGTTTTTCATAATTTGGACTCCCACATTGATCCAAATTTTATGTTAGGGGCCTGTTATAATGGGCTGGATCAAAACCAAACCTAAGTGTATCAGAATGCTAGTTATAATGTGATGGAGTTTTAAAATCAAAACCAAATTGCATAATTAGGTCCTTTTCTTCCTTATTAAGCCAAAAAAGAACACTCAGTTTAAATGCCCTTCCATTGTAGGCAGTGTTTTCAAAAACTGGAACCTGAATCTGAATTTTGTAACTTGGATCTATCTTTATACAAATGTAAAGTTCAATAGGTCACTGTTAACCTGAATTCTCTGTAACTGACTCATTTAAAGAAAAATAATCAAAATTTCCAATGGAGTTCTCTTTAAAAAATATATCCTGATTTATTGATTGATTGATTTTTAAATCTTTACTTTTTTTATAAAGTTTTTTTTTCTTTCTTCCTTGTTGATGTTTATAAGAGTCTTTCCAGCAGGACAGAGTGAATGGATGTGACCACAGCAACACCAGACTGCTAGTGCATGAGACAGGAGGTGCCAATGACCATCAATAAAACACTGAAACTGATTAGACACAAATTGCATTCAAATGCACGAAAGAAGCAAACAAACAAAGAAAGAAATTTTTTTCTTTTACTAACTTGCTTTAGTTTTAGTAAGCTGCGGTATTACTGGTAGCTTTAGTAGTTAAAATACTTTGACAGAAATATAATTTTTGAAGATGACAATGGCCCTTCAGTGTCCCTAACTACAGTGTTACACGTCTTATAATATTTTATACAGCTGATCAACCACAATAAATCTATTTTTAAAAATCACTTGCTAATTATTGAATATATAACAAGTGTCTTATTTGCTCTAATCCTGACTAATGTGTATATTAAAACATATTTATTGGTGTTCAATATACAATACCAGGCTTATTGAATTTCAGTTATTATCATGTTCAGGGAACTCTGATTTAAAGTGTTACACCAGTAGGAGTGGAATGATGCTTGCTATTTAAAATAGCTATCTTTATTTCCCTTCCGATTTCTGATGTGACTTGACACCCATCATGCTGTATCATGCCGCACTGGGTGATAGTGAGTCAGGTGAAGAGACACAACCAGATGGAACCAGATGCAATATAATGCCTGTATCTAGCTGTATCAAAAAGCTATATCTATCTGTCTGTATGCAAAAAGAGGAATTAGAAATGATGACACTACCTGTTGGCTGCATAATTTGTTGCAATGCATGGATGAGGAACATGGCCCTGGTGGCTTTTTTCCCAGTTCCAGTATCACTTGGTTTGGGGTAATACATCCGAAATCACTGTAGATGATGTAATTATGTCCTACCACTGAAAGCTCACAGATGCATGTGCAACAGACTTGAATATTTTAAACATGCATAGTATTTGTACATTACACCTGAGAACTTTCTTGCTGAGAGCTTGTTAGTGTGAGGCTGGGAACTTTTAAGAGAATCTCTCTGTCTCTAGCACAGCAAATCTGCCTGCTTGGTTTTGATGAAGCCCAGCATGGTAACACAATGCATTATTGGCATCAGTTTCCTCCTATGCCTCTTAAACTTTCATCTCAAAGCTTCCTGTCCTCACTTCCGCTGCCTCTCAGTTATCAAGGAAATGTGCAGGGTCATTTGGCCTTTCAGAATTTGATTAGTGCTATTGTTATGAATCATTCAGTTGGTTTGGTAGGAGCAAAAATTATCTGAATAGCAATTTGCAAAATCTGATTTGTGATTTAACTTCACATAAAAAAATAATTAGCACCAGTGCTGAGGGCTCTCAACTTTGCATAGATTTTTTTTTCCCAAGTGATGAACTTAGTCTCAATGAAAAGCAAAAAACTAACAGCACAGCAAAATTTCTGTGTAAAATTCTGCCATGTGAGGCTGATTTTGCTTTTTAGCTGACTTTTGGTACAGTATGTAATCTCCCTATTCTCTTATGTAAGTTTCCTGCTTTTACTGTGTATACATTTCTCTCTGGTGAGTGAGACCCTCAAAATGTGTAATAGCACCCTGCTGTTCATACAGCAGGTGTTGTGCAGGCAATCACAGTCCGTGATTTCTCTATGGATATATCTTTCTGTAATCCTACTATAAACTAATTCACAGAGCAGTCTGTTTTTTTATTTCTGAAAGAAATTGAAACCACAAAACCCATCTCACTTGTGACCAGAGCCTAGTTAATGACAAGGGCCAAATTTACCCCTGGTGTCAGCAATCAGATTTTCCTCAGATAAATTTGATCCAGAGTCTCTACAGAGCATTTGTACTAGTCCAGTGCCTGTTTGAGATATCTTTGCACTGCTTTTATGAAATGTAGCGCTTAACCAGTAATTACAGAGGCACTACTCAGAGGTATTGAAATCAATGGGAATTAAGGGCCTAACTACTTATGTATGTGTGTAGTCTCATTTGCTTTAATATATGTGAGCACTTTGTGAGTTTATCTCCACCATATGGAAGTATTATCTCCATTCTACAGATGAGAAACTGAGGCACAGAAAGATTAATGGCCAGATTTAAAAAAATGCTCAGCACCCAACTGTGACATTCCCCGCTGCAATCTAGACTGGTGTATTGCTGCGTCACCCCAATCCCTCACTCTTGGAGCCCATCTTACTTTGCTCTGCTGTGTGAACCCCCACTCCTGGGTAAGCTCATGCACAGCCTACAGCAAGCAAGCTGCTCTCAACTAAGTGAGTGAGTTCTTCTTGCCAGGCACTTTTGGGAGTATGCACTGGTGTGACCCCAGCAAACACCACCAGTCCCAGATGCAACCCTAGGAACTGCCATCTTGCAGTGTTCAGTGCTGCACACTGCAAGCTCATATATTTGTCAGTTTGTCAAAGAAATTGATATGCACCAGCCTTGTCACTTCAAATGGAGTCTTAACACACCTTAAACCAGATGCACTGCTTTAGATAAAACAAACAAACACATTTATTAAGTGCAGAAAGATTTAAAATTATTATAAATCAGAGGAAAATAAGTCAAATTTGATCACGATTAAACAAAAGCAAATTGTATTCGAAGCTAAGCTTAACACTTTCAACAGTCTTACAGTCTTGGAGGATTCTCACCAGAGGCTGGCTGGATTCCTTCCCAGCCAGGATCTCCCCTGAGTCAGCATTTCAGTTGCTTGGTGGTATTTGTAGATGAAGGTGGAAGAGAGAGAGAGAGAGATTGCAAAATGTGTCTCCTTTTTAACATGTTCCTTTGCCCACCTCTGGGTCCTCACCTCCCTCCCCCCACTTCCAGGGTCAGGTGCCAAACAATGCCAACTCCATACTTGAGTCAGTGAGTATCCTCTTATCGATGCTTATGCTAGTCCTTTGTTCCCAGAAAAGCTGGTTTGTTTTATGCATGCCTTAGTGAGATGCGAATTGCTCTTCAGCTCTGTAGAGTTTTGCCTGAATCTGGTTCAAGCTATGAAACACACCTTTGGGGAACATTACATAGTGAAGCCTCATAACCATACATATGATGTTGCAACAAACCTATTACTATAACAATAAGGTTTAGTATGTCATGAGCATTCCAAAAACATCTTACATGATATACTTTACATTAAACAATACACCATTACACTATAAGAGTGAACATGAATGATACACAATCACACCGTAAGAGTGTATATGGGGGTGCAGTTTGTCACACCAATGCTGCTGGGTCTTGAGCACTTTTGCAAAAATTGGCCATAAATGACATGACTGTAGTCACACCGGAAGTCTATGGCAGAGGTGGGAATTGAAACGAGAAGTCTTGAGTACCAGTCTAGTGCCTTAACCAGAGGACAATCAATCCTTGCTGCTCATATATCTTGGGCCCTCCATTGTAATGTAATTCAGGAGCTCTCAAGCTCTGAAGCTACGTACCCATCTGTTAGGTTTTGAAAAAAAAGGATCTATCTCCTGGCCGACTGTACCTGTGTCTGTCAAAATCTAGCCAATGTATGGAATCTCTGCCCCTCCAGGAAGTCTTTTATATACCTATTCTGGATTGAGGCCCATAGTTTGAGAACTATAACACCACCCAATTTAAAGTATCCACCTGGGAGGTGGAGCACCAGCAACGGGCTCTTGTTTGTCAGGCCTCTGACCTTGTTTCTACCAGATTGTTGACATTTAGGCTACAACAAGCCCCTTTGTATCTCCATGCACAAATCCTTCTCAGCTTTGAACAACATGTGTTTGTTACACCCCACTTTCCATTTGGTCTGCTTACAAGTTGGCATCTGCATACAAACCCTCTGATCTTGGCTTTCATTTGGTCAGACATTTGTTATGCACTGCAACAAGAAGCTGCCTACGTAGTGCACATCAAGCAATGTGCCAGTCTTTATCCTTGTCAGCGTTATGCAAATCCACAGTACTGATGTTAATGCCAGTTTGGTTTTTATAGCATGGTGACAGCAACAGTCCTCAATATTAAACACAAATATACGTACACAGTTACAGCAATGATTACTGTAGATGTTCAGCTAGTCATAATATTTGCACTTGGGGTGATAAGGAGCTTTGAATGATAATAGCACTGTAGTAGGAGCTTGTTAAAGTGACAGGAACCCTTGTGTCATTATTGAGTTCTGCATTCCTGCTTGCACTCCTACTGTTTTCTCATAAACTGTCCCTCTCCGTTTGTGTGTGTAAGATTTTGAAAGAGAAGCCAGTCTTGCTCAATCCTAGCAGCTTGAGGCTAATAAATGTGTTGGTCTAAATTTTCTGTAGAGCTTGGCATGCTTTAAAGCAGCAGTATAGAAAAGAGGAAAATATTTTAATTTCATGAATCCTTTTTTATTTAGGTCCTGTTGTATTAAAATAAACTGGTCCCTATACAAGGCAATTATGTCCTAATGGTACAGTTTTTATATAGCTTTTATTTGCTAGTAGAAGTGAAGCTGCTATGCTGCATCCAGCTTCTTTGAGCAGTGTAAAGGGAGCAGTAAGAGCTGGCTCAGTGATACTAGGGCACAGCATGCTTTGTCCTTCTGATCTTATTGGAATTTCAGCCATGCCAACGGAATAGCAAAAGCAACAGCCCCAACTCCTATCTCTCCCTCCATGTGCACCCAACTCTGAAAATACAATTTGTGTGATCACACTAGATTCAGTATAGAGAATCCCTGGAGAGCAACACCACTGTAAAAGTAAAACTGGTCAATGAAAGACTGGGCACCTTTTGTACTTTCAAATGAGTGGAGAGGAGCTACCCCAATTTGTTATCAAGGGCTGTTGGATGAACAGAGGCCATTGGATAGCCTTCAAAAACAACCCCTCCCCCACACTTGCATCATTGAAGCTCTTCTTGTAGTCTGGACTTCCAGGACATTTTAATTCTTTCTATAGAAGTTTTATAGACACCCATTTGTATCCACCTTTGCATAAGTGCTTCCCTTATCAATCCCCTCTTTTCAGGGTTTCATGTCTTGGCTGTAAAAACTTGGTCCAGGCCTCACTTAGCAAATAGTTCATAATATGGTCTAATTGCTTTTGTATTTTGGAGAGGGAGGCAAAGACACCTATTTCTGTCTTTAACTGCTTTGCTGCTGTGTTCTGCTGCTGCCTCTTCGCTGCAGCATAACATGCTGGAGCTCTTTGAAGCATTTCCCAGTGGAGTGTTGGGCATTCCAGCGAGGAAGAACTGCAAGGAGACTCTGGTCAAGATCTCCTAAAGTGACTAGTGATTTGGAGTCCCTCCATTTTTGGGTGCCCAACTTGAGATGCCTCAAAGGGGCCTGATTTTTCAGAGAATCAGACTCCTTTAAGATGTCTCAGGTTGGCACCAAAATCTCAAAATCACCCTGGTAAGTCTCTGAGCTGTGTGTGAGATTTGCCCCTCTAGCTGCTACGTTGGGCTGCGCTCAAGTGCTTACACTTGCAAGCGTGTTCACTAGGCTTATACAGTAAGAAATGGCAGAAGTTTTTACACATACCTAGAGACATATTTACATGACAACAACAAAGATAAATCTGTAAAAACTGTTAAGGTCTGCTGGGTATATACTATTTATTTTAAAATAAATGTAAATACATCTTCTCCTGTCATCTTGGAGACCTAATGAATAAATAGTAGTACCTATTTGGAATAATCTCTCATTATAACTCTCTCTAGGAAAGCTAACCGGCCAGCTTTCATTTCCTGCAAGCTCTCCCTACATGTTACAAAAACCCAGAAGGATATTCAGGTTGTTTGCCAGGTGTCGCACCACCACTTTACCCTATGGTGCTAGGGGTCTCACTCTTTGTATAAATACTACTGGGATGGTTGCATTAAAACTAACTGAGTTATGATGGATAGACAGACAGACAACAAAGACTGCTGGAAGAAGTCTTGTAATTTAAAATAGGATTTTTGTTAAAGGGTATTTATTATGCAAATAATCACATTTATTGCAGGCTTTATTGGTGGATATTGTACCTTAAATACCAGTTTATGACTTTGCCTTCTGCTCATGGTGAATACCTTGCATTACAGTCCATTATTTGCCCATGGATCCAACAACAGTAGGGACTGTTACTTAAATGTACTCATCCAGGAGATGGGAATAGGTCTTTTTGAAGCCATTTTGCTGACCATTTAACATGTATTTAAAATACAATTCCAATGTGTTTAATATAGGATTGCAGCTGCCTAAACAAATATATATTTCTCCTAAAATACTGGAATGACCTTTTCTTAACTGGCTTTTTTTTTTTTTACACTTACAAAATGAATACGAACAAGATAATTATTAATACAGGGCTTGACAAATTTCCATCGTAGCTAGGAGCCAGCCCAAAAATTAAGGAGCCAGACAACGTGGGCCTAGCGGCACGCCCCGCTGGAGCACAGCAGCCACTCTCCCCTCCCAGCCCTGCCACATGGACGCAGCGGTGCCCTGGCCAGAACGCAGCAGCTGCTCTCCCCTCCTGGCCCCGCCCCTTTCCCACAACGTGGGCCCATGGCAGTGAGCCCTGGCTGGAGTGCAGCAGCTACAGCGCTCCCTCCTCCCAACCCCACTGCCACATGGATGCAGTGGCGCCCTGGCCGAAGCATGGCAGATGCTCCCCTGGGGACCCAGTCTTTCACTGGGAGAAATATTAGGCACCACATTAAATTCCTAGGTGCCATGGTGACCTGGCGTCCGGGATTTGTTGAGCCCTGAATTAATAAGACAATTATTTGTTTTTAAAAAAATAATTCACTTCATTGGGTAAATTGACAGAAGGCAGAATATTCAGATTTGGGCTGGCATTTTATCATTAACCTGTTTTGTTGGGAAGTGTGAAAAACCTGAGCAGTGGATGTGAACTGAGAATCCCTTGGGTTTTTGTTGTTGTTTGTTTTTGTTTTTGTTTTTGTTTTGGTCAAATTTCAAAGGAACACTGCCAAGATCAAACTGTAGGTCCCCTCATTATCCTTGAATGTATGTGTGCAGTTACCGTTGACTTAAATATCACTAAAAAATGAAGGTGTTAAATGTTGCAAAGTTCAATACATTCATACCTGTTAGTCATATTAGCATTATACAATGCAGAAAAATGTGTGTAGTAATACTGGATCTATTTCAAAACAAATAAAATATTACTGGGATGTTGTAATTATCCCAGAAACAAGCATTATACACTCAGGAAATTCAGAATTAAGGTTTAGTTTAAAAATATACCAAACATGTTAAGATATGGAAATACAACTGTTAAGGTATCCAGGCAACATTAACTCTGCCTCGTATGGTTATTGCATAGCGGCACTACAATTATGATTACTGCATTTTATTGTTTGTGCTACCAGTTTTGATTTTAAAAGACATAATAGTTTTGGTTTATTTTGCATATTTTTTCCTCGTGATGTCACTATGGAGCACACTTTAAGGTGGTTTGGGCCTTGATGTTTTTACATGTTTTATAATCTATTTTTAAATGTGCAGCAAACTGACTTTATGTGAGGGAATTGAACTATGTGCACCAGTTGCTTTTGTATGTATAAAAATATCACTCACATTTCATGCACAAGTAAAGTTTGGATTCAAAGCTGTTCTTAATTATTCAGTAATCCTTTAGAAGTGAGCAGTAGTTGACCAATGAAAATGCTGGATATTAATATCAACTAATCATGGTTTGACTTTTTTTTTGTCATGTCACTTTCTCATCTCTCATGCTACCTCTGTTGGCCTTTGTGATTGGTCAGGACTCCAACAAGCTGTAACTAGGTTGCTTAGTTGAAGTAGTGTCTGTCTTAGCCAAGTAGGGATTGATCTTTCTTGAACAAAATTTTCACAAAGGCTTTTTTTGAATAAATGCTGTAGATTAGGACCTGCAGTGTGTATTATGGGCCTGATCCAGAGCTCAGTGGAGTTAGTCCCATTGACTTCAAGGGTCTTTGAACCCTATGTTGATATGCAGTTTCTCCACTGACACTAAAATTTGAGTCATGTTAAGAAATGTTAATAAAGAGGTAAACTTAAAATCCACTTTGGTTAACCTTATTGTGCAGGCCTATGTGTTGAAGGGAAATAATTTTCTAACTGGTTGTTTTAAACTGGTCTGGAACCTAGGTACTGACTGCCAGTACAACTGTTTCACCTGTGCTGATTTTCAAGCTTGGTTCTTAAAGACACTCTTTGAATCTGATTCAATTTGCAATGTGGATGGAGCCTGTGGGAGTAGTATACCATTGAGGTGCTTAGATATTGTGAGGGTGGGCAGGATTGAATAGAGGAATTATAACTTTTCAAGGGACAGTGAGAGCTGTAGTTTTTCTTGGGAGGTCACACAGAAAGTAAGGAGTTGTTAGGACACTCTCTGGAAGCTACAGCACATTTCAGAGAGACTACAGTTCCCAGCATCCTTTGATTATCTGTAATGCTTAGTTCTAAAGGGAGCAGTAAAGTTAAACAATCTCTGAGTCCTGCAGATAATTGCACATTTTCGAAGTGAACAATAACATAGATCTTATTAAACCTCATAAATTCTTCCCTGTTTCAGGATGTGTGTATGGTGAAATAGTTTAGATTATATAGCATAGTATTGCACAAATTTATAGGGATGCATGGTATGTTTTGAAGTATTCACCTATGTGTTATGCCAGCAAATGGGAAGGAGGAGGTGGGTAAGTCAGTGTTGACAGAGTCAGCATTAAATTAACCCAGGACAATTCTGTCCCTGCAGCTACCCCACAGTTGGTGCGGAATCAGAAGACCTGGGGTGAAATCCTGGCCCCACTGAAATCAATGGCAAAGCTTCCACTGACTTGAATGGAGCCAGCATTTCAACACAGGGGTCTCAACCTGGTTCTGCCACTGACTTATAGTTTGACCTCAGGCAAGTCACTTCACATCTCTGTTCTCCCTCATACCCTGCATCTCTCTTGTCTGTTTAGATTGCAAGCTCTTCAGCGCAAGGACTGTCTTTTGTTATGTGTTTATACCATGTCTAGCACAGTGAGGCCCCGATCTCAGTTGGAGCCTCTTGATTCTAACATAATAGAAGTTCATAGTAATTAGTAAAATTCCTTTGTAATTGTGCATTTGGCCCAGCAATCCTCTCCCTGCATGGATCCTGAACCCTACTGATCCTATACAAAGTCAGGAAGGAGAGATTGAAGGACTGGGGGTGGCACTGCTCCGATCCTCACTCCTGCGCTGGAATATCTAGATGACTGCACTCATGGGAGAGGAGGGGGTGATACGATAGGACCCAGAGTTATTTAGCATTTCAAAAATAAGCATACACAGAACAAATGGATATTTTTTTGTAGCATCTTGTTTGCTGAATGTTATTACTGAACAGATTTACAAACCTAGAAATTGTCATATTGGATCAGCCCTGAGGTCCATCTAGTCCAGTATCCTGTCTCTGATAGTGGCCAACACCAGCTATTCTAGTGGAAGGTGCAAAACACCCTGCAATACGACAGTTATGGAATAACTTTCTCCCATAGGGAGTTTCTTTCTAACCTCCATCAGTTAGAGGTTGGCTTGTGCCCTGAAGCATGAGTGTTTCTATCCCTTTCTAAACTTTTTTTTTTTTTAAATCCTTACTATTATAACTTAGGAAATTAACATCTGTATAAATAGCCAATCTTGTTTTGAATCCTGCTAAGCTCTTGGCTTCATTGATACCTTGTAGCAGTGAGTTTCACAAGCTTAATTGTATGCCATGTGAAAAAAGGTATTTCCTTATGTCATTTTTAAATTTGCCTCCTTTCAGTTTCATTGTGGTACCCCTTATTCTTTATGAGACAGGGTAAATAGAAGTGCCTGATCTACCTTTACTCATATCCAAGTAGCCATGAGTCATGCCGTGTAGGCCTTGCTTAGGCAAAACTCCCATTATGTTTTGCCTGAGTTCTAGAGACTGAGGGAGTGCTGTATGATTGAGTCCACCTTTAAGAGGAAGAATAGTGTTGTTGACTGATGTATAGCCTATTATAGCTACTTATCTCAAGTGCCTGTACGCAAATGCAAGAATCCTGGGAAACAAGCAGGAGGAACTGGAAGTCCTGGCACAGTCAAGAAACTACGACATGATTGGAATAACTGAGACTTGGTGGAGTAACTCACAAGATTGGAGCACTGTCATGGATGGGTATAAACTGTTCAGGAAGGACAGGCAGGGGCGAAGGGGTGGAGGAGTCGCACTGTATGTAAGAGAGCACTATGATTGCTCTGAGCTCCAGTATGAAACTGGAGATGAGTCAGTTGAGTGTCTCTGGGTTAAGCTTAGAAGCAAGAACAATAAGGGTGATGTCGTGGTGTGTGTCTGTTATAGACCACCAGACCAGGAGGATGAGGTAGATGAGGCTTTCTTTACTCAACTAGGGAAAGTTTCCAGTTCACAGGACCTGATTCTCATGGGGGACTTCGATCACCCTGACATCTGCTGGAAGAGCAATACAGCAGAGCACAAACAATCCGGGAAGTTTTTGGATAGTGTCTCAGACAATTTCCTGGTGCAAGTGCTGGAGCAACCAACTAGGGGCCGTGCTTCTCTTGACCTGCTGCTCACAAACAGGAAAGATTTGGTAGGGGAAGTAGAAGTGGGTGGCAACCTAGACAGCAGTGACCATGAGATGGTCGAATTCAGGATCCTGACAAAAGGAAGAAAGGAGAACAGCAGGATACGGACCAGGGACTTCAGAAAAGCGGACTTTGACTCCCTCAGGGAACTGATGGGCAGGATTCCCTGGGAGGCTAATATGAGGGGGAAAGGAATCCAAGAGAGCTGGCTGTATTTTAAAGAGACCTTATTGAGAGCACAGGAGCAAACCATCCCAATGTGCAGAAAGAATAGCAAATATGGTAGGTGCCCAGCTTGGCTTAACAAAGAAGTCTTTGGCGAACTTAAATGCAAAAAAGAAGCTTACAAGAAGTGGAAGCTTGGTCAGATGACTAGGGACGATTATAAAAACACTGCTTGAACATGCAGGAATGAAATCAGGAAGGCCAAAGCACAATTGGAGTTTCAGCTAGCAAGGGACGTGAAGGGGAACAAGAAGGGTTTCTACAGGTATGTTGCCAACAAGTGGATAAAAAGCTGGATATGAGTCAGCAGTGTGCCCTGTTGTCAAGAAGGCTAATAGCATATTGGGCTGCATTAGGAGGGGCATTGCCAGCAGGACACGGGAAGTAATTATTCCCCTCTATTTGGCATTGGTGAGGCCGCATTTAGAATATTGTGTCCAGTTTTGGGCCCCCCACTACAAAAAGGATGTGGACAAGTTGGAGAGAGTCCAGCGGAGGGCAACAAAAATGATTAGGGGGCTGGAGCACAGGACTTATGAGGAGAGGCTAAGGAAACTGGGCTTGTTTAGTCTGCAAAAGAGAAGAATTAGGGGGGATTTGATAGTGGCCTTTAACTACCTGAAAGGGAGTTCCAGGGAGGATGGGGCTAGGCTGTTCTCAGTGGTGGCAAATGACAGAACAAGGAGCAACGGTCTCAAGTTACAGGGGGGGAGGTCTAGGTTGGACATTAGGAAAAAGTTTTTCACTAGAAAGGTGGTGAAGCACTGGAATGGGTTACCTAGGGAGGTGGTGGAATCTCCATCCTTAGAGGTTTTTAAGCTGAGGCTTGACAAAGCCCTGGCTGGGATGATATAGCTGAGGTTAGTCCTGCTTTGAGCAGGGGGTTGGACTAGATGACCTCCTGAGGTCCCTTCCAACTCTAATATTCTATGATTCTATGATTCTATTCCTGGCTGTGCTACAGATTTCAGGTCTAATACTGCAGGCCAGGCCTCCCTTTATGGACCTTCCATTGATGTGAATGGGGGTGCTGGACCAAGTTCTCCTCTGTGACCTCTGGCAAGTCACATAGTTTCTCTGGACCTCAGTTTCCTCATCTGTAAAATGAAGATAATATTACTTATCTACTTTATTTGAGAGAATTAATGTATGTGCGAGTGCTCTAAGATCCTGGGATGGAAGGAGGTATAGAAATGTAATAATTGTGATTCTGTGCATTATTATTTCTGAATATTGGAGCTCTGTATACTATCAGTATTTCATTTTATCAAGCCTCTTCTGCCATATCTGGCTCTGCATGGCCTTGTAAATAGCAGAAGCAAAGCTCTGCAGTTAATGCCATATTTAACTAGCAGTTTGTATAAAAGAAAAAGAGTGGAAGAATAATAATATCATGTTGTTATGACCTGTAACCCAATCTGCTCCCGTTTAAATCAATGGCAGTTTAGCTATTGATTTCAATGGGAGAAGGATCAGACCTGTTATGCTTTTTTATTAATGATATTGGCAGTGGTATTAATGGAGAACGGCTGGCAATTAGGCTTAGAACAATTATTGATTATTGTGATTTTCTGTATTGATTATTTATTTTCAAGCGGCTAATACTGATAATCCTTCACAGTGCAGAATGGGGCCTCTTTGACCTGCCTTTTTATGTAGCAGTCCAGATGAAGCCACTTCTCAAGATCTAATACTATCCTGTCAGTGGTGTGGGATGGACTTTTAGTTTTAAAACACCTGCTGGCTCCCCTGTGTCTTTCAAATCTTTGTTCATTGGCTCAAACTTGAGAATTGCTCCTCCTCCTCCTTTTCTAAAATGCAATCTGATTTAAATTCCTGAAGGAAAGAACGGAGAAATCCTCAAGTCTCAGATGGAGAGCCAAGATTAATAGTGGTTATTTGTCACCAGGTAACTGATGAAAAGAAAACATATTTTTCACCTAGTCTTACAATCAGTGTAGTATAAAGCCATAGATATAATGACTTGGAACAAATGAGAATATCCATGATATAAACCAACAGAACTTGGTTCAAAATCTATAAACATTTGGTGTACAGAAATCTGCTGAACACCTAGTCTATCTGATGGTTCAAATAATTTCTACCAGTGCTTCTGAGTGGACACTAAACTAACATTAAATAACTGTAAAGTCACTGTATTTCAAAGACCAATAAAGCTGACCGCTCACTTATCTGTTCATGAAGTTATATAAAAATAGATTCTGGAGTAAAGGAAAGCTATGTTTCAAAAGTAGCAGCAACACTACAGTCTCCTTTCAGTTATGATGTGGCTCATAAAGGAGTGTTTTGGATGGCTGCTTACAACTAATAGAACACCTGTGTTTTTTGTGTCTGTTGATGTCATTAGACCTATATCTGCATTTGGGAACATCAAAACTGTGTGTAGCAGAGACATTGAGATCAGGTGAATTCTTGAGTGCATTGCAGAGGCCGGCAAGCTTCATTCGCCCTTTTTTATTGTTGTGTTCAAAAAGAAATATTTCTGGGGGGCAAGCAAAAATAATGCAAGTGCCTAGGATTCCTTCCTTTCCTTTTTCAGCAAGGGCATTTTGTTGAAGTATTGCCGAGCCTTGCATTTCTGCCTAATGGAACTTTCTTTGAATCCAAGAAGAAAAAGTGCTTCCAATGTGTCCAGTGAATTATAAGAGAGACAAAAAGATGCTTTCTTTTCCCCTTGGTCAACTTCTCCTAGATCTTAAGGTTTTGTTTTTTCATCATTTCTGTTTTGATTAGTATGAAGCATCTCATTCCACAGTGGATATATATATATATATATATATATATATTTGGAAGAACAAAGACCCCCTTTGACCTGGATTTGGATGCATCTGTGACAGCCTACTTCACTGGATGCCAGCTGAGCATAGTGCATTTAATTGATGAAATAATAATGATGAACCATGCCTGAACTTGCTGTGACGACCACTTGAAGCAGAAGCTATAGTAAACCAGGTAGGCATTGCACCCTGGAAGTAGTTGTCCTTTTCAATGCTTGGTGCATTGAGGCGTTGCTTAAGTGCTGAGCTTTGTGTCCCAAATATGTGCCCACAGCGCTCACTTCATTCCCATTTAAAAATTCAACTCCCTTTCCTTTAATTAAAAGTTGGCCAAAAAAGAATTCTTAACTCACTTTTTGTTTTTATGTGACCCCCTTAACTGCCAGTTGCATTAAGCTGATTAAAACCTAGAGCTTTCTCTTTCTAACTATCTTAATATAAAGGAAACCTCAAGTAGAACTGCAAAACAGACACAATTACAAGGTAATATATCTGCCGGTGTAATAGTTCTTTTAGTGTGATTACTGCAGCTGCAGCTTGCAGGTTCTCTCTAGCAGCCAGACAGTTCTGTATAACATTAGCCTAAAAAATGGGATTTTCGCTGATGACCAAGGACCTAATCTTGCTAATCTTACTTTGCAAATAGGTCCCCAGCTTTTTGGTCTAATGATCTTTTAAGAATTAAGAACATACTATTGGTTGGTAAGTTTGGGGTTTTTGTTTTGTTTGTTTTTTTGCCATGCCTAATTGCTGAGCCCTCTTGGGCTAACATTTTGAAAGAGGAGCTCTCGAAGACAAATACTGCCTCTATAAAATCTCCCAAGATGTCTTTTGCCACAGAAACTAGTCTATTGTTTTCAGGACCAAGGGTGAGTGAAGACAGAAGTAGTACAGGATGTACAAGAAGAAAAGACATCCTCCAATAAGCCTTTCCTTACTTTTTGTTAAGATTCAAGCTGTTTGTCCCCCCCTTTTTTTTGCTGGGGTCCTGGGGTGCCAAAATGTATCCATTAATTGCAGTGAAGTGTTCAAAAAGTTATTTTATTTGCAAAGGGGAATGTTTATGCTCAGATATTGTCTTTTCATGCACAGTATAGTAGAAGATTATTTTAAACACCATTGTGACATCTTTTTTTAGAGAATTTAAACCTCTTTTATTCAGTTAATTAGTGTTTGGGATTGAGAAAGGAAAATAGATTTTTTTTTCTTTTGTCCAAGAAACTCAGTAAAGTAATAGGCATTAGGTGAGGCCAGTTTTTTCAGTATCCACTCAGAAATGTTCACTCTTACAGAAAATTACATTTCTCCCCAAACTGACTGGCTTTGGACTACCTGGAACTTGCCGTCCTGCCTTCCTTGCCACTCAGGATCTCCCAATGTGCGCTTAAATTGCGGGAGTCCTGGGTGCAAGGGAGGCAGGCTCAGTGTCTTAGTGTGTTTGCACACAATACTTGCTGAGGGGAGGGAGATTCACAAGAATTCAGATGCCCGTTTGCAACATTTGATCGCTTTAGAAAGACTCCCTTTGGTAGAATCTGTCTGGATGGGAGCATCAGTGTGGGTTTCCCTGCTCTCCAGATCTGACACTATGCATCTGACAGTATGAGGAGTACATTGCCTCACACTTCCCTCCCATAGGAAAATGTTCTCTTTTTTGATGAAAGGAGAATAGTGTGCTCATGCTCTCAGAGGAAGACAGCCTGATGTGAATGGCAGTTCTGTAGTGGGGATGTCTGAGGTAAAATTATTGACCTTCTTTTCTTACCAAGGCAAACCCTACTAACTGAGGCCCAGTTGCTTTAGAGTAGAACCTCCATTCACAAATGTTACATATGCCCTTGGAAAAGGCTGTCCAATACTTAGAGTACAGGACTGGGACTCGGGATTCCTACTGTGACCAGCCTTGTGGCTCGCTCATTATGGGCCCAATCCAGCTCCCATTGAAGACCATGGGAGTCTTTTTTTCCATTGGCTTAAAGTGACAGTAAAATCATGCCTGTATAACCTTGGGTAAGCCACACAGTTTATTGATCTCTGAAACAGGCATAATTATACCTACCTCACAGGAAGTTGGGAGCACTAATTAGTTAATATTTGTGAAGAGATTTGAGATCCGAACTTGAAAGTGCTCTAGAAGTGCAAAATATTATGAGTTCATTTCTGCTTTTGCTGGCACTCAAAGCTGAATGCTTTGCTTTTGAAGATATTTTGGTCAAGCTGCACAGGCAGTTACACTGGCAACTTTAATACCTTCTGGTGGTAAGGCTGTTGATACATTAGCTGTGTTGCTGTGGCAACCCAGATATATTTGCCAGTTTCTCTTGGATTTGGAATATCTCTTTCCAGTGGATTTGTCAGGGTCCAGTACAAGTCATTCATGAGGTTTCTGTTAACACTGGAAAACTATGCTTAAGAAACAAATGGAGAACTATGCTTAATAAACCCACACCAACAAAATCTCAGGAAACTTATCAAGTAGAACAAGACCCCATTCTTTACCGGACTTGTCTTACACACGGATTGCAGCTCACAGTGGTATACTTGGCTACAAGACATCTTCAGGAGCTAACCCATTGTGCTTAAGATAAGGATGGAGGGAGTGATTCTGCTGTCACTTGTATTGACGTTAATCAGGAGTAACTCCATGACCTGAATGGAGTTACACCCATATAAAACAGGTGTATGTGAGAAAATAATCAGGTCAGCACTCTTAGAATTCCTTTCCTAGTTTTAACAACGAGAGTCCTGCAGCACCTTAAAGACTAACAAATTTCTGCAGGTGTAAGCTTTCTTGGGCTGCAATCCACTTCATCAGATGAACCCATTTTGTCAGTTGCCATACTTCAACAAAAAAACTTAAAAAAAAAAAAAAGACTTCAGCGAGAAACTGCAGAGCTGGAACTCATATGCAAACTTGACACAATCAGACTGGGTCTGAATAGGGACTTGGAATGGTTATCTCATTACAAGAAGTAATTGTCACTGTTCACACATTCTCACCCTCTCATCAACGGTTGTGAATAGACCTCATCTACCCTAACTGAATTTGTTAGCACTTGCCCTCCCCATTGTTATGTTTCTTACCCTTGGATGTATATATATACCTCCTATCTGTGATTTACATTTCATGCATCTGACGAAGTGGGTTGCAGCCCACGAAAGCCTATGCCCGCAGAAATTTGTTAGTCTTTAAGGTGCTACAGGACTCTTGTTGTTTTTGCTGTATACAGACTAACACGGCTACCCCTCTGGAACTTTCCTAATTTTGGTTTGTGTAAGTCTTCATCTGAAATGGGCTTTCACTATACATTTTGGATACAGATTTGGACCTATACTTTTTCAAAGGGCATGATTGTTCAGAATCAGGATTTTGGCTTTTCATTCCAGTCTAGGCTCAATGTTATTTAAATTTGAACTGAACCAGTTGATGACATCCCTAGCAATTGAAGCAAAATGAGGAGCTGCATTTCTTGACACGTCTTTAGTGGTCTGTTCCAAAGCCTAGTAAGTCAGTGGGAAATTTTTCCATTGACTTCAGTGGATTTTGGATCAGGCCCTTGAACTCTATGGGTTTTCACTCAGGTTATGATACGTGAGTGAGGAAGTGCATTCTTTTCAAACAGTTTGTTTTAGGTTATATTGTTTGTTTGTAATTTGTCTGGACCTGATCCTGCACTCCCAATGTTTTCTGGAGGAGCTACTGCTGTGTGTAGACTAAGGCTATATCTATACTGCTGCACAGTGACAGTTCAGACTACAGGGATGTGCAATCGCTGCATGTGCTAAAAAGTTGCACTGTAACTATCCTGTGTGGACGCTATGGGCACAGACTAAAATGTTCCTATTTCACATTAATGTAGGTGAACTAAGAACCTTTTAGTTCATGCCTATAATATCCACATGGGGTAGTTACAGTGCAGTACACTGTGGGCAATGTAGACAAGCCCTCAGACTTTGATCCTACAAACCCTTACACATCTGCTTAACTTGAAGAACATGAGAAATCCCATCAATGCAACTCACTTGCATGAAGTTAAATGCTTCCATAAGGCTTTTCCGGACTGGGCCCTTAACTTACTTTTTTATTACTTACTTTGTCGTTTTATATATTACTTACTTAATCATAATATGTATTCTGTTATTGAGTTTTGGATCTTTAATATTTTTAAAAATTCATGTTTGTAGGATAAGGATTTTTGTTCACTGTATTATGATATGTTTGCATTCATTAATTTCTTTTGACTTCTTTTTAAATTCCTTACGAAACTGTATGTGACATCACACACAATATTCTAACTGTTCCTTACCTAAATTTACAGAGTAATTACATATTTCCAGATTTTTAAAAATTAAAACTGTATAAAAACAAGGGACGCAATAAAATATGGATGATTGACTTCACATACATAGAGCACGGAAGTGCAACATATAAATGATTTCGCAATCAGATAATGTTGGATATAATAATAGTTCTTAAAGTAAGGTTGAGGCACAATATGTCCTTTAAAGAATAAAATAGCTTCTCATATTTATATTTGTTTTTAAGGGACTCTATCAAGTCGTTTTGATCTCTTTCTCCCCCATGTACTCCCAAATATATTTTAAAGTTTTCTAAAACTTAATACGAATGGAACAGTTTTGATGATTTTATTGTTTATTTTTAACGAAAGATTAAAAAAAAAAAACATATGGAGTCTAAATATTCCCCCCAGGGCTGAAGGGCTGAAACACAATAGCAGTACTGAAACACAACAACATTGTGCTAGTGCATGACAGCTAGTCTATAAATAGGAAAGTGAAACAGACCAGTCTAACTGACTGAGCTGAGTGAAATAAAAATGGTAAGCAAACAACATCAGTGGTCAATATTATTGATGTTATGGAGTAATCTGTTGAACTCAGTCAAAATCAGGGCCCCACTGTGCTAGGCACTGTAAAAACCTATATGAGACAGTTCCTACATCCAAAGAGCTTAACATTTAAATCATGGGTTCTTAAACTAGGGGTTGGGACCCCTCAAGGGGTCATGAGGTTATTATGGGGGGGTTGCAAGTTGTCAACCCCCATGCATGCCATGGCTGCAGCTGTCAGCCCCATGCATGGCTGACATCTAGAGCCCTTCAGAGCTATGTGGCCAGAGAGCAGCAGCTGCGGGCCTGGTGCTCTGAAGGCAGCACTGCCTCCAGCAGCAGCACAGAAGTAAGGATGGCATGGCATGGGGAGGGGAAGGGAGTAGCATGGCATGGGAGGGGTCGTCACTTTTTGGGAGGGTCGCACAGCCTGAAATATTTTCAAAGGGGAGTCCCAGAAAAAAAAAGTTTGAGGACCCCTGATTTAAGTTCATTTTATTTTAAAAAGTCTTTCATTAATTTCATTCTTAATATTCTAAGGGAGGGACAGTGTGGCCTAGTGGATAAAGTGCTGGGCTGGGGTTCAAGAGACCTGGGTTCTGCCACTGGCCTGTTAATGACCATAGGCAAGTCAGTTTCCTCATATGTTACAGGGGGATAATGATATTTATGTCCCTTGCTAAAGTGCTTTGAGGTTTACTAATGAAAAGCTCTAGATAAGAACTAAGTATTATTACTATTAATGTTTATTTTAATCTATTATTTTTAACTTAATACAAACCCTTTTAGAATGCTAAGATCATTTTGTTCAGTCCACATCACCCCATATATCATTTTTGTTCCATTATGGACTAGATCCTGCCCCTTGTGCCAAGACCAAGCAGCCAGGAGATCAGTGGGAGCAGAAGGGAAGTTAGGAATCTTTTCATCCCAGGGAACCAAAAGTTGTGGTAGCCACCACTATTACTATGCTCGCACTCTGTAGGGAGCAATGGCTGATGGATCCCCTGACTTTTCCCCATCCTGGTGTGACCTACCTGAACCCAGCTGTGCAGGGACCCTCCAAAAAGTTGGACTCTCTGACCCCCGCTCCCATGAAAGTATCTCATATAATTCCTTCCAGCACAACAACTGCACTATGACAGATCTGTGACCATAGGAAAGTGTTAAGGATTTTGAACATCACAGCTTTGGTTCTGGCTGATCTCTCAATTTAAGGTGAGGTGGGGAGGCATATAATCATCTTGGTGCTCCCCTAATCCCTGGAATTGATTTAGGCTCTGAGGCAAGATAGCAGCCTTTGGGACACTATAGCAGCGGGGAATAGATTGATTACAGTATAAAGACTGAAGGGGGGCCAAGATGTGCCTCTCAGAGTGTCCTTTTGAATTGGTACTGTACTGAAGTGCAGGAGTATGTTGAACAAACATCTGTTCTTCTGTTACACTTCTACACCTGCAAAATGATCAAGTTAATATTTGACAGGAGAAAATTTACAGGACGGATGCTGCTTCCCACGTTTTAACTCAGAGTGATTGTTTTTCAAATAACTGACTTACAAACCCCTGATAAAAGTGAGTTTTGAATGCAAATGCTGGCAGAACTTTAACAATAGTGCAGTATCTGGCATTGGTGGACATTATAGCTCCTTTTTCAAAGGACTAGAGAGACAATCAAGTGCTTCATGGGAACTCTCACGTGCCATGATGATATGGTGATTTGTGATATAGATACCTGGATAGCAGAGAACTGTCTTGGACAAAGTAATCCTCCTATCTCACATTTAGGTGGGTTGAAATCATCTGTTGTTAAGCTAAAAGTACTTCTGCAGTCTTGAAAACCACCTCTATTTATCATCCAGGCTGTTCTGTGGAGAGCCTTGGAAAGCAACAACGTGGCTGTATGCTGCCATTGTACATTCTGACACCCTCTTTGCAGCAGGCAAAGACCTGCATGTCCAGTGAGCAAGTAGTCTTCTGAAAATATGTCTGTCAGCCTCAAGATGCCAGAGGGATGGAAAAAGTACAGTGAAGGAGATAAAACGTTTAGTTAGATAGAGATAATACAGGAGGAAAAAAGCTCCCAGTAAAATTGTAACTGAAATATGAAGAAATGGTGCTTCTGGGAAGTGACAAGAAGCTAGTTAATGGGATCCATATCCACAAGTTACAATTTTTCAATTGAGTTTTTGTGGCAGAGCGGCTGTATAAAATTGCTAAGCTGCGCTTTCGTTGTGTAGTAAGTGGTGCATGTGGTGTGAAAGACAAGCTGTGGTGTGATAACAGACTATCTCTTCCATGCACAAAGAAGGGTTCTGTATGCTGATCAGCAGTTCAACTGCATGCACTGGTAAATATTGGTCCAAGCTACTTGGTCATTAGAATGTATTGTACTGGTTAATCAGACTGAGTTTAGTAACTGTCCGAATTTGCTGATTTACCATCAGACACTCCTGTGCATTTATTCTCTGTGTTATATTGGCACGGGATGCAGGATTACTCTGTAATACGTTGAGAGAGAATGTCATGTGTGAGCGAGGGGGAAAACCCCAGCTCTTTTCTTGCACTAGACAATCAGGGTCAATTCAGAGAATGAGTGTCTCTAATCTGAGCTTTTGGCAGGACTAAAAATAGAGGAAATGCCACCGCGGCTCACTGATCACCTAAATTCATTTGGAGAAGTTTTGGCTGATCTATGTCAGCACCAACTTAGTGTTGTGGGTTTTTCTTCTTTATTTTGTGGCAGAACTACTCATCCTATTATAAAGAGGCATGGAATGCACTGCACAATCAAATGCTTTGGTAACCTGGCAGTAGAAGGATTTTGAGGAGCACAGAGCATATCAAAGAAGGTGGCTCCAGTACAGGAATTTCCAGAAACCTTTTCCCACTTCTCTAGTTTGCAGAAGTGAACACCTTTGTAGTTTTTAATTTGGAAGCGGACCTGGTATTTGTCAAAGTGAAAAAGTGGCAAAAGCTAAGCTTAATTCAGGCAGGCACCCTGCACATTTTCTCCTTTATGGCTCTGCTAGTAGTGCCTCATTGTCATGATGGCAGGAACCTATTATTTTTATTCTGAGCCTCTTCTGAACAGCAACACCCACTCTTCCAAACTGTGATAGTTTTCTTATCTGGACAGATGGAGACTAGGATGAGACAAAACACTTGTTTCTGCTTGTGACCTAAATCAGGATTTGAACCCTGGTCTAATTCATTAATTTACAGCACTGCAATATTCTTTGATGTATACTTTTGACCATGTTGCCACTCTTATGATTTTCTCATGATTCTTGTGATACTGGATATTTTGCTTTAAGCCACAGCTCCAGGAGACAAATGATTAGGTAAGAATCTCAGCTTTCAGGTAAAAAAAGAAAGTTTCTAGCTTGTATGGTTGTGGAAAGAAGCTTAAAAATGCAATCCAAATGCATCCAGAAGGCTCAGGAAACCAGCAAATTAATAGAACACTAAATGTATTAATGTTTAAAAATCTCAAGATTTTTAAAGCCAATCTTAGGATTTGGGGATGGAGGGGCTGAATCATGATTTTTTAATATTTCGAACTGGCAATACTGCTTTAGTATAGTGTGTTTAGGGGCTAAGTCCCTTATTGTCTTATGCTATTACACACTGAGCCAATCTTGTGTAAAAAGATTGATTGAGTGGGGATACCTCGTCCATTCAGCACAGTCCAGATCTTCATCTCTTTGAAAGTTGGGCAAGGACCAAATTCCTTTGGAGGGAAGAAAAGTTTCAAAAGTAGCTGAAGAGTTTCATATTTTGGTCTGTTTTTATCACAACACAGAGTTGAAAGTAAATTACCCAGAAAATACACATGATAGACCCTTTTATTTTTCAATTGCAGTAACAACTACTGTCC
This sequence comes from Emydura macquarii macquarii, assembly GCF_026122565.2. Classification (NCBI taxonomy): domain Eukaryota; kingdom Metazoa; phylum Chordata; order Testudines; family Chelidae; genus Emydura; species Emydura macquarii. The sequence goes on along the minus strand of NW_027132342.1, from coordinate 11,321,053 downwards.
AGTGTGCTATTTGTGCCTGTGATGCTCTGAGAAATATCCTTTCTAATATGTCATGTTCAAAGCCTCCTTTGTAGGAGAGGAAATCTGCAGGAGTTCTTGCTTTTGGAAAGAGTAAGAGCGAGTAGCAGGCTCAAACTTTGCTGAGTCAGACACATGGACACTTCGTGGGTTTTAGTAAGATGGAACCCAAACATTAAAAGGCAGATTTTAAGGAACACATTTTTCGGTGCGTGGCCCCATCAGTTTAAAAAAATGAGCAGCAGAATCTGGCTTTAAATCTTTCCATGTTCACTCATCACTTGGTGTTGGATTCCAAACAAAGAATGGGACAGGTTCCCAAGCAATGCCTTTACTTAAAATTCTTGTAATCATATGCCTACCTGGGGTTAACAATACCTGGTGGCACATTTGTGGTGAAATACTAGGGGCCCATTAGATAGTCTGAAATATATATATCCACAATAAATCATCACAGGCAACATATCCAAAATATGCCATAAACATGAACCAATATTAAACATCTTCATTCAAATATTACATTTGATGGCGAGAGTGAGCTCAGGAAATCATACCTCATAGCCAATCAAAGATTATGTCTTTAGGGCTAAATTTTTTAAAGTGCTCAATACCCAGTGCCTCCTACTGTAATAGTTTATGGCCAGATTTTCAATAGACCTTAGCACCCATCATACTGAGCTTTTTTGCAAATCTGATCCTCATTGTAGGGGCTTTTGAAAATCTGGCTCTTAGGTTTGCCATCCAGGAGCACTGGGAGACATTGAGAAATAGATTCTGCTGCTCTTGCTCATGTTGAATAGTACCCTCCTCTACAACTAGTTCTACTCCAATCAATGGGACTACTCCTGAACAAGGGACTACTCAAAGCATGCAGTGATGGCAGAATTGAGCTCAATATGAAGAGACCGTGAAAATTCAAACCACTTGTTGGCAAGTGTGAGGTCAGGTTATAAATACATTCATGGTGACTGTAAAGGAGTGCTTCACTGTGGGCTAGATTGTCTGTGGGACTGCATCCCTGTGGGACACCCCTTATACCAAGACCTTTCATATAGCACAGGCAAGTATAAGATGGTGATGTGTGTCTATTCCACCCTCTTTGCCCCCTCCCAAATATTTGATTTAATTTAAATTAATTATTTCCATTTTATAAAGAAAGAAAAATTGAATCTGGCCCAAAAATCTTGAAATTTTTGGATGAAAAACATGGACAAAATTCATTTTGGTTTTTGGCCCACTATAGAGCAGGTAAAAAATTCAAAATTTCTTTCAATGAAAAACAGGGACAAATGTGTTTCATGGACATTTTCCTGACAAACATTCCCATTTTTCAACCAGCTCTAAAATAACAGACAGCAAATTATCATAACTGTGCATTCCATAATGACATACACAACACATGGAATTCCCAACAAGTATATGCAAACATATGATTAACAAAGCAGATTGTTACTCAAATTAATCCCAAAGCAGATTGTTAACCAATTTACTTACAAGAAACAAAAACATATTTTCTGAAACTTTCCTTATCTACTATTTAATTGCTATGGGTTGTAATCTTTTCTTAGGGTTCCTTGGTTAGCTTGACTGTGCAGGCACATAAGAGGGACTAAGACTTCGCTTTATGCTCCTGGGCCTTGGGTGCAAGAATAAGTGAGTGTTGTGTGTCTGTTACTGCTTGCACCAAGCTGGTGGGTAAGGAGGAGGGTGAAGGATAGGTGGAACCCCCCTGACATGCTGGCTGGCTAAGCTATGCCTGTACAGTCAGGGAAGTTATCTGCTGCTGGTTTTCACATTACAGAAGGGAATTCTGTGCAAGATAATGCTGACATGTTCAACCTGAGGAAATCTCCCCAGGAACTGAAGATGTGGTGAGTGGCTGTCCTTAGGCCTCATCCTACAAAACTGTTTGGTTACTAAAGCACAGAGGGGCTTATGCAAGTTTCATCAGTAGAGGGCCTGGTACCATTGTGTACATCTGCTGACTTTTTGCACCACAAAGGCCACTTTGGCCTGGTACTTGCAGAGCTTCCTGTCCTTTCCGAAAGCACATCCCAATGTGACGACTTGGCCCCCGCTCTTTATACAAGCAAATCTCCCAGTGAGTGTTGTGGGAATAAGGGCTATAGGATTTGGTCCTATGTCCTTTACTGGCCAGGCCAGGGCAGGGATGGAGTTGAATACCTAGTTGCTCTGTTTCACCTTTGACTCTAAGCAGGCTTTACATTTGGTATGCCAAAGGTGATGAGGTTTCCTGGATAGTAGTAACTGTGCAGATTCCATGGAAAAACTCCATTCTCCACCTGCCACTGATCAGCCTTTGCAACAATACTGCTTAAATAGTAGAAAAGCATTTATATGTAAAGTCTGTAGTGCACACTAGGCAGCTTTCAATAGCAATTGTCCAAGGTTCACCCAACTACAACTAACTAATATAGTGAGAAGATGCAGCAGAGTCATTAAAAGGGGGAAAGAATCATTGTTGTTTTTTTTTCCTGTGGAAACACTGCTAAAAATTGTCTCACTCCTCTTAAGTGGTCAAAAGGTCAGAAATAAACGTAACAGAAGCTGTTTCTGGTAGAACTCTCCTGACTGTGTAATGGCTTTTATTTAACTAAGCTAGGGAGGTCAAAAAGAGTAGAAATTAACCCGGAATGCCTTGGGCTGTCACTGATACATTAGGTCTTTCTAAATTCATATGTTCTGCTAGGTGTGTAGCTAACAAATGAAAACATGGTCCTGGAAAATCTAAGGGTAGATACGGTAGTGTCTCTCACCTGTCATGTCATGCAGGGACTCAGAGCCACTGTTTCACCTTTTCACTGATGGCTAGTGCCCAGAAACCAGTTAAAGGAAAGTGCCCTTAGCTGTGACAAAATCTGCTCTCTGAAGAGCAACATATGACTTAAAGCTGCAAGGACATTTTGCCTAATAGAGGAACAGCATATCTTCTGCAGACCCATAAAAAATGGATAAATATCAATATTTCTGTCATTAAACAATATTGTAACCAGGGGTAAATCACCACCTGCAATGAGTAAATTAAATATTGACTATTTCATTGACTCTTAGATTTAATTTGAAGCAATCATGCAGGAGCCATAATGGCGTAGAAGGTGACTGACTATTTAATCTTGGCTGTCATCCCTGTTAAGTGTTGAATAATGAGAAAAATATGCACTTGACAGAGTAAGGGAGTTGACTTCATCTTGGGTTTCTGTGTCAGGACTTCCACTTCATAAATTTGTAACAAAGCTGTTGAGAACAGCTGTTGAAGCAGCGCTCTCCTTTTTAACGCAAACGAGATTTGGTAACCTTAGTGCTCTCTCTACGACATCCTCAACTTGATTCCATTTCCAAAGTAATTGTTTGTATTGGTCCAGCAGGGAATAAGACCTTTCTGGCTCTGCACACCCTGCCATGATCTGCCTCAGCAATGTGGGGCCAAATTCATTCCTCATTTAATTACACTGACTTCAACAAGCTTGCACTCAAAATGAGTATGGTCCATTGTGTTTAGTGTGATGTGATATTTTGCAGTTCAGACACATGGTGTCTCGTATATTTGCTTTAGAGCTGCCTTATGAATGTCATTTCATCATCTCTATTAAAAACTATCCTGCTCAGGAGAAAGCTCTGTTAGCATTTAATAAGAATGTCACTTTAAAAAAAGAGAGGCCCTGATCCTGTGAGGTGCTGAGCACTCTCACCTCCCACTGAAATCAATAGCATTTGAGGGATCAGACCCAAAATAATGTACACACTCATTTACAAGACACCATGGCTAGTGGCATTTTCTAGCTTTTACTCTCTGAGAGCTGCTCTGTTTCTAGGGAAAGGACAGCACATCACACAAACAGCACACTCTTTTTTGAAGAATGGGGAATTGATCTTTTCATTCAGCATGGTGTTTAAAACCCACAGATCTGCAAGAACTGAAGTCTTTTTTTAATTGGGTTTATTATTTTTATTCTTCCCTCCCACATCTTTGCATCTAATAATCCAGGAAACTGCATCAAACAAAGGCCTTTACTCACATGATGATCAAATTGTTCTCCTTAGCATTCATATTTCTCAGTAAGATACAAGTTCTTTCAATGTTGGCATTCAAGCCAGTAGCTCTGTGGGAGAATGCCACTATTACTATGTATGATGAAAAAATGTGTACTGCAATGATTAAATTTAAAAAGCAGCTGTCATGTACAAGCAAAGATTGAAAAACCATTAAAACAGTTCTGTTTGCCTTCAATATCTTTAGGGTTTTCAACTCCGCAGCATTATTGCCTAGTTAATTGTTTTTCATATAAATAAGGCCTTCAACTCAGGATGGTCAGCTGCTGACCTCTCACTTTAGACATCTGTAGCATCACAATCTTTGGCTAAGAAAGAAAAGAATTGGGATGACTTAATTCAATAAAGGTCCCTTTGCTAACAGCCTGTTATCTGACTGAATGAATTGCATGCAATACTTATTGCTGTGGACCATGGAGGGGGATTTTAATGCTACAAATTGCTAGTGTGGTTACCGTTTCAGAGACTCAGAAATCATGCTTGGGTCTCCTGTATTTTATTTCAGGTGCAAAGAAGGCCACTCGAAATGTGCTAGACATGGTGGAATAAAAGACACCATTCTCTTAAAGGGGCAGTGGCGCCTATTTTTCTAAAATTGTATTGGCATTGCATTGAGGCTAGACTGGGGTTAGCTTTGGCTTTGAGCAATTTAGGAAGAGGGTTCAAGGAACAGCTATAGTTCCCATCCTTGCACTCCCTAATACTAGGTTCTTCGCAAGGGGTAAAGAAGTAGTCAGGGAATGGAAACCTTCTGCTGAGCCCAGGGGTGCTGGAACAGTTTTTATAGTGGGGTGCTGAGAGCTCTTGAATCAAACTGTAAACCCTGTATATAATGGAAACCACTTCAAGCCAGAGGGTGTGGCAGCACCCCTAGTTCTAGTACCTATGGCTAAGCCAGCATGGAGGGCATCTCACACTGCGTCCTGCTTAAAGGTGTAGCTGTGACTGCGGCTGTATGTGATCTGCTGGTACTCCTGGGGCCATTGTATTTCCCTTAGCTCGTTCCCAGAGGCACAATGAGTCTGATTCTGGTCCCATTTACACAGGTTTTACCTGGGTGTAACTCCATTGGGCCAGATTATGAACCACTTACTCAGTGATGAGCAGTTACTCACATTAGTTGTCCCTCTGGAGTCAATGTGAGATTCCTGCTGACTACTGGAATCAATAAGCTTATATTTGGGAGTAACTGCTCATTGTTGTGCAAGCATGTTGGCAAGGTGGTAACTGGAGCTTGCACGTGTCAGTAAATTCTTTGCTTTGTTGGAGCAAGATTAAGAATACGTATGTAAAATCATCAAATCCAAAGCATTGCTGGGATGTGCGTTCTGTTAGGATGCTCCTGACTAATGTTTAATAAGTCTTGAATGACAAAACAAAATTTTAAAAAGGCACTAGACAATTTACTAATTAAATGAATTATGTTTGCAAAAGTATTAGAGATGACTGTTAATATTGAAATGAAACTCAAATTACTATTGCAGGAATAAAATATAAAGCCAGAAGGACTGTGAGCATAAAAATTCAGGATAATTGTTTTGTGTGTCCTGGACATTATTGGATTTTGAAAAGTTCTCAGCATGCAGTTGTTTTGATTGTTTTCAGTGGGTACAGAACACTTTTGGAAATCTGGTCATGATGCCCGTAGCATCAAATGGTAAATTTTAGATTTTGTTTTGTTTAAATATTAAGCAATCTGATCAGATTAATATACAAGAAACTGCCCCTTTGAAAGGTGTGATTGACAACAGAGATATCAGATGAACCCTACCTGTGACGATTTTGAGTGTGTATTCCTCTCTTGACACATATAACATCCATTAAATAGACATGCAAATTCAAAGGCAGCCATTTTGCAGGTTAACCAGGTCTGGGAATTAAAAGACCTATTACTGTAGGAATTCAACTGTTCAAGAAAAAAGACTAACTTTGCAAAGTATGTGTTCATGCTTGAATAAAGATTGCATGGTCATGGATTTGAGGTTTCTTAGCACTGGAGCAATAGCAATTGTACAACTATGGCAATCTGCTGCAAATACTTACTCCTTTTATGGGTCTAGTCCTGCTCCCATTCAAGTCAATGGCAAAATTCCCATTGAGTTCAGTGGGACTAGGATCAGGCTCTGTGTTTGTTATTGTTTATAGATCTATTGATGGCTCTTGGAAATCTATAAGACACACTCTCTTTAGAGACACTTCTGTTCAGATATTTATATTATATGTTGATTGGTGTTATAGAAATATCTAAAACAGGCAGACAAAATATATATAATTTATGGCCTGTATTTCTCTTCTCCTATATTCTGTTACTAAGGAAATTTGCATGAGAACAAGGTTTTTTTGCTTTACAAGTTCATCAGGTATCACTGCTTTTTCCTCAGCTGAAATCATTATAACTCTGCAGGAGATCCCATGGTATATGGTTGAGTCTGAACTTGCTATCATTTTTCATGTGAAAATCACAGTGAAGTTGAGAGGAGTTTTGAGCATGGGTCAATGACATCTTGATACTTAAGGAGTTGCTGGCTCCACATTGAAATTCTTGTAGTATATTTGATGTAGACACAGTTATAGTGATATATCAGAATTATATGGGCAGTTTTAGCACCTTGTATTCTTTACTTTTAAAGACATTTATGTGAAGACTGATCTCTCATTTATGATTTAATCTGCTCTTGCTCTTTATCACCCAACTGAAGTAATAATCCTCTATTTGTGATGTTATAATCCTTATCAGTACACATAACAGATATTTATTGTCTATGTACTAATCCTAGGAGCTTGCGTAATGAACAAAAGGCATTGGAATTGCTCATTTATGATAAATTTGATCTAGTTGGTATTACTGGAACCTGGTATGATGATTCACATGTTTGGAATGTTAAAAACAAATGGTTATAACCTACATTTAGGAAGGATCAAGTAGGCAAAAGGAGAGGGAGAGTGACACTCTGTCAAAAATGGCATTACCTGTTTCCAAGTCACTGATAACTTGGAAGAAAATGATTTTGAATGCTTATGGATCAATGTCCTAGCAGATAAAACACCAGATTAGGTATTAGTTGGTGTATGCTTACATACCACCAAATCATAGTAGGGAATAGGATGGGGAGCTCCTTACACACCTAACTATAATGTGTGTGTGTGTGGGGGGGGGGGGGGGGGGGGGAGGGGGGGGGGGAAGGGAAGCTGTGTGATCGTAGGGAATTGCAATTTGAAAGACATAAGCTAGAGCTTTCATGCTCTCAGTACTAAAACATTTCTGGGATTTCTAAATGTAGATGACCATTTCCTAACTCAAAAAGTGTTGCATCCAACATGGGGGAATTTTATATTAAACCTTGTCTTGCCAGATAAAGAGGAACTGATCACAGAACTAAAATTTAATGGTAATTTAGGTACAAGTGACCATGACTTGATCACATTTATAATTTACAAACAGAAAAAAGTCCAGACTAGTGATGTATATGCTTGGTGCTTTAAAACAGCCAGTTTCACAAAGTTGAAAACAATTATGAGCCAAATAAGCGTGGAGGAAGATTTAGTCAGAAGAATGTGAACAATCATTTGGGAATTGTTTAAGAGCACTTTACGAGGTGCCCTAAAAACCACAATCCCACAATCGAGGAAGAAAGCTGTTCTGGTTAGAAAACGGACCTGATGTAGGGGGGAAGTGAAGGCAGCTATAAAAAATAATAATATATAACAATTGGAAGAAAGGAGAAGTTGATAGTAATGAATGTAAATCAGAAGCTAAGAATTGTAGAAAATTGAAAGGGGCTGACAGCTGGAACTATCTGATGTAAGCAATGCAGTGTCTACACTGACACTGTGTCGACCTAACTACATCGAACTAAATGCTATGCCTCTCATGGAGGTGGAGTTATTAAGTCAATGTAGTGGGGTACTTAACGTCAGCGGGAGCAACATTGTATTGTAGACACTTACAGAGTTAAGTCAATGTAAGCTGCCTTATATCATTCTAACTCTGTAGCGTAGACCAAGTCTGAATAAAAATTTCAGGTCTTGACCTTCTGCCTTTACTGGAGAAGAACTTGCACATGAGGAAAGTATCAACGAACAAAATTACTCATCAGTGAGGAATGTCTGCTCTTACCTATTACATTGCTCTATATTATTGGGCAATTCCCTAGGGCAAGACCTGCTCTATTTGAGAAGCATTCCCTCCAGAAAACATTCAGGGTTTTTAATTTCATTAAATGAAATACACTATGCCTGGATTATGTTTCAACACAGCTGATTAATTAATAAATTAGATCAGCTAAAAGGAAATGAAAGTGAAAATGAAAAAAGCATTAAAATATTTGAAATTATCATATGATTAGAACACAATGAAATACATTTACTGTCTTAATTTGCATAAAGCAAGGATGGTCAGGTTCATTATTTGCTTGAAAGATGTGAATTGCTGAAAGTTATAATGACCAGTTCTCTTACTTATGATGGTTTTAAACTACCAGACTTGACACACAGATGAATGTATAGAAGTATTGTGAAAACATTTATTCAGAATGTTCCAGTGGTCAGGTCAGGCAAAATTCCCATTAATGATTCTTACTTGGGTAAAGACTCCCCTTCAAGTTCTTTAGCTTGAGTAGGGACTTCAGGATCAAGCATCAGAATCTCTTTGTTTATTCCAGATGGCTAATTTGAATTAGTTTATGGAAGCCAGTAACTCTGAAAAGTTGAAAGTAAGGACCTGTATTTCTGCATAGGTATGTGATAGAAAACACATGTGATCTGAGGAATCACTGCCTTTAAATCAAGGCTGGATGTCTTTCTAAAAGAGATGCTGTAGCTCAAAACAAAAGTTATGGGCTTGATATGGAAATCACTGGGTGGAGTTCTTTAGCCTGTGTTATAGAATCATAGAATATTAGAGTTGGAAGGGACCTCAGGAGGTCATCTAGTGCAACCCCCTGCTCAAAGCAGGACTAACTTCAGCTATATCATCCCAGCCAGGGCTTTGTCAAGCCTCAGCTTAAAAACCTCTAAAGATGGAGATTCCTCCACCTCTCTAGGTAACCCATTCCAGTGCTTCACCACCCTCCGAGTGAAAAACTTTTTCCTAATGTCCAACCTAGACCTCCCCAACTGCAACTTGAGACCGTTGCTGCTTGTTCTGTCATCTGCCACCACTGAGAACAGCCTAGCCCCATCCTCCCTGAACCCCCTTTCAGGTAGTTAAAGGCCGCTATCAAATCCCCCCTCATTCTTCTCTTTTGCAGACTAAACAAGCCCAGTTCCCTCAGCCTCTCCTCATAAGTCCTGTGCTCCAGCCCCCTAATCATTTTTGTTGCCCTCCGCTGGACTCTCTCCAACTTGTCCACATCCTTTTTGTAGTGGAGGGCCCAAAACTGGACACAATATTCTAAATGCGGCCTCACCAATGCCCAATAGAGGGGAATAATCACTTCCCGCGTCCTGCTGGCAATGCCCCTCCTAATGCAGCCCAATATGCTATTAGCCTTCTTGACAACCAGGGCACACTGCTGACTCATATCCAGCTTTTTATCCACTGTTACCCCCAGGTCCTTTTCTGCAGAGCTGCTGCCTCGCTCGTTGTCCCCAGTCTATAGCTGTGCATGGGATTCTTCCTTCCTAAGTGGGGGACTCTGCACATTTCTTTGTTGAACCTCATCAGATTTCTTTTGGCCCAATCCTCCAGTTTGTTTAGGTCCTTCTGTATCCTATCCCTACCTTCCAGGGTATCTACCACTCCCCCCAGCTTAGTGTCATCCGCAGACTTGCTGAGGGTGCAAGTGTTATGCAGGAAGTCTGACTAGATGATTCCTCTGAACCTTAAAATATATGAATTACAGGCATCTCCCTAATTTGTGAATCCTTCAGACCATGATTTTGTAGCAGAGTGTGTGGCGTTTTGTATTTCTGGCAGGAGATATATTGTTGCTTTTCTTTGTGGGAGATGCTGAGATACTACAGTGATGGGGGCCAATAGAAGAACTGATGATGAGATAAAACAAACAAGCAAAAATAGGAGTTTCAAAAGTAGGAGCTGAAAGCTAGTGTACTGATTTTTCAAAAATGCTGAGTACCCAGCTGCCACACTATGGAAAACATTAGTATCCTAACTTCAGATTCCTGTTTTTGAAAATCATGTTCTTATTTCAGTTAAAGATTTAAGAGAAAACCTTTCTTCTTCCAGCTAGGGGTAGAACCAGCCTTCAGACCTTTCTGAACGTGCTAAAACCAAAATATAATATGACAGAATTTAAGAACAATGCTTTGTGAAATGCTGAAAAATGCTAGGGATTATCAAATTCCCCAAAATGCATCCTATAGAGAAAAACAGTGATATTCCTAGGAGAGCTATTTAAAGAGATTAATATTCCAGCCCCTTTCATACATTCCTGGCAAGAAGTAATAACTTGAGAACTAAGCAGGTTTTAGGATTTTAAATGCAGCAGTTGCAGCAGTTCTAAGGAAACATGCACTGCTTATCTGTAAACAGTTAGACAGATAAAAGCAAGGACCAATATATCCTTAACTAGTTCTGGAGTCTCTGTTTTTGTGAATAGATGTTTAGTATCCAGAAATACGAATTTAAAATCAGGGGCCAAATACTGAGCTGGTGGTGTAGCTCTTTGGAATTTGGAAATTGGTGTAGCTCTTTGGAAGACATGGGAATTATCCTGATTTACACCAGCCAAAAATCAGTCCCACTGTTTCTTTGAGTTAAGAGATTTTATTAATTTTTAATTTTTCTCAAGACATCCAAAAAATGTTAAGATTTGTATCTCAAACAATATTTCAAAGTCAGTGATAACACTTCCTGAGATGTATGTGCCAGAGGTGTTGAGAAGGAATGTCCGAGAGAGAGAGAAGAAAAGACAATTAAAATAGTGCAAGATTTTGTTATGTTCTTTGTTTGATCCTAGGTGTACCAATATAGACTCAAGAGAAATGTCCTAATTCTATTTTTTTTAAAGCACTCAGTTACACTATAGATTTTGAATACAGTTGGTCAATCAAGGCAGACAATTTTTTGTGAAAACAGGTATTGTTTTTCTGTGAAAAATATTCATCAGAATACTGAATTCTGGTTGAAAAACTGCAAGCATTTTTGTGAAAATTAGAATACACATTTGCAAAAAACCAAAAACTGTCATAATTTTAAAGTTTTTGACCACTTGTGATCCCTAAACTGGAAGGAATGATCATTCTAATGGGGTCTTAGGCTGGGAATAATTATCATTTATATTGCAGTAGCACCAAGAGGACCCAGTTGAAATCACGTACACATAGTAAGAGTCCAGTCCATGCCGTGAAGACAAGGTAGACAAAAGGAGCGAGAAAGGAAGTAGTAATATCCTCATTTTATACATGGGGAACTGAGGCACTGACCTTTGAAAAATCTGTGGCAAAGCTTGGAATTGAACTTAAATCTCCTGAGTTCCAACCTTAACTACAAGACCAACTGTTCTAGCAGGGTCTTGGATGGATCATTATTCATCAAGTACCCTCCATACCGTGTGAACTGGATGGCAATAAAGATGCTTTTCTGTCCTTATTTTCTACTGAGGAAGTTAAGTGGTACTTAGTGGTCTCTGAATTAATAATTTTTAAAATAAACAAAGCATTTCTGTATGTGTCACATATGAGCCGACATTCAAGATCAACAGGTGTTTAGAAACTTGGATCAAAATTCCAAAGACTCTCCCTATCCTGGAGTATTGCTTTTTCCCTTTGTTTTTGGAGAAGTGGTTACTGGAATGGTGACTGTATTGCTGTCTTAAAAGTCTGCTTGGAAGATCCTGTGTGTTGAACACTTTTCATGATACATGATGCCTCAGGACAGAAATATAAATAGATTCTTGAAATATAGCAGCTTGTCTATTAGCTACTCAGGGCCTGGTTCTGAGCTCTGTTACACTGGTTTAAAATGGGCAACACGCCATTAAAATCATGGAGTTACACTGGCATAGTACTGGTGTAATAGAGTGGAGAATCAATGCCTCACATTGTTCAGAGGGTTGCAAATTGCTAAATTAAAAATCCTGATCCTGTGAAGTGCTGAGCATCTCTTGTATGGCATCATGTCCCCTCAATTCCCATTGGCTTTAATGGCAGTTATGGGTGCTCAGATTATCACAGGATGCGGCTTTAAATGGGAAGTAAGTTCAAGGGTCTGATCCTTGAGTGCAATGCCACAGGCATCAATGGAACTATTCTTGTGAATTGGGCTCCAATTTTTTTAAGCTGTAGGAAAAATGTGATTAATCAGTTATGCTTTTTTCATGCACTTTTTAAAATATAAGTACAGATTTCTAATGGGGTGAATTTCCATTGAGAATTATTCGTGAAAATAAAATACCCATCGCTAGGGTGACCAGATAGCAAGGGACAGAGGGTAATAGGTGCCTATATAAGACAAAGCCCCAAATATCGGGATTGTCCCTATAAAATTGGGACATCTGGTCGCCCTACCCTCCGCCCAATTTCCCTCCTGTAAGAAATTCCTTGCTGAAGAAACACACTGGGAGCAATTAAAATGTTTAGAAAGTAAATTAAAAGCGAACTATCACTAGTTAAAGGGGGAGAAGAAAAGCCACCATCTTCCACTAAGGAGGCACAAAAAGAATTGCCCTTATAAAATCTTCCGCTTTTAGGAGGCCTTTTAATGTTAATGTAATTATGGGCATTACTTTACATACATTCATTATGTAAAGCTTGTTTGCTGAGGTTTGCTTCTACTGCAGCCCTGTGCCCTTATCCCTCCTCCTCCAGGAAGAAAGATTCTCTGACATTGTGACGGGTTCTAGAATGAATGAATGAAAGAAAATAGAAGATGTTAAGCGTAGCAATCCAGAGCACACATTAGCAAGAAGCCTGTTTTATTGTATTATTGCCCTAATCACTGCAGCACCAGACACTCCCATGGAAGGCATGATTTGTTGATAATCCATTTCTCCACCAGAACAAAGATGGCTGCCAGCATACATTGTCAAGGGAATGCTTTCTTATTTCCCTTCCCCCCTTCCCCTTTCAACTCTCTCCTAAAGGATAATTGTGGGAAGAGTCAGAGAAAGGAACAGCTGGCAGGTTATACAAATGGTTTTAGGGAGGGGCGGCCCAGGGGGCTGTGTACATCCTTACCCACAAAATGGCAGCCTGTAAAGAGATTTACCAAACATATTCTGGCAGATGGACTTCTGCTCCCAATTACCAAAGACAGATGCAACTCTAAACAACAAATCCACAAGCGTTTGTAGTTAAGGGATTGCACTTCAGTTGTAATTGAACAAAAAAGTCCTTTAAATGCCTGCCTCCTCAGTAGCCCCATGCAGATGGAATTCTGGATTTCATGTATGTTGCATGGAGCTGCTTAAGTCATTTGAATTTAATGGTGCAGAATGTTCCCCTCACCAACGACTGAGTTTTAACAGATTCCTTTAAAAAATTCATTTGGAACACTGATTTCCATCTAACTTGAAAGAGGTGGCTCTGGAGTACCAGAGACTACAACTCTGCTAAACTTTAATTGTGAATCAACTTAGAGGCAGGCAAGTACTGCCTACAGTGTATTTTCACACCCTTGGGTCAGCATGTGGCATCAGGGGAGTGATTTATAGCTCAAATAGTAAGACTTTTGCCTTGAGGCAAGCCGTGCATCATGTGTGCAGTCATAAGGGGCTGAATACCAAACTTTATGTATCCATCAGCTCTTTTTTATAAATGATCTCAGCAAGAGCAATCCTACCAATTTGCAGCTAATCACCTCTTTTGCTTACATGGTAGCAGTCAGCACGTTATAATATTAGTATAATATTTCTTCTTATTGTTAACACTGACATCTGTGTTTCAGACTTCAGTTTAGTTCGGGTCTTTTTTTTTTCTTTTGGGATTGTCTTTTTTCACCCATTCAAAATCAGTGAGGTTGTTTAGAGCCACAACAGGGTGGCTTGCTCCTTAAGGGCTAGAGTCCTGAGGTCAGCCAGCCCTGATTACTGAGGAGGCACACCTCAACAGAGATCACCTGGTTTACTTATAAAGAGCAGTAGAAAGCAAGGAGGAAAATGCTCAGGGAGATCAGAGGCTGCTAGGAGAGAGTAGGCTCCAGCAGAGAGTCCTGGTACTGAGACTACAGGTAGGAAAGGCCTGAGGAGCCTTGATAAGAGTGTAAATGCCTGGACTTTAAGAGACTTTATTTTGAACTGTTTTGGATGTAAATAGAGTCCGCAGATGTAAAAAGAGTCTAGCCAGTTGTCTGAGAGTGCCCTGCCAAGGCAGGGAAGAGCTACAGAGAGCAGACTTGGTGGAGAAGAGAAGCCCCAGGACTCTGTTTTGTTTTGATTTTGTTTCTCCGTTTTCTGTCAATAAATTAGACCCTGGGAAAAGGGGCATTATTGGACACCCCTCACCCACCTATCCCCTCCTCCCCCCACAAAAAAAGCCTGTGTGGAGTTTATTTGAGGAACCAGGAGGGGAAACTGAGGTGAGGAGTTGCCTGCAGGACTGCCCGAGGCCACGAAGGGGCGCCCAGGAGGAAGCCAAACATTGAAAGTTTCCAACAGCTGTGCCAGACAAGCTGTAGAAGCTCAAATATAGGTTGTTAGCAGAACACAGGAATCTTGCTCTCATACTTCTAGATAAACTGTTCACTTTGCAAGGAAGAAAGGCTTTGTTGAATTCTTCCTTTCTGGAAGCCTCAAATTAAGACCAGAAGTCATAGAAGAAATTTCTCAGCTTGGAGAAAATTCTGTGTTTAAAGTAATCAGTGCATGAAATTTTGTCACGGGAAATTCTGGAACTTCAGTGTAATTTTCATGCGCATTAAACTCTGTGCATTGGTCACCCTGGATTTATGCTAGCTTCTGCTGGCCTAAATGTTGACATAGGTATCAAGTGGAGGCAGGTCTGCTATGGAATAGGGATGATGCAACATAGGACAACTACAATCTCCCTTCTGTTGGGGAGGGTGCATTGTTGGCTAGGAGCAAGTTGTGGCTAGTTTGGCTCCTATATTACCCTCTATAGGGGTTAAAATTGGCTCCTCCCCATCAGTGGAAAAACTGAATTAGGGTGGGGGAAACTGCCTGCCTTTGGTGGGGGTGAATGCTCTCTGGGATGCAAGGGGCCTGGCTGGCAAGTCTACGGGTAATTTACACCGGCCTGTCCAGTTTTAATGAGTCGAGTTTAGACTTTGAGGGCAAAGAAGATCTGGATTTGGTATCCTGACATAATATTCAGCTTCTCTTCTCTGGAATGCTTTAATCAGGGACTCCCTCACGGAGCAGGAGGAGGGCCTGTTAACTTTCCGCCTGTGGATTGCAGGTTACTTCTCCCATTTCCTTTCTTCTCCAGTAGTTCCTCTGTGCTCCTCCTGGAGTTCCCTCATTTCTCTTTCCTCTCCCTAATTTCTGTGCGTCTGCCTGCTTTTCTGTGTCACCATATCTGTATTTGTTCTCCCTTTCTCTACCACTCTCTCACTAATCCCCAGTTTCTACAGTCCAGTTTGTTACAAGGATGACTGCTTTGCTTTTGGAGGCTACATGGACAGTAAAAGAGAGATAATAGTGTTTCAGCAGGTACCTATACTTGGAGAGTTCTTGCACTCCCTCCTTGAATAGCTACTAAAGATGTTTGGATATATCTTTATTCTCAGTCCAGCAAGCAAACAATAAACATAATAATACTTAGCTCTTAGATATGTCACTGAAATTTTCTGCCTGTTCTGTAATAATCTCACTCATCTCAAGAGAGTGTGGTGACAGAAATTAAATATGAGCCTTCATAGTTTGACAATCCACAGATTTTGTGTCACACTCATATTGCTGAATACTTTAGGCCAAATATAATTTGAGTTTGCAGATAACGATCTAGGTGTGTGCTGAAATTTGTCTTAAAGAAAAGAAAGGAAGCAATAATAATGAATAACAATAGTAATTGACTTTTATATTGTAATTCTTTTCATCTTCAAAGTGTTTACTAACTAATTAATCAGATTCTAAAGAGAACCGTGAAAGATTTGGAGCCAGCCAAATATCACAAGCATTTGATACACATGACAGCAATAAGGTTTGTTGCTATTCGGATTATTTGCTGGGAAGTATGTATGACTAAGGGAATAGCTCCATGACCTTCCTTGCACTGGAAGGAATCTTGTTAAAAGAAAAGGTGGAAAAAGCATGATTCATGTGAATAGTTGTTTCCTTGTAAGACTTTCTCTGCCACTTTATCACTAAGAGTTCCCTGCCCTTACACATAAAGCTGCAGGGATCAAAAAGATGGCTTCAACAGATGTGGGCACCCTGAACAAGGAAGAAGAGCTTCCTATCCACATGCCCCTGAGAGTCATAAGATATTGCCTACCATGTATGAAAAATCTTTTTTTCCCCCAGAACACATAGCCCATATCCTAATTTCTGCCTGAAAAGACCCATCTATCTAGGCTATTCAAGTGACATTTACACTTCAGTGGCCTATGAACACCACTGGCAGTTGCTTCCTATAGATTGTGGAAAAAGAAGTTCAAAATTAGCTTTTCCACTCTCACCCCCAATTGCCCAGCATGAAATGATTTTAAGGCCTCTGGAACATGAGGTAGCACTTCAACCAAAAAACATCATCTCTCTCTTAGAAGACGACATGATTACATCTCTGCTACCAGAGGACGATAGAAAGAGGATTTATTCTTGCTATTTCCCAATCTTCCCCACATCGAAAGGCATTTGACCTTTCTTCATGCTCAGGTCACTGTCATTAGGAGGACTGTCCCTCATGTCAGGACACAGGGTACTTCCTGCCTTTTGGTCTGGAATTAGCACTGTGTTTATCTTTAAGTGATACACAGATTTCATATGGAGTTAGCTGATCAAGGACACTAGAATGGATATGGCATATAAAGATCATCTGTTATCGCCACATCATTGACGTGGACTCTAGGTTAACATGTAAAATCCTTAGCCAATCAAAATAAATATTCAATCCTTCACAAATGGTTTTTTTGATCCAAAACATAAAATTTAAGAAAAGAAAAAGGAAGGTTGCATATGGAAAATGACATTCCATTCTCATCATCTCATGTTGAAATATTATGCATTTGCAATTAATTTCTGTAACTACCCCATACAGATAATACAGTGAGTATTCATTCTAAACTTCATTTATATTTCCATAGTTATAACAAAGTCTGAATTTTACTTACTAGTGGTGTGTTCAGTTCCTTGGAAAAAGCCTCATGCATCCAAAACATTGAGGGTTTTTTCCTTGCAAATTTACCAGCTGAAAGTGAAGCTAAAACTTTCTTAAGAATTACACACAAAAATTGCACCAGTATAACTAAATTGGTTTCTAAATCACGTTAGTTGATTTGGTACATATATAATATTAATAGCTAATGGCATGTTTTGGATTTTATACTGGGCTCTAAAGCCTGGCCTACACATTCTAGTAGAACCAGTTAAACTAAAGTGGTTTCTAAATCAATTTAATAAAATCATTGCAACCCCCTTGGGCGGACATTCTTAAAACTATTTTAAGCTAACATAGTATTAGCTGCTCTTAAAGCAGCTGAAGAGTGTCCTTGCTAGGGAGCTGCATCAATTCAACTAACATGATTTAGAAACCGATTTAGTTATAGTGGTGCAATTTTTGTTTTTGTGGATCAGCCTTTAGATTCATCATAAATTACTCACGGTCTCACTTTTTCTCATCAGAATCCAATAGAAGATGACCTTAGTCTGGAAAATAAAACAGAACTAGCAGGTATTGGGGAAGAGCACTTAAAAGAGGCTTGGGTCAGAAGACATTGAGCAAGATTCTTAGTTGGTGTAAATCGGTGTAGCTTCTCAGCAGGTATAATTGGGTGTACTTCAGCAGAGCTATGCTGATTTATGCCAGCTGAGGATCTGGCCCATTAACTCTGTTTTTTATGCCAATGACTCCAGTCTGCACAAAGCCTTAAAGGGTTATGAAGTGGCTATAGTCTCAGGTTCACTCTATGAGTCTGGCTGATTGGTATGAATCTAATTCAATCTGATAAGAGCAGATTTTGAAACTTCTCATCCTCAGTCTGTCATAACTAGAAGTGTGTCTAATCTTGTTTTAGAATGCAAGGAGAAGACATCTATACTCACTGTGCTTGGTTTTGTTGGAGCCTGTGCCAAAATATCCTGGAGAGGGAGGGGTCTTTAGACTTTCAGAAATTCAGTATTCAACCAAGATCACATTATACAAGCAATCTGGCAGCAGTATTTTACATCAGCAACAGGGAAGAGCAGGGTCTGATATCTAGTGTCAGGAAGCCATCACTCAAAGTTTGAAATTATACAATGTTCAATGAGATCCTCCTTTTTAAACCTTAATACAGAAGGAAGAAGACACTCTCAAATGCATCATTTCAGTGGTTTCTAGACTTGAAAAACTATTGAACCAGATTTTCTTTGATAAGAGAGAAACTGAATCAATTGGACACCAGCCTGACCTAGAAGCATCAGCATTTTGTTTAAGAAAAGAATTAAATAATGTAATGACAAAAGTCACATCCTTCCGTTACTTATAGAAATGATTTACAAATTACAGAGTAATTACATGATCTTAATAGATTTCTCCAGGATAATTAGAGAGACAATGTGGGTGAAGTAATATTTTTTATTGGACCAACTTCTGTTGGTGAGAGAGACAAGCTTTTAAGCTCACACAGAGCTCTTCTTCAGGTCTAGGAAACATACACGGAGTGTCACAGCTAAATACAAGGTGGAACAGATAGTTTAGCATATTTAGCTGTGACGCTCGGAGTGTTTCCCAGACCTGAAGAAGAGCTCTGTGTAAGCTTAGAAGCTTGTCTCTCTTACCAGCAGAAGTTGTTTTAATAAAAGATATTACCTCACCCACATTGTCTCTTTAGTATCCTGAGACCGACACATCTACAACAACAGGGTGAGACAGATCTACTTTCCTCATTAGTTGGATGTGGTTAAAAAAAACCCTTAGGGCTTGTCTACACTTACCTCGGAGATTCGGTGGCAGTCGACTGGAGTTATGCAAGCTACGCAAAAAACTTGCGTAACTCCCATCGACTTCTTTGCTTCTGTTCTGCGCGCCGTCTTCACTGCACTGCGCCGATGGGAACCACGTTCCCGTCGACACAGCGCTACACCACTTGAGAAGTGGTCTTAATACGTTGATTTCTGGATTGACTGAGTGGGTCTTCACTGACTGCTCAGTCGATCCAGAGAAATTGATCTAATGGCGGCAAATTTGCTGCCGTCAGTGAAGACGTAGCCTTAGATAGATCACAACATTTTACCAGACACAGTCATTCTGAATGAAAGAACTTTTATTAATTTCAGCCTGAAATTTCTCACTTAAAAAGAGTTACTTACCTTTAAGTAAAATGTACTGAATATAGTATTATTTATAGGCACATATTTTCCCAGTCTCTTCTCCTTTGAGAGTTTAAATCAGATCACAACTGTCAGTGGAGGTTTTGCCATTGATTTCAATGGGAGCTGCATTAGGCCCTTGGTTTATTGTAATACTTAGAAACAGGCTTACATGGGAAAAGATTCAGTTTTTATACTGTACTCCTGAGGCCTGTGCAATATACACCTAATGGTTTTGCCTTGAGGCAAGAATCTTTACTTATTGAGCTATGAATTGCTCTTCTATTGCCACTCATTGGAGACCACAAGAGCCAGGAATATGGATCCTTACTTCATGTGACCTTCCAAAGAGTACAGCTGATGGGTAAGTAACTCTCCTTTTTACATAAAAAAGTGTTACTGACATTCTGATGTAACATTAGGCTCTCATTAGGAGAACTTTTAGATACATAGACATTAGACAGGTTGTCATCAAATGCAGCTTACCTTCAGATGAGGTTTATGTGAAAATGAACGGTTTCTTGCATAATGGGACTGGTCATTTAACAGCTTTCTCATTCACTTCTGTAGATGTTAACTTCTGTAGCCTAAATGTAGAACAGGTTTTTTTTGTTTTGTTTTATTTTTTCCCCTCTTGGGAGGAAAGTCTGTTTTAAGACCTAATTTTACATAAAACATTTTTTGTGTCAGGACTTAATAGAACTAGTAAATCACTATCTACTATACTAATATTCTAGGCTAGTTAGTAAAATTGTCAGAACATGAAGTAAGCTCTGCTCTTGCAAAGTCGCTGCAGAGCACATAAAACACAAAAGGCAGACTAATAAAATTCTTTGTTTGGCTAGTAATTTTTCAATGCATTAATACTGTAGCTAGTGTGTTGTGACTTCCACCTTTATTGCCCTGAGTTATAGTAACTGAGAATACATTGTAAATAAGTTATAAATGTGAGCATGTTCATGCGGATCTTTGTTTCCCTTCATTAAAATGAAAAATTCTACATAATTAAGAACCTAACTTCTATTGCTAAGGAGGAATAATGGTTAAATGTGGATATGAAAAATGACATAAACAAGGAAACATTCTTTGAGATAAATCTTACATTCAAATCTATCCTTGTCAGCCACCTAAAGTCATATCACACTTCTATAGAAGGCTGCATCAGTCTGTCTGAAAAACAGGTAATATGTTGCACAAACCAAACCAAATCTCATTAACCATTATAATTCCTTTGGAGGTATGTAGTTTGCATTTCCTTGGTAAAGTGCATTAACAGTCAGGCTTTTTAAATGCCAGATGATAAAAGTGCCAGTTACAGACAAGCTAGTCAACTATCCTTTTTTCTCAATATGCAATGCTCTTCTAGGTGCTAACACATTTTTAATTAGATGTTCAGATTTAAGTAGAGGAAATTAAAGTGTATAGCTTTTGGAGATTTTAGGGAGGAAAAAAAAGAGGTTAAATTGGAGGGCTGTTGCATTTCTGCCTTTTTTTATTATGGACACAAAACACTAAGGCCATGGTTGTGATTTTTAAAGTACTGCAGGCAACTAACTGAGCCACACATTTTAAGGCAGCAGGGAGCAACTAGGAATAGCATTTTAAAAATTATTTCAGAAGAGCTTTAATTTTTGAGCATAACAGGTAAATAATCTCAGGCAGGGTACTCAGTTCATATAAATTGGCATAGCTCCTTTGAAGTCAGTGGAGCGACACCAATTTACACCAGCTGAGTATCTGGCCCTCGTTTTTCAATAGAGGACCTGTTTGTGCTCCCACTGATGTTAATAGGAGTTTTGCTATTGAGGTGCATGGGAGTAAAATGGGGTTGTAATTCACATGCTGATCTCTCTAAGTACACAGATTCTGAAGTCAGGTTTATTTTAACTACCATTATATATACAGTAGGGAAACAACTACAGAATTCAGTTCATCTGGTGCTCTCTCTTTAGTGTGGGGGTGGAAGTTTCCTGAAAAATTATTTCTGGTCAGCAAACAGGAGAGGAGAGGAGATTTGAATAGGGCTTTGTGCAATTAATGATCTTTTCTGACCATTTGCGTTAATCAGGAGAGCAATACACTGGCATAATTTATCTCTACCTGAGCTTTAAAGAGTTATGTGAACTCCAAGTCAGAGTGGTTGAGTGAAGCCATTCAGTGCTATGTCTTGAGTGCAGTAAGGCTTTTATTTGAATGAGGAATTTGTATAGCTTTGTTTCACATTACGATATGTATTATTTTTTTTAGTAAACTGTGTACATAGTAGGGAGTTGCCTCCTGTTCCTGGTTCTGCCACTGTGTGATCTTTAGCAAGTCACTTTGGGCCTGATCATGTGAGCAGTTTATGTAAGGTGCTGAGTTCCCTCAACTCCCATCCACTTCAGTGGGAGTTAGATTGCTTAGCAATTTGCAAGCGGCACTCATCACATTACAGGATCAGGCCTTTGATTGTTTCTTGCCCAGTTTCTTTATCTGCAATATGAAAATAATAATAATTAATAATACTTGTGTACCTCAAATGGGGTGTTGTAAGACATAATTTATTATTATTTGTGAAACACTTTGAGATTCTAGGAAGAAAATTGTTATAATAGTGCAAAGTTTATTATGGTTGTTTTATTATCATTAGTACTTCTTAGGAATCACACGTAACCAGACCATCAAGGTTTTAAAATAATATAGTGGTGCTTCTAGCATTGTTGGTTAAACTGAGGATTGACAAAGGGCATGATTCTAATTTATACTGGGGCCCCATACACCACTGTGGCAGTGTAAAGAGGCCTTACAGTGGGCATAAATATACTTTAAGGCCCCTTTATACTGTTAGAGTAGTGCAAATGGCCTTACTATAAATGAGAATTCAGGCCAAAGAAGCCATATGCAAGTTCCAAGAAAAGCATTTGAGACAGGTGGCTCACTCTTCAGGGAGGAAAGGGCAGGAGATAGGAATTCTCAAAGCCCATCTAAGTGACACCTGGGCAAGCAGTAGACGCTGCAAGACTTTACTATGTAGAGGCCCTGCTGCTTTACTGCCATACTTATTGCCTCTAGTCATGTCCCACTGGGTTTCAGTATGCAGGGGCCTTTATCGGGGGCAGAACAAAGGATGACAGGAAAAGGGAAAAGAAAGGAAAGGAAGAAGAGGAATATATCAGGGAGAGACAAAGCAGTTTAAATGTTGAACAGTGGCATTCATGAGGCACGGAGGTTACAACTAGTGAGCAGCAAGCAAAACTCCATGCAGCATAATGTGCAATCAAGGTGCCCTGTGAAAAATCAAGCTTGCAGGGAGATTTGTCATAATTATTTCCAAAGAAGGGCTTTTAAACAACTGTGTATTTGGGGGTTTTTTTGTTTTGTTTTGTTTTGTTTTTTTTTGCAATATGTGTGCTCCTCTTGTCTGAGTGAGATGCAATATGTTATTCTGTATTTTTATGAGAGTCATAATCACAGGGAAGAAATAGTGTATGTTGAAAAGGTAATTCTCTCTTTGATGGGATCTTGGGGACAAAACTAGATTATAATTATGAGTATTATGATTCTGATTATTAGAGTGGGTGGGAGATCCTGAACATTTTTGCCATTTTTTTTGTTTTTCACTTAATTTTTGAGGAAATTTGAACATATTCAACTAACTCTCTAATACTATTCCCAGACAAAAAGTATTTTACTCTCTACTTTAAATCCATTTTATGTGTGAATAAATTGAGGTAAAAATCATCACAATGATGTTGTAATGATCCCCAAACAGGCTTTATAAATCCAGGAAATTCAGAGTTCAGGTTAACTTTCAAAAAGATCCAATTACGTTAAGGTTGTTTGGGTGCCTTAACTGTATATTTCACAATTTAACTCCTCCCTACAGTAACATCATGTTGTAACCCTACGATTATCCATAATAATATTTGTAGTCTCAGATTAAACTGAATTGTAAAGACACATTTTTTTCAGAACCCTTCCCTCTTCATCCCCCTATCTATTACAGGGCAGAGTTACAGTTGTCTGAGTGCTGCTCTATGGTTCAAGCTGTTGATTGCAAGTTGAATGGTTCACAAAACCATCACCATCCATGATAGGATTAAGGATGAGGCTCCTGGCTTTACATATATAATGAAGACTCAGTGGATGAGGCTGCATCTCCAGTATGAACCCACCTGGGTACTACATTCAGCATGAACTGAAATGGGATCAGGAAAGTGATGTTGCTCTGTTTTGATTTGATATTAAATGTAGGAAGTTTTCTGTCCCAAAACTTGATCTGATTGAGTGAGCACATCTTTTATGTGAGTCCTAATATAGGTTAAAGATGGAACGTATTGCTATGCACATTGCCCTGCTACACTGCAGAGGCACTGAGTGAGTAGATCACTCCCTCTATGTTGGCCTAGGTCTTTATCAGAGGGTACAGGCATTTCCTATTCTTGGCGATGACAGAGAGTTTGGCCAGTTCCTTTCCCTATAAAATCTCCTCTTCTCCATTCAGAAGACTGATTTCATTGTTATATCTCCTTTCACAAAGGGTTCTGATCACTGCTATGTACAGTCAGGTTCATGGGTGTAAATTGAGAGGTTGTGTAAATTGAGAGGTTGCATGCCTACACTTAATAATTTTGATGCTCCAAATCCACCACCCAGCACAGACAACTTTTCTCTTAATTCTGTACTTACTCCTGCAAACTATAATTTTCTACTGCTTTCTTCACCACTGCTGAGATTTTAAGCTTTATAGATTTAAAGATGGCCACTGTGTAGCTTATTTTAGAGCAGACATTGAGAAATAATGAAAGCAGATTGCCGAGTGAAAAGGAGCAAAGTGGCTTGACTTGTTTGTTCTAGGGAAAACATTGACAATTCACTGGGTGACGTCTAACCAGTGCCTAATAGTATAATAATATTAATATCACCTCCATAAATGTATTCTACACACTTGTACTGATGTTCTATTTCCTTTCTTCACTGCATCTCCACATTTGGGTTGATAGCGTTAGGGATTGTTTATTTTGTGTCACAACTCCCAAATCTATTTTGTGCTTTCTGTTCTACATCACCTTTCCATTTACTTGATATTCACTCTTCTTGTTCTTTGCTCCTGGTCTTATTTGGTATTTATTTGTACTGAACTTCAATAGCTGTGTTTAGCCCAAAGCCTTAAGCGATCTCAATCTTTCTGCAACTGATTGCGTTGGTGTTTGTTATTTCTCACCTCTCGTTACTTCAGTGCAAGTTCTTTGTGGCTCAATCAGGAAATCTCAGTCTTCTGTGTTAAGTCTGCTTCTGTTAAGCTTCTATTAGCTTGCAGTTGTCCCCCATTACTAGAGAATCTAAAACTAAAATGTACTTTCATCCTGCTTAGACCTGCTGTTATCCTAGTTTTTCATGATTCTGGTTTATTAACATTGGAAGGCTTGAGAAAAATGCAGTAAGACAATAGAGGACTTTTTAATGTGATGACTTGGATGCAGACATAGCAGGCAGAGCTGCAGAAGATTAGCAATGGTAATACTTGTAATTAGAAATTCTGCAGTCAAGTAATGTTAGTTAGAAACTCACCAGCAGAATCTAAGTACTCAGATTAATCTATATGGTGTGAAAATAATTAAATTGAGCCAAGTGTTTCACCATAAGGCTATCTCTGGAATCAGACCATGGGATTGATTCTGATTTCAAATTCTAGAGGTACAACCATGGAGGCACTTGGCACCCACTGGTACATGTGGGTATGCCACAGAATATAGTATGTGACTGCTCAGTCCCTCCACTTGTGTTCCTGAAAGGAGAATAGTGCTTCCAAAAGATAGTTCTCCTGGGACTGAAATTACATGTTCAGCCAGTCCCCATGTATATAATCCAAAAGGCACAGCATGAAAAGCACTGGGGTTCATCCAGTTATGGATAGGTGGTAATAAACACCCAGCTCTTCCCAACTGGCTGGATGGTACCTTTATTGTTAAACAAGTGTGACCTGATTCTCAAGGGTGCTGAGCACATGCATTTTCCATTAACTTCAGTGAGAACTGTGCTCAGAACCTCAAATCAAGCTAGTACTGTAACTGAATCTTGGGACACACAGCTAATGCATCCACTTTTAGCTGATTTCATCCTGTTTTTGTTTTATCTTGCCAAAAAATTGCAATTAAGAATAGGCCTAGGGCCTGATTCACATCTCATTGAAGTTGATGAAAAGACTTCCATTGACTCCACTAGGCTTTGGATCAAGCCGTTAGATTGACATTAGACTTAGTCTGAGATATTAGTGTCCATAGGCGTGTGTTGTATGGGGGCAATCTCAAGCAGAAGGCAATTGAGCAACTAGTTATCTGACAAACCAAGCTTTGTTCATCTGTGATTTCAGAATTATTTGATCACTTTTTTAATTGAGTAAAGGATTCTTTTTTTTTAAATTTATTTGACCAGAGCTTAGGGCCTACTCCTACTCTCAATGAAATCAATGGGAGTTTGGCCAGGGACATTAATAAGAGTAGAATTGGGCCTTTTAGATTTTAAAAGAGCAACACTACAGTGTATCTTTATATGCATATTGGAAACTAACCTATAAATTTGATACACCAACTACTTTTATAGATGGATGGAAATTTTTAAAGACCATGGATACCATAGATTACACCAATTAGCATAAGGATAATAAAGCAATTTAATATAGCAACTTTACATTAAAAAGCTCTACCTTTCTTAAAACATTGGAAATTCAGACTATTAGTTAGAAGTTTTGAAGAAAAGGGGCAGGGTTGTTTTGTATTAGTCAAACTACAAAAACATACCAGTAATTTAAATTCAACTTCATAATCAATCTCTGAGCAATTTATATTTGCATAAATGATGTATATTGATCTGAAAACTATGCTAAAGCATATCCAGAATCCATTACCAAGTCATATCCTGGTTTCACCTCCATTCTAGATCACTTTATTTTTTAGACTGTAATTGACATAATTAGAAGTATTGATTCAATTTCAAATGCAGCAAGTTAACTGTAAAAGTGCCAACAGGCTTAAAAAATAGTCAATCCAATGTTGCTTCACTTGCATGGATAAATCCTAGTTTACAATGAGCATTTTTTCTTCTTTCTGTGAAGTTTTAAGTTATATCTCTTATTTTGGATGTGCACTTTACACTGAAATAGTGATGTCCTTCATATACATGTTATTTGGTGTCACAGAGTCCTTGAGGGGTCTGTGTATGGAAATGAATATCATAAAATAATTTATTGTAGCAGTTTGGAAGAGGTTCCACAACTGAAAAAAACATTTTTTGGTGAGCGAATGTCTTCAAGATGGAAGATTCTGTGGGTATGAAATCAATCTTGAAAAATGGGGCAACATTACCTTTTATTTAGGACTAGAATTTAAATTTTGTACTAATTTATGCTTAAAATTAGGCAGTATTAACCAAGCAAGTTTGTGTGTGTCCATACGTGGGGGCAGGGGGGTGATGGCAGTTGGGGAGGGGAGTGAGTGATATACAGCAGGACTTGGATAAGTGTAAAAGCCTATCAATAGCACACAAAGATCTCCATAGCAGAACCAAGAGCCTTGAGTTTAGTTTTAAAAAAGTTCCTCTGTAAGAAGTCTTTTAATTAATACATTGATTACTCAATTCTTTTATATCTGTAGCACAGCAACACTCTTCTTTCACATAAAGCTTTTGAAAAGTTCACTTGATGGCAGTTCTATGTAGTACTTAAAAAGAATGGAAGAAACAGGCAACGTTACTATAGATCTCCCTGGAGAAAATGCCCAATCAATTCATTCCAGCCGAGGAAAAACAGTGTAGGTTCTCTGTGATGCTAAAACTGCAAGAGGTGTGTTCAACTATATTTAGCACTCCAGGATCTTTTTTTCCCCTAGTACACTTAAGTAAAAATCTGAAGCTTACTTTCAACACATTATACATTTCTAGTAAAATGTGCTGTTCCTTCTAAAAATACACTGGTGGAAGGGAACAGAACATTTAGTACCACTTAACATTAACCAAGAGTTGGCTGTATACATAACACTACAAATATTTTTCTGAGGCTGTTGTTTGGAGCTGTTTATGTAACAGGATGCATGTCTTAATAATGGTTCAGTGTGGGCTATTAAACAAGTTTGTACATTCTTGTGGGACTAGGTTTAAAATCAGTGAATGGTGCTGGGGCAGAGAAAGCGAACTTGACTGTGTATAGTTATCATTGGTCCATAGACCCTTGTTTTGTAATGTTGTTGTATATGACATTTTGAGGCTTCTCCACATTTTTTCCTTGCTAAATTTAGACCGTGTGTAATGCCCTGACACCCTTTAAAATGAAACACTGTTTTTTTACAGTTGTCAGTGGTCTCCAAAGACAGATTAAGAAGGACATTAGATACTGCTTTGTCTGTGCTTTATGTCTCTTTTTTTCTTGAAATCAAGTATATAGTAAAACAATGTAGCATGAAAGCTGTTCTTGGTAGCTCTGTCTTTGATTATTTCTATTGTATTAATATTGTATTTGGGTGCTTTGGACTTGGTATTAAAAATACAAGGTCCTCTACATGAAGATTAAATATCCCATGTACATTTTGCAACAGGAGGAGGTTTGGTCCTTGACCATATTTCTTCTCCTCACATTATATCTGTGATGCTATATTTGTATACCTGGCTTTTGCCCTCTGCTCCAAAAGGGGCTAAGTTCAGTGAGGTGAATATAAATTTGACTAAATCCTGAAGTTCTTGCTAGATTGTACTTAGTCCTTTCTCAGACAAAGCTGTGGTACTCTGATACCATGGTGATGAGCACAGTATAAACTCCTAGTCAGACAGAGATGTTTGATCTTATGACAACAATGGACATGTTGACAGAATAGGAACGTTAAGACTTTGCCCATCGTTTATAAAGTGTTTTGGGAGCCTTTGGGATGACGGATATTATAGAAATATAAAATATTGCTATTGGAAGTCTTTGTTTACTCCAGAGACCAGTACTTTAACTTTTAAAATATCAGCCCATGGGGAAAAAAAAACCCCTCCAGTTTTCAATAAATTAGTACCTGAAAATTAATTAAGGAAAAAAACTGAGGAGTTGTTGTTGTTACATAATATATTGTGCCTAAAAGCCCCAGTAGGAGAGTGGGACCCCACTATACTCACATATAAAAGGAAGACCATCCTTGCCTTAACTGGAGATAGTGGACTGGTCCAGTTCAGCATATGTACATTTGTCTCTGATTCCATTATATAATGTGTGTTCATAGTGTTTGGACTTGTCTACACTCAAAAGTTAATTTGGATTAAGTAGGGTGTGAATTTAAAGCACAATAGCTATTCTTAAATAGCTCCATCTGTGGACACTCTTGTTCTGGAGTCTGCTTTATTTATTAAGCTACATACACGCAGGCACGCACTCGCGCACACGCACAAAAATTGCAGCACTCAAATAATAAATCCACTATAAACTCCAACTGTAGAACTAAGCTCATACTGGCATATGTATTAGCTTTTCAAACTTCCATTTTTAATGGAGTAAAGATGAGTTCTGTACTGTCAAACAAGGATCAGCAGGGATGGGACATTGCAATTCCAGCTACCACGGTGCAGAGTAGTTGATAGCTGTGTCTAATGCCCTTTGGGTGATCACATGGTATAGGATTATAGATACATAAAAGGAGCTATTTAAGGTTTTATCCAATTGCATTCAGTGCAAAACTCTGCTGACTTCAGCGGGAGCAGGATTGGGCCCTATACAAGGATCAGACATACTGAATGCTTTAATTGATTACAGCCTCATAATTCTGCAGAAGTCCAGCATTTCAGCGTTTCCTTGGAATGATTTAATTTGTTTAAATGTCACGTGTAAAGTGGCGGGGGCTATTGGCATCCTGACAGTGTTGTTGGCACTTTATCAAAGTCAAATGTAGCATGGACTTGCCTAGTAAAATTAAGAATTGTGAAAGATGGAGCTGACACATGAAACGATAGCTTATTGTATAGTTAAGAAATTTCCTTCACTATGTTACATTGCTCCAATTTAGATGAAGAAGGGACTTAAGACGTGGTAGCTGTAGTAAAAGGAGATTTAGTTTACTTGTTAAAGTTCATGACTCATGTAGACAAAATAAGATACTAAGTTTCTTTCTTCTACTACTACCAGAAACAAGAAGAGACAATGCAGAGGCTGGGGAACTCCCAGAAATTTTTCCCATGGTACACACCATCTATCACGGTGGGGCCATCTCCACTGTAGTTGCTGGCCCCAGCACCTTGCCTACTGTGTCTAAGCTATGCTTAGCCCCCACCTTCCAGCCTGACCTGCCCAGGTGCAACATCACTACCCATCCCTGAAAGGGGACACAGGCTACTGGATGCAGGGTGAGGCCTGGCAGGCCCCCAGGTAGTAGCCTCGTGCAGGAGCTGGTCCCATGGCAGCAGCCAGAAGCAGCAGTGTTGGCCACCCCACCCATAACTGTGCCCCCTCAGGTTTGGCTCCATGGCCTCTTAAGTCATGATGGGGGAGCAGCAGGGCCAAAATTGGTAAGTGGTATTGTGACCTGGTACATGAGGATCTCTCTCAACACCACTCATTTCATTTTGACCGTGTGGCCCTTCCATAATGACAGAGGGCCATCAAGGCCATACCTTGTGGCAGCCAGTGGTATGCCTCGTGCATAATGTGCATATGGCAGTGGGTGCCATTGCATAAATATTTGGAAGATAGTGACCAGATCCCAGACAAGAGTCAACAAATAACCAGAGGAATATTTCGTAAGATTTTGCCAAGCTGGTCTCTCTATCTCAGTCCCAACTTAGAGTGCACATTCTCATTCCAGTTTCTTTGGGGATATAGAAAGCAAAGCATCAGTTTCATCAGGATCCTTTTCTTTCTTCATCCCACCAGACTTCTTTGCTTTCTTCTTCTGTCCTACTCACTCAATCTGAGCTAAAATCAACACAGAGATCAATGGGACAAAATAGAGATAATTCTGGCATTTGAGTGTAGACAAGTATAAGACTTGAGATGCCAAAAAGATTAAGACAGTTCTCTTTAAAATTCTTACTCCTTCACTGATTTCTTCTGGTTGGTGTTGATCTTCATTTCCAGTACAGTCCTTTTCAGAAGAGTGCAGCTGTTGTCTTATTGGCTCTTGATATTTACTTCACTTTCCTCCATCATCAACCCATATTGTACCCATCCTCCTCCTCTTCCTGTCCAAGATCACATGGGAACCAAGAGCAGAAAGGAGTATTTTCATCCTGAAGAATGATCTTGTAAAAATGGTCACTTGAGGTTCCATGCTTATTGTCTCTCCGGGTATGTCTATGTTATTCAAATAACAAATATCACAGGATCTTTTTCAGGGGATAAGGCAACAAGCCATGTTTTATTGTGAATACAGAAATTTGGTAAATAGTATCAATAATGCAAATACCAGGGAAACAGGATCAACACTGTAACAATATCAATATTGTGCTTTACCTAGTGATTACAAATACAGAGACTCTTGTTAATAAAGTATACTTCATTGACACGTTTCAATTGGTACTTTAATTCACACTCATACACACAGACAGGCATACACAGACTGGGAGACAGACAAACATACATAGGGGTCTCACAGATGTTATAGTTACTTGATGCTCATGGTAGTCACTGGTCAGGTGACTGTAGCACGGGGGTGAGGAGCAAGGTTCTGCCGATGCGCATCAGTACTTCTGGCTGGTTGGTGATGTAAACCCAAACCTCCAGTCTTCATCTTTCTGTCCCATTTTATAGGAAAAAGATCCCATGTAAGTCTATGGGTTTTTGCTCTGTCATGCTGCATCTGCATTTGGTGTGATCCTTAATCACCCACATTGTTGCAAGCCTGAACAGATTTTGTTCTTTGAAGTGGGCTGACTCCAAAGTTATCAGGGTGGACTCCTCTTCGGCCAGTTGAGTGGTAAAAGTTATTATGTTCATTCCTTTCTTCCTCCCTCAAAAGTTTGAAGTGAGGCTGGAGTTTTCTTCATCATGTTTCGACATCCCTTACTTAGACCAATTGTTCAATAACTCTTCCTGTCTACACACATCTCAATTGCTCAGCCATTCACACTCCAATCACTCAGTGCAAACTCCTAGTTGAACTTACATTTTTTTAAAGCAAACATTATTTTATTTTTGACTTAAGCACATATAAAATAGGATTTTTACAAATATTCTGAAAATGGGTAAAATCGACAGATAAAATTGTCAGTGGAGTGGTTTTACAAATAATTTTAAAACAGATTGTCTTTACTTTGAATAATTCTGACTTGAATTATTACTAAATAATATGATTTGGAACCACATCAAACTGGACTGTAGGATTTACAGAGAATAGCTTAGACAAAAATCTGGGATCTCTTGTTCCAATGATATGCAATAAATGAATATTTTAAAAAGACTGAAGTGAACATTTCAAAGGGTAGAACAATAAGAGTCAGTTGAGGTTTTAGCTTTTGATTAAAGGTACAGTGTATCCGGCTGAAGTGCCTCTTGGTAGGGAGGGGGGAGGAGTGTTTGTGGCTCTGTTCTTTCATGTATTTCATAAAAGCAGGATTGGGCCAACATCTACAATGCAATTCAAAAGCCCCATAGCCTGAGCCCTGCAAACCCAGTCTCCTGGCATGGGCTAGTGACGGGTGTTTAGTTGCAGTGTGGACATACCCTCGAGGACTCAAAATCAAATCTGCTCAGTTTGCTATTGAAAAGAGGATTTCCTAACTGCCAGAACCTCAAATACATCCTGCTTTTTGAAAATGAAGCTGGCTGGTTTGGGTTTTTGGCTCACACATCAGCCACGATAACAGTTCTGCATTTGGAACCTGTATAACAGTTCCAGCACAAACTAAAAAAAAAATCCAGCTCAGTCTCCCTGATCTGTATTGGTTCTGCAGCGCTAAGAGGAGTAAAGAGCAGGAAATGCTTATTTTTAAAGTAGAGTAATTGTGTTGTACTCTGAATGCACTTAGAGGGTAGATCTTTTTTTTAAGAAGGCACTGTTTTTTTCTAGTCACTTTTTCTGACCATGACAACACTATGAACACTGTATGGCTTTGTTGTAGGGCACGTCTACCCTGTCACATTGAGCTAGTGTGGTGCTGCAGGAATTCCCTGCCTCAGTTTTCCTTCTCAGGATGCCAGGAATTCTGCATCAGGCCCTCTCGACTCTTGACTTAATAATTCTCTTTGGGATTAGTTTATTATAAAACCTCATACAAAAGGGTCAATAACAAAAAGTTTCAAATAAACAAAAGGTGCTTCTGGCTCTCAGGGTTCCTCTGAAGCCTGCCCTCTAAATTCTGTTTCCAGTCCCTTCAGGGTTCCCTCGGTCTCTGTGTCTCTCCTTTTGCTAGGAGCCTCTACCTTCCTCCTGGAGCTTGGTAGTTAAGACAGTAAGTGTCCCTCTCCTTAGAAGGAGTCCCCAGCTCCTCCTGGAGCTGCGTTGCAATTCAGCCCACTCTAGGACCTGAGCCAGCTTTCTCCTCAAGTGGCCTCACTTAGTCCTTAGGCTCAGAAGGTTGGGCAGCCTTCTTCTGCTGGTGTCTACCCGGCTATGAGGGAGTAGGCAGCATTTATGCTGACCCCCTTCTCCTAGCTCATCCCCAATTGGTTGGGTGAGAAGGAAGCCTTGCCCAGCCCTCTTGGCAAGGCTCCTGGCCCCAGGCCCTTAAAGAAATAGTAACAGGATTTCCTCCTGCACACTTCTTACTCCTGAGACTGCTTGCTGTTTCCTAATATCTCCAGGTCCCTGTATAATCAGAGCCTTCAACTCTTAAAGAGCCATGCCAGAGTGACCATCAAGGGAGGGGGCAAGACTGACCATCAGGCAGTACTGCTCTTAACAGGCAGACTACCGCATCAGAGGCTTGCACTAGTCTCACATGTAAAGGAAGAAGGGTGGAGGTTAGGGAGGTGATAGCCGGAAGAGGAGTGTTGTCAGGTGGATAAAACATGTCATTGGGGAACCAAGAAGTCTGGATTCTATTCCTAGCTCTGCCACTGACTTGCTCTGTGACTGTGGGCAAGTAATTTACACTGCTCTGTGCATCAAATAATCTATCTGTAAAATGAGGACTATACTAATGTCTAACTCACTGGGGTGCTGGGAAGATTAATTTATTAATATTTGTGAAGAGCTTTAATATCTTCTGATGGTCAGTACTATAGAAAGAGAATTTATTATTCCTGGGAAAGAGCAGGTGATGGAAGCACTGCCTCCTGTTAGGTGTGGGCTCTGGAAACAACAGCGTAGTATGTTAAACAGTGTTCTGTTTAGTTGCTTGCTATGAAGTGACATTGGCCTATGAAGACTCGTCCATAGCTAAATAAAACATGTTGGGCCAAATCCTCAGTTGGTGTTGGAACTTCATCAGCCTAGCTGATTTACACTAGCACAGGATCTGATCCCTTTTGCTAATTTCATTATGAAGTGAGGTAAATAAAATAAGAGGAGAGAAATGTAACCAAAATTGAGTGTAGGTGAGCTGCTCCTGGAGAGTCAGTGGAGTTCTGAAGCCCTAATGTGTTCTGTCCTGAGGTATGTCTATGGTGTAATTAAACATCCGCAGCTGGCCCATGTCAGCTGGCTCAGGCTTGTGGGGGTTGGACTCCAGAGCTATAAAACTGTGGTGTAGATGTTTGGGCTTGGGCTGGGACCCCGGGGGGGGGGGAAGGGGGAGGATTCAGGAGCGTCCCTCCTGGACATCTATACCTCAGTTTTACATCCTCACTTCCCGAGTCCAAGTCAGTTGACACGGGCCAACCACGGGTGTTTAATTGTACTGTAGACAATACCTTAGGTCACAATCAGTATCTGGGATCCCATGCTCAAACCTCCCATTGATGTCCATGGCAGGTTCTGTGTAGAACAAAAGGAGAATCTACCACTGAGTTATCAACTGTATATCACAATTGCTTCATTATAATCATGAAGACTCATCAACAGTCTTTTCAGAATTTGTGCTGCTTTATAAAGATTATTGTTTCCGTTAAATCATACCTATTTTCGATAGGCCCTACTTAATGTATTTTCATGAGCATAATTAATTTAATATTTTATAGTTCTGGGCATTTTGTTGCTAATAACCCTAATGTTGCCAAATGTTGTCATGATTTTATCACAAGCCTTGCAATGTTTGGCATGTTTTTTTTTGTTTTGTTTTGTTTGTTTTTGTTTTTTGTTTTTGTTTTTTTTAAAGTCCAGTTGCTGGAATCAAGAGATTGCATGAGAATCTCTGCTTTCATTTTAAGAAAAATAGTAAGTTTCTAGCTGTCATGGTCTGGAGAAAAGCTTGAAGTGTGAAGCAAATGCACCCTAAAGGCTCAGAAACCAGAAGGAAAACAATAAGCACCCCAAATTTATTGGATTATTTTTTTAATCCCATGATTTTTAAGCCAATCTTCTGATATCTTCTGATGGTCAGCACTATAGAAGGAGAATTTATTATTGCTGGGAAGCAGAGATAACCATACAGCCAAATCTCCTATTAAATGGTTAAGTCCTCAGAGATAAAGGAAAGCCTCTGGATTGGTCCTGCTGAGTTTTCCATTTTCCAATTCTACTCTACAGCTGAGTTTGATGTATTTAGTCATGTGTACAGTGCTTCTGCTCAGGCCTGTTTTTCCTCCCAAGCTTTTAGGATAGGATCATGGGAGGAAGCCATTGAATGATCTTATTGTGTGCGGCCCAAAGCAGAGGTTCGGATGAGCAAAAAACTATGTAGCTTTGGCTTATAAAAAGAAATGTATTATTTTTATCTAGTTTTAAGCACCCATCATCCGAAACAAAAGAATTAGACACTGTACCTAAAACATTTCTACAATTTTAATAAAAGCTGGGCCCAATGGACCATCAGCAAACCCCCAATGCTGAAACCATTCCATTTTAGATGGCTGTAAGACGGTTTCAGGGAGGATGAGAAATAGAGGCTGAAAGCATGGTGGAGCTGCCATGGTTTAGAGCTCAGGAGTAGACCCTCTTCCAGTGTTAGTTATGTCATGTGCATCTCAGCCAGGCATCCAAAGTGGGGATCAGAGGGAAGAATATGGGACCCAAAATATTATCAACCCAGAAACTTCAAGTGACTCCACCTACCACACACCAGCCTGTAGATACATTATTAAATACTATGACACGGGGTGACCTGAAGATCTTTTGGCAGAGTGATGTGGTGCCATGTAACCAATCAGAATTTAGATCCCTAGCGCATAGTCTGGCAAGATGTGACTATCTGATGGCTCTTCCTGGCAAATGGATGGAGAGGTACCAACTGATTCCAGAGAAAGCTGCATATCCAGCTCTATTCCACTGGGAGGGAAACTTGTCCATAATACAGAGAATCAATATTCTCCAATATGCTCCTACAGCCTTGCGGAGCATATTGGTGAATCTGTCCCACAACCTTTAAAAAAGGTGGGCAGAAAGAGGAAAGAAGGGAAAATGGAGGGAGGGAAAAAACAGAAGAAGAAACAAGACACTATAATGAGACTTACTGCTATTTGAAAGATAGTTCACGTTTCCTCTGCTCTTTTAGTTTATGTGCAAAGTTTATTGAGTAACAGCATGGATATGTAAAAGATATCATTACAGGCCAGTCATTAAAGGAGAAAGAGAGTGCAGTCAACAACACTGTTTTAATAAGTGTATATGTGTGTGTGTGGATTAGCAGTGGGCTAGATGGACTAGCCCTTTATGGAGAAACCCATTTTATTTCTTAGTGGTTCCTGAATCTTTACACTAGTATTTTGGCTGTTTCTTGAAAAGAGAGATTTTCTTAAAATAAAATATTTTGTGCTAATCTTCTTGATCTCTCATACACTTTTAAAATAGTCTGTGACTAGCAAAATCAAACCCTTAGCAACAAATTGTGAAGGATTAAATCTAGGAACATAAATCTAGAAACAAAAACATTTCTTCTATTGTTGCAGATTTTGTTAATGTTTATGAATTTACTCCTCCTCCGCTTTAGTTTTGAAATGTTTTAAAGTGACACCTAGTTTTAGGATTTAAAAGAACTAGGTGTAACAGAACTTGACAAAACTTAACATGAATAGATATGTTTTTCTTGGTATTTGCTTTTAAAATATGTCAATGAAAAACGAACAAACCAAATCCAACATGCCTGTACATTCCCAGAGGTGCTGGAAGCCCAAACACAACAGTGCCATGTAGAGGTATGACAACAAGGAAGTAAACTGGACTGTTATTTATTGGTAATTAAAATATTATTTATTTACTATTTTCTTTATTTTGTAGTAGACCCCAGAGATCACAGTCACAATTGAGGCCTCACTGCTAGGCATTGTACAAGCAGTTTTGAAGATGCAGTCTCTGACATGATGTGTTAGAGTCCAATCCTGCTACCATTTGCTGGGATTCATGCTTAAACCATGAATAGTTCCAATGAAGTGTGTGGGCCAGATCCTTGACTGGGTGTAAATTGTCACAGCTCCATTGACATCAAACACCTTCTTGCGTGCATAACTTTATTCAGTCCTTAGCCTTCATGCTCAGTTCTTCAAACACTGAGTGAGTAGCCATACTGGGCCAGAGTGATTTCAATGGAGCTATGATGATTGACACTAGCTGAGGATCTGGTCAGTGTTTCCATTCACATGACTGTTTGAAGGACTGAGCCCTAAGGCTTTGAAGGACCAGGGCCTAAGAAGACAGGTGACGCAAAGGGTGGGGAGAGATGGAAGCAATCAAATATAACTTTTACATGCTATATAAAGAGAAACTCTCACCAGTCTAATTTTGTTCCTAGTCTGAATAAAATGCAGAAAGTAAATGCAGCATTGCCAAATTTTCAATTCTAATGATACTTGGTGTTTTTCTTAAAGGTCCAGTTCCTGGAGTCCTGTCATTGTATAAGAATCTTAGCTTTCATTTACATACATAATATATGTAAAAGTAACTTTCTGACCTTCATGGTTGCAGAGAAAGATTTGAAAATGTGACCTCTAAAGGCTCAAACCCAGAAAACAGATAAAAAGAACCCAACACTTATTATTTTTCAAACTCTCATGATTTCTAGGTCAATCTCATGATTATTGTGGGATTCTTGATTTTTTAACACTTTGCTTTGGCAATATTCTAAACATACATTATTAGGCCTGAGAAATAAATTTGATTGCAAAAACTTCTTTTAACTTGAATTATTGATACTGTTAGTAAAACAGCTAAGGAATTTTTTCAATGAGAATATTGTGCCCCTTTAAGGATTGTTTGTAGTTCTCTTGCATTGTAAGACAGTTGTTGGATATCTCAAAATCAGGAACAAGGGAGGATTTGTAGAAAATCTGTGTGCTTAGCCAATTAAATGGTACATAGTGTCCTGGAGTGGGAACTATCAGCTTCATTCTCATGAAAGAAAGATTTCACTAAAAAGAGGTATAGACCTTGCATCATGCTTCTTTACTTTAGTTCCAGAGCTATAGGTAACCAACTTCAGAAAGCACAATGGTAGTAATAAAAAGGGTAAGTCATAATAGCAATTGATCTCTCAACAGTTCTGTGTGTTAAAGAAATACTTGCATATATTCATTAAAATATTCATATTGTATAATCTAATTATTCAATTTAATCTCCCAATTATTTTTTTAGATTTGCAAAAGTAATCCTCAAATTATTTACACACACACGAAAGGTATGAGAGAGGATTTCAATCTAGTTCTTAATTCACACTCTGGACCACTTTGAAAATAATCCAGGATGTTGATATCCAGTATCAGAGAGACTGGTGGTTTCTTTTGAGATTTGGACACTTGATACATTTTGCAAGTCTCTTATTTTGAAAAGTAAATTGACTGCTGCAGCCCCTCATAGATGATACAAGAGCAGATTTGCAGGCTGGATGATAAGACAGATTCTGGATCCTGAAAGGACAACCAGGTACTCAGTTTGCACCCCTCTGGAGAGTATTGGTTTTTAAAGGATGAAGTTAGCTGCTGGATTGCTTAGCTTGATTTTGACTTTATAGACTTGTAAGAAGCACTGATGAATGTGAGGTCTGTGTCCCACAATGAAGCATATAAAGAGTTTGTGCAATCTCTCCTTGTGAGGAAAGGAGTTAAATAAGATGGTAATTCACTGCTCCCTTTTTAGAAAGTTATTCATTGCAAGGCTTCTCCTCATGTAAAGACACCACCCCCTGACAAACACAATCAACTCCCCTCTTAATAACATATACTCCATTATAATACACCCAGTGTTTGGCTTCTTGCCAGCCTGTAATTTGTTTTTGACATCTATCTACTGGCTAACGTGATAGCCCACACAAGGAGTTAATTCCAGAAGGAGTACATAATGAGAAACTGCAGCTCTTCAAACTTCTAAAGAGTAGATTAATGAGGAGAAAAAACCCCAAATCCACAATCTCCCTCTCCTGAAATGATAAGGTTGGAAAGCCCTAGCCCCAAATTAAATAACTTTGAAGTTCCCTTTTGTTTTCTTTTAACTACCATTTTCCCCTCTGTTTTATCTGCACTGAAGTTGGTATTTATTCTTTGTTGGGTTTGAGGTATATTTGGACATAATGTTAGGCTATCAGTATCTGAATAGCTGAGAGCCACCTGAAAGGTTGGAAAAAGTGCTGGAATGCATATGTGTACCATACACTTCTGCGTACATTCCTCCATACTGTCCTGCAATCTTGCGTCACTCTTTGGCTGAAACATTTAGGAGGGCAATTAAAATACACAGGTTTGAGAACAATAAGAAATATATTACAAATCTTAGACATGTTAAAGGCTTGATAGTCCCAGCAAACCTAAGGTCCAGCCCTTTTTCCATTTGGCAATGCTGATACTCATGACAAATTAACTGCTAAGCTCCTTGAGCCCCATTTATGCCTACACCTGTGCTGAGCCTGGTTCAGGTACTGAGAGGGCAGGCAATGCACATCCCTAATCCCAGGTCTGTGGTGAGCTCATTTGGTCCCTGACACAGGTTGAAGCAGCCACGAGCTGCCGTGGCCTTTATGAGCCCTGTGTCCAGATTTATTACAGTTGCCCTTGGCTGCCACACACACAGACAGTGTTACCATCCTTATCTACGAGGAAAAAGATTTTTGGTAGCAGAGGGCTCTTTAACCTAATAGGAAAAGGCATAGCAAGATTCAGTGGTTGGAAGCTGAAGCTAGATAAATTCAGTCAAGAAATAAGATGCAGCATTTTAACAGTGAGAGTAATTAACCATTGGAACAACTTACCTTGGGAAAACAGGGTTACTTACCAGTAACTGTTGTTCTTCGAGATGTGTTGCTCATATCCATTCCATATAGGTGAGTGCGCGCCCCGTGCACGAGCCTGCGGAAGCTTTTTTGCCCTAGCAACCCCAGCGGTCGGTCCCGGCGCCCCCTGGAGTGGCGCGCGTATAGCGCGGCATATAGGGCACTGCCGACCGCGCGGGCCCCCAGTCCCTTCTTTCTGCCGACTCCGACAGCGGGGACGGAGGGTGGGTTTGGAATGGATATGAGCAACACATCTCGAAGAACAACAGTTACTGGTAAGTAACCCTGTTTTCTCTCTTCGAGAGTTGCTCATATGCATTCCATATAGGTGATTATATAGCCATACCTTTGGTGGTGGGAAGGAGTCAGTTGCGAGAAGCCCTTCTCAGCACGGCTCTGCCGACTGCTGCGTCCTCTCTTGCCTGTTGCACGATGCCGTAATGGGAGGTGAAGGTATGGACCGATGACCAGGTTGCAGCTCTGCAGATATCTTGCAGGGGCACTCTTTCCAGGAAAGCCGCCGAGGTAGCTTGGGCTCTGGTTGAGTGCGCCGTAATCGGTCCCGGGAGTGGTACCTTTGCCATCTCATGACAGGTGCGGATGCAGGTGGTGATCCAGGAGGAGATACACTGGGTGGAGACAGGTGAGCCTTTCATGCGGTCCGCCACTGCGACGAAGAGTTGCGTGGACTTCCGGAACGGCCTGGTCCGGTCTATGTAGAAAGCTAAGGCTCGCCTGACGTCCAATGAGTGCCATCTCCGCTCCTCCTCCGAGCCGTGTGGTTTGGGGAAAAACACGGGGAGGAAGATATCCTGGTTATAATGAAATTGGGACACCACCTTAGGCAAGAAGGCCGGGTGCGGTCTCAAGCGTACTTTATCTTTATAGAAGACAGTATAAGGAGAGTCTGAGGTCAGGGCTCTTAACTCGGAGACCCTCCTAGCCGATGTAATGGCTACCAGGAAGGCTACCTTCCACGATAGGACCAAAAGTGGGCATGTAGCCATAGGCTCGAAGGGGGGACCTGTGAGAATAGTGAGGACTAGATTTAAGTCCCAGAGAGGCAGAGGTTCATGAACTTGTGGGAACAGCCTCTCTATGCCCTTGAGAAACCTGATGGACATTGGGTGAGAGAAGATAGACCTCCCCTCCACTGGGCAGTGGAAGGCCGAGATGGCCGCCAGATGTACCCTTAGGGAGGCCAGGGCAAGGCCCTGCATTTTTAGGTGTAGGAGATAATCTAGAATGGCCTGGATAGTGGAGTGCAGCGGCAAAATGCCATGTGACTGTGCCCAAAAACTGAAACGTCTCCACTTTGCACGGTATACAACCTGGGTGGAAGGTTTCCTGCTTCCCAACAGGACGCGCTGGACTTGTTCTGAACAAGCCCTCTCTCCCTCTGCTAGCCATGGAGCCTCCATGCCGTCAGGTGGAGGGAGTCCAGGTCTGGGTGGAGCAGGCGACCCTGTTCCTGGGAGAGGAGATCGTAGCGTCTCGGGAGCGGGATCGGTGTGGCGATGGAGAGGTCGAGCAGCATACTGTACCAGTGCTGTCTCGGCCATGCCGGTGCGATCAAGATGATATCCGCTCTGTCCCTCTTGACTTTCAAGAGCACCTTGGGAAGCAGTGGAATCGGGGGAAAAGCATAGAGTAGTGGCCCCGACCAATGTATCAGGAACGCGTCCGAAATGGAGTTCTGCTCGCGCCCGCGCAGGAAGCAGAATAGTGGGCATTTCTTGTTCTGTAGTGTGGCAAAGAGGTCCAGATGGGGAACTCCCCACTTGCGGAAGAGAAACGCTGTAACCTCCCCAAGAAGTGACCATTCGTGGCGGGGTAAGAACGACCTGCTGAGGCGGTCCGCCTCGTCATTCCTCACCCCTGGGAGGTGAGAGGCAACCAGATGAAAGTCGTACCTCACCGCAAGGTCCCATAGCTGCAACGCCTCCTGGCACAAGGCCGAAGAGCGTGCTCCCCCTTGTCTGTTGATGTAAAACATCGTTGCGGTGTTGTCTGTAAGGACTTGCACCACCCTTCCTTTCAGAAAGCGGAGAAAAACCTTGCAGGCTAGAAGTACTGCCCGGAGCTCCCGAATGTTTATGTGGAGCATTCTTTCCTGTATTGACCAGCGACCTTGTGTACTGAGGTCGTGGGTCATGTGGGCACCCCAACCGATGTCGGAAGCATCCGTAATCAGTATTACAGAGGGGACCATGTCTGCAAATGGGACTCCTTCCATTATCTGTCTCGGGTCTGTCCACCAGTTCAGGGACGCTAGGACCTGGGGCGGGACAGTGACTACCTTGCTCAGAGAGTGTCTGGCTGGGGCATAAACTGAGGCTAACCACCCTTGAAGGGGCCTGAGTCTGAGACGAGCCAGTCTCACCACATACGTACATGCCGCCATGTGCCCCAACAGCTGGAGGCAGTGCCTGGCTGTTGTCGTGGGGAATCTCTGTAACTCGGAAATGATGGCGGTCATGGTTTGGAACCGAGGTTGTGGAAGGAAGGCCCTGGCCTGCACTGCATCTAGGGTGGCCCCAATGAATTCTATGTGCTGTACTGGGGTCAGCGTAGATTTCTGCTCGTTTATGAGCAGCCCCAGTCTGTTGCATGTTGCGCACGTTAGGGCTAAGCTGTTTGTTACATGATTTCTGGACTTCCCCCGAAGTAACCAATTGTCTAAGTAGGGGAAGATTTGAACACCTCTGCGCCGCAGGTAGGCCGCTACCACCGCTATGCACTTGGTGAAGACCCTGGGCGCTGAGGAAAGGCCAAAGGGGAGGGCTGAAAATTGGTAGTGGCCACCAGCTACCATGAACCGTAGGAAACGTCTGTGGCCAGGGAGGATAGAAACATGAAAATATGCGTCTTTTAAGTCGAGAGCAGCATACTAATCCCCTGGATCCAGTGTGGGAATGATGGAGGCTAGGGAGACCATGTGGAACTTGAGCCGCCTGATGAACTTGTTGAGGCGGCGCAGGTCCAGAATAGGCCGGAGGCCTCCCTTTGCCTTGGGGATAAGGAAATACCGGGAATAAACCCCCCTGCCCCTTTCCGTAGGTGGGACTTCCTCTACTGCCCCTAGGTGGAGCAGGGAGCGGACCTCCTGGAGGAGGAGTTGCTCGTGAGAGGGGTCCCTGAAGAGGGACGGGGTAGGGGAGGAGTCCGGTGGGAAAGCCGAAAGCTGCAAGGCGTAACCTCTCCACACCACACTTAGCACCCAGCGGTCTGAGGTTATGCCCTGCCACTCTCGGAGGAAAGGTCGAAGCCTGTCTCTGAAGGGCAGGGTGTGATCCTGATCGGCTACGAGGGCCGTGGGAATGGCAGAGGTGCCGCTCTCGAGCGTCCCATCAAAAAGGGCGCTTGTTGTTTTTACGCGGCCCTGACTGGGAGCCTTTGGCAGGGCCTGGGCGGTCTCGGCGGTTAGATTGTCTGAACCGGTCCCGAGCTCTCCTGGGTTGTGGTGGACGGGGGGGGTAACCTAGGAGCGGTCTACTGCTGCCTCTGAGGCTGTTGTTTGCCCTGGCGTCTCGTGGGCTGAGGTACATACAGGCCCAATGACCTCAGAGTGGCCCTCGAGTCCTTCAGAGCATGCAGTTTACTGTCCGTCCTGTCCGAGAACAGGCCTGTGTCGTCAAAGGGCAGATCTTGAATTGCCTGCTGTACCTCAGTTGAGAGGCCGGAGGACTGTAGCCAGGACGAGCGGCGCATAACTATGCCGGATGCCATGGCTCTGCCCGCCGCGTCTGTAGCGTCACTGGCAGACTGCAGCGTAGCTCTCCCAACGATTGACCCCTCCTGGAGCAAGGTGGTAAAATCCAGTGCGAGGTCTTGGGGTAGGGCCGATGTAAATCTCTGGAGAGATGACCAGAGATTTAAATTATAACGCCCCAAAAGAGCCTGGTGGTTGGCTATGCGGAGCTGGAGAGCAGCGGTCGAGTACACCTTCCTCCCAAAAAGGTCTAGTTTTTTATATTCTTTGTTTTTGGGAGTATTAGCCTGGGCACCTTGCCGTTCTCGCTGGTTAACTGCGTCCACTACCAGCGTGCCCAGGGCTGGGTGATTATACAGGTACTCGAACCCCTGCTGCGGGACATAGTATTTTCGCTCCGCCGTTTTTGATGTGGGAGCTACCAAGGCAGGGGTCTCCCAAATAGGCCTGGCCAGCTTCAGCACCCGGTCATGCACTGGAAGCGCTACTCTAGAAGGCCCAGCAGAGGCCGGAATGCCAAATATGGGGTCCTCCTCCTCAGAGAGCTCCTTAAGGTCTATTTTAAGATTTTCTGCCAGCCTTTTCAGGAGCTCCTGGTGCACCTTAAAATCAGGCAGCGGGGTCCTCTGGTCCCTGGATGTTGTGTCAGGGGGAG
This sequence comes from Emydura macquarii macquarii, assembly GCF_026122565.2. Lineage (NCBI taxonomy): Eukaryota > Metazoa > Chordata > Testudines > Chelidae > Emydura > Emydura macquarii. Next base: position 11,277,003 of record NW_027132342.1, on the reverse strand, counting down.
AAGAGGAGGAGGACTGCAGTAGGGGACCCGTGGAGGGACCCTCCATAGGGTCGGATTCACACTCCGACGACTGGTCATCCCCTTGTGGGCTCTTAGGCGGAGGAGGAGGTTGAGGCTTTGATGAGGAGGGGAGTGACCCTGTCCCCTGTACTGTCTGTGGCGGCCAGGGTCCCCAGTAAGGCCATTGCCATGGGCCTTGTCCCCATGCCGGTACCGGGCCCGGTGCCGGGTATGGCGCCATTCCTATGTGAGCCGGGCTTGGAGATCTCCGGCTCCTCTTGCGCTGCCCTTTAGCTGGAGATGGGCTGCGCGATGAGGAGGAGTGATGGTGGCGCTTGCCGTGTCGGCGTGATGGAGAGCCGCTGGAGGAAGATGAGTACCTCCGACTCTTGCGGCGGTGTTTCCCGGTATGGCTCCTGGGGCTCCGTGAACGTCGTCTCTCCGGGCTAACATGAGATACCGGAGAGACCCTCGGTGCCGAGACGCCCGGTGCCGGGGCTCGTGTCGGGCTGCGGGAACGGGGTTGAGACCCCCTTCGGTGCCAATCATGCTGCACCGGGCTGCCTGAGGGAGACCTGGAGCGTCGGCGGTAATGCCCCTCTTTTGGTGCCGGGGATCCAGAATGCCGACGCGGTGCTGTGTCCTCCCTTGGTACCGTACGTCGCGTCGGAGAACGTGTTGGCGACTGCGATCTATATCGGTACCGCGGGCTGTCCCTGGGTACCGGGGACTGAGAGCGACGGTGATGTCCCGGTGTCTTCCTCGGTGCCGCCGACTGTACCAGACTAGGTGATCTAGACCGCATATGGCGGTACCAGTCTCGTGCCCTCGGTGCCGGAGGGTGATGCTGGCTCGAAGCAGGAACCTCCCGCGAAGGGCGAGACGGGCTCGGAGTCCGAGACTGTGACCGAGCCCGGCGTGTCGGAGAGTCCCGCCGCCCACTGATCGAGCGGGATTGGTTTTGCCTGTCTCTATGCCCAGCCGGGGATCTGGACCAATGCCGGGTTTGTATCTGGGGCACCGGGATCCGCACCGGACTGCGCTCCGAGGATCGGGAGCGTTGATCCCTTGCCGGCACCGGTGACGGTTGGTGCCGGCAGCCGGAAGATGAGCAGGAGCAGTGCCGTGTCTCTTTGGGCCGGGTCTTTCCCCGCTGCATTGACCGGTGCTGAGGCTCCGGAGATCTTATTTTAGATACGGAGCTCTCTCGGGAACCTCCAGAGCACGCCCGGTGCCGTGACTTGGAGGAGCTCGACGACTCATGGTCGGAGCTGGGAGGGGAGGATGTTGCTCTCCCTCTCCCCGACCGTCTGGGGGGAGACACCGAGTCCCGTCTCCTCCGCCCACCGTGGTAGCCCAGCGCGGGCTTACCCCGAGACGCTGTCCCCGAAACCCTCGGCCGAGGGGGGGACGGAGGCGTAGGCAAGGCCATGAGGGCCCTTGCCGCTGCAAACGCCTCCGGCGTCGACGGCCCTTGTAGGGGCGCTCCCCCACCCCTCGGGGTCGGGGGAGGCTCCCTATGAGGAGATACCGGTGCCGGGACAGCTTCAACGGCACGTGGCTGGGACATCTCCTGTATCACCCCCTGCTGTACCGGTCGCAGGGGGGAGTCCATAGCTACGGCCATCGGCCGTTTCTTCTTTTTCGGTGCCGTCTTGTGCGGTACCGATGGTGCCGATGTCGGTGCCGAAGGAGCGCTGCGCACCGACGAGATGCTCGGTGCCGTTGGTGATCTGGAGGGCTCCGAGTCGGGGCGCAGTGCCGACTCCATCAGAATCACCCGGAGGCGAGCATCTCTGTCCTTTTGAGTACGGGTTTAAAAGACTTGCAAATGCGGCACTTATCTTTTCGGTGTTGTTCCCCGAGGCATCTAAGGCAGCGATCATACGGGTCGCTGACGGAGAACACTTTGGAACAGGCCGCACATGGTTTGAACCCCGTGGAGCCCGGCATGGCTCCTAAGGATGAGCCCCTAAGGGCTAACTATTTACACTATCTGTTATCTAACAACACTATTGACTATACTAACTAATAAAAACAAGAAAACTTATCTACACGATTAGAGGTTGCTACTTGCGAGGAGGCAAGAGGCAGGCGTTCCACTGACCGTCCCGGGCGGAAAGAAGGAACTGGGGGCCCGCGCGGTCGGCAGCGCCCTATATGCCGTGCTATACGCGCGCCACTCCAGGGGGCGCCGGGACCGACCGCTGGGGTTGCTAGGGCAAAAAAGCTTACGCAGGCTCGTGCACGGGGCGCGCACTCACCTATATGGAATGCATATGAGCAACTCTCGAAGAGAGAAGTAGTGGATTCCATCACTTGATGCCTTTAAATCAATACTTGATTTCTTTTTGAAAGATATTCTGTAACTCAAACACAAGTTATGGATTTGATGCAGCTTCATTCTCCTCTCTCCTTTATTCATGAATGAAAGGAATTACTGGATGAGGTTTTATAGCTTGTGTTATTCTGGAAGTCAGATTTGATTATCATAATAGTCCCTTTTGGCCTTAAAATGTATGAGTCTATCATACAGTCTCCAACAGTCATCCCAGAGTCATACAGATGCCATATATCACTGGACCTTTCCCTACATACAGAGGCAGAATTCTAGGGCCAAATTCCAGGAGAGGCTTGGGTACTGTTATGACAATTGGTTTATAACTTTTTCCCGCTTACAAATTTACCATGGAAAGTAGGTCAAGTTATTTTTGATAAAGAATGTTATAAACCAGTGCAAGAAAACCATACAAAAAAAATAGATTAGGCTAAATCAAAAAGGTAGTGCTGATATAATCCAAGGGCTGTTGAAATTATGCTTGTTAAAAATAGAAGATGTAAAGATGGAAGTTAATGAACTCAAATATTAGGCCTAACTGGTGCACAGAATAATGAAGGGATATGTATTACACCCACCATTCCCTTTGTAGGTCCTTAAAGAAAGAGACTTTCGCTGGGCGGGGGTGGGTAGTGGGAAACAAAGAACAGACGGAGGCTACTGGAGCAATCTTCACCCTCATGGCTGCCACCCCTACCATCTCCTGGAACCCTGGACCTTCTTTGTCCTTATCCTCAGAGATGCCCTAACCATATCAGGCCACAGAGGCATCCAGATGACATCAGTACACATCCCAGCTCCAGCTGAATTCCAAACTCCATGATATCAGATTTTAACAGCAGAAGCAGCAACAGGTTCAGCCCATCTCAACCAAGGGATCTGCCAAATAGAAATATTCTGTGCCTCATCGGGTTCCCGTTGAAGTCAGTGGGAATCTTGCCATTGGCGTCATTATGAAAAGGATTGGCTTTTTAATGGGAAATGCCTTTTTCGGAGACTGATTGGTTCTCAGTGAATTGGTTCTTCTAAATGTTTAAAATTAACCCATCATGCTGAATGAAGGTAACATAACTGACTTCTTTTGTTCCCACAGGTACTAGGCCCATTTCTCACAATGTCAGTCACTTTAGTTGGCATTCAGTTGAATGAAACTTGTCAATATGAGACTTTCCCACTTCAGCAGGGAAAGGGTTAAAACAGCTGCTTTTTCAATATTTCTGTATGAATAAAATCTGACAAAAAAGTTTTTCACATTACCAACCTTTAGATATCACGTGTGATTAAAAAAAAAAGGTTGTGGCATTTAATTGTTTATTCATGATGATGTGAATGCAAATTTTTGTTGCCACGAGCCAGCTCTTGCTTGATTATGTCTTGTCCACATGCTCTTTGCCAGGATGCAGTTTGTCTGGATCACTTTGATCCATTTCCTTCATAGCTGTAAAAATCTTTGTTTATAAGGAACATAGAACTGGGAGGACCTCCTGGGCCATCAAGTCAAGTTCCTTGCTATCGCAGGCAACCCCATCATAGAAATCTAGGGCTGGAAGGAACCTCGAGGTCAAGTCCAGACCTCTGCTCTGATGCAGGACCAAGTAAATCTAGACCACCTAGACCACTGATGTTTGTCCAACCTCTTAAGAACCTCCAACCATGTGGAGATTCCACACCATCCTTTGAAAGCCTATTCCGTAGTTTAATTACCCTTATAGTTAAAAAGTTTTCCATAATATCTAACTTAACTCTCTCTTGCTTCAGATTAGGCCATTACTTCTTGTCCAAGCTTCAGTGGACATCGAGAACAATTGATCCTGGTCCTCTTTATAATACCGCTTAATGTATTTGAAGTCTGTTATCAGTTTTATCAATCTTCTTTTCTCAAGATTAAATGTCCAGGTTTTTTTAACCTTTACCCATAGGTCAGGTTTTTTAAACCTACTGTCATTTTTGTTGGTCTCCTCTGGACTCTCTCCAGTTCGTCCATGTCTTTCCCAAAGTGTGGTGCTCAGAATTAGACACAGTACTCGGAAGCAGTGCCGAGTGGAGCAGGACAATTACCTCCCATCTCTGACATACAACACTCCTGTTAATACACCCCAGAATGATATTAGCCTTTTTTGCAGCTGCATCATTTTGTTGACTCCTGCTCAATTTGTCATCCACTATAACCCCCAGATCCTTTTCAGCAGTACTATCAGATAGCCAATTATTGCTCATTTTGTAGTTGTGCATTTGATTTTTTTTTCCTTCCTAAGTGAATATAATCATCATGTAATCCTGTTCATCATATAATCATGTTCATAAATTTATCGAGCTCCCATCTTAAAACTAGTTAGGTTGGTTTTCCCTGTTACAAATATGGCATAACATAGTCACATAGTGAGTTAAACACAATGGCAGATTTACTTTTGAATCTTAGTTTTTTGCATTTTGATTCAGATTCTTGAGGTTGTTTAAATTCTTTATGCAGTCGTTTAAAAAATAATCAAGAAAACCTGTTAAGGAGGAAAAACTGTCTCTCTGTCTCTCACATACATACAACCATATTGCCTCCCATTGATTATTATCCCTCAGCCTAATTTTGGTTTGGTTTGGTTTTGATTTGGTTTGGTTGTTCCGAAAACTGCTGCTGATGGGTTAGAAAGTCATGGAGTTGCTTTTAGAGCTTTGGGTTGGGATATTTTTATAAAATGTTAACACTTTCAGCCTGATTCTCCACTTGCTCATCCCAGTGTAAACTGAGGGTAATCCCATTAAAGTTCATGGAGTTACTCCCATGTAAATTAGTGGAGAATGAGGTATAATGACTGTACAAACTGAAGCAGCAGGAGTTTCTTCCAACGTTCTGGCCCAGAAATGCTCCAGGGCTGGAGATGTGCTAGACAAATCTGCAATTCAGAGATGTGGGGGAGCTGCAAAAGTATAAGTCTCAGCAGATGACTAAGCACAAATCTAAAGTGATGGTCTTTCCTCTCTAGTTCCCTTGCTATCTCTCTCTCACAGGGGTAGACACCTTGTCTCTCATTTATGCCAGCAGAGTAGGTAGGCTGGACACTTGTGTCCCATTGCAAAGATCCCCACTGGTTTAGTCCGTCTTATTGTGGTGTTAGTTATTCATGGAAACAGCGTAATTGCTGTTCTGATTTTGGGGTCAGCATGCAGATCATTCTGCAGTGGGCAGAACAAGTCCACTTTTGTTAAGATCACACACCTTTTTTCAGCTTGCATTTCATAAGCCCATATGAAACCTGCAAGTATGGCTCTTCATGGTTGTAGATCGGCTATGTGCATAAGTGTTTGCAATGCACAGGTTAGGATAAACAGCCTTTTTGGACTGTACGTGCTCAGATTTTTCTGACTTGTCCTGGGGGGGCCACTGTGAACTTTATTATATTCAGACCTTTCGTAACACACCCACTCTCTCTCCCCGTATTCTCTACTTAAGAAGTCTTTTAAAGTAAATTTTATTTTAAAACAAAGTGCATCTGAACCGAGAACTTATGTGCCACTTTTACTCCGCCCAGATGTGAACTAAGATAACTAAGTAATAAAAGTTTCCTATGTTAGGCTTCATTATAGAAATGTGGATAAATCCTTAGCTGCAGCAATGCTGATGGATACTCCTGTAGTAATAAATAATGGGCCATTATACTGTGCTCACCATAAAACACGTAGGAACTTCACTTTCTTTCTAGCTTGGGAAAGGCAACCAGTACATGGAAACTTTCTCCCTTATGGATTTAACCATTGCCGAACTCAGCACTACAGGTCTTCTAGCATTTTGCCCCCTCTACACATTAGAATTACACTTCTGCTTCATGCTGTACTCAATTCTTTCTGAAAGTTCAGGTTCAGAAAATAGAATGCATTTCCCTTTAACCCATCATGGCACTATTTTTCTGTAAGAATTGTAACTAGAATTGTAATTGAACTAGAAAAGATATTGTCAACTTTCCCCCTAAAGTCTACATTGCTTGAAAACAACTTTTATTTCCATGTCTCTTTTCTTCCTTCACATTTGGCCATCACTTATTTTTATTGAGTTGGCTTTTTGATACCTCTGGCAGTTTTAGTTTATTTCCTTGTTTGTGCACCAGTATCTTTGATGATATCAGCACAGCTCTCAAAATAGTGTTTGTTATTTAACTATTGTTACAAAGCCACCAGCATTGAGGGCTTGATCCAAAACCCATTGACATCAATGGAAAGACTCCCATTGACATTAGTGGGCTTTGGATCAGGCCCTGATATAGAAACGACTGTTTTGTGTAGATTCTAAAGGAAGACGGGTACTTTGTTTTGGGATAAATTTGGGATAAGCAATCAAGAAATGTAGGTTATATTTCCAGCTCTATAACTGACAATCTGTATAATCCCATTATTGACATATCTTAGCAAAATATTGCTGTAAATCATTCTGGAGAGAATTGAACCCAAGATAGAAAACTTTCTGGCTGGAGAACAAGTGGGTTAGACTCAAAAGAGGTATGGTGGGGCAATTATTACATCTGCATGTGCTGTGGCAAGAAAATAGTGGAGAATAATGTGATGGTGATCCATGTTTTTGTGGATCATTTAGAGACCCAACATAAAGTTGATCTAATGACATTCAGCCACATTTGGAGAAGCAAAGGTGTTACCTTGAAGTATAAAATAAAATTGTTGCAGTCTCTTATCTTCAACACTTCCTATACGCTTGTGAAATATGGGCATTAAGGAAGCAGGACGTTAAGAGAATTTCAGCCTTCAAATTGAAATGATACAGTCGATTGCTGTGTGCTAGCTATACTTCACACAGGACAAACGTGGAGTTAATTGCCTGAATTTACAGCATAAACATGATGTCTAATATCAAGACAATCGGTTGAGGAAAACTTGAGCTGTAGGACATGTGACTGGGATGAGCCGAAGAAAATTACCGAAGTGTTGCAGAGACTGGTGCCAGGGGCAGGAGGTGCCCTCAGACAGTATGGCTGACTAGGTGGGATATGATATGGCATACTTCTCAGGGCTATGTGTAGACCATCAAAGAAAGGAAGGTTGCTGGCCAACAATGCTTGTATATTGTGTTTACTGTTCATTGGGATGTGACTGCATGGTGCTTTGTAATATGAGATAATGTATCCCTGACTTGCTGTGTGACCTTGAGCAAGTCACTTCACAATGTCAGTTTCCATATATGTAATATTGGGAGACTGATATTTACACACCTTTTGTAAAGTGCTTTGGGAGGTCTTCTGATGAAAATTGCTATATAAGTGGAAAATATTAATAATAATAATTAATAACATATTTTAATAATCAAAGGATGGATTTTTCTTTTAAATGTATGTTGAGAATTCAGAAGACATTCCCTAACAGGTTATACAAATTTTAAGATCAGTCAAATTTTAAATCTAAATGACTTGACAGAGACCCTATTATCCTCTAAGCATTGAAAGGATAATTAACTCTGTGTCCAGTTAACAAGGCTGCCAGTTATTGTGGGTTGTGCCGTGGACAACTGTCTGCCAGAAAGTGGACTGGTTTTACACAAGCCGCTGAAAACTCATCAGAGGACAGAGAGTGTTGATTTCTTTAAATTTTGACTGGATTTGAATTGGTGGCATAGAGGTAAAAGGTGCCCATAACCTTTTACTAAATTTCCTGGGCAAAGGTCCATAGTTCTGAGGAATTGTTTGAGTGTTCTTTTTTAGAGCCTTTATTTTATCTTTTCACAGCTCTGTCACTGTAGATTATGAAACTGACTAGTGACTCTGTATATTTTCACCCAAGAAGGCCATTGTCAGTAGGCTCTCCTTTTCGAGTTGTTTTTAAGAATTGTGAGTGACTTTAGTTCTTAAAGTGAGGAATTAACAGTAGTAGTGACAGGAATAAAATAAGCCAGTTTTGTGCAAGCAGTCAAACTTTTTGTTTCTAATGCACTCCATTTCCTTTGCTACAATCCTAGTCAAAGATGTCATTTGATCATATTCTCTCAGTTGTACCAAGTGATATGGTAACTTTGTGATTTAGACAGTTGGGGCCAAACTCATCCCTAGTGTTAGTTTTGCACCCAGGATGATTTTGGACAACTGGAACTAAAATGAGACTCAGTTTTTTTCATTTATGACCTGATCTAGTGTTTGAACTCAGGTATCCAAGGTTAGTATGCTGACCCAAAGCATTCCTTTCACCACAGCATTTTTTCTTCATAGCAGAAGGCAGTGTATCTCCTTTTACAGAAAAAAACTATGGCATGGACGGAAATGTGCAAAAAGTATGCATAGTGAGTCACCAGTCCATTGTCCGTAGCCCATCATTTTATTTTATTTTATTTTATTTTGCAGCTGTTTGCAGAGTACCTTTTTTCAATAGTAAACCAGTGTGGCATGATACTGTACCAGTGTGTCTGAGTGACCGTATGAGGTAGGGTTTATAATAAGTGGCTAGGATTTCATGCACTCCACAGCACACAATGGAAACATATGGTCTAGAAGTATATTATTCTCATCTTCTGAGATTCCTTTAAACATATAACTGTTATGAAAAATTTGCTGAAGCGTCTCTTATTTTCTCCTCTCTTTTCTTTTGTGCCCTTGAATCTTCTGTCTGTATACCCACAGATCTATGTCTCTCTATCTAGGTACTTATGCGGCCCTCACCAGTATAATATCTAAATGCCTCACAAGAACAATCAATAAACAACTCTCTTTCTCTTGTTTGCTTGCAGTAGTAGCTTAAAAGCTAGTTTAGATACACACAAACCTTAGATTAGCTTCTAGGCTTTTCCAGATAATTTCCATTTTGTCTGTGAATTGTATAATTTTTCTCTGTTACTATCTTTATTTGTAAAGATAAATGCAAAGTTAATGCACAGTGTCCTTGCTTTCTCCTTATCCTTTGTGTTTATTTCCCTATTGTTGTTTTGAAGTGGGCCAGTCTTTTCTTTCTCAGTCTCTATTCTACATTCCACTTCTTTTTATATTATTTACTGTTGTTGACATTCTCCGCATTATTTACTGCTCATTACTCTCTTTTTGGTCCCTATAATAATGCTTTTCAAGTGCTTTAATTTCTTGTTAGAATCTATATTATCTTCCATTAGCCAGCTCCTTTGTTTCTTTTTAATGTGCTTTTCCAACATTGATATTGTTCCTTAGCTTTTTTTGCTTTAAATACATCCACTTTCATTAACATTTCACATAAATTTGAAGAAAAGTACATTATCCCCTTTGTTTCTTAAATATATCTCACTTTTCCAACATTTATTTTTTAACTAATTCTGATCAGTTGATTGTACCTTTTCCTTCCTCTAAACTCTCATTTTAAAAAAATATTCTATGCACATCCTGCTGAATCTGTGATCAATTAATCTTCCATATCTAATCAAGTGGTATTATTTTCATTTGTGATTCATAGACCAAAAAAGTTTTCAGCTTCTAGAATATTAAGTTTGGCTTGCTCACTATCGCTCGCTCTCTCCTCTTTCCCCCACCTTTGTCAGTTTTTCTGAGTCTCTTTTCTCAACTGTGCATGTCCGTGGCATCAAATTAAAGCAAAACAACCCTAGCTTTGTTTTATGTTTTTAGGGCATAAAAAGAGGAGTGTCGTCTAGTGGTCTGAACACAGGACTGGGAAACAGGAACTCCTGAGTTTTGTAGACCTGCCTTCCTGTCAAATTTTCAAAATTAACCCGATTTTGATTGTCCTTGATTTTTTGATAGTCCAACTTTGAGACACATTGGGCCTGATTTTCAGGAGTGCTGAGCATTCACATCTCCCATTGGCTTCTCTGAGATTAGGATTGTGCTCACTGTTATCATACAGCCTCCAGGTCTCTTGTATCTATTCTTTCTTCAAACTTAGTCACTAAGTTAAATAAGCAAGGCAGTTGCCTTTTGCACTATCCAAAGTTTATCAGTGTTCATCACGTATAGACCCAAATAGAACACATTGCAGCAATCTGGTGAGAAGGTGACTAATGCAAGGAAGAAAGATGGGGAATGATCTGATGATTAAGGCCCTGGCCTGGGATTAAAGAGATGTGAATTCAATTCCCATCTCTGCCACTGACTGTCTGTGACTTGGGCAAGTCTCTGTGCCCCAGTTCCTCATCTGGTAACTGGAGATAATAGCACTTTCCTACCTAACAGGTGTTATGAGGATAAATACATTAAAGACTATGAGATGCTCAGAAACAACACTGATGGTTGTTGCAGAGATGACTAAACAAATGTCTGTGTCAACTCTGTATCCTAGAGGAAAGGTCATAATCTCCTTGCCAGATCTAGATGGAGAAAAAGTACTCAACTCCTGCAGCTCCCCCACACAGGAGCAGTCCTGGATTCTACCTCCTGATGCAGATCTGGGGTCTCTGTGGGAGACTAAGGACTTCTCTATGGTGGTTAATTGTCTCTGTGCTTCCGGGTAGTCCTTCTAATTTACTCCTGCCAAGGGCTTTCATAGCCATGCAGGGCCTTTCTTGAATGGAAGCACCATAATTTATTGTAATGTGGTGTGTCCTGAGTTTGGAGGGGAAATCTGTGAGAGAGCTGCCATGTTAACCCCTTTCTACCCATGGTGGTGGGACCCTGCAGAGCCCAAGAGATGGACTTTCATATGGTGAAAGGAATGAAGGCAGCACACTCTACCCCCATTCTGTGTGTTCTCTGGTCAGATATGCACTCACATAATCAGAGGAAAGCATGGGGCCATAATGTCTGATTCTTATCTCCACAAGAGTATCTCAGATTTCCTTTCCTTTATGATATTAAATAAGATTAGCAAGTGATTAGAGAAACAGCAGGATAATACCATACTTTTGGATTGCCAGCCATAATCTAGCTGGCCAACACAGGGTTATGTGACCTAAACTGGTTTTTAATAAAGAAATAATATTTGACAAACACCAGCTAATTGAGCATCTTCGTAAGGTTGCAAACTATTATTATCCCCATTTTACAGATTGGGAAATTGATGGAGAGAGGTAAAGTGACTTGCCCAAGGTCGCAGAAGAACCTGCTGTCAGAGATGGGGAAGGACCTGATTCCACTTCTGTTCTCTGAACAGAGTTTTGCAGCAGGATCTCTGGCTCTGCTCTGAGATCCGCTCACTGCAAGTTGGATGGAACTCCCTGATTCCCATGGTGCATCTGCCCTACATTCAGCTATCTTTAGAGTGGCTGCTGCTGCTCTTATTTGTGACAGTTGGCAGTGGTCCCTGAGGTCACTTATTTAGGTGCCTGTATGTGGATTTAGGAGCCTAACTTTATGCACCCAGTTCAGGCTACAGTTTTTGTCATCATCCCCCCTCCCCATTGTTTTCACCAAAGCCATACTTTGGAGATTTGGAAATAGTTTGTAATGCTGATTGGAGCAGTATCATGACTAGGGCCCTACCAAATTCACCATCCATTCTAGTCAATTTCACAACCATAGGCTTTGAAAATTGGTTAATTTCATTATTTAAATTTTTTTTCATCTGAGGGTTTTGTAACTGTGGAGGTCTTGACTCAAAATAGGGTTGGGGGAGGTTGTAAATCTGTTGTATGGGGGTGGCAGGATTGTCACCCTCACTTCTGTGCTACCTTCAGAGCTGGGTTCTGGGCTCTGAAGGTAGCAGGGAGGTGAGTCCGATCTTCCCTGTGCTGCTGGGAATATCCCAGCCCAGTTGGGACTACAAGCTAGGGTGCTCCCAGCAGCACAGGGGAGATCAGATTTCATGGGGAAGGGCTAATTTCACAATCCGTGACGCTTTTTTCATGGCCATGAAATTGGTATGGCCCTAGTCATGACTAAAATGTAAATATGCCTGAAGCCGAAAAACAGTAATTGTTTCACACTAACATATTGTAACCATAAATGCTGACACTATCAGGATAAAATGTGCATGTAGGAGTCATGGGGAACTGTCTATATATGTTTTGGGGGTTTGGGAATGAAGCAGGTTTCTGTTTTCTTTGTAACTTATCCAGTATTTCTGATGAGAATAGCTCAAAACTAAAGTTGTGCCTTCCTTTGGGGGAAACACAAGCATTTAACTTCTCTCTTCTTTATATATATACCAAGGAACTGACGTTTTGATCCCTTGGGAGGCCAGTATCTGTTCACCACTACATTTGTTCATTTCACGAAGATTCTGTAGTGGCTGAAAAGAGAGTTTGCTTGGTTTATTGTGTTGTCAAACCTTTATACTATAGCAATGAAGATATGCATTCACAAATTCAATTTTGAGGGGGGAGGAAGGGATCAGAGCAGGATGATCAGGTCTTAGGGGGAAAAGAGATTCAGTAGATAGCATATTTGAAATTAGATTTCAGAAATTATTGCTTATTTTTAAAAAGGTCTCAAGGTCTTGGGGAAGTGGATCAGTAGGGAGCATATTTAAAATTAGATTTAATAAATTACTGTAATTTGTTATTATTTTTAAATCACATGTACCAACATCCCTACTTGATGATAGAGGATAGTGCATTTGTAAGTAAAACACACAAGCCCCTGAGCTCATATCTTGGGTTGGAAACATATTAGGATGCAAACTTTAATGAAATTCAGACAGAAGAATACTCAGCAAGGCAAACAGTGCATGTCTACTGAAACAAAGGCAGTTAGGATATCAAGAAATGTAGGGTTTGATGCCATTTAGAAAGGCTCTGGATTCCATGATTTATCTAAAAGTCATGAGATGCACCTCTTAAAAAATGCAAATATCTGCATTGCATCTTGTAGCTGTAATGAATGAGTCTTTCACACAATAGAAACATTCAGCTTGTTATGGGCACTTACTGTAGCTTCATATGCTGTGCTGCATGTTGGTGCCCTTTAATCAATATGCCTTTTGTTTTTTCAAAACTTGAATGAGAAGCACGTGAATGTTTAAATGGTGTACATTCCAGTTTTGTTTTGTTTAAAAAAACATGATTAAATAAGCCAAACAAATGCAATCCTCATGAAGGCACTGGGCATGGCAAATCATGGAAAGCTATGAAGTTGGAAACAGCAGAAGTATGTAAATTTCCTGCGCTGCTAATCGCATGTAGGACTACAGCTTTAGGTTACCAGAGGACGCATGTTACCCAGTAGGGAGCAATTTAAAACACCACAGAGTCTGTTGAGGGAGAATGCCTGTATGCACTGCAGATTTATAATAACAAGATCAAGCTAAACTTTGCCTTTGCTATAAATTAGGGCTTAAAAGAAGGAAATATTTTAAAGTATTTCATAGATTTGCAGACTGGATATAGCATATCTCATTGGTCTTCACTATGGGTCTGATCTAAAGCCCACTGAAGTAAATTGAAAGGCTGTTATTAGCATCAGTGGGCTTTAGATGAGGCCTTATCTTATTATTTTCATTTTACTAAAGAATTTTTCCTGGGATTAAAGAAAAGAATAGTGATATATTTGTCAAATAAAATCCAAAGCAGTCTATCACCCTCAATTAAGTTTTTTAGTACAGTCTTTAAATACACGTGTGTGTATGTGTGTAAATATATTATATTTTGGTAAAGCTGGATTGCAAGTTACAAAAGATCAGTTTCTGACAGCAAAAGATGGGTAATTAATGGGACTAGGAGACAAAATGCCAGCTTGTAGATTCGTTTCCCCTGCAGAAATAGGCGCCCCTGTTAGATTGCTCTTTCTTGATCTGATGTAACAAGAACAGAGAGTCAGCTGTGAATCAAGCGCCTTGTCCTCATTTCCTTGATCATTGACATGGTTTGAGAGAAAGTGAAAGGAGGGATTATTTGTGAGGTTATTAAAAAAATCCAGCTGCCCCTCATCCTCCCCTTTAAGATGCTGAGATATTTCTAGAACGTTCCATGAGTTTGACGTTTCTCATTAAATATCATCCTCTTCCCCCCTACTTCTTATTTGTTAAAAAGTGCTTTTTACAAGTCACTAAGCAGATAATTCAAAGCTTTGAGTGGATTGCCAGTTAGCAATACAGTGGGAAAAGCATTTTTATTTTATTTTTTACCCAGCAGGCTGTGTAATGGTTACAGAAATTAAAGGATAATTGCATTTGAGTGAATTTATGCTTTTACAAGCCCACTGTTACTGTTATTAGAATATTTACCATTTTTGAAAATTCTCTCTTCATGTAGATCTATTAATTTTTCATTACCATTCTGTGCTGGAAACTAGCCATTTTGAGGGTTTTAGTCATATCAGATTGACATAAGGACTAATTTTTCTGGTGATTTTAATTATTGCCCATTACCGTGCCTTTGCACTTAGGTGTCATTTGCAACATCATTAGGTTCATTCATTTAAAGTTTACATTAGAAATGATCATTAATGACTTTTTTCTTTATTGATATTTTCATTGGGTTTCACACAGATTAGGTGCTAAGGTAGTTTCCAATTAAAAAAAAAAATCTCTGAGAAATGTCTTTCCGTTTGAGAGATTAAGATTACAAAGTTTTATCTTCTGTGCATACATCTGCGCTGTATAAAAACTGCTGACATGTAAAAGTGCTTGGTAATACATATAAAACAGATTTTTACTCCTAATGAAGAGCTTTACTGGAGACTATCTTATCACAGATCAGAGCTAGTCAGAGAATAGAGAGCCATAACACCCAAATACAAACATTCATTATTTGTTGGGTGTGTGTTGTCTCTTTTAATTAAAGACAAGCTGGACAAAAGGTTTTACAACCTTTTTAGTTTAAGAAGAGAAGACTCAGAAATAGTGAGCCATTTTAATTAATCGATTATTTTTGTGAAGGGGAGGGGGGGGAGAGTCCCTTCTCCTCTACTCCAGGCAACATTTGTCATCCTTTGGCAGGAATGACTAATTTCCTTCTAAATCTCCAATTTGGAATCACATAGACTGGCTTCCATTCCCTCCCCCACACCCAAACTCTTCTGGTGTTCTATATTTGGGGAAGGGAGGAGGGAGAAGGGAGGAAGGTTATATGTTTCTGACCTGCTTTACTGCTCTTCATCTGAAAGTAAATTAATGCACACACTAGATTCCCCTCTACTGTGCTGATTGGATCCTTGTGCCGATTAAATATTTCACACTGATAGAGGGATGCTGAAAGCACTCAGCTGGTAATATGGTATGTACATCAGTGGTACAATAACTGACTTTCAGGTTAATGTCAAACAAAACCCCCAGTTTGCTAGTTTTGATTAGAATGAGTTTTGCTTTGAATTTAAATCCTTGTGCCCTGCTGCAGCCATGGCTAATTAACAGAGATCTGATAGAAAAAATGAATAAATTCTTATTTCTAATGACAGGCAGGCAGTAAGTTGTCAAAAAAAAAAAAAAAAGAAAGAAAGAAACCAACACATAAAAGACCTTTTTTTCAGTAGCTACCATACATGTGCCTCGATAGACAAACCTTTCTCACTCTGTACCTTCCTGATCAGTTTTCCAAAAGACTTCTTGTTTGACCAAGGGTCTATCATCGCTCTACAAGTCTATTCCTGCTTTCTGTACTTCCTGACAGTTCTGCCAGGACATTTCTTTGACCGATATTCAAGTTCTCATCAGATTTTTCTTTTTCCTATTGATGAAAACTAGGAGCCAGGAAACAACCCAAAACAGCAGTGAAGTCACTACTACTTCACTAAGTACCTGTCTCTTTCACTCTCTATCCACAATTCTTTCTGCCTTACATTTGTCTCTCTTATGCTCTTCAGTCTATCATAGCACACTTGAGAGGGCTGCGAGTGACTCTTGCTTTGTGGATCAGCAAGCAGAAGAGGTGTTAACTCCTCACTGGTGATGTGCTGGAGTGGGCTCCCTAGAGCCCCTTGTTAAAATTGCAACACCAAATTAAAGGGAAGGTTGGATGATTTCCTGCCTCTGATGGAGTTCACCCCCACTCTCTGAATACTGTTAAATCATCCCTCTCAGAGATGACATATCCCTGGGGTTCATTAAAAATACTTCTGTAGTGCAATCGCCCCCACCCCCCCGGAATGAACCAGATTGCACCAAAATGGCAGGTTGTTAAAAAAATAAAATAGGAAGAAGCGGCTATCCCAGACTCCTCTACAAACAAACACCATTGCCCCAGCTCAAATTACAGAGCTCAGACATAGTGATATATTATCAATATACTGTTGTTTCGGAACAATGTGTAAAATGTTCCCCTCAAAGTGCCTCCCTCCTTGGTTATTGAAATGACAGAGCATTTTTAAAAATGGGAAACCAAATAGGTTCTTCAGTCCCTCCCCCTCCACTCTGTGAGTGCAGCAACTCTGGTACTTGGTACTGTCCACAAGCAAAGAGAATATGTTTTTATGGAAGCCATTCGTTGAAACAGTGGTAGTATATCACTGATCCGACACAAGGCCCTAGTCCTGCAAATACTTACAGAGGTGTAGTATTCATAGGAGTAGCCCTATTAATTTCTCTAGGGCAGTGGTTCTTAACCTTTCCAAACTACTGTACCCCTGAAGCCTGAGTCCCACCCCCACGGGGCTGAGGCATGTAACTTAGTTTCATGGCGCCCCTGTGGCTCCAGGCAATTGCCTTTCTTGCCACCCCCAATGCCAGCTCTGCACTTGCGACCCCTCTAAAACCCCAGGTTAAGAAACACTGCTCTAGGGATACTTCTTTGAGTAAAGTTATGTAGGATCAGAAGTGATTGCAGGATCAAGGCCCAAATGAATAAGGGTCATTGCTCACAGCTGGGTATCAAAATGGCAAGCACATTGAAAAGCATATGAAAATGCATACCGTTACCACAACCACAAATCTTGAAACAGTCTGTGTGTGCACTGTGGTTATAGCCAGAACCAGAATATGCTTAAGGGCTGTTACTGTTAGAATATTAAAGAGTCGCTTGTTTAACCAAGTTTTATTGTGAGAACTGAGTAAATTAACAGAGGTCAAGACCTTCTTCTCTGAGGGAATCTCTATTCAGCTTTCTCACATTCAGTGCCTTAGGTTTGTGACAAATGTTAAATTATCAAGTGGTGGGCCCTCACTTTGGTTCGGTAATGGGTTACTATTCTTCTGTGAGCTTGACAAATTCTCATGGTTACACAAAATGGTTTTTTTTCTAGGCCAGCTCAGGAAAAGAACAGATGTTGCTCTGGAAACAATTGCAATTTTTCATAGCAAAACTGCATTGTCAGGGAATATCGTTTTGGAAGGATTACTAGAACAAAGCCTGTGTCTAAAGCAGTGGTTCTTAACCTTTCCAAACTACTGTACCCCTGAAGCCTGAGTCCCACCCCCCACGGGGCTGAGGCATGTAACTTAGTTTCATGGCGCCCCTGTGGCTCCAGGCAATTGCCTTTCTTGCTACCCCCAATACCAGCTCTGCACTTGCGACCCCTCTAAAACCCCAGGTTAAGAAACACTGGTCTAAAGCATAAGGGTTTATGATACAGACAGTGATGGGCAGTGAATTCTAAGTCCCTTTTAAACAGGTCAGATATCTTAGTTTGGAAACATGAAGGTTTGTTGGCAGGCTTGTATCAGTTTAAAGTCACTGCCACAGGGGAGCATAATCAGTAGCTGAGTATAAAATTGTTTTGGAATGTGACTACATTCTTATTTAATAATTTACATAGGTGTATGTGTGGATTACTGTTGATATAGTGTGATATCAGGCCCATCGGACCTTCAGTAAGGTTACCAAAAAATGATGTAAACTACAGCAGAGTAAGAGCTGAGAAATGGAACCCTTAAATTACAGGGAATGGTAATATCAACCCCCCAATGTGAGTGTCAGTGCAAGTATGTTCCAGCATCTGTACTAAGACAGAATAGCTGTTCTGCCTGTGGCTTCTGAAAGCAGCATTCTTCAAATCCATCTCTCTCCCCTATTCCCTTTTCTTTAATATGCAACTCAGCAATCTGTTTAATAATTATACAAGGTAGCAGCTGAGTAGCTGGTAGGAGCCTCACTTATTCCAAATGTCCTTGAATGATAGTAAAACTGTTGTATCCACGTTTTCCCCACACCCTACAAACCTTCATGAGCACAGACCTCTATGG
Organism: Emydura macquarii macquarii; assembly: GCF_026122565.2. Taxonomy (NCBI): domain Eukaryota; kingdom Metazoa; phylum Chordata; order Testudines; family Chelidae; genus Emydura; species Emydura macquarii. The sequence continues at coordinate 11,258,714 of NW_027132342.1, read as the reverse complement.
AACACACTGTTTTTTGCACTTAAAAATAATCATAAAGGGTAAAGCTATTTTGATACATTTGGAAAAAATATCAGCACTGCTTTGTACTATTGAAATCTAAGAAGAGGAATCTACCATGTAGAATATAGAAAATCATAAACAAGCGGCAGCTTTCCAGCACACTGAAGTGTGTTTGCATGTGACTGGCATACATATTTCAAACTTCAGTTTGCCTGTGGCATCCTGCAGTGAAAATGAAAGTTGTGCTGCTATTGAAAAAGCGCTGCTGCGAAATTGGTGTACTGTGAGAACTGTTATGCTGTAGATGAGAAGCAGTAAGCTGCTTTCCAACATTTAGAACTAATATTTTTTTTGGCTCCCCCATTATGACAGCACATGTTTTTAACTGTTATGCCCAAAGCATGCTTAGATTCTTATTATTCATCAGTCCAAAAGTGTCAGAGAATATGTTATGCTGACTGAGTCCCAAAATGTAGATTTTCTCTCTTTTTAGAAACAAAAATATCCTTTTAATTAATTTGGCAGAAATATAATACTGCAGATGTAGGTTTTGTTGGGGATTTTTTTTTTTTTTTTTTTTTTGCTACTCATACCATCCTGTTGTTTCTGCCAAGACCCATTTATCAGCATCTCCATGGAGTATAACATTTAAAAAAAAGTTATTTAAAAAAAAAAACATATTGTTTCTATTCTCTTATCAAAAGAATCTAACTATAAGAGTGGTTTTGATATGTTTGGTAGATGCATTATCATGGAACAATTCAATCAGACACAAATGAAAAATGACACTCTTTTCAAACAGATGACTAGCTTTCCGAAGTTAATCTTCAAGATCTACTACTCAGAGAAGGTTCCATATTTTGCATTTAAAATTCATACCTTTTAAGCAAATTCATCATTTCAATATATACATGATAAGAAGTACTGTTTTGGCTACTTAGTGGAAGTATTTGGAATAAGTTGGTTGGTTATTTCACAGGCTTATGATTCTTTCCTGCATTTAAGTTTTTTACAGATTAAAATTAAAGTAAAAACATACACAAGTATCCCTATAACAGGGGAAAAATATAGAGGGGTGAACCATAAAAAACCAATTAATATTTGCTGAGTCAATTTTTAAAACGAACAACAAAACTAATCGTTTCAGCTATTTCTGCCGCATACATACAGGCATTTTCATCAGTTTATTATGAAAATTAGTGGCACAAACTATTAATGTTTCTCAAGGGAATTTGTGGAACATCATGGAAAATAAGGCTGATATTAATGTGAGTAAAGAAACAGCTAAACATTTTTAATTGTACTCAATTTCTGCTTTGTATTGTCTCTTTTTTTTCCCCTTTACAGCAAGTTGAAAAGCAATTATTAGGTATTAAACTGTGTAGGAAAAGTATCCTCCCTGCTTCTTAACTTGCTTTTGTTTCCACTGGGCTCCAAATAATGCATATCTTCAGGAATGGTGAAATTTTGCTTGTTTTGTTGAACTGACTCAGAGAGAATTTAAAGTATTTTGGTACCTTTTAAATGTTGTATGATAAAAATAATGAATGTCCTTACGCTTATAGTGAAAGTGTGTAGCAATACAACATATTTGTATGTTTCTGTGGTGTGAAGTTTCCTATTCTGGCAATCTAAATAATGGGAACTTCTTAGCATAGACATTAAAATCTAGTTCTAAAATCTGATAAACAAGTAAAATATAGGTGCAGAGGACATATTCTGTTCTCAAACTACTGGATATCCTGGCCCCATTAAAGTAAATGGCAAAATTCTCAATAAATTGAATAGAGGTAGGATTTCACCCCTAGACTATTTATTTCCGAGTAACAGACTTATACCATTGTAACTAAGAGCAGAATTTTGCCCATGGTCTCTATTATGAGCTTTTAGTGTTGTATCACATATGACATAGAATAAAACAGTATCACTGCAAAGCTGAAATCTTACTCTGAAAGCTGCATCTTATTCGGAATATGAGGAGACAATACTAGGAGATATAAAGCTACAGTGAGATAAAGATAAAAAGGTTTGATACAAGTCTCCTATATCCAGTACTTTGACAACTATAAAGGCATGAGTAGGTCAGTATAACATAGAACAGTAGAAGAAAATAGATATTTATAAGTTCTCAGCAATATTGCATTTTAACAAATGACATTTTTACATGCCTTAAAAAGTAAGTTTTTTGGTTTCACTAGAATGCTTGAAGCTAATAGCTTGAAAAATAATGCAGGTTATTTTTTAAAAAATCTTAAAGAAAATGCACATTTAAAAAATATGAGGTGAAAACAAATGGAAAAGTAAAATGTGTAAATCCTGGAGGAAATCTGAAGAATTGGGAAACTAAATCAATGTGCAGGCTGAGATTGGAAGGTGTAATGAATATTGTGGTTTGCAATCTAATGAAAGATGTCAGAGTTTGAAAATACTGGCTAGCCTGCTCTGAAATGTAAAGACCTTTTTATGCATTGTTATTTGTCATTTATAGTGAGGTTGCCCCTAGTCGTGAACTTAGGTGCTAGGTGCTCTACAACCACAGAGCAAAAAAAAAAAAACCCTCCAGAAAGTGATTCAAGAGGAATTAAACAACTTCATCCATCCCACAAACAAACAAACCTATCAGTAAAAATTCACTTTAACAGTTAAAAGACATCGATCAGACAAATAAAAAGCTACACCAAGCCAGTGTGATGTTAAGAGCAAGCTGGAGCAGAGAAGAGAATGAGATCTGCCCAACTCTCCTTCCTCCTTTAAGAAGTGCTAGTGATGTTAGCCACTGGGTCTGGATCTCTCCTCTCTCCTGGTGCATAGCCCGGTTCCAGGAGCCTAAGGTAGCCCAGAGGAAGAGAAGTGAGAGGCAGAAGGTGTATGCAGCCAGGCTAGCAGTGGGGCGCTCCCAGCTGGAGCAGGCAGCAGCAGCAGGGTTGCTCCAGGACAGGGCTCCATAGGGAGGGGAAGTGTCAGTGCCGCCTCTGGGCTGCTGTTTGCATCTGGAGCACCTGGCAGAGCCGGGCTGGCTGCAGATGTTCCCATGCACTTACAGAGGTACCAGCATGCCCCGCCTCGGCTCCTCTCCCTCCTGTGCTGGGACCGAGGGGAAGGGGTCGGGGATATGCTGCTGTGGCTCCCACTGCTGTGTGGCAAGGCCGGTGGTGACGATCGCGCTTCTCTCTCTCCTTCTCCCTGTGGCAGAAGCTGATGGTGCGGAGCTGCCCTGCTGCGATGATGGTGGGGAGTGGGGGCAGCGGAAACACCAAGCCCGGCAGGGTCCCTGCGCTTCTCAAAGTGTCCGGCGGCAGCAGTCAGAGCCTGGCCATCTCCGTCCTGCCGGCCAAGGCTCCCATCGCGATGGTGACGGCACATATCAACGGGGGGCTGGGCTGCAGCGCACCCGGCATGGAGCCCTCACAAAGTGCCCCCATCAACCTGCAGACCACAGCCAAGCTGGTGACAGCCCACAGAGCGCCCGACTCCCGCTCCCAGGTAGGATTTGCCAGGGCTGGGCCCCCGCTGCACCGTGCTCTGCCAGCTGCGGGCTCTGGGTTGTCAAGGGTCCCAAGACAAAGCAGCAAACTTGCCTTTCCAAAAAAGCCCAACAAACCCAAAAGAAGCCCAACTTGTGCCATAGGGAGCATGTAACAAGAGACACTTACATGTCGGTCTGTCGTGCTGGTCCACGGCCGCTCCGCCACCCGTCCAGTCCACTGCGCCGCTCTGCCATTCTACCCGCCCGTCCGCCAGTCCGCCCGCCCGCCGGTCCGCCCGCCCGCTCCACCTGTCTCTGCCCACTCCCGCTGCTCTGCTCTGCCAGTCTGCAGTGCTGCCCCCCGCTGTGCCAGCCAGCTGGCATGCACTCAGTAACAATCATCCTACAGACAGCACATATGTAGCGAACAAACTGTAGTTTGTGTGTTTGGAACTACAAACACTTGGTCTCGGCTTCCTCTGTGCCCGGGGTCTTTGTTGCCTCAGTTTGGTACATTCTCATGTTGAACCAGCTAAGCATCTCCGGAATTGGGACAAACTGGTTGCAACAAATCCCATGCCGTCTTAACTCATAGCAGATATGCAGTATACTTGTCAGTCTGTTGACCCATCCTGTTACGGAGCTTGGATTTCACATTGTTCATGTGAGAGAACACTCTTTCCACATCTGCATTACTCAGAGACATGGCAAGAAGGGAAAGTGCAAACCAGGCCAGTTCCTTAAAGCACCATTCACCACTGCTGTCTTCAAAACAGTATACTTCCACCCAGAACTGCTCTGCCTTTTTGTTATCAGCAGTCTTCCATTTTTGGAAGTTGATGGTCTGATACTGTGTATCCAAAGTCTCCAGGTCTCCTTTGTACATTTTCAACATGGAGATGGTAGATAGTTGCAGTTTTGCCCTGACACTGAGAAAGAATGACTGATGGACTGAATGCTGACATAGAGTTCCACAGACCGATATTTGCAGGGAGTCAGGACCGCACTTGTTTTGCAGCTTCGAGAAGAAAGTCTCAGAATCTACTCTTTAAATCATCTTCAATAGCTTTGCTTCTCTAAAGCCGAAGTAAAAACTGTTCCAAAATTGACAGCAGAGAGAGGCAGTCACTCAAGTTGACTTCCAGGAGCTTAGCATAAGATGCAGGGATCCTTCATGAAATCAACAGTCTTGACAAAAGACCACGGAAGAATGCATGGAGGCAGTCCAGCATTTTGAAGGCATTACCTCCAGATTCCAGTTGGAACATTTTATTGATTCTAGCAAATTCCTGTGAAATCGGTGTCAGAAACTATAAATACAGTTTATTCACAGGGTCACAATACATCTGATGCAGAGATTTTGTATCATAGCATCATTGCTTATTTGGAAATGCAGCTTTAGCTCATCCCACAAATCCAGTATGCGCACACAACATTCATAAATGGAGAGCCATCTGGTTGCTGATAACAGGACAAGCTTCAGTGGTGTGTTACCGTGATTGATCACTTGGAATGTCTTGGCATAGTCATACTGTCTCAGGGAGATGTGAGAACCAGCTGTAGGAATGTGATACTAAATGCTGTAGACTACGTGGCATTTCCGTTGCTTTACTGGTACACACAGCTGGATTGAGTGACATACACATTTGATGAGAATGAGATTCGGATTCCTTTTGAGATCTGTGTACACTGAATTCTTGCTCCCAACCACAACGCTGCAGTTATCAGTCCCAATGCCCACACACTTGCTGAAATCAAGACCCACACTGCCAAGAAAGTCAATCAGTGCTTTGGTAATTACTTCTGCTATTCCACCTTCCAAACTCACTAGTCCCAAAAATGTGGACACTATTTTGTTCAGGGAGGTGCTGAAATACCACACAACGATACAAAGCTGCTTTACTGTACTGATGTCTGAACACTCATCTATGACAAGTAAATACTGGGACTCACCAATGTCTTTGATGAGGTCAGAGAACATGCAGAGAGCAATAACATTGTTTATTAGCACTGTGCATTTTGTGCCATGGAGATTTACATCTCTGTCAAAAGCTAATGTGGAGACCTCCCCAAGCTGATCCACAGAACTAACCGTTGAATGGCAGGCAATGTAGCAGGCCAAGCATAGCTCCAGTCACTGCACTGAGGTTGAGGTTGAAGGTCTTGACACAGTGAATCCAACATCTGTCATCTTCATCATGAACATGAGGAAAATGGTGCTACATTTGTTTTATGGTTGTCAGTCCCTGCACATTGTACAAGGTCTGCATGGTGGGCACAAATCAGGGTATTGCAGAATTTACAGGACGCTTTGCTGTCATCGCCAGCCATGAGCCTTAGCCAGTCTTTCAGATCCTTTTCTTTTTCCCACTCCTTTCTCTATTTCTTTCCATACTTTGCCCATTTGGAAGACTTCATGCTTCTTTCGTTGGCTGAGCCTTGAAATATCAGACAAGTGATGCTACAATGGAACAGGATACAAATGGGATGTGTCAAGTAGGTTAGGTGGTCCAGACCCAGAAAATTTGACGCCCCCCACCCTCCCACCCAGTATTCCAAGGACTCAGGGGCTGGGGAGGGGGGGCGGGGGAGGAGAGAGTGGCCATGTGGGATTTGCCTGCAGCAACTGTCTCCACACACACAGTTTCAACATTGATACCAAAAAGGAAAATGAACATGGCACCTTTGTTTATTTGCCCACCTTTCCTTATTTCCCCGCTCCAAATATTTGTTTTTTTACCCTCCTCCACACCTTTGTGTCATCACATGCTGGGATTGTAAACATTTGGGAACAGGTAATGCCTTTCAGATGTGTAAGCCAGCGCCTCTAACATAATAAGTCCTTGAGTCTTGTTAAAGACTCTAGGTGATACTGGAATACAAATCATAATAAGCCTTCAGTTGCATGATCACATACTATTTCCACAGGGCCACTGCCTCAGTTAGCATGCGGTTTGAATAAAGCATAGTAAATTGGACAGGACTGCACTCCTTTGCTAATGAGGGTGTAATTATTTTATCACGTTAAGATTTTTGTACATACAAAGTTAATAAAAGTCACTACCATTATCAATACCTGTTGGCCACGTCTCTGCTTAGTGGCTGCACCCCCTCCCCCTCTCTCCAGCAGTTAGGTATACTGTGAATTAACTGAACCTGGTGAAAGCAGCATCCCCTCTGCTCAACACCTGAGCCAGGCTGGGTCAGGTGGTAGTGGCCCGGCCCAGCCCCATGGGCCTGGACTCTGGACTCCCCGGAAGCACAGCACACCAGCGAGCCGGGTCTGGGCACTGGTAGTGGCAGTGAGCCAGTCCCCCGCAAGCAACTCTGGCCCTGCGGCTGCCACCACTGAGTCCCCCACTCCAGTGGTGCCTCCACTGACCGCATGTGCGACCCATATCCCCCTCCTCCCCAGCAGCCCTGAAGTCCAGCCCCCACTGGTGAGGTCTGGTCTCACTTGCACACCCCACCACCTGTTGCCCAGTACTGGGTGTGCACTGCAGGAGGAATGGACGCCAGTCACAGGCAGCTGCCCGGTGCCTGGTGCACACTGTGCCTGCCTGCACACACATCGCCCACCCATCGCCACACTCCCTTGCAGTGTGCTGCACAGTGCACCCGACAGTCCGGTATGGAGCAGAGCCGCCCGGCTGGGAATCCAGGAACCAGACCGACCCCGATTCAGTTGATGGAGCCAGAGAGGGCAGTGGCTCATGAGTCGCATGCTGTGGCTGCCCCAGACTCCGGCAGAGAGCGTGACCATCACAGTTCGTGGAATCACAGCGGGCCCAGCCTGTGGCAGTGCCAGAGCACGACGTGGCACCGCAGGAAAGACAGCACTGAGTGCCCCGCGGCGGGGGAAGGGTCTGGGAGCCGTTGCCTGATCTCCGCTGCTCCCCGGCGGCAGCGCCCCGCAGGGGGGGCTCTGCGAGCCCGTTTCCCGCTCTCCCCCACTCCCTCCCCCGACCCCCATCGGCGGCAGCGCCCCGCGGGGGGGGGGTCTGCGGGCCCGTTGCCCGCTCTCCCTCCCACGCTGTGGGGACGTGAGTGACCGGAGCACGTGCCCCCGGGCCGCTCGGCGGCGGAGGAAGGCGGGGGAGGGGGACATGACAGGCGCTGGTTCCCGCGGCTCCTTTGCTGGCTTCCCCCGCAGCGGGAGCCCTCGGCCGCCAGCAGGCCTGAGTTGGGGTCGGCGCGGTCGCAGGGCCCTTGGCCGCCTGCTACAGAGGGGGGCGGCTCCTCCGAGGAGGAGGACCCGGAGGCATGGCATGGCATGGCATGCTGCCCCCCGTTCGCCACTGCCTTCTGAGCGCCCCCGGCCCTCACCTGTGCTCCCGCTGTCCCCCCGCCGATCCAGGAGCGCTCTCCCACCGCGCTGCCGCGGCCGCCCGCCGCGACGCTCCCTGGTCCTCCGTCCGGCCAGGCAGCGCGGCGCAGGCTGAGCGCTGCACACCGCTGGTCAGTGCGTGCAGCGCGTGCGGCGAGGGAAGGGGGGAGAAAGGCTGAAATTGCAGGATAAAATTAGAGAAGTTAAGATAAGAGAGACACGTGAGTCCGCTAGGAGAGACGAGTCGGTGCCTGCTGCTGCCCGCGCCGCGCGTCCGCGGGGCGGGGCGCGGGGCCAGGGGAGGGGCTGCAGCCACACTGGGGGCTCTGAGTGGGGGACGAGACGAGGGGGCGGTCGCGTATCCTGCCGGCAGGGGGGCTGATGGGGGAGGGCCAGGAGGGCAGAGGGTGAGGCTTGCGGGGTCTGAGTGGGGCAGGAGAGAATGGGGTGATGCTGCAGGGAGGTCTGAGATGAGGAGCAGGAAACATAACACCTAGGATAACCGGATCAAATGTCCTGTTTTTATAGGGACAGTCCCGGTATTCTAAGCTTTTTCTTGTACAGCCGCCTATTAGATCACCCTAATAACACCTGAAGGCTAAGGTGACTTGGGGAACAGAATTCTGGTGGAGGAGGATAGGGCTGTGTGAGCTGAGCTGGACAGCGGAAACCGGAGGTGCAGGTCAAACCCTAAACTGCTGCTGTTTCTGTTTTAATTATATTTCCTCCAATTTGTTGATCCTCCGTGGCACTTTTTTGGTGTGCAAGGAAACAGGTTTTTTAAAATAATTCATTTAAGGGCTGTTGTGGTGCTCGGTTACCATGCGTTCCTGTTTAGCTTGACCATTGGCTTGCACTGGGAGAGAGATAGGGAGATGTAGCCTTCTGAGGAACAAATGTAATTGTGTCACATGGTACAATTGTTTCACCTATCTGGTATGGCAGTGTGGTTCTTCTACCTAGCAAGATTCAGGTGAGGAACAAGCAGAAACAAACTATATATGTACATGCTGACATGCTCTTGTATTCTCAGGGCAGTTGGTAGGAGTCTGTCTGAGGTTTTTCCATAGCACTCATATAATTGAAACACTGAACAGATATTAAGGAAGAGTTTGCAGAACAAGGAACCTGTCCTGTTCACTAGAAGCATCCTCAGGTCCAAAAACCAAACAAACCACTCCAATGAGACCATGTCGAAACAGGGTGAAATGACACTAATAAAGTCTCAGATAAGAGGAAAATACTAAATTCAAAGTCTGTGCCCAAAGCTTGTGAGATAAGGATGTGAGCTATTACCCTTAGCACTCAAAAGTCTAAAGCAACAGACTCCAGGCTAAGGTGGGGGCCCAGTAAGTCCATGTGAAGAGTGGGAGAACAGAGGGTCTGCATTTACAGATTTCCTTTCTGCACAAAGGAGCTTATAAGGACCATTTATTCCTGTACCCTGACCTCTGCTTACCCATTACAATCCCAGCAAAGGCTACTTTTAGAGCCTCTTGCAAGGGTCAGTGAAGAACAAAATGTGCACTAGAGAAGCTGTCCTTTAAGAGGAAAACTATAATTGAAAGCACATGTAAAACAAATTTGATGTTGGAAAGTCTGAAACTCTCTGAAGTCCATGGTCTGTGGAGTGTCACCCTAAATGCTGTGGAGAGAATGTTCATCACTTACCGTATTGAAAAACAACAAACTCTGTTTAGTTAACTGACTGATTAACAAATAGGAGAGCACGTCAATCCACCTTGGGAACTAAATCCTTCCCTTGTTTATTCTGGTACAACATCATTGACTTTAAAAGAGCTAATAGGCTCTGGCAGCAGAAAAAGGGTCCAGCTGCTTCGTGCTGCCAGAGCCTTTCCTTGCTGCCTCCCCACTGCCAGAGACTTTCTCTGCACCAGCTCCAGCAGTGAGGCATCAGCAGGACATTGCACTGCTAAAAGTAGCAGTGTAGATGTGGAAGGCACTGTCTGGTTGTGTGGAGAGCCTGCAATTTCAGGTATGTAGAGCACTCTACTTTCCTAAGCGGTCTCACCATCTACATTACTATTTATTCCCATACTAGCAGAGTATAAACATTCTACACATGTGTAGACTTAGCCTTTGAATAGTGGGCTGTGAACTTGTCACCTCTGGCAGAAGATAGGGTTCTTAGAAGGGAGGAATCTTTCCTGATAGGATGCTGCCTGCATCCCCCTCCGAAGGGAAGATTGGCCCTGCCCTTTTCCCAATCTTATTGTCTTTCACTGTGCAGAGCAGCCCCATGTAACTCAGCTCTGTGCTGCCAAGGATAGTTCATCTGCTCTATGACCTTCCAAACCAGAAGCAGTATTTGTCCCATAGTTATTTATCTTTCTCCCTAGAACAATTTAATTTTAAGAGGAGGTTTGCTGTAATCAGAATAGCAATGGGAACATTGCTCTACATTTGGGATTTGCATTCATTTAATTATAAATAGGTTTCACTGTGTTTGAGCTCTCACTAAGTAGCTTTCACTGTACAAAGTTTCTTGCAACTTTAGTTTTATGATTCTGCATTTCTGATCGTGTCAAAAATTTACAGCAATAGAAAGCTGTACAATAGCAAGCTTGTGTAGCACTCAGGAGCTACACTGAGTACTGTAGTATTTACATCTCTTTGAATAAAATATAGTTGATAGGCATGAATAAGAACAGTTTCAAATATTAAAAGGAATGTATAAAAATGTAAGTTACCTTTGGATCTTGATTAGTGGAAAACTCAGGGCCTGGATAGTAAGTTGATTACCACGCTAACAGAATTAAAGTGTTCTACAATTCTTTTTTTTCTCCAGTCAAAAAAAATCTATTCTTGTTTGACATGCAGAAACCTTGATTCTGCCTGCCTCTGTCCCAGAGCAGGAATTTCAGATCAATAGCAGTAACACCTTAGTTACCAATGTTAGAGCCTTACTTGAGGATGTCACTATTGGCAGCGTAACCAATGGCTACTTCCTTTTTTTTCTTTTCTTTTCTTTTTTTTTTAATGGCTCTGAAAAGCAGTTTTTCTTTTGAAATGTATAAAGTTTCTGAGATGGGGATAATGACCGTCTTCTGCTGCCTGGGCTAGGGAGGCAAGCTGATAGCAGTAAATGAGATTACTGCCATAGTGCAGTTTTTCCCTCTGTGTCTGCAAAATGCGGGAAAGGGCAACGGCATGAAATGTAATGTTATGAGATTCTGAACATTGGTTTCTGCTGGAAAGCATTTAAGAGGATCAGCATGTGTGCATGGTCATCTCGAGTGGTATCTAGCCAAAAGGATGAAATGCTAAATGAAACTCAGCAGAAAAATGGGGCATAAAATGATAAGGGGACCCCTTTGAACCTAGACATACAACTTTTAAATATAGATAGGATTAAATATAAGTACTTTCATTAAAGCATGTCTATTTGCCATGTGTCAGCATTTCCATCATAGGCCCTGGTTTCCCAATGTTTTTTAAGTGATTTAGAGACATTATTGATTGTCAGGGAAACTAAATCTGTTTAAAAATGGTATAAATAAATACATGCACAATAATCTTTAAAGGATTCTTTAGAGATTTAGCATACAATTTATCCCAAAGAACAAACACTGGGAGGTGCTCAGATACTAGGTAATGAGGGGCCATATAAGTATCATAGATTGACAGATTTTAGATTAACACCCCCCCCGCCCCAATTTATGATTCCATTTGAACTTGTTCAGTTTTATTTTCTGTTTTCTAGCCTTACCTCCACTTTCTGATTGAAAGCAGGGGCTGGGGTTCCTTTGCTGATCAGGCAGGGAGGGGGCAAAGCAGATAGAAAGCTGATAGTGTCCCATCTGCTGTGGTGGAACACTGCATCAAGTAACAGAAAATTCCTCCTCTGCTTCCTCCTCCTCTAAACAGCCATGCTTGGGACCAGAAAGGACCACAATGTGGGAGAAGCATAAAAACTCTTGGCTGATGGGAGAACAGGAGGACCAGACAGCTCTTGGGGTCACAAGCACTGCAAGTGGAGGGAGGGAAAAATACAATTCATAGACCACCCAGCCATTTCTCAAGAGCCACTGAGAGAGGTGCGGGGAAAGGTCTTCTAAGTAGCCCTGGCATTAGGTTGCTGCCAGAATTAGCTCTTGCCCTGGCAATATATGCTGTATGCTCCCCATTCACTTACCACAATCCCAAGGACTCCCAAAGTGCAGAGAGAATTAGAGAAGTTGGCTGCGGGAACGTTGATATGCTGCTGTAAAGAGCATGCTCTTTACAGCAGTCCCAGCCTAAGGCGGCTCAGGACTCTGCTCTTACCATTCTGCGCAACGCTTGGGGAATATCCCAGCAAGACAATAGACCCTATCCCTCCACACAATATTAGTGCCTACAAACACAGTTGCTGACTCACACATGAGTCTGTCAATCATGTTAAAATCATATAGAATGGATCATTGTTCACAGCTGAATTAGATGAGACCATCAAACTGTCAGATATTTCCAAAGGCCAAATTTGAACTCCAGTTTCCAGAGATGAAAATCTCATAAACTAACACAGTGCATCACCTGACTTAGTCTTAACTTTGATTTTCATGCTTTTCTCACTAGTTTGTGGTACAATGTTATGGTCATATTGCATTCTTGTTTGGGGCTTAGATAGGCATATGTAGCTATCTAGTTTGTTCAGAAAAATGGGGCTTCTGTTTGTGTAGATGGATGTTCATACACTCTTTAGGTGTGTGTTTAATAGCATATATTTGAACATTTGGCCACTAAACTTCAAGAACTTAACTCTGTATGTGCAAGCCATTTGTGGTGTATGGATTAACTTGTAGAATAATTTATTCAACAATAGGGAGTAATTTTAAAATGATTATTTCTTAAACCTGCTTTAATACCAGTCAAACACTATTTGTCATATATTGTTTGATGCATACTAGTGAAATTGATGGTATTTTAAGGAACATCTCTTGTTTGGTGCTTAATGTCCAATATGAAGCTACTAAGAAGGATTTGATCAGATTAAGAAAGTATGTTTATGTGCTAAGCATGTAAAGGATGGTACACTATAATACAAATGACTTCTTAATGATCAATAACAACACTCTGGATGCTATGCCCTTGATATTCTTCATGTAGTTCTCCTTTGTTTCTTTGAAATGTAGGTGGACATCTTAGCTGGAGGAAGTAAGAAAGGAGAGAGGGAAGACATGCACTTATTAGTAGGGCCCCAAACCCTGCATGGGATTCCATGTGGGCAGGCCCCAGTGACCTGACAGGGCTCCACATGGGCTCAGGGTTTGCTTTTTGTGCATATTTACTCACAGGGTTGGAGGTTAAATTTTTTATTGTCCTAGGATGAATTCTGATGTGGGTGAAAAGAAGTAGCTGCTATATACTTTTCTGTCTAGGGTCACTTAGATCCAGATCCACAAAGAGACTGACTTACGCTTTGAGATGCTGAGTGTCACAGCTAGAGAACCACAGGAACAACACTATGATTCATAAAGCCTAGGCTCACTATACAATGAATGGGGAGAAGTAGGCACCTCAGAATGTGATCCACAAAACCAGCATGCTGTGCAGGATGCTGCCTAAGCCAGCCAATGGGAGATGCTGACCAGAGGGGTGTGTGCTAAGCCCTGCTCCTCTCTTGGAGTTTGGCAGCTAAGTCTGGGCAGCAGGAAGATGTCTGTTTGCAATCCTCGAACTAGGGAAAGGCGGAGGATAGGGCACTTCAATCAGGGGTGAGCACTCTAGCCACTTGGCAGAGCCTCCTCCTGTGAATTCTCCTGAGGGGCCCAATCCAGTAATTGATTTCTGAGCACACCTGCCAGATTGGGCCCCCACATATGATTTTGGAAGCTGTATGCCTGTCTTCCCTGGTTTGTGAATTGCTCTGTGACTTAGATGGGAAATAGGTGTCTAAGTGCCTACAGTGAGGCAGCAGTACACATGGGCAGAGCCAGAAATTTAGATGCCTCGGAAACTTTTGCTACAAAAACTTAAGGCACAAGAGTGAGTTTAGGCACCTATAGGTGGCCAACCAGGAGTTTTGTGGGTTTCATTGGAATTTATAAATGGGATTTAGGCGTCTAAGTACCTTTGTGGATCACACCCTTATTCCTTAGTCTGGCAGAGTTTAGGGATAATAAGTGATTTTCTTACTCTTCAGAATGAAAATAATCCTAGATGAATGTGATGTTTTACTCCTTTGACAGCTGAACAGTAAAGGAAACTATAATGTTTCATTCCAGTTGCATTACAGATTAGTAATAACATCAACATGGGGAAGTTAATCAGGTTTTGCAGTGTCTGAAGGGAGCAATTTTAATCTTTTTTTTTAAATGAATTTGATGAAAGATGCTGGATTGAGAGCTCTGGAGATCAGTTTCTTTATTCCCCCTTCCCCCCCACACCGCCACACACACACACACACACACAAGCTTCCCCACTCTGTTCTCTCTCAATTTACCTCCACTGAGATTGGAAAACCACCTATTGGCATAAGTCAGTAGTTCAGACTTCTTGCCCTTTACATTGTTATGATTATTTATTATTTCTATTACAGAAGTACCTAGAGGCTCCAACTGAGATTTATCTAAATTATATGGCCGATGTATAACTTACTTATATGGCACCCATCAACACAGTATCTGAGCACCTCACAGTCAGTAAGGGATTAATCATCACCAAACTCTATTACTATTATATCCTTGTTTCACAGCAGCACAGAGAGACTAGTCGCCTTGCTTGAGGTCAGGGGTGACCCTAGACCAAATGGCACCTGAGATGAGGAGCTTCTTCAGTGCCCACCCCCTCCCTCTGTTACATTTTTAATACGTTATTTTTCATTGCATTTATAGCCCATTTCACAACTTTGATGCACAATTTGCATGCATGATTTATCCTCATCGTATAAGATGATAAATTTGCACGCTAGGATCTGTAAATCTGTATTTATTCATGACATATATAAGCAAATTACAAACAATTTGTTTCATCTAATCTTATAGAAACTTTGTAATTTTAAGAATAACTGAAATGTACTAACATCAAGAAATTGAACTGTGCACCAACACTGGTGGATCAGTATGAAATAGAGATACAGTAGGTGACAGCCTTAGAATGTTAACCCTAATCCTTTAGTTCAAAAGGTTGATTTTCTCACATTTGTCCTTGCGAACGGAAACACAACATCAGAGAGATCCAAAGACTGGCCAATAGCATTTTCAAGTGATAAAATGGGTCGATCGCTACTTCCTAAAGCCCGATCTATGTTGTTCTGTTTCAGATATTTTTGCATCAAATTTGCCCCTTGCTGTAAACTAGATTGCAAGGGAGTTTTCACTTCCTATACTGGGTCTTGAAGGCTTCTTTGGGGGCATATTTTATTTTCTACTGGGGTTTGACCCAGGCATGCTTAGGGTAGCCCACCTAAAATGCCAAGGTCAGGGCAGGCTGCAAAAAGAGAGCAGATTCTGCCGAACTGGTGGCTAACACTGCAGTTAGATTCTCCAACCAGTTACAAACAGTGCTTTTGATTCTCCACACTGGTTATCAAGAAGCTAAAGCAAAAAAATTACACAGCCCCCTTTACTGCATTTCAGTCTCTAGCTCCCAGTCAGCAACTAGGTCCAGTAAAGATATAAAAATGTTCTCCTGAGTCCCAAAGGGTCAGCCCCATTACCAAATCAATATAAGTTTGGATCTTACCCAAAATATCACACTGCCAGCCAATTCTTTAGTAACTAAAACTAAAGGTTTATTATAAAAGGAAAGAAAAAAACGATAAGAGAAATGTTAAATGGTGAAAGCAATCGGATACAAACAAATGACTTTAAAGTCCATATATATCAGATTCTCTGTAGAATTGTGAAGTTTGCAGGCTTGTATAGTCCCTCTGTTGTACATCCAGTACCTGGATGGATCTCAGTCCTTTCTTTCACAGCTTCATTTGTAGAGGAGTTGATCCAGAAGTAGGAAGCAGGAATGAAGACAAGATGGGGATGGTGCAGCTGCCTTTTATGTCCCTTTGTCATGTGGCTTGTCCTAATCACAACCACACAGCACATGGCATGGAAAAGCCTTAATCCTGTCCCTAGGCATGTTCTTACATGTCCTGGTGACTCATAAGGTGTAGCCCCTGGGTTCTCTGTGTTTTCTTGATGGGCTATTAAGCAGGCTTAGTGTTGCTGCCATCCTGCCTGGGGTGTCACCCAGAAACACAGCACAAGTGTTTGGATACAGATATACATATTTAGAACTCAGTACAACACTGATACATTCATATAAATGTGCTTATCAATCTTAGCGAATTATAACCTTTCCATTGATACCTGACATGGCATATCTTGTATACATTATTGTAGTTTTGCAATATTGATATCAATAATATTCTGACTGGTCATTCATATTCCACCCAGTGGGGAAAACATTATTTAGGAGAGCAAAAGTCTATGTTCCGCAGTCATCACACATTACACGTTCAACATGGCAAAAGAAGTAACATTTTCTTTTATATTGTTCATAGATAGAGGTTCAATAGATATTTCTGGCATCTCATTAAATATGTCCTTTATTAATTGCTATTTACACTCTTCAAGTCTTAAAACACAAGTATACTTTCACAATTACACAATAAAACAAGGTTCACGATATCTCAGCTGAGCTTTCACTTCACTTCGTTCTTATATCTCACTGACTGACTGGTGACACTCCTGGCCTATATACATGCAAGGGCATGGTGGACAACATTCTAAGAGGTTCGAGGAAAATGTAGTTCTCAGAAAGTCTGGAAGGTTCCACAAGATTCTACAAAGGTCCGGAACATTCTAGGACATTAGTGAAAAATGAATCCATATACGGATATATATATAAAGATCATCCACATAAACAAAATTCACAGTCTTTTGCTCAGATGCTTTGAGTTTATAGCTCATTATTGTTTTGATAACCCCCACAGAGAGCTTTGATTTACTTTAGAAAACCAAAAAATGCTCTAAAAATGATAATACACTATAGCTGCTTCATTGTAATTGGAGGCTGTCTATGCCTAATGTAAATTACCAGGCAAGCATTCTTGAAAACGTCAGAATTTTCAAGTTAGTTCTATTTAAAACTGTGGCGCAAGAATGGAAGGGGATGGATAGAATATTTGAGAACTGTGTGGTTCTTCGTTGAAGTGCAGTTTGTAATAATGCAAGATGATCAGGGAAAAAATAATCTTAGGTTTTCTAAATTACAGGATACATAAAAACATCCACTTATCCTACATGCACTATTACTTTAATAAAGGCACCACTTTAGGAAATGAAAGGCTTTGGAATACAGCCAACTGTCTTCCTTCTATTTATTGTCAAAAGGTGGGTTTTTTATTATCAGTGGAGGTTGTGGGGCAGTTGAATGATTCATGTGAACTTGAGTGCTTGACTCCAGGCATTTATTATTGGACTGCAGACTCCTTATTCATCATCTTTCAGGATGCCAATGTTCATATTGAAAACACAAACATGATAAAATTTCCTATGGCTCTTAGAACTGCTATGCTATATAAAGCACTGACAATGGGTATGGCTGTAAAGTACTAAGATCTGAGTGTATATTTAAATTAATTGGAAAACTACCAGAAAATACTGCTCTTAAATTATTTGATATAAAAATAGCAGAGAGAGAGAGAGAGGGACAGTATGTTGTAAATACACAGTGCTGATGAATTCTCAAATAGTTTATAGAAATACCTTAGCAGTCATTCCTGACAGTAATAAAAGGCAGCAATTTGTTTTCATCAGGGTATAATAAACTGGTTTCACATTGCAGTAAAAGTGGTGGTTATGTTATATTAATATTTATTAGTACTTATTGATGTTAGTTTAGTTGTTTTCTTTACATCACAGCCATTTTATAAACTCAGATTAAATTGCTACACAATAACCAATTAAAAATATGTGTGTATGAGAAAATATCTGTCTATACAGATACAGGATGTGTGAGTGAACACATACTATATATACACACCTAGATATATACATAACAGAACCAGATCTTCACCTGGTGTGAATCTGCAAAATTCCATTGATTTTAGTAGAGTGGCTACACACCAGTTTACACTACCTGAAGATCTAGCCCACTGCGTATATTCACCCACAATCATTGTATTGGTGTCTATATAAGGATTATTTTCATGGGTTGCCTGATGTTTAATAATGTATTTTTCTATTTGTTGTTTCTATCTGTCCTACATGCAGTATATCTTCTCTTGACGAAGAGGGATTATATATTACTTACTTTCAGTGTCTTTTGTGATGTGCGCAGGATTTCTGCTTTGCTGGCCAACATGAGTTGCAGAGTCTGACCTAATAGCAAATGTAACCACCCTAATTCTTCCAACTTTACAAAAAAAATCAATGACTAATCAAATGTATTTCATTTTGTGTCTGTGACAAGGAGAGAGTGTTAGTAAGTGGCTGTGTGCTTTCTTATATTTGCATACCTATTGTCTTTAAAATTCCAGCAATGGGGAAGAGTGGGAAGGAAGGACTGTCTACTAACTAATTATTTTTTTATCTTGGATCTCTTCCTCATACTTAACCCCAGGTGGTGGTGTGGTTTACTTGCATCTAAATCACTTTGGGGCTTGATTTTGCTCCCTATTCAAGTCAAGCTTGTGCAGAGGGCAAACTTTAAGCCTATGCACCATTTAAATTGCACTCAAACCCTGAAGATGTGAACACTTATGCTGGCCCTTTGGACTGAGGTGAATTTCATCCTAATTGAATTAGTATTTATGAAAATTGAAATTCCCCCTTTAAATATGGGTCAGGTACCATGCAATGTAAGGCAAATAACAATTATTTTTTAACTCCTTACAAACAGGCTTTAGTATCAGGTTTATCAGTAAATGAGACCAAATTCTGCAGTCCTTCATTAAGCATAACTCCCAGCTCCCATTGATGTCAATGGAAATTATGCTTGATGAAGGACTGAAGAATTTCCCATTGAAATCAATGGAAGTTTTACCATTGACTTCAGTGGGAGCCATCAGGAAGATAGGCTGTGATCCAGTAAAGCACTTAATCACCTGTTTATTTTTAAGTGTCTGTGAATGGTTCTGCTGCTTTCAGTGCGATTAATCATGTGCTTAAAATTAAACCAATGCTTAAGTGCTTTGTCCTGCTGAGACCTTAGTCTCTCAGGTTATCTTAGTTTAAAGCCAGTTATGAGAAAATCTTTCTTAAAGGGCTGATGTGGGACCCAATTCTTTTCCACACTGGAAAGGAGTAAATGCCATTGACACCAATGAGAGCTATTTATTTTTGGTGAGGGGAGAATCAAATTATTGTTATTATTATTGGGGTTGCTTATCTGTTTGATTGTTAAGACCATATCTAATTAATCATAGATGAATGACAACATCAACCTCAATAAATGAGCACTGAAACAAATTATTTACTTTCTTTTATAGCGAGAAAGGTAATGGCTCTTGTCCCTTTATACATTATCTCAACTTTAAATATGTGAGTAGTCTCATTGAAGTCAATATATCTATTCAGGTGCTTACAGTTAAGCACGTTTAATTGCTTTGAAGGTCTGAGGCCTATGTCCTTGAAGTGCATAGATAATAAACTGTCCTTGTCATTCTTTGGCCAAATGTTGCTTTTAGAGCTTTGCCCATTAAGACAAGAATCTAGCTCTGTATTCAAATTTTGAATCCTCCTTTGTCTTAGAATTCATGCACCATAAGACATTCAAACATAACAACTTATTTAATATTAACTAAGTTAATAGGAACAATTTGTTTTTCTCATCATGATCCTTATTAAACAACTTTTTTTGTAACTTCTTTTTGCTCACTCTGTTTTTTGTGTTTGCTTTTATTAAAGCCACAACCCAGTGTCTGTTTCATGAAAATTTGCATCCACTGTGATGGATTGTGATATTACAAATACTTGAGTGTTGCATTGTTCATTGAATCGAGCAACAAGAGGAGATTGGCTGCACTGGAGACTGCTTTAATTTACACACAAGATCACTGAACTAGCAGTGATTGTAAAGGTGCTGCCAAAGACTACATAACAGTTGATAAGGTTCAGGTAACGTGCTGTATTTTCTAAAGTTTGCTGTGTTTTATTTTCTAAAGTTTCCTGAAGTGTGGTAGTGGTGATTTAAATTCTTTTTACCTGCACTCTTCTTATCCCTTAGATATGTAAAAAAACCACTTAATTTAATGTGATCTTCATTTCTCTTTCAAGGATCAATACATTCATTAGACAAAAAGGAAAGAAACAATAAAAAAAAGACAGCTCTTCTAGCATAATAGTGATGAGAAGGCTGTAGAAGTTTGGCAGGGATGCTGGAGGACGAGATTTTAGAAGGCTGTAGGCTATAATCAATTAGAGATTGCCAAATTAGAATCCCACTCCTCTGTCCAGTGATTTAACAGAGTCTAATTCATACTGTAACATTACTGCATTTACCTTCTCTTGAACCCCTCTTACATAGCAGCATCAAAAGTTGAAATAATTTGTGTTCCATTGAACTGCACAACTTTTAATATTCTATGTTAGCCACTGGCAGGAAGTCAGAAACAACATTTGTTGGATGGTTTTAAAAACCCCCCACAAAAATAACCATGAACAGATGGGAAGCTCTAGCGTTTTGCTTTATCTGCATTGTAAATGTGGTCTTTAAAGACAAAGTAGATAATGTAATGACTCAAAATGTTTATGCTTTGTTCTTTAAGCTTGAGAGATAGAAATCAAATCCTGACTCATCTGGCCAGAGTCCAAGAATTCTCTCTGATTTGACAAATTATTACTTTGACCTGAATCTTCCTGCTTCTTGATTTGCTATCTTCTCTTACACTTACGTTAATGAATTTCATGTCACTAATTTTTTCAGTAGCTACACGTGATGGGGCAAATTCCACTAAGTATCACGTGTATACATCCGGTGTAATTCCACTGAAGTTAAATAGAGTTACTTTACATTTTCACCAGTGTAGTTTATAGCAGAATTTGGCCATGGACTATGTAATCACATCACTAGAACTTTTACTACCATTTGCCAGATGACTGTAAACAGGTTTATCTGACTGTAGCTGTAATTATTAAATGTTACATTTAAAAAAATCAATTTTAAAGTTTCCTCAATCTTACTTTCTCATTTTTCAAGAATTTTTTTTTTAACTTAAACTGCAAGAAATTAGAATATACAGAATTCTCAGTTTTGCAGGTAAAATTGAATTGAAAACCCCCAGGCCATGTCCTGTCATGAGTTTTTCACCATCAGCTTGAAAAGTAGTCAGTTTAATAAACAAATTAACAATAGTTTCAGGTACTAAACCTACTCTTAAATCCCTCTGCCAGTTACTGTGGACTTACCATCCCATTGTCCAATTAAAAATAAAAAAGCCTTTTATCTCCCCTTTTTGCGGTTGGAAATACTCACAGAATTTAAGCCCAGATCCTGCAATGAGCTCTGTGCAGAAGGACCCCAGTATGAATCTCTGAGAAGCCACAATGGGTATGTCTACACTGCATATGGGAGCAAGCCTCCCAGCCAGGGTCCACAGACTCATACTAGTGGAGCTCATGCTAATATGTCTGTGGATCCGAGCTGGGAAGCTTGCCCCAGATGCAGTGTAGACTTACCCATTGAATTCAATGTGGCTTTGAGGAGGTGCAGGGTTCTGCCTTTATGGAGCTCATTGCAATATTGCAGAGTAAAAAAGGAAAGTGAATGACTGACTGCACAGGAAAATTTCTATATGTCTACTTCTGTCTAACTCACAAAATAAATACACTGAAAACATAAATAGAAAATATTCTCTCCTAATCTCCTTCATTTATAGCCAATATAGCTCCCTTGATTCTGCAAACACTTAAGCTCTTGCTTAACTTTACACATATAAATAGTCCCATTGAAGTCAATGGGACTGCTTATGTGTAAAGTTACTCACCTGAACAAGAGTTTGTAGGACTAGGACCCAATTGAATATGCTGTAAAGCATGGGCTAGACAGGGACACATGGAATAAGGTTAGCTTTTTATGTAAAATCCAGAGCCACTTCAGGGTCTAGCCCAGACCTCATTATTCAAGAAAAACTTTCCATTGAATGGAATGAAATTCCAAATAAATGAATGGAAGTTTGACTTCAGTCAGAGATGCATGAGATCCTTTGTGTTGATTTTGAAATTTGACCCCAAAAAACACAAATTATACTAAGGATATGTTTAGAAATTATTATATAATAATTAATATAATTAAATAATTTATAAATGCTTATGTTATAAGCATGTTACATACATTAATATGTGGTGTAGGTGGATATAAAGAAGGTATGGTTCTAAGCCACTTATTGACCTATTAGACTCTACCAATTGATTAACCATTTATTGAAACATCTATTAATCATTTATTAAACCTTTATGCGCTATTTATAAATAAAAACCCTTAATATAAAGTGTGACCAAAATTATTTGCTATAGTGGTGACTCAGTAGCAACTGCTATAATTAAGGTTGCAAAATGGTTTCCATTATATCCCCTTTTGACAGGATTCATTGACCCTGCAGTATTCAGGGAAGGAATCCTGTGTTGAGAATACCCCAAAACTAAACCCTGAGAGGGTATCCTAATACCGGTAGGGGGTTTATCTAGGACCAGTAGATGTTTGTTTTCTCAGGTGGACGTTGCTAATCTGCCAACTACGAATCATGAAAGCTGATCTGGCCCAAGTAGTAGAGAAAAGTGATGATGCTGTATTGTGGACTTTCTGTGTTTCTCTTATTATAACTGCTGCAGTTAAATGGTGCGTGTGGGAGCTGATATAGAGGACCGTATAGTGGGATTTATGTTTTGTTGGGTTGTTCTGCTAATGGCCTAAAATAAATGCAGCATCTTAGGAAGTAAGAGCTTGTTTGTTGGTTTTTTAAAAACTTCCTTATTAGCCAGAGGATTTCTGCTTCTGTCTCTGTGTGGGAAACTGAGGCTCCAGTATGCCCATTTCCACATGCTTATAACTCTGAAATGATTTTGTGTGTGTGTGTGTGTGTGTTGAAGCATGCTTGCTGCCTGCACAGAGCTCACAATCATGCAGCCCCATTTTTGCAGAGTTCTCATTCAGTTAATTAGCTCTGGAGTTAAATTCTGCAGAGCTTGTAAGCTTGCAAAGCTTGTTTGCTCTGCAGCAATGAATTTCACTTTTAAAAAAAAAGAAAAGAAAGTACATTAAGTAACTATTACTTCAGTGTTGTTGGACAGTTGCCATCAGAGATTGGAAATACAAAAGTTAAGGATTAAACAGTAATGTAATTCAGCCATGTTGCAGCAAAGCAGTCCTCCCTGTTGCTGTATTTTGTTGTTGTTGTTAGATGGGTAGCTAAGTATATTACTGAATATTTTGTAAAGAAGATTTTTCTATGAAACATAGAGGATACGTTGCATTACCAAGTTAACTTTGCTTTGAGTAATTTAATTTCTCTGTTTCCTGAACTTTGGTAATTTTAATGCTGCAATTTTAATGTTTTTCACATCAATAGGTACAGGATATAGTTCAGGCTAGTTCCCATTGCTCCATCCCAAGACTCTTCTGCCTATTTTCCCGGTCTCAAGCATGGATGAGGAATGTCTAATGAAAATCCAGAGCAGGGGGCTGCAAATGTAACTTTAAGCCACTTTTGTCTTTGCCCTTTGGCTGTCTGGCTACTGGATGGTATAAATTAGAGCAGTGGTTTTCAAACTGGAGTATGTGTACCCTTAAGGGTACGTGAGCTCTCGTTAAGAGATATGCGAGAAAAGTCCTGTAATGGTGGACAACGCACTTTATTGAGTAAGACTTGGCAATATAATCATAGTGATATTATGACCATATCTCAGATGGGGGTACACGATAGAGTACATTATTGGAAAAGAGTACACAGCTTAAAAAGTTGGAAAACCACAGAATTAGAGCAACCTGAAGGCTGTTTTTATTTATGAGGGCTGGCAACAGCCCTCCTGGGCTTTACCAGTGAATGGAGATATACAGGGCATAAATGAGTTTTGACTATAGCTCCTTCTGGGGAAGTGGTGGCATAGGAGCCACTATAGAGTTTCTCCTCTGCCCACAGATTCCTCTGTGCAGGGCTAAGATGGATCTAGGGACAGATTGTAGAGCAAAATCAGGTTCACTATATATACTATATATGTGTGTTTCCTTCTTTCAAAACAATTGCCACAAAACCTGTGAACAAAGAGGAAATAATCTGAATCCATTATTCATTAAAAACAACAATTATAAAAAACCTGGAACAGTTTAGTAGTTAAACAGCAAATCTCTTAGGAATCAGCTGAGCAAGTGACCATAGGTGTGATCACAGCTGCTGAGTGTTGTACTTGCAACTCAGTGAGACTGCATTCATTTGCTCAGGAAGTGGAGACTTAATTAATTAAGTTTGATTTCTGTGCAAAGCTTCAAATTGCAGATTAAATATGTGCAGGCTAATGTGGTTCAGTATAGCCAAACATGACTTTCTTTAGTGGTCAGGGTCTTGGTTAATGCCTTTGAGCAAAGGGTTAACTCATTCCCTTGAATAAAATTAGTCCCATCCCTTAAAGAAGAAGGACCAAACAGTAAAGGACTCGATGGAGAGTCGGAGATTAATAGGCCAGAGGGAAGCAGTGTTTTAATACAGATGTGGTGTAATCATCTACTCCTGAAGTAAATATCATCATTTATGAAGCCCAGAAAGCTTATGGACCTTTCTCAGTATTTCTCCTTTGCCAGAATGGTACTTCTGCTGCTTTCCTAAGAAAAAGCTCAGGGAGGGCTAAAACTGATGAGAGTGCTGTGAGTTTCTGCCTTAGTCTCCCCTTAGAAGGGAATATGTGGGGAAGCAGGAAGTGGCAGTAAAGGATAAGGCCTGCAAACCCTGAAGATCCATGGGGAAAGCAGAAGACAACTTTACAGATCCCAGGTAACTCCTAATGATCTAGGCCAGGAGTTCTCAAACTTTTTTTCTAGACCCTCCATGATGCTTTGCTGATTCCCACCCTTCTGAGTTTTGATACCATTGGCTAGCACCCGCCCCACTTCTCAATTGGATTTAGCCTGTGCCCTAAATTTCCTACTCTGTGCCTGAGTAGGTAGGTGAAGATAGGCAATTAATGGTGATCTCACTACCTACCCACAGCAACTAAGGGCCTCTCCCACACATGGTTCCATATCCCCTCCCACAGCTTCAGGAACCCTGATTCCACTGAACTGGGATAATGGGTGGATGTCTAGAGAAGTGTAAGCATTCAAAAGAACTAATACTACCTTCCCTTCCCCTTTGCAGGTTAGAGGACTTTTCTGACACATTTTGCTCCCCTCTGCAGCTCAAGTTCATGTGACCCATGAAATCCCAAAAGCTTTTCCTGTCTTTTTTTAATTTTTCAAACTACAAAATAATGCAGTAAGGCTTATTGTGCCTTCAATTAAACACATATATCACAACAAATATAAACATATGTACAAGATTGTGAATTCAATATGTGAGAGAGCAAGGCCTACCAAAATACCGGTGTGAGATAAAACAAAAGGAGGAAAACAGAAATTACTTCTAGGCTTCTAAAAAAAATTGGACCAGAGTTTTTTAAATTTCTGTAAAGTCCTAGTGAAACTAAAGACCATACACTAAATGTGTATGTGCAGTATGATATCTTTAGAATGTTCTATGAACATAAGACAAAAACCTACCCATCTTCACACAGATTATTGGAAATGGGATAATTAGTGATTAAGCCATTGTGTTGAAAAATTAGAAATTATCCCAACATTATTTTTAAGTAATATCTTTATGGTGGCTAGAAGGAAAAAAAAAGATACTTGTGTATATGCCATTTAGAGAATTTAAATATGTTGCTTTTATTGATGGAGGGTATGAAAAAAATTGCTATTTAAACATTTATGGTAACCAAAAATAGTAGCAAGCTTATAAACAATGGGTGATCATTGAGGTCAGGTGTAGCAAGTTTTAAGGCAAATGAACTCAAAGGTTGCATTTAGTACTTGGCATTTATATAAAGCAAGCTCAAGGTTGAATGCTGCATTCAAGTTGTAAAATGAATGTAGAATGGGTAAAAAACCTGCAATTACTTCAGTGAATATCCATTCAGGTTAAGAATTTTCATCTTTGCTGTTGCCATAGCAATCTGTTCCCCTGTCACTACCACATTAAAAATCCATTCTGTAAACTGTTGTCGCCAATATTGAACATATAACAGACAAAAACATTTTTAAAAAATAGCTTTAGGTGTCTTATTTGCGACAGGAAGAAGGAGTAGATCTTGGAGATGAATATGTACTTTAAAAAAAAGATTAGTGGTACTATAATATATTGTAGGAACACAGCATTTTTGCTGCAGTATTGAACTCAGTATGAAATAGTTTAAAAATAATATAACAGTGCAGTGTCAGGAGAGCTCAATTATTAAATTTTTCTAAAATGTAACAAATCCAAATGGTCTAGAATTAAATATGTTTTTATTGATGCCCTATAGTAAAGAGCTTTGAAAAGTAAATGGTCATTAACTTTCTCACAATGGGTGTAATTCTCTTCTCACACCAGTGTAACAATTGACTTCAGTGGTGTTATTTACCATGGTATAATTCTGGTTTTAGAAGAGAAACATCCCCACTAATAATTATAACTTGGGACCTCTTCCTGCATTTCTCTTGCACCCAAAACTCTCGTCAAAATCAACAAGAGTTTTGTTTGTACAATAAATGCAGGATCAGACTCATAGTTTTTACTAATAGATCCAAATGTCACAGTTAATAGCAAGCATAGATGGAGATGGTTCCATGAATAAGTGTTACCCAAACTGAGTAAAACCTTTAGCCTCTTTCAATAATATATGTATTAAAAACTTTACAGTATAACAGTTGTACCATTCAGCATGGAAATATAGATGTTTGTGCTAATCCTAGCAGTGTTTAATGCACAATACTAAAAGCCAACACAGTAACTAAAGCAGAATCCTAACAGAATATGCAGTGGACATCTGGAGTGAAAGCATGCTCCTGGCCCTTAATCTGATAATACACCTCAGAGGTCTGTGCACTGCTTGGCTGCCACCAGTCTGCTTGTCCTCTTGTTTAATCTTTCTTTGTTCATTCTTCATCTCTTTGATTTCCTTCTCCCCAACTTTGTGGAACTTCACCTTTCAATTTTTTTTTCTTTCACTCATCCTTTCCCCTCTGCTTCTATCTCCCAAACTTTTGAGACTGGATTGCTTTGAAAAAAGTCATTGGTTTAGCACAAGAGTAGCAGTGGAGATGACTGTTGCAGCTGTTTGCTAAATTATCTCAGTTGTATTAGATTAAAAACAAGGAGATGAATTGTTTTCAAACTTTCCGTGGCAACTTCTCCTAGTCCTTTTCTATGCATGTTCTTTGGTTACACAGGAGCAACTGGATTGTTGTTGTTTTTAATCCAGTTGTGTCCTACTGTGGCTTTTTCAAATTGTCATTTTATTACTGAGTGAACTCTACCTACTTTAGGGACCCATGAATAAACTTCTTTCACTGCTCTTTTTGGCTGCTCACAGTCCTTAATACTTCACTAAAGCAGTAGCATACCGAGGGGGCCAGGCCCCTGGGTGCTGTCCTGTAGGGGGCCCTTCATGACACGCAGGAGGTGGAGGGTGCAAGAGGCTCTGAGGCCCCCACCCCCCGTGTGTCTTGAAGGGCTGACCCAGCATCTCCCCCCAGGCTGGGCGGGTGAGGCCGCCCCAGCCAAGCTGACACCGGGCTGCGGGGCTGGACTGGAAGAGGCAAGCGTCACACGGTGGGTAAGTGTGGGGAGTGGGGGACGGCAGAGCCAAGCCTGCATTTGTGCTCACCTAAGCTTCACCCCTCCCCACTTCCCCCGCAGGTATAGACCCCTCCTCCCCAGGGCAGCTGGGGGGTGGCGCCAGGACCCCTCCAGCCCTGTGTGAGGGTGGGGAGTGAGGCCTGGAGGGGAGCGCAAATGTAGGCTTGGACCCCGGGTGCCGGAGACCCACAGTACGCCACTGCTCTAAAGCCTGCTGTTGGGTGTCATTTACCCAGGATGTAGAGGCTGCAGAAAGTCACTAACTCAGTGACTGAGTTGGACTAATTATGCAAAGAGACTGTCCCTGCAAGCCATAGAACTGGACTCTGTTCTGTGTACGTCACCACAGGGGGGAGTTTGGAAGTGGACTGGAGATGTGACCATAAGGTCTGTGATCGTGCATATCTACTAGCCCAGGGGTTCTCAAACATTTTTTGCTGGGACCCCCCTTTGAAAATATTTCAGGCTGTGATGATCCACCCAAAAAAGTGACACGTCATGCCACCCTTACTTCTGCACTGCTGCTGGGGTCAGTTCTGCTTTCAAAGCTGGCTCCCAGCCCCCAGCCACTGCTCTCTGGCCACCCAGCTCTGAAGGGCTTGGGCTGTCAGCCCCACACATGGCTGACAATCAGAGGTCCGGCATGCGGGGGG
This sequence comes from Emydura macquarii macquarii, assembly GCF_026122565.2. Taxonomy (NCBI): domain Eukaryota; kingdom Metazoa; phylum Chordata; order Testudines; family Chelidae; genus Emydura; species Emydura macquarii. The sequence goes on along the minus strand of NW_027132342.1, from coordinate 11,230,458 downwards.
GCTGACATCTTGTGACCCCCACCACCCCCAATAACCCTGCAACCCTCTGTTTGAGAACCCCTGCTCTAGCCATTAACATCAGTGTATGGGGTTTGTAAAGTTTTTAATGTATGTAAGGTTTGAAGGTTCTGCTTCAGCCCAGGATCTAAGGTAGTGATTGTGGGGCCTGCCCTGTGTATAGTCTAGGGTGATAAATTCCCATGCAAAAAGCCCATGATAAGTGCCACTCAGTATAAGGGTTGCCAAATCAGGAAATATGTGTGAAAGGTAAATTAGTTTGTCTATATTTGAAAGTTTCTCTCAATAATGAAAACCCTAAATCTGTCTTAAACCTGTAATATCAAATCAGAAGAATTCAGGTAAGCTGACTATGGATTCTTAACCTTCCCTCCATTGCTGGCTCCCTTCACATACTAACAGTGGATAGCAGTGTAGTTGTTTCAGGGGGTCACCAGAAACCCCACACAGACTGCAGATAGAGAAGAGATTTGAAGTGAGCTTTGACTTTTACGGTCCTTTTTTATTAAAATGCTTAGAGCTGTAAATGTAGTAATAAGAAACTCATTTATCTTGACAAAAGTGCTGCTATAAACTATTCAGCATTCATAAAATAACCTTTTCAATTATTGTTTCTGCTGGTATCGATAAATTCATACAAAGTGCTTAAAGGTCAGGCATTGCCAGAAAAATGTCTTTTCAGCTTGTTAATTAAAGGTTTATAAGAATGTGCACCAGCTTGCTCTTTTGACAAATGGGTGGGGAGGGGGAGAAGCCCAAAATGGAAGAAAGTGATAGAATGGCAGCAATGAGAGACAAGAGACTAAGCTTTTGAGAAAGAATAGCTGGTATCGCTGAAGGAGGAAAAACAGTTCTATCTTCGAGTGATTGCTCATATGCATTCCAATGTAGGTGTGTGCGCGCCCCGTGCACAGATTCCCGGAACCTTTTTCCCTAGCAAGCCCCGCAGGGCCAGCTCAGGCGCCCCCTGGAGTGCCGCGCTCATATCGCGGTATAAAGGGCGCTGCTGGCTCCGCGGGTCCCCAGTTCCTTCTTTCCACCTGTGAGGGTTGCTGGAACTATCGCCTCTTGCTGCGTGCAAGTAGCTCATTCCCTAGTTGTTGTTACTAATTTTAGAGTTGTTGTTCAATAGTTGTTATAGTGTTAGATAAGTTAGTTAGTTATAGTGATAAGTCAGAACCCCGGACGGGGTTTCGTCTACTGGGAGTCATGCCGGGTTCTACAGGCTTTAAAAACTGTGATCTGTGCGCTAAAGCCTTCCCGATCAGTGACCCACATGACCGCTGTCTCCGGTGCCTTGGCGAAGAACACCGTCGAGACAAATGCAGAATTTGCAAATCCTTTAAGCCTCGGACTCAAAAAAAAAAAAAAAAAAAAAAAAAAAAAAACACGGGACGCGAGACTAAAGGCAATTCTAATGGAGTCGGCGCTCCGACCAGCTTCCGAGCCGTCCCGGTCTCCGTCGGCACCGAGTGTGTCGTCGGTGCGGAGCGCCCCACCACCGGCACCGCTTTCGGCACCGCAGTGGGCCTCAAAGGGGCCAAAGAAGACGGCACGGCCCCTGGCCGCACCTAAGGACTCCCCCCGGCCCTCGCAGGGCGGAGGGAGTACGGAGACACCCCAGCCACGGGCCGTAGAGACTACTCCGGCCCCGGGGTCTCCACGCGGGTTGCCTCCCCTGACTCCTGGGGGTGGGGGAGTGCACCCGCAAGGGCCGTCGACGCCGGAGGCGTTTACTGCGGCACGAGCCCTTATGGCCATGCCTACGCCTCCGTCCCCCCCTCGGCCCAGGGACAAGGGACCTGCATCTCGGGGCAAACCCGCGCTGGGTGGTCCCGGTGGTTGGAGACGCTCTCAATCCAAGTCTCCTTCCAGACGGTCACGGAGGGTGGAGAGCGTCGGCTCCCCTCCGAGCTCCGACTCTAGGTCGTCGAGCGACTCGGCACCGCGGCACCGTGGGCGGTCCCGAGTCCATCATCGGAGCCGCAGGTCCAGCTCTGACCTGAGCAGGGACCGGAATTCGGGCTCGCAATCGTCAGTGCGGAGCCCGTCCCGGCACCGATCCCGGTCACTGTCGGCCGTGTCGAGAGTCAGCGGCTCGCACCCAGCGGCACCGATGGGCCCGGCACCGATGGGCCCGGCACCGACGGCTGGGTGACTGGAGTCCCCTCAGCGTCGGCATCGTAGGCACCGCTCTCGATCCCGAGGGGGCAAGCGGCACCGCAAGTCATCTCGCCGCCAGGGCAGGTCCGCTACATCGTCGTTGTCCCCGACCTCCTCGTATCGCCGGCACCGCAGATGTCGGCACCGGTCCACGTCATCCTCTTCGGACCGATCCACACGTCAGCGAAATAAGCGACGTACGGGAGGCTCCGGTGACAAGAGGGCCGTGAGGCTGCAACCGCCTACCCTGCAAGCCCCTGGATGGACCCAGGCGCCTTGGCAGTGGCCGTATTGGGGACCCTGGAATGCTCCTGTGCCCCAGGGTTCCGTATCAATACAATCTGCGGTGGCCCCCCCAGTGCCCCCTCTCCCTAAGACTCAAGGGCAGGGTTCGGAGGACGATTCGGACCCAGGGGAGGGACCCTCCACTGGACCCTTACCCCTATCTTCCTCCTCGTCACCAGACGAGGCAGCAGCCAGAGATCGCAGGGGCCCCCTGTTTGATTTCCGTGCCCACCAGGACCTTTTAAAAAGGGCTGCTGAGAACTTGGGCATGGAGTTCAGGCTCATGTCTGAGGAGGAGGACCCCCTCTTTGGGCCCTCGAGTTCTGTGGGGCCATCACGGGCGACCTTGCCGGTGCATGACAATGTCATGAAGATTGCAAGAAAGCTCTGGCAGACCCCTTCCTCTCTGCCTTCCACCTCCAAGGGGGTGGAGAGGAAGTATTACGTCCCCAAGGAACCTTTCGAGTTCCTCTATAACCACCCCGCGCCAAGCTCCCTAGTGGTCGATGCGGCCAACCAGAGGGACCGTCAGGGGAACCAGGGGAACACTCCCAAGGATAAGGAGGGCCGTAAGCTGGACTTATTCGGGAGAAAGATCTACTCTACTGCGGCGCTGCAGTTTAGAGTAGCTAACCACCAGGCCCTCTTTGGGAAATATAATAAGAATCTGTGGGCCTCAATGCAGAGGTTCGCATCCCAGCTACCCCCTGACCAGGAGGCAGACTTCTCCACGATACTCCAGGAGGGGGCCGCAGTGGCAACCGCTGCGCTACAGTCTGCTAGCGATGCGGCGGACACCGCTACTAGAGCGATGGCCTCGGCGGTCGTGATGCGCCGCTGTTCGTGGCTTCAGGCGTCTGGCCTCACCCAGGAGGTTCAACAGGCCATACAAGACTTACCTTTCGATGGTCTGGGTCTGTTTTCAGAAAAGACAGATGACAAACTGCATGCGCTTAAGGACTCTCGGGCCACCCTGAAGTCCCTTGGGTTATATACCCCCCAGGCCTCCAGACAGCAGTCCAGACCACAGGCCCAGAGGCAACCACCACCCCCGCCCAGGCCGGCTCCTCGACCTGCCCAGCAGAGGAGAGGTCGTGAGCGCTACCGCGGTCCAAGCAGAGGAGGCCGTCAAGGGTCCTCTGCGGGGGCCAACAGGGGCCAGCTAAAGGGGGTAATGCCAATAAACGTTTTTGACCCAGAGCAGGAGGGTAGTACTCTTCCTTCTATCTGGGATCTTGACCGGCCGTTTGCAGATAGGCTTCGCCCCTTTCTTACAGAGTGGGAAGCCATTACTACGGACCGGTGGGTCCTGGAGGTGATTGCCAAGGGGTATACCCTCCAACTCACGGCCTTCTCCCCCAACGCCCCTCCTAGTCTGTCCCCCATTGGGGACCCGGCCTTGGTTCAACTCCTAGTACAGGAGTCGCTCCTCATGCTGGGGGCGGTGGAGGAAGTCCCAGTGGCCGAAGAGGGTCGGGGATTTTACTCCAGATATTTCTTAATCCCCAAGGCGAAGGGAGGCCTTAGACCCATTCTGGACCTACGTCGCCTAAACAAGTATATTAGGCGTATTAAGTTTCGTATGGTCTCCCTCGCCACGATCATTCCGGTCCTTGACCCGGGGGATTGGTATGCCGCCCTTGATTTAAAGGACGCATACTTTCACATTTCTATATTGCCTGCCCATAGGCGGTTCTTAAGGTTTATGGTAGCGGGGCGACATTATCAATTTCGGTCCTTACCCTTTGGGCTCTCCTCAGCACCCAGGGTTTTTACTAAATGCATGGCTGTGGTGGTAGCCCACCTGCGCCGCAGCGGTGTTCAAATCTTCCCTTACTTAGATGATTGGTTGATCAGGGGGAAGTCAAATTCTCATGTGAGACATAGTCTGCTCCTCACACGCGAGTTATGCACCAGACTGGGGTTGCTTATTAATGAGCAAAAGTCCACACTCACTCCGGTACAATGTATAGAGTTTATTGGAGCTAAGTTGGATGCGGTACAAGCCAGAGCCTTCCTCCCTCAAACGAGGTTTGAGGCAATGGCGGCCATTATATCTAATCTCCACCTGTCCCCCATGACGACAGCCAGGCATTGTCTGCAGCTGTTGGGACATATGGCAGCTTCTACGTACGTAGTAAGGCTGGCACGATTGAGGCTTAGACCTCTCCAGACGTGGTTGGCTTCAGTGTACGTACCACACAAGCATTCTCTAACTAGAGTGGTCCTGGTTCCCCCACAGGTGCTGTCATCCCTCAATTGGTGGAGGGACCCGAGGGAAGTGATGACGGGCGTTCCCTTCAGAGAGTTTATCCCATCTGTGATGCTCATCACAGACGCATCCGATCGGGGATGGGGAGCCCACATTTGTCACAAGCAGGGCACCCAAGGGCTTTGGTCACCGGAGGAGAGAGCTCTGCACATCAATGTATGCGAGCTCAGAGCGGTCTGGTTGGCCTGCAAGGCCTTCCTTCAGTTCCTGAAGGGCAGGGTAGTCCAAGTCCTCACAGACAATACGGCAGCCATGTTCTATGTGAACAGGCGGGGGGGGCACGTTCCTCGGCGCTCTGCCAAGAAGCTATTCGCCTGTGGGACTTTGCGGTGAGGCACGATTTTCATTTATCTGCCTCTCACCTCCCGGGAGTACGAAACAGCTAGGCGGACCGCCTCAGCAGATCCTTTTCTCCCCGCCACGAATGGTCCTTACACCGAGACATAGTGGCTTTCATCTTCCAACGGTGGGGTACTCCCCGTCTAGACCTGTTCGCTACAGCCGGGAACAGGAAATGCCCGAGGTTTTGCTCGCTCAGGGGTCGCGAGCCGGGCTCACTGTCCAATGCCTTCTTAATAGCCTGGACAGGGGACTTGATGTATGCGTTCCCCCCCATCCCGCTCCTGCCCCAAGTCCTTCTCAAAATCAAGAGGGACAGGGCGAACATCATCCTGATCGCCCCAGCGTGGCCGAGACAGCACTGGTACAGCATGCTGCTCGACCTCTCCATCACCGAACCGATTCCGCTACCCAGACAATGCGACCTGATCTCCCAGGACCACGGGAGATTGTTGCACCCCGACCTGGACTCCCTCCACCTCACCGCCTGGAGACTCTGTGGCTGACGGAGGGAGAGAGGGCCTGTTCCATACAGGTTCAACAGGTCCTCCTGGGCAGCAGGAAGCCGTCCACGCAAGTAACATATAAAGCTAAGTGGCGGAGGTTTTCGGGATGGGCAGTATCGAGAGGGTTACACCCAAGCTTCTCACCTATACAGGCTATCTTAGAGTACCTACTGCAGCTTAAACTGCAGGGCCTGGCTTTGGCCTCCCTCAAGGTACACCTAGCAGCCATTTTGGCCTTCCACCAGCCGATGGAAGGCCGCTCCCTATTCTCTCACCCCATGTCGGTGAGGTTCCTTAAAGTGGTGAAGAGGACTTTCCCTCAGGTGCGGGACCCGGTGCCACCCTGGGACCTCAACTTGGTCCTCAACGGACTAATGGGTCACCCCTTTGAGCCCCTGGCCACATGCTCCCTTCTCCTTTTATCGTGGAAGGTAGCCTTCCTGGTGGCTATCACCTCGGCCAGAAGGGTCTCCGAACTGAGGGCGTTGACCTCGGAGCCCCCCTACACGGTTTTTTATAAGGATAAGGTCTGGCTGAGACCTCACCCGGCTTTTATGCCTAAGGTGGTATCTCAGTTCCACTGTAACCAGGACATTTTCCTTCCTGTGTTCTTTCCGAAACCCCACGGGTAGGAGGAGGAGAGGAGGGGACATTCGCTGGATGTCAGGCGAGCCCTGGCCTTCTATATCGAGCGGACCAAGCCCTTCCGGAAGTCGACACAGCTATTTGTAGCTGTGGCGGATAGGATGAAGGGCTCGCCTGTCTCCACCCAGCGAATCTCCAACTGGATTACTGCCTGCATTAGAGCATGCTATGAGCAGGCAGGGATACCCCTCCCAGGTGCGGTAAGAGCACACTCCACTAGGGCCCAGGCCTCTTCCGCAGCCTTTCTGGAGCGGGTTCCCCTGCAGGACATCTGCAGAGCAGCGACCTGGTCGTCAGTCCATACGTTCACGTCGCACTACGCCATCGTGGAACAGGCGAGGGAAGATGCGGGGTTCGGCAGAGCCGTGCTGTCAAGAGCAGGTCACCAATAACTCCTACCCTCCTCCAAGGTATGGCTACTTAATCACCTACATTGGAATGCATATGAGCAATCACTCGAAGATAGAAAACAAGGTTACTTACCAGTAACTGTTGTTCTTCGAGATGTGTTGCTCATATCCATTCCAAACCCACCCCCCATCCCCACTGTCGGAGTTGGCAGAAAGAAGGGACTGGGGACTCGCGGAGCCAGCAGCGCCCTTTATACCGCGATATGAGCGCGGCACTCCAGGGGGAGCCTGAGCTGGCCCTGCGGGGCTTGCTAGGGAAAAAGGTTCCGGGAATCTGTGCACTGGGTGCGCACACACCTACATTGGAATGGATATGAGCAACACATCTCGAAGAACAACAGTTACTGGTAAGTAACCTTGTTTTATCCACATTTAGGGAAAGGGGGATCTTGATTACAGTTCTCATGGAGACAATGTGGTTGAGTACTTGGAGCTAAGAGCAAGGAACCTGATTCACCGCTGTCTTACTCCAGGTCTACACCAAGTTACATTATTGAGAAGCAGGAATAATCTAAAAATGAACCACATCATCCCCATCTAGCTCCTAAACCTCAGTACTTCCATAAGGACTGTAACCAAGATCCCCCCCTTTTATTTTTGTACTCCCCAATCATCATGGAGGCATGGTTTCTGGTAGCTAGAGCCTGATTCACCGCTCTGCTACTCCAGTTTAACATGGTTTCGACATGGAACTGGAGTAACATGTGGGGTGAATGAGGCTTTGAGATTAGAAGATCTGGATTCTGTTCCCAGCTCTGCCACTCCTTCACCCTGGATACATCACTTGGCCTCTGACTCTCAGTTCCTGTATCATCAAAACTGAGATGGTAATACTAACCCGCCTTAGTAAAGGGGTTTGAGATTCTTAGCTGAAAGACATTACAGATAAGTTGAAAGTATGTATTCTTTATTATTCATTTACTACTGCTAATGTACTGATTTGAACTATTTTAATTGTCCAAAGAGCGAGAAACAGTAAGCAAACAGCAAAAAAGAGTGAAAAATAAATTGTATTTTTTTTAAATTGTCCCCATATTAATATTCCTTAATGCTATAAGAAATATATGTAAGAACATTTTGGATTTTTTTTCACCTTCAACGTGTGAGATTTACCCTGCCAATTTCCCTTTAAATATTTAAACAGCAGTTCTTTAATATCAAAAAGTTGGTAAACCCTAAGCTGCATCTCTTGTACTGAAAATTTCATAACTGAAGAATGCCATAATTTGTTTTCATTCTCTTGAGATGTGGCAGCAGTACACTGAACTTCTTCAGGGAAATAAATCTAGAGCATTTTTGAGAGTGTAGGTGACAGGACTAATGATAGCTTCATTTGAAAACACAGCCAGAATGTGTTGTCCATGGTTATCAGCACAACGAACTAAGAATAGAGAACAGAGTAGCTTCTTGGAGTTTCCCTTTTCTCCTCCCATCCCCATACCACTTTGGCTCAATCTTTCTGCTTTGTAAATGTATCAGAACTACTACTATAATGCATACATAGGTTAAGATGAGGTCCTTCCTCAGAGGAATATGATGGGGAAATTCCAATTTTTGTATAGATTTATGTTTGTTTTGAAGAAGTGCAAAAAAAGGTTTCTATGATTCTTTTCAACATGGAATTTTGTACGTCTTACTTATTGACAGCTATTTCTTAAATAATTTTTGGTTAATTGGACTCTTTGTTTTATGTACAATTCCCAATCCATTCATTAGCAGCACATTTGATTCTAATCTGGGATGCACTGTTGTGCAATCTGAAAACGCTTTTGTTTCATGTGTCACTGTGTTTTCAGTATATGTAACTGCATGTCTAAAATCAGCTGATGATGAAAAGTGCAACTACTTTGACTCTAGCTCAGAGAAGTGGGAGACTTTTTATGTTAACCTACTAGTAGAGGGTGCACATACTTGATGGGATCTCTTCATCTTTACTGTAAATGTTAGAACAGTCACGAGCAAGCTTTTAGGTGGAGAGCTTGGAGGTCTGCTGCCCTGCACCTTCTATTGTCATTCACATGAGGGCAAAGTGGATGTAAAATCAGAAGGGTAGTGTTTAACACTCACTTTGCATTGGTGTAAATGACTCCACAGGGTTCGGACCACTGAAGAATCAGGTCCAGTTATTGAGGAAGATGTTCCTTTTTAACTTGTGTATTTAATGCTTTTCTGTGCCTGCCAATGTACTACACTGTAGCCAATGCACTAGATGCAAGGTAGTTCTGTTTTTGCCCATTCAGTCCTTAACCCATCTGTTGAGACTACTAGCTTTTGTGAGGGCAATGCTTCACCAAGAGAAACTGAGCAGAGACCACTAACTCATTTCCCGCAGGCTGCTGAGTAGCATTTTAATGATTTTCGACCAATGACTTGAGGAGAAAACGTTCTGTGGCCTCAGATAAATTGTGAATGTTCAGCTGTTTCTAGGTTACTATTTGGGCACTGTAACAGGATGGTTCGTAGCTGGAGGCCAGCAATGTGTCACACTTGACAGAGAGCAGCAGGGTGATCGCCCTATAAAGAACAGCAGGAGGCTGCAGTGAAGGGAGGAAGCACAGGGAAGTGTAGAGAAACACAGGAAGCATGAAGGACTTTTGCAGGGAAGATCCTGAGACCAAGGGTATGTCTACACTGTAATAAAAAACCTGCAGCACTGAGTCTCAGAGTCCAAGTCAGCTGACTCAGGCTCCTGGGGCTTGGGCTGCTGGGCTATAAAATTGAAGTGTTGTCACTTGGGCTGGAGCCCAGCCTTAGGAGCCCTCCCCCCTTGTGGGGTTTCAGAGCCAGGTCTCCAGCCTGAGCCTGAATGTCTCCACTACAATTTTATAGCCCAACAGCCCAAGCCCTGTGAGCCTGAGTCAGCTGATCCCAGCCAGCCACAGCTGTGCTGCATGTCTTTTATTGCAGCGTGTCATATACCAGCAGGGAGCTGTGACAGAGAGGAGCCCTGGGAGCAGGAGGCTCCTATGGGAAACCTGGTCAGAGTTTGAGCCTAGAAGTTGGGGGCCTAGAGGCCAGTGCCAGAAGGCTAAGTTCCACCTAGGAAGAGCTCGGAAGACAGGCTGTAAGAGACTGAGTCAGAAGAAGAGCTCTGGCTGTTAGAGAAGACACCAGAGTTGAGAATGGAGTGTTGAATGGGGATAGATTTTATTTTGGGACTCTGAGGATTGTTAAGAGCTGTGGTGTTATTAACAACATGCCTAGCCTCCAGCTGGTTTATCTACATGAAAGCCTGTGTAAAGTTCTTAAGAGCCCTGCAAGAGGGGCTTAAAGGGGCAGGTGCATGCAGAGTGACCCCTGGCCACATGGGGGCCTCTCAGTAAATGACTGCCCTGCTACAGGCATACTGTACTACAGAAATAACCTCATTATTCTAACTACAAAAGAAGACGAGTGGACGGAGAATCTGAATTGTATGCAAGTAGTTAATTTAAATGGTCATCTTCTCCGGTGTTGGTTGTTTGAAATGTATGTTCTTCTTGGCTTTCACCTTAGAGAGCAGAAGGGCTGGGCTCACCCATTTCCAGTTTATGTTGGCATAAAGCAAGGAGTTGAATACCAGGCAATGAGGTGTCTGTTGTGATGGAAGCTGTAGTAGGAGAAGGTGTCTTCAATTTATTTCCTTTTCCCCAGCGCCTGCAGGAGACCAACACCACACACCAAAAGTGCCTGGCACTGGTTGGGTAGAGAGGCTGGAGGAGGCGGTGATTCAGATAATCCACATTACATCCTCTACTAGTAAACCTCCAATGGTGCTGCTGTGTGCAATCTATGTGGGATTACTGCAGTGAAAACACTGCCTGCTCTTCCCCTTTCTGTTGCAAAGGTCTTCACTTGCACAATTTACTCCCACTGCTGCAAGGAGCTGTGAATACAGCTCACTCTGTTTCTCTCAAGGCACTATTTGTAGCCTGCCCCATCTCAGAGGGGCATCACCAGTTAGTACTCAAAAAGAATTTGTGTTTACAGAAATATTGAGAGAGAGAGCGAGAGAGAGAATGAACTACAGAAGCACTGATTGTAAAGACAAACTGTTGAACTCTGCTGGTCTGTAAAACTCAACCAGTCCCAATTCAAGTTCTAATCTTTGCTGAATACAAAGGAACACAGTTTTGTAGATTTGGATGGTGGATTAGTTGGGTGAGAAGAGCAAAGGAATGAATTGAAACAAATTTCAGAGTGGGGTTTCTAATTGATCTCTTATAGAAATTTATGTTGCTCTCCAGCCTAGTGATAGCCAACTGCAATTTCAAAGCATAAAGAAAATAACTGGATATCAAGTATTAGCTCAGTTACCCAGTATGTCTGAAGTAAAGCTCATATAGGCTAAAATGAAGCATTTGTTATATGAAGAGCCAAGTCTTTTTAAATTTTGAAAACAATTGTAATGCAAAAAAGAGAAGAATGTATAGGCAGAGTAAGTTTGAGTAGTGGTAGCTGACATGTTGGCTCAAAATGATTGTATCCTGTAGCACAGTTTTGGATTATGGGGGTGCAATAGTGTATCCATAGTTTGCGTTCTGCTTTTGAGTTTGATGGGACTGTAACAAATCCGCATATACCAAATCCTGTTTTTATTATAAAACTAAAATATACTTTTTAAACTTGCTGAACTTTTAAGGGTAGCCTGGCAATATGAAATGTAACATCTTAAAAACCCATTTTTTGAAAAATGAGGGCAGCATATATCTTCTTTCCTTGGATCCCTTTAGAAAACAAGTTACGGCACAAACAAACTCGAACTTGGCAGGGCACTAAAATACCTTTAAAATAACTAGGACGGTATGCATTACAAGACAAATCCTTCGTACTCAGTATTGCAAAATGGTCCACAGAGACAATAGATCATAATTAAGAATGCTTTTAAGAGAAGATTAAAGAGGGGAAACAATTCTCTGTCTCAGAAGAAGGGAGGGAGATTGAGTTCCAAATGGACTGAAATGCTGAAGTGTTACTCCCAACTATGGAGAGTCAAATACAGAGAAGAATAACAAACAGGCAGGGCATATTTGAGTAGGTTTCAGTCTGTTTATGGAGAGTTTTGAAAGTGCCATTGTTTCAAAAACTGTTCAATTGTTTTCTTCTGACAGGCTTTGGGAACTATCACTGCAGTGCCCATTAAAGTTCCTCAGGTCAGCTCCTTGCAGAGGTTGGCAGGACAAGGACCAGCAGTGCTACCTCAGGTAACAATACTTTTTCAATGTTTTTGTGGAATATGATATTTAATGTCTTCTATATGCCTCTTTGGTATCCAGCCCTGTCACAGCTAACGCACTCAGTTGACTGGATTAAAAATTAAAGGCTTGAACCTCAAAATTAGTGAACACTTTGGCTTCAGTGCGGGTTAAGCAACATGGTTGTGATTTTCCCAATCTGAAAAAAAAAACACTGGTTTTCTTCTAGGAGTGTGTGGTGATGGCTGGGGAAAGGAGGAACACTAGTGGATGAAAACAGTGAAAGACTCCAAGAAAACCACCAACAGTTTTATGAAATGGAAAAGCAAAATGAGAAATAAATATGCTTTACAAAATGAATCGCAAACCTGAAAAGGTGCCTACATTGTCCTAAAAGAAAAGCTTTCAACTCTGTAAATGAAACAAAGTATACGACTATTGAGATTCCCAGTCTATGAACTTGTTAGGCTTGTTATATTTGGCCTTAGAGACCCATGCACTTTAAATAATTTACTTACTTTTTATCAGAACATAGCCAGTTACAGAGTTTTAACCAAACAAGCCCAAATGTGCTGAAAACACACCTCATTGATGTTGAACTGGCTGCACAAGAATGAAAGTTGTTTCAAAATTGACAAAATTCTCAACTCAACTGTTCAGGCTTCTTTTATTTCCCCCCCCAACAACTTTCTGCCATTCTAATGAAGTGTACCACAAATCAATCTCCTTTACAAAAAAAAGATTTGGAGTAGAAATCTGGATCTTTTGTTTAAACCTTCTACAACAGAAGAAAGGAACAGGATTACATCAAATCAGCCACATTTCAACCTCTTCTTTTGGTGCTGGGTTCAACCTAAGATCCAACCAATTTGGGAATCAGTCATGTTGGCTGAGTAGTATGAAGGTTCTATAGCAGCTCCTGAATTCTTCATTGATGTTGTTCTTGTGTGGTTTCAGTTTGTTTTTACTTATATCAGGCTAGATTTCCATTGAGACTATGATAGTATTCTTCAGCCTTTTGATCAGTCATGTCCCTGTGAAACCTTCAGTTGCTTTATTTTACTAAGTTTTTTTACTAAGTTTAGTGCCTCTCTTTAGAATCCCCCATTGTGTAAGATGCTTGCTTTATTTGCCGAAATTCCTCTTGATGCTCAGTGGAAATTTCAGCATAGTTATGGTAGTTGGAAGCAAATGCAGATACTCATTCTCAAGTGTCATTATGAAGCTGCTGCACTAAATCTCATTTTCAGACAATCAACTATTTTCACAGTGTGCTTTACGTTCTCAGTGAGGTTTTAAACAGTGTACAGAACACACAAGTTTAGAATGATTGCAACTGAGAAATTCTTTTATCTTTTTAATTGTATTTTTTTGTCTGAGCAAATGGCAAAGACCTCCGTTGGATGTCATCATCAGCAAGTTGCTCACAATATTCAGTGGTTTTCTTTTCAGACACAGACTTAACGGCAGTAAGTGGAAATGCAGTTTTCCCTCTGTAGCCATTAGCAGGTCATTTCTGATGTCTGAGCAATCACCAGTGTTGTTTCTTTTAATTCTTTTCTTCTGCGTCTTCACTTGCATCTAGTAGTAGATCTGTGACTTTAAATCTGTCTGGAGGAGTATACTGAGGATGAAGCACTTGAAATATTTCTTTAAATTGCTCATTTTGTGGAAGGCAATGGAAGGCCTATGATCAGTGTAAGTTACCAGTGAGACAGGGCACACCTGATTTGCAGATCAATAAGGTTTAATGTGCAAGGATTTCTTAGATAGCTAATTTTTGGTTTTGTATTGAATTATGATGTATCCATATTCACAAGACCCAAGGAGTTGTGTTCACTTCAGAGGCTGTATACAGGAATGGCTGTTTCCTTACCAAGTTCACATTTGCTTTTCAGTTGTTTTATGGCATAATCACATATTCATTTTTGCCATTTTGGGGTGTCAAAGATGAACAGATATTGCTCCTGAAAGAAGCTGTTGTTGAAGAGCTGCTGGGAGACCTGTAACGGACTGAAATTATTTTTATTAAGGTGACAGTGATGGCATCACAAATGTCACACTGGTAAGATCTTCAGTTCTTCTTAAGTAGACAAACTGTCATTCAGTGCTACATTTGATCTTGAAGAATTAGAAAAACGGATTTTCTGCACTTTTCTGAGATGAGCATGAATTCTTTATATCTTGTTACATAACAATTCTTGACAATTTTAACAGTTTATTTTTGAAGAATTATCAGTTTTCATTACTTCATTACTTTCATTACTTCAGTTATGTGTTTTCTACCACTGCATTTGACTTCTGGCATGATGAGTCAGACATTCATACGCTGATATTTTATAATCACTGAACAACAATCACCTGTTCTGCAGTATTGATCAGCAGCTTTCAAACTTACTATAGTAAAATCAGAAACAGCCACATAGTCAATTCATCATTGTGAAAGCTAAAGAATGAAAAATCAAAATGAGTTAGCCAATTCTATATAGAACCACATAAGCAGCTGCCCTACTCATCTTTTAACAGTTTCTAATTCTCTGTCTTCAACCCATGCCCTTCTCTCCAGCCAGAAACAATTCTGCCCTTTCCCCATCCTCACTAGGCTTACAGCCAGTTTCATAACTTTCTTATTGTTTCCTAATAGTCACAAAAATAACCTTGACATTCTCAAAACTTCCTTTTTCATCCACAAGTTAGAGACATTAGGCCAGAGTAATCAATAGGCGGACTGTGGGCCAAATCTGGACCACTAAACATTTTTGAACAGACCACAAAATCTTTTTATTTACTTATTATCATTTCTGTTATTATTTTTGTATTATTTTCTTTGGAGTTTGGACCTTGACTATACCTTAACCAAGAAATTAGGACCTTGACAAAAAATAATTGATTGCCCCTGAATTAGGCTCTAATTTGAATTATAAAAACACTTTCAGATATATCTTGCATGAAGGTAGATACTTCAGAATAACACAGAAGTTTTTAAAAATGGGGAGAAAACCAATAACACCACAAGATAATTTTTTTCCTAGGGAGGGAAAAAATGGGGTTGTCTCAACTCGGGAGTTGAGGGAATTTAGCGCCTCAAAAGAGAGGGTCAGCAACTTGCAGGGTTGGGTCCTAAAATAGTTCTTGAGCAGTCAACCTGCATGCTTATAAAGGCATTTGTCATTTGTTTTGTTCATTCAAATGGGTTTATAATATTACTCCTTGGGAGCTCTCCCAGGTGGAGAATGGAGATTTAGAATCAGCAGTCACAACTGACAACAAAGTGCCATCACATACTGCGGAACTGTTATTAAATTAAAAGTAAAACAAACGTTATAAATTCATTGTACAATGCAAACAATATTTTTTTCCTTAGGCCTTCACTATCACTAAAAGCAAGCCTCTGTGGTAGAGCTATTACATTTTTCTGTCGTTTTATTTTGGTAAAGATATATTTAAAAGAATAACAAATTACTTTTGTTACAGACAAGTGTGGAAATTCCTTCTATGATTTAGGATGTCAGTAACTTTAATCATCTTCACTGCCTTATTCCTCATTTTATATCTTGTTTGGGATTTCCAGTTAATTGAAATGCATTCCTTCCTTAAACTGCACTGTGGTCTATTCTAGAAATTCAGGTTGGGTTTATTTCAAACAAAATTAAAAAAAAAAAAATTCTTACATTCTTTACAGAGCCTAGCACAATGGAGTCCCTGACTGGTGTTCCTGTGTGTCACCACAATACAAATAAGAATGTGGTAATTTCACAGTCATTTAAGTGAGAATTAAAGAAATACTGTATCCAACTAAAATAAAGTGTGAGCAGTCTTAAAAGATGGTATACTCCCTCAAGTAAACATTTAAATAATGATAGGGACATTAAACCAAACCTCCAATTGTTTTGTTTTACTTTTTAATTAAGATAAATTTGGGCCCAATCTGCTTCTATTCAAATAAATGGAAAGGCTCCCATTAATTTGGGTGGGAGAAGAATCAGGCTCTGAGATTATAGGGGTGTTTCACTGCCCCCTTTTTTCACTTCCTGGTTGAAGGCAGAGATTGGGAGTGCTTTGCTCATGACATGGTTGGTAGAACAGAGCAAATTTATCTTAGCAGAGGCCTACAGTACTCCTACCATTAAGATTAGTGTAGGTGGAGAAACAAGTACACACATACTTTAAATATGTGTGCATTTCTCTCGTTGCCATGTATAACTGTTGGTGCCTGGCATTTGATATGAATTGTAACTACTATGGTGAGTTTAATATGTATATTTCAGTATAGGCTTGTCTATCATTTGTTTAAAAGCTGCTTGGGGCAGGAACTGTCATGTTGTGTTTATATGGTACCCTGCACAATGTGGTCTTGGTCTGTGATTGGGTTCCCTACTGCAGAACAAATAATATGACATTGCTAACACTGTAGTAGTAGCTAATATAGACTAGGTTCCAGTGAATGCTAACTTTTTTGTCACCATGTCATCTAGACCTTCTTTGAGCAGAGATAGACAACACAGTGGTAAAAATGCCCACAGCTGCAGAAGCTCTACATGCTTCAATCCTCCCAGTGTACTAGCACCAGTGCAGTTGTACTAGTGGTAGCAACAGTGGGAAATCTTAGGGAAAGCAGGTCTAGTGTAGTCATGGCCCAAGCTACAGGGTGGGTCTCTAAGAGAAGAGAAAATGTTACAAATTAGTCTGTGTAAAGGGCTTTCTTTGTTTGCATAATTATGAACTCCTTCAAGAGGTGTGAAGGAAAACTCACTAATTAATTACTCAGCATAATGTCTGAGGGATGAACATAAACTGTAAAAAGAGTGAAAAAATATTTAAATACAAATCAGAATTCAAGAAAACTTTTGAACCAGGAAAAGAAACCAAAAGAAATGTTTGTGTAAAATGTTAAATTTACTTGTGCAACAAGGAGATAATAGTGTTTCACTGTTTGATTCAAAGTGTGATGTAATTGAACTGGGTAAAATCATCATTAGAACATCAAAGGAGAAAAGGATTAGAATTCCGTGAGGGGATCGCACACAGCTTTCTGGGACATTACCCTCTCTGTACTTCCAGAGAGACTTGCTGGAATTCTAGTGGAGGGTGAGATGCCTGATCTAACTTCAGGTAGTTTAATTAGTATGGCATAGAAAGAACTAAGTTTAGTTCTTGCTGTAGTATTTTATATTCACTAATTTTGTGCATGCGGAAAACATGGAAACAAATTGCTCCTGCAGCTGGGAGCTTTGCTGAAGCTCAGCTGAAAATGTAGCCCTTAAATATGAATATTAATGCTCCTAGAAGACTGGATACACCCTTTTTAAAAGAATTGAAATCCCTACAGATGAGTGCCTCAGCAAGAAGGGAACTGACTTGTAACACTGAAGAAAGTAGAATTAGGGGGTATTGATTTGGGCATTCATTAAATAAAGAACCTGCTTTTATACCTTCTTTATAGGTTCTAAACAGTAAGGATCAAATTTTGCCCTCAGATGCGAATGTGTGGCTCAGTGAGGGCCTTTCTATGTATTCAAGGACAGAATCTGTCCCTCCAGAAGAAAATAGCAGAAATCCCTGTTAACTTCAATCCTTAGTCAATCACACTTGGAATGACATTGATTTTAGTTTTCAGCTGTAATAGCAGTTTTTTGCTTTACAAAAGAAAAACAGCCACCTAAAACATCAACAAAATTCAGAGTAAACAGGAAAAAATGACAATACCACACCAAATAATACAGACAGTACAATTGGATAAAAAACGTACACTTCATTAACAAAAAACTGTGAAAGTTCATGTGAAAATATAGTTTTGCGTGCGAAAGTCAGATAAGTGCATGTAACAAGGTGCTGTGGAAGGGTCGCCCTGTGCCCGGTGGACAGAACCGGCCCCTGCAAGCCCAGTCACCTGGAAGCAGAGAGGTGGAACCAGGCCTAGGGCTGACAGTATAAAAGACAGGTCCAGCAGCTCAGTTGAGAGAGAGCTGCTGCCGGAGGCACACGTGCTGTTTTGCCGGCTGCAGCCAAGGCCTGAACCGGGCCGGGCCGCTGCCCCAAGTGAACACCCCCCAGAGCAGAGGCCCCGGGGACGGCCCAAGCGGCCAACCCCTAATAGTTGGATAGGGCCTCTGGGCCCCCTAGACTGGCCTAAGCCTACAGGCCCCAAGGACTGGGCCAGGCCCCTGGACCGACCCCAGTGACTGGACCAAGTCTCCTGAGCCTGAGGGCTGGGAGATCCCTCCCGAGGCCGGCCCCGACCTGGAAGAGCTGCCTGACGCCGAGCCCCCAGAGACGGGACAGGACCTGGAGGAACTGCCTGAGGCCAAGCCATCACCTGAGCCCTGGGACCTGGAGGAGCGGCCCCTCGCAGAGGAGCTCCTTGCCTTGCCCCCTGTGGACGAGGAGGGACTGGCGGGTCTACCCCGGGCTGTATACCCCAGTGACCCTGAGGACCCGGCAGACACAGGTACCTGGGGATACGGGGAGGAAGTGGCCCAGGGACAGCCATAGCCGTGGCTGAGATGGGGCAAGCCCCGTTGGTGTGTTGCGGCGGGAGCCCCGCCAACTCAGTGGCAACGCCTTTGCCACTGCTAGGGCCCTGGGCTGGGACGCAGTGGAGTCGGGTGGGCCTGCGTCCCCCTCTCCTCCCCCCCTTGTCCTTGCCACCCAGGGAATGACTACCGTACCCTACTCTTTGGACCCGAGGACACCGCTTGCTCGCCCGCTCTGCCTGCGGGCCGGGGTGATAGACCACTTGCTCACCCGCCCTGCCTGTGGGCCGGGGCGACAGACTCCTAACCGACTGCTAATTCCCCTTAGCAGAGGTACTGTGGCCGGTTGCGACGCACCCGCTGGGCTGTGCCGCCCGCTTACATGCATTTTAAAATAAAGGACTCCCACCTGACTTCATTGTACTAGCTGGCTGCCCAGTCTAAAAAAGCAGTGACAGCAAGTTCTAGCATGAAAGTTGTTATCAGTACCACCTCGATTTCATTAGCAGTGAGTAAGGCTGAGGGGTGCTCCTAGAGAAGGAAAGCTAAATCGAATAGCTCTGCCTTAGAAATTGTACAAAGGTGATATTAGCAGTGTATCATCTCAGTATCCCTTTTCACTAAAAGAAAGTTATTAGTTAAAAGCAAAATGAGAAATCAAACCCAGCTGGTAATCCAATCCACTGGAAAATTTCTAATATAATTCACAATACTAAGCAATATGTTGAACCACTCCCCAAATTGGAAGGGAATGGGAGCATGAGAGAGAGAACTTTCTTGCCCCTGTATGAGGTAAAGTGGGGCACTTAATATTGTTCTGCAGTAACCTCTGCAGCCAAGGTATCAGTGACATTGATGGACTCTAAGGAGAGTCCCATCAGCCTTCTAGCAAGAAAATAAGTCATCCCTACACTGGGAATGAACAGTCACTAGACTGAGGGATTTTTCATTGTCCTATGGGGCTTTCAGAATAACCACCTTTCCCCGTAACCCCACCAGGAAGGAAAAAATATGTTTGTTAAAGATCTCAGTGAGGCTTTCAGGGAAGGGAATGCTTGTGTATAGAAACTAGTGTGGTGAGGGACATTGAGATTTTGGGCTTTTGGGGAAACACTGATTTTAGTGCATGCCAGCAGGGCCCAAGCATAATTTTTTCTGGCCCAGTATGGGCTTGTAACACGGCTCCCTCCCAGACACATACCAGAATCCCTTATCCCAAACATACAATCTCATGATTTGGGCCGGGCCTGTGGACCCTAGTAAAGTGTACCCTTCTCCCCTCTCCTCCCCCATGTGGGGGCCCTACATGCCGGGCACTTATAAATTCATGCAGGACTTTCCTTGTGTGACATTTCTCAGTGTAGGGCCATTGACTAATTCTTTTTAAATGGAGCCAGATCCTCAGCTGGCGTAAATGAATAAAGCACCATTGAAGTTGATAGAGTTACATCCCTTTTCACCAGCTAAGGTTATGATTAGACCGTATTATATTAATTTTGTATCAGCCATTGCTAATTTTTTCTGGGGGAGTGTGATCCTCCAAAGCTCCTCAGGAATTGAAGAGCTCTTGTCCTCTGCTACCAGCACTTTGCCTCTGTTACATGTGAATGGTGCAAAGTCCATTCTGAGTCTTTGTTTTTAAGCTCTGAGTGCCAGGGTGAAGTGAAAATAAAGTGTGAATAATGCCCTTCCCTCAAAAGCCACCTGATACTGTGTTGAGCTGAAAAATATACCCTCCCACAGAGCAGCCCTGCCAGTGCAAGGTCCTGATCTGAAGCTGAGACCATCAATTCCCTTTGAGGTCAATGGGAGTTGAGGGTACTTGGCAATTCACTGGAGGTGCAGGGGATCTCACAGGATCAGATCTCCTGTTATTGCATGAAAAGCAGCCAGCCACATCCTGAATTCTCATGTCTGGGAACATCCGCTTGGAAAGTGCATTCTCCTGCTGGGTAGAGTGACAGATACCTTGGATACCTGAATACTACCACCTAACTTAAAGCATTTCCATTATTGTGGCACCAAGCAAATTCACTAACAACGTAGGTATTTGAAATCATTATATACAAGAAAAAGGTGCATTTCTTCTCCTATATGGCTCCAGTACTGTAGTCGCACACACTTTTTTGACAACTTTCATGTATTAAATGAACATTTTTTTTTCTTGGAAGAACACTAATTGCATTGTGTTCACCAGTTGCAGCTCTTCACAGCATACATTCTATTTGTCTTTTTTTCTCTCTCTTTTTCTAAACTTCTTGGCTCCTCCTCTGTGATTCTTCCTGTAGTATGCACAGGTGCCATCTAGTCTGTGTTAATATTCAGCAGTACATTTCTTTTTGAAACAGTGCATGTGTTTAGCAACACATTCCCCATCCCCCACCTCTGTCTTCCTCCAGATCCCACTTTGTTGACTGGAGCTGCCATAAACCCTCCAGAATGCTGCTGCTCTGATTACTTAATTATTCTGACTTCCATCGCCAAAATTTAAAGGGCAATTTCTCAGAGTTGCCAAGGAATTTACACTAGTCTGATTTTCCACTCATTTTCTTCCTGATTGATGGTGTTAATCTTACAATAATACAGAAGAAATGTGTTTTATGAGAAAATTTAAGAGAAATCTTTTAATTCTTTACTTTAGCTGTTGCGTTAAAGCTTTTATTTAGTGTTTAGCTTCATAGGGTGGAGGTTGATGAGGGTTAGAGCAGTGTAGGGCAAGAGGAGTTTTGTGTGTAGTGTTCTGTAGGAGGCTCTGTCCTATTGGCTGTTGGATTGAGCAGCAGTTTAATTTTATTTTGGTTTTGTAGCAGGTGCCAGGGGTGCCTAGAGCTTTTGGATAGGCCACCTTTTTATTATTGTAGAAATGAAAATAGATGCAGTTTCGCAGTATTAAATCATCTTGGCTAGGATTATGCAGATGCCAATGATTATGAAGACTGTGCAATACCCCTGTTTTATCACAAGGTGGCAGAAAATGTCCAATGTATACTTAATTTTAGTCTTGTGGAATAGTAGAGATATTTCAACATGGTATACCATATAGAGAATATTTTTCTTTGGCAAATTCATTCCTTTTAATTATTTGTGCAAAGAGATTTTATTATGTAGCAAAATGATATAGATTTGTACACTTTGCACACAGTGTGTATAATACATGTATTGAACTGTGATAACATTAAATATTACCCTTAATAGTATAACCAATGTATATATTATGGCCATTTTTATATTTCAGTTTTTATAGGTTTCTGATTAAATAAACAAATATCATGTACATTAACAGATATATCAAATGTAATTCAAAAGTTCAGAAACAACAGATATTGCAGATAGTAATAAATGAAATGACAAATAGTTTTGAGTAAATTAAACTGCTGAGCTGTTTTTCTTCCAACTTGACTTGTTTTATAAATCTCCATAAGATTTAAACTAGCCAAATCTAAAGTTTATACTATGCCTCATTGTAGCTATTTTGTATTGTATTCATGGACAAAAACAATTTTATAATGATTCAAAGTGAGGTCATAATCCTCAGACATTAGATCAAGGAGTCATAGTTAAAGTTGAGTTTTTTCAGCCCTAACTTAAATTCTTTACTTTTGAGTGCTCAGTTTCTCAACTGCAAGATTTCATGAATGCTAGTTTCTTGCATATGCAAACTTGACACAATCAGACTGGGTCTGAACAGGAATTTGGAATGGTTATCTCATTACAAGAAGTAATTGTCACTGTTCACACGTTCTCACCTTCTAATCAATGGTTGTGAATAGGCCTCATCTACTCTAACTGAATGGACTTTGCTAACACCTACCCTCCTCATTGTTGTTCCTTACCCTGGGATGTATATATATACCCCCTATCTGATTTCTGTTTCTTGCATCTGATGAAGTGGATTGCAGCCCATGAAAGCTTATGCCCGCAGAAATTAAATTTGTTAGTCTTTAAAGTGCAACAGGGCTCTCCTTGTTTTTGCTGCATAATTATAATATTTCTTTAACTTTCTCTGACGTGACATATGAGTAGCCAATCATAGATCTACACAGGACGTAGCAAAGAAAAAGGGATAATCTAGTGGTGAAAACATAGGAAGATAACCAGAAGATTTGGGTTATATAACCGCCTCTGTTAGAGACTTATGTCAAGTCACTTCAGCCTTTGTGCCTCAGTCTTCCCCCTTGATAGAACTGGGATAATATTTACTTTATAGTATTGTTGTCATTGTTGTGGGCCCAATTTGCAAAACATTTAAGCCAAGATGTTTTAAAATAGGAGTTTAAAGCTAGGTTTCTAAATCTATATATGTAGGCGACTACCTGACTTTTAAAATTGCTATGCAGTCAACAGCTCAGCACTTCTGGCTGTACATGGAGTTAGGACTTTAACTGTAGGCTTGTATTTTTGCAAATCTTGGCCTTTGTACTTGTCTAATACCTTTCATCTGAAGATGTCAAATTATATAAAGCATAGAAAACAGTTATCAGACAGAGACAAAGCTCAGGGACGAGTTATGCCCCATTGCATAACCAAATTAATTTTTAAGATTATCAGTTACTGAACAGTTTTCTTTAATGCCATATTTGACACATTAGAAATAGTATGATCAATCTTAAGCTCAAGAATACCTAAAGGATCAGGCACTGGACTGGGAGTCTGTTCCTAGCTCTGCCACTGACCTGCTGAGTGACCTTGGGCAAGTCACTTCATCTCTCTATGGCTCTGTTTCCCCTCCTACCTTGTGTCTGTCTTGTATAGTTAGACTTTGGCTATGGCTACACTGATGGCGGCAAAGTCGCCATGTCAGATTGATTGCTCTGGATTGACTGAGTGGTCAGGAAAGATCCGCTCAGTCGATCCAGAAGTCAACATACTAAAACCACCTCAAGTGTCATAGCGCTGCGTCAACGGGAACGCGGTTCCCGTCAGCGCAGTGCAGTGAAGATGGTGCACAGAAGAGGAGCCCAGAAATCGACGGGAGTTACGCAAGTTTTTTGCGTAGTTTGCGTAACTACTGTCGACTGCCGCCAAATCCGGGAAGTAAGTGTAGACAGGGTCTGTAAGGTCTTCAGAGCAGCTATCATATCCTCCTATATGTACAGTGCATAGGTCCTGAGGTCCTGATCACAACTGAAACATCTAAGCGCTACCATAATACAAATAATAATGAGCACAAGCACAAGATGTGACTGCATAGGGCCTTGTGCTCTCCCCTAATATTTTCTGCAGAGAGCATTGGTATGTTCTCATGCTTGCAACCTACAGAAGGATGCCTTGAAAGATTGTGCTGGGTGTTTCAGGAAATCAGGGCATTTTCATTTAACTGTTCTCTTAAACTCAAGACTGATAATAACATTATTGAAATGCCTCTTGTAAGCTAAAGTGTAGTGACACAGACAGCTATTTCCAATGTGTATCTGTTATGAAATAGCATTTTTGTTTCACGGTACGGAAGGTGCAAGCAGTGACTGACACAATAAACAGAACCCTGTGTGTTTTATATGGCCATGTTAATGAATGAACTAGGGGTAAAGTTAACTTCCTGCATAGCAGCTTAAATTATTTATATCTTGAAACCATACATAACACATTGTTAAGTTAGAGCCATGTTGACAGGATTGCATTAATTACACCAATGGAAGCAACATATTACATTAGCTGAGCACAGTCTTCTGAGACCTTCTTTCATGGTCTCATTTGTAGAGTCTGGCTGCTTCCTTCTTCCCAAACTTGGGGCAGATTCTTTCCCCCCTTCCTGTATACAAGCCTCTACTCACTGCGAACCTCCTCAGTTCCAGCCTCAAATTAGCCCTTTACTCACAACTGTAAATATTAACTTCAGTTCTTGTTTTGTGCACCTAAACGAGCAATCTTCATGCTGTTAGAAACTGCATTTTTGAAACATAAGTAAAGATGTTCATTCACTAATCTACCACTATATGACATGCACAGATTTCATTTATTGTTCCTATAAATGCATCCCCAGAGCTCCCTTATGATTCAGTTCCCTCTCCTTAATTCATAGCAAGAATATTGTTTCTTCCAGCACAAGAAATTGTCATTCAGGAATTTCCACGCCTTTGAAAAGCCCTATCCACAGTGTGTGACTTGAGTAGCATTTATATGGATATTTGCTAATAAAAGTAAGGAATTGACTTTCGTCCTTTTATTCAGTGTTGCAATGGGTTAAGGACTGGGAAATGACTCAGCCAGGGAGAGCTGGGAATACATCTACAAGTAAATGAATCACTGTCTACTTGAAATTGCTGTGCAATATTTTCTAGACACCCTGTTACATTGCTAATGCAATGTGAAGTGCTATTGGTAGAGTGTGTGTATATGATTTATTTGTTTCTGTTAGGTTATGTCTAATAATTTCTAATTCTCTATTTATAGGTTAGGCCAAAGACTCTGATTCCAGACAGCCTCCCTATTTCCCCATGCAGAAACCAACCTTCCAAACAGCCTCCTACTTTCCAAAAGGCAACAGTAGTCAGCATCAAAAACCCTAGCCCTGCCCTCCCCACTGCCAATAATACTGTCAGCCATGTGCAGACGCCTAACAGCCAATCACAAAGTGTTGCCGAGTCTACATCTATCTCATCACCTCTGAGCAGTGCAGGTGTAGCCTATGCCATAATATCCACCTCTCCCAACAATGCAACTCCTATCAGCACGAGCGCTACCGTCTCTGTGGTCAACGATAGCATTAAAGTGCAACCACTCCTCATTAGTGCCGACAGCAAGGTAGGTTTTGCTACTGCAGTGCATCTTTATATCAAGATCAACAATTACACTGCAGATGTAGGCAATATATTCCGAGTAGTTTGGAAAGCCCTTTATAGAGTGATGTCAACTGTTCCTTAGTGAATAATCAGAAAGCAGTGAGAAAAGTCTTAAGGGGACATATGAAAGATAGTAGATACATATTAATGTACCTAAATTTTTTGTCTGGTTATCTGGGAAAGTAAGTGTATCATTATGTAGCTTGGCATTTTTGGGACCATTTGATCATCCTTCCTCTCAAACCAATCTTAATTAATGAAACTCTCAAACTCTCAGCGGACACAAATTTTCTATTGACTTTCCCTTGTATTATAGAAGAATAATGTTAATTATAGAGCCTGATTCTATAGCCTCTTTATATATAGCACTTTGTCGGACTATACAAAGTAACCATGTGTTTTCTTCTACAATTCTGGGAAGTCTATAAGAGATGAGAGTTCAGGATTTCATAACTGATCAGTAGCTGAATTGCTAGAAAAAATTCCAGTTAGGAAATGCCTGATTACTTTCTGCACAGCTGCTGAGCTTTTAAATGCAAGAATTGTGCATCTGTAACACCAGATTCTGTTTGAACAAAGACTGGCATATCCAAAAGACATTCAGTGTAATTCAGTTACGAGGGTCATGTTATTTTGGATCTTGTTGGCAAGACATGATTTAATACACTTACAGGAAATAGCAAAGAAGGTAGATAGCTTTTAAATAAATAAGTAGGCATCTTTGTGATCCTATTCCTTTGTTTTTATTGGTAACCAAGATAATCTTCCCTACTTAAGTACTTGAATTTTTTAAAATGAGTAACTAGAGATGAAATGTATGAAGATTGAGTAATATTGATTAAAAGTTAGCAATGGAACTGATTAAAAAAGCCCAATATTCAAATCCATTACACATCATCGGAAAGATGAGCTTGGGAAGGTCTCTTAAAGTCCTTAGGAAACTTTTTTTAATGATATAAAGTCACATTTGTAATTTGTGGTCAGTAATTGTTCCTCACTGTTTTTAATGGAGTCTGAGATATTGAATCTGCAAAGTATGTCTGCTTTTTTGATTCTCAGAATGTCTGTGGTTCAGTATGTTAACACACACGTGCACATAAATACTCTGAAGGGCTGTGTAATGCTTTCTTTGTGGATGGTGCTACACAAGAATGAGTTGTAATTCAGAACAGATGTACATTTTACTGAATTTCTAGACAAATTCCTACTGTAAAATATATTTCTTTAGATGAAGGAAACAGGACTGGATTCTGATCTCAGTTATTGAGATGCAAATCTGGAGTAACTTTGTTGATGTCAATAGCGTTACTCAAGATTTACAGCAGTGTAATTAAAATCAGAATGTAGGCCTGAGTGTACCGTGTTTACATTTTTCTTACTTTTATCTGGAATAAAATAAAATAAATAAACAAACTTAAAGCCATTGCCAGTGCTTTCAAACTTGGATGCCTAAAGTTAGGTCCCCGAATCAGTGTCAAAAACCTAAATAGAAGTGGCCTGATTTTCAGAGTTGGAGGCACTTGCAACTCCCTCTGACTTCTGTGAGGAGATGGAGTGCCTGAGCTCCTAAGAAAACCAAGCTACTTCTTTTTAGAAAACCAAATATGGATTTAGGACCCTAATATTAATCATTCAGGTTTGAAAATTTTGGTCTCTGATTTTAATTTATTACCTCTTTAGCAGGTGCTTGACACCGCCCTTCAATGAAGGATCAAGATCAGGTATTCAGTAGGGAAATCTGTTTTGTGTAATCTGCTCTCTTTATTTGTTCATTGTTTTGCAGGTTATCATCATTCAGCCTCAAGTTCAGACCCAGACAGAAAATAAAGTGGAAACAAAGAAACCTCCTGAAGAGTCACCTCAGGGACGCCCTGCTACCAAAAAGAAAAAGGAAGAAAATCCAGAGGTGGTAAAATATTTGTCTGTTTCTTCATAAATGAGATATAATGCAGTTCATTTATATGGGACCATTTCTAAAGGGCTTTCTGGATACATACAAAATTACTGCATTTGTGCCCACAAATCAGCTACTTGTTTGCCTAGCTACCCAGTTTGCACATTTGAATGAGGTAACTAATTAATACAGTTGGGTACACGTGCAGTTTTGGTTGTCTTTCAAATCTCCAGAAGTTAGGAAATGCAAGAGTTATAGGCCTGACAATTATGTTAATCTACCCACAAGTATGGTACTCTATTTCTTGTGAAATGTTTACACTATCTTAATACATTATTGTTTGTTATCATATATCTATCAGTTTTAGGATTTGTAGTGAAGCTGAATTCATTCTGGAAGCTTAGCTTTTGCATTTTCTGATTCTCATTGACTAATTGTGTGACTTTTTCACTGTATGTAACACAGGTTTTTCCTTTTGATATATACATGTATATCCATATATACATAAATATATTAAAATTCTTTAAAATGAATAACTAGAAAGTTAAAAGACTAAATATATTAGATGAACTACATTTTCTGTGTAATTAAAACATAAACCTAAAGATCTAAAATATACAGCATAACTTGGCTCTCTCTTTTAACAGGCTTTTTGAGTACATCCAGTCTAAAAGCACAAATTGGATTATGAATATTTTTTCTAGATTCCCTTAAATTATATAAATTGAATCTCTTTTTAGTTAGCAGAAGTTCAGTTCAGGTGGAATCTAAAATGCATACTTCTAATGAATTATTGACAACAAAGTAACTTTGGAGCTGTAATTTTGAAGGACTATTGTAGAATAAATCTATAGTCCTACTAGGTGAGAGGTTTTTTTAAAAAAAAATATTCCTTTTACAATGTTAAGAGATTCATATAATAAAAAGAGCATTAAAAGGATTGATATTGTGTGATTCTAAAAAGACAGGACACTTGTAACTAATGATTGAGAGCTAAATTCAGTCCTGATGTAAAGTGCTATTGAAGTCAATGGAGTCGTATGCATTTTACATGATCGAAACTGGATTATGGCCATAACCTCTAAAACAGTGCCTGCCCACAGTGGGGTTATGTTAAACTATGCCAAAATGCAGTTGTCTCGGCCAGTAAGAGGATGCTTTACAGTTACTAGCATACAGTTGTTTCTTAGGGCTTGTCCTCATACTGGAACTATATTAGCATAGTTACCCCATAGTGTAGACACAGCCTACACTGATGAAAGAGGTTTTTCCATTGGTGTAGGAACACCAGCTCCCTGTGCGACAGTAACTAGGTCAGCAGAAGCATTTCTCTATTGACCTAGATTTGTCTACACTGGGGCTTAGAAAAACAAGGCTCCTTCAAACCTGTCTTTCTGACCTGCTACCCCAATTGTCGTCTTATTCCAGAGAAAACTGCTCTCCCCCATTTTTGTAATAAAATTAAAGTTCTTTGTAATGATAGTTGGCCTAAGCAGAATTATTGAAATTTTTTTTAATAACATTGATGGATATCAATGTTAGTTTTTACGCATCTTTTTCCTATTTTTATTTATTTAAATGTTGACAGTTCTGGGAAGTTATGGGGGTGGTGGTCACACAATAATTATTTCATGACAGTAGACGTTAAGATTTAAAAAGTTAAAATTTTATAACCATTAAAACACAAATTGTCAACATCTTGTGTCAAATATACCAAGTAAATATCCTTAAATCAAATTCTAATAAGTTCTCAAGCAGCGTTTTTCATACTTTGCCTGTCTGTAAATTTCAATTATTATTGATGGCAATATTTTTTTCATGGGTTTGAATGTGTACATGAAATAGACGTTTGCCGACGTTGACTGATAAAAATCTAATCCTCCCGAACCTTGTAATAGTGCACATAGATTCCATCCTCAGTGCACATGAGGTTGCATTCTTTTGGCTAGCAGCATCCTTTGGAGCTGTGCCTGTGCCTTAGATGTTCTTGTGCCCCTCAACCCAAGGACACAAAGGGAGGAGCAGGCCCAAGAGGTTAATCAGTTCCTTGTTATCACTTGTGGCACTGAGACAGCACCCCTGTAGTATCCTCCTGTGTCTCTCCACAGTCTGCTAGTTTAGAGTTAATTATTAGTCTTGTTGCCTTTTGGCAACTCTCTAACAGACACAAATTACGTTAGTCAGATTCTGGTTTTTAGGTCCCCTCTATGCTTTGCTCTCCCTTCCCAAAGGGACAATATAAACCAGTGCAGGCAGGTCAGTTAGTGCAGCCTCAGATCCTGGAAAGGCAAGAGGAGGAAAGGGATGAGGAACAGCAACTACAAGAACAGCTAGCTGCCTTGTTCTTTCCTGCCCCACTGTTCTAGCTACTCCCAGGTATTCTAGAAGCGAAGTGGTGCTTTTGCATGGGCACAGGTCTGGCTTTTGAGAATGTTCATAGTCAATTATTATTTTGGCAAGCTACCAACATTTATCTGAGGAAAGCAAGTAAAAGAAAGGAAGTGGTGAATTTGTGAATAGTTTACAATTCAGCCAAACCTGAAAAGAATGTCATGAAGCAAAGAAAAGGCCTTCTGGCTACGGGACTTTCTCCTTCCAGATTTCAAGGGCTTGCTGGAAACAATGGAGCTATTAGCTTCTAAAAAAAGTTGCAAGAATCTGAAGTGTGAAGCAGATGAAATATAGCAGTCTCTAGCAGCTAGGGTGACCAGATGTCCCAATTTTATAGGGACAGTCCTGATATTTGGGGCTTTTTCTTATACAGGTGACTATTATCCTCCACCCACAGTCCTGATTTTTCACACTTATTATCTGATCATCCTACTAGCAGCTCATACACCATTTGTGTGTTTGAAATTCTCCCAGTCATTACTGCTGTTCTGATACAGTAAGCAGGATCAGAGGCCAGGTGTCATGCAAAGCACTGGTCAGAGGTGCTGTTGTGAGAGGAAGTCTAAAAACCACAGTGACATTTTGGGGATCACGCAGACCAGTTAGGGGTTCTGCCACCACTTGCCCTGTAACCTTGAGGAGAGAGTCTTCATAAGGGGGGGGAGACAGGACAGGCAGCACATTTTAGTATAGCAATAATAAATTTAGTGAGCTTCCTGTTAAATTACTAACTATCTGTCATGGTCTGTGAGCAGTAGCATCTCACTATTTGACCTCTTTGTTTATTTAGCCAGGGATATCATCACCACCAGAAAGCACCTGCAACCACACTTTTCAGTGTAGGACAATAGAGGCTTAACTGTGAATTTCCTTTATTTTATAGATACATCTCACAGCATAAGGCCCAGAGTGTAGTGTAGGTTTAGAGTTAATTTCTTTTGTTCTTTGAAAGTAAACTTTAGTTGATTATCATGCATTTATGCGATTAGTGTAATTAGAACTAACTGCATAATTAGTGTAAACACATGTAACGACATAAATGGAACATGTAATTACAACATGAAATGGCTTTGTAAAAATCCTAATTAAACTATGTGGAAAGATGTACTGCACATTTCCAAAAGCATGTGTCAGTATTTACTGATACAGAGTACAGAAGGGGTAGGATGATTTAAAGTATATATTATATGCATAATGTAGGTACCTCCTTCTTGCTCCTTTATTTATCTTAAAAGCACAAAACATAAATAGGAACTTTGGTAGAAAATGTCAGTGATTAAAGATTGGAATTCACAATTAAAAACAGAGCAAATACAACAGAACCTTGCTAATTCTTGCTAATGGTCAGGAACTCCATTGTGGATTGCTAAATGTTACAAATAAGTAAACACACGCCATTAAAAAAAAAGATACTGTACTTTGTTAATGGATTTTTATAAATGTAGTTTTAATTATAAGATTTAATTGCATACTATTAAATGTACAGTAGTACATTTGGTAAAAATAATGAAGCCTTCTATCTCAGGTTACTTAGCTAGCTGCCATTACTGTAATATCTGAGCAGCTCACATTCTTTAATGTATTTAGCCTCCCCACGGCCCTGTGAATAAGGGAAATAATATTGTTTCCATTCTACCGATGGGCATCAGAGACTTTGAAAAGTATGGAGGTGCTTGAAGGTGCAGATAAGCACCTAGTGGGATTTTCAAAAGTACGTAGTGCCTAACTTGCATTGATTTTCAATCTATTTTTAAACTTACCTTCATTTTTAAGCATCTATGTACCTTTAAAAATCTGGCCCTAAGTGACTTGCCCAAGAGAACTGAACCTAGATCTCCCAAAATCAAGGCTTGTGCCCTAACTGCTAAGTTATGCTTCCTCTTTAATGAAATACCTACTCAGTTTTTGCTTACAAATAGGTGAAAATAGGTTTGTTTAAAGAGATGGAAGTTGTAAAAACAGATCACAATACATTGAGATCTGGGTCCCTGATTCAGCAAAGGACATAAGCATAGGTGTGATTTTTGGCATTTCCTGGACCACTTGAGTGGTCATTGACACCACTGAAATGCTTAAAGTAACGCAGGCTGTTAAATATCATTTTTGAATTGGGACCTAACTATAAAACTGATTTCTAGAGCTTGTCAACATTTTTTGCACTAAAAGTTTTTCATTAAAGAAAAAGTTCTCCTTAAGAAAACAGTTCTTTTTG
Organism: Emydura macquarii macquarii; assembly: GCF_026122565.2. Lineage (NCBI taxonomy): Eukaryota > Metazoa > Chordata > Testudines > Chelidae > Emydura > Emydura macquarii. The sequence continues at coordinate 11,198,897 of NW_027132342.1, read as the reverse complement.
CAAAAAGCTTGCTGACAGTGAAATTTTCCATTTTTGGTGAAGTTTTCCATAATGGTTTTAGTGACATTTTAATTTAAAAAATATTATTGAAATTTTTATCGATACTGTTATGAAAAATTTGGGTTCCTGAATACACAGCTTTTGGTAAATGAAAAAAGTTGATAATTTCAATTAAAATTATAATGAAAAGTCACAGAAAATGTTGCCAAAAATGTGAAATAGGTTCATTGTGAATCCTGGAAATGGGAAAACCATAATTTTGAAATGTTTAGCAGAATCATTGTCTTGTTTTTTTAATAAGCTCATTTCCTCAGCATAGCTTTCTTGCAATATTTTTTTCCCACAATTAAAAGAAAATACTACAGTCAAAACAGTTTACTTCCAGCTACAGAGGAAAGGAACAGAGAGATTGTTGTTTCAGTTTTAAACACATTTAAGAGGCTGATATACCATGGAGATGAGTGTGAAATGAGGACCTAGATGGACTGAATTATCAGTTTTCTGGATTAGTGTAGTAAAAATTAGCTGTAGCTCTTCAGATTTTTGGAAAAATGCATACCAGTGGAGGTAGTGTTTTGAGTGAAATTCAGTGGAGCACATCATTATGAAAAAGTGAAACACATAAAAATAAATATACAGTTAAAATAGTAATACATGTTAAAAAAAATACAGCTTGTACTAGGGCTTTTAAAAAAGAATTTGTCTTTCAGATACCTATAAAGGCCTAAATCCTCTGTCCTTAATAGTGAGATAACTGTCAAGTCCATTTAATGAATACTGTACACGTTAAATAACTATGCTATCATTAATTTTGAAAGAAAATTTTATTAAAATATTTTTTGTAATAAAAAGTGGAAATTATTTAGCAGGGCTTCCAATCTCAAATAATTTAATTTTAGATTCAAGAGATTGACACTTTCCCCCTCTCCCTCCTTACAATTTAATTTTCAGGTAATATCATATGCATTTATGACTCTGCTATGAGAATTTAATCAAATATTGACTGTTCTCAATTTCTAAACCTGAAATTAAACAGTCTGTTGGATCACTAATAGTAAGGTTTATCCTGCTGTAAAGTTAACTCCCAGCTTCTCTCATCAGGTGCTGCTCGTAATTCCAATCTATTGACAAAATTCTCCTCTCAGATCTGCACAGTGGATCTCAGATTAGATATTATTCTTTTCCGTCATGTGCAGGACCCCGCACTGATACCAGTTCATGTAGAGAAAGCAGATTATTGGAGTTAAGATTTGTCATACAAGTCTATCAGTTTAGTTATATGTCTTTCACCACCACAGTATCTGAAGAGGAAATTTTGTCCTAACTAACATCCAGAATATCAGTACTGAGATTCCACATACCCATTTTTTAATCTATAGCAAGAACTGAAACTTGAGCAGGCTATGTGGTCAGGCAGAATGTGTATGGGGTTGGGAGTTCCCCAGTTCCAATCCTAGCTCTGCCATTGACTCACTGTGTGGTTTTGGGCATATCACTTCACCTTTCTGATGAAGATTTTCTGAGGAACAAAAAGGATATAGACACCCAACTCTGCCCTTTGTACCCCTTCAACTGCCATTTCTTCATATGTAAAATGAAGATACTAATGCCTAATAGAGCTGAAAATTGGAATTCTCATCCCACTGGAAATTCTGGTATTTCAGCTTTGTTTTCATCCCACATTGGGACAAAAAGTCAAAATATCAACATTTTTCACAGAATGAGGAGTTGAATTTTTTCACTTAGGAAATGTCTGTCTGTTTCGTTTTGATGCTTTTGATCAAAACAAAATGAATCTTAACATTTCATTTTGAGTTAATTTGACACAACTGCATCTACCTATGGTGCCATGGTGCTTCATGGGCATTGCAGTTAAGGTGCCTCTTGTCCCCATGGGCTGACCTCCCTAATCAGACTACTGCTCCCTTGATTCATTTGCAGTCATGTGACTCCATGATGCCCCATGTCATTAAGAGCCTGTCCTATAGGGGAAAATAGGTGTATGAGCCATTGTAGGCAGATGTGATTTAATGTCAAACTGAGTCAGAACTAAATATTTTGGCACACTTCAACAAACCAAAATATTTCAGTTCATATCGAATCAACCCAACCAAAATATCACATTTTGATTTTCCATCAAGAAAATTGAAACATTGCAGCAAAATGAAATTTTTCCTAAGGAATTTTGCTGAAACTGTATTTTCCACTGAAAAAAATAATTTCAGTGGAAAATTCTTGACCATCTTTATTTCTTATCCACCTACCCATCAGTGTGTTGAGAAGATTCATTAGTGTCTGTTCCGTGATTTGAACATACACATTGTATAAAAATTCTCCTTTACATCAGTGGGAGATGTTTGTTCTTAACCATTGGAAGATGTTGGCTCCAGATGTAAGGCCTAATTTAGGCGTGTGAGATTCTTTCTACAAGGTTTGGGAAGGGCAGACTCTGAATAGTAATAGGAAAACATGCACCTAATATACCGTCAGTAGCAGCTTTCTTGCTAATTACTAGAATATACACAGTGGTGTAAAACTTATTGAGTGTGTCACCGGCTTCTTTAATTTGTAGCATGTCCAACCAATAACAATAATGAACTAACCACTTCTCTGGAAATTTTGTAGCATAATAAATAACATTACCAATGTTGAGTTTTGACTATACTGTAAATTCTTATTTTTATATCATTGGATTTTGATAAGCCTATGCGTATTGCCAAGGTTCATATAATCATGCATGTAGGATATGTCTGCTGACATGTAACTAAATCAGATTTTCAGTTTAAGTTCACATTATTATATATTTATTCAAAATTTAGAAATTTCTAAAATCCCCAAATTAAGTTTATTCTGGCAAAGCTTTTTTTATTTTTTTTAAACAGTAGTTATCATAGGAAACTAAACTTTCTTAATTTTTCCCTAGAAAATCGCCTTTATGGTAGCATTAGGCCTGGTTACAACTGAACACTTGGAAGGTAAGTATTCATATACTGTTTTACAGTAACACTTCAGTTTTGTAATCTCTTCTGTTCTCCACAGTACACTGCAGACAATAAGAATCAGTGAGGAATCTGTCTACAGAAAGCTGAAGGCTTTGGTAATGCAGTATCTTACCAGTGCTCAACTGTCCCTCTCATCCTAAAAATACTGGGTCAGAGCCTCTGGCTCTTGCTTAGCTCCTCTCTTTGCATGCCTCATAGGGAGCAGAAATTGGCTCCTCAGCTGGGGCACCTGTCTACATAGGTTAGGAGAGGGGTCTGACTAGAATGTCCTGCTCTAAAGCAGTCCCCAGTTGATAAATGGCCCCTTGAGAATTGTTACAAGCTGTCACAGGTTAGAGAATCTACTCTCCACCAAAGCTGTGACCAGTGCAGGTCTAGATAGTGAGTCAGAGAACCAATTTACCCACCCCTTCTGGAGGCAGATTTCCTCCCCTTTCCCCAATCCACCTGTTGCACCAACTGGAAAGCTGGCATAGTGGATAATCTGGGCCAATGTCCATCTTTCAGTTTCTGTTTAATACCTATGTGTTCTGTCACCTCTGTAGTCCCATAGATCAATGTGTAGGGCATTTGGATGAAATTTAAGATTTTATTTTGTCCTGGTTGGAAAAAAAACCTCTTTACTCAGATTGATTTCCCTTATGCTAACTTTTTTAATGTTTATGCAAAAAGTGAGCTAATTTCCAGTGTTGGACTCCAGAGAAAAGAGCTGCCACCATAGTTTCCATGGTTCTTGTGTACAATATAGAACAAACATGAATTCAGTGCAGCAGGCAGCTACCATTTGACCTTTCTTTTGCAATCATCCAAAAATAAACTGCAAGAATTAACAGATTTGTGCCTCTTTTTCTCTTGGCACTTCCTTATGAAAATGTACATTGGGAAAAGTGACCTGATTTGCACATTTGCTGAAAGTGTGAAACAGATTTTTTTTTTTTTTTTTTTTTTTGGCAGCAAGGAGAAGAGATCCAAACATTGACTACAAATTTCAGGCAATGTTTTTTCTTTTTTTTTTAATAAAAGCTTGGGCCCAAATCCACAGCATGTGTAAATTGGTATAGTTCCATCATAGTCAGTGGAGCATATGTCAGCTGAGAGTCTGGTCTTTGATTTTTGCGTGATTACTAAACTCCTGTCCTATGGCTCCCATTCAAGAAGATACTTAAGCTTGCTTTTCTAACTTTCAGCTTCTGAGTAGTCTTAGAGCTTGCCTACACAGTGGGGTAATGCGCTCTACTTGGGTGTAATTTCTAAAGCACATTAATGTGTTATGCATTAATTGGTTCTTGTAGACCCTTCTAGTGCGCACTAAAGTCTCTCCAGAGAGCTTTAATGTAGTATTGTTTAAAACAGCACTAGGAAAGCACACTAGGAAATCTTTAATGCGCACCGGCAGGGTCTGCACAGACCAATTAAAGCACATTAGTGTGCTTTAAAAATCACACCCCGAGAGAGCATTACGCCACTGTGTAGACAAGTTCTTAGTAAAATCAATGAGACTACTTCTGCTTAAAGTCAGGCATGTACTTTGGTGTCTGAGTCAGAGCCATGTTATGATTGGAAAGTTTCAATGCCACTGTTGAAAATACCAGGTAGCACCCAATTTTCTTTGTTATACTATACGTGCAAAGACTTACATTTTTGAATCTACATTTTATTTTAATCCTGCAAAATCATTTCCTTCAGACAAATTCACTTTTTAAAATATTCCTACTACTACTACTAAATAAAGGCTTCAGTGAAAGCCATTTACTATGGAAAGGGTATATCTTACAACAAGTTGTATATCTTACAACTGTCAAAGAGAAGTACCTCATGGATTTCACACTCCTGAGGTTTATTATTTCAGTCACTTTACCAAACATTGCTGTTTGTCAGGCAGTATTGGTCATTGATACAAGTCAGCTTATTTGTAGTGTTTCTAATGTATTTAGCAATTCTACATTTTTGGAAATAAAAACAAAGCATATTCAGACTGGGTCATTACACAACTAATTTAATATCATTACTCTATAATGTAATATCCTTTTCCTTTCTTTTCATTGATTTACTTTGTGGTCAAGGGCCCTTGACAACTTAGGGGCTGTGACCCCTTTCTGCAAGAATATATGCATCAGCCTGGCCAACCCTTCCAGCTAACTTCTGGAAAAGTTTTTTTCCCATCCTTGGGAAGAGCACACTACCCTTTTGCGGGTTTAAATAATAAATGGAACCCACAAACCTTGTGCTAGATTTTTGTAAGACATACATTTCACTCAGGATATATTGTCAGTATACACTGCATCGACCAACTACAAGGGATGTTCGTTGGTGATGGTGGTAGTGCAATGATGCTTCACTGGGGACCAAGCTGATCTCTAGTGAATGTGTTACTGATGTATGACACCTGCCTAAAGTATTTCTTTTTACCTTGTTATTTTTAAAAAATATACATATGTACATACTTGTCACATTGGCGGTGAGATGTAAAACGTTTCACTTGTGGGTCACCAGAGTCCATCCAAGATCCAGCATCAATAACAAAAAGTTGTTACCATTTGGTGACTGGGCATGCCCTGTGGATGACCTGAGCTTGGTTGTTTCAATCCAGTTCCTAGTGAATGAGTATCCACATCCCCAAAACCCTCTAGCACACTTGGCACGCTTGTTGGCAACCTCAGCTACAGCCAAAGGCTGGATGGGCACTTGGGATGAACTAGAGGTAGCCCCTTATGGTCAGCATATCATGGCATTGGAGAAAAGTTTGCACAACTGCTGCCTGTAAATACATAGACTTTAGTCTCTAGCATTTTTTCCCAGCACTAACAAATGAGAACAGTTAGTGTATGTAGGAATGTAAGCCTCAGTTTTTCCAAAAGTGACTAATGATTTTCAATACCCAACTTGCCTGGGGCCTGATTTTCAGAAAGTGCTGAGCTCCCAGAAATGGCACATCCAAGATTACTAGTCAGTTTGAAAAGAGCAGGCTATAAAATATACTGACATAATAAGCACACTCTCCTCCATTTTCACAAGCAGTTTGCAAAGGAAAAAATAAAACATACTGTGTGAAATCCTGGCCCAATTAAAGTCAGTGGGGTCAGGATTTCACCCTGTCTTACATCTTCGTATATTTACAGAGGTATGCAGCACTACTTTTCACTGCCAAAGTTAGTCCTAAATCAATATAACCCTTTTGGTGTAGGTCTTGTTTTCCTGTGTTTCCTCCCTTCTAAACAGGACTGTGACTCAGTGCAGCTGGAGTGCCAATTATGATGATGACTGTAGAAGACCTTCCTTCTGCCTCTGCAAAGAACAAAGATAGTTGCATTGATTGTAACTGCATTCTATGCACAAGATCATGATAGTGTTGTATACTATGGACAAACAAATTATCAATCTGTAGTTAAGATTGAATTTAGCTTCTCACTATGCCCCTGATTTTCATTACCTCCTAACTTGAGGAAAACAAAACCAATCTATAGTAAAATTTCAAAATAGTCCTGATATTTTCACTTGATACAACTTGCAAGGGTATATGTTTAATGTGCTGTCTTTTTTTTTAAATAACAGCTATTGGTAGTGTTTTGAAAGCCATCTGATGGTGCTTTCTAAATATGTTTCTGAAGGGATCATAATAAAATCTTTTAGGGCAAAGCAATCCTATTTTGGAAGAAAATGAAATAAAAATGTCTATTTTTGAATTTTATAAGAAAAAGCTTAGTAATGTCAGACCTTGAACTGCCGCAAATATCAATGCTGATGCAACCCAATTATACTGTAAAAACTGAAACTGAACACAATGCCCAAGGCGTTGTGGGCAAGAGCATCTTGCTTAACAAGTTAGATCTACATTTTCCCCTGATGAATGAAAAACACACAATGCATGCTTCTTTCCATGGTTACAGAAATCCAGAGCAAGCGTCAGGAAAGAAAGAGAAGAAGCACAGCAAACCCAGCCTATAGCGGACTCTTGGAAACGGAGGTACTATATCATTGACTTTTTTACCACAGTTCTGTTCTATGCCAATAAGAGGCTTAAGTGCTTCTTATTGCAAAAGTACATATGACTGTTGCTTTAAAGAGAGATTGATTGGGGGGGGGTAGGTGTCTGAAACAAACATGTTTTATCTCAGTTTCTAGGCAACAGGTTTTCGCATCAGAACATCATTTGGCTCTAACTGGAACCCTTGCTGATGGTCTCGGCAGAGGCCAAAAAAAGGCTAAATAAACATGGGACCTAATTACTCTCTTTCCAATAGAGTAGGGTTTTTCCAGGTCAGCACTGAAGAATGGTCATAGGTCACCATGTTGAAATTTGCACTACTGCTGCACAAATAATACTTGTCAATGAAAAAGCAGAGACAACTTTATTTTCCAGAGAAGTCAATCCAGCCCTTGCATGAGCATTTATTCACTAATATGCCAATGGATTCTGCTGATAGTAAAAGAACTCTGAAGGGAAACCTTTATGGCTAACTTCTGCTGACTTTTATGCCAGTACTACCGCATTCACACCAATGGGGTTTCAGAGGGGTAACAAATTTGGCCCTAGTCTAGCATTGGCTTCAAAGCTTGAGTTATTACCAAAAGAAAAAAATAATTTTGACTCTCATTTTGTTCTGATAATGGCAAAATATTTTGAAAAGGTTAAAAACATCAATTAGATGAATTTACTTTTATATAATGAAAATTAATATTTTATACTTTTTTAATATTTTAATGTAATAAAAATTAACAAAATGAATCAACATTATCAAAACGAAAAAAAATTGAAATCTCCCCTGGAATGGAAATTTTGGTTTCTGGCAAGCTCTACATATAAGCAACATTTCTCAGTTTTTCCTACATGCTATAAATCAGAGGACACTGATTTTGTTTAATAAGTTACCAGCAATGCAGACTCTTAGCTAAACCAATTTTTTGAGAGTTCCAATTATTCTGGCCAATGTGCTAGAGTGGAGGTAGTTGATGTTGAGGGAAGGGAACTGGTGGGCAGAATGTAAATGGGTTGTTGAGTGACTTGACTGCTTATTTGTAAGGAAGGTTGGTCTTGTGGTTTACAGCAGTAGAGTCAGGAGACCTGAATTCTATTCCCAGTCTTGCCCACATATTTCCTTTGTAACCTTGGGCAAGGCACTTAATCTCTTTTTGCCTCAGTTATCCTTATTTTTCAGATGAAGCATAATAATGCTTCCTTTTTCCCACCTTTTCCCTTTGTCTTATCAATTCAAAATGTGAGCTCTTCAGTACTGTCTCTTGCTATATGTACATAGAGTGCTCAGCACAATGGGATCACAATCTTATTTGTATTTTATTTGCGTTGTCTCAGATGAGGTCCATTTGGCTTGAAGTTTACTACTACTGGATTGTTTAAAAATTTGACGACCTTTTTTTGGTCCTAATCTGAATATTTTTGAGAAACTAAATGAACTTGTACAGGGTTTATGAGGAGGTAAATGGATTTATCATACCCTATTCTTGGTTCTCATTAGATTTGTTCTCCAAAAGGTATCCTAAAGTGAATAATTGCGTGTAGAAAGAATCTTAAAATGAGAGAGTCATGTGACTGACCAGCTCTGTCCTCCATTAAGAACTGTCATTAAGGACTGACCATAGGGAAAGTCATTCAAATACAGTGGAGGCGCACAGTTTTCCTCCAATCCATTAGCTTCTCAGATTGATTTACTAATCAGTGAGTTGATGTATTTTGTGGCATTTTTCTGGCATTTTGGTGCAGTTTAATTTACAACTGATCTAGTGGATGATCTTTAATTCATGATTGTTTAAATTGAAATTGCATATAAATTACACTTCTTATTTGTTCTTTCCTCCAAACTGCAGGAGCCAAAAAAAAAAAAAGTGCTTCATTGTGCTGTTAACCTCCTTGATTGTGAATATGCAGTTGCTGTTTTAAATTGGACTTCTTTTTGTGCAGCTAAATCTCTGACCAGAAGCATGTTTGGGGTTTTTATGCTGTTCAGAAATTATTCCATTCTTTCACCCTGGGTAGTACATTTTTAAAACAGAAGGAGGCCTATGTTTCAGGCTGAGTGTTTTCTGAATGAACAGATGTCAGCTGAAAATTCATTAGCCAGCCAGTCACTCATGTATTCTGAAGAGAAGGACATTGGACATTAGAGAGCAGTTTACTAACCACTGAATAAATCATTTTATTAGAAAGGAAATGCTGATTTTCCTCAAAGTCGGTTCAACAACATATATTGGAGGAGCAATATCTTTGCAATATCACAGCACAGGAACTGGATGTCTCAGGGAAGCAATTGAGGGGATGGAGCCCTTAATTCTGTAGATTACTGACCCAGGTTTCTGGTGACCAATAGTTGTTACCATCTGGTAACTGGGTGATGGGCTGGGATGTTAGTTGGTTGTCTCAGTGAAGTTCCTAGTGAACGGGTGTTCATAGGTTTGAAATTCTTTTAGACCGATATTACCTCTGACTAGGATGACCAGATGACAAGGGTGAAAAATCAGGATAGGAGGTAGGGAGTAATAGGCACCCATATAAGCAAAAGACCGAAGTATTGGGACTGTCCTTATAAATTCAGGACATCTAGTCCCCCTACCTCTGACACCTAAAGGTGATATACATTAATGTTTTGGAGGAGAGGGGGGAATGTTTCCCAAGGCCTTTGTATACAGCTTGCAAAAAAAATATTTGCTTGTATCAAATGCAGATAATTATCTCACAAGGTGGTGACTTCTTTCCCCACTCCTGTGGAAAGATCATCAGCAATTCTGTTGTCACTAATAAAAGTTCTCTCACAGCACCAATTTAGTATATATTTGTTTATTATAAATGGGGTTCGGATGCCAGGGTTTTTTTAGTACTGTTTACAGATCCCAGGGATCACTCCTGAGGCCCAATCAATAATGTTTGCAATTTGCATTTACTGCTTGTTAATAAAATCTAATAAAGTTGGTCTATGAAAAACCTTGCTAAAAGATGAATAATGTCGCTGTATATAGTTTAGATGACCATCTCAGGAGCCTTAAGCAGCCTATATTCTGAGTCACAGAATTAGCTTTTGAGTACTGATTATGCATGAAGGAAGTTCCTTAGAGACTGATGGCAGAAAAGCATAAGAGAGCCAGAGCTCTTGAGATGACAGTATGGTTTCTTTTCTCTCCCTTTGCAGCGGAAACGCCTTGCATCAAATTATTTGAATAACCCCTTGTTCCTTTCAGCCAGAGGTAAGTATTTTTAAATGACTACATTGCTGTTATGATGTGGTCTTAAATATTTATTAGTAGCATTTGTTATTAATTACTTCTAGAGCACCACAGGCTGCATAGCTATACCTGCCCCTTGGATCGTGCAATGAAAATAGATGGTTACACTGCAAAACAAAAAATAAAGCTAAAGGGTCAGAAAGATATAGAGCCTGATCCCCAAAGCCCTGGGAAATCAATGGACAGATGAGGTCTGTAGTGTTGTTGTCACTCCTCAATAGGATGACATATGGAAAAAGTAGATGTTGAGGAAGAATTATTGCCAATCCCAAATGTTCAAACACCATGAGATTAGATTTTTTTTTAAAAATAGTCTTCTGGTTTTCAGCTTTTAGGGTTTACATTTTCTAGCTGTACTTTGCAAGTACAGGAGCTAGAAACTTAGTTTTCAAAGAAAAAGTTAGCTTCTCACATACTTGCATGAGTCCAGGAGCCTGGGGCTTTAAGGAAAACACCAAATGTTGTAAGATTTCATGATAAAAACAAGTTGGCAACCCTTTGGAGAAGAGAAGTAATGGCTCATGGGAAGAAGCTGCCTGTTGCAGGCATAAAGGGCAGTGTGAGAAAAGGCACAGAACCAAGAGTGGGGAAAAAGGAACAAAGAAGGAAAGTTGAGGAGAGAGGATTAAGCAGAGCATAAAAGGGAACAGTTGCATTTTAGGGGGGACGGAACTATGTAAAACCAAGGCTGAGAGGCTTAAATACATTGCAGAAGAGGAGAGGAAGATAATAAAGAGATGTTAATATTTCTTTCCTCGGAAGCAGCCTCTACCATTAGGATTCTACTGTAAAAACACACTGTGGTATTTTAGAGATGGGGGAGGGCAGGGTCCTTTATTCTTTTTCTATGATAAAATTTCATTTTTTTAATCACTAGGGTGCAATTAAAAGTGCCATTTTAATACAGATGCAAAGTTATGACCTGCTTTAGTCTTTTTTTCTTATGTTGTTAATAATCGTATTTTCCTTACTCTTATACAACTTTACAGTGAAACACAGGCATCAATTTAAACACATGCCTAGAGAGGACATTAGCTAGGTTACTCTCTGACAGTAAATTTCCTTTTTTCCCCGCTGTGTCCCCATGTTTTTAGACAGGTGACAAAACTTCAGTGGCATGACTGTCACAAAGCTGCTTGGGATATGACACTATTTTACCTTAATTGTTAGTTATTTTAATAAGTCCTATAACTATTTTTCCTAATATCTAAAATCCCTGTTGCTGTGCTGAACAATCTTTTCATTTTCTGTCTTCATTCGATAGCTCACTGCTTTAGTCATTATTATACATTTGTAGTGCAGTAGCACCTAGGTGCCCCAGTTGTGGAGCCCATTGTGCTAGACACTGTACAAACACAGAACAAGAAGACAGGCCCTGTCCCAAAGAGTTTATACTCTAAGTAATTTAATTGTCTGTCTTCACTGCATAGCTCACCTCCTTGCTTTTTTATACAGTCAGCCTTTTAAAAATAATTCTCAGTTTAGATCATTTCAGCAGGTAGAAGAGAAAAAGTGGACATTTTACTAACAAAAGTGAACCAAAAGAGGATTTATTTGTTTTTGAAAAGCATGTGGAGGAAGCAACGTTCAAGAAACAGCTGTCCTTCACAAAAAATGTCAGAGAATGGTGCTTGTGATATTCTCAGTGAAATGTCAATTATTCAGGTGTTGTTTATTGGAAAAAATCTCTGCTGAAATGACATTATGTCCCCTGTTATGAATCACCATATAAAAACTCCCTAATTATCTTTGCCTCTGTTTAGCTGAATAACTCTGTCCCCCACTCCATCTGAATAATCATAGTTTCACTATGCTCTCTGTGGTTTGTTGGACATGTGGATCAAATTCTGGCTGCCATATGTATGTAGACATACACCAGATAATGTGATCAGAAAAGAAACATAAGACAGAAGTTTCTACCTCTCTTCCATCTCCCTAACCCAAAGAGAGGCCACTCCAGCTGACAGACAGCAGCAGAGGAGAGACATTCTAGACTCAACAATGGGAATTACAGACTTGCTGTTGTGCAGAGTATTCACAAAGCAGATAGCAATTTTCCAAACTTTTCTTTGGTTAAAAATAATCAAGGAATGAATTTTTCACAGTTTGTGGAAAATATCAATTTATTTTCCTATCAACTCTAACTATTCCTTCTTCCATCAAGCTTAGGCTACAACCTTTAAAGAGTCATTTAAGCGGTAGGCCAAAACGTGACAATTTAGATGCCAACAAGTTGATGATACTATACAGCCCAATGCTGCAAGATGTCAAGCATTCTGGCCTTGATTCTAAAAAGCATTTAAGGCACATGCTTAACTAAGTCACTGGGACTATTCATTTACTTAAAAGGAAAGCACTTGCTTAAATGCTCTGTTGGTTGAGAGCCAGAGTTTTCAGCCCTGGAAGAGTCAAGTCCTTAAAGAGGGTTTTTTTCTTATCTGGTTAAGCATGAAGCATTCCTATCCATAAGAAATTTAGAACAGACATCAGCTTTATAGTACTATGAAATTTTTTAACATCTTCAGCATTTAGAGTTTCAGGTGCATGATTCCTGAAACCTGAATAACATGCAGCTCTGAATACTAAAATGTTCATAGGTGCTATTTCAAGTGTCACTTTCTCATGTCCACATTAAAATAACTTTGGCTACAATCCCCTTCTTTCATCACTTGTGTCATGGCTTGACTAAAATTTGTTGAACTGATGTGTTGCCCACTAATCTGTTCTCTGCCCTTCTTTCATGTACTAGCAAATGAGGATCTATTTTGGAAGGTATGTTTAGCAAGATTTGTATATTACCAGTGTCTGTCTCATCATCATGTAATAAATACAGTGCTTGCTGTTAACTATTGTAGTCTCTGCCAGGGACCGGATACAAAATTGCCTTTTTTATTACCATTTCTGGACTCTCTCTAGTCCTAAATCTAGGACCTAATTCTTTGCACCATTAAGGCAGAATTTCAGAACAAGCTGAACTCATGTGCTTTCATGTTCACAGGTTTGAATTTAATACCTTTGTAGAATCCATTGAGCGTGAAATTGATGGTTTAGCTTTGTGATTTTTAATAAACATCTAAGAAAAATATTTACTGGTCTACTTGCATAGATCTTTCTCTGCTAGGGTTAAAATTTAGACCTTTTTAATGGTGCTTTCTAATGACATTTTTGGACAAGAGTAATTTTGAGTTCAGCTGACATGAAACTTTGTAAAATAATATTCTGAAAGATGAAACATGATTAGAGAATAAATTTTAATAAATCTTTTTTTTCCTCCTGGAAAACTATTAGGAAAATTTAGGTTTTTAATATAATGATTCACAAACCATGAGCACTCCAAAATCAGATTCTCCTTTATTAAAATGTACTTAATTATACAAAGAATAATTAACATTGCCACCAGATTAGCATAGCAATTTACTACATGACATTGTAACTTTGTTAATGAGACTTAGCAATATATAAAATGAACTACAGACAAAGTACTAATCAGGCTTGTTTGAGAAAGGTTGTCATAGTGGATCTGTGTGGTTTAAATCAGAAAACAATAATTAATAAAATAGAGGAGAGGGGGGTGGGGGCCCTCTACAGGAAATTTGTCAGAAGGGGCACATGGGAGAAAGTTGTATTCAAGCTTGTTTCCCTAGCTGCTCTTCAAGGCAATGTGCATAAGACTTGGAACTGTGCTTTTTCTCCCCAGAAACTTTTGCTTGCTTGCTTGCTTTTACTTTGGATTTGAAGGACAAGTGATCCACATATTGACATTGGCCCACGCATCAAAATAGAACTGCACATGGTGATATATGTGTTGGAAGTTACAGGGACACATTCCCAGAAACAGAGTGGAATAATTATAACGTTGCAGGCTGGAAACAGTAGTTGACTCATATCTGTGTTTGTGTGATTGTTTGATTATTTCATACTTTTTCTATTTGTTTCAACTCATTGAATGTTTCTTTTTTGTTGTTGATGCGTACAAAATTGTTTGTGTTCCTTCTACAGCAGCCAGAAAGCTTTTGAAAATGAGATAGTGTTTGAATGGTCTGTCTGGTGAAGTACTGGCTCCAAATGCTGCTCTTAGAAAGTTGCATGAACAGATGACCAAATCTACCCTTTTCTTCTCTTTCAGAATGAAATCCACCATGATGAGCACTGTACAGCATGTAAGCGTGGAATTAACCTGCAACCATGTGGCACATGTCCAAGAGCATATCACCTCAACTGCTTGGACCCTCCTCTGAAAACTGTCCCCAAAGGGGTTTGGGCCTGCCCAAAGTGTCAACAAAAAGTAAGTGAATTGCAGCCACTCCAAGAAAAGGAAAAGGGGGAGAGAATGAGTTTGCACATCATAATTCTAGAGGCTGTTTCAGCCTACAGTAATAGCTAAGGGAACAAGGTTATCAAAAGTAATATTGAAGTTTCTTTAGTAATTTGCTGCTTTTGTTGCCTGGTAGTTCACAGTACTGGTCTCATATCTTACATTTTTACCCCCTTGATTTCATGATATTGGATCCCTCAAGATTTATGATAAAAGATTAAATGTGGCTATTCATTTCCTTTACATTTTTCTTCTCTACAATAAAACCACCTGTACATAGGGTTGCAAAGCAAGTAATGTAGTTCTTGCAGACGGAGGAAACAGTGTCATTCACAGACAATGCACCAGAGGATCTGAAAGTTGTAAGGAGAGTACACTATCTTCTTTATAAGATTTATTATATGCAGCTATTGATTATAATCATTTTAGACATGCAATTCTAACAGTGTTCACACCACCCAAATGATTAGCACCAGGTTTGTAAGAACTGAAAACAATGTTTCTAAGTTTCAGAATGCGTAGGCTTAATTTTTGTTACTTAGAATTCTCTGCTTTAGCCCCTAGGAAAACTGCTATTTAGTTTCTTGGGAAATGTCAAAGAGAACTGCTGATGTATATTTACATTCAGTAGAACCAGCATCTCTTCTCTTTCTGATACCCAATACAACTGGACATCTTAGATCAGAACAATGATACATCAAGTCCAGTATTTTATCTCCAGTGGTGGCCTGTACCCAATAGGCAGGCAAAATACCTCTAACTCTCCTGGAAGTTGTGAAAGTCTGTATAAAAGGGGCTGGATCAGAATTCCTTTTGGCCCCCTGTGATGATAGTCAAGTGTAAGATTTGAAAACCCCATCCTATAAATTATGTAGTGACACTGTTTATAGTAAAGTAAAATGAAAGTTCCAGAATTATTCCACTGCATTTCAGTTTCCAACCAACAATTCCAATGATAGTGATTTTTTTAAACAACATTGTTTATGTAGGGGTGGGAAGACATTACTTATGTAAGTGTGTGTGTCTTTGTGGATTACTAATTTTTGTTGTTCCTTGGATTTATAGGTATTAAATAAAGATGAAGGTGTGCCATGGACTGGAACTCTGGCTATTGTTCACTCCTATGTTACTCATAAAACAGGTACAGGATGGCATGATTCCTGATAAGAGGCTCTCTAGTTCCTAGTTTCACCTTTAAAATAGGAGTAACTGTTTAACTCACAGGGCTGTTGTGGGCATAAATTCATGTGAGTAAGATGCTTGGAAGAGCTAAATTGATCCATAAGATCAATGGTAGTGCCTGCCAGTCAGGATTACTAAATACTTTCCATTCCAGACCCTTGTTCCTTACACACACAATTTTCTGTAATTTCTCTTTCTAAAAAGTTTGAAAGAAAAAACTTTGGAAGAGACAAAAACATACATTTTTCAAATTAGAAAAATATTCTAATTCAAGTTGGGTGAACAATTTATTTTTTGGTAGAAGGCTAAACAACCCCCCTCCTCCCCCCCCCCCCCCAAAACAAAAACAAAACAAAAAAAAAACCAACCAAAATTGTTTAGAAATTAAACTGGATTTTTTCAGTTTTTCTTGCCACAATGAAATACTTGTATTCAGGTCAAAATAAAACATTTTGAATGTCTCTTCAAAAGTGTCAAATTGTTTTGTTTTGACATTTCATTTAGAAACTGGTCATTTTCATTCAACACTGTCTTGAAACAGTTTTGATTCTTTTTCAAAACAAAACCTTTTAACCAATATCTACATGGTTATTTTCCTTTTTTTGGGCCAAAACTGTTCACCAAATTTGACCCCAATTCACAAATAGTTTCATTGCCCCCCAAAATGCACTTTTTTGCAAATTTACTATTCATTAACATTTTAAACCAAGCTCTAATTCTAATTACATTTTAAAGTACAAGGCTGGTGTAAAAATTGCTTATGGTGTAAACATGAAACTTGGCATGAATATAATCTTTGATAAGAACTAGTGCCTTTGCTTTATAAAGTATTGGTTTTGATTTAATAAAGACATAACTATCTGAACTATACCTAACATTTGTGATAGGAAATATCTTTAAATGAACTTGTGTAGCCCTGAGCAGGTAATTTAATCTCTTTGCCTTAGTTTCCCTATCTATAAAATAGAGATTCTATATCTTTCTCAAAGGTGTGTTGTGGAATAATGTCTGTCCAGTACTCAAACCATTTCAACGCTTACATTCTAAACCTTATTGTTCTACAGTCAAAGAAGAAGAGAAGAGAAAATTATTGAAGAAAGGCAGTGAGCTGAAGAGTGAACATAGACAGTTAGAAGAAAAAGAGAGACTTCTCAACAATACAGTTAAAGTAAGACTCCTGTCTGCGGGGCCTAATGTCTCCAACAGAATTGGTTATAAAGACTGCATGCCTGAAAAACTGAGATTTTTATGGCTGGAAATGAGTTATGCTCACAAATTATGCATGTTCAAGTGTGAATACAAAGAAACATATGTGGGTCCTCTTGGGAGAAGGGGAGGGAGTGGAAGCAAGCAAGATACAGGTTGAGAAGTAGAAGGAGGCAGTGGCAGATCTGCTATTGGAGCACTTCCCCCTCAAATGAGAAAAACAAAATTGAACATATCCTCTGTCTCTTTCTATACACAAGTCAGAGCTGTATAACAGCAGCATAGCACTTCCCATCTTCCACATGAAAGATCTGTGCATGGCCATCTGCTCCAGTGCCAAAAGCCTGTGTATCAGTCCAAAAGAATGAGGTTAGGCAGATATGACCATCTCCACAATTCTCAAAAGATCTAGTATCATAGCAGTCTTTTCAGCATCTTGTACAGGAACGAGAACCAAGTGTTGTTAGAGGGGGTCACCCAAATATACCTTGATTCCAGATCTGCACATACACTACTTCCATGCCACTTCCAATCTCTGCCACTCTAGAGAGTTCAGAATTTCAAATTCCTAGCAGCTGTGAACATCAGGACATACTTGAAGTATGGCTATCTGACCACAAACCCACCCCCAATCTATAGAACTAATAAGAAGAATTGGCTTGTTTGTTTGTAATATGGTCTAAATTAAATATTTTAATCTTCTCTAACCTAGAAAATGAAAGTGGCAGCTGCACCAGTAATTGGTCAGTACTTGTTCTACCATTGCAGTTATCTAGGAGAGGCATGTTAAATATTTTATCACATTTAAAACAGAGTGGAAGGAAAAGTAATAACTTATTAAAAGATATCACAGTGGGAAATGCTCCCCTTAACTGTGCATAACCACCATCAGCGAAAACTAACTAATGGAAACTAACATGTGCATGAAGAGGGGACTCTGGGGGAGTGTTCTCTAGTAATTAGAACAGTGGAATGGAATTAGGGATTTCAGAACGAGAAATATTTTGGGCTAGATTCAGCTATCAAGTGTTTGTGTGTATATATAAAGGGGAGTGGTGCAGAAGCAGAATAGGCCCTTTGAATGGGAAGCGTTTTCTCTTAAATTACAATTTTGACCAAAAATAATATTTATCCAAACAAAGACATTAGGTTCCTGAGATTTAGATTAATTAAAAAAGTGAATTAGCAATTGAATTAAGTGGAAAACTCCCATATATATCATTGGTGAAGGTGATTGCAGATAAATTCCAGAGTCATGCATTTATTACTCACCTTGGACTGCTTCACTTGCCCTCTAATCCATCTCCCATAGGCCTTATTCCAAAATCCCAAACCTCTGAACAGCTGCCATATTTAAAAAAAAATCAAATAAGTGTTTTCTGCTTCCCAAGAACTGCAGAATTTTCTCTCCCAAAACTATTCTGGACCAAGGCCCATGTGAAACAATATGCAGACCTAGATCAGTAACTGATTTGGGCCTCATGAGAGAGGCAAACATGAGCCTTCAACTATGAAAAGCCAGAAATACCCTTCCCAGCTGGATAAGACTTTTGTTTCTAGCCATGGTACAACATTAAATAGTAGCTCTTAAACTAACATTTTATAGCTGAAAAATATTTGAGGTTTTTTTTGGAAGTTGTTACTGGCATCTTTGTTACTGAGTTGCCTGGTAAAAGGATTTAAAACAAACACCACTTTATTTAATCTCCCTAAAATAGACTGTGAAATTGGTGCCACATACAGAATACAGCAGAGTGTAGTTTGACCTGAAGGTTTTATTGGAGTCATTTGAGAAGATTTATAGAGCTTAGTGGTGGCTTTGCCACTTTTGAGTAATGTGGCCATTGTGAACCCATGCCAACAAAATCTGTAGATCACGCGATCATGTATCTTGCCTGTCTTTCAACAGGATATAGTCAACAGTGTGCTCAGTATATACTTGAACCTAGATGAATATAGTTGCTAAGACAAGTGGTATGCTATATGCACCAATGGGTATTATTCAATTAGTTATGTTTATGTTTCTGCTATCCCCAAAAGAGAACGTTGGGTTTTTTTTTAGATGCACATGTTCTCCAGACCTGTAAAGAATGTTTGAGGAGATGGTTAACATCAATTTGAATGTATTCTCAAGCTCTGCTTCCCTCCCCCATCTCTCTCTGTGACAGAAATGCTTAGAGCTAAAAAACAGCTTGTTGGCCCAGCAGAAAGGGACTCAGTCATCGCTGGAACGTCTCAAAACTCTCATTAGACTGATACAAAATGAGCAGATGATTCAGGTTACCATGACGACAACCACCACCTCCTCGCTGCTAACTGTCCCCTGGATCAAACCCTCATCTGCCTCTGCTGCCATGCACAAAGCCTTGCAGCAATCACAGGGTAACAACTGACAGAGCTGTCTGGGAAAAATGAAAACAAAAACCAACTTTATATACATGCGCAAAGGAGAGAGTAAACCGAAACGAAGGGAGATGAAGAAAAAAAATCTCATTTTTGTACACATGTAGAACTTAAACCAATCAGTCCAGTTTGTAGGTCACTGTGGCAGCAACTTCCCACAGAGCAGATTTTGCTGCAGTTTTGTATTTGCCAAGACTTTCAGTGCTTGAGATTTTTTTTTTTTTTTTTTTGGTTATGTTGGCCTTAATGTATTTATGAACAAGGAGGAAAAGAAAAAGTATGGCCGATAGAAATTGAAGTATCCCTTTTGGAGGGCACACAGTTTTACAAGGCTGCTTTAAAGGGAAACATTTTAAATACAAAGAGTTAGTAAACTAGTAGGGAGGTAGCTGGGGATAAAGCTATTTGAGGGAAGAAACTAGTAATATAAAAAGAACTGGAACTACTTAGGACTTGACATGGATTCCTAGCAAAAGGAACAAGGTCTGCCTCATTGATTCAGGTGAACTGGAAATGTGCTGGTTGACAAGAATGAAGTCATGGACACTCACAGAGCCTTCAAAACAAAAAATCATTTTTTTCCCAGTATTATAGATGAATTGCAGATATTTAAAGTAAAAAAAAACTGTATGAAGTTAGCATTTCTAGTAAAATATTGAAGTATTTTCATGCTGATGCTTCTGTATATGCGTTCTGAAGTATTTAAAGAGGTATGACTGTAAAACTCCTTACTTTTTTGCAGGTCCTTTTTGCTTATTTTGCTATTGATGTATTTTTCTCATGGAGTTTTTGTGCAAGATTTAGCATAAACCATGTAGTGGATGTCAGGTTGGGTTCAATTTTTTTAAATTTTGATTTATGTTTGAATTTAAAAAAAAAAAAAGTAAATAAAAGATTGTTTTTCTTTTTCTTTTCTTGCCAGTACAGTTAATATGCCAAAAAACAAACAAAAAAACCCTTTACATTTTTGTACTGCGTTTTTATTGTAAAAATAGGTAACATGGAAAAAGCTGGTGGGGTTTTTGTTTTGTTGTTTTGGTTTGTTTGCAGGAGTATCTGCTAAAATGGTAGAGGGGGGAACAAAAACTGTCTCAAGGGGGTTGTTTCTCATATTGGATAATAGCAAGAATTTTGGGGAAGGGTGGTCTGTGGAAAATTAAGGGTTTGCTGGGTTTTTGGAAACTTAATTCCTTTTTAAAATTTTGTTGATTTGTAACACATTTGAAAATGTTTAGCATTAGTCTGAGAAAATCCTAGCGCTCCTGCTTGTTTCACTAGCAAGTCTTCCTGATACTACAAGGCTCAGTCTGGCGCCTTAGTAGGCCAGAGGCCTAGCCTGTAATCCTGAGGCCTACCTTGGAAGTTAGTGATGGGCAACCCCTTTTTCTTTAATAATGCAGCGTTTCCCACAACCACTGATTCCTTTAGTGGTTGTGATTCCCACACCCACTGATTCTCCGATCCTTTAGTTACTGAGCACAACAGGTGTTAAACAAAACAAAAGCAAGGAACCGCCAGAACATGACACACAGCTAGTCTCTCACATCAACATATGACATGGTGCCGAATGTCTTTTTTTTTTTTTAAATTGAGGGACTGGCCTTTTCAGTTGCCCATCACTAGGCAGCACATGGTCCCTTCAATCATTTTTCACAACTCCGGGAGAAACTGTGCAGTACTATACAAATCTATTTTAATATACAACACTCGGTTGAACAAGATTTTTATATTCTTTTATTGATGAACAAAGCGAACTAAGTAAAACAATTGTTATACATTGGTTATTGTATGCCAATTATGCATTCTAATGTGGCTTGCAATGTAAGTGTTTTTAGGTTTAATGTTGTTTTTTCTTCTCAGCCAAATTAAAAAAAGGAAAATATGGAAGGTTGAACATGTGAAGAATTTCTGAAGGCGTGTCTTGGACTGTTAAAAGTAGTTATTTTGAAAAGGGGACTGTCCAGTGGATAGTGTGCATAGAAAAAGTGTTTGTCTTAAATATGCCAATGTAGTTTTACTTCTTTATGATGCATTAAACTTGACTGACAATTTAAGAGAGGTGTGGATGGTGTGATATTCATCCTTTGCGAAATACAACCTGCCTTCAAGACTTCAGTCCCTTCTCAAACCAACACCCTCAGAGACTGAGGGACGCTTACAACTGTAATGTAATCTTTGACTCCTTCATCCCCTTATGAATTATATGTATTGCACCCACTTACAGATTAGGACCCCATTGTGCTATGCATTTGTATAGAGCCTTACCAAAAGAAAGCTATCCTTCCCCTTCCAGGGAGTTTACAGACTATGTAAGCATTTTCACCTTCCCCTGTCTACATTCCTGGTTCTGCTTTTCTTCACTGTCTTTTGTGGTACAGAGCCTCATTCACCCTTTGGTTCTCCTTCACCGGTCTGCAACCTTCTCTCTGCTTCTGACTTTTCCTCCATCGTTTCAAAATTGTCCTCCAGTGGTGCCTGCATCAATCCCTTGCTTGGCTTCCTATTTCCCTTGTGTCCTCGGCCACAGCACCTGCTTGTTTTCAAATCCCTTCTATGAAGCCACATCTAAATCATCTTTGCGTCCTCGTTATTGTTGGTCCCCAGGCTCTGCCTTACTTGACACATTGTCCTACGTGTTGTCTCTAACTTCTGGCCATCCTTTAATGTCCTTACCTTATTGAGGTGAATGGGGGCAAGGTATGCTACAAGTGGGTAGAGAGCCAGACTTGGGCACTAAATTTCCAAGTCACAGTGTCAATGTAACAATTAAGGACTGTGGGATGGGTTTTTGTACGGGGATTATCCCGGTCTGAAATGACTGAAGAAACTATTATTGAAGGAGGTATGTGACAGGAGCAACTGTGCTAAAGCTTCACAAAGGCATATTCTTAAACTAACTAATGCTAGCCTGCTCCCCCAGTGGGACATATTATTGGCACTTCTAGGTGGGGCAGATTGGACAGGCTTGATTTTTACCTAGCTCTTCAACTTCCGTGTCTGTTTAATTTCAGGCTGGTGTGACACTGCAGAATGTAGAACTATTGCCCAGTTTCCACTGTTGTGTATTTTCTCCTGTTAAGGAAAGGGCATCTTATTTTTCCCCTACCATTTCTTCCAGTTTTATGAGAAACCTCTCCCCCAAAACAAAGCCAGACATCTTTTTTAATGACCATCAAAATTCTGCCATAATCTTTACGTCAGCACTGTAATAGCTTGCAGGAGCTCAATTAGAGTGCTCTGCATGGTGCCTTAATAATTAACATGGATGCAAGATGTGCTAGCCTTTACTCTTCAGTAATAATGTAAGTGATGGTTTTGGAGGGATGCGTCACAGTAGCTTCAGTCTACCAGGCCATGGCACCAAGCACTGGCCTTTGAAAAGGAGTAGAAACTTAATGTTGGGATTCTGCTGCCCCACTGCTAAGAGTTTTTTGAAACGACTAGACCAGGTTCACAACATTACAATATTTTATTGTAATGGGACAGGACTCTTGTATATATTCAGAACCTTTTCACAGCCCATTAATTATGTGACAGAGGTATCTGACCAGCAAATAGTGTCCAACCTGTTGTGAACATTTGCACCACTCCAAACCTCATTTTGACTTCTTTGTCTGAAAGATACAAAGGCACGTCTCACTAGTCTAAATTAAATTAAAATCAATTGTGGAAGACATTGGCTATATGTAGCAGTAGCTAGCTATTAGTGTAAATGCAGCAGGGTGAAGAGGGCAGTTGGACATTTGTTTCACGCTGTTTCTATCCATATCTGTAGTATTATGGAAGTGGAGCTTGCAGTTTATTCCGTCCCCAAGCAGACACTATAGTTACATTTTTTTGTAACCAATTATCTTAGATTCCAAAATAACATGGGTACAGTACTACAGCTGTAGCCCACACTACGATCCTGTCTACACTTACCTGTGAGGTTCGGCAGCAGTCGACGGGAGTTACGCAAAGTATGCAAAAAACTTGCGTAACTCCCATCGACCGCTGAGCTTCTCTTCTGCGCTCTGTCTTCACTGTGCTGCGCCGTTCCCGTCGATGCAGCGCTACGCTACTTGTGTAGCTGGATTTAGTATGTTGATTTCTGGATCAACTGAGCGGGTCTGCACTAACTGCTCAGTCGATCCAGAGAAATCGATCTGACGGTGGCGAATTTGCCACCATCAGTGTAGCTGTAGCCTCAGAGAGTGTTTGCCTGTCACTGTCTAGTGGCTTGTGTACATGAGACTGCTATTCCTGCTAAAAGTAAAGTATTTAGTCTACTATGTCATGTATTAGGGGGCACATGGTTTTAACTCATATGGTCCATGTTCAATCCTTATTGTTGGCCCAAGCAGGGTCAGTAATGCCTACTGCAGAAAAGAGTCCTGATTATGACACCATGAATAATGACATAGACTTTAGAGAGAAAAACATTCCTATGTTACCAGATTATTGTTATGGCTGGTTGTTAAGGAGTAATGGTGCTTAGCCACACCCATAGCAGAAGTGTGCTGTGGGATAGACATACTGCAGGGTACAGTAGCAGCTGCAGCCACTGGGGCACTCCTGCTGGACCAGAGCTGCTCCTAAAGGCTGTAGTTTCCCTGGTTCCCCCACCCTAGGACTTCCTGGCACTCAGAGATCAGAAGGAAAAAATCCTGAAGACCAGGGTGCACAGCCTTCCACGCACTTGTGCCTGCTGTTCCAGCCCCAACAACGTATAGGTGCCTATTTGGCAACAGGGGAATCTGACTCAGAGGCTGGGTTTATTGATTCTGAAGGGATATATGCGGAAGCCACAGGTGTGGTTCCGAGCTGCTAATCTTAAATGGGATGGGCAGTGGGGGGAGTCTGAACCGGTAGGGGTTGGAGGATCTTCCATGGTTTGGCAGAGGGGAAAGGTTGGGCATGGTAAGAGTGTAGCGTGGGGACTAGAATCAGTTAAATGAATGGGGGTGTGGATTTACATATGCATATTGTGGCAGGGGTGAAGACTGAAAGTAGGAGAGAACAATAAGGGTAAATACTATGTCCTCTCACCCTCCCCTGAAGTGGTGCAAAAAAGGGGGTAGGAAATGAAAAGGGAACCAGTTTTTCTTCTCAGCCTCCCTTAATCCCCAACCTTCACTGTGCTATATCTTGGGGGGGGGTCGGAGAAGATTCTCACTGTATAGTTTAGACCCCAGGGCGTCACCCCTGCTCTGCAGCCTTGGCTGACTTACAATGCCTTGCTGGAGTAACTCCCACCTAGGTTGCTGACAAACAACTTTCCACCATGCAAACCACACCCTGAGTGTCCGTGTGCGATTGCAGTGTGCCAGCTACATGCTTGAGTTACACTCCTGCTCTCACCAGCCTCTGATATATAGCAGGGTGACTCCAACACAGCCCCAGTCTTAGATTTTCCCTCAGAAATGTATGTCCTGTACTGCCCAGCCCTCCACTGGACAGTACAAATATTTTAAAGGAATAATATGCCATTTTATTATCTCTAAGAGTTAGTCACTTCAATTTAAGCATATTGGATTAGATAAAACAGTAAAATGAATGTTTTAATTACAAAGAGATTTTAAGTGGGTACATGTAATGAGACAAAAGTCAGAAATGGTTACAAGATAATAAAGACAAAACATTTACCAATGCCTAGCTTAGATTCAAGTAAAGTTTCTCACCACATGCTCCAACAGGTTAGTGACCAAACTCTCTGGCCCCCTCCCCCACAGTCCAACAAATGATTTCTTTATCTCATTTAGGATGTTTGTCCCAACTTTTTATAGTTTCAGTCCCCCTCTTGAAAGATATTTCCAGCAGGGCACTAGGAGACAAAAAGTCTATGTGAAAGAATGCTCCCTGCTGGATTTACTCATCTATTTGAGATTTATTTGTTTCCCTGCCTGCCTGATGATGCTGTTTACTGCTGAAATGCAAGTTAAGCAGAGCATGCATTCCTCTGTCTAGGACAGAGCTCTTTGCCAACATCTGTTTGTGCAGGGCTGTGGGGTTTGAAACATGGTAATACACACAGGGGAATCATAACTTCACATACAATGCTGCCACACACATTTTACCAGGAGACAATACTGTCCAGCAAAGTATGAACTTTCAAATGATACCTTAAAAAGCACACTTTGTACAAAAATAATCCCAACATGTGTGACTATAGGGGTGTATTCTGTCACATACATCCCCACCCACATTAGAACTATCAAGCTACAAGGGGGCTAACTGCTACCCCACCGTTTATTCTGGGCACTAGCCACCATTGTCCATTAGCCTAAATTTGGCTGGCTTTTTTGGGGCTTCTGGGTAGAGTCTAAAGAACTAACCAAGATACATTTCAAATAGAATAAAAATCTAATAGTAGTGGGAAAGAAACAGAGTTGTGGTTAAATACTCAGGCTTTAATTTCTCTTCTTACCACGTTTCCTGTGGGCGCTCAGGCAAATCACTTACATCCAGATCCTCAAAAGACATTAAGGTGCCCAACTCCTCTACATTTGAGGAGCTGGGTCCTGCTGCCTGTGCACCTCAGTCCCTCCACCCCCTCCAGCAAAAGAGGACTGTAGGCGGGTGGCCTACCCCTCTATGTCAGTCTCAAAGGGAGGCCTCGCCCCCCTCCCTCCCCAACCACATCTATGTGGGTGAGTTGTAAATGGGATTAGCTCTCTATCCTCTATTGCTCGGGGCAGCCAAGCAGTCTCTATCCCTGGCCCTTGGGCAGGATGAAGAAAACGAGGAGTCCATAGTCCGTGAGGCTTCACAGGCCATGGGGGTGGTCACCCCAAGGTTGGCGTGGCAAAGGGAGGGAGGGGGACATAGGTCCTCGCAACTCCACCGCATCCCAGCCCAGGGCCCTAGCAATGGTGGGGATCAGCAGGGTGCTAGCTGAAACTCGCTGACACGTGCTAGGGCTCCAACACAGCCGGACTGAGGTCGGCTAC
This sequence comes from Emydura macquarii macquarii, assembly GCF_026122565.2. NCBI lineage: Eukaryota > Metazoa > Chordata > Testudines > Chelidae > Emydura > Emydura macquarii. The sequence continues at coordinate 11,172,627 of NW_027132342.1, read as the reverse complement.
CCCTGGGCTACTTCCTGTGCCCACGTACCTGTATCCCCAGTCGTTGTCCACCTTCTGGGGGTAAATCACAAGGTGCAGCCCCAGCAGACCCTCAGTGTTGCTAGCATCCGGTAGCTCCTTTAAATCGTTGGTGGCAGGTAGCTTTGACAAGGCACAGGTGGCAGGTAGCTCCGGTAGGCCCTCTAGGCTCCAACCAGTAGGCAGCTCTGGTGGCACTTCGGCAAGGTCGGGGACCAGGGTGGGCTCAAGTCCCAGCACTGGGGAAGAGCTGTCCTTCACCTCCCTGGACTGAGCGGTTGGGCCCACCCTTTATACTTCCTGTTCCTGTTTTAGCCCCGCCCCCTGCTTCTGGTGTGGTGAGTGTGGCTTCCCTAGCTCCACCCTCCAGGGGGTGAGTGGCAGTCCCTCCCCATCAGTCTTGGAGGGAAGCCACACCCCCTCACCAGAGGGACAATAGTACCGGGATATTGTGAGGACAACTCCATTAATGTTAGGAGGGGTTCAGGTACTATAGAATGACCTACACAGCTAAGGCCAGCCTTATTGTGTGTAAGCCACAACCAAAAGTGAGGTTCCCAACTTTCCTCTAGCAGTTTGTAAGATATCTGCATAGAATCCCAATGTTGCCAACTCTTACCATTTTACTGCAAGTCTCATGACCTTAGGTGTTTTTTCTGAAAGCCCCAGCTCCTGGAGTCATGTGACCATAATATGTTCTTTAAAAGTTAAGTTTCTAGCTTTCATGGGTACAAAGAAAAGCTTTAAAAGGTAAACTAGAGTGCACCCGATAAGGCTTAGAAACCAGGATGCAACTAAAAAGAACTCAAGTTGTTTTGTTTAAAAAAATCCATCACACACAAACTCTAGTTTTAGGCCAATCTCAAGATGTACCTAACTCATGAGTTATGAGCACTTGGGGCTGGCAATAGTGTAACCCCATCCCATTGCTACCATCATTTGTGTTTAAAGACCTGCATAAGGGTGACAAGACAAAAATAAAACAAAATTCAACCCCAGTGGCATGAATTTCATTATTCTACTTCACATGCAGCAATACCTAGAGTACTTTGGTTTTTCCATCAGTCTGGTGGCCTATTAGCAACAGTGAAAAAACTTTAAAACAATGCATCTGTTATTCGACACACTTTGTTCTGTATTCTGCAGGCTCTCTGTAGTTACAAAAGGGGACTTTATCAGATGTGGCTGTTGACATTCATTTCAGAATAGTCCGATTCACTTTAATCAGATTTTACCAACTGTAGCTCACTACAAATGAAAATGAAACCCAGGCATTTGAGATCAAGCACAGGAGACTGATTGGTATAAACAGAAAATGCCAGACTCTGCCTCTGTAAGTGACTTTTAAGTTAACCATAGTGAATACCATTAAAGTTTAGAGCTTTTTATTACCATTAAAGTGTCATGATGGGAAGTACTACACAGACTATGCAGGCACATAAAAATTGCAGGAGAAAAAGATAGAGTTGTGCTTTGAATTTGTTGTTTTATTGGAGGATAGCTGGTGACTTTGTTGTTGTTTAAAAGCAGTAGAAACACTGTACTGGCACTTTGAGCTGTAAATGCTTAATAAGTAACATTGATGATCAATCATTTTTGCCATTTCATTTGTGAGATTTAGATAGGACTTTCATCTCTCCTCCTCCGCCCCATTCATTCACACAGGAGATAACTAGTTAATAACTATTGCAGTCCCAATGCTGTTATCATAAGTTACCTCGGCATTATAACGTATGGTAAGTGTTGATAACTTGGTGAAATGTAGTGTTGCATTCCTTTATGGTTGGTATTTTCCATAAGAAAACTACAATATTTTGATTATGTGCTTAATTAAAATAATTTCTAAAGTGTTACCCTGTTACCCAGAGGCACTAATATCTACCTATAGGGTTCACTACAAACTTGCAGTTATAAAGGCTGCTGGCTACAAATCAATTCTAATAACTAAATGTCACCCTAAATGTCCAAAGGATGATGGGAATTTTCAGAGGCACAAAGGTCAGTCACCCAACTCCCATTGAAAAAGCCTAGCTGCCCTTGGGGGGAAGGAGGGGAAGCCAACCCAAACTGTAGAGTTGGAAGCAGTTGGAAAAACCCACCTGGAAACCCAATCATAGAATCATAGAAGACTAGAGTTGGAAGGGACCTCAGAAGGTTATCTAGTCCAACCCCCTGCTCAAAGTAGGACCAACCCCAACTAAATCATCGCAGCCAGAGCTTTGTCAACTCGGGCCTTAAATATCTCTAAGGATGGAGATTCCACCACCTCCCTAGGTAACCCATTCCAGTGCTTCACCACCCTCCAAGTGAAAAAGCTTTTCCTAATATCTAACCTAGACCTCCCCCACTTCAACTTGAGACCATTGCTCCTAGTTCTGTCATCTGCCACACTGAGAACAGGCTAACGCCATCCTTCCTGGAGCCCCCCTTCAGGTAGTTTAAGGTCTCTATCAAATGCCCCCTGACTTCTCTCTTCTGCAGACTAAACAAGCCTGGTTTCCTCAGCCTCTCCTTATAAGTCATGTATTCCAGCCCCCTAATCATTTTAATTGCCCTCTGCTGTCCACATCCTTCCTATAGTGGGGAGGGCCAAAAATCAGACACAATACTCCAGATATGGTCTCATCAATGCTGAATAAAGGGGAATAATCACTTCCCTCGATCTGCTGGTAGTGCTCCTACTAATGCAGCCCACTATGCTGCTACCCTTTTTGGCAATGCCCTTAAGATATAAGTCTAGGGAGACCATAAAGCAACCACTGGAGTTAGAGAGATCAAAAAGCCATTGTGGTCTACCCTCCAGGTATTGCATAATAGAATTCTAAATAAGATGACAGCTGTTAACTGATAATGGATGCAGCAAGACAGAGGACGAGATCCGCAAAGAGAATGAGGCACCTAGCTGCCCATTGAGGCACCTAATGCCAAAATTTAGATCTTCAAAACCCCCGATCAACTGCTGCTTAATCCTGTATGTTCCTAAATTCCCTAGGCACCTAAGTTTCTGCCACAAGTCCCCATGGTACCTAAATGTTTGCCAGAGCACACACACAACAGCCACGTAAATCCTGATGCTGCTGAGCATCTCAGCACCTAAGTCCCTGTGGGCTTCTCAAACTGTGCGCCCTGTTCACCCCCATACACAGATATCTTACCTGCAGGGCCTTCTCAGAGCACACCTAACTAGGCAATGGTGGTAGCAGTGCCCTATTCTTGTACTCAATACTCACTTGAATACTCTAATCACTGGGCAAGTTGGAGAGCTGTGCTCACATCCCTGTTCCAAATCAGACAGAGGTGGGGGCTTGAAGGCTGATCTCCCACCTACTGCACGAGTGCACGAATCTCTTGGCTATGGTGGTATTTTGCAAGAAATGGCTGACTTGGCTTAGGCACTGAACTCCAGGTGTGGGGGGTCATGGGTGTGAATTTTGAGCACAGACAGGCAGCTCTATCTAGCTCACTGTTAGGCTCCTAAGTCCCTTGTAGGGCTTAGGTCCCATCTCTCCCCCCCCATCAGCATTGCCTACTGGGAAGCCCAGACAGCTCCCCACTTACCTTGCTGGCGTCTGTGAATCCTCCCCCCCCCTTTTTTTTTTTTGGTGCCTTGCTTTCCTCATTCATTGTAGAGGGAGCTAGGCACCTAACTCAGGGATGTGGATTCCACTGGGTGGTAAGGTAGGCATTGCAATGCTAAGCCTAAATCCCCTGTGTGCATCTAGCCCAGAGGTGTTGTCCTTGTGATAGTCTGTACCCTTATGTTCACTCTTTTTACAAGACTGCGATTAACTTTGTACAATGTATGCCTTGCAAGATAGCATTAGAAAGTTCATAATCTGCTGAACAGTGTTGTCCTGGTAAAATATGTGAGGCAACATTGTATGTAAAGTTATAGCATTCTACTGTATAAAACATGTTTCAAGGCTGGGGAAACAGCTTCAAACCAGTTCGCTAGAGACAAAAGGCTAGTCAGCACCTCAGACAGGTGTTAGGCTAATCAAATGGATTATCACCTGGCTAGACGGCCATTCTTTGACAGGAAGAAGGGAGGGAGCGAGAAATGTACATCTTGGCAAAGGAACTGCTGAGGGTTTCCCATGTAAACAGACTGGCTTTTGCCTGAATCTCAGCTGGAAATGATTTTCAAATAAGGGAGCTATAAGAAAGGAGAACAGAGGCCCCAAAATATTCCTCCTTTCTCTCTATCCACAGCAACCACATCACCTGAGGAACAAAGAAACAACTTTGAACTGAGGAGGGGTCAGGTGGAAATCCTGTCTGAAAGGCATTCTGCCACTAAGATTTCTAGAACATGTGATGAGATAGATCCTTTGCTTTGAATTCACTTTAGCTTGTTAAGTTGGGTATTAGTTTGCATTTTACCTTTTATTTCTCTGTAACCAATTCTGACTTTTATGCCTCATTACTTGTAATCACTTAAAATCTATCTTTCTGTAGTTAATAAACTTGTTTTATTGTTTTATCTAAGTCAATGTTTGGAGTGAAGTCTTTGGGCAACTCCATTTGAGATAAAGTTTGTGCACCTCATTTTCTATTAATGAAATTACAGACTTTTTATGAGCCTGTATTGTCCAGGACTTACTAGGCAGTATAAGACACACATTGCTGGGGGCAAGTCTGGCACAGGGAATTTGCTGGTGTCGCTGTGAAGTATCATTCAAGGATGACAGGCTGGCGGCCGGCTGAAGCATTCTTGCAGTATAGCTGGGGGTAATTTACATGCTGAAGGCTCTGCGTGAGCCGGCCAGGAGTGGCTGCACTCAGAGTGAAGCAGTGTAAAAGGCACCCCTGACTGGCAAACTGAGGGCCACAACTGTCCAAAAGTGTAGATTGTACCCTGGTTAATGTCACAGTCCCATGGCCTGAGCACAGGACTGGGAGCTAGGAACTCCTAAGTTATAATACCAGTTCTAACACTGACTTCTGTGCCCTGTGCAAGTCACTTAGCACAGCTTCAGTGTCCCCGTCTGTTAAACAAGCTTGGGTAATAATATTTGCCTATCTCAGAGTTGAGATGATTAACTAAGGAATGTTTTACATTGTATTTTTCACAGCCAAAACAAAGTATTACTACAGTTTAACTTTTCCTTTTTTGACTAAATAAAGTGGGATGAACTAGAAAAGGAAGAAAGAGTAGAAGAAGCAGATCAAGAAAGTGGCCTAGTTTTAGCGGATATTTTTAAGTTTTTTTTTTTAAGTGTTCCTTCAGAACTCACTTAACGTCCTTTCATATTCTGAAATTGCATCATATAATGTGTTCACTCACTGACTAAACAATCAAGATACGCTCACACTCCTAATTGATTGTATGCTGGTGTTTTGTTTTTCTGAGTGGCGAACACACACGCAAGCACATGCGCCCTTTGAGTTCAACTGGGAGTACCACACTTAAGGCAGTGACACTTTGGAATAGCACTGAATGCTACTGCATCATTTCCCAGCCAGGCTAGTTGTTCAGCTCCCATTCTTCAGAAGCCACAGTGGAGAAGAATGATATACACACATATATATAATTTTTCATTGCAAGGTGAATCTAGGTACCCAGCCTAGATTTACTAGGGAGGCTGCTTGCATGAGCTTGAATCACCGATGAATGACAGTTACTATAGCACTTGCCATAGCTCCACCAGAAAGTTGGAATTCATTTCTGTCTTGTGTGCAAGCACTGAAAGTAAGTGATGCACAGGAACATGAATCTTGTGCTACTGCACATAAGCTAATCGTTATATGGTATTCCAGCATGTGGTGCTAAGCCATTTTAAGGCACTGCAGCAAGAGAGCCTTTGTGTACATCAGTTGATTTGTATTTCAATAAAATGGATCAGCCATCAGAGTTTCAAGTAATTTTTTCCTAAATTTCTAAGCAGACAAGAAAACATTTAATGGATTCCTGGCTGATGATCAGAGTATGTTTCAAAAGGGCTGCTAGCAATGTTACAAAAGCAAGTGGGGAGTAAGACTCGTCCTTTCTCTTTGGTTTTCATTCAAGTAAGGGTCGCAGTAGTGTTATTATTTGTCCCTACAATGCTTTGCCCTAGGATACGCCAGGTGAACCCAAGGTTGCTTAAAGCTTTAAACCCCGATCCTTAAAGGTACTCAGGCTTTGCACCACCTATTGCCCAGTGGAATTTTCAGTCATGAGCTAAATGGTGCCAAAGAAAGGTATTTTCAGAAGCCAAACGTCTGAGCAGGGAGCTGCCTAAGCTAGTCCGGAGTGAAATGCCAAAAGGGGAGCAGAGAGGACAGGGCTTAAGTGCCTGGTATTCCTGGCTGATTGGCGAGTGACAGGCATCTCCCTCTGCTCAAGACCCTCACACGCAAACCCTCTCCTGCAGTTAGTCATCTACACCAGGTCAGCTACTTAATTAGCATAGGACCTAGCAAAACCATCTCTCTCTCTCTGTCCAGATCCTGCTTTTGTGTTGATCTCTCACCTACATTACCTGTGCCCTCAGTTGTCTCTAGTGTGGGTGATATGCTGCATTAACATAAGTTGGTCCAATAAAAGATATTACCTCACCCACCTTGTCTCACAAGTAAAGTATCAGGCTTTTTGGATTTCTTCCTAATAAAAAGAAACTGGTGGGATTTAATCACTATATGACATACTGGCCAAGCTTTTCAAGCTGGCTTCCGAAGCCTGTATTTGTCTGAATACCTCATTTTTGTGTTTATGGGTCATAAGCAAAGTCTGATCCAAGACCTTCAGCAACGCAGCACTGATCTTTTTCATAAGTGCTAAAGACACAACCTCCTACAGCTGCCACCTCGGAGTTATTTTCCATCTGAACAAGTCACTGAGGGTGGGAATTTTGGGGTGGGTGGGGAGGGAAGAACCTGGACATGACCCACTTTATGCATGTTACTCAAGTTTAGAATCCGCCCCATTGTATTCTCCATGATAACCTCATCTGGTGATCTAATTGTCACCCTTAATATTCCTGAGAAGACAGCTTTGTGTACTGAAATATTATTAGAGAGGGAATTCTTGAAGCACATTCATTTGTCCCACTTTGTATTCATTTTCTCTTATCTTTTTCTTACTCCACTGTTTTTGTTCGCATTACTGGTATCAGAATGCAATGATTCATTGCTTGTTAAATATTACCTCCTCCCCTCCCTTTCCCACCACCCCCCAGACAAATATCATTTGTATTTCAGTCTAAACACTCGGGACAAAGTATTGTTATCCCTCTTCTAGTTGAGAAACTGAGGCAGAGAGAGAGACTAAGTGACTTGGTCAAGGTCATACAGGACATCTGTGGCAGAGTAAATTTTTAACAGTAACAGCAAACCAGAGTAAAATTGGTTTATCATCCTACATTTCAAAATAGCATAATTACAGAACAAAATGAAGAAAAAATTGTCCCCATTCTTCTCTCATGCCAGTCTGAAACCGATGCACCTCTATGGACATTGGGAATGCTCCTGATTTATACTGATCTGAGGCAAATCTGAGCTATTATATCCAATAACAGGGCTCATTAAGATGACGTTCACTTTGCTCATTGCTGCTGTTACCTTTTGGGGCTTCTCGCTCAGTGATGTGATGGGAGACAGTTGACACAGAGGACTTCCACAAAAAGGGATTTTGTTTATTCTTTCCCCCCAACCCCAGCAAAATTTTCAATCTCTGTCATCAAAAAGCTTGTGAAGAGATCAGAACTTTTTAATGCATAGAGCTGCCATGAGGACTCTACCTCCTCCCTACCCCTACTGCACTTACAGGCAGGAAAACAAATTGACATCAGGTGACAGGATTGGAGGTCAAGAGGCCTAAATTGGTTTTAGGAGTAGTGAAATGCAACAGGTCAAGGACAGATTATATTAATTAGATTGGTTTGAAATTTGTTTTGATGTCAGATGGCTTAACTTTGTGCAGCGTTGAAACGGGTATGGAAAATCAGAAAGTGATTGATTTTATATATTTTTTCACAAAGCAAAATCAGTCATTGTCAAATTTGACACATTTAAGGCCAAATCCTCCTGATGTGCAGCTTCTGTGAAATGAACTGGGTTGCAGCAGTGTAACTAAGAGCAGAATTTGTCCCTTCCACAGGGAAAATAAAATTGGTTCCTGAATCCTCAGCAAATTAGCTCTCAGAGGTGCTTTTTCTCAGAGGAAAAGGGTGTTCTAACCTGGCACATGAGGACTCTCAATCTGTGAAGCCAGTTTGTTTCATAAACTTGAAGCATAAAGGTCCCTTTTCAAGTTATGGCAATGTGAAAAGAGAAGCAGTTAGTGTGTATGGGGCTAGAGGTTGGAGAAGGAGGAAAGAAAAGTAAAGACTTTATTTTTTAAAAAGAGAAATTCAGTAGGATTTAGATGATAAACTTCCCAGCTCTGAACGGCCCCTGATTTTGGCATGTTCAGAATCTCAACAGCCCCTTCTCTACAAAAGGCCAAACCAACTCCATGAATCCAAACACACCTCAATGTTGAGGACTTTGAAAAAAATGGTCACTAATCTTTCTGTAACTGTTGTTCTTCGAGATGTGTTGCTTCTATCCATGCCAATGGAGGTGTGTGCATACCATGGGCACCGTCGCTGGAAGCTTCTTCCTAGTGGCATCTGCCGGGTCAGCTCTGGTTCCCCCTGGAGTGGTGTCCTCATGGTGTAGTTTATAGGCTGCAGCTGCCCCGCTGCCCCCTCAGTTCCTTCCTGCTGGTTACTCTGACAGAAGGGCAGGTGGGCGGGTTTTGGAATGGACATGAGCAACACATCTCAAAGAACAACAGTTATGGAAAGGTTAGTAACTGTTTTTTCTTCTTCGAGTGCTTGCTCACGTCCATTCCAATGTAGGTGATTCCCAAGCCGTGAGTTAGGAGGTGGGATAGGAGTTTCATTTTGACATGGACTTGAGGACTGCTTGTCCAAAGGCTGCATCACTTCTGGCCTGTTGCGTGATGGCACAGTACGCAGTAAACATGTGGATAGAGGACGAGGTTGTTGCTTGTCCAGAACCTGGACCTGTGCCACAACAGCTGCTGACGAAGCCTGCGACCTTATGGAGTGCACTGTTAGGTGAGGAGGCGATACCTCTGCCAAATCATAGCACCTGCGTATGCATGATGTGATCCATGAAGAGATTCTCTGAGTGGAGACGGGGTCCCCTTTCATTCTGTCTGCCATTGCTACAAAGAGTTGAGTGGTCTTTCTAAATGGTTTGGTCTTTTCTATGTAGAATGCCAAGGCACGCCTGATATCTAGAGAATGGAGCCTCTGCTCTTCTCTGGTAGTGTGCAGCATGGACACTGGGTGTGTAAGGCCTGGGAAGACTTAGCCTTCCCTGACAGCCAGGCATGGCTCTGCCCCCTCCTGCTGCATCCTGCTCACATGGGCCTGGCAGCAGAGGCCCTCTCTGCTGAAGCGGGTGGGTGAGAGCTGGGGTGCAGGAGGCCAGCAGTGGGGGTGGGCCAGCCACTGGCCAGCCAGGGAGCGGGGTGTGCTGGGGTGTGGCACAGGCTGATGCAGTGGTGTTGTGCCGCTGGGGCTGGCTGGGCTGTGTCGGCACTGCAGAGGCCCAGCTCCCTTTGCTTTATGGAGGAGAAAGGCATCCGAGAGGAAGCCCAGTCTGTGACCCAGGTATGAGCAGAACTGGGGACGTTTTCTGTTGAGCCTGGTTGCAAACAAGTCTACTTGGGGAAACCCCCACTTCTGGAAAATGACATTCAAGAAGTCCGGGTGAATGGACCACTCGTGATGGTTGACGAAGGACATGCTCAAGTGATCAGCCAGCTTGTTCTGCAAGCCTGGTAGGTAAAATGCCTCCAGGTGAAATGACTGGGCTATGTAGTAATCCCACAGACTCAACATTTCCTGACACAAGGGGTTAGAGCGGGCTCCATCCTGTTTGTTTATATAGAACATTGCTGTTGTGTTGTCCATGAATACAGAGATGCATTTGCCCTGCAAGTGGGATTGAAACTCCTGGAAAGCTAAACATACAGATCTTAACTCCCTGATGTTGATGTGTAGGGTCAGATCATCTGGTGACCATAGGCCCAGAATCTTAAGGGGCCCCATGTCTGAGGTGTCGGTTACTAGCGACATCGAAGGGACTGGCCTCAAAGTGGATACCCCCCTATACCGTATCTGGGTCCAGCAACCATTGGAGGGTGAAGATCACTGCTAGTGAAATTGTGATCATCTTGTCTAATGAGTCATGGCCTGGTAAATATACTGACACCAGCCAAGATTGGAGGGGTCTCAGTCTGAGTCAGGCATGCTGCACCATGTAGGTACAAGAGGCCATATGCCCCAGAAGTTTCAGGCAGGTCCTTGCTGTGGTGATGGGAAAGGTTCTTAAACCATTTATGAGGGCTTTGATAGCTCTGAAACAAACCACTGGGAGGGAGGCTCTGGCCTGGATCGAATTAAGGACTGTCCCCTAAAAACTCTATCCTCTGTACTGGTGAGAACATTGACTTTTGCTTGTTTATTAGGAGCCCCAGATTTGAGAAAGTGGACTGAATGAGTCTTATGTTCCTTATGTTCTTTCCACCAGTTCCCTGGAATAGCCCTTGATCAGCCAATCGTCCAGGTATGGGTAAATCTGCATTCCTTCTTTCCCGAGAGAAGCCACCACTACTGTCATGCACTTTGTGAACACTCTCAGAGCCACTGACAGGCCAAAAGGTAGCACTGTGAACTAATAATGGTTGTGGCCTACGAAGAATTGGAGGTACTTCCTGTGGCCCTGGAATATAGCTATGTGAAAATATGCATACTTCAAGTTGAGGGCAGCGTAGCAGTCCCCTGGATCTAGGGAAGGGATGATTGAGGGCAGGCAGACCATGCAAAACTTCTGTTTCTTCATGAACCTGTTGAGGTTTTGCAGGTCTAGTATAGGCCTGAGGCCCGCATTGGACTTCAGGATCAGGAAGTATCGTCAGTAGAACCCCTTGCATTTTAGTTCCATAGGAGCCTCCTCCACAGCTCCCACACTTTGGAGTGACTATCTCCTGGGTTAGAAGTCTCTTGTGAGAAAGGTCCCTAAAGAAGGATGGGGAGGGAAGGTTGGAAGGAGGGGAAGAAATAAACTGAAGTGCGTATCCCACTTCTAGTGTGTGGAGCACCCAGTGGTCTGAGTTGACATTGACCCACGCCTGCAAAAAGCAGGATAAATGATTCCCAAACATAGGGGTAACATCCAGGTTCTGGTCTGGGGCACTGCCCTTGAGCACACCTTTAAAAGTTCTGCCTAGGGCCCCAAGGTTGCCTCATGGACGCAGCTGTAGGGGCCGACGAGGAATGATGGGAGCGCCTCCTTCTAAAGCCCTTGTTTCGCCACCACCCAAAGTCCTGTCTTTGCTGGTTCTGTGGAGGGTAGAAACAGCCCAAAGGCTGGGGCTTGAAGTGCTTTCGGGATGGGGCCAGAGTGTGAAAGCCCAGAGTCTTTAGAGTGGTGTGAGAGACATTCAAACTATGAAGCTACGTGTCCATTTGATCAGAGAAGAGGGATTTACCCTCCATGGCAGGTCCTGCACCATTTGCTATGCTTCATGGGGCAGGCCTGATGATTGGAGTCAGAAGTTGCATCTCATCACCAGGACTGTGGCCATGGTGTGGGCTGCCACAGCTGCAGCATCCATGGCAGCCTGGAGGGATGCCTCAGCTATGGTCCTGCCTTCCTCCACCAAGGCCGTGAACTCTGATCTGGACTCCAATGGTAGGAGTCCCTTAAATTTTGATATGCCTCTCCAGGAATTAAAGTGACTTAAGAGAAACTGGTGGTTTGAGATTCTCAATTAGAGGCCCCCAGTGGAATACTTTCCTTCCTAACAGGTCCAATTTCCTGGCCTCTTTAGCCTTTGATGATGGACCTTATTGCCTCTCATTGGCACTCATTTTTTGCCTCTTATTGCCACTCATTGGCTGCAGCCACAACCAGGGATCGTGGAGGAAGGCCGAGGTTTTGAGTCATCCTCTGTAAAAGCTCCTGGTGAGCTTTGTAATCATCCTGCACCTGGTGCTATAGATGTACCAGCTATTACTTCGTCTGGAGAGAAAGATGAGGTGGCCAGGACTGTCCCAAGGCCCTGGACCTCTTCTGGCGCTGACAGGCCCCCCACAGAGGTATCATGGGCCTCCGTCACCTCTGTCTCTGGAATTGAACCCCTATCTGACGGGGAAGGAGGGAACGCGATCACCTCAGAGAGTGCCGAGTGTGGGCAACCTGTGGAGGAGCCTTGGAAGGCCTGGGTTGCCCTTGGTGCCACATTGGCCACTTAGGTGGCATCTGCCATTAGGTGGGGGGCCATGCTGGTGATACAAGTCACTGGGTTGTGTTCACATATTTCTGATCTGCTCAATGCCTGCTCCTTCATGAACCATATAATTCTGCTTGGGATTCTGAGTCAGAGGAGTAACACCCGGGCAACCAAGGAATGCTGTGCCCCTTGGTACTGTGTATCAGTGTTGTGATGCAGAACAGTGCCGCGATGGTGAGCGGCGCCATGATGGCAAGTGACTCTGCAGCAAGGAATGGTGCCATGATCTGGAGTGGTGTTGGGACTGCAAGCAGTGCCGGGACCATGAGCAGTGCCAGGAATCGTTACCACGGTGTTGAGGTTCGGGAGGTTGGGTGAGATGATGATGAGAGATGATGGGTGGGCTTGGGGGTTGATGCTTAGCCATCATCACTGGCTTGCCCAAGGCTGGGACCAGTCTCCATGGGGTAGCCTCTTGCTGTGTCAGAGCTGTCCCTTGTGGGCTGTGGCCTGAAGGAGATAGAGGCACCGGGAGGGTCATAGGACTCCTTGCAGCTCATACGCATCTGGCATTGATGGTGCTTTCAGGGTCGAGTCTCCTGCATGGCTCACCCTCAGTGGGGAGTCCATGCGCACCGGACGTGAGTTCCCCCTCTGGAGCCGGAGTTGGCTGTCTGACAGCCATCTGAGAGTGGTCTGGCAACAGTCTCATTCTCTCTGTGGTCTTCCTCATTGAGGAATGTCCCTGGTCAGATTTTTTAGTCTTCTTCATTAGCACCGGCATTGGGAAGCGGTGCTGTGCCGATTTCCTGGGTGCTGGGGAAGAGTTTCAGTGATGGGTGGCCATTGGAGCTGGGGATGCCTGGCCCCACTGAGGCTCCCTGACTGAGGCCAGGGTGCTCCTAACTAAGGAGGTATTTGGTACCGTGTCTGGCTGTCATGCCAATGAGGAGCAACTTGTGGCCTCCATTAGGAGGAATTTGAGTCTACTGTCCCTGTCTTTTTTGGTTCTGGGTCTGAAATTCTTACAAATCCAGCACTTTGCCTGGACATGCCCCTCTCCCAGGCACTTCAGGCAGCTGTCATGTGGGTCGCTTACCGGTCTGTTCTTTGGGCAAATTGCACACTGTTTGAAGCCCTGGGAATGAGGTATGCTCCAGGGACCTGGGCGACATAGCTCTGCAGGATGGGTAGTCTAAGTACTCTTACTGATTAAACGCTCAAGCTAATTAATTATTTACACTCTATTTGCTATTTACATCTATTTACAGGAAAAACCACTGAGGCGTATCACTTGCAAGGCAAGAGACGAACAGCGTTCTAGTGACCATCACCGAGGGAAAGAAGGAGCTGAGAGGGCGGCAGGTTGGCAGCTGCCTATTATATTGTGTCATGAGGGTGCCACTCCAGAGGGCACCAGAGCCAACCCGGCAAATACCACTAGGAGAAAACTTCTGGTGACAGTGCACACAGCGCGCGCACACCTACATTGTAATAGACATGAGCAAGCAATCGAAGAAGAATCTGTATTTGGATCCATATTTGGTGCCTTGGTCCCATCTCAAGGAGGACTCTTAAGAACTGAAATATTGCAGGCCATTAAGCTAAATGCCTTTTGTTTATGTTCTGCATCAAGTATCAGGGTGTGTGAGACAAATTCACTGCGACTGAGTTGGGATATGTAGTAATATTGTTTTCTGCTCCTGTGCACTAAGTAATCTTCTTCAAAAATTGCATCCACCAAGAGGAAGGCAGGTTTCATGGCTCAGGGACTGGTTAAAGGGCAGAAGTGGAAGGACTAGAGTGGGCTGGGGGGGATGACTAATGAGCAAATTGGCCCATAAAAACAGGAGGTATAAGGCGGCACAGGAAGGAAGTGTAGGGGAGAGAGACAGGCTAGCAGAGCCAGAACCCAGAATGTTCTGAGGGTAGAGAAGATATCTTCCCTCTCCTTAGCAGATAACTGAAGAGAAACTGAAACTAAATAATTATGTATGGATCAGTACAGTAGTGGGAAGAACACATGTAAATAAACTGTACTGGGGTGTTTAACAGCTGAAAGTCTCAGTCTGTGGAAAGAGCACAAGACAGGATAGGAACATCGTCCTGTGCCAGAGACCATTGCCTGAACAAGCACTGACATGTAATCCTTCTCTCTCACCAGAATTGGCCTTTCCAGGTCCAGGCTGACCCATAGTGCTGGGAGAACATTTTGAAGCTTGTACTGCCACTGACCATGCTGCATGCTACTCGTTCTTCAGATAATGAGAAGGGTTCAGGCTTTAGGGATGTCAATGCAACACTAAGCTCACACAGATGCATTAAAATTCCACACAGTACATCTACATTCTTTGCTTATTGCCTCTGTGTAGGAGCTACACTGACAGACCCAAACGGTGCATTGAGTTAATAATCCACAGTAGAAACATGTTTAGGACGGCATGGTGGCCCAGTGATAATTTTCTGTATGACCATAGAATCAGAAATGTGGGGCTGGAAGAGACTTTGAGAGGTCATCTAATCCAGCCTGATTTCAGACCAATTCAGTGAGGTCATTTTGAATTATAATCTTGTCCTCCAAAGAGCTTATAGAAACTTTTTAATTTTAAGAATAACTGAAATGTACTAACATCAAGAAATTGAACTGTGCACCAACATTGGTGGACCAGTATGAAATAGTGATACAGTAGAAGACAGCCTTAGAATGTTAACCCTAGTCCTTTAGTTCAAAAGGTCACTTTTCTCACCTTTGCCCTCGCAAACTGAAGCACAATGTCAGAGATATCCAAATACTGGCCCATGGCATTTCAAGCGATATAATAGCAAGCGATGTCAGTCTCTCAGCGGCCATCATTGTTCAAAGGTATGTTTTAATGAGCCTGAGTTTCAAAAAGCTGCGCTCACCACTCGCGACTGTGACTGGCAGCATAAGCAGAATACTCAAAGGTATCCATGTATTAGGAAAAGTGTCCTTCAGCTCTGCATCATGAATGAATTGGAGAACTTGGGAGTGCAGAGTGCTTCCCATGTGGCAAAATGTGACGGATGTCATCCAATTTGACATAGAGGGCTTTTTCATTGATATCCGAACATTTCCCATGTGTCAGCGTCCAGTGAAGGTCTGTACAATTGTTCAAGAGTATTTTCCTGTCTGCCGGCAGCTAAGGTCTTTCAAATAACCCCAGTTCTTTTCAGAGTGTTTCATTTGTCCAAACCTTTCTTTGATGGACACTCGAGCAGTGTCAATGAGTGAGCAAAAAGCCTCCCTCTTGAATTTTTCTTCTGAGCTTCCCATCACTTCATCTCTGCCCTCTTAACCTAACTGTCTCTTCTTCCGATGAATATGAATTTCCTTGAAGACAAGCTCAACTTCTGAATTTTCCACCATTTCTTTGGCAGCAGTGGTGGCATCTTCAAATCCGTAGTCTCTGTAGGCCACAATGAAATCAAGGCAGCTTCTCATCAAAGTAGTAGCGATCATGCTGTCCATCAACTGAGCTTGTAATGCCTTGCTTACAAAGTTTAGTTGGAAAAGGATATTGTGCCAAACCACAACTGAGACCAGAAATCTGAAGTCACTGATCTGGTTTGCCAGGCTTTGCGCCTTGTGTTGGCATGGCTGACAACATTCTAGGAGGTTCAAGGAAAATGTAGTTCTTAGAAAGTCTGGAAGGTCCCATGAGAGTCTACAAAGGTCCAGAGCATTCTAGGAGGCCAGTGAAAAATGAATCCACATATGGAATACCTGAAACATTTCACTTCAAACATTCTTATTTTCCCTTTTGTCGTTAACAACAAAAGCAGCACCCTGAGCCCAGCACCCCTCAAGACTGGCACCCAAGGTGGTTGCCTGGGTTGCCTGCCCCTAAATCCAGCCCTGTACTAGGCACATAGTCTTTCGCCTGGCTAGAAACAATCTGACGTTTGTATGTTGAACTTATCACCATGCTAGCCCAACACTAGTGAAGCCGAAGATGAAACATTTCTAGAGATAAATAACTGTAGCTCCAAGGCAAAAGCTTGTTTTCAGGTGAATCCCCACCTACCCAAATATTTGACAAAAGGCCCAATTCTGTAAATATCAAGGATGGAACTATCATTGTGACCATGAGAGCTCAGGTCCAAAGTTTGCCCATAGTCACTACAGATCATTCAGTTGCTGCAAGCAGTGAGATCAAAGCCTTCACCTTTACATCAGAGGCCACCTCATGACCTCCACAGCAGTTGCAGAGGAATTTGAGTCACAAGAACAAGCAATAACACATGACACAGATGTTAAATGTCATCCTACCTGCACAGTCCAGGCACAGATCCTGCACTATCACCGTTTCTTTAGAGCAGATTGCTGTTTAAGTGAAATCCTGGCCCCGCTGAAGTCATTGGTAAGTCTCCTGTTAACTTAAAATGAGGCCAGGATTTCGTCATGTGTATAAAATAGCTAGGAGCTCTAACTTGTGCCTGTTTGGCCTACCACTTCCATGACTCAGATTCCTTGTCAGCCAGGTAGATTGCTCTGTTTGGCAAAGCCATTTTGGGGAATCAGTAGGACACACTGTTGAGTTAGCAACTGCACAATGTAAAGGAGGCAGTCTGGCCCTTAAGGAGAAAAGTGTTCATTCATCCAAGAGTGTTGACCTACTTTTCCCTGGAGTATGGGAAAGATGCTGATTTCAGTTGCATTCGTGTAATGGTTTTGATGGTGTTACCAAAGTAACTGAGATCAAAATCTAGTCTGGAACAGAACTGCCATACAGAAGGATTACAATAGTTTTTTTCCTTCTTCTTCTTCACAAGACAAAGTGAAATGAAAACTGTGGGCCAAATTCTGCAGTAAAACTGGTATAAATCCAGATTAACTCCACAAACTTGCCAGGATTTACACCTGTTTAGCTGAACAGAGCTTTATTGTATGCCTGTAAAATAGTAATACTAGATTTTAAACACGTAGAACTAAACAATATCAACATGTATTTAGCTGGATAAACAATACACTTTAAAACTGCCTAGTTATTAGTTAAGGTTGGTGCCTTGATGGAAGTTCAAATGTATTCAGTAATCTTCCATCAACTTTTTTTTTTTTTTTTTTTTTTTTTAAACAAATTTGAAATTATTGGACAAAAAAGTAGAAATAAAATTAAATTTATGGCACAAACTCATCCAGTTCAGAAAGTCAAGGTAAGATCAACACCTCATTCATCAATCAAGCCTCCTGTATCTCTTCTCCTCTTCACCCACCTTTGCTCCGGTTAGTGACATAAGTCTATAATTTTGAATTGCCAGGCTACTGTTAATTTGTCTCGGAACTGTAGTATTATTTAAATATCATTTTTTTTGTCTCTGAATGCATTATGTGGGATTGAGATAACTAAAAAAAAAAAAAAAAAAAAAAAAACCACAGAAAGAAAATCCTACAGCCTAATAAGAATTGAAAGGGACATGTAAAGGCCTCATAAACATGAAATAATAATGAAACCAATAAATAGATCAAAGCTTTTAATTTCATTCTAAGTACTTCATTTTCACACTCAAATTCTTATCAAAGATAGGCAGATGTTCCTTTGCCTGTAGGGGGTCCCAACTCAGTTTCTGATTTGCATCTAGGCCACAAATTTCACTTCAAAACAGCAGACCTACATTGTAAAAAAGTAACACTGGTTCTGCTGTGGCTACAACACAATAGAGTATGGTAGCCATGTCTAATATTTAATACCACTGGTGAGCTGCAAAATATTTCCATCTCTGCTATGTTTACAAACAGGAGTCTGAACTCTATAAAGAGCATACACCTGTAATTTTCAGATGTGATCAAGAAAAATCCAGGTGTCTTTATAATAGAAAGAAAGCAGAAAAAAAAACACTAGAAGTTTTCTTTTAGGTTATTAAAGGATTGAGTTGGTGCAGATGAGATTTATAAATAGAAGTGAGCTCAAATTACAAAATTCAAATCTGGATTATGAACACAGAAAAATTTGGGGAATATCTGGACTGGGGTTGGCCATTAAGTAAAATGGCCAGCCATGAAACTCAGGACTGGATTTTAATTCCATTCTTCCCTGCTCTCCTCACCCCCATTAAAGTAACGTTTTGGTGGGTTCAGGTCTGGGTCTTGGTATGGGCCCTGTTTCATTATCAGTAAGTGATCTGTCAGTCATGCAGAGCTGTAGAAAAGAAATCTTCATTAATTATGCTGAGTGTCCAGTGATATATGCTGAGGCTCTAGAGATTTATCTGCGAGCATCACAGGCCCAGCTTGCATTCCTCAGCCTCGGTGAAAACTGAACTAAAGTCACTTCTAAAACCTGAGCCTCTCTTTCTTCAGTTCCGCTCCTCATACAACAAGACCCGCTGGATTGCTAAAAATCAGATGGGATTTGACAATTTTGTGGGATGAATGGGGAGCAGGTAGTCATGAAAGCAGCCTTAACTGGCTATTAGAGTGGGAGGGGAAGATTAAAACAAATAACAAAAAGTGACCCTTTTCCATGTTGCAGTATTTCAAATGTACCCTTTTTGTTAAACAAATTATGAACATTTCTAGTATTTAAAAAAAAAAAAACCACCACTATCAAAATGGTTACAGAAATTTTTCATTTATCAAAAATCCATGTAATTGAAGCTCAATGTTGCTTTTGATAAAATTTTCAGAGAAAGATTCAACAAAAACATTTAGAAAAAGTCACATTTTTAGTGAAATTTCTCATTTTTTTTCTTCCCCAGAAAGGTTGTCAATGAAATAGGATTTCTTTCAGAAAAATTCTGCCAGCTCCACTGGCAATACCTGATCCAACAGTGAATCTCCTACATGTTATAAATGTGCTACTGGCTTATGTGCATGTACACAACCTCCTCCTTCTGGAAGGAATGTGCTAAGCCTTTTATGTGTCTATACAGCAGTCCCCTCTACTCGCCAAGGTAGCGGAACTGCTTTTTAGCTCAGCAGTTCGAACTTCTCAAAAAGACAGTGGTCGTTTGTTGTCTTCCAAACGCCTCAGACAGACAATTAGCTGAGACCCAGGGTACCGACACAGATAATTTCAAGACACTGTTAAGTCCCCAGATAATCCACTTACCAACAGATGCACAAATAGAGCTTGGGAAGCTGCCATTTCCAGGTGTCTGTGGGCAGGAAACACAGTATCTGCAGGAACAAGAATGTCCATATTAGCAGCACCCCCAGTCCAGAGGTAACTGCCCCCGCTCACTCTGGCTGCCAATCATTATACAGGGATAAACCCCAAAGAGACAAACTAGCAAACAAGACACTCATTTTTGGGAATGAGATTCAAGATATAAATGAACAGTTACTTGACCCCTACCATATCTCTGAGGAGAATAACTGGATTATATGATTAACTGGCAATTCTTGCTCCTGTGGACAGGATTAAACTGATCACCAAATTCAGGGTCAATAAGGAAGCTTCGCCCAGGGTATTAAGCTGTTTAACCTTGGGGTGTGCTTGGTGCGAGGTTCACTTTTCTTCTGAGCTGAGTCCATTCATTAGCATCAGGTGATCTTAATGCGACAATGTCATTACAGAATGATAAAAAATGGCTTACGCCCAGAGGAGCTGACACTCCAGCCTCTCACACCGTACCATATGCTCATCTCCTGCAGCCATCTCCACCCCAAGAGAAGACAAGCCCTCATTAAGCTCTATATAATTTTGAATCTGTGGGGGAGGGGTTGGGGGAAAGGAGTGGCTAGCACACGTGTTCACCAACTGCAATGGTTTGCTACGGAGGCTCGTTTGTATTTCAAAGTACAAGAGTTAGGTGGGACTAGTGAAAATAGATCGGCACTACAGACAGCTCCAAACCAGAAGCACTGATCTAGGCAACTCACATTTGAGGATGTTCAGATCCAGATCTAGGTTTTGTGGCTCATGCCCACCTGTAATTAATAGCAGTATCTCCTGTAGCAGGAAGACGTAACACATGCACATCCCATATGTTTTCCCAAGTTAGGGACAAGAGGGGCTCGGTGCCCTCTCCTCCTCAACAGGGCAGCCATACTTTGGCCCAAGATGAAGCAAACCCAGTTCTTTTCCTGTAGCCCTGAGGAAGCTGTGCTGTGCTGTGCTGAGACTGCATCTGGCCGGTGGGCTGGGTGAGATTCCTGGGTGAGGCTTTGGGGAAGCCTAATAAAGGTGAGCTGAAAAGCAGGGGACATGTTCCCATACAGTTACACATGCTCCCAAGGGGGGAGAGAAAGAAGAAGTCAGGTGCAGTCTGAGTATCTCACCACCATACCCACTTATTAGTCTAGGCTCCCTCTCGAAGGTGAGAATTAGGGTTTCACTGGCCCCTGAGGGTTATTGCAGGGAACTGAGAATGGCCAGTGGGTTTGATGGAAAACTCACCAGGACAAACTTTCTACCTTTGTGGCTACACTTTCAAGGCTGGCTGCTATGGATGGAAACTTCCTTGGGGGGCGGGGCAAGAGGGAGAGAAATAAAATGGGATGAACATTGGTGCTCGCAGGATCCCCAAAATGTCAAGAGGATCAAAGAGCTGCGGGCTATAGTGGGATCCAAAGGCCACCTTGACAAGCAGAGCTTGGCACAGTTCACCAGCATGTTCAAGTTCTCACTTCAGATGCAGGCACCGGGAGCTGGTCAACTGCAAGATGAGACAAGCACATGTGCGAAGGGCTTTTGGAAAGTGAGAATGCAAACTCAACAGAACAGGTCCTTAGCTGGTATAAGCCTGTCTAGCGCTGACATTTCCTCTAAGCTACCTCTCCATGCGCCAGCGGAGGATCTGGTCAATTATTCTGGTGGGAGCAGAGAAAGAGATTAATGCTGATGCTCACCTCCTGGTTTAGACAAATAAGCCAATGGAATGAAAAATGCATCCTGAGATGATTTCTTTGAATCCCTATATTCTATACTATAATCAAAGTCCCACATGAGCAGGAGGCTGAGAAGTCCATTCCACCACCTCTGACGCTCTGTTTCGGTCTGTTAGACTATCTGATTATTTATCTGAACTAATTGTTACTTTTTCCTCTGACTGTCCTTTCATGTTCTACATTGAAAAGGACTCTCAGCGGCCGCCACCACTATTTCTTCAGAATTCCTCGATGTGGATTTCCTTCTTATCACTGTGGGAGCCATCTGGATTCAGATGCACTCAGGCACCTCACCAATCTCTCCCTTCCTCAGACTGACATACACATGGCTAGATCCTCTGATTGTTTTATCGTGGGTAGCCACACGCACTCTGCATAATGAAATCAGAGTGTGATGGGGCAGCTATGGAAAAAAAAACAAACCTCCATCTGTGACTGTAAAACAGACACACAAAAATGATTTTACAAAATACATTTAATTCACCTCCTACATCTTTAGCAGAAAGAAGGGCTGTACCACCCTTTACTTAACCTTTCATTTAACTTTACTTCTAGAGTGAGGCCACAAGAATGCTGAAATCCTCCCCTAACTGCTTCAGGTAGACGCCAACTAAGGGCATCCTGATGCAGGTACATCAGGGAAACACTGGGGAGTAAGTGTGTCCCCACAGTTTTCCCAACTTTTGCCCACACAGTGCATAAAAGGACCAATCCTGCAATCCACATTCAACTCCTCCAGCTTGCAGCACCGGTTTGTCCTGATTCTCTTTCTGGACATGATGATTTATCCCTATTTATTGCTTAAAGACTCATACATTCAGGGGAGCTCACAAAAATGTTTTTGTTTTAAATAAAAATCACACTGGTGAAATTGAATTGGAGCCAATAGTTTCAGTGACGAGGCGGATGTACAACAAGGCAGCCCTGTAGCAAGCTCCTTTTGATGTCAGGTAGTTGTTTAAGGCCACGTAAATGTCATCTTCACCAAATTAGCCTATAAACTCAGGGATAAAACACAGTAATCAAAAGGTTTATGGGTGGCTGCTCGATGTTGGCCTCCCAAAAATGTGAGATGCTTTGTGCTACCTGGAGAAGGCGCACATGCTCTCTGTTTCACTCTCACATGCTCATAGCCTGAATTACGGTAAGTGTTTATAAATCCTTCACTCTTATTTAGTATTTGTATGCTAGTGGCACCTAGAGAGCCTAGCCTCAATGGACTGGGCATGGTACAAAAACATAGAATGGTAGCTCCTGTCCTGAAGAGCTCACAATCTAACACCAGTGGTTTAATTCAGTATGGGGGGGGGGGGAGGGGGAGGGGGAAGCACTTTTAATAGTCCTTTTATAATACAGAGTGCAATGATAATGACAGTGGACCAGTCCATTAGCCACTTGTATCTGGGAACTTAGTTGTTCTGTAGGTGGTTAAGACAGGAAACCATGGATATCTGCCACTTCCCCAATAAAAGTTAACTTCCCAGGCAGGGACTTTATTCTCATAGACTTTAAGGTCAGACGGGACCATCATGATCATTTACTCTGACCTCCTGCATATTGCAGGCTACAGAACCTCATCCACCCACTCCTGAAATAGACCACTTACCTCTGACTGAGTTACAGAATCTTCAAATCATGGTTTAAAGACTTCAAGATACAGAGAATTCTCCATTTACACTAGTTTAAACCTGAAAGAGACCCGTGTTTCATGCTGCAGAGGATGACTAATGCTGCTAATTTGACTGGAGGAAAATTTCTTCCCGACCCCAAATATGGTGATCAGTTAGACCCTGAGCATGTTGGCAAGACGCACCAGTTAGATACCTGGGATAGAATTCTCTGTAGTAACTTAGAGTCCTCCCCATCTAGTCTCCCATCTCTGGTCACTGGGGATTTTTGCTACTGGCAGTCACCGATAGACTACATGCCATTGTAGGCAGTTCCATCATACCACTCAATCCATAAACTTATCAAGCTCAGTCTTGAAGCCAGCTAGGTTTCTCACCCCCACTGCTCCACTTGGAAGGCTGCTCCAGAACTTCACTCCTCTGATGGTTAGAAACCTTTGTCTAATTTGCAGCCTAAACTTGTTGATGGCCAGTTCATATTCCTTTGTACTTTTGTCCACATTGGCGCTTAATTTAAATAATTCCTCTCCCTCCCTGGTATTTATCCCTCTGATGTATTTATAGAGAGGAATCATATCTCCCCTCAGCCTTCTTTTAGTTAGGATAAACAAGCCAAGCTCTTTAAGCTCATCTCTTAGGGTAGGATGTTCCAAGGAATGGAAAACCTAATAGCCCTTCTCTGCACCTGTTAGAGTTGAAATTCATCTTTCTAAAACATGAGAGCAGAACTGCACAGTATTTCAGATGAGGTCTCACCAGTTCCATGTATAATAGTACTAACACTTCCCTGTCTCTACTGGAAATATCTTGCCTGCCGCATCCTAGGACTGCATTAGCATTTTTCACATTGACAGCGCATAGTCATCCTGTGTTCAACCAACACACACAGGTCTTTCTCCCTGTCTGTCACGTCCAACTGATAAATCCAGTTTATAGAAAAAAATTCTTGTTAGTCCCTAAATTCACAACCTTGCACTATTAAACTTCATCCCATTTCTATTACTCCAGTTTAGAAGGTCATCCAGATCTTCTTGTATGATATTCCGGACCTCCTCCGTATTGGTTCCTAGATTTGTGTCATCCACAATTTTTTTTAGCACACTCCCACTTTTTGTGCCAAATTCAGTAATAAAAATGTTATATAAGATTGGTCCCAGATCGATGCCTGAGGAACACCACTGGTAACTTCCCTCCACTCTGACAATTCACCTTTCAGTATGATGTGTTGTAGTCTCCCCTTTAACCAGTTCCTTATCCATCCTTTCAATTTGCATATTAATCCCCATTTTCTCTAATTTAACTAATAATTTCCCATGTGGAACTATATCAAATGCCTTACTGAAATCCAGGTAGATTAGATCTACTGCATTTCCTTTGTCTAAAAAATCAGTTATCTTCTCAAAGGAGGAGATCAGGTTGGTCTGACATGAACTACCTTTTGTAAAACCATCTAGTATTTTATCCCAATTACTGTTTACCGCTATGTCTTTAACTACTTTCTCTTTCAAAATTTGGTCCAAGACCTTGCATATAATTGAGGTCAAACTAATAGGCCTGTAGTTTCCTGGATCACTTTTTTCCCCACTTTCTTAGAAATAGGAATGTAGGCTGGTGACACAGCCTAGGAAGGGCATTGCAACTGTTCCTCGGGCCCAGGCTCCGAGGAAGGCCACAGCTAGGGAAAAAGCTAATGGGTTATGAGTCTTTAGCCCTGGCCCCCAGGCAGGGCAGGCTATCCATGCAGTCTGCAGACCCGGCACTCAAGCGGGGCAGGCACGGCCAAGTGGTCTATAGCCCCCAGCCCTCATGCAGGGCAGGGCTGGTAAGCAGTCTGGTGCCCCCGGCCCTCAGGCAGGGGGGGAGGCAAAGTAGTCTATAGCCCCCGACCTACAGGCAGGTGGGGCTGGCAAGCTCGGTATCCTCTGGCATGCAAGTTCAGAGGAGCCAAGCACTCCCAGGGTGCCTAGGGAAGTGGGGAGGGGGACGCAGGCCCACCTGACTCCACTGTGTCCCAGCCTAGGGCCCTATCAGTGGCAGTCTCAGTGGGGCTCCAGCCGCAACACACTGAGACTGGTTCGAGTGTAAGCTCAGCCCAACTGTAGTCGGTTGCCCCTGAGCTATCTCCTCCCACCCTGAACCTGGGTACCTGCAGCCAGACGTCCTCCTCCGACTCTTTGGGGTAGATGGCTAGCGGGAGTTCTACTAGTCCCTCAACTTTGGCTGGTGGCAGATCAGGGGAACTCCTCGGGGTCATCAGCGGATGGCAGGTCCTCCAGGTCACAGGGTCCCGGTGGGTCCTCCGGAACACCACGCTCAGGCAGCTCGAGTGGCTCCCCGGCGATGGGCAGCTCCTTTATCTCAGGGCCGGCCTTAGGGGGTTTCTCCCAGTCGGCTGTCTCCGGTAGCTCTTCCCAGCTACTAGGGCCTGACGACCCTTCCCAGCCATGAAGGCCCGGCGGCCCGATCCACTCAGTAAGGGCCAGTCGCCCGGGCAGGCCTTGGAGGCTCCGGTTGGTCTGCACTGCTGTGGCACCTGGGTCAGACTTAGGCTGCAGCTTCAGGGAAGGCATGTCCTTCTCCAGCAGCAGCTTCCTCCTGACTGAGCTGCTAGGTTGGCCTTTTATACTTCCCCTTCCATCCCGCCCCCGCCCCTCTGCTCCCGGGTTATTTGGTTTGCAGGGCCTCGATCTGCCCAGCAGGGGCATTGCAGCTGTTCCTCAGGCCCAGGCTCAGAGGAAGGCCACAGCGCCTTGCTACAAGGAACTATATTTGCAATTCTCCGGTCAGAGAGTACAGCCCCAGAGCGCACAGATTTATTACAAATCCTCGCTATTGGGCTTGCAATTTCATGTGTCAATTCCTTTAATATTCTTGGATAGAGATTATCCGGGCCCCCCAATTCAGTCCCATTAAGATGTTTGAGTTTGACTTCCACCTTAGATGTGGTAATTTCTATTTGCATATCCTCACTGCCTTTAGCCACCCTGCCACTAACCCTAAGCTCTTGATTCACCTAATTAAAAACTGAGGCAAAGTATTTGTTTAGGGGTTGGGCAATGCCTAGATAATCTTTAATCATCCACAGTGCTTAGTGATCCCACTTCTTTCCTTGTTTTCTTTTTATTTATATAGCTATAGAACCTTTTATTAATGGTTTTAATTCCCTTTGCAAGGTCCAGCTCTGCTTGGCTTTTGGAAATTCCCATTTTATCCCTACACTTTCAGACCTCCAAGCAATGGCTTTCCTTGCTGATCCATCCCATCTTCCATTCCTTTGTAGGCTTTCTGCTTTCTCTTAATCACTTGTTTGAGATCCTTGCTCATCAAGGTTGATCTGCAACTCTTCCCTATGAATATTTTCCCTTTGCTTGGGATGCAGGCTTCAGATAGCTTCTGTAACTTTGACAAAGTTTGACAAACCTCCTCTATATTCAGATTCTTGAGTTATTCAGTCCAGTCCACTGCCCTAATGAAATCCCTTAATTTTTTTTTCAAGTTAGCACTTTTGAAATCAATGACCCTCATTGCAGATCTATTTTTGTTTATCCTTCCATTTAGTTTCACCTGAATTAGCTCATGATCACCCGAACCAAGGTTTTTTCCTACAACTCACTACTCACCACAAATCTAAAATGGCATCACTTCTTGTTGGTTCAGAAACTATTTGGTGAAGAAATCTGTCAGCTATTACATCCAGGAAAATTTGGGCCCTATTATTATTAGAAGCACTTGCCCTCCAATCTACAACTGGGAAGTTAAAGTCTCCCATAAACCCCGGTAGTATTTATTTCATTAAAAACATTAAAAAGAGGTCTCTATCCAAATCCAAATCGGATCCTGGAGGTCTGTAGCACACTCCAAGGGAACCTCACTTCCCTAAAGTGATTTTGGCATAAACAGAATCTATCTTACCCATTTCATTACTTTTAATTTTTTTAGTCTTCTTCATCATTGATATTCAATGCTACTCCACCACCTGTGCCTTTATTTCTGTCTTTCCTGAACAGCACATATCCTTTAATCTCTATACCCCAGTCATGACTGCTATTCCACCATGTTTCTGTTCTCTCTGTAATACCTGGTTTCACTTCCTGCACCAGTAGTTCTAGTTCCTCCATTGTGTTACCCAGGCTCCTTGCACTGGTGTACAAACATCTTAATGGTTGCTGCTTGGCTTCGCCCACATTCCTCTCCCGACTGGGTACGGACATTCTACTGCCAATGTCGCCTACCTGACTGTTAACTTTGTTAGTATTGGCATTATCTTTCCTGTTAATGTCCATTCTTCTACTCACTGCTGTGTCCTTTCTTACTTGATTTTCCTCCTTCTCAATGTTAAAATCAGGCATGGAGATTACATGAGCATCTTCCAACCACTCTAGTGGTTGGAACTCTAAAACTCCCCTGAGTTCCTAGTTTAAAGCTGTTTTAATGAGTTGTGCCAACCTCCATCCCAGATGTCTATTTGCCTCACCATCTCACAAGAACTGTCCTCTGTCCATGAATACCTCCCAGTGGTCAAACATCCCAAAGCCCTCCTTACAGCACCATTGCCTGAGCCATCATTTGATCATCATAATCTAGTCTCGCCTTTGTTCTCCTCCTCTAGGGACAGGCAGAATCTCATAGAAGATCATCCAAGCATCCATTTCCTTAAGCCTCTTCCCCCACCTGGCATAGTCTCCCTTGATATGTTCCAGTGGAATCTAGCTCTGTCATTTGTTCCCAAATGAAGGACAATCAGTGGATTCCTTCCTGCTCCATTAGGATACTCTTCAGCCTCAGGTCCACATCCCATATCTTAGCTCTTGGCAGACAGCACACCCTTCTGTTCTCCAGATCACCTCTGGTGACTGGCCTATCTGTTGTTGTTAGTAGGGAGTCCCTAGTCATTAGACATGCCTTTTCCTAGTGATGGTGTGATTCTCCAGCCTTCCTCCTGTTCTTTCTGGCTGTGAGTCCTCTTGTCTTTTATTCTTCCTTGCAATCTTCTGCAAGTCATCCTGTATCCTCCTGGGGCTCTCAGTTCTGGGTATCTCCACTGGCTGTTCCCTTCTTCTCACAGGACTAGCCACTCTTCTCTTTTTCCTTGCCTCCTTCAGTTACAGTCTTCTGTGCCCCTTCTTCATTTTCCAATTCAGCAAACCTGTTCCTGAGCAATATTTCTCCTTCATTAGCCAGTCTTTTCCTCTGCCTGGTATTTGTAGTCACATGCTTCCACTGGCCACTTTCCTCATGCAGCCGTCTCCCTTCTGAGTTCTTCAGTCCAGCTTACATCTGCAAATCTTGACTTTTCCTTTCAGCCTCCTCATGTCTTTGCTCTATCATTTGCTCAAACCCCTTTTGAAATGCAACCAGTTTCCACCTGCAGCTCCAAGCCTCACATCTTCTCTTCCATCAACGCTATCGGGTGGCACCTAATACAAACAAAGCTCTTTTTTGTTATCTGCTCTAGGATCATGTACATCCCACAGCTTGTGCACCTAGTCGTCTTCATCATCTCTTCCATTGCTTGGGTCACTACCACTGCAGCCTCTGAATCAGTCATAGCCTTCCCACCTAAACTGTCAAGGGGGGAAAAAAAAAACCCAAACAAAAAAAACAAAGACCCAAACACCAAACTGATACCAGACCATGAGCACCTACAAACTATTCCCTTGCCGAATTCCCACTCAAACCGCCATTTACAGTTCTGTTTGCTGGCTCCTGTGCCGCTGCACCTCTTTTCTCCCTTCTACATCCCCCTTCTTTTTAACCTCGCCTTTTGAATCACTATGTGAAATAGCAGCCTGATCTTTTAGTTCTCAACCAAAACTCCATTTAAGTCAACAGGAACTTTGACACCACCCCCACTTCATTCTGCAGCTTCATGCCCATAGCCTGATCTACAGATATTATATTGATGACTTAAGAAATCCCAGTTATCACTTTGAGGGTTGACTGGTTCTTGTTCCAAGATCAGACAGACCCAGTTGTATTAAAATGACTATAGTTGGAAGCCCCGATGTGCACAGTTGCAACACTCACACAATATGAACTTTTCTATATTTACAATACTTTACAATTCTTTACAATTCTTTATTAATACATTTAGCAAAGTCACAAACACTCCAACTCAGTAAGGTAGAGATAATACAGAATGTACATCTGAACATCCATATACTTACACCATCCCTTGCAGAACAACCTGAAGTGTTTAGCCATTATCTTCTTCACCACCATTACCTTCCTCCTCATCACCAGTGGCCATCACCTCCCAAGGGCTACATCTCTCTCTCCTACTGCCCACAGGTTGGAATACAATTTTATAATATGTTATGCTGATACCTCTATGTTTAATGCATATTCAGTAGGGATTTCTTCCCACTTCCTTATTTGTATTTCCTCATCTTACTAATGTTGGGGTGTCTATCTCCTATAGGATAGTATATCAATGATCTCAACT
This sequence comes from Emydura macquarii macquarii, assembly GCF_026122565.2. Lineage (NCBI taxonomy): Eukaryota > Metazoa > Chordata > Testudines > Chelidae > Emydura > Emydura macquarii. The sequence continues at coordinate 11,143,450 of NW_027132342.1, read as the reverse complement.
TACACCAGCTGAGTATTCATAGATTCCAAGGCCCAAAGGGACTAGTGCAATCATCTAGTCTGTCCTCCTGTATAACACAAGCTACAGAACTTCCCCAATGTGGCCCTATGTATTCATGCCTGACTGACTCAATAATATTTAAATTAGGCCCCAATCCTGCAACTGGATCCATGCTGGAGAACTCTGATGCCCACAGGTTCCCACTGAAGGCAAAAGGGCTATGCACAGTTGGAAGGGTCTACTTGCATAGATCCAACTATGGGATTAGGGCCTTGGACCCACAAATACATAGCTAGGCTCTGACCCTGACTTGAGTGGGGACTCCACAAAGATGCAGTAGACAACCCACATGCTACAGGATCAGGTCTTTAGATTGCAAGCTGCTTGAGGGAGGGACCAGGCCTTGTCTGCACCTCCCCCAGCGAGTTCAGATTCTGCTTGGACCATTGGGATGCTACCACAATGCAAATAATAAACAAACATTTCTTAAACATTTGACACACACTCCATGAAGATATGGAATTTCATCCCTCTGTTCCCCCCCCCAAAAAATGCCAAGAAGGTTATTACAAGCCACCAACTAAATTTGGGGATTTACAACTAACTGTTAGCCTAACCCGCTCAGGTTTGCCATTCAGCTTTATCCCCTCCCTGAACCGCTGGGCAATGACAGTACTGTGTTATATGTGACCATGCACAGAGCTGCCAGCAATTAAAAAATGAATAGCCATTTTTTTTGGATTAGGCACATTGTCACCAGGCTGTCCTCACTGACCCGGTTGCTGGGGTCCTCCCTCGGGCTCTGGCCCCAGGGGAGGCCACAGTGCCTTCCAAACCAAGGCGAAACTGTTCGCTTTTGGCGAGCAAGCAGTCCTTCGCTCTGGCCCTCAGGCAGGGCGAGCGAGCAAGTCAGCACTGGGTTCGCTGTCTGGAGCAGTAGGGAGAAGGAGGTTCTCCCCAGGGTGGCTAGGGAAGGGGAGGGGAGGGGGACGCAGGCCCACCCATCTCCACTGCATCCCAGCCCAGGGCCCGAGCAGTGGCAAAAGCGATTGCCACTGTGCCGGCGGGGCTCCCGCCGCAACACGCCAACCAGGCCTCAGATTCAGCCACAGGCTTTGGCTGCCCCTGGGCTACTTCCTGCCCGCTGGCCCCAGTACCTGTCTCCTCGGTATCGCAGGGGTACTCAGTCCAGGGTAGGCCCATCAGTCCCTCCTCATCCATGGGTGGCAATGCGGGGAGCTCCTCCTCGAGGGCAGCTCCTCTAGGTCATTTGGCGTGGGGAAGGGCTCGGCTTCCAGTAGCTCCTCCAGGTTCTATCCCAACTTTGGGTGCTTGGCTTCTGGCAGCTCCTCCAGGTCCTGTCCAGCCTGCTCTGGGGTCTCCACCACATCCTGGGGCTCTGGTGGCTCGGTCCAGTCCCGGGGTCCGGGTACCTTGGGCAAGTGGCTCTGGCCGGGTTGCATGGTCCAGCTCCATGAGGGCCCGGGATTGGTTGGTGGCTCTGTTCCAGCCTAGGCTCTGCCAGCGGGGCAGCACATCTGTCTCTGGCAGCAATCTCTCCCAGACTGAGCCCTGGGGCCGGCCCTTTATACCATCCCTTCCTATGGGGGCTCCGCCCCGCTGCCGCTGATTGGGCTGGCTGGGCAGTCCAATCGTGGCCTGGTTCCTTTGTTGCCAGGCAGACTTAGCTGCTGGGCCTGGTTTGGTCCATTCAGGCTGCTGAGATCCTCCCTCAGGCTCTGGCCCCAGGAGACACCACAACGCCTTCCTACACACATACAAATACCAGCTTTTCATTTTGTCATTTTTTTAGTACCATTTTTCCAAACTAGCACAGTGAGAGATTCTCAATGAAGGTTAAGGCCGAAGAGTCCAACTTCAGCTATTTTTGAGATGCTTCTGTGCTAAAACCCATCTGCAAAATACCCAATAAAAAAAAACCCTTTATTTCAAGAGTGAAAATAAAACTTTCTGCCTCAGCTCAAAAACAGCTGACTGAATCCCACCTGGCTTTCCAAAAAGAAAAACAAAAAACTAGTATTGGGTTGAAAGCAAGCATTAAAAGGGGAAAATAGATTTAAAATGGAACTTAAGCTACCACCTTATCTACACCTCTCTCTTTTATGAAAGCTATGACTACACACACACTTTCTCTCATCTGATCATTTTAAATACATGGTGGCCCAGATTCCGGCTCCCACTGTGGTGCCTCTGCACCACTCGGGCAGTGCCAAGCATCCATAAAACTGTTTTAAATGGGTAATTTATGATTCTCCCTGGTCTTGGGGAATCGCCAGTGCACTCTGTCCATCTCAATACAGGGGTCATGCTTGGGGATGGGAGGAGCATGGCTGTATCACAATATGTTCCAGTGACACCCCGCCCAGTCAGTAGAGAGGCCACTACGGGGCCAAACAGGTTAGAGCAAAGGTGGTATATAATAGAGATGGTCAAAATTTTTGTTTGGAAGGGGTTTTTATTGGGGGGAGGAAAGGAGGGAAGCCTTTTCATCATAATAGAAATTTCTGCAGGAAATGTCCCTTTACAACTGAATGTATTGTGCTTTTTTTTAAAACTGAAACATTACAGTCAACCCTCCCCACTCCCCAATTTTTTCAGTTTTCAACAAAAACCCAACAAACTTTTATAGAAAAATTTTGAGGAAAGCAATCCACACCCACCATTTTCTTTCTCTCTTTCTTTCTCTCTTTTGTTTTTTTGCAGAAGCAAATGTTTCCCAATCAGCTGTAACATATGGCATCTTTGTTCCCTAAATCCCACTTGGGTCCTACACTGAGCATAGCTTGACCAGACCTAAGCATCATATTTATACACATGCGACTATATACACAGACACACATGCAAAGTACAGTAAAGGTCATCTTTAGAGTTCACAGGGATTTGTTTATATACTCAAGCCACTAATGTGGGATGAAGAGAAGCGTAGAGTTGCATGTGAGAAGCCATCTTGCAAGCACATGGGAAGTTCTAGGTAGCTAGCATAGACATGCTCCAGAAAGATGTAATTGCTTTTAAGTAGAACATTTCTTTGAACTAAAAAGGCATGAGCCAAGAATAATGACCAAGTTCCTTCAGCTCTTGTCAACAACCTGTGGAGATTAAAAGGCTGTCAGAAAGCTATCAATTGAAGCATCAGAATTGCTTTCTGAAGTCATTCTGAATTAAAAAAACTAATGATAGTTTTCTTTGATAGCTCTTTTTAGGTGAGTGCAGCTGGAGGAAAATCAGCCACAAAGGGAATTCAATTTTTTTTTAATAATTAATTTGGGCTTCTGGATATCTGAGTTGTCTTTTTAATTTATCTCTATACAACATGAAGGAGGAAATCTTTGGTGAATAAAATGATTGGTAAATTTTTCATTCCTTCTCCCAGTACTTTGACAACGTGTTTACATTAACTTATCAATCATTTCTTGTTCCTCCCTCCACACACACAATAAATGGACAAAAATGACGGTAGGATTTTGCTTGGGTAAAATGACCAGTTTAAATGCAGAGGCTTGCTTTCTAACAATAATGTTGATAGTGCCACTGGTGAAGGTAATAAACAGAACAGCTCAACATGTAGCATATTGCAGAGATAGCACGGAATAGAAAGATGTTTGAGTATTTGTTTTTTTTGACTACCATGGTTTCAATCATTCCCTCCCCCCAGCACCTTTAAAAGAAAGGATAATTTTTTGGGGTGGTTAAACCCCCATTAAGATTTTTATTTTCAGAATAAATTTTCATTGCGATGCTTTGTTTTATGCTCTGTATCGTGTGTATGTGTGTGTGTTTTTCCTATCCAGTCTTCTCCTGATTAGAAGGAAGGGGCAAGTTTGTTCTTTCAATTATGAAGACAGCAGGGCCAGCTGGCACAGAAGACAGACAGCTGCTGGCTGGGATGCTGCAGCACGTAAAAGAATCAGCCCCTCTTCCAACTTGAAGGATTCTGCAGGGAGGGGGCAGAAAGGGACAAAGTCTCTTGGCTGGGCTGGAGGACAGCAACAAATACAACCCACATAGTCGGAAAGAGACATCCTGTGACAATGGCTTGGCAACACAAGCTCCCCTTCCACTCCCAGAGGGCCTGACAAGTGACCGTTCCACCTGCTTGCATACTCCCCCACTCAGTTCCTATCAGATTATTTCCTTCAGCTCACATTCATGAGCTCACTGGTGGCAGCACAAAACCCTTCCACTATGCCTTGGTATTGTGCCCTATTATCCTTCCCCAAATATGATATTGGCAGAGACCAAAAGGACAAACGTACTTTACGTGCTGTAGTGGTCCAGCCTCACAGCAGGAATTGCTACCTCTCTGCTCTGTCTCGTTGCACTGCTTCCTAAATAATTTAGGGCTTGCCTATACTTGAAAATTAATTCAGAGTAAGATTGGATGTGAATTCAAAACGCAATAGCTGTTACATCTGTGGACACTCTCATTCTGCAATCTGAGGGTCCACACATGGAATTAGTTAGGGGCAGTTATTCCTGAATAATGCCATCTGTAGATAAGCCCTTAAGAGAGCAACTCTTATCTTTGCTTTCAATCAGCAAGAAGAGACAAAGGGAACTCACAATGACTACATATAGTTTCCAATATGGTATCACTCAAAGTAAAAACTTTAAAAATGTGGGTTTTATTAGAAAAACATTCCCCCTATGTTTAAAAAAATAGTTGGGAGACAGAGCTACCCTTTGGAGAACCTGCTTTATACCCAGATTGATTGCTGTCCACCAGTAGGAGGTGGCTTGTGAGTGAGAGAGAACAGAACTTGCATAGGAGCTGGACCTAGACTGTGGAAATCCCATATGAGATAAGAATGAATGTCTGACCATTATCAGAACTAAATGCAAAGCTTGTTTCCTCCTCTTAACTTTCCCTCAGTAAATTCCTCTCTCTCTCTCTCTCTCTCTCACACACACACACACACACACACACACACACGTGTAAACTTACCAAGTTTTCTTTTACAGGCTAGGAAGAAAGAGAGAGAATGAGAAGAAAGAGTTATTGTTTTTGTTTTTAAATGACTGGGAGATGAACAGATGTCAGAGGTGCTGGAGGCCACATATGTATCCTGATATATAAAAACGAATGGCCCAATTTTCAAATGTGGGCACTGATTAGCGAACACTGATCTAGAGTGTATTAATTTTCAGGTTCCCAATTTTAGATACCTAAAAGTGTTAAATTGGGCACCTCAAAATTGAAGCATACAAATCAGTACCCACTTCTGAATATTTTGGTTTAGAAGCATCTTGCCCAATGGGTCACACACAATAAGTGTCTCAGCCCACAGTAGGTGCCATGGTCCTTGTGGTTTGCAGACTTTTTTGTAAATACTAGAAAAACATGACCACCTCCTACTGTTTTAACTGCTTGCATATCCTCTGATATCCACCACAAAAGGGTTATACTATTGTAACAATGATTCTTTGCACTCTTCAGTTGAGGTTCTCCATGCACTTTATTAAAAGATATGAATTAAATTCCACAGCATCCATGAAAGGTATTTCCTTAATGCTGCAGGGAAGGAAACAGACACAAGGACAGCAACGGATGTTACCCATGTGACAGAATGAGCCGCTGGCAGAACTGGGGAATGGAATGAATGTGGTTCAAGCTCTCAGCCCCATTTTCTAACCATTAGAATAAGCTTCTTCCATTAATCAGACCCATAAAACCAGATTGATAAGAGCACTGGTAATTGGTTCCCTCATATTAAGAGGTTTTGCTAAATCTTCTCTATCTCCTTCTTCTGAAAGACTGACCAAAATGAAGGGACAACTGGAAATGGCACTGGAAATGTCTTCAAGCTAACCAGTTGGGCCCATTAGGTAATTCATATTGGTATGGAAAATAGTTAATGTTATTTAAGTGTAAATATATGTAAAAGGAAATAAGTTCATAAATGTCTCTATCTAAAATAGTACAAGGTGCAGAGATCCTTTAGATTTGCCATACTCACATCAACTTCACATCATTAGTTTAATAAATTCTAATAGCTCATATTGTCCTGAGGTTGACTTTGGGACACGTTCACATGCAGATCATTAACATAAGGGGTACAGTAAAGTCCACCATGTCAAGACCTTGAGTGCTGCAGGTAACTTCAACCCAAAAATTACTGACACAATAGACAATAATGACTCCAAAGATACATTACAGATGTCTGTAGTGGCAATGTGGCAGATGCACATTTGCATTAATTCTGCATATTCATTATCCTTACCATTATTTTAAAATATGCATTGTGTACTATTTTATACAATACTGTTATAACACATGGTGTACCACAACAAAAAAATCACCAATACAATCAGATCTTGTATCCTGTTTTACAATGATAACCTACCTTTTTTACTAAGAAATGTTGAATGGAATGTACAGCCAAAGAGATTAATTAGTAGAGCTGGTGAAGAATTTTTCAGTGAATTTTTTTTTCACTGGCAAATGCGGATTCATTGAAACCAAAACTTTTTTCAGGAAAAGGTCAAGGTTGATAAATATTTTTACTTGAAAAATGTTGATATTTTCTAAAAAGAAAAATCTAGTTTTCTGGTTTGAAATGACTTTTTGTTTAGCACTTAAGCTAATTATAGTAAATTTTATATATACATACACACACATACATACAATGTACACACACGTCAAAATCTATTTGAAATATTTCAATTGACCTGAACCAATAATGGTTTTGGATTTACATTTCGCAACCTTTTTTCAAGGTTGACTTTTCATCCAATTCAGTACAGGAAAATTTTTCAAAATCTTAAAATTATTCATGACATCTGAAAAACTTTCCCCACTCAGCTCTATTAATTAGTATTATTCTTTCAATTTATAAAAGTATGAAAGAGATGCCTAGCATCCTATGTGATGCAAATTACAAGGGGAAATATTCTCCACAAACTCTCCTAACAAATCTCCCTCCCTCTTCATTCCCCTTACACCCTCCCCCAAAAGCTCAAATAAATAGATACATTTGCTGCATTCTCTGAAAGTCAAGAGAGCCAAGCCATTCTGGACCAAGTGAGGAGCAGGTTTCAAAGCTGGGGGCCCCTCAGGGAGAATGCTCCCTCTTTTTTAAATTGAAGGAACTCTTGTCTAAGAATCTCCATTCATTGTAGTATGACATAGGGAGATAGATGGTCTCTCAAGGAAGAAGGTTCCAAATGAGTTAGGGCTTTATAGGTCAAAGCCAACATCTTAAACTCCACCTAGAAGCCAATAGGCAGCCAGTGCAGATCCTGCATGCATGGAGATCATGTGTTCAAACTGAGAAACATCACTTGAAAAGCAGATTGCTTTGGTCTGCAGCAGCTCCAGTAACTTAATGCACAGCCCCATGTGGCACACACTGAGCAATCCATGCTTATGTTACATCATTTCATTAGCACAGCTGCTTCCATATTTTCAACGTGATGTTTGTCATGATTAGTTTACTCTGTGGATTAAATGTCAGTAAAATTGCACATATTAAAGAAACACAGCAATCCTTTAGTTTAATGAGACTAAGACACACAAACACACACACACAACATCTGAAACAATGCTAGGTCAAATGTACTTTTCCAGCAGCAGTGAGGAGATTAATTAAAGGCTGCCTGAAGGAAATGATGTCTGGCATGTTGTTTCTGGTAGATTGTAAGCTCTTCTAGACAGGAACTGTACAACTCTGTATGGTTTTTAAATACACCTTGCTCAAAGGGGCACAAACTTTCCTGATTGTTCCCAATCACACAAAGTTAGAGTAGTGTAGTGAATAAGGTCTTGGACTAGGACTCATAGACTTTAAGGTCAGAAGGGACCATCATGATCTTCTAGTCTTCTAGTCACATTGCAGGCCACAGAACCTCACCCATCCACTTCTGTGATAGACACACAGTCTCTGGTTGAGTCACTGAAGCCATTAAATCTTGATTTAAAGACTTCAAGTTACAGTGAATACACCATTTACTCTAGTTCAAACCAGCAAGAGACTTGTGCACCAATCTGTAGAGAAAAATGACCTCCTTCTCTCTCCCCACCCCCCGTCTCTGCCAGTCTGACACGGGGAAAAATTCCTTCCCAATCCCAAAAATGGCAATCAGTTAGACCCTAAGCATGTGGGCAAGACCCACCAGCCAGACATCTCAGAAAGAATTCTCCATAGTAATACAAAGTAATTCTCCATCTAGTGCCCCATCTCCGGTCATCAGAGGTACAATAGAACCTCAAAGGTATGAACACCTCGGGAATGGAGGTTGTTCGTAACTCTGAACAAAACATTATGGTACAGTACCCCCCAGTCAGTGTCTTCCAGCTGAGGCTGGGAGAGATCTCTGCAAAGGTGGCACCTGGCAGCTCTGCCTGGTTTGCAAGCAGCTCCCTGCCCTATTCCTCTTTCTTGCCTTTCGGTTGAACAGAGGGGGCCCTGCCCCGCACCCATGGCACTACAAGCCCCAGGCCTCCGCTGCCTCTCCCCAGGGCTCGCTCTGCTCTGGGCACTGCTTGCCACGCTCCAGAGGCAAAGAGCTTGTTCTCCAAGGTGGTGTTTTCACAGTACAGACCACAGTGGATGTTGTACAGCTGCTGCACCAGAAGTGTAGTTCTATTAAGTTTCAAGTGGTAATTATAACAAGAAGTTGTGATACTGCATCATGTATATAATGTGGTATTTTTACTGCCTTCCTTGTAGCAACACACCTGGTTTCAGCGCTTGTGAGTGAGGGATACAAATCCCTTGCTTATTTGCACCCTTTTGCAAAGATCTTTTGATGTAAAACCACAGTGATATTACCTTATTTTAATGTTATTTTTCAATCTAATCAATTTACTTTTTCCGTGTGCATGGGCCATTTACCCATCAGGGCTGTTAGTTTGCACCGTGGACCTTGAAAGGATTTGCTGCCTTATTACTTAAGAGTTCAGCTCAGCCACGAGGCAAAGACGGGAATAAAGATTTATTCAAGCTTCAGAACAGCAAAGGTCGTCTAATCCACCAACAAAGATAAAAGTGGTTTCTGACTTATTTGTTTTACTCCAGTTAAATGCTCTATGCAGAATATACAGCATGTAAATAATTGGGGCTATCAGCTGTTAACATTTGGCAGCCCAGTTAGTCTGAGTGGCTACTGTATAGAGAGAGGGTGGGAAATAAATCCTCTTTTCAGAACTGTTCTGTGGAAGAAGGGGAACACTGACCACGAGAGGATGCATTGGAAACCTCTTGTTCAGCTATAGGCCTGAGTTTAGAATGGAAAACTACATTGCCTAGTGTGATAGTGTTTCCATTCTCGGCATGGATGTTAGATAAAATATTAGCTTTACTGGACTCATCAGCTATGATTGCATTTCAACTACACACCAGTTTGGTACATTTTTGGGAGGCGAGGGAGCTTAGGAAAAAAGAAAACAGCTTTCTCATTTTTTTTTTTACACTCATCCCAACTGTGCTGGGATATTATTGAATATAAAAGTGTAACCTATTTCTCAGAACCATAACCATCTGTCTGTTCCAGAGATGGTGAAACATGTTTTGGGCAATTTCATACTCACTCAAACAATGTGATTTGAAATTTCCTCATGGAATTAAACCTCATGTAGTTTCAGTTCAATTTATCCACAGTCTCATAGCAGTGGTGAAAGTCTGAGTGGCCTCTTCCTTTACACAGCCAAAATGGAGAAGGTGAACTGAATGGAGGTGTGAAGAAAAGGGGGGAATTAGTGGGCTAAGCAGCAGAAACATTAGGAGCATTATTAATAATGAAGTCAAATTAAGTGTGTGTGTCAGGGGAGTGCGAGTGGGCCCCTAGAAGCAGCCTGGTGAATAACATAGCGAATAATAGCGAAGAAAAAGGAGAGTAGGTGGCAGAAGACAGGCAACAGCTCTGAGGAGGGAGGAAGGACAGAGAGTAAGCTCTGGCAGCAGAGAGAGCATGTTTCTTTGGAAGCTGATCACAAAGAAATTATTCACCCTGTGTCTATCTGTGTCTCACACTTTTAGTGCTTAGTGTCTGGGGTGCTGGGTGCAGTGACAAAGAATCTGTCCAGAAGAAGAACCCCACGCAAATTTAAATTCAAACACGAAAGATGATGCAATCTGGTGCATTTTACAGATGCTTTTTATTGCCCCATTAATTAAGGGGACAGTATTGTGGTGAAGGAGTAAGAGGTAATAAACTGTTTTTGTGAGTAATTAAGTGTTGATGAGAAGCCAGGACATTTGAAAGCGCAGAAGCAGTTTGAGAGCACACTCCAGCATCGGGAACACATTAAAAAGCACCCCACAAAAGATAGTCAGGTGGGGATCCTGATTTCAGGTAGATTTGAAAGTTCAGTCCCTTTGTTGGACTTCCCACTGATGTCACTACAGAGACAAGGGAGCTTAAGAGTAACAACCATTTGAGGACAGAAGCAAAAGTGAATTACTATTTGAGGGAGTGGCCTGGATAGAAATGAAGCAGTACGATGACACATAAAGGGTGTGATTTTGAGAAGTGGCCTCCCATTCTGCAACCAAAAATATTTGTGTAAGCCAACGTTTACATCTGCAATGAATTGTAGGCACAATTCCTAGCACACTGACATCTAGCGGTTACATTTAGTCACCAAGTCTTCTAAGTGCTGTAAACAGCTTCTGCAAAATTATTGCACCTTTAAAATCAGAGGTCAGGGAGAAATCAGGGCTGTAGCTTCACTGAATTTTTCAGTGTCTTGTGAAAAGTGATAGACTGCTAAATTTTTCTGAGCCGCAGTTAGCTGAATTCCTTCTCTTGAATTCAAATTATTTACTAGAGCTGTGTGCAGAAAGGTAATTCTGTTTCATAGAGGATTTAAAATTAAAATTTTGAAATTCTCCAAATGGAGTCCTTGGTTCCAGAGTAGGTCATGTGATGGGCTGCTGAGAAGTTAGGCACGTGAGCTGGCAGGAAACCAGGCAGGGCTCTGTCAGTTTCTGGAGAAACTAATCAAAATTAAACCGTTTCTGCAAAATTTTCAATTTCAATGAATTGCCAAATCCTGACAAAAAATATTTTGTTGAAATTTTACCAACCAGCTCTAATTATTTCCAATAGCTCTATATACTGCAAACAAGTGCAGGACTGGTGGAATAGTTCACCTGGTATCTAGTATATCCACTAGAGCTGCAGGACTCTTCCTCATTGTGTTATGTTTCATACTGTTAAAGCCACCCCGATGGATGCATGTCATGCAGTGACCAAAGCACATAACACACAGGGATTCAACAATGGACGTGAATTCAAGGAAAAAGATCACACATTAATACTTTTTCACTGCAGAAACAAACTCACTGAAAGCACAGATATCTAGAACTGGGAAAAGAAATTGACTTCAATGAGACTTGTGCTCCTTAGTCATTTAGGCACTTTTAGAAATCCCACCCTGAGGTGCCTAGATATAGACTTAGTTGAAAATGTTGACCGTGGTCCACTGGTTAGTAGATTGTCCAAGCCATGTCCTGATCTGTCAGCCTACCACAAAGACTGCATGGGATGAAGCAGAAAAATGGTGATATTCATAACTAGATTTTTATCAGTAAATGTCAGTATAATGTCAATTTCACCATACACACACAGACCGACGAAAAAATATTTCAATTGAGAATAACCAAAATTTACAATTAGTCCAAGTACGAAAAATTTTGACCTGGGATGTTGACAATTTGTGTTGTAATGGTTATAAACTTATTAAGCTTTAACTTTTTTAATCTCAATGCCTACTATTGTTAAATAATTATTGTTTGATCCCCCTTATTGTCTGACTCACCCTGTAATTTCCCACAACTGTGAAAATTTAAATTGATAAGCATTTTTTAAAATGTTTAAAACTAATAATTTTATGTAAAACTGTGAAAATGTATATTGACAAATTGAAAAAATGCTCAAAAGTAAATAGATATCCATCAAAATTCTAATAAAAAAAAGTCAAATTCTGTCAACTCTACTTATAACTGGAAAAATTGAACAAAACGTGTGTTGTTGCACACTGAACCTTTTTAAGAACCACCAATATCACTTCTTAGATTAGTTGGCCCTAAAATATTGGTGGATTTTATGGAGAATGTTTTGATAGGTTATGCACATTACATACTTCCAGAGGGGTAGCCGTGTTAGTCTGTATACAGCAAAAACAACAAGAGATCTGTGGCACTTTAAAGACTAACAAATTTAATATTTGCGGACATAAGCTTTCAAGAGACTTCAGCTCTCTTCGTCAGATGCAGTAATACAGAAAATAGGTAACACAGAGGCATCTTATAGATATCCAGGTGCATTGAGAACAATGGGGGAGGTGGAGTCCGGTACTTAAGACCTAATGACGACCATTGAGTAGGAGGTGAGAATGGGTGAGCAAAGTAATTTACCTTCCGGTAGTGAGATAACCACTCCAAGTCTCTGTTTAAACCCAGTTTGAATGTGTCAAGTTTGCAGATCATTTCTAACTCAGCTGTTTCTCTCTGAAGTCTGTTTTTGGAGTTTTTTTGGAGAAGTACAGCAACTTTCAGGTCAGAGACAGAATGCCCTGGGGAATTAAAGTGTTCTCTCACTGGTTTAGGGATGTTGTTATTTTTTTATGTCTGATTTGTGTCCATTTATTCTTGTGCGTAGTGATAGTCCAGTTTGGCCAGTGTGCCACAGATCTTTTGTTGTTTTTACATTACATACTCATATTAAAGTTGATTTACTATATGCTCAGGGATAAAGATAAACATGAACAAGATCCTCAGCTACTGAAAATCAGCATAGTTCCATTGAAGGCAATGGAGTTACGCCAATCTACACCAGCTATGGAGAGTATGTGTAGAGTATGGAGTACGTACTCTACACAAACACTGAGCTGAATTCTCTGCTCCATTGACTTTAGTGGAGCTGCCCATGCTCGCTCCAGGCCTGAATTTGGCCCATTATCTTATTTAGATAATATATTTTAGAACTGAATAGAATAAAAGGGGGAAATGGATTGGCCAAGAGAATGCCAATAAAACTATACAACTTTATAGTTTGGCTGTGTTGGCAATAATCTTCCTTCTTGACAGGTGTAATAAAGGGAAACCCACATTTCTTGGAGTTTTGAAGACACTTCACTTTGTCCTGCAAAATGCTTCCAACGCATGTAGGTATTCAGGAAATAAAGCTGAATGGCTGAGCATTGTATTTTTGTATAAATTCTACTAGAATTCTAGAATACTCCCCCACCTACGTGGCTAAGTGCATATTTTACATTTGAATAAAATATCCTTAGATTTTTCTATTAGAATCATCATGGTATGGATGGGTGAATATATCAATATTTGTAAAGCTCTGAGAAAGTCTCCAATGAAAGAAGCTATACAAGTGCAATGTATTATTATATACAATACACAGAGAGATGTAACGCATACGGTAGGGCTATCACTCATACCTATGATAATTAAGAGTTATAGCAACTCTTTTGGTTATCAGCACTGTTCTATCTTTTCACATTTCTTTATACATTCTGGATAGCAAAAATGTCACCTTATTTCTAGGGACATTTGATAACCACATTAATCCTGGGAAAATTTTTAAACTCCTAATAGCTCAGTAAACTAGAATGTTTAGGCAATTTATTCTCTGCATATTGTCAGTACAGGTAACATCCATTTCTCATTTCATGAATGCATTTTATTGTTTTAAACTGAAATCCAGCACATGTGATTCCAACAGATTATCTCCATAATCACTTTCTTTTTACTATGGAAATGATCTGAAAATTGTTCTTTGATACAAGGAAAGAGTCTGCAAGGGCACATTGTACAAAAGCTGGAATTGTGCAATTATCATTTGTAAAGAAAAACTGTGATCAAAGTAACTGCAGGGGACATCTCCAGGACTCCTCTTGGAGTCAGGAAATTTGAAACATATATTTCTCTAACATGAATTTTCACTATAAACCCTTCTGAATAATGCATATGATTTGATTTAACATCAGAATTAATTCTGGCATTCAGTCACCAACAATAGGGGCTCTTAGGGCAAACTACCACACCCACACACCCTTTTTTAGCAACTGAACTGTGTAGCAGTTCCAAGTCTTTTGATGTCAAGGTGCACTCTTGTCTTTGAAGGATCCTCCCTAATGGCAATGCTGACGCACAACACTTAGGTCAGGTGTACACTATAAACTTACATTGGTATAACTACACTGCTCAGGGGTGTGAAAAATCCACCCCCCTGAGCGACAGTTATACCGACCTAACGCCTAGCATAAACACGCTCTGTCGATGGGAGAGCTTCTTCTGTTGACATAGCTACAGAGGTGGATGAACTATGCCAATGAGAGAAGCTCTCCCGATGGCATATTAGTGTCTTCACTGAAGCGCTACGGGGGGGCAGCTCCACAGGTGCAGCATTTTAAGTATAGATCTGTCCAAAGACAGTGAATGGCTAGGGTGGGGATTGAGCCAGCTATGATATACCACACTTTTCACTGCTGCCAGCTGAGAAAAAGTGACTGGAAGTGGGACTATACCATCACCAATGTGAACAATGCTCATAATCAGAACCAGAGGCCCTCTTTTTCTAAGCAGTATCAAATTGTTCAAGTTGGTGGATATCATACACTCTGTTCTTAAAAATGAAACAATCCTGGAATCAGAAACTACATTCTGTATTTCAGTCGATAAATGATAGAAGCCAGCAATCTCTGGAAAATGGTCATTTACAAAGACTAAAAGGAAAACCTGCAGTTTGATATGTAACAAATATATAAAATAGATCCACTTTTTAAATCTCTCTCGGTGCCTAGTAGCAGATAAAGTAGTTAAAGCCATGCATGCTGCAGGTACTTTTACCTGTTGCTAGGCACCAGCCACTGATTCACACAGTAAGAGATCAGTTTCTGAGCCACACAGTCGAAGATCAGCCAAATGATGTAGTATATACCAAATCCACCTTTGTAGGAGGCAGTGGACCTTTGGAGAACAGAAAACCAATGCAAGTAGTCAGAAAACAAACTTTCCTCTGGGATGACTTACTGCTGAGTTAGCAATCTACTCTGGCTAGGGCTCTGATTTCACTATGCTGTAACTGATACTGGGATACTGTCACTCTTCTCTAGTGATGTACAAAAAAGAGAGCCAGAGAATGTGGTGAAATCCTAGCCCCATTGAGGTCAATAGCAGAACTCCCATTGATTTCAGTAGAGTCAGGATTTCAACACAAGGTGTTTTGGTAACAGAATTTTGCCAAAAGGCCTCTATACTCCAAACACTGATAAGCGCAATTTCCCCCAAAGACTAAAAACCATTAGTACCGTACTGAAATGCCATTTTACTCAGCTGGATTTTGGAAAAATATAAACAACACTTTGTATTTCTAGAATACTTCTCATCCAATGATCTCAATACACCTTTAAAAAGTAAGGTGTTATTACTTCCTTTTACAGATGGAGAAATGGAGACCTAGAAAGGTGAAATAACTTGCCCAAGGTGAGATAACTTTCCAGTGGTAGAGATGTTATTAGAAAGTAGGTTTTCTAATCTCCAGTTTCACGCACTAGCCTGTAGACCAAGTTTCCTCCGATATAAAAGTTTGGGGCTGATTCACAGAATAGTATCTTCAAATCACTAAACTGTACTAAACAGGGATTTGTTTGTCTTAACAATTTATGATATAAAACAGAGACTGAACGCACTTTCTCCTTTCCAACCTCATTTTCCTGAAAGTGTAACAACCATAAAGTCATAAATTCATCTTAATTATTCTCTTGATATTGTGCAACATTTTATACTGAAGTAGCAAAGTCATGCCAAATTGGCCACTTGATACTAACGAAGAACAGACACTTACAATAGATATTTAAAAGCCCAAAATTTGTTTTTAATTGAAACACTTGATGAATTAAGAGAAAATTACATCATAATTTAAATTTTAAAAGGATGTCACATGCAGTACAGCTTGTTCTATACCTCTTTGATTATTTACATTTTAATCATTTCCTTTTATAGCCTTATGCTGCAGATGACATCTACTGGGCAAATATAGGACTGACATAGCCAGCATGCCATAGCTTGATGGATACTCTCTCCTGTTTTCCCTAAATTCCCAAAAAGAATAAATCACTACTTGCTCTCTCCAATAAGAATGTGGAAACCTGCATCTGTTAGACAGGCAGGTATTCAGTGACTGTCAAAATGAGAGATTAGAAGCGCAACCCTCAACCGCTGGAAGAAAAAGAGTTGTTTTGTTTTTGAAGGTGGAGGGATAACCAAACTGGTCTCCATGGATCATTATCTTTACTTTATCCTGAATGGCATGTCCATTTCAGCAGCTTTTGTATGGCAGCAGGAAAAGCAAGACATTGGGGAAAATACTGCTTACTTTGGTCACCACTAGTTCAGTCCCTTTTGCAATCACAATGATAACCGTCCTACCCTATTCCACTAATGATCAATAGCAGACATGAAGAGAGCATTAACTTTAAAGGGGTCATCAAACACAAACATCTACACAGAAAACACAGAAATACTCCCTTACGTTATTATGGCTAATTATTCCCACTGGGATTAATGTGATCCCATTAATAACACAGACTTTAGATTTATAAAGGTGCGATTAGGAGTATTTTCCAGGGTTCAGGGTGTTGGGTTGAGGTTTTTTTCTCTTTCTTTCTTTTTTTGGAAAGGGGACTGATTTTGGGAGCTTGAACAACATACAGCAAATAATGAATACATGCAATGTCTTTTGCAAACAATGTATTCTCACATTCTGTATTAAGCATATACTGATACAAACAAAGAAATTATTTAAAGATAAAAACACAAATGATTTGATTTTTAAAAGCTCAAGAGTGCATGCATAATTTTCTACTTAATTTGCATGTGCAACTACAATGGTTGGGCAGGCATATTAGATATTTAAAAGTCCAAAGAGCCAGATGTGTACATAACCTAATTCATGGTAATTGCACATGAATGAAGACATAATTACACACATTTGTGTGTATGGGAATGAATACTTGAAATTCTGAAAAAATGGATCCATAATTTGTATATATTTGAAGATTTTGAAAAAGTTTTTCCAGAGGAAAAAATTGCTTATACAGCCCTATTGCAAGAATGAGGAAAATGATCCAGAATTTACTGCCCACATGATGACTTAGCATGGCCCTAGCAAAAAAAAAAAAACACAGGAGACCTTCAGATGCATAAATGGATGATAGTTTAAAAAATTCATAACAGTAGATAAGACTAACAACTATTTATCAACTGCTAAAGATTATGAAAAGGGGAAAGTTCATGCCACTTTGACCTGTAGGTTTGTGTATGTTTATATATGCAAACCCACATAAAAAGACTATCAGTAAGCATATTTCCCCTAACATCTTTGATATTTGGAAAGTCATGGTGATGCAAAAGAGAGAAAAGGATTTTGCTTCTATATATGAAATATACTTGCTTTTGTAAAGACCTGTGTATAGTAAATTCTCATAGGTTCATATGTGGAGATTTTTGCTAAGGCAGGCATATTCCTTTTCCCTTTTTCTGAACATTAAGGTAAGATCTCACCAGGTACTGTTCGTGAACTGAAGATCTTGGAGTAGAAATCTATCAGTAATTCAGTGAAGAGATTTAGAGGCATCAAAGCACTCAGTGAAGAAGCTCCTTTAGGTGGCCAAATTAAATTCAACCCAAAGACACAAGCGAGGTTAGATCCAGTCATTTTGTTATAAATACTCTCCTGGGATACCTGGAAAAGAACATACATACCACGGAAAATGACAAACACGAGCAACACCAAGGGCCAAATCCCACATCGAGCTGCGTGGCATGGATACTCTGTAATCGCAGGAGCCTAAATGGATCCTGAAAGGTGAGCCCACCTCATGGTTGGGCACATAGTAGCTATGTAGTTGCCCAGCCCATATCCCACCCCAAGGCTGAGTCCCTGGTTCTGGGCCACCCACGTGCTGGGGAATGGCATGGGGGAGTCACAAAGAGGGCAGAGTGCTTCCCCAATCCAGTGTTAGGAAGTTGATTGACGGTGAGTGGAATAGGAAGGCCATGCAGCCAGAAATTGGCAATTACTTGATGATGACAATTACTGGATCACTACCGTGATCTTTGGTCCGAATACGGGATCTATTGGACCAAAGACACACAGTGGTGCTCCTATTGTAACTTGAGGGGAAATAAGGATAGTGACACCATTCCCATTCTCCCTTCAAAATCTAATCTTTCTTTGTCTAAAGGTAAGGACACCCCCCCACATGAAAAGGAAGCAGTAAGCATGGGGGGTTACTGCAGCTGCAAGGAGTGAGAAGGACCAGGATTCATGGAGGGCAATTTGGCATGTGCATACATTTTAAGGATCCTCCATCTGAGAAAGCAGATATTGATCCCGTCTAGCGGCTTTTCATACATGACCCAATTTTCCTCCCTAGTCTACACTTAAAACTGAAGTTGACCCAGCTATGGCACTCAGGGGTGTGAAAAATGCAGCATTGTAGCTCCACCGACCTAACTCTTGGTGTTTCCATCAACCTAGCTACTGTCACTCAGGGAGGTGGAGTTCCTTAAGTGATGGAAAAGTCCTGTCTGTCGCTGTACTCTGTGTCCAAATTACGGGATAACAGCGGCATAGTGCCCATAGTGCAGACATGGACTCAGTATTTCTCTGTCCAGGGAAGAGCCTGTTTACTCAGCCATCTGGGGTTTATGTGCCCCTTACCATAGCATAAAGAGAACTCAAGATTTGGCATCAAGTCTTTAAAAATAATAAGGGGCCATTTTGTCTTTAAGGAAACTGAGTAACTTCAAACTGTCCTGTGTGTCATGTTGTAAAAAGAACAACCCATTTCCTGACAAACAAAATCAACTGTGTTTTCATTAACAATGTTGTGTTGTACATTTTGGCCTTATATTTAACTGGAGCCCAAAAAATTGCTTCTGCAAAATAATATGCACACATATAAGCAAAGATTTCAGAGCCCACTAAACTCATCTATCATGCATAAATCAATTTACTGCACATGCAAATGGAAACTTGTGCATACAAATACTTGTTTGTGCACGCACACACATTTTGTGAACTCAACTGAGCATGTACATTTTTTGTGGACACCATTTGGTGCCTAAGTCTTGAAAACATGGTTTGATTTCCCCTTGTTATTAGTATTGTGGTAAAGCATAGAGATCTCAACTGGGGGACATTGTGCTAGATGCTGTACAAACACCTAACATTTTCCACTATTCAGTTCTGCTCCGAATGGTAAGGTACCACTATTACCCTAGATGAACATTTTCTAGCAGCCTGATATATTCTTGAGTGGGGAACAGACAGCTTGCTCCTTTTTCAATATGCTGGGCTCATTACTGCAGGAATCATTCACTGCTAGTCTAAGGTCAAAGGACTTGGACTCATTCCCATAACTCAGGTATTTTACTGCTGCTGGAACCACATCGTCTTGTTGTAGTATCCGTTGGTCATGAGAAGATATTTCATTAAGAAAGGGGCTTGAAACTGCATAGCAACGTGCTCATCTTTTGCTCAGAAGCTTGAATCAAATTTGCCATCTTTAAAAACTGTATCTCATGATTACATTTCATCCCACTTCACAAAATTACCACAAGTACTTCTTGCACTACTCAAGGCTAAACTTGTGAGGGAATTAAATTGCCTCTTATATGTAAGAAAGGTGATGGGCACAGGCAAAAACTGGGATTATTGGAAGAGCAGTGTGTTAAAGTCTGAATTGTGGCTGGTTGCATAGCACACCTGACCTATGATGAATAGAAATCTCCAGTTTCCAGGTTGTTTCACATTCCCTTGACCTTTACAAATGCAAATACTCTTTCAAATGTTAAAGATTAAAAGCTACAGATCAGCAAAAATTGCAGATCTGAGTGCTAATATCAACTTGACTCTGTTTTACATAACAAGGCACACTCACAAATAAACGCTATGTTCTGTTGCCCAATTATAGAAAACACTATGTAGTACTTTTGCACACCTCATTAACACCTCAAGTGTTCAGCTCTTAAGAAGTGTGTTGAGATGGTGCATCTATTATTGGAACAAAGGCACTTACACGATTCATAACACTGAGGAGAGATATCAGTTGCTGAAATAATAGCAAATGACGTGAGGATTTTTACAATAGCTTTTGGAGTTCAGTTAAGTAATGATAAATAAATATGTAAGTACAAGAGGCACTCACTTGTCCTGTCTGTGTCAGGGATGTATCAATGTGATTCCTTTAATATTGTTTTTGGTGGGGTTTTGCGATAAAGAGGCATTAAAATAACTTCTTTCTGAAATGGGGCTCACAAGTACACAGCACACAAGATCTTCAGCTGAGGACAATTAATGGGACCAATTTCTCAGAGGGTATAAATCAGCATCGCACCTCAGAATTCAATGGGAAATCAGGCTGGTTTACTTAGATGCCTCATAAATGTGTGTGAAGGGGCTTAAACTTTAAGCATCCAGGCTTGAAAAGTTTAGTCCAGAGAGATGGCAAATTGGGCAATGGGAAGGGAGATTGCATTGCTGCTACTATTGCTATATTGCTCTTCTATGGATAAATAGATGACTTTGGACTCCAGGGGCTACTGATCCAACACCTTTCTCAAGCATTAATGCTTTACAGGCTTGTTTACTTAATCGCTGGGGGAAAAATGATTTCCAAGCTTTTTCTGAAAAGGTATTTCACACAAAAAAAGAAAGTGAAAAAAAATTAAAAATCAAATCAATAGAAACGTGTAAGTGTCCCTTTCAAACACATTAGCGAGTATGTGAGTTTATTTGTATTTACACAGTAGTTTCAATTATTTACAGAGAGTTTTATACTGAAGTTATCATTGAGGTCATTATTCAGTTCTGACTTTTATTAGAAGTGGAGAGTTGCTGCAGCTTGAAACTGCTGCATGGACAATTAATGCACAACAGCTTTCTGGTATTTCTTTCTTTTTTCCCTCCTTCCCCCCCCCCCCACCCCCACTTTTTTTTTCTTTTTTTTTTAAATGCTGAATTTTGCAAAAACAGACTTTAAAAAAAGTCTGCCAAAATTATGGGAATTTTGCCTGTACTCACCATATGGAGGAAGCATATCAGGTATTTCAGAACAACAAAATTGTGCTCAGGAAGTCCTTGGATTACTTGTTTACAGTGCATCACTCGTAAACTGCTTTCCACACCTGTAATATCAAGGTCATATGTAATCTAATCCAATAAGCATCAATATATACACAAGGCTGCAATTTTATTTTCAGGACAACTTATATACACAGTGACACCTGCAAAAATCTTGTGAAGTTATTTTGGATTCACATCTCTGTGAGAACTGAATTTAGCTTTACCTCTGTCAGGATAATAATTAGTAGCATGCCTTTGGATTGTGAAGCCACTTTTAACTGAGGTTTTCAAAGCATCTTCCAAGTATTAAGCCTTGCACCATCCCTGTGAGGTAGGCGGGCATTATTATGCCCATTTTATGGACAAGAGAACTGAGACACAGAGGTAAAATCATGTTAATCATTGATAGATTTATGAATAGAATCTAAAACACCAGGTTTCCAGCTCCTCATATAATCACTGGATTGAGCAGTTCAGAATTTGAGAATAACCCTCAGACTGTTCTCTCTACTAGCTGAGTTAGCTGAAGCTGTTCCTTTGCTATAGGAAAATTTCATGGTCCTAAATTGGAATCCCATTACTTCTCTTTATGTAGTAGGTACCATTGCACTATATTTATTCCCTGACTCAACTCTCAATGAGACCCCATCCACCCAAAATGCTCTCTCCTTACTCATATACCTGCAAATATACCTCTCTTGTGGCCCTGCAACAATCCTCAATTTTAACTAGGCAGAAATTGACAAGACAATGATTTTTTTGGTTATGCATTCTCTAGAAACTAGCTTGAGGTCAATAAACTCTTTTTCACTGATGAGCTAAATAGAGTTTGAGCCCAAGACTCCAGGGGGAAAGTAAATCATACCCTGAACGATCTAGCAATCTATTTGACTTACAATTGCTTTGAACATTAAAACATACTTTTAAGGGTGTTCTCCAAAATACCCAAACACAGTAAACTGCATAGAACTCAATGAAGGCTTTAAACAGGATTTAGTGATTAATTTGTACCGTACTCTGGATTATCAAGAATGGGACTACTCACATGAGCAAAGCTAACTATGCATAAGTAGCTGCAGGATCGGGGACATGCTCAACTTTTCATATTCTTCTTGTTTTGCAATGATGCATAGGAGCCATAAATTATGGATCAGGACCCTACTGCGCTGTACAAACACATAACCAAAAGGCAAGTCCCTGCCCCAAAGAGTTTACAGTCATAGTGATCAGCCACAACACTTTCACTGATAACAATTTCACTGATAACAACAGCAGTGTCTCCCAGTTATCAACAAAATGGTTGGTTACCCCCACCTCAAAGAGCACACGGTTAGAACAACGCCCTTTCACAATTTGTGACTGGAAGTTCTGTTGACTCATTGCTTACCAGAATTTAGAGCCCACCCATAATGGGACTAGTAGATAGCAGAATATATGTCTCTATAAGCAGCCGGTACTAAATGCCAGATATACTGGAATATACTGAATCACTCTGTCAGCATTAAAAATTCTCAATGCCTGGAAAAAGGCCACATGATTGAAGTTTAACCACCAGTAGATTCATGGGATGTCAGCCCTTTAGATAATTAATATATTCCCCTTTCTAAACTTTAAATCAATCTGGTTTGTTCCCTAATATTTTATTCCAGAATAGTAACTCTACTAAAATTTCAATGAAATATACATAGGCTGGGCCAAATTCTGCTACCACAATTTCACCAGTGCAGATGAAGACACTGGGATTGCATTGGTGTAACTAAGTGTGGTCCAGTGTTTTGATGTAACTGAGGAAAGCACTCTGGAAATTTTGCCTACTTCTTGATAATGCAGAATTACAGTACTAATAAATGAGTAAACCGTGGTTAAAGCAAGAGGCCTATGTGGGGGCCTTTGGCATTAGATCTTGAAGACCAAGCTCCTACTTGCTGTGTGGATATTATACCTCAAATTGCATGGTTTCCATAAGAGTGGAGTTTGCCCTGGTGGCCTTGTCCCAAATTTCTCCCTTGCTCAACTGTTGTGCAACACACTGTGCACTGATCCCGTCTGGCTATCAACTTCCATCCCCAAGGACAGTTGCACTATAGCAGTGAAGTGATTTGTGTATGAACCAGCAAACAGTCTCTAAAAGCACTCTGAAAACCTCCAGGATGCAAAGCACCATATCAAATGTACAAAAAGAACAGGAACAACTTTGAACAACTGGTTCTAGGATTGGACAAAGGAAAGAGAGAAAAAAGGCGGTGGGGGAGGGAGAGGGAGGCTAATGAGAGAAAAGGTGTATATTAATATACTGTATTATAAATATATAATATGCTGTTTTGTACTTCCACAACCTGGCCCAAGATTTTCAAAGATATAAATCCAAAATTAGACTGCTAAGTCCATATTTAGGACCCTGACTTATTTTCAGAAATGTGGACAGGCAACAACTCTTAGGCACCTGCCAGGCTGGAAGCTGTTAGCTGCCCAGGATTTTTGAAAATCAGGCACATGCCTAAATATGGACCTGTAGTCTAATTTTAGGTTCCTATTTTTGAAGGTTTTGGCCATGGATTTTTACCTCTGCACTCTACTTTATGTAATGTTAGACTTGCTGTCAGAGCAATCTAGTGTCCGAGGCTTATATGGGACTAACATTATTATACAAATACTCTTGTGTCATGGGTTAGAGACCCCAAGTGATTATAAATTAGCTAAACCCAGATAAATTACAAATATAAAACTCATGACATGATGCCAAGTGATTTATACTCACTGGTGATGCCCAGGATTTGATCGTAGGATTCAAAGGTTAGCAAAGGCTGTGGGAGTTCCCTGAGGAAGGTCTTCAGGATAACAGCAGGAATATGGATATCTCCATAATCATCAAAATTCACAGGCTTCCCTAAAGGACAAAAAAGGAGATCCTCAGTAACATGCTTCAACATATTTTTTAGTATTGTTTAAAAATTATGTTCCAAACCACAGTTAGAAAAAGAAAACCTCCCTGTTTTCAGCTGCTGCAAAATCTTAATATTTTCATGTACATTTTAAAAATGATTAATCTAGCTTCAAGAGACGCACCTTGAAAAGACATTTCATAAAATGATTTCAATACATTTCACAAATTATTATGTAAAATTATATTTCATTGTCATAACCACGAAAAAACACGAGAGACAAAATGACAAGAAGATACTGCACTGGATAAATTGTAATTAACTGCAGTAACCTACAGAGCATCGAGGCAACGCAAGTGTTTATATGAAAAATTACACCGTTTTTGACTAAACCTCATAATTCATTAGCTGCTGCAGATTTTGTAAACTCCAGCTCTGACACCAATTGATGACTCATTATTCTGAAAGCTTTAAATGCCTGTTGTTATCTTTCAGGTTTCAGAATTACTGCTTACATTGATATGACATTTTAGGTTACAAATGGGTTTATGATTAACTAATTATATGAAAGATAGCGATACTGTCTCACCAACAGATACAACATCAATATGGCTTTTACAGGGTTATTAATTTACAGCAATGGGAGGATGGTGACTTACCCTGATTATAGAGTTTCTGAACCTCTTTGATAGTTTGGATGCTGGCTGACCTTCTGAACAGGCCTTCTACCTGGAGCCCTGAAAAAATAAAATGAAGGTGCTCTATGTCAAATCTGTCATTCATTGGCTTGTTTGGATGGATTTAAATCATATTAGAACCGAGTGAGTGCGTTTGGTGACAGGTACACATGACATATTCAGAGGCAAGCGTTTTCCAAATACTGCCCTTTTGTTGAGTATAGAGTCTCTTGACCTTCTGAGGAGGGAGAAAAACTGTTTGCTTGAAGGGACGGCTGTGTGAGAGGGACAGATTTTTAGGCAGCATCCTGCCAACACTTTTGCATGTGCTTAACTTAAAGCACGCAGGTAGCCTTATTGAAATCAGTGGTCACATGCTTTAAGTTAAGTACATGCATAAAAGTATTTGCATGAACAGGGACCTTATTTTGGTTTGAGAGTGTTTTAAGTAGAGCTAGTTACAACATTTTTGCTGAAATATGCTGTTTCATCAAAGCTTAAATGTTTTTCAGAGATGTATTAGTTTCCACAAAACTTTTGATTGGCAGGTTTTGAGATCAGGGAGGGATACACTCTCTCTATCCTGGTGAGTATGACACTAACCTGGCATGTGGAAGACCCATGTTAAAGTCCCTGCTTTCTCTCACACTTCTGTGGTGTTTGTTAGTTGTGAAAAGATAGAGCCACTAGGGGATATACAGCAGGGAGATACAAGCCTGGGTAAACAGCCACTTCCACCATGTTGTCATGGATCTCTGTAAACTGCACCCTTACCCCATTTGTGTGAAAATATTTTTAAAAGTTTTATTTTTGCTCCAGTGAGAAACTGAATTTTTGTCCTCAGGTCAGCTCTAATTTTTAGTCTGTTACCAAATGATGTTAATTCCCATAAATTCACCCTAGCTGGTGTGTAAGGGTGCACTTTACAAAACATGGGTTAATATATGATTTTTAGCCATCTACTAAATGCTATTCATAAGAACGTGAGTCAATACAATAGCAGGATCAACAATGTAAACTAGTGGTAAAACCTACATAGAAATAAGTCAGTGGAATTTGAATGACACACAACTAATACTTAGAGTATATACAGGAACATCTATTAATAATTTAATTCCCAATTTTGAAAATATTTATGCCCTTACCTAAATTTAAAGTCAGCAGGGGTATGACTATTTGCAGGATATGGGGCTTATACTAAACTTCAGACCATGTGGTGAAGTCTGGAAGAGTTATGAATGACAATATACAGAGGCTAGGAGGGACACTATATGTGTGTATAAGAGGATCAAACAGCTATCTGAATGCTTGTTTTACTCTCATCCATCCACATTTAAACTGAATAAAGTTATTGCAAGCCACATCACTGCAGCAAAACTGCTTTGTTAAATTTATAGCTCAACCAGTGGGAAGCTACAGTTCCGAAAATGATAGGCAGAATAGGCATTTCTTTTAGCAATCAATACAATCATTTCCTGAGAATTTGTGAAAGTTTCACCCTAGCTGCCATTGGGGCAGAGAATATTTTCTACAGTACAATGGATCTCGTAATTGTTCATTATTTTGTTTTAAGAAGTTTATTTAACAGTTAATGCCTTTATCTGATGTGGATCTCCCTCTATAAACTGCTTTGTAACAAACCACCATTTTTAACATGTTTATTCCTTTCTCAGGTATGCTTTAAAATGAGTTTTCATGGGTCTTATTGAATACATTAATCTGAAGAGCAGACAGCAGCCGTCCATGCCTAGCACTGAGTCTCATTATTGTTACAATAATGATACTTAATATCAAACTATTGTGGGGTAAGTTTCTTAGCTGTCTTCTGGGCAAAAATGACTTTAAGCCTCACCTACAGAAATATGGAATATTGATGTCACCTGAGCTGTTTTCAGAGGTAATTTTTCAGGATAAATAAAATGTAAGCAATAAATGGTAATTTGTTTTATCACAAGTACCAACCAGACAGTTACCAAAAGTAGGTTTATTCCAGATCCTTTAAAAAAAAACAACCTCCCCCCAGCCCACACATACAACAATTTAAATGAACCAATTCTGATTACCTTTAAATCAGCACAACCATCCCTTAAAGCAAAACTCCTGCAACCAATTTTCTCTTTTCACTCGGGAAGAGAATTGTATGATTTTCTTTTCTCCCCAAACCAGCAATCTTTTTCCTTAGATGGAAAATAATAGTAACCCTTTTATGAGCATGGGTCATAACTGTAGCATCCTAGCAAAAGCCAGAACATGAGTCAACAGTGATTATGCTACAAAAAGATGGTAGAAGAGAAGTAATTTTTTGTAGGAATAAAGACAGCCTTTTTTTCTGATTGATTCCTTTTGACCTTTGTAGTGTATAGGAATTGGATAGTATCCCTTTAAAAAAGTTAGTGATTCTCCCATGGATCTCACTGTCAGAAGCCACCAAGAAGCTTGCCAGAGCAGGAGCATGTATATATGTAGCCTTGCATGTTGTGTACAGGTAGTACACATAGCATTCGGACCCCACTGTACCTGTGTGGATTCTTTCACTATTTTCTCCAGTGAGACCAATTTAACTATTTTTAGGTCTGCATAAATCAAGGTATAAGGTCTGGTTTGACACAACTTTGTGACAGTAGTTTAATTCCCCTGCTGTAGAGAGAAAGATACTCCCCACGTGATTTTATTGTTTAGCGATCTCCGTGTCTGTTCAGAAGCACTGATTTGCTCAACATATCCCTTCTCTTGTGCCTTTCTAAATCACTGGTTGGATTCTAGGGGAAGATCAGCCTTCAAAGCCTGCAGGTATTGACACTTCCTATTTCACTTGTGAAATTAACTCTCTGTCTAGGGCATTTACCTGCTTCAATCTCAGCAGAAGGAATGCAAGGCTAGGCCTTTAATGAATGATCTGACAGCCAACTTTATCAAAGGGTTTCTGTCCTGCACAGCTTTCACTGTAAAGGACTAACTCTCCTCTCTGAAGGGTAAATATATAGGGAAATTTAGAGGTTTTTAAATCCTGTGCTAGAAATATTTTTTTAGATGGTTTAGGTTTAGGTTCTAGCTGCCTACTTTCCTTTCCTTCATTGAAGGAATGCCTTGAAAGTTATTAAACTAAACATCTCAATATTCCCTATCATCAGGGTTTAAATTCTGATAGAGTATTTCTTGGAGCCCACCATGCTCTCCTTCCTCTCCCCCCATTCTACAGGGAGGCACTGAGGCTCCAGACCCTGCAGGAAGCACCTGGACTCGGGGTTTCAGACTCATGGGGGGAGAGAGCCACTGGGCTCAGCGCTTTAGCTGCAGGGTGGGAGATCTAAGGGTTTTAGCCCCATAGGACTAAAATATTTACCGGAACTTTGCTCTGGACAGCTCTGGCTGAATTTAAGCCCTGCCTATCATGTTTGTCACAGAAGTGTCTAGAGGCCAGCCAATAACAGAGCTCTATTGTGCTTATACAGGACAAACACAGATAAAAGAATCTTCCTTGTATGGTGGATTGTTCAGTCTTTAGTATACTTGAAAGTTTCACTAGTATATCTATTTCAGTTAGGGTATTTTAAAAAAAGAAATAAAGTCATACTAGATAAAAGCTCTAGTGTGGATACGGTTGTATGGGTATAAAGGTGGCTCATATTAGAATAGTTTATTCTCCTTCCTCTACAAAAATAAGACATATTGGTACAAGACACCTTATAACTGTCCACCCTGAGGAGGGTTTAACCATGTTCACTCTAATAGTATAATCCAAGTGGTACAACTTTCTAATGTAGGCAAGGCCCAATACTGCCATGAAGGGAGTTGCTCATTTTGCAGCTGAACATGTTTTACAGGGTTTTGGGTGCTTGTTTTGCCAGTTGACTATTTTGCTTAGGTTTAAAAGGTTGCATTCTGGAAAATGCCTTTTTCAGTGAAGGCACTATAGCATTTCCTAAATCCTTATGCAATAAAAAAAAGATCTCCCTAATTTAAATGCAACAGATTATGAAAGATAAGATACCTGTGGCGGAATTAAAACTTGCAAGGCACTCAGATACCACAGTGATGAAAATAGTATCACAGATTTTGAGGGATTAGATAGGGAGCTAGTCTCATGAAGAGCACCTGATGCTTGTCGTAGAATAGGATTATTAATGTTATTACCTATTTGTATTTGAGAAGCACCTAGAGGCCCTAACTGAGACCTGGACCCCATTATATTAGGCTTGCATATACTGATAGCATTGCACACAGAATCATTGGAAAGGAATCCCTTATCTGATCTCAGAGTCCCACGTCTCACGTCAATCTTGTAATTTATGATTAAATGGTTGTTCACAAATTAGATATTCTGCACACAAGGGCCACACATGCAAACACTGAAATACTCTCATTATTTGCACATACCCTGAGAACAGGACATTTTACTTGTCAGCTGATGAGGGCAGCTTAACCCTTTGTGGACAACAACTATGCAGCCCTCAAGAGATATACAAGTCTTCAAACACAGTGAAGTCAGATAGATTTTCTTCTGCAGAAAGAGCGCTGAAACCATTTTCCTGGGTCTTAGTAGTAGTAGATCCACCAAAGGCAGATAGGTTTAATGCTGACTCAGAATAACTGCAGTTGAATAGCAGGTACAATGCTCCTTAAAAGACTCTAAACAAATCTAAAAAACCTTCATTGCCCAACTCAGTCTTGATTGTTTTTTTACCTCTTCTTTCCATCACTGAGATCTATTTGAATCTTGAATTCTTTCTCCAATTACTAACTAGTTTTGTTAGTCCATAGCTTAAGTAAAAATATTGTGAGAAAATAAATAAATGGTTCTTCCCTCTCTCTCCTCAACTCCTCCAACACCTACACATAATTGTCAAGGCAGCAAAATGCTCAAAGTTTGGATGTAGAAGAATGACCCTGAACCACACTTTATCATAAGGAACAGAGAAAGTACCATCATAAACTGTGATGAACCAGAGATTTCTTTTCATCCCTCAGATTTGTATAAAATGTTCTTTGCAGTTACCATCATCCATGACTGACTGGAGAAAGAGGGCTCCTGCCAGGGTCACCACATCATTCCTGTGTATGTATTTGTTTATGGTTTGGGTTTTTCTCTCAACTCCACTGGATATAAAAAGAGTAGACTGAAATGCTGGCACCCCCAGCTTAGGGATCAATAAAAGAAACCGTACATCAGTCAGTCTGATAATGACATATTTCTCTATTTGAATTCTCCACTTGACTACACATTAAGCACTGTATCAAATTTAAACTTCTTGCTTTCAAACTCATTCACAACTCCTCTTTTGCCTACCTCTTGCGCACCCTTCACCCATGGTGACAATCTCGATTGTTCATTTCCTTCCTCATTCCTGTCTCTATGCAGTTACTTCACTGTCCATCATTTGCAAAGCACCCTCTCCATCCAATTCACCAAACCCAAACCCTCCATTAATGAAGACCCCCTTTAAATCTAAACTGGATATCTTTCTAAAACATAGGCTTAGCTCATCCAGAAGTTATGGTCTTAATCACTGGACCATAGAAATGTAAGGCTGGAAGGGACCCTGAGAAGTCATCCAGGCCAGCCCCCTGCGCTGAAGTAGGAGCAAATAAACCTAGACCATCCCTGTGCTTAAAACCTCCAATGATGGAGATTCCACAACCTCCTTGGAAAGCATATTCCAGACCTTAATTACCCTTATAGTTAGAAAGTTTTTCCAAGTATCTAACCTACATTTCCCTTGTTGCAGATTATGCTCATAGCTTCTTGTCTTACCTTCAGCAAACATGGAGGACAATTGATCACAGTCTTCTTTATAACAGCCATTAACATATTTGAAGACTGTTATCAGGTCCTTCCATCATATCGTTTTCTCAAGACTAAATATGCCCAATTTTTTTAACCTTTCCTCATATGTCAGGTTTTCTAAACCTTTCATCATGTTTATAGCCTTCCTCTGGACCCTCTCTAATTTGTCCACATCTTTCCTAAAGTGTGGTGCACCAAGAATCAGACACAGTACTCCAGCTGAAGCCTTACTGGTACTGAGTAAAATGGGACAGTTAGTTACCGCTCATGTTTTACATACAACACTTCTGTTAATACACCCCAGAATGATATTAGCTGTTTTTGTAACTGCATCACATTGTTGAGGCCTATTCAATTTGTGATCCATTATGACTCCCAGATCCTTTTCAGCAATACTACCACACTAGCAAGTTATTACACATTTTGTAGCTGTGCATTTGATTTTCCCTTCCCCCACTACTTTGCACTTGTCTTTGGTGAATTTCACCTTGCTGATTTCAGACCAATTCTCCAATTTTTCAAGGTTGTTTTAAATCCTAAATGGTTGTAACAGCTCTCAGCTTGGTGTCATCTGCACATTTTGTTAAGTGTACTCTCCACTTCGTTATCCAAGACATTAATGAAAATATTTAATAGTACTGGACACAGGACTGATCCTTGCGGGACCCAACTAAATATGCCCTCCCAGTCAGACGGCAAACCCATAACTACTCTTTGAGTCCAGTCTTTCAACCTGCTGTGCACTCACTTTGTAGTAATTTCATCTAGATCACATTTCCTAGTTTGCTTATGAGAATGTCATTGTGGAACTGTGTCAGAAAGCCTTGCTAACATCAAGATACCATGTCTTCTGCTTCCCCTCTATCCACTAAGCCTGAACCTTATCAAAAGAGGAAAATATATTGGCATGATTTCTTCTTGACAAATACATTCTGGCTATTCCTTATAACCTTATTATCGTCTAGGTACTTACAAATTAATTGTTTAATAATTTGTTCCAGAATCTGTCTTGGTATTGAAATTAGGCTGACTGGTCTATAATTCCCTCGGTCCCTTTGTTTCTCTTTTTAAAGATAGTTGCTATGTTTGCTCTTCTATATGTGGAAAAAAAGCATAATCAAACAAAGTAAAAATCTTAAATGAATAAAGCTATACCAAAGAATCTCTGCTGATAGAAATTCCACGCTTAAATAATAAGAATATAGAAGTAGGAATATATTATTGATCACCTCACTAGAATGGTGATGGTGAAATGCTCAGGGAGATTAGAGAGGCTATAAAAATAGAAAACCAATAAAAATTAGGGATTTTATCTATCCCCATATTGACTGGGTACATGTCACCTCAGGACAGGATGCAGAGATAAAGTTTCTAGACACCATTAATAACTGCTTCTTGGAGCATCCAGTATTGGAATCTACAATGGGAGAGGCGATTCTTGATTTAGTCCAAAGTGGCACACAGGAGGTGAATATAATTGAACTACTCAGTAATAGTGACCATAGTACAATTAAATTTAACATCCTTGTTGGGGACGGTGGGCAAATACTAAAGAAGCCCACCAGAGTAGCATTTAACTTCAGAAAGGGGAACTATACAAAAATGAGGAAGCTATTTAAACTGAAATTAAAAGGAATAGTCACAAGAGTGAAATGCCTACAAGATGCATGGAAACTTTTTAAGAACACCATAATAGAGGCTCAAATTAAATGTATACTTCAAATTTAAAAAAACACTAAGAGGACCAAAATAATGCCACCATGGCCAAACAGAGAAAAAGAGTCAGTTAGAGGCAAAAGGCATCCTTTTAAAAATTGGAAGTCAAATCCTACTGAGATAAACAGAAAGCTTGCCAGAGTTTATGTTCCTAAATGTAAACGTATAATTAAGCAAGCCAAGAAAAAAAAAGGTTGAAGAGCAGCCAGCAAAAGACACAAAAACTAACAGCAATTTCTTTTTTATGTGCACCAGAATCAGGAAGCCTTCCAAACAATCACTGTGGCCACTAGACAATTGAGGTGTGAAAAGAGTTGCTCAAGGAAGAAAAGGCCATTTCAAAGAAACTACATTAATTCTTTGCATTGGTCTTCACTGCAGAGAATGTGAGGGAGATTCCCACACCTGTGCCATTCTTTTTAGGTGACAAATCTGAGGAATTGTCCCAGAGTGAGATGTCAACAGAGGTGGTTTGGGAACAAATTAATAAAATAAACATTAATAAGTCACTAAGACCAGATAGTATTCAGGCAAGAGTTCTGAAAAAACTCAAATATCAAATAGGTTATTTACCACAATTAGTAGTTCTGCTATCACTTAAATCAGTTTTTATACCAGATAATTGGAGGATAGCTAATGTGACACCAATTTTTAAAAAAGGCTCCAGAGGAGATCCTGGCAATTACAGGCTGGTAAGTCTAACTTGGTTGAAACTATTGTAAAGAACAGAATCATCAGACAGGTAAATACGATTTGTTGAGGAAGAGCCAACACGGCTTTTATGAAGGGAAATCATGCCTCACCAACCTATTAGAATTCTTTGAAGGTGTCAACAAACATATGGATAAGGGTGATCTAGTGGATATGGTGTATTTTGACTTTCATTAAGCCTTTGACAAGTCCCTTTCCAAAGGCTCTTAAGCAAAGAAAGTGGTCTTAGGATAAGAAGGAAGGTCCTTTCATGGATCAGTAACTGGTTAAAAGACAGGAAACAAAGGGTAGGAATACATTGTCAGTTTTCAGAATGGAGAGAGGTCAATTGCAGTGTCCACAAGGGTTCTGTATTGGGACGAGTACTGTTCAACATATTCATAAATGAACTGGAAAAAGGAGTAAACAGTGAGGTGGCAAAGTTTGCAGAGAATACAAAATTACTCAAGATAGAAAGTCAAAGCAGACTGTGAAGACCTACAAAGAGATCTCAGAAAACTGGGTGACCAGGTAACAAAAGTGGAGATGAAGATCAATATTGATAATTGCCAAGTATTGCACATTGGAACACATAATCCCAACTATACAGACAAAATGATGGGATCTAAATTAGCTGTAACCACTCAAGAAAGAGATCTTGGAGTCACTATGGATAGTTCTCTGAAAACATCTGCTCAACATGCAGTGGCAGTCAGAACAGCTAACAGAATATTGGGAATCATTAGGAAAAGGATAGATTATAATACAGAAAATATCGTATTGCCTCTTTATAAACCTATGATGTGCCTACATCTTGAATATCTGTTGCCCATTCCCAGCTTCTGGCAAACACAAGTTAGGGACACTTCAGAGTATAGTTTTGCATCGTTGCCCATCCTGGCTAACAGCCATTCATGCACCTATCCTCCATGAACTTACTTAGTTCTTTTTTGAATCTTGTTATAGTCTTGGCCTTCACAACATTCTCTGGCAAAGAGTTCCACAGGTTGACTGTAAGTTGTGCAAAGAAATACTTCCTTTTGTTTATTTTAAACCTGCTGCCTATTGATTTCATTTGGTGACCCCTAGCTTTTGTGTTATGAGAAGGAGTAAATAAGGAAGGACTTCTTCACACAATGCACAGTCAACCTATGGAACTCATAGCCAGAGGATGTTGTGAAAGCCAAAAGTATAACTGGGTTCAAAAAAGAATTAGATAAGTTTATGAAGGATAGGTGCATCAATAGCTGTTAGCTAAAATGGTCAGGGATGCAAACCCATGCTCTCAGTATCTCTAAGCCTCTGACTTCCAGATGCTGGGACTGGACGACAAGGGATATATCATGTGATAATTGCCCTGTTCTTCTCATTCTCTCTGAAGGATCTGGCATTGGCCACTGTCACAAGACAGGATACAGGGCTGGTTGGAGCCATTCTTATATTCTCCAGTCCGCAGGGATCTCATCTGTCCTCCATGAGTTCTTGAGGACAACTGCTAACTGTTCAAAAATTGCTTCAGCTAGTCCCTAAGCACTCTAGGTTGCATTTAATCAGTTCCTGCCAACTTCTTATTTATCTAAATATTCTTTCACCTGTTCTTTTCTGATTGTGGATTGAGCTCCTTCCTTCTTGTTGTTAGTATTAATTGTGTTGAGTATCTGGTCACCATTAACCTTTTCAGTGAAGACTTAAGCAAAATATGCATAAAACACCTCAGCCTTCTTGATGTCATCAGTTAATAACTGCTAAGCAGAGGACCTATATTTTTTGCTTTGTCTTTCTTTTGCTCCTAATGTACTTAAAGAACCTCTTCTTGTTGCCTTTTATGTCCCTTGCTAGATGTAATTCATTTTGTGCCTTAGCCTGTCTGATTTTCTCCCTTCATGGTTGTGCTATTCTTTTGTACTCCTCCTTGGCAATTTGTCCAAGTTTCCCCCTTTTTGATTTTCAGGCCATTGAAGAGCTCCTGATGGACCCATATTGGCTTCTTACTATTCTTCCCATCTTTCCTTCGCATTGGGGTAATTTGCAATTGTGCCTTTAATATTGAGAAACTGAGAAAGCTCTGCTGAACTTCATCACTTAAATTTTATCCCTTAGATGTCACCTTCACTTGGGCTATGTTATGCAGGACATCAGACTAGATGATCATAATGATCCCTCTGGGCCTTACATTCTTTGCATTATGAAAAACTCACAACTTCAGTTAGGCCCTAAATTGACAAATTATCCCAATCTCTGGATTTCCCACTGCTTCCCCATTTTGCATGTCTCTCTCTTTCGAACTACAAGCTCTTTGGGATATTGTTGGCAATGAGTAAACATAGCATTAATAATTATTATTTAAATGTATAACAACATTATTAGCAAAATAATGACACCTTAGACAGGGATTCCTGATAAAAGTTCCTATGTGATTAGAAGCTATGAACTTGCCAATCATTATCAAGTGATTATCAACATATAGTCCCTTTTTAAACCAATAATCTGTGTGGCAGAACAAGATTAGAGTGTGGAAGCCATCTTGGGATTCTTGCTTTTCAAGCTAATGAAGGTTACTTTCAGAGCCCTGCAAATCTGTGGGTATCCACTTTATATCCATGAATATCCGCAGCGGGGAAGCTGTCTAAAGATCATAGCCTTTGTCGCTGCTTTCCCGCCTTCAAGATCTGGGGGTGAAGGCCGGCTGATCAGCTATTTTGTGGGGCCCCCGGGAACCAGCCCCGATCAGCTGTTTGGCAGGGGGCCCCTGGGCTGGTGACCACAGGATGACTACCCCAGCCAGCAGCCTTGGGGGAAGACAGTTCCCTGAAGCAGGCCCCAGTCCTCCTGGAATCCACATTTGTTACATCCCTGCAGAAGTGGTCAGGATCCCCAGGCAGGGGATGATTTCACAATGGGGGCACCCCTAGGGAACAGAGAGCAAGTGCCAGGGCCCAGAGCTGGCTTCCCCTTAGCAAAGGCGGCAACAAGCAAGAGCCAGCTCCAGGACCACAGGAGGCTCTGAAAAGACCCTCCCCTTATCCCAGCCCCAGAGGCCCTCCCAGTGGACAGCCTGCCTCCTGCTCCCTTCATTCCTCTCCTTCACTTTTCTCCCCAACCCTTCGGCCCAGCCCCCTTCCCCTCCACTGTCCCCACCCTCCCAGGCAGCCAGGAACTCCTTCCCCTCTGCTCTCCCAGGCAGCCTGATTGGCTGTTCCGCGGGGCCCGTGGCTGGCCGCCAACCAGCTGTTCCACAGGAGCCTGGGATGGCTGCTGGTAGGTGGTGGCGGCGGCATAGGGGGGTGTTGCCAAACAGCTGATTGGCAGCCTGAGGCTGTGGGTGTGGTGCAGATGTGGTTAGATATAAAGCAGGCAGTGTGGATTGCAGATTGGATAGACGCTGATGCTTGTGGATGCAGATCCACATTTTCATATCTGCACAGGGATCTAGTTAATTTGCCTCTCTGTGTGAAAAGGGAGTTTGGACACCCTTCCACCTAATAGCTGGCTGCTGCGTCTTGAGAGGTGGAAACTTGTTCTGGTTTGGTGCAGCACCCAAAAAAGATCATCAGGGCTACATCCTGCTCTGTTTAGCATTTGCTTTGCCACAGGAATCTTATCAGCCAGGACAGGATTCCAATCAGGTGGGCTTGAACACAATTGGTTTTGTCCTTGATATGGAACTGTAGCCTTCACTGCGCATGCAGGATAGAATTGCCAGCCAGACTCCCTGAGGTTGCCAGCACGCAATGCAAGGCTGGTTCTCTGAGCGCTCCAAATTCTAAGTACCTGATCTGAAGCTTACTGAAGTCAATGGGAGTCTTTGAGAGACTCCAACTTTAGATAAGGCACTCAAACTGTTGTGAACAGTACATGCAATGACACCTATGCTCTTTTTAAGCAGGTGCAAAAGTGCATGTCCATCATCTACTGGTTAACATTTCAATGACATTGCATGTGCTAGGAGGCTGAGGATGTCAGAAAATGTCTCAACTCACAAACCACACTCTGTTAGAAACATTGGTTCATGATGAACTCCCTGTGGTTGGAAACATGACAGCCCTGCAGATCTGTGCTTAAGTAGCGGACAGCAGAGCACTGGGAAAGTCCATGCCCACAGCAGGTGTCTGGAGCCTGTGCCAGCAGTACGAAGAGAAAGGAAAAGGAAAAATAGTTAGGCTTGCCAGTGCTTGGCTAGAATATGTAGCTTTGAAAAATGTTACAGAGAAACTGAACTGAATGTATCCAGACTTAGAACTTTTGTTCAGAAGCATCATCACACTTCCTTAACTCCTGCCCTCCACAGGCTGAGCAAAATGCACTGAACAAGCTGGTGGATTATAGTTTCTTTTTAACCAAAAACAAAAAAGATTTGGTCTGGAGCAAGCCAAAGGATTATTACTGCCCACAGGGTAACAAAATCACTTCATCAGGAAAAGACTTTCAATGACAAGGCTGACCCAGTGCTTTTCTTTATCATAACAATGAAAACTGAAAGCCTGAACTTTTTCTTTTGTTCTTTTGATGTAGCTGCTATAGCAGACAGAGGGTATCTAGGCCAGACTCACCAGTTGGCAAGGCGGGAGAGCATGGGATCAGTGTGGCAGTCAACTGGAGAGAACATCAAGAAAGAAACAAGATCTGAAGTGCAGGGGGTGTGGTACCAAATCTGTCCAGCAGATTGTTATGGAAAGACAAATTGTTAGAGCATAATCATGGTTACAGTACCTTGATTTCCTGCTGAACCTCTAAGATATTCAAGAGAATATCCGTGTGTGTGCACCTCTCCCCCCAAAAAACCAAAGCCAAAATCTCTCAAAATGTTAACTGATCTAACTATATTTTTATAATTAGTTTCAAGACATTAAATGCATCATAATTCAAGACAACTTCATCCTTTATTTAACTCTGTACACATCAGTGGAGTAACATGAGGGAGGGATTTAGTCTATTAAGATTAGTTTAATATACCAAAGTAAAGTCAAAATCTTGATGGTGGGATGTGTCTGGAATAGAGCTAACTGCTTTCACATGGTGATGGGTGTCCTGTATTGGAATATGCACTGATAATCTCCAGAAGCTATAATTACCCATTCACAATGCCAATCAGAGGGATAGTCTGAAGTTGCTGCTAATTCCCTTGCCTTAACACATTCCTCGCAGTGAACAATATGCATTCTCTTTACCTAGCTACAGGATGTTTGGCATGTGCTACACTTGTAATGGTTCCATCTCTTGATTTGGCCTGGAAACATTACTTCTGCTTACCATTAAGTAAGACTCCAAAAAGTAGCAATCAAGTGGAACTCTGGCTTTTGGATCCAGAGGTCCTCAGGAAAAACCCCAATAGAGGTGCTCACATACTGAAGACCTGAGGTTTTAACAGCACAATTGGCCTCCTCTCCATTATTTGGCCTCTGGATACTGCAGGTGATTGAAAGCAATCCATATTGCTATGAGAGGAAAGGAGCCAACCGCTCTATACACCTTTATGGATGCTGTATTCCACTTCTTGCCAATCAGCAGCAGATATTCATTCATTACCTCCCTCATTTGGCCATGAAGATAATGCTCCAATGAATTAATTTTACTGTAGGTATGAATGCCCAAGTAAGGATCACATGGATTGTTATTTAATGTTGGAATAAACTAAAATTTTAACCTACAGGGCCTCATGATTAGACCAAGAAATTATGGGTCTATCCACAGGCTCCATTGAAGTCAATGGGAGCTTTGTCATTGACTTCAACAGAGTCAGTATTTCATCCAGAGAGTCAGCAATAGAGCAAGAAGGGGAATTATTTTCTCTGCAGTGATTAGTACGGATGCTTCCCAGAGGCAATTTAAATAGGTTTGAACCATTTGCGTTCTGGTTTAAAATGAGCTCACAAACTCAAATCTCATTGACTATGAACACTGAGGGTGAAATTCACCCCTCCAGAAGCCAGTACAAAATCTATCATGGGACTTAGGTGCCGCATAGGCCTTGTGTGAACCCCCTTCTGTAAATGGGGTGAGTGATACCCTGAATGCATATGGTTATTCTGGGTACCGATGAATCATCAAAACAAGTAACTTTTTAAAAAAAGGAAATCTCAGATAAAACTGCCTTATTTTGGGTGCAAAAACAGAGCTGAATATGGTTTCCACCTGAAGCAAAACAAACATAGAAAGCAAAAAAAACCAAAAAAATCGGCCAAGATTTCTTCAAAACCCATTCAAAAGGTTACCCATCCTTAGTGAATCTTTTGGCACACTAAGCCCAAAGATTGGCTTTTAAAGAAGAATCCAAGCCACTGTTTTTTTCACTTGGATTTATTCATGTTCTGTTATTAAAGTTTCATACAGATGTCGTCTGTACTCTTGGGTTCCATTCCTTTTCTTCCACTGACTTACTATGTGAGAATGGGCAAGTAACTTAACCACGCCGTGTCTCAGTTTAACTATCCATAAAACAGGGATGATAATGTAATCTTCCCTACAGGGCTGCTGTGAAGTTTCATTAATGTTTGTGAAACTCTGCGATCTTTGGACAAAAAGTATTATATTTTCATTAAAACATGAAGGCTCAAAGTACCTAGTTGCAATGCATCAGAAGACCAGGAACCAGAATGTGATGCTCTGAGAGTCAGAAACTGATCCTTGTCCACCCCTCCTCCTCTTTTCTAGTGGAAAGTAACCTACATGAACCCTGAACCTATCATACAATGCTGCTTCTTTGTGCTGATCAGCGGCACTGGCTGATTCATTTAGGGTGGGGCCAAGACCCCTCCCCCCTGCCCAATTCCTTGGCCAGCTGTGTGAAAAGGAAAGGAGCACCCTTTTGGGTAGCTGGCACAGAGAAGTAGGAGAGTATTCTCATGCTTTCACATTTCCCTGCATGGGAACCAACAATGCTGCCCTCAGTTGGTAACAGATATACATTTTATAAACTATAAATGTAGGGTCTGACCTGCGGTGAAAGGAACTTTGATGTCAATGGGAATATTTTGCTGAGTGAGGACTGCAGGCTCACTCCTGTAAAGTAGGTTTTTTTCAGGTCTGAGTTTCTTATGACATTGATTTTTTTTAAAGC
This sequence comes from Emydura macquarii macquarii, assembly GCF_026122565.2. Classification (NCBI taxonomy): domain Eukaryota; kingdom Metazoa; phylum Chordata; order Testudines; family Chelidae; genus Emydura; species Emydura macquarii. Next base: position 11,103,532 of record NW_027132342.1, on the reverse strand, counting down.
TGAACTCCCCATTGATTTTTACTGGGAGTTCTACTTTTAAAAAAATCAATGGCACAATATGGGCTAGGAAGTGTATGTCAAGAATTTTTTTTTCACTTGCCATTTCCTGGATGTGAAAGTAAACAAAACAAAACAAAACAACCTTCCACTAGCTTTTTTTTACCCTGTGGGACAACCATGTAATAATAACATGATCCTACCAGAGTTTTTGTCAATTCAGGCCTCTATTCAGCAAAGCACTTGAGCATCTGCTTAGTTTTCACTGAAGACACTGGTTTCTTTGAAGCATATGCTTCAAATTAGGTATGTGCCTAGATCTTTGGTGAACTGGGCCCTGAGATCTGTGTAATTTCATAATGATGTCATTGTGCAGATATTTCCCCCCAAAACAAAAACTGATCTCACCTTTACTTTTCAGGTAGCACACAGTTTGCTTCATTACTGGTGGGATTAGTTGACCTTTATTTTTGTCCTTGAGACTGTTGGAAGAAATAAAAGTGCAACCACATTTAAATGACATTTATAGACTAAAAGAAAAGAGCAGCCTCCAAATAAATCTAAAGAGATACATTTGATACCATACATTAAAAGCAAGTGCCTGCATCACACTCAAGTTCTCTACAATGATAAAACAGCACCTCCCCCGTCAAAGCTCTAACCAAATCCAAACCAATGCCCTATTGAAACTAGCACGTCTAAATTTTATACAAAGAGTCATGCCTAAATGTCTTTTTTCCTGGTAGAGAAAAAAAATATACACACATTTCATGCCAAGCAATAAGTAAGTGCTGTTTACTGTTCTGAAACAGAATCAAGGATAATAAGGCAGAATGATGTTCCAGTCTAACTTTACCCCACTTTTGATTGTTTTCACTGTGGTTATTGTTCTCTTAGATTAGCAATCCACAGCAGGGTTGCTTATAACAATAATGCAGTGACGACAATGGTGATGTTTTTGATTGGATTTTGCTGTATGTCTTTAGTGGAAGGGTTTTAGGAAGGCTTAAAGACACAGAGAGGAGGACTTTGCTGTGACTGTTTTATAAGAAGTCTTGATCAAGGAATGCTGCAAGTTTAGTGGGCTTTTATCATGTAGATTTTTCTTTGTCATTTGTCTCCTTTTAAACTACTATGTATGTATAATTAAAAGGATATTGTACTATTTATTTTTGAAGGCAACGTGATGCAGTGAGGTTGAGTTTATTAATGCTCTGAATGATCCCCATGAAATGAGATTTCTCTCTCTCTCTCTCTCTTTCATGAGTGAGCAGCTGAGGCAAATATCGAACACAGCATTTTCTTAATCTAGATAGAACAGAAAATTCTGCAATTATCTCCCTTGTTAAAAAAAATAGAAAAAATATGTTCAGATTTGACAGGTTTTGAAAGTATAATAAAAAGACGGTCAGTATTTTTTTGAGTATTCCATTACTGTTTTAGAGCACTCAACAACCAAAAAAGGCAGAACTCAGGTTTTAAAATGGTATATATTTACATGCATAATTGTGTGTTTGCTATTTGAAATCAAAATCATGTTTATTAACAAACTCTGAGCACTAAGACAAAGTAGTACAGAAGTCTGTGAATGTATTAATCATCTTTCAGAGATTGCAGTCACTGTGGCTGATACACAGCAAATGTAAGATGTTCACCCAAGATCTCACACACATCAAATCATACCCTCACAGCACTATTATGAGCTTGAACAGCTCAAGTGGAGGGGTATACTTTTTCATTTCAGATTTATTAGGATTTCTTCTCTCCCTCTGCTTATGGTTTGCTCATTATTTTGTAAAAATACATGAATTACATTAGTTGAGGTGTATTTAACAAACTGAGAGCTGATAGGTAAGGTCCCATGGGAACAAAAGCTAAGGGAAATAAGAGTTCAGGATAGGTGGCCCTCAAAGAGACACTATTAAAGGCACAACATCAAACTATTCAGATGCAAAGGAAAGATAGGAAGAACAGTAAGAGGCCAATATGGCTGCATCAGGAGCTCTTTAATGATCTGAAAATCAAAAAAGAAATCCTACAAAAAGTGGAAACATGGACAAATTGCTAAATACGAGTACCAGAGACATGCACAAACATATAGAAACAAAATCAGGAAGGTTAAGGCACAAAATGGATTACGCCTAGCGAGGGACATGAAACACAATAAGAGGAGGTTCTATAAATATCTTAGGAGCAAGAGAAAGACAAAGGAAAGAGTGGGTCAACTTCTTAAAGAGAAAGGAGAGCAATGGATGACATAAAGAAGACTGAGGTGTTTAATGCTTATTTTGCTTTAGTCTTCACTAAAAAGGTTAATTGTGATCAGATGCTTAGCACAATGTTAACCACTAAGTGGAAGGAACAAAAGCCAGAAAAGGGAAAGAACTGGTTAAGAATATGTAAATTGGTTAGATGTATTAAAGTTGTCAGGGCCTGCTTAAATTGATTCTAGGTACTTAAGGAAGTGGCTGAAGTAATCTTGGAACTATTACAGATGATCTTCAAGAACTCAAGGAGGAGTGGTGAGGTCCTACAGGACTGGAGAAGGGCAAAAGTGGTACCTATCTCTAAAAGTGGGGACAAAGAGGACCCAGGAAATTATAGACCAGTCAGCCTAACTTAAATAACTGAAAACATACTGGAACAAATTATTAAACAATCAGTTTGTAAGCAGCTAGAGGATAATAGGGTAATAAGTAATAGCCACCATGGATTTGTCAAGGACAAATCATGTCAAAACAACTTAATATCCTTCTTTGACAGGGTTACTGACCTAGTGGCTAGGTGTGATGGGGTAGGGGAGGGAAAGAGAGTAGACATGCTGTATCTTGATTTTAGTAAGGCTTCTGACCTTCCCACATTACATTCTCAGAAGCAAACTAGGGAAATGTGGTCTAAATGAAATTGCTATAAGGTGGGTGCGACAGATATGGTAATTTCCTGCAATATACTGGACAAACCTTATTGAATTAAGTTTAAGCATTTTAGGAGTACTTTGTATTAAAATGCAGAAGCGGAACTGTATAGAACATCTCCATGTAGGAAACCTGAGCAATATAAACTCTGGGAAGTATTATGAGCTTCAAAGGATGTGAACTTTTAGTGGGTGGAAATACCTGGAGGAAGGAACGTGAATTCCCCACCTCCAGACCTAGGCTTTTAAAGCTACTCCTGGACGAGAAACCTATGGTCTGACCGATTACCTATTCACACTGTTAGGATCAAAGATCCAAACTGTATAAAGAAGACATTCATGGGCATGTTTGTTCCCAGCCAAGGCAGTTTTTGAACTTGTAACCATAAAAACCTCTTGGTGGGGTTTGAAGATCTGTTCATCTGCCAGAGCTCTCGTTGGAGATGGGGTGATCTCTCGTAAGCTTATGAGCATGAGTTTAGGTTCATTTAATGTTTTAAATGTTTTCTCTGTAATGCTTTCACCTTAAGAATAAATGTTCTTGCTTATGAAAAGTTGCTTGGTAACTTATATCAATGGGCAATTACACTGTTTAGAGACTCCGAGGAGAAAGCAAAGCAGGTCATTTTAAGCAATGTGTGGAATTTACAGTGTAGGCAGGAAACTGTGTAGCCTGTAAAAACCCCAGTCAGGAGGGAGACACGTGTGTCTTTCCAAGGCAGTTGATGTCCGGGGAGCTGGAAGCCTGAGAATGGGTGTCCTTGTCGAACCAAAGAGGGAGAATACAGGTGCAATTGCACAGAACTGTGACAGTCAGTGCATAACTGGCTGAAAGACTATACTTGAAGTGTAGTTATCAGTGGTTTGCTGTCATAGTTGGAAGCCATATCTACTGGGGCCCCACAGAGGTCAGTCCTGCATCCAGTATTATTCAATATTTTCATTAGTGATTTGGATAATGGAGCGGAAAGTATGCTCGTAAAATATGAACATGACAAGGTGGGAGGGGTTGCAAGCCCTTTGGAGGACAGGATTAGAATTCAAAATGACCTTGACAAATTGGAGAATTGGTCTGACATCAACAAGATAGAATTCAACAAAGATAAGTGCAAAGTACTTCACTTAGGAAGGAAAAATCAAATACACAGCTACAAATTAGAGAATAATTGGCTAGGTGACAGTACTGCTGAAAAGGATCTGGGGATTATACTGGATCACAAAATTGAATAGGAACCAAAAATATGATGATGTTGTGAAAATGGCAAATATCATTCTGTGGCGTATTAACTGGAACGTACTATATAAGACATGGGCGATGATTGTTCTGCTCTTCTTGGCACTAATGAGGCCTCTGCTGAAGTAATGTATCAAGTACTGGGAGTTATATGTTAAGAAAGATGTGCATAAATTGGAAAGCATCCAGAGGAGAGCTACAGAAATGATAAAAGTTTAGAAAACTTGACATATGAGGAAAGATTCAAAATATTGGGCATGTTTAGTTTTGAGAAAAGATGACTGAGGGGGCACTTGATAATAGTCTTCAAATATATTAAAGGCTATTATAAAGAAGACTTATCAATTGTGCTCCATGTCCACTGAAAGTAAGGCAAGCATTAATCAGCTTAATTTTCAGCAAGAGAGATTTAGGTTAGATATTCCAAAAAGCTTTCTAACTAGAAGAGTAGTTAAGTTCTGGAGTAGGCTCCCATGGAAGGCTGTGGAATCCCTGTGTGGATTTTAAGAATAGGTTGGACAAATACCTGCCAGCAATGGTCTAGGTATATTTAGTCCTGCTTCAGCTCAGGGGGCTGGACTAGATGCCCTCTCAAAGTCCCTTCCAGCCCTACATTCCTATGATTTTTATTTTTATGTTTTAATTACTTGCTGTTAGTATCATATTTGCGTGGATGTGTATGTTTATTTTGACCAGCTCTTTACATATATATATCTAAAGTTACATGGTCACATACTATTTTTCCACAAGACCCCCGCCTTATTCAGTGCAGAAGATGGATCTGCTCTGGGGATGAATCAAAGTTTCATAGTTAATGAATTGCCCTCCTCCCCCATCTTCTGAGTCTCCTGTCTCTTTGTCTAGCCACTCTGCATCTTCCGCCTTCCCCCAGCCGTTGCCCCCTGCACATTTACAAAAATGTTTGTGGATATTTTTCCAATTTTTGGACTGCTTTAATGTGTTTAATATACACACACATTATATCCATGTTTAGATTACAGAGCCATGTGATAATCAATTTATCATGTATCTCTGGTAGGCCCACTAATCTAACTCCCTTGATCTCATTCTACTATTTCAAATGCCTGAGCAGCTTTAAACCACTATCATTTAAAGAAAAATCAACCTGCCACACAAATGTTTCCTCCTCCTTTTCACGAAGTTACCCCTGCCAGGGGAACAAAATTCAGTTCTGGTCTAGTAACAGCTTTTGTGTACATAAATGTGTCCCAATTTTAAACTGGAGTTTCTCATGGCCTTGCAGAGCAAGCATTGTGAGCTTTCTACCTTTGTAAAGGGGAGATAGATTCCCAGCCCTCCAATGAGACATACACGTTAGATATAGCGCTGTGTGTGTGCGCGCACGTGTGTGAACACTGTGCTCTCTTATGGCAGTGTATCTAACAGGAAGTGCGGAAGAAAGAGGAAGTAGGCTTGAGAGAGATACAGAGCCAACAGTGTTTGGGGCCTCTTTGTAAGAGAATTAAAACCACTTTCATCTGCTTTGTTCTTGATGTAATAATTTAATAGAAGCAATTCCCTGAAATCTGAGACTTCCTGCTTCCTCAAGAATACTCCAGTACCTGTGGCCATTATCTTAGAATGAACATGGAGCAACAGAGCTTGCACTACTTTACACTACTCCTTTTACCTGTTACCTTGACATCAGACAATGTGTCTATATATGCATGGGGGGTAGGGTAGAAGGAAGGAAGGTCAACAACAAGGAAAAAATTTTGCTCAGACAGAACAGGAGTTTGAACATGGACAGGAAAGTAATTCTAATCATATACTGCTGCTGATAGGTGCAGTATCAAGATCTAATCATGCATCTTCTTGTTCTGACCCACACGTGCCAGGAATCATTCATTTCAATATAAAAATAGCTCTCGACTAGCCAGTGAAAGAATTTATAACCTCACTGTAGGGCCAGGTCTAGGTACAGTATCACACAATTATGTACAATAAGCTTGTGATAACTACCTGGAAGCCTGAGGGCCACAAATGTCCTGCAGGTAATATTGTGTGGCCCATAGCTATTTGGGGGCCAACAGCCAACAGGTTTTGGTATAGTATTGAGGCCCACAACCTAGCACCCCCAGCCTGATTTCCCTCACTGCAATGAAACCCTACAACATGCTTTTTACATACTTTCTGGCCTTCAGCCATATTACAAAGGCTGTATCTGTAATTGCAGTGGCACTGTGCAGCTAGTGGTCAGTGCTAGCATGGAGACATTATGCAAGCGTTTTACAATAGAATGATACTGGCTCTGGCACTGGTTCTGAAGTGCATGAATTCTTCCTCTCCAGAGCATATTCACAAGCAGCTCAACTGTAATACCAAGAGATTTCAAAAGGGGATGGGGTGACCACTCCAGATCTCATTCCAACTTCCATAAAAGTCAGCAACTGTCATGGAGAACTGAGGGACAACCAAGAGAGGGAGCAATGTTGATGTTAGACAGGAGGAGGTTACAGCAATGAAGACAGAGGGAGAGAGATTACAGGAATCTTTATCAGGAGAGGTATAACATTACCCCTGCTGTTATAACATATATTTGCATTCTATTTATTTAAACAATACCCTCAATGTTTAGGGTCTGATGAAACTCTCATTAAAATCAGCAGAACAACTCTCATTGACTTCAATGAAAGCTTGATCATTAGTCAATTTAGATATTAGATATTCACTATCAACAATTTAAACTCATGGCACCTATTCTCATCCCCTTAGAAGATACATTTATTGTTTTTGTTTCTCTTTCTATTAAAGCTATTCACTACAGGGACACCAACATTAATACACAGGGTATTTTTGTAATTGCTATTCATAACTTTCTGCATTTTAAAGTTCTTTTATAGTACTTCATATTGAGTATTAGTTTATGAATATTTTTCCAGTTTCTGAGAGAAAATAGCTGCAAGGTGACAATTTCCGCGAGTTCTACTATTTTGTATAGAATCACTGTTCCCTTTGAAGGAGGGCACCACCGTACAAAAGAAAGTCCTTGTTTTATAGGGATTGTAAACCACAAAGAATGTCTTTTAATTTTAGATGCATCTTATTGAAAATCTCTACTGCATATCTCCCAGCATGTTAGAATATGCCTCTTAGCATCAAATTACTAATCTTCCAATGACAACGGCAGAACTTCAGCTGGCATACATGAGTCCAGCTTCACTGAGGTCAGTGGAATTATTTCCATTTACAATCAGGGATCTTGCCCATAATCTATATTCTTCTTTCTTCTTGTTCTGGATAACGACACACTCAGCTGTTCTGTACTGCTGATGGCGCAATGTGAAAAGCAGCAATTACTACTGGCAATTTTGGAATAAAAGATATCCTATACTTCCTGCTTAAGTAGCAGCAATACTGCAGAGTGTTTTGACATATAGTATATTTTCATATGTCTGAATCGTATTACAACAATATGCCAGTTTAAAAGGGATCAGTTCTAACACACACTAGTCAGGGAAAGTATTTTCTGGAGTAGACCATATTATTAGTTAGTGCAGCATGTTACATGTCAAATGACTCAGTTCTAGTTTTTGGACTAGTGATAACTCATTGAGGGTAGTGAACACATTGTTCTGAACCACCATTAAGTATTCTTGGTAGATAATCTCTCTCTCTCTTTTTCATTTTCTCCCCACTGTGACATGCTGAGATTTGTCTTAGAATTTTTCTTTCTCCCTGGTCGCACGTGCACAGCATAGAAAAACAGGAAAGATTATAGCAAAAATTAAAGAACCTTGAAATGTTTGTGATAATGGTTCAGTGTTTAAAAACAAGCCAAAGCTGTGTAATTGTTGCAATTGCTGCATTTTCCCTCTTCCTCTGTCCCAGCAGTGGCAATCACTAGATGAACTAAAATTTTTTCTATCTTCCCACAATGAGATTTTTAAAACCGACTAGAGACAATTGAGAATGATGCCAATAACTAGCCAAGGTCAACACTGCACTCTGCACTTAAGCTGGGCTGTGGTGTTCCTTGATTATAAAGGCAATAGAGTGGAGCAACAGGAGTTTACAGGAGCTTGCAGGGTGTATGCCAAAGGACAATGCCACAACTGGCTGGCACACATTGAGATTTTTTACATAAGAACAGAAGAAAGGCCATGCTGGGTCAGACCAATGGTCCATCTAGCCCAGTATCCTGTCTTCCGACAGTGGCCAATGGCAGGTGCTTCAAAGGGAATGAACAAAACAGGTAATCATCAAGTGATCCATCCCAGCGGCCATTCCCAGCCTCTGGCAAATAGCAATCTCTATCTATCCTGTTATTAGCTATTGATTAACCTATCCTCCATGAACTTATCTAGTTCTTTTTTGAACCCAGTTATAGTCTTGGCCTTAACAACATCTTCTGGCAAGGAGTTCCACAGGTTGACAGTGCATTGTGTGAAGAAATACTTTCTTTAGTTCATTTTAAACCTCCGCCTATTAATTTCATTTGGTGATCACTAGTTTGTGTGTTATGAGGAGAAAGTAACACTTCCTATTTACTTTCTCCATAGCAATCATGATTTTATAGACCTCTATAATATCCTCCCTTAGTTGTCTCCTTTCCAAGCTGAAAAATCCCAGTTTTATTAATCTCTCCTCAGATGGAAACTTTTCCATACCTCTAATCATTTTAGTTGCCCTTTTCTGTACCTTTTCCAATTCCAACATATATATTTTTAAGATAGGTTGACAAGATCTGTATACAGTATTCAAGATGTGGGTGTACCATGGATTTATAGAGACAATATGATATTTTCTATTTTATTATCTATCCCCTTCCTAACGATTCCCAATATTCTGTTAGCTTTTTTGACTGCCACTGCACATTGAGTGGATGTTTTCAGAAAACTAACCACAATGACGCCAAAGTATCTTTCTTCAGTGGTAACAACTAATTTAGACCCCATCATTTTATATGTATAGTTGGGATTATGTTTCCAATGTGCATTACTTAGCATTTATCAACACTGAATTTCATCTGCCATTTTGTTGCCCAGTCACCCAGTTTTGTGAGATCTCATTAACTCTTTGCAGTCTGCTTTGGACTTAACTATCTTGAGTAGTTTTGTATCATCTGCAAATTTTGCCACCTCACTGTTTACCTCTTTTTCCAGAACATTTATAAATATGTTGAAAAGTACTGGTCCCAGTACAGACCTGGAAGACACCACTATTTACCTCTTTCCATTCTGAAAACTGACCATTTATCCCTACCTTTTGTTTCCTATCTTTTAACCTGTTACTGATTCAGGAGAGGACCTTCCCTCTTATCCCATGACCACTTAACCTGTCAAAGGCTTTTTGAAAATCTAAGTACATAATATGGACTGTCCATTGACAATCTGTCCATGGACCCTTGTCCATATGTTTGTTGACCCACTCAAAGAATTCTAGTACATTGGTGAGGCATGATTTCCTTTTACAAAAAACATGTTGACTCTTCCCCAACATATCGTATTTATCTATGTGTCTGATAATTCTATTTTTTATTATAGTTTCAACCAATTTGCCTGGTACTAAAGTTAGGCTTACTGGCCTGTAATTGCCGGGACCACCTCTGGAACCTTTTTAAAAAAGGTGCCACATTAGCCATTCTCCAGTCATCTGGTAGAGAAGCTGATTTAAGTGATAGGTTACATACAACAGTTAGTAGTTCTGCAATTTCACATTTGAGTTCCTTCAGAACTCTTTGGTGGATACCATCTGATCCTGGTGATTTATTACTGTTTATCAATTTTTTCCAAAACCAACTCTATTCACACCTCAGTATGAGATAGTTACTCAGATTTGTCATCTAAAAAGAACGGCTCAGGTTTGAGCCTCACATGTTCCGACTTGATGACTGATTCAAAGAATTCATTTGGTTTCTCCACAATAGCCTTATCTTCCTTGAATGCTCCTTTAGCATCTCAGTTGTCCAGTGGCCCCACTGGTTTTTTACAGGCTTCCGACTTCTGATGTACTTAAAAAAATGTTGCTTTTACTTTTTGAGTCTTTGGCTAGTTGTTCTTCAAAAAACATTTTTGGCCTTCCTAATTATAATATTATAATTATAAAATTATAAAAATAATAAAAATATAATTTTTTACACTTCACTTGCCAGAGTTTATGCTCCCTTTTATTTTTCTCAATAGGATTTAAGTTCAGTTTTTAAAGGCTGCCTTTTTGCCTCTAACTGCTTTTACTTGGTGGCACTTTTTTGGTCCTCTTACTATGTTTTTTTAATTTGGGTATACATTTAAACTGAGCCTTTATTATAGGGTCTTTAAAAAGTTTCCATTTGGCTTTTAATTTCTGTTTAAATAACATCCGCATTATTGTGTAGTTCCTCTTTCTGAAATTAAATGCTACCATGGTGGGCTGCTTCAGTGTCCTCCCTCTCCACACAAATATTATATTTTATTATGTTATGGTCACTATTACCAAGCGGTTCAGCTATATTCACCACTTTGACCACTTAGGATTAAATCTAGAATTACCTCTCATCTTGCGGGTTCCAGGACAAGCTGCTCCAAGCAGTAATTTAAGAGGTCAAGAAACTTTATCTCTGCATCACGTCCTGAGGTGACATGTACCCAATCAATATGAAGATAGTTGAAATCCCCCATTATTACTGAGTTTTTAATTTTTATAGCCTCTCTAATCTCCCTGAGCATTTCACAGTCATTCTCAACCTCCTGGTCAGGTGGTCAGTAGGATATCCCTACTGATATATTCTTATTATTGAAGCATGGAATTACTATCCATAGAGATCTAATAGCACAATTTGGTTAATTTAAGATTTTTATTTCATTTGACTCTATGCTTTCTTTCACATACAGTGCCACTCCCCCACGAGTACGACCTATTCTGTTCTTCCAATATGTATTTAAGTGTTGAAAATTGGAACCTCATTAATGCATTACAATTGTATTCATCAGATCAAAGAGTTTATCGTTTCAATATTATAATCTCCAGTTCATTTCACAGAGGGGAAACTGAAGCTAATAAAGATTAAGGCCCTGATTCAGTAGAGCTCTTATTCATGTGTTTAAATTTCAGCACCTGATTCTGTCCCACTGAAATAAATTAAAGTTGAACATGTGCTTAAGAGCATTGCCTGAATCAGGGCCTGAATGACCTGCCTGAATAAAAAGTCCGTGTCAGAGCCAGGAACTGAGCCATATCTCCTAAATCCCAGTCTAGTGCCCTGACCATCCCTCCTCTCATACATAAAACCTCAGAGATGCTATATAGGGTTATTTTAAAATTTGGGTGGAGGAATGGTAGAGGAGAGAAGGGATAAATCCCAGTCTAGTGCCCTGACCATCCCTCCTCTCATACATAAATCCTCAGAGAAGCTATATAGGGTTATTTTAAAATTTGGGTGGGGGAATGATAGAGGAGAGAAGGGATAAATAAGATTGATCATGTCTCTTTAAAAATGGATACCACATATAGGCCCTGATCCTGTTTTTGACTCATGCGGACAGACCGTGTGCCTACATGGAACCCTGCTGAATGACATTTGCAGGATCAGGACCTTAGGCAGATTGTAAATTCCTTGGGCCAGAGACCTACTTCATATTCTTTTCAGCCTGCCAAGTACAAGTTTGATTTAAAGTTGGGAGGCTGCACCAATGTAAACTGTAAAAAGCAAGGAATTAAGTGAAGTCATTCAATATCCCATTCCAGTCATCAGTTCCTGTAGCTGAGTATCAACTCCCTCCTTTCCACTGTCCACATCTTGATTTCCAGGAAAGTTATTTTAGATGAAATAATAGTATAATTTTTAAAGTTCTTTTTTTCCCCCTCAACAAGATAATTTTCCATCTATGCAAATGGACACCCAAAATGAAGGCAGCCTGCAGTTAGGGACAGAGGGTTGCAAAAAGTGGCACCAATAAATTTTTTTAAAACTCTTTAAAAATGCCTAAAATAGCTTTTCTGTCAAATATGTGGCATAAACAAAATACCTAAGAGTGTGGTGTGGTATAAAAGTTTTATTGACACTCATTTGGAGTGCCCTATATAACTCATTTCTGCCTGTAGTCCTCATGAATAATATGGTGATCCTTAACTCATGCCAATAAAATCTTTATATAACCATACTTCATCGTGTTCTCTTGATAGATTCAAAATATCTCTTTTCTCCCTCTTTCCCCCAATCCTCCCAAGGAATATTCACAAAGATTACATTTTTTCCTTAAAAGGAGATATAATTTTGGGGCTTAAACAGGTTGAGCATAATCATTTAATATTCACATATGAGACTTTGGCCATTGCGGGCAACATAAGGTTGAAGAGTTATAAACTAAACTGATAAGCTCTTTGCCTCACTTGTAAATTAAGCCCAATTCACTATGGCCTTAAAAAAGGCCTAAGTGAGTTAGGCTCCAAACTCCCAGTAACTTTCAATGGGATTTAGATGCCTAATTCCCTTAGGCTCTTTTGACAATCCCGGCCCACAATGTTAAAAACTTCGACATGACCTAATGAACTCCTCTTAGGAAAGAGCTGCCCCAGAAAGACATGCATCAGTGATCCAACATGAAAATTTCCTCCAACTCTCCTCCCCAGATATGCCCAACAAAATACTTCTTCACCTGCCATTTGAGATAACAGTGAGGGACCCTGAATCAGGGCTTGTCATTTTTTGATATCCCAGTTTTCATTACAACTCTGGGAAGGCTGCTTGCTAGAAGACAGAACCAATATGAAATGTCAGCCTGAGATAAATGTTAACATTATAAAGGAGAGCCTTTATATTTACAATTTTTAAAGTGGGATTCTCAGTGTTGGCTTAATTCAGTTTCCAGTGAAGACAGTGAGAGTTTTACCGTTATCTCCAATGGGAGCAGAGTTAGACCAACAGTGAGTACTTTGGAAAATCCCTTAACTATTAAATAGTATAAAGGATTCATACTGACTGATTAAGTTAGCATCTTGGAACTATCAAACCTATGTCCATCCTCAAGCCTATGAGCTTTTTCAGTAAAAGCTCTAACACGAGCAGCTTTCCTTCAGTACCCTCTAGCCCAGTGTTTCTCAATTAAATTTGGCCACGGAACCCTTTTGAACTCTATGAATAATTGTGGAACCCCCCCAAACTCAACACAAACAACTAGGTCGTTTCTCAGTTAAATTACACTTACACTCCATACCCTCCGCCGAAAAATCCGGGACATCTTCCCTTTCTTGGCGGCGCGGGCAGCGCGGAGAACAGCTGCTCGCGGAACCCTAACAGGGTTCCATGGAACACCAGTTGAGAAACACTGCTCTAGCCTCATGTATACCTCTGACAATACGAGTGCTGCTGGACTGGAACAAAATACACTTCTAATACAATCATACTTAGTACATAACCAATGCTTGTAAATATAGAGCGGGTGCTCTCAGTTATGCTCTACTGAAGAGTTGCATTCGATTTACACTGGTGTAACTGAAGCAAGAATGTGTCCCCTTACTGTGGGGGAATGAAGGGAAGACAACCAACTTTTAGCTTCAATTAGAGTTTTTTCTGAGTAAGGACTTTGGGATTTGCTGCTAAAAATCCAACCCAGTTTATGACTCTGATCTTGCACATGATAGCATCCAGGCAGACTGCCCATGCACTATGTATTTCAGTGTGTCTACGTATGGGTGCAGCAGTCCACATGCTCACTATCACGTGTAAAACAGGGACCCAAGTGCATGGTTCCTCTAAGTTCCACAACACAGTGCAACCCTGCTGTTGCCTGTTGCAATCTGGTGATAGAATAATTCACAACCACAGTAGCCACAAAGTCACCCTGATGTCAGTAGACGTGCATTCCTATTGCTACACATGATGTAAAACTACCTTCTCTCTGTTTATCTCCTAAGAAAGTGACCAATCTTGCCTTGTGAGACAAAAGGCTTGCAACCTGCCACTCTGCTAAAGAAATGTCAGATCACTAACGGATTGTGGATGCAAGTTACAGTAATCATAAGAGGAGAGAGAATGAACAAGAGCAATTCAATCATGAAGACACTGAGACAAATTTGATAATTTTCAGTTTTAGGTTTGCTAAGGCTCCCATTCAGTGTCATTATTCCTCCTCGTTTTTTTTTTTAATCTTTCTCCATAAATCCAATTTAAACTGATACATTTATTTCTCATTTAGAATGTGTAGGGGGTTTTGTTGTTGTTTTTACATGGATTTTTATATGGCACCATTTCATTTGCAAGAAGGTTCTTTAGTAGGGGCTTGGCTAATAGTTGGGATAAATATCCTGGTGTACTTGAGCATCATTAGTTTGAGTGATCTGAAATGAATTCTGACATGAATGGATTAATTATTGAGGGAAAGGTTCTAATCACACCTTTCCGAAACTGAGTTGTCAATGGGTGAGTGAAGATGGAATAGCCTTCAATTGGTGGGTGACATGCGTTGATTGCTGCTAAGTGCACTTGAAGTGAGCTCAGACACAGACTTGCCATCTTGAGAGCAAGGAGATAATCCAAAAATAAGAGGAATACCTGCTGTCTCTGGTAACATGGGTTTTGCTGGGCCAGATTCAGAAACATTTCCACTTGGCTAGATAGGATTCCACCAGAAAATGTTTTCTGCTATTATTAAGAATGGCTTCAATGGATTCCAAGCTCAGTGCTCTACATTTGACATCCATCCAAATACTAACCTCTGAGATGAAGAGTCCAGGTTGGGATGTTTGAGTTTGTCATTATTCTGGGTCAATCGATTTGGGAAGGATGGAATGCTAATTGGTGGATGGGTTAACATCTGTAGAAGGCTTGAAAACCACTACTCTTTGGGCCACTTAGAAGCAGTTAGGATGATTAGGGCTCTGTTTCGCCAGATCTTTTGGAGAACTTGAGGTAATAACAGGATGGGAGAAAAGGCATCTCACACATGGCCATTCCAGGACAACAGAAGAGCATTGTGCTTGGAAACGTACCTGGAGCTCCTCTGGAACAGAATGTGTCACATCTTGTTTGTCTGGGATGCAAACAGTTCCCAAGTAGAAGATGCCCATTAAAGATGGTGTGCAGTGCTATGTCATGTAGTTTCCACTTGTGATTGGTGGCAGAATATCTGGTGAGACTGTATGCTAGTAAACTGTGAGCATCTGGTAGGTACACTGCTGACAGAATTATGTGGTTCTGGATATACCAGTTCCATAAATTGATCACTTTTAGAAAAGCGGTGAGTGTGTTTCACCGCTTCCTGCTTGTTTATATAAAAGACAGTTGTTACATTGTCTGATATTATCAGGACATGTCAGAATCACATGAGTAGTAAACTGCTTTGCAGGCTTCTCAGATTCTTCTTAGTACCAGAAGATTTATATGCATTCTGTTTCCACAAGGTGTCCAAATGCCTTCTGCTGTGTGAACATCCATGTGGCTATCAGGGAAGCGTCTGTAACTGTATTGTTTCTCTGGTGTGGGAGAGAGAACTCCAACCCTCAATTCCCTCCACCATGTTGTCGCCACTCACCAAAGAGAGGACAAGAGAGACAGGCGTTAAATCCTGGTAACCTGGGCATAATCTAAATCCTGCACCGGGAGTCAAGTAAAATTACCTGGGGGGAAAATTCTAACTAACAGTTAGCTATAGTGAATAAACTATACTAACAGTAAAAGCCTTAATAAGCTTGGAAATATTTACAGGTTGAAGACAAAAGGATCGGCTTTGGACACTGCAGATTCCATCCTAGGATCCTTTAACCAGGCCGGAGCTTCTCCCCAGCTCCAAAGCATGTGTTGCCATGCCCAGTCTTAGCCAAGGAGTTTTACTTCTTTAACAGAGGTTATCAAACAAACAGAACAGTTTTAACTCAGTCCTGGGCCCCAGGCTTCAGGGTCACCCCTCTCAGAGGTCTCTGGCACTCCAGTTCCTGGCAGTTTCCCAGCCTCAGTCAGCTCTGCCCCCTTCCTGGAACAGCAGCCACAGGGCTGCTTCCATGAGCCCCGAGTCCCTTGCTCCAGGGACCCAGCACAGGAGCTAGCTCTGCTCCAGTGTGGCTTTCCCTCCCCTGGGCTCAGCCTCTCTCAGTTCTTCTTCTCCCAGATGCCCACTAACAGCCTTCATAGGCCCAGATGTAGTCCAGTCCCCTTTAATTGGCCGGATTGGGCTCACCTGTTTTGATCCAGAGGAGTTGTGATTAGTCTATCCACAGGCACCAGCTACCTTGTGACAGACCCTGAGAACCCTTCAGTGCCAACTGGCAGGGGACCCAGTGTTCTGTAACTCCTATCAGGCCTGACACACATACTACACCTAAAATACGGCTCTCATGGTATTTATCTCTAAAGAGTGTGGTGTGAAGTATTGAAGGAAAGTTGGTGACACACCAGTCCTTAGAATCATGGTGTGATGTGTACACAGATGGTGTTTAAGGAGTTGCGTGCGTGTGCTGGAAATACATTTCTAAAACACGTTTCAAAGATAGAGTGGACAAACAAGTTTGCTGATTTGCTTGTTTCTCCCATGTAAACAGAGCAGGGTAGCACCAGAGACAATGAGCAGTTCATTTGCATCTGCGGTAAACCCCCGTTAACAGGATGTAATGGAAACAGCATGGCATTAGATTACCAGAGCTTACACCGCAGTGTGAACCCCAGGCACCCATACTGACTTGAGACAAAGATAATGAATTCTGGGGAATAGAAGGAGATGCAAAAAGGCATCTTCTTATCCACCACTGATGGAACAAAGAGGTCAGATTCTTTGCATCTATAAATGGTGGATACCCAACCACGTGGGCTGATGATGCTGAGAAGTAGCTGTAGGAGAGAAACTGCTTTAGACAAAGCTTGGAGTTGGCTGAAGTTCTATATATTCTCTTAGAAGTGTGTTATACTTTTGGATTATTTGTAGCCATTTTCTGTTTCTATTTTCTCTACTTAGTATCATTGAAATCTCTGTCCTTTATTAATAAACTTATTCATGTTTTATTATAAATTAATCTCAGTGCTGCTATATTAAAGTGAGGTGTGCATGCTGAACTGTGTCAACAAGCTGGGGTGTATTCTCTCTCTTTGGAGACAGTGGACTTGTATTTTGGTGGGTAACCCATGGCAAGAGCTGATGGCTGCAGGGAGACGCTTATGGAGAGTTTGGAAGCTGAAGTATACACCAGGTTTACCTGCGAGGCAAAGTTAGGACTGCCAGAGTCCTAAGAAGTTAGTTTGGCTAGCTAACAGACTGTGGAGGCATAAAGTTGCAAGACGGTGTATCACAAACAAATTCCTGTTTTTCTAAGGCAGAAGGGTGATAGGGTGACAGTTCTGGACTCCACAAGAAAGCATCATGGGTGGCAATAAGGAACCGGAGAAGCGGTTAAGTCCACCCCACCCCGTATGCCCCCAGTACAGAGCACAAGGAGAGCAAAGGTGCAAGTGCAGAACAACAAACACTGAATACAAGATACTTCTAGTTTCAGGCACATGGAGCACATGTATACCCCACAACAGAATAAACATAGGAACCAGCAAGCACTTGAAGTGTTATGTAAGGGACGTGAAGGGAACAAGAAGGGTTTCTACAGGTATGTTGACAACAAGAGGAAGATTAGGGAAAGTGTGGGCCCCTTACAGAAAGGGGGAGGCAACCAAATGACAGAGGATGTGGAGAAAGCTGAGGTAATCAATGCCTTTTTTGCCTCTGTCTTCATAGACAAGGTCAGCTCCCAGACTACTGCACTGGGTGGCACAGAATAGGAAGGAGGTGAACATCCCACAGTGCTGAAGCAACAGGTCCAAGACTATTTAGAAGGATTGGACATACACATGTCTATGAGGCCAGATGCAATGCACCCGAGGGTGCTGAGGGAGTTGGCTGATGTGATTTCAGAGCCATTGACTATTATCTTTGAAAGCTCGTGGCAATTAAGGGATGTCCCTGATGACTGGAAAAAAGCAAATATAGTGCCCATCTTCAATAAAGGGGGGAAAGAGGATCCAGGGAACTACAGAACAGTCAGCCTCACCTCAATCCCTGGAAAAATCATGGAGCAGGTCCTCAAGGAATCCATTTTAACGCGCTTGGAAGAGAGGAAGGTGATCAGGAACAGTCAACATGGATTCACCAAGGGAAAGTCATGCCTGACCAAACTGATTGCTTTCTATGAAGAGGTGACTGGCTCTGTGGATGTGGGGAAAGCGGTGGACGTGATATACCTTAACTTTAGCAAAGCTTTTGATACTGTCTCTCACAGTATTCTTATCAGCAAGTTAAAGTAGTATGGGTTGGATGAATGGACTATAAAATGGATAGAGAACTGGCTACAGCATAGGGCTCAACGAGTAGTGATCAATGTCTCCATGTCTAGCTGGCAACCAGTCACAAGCGGAGTGCCCAAGGGGCCAGTCTTGTTCAACATCTTAATTAATGATCTGGAGGATGGGGTAGATTGCACCCTCAACAAGTTTGCGGATGACACTAAGCTGGGGGGAGTAGTAGATACCCTGCAAGGTAGGGATAGGATACAGATGGACCTAAACAAACTGGAGGATTGGGCAGAAAGAAATCTGATGAGGTTCAACAAGGACAAGTGAAGAATCCTGCACTTAGGACGGAAGAATCCCATGCACAGCTACAGACTGGGGACCGATGAGCTAGGCAGCAGTTCTGCAGAAAAGTACCTGAGGGTTACAATGGATAAGAAGTTGGACATGAGTCAGCAGTGTGCCCTGGTTGCCAAGAAGGCTAATAGCATATTGGGCTGCATTAGTAGGAGCATTGCAGCAGATCGCAGGAAGTGATTATTCCCCTCTATTCGGCATTGGTGAGGCAGCATTTGGAGTATTGTGTCCAGTTTTGGGCCCCCCACTACAAAAAGGATGTGGAGAAGTTGAAGAGAGTCCAGCGGAGGGCAACAAAAATGATTAGGGATTATTTAGCTGGGATTATTTAGCTGAGGTTAGTCCTACTTTGAGCAGGGGGTTGGACTAGATGACCTCCTGAAGTCCCTTCCAACTCTATAATTCTATGCATCACGTAGATTTTCACAAATTACTGTAGGTGTGAAGACCAGGTGGCTCATGGAGATCCCGAGGGCTCTAGGGGTATGTCTACACTGCAAAAAGCCCACCCGTGGCAGCAAGTCCCAGAGCTGGGGCCTAAAGATGCTAAAAAGAACAGTGTAGCCATTCCAACACAGGCTACAGCTCAGGCACTGAAAGCTACTGAAGGGGGTCAGTCTCAGTCCCTGAGTTTCAGCCCAAGTAGGAACATCAACATGGCTATTTTTAGCACCATAGTGCAAGCCCCACGAGCCTAAATCTGTAGACTTGCTGCTATGCTTTTCTTCAGTGTAGACACACCCAATACCATGAATTCACTGGACGTTGCTATCTGGTCTCACAGTTAACAGCTTTCACTGTTATTAAAGAAAGACAGAGAAGGAGAGAGAGAAAGAGGGGGAAAAATATGGTGGTAAAAATTTCCAGATTTTGTGTTACATGAATCTACAGTGGTACAGTCCGCTCCACAGTTTATTTCAGAGGTACAAATCAAAGAAATCTCATAGCTTACTATTGTAGGCTGACCGCAAATTGCTGGGTAGGAAGAGGAGGTCTTGGTGGAGGAATCTTAACTGAAGGTGGTGGTCTTCCCTTCTGTTTACACTGAAGGTTTTCATCATATCTGAAAACAACAAAATCATTGACTTTGTACAGTACACGCTGATTGTACAATCACTCATATTTCTCACAATGCCAATCTTCTGTCAGACCTATAAACACCTCCAATACATCTGGACTGATTTTAAATTTTAGTACTTGTGAGACTTCTGAAAGCATTTGTGGGAGAATCATTAAGCCACACACAAAAGAGCTGTTTTGCTTCAATCAATATAATATAGTAAACATGTCCAAGAGAGAGGACCACGCCTATACTTTAAAAGCAAAACTCAATTACAGTTGCTACTCAGAAGCACAGCTCTCCCCATACAATCCTTTTTACAAATGTAGAGTTGTACTGTGCTTTTTGTTATTACATATTTAGACAAAGGTGTGTAAAAACCCACCAGACAGCAGTAACACGCATAATGAAAAGCTGCCAGTAACTTTCATTCAGCAGTGACATAAAATCACCTTCTGTCAGTATACAAGCATAATAGGCGAGATTTTTTTCTTCTCAATAAACAGCATTATGCACATATACAGTAAGTTAATTCTATGTGTTACTCATAAGCAATAATGGCATATGGGAAGGTTTTGTTAATGAAGACACAGCAACTGCAATTATATTAAGAAAATACTTGGCATCTGAGGCTAAGAGGACATTCCAGACCTATAGAGAACTATACAATGTTCTCTTTTGTAAACAAGTCAACATCTTTACAGGATGTCTTTGATGACAATGCAGCTTTCAGAGCCAAATCTAGCCAAGCACAAATAGACAAATTAGACTTTTAATCTTTAAAGAAATTGGATTAGATTGGATTTAAAAAACAAAGAATATTACACAACTCCACTTCAGAACACATATCACAGAAGATGTTATTGACTTGCTACATACCGAATAACATCTTCAGGGATATTAAGCTGGTCATATTTGAGATGCTCTCTGAGGTCACTTAAATAGTTCAAATAGGTGATCTTTTTCCCAAACTTATGACTAAACAAAATAGGGAGAAAAGATTATACAATCAACATGGGAGGAACATCAATGAAAGGTTTGTTTTCTATTACAGAATATAAGTGCTGAAGCAAACCAAAATTCAACTATAACTGAAGCAGCTGGAAATACAAGATGTATTTCATTTTCACATGATCAAACATATACAGTGCATTCCTGAGAGCCTGATTTGAGCTAAAAAACTGACTTCCATCTGATTTTTTGCGATTTGCATAGACATGAAAAACATTACTTTGAGAACTGCTGAATAACAGCTTTCGTACGACACTAGAACACTTTTTGAAAAGGAATGTTATAGAACACTCCTTATGACAATTTTTGGAAAGAATGCCACATTGCTGATAGAAAAACATGTATGTGTCACCTTGATCTTGCTCTCTACTGAGAGAAAATAGTAGGACAATAGCTATTATAATCTAATAAATGGAAGACCTAAATTTTCTAAGAATGACTATTGATTTTGGGTGCCTCAGGTTTTGGATGCTCGACTGTAGACACCTTAAAAATACATGATTTTCAGAGATGTTCTGAAAAATAAGGTCCCTTAAAAGAGTCATAAAATGGGTCTTCCAAAATTATAACACCAAATATTGCTAGTCCATTTTGAAAATTTAGGCTATATAGGTCCATTTACAGATGCAGGTGTTCCAAGTAGGACATACCAACACATCCAACTTATGTACACACTCTGAAATAAGCCTCTTTTTCAGTATAATGAAATCTGTCTTATAATAAAAATTAAAGAAAACCAACAAAAATATGATAGAAAACACACTCTTCTCTTTTCTATAAGTTACTCTGACGGAACTTGGAGAGCAATATTCTTGCAATAGACTGGTTCATTGCCGAGTCATCGAACATATATACACAAGCTCCCCCTAGTGGAAGAAAGTATGAATTAAAAAAATTAATACTGTAATTTAGAAGGTATTAATTAACAGGAAGTGCTAGATTTTGCTAGCAGCGAAGTTGTTTTGCAACATTAACAGATTTCAGCCTGAATGTGTACCATCTCATCTGGGCTCTTCAGCATGGTTTTTCCAATATGGTCTACGATTTTAACATTTTATGCAAGGCAATTAGCTAACTGTAATATAGACAGAATATAAATGAAAAGACGATGTCTTTGACAACTCACTTCAGTACTACAGTTTTACAAAATGGGTAATTTGCAGTTTACTTACAGGCAGTCAGGAATTTTTGTTTTTCTGTACAACTGCTGCATCATCGTTACTGAATGATATCATATCGTGCCATTTTTACATTTTCATGGCTTTTACTAGTTCAGCCATGGAAAACAGCACCCTTCCCCCCTTGATATCCGTTTTCTTGGGTATGCTTAGAATTATTAAATGCCCTTTGTGCCAGTCCCCTCGGACTGTAAAAGAGATCAATCAACTTCTACCGTGGCTCAAAGTTTCAAATAAATATTTACCTTTTCCTTAAATATTCTATTTTACATTTTTTCTTGTTACTTTTGTTCTTTGATCTAACAACAGTCATCCACTTGCTTATAGCAAATGCTCTGTTCATGCAAATGCACCTCTACCCCATTCCTAATAGAAGTCTCAAGTGTAAACAGATGTATCTGA
Organism: Emydura macquarii macquarii; assembly: GCF_026122565.2. Taxonomy (NCBI): domain Eukaryota; kingdom Metazoa; phylum Chordata; order Testudines; family Chelidae; genus Emydura; species Emydura macquarii. Next base: position 11,081,176 of record NW_027132342.1, on the reverse strand, counting down.
GTCAAGACATTTAAATTTCATTCATGATTTCTATTAGACACATTAGCAGTGACATTTTCTTGAGTTATGGCCATAACTGATCAGAAGTTACGAAATACAAACTCTGCTTTCCCTTCCCCCGCACCTTTCTTTTAGTGACCTTTGGCTTGATATTGACTTTTAAATCAAAGTATAAACTTCCAACATAAGATCACTCTTGAAATAACCTGAAAGTAGAGGTACATTGAAGGATACAGAAAATTCCTAAATCATACTATTCTGGTAAATTAATGTTATAGATATGTAGGTTTCAATTTTTAATAAGAATACAATCTACTAGCAATACAGCATTAATAAAGAGAAAGAGCTTTACTGCCTTGGACTCTGCTTTAAAGTTTAGCTAATGACACAGACTTGCAAATGCACTTGGTTTTAAATATCCTTCTCTGCATTTTATGTTATTTTAAAAACGTGGAATCCTAAAACAGAAGTGTAGGAGAGTATTTGACACTTAAATCATTTGCAGCAAAGAGCTTCTTTCTGGGTTTTGGATTTTATGTAGACCAAATTGTCTTCATCTACAGAATGTATAGATACTTTCAACTTGTAACCTCATTTTCTATGTCTCATGGTGTTTCCTCCCCACTCCCACAAATTTTACTGAAAAAGAACATTAAGAAACCTGTAATAGGAAACATGCAAATACTGAGATGCACAATGATAGAAATAAAGTCAATGCAAGCATGATGCATCATGCTGAAAACTTGAACATAACACAGGCATAAGAAGCAACAATATTAAATAAACCACAATCAAAATTTTCTATCAGATAGGAATGCTTACGTGTAAAATATATTAATATTACATGTTTCAGTAGGCAGATGGATATAAAACCATTGATCCAAGAACAATATTAATCTTAATGTAGACATACTAACAAAATCAAAAGGGAATGAATACTTGGAATAAGTAACTGTAAACTACACCATCTAGGACTGGAAAAAAGTAATTATAGTGCCCATCTTCAAAAAAGGGAGGAAAGAGGATCCAGGGAACTACAGACCGGTCAGCCTCACTTCAATCCCTGGAAAAATCATGGAGCAGGTCCTTAAGGAATCCATTTTAAGGCACTTGGAAGAGAGGAAGGTGATCCGGAACAGTCAACACGGATTCACCAAAGGAAAGTCATGCCTGACCAACCTGATTGCTTTCTATCATGAGGTGACTGGCTCTGTGGATGTAGGGAAGGCAGTGGATGTGATATACCTTGACTTTAGCAAAGCTTTTGATACTGTCTCTCACAGTATTCTTATCAGCAAGTTAAAGTAGTATGGGTTGGATGAATGGACTATAAAATGGATAGAGAACTGGCTACAGCATAGGGCTCAACGAGTAGTGATCAATGTCTCCATGTCTAGCTGGCAACCAGTCACAAGTGGAGTGCCCCAGGGGTCGGTCCTGGGGCCGGTTTTGTTCAACATCTTAGTTAATGATTTGGAGGATGGGGTAGATTGCACCCTCAGCAAGTTTGCGGATGACATTATGCTGGGGGGAGTGGTAGATACCCTGCAAGGTAGGAATAGGATACAGAGTGACCTAAACAAACTGGAGGATTGGGCCAAAAGAAATCTAATGAGGTTCAACAAAGAAAAGTGCAGAGTCCTCCACTTAGGAAGGAAGAATCCCATGCACAGCTATAGACTGGAGACCGACGAGCTAGGCAGTAGTTCTGCAGAAAAGAACCTGGGGGTAACAGTGGATAAAAAGCTGGATATGAGAGTCAGCAGTGTGCTCTGGTTGTCAAGAAGGCTAATAGCATATTGGGCTGCATTAGGAGGGCATTGCCAGAAGGTCACAGGAAGTGATTATTCCCCTCTATTCGGCATTGGTAAGGCTGCATTTAGAGTATTGTGTCCAGTTTTGGGCCCCCCACTACAAAAAGGATGTAGACAAGTTGCAGAGAGTCCAGCGGAGGGCAACAAAAATGATTAGGGGGCTGGAGCACAGGACTTATGAGGAGAGGCTAAGGAAACTGGGCTTGTTTAGTCTGCAAAAGAGAAGAATGAGGGGGGATTTGATAGCAGCCTTTAACTACCTTAAAGGGGGTTCCAGGGAGGATGGGCTAGGCTGTTCTCGGTGGTGGCAGGTGACAGAACAAGGAGCAACGGTCTCAAGTTGCAGTTGGGGAGGTCTAGGTTGGACATTAGGAAAAAGTTTTTCACTAGGATGGTGGTGAAGCACTGGAATGGGTTACCTAGGGAGGTGGTGGAATCTCCATCTTTAGAGGTTTTTAAGCTGAGGCTTGACAAAGCCCTAGCTGGGATGATATAGCTGAGATTAGTCCTGCTTTGAGCAGGGAGTTGGACTAGATGACCTTCTGAGGTCCCTTCCAACTCTAATATTCTATGATTCTATGATTACCCTAAATGGGTACACACTGATGTTAACCCTCTGTGGCTCCATTAACCACCCCTCCAACCTCCATGCATTTGAAAGATTATTCCTGCTTCATGCAGGAATAATTTGCATAGGTTTGGAGGATCAGGGAAAGTTTTATATAAATAGATACGCAGTGCCAGATTTCCAGTTAGGCACAATTGGCACATGCCTACGGGTGCCTAAACAGATGTGGATTACTGCAGAGGCCAATGGGGGTCATGCCTGGGGCCCCGGCCAATTTGGGGACCCCCTACGATTCCTGGAACTCTGGCCCCACCCCCTGCTCCTCCCTCGTCTTCTCCAAGACCCCTCACGCTGGCCAGGCTGGAAGTGAGAGCCCAACTGTGAGCATATTTCCCCTGCCTGGAGCTCACTAAGCCAGCCCAGCCAGCCCCTCTCTCCCATGTCCCCCCGTACCTCCATCCTCACCCCACATGGAAAACATGAAGGTCAGCTGTAGGCGGAGGGGGGCGGGGGAAGAGCTCTGAAGAGGCTGTGCCTATGGGTGCGTAAAATGTAAATCCAGCACTGTAGACATGTGCAGTAAGCGCCAAATCCTGAACCCATCTTCTGGTCCCAGTAGTTGAGCCAGTCATTGTACAGATGCATGGAGGACTGGAGAGATGGAATCACAGAAACGTAGGGCTGGAAGGGATCTTGAGAAGTCATCAAGGCTAGCACCTGTGCTGAGGCAGGACCAAGTAAACCTAGACCACCCCCTGACAAGTGTTTGTCCAACCTCTTCTTAAAAACCACCAGTGATAGAAGCCTTTGGAAGCCTATTCCAGTACTTAACTATCTTTGTAGTTTGAAAGCTTTTTCTGATATCTAACTTAACTCTCCCTTGCTGCAGATTAAGCTCATTGCTTCTTGTCCTACCTTCAGTGGACATGAAAAACAATGGATCACTGTCCTCTTTGTGACAGACCTTCACATAAAGGTCAAGACTTATCAGGTCCCTTCTCGACCGTCTTTTCTCAAGACTAAACAGGCCCAGTTTTTTTTTCAACTTTTCTTCATACTTCAGGTTGTCTAAACATTTTATCATGTTTGTTCCTCTCCTCTGGACTCTCCAATTTAGCCAGATCTTTCCTTTAGTGTGGCACCCAAAATTGGACACACTACTCCAATTGAGGCCTCGCCAATGCTGAATAGAATGGGATAGTTACCTCCGGTGTCTTACATATGACTCTCCTGTTAATACATTCTAGAATGTTATACGTTTTTGCAACTACATCACATTATTGATCCCTATTCAATTTGTGATCCACTATAATCCCCAGATCCTTTTCAGCAGTACTGCCACCCGTTACTTTGTAGGTGTCCATAAAGTACTTAGCACTTGTCTTTATTGAATTTCATCTCGTTGATTTCAGACCAATTCTTCAATTTGTCAAGATCATTTTATCCTTCCAAAGTGCTTACTCCATGTGTCCTAAATTAATCAAAGCATTTAGGTATATGTTTAAGCACATGAGTAATCCAGTCTCCATTCATCAAAGCACTTGAGCACATACTTAAAGGTATAGGTGATTCATTAGTCATTATTTGTATTGTGGTATGGCCTGGGAGCCCCAGTGAGGGATCACAGAACTCCATTGTTCTAGGAAATTGTAGAAATAGACACAAAGACAGTAACTGCCCCAAAGAGCTTCCAATCTAACCATGTGCTTCAGTCATATTTACTCCAATGCACATTTAAGTGCTCTGATGAATAAGCATGGATGTAAGCATGTCCTTAAAGTGAAACACATGCTGAAGTGTTTTGCTGAATGAAGACCTCTGCATCTTCATGAAAAAGGAAAAATATCAAAAACAATTTTTCAAAACACTTTGATTCCCTCTTAAAATATTACATTAAGCCACATTTTAAATGTTATTAGTATTGTCTGGTATCTTACTTTAGCCGTGTATTTTTAAAAATACATATGAAAAGACAAACTGTCTCTTAAGCTATCTAAGAAACTCTCTTGAATTAAATCACCTATACCTTATTAGAGGTTTAAAAATTTTCCACAGAATTTTTATAAAGCTGGTTGGATGTACAACATAGAGCGCTTTAAGATTTTTCTTATACCTGTGAAAAGAAAATTAAATTGTTAGAAGACTTTTTAATATCATACACTGTAGTACAAAGAAGCTGCAATTGAATGAAAAGGTTTTATTACTGGAACATTAAATGTATTCCTTTCAAGTACGTTAAAAAAGGTCTAATTCAAAGGAAATTGAATGTAAAATGTAAAAGGAGCTGGGTCAGTCCTGATGGTACAAAAATAGGCCAAGATTACACTATTACATTGCTAACCAATGTCTAGGTTGTTTTGTGGATTTAATAATGGTGGTGGTGGGGAGTATCTCTGTAAATGATAAAAAGACCTTGAAAGTTCCAGTGAAAGAAATAATTATTTTACTTCATTTTCTATTATGAGTTTCATACTGGGGAAAATTTTTTATTCTTTCATAATTTAAACCTATATCCACTCATTTATTTGTCTTGCTATGTTTGCTAGTAATTACTGAAGATATTCAGGGCAGATCTGCAGGTAGTGTAATTTGATATAGCTTATCTGAAGCCAATGGCACTATGCTGATTTACACCAGCTGAGGTCCCGGCTCTGGTATCCTTAAAACAAAATGTCTCTCTCTCCCATAACCCTGATTAATCTTGTAGCGACATAGCTGATATCATAAATAAAGGATCACAGTAGGGTCAAGCAGGAATGGAAACTAGGCTACATAAAGGAATCTCATACCAAAGGAGATACAGAAAATGAGTGGCCTAGTACATTGGTTTGTATATAAATTACTGCTTCTTTTCTCTGCCAATTTCCCCCCCAACAAACGCTTATCAGTAACATACTGTATTCTAATAATCAAGAATTGCTAAAATACCTTTTCATAACAGCTTATATATTTGGGTGGGGAAAGGAGGACCAAACACTTAATGCAGTTCCTTCTTTTTTATTTTAATTGCACCTAGAGTGGTTCTGAATGAAAAAAAAAACTATTGTTTTTATAATGCCAGTATCAAACAAAGTGTGGAACTGTGCACCTGGGAACACGTCAAATAATAAAAAGAAGTTGTTTTATTGAGTAGAAGTTCATATTTTGAGTCTATTTTAAACCTGGAGGTAACAGGTGGACCCATTTCTTTTGTGCAAAGTAACGTATTTATATTTTTCTTCACCTATGTAGCACAATTACATCCCACAAAGACTTCTTTGAACTACTGATATGAGCAACTTATCTGAAATTTTTCCTTTGAAACCCATTTATGTTACACTTGCCAATTACTTGGGGGAGAGGGGAGACCAGTGGATAAAATTTAGTGCAAAAGGTATGCAGAGTATTTGTTTACTTTTTCCTTTGGCTAGCACAACTGAACATGAATATTGGGTTCTGAATATTGCTGTGAGCTTCCCAATGTCAATGTGCTAAGAATTCCAACTGTGACTCAAATAATGGGTGTAATGTTGCCTGCTTTTGTCCAAATACCCAGTCTCATCTGGTTCCCTTTCTTTCTCTAGGTTTCTGGTTGGGGAGGAGGATGGAGAGAATGGGTTGCAGAAATTAAGGTCACATTGTGCGAATAAGAAACTTCAGAAACTAATGAAAGAGAAGATACCATATAGGGGAGAAGCAATAGAGGGGGTGTGATTGTAAATCTGGCATGGCCTTGTGTCAGAAAAGAGTGTGACCGGACAAGCTTACCATTTCATATGGTCATTCATTTGCAGGGAGACACCCCAGCACAGCAAAGATCACTGTTATATACAGTGAACATAATGTAAGTTCCTCTCCAATCTCAAAACCAGTGACTATCTTGCACTCACCATTTTGAGAAGTCTACCAGCAAAGGCAAACTCCCTCAGTCTGCCACTGAACTGAGAGTGATGTATCATGACAGCAGTTGGACGTTTTAGATGATAACATCGCTCTCCATCTTGGATGACTGCTATGCAAAATTTTAATTTGTGTGTGGTGGGTATTTAATGTTTATGTTTTTAGTGTATGAAATTCAACCCAAAGGTTGGGTTGGATAAGCACCCAGAAGGTTGAATATGGATCTCAGACTCTTGAATTTGCAAAATTGGGCTGGAACTCTCATGAAAACAGGATCTGCCATGAGATATCTGCTAATTTCTTTCTCTGGTCTGGTTAGAAATACCACCAGAATAGTCTTTCTTGTAGTATTTTGGTAAATCTGTTTCTAATCCCTTCCAGAATCAGAAAGCTCAGAGGCATGTGAAAAATATAAAATAGCAGTGTTGCTTCTGGTAGTGGGAATAGGCAGAAAACGGCGGTGTTTGTGTGTTTTTGTTGTCTGTCATATTGCCCTCTAGTTGCTTGCCCAGAGCAGAGAGACTGTAAAAGATGAACTGCTGCCAGTTAGGGCACTTGTAGCTTCACCGCTAGAAGCCTGTGTTATTGAAACAGGGGTTCTATCTTGGCTGCCAGGTCTGTAATGCAATTTATGTAGCAATGGTGGACTAAACTGAGCCCTCCAATAGTAAAACATGAAGCAAAGGAACTATGGTCTGTGTTATGCTGGAGGTCAGAACAGATTATCATCATGTCCCTTCTGGCCTTAAAAACTATGTAGTGAAAAGCATTCTGGGCCAGAATTTCAGAAGCTGGCCTCTATTTTTCCACCCCCAGTTTAGTCCTGGAACCATTTAAGTTATGAGCTGCTAGACGCATAACTGTGAGATAATCACACACAACCAATGTTGAAGTGCTGCAAACATTTTTTTTAAATATGCCACAGAATAGCTGAGTCTTCTTAGTATGGGTCCACAGGACTTTTATACCCCTGGATAATATTTCCACAATACCTAAAATGTTCACTGATAAACACTGTTAATTATTTCAGCATGGCAATATTTCTAACCCAATCTACAGTAATGAAAATTAATTCTTTGATCCTCTCAATAGTGAAGAAATCTCAAAAGGTAGACCTCTAGCTTGTGGGGTCTTCATGAAGGTTATGCCTCCCTCTGGTAAGTTAAGCAGGATGCTATAGCTGAGATATTTCTGGACCCCTACCCAACAGAAAGGGCAGACGCAGAATATTTGGAGAACTTACTTCCTGTCAAATTCTTTGTAGGCACTTTGCAACCAGTTCAGAGAGGGTTTATTCCGACTGTTCAGGCCATAGTGAAAGTAGACAAGGGTGTAATCATTCTCCACATATTGGTCCAGTGTATACTTCAAGTACCTGAGAAGAGAGACAATACTTTACCATTAAAGTGATTTCTAATGTATTTTTATGGATTTAAACACTGAAAAGTGTTCAAAGAACCAAATTCACCATTTTTGCCCAGCATACTGATGCTTGTACATTCATGTTCATGATCAATTTTAATACGCACATTCATTATGCATCATGAAGCCAGTGATTCCATTTTCAGGGGAAAACTGCTCCACATTTAGACGACCACGTCTAGCTAAGAGTAACAAAAATTGCAGTGCTGACGGACAATCAAATGATGAAAAAACCTGAGCATACTTTCTGGAAATAATGAAGCCATACAGTAACTGAATGGGGCTCCCTGCTTTGTGTTCTGATCTTTCTGAATTCCTTTCTATTTTCTGAATAAATGTCATTAAAGCTTGTCCAAAAATGATGAAAAGTGAAGTTGTGAATTTTTTTGGTTAATTTCAAATTTTTTGAAAAATTTTAACCAGCTCTAATTACTGTGATTGGCATCAAATACTTCATTTGTCCTTAAATTAGTTCAGCTTTCTTTTGTATGGATTTCATGGTCAGATCACTATGTGTTAAGCTAATTTAAGGAAATGCACTACGTAATCCCATCTTGAAATAATAATGCATGTTTTTATAAACAGGTTTCTTTGTATTGATTCTTTTATGGTATAGTTTAAGGTACTTTTCTTTTTCCTCAGTTGTACAATTGAGAATAAGGGAAGGAGTTGCCCCCCCCCCCCCCCCAACTGAATTATTCAAATAAGGCAATGATGCCACTTGAATAGTACCATCTCGACTCACCTCTCTCTGAACCAGATTTTAATTTACCCGTGATATTACATTATCAATGCTTGCTTATTATTCTGTGGCGTAGTTTTAACAACTTTTCTTAATTGCATGTAGGCTCTTCTCATTTAATAAAACGTGTAGTTCCATGTGGATTTGGTAGGCTGGTGGCCATCTGCAAGTTCTGAGGTTACTGTGACTACTTATCTACGCAAATACACTTAATTTTACTGCTATCTTGTCCTCCCACCTTCTATTCCCTCGTATGTTGCTTATTCCCCATTGCTTATTGTAAAAGTCCCGTGAATTATCTGGGACAAAGGCTGTCTTTGTGTGACTTGTTTGTACATTGATTAATACAATAGGGTCTTGATCCCTGACTGGGGTTTTTAGGCATTACTTGAATGGAAATCATAATGATAACCATTCAGAAGGTGTTACAAAAAAAATGAAAGTCTGGAATTAAGGTACAATATCCCCAAGGCAATCTATTGAGCCTTCTTGTCTTATATAATTCCCTCGCATACTACAGCTAAAACACAGTATTTCTGAAAATAATGGAGCAGTGTTTCAGCTGGTGCAAATTACCATAGCCCACAGAGCTACGACAATTTGTGTCAGCTGAGCATCTGCCCCGTTTCTACACAGCCAACTGCCATTTCCAAGGCTGCAATAATATTGCTAGAAGCATTACTTACTGGGACAGTTTTTCTAAGAATGACAGTGAAAACACTGCCATACCAAATGCATTCCAACATGGTTTCATTTGCAAAATATCTACCAGGCTGGCCTGAGTCTGAACAGTTTCTCCTCAAACCTTAACTTGCTTGATCTGATCCTAGAAAGGAAAGATGGTCCATTGCTGGCTTAGGACTCAGAAGACCTGGGTTCAATGCCCTGCTCTACTACAAACTTTCTGTTTGACCTTGGGCAAATTACTTAGTTGCTCTTGTCAGCTTCCCATCTAGAACTCTGGGATAATAGCATTTCCTTATCTCACAGAGGTGCTAAGAGGAGCTTGACAATTGTGACATGCTTAGATACTATGGTAATGGGGGCACTATAAGCACCTTAGATAGAAAATTCTCAACACAGATGAGTAACTTTATTTACATTTGCAGGACCGGGAGAGAGAGATAGGTCCTATCCTAAACCCAAACTAGGTCATCCAGATAGCAGCATTTTATCTCTGTTACCATACTATAACAGATTTTTTAAAAGGATGTTGTAAATGATTATTGCTTTTCACAACATCTTTAACCAAGAAAAACCAACACCATTATAAGATGGGATAATGAAATACCAAGCTTAATGAAATACTTAGCTCATTAAATGTTAGTAATTAATGTGACTCATCCAAGGATCAAAAGCTAGAAGCACTGTAGTGTAAACAATAAAACAGCATTCTTACTAAATGTTTTTTGAGAAGAGAAAATAAAATAAAAACAAATTTTTCTGTTTCTGCAGCTGGTTAAATACCTTAAAAAGTATTTAGCAAATATAATATTCAATAAATATTGGTACAATTTATCAAATATGTTTGAAAAAAAATTAATTTTCTATTTGTTCATCCCTCAAAATAAGTTAAATTTTAAAAAATCCATTAAGAGTTGATTAATAACATAACTACAATACACAAAAAACTGCTGTTTCTAGTTAAGTTGCCGGGGCTTGGTTGCCAAGATAGTTTCACCCCTGATCCAGAGGCTTAGAAGTCAGGCTAGCATGTGCTAGATGCTCCTTTTCCACACTTGACCAAAAAAAGCCCATTCACCTACAGATGAACTCGTGAGAAATGGCATTTAAAATTTTAAGTAGGGTAAACTGGGAAGTGAGGGAAGGTGAAATGAGAAAAACTTACTCTAGTAGTCTGCTGTGATTGAGCTGATGGGAAGGGGGCATCAGACAGCAACTGAAAGTAATCACCTTTCTCCCAGAATTGTCATCCCCTGGTAAACAAAACAGTTAATAAAGACCTTTATATAGCTCATTTCATATACAGAAGGATCTTGAAACAAGATATGGATATGAAGCAAAACCCTGGATCTGAACACCTACAAACTCTGAAAAAGACCTGAACTTTGTAAATCCCATCTCTACTCCAGACATATTGTGAACTATGCCATCAATTTACAAATTATATACAGGAATTCCTTTACCCACCACTGGAGTGAATTAGAAGAGGCTGCTCAGCAGCGTATACTGGCCCCTGGGAACAGTAAGCGAAAAATGCCATATTCAAGTGAAGGCGAGAGCATTGAGCCCCTTTCAGGAGACACTCAACTCCCTGCGGAACTAAGCCCAGGAAGATTAAAGACCTACTTTTCAGACTGAAAGAGACGACATGTAACTGTTGATAGTGGGGGGCACAATTTAAAAGGTTGTGGTGGTATGCAGCAGGTTTTAGGGAAAGGTATATAAACCCTGGCAGAAATCTGGGAGGACACATGACCCCGTGTGCCCCCCATGTGTCGTCTCTGTAGACTGGTCTTAATTTGGCTTCCCTTTCCACATCCATATGGGGGCAAGAGTGTTTAAACATTTGATGCCTAGCTTTTGCCATTTATAATGGCTATAAATTATATGGGTACTAGTAAGGGAAAAGATAACTACTAGAGTCATTCAGTTGCTACCCAGGGACTTGGAAGCCCTTGGGTTCAATTCCCTGCTTTGCCACAGATTTCCTGTGTGACCTTGGGTAAGTCACTTAGCATATGTCCACACTGCATAGTAAACCTGAGTCTGTGGAACCCATGCTTGCAGACTTGGTATTTCCACGCCCACCCTTGAGTGTCCACATTGCATAGTGAATCCAGATCTCCCAACTGTGCTGATGTATACAAACTACCTTCTGCTTCTTGGGGTGTATCCTAGGGTTCCTTGACAGCTGTAGTTGCTCTAGGGCTTGGTTTGTAGTGGATTGTGGGAGAACTTGCCTGTTGATCCCACATAACTTGACCAGAAACAGTTTGACTGCAATACTGGTATAGAAGGGTACAGCTTGCTCAGGAAGGACAGGCAAGGAAAAAAGGGAGGAGGTGTTGCCTTATATATGAAAATATATATACACACTTGGACTTAGGTTGAGATGGCAATAGGAGATAGACTTATTAAAAGTCTCTGGGTAAGGACAAAAGAAGTAAAACACAAGGGTGATGTCCTGGTAGGGGTCTACTATAGACCATCTAACCAGGAAGAAGAGGTGGATGAGGCTTTTTTTAAACAAATAAAATCATCCAAAGCACAGGATTTTGTGGTGATGGAAGATTTCAATGACCCAGACATCTGTCGGGAAAATAACACGGCAGAGCACAGATTATCCAACAACTTCTTTGAATGTATTGAAGACAACTTTTTTATTTCAGAGAGCGAAGAAAGCTACTAGAGGCAAGGCTGTTCCAGATTTGATTTTGACAAATAGGGAGGAACTGCCTGAAAATTGAAAGTGGAAGGCAGCATGGGTGAAAGTGATCATGAAATGGCAGAGTTCATGATTCTAAGGAATGGTTGGAGGGAAAACACCACAATAAAGATAATGGATTTCAAAAAGGCAGACTTTAGCAAGCTCAGGGAGCTGGTAGATAATATCCCATGGGAAGCAAGTCTAAGGGGAAAAAAAGTTCAAGAGAGCTGGCAATTTTTCAGAGAAAGAGACATTATTAAGGGCACAAGAGCAAACTATCTCACTGTGTATGAAAGACAGGAAGTATGGCAAGAGACTGTCCTGGCTTAACCACAAGACCTTCAATGGTCTGAAATGCAAAAAAGAGTCCTACAAAAAGTGGAAACTAGGTCAAATTACAAAGAATGAATATAAACAAATAACACAAGTATGTAGGGACAAAATTAGAAAGGCCAAGGCACAAAATGAGATTAAACTAGCTAGAGACATAAAGAATAGCAAGAAAACATTCTACAAATGCATTAGATGCAAAAGGAAGACCAAGGACAGAGTAGACCTGTTACCCAATGAGGGGGGGGAGTCGATAGCAGAAAATGTGGAAATGGCAAAAGTGCTAAATGATTTTTTGTTTCAGTTTTCACCAAAAAGTTTAGCAGCAATTGGACGTGTAACTTAATGAATGCCAGTGAAAATGAGATAGGATCAGAGGCTAAAATAAGGAAGGACAAAGTTAAAAAGTACTTAAACAAATTAGAGGTCTTCAAGTCACCTGGGCCTGATGAAATACATGCTAGAATACTCAAGGAGCTGACTGAGAAGATATCTGAGCCATTAGCGATCATCTTCAAAAAGTCATGGAAGATGGGAGAGATTCCAGAGGACTGGAAAAGGGCAGATACAGTGCCAATCTATAAAATAGAGAATAAGGACAACCCGGGGAATTACAGACCAGTCAGCTTAACTTCAGTACCCAGAAAGATAACAGAGTAAATAATTAGGCCATCAATTTGCAAGCACCTAGAAGATAATAAGGTGATAAGTAACAGTCAGCATGGATTTGTCAAGAACAAATCATGTCAAACCAACCTAATAGCTTTTTTTGAGAGGGTAACAAGCCTTGTGGATAGGGTGGAAGCAGTAGATGTGGTATATCATGACTTTAGTAAGGCTTCTGATATGGTCTTGCATGATCTTCTCATAAACAAACTATGGAAATACAACCTAGATGGAGCTACTATAAAGTGAGTACATAACAGTTTGGAAAACCGTTCCTGGAGAGTAGCTATGAGTGGTTCTCAGTTAAGCTGGAAGGGCATATTGAGTGGGGTTCTGAGGGATCAGTCCTATGTCCAGTTCTGTTTAATATCTTCATCAATGATTTAGCTAATGGCATAGAGAGTACACTTACAAAGTTTGCGGGAGATACCTAGCTGGGAGGAGTTGCAAGTGCTTTGGAGGATAGGATTAAACTTTAAATGATGTGGACAAATTAGAGGAATGAAGTAAATAGGATGAAATTCAATATGAACAAATGCAAAGTACTTCACTTAGGGAGGAACAATCAGTTGAGCACATACAAAATGACTGCCTAGGAAAGTGTATTGCAGAAAGGGATCTGGGGGTCATAGTGGATCACAAGCTAAAGATGAGTCAATGGTGTAACACTGTTGCAAAAAAAGCAAACATCATTCTGGGATGTATTAGCTGGGATGTAAGCAAGACACGAGAAGTAATTCTTCCGCTCTACTCAGTGCTGATTAGGCCTGAACTGGAGGATTGTGTCCAGTTCTGGGTGCCACATTTCAGGAAAGATGTAGACAAACTGGAGAACGTCCAGAGAAGAGCAACAAAAATGATTAAAGATCTAGAAAACATAACCTATGAGGGAAGATTGAAAAAACGGGGTTTCTTTAGAATCATAGGACTGGAAGGGATCTAGAGAGGTCACCTAGTCCAGTGCCCTGCACTCAAGGCAGGACCAAGCATTATCTAGACCGTCCCTGACAGGTGTTTTGTCTAACCTGCTCTTTAAAATTTCCAGTGACAGAGATTCCACAACTCCCCAAGCTAATTTTTCTCCCGAGACAACTGAGGGGGGAACATGATAACAGTTTTCAAGTACATAAAAGGTTGTTACAAGGAGGAGGGAGAAAAATTGTTCTCTTTAACCTCTAAGGATAGGACAAGAAGCAATGGGCTTAAATTGAAGCAAGGACAGTTTAGATTGGACATTAGGAAAACCTTGTTAACTGTCAGGATAATTAAGCATTGAAATAAATTACCTTGGGAAGTTGTGGTATCTCCGTCACTGGAGATTTTAAAGAGCAGGTTAGACAAAACACCTGTCAAGGATGGTCTAGATAATACTTGGTCCTGCCTTGAGTGCAGGGCATTGGACTAGGTGACCTCTCCAGATCCCTTCCAGTCCTGCAATTCTATGAATATATCCAGCCAAGCCATTTTGTGTCCACACACACACAGCAGCTGGAGTCATCAACATGGATCCTGACCCAGTGGAGGAACTTCTCCAGGTCATGCAGGCAGTCCTATTTTGGGAATCAGGCAGAACATCTGTGAGATGCTGGTAGATGTTTTGTGGATTGTTGCTGATCTGCCAAAGGTACTTTTTGGAGGGGGATACGGACATGGCAGCCGTGACTCAGCTGATGCTGCTCAGACCTGTTGCCACAACTGTAGATTCTCCATACAGAGAACGGCGCTTCCGGAGCAGGGTCACAAGCACAGATGGCAGGATCACATCATCATGTGGACCTGGGACGAACAGCAGTGGCTCCAGAACTTTCACATTAAAAAAAAGCAGACATTCCTGGGTGGGGGAGAAGGGGGAAGGGTTCAGCATGTCCTGACCCTCTCCAGCACCACAACACACACCTAGGTGCACATGCTGGTCCAGAAGCGGGTTGCTGTAGCCACCTGGAAGCTGGCTACCCCAGACTGCTACAAGTCTGTTGCTAACCAGTTTAGAGTTGGCAAGTCTCCTGTGGGGGTGGAGGTTTGTGAGGTGAACAGGACTGTGATGTACTCAAAGGCGGTGGGCATTAAAACTGTGCTTGAAATACTTGTTGACTTTGAGAGAATGTGCTTTCCAAGCTGCACTGGGGACACGTGCCTGTAGTTCACCTTGCGTAAGGAACACGTGAATATATAAACTGCAGAAGACAGTACTCCATCATTATGCAGGCTCTGGGCGACCACAGAGGCAGATCACCATTCACAGTGGATGAAAAATTGTGGTAAAAATTAGCAAGATGTTGATTTAGCATGGAGATGCAGTACAGCCTCTTTTCAAGCACCCTGCACCCATGCACAGACGCGACAGACTGCCAGCCATTAGCACCCCTAACACCGACAGGCAGCCTCCTTCCGCTGTAATTTCAACTCGGATTTCAGCCACCTGTGGACCTATACACACCCTGACGTCTTTTGGACTCATCACAGACAGCTCGTTTTTGGATGTAGCATACAGGCAGTTTGGGAGAGCTCAGGGGTGGCCAATTTATAAGATGCACTGTATTACCAGAGAGGGGTATGTAAGGCTCATAATTGTAGTGCCCCAACCCATTTTTCTAAATCAGCGAGTAACTAGTAAAAATTTCATAACTTTTCCCCCCCTTAGTTCCCACTGTCCATTTTGAATCCCACATGGTAATGGGGGGGGAAATGCACCAGGGAAATGGTGTGGGTTCCTGAACGGAACTACACTACAACCCTCACTTGTATTTGCAATTTAATAGGGACATAAGCTGGAAATCCCTCCTATCCATACATTGACAACCACTATGGTGACAGAAACTTACCAGGCTCCAGCTCAGGCACTTCCTTTGCTACTGGTTCTGCTGTGGGCTGCTCCAGAGAGCCATCCTCAAACAGTTCCTGAGTATGGACCTAGAATGCACTGTAGTTGTCCCAGTGTCATAGCCTCCCTCATCAGCTCCAGAGTCACTTCTTGCCTTTGTCTGGCAGCAGCCTCTCCTCCAGTGGTGGCTGTGATAGGTGATTATAAGGGCATAATGCCTGCTCAGAAGATTGACATGCACCACTGTAGGCTCAGTGCTTGCTGACGTTCCCAGCACCTGGGTGAATTCTTTGTAAAGAGGCAGAAGACAAGGAGTTCCCAGAGGTGTCATTAGCATCCTTGACTTTACGGTTGTCGGTCTTCAGCTGCTTGATTCATTCTGCACTGATCGCCAGTCCAATGGATCCCCAGTGCCACCAGCCACTCAGATATAGCTTTGTACACGACCATTTCTTGTGTTCTTGCTGAAGTCAAAAGTCTTGCTCACCTCACACAAGAAGTTGACCAGAATCCAGCTGTGTTCCTCTGACCAGCTAGCAGTATGCTTGATGCAAAAGTGGCCATAGCTAACACATGATGGTTAGCTGTGATTCCAGTTGAGCGGTCCATATGGAAATGAAGGGTTAAACACTGAACAGTATTTGAACCAGGCAGTTGCTTCAGGAGCCTGGGAGCTCAGTGTGATTTTTTGGGATGGAAGGACTGAGAAACAGGCCTGGAGTCTGTGGGATAATGGTGGCAGACTCTCCAGACCCAAGTCTGGTGACCTAGGACTTGTGCCACATCTACACTGCAAAATCCTTGGACTTGGACCTGCATCACAGTGGGGCAAGAGCTTGGATCCATACTTCTGGCTGGGTCTGCAGGCCCAAATCCTGAGGGCTTTCAGACCTGACTGGGGTGTGGGTGGATGGTAGGCGTCAGACCTGAGTCAGAGTCCAGATTTACTATGCAGTGTAGACATACCATTAGGGTCAGATTCTTAACATGCAGATAGGCACCTAGTGGGACTTTCAAAAGGAAGTTAAGTGCCTAAGTGCTATCTGCATCTTTAGGTACCTAAATATTTAAAAAATCTGGCCCTCAGTCTCCCATGATTCCCCATCTTAAAATGGGGATAATAGCATTGCTGTACCTCACAAGGGAGTTGGGAGGATAAATATATTAAAGACTGTGAGGTGCTCAGATACTATGGTAATATGGGGCTATATAACTACAATGGGAAGACATTTCTGTTAAATTGACTGCAATGTTCTTCATTATTTTAATGGGCCTAATTCACATATAACCCTGCCTAAACTCTAGCTTCAAAGTAAATCACACTTAGGTCCTGCTCCTACTCCCATTGAAGTCTCAAGAAAATTTGGCTTTGATGTCATGGGAGCAGAATAAATCTTAAAATGAGTATTCTTCATTACTGGTTTCTTGCAGTCATCTGATATATAGCTGGTAAAAAGCAAGATGAAGAAAAAGAAAGAATGAAGGGAAGGAAACGGGTAAAACTGGTAAGTGAAATGAATTAGTGAATAAATACTTAAATCTTCTGAAAAGTTGGGAGAGTATAGCTTAAGACCAATTCTCAGGCTGTTCTAACTTGTGCAACCGATGCTGGTCCAGAGCAGAAGCACTAACCTAATGATATTCTTTGCAACACAGCCATACAAATTTTACATGGATGAACTGTTCTTAAACAATGTCTCCAATCTATTAGGTACTAATACGCTTTCATTCAACATCAGACAAGCAATTCTTTTTGTACTGAATGCTTTTATATTGTTAAAAAAAATCCTTGTATTTCTTTTGTCCAATAAATGGAAATCATCATCATCTACGCATGTTTGGGTTCCCCTATGTATATTCTACAATACCTCAGGGATCCGCTGCAGGAGAGTATCGTGTTTCAAACCCATCCCATTATGTTGGGGGCAGGGGAATTAATATTTAATGGAATTTCTATGTAAAAAAAATCCTGATTAAAATACTAAATACAGTATTCATGTACTACTTCAGAAAGAAAAGGGTAATAGCACAATGAACACTTGGCTCATGCACTGAGGTAATCAGTAGTCTGTTGATAAAATAAGTCGCTATTTTATTTCCTGGGGGATTTTTTAAGTGCTTTTCATCTGAAATTCATGGCGCACTTACAAAGGCATTCAAATCTGACAAATAAGCATTAAAATTAATTATAAACAAATATGAAACTACAAACATTACCAAAGGGCTTTTCTTCCCTAAATCCTGACACTATTTGACCTATTTGTTCATGTCAGACAGATATGTTACTATATAGCATTGATATAATGCAAGCACATAAGACAGACATGATATTGTATTAGTAGAAGTAGGTACACTATGAGGGGTTTTTACACCCTCCTTCAGGCATCCAGTATTAACTAGTGTGGGAGACAGGTAGAACATTTTCTTTGCCAGACAATGTCACCTCCATGAACAACAGAAATGTATGCCTGGTTTCCAGTTAAGGTAATAAAGTCTCTTATTGTTACTCTTGAACTCCTACCTGCATTTGATTACCTGCACTGAGGGCTAGAACAACCACCACCTTGCTCTTACACAGATACACATATCTTTACAAAGGAAGTATTATTACCCCAATTTTACTGATAGGAAAACGGAGATGAAATGACTTGCCCAATGTTACCTAGGCAAGCCTGTAGTAAAGCGGAGAACCCTGCTCTCATGAGTCCCCATCCATGAGTCCTGGTCCACCACCCACACTGCCTTCCAATCAGAAAAGATGACTGGGAGGCATGACTTTTGGATTCTATTCCCAGCTCTACCCCTGATTTACTGTGTGATCTTGAGTACATTACCCACTCCATGCCTCAATTTCTCCATCTGTAGTAAGGGTACAATAATAATACCAACTTCACAGGAATGCAGAGACATAGAAAAACTCCTGTTTTTTCATACAAGTCTAATTCATTAATAAAATTTTGAAAAAAAACCTATCATTTAAAAATTAATGGCTGAGCAAAACAAAACTGGAGCTCCACTGGTATGACGGAGAAGGCGGCTGGCCAGATGTTCTGTGTGAGAGCCTTGCAGCTTGGAATTCACCACCCCACTCAGTCTAAATCCCTCTTGTTTTCCCCCATACATTTGAAAATAGGGGTTTGGAGTGACAGGAAATTGTAATGGTAAGGGAGGAGAATAGTTCAAGAATTGGAGTTTGTGATAGGTTATCTTAAATTTCTGTATTTAGCATGTATTTTTATGTTGCATAAAGGGCACCTAGAGAATAAAAATAGGCTCTTATTTTAGTATTTATATAATTCAAAATACAAAAATGAAGTAAAAGTTACATGGTGAAGGTTGCCTTTTCCTGATAAATTAGCAAGAAATAAATTAGAAGACAAGGATGCACATTCTGTAGGAAATCAATGCAAAAAAGAAGTGCAATCTGAACAATACCCCTTGATATACCCACAATATATACTTCTGAAGTGTTTTCAGGTCAGGGAGGTTTTGTTTTAATTTAATGTTATTTTTTTTTTTTTTTTAATTTCATGGACCAATGACAGCTAGAATTTCAGATGAAAATGAATAACCTGCTCAACCCTTCTTGAAAAAGGGTGCTTCTTGCATCTGTCACCATTCCCCTGCTCTAGATGAGTACATTCAAGTAAAACCACTAATTCAGCCCATCTTTCATCCCATCCCAGGAGTTACAGCATCTAAATACTCTGGAAAAAAAAACCCCAGAAGAACTGGGACAAAATGGGCAGAAAAAGCCACACTGAGATGAGAGCAGTCTGACCTCAGGACTAGATTTCCCCTAGCACTGGGGAAGAAGTCTGTTATGAGAACACTGGTATCAGGGAGAGGAAGAGGGGCAGAGAGCAAAGGCGTACCATTTCTCAGATATGATTAGGTTTTCTAGTTTCTAGACACTGTTTGTATGAATTGAAGAAATGAATCATGCCAAACCAGGTGGGCCTGCACAACAAAGTTTGAATCCATAAATTCTCAAAATATAGTGCAGTTCAGATCTGGGGCCCTAATTTGGGCCTATATCTTGTTAAAATTAAGTTCATCACACTGAGAATATATATAGATATAGCTACACACACACACACAAACAGCAATTTTAAGTTACATTTCATTTCTAATGTTTTTTCCCATTGGTTTCAACTCAGGATGAGCTTCTAATTGTCTGATTTCCCATTCTTCTTACCTGTTAGCATGAAACTGCCAGATGATAGCCAGATGCAGAAGGGCTAAAAACCCAAGAGCTTATTTTTTAAATGTTTGTTTTGTTTCTATTTGCATTTTCAGTATGTTGACCTGCCTATAAAAAGTTTGAAAGGAAAACCACTATATAAATTATTTGCGGATTTTCAGATGAAAAGGTGCTATATAAATATTACTTGAAGTCCTTAAGGAGCCTCAACACTTAAATTAACTATCTGGGCAGAGCCCTGCAGCAGTGCAGAATTCCATTAACTTCAGTGGGGCTTCGTGCTGGGGCAAGGATCTGCCCACATGGAGTCAGCTGCAGAATAAGAGCAGATTTTCAAAGGTATTTATGTGCTTAAAGACACAGATAGATGCCAAATGAGACTTCCAAAAGTGTCTAAGCAGGTTAGGCACTTATCTTCCATTGAAACTGGACACCTAACCTGCTCAGGCACTTCTGAAAATCCCACTTGGAGATATGTGCATCTTTAGGTGCCTAAATACCTTTGTCAATCTGGCCCATAGTTCTCACTCGGGGCAGGTCTACACTACCATTTCACTCGATCTAACTTACATAGCTTAGCAGTGTGAAAAAGACCCGCCCCCCCCAACCACCTGAGCAATGCAAGTTACAGCACAATAATCGCTCTCCACACCAGCATCGCCCACTGACACAGCTTCCGCCTCTCACAGAGGTGGAGTAACTATGCCGATGGGAAAGCGCTCCCCCGTCAGCACAGATCATCTTCATCAGACGTGCTGCAGCGAGTGTAGCTGCACCGATGTGGCTAGCGCTTCTAGTGTAGACCTGTCCTCAGGCACAAGTCTCTGAAGTCATTAGGCCAAATTGTGCTCATCCATTTCAGGGACTGAAATTGATTTTCCCTCTTGTGGCATGTGAGGATATTAGGTACTGCCCTTGGATCAATCGCCCAAGATCATGCAGACGCACCTGAAGCAAAGTGTAATGGCAGAGATCTCAGTACATCACTGGCTGTGGCAGGGTCAGGACTATCAGCTGGAGCAGATTGTGTTGAGCCAGTTCTCCTAAAACTACAAAACCAAACTGTCCCTGTGCATTATGTGCTGACAGAAGCGGCTTCCCCATTGAGAAGGCGCATATAACATGTACAGTCCATATTAAGATTTGTGCAAATTAAAATACAAGATCACAGGAAAACCTTTGGGATTTTCTCCATATTTCAAGTCTATGCTGATCACTGCAATACATGTATATTGCACAGCACTTTTCATA
This sequence comes from Emydura macquarii macquarii, assembly GCF_026122565.2. Classification (NCBI taxonomy): domain Eukaryota; kingdom Metazoa; phylum Chordata; order Testudines; family Chelidae; genus Emydura; species Emydura macquarii. Next base: position 11,060,088 of record NW_027132342.1, on the reverse strand, counting down.
CCCAATACAAATTTAAAAACAAAACAAAACCACTCACCAGCAGATGCAGGGAAAGGCAGCTCAGAAAATTAATTGTTTTACTTTTTAATTAAGATCGTGGATGGCACAGCAATTGCTAACTGCATCTTGCAGATTAAAGGTACCTTATAATGGATGTAGCTCTTCCTAATGTGCAAATCAACTCTTGGGACTCTTGTAATTTCAAGTTCTACATTTTGAGGAATTTTGTATTGATTAAGCAATATAAAACACTATCATCATTTTATTATGTTTTCTACATCAATTATGGCTACAGGGCCTGCTTCTGCTCCTTCTAGAGTCAATAAGAGTTGTGATGATGATACCAGATTGTACCAAATGGTACAATGGATAATGGAACCAGGATGGTACCAAATTGTATCACAGAATTTCTAAAGACAGAAATTCCATGATTGAATAAAAAGTACAGCAGTTGGAATATACAAATTGACCAGCTGACCAGAATGATGACAGAGTGATTGTGAAATGCTCAGGGAGATTAGCAAGGCTACAAAAACAGGAAACCTAAAAATAATGGGGGATTCCAATTATCCCCATATTGACTGAGTAACACGTCACCTCAGGATGGGATGTAGATATAAAATGTCTGGATGTTATTAATGACTGCTTCTGGAGGAGCTAGTCCTGGAACCCACAAGGTGAAAGGCAATCCTTGATTTAGTCCGAAGTGGAGCATAGGATCTGGTGACTATAGCTGAACTATTCAGTAACTGTGCTCATAATGTACTTCAATTTAACATCTTTGCTGGGGGGAAGAATACAAAAGAAATCCACCACAGTAGCATTTAACTTCAAATAGGGGAACTACACAAAAATGAAGAAGCCAGTTAAATGGAATTTAAAATGTACACTCACAAGAATGAAATGCCTGCAAGCTGCATGGAAACTATTAAAAAACACCATAATAGAGGCTCAGACTAAATGTATACTCCCCTCTCCCCCCCAAAAAAACCTAAAACAAAAAAACAATAAGAGATCCAAAAAACACCACCATGACTAAATAATAGAGTGTAAGAGGCAGTCAGAGACCAATAGACAAATAGACAAAAGACATTCTTTACAAATTGCAAGTCAAATTCTACTGAGGAAAATAGAAAGGAGCATAAACTCTGGCAGGTCAAGTGTAAGAGTATAATTAGGGAGGCCAAAAAGAATTTAAAGACACAAAAAATAGCAGCAATTTCTTCTTAAAGTACATCAAAAACAGGAAGACTGCCAAACAATCAGTTGGGCCACTGGATGATCGAGGTGCTATATGAGCACTCAAGGAAAACAAGGTCGTGGAGAAGCTAAATGAATTATTTGCATCTGTTTTCACTGCAGTGGATAGGAGAGTGAGTCCCATCCCTGAGCCATTCTTTTTAGGTGACAAATCTGAGGAACTGTCCCAGATTGATGTTTCAATAGAGGAGGTTTTAGAACAAATTGGTAAATTGAACAGAAGTAAGTCAGTAGGACCAGATGGCATTCACCCAAGTTCTGATGGAACTCCAATATGAAATTGCACAACTAATAACTGTGGTATGTAACTTATTACTTAAATCAGCCTCTGTACCAGATAACTGGAGGATAGCTAATATAAAGTTAATTTCTAAAAAAGGCTCCAGAGGCTATCCTGGCAATTACAGACTGGTAAGCCTAGCTTTAGTACCAGGCAATCTGGTTGAAACTATAGTTAAAAAAAATCAGTCATCAGACATGGAGATGAACACAATATGTTGAGGAAGAGTCAACACAGCTTTTGTAAAGGTAACAAAAGTCGTTCAACATATTTATAAATAATCTGGGAAAAGATCTGGGTAAACAGAGAAATGGCAAAGTTTGCAGATGATACAAAAGTACTCAAGATAGTTAAGTCCAAAGCAGACTGTGAAAAGTTAGAGATCTCTCACAAAACTGGATGACTGGGAAACAAAATTGCAGATGAAGTTCAATGTTCATAAATGAAAAGTAATGCACACTGGAAAACATAATCCCAACTATACATATAAAATGATGGCATCTAAATTAGCTGTTACCACACAAGAAAGAGATCTTGGAGTCATTGTGGATATTCTCTGAAAATATTCACTCAATGTGCAGCGGCAATTAAAAAAGGTAACAATGTTGGGAACTATGAGGAAAGGGATAGATAACAAAACAATAAATATCAATAATGCCATTATATAAATCCATGGTATGCCACACCTTGAATACTGCGTGCAGTTTCAGTTGCCCCTTTTAAAAAAGATACATTAGAAATGGAAATGATACAGAGAAAGGCAACAAAAATGATTAATGGTATGGAACAGCTCCCAAATAAGGAAAGATTAAAAGGACTGGGACTGTCCTGCTTGGAAACGAGACAACTAAGTGGGGGGATGTATGATAGAGGTCTGTAAAATCATGAATGGTGTGGAGAAAGTGGATAAGGGAGTGTTATTTACCCCTTCACATAACACAAGAACCCGGGGTCACCCAATGAAATTAACAGGCAGCAGGTTGAAAACAACCATAAGGAAGTACTTCTTCACACCATGCAGTCAGCCTGTGAAACTCGTAGCCAGGAGATGTTGCAAAGCCCAAAAGTATAACTGGGTTAAAATAAGAATTGGACGCATTTTCCTTGAACTTATCTATCAGTGGCTGTTAGCCAGGATGGTCAGGGATGCACAACACCATGCTCTGGGTGTCCCTAAACCTCTGACTGCTGGGACTGGATGGCAGAGGATGGACCACTCGATAATTGCCCTGTTCATTTCATCCCCTCTGAAGCATCTGGCACCTGTCACTGTCAGAAGACTGGGCTAGATGGATCATTGGTCTGACCCAGAATGGACATCCTTCTGTTCATATGTAATGGGACTAATCTTCAGATGTGTCAGAGGTGATGTGGATTGTTGTTCTAAGCAACCTTTCTGGTTATCTGAAACTTGGGAGCTGAGGTTAAAAAGGATCCCCAGGATAAATTAGAGCAGCCTAAACTTTAAGCTTTGTCCATCAAACTTAGCAAATTGCAAAACACCTAACCCACATCTTCGGAGTGTGGCTCTGTGTCCCTCTCTCGTGGCAAGACCAAATAAAGGTTTCTGTATCAGCTACATCTTTGAGCTAACAGCACCGAGTCTTTTAGCTCAGGCCATAGAGACTCATTTTGTCAGATCTAGGTGCCCTAGGCTCTATCCCTGCTGCCAACAATCCACCCGGCTCATTATATAAGGGTGAGAATAAAACAGTTTTGTAAATGGCTAAGGAATTTTTAACAACACAAATGATTACTTTTTTGTTAAAATATAGTTTTGTCTTTCAGTTCAAAACCATGTTCCTCTCAGTGGTATACACTATGATCCTGTCTATACTTACCTCCGGGATTCAGTGGCAGTCGATGGGAATTACGCAAGCTACGCAAAAAACTTGTGTAACTTCCGTCGACTTTTGGGCTCCTCTTCTCTGCGCCGTCTTCACTGCACTGTGCTGACGGGAACTGCATTCCCGTTGACGCAGCGCTACTCCACTTGCAAAAGTGGTCTTAGTACATCGATTTCTGGATTGACTGAGCGTGTCTGCACTGACCGCTCAGTCGATCCAGAGAAATCGATCTGACGGAGGCGACTTTGCTACCGTCAGTGTAGCTGTAGCCTATTTTGTGTTAGATTTTCCGTTAAGAAATTCAGCTCTGTGATTGGAAAACTCTGTTAACAGGACAAAATTAACAGAGCATAAAACTAGAATAGTTGGCTTGCTGACATGAGTGTGGTATAAATATAGGACAATCAGAATTATGAGTTTAGGTGCTTGAATCTCCACACTTGTGCACAAAGATGCTGAGAAATTAGAAAGCTAGAAAATAAACGTGGAGTCCAAGATTATCAGGCTTCAAAATAAGAGACAATCAGAATAAGATAACAATGTGGTCTGGGTGGCTGTAGCAAAGGGCAACTGGATAAAGGGTGCACCACTGCTGCCACTGAAGCCAAAGGCAAAACTTCCATCTATATGGAAAGGCCCCAATTTATAGGGGCCTTTCACAGAGAGGTTCTGCTATAATCCAACCCAGACAGGTAATGAAAGTTAACATCTTGTGGTTGTTGGCTTATTTGAAGTGAATCCTGTTCCCAATGAATCTGTCTAGATACTTACATGGCCTCCATTACCACAGTATCTGAGTATTTCAACTTTGGAGCTAAACACATGAATTCAAAGTCAAAATATGACATTCCTCCCCTAGCGACAGCACTGTGAGCTGAGATCTTCAAAGCTTCTTGGGAGATTCAAAAATTCAATTTTCCTGAACTTGAACGGAGTCAGAAGTGAATCTGAATCCCTTAAGCAACTTTGAAAATCCTAGCCAAGAGCACTAGAGATGAAATTCTCCCCTCTGCAGAGAGTCAGCATAAGATCTTTGCCCCACTGAAGTCCCATGTCAGCCCTATGGACTTTATAGATGCAGAAAGAATGTAAAAAGAAAATTACAGAGATGCTCAGACAACAATTTTAAGGATGTTGTTTGCACTTAAATCATTCACTCCTTAGGAAATTGGAATGCTTTTAAACAGGCACCAAAATTGCCATGGATGTTCTAAACCTTTTATTTCTTTAGCTTGTCCAAATTTAGGCAGCAGGAGCAAACTGTTTATGATTTAGGGGACACATTTGATTCACTCAGTGAGCACTGAGGCTGACATGGATTTGAAGGTTCCATAGTTATTTCACACTTACAAAAAGATGGCACTGTTTTCATTTTACAAGTTCTTTCTCGGGTTGTGTTCACTAGTCTGAATTCCAGTCATGTTTTCCATTTATTTGGAATTCTTTGTGAAAAGACTGCACCTGGAATCATGGCTTTAGCTCGATTCAGGAAAGCACTTAAGCATATGCTCAACTAATTTCCTATATATAGATGGACTAAAGTGCATGCTCAAGTGATTTCCTGGACCTGGGCCTTTTTTCTCTACACAAATCATATTATATATATTTTCCATATAGTTTTCTTAAACTCTTGGCTTACGTCAATGTTTTGTTTTACCACTTGTTCTTTCAGTCAGACAAAAGCACAAAAAGTGGAAGTGTGCTAATAAAGTTTGCAGATGACACAAAGTTGGGAGGTATTACTAATACAGAGAAAGACCAGGATATCATACAACAAGATCTGGATGACTTTGTAAACTGAAGTAATAGAAATAGGATGAAATTTAATAGTAGAAAGTGCAAGGTCATGCATTTAGGACTAAGAACAAGAACTTTTGCTATAAGCTGGGCACACATCAGTTGGAAGTGACAGAATGAAGAGAAGAACCTGAGCATATTGGTTGATCACAGGATGACTATGAGCCGACAATGTGATGTGGCCATGAAAAAAGTGAATGCGGTCTTAGGATGCATCAAGCGAGGTATAGGAGAGTAGAGATAGGGAGGTGTTAGTACTATTATACAAGGCGTTGATCAGATCTCATCTGAAATACTGTTTGCAGTTCTGGTCTCCCATGTTTAAGAAAGATGAATTCAAACTGGAACAGATGCAGAGAAGGGCTATGATCCGAGGAATGAAAAACCTACCTTATGAGAGGAGACTCAAAGAGCTTGGCTTGTTTAGCCTAACCAAAAGAAGGCTGAGGGGAGATACGATTGCCCTCTATAAATACATCAGAGGGATAAATACCAGGGAGGGAGAGGAATTATTTAAGTTCAGCACCAATGTGGACACAAGAACAAATGGATATAAACTGGACATCAGGAAGGACTTGAAATTAGATGAAGGTTTCTAATCAGAGGAGTGAAGTTCTGGAACTGCCTTCCAAGGGGAGCAGTGGGGGCAAGAAACCTAGCTGGCTTCAAGACTGAGCTTGATAAGTTTATGGAGGGGATGGTATGATGGGACAACCTAATTTGGCAACTAACTGATCTTTGACTGCTAGCAGAAAATGCCCAATAGCCTGTGATGGGATATTAGATGGGATGGATTCTGGGTTACTATGGAGAATTCTTTCTAGGTGTCTGGCTGGTGAGTCTTGTCCACGTGCTCATGGGTTCAGCTGATCATCATATTTGGGATCGGGAAGGAATTTCCTCCATGGCAGATTGGTAGAGGCCCTGGGGGGGGGGGGGGTTTGCCTTCCTTTGCAGTGTGGGGTCACTGCCTGTTGAAGTCTTTAAATTATTATTTGAGGACTTCAATAACTCAGTCTTAGGTTAGGGATCCATTACAGGAGCGGTGAGTGAAGTTCCGGGACCTGCGTTGTGCAGGAGGTCAGACTAGATGATCAAAATGGTCCTTTCTGACCTTATAGTCTATGAGTCTAGAAGGCACCACTAGCTTTCTGATGTAATTAATTCTTTAAGTTTCATCTGGTTCCATTCTTGAAATTGAAATAGCAAAGTGAGCCAAACCCACCCCAGATTTAACTCTGAAGTCAATGGAGTTATGCCTGGAATTAATTTGGACCTCTGGATGACAGAGACGCTCTGATGCTGTATTGAGGGTTAGCACCAGTTTTAGAGATGCAAAGTCAATATTTTGCTGTTACACAAATAGCTTCCAAGAAAACAGAGATTAAAGAGAGCAAAGAAATACAAGAATGGTTCAATGGAACATGTATACTACGTGCCTATATTCTTCAAGGGTGAGATTTTACATCTTCCTCTCAAACAATTTATGAACTACTGTCAGAAACATAGTGTCACGCTGTGTGGAATGGCTCATGACTGAGAGTGCCAACCTCAGGACAGACTGTCTAAAAGCAGGGCAGACATCCCAAACTGGTGGTATGTTCTATAATTAGATTTCACCAACCCTGTAACAAATGTGAACTCCTAGATCACTATAACAATCTTATCATGGAGTCACAGTGAGTCCCCTTGGGCTCTCCAGTCTATTTTGCCACCCAGGCAAGCGGGACTTAGTGATAAATGGTCACTTACACCAAAAAAAAAAATCACTAAAAATTTTCAGGCTGCTTCCAGTCTCAAGAGACTAGTCACATACCGATCTCATACAAAAGACAACACCTGCAGCCAATGCTGTAATAAACTAACTAAAGGTTTATTAACTCATTTCTTTTTCCTAGTTATTTACAGTTTAAAGCAAGCAAGCATGTATACACAAATGAGTTCCATCTGTGATGACTGGTGACAGAGACATAGTAATCTGTCAGCACTGAATGTCTTTTCAGGCCTTAATCCAGGTTGACCCTGGGGACCTCAGATTTTTGTTTCTTAGCTCCAGCCCTTGAGAGAGTGCAAGCAGCAAAGAGAGGAAAAATCTTCATGTTAGCTCTTTTTATTTCCCTCTTCCAGCATTCCGACCGATGAGACGAGGCCTTGTGCACATATTTCTCTATAGGAGATGGGGCAATCAACAAAGCTTTTTTTCTACAATGGACCACTCAATTTTTGATAGCCCTCCTAGATGGGCAGGGGAGCCTCTCATCCCATCTGAGTTTACAAGTTCAAAGCAGACACTTTTACAGTTATAAAACAAACATATTTTACATTGTAGCATAGAATATAGACATTACAAATAAGATTAATGCATTCATCAATTTACAAGCATTTGAGTCTAAACACCTCCTTACAAGTCTATCTTGAACAATATTAACTGAACTGGTGGTTTGATTTCCAGCTATGAATTTGTCAGTGCTCAGCTGACACCTAGATTTGGCAACAGCTGGCACTGGGTTTGCCAGTGTCATACACGGTACCAGATTAGAAGGATCATTGGTCTGCTCTGGAGATATGCCTAGACCAGATCCTCAGATCTGAACACTCCCAAATTTTTCAAGAATTCACATTCAAATCTGAACATTGAAGCTCAAGCTCAGCTTCATTTTCTTTTACATAGAGATTCCTGTGTTCTTAGGCTATCAAAGTAAAAGAGATTACAAGCAGGCCCTTATTCTCTGGCTGAATTTGAGCAAATACACAGTCCATACATACCCTAAGACTTTAGACCTTCCTGTTGTGCAATACTTTCCGTTTAAACTTCTAAAAAACAAATATAGTATGTATAGTCTGATGGCCTATAAGCCCATCAAAGAAATAAATGTTTAGTATCCGTCTTTTGGCTATGTGAATGCTGTATTTTGTGGTCTTTGATTAAGATGACAGGAAAAGAGAAATTTATAGAGGAGACATTATTATACCAATTATGTTAATTGGAAAAGGGGTAGGGAGCTCATGAACATGCATATTTAAAAAAGAGCAAGTCAACTCAAATTACCAGCTTTAGCCTAACGGCTAACAGGACAAAAATATGTATCTAAGTATTAAGATAGACTTCAGAAATTCTTCTAGAAACACACACAAAATCAGCAAACATGCAAAAAACTGCACAGGGTCATGAATGAAATAATTAGAGACCATACTATGAGAGGATAACGTAATGTAAGAATGGTCATACTGTGTTAGGCCAATCATCCATTCAGCCCAGTATATTCTGTCTTCCAACAGTGGCCAGTGCCAGATGCTTCAGAGGGAATAAACAGAACAGGGCAATTATCAAGTGATCCAACCCCTGTCGTCCAGTCCCAGCTTTGGTAGTCAAAGGAAAATAAGGGAAAGAATGGAGCTTGATGTACTATGTAGCTTTTACGTGTTCCTCTATTTGCACCACAAAAAAAAAGATCTCAGTTTTATTTCTAATCAGCTTCTTTAAAATTAAAGTCAAAACAATCAGTACTGCAACAGCCTTAACTACTGCGGAATTCCAAAAATATTCATATGCTCACAAATGGGTACATCACAGACCAGCAGAATAATTTGCATGTTTCAAGCTGACATATATGCAAAATAGCCAACTGCACATCAGCATTAATGAGACAAGTCAATCTGAGTAAACATCCCAATTTTAGTCTGAACAATTATTACAGTTAAAACTCTTAAAAAATCCACCAGTTTTTTGTTTGACAGTGGAAATTGGACTAACTTTATTTCACACTGTATAAATATGAACAGACTCCAAAGAAGTCTTTTGGATCTTGTCAAAGCTATTGTTATGGAAAGCAGGTATAAATTATTTTAATTTATTGCAGGGAAATTAGATTGTTATTAAAACATAATAAAAGGCCATTTTTTTGCATTTAAAAAATAATTGTGGAAAATAAAATCAAAGGAAAAGCCAGAAAAATTATTGCACGGAATCATCACTTAGATTCTGTCACCCTCATTCCTTATCCATTTATAATATATTCCATTTCTTTTGACCACAAAATTAGAATGGCATGAACAGCTTGCAGAATTACTTTAAGTCACTCCAAACACTGAAATTATAATTTGTTTTATTTGAAAGAAAGATTATTAAAATGTATAATAACCAGATACAAATAATTTTTTTTAATGATTTTTGTTTTCAAAAGAAACTGACATTTTGCCAGAGGGGAAGGAGATTTGACTATCCCTTTTTGATTTGTTTTAAATCCAGCAAGCATTTGAATTTGACTCAGCACCAGTTAAAAGAGGAAGTAGGGAAGTCTCTCTGCTGAATTGAAGAGTTCCCCTTCCTCTCCCCATTCTCCTCCTCCTTATTTGATTCTCCCCTAGAGTTTTATGATTTCTAAATATTAAACAACAATTCTGATGTGTGGCTGCTGGCTATGCACTTGGGTTTTGCATTTAAATTTCAATGTGTTTGCCAAGCTCCAGCATGTTATTCCAGACATGCCAGCTAAAAGCACTGCTTTCTGATCTTAAAACAGTTATTTAACTTTTGACTATAAAGGCCACCGCATTAAGAAAATCATTTGTACAGAAGTAAACTTTTAACCAGATTCATCCCTGGTGTTCTTCTACTTGCTTCAATGGAGTTAAATCAGGCATATATGTGGCCTTTTAACTTCAGTTTGAGCAAACACACTTACTTAAGAAAGGAGATCTAAAGTAAAACAAGAAAGCTGCAAATGAACATTTTTTAAAACCATGCTGATTCTCAGTCCAGAGAAATCATGAAGCACACGCCCCAAACCTGATAGGTCACAAGATTGAAGTGAACATTCACAAATAAAAATAAGACAGCTGAGACTATTATTGAATACAGAGGCTATTTAACATTCTCTCCATTTTGTATTCTCTTTTCCTGTAGCTTACCAACAGTGAAAGCATGATTTTTTTTCACTGGTTCTGTTTCAAGAAGAAGAGTATATATATTATATAATCACTTATGCCAAAAACTTTGGCCCCTTTTGAATTTCCCCACCATTTAAACTCCTCCTACTCAAGAGGCAGAGCCTAGCTTAGAATTCAGAGGACATACTTTCTGTTTGCCTCTATGGTATTCAGACATTTTGATCAACAACTAGTTTCCTCTCAGGCCAATTTCCTCATTTAGGAGAAATCGCTAAGACTGCCATGCAAATACAAAATAATAAGAAAATCTCAGAAGAGATTTTCAAAACTACTTTCTTCAGAGCATTTAGTGGAGTATCAGGATCTGTGCCCATAGGCATGATTAACATAGAACGATGGTCTAGAAAATACTTAGTCCTGCCTCAGTGCGGAGGACTGGACTAGATGACCTATCAAGGTCACTTCCAATCTTACATTTCTATAGTTCCAGAGTCTCTCGAAAGCTTATGTCTGCAAATATTAAATTTGTTAGTCTTTAAAGCGCCACAGATCTCTTGATGTTTTTGCTGTATACAGACTAACACGGCTACCCCTCTGGAACTGTTCTACATGGAAGGCACTGAATTTAGCCGTTTGAAATGGAAATCCACCAGCTCCATGAAAAAACTTGCACAGATACAAACAGACATCTTTCTATCCAAGTGCAAACAAATGGACATCATACCTAAAGAACTAAAAGTGAAAAATCCCTTACAATCAACATATTTTACAGACTATAGTGACAAATTATGTCACACACTCTCTAAGAAACTAAGGAACCACCTGATCAGCATCCTGTACAGCAAACAAGAAAAGATCAAGAAGGAACTCTCAACGCTGGATACTCTCATGAAAAGTCAAACTTCCACAGAAATCTCCTCATGGCTGGCCTTTACCAAAACAAGACAGTCCATTTACAACACACACTTTGCTTCTCTACAGAGGAAAAAAAGACTCTAAAGTATCTAAAATCCTACATGCCACAAGAGACCACAACTCTGCAACTAACAATATTGTAAATCTGTCTAGTTACACACTCAACCCAGCAGAAGAATCGGTCTTATCTCGGGGACTATCTTTCTGCCCCACCAACCCCACACACGATACAATTATGTGGTGATCTGGAATCCTACTTTCGCCGTCTCCGACTCAAGGAATATTTCCACCACACCGATGAACAACACACTCACCCACAGATCCCAGCCTACCAACGCTACAAGAAAAAGAATTCTACATGGACTCCTCCTGATGGCCGAAACAACAGATTAGACCTTTACACAGAGTGTTTCCGCCGAAGTGCACAATCTGAGATTGTTGACAAACGACACCGCTTATCCCACAACCTCAGCCTTGCTGAACGCAACACCATCCACAGTCTCAAAAACAACTCTGACATTGTAATCAAAGAGGCAGACAAAGGAGGCGCCGTTGTCATCATGAACAGATTGGATTATGAACAGGAGGCTGCCAGACAACTCTCAAACACCATATTCTACAAGCCACTACTGTCCGATCCCACTGAAGAATACCAAAAGAAACTAAAACATCTACTTAATAAACTCCCTAAAGAAACACAGGAACAAATCTACACAGACACACACCCCGAGCCCCGACCAGGGTTATTCTATCTGCTACCCAAGATCCACAAACCTGGGAATCCTGGATGCCCTATCATCTCAGGCATTGGCACTCTCACTACAGGTCTATCTGGCTATATGGACTCTCTCCTCAGGCCCTATGCCACCAGCACTCCTAGCTATCTTCGTGATACCACTGACTTCCTAAGAAAACTACAACCCATCAGTGATCTCCCAGAAAATACCATCCCTGCCACTATGGATGTAGAAGCTCTCTACACTAACATTCCACATAAAGATGGACTTCAAGCCATCAAAAAGACTCTCCCAGATGATCATATGTCACACGTCGCAGTTGAACTTTGTCCTGACCCACAACTACTTCAGATTTGGAACCAATCTATACCTACAAGTCAGTGGCACAGCTATGGGCACCCGCATGGCCCCACAATATGCCAACATTTTTATGGCTGACCTTGAACAACGCTTCCTGAAAACTCGTCCCCTAACACCTCTTCTTTACCTACGCTACACTGATGACATTTTCATCATCTGGACCCACGGGAAACAGTCCCTCGAAGATTTCCACTGGGATTTTAATAATTTCCATCCCACTATCAACCTCAGCCTGGACCAATCCACACAAGAAATCCACTTCCTGGACACTACAATAAAAATAAACGATGGGCACATTAATACCACCCTATACCAAAAACCAACTGACCGCAATGCATATCTTCATGCCTCCAGCTTCCACCCTGGACACATTACACGATCCATTCTCTACAGCCAAGCCTTAAGATACAACCGGATTTGCTCTGATGCCTTAGACAGAGACAAACACCTACAGGATCTCTATGAAACATTCCTAAAACTACAATACCCACCTGGAGAAGTAAAGAAACAAATTGACAGAGCCAGACAGGTACCCAGAAGTCACCTACTACAGGACAGACCCAACGAGGAAAACAACAGAACCCCACAGGTCACCACCTACTGTCCCCAGCTAAAATCTCTCCAGCACATCATTAAAGATCTACAACCTATCCTAGCAAATGATCCATCTCTCATCCAGGCAGTGGGCAGCAGACCCATCCTGGCTTATAGACAGCCCCCCAACCTGAAGCAAATACTCACCAGCTACCATACACACTACAAAAAATCCTACCCATAAACCTATCCTTGCAACAAACCCCGTTGTCAGCTCTTCCCACACATTGTCTCTAATGACATCATCACTGGTCCTAATCACATCAATCACACCATAAGGGGCTCATTCACCTGCATATCCACTAATGTTATATATGCCATCATGTGCCAGCAATGCCCCTCTGCCACGTACATTGGCCAAACTGGACTATCACTATGCACAAGAATAAATGGACACAAATCAGACATAAAAAATAACAACATCCATAAACTAGTGGGAGAACACTTTAATTCCCCAGGGTATTCTGTCTCTGACCTGAAAGTTGCTGTACTTCTCCAAAAAAACCTCCAAAAACAGACTTCAAAGAGAAACTGCTGAGTTAGAAATGATCTGCAAACTTGACACATTCAAACTGGGTTTAAACAGAGACTTGGAGTGGCTATCTCACTACCGAAGGTAAATTACTTTGCTCACCCATTCTCACCTCCTACTCAATGGTCGTCATTAGGTCTTGAGTACCGGACTCCATCTCCCCCACCCCCATTGTTCTCAATGCACCTGGATATCTATAAGATGCCTCTGTGTTACCTATTTTCTGTATTACTGCATCTGAAGAAGAGAGCTGAAGTCTCTCGAAAGCTTATGTCTGCAAATATTAGATTTGTTAGTCTTTAAAGTGCCACAGATCTCTTGTTGTTTTTACATTTCTATGACATCCTCCAAGAAGGATAAACATTTAATTATCTGTTAGAATTAATAGCAACTACAGTAGACACATGACAAGTGTCAATGAGTTCCACAGAGGCTTTGAGTGTAGGGAGGATGAGGTATACAAACATAAAAGAAAACCTTTCTTACAAACAGAAGACTGGACATATAATGCATTGTTAGAAAGAAAAGTTCAGACTCAAATTCAGACCCGCAACTTTCAAGTGCTAGATATAACAGTTGGGAAAAAGCGTTGCCTTCATAGACAATTTTCTGGCATATCTGCTAAAGCTGAATATAAAAGATGATCCCTTTTATTTACTGAAGTATTATCATATAACAATGTAACTAGGCAGGTGGTAGAGGTTGCTGGAGGGACATTTATAATGATCTTGATATTTTCTAAGTCTCTGTTAACTTTTCTATTTGTGTTTCTAAATTTCTTTTCTATTTCAAAGGTTCGCCAGCTCTTTCACACTTCTTTGTTAATTTAGTTTCAGGGACTTCATGCAGAGTTTTGCTGTCCTGGTATTTTTCTTCCCCACTTTAGCATTTTAATTTCAAAATGTCACACACCAGGGTGTGGGCAGTACTACCTAATGGTCTGAATAGGAGTCTGGCCTAGTGGTCAGAACAGAATCAGAGGGCACAACCAGAGGAGTGGTCAGGGGATAAGCCAATGGTCAGAGCTAGGAGTTCACAGGAAAGTAGGGACTATGGTTGGAGCAGGAGAAGACATGGATTGGAGCAAGGGCTGATACAAGAAGCAGGGCTGGCACTGCCGCGGCTATGGAATGCACTGAGCATCCACTGGGCTGCTGTTACTACAAGGGTAATGATGGTCTGTCAGCCTTTCTGTCCAGTCAGGGAGCACAGTCACTTAGTGAGGGTTTATTGGGTCCAGCTGAGCTCAGTAAGTTGCTATGTGACTAAACCCAGAGTCAGCTGAGTTCCTGACAATTCCCCCCAGCTCCTTGACCATGGCTTGTCAGGGTATCTTCGATAAATTCCCACTAGAGATCAGGAGCATGAACATTTTCTTCTGGTTCCCAGGACCTCTCTGCTGGCCTGTACCCCTTCCAGTCTATCAGATATTGGAATTTCCTCCTCCTGACATGTTGGGAGTCAAGGACCTGATGGACTTCATATTCCTTCTGCCCGTGGACAATTACTGGAGGTAGAGGAGGGTCCACCCAATTGGATCTTGATTTGGACTTGCGACAAGTCTTATCTCCTTCTGCAAGGTTAGGGGCTGGCTGTCACTGTTGATCAGCATATGGTGTATATGTTCCTTTCATGACAAATAAGCACACTTTGAGCTTCTGGTGTGTTTCCTGGAGATAGAGGACGAGGTCCATGGCTACTAGGACAGCGGAGCTTTTCAGCAGGTCTTGATGCAATCAGGGGAGAAAATTAAAATTTGCAAAGAATAGGGCCTGTTAAATGTTGGTTGAGTTGTATGTGAACTCAACCAAATAACTATGGGAGCCAACCAGAAATCAGAGTTGGAAATTCAGAAAACAGTAGAGATACTGCTCCAGGATCTGATAGTCAAACTGAAAGAGTCAATCTGTCTGTGGATGGTAGGCTGTCAAGGTGAAGGGTTTAGTGCTCAGAAATTGCTGCCAGAATAGAGAAATGAACTGAGGTCTTTGATCTGAAATGATGCATGTTGCCATGCCATAGTATCAAAAGATGTGTTCCAGGTAAGCTTGTGCGGAAAGCTTGTTCGAGGAAAGCACCTGAAGCTGGGAGCTGCCCTTGAGAATATAGAGACAATCCCCACGATAAAGGAGGTCTTGTTACAGATGAAACCTTGAATCCGAAGAAGCACTGGTGGTTCTTGGAGTCTGGCAGACTGGGGCCACAAATGGGTCACTTCAAAGGAAAGAATGAATAGTAATTATCAGGTGACCAGTGGTGGTCCCACAGACAAAGTGGTAAGTTTTAAGAATGGTGGTGTGAGCTTCCTGCTCCATTTTGTAGTACTCATCCTTGTAGGACCAGGCATCTGCCTTCCTGATCTTAATCTCTGGATGTTACATAAACAAAGTTAAATCAGGAGAAGAAAAAGGCCTAGTGATTCTGATATTGGTTGAGTCGGTGTGTTGTTTGTAGATGCTTCAAGTTCTTGTGATCTGTCCGGACTTGGACAGCAGTGCAAGCCCCTCATGGAGGTGGCACCAATTCTCAGAGGCAACCTTGATGGCCAGGGCAACTTATCCCATATGTCATAATTTCTCTCAGCAGCAACCAGTTTCCAAGAGAAAAAGCGCAGGGTTGAAGCAACTGGCAAGGGCCTGTAAATTGTCAGAGGACCGTGCTATTGTGAAGTTCCAGGAAACAGTTTGAACAATGAAGAGCTTTGTGGGTCCAGATGGGTCAAAATGAGAGCAGAAATACATTTTTTCAAGGTGTTGAAAGCCACCTGTGTATCAATGGACCAGGTGAACTCAGTCCCCTTCTTGAGAAGGGTTGTTATATGAGGTATCAGGTTAAAGGACCCTTGGATGAATCACCAGTAAAAATTTGTGAGCCCAAGGAACCATTGCGCTCTGCATGTATTTGAGGGCACTTTCCACTCGCTGATGGCTGTAACCTTGTGGAGATCCATGAAAGTCCCATTAGAGAAATGACAGACCAGAAACTTCACAAATTTCCATTTCTCAGGTTTCATGTAAAATTGATTTTTTGCAAACCCGATCAAGAACAGTTTGCATCTGATGGTCATGGAGTTCTTGATTCTCTGAAAAAATGAGAATATTGTCTAAGTACTGTAGATGATCACTAATTGGTTGAAGCTATCTATGAAGTCATCATTCATGAAATGCTGGAAGATAGCAAGGGCATTACATAGACGGAATGGCATGACCAAGCATTCAGAACGGCCGTAACTTGTTTGAATTGCCATCTTCCACTCTTGGCTTCTGACCAGACTGTATGCTCCACAGAAATCTAGCTTTGTGAAGACCTGAGATGAACACAGTCTTTTCAGGAGTTCGTTTATGATAGAAAAGGGATATTGATTGTGGATAGTGATCTTGTTTACGGCTCAATAATCAACACAAGATTAAAGGGAACCATCCTTCTTAGCCACAAAGAATATAGGTGCTCCTGCTGGGGAAGCTGAAAGGCAGACAATTCCGCAAATTTTCCTCAAGGCACTCCCAGATGGCCTGCAGCTTGGGTTCTGATAGGACATAAATGTGTCTGAAAGGCATCTCTGCTCTGTTCTTGGCTGAAGGTGGATTGGGGAATCTTAACTGCAGTGAGAAGAGAGAGCATCCCGTTTGTCAAATACTTTTGCATATTCTAGGTACGTGGCAAGAATTCCTGGCACAGCTAAATAAATCTTCGGTTTGCAACTCTGGATTCTTCAGGGACAGGATCACACTGCATAATGAGACCAACCATTCGCTGGAGCTGGATAGGCATGCTTGTCAGCACCATGGGGAATGGAAGAATATAGATCATGAGTGCCAGCTCATGAATGATGAGCCAGTGGACACCAAGGATAACTAGCAAGTGCAAAGCACTGATAACACCAAACTGCAAGGTCTCTCAGTGACCACTGAGGATAATGAATTCAATGCCCCTTGAACTCCTGGTCAATGAAACTGACAGTAGTGCCCGAGTTGACCAATGCTTTTAAGTGGACACCTGGCATGGCAGAATGCCAGAGGTGAAGAGGGAGATGGAGTGGGGCAGAGGGCTGGTTAGGGGAAGCTAAGATGCTAGTGGATAAGTGGCAGTGTGATTCACTACGGGGAGAAGGAGAGGGCCAACCCAACCCTAGTCCTCCTACTGGGATCATACGCTGACATTTTCTTATCTAGGGGTAGGCCAGACCTTGGCCAGGCTCCTGCTGCAATGTGCCAGGGAATCCCACAATATAGGCACAACCCCAGGGCCCAATGACTGTGCTTTTAGTCAGCAGAGTGATGTGGCTAGGCTCGATTGACTTGCATAGGTTGGGGGTCTGGTAGAGTAACTGGGGCCCCAGGACACAAAAGCGTTCTGGCCAGTGGGGGTCGAGTAGCATGTTGTTTTTCTTGAGCTCGCTCCATTAGCCGATCATCAAACCTCTTACAAAAATTAAGGTTCCTCGGTTAGGCAAAGGTTCCACACATGCTAGTGTATCTTTCATAGAGTTGTTGAGTCCGTGCCTTAAGTCAGTACATATTTGGCAACAGACAAGGGACTCTGCCAGAAGACATGGAGAACAGCTTCTGCAGTATGCTCTCAATTAGGGTCATCAAAGATGCCATTGCCTGTACAAAATTCTCAAACTGCTGGAGATGAGTACTAGACCTTGAAGGAGTGGGGATGCCCACTTCAGGGCCTCTCTGATGAGCAGATTAACCCATGCCCAATCTGTGGCGTACAACTGTGGTCGCAACATAAACTAGAGACCACACTGGTTAAGGAACACATGAAATTTGGCACAATCCCCATTAAACTTATTGAGCAGTGGATGCGAGTTGGGGGCAGAAGACACTGTGTGGGCTTGTACCTGGGCCTGGAGGGCCACATTCTGGTCACGTAGTGTGGTGACCTGAGCCTGCAGTTCCTGTAGATGCTAACCATGTCCGAGAAGGTGGTTTGGGCTCCTATTGGGGCTGTTACGGAGGGAAGCTCCATGCCAGGAGGTGAAGTCCCCTCTTATCTTTTAGTGGGGTGCTCAAACTGTCACACACCAGGGTGTAGGCAACACTACTTACTGGTCAGAACAAGAATCTGGCCCAGTGGTCACAGCAGAATCAGACAACAGAACTGGACTCATGGTCAGGAGGTAAGCCGGTGACTGGAGTCAGGAGTATAGAAGAAAGTAGGGACTCAGATTGAAACAGAGCAGGCAAGGGTTGGAGCAAGGGCCAGTACAAGAAACAAATCCAGTACAGATGTTGGCATGGAGCACACAGAGCAGAAACAATGCTGCTGTTGCTACAAAGCTTAAATGGTGATCTGTTGATTACGGAGCACAGTGAAGGTTTACTGGGCCCAGCCAAGCTCATTGGGGTGCTGGGTGACCAAGCCCAGAGTCAGCTGAGCTCCTGAGACAAACATCCTACAATACTTTTTGTAGATAAAAATCTTCTGTTCTGTCAGATTAGTATCTTGCTCAGCAATAGAGTTGAGTCTTGTACTCTCTTAACCATGGATTCAGCTCTTACAATGGGTCTCAAGTTTGTGGTGAACTTGAGGTAAATTATATGTATTTTTTTCAGGTAAAACTATCTTCAACAGATATTATGGGTCAAATCATGGTCCTATAGAATTCAATAGTAAAATTTCCATCAATTTCAATTTCAGCGAGGCTAGGATTTCACCCTATTTGTGCAACCCCTACTCATCTCCGGATGTATGCCATATCAGAGTGAACTGGCTCATCTAATATTTCAAGATCTCCACAGTAAATCAATTGATCAAGTACTAATGACATTTGGACTTCCATCTATAGCCTGGATTCAGAAAAACACTTAAGGATATGCTTAAGTTCATCCTTATTCAGAAAATTCATGATCTAGCAAAGAAAAGGAGCAAAAACTGTGCCATAAGTTTGTAATGAATTTTGGGATTCATCAGGATGACAAATGAGAAATACTATTCATTATTATTTTGTTCTGTAAAAAAATGCCAGGCTTTGTAGTTGAAATGTCAAGGTTACTCATAAGCTCAGGTTTATGCATTACTGTAGTGTTGCTAGTTAAAATAGCGCCAAAAAAAAATTAAAGGAAAAAAAATAAGGGATATTATTAAGATAAAAATATGTTTAAGATCATAGAATCATGGAAATGTAGGACTAGAAGTCATCTAGTCCAGTCCCCTCCACTTATTGCAGGACTAAGTATTGTCTAGATCATCCCTGACAGATGTCTGCCTAACCCACTCTTAAAAATCTCCAATGATGGAGATTCCACAACTTCCCTAGGCAATTTATGCCAGTGCTTCACTATCCTGAGAGTTAGGAAATTTTGGGTGTTCCCCCCTCCCCCCCCACTGTCCAACCTAAAACGCCCTTGCTGCAATTTAAGTCTATTGCTTCTTGTCCAATCCTCAGAAGTTAAGGAGAACAATTTTTCTCCCTCATCCCTGTAACAACCTTTTATGTACTTGAAAACTGTCATGTCCCCTCTCAGTCTTCTCTTCTTCAGACAAAAAAACCCAATTTTTATAATCTTCCCTTATATGTCATGTTTTCTAGACCTTTAATCAAGATGTGCTTACCTGTCATTAATAAAATGCTATAAGTTATTAAAACCAGAATTTTAAAAAAAATCTAATGACTGATTTTCAAAAGTGTAAACCATCTGCAGCTCCCATTGACTTTATCTTTGAAAATCAGATGAAACATTTAATTTTCACCATCTACACTGATGGTTTACTTTTTGCGTGTCATTCATTTTAGACAGTAACTAGACTGTTCAGTTACTTTTCTATTTCTTGTGTGCTAGCAGAATGATCATGTGTCCGACTTCAGAACACACAAGAGATGAAAAACAAAACAACTTTTCACTGATTATAAACAAATACATCTATTCATATTTAGGACTTGTAATTTTTTTTTAAAACAAAACCAAACCTGAATTTTTGGCCTATGGTCCTGAACTAGCAAAGCTCTGAAGCATGTACTTAACTTCTAATCACATGTTTGAAGTTAAGCACATTGCTTAGGTTCTTTTCTGGATCGGGGTCCAAAGTGTCTACATCATTCCCATGTATCACTTTAAAGAGTGTAATATGAAACAGTATAATAAGGTGGTGAGTAACATCTGCTAAAACTAGGAAATCTCCTGCATTTTAGTTTTTATACATACCTGCTAACTGCACAATGCCATGCCTTGCAACATCGTAGTATGGATGATTGATGCTTAGTTCAGTGTCTTCATCTGCTGTTGGTGTGAAGGAGGTCTTTCGCTCTTCCATTATTGCATGTTCTGCCTCATCTTTCTGTAATTCTAAAGCAGTAAGCAAGAATCTATAAAATCAGCTACTAAAAACCCTTCTTTTATCTCTCAGACAATATTGAGATGTTGAGATCCACCCTCCAGCCTCCCAGTGATGCCAGCCTTCTTCATTCACTCATTTATTACATTTTCAAACAAGCACATTCACGCTTTCTTCCATGTTGCCCTGCGTACGTGGGAGCAGCTCCCCATAAACATCTGCAAAGCTCTCTTATTGCCCTCCTTTAAGTTCTGCTTGACTATGATACCCACAAAAATTTGACAGTGGTTAGGCAGTTGATATGCTGTGACCTCTGCTTTGCGTAATAAGCAGTGTTGTCTCATTGTTTCCTTATGCTTTCCCAGTCTGTTTGTCTGGCGTATCTTGTCTTATACTTGGATCGTAAGCACTTTGAGACAGAAAAACCACTGTTTGAAACACTAAATGCCTTGGAATACACAGTGGACTAGACAGCATAAGAAAAGCACTAAGGGCCCGATGCAAAACTCAGTGAAGTCAATAGGAGTCTTTCTATTTACTTCAGTGGACACTGGATTGGACTCTCAAGGCCCAAACTACCGTCTGTTGAAAATTGCAGTGAAAGGTAGACTTGGCCCCTTACTGTACATGGCTATGGTATTTCACCACAAATAAGTCTGATACTTAAAAAGAGATGATCCAAAGCATGCATAGGCCGAGGTGTTGGAAAACAGAAATATCTAGATGAAGAAATACATTGTGAGCTAAATGCAAATTCACAGCCATTAGTATTTCAATACTGTTCAAAAGAAAAAGATCCTGAAAAATATACTAGAATAAAATTATAATTGATATACTAACATACAAGTGACTTGGCGGCTTAAATTAAGAAAGGCTGATATTTAAAGAGATAAATTATTGTTTTCCCAAAGCATATCATTCACTGTATGTCAGCTGTTTCTTTTATCATACAAGTTATATTAAGATGGAATTAGTATTACTATCAAGAAGAGGAGGTCACTTACCTGTAACTGGAGGTTCTTCAAGATGTTTTGTCCCTGTCTGTATTCCACTGAGGCTCATGCATACACACCATGTGTCCGGAGTCAGAGAATTTGAAAGTAGCGTCCATTGGTCCGTGCATGCACCCTGGCTTGCCTTATTCTTCCGACCAAGACGATAAAGGGTGGGGCAGATTGACCACATCTTCAGTTCCCTTTCTATTGTGTATTGACCAATCCGCAGCAGATGGGAAGGCAGGCAGGAAGTGGAATACAGATAGGGACCACACATCTCAAAGAACCTCCAGTTAGATAAGTAACCTCCTTTTCTTCTTCAAGTGATGGTCCCTATTGTATTCCACTGAGGGTGACTGACAACCAATACCTAAGTCAGAGGAGGGTAAAACGATGAGGATAGAATTGTTGTGCAGAGAACTGCACCGATCTCCATGTGGCCGCGCTACATACTTCTACAACCAGAACGTCCTGAAGGTAGGATGTGATCGAAGCCTGAGCTCTCGTGGAGTGAGCCTGCAGCCCTCTAAGGGGAGGTAAACCTGATAGTTGGTAGCAAAGTTCAATGCAACCAGAAATCCATGTGGAAATTTTCTAGGTGGAGATAAGCTTGTCCCAAGTCCTCCTGCCACTGCAACAAATAGTCTGGGGACTTCCTGATTCATTTTGTTCTCTGCAGGTAGAAGGCCAGAGCTCACCATAGTCAAAACTATGGAGTTGACGTTCTTCTGCAGAAGCTTGTGGTTTTGGAAAGAAAAACAGGTAAGTTGATGGCTTGACTGATGTGAAACTGGGAGACCACCTGTGGTACAAATTTAGGGTGTAAACATAGGGAGACTTAATTCTTCTGGCACAACATGAAAGGAAGGTCTGCCATCAGAGCTCACTGACCCATCTCGCTGAAGTAATTGCAACCAGGAAGGCAACTTTCATGGCAAGGAGGGACATGGAGTATGAAGGTAATTGCTCAAAGGATGGCTTTGTTAGCATAGAAACTAGATTCAAGTCCCAGTGTAGTGCAATCATATGGACAGGTGGGAAGGTTCTGATGAGGTCTTTTCAAAACCTAGCAGTTAGTACATGCATAAAGTCAAAATAAGCTTTCACCAGAGGGTGGAATGCTCTAATTGCCACCAGATGGATTCCCAAAGAACTGAGGACGAGACCTGACAACTTTAAGGAGATAATATAGTCTAGGACGAGGAGGATCCTTGTCAATTCTGGCTAGATGCCTTTCTGTTGAACACAAGATGAGAAGTGTTTCCACTTGGCTTGGTAACATCAGCTAGTGGAGTCTTTCCTGATGCTGGAAAGAATGTTTTGTACAGCCGAAGAACACATCTGTACTAAAGTAGATGCCCAACCAAATACCGCTCTCTGAGGTGTAGAACATGTGGATTAGGATGTGAGATCTTGTCACTGTACTGGGCCAGCAGATCAGGGAAGCTGGTTGGGATGACATACACAGGAAATTGGGAAACCAGAACCTGTCTGGACCAGCAAGGGGCAATCAGAATGACCGTAGCTCTGTCTCATGAGATCTTGTGCAATACCTGAAGCAGGAGTGGTAGTGGAGGGAAGGCATAGTTGAGTTGGTCTGACCAAAAGAGTATCACCCTGAGAGCAATGGCTGAGGCCTCCCCTGGAGCAGTATGCATTTGCTGTTCATCTGAGAAGCAAATAGATCTCTGGTTGTGGTCCCACACCAGGAGAAAATGCTGTGTATTATGGAATTGTGAAGTTCCCACTTGTGGTCAATTGCAAAATGTCTGCAGAGCAAGTCTGAGAATACATTTTGTGTTTCAGGAAGATAGACTACAGACAAGAGGATCTAGTGATTGTAGTCTAATGAAGCACCAATTCCAGATTTTGACCGCTTCCACGCATAGAGCATTTAATCTCATTTCCCCCATTTGTGGATATAGGAGACTGTGGTGGTGTTGTCTGATATGATGAGAATGTGGTAGGAGTGAATGAACAGAAGAGAGGATTGGCAGGCCTTTCATACCACTCAGAGTTCCAGGATATTTATGTGCACACTGGATTTCTTATAGAGACCATGTGCCCTGTGTCACGTAATCGTTCATGGGAACTCCCTAGCCTACCAGACTTGCATCAGTGATGATCATCTTGTCTCGGGTGCAGGAAAGGGAGGGAACCCCACTGCACACCAGATGTGGGTCTGTCTGCCAATGGAGGGATGACAGTACCTTGTCAGGGATTGTCAACATTAGGTCCATGGAGTGATGGTTGGATGAGTAGATGGACTGGAGCCATGTCTGAAGGTCAAGTTAGAGTTATGCAAAAGGGGTTATGTACATACAGGAAGCCACGTGACCAAGAAGGGACAGGCAAGTCTGGCAGGAACATGAGGATTGTTCCTGATGTGAACTCTGATGTTGCTCATTGTCTGAAATCTGTCTGTTGGTAAATAAGCTCGAGCTCTGACAGAGTTTATGGTAGCCCCAATGAAGTCCAGAGACTGTGTGGGCTCAAGGATTGATTTCTCCATGTTGATACTGACCCTGAGAGAAGAGAGGAGGCAGAGTAGCATCAAAGTTGACATTTGGGCTTCTTGCCTGGATCTGGCAGCCAGGAGCCAATCATCAAGATATGGAAACATGAGGCAGCCATAGCAACTGATGTGGGCCGCTATGATGGAGAATATTTTGGTGAAGACTGGGAACAGTGGCTACTCCAAAGGGGAGCACACTGTAATGGAAATGATGGGTCCACACTGCGAATCTGAGGAAGCGTCTGTGGGCAGGGCGAATATCAATGTAAAAGTAAAGCGCCTTTCATATTGACAGCTGTAAAACACATCCCTTTCCCTAAGGATGGAATTATTGCTGCCAGTGGGACCATATGAAATTTGAGCTTGTGGATGAAACAACTGAGGTACCAAAGATCTAGGATTGGTCTCCACCCACTTTACTTCTTGGATATCAGGAAGTAACTTGAGTGGAATTCCACTCCCTGATATTCTGGAGGAATGTGTTCTATTGCTGCCTTTTGTAACAAGGAGCTTACCTCTTGGGTAAGAATATTGTCATGAGAGTGGCCCCAAAGAGGGTTTTTGGAGGATGTAGTGTGACAAACTTGACCATATAGCGATGGCGGGTGATATTCAACCCCCATCTGTCCATTGTTATCACACTCCAAGCATGAGAGAAGTGCAAAACAACCCCCAAAGGAGGTAATAGGGCTGTGAGATGGTAAATTTAGTGGTCAGCAGCTCTCAAAAATACATCTAGGCTGGAGGTGGAATCTGTGACGTTGAAGCCTGCAAGAGAGGGCCCAGGAAGGTGAGACCTCTGTTTTCTGAGGGGCTCACAAGGTCTCTGTGGATAGAATTGAGAAGACTTGTGTCATTGTGTGGACAAATGTTGGTAGAATTTTCTTGTCAAGGCGGGAGTGTAGATGTCCAATGAGCGAAGAGTAGCCATGGAGTTTTTCAGAGTATATAGTAACTCATCTGTCTTCTGCTTAAAAAGATGGATTCATTGAAAGGGAGGTCCTCGATGGTGGTCTGAACTTCATTAGGAAAACCAGAAGAGTGGAGCCAAGACTCTTGATGCATGACTATCACTGTAGCCATGGCTGTGGAGAGGGCGTTCACTGCATCTGCCGCAGATTGAAAGGCAGTTCTGGCCACAAGTTTCCCCTCTTCAACAAGTGCCTGAAAACTAGTGTGATCTTGTTATGGAAGGCTATCAGGAAATTCCTCGAATTTGCTGTAATTCAGGAAATCATATTTGGCTAACAGTGCCTGATAGTTTGCGATCCTGAATAGGAGACTAAAAAATGAGAATACTTTACAATCCAGAAGATCTAAGCACTTCCCTTCTTTATCTGCTGGGGTAGATCAAGGGTGATGTTGATTAGATCTTTCTGAAGCCGCCTGGAAATTCAGGAGTGAATGTGAGAAAAGAAATTTGGAGCCTTTGGCTGGAACACAGTAGCATTTTCCCGGTCCTTTGGAAGGAACTTTGCATGTGGACAGAATATACCATACTGTTCTGTAAGGTTCTAGTATGGCTTTGTTAAATTGGTAATGCTTTTCTTACTGGCACCAAGATGTGAAAGGTATCCAGAAGCTTGTGCTGGGAATCTTAGATCTCTTCTAAAGGAATTTGGAGTTCCCCTGTGACGCTCCTTAACAGCTCCTGGAATCGTCTGAAGCGATCCGGCACAGAAAGAATGCAGCCACCATGTTGGCAGGACAGGAAAAGGGAAAACCTGCTAGTTCTGGCAAAACCTCTGGGACCAAGGTAAAAAGTTATTTTTCCCTACCATCAGGTCTGTATGCCTGGTGGACAGATTCCTCTAAGCGGAAGCAGGCAATTATTCCCTCGTGGACTGGGTGAATTCTAAGGGGGGCTGTATTGTGCCCGGGGTCCCCAATAGGGCCCATAGGTCAGATCCGACAGAGACTGGGGGGATCCCCATAGCATCAGGACCATCGGCTCCATCATGGCTGGGACATGGTGGTTTCCATGGTGCATAAGGGCAGTAAGCTGAAGGTGGTTCTTCCCCTGGTTCCGAGACAGAGGAGGAGGAGACGGTAGAGCCCATTTCTAGTAGTGGTAGAATGTAGATAATCAGTATGGAGGATGAGGGGCCCCGTATTGGGGAAATGTCCCTTGGTGGAGATATCTTTCTAGAGGTGGAAGGGCCTGACTCTGGATCCGGGAAGGCAAAGGCCTCCTTGGAGCAGGTCTGGTTCTGGATTGTCTCAGCATGTCTCTCCTTCTCGGTCATTGGAACCAGCGCTGATGTCTTTCCAGATACAGGTGGGTCTCAAGTCTTGTGGGATTCAAGGGACGGCGATACCAAAGGATCGGCACCTGAAATCATTTGGTCCCATTGTTTTGGGGTATTTTCTTGTGTCTACGGGACTTAGGCCATCCTCGGTCCCCTTGGGCACTGCTAGTGGAAGGAGCATCCATCTTCTTTGATTTGGAGGAACATTTAGTCCCATATTTATGGGAATGCTTCCTTACCTCCCAACTAGGCCCCTCCATGGAATGGTTCTGCCAGCATCAGAATCAGCCATAGTAGCAGGATCTGTGCTCCTCGCTGAATCAGGCCAATGTACAGGAAGGGTTCCTCGGCCTGGGTCTGAGTACAGTCTCATGGTGAGCTCTATGAGATATTTCCGGAGGCAAAGTGCCCAGCCTTCTCGGGTGTAGTTGGGGAATGATTGGCAAATACTGCACCTTGCCATGATGTGAGCTTCTCCCAGGCAGTAAAGACAGAACTGGTGGTCATCACTGATCAACAAGGATCATGGGCAAGAGGCACAGAGTTTGAAGCCCAGAATCCTGGGCATAGATTTGGGGTTTGGGTACCAGACTAATTATTAAAACTTTTAAAACTAGAAAAGAAAAAACATTTTAATCTACAATAAAAACTATTTAAAAACCACGTACAAATATTGTTTGTAGAAGTGTATCCGAGATGAGGACACAGTTCCAATCTGGACCATGAAGTGGTGAAAAGGAACTGAAGATGCACTCTAGCTCACCTCACGCTTCTGTCCAAGGTGAAAAAGGGCGGGGCACATTGATTGCATGTGCAGAACAACGGACACTACTTTCAAATTCCCCAGCTCCAGATGAATGGTGTGCATATGTAATCCTCAATGGAATACAGTAGGGGCCATCACTTGAAGAAGAACACTATTATAACTCCATTTTTTTGGGTGTTTCAACAACATTTTGCATGCTGAACACCTACTTTTTTATATCTTAACCTCTACCCAAGATACATTGAGGAAAAGAGTATACTAAGTATTGATTACAATCAGATTTATGTACAAATTATCAGCAACTCTGGGGGGTACCCTTTTTTTGGTTTGTTTTCCATTGCACAATTTTCCAATATCTTTCAGATTATCCTTTAAACAGTAATATAATAGGGTTGTAGGGTGTTTTTGGTCTCATTTTGCCTTTTAAAATGGCTTTGTAACAAAATGCATTTAATAAACCATGAAAAATGGTTACACTCATGGCTGGCCCGGGGGTGGGGGGAGGGGAGGGAAGAGAGTGTGTGTGTTGTTTAAATATCATTACCTTCTCCCTGAGCTCTCACAATAAAGAATCCATGGAAAATAAAATTGTGGCATTTTTAGACTTAGAAAAAAGATGTAGCTATCAAAATAACCCATTTATGACTTCCTTACACATGAAAATATAAAATTCATACCATTACCTACAAATTTATTCTTCCCTATCTATTAAAAATGATAAACTACAAAAGCAAAAATATACCACTCAACAGATAGATGCTCTGGTTGTAAGGACAGAACACTTTTTCTCTGAGAGCTGGTTGGGAAATAGTGATAATAAAAACACAACCCAGGCATGATTTTTTTTTTTTTAAATACAACCAACCAATCAAAAAACATTGCCGCGCCGCACCCCACCCCCGAAAAAAAACAAAAACAAAAAACCATCCCAATTTAGAATCATGTGAAAAATAAGAACAAGGAAAACTTCTGTTTTGCCTTTGAATTTTAAGTTTCTGCATAGTATACCCAACTTTAGTAAAAAAACAAAAACAAAAAACAATAAGTGGGGGGGAGGGGAAGAAAGAGTTGCATATTATCATCATCAGGTGGACTAGGGTAGTTATTTAGTGAACAAATGTGCTTACGAATACGGAGTTCACCAGAATCAATTGATTAGGTCAATAAAGTCTTTTGTATGCTATACAGTATACATTTTAACATAAAAAACCCAGAAATTTAAACCAAAGTTTTATAAACATACAGACAGAGGAATATTGCCACTGTGTAAGCTTATTTCATACTGTACATAGGCAACAGGTTTCAATTTTTAGTGTAAAAGTTTATAATTAACTCTGACTGGTTTAAACTCACATGGTAAAGAACTGCAGATGGAAAGCAAACATGTATATTCATTTGTACTAGAGTTGCACGCAGGGACTCAAGAGGTCCTATTACAATCATGAACTATTTTGAGACTAGCTATATTGAACTGGTTGAAATAATTCCTTATTAGCCATTCTTTAAGTTTTGGCAAAGGTAGGAGGGAGGAAGTGGAAAGATGTCTCAGTGTAAAAAATGTGTATTGTTCCATACAGAGAACAACCCAACTACTGTATTTTGCCTATAAATAATATGAGTTCATCAGCCTGCTTCATGAGTCATAACATAAAATCATCAGTTACTAATGGCCCAGTTTTTGCTGTTAACTCTGCTTATGAAAGGAAACGAAAAGCCTGATCCAAAATCCACTGAGGTCAATGGGAATTTTTCCATTGACTTAACTGGATTTTGGATCACTTCCTAGGAGTGAAATGGCTTTCCAGCTGCTGTGGAAGTACATGACGATTGGGAAATCAAAGAGATTAATATGGGACAGGGCAGGAAAAAGTAAAATATAGATTGTGAAAGGTTCCTCCTCTGCTGTTCAGTCGGGCAACCTCAAAAGTCAGGGTTTTTTTGTTTTTCTAAGCACTGATTTTTTCAAAATGATGAGCCCCAGGGTCATATTGCTCTGTTCTTGTAACATATTCAGAGATAACATGCAATACCGCAATCTCTCTGCCCATTCAATACTTGTCTCTTTGGAGTAATGAATCCCATTTGTGCCACAATATGTGATGATGGTGATATTCCAATAGCGTAGAATTGCAATGGGAACATATACCAATAATTCATAAAAGCTGCATGTATTAAAGTAACCTTCAACCCTAAGGGATTTAAGAGGGTACACATCAGTACCGTGGCTATAACTCATATTGGATTGCTCAAAGTAGTATTACAAAATGCCTGTGAAGTTTCTCACTTAGTGAAGATTCTCTATTAAATCATCTGTAATTCTACAAAGATATCATTTCAAGTTCAATAAAAAAAATATTTACCTATTTCGGCCAACTTCTCAAAGTCAATTTCAGACATGCTTTCTGTTAGGAACAAGCCTAAATTTTGCTGACTGATATTTGCTGGAGTTGATGCTTCTTGGTTCTCAATCAATCCTAGAAAAAACAAACAATTACCATCACTGTGGAAAAAGCCTTCAGCATACTCAACACTTTTATTTACACTGTGTATGACTAAAGAAAAAATCCTATTACCCAATCATAGTTGTGTAATTGGAACCAAATCATTTTCATTTGGTAGAAATGATGTTACAATAAAGAGGATTCTAATAGGTTTAGCAGTCAAGGTAATATAATGTGTCATAACAGGATTTTTAACGAAGATGATCTATATAATTATTTATTTTGGATTTTTCCCTTCTTCAAAATACATATTTAATATACATTGTGATTACAGCCATCAGAATTAAGAAATAGTCAGTAATCTCTTCTTGGGCTACATAATTCCTCTTTGCTATCTTTATTTTGTTCTGCTACAACAATAATTCTAATTTGACAAACCTGATTTCATATCAAACAAAATCACGACAACTTCAGGTAGACATTAGAATACAACACTAAATACTTAAGCTGCACAGCACCTCAGATATTTTACCGAGTCAGAGATATAAATTACTTAGCCAAGATCAACACAACTATTCTGTGTCAGGAATTGGATTTAGAAGTTCCAGCTCCCAAATTCTTGTTTCATTCACTAGACAATACTACACTTCTCTTAAATTCAAAATCTGGACACAAATTGCCATGGAGGCTAGAAAGGGGTCAAGCTTTTCAAACTCTTCCTTTGTTTTAATTTTAAAAATACCACTTTTTGTAGTGGTTTTCTTTATAGCATTAAAAAGAAAATTGGTAAAGTCATGGCTGGGTTGTAGAAAAAGTGCACGAGTAAACTCAAACCTTTCCCCTTTCCTCAAGCTTAAACATCAGTAACGCTATTAATTGGAAAATCATCTCAGGCACTGGTGGGGCAAACAAGCACACAAACCATTTAGATTTCCTTGACACTTCCCATGCTCGTTACTGCCACATTACGTAGCTCACACATCCCACAAAGGTTGTGGGGTTTTCTTCTTCCTTTTTTAAAAATACTCTAGAAATAGGTTTTTAAAAATCCACAGAGAACTAACATATTATTAGTATTCCCAGTATGAAGTAGGGGCTCATTTCAGCAAAGCACTTAAACGTGCTTATTTTTAAGCACATGTAATTCCTATTTAAAACACATTTTGCTGAATTGAGACCCACATCATTAGAAGGGTCACACACACAATGCTAATGCTACATTTAAATCATATATTCAAAAGCCCTGCTTATGACTAATCTTTGGACAGATGTGTGGAATGTTAGAGCTCTCACCTTCTTCCTTTGGATGCCTTATCTATTTTGTTACATATATTTGTAAACATTTGATACTAATGTGAACATAACCACTGCTGGCCAAAGTCAGCTACGGTTTAACTCCACAGCAATTAATGCAGTTGTACTGCTTACAGCAAGGCTGAATCTGGGTTCCACTCTTTAATTATGTTAATTAAACAACAAGATAGAACAGGGCACACAAACTCACTGCATATCAGACAAAGATGATTATAAAAGAGCTCCCAAAGAGGGTTAAACTAGAACTGACTGAATTTCCATTCCATGAAAACTCCAACATTTCAGGGGGGGAAATTGTTCTGAATCATAACAAAATGTCAAAATTTGAGATTTTCTGTGAAACAGAAAATAAAAAAAAAATTGTTTTGGGTCAGTCAAAATGTTTTGTTTCAGTTTTGAAATTCTTATTTTTTAATTTTATTTTTACATTATTTTAAATTAGGACAATATTTTAAAAAATATAAAATAAAATCATGTAAAACAAATGGTGATTGGTATTCGAAATAGCAACTGGAAATTGGTAATTGACATTCAAATTGATAATTCATTATGGTAATTGTCCTGGTAATTGATTATTGATGTGGTAACTTGTATTCTAATTGATATGGTAATTGGTACTTAATTTGCTCATGAAAATCATTTTGTTCCAATAAGATTCAATGTTTTGACCTTTTCAGAACATGTCAATTTCAATAAATTAAACTTTTGCAATGGAAAAATGTTCCATCACAAATTTTTTGACCAGCCCTAGATTAAATTTACATAGTTTATAGCCTCATACACAATTGTGATAGGCCCCAATTCAGACAAGCACTTAAGCATTTAAGTGGTTTGCTGAATCTGGACATTAATCACACATTAGTTTGTTTGTAACTATACAGCCAATTATTCTTTTGTTAAATTCCACCAATTTATCTTTCACTATCACTTACACTCTGGGCTGTCAGAACGTCAAACTCAACAGCTAATCTTAAAGACAAGCAAAGCAACTAAGTGGCCATTAGCAGCTCTGTTCTAATCCCAAACAAATTCTGCAAATCAATTCCCAATCCCCCTCATCCCAAACACGTTCTGCAAATCATAGTCCAATCTCCCTCTCAAATAGCCAGACCGAAGAGGGGGAAGCAGTATCTTAATGTCAGGCATACCCCTAGACCCTTCCATCCCATCCCAATCTTAAAATCTAAGTCCATGTTACATATCATCATCAACTCATTTCAATTTTCTGCATTAGACACAGGGAACCATCCATGCAGAGAAGCTTGCATGATCAGGGCCTAAAAGAGTTTAAGTTAAAAGAACCTAAGTATTTTAAATGTTTGTTCTTAATTTTAAACATCACTACTAGAACCTAAACTAATAATACTCTTAAAAAACAAAAACAAAAATTCAGTCCTACACTGGGGATTTTTTTTCCTCCATCCAAATTATTCATGAAGGGTAAAGATGAATCTATTTACAAGAGTCTCTGAATACTGCTATAATGCATGCTATAATATTCTTAGGGGGAGAAACAAAAACCTGAATAGAAGAGGGAAAAAAGTACTATTCCAAATATAGTATTCCGCCTTAAGACTCAGGCTGGAAAAACCTTCTTTTTTATATAGCTTCTTTTCACTCTTCATCATGGAAAAATCTCCTCTTTAGTACTAAATTGGGCCATTCCTTCTAGCTTTAATAAAAGTAATCTGAGCAAATAGATTAAACATCCCCACAAAACTGCTGAATAAGGTCTGATTTTAACTAAATAACATTACTGTACATGTGACAGCAACAACTCTAGTCTTCAATGTTTTCCACGCATTTAATGTGCAAAGTTACCAGAATGCCAAAAACAATTTAGATGAAGAAAAGGGGGGGATGGGGAACTAATCATCTGCCCAGTTTGGAGTTTATTATTCCTTTGGTGCTGCAATTAGAAAGTTTCTAGTTACAAGACAAATTTACTGTAGCACTATAGGAAATTGATTTCTGCTTGACCGCAGCATTCTCTGTTGCTAAGAGATAACATAATCTGCTTAATAGCATTCTATGCCAAATATCACCATTTCTGATAAACTGCCAGACTTAACTCTCTTCCTCCACCTCATTTTTTATGATAGAAATTTGGAATCATTTTACAATATATCACAATCTGTATCTCTTCACATGCAAAGTTATTACTTACTGACAGCCCTAAAAGATTGTTACTTTATAAAAAATTAAAGCAGTCACACACATAGTAGTCTGATAATTAACTAGCATCTATGGATATTTCAAAGGGAAGGAATCCCTCGCAATGTTGATCGATATACAAGCCACTTTGATGCCTCCTCTTTTTGTTCGTTCAGCTGTCAGATATGTTTCTTATTCAAATTTAAATAGAATGTTTTTGCTTAAACTTTTTCCTAACATTCCTGCTCTCTACCGATAATTCAGATGGGAATAATATATAATAAGCTCAATATTTTATTATATGACATGAGGTAAAAAAATGAACTAGAGAGATTTCAGAGCCTTATGTTACTATTGGAAACAAACAAACAAAAACAAAAAAAAATCACTGTAACTTTGCATTTATACTGAAGAATCCCAAAAGAATTCATTCTCTCTCTCTCACGGAGTGAATAAATGGTAGTGAGTAATTTATTCATCAACAAATTTTGATTCTGTTCCTGTTCACAGACTATCTGCAAGGCACTTTTTTTTCCCCCCCAATTTATTTACTGTTTAGTGTGTATTAAGAATACTTAGTCTGACAATTTCTCATGAACCATTTTTGTTCAAGTTATGTTGGTTCATTTCATATTCTCCATTTGCTTACATCACATTTCTCTTCACAGACATCCATATGTCCACTTACCCACTTTCTTCTTTTTTGTCATCTTTCTGTTTTTAAATCCTGATCCTCCCTTTTCTTTATGCCGGGCTGTTGTTTAACATTTGGGCATCCACATAAGTAAGCTACCAAATAGCAATACGTAGAACCAGATTCTCCAGTCCTCAAAAGCCACTTTGTGGCACAAGATATTTGGTGGAGAATTTCCCTTGCATAGGGAAACTCCACTGCCATAGAAAGCTGGTGATGATGCTCTGCTGCCTCCTGCTCCAGTCATATGTCTGACCTCTGGGATTAAGAGAGGGTGCATGTGAGGGGCATGGTGGGGATGGTGCATAGTGGAATGGAAGTATAATGTTCTATGCCAGAACTATGGCAGAAATAAGAGTAGGCTCATTGCTGCTCTAAATTCTACCAGTGCCAGGCAATCAAAGATCAGTGAGCTGCAAGCCTCTCTGTGTGGCCACCATTCTACACTAGGTCTGAGTGCAGCTCAGAGACAGTGGAGAATCAAGATGCCATACCATGAGTCTCTACTGTGGCACAATCACATGTCTATTTTACTAGTGACATAAAAATTCACCCTCATCTTACTGGAAGAATACTTCTATCTGTGGCCTGTGCACAAACAAAAATAATTCAATTATCTTTCTGGGTTGTATGTGTACCCCCATGTTTGTTTTTTAAAGTGACTGTTCCTTGAAAATCTCCTATCCAATACAGAATCAGGATTGGTACAATTTAGCTCTTGAGGTCATCTGTCAGGATCACAGCACAGCTGTATTCTAAATGTGTCCAACAAAGACATTAGTGAGCCTGCAAAGACTCATTTAACTTCACTACCGAGAGTCGTTTATGATTTCAATGAGACGCTTTATGGTAGCGAAGGTAAACAAGTGTACAGGTCTAGACGGGATCGGGCCGAATGGGAAGACCAAATAAAAATCATCATAGCTGGTCAAATTTTCCTGATTTTCAAGTTTTTGACAGAATTTTTCCACCAAAAATTCATTTTTAATGAAAAATAAAGTGTAAAATTTTCAACAGAAACACCATAAAAAAATGTTGGTTTTGGCTAGCTGTAGAGCTGGTCAAAACTTCTCAACAATTGAAAAAATGGATAAAACTTTGATATTTTGCAAAACACCAGTAAATTTTAGAAAAAGATCAATTTTTTTTTTTTTTTTTTTTTTTTTTAAAACAGGTCTTGCAACCAGTTCTAAACAAATGTGCTCAAAACCATCTTCTTTTACTTTGTTATATAGGCTAATTTCGGTAATACAGAACCTACACAAAAATTCAGTGTTACTGTTTAAGGCCCTGATCTTGCAAACATTTATGCATCTGCTTAAAACTGAACTAGTGGAAAAATATTTTCAGGACTGGGGCCTTTGACACCTCTATTCTTTTTGCATTTGAACTGCTAAGGAAAGGTGAGAAACTGATGACAATTCAGACTACTCTTTTTTTATGCTAAGCAACTTTCATGCACAGGAGTCTCAATTTTGTGATGCAGAAATTACACAAAATATATATCTGATTCTAGGACTAGAACCAGAAATTTCATGTTAAAATGTAATAAAAAACAAGACCTTGCAAAAAAAGTTGTACTCTGTTCTTAATGCATCGCATTTGTTTTTGGGATTTTGAGCATCTTTTCCATCAGAGACAGACAGAAGGAGGTCACCCACAAAGGTTAATTTCTATGACAGATGGAGACACAGACTTGAAAATCAGGAAGAAAGGAAACCAGACAGGATTTTGTGCTCTATCATACAAAGTTACACACTGATTAAACAGAACTGATTTTGCTGAAAGCAATTTTATACCAGTCTCATCCATGCAGTGCTTGGACTGAAAAAAAAATAAAATAAAAAAATGCTTTTTATTTGGTGGAAACATACACTGTTTTCAACTAACTCAATGAACTCCTCCAAGATTTACACCCAGAAACTTCACAAAATATCAGTCTAAAAAGGACTCAACTACTTTGTCCCCTTAATCCATTCTGTTTAGGTTATATTACATATATCCAGGCTGGATTATACATCAGAGAGAGAGAGAGAGAGAGAGATTAATCCCATCCCCCCCAAATCCACCCATGCCCTAAAATCCTACATTCCGTGCTTCATACAGGAGTACTCTGGTGTTAGAACAAATCTGTGATATTTTACCACAAGGAGGCAATGTTGAAAAAAACATATGGAAACACAACACTCAGTGGCAGCACTGACAAAACAGGAATTAAAACACCAAAGGATCAGATGGTGATGATTTATTATTTGCATTATATGATCACTATGGTGCTGTACAGACGCAAAAAAATACAGTTCTTGACCCAAGGAATTTGATTGATTTTGATGTTTTGGTCACATAGTCTCTCTCTGTCCCTCTCCACTGGCTGGGCCTCACCATGGTTTATGAATCTGCTACTGGCAAACCCACCTTTTTAAGCTCAGACAGCAGAGGCTCGTGCTTTTAAATCTAGGGGCCCCCGAGTTTGACCTCACTGCTGCTGACCCACAGAGAGGCCTCAGTTTACACTTAGATGCCTAACCCCATCTGTGTCACTCCCTACATTGCCCGGACACGCTGCCAATACCTCCCCAAACAGACGCTGGTGACCTGTTACTTCCCTCTGGTGTCTTTTGGTGACCAGAGATGAAGCCTCTTTGTTGTTCCAGCGGTCATACTTTTCTGTGCTCATTTGAGAGGTTCCCTTACCTGTTCCTCCGCAGGTTCTACCTTTATCCTTTTTCCTCCTCTCCATGGAGTTCCACCCCTCCTCCTCCTGCATTTTATTCTTTTCCTCCCTGGACCTTGCTCTCCATCTCCCTTTTCTTCTCATTATCCCATACCCCTATTGTTTTCAGCCCCTCTCATTGGTTCCCTCTGCAACTCCCTTTCTTCCCTCCCGGGAGACTGCTGCTTATGCCAAACCCCTTAGCTAAACCATTCTTCCACTTTGCTGGTGGCTGAGGTCTCCCTGATCAGGTCTTATCTTC
The DNA here is from genome assembly GCF_026122565.2 of Emydura macquarii macquarii. Classification (NCBI taxonomy): domain Eukaryota; kingdom Metazoa; phylum Chordata; order Testudines; family Chelidae; genus Emydura; species Emydura macquarii. The sequence goes on along the minus strand of NW_027132342.1, from coordinate 11,023,489 downwards.
TCCCTCATCTCTTCCACCTTCAGAGCAACTGGACCTGGAGCTGTCAGGGGGTTTCACCAGAAAAGTCATTTAAAGGCCTCAGATTACCTAAGACCTAAGGGAGCTTCCCTCCACTTTCCCATGGTAAAATCTCTCTTTACCATGCACTGGCTACAGAGAGATAAATAGATGGGATGATCGTGCAGAAAATTCACTGGGGAGGGAGCAAAAGGCACTAGGCTGACAGAGAAGCCTGGAATGTCTGATGATAACATCCATGTTATGAGGAATTAGGGTGGGAAGCTGTGGCAGAATGGAGCATATGCTGAGACAGAGCTAGAAAGTTTCCCCATGTGCATGTTACAGCCTGTGGGGAAAGAGCACGTTCACACTTAGCCAGCATTCTTTAAAAATGAAAAATATTGAAAAAGGCAAAATGGTTTCTCACTAACATTTTCACTTAAGAAAAATGTTTCCATTGAAAAATAACCTGTCACCCAAAAAACGTTTGACCAGCTCTAATTACAAGTAGGCCGTCAGCTTCCACCCCCATCCCTATTACCAGTTTCTCTGGAAACATACCAGCATGTAGGAAAATTAATTTCAGCGGGAAAGCCAGAGACCACCACTTTTTCTTTCAACAGATATGAAAGAAATCTGGAGTTACATGAGGTCAAAATAAAAGAGAGAAGAGAGTCCTAAGACTCAACCACAGCTCTTTGACAGAAAGAAAAATGTGCTATCTGATCAACAGTCTCTCTTGAAACGTGTTTCTTTGCAGTTCACAAACTGGTTTTCTTTCTACAGAAACACTTTCTGAACAAAGAAAGGCTATGCTTCAAAATGAACAGATTATCTGAAATCACAATTCTTTTACTACAAAAATGGTTGTACAGCCAGGTCATAGCAGCTTTTCTTAGGACAATGCCATAGGCTTTTTGGCTCCTTTATTTAGGGGTGAAGTCTTCTCAACAGTCAGCACTAGATTAGAGCACCTCTGAAATGCACTAGAAATAATTTGCACCTTTTCTACTCAATCAGCCAGATTTTTTCTGTTTCTTTTTTCAAACCATGCAGCGTTTGATGGAACTGAATATCTCAGCAGACTTTTCATCTCTAGTTTACTGCTCTGAATCCAACTTGAGTCAGTAGTGACCAGAAATCTAATCTGTTTATCAGACAGCTGTTTTAGTGGTCTAGGTGACATAGGTTGGTAGTTTCAGTCAAGGTCCTAGTGGAAAGAGGTCAGCATCACCAAATCGCCAACACAAATGGGGGAGGAAGGGAAAGCAATTTAAGATGAGTGGATAAAATAAGTTTAAATATCTTCTTGATGTTGGCAGGGTATTTTTACCAGTTGGTTTTTACCAGAAAAAAACATGTTTTTTACTGCCCAGGGAAAAACTAGTTAGTACCAGTTTAAGGCATTTTCTATTTTAAAACTCTTTGATGAATGCATTCCACAACCCATATTACTTAGTTTTAGCAACAGTCAAATTACATAAGGCAATAGATTGATAGATTAATTTAGGGCTGTACAAATAGAAAGTTAAACTGTAGTGGGTGTAATACTAATAGATATATCCCTAATACTGATCAGAAAGACTGTATACATTTTGGTTAAGTATTTTCTCAAGGAAGTTATACATATCATGACTCATATTTCCATTTTCAATACCATATAAACAAAAACATTCAATTATATGATAAAACAATAATGCAGAATGGTAGGCTTGAAACATTAAGCAATCAGAGGCATGCAGAGCTGCAGACTATCATTCCAAATCCATTTGGCCACACAGCATTCGGTAGCTGAAGACCAACTTTGACATAGTAGATAGACCCAACCTATTCCTCAACTTTGAAAGGATCCAAAGTTTGAAAAGATTTGTTCTATGCTTGCTAAACTTGCTGGACACTGGTGAAATTGCACCAGCAGTTCTGTGAAGTCAGATGGAATAGCTGCATTCTTCAGATTTTTCCAGCATATTACTGGGGAAGCTTTTTCCTTGAAAGAGGTTGAAAACATGGATATGGAGCTTCTTCTACTTTAAATGTAAGTACATATATGGCAGAAAATCAGAATTTTTGCTAGAGACCACTGCATTAATGTTTCTTCTTGTTCAGCTGACAAGATGATTTTCATGCTTCCACACTAAAGCAATCAGCAATTATGTCTAACAGTTCACCTGCCTTCAAGTGGGTGCTTTGAAGCCTGGCCCTAGGCTGTTGATCATTGCTTGAAAAGTTGGATGCTCAATAACAGAATATTACAGCCATACAAAAATTCTGCCATTTTCAAGTCTACCTTTTGTTTCAATTCTGGAGTTGCTTTTCTTACAAACATATCCATTGTACATGAAAAATCATGATATTTCCTCCTCGTTGTCTTTGGCAGACCTGGATCTGGCTTTCTTTTGAGGTACTTGGCAACGGCATTGATGTGCTATCAATACCTTCCATCCTCAGACTCTGATTCTAACACTTGCATAGGATTAGCCAAAGTCAGTGGTTCTGGTGTATCTTTGTTCTTTCCACAGCACTTTTTGCAAAATGGTTTCCTCATAGGGTCTGCCTTCCCACTCACTTTTTCTTTTGCAATTTCTGCATCAAAGACTCTACCATCTTCTTGAACTTTCTCAAAATAGCCATGAATTGGGCAAAGTGGTCTTCCATCTTTGCTCATGTTGCAATATTTTGACTTGAGTCACTGTATTCACTGAGTTCTGTTGCAACCCCGCCAGCCAGAACAAGAGATAGAGTACTGGACTGGACAATTAGTCTGGCAACTGACTTCAAACAAACTGAAACTTTTGAATCTGGGAATTACATATTTGTTCAGCAAACAAAGGGGAATTTTCATTGCTAAATAAGGGAGGGGAATTCCTAAATACAAACATTTTAGTCTCTGAGAGACTGCTCAGCTCAGTCAATGCAAGACATGCAAGTTATGTTAAGTAAGTAAAGTATCTGAGGTCAACGTACCTTGCATTGAGTAGCCGCACTGTCTTCACTACACTATGTTGAGGGAAGACTCTTCTCCCATCCACATAACTTACTCTTCTTGTTCTTGTGGCGTACCAGAGTGAGCTCCGCAATGGACTGAGCGGGTCTTCGCCAGACCCGTTTAGTCAATTACAACAGCATTGATTGCTGCATCACTGATGGAGCCTGCAGTGTAGAATAGCCCCCAGATAACTTAAAGCTGTATGTTGCTGCCTGGGCTGAGACTCTTTTTTGTTTTATTTTATTTCCTTTAATTAAAATTAAACAGACCATGTTACTGCAAAACTATCATCAAATTGCTATGTATTTTTCAGTAATTTTTATTAGTATATGCTAATAATAATTTTATTTTTCCCAATTTCTAGTTTAATCCCATATTTACAAGCACCCTGTGCTAAACTAGTTTTTCCTGGGGAAATTGCCAACCCTTATGTGTAGGGAACCCATCTACCACTGAAACATATTTGTGTGGTGTTATAGGTAAGCTTACATTACTACTGTTCATGCAGCAGATAGAGGATTTCAGTTTCCAATGCCATCAATCAGATAAGTTATCAGCACTTTATTAAGTTTTTTAAAAGTGTATAGCTACTGCATTAAGCTTTTATTTTTAAAAGTCAAGCATGATCATTCTGTAACTTTGAATTTTAGAAATTAAACAAACCAGACATCTACATATTTTATTATTTGAGTCCCAGTTCTCAGCAGTGAACAGCATAAATAATGTCTACAGCACTTATTTGGAATATACATCCACTTTATATACATTAGCTCCCACTGAAATTTCTGAACTTCACCTTTCTGTTCAACACACACAAATCAAAAAGCTTGAGAAGGTTGTGTGAAAAATAATAATTACTTTTCTCATCTCAAAAAGAACTTACTGGAGAACAGAGAACAAAATTTTGTCTGGTTGCTTTTTAGAATCATTCAACGTGCTCACTTGAGATAAGTATTGCTGCATTGGGCTAGAGGTGAAAGTTACAGGTGTCACTATCTAATACCTAGCATTTCTATTAACTTACTTTAAGACCTGAATGTTTCCTGATAAAGCGTGCAGTATTTCAAAGAGTTTTTCCAGATGGAATAATATATTAAATGGCTTTTCTTACATAAGGAGAACTTGATGGTAATAGAACTTATTTTGAAGTTCACTATACTGGGAAGGAGAGCCAGCAGCTCAATTACAATTACACAGAGAATTGGGGATAAAAAGGTATCCCTTTCTTGTTGTATGTAGGTTTATAACATTGCTTCAATAATCAAACTCTTCCCAAAATTCCTGTTGGGACACTGTGTATGTAAAAAGAGTGATCTTGATTTAAGGGATTCTTCCATTGCATTAGCCCAAAATAAATCCTTATCAAGGGCTATTTTTCCTTCAAGCAACAAGAGTTCAAATATAGCTATCTTGAGCTATGAAGTTACATCTGTTCTAGGTGATTAATATTGTTGATATGGGTATATAGTATGTTTCTTGGTAGGTGCAAGAGATTAATTTGCTTCTGAAGGCTGTCTTGAGGCTTATCTATTAACATTGGAAATTTTCAGTTTTTTTAAAAAGAGGGTGTGCTGGGACCTAATACTCCCCCCACATGGAGATATTACTCATTCTGTGGTTGGAGAACTGGACTTCTGCATCTTAGTCTCTACGTATTTAGAAAATTGTTATGCTCTAAGTAAGGTAAAGTTGCAGAGCCATGAAATAGGAAATGGGTGAGTTTTAGAATTTGAATGGGTGGGTGGGAAGGTGATCCAAACAACTTTTGGGTCCAAATTCAACTGTATGGAGGGGAGTGGAGTTGCGAGAGGAGAGGGGGCCATTATATATAGTCTTCCCATAACATTTACTTCTACACTAAGAAAAGATACATCTAGAGAAGACATGCTGTGTTGCTTAATTCTGTTATGCAAGGCTCTGCATAGAGCTGTCTGTCTTGCTATCTAGTCAATTCTTGTGGCAGGGTTGATCTCCGGGAATACTGCCTGCTGAGATTCCTTGAAGAACAGCCTGGCTGCTGCTAGTAACTATCTCTGTTCCCAGATGGGCGTACAGGGGCAAAGAAAATAAGTCACCCATAGAATATACCCAGACTCCAAATTACTGACTTCTCCACACACAGTTCAATGCAAAGGGTCAACAGTACACATTTTTTATTTTATTTGTTCAATGGTAGGGAGCAACAAGACTATTTTAGAGCAGATGAAATTTTTTCCCTACTGGGTGTAAATATCTCCATATATCAGCTATTCCCAGTTCTTTAAGTATTGTAGCAAAAGGATTATTTCTACCCATTATTAGTAAGGGGTTTTAGAAATGCTATTTTGTTGTCTGAAACAGTAGAGCTATTTTCTTATCAGATACATTCATTCACCTGGCACAGCAAAACAACATGAATAAATCTGTCTAATATGTAACCAGTTAACACAAAATTGTGTTACCTTGCTTTATTGTTAGGATAAAATAATCAAAAGACAGAACAAGTGGCTGTAATACTACACCCTCAAAACTGCTTTTTGAATCAGTGTAGATGTTTACTGGCTAAAGATTATGTTATAATCATAATAAACATTAATGATCAATCATATATGGAAGCTGCTTTCTATTAAATTAATAAATTGTAACAGGCAATAATGACAAAGAATTATGTTGGGCTGAATTCAATCTTAACCAGAGCTTCTGTCTCAAGGGATTAAATACTTTGGATCTTTGACTTAAGTATATTTTTAAAAGACGGGACTTTAATTAAATTAACCTGACAAGATACTGGACCACAAGTTGGTACATCATGATCATATTTTTTTAAATTGCAAAATTATTCAGTGGGGATTACATTAGGGCTTTATTTAATAATAAATGCATATGTAACATAGCCTTGTATTTCAATTGATCATCACATGGTTACAGGTCACCCAGCATGTCACAAACCGTGCCACAGCTACACCAAACAAACTGCAATTTCAAGCAAAGGAGCACAGTTCTACATACAGTGCTCATATAGCCTATGGTTTGGCTATAAATCAGTGTTCAACACCAAACAATACCAAAGTTCACTGCATATATCCGCTGCATCACAGTTCCCCTATTTCTATTTGTCTATTCTTCTGATAAATGCACTAAAACTACAGGGTTTTTTTTTTGCATGAAATACTGATTTCCCTATTTAAAGCAAAAATATCAAAACTGAACTTTTTCTTCTCAATAAATTTCCAAAATGATCATAATTTATTATTCAAGATGGGAGAATTTATACTGTAAAGATTTGACACATTGCATCCCATGAATATCCTTATGGTGTGATTCATGTATCATTAATACAGTTACACTGTAAGGGTGAACATGAAGTATGTCATGTAAAGTATTTTTGGAATGCTTGTGACATGCTGAACGTTATTGTTATGATAGCATGTTTCTTGCAATGTCATGATTATGGTTATGAAGCTCTGCTATGCAATATTCCCAAATGTGTGTCTCACACATGACTTGAATAGATCCAGGCAAACACTAAAAGCAGCAGAATGAGAGTTCACGCATCACAATCTAGCTCTTCAAGGATCAATGGACTGGCCTGAGCATCTGAGAATGTAATGCTCATTTGACTGAAGTGGAGGAAGCCATGCTGGACATTACTGGTCACCTGACTGCAGGGGAACCTGTTAAAAGAAGAGGCATTTTGGTCTCTGGAGTACTCTCTTGCATTCCATCTAAAAGACAACACCAAACAACTGAAAGACTCTCCACAGGCAGAGGACCTGGCTGAGGAGTCATCTACCAAGCTGAGGTGAGCATTGTCTAACTTTGGGAGGCTACTGGAAGTATTAAGTTTAGTTTAGAATGTGATGCCTTTTATTTACTTCTGATCAAATCTGATTTAGGATCCTCTGTCTTATAATCATTTAAAATCTTTCTGTACTTAATAAATTTGTTTGTTTGTTTTATCTAAAGCAGTGCATGTGGTTTAGGGGTGAGTAGAGACTTCATTTAGAGTGACAGAGCTGATGCGTATCAGTTTCTTTGATAAATAGACAACCAATGAGCTTGCAGAGTCCAATGGGCAACACTGAACTCTGTAAGACAGCAGTTCCTAAAGTTGCATCTGGGACTGGGGGTATTGATGGGGGGGGAAGGTCACACCATTGCATAATCCCATGAGTGACTGGCCATAAGCACTCATTCACTAAATCAGGGACTGCTTGCTTGCAGGTGGCTGTGTGTGGCTGACTCAGGAGTGGGGGGTTCACGAAATGGGGCAAATGCAAGATGGGCCCCAGGAATGGGGGGATGGGGTGACAGCACTATACTGGTCCAGATCGCTGTGTCACCCCATCCCCGCATTCCTGGGGCCTGTCTTGCTCTTGCCCGTTGTGGGAGCCCCCCACTCCTTAGTCAGCCCACGCACAGTGGCACAGCAAGCACAGGGTACATGCACAGCTTGTTGCTCTGGTATTTGTGATTTTTAAGTGAGCCTTAAGTGCAGTGGCTAAGAACAGTCAGGAGGAGATTACAGTTTTGTTATTTTCTGTTTGTTTATTTTGGGAAATAAGCAAAGGGAAACAAAAATGTCTGGCGGTGAGGCAGCTGCAAAAATTGGAAGTTGCCAGGCTGCAGGCACAGGAGAAAGAGAAAGAACATGAATTCCAAAAGTGGCAGGTAGAAATAAAGCTTAAAGAGGAGGCTGCAGCCAGGGAAGCAAAGAAGATAGTGGAGGAGGCCACCCACAGACATGCCTTAGAATTAAAGTAGCAAGAAGCAATTGCACCCAGGGAAACTGAGAAAGCCACCCATAGACGTGCCTTGGAACTAAAACAGCAAGAAGCATCTTTTGCTGAAGCCAGAGAAGCTGCAGAGAGCGCTTTGGAAGACAAGAAGCGGGAAAGAAAACACCAGCTGGAACTGTTGGAGTAACATGGGAGGATCCCAGATGCCACAGCGTCTCCCTCCACACCCAAATCACCCAGCTTTGATAAGCTGTGTCCTGCTTACCAAGAGACAGACTGCATTGAGGAGTACTTCATTACTTCTGAAAAGCTCTGTGAGGTGCATAAGATTCCTGTGGAGCAGCAGGTCCCTACTCTCACAGAAAAACTGTCTGGCAAAGCTTTGTCTGTGTTAAATGAAATGCCAATTGAGGAGGCTTTAAAGTATGATGCATTTAAGAGGGCTGTCTTGCAAAGGTTTCTGATTACTCCTGAGGTGTACAGAATGAAATATAGAAATATTAAGAGGGATGCAGGAATGACTCATAAGTGAATATGCTTATAAGGTATGTGATTTGTTAAAGAAATGGGTCAAAGGAAAGGGTATTAAGACATATGACCAATTCTTTAACTTGATAGTGCAAGAAAGGTTTCTAAGCATGTGTACAGATGATGTGAGGAATAGCCAGTGGGATAAGGATTTGAAATCTAATAGAAATGGCTGCAACAGCAGATGCCTTTGAGCAAGCACGGATGTCAATGGGCCATAAGCCTCAGAAGGAGGGGCATAAACCCAATTCTAAAGGGGGATCCCATTTTATCCCTATGAAGAAAGAGGGTGGATGGGAAGGCAGACAATCACCCCCCAAAACCTCCTAGAAAAGCTGTCTACAACTCACCTATGAAGGAGGAGGGACCAAGAAGGTGTTACAAATGCAACTCCACTGAGCATCTGAAAAAATCAGTGCCTGGGGTTGAAGGGGGCAAATCTTTCCCTCCTGACCCCCAGCCCAAGTGAATGCAGTGATTCTAGCTCCTGAGGCCCAGGAGGCACCCACCGTTTACATGACCGGCTTTGTGGGTGTCGGCTCGGGGGTGGGGAGATGAGGAGTTTCTCAGAGATATTAAGATAAAAGGCAAGAAGGCTGGCAGATGGAGGGATGCTGGTACACAACTTTCTCTAGTCAGGCCAGGCTAGAGAGTGACATGTTACCTGGCCAGAAAGCATTGCTCCAAGTAGGGGGAAGAGGTAGGTTTTGTGTACCTGTTGCTAGAGTGCAGGTGGAATATTTTTCACAACAGTCAACTTTTATATAGTCAACTTTTGATATAGATTCTATCCAGCGGACGGCAGTGGGGTACTTACACACAAGCAAGTGCATTGTAAACTTTTGCAAAGAGTTAAAACTGCTAAGGTGTCTGAGTTACAAATCTATTGAAGCTCAGTATAAATAAGTAGGAGCTGCTGAAAGTTTAAGGAATTCTTTGATGTTATGGAAGTCAAATTTTGTTCTGAAGGCTTTACTGAAAGCCAATTTCATGTGTAGTGTGCCAAAGCTTAGAGTTTTGGCCTGAGCCTCAGACTTCTAAGAGGTTTTTCATACTCTAAGAACTAATTCAAAAAATCAGAAAATTTTGATCGTGCGCAGGCACTTGCAACTTTGACTGACATTTAACAGAATACAAGGAGAATAGAGTCCAGACAAACCACATAGAAGACAGTTGGAGATTCATTTGTCTCTGCCCATTTAAAATAGGATACATTATTTTTCTCTTTAGAAAATGTTCAGGTTTGTTTCAAATAGCAGAAAAAAGCCAGGTTGAAAGGAATGGAGAGAGGAAAGGGTCTGTAGAAAATTATAAGCAAGTCTGTGCCCTTCCCTCTTTACAAATGAAAAATAAAAAAATAAAATATAAAAAATACACAATCAGCTTTCTTGTTCCAAGAATATTCTCTGAAACTTTTCTCACCTCTGGCATAAAAGCTACCAATCAGTAGTCCAAGGTGTGGTTTCCAAACACAAAGGAAAACACAAGTTTCCCATTATGCACATTATCTGACATTTAGAGACCTCCTATTCAGAAGATTTTAACAAGATGGAAGGGGTTTTCTTTATTCCCAAATATTGTTTAGAAGTGATCTGCATAACTTCATAATTCTAGTCATATCCCAAGGGATGTAAAAGATTAACCGTTTAAACAGTGATCGGCTGTTTAAAACTTTTAAACAGCTGGTTACCATTTAAACTAGGGGGCAGGGCAGAGGGGAGCAGCAGGAGCTGGGCTGGCTGTCCACCAGCCAGAGCAGCTGGACAGCTCTTACTGGCAGAGAAGCACAGAGCCCAGCACAGGGGGGTGGGAGGACCAGCGGCAGCCAGCTGCAGCTGGTCTCAGCTTCTGGCAAGCAGCAGAGAGTCCAGAGCAGGGGGTGAGCCGCAGCTGGGCTCGGCAAGCAGGGAGAGGCAAGCCGCAGCTGGGCTCAGCTCCCGGCACAGAGGAAGAGGGGAAGGAGAGGTAGCCGCAGCTAGGCTCAGCAAGTGGCGGTGGGGAGGGGGCGAGCCATAGCTAGGCTCGACTCAGCTCCCCACGAGTGAGAGCTGCCAAGCACACTTGGCCCCCCCAATGTTTAACCGTTCTATTTTTAGAACGTTTAAACATATTTTAAATTAAACTAATTTTCATATCCCTACCCTAGATACAGAAATTCTCTCTCATATTTTTCAAAGACATTTGGCCCTAATCATTGATTTTATCTCAGAAATTCTAAATTAATTGTCTATATGAAATTCAGATGGCTGGATTATGGGCCAGATCCTGCAAACTCTCCCCACACAGAATATTTCCTGATTTCAATGAGAGTTCCACATAAGAGCAAGCCCAAAGTTTCTAGCGAACTCTATTTCAAGTTAGAAATTCACTAGTATACAAGCATTGTGTAGATTACAAAAAGTGTTAGCTACAGTCCTTGATAAGAACACACACACACAATTTTTTTTAAATATCCCCCGAATACACTAACATTTAAATAATCTGCTTACAAGTTAACATGAGGATGAATATATCTAAGAAACAGCCCATAAGGCAGACATCTCTGAAAGGCAACAAGGGTATACTGGGTTAGGAAGTTTTTCAGTTCATCTATTATTAAAATTCCCTTGACACTTTCAATTTTAAGACCCTGTTTTCATTTTGCCAAACTTTAAAGGTTTGAGTAGACATTTTCCATGCTAGGTTTTGCCTCAGACTGAATCATTTTGGAAAATTTCAGCCAAAACAGTTTGGTCATTTCTGAGACCAAGGCTAGGGAAAGATGCATGCAAGTTAAGAAATTCTGCAGACCTTTCATTTGAAAAGCTCTAGTGCCCCATGCTCTGGAGTAGGGAATTGAAATTTGGCAGGGTGTGGGTGGCCTTAGTATCTCGGATATACCTTTTCCTATCCCCTTTAAAGCTGCTCCAATTTGTGCAACTTATAAACCTTTAAAAAACTGCAGATCATATCTATTTATTAGAAACTTGCAAGAGCTTTTAATACCATGCTACAGCCCAGGACTGCAGAGGCTAATCAGTGCTTTCCCTGCCTTTGCAGCTCTCAGCGGCTGTGGGCTTTGTCAGGTCTTGATCTGGGCACCAGAAGTGAAAACAGGAAGTCTCTTTCTCTAGTGCTGCACATAACACCATGCTGGGCCCTGGCATTGTGAAGGAGGAAGCCACCTGAACTGAATAAAGAGGGGACCACAGCCAGATTGGGTGGGGAAGAAGTAGATTGGGAAAATGAGCCTGGGGAGGTGTGGATATGGGTACAAAGAGAGAAACTAGGAGTGGGAACCAGGGGGCAGAGGAGATTTGGACTGAGTCGGCAATGAGGCTGGGACAAGAAGGAACCACTGGGGCAAAAAGACAGATCTGATGGGGTGACAGGGTGCTGGGGAAGCACTAGGACTGGGCTAAGAGACTGTGACAAGGAGCTGGGGGGAGAGCTCTGTGATTGGAGGAGGAGCTCCCCAGCGAAGGAGATTGGAAACCAGTAGGGCATGGAGCTGAGTTGGGACTGGAAGGTAAAAGGTCTCAAATTAGGCAGCCACAATAGTAGATAGTTTTTACCTCAATCACTCTGTCAGGGATGGGTTGGTCTTTACCAGAAGTGGCTTTTATCGCCCTGGGAGAAACGTGTTAGTCCCAGTTTAGGGCATTTTCTATTTTTAAAACGGTTTTGTTAATGCACACCACATGACACTTAGTTTAAGTTACATATTCAAATTGTGGTTGTTCAAGGCAGTAGATTCAGAGATTAATTTAGAGTTGTATAAACTAAAAAGTAAAACTGCAGTGGGCATATTACTAATATATGTAACTATAATACTGAACATTGGAATGTCTGTATACATTTTGGTTTGGTATTTTCTCAGGGAAGTTATACATGTCATGACTCATATTTCTGTTTTTAATATCTTATAAGCAAAAGTCAAAAATATTCAATTATATGAAAATGACAATTGTGTAGCGTTGCGGACTTGAAGCATTAAGCAATCAGAACCACTTAGAGTTGCAGACTACCAGTCCAGATCCATTTGGCCATTCAGCATTCTGGAACAGATGATCAACTTGCATGTAGTGGGTTAGATTGACATTATTCCTCAATTTTGAATGGATGTATTCAAAGTTTGAAAAGATTTGTTTTATGTTGCTGAACTTGCTGGACACTGATGCAATTATTTTTTCCCAGTTTAAACCAGGTTTAAGCTGGTATTTACCAGCACCCTGTCCTAACCTAGTTTTCCCCAGGAAACTGACAACCCTACTCTGTGTGCCTTAGTTTCCCCGTCTGTAAAATAGGGGCAATGCCCCCTCATCTCAGGTGGGTTGATCCAAGCCTATTCCTATGACTGACAGGTATGTCATGCCTCCTGAGCTGCAAAAACAGAAAGAAAGTCCCTACTCTTGCAGTGGTGTAAAACAGTACTTATGGGAAAGCAGATTTTGAAAAACTGATCATGTAGTTGCCTCTGGCTTGGAAGTACTCGTGGAAGAATTTTTAAATTGACTGAATTCCTCAAGGTACACAAATCAAAATTAATTTAAGATTAAAATTACTCACAGATGATAGCCAAAATTTCAAATGTGGCCACTGATTCTGAATGCCCAGTTTCAGACATCTAAGGGATTGATTTTTATAAGCACCCAAAGCTCCAGGTGAAGTCAATGGGACTGGCTATTCACATGATTAAGAACTTCTTGTGGGAGTACAGATGGACATGTCAGACCCTATAGTTACATGATAACAGGCTCATTATTTCTTTTATGTTCCACTAGTCTTGCTACTTATTCCTATCTCAAATTACTAACTGCATATGTTATGAAAATGATTATCAGAGATCGAATATTATGCCTTCAGAAGAGGGAACAAGGAGGGTGAGCACAAAGTCTTAAGGAAGAAGGACTGTATCAACATCATACAAATACATTTAGTAACAAAGAATGAGAAAGTGAGGAAACAATGTAAGCAAAATGTCCTTAGATGCTGAAGACTATTTTAGTAGTATCAGGGAAGAAACTATTGTTTCATATATGTTTCCCCGTCAAATGTTCTTGTTTCCCAAACTGTGTATTATAAGCCTGTGATTATATTTACATTCTCTTCAAAAACATGTTATATTTTATTTTAAAACAGTTTATTTTTGCCAGGTCAGAGAGAATTCAATAGCAGAAAGAAACTGTTACTTAGGGTTAGCAATAATGCTAACTGCCAGTCTCTTATTGAAGCAAATAGACTATATTTGATTAGAAGAAATTAATAGAGAGCTTTTTCACTGATTGTTTTTATAAAAAAGGTACCAGTTGAGCTATTAGTTTTGATGGTGGCAGGCTTGAGTAGTGAATGTATATGATATAGTTTGCGTCTTATTCATGGGATGCCTAGCAGCACTGCTAAAATTAAGGGTTTGTCAGTAATTCTTTTACATGCACTACTTGCTCTCAATTTCAGAGAGGTTTGTAAACTGGTCATTTTAATTTTGCTTTAGTAATTTCTCATACAGGTTCTATGGTTGAGCATTTAAAAAAAAATTTTTTTTTTTTTTTTAAGATTGGTAGAAAATTTTCCAAACAAAAATAATGTTTTGCTGTTTTCAAATGCAATTTTTTTTAATTGAAAGCTTGTCAACATTTTTCATAAAAAAATGGTGTCTTCCTTCAGATAACATTTTTTAAATTGACAAAGAGTTACATCAGGATTTTTCATGTAATGAAAACCATGAATATTTACTGAAAATTCATGCAGCTCAGCTAGACGTGAGAGAATCCCGCTGAGATGCAGGGATGCATGGTAGTGCTGCTATACGTCTAAGTGCTATGTGAAATAGTAGACCTGTGCCCATCCTGTACCAAGCAAAATAGCGATGTTATGAAATATGGCAACCTACCTGATCAGTTGCCGCAGTTACAAACTGTGGATTAACCTTTTTGCATATGGATGCAAAAAACATTTAAGCCAACCATGTCAGTAACTGGTTACAAACTCATTTGAAAGTCATAGTGTAAACAGAGCTTACAGGCAGGCATCAAGGCAGGGTAAAAGCAGGGGGAAGGAAAAGGAAATAAGTCATTTTAATACTGACTGACTGAATATACTAATCTTACTTACTATCCTAAAAGCTGGACTGAAGGGTCACGTGACTCAAGTGAAAAACTGTATTGTAAATATTACGTCTTTTTTATTGCTTTATACAATAAAATCAAGTAATGCTGTTCAAGTTTCTTGGATCAGTGTTTGGTTTAAATGTTACTCTGCAGGCTCAGTGCTCAGCCTCTGTTTCCTCTCTTATTGGGTCACTTTCTATGGAGAACATGTAGACATGAACCAATTCAGGAGGTCAAATAATGGAAACAAAAATTTGTGAAAAATGTTTGCCTTTTTTTAAAAAAATCAAAATTGTTTAAAAAATTTAATAAAAAAGTTTGAAATAAATATCAGCCAACTTTATCAGCTAGTCAAAAAACAAGGAAAAAATGTTCTAAAATTTTCATGAATTCCTCCCCCCCCAGTCAGAATTTCAATGGTTTTTGACCAATTCTATCAGCCATGGTGTAAAAAAGTACAACTGGACTGAAAAGAACTGCTTACAGCCACCAATGGCAGAATTGATTCTGCACGATTTTTTAAAATTGAGAACAGAGGGCACTAATTAATCATATAAGCTGATCCTGCAAACACTTTAAGAACATGGTTAGCTTTAAGACGGTGAGGAGTTCCATTCATTTCAAGGAGTCTACTCACATGCTTAAAATTAAGCATGTGCTTAAGCATTAGCAAGATCAACGTCACTGTGAACAAGTAAGTTACTTTACTTCTATTATTAAAACTGAAAAAACTTTAAAAATCCATTTTACCTCTCAATTTTGTCCTGATCTTCAGTAATGGAGGGGGAGGGATCAATGAAGCCAGATTTGTTTTTAGTTTAAGTCAGTTTCACTTCCAAGTGTCTTAGCATTACAACATTTTGTTTGAAATTACACAAGATATTTATTTTTAAAAAACAACTTTCTATTTAAGTGTTTAATAGTTCTGGAAATATTCTTAATGTTCTTCAGTTTATTAAAGGCCTATTTTTACAAAACCTTACTTTGGGGCCAAAATTATACATTGCTTTAAGCAACTTGCCCCACGTCACACAGCAAGTCAATGGGTAAACTGGATATGGATTTCAACAATCCTAATCAATAGATACTGAACTGCAGTGCTCACTCATTCTTATGGTGGGCTGTCCACAGGTGGAGAGAACCCTGTACTACCTTCTCCTGTCTTTGGCTAAAAGGACTTTAGTCTTCATGTCTGCAAGACAAGCACTTTTGAACACCAGTAAATTCATAAGTTATCTACATTACCACAAACAAGAAGCTACTTTAAAGTAATGTTATCGTTCCAAAATCAAGCACTCAAAATTTAGGATGTGCCAGAATTAGGTTTGCCTCCACAACCTTAATTTAGCCCACTAGTATATATGTATTATGATACATTCTTTGTTTACATGATGATATGTTATTTTTTCTGTGCTCTGAATTAAGCAGAGATCCTGTGGGAAAGAGTTTAGGAAGCTATTAAATCTTTCACAGAATTTGAGCACATTTTTAGGTACAATGTCACACATATAGAAAGAATAATAGTTGAGAAATTAAAAACACTGAAAATTGAATCAAATATATTTAAAATGGAGCAAAAGCTTTATAAAGCAATAGGGTGGCCTTTGAGCTTTGCTATAATGAAAATCATAAAGACAAGTGTCTCCCAGTGAAGGTAAAATGTTTCACAATAAATGCTGAACTATTTCCCCATTCCACAATACACACTTTTGCTAACTAGCTCCCATTCTCTATCCACTTATGTTTCTTTGTTGAAGAAATCTAAGGCATTGATCCTGCAATCTTTAGTTCCCTAGCAGATTGCTGAACCTGTGCGACTGAGCTGCCCACCCACTTGCTATCAATTGCAAAAAAATGGCTTTAATCATAGCTCAACATTATTTCTGTACATTAGTTACACATCAGAGAACAGAATAAAAACCTAGCAGTAGCTATTATTAAAAAAGATATACTGCTTTATATTTATATAGGAGTGCCTTGGATTCAAAAGGCAGTATTAACACATTTTCTGTAAGAAGTTAACAACAAACGGTTTGGCTTAAAATATATTAATAAAAGAGTTATTTTAAAATGAAGCATTTTACTCTGTTTCCTGTCTTGCAAGGGATGTGTGTTTACGTTATATTGCCTGATAACAGCCCACCCTGCTTGGAACTACTGAGTTTGTTTGGCTGGCCAAGAGGTCTGACAGAGAGCCAAAAAAACAGCAGCAGGAATTTGCCAGAATATTAGTGTTTAATTTAATCGTTGGGCTGTTTCTAAAAACGTGGACATCGCTAAAAACATCTACCAAGCCTGAGGTTTTTCACCTGCCACCATCCCAGAAAAAGTACAAGCTACCTCAGTGGCTCACAACCTTTCCAGACAACTGTATCCCTTTCCACAGTCTGATTTGCCTTGGCCCCCCAGGTTCTCCTCACTTAAATTACTTGCTTACAAAATCAGACATAAAAATACAAAAGTGCCATAGGGCATTATTCCTGAAACATTACTTCCTTGTTTATTTTTACCACACAATTATAAATTAAAGCCACTGGCCTACAAATGTTGTACTTACATTTCAAGTGTCTAGCCTAGAGAGCAGTGTAACCAAGTCATGGCCTGTATAAAACTTTAGTTTGGACTGAGCTCGCTAGTGCTTTTTAGGTAGCCTGTTGTAAAACGAGGCGACTGGCTAGCTGAGGTGCTGCACCCCCTGCTTGAGAACCACTGAACAACCTGGAACAACAGCCCCTTCCTTCGCCATGCCCCCAATCCCAGCCGCAGCACCTCCCCTGATTGACCCGCCCAGGGACGAGCCAATCATTGGGCGCAAGTCAGTTTGTGCGAGCCAAGCTGCGTGCTGCTGGTACACAGTGGAGGGGGTGGGAGCTGTGCCCTTACCTTGCAAGGGAAGGCAGGAAACAAAGCCAGGGTGAACGAGGGAGAGGAAGATCGGCCCTTTGGGGCTGTGAAGGGAAACTCGCTGAAGGTTGGGGGGCCGCAAATCTGTGCAGCTTATAGGGCAGCCCCAGGCGCTTGCTTGGGGCAGGGACGCGCGCTAGCTGGGCGGGGAGCGCCCCGCAGAGGAGCCACCACTGCCTGCAGCCTGTCGCGCGCGCTCAGGCACTGCCGCCGCCTGGAAACTCCAGCCAGCCCGCTCCTTCCTCCCGCGCCCCGAGGCAGGGCTGCACATTGCCCCGCACTCACCTGAGCCGCCGGGGGCGGCTAGTGCTGCACCTGCTCGCGCCCAGCCGCGGCCAAGCAGGGTGGTAGGCTCCGCTCTCCGCAGGCGGCTCCCGTCCAGTCCTGGGGGAGAGCGGGGCGCGGCGCCTACCTACCTGAAGCAGGAGGAGGAAAAGTGGCGGGGGCGTGGGAAGACTGGGCCGGGCTATGCCTGCGGAAGGCGGCTGGCCCGGCGCAAATGCTGCGTGCACAGGGCACCGCCCCTCTTGCTCCTCCTGGGCAGCAGCCCGGCCCCAGAACCGGCTTCAGCGCAGCCAAGGGAGAGCGGGAGGCACGGAGGGGTAGACTAGACCTGGCCCAGGGCTCCTTCTCCCGCCAGTGGCTCTGTGCTTTGCTCCGCTGGCAGCTGGTCCCTTCAGGAAGCCCTGGGAAGAAGGGATTGTCCGCCCAGTATAATGGCTGTTGGGGTGCAGGCCTTTGGATGCTTCCCTCCATAATACTTCTGATGCGGCTGAGTTTGTTGTCCGAAGAGCTGCATGGCTTGGTTTAGCTCTGAGCGAGCCTTTTGGTCCTTTCGCTTTTCCTCCCGCATCCATCGATTCCCTTGTCTCATGGGCGCTGGACTCAGAAGTCTTGAGTGGCCCCAGAGAAACCAGTCCTCCCTTGTCCATTTCTTTTTCCTCCTCATCTCACTCAGTCTTTCAACAGGTGGGGCAGAGCTGGCCTCTCAAAGTCACTGATAAACAACCAGACAGACAGCCGTTGTTAGATATCAGTGGGTAGGAGATACCAGAAGATAAGTGTAATTTTTTCAGGCCCAGTACAAACTTGTAACACAGGCCCCCTCCCATACACATACCCATGGGGGTTGCAGCCTGGACCAGGCCCCCCAAGGTCTCCAGCCTCCAATAAAGTTCCCCAACCCATGGCAGGCCCTGGTCACAGCTCCCTAATTTATTTATGTATTTATTTGGCACAGAGCTACATAAAAGTATAAACAGGATACACAATCACTAGTGCTTACTGTTGAACCATGCAGTGGCGCACATTGTGTGGAATACATGCAGGTTCTTTTCAAACCTTCTGGTCATGAGGCGTCCAGGACCAGGTGTGGGGTTCCTGGGTAACTGTAGGGATAGTGTACTAAACACACCTAAAATTATTACAGACCATAGTGATCCTGGCAGTGACCACTTTGGAGCAGTGGTTCCCAACCTTTTAAGTGAAAAAAGCCCCACTGGTTAACACTAGGTAAAGCATGGGCCTGCACCGCTCTGTCACCAGCCATAAATACATCATCAGCGATCACTCATGAACAAGTAAGATTGTCTTCCAGAGATCTCAGTAGTGAGTCCACAGGTGACTCTGTAGCCCAATCCTAGATCCACATGTCTTGTCACAGTAAGGACAGGTGTTTCCAAGAGAGATAGGCACAGTGTTGCTATGTTGAATGTTCTAATGGTCTTTCCGCCTGTTCCTCTTTTCCTCTTCTACCTGTCAACGAGCTGTTTCAAAGTGTTGAGATCCCTCCGACAGAGCCTTCCTCCATTTTGGACAGTCCTGAGTGAGGGTCTCCCAAGTATTGATGTCAATGTTCCACCTCTTCATGTTTGCCTTCAAGGTGTCTTTGAAGTGCTTTCTTTGCCCTCTGCGACTTTGCTGACCTTCTTTCAGCTGTGAAAAAAGGATTCCCTTGGGAAGGCAGGAATCAGGCATGCGAACAACATGATCTATCTAGCGAAGTTGACTTTGGATAATCATGGCCTCAGTGCTGGTAGAATTTTTTTCAGCCAAGATGCTGATGTTTGTATGTCTATCCTCCCAGCTAATTCGAAGGATCTTGTGAAGGCATTATTGGTGGTACTTTTTCAAGCTCTTGAGATGTCTGCTGTATGTGGTCCAGGTTTCCGAGCTGTACAGCAGAGTTGGGATTACAATGGCATGGTAGATCAGGAGCTTTGTTTCAGCAAGGATGGCATGATTTAAGAAGACTCTTACTCAGACATCCAAAGGCTGCACTCACACATTTCAAGTGGTGGTGTATTTCCATGTCAGTGTCTCCCTTTGATGAAAGATAGCTTCCAAGATAGGCGAAATGATCCACGTTCTCCAGTATTTCTCCATTAATTTGAATGGAGGGAGGGTTTATTTCTCCATTTGGAGCAGATTGATAAAGAACTTGTATTTTCATGATGTTTAAAGTTAGGCCAATACTCTCATAGGCTTCGTAAAATGCATTGAGAATGATTTGGAGATCCATTTCAGATTGAGCAACAATCACATTGTCATCCGCATACTGGAGTTCCATTAGGCATGTTGTAGACTTGAAATTGTTTTGGGCTTGAAATTGTGTGTAGGATAACGGAAGACTCTCTAACCTCCACAGACTCAATTTCAGGAGGGAGCTTTCTGTTAATGAGGGGTATATAACCCCTATAAACACATAGAATGAGGATAAAAATAAATTACATAAATAATACTAATACTCTTACCTGAGTAAGAAGCTAAGCCTTCCCTGGCCCAGCCGCCACTGCACGCCCCGTGTGGCTTCGCCTCTTCCCGTCCCTCATGGACAGAGGGTAATGGAGGTGGCAGGTGATGGTGGGTTGCCTAGGGCTGCTCTGCTCTGGCCAGGCACCCGGCTGCCTTGGAGCTGGGGAGGAGCTGCTCCTCCACTCTGGCCAGTGGAGCGCTTGGGAGGGCTGCTTCTGGCCGGCGCAGGGATCTAAATGATCTCAGTGTTACTAAAGCCTCACAGACCCCCTGTAATCTCTGTTCCCCTCCCCCCTACCAGATGGTTGTGCACCTCAGGTTGGGAACCATTGTTCTGGAGGGCACCAAAGGGCCGGAGAAGGTAGCTGCTCAAGACAGCATGAGTTTGCCTGGTCCTACATGCCACCCACCTCTTTCACAGCAATGGTTCCACAGAGCTCATTACAATGGCATGAGAAGGTGTACTGGGGTAGGAAATAACAAGGCTGCTTTTCCTAGAAATGTTCAAGAAAAGATCAAACACTACTTGTTTGAAAGTTTCATTGAAATTGTGCCAGAAGACAAAAAGGTATCCAGGCCAAGTTAAACTAGAAGCTTCTGAAGTGGGAAGCATTGTGTTTTCTAGCTAGTTCTACCAGTCTGGCCAAGCCAAGTTCCCTGAGGCAGCAAAACATGCTGTGTCTACCTCTTTTCTGAATGCAAGGACAACATGCAAGTGATTTGTTTTGGGTTGCACTGGAAAAATCAAAAAAGTGTTTTTTCACTTGAAAATCTATATCAAATAGCGTCAACAATGTTATTTCTGCAATACCATGTATTCTGAATGCCCAGTCACTGGATTGCTTCCATTTCGATGTATTGAATTTGATTGATCAGATATTGCCTGGCATGTATTTCTTTTTCCTGTTTTGAATGCATTGAATTATATTTACAATGTTTTTATTTTATTAGAAATTTTTTCCTGCCTGCAAATTTGTACTTTGAAAGGCTTTTGCTAAAGTATCTATTTGGGGATGCCCTTTTAGTTAGTTCCATTTTTTTTTCCTGTTATTTTTTACCTCATGCTTTTAAAATAAACTGAGACAAGGTGGGTCTCAGTCCAATTACTTTTAATTGGACCACCTTCTGCTGGTGAGAAAGATGAGCTACACAGAGCTCTTCTTCACATCTGGGAAAGGTGCTCAGTTTCACAGTTAATTACAAGGTCAAATAGTTTATCTTAAAATAATTTAGTTTAGTTTAAAATAAACTGGCTACTTTAAAACAGAATTTGTATGTTCCCTCCCGGATTGTGGTTTGACCACCATTTTGAGAGGGAGGTGAGAGGGGTGAAGTTTTGGGTGGCTGTGAAGTAAGTGAACAAGAAAGTGTGCATTAATGTGGGGAATAAATTAAACCTACTTGAGTTTTTGTCCCTTTCCTCTGGGAGTTCTCTCTGCGTTCTGCTACATGTTGAAGAGCTGCGTTGACTTCATGGCTCTGCATCCTCCAGGTACCCCTTCCTTAGTGATTTCTTTGTTGCTGTGCAGTTCTGGGGTGCTTTCTTTTTAATGTCAGAAGGTGCCTGCTGTCACTTGTGGGTTGATGGTGGGGTCTCCATTCAGTATAGCATCTAGCTGTGCATAGTAGTGGCAGGTCGGGGGGGCAGTACCAAACTTTTTGTTGTCCTTGTTTACCTTTTGTGTAGCACTGCCACAGCTTCTTCCCTTTTGCCTCATTGGAACTCACTTTTGTCATAGCCCACCTTCTGCATCTCCTCTGCAGTGTCCCAACAAGCATATTTGTTCCTGCAGAAATTCCACAGCTGGACTTGCACTACACTGCTCCCCTCCCCTCCTTCTCCTCCCACAAACAAAGGAATCTGGGACTTAGTTGTTGGATCAGGCAGCAGCATGAGGTTTACCAACCAGTAGCTTCACCTGGAGCCACACCTGCATGCTCACAAAAGTAGTCAAGGAGAAAGGAATGCATTTTCCAACTACCCTGGGGATTTTAAAGTGGGGTATGGGTTTGCTATTATGGTGACCCTGGGAGGGCAGAGTTCAGAAATTTGATGACCATGATTACTGCTGTGGGGCCCATGGCATTGCAGGGTTGTTGCTGATGCGCCATTTGCACCTGCATAGACTATTCAGTTCCCCCACATAAATCTGGGCAAACTTTTTTTTTTTTTTTTTTTTTTGGGGGGGGGAGGGGAATAATACATTTTCCAAAAATTTCTTTTTTGGGGGCAACAAAACTATTTGCAAATTTGATATTTCCTCCCCCCCCCAGGGTTTTTTTCCCTAGAAATGTTGAAACATTTCATTTCAGCATTGTCAAAACAAACTATTTCAAAATTTTGTCTGAAACATTTCTGAAAAGAGTCCACATTTCATATAGAAAGTATTGATTCAAGCCAACCTGAATAAAATTTCAATTTTTCGTTTTGATGAGAAAAACAAAACAAAACAAACAAAACCCCCAAACAAACCACTTTTGGTTTGAAACAAGCCAATTTTTTTCAATTCAGTCACTGAACCAAAAAAACCCCCAATTATTTGCTTAGCTCTATCCACATAGGTATTGTACTAATGGAAGAGTGCTGGTAGAGGGCTTATAGGGAGCTGTTTTAACTTCACCAGCAGGAGTTCAGGGTTTTCTTGATACGATTCAAAGTTGAGTGTGGACACATGAAACGCTATGCTGAAAGAAGGCAAATTTTTACCAGTAAAACTTTGTAGCATACATCCCCTTCCAGGCTTCTGCTAAATGGAAAATTGCCTCAGTTCACTCATTTTCACAGCAGCCTCCCATGTTGGGTGTTTGAAACAAGTTTCAGCCTTGGGACCTGTTACACCTGTTGGTGTGAAGGTAAATAGAGCTGGTATGGTGTCTCCCTATAGAAGTATATTTCCTAAAGGTAGACTGAGACAAAGTAAACTAATAAAGCTGTACTAACTACTAAGTCAATCAATTTAAAAATGTTTGCATCTTCAAAAAGGGAAAAAGAGCCTCCCGATTTGTGTGTGTGTGTGTATGTAGGTATACACACTGTCTCGCTCAGTCTCTGTATCTAAACATTCTATTTTTTTCACTTCATGTCTACCAGAACAACATTTATTTTTATTAGCCATCTAGACAATGTAATTTCCCCACCAGTTTAATTTAAGCAACCTCACTTCCAATTTTTAAAATTTGCTTAAAAGAAAGACAAAAATAAAAATCCCCTAAGGTGAAAGCTGGCATCAAAAGATTTATTACTGGCACTGTGACTCTTAAAAATATCTTATTCCATGATGATGTATCAAGTACTATAATGATGAATACATAGATTGGATAGGACTACAAATGTGTGCATTATTTGAATGTCTATGTAATTTCTAAATTTCTAGCCTTTTTGTCTTGTGGCACTATGTAATTAAAGCAATAACAATTTAAAAAGAGAGAACAAATTTATGCTGTGCCATTTATAATAAAAATTTTAGATAGGTCTGCTACAAAATTGATTGTTTTGGGGTTTTTCCCCCTGTTTTCTTCCCCCTCAAACACTTCCCCCAATTGTCATCTAGTCAGTCATACTACATTGCTACAAAAACAGAGTACTTGAAATACAAAAGCGTTATGACAGAAAAGTAGGCGTGAAAGTCACTGAAGAGTCTGAATTGCATTTTTTTCTTTCATGTGCTTTCACAAAAGTTTATGAGGTCACAATTGTATTTCTGCAAATAGGAAATTCCCCAGTGCTAGCATTTAGCAAGAAAAGGCATGGCAGCACAGTGAACCCACAGAGTCACCAACCTTCTTGGTAAATAAACTTTAACATGGGCCAGATCTTCAGCTGGTGTACACTGGTGTATTTCTATTGACTTTAGTGAAGCTATGTCAATGTACATCAGCTGAGGATCTGTCCTTAAATGTTCCAAGAGTTTTGGAGACATTGTTATGACACATAGAAGAACTGTGCAAGAGAACTGGAAGGTAATATGATATGGGCGGTACTGTTAAACCACTGTTATGCTAACACATGAATGACATCAATGTAACTTGCAAAGGCCAAGACCGATATCATATTGGACAATTCTTGTAGGTAGCAATAAATAGGATTTGATGTGAATGAGGCAAATTATGCTGGTATCAATTTCCTACTGGACAGCAGTAGGAATATAGGAATTGCCATACTGGATCAGACCCATGGTCCATCTGCACCAGTATTGGCTCCAACAGTAGCCAGCGTCTGGTGCTTCAGAAAGAGGTGTCAGACACCCATAGTAAAAAGATATGGGAAAATCTGCCTCTCACGAATGTCTCATCCTGCTTCTTAATAAACTCTTGTCTTAAACCCTGAAGCATGAGCCTTTTATATCCTTTTCAAAATTTGTTAGCATTAGTTCCTGTATCCAAGCAGCAACCTTCAATCAGGTCTTCAACTGAGTTACAGCATGCCTTGTTTATGTAACCTGCAACTGTCTTCCTTATTAAAACCTTCCTAAATTACAGATCAGCTATTAACCACAACTTGTTCACAAACTGGGCCATGAAGAACCGTGTGGTCACATGCTGTGGGCAGTTCATGAATTAGATGAGATGAAGTTTATCTGAAAATCTGTCTACTAAAATATAGTCCTCACTGCGAACAGTTGCAAGCACAGTCCGGTTGTCAATGGAGTGGCACCATTATGGTCAGAATTTAGAATAGAATCCTCCCAAAGTCTGCTTCCAGTTCTAATTGTAGGCACCCTGTACTTCAGGGGCCTTGGAACTTGATTGGGAGTTTACAGTTGGGAAGATCCTGGGAGACTACAACTCCCATGATGCCTTGGGGAAAAGGAGAGAGACTCTTCCCCTTCTGGAGAGACAGGGAATAGCATGTGGGGGGCTCCATTTTGGTGCTAGGGTGTAGTGGAGCCCAGGCTGGAAGCTGCTGGGTGACTGCTGCTGGCTACTGCCTGCTGCTGGAGTCCCAAAGCTGCTGCTGACTGCTGCTGGAGTCCCAAAGCTGCTGCTAAGAGCCTGCTGGAGCATGATCGAGCAGGGAGCTTCAGAGGTTGGTGGCATTGCCCAAGCCAGGGCAAGGACTGAGCCTAGAGCTGCCTGAGGTGGGCCTGCAGTGAAGGTAGTGTGAGTGCCCCCCACCCTGTTGTTTGGGGCAGGGCGTGTAAGGGAAGGGGCACTGCAGAGAGACTTTCACTGGGCCTGAGAAGAGGCAGAGAGAGAATCCTTTCAAGCAGGGCCAGGACTGCAGACATTTGGTTGGACCAGCTCCAAACCTCCAGCGTGACAACTGGGCTGAACTGGAACACCGAACCCACAGAGTGCTGTCTTCTGCAGATCTTCAAGCGCGCCCACGTAAGCAAGGGGTTAGGGCTCTGAACAACTGGGGAGTGCACAATCTGCAGGTGGGGTACACAGTGGCAGTGTAAATGGAAGTTTAGACAAGTTTCATTTGTTTGCATACTATTTTTATTAATTGATTTATTCAGCTGCCCTGTGAATTTAACATAATAGTGATGTTTAATTTCAGTCTGTTATGCCATATTTCTTTAATTTGTTAAGTAAAGTTGTGTTAACTCTAATTTAAGTATATTGGATGTTTAGTTTGCATAAGTGCAATTGTTAAGTTAGACCTGTCTCAGATTATTATTATTATTATCAGACTAGGTTTAGTCCTGGAAGCTCCCAAGGCCCTCTATTAAGTGTGTGCAGCGGCCAGCCACGTGGAGGCACCGCCAAGTTTAAATTCCTTTAAAAGTAAAGGGACTGCAGCAGGGAGGTGGATAGAGGATTCCCACCTATTCTACATCACCGCTGAGATACTCAGGATCTCCTTTGTTATTACCAACCTTAGGCGCCCTTGCACACAGGTGAGTGTTGCCGGCTCCCAAGTAACCCAGAATAGAAGGGGGTTACATAATAAAACATCCAGCTGTCACGTCATCCACATATGGCTGTGTAGCTTGCGTAACATCTGTCGACTGCCACCAAACTGCCAGGGAAGTGTAGACCAGGCCTAAGAGCATTAATGGGAAACAAGGGAACAAACAATTTTACTTATGCTTTATTTGTGCCTTTCCCAACCTGCTCCCTTCCCCTTTACCTATTACACTTAAACTTCTAGATACACTGTTAGGTAATTAAAAAAAATTGGTACCTTTATTTAGTGACCCAAGTGTACCCAAGGTGACATGATTCTTAAGCCAATTTCTTGATTGCTTGGGGACTGCTTCATGATTTTTGAATGCTTAGCATTAACTACACTGTAAATCTTATCACACTACCATGGTGGCCCTTTTGAGAGCAAAGAAATAGACCCCTTTTTGCAGCTCAACTATGATGATGATATGTGGGAGAGAAATACAAAATATCAAGAAAAATTGAACTTTTTCAAGCAGCAAATAAAAACAGCTAAGTATCTACTAGCACATTCCTTTATTTTCAGCAGTACAATTGTACACACACATTATTTTATTGCAAAGTACTATCTAGCTAGGCTAGAAGATACATATTCCCTTTCCATAGAACAAGGGATTGAAAGACACAGAACGTGTCAGTGTTAATCTTGGAGAACAATCAAACCCCTCTAGTAAGGCATCCATACACACAGCCTTAGTATACACACCCCCTGGACTTTGGAACTTACAATTATCAGATCTGATTTTCAAAGCAGATGTGTGCATAGGACACCTTTTGAAAATACACACAGGAAGGCAGCTCACATGTATTTCAGTGTATAACTACAAATTGAGATGCTCAGATAGGTAGCTTTGAAAATTACAACCTTAGGACTCAATCTCATATTCCTTGTACAGCCAAAATTCTTATTTAAGTCAGTATGCAGGATTCAGACCTTGCTAATGTTTATGATTTTAAAGGGAAAGCATGGTATTATTTTGGGGGGTAGTGTGATCTGAAAAGCAAGAAGTGTTGAGCTGACCTTCAAGAAATCACAGAAGGTCTTGGTGGTTGCCTCATTTCTGCTTATTGTTGGAAACGAGCCTTGATTGGTGTGAGTTCACTTTAGTACAAACTACAGCTAATCATGATGATGATGTTACTGACTATTCTATTCAGACCCTGTCCAACATGGGGGAAGAATAGCTAGTATTTGGGATCCACTGACTACAAAGAAAAATGATTTGTTACATGCCTAATACTGAGAAAATGAAATGAGACAACGTTCCATCTGGGGATGGAGAATGATGCAGAATGAAGAAAAAAGGTGTGCTGCTGCTACATCTATTACCATTTCTCTGTGAACACCTACCTAGTTGAACAACTCAGGATCAGTACACAGCACATAATTAATTTTGGCTCAGATCCAATGCTTCGCCTACAGTCAAGTCAAAAAGAAGAAAGTGCTGTTTATTCCCTCTGTCTTCTTGTAAATCTTAAGCATGTACATGTGAAGGAGGGTTGGATCCGCTCCAACTAGCAATGAATATGGCAAGGATCCAAAAGGGCTTGCAAGGTGTGATAAAGAAAATGGGTCCCAATCATAAAATACATTTAACGGGACTTCTTTTTCCTCCTCTCTTTTTCTTTCTTTTTTTCTCTCTCCCATCCAATGATAGCCTTCTGAACAAAGATAAAACAGAACTCATGTTTCATTTCCCTAAATGAGTTTATAAAACCCCCAGCACCCAAGCAGATGCTGATGTTTGAAGACTCCCACTTGGTTTTTTATTTTTCATTTTTTTCCATGAGCAGCTGTTGAACTATAGGGAAAATGGAAACTTTTTGAGAAAGGGCTTAATCCACCATCTGAAATTCAAAGAGGCATTAAGTTATTCAAATGAAAATCTGCTTTTACCCATTAACATATTTTCATCAACAAAAAGCAAGATGCTGATATGAGAAGAGATCTGTGCATTCCTATTTATATGAAATTGAATGGTCAGGGAGTTTGCCTGTTATTTTCCTAGGACATGGTATGTGTCAACTAAAACTATGTTTCAGCTACTGCTCTAATGGAACCTGGCATCATTAAGAAATCAATTATTCTGTGTAAGTCGTTATGGGGTGGGGGCAGCATCTAAAGTCAACCAATTTATGCAACCTACGTTGTTACATGATTGTCAGCTTTTGCTTTTCTTCAGACAAAGCAAAATTAATAATTCTTCTCAGTAACAAGTGACAAGGGAATTATTTCTGTCTATCAAAAGCATTGTTAATAGGAATAAGAATATTGCTCCTATATATCTGCATATTTCGAGAGTTCTTAGTAAAATGTGGGATGTTCTAATTCAGTGACTCATATTCTTTACCGTTGTCAATCAGGCTTCCTTTCAAGAGTGAAAATATTTTTAAAGGCCAGTGTACAACTGCAGTTCCCTTTTGTCTAAGTTTTTCCATAAGTCACTGTGCAGAAAAACTCAGCCTTCGTGTACAAAGGCAGAATTCCACTGAAGTGAATTGTGTTAGCTTAAGGCTGAATTTGATCCAAAAAGTCCAGCAGGCTGCACTGCAAATGCATCATTAGTAGAGATAATTGTGAGTGTTGAAGAAGCACACTGAGTACATATACCGCACTGATGTGGATGGCATTTGTTTAACATTCTAAATCCAGTCACTCAAGTTGAAGTTATTGCTTAATATGCAAGCCAAGGGATTCATTCATCACAGTTTTATGCGCACACATCTTCCTATTTATGCAAATTCTCCTGGGATTCTTCTCTCGATGCCCACCCATAATTTTCCTCTGTGGGGTCACTGCCAGATGGGTGCACTGTTTACATAGTTGAGAGGGCAGAGAAAACATATATTAATGTGGAGGGGAGTCTGGTAAAAGAAAGGTACAGTGCTTAATTATAATACTGGGCCTTACCTCGTTTTACAAATATTTCCTAGAGGAGAATATAGGACTTATACTCCTGGGAGTTTTGTCAGAGCAAAATCTGCAGGCTTAGGCCCCTACAAACAACCATCACGACATGATGGCACATGGTGGTATAAACTTTCATTGGCATGTGTTTGGGAAACTGCATTACTCAGAAGTGAAGTCAAGAGTAAGTTGTACAGGTCAGCTCAAACAATTACCCAGAAACCCTTTACACCACACCATACCATGCCTCACATTTCACAGAAAAGATAGGTTAGAAAAGTTTTTAAGTGAAATGGTACTGCAATATTTTACATAGCTATTTATCTGTAAAGTCAAGTTACGCTTTAGTATCAGTTACTGATCTTGGGTCATTACCTGCTGTGACCTGATGCAAGCTCATGCTATATTTAAGGGGAAAGGAAAACAGTTCAGTGGCAGCTTTTCATTTAAAATAGCTGAGAGATTTAAAACCACAAGAAGTGGTCATTGGTCCAGATTAATAAGTAGGCAGAGTCTAAGTGAGGTGGTCACAAGCGCAAAGAATATGGCATGTGTTTCATGGTTCTTCCTCAGCAAAGGAATTTATTCTGTACTTATGACTACACAGAATCGGAGAAACGTAGGCCTGGAAGGGACATTGAGAAGTCATGAAGTCCAGCCCCCTGCTCTGAGGCAGGACCAAGCATAGACAGTGGGTATAATAGGCTGGGGGAGGCTAAGCCTCCACAAGCAGACGCTGCCGGATGCTCCTGCCCCACCGCTCCACTCTGCCCATGCTCCACCCTAGACTTCAGCCCGGACCCCATCCGCGGCTCTGATCTCTTCCTAGCAGGAGCCAGCTTCTGTCCCACCTTGAGTGAAAATGGAGAGCAATTGATTGCAGCCCTGAACATATTTGAAGACTGTTATCAGGTCTCCCTTACATCATCTTTCAAAACTAAACATGCCTATTTTTTTTTAACCTTTACCCACTTATTGTCATCACAACCTTCCAAGAAATTCTGATGATACCCCGTGACAACAAGTACCCTTTAATGTTGATTAACAAAGTGTTCTATGGAAATCTTGGCACATTGGAGGTAGGATTTACAAAGGCACTTGAAGTCAATGGGAGTTTTATCATTCACTGTGCAGAAACCATAAACCAGATCATATAAGTTTCCCCAGTACGTGTGACTATGAAGACGGACTGTGTAACACACACTATTTCACTTTGTCATTAAAGCATCCCAGAGCTATATACTCTACAAGAGTCCTCTATACCTTTAATTTATTTCAGGGAGCATGCACTTATGTTTCCAATCAATATTATTCACAGATTCATAGACTTTAAGACCAGAAGGGACCATTGTGATCATCTAGTCTGACCTCCTGCAGATCAGAGGCCAGAGAACCTCCCCCCACCTCACCTTCCCCTCTCCACTCCTGTAATGCACCCATAACCTCTGGCTGAGTTACTGAAGTCCTCAGATAATGATTTTAAGACTTCAAGAATCCACCGTTTACTCTAGTTTAAACCTGCAAGTGACTCGTACCCTATGCTACAGCAGAAGGCAACCCCCCCACATACACAACGTCTCTGCCAATCTGACCTAGGAAAAAAATTCCTTCCCAGCTCCAAATATAGCAATTAGTTAGACACTAAGCATGCCAGCAAGACCCACCAGCCAGATGCCTCAGAAAGAATTTGCTGTAGTAACTCAGAGCCCTCCCTATCGAGGGTATGTCTATACTGTAATTAGACATGTGCATCTGGCCCATGCCAGCTGACTCAGGCTAAGGGATTGTTTAACTGCAGTGTGGATGTTTGGGCTCAGGATGCAGCCTGAGCTCAGGGACCCTCCCACCTTGCAGAGTCCTAATGTCTGGGCTGCAGCCCAGGCCCAATGACTACACTGGAATTAAACAGCCCCTTAGCCACAGCCCCACAAGCCAGAGTCAGCTGGCACAGGCCAGCTGTGGGTGTCTAATTGCAGTGTAGACACTTGCGTCCCCCTTGCGTCCATCTGCAGCCATGGGGGATGTTTGCTACCAGCAGTTGCAGATGGCACATCTGCCGTAGTAGGCAGTCTCATCATACCATCCCTTCCATGAACACGTCAAGCTTAGTCTTGAAACCAGTTGGGTTTTTTTCCGCCTCTTTCATAATATGATCCAATATTTAATCATGCCTTAGTTTAACTTTGATTCATAACTGGCTCCATTGCATGATCACCAAAGGTAGTTTCTTAAGTCATAGTGTGTCTTTAGTAAATTACTCTGTAAATCCATCAACCAGTGTCTAAACAGTCTGTTTCATAATTGTGGTGCTGGCACTCAGCAATATAGAATCAGAGACACCATAGAAATATAGGGCGGGAAGGGACCTGGAGAAGTCATCCAGGCCAGCCCCCTGCACAGAGGCAGGATCAAGTAAACCTAGACCATCCCTGACAGATATTTGTCCAGCCTGTTCCTAAAAAGCTCCAGTGATAGAGATTCCATAACTTCCCTGGGAAGCCTATTCCAGAATGTAGGTACCATTTTAGTTAGAAAGTTTTTCCTAATGTGCAACTTAAATCTCCCTTGCTGTAGATTAAGCCCATTATTTTGTGTCCTACAGTTCGTGGACATGGAGGAAAATTGGTCACCATCCTCTGTATAACAGCTGAAGACTTATCAACTCTTCATCCCTCTGTCGCTTAGTAGTCTCCAGACTAAACATACCTGTGGATTTTTTTTTAAAAACTTATTTATGAGGAGAGATTTTCTGAACCTTTTATCATTTTTGTTGCTCCTCTTTGGGCTCTCTCCAATTTGTCTACATATTTCCTAAAGTGTGGTGCTCAGAATTGGATCCAGTACTCCAGCTGAGGACTCATCATGGCCAAGCAGAGCGGGACAGTTACCTCCCATGTTTCAAATAGAAGACTTCTGTTAATATACCAGAATATTAGCCTCTTTCATAGTTGCATCACGTTGGTGAGTCCTATTCAATTTGTGATCCACTTAGAACTCCCCAATCTTTTTCAGCAGTACTGCCAGTTACCCAGAAATTCCCTGTTTTGTAGTTGTGCATTTGATTTTTCCTTCCTAAGGATAGTATTTTGCTCTTGTCTGTATTGAATTTCATCTTGTTGAATTCTGACCAATTCTCCAGTTTGTCAAGGTCATTTTGAACTCTAATCCTGGCCTCCAAAGTGCTTGCAACCCCAGCCAGCTTGATGTCACCTGCAAATTTTATAAGCATACTGTTCACTCCATTATCCAAGTCATTAATGAAATAATTGAATAGCACCTGACCCAGGACTGATTCCTGCAGGATCCCAGTTGATACACCCTCCCAGTTTGACAGTGGACCATTGATAACTAGTCTTCGAGTATGGTCTTTCAACCAGTTTTGCACCCACCTTATAGTAATTTCACTTAGACCACATTTCACTAGTTTGCTTATGAGAATAATTTAATATGATTAAAGACCCTGAAACCATCTGTACAGACACTGCAGTAGCTCACTTAACCCAATTCCTTATATTACCATTTTTGTTGCCAAAGAGTCATTATACTATAGGTCACCTGAGACAAAGATAACAGTAACTGGTAACTTGCCAAATTAAAGAGTCTGGTCAAAATCAATGAAGTTGCTTCCTTTACGGTGATTGCTACTATCCATGGCTGAAAATTATGATTGAAAAAAGCAGTGAAAGAACAGACCAAAAGCCTATTTAAGAAGCTCATCATCATCTATATTTAGACAAAAAGCACTCTCAGAATTCGTTCATCTTTCAAGCAATTTAGGCAACAGAGCAGAAAGGGGTCTGTAATTATTTAAAGCAGAAATGCACATTTCTTCATACTATACTTAGACTAGTGAAATTTTGGTTTTGTCGTGTTCACGTATGTTAAAACTTTATCAGTCGCTAAGACTTTGAAAGGACAAGACTCCATGTCTGTCTCTCAGTTTGTCTCTGTGTTTAGGAGGAAATGTGATTGTTGACAATACAGTTTGTAAGGAAGGACAGACAACTCAAGCTAAAATGAGCATTTGGCAATAGCAGAGTGCACTCCCATTGTCATTTAGTTTTATTATTTTCTAGCAACATACACAACTAGTTGAATGACCTGTCTAAGTATGTAAAACATTAATCTCTGTTCACACATTGGCATTCCAGGGATAATTGTGTTACAGACTCTATAAAGATAGTAGAATGAGCAGGATAGCAACATTACTCCAGAGCCACTTTATAAAACGGAGATTTCTTTGATCAGCTGAAAAAGTGAAAGTTACACTAGAATTCCTAGCATGACTGAATGATAGAAGGTTTTCAGTGAAGTATCAAATGTGTCTGGGAACTATTTGATAGGCTGTGCCTATATTTTGTATCAATTATAACAAAAAGTGTTTTTTAAATATTACGGGCCAGTTTCTATGCTGGTGTAAAGCCATGTAGCTTCACTGCAGTTAGTAGTCATGCTGATTTATACCATCTGAGAATATGACTCTAATACTCACCATTGCATTGTCTGAAAATGTTGCATGATTCAGTATATTTGCATTTTATTTGGTTTTCAGATTACTGTTTCAATCCTGCAAGATGCTGAGTACCCCTCAATTGCCATTGACTTCCCTGGCAGTTGATGATGCTCAGTACTTGTTAGGATCAAGTTCTATGCTGTTTGCTGTAAGCATAGATAGAATAAGGCAGGATTCTTGGAATCTGAGGTCTTGGGCTGGGGGATGTCTGAATACAGGTCATGATGCAACTGACAGCTTTTTTCTAGTGGCCAATCAGCTGCTGGAACAGGCTAGGCTAGTTTTGGAGGAGCCAAGACCGAGGATTTAGAAGTAGGAAAAAGACAAGTGGCAATCCAGGGAAGTTCAGAGGAAGAATTTAGGTGGAGGAGAAACTGAAGGGAGATCTCTGGAGTTGTGGTATAGAAAAGGCTTTGTTTAGTTATTCGGGAAGAACAAGTGGGAAAGTATTTGAAATCATGGTGTATTTATAATAAAATAAATAATAATAATAATAATTAATAATATTACAGAGCCACTCCATCTGTGAAAAACAGGCTATGAAGCTAGCATGGTTAATGACGAATTCAAGATCCTTTTTTTGCTGGCGAAAATAATTTTATGGATGCTTAGGGAGGAGGGGCACAACATGAAAGGAAAGCAAGGGTTTATTTCTTAACAAAGTGGAAAAAAGTGCATATCTGTACATATGTACAAAAATATATATAACAAATTTAAGTAACTTTGTGGCCTTATTGTAATTCTCATCCTGTTGTCCCTACTTTCTCCCAGTTGTTTGTCATTAATTTCACTTGTGTGCTCCACACCTACACAGATCCATAGATTGATTTCAGTGGGTCTGTGTAGGTGATCTGCCCATATAGAGCTCAATACAGATTTGGGTTGAAGGCCTGTTTGCACAAAAAAGCTGCTCCAGTTCAACAAGGGTGTGATTTTTAAACTGATTTAAAATTAATCTGATTTAACTAAAGGTGTGAATTTAAAGTGGTTCAGTTAAATTGCATTAAATCCCTGTGTGGACACTATCATCCAGAATTAAAGTAGTTTAAGTAAATTAAGATAAACCAAATTAATGCCACTTTAATTCTGAATGAATTAATGCCCACACAGAGGTTTAATGCAGTTTACCTAAGCCATTTATAATTCACACCTTTAGTTTACTCAGATTAATTTTCCTGAGTGTCCCTGTGTAGACAAACCCAAAATTAAACTGGTAAAAAATTCTATGAGGACACTCCATTTAAACTATCCTTATTTCAGTTTAACTGAAGTCAATTAGGAATCTGTTTGAGCTAAATCAAAATAAGCCACTCAAAATGAAATATGAATGTCCATAAAGGGATTTAATTAAATCAGTTTAAAAACGGATGTAAATTAAATTGGTGCAACTTTCTCCTCTATACAAGGCCTTAGACTGTAAGATCATTGGGGAAGGAGCTGTGTATGTTTTATTTGTCCATCTAAAAGCCAGATCTACGAAAGGTAGTAGTTACCTAAAGCCCAGATTTAGCAGTAGAAGTAGTTCCTTTCTGGATCTGTCTCAAAGTACCTAGCACACTATACACCTCATAAATATCAACAATAATTACTAAATACTATGCTGGGAAAGACCAGCTGGTGGCAGATTCATTGTTCTTCTCTGTCTGTCTCCTGAAAGTAAAATAACCTAAATGATTAACATTGATGGGTTACTGTTGTTGCATTATTTGCAAAGCTGAAGTCACTTTGAAATGCCTTTGAAACACCATACTTCATGGTGGTTTTGAGGAATTTCCCCACTGTGGACGTGCCCCTGGAATCGGGGAGCAGCGTCCGGGTCTGGCTCCCTCTCTGCGTCCTCCTCAGAGGGGGACCAGCCCTCCCGGCTACCTCCCACTGGGAGCCGTCTTGCGCCTTTCTCAAGGCAAGCAGTCTATAGCCAGGCCCTCAGGCAGGGCTGGCGAGGCAAACAGTCTATAGCCAGGCCCTCAGGCAGGGCTGGCGAGGCAAACAGTCTATAGCCAGGCCCTCAGGCAGGGCTGGCGAGGCAAACAGTCTATAGCCAGGCCCTCAGGCAGGGCTGGCGAGGCAAACAGTCTATAGCCAGGCCCTCAGGCAGGGCTGGCGAGGCAGCAGTTTATAGCCAGGCCCTCAAGCAGGGCTGGCTGGTGCAAGCCGCTCTCTGGAGCGGCACGGCGGGGAAGGCTTCTTCACGGAGGGTAGGGAAGGGGGGAGGGGGACGCAGGCCCACCCGTCTCCACTGCGTCCCAGCCCAGGGCCCTGATAGCGGCAACAGCGTTTGCCGCTGGGTTGGTGGGGCTCCAGCCGCAACACACCGCCCAGGTTGCCCCTGACTCAGCCACTATCGTGCGGCTATCCCTGGGCTTCTTCCTCCCCGAAACCCCCGGTACCTGTCTCCTCTGGGTCGCTGAGGTAGGGTAGACCGGCTAGGCCCTCATTGTCCACAGGCGGCAGATCGGGTAGCTCCATGGGCTCGTCTTCGGGGGTAGCTCCTCCAGGTCCTGTGGCCCCCAGGCCTCGGGCAGAGCCGGTAGATCCTCGGGGTCCCAGGCTCGGCACTGCTCTGGCAGGTCTGGTTCTGTCTCCCAAGCCCCAGGTGTCTCCGGGGGGTTCTCCTCCGGCTCGTAGTCCGCTGGGAGCCCCGACGGGCCTTCTTCCGGCTCCCAGGCCGAGGGGGTCTCTGGCGGTCCCTCCAACTCCCAGGCCGTAGGGTACCTGGGAGAAGCCTCAGTCGATCCCCAGGCTGGGTTTAAGGCCGGCCACTCCCTCTCAGCCCGGCTCCCCGGCCCGGCCTTGGCTAGGAGCTCCGGAGGAGATGCGTCCTTCCCCTTCGGCCGCCTCCTCCCAACTGAGCTCGCCGGCCGGGCTCTTAAAGGCTTAGCTCCGCCCCCCTGCTTCCGGTCAGGTGGGGCCACTGGGGCCTTTAAAGGCCTAGACCCGCCCCCTTGCTTCCGGTCAGGTGTTTCCCTGGGGCAGGCTTCTGTCAGCCAGGGTGGGTCTGTGTCCCTCTCTGGGTCCTCCTCAGAGGGGGACCAGCCCTCCCGGCTACACCCACCATTTTCATTTACCACCAGCAAAATATTATACACCATGTAGAAAAATTTCTCATACTATTTATACAATAATGCAAATACAGGAACAACATCTATTATTTTACTGAAATGTATCATTTTTGGCCACCAGAGTTGAATAGTGACATGTGATTTGAAAATGATTTCAAAAGAGTATTTCTGTGGAAAACAGGCTATGTCTACACTGATGGCGGCAAAGTCGCCGCCGTCAAATCGACTTATCTGGATCGACTGAGCGGTCAGTGAAGACCCGCTCAGTCAATCCAGAAGTCGACGCTATTAATCCACCCCCTCAAGTGGCGTAGCACTGCGTCAACGGGAATGCAGTTCCCGTGAGCACAGTGCAGTGAAGACGGTGCGCAGAAGAGAAGCACAGCAGTCGACAGGAGTTACGCAAGTTTTCTGCGTAGTTTGCGTAAGTCCCATCAACTGCCGCCGAATCGCTGGGGTAAGTGTAGACCAAGCCAGAGACTCTGGCAACTTCTGTTACAACAAGAAATAACTCTGTATTTCGCAGTACTATATGCTGAAGTGTCTTGGATAGAGAAGGCTCTTTAAAATAATTATGAAAAATTGCTAGTTAATTTGATTTCGCCCAATTTTAAAGCAATCTCTAAAGACACAAAAAACCCTTTACTACTTCGAGGTTCTTTCCTTCTTGTTTAATATCTAATATTCTCTACAGCATATGGGCCAACATCACATCCAAAATGTGTATTCAGCATTACTTTTTTCATACACTGAGTGCAGTTATTTTACCACATACTGTATAAAAGCATATGCCTTTACCAATTTCCTGTTTTTTGAGAGGAACAGTGAAAAAAACCAGACATTACTGAGGAGAGAGAGAACTGGAGTACAAGGTTTTGAACAGCATTGGTGCTATGATAAAAAAAATCCTAAAAGAAGTGCGATAAGTACGTCTAGAGATGCAAGATGAAAGCATACTTCTCTGCTTTGAAGATGAAAGGCAGACATATTTTAAGATGTTTTCTGGAGAGGAGAAGGTATATTAGAAAGGCTAAATATTTCTTTAAAAAAAAAAACCCACCAAAATGTTACTGTATTTAGAAGTAGAGATCAAAACCAGGACTGCTATTTAAAAATAACAGGAGGTCCAAACATGCAAGAGAAATGGAAACTTCATTTTTATGGAAATTTGTAGTATGTTCACATTAGCATCTGACGAATGATATGCAATTGCAAAGTGTGGTCTTTAGGCACTACTGTCATACAAACAAACAACAATAATTCCTCCAAAGTGTATGTGTCCTGAGCTTTGGTTTGAGTCCACTTCAGTTGCACAACTCAGCTTAATTTCTGTCCTTAAAGGTGGTATCCCAATGTTAGTGGTACTCCATTCATCACAAGTATTGTTGCTGAACAACACTAAAATAAACAAACAAACAGAACCTCATCCCCTGGAGAAACAGAGTTGACTGAATCTCCTCTTCTCTTCCTGGAAAGAGGGAGAATAGGTGGTAAATGAAGGAGAGAAATCAGGACGAAGAAGACATACCGTTTGGATTCCACATATAGGGCTATAGAATCACATATAAATCACTGATCAGACAAATTGTTTCATAAATAAAGCATCCCATTCTCCCATGGCAGGATACAATGTTAATGGGAGTTATTTCTATCCTAAGAAAAGGGAGGGGTCTGGCTCCTGTCTCTAAGATATATATGCATATGTGTTTGCATGCATGGGAACTGTATGTATGTATGTACAAACTGATCTATTAAAACAAATAGAGTTCAGAGGCAAATCCCACTAATAAATTAGTTTATTACAGACAAACCAGTCTGATAGCCATTCAGAAGGGTATAGTGAAAGTCGACCAGAAAGTAAGCACACAGTTGCCTTTTAGCCCATTTGACATGTCACATTTAGCAGCCTGTCAAGGGAACCTATAACATTCCCCCTCTGCTCCCTCCAGTGTGAGGATGCAGGATACAGAAACTTCCACCTCTTGTTTGTTACTGACTCAAATCTGGAAAATGGGACTGGTGCAGAGGCAAATGGTGTCAGTAGAAAGACTCCTATTTGCTTGAATGGTCTTTGGATCAGGCCCTGTGTCAGTAAGTAGTGTCTTGTTCCCATCTGACAATAGAGTTTATATGAAGTAGGTTTAATGGTCTCAGTCTAGTTCTAGTGGTTGGGTGCCTGCATCACAAAAATCATCACTACATTTAGTTTTAACATGCAGCTTAATTAGCAGTCTTGGCCCAGAGGTCTTGAACCAGCCTTGAGCCCGTACTCCCTGTCCACGTTAATGCTGAGGTACATTGGCAGGCACGTCCATTGTGCCCTGTGCTGCACTTGTTCTGTGTAGAGCGGATTTCAGTCTCCAAGGCTGTCCATTTTTTGCATCTCTATAGCACTAGAAATTTACTTTAAAAGATGAGAACGGAAATATATATATATTTCAGATAATAAATTGTCAGCATGTTCCTTGGGTCTGTTATTTCACTAATAATAAAACACTTAGTGAAAATCGTTCTCTTTCAGATCATTGTCAAAAGTCAATCCATCACTCAGCCATTTTTGTACCATCTTCCACCATTTGACAAAGGTCTGTGCACCAGGGACATAATCTTACAATGAGATGATCACAGTCTATGTTAATTTGCTGACAGAGTGATGAAGGGGGAAGAAAAGGTTATGCAGCACACTGCATGAGGAATAGCCATAAAGGAATCATGCTTAGATAATACCCCCCAAATCTGTTTCCATCATTGTCTCTTCTTGACAGTGTTATTTTATCTTCATACCACATTTCCCATTTTGTGGAGATGAATGCCAGAGACACACATTGGCGAGTCCAGTCATAAGGCACTAGTAATCATCATTTAACAGCTAGAGAGTTGCTTGCTTTGAACTGCAAAGTAATCATAATTTGATGCCCTGGCACTGTGTTGTGATTATGGTATCAAGAAACTGTGGTCATACTGCGTGATATTATGATTCCACATCAACACTTATTGATACAATGTAAATAGCTAGTCATCAGAGAAAGTCATATGCCAGAGAATGTAATATGTACCAATAATTAATACAAATAACAATAAGTGGTCAAACAAGGGAAAGCTCTCATCCAACTCAATGGCATTTCTCTGCCTGTCTGCAATGTGATAACTTTCGAATACCACATCTTATCTATTCCAGAATTTCAGGGCATGTTTTTAGGCACCAGTGGGCAGAACCCTACTGATTTTCATCAAAATCAGAAAACTGGAAGAGGGAAATGGGGGGCACATGGACCCCCTGCATCTTGTAAGGGAAGGGGTGGAAGTGGGGCTTCAGGGAGTCCCTGAAATAGAGGGGGAAGGGAGGGTTGTACACAGGGAGCTTGTGGAGGGAAAGAAGGGATTCAAGAAGTCCCTGATTTGTGCAATGAGCTCTGCCTTTGAAAGCAAAGTGTGCAACCCTCTAGTTATTATTGATACTTCAGTTATACCCAGAAACATGGCCCCACTATGCAAGATGCAGTACAACCCCCATTACTCTTCCCCTTCCCCCATACATGCATGCAGGGAAGACACTCAGTCCCTGCTCCCAAGGAATTTACAGTCTGCTTGGAAACAAGATGCTAAAATGGAGTGTAACAAAATGGGAGCATGTGGGGTGAGGACAAAGGTAACAGACAGACGATCCTATGGGCAGAAGATCCTAGGTTAGTCGCTGTGCAACATGGTAGTCCTATATCACTTCAAAGTGATTTCTGGTTTTGTTTGGGCCTTGTAGGAAGGTGCAGTGGCCTTCCTCTGAGCCGGGGCCCGAAGAAGGGCCACAACCGCAGGGCCAGACTGTAAAAAGGCCAGCTGCCCAGTATGCCCGGCAACCGGGAGGCCGGCTAGTGATAGGTCCTGCCGGCCGACCAGTCCGGCAACAGAGGAGCGGAACCTCAGCCAGGGCTCAGAGTATAAAAAGCAGGCCCCACAGCTCAGAGGGAGACAAGCTGCTGCCGGAGACAGATGTGCCATCCCGCCGGCTGCAGCAAAGGCCTAAACCGGGCTGGGCTGCTGCCCCAAGCGAGCGTCTCCCGGAGCAAAGACCGTGGGAGCGGCCCAAGCGACCACTTACTAAGGGTTGGATAGGGCCCCCGGGCCACTTAGACTGACCTCAGCCTACAGGCCCCCAGAACTGGGCCAGGCCCCTAGGTCCCAGTGACTGGAGCAAGTCCCCAAAGCCTGAGGGCTGGGAGATCCCCCCCAAGGCCAAACCCGACCTGGAAGAGCTGCCTGACGCCAAGCCCCCAGAGATGGGACAGGACCTGGAGGAGCTGCCGGAGGCCGAGCCATCCCCTGAGCCCTGTGACCTGGAGGAGTTGCCCCTCGCAGAGGAGCTCCCCGCCTTGCCGCCTGTGGATGAGGAGGGACTGGCGGGTCTACCCCGGGCTGTGTACCCCAGTGACCCTGAGGACCCAGTGGACACAGGTACCTGGGGATACGGGAGGAAGTGGCCCAGGGACAGCCATAGCTGTGGCTGAGATGGGGCACGCCCCATTGACATGTTGCAGCGGGAGCCCCGCCGACTCAGTGGTAACGCCTTTGCCGCTGCTAGGGCCCTGGGCTGGGATGCAGTGGAGTTGGGTGGGCCTGCGTCCCCCTCCCTGTCCCCCTTGTCCTCGACACCCAGGGAGTGATTACAGTCCCCTGCTCTACGGACCAGAGGACATGGCTTGCTTGCCCACCCTGCCTGAGGGCCGGGGCACCAGACTCATTACAGATGCTTACATTCCCCTTGTAGGAAGGTGCAGTGGCCTTCCTCCGAGACGGGGCCCGAAGAAGGGCCACAACCGCGGGGTTGGACCGGACCCCGTGCTACAGGCCTGCATTTTAAAAAACAAATAAAATCAGCTATGCATGGTTACAGATCAAGCGAGCCATGACTGTCTGGCTGATTTCTTCTAGACACTGTAGCAGAAGTGTGTCTTGAAGGAAGATTTGAAGGAGAAGAGGGTAGTGACTTTATGGATAAGTTCCAGGTGAGTGGACTAATTAAACCGTTTTCCATGAAGTCTCATCATTGTTTAAGGGTACCACAAAGAAGTGGTTGCAAGGGGACCCAAAGTATCAGGGATATTCAGAGAGTCACTGTGGCATAGCTATGGCATAGTCCTTGAAATGTAAGTGCTGGGCATTTAGGTACCACAGCAATACTTGCTCTAGAAATACACACTGAAGGTCAATATTTGTACCCTTTTCTGTAGGGATAGTAT
This sequence comes from Emydura macquarii macquarii, assembly GCF_026122565.2. Lineage (NCBI taxonomy): Eukaryota > Metazoa > Chordata > Testudines > Chelidae > Emydura > Emydura macquarii. Next base: position 10,981,901 of record NW_027132342.1, on the reverse strand, counting down.
ACACTGTTCTCAATATCCTGTGTCTACATTAGAGTTTTTAACTTAAGTAAATGGATTTCCAATTAGCTTGGGACAGCTAAGACATTTGGGCATGCTAGTCTGGACACTCCACAAATGTTTGTGGAGCATCCAGCCTTGTGTATAAAAATGTGTTAGCTAACTCAAATTAACTGGCAATCAATTTACTAAGGCAAAAACATCTATGTAGACCAACTCATTGCTAGTGCCACTTTGCTAAGGGATATGGAAGAGGTTGATCAAAGCATGGCCCCACCTATTCCGACCCCGTCTACTTAGGGTTTGTCTATACTGGTGCTTATGCTGGCAAAACTTTTGTCACTCGGGTGTGGAAAAAAAGCACTCGCTGACATAATAAAACCACCTAAAAGAGGGGCGGTAGCTATGTCAGCAGAAGAGCTCTTTCCAACCAACATAGCACTGTCTACACTTGCGCTTATGCTGACAAAACTTATGTCGCTCAGCGGGTGTTTTTTTCACACCACTGAGCAACAAAAATGTTTTGCCAGTATAAGTGCCAGTGTAGACAAGTCCCCAGGAACATCTAGCGCTTCTAGTTGTACTACGGCTCAGAAAGTGTTCACAATGGAATTCTGGCTGTTTTGGGTGCAAGTGCACAAAAAAAAAAAAAAAGAGAAAGGGCTCTTTGCAATTCTCCCTCCCCACAATTATTTAAGGCCTAATTCAAAACCCATTTAAGTCAATGGAAACACACCACCTGATTTCTATGGGTATTGGATTGGGCCCTCACACATGAGTAATCAGAATCTGGCTTCAAGTTTGTCACTCGATCCCCTATTACATTTTTTTTTTTGCTCAATTTTACTTTATTTTAAATGCATAGCAGAAATTAAACACTTGATGCCCACTAATCTTCTCTTTTTTAAAACCCTCCCATGGCTTCATTCAAATTATCACAGTGGTTTCATCTTTTATGGCATTTAAGATGTATTTAATGCAAGATTTCTAATTAAGGTGGGATTAGTGCTAGGCAGCAGAATCAGTGCCATTCCAATGTAATCCAGACAGCTCAACCAATTAATTTTAAAGAGTAAATGATCAGAGCACAATGGCTGCGTGAGATAAAGCATTAGGACTGCAAAGGTGAGACAACCTCTCGAGGACAAACAGATCAGGGAACACCACTAACACAAATGGACCAGTAGATTTTCATTCTCAGCTATCCAAGTCAGGATCTGCTGGTTTATCTGTGTGGAACCACTGGAGAAAGATTCTGGGTCTGTATCTTTTACATTAAGCAATAAACATTTTTATTTCTGTTTGAGATAAAACTTTAAATTGTATCATGATTTTCAAGAAACGTATTAAACTACATGAGCCACTAATCAAGCTATATTTCCTTTTTGATAGTGGTTGTTTAGGGAGAAGAACATGTAGATATTTTGATTTCAAGTTTTAATGGGCTACATCATCCCTGGTGTATCCCCAATGACATCATTGCATGTTAACTACAATGGCTTACACAAAAGATGAATTTGGCCTCACATGCTACATAAACTTATATTTTATTACATATTTTGTTTCCTGCTCTCTCTCTATGGATTTCTCTTATATTCCCTCTTGTGAACTGGTGGTAACCAATGGAGTTTGCTTATTTTATGGACAGAATTTAGGGATTTTCAAAGGCACTCAGAGTTTGGATACACACTGTGGCCTTGTCTTCATTAGGAAAAGAGCCATGTTCTTATGTTAGCTAACATATGATAACAGACATGAGGTAAATCCCAGTGAAGACAAAATGTTTTTGTAGTTTAAACATGTTAACAGATCCATCCTAACCGTAGGTTCCTCCATAGTCTTTTGACCTACTAACAAAGTGAAAGCTACAAACTGCCTTGTCTTCACTAGGATCTTACCTCGTGTTATCTAAGATGAGGTAAGAATGCCTTTTTTTTCCTAATAAAGAAAAGGTTACAGTGTGAGACTAACTTACAGGTAATTAAAAATCAGTGGAGGATATATATATATTAAACAAATGGGACACTGAAAGTAATGAATGAAAGTCAGAAGCTAAGAATTATAGAAAATTAATAGGAGAAGCGAAGGGACACAAGGAGAAACCTTTGGTCTGCAGAGTTAAGGGCAATAAGGAGTTTTTAAAAGTATATTAGGAACAAAAAGAATCCTAACATTGGTGCTGAATGATCAATAATAATGCAGAAAAGACAGAAGTGTTAAAATTATTTCTGTTCTGTACTGGGGGGGAAAGTCAAATGATGTAGTCATATCATATGATAATGACAGCAGTCCTCCCATCCCACTAGTGTCTCAGGAGCAACTAATGAAGTTAGACATTTTTAAATCAGCAGGTCCAGAGAACTTGCATCCAAGAGTTTTACAAGAGCTGGCTGAGGAGTTTGCTGTACCCTTAATGTTGATTTTCAGTAAGTCTTGGAACGTTGGGGAAGTTCCAGAAGACTGGAAGAAAGCTAATGTTGTGACAATATTTAAAAAAGGATGAATGGTACAACCTGGCTAATTATAGGTCTGTCAGTCGGACATTGATCCCAGACAACATAATGGAGCAGCTGAAGTGGGACTCTATTAATAGAAAATGAAAGAAGGGTAATATAATTAATGCCAATCAACATGGGTTTATGGAAAATAGATCCTGTCAAACTAACTTGATATCTTTTTAGGATTAGATTACAAATTTGGTTAATAAAGGTAATACTGTTGATATAATAGACTTCTATAAGACGTTTGATTTCACATTTTGATTAAACAACTAGAATGATAGAAAATTAACACAGCACATATTAAATGGATTAAAATCTGGCTAACTGATAGGTTTCAATAAGTAATTGTCAATGGAGAATCATCAACAAACTGTTTTTAGAGTAATCCTGCAGGAATCAGTTCTTGGCCCTATACTATTTAACATTTTCATCAATGATCTGGAAGTAAACATTAAAATCATCGCTGATAGTTTGCAGAGGACACAAAAATTGGGAGAATGGTAAATAACGAAGAGGACAGATCACTGATACAGAGCAATCTGGGTCGCTTGGTAAGCTTGGCGCAAGCCAACAATACTCATTTTAATACAGCTAAATGTAAATATCTAGGAACATATAGGCCATTCTTACAGGATGGGGGACTCTATCCTGGGAGGCAGTGACTGAAAATGATTTGGGGATCTTGGTGGATAATCAGCTGAATATGAGTTTTTAGTACAACACTATGGCCAAAGGTTAATGTGATCCTTGGGTGCATAAAAAGGGAAATCTTGAGTAGAAGTAGAGAGGTTATTTTACCTTTCTACTTGACATTGGTGGGATCACTGCTGGAATATCATGTCCAGTTCTGGTGCCCACAATTCTAGAAAGATATTGATAAATTGGAGAAGGTTCAGAGAAGAGCCACTAGAATGATGAAAGAATTAGAAAATGTGCTTTATAGTGATAGACGCAGTGAACTCAATCTGTTTAGCTTAACAAAGAGAAGGTTATGTGATGACTTGATTACAATCATTAAGTACCTACATAGGGAACAAATATTTGATAATGGCCTCTTCAATCTAGCAGTCAGAGACAATCCAATGGCTGGATGTTGAAGCTAGACAAATTCGGATGGGAAATAATGCATACATTTTCAACAGAGAGTGTACAAGAAAGACAAGAGAGATGACCCCAGCAACTGGAGACCCATCTCTCTGCTCCACCATCTACAAACTGTATGTCAGCTGCCTAGTGGCCAGGATCAGATTGGTCCGTGAACAGAGGAGCCATCAGTTCTGTTCAGAAGAGCTTCATGTCATGTGAAGGCTGCTATGAACACAACTTCATCCTCCAAACCATCATCCAAACAGCTAGGAGGGCATGGAGGCATTGCGCTGTGGCATAGAATCATAGAATATTAGAGTTGGAAGGGACCTCAGAGGTCATCTAGTCCAACCCCCTGCTCAAAGCAGGACTAACCTCAGCTATATCATCCCAGCCAGGGCTTTGTCAAGCCTCAGCTTAAAAACCTCTAAAGATGGAGATTCCACCACCTCCCTAGGTAACCCATTCCAGTGCTTCACCACCCTCCTAGTGAAAAACTTTTTCCTAATGTCCAACCTAGACCTCCCCAACTACAACTTGAGACCGTTGCTCCTTGTCCTGTCATCTGCCACCACCGAGAACAACCTAGCCCCATCCTACCTGGAACCCCTTTTCAGGTAGTTAAAGGCTGCTATCAAATCCCCCCTCATTCTTCTCTTTTGCAGACTAAACAAGCCCAGTTCCCTTAGCCTCTCCTCATAAGTCCTGTGCTCCATCCCCCTAACCATTTTTGTTGCCCTCCGCTGGACTCTCTCCAACTTGTCTACATCCTTTTTGTAGTGGGGGGCCCAAAACTGGACACAATACTCTGAATGCGGCCTCACCAATGCCAAATAGAGGGGAATAATCACTTCCCGTGACCTGCTGGCAATGCTCCTCCTAATGCAGCCCAACCAGGGCACACTGCTGACTCAGATCCAGCTTTTTATCCACTGTTACCCCCAGGTCCTTTTCTGCAGAGCTGCTGCCTAGCTCGTCGGTCCCCAGTCTATAGCTGTGCATGGGATTCTTCCTTTCTAAGTGGAGGACTCTGCACTTGTCCTTGTTGAACCTCATCAGATTTATTTTGGCCCAATCCTCCAGTTTGTTTAGGTCTTCCTGTATCCTATCCCTACCTTCCAGGGTATCTACCACTCTCCCCAGCTTAGTGTCATCCGCAAACTTGCTGAGGGTGCAATCTACCCCATCTTCCAGATCATTAATGAAGATGTTGAACAAAACCGGCCCCAGGACTGATCCCTGGGGCACTCCGCTTGTGACCGGTTGCCAGCTAGACATGGAGCCATTGATCACTACTCGTTGAGCCCTATACTCTAGCCAGTTCTCTATCAATTTTATAGTCCATTCATCCAACCCATACTTCTTTAACTTGCTGATAAGAATACTGTGAGAGACAGTATCAAAAGCTTTGCTAAAGTTAAGATATATCACATCTACCGCCTTCCCTACATCCACAGAGCCAGTCACCTCATCATAGAAAGCAATCAGGTTGATCAGGCATGACTTTCCCTTGGTGAATCCGTGTTGACTGTTCCTGATCACCCTCCACTCTTCCAAGTGCCTTAAAATGGATTCCTTAAGGACCTGCTCCATGATTTTTCCAGGGATTGAAGTGAGGCTGACTGGTCTGTAGTTCCCTGGATCCTCTTTCCTCCCTTTTTTGAAGAAGGGCACTATATTTGCTTTTTTCCAGTCCTCAGGGACCTCCCCCTGTTGCCACGAGCTTTCAAAGATAATAGGCAATGGCTCTGAAATCACCTCAGCCAATTCCCACAGCACCCTTGGGTGCATTGCATCCGGCCCCATGGACTTGTGTATGTCCAATCCTTCTAAATAGTCTTGGACCTGTTCCTTCAGCACTGTGGTATGTTCGCCTCCTTCCCGTTCTGTGCCACCCAGTACAGTAGTCTGGGAGCTGATCTTGTCTGTGAAGACCAGGCAAAAAAGGCATTGAGTACCTCAGCTTTCTCCACATCCTCCGTCACTAGGTCGCCTCCCTCATTCTCTAAGGGGCCCACACTTTCCCTAATCTTCTTCTTGCTGGCAACATACCTGTAGAAACCCTTCTTGTTCTCCTTCACATCCCTTGCTAGCTGCAACTCCAATTGTACTTTGGCCTTCCTGGTCTTAAGTTGCAGTTGGGGAGCAATGGTCTCAAGTTGCAGTTGGGGAGGTCTAGGTTGGACATTAGGAAAAAGTTTTTCACTAGTAGGGTGGTGAAGCACTGGAATGGGTTACTTAGGGAGGTGGTGGAAACTCCATCTTTAGAGGTTTTTAAGCTGAGGCTTGACAAAGCCCTGGCTGGGATTATTTAGCTGAGGTTAGTCCTGCTTTGAGCAGGGGGTTGGACTAGATGACCTCTGAGGTCCTTCCAACTCTAATATTCTATGATCCTATGGTTTCATTCCTGCATATTCGAGCAGTGTTTTTATAATTCTCCCTAGTCATCTGACCAAGCTTCCACTTCTTGTAAGCTTCTTTTTTGTGTTTAAGTTCGCCAAAGACTTCTTTGTTAAGCGAAGCTGGGCGCCTTCCATATTTGCTATTCTTTCTGCACATCGGGATGGTTTGCTCCTGTGCCCTCAATAAGGTTTCTTTAAAATACAGCCAGCTCTCTTGGATTCCTTTCCCCCTCATATTAGCCTCCCAGGGAATCCTGCCCATCAGTTCCCTGAGGGAGTCAAAGTCCGCTTTTCTGAAGTTCATGGTCCGTATCCTGCTGTTCTCCTTTCTTCCTTTTGTCAGGATCCTGAACTCGACCATCTCATGGTCACTGCTGCGTAGGTTGCCACCCACTTCTACTTCCCCTACCAAATCTTCCCTGTTTGTGAGCAGCAGGTCAAGAGAAGCACGGCCCCTAGTTGGTTGCTCCAGCACTTGCACCAGGAAATTGTCTGCGACACTCTCCAAAAACTTCCTGGATTGCTTGTGCTCTGCTGTATTGCTCTTCCAGCAGATGTCAGGGTGATTGAAGTCTCCCATGAGAATCAGGTCCTGTGAACTGCAAACTTTCCCTAGTTGAGTAAAGAAAGCCCCATCGTCCTGGTCTGGTGGTCTGTAACAGACACCCACCATGACATCACCCTTATTTTTCTTGCTTCTAAGCTTAACCCAGAGACACTCAACTGGCTTATCTCCAGTTTCATACTGGAGCTCAGAGCAATCATAGTGCTCTCTTACATACAGTGCAACTCCTCCACCCTTTCACCCCTGCCTGTCCTTCCTGAACAGTTTATACCCATCCATGACAGTGCTCCAGTCGTGTGAGTTACTCCACCAAGTCTCAGTTATTCCAATCATGTCGTAGTTTCTTGACTGTGCCAGGACTTCCAGTTCCTCCTGCTTGTTTCCCAGACTTCTTGCATTTGTGTACAGGCACTTGAGATAAGTAGCCGATTGGCCTACTTTCACAGTATGAATTGGGAGACCTCCCCTGCTGCACCCTCCTCCTTCTGCTTCCTTGTGGTGTCCCTCTTCCCCACTTACCTTCGGGCTTAGGTCTCTGTCCCCTGTCGAACCTAGTTTAAAGCCCTCCTCACTAAGTTAGCCAGCCTGTCTGCGAAGATACTCTTCCCTGTCTTTGTTAGATGAATCCCGTCTCTTCCTAGTAATCCTTCTTCCTGGAACAACATTCCATGATTGAAGAATCCAAATCCCTGTGTAACCACGCATTTACTTCCGCAATGCGACGGTCCCTATCTGGGCCTTTTCCCTGAACAGGGAGGATGGATGAGAACACCACTTGCGCTTCAAACTCCTTTATCTCTTTTCCCAGAGCCACATAGTCTGCAGTGATCCGCTCAAGATCATTCTTGGCAGTGTCATTGGTGCCCACGTGGAGAAGTAGGAAGGGGTAATGGTCTGAGGACTTGATAAGTTTTGGCATTCTCTCCGTCACATCCCTAATCCTAGCTCCAGGCAAGCAGCACACTTCTCTAGTTTCCCGGTCCGGATGGCAGATGGATGACTCTGTCCCCTTTAGGAGGGAGTCCCCGACCTCCATCACCCTTCTCTTCCTCTTGGGAATGGTGGTCGTGGAACCCCCGTCCCTAGGACAATGCATCCCTTGCCTTCTGATCAAACGGGTCTCCTTCTGGTCCATTCCCTCTGATGGGTCTTCCAAATCGTTCTCCGCCGTAGTACTTGTGCAGAGAAGATTAAAACGATTCCTTACTTCTATGTGCATGGTGGGCATATAGGTTCTCTTTCTTCGGGAGGTCACATGCTGCCAATTTTCTTCCCCCTTTCACCTGCTCGGCCTTCTCTGAATCTTCCTTACACCGTGCCGGTGCCCAATTGAGAAAGAATTTGTTTTCTTTAATGCAACGCAGGGTTGATATTTGGGCCTCTAGTTCTTTAACCTTCTCTTCCAATAAGGAAACCAGCCTGCACTTGGTACAGATGAAGTCATCTCTATCCTGTGGGAGGAAGACAAACATAGCACATCCAGTGCAGGTGACAACAACAGATCACCCACTCTCCATATCTTTCCTCTGAGAGCCTCTTCAGATGCTGTATTTCCTGCTCAGCACCATCAAAGCCAAAAACCCGCTGTGGGCTCTCTCCTCAGGTGAACTCCCAGGCAAACTCCCTCCTTCTGTTAGCCGCCCGTCTGTTTGCCGCTTAGCTGGTTCACAACTGTCTGCTTTTTATAAGGCTGGGGCAGTTGCCCCGCCCCTGCAATTAACCCCTCAAAGTCCCGCCTCTGCAATTAACCCCTCAAAGCCTACCTGGATCAAAGCACTCCCAATCAATCAATCAGACACACCCTCAACTGCCAAACGGTCCTGGCTAACGTCTTCGGGTCCGTGTCCCACCAACACATCTTCTCCATGCTCAAGGAATTTGGGATGCCCAGAGACTTCCTCCAGCTGCTCCAGGAGCTGTACAACGGGAGCACCACCATCATCTGCTCAACTGAGGGGGAGACCGCGGAGATCCCGATCTGGAGCGGGGTGAAGCAGAGCTGTCCCCTCAGTCCCATCATCTTCAACCTGACAATGGAGCCGCTCATCTGATCCATCTCCAATGGCCCAAGAGGGTTCGAGCTCCCCAGGGAGAGAGTAAACATTCTGGCCTACGCAGATGACCCTGAGAGCCTCTGAGGAATGCTCGACGCCACCAGCCAGGCTGCCAATTGGATGGGGCTGTGTTTCAATGCCAACAAATGTGCATACCTCCACAACAATGGCAGTAGGAGGGACTCGGTCCAGGCGACCTCGTTCCATATCCAGGGCGAGCCCATGATCTCCCTCGAGGAAGGTGAGGCGTACCAGCAGCTGGGCAAGCCGACAGGTTTCTGCATCTGGCAGACTCTTGAGGACACCATCAAGGAGATCCTACAGGACGCAACCAAGATTGAAACCTCTCTGTTGGTGCCCTGGCGAAAGATCAACGCCCTAAACACCTTCCTGATTCCCCGCATCTCGTTCGTCCTGCGGGGTTCAGCTGTGGCAAAGGTGCCCTTCAACAAGGTCAACAGCATCATCAGGCAGCTGGTGAAGAGGTGGCTGTTCCTCCCTCAGAGAGCCAGCAATGAGCTGACTTACATCGGGCACAGACAGGGAGGTGCCAACGTCCCCCGCATGGGCGACCTCTGCGACTTTGCGGTCATCACTCAGGCCTTCTGCCTGCTGACCTGCGCAGATGCCACCATGAAGAACATTGCGGCGAACGCCTTGGGAGAGGTCATCAAAAAGCGGATCAGCAGAATCCGCTCCAGGCAAGACATCGCCACCTGCTTCAGCAGCTCCCTGGATGGCGAATTTGAATGGGACGGGGGAGACATCGCCTCGCTCTGGACCCACGCTTGCAACATCACACGGCACCTGCGAAAACACATCGGCTGCCGCTGGACGTGGTGCGAGGAGCGCCAGGAGCTGTCAGTCCTGGTGCCCCGGATCAGAGCTACCGACCATACCATCATCACCCCTAGAGCCCAGGGCATACTGGAGAAGTCCCTGAAGGCTGCCATCAATGCACTGTACGTGGAAAACCTGAAGAAGAAACCTGACCAGGGAAAGGCCTTTGAATTCACCAGCAAGTGGGATGCCAGAAACCACTTTCTGCCATGGGGCAGTTTCACCCGATTTGCGGACTGGCGGTTCATCCACCAGGCCCAACTCAACTGCCTCCCGCTGAACAGGGCCATCTGCCACGGGAATCGGGACAAAGGCTGCAGGAAGTGCGGGTACAACAATTAAATCTTGCCCCACATCCTCTGCAGCTGCAAGCCCCACTCCAGAGCCTGGCAGCTGTGGCACAACGCGATCCAGAGCCGGCTCATGAAAGCCATCCTGCCTCACTTGGGAAAGGTCACCGTGAACTCTACCATTCCCGGATCCAACAGCCCACTGAGGCCGGACATCATTACCAACGAGGACCGGAAGAAGATTGTTATGGTAGATGTCATGGTCCCATTCGAAAACAGGACCCCAGCCTTTCACACAGCCTGATCTCATAAGGAGGAGAAGTATGTCCTCCTGGCTGACATCCTGAGCGCAAAGGGCTACGAGGTTCAGACCCATGCCCTGATTGTCAGAGCCCTGGGTGCTTGGGATCACTGCAACGAGTGTGTACTGCAGGCCTGCGGTGTCAGTCGGCGCTACGCCCGGCTGATGCGGCGCCTCGTGGTGTCTGTCACCATCCGGTGCTCGAGAGATATTTACATCAAACACATCACCAGGCACAGACAGTACCGGGACGAGTAAACTGGTGCGCCACCGTGAATCGGCGTCAAGAAGACTCAGAGACCTTCCTCTCCACCGACAGGAATTTATAGATTAAAGGACTATCTACACCACATCATTGACTCAATGAGGGACAATCCACTACTATGGACATATCTACTCCCCATTAACCGCATCCTCTGTAACCCCTGCAATAAGCGATGTTCCCGAATTATCAATCGCTTCTTATTTTTTTTCAAATCAAAACCCTTGACCCCTGTATTTGGGTTATTGCAGATGATGTATTCCTTGCACCTGTTAACTTCTAACCAAACTCTGCACTCGTCAATAATCTGTACACTGTACCCGCATGTCCAGCAACTTTGTGTAAAGTCTCTGAATTGTTTGTACTTTTAAACATTACCTTTAATAAAATTTATTAAATCCCCATACTGCAATGCACAGTTAGATCACTAAGTTAGCATTAAGCTAGCAGTATTTAAAAATATTCATATTTCTCACCCAAGGAAACCTGTCCCTTTTAGTAGTGTATTGGGTAGCAACTTTCATTGAACTTGAAGAGACGAGCACAGGCTGGAGGAGGGAAGAGGACAGAGGAGACACCAGAAATCAGTCTGTGTGCACATGGCTGGAATGCTAGCTGCAGTTTCAGCACTGCTGTAATTATTTCTCATATTAAAGATACAGTGTAGTTTTACAAGCCTGGAGCCATTTTATGTACCCCATGCTAGGTAATAACATGAAACACATTAAGGCTACAACAGAACAAAATACCTGTTAACAAAGAGAACATATTACTTTCTTCTTTGGCCATAGAAACAAATTAAGAGAATATTGAAGAGCTGTATCACATTGCTGCTTTAATTAATATGTGATTTCTAGAGATGGGCCCAGATCAGAAACCCAGATCCAAACACACTGAACTTGGGTGGGCTCAGATGTAAAAAAAAAAAAAAAAAAAAAATCAGAATCCAAGTTTTGCAGCTAGCTTCCAGCCCTTTCGTACGCTGTACAAAAACCCCATACCCAAACACCACCAGAGTTTGTGGGGCTGGAAAACCAGATCTGGAACAGAAGGTTGCTCCTCAAAGGCATCTCTAACAGATTCCTCACCACTGGAACACCAATAGCAATGAACACACAAAGAAGTTTATTCTCCTCTCCGTACCTGTACATAACTCCTCCCATTGACATTCCTGGGAGTAATGTGAGCATATAAAAAATGAGAATAAATCCCTAAGGATTTAGGTAGCGATTCTCTAAGGTACCCAACTGTAAGTCCCTGCAGGACTAGAAGCTTGCCTGTTTCAGCTTTAGCCCCTGCTTACAGAAGACCCTAGATTCTGGCTGCTGATGCTGGTTTGTCCTTGACTTTGCTATTTGCTTTCTGTCTATTACCTGGCACCTAATTACCTGGCACTTCCTGATATCCTGACCCAGCTCCGCCCCACCTCTTATTTGCCTGCAACTTTGTGCCTGACCCTAACTTCCTGGCATTACTGACCTGGCTCACCCCCAACTCTGCTACTTGTCTCCTGACCACAACTTAGCAGCTGACTGGTGTACAAAGGCTGCCTATGGTCTGGATCTCACACCAACTTCCGTTCAGTTCCAGAGGGATTTAGGCACCTTATTTCCTTTGGCTTCTTTGAAAATCCTAGCCTCAAGTGTGATCTTAGGCACACATCTTTTGGCTCACACCATGCATCTCTTCCATGGCCTTTGAGATGCTTACTTCTCACTGATACACCGTTCTTTTATAGTTCTGATGCACAGCTGCACAGAGGCATGTCAAAGGGTTGCAATTTCATACTGCTGACATGCTTATTATACATGGTCACAGAGGAAACACTACTCTTTTTCCTTGTTTGTTACAAATTCCTTACTGCCATTCACATTACCAAGGCAAAAAATTTAAAAAAAACCCAACAACCCTCTGTAGTGCAATTGACATTGCTAATTAGCCTGATGTTTATGGTCACCTAAAATCAGGTGAAAGAGGAGGCACAGCTACAAATACTCTCTAGAAACACAAATCTCTTAGGGTAAATTCCCCCAGAACTTTGCAGGCGCAGTGGTTTGCCCAGGATCACACAATGAGTCATTAGCGATCCAAGGAACGGATCTGTGTTCTGATCATGCTTCCTCTTCAATGACACATTTGGGGAAAACAGTTTTCCTCTTCCCCCCGCTCCCAAAAGGTTTTATTTTTGCTAATATTTATTCCATAATCAGATCCTTTCTTCCCCCATTTCTGTGGCTTACCATATCTTTTAATGTCTTGCCGCAGGATTTGTATTATTATCCTTGAACAAAATAAATCCCCAAATTAGTTTAAAATACAAATAATAGTGCGTAACTATATATGCTGGATGATTCCAATGCTGTCCTTGATTCATGTGCCATAATTTCTCTAAATAGCACTCACAGACAAAACAGCTGCAAAAGCAGTGTAGTCTAGTGCTCTGTGCATAGCACAGTGTCAAGAATGCTGGAGTCTGAATCCTGGCTGTGGCACAGATTCTTTTCATGGCAAGTCACTTAACCTCTCTCACTTTTGCTATCTGTAAAATGGGAATAACACATCTCACAGGGACATTTGGAGGATTAGTACTTTACAAACATTTAATTAAGTATTAATGTGTGAAGACTTCAAAATATGGTGTGAGTTGCCACCCTGGCTGATGTAAAAAGGGCAGGAGACCTTTGGTTTTCCCATCCCTCCTGGCCTCTCCCTCTCAAAGATTTCAGAAACAGAGAACATAGCTGACTCAGGTTCTATATAAAAATAAGACTCAGAACAGTGTCAGCATACTAAGTATTATATTTACTTTTAAAATGTGTGCAAAACAAAGCAGCTCCTATCTATATTAAAATATTGTAGCTCTGCTTAATGACATAAATAAAAGCCTCAAAACCCATTAGCCAACATGCAAAGATATATGCACTGAACACAATCATTCATCAGACATAAATGCTGTACACCATTATATCAGAGCCAGGAAGATCAGCATAGGCCTTTTGTCAACATAGGACTGTCACACGTCTTTGCAAGCATAATTGACAATAATCTGCTTTGTAAGCAGTGAGTGCGAGCCTAGAAAATAATTCTAATAGAGACCCAAAGAATGACTGAGCAGTCATAACAAATGGGCTGAATGAATCACGTATATTTGGCAAGTTGCAAGACTAAGTTATTTCCTCTCTATGACTAGCCTTTATTTCGTTTAGGATACATTTTAAAAATACAGATTTATTTTCTTAAATCAGTATATCATAATACGAACATCTTAGATAACAGCAGAAGTATGGTTGTGAAGCATAACTTTCGTATTTGCATAATATATTTATTTTGTAATGATATAAACTTTGCACCCCAATTTCTTCAGAAAAGAGCATCTGTTTGTTCTCTATACTGGGCTTAGTCCTGCATCCCTTGTGCATGCAGGCATCCCATTGACTTGCAAGGGAGCAAATTTCCTTTGATACAATATAGTAGTATATAATTGCTTTCTCAATATTTAGTTACCCTTCTTTTAAACTTGGGGGGAAGGGGTAAGTAAAGAACACAAAGTCCAGTAATCAGACCCATCAATATTAAGCTTTTACTTGGCTCTACAACATGTCTTTTATGCAATCCAGTCACAAAACACTTCATTCTGAAACTATATTATGTATAGTAACTCTGTAATGAAGGACTAGCAGTGGGAAGGAATAGGCAAGGGAGAAGGGCGACATTTTCAGCTGAATTATGAAATAAGGAACGTGGGTGAGGCAGAAAGAAACAGGAATGCAGTCCCAAATAGCAAGGCCTGCAAAGGAGAAGGCTCTTGTGCAAACAATGACCAAAAAACCCCAAAAGCCCCCAAACAAAAAACAGGAGGGAAGACCAGGTATCCCCCTGTGATTTATCTTCCTTCCTCAGGAGGGTCCTTCAAGATCCTCATTAACCCAAGGATTCCCCTAACTTTCCTCTTCTTCTTATCCACTCCCTCTCAGTTCCTTCTTGCTGGAACTCCGACAGAAGGGAAGGAGGGTGGGTCATAGAACGGACATGAGCAACACATCTCGAAGAACAAACAGTTACGGAAGGTTAGTAACCCTCTTTTCTTCTTTGAAGTGCTTGCTGATGGCCATTCCATGTCAGGTGATTCACAAGAAGTGCCTCTGGAAGTGGGCCAGGAGTTCACAGACGTGCCAATTGCAATACTGCCCTGCCACAGCCCATGTCATCCCGGGCCTGTTGCATGATGGCATGGGGATGTAAAGGTGTGAACTGAAGACCAAGTCATGGCCCTGCAAATGTCCTGTGTTGGAGCCTGGGCTAAGAAAGCCATTGACAAAGCCTGTGCTCTTGTCGAATGGGCTGTCAGAGTGGTAGGAGGTGTGACCTTTGCCTGCTCGTAACAAGTATGGATGCAGGCGGTGATCCAAGAGGAAATCCTCTGTGAGGAGACTGGCAGACCCTTCATTCACTCGGCAACCACGATGAAGAGCTGTGTGGATTTTTGGAAGGGCTTAGTTCTTTCAATGTAAAAAGCCAGCACTCACCTGACATACAAGGTGTGCAGGCATTCTCCTTGCTAGAGCTGTGTGGCTTTGGAAAAAGGACTGGCAGGAAAATGTCCTGGTTGACATGAAATTGTGATACCACCTTTGATAGAAATGCAGGGTGCGGGCGAGCTGAACCTTACCATTGTAAAACACAGTATAGAGAGGTTCCAATGTTAAAGCCTTGACTCCGCAGACTTGCCTAACTGAGGTAATTGCCACCAGAAAGGCAACTTTCCATGACAAGTGAAGAAAGGAACAGAATGACATGGGCTCAAAAGGAAACCCAGTGAGTCTGGAAAAAACTAGGTTGAGGTCCCATAGGGGAATCGGGTCTCTGACCTGCGAGAAGAGCCTTTCCAAGCCTTCCAGGAATATGGCCATCATCTCATGGGAGAAGATTGATCTACCCTGGATATGCGGATGAAAGGCTGAGATGACTGCCAGGTGTACCCTGATTGACAATAGCACCAGGCCTTGATGTTTCAAGTGGAGTAAGTATTCCAGAATGGAGTATAATGGTACCTGGGTTTTGTTCCATCACCCAGCAAGAGAAGAAGTGTTTCCACTTTGCCAGGTAAGTTGCTTTTGTAGAGTGTTTTCTACTTTTCAGCAGGACTATCTGAACCTGGGTGGAGCAAGCTTGCTCCTCAGGGCTTAACCATGCAGCATCCACACCTTCAGATGTAAGGAGGTGAGGTCCACATGTGACACCAACCATGAAATCAAGTTTCCCACTGGGAAATCAAGTCTGGAAGATCCAGGCATGTCCAAGGGGTTGCCACCACCAGGTCCAACAACATGATGAACTGCTGTTGGAGGGACCATGCCAAAGTGATCGTTATGACCCACACCTTGACTCTCTTGATCTTTATAAGGACCTTGTGGATGAGAGGGATTGGTGGAAAGGTGTACATCAGGCCTCTCGACCACTGCAGGAGGAAAGCAGCGGGAAGCGAGCTGTTGTCAGGTCCTTGTATGGAACAGAAATGGTGACATTTCCTGTACTGTTTGGTTGAGAACAGATCCACTTGGGGAATTCCCTACATCTGGAAGATAACCTTGACTACCTCTGGGTACAGGGACCACTCATGGTGAGAAGAGTTGGACCTGCTAAGGTGATCTGCCAAAGTGTTCTTGACCCCCAGGAGGTGTGAGACTTCAAGGTGGATCACATGATCCATGCAGAATCCCACAGATGGAGTGCCTCTAGGCACAGAGCTGAGGATCTCGCTCCCCCTTGCTTGTTGACATAATACATTGATGCTGTATTGTCTGTCAAACCGTTGCTATGTTGAGGGGGTTAGCTGTGACCTGGGTGATCAGGTTTGACATGTCTTGAAGTGTGGCTTGAGGTAGACATGCTCTGTCCAAGATAGAGTCGAGGACTGCCCCAATAAACTCTATCCTTTGCATGGGTACTAATGTAGACATCTGCTCGTTTACCAACAGGCCCAGTTCTTGGCAGGAGGAAAAGGATACTGTAGTTCTGTGATACTGTGCTGGATTGGAGCTTCCAAGTGACCCTTGGTGAGCCAGTTGTTGAGTTAATGGTAAATTTGTATTCCCAGACATCTGAGGTAGGCTGCAACTACCGCCATATGTTTTGTGAACACTCTTGGTCCGGTTGATAGGCCAAATGGGAGGACTGTGAATTGGTAGTGATTATCTCTCACTATGAACTGTAAGAAACACCTGTGGCCATGGAAAAATGGAAGTATGCATTCTTCAGGTCAAGGGTGGCATACCAGTCTCCTGGATGCAGGGAAGGGATGATGGAGGCCAGGGAGACCATATGGAACCTCAGCTTCTTGAGATATTTGTTGAGGTGATGTAGGTCCAATATGGACCGCAGGTCTCCCATGGCCTTCGGGATTAGAAAGTAATGGGAGTAAACCCCTTTTCCTTTCAGATGTAGGGGAACTTCCTGTATGGCCCCTACCAGTAGGAAGGCTTGCACCTCCTGGATGAGAAGTTGCTCATAAGAAGGGTTCCTGAAGAGGGATGGGAATGGGAAGGAGGAATCAAAATAAATTGAAGGGTGTACCCCACTGAAATGGTGCTGAGCATCCACTTATCTGACGTTATATCCCCTACCTTCCTGTGTGGGAGGAAATGGCAGTTTAAAGAGAAAGGGAGGGCTGGATTTTGGGTCAAGTGGCTCTCCACATAGAGACTGCCACTGTTCAGACTGCTGAGCCAGCTGCGTCAGAGACTGCCTGGAGGGAAGCTCGGGCCACTGATTTGCCCCCCTCCAGAATAGCCACAAACTCCTGCTTAGACTCCTGGGTAAGTCTCCCCAGTAGGGCTTGCTGGTTTGATATGTGAAGCTGGAGACTAGCAGTTGAATAAATCTTTCTACCAGAGAGATCCAGCTTCTTCACCTCTTTGTTTTGGTGGTTGAACTTGACTGCCTATCTCTCCCTTTTGTTGGCAGCTGACACCACCAGTGACCCCGGGGAGGGGTGAGAGTACAGATACTCAAACCCCTTGGCAGGCACCTAATATTTTTTCTTGGTCCTTTCAGATGTAGGGGGCAGAGAAGAGGCCAAGCTTGAAAACTCCCTTATGGATGGAAAGGGCCAGTCTAGAAAGGGCTGCTGCTGCTAGATTGTCAAAGAGTGCATCAGCAGGCTTCTTCAGCTCCTCTGCCTCCAGGCCCAAATTTGCGGTTACCCTACGGAGTAACTCGTGGTGTGTCTTAAAGTTGTCTTGCCGGACCATGGCAGAAAGACCCACTATCGCTTCATCAGGCAATGATGATGATGAAGCAGGTAAGGGAGCAGTCGGCGACCATTCCACCGTAGCCAGGGAACCATTAATGCCCCCACATCTTAGTCCGGTTCTTTGTCCAAGTCTGGGCGTGACCCTGTCATTGAGTGTCTCTCAGATGTTCCCGAGATTGAGTGCTGCAGCTGTGACCTTGGGACAGGGGAGAATCTCTATGGGTTCCGGAAATGCCATGGTCTGGACCATTGCATCAGTGGGCATAAACCCAGTGGTAGGTCAGGAGGGAAACTTGCAGCCATGACGGGGTTCACTTGACCCCTGGACAAAGTGATCTCCTCTCCCTCTGAATCCGAGGGGGTCCTCCTCTGGGGACCATGATGATTCCAAACTCATCTTCAGCCCTTTAGTGCACCAGTAGATGTGGAGTTCCGGTGCCGGGGCTCTGCCGATTGGTGCCGAGCATCTATAGGTTGATGATGGTACACCGGTGGTAGTGGTCCGGGGACCAATACCCTGGCTCTGGGGAGGTGTCCTACGTTGAGGCTCTGGGGATCAGTACCGAGAGTCTGGGGAGTAGCATTGGGAATCTGGCTGCTGGTGGCGGTGCTCTGGGGACTGGTGATAGGGTCCTGGCGACCGCTGTCAGGGCGTCAGTGAACGACAAGGGGGTCAGAGAGCAGTGTCAAGGCGTTGGGGACCTGCACAGGGCCCCTATCATGGGCTTGTCCCTGGACCCACTCTTGGCTGAGTGCCCCAGCATGGAGTCTCAGCATGGGGATCTATCTTCTTGAGGAGTAGGCGGCACCAGGAGGAAGAGCAAGTCTTTGGCCACTTGAAAGGCCTCAGGCGTGGATGGTACTGCAAGGTGCTTGGTCCATCCACTGCTGCCAGGAGTTGGAGGTGGGTCCTGGGGCGGACTGGAAGCTCTGATTGGTGAGGCCGTAGCTGACCCAAGTTCCAGAGAAGACGATTGGCCCAGTGTGAGGTCTGAGCTTGCCCGCTGCTCCCTGTTTGTCCTTTTTAGGGGCCGAGGTGTGCCCTCTCCTGGCGTGCAGCTTCTTGTGCCACTTTTTTGGCACTGGGGATGGTGACCAGTGCTGGGATGAACTCAGTGTTGGAGGGGGCACGTCGAGTAGATGCCGATGCAGTGGGAGCAGAATCCGAGCGCCTGGCTCGGGGTCCGGTCTGAGAGCAAACTCCATCAGGAGTGCTCTTAACCTGATGTCCCAGTCATTTTTAGTGCAGGGTTTAAAGTTCCTGCAGCTCCTACACTTGTCCCGAACGTGGGTCTCACACAGGCACTTTAAGCAGCTTTGGTGAGGATCATTCACAGGCATGGTCTTACAGGAAGCACATAGTTTGAAGCCTGGGGACCAGGGCATGCCCCATCCCTGGGGCTATGTCCCCGCAGACTAACTACTAATTCTAACTAATTAAACTTAACTAACAAACTATGTACACTAAATCTACAGATCATAGAATCATGGAAGATTAGGGTTGGAAGGGACCTCAGAAGATTGCTTACTTGGAAGAAGCAAATAGAACAGGCATCACATGTTCTCCTTCCCCCATTAAAGTATGTCAAAGAGAAGCAACATAATTAAGAGCCCTGCAGTTTTTGCTGAAAGGCCATTGGCTTGCAGTTGCTCACCATTCACTTCACGGGACCAGCGAGGTTATGGCACAGCCTGTGTCTAGGTCAGAAAAAGCTGCAGGAATGGGGTATTTGCAGGAAACCTGGCCCCAGCAATGCTGTTCCCCAGCCAGCTGTGCGGTGGGATCCCTCTCTAGCAATGGCAGCGCAGCCAACTTGCAGCCAAAGTGCCACTGGCTCTTGGCCAATGCCTGTATTGTGTAACCCTTGTGATGGGGCTCAGTGTAAGAGGAAAAAGTTTATGCTGCTGCAAGCCTCCGTTTTTAATGAGGCTAATGAAAAATTTAGGGATAGTGGCAGGGAGGCTAATGGGATTGAGAATATGGAGAAATTACCACATCCAAGGTAGAAGCCAAACTCGAACTGCTTAATGGGACTAAATCAGGTGGGCCTGGATAATCTCCATCCAATGATATTAAAGGAACTGGCACATGAAATTACAAACCCATTAGCAAGGATTTTTAATGAATCTGTAAACTCAGGGGCTGTACCATATGACTGGAGAATTGCTAACATAGTTCCTATTTTTAAGAAAGGGAAAAAAAGTGATCCCGATAACTACAGACCTGTTAGTTTGACCTCAGTAGTATGCAAGATGTTGGAAAAATTTTTGAAGGAGAAAGTAGTTAAGGAAATCAAGGTTAAAGATAATTGGAACAAAAATACAACATGGTTTTACAAAAGGTAGATTGTGCCAAACCAACCTGATCTCCTTTATTGAGAAGATAACAGATTTTTTAGACAAAGGGAATGCAGTGGATCTAATTTACCTAGATTTCAGTAAGGCATTTGATATGGTTCCACATGGGGAATTATTAGTGAAATTGGAAAAGATGAGGATTAATATGAAAACTGGAAGGTGGATAAGGAACTGATTAACGGGAAGACCACAAGGAGTAATAATGAAAGGTGAACTGTCAAGCTGGAGTGAGGTTACTAATAGAGTTCCTCAGGTATCGGTTTTGGGATGGATCTTATTTAACCTTTTTATTACTGACCTTGGCACAAAAAGTGGGAGTGTGCTAATAAAGTTTGCAGATGACACAGAGTTGGGAGGTCTAATACAGAGAAGGACCGGGATATCATACAACAAGATCTGGATGACCTTGTAAACTGGAACAAGAGAAATAGGATGAAATTTAATAGTGGAAAATGCAAGATCATGCAATTTGGGACTAGTAAAAAGAACATTTGCTATAAGCTGGGGATGCATCAGTTGGAAATGACAGAGGAAGAGAAGGCTGGGCATGTTGGTTGATCACAGGATGACAATGAGCTGACAATGTGACGTGCCCATGAAAAAAGCTAATGTGGTCCTAGGATGCATCCGGCGAGGTATAGGAGAGTAGAGATAGGGAGGTGTTAGTACCATTATACAAGGTGTTAGTCAGACCTCATCTGGAATACTGTGTGCAGTTCTGGTCTCCTATGTTTAAGAAAGATGAATTCAAACTGGAACAGATGCAGAGAAGGGCTATGATCCGAGGAATGGAAAACCTGCCTTATGAGAGGAGACTCAAAGAGTTTGGCTTGTTTAACCTAACCAAAAGAAAGCTGAGGGGAGATATGATTGCTCTCTATAAATAAATCAGAGGGATAAATAGCAGGGAGGGAGAGGAATTATTTAAGTTCAGCACCAATGTGGACACAAGAACAAATGGATATAAACTGGCCAACAGGAAGTTTAGACTTGAAATTAGATGAATGTTTCTAACCATCAGGGAGTGAAGTTCAGGAAAGCTTTCCAAAGGGAGCAGTAGGGGCAAGAAACCTAGCTGGCTTCAAGACTGAGCTTGATAGGTTTGTGGAGGGGATGTTATGATGGGACAGCCTAATTTGGCAATTGACTGATCTTTGACTACTAGCTGTAAATATGCCCAATGGCCTGTGAAGGGATGTTAGATGGGGTGGGTTCTGAGTTACTACAGAGAATTTTTTCTGGGTGTCTGGCTGGTGAGTCTTGCCCACATGCTCAGGGTTTAACTGATCACCATATTTGGAGTCAGGAAGGAATTTTCCACCACGGCAGATTGGCAAAGGCTCTGGGATTTTTCACCTTCCTCTGCAGCATGGGGCACGGCTCACTTGCTGGTGGAGTCTCTGTATCTTGAAGTCTTTAAATCATTATTTGAGGACTTCAATAACTCAGTCTTAGGTTAAGGGTCTATTACAGGAGTGGGTGGGTTAAGTTCTGGGGCCTGCGTTGTGCAGGAGGTCAGACTAGATGAGCATAATGTTCTCTTCTGACCTTATAGTCTATGAGACTCCACAGCAGTATGAAGGCCAAGGGGCCCCTGGAAATTAATTCCCAAGTTTGACAGGATAAGTCAATAGAACTTTTTTTGTCATAGTAAGATGGCAAGATTGCTAGGCAAGAAAGCAGCGCCAGCTGATCTCAGATTCTGGTTGGATTGTTGATAAAAAAGTTATAGCAGAAGGGGGTAATTGCACAGATACCATGAGTTACTGCTAGCTAATCCATTTAATAAATTCCCTGTTTCTAGTTCTTTCTCAGCTCTCAGGTATATATCTTGGAAATTAATAGTCAATGAAAAAGAGTTCTAGGCTGATTTCATGTACTAGGCAGCAACAAAAATGCTGTATGGAAGAAGGAAGGATGCAAAAACACCGCTATAATTTTCAGTTACTTAGTGTCACCAGGTTGCCCTCGCTGGCCTGGTTGCTGGGGTCCTCCCTTGGGCTGTCTCCGGGGGAGGCCACAGCGCCTTCCTACACAAGGGGAAACGGTTCACTTTCGGCGAGCAAGTAGTCAATTGCTCTAACCCTTAGGCAGGGTGGGCAAGCAGTTTAGCGCTCTGGCCCTCAGGCAGGGCGAGTGGGCAAGTAGTTGAGTGCTCTAATCCGTAGGCAGGGTGAGCAAGCAAGTCAGCAGTGGGTTCACTCTCTGGAGCAGAAGGGAGCAGGAGGCTCTCTTTGGGTTGGCTAGGAAAGTGGGGGGAGTGGAGGGGGACGCAGGCCCACCTGTCTCCACTGCATCCCAGCCCAGGACCCTAGCAGTGGCAAAAGCGGTTGCCACTGTGTTGGCGGGATTCCCGCCACAACACACCGACTAGGCCTCAGATTCAGCTACCAGCTATGGCTGCCCCTGGGCTACTTCCTCCCCATTGGCCCCAGTACCTGTCTCCTCGGTATTGTGGGGGTATTCCGTCTGGGGTTGGCCCGTTAGTCCCTCCTCATCCACGGGCGGCAATGCAGGGAGCTCCTCTTCGAGGGGCAGCTCCTCTAGGTCGTTTGGCGTGAGGAGGGGCTCGGCTTCCGGCAGCTCCTCCTGGTCCTGTCCAAACTCAGGGGGCTCAGTGGCTGGCAGCTCCTCCAGGTCCTGTCCGGCCTCGGGGGGGTACCCTCCACCCAGGTTGCTCTGGGGCCTCTGCCCAGTCCCGGGGCTCCAGTGACTCGGTCCAGTCCCGGGGTCCGGGTACCTCGGCCCAGTCTCTCTGGCCAGGTTGCCTGGTCCAGCTACGGGAAGGCCCTAGCCAGTCTCCAGGCCCGGATGGGGTCGGGGTTGGTTGGCAGCTCTACTCCAGCCTAGGCCTCTGCCGGCGGGGCAGCACGTCTGTCTCCAGCAGCAGTCTTTTTCTGACTGAGCTCTGGGGCCGTGCTTTTATACCGCCCCTTCCTGTGGGGGCTCTGCCCCGCTGCCGCTGATTGGGCTGGCTGGGTGATCCTATCGTGGTCCGGTTCCCTGGTTGCCAGGCAGACTTAGTGGCTGGGCCTGGTTTGGTCCACTCAGGCTGCTCGCGCCCTCCCTCGGGTTCTGTCTCCGGGGGAGGCCACAGAGCCTTCCTACACTTAGAAAAAATAAGGAAGATAAACCCTGTTGCTGCCAAATTTGGAAGCAGAAAGAGACTCTGGTTCTGAACATGCTGTGAGTTTGGATGTGCGGATCCAAACTTTACGGCTTGGACCCTTTATTAAAAAAAAAGTTGGAGGAAAAACTTTTTAAAGTTTCAAGAGCAAATCAGCATTGGAAAGCTGAAAAAATTTGACACATTAAAGCTACATTAAAGAACATGACACAATCCATCTAGCAGTAAATGAGATGTGCAGAGCTTTCCAAGTATTCCTATGCCTTGAACCAAGATTTGATACAGCTGGTATGTGTATTTGTTCTCATATGATTAAAATATTATTCCGTTTTTAACCATTGTAATTGGTTGATATAGGAAATCAACATGTAGAGACGTCCTCCCTTGTGCTAGTGAAACATGTTTAAGTAGGTTCTCCAGGTAGATGAATCATTAAGTGATTCTTGTTGACAGAAAGTTGGATTAACTGAATTGAGTCTGGTTAGTGACCAAGTACTTTTGGCTTCCATATTCCTCCCCACACTGACATGTAAAGTGTGAGGTTTCTGTGCCTGCAATATCCTCCTGGGGTTTTGTTCTGTTTACTCATCGTTTGTTAATGCCATACTAATAGGGACCAGATCCAGAGTGGCACCGAGTGCCTGTAGCTCCCATTGATTCCAAGAGGCAGTCAAATACTACTGAGATGAGCTCAGTTGAAATGCCTAGATACATCAGATCATTAGTGCCTTTCAGGACTTGGCCCAGGGTGAATCACTCCATAAGATATTAGAGCTGTTTATCACTAGTCTGCTATTATTTACTTACAGAAAGAAAAAAAATGTACGTATCTGAATGCTCGCATCCATATCTGGCTTTCAGATTTTGAAGCCAAATTCTCTTTGAATACCGTCATGGATCTCGGTACCTTAACACAAATCTGTGCATGCAGCCTAGGGCAGACCATATTCCTAGGCATTTATGAGCTGATTAATTTGGGGGAAGGGAGGGAATTTGGCAAATAACTATAAAGCTAGAAAGCCCAGTTTTCCAGGCACTATTTTTTGCACCACATATTCCAGGACACAATATTGTACCTCTCCCCCTCTTTACTCTGTGCAACACCAACCTGGAGTGTGAGAAGATTACATGCAGAAGAAAAATGTTTCCCTTCTTCTGTAATAATCGATCTTGCTTTTCATTCAGAACAGTCTTCCTGTTAACCACTTCAGTTTACCAGAGACATGGAGAAAAATGCACCTCCAGCACTGCCCTGTGTCTCAGTTATGTCACCTTTGTAGAAGAGCACAGAAGTGAAATGGTTAAATCCCAGTTTGCCAGACATGGTGAAATGAAATGCTTAAGCAGTAGTAAAATAGAGTATGATTTAAACCTAAACGACGTCTTAGCATAGCTGGCAATACAGAGATAGACGGGGTGAGGGTTGAAGCCTTCTTCTCCCCCAACTCCCAACTAGTATAAAATCCTTCAGTCAGACCACTTTCAATAGGTTTTGCTTTGGGTCATCTTCCTTCACCCCAAATGAGAAGTGTCCTGCTGCCAATGCCTATATAAATGCTCTCTTTAAGATAAGGATTTAAGCTTCTCTTTAGCATCCTTTACTATGAAAATCTCTGATTCACTGTGGTGCTTTAGAGCAGAGGACATTTTACCTCATATCTATTCTCATCTTTAAGTCCTTTCTTTCAGGAAGAAAAGTCATTATTGCCAACACTTGGGCCTGGTCTACACTGACCAGGAAATTTGGCGGCAGTCCACGGAAGTTACACAAACTACGTAGGGTAGCTTGCGTATCTCCCGTTGACTTCCTAATTTCTACTTACCGCGGCATTTTCACTTTGCTGCGCCAACGGGAAATGCTTTCCCATAGGCGCAGTGTTATTTTTTTCTGGAGGTGGTTTTATTAAATCAACTTCTAGATTGATTGAGAAGGACTTCACTTCCGCTCAAATCGAGCCTGAGAAATTGATCTGACGCCGGTGAATTTGTCGCCATCAGTGAAGACCTACCCTTAGTTGAAGTCCCATCTTAAGCCTTCCTGGTGCCCCCTACCCCAAGGCATCTGTGTATTTGTGAGGTCCTCATCCCACTAATATCTGAATCCCATATAATCAGTGATGGACTTTATCCTCACAAGCCCCCAGGAGGGTAGAGAAGTATTATCCCACTGTTACAGATGGGAAGCTGAGGTACAGAGAGACACAAAGTACGTCTACACTGCAAGCAGGATCCTATGGCAACGAGTCCCAGAGCTCAGGTCTACAGATTCAGGCTTACACTACAATGCTGAAAATAGCTGTGTAAACATTCAGACTTGGGCCGCAGCTCACATTCTGAAGCTGAGGCAGGAGGGTTGACTTCAGCACCTGAGTGTCTACACAGCTAGTTTTTAGCACCATAGTGTGAGCCTTACAACCCCAAGTCTGTAGACCCAGGCGCTGAGACTTGCTGTCATGTGATCCTGCTGGCTGTGTAGACGTTCCTTGAGGGACTTATCCAAAGTCACACAGGAAGTATCTGATATCCAACCCAGGTCTCTGAATCACAGGTGACTGACCTTTCTATTAGGCCATCTTTGCTCCTTAGATTAGTCTTTTGATAGATAGCCTAAAACAGACCTTTAAAATGACCCCTTTAGATGTTTAAAGGTACAATATGTGGATTTAGGGTTGGAATTTTCTATACATGCCACTTGAATGCTGATGAGGATCCTTTAATTACTGTCCTAGACATAAAAAGGAAAAACAAAACAGAACATGTTCCTGTTACCCATTCAGCCAGTGGATTTGGGCTGTATTATGTTTTCATTCACACTCTGATGGAATTAGTGCTCTCAGTTGACTCCAGTGGATTTATTCCAGATTTACACTGGTGTGACTGAGAGCAGAATTTGTTCCTTAGTGTATTCAGTAGGCACAAAATGTGAAATGAGGAGCTCTGAAGATACTTTACAAAACATAGTTTAAGATCAACTCTTCCATATCTTCCGCTATTATTATTTATATTGTGGTAGCAACAAGGGCCTCCAACTGAAACTGGGCCCCCTTCCTCGGGCCAGTTGCAGCCAACCAGAGACAGCCCCTATGCCAAAAAGTTTCCAGTGTAAGCAGAGCAAACAGACATTAGATGGGAGGAGAAACAGTGGCACAGAGAGGTCAAATTACTCACCGAAGGTTGATCAGTGGCAGAACTGGGAATAGAGACCTGGGGTAAGATCTTAGCACCATTGACTTCAGTGAGGCCAAGACTTCAACCAGGATCCCATCCGTGTCTCATCTACTGTCTGTCTCCAAAACCCATTCGAGATTGTCTTCTTTTCTTTGGATACAGAGCTTTGATTCTGAGTTTTCTTCCTCCATTTTACAACCTAAAAAAAAGTCCCTTCGAAGCTGTATCTATACAACAGTAATTTCTCCACACAAATTTAGTGTATTTCTTTCCCTGAGGCTATACAGTCAAGAATTCTGAAGGAGTTTAGGTATGAAGTGGTTGAGCTGCTTAGAAGAAAAATGCAGTTTTTATTAAAAACTATTATTGTTCTAGAAGACTGGAGAGCATAAATATTGGATCTATATTTTAAAAAGGCTCTGGGGGTGACCCAGGGAATTATAGTCAAGGAAGCCTTACATCTGTAGCTGTAAAAATAGTTGAAATTATTATTAAAAACAGAACAACAAAACATCTGGAAGATCATAGAATCATAGAAATGTAGGGCTGGAAGAGATCACAAGAGGTCATCAAGTCCATCCACCACTCTGAGGCAGGACCAAGCATACACAGATCACACCTAACAGGTGTTTGTCCTACCTGTTCTTAAAAACCTCCTAGGATGGGCATTCCACAACCTCCTTTGAAAGCCTATTCCAGAGCTTAATTAGCCTTATAGTTAGAAAGCTTTTCCTAATATCTAATCTAAATAATATGATAGGGTCTAATCCGCATGGTTTCTATAAAAGAACATGGTACCTTACAAACTTCGTAAAATTCTTTACATTTGTCAATAAAATATTGGATAAAGGAGAACCAGTTGAAAATTAATTGAGACTTCCCAAAGGCCCTTGACAAGGTCCCACATAAGAGGCTACTCAAGAGCTGAGTGGTCATTAGGAGAAAGGCAAAGTGTTGTCATAGATCAAAAACTGATAGGAGACAGAGAACAAAGAGTAGGATTAAATGTTCAGTTTTCATCATGGAAAATGTTAAGAGTGTAGTGTCTAAAGGTTCCATACTAGGTCCCATGTTGTTTAATATATTTATTAATCATCTGGAGAGGGAGCGAGTAGTGTGGTAGTCAAATTTGTAGATGACACAAAGTTATTTAGGTTAGTGAGGATCAGACATGTATGTGAGGAACTTCAGAAAGATCTAAACAAGCTGGTGGAATGGGCAACATGAAGGCAAATGAACTGGGTGTCAATAAATTCAAAGTAATGCACAATGGAAGAAAAAATTGTTAATACATCCTACAGGGGTCTAAATTAACTGTATCAACTGAGGAAAGGGACGTGGGTGTCACTGAAGCTATCTCAATGAAGCCTTCTATTCAATGTGGACCTAGATGCAAAAAAGCAAACATGGTGTTAGGGTGTATAAGAAATAGTATGGTGAGTAAGTCAGAAAATATTATCTGCCTATATATAAATATAAATCAAAGGCGTGGCCTCATCTGGAATTCTGTGGGCAGTTTTGGTCACCCCATTTGAAAAAAGGATACTACAGAATTTGAGAGAATCCAGATAAGACCAGTGAAAATGATTTAATGGCGTAAAAAGCGGCTTCTATGAAGAAAGATTGGATTAGATAAAGATTAGAAAGGGGATTGCTAAGGAAGAACAACTATATGGCTTTACATAGAAAAAAACCCATTAAAATAATGTTGCAAAGTCAAACACTCAAAAGTTATGGAATGCTTATGCATTATTCTTATATGTATGCATTAGAATACACCCTTTAATTACATGATCACACAGTATTTGTTTCGCTAAGTATTAGAAATTGGGATGAGATCTTGTGTGTGTATGTGTGTGTGTGGAGAGGCAAGGGGGACACATTATTGCAAATCTACCTACTGCAGCTTCTGAAGCATCTGGTGATGACCACTGTTGGAGACAGGATACTGGACTAGAGGGACCTCAGGTCTGAGCTAGTCTGGCAATTCCTAGGTTCCAAATAAGCATTGCTTCTCTGAGGTAGCCTAATGATCTTGGCTTTTCTGTATTAGTTGTCTTAGTTAGAGACTGTCAATCTGAAGCTCAATCTGCTTTTAAAAATAAGGCTTTAGATAATTTTGTATAATTAATTCTGCCTCATAACAAATATGATTCTTGGACAGTTTCATCTGTCACAAAACTGTAAACTCTTTAGGGCAACAACTTTTTCTTTCTACAAGACTAAATAGCCTAAAGTAGTACATTGTGGGCGCTATAGAAATTATTATCTGTATTATGATAGTACTGTAGCTAGAGGATACAAGTGAAATCAGGGCCCGATTTTGCTAGAACCTGTATAAATGTAGAGTAATAGACAGTCCATAACACAAAGAGCTCACAAATTAAATAGACAAGAAGGACAAAGAGTAGAAGAAATTGAAGTGTTATTATCTCTATTTCATAGTGGGGGACCTGAGGCACAGAAAGGTTAAGTTACTTTCCCAAGTCACATAGCAATAGGGCTGGTCGGAAAACAAGAATTCTATTTTGAGAAATATTGAGTGTTTGAAATGTATTTTCATTCCACATGGAACAAAACAGAGAGATTTTGAAATTTTTCATGAGTATTAGGAGAAAGCACCTGTACTACCTACCCTAGAATAGCCAATATCCCAGTGGTCAGGGCATGCACCTGGGTTGTGGGAGCATCAGAATCAAGTCCCTACTCTGCCTGATTCTGATGCTCTGGGCTATTTTCTTGCTTTCACTTTGACTAAAATTTCCATCCTGGACCTGAGAAGTCTTACTGAACGTTTCATTGAAACCAAGACACTTCCACTGAGTTTTGGTTTTGATGAACTGTCATCTTCTGACCAAAAAAGGAAAAAGTCATCAAAAAATTCCCAACCAGCTCTTCATAGGGAACTGTGGCAGGGCTATGAATTAAACCCAGCCCGCCTGCATCCCAGCTCAGTGACATTGACCACAACACCAATCTCCTAATAAAGACAGTAGTCATATTCTAAACATCCCCCTCTACTGATTTTCCCACTCAAAACTATTTTGAGTACTTAGGCACATAAAATATTTTTTAAAAGGGAAAGCATTCTGGACTCTAGTTAAAGAGTAAAGTATTTCCAGCTGGAGAGCAAACATTATAACACTGGGTTCCATTCCAGAATAAAATTTCTGGCAGAGTTAGAAATCCCTGGCATGGAAATGCTGACACAACTCTAACTATAATGATGTAAATATAGGCTCAAATACCTCACTTAGCAAAATTAAATAGCATAAACCTCTGGGAGTTTTGTTAGCCCTCTAAATACAGCAATTCCTCATTTGACTTATACATCTAGTCTTTATTTTTCTTTCCTCGGGCGCTGGCCAGCGCTACCTGAAAGAATCAATTTCAGGTAGGCCACTAGCTCTCATCCAATAATGCAAAACAGGACCTGAAGGGTGAACATTTATGAAAGACTAGGCTGTTTTCATTATTTAATTATTTGTCACATTACCTGTCTGAGGAATATTAAAATGCCCAAGTTACTGTGACAGTGAAATAGGTCAAATCTAAATCTTTATTGCAAATCTAGAGATATTATCTTTGAATAGCATGGGTTGGTATAACCTTCAACCTTAGTAACCAAAGGGTGGGATTTTTCAAGCGTGCTCAGCATTGGCCTGCTTCTGCTTTCATTGTAATAAATGGGAGTTTTACCATTAACTTTGGTGGGAGCAGAGTTAGGCCAGCACTGAATGCCCCTAAGGGCCCATGTCTCATTGTTCATCAGTCCTAAATTTCATTCAAAAGCCTCAAACTGGACACAAGATTTGAGACCCTCCAAAACTCTGCCACCCACTTCTTTTCTCCATAGCTCAGATTTCAGGAATTGAGTCATCTGATGCAGCCATAACACCCTGTTTGTTCCTAGTGATATCTATAAAGCCCTCCCTGGCACCAAATAGTGGCGCACAGTCCGTGTGTCATTACACTCCCCGTGCATGACTCAGGTGATGCAAAGGGACAGCAAACCACCTGCAAGGTCTTTGCTGGGGATTTCTCTGCTGTAGCGCAATCCCAGTGAGCAAAGAGTTGGCGTAACTGGCCTCCTTCCCCACAGCTCCCAATGCAGGGGGTGGGCTGGAGGAAAAGAGGTAGGAGCACACTGTTCTCCAGCTACACCCAGTTGATAAATGGACTTCTGAGGACCACAGACAGCTGGGGCAAATGAAGGCAAGCTGCTCTAACTCAGATGGGAGCTTTGACTCAGGCAACCATAACCACCTCCTTGACGTCCTCTCACCTTGTTCCCGGGCTCTAGCCCGACCTACTATGCAAGTATGTTAGCATCAGTGCTTTTCTCATTTCATTGGAGACTTACTTTTCCTGAAATTAGGCTGAAATAGGCAACTATAATTCTGCAGAGAGGAATAATACATCAGCCACACTGCCTTGCCTAGGGAAGCAGCATAGTCTAAAGGCTGGGGCTAGAACTGGGACTCGGAGACCTGGCTTCTAATCCCACCTCAGCCACTGACCTGCTTTTCACATCCCCGCTCTGCACTGCTCTCCTTTCTCCCACCCATTGTCTGTTTAGATTTAGAACATAACTCTGCAGGCCAGAGACCATCTCTACTAGGTGCTTCCACATGGCCCTGCACAATGGCATTCAGCCGGTTGCTACTCTAATACAAATAATAGCAGTACTTCCACTAATTGATTGCTTATTTGCTTTGGATGATTGCCTGCAGTTTCTTTTTTTCTCAGCCCAAGGTCTTTGGTAGATAAGAAAATATTTGGGGGAGTAGGAAGGCTAGGGTAAAATCAGGGTGAAAAGCTGGTAAATATGAAGCAAATGTATCCTAAAGGCTTAGAAATCAGAAAGCACATAAAGAGATCCCTACAGTTGTTAGTGTTTAAAAATCTCATTCATTTTAGGTCAATCTCCTGGTTCATGATTTTTGAATGTTTGGGGCTGGCAATACCATATTTACAAATTAGGTTTGCAGTAAGATGGGAAGCCACAACGGGCCCTGGGCATCCTCCTTGTAGCGTAGAGCGTTCTTTAAAGGAAGCACACAAGTTAGGACTTCTTATCCCCTGGGAGGGTAATTTGAACTTTCACCTTAAGCCTATGGCATTTTGGGAATTGTAGTGAGTAGCAGAGCGGCCATTTTGTGCAAGGCATGGTTCTTTATCTGTGAAGTTAGTAAGGAAATGTTTGTATATGTGACTTGTGATGAGTTATGGGATATGTTTGCAGCATAGGGGGCTTAATAGAGGGAGTTTCAAACATGGGAAATTTTCAACTTTTTTGGACTGGGGAGAAGCTGCTGTTAAATAAGCTTAGTTAAAAAACCAAGAGACGTCATGTCTAGCAGAGTTTAACCACCATTAGAGGTAACATGATCAGGCAGAAGCTTGAACCCAGTAGTAACCTGATGACAGGATTTTGAATACTCATTTGTGCTGTAAAGTAACAGGTAACTCCTTAAACTGAGTGATAGCTTTTCATTTTATTTTAGTGATTGGCCCTCTTTTTCTTTATTGCAAATAAGAAAATGACCTTTCCTGGTTCTTCAGGAATATTGTCCCAAGTTGAAAGGGCAATGCATGGAAGTTTGGAGTCAGCACTTTAGCAGGAAAACAGAGTTGTCCATCAGTTGTGCCTGGAGTAACTAGCTAAGGGCCTGTGTAAAGGTGTACTGCTGATGCATCACCAACTTATTTTTAGGCCTCTCCAGTGAATGCTCTTGTGTTAGTGACAGTGCTTATCCTAAAACTTCAACAGCTGCTGGCAGCTGGTTAAATAATGAAAATGGTTCTCAAGTTATTTGGTTTAAAAAAAAAACAAAAACAAAAAACCTACCTTATTTTAGATTGAACATTATTCAACCAGTTCTGATTGCACTAGAGGGCACTACCTAACATTACCACCTAGCCTAGCTTTGGTTCTCACGCTAGTTCTCACCAGTTCTTTTTGCTTGCGTGGGGTTTCACATCCTAACATTCTTCTACAGGTCAGCTAACATCACTGGGACTTTTAAATGGGTATCAGTGGCTTCAAATATCCCTTCCTGGACTGTTTTATATCTTGGGTATATGGTACCATTCGTCCTCTGAGACTTTTGTGCTTCCTTTGGGAGGGAGAGAGGGAGGTGATGCATAGAGAAGAGGGTGTATGAAATGCAAAGCTCAGAACAGAGAAAGCAGAGGGGGAAAGCATATTTTGCTGGTGAGTTGAAAGCATGTGTCAGAAGAATATTTTTGACCTAAGAGTGTGCAGTGCTACCGACCCTGTGCTATTGTAGCATTTACAAAGTTAGAAGCCATTTCATATCCTTTAGCAAGGTGGCACTTAGTTAGCTTCTGCCACTTTCTCCATCACCCACCTTCACTCTTTTCAAGATTCAGCTCAGCTTTTCTTTTTAATGAGTCTCTGATTTCCCTCCTTCCACCTCTACTAAGATAGCAGGGGCGGCGTGCGCTTTCTCTTTGAAATGGGTCTCTCAGTGGGAAGGAAGGAAAAGGTCATACTTAAGCTACCATCATCTCAAACTCAGTCAATTTACAAAGCATTTGGACTGGCCGCACATTAGAACATGGGTTCTTGATCACTCTGTGGGGCTCCAAGTGAAGGTTGGCTCAGTACTGATCCTGAAAGCCAGCATTCCCCTTCCCCTCACACATTTAGAGTGCAGTGGTCATCCTCATGTGACGCAGAGACACATGTGAATGTGCAAGTCCAAACTCCATACCACTCTACATGATTCAGCAAAAAGCACTCATTGCAGAGCTGCACCATTACCTCACCTTGGCCCTGCTGAGCTCAAGCACGTCATCCTAATGATCAAGCCCGCCAACAGGAATTCCAGGCCTCAGGGCAGAACAGTACCGCTTTGCCCACACAGACTATTTTCTGCGGCATCTCTCTCCTCCCCAAGGATGGATCCCCCTTCTCTCTTCTATACTCCCCTTTCCCTCAGAGGTCAAGCAACAGCTGAGGGGGCTGAATGGGGAAGGGAGGAGGAGGAACACGGTGAGCAGCAATGGGAGGGCGAGCGGGGGAGAAAAGGAGGGACACATGAGGTAAGCGATGGCTGGGGGGGCTGAGTAGGGCGGGAGGGAGGCCAAGTGGGGAAAGTGGGGTGTGGAAGAGAGGAGAGGGTCCAAACAGGGAGGAGGGCTGGTGGGGAGGGACACAGTGGTGAGCAGGACAGGGCCTAAAGTGGACCAGGGGGTGGACTGTGGGTGAGGGCCACAGGTGGAAGAGGCGGGATGGGGAGCTAGCCTCCCCTAGGGGAAGCTTTCACCCCACCACCACCCATGGCCCAGGCCCTTTTTAAAATCACCAGGCCACTGGGCAATTGCCCCCTTTGCCTCTCCCACCCATCGGCAGGCCTGTTTATGATACACTTAAGCCCCACTTCCTGGGTAGTGAAATTCCAGGAGAACCTTACCTTTAGAGAGTGATACAGCGCCCACTTCTCATATGTGACTAGCTTGGTCACTTTGATGCCCCAATTCCACATTTGAGCACCTGAGTGCCAATTTGCACTTCCTAATTTTGGAAATATCTGTGTATTTTGACCAGCACTGAACAAATTTAAACCATGATTCTATGCTGAGAAGTGTTTCTACTAAAACGGTACCACAGGGTTCCATGTTTACGGTATGTCAGCATTTTCCATAGCAAATGTACTCAGCTTGTAAGTAAACATAAATATGTTTTTAACTGCCAGCCCTGATAACAATGGGAGTTTAGTGTTAAGCTGGATTCTTTCATTATCATGCATCACCCACACTAATTAGTGAGTGTGCCCAGACCAAGTTTTGCTACTGTACATCAGTGGGACTAACTCATCAGCAAGTGCATCAAATCACACTCCCAAAAGCAGCAGGATTTCAGTCTCTCCAGAGTTGAGTCTTATTTCTCCATATCAAAACCAATTCAACATAAAGCAAACAAACCAGCTTTCTTCCTCTGAGCCAGCATTTCCTGCAAGAGCCTACGTACTCCCTGCATGTCTCACTCTCAAATCAGTGGCCTGCCAGCCTTTCATCTAGTCCTTTCAACTATCACTTGGTCTTAGGCCCATCACCTGGGAGGCAGCTAATTGGTCACAGGTGGGGCTAAACCTGACTACCTTAAAGAGGCATCCCATTCTGTGACAGCTAGTAACAGTTTTGTCTAGAAAAAAAATCCCCCTCTCCCCCTTTAAATAAATTTCATGCGATGGAAAAATTCTTTTTACTCACAGCACAATCTGGGTGGGCACTGCGAGGTTCTGGAGCACCTCCATTCACACATGCCTTACTCTTGCCAGACCATCCATAGCAGTAAGAGACTAAGCAAGCAGGCAGGTCTCTCCAAGGCCCCTCCTGAGCAGAACTAAAGCATGATGAAGAAGTCGTGTGATGGAAGCTTCCACACTTGTTGTCTGGACTACAGCTCATGTTCTGTGGCTAATTACAGAACTTCACTCCTTCAGGACAGATAACTGTTATGTGGTTACTTTAATGAGCTCTACATTTACTTTAACCTTAAGGTCAAAGAGCTAGGTGGCACTGGGACTTAACTGCACAGTTCACATTAATGTTATTGGATGTCATGTGGCTAAATTCCTTTGTACCATTCTGGGGGCTTGATCCTGAGATCATTTATACACATCTCATAACAGATTAAACTCCACTTACTCCAATGGGACTACAGATATGAGAAGGGATTATGCATACTCAGAAGGGCTGTAGGTTCATACTCTAAGTCTTTAAAGATCAATGCCTAATTACAATACCTGCAGCATAGTATTCCTTTAAGAACATCGATAAATAATGAAGATTTCCATTGAAAGCCAATAACTTTATTTACACAGGAAACAAGTAACTTGTGTTCTGCTGAAACCTCACCATAGAATGAAGAGTTGTCCAAGAGTTACCAGTGCACAAAATTCTTGGAAGTGTCACATTAGAAGCAAATTAACACAGTCCTAAAAGCCAGTTTTAGGACATCTCTCTCACCTAGACACTATATTGGCTGTGAAACAAAACACTGGATGCTGGGGACTGCATCACCTTTTTGTTGTTGTAGCACACTGTTGTTTATCTTACTTTTTTCTTAATAATCTTAACTCACTGTCATCAGAGGAGTGCATCCAAGACATATCAAGAAAAGAAAAAGGAGTCACTATAAATCATTGTATCCTGCTACATTTATGATCACATTTTTTGTTCTTTTTAAAAAAAATACTTTTTTTTTCTCCAGCCAAGATCGTATTGTTCAAAGAGCAACGTGCACTTTTACAGGAATCTTTCAAGACATCTAAAAATAAAGGTGAACGCAGCCATACAATGGACTATGCTAATAAATGCACAGACTCAGTTGCACTAAGAGCATTCGGTCTATTAGACTCTTTTCCATTCAGAAAACAAATAAACAAACATAGGCAATCCACAATCTTACAAAGACAGTAAGAAATCTTACTGCAGAATGGTGGGAAGAAAATAAGTTGGTGGCTCAAAAAGAAAATTAGGGGCCAGATCATGAGGTGGTGTAAGTCATAGTAGTTCCACTGATTTTTAATAGTGCTCAGATAATTTACACCAGCTGAGGAATTTGCCCTGGATGTATATCTATTCCCTGTTGTGTTGCTGAACATACCAGTTACTTGTATATAACAATAAAACCAAAGATTTTGTCTCCTGTCCATCACACGATGCTCTGTCTGCTCACGTCCACGTTGTATGCTGATGAATTTGAACAACCTCGGCCAAAATCTATGAAAATTCCTTCAGAATCAGAGTCAATTGACTCCAAAATCTGGTCCACTATATTCTCGGGGCTGGAAGAAGGGACTGGAATCAAGGCAGGGTCCCTGACCAGCCTATTTTGATCATCCATGGTGTGAAAGAGTCCTTGCTGTTGCTCAACTGCATTGAGTTTGCCGGAACATTGCACTGCACTGGGCCTTTCCTGTTCTCCTGAGAGTGAGTTCTTGGTAGTTGTCACAGAGCTTTTGGAACCATTGTCCATGATGGTTGTGAGGTTGGAGTATCCTTGTAGCTCCATGCATGAGGTCATTTCAGAAACGGAGTGCCTTCGGATGCCAGTGCCATTGGCTGCAATACCTTCTGTTTCATACTCAGCTACGGGGGTCAGCAATGGGTTATTGTAGCTTTTTGATCTCACCACAGGGTTCTTGGCCAGGATGTCACTTGATTTTGAACGTCTGAAGAACCGCTTCTCTGTAAACAGACACAAATCTCAATTAAAATCTCTGAAGTCTGAAGTTTGAACCCAAGCATTCAAAAATAATCAGTCTGGGTCTTAAAAATCATGAGATTGGCTTAAAATCCTGAGCTTTTGAAAAGAATAAATGTTGGGTTCTTTTTATTTACCTTCTGGTTTTTGAGCCATTAGGGATCATATCTTCTTTTTTCTGCACAACCAAGAGGACTAGAAACTTACTTAAAAAAATAAATCTGAGATTCTCTAATATTCACATAACTCCAAGCACTAAGGGTTTAAGAAAAATGCCAAATATTGTATTATATTTGTGATATAATATTATATTGCGATATAATTGCAAGAGTGAGTGACAGTTATGCATCAATCACCTGTCCTCTGCAAATCAGGCCAGTTTTAAGACACCCCAAATCCATAATCATTTTGGAATTCCTTGGTTTAAAAACTTAATTTGAGATTACATGTACTACCCTTGTGCTGTGTGGCCCAAAGTAATATCAGAACCTATCTCATTGGGTGAAGAAATCTGAACTCGATTTCACAGTATTCTACATTTTTATTGTACAGTTGCTAGAATTCAGTTAATTCACAGCTCCATTTTCAAAGAATGACCACTAGGTGGCAGCAATTTTGTATTTCTGATACAAAACAGTTCCTTTTGGAACTGATGCCAGTTTCATAAAACATTCATACAAGATTGAAATGATTATTAAACAACCTTTCAGAGGTTCCACTGTTCTCTTAGTTACAGTGTCAGATCCTGGCTACCACTCAGGATGTTTTGAGCAGGAACAATCATACAGCTAGTGGATATGGTCCTCAAAGGATTCCCCTGCTGCTCCTGTCACTTCACCATCCCAGTCCATGGGGATATGGCTGGGGAAAAGAGTGAAACTATGCTCTAGTGATTTCCCACCTACCAGAATAGCCCCAGGGGCTTTTGGCAGCTATGCATAAAGCTGAAGGCTGCTCTAATTTAGTACAGAGCCCTTAAACAAAGAGATCTGAGCCATAAAATGTTTGTCTATTAATCTGCTCAAATAGAGAAATCACATACTGCAAACAAACACGTTTCTACACCTAGGTTTACATTTTGAATTCCTCTCTGCTTAGACAATGAAAATCGATGGAGTCAGTTTCAATTTTGTTTGTAGTCAGTTTCACTTTCACATTCTTACATCTTATTCTACACTAGGGATTTTCCTCTGCCTGCCAGATGCTGGGACTCCAAGACAGGGATGGTTCATTTGATAATTGCCCTACTCTGTTCATTCCCTTTAAAGCACCTGGCATTGGCCACTGTTGGAAGACAGGATACTGAGCTAGATGGACCTTTGGTCTGACCTCGTATGGACATTCTTATCCATCAGTGGCCAGCCATTGGTATAGCAGCATTGGTGCAAAGCCCTATCTGTATGGTATAACATACCCCAATGTTTACACTTAGCCCTGGTCTACACTTACCTGGAGATTCGGCAGCAGTCGACGGGAGTTACGCAAACTACGCAGAGTAGCTTGCGTAACTCACGTTGACTGCTCTGCTTCCCTTCTGCATGCCGTCTACATTGCGCTGTGCCTGTTCCCATCGACACAGCGCTATGCTACTTGAGGGGGTGGTTTACCAGCATCGACTTCCTGATTGATTGAGTGGGTCTACACTGACCACTCAATTGACCCAGAAAGATCAATCTGGCAGCAGAGAATTTGCCGCCGTCAGTATAGACATGGCCTTGGTGTTGCACAGGTGCAGCTAGGGTGGCCAGATGTCCCAATTTTAAAGGGACAGTTCTGATATTTGGGGCTTTGTCTTATATAGGCATATATGACCCCTCTCCCCTGTCCCTATTCTTCATACTTGCTATTTGGTCACTCAAGGTGCAGCTGTAACCTATGGCCCAATTATGGCCAGCAGTGTAAGGGACCAGGTCCAGGTCTATTAGCTGGAAGGCAAGAGAGACTCATGCTTTTAAATCCATTGGACCTGGGTTCAGTTCTTGCTGAGCACCATCAGCTGAGGATGTAGAGGAGCATCACTACACTGCAACACTGCTGGCAAATCCCCAGTGTAAGGCCTTAATGCATGAGTGTTTGAGTGTCAAATAGAGCACAGAGTATTTATTTATTTTAAAACCTGTTTCATTGGAATGTTATTAATTTGTTGTGGGACTATTTCTATTGGCCTTGCATTTTGTCAAAGCTAGTTTTCAAAAAATGTCACATTTGGGCCACAGTGATGAATCTGCTAAGCGGGAGACTACAACTCCCATCAGCCCCTTACCCACTGCACATCCCCTTCCTCCAAGCCAGATAAGGGGAAAGGTCCTGAACCAGGAAGTAGTCCAGCTCTGATGGTAAGTGGCAGTGCATTGCTAGTGAGGAGCTCCAGGGAAGATGAAACAGCAGCAGCTGGGGAGGGAGCCTGTGCAGAGGGGCCCTCCGAGAGGCTAATGGAGCCTGGGCTGGAAACCTGCAAGTGCCTCTTTGCTTGAATAGAGCCAGAACTGGAAAGGATGCCCCAGACCCCCAGGCACTACAGTGGAAGAACCCTGACTCTCGGTTGGGCTGTCCTCAAGGCCCCAAATATTTACCGCTGTTGCTTACTCTGAACTGATTAAACCTCTGTATCTTGATATCTGCAACCTCTCCCTTTCCTGCCAGCCTTAGTAAAATACTCTTGCCCTTAGCCATGTGTCTGAGTGGTTATTGGGACCCACCAGACCAGGCTTAGCTGCTGAAGTGCCTATGTTGCTTCACTCCAAGTTACATTCATGGGACATGCTCCTTGGCACCCTAGGGCTTGGTGTCCTAAGCAGCCCTAATAATGACACTGTTTCATGTCCCTGTAATAGCAGCACTGAATACAAAACAGTTCTTTTTAAGCATTGTTTTCTGAAGATAATCAGCCTAGATTTACTCACATCACACTCATTTGTTTCTTTCAATGCCTGTTGCAATACAATCCACTTTCAATTCAGTTTCATATGAAAACCATGAGCTGACAACTCATATGAGAAAATGGATTAAATTGATTGCCCAGAAAATGCACAATTTAAAATATATCCAAGATGGGCAGCAAATTACTCATTTTTAAAACTATTGGTACAATTACTACTTTCCCATTCTGATTTGCAGTACCTGTGTATTTCTCTAGAGTTTCAACAGTATCAAGTATTCAAGTGGAATAACATTTGGTATTGGCCTAACTCCACCTCCATTGACATCAGCTGGAATCTTCTATGGAAGACATTGAGTGCTTCTGATCATCCTTCACCTTCACTTCCTGTCCTAAACAGTCAGATAAGATTGCTGGGTCCTGATAAAAGGGCATAATGCTCCACTCCAGAAATGGCTACATTTATGCAAAGTGATAGCTGCACGCCCTTTTTGTGTCTGCACATCCTCTCTCTTTCTACCACACATTGTCCATAAAGCATCCTGAGTTCAATTCTTCTCACTGAAAGTTGGTATAGCGATGTAAACTGATTTATCAATTTTAAGGTCAGAAGGGCCATTCTGATCATTTAGTCTGACTTCCTGCATAACCCAGGCCATAAAACGTCTAGCTTCTTTCATTACAAATTGTATTTCAGCATTTCAAAAGCTGGACGAGGCTTGGTCAGGCTTAGCTGTGATTTTGTGTGCCCACAGCACACCATAAAGGAAACGGAGTGTCTCTGTTCTACGGGCATCGACAATCACCTGTTTTATTGGCATCAGCCTGATGTATTTACAAAGGTTTTGCCTAGCCATCTGCACTGTGTCAAATCAATGACATTTTAAAGGCCCCTCTTATTCTTACCCAAAATACAAGAAGAGTGTGTGAAGGGTCCATCACTGGAATACAGACCATATGTGCCCAAGTAAGGGGAAACCACTTTCTGTATCAGGGACTCCAGTTTCAAATAGTCTTCAGTCACTCCTTTAGATTCGTGAACCCCCTGAAAGAAAGAGCAAACCTGAAGATTAATATTTTCTCCCAACATCTCAAGCTCAAGTTGCTCAGCAGAGCAGAGCGCCACACAGGCATTCTCATCACATTATATTCCAAAAGCACATCTACTGCGTTGCACTGGTTGATTATGGTTATTAATTATTTGTATTGCAGTAGTGTACGGGGAGCCCAATCATGAACCAAAGCCCCTTTGTGCTGGGCACTGTACAAATACATAACAAAACGACAGTCCTTGCCTCCAGAGCTTACAGTCTAAAGTATGTATGTCTACACTGCAGTTGGGAGGTGTGATTGCAGAACTTGAAGCAGCAGGAGTGGCTGCACAGACTAGCCCCACCCACCCAGGACGCTGGGTACATACTCGAGTGGCACCGTCTGTGCTGTCTAAGACCCTGTCTACACGTGCAGTGGCGTGTAGGGTATGTGTAGCTACATACTGCAACTGAAAGGCAGGCTGCATCCACACTTACTTCAGTGTGTAGCTATACCTGGCAGTGAAAGGCCTCCCCCTGCTGGAGCCTTCCCTGATGACAGAGATGGTCTCTGCAATGGGGAAAGGCTCTGGCAGCAAGAAGGCGGCGGGATGCTACATTGTTAAAAATAGCAGTGTAAATGAAGGAGACATGGCTTGGGAGTGTAGAGAGCCATGTAGGGTATATACCCTGGGGATCAGCAGTTCAGGGCACTCTACTCTGTTCACCTAAGCAGTGCCTCACTGCCATTTGTTCCTATGCCAGTTGGGTGTGCAATGTCTGTACTGTATACAGTAATGTAAGTGTAGACCCTATCTTAAGTGAACAAAGGTTTAGAGATTTTAAACTAGGGCCCAAGCCGACATGGTGCAGAGCATCTCATGAAAGGTGTCTGACGCTCTCAAAAATTCCTAACACTCACTGATAGCGTCACACACTGAAAATATTACACCAACATCGATACCTCAGGGTTTTGACAAACTACTAGCTGATGTATTTGTTACCTGGGCATTCTGACTCTACAGCCACTGACTTCAATGGGAGCTGCTCACATACTGCAGTTTGAGAATCAGTCCTGCAGTCTCTCAGCAACCAAAGCAGAAGAACATACACTGTAGCTCATGATTAAAACTGTCGCTGCATTTTTTTATTGTGACCCACGAACGCCATCTGGCTGAATGCTTAGTAAAGCTGTGGAGATGCTGCGTGAGTGGCCAGTTCCACAAGGTGTCACTGCCATCTAAAGCAATACAAACAGGACTGTGACATTTAAGAGAACAAAATAAAACATGGAACCTCTTAAAATACATAGACAAAGATATTTATGATTTTCATCAAAAATACCTGTAAGAAAGTGTTTTTTTCTAGTCCTCTGCCCCACCTACGTCCCGCTGGGAATCTTGTCACTGTTCAGCCAAGACTCCCATTTAAGTCAGTCAGTCAGGGTGAAATTCATTCCTGTGGCAGAGGATCTCTGCAGAAGGGTGAATTTCACCCTTAGTTCTTGACCTTGCAACTACATCTGTATGGTTGACTCTGACACCTGCCTAGTGGTCCCCTCCCTGACTTCACTGGTTTTCCACATGGGCATAGGATTGTGCCTACACAGACCTCATTGAAGGATCAAGACCTTATGGCATAAACTTTGAAGCCAATTGCCTGAGTCAAGACTTCAGTATTCAATCCAGCATTACACTGTGTATCTGTGGTGCAACTCCTAAATAAACATAAAAAGACCAATAAACAGTGTTCTCAAAAGAAAAGAAAGAAACAGAAACATTCAGATTACATTATTAACTCTGAGTAAATTACATAATGGATTTAGCCCTTTTTTCTGTTCATGAAATGATCCCCATTTTTGCAGATGTATTTGTTATCCATCAGTATTCACTAGCTTCTGAGAACAAATGTCAGCCTGTAAAATGTCTGCGAATGGTTCAATTCAATTCCTTGCTATTTGTACTGTGTGGTTAATAATCAAAGTCACATGGTATTACTTCTGCTCCCTAATTGGATGACAGAAAGTTTTAAAATGGAAAATAATAAATGATGACTAACAAAGAGCAAACAGGGCTTCATTCTTATTCAGTGGGTTTTTAAGAAAGCCCATAAAGAATAACAAACTTCTGAGATGAATTTCATGATGAATATTCACTTGGGCTTAAATTTTGTGAAGTTATCAGGATTCACAATCATTTTAATGACTACTACGGAGTCCACCAGCAATCTGAAAACTCATGTGACCTCATGAATAACATCAAAATAAACTCACCATGTATATTTGCAAATCTCTTTTTTACGCTATTCAACCAATTATAATGTGGATATCTGAGCAGACAGAAAATAATAGGAAAAACACTAAAAAGCTATAATGAGAGAGAGAGAGAAATTGATAGAGAGGAATAACAAAAACATTAGGTTAGACATTAGGAAAAACCTTCTAACCATAAGGACAGTTAAGCACTGGAACAGGAGGTGGTGGAATCCCCATCACTGGAGGTTTAAAGAACAGGTTGGACAAACATTGTCAGGGATGGTGTAGGTATACTTGGTTCTGCTTCAGCAGGGTGAGGGAACGGGATTAGATGGCCTCTTGAGGTCTCTTCTGGCCCTACATTTCTATGATTCTACAATAAAAGTAAACCCTCAGTAGAGTATGTTCCACAAATGATTCCAGATCAATTATAGGATGCATCTGAGAGTATTTCAAACACCAGGACAATGGTTCTCAACATCTTCCATACTGGGATCTTCTCCTGGGATTCCTCTCCCATCTAACTGAAATCTAATCAAGTCCCCCTCCAATATGGGAAGGGAAACATGGCTGCAACCCTCTGATTCCCCCAGTTGTGACCCCCTATGCTGAGAACCATGCATTAGTTCATAGGCTTCAGGTACCCATCCACATTATCAATTTAACCAGCTTCCCAAACTTCATCAATGGTCATTCTGGTGAAGGCAGATGACATTGCTAATTGCTTATGTCCAGACATTGTGTTTTTTTTTTTTTACTGTTTACAATTTTTTATAACACAGGTGAAAAAAGGTGGATAAATGAGACATGATTAATTAGTGCCAGGCTTCCAACAAAATTATTCCTCTCTCTAGCAGAACTGCAGCAGTAGGAGTGATAAATCTGGTCTTCTATTATGTCACCATAACACCACCAGCACCTATCTTGACCTCAAGCAACCATTACATGGTTGAAAGGGTTTTTACTTTCACATTTGATTTTGAACTTCTGGTCCCCCCTGCAATTCACTATTCCTTGATGACTGTTACCTTAGCCCTTCCTCAAAACCCACAGGAACATTCCAGAAAGGGCCACTACTCTCCCCGGGGATTGGAGGAGGGCTCTGCCTGCTGGTGTAAAAGGCACATGAAGAATATGATCAGTTCACTAGCACTATGAGATCTTCTCTGCTCCCAGAAGTTCTTTCACAACAGCAGATGCCAATTCAATTTCACCTCCAGTTCAGTCACAAAGTTCCTTCTTCCATGTCCAAGAACTATAATGACAGACACTAATCTCCATACCTCATTTTGACTTTGGCTTATTTGCATCCCCACGTTTCAAGCATGGAGACCTCAAAGGGCCATTTTATTTGAATGGGTTTAAATGTCCAGTTGTTAAAGAGGCAGCAATTAGTCTTAGCCTCAGCTCTGTATTCAGTCATCAGACATTTTTCAACATGTTTGGAAAAGCCATAGAGCACCTGGCTCTCTACGTAACTGTGATGACCTCTCTTTTATTTTGTCTCTTGGCACAAATAAATTGTAACCACCTGCTAGATCCTTCCTGCCCAAGCTATTGTTACAGATCTTCCTGAATTCACTGGGAGGGGATTGTGCTTTTAGAGATTCAACAGCACAATACATATACACTTTCAGTGATGCAATTTGTATGTAGCCTCTCTTAATACCAGAAGTGTGATAGCTTTCAGGCTAGATGATGAATTTGTAAAATTGTATTTATTTTTGGTGTGTGAATAAGTGCCAAATCAAATGGTCCAGAGCCCTGTATTTATCCAAAGAACAGGCACAGCACCTTGTATAAGCATGTGCCCTGCCACCCAATATATCTCTTCT
Organism: Emydura macquarii macquarii; assembly: GCF_026122565.2. Lineage (NCBI taxonomy): Eukaryota > Metazoa > Chordata > Testudines > Chelidae > Emydura > Emydura macquarii. The sequence goes on along the minus strand of NW_027132342.1, from coordinate 10,937,460 downwards.
ATGGGAGAGGGAGTGATGTGGTATCTATGTGTGAGGTGACGAGTCAGCCCTGAACTAGAATTTGAGTAAGCCACATGTGGTGATGAGTCATTCTTGAGCTAGGCTCCAGCCAATCCACAAGCCAGAAACTGGTCTGGTGACTGTCAGGGCAGTTATATAAATCTCATAGGAGAAACAGCAATTCAGTCTGCCCAATATCACTTCATGACTTGGCACTCTCCCCTGCCTGACTGTGTGGATGGACTCCACAAGTTTTAGCCTGCTCTAGCCTAGCTCTCCACCCTACTCTTGCTTTCCTTCTCCTGCCTATAGCTCCAGTTCCTGGCCTAGCTGCCACTGCTCCAACCCTTAGGCCTGACCCTCTTTGTCTTGCTTTCTGTTACAGTGGTCCTTTCAGTCTGAGGCCTCTCTGAGTCTGCCAGTAAGGCTTGCAATTAGTGTCAGGTGGGTGAGGTAATATATTTTACTGTTGCATACAGCTGGTCAGATGACATTTGTCCACTGAAAACTGGATGGAGATGACTCAACTCATTTCATAAGGGTCACCTAAACAGCAGATGCTCAATCTTTCTCTGGCATGTGAGGAGGCCAGTGGCTCTGAGCCACGCCTGTGCTGATCCTTGTGGCTGCTGGGGGACAAACCTTCTGGAAAAACTGCAAAGGCCAACTCTTTCCTCTGTCTTTTGTGTTGGGCTAAAGGCTGGAAGGGTTTGGTTTATATTTAGTTGCATGTGGAGCAGTCCATATTGTATATTTTAATGGATGGATAGGTGCCCGCAGCATAGCTGTATAGTCACTGTGCTCTCAATTGATACATTGCCTGTTTCAGTGTATCCATTTGACTATGCCTGTTCTAATCATGGACTTTGAGCCATGTCTCAGGACCTTTATTTGCAGAGATGACAGTTATACTTTTCCTACAATTATATGTGGGGAAAAAGAAAATCCAGACACCTCACTAGTAGAATATTCAAGAGACAGAACCCAACAAAATGTGGAAGCCACCAGCTTAGGGCTCTGCAAAAACCTGCCTAAGAAGTGCCATTGCTGGTGACAGTGACTGTGAGGGAGGAGAGATGGTCTTGTAGTTGAAGCACCCAAACTAGGGCTCAGTTTCAATCCCTGGCTCTGCTACAGACTTCCTGTGTGACCTTGAGCAAATCATTGGATCTCTTGCTGCCTCGCTTGCTCATCTGTAAAATGGAATAATAATACTAACTTTCTCCCACCCTTTGTCTGTGTTGTTTATCTAGATTGCAAGTTCTTCACAACAGAGACTCTCTCACACTGTGTGTGTGTACTGTGCTTAGCACAACAGAACCAATTGTGGTTGGGATCTCTAAGCACTAATTAAATAAAAAGAATGAACAATATTAAATATCTAGTACAGCCTGATATCTCCAGCCTTCCAAGTGAAAACGTAGGAGATGAGGGCAGGGAGCTGGCAAAAAGGCACCTCACTAAAGTCATTTCTTTGAGATGAATGGAAATGTGTGAAGAACATTATCTTCTTTTAAATGAAGTGTGTACAGTACGGTTTATTTATGTTGTTTTATGCTGTTAATTCCAAGCTAAATAAAAACAGTCTTAACAGTATTGTCCAGCCCAAGCACTGAAAAATCACGAGTCTGACTCTCCCTACCCCCAATACCAAGAAATGAAAAAACTATGATTTTTAAGCCAAATAATATGTTTTGGATTCTTTTTCTTCATCTTATGGGTTTTTAGCTTTTAGCATACATTTGGGTCATATTTTCAGAAGGGCTAGAACCTTACTTTTTATATATATATGAAACCTGAGATTTTCATGTAATGACTTGACTCCAGGAGTTCAAGGTTCAAGAAACACACCAAACGTTACAGCACTCATGATAAAATCATGAGCTGGTAACCTGGTGATAATCTCCTATGTTTATATAGAGACATTTTCAGACAGCAAGATCTCAGAGTGCTCAAAGATTGCTAGATACTGGAATGGCTTCAGCCAGCACTGAAATGCAGCTGCCTCTGGGATGGAGAGCAGCAGCTGTGTAACAGCACAAAGCAACAATGGAGAACAGTTTAAGACAGAAAGTGAAGAAGAAGGAGACAGATCCTCTGCTGATATAAACTGCCATAGCTACAATTTACACCGATGGAGGATCAGCTCACAGGTATTTAATTGTAAATGGAGGGGGAATCTAGCTAGGCAAGATACAATGATCCAAATTGGGCTTTGGTTAGTACACTGCAGATTCACAATCTTTCTTTTGCAAAGGGTCTGTTTCTGTTGCAAACCACAATGGTCAGAAAAGCAGTTTTACATCTCACCTGACAGCCCAACTCTTATTTAAGTACTACCTAAACCTGCTTAGCTTGCGAGAGCTGACGAGATCACAGCCCAGCAGTGGTATAGCTGCAGGCATGTACTACAGCATGCAGTAGGCTAGTTTAAGACATAAGAAAAACTGGGGTGAGAGATCTTCCATAATCCCATTAACTCAGAAGTTGTCTCTGAACTCTGTTGTATTACTGAAATCTCAAGCAACTGCTGTGTTCCACTGTAAATGTCAGTGCACAATGATCTCTCAGCTTGGTTTACTATTCAACAAAATACCAAGGTATGTTATACTTTTCTGGTTCTTAAGAGTATGTACCTGATGGCATCTTTCAATTCTTCCAGCTACCATGTTATGCCATGCTGTGTATCACATCAATGCAGAAGAGTAAAACAAATGACAGATCCTGATGCTAAAAACTGGCCTGCTTTATTCAGTGGGCGGTAATATCACAGGCTACTTCTACTGTGCAAGAAGCCATGCATTCGGTCAGAAAATTTCTGACCAGTTCTAAACAGGACACACAAGCAGAGTTAACACAGTGATGGTTTCTGACTCCCATATTAGTGCCACAATACTTATTCTCATTTTGTTTTGGTGTTTTTCAGTCTTTTTGTTGGGGTTTTGTTGGGAAGGAATTAACTAAACAGAGAGAGAAAGCAGGGGAGAAGAGACACTGAAGGGGAAGAGGGAAAGCAAAAGAGTGTGGGAAGAAGGGGAGGATGGGTGGAGTCAGGGGAAGAGAAAATACTATGTGGGAGGGAGACAGAAGCGGGTTGGAGCAAACAGCCAGTTAGCACAGGGGAGAAAATGTCGAGAATAAGAATTGCAAAAAATGTCAGGCGCTGATGATATTGTCTACATGTCCCTGCACTTGAACACTCATATTATGAGATACAATTAACATTTTGATGCTGTGAGAAGAAAAAATTCAGATAGACAATGCATGCCACATGGTTAACTACACCGAAGGGAAATTGACATGCCTTGTGACAATAAAAACATGCAGAAGGAGAGAAACAAGTGTTATACTATAAGCATCTGAGGAAGTGGGTTTCTGCCCACGAAAACTTATGCCCAAATAAATTTGTTATTCCTTAAAGTGCCACAGGACCCTCACTGTTTTGCTAAAACTGACTAACACAGCTACCCCTCTGGAACTCATCAAATACTATACTGATATCCAATCTTCAGGGAGGATGGATTGAAGGCTGTATGTCCTCTACAGAAGAAAAGACGATTCATTGTGTCGAAGCATAGTATTAGCTGCTCTTGGTATGCGTGTCACAGTGGGTTTGATAGAGCCTTATGAAAATCTACAAGAATGCACTGATTCTGGAAGCCTTGCTGAGAACTGGGAATTGCTGCTGTAGCAGAGCACAAATGAGGTTGGAGGGCAAAACTTCATGTGTCTAGTAGAATAGTGATTTTCAATCTTTTTTCATTTGCAGACCCTTAAAAAGTTTTGAATGAAGGCATGGACCTCTTTGGAAATCTTAGACATAGTCTGTGGACTCTCAGGGTCCGAGGACCACAGATTGAAAACCACTGGTCTAGAACACAATTAAGCATGGCTAGTGTGGATGTGCTGAGCTATTTGTGAGTCAACTAGTATAAATCTAGTGGATTAACTACCAATCATTGAGTTTAAAAGAGTATATGAGGCCTTCATTTGCAAAACACAAAGAGGAAAGTAAATGCAAAGTCTTTCTTTGGTATGCACAACTCTGATCAAAATCACCAGGAACGATTCACAGGCAGAAGGGAGAAACTGATCTATTTTAAGGAATTGAAAAATTGACAAATGGATTTACCACCAGGACTGCATGATTAAGTAAAGCTGGAGAATATAATGCACAGATGTACTCAGAAGAGTGACTTAGGCTTTAAGGATTTATTATCCTTGATTTTAGATCTGTATGATGTTGCAACACAGTACCTGATATGTCCACCTCTCGCCCCCACCTAACCACCTGGTGCATCAGCAAAACCTCGACCTGACCTTATTAGGCCATTTCCTCGCCCCTCCTGAAACTGACCTTATTAGGCCATTTCCTCGCCCCTCCTGAAACTGACCAGGTGACCGAGAGCAGTTGCCTCATCACCCAGCCAAAGGTTTGTCCTGGTTCAAATATCTCCCCTCCAATCCGGAGCAACCTTGGCTACCTGAAGCCCCTAGTATAAAACTGGGGCACGCCCCAGGCTCCGGTTGAGAGAGCTCACTGTCCGCCAGACTGATCATCTGGCCTGTCCCTATCTCTCCCGCTCCCGACTGACTCCGAGTGCGTATCGAATCGTACAAGCCGTCTTTCTGTGTTTCTGCTGTTCAGCAAGCTTCTGGGTGTCATGTTGCAGCTCTTTCTGATACTGGTAAGACATTAACCCTTTCTCTCCTCTCTCCCTTTTAGCTTTCGTTTAAAACTTGCTCTAAAAGTAATAGCCATACCGCCCCCCCATCTAGTTTTTATATTACTGTTGTTTTAATAAACGCTTAATTTCCAACCGATTCATTATTGTCTCTTGGGGATCATTAACCTGTTGGATCGTATGACAGCTAAGTTCTGAAATGGTCACAATTACAGCTCCGATTCAGGAAGGCATGGAAGCATGTGCCTAAATTTGAATGTGAAGAAATGCTTACATACCTTCCTGAATTGGAGCCTAAGATTCTTCTGTGAATTTAGATTTTTTTGTGTCTAATACGATGAAGTGTGGGCTCTTTCAATGGTTTCAAACTACTATATGAATAGTATTAAGTAATTTAAAAAAATTAAACTATGCAGTATTCTTTTATGCTAATTTGTTTCATGCCTAGTTTGTAAAGGCCAGATTCTGATGCCTGGAATGACAACGGGTAGCACCTTACTCCTTGAGCAGTCCCATTGAAATCTGTGGCATTATGCATGGAGTAAGGTGATACTTAGCCTGAGTAAGGATGGCAGAATCTGACTGTGTAACTGTATTGTAATTTTTGTTTACCTCTCTATTCTCCATCCCATCCCTTCTCATTTCTTACTGAAAAAAACAAACTATTTCAATTAAGAAACAAAGAAATTTAAAAGGTGACCCAATAGCATTCCAGCTGCCAAAAGTGATGTGTTAGAAAAAAATGCGTGACAAGTTCTGAGCTCTGCACTAATTTCACTATTTCTAGACAAGACCAATGCGATAAATGACCAATAAACAGTGGGGTCCTGATCCACAGTTTGAGAACTGCTGGCCTAAGTATTTTCCCTGTGAGGAGAAGGCACTGGTATTGTAACCCTTCCCAGAGAGTTTAATAATAGAATGCAGCTCTAAGAGAACTGAGTGTTCCTGAGAAGTGGAGTTTGCTGTACCAGCCCCCATATGGTTGCTTTTTGTGAATTATTGCCTCAGGGAGCCATGGTGTTCCAAGCACCAGAATCCACAGTGTGGATCACCTCATTGCACAGTCCCCGTTTCACTCCCATTGGTCACTGTGCAATATTCCTCCCCAAAACACATCCCCGGACACCACATCTCCACCGAGCACAAAATCAAACCCTAGGCTCCATTCTCTCCTCACTACACATCTCCGCCCTGTGCCGCCATCATCAATCCCTGCTAAATTTGGGAATAATAATTTTTAACCAGGGTGCCTCAGTATGATTAATATGCTTTGCTGCTTTCTTTTGAATGACCCCATAATAACACACATCCTAAATGGGAAGCCACTCCCGATTGCTCTTCACGCCACATACATAACTCAGTTACATCGATCTAGGACAAAACAAGGGAGTATAAACAAGTGTCCCATCCCCTTAACACTTCCCACACAACTTATGTGGTGCTTTTTTTGGCCCAAACAATGGAGTGCAAAAGGTCCAAGCTTCCCTCAAATACTCCTCATAGGCATGGTATTGCCTGGGCAGATATATTGAAAGGAACGGTAAAGATCCTGATTTGCCTCGGTGGGTGCCTTCAGTGTTAACAGGATACACTGATCAGAAACTGATGGACCCTAAAAATTATGTGGCAGCCACCATCTTGGCTAAGAGCAGGGTCTGAACTGGGGACAGTCACAACTGAATGCACAGGTTGAACTAAACAGCCAGGCTCTCAAACTGAGAGCTGTAATATATCCATATCCTTTATAGCACTCCTGCGTGAGATGGATGACACAGACTGACCAGAGGGTTATATATGAAAATAATTTCTGCCTGCTCCTTTCCCTTGCTTCATCACACTGGTGCTCAGCTCTTATCCCCCACTCCTATCCCCCCATTTCTTGGGTCTCACCTTCCTGACCCCTGCCTGCTACTTCCTTGGTACCATCCCCAGACCCCTTGCTCGTCCCGGCTTCCTCACACCACGTCTTAGTTCCTGGCCTCCACTGACTTCCTGGCTTCTTCCCCAGGACTCAGGCTGCCTACGCAGCTGCTCTCTGGATCCTCCCCCCAATCGCCTCACCATGCTTATTAATGAAAATAGTAGTAAATCGCTTTTAAATTTCAAACTGTCATAGCTGCCAAATGATCAATAAGAGCTAACTTTTTGTCTTATATTTATAAAGAGGCATCATTTCCGAAAAGTTTCCTGTAATCTTGTATTCACATCCAGAAGCAGTTGCTCTCTCCCTGGCCTTTTAAACAAAAAGTATTAAATGACCATTTTAATCAGCTATTGTGCCAAGGGCCAGTAGCACTGGACTAAAGTTCTGCTATAACAGTATCCTCCAATCACTGGGCATAAATAGCCTGCAACTTTAGATGCACTGAAGTGTACATTGGTTAAGCATCTGTAGCACTCTTACTTTAACGTGTATGTTTTAGCTGACTACAGTGCTTTTACAAGAATACACCGGCAAAAGGAGATGGTCTCATATTTCAACATTGACAAACTGCCAGATAAATTTTTAATAAACCGTAAGAACATTTTTAGAACCTGCCTTTTAGCAGATCCAATTGGGTAAAGCAAGCAGGAATTCCAAAGGCAGGCTCTGAGTCTTGTCGCAGGAGGATGTGAAAGGAGGCTAAGAGATGCAGTGTATTTCCCAATGCTTTAAAGAATCCATCATCACAGGTGAAATGAAGCTGAAGCAGAGGAGAATCATATTCCAGGTGCCTGGCTACTGTGAACTAAACACAGAGAAACAACGGGAACAGAAGCCAGGTTTTCCATTATTAATTTACGTCCATATAGCAGTCATGGCTACTGGTGGACTTACAGCCCTGGAGAATGAAGTCCTCTGTCATAGAACAGGCAGTAGTAGTGCTTGGTTCACCTTCACAGTCCTATCAATATGACTCATCCTTGATCTGGAGGGGTTCCACGTCTAGTCATGAAAAGGTTACTCATCTTTTAGTCCCTGGCCTCCGTTCTGAACCTGCCACTGAGGGGTTCACTCCTACAAACTGTTGGAATTAATGGGACTATGTGCTAAAATACACTAATTAGTATCACTGGCTTTAACAGCTTCCAGTTTACAACCAACCTGCACTTGATTTCAGCCGTTGCCCAAATGTGACTAGTAACAGGATGCAGAAGTTATCTCCTGAGGTAGCAAGTCCCCTACCATGCCTTTTCTTAAACACCTATGAAAGGAGGTAAGGAAGATAACTCCTTCCTGTCTTACATAGGTTTTAAAGGCAGCAGATCCCGAGAGGGGGGAGAATTTAATGACTGCAAATTCTTAACAAAGCAGGCCAGTATGACTGACAGAAACTACAGAGATAACACACACACACATACTGAATGATTACCTGACAGACAGACACAGAATATTAATAACTGCTATTCAGTTATAAGAAAGATTGAAACTGAAAACGAGATAGAAGACAAACTGCAAGGCAGACCCAAAATAACATCTACAGTAAACATTTCTGTTATTCAGGCATGTTATTAACTTAGCACTGCTATGGTGATGCAAGCTGCCGTGTTCATTCTGGTGGCCACATAAATAACAAGATTGGCTGCTTATTTCAATAAAAGTGATAGGGATGGATTTGATTGTAAGAAAAGAGGAAGGCACTATAGTTAAAATGACATGCAGTATGACGTTCTAAAATTACACGGCTTGATTCACTGCTGCATTATCTCAATTTTGAGCATGTAACTTCACTGATTTCAACAGTTACACCAACATACAACTGGAATAACATAGCGGTGAATCAGACCCATAGAACTGTCCTTTTACAAATACTTTTTCCATTAGATAATTTTTAGATTGCCAATGAATATTATCTTTGAATACACTGTTGATGTTAGTGGGAATCATGAGGTTAAATCCCCAGGCAGGTCTCTGCATAGCTATGCAGTTTGTCATTGTATTTTCACTGTCCACTTGCTTTTGCACAAAGAATTTATTCTTATCTGAGTGAATTGATATCTACCTTCTCAATATAAATCTCTAATATAAAATCAAAAGCAAAGGAAATGTATCCCAGAATGATTAAAGGCCTGCTCCTGCAACCTTACTCACAAGAGTACTGCTATTAAGGCCATACTCTCATGGGTAAGGATTACTTGTGTGATTAAAGGTTGTAGGACTAGGTCCCAAATTTGAAGAGTAAGAACATTACCTATGCCGCAGAGTATATTACCAAATCTTTTGTGCCTCAACATACTCTGTATTCATACAGTGCTGAAATGTAAAAGACACAGAGGGCCTGACACAGTGCCCACTTCAATCAATTGAAAGGGTCTTATCCACATCAATGGGATTGGATCAGACCCTAAAAACTTATTAAATACATGCAATATTCCCTCTTCTAACCACTCATCCATTAAAGTTTAATGATAACAAACCTACAAAAATGAAACTTGTGATGATTGTGAAAATACAGACTTTTCAGGTGCTATTTGCGAGTGGTTTCACTACAACATGATATATTAAACAGATTCTTCTCTGCCTGTGTGATCTTTGAAACCAAGGACAACACCTGGCATATCCAATGCCTCAGTGACATACCTCTAGTGTTAACAGTTTCTCCTAGTAAATTAGTGTAATTATTTACCCATGCTGAATCTCTATTGGCGGGAGATCAACAACAGATGATAGGATGACTGGTTTCAGTGATAGGAAGGAGCTCAAGAACTGAACCCTCTTGATGGATGAGAGAATTAAGCTGTTAACTGCTTTCATATATGTAGCTGCCTGACAAATATACATGTACTGAGTAGGTGCAATACCAGATTCTCCAGTCATCCTAGAGATAAGGGGCCAAATCCTCAGCTGGTGTAAGTCAGCATAGCTCTGTTGAAGTCAGTGGAGCTATACCAATTTACATCAGCTGATGATCTGACCCAATGAGATCCAGGGGTGGAAACCTGGGGAGAACAAATCTTAAAGGGAATAATAATAGTTGGGTAAAATCCTGGCCCTATAGAAGTCAGTGGGTGTTTTGCCATTGACTTCAGTAGCATTCAGATTTCAACCAATGCCTTCCATCAAGGATCACAAGGTGTTAAAAAAACATAATGAATTAAACCTCATAACACATTTTAGGAGGAACTGTAAGAATAATTTGTACAGAAGGGAAAACTGAAATACAGAGGTAAAGGGATTTGCCTGTCATGTTGATCAGTAGCAGAGATGGATCTAGAAACTAGGAGTTCTGACTCCCAGTTCTCTCCTCTAACCATTCATTCATGTTCCCCAGCCTGGAGAGAAACCCTCAGTTACCTTCTTATGTTTTCTCTGCTGACTCATTTCCCTTTCATCCAAAGCAGATGACTCTGACATTTTTTATCTTTTAGGAACTAGAGCAACAAGAACAAAATAGCTCCAAGCAGAAAACTAAACTTTTGCTTCATCTCTGTAAGTGAGCTGAAGCTGATCCACTTAAATTGTGTGTTTTTCATCCGTGGGGGGTCTTTTGCAATGATCCAAAGGCAGAAAAAAATGGGCTTGACCTGGACAAAGCAGAGGAATACCTTTCCAGATAGGAACATGAAGGAAGAAAATAGTTTTCCCCTCTCTGCCAAAGACCTTAATCCATTGGAGGCTGATCATTCATTATAGGACAAATTACCAACAGGCCTCTAAGATTATGCCAATACATATTTGGGAGCACATATATTGGTACACAACCCCTCTTGCATGTGCAAAACAGGAATTACAGGACAGATTCTGAGCTGGTGTAAATCAATGTAGGTCCAAGTTAAGTCAAGGGGGCTACAATGATTTACACCATCTGAGGATCTGGCCCTACAAGTCTAACTACTTATTTGAAGGCACAAGTACCTTTTTTGCACATATAGACAGATGCATCCACAAATTCATTGGTCACATTTTTAGAAGCCCGCTAAAAATTTGACCCTACTCTTTCTCCTAAGTAACTAGCATCCTAGAAAAGGCTAGTATTTGAAGGGCTTAACCGTGTCTGTTTTAATCTCTGCCTCCCTCGTAGTGACAATGTATGAAGGGTTGACAGGTAGAGATGCTGGACATAGTGATATTGTCAGAAGTAAGTGCTTGAGATTCCTGCAACTGCCTCAGAAATAAAGATATTGTTGTCACTTTCACTTTACTTTCAGTGCAGTGCAGAGTTATGTCTATTTCAGTGTGTGCAGTGTTGTTGTAGCCGTGTTGGTCCCGGATATTAAAGTGACAAGGTGGGTAAGGCAAGATCTTTTATTGGACCAACTTCCGTTGGTGAGAGTGACAAGCTTGTGAGCTTATGCAGAGATCTTCTTCAGGTCTGGGAAAGGTACTCAGAGTGTCACAGCTAGAGTCGAATTGTAACAGATAGTTGGACAGATAGTTCAGCTATTGATTAATGGGCTACTTTACCTTGAATGGTCTCTTGAAATATGTGTTAACTGCTTATGCTAAACAATCTGTTCCACCTTGTAGTTAGCTATGACACTTTGAATACACTTCCCAGACCTGAAGAAGAGCTCTGAGTAATCATGAAAGCTTGTCTCTCTCACCAGCAGAAGCTGGTCCAATAAAATATATTACCTCACCCACCTTATCTCTTTAATATCCTGGGCTTGACATGGCTACAACTACACTGCATACAATATCTTGAAACGAAGTCATTGAACTTTGGAAGATATTAACAAAGACAGAAACTATCTTTGGCAACCATCACTAGACACACACGAGGGAACAGAGCTCTTATAAGCTGAGAAAGATGGGTCCTTCAACCAAGGGGGGATGTTGAAGTCTCTGGGAACTGAATATAGGTGAGAGACCTGCTTAGGCAAAGATCTTTCACCTAGGAAGATGAGGGATGCCTGCATCATGTACTTCTGTGGAAGGTCCTGACGGAGGAAAGTCAGCCACAGCTTACAAAAAGAATGACTGGTGACAGAAACCATGTTGAACAAAGCCTGTACGTTGCTAGTTTAAGATTTAGAATTTTAGATGCATGTTTTCACTTTTATTTGCTTGTAACCATTTCTAACTTTATTCCTTTTACTTAGCATCACTTAACCTATGTCCTATTAGTTAATAAATTTGTTTTATGTTTATTACAAACCAGCTCAGTGCTGTGTTTGAAAGGAAGGGTGTATTTACCCCAGTTAATAAGCTGTAATGTGCTTTTGTCTCTTTAAAGGAGCAACAGACCTTATTATTTCTTTGTACTGTTCAGGAGAGGGCTGGACGATGCAGAGCACATGGTTCCGGGGAAATTCGGGACTGGGAATGTATAGGGTCACCGTGCTGGTTGTAACAAAGGTTGGTGGAAGCCAGAATGGGGCTGTAGGGCTGTTGAAAGGCTGTTGGAGTCAGAGCTGCCACACCAGGTCTGTCTAGCACACAGACACACAGAGTATGACCTGCATACTGATAGGCTGTCTGTGAGTGTCCCAGGCTGGTTGCTACAGCAGCAGAGCACTGTGGGGCACCCAGGGTTGCAGGATAAGAGGTAACACATCCCCTTACTGGCCTGGATTGCGCCCCCAGACCGTGACAGAGGGTAAAGTTCATCATCTCTTTATAGGCTCCTCCCGAGGCTCTGGCTGATCCATACACATTATGCCTGTCTGCCCTTACTAGTGAATTGAAGCATTTTGAGTCTGCGCTCTGAAGTTTTTCACTCACTTTGGCTCAAAGGTCATTCTCCTTCAACACTAATTAAAGAAAACATATCTTGCATTTATTTTTGAGAAGGAGTCCAAAGAGGAGGGATGATTGCAGAGTTCTGACGGAAGAGTCCTCCCTCGGTGTATTTAGACCCTTTTGAAGAGATACCCAAAGCTGGGCTTTGGAAGAGCTGCAAATGCGACTGCTGTTAAGCACTTGTGAAAATTTCAGACTCATGCCTTCCACTCCTGTGCTTCTCTTTTAGAACATTGAGTATTTTATATTGATGGATTTCAGCCGTCAAAAGCAACCATCCTCCAAAAATAACTACATTTATCCCATTGATTTTCTTGCCCCTGGAAGTGTGGCTAAAAAGACTGTTCGGAGATCTGTATTTGGCCATCTAGATTTAATATTTTTGCCCATTTTGATAATTTCACAACTGAAATCATGATTCCCTCCAATAACCCACCCATGAGCAACGAAGGGGCATCCTCCAAATTACATACAAACCCTGACCCGAGTGGCTTATTAACACACCGTAATGTCATCCTGTTGCACACCTCTTCCACTCCTTATGCTCGCTTCCAGTGAGATACGGGTAAAACTTTTCAGAAGTATCTGATGATTTAGGGTTGGTCTACACTAGAGAGTTTTGTCAACCAAAGTCAGCTTTTTTTTTGGCAAAACAGTGCTGGTGTACACACTGCAATCACCCCACTCCCCTCCGGCCAACAAAACTGCCCTGTATTTTCGACAAAATAAAGCCACCTTGACGAGAGGCATAGAGCTTTTTTCGGCAAAGCGTTAAGTTTAGGCACTATCCTTGGTTATATAGCTGTAAATGGCCTCTGGATGTATCCCATAATGCCCCTCATGACTGCTCTGGTAAGCGGTTTGAACTCAGCTACTCTGCAGCCATCCGCCCCTCCCTTTTCAAAGCTCCAGGAAGTTTTCAAATAACTTACTGTGGAGAACTCACTCCAAAGTGGCAGCAAATGCAGTCCTGCCTACCCTAAATTACAGGGAGGGGTGTAACTCCTGATGTGCTGTGCAGAGCCAGGGAGGGAGGCACAGATTGTGTCCCCGCCCCCTTGCGGTGTACCAATCTCTACTAAACTGGGGTTGGCGGACACCAGCTGTCTATGCAGCAGCTTCTGCCTCAGGATTGTTTCCAGCCGCTGCTGTCTGAACTTAAAGAGACAGTGCACGGACATATTCACTGTCTCCCAACATACACACACACACTCTCTCTCTCTCTCACTCACACACACACTCTCCCTCCCCGCCCCACTTCTGTGGGCTTCTTGTGTTTATGTTCAGCAATGTCAGTTTGGCTAACGAGGCGGTTTAAAAGTGGCTGTCAAACTAGTAGGATGCCCATGGAACGATGGGATTCAGAAACCTTCATCATGTGACGCTGTGCCTGTCCCGTGAGGCATTGCAAACCCACCCCACAGCACCCTACATGCAAGTTGCACAGTGGGATAGCTACCCCCCGTGCACTGCTCCCTGTGTCGACAAAAGAGCTGATATAAATGCACTCCACTGACACAAGAAGACAGCGAAGACATGCAACAGAGGTTTAATTACAGCGGTGGCTGTATGCCGGCAAAACTTGTATCGACAAAACTTTCTAGTGTAGACTTAGAAAACTAAGTCTCAGTTTCAAAAGTGACGTAGGCAATTGGGCCCAGATACAAAAAGGTACTGAAGTGCAAAGATCTAACTGAAATCAAAGAGAGTTTGGTGCCTAAATACCTTTGTGAATCTGGGCCTTGGGAGTCTAAGTCCCAATGAGTCTCAGGGAGGCCTAGGTTCCTATGTACTTTTGAAAGTAACCTAAGTCACTTTTGAAAATGGATCATAGACACCTTTGAAAATTTTACCCTAGGCCAAAATAAGATAGGGAGAGAAACTGGGAAACAGAAGTGAAGCACTGAGGGAGGGAGAAGGAGTAATGAGGCTCCCCGTTCTCAGAGGGAATGTACCCCTACCAAATGGCCCTATCAACTGGGACAGTTACTTTTATAGAAAAATATTTATTAATTTTCTCCACTAAATCCCCGCCTCCCAAACTCTGTCCTACTCCAATATATTTCAGTAGCATTTGAGTAGAAGGTGTCGACTAGATCTGGCTGGAAAACAGTCTTTCCTGCCCACCAAAAAAAAAAAAAAGGCAAAAACTTTCATGAAAAATCTATTTTGGGAAAACTGAAATGGAATTTTTTGGTTTGGTCCCAGGCTGCACAGTCCCGTAGGGGAATCAAGCAGCCCATGGAGCTGGATGCCTGGTCAATTTGTGCAGCCCAGATACCAGTTGCCCAGTGAACCAGGGAGTCAGGTAGCCAAGAGAGCTGCTTGCCCAGGAAACTGGGAATCCCGAAGAGCCAGGTACCTGGAGAATCATGGAGCCAGCTGTCCGACTCTCAATAGTCCTTCTGGGGTGCCTAACTCCCAGAGAAGCCCCAGCTCCTAAGCTTCTTGTCAGGTGGGCTGCTACAGAGCCCAGGAGCCTAGAAGCTCTGGGATCCCTAGCCCTGTGGTAGCCCACCTGGTTTCCATCAATAATTTAATTGAAATTGACACATTTCCTCAGAACATTTTGATTTCGATGGATTGGCATTTTCCAACAGCAAAATGTTGCATCTGAAAATTTCTGACCAGCTCTAGTGTGGACACTTTTTCCTGAATGTCCCTTTCAAACGTAAGCCTGTGTGGGGAAAAAGGGAAGAGGAAGCAGTTTTCTATCATTATCTATGAATCCTAGATCCCATCTGCCTTAGAAAGAAAAGAAAACCAAGTTAATTTACAACCAAACTACATATTGCCCCCAAAATGTAAATACTATATGTAATAAGGGTGCATATGAATGTGTGGTGATAAGAGATTGATCCTTATTTCCTGGCTGCAGTCACCTGACAGGGATGAAGGTTACAAAAGGTCATATAGCAAGGATCAGTAGCTACTGCTACACTGCACATATTGGGTCAGATCCTGTAAGGTTACCATAAATATAGCTCATTCTATTATTTTTGAGACAAAACTATTGGTCCAGATTCTCTCCTGGTGGGAACTGGTGACTTCAGTAGAACTGCACCAGTTCAGACGAGTGCGGTCTGGCCCCTTTGTGATTCAGAAATGTTGAAAAACACTGGAAATTCCCCACTACTTAATAGAGTTTCTTGCTCTCTTGAGCTACATAATGAGAAGCCACATCTAGGGCAGATGAGTGTATACAGGAGTCTATCTTGAGCTATCTAAGGTGACATGTCTATTTTTTTCTTTTAGGAACCCATCAAGGACCCCACGGTACCAAGATGGTCATGTGTCACTAGAATTGTCACTGCATTATTTATTTGTCACAAAATCAATTCTGTTGTTTTTGTTGCCTTGTTTCCTTGTACTCCCTCGTCAGTCTCTCTGTATCCACAAGTTGTCTCTTGTGTTATACTTAGACTGCAAGCTCTTTGGGGGAGGGACTGTCTTTTTGTTATATATATACAGTGCCTAGCACAATGGGGTCTTGGACCATGACAGCAGGAAGGCAAGCCTCAAGAGAAAAGGAGGTTCTTGAAAGATCACTCAGAACTCCAAAGTCTTGAGATGATCCTGACTTTAAGCAAAAATAAATGCTTTCCTGCCACTATGCCCCACCCCCACCCCCTATTAGCCTAGGTAAAATCCAGGAAATTTGACAGTCCTTAAGTGAAACATACCTGGAGACTAACTACTGTAGTCTGCTGAGCGTTAAGCTAATAGAGAGGATGATTTCATTGGGTTTGCTTTTTTCCAGACTTGTATCTGGATTAGGAACTAGATCTAGTTTTAAAGGTTACTGCTAAGCCCTATAGTTAAGAGCTCTCAGTTCCACTACAACTCATTACATTATGAGAAAGGTAATTCAAATTCTTTTTCTTTTGCTAAGTCACTCCCTTCTTGGTTTCTTTGTTACCACTCCCATCCTGTTATTGAAGAGATCGTCATTCTCAGGTTGATTCTCTACCATAAAAACCTCTGTGGTGGCATGCCAGTTAGCCAGCTGCAATCAATTTTAAAGGTGGTTAAAAACCACTACAGGATGTTTTGCTGAAACTGCATGCTAACTAAACTGGAAACAATGGAAAAGCAAGCAGTCTCACTTCTGGTAATGATTTAATTCAAAGAACACCCACATAAGCACTGTTCAGTCACATGGTTAACTGTTTATCTTTTAATTGCCTGTAATGATCAGGTAGTGGCAAGGTAATGAATTACACAGTAAGTTTCACATATCACAGAGTGGCATGTGCTTGTTACTTTTGCACCTATGGAGCGAAGGGCAAGAATATGCAATTACTACTGAGTTAAGGGTTAACCCTACACACCCACTGTGTAAGAAAAGATTACTTACACAGAATGATATATATAATATATCACTTCTAGGCCCTTTACTGATCACCATATAAGTGCAGTGGAGCCTTCTCTAGAAAAATAAAATGATAATTCACAGTATTGCTTCTTTCTGGACATAACTGTCATGCCCACAGCCAGCTCTAGTTGGTTGGGCTGGATGCTGGGCAGATACACAGGGGGCAAACAGGGGAACATAAGAATGGCCATACTCAGTGAGACCAATGGTCCATCTAGACCAGTATCCTGTCTTCCAACAGTGGCCAGTACTAGATGCTTCAAAGGGAATGAATAGAACACAACAATCATCAAATGGTCATCTCCAGTTGTCCAGTCCCAGCACCTGGCAGTCAGAGATCTAGGGACACCCACAGCATGGGGTTGCATCCCTGACCATCATGGCTAATAGCCATTGATAGACCTCTCCTCCATGAGTTATCTAATTCTTTTTTGAATCCAGTTATAGTTTTGGCTTTCACAACATCCCTTGGCAATGGGTTCCACAGGTTGACTGGGCACTGTGTGAAGAAGTACATCCCTTTTTTTTGTTTTAAACCTGCTGCCTCTTAATTTCATTGAGTGATCCCTGTGCTATGTGTTCTTATGCTATGTGAAGGGTAAATAACACTTCCTTATTCACTTTCTTCACACCAGTCATGATTTTATAGAACTCTCCCTCCAGACTTGTAGAACCATTCAACAGAGGCTACTTCTACCAGACTACTGGCTGAAATAGCCCTCCATCCACACTCCTTATGCGCTCTCATTATGGGGCAGGGGACAGGAGAATCCAAACTGTGGTGGAACCTTTGTCCTCAAGCCTTTCCAGTTCCATGTCAGTGGCCTGTGGGCTCCCTGCCTGATAACATGGGGGGGGGGGGGGGGGAAGGAGACCTGGGACAAACAATAGATAGGGTTATGAAGGGAGTGCACATCCTATCTACTTTTCTTCCTCAAATCCTGTTCCTATGGATAGTCAAGGAGAATTGCCCTGTAGAATTTTTGAACCATGCAATAGAACTGAATAATTTTATCCCTACTATAAAATTATATAAGGTGGTTCAAGAAACATAGAGAGAAGATTTCATTCTTGATATAATTTTAGAGACATTTGCAGAGACCCTAACAGATTTCTCTAGGAGCCTATTGATTTCATTCCTCTGAAATTGTACAGGATTTTGCCCTAAGATTGCCACTCTCAGAGCAGTGCAGGCAAACCACACATGAACTGCAGCTGGGGGACAACCCCTTCCCTGGCCAGGGAGGCTGGAATTGCCCCTCTAAGCAGAGTCATCTAACTAGAACTGCACCTGACCCTCTGCCATGCGTTAAAACAATCTGGGACTCTCATTTTTATACACTGTAAAGGGGTTTTTATTATATCCAAGCTCACTATCTATAATCGGGTTCCACTGTAATTTGCTTATGTCACTCCTGACTCTGTGAGGCTTCAGCAGTTACAGGTATTATTGAAAAAGTCTTTTCAACCACAGCAGCCCGATGGAACTAACTGCAGCCTGTGTACTCAGCTCCCATTCCATGCAAGCGGGAGCTGTGCAGAGAACCTCTACCGGGCCCTGACCCAGTTTACAGACATGTTTAAAGAAAAAGAGAGAGAAAAAATAGACAGGGATCAGAGAAAGAGCAGCCTGCAGAGAAGCACTGCTTTCAACCATCCTGCATTTGACACGCCATCATGCTTTCGGCTGCTTTCCGGTCTGCATCTGCCCTTACTGCCTATGGGGTATGTGGGAGGAAGGGGGAGGGAGAAAGAGAAGAGGAAAAGAACAACATAGAAGAGAATTTAAGGGAAAGGATCAGAGAAGGGAGAAGGTACATGGAGGAGAAGGAAGGGACAATGGCAGGAGGTGGGTGGAGGTGGAAGGATGGCCAACATTGGATCCCAGAGCTCAAAGCTAGTGCAGTAGCATCACTCATTTTTGAATCTGTAATGTTTCATAGATTCACAGACAGACAAGATCCCTGTGATCATCTAGTCTGACCTCCTGAATAACACAGGCCATAAAACTTCCCTGATTTAACTCCTATTTGAACTATAACATCTCTTTTAGAAAAACATCAACCTGGATTTAAAAACATAATGTTACTCATTCTACACAGTAGCAATGGGAGATTGAGAGGTATTAGGAGAAAAAAAAAATGATGAGCTGAGATGAGCTGCCCCCAGAAAAATCTTGTTGGTCAAAGTTATCTTGTTTTATGCTGAACTGAAAAGTATTAAGCAGTGCACTGCCTTGTTGCCCCTACAGTGTGAGGTCAGTGTCTGCTCAAGGAGATGTAAAGGACTGTTTCTGCATACAGCTGGGGTTGAAAGCAGGTCTCACTGCAACTCTATGGGATTCCTTTCAGAAATTCTAGGAGAATTTGAATTATATAGTGTGAAAATTTAAAAAAACCCACAAAGAGCATGAGCCTGCATTTCTATTGCTGCAAACATGGGTTTTGCTATTACTATTCTTCATGTCAGGTGAATGGTACCACGTGATTGGAGTTGCCCTAGAATGGGATGTATCTGAGTGCAATGAACAGTAAATAGTGAACTCAGCCAGTATTTTCAATTAATTTGGCTATTACCTCAAAATAATTCAGCTGTCCCGATTCCCTTCTGGGTCAGAGCATTACTATCCCCACCCCCAACACCTCAAAAGAGTCTCACTCTTTTCTGGCATCTGTTTTATTCTTCAAACCATAACCTGTCCATGTGATATGATCTTGGTTAAATTAGGGTTTTTCAGTGGCCCAAGCCTCTATACTATTTCTGATGCCACTCTTGGTACACAGAAGGCGACTACACAACACAAGAAATTTCTACATGGCACATTTGTACCAAATGACTCAACTGGTCAAAAAACAATTTAGTTAAACTTGAGCAGTGCCCTTGGGCAGACACTCTTGTTTTAGTTTCAGAGTGGTTTTTATTGATTTAGCGTAAACTGATTTTTTTTTACCTACTTTGCACTTGTCTACACACACATTTACACTGGTTTAATTAAATCAGTTTAGTTAAACTGGTGCAAACTCCTGTTTTGGTTTAAGTGTGGCATGTTTTGGTTCAGGTTAAACAAGTTCCTAATTGACTTTAGCTAATTCACAATAAGCCACTCTTTCTCCGCTCTTACTAAGAGCCTTTTGCACTGGTTTAACTAAATCAGTTTATGTTCATACCTTTAGTTAAACCAGTGCAACTGTCTGTGCAGGTAACCACATACGCTAAACTGATTTAAGATATTCTTCAAGAGAAATAAGAAGGGCCGCACAAGAGACACTTACACTGATTTAAATTAGTTTCTAAACCAACTTAATTAAATTGAAGCTACTTTCTCATGTAAACAAGGCCCAAGTTCAATTCTCTTGAACTAGTCACTAGGCCACACTGCTCTTCTTTCACTAATAGAACAGGGAAGATGCAGAGTTAAAATATGATGGCACAACATATTTGAGGCACATGTGACTCAGCTGCCTGCAAAACAAAGAGCAGAGGACAATCTGTATTCTTTTCCTCTTTCCGTTCTGATTAAGGCAAAGAATAAAGATAACCGACTGTGTTGTCGTATGTGCTGCTTGCTAATTTTCAATGAAGGCCCAATTTAAAAAAGAAAATAAACCTACCCATGTTGTGAGTGAATTTCATTGACCCGGGTTTAAGCAGAGTCCACATGAATAGAACAGGCTTGGTTCTCTTCGTGTTTGTCACAGGAATTTTCGCTCAGGTTGAATTATCACTGAGAAATTATTTGGGTTTTTTCATTGAAGCTTGTAGAATGGTTAACAGTAACCACAGTTTTTCCCCTACCCCAGTGCCTAGGGGCATAGCATTGACTCAGCTGTGATAATTCCTGAAATAAGAAATTCTTCTTCTCAAAGCCTTGTGAAAACAGAGCTAAATATATACCAAGGAAAAAATGCTTCTGATGTGGTTACCCTCCTTAAATATAAAACTACAGCTTGCAAGCAGAAAATTGCTAGCCACCCACTGTCATTAAGTCAGATCTTCAACAGTTCGAGGGCCTGATCCTGATCTCATATACACCAATGTCATTCCATTAACTTCATTGGAATTACTCCGAATGTAACTGAAAGCAGAACTTGGCTCGAGGGACCAATTGCTTAGAACCAGCACTTCATTGTCTGGCACAGCTCAGGAGAGAGGGAGGATTGCCTACTAGATAGGGCAGTAGACTGGGACTCTGGAGACCTGCTCTATCCCCAGGTCTGCCACTGGCCTGCTTGGTGACCTTGGGCAAGTCACTTTACCTCTCTGTGCTTCAGTTTCCACATCTGTAAAATGGGGATAATGGTACTGAACTCCTTTTGTAAAGTGCTTTGAGATCTACTGCTGTATATGAGCTAGGTATTATTATTTAAGTCACATTTATGCTTCCCTGAGGTTGGGGCCCCTGGGTGACAATTCAGCCCTGAAGCACAACTTGGAGCAGCCTCTGTGTTACTCCAAGTTGTACTCTCAGTACTGTCAGATCAATATTTTTTGCACTCTCTGTCCAAGTCACAGCTTTTTCTTTTGCATTTATACATGAAGCACTCCTGGCTTGAACTGTGAAGGATCAAGTTCATATATAATAAGCTGTAAATGAAACAATGCCAGTATCACAAGGTCACTTCTAATTCCGAGTGAAAAAAATTCTCAGCAATGGAAATCTAGCAAATTAATTAAAAAAATATAGCCTTAAAGATGAAAAAACAAAGGCAAGGAGAAATAATACATTCTGCAGGGAGAAAAAAAATTACATTTCTCTTTGAAAAAATTCTCTCTCTGCAAAGACCCAAACAGTCCCATGGCAACATATGATCCATCTCAGGGCATGAAACAATGCCATACCTACCGTGACACATCTGTCTTCACTAACAGAGACAATAAAACATTACACTGGACACAGTTCACTAGTGCACGTGGTTTTAACGTACAAACACTTCCAAAGTGGAAATTTGTGGGCCATAGTTTCAGCTCATGTAAATCAACTGAAGTCAGTGGAGTTGGAACCAATGGAGGCAACTGGAAGTGATGCCACTTTAAACCAGCTATGGATCTGGCTGTGATAGTTCTTACATGGGTAGCAATCACTGCCATATTTATCTTTGGGACTGATGGGCAAAAGCCCAGGGCAACAGACAGAGATTTCCTTTGTGGGGAGGGAGGAGAGGATCATATTTCCAAGAGGGCAGGGAAAAGGTACTCTTTAAGAAATGCTAATTTTTTTAGGCCCTGTGGTGTAATTGTATGTACCAATTTTTCATAGCCTTAAAATACCAGAGGTTCTCTATTTCAAAAACAGCCAAAGAAAAGTTAAAAACATCTTGGTAGACCAAACCACCTGCCACCCTGACCTGCCCATAACCTGCCTGTCTCCTGTGCTCCAGTCTAAGACTCAGCAAGGCTACCCTGGACAAAAGACTGCCAAACTATAAACTTCCAGGCCATAATAAACTAGCCCTAAAGGATACCTCCTTCAGTGTTAGATAGAAAATCTTGAGTTCCAAAGAACAGTCCCTGCCATGCTCAGAGAGTGCAGGTCATTTTGTTCTCTAACTGCTACATTGCCATTGGTTTGCTTTGCTGCTGCCCAGATGGAAAAAAGGCACTCTTTGTATTTGATTTCAGCTTTTGAAATGACCTTTGCACCCATCTGAAATGAGATGGGAAACAGAGAACATTTAGACATGTTACAGAGACAATAAATAGGTCCCACTGGGCAGATGTATTTATTTATTTTGTCTGCTTTTACAGGAAGATGACAGCCCCAAGAGTTCAAATGAAGCTCAGAGAAGCCACACATGACACCACAGGGTTTTATTTTTCCATTTGGACCTGCTGTGTAAAGAGACCTCTTCCCCCAATGCAAGAGATATGTACTTCATATTCTATATCTTTTTAAATAGCTTGGGCTGCCCGGAGAGGTTTGTTTGTTTTTTTAAAAAACCCTTTGTATAGATTCCATATTATCCTTATGTCAAATGAAAGATGTTCAGCTAAATATTCTCTTGTCCTTGTATGCAGACTTTCTCAGGCCTGAACAAGGACACTTAGCGATAAGATGTTCCAGGCACAGTGGCAAACAAAGTACCTCCGTATCACATTTTTCAAAATAAGTCAGATTGTTTAGTCCTCTGTACAAATGCCTTCTGGGAATCACACAGGGAGAGTTCTGTTCCATTTTGTCTCCATTGTTTTGTGGGCTGTTCTCTGTGCTTTTCACCCCCATTTTCCTGCTTCCTTTCTCACTCATTCTCCTGCTTTCTAATTCCACACAAGGGGACCGAGAGTGCAGGTTAAGAGTGCCCAGGTCGGCTGACTCTGGCTCGCAGGATCCAGGGCTGAGAAACTGAAAAAGACATTCGGAGCCCAAGCTCTGTGACCCTCCCACCCCGCAGGGTCCTAGAGCCTAGGCTTCAGCCCGAACCCAGACATCTACATAGCAATGAAACAGCCCTGCAGCCTGAGCCCCGTGACCCCAAGTCAGCAGGCATGGGCCAGCTGCAGGTTTTTCTTTGCTGTGCAGATCTACCCTTAGAGGCCCAGATCTAGAAACAGTGACTAGATGCTGCCCAGTCCCAGCTGGCTTGGAAACATGAAGGTTGAGTCCAATTACGACAGACTTGTGACCCTCCATGAGGGTGATTCAGACAGGTCTGTAACTCTCTCTATTGTTCTGGGAAATCAGAGCATAACACGTCACCACATGCTTTGTAATCTAGCAGACAACCAGACAGTTGCATTGCTATCCCTGCCCCGCCTCTACCTACAACAGGATTTAATCTTACTCGACAAGCTTAAAACATTGCACTGTTACCCTCTAAATGTGCAAAAATTAGCTTTTGTTTACTCTGATGTTTGGGTTTGAGAAAGATTCTTCCTTCTGAACTGACTATGAGCTCTTAAAAATGTAAACAGAGAAACTGACCCATTCCCTGATCCTCTTTGCCACTTTGGTTTGGTTTGCTTTGGTTTGGTTTCACCTAGATTTTAAACCACAAGCCAGGCAAATATTGGCAAAGGACAATTTTTGTCACTAGCTTCCTCCTGTACGAGTGCAAGTGAGAGATTTATATGAATAAACATTCTGGGATTAATACATCCCCATGTAATTATTGCTTTCAATCAGTGGAGTTGCACAGGGAATGAATTCAGCTTTTTTACTGTAAATAAATAAATAAAAAAGCTTAATATCCTGTTAATGTTGCTGGCTGGTGGACAAGACAGGTGTGCAATAAACTGTTCCCTGAATCACTGTTCATGGCAGATTACTCCATCACCTCCTTCTCTGACCTTTCTAATATATGATGTTATCCAGCTCCTATTGAAGTCAATTACTTCAATGGGAGCAGGATCCTGGAAGCGGATAATATCTGATTCTTAAAGAGGAAGGTGAAAAAACTGAAAACCGGTGTTTAAAATAGTCTAAAAAAAACCTGAAGGGTGTATCATAATCTGGCAGTGCCAATTTTGGTACAGCTTAAAACGTCCCTCTCAATGACCCATCTTAATTTTTGTTTTTTGCCAATCTGCGACTTCCGCCACTTTAAGTCCTGCTGATAAGGTACCGAGACAACTGTCCAATATGGTACTGAAGCTAAATACCAGTTCTTGATCCAGCAGTGATCATGAAGCATGGGATTTGGTTACAGTTATCTCAGTATGTATAATAGAGTAATATATGTAGTATCATTGGATGTCAAATTATGTAGCCCTTTAACTACAAAATCAGCTACAGTATTTGACTCAATGACCTCAAACAGCAGTGAAAAAGTATTTCTTTTGATTGGTTTTAAATTCATCTATATTTAAAAATGTACTAACCACAATATCTCAATTGCCCTAGATTTTAAGAAATGCCCCCTTTCTCTCACACACACACCCCAGTGGGATTTTTTCTTCAATTACTTTGAACTTACACATTCCTTGAATTTTTTTCAAACTAGATGCCACTTTTCTTTCTGGATCTCTTATTCTTCTTTTGACTGTTTCCCTAGTTTAATTTATATGTATCTATGTAGTTTTCTTCTTCTCCCTAATTTGTGGACCAAGGACTTGATAAATATTTAAAGAAAACACCAATGCCTAGAATCTTAAATCTGTGAATATAAAGGAATCTTGACAGAATTTGTTGACATGATCAAATCCATACTAAGCATTATGATGAAACCACCAATCTCCAGAAATGCCAGGGCATTTGACAATAACACCCCTTGTACGCTGTGTTACTGCCACAAGTATGAACCTGTTACCAACACTTCGTGCTTTTAGGCTCAATTTTCAAAAGTGGCCTCTTTGAGGTCCCTTAATTTTTGGTTTGAATAATTTGGAGTCTCCTTGAATCCCACTTTCAATGATGTTGAGAACTACAGCTCCATGAACTTTGCCTGGATTGGTGGATGCTCAGTGCCTTTAAAATCCAGTGTCAAGATGTCTCAAGCTGGACACCCAAAAACCAGTTGCCACTTTTGAAAATGCTGCCAATCCAGCATAGAAAGATAGATCTTTACCTGGAGTATTAGCAGCATCTGAATAATTGAAGGCGGAACCCGGGCTCTGGAACGTGACAGGGCATCTTCTAATTTAATGTTGAGGGTTATAATATTTCTAAAGTGCAGGAGAGCCAGCTGACGAACCGAGGGCTCCTTCCCCTAGGAACAGAATCATCATAATAAGGATGGTGAGCCATTTAAAAACAACTGTCAAAATCCCAAGTATAAATGCTTTTCTTAAATCTTAAGGAGCAGCAAGAATGGTAAATTCAATACAAATTCAAAGGAAATATTTGGGATGGTCAGAAAACGAACCAATCTGTAGATCCATAATCTGTACGTGGGCTCGCATGATACTTTGGTATGACCTGTCTATCATTGCCATGGACTGGATCATTTAGTCTGCAATCCGCAAATGCGTACAAGACCTGGTGTCACAGGGAGACACTGGCCCTTTAGCAGGGAGCAGGGCCAGTGTGCCTGTGCCTTATCAGCATACTCCAGTTTGGACAATTAATTGGGTTTACAAGAGAGCAATTATTGGGCCGAGGGGAGGAGAGACTTGATGAGTCAGGGCCTGGGTCAGTCAGGGGAGGGGTTGGAGGTTCTCTCAGAGCCAGGCGACTTTATGTGGTTCCTGGGAGAAGGCTGAAGGGAAGAGAGCAGCAAGATGGCTTTGCTAGCTAGTGTCCCCAAGACAGAGTGTCAGGGCTGGATGGTTGGAGAGGGGATGAAGCTCAAGGAGCAGCAGAGGCTGTTGCCTGCTGGCTCTAAGCCAAACAGCCAGAGCTGAGGGCTGGAGAAGGCTGAAGGCCGGGGAGCTGCAGAAGAGCTTACCTGCTGACTTCTCCAAGGCCAGAGAGCTGGACCCAGAGGAGCAGTGAGAGGGCCAGGAGAGTGAGGGACGCTCCCAGGAGAGAGGCTGTGGAGGTTCTCTCAGGGAAGAGCTGGGTTGCATTCCAGCTGGAAGGGCTGGGGTGGCTGTCCAGGGCCAGAGGGACAGAAAAGGACTGTCAGAGTCCAGGCGATGGACAATGGGGGAAACTGAGGCAAAAGTTGCTGCAGCACCATAGCCAACCAGGAAGGAGTGTGTTAGGGTGGCAACTTTGCCACATCTGGATACACATACAATTAGGAATCTTTCCTGAATTTACACCCTGTAAGAATATTTTGGAACCCTAAATGCAGTATAAAATTTTAAGAGTATTTTAACAAAGGCAATGTTTGAATTTCTGTTTATTTCTCCCTATTTGGGTGCAGGATGGGATTTCACATTTTGTCTAGATGGCTCCCTCTCTCTTTAAAATGCAGGGAACCCTCAGCACAGTGGCAGAGCTAATAAGGGGGTGACCAGCTCCCCCCCGGTGGCCTTTAGGGGAGTGTGTGGCACCTTTTCAAGTCAATAGGTATAACTGCAGGTGGGTATCACCAAAGGCCCTTTGCCAACCCTGGCTCTGCCACTGCTCAAAACTTGGCTGTTCTACTGCCTCAGCATATAAGGCGGAAGCAGAGCTGATGCTTCACATCATGATTCCAGGCAGCTACTTTTTCTTCAGGGAAAACCTCATCTCACTAAAGATATGTTCTTTGGGCAGGAGCTAATTCTAGATGTTTAGCAACAGTAGCAACCTCTAGCTTTGTCTGAACTAGGGATTAGCACCCATTTCCTTGTCTACACTATGGTTTGCACTAGAGTAGTTACTCCAGTTGTTGACATCAGGGATCATCCCGAGGACATACAAATCCTCAGATGCACATTCAGGTTCCTTTGATAATCTCAGTCACAAGTCCCACAGAAAGAGAATGAGACTTGTGTTCCTAACTCACTTAGGGGCAGATTTTCAAAGAAAGGCCTTGTCTACACTAGAAAATTTTGTCGACGCAAGTTACAGCGATGATCAAAAAGCGTTGTAATTACAACGCTTGTGCCTGTTCACACAGCACTCACTGTGTCACCGAAGCTCATCCACAATTGGAGCTCTAGCATTGATGATGACAGCAGTGCACTGTGGGCAGCTATCCCACTGTGCAACTCGCCACCTTGTGCTATTAGGAGTTGTGGGAAGGCAGACTGGATCACAGCGCATCATGGGTGCGGGCTCAACGTTCCATGATGCAGTGATTTCTGTCCCATCATTCCACTGCATTTTGCGGCATTTTTCTATGGTCCCAGTTCCTGTGCACCAGCCCTCTCTATCTGAAAGGATGGATCCTGCACGGCTCTCCACTGTTGCTGTCAGGGTTCTGAACATATCACAGCTGGTCACGCAGTATATCATGAGCTCCCAATTGGAACTGGAGTGCGAGGCATCTGACCTGCTGTGTGCCATGCACACAGACAACGCCGGATTACTTGTTTGCATTCACGGAGTATCTGCACATGGTGAACCGCTGCTTTTGGGCACGTGAGACAAGCACTGAGTGGTGGGATCACATTGTTATGCAGATCTGGGATGATGAGCAGTGGCTGCAGAACTTTTGAATGTGCAAAGCCACCTACATGGAACTCTTGCAGAGTTGGCACCTGCCCTGCAGCGCAAGGACACCAGAATGAGAGCTGCCCTCTCATTGGAGAAGCGTGTGGTGATCACCATGTGGAAGCCGGCAACTCCAGATTGCTACCGGTCGGTCGCTAATCAGTTTGGAGTCTGGAAATCCACCCATGGAGATGTGTTACTGCAAGTGTGTATGGCCATTAATCGCATTCTGCTATGAAGGACTGAGAGTCTTGGAAATGTGCATGAAATAGCGGATGGCTTTTCAGCAATAGGAATCCCTAATTGTGGTGAAGCAATACATGACACACATATCCCAGTTTTGGCCTTGGATCATCTTGCAATGGAGTACATCAATAGAAAGGGGTACTTCTCTATGGTAATGCAGGTGCATGTGGATCACCATGGGTATTTCACTGACATCAATGCGGATTGGTCAGGGAAGGTGCATGACGCATGCATCTTCAGGAACACTGGCTGCAAGCAGAGACTTTCTTTCCAGACCAAAAGATTCCAGTGGGGGATTTTGAAATACTCATAGTGATCAGCCTACCTCTTAATGCTATGGCTTATGAAGCCTTATACGGTCAACTTGGATAGCAGCAAGGAGCATGTTGATAACAGGCTGAACAGGTGCCGAATGACCGTTGAACGTGCGTTTGGCAGATTAAAAGCTTGCTGGAGATGCCTTTAAGGTAGGTTAGACCTAAATGAGGAAAATATTTCCATGGTTCTAGGCACCAGCTGCGTTCCATATTTGTGAAGCTAAGGGTAAAAAGTTTCCCCCTTGGTAGAGTGCAGAGGCATATTGCCTTGTGACTGAATATGAACAATGAGATGTCAGAGCTATAAGAGGGGCCATTCAAATCAGGAAGGCCTTGAGGAACTATTTTGACAATGGGCACCAACAAGGTGTCTTTGTAAATAGCACTGTGGCATGCTATGATTCCTATCCAGCTGGCACTGTGTATCAATGTGAGGTACAACAATCATGTGCAAGAAACAAATAAAGATTGCTTATTCTGCACAGAGTATGTCTTTATTAAATAGCAATTATTCACAACACACACGAAAAGCTGGGCTGGAGGGGAGAAAGCAGTGCGGGGCAGCTGGGTGTAAGTCCAGGTATCATTCTGGAAGCTGTCTGAAGAGGTGCAATGAATGAGATACTGAGATGGGCTGGGAGTTTGGTAGGAATGTGTGGGTGAGGTTTGGGGAGGGCATGGAAAGCAGTTCTGTATTGGCTGCAAGGGGAGGGTCAAGCATGCATGAATTCAGACTGGAGCATTATGAGTGACTTTAGCAGCTCCATTTGGTCCTCCATGACTTTTATCGTGCGCTCGTGACCAGCTATCACTCGCTCCTAGTTTTCCCTTCTCTCCTGCCTAAACATTTTCTGATTTTCAGACACAGTGCATCTCCATGCCCTTTTTTCTTCTTTTTCAGCCTCAGAGGACTAGAAGAGTTCTTGGAACATCTCCTCTTTGCTTCTCTGTGGTCGTTTTCTTATCAGCCACAGGCACTTGGCAGATGTGGAGGGGTTTCCCCTCAAGGGCACATCTACAGATGCACAATAAATAATGAATTATTGTGAATGCAATAACACCACTGATGCATTACTGATGCATCCCCTGGGAAATGCACAGCTTGACGATCAACTAGGGCATGGTTAGTTGTGCCCAGGAAGTGGAGGCTCTCAAGCTGGGGAAAAGGTTCTGGGTGGTTGTTTGGGATATTGATTCAGGGACAAAATTTCAAATTGTGCCACCATTTTCCATAGGTGGGGGCCATAGAAACTGATATCTCACTCCTGAGAGTAAGGAGGGATGCTAGGGTGCATCTCCTCCATGCAAGCAGCTTCAAAACCTGGGTCCCTATGCTGTTTGCCTGTATGTTGCTTTGGTCCCTGCACAAGTGATTGCTGACTGGCACTGGAAATTTCCCTACAACAGGGGAAGAAACAGTGCAGCTCTGCCAAGGAATCTCCAGCAGAGGATTAGCGAGTACCTCCAGGAAAGTTTCCGAGAGATCTCTCTGGAAGATTCCCATGAAATCTCAGTGTGCATTAACACACTTTTCCACAGCACTGCCTAGCTGCACAAGGGAATGGGAAGCATATGGAAACATAGCTATCTTGTGCATTTCTATCCCTTCAATCAGCTCTATAATGCTACAAAGCAAAGGACAGCTGTACCTCATGTAACCGAGCAGCATCAGCTCAAAAAAAAAAATCACTTACCTGAGCTCCCCTATCCTGCACGCCAGAGCTGTAGGGCTGGGACTGGCTCAAACCCTCATGGGTAGAGAAGAGGTCCTGGCTCCCCATATCAGCAAATGACCCAGTCCCCTGCTTCGCATAATTCCCCAACTCAACCTCCTCTTCCACAACTTCTTTGTCGGGGTTGAGTCTGGTGTCCACTGCCACCAGGCCCGTGGAGGTATCCACGGGTCTCTTGGCAGTGCACGGAGGGTCGCCACTGATAATTTCCAACTCCTTATCGAAGCAGCAGGTCTTTTGCTCTGCACCAGAGTGATGTTTTGACTCCCTAGCCTTCTGACCATAGATATCATAGTTCCTTCGGCTGGAGCGGAGCTGGGACTACACAGCCTCCTCTCCCCAAATACCAATCAGATCCAGAAGCTCTGATGTGTTCCAATAGGAAGAGCGTTTGGTGCATGGAACTGCCATGGTCAGCTGGGAAGATGCAATGTGAGATCTCCACGCCGACCAGGCAGGAAGTGGAATTTCAAAAATTCCTAGGACTTAAAAGGGGAGGGGCGGATGGCTGCAGGGCAGCGGAGTTCAAACTGATGGCCACAGTGGTCAGAATGACCATTGTAGGACACTTCCTGGAGTCCATTTACCGCTACATAACCAAGTGCTGTGTCTACACTGATGCTTTGTTGCTAAAAGTATGGTGCAAATAGCTCTACGCCTCTCGTCGAGGAAGGTTTTATTTTGTTGCAAAATCAGGGGAGTTGGGTCAGTGGAAGAATGATTGCAGTGTGTACACCACCATTTTGGCACAAAAAGATGACTTTGGGCGACAAAAGTCTCCAGTGTAGACCAGGCCAAAATTAGGCACCTAAAGATATAAGTAGGTACCTAGTGGGATTCTTAGAAGCACCTAAGTGAGTTCAGTGACTAACTCCTATTGATTTGAAAGGGACATAGGCAACTCACTCACCTGGGAGCTTTTGAAGATCCCACTAGGTGCCTATCTGCACCTTTAGGAGCCTAAATACTTTTGAAAATCCCACCCAATATTCTGATTTGTTGATGATTTACACCCACATTGTACTGGTTTAAATGGCTACATGTGGCCCAAGTCACTGGACCGTGTGCTTTACATATTTCAAGACATTTTTCAGATGTTTCCTTTACTCACAGAAAAAATATATTTATAAAGTTTTAACTTTTCCATAGAATTAGGATTTTGTGCCTGCCTGTGCAAATGATAATACTGATAGTATTTAGATACTTAATTAATTGATTTATCAATTCATTGTAGGTGTAAAATTAACTCTGCAAAATAGGAGGATGTTTCTGAAAACCAGACCTTTATTCCCTACATGGAGGTCAAGTTCCTTAAGCATGTTTAAAATGATTTTGGGGTAAAATGCTCTGCTGGTGTGAATTGGTGCAACTCTACTCACTTCAATGCATCTGTGTCAATTTCCACCAGCAAAGAATTTGACCTATGGTTTCAAAATAACAAAATTGGAAGTGTTTGAAAATGACTTACAGAGTATATAATTTTCCATTACATTTTTAACAGTGTACCAAGTGCAGACACTTCAGCTATAAACATGCGCGTGGCATACCTGGACATGCACATGCTGAAGTCAACACAGCTATACTTGCTTCATTGATTGCCTGTCTTCATTTTACTATTCGTATCCTTTTGCTCTAGTGTGAGCTGACATAAAAACTAAATATCTTGCATGCATTTCCTCTTTTCAAAGTTCCCCCTTCATGTTTTTCACATGAGTGCTTCACCATTCATGCAAATGACTTGATTCTACAGAACAGCTGCACCAACAGACTGGCCCCTTGGGGATAATTTGACAGTTGTGCCAATTTGTTGATCAACTCCTAAAGCGGTCTTTTCTGGTTTTTTTTCTGGATTCTAAAGTAACAAAGTAATTTTTCACCTGCACAGGATAGAAGATAGCCTGAAGCATGGGCAGGACGTCACTGAAAAAGAAATCCCAGGTTTCAGCTAACGTATCCAGCAGCTTCTGTCCTGTAAAAACATAAACATTTCACTAGCTTGTTTTATGTTGTGAATAGTCAGTCAATGGCACTAACTGAGCAATACAGGAAATGATGTAATATACTAGTTCCTGCAGAATGAAGGTGAATCACTGACAATTATTTTTAACACTTGAATGCTGCGGAAGTATCGCCCCTGCCTGTGTATAGGATCAGTCAGTATTTATGACTTTTGGATCACACAATTAAACACTCTTTTTGAACTTAGGAATTTCTAGCATGAAGCTTAGTCAAAGAGATCCTGTTCAGAATATAACAGAGCCAGACTCATCCTGCAATAAAACCCACTGGAGGGAACCTAGGGGATTAAATCTCTGAAGATCCCCGCATGGAGATTCCACAACATTGTTCCACCCCTGCCCCAGCAAGGAATAAGTCACAGTGGTGAGAGATGGTCTGAAAATTCCAGGATCTGCAGGAGGCACTGCAATGCTGTTCATATGGACTTGCTGTGCATCCACAGCAGCTCTGTGTCCCTGCTGCTCCCAATAGTGCTGCACTTCCAGTGTCTCGCCATGGTAACTGCTGCCCTGTGCACCCTCCTTTAAAGAGCAATCCCCAAAATGGCTGGGGCCCTGTGGAGCTCCAGGCTGTACTGTTTCCTTGTCATTTCCACTGACTGCACAGGGGGCAATCTACGTTCTCCTCTGCCTGACACCAGCCCTACCCTATCTTTAACCCTTCCCCTCCTCAGTGGTGTGTGAATCTCCAGAGGGAAGGGGTAGACCCTCACACAGGGGTGCAGGACACGATCGCCTCGCCATTATTAATAACCACAAAAACCTTACATTTATTTTACACCTTTTGTTCACTAGGGCCCCAAAACATTTTGCAAGCCTGGGCCAAATGCTTCAGTTTGATTTTGTTACCAAGACACACATAATATCTCTCTCAGAACACTTTTAAAAACTAGAGGTGGTTGGCATGAATGAGAGGTGGGGAGTGAGAGGAAGGATGTCTTAGAGGCTGGTTTCAAGTCTCTGCTCCATTTTCAGAAGAACTCAACATATTAGTTGGCCATAAGTGTCACAATGGGTGCTGATGGGAGCTGAGCTCTGTTGAAAATCTGGTCCCAAATATGAGTGCTAAGCAGTTGAATACCTGGCCCTAAGCTCTTTTAAAAATTTGATCCTAAAAATCTATGAACTGAAGCTATCCTGTTGGGATAACTATGTCTTCACTTTAGCTAATCTCCCGTATTTTGTGGGCAGTTGGCTCAGCACTGTCTACTTTGTAAAGCAATGAATTTCAATGCATCAACAACAGTGACTCAGAACAGCTGCTCCTCTATCTGCACAGCAAACTGCATTTTCCCAGACAGGCCTTTTGCTGTGGAATGTGGAAGAATGCTTAGAATCAATTGGTGATTAGCATATTTCACACAAAAGAATTTGACTTTCATGTCCTCTGAGAATGTGTTTGTGGTACTGTCAAACAAAGGTCTTTGAATTTCCTACAGTATTTGCAGGGATAAAGGAAACTCAGCTCATGTAAACAGAGGCCTGAGGTGGTCATTCTTGTATGAAACACACAGATAATATTTTCCATGGTCCCACTTATATTTTTACACCACACACATTTTAATGATTTGTTTTGAGTAAACTATATATGGCAATAAATCAAATTAGCAATTGAGCCTAAGAGTTTGCTGACATTTTACATGTGCAGCTTTTATCTCTGGTAACTGAAATGAAACTCAGAAACCTTGCATTTCAATGTTTGTTTCTCAATTTTGCATCTTAAATATAATTTATATCAATCTAATTTAACTTTTTTTAAATTTACCTGTACAATGTAATTAAAAAATGGACTGGTTTCTTGTTTCGATTTACCAATTTGGGATTGAAAAATCTGATTTATAATTTGCAAGCAAGATGCAAAAACCTTGAAATCCAGTTGTCTTGTGTTTTGTAGGTGTTATGTTAAATAATTCAAGCACTTTATGTTCAGCTCTAGAGGAGTTTGAGGAATTCAGTGTGAAATTTGTTTTCTGTTTGCTCTGGTCAGGGGAATTGTCTTTTCATTAACAGATTTGGGCTCAATAACAGTCTTAATCCAATCAAACAAGCAGACAGCAATGAAAGGTCACATTTAAGATTCAGAGATAGCTGGAAGTAATGGAAATGGCTTTCTCCAGGAAACTGATCAAATGGTGTACTTAGGCTAAGAGGCTTTTTGACATTGTGGGGCAGATGAAAGAAAGCTGGTGTACATAAGAGGAGAATCTGGCCAATATTCTGAATTTTTGTTCCTTCCCTCTGCATTTATTTATACTTTAATACTTGGATTGATTCTTTCAAATATAAAAGAAATCTCATAATAGTTGCCTCTGTTAGGTGACCTTTATAACCACTTTAACTGCAGGCAGGCAGACAGACAAATGGAGCCATGACAACACAACGGACCAGCTTCTGAGCTCATTTATACCAGTGTAAACCCAGA
Organism: Emydura macquarii macquarii; assembly: GCF_026122565.2. Taxonomy (NCBI): domain Eukaryota; kingdom Metazoa; phylum Chordata; order Testudines; family Chelidae; genus Emydura; species Emydura macquarii. The sequence goes on along the minus strand of NW_027132342.1, from coordinate 10,903,038 downwards.
GTAACTCTACTAAAGGCAACCGAATTACTCAGGATTTACACAGGTGTAAATGAGATCAGAGTGTGTTGCTATGACTTTTCAGTTAATTGGGATTGCAGGGTTTACACTGTCATTTAATAAAATATAGCATTCTGTTTTTCACAGTTATTTAATCTTAAACAGGTTATATAACTGGATGAAAAGGTAAATTCCCAACAGGAGGTTTGATTAGCTGATGTGCTAGACAAACATTTCTGCTTGGTGGAAGCCAATGGGAACATGAAACTAAAAGTGACTTTGGAACAATTTGCTGTTATGGGATTTTATCCAAAGTCCATTGAAGTGAATGAAAGGAATCTCATTGATTTCAGTGTGCTTTGATTAAGCCCATTGAACAGATTGCTGAAGTCTCAGTTACCTTCATAAAACCGGATCTTGTCCCTCAGTATTACCATGCCTTTTGTAAGCAGTTGATTCTGTAAATAAAATGCACACACCTTTTATTTCTACAACTCCATATTTCTTTGAAGCCAGGGCAGAATTTTTTTTTTTTTTAAATAAGAAAGCTGTTTTAATGGCCGCTGCTCTTTATTGGAGTTTTACTTCTATGTAGGAGGACACTTGTAAAATTATTTTAATAATCATATTCTTAACCCTTCCAGCATATTGCACCTTCCATCTGAGGATATCCAAGTTCTCTACAAACATTAGCATAAGACATACAACATTTAATCAGCAAGGGAGGTGGAAAATTGTATTTTAAAAGTAAGATAATGTATACTTATTAATAAATAGCTTCCTGCTTAATTATACCACAAGAAATTTGATGAATCCCACAAAATTTTCACCTAAATTAAATATTTGGACCCTATCGAAAGGGGTCAGTTTAATAAAAGTAGGAAGTATGCTGAGATTTATTATATCAGATTTGGGCTTTCGCTACAAATGAAATATTAAAACTAAATCTCATCAGTCAATAAATGCTCATAACAGGGCCTGATCCAAAGCCCAACGAAGTCAATTAGAGTCTTTCCACAGACTTCAGAGAGCTTTGGAACAGGATCATAGATCCTGTCAGAATACTGGATCAAACAATATTTATAGGAATCCCACTGTCTCAGCTAGGGGCAAATCTTGTCCATTCTGCAGCCATGATCATGAACCCTTCCTTAATAAGTGACCCCAATAAAGTTCCTTAATATTGTCCTCAAAGGACACACGGTACAAAGACATCTGCTCAAGTATTTCAATATTGGACCTGGTATGAAATTTCAAGCAATGTGATATGAAAATTGATAGAAAGGGAACAAATCCTATTTTCCCCCCTTAAATTTAAGGTAATAGGAAGACAACCAGTTTGCCTAATGCTTGTTCAGCCAAACAATTTTACTCAGCAGCACTGACAAATGTAAGAAACTAAATGAAAATGAAAACCACACAAACCTGTAGATATTCAGTAAAAAAGGATCCCAGCTCAGTTTTCAATAGTTGCCTATAGTAGAGAATAAAGAGAATAAAAAAAGAATGTATACAACCAACAAATCATACCAGCTGTGCATTATGTGTAAGAGAGGACGAGTTCTGATCTTACGAAGTGTTTAAAGTTGCATATTTTTTTTCCAAAAATGTTTAAACAGAAGCATAACAAACGGAGAACATACTATAATAAACCTTTACACCAACATCTCTAAATGCTCACAAATAGTCACTGTAGGAGGTATAGATCTGTTAATGAATATAGCTATGGTACAAATACATGTATGTTTAGAGTGATTTTCTTAACTAAAAGGAGAGAGGCTGAATTCTGCTTTCAGGTGCACTGGTGTAAATTTGGTGTCACACCACTGAAGTCACTGGAGTTACTCAGTTATACCAATGTAACTGAGATTGGAATTTCACTTCACTTGCACTCAGGGGTGAGCACAGGAATAAAAATTGGGCCACTCTTGGAGGAGCACTTTCTGTGCCCCTCCCGGCTGGAGGAGCTGGCCCTTCCCCCACTCCACTCCACTCCACTCCACACTCTCCCCCCCCCCCCCCCCGCCGGCTGCAGCCCCATGGCTGGCTCTCAACCCCTCCTCCCTGGGACCGGTCCCCGTGGCCATGGTCCGGAAAAGCTGTCATCTCCAGCCCCAGCCCTGGGCAGGAGGAGCTCGCTCTCCTCACCTTAGCCCTGGCACAGTTCTGTACTCCCACCAATGGGGGGGCCTAGGCCCCTGCTTGCTCCCCTTTACACACGCCCATGCTTGCACTTCAAAAGTAGAAGAATATGAAAACTCTTAGCATTTTCTGATGGTATGTGGCTCTGAGCAATCTGGCTGATTTAGAAATGATGTAACTTCAAAGGAATGAGAGTTTGTCTTGCCTTAATGCTGTGTGTGGTCTGAGTTCTTAGAGTTCTGTACTGCAGGTTTGAGCCCTAAATGACTTTAATAACAGAGTTCTGCAAAGTGTTCATAGAGAAACCTGAAAGTGGGTGAAGCTCTCTGGGCTTTGTGACAAGCTTGAAACTCAGCCAAGTATCATGAACCGCAAAGGTGAATCTGGGCTAGTCAAATTAAAACTCCGAGTTTCACACGGCTTCAGTGCAAAATCATGTTAAAATGCAGCATGTCACTTTGAATTCGGGGACTTCTTTGAATGAAAATCTCTAAGCAAAACTGCGGGAGTGCCAACCTGCATGAAATAAAATTCCCATAAGCCACCATCAAATGAAACAACTGAATTCCACTAGCAGTAATGGTAGAATCAATGTATTCTATGTGAAATTCGTCCCTGTGTAGAGAACCAGCACAAGGCTATGCATCAGTTATGTCCCACTTTATGCATGTTGGGTGCTGAGCTCTTTAGAAAATCTAGTCCTAGCTGTGATTGCTGTACACTTGAAAATCTGGCCTCATGTGACTACTTTAAAGAATACTGAAGGAGCTCAGTGCAACTGTATGTGAAATTTGGTTAAAGAACCAACTCAGTTAAAGATTTTGGCCCCTGCTATGATTACACAAGACAAGTTTCACTGTATTTGAATGCAGACAACTTTGTTGTATGTGGTCACCTTTCCTTTCCCTTTGTTTCCTTCTTCTGGCCATGAAAAATAATTATTACATGATTTTAAAGAATACATGCCCTATTTCATTCGTCTCCATAACCCCCCACCAAAAAAACCCAAAACACCCCACAGGAGGTGAAAACTTACTTGAGGAAGACCACAACATTCAGTACATTCTCCCCTGAAGTGTGCAGGGATGACTACCATTGCAAGGAGCACGTCAACATCTAGCATGGGGCTGTGTGTATTATTTCTTTCTTTATATTTATAAGAATATGCCCATCCTGACCCTGATGCACGCTGTGCAGACATTTTAGGAACATATGAAATTAAAAAATAAAAACAAGGAGTAGGACTTTCAAGAGAGCCCAAGTGGCTTAATATCACAAGGCCCTCTGAAAAGCCAAGGGGACTCATGCAAAAATGACTTTGAAAATCCCACCCAACCAGACAAAACTAAGCATGACATGAACTCTCCCCTAAAAACTCAACCCATTCAAACATACTCCTTTCAGTAAACGTCTAGCGTTGAAATGTTCAAAGCTCATTAAGGGATTTAGTTGTGCAATTCACATTGCAATTAATGTGAATTGCACATACAAATATGGGAATGTTCAAATCCCCTAGCTAGCTTTCAAAAGCTCAACATAGGTGAGTAAATAAACCTTGAATAGTGCTCTGAAGGTCAACAGACCCAGGCTTTGTTGGATGAACAAGGGAAGTGAATCCTGGAGCTGAGAACCCTCTACTGAACACATTCTCCCTACAGCACCTTGACACTCAAATCTAGAGGTTGTTCACAAAAATCCCAGTTGATCTCAACTGCTGAAATGGTGCATGATGCCAGATTCTGCCATGCTTATTCCTGGCAATAGCAACTTTCTTCTCAAGCCATCCCATTGATTTCAGTGGGGCATGTCATGGAACAAGGCACTACTCAGTATGAATAAGGTTGGATGAATCTAGTCTATAATGAAGGGGCAGTACATTTCCACAGAGATATGAAAGCGATACCTCCACTCCAGACCTCTCTCTGCAATATAACCTTGGTATCAAAGCTCAGAAAAAGAATATTGGGGGACATTTCCATATAACAATCTCTTTCTTTATTTCCACCTTCCCTTCAAGTTATTGGTTCTTCAAAATCCAGTCTCAGCTTCCTTGTTGGCTCTACTAGGTGGTTTGTAAATAGCTACTACATAGGTGGCATCATACCTTAGTTAGATATGATGGCTAATTACTGAAGTTCCAAATGTTGATTATAAAATGGTGTTCTCTTGATTAGAAAACTAACCCTCTGATGAACCAAAATACTGGCACTTAGCAGTAGTTCAAATGAGAAAGAAATAAAGCTAAAAAGTACACAGCTTACATGAGCAGTGAAATGCAGCATGCAATGCAGCATTATGGATGCATTAGCATTCTCTGCTTACAGGGCAGAGGCAGAACTGACTGCACTGAGTGCTTCCTTCTCTTTTAATCCCTAATAATATAAGTATTTTATTGCTGACTTCAATTAAATATCACTGAAATGATGAAATCCTTGGGCTGCATCACAACATTAATGTTTGATGTCCTCAGTACCTAGAATTACTAGGAAGTGATCCAAAGCAGAACCGGACCCAACAAAATAGTTTGCAAAATTTTCTTTTTCTTTCTTTCTTTCAACAAAATATATTGTATCAATCCATCAGCCCATGGGCAATGGTCACTACTGAATAGCTATGTCTGATTACACATACTTCTGTCATGGAGTCCAGGTAAAAATACTGGTTAAATTAAAATGAGATTTCTGATCAGATATGAGACCTAATATTTAAACAGCTTTCATTTTACCGAGAGCCATTTTGCACTCATGTGAGGCTTGTATCTTTTTGGCTCTAAATCTACATTGCCTGTTTAAAGACTTCACAAATTAAGATGCTAATATAAACTCACATAAAATGCATTTTTATATCTTCCTGTTGCTTCTTTGGTTGATTTTAAAATTAACTCCTAAATGCTACTCAGAATGAAAAAACCTCTAGTACTTTATTATAGCTGACCTTTATTTTATTAGCTATTAAATTATGAAAGAAGTGAAGAAAGTGTTTCTTTTATCAGGTACAAAATCTTTCAGCAACTGAGAAAATGCTGCTGAAATTTGCATTTTTTGTATCCAGTTAGCATCCTGAAGTTCAGAGGAGAGGCAGCTAACTATAAATATACATCTTTAGTACTGGATATCCTGTTTCCTCACCGTTTCCTCTTTCTTCCAGTTCTTCCTTACTTTTTGAGCAGCGTAAATAATGACATCCAACAAAAGGCATAATAAAAGAGAACTCCCACAGATCTCCACTATATGGAGATATCCATAACTCCATTATATCACACAGTCACAAACAGAGAAGAGTTAAGCAGAGAGAATCTACATATTGTTTTTTTTAATGATTCTTTATTTTGACTTTTTTTTTTAATTGGCTGAAAATTAAGGTGAAGACAACCCTTATGAGACATTACCTTAAGCCTTTTCTCAGCCAAATCCCATTCAACCAACCAATAGGGACTGAATAAAAGCTGTGTTAAGGAGTACAGGATGTAAGTCAATTATACTTTGGGGCTACTTCTTCCTCCACTGGCTTTAGTACAGTTACTCCTGATTTACAGCAGTGCAAGTCAGAATAAAATCAGTCCCTTTGGGCCTGGTTCTCACAAACAACAAGGTCCTAAATGTAATTTACTCCCTCTTTGAGGCATCTTTTTACACGTCCACAGTGGTGTATAGGAGCTTTGGTGTAAATGAGGCCAAGCCTTCTATGTCTGTTCTTTAATAGCAATATTCAGAGTACTGAGAGTATTCAAAGTACAGAAAACTAGTGGGTTTGATTATTATTTTCTTGGAATGTATTTGCACTTATAGCTACAACTACTTAACTTGGGGACCCATCCTTCCTCCCGTTGCTTCTCTGCTTTGTGCAGCTGGGCTCAAAACAAAACCTCCCAGATCAGAAGGGGGGAAGTTTGGAGCTGGGGGAGGGGGAGAGGAGAGGAGAGGAAGAACAGCCATCGGATCTACCCAGTTCTTCCCATATTGCTGAATAGGATGGGGAGTCCCAGAGTGGACCTAGCACAGAAAAGGGGGTCAGAATGTGCAAAAGGTTGAGAAACAAGGGTTACAATGTATGACCTGGGATTAGGAGACCTGGATTCCAGTTCTGGTTCTGCTAGTGACTCGCTGCATGGTCTGCCAAGATTGCCAACCCAGAGACCAATAAGTGTGAAATGTAGTGGTGACTTTGGTGAGGGAAAATCTGCAAATCACGGAGAACAGAAATTTTACATACCAAACTAAAAGGAAAATACTTCCATGTTGGTATGCAAGATCTAAAGCTGCACAGATATATCTTACTCAAATTGTATTAATGACAAGCCCTAATGCTGCAGAGAAGACCTGTATCTTATTACAACTGTATGTCGTATTTATTAAAAAATCAATTTGATACATTGTGTAGTTTAGTTCTGTTTTCTGCATCTTTCCTGAGGAAGGAGGAGAAAGAAAAGGGCAGGTGGGAAAGAAAGAAGAAGAAGAAGAAGGAAGAACAGTTTATCCAATGACACTTGGGTCAAATTTTCAAACATGAAGTGGCACCCATACATTTTATGAGCCAGATCCTCATCTGGTGTAAATTAGTGTAGCTCCCCTAAAGGAAATGGTCCTACACTGAACACGGGATTTGGAGTCAAGGAGAAGATGCACAAATGTTGCAGGTGTAACTTATTTACCCATTTGTTAATATTTGTCCTATGAGGTGACTCCATTTTTTTCACAATTTGATTGCAATAATTGCCAATAGAACTGCACTAATTAAAGCTGGAAAATAACTTCTCTTACTAGTCTTTAACTATGAAGAAAAAACAGCATTTGAGATGAAATTTTCCAGGCTCGGTCTTTGCCAAAAGGTAACATTTTTTGTGTTTGTCTGTGGGGAAAAAAATGCAGCCATGTCTCAGTTATGAGACAGCGATTACATTTGTCCCACTTCAGAATAATATCAACGTCAATTTTTTGGACACAGCTACAGCAATAATGTCTGAAGTATGAACTTTGAACCGAGGCATGCCAATAATCCTCAATGAGCTTAACTAAATTTGAAAAAACAAAAAGTTCTGATTTTAAAAAGTTATGAGGATTCAAAAACTGCATATTCACCGTGTGCAGTAGAAGAATGTAGTTCACTTGGAAAGTGTGCAGTTCAGGAGAGAGAGCTGCTGCTGCTATGTGCACAAAAGTGTTCTAAGCTGCTTAAGAGACTGTCTAGCTAGCAGTTGGCATTTGCAAAACGCCTCCTCTTGATATAGATCTTCATGATCCCTGAACAACCCTCCATGCCACTTATACACCCAACACAGCAGGGCTACTGGGGATACAAGGAGCTTGGTAAAAAACAATTCCCTGGTAGTCACTGAAAAGGAGGATTGCTGTTAGAGGATGGTCAACCTAATTTGGAGCCTAAGAGGAAGAAAAGCTCTAAATAAGACTGGGAAGACTAGTTGGGTTTAACCCAGCCATGGCTTTTTAATCTGTTTATGTAAAAAGGTGGGTTAGAAAACAGCTTCCCTTCACGTTTTCTGACAAGCAAAGCCTGTAGGAAAGCTCTCGCACTGCAAGACTAAATTGGACTAGGCCTGGTGACTCTGCAGTTCCATGTAGCAGAGTGTGCATGTACACTGGATGGATGTGCAGTGAGTCTCCCATTCTCTTCCTTCCCCACCCTCTCCTGCAATGGCCGGGCTCAACCTTGCACTTACTCATACTCATGGATTATGCAAGGATAATCCCGCTAGTCACTTTAAGGGATGCATGCAGAGGGTGGCACTACGCCTGACCCTCTTGTACCAGCCAGTATACACTATATCCTCTTAAGGGGTGGCACAATGGCCAGCTTGCTCTGTGTAATTCCTGGAGCTCCCACTGGTCTCCACAAACCCCCAACACAAGTTAGTGCCTTAAAGACACAATACAGCCTCATAAAGGAAAGGTTGACACATTTCCTGAAACTGATGATAATTTTGGATTGTGCTTCGCTGCAGCCATGGGAACAATTTCCAAATGGTCAGAAGCCTACCATGACTGGAATTTCCAACCTCTAAGCAACAGTATGCAAAAGTTTTGCACTGCTGATCTGTTGTTTATGACAGAAGCTTTTGGTCTAGATTTCGTAATGTGCCCTCAATCAGCTCAGATATGAATCATCAGCAATTGTTCTCCCCTAACACAGCAAAAGTGAATGATCAATTGAGCTAAGTAGGAAGCAGATTTATCATTAAACTAATTAAAAGAAATAGCCAGACTCATCATGCAAGAGTTAAACAATCTGAAGAAAAAAACCTTTATTAATAGCCAATCTGCTGAAAAGCCAGGTAAAAGAAAACCGAGAACCCAATTCTGTTCTCACGTAAATAGGAGTATATCAAGAATAAGTCCACTAAGGTCAACACTGTTGCTCTGGATTTATGCCCTAGTTTTCTAAATGACATCTATACTGCTACAAACTGGGTTGAGAGAGGACTGTATTTGTTTCCAGGACACAGGCAGGTCATTACATTTAGATTTTCCTCTGCTCTACAGCCAAGAGTCCTGCAGTGAATACAGCTGACCAAGAAGTTTTAACCTTGGACTACAATTCTCTGACACTGAGGCCTGGTCTACACTTAGCAGTAAATTCGGCGGCAGTCAACAGGAGACAGGCAAACTACTCTACATAGCTTGCAAATCTTCGGTCAACTTCCTAAAGTCTTTCTGCACGCTGTCTCCACTATGCTACGCCGATGGGAAATGTGTTTTTCCATGGGTGGATTTATGAAGTTGATTTATGGATCAATTGAGCAGGTCTCCACTTCCACTCAATCAATCCTGATAAATCAATCTGACGCCGTCAGTGCAGACATAGCCTGAGATAAAGCTGGAACATCTTCACTGGCTTGCAATAGTACATTGTTCCACTAATCAACTATTGCACTGATTACTAACTCAAAACAACTGATGGCGTCTGCCAATTGACAGCTTCTACTGAAAGGCTATGTTCTTGTACCTGACATTTCCCCACAATTGGAGAATAAATCTGTTGTAACACAAAGCAGATAATGGTCTAAATCCCATTTGCCTTGGCATCAATAGAAATATCTGAGTGAGTAAGGGAAGCAGGACTGGGCCCAACAGACAGAGTGTTATAGAGCTGTGCTGCAGACTTTGATACTATGCTTGGTGCCAGAGTGACATGAGGATGTAAAGCAGACCTATGTACAGTATTAGCTTGTCTTGTGCAGGATTGTTTCCTACAGTTCTTTCCTGAAAGGGTTGTTTGGACCAGTTTCTAAATGACTCAAGCAATGGAGCTTCCATCATGTCTCTTGGGGAACCATTCCGCAGACTTGTAGACCTCACTGTACAGAGTTTTTTGTTTCTGATATTCAGTCTGTTGCCAGACCCTGAGCAGTGGCTGAAGAGCATTAAGTACGGCTCGGCAGGGGATGGGTGCAAACGTGGCTTTTTAAGCTACCTTGCTGGCCTGGTCTAAGTTACGACAACTGCCACTGGCCTCAAGGGGCCATTCTATCAACTGGCGAGCAGCTGGGCATACGGGAGCCCCAACCAGGTGTACCTTCCCCAGCCATGCCCCCTGCATTGGGGGCTGCGAGGTGTAGGTCCAGCAACAAGGGCTCTGTAACACCCAGGGATTCCTGTACTCTCAGTGTTAGGTAAATCTGCTGGCCAACAACATCAGTTTCCTAAAAACTGTGTCACACTGCATGTATCTCTGATTGTGTTACTCACCTAACGCCTTCGTTGAGGTTGTAAAGTTCATGGTCTGGGAGCCCTTTACGTTGGAACACTGCTATTACTCCATTATGGATACTGCAAGCAGAAATTAGGAAAGGAGTCATTACTCTCGGATGTTGGAATGTAGCCACTTGCATGATAAGCTGCACGTCAGTTTCCAGAGACCTCATGGCCTACGTGGTCAAAACTGACCAGTGATGTTTGGTACCCAACTTGAGACACTTTAAAGGGGCTTGATTTCCAGAGGTGGATGGCCTTTCTGAAAATCAGGGCTCTTTAAGATGTCTCAGTTTGACCACCCAAAAACTGAGGCACCCAAAATCACTAGATCTATACATTTTAATCAGAAGAATAAAGGCCCCATCAAAGAGGAAAATTAATAACTCTACCATAAGTTCAGTGACAATATTCTGTGCATTAATGATATATGTATTTTTTAAACTATGGTAATTTGATACCTTTACCAATAATCAGCATTTCAAGATTAAACACTAAATGAAGTTGAGACCATAAATAAATGCTATTTCACTCAAATATATTTACACAAGTCACAAAAATGCTTAGAGCTTTCAAAGACTTTCAAAGAAAAAAATATGGACACACCTCTCTTCTATGCTGAGTCTTTGACTAATTTTACTAGACATCTCTCATTTCATTTTCGTAAGAAAAATAACAGTACCACGACAGAAAAGCATCAGTAACATAGACTAATTCATTTCTACTTCCCGCCCCTCCAAGATTTATGCCCCTGCCTTAGGTTGAGGAAAAGCAAGACTTAGCTGAAAAAATTAGGTGATATTTAATGTTTATGAAAATCAACCCTCAATAGAGGTAGTGACGAACCAGGGATAGGTATAATGGAGATCAATTCCAACCATAAGTTCTGCTAATGTACCGTCCTTCTCAACACCCACTTTGAATTCCACTTCTCTTGTATGCAAAGGCTGTTTAGAGACCGTTAATTTTGCCTATGTGTTTCTGCTGTGATCAACATTGACTGCGCAAAAAGCAGAAGCCCCTAAATTCACTAAGCTCTGTCTAGAAGTTTAAGTCAGGTACTTAACATTAACTCACACTGCTTAAAGCTGCCACCCATCATCATTTTCATGACTGGCCAAATTTTGAAGGGCTGTTCTGAAAATCTGCAGAACACTCTGGGCCTTATCTTGCAGCCCTTACTCCCACTAGTGATGCTTAGCACTCCCACTGACTTTAAGAGGACTCCACACATAAGGGTTACTCAGGACAGATCTACACTACAGAATTACTTCAGTATAACTACGTAGCTCAGGGATGTGAAAAATCCACACCGAGCAATGGAATTAAACTGAACTAAGCACTGGTGTAGACAGTGTTATGTTGATGGGAGAGCTTCTCCCGCCGACATAACTACAGCCTCCCATGGAGATAGATTAATTGTGCCGACGGGAGAGCGCTCTCCCGTCAGTGTAGATAGAGCGTTTTCATTAAAGCGCTACTGCAGTGCAGCTCTGTGCTGATGCAGTGTTTAGGAGTAGACCTGCCCTCAGATGAATACGGGTTGCAGGATCAGACTCCAATGCAGTCCTGAAATACATAAACACATGCAATGAGGCATGCATCATGACTTTCAAAGAATTTGTTTCTGAGGACAAAACTAAAAAGTTAACTCAAATGGTATGTGTCTACCCTTCGAGCTGGAGCTGTAACTTCCAACTTGGGTAGACATACCTGTGCTAATTCTGACTGAGCTAGCGCAGTAAAAATAGAGCATAACCGTGGCAGCTCAAGCAACAGGAGGGGATAGCCACCTGAGAACGTACCTAATGTCTCAGACAGGATCGTAGGTGGGGCTAGCCCCTCCTGTCGCTCATGCCACTGCAGCTACACTTCTAATTCTAGCACGCAGCTAGATCAGAGCTAGCACAGGGATGCCCACTCGAGCTGGGCACTACACCTCCAGCTCAAAATGTAGATGTTCTTTATGTCTATCATCTATCCCTCCAGTTGTTTTGCCACATGATTCCACGACAGTTTTACACCATTTTCCCCTAATAGATTCATTCTTACTATGGTGTCCATTTGAGCTGTCCAAAGAAGACTCTCCTTATCAGTTTAAAATGGAGAGGAGAACAGCTCTTCACTCATGAAAATATTCTAATAAATGTATGTTGGTCCTGCCTGTGGCATTTACATCTCTGTGCGAAGCGGCATTACCCCAAGAGGAATACTGGAGAGACTGTACCTCAGTCAGACAGTCCCTTATGGGGAATCTCTGCACAGTGGGGGTGTGTGTGTGTACCATATGCTCCATCCTAGAGAGAAGATTGCTTGCCCACCCCCAGCACCCAAGTCTTGCTTTATGCATTAGTTCGGGTGAAGGGGAGTCATGAGAGGGGCAGATTGGGAGACTGACTCGTCTCCAGCATTCCCTGTTCTTTTTTTTGAATTTTGCAACCCAAACATGGCAGCACTGTACTAGAGCAAGAGAGCCACAAACTGGAAGTGACTAGAAACTAAAGGTTGAATTAAAAATGAAAGTGACTAAGTTAGTTTAATGCTCCAGATGCATACAAATGCACAATATAAACAATTACGATTAATGGCAAAATGTTAAAGAGATTTTTACAATTTAATAATCAAAGTAACACAAGTAAAGAAATATAAAATTCAAAATTGATGTAAAGTGGCATAGCTCCATGATCAGACCCATGGTTTTAAATTCAACTGCATCTCTTTCAGCTTATCTTTAAAAATGAAAAATATACCAAGAGTGATCACTTCCAACACAGACAGAGAAATATGCATATCCATTAGTGTTACCCTGACAGAAACAAACATGTCTGAAGAGCTTAGTTCCCTTTGTGGGGAGGAAAAAGGAAAAGTTTTAGTAGTACACCATCCTATTCTCCTTTCAGAAGTATTCTGATCCAGAGGATAGGACATTTAACTGAGAATCACAAGATCTGGATTCTATTTCTGGCTTTACTACTGTGTGGCTTTGGCCAGCATCGGTGCTTCGGTTTCCCCATATTTAAAGTGGGGGTAATGATACTTGCTCACCTCCATAAAGTGCTTTAAGATCAGTGGATGTAAAATGCAATGTAAGAACAGAGTATTAGTATTATTAGTATGTGATTATTGTGGTTATGGAACAGGAGAAGAACAGACAGGCCTGTAACCAGAGCTGATCCAGAGAACAGAAAGGTGTTCTGTCTGCCCGGTGCTAAGACATGGGATGTGGACCTGAGGCAGAAAAGAATTCTAACGGGTGCAGGAAAGAATCCACTGATTGTCCTTCATGTGGGTACAACAAATGATACAGCTAGATTCTCACTGGAACGTATCAAAGGAGACTAGACCAGGCTGGGGAAAACTCTTAAGGAAATCGAGGCTCAGGTGATCTTCAGTGGGATTCTGCTTGTTCCGAGAGGAGGACAACAAAGGCGTTACAAGATTATGATGATCAACAGATGGCTTAGGCAGTGGTGCTATAAGGAGAGCTTTCATGGACAGAGGACTGTTCTCTTGGGATGAAATTCACCTAAGTAGGGAGGGAAATGCATTTCTAGGATGGAGGCTGGCACAACTGATTAAGAGAGCTTTAAACTAGGAAGTTGGGGGAGATGGTTGGGAGATGCCCAGGTAATCTCCATGTGTGATTTTAACACTGAGAGTGAGGAAAATGAAGTAAGAAAGAACACAGCAGTGAGTATGAGAATGGACAGTAAGAGGAAGCGTAATGTAGATACCAGTTAAATAGGCGATACTGGCGGTAGAATGACTGTGCCACATCAGGTAAGGAACGTGAAGAAAGCCAAACAGCAAAAATTAAGATGTTTGTATACCAATGCGAGGAGCCTGGGTAACAAAATGGAGGAACTAGAGCTACTGGTGGAGGAACTGAACCCAGATATTATAAAGATAACAGAAACATGGTGGAATAGTAGTCACGACTGGAGTACAGGTACTGATGGGTATGTGCTGTTTAGGAAAGACAGAAAAAAAGGCAGAGGTGGTGGAGTAGCATTGTATATCAATGATGAGATAGACTGTAAAGAAATTGGAAGTGATGGAATAGATAAGACAGAGTCTGTCTGGGCAAAAAATCACATTGGGGAAGAAAACTACTAGAATTTCCCCTGAGATAGTGCTTGGGGTGTGCTACAGACCACCAGAATCTGATTTGGACACGGATAGAGACCTCTTTAATGTTTTTAATTAAGTAAATACTGCTGGGAATTTTGTGATTATGAGAGACTTTAACTTTGCAGATATAGACTAGTTGCAATAATAGGGCCTAGCTTTTCCTGGATGTAATAGCTGACGGATTCCTTCACCAAATAGTTACTAAACTAACAAGAGGGGATGCCATTTTAGATTTGGTATTGGTGAGAAGTGAGGCCCTCACAGAACAACTGGTTGTAGGGGATAACCTTGGATCGAGCAACCATGAGATAATTCAGTTCAAACTAAATGCAAGGCCAAACAAAAATAGATCTGTGACAAGGGTCTTTGACTTCAAAAGGGCTAACTTTAAAAAATTAAGGGAATTAGTTGGGGAAGTGGACTGGACTGAAGAACTCATGGATCTAAAGGCAGAGAAGGCTTGGAATTACTTCAAGTCAAAGTTGCAGGAATTATCTGAAGCCTGCATCCCAAGGAAGGGGAAAAAATTCATAGGCAAGAGTTGTAGACGAAGCTGGGTGAGCAAGCATCTCAGACAGGTGATTAAGAGAAAACAGAAAGCTTACAAGGAGTGGAAGATGGAAGTGATCAGCAAGGTAAGCTACCTCTTGGAGGTCAGAACATGTAGGGATAAAGTGAGAAAGGCCAAAAGCCAAGAGAGTTTGGACCTTGCAAAGGGAATTAAAACCAATAGTAAAAGGTTCTATAGCCATATAAATAGGAAGAAAACAAAGGAAGAAGAAGTGGAACCGCTAAGCACTGAGGATGGAGTGGAAGTTAAGGATAATCTAGGCATGGCCAAATATCTAAACAAATACTTTGCCTCCATTTTAATGAGGCTAATGAACAGCTTGGGGATAGTGGCAGGGTGGCTAATGGGAATGAGGATATGAAGGTAGAAATTACCACATCTGAGCTAGGAGCCAAATTTGAACAGCTTAATGGGACTAACTTGGGGGGCCCGAATAATCTCCATCCAGAATATTAAAGCAACTGGCACATGAAATTGCAAGCCCATTAGCAAGTATTTTTACTGAATCTGTGAACTCAGGGGTTATACCATACAACTGGAGAATGGCTAACATAGTTCCTTTTTTTAAGAAAGGGGAAAAAAGTGATCCAGTTAATTACAGGCCTGTTAGTTAGACCTCAGTAGTATGTTAGGGCTTGGAAAAAATTTTGAAAGAGAAAGTAGTTAAGGACATCGAGGATGGGTGAGGTTCTGTGGCCTGCATTGTGCAGGAGGTCTGACTAGATGATCATATTGATCCCTTTTGACCTTAAAGTCTCGGAGTCTATGAGACTCTTCCAAATTATCACTGCGTCACTTTTCTTCTCTCCTAACCCTCTTACCTGTCTTCCAAACACAAAAGGAATTACTAACTACAAAGTGCAGCTTTTCCTCTTTGATCTTGCACCTGGAAAAAAGCCTCACAGTTTGTTTGAAAATGCAGGGCTGAATCTCCTCTCTAACCTGCAGAGTGGATCTCTGTCTACATGCCAAACTCCCACTGACTTTCTATTTGCAAAGTAGGGTGGGTGGGCGGGCGTGAGCCCGCTCCCACTGACTTTCTGCAGAAACAATGTACAGAACAGCAATAGAAATCCACAGAGGTGCTAACAGAGCAACACTGTGGGTCACAGAGTTGAATTTCACCCTAAGACTACCTGATGGAAAAGAGCTTTAGGAAATTGAAAACAACGCCACACACACACCTCCACCTGTGTTCCTGGTTTTACCACCGACTTAGCAAGGACTCTTTTTCAGAGCTCTGCAGTGGGATCACACTATAGTGTAATCTGCTGTAACGGAAAAATGACAAGTTTCTAGAATGTAAAGTTGGGACCAAATCTGCCTATCCTAAGTATGCTAGTTTGTGTTTGACAATCTAGTAAAGAAGGAAGATCATTGCCTTGTGAAGCAGAGAGGGATGTGGGCTACACTCAAAGTTCCTATGAGAGAAATACAGACGTCAAAAACCTGGTCCAAGCCAGCAGTAAACCTTATCTGGACTTTCGGATGGGTTCAATAATATTTTTTCCAGAGTTAGAACCATATTTGAAGCCATCTCCCTAGAAAGGCGTAATTACTATCCAGTCCTTTCATAACTTAGTTTCAATTTTATACTACATGGAAAAAAAAACCTGGTTACCAGAAAAATGAGTCCTGTTTGATAAGAGGCATCAAACTCAGGTTTGGGGATATCTTCTCTCCTCCCAAATTGGTGTTGAAAATGGTTGCTCCACTGGTGTGGACACAGCCAACAGAGTTCAATACCTGTTGTAGCAAGAGAAAGATATACCTACTACTGGAAAAAGTCTAGATAATATCTAAGATGTTTTGCTCTAATGGGTGTTAAGCATGGTTGACCCTATGCAGAGTCAGGTCCACAGCAAGACAAACACGTGGAGCTGAGGTGAAGCCCTGGAAGGAAAGAGATTTGGCATCCGTTCACAAATTCTGGTTCATTTTCATAGCAGAGAGACAGCCACAATGTTTAACAGTGAAGGAACCTACAGCTAACTTGCTCTGGCCTCATACGCATGAGGAAAGGAAAATAAAAGTGATGTGTTAGGGATAGTGAGCATAGGATCCAGCCAGGCAGAAATGCATACACAAACAAACAGCAAACATCACCCTCTCTCTCCATCTCTTGTTCATTTGATGACATTTTCAAGGTATTAAGTGCCCTTTTCTTGTTTGAATCCGCCTCGCACATACGCATTAATAATCCAATACGGTTGATTTTGGCTGGGTTGAACAGACACACTCAATTTACAACCATTTGAAAATTGGCAGCTAAACGTCCCTGGTACAGAGTGGAAGCCACTTGGCCATGTTTAATATTATGAGTAATATGTGAGATGCAATTAATGTAGTGAATAAAACAAGTACTCTTTACACATTCTTCTAGTTCGGAAATGACATCCTCTTGTAAAGCAAAATGACTGAGTATCTGTTACAGCTACAGCTCTCTCTCTCCTCCTTTGGAGATCCTTTGTGAAGGAGGGGGAGGGTTTTCTACCCAGAATTTCAACATGTCTGTTACTCCACAGAGGAGGCTCTCTCAAATGGAGCAAGATTCTCAACAAATGTTCACAGGGATTGATTGTGGCTTTTAAGCTGGTGCCCTGGATAGGAGGCTTTGCAGAGCAGCGCCACCCCAGCCAAAGCACCAGAGACAGTCTGCCAGGGCTCTTCCTTGAACTGAAGGGAGTACAACCTGCTCCATCCATTAGAGGGAGCAGACTGAGCCCCCTGGGCTACTGGACGTGCTCTGTGAGTTTGGTAGGGGGCTTGCCTCCTTTTTTATAGTCCTGTTCCCTAAGCAACCGTCCCAGAAAGCAGGGAGCCCAGGGACTTCTACTGTGAGTGGCCCCTGTACAGTTGCTCAAGGGACAAGGGAGAAGATTTTTGTTTGCCTTTGAGTGGCAAGGAAGACAATATGGATCACAGCTGTTGTGAACTGCACAGGATGTGCCACATTTGTCTTACTCTCAGAGGATAGAAGGGACTTCTCCTGTATGAAGTGCAAGCTGGTCTCCATATTGGAAAAGAAGGTTAAAGGACTGGAGACCCAAATATCAACCCTGCATTGCATCTGAGAAAATGAAGACTTTCTGGATAGAAGTCAGGATTTGGTACTGCAGGCACAGCATGCTAAAGAATCAGAGAGGGCAGTGCAGGGGGGGACAGAAGAATGGGGAAGAAAATTGTCAGCATGTGACCTCCAGAAGAAGAAATAGGAGAACCCATATATCCCCAATGCAGATAGAGGTAAGCAACCGTTTTCAGGCTCTCTGCACAGGTACTACTGTGGAGAATGGTTTGGAAGAGTCATCTGAGGGAAGGGATCAAAAAGAGACCCCACTGATCGGAAGGCATGGGATGCATTGTCTTAGGGATGGGGGTTCCAAGACCACCACTCCAAGAGGAGGAGACAGGTGGTAATGATGACTGGGGACTCCCTCCTAAAGGGGATGGAGTCATCCATCTGCCATACAGACCTGGAAACTTGAGAAGTGTGCTGCTTGCCTGGAGCTAGAATTCAGGATGTGACGGAGAGTCTGCTGAGACTCATGAAGCCCTCAGACCACTATCCCTTCCTACTTCTCCACGTAGGCACCAAAGACACTGCCAAGAATGACCTTAAGCAGATCACTGCAGACTATGTGGCTCTGGGAAGAAGGAGAAGAGAGGTTGAGGCGCAAGGGGTTTTCTTGTCCATCCTCCCTGTTGAAGGAAAAGGCCCAGGTAGGGACCATTGAATTGTTAAAGTAAATGTGTGATCATGCAGGTGGTGTCAGAGAGAGGGCTTTGGTTTCTTTGACCATAGGATGTTGTTCCAAGAAGGATTGCTAGGAAGTATCGGGATCCACCTAACGAAGAGAGGGAAGAGCATCTTCACAGACAGACTTTCTAACCTAGTGAGGAGGGCTTTAAACTAGGTTTGCTGGTGGGTGGAGACCTGAATCCAGAGATAAGTGGGAAAGTGGGATACCAGGAGGAAGCACAAGGAGTAGAGTGCAGCAGGGGAGCCTCCTGATTTGTACTGAGAAAGTAGGGTAATCGGCTAGTTTCCTTAGGTGCCTGTACATGAACACAAGAAGCCTGGGAAACATGCAGGAAGAATTGGAAGTCATGGCATGGTCAAAGAACTGTGATGTGACTGGAATAACAGAAACTTGGTGGGGTAACTCACATGACTAGAGCATTCTCATGGATGGGTATAAACTGGTTCAGGAACGACAGGCAGGACAGACAAGGTGGAGAAGTTGTACTGTATGTTAGAGAGCATTATGATTGCTCAGAGCTCCAGTATGAAACTTGAGAAAAGCCTGTTGAGAGTCTCTGTGTTAACTTTAGAGGCGAGAGCAACAAGGGTGATGTTGTGGTGGCCATTTGCTATAGACCACTGGACTAGGAGAATGAGGTAGACCAGTATTTCTCAACCTTTTAAGTAGCAAGTACCCCCTAACTTCTGAAAATTTTAATAAGTACCCCAACACTTAATTTTCCATTCTAGGAGCTGGGACCAGGCGGGAAGCAGGCAGCTGCCGCCTGCCTCCCTTCACTGGATTTTTCACCGCGTATCCCCTGCCTGTGTCTTGCGTTTCCCCAGGGGTACGTGTACCACAGGTTGAGAAACTATGAGGTAAACAAGGCTTTCTTCAGACAACTAATGGAAGTTTCCAGATCACAGGCCTTGGTTCTCAAGGGGGGCTTCAATCACTCTGACATCTGCTGGGAGAGCAGTACAGCACTGCACAGACAATCCAGGTAGTTTTTGGAGAGTGTTGGGAACAACTTCCTGGTGCAAGTGCTGGAGGAACCAACTAAGGGCCAAGCTCTTCTTGACCTGCTGCTCACAAACAGAGTAGAATTGGTAGGGGAAGTAGAAGTGTGTGGCAACCTGGGCAGCAGTGACCATGAGATGGGTGAGTTCAGGATCCTGACAAAAGGAGGAAAGGAGAGCACCAGAATATGGACCCTGGACTTCAGAAAAGCAGACTTTGACTCCCTCAGGGAACTGATGGGCAGGATCCCCTGGGAGGCTAATATGAGGGGGGAAAGGAATCGAGGAGGGCTGGCTGTATTTCAAAGAAAACTCATTGAGGGCACAGGAACAAACTGTCCTTATGTGCAGAAAGAATAGCAAATATGGCAGGCGACCAACTTGGCTTAACAGAAAAATATTTGGTGAGCTTAAATATAAAAAGGAAGCTTACGAGAAGTGGAAGCTTGAACAGATAACTAGGGAGGAGTAGAAAAATACTGCTCGAGCATGCAGGGGTGAAATCAGGAAGGCCAAAGCTAGCAAGAGAATTGCAGCTAGCAAGAGATGTGAAGTGTTACAAGAAAGGTTTCTACAGATATGTTAGCAACAAGAAGAAGGTCATGGAAAGTGTGGGCCTCTTACTGAATGGGGGAGGCAACCTAGTGAGAGATGATGTGGAAAAAGCTGAAGTACTCAAATGTTTTTTTTTGCTTCTGTCTTCACAGACAAGGTCAGCTCCCAGACTACTGCATTGGGCAGTAGAGTATGGGGAGGAGATGAGCAGCCCTCAGTGGTGAAAGAACAGGTTCAGGACTATTTAGAAAAGCTGGACATGCACAAGTCTATGGGGTGGGATGCAATGCATCTGAGGGTGCTGAGGGAGTTGGCTGATGTGACTGCAGAGCCATTGGCCATTATCTTTGAAAACTTGTGATCGGGGATCCCGGATGATTGGAAAAAGGCAAATACAGTGTCCATTTTTTAAAAATGGAAAAAGGAGGAGCCAGGGAACTACAGAGCAGCCAGCCTCACCTCAGTTCCCGAAAAAATCATGGAGCATGTCCTCAAGGAATCCATTTTGAAGCACTTGGAGGAGAGGAAGGTGATCAGGAACAGTCAGCATGGATTCACCCAGGGCAAGTCATGCCTGATGAACCTGATTGCCTTCTATGATGAGATGACTGGCTCCGTGGATGTGGGGAAAATGGTGGACATGTTATACCTTGACTTTAGCAAAGCTTTTGATATTGTCTCCCACAGTATTCTTGCCAGCGAGTTAAGGAAGTATGGGTTGGTTGGATTAATGGACTATAAGGTGGACAGAAAGCTGGCTGGATCATTGGGCTCACCAGCTCGATGTCTAGCTGGCAGCCTGTAATAAGCGGAGTGCCCCAGCGGTTGGTCCTGGGACCAGTTTTGTTCAACATCTTCATTAACGATCTGGATGATGGGGTGGATTGCACTCTCAGCAAGTTCGTGGATGACACTAGACTGGGGGGAGTGGTAGATACACTGGAGGCTAGGGATAGGACACAGAGTGACCTAGACAAATTGAAGGACTGGGCCAAAAGAAATCTGATGAGGTTCAACAAGGACAAGTGCAGAGTCCTGTATTTAGGATGGAAGAATCCCATGCACTGCTACAGACTGGGGACCGACTGACTAAGCTGCAGTTCTGCAGAAAATGACCTGGGAGTTACAGTGAAGAAGAAGCTGGATATGAGTCAATAGTGTGCCCTTGTTGCCAAGAAGGCTAACGGCATATTGGGCTACATTAGTAGGAACATTGCTAGCAGATCAAGTGAAGTGATTATTCCCCTCTATTCGACACTGGTGAGGCCATATCTGAAGTATTGTATCCACTTTTGGCCCGCCACTACAGGAAGGATGTGGACAAACTGGAGATAGTTCAGCGGAGGGCAACAAAAATGATTAGGGGGTTAAGGACATGATTTATGAGGAGAGGCTGAGGTAACTGAGCTTATTTAGTCTGCAGAAGAGAAGAGTGAGGGGGGATTTGATAGCAGCCTTCAGCTACCTGAAGGGTGGTTCCAGGGAGGATGGAGATAGGCTGTTCTCTGTGGTGGCAGATGACAGAACAGGGAACAATGGTCTCAAGTTGCAGTGGCAGAGATCTAGGTTGGATATTAGGAAAAACTTTTTCTTTAGGAGGGTGGTGAAGCACTGGAATGGGTTACCTAGGGAGGTAGTGGAACCTCCATCCTTAGAGGTTTTTAAGGCCCGGCTTGACAAAGCCCTGCTGGGATGATTTAGTTGGGGTTGGTCCTGCTTTGAGCAGGGGGTTGGACTAGATGACTTCCAGGGGTCCCTTCCAACCCTAATATTCTATGTTTCTATGCGCTCTGAGTATGAAAGCAACTATATGAAGCAGGCACAACAAAACCTCAATGTTCCTATTATTTGTACATGCTACTACTGGCTATTTTTCCCCAAGAGGATTAGCCTGATGGAAGCAGCCTGAACTATCTGGAATTGGATTCCCTTTATTTCATTTTGGGCACTCAGTAACTACAATGAGATTTAGGGCTTGTCTACACTGGGAGATTGATCATCATAGTTATAGCAGAATAACTAAAACAGGAATAATTACTCTGGAACACTTTTATTTAGAATGCCGTGTCCAAACAGGGGAGTTATACCGGCATAGCTAGAACGCAGCTTTAGAATATTTAGGAATATGGAATTTATTCCGCTTAAGATATGCCGGTCAATTTCTAGCTCTTGCCAGACAAGCCCTTAGGCTCCTAAATGACTAAATCACCTTTTAAAATAAGACTTAGGCACTTTTGAAAGCCTTACCCCTAGTCAGTACGTAAACTTGGGTGGGGAGGATATTCAATGTATTTTTGTCATCATTTTCTCCTGTTATTATATTAATCTTTTTAACCTCTTCATTTCTCTTCTACAAGTTATGGAAGCTCTAATTAATAACACTGAACATATTACTTAGGCCTTGTCTACATGAGAAAGTCACACCAGTTTAACTAAAGGTGTGATTTTAAACCAATTTATTTAAATAGGTGAAAAAGGCTGTGGGGGCATTCATGTCAGTTTAAGAGCAGCTCACTTGTGTTTGTGGCAATTTGTGTTCCTAACTGACTTAAACTAACCTGAAATAAACCTGGTTTAAATCAAAATATGAAAGTCTAAACAGGGGGTTGCACTGGTTTTCTAAATTAGTTTAAATCACACTTAGTTAAACTGGCTCAACCTTTTCCTGTAGAGAAAAGATACTGTTTCTACTCGGAGAGACCCTGATCTTACAAGCTGTTCCACTTGGGTGGACCCTGGTGCCCAGGCAGATGCTGCATGGGGTTTTATTTTGTAATCTATATAATTCAGTTCATATGAAATGTCGCTATACTGGGGCAACCTGAGCTCACGTTTTAATAATTCAACTTAAACTGGAAATGCTTTATAAAAAAGTATCCCATAATCCCTTTTATAACATACCCATTTATATGCATATATTCACTGATATTGCACTGAGCATCTTGCACATACATCACAAAATTTAAATTTAAGAAAAATAAATCAACATTCCCTGCCCCAGGTTCCTGCAGTGACTGTGGTAAAGGTAAAGCACCATTACAATAGGAGGAGTCTGGTGAAGAGAAGACAGAGAGGACATGATAATAGTTTTCAAATACATAAAAGGTTGTTACAAGGAGGAGGGAGAAAAATTGTTCTTGTTAACCTCTGAAGATAGGACAAGAGGCAATGGGCTTAAATTGCAGCAAGGGCGGTTTAGGTTGGACATTTGGAAAAACTTCCTCAGAGTAGTTAAGCCCTGGAATAAATTGCCTAGCAAGGCTGTGGAATCTCCATCTTTGGAGATTTTTAAGAGAAGGTTGAACATCTGTCCTGTCAAGGATGGTCTAGATAATGCTTGGTCCTGCCTTGAGTGCAAGGGACTAGACTAAGTCTAGGTCTCTTCCAGTCTTACAATTCTATGATAGCGCAATCACTGTAAAGCGGAAAATGCTGAGTTTTTAACATTGCCCATCCTCTGCTAACTGTCAGTACTTATTGTTATTACAGGGTAAAGTTCAGCCCGCGTAAAAGAGAAGCACAAGGACTGTGCACCTCCTGGGCTATATTTTGCTAGCTTAGGTGGAACTTCAGTAGTGCATAGCCCTCTGCACAGGGGAGAATCTGTAGGGTTCTATTGTTGAAGCTGATCGTGGTGTCCAGGAAGTTGAAGTTAGGTGGAAGTGTTCCAGAGAGAGTTTAGTGCTGGGTGGTAGTTGTTGAAGTTGTGCTGGAAATCTAAAAGGGAGTTTAAGCTCCCTGTCAAGATGATGAAAATACTGTCGACATATCTTGGGTATCTCCGTGGTTTCATGGCACGTTTATCCTCATCCCCAAAGGAAACCTGCACAAATCTTTCAAAAGACACGCCTTGGAGCTTAAGTTCATTATTTTGCTACACTCTAAAAATCATGGACTGAACACTGGATTTATGGCTTATTGCAAGTCTCTAACCCACTAACCCCCATTTTTGTCCTATAACTGCAGAGGTGTTAAAACAGGCACTCTATCTGGAATGGTCCCTTAGAATATGTGCTAACAACTTATGCTAAACAATCTGTTCATTCTTGTATTTAGCAGTGACGCCCAGACCTGAAGAAGGGCTCTGTGTGGCTTGAAAGCTTCTCTCTCTCACCAACAGAAGTTGGTCCCATAAAAGACATTACCTCACCCCCACCTTCTCTCTCTAATATCCTCAGACTGACATGGCTACAACTACACTGCATATACAGGTGATTGAAAGTTATGCTAATTGAATGGTATTATGCTTTTTCCACAATTCTGTTCACTTATATCAAGAGATATGTATCTCACAATCCCTTGCAAAGCTGAAGTCAGCTTTGGCACTGGAAAATACAAAGCCCATCAAAGACAAGGTATGTGAATATTCTGCACTGGTACAAGCTTGGGAGGTACTGTCACAGGCTAATAATACCAGGAAAAAAACAAGAGATAAGCAAAGGTACTGGACTAGTACAAATTGGTGTGTTAGAACTCAGTAATGTACACAGAAAGCCCTCTAACTTGTAAACAAGTCTGATATGAAAAGAGAGGTTTTTGAATGCATATTTCAAAGCACATCTTCTGTGCAAGCTGAACTGCGTGGTGTGAAAAACAAGCTTCCCAGACGGACTGGTATGGTATTAACTCATTCCTTTCTGTATAGCTCTGCTTTGACTTTACACAATACATTTGGCTATGCTTGGTTGTTTGGTCTTTTACATATTTCTAATACCGAATGCAAGTGTTGTTAAGCAATTGGCTATACTGTTAGCAATAATATGAAATTCATTAAAAATACAAAACACAGGCAAACCGCACAGATCAGGGGTTTGGTAATGGGATACATACAAAGCCAGACAGGCCCAGGAGCCATTGGCGCAAGGGCACATAAGATCCTCTTTGGTTCTAGCAAATGACCTTCATGGTCGTCTGCTATCTCATTTTTGAAACATGACTGCCATCTTCACAAGTTAATGCTGAATGTTATTATCCATAGGACAGTACACAATGCTGCACTCAATTTCCATTTTTGGTACTCTTTTTAAGCAATTACCATGTCTTTTCATGCACTAAAATGGTATATATGATATACATATTATAGATATAATATTTTGAGACAGTAAATAAATATTTATAAGAGCTAAGCAGAGTAAGAAATCAAATCACAGTCTCAAAAGAGGACTGTTTCTTGAATCATCTGTGCACTTGTTGTGTACAGATAAGCTCCCCAATACTGAATAATGCTGCAAGCTTCAGGCAAGGTAAGAACCCACTTGTTTCTACTACTGTATGAACAAGGACAACACTGTTTTAGTCTGCTGATCTAACATACACATTAAATGTGGAGATAAAAAGATATATATGTCTTTTTCTCTCTCAGACATCACAACCTCTCAGGGTCTGATTCTTCTCCTTCAGAATCTGAACAATTCCCACTGACTTCCATGTGGCTTCATTGGTCATGCAGTGGGAGAATGGGGTGCAAGGAAGGTGCGTTGTGTGTGTTTGTGCGCATGTACAGACACAGACACATGTGAGTGTATCTGAGCAGCACACAAATGAAATAAAAAAATCCAACCAGTTTCAGACTGCAGGAGGTTGCACATATTTGGAAAGACTGCATGTACAGTAGAACCTCAGAGTTATGAACACCAGAGTTATGCACTGTGTTAAACGTAAACTACTAAAAAAATAACGGGAAACTTTAAAAAAAGATTTGGCAAGTGAAGGAAACTCTTTCTGTGTTTGTTTCATTTAAATTAAGATGGTTAAAAGCAGCATTTTTCTTCTGCATAGTAAAGTTTCAAAGCTGTAGTAAGTCAATGTTCAGTTGTAAACTTTTGAAAGAACAACCATAATGTTTTGTTCAGAGTTACGAACATTTCAGAGTTATGAACAATCTCCATCCCTGAGGTGTTCATAATTCTGAAATTCTACTGTATGTATGAATTGATGGGACAGTTCCCCAGGCTGGTAATGACTAAGTCTTTATAATCTGATAGCTGTTTGGTGACCTATGTGATATAAGTTGATGGCTTCAGTTCAGTTCGTAATGGACAAAAATACACACAACATCACAAAAGAGCAGGAGTTGGGAAGTCTAAACTGGCTCCTCGTCCTCCCCCATGCAAGGTGGGTGAGCCCTGGCTAGTTTAAGCAGATCAGCACTCTCCCTGCATAGCCATTTGATCTCTCTCATGCTTCTAAAAAGACAGCCGATTCATTGGGTGACCTTCTCATCATCCAGTCCCCCACCTGACACTCCTATGCCATGACAGCTGGGATGGAAGGCCAGGTTCCCACCCTCTGAGGAGTACTGGTTGTGGGCAGAGGGCACAGAATACAGGAACAGTGATGTGTCCAGAACTGTGTGAGTGGTTGTGGGGGGAGTTAGAGTATTGGTGGACTGAGGTATCCGGTAATCTAAGAGAAGAGTAGAAATTTTAATGTGCCCAAGTGAAACTACTGCTGCAATAGAGGAGGAGACATCTTGAGTCCCTAAAACGCTGAAGCTATTTTCACAAGAGGGCTGAATTGGCAGCAAGCAGCTAGTTTTTCACAAGACGCAGCACTGCAGCAAGAACTGAAAATATCCCAGTATTACATGTGGGGCTCAGTAAATTAGTGCGGTAGCACTGTCTAATCTGGGTCGGACAGGAGGACTGCATTCTCTTTGTCTTCAACTGCTAACAGGCTTCTGTGAAGTACCAGACTAATCAGCCTAAATCACTGTTTCCTCAAACTGTGAGTCATAAGCCACCATGGTTTGAAGAGCCTGTCCTATATCTGCAGAATCACACAGTTTGAGAATCCAGAGAGAGAGGACTGAGAAAAATAGTAAGTCATTAAGCAGGGCTCTTTTTTAGGACAAGACTATACTTAAAAATTAGCTGGCTTGGACACAGCTTTGGAACTCAGGATTTGAAAAATTCACACTCCTAGCCACCACAGCTATGCTGACCGGGCCCCTGGTGGAGACATGGCTAGGTTGATAATGTTTCCGTCAACCTAACCGCTGTCACTTGGAGAGGCGGATTACCTACAGCAACGGAAAAACCCTTCCTATGGTGCTACAGAGGCTTAGCTACGGAGCCGTAGCTGTGTTACTATAGCACCTATAGTGTAGACACAGTCACACAAAATTAATGAAAAAGCTGGAAAACACCTACTCGAGGTCACTCATTGGGTTTAATAGGTGGATATGCAATGCAGGTAAGGATGCAAGTAACAAGATAGAAAATTATCTGTTAGTGGTTTCCCTGTAGTTTTGAAATTACATTCTATGTTGAAAACACAAATATTTTCCCTAATTCCATGGCCTTTGTTAGTGTATAAAAAACACAATCTGAAGCTGACATACACACAAGTATGTATATGTGTAAAAGAATACTGTAGTATAAGAAATGCAACATGAACAAAGATGGCAGTAAAGATCATGTAATATGGTTAACATGGTTCTCCAGAGTAGTCCATCTGTCACTTTTTTCAAGATAAGCTCTTGTGACAATTTAAAATTATTTGTATCCAAAACAAAAATCTAATCAAGCATTTCCTGAGGATTAACACAGTCAAATACACCATGGCAGTGAAGGCATATCACAAAAGGCAAAGAAACAGCATAGCTGTGAGCTGCTGAAGATAGGAATGTTTCTGACAGGAAGCCCATGCTGGCCTGTTTGGGACACTTGCCAAAGGCTACACTAATCTCTCATATTTATACATCCCACAGTTACCACAGACTGCAGTAGGATGTCAAAGGAACACACTAACTGAAAGGGAGTATGAACTCACAAGGATGAAAAATAGAAGAGCGGTGAAATCAGCTGAGCCTGAGTGGACATTCCACCTCACACCTGGAGAGCACATACATTCTAGTGTTTGCCCAATCTTTTTCCTCAGAAAGGCAAAGATATGGCACTCGGTATTCTATAACTAGGGATGTACTAATCTCTTTATTAAACAAGAACAGGGATGGCTCCTGCAACAATATGCTTTAAAGTGAAGGGACCCCAAAGAGGTTAAGAGTATCATTCAGTCTTTATAGGCTATTCAGTGTTTGATTCTTTCTGCCGACACTCCCAACCAGCATTATAATTAGTGCCAAGGCAGAAAGAATGTTTTTTTAATAAGATATGGACTCCTGGCCACTGTGTAACTAGCCTGAGGTTGCCAAACAAACTCACTTCACATGGGCTGCTGAATAGCTATCAGACAGTAAAGGATTCATTTCAGAGTTGTTGAGTACCCTCAGCTGCCCATTAATTCAATGGATGTTATGGGTGGTCAGCAAATCTGAAAATATCATCCTAAAATTATCATTTGCATTTTTTGAAAAATGGATGTAGTTAAAATTAAATACCTCTCTTTCCAATGGGCAAAAGTTGTATGTCAAGTTGGGGAAGTGGGCTCAAAAACAGAGCTAGTCTGGAATTTTTCTACAAATTATGTTTTTGTTGAAAAATGCTAATTTGTCACAAGTGAAACTGCAAAGCGGGACTGGGTTTACTGAGTTTTCTGACCCCAAAAAGGTCGAGAAAAAAATTTCAAACTTGTCAAAACTCATTTTCAAAATGAAAATGTCTGGCTTAACAAACTTTTTGTTTCAAAATTTTAACTTATTAGTCTGAAAAAAGGTGAAACAAAGAAAAAAGGTCAAACTCAAAATGAAATATTTAGAAATTATCAAAACAAAATGTTTTGATTCACCCAAAATAAAAATAAAAATAAAACTGGGTTTTCAGGTTGTGAATATTTTCAAGATTTTGAGTTTTCATCCTGATTTGCTATAGGAAAAAATGTCAAACTCTTAAAAATAGTCACGGCTGGGAAAACTGTTTCCCATCCAGCTCTGTTGATGAACGTTAGTCTGAATTTTGACCACCTGTTAATTTCGACCATCAAACTTTTTACTTGATATTGCCAAACGAAGTTGAGTTTTTGTGCAAATTTTTAGGTAATTGTTAGTCTGTAAATAAATACCCATATTCACATGCAAAAAAGGGTATGTGAGAGTACACCCGAGTATTCCTTAATAGCTATTTGTAATTCTCCTGTTCAAAAAGTTCCAGTCAAACATTGAACAGAAACAATACCATGTGATTCTCACTATAAGTCAAGGGAACTTAAGCTTCTAAAGTGCCTAAATCACTTTTGAGCTTTTATGTCACTTTGGTACTTCTGAAAATTTTGCCCAAAGTAAACAATTTGCAAACATCCGTAGACTGAAATTAAGCTGTTTCTCAAACATTTAATGAAAATAAATGAATTTATTAAACACAAAGTCTTCAAAGTGCTTTACAACCATTCATTCATTAACTGCATCAACTGTAAACACACTTGTGAGGGAGATGAAAATTATTATCCCTATATTGCAGACGGGGAAATTGAGGCACCGACATTAAGTGGTTTCCCTGAAGTGTCACAAAAAAGTTAGCGTCGGAGTCAGGAATAGAACTAAGGAGTTTTTGGCTCCCATATGTTCCTGTGTTCAAACCAAACTCTCTCTTAAAAGGAGATCCCATTGAGAATATCTGGGAAGAAAGAGCCAAGTCAATACAAATACCGTATCTTCGAATAATTAACCAGTGTGGGAAGGGAAAAAATGTCCTAACAAAAGTGAAAGCTCAGTACTTTCAGTTTGATACATTTGAAAGTTTCTTCCATTAGGAAAACCTTGCTGTAATCTGAAAAGACATGGATTTTTAATTAAAGATGAAACACTGTGCTTGCCCTCCACTGAGCACTACTTAATGGCAAGTTATTGTGCATGCCATATTCTTGCAAAAACTAATTCAGATTGTTCCGCATCATGTTTCTCAGCTTAGATTCACTGTCCATTTCATTATTGTAAGAAATATCTCCTCCTCCTTATATTTTGGCTTATTTTATTCACTACCTCCTACTCCTTCAACTTGTCACCATTTTACCTTTTTTTCCCCCTTCTAATGCCAAGGAGAATGTACAAACGTTTCACATGCTTTTCCACAACAGAACTCAGCCAGTATTAACCGCGGATTAGGCAGTCTGTGCCAGCTCGGTCATAAAGAAAACCTCTCTCTGAGTTTTCTTTGCCCTCAGAGGGCACCCCCCGCCCCCCAGCTATCAGGCTAAAGATTATAACCTTGGGTTTCTCAGTCAATTGGTTAGTCGGTGACTCAGCATTCAGCCCTCAGTTTACTCCTGCAGCAGAAAACAAGCAGTTGAAAACAATACCTGCAAAAGAATCTAAATTATTTTAATCCAGTGCAGATTTTGTGAGCTCTAATGAAGCTGCTGCTAGTTGTTAGTTAACATGCGTTGGCTGGTGAGTTGGTACACACTGCTTTTGGGGTTCATGGGAAAGCAGGCACAGAAGAAGCTGTGCAACGAAGTCTAATTTGCATAGTAGTAGGCAGAAGCTCAGCAGTGACTTACTTCACTTTGATTTGACAATTTCATGCTGTGTTACTGTTCCTTAGCTGTGGAGATGAAGGAAAATCCCTGCAGAGGAAGAAGCCTTGCTAGGAATGCAATGTGCAAGCGGTGAACTGGGCAGTGATAGAAATGGAACCTTGTCTCCTGTAATTTGCCCTCACCTAGCTACCAAGGGCAGAATTCATCCTGTTATTAACACAATCGCAAGGGCTTAAGCTGGTATCCACGAAGAAGACTTAGTGAAGGAAACTTCACCAGGCAGCTACATTTTGGCACATGAAGTAGCCACAACTCTACTGCTGGAGTGGGCAGCAGCGCCTCAAAAGTGGATGACACAGCCAAAAAAATGTGTGTAGTGAGGGTGACTAGAGAAAGCACTGACTTGAGTTGTTCTTTTCTGAAGCTCCTATTGGCAAAACCTATTGGGAACCCAGGGAAAAATTAACTGTGGCCCCTCCACAGTACGTTGACATGGGGCCGAAACAGGTTCATTGCCTGTCCTCCCAAAAGGTGAGTCTCCTCTCATGAGCAGTGGGCTTGACTGGGGCAGAGGCATTCTGCATTCTGTATTTCACATCTCCCTGCATCAGCTTTACTGAATCAGGATCAAAGCCTCTCTCAAATATCCTGCCCCCTCCCACACACATCCCCTCCCATGCCCAGCTGCTAAAATTAAGGGGAAAAAATGGCAACTAATGTTATAGTACGTTCTGGTTTGATGAGAATGGAAAGCCCTTCTGGTGCTTCTTATCACTCCTCTAATTAGCAAGAATGTTTAATATTTCACTGCTTGAAATAGCAGCAGTCCTTCTCTTATCGGGAAGGAATTACATTTCCGTAAGCCAAAGGATAACATCTGAGGATAGTACTTAGAAATGTTTGTTAAACAAGCCACTTTTGTTTTACAGAAAACAACCAAACCAGTCCCAACCAACCAAACAAAACCAATTAAAAAAAAAAAAACCACGCCTGGAAAATGTTTGCAAAAGTGACCAGTGATTTTGGATGACTCAGTGTGGGTGCTCAACTGGAGACACCTCAGAAAAGTTCCTGAGTCCTGCATTTCAGAGAGTGCTGTACGCTCACTCTCTGAAAATCAGGCCCCTTTTTAAAGTGTCTCAGGTTGGGTATCTAAACTTTGAGTCACCCCAAATCACTGGACACTTTTGAAAACATTGCATGTGCCCCCCTTTCTTCCTCCCCCCCTCCCCCCCGTTCACTTCTGAAAATCTTGACCAGTTTTTAGATCATTCTGTCAAAGTATGACTAAGTATACCATGATTTAAGCCTCAATCATCTTGAGATGAAAAGATGAAGGTGAATTTTACAGAGTGTCGAGTATCTGCTAAGATACCAAGATCCTTAAAGCCAAGATGGGATATGAGCTGCATTATGTTGCAAGAAAGAGCTATATTGATCTCCTTGTTTTGCTGCAGAGAAGGCCTTCTATTATTTAATATGAAATGCAGGGCCTGCATTTCTACTGCAGTCTCTAAAATCAGTTATGTTTTGTAATATTTATCACAACTTCAGAGCACCCTGGCACACCTACACTAATGCTCACTCTGTCTTCAAAATTAAGTAGTGTGGGGGTCTCGTATAATAAGGTAGCAGCTCCGCTGGCTTCTCCAGAGGGATTTCAGAGATGTGCATGCTGTGGAACTGTAGGGTGCCAGTGTATTCACAGCGAAGGGTAAGATGACATCATGGCAAACGGGAAAGGTTGGTCTCCAAGTTCACAAACCAGTAAAGAGATTACTCACATATGCCTGGTTTAAACAATATGTGATGCGTGATGGATTAAATGCACAGGAAATCTAACAAGACTCCCATACACAGATGGCAAATACCCATTGGTCAAAACTACCCATCTTTTTCAATTTCAAAAATAAGTAAATAAATAAAACCCACTTATCTTGGACTGTGTTTTGCACCAACAGCAGAGACGGCTAATGTGAACAGATTTAACTTTTTGCTCATGCAGCACCACAAGGCCCTTTCCACACCATCCCCTAAACTCTCCCTATCTCACTATGCCAGGCATCCACCCTCTCTCCATTTAAATCCATCCTGACAACTCACTTCTCCCACAAGGCCCATAAATGCTAATCCCGGCCCATGAAAGCTGTCAGCACACCATCATGAAAAAGCTCCAAGGACCATATTCTGTTACCCTTACTCACACCGCGTAGTATTTTACTCTGAGAGCAGTCTTACTGATTCCTGTGGGACAATTGGCCATGTGACATGCTACTGAATTAGATCTTTAATTAACACCATCATCTGCATCTCCCTGTGCATCCTTCTGTTATTTAAGCTGCAAACTTCTCAGGTCTGGGGCATTGTCTCCTTTGTGTCTTATATTATTACAATGCCTAACAAGCTGTTAGTACTTACAAAGAATTGATAATAAACCCATGAATAAATAACTAATAGTGTGGTTATAGTGACAGAAGATGTGATTTTTTAAAATCTTTTTTGCACGACACAATTCTATTAAGAAATTTGTTCTCCTTGTTGCTCCAGTGATTTCGATCTTGCTGTAAATATATCTCAATGCTTTTTAAAAATACCTACCAGAATAATTTTCCAAAGCACCTAAGTCCCACTTTTAAAAAAAATTGACTTAAGGCCAGCTTTTTAAAAGGTGTTTTGGCACCTGGATTTTAATGGGAGTTAGGCACCTAAACACCTTTAAAAATCTGAGCCTTAGGCACTTCAATTAACATCAGTGGGACTTAGGGTCTTAAATGCCTAAGTTATTCACTTTGAAAAATGTTCCTCTGTCTTTTTTCACAAATAGTAATAGAAGAAGAATTCATACACAGAAAAAAGTAAGCTTGGTGGATTATTTTTTCCCCTTCCAAAACATACAGAAAGGACAGCAAAGAAGAAAATATATATACACACACTTTTTTAAAAAAAAAACTACATCAATCCTGAACTAAAATGTCTGGCAAGGACATATTTTGTATGTTGGTGCTCTGAGAAAAGCTCCTGCCTATCAGAATGAAGCATAGGCCGAACCATCTTCAGGAGGGCAAATCTATTTTTTCTGTTAGCATTCAGAAAAAGGTTAACAGCAGTCTCAAAGAGTTGCTCCTGTCTGCTATTAAATGTGTCTCCTGGTTACACGTAACACATTAAGGCAGAAGCCAATGTGTTGTTACATTCCTGGAACAATGTATTGTTAAGAACAAACTATCCCAAACTGCTAAACAGAGAGACACAGACAATAATTGTGGAATGAATCATGCTGGCTGCTGTGGGAATCCTTAGAGGCTCCAGGTGAGGAAGTGCATCGAACAAGACCTTACCTGTTCCAAGTAGCGTTGGAGCAGGCCCGTCGCTGCTGAGTCCCCCGCTCATCCAAGGCTGCCTGCTCTCTCTTGCCCAGATCACTGAGGCTGGGCGAACTCATGAACTTCAACCTGCGAAGAGTCCTCATGGTCAAATGTGTGTTTGCGCGTGGCAGCTACAGATACACCATCCTTTTACACACACACACACGCAGCTGGAGCAGCAGCAGCAGCAATGCGAGCAGTTCTCTCCGTTTGCTGTTCAAAAAAGAAACTTAAAAAAAAAAGAAGAGAGAACCAGTCTCTACAGAGCACACCTCTGCCAGCAAGAAAACAAACCTTTAATCAGATCAAGTGTGATGTCATAAACTGTGGTTAATAATTTCTCCAGTCCTTTTAAAATATAAAAGCCAAACTTCTTTCTGCTGCTTTAACAGTTCTCTGGGGCCCCTTTTAACTAGCAGCTGACCAAAGTGGAAAGATTTCCCCTTCCTCCTGCCCCTGTGCACCAAAAATGAAGAGTATCATTCAACATGCTGCATGTTCCACCAGTCCTGGGAATAGCTCCTTTCTTCAGCCAACTGGTTTTTTGAGTTTTTTTCCCCACCCCTCTCTCCTCACTCATAACTGGAAATGAAATCAGAAGACAACGGAAGAAAAAAAACCCAACCAATACTGACGCACTGAGACTTTATTGGAAAGTTTCATAACTGCCTATGCCCTGTCACATTATGATACATACATACATTCGCACTCGCGCACACACTGGCACAAATCTCCTGTTTGCCTCAGAGGCTGTTTAAACTGAAAGCGTCTGATAAGCCACAAGAGTGAGAGTATTTAAAAAAAAAAAAAAAAAGAAAAATGAATACAGACCAAAAAGTGGAAGCTGGTGCTTTCATTTTGAGACACTTCAGAGGTTAAATAGAATGAACAAGAGGGTTAACTATTTGAGTTTTTTTTTTAATTGAAATAACAGCTTCACAATCTGGGGCATGTATACTCTCAACAAAAGCCCCAACTCAGTTATCTTCAAAGGGAAGAGCATCCTGCTCTCCTGAGACTGCAATATTCGTGAAAATGATCTGCTGGTGGAAGATTCTACCCAATTTGACTTCTTGTTGTGCCAAGTTTTTGTTTCAAATCAAAAGTATTTTCCTTATCAGATAAGTACTGACCTACCTTTGTAACAAGTTTTCTAAAACCAGAATGGCTTGTAATATAGCATCAGGTTGGACATGCATCAGGTGAGCATGAGACAACACTTTGGGCCAGATTCATGTTAGTAATAGATTACTCTGCAAACAGCCCAACTGAAACCAAAAAGACTACTCGCAGAGTAAGATACTATTCAGCATAAGAGTATCAGAATTTGGACCTCCTTTTGGGATAAAATTTCACAGAACATTTATAATTTTTTGTTTCATTTGTTTTCCTTGTATATGAATGTCAGCTGCCTAGATCTGTGAATCCATTTTGAGTATATGTAGGCTTGGAAGGATTCTATTTTTATTAGTAAATGTCAGTAAACATCAATTTCACTGTACACAGGCAAATTGATGAAAAAATATTTCCATTAATACTAATCAAAATGTATGGAGTCAGAAAAATGCTACTTGAGAACTTTAAAATTAGAGTTTGATTTAAGGATATTTACTTTATATATTTTGACATGTGATGTTGACAATCTGTGTTTTAATGGTTACATGAAAACTGATTTTGAAATGCACAGATGCCTTATCTGAATCGGTAATTTGTAAGCATTGTCAAAATCTGATTTATTTATTCCCTCACTTCCCAAAATTGAGCTCAGCTCTTTGCATATTGTCTGGGGGGGTTGGTCAGATCACACAGGGAAAAAAACATTTTATCTTGGGTTAATACTAATGGTCAAGCCAAGACAGTTTACTTTTCTGTCAGCTGCCTCCTCCCACCCAAATATCTTGGCGTATGGGAGATGTATGAAATAGAAAAAATCATTTTTAAGATTACCGTTCTAAATCTAACCTACCTTTGTACAAAGTCTTGGTTATTTCTACTCTGTTCCAGATGGTTAAACCCCTCAAACAAACAAACAATCCACTATATACAAGGCATCAAAAGGAAAACAAACACAACAGAGTATCACTGTATTCTAAGCAATGAGATGGCTTCTACAGCATACAAATCAGTGACTTAAAACAGATATAGTAGAACCCTGTTTGTTCAAATAGGATGAAGGACACTGAATTTATCTGGATGAACAAAGGAGGAAATTGGAGAACATAACAATTTGTAGTAGAGTTTTCTGGTGAGGTGGTTCAGCTAAGCAAGGATCTACTCTGTTTAATGAAATGACTATCTGATAAACTGGTTAATTTGTGATAATGAAATTCTGCCTTGTTTTGGTTTCTATTCTCCTTTGGAGGCAAACATTTACTGCTTCTCACCTGCTGTGAGTCTTATAGGTTTTACAAAATGTGTATTAAATATTTCTTGGAATTTTAGTTCCTTCTCCTTTCTTGACAGCACAGGAAAGCTTCCAAGCTGCACATTAGTTATGCCTGCATATTAGATATTAGCAATTCTCTTAATGCAATGATAATTTATAAACTCCTCTCTTAATTGCTCATCTTCTCTTTCTTCCTTTGAATGCTCCACTTGCTCACTTGAGTAATCTCAGTGCTTGTGATATGTTTTCAACTGCCTATAGGAAATGAGACTGCAAAAAGCAATACTAGCCTTCACCTCACAGCAAGTTTCCACAGTTTAGTATCTAACAGAAGGAAAACAAACTCTCTCATTCTATAACTTCAAATTCCACATCAATAGCTGAACTGCATTAACTTCTATCCATCAGTCTCAATAACTGGCCTCTGCTTTTGAATACTAGATTCAAAGCAATGATGTATTTGGGGGGGGGGGCGGCGGACCAGGCCCCTGGGTGCTGGGGGAGTGGTCGCTGGACCAGCCCTTCATGATGTGCAGCGGTATGGGGGCGCAGGAGGCTCTGAGCTGCCCAAGAGCCTCCTGCACCTTCCACCCCCTGCAGATGGTGAAGGCTGGCCTGGGCCCCCCAGGCTGGGGGTGAGGCCGCCCTGTCCAAGCCAGCGCCGGGCTGCAGGGCTGCAGCGGGAGAGGAGGGTGCTGCGTGGCGGGTAAGTGCGGGGGGGCGGCGGAACCAAATCTGCATTTGTGCCCCCCCCCCAGGCTTGATGTCTCCCCACAGATACAAACAACCCCACCTTCCCCCGGGACAGCTGGGGGGGCGACACCTGGACCCCCCTGCCCTGTGCAAGTCGTGAGGCTTGGGAAGGGGGTGGCAAATGCAGGCTTGGCCCCCGAGTGCTGGAGACCCATGGTATGCCACACAAACCACAGGGGATGAGAATCATTTCCACTTCAGTTTTCTCTGTTCAGTAGAAGTGGGCAGCCTTTGTTTACACTCCTTCTCCCTCCCACTAATGTGGAACCTATGCTTCCACCTGATCAAATATTGATTTACACATAAGCTACTTTGCCTACATTCATAATAACAGAATCACAGCTCAATCACTTTATAAGCATTAACTTGTCTACCTGGTGAAAAAGCCCAAAGTCACTAGTATGCTTTAAATTAGCCTTCTAGTTTACTTCTCTCTATCAGACCCATGTAGAAAGACAAGTTCTAATTCAGCCTGAAAGCCACTGGGAATTAGGTAAAAATTTATTATTCTCATTTATCGTTTCAAATGAAGCACAGTGAGCCAGGGCAGAGTTGTAAACAGGAGCCAAGAGTTCTAACTCCCAGGCCCAGACTCTAACCACTGGATGCTAGGCCTTCGTTCTGCATGCTAGGAAGAGCACAATGCTGCCTGGTGTAAGGGTATGGTGACCACATAGCAAGTGTGAAAAATCGGGATAGAAAGTGGGGAGGTAATAGGTGCATCTAGCCCTGAATATCAGGACTGTGATAAAATCGGGAATTCTGGTCACCCTAAGTAAGGGACAGAGAGAAAGGGAGGGATGGTTAGGGAACAGGGGAGGAGCAACAGTGCTCCCTGACTGACTTTGGCTGAGTCTACAACACTTACGGTGGTGTGTAGACTACAGGGACTACACATGTAGCTTGCAAGGATCTGGCAGCGGGGAAAGGGTCCGGCAGTGGGGAAACGCTTTGGCAGTGGGGAAAGGTTCCAGCAGTGGGGAGGCAGCGGGGAAAGTCTCAGGGAGCTGCTGCCAGAGCCCTTCCCTGCCACTGGAGCCTTTCCCCACTGCCCCCTCCCTGCCAGTGCCTTTCCTCATTGCTGGATCCTTTCTCTGTGGTGCGGAAAGGTTCTCGCAGCAGGATGCTACACTGCTAAAAATAGCAGTATAGACATGGGAGGCACTGCCTGATGTGTAGAGAGCCACGTTGGAGCTCTGGACATTCAGGTGTGTAGGACACGTTACTTGCCTAAGCTGTGCCTCACCATTTACACTATTTACGCACATGCTAGCTGGGTTTGCAGTGTCTGCACACTACACACTGTCACAAGTGTAGACGTAGCCTTTGAGCTATAAAAGGGTTGGGATGCTGCCATTGCTCTGCAACCTCTTACTAAAAGAGCAGCCCCTATACACCATTTACTTCGGAATAAAGGGGGGACTTTCTGAAGGTTTAAGCATTGCACAAGAGGAGGGATGAGAGCATCCCAAACAAGTAGTCACACAGGAAAGAGAGGAGAGTTGCCATTTGTTGGCTTCATAACGAATAATCATTGCATCTTAAAAACAAATAATACCTGGTATTTATATAGAGCCAAGCCTCCAAAGTCCTTTACAGACATTAATTCAATCCTAGCACAAAACCATGAAGCAGATAAACATTATTGTACTTTTAACTCATCTGGGACCTGTAGCCCAACGGTTAAGTGACTTGACCAATGCCACACAGCAAGATGGTGGCAGAGTGGGAACAAAACATTGGAGTCCAATGTCCCAGTTCTCTGTCCTAACCACTAAACACAACACTGCCGCCACTCCGCCATCCTTCTTGGTCTGATATTCAGAAACCTATTCTTCCCTCCATGAGGACCCAATACTACATGGAATTGTGTATGGGCGGACCCTACAGCCTGCACAAAACCCTAATGAAGTCAGTGGGACTTGGCATGGCTGCAGGGGTCTGTTCACGATGAATCACTTGCAGGACCAGGGTGTAAAAAAACCCACAACTTTGATAAAGAATAACAAGAGTTATGTGAGTTATATTGATGGGAGACTAGTCTCCCAGTCCAGCTGGACAGTCCTAGATGACATGCACTGTTGCTGCAGCCCAACGCCAGTGCCGTGTGTAGAAAACACAGTTTAAAAAAAATCAATAAAGTGCAACCTAAAGTGTATCTATTCTTAGTAGAAGATGTTTCTTTGCAATTGAATGCTGCATTTTAATGATTATAGTATTGCCAATGACAAAGATTCAAAAATCTTGAGTCAGGCTTCCACATCCCAAATAATGAGATTCGTTTAAAAATAATAAATATTGGGTTCTTTTTATTTGCCTTCTGGCTTTTGAGCTTTTCTGTAGAGTTTTCAAGCTTTTCTGAATAACTAAGAGGGCCAGAAACTTACTTGAAAAGAAAAGAAAAGAAAAACAAGGTTACTTACCAGTAACTGTTGTTCTTCGAGATGTGTTGCTCATATCCATTCCAATGTAGGTGTGTGCGCGCCCCGTGCACAGATTCCCGGAACTTTTTCCCTAGCAAGCCCCGCATGGCCAGCTCAGGCGCCCCCTGGAGTGCCGCGCTCATATCGCGGTATAAAGGGCGCTGCTGGCACCGCGGGTCCCAGTCCCTTCTTTCTGCCAACTCCGACAGTGGGGACGGGGGGTGGGTTTGGAATGGATATGAGCAACACATCTCGAAGAACAACAGTTACTGGTAAGTAACCTTGTTTTCTATCTTCGAGTGATTGCTCATATGCATTCCAATGTAGGTGATTGAGTAGCCATACCTTGGAGGAGGGTAGGAGTTATCGGTGACCTGCTCTAGACAGCACGGCCCTGCTGAACCCTGCGTCTTCCCTCGCTTGTTCCACGATGGCGTAATGCGATGTGAACGTATGGACTGACGACCAGGTCGCTGCCCTGCAGATGTCCTGCAGGGGAACCCTTTCTAGAAAGGCTGCGGAAGAGGCCTGGGCCCTAGTGGAGTGTGCTCTCACCGGCCCTGGGAGGGGTACTCTTGCCTGCTCATAGCATGCTTTAATGCAGGCAGTAATCCATTTGGAGATGCGCTGGGTGGAGACAGGCAAGTCCTTCATCCTATCCGCCACAGCTACGAAGAGCTGTGTCGACTTCCGGAAAGACTTGGTCCTCTCGAGATAGAAGGCCAAGGCTCGCCTGACGTCCAGCGAATGCCCCCTCCTTTCCTCCTCCGACCCGTGGGGTTATGGAAAGAACACAGGAAGGAAAATGTCCTGGTTACAGTGGAACTGAGACACCACCTTAGGCATAAAAGCCGGGTGAGGCCTCAGCTGGACCTTATCCTTATAAAAAACCGTGTAGGGGGGCTCCGAGGTTAACGCCCTCAGTTCGGAGACCCTTCTGGCCGAGGTGATAGCCACTAGGAAGGCCACCTTCCATGACAAAAGTAGAAGGGAGCATGTAGCCAAGGGCTCGAATGGACCATCAGCCCGTTAAGGACCAAGTTGAGGTCCCAGGGTGGCACCGGGTCCCGCACCTGAGGGAAAGTCCTCTTCACCCCTTTAAGGAACCTCACCGACATAGGGTGAGAAAACAGGGAGCGGCCCTCCATGGGTTGGTGGAAGGCCGAGATGGCTGCTAGGTGGACCTTGAGGGAGGCCAAAGCCAGGCCCTGCAGTTTAAGCTGCAGTAAGTACTCCAAGATGGCCTGTATAGGTGAGATGCTAGGGTGTAACCCTCTCGCTTCTGCCCACCCCGAAAACCTCCGCCACTTAGCTTTATATGTTACTTGCGTGGACGGCTTCCTGCTGCCCAGGAGGACCTGTTGAACCTGCATGGAACAGGCTCTCTCTCCCTCCGTCAGCCACAAAGTCTCCAGGCGGTGAGGTGGAGGGAGTCCAGGTCGGGGTGCAACAAGCTCCCATGGTCCTGGGAGATCAGGTCGCACCGTCTGGGTAGCGGAATCGGTTCGGTGATGGAGAGGTCGAGCAGCATGCTGTACCAATGCTGTCTCGGCCACGCTGGGGCAATCAGGATAATGTCCGCCCTGTCCCTCTTGATTTTGAGGAGGACTTGGGGCAGGAGCGGGACGGGGAAAAGCATACATTAAATCCCCTGTCCAGGGAATCAAAAAGGCATCGGACAGAGAGCCCGGCTCGCGACCCCTGAGCGAGCAAAACCTCGGGCATTTCCTGTTCTCCGCTGTAGCGAACAGGTCCAGATGGGGAGTACCCCACCGTTGGAAGAGGCAAGCCACTATGTCCTGGTGTAAGGACCATTCGTGGCGGGGAGAAAAAAATCTGCTGAGGCGGTCTGCCTCGCTGTTCCGTACCCCCGGGAGGTGAGAGGCAGATAAATGAAACCCGTGCCTCACCGCGAAGTCCCAGAGGTGAATGGCTTCCTGGCAGAGTGCCGAGGAACGTGCCCCCCTTGCCTGTTCATGTAGAACATGGCTGCCGTATTGTCCGTAAGGACTCGGACCACTCTGCCCCTGAGGAAGTGGAGGAAGGCCTTGCAGGCCAATCGGACCGCTCTGAGCTCGCGCACGTTGATGTGCAGAGCTCTCTCCTCCAGTGACCACAGCCCTTGGGTGCCCTGATCGTGAGAAATGTGGGCTCCCCATCCCCGATCGGATGCGTCTGTGATGAGCGTCACAGATGGGATGAGCTCTCTGAAGGGGACGCCCAACATCACTTCCCTCGGGTCCCTCCACCAATCGAGGGATGACAGCACCTGTGGGGGAACCAGGACCATTCTAGTTAGAGAATGCCGGTGTGGTACATACACCGAAGCCAGCCACGCCTGGAGAGGTCTAAGCCTCAATCGTGCCAGTCTCACCACATATGTAGAAGCCGCCATATGTCCCAACAGCTGCAAGCAGTGCCTGGCTGTCGTCATGGGGGACAAGTGGAGATCAGATATGATGGCTGCCATCGCCTCAAATCTTGCTTGAGGGAGGAAGGCTCTGGCTTGTACCGCATCTAGCCTGGCTCCAATAAACTCAATACATTGTACCGGAGTGAGTGTGGACTTTTGCTCATTGATAAGCAGCCCCAGTCTAGTGCACAATTCGCGTGTGAGGAACAGACTATGTCTCACATGGGAACTCGACCTCCCCGATTAACCAGTCATCCAGGTAGGGGAAGATTTGAACACCTTTACGGCGCAGGTGGGCTACCACCACAGCCATACACTTAGTAAAGACCCTAGGTGCTGAGGAGAGCCCAAAGGGTAGGGACCGAAACTGATAATGGCGTCCCGCTACCACAAACCTCAAAAACCGCCTATGGGCCGGTAATATCGAGATGTGAAAGTATGCATCCTTTAGGTCAAGGGCGGCATACCAATCCCCTGGGTCAAGGACCGGAATGATTGTGGCGAGGGAGACCATACGAAACTTAACCCGCCTAATATACCTATTTAGGCCACGGAGGTCCAGAATGGGCCTAAGGCCTCCCTTCGCCTTGGGGATTAAGAAATACTTAGAATAAAAGCCCCTGCCCTCTTCGGCCAGTGGGACTTCCTCCACTGCCCCCAACGTGAGGAGCGACCCAATCTCCTGCACAAGGAGTTGAACCGAGGCCAGATCCCCAATGGGGGACAGCCGCGGAGGGGTGTTGGGGGGAAAAGCTG
The DNA here is from genome assembly GCF_026122565.2 of Emydura macquarii macquarii. NCBI lineage: Eukaryota > Metazoa > Chordata > Testudines > Chelidae > Emydura > Emydura macquarii. The sequence goes on along the minus strand of NW_027132342.1, from coordinate 10,860,701 downwards.
TGAGCTGGAGGGAGTACCCCTTAGCAATCACCTCCAGGACCCACCGGTCCGTAGTAATGGCTTCCCAATCCGCAAGGAAAGGGCGAAGCCTATCTGCGAACGGCCGGCCAAGATCCCAGAGAGAAGGAAGAGTACCACCCTCCGGTTCTGGGTCAAAAACGTTTATTCGGATTACCCCCTTTCGAAGGCCCCTGCTGGCCCCCTGCAGAGGACCCTTGGCGGCCTCCTCTGCTGGGACCGCGGTAGCGCTCACGACCCCTCCTCTGCTGGGCGGGGCGAGGAGCCGGCCTGGGCGGGGGTGGTGGTTGCCTCTGGGCTTGAGGCCTGGACTGCTGTTTGGAGGCCTGAGGGGTATACAACCCAAGTGACTTCAGGGTGGCCCGAGAGTCCTTGAGTGCGTGGAGTTTGTCGTCTGTCTTCTCCGAGAACAGACCCAGGCCATCAAACGGTAAGTCCTGAATGGCCTGCTGTACCTCCTGGGTGAGGCCAGAAGCCTGAAGCCATGAACAGCGGCGCATCACTATCGCCGAGGCCATAGCCCTGCTGGCTGTGTCCGCCGCGTCACTAGCCGACTGCAGCGCAGCGGTGGCCACAGCAGCCCCTTCCTGGAGGATAGTGGAAAAGTCTGCCTCCTGGTCCGGGGGCAGCTGGGAGGCAAACCTCTGCATAGAGGCCCACAAGTTTTTATTATATTTCCCAAACAGGGCCTGATGGTTCGCTACTCTAAACTGCAGCGCCGCAGTAGAGTAAACCTTCCTCCCAAATAAGTCCATCTTGCGACCCTCCTTGTCCTTGGGCATGTTACCCCTGGTTCCCCTGGCGGTCCCTCTGGTTGGCCGCATCGACCACCAGGGAGCAAGGTGCCGGGTGGTTGTAGAGGAACTCAAATGGTTCCTTGGGGACATAATACTTGCGTTCCACCCCCTTGGACGTAGAGGGCAGAGAGGACGGGGTCTTCCAGAGTTTCCTGGCTATCTTCATGACATTGTCATGTACTGGCAAGGTGGCCCGTGAGGGTCCCAGAGAGCTCGAGGGCCCAAAAAGGGGGTCCTCCTCCTCGGACATGAGCTTAAACTCCATGCCTAAGTTTTCAGCCGCTCTCTTTAGGAGGTCTTGATGAGCCCTAAAGTCAAACAGGGGCCCCTTACGATCCCTGGCTGCTGCCTCATCAGGCGATGAGGAGGAAGAGAAGGGTAGGGGCGCAGTGGAGGGTCCCTCCCCTGGGTCCGAATCCTCCGACCCTTGCTCCTGAACCTTAGGTGCGGGAGGTACGGGGGGAGCCACCGCCGACTGCAGCGACACTGAGCCCTGGGGCATAGTGGCATTCCAGGGCCCCCAGTACGGCCACTGCCAAGGCCCTTGGGTCCACCCTGGGGCCTGCAGGGAAGGCTGCTGCAGCTGCACAGCCTTCCTGTCCCCAGAGCCCGCCGTGCGTCGTCTATGTCGCCGACGCGTGGAGCGGTCGGGCGAGGACAACGCGGACCGGTGCCGACGTCGGCGGTGCCGGCGATACGAGGAAGTCGAGGATGATGACGACGACGTAGCCGACCGGCCTCTGCGGTGAGAGGACTTGCGGTACCGCTTCCCTCCCCGGGACCAAGAGCGGTACCGATGACAGCGACGTAGAGGAGAGTCCCGTCGCCCCGATGTCGGCGTCGGGCCAACCGGTGCCGGGCCCATCATCGGTGCGGCCCCCATCGGTGCCGGGCCTAACGGTGCCTGGACCATCGGTGCCGGAGCCATCGGTGCCGGAGCCATCGGTGCCGGAGCCATCGGTGTCTCTGGGCCTTTCGAGACCGACGGTGACCGGGAGCGGTGCCGAGACGGGCTCCGTGCCGAAGAGTGCGAGCCCGAGTTTCGGTCCCTGCTGGCATTGGAGCTGGACACACGGCTCCAGCGACGGACTCGGGACCGCCCACGGTGCCGCGGTGCCGAGTCGCTCGACGACCTAGAGTCGGAGCTCGGAGGGGAGCCGACGCTCTCCACCCTCCGTGACCGTCTGGAAGGAGACTTGGATTGGGAACGTCTCCAACCACCGAGACCACCCAGCGCGGGTTTGCCTCGAGACGCAAGTCCCTTGTCCCTCGGCCGAGGGGGGGACGGAGGCATAGGCATGGCCATAAGGGCCCGTGCCGCGGTAAATGCCTCCGGCGTCGACGGCCCTTGCGGGTGCACTCCCCCACCCCCAGGAGTCGGGGGAGGCAACCCGCGCGGAGACCCCGGGGCCGGAGTAACCTCTACGGCCCGTGACTGGGGCGTCTCCGTGCTCCCGCCGCCCTGCAAGGGCCGGGGGGAGATCTCCGGTGCGGCCGAGGGCCGTGCCGACTTCTTGGGACCCTTGGAGGCCTTCTGCGGTGCTGAAAGCGGTGCCGGTGGGGGGGCGCTCCGCACCGACGACACACTCGGTGCTGACGGAGACCGGGACGGTTCAGAGGCTGGACGGAGCGCCGACTCCATAAGTATTGCCTTTAGCCTCGCGTTCCTCTCCTTTTGGGTGCGAGGCTTAAAGGACTTGCAGATTCTGCACTTGTCTCGACTGTGTTCTTCCCCAAGGCACCGGAGACAACGGTCATGCGGGTCACTGATCGGAAAGGCTTTGGTGCACAAGACACAGTTCTTAAAGCCAGTGGAGCCCGGCATGATTCCAGAAGGAGGAACCCCGTCCGGGGTTCAGACTTAACACTAAACTATAAACTAACTAACTCTATAAACACTATAAACAACAACTTTGAAAAACAGTCAAACAACTAGGGAATGAGCTACTTGCACGCAGCAAGAGGCGATAGTTCCAGCAACCGTCACAGGCGGAAAGAAGGAACTGGGGACCCGCGGTGCCAGCAGCGCCCTTTATACCGCGATATGAGCGCGGCACTCCAGGGGGCGCCTGAGCTGGCCATGCGGGGCTTGCTAGGGAAAAAGTTCCGGGAATCTGTGCACGGGGCGCGCACACACCTACATTGGAATGCATATGAGCAATCACTCGAAGATAGAAGTTGAGATTTTCACGTTATTCACATGACCTCAGGAGCTGGGGCTTTCATAATCACTCCAAATATCAGGAGACTCACAATGAAATAATGCAGGCTGGTGACTGTGATTATTATGGGCCAAATTCTCCCCACAGTTCCACGCATGCCACCACACTGACAACATAACACAGCAGTGATATTGATGCATATGGGAACGTAACACAGAATTTGCCCAGTCGGTTTTGTTCATTAGAGATTTGCAGGGTCTTTTTAATTAAATATTGGCTCTGGACAAAGATATATTCTTAATTCATAAAAAACAAAAACAAAAAACTAATTCCTTTAATTTTCCCCACATTTGGGGGGTCTGAAGGGGAATTGCCCTGGAAATGCTGATTATTCTTTTGTGTACAACTAACAACCAGAAAATTGAACTCCAGCTCTTCACAGAACATAGTTAAAAACCCCATTAGATGAGTGTGCTTTTAGATTGTATAAACCACACAGCCAAACTGAGGACAGGCCTCAACATATGCCAAAGCTGAGGAATTAGGTTTGTGGAAAACCACACTTCTTAAAGTCACAGAGCATCTTGTTCCACCAGCAGCAAGCAGATGAAAGGGGAAAGAAAGCTCTGCTTGGCAGGCAGAAGGGGGACTGGAAGGGAGAGGCAGGAGGGAAAGTACTATAACTCTGAACTCATCAATTCTTTTGTGATAATCTCCCCTTAATGCTCCCTTTTCAGCAGGAAACCAAGAATGGTTGAGAGTAAAGAAAGTATAAAACCAAACTTGCCACTAGTCAATGATAAAGAACCTGGAAATAAAGGCAGCTCACGAGGGCAGTTCCTGCTGTCATTTACTACGGTTAGTCCTAGGACAGCAAAAGGTTCTACTGGCGAGTGTGGCCAGTCCTGATTCATCACTTGCTAACCCTTTCTCTATTCCCAAAACTCCATGGAGCTCTTTGCAGAACCCCACAAGAAGGGCTTTTGCCGAGTTATGGTGCCTGTGAGGGTGGGGAGGGAGGGAGAGACTTTGCTGCACAGATGGTGGCATCCCCATTCCAGCCACGTAGGAGGAAATGAACCTGTGAAAGATCCCTTCCACTGATGTCAATAAACAGGACAATCTGGGCCATGCTGCCATTTTGCAGTAAAGTCTCTAACTGCAGCCCCTCTTTACAAATATTAGACGTGTTCTCCAGCTCCATTGATTTCCACGGGGCTAGATCAGTTTAGCCCACATCAGGATCTGGCTCAATGTACCTGGTTTTGTTAGTGTCTGTGAGAAAATGTATTGGGGCACTACCAAGTATTGTACACACATATATGAATACGTTCGGTGAGCGGTAAAGCAGAGAGATGTGGGCTAGCACAATAATTGGAGCATAGAATTTAAAAGCCAGGGATTCTCAGATTCAGCTCTGGACTCTCTCTAGGGCTTTGGGTTCTCACTTAATCTTTCTGCCTCAGTTTCTCCATCAGTAAAATGAGATGATAATACATGTCAGCTGAAAGGATTGAGGCCCTGATCCTGCATTGCCAACTGCACAGTTGCTAGATGGAGCAGCCTTTGACCTGGGGCTCTGCATGGCCGCAGGGTTCCACCCTCTTAATTCTTACTGCTACATTGGAGCCCCCTGATCTGGTTTGTGCTATCACCCTCAATTCCCAGATGGGGAAACTGAGGCAGAATGTTTAAGTTAATGTTTGTAATGTGGTTTGAAAATGAGACGGTCTCCATAATATTATTATTAGCAGTAATAACAAAAAGAACAACCCAAAATATTATTTGTCTTACTTTAATATTTCAAACATCCTGAAATTAAAGGTGTTATAAAAAGGAAAAAGTATGTTATAATTTCACTGTTTCAAAATATGTAAGACAGAGTCTGGAAAGAGCCTGCTATAAATGCATGATTTTTCTTTTTAAAGCACTGAATTGTTGAATCCCTTAGAAATCAAGTCTTTGTCAAACAACAGTAGCCATGGGCTTGATCCTACACTTGTTGAAGTCAACAGCAATGCTCCAATTGACTTTGGTGCAAGATGAGGGTCTATGAGAGATATATTTCATTAATAAGGTCAAATTTAACATTCTATATCAATAGGAGAAAATTCACAATTTGTAATATAAAGAGCAAGTTAGTTGCAACTATTGATTGCTGTTAGGTGTTGTCTTTAAGATACTAACAGAGACTAACAGCCAGCGGGAACACAGACAAACTGATGCTCACAGTGATGATGTCATTAGGATCTGACTGCTTTTTGTTTTAGCTTTGGTCATTCTCTCCCGTGTGCTGAGGGACTGATTGCTCCAGCCTGCCCTATCATCCTTCCCTCCCTCCATTTTCCTTTCCCCTATTCCCTTACTCACTTCCCTTCCATGTGTCCTCTCTGCTCCTCTGTCTCTCCCTTTAGCTTATCCCTCCGCCCTCCCCACCTCACCAAAAATGGTGGCACTCACTAACATGACATTTGTAAACCATCACTCAGCTCACTCTGACTGTATGTTGTATCCTCTCCTCCTCCTCCTTCTCCCCTCCCCCTTGTCTGTTTACAGTATAAACACTTCAGGGCAGAGACTCCCTCTCACTCTATTTGTACAATGCTAGCACAATGAGGTCTTGATCTCAGATGAGGTCCCTACACACAACCATAATATAATACCAATAAAATAAATAAATAAGTAATGTCTGTAAAACATCCATATCTAAAATTTCCATAAAATCCCTTTAAATTCCCCCAAATTGCAGTTTTGGACTGATATTTAAAGTATGCAACACATACTATCCAGTACTCGTTTACTGTATATTACTAATTCTCTTCTGCCACCCATTCATCCCCAGGAAATATTTTGACTGAATAAGAACCAGGCCAAGTTCCTGAAGCTATTGCCTGTTATGATGCAATCAAAACTGCCAAGTGTTTCCATCAAACGGCAATGCCAGCAGCCTTTCTATTTGCTCATTATCTCCTTATAGGGTTTGGGAATTAAAGTGAGAGTTGTAATTAGAAGGAACATGGTGGAATGTTACATGAGGAAGAGGAAGTGAAGATCAGTGCCTTAGTCTGCATCACCTATATCGTTTGTCATTCTTCTTATCACCCTTCACTTTAATAACCTACAGGGGCTTTTCTTTATCAGTACTGTAAGGCTTGAGACTGTTTTCAGCTAACAAGTTGGTCATTAAAACTCATGTAAATGTCTAATCCTCAAGGACAATGGCTCGTGCAAACATCCGATGACCCAGGTAGCCAGATGTCCTCTTAGTGATTTTAATTTCGATAAGAACAACTCATTTGCTTTTAGAATTTCTGTCTGTCTGCCACCTATCTGTAAAGATCTCCCCCCTTCTCCCTCCACCCTACCCCCCCACCGAGTGTAACCCTAGCATCCTTGATGTAAGTAAAGTGATTAAAAGTATCTCTGCGTGTATATAACGACCATTATCACTGTTGTCTCTCCGGATGGGACAATGTCTGTATTTGTAGGTGAATAGATAAAGAATTTAAACGTACTATGTAATCGATAAGAAAGGGAATATAACTGACCACTGTAACATCATGAAGCTGAAGCTGATTTCTCAGACTTCCCGGTATTGTGAATAAACATCTCCAGTATTGTCTATGCTGCCTGATTCTTGGAGAAAGAATCCTTCATGCTTTACAGTACTAAGAGTGCTGCGCTGCAGCAATTCAAGGTCTCGGTGCTACCCACTCACCCAAGCCATTGGAATATAACCCATTCTAAACAACGTTAATGGTATAAATGCCAAACCAACCACATCTTTGTTACTAAATTGAATATAAACTGATACATAATAAATTGATGTTTCAAAATTCTGTTCAACAAGTAACTCCATTATTTAAAATGCTTTTTATCTGTTTTTACAGAAACATGGTATAGTAGAAAAATCACTTAAAAAGCAATTAAACTAATAATGTTTCTGACTTTTTCCAAATGCTGTGTGAATTCTTTCATAAATTGCTTACCAGGCATGCTATTAATAGGATCTCTGAATGTTATGACCTTGATGTAGCAGTTTGTGTACCATTCTTCTATCTTCCTCAGTTATATATGGTACAGTGCCTTCCAAATCTATGAATCCTGGGAGATCAGAGCTGTGAGCTATGCTGCACGGCCCTTTTTACATCCAAACAGTTCTTATTCAAGATCTTCCAAGAAGGCTCTGATTGTCTTGGAAGATAAAGAGCCCACTTTGGTAAACAGCTGAGTTTCAAATATGTTGCAGTGGTAACCAGTTGTTAATAGCACAGGACAGCCTAGCTCTACTGTTAATGTGTACATGTGAGAGGTCCTGGAAACATGAGCCCTGCCTTAGAATTACTGCCAATCCCCAGGAGAAAGTCATATAGGTCAGCACAGTATTGACAAATGCGAGTCGGACCTCTTCATATTGTTTGTATCAAAGTATAAAGGATAATTTGAGCTTCTTTCTCTGAGTCCCGTAGTGCTTTTCCTTAAATGTACTTTAGCTTTCGAACACAGCACAGAGTCCTGCAAGAGCTACAAAAGCATGGCCATCAATTTGGATTAGCTCTTTAGAAGCTACATCATTTCCCTTTAGCCTTGGAAAGATTAATTTTTCAAAAGCAAAGCTAAATTTGAGCATAGCCCATGTGAAGGTTGGCCTCTGAGGAAAGCACAGCTTCTACTGAATTCTCTCTTACAAATGAAACCAAACATTTTAAAACTTGCCAAAGAAGTCTTGCCTCTTGAAGAGAGCAACTCCAAAATGGCAGCCACAAGCAATGTGGTGAGATTTTGCAGCTCCTGAGATGCAGGATGTGGTACGCCACATTTTAAACTGATGACCTTGTACTGTTGTACAAATGATGCTTGACACCCACATGATTTTACCCTAACTTACAACACTTCTACATATGTTAAACAATAACTATAGAATAAAATACTGGTGCTTGAAATAGCTAGAGAAGGAAAGGTAGTCACCACATAACAGATTTTAAACTCATATATTTTAATCTTTCACGTTCCCTGATGTCACAAGATCAGCAGGTCTCATTTTCTCTGGCATCCCAGCATGAACTGTGCTGATAATGTCACGACCACCCTGGAAGCCAATAAAAGCCCACATCTCATTTAGAGAAGGTCGGATAAGCGCTGGAATTTTAGAAAACACTCTGGCAAGGTTTATCAGAATTCTTAACACTTCTGGATGCATTTGTCAATTTACACAACTATCTGATCCCTCCTTCTCACCCCATATGCCCAGGCTCAAGCTCCAATCATGTGTCGCAGTGCTGACGGTGTAATGCATACATGGTCAGTATCATGCATACTGGGTTGTCATTCAGAGCGGAAGCCAGTGTCAACATCAGGGCACATGAAGAAGGAGAAAAAAAGCCGGGAAGAAAAACTGCATCTCCATATGTCACAGTACTGCACTTTTATCAAGGGAGCAGAGCTGCCCCTCCCATGAAGAAACCCAAGGGAGGAGGTTGGGGGAGGTGAAGCTTTCTCTCCCAGAGATCGACCTAGATTGTTCAGTCAGGCAGAGTGTTTTCCTCCCAGTAAAAAGACAACTGGCCTAGGTCCTTCTGCCCTCTATAAAATGAACATAAAAATCATGCGGTCAGACTCTTAAGGGATGTGACAAAGGCACAAAGCCATCTATGCTGAAGTCCTGCGCACCTGCACCAGGTTGGGACCTCCTTTCTACCACTCCCATAGAGCTGTGTTTCTAGGGCTCTTTGTCCACAGGATAAAAGTGAGGTTTTTTGCCGTGCACAGGCCTCAGGCTACAATAACTTTCTGGTGCATTTACTGGTGGTTGTGAGGGACAGGAGGAGATTCATAGCCTCCAGAACCAGATAATCCCTTCTTTCAGGCCTGAGACCAGGAAGAGGCAGTAACCCCACATCTTTCTGTGCAGGACAGGGGATAGCAAAGCATGGACATGTCCATGGTTCTTGGGAAGGGGAAATTTCTCCCCAAAAGGTTATTTTTCCTCTCCCACTCATAAGTTACTGGTAAGGGCCAGATTCTGATACCCTTATTCATGTTGCATAGCATCTTCTTCCCTGAAGAGTCCATTGAAATCAGTGGGTATATTTATGGAGGAAAATACTACTCACCATGAGTAAGGGGATCAGAATCTAGCCCTTAATTTGGTAAACACACTTGGGTGTTCCGTCTTTACAGACGTTGTCAAGTATTTTGGTAACAAACTTAACTGACCTTTACATTTTCAAATGGAGATATTTAAGTCACTATGGGTGGGAAGCATTCTTCAACCCTGAGAAATTTGTGGTTTTTGCCAATCTCTAAAGCAAAACCAGACAAACCAATTTGAATTAGTTTACATGTTTAAAAATGCAGCTGGGCTGAGTGCCAAGTTTCAGTCTGATATTTGAAGTGGCTAAGATATTAAATGACAAACAAAGCGCCAGATAGGAGGGTTTAGGAGAAGAAGGCTAGCAGATCCTAACCTACAGCAATGTTACTGGGCACCACTATACTATTTCATACACCATATGACAGGATGTGCAGTAAGTAATAAAAAAACCACACAAGACACAGGATTGTAGCACCTGAAAATTAGAGCAGGAGGTTTTAAAGACCTCAGACCCTGCCATTAGCTCTTCTTCTTATAAAACAATAATTTAGAGAGACACCTCCAAGTATCTTTTTTTTCAAATGCGTTTTAACTTTTTATTTGCCTCCCTACTGTTTATCGAATCTACTGAGAAGTTTTAAAATAGTATTTTTTCCTGGCCTATTTTGTCCTCTTTCTTCTGGAAGAGATTTTTCTTGCCCACTTTTTTTCTTCTTTATAGACTGTGAACTAACAGATTATCAATCACATGGCGTCTTTGTTGACCAGTGCTCCGTCTGCTGGCTGGATGACTCTGCAGGCCACGTGCACTCAGGGCTTGTCTACACAATGGGATAATGTGCACTACGGGGCTGTGATTTCTAAAGTACACTAATGTGTTGCACATTAATTGGTCCGTGTAAACCCCATTGGTGTGCACTAAAGGTTCCCTAGCAGCATTTTCTAACGTAGCAATTTAGAAACCACATACTCTGCAGTGCGTGTTACTCCACTGTGTAGATGAACCCTTAGAGTGGTTAATGGTTTTGCTTTTTAATTTCTTGGTACCAATGTAGTATATTTAAGAAAATGACAGTTAGGGTGGGATTTTCAAAAGTGCTCCCACTGACATCAATGTAAAACTTGCTTTGGCTTCAGTGGAGTATAGCGAGGCCAATGCAGAGCACTTTTGAAAATCTTGCACCTCAGTCCATAGGACATGAAAGAAAGGCTAATCTTGTAGTTCACACACTGGGATGGGACTCAGGGGACTTTATTTGTGAGCTTGGGCTTTGAGATCTCCCTATGCATCAGTTCAACATCTGTAAAATGGAAAGATAATGCTTACCAGTCAGGTGAGATGCACAGAAGTCACAGTGGACAATTACACAAAAAACAAATTCATCACCAAATAATTTCAAGACAGACCTAAATTTGACACCTAACGTCCACAAAAGCCCATGGAGCCCCACAGGTGATGATTTCAGCCTGAGCTGTTCTAGTAAATGAAACACTGAATATATTACATCAGACCAATGATTTAGTTCTGTTGCAGATATTTATATGTTTTGGAAACAACTGGTCTTTTATTTGCTTTTTAATAATTGCCGTTATCATTTTATTTTTTTAAATGCATTGACATTTAAGGACCAACCTAAAAGCCTATGATGGATCCTAAAAAACCAGCTCCCTCAGTCAAAGTGACCTAATGGCGTGGGGAAGAGAAGGCTCAAGAGTCAAAGCACAGCTTTTCCTTCTAGAGGAGCAAGTGGCTCACGTTTCAAACTCTCCAGCCATTTGGGTGTCAAAGGAGTGCTGTGCTCGGAAAGTCCTCTGTATGCTCTGCTCAGACTGTGATTCTGGATGCAGTGAAGAGAGTCATGGCTATGTGCTTGAGGTTCAGCACAAAATACGTGGCGAGTGCATGGGACACAAGCTCAGCCCCACTTCCCTCCTGCTCAGCCAGAATAGCTGGCCAGATGAATAGGGAGAAATAAGCTACTCCAAAAAGTGGGGTGGAGGGATTTCCCATCCGATCAGAGCCAGAAGGGAGTGGAGGAGGAATAGAGCAGGTCTGAGTCAACATTCATTCTCTGCTATGCTCCTGAGGTGATGCAACAGCAGGTTAGCCTCTACCCAGAGCAGATTAAAACGTTTTATTAGGAAATGTTTAAGCACAAAACAATAAAGCGATAGTCAAGGTTCAAAAAGCATAGCAATACAGCATCCGGGGATGACACGCAGTGGGGGGGAATGGGAGGTGTTCGAGGATGAGTTGTGGCCCGTGGGAGGGGCTGGAGGTGTGGGGCTTGAGGGTTGCAGGAGGATATGGGGGGGGGGGGGAACGCTATCCAGCGTGGAGGGAGCGTCTCTGGGAGGCATTGCCAGGGAAGGCGAGTGAGTCCATGCGTAGGGGTGGAGGTCTGGGGAGTACAGTGGCGTACGGGGGATATGTGGGTTGGGGGATGCTATCCATGGTGGAGGGGATCCCTGGGAGGTTGAGGAGGGAGGGTCCCTGGGGGGCATTTGCTAGGGAAGGCAAGTGAGTCCGTGTGTGGGGGTGGAGGTCTGGGGGTACAGTGGCGTGCCACCACGAGGGGGGGTCCCTGGGAGGCGTTTGCTAGGGAGGACAAGTGAGTCCCTGTGTGGGGTTGAGAGTGGAGGTCAGGGGAGAGGCGATAGGAGATACATATGTGGGCATGAGGGCACATTTCAATGCAATGCATAGTAAAGTCATTGCACTCTAACCCCGTACAAGCACCTGATGATTCCCAGCCAACATTCACCACCTTTTAGGAAGTGCTTTAAACATCACTTAGCAGGACATTCCTGTGCCTCACTGAAAAGCAAGCATGTTTGTCAAACCTCCTTTCATGTCATTTCATTTTATTGCTGCATCCATTGGGGGAGAGGGGAGGGGCAATAAAAGCATTATTCTTAAATTCTGGTTTTCTTATTTAAGCTTCTTCAGCCACTTCAAACGGTTGGGTAGATGAGTCAGCGCAGCTAGATGAATTTTAACCAATTTCCTAAAGCTGCAACAGGCTTCAGACTAGAGAAGCCAAACATCAAAAGGTTCAGAGAGCCTCGTCAAATAAGCCTCGAGAAATTCCCAAAGCTTATCTGAAAATTATCTCAGGCCCGTGATCTTTACTTAGCCCTGGTCTACACTTACCTGGAGATTCGGGGGCAGTCACGCAAACTACGCAGAGTTTGCTTCCCTTGTGCTTCCCTTCTGCGCGCCGACAGAAACTGTGTTCCTGTCGACACAGTGCTACGCTACTTGAGGGGGTGGTTTTACTCAGTCAACTTCCTGATCGATTGGGCGGGTCTACACTGACCACTCAATTGATCCAGAAAGATCAATCTGGCAGTGGCAACTTTGCCGCTGTCAGTATAGACATACCCTTAGTCAAAACTCCCACTGAAATCAACGAGAGTTTTGCTTGAGTAAGGACTGTCGGAATAGATCTTTGATACTGGAATTCACATGAAGTCAGAATTCTGGCAAGATTTTCAGTTCTTCCTGATTTTGTCCAGGGCAGACATACCGAAACAGCAGTCCTTCTTGTGACATTTTGGTTTCTCTGTTTCTAGGCCAGGAAAAGAGGAAACAGCACCAATAAAAAGAAGAAAAGTAAAAGGGAAAAGAAAAAGGGAGGCAACCACATTTTTCCAAACCTAAAGAGGTCATGTTTCGGTTTGATTTTAGTTCAGTGCAGTGGTTTGGCTTAGTTTGTGTTTATCCCAAGTGAGCTCAGTCAATTTCTGCTTTAGACTAAAAAAGTCTTGCAGCCATAAAATTCTTACTGTTCTGCTGGGGATATTACTTGCAAGATACATTCTACTGAATTATGCTGAGTTCCTGTTCCATTCCTCCCAGATAGGTGGGACTATAATTAGAACTGTAATTATAGCTGAATGTAAACATATTAAGGGTGGTTAAGACTCTGGAGGAGACTATAGCTTGCAGCAGCCTTTAGGAAACCTCTTTAGTCAGACTGACCAGTATAGCTGGTAAAAATAAAATGTTGCCATTCCTGTAAAAGAATCACTTCTCCCATTCTGCATCTTTTGTATCTAGTCAACACAATGAGCCAGCACAGCCTGAAGAGAAGATGAAGAGATGACTTAGAAAGTGAAATAAATCTAAAGGCAACATGCAACACCCCCTCAAATAATCCTCCAAATGTTGAAGTCTTTAGAGATCATGTTTATCTGATTAGTCACATATTTTAGAGATTGGCTCAAACAGAAACACTCCAAGTTTGCTCTGAATTTATGGCTTAGTCTGTTATAAAACCTAAGGGGCCATTTGCAGAATTCAATTATATGATTTCAAGTGTAGATTTCAGTTGCTCACTTACTCAAAACTCAGATTCAGGCTTTTGATTCATGCTCCTCTGTTTGATTTTCTTTGTTTTTAGTACAAGAATTTATCATGCCATTTAAATGTGAAATACAAGTCCCAAATCAAACCAGCAAACTTATTCTATGTGAATAAAGTTGAAAACTGAAACATTTGATTTACCATAACAACACCTCTTCTGACCACACGCTTTTAACAGAAACACTCCCATTTCAAACTTTTTAGCATTTTAAAACATTTCAGAACTAGCTGACTCAATTTTTGTGTGACCATCTTTAAAGACCTTAAAGTGTCCTTAATTTTTTAAAGATGGGTGCTCAATACTTTACAGATATTCAGCCCACTTGAAGTTACCAGGTGGTAGGCACCTAAAAACTCAGACATCCAAAATCACTAGTATCTTTTGGAAATCTTAGTCAAGAGATTTTTCACACTATGAACTGACTCCCTCAAATGTCATGTTTGTTTATCTATTTATTTTAAGTTTTAAAAAATTGTTCACTTTCAGAAAGTACTGTCCTATGACAATGAGCCATGATTCCTGGGTGACGGTCCCAATTGTATCACTGATTCAGTCTCCCCAGCTTTTATGCTTTCATCCTGAGTCTCATGATATTTGGCATTACACTCAAAGTTCCAGCTCCCGGAGTCCTCTGATTACTTGAGAATCTTATCATCCAAAAAAAGAAAGAAAGAAAGAAAGAAAGAAAGTTTCTAGCCTTCCTGCTTACGGAGAAAAGCTTGGAAAGTGTTCCTTAAAGGATGAAAAACCAGAAGGCAAATTAAAAGAACTCAATTTTTTCATCTTTTTTTTTTGGTAAGGTGTTGTGATTATCAAACCAATCTCATGACTTTTTGAGCCCCTTTATGATTTTGAAGGTTGGTGTTAGCATTACTGATGACTCATTCTTTTTACTTCAGGCAAATTATTTAACCCTTCTGTGCCTAAATCCCTAGCTCTATAAAAGTTTCTTCAACAGACCCCGTTTGAATCTGGAGAAAAAACTGGAAATCATACAATTTTTCTTCCCTTGCTTGTAGTTAGTATATGAGAGAAAATTAATGAGGTAAATTGAGAAAAATTGGAATGATGTTGAAGAACGCTCTTTATCTCCCCATTCCTGCTGGATACACAGCACCTCAGGGTACCTCTACTCTGCGGCCAGGTATGTAATTTCTGGCTTGGGCAGACATACCCATTCTAGCTTTGATCACGCTAGTGTGCTAATAGCTAATAGCAATGTTGCCATCACTAAATGGGCAGCAGCACAGACTAGCCACCTGAGTACAGGGGGCTGGGTGGGATTATACTTGGGCAGCTAACCTGTGCTGTTGCCCATGTAGCCATAACTACACTTTTAACTATGCTATTTTTAGTGCACTAGCTCAATCAAAGCTAGCGCAGGTAGCCAGAAACAGCGTAGACCAGTGTTTCTCAATTGGTGTTCCGCAGGAACACTGTTAGGGTTCCGAGAGCAGCTGTTCTCTGCGCTGCCGAGAGCAGCTGTACTCTGCGCCGCTGAAAAAGGGAAGATGTCTCGGATTTTCCAGCGGAGAGTATCCAGTATAAGTGTAATTTAAGTAAGAAATGCTGACCTTTGCTTATTTCGACATTTGAAGACCGTTAAGAGTTTGGGGGGTTCTGCAATTATTTATGGAGTTCAAAAGGGTTCCATGGCCAAATTTAATTGAGAAACACTGGCGTAGACATACCAAAAGAGTTCTAAGGAGACAAGAGTTTGTCTGGGAGGCTGCAGAATGGAATAGCAATTCAGTACAATGACATTAGATGCCAATTTTGAAAGAAATTCTTGTATTCTCATATCTTTACCTGATGTGGCATGCACACAGTTAATGATACGCATCATTTTCTGATGCAATTGTTCCAACCTTAGCTGAACACTGTTTTTGTCTTTGGAGCATTTTTTGCTTAACAAGTTGAACTGGTATTTCAAGTAGGTAGATATTTTAGTAGCTATTTCAAGAGATTGAGCAGCAGTGATTTGCCAGCAGCACAAAGGGATCAAGAGAGAGGGACTAGCTGAATTTCCCTGGCCCTCATCCACATTGTGGATTCAGGGCACTGGGAGCACATGGCTCTACAGCCGCCAGCAAGGAGCATTGTGTGGGTTGAACCCCTCAATGGAATTTCCTGGGGGAGAGGTGATTGGGTGTAATCTATGTAGAAGACAGGGAAACACATAACAAAATAAAAAATAAGCAGTAAGCCAAGAGTCACTTTTTCTGGTGAGGGGAGAGGAGCAATGTTAAGTGAGCACAAGGGGTTATGATTTGATAAGGAATTTTAAAGATATTAATTAATAAGAGATTAAATGATGTCATCATCCAACTGTGTACTGTGTTAGCATATATAAATCAACCGTATGATTTATTATTGTTACACACATCCTTCTTCCCACCTGTCCTCCCTTTATGAATGGGACAAACATGTTGCAGTCCTCTTTCTAATTAGTCCTGTGCTGTGAAGACCTGTGCACGTGCCTGACCTTAAGCATGTGACAGTCCCACTGAGGAAAATGGGATGGCTCACTTGCTTAAAGCTGAGTACTACGCATAAGCCTTTGTAATGGTCAGGGCCTTAGAATAGAAGTTAATGGGAACAGAGACCAGGTTCTCATTAGGATAGCCACTCATGCATTGGATATTCTGGTACTTCTGGGAATGGCATGGGTCCGCACCCGACTACATGACTCTACTGGTTTTGCTGGTGGATTCTCTGTACCTTGAAGTCTTTAAATCATTATTTGAAAACTTCAATAACTCAGTCTTAGGTTAGAGGTCTATTATAGGAGTGGGTGGGTGAAGTTCTGTGGCATGCGTTGTGCAAGAGGTCAGACTAGATAATCATAATGATCCCTTATGACCTCATAGTCTATGAGTCTACTGGCATGACTTTGCACATATGCTAGCAGGGGTGCGGCAGCACGCTCTTCAAAATGGTGTCCCCCCATCTGATACCATTCAAAACCACATACAGTTTTGTTTCACTACTGGATGGAGGACAAACCTTAGAAAGCAGGACTGTCGGGCTTAAAACTGGATGAATGGCCTGCCTGGTTCAGATATGTGTTTTGTATAATGCCTAGCACAATGGGACCCTATTCATGATTGCGACTTTGAAGCCCTACCATGCTGCAATATAAATTAATAATAATAAAGATAACTATGAAAATATGTACAGGGATAGGAAATAAGACCTTACTATAATGCTGCACAGAATACCACAAATATTGGAGCACTGTCATGGATGGGTATAAACTGTTCATGAAGGACAGGCAGGGGCGAAAGGGTGGAGGAGTTGCACTGTATGTAAGAGAGCACTATGATTGCTCTGAGCTCCAGTATGAAACTGGAGATAAGTCAGTTGAGTGTCTCTAGGTTAAGCTTAGAAGCAAGAACAATAAGGGTGATGTCGTGCTGGGTGTCTGTTATAGACCACCAGACCAGGAGGATGAGGTAGATGAGGCTTTTACTCAACTAGGAAAAGTTTCCAGTTCACAGGACCTGATTCTCATGAGGGACTTCAATCACCCTGACATCTGCTGGAAGAGCAATACAGCAGAGCACAAACAATCCAGGAAGTTTTTGGAGAGTGTCGCAGACAATTTCCTGGTGCAAGTGCTGGAGCAACCAACTAGGGGCCATGCTTCTCTTGATCTGCTGTTCACAAACAGGGAAGATTTGGTAGGGGAAGTAGAAGTGGGTGGCAACCTAGGCAGCAGTGACCATGAGATGGTCGAGTTCAGGATCCTGACAAAAGGGAGAAAGGAGAACAGCAGGATACGGACCATGGACTTCAGAAAAGCGGACTTTGACTCCCTCAGGAAACTGATGGGCAGGATTCCCTGGGAGGCTAATATGAGGGGAAAGGAATCCAAGAGAGCTGGCTGTATTTTAAAGAACCCTTATTGAGGGCACAGGAGTAAACCATCCTGATGTGCAGAAAGAATAGCAAATATGGTAGGCGCCCAGCTTCGCTTAACAAAGAAGTCTTTGGCGAACTTAAACACAAAAAAGAAGCTTACAAGAAGTGGAAGCTTGGTCAGACGACTACGGAGGATTATAAAAATACTGCTCGAACATGCAGGAATGAAATCAGGAAGGCCAAAGCACAATTGGAGTTGCAGCTAGCAAGGGTTTCTACAGGTACGTTACCAACAAGAGGAAGATTAGGGAGAGTGTGGGCCCCTTACAGAATGAGGGAGGCGACCTAGTGACAGAGGATGTGGAGAAAGCTGAGGTACTCAATGCCTTTTTTGCCTCTGTCTTCACAGACAAGATCAGCTCCCAGACTACTGTATTGGGTGGCACAGAATGGGAAGGACGCGAACATCCCGCAGTGCTGAAGGAACAGGTCCAAGACTATTTAGAAGGATTGGACATACACAAGTCCATGGGGCCGGATGCAATGCACTCGAGGGTGCTGAGGGAATTGGCTGAGGTGATTTCAGAGCCATTGGCTATTATCTTTGAAAGCTCGTGGCAACAGGGGGAGGTCCCTGAGGACTGGAAAAAAGCAAATGTAGTGCCTGTCTTCAAAAAAGGGAGGAAAGAGGATCCAGGGAACTACAGACCGGTCAGTCTTACTTCAATCCCTGGAAAAATCATGGAGCAGGTTATTAAGAAATCTATTTTAAGGCACTTGGAAGAGAGGAAGGTGATCAGGAACAGTCAACATGGATTCACCAAGGGAAAGTCATGCCTGACCAACCTGATTGCTTTCTATGATGAGGTGACTGGCTCTGTGGATGTAGGGAAGGCAGTGGATGTGATATACCTTGACTTTAGCAAAGTTTTTGATACTGTCTCTCACAGTATTCTTATCAGCAAGTTAAAGAAGTATGGGTTGGATGAATAGACTATAAAATGGATAGAGAACTGGCTAGAGCATTGAGTAGTGATCAATGGCTCCATGTCTAGCTGGCAACCGGTCACAAGCGGAGTGCCCCAGGGGTCGGTCCTGGGGCCGGTTTTGTTCAACATCTTCATTAATGATCTGGAGGATGGGGTAGATTGCACCCTCAGCAAGTTTGCGGATGACACTAAGCTGGGGGGAGTGGTAGATACCCTGCAAGGTAGGGATAGGATACAGAAGTACCTAAACAAACTGGAGGATTGGGCCAAAATAAATCTGATGAGATTCAACAAGGACAAGTGCAGAGTCCTCCACTTAGGAAGGAAGAATCCCATGCACAGCTATAGACTGGGGACCGACGAGCTAGGCAGCAGCTCTTCAGAAAATGACCTGGGGGTAACAGTGGATAAAAAGCTGGATATGAGTCAGCAGTGTGCCCTGGTTGTCAAGAAGGCTAATAGCATATTGGGCTGCATTAGGAGGGGCATTGCCAGCAGGTGGCGGGAAGTGATTATTCCCCTCTATTCGGCATTGGTGAGGCCGCATTTAGAATATTGTGTCCAGTTTTGGGCCCCCCACTACAAAAAGGATGTGGACAAGTTGGAGAGAGTACAGCGGAGGGCAACAAAAATGATTAGGGGGCTGGAGCACAGGACTTATGAGGAGAGGCTAAGGGAACTGGGCTTGTTTAGTCTGCAAAAGAGAAGAATGAGGGGGGATTTGATAGCCTGAAAGGGGTTTCCAGGGAGGATGGGGCTAGGCTGTTCTCGGTGGTGGCAGATGACAGAACAAGGAGCAACGGTCTCAAGTTGCAGTGGGGGAGGTCTAGGTTGGACATTAGGAAAAAGTTTTTCACTAGGAGGGTGGTGAAGCACTGGAATGGGTTACCTAGGGAGGTGGTGGAATCTCCATCTTTAGAGGTTTTTAAGCTGCGGCTTGACAAAACCCTCGCTGGGATTATTTAGCTGAGATTAGTTCTGCTCTGAGCAGGGGGTTGGACTAGATGACCTCCTGAGGTCCCTTCCAACTCTAATATTCTATGATTTTATGATTCTATGAAATATCGCTTAATGTCTGAGCCTATTATTATATTGCTAGCAAGTGAGAAATTAAAGTCTTTGGGATGAAGAAAACAACTGATTGTAAACTCCTGGATTCACAGGAGGCAGTCCGTATTTTCATCAATTCTTGGTACATCTACTAGACAAACACATTGGCAGCGTGCTCATAATTTACTTAACACACACTGTTAAACACTGTCCCGCTTTAACAGGGCTTCCTTTTGATAGTCCATCACTGTAATGTTTTTGTGAACCATGCTAAACTAACTAGTTTCATGCATGCTATGGTAGAGACAGATGGCATTTATATACCAGTTTGTTTACTGTGAGATTCACAGTTAATCATGAAAGAACAATTTTAAATGCCACAAGTTTCAAAACAAAACAATGAAAAGACAGTCTGTTCATAGTAAAACCATTCAAAAGGAGATCGCTGCTAGACAGTGGGTAAGTACAAGACTAGGTCAATATTTAGTCCACCCCGTAATGACTGAGTTCTTGTAACTGCAATATCTGCTTTTACTTAAACTTTACAGTGAATATTAGCTTTGGAGAACGTTGCAAGACTAGCAGACATGGAAATGATAGTTCTCTCTAGTTTCCCCCAGAACAGGATCAGCATTGACAGCACAAGTACAACTTTCCCCATAATGGCTTGTCAGTACAGTCCCACAACTGTTATTAGGAGGAATCACCTCTAAGAGTGAGAGATTTTATGCCCATTCTTTCCTTGACCTGAGTCTACCAATAAACACCAGCTCTGATATGAACCTCTGGCTGCTGATTGGTCTGCTACTCACAGTGTAAATTCATTTCACATGGGGCCATCTGCTGGCAGTAGCCTTGAAATCCTCACATGAAAAGTGCAACACGAGTGCAAAGTATTACAATTACTCCGAGAAATCTGAGTTAGATAGTCAGGCCCTAGGGGCTAAATTCTGGCCTTAAGCCACATCCCTGTATTGGGCATGGGGGAAATCTGCAGGGCCTCAATGGGGTCTCCAGAAGGCACTGCGATTCAGTAAAGCATGGCTGCTGTGCCACTCCTTAAGGAGCTGCAAAGCACGTTCTCCTCCTCATTTAGCAAGCTGGGTCTGCTGTCATTTGAGAGTGGGGGCATCACTCTGCCTTTACCCGCGAAGCCAGAACTGCTGTTGACACTAACAAGAAGTAATCCTTTAGTCAGGCACACACAAGGACTATAGCACAGGGTGCACAAGAAGGGAAGGCTCTCTGAGTGCTCCCACCGCACAGGGGCCAGACACAATGAGGACCTTCGACATTTTCTTCTGAGTGCAGGGACTGTGATTGTGCTTAGTACTCAGGGGAAATGCACAAGAGATTGAGGAGGCTCCTACTTGGAACAGCTGCAGTCACAAGCTGCCCTAAATTATTTAATTGAACATAACAACGTAAGTCTCAATTTGCCATCCTGATGTTGAGTAGCACTTACACCCGTAAACAGCCCCCACTGAGACGTGGTCAGATTTATATTTGGAAATCCAACCCTCACCATTGGACTTAATTAACATGGTGAGCGAATACAATCTGGGTGAGAAATATCACCAGCAATGCCCCAGCATTTATTGTCTGGTATAAATTCAGAATAAAGCATCACACATGGGGTTGTGTATTACAAGAAAATGTTTGAATATTTTTACAGTGAGAACTTTCAGAGAAGTCACCCACATTATTTTTTTAAAATGAACCCACGGCAAAATTTAGATCTTATGATTTATTGATGAAGTTCAATAAAATCAGTGAGATAAACTTTCTTTAAGGTCTGCTTAGGGATGAGAAAATCTCTTACTTAGATGATCTGAGAAGAAAAATCATTTGAAAGTGGTTAGTGGAAAGCTTTTGCCTGAGCAATATTTAATTGCCTAGAAAAATCAGGATTACTGAATGTGGTAACATTGTTAAAAGAAATAACAGGACGAAAAGGATAGGTAGGGCACCACAGCATATTTCTCTCCATCACACACACACACACTCTCTCTCTCTCTCTCTCTATCTCCCTTTCCCCTACCCACCAGCCCAGCGATTGGTGTTTTCTGGAAATTATTTCAAGAAATCCATAAAATACCCTACTTCCTGAAAACCCTAATCCCACATGTCAATCCCTTAGACTCAATTTTAGCAATGCACATGATGAACTGTGTATTGGTGAACAGTGTCTGAAATCTTTAATCCAAATCAAGATTGGCTTTATGGTCTACAGGGCCTCTGGTAATAACTGATCCTTTGTACCTCCCTCTCCAGCTCAATGTTATAGCTGAATGAGCTGAATTTATGCAGAGGTCCCCCTAAAGTGCATGGCCTCAACCAATCACTTATGTTGCTTTTTCAAAGTTAGCTCTAATCCAGCTGCAAATGGATTCATAATTGGAAGGTTACTGGTGCAATTTTTAATTACTAGAAGGCTAGAAAGATATAGATTGACATGCGTTGACTTCTAACATCACAAGTTTGCCAAGTCATGCACTAATTCTTCAGTGACAGATAACACAATGGGAGTGGCTGTGGGACATCGTGCAATACAGAAGTTAACTAGAGTCTGCTCTTCACTTCATGAAAGTCGAGCCCTCTGCAGGGATGTTTGAGGAGTGGAAACTTTTTAACAGTGAGTAACTGGTGTTGCAATGACAGTAGCTTACCTGATAAAGAGTGCAGAACACAGGACTGAATAGCAGATGTCAAACACCTCTGCAATATATTCCCAAGTGTCACAGGAAAATTCCAAGAGGTGATAAAATTTGGTTGGAAAGATTAGCAACTTGCAACAAAGGCAGCTCTGCAAAAGACAATGAAAAGAATCTATTACACATTTTCTAAGCTGTGATTTATATCTCAACAATATGAATAAAGGCTGATATCCAATGTGCAGAGGACTGAAGTAAGTGAAGGATAGCTGGAAGTTGAAGACAGACAAATTCAGACTAGAAATAAAGCATGCATTTTTAATAGTGAGAGTAATTAACTGCAAGGCTTGAGGTTGTTTTCAGCTAACAAGTTGTAGGTCGAAACTCATTAAATAGTTAACGAAAATACCTGAGCCTGAAGGACAATGGCTAGTGTAAGCATCCGATGGCTCAGGAAGCCAGATGTCCTTTTAGTGATTCTAATTCCAATGAGAACAGCACATTTGCTTTTAGAATTTCTCTCATCTGCCACCTATCTGTAAGGATCCCCCCTTCTTCCTCCACTCTACCTCCATCCCGAGTGTAGCCCTAGCATCTTTGATGTAAGTAGAGTGATTAAAGTGTCTCTGCATGTATGTAATGACCATTATCACTGTTGTTCTCTCTGAATGGGACAATGTCTGTATTTGTAAGTGAATAGATAAAGAATTTAAAACGTACTATGTATTCGATAAGAAAGCATATATAATTGACCACTGTAACACCATGAAGTTGAAGCTGATTTCTCAGACTTCCCGGTATCGTGAATAAACCTCTTCAGTATTGTCTGTGCTGCCTGATTCCTGGAGAAAAAATCATTTGTGTTTTACATAACCATTAGAACAATTTACCAAGGGTCACAGTGGATTCTCCATCACTGACAATTTTTAAATCAAGATTGGATGTTTTTCTAAAAAATATGCTCTAGGAATTATTTTGGGGAAGTGCTATGGTCTCTATTATACAGGAGGTCAGATGAGATGATCACAGTGGTCCCCTTCTGACCCTGGAATCTGTGAGTAAGTCACTCAATGCTCTAACACTTCATCACTAAGCTTGGAAGTTTTAGTGTTATTGGTAAATGTCAGTCAACATCTATTTCAGCAGACACACACAAACTGACAAAAATATATTTTCGTCAATAATATTCAAAATTGACAGACAGAAAGTAAGAAAAATGTTTTTTGAGAACTTAGAGTCAAAATCCAGTTATTTAAAATGTTAGCCTTATTACAAGTGGACTGACAAATAAATAGTATTAAAAGGTATGATGTGTTGATATAAGGACATTACTTTGTATATTTTGACATGTGATGTTGACAGTTTGTTTTTAAAGCTCTAACTTTTTGAATCTCAATATTTACCATCATTAAACTATTGTCTAATCCCCCACCCAATTTCCAGCCACTGTAGATATTTAAATCAATAAAAAAATTAACAAAAAATGTTTAAAACCCAAGAATTTGTGCTACTTTGAAAATTTAAATTGATAAAAATCCGAAAAATGATTGAAAATAAACAATTATATTATCCATCAAAATATAAAATAATATCAAATTCTTCCAACCGTATTTAACACTGATACAAATGCTTTCTCCATATGCTTTTTCATTTCTTGTTTTGTCTTCTTTAATGGAGGTTGGTTCATTAACACCAATGCTGATAGCTACACTCACAGGTAGAGAGAAGAGTCCAGAGTTTCCATTAGCACACACATTAGAAATAATATATGTTCCAAAAATAAAGAGGTGGCAGAAGCACGGTTTAAAACAGACTAGATTGTATGGGATCACAGGCCCAGATCAAAAATCCAAAGTAGACCTTTGGGGTGGGTCTGATTGTTGAGAAGGCATCATAAATGTGTTTTTAAAAGCATTTTGAAATTCTATCAGCAATGTCTGACACAGCATTCTGAGCTCTGCCTCTCTTGGGTAGGTTTTACAGTCTCCTTTGAGATTGCTATTAACAAAATCCACGGTCCCAGTCTGGATTTCCCTTCCTCTATTTTATCTATAAAAACGGAAGCCCGTCACCTTTTGAGACTCCAGCATGAAAGATTTTTGTTTTTTTAATGACCTCTCTTACGCCTGTCATTGGCAGCTGCTTATTAATATACATATATATATATATATATATATATATTTTTTTTTTAAATTTCTGAGCCTGATTTCTCCATTGCCTTGACCTTTGCTTAGTCATTTACATTGGTGCAAAGTGGGTGTCAAATGCTACTAAGGGTATGTCTACACTGCAGGCTGAAGTCTATTTACTTTAAATCGACTTTCACCTGCCGAATTTTAGAAGTCGCAGGAGCATGATCACACCACGCTCCTTGCGCTGGGCTCTTGCGTCCCCACTCGCCACGCTTGGGTCGACATTCAAAGCAGTGCACCATGGGTAGCTATCCCACAGTGCAACTAGCCACAGAGGCTTTTGGGAAGCTTGTCATCCTCCCATGATGCAATGTGCTCCCTCCCCCTCCCTTCTTGTCCCAAACAAACTGCAAACGCTTTTTCGCGCCGTTTTTCTCTGCCGCATGTTGCAGACAGGTAAAGGGATTCCCTGATTACCAAGCACCACGCTGAGAAAACAGTTTCTGAAGTATTTACAAGTTTATTTGGGGCAAAGGGGATGTGGGGTTTTACAAGGGGAAAAAGGAACAATACATATAACAGAACTATCTACTTTCCTTAACAGGGGGATTTAAGCAGATTAGAAGGAGAACAAGACACAGAGTACACTAGATAACGATTATATGTGTTTCAAAGGTATAATCAAATTAATGTTACTAATACCCGAAAACTATGACGAGAATACTATTTAAAATCTTACCACCACGAGGAACAGGGTCATGACGCCTGACCAATGGGGGACACGAGAAAAGCTCGGGTTCAAAACTCGGACCGGTTACACTCGACTTGACTCTCGCCCAGCAGAGGACTCGGGGGCGGGAAGAGGTAGCAGCTCCAGGGGATCAGTCTGGCGGGCCGACAGCTCTTCTGCCAGGCCCGCCGAAATGCAGCAGTTATTATGCACTCGGGCTATGCTTGGTACATGAGTGGTGTGCAATATTCGTAACAGCCGATGGCTGCCCCTGTTCGTGAGAGGTGTGCAGTATTCATAACAGCCGATGGCTGCCCCTGGGCTTTTTGCAACGTCCCATTGTTTGCCATTTCAGACGTGCTATCTTAGGTGTGTCAGTAAAGGTCCCGATAAGGTCAGGTCTCAGGTCTCCTGTAATTGCCGAGTGGGAGGGGGTGAGCGGGGGCGAGTGCCGGTCACTAGATATTATACTGTCGCCACACCACACACACACCGTTGCCGGAGAGGGATGGAGCCCACTCACCTCTGTACTAACATTGTGAGCATCACAAATACCTCATGGCTTATCCTGCAGTATTTTCAAAGGCAAGAGACAAGACGCAGCACGGAAAATAGTGATGTTACTGAGGCTGCCCTGCTACAAGCCATAGAGCAGAACAATTCCTGTTTGCTGCAGGCTGTCACGCATCATCTTCAGTCCTTGGAGCGCGGGTTCTCATCCCGGGAAACAAGCACTGATTGGTGGGATCGCATCATTATGAAGTTGTGGGATGATGAGCAGTGGTTGCAGAACTTGCGTATGCGAAAGGCCACTTTCTTTGAACTTTGCACAGAGTTCTCCCCAGCCTTGAAGCATGTGAATACTCACCTGAGACCAGCTCTGACAGTGGAGAAGCGAGTGGCCATTGATCTGTGCAAGCTGGCAACCCCAGACTGCTATCGGTCAGTTGGGAATCAATTCAGAGTCAGTAAATCCACCATAGGAGCTTCTGCAATGCAAGTGTGCAGGGCCATCAATAGGCTTCTGCTAAGAAAGATAGTGACTTTGGGAAACGTGCAGGACATAGTGGACAGATTTGCTGCAATGGAGTTCCTAAACTGTGTGGGGGGGAGACAATAGATGGCATGCATATCCCTATCCTAGCACCTGACTACCTTGCCACAGACTACATAACTGGAAGGGATACTTCTTAATCAGGTTGCAGGCCCTTGTGGATCACAGGGGACGTTTCACCAACATCAGTGTGGGGTGGTCTGGAAAGTACATGATGCATGCATCTTTAGGAACTCGGGTCTGTTCAATAAGATGCAGGTGGGCACTTTCCTCCCTGACAAAAAATTAACATTGGGGATGTGGAAATGCCAATAGTGATCCTGGGGGATCCTGCCTACCACATGCTCCCTTGGCTAATGAAGCCCTACACCAGGCAGAAGGAGTGTTTCAATAACAGGCTGAGCAAGTGCAGAATGGTGGTGGAATGTGCATTTGACCGTTTAAAAACCAGATGGAGATGTCTGCTTACTAGGTTTGACATCAGTGGAAAGAACATCCCATCAGTTATATCTGCATGCTATGTGCTCCATAATTTGTGTGAAACAAAGGGGGAAAGCTCACCCAGGGTTGGGCCGTGGAGGCTGATAGGCTGGCTGCAAATTTTGAGCAGCCAGATTCCAGCGCTATGCGTGGAGCCAACTGTGGAGCGCTTCGACTTCGAGAAGCAATGAAAAACCGGTTTTGCAATGAACTGCAGTAATGTATGTCTGTGCTGTGCCTTTATTTCCCATCCCCCACCCACGCTCCAGCGGCCCCCCCTTCCTCTCTCTCCCCACCCAAGCTATGAATGAATAAAGGCAGATGTTTTTTAATGATAGAAAGTTTTATTTTAAAGGGGGGAAAGGAGAATAACTTAAGGTTGTGAAGTATCACTGTGCAAGCAACTATGGTTGTGTGCAGTTCTCAAAGGGGCCGTCGTGTCCTTCTGCTCTCCTCCACCAGTGTGGAATGCAGCACGTACTAAACCCTGCTCAGTTTCCTCTAGACCACTTGGGGGTGTGGGCTAATAACAAAACAGTAGGCAGCGGAGTGTTTTGGAGGGGCTGCAGAGGGAGTCTGTCCTGCCGCTGCTCTTTCTGGAGCCTTACTAGACGCCTCAGCATGTTGGACTGATCCCTCATAATACACAACATCTCCTGCTGCATATCACACTCCTGCTCCTGTGCAGATCTTCTGTGTTCCGTGTCCATGTTTTGTTTTTCAGACAAGGACATCCTCCAGGCTCTGAGCTCTGTGTCAGCAGCTGCGGAGGCATTCATTAGTTCGCTGAACATGTCATCCCGTGTTTTTTTTTCCGCTTTCTAATCTGGGAAAGCCTTTCAGCTGGAGCTCGGCAAGGGGGGGCCGAAGGCCGAGGTGTCTACTGTAGGATAAGCAAAGCACAAAGTTGCCATTGTTAGCTGATCCAAAATAGTAAAGGAAATGTTACAATGTAAAAAGTACTCCCCTTCATGTTCACAAGGCTTAGCCAGACCCGCATTCCATTCTGTACATCTCGGAAGGGTCGAACTGGTGTTACAGACATGGTAAGCAAGGGGCCCTTGCATCTGTTATAGAGAGGCTTCATTACCATTAAAATCCACAATCCACAGTTGAGCAAGGAGAAGGATCACCAGGCTCCTCTGTAACATGCCAAGGACCGGTTTGGGAGGAGGTGGTCAGAACAGATTAGAGGACACTGCAGGTGAATTGTAGTGGCAGAAAACATAGGACAACCAGCGTCCCTTGCAACGGTACTAGGAATAGTCTTGGGGAGGTGCCTAGGGACCTCGTACACAGCAGAGGAATAAAATGGAGTGATTGTATTGGTCAGGTACTTTAAACTTGCGCCATCATCCCTAGGTTACCATGTGTGATATCAGTCTCCTGAGGGTAATGCAGGCGGAAAGGGAAGATTTGCTGCAAGCATCGAGGTACAGTCCTGACCCTTATGCTGCTATGCTGTGTTCCCCGATGATGCCTGCTCATTTAATAGCAGAAAGATGGGGAAAAATATCCTACCAGGGCAGAAGAAATAAGGCTGCCTCCCCAGAAACCTTCTGCAAAGGTTAACAGATTACCTACATGAAAGTTTCCTTGAGATATCCAGAGGTTTCTCGGAGCATACTTCTGCACATAAATAGTCTGTTCCGGGAGTAACCCTCCACTGAAGTTTGCCATCACCCAGTAAGACCCTCCCCTCAAAAACACAAACTCCTTTTAAGAAGCTGGACTGGGGACATAACCGCAAAAACAGTCACCAGATGTACCTTCCCCTGCATCTCGATCAGCCCTGCTGTCTTGTTTGTGGCTGGACTGCTCTGGGATAATGAACAGGTCCTGGCTCTCAGGGAGAATGGATACCCCACTCTCCTGCATCCTGCTCTCCTCATCCTCATCCTCCTCGTCCACAGAGTCCTCCTCATTCATCCTGGACTGGGATTCTTTGGAGGTATCGATGCTGTGTGGTGTCACACTGGTGTGGTCACCACCGAGAATTGCACGCAGCTCCTTGTAAAAGTGGCATGTTTTGGGTGAGGAGCCAGAATGACTGTTAGCTTCCCTAGTTTTCTGATAAGCCTGCCTCAGCTCTTTGATCTTAATGCGGCACTGCTGAGAG
Organism: Emydura macquarii macquarii; assembly: GCF_026122565.2. Taxonomy (NCBI): domain Eukaryota; kingdom Metazoa; phylum Chordata; order Testudines; family Chelidae; genus Emydura; species Emydura macquarii. Next base: position 10,832,188 of record NW_027132342.1, on the reverse strand, counting down.
TCAGTGTTGTGCACCTTCTTCAACATGTCATGAGATATCTTCTCGTATATTTGTAAATTTCTTTTGCCTGTTTGGAGCTGAGCCAGAACAGACTTTTCGCCCCACAGACCAATGAGATCCAAGACCTCTGGTCGACTCCAACCTGGAGTGTGTTTGGGCCATGCAGTTGCCATGAGCAGTTCAGCTACAAAGCTCTCTCCACGCTGTCTAAATCAGAAATGGACATTCAAAATTTCCCGGGGCTTGAGGGGAGAAGCCATTTCCTGTTTATGTGGCCATGTTACAGCAGAGTGTGAATATTCAGAGCGGTCACAATAGGGCATTATGGGATACCTCCCGGAGGCCAATGGCGTTGATTTACTTTGCGCTCTGCCTACACTGACACAAATTCGATCCATGGAATTCGAATTCAGCACTAAGCCATTTGCAGAGATGGTTTTATTAGGTTGACTTTTACTGCACTTTAAATCGATGGAATTTACTTGCCAGTGGACACGCATACTTCAGGGGGTCGACGTAAGCAGCGTTACCTCGACCTCCATTGCCAGTGTAGACCTGGCCTAAGTCAGAATGATAGTATTTTACACCCAGGATAAAGTGAATGCAAAAGTAGTTGCAAAACACCGTCAGCTGGCATTTAGTAGCCTTTGACACCCCCTATGCACTATGTCTATGACTACACAAGATGCAAGCAGGCCCATAACATTTATATATTTAATAACAAGTATATTTATTCTGCAGACCTAGTTCTTTCTTAAGCAACCACTGAAGGATGTGGTTGCATTTTTGTTTTATATTAAAACGGAATTTAGACACATTTGATTTTCTTCAATCATGAAACACATTTTTTCAAAAGACATAGCTTCTTTAAAAAATAATTTGCACTTCCCAAGTTATGAGATGAAAATTTGCCTCCCAAAGTTCTTCCCTCCTCTGTAATATCAATTAAACAGACACAATGCTGTCTTGGGCATTTTAGAGAGGTCTGTTAAGGATGATCCCAGTGAGACTGTTTTTGAATTTGCTGCGATAGAAGAAATAGGATGTTCACAACAGGTTTGGGAAACTGTATTTGCTATTTTTATAACACTTTTTAAATGTAATATATTTTTAAGGGGCACTTATTTCATTACTTATTTTTCATGTGCAATGGAGCTAAAGGGGTGTAATTTCATGTCTCTGTTAAGTTGTGTGCTGGTTTCCTGACAGTGAGACAGCTCTCTTTTGTTTACTATTAAAGAAACCCCTCAGATATGAGTCCATTTTAGGCCCCTATACAGGAAAAGACAAACATCTGCTTCAGATTAAGCATGTGAGTAGTCCCAGTGAAGTCAATGGGACTAATCAGGTGCTTAAAGTCAGGTCCATGCTTACGTACCTTCCTGCTTTGCTTAAGCAGGAAAAGCAAAGAGAAGTCATGACAACTGCTATTATTTTAAAAGAGGTTATGGACAGAAAAGTATGCAAGAATGGCTGTTTCACAAAAGATTGGCTTCTTGTGTGTTAAACACCACAGCTTGGCTTACAGAGCTTAGCTTCAGTGCTGGCATTTAGAAAAAACCTCCGTTTTACATATTTCTGAGAAAATTTGAAATGGTGTCAAAGCAAGATAATAAACATATAAAGGCACAGTGTCAATTTAGTCACTTTTCAGAATAGAACAGAACATCACTTTTGTTTTTAATTTAAATTAAGCAAACAACTTTCATTATCAAAGCTCAACAATTCCTTCAACATATTTATGAATTATCAGAATTTTCTTCACTTGTGAGTTAAATGTGCCATTGCAGTTCTTTTCATCTTCTATCCTGTACATCTCCAAGGTGTGTATGTGTGAAGGGAGAAAGAGAGAGAGAAAGAATGAACGAATATGATGCTGTGGTATAAGTGTTATAGGGACATAAACTGGAATTAAGCACATTTGAAAAAGTTGCAAGGCAATTAGTGTATTACTCAGGTCATATCAAAAAAGAATCCATAAAGCCTTTTTCAGCCCATCATATATATTCTTTTGTTCCTTATAGTTTAGAGAAATTTTGTAGAAATATTGTAAAACATTTTAAAATTGTGCTGATACTATTTATGTATCCTTCTACCTTAAAACCAAACTTCTTAAGTACCAGGAGGAGTCCAATGGTATAAAGGAGTGCAAAATGAGAACTAATGCGTTTTTACAAACTGCTCAAAATCATCTAAAATACCTTTTTCAGGCATAGCCAGGTTGTGGATTTAAGGCCTAATATCTCATGACCAACTAAGGAAAGAAACAAGTACTCCAGATCAGATGTAGTGAATCCCCAGCTCTTCAACAATATAAAGAACACATTTCCAGCCCTGGTGGTTCAAAAGCTACTGGACCTTAGAACGGTCAGAGGTCCACGACTGAACACAGGCCATCCTCCAGCCAGAGGGTAATTCTAGGGTAATTGCACCATTTGGGACAAAGAACAAAATATCTAATGACAGGTGATTTTTCTTTAAATTGCATTTATTTGAAAGTTGCTTAAATTCAGAATGCAAGAAGTAGTTCCAGCAGAGAGAGATTAGTGGGCAGAGTAGAGATGAGGCATTCAAAATTACAATATATGATATATGAACATGGTTCAGTATCTTATAACATATGTTTATACATATACACACACACACACACACGTATGCAATAATACATACATATAAAATCAGTATGTCTATGTTTGAAAATCAACTAGAATGCATAATATTTTTTGGACTGTGGTTGAACCACGCTTACTCTTTCAGTATGAACCAATTCAGTCTTGGCTGATTATCAATCCCTGCCCAGGACTAGAACAAGCAAGAAATGTTTTAAATCAGGATTGGGCTGAATTGACAGTGCTTCCCACACTATGCCTATTGCCTATGTCTATACTAGTATGTTTGTCAATAAAACTTTTGTCGATCAGGGGTGTAAAAAAAACCAAACAAATCCTACGCGACATAAATTTTCCTGACAGAAGTGCCAGTGTGGACAGCGCTATGTTGGCAGCAGACACTCTCCTGTTGACATAGCTACTGCCACTTGTTGGGGGTGGCTTAATTAGCTCTCCCGTTGGCATACAGCAGCTACACAGGAGCACAGATGTGCTGCTGTAAGGTCTCTAGTGTACACAGAGCCCAAGTCAGAGCAATGTCATCTGGTGGTAGTCATCTGTGATGTTCAATCTGTCATCTGGTGGTAGTGCATATGTGATGTTCAATCCAACAAGGAGTGAACACTGCACAAGCTCTTCCATTTCAGTGGCTGTGATATAAAAGAATCCAAGCAGAGAATTAACGTGCCAAACAGACATGGTAACTGAAATTAAATTACAATAAACCTAACAGTCTGGAGTGGCCAACGTCTGCTGCATAGACTCATAGACTCTCAGGTCAGAAGGGATCAATATAATCATCTAGTCTGACCTCCTGCACAACGCAGGCCACAGAACCTCAGCCACCCACTCCTGTAATAAACCTCTAACCTATGACTGAGTTATTAAAGTCCTCAACTCATTGTTTAAAGACTTTAAGGTACAGAGAATCCATCAACAAGTGAGCTGTGCCCCGTGCTATGTGTGCAGCAGCAACACCACACACCTGTTTCTAGTGGAGATTTTACTGCCTTTCAGTGCATCCCCCAATTAACATTGAGATTAAGTGCTATTATGAGTTAAATTTAGATTTGGTCTACTCTAGAAGGTTTCACCTTTATATCTATATTGGTTAGCAGTATGAAAAAAATCACAGTTATGCCAGCAAAAGCCCTAGTGTAGATGTAGCTATACCAGCAATCAAGTCCTTTTGCTGACATAGCTTATTGTGTTTGGGAACTGGTGCAAGCGATATGGCAAAAGAACTCTTTTGCTAGTATATGCTGTGTCTCCACCAATAGGGTTTTTCTGGTACATCCCTACCAGCAAATGTGTTCTAGTATAGACAAGGCCATAAATTATTAATGTGCGGGGAAAGGGTGGAATGCAAGCACAGAGCATACTAGCTGTGCTCTCCACTTTGGTCCGTTGAGTCCAGACCAGGGATCCACAAACTAAATCCCCGCGGGCCACACATTTTGACTGGCCCGGTGAGTCCAGTGGCATTACAATAACATAACGCAGGGGTCGGCAACCGTTCACAAATGGTGTGCCAACTCTTCATTCCCCCCTCCCGGCCCTTCCGCTTCCCCTCTCCTACATGATGTGGGCCCAGTGCCCTGGCCAGGAGGAGCTGTTCCGGCACACTATAAGAGCAAGACTGAGTGATGTGGCCCTGGCAACTAAAAGTATGGGGACCATATGAACACAGATTCTACTTCGTAGAAGGCATCTGAATATTCCCACTTGTGGGGTGTGCCTCTTGTTGCTGCTGACCTTCAGAAGCCTTCTAAAAAGCTAGTGCACATTGCACCCAGATGAGCACCTTGTTGTGGCATCAGAGCCAACGTTATAAAAAGTCAAGTGTGGCCCTCAATCTTTCCAGTTCAGTCCTTTCCTAGACTCCCATTGACATTATTGAAATTATTGAAATTGAAATTATTGAAATGTCCCATTCAATGTCCCATTGAAATTATTGATGACAACCAAGACCATCTCTCTCTGAGCTCCTTTTCTGCTGTTGTAGTGAATATAAATGGCTTCTGGAGCTTGAATGTTGTAAACAGCATTAATCTAGTCCATTGTTAGGGCAGAGGCAAAGGATCCTCCCAGGCACCTTGGTTTACCTCTTTCTCTGAATGCCAAGCTCAATTAATTCCTCTCCTCAGCTAAGGTCTCCTCTTATCCCACTCCCCACAGTCTCTTTCTTAGACCGGAAGGAATAATCAACACAGAACAGACAAATACAGACTCACTAAGGATAGATCTTCACTGAAGAGTTAGCCTGAACTCTTACTTGGGTGTTGTTTGTAACTAGAGCCCTGCAAATCTGTGGATATCCGCATCCACGGACCACGTTTGCAGTTTGCAGATACAAATTTTTTATCTGCATAGGGCTCTACCTGCGACTCCCTCCAAATGTCCACACACAAAACTCTCTGACCCAAGTTTATTCATCTGGAGCTGTAGGCTAAAGCCCAGATGCTGCTATGCTCAGGCTAGTAACCCACTCACTTTGCACTGAGGGCACAGGCTAAGTAACTCAAATGCTGGTAGTCCTACAATGCCTTCCCACAATTCCTTCCGTATATCCAGAAGGACAGACAATTTCTCCCACAATTCATTGGGAAAGAATCATAAAGCAACTCAGCTTACTGCAACACAAAGAACCAATGGACATGCCCCCTGAAGTCCTAGTGACACACAAGTGAGTACAACAGCAGTGAGGACACTAGTTCAAGTGTGGCTTTGCAATGTGATTGCTCGCACCCGGGTTAGGCTACCCACCTACTCAGATGTGGCTGCCGTCTGACTCTGCAGTGAAGACATACCCTTAGAGAGATGTGTCAAACTTCTGGCCACTGGGCTGAGCAACTCATCTCAATGTGTTTTTTTGGTTCATAGGGGACATAGTTGGATGAGAATCTGAATTTCTATTTAAAACAAAATCTTTCTTCTCTTCTGCCCACAGCAGAACACAGGTGTGTCAGGATCACCACTGGGACATGGGTGGTCTTGCCTAATGGTCGGAGCCAGGGGAGTGGCAGGTCTGGAGAATAGAGTGGAGCCGAGCTGGAATCAAGAATCAGGAGCCCGGGATACCTGGTTCTAGAGTCTGTTTTGAAACGTCGGCCTCCACTTTAGACAACAGTAAAATAACCTATTGACTTCAATGGGCTCAGAGGTAGGCCAACACTCAGCAGTTTTCAAAATCCGCTGATAATGGGCATATTCTAATTTAGCTCAAAACATATTTGCTATTGTAGGGCCTGGTTTTGCAGTCAGCCTGTGCATGGAATTCACAATAAAGTCAACGGCCCAAAGTGGCTTCAATGAGAGAATCAAACTTCAAACCACTCATGGAGAGGCGAGAGTACAGGACCCTAAAAGGGATTATAATGAAACACTAAAGGTTTCCTTTGAATATTCTGTCAGCTATTTAGAGAAGAGGCAAAAAAGGCCTCTGCTCTGCATCCATCTGAGGAACTAAAACTGATGAATTTCAGTCAGAGCATGTTAACAATTTTGCCGGCAAATGAGGCAGCTCACAGCTGACAGTAAACGAAAGGAAAGTCTGCATCTTGGAAAAAAATTGTTGGAATACCTGCTGAGCCTCTTCTGCCGCCTCAAGGTGCAATGACAGTATTATTGACAAAGATTGTCAGCTGAGTTACCCCTGCAGCTGAGAGCTCCGGCTATTTAGAATTTTTTCCACAACAGTCCAACAACACACATACAAAGAAAACGACATATATGGTTATTCAGAGGCTGAACATAAATTGCACTGGGGTGGATTTGCTAAAAAGAGAACGGTGAGAGACTTTCCATTTTGAATGTCTTTCCTTTTTAGTGAATTACAGGCATTCCTATTCCTTATTAACCTCCTTTCTAGTTTCCATGATTAGTTTTGAGAAGGAAGGATATAATGGAACTGTTTGATACCTCAGATAGGTCTTCTTAACCTATTGTGCCTTCTCAACCTAGCAGTGACCTGCCCACTACTGTCATCACCATAGCACAGTGGTTCCCAACCTGTGGCCCGCAGGGCCTTTCAAAGTGGCCCGCTGCTCCCCTCCCTCTGGTTGCAGAAGGGAGCAGCCGCCTAAGGACCCAGGCGGAGCAGGTTTTCGCGGGGCTACAAGACCGGTGCAGGCTCCTTGCTGCAGCCTAAGGGATGGGAGATCAGTGCTCCTCTCCCCTGACTGTAGCAAGGAGCATGGCAAAGTGCTCTGCCTGGGTCCCTAGGTGCTGGGGTCCCTGATGGAGTCAGAAGGAGGGGAGCACTGATTTTCTCACTAAAATCCTTCTCTCTGTCCGCAGTGGGGCAGGAGGCTGCTGACAAAGACTGGTGGTCCTTCAGGGTTGTAAAAATTATATCTGTGGCCCTCGAGCCAAAAAATTTGGGAACCACTGCCAGAGCAGTTCTCTAAAAGATCCGTGGAACCCAGTGCCCAGCTTTTGTTCACAGAGGTGTCAGACCACATTCCAGGGAGATTCTTTCAAAGCTTGACATACGCCACTAACAGGAGCTTTCTGTCAAGAACATAAGCAACCCTTAATGCTAACTTTATGGAGAAATTAAAGGTTCAGTGGATTAGAAATAATTGAAAAACTCAGTTGCAATTAAAGAACCAAATTGCCCCATCCTCATCCAATCTGCCATTCCCTGGACTGCTGGGAATTAGCAAACACTAGAGAAAATAAGAGACGGAGAGAAAGATAGTATCTTATGGAAACAAGGGGCCAAAACTGGTGCTCTAAAACAGAGAGAATATCACTTTTGCAATGCTGAGTAAATGTGAGAATTGACCACCAGTGATTTGATCCTACAAATCTCCTTGAAACAGCTCCACTTCCTCTCTTCCTGGGAAGCAAGGGATCTAGTTGAAGGTACTCTAAAGGCCTGATTCAAAGCCCACTGACATCAATGAGTGTCTTTCTAGAGATGTCAGTGAGTTTCTGGATCAGGTCCTCACTGATCTAGGGGTTGTGTGCGCTAACTTGTAGGCTTGTGCAATAACAAAAAGCACGCACATTTCACTGCCGGCTGTGGATGCTTTAAACCTTTTTCACAACTTCCATTCGATCTGAGGAACGGTTTGGTTCTGTCCAGGTAATACTTTATAGCCATTAAATATTAATTATTTATTATTATTTATTATTAAATCACCCAGAATATACTAAGCACTTCAGGGCAGGAATTATAGCTTTGAATGTTTTATGAAGAGTCTACACTGTAAAACACAACAAGCTAAGGTAACAAACAGACACAAGACACGATCGACAAAACCATGATACTAAGAGCACTCAGATATATAGTGAGGCAAGTATATATCTTGCTGGTTCTGTTCCTGTTTTGTTTTGATTTTTTTAATTGCCTTTTTGTGGTTTGTTTGTTTGTTTTTTGTTTTGGTTTCCTCCTCTACTTCTTGTTTGGCAAGATGGTAGAGACATGAGTTTTTAGGAGGGATATGAGGCAAAGGAGGTGGCTTAGTAAAGTAAGTAAGGGGCATTAGTAAAGGGCATTAGAAAAGGGCATGTCCAGCATAACAGGTTGCATTGGAGAAAGCACCAATGCATGAATGAATGAAATTAAAGGGGCAGCAAGGCTGGCGTCACTGGTAGAGTAGAAAGGAGCAAGGGGTGCAAAAAAGACACCAGGTTAGAGATGCATGCAAGCACTGCATGTTGCAGGGTTGTACAAGTAAAGATGCCCTTATAACAATCAGACAATCAAGGCAAACTTCAATAGGACAGCGTGGATTAGGGAAAATGGGAAAGGAAGCATCCTGTGAAAGGCTGAGTTCACCCACTAATAAATACTCCAGGCCTATTCTAAATTTTGTTCAGGAAGACTGTGTAGGAAAGGCCCCTTATTGGATATAGGACTCCATATGCACATATTTGTGAGCAGAGGTAATGGCCAGCTGCTTTTAATGGCAAGAAAAAAACAAAACAAAACAATGAGCAGCTTCTCATCTGCTTAAATAGATGTAGGACAAAAAGTTTCCAGATTAAGTTTCTAACTATGTATGGGATAGCAGTAGGCTGGTTTGAGCCTCTTGATTGCATGAAGAAATCCAGAAATACCAGGATAACCAGCCAGGACTTGCTCCCCCTTAGAGATTTTTAAAGCATCTAATGTTGCCACCTGAATCCTTAAGTAGCTGAAATTCAACCCTTTTGAAACCAGATAAAAGAAAATAAAGAAAATCCTGGTATCCTCCTTTGGTAGCTTACAAAATTTTGGTCAGGAGAATACTCAATGGAGTACACCTGCCTACAAATGTAGAACAAACAGAGTGTAAAATCTTGATTACAGAACATCACCTAGGATTCACATTCTCTACCAGATGTCTCGAGTAGCCAAAGTGAAGGCTAAAATGAACAAGGTGCTTAGGTTTGTTTGCCTGACTTAGGTCAGGAGATCCTGGACTCCATGAATTTTTTAGAATTGCCTCCATGAGGTCAGCCATGGGAAGGACTTTGCAGCAATTCCAGGACTGGATACAGTAATAGAGGAAGAATTACGATTTATTTGGAAAATAAAGAGGAACTATTAATACAACACCGACAGTTAGGTAGATCTAGCAGCAACGCCCTACGTCCAACCCAATCCTGTCCTCATTTTCCCTCTGCCACCAAGGGATAAAAGCAACACAGAGCTAACATTAAAGGTTTGTAGTGCTTTGTGTCACATTCAGTTATCACCAAAAGGGCACTTATGGGCCCTAAACAGCATTAAACTAAGCAACCACAACTGAGGGGCAACACATTTCCTGGGGATTAATGACTGCCTAGGAGGAGTAGATGGCCTTTGGAGCAGCAGGGGGCCATTTACTCCATGTCAATCATCAATCCCTGACAAATGCTCTGCGCTAAACTCGTTTTACAAAGTAAAAATCAAAATTAGCAAAGGTATCTGGATTTTTTAAATGGGTAGATGGGAGATTTTCCATTGGCTTCAATGGGTGCTAGATCAGGCCTTAAGCCAATAGAAAAATGAGACCTCTCAGAGGATGCCGGGGCCCCTCCCAATGGACAGGCAGGGAAAGAAGGATTGCATAGATCTTTTCACGCGGTCCCTGGTGTATACCCCTCCATTTTCCATATCTCAACCCTGCAAACCCCAATCGTTCACAAGTAGGGTGACCAGATAACAAGTGTGAAAAATCAGTACGTGGGTGGGAGGTAATAGGTGCCTATATAGAAAAAGCTCCAATTATCGGACTGTCCCTATAAAATCTGGACATCTGGTCACCCAATTCAGAAGTGATGAGTCAGGTCCCAAAAATCATGAGATTGGGTTAAATATAATACATAAGTCATTTTATTTTCTCTATGGTATTTGAGATTTTATGGTTCACATTTTTTAGCTATTCTCCGCAACCATAAGGGCGAAAAACTTACTCTTTTTAAAAATGAAAGCTAAGATTCTCTCACATTCACAGGATTCCAGGAGCTGGAGCTATCAGAAAAACCACAGAATATTAGATGATTCGTGATAAAATTGTGAGAGTTGGCAATTCTGGCTAGTAGATTTAGGCCCTGATCCTGCACAGCACTAAATCAGGTGCTTAACTTTAAGCATGCAAGCAGTCCCACTGTGTGTCCTGTGCAGCTCATAGCTCTTTGACTAGTTGGTGTCAGTTTAATTTTTCAAAACCAAGCACTGTAGATGTAAAGGTATAGGACTTGATCCCGGAAGCTTATGTGCGCTGAAACCTTATTTGGCTTCCAGGCTTAAGGAAAACAAATCACAGAGAAAACTTTCAAGGTTTTAGAGCACTTAGTAGGTTCTGTCCCAAATTCTACTTTATTTTGACAGGACTGTTTGCTAATATTAATCTGCACTGGTTTATGGTCACCATCCTGTTCATTTGACTGCCTCAGCTGGTCTGAGAAACATCAGCCTGTCACTAACAGAGCAGCTGCATAGTTTTATGTGGCCAGATGGTGAAGTTCAGCTAGACATTTTCTTTCTTTCCTTTGTGTGTTTATTTATTTATTTATTTGCCACCACTTAGGCCTTGACATGCACAGAGAGCAAATTAAATTCTCCTTATAATTACCTCCTGAATTTGTGTATTAGCAATCTTTCCTCAGCCAGACAGATGGCCACTGCTGCTGCACAGCTGTTCTGGTGGTGGCAAGCATGACAGATGAGCGACAGGCAGGTGCAAGGGTGCTTTGGATTGCCAACTAAAACTGAAAAACAAAAAACCAAAAAAACCCGCAAGCCAACCAACCAGCTGAGGGTAGTAGTATCAGGAAGTTGTTACCATCTGATGGCTGTTGAGTGGCCTATGAAAAACAAGTTTGGTGGTCTCAGTCTACTTCCTAGTTGACAAGCATCCATTTCAGCAGACACCAGTATTATCCCAGTAAAGATGCTAACAAATCAACGGGTTTGGAATCTCAACTAACCTCTTACCCCTAGAGATGATTATCTCAAACCCAGGGATGAGTGAGGCAGGGGATAGCTATGAGGAAGCCTGCAACATCACTGCCTATGCTGTATTTATTCTGTGGCTAAATAGAGGACTTTAAGCTGCCTGCTGTGGAGCTCACAACCTTCATAAGCACGAAAATTCATTTTAGAGGGTGGGGTGAGGCAGGGGGGAGGGAGGACAGGGACATGAATAAATAAGCAGCACCAAGGAAAGGCAACACTGAAAGAAGGAAGTTCATTCCAAGAACTCTAATTATATGGTGTCTCTTTTACAGTGAACTGTTTTCCCACAGGTTCCTCTCCATGATCACAACTGTAGGCATGACCACCTTCAATCCAACTAAGAACAACCAGATGGGGCTATTTTCAAAGCTAGTCTTCGCTCAGCCACTCTGCTCAAATCCCCTCTTGCTCCCAGGGTCTAAATAGGCTGGCTAACCAGCAGTCATACCACCTGACAGTCTGGGGAACAGAGACCTGATGGAAATGAATTCATGTCTCTCACTGGCAAGAGTAAACTCCAGACTGGTTACATTTCATTTACTTAGATTGTAAAGCTCATTGGGGCATAGACGATCATTTTGTTCTGTGTTTGTATAGTGCCCAGCATAATGGAGCCTTGATTCAAGACAGGGATACCTAGGCACTACAAACGGACAGCCAAACAGACAAGACAGACAGATTAGATAGATTGCTTTTTAACTCTTGAAATGCCATGCCCTTTAAAGACAACCATGACTGCATTATTTTGCTCCAACCCATTATTGTGAGGGTAGCAGCAGCAGCATCAGATGGAGGCAGAGGTCAGCACAGGGGAGCCCCAGAATCCAGGGGCAGCAAGATGTATAAAAGCCTCTCTCAGTTGGATTGGAAGATCTGGTCCATCAAGAAATACTTGAATAATTAAAAAAAAAAAAAGCAATTAATTAATGCGGACTTAGCAGCTTGATTCCCTGGATGGCCCAAGTTTTACACCAACTTTTTAGATCAAGATTTTGTCATACAAGATATTTTTCACATTGTTTTTTAAGAATTGCAGGTGGATAACCTTCCTTCCCCCCACCCTAACTTGCCACAGAGATGGATTCTGTGATTTTCATGTCTTTTTCCCTTCCTTCCTGTCTATCAAAATTTCCAGTGACTTCTGATATTTTTGCATGTGAGTGAATTGCTGAGTAAAGCAGCAAGTGAACAGTTAGGGCTTGATCCTGCCAATGACAGTATATAGGCAAGCATCTGCTTCCACACAAAGCTGTGCTGACTTCAGGAGGTGAAGAACTGAGGCCTTAAACTCGGTTGAGAGTCTAAAGAGAGCATGTGATAGGACTGCACAGGACTGTATAACACAACATGGGATCAACAACACTGCAGACACAAAAACTAAGCAGACTAAACTCACAAAGGAAGTCCCAAGTGCTAGACCTCCAGACAGTTCGGTAAGGAAAAGAGGTGGTGGGGAGGCAACATGTAGAAGTTTAAAGGTGTCCTGAAGGCAAAATAAACAAATTTAATTCCTTTCAGCAGTATGTGCTAAATAACCCCACTACTCGAGCCATTAGGAATATTCAAGGTTTGCCTACACAAGGAAGTTGTAGCAGTATAACTTAAGGTGTGATTTTAAACTGATTTAGATAAACCAATGCAAACCCCTTTGGGGGGCTATTTTGGTTTATCTTAAGTTTGGGAACAGTTTAAGCTAAACCAAAATCAACCACCCTTAACTAAAATTAAGAATATCTACACAGCAGGTTTGTATCTACATATCTAAATTGGTTTAACAACTGCTTTATATTAAAATGGTCCAAGTTCTGATTTTGGGGGGACCTGACTAATGATTTTACAATTTTAGAATGGGAAATTTCAAAAAGAAATTTCAAAAATGTTGTTTAATTTTGAATTGCATTTTTTTGGTTTCATTTCAGTTTTTAAAAACTGACAAAACCAGATTTTTTATTTGAACTGAATCAAAATGAAGATTATTGACTGAATTGAAATGAAAACATTTGCTTTAACATTTCTAGGAAAAGAAAATCAGAAAACTGAACAAAAATCTTTGACTGAAACTTTTCATTCAAAATCTTCACAGGAAAAAATAAAAGAGTTTATCAAACAGCTCTAATAACAGGTGAAGAAAGAAACATACAAACACTTTGTATGAGATTCAAAACAGAGCCCAAAACTGGGATGGAAGGGGAATATGGTAAAAAAATTAGATTATAATAAAAGTTGGACCTACTGATCAGATGCTCTTTGAAACCCTTGAGAAATTCTTCTGGGAAAAACAAAATATAGTATACAGTGACAGAACACAACCTTGGGGATTTGATTTGAATTTTTAAATACTGTGACACATCGCACCCCATGTACACCCTTATGGTGTCATTGCGTATCATGAGTGTTCACCCTAATAGTGTAACTGTGTATTGTTTAAATGCATAGTATGTCATGTAAAGTGTTTTTGGAATGCTCATGACATACTGAACATTACTGTTATGGTAGGATAAACAACGAGAGTTCTGTGGCACTTTAAAGACTAACAAATTTAATTTTTGTAGGCATAAGTTTTTGTGAGACTCAGCTCACTTCGTCAGATGCAGAGGTAGAATGATACAGTAAATAAGAAACATAGATATACACATGCATAGAGAACAATGGGGGAGGTGGATGAAAGACAGGTACTTGAGGGCTAAAGACAATCATTGAATAGGAAGGAGGTGAGAATGGGTGAGCAAAGCAATTTACCTCTTGAAATATCATATGTATGATTATGGAGCTCCGCTATGTAATATTCCCAAATATGCGTCTCACGTTTTGAAGCAGATCCAGCAAACACTAAAAGCAGGGAGGTAGTTCATGCTTCCCTAAGGCATGCATAAAACAGCCCAGCTCTTCCAGGGACAATGGACTGGCCAAAGCATCTGATAAGGGGATGCTCATTGACTCAGGACATGGAGAAAACCAGGCACGGATACTTTTGTTAACTGACCCTGAAAGGGGAGGGGTGAGGCCCCAGAGGGGGGTGTAGGGACATGTTAAAAGAAGAGACATTTTTTTCTCTCTCTCTCTCCCTTGCAACGCAGGAATAACATCAAGCAACTTGTTCCAGAGGGATAGCCATGTTAGTCTGTATACAGCAAAAACAACCAGAGTCCTGTAGCACCTTAAAGACTAACAAATTTCTGCGGGCATAAGCTTTCGTGGGCTGCAATCCACTTCGTCAGATGCAGGAAGTGGAAATCACATATATATATACCTCCTATCTGTGATTTCCACTTCCTGCATAAAAGCTTATGCCCGCAGAAATTTGTTAGTCTTTAAGGTGCTACAGGACTCTTGTTGATCAAGCACCTGAAGCATTGACCACAGGGAAAGCCTAGTTGCAGGTAGTTACACAGAAGGCTGAGCATCTCCCTGCATTGTCTAGTTGGAGGCTGAACAACCAGCCTGTGCTGAGAACCATCTAAGACTATAAGGCTACTGAAAATGTTAAGTTTAGTTTAGAATGCAATTTATTTCATCCTGATCAAATCTGATTTATATTACTGTCTTATAATGACTTAAAATCTTTCTGTACTTAATAAACATATTCGTTTGTTTCATCTAAAGCAGTGCCTGTGGTTTGGGGGGGTGTAAAGACTTCATTTAGAGTGACAGCTGGTGCATATCAATTTCTTTGATAAACTGACAGACTAACTAATATGAGCTTGCAGGGTGCAGTGGGTAGCACTGAACATTGCAAAACGGAAGTTCCTAGGGTTGCACCTGGGACTGGGGGTCAATTCTATTGCATAATCCCATGAGTGGCTGGCCAAAAGCACTCACTCACTGAGCTAAGGGCCCACTAGCTTACAGGAGGCTGTGCATGGGCTGACCCAGGAGTGGGGGTATACAGAGCAGGGCAAGTGCAAGACGAGCTCCAAGAGTGAGGGATTGGGGTGACACAGCAATACATCAGTCCAGATTGCAGAGGGGAACATCGCAAATACATATGAAATTGAACTTCTGGGAATAAACTAGAAGCTCTGAATTAATATATTAGTGGGTGTGCAATATTGATAGAGAAAGGGAATTTAATGTAAAGGCCGCTGATGGAGCAGGTCAAATTTATCTTGGTGGATAATATCAGTTAGCATTTGCTTGTATATCCAATGAGCAGTTTGCCTGTAGTGGTATTGCTTGTCTGTTATGTGTAATATAGATATAAAACCATGTAGTATTTGCTTATAAAAATAGGGACCACGTTTTACCAATGCCTCAATTATCTGCACTGGAGCATAAATTATTCCACTTGGGTAAGGAAATGGAATTTGGTGAAACAGAAGTGAGAACATGAACCATGGCCAGATTTGGCATCGCTTATCATCAGTGAGTAAAAATCAAGAAAGGAAAAGAATGAAAACCACACACATGCGACAGCATGGCTGAGTGTGATCTTATCTTCAAACAGTATTGTTAACCTTTACAAATTTTATCACTACATCGATGCTGAATTAGCACCGACATAGAGAACACTACTAACACCTTGCAGTACACTTTCATAGTACTTAAAAAAAACAAAGCTGGAAAGTGGCCAAGTGTTAACATGCAAAGTCAATTAGAAAAAAAACTAAAATCTGTTAATAGACTGCATAATTATTTATCCTGAGTAAGGATCAACTCTTGAGTCTTTACTCAGGCAAATCTCTATATTGAAGTCAATGGCAGTTTTGCCTTAATAAGAACCTAGTAAAACTGAGCAAAGAACCTTAGGACTTGGCCCACAGCCTTACCAAGTGGTGTTAAGCATCAAGGGAGGACCAGAAATTGCTTTTACATATGTAGTTAGATTTCTATTACATTATTATTTCTTATTTTTATTATTGTAGTGCCTAGGAGCACCAGTCAAGGACCCCATCATGCAACGCACTGCGCAAACACACTAAAACAAAAGCATTTCTTCATGTGCTGCAGGCACTCCTGATGTAACTTAAAAATACAACAAAATTAACACCCAAACATAACTAAAGTGTAGCAGTAAAGTTGTTGCAAACCAGACAACCCAAAATCTCAAATCAACCTTTTTCCACCCTTCCAATTTCCCTCCTTTTTCAAAAGTCTGTTGGGGAAATGGCTTAATAGCATGCCCTCATCATGTCATCAGATTAGGGTTATTTCAGAACAAGGGGGAAGAAAATTCTGAAGCCTTGAGGCCCTCACAAAAACCATCTAGCCAGCAGCTCTTTCCTAGATATAGCAGTAGGGGTTTCCAGAGAGGATAGACCAGTAGTTAGGGCTCTAAGTCTAGGACTCAGGAGACTTACGTTCAAGTCCCTGATCTGCCACAAGCTTCCTGGGTGACCTTGGGCAAGTCACTTAGCTCCTCTCTACCTCAGTTCCCTATCTGTCAAATGGGGAATAAAGCTTCCCTACTTCATCAGGGGTATTGTGATAATAAATACATTAAAGTTTGTGAGGCCATCAGATACTATAGTAAGAGGAGCCATATCAGATATAGCTTGTGTCTGATTTGGTATGCATGAGGAAAGAAGCAGCCCTTGTCTACACTAGAAAGTTTTGTCAACGTGCATTAGAGTGGTGAGTGCTTGCACCCATCCACACAGCACTCATGTCACCAAAGCACATCCACACTTGGTGCTCTAGCATTGAGAGTGAGAGCAGTACGCTGTGAGCAGCTATC
This sequence comes from Emydura macquarii macquarii, assembly GCF_026122565.2. Classification (NCBI taxonomy): domain Eukaryota; kingdom Metazoa; phylum Chordata; order Testudines; family Chelidae; genus Emydura; species Emydura macquarii. The sequence goes on along the minus strand of NW_027132342.1, from coordinate 10,815,471 downwards.
CCACTGTGCACCTTGCCACTTTGTGCCGCTAGGAGGTGGAGAGGATCACAGCGCATCATGGGTGCAGGCTCAACGTTCCATGTTTGCATTAAGTTCTGTCCCGTCATTCGTTGCATTCCTGACTGCATTTTCGTGGCATTTTTCAATAGCCCCATTTCCTCAGCACCCCTATCTCTACCTGCAAGGATGGATCCTGAACTGCTCTCCACTGTTGCTGTCAGTGTTCTGAACACATCACAACTGGTCATGCAGTATATCATAAGCTCCCAAGCCGACCTGGAATCCAAGGCGCCTGACCAGCTGTGTGCCATGCAAACAAACAGCAGCAGATTACTGTTTGCATTCATGGAGCATCTGTGCACAATGCACCACTGCTTTTGGGCATGTGAGATGAGCACTGAGTGGTGGGATCACATTGTTATGGAGATCTGGGATGATGAGCAATGGCTGCAGAACTTTCAAATGTGCAAAGCCACCTTCATGGAGCTCTGTATGGAGCTTGCCCCTGCCCTATGACGCAAGGACACACAAATGAGAGCTGCCCTCTCAGTGGAGAAGCACGTGGCAATCACCATGTGGAAGGTGGCAACTCCAGACTGCTACCGGTCGTCACTAATCAGTTTGAAGTTGAGAAGTCCACTGTTGGAGCTGTGTTATCGCAAGTGGGCAGGGCCATTAATTGCATTCTGCTATGAAGGACTGAGAGTTTTGGAAATGTGTGTGAAATAGTGAATGGCTTTGCAGCAATTCCCTAACTGTGGTGGAGCAATAGATAGATAGATGGCACGCATACCCCAGTTTTGACTCCAGACCATCTTCCAACGGAATACATCAATAGAAAGGGGTGCTTCTCTATGGCACTGCAGGTGCTTGTGGATCACCATGGGTGTTTCACTGACATCAACGTGGATTGGTCAGGGAAGGTGCATGACCCACACCTCTTCCAGAACACTGGCCTGTACAGACAGCTGCAAGCAGGGACTTTCTTTCCAGATCAAAAGATTCCAATGGGGGATGTTGAGATGCCGATAGGGATCCTGGGAGACCCAGCCTATCCCTTACTGCCATAGCTCATAAAGCCTTATACGGACAACCTGGATAGCAGCCAGGAGAGCTTCAATAACAGGCTGAGCAAGTGCTGAATGACAAGTGAACGGTTGTTTGACAGATTAAAGGCTCACTGGAGATGTCTTTATGGCAGGTTAGACCTAAATAAGGACAATATTCCCATGGTTATCACCGGCTCCATAATTTATGTGAAGCTAAGGGGAAAACAGTGCCTCGGGGTGGATCACAGAGGCAGAGCACCTGGAATCTGAATATGAACAGCCAGATGCTAGGAGTATTAGAGGAGCACAAAAGGGGGCCATTCAGATTAGGGAGGCATTTAGGGCCCATTTTGAGAATGAGAACCAAATAAGGTGTTTTTGTGAACAGCGCTGTGCCATGCTATGACTGCTATCCAGCTTGAGCTGTGTATCAATGACAGGTGAAAGTACCATTTGCAACACAGAAATAAAGAGTGCTTATTGTTCTCACAGTTTGTCTTTATTAAACGAAAACATTGACAACACAAACAAAACACCAGGCTGGAGGGGAAAAAGCAGGGAGAGGTAGTGAGAGCTATGACAGTTGGATGAAGGGGTGGAGCGAAAGGGGTAGTAAGATGGGCCAAGGGTTTGGTAGGAATGTTGGGGGAGAAGTTTGGGCAGTGCATGGAAAGCAGCTCTGTAGTGGCTGCAAGTTAGGGGCGAGCACTCATGAATTCTGCAGTGTCATGATTGTCTTTAGCAGCTCTGTCTGCTCCTCCATGGCCTTATCATGTGTTCATGACTTGCTAGCACTCAGTCATGATTTTCCCTCCTTTCCTGTCTATCAATTTTCTGACAGATTGTCTCCATGCCCTTTCTTCTCTTTTTGCTGCCTCAGAGAACAGGAGTTCTTGGAACATCTCCTCTTCGCTTCTCTAAGGTTGCTTCCTTATCAGCTGGCGGCGCGTGCTGTGAACGCCACATCTATAGAAGCACAAGAAACAATGAACGGAAGCATTATTGTGGGTGCCCTAACACTATAGATGCAGTACTGTTAAAAAAAACACCTCTTTCTCACTCTCCCCTGGGAAGAGCACAGCTCTGTGATCAACCTAGGCATGGTGAGTTTTGCCAATGGGTTGGGGGGTGGAGGGGTCATTATACTGGGGAAGAGATTCTGGGTGAGTGGTTGTTTGGGGCATAAATGCAGGTACATGGGGACAAAATTTCAAATTGTGCAACCATTTTCCACAGGCAGGGGTCATAGAAGCTGATATCTCACTCCTGCGAATAAACAAGATGCTAGGGTGCATCTCCTCCATGCAAGCAGCTTCAAACCAGGTCCCTATGCTGCTTGCCTGTGTGCCGCTTCCATCCCTGCACAAGTGATCGCTGAATGGCACGGGAAAGTGTCCTACAACTGTGGAAGAAACAAAGCTGCTCTGCTGAGGAATCTGAGGCAGAGGATTGGCCAGCATCTCCAGGAAAGTTTCCAAAGATCTCACCAGAAGATACCCATGAAATCTCAGTGTGCATTAACATGCTTCTCAGCCGCGCTGCTTAGCTGCACAAGGGAATGGGAAGCACATGGAAACGCAGCTACTCTTGTACATTTCTATCCCTTCAACTGCCTCTGTCATTTAGCAAAACAAAGGACCCCTCTGGCTCCTGTAAACAAGTGGCATCAGCTCCGGAAAACACTTACCTGAGCTCCGCTCTCCTGCATCCTGCACGCCAGAGCTGCAGGGTTGGGAGTGGCTGAAACCCTTCAGGTTGCAAAGAGATCCTGACTCCCCATGTCACCAAATGACTCAGTCCCCAGCTCTGCTTCCTCATCCAACTCCACCTCCTCGTCAACGACTTCTTCCTCAGGGTTGAGTCTGATGTCCGCTGCCCCAGGGCATGCAGAGGTATCCACGGGTGTGTTGGGATGGAGCTGGGGTCGCTGCTGAGGATGGCTTCCAACTCCTTATAGAAGCACCAGGTGTTTGGCTCTGCATCAGAGCAACTGTTTGCCTCCCTGGCCTTTTGGTAACCCTGCTGTAGCTCCTTGATTTTCACTTGGCACTCCAACGTACCCAGTTCATAGCTCTTCTCCATCAAGGCATGAGAAATCTGGCCATAGGTATCAAAGTTCCTATGGCTAGTGCGGAGCTGGGACTGCGCAGCCTCCTCTCCCCAAATGCCGATGAAATCCAGAAGCTCTGGTGTGCTCCAACCAGGACAGCATTTGATGCATGGAGCTTCCATGGTCAGCTGGGAAGAATAAATGCAAGCTATCCACGCTATCTACCCCAACCAAGCCAGAAGTGGAATTTCAAAAATTCCTGGGACTTTAAAGGGGGAGCAGCGGGTGGCTGCAGAGCAGTGGAGTTCAAACTGATGGCCAGAACCGTTAGGAGGAGCATTGTGGTACTTCTGGAGGCCGTTTACCGTGACATAACCAACCGCAGCGTCTACACTGACACTTTGCCGATTTAAGTTGTGCAAAAAAAGCTCTACACCTCTCGCTGAGGTGGTTTTATTTTGTTGAATAAAACAGGACCGTTTTGTTGGCAGGGGGAGGGTGTGGGGTGATTGCAGTGTGTACACCAGCACTGTTTTGTCAAAAAAAAGCTGACTTTGGTCGACAAAAAACAGTCTAGTGTAGACCAGGCCACAGCCAGTCAGGTATGTAGGGCTTAAAGACACCTGAGACTCTATACGGTGAAAACTGAAACTTGAAATATCTACTGGAAACTCACAATACACAACCAAATTAATAACTCCTGTATATAAAACAAAGGTTCTTGGACATAAAAATCATCCATCATCACTGATATTATTATTTACGTAGGCCAAATGCAGCATTTTCACCCATTCACTCTTCAGCATTCTTTGATGGTGACCTACAAATGGCTGCATAAGAACATAAGTTTGCATCTTATAATGTATAAAAATAACCGAAAGATGGATTATTTATTTAACTAATTAATTTATAGGCTCTACTTAACTTGGGATATTACGGAAATTGCAGATTCTGACAACAGAAGCCCTGCCGTGTGTGGGGCTGACAGTGGGAGCCTGGGGGAGCTGACAGCGGAAAATAATGGAAAAGTAATAACGGACTTTATTACCACAAATAAGACCATTCATACTTTTCTGCAATTTTCCATGGCTTGTCTGCAACTCAGCTGCAATTTGACAATCATCCTGCAATTCAAGCAGGGCTTCAATTATTGTTTCTTCTCTTCTGCCTATTTTTTTTTTTTTTAAACTTTAAAATGATCAGGAATGTCAGCTCTTGTCTTGGTTTTGCTGGAGAATTAATTGGATGAATTCTAGAAGCTTTCATGACTTAACTAAAAGACAAGGATTCTGAATCTTTAACAAAGATGCCTTCTCCAAAATGTTATTTTGTCTTTGAAGTTAAATAAGAGTTGACCGGTGCAAAATACAAGCAAGCCAGGAAAAAAAAAATAAAAAAAAATCAGGTGTTGAAATTGATGAAAGCTGCAGTGTGGACAAGGCCAGAATAATTTTTGCCACAATTTTGAGCAGAATAGCAACTCCACTGACTTTAGTAGGGTTACATAGTTTTCAAGGTGGCATAGAATTTGGCCAACAGTATGCAAAACAGCAAGATTAACTAAAGCAGTGTTTAAAAAGGCTGTCATCTGAAGGAATCTTGCATACACTGTAGCTCACGCTGGCTTAGACAGGTCCTGAATTTCACAGGTAAAAACACAAGCAGAAAAAAACAAAACTAAATTTTTTCAGGTCTTCACTATATATCTTAAGAAAAAAGAACAGCATGCACATGAGTCTACTTCATTTCCTTTGTTGGTCACCTTTAAAGTCTAAAAATTGAAGCAAATATTGATCATACATATTTGTTCCCCCTTTTTACTTAATTTGATTTTCTTCCTGGGAAAATCTGACACAAAATGAGCAGATTTGGGGGGTTGAACAGAATTGTTGAGTCCTCTGGTAAAATATGAGATTAAAAAAAAGAGATTGTATTCACAAAAAACATTTAATTAAATGTGACAATAGAGAGAACAGTCAAGGATCCATGAGAGCATAGTAAATCAGATACTGCAACAGTCAGCCAGCTAGCATACTGGAAACATGCATTTTGAATATAGTGAAAAAGCCAACTTGATTCTGTCTGAATAAGAAATTTTCTGCTTCTGTCTGAATAAGAAATTTTCTCTTGAGCTAGGCACACTATCTCCAGAATCCAGTATCCCTAGCTAACAAGAGGAATGCTATTTCCCCAAGAACATATTAGCCAGACTGCCTCATCCAAGTAAATGGATGGAATGCACCCTTGGTGTTTGGACAGAAAAGATTTTTGATGGATGAGTCATTGAAATTAACACCAGAACTCTGCTCCCTCCCACTTCCAATTTTTTCTTTCAAATATTCGCAGCTTCTAGAAATGGCAATTTTGCAGACTTACCTGTAAATACTGTCTTAAGATAAATCTCCATCTGCATGCTTGCAAGTCAGTTTTACAGAAAGAGCCTGATCCTTTTCCCAATGTGTTGGAACCAATGGGAATTTTTTCCATTTTGACCCTTCATTTCAACAGGCAATAACATCCAAGTAGCGGAAGAGGGGATAATTATTCAGTTTGGTCCCCATGTCGCGAAATGAGCATAACAGTAGTAATACTCATAATTACCAAAAATTGCTTCTGTTGTGTTATCATCAGTCAGAAAATATTGTACACTCCTCCACTGTGTGTTTTGGGGGCCGGAGGGGGGGGAGGAAGGAGGGGGAAGAAGGTAGAGGAGTTTGAATTGAATGTAGGAGAAAGGAAAACAGAGCAATAATGTATCAGTTAAATTAATTAGTCATTAATCTGGTTTCTCCTAGACCTTTAGCTTTCAGCTTTGTTTTCCCATCATTTATTTTCATGAATAATTTTTCAAGCAAAGTTTAAATGGAAAAGACCCATCTCCAGATTTAGGACCAAAGATCCGCAACCAAACCAAAACAAGAAAAAATGGAGGGTGACAAGGTTACTGTGAACTCTTGGCTCAGTTAGGTGGAAGGATTAGAATAGATCTGTCATATGATGGCCCAAAGACGCAAAATTTGGATCATGGCCCCATCTGTCAGTAAGACTTAGTGGGGCTGATCCACTAAAATGGTGTAAAACTGAAATAATGTAATAGTGAAACACACTGGTGTTAAACAGGAGAAAAGTAGTGATGAATCAAGCCCACTGAGGGTGCATCCTGCACATTACTGCAGTCATTATATGACACATGGGCAGCAGACCGCAGGTCTATTGGTTGCAGCCCCCCCCCCCCCCCCGCCCAAAAAAAAGCCTTTCCTTTAGCCAAACAAATATTATTATTATTTCTTATTTGTATAACAGTATCACTAGATTTCCCAAGGAGGGCTCAAGGCCTGACTGTACTAGCTGTTGTACAAAAACAGAATAAAACATGGTCCCTGCCTTACAGAGCTAAGTGTGCATTAAACTTGAACTGGAATTTTCAGTCTCTTACTGACCATCTTCTAAGGTACCAACGTGACCATAGGTATCTTAATGAGAGCAATGTCTAAAAGCTAGCAATCCAAGCTGGTTGCTAGGAGGTCATAAAATACAATGTATGTTATACTCTTCCTTCCCAGAGCCTGAGGTCATTGCCCCAACTTCTTGGGGCTTAAGACTCGTCCTCATTGAAGAAGAGATCTTATAGCTCAAAAGCTTGTACCTTCCACTAACAGAAGTTGATCCAATAAAAGATATTACCTCACCTACCTGGCCTCTCTTTTTGTCTTCACTAGACGTTTGTATCTTGTATTAACGGATTACCAATTAACTCAATGTAGTTATCACTACATTTGGTCAGAACATTTTTTATCAAAAAACAAGGTTACTTACCAGTAACTGTTGTTCTTCGAGATGTGTTGCTCATATCCATTCCAATGCAGGTGTGTGCGTGCCCAGTGCACAGATTCCCGGAACCTTTTTCCCTAGCAAGCCCCGCAGGGCCAGCTCAGGGGCCCCCTGGAGTGCCGCGCTCATATCGCGGTATAAAGGGAGCTGCTGGCTCCGCGGGTCCCCAGTCCCTTCTTTCTGCCAAATCCGACAGTGGGGACGGGGGGTGGGTTTGGAATGGATATGAGCAACACATCTCGAAGAACAACAGTTACTGGTAAGTAACCTTGTTTTCTATCTTCGAGTGATTGCTCATATGCATTCCAATGTAGGTGATTAAGTAGCCATACCTTGGAGGAGGGTAGGAGTTATTGGTGACCTGCTCTTGACAGCACGGCTCTGCCGAACCCCGCATCTTCTCTCGCCTGTTCCACGATGGCGTAGTGCGACATGAACGTATGGACTGACGACCAGGTCGCTGCTCTGCAGATGTCCTGAAGGGGAACCCGCTCCAGAAAGGCTGCGGAAGAGGCCTGGGCCCTAGTGGAGTGTGCTCTTACCGCACCTGGGAGGGGTACCCCTGCCTGCTCATAGCATGCTCTAATGCAGGCAGTAATCCAGTTGGAGATTCGCTGGGTGGAGAAAGGCGAGCCCTTCATCCTATCCGCCACAGCTACAAATAGCTGTGTCGACTTCCGGAAGGGCTTGGTCCGCTCGATATAGAAGGCCAGGGCTCGCCTGACATCCAGCGAATGTCCCCTCCTCTCCTCCTCCGACCCGTGGGGTTTCGGAAAGAACACAGGAAGGAAAATGTCCTGGTTACAGTGGAACTGAGATACCACCTTAGGCATAAAAGCCGGGTGAGGTCTCAGCCGGACCTTATCCTTATAAAAAACCGTGCAGGGGGGCTCCGAGGTCAACGCCCTCAGTTCGGAGACCCTTCTGGCCGAGGTGATAGCCACCAGGAAGGCTACCTTCCACGATAAAAGGAGAAGGAAGCATGTGGCCAGGGGCTCAAAGGGGTGACCCATTAGTCCGTTGAGGACCAAGTTGAGGTCCCAGGGTGGCACCGGGTCCCGCACCTGAGGGAAAGTCCTCTCCACCCCTTTAAGGAACCTCACCGACATGGGGTGAGAGAATAGGGAGCGGCCTTCCATCGGCTGGTGGAAGGCCGAAATGGCTGCTAGGTGTACCTTGAGGGAGGCCAAAGCCAGGCCTTGCAGTTTAAGCTGCAGTAGGTACTCTAAGATAGCCTGTATAGGTGAGAAGCTTGGGTGTAACCCTCTCGATACTGCCCACCCCGAAAACCTCCGCCACTTAGCTTTATATGTTACTTGCGTGGACGGCTTCCTGCTGCCCAGGAGGACCTGTTGAACCTGTATGGAACAGGCCCTCTCTCCCTCCATCAGCCACAGAGTCTCCAGGCGGTGAGGTGGAGGGAGTCCAGGTTGGGGTGTAACAATCTCCCGTGGTCCTGGGAGATCAGGTCGCATCGTCTGGGTAGCGGAATCGGTTCGGTGATGGAGATGTCGAGCAGCATGCTGTACCAGTGCTGTCTCGGCCACGCTGGGGCGATCAGGATGATGTTCGCCCTGTCCCTCGATTTTGAGAAGGACTTGGGGCAGGAGCAGGATGGGGGGGAACGCATACATCAAGTCCCCTGTCCAGGCTATTAAGAAGGCATCGGACAGTGAGCCCGGCTCGCGACCCCTGAGCGAGCAAAACCTCAGGCATTTCCTGTTCCCGGCTGTAGCGAACAGGTCTAGACGGGGAGTACCCCACCGTTGGAAGATGAAAGCCACTATGTCCCGGTGTAAGGACCATTCGTGGCGGGGAGAAAAGGATCTGCTGAAGCGGTCCGCCTTGCTGTTTCGTACCCCCGGGAGGTGAGAGGCAGATAAATGAAAATCGTGCCTCACCGCAAAGTCCCACAGGCGAATAGCTTCTTGGCAGAGCGCTGAGGAACGTGCCCCCCCCCCTGCCTGTTCACATAGAACATGGCTGCCGTATTGTCTGTGAGGACTTGGACTACCCTGCCCTTCAGGAACTGAAGGAAGGCCTTGCAGGCCAACCGGACCGCTCTGAGCTCGCGTACGTTGATGTGCAGAACTCTCTCCTCCGGTGACCAAAGCCCTTGGGTGCCCTGGTTGTGACAAATGTGGGCTCCCCATCCCCGATCGGATGCGTCTGTGATGAGCGTCACAGATGGGATAAACTCTCTGAAGGGAACGCCCGTCATCACTTCCCTCGGGTCCCTCCACCAATTGAGGGATGACAGCACCTGTGGGGGAACCAGGACCACTCTAGTTAGAGAATGCTTGTGCGGTACGTACACCGAAGCCAACCACGACTGGAGAGGTCTAAGCCTCAATCGTGCCAGCCTTACTACGTACGTAGAAGCTGCCATATGTCCCAACAGCTGCAGACAATGCCTGGCTGTCGTCATGGGGGACAGGTGGAGATTAGATATAATGGCCGCCATTGCCTCAAACCTCGTTTGAGGGAGGAAGGCTCTGGCTTGTACCGCATCCAACTTAGCTCCAATAAACTCTATACATTGTACCGGAGTGAGTGTGGACTTTTGCTCATTAATAAGCAACCCCAGTCTGGTGCATAACTCGCGTGTGAGGAGCAGACTATGTCTCACATGAGAACTTGACTTCCCCCTGATCAACCAATCATCTAAGTAAGGGAAGATTTGAACACCGCTGCGGCGCAGGTGGGCTACCACCACAGCCATGCATTTAGTAAAAACCCTGGGTGCTGAGGAGAGCCCAAAGGGTAAGGACCGAAATTGATAATGTCGCCCCGCTACCATAAACCTTAAGAACCGCCTATGGGCAGGCAATATAGAAATGTGAAAGTATGCGTCCTTTAAATCAAGGGCGGCATACCAATCCCCCGGGTCAAGGACCGGAATGATCGTGGCGAGGGAGACCATACGAAACTTAATACGCCTAATATACTTGTTTAGGCGACGTAGGTCCAGAATGGGTCTAAGGCCTCCCTTCGCCTTGGGGATTAAGAAATATCTGGAGTAAAATCCCCGACCCTCTTCAGCCACTGGGACTTCCTCCACCGCCCCCAGCATGAGGAGCGACTCAATCTCCTGTACTAGGAGTTGAACCAAGGCCGGGTCCCCAATGGGGGACAGCCTAGGAGGGGCGTTGGGGGGGAAGGCCGTGAGTTGGAGGGTATACCCCTTGGCAATCACCTCCAGGACCCACCGGTCCATAGTAATGGCTTCCCACTCTGTAAGAAAGGGGCGAAGCCTATCTGCAAATGGCCGGTCAAGATCCCAGATAGAAGGAAGAGTACTACCCTCCTGCTCTGGGTCAAAAACGTTTATTGGCATTACCCCCTTTAGCTGGCCCCTGTTGGCCCGCCGCAGAGGACCCTTGACGGCCTCCTCTGCTTGGACCGCGGTAGCGCTCACGACCTCTCCTCTGCTGGGCAGGTCGAGGAGCCGGCCTGGGCAGGGGTGGTGGTTGCCTCTGGGCCTGTGGTCTGGACTGCTGTCTGGAGGCCTGGGGGGTATATAACCCAAGGGACTTCAGGGTGGCCCGAGAGTCCTTAAGCGCATGCAGTTTGTCATCTGTCTTTTCTGAAAACAGACCCAGACCATCGAAGGGTAAGTCTTGTATGGCCTGTTGAACCTCCTGGGTGAGGCCAGACGCCTGAAGCCACGAACAGCGGCGCATCACGACCGCCGAGGCCATCGCTCTAGTAGCGGTGTCCGCCGCATCGCTAGCAGACTGTAGCGCAGCGGTTGCCACTGCGGCCCCCTCCTGGAGTATCGTGGAGAAGTCTGCCTCCTGGTCAGGGGGTAGCTGGGATGCGAACCTCTGCATTGAGGCCCACAGATTCTTATTATATTTCCCAAAGAGGGCCTGGTGGTTAGCTACTCTAAACTGCAGCGCCGCAGTAGAGTAGATCTTTCTCCCGAATAAGTCCAGCTTACGGCCCTCCTTATCCTTGGGAGTGTTCCCCTGGTTCCCCTGACGGTCCCTCTGGTTGGCCACATCGACCACTAGGGAGCTTGGCGTGGGGTGGTTATAGAGGAACTCGAAAGGTTCCTTGGGGACGTAATACTTCCTCTCCACCCCCTTGGAGGTGGAAGGCAGAGAGGAAGGGGTCTGCCAGAGCTTTCTTGCAATCTTCATGACATTGTCATGCACCGGCAAGGTCGCCCGTGATGGCCCCACAGAACTCGAGGGCCCAAAGAGGGGGTCCTCCTCCTCAGACATGAGCCTGAACTCCATGCCCAAGTTCTCAGCAGCCCTTTTTAAAAGGTCCTGGTGGGCACGGAAATCAAACAGGGGGCCCCTGCGATCTCTGGCTGCTGCCTCGTCTGGTGACGAGGAGGAAGATAGGGGTAAGGGTCCAGTGGAGGGTCCCTCCCCTGGGTCCGAATCGTCCTCCGAACCCTGCCCTTGAGTCTTAGGGAGAGGGGGCACTGGGGGGGCCACCGCAGATTGTATTGATACGGAACCCTGGGGCATAGGAGCATTCCAGGGTCCCCAATACGGCCACTGCCAAGGCGCCTGGGTCCACCCAGGGGCTTGCAGGGTAGGCGGTTGCAGCCTCACGGCCCTCTTGTCACCGGAGCCTCCCGTACGTCGCTTATTTCGCCGATGTGTGGATCGGTCCGAAGAGGATGACGTGGACCGGTGCCGACATCTGCGGTGCCGGCGATACGAGGAGGTCGGGGACGACGACGATGTAGCGGACCTGCCCCGGCGGCGAGATGACTTGCGGTGCCGCTTACCCCCTCGGGATCGAGAGCGGTGCCTACGATGGCGACGCTGAGGGGACTCCAGTCGCCCAGCCATCGGTGCCGGGCCCATCGGTGCCGCCGGGTGCGAGCCGCTGACTCTCGACACGGCCGACAGTGACCGGGATCGGTGCCGGGACGGGCTCCGCACTGACAATTGCGAGCCTGAATTCCGGTCCCTGCTCAGGTCAGAGCTGGACCTGCGGCTCCGATGATGGACTCGGGACCGCCCACGGTGCCGCGGTGCCGAGTCGCTCGACGACCTAGAGTCGGAGCTCGGAGGGGAGCCGACGCTCTCCACCCTCCGTGACCGTCTGGAAGGAGACTTGGATTGAGAGCGTCTCCAACCACCGGGACCACCCAGCGCGGGTTTGCCCCGAGACGCAGGTCCCTTGTCCCTCGGCCGAGGGGGGGACGGAGGCGTAGGCATGGCCATAAGGGCTCGTGCCGCAGTAAACGCCTCCGGCGTCGACGGCCCTTGCGGGTGCACTCCCCCACCCCCAGGAGTCGGGGGAGGCAACCCGCGCGGAGACCCCGGGGCCGGAGTAGTCTCTATGGCCCGTGGCTGGGGTGTCTCCGTACTCCCTCCGCCCTGCGAGGGCCGGGGGGAGTCCTTAGGTGCGGCCAGGGGCCGTGCCGTCTTCTTTGGCCCCTTCGAGGCCCGCTGCGGTGCCGAAAGCGATGCCGGTGGTGGGGCGCTCCGCACCGACGACACACTCGGTGCCGACAGAGACCGGGATGGCTCGGAAGCTGGTCGGAGCGCCGACTCCATTAGAATTGCCTTTAGCCGCGCGTCCCTTTTTTTTTTTTTTTTTTTTTTTTTTGAGTCCGAGGCTTAAAGGATTTGCAAATTCTGCATTTGTCTCGACGGTGTTCTTCGCCAAGGCACCGGAGACAGCGGTCATGTGGGTCACTGATCGGGAAGGCTTTAGCGCACAGATCACAGTTTTTAAAGCCTGTAGAACCCGGCATGACTCCCAGTAGAAGAAACCTCGTCCGGGGTTCCGGGAATCTGTGCACTGGGCGCGCACACACCTACATTGGAATGCATATGAGCAATCACTCGAAGATAGAACAGTTTTTTGACAAAAAGTGCTATTTTCATCTCAGCCAAAGCATTTCAAAACATGTCAATTTTGACAAAAGTTTGTTCAGAAAAAAACAAAGCAAAAAGGTTTCCATAATGTCAAAATGGAGCGGTTTTATTTTTTGTTTCAAAACGACTTTTCGAAATTAAATTAATTGTTTTGTGTTTATATATATTTTTTTGTTTTGTTTTAAATTTAAAATTGTTGAAATCGGAATGAAATGCTTCCCTTGACCAAAAGCTGAGTTTTCAGAATTTCCTTTTGTGGGACATTTTAACTTTTTTTTCCTGTTTCAGAACGTAAAATTGTTTGGAGTTGCAGAATTTCCTGTGAAATAAAAAATCCAGTTCCCACCCAGCTCCTGTCACCTGTTTGTAAACACTAGTTTGGACACTCTCCACATGTTTCATCAAGGCTACAAAAGTTTGTTCTTTACCCCTGGGATCAGCATAGGTCCAGATAAAGAACAAACCTTTGAAGTCTGGATCAAACAGGTGGGCAGTCCAGAGTGGCCTTTACAAACAAGCTAACTATCTTGAGGTGCAAAAATCTAGTGAAGACAAGCCCTAACAAAACACCCGAGGCTGACCAGACATCGTAATTCACATAGTATTATCATTTATATTGCTACGCCGTCGCACCTCCATAAAATTGACAACAGATAAGTATAGCCAAAAAGGATATAAGATTACTAGAGTCATCTACAATTCTGTAATGGAAAAACGTGAATTATTAGGAAATAAAACACAGATCAACTGCAGCAACCAGTGCGTGTGGCATCAACACCAGCACCAGGAAGTAGTATTTCCAGTATAAGTAACCAAAAAGAGAGAGCACACAGTTCTGCTTATGGTCTCAGAAAAACAAAACACAAAAAACGAACAATATAAAACTGAAGAATGCAATTAGATATTCTAGATACAGAGACAATGCTCTAGAGAGTCAAAATCTAATGCTTCACAGCATTTATTCAGATTACCCCAACTCCAGTGCTTTCTCAGCACCCATACAATTCAGTACTTGTATCCCTCAGCCCATTAAAATCTTTCTTAGCAGCTACGGAATCAAACTACATGCATCTCCAGCATCATTAGCAATGCAGAGCCAAATCAACAATTCACAGAGGCTGTATGCCAACACCCTCAGAACTATAAATTCATTCTTGTTAATAAGCAAGGGGAATAAATGAAAAATTAAACTGACTGCTGTTCTGAAGTCTCTCCAAGGAACCTGTGTCACTACTATGCTGAAGGCTTTTTACTTTGTTTCCAAAGCAGGAAAATATGGGCTTTGTTACTGAGTCAGCAAAACATAGGGTTGCTTGTTAAAGCTCAACCAAGTGATTATCTCTAGGATTTCTTTAAAAGTTCTCCCAGACTTTTTATAGCATGACAGGTTGACCAGTCACATTAGGCTTTCACCTTGCTTTCTATACAACATACTTTACCTAACACGTCATCATTTTCTCCAAAATACACTTATTCCATTGTATTTCCTGTTCTTCACTCTGCCAGGTTAACAACGTTCACTATGTTACTGCCCTACTCGTGGAAGCAGATAGGGGCGTGTTCAAAACACAGCTTGTCAGATGTGGTGTAGTTAAACATCACACCTAAACTAAAGGTGTGTCACTTGCTTACATGTAGGCATGTGATTTGGGTGCCCAGGAACAAGGTAAAAATAATTAGAGCCAGTTGCAGCACAAACAGGTGTTGTGAAGGCACCCCACATACAATACCTAGCTCTTATATAGTGCTTGTCATCAGTAGATTTTAAAGAAACTTATAGAGGAGCTGAGTATCATTAACCCCATTTTACAGATGGGGCAACTGAGGCACAGAGAGGTGAAGTGACTTACCCAAGGTCACCCAGCAAGTCAGTGGCAGAGTGAGAATAGAACCCAGGTCTCCTGAGTCCCAGCCCACTAGGCTACACTGCCTAAAAGTACACATGCATACCACAGATACACACGACACATACAAAACTCTAACAGTGAACCTTGGTTCTCCCAACCCGCAACACCCCTGTAGTTCCAATATAGGATTTTTCCTGGAACACCAGCTGCCACTTTTATATGAACAAATGTCCCCACCCCTCAAGAACCTAAACTAAAGCCACATTAGCTCATGGCTCTTTGCTATCTAAGTGTGAGTTTGCATAGACAATCCTAGGGTGGAAGGCTGTATTAGCACACTAGACCATGCAGCCCCGTTCTGTCTGCATATCACCGAGCAGTGAAAAGGAGCGAAAAGCCCATTCTCAGCTTACCAGATTTCCAAGATGTGTCACTGCCTTTTGGCATTGCCTATGGGCCAAATCCTTCCCTGGTAAATCCAGTGAGGACCAGCAGGACCTGTACTACATGTGTTCACTGCTCTGAGGATCCTGAAAGACTGGGCAGAATGTACTAGATGTGCAGTGAGGTGCATTTCACAACTGTTATGAAAAGGAGTAGTGTATGCCCCATTTAGCATATGCTAGTAATGGCGGCACCCACACTAGCTGGCTGGGTCCTCGGGAGCTGCCAGTGCATGGATCAGCAGAGTAGCAGACCCCCCTCCTCACTCTTCCCACTAAATACACCAGCACAGCACAGGCAACATTTAGCCATAAAGCATGTTTTGCACTGATTTAAATTCCATGCAATTCCACTGATGTCAATAGGATTATCTGGGGTGCAAGGCAGCACAGAATTTGGTCAAGAGCATGCAAAATGCTTACTGGGTTCCTCTACTATTAGAGCCCTGCAAATCTGCAGATTACCCTCTTTATATCCATATATCCTCATCCATGGATGCAGATGTGGATATCTGTGGACCACGCTTGTGGATCGGATGCAGATACAAATTTTATATCCTCGCAGGGCTCTGTCTATTGTCCTTTTTTAAAGGACATGCTAATACTAACTGAAGGGAAAAAAATCTCAATGGAACCACCATTCTCACTCTATAATAAAAGAGTATCTATAATGCAAAATTGTAAAACAAATAAGTGTGGAGTGATTAGAAGAGGACCTGGGTTCAAGTATCTGTGTTTCCACACCTGAAACTGAGACTCTGAAACTCATCTGAATAAGGAAATCATAATCCACACAGTAGCCCCCAGTGATTGGATACAAAATGCTCCATACATCTTGCAGATCTATAGAATTAGTAGATCTATATAATTGTTTGTGCCTTCATAGATTCGTATGACTATTAAGATCTTCTAGCTGGACCTTCTACATAATTCAGGCCATGGAATCTCCTCAGTCCTTCACAAGAATAAATTTTATAGTGATAAGGAGAAAATCACTAGCATACCCACAGACCTCTATAAAATTTGATACGCCTTTAACTACAGAAACCATTTAAAAACAAAGCAGTCATGGTAGACCACAGTAGGGGAATATTTATGACTAAGCATTCACTAGCTAGTCACTGGGATGAGAGAAAGAAAATATGTGAGAATAAGTATCTTATCATAACCTAAGCAGACAGATGAAAGGTAAGCCTTGTCTGTTTAGATTCTTTTGAATTTCAAATGTTCATGGGAAATGAGATCTGTTTTTGTAAATGTGTAGCATTGGTGTGCAATTTATTTAGATGTTATAATATGATCTCTCTCTAAATTGGATGATTACTCCCCTTCCATTCCTAGAGACCTGTATATGTCTTCCTTAGCTAAGAGCCCTGAGATTCTTAACAAATAAGCAGCAAAGAAGGAATCCACTTTGCATGTATTGTCTGTTTAATTATATAAGGGGAAAGTATTAGATATTAATGCAGACAGAATATTACAAAAGGGACAGGAGAAGGAGTAATTATGCCATGAAAAGAGAAGAATACTTAGCTCTTTACATTATTAAAGTGCTGTGCATTGATTAATCCTAAAGAACTCCTGTCAGGTAGGAAAATTGTATTCTGTGTTTTATCCATGCTGATCCCAGCATATTAGAGAGACAAGGTAAGTGACATAATACTATCTTTTATTGGACCAACTGAAGGTGGGGCAGAGATGTTAAGGGCCAGATTCTGATATTCTTACTCATGTTGAATAGCTTCTCACTTCTCAGTTGGTCTCACTGAAGTGAAAGGGACCACTTGTGAAGTAAAGTGCTATCCAACATGAGTAGGGTATCAGACTCTCATGTCACACAGTAAATCCGTGACAGAGATGAGATTAGAACTCATGAGTATAAGAAATTGTCACAAGACCTAACAAAATGGGAGCCACTTAACCTCAGCGTACGGGGGAGAATAAGTGCTACCAAGGTGATATTTCCACAACTCAACCACCTCTCCCAAGTTGTTGAATACTCACAAGAAAGGAAGCTGAATCCACTTGACTCAATAAACGTAGACAGTGACAATGCAGATAACAGCATATTGCCAATGACAAAACATTGCCTCTAAAATAGCAAAAGAAACAGGAATATACAGGTTGCTTTATGAAATGAGACGAATATAAGTCTGGTATCCTGCCTCTGGCCGGGGTCAATTCTGAGACCAGAGAAATTTTTAAAAACCTACAATGCATCCAACAAGTTGTGCAATGCCATACACTAAATGGAAAATCTCCTTCATGACCCCAATCATTTTACACTCTGAAATAATACACTCCGATTACCCTTAGCTTGTTATTTTGTATGCATAACTGCAAACAATATATATGGTCATAAAGTTACTCAGGTGCAGAATGAAACAAAGCCTACATAAGACATGCAAAAAAGAGATACAGCAAAGTCTATTATAAAACAAAGTCAAATACAAACAAACGGTTAAGAGCATGTCAAGCAGGGTCATTAATTGATTATGATAAAAAGACAAGTTGTGCAGTGGAAAACAGAATCACAGTGGAATTATATAAATTGGAGAATTTATTTCAGAAGCATAATGTAAAGCCAAATTTGATTCATATACACAAAGCTCAAAAAGACTGGATTCAACCTTTGGATTCATAGCTGACTTTTCCAAACCTCTTAGTTATTTAAAACTGAGGTGGACATTTTATGAGAATAGGCTGTCAGACAAAATTTCTAGTACTTCTTATTTTTAGAGGAGCAAGAAATGCCACAATAATTTTTTCCCCAGGCATTTTGTATAGTATTGATTTAGGCCTCAATCCAACTCCCATTGATAGTATATGGGTGCGGGAATGGGACTTTATTTAGGAATATAAGATTTGCCATATCAGACTGGGACAATAATCCATCAAGTCCAATATCCTGCTGAACATGGCCTGTGCCTGATATGTAAAAGAAAATGACACCGCCACATAATGCACCTGGTTTCATGTAAAATACTATATAGGAAATAATTCCTCCATGACCTCATAGTCACCATAATATTCAGGGAAGCAATCATAAGTGAATAATGAGCTGCCTGTATATTTTATTATGTCATAATAAATAAAACCCCTAGTAATTAATAAAACAAATTCACACACACACAAATTCACACTAATGCAAACACTAGGTGTTCCATTTAAATGGACTACAGTAAGTGATCCATTAATCCACTCACCAGAATAACTGAAATTCATTGCATTGACTCTGTTCTCTGGTATTTATCTCAATCAACATATATGTGGTTTATCAGAAGAATCATTCAATTAATTATACTGTATAACAATTTTAAGGTAGGTCAAACTGGGACAATAAACAAGTGATCAAAATACCCTTAAAGAAGGAAATGCAGAAGGGACATTTCTCTACAATGCAAAATTAATCAAACAATTGATTTAATGATAAATAGAAAACCAGAAGTACAGACCTATAGAAGGTCTGGAACTGAAGACACAAATTGGACTCTCTCAATCTTAGCCAAAATGTTTAACTTTCTTGCTACCCTTCACTTTCCCAATAAGGTCAATTAAAATAAGAATTCTGATTCTATCTGGCCAGGAAATTTGGAGACCCATACTCCATTTAATTTAAGGAGAGTCTTTCCTAAACTGGTATGTAAAATGTAGTCATTTATTTCTTTACCTGGCATAAACCATTAGCCCTAAAGACAGACTGACAGTCTCCAATCTCTATACCATCCACATTGAATAAAAGTAAAGATAACTCTAAATAGCTGCAACATACCATACTGGATACTTATAGCCCCACCTGTCCTGTATTAAGGGCATGTCTAATTTTTACATAAACTCAGTGTTATTCAGTGATATTAACCACGCAGAGCATGAAATCCCGGGCAGGAGAGGAGAAATTTTAAGGCTCCAGACTGTCTGTCTAATCCACAGAGAGTTCAGCATCATACAAATAGGCTATCCAGCTTTAACCAACTTTTATTGACCCTGCAACTTGAGATAGAGGCTAATGAATGGAGTCCCTTATATGGTAGCATTGTGCTAACTAACATGCCTTTTAGTGACAATCTACCTACATGCGGAACAAATATTTAATAATAGCCTCTTCAATCTAGCAGAGAAAGATATAACATGATCCAATGGCTGGAGATTAAAGCTAGACAAATTCAGACTGGAAATAAAATGTAAAATATTTTAACAGTGAAAGTAATTAACCGTTAGAACAATTTGCAAGGGTCATGGAGGATTCTGTCACTGACTATTTTTTAATCAAGATTGGAAGTTTTTCCAAAAGATACATTCAAGGAATTATTTCAGGAAAGTTCTGTGGCCTGTGTTATACAGGAGATCAAACTAGCAAATGATAGTGATCACATCTGGCCCTAGAATCTCTGAATCTATTGAAGTTGCTTCTCAAGTTACAGTAGGAAAGCAAAGATTAATTTGTAAACGAATCAATAAAGGACAAAGTAACTATCATCCGATTGTATCACTCAGCTCCTTTGGCCACTACTGGCTGGAACTTGAAGGAGTAAGATGTTCAAGAAACAGTTACTTTCTACATTTTCTTCAGGCGGTAAAATTCTACTTGGGGCAAAGGGTACAATAAAATCTTTATGTATCCCTATCCTGACCTCCAATGACCACTCATTGTATAGCATCTTCTCTTTCCCTTTTCTCCCACCCATGTAAACCAACCAGGGACACATGATGAGGCAGTATCTGTTATACGGAATAATGACACCCATTTCAATTGCAAACATTCATTTGTTGAGTCATAGGACCATAAGAGTTAGATATAGAAAATATCTATTTGTTCATCCCCTCCATCTCCCTCCCTGTGCAAGTGTAGCACATACTAGCACATTACATCATAGTGTCCCTGACTAGACCACCTACTGATGTCTAAGTCTACAACTCCCTCTCAATTAATGGATCTGGCCATTTAGCTCAAGCAGTAGAGGCTTATGCTTTTAGATACAGAATCCCTAGCTCAGTCCCCAAAGATGACTTAGCCAGGAGTGTTGTTATATAGAATCCTATTATTACCTACAGTAAATTTTCAAGAGTTCTATGCCATTTACTTTTAAATGTCCCAAGCAATGATGCTACCACCATTGTCCTCGGAAGACTATTCCACAGCTAAATAATTCCCAGTGTCAGGAAGCTTTGCTGATATTCAAATTAAATTTTTTTTAGCTCATTAATCCTAATTATGCCCTCTTATACAATGCTAAATAATTTCTCTCTATTTAGAGTATCTCTACCCAGAACTGTAGACTGTCATAGCCCTGCCTCCATTCAATCATCTCTTAGCCAATCTATGCAGTTTCATCTCTTTTAATCTAGCCTCACAAATCAATCCCTTCAGTCCCCTAACCAGTGTTACTGATCTTTTTTCAAATGCCTTCAATTTGCTAGTATCTATAGATGTTCTGAATGTAATATGGCATCCCAAATGCATCCACTCAAAACCCATAGAGCCCTTTGTCCCCCTGGTTCGTAATGATGATGTGATGGACAATTGCATTGGCCTGTTTTGCCGCCATATTGTATTGCAGACGCATGTTAATTTGTTCTCCATTATAGCCCTCAGGACTCTTTCAGTACTATTACTTCCCAAACTACTCCCTCACATTAAGTATGTGTGTTAATTTTCTTCAACTGTTATTTTTGTGCCTTTATTTCTACTCTTGAGCTTGCTTCAAGTCCTTCTGTGTTGTTTCTCAGTGGAAATATCTGTAGACTAAACTGACCCATGCTTTTTTCTCTCCTTTTCATTGTCACTATCTTGACTTTTTGCATAATGGTAGCAATACTGCAAAGAAAGGTTATTCTTATCTAGGAGCTGCATCACCAAATTTCCCATAAAATCTGCTGCTTCATTTGTGCTCACATACAGAGTAAGAGATTTTATGCAGTGACATATAATCTCTCTCTCTAATAAAAAATAAGCTTCAAATCACCTTTCAGTCTCACAGACAGACAATTTCAGACTGATCAACAGAAAGGAGTGCATTGTGGCTGCCTGCACTATATGACTGACTGATGATCAAAGATGGGACTTCATTTCTACAACCCTTGTGAATCCTCCACATCTCAGAAGGCAATAAATAAATAAAATGATAGCACTTATACATTGAGATCTACTGATGAAAAGCAATGTGCTTTGTCATAGAGGTCAGTATCATTATCCTCATTTGACAGTCAGGAAAGGTAGCAAGGATGTAAACACCTTCGACGTGGAGAAAGATTTTTAAAAGAGTAAAATTCAAGCCTCATTTTTTCCACCTGCCATTGTTTTGAACTAGCTTTAACCAGGATTATAGTCACTCCTAGCAAAATTTTTCAACCAGATTATTCTAGTAAGAGAATGCCCTCATTATGTGGCATGTTCTGATTTAGCTGTCAGGTTTCATTTAGCATTCAGTATTTTTGGCTTGCCTGAAAATTTTAAATGCAAATGTATTTGCATGGTGGTTTAAAGGAACAATGACAGAACCTTACCTTACACCACAATTCCCCCTTTCAGCTCCATTCTACCCCCCCCCCCCCCCCCGACTCCCACCCATACAAATTCCAAAAGCACCAGATGGTTTAGAAACAAGCTGGATCTTATTGTCTGTTCTGTGAAGGACCTCAACTGGCCACCCTGCTCTTACACACTTGAATACACAATTTAAACATCCTTTAAAAATCATCTATACTATAGCCTGAATGTTAAACTCAGATCTTCAAACTAGTGAATGCACAACCAGTTTCCCTTAATAAAAACTAATAACAGTAATTCTGAATTATAGTTACCCTCATGTTACATTTTTCATCTTCAAAGAGCTATATAAGCATTAGCTAATTAATCTTCATGCCAAACTTTCCTTCTTTTTCTAACAAGTCATAGAAAATGCAAACACTCCACAGAAGACGTACTTTCAGCATGCAATAAGCAATTTTAATTTCTATTCTTTGTGCATAGTGTCAGTGAGTTCTGATTAATTACTGGACCACAGATGTAGGCAGATAATTACCACTTCTCATCATTTGCAAACATTAATACAACCTTAAAAATAAAGAGAGTACAATTGCTCAAGTCATTGTGACCAGGACTTCTGAACTAATTCCTGATCTTACTTATATTGATTTAACCAGAAGAAACTTGCCTGAAGATAATGGTGTTAAGTCAGTTTAAAACTGGTGTCAATGAGATCAAAATAAGGCCCAATAGCTTTACTTCTAATGTAACTATGCTAGTTCTCCATCCGAAGGGCTGGGTTCTGAGCTCGCTCACACTGGTATAAATGTAGAGTAACTTCACAGGAGAGTTCACTGTGATTTTACAGGGGGATACGTGAGATCAGAATCTGTTCCACAATTTCTAAAGCTTTCCCATTCCATGAGTTCCTACTCAAGCATACAGATCTTACTCACGTGAATAAAGATTACAGGAGTTGACCCATTGAAGATAATTTTATAGTCAAATCCAAATAGAAGAATTGATGTTATAGGGACAAAACTACTATGTTTTTAATCAGCCTCAGTTATGCTATCTTTTAGATATGTATCTATGATGTGAAAGAAGGTGACTGCAGATACATTAATTCTATATTCATAGGACATGTAAAAACCATGTTTGTGAGTGAATATGAGGGATAAATATCAATCCAGTATTGACAGAAACTTATTGGGTAAACAGCTATTAAAATACATTTTACTATGCATTATAGAATGTACAAAAATATTAACCACAAATCTTGCTAAATATCTCTAAGACAATGTTAGTTAATGTACAAAGGTTTTTCAATCTAACTTAAAACTCCTTACTTAGTATACTTACTATTAAAAAGCCACCAAAATGGGAATGTTAAAATAGATGAAAATTGATATGAAATGGACAAGTTACAAGTTTCACAATGCTATTGCTTTATTTTATATTGCACAATTTGTTTCAAATACTTAAATATTGTCAATAAACATGTTAGAGATACCACCATCATTGAACCACTGGACTATGTATTAGTGTCTAAGCACAGTTCAGAATAACCTAGGAATCCACTCTACATTTCAGCTAAAATGTAGTTTCCACTTGAAAAAAAAAGTTCTCTTCTGATTTTCTGTAGCAACACATCATCCAGAAAGGGGAAAAAACAAAAACAACAACAACAACAACAAAAAAATCAAAACTACTTTTTCCTCCCCAATACCCAAATTTTTCTCAGTGAACAACCAGATAGTCCCCTTGCCTAAAGTCCTACTAACTTTGCTACAATTAGGTGATTTACAAGTATTTAACAAGGATGCATAAATTGCACCTGTATGTATTTGCCTTCAATGGGTTTCTGGAGTTTGGGGGAAAAAATCAAATACATCTCCCTAGATACCATTTTTGACGGCACCAAAACATTTCCTTGTTGAAACGAGATCGTTTTATTTTATCGTATCAAGGTTCCCTCAGCCTGTAGCCTCACGTCTATATAATCATATGAACCTGGTACCAATGAGAAATGACCAGGAACTCAGGATAACTCCACCCAGAGAAATCAGAGGACCACGTTAACTGCGGGTCTTGGGGTGGGGCTGGAGCAGGCTGCTGTCACTCAAAGGTGCATGGTGTCGATGTGGTGACCTGCGTGTTATAAGTCATGCAGCAGCATTTTCTTTTAATATCCCTACAGAGCAGGATCGCTCCCCCCTCTGCTTGCCCATTCAGGCAATTTTCGTTTACACTCTGCACCTACTACTTCACCCCCGCAGAGTAGCTACAAGTCAAAGCCAGGACAAAAAAACCACCTACCAGCAGCGCTTCGAAATCCAGAGCCCTCAAGTTGCAGGCCTGGCACCCCTGCTTTGCTTCTCATGCCTTGGGAGGCTGGGCGTGGGTCTCCTCCTTCCGGATCCTAATTGCCTGGCCTCCCTCTAAGCAATGGGGGGATGGTGGGGGAGGCATCGCCTAGGCAGCTCCCCTGCCATTCGCAGCCACGCGGAGCTCGGCCCCACGCAGCCGCGCCAAGGCCGCTCTGCACAGGAACGGGCCAGCTCCGGAGACAGGAGCAGAGACCCCCCGCCCGCCCCCGCGCTTCACTCACCGCGTGCACTTGCTCACACAAGCCCGGGCGGGTGCCGCGCTGTGTCTCTACGTGCAGAGGCAAAGGGTGGGAGGCAGCAAGAACAGAGGCAGTCAGTCGGTCCACCAGAGCCCCTGCCTGCCGATCACACCCCGCCGGGGCTTTGGCGGATGTGGCACCTCACTGCCATTTTAGTCTCCCCTTTGGATTGATTTGGTGACACCACCTTCTCTTCCTCCCGCGCCGCCGCCTGCTGCTGCGCGCACTGGAAGGTGCAGGCAGTCAGTCACCAGAGGGGAGTAGTTGAGATGCACAACGTGCTGCTGCGCCTGCACTGGGAGCCCTGCCAGGAACCGGGGTGGAGAGAGCAGACTGGAAAGCAGCATCCGCTTCGCAGAGAGCAATAAAAAGCAAACACACACACATATACACACAAGTTTGTCCCAAGATGCCACAAGGAGCAGGAGACGATTGGGAAGCCTCGATCAGCTTCTCCTTTTGTTCTACTGCTTGCTGACCCCATTTAAAGCAACCACCGTGTGGTTGTTCAGATCCGCCTGCTAGATCCGGCATGACAACAGGCAAACGGAGTCCCTCTGCTCCCCGTGCCGGGGAAAAGCTCAGAAGTTCCATTCTGCGCGGAATTCCGACATCCCCAATTTTCCCTTCGTCCCAATTCGGAGCAAAAAGTCCAAAGTTCGAAATTTCCTAAAAAAACAAAATTTCTAGGGGAAAAAAATAGTTTTGGAAATATGGAAACAGCTGTTTAGAAGCGCTTTACGTATATATCGTTTGGAAATATAAAACCAGCCATATTGAAGCATTTCATATATATAAACATCAAAATGATAAAGTTGAAATGAAGTTCGTCAACCTTATCAAAATGAAATTTTTCAAATACTTCTTGGTTGAAAATTTCCACTAAATCGATAAATTCCCCATGAATCGTTTCAATTGCATCATCAGCATTTAATGCCAGAAACCTGTTCCACTGGAAAATTTTCCACCAGCTCTTAATTTTAACTCCCTTTCTCAAGCATTAAATGTTAGGGTCTGTTTTGTTTCATGAATTAGGTCAGCGCTTTATTAGAGGTGCTGATACAGACACTGGGACACAATACTGCATTGAAAAGAGTGGATGCTGAGTGGGTGCTTTGGAACAGCTGGAGCTAACAGTGAATCCTGTGTGTGTCCGGGTGCATTTTGGTACAGGGGTGGTTACTTTGTTTTGGTTATTCATTGATGACCTTGTTTGTTCAACTAGTAAGTTAGTTTGCAGAACAATTCCAGAGATCAAGCATGGTGATTAGACTGCTTTCTGCTCTGCTGAACTGTTACTGCTGGGGGAAAAAATGGCAATATCACAAGGACACTAAGTCGGATATTAAATCTTAAAAGAAAGGCATGAGTTTAGCCAGAAGCTTGCTAGAGCTAGGAATGCAGGCGAACAAGCTTATCCATGTTCACCACATAGATTTGACTGATAGGGTTGGTTCTGTTGCAATTTTGAATGTACTTTGCATCAGTTCTGTAGTGGTAATTTCACACATGAAAACATTGTAAGTAATAATGTATAACACATTGGAGAAACAACTGATGAATGCAAAACTTTTGTTATGAAACTCAAAGTCATGCAAAACTCACTTAAATTTGGGTTTCACTAGACATTTAATATCAAGGACAAAATAACTGAAAGATTTGCTAAGGCTTAATTGTGAGTAGTCCTAAACAGATTTCCAGCTGTGCATTAGGGTTTCACTTTATCTTAATGAGAAACTAAGCTAATGATTTTGTTTTGAGTTGTTGGATTCATCAGACCCCAAATTCAAAATAAATCTAAAGAAAGGTTTATGAAAAGCAAATCCACCACAAATCTTGGTGACCTCAAATTATAGGTGATTTGGGAGAGGGGTGGGGGTTTGTTGTGTGTTATAATTAGGTTTCTGACCTTTTCTAAATGGTTCTGAGCAAAGGAATGATTAGGTCATGAAGCCATGTGAAACTTTTGCAGCATTTGTAATTTTGGGTGTTAAAGTACATCATCATGTTCCAACATCACAAGCCTCAAAATGAAGGCACTTCAGCAGTTTTACAAGCTATAGTTATTTCACCTGATCCTGCAATGTGTTACACACTTGCTTCTCAATTCCCATTGATTCCAGTGGAAGTTGAAGGACATCAGTACCTTATTGGAGTGGGGTTCCAGCCTTATTTATTAATAATAATTTCTGTAATAGCATCATATAAAGCTAAAAAAGAACAGCCATAAACAAACAAGAAAAGCTAGGATTACACAAAGACAGAGAGAGTCCTCTCTTTAAAGCCAGATTCTTCCCTCTAAACTACTGAGAGCAGCACACATTTATCTGGTTCTTAAAGAAGAGCAAAGAAAAGGATGCACTATAGAGTACAGATCACAAACCTCATGCTGCAATCCTTATACCCTCAGAACTCCCACTGACTTAGATAAACATTTTACATGAGTGAGGGCTGCAGTACTGAGCCTGATAACATTTAACTCAGTGACCCAATAATCAAATAAAAGCAGTTTATTTCCTGATATAAAGGTGTATTATACTAATTAGCTTAGTTAACCACAGAAGTCAGAGGGGAAAAGGAAAATTCTGTCTTAATGAGTATGAGGTGCACTAGGCTGGGTTGGAAGGACAGCCAAGATGAGGGTCTGTGTGGGGCCTAGAAGGGTAAGCAACACTACATATCTGTGCTAATAAATAGAGCTGTTTGAAAAAAAGCTCATTTTTGGATGATTTTTTTCCCCAATTCCCACTCATTTTCCAACTAGGTTAAAAGCCAACTGGAAAAATGTTGTCAAAATATTTCTGATTTAGGGTCAGATTCTCAGCTGCACCCAATTTCAATATAATCTGCAAAAATTTATTTCCCTCCCTCCCCCTCATACAAATGTTGGGCCTGATCCTACTCCCACTGAAGATACTGGGGATTTTGCCATCAATTTCAATGGAAAAAGGAGCAAACCTTTGACAGAGAAAATAAAATGCAACACTTTCCATCCTAAACTGTTGGTAATTTTTTTTTAATATCATCAGTTTTTCTTTGATAGATCACCAAGACAAATTAAAAACCTTAGAAAGTTTGTTTGCTGCACTGCCTGTTTTTGTTCTTGTTACGTTATCGTTAGAAATTCTTTTTAAAAAATGTTAAAAGCAGAGTTAGTGTGGCTACAAAAGAATTAGAATTAATATATCCAATTTTGCTTCTTTGATCTAAAGATCCTATAGGACTTTCTAAAGATGCGGTACATTTCTCCTCTATCCAAGACTTCTCAAATTAAAAAATATTAGGTTGTTTAACTAAATCCATAATATGTAATTTACATTCCCTGTGGAAGTTCTCTGAAGCTTCCATTCTTTTGCTTAGAAACTGTATTTTGCTTAGCAAACACAAGAGTTCTTTACAATTAATTTTAATTATGTTTTAGGTCTCAATCTTGCAATTGGATTTATGTGGCACACATATCAGAGCCCTATTGATTTCAATAAGGCCCTGCATGGGTGCAGAAACCCACTCTCAGGATCCAGCCACAGGATTGGGACCTTATTTTGTACTGCTAATTTGAAACTGCTTCCCATTAGGGGGTGATATCATCCAGATGTTGTAACTTGGAGTCATAATATTGAATCTTCACAACAGAAAAATAAAATACCAGTAGATTAAAAATAATCCCAGGACCAGTTGGAGTTACCCCAGTCAAAGTTTTCTCAGAATCCTCTGCTAATAGTAGGATATACAGGTATGCCTCAGGACCTTTTCAGAAGAGGAATGTCTAAGACATGGTCTACACTTAAAAACTTTACTGGTGTAACTATGTCAGTTGGGTGTGATTTTTTTACAATATGGTTATACCAGTAAAAGCCATAGTGTGGACACAGTTATACAGGTATAAAGGTAATTTATACTGGTATCGTTATTCTCCATTTTTATACCACTGTAACTGCATTCACATTAGGAGGGTTGTACAACTTTAGCTATACCCGTATAGTTAAAACAGTACAACTTTTTTGGGTAGACGAGGCCTAAGAGAGTGGTTCGTAACTGAGGTTGCTTAATTTTTTCTGGTGTTCCCTTTCCCCCTTTTCTCTTTACTATCACAGCCAAGAGAACGAAAACCATCTTAAATAAGAAAAATTTTGAAATTATCAAATGCCTGTGATACCAATAATATGGCCTCCCAAGGATAAAATATGTCCACAGAAAGAACAAAGCTAAAACAATAGGCAAACAGGCTCTGTACTCCAAGGTTATATCTGCCCAGCAAAAGCTGTGCATAGCTAGCCTTCCCAAGTGCAGCAAGGAGGCGTGGCCTTGCTCAGAGAGTGACAGGGAGCAACCACCATCGACCCTCCCTGTGGGTGGAGCAGGAAGACCATGCCCACCTCACTGGAAACAGAGGGGCGGAACAGGAAGTACAAATGGCTTCCTATTGGCTACTGGAGTCAGAAGAAGACTTCTGCTATCCTGAGGATCCACCTGAGCTGCCAGATGCTGAGGAGCTGCTGGGACTACCACTGGCGATGTACCCCACAGAAACGAATGACTACCTCAGAATCCAGATGCACCCTGAGGGGGGTGGGTAGAAAGTAGCCCAGGGACAGCTGACTACAGTCTGGCTGCATTGCTGCCTGAACACAGCGGAGTGGAGACGATCCAGAGAGTGACAGGGGGAAGAGGAGTGAGCAATGGGGCTGGGGCCTTGGTAGGAAGAGGTGGGGCCTTGGAGGAAAAGGTGGAGAAGGGGGTGGGGCTTCAAGGGAAGAGGCAGGGCAGGGCCTCGGGGATCCTGTTACCAGCAATTAGAAAGGTGACAACCCTACTCTAGGTCAGTGTTGAACCAACACCACATTTGGGCCTAGGTACTTTGTGTTGCAGGAGTTATCAGGACAGATTTTTTTAAAAACAATTTACACCAGCATGAAACTTATACCACTCTTTGAATCATTACTGAATCTGGTCCAATATTCTTCACTTCTCCCCCTAACCTAAAGTGTGTATAAGTGTTGCAGCTGTGCTACTAAACAGTTGCTACATTTTAATTCAGAGCTGGCTGCATTTCAGTGATAGTTAAAGTGATTCCTGTATCTAATAATGTAATAGTCTGTAAAATGCTTAGGATCCCTGTTGACTAAAAGATGTTATATAAAGATAAGATCATTATCAAATTTTCCAAAGCAGTGGAACATTAGCAGTCCAGTACTTAAAATGGCACAGATACATCATAAGAAACACCTTAGGATAAAAAAAAATTGAAATATATTATTATGATAATTTGGAAATTGTATGGATGAAAGAGATTTTAACATTAAAATACCTTACTTCTCATTTTCCTATTTGCCTTACTAAGATTGAGATGATATTTGGTATGTTTCTCTTTAAAATAATTCTCTTTTTTACGTACTGTTTGTCATGACAACACACAGTGCAAACCTGCAGTGATAGCAAGCAGATCATAAATATTAATAATATCCCTCTCATGCCTTAAAAATGAATCATAGCTTTTAAAAATTCACACACAACAACTACTTAATAAAATCCTCTTAAGTATCTGATGCTACTCAATACAAGTCAGGAAATTAAGACTGACATTCACCCTTTTAGACCTACTTACTAAAACTATTATTTTAAAAAAAATTGTGATGACCACACATAGATCTGATATCCTTATAATATAACAGTATATCATTTGCAAGTGCACAATGGCTGCTGCTTCTAAATTAAAAAAATATTTGATTTTCAGCTCTCCTCTCCAGATGAATTATCAACCATATTCGCCTGGAAACTTTGGGCCAACTCTTTTCCATTTTACTGGCTAACCCCATTGACCTCAATTGGGTTACACCAATATAACTGATTTGGCACTCTCTAAGAGCACAAAACCAAAGAAACTCGACTCTTGATAATCCTGGATCAGGAAAAATTAGGAGTGTCATTGAGGTGACACCTGTGGCCTCTTTGGCTATTTAGGGAGTGAGAGTAGCTCCACAGAGACCTTTATCCTTCCAATTGGGGAAGATTGGGTCAGATTAAGGATCTTTAGGATCTGGGACTAGTATTTGAACTGGCCTGATAGTGAGTCAGTGAGAAAACGAGTTTATTTTATCAGGGTGAAGAGAGATAAGAGAAAGAGGGGAAAAAATCTATCAATAGATATGCAAGAAGTGTTCTGTTTATGGGAATGGGATCTGTTTGGGGTGGTAAGGAAAAGGAAAATAAAATCAAAGAGTCAGGTGAGGGAACAGATGTTGAGCATAATGTTTTCAATGAATCTGGTGCCCATTTAATTTCAATCCACCTGTGATGGGAAGGTATACTAATACAATGGGGAGAGGGGATGTTTAAAGATGGAAAGAAAGGATTAAATAAAGAAAATCTGATACTATTTCCTAATGTTTTAGGGCCAGTCACTCTCTTAAATCCACAAGCAAGAAAATCCCATTTATGTCAGTGGGAGATACACACTGGAACTGAGGGCAGGGGCTAGGCCGGTGATCAAATTTTGAGAGGCAAATTTATCCCTTGTGAAACCCCTCTGATTTCAGTAGAGTTACACCAGTGATGGACTTGTCTGATTGTGTTTTGGTTCTTTGTGATGTATGAGAGATGCCAAGTCACATCCCAAAGCATTTAGCCCACAGTCTTTCAACGAGCTCTGTGCAGGTGGTCCCCCAGGGTAGCATGGACCCTTGTGGACTTTAAACTGATTCTACAGGGGCACAGCGTTCCACCCCTATAGCGCCAGTTGCAGGTTCATGACCCTATCATGCACATCTCCACTGCAATCACAGGGGAAATTGAGCTAGCTTGGGTACCAGAGCCGTGAAGCCATAGCAACACATTCTTAAGAGAAGTTTTTTGGAGGAGGTACTGATATGAGGGAGATGCTAATTTATTTTATTTATTTATTTTTAAGGGATCCACTCATAGGAAGACAATCCTAAGAAAATCTTGTTTTGGTGGGATGAACACTCACCGATATGTTCTTCATGGAGTTACCCTCAAGATACAGTAGTTTTTCAAGCAAACCCAAAAGAGAAAAAAGTTTGTTAATGGGGAAGGAAAGCTGCCTATGTAGTTGAATTCATTTGGAGAGCTTCTTAGAATCTTAGACTATTTAATGGGTCATTATCAGGGTGTATAGGGTGTACAAGGATTAAATAATACTTTCCACTTGGATCCAACTTCCAAGGAAATGGCAGGAGGCCGGTTGCTTAGAATATTTAAAATCTACCTGGAAAAAGGAACAGAAGAGTACACCATGAGGAATGATCTAGAAGGATTGAAGGCAGTTTTAAGATATTTTGGCAGAAGTGAGTCAGTGGGGAAAACCTCCCTGTGCCCCTGAAGCAAAAAAAGCTTAAACTGATGCAGCCATTCCAAAACTGATGATAAAAGTATTGATAATTACAGGAAGAATGTTAGTTACCCTGTAAAGAAAAGAAAGATGTGTTGCAAAAGAACTGTTAAGGCATTGTTTTGCTACAGATGTTATCTGTATGTCATTTGCTGCAGTTTCTGCCCTAATAAATACTTTGTGTAATGAATAATTTAAAGCAAGATTCTCTGATGTAAAAAACTGGTTAGATCTGCCACAAAACCATGCAAAAGCTTCAGAGTGATATTTTCTCACATTTTTCAGTCACAGTTGCATAGACTGTGCTGTTTTTCATGATGAATACAAGGTACCTGTTTTCCTTGTGACTGTGCTTCCCACTTGGAAAGTACAGCTTGGACTGCACAGCAGGACATATTTATTGTAGATAATGTTTGTGAATGCAGAGCAGGGGAGCACCTTATTTTTTTCTCTTCCCTTTAAGGGCTAAATGGTGGCTTTAAGTCTAAACCTGAGTGGGGGGCAGTGTGGAGCCACATTGCTTCAACAGGCACCCCAATGGCTTTGAACCAGCTCCTCAGCTGGTGTGAAGCGGTTTCATTCACATGACTTTCATGGAATTACACCAATTTACACCAGCTGAGGATCTGACCTATGGTATTTTACGCAGGTACTGTTTCTTCTAGAGCACAGAGGAGTGCAGCCTTTGAAACAGTGCAACATATGCTTCTCTTGCATAGAGATCACTTAGCTGGGCAGCATATAGAGGAGGGACTTCCTGACACTGACTTCCCCTTGCCACTTTGGGGAGCCTAGAACAGCTGATGGTGTTAGACTGCCCCTCTGAGCTGAGGTGAGCACAATGACTATGACTGTACCCAGTCCGTGTTGAGGGTTCCAGAGATTGGGACCTGCTTTCAATCAATCATTCTGCTATGAACAGAGGTCCAGTGTCACCTCACGCTGTGTGTTACATTTTTTCTGGGTTGTTTTATTATTGTTACAGTAATATCAAGAGGCCTAAACCAAGATAAGGCCCCATAGTGCTATACACGGTACAAACATGTAATAAAAGAAGGTCCACTGACCCTAAAAGCTTTCCATCTAAGTAGATAAGATGGTCAGAGTGGGAGGGGACACAGAGGGTCACTGTTGTGCCTGAGGTCACACAGAAAGTCATTGACAGAGCCAGGAATAGAACCTAGCATTCCCATCTTCTAGTCCACCAACCTACACTGCCTCCCAGAGCCCCCTTCCTCACTTTTGTATTTACTGACAGGCTGGAAACTAAAGTATCCACCTTTATGCAAGGATTAGATACAGAACAAACAGTGGCAGTGTAAGTTTCCCCTTTCACCATACAGTACATCTCCAATCTCATCTGAGGAAATCAGACACAGGAGTAGAAAGGTAACTCAAGGCTTGTCTACATGGACCAGTAATGAGCACTATGGCCAGGGTGTGTATGTGTAATTTTTAAAAGTGTACCAATGTGTTATGCTCTAATTGGTCCATGCAGACCAGGCTGATGTGCACCAAAAGTTTGCT
Source organism: Emydura macquarii macquarii (assembly GCF_026122565.2). NCBI lineage: Eukaryota > Metazoa > Chordata > Testudines > Chelidae > Emydura > Emydura macquarii. Next base: position 10,782,429 of record NW_027132342.1, on the reverse strand, counting down.
AGTGTGTTTTAATACAGCACTGTTTCAAACAGCGCATGCCAAAGTGCATTAGGGAACTTTTAATGCATACCAGCAGCATCTATGTGGACCAGTTCATGTGCAGCAAATTAGTGCACTTTAGTGTACCCCTGCCCCCAGCATACAGTGCTGCTCCATGTAGAAAAGCCCTTCATCTTCATGACAATCCAGTTCTTGGCCTGTCTAATGCCAGCATCAATAATAAAGCCAACTAGTGCCCATGGCAACTTGATTCCATTAAGAACTGGACAGACCACCAGCTCATTTTATAAAGGCCATCAGATGGTAACAACTATCTGCCATCAGGCAACAATGAGCATTTGACACTACTGGACTGGACTTTACTAAGGGGGTGGCTTGAATTAGTGACAGAAGTTCTTGGACATATTTCAGTGCACAGAACGGGTAATGCACTTCTCACTTCCAGCTCTCAATAGAGCCAGCAGCTGCTAAAAATATAAGAACGAACTACAGTGATGAAAAATACTTCACAGTGAATCAGCTGCCTTGACTGGGACAGAAACAGCTGATAAAAAATAAAAGTATCTCCTCTAGTGTAATTGGCTCCTCCCTGAAGCAAGGCTTTTCGTAGGTTTAGAGGAGGAACTGTCACACTCTGCTAAATTTGGAAAGAACATTTACGTGAAAAGCAGTGTACTTTGTCAGTGTTTTATGGTTCTGGATAAACCTCCTAGTGTTCCGACTCAGAAGTTGAATTTGGAGATGCATTCACAGAGATACATTTATTTTAGCTTGGAACTCATACTGAATATCCCAGAAGAACAGACTCTTGTGAAATTGTTAGTACATCCGGTTTTGGTCACATTGCAGTTATCAAGGGAATAATCTCTAACATGACATGACCACTTCTGGTCCCATTGAAAATAATGGCAAATAGAAAATTAAATAAATAAATGCTTATAAAATAAATAAATACATTAATATAAAAACAAATACATACTTCATATGATGGACAGCCAGCCTGAAGGATTCATTAATACAGTAGGTTAGAGGCAAGTACTGGGTTTGAATTTGTTTAAAAAGAGTTGTGTAATTTTATGGCTAATTATTATATTTGTGTTATGCAGGCTGAAATTGATATAAACTAAGTTCATTGTCTCCAGGAATCAGGAAGATATCCTCTCTCTCATATACAGTATATGTATTATCTCTCTCAGACAGTTCTTTTGTTCTGCCAACAATGCCAATCTTTATAACCTGTTAGATAAGTGAACTAAAGCATTTTCACATTTTCCCCGTGTGTATGGGAAAAAAATTCTCCATCCAATTTTGTAAAGCCACCCCCTTTTCCTACTTCAGATCTCTCCATAAAATGTACCAGTCACGCTGTCTATAGAGCACTGCCATCTGAGAATTGCTAAGCAAGTACTCAGCTCAGACTACTGCTTATTATGCAAAAACATGCTGATTTTACTGTTATTGCATCCTCTCCCCACTTTCTATTTTCCTGTTAATTGCACCTGTAAGAAACCTTGATTGTGAGCTCTCTGTAAGGTATCTAGTATGATAGGGCCCTCCTAATTGATCAGAGCCACTATAATGCAGAATAAGACATTTTTAAAAAAATTAACTTTTTCCTTCACCTTTGCAACATGTAGTAACCATTGCCGGGGCGGAATACTAGTTTTAACAGCTCAATAGCTTGAACTGTTATGGCAATTCCTATGTTTCAAAATTAGGAAAGAGAGAAGCATGACAAGTATTTTTAAAGTTAAACTTTTCTGAACTTAAACAAAAACCCTACTTTTTTTTTTGTTTTAGTTGCCTAGTAAGTTTGGCTATCCAGGTAATTTATGGTTCTTCCTTTGTGTAACTACAGAAGATTCATTGCTGAATAGGATTGTTCTAAATCTCAGTCTGGATTAGTTTTTCATTTGATCCCATAATGAAGTCACAATCCTTTGTTTAACATCACAACCAACTGCTATGAAAATGTTTGATGTCTTACAAATTCAGCATTATGGGATAATCAGACTGCTCAGATATAGTGCCTTTCAACCCTAGTGAAAATCTAGCCTCAGTTGGCACAGACTGAAGGTCATTGCCATCTAATGGCTGATTAATGGCTTATGTGAAATTAAGTTAGCGGTGAGATTATTGGTTTCAGTTCACTTCTGAGTGGAAAAGCATCCACATAAAAAAAAAAAATCCACTTCCATGAGGAATTGTTATTATTGTTGATACTATACTAAACACATTTTCCAAAAAAGGAGGACACACTCAGTGATGCCGACAGCACAATGGCCCCGATTCTGCCCACATTTATGCATGTGTTTCACTAAAATGAATGGAACTACATGCAGTAGAGTTAAAGTGCACTTGGTAATAAAGTTAAGTATCTATGCAAATGTTTGCAGGATCAGGACCTGTTTAGGTAGAAAAGCCAATGATTCAATGGGTATAGGGACTAAACTATCATCCCATCCTTAGTCCTGTTTATATGCCTCAGCTCTGGTCTGATCTATGAGGGTCAAATTTGTGCACTGGCTTTCCCACGATCTACCCACTTGTACCTCTTTTATTGACAGAGGACTTAAAAGTTTTAGTATCCTAGATTAATTTAAAGCAAATTAAGAAATTGTGCATTATGACTTCATTGCAGGATTAAGAGAGGGTCAAAGCTGAAAACACTTATTTCAACAATTATCAGCAAAAAGACAAGGAAAACAAAAAACAGAATATTCACTTTTTACATTGAAGTATGATGTATTTGAAAGTTTCCCTAATATGAAAGTTCTTTAAAAATAAATCCCTTCAAAACACTATTTCAGAGTAAATGTATAACATCTATTAATTTTCACAATATTGAAATACAATCACTTTTATAAGGCACAATTACAGATTTTGCAGAAAGTGACATCAAGTTTAAGTCAATGAGTTACAGATTCTGTTTACAGAAATACTGGCCTCAGTTCTAATATTCAAATTCAGTTCTATATATCAGGTGACAAGACTGCAGGGCATGAAGATCACACTTTAGGAATCTCTGCAGTAGATCTCAGACATACCCAGTGTCATTGGAAAATCTGGCAGAAGAAGATCATGTGTTTGAAAGCTCATTTTATCTTACCATTCTTGTAATATAATTTGTGGATTCTGGATGTATGTGTGTTCAGACAAATGAATGCATGAATAGCTGGTTCCTTACTCCAAGTAAGGCCATTTTATAGTGCTCTAGCAGTGTAAAAGGGCCTTAAAGCAGGAATAAATTATATTTGCATGGATTTTGCTATGCTAGTGAAAGCCTTAGTGTAAATGAGATTCAGGCCCATACACTTCCTAGGCTACTAAGGTCATACCATATGCTATTTCAAAAGTAATTGAAAGAATTCCCCTACATGCATAATAAGGTATTGGATTTCACCTGTGGGCCTCAATGTCATGGTAATTTGACATTCTTAAAATGCCCTTTCCTCTAATGAGTATCTCTACTATTGAAGTGTGGGTATATAAATAAAATAAAACTTTTAAGTGAAACCTGATCTGAATCTTTAGTCTTTGTTTAAGACTTAATTGATGTTTTGCTTAATTGGAGTATTCTTTCATTTTGGATGCTTCTTTTTCAAATGAAAAAGCTAAGGGCTTCAAAGGATCATTTCAATCATCCCTCCAGAAAGAGAAAATTGCTCACAGAGAGATTAGATGGGTTGGAGAGGGAGAAAGCACAGACAGCTAGACTGAGACTTCAGAACAGAATGTCTGGCAAAGGCCTGGCCCTACCCCTACTGAATAAATCTGTGTGCAGAGGCAATGAGGTTGGTCAGGGAATATGATTCATGCAGCAGAATAGCAGTTCACAAATTTGGTTGTTTTGCACTATTAATGGGACCAATATTGGGTGCTGCAAAGGGGGAGGACAGGCACTGAGCAGGTGTAGGTGGTGGTTTGTGTCAAAAAAAAGAAGCATGACTAGAGCACCTCTGTTCTCTGGCTATACCTGGCTGCTAGAATGGCCTTTGAAGATGCACTAACTTGTACTGGGGACCCCCCAAAAGGGGAAAGGTGATTAAAATCCACTTTTGCACCCCCAGCCCTTTCTGTTCTTGCATCCAGCTGAACTTGCCTGCATCAGGCCCAGGCTTTAAATCACGGCACAAACTTGCCTTTTTTAACCATGGCACACACAAATCTTAACATTTAATGATAAAACTTTATATTACACTTTTTGTAATCCTCTCAAAATTTTAGGTTGCAGCTCCACCTTTAAAAGAGAACCATGTGCATGAAAGTAATCAGTTGTCAAGAGCACCCTAGGGCTCAGTCCAGATAAGAACAAAATCCATCTACAGATTTATATGCACATGTACACAACTATACAGTAGAATTGTGTCATATATTGGCATATGTACTTCAACAATTCTAGCCAGAGCCCTGAACCTTTAAAGGGATCCCCTAGACTTCACCATCGACTTCAGTGGGACTCTGCCTGGGAATAAGTGTCTTCACGTCCAGGATCAGGCCCTTTGTAATGAATACAGAGAAAAAGCAATGCATTGAGGGCAGTATTGTTTTCCCCAATACCCATCATCTTCCAGTCTTTAGAAAATGATATTCACAGTTGTTACAATCACCTAATATTATAGAGTCTCAAAGCATAAGTCTACATTATGTCAAATAGAGATGGGCAAAACTAAGAACCAACGATAGTTCAGGTGTAGGTTTGGCTTTATCCAAATTCCCAGTCTGGTGTGGTAAGGATGAAAAATCATTACTCAGAACTCATCCTCTCTTATAAGTCAGCAGAGCACGTGCCAGTGTCTGTGCTTAACCAAGAATGATTTGAGGTCTGAAAAACATGCCTTATAGTGAGAGAGTTAAGAAACTCCATCTATTTAATTTATCTAAGAGAAGGTTAATAGGTGACAATCACTGTCTGTAAGAACCTATATAGGGAGAAGATTTCTGATGGTGAAAGGCTCTTTTATCTAACAGAAAAAAGGCATAACAAGATCTAATGGTTGGAAGCTGTAACTAGACAAATTCAGACTAGAAATAAGGCCCAGATTTTTTTTAACATTAATATATTAATTACCTTCAATCTTACTTATGTGGTAGATTCTTTATCACCTGCAATCTTTACATCAAGATCAGATATCTTTCTTAAAATGATATGCTGTAGCTCAACCAGGTTTAGATGCAAGAATTACTAGGTGAAATTCTGTGGGCTGTGCAATGCAGAAGGTCTGTCTTAACATAATGGTCCCTTCTGGCCCCCAAAAAACCAAAACCTATGCACCTGTGGCTTCCAGCTACTTGGAATATGCACTCATGACTCCATTATACATGCCTGTGCATCTTAGCAATGTTGTCCTCTCCAAGTCAAGAGAGTTCATCCTTCGCTCCTTAGCAGGACTCCTCAATTTCTGATGCCATGGCTGTTCTCCAATGTGTGCAGGAGGCCTTTGTCCTCCGAGTCTTTTTGCCCTCCGTTAGTGGGGTCCCTTTTTCTACTCCTTCTACATTAACAGAGCAACCAAAGAAGGAGAGGCATACTATCATGTGAAACAGACATGGAAAGGGAGGTACCTCATTCTACTTATCCCTATGAGAGGATAGATTAGTAGATTCCAAGGCCAGAAAGGACCACTGTGATCATCTAGTTTGGTCTCTTGTAAAATGGAGGCTATAGATGAGGGAGGGAGCCTCACGAGACAGGGAGAGAGAAAAAAAAAAGTATAGGGGACTGCAACAAAAGAAACTGACCATCATTGTTCAGAATCAGAGATGGGGGTAAGCTCAATGTCAGCACAACCCATTTGTGTTCAAGTTTCTGATTTACATTCCAGTGAGTTCTATTACAATTTCAGAAGTGGATAGGATAAATGGTTCTTAGTTAGGCCCATCATTAGCTGAATGTTTATCAGCAAACTCCTCCTGGGTGTAGGTGTTTACAGATGTTCCCAAAGTAGTCTCAGCCATATTTTATGCATGCTGAGAAATTAACAAAGAAAGGTCCATAATACTCTTAACATGCAGCGATGCTAAACTCAGGATAAGCACTCCAAAATACAATTGAACTGATACCAAGGAAAACAGCCTGATTGCTCAATCTTTTCTTGGATCTATAATTCAAAACGAAACTAAACATGTAACAAAAATAGCTATAGTTCTCCATTTTACTTCTTATTATGCAGAACTGGGCTAAATGTTGCCTTGACCAGAATGTTGGAATTGTGCTTTGCTTTGACTAGCCTAGGTTCTGTCTCATCTGAAATGCTTTCAAGTGACACTTGCATATTTTCCCGAGTTAAACCAAAAGGGATGTTGCAGACAAGTATCCTTTGCAGAGGCTATCCAGGAAAAGTAATTAGATTTAATTAGGCTCACAGTGGAAGAAAGCCCTCCCCAACTAGAACAAAGAAAACATGGAAACCATATCAGAATAATTAGGGGAGGGAAATTCAATAGATTTAGAAGGTCTTTACTAATTGGACAGTGCAGTAAAGCCCAGGCTCATTCAGAGATATTCTTAGGGTGAATTGTGACAGGATATGACCCAGAAGCCACATCTTTAGCTATTCCGTAAATTTTAAACAGAGATTGAAGACAGATTCCTGGCTGGGATTCATTCTGCCGATCTAATCTCTAAATCCTTTCCACTTGGCTCTAAGAAAGTATTGCACTGAAAGTACAAGGATAGTTCTGCCAAATTTCAGTTGATTTCCTTGCTTTGTGCATGCTGTACCTCTCAGAGGTCTGCAAAAGTGATCAAGGTGAAGTTTTGTATCTCAGTAGTAGTAATGGAGTAAATATATGAAAGCTTTTTGACCTTACCCCAATGGCTGCAAGACTTGGCATGCCACACTTTCTTGGCTGTGAGTGAGTCTTGAAACCAACTACAACCAGAGTGGAAACTCTAATATGTCTAAATCAGTGCATCATTATTTGCTCTATAGTTACTTACATTCATTTCTGTTAAGAATGGAGACAAGTAATCAATGAGGCAATGGGATTCATAAATCATTTTCTGAAAAAAATTCTACACAATTGAAAACGCAAATGAACCAGAAGACCTGAAAAGAATGTATTCCTTCTTGAGAAAATACACTGTTCACAAAGAAGTACTTTTTTTATGCAGTATTTTTTCACTGGACTCATATGTATGTTTGTGATGGGTTTGTACAACTCACCACCAGTCTAGCGCTTCCTGCTGGGGAATAGGTCCAAGCTGACACCCGCATTTGCAGTCTGCACCCCATTACTCTCCCTGCGGTTGGACTGTAGTCTTTCCCACATCTGTCCAAAACTGCAGCGTCCCCTTCCTGACTCAGCCCTCAGGCTAAGTCACAATCTGTGTTCCCCTTCTGGGGGAGGTTTTGGCATCTCAGTAGTCTGGCTACTTTCCCAGTGGCCACTGCAGTTTCTCATTCCACCACTTCCTCATGGGTGCCTGTGGTCACTTATCCTGCCACTTCCCAGTGGCAAGTAGAGGGAGGGGGAGAAACCCACGCCCACCGACTGCTCCAGGTCCCAGCCCAGGGACTCTGAATTGCAGCTTTTTGCTGCACCCCTAGTTCCTCTTCTTGCTGCTATCTCTCTGGGCCACTTCCCCTCAGTCTTACCACCTACTTCGCCCTTTCTCAGGGCCTGCCACTATCCACTTTCAAAAGTCCACCGGGAGCTCCTCTGATACATACCAGCAGTAGCTCTGCCTGAAGTGCTACAGGTATCTCAGCCTGTAAAAACCACAACCTTCCCTCCTCAGGCTCCAGGCCATGGCTGCTCTGGTCTGGTCTAGCCTGCAGCTCCTTTTATATGGGCCTGCTGATCTTTGATGGGCTGTTCCTCCCAGCCTCTCTCCTACTGGCTGCCTCCCTAGGGCTGTTTTTAATCCTTCAAGTGCCAGTGTGGGGCAGACACACCATCACAGTGTTCAACCAGTCCATGGAATTTATCTGTCTTTTTCTTTCCAGTTCTTTTCTTACACAATTTTCTCCCTCGTCCTATGTATCAGATGACCATCCTCCCTTCACACAAATCCCTCCTTAAAACACACTTCTTCCCAAAAAGTTTCAATACTAATCCAGTAATGAATACAACATATGTATTAGGGTATCTGCATCACTTTAAGCTTGGCCCCTCGAAGTCTCTGTCCTTCAGTGCATTGTCTATCTGAACTACATGTCACTAAAGCTGGTCAAACAAAATAAAAAGTGATTTGGAAATATGTTCATCAATAGAAATAGTGAGCTTGGTTCGCTGTCATTTGCAAGGTCATATTATTCATTGTTAATGACTATTTAGCTGACTGACTTCTAGCTATTAATAAAAATACTCCTGAATCTGAAAAATTTTAAAAATTTTAACAGAAGTGATTATTTGTTTAGAAAATTTGTATCTGAAGTGTTTTACTTTATATATTTTATCTTCCACATCCTTATAAAAGGAGATGTTACATACCTTTTCCTACCCTGTTTATCTTTCCATTTGATGTTTAGTTTGTAAGGTCTTAAGAGCAAGGTTCTTTGCATTCTGTTATTTGCAAAGCACCCTTGTGGGCGCTACTGTAAACAAATAAACATTCCTCACTCATTGTTCACTATTCACTTTTTGCCATTGTAAATAATAACTTTGATTAAAAGGGTTTAATAAAGAACATCGGATACAGGTAAAGAGTAACAAAAAAAAACCTACGTTTTATTTTTTAACAGGTTTGCAAAGCTGGGCACAACTCCAGAACAAAAATCTATTCTGTAAGGAGCGCACCCCCCTTTCTTTGTTTAACAGTTTATATTCCCTATCCCGGCCGAGAAAATCCCTTCCTTCGTTCCCCATTGGCTGGGTAATAAAAGGTTTACAACTTTCGCAACCGCCTATTACATACATTTTCTTCCACATACAACATATATAGATCCATGTTCATGCTAATAAGCGAATTTTCTATGCAAGGTGTGTGCTAATATTCTATTACCTTATTACGCATGCGCCTTTTAAATTTACCTCTTGCCCTCTGTCTAATGGTTTTCTTCAAGCTGACATTCTTTCACTTATCAGATAAGAAAACTTTCCCTCCCTTTTACCCCTGTCTGATGAAATTCCTGAAGCCAGAATTTATGACTAGATAAGTGCTTCTTCCTTCAGCAGAGGGTGAGAGAAAAACTCCCTTTCTTTATCAGAGGGTGAAAGAAAGACAGACTCCCTTTCCTTATCAGAGGGCGAAAGAAAGACAGACTCCCTTTCTTTAGCAGAGGGTTTACCCATTGTTCTCCTAAACTAATTTCCTAATATTGGAACCATGAATTCCTTTTCTATTACTACAACTATTTTATTTCTTTTAGACTCTTAACTCTTTCACCATGGCTTAGTCTCCAGTTTAAAAAGTTTTAGGCCCCAGTCTGGCAAAGCAGTTTACTTTAAGCACATGACTTCAATGGAACTACTCACATGCAGAAAGTTAAGCATCTGCTAAAGTGCTTTGCTGGTTGGGGCCTAAGTTATCCAATTAGGGAGCATAAAAATAACATGTGACTTAAGTAACCAAATCACACACTACAGGTAGATAGATCAGTGTATGCACAATGTGCCCAGCCATTTGATGGTGTCATCATCAGGCAGGTGGAGAGGTAGGTAGCCTGCCAGTGACATAAGCCAGTGGATACTTGTCAAGGATATGCAACATAGTCTGAAATTGACCGCAGCTGCATCGCGGATCATTAGAAAAACCCTATTTAAAGAGAGTAGCTGCACAGTTGCCCTGTCCTGTTCGAAACCAGTTCAGGGATGACCATAGGCGCCTTAGCAGATCAAAACTTGGTAGACAGATGGTCGGGTCAATGACAAGAGAGGAATTAATGATTGTCATCACTGACCACTCATTGCACCAAGCAGATTCCACCATCATGTCCTGTGGTAGCATAAATGTCCATAAAGGGCATGTAGAAGACAGGTGAGCTGCAGAGGGGGGGACGGTGTTGAAGAGGCCTGCCTACAAAGGCAGGTTGCTAGTCTCATGGATCTTAGCCAGCAGCATGACAGAGGCCTTCTCAGGGTGAATATGGGGCGGTGTTATATTACTAAGTATCGGTAGTCAGGGCAACGGAGTTGCCCATAAAATTCCGGTAACAATATGCATAGCTTTGTTAAGGCCTACAACATCGACCAGCCTCAGGTGAGATGAGCAACAACAGACAGGAGCACAGTACTCTGCTGTTGAATAGCAGAAGGCAAGGGCTGATGTTCTGAGTGTCTGGGCGCTCGCTACGCACTACAAAGAGTAAATAGCAACAATTATGAGCTTGATAGGAATAAAGTTGTTTGCATAGATTATCTTGCAAACATTTATGAACAACAGACATTTTTAGGAATCAGGATCCCTCTGTGAACAATTTGGGGGGGAAAAAAGAGAGACTCAATTTGGGATTCAATTAATAATTTGACCAGCTATAGTTGTCAATGTTTTAGACTGAGATAGACTCCTTGTGATAGGTAATATGTCTAGCCTTATGTACTGCAGAGCAATTTTAGTACCACTAGCTTTCAACAATTCCATCGTGATGAGTGAGGAATTAGAACCTTAACAGACTATTATAGAAATAAAATAAAATAATGAATAATAAGAATGTTTTTTTTTTTTTGTCATGGCTTTGTCGTGGAAAAAATGCAAAAGTCCTAATTATAGTTTAAAAAAGGATATTCATGGCACAGAATATTTTAATTAGTTATGTTGCAGAGATTATGAAAAATGTCAAATAAATGTACGTTAATCTATAATAGAATTATTTAAAACCATTTAATATTGAACTACTAGCAGCTTAGTCCTACAATGTGTGGAGCATTCATAAGAACATGAGAACGACCATACTGGGTCAGACCAATGGTCCATCTAACCCAGTGTCGTGTCTTCTGTGGGCAATGCCAGGTACTTCAGAGGGAATGAACAGAACAGGTGATCCATCCCATTGCCCATTCCCAGTTTCTGGCAAACAGCAATCCTTCCCTATCCTGGCTAATAGCCATTGATGGACCTAGCCTCCATGAACTTATCTAGTTCTTTTTTGAACCCCGTTATAGTCTTGGCCTGAGGCCCCTGAAAGCGGGGGCAGGGAATTGCCTAGGAGCTTGGTGATTTTAAGGAGTTCTGATGATTTTAAAAGGGGCCCAGGCCATGGGTGGCAGGGTGAAAGCTTCCCCTCGGGGATGTTAGCTCCTTATCCTGTCTCTTCTGCTCGTGGCCCCTGCCCACAGTCCATCCCTGCTCCACCCCTGGCCCCATCCCTCCCCACCAGTCCACCACCTCGCTGGGTCCCCTCCTTTCTGCCATACCCATCTTTCCCCGCTTGGCCTCCATGCAGCTGCATTGTCCCTGCCCCCCACTCAGCTCTTTCTGCTGTCACTCGCTGCATGCATCTGTCCTCTCCTCCACTGCCGCTGCTTGCTGTGTCCCTGTGCCCCCTCCCTGCTCAGCCCCTCCAGCTGTTGTTCGCTGCCGGGGGAAGAGGGAGTGTGGAAGAGAGGAGGGGGACCAAGTGATGTGTGGGGGAGAGACTCGGTGGCTGAGCGGGGGAGCGGATGGGTCTGTGGGTGAAAAGGGTGGGGCCGCAGGTGGAAGGTGCGGGGTGGGACTGTTCTGACCTGGGGGTCCAGAATTCCTGTTGGCTGACCTGCTTGGCCTTCACAACGGCCTCTAGCAAGGAGTTCCACAGGTTGACTGCATGTTGTGTGAAGAAATACTTTCTTTTGTTCGTTTTAAACCTGCTGCCTATTAATTTCATTTGGTGACCACTAGTTCTTGTGTTATGCGAAGGAGTAAATAACACTTCTTTATTTACTTTCTCCACACCAGTCATGATTTTATAGATGTCTATCATATCCCCCCTTCATTGTCTCTTTTCCAAGCTGAAAAGTCCTATTCAGTTCTCAGTAAGAGAGATCCATGGGTCTGGATCTATGGGGGTTCTATCCTGCTGATTGCCACTGGAGGTTTAGGCTGGACTCCTATGGTGGTATCCTATGAGATTGGACTCAGCAGGAAGTACCGCCTAGAAGTACCTGAGTGGCAGCCTCTCACAGCCTACTGATTGGCTGGTACCAGTACTTAAACCAGGAAGCCATGTTGGGAATCTGTCTGAGCAACAATGCAGACTGCCTGCCTGTCTCTGCTCCAGACCCTGCTTGCGATAGACCCTAAACTCCAATACCAACCATGGTTTGTCCTTGGTTTTGCTCCTTGACCGCTATCTGTAACCTGGCTCCTGACCATGATCTCCTGGTAACCTGACCCTGCCTGCTTTCTGACTCTTGGTTTGCCCTCTGACCTACCTCAGACTCTGACCTCCTGGTATCTGACTTGGCCTGACTCCTAACTTCTGCTCTGATCACTAGGTCTGACCACCCTTATCCCATTCGTGCCACTCAGGCTGCAAGGAATTGAGGCCCCAATTCAGCATGGGATTTAAGCATGTGTCTAAGTGCTTTACTGAATAGGGATGTGTTTAAATTTAAGCATTTGCCTGAGTGATTTGTTAAACTGGGGCAGGAGTGTGCTCAACACCTCACAGGAGTGTTCGGCATCTTTGCAAGACTGAATCCTCAGCATCTGATTACACTAGCAAAGACCATGACTTTTTATGAAAAATTCCTAGATATCCTGATTTTTTTTCCACAGAAGTCATGACTCTGATAAACACCCAACATTAATAATTATATCCTCCCCTCATGCATAGACCAATTACAAGGAATATTTTGTGATTGATTAATGCCAAGCAGAAGAGATCTTTGCTGATGTGATCAGGAAGCAAGGATTCTTGAACACCAAAATGAAAGGGATCAGATAGCAAAGAAAGCTTGTCTGTCTTCCAGAGCAAGTGAACTGAGTGCCTAATTGTATCAGGGTTTGGAGCCATCCAGGATAATTCAGGTCTAGAACTTGAGGCTATAATTTAAAGGGTGTTCTGCATGGGTGGTTCCCTGTACCTGCATGGAATTCCACTGGAGTCAATGGGGTTCTGCCCATGTGGAGCTGTTACCTAGCAGCTCTGTGTTCTTGGGGAACCAGGGCGCAAAACCCCAACTCTCTCTCTCTGGCTCACCTGAATTACCCCCCCACACCAGCCCATGCTTGAACCAGAAACCAAAGGCTGCTTGAACCAGAAACCAAAGGCATTTCAATATGAAAAGGCGGGGGACACAACTGAAACCCTCCCATCAAGGGTGAGACAACTCCCCATGCTTCATACAAGAGACACAATTGGAACCCTCCCATCAAAGGTGAGACAACTCCCCATGCCTCATACAAGAGACACACTGGGAACCCTCCCATCAAGGGTGAGACAACTCCCCATGCCTCATAAGCATCTCAGTTAGCACATGAATGAAGAACAGAAGCCTCATCTACATCGAAGATGGAACACGCACTGAACTCTGGGATTGCTGAAGCAGGGAAGCCCTGCATTTTCGGAAATCTCTGCTCTCGATGTAACTGAACTCACACCTGTGCACACCCAGCTCCGCAGTTATCAGACCATTCTAGTTATTGGTATGCAAAACACTGAAACCTGGTTGCATTGTGGCTCTCTCTCAAGAAAGGACGCCCTTCCGGGAATGATCAGCTCCTTTTGTCCAGACATTGTTTATCCATAAACAAACCTGGCATCTACAAATCCCCTATCAAAGCTCAAACCTCTGTTCTGATGCTTGGATCCAAACTCTGCATCAGTTCCACTGTAACCTGTCTTCTCTTCCTGACTGATCGTGTTGGGGGCTCTGCCAGACTCAAAGCCCTCCAGACCCTGAACTGACAAGCCTCTTCCTGGGAACCTCTGAACTGCATGGAGTGGTGAGATCAACCCCCCTCCTTCTTCCCCCAACACAACTTATCTCTCCCTCTCTTAGTCCAGGTATAACTTTCTACTTTTGTAATCAAACCTGGGATAGCTTTCTCCAATACCCCCGACTGTAATTGTGTAGTACTGTAAGTGTTTGATTGTTTTTCTCTCCTGGTATGGTATTACTATTAGTATTGTAAGTTTTATATACCTAGCAATAAATAACTGTTATAATCAAGCTGGTTGCCACTTTCTCTCTCTATCTCTCCAAACTTTATTTTCTTTCTTGTGTCCTTAGTCCCTATCTTGCTCTGTAGTAACGCTTCTCTTACCTAAGCCAAAGATCTCAGGAGTGCCCAAAAATCCTGTGGGGTTTGCTCATCAAGGGGGTTACTGCTTCACAATTGTGGTGTAAAGGGGCATATGAAGGGGACAGCCAGGAAGTGCTACTCTGCCTAGCCTATGGAGTCCAGGGGCAAATGAGGGTGCAGCTCAAGTGCTGTTTGACCCAGCCTGATTGAATCCAAGGGGCAATTAAGGGGAGTAGCCAAAAAGGTGCTATTTGGACCCAACCTGCTCTATTCTGGTGTGTTGCACAGGGGTATATAAGGGTAGCCATTGAGAGTGTGGTGTCACCCAGCCTGCTGAGTTCAGGGACATATAAGGGGTCAGCTGAGAGTGCTGATAGCCCGGTCCGCTCAGACGCACTAAGTTGAGCTGAACTGTGTATATGTGTGTGTATCTGTGGGGGGTTTATTTGAATCTGGTGCTGGAGGAACCCAGCCCTGAAAACCTTAGGTCCTGCAGGATAACTCCATTGGGAGAGGGCTTGTAGCCCTATAAACACATAAGTAACACAAGCAGTACATTAGTAGAATCACACCCCTAGAATCACACCCCCCTTCCAGGAAGGTAACCCTAATAAATGAGCATACCCCAAGGTGAAGGGCAAATCTGGTAACAGAGCAGTTTGCAGAATTAGAGTCTTAGGCCTTGTTCACACAGGGAATTTTCTGGTATATGCTAAACTGATACTATTATACCAGAATAACACCCCAGCCCCTCCCCAGTCTTATTCTATTGCGAGTAGCTTTTTAAAATTTAGTTTATATCATTTGGGGAAGGGTTTAAGTCAATGTAGAACAGGGGTTCTCGAACATTTTTTCCATGACCCCCTGTGAAAATATTTCAGGCTGTGATGACCCACCCAAAAAAGTGACAACCCCCCTCCCCAGGTCATGCCACTCTTACTTCTGCGCTGCTGCTGGGGGATAGCGCTGCCTTCAGAGCACCCGCTCAGCAGCCACTGCTCTCCGACCACTGAGTGCTGAAGGGCTCAGGCTCTTAGCCATGCACGGGCCTGACAGTCGCAGCCCGGCATGTGCAGGGGCTGACAGCTCGTGAACCCCCCTCCAAAATAACCTTGTGACCCCTTGAGGGGTCTTGACCCTCAGTTTGAGAGCCCCTGATCTAGAAAGAAGCTACTCTTAGGCCTAGTCTACACTTCAAAATTTTGCTGGCATTGCTCTGTTAGCTAATAGTGTGAAAAGATTACAGCCCCTAGCTGTCATAGAAATGTCCGCAAAATCCCCAGTGTAGATGCATCTATGTTGATTAAAGAGTGATTCTGTCAGCTTAGCTAACGTCATTCAGGAGGTAGTGTAGCTAAGTTAACAGAAGAACACCTTTTGTCAGCTGATGTTGTATCTCCACTATTCCAGCTAAGGCTCTGTAGTGTAGACATGACCTTATACTGGAATAACAGTGTCCACACAGGGTATTATATCAGTATAACTATGCCTGAATGACTATATTGGTACAACTGGTAAAGGTTTCCCATGTAGACAAGCCTTTGGGTCTCTCTCATATGCTAAGGTCGCTTCACACTTCCATGGCAGGGTAAAGGAGCCTTAAAGAGGGTATAAATTACATTTACATCCACTTTAAGGCCTTTTACAGCACCAAAACAGCATGAAGTGAACTTAGTATAAATAAGAATCAGGCCGTATGGTGCCTTTCTGTGACTAGATGCTGCACAATTGACTGAAGACATTTATTTTATCTTAATGATTTTCCATGGCTTCTGAATAGAAGGGGATCTGGATGAAAATTTTAGTGGTGTGGACTGAGAGAAAAAGGCCAGAACTTAGAGATATTATAGAGGAAGAGTGGCAAGATTTGGACACTGCCTTGATGTGCACATTTAAAGAGAGGCAGAGTCAAATGCGATACCTAAATTATGAACATGAGTGATGGGTAGGAAGGTGGTGTTAACCATGACAAAGAAAGTGAGGCGTGGGAGTGTTTGGGAAGGAAATAAGACAAGCAGTTCGATTTTGGCCATGTTAAATTTAAGTTGACAGACATCCAAGAGGAACTGTCAGAGACCTGAACCATTCTGCTCCCAAATTTAGAATTCCCTGTGGTAGCACAGGCAGTGGCACTATAGCACTGGTTTAACCCATACACTTGTTTTAAGTGTAGTTGTCTGTGCTTATACCATATTGTTTCCTTTTTGTGTGTGTTTTTATCCCCTGATAATCAAAACCCTCCCATTTCAGGCTGGAGTGTTCTGTTTTACTGAGGATGCCTCTGCTAGTCATTTCCTTCCAAAATGCATGGATCCTAAAACAAACATTTGGTTAAATGTCAAATTTGATGCTTGTCATCATTAAAATAGTGCAGGGGCTGTTTAACTGCTTTTCTTGTGTTTTTTATATACTTTCCCTTGATGTCTTGGCTGACCTTTACCAGACACCTCATTCTGTGGCTTACAAAAATACAGTGGATTTACTTCATCCTTCAGAACACATACTGTTATTTGGAATGTCAAAATAAAAGGCAATGATGGGAAAAAACATCTGCATTTGTATGGCAACATCATTAACAGTAATAATACTTGCATTGACAGAACATATGGAGATAAATATATTTGCATTGTATCCACATTAATAACAATTTTAGTACCCCATAATTACTGTGAAATATTTAACCAGAATGAGTGTCTGTGAATCACACCAATTAGAGTTAGACAGCGATACACAGCAGTGAATTGTCTGTAGCACCTACATGCATGGGGAAGGGAAGCCAGATCAAGCCAGAGCAGTGAAAACATCCTGACAAATGCATGAATCAGCCGTTTCACACTTTTACTTTAATGAGTTCACATGAAACATGTTAGCAAACAGTAAAACAAGCCCACTGAAGTCTCAGTTGACCCACAGTTAGCTTTCATCAAACCATTAGAGCTCTGTGTGCTATAAAGAGTCAACCTTCAGCAGGAAGTTTAAAGTTGCCACATATCTTACAGCAGGGGTGTGTGCAGAAATTTAACTTTTACCCCTTTTGGAAGGGCAAGTTCTGTGCCCCCCTCCCGGAGGTGCACTCTCTTCCCTCCCCTGGCTCCAGCAGGAGCTCACTTTCCCCCCACCCCAGCCACTGTGCCCCAGAATGATTGGGGGGGCGGGCCCCTGCTGGGCCCCCTTGTGCACACCCCTGTCTTTTAGGACAGGTCACACTTCATGCTGACTTTCCAAGGCACACACTCAGACAGGAACCAGCTGTAGAGAGACGGAAAATACAGCCAAGGTAGACTATAGTAGCATCAGTACTGAGCTTCCTTTATAAATTGTTTCTTCTTGTTAGTGAAGGGGGAGACTTTCAAAGACATTAACGGGAGTCAGGTGTCCAACTTCCATGGGAGAGCAATGAGCTTAGGGCACCCAACTGTCCTGAGTGCCTTTGAAAGTCTCCCCTCCCCCCAACATTAAGCAGGCACTGTCATGCAAGCAAGTAACAGACTGAAAGGGTGTCGATAACATCTTAATTACACTCAGCTTTAAAACCCCCGCAGTCACTTCTAATAAACATGTTTCAGGTCAGTTATTACAGTGTGATATACAGTGATGATAAAAGTGGAATGTCACAGGGTGCATGTTGCTCACTGCTGGAGCGCCTCTTTCTGGCCACATCTGGGGGTTAGCTCTGCCAGGCTGATGGCCTTTGCTGAGGGTGCACTCCATCACACTCTCTTTGTTTTGCTCTCTTTGGACTCTAATGCTCCCGCTTCATGGGTTGGCCCTCTGAGCAGGTCACTGTGGTTTCCCCTTTCTGGGGGAGCGGGGTCAAGGATGGATGCATTCTCAAAGTCTCTCAGGACCCACTGTCCCAGGCAATCTTCTCTTTCACTGCTCCCTTAACAGTGCCACTTCTCCAGTAGCTGGTAGGGGAACCCAGGCTCACCCTCTACAGTGGGTTCCTGCCCAGCAACCCTACGACAATTAGTCAGTCAAGGTTTGCACAGTCCTAAACCTTATGCTGTATCCCTGGGCTACTTCCTATCATCCTGAGAGTGACTGCAGCCCCCTTCAACTCTCAGCTACTGGGTTTTATACAGGCCCCTCCTGTTTCTGTCCAGCTCTTTAATTAAACACTCACTACTCTCTGGCTCCTCCTCCTGGTGCAGCCTAGCCTCCTTAACCCCTTCAGGCCTTGTGTGGGCTGGACACCCCCATCAGAGGGAGAAATCGTCATTTTGAAACAAGATCAGTAAAAATAAAATGTTGCAATGTGAACGCAGAGAAGTGATAAAGTACAGCAAGCTATAATAATGTGTTAAGTGGTACCAGGACACCATCAGGCAGTATAAACTACGGCATCCTAAATGCAAAGCTGAAACCTGAATCCCAAATGTATATTTCTTCCTGTATATAATTATGCTCAAGTTGCCTGTGGTTTCCTGAGCTCAATTTAAAGGGCCAGATCCTCAGCAGGTGTAAATCAGCATAGCTCCACTGAAGTCAATGGAATTGTGTCAGTTTTCAGCAGCTGAGGGTCTGGCCTGGATTCTTTAAAAGCTGGTAAAATGTGATATTACATTTTAAAGGTGAAATAACTGTGAAAAACAAATGTTTTTGCCCTTTATTGCTCCTTTGTGATATACTGAGATGGCCTCATTAAGTAGGTTTGCTTTTGAAACAGTCATGAGGTTTTTTCCCCTTGTTTTTTCCCCTGGAAATGTCAGGATTTCATGGCCTGAATTCCCTCTCTCACTAGAGGATTTTGGCAATATTTGGAGGGCCTGGAATGTGACATAATGGGAAGTGAAGCCTGAGCTACAGTTTTCCCAGCCACCAACAGAGAGAGAGAAGGGGAGATGTGGAGCTTAGGAATCCTGAGACTCAGTATCCTTTTCCCCCCAATGCTCCTAGGGTGGGAGTGTGGCATTCATGTTTGTTTCCTTTGTTGTCATGTTACAGTCCCCCAGTATTGCCACTGTCCTCTGATAAAAGAGGGAATTCAGGACCTGATCTTTCTAATATAAAAATTAACAGAAAAAAAGTGTTGGGGGGGGGGGGGGGAATTTGAGGCTGCTATAGAGGGAAAAACGTGTGTGAGCGTGCGCACACTTAGCCTTTAATATGTGTGACTATGCAGCTGCAGCAGGAAGTTGTGTTTATGATTAAGCAAACTGAAATTTTGCATTTTCAGCAGTCACCACAATCCAGCATGGGGTGATAGGGTACATGGTGTTGCAAGAGATCCTGACTTTCAGATGAGACATAAAATGAACGTTTTGATGGTTTGTGGTCAGTAAGGATTCTAAGGCACTTTCTGCAAGAGTATAGGCATGAACGGTACTACTTTGGCCCCATGCCCCATTGGATAATTATATTCTTATTTTTCTAAATTTCTTCAGTTTCAATTGGATAGTATGTTGTCTTCATTCTCTAAACTTTTATAGTTTTTTTTCTGCACTGATAAGCATCTGCCATGTTCCTTCCTTTTTCATGGAGAGTAAAGAGATTTCAGTATTTAGGCCCCAATCCTGCAACTGAATGTGCATAGGCACACCCCTGCATCCACATGGAAGCCCGCTTCAGAGGGGTTCCCCATATGTTCAGGGATGCACCTGCAGGCTGTGAGTTGCAGGCTCAGGGCCATAGCTTTTAACATGCTTCTGGATCCTTTGGAAGGAAAGGCATAGATCTTATATATCAGTAATGTTATCCCACAAGAATAATATAGGTTACTAAATAAATGGTGTTCCGAGGTAAAAATGAAACATCAAGGACAAAGCAAAAAGTGACTGTATTTGGCTCTAAACTATACAAAGTCTAGAGCTTTTCTATACTTACATCAGGACTCTCAGAAATGTGTCTTATCACCCAGATCTGGATGGACTCACCTAATGCTCACATTACAAAATTGGAAGGGAAGCTACTTGAAGGTCTGATGTGTTAAGATTAGGCTTTGAAGAATTAGATTTTAATCGGTATATCTAGGTAACATTGACTTCCGTGAACAAACAGAAATTTACAGAAATTTACAAATTTACAAACAGAAATTTACAAATAGGCAAAGTAAGAAAAATGCTGCTTGAGAACTTCTTAGAGTTTGATTTAAAGATATTTTCTTTGTATATTTTGACATGAGATGTTGATGATTTGTGTTTTAATAGCTATACAGTTTTAGCTTTTTGATTCTCAACATCTACTGTCATTAAATAATTTCCTGACTCCCCTATAATTTCCCACAACTGTGAAAATGTAATTAGAAAAAAATAAAAAAATGCTTAAAAATAAACAAACAGATATTTCCTGTCGGCATTATAAAAAAACATTCTGCCAATCCTAGTTATGATATGGATGTGTGAGAGGCAGGAGAGGTATAAAACATTAAAATGCATTGTCATTCATTCGTACAAACGTACACAAAATACTCTGAAGTGAGAGCTAAAGTGAACAGCAGAGCTAAGCAAAGAGTTCAGATTTCCCCCAAAATTGTCCCATATTTTCCATCAGTTTTGAATTTCAGAATGATTGTAAACATTTTAAATTCTGACTCCTTTTTTATAAACCAAAATTTCAACAAAAATTTCATCAGCATTTCAATCTCTGACATTTTTCATCATGCTCTTGTCAAGAGGAAGGTTGTAAGCAGTGATGGACTTTACATCTGACTTGGTTTAGGTCAGGTAAAATGAAAACCTGTTATATAGGTTATCCAAGTGTATGCAAATCTTTTGAAGTCTCCCTTCTCTGAAGCTGATCTTTCTTTCCCCTTGATTCCCAATTGCTCATATTTGACTAGAGATTCTGACATCCTAAAATTGCCTTTCCTCGATCTGACCCAGCCTCCTACTTATCATGATATCTCACTGGGAAGGGTTCCTTGTTTCTAGCATTGTGGGGAGAATTCTGATCTCAATTGTACTAGAGTAAATAGGATCATAATCTGGCCCTAATTCTCCTGGGTTCTGGCTAGCTTCATCTCTCTTGTGACTGGCACATCCCTGTAGTAGAAGCACCACATAAAACATAGTGTTCCCTTCTCTAACCCTATGGAATTCCTAAGCCTTGTGAGACTTGAAAACATCTGCTGGACTAGCAGATTTCCAAATCTGTTGAGACCCCAAGATGGATCTCAGCAAAACTAAAAGATTTGCTGCAGGTGGGAAATTGGAGGGAGGGAACTTTGCCTTATAATTTTTGAAAGGGTCTGCTGTGAGGAAGCTTAAGGTTTAGGTTCAGATTTTGTACAGTTTTTAATTTGGCCAAATTGGTTCAGCCATCCTTTGCTTTAAAGATGAGGCTTCAAAGTGAGGAAGAGACTCAGACTGAGCAAGGAAGAGAGTTCCACATAGTTGGGGAAACACACGTGAAAGAGAAGCCCCAAACTGTGGGGAGTCTTGAGGAGGGAACAATGAGGAGGCCATGATGGAAGCCACAGAGCAATTGTTTAGGTAGATATGTGGTCAGTGAGGTAGAGAGTTACACACTCTAGGGAGAGTGAAAACCAGGAAGACAAAATATATTTCAGTTAAGGAAAAATCAGTTCAGGACTGATTTCCGTTTTACTATGATCTGAAAAGTAGACGTGGTGTGGGTTGGCCCCAAAGCTAATTAGGAAGGCGAAAGTGGCCTGCTTCCACCATTGCAAGAGATGTGACAAATTATGATGAGCAGAGGTGGAAAAAATTAGCTGTGAATCCACTGGAGAGGAAGCAGCCTTCTTCCTAGAAACATTACACATACATGAAAGAGGGTTTTTGATGCAGAGAAGGACACAGAGCTCAATTCATTCACTAAACAAACTTGACAAACCAATCACTATGAATCTACCACTCCACTGAAATGCTTAATAGGGTTTTTAGGGGAATAATAAGGATTTCCAGGGAATGGTAGAACAATCCATTAATGGGCATAGAAATGGCTTCAGTCCAGATGGAGAAATATAAAAATAGTGATGAAGGAAACAGAAAGCTTTATTGAATACAAAAGAAGTCTGAGAGTCAAGCCCTATTTTCCTTCATATTAAATAATTAGAAGGAAAGTGTCTAGATGTGAATGGATAATTTTAAGTTTGTAGAGCATGATAAGTCATTTACACTGGTACCAATCTGAAAGGAAATGAAGTGGAATATGGAAAATTGGGAACAATTTGGCTTCTACTCTGACATTTTTCCATTTTGTATAACAAGTTAGAGATCCTGGGAATAATTAAGTGCCTATTGGCATTGGACTGGGATTCAAGAGACAAAGGGTATGCACAGGGCCGTCCCTAGGGTTGTGCGGGACCTGGGGTGGAGGAGGCTGCCGCCGGATTGGGACCCTGGGGTCAGGCGGCTGCCGCCTGGCTCTGAGCCAGGTCATGGGCAGCTGCCACCCAGCTGCAAGCCTGGCTCGCGGCATGTGAGAGGCTGCTGCCGGGCTCCCAGCCAGGGTGCAGAAGGCTGCTGTCCAGCTTCCCGGGATGCAGGTGGCTGCCACCCTTTTCCCAGCTTGGAGCTGGGATCCGGCAGGATGTGGGCAGCTGCCTCCCAGAACACGAAGGCTTGTGGGACTGGGGGACCAGTGCCAGACCCCCAAAGCATAGGGCCCGGGGCAGTCATCCTGTTTCACCCTACCCTAGAGGCGGCTTGCAGAACCCAACTACACTGAAAAAAAAAAAGAAAAAAAAAAAGGCACCACAGTAGTCAGCCTCAGAGCCTGTTCAGCTGACTCAGGCTCATGCTATGGCGCTAAAAAGAGCAGGGGAGCTGTTCCTGATGGGATGGGAGCTTGGGTTCTGAAACCTGGTGAGAGGGGCGGGTCTCACAGCCCAAGTGGGAACTCCTACACTGCTATTTTAGCCCCATTTCACAAGCCTGAATCAGTTGACCCAGGCTCTGAGACTTGTTGATGTGATGTGTGGTTTGGGTTGGTTTTTTTTTCTTCTCCCCTCCCCCCCCCCAGTGTAGATGTACTCTTAGGTCCATTTCCAGCACTCAGCTAAGGACCTTCTGTGTGAACTTGGGCAAGTCACTTCGCCTCTCTTTGACTCTGTTTCCCTTCCCACTTTTGTCTAAGCTTTTTGATGTAGGGGTCTCTCACTGTGCTTGTACATTTCCCAGAACAACAGGGGGCTTATTTCTGTTAAAGCCTGTAGATACTACTATAATACAAATAAAGATTTTCAGTCACTTTCACCAATCTGACACTGGTGAAACTATGGATTTCAGTGGAATTTCTCCTTTACGCTGTTGTGAAAAGAGAATCCAGACCTACATCACTAGGTTGTCCAGCTGAAGTTGGATCCTGAAATCAAAAGAGTAGTTAGGAAAATAGAAAAGAATACCTGCTGTATATCTTATTATAATTTTAAAATATTTCCTAACATGTAGAGTCTTATCAGGGTGTGCAAGTTGCTAGAGAGCTACTCTCAGGTGCAGAACGGCCACCCCCTACTCCCTCCCCCAAAACAGTAGGGTCAAAAACAGGAAAAAATTCACATTTTTTTTTTATGCATACCTCATCAAAGATGGTGAAGAGTAGTGGCTTCATAATAAATTCACAAGGGACTGTACTTTTTTTTTTTAAAGGAAACTAAAGACAGCACAAGTACAAAGTGTCATCTAAGATAAGGGCAACTGAAGAAAGTGAGAACAAAACAACTTCAGATTCTGAAAGGAGATGCTAAATCATTGTAATATCTTGTTTAGCATGGTGTCCCTGTCTATATCATACCAAATATCACACAATAATACTGCTTCAAGTTAGGAATGTGAGGGGAGAAAAGTGGAGAATATTAAATCCATTCTAACACCATGGATTTCATGCAGAGAGTTAGAGTCACTTAACCTCTCTCTATCTCAGGGTAGTCCTCTGAAAAATAATTATATTTCACACTTAGTTAGTTAATGGGGATAATACTCCCAGGGATGCTGTGAGGAAAGTTCATAGTCTATCAAAGCACTTTTAAATATTTGGCCTTCCAGCAAATAAAGCCATCAGGAAGAAGAGCAGTGTCTATCCATGATCTGTGGATAACGTTAGTGTGGACATTTGCATCTACATCAGTGCCGCAGTCCAGCATGTGACACTGCCATCATCACAAGAGAAGCCAAGAACTTGTCATGGGGCAGGTAGAAGAGCAGAAGAATAGCTAGGAAAGCAATGTCACACTGTGTAAATGATAAAAGAGAATTGCTTCAGCGTCTCTTCAGAAGCAGAAAATGAGAGAGAGGAAGTTTGAGGTTTATCTTGAAAGGGAACTGCTAAAAATTAACATTGGGCCAAATCCAGCTAGTTTACGGCAGCAAGTAGCTCCATTATGACACTGGAGCTTCTCACAGGAAGGATTTGACCCATCTGTCAGAACTAAAGTCTTTCAAATGAAGGTAGACCATGCTACCAAAACCATGTTTTATTTCTGTATTAAAAAATGGCTAAATTTCTATTCCTAGTTCTAAATAGTTTTGAATTAAACATCACTAAGTAAAGTTTGCGCCTGTAAAAAAACAAAACAAAACACCTCCCAATTTAATTCTGTAGATGACTTTTCCAGTGCACACTAATTTGCATAAGAAGATACTGCGTGACAAATCATTAATAGTGCTCTAGATATTTACACCTTTGATCTCACTGCTTTGTTGACACCTCTAATGATAAAATGTGTATAGAAACAGATAAATACAGAAGACAGATATGAAGCAATTCTCTACATGCTGTCTTGGATGCAGCTTGCAGTGCAAACTCCTGGTGTACAGAGGTCTTGCAATTCATTATATCATGGCAATACAGGGAATAGTCCTACAGATGATAGCCTTTGGAGTTAACTGATGAGTGCTAGCAAGGTTGGCCTTTGAATAAATTCGATGTATGATTTCTGTCCTGGCACATTGCCAATAAGTATGGGAAGAACAGGAAGGAAGAATCTTCCTGGGTGCAGGACTGGGAAGAAGAAGAGTCAATGTGTTGGGTGGGAGAGGAAGAATGTGTGAATGTGTGAACTGGAAGGAAGAATCTGTGTAGGGAGGATGTTTATTCTGGAGGATTCCTGAAGGTTTAGTAGATCCAGATTCTATCCAGTCTTATCTCCTGATAGGATATTGCTTTGCATTTCTATAGAATCTTTTATCCAAGGGCACCAAAGAACTTTATAAACAACAGTGAATTCAGCCTGTGGGTATGATCTTCATTTTAACTATATGTTAAATGTTATTACTATTTTACAGAGAGGCATACTGAGGTATAGAGGGGTCCTTACTCTAACAACTAGTCAAACTGTCTTCCACAGGGATTCACACATCGGAACTCACACCATGCAAGTTGTGCCAATATATTAAATTGTGAAAATGCCTGATCAACTCCATATACGTATGATAGTGTCTAGGATAAATCATTGACAGCACAGAGCCAGTGGAGAAAGGATCTCGGTTAAGTACTGTCTGGCACTGTCCTTTAACATTTTTAGAAATCCTGTCCATCATTGGAGGAGAAAAGGCAGCTGCTGGACCAGATAACTGATGCTGTTGAATAAAAAGCCATAGAGTAGTAACACACAGGAAGCACACTCAAAGCTTGCTGCAGAGAGGAAGAAAACAGGCATGACAGCCACTGGAGAACAACTGTCATATTTGAACAAATTGAAGCTTATCTGAGGGCTAAAGACACGAAGAGTTCAACATCAGTCATTAACAAAGAAAAATAAAACAACTGAACCAATCTTCTCTGCAGAGGCGCAAAGGAGTGACCTGTTCCAATCTGCAGGCAGCAAGCCAGCCCCTAAATTTCAATTCAAAGCGAGCCACTTTTTATGAGCTTCTGATGCTTTTTTACCAAGGTGAGTATGCTAATACTTGCCAAATTTCTCCCCTCTTTTCTGCCTCCCAGCACCAAGACTGACTTCCTCTGTGGTTTCTTAGTCATGTGGTACAGATCTTAAAATGGGTCTGTGCTGATTGTTTCCTTGAATACAACTTGCCCACCTGCTGTTCCATAAAAAAACCTTTTTAAAGCATGGGGAGCCCAATCCAGCAAGGTTCCATGTCTTTCCTGAGCACCCTTAATTCCCATTGTTTTCAGCTTTCCACAGTAGGTTCTTAGCATCTTTTAGTATAAAGCCCTTGGCAATATGACTAGGTAGAGAATTACACTGCTAACTAACATCTAAACAATGAGGCAGCTAATGCTTAGGGGAATTTTTTTTCCCAGTATTAACTGTCATATAATTACTGCTGTGGTATGTAACTGTAGTCCTTGTTTTGGTATCCCCTGCCTCAGGCTTTATTTTTAAAGGTGCAGGAGTATTGAAAACAAGCTGTCATCCTGTCCTTTCGATATAGGCTGCCTTTTGAATTTCAGACAAATAATATAAAGCTCCTACACTGAAGCTGGGGCTAGAAAGACACAGATGTTTCCTTAATTGGCAGGAGACAGCTACGCTGAGGAACTATGCTCAGATCAAATTTAGGCCATAACGGGCTGATGTCAAGGCACATTGTCTAGTGAAGTGGGATTTATGCATTGGAACAGTTTAACTTTGGAAGACTGCAGGTTCTGTCTAAATGCATCATCATCGCAAAAGCTGTGGTTGGCCTTTCACATTAAAGATAAAAGAAACCCATCTGAGCCCCCTTTGCCAAATTTCTCTTATTCTGAGTTGGTGCAGCTCAACAGCCTGGTGTGACTGATTATCTCCAGTGAGAAAGAGACTAATTAAGCAGTCCTGTGTGTTAACTATTTTTATTCTGTGTTAATGTGGGCCAGGTTACACATTATAAGCAAAGTGAGCCATAGAATAAAATGGCACAACTCCTTTTATTTCAGGGGAGTCACACCTGCTTATACTGAGGCTAAACTTGACACCAGGTATTCATGTGTTATTCAGAGAGGCAACATATACCAAATTCACAGATTAAACAAAATTTACCTAGCTCTGACAGGAAAAGTTTGGGTCTCTTCCACTTGTGGACACAAAACATGCTTTTTGATGGTAAAATAAGTCACTCTTAGTAACCAAGAATAACCTTAATAAACTATTTCTTTGTGGCTGTGAACATCTGATGCATTTTTTTAAAAAGAAAAAAAATACTTATAGCTCTGTACAAAGTGTACATTTATGTACCTACTTTGTAATATGAACAACTTATTTTACAACATGTGCAAAGATGGAGTATATCCATGTATGGTTGAGTCATGCTGAATTTCAGGCTGATTTTTGCAGTTTTATTTATTTATTTAGTAAATTTATTTACCTTTTGAGGCCATTGTTGTTTAATCATTTGGGGCCTGATCATGCAAACCCTTAGTCATAGGAACAGTGTTTAGTCACACACACAGTCCCACTGAAGTCAAGGGGACTATTCTTATGAAGGTTTATGGGATCATATGCCTATATTTTAGGGAATTATAGGGATATGTCAGGTGTCCAAACACTGTGGTGATAAAAGTCGTATAAATAACTAGATATTTGTGAAGGAATAAGGGACACCATCTCTCTGGGGTCAGAGGCCAGCAGCTGGCTGGCTGATTAGCCCTACCTGCTCTACCTGAGCAAAGAGCTGGAACTTATAAAAAAGGGCAGCAGGAAGTAGAGGGAGGAGACTGCAATACCCTCTAAAAAGCTGAGAGGCCAGAGGTAGGTTTGCCACCTTTCTAACTGCCGGTAACCGGGCCCTGAGTCCTCACACCTCTTCCCGCAAGACCTCGCTCCCGCTCCTCCTCTTTCCTTTAGTCCCTTCCCCTTCTCTGTCTCTTCCCCCAAGGCCCTGTCCCGTCACGCATTCCTCTCCCCGCACTGCTCGCTGTCCACTCCCACCTCTCGCCAGCTGGCCTCCCTTTGCTCTGGGGCTGGGACGGGAGCTGCTGCAGCCTGACAAGGAGCCTACCGACAGGAGGTGGCCCTGGCTGAGCAGGGGCTGGCACAGGTTAATGACCCAACACCTCCCTTTAGCCTGTTGTAACTGCACATTTGTACTGACGGGACATTGCCAAGTCCCCTTTTTGACTGGATTTTCCAGTCAAAAACTGGGCATTTGCCAACCGTAGCCAGGGGCTGTGCTCCCAAAGGACTACTACTGGAGCTACTGCAGAGAGGAATTGCTCCAGAAACCAAAAGGACAGAAGGGAGACTGTGTGAAGTCCTCTATTACTATGGCAAAAGCCAGGAATTTTGTGTTACTGATGTGAGGGACAGACTTGGAGAAGTGTCTACTTGGCCTGCACAGACTTTTTGAGTGATGAGTTTGAGGTTTTGATTGTGAAGAAGGCTTCAAATAAAACAGCTAACCCTGCTGGAAATGGCTATTCTGGATTCTGAGAGAGATCTCAGACCAGAATTACTGCTGGGAAAGAGCTGATAGGAGGAGGGTGCTATAAGACAGGCATCAACCTTGCTACTATACTGTAAAAAGGCCAAATTGGTCAATGTTTTTTCCATCAAAACTGCTTTTTGATGGAAAAAGGCTTTCAACTAAAAGTTTTTCATGAAGCATCTGCTTTCCATGGACAATTTAGATATTTCATTATAAAAAACTAATGCTCCCAAATCATCTCCCAAGATGCAGCATGGCTAAGGACTCCTTTGGTTCCCCTTCTCCTCCTACCAAGATAGGAGAAAGTGGCTCATCATGGGAGATGTAGTCTGGCCAGAGAACATGACCTATAGAGGAGAATGGGAGCATAAGGCACATAAACTACAACTCCAATGGGGCACAGTAGAGATGTTTTGAATCAAAATATTTTGGGTTTGAGCCATAATATTTTGGGTTTGATATTTTGCCAAAAAGAGTCAACATTTTCTATGGACAATCCCCTTATTTTCTGACCAGCTCTATACAACAAGGTGCAAGATGGTGCAAAACAGGGAGAAAAAGGTATGAGGTCTCAAGGATCAGCAGACACTAGTGTCCAATGAATGCAGATTCAAATTTCTCACTGACATATTCATCCAGCCCTATATTTACCAGTTCAAAGCACATTACACATGGGATGGACTGAGTACTACATAGATGTGACTCAGCTCCACCATCTACTTCAATTAAAGATTTATTAAGGTGTCAGCTCTACTTTCAAAACAGCATAGCTTTAACAAATTAAGCTCTTTTCCTTTGCTCTAAGGAAAAAACTCCAGCTGTTAATGCTTACAAGATAGTTATTCTGCCTTTGCTAAAGTTTGGGCCAATTTAGTCTACTTGCATGGAAAAAGTCCAAATGTGAATTTGAGCCCTACATGTATTCAGAGTTTGAACTGGTGGTTAATATAGTGTAAACAAGATGTGGGACACTGATTATCTCCTGCTGCAATCCCCAAAAAGATGTAACTAGCATCTGTGTCCTGTTTACACAGACTGCAATTTTATTTAAAAAAATAAAGCAATTTTCAAGTTCGAGCCAACTCTTAAAGATGAATAAAATGAAAATACTTAGGGCCTGATTCTCATTTTACTCTGCCAATTTTGTGTAAGGATTTAGCATAAATGAGCATCAGGGCCTTCTTACGCAGTCTCTCTCTCTTTCTGGCTTTCTCTTCCCCAGTGAAAAGGCAGTGGTTCCAGTTCAGTGTGGGGAGATTCATAGAACCATAGAAATTATAAGTAATAATTAACTACATTTTGTCTAGCATTTTTCCTACCACACATACATAAATCTTACCACAATATTAGATAGAATTTTTATCCTTCCATTTTATATAGAGATTACTTCAAATACTGTTGTAATATTAATTATATACACGAGGTCATTTTAACCTTAACCTCATACAGTGATATCAGAAAATGTTTTACCAGGTTTCATAAAAGAGGTAGAGAATTAAAGAATATAAAGGTATATGAACTCCATATTCATCTAGCAGGCAGCACAGAGGGAAGAGAAGTAGGCTAGGGAGAGACATGTAGACAAAGAGAAAGGTCAATAGAGTAATCTACATGAAAATGATTACATATCCCAGAGTCCATGTTATCACAATGGCAGTATTTGGGAATTGCCATTAATACAGTGCTTGGGCTATGTTATAAAAAGTAATTCCCAGGAAATTAACCTTCTCCTCCATGCTCAATGGATGTCACAAATCAAAACCAACATCTGTGTTACTGAATTGTTAGTATAACTGGATTTTCCAGTCTTATATAGCCTCCATTATTTTTATTTAATTGTTTTATGGTAGCATCCTAAGGCCTCTATTGGGATTGGGTCCCATTGTGTTAGTTATTGTTCAAACATACAAAAAAAGCAATTCCCCACCCAGAACAGTCTACAACAGTGGTTCCCTACCCATGGCCCACAGGGGCTTTCAAAGTAGCCCACCATTCCCTTCCCGCTGGCTGCAGAAGGGAGCTGCTGCCTAAGGACCCAGGTGGAGCGGGTTGCCGTGGGGCAGGACCAGTGCAGGCTTCTTGCTGCAGTCAAGGGGATGGGAGATCAGCGCTCCCCTCCCCCTGGCTGTAGCAGGGAGCACGGCAAAGCGGTCTGCTTGGGGTCCCTGTTGGAGCCAGAGGGTGGGAAACACTGATCTCCCGTCCCCTTGACTGCAGAAGGGCTGCATCTGGCTGCAGAAGGGAGCCACTGCCTAAGGACCCAGGTGGAGCGTAGGGGCTACAGGACGCGTGCAGTTTCTCTGCTTTTTCCTCCATGCAATCCTCACTGCCAAGTGTCAAGTAGACACTTGGCAGTGAGGGTAGCAGGGATGCTAAGGTATTGTTTGTTTTTCTTAACAAATTATAGGACACAAGTAAGCAGATAAAAAGCTAGTATGAATGTCTCTCTAAAGTAGATCAAGATAAATGGAGTTAACTAATCTGGAATAAGGCATTCTTGTTTGGGAACAAGGATGTCCACACATGCAGTTAATCAGTAATAATTAATCAGCTCACACAGGCAGAGTAGTACTTTACTCCATTATTACTGTCATTGAAATTAATGGGAGTGTGTGACAAGATGCTACAGCTTGTGAAGGGTTAAAAGGAGAGAATGGAACTTTCCGTAAACATCCACAAGCTACTTCATTTTCCTACTCCATCTCTCTTCTTTTTCATGATGCCTACAAAAAACTTGACAACTGGTGTGCTTAGACCACTGCCTAACATACTAACTAATACGCTTCGTGGTCTCCTTGTGCTCCCCCATCTGTTGTAACCACCAGTCATCTCTCATACTTAAAAATAGTTAGCTCTTTGGGGCAGGGATTGCCTTTTTCTTTTGTGTTTGTACGGTGCTTAGCATATTGGAGTCCTGATTCCTGACTAGAGCTCTGCAATACAAGTAATACATCATAATAGGTCCTGGTTGTTGCTTTGGGATTTATTTCAGTTTCCTGGCTGGTGAAATAGCTCACCAGCTTACAGTGTGCTTGTACAGTATGATATTACTTAGCATAAGTAAGAGCGGCAGAAGCAGTCCCTCAATTTGTTGAGCTTCAAGGAACTATGTAGATCTATACAAGCTGAGGCTCTGGCTAGGTCTATTACCTATAATGACTATCATTAGTACCTATGGCCTTAAATAGCTCTAGGAAATACTAGAAAATATAAATATCTTTACTGTCTTGGGAGAAGAGTTTTTCAGGTGGAAAAATCAATATCTTCCCTTCAAGAAAGATAATAAAACAAAGAATGAGTGCCCATCTCTATGGTCACAGCCATCTATTTTATTCACAGTAATGTTGCATTGCACAGACAGGTAGACAATTTGGAAAACAGTTTAAAATATTTCAAATTTGACTAACTTCTCAATACAGTATTTCTCTTCTGAGCATTGAATCATAATTCTTGCCTTAAAATATTCAATAAATACAATCTCAAACATTTTTCTGCCCCATTCTCTTTATCACGCAAAAAAAGATGTTCCCCATATCAGAGGGAAGTTGCTACCCAGAAGGCTGATTCCCAACTAGAATCTGTAACTGATTCCCAGAGGAAAAAACAAAAGACAGTTCTAAAACTGGGTAGAAATTACTTCTTTAAATCTGTATGTGTGTGACGAGTTATTTTTATATTCTATGTTAAGAAAAATAGGACAGGATCATGCTGTTTGCATTCCTCCTGTCAATAAGGGATATTCCCAGGGCAAAATGCCTATGGAGGCTGCACGGGTGGCAACTGCATCAGAGAGGCCCAGTACCTCCCAGGTTCCGCAGGTATTCAGAGCAGAAGAGAGAGGGGGCAATTATGGGGTTTGTTATTAATAACAGTGATGTTAATAATTAATAATCTGCTCTGCTGACACATGGATAAGTGGAGGCTGAGCTACAGCTCCATTTACTCCTCATCCAGTTGCTCCCACAGGGAAGTATCTGAGGCGCAGGCCCTGTGTTTCCTTAATCATCAGAACTGTGAAGAGGAAAGCTCTAACGCAGACCTCCCTGGTATGGTCCCTCCTTACTCCCTCCCAGGCTTGTGCACAGCGGTGCTGAGTCAGAGCACAATCTAGCCGGAAACAAGTTCAAGGGCAGTACAACCGTCAAATGCAAAGAAACAACAATTCATCCTTAATGAATGGAAACAATATATAACTCACTGACACATTAGATATGCCGACTGTATCCATTGGTGTTATTTGGTGAACAATGAAAGACACTTTAGGAAGAAATATAGAGGGGTTGGAAAGTTTATGATGGAACAGTTTTCTGTCAGGAAAATGCTTTCTAACAAAACCTGGTTTCCTGTCAACTCACCTGCCCCCATCTCCACAGTAGGCCACCACCAGATGGGTTGCCTGGGAGCCAGGTCTACCAGGCTCAAAGCTCCTTGACACTCCACCTGGAGGTTTGCTGGAGAACTAGGGCTCCCAGGTTCTGGTGCTGCCATGCGGCCTGCCCATCCACCAGGTGAGCAGCTGGCAAGTTGGTAATACCATTTTGGTTCCCCCAACACGGAATTTTTCTGGAAATCCTTTCCTGCAATAAACAAACAAACAAAAATGGTAGTTTAGACTTTTCATCCCAATTCAGGATGATTTTTTGTTTCCTCAAAAATGTGAACTTTTTTGCAGTAAAGGGTTTCCATTTGCTGACCACTTCTTGGAATAAGTAAGAGGGTATTTCCATCTATAACACCATTTTTATATCAATTCATAATTATTGTGTCTATTGTTGTTCTTTGTTTTTATTACACTAGTGTCTGCAGGTTAGGGCTTCATTGTACTATAGACTGTGTAAACATAAGAAAGAAACCAGAATGACTCTGCCTCTCTTTCAAAACTAAATCAGATATTCCTGTTTGGAAACCTACTTATTTAAATTCATTTTTTGTTGTAGATCATGGGCCAGACCGTCAGCTGATGTAAATCAGCTCCACTGACTTCAAACTAACTATGCTGATTTACGCTAGCTGAGAGTCTTGGTACCTGATTTATCTTACCAACATTGATTATCTTTTAAAGGAACATTAAATGTTTGTTTTTCTAGTTATGCCACAGTCTATATATTTAATCAAGCATTTTATTTCACTGCTTCTTGAACATAGGTTATTCAACAGAACTTACATGTTTCTCTATCTATTTTAGGTAGGAATATGGCACCCATTACCATAGTATGTGAGGGCCTCACAATCTTTAATGTATTTATCCTTACTGTACCTCTGTGAAGTAGGAAAAATTCTATTATCCCCATTTTATAGATAGGGAACTGAGGCAAAGTTGCCCAAGCTCACTCGGGAAGTCTGTGGCAGAGCAGGGAATTGAACCCGAGTCTCTCAATTCTTAGGCTGGGGCCCCGACCACTGATCAGTCCTTCCAATAGCTGTGATAAAATTTAGCTGCATGTAAGAATGAGTCCACACTTTTTATTTATTCATTTATTTTTATGACTGTGGTATATTCTAATGAAAATTAAAAAGAACAAAACCCAATAACATTAGTTATGTTTCTTTGAATGATTTGGAAACAGATATGGTCAAATATCCAAAAGAATAAATATGAAAGAAAATAATGAGAGCAGTGTCATTTATTATTTTTGCTATATAATCAGTGATAAGACTGAATTATTACTGGCTGTTTGAATTATAGGGCTGCATACTGTATTTTTCTTTATTCCTCTCTTTTTGTAAATTTTGGAGGACTTTATCTTGGTATATGCATGTTGTGATGTTGTGGAATTGAAATATAACCCATGTATAACATTAATGCTTCCACTGTTATACAATTGCAACAAAACTTATGCAAAGTATGTCATGTAAGGTGTCAATGAAAAAGTTAGGATTTGCTAAGTATAGTTATCCTGTTTATATGCATATATCATTTTGTATCTGAAATATTGATTTCATATCTGAAGTTATAGATGTCTTTGACTATAGATGTTATTGACTATAGAAGTTATAGATAGTTATTGACTATGACTGGCATCCTGCCTATATGCTGCATTCCTGAGTAACACCTACCAGGTAAAATCTACATTGAAGCCAGACAGCCCATTGTGAATGGACTGTGCAAGTTAATGGCCCATTAAAGGATGTTTGGCTCACACAATAGGCTGTAGAAGAAGCCTCTCCCCATCCGTGAGCCTTCCTGACCTTTTAGCCAGAAAATGGGCAATGGCTGATCCCATGACTCATCAAAGCATGCCAGGGCATGTGACTTGCTCATGTGACCCTGGATTCCATTTTAGACTTGTAATTTTCCACAAACTGAAATTGAAAACATCCACCCACATGGAAGAAGGTACATAAGACCCTGTAAACATCTCCATTTTGCCTTCATCTCCTGCTTCATTTCTCTGGACTGGATTTCTAATGAGAAAGCTTTAAACAAAGACTGATGACTCCTAAGCTGTTTGGGTAATTTCCAGAGACTTTGCAAATTGGCAGTTTATTTCACCACTGCCA
Organism: Emydura macquarii macquarii; assembly: GCF_026122565.2. Taxonomy (NCBI): domain Eukaryota; kingdom Metazoa; phylum Chordata; order Testudines; family Chelidae; genus Emydura; species Emydura macquarii. The sequence continues at coordinate 10,747,548 of NW_027132342.1, read as the reverse complement.
CAAACCTGATTCAAGAACTTTGGAATGTTTGTATGTATGTAATTCTTTCATCATTTTCTCTCTCTTTTCTTTCTTTTTTCCTATGAATAAACCTTTAGATATTAGATACTAAAAGACTGGCAGCAACTTGATTATTGGGTAAGATCTGAGTTATATATTGACTCGGCTGTAGGCCTGATCTCTTGGAATTGGAAGAACTCCTTGTTTGATTAAATTGGTTTTAAATAACCACTCATCATAAAGTCTAGTGTCTGAGTGGTGAAACAAGGGTTGGGATATGGGTTGAGGCTGCTTTTCTGACTTCTTGTCAACCAGTGTGGTGAGACAAAAGTTTATTTTTATTGATGGCTTGGTATATCTTATGAAGAATAATCATCAGTCTGAGATGGGTCTGCCCCATTTCTCAACAGTTGGTCCCGAGGCCCAGTGCAGCCCACTGAGGGCATGGTGACACATGTCTACTATGAAAGAGTAATATCCTAAGATAAGTATGTATTCAATTATTGTTTTTGATTTTTATTTTGTAAAATCAATTGAAAAATTGAATTCCAAATGTGGCTCCTTATAGTATAATTGCTTTGGGTAAGTGTAGGGTCAGGATATTCACAAGATTTTGTTCATTCATTTATTTTATTTTTAATTGCCTATTATGTAGATAGTAAATCAGTGGTGGTTACATGCAAAAAAATTTCACTGCAATGGCATGGAGAACATGGGAAAATAGGATGTTTAGTGCATCGAGCATACACTGGATAAGCATTATAAGTTTATTGGCCATAATTTCAAACATGGATACCTAAAGTTATACTCCTAAACACCTATTTCTTGGAGCTGGTTGGGAACCAGAATGTCTGTTCCACAGCAGATTGACGTTTTGAAAAGAAATTCATTCCAAACCAGAATGAAAAGCCAAAATGTCTAAATTTCCTGCCAAATGTTTCATTTTGATAGTGTCAAAACATTTCATTTCAACTTTTTCATTTTGATTAATTTGATTAATTTCATGACTTTGATTCTATTAAAATATTATTTCCATATACAAATAAAACATAATATAAAAAATAGTATTAAATATTTTAGTACCATATAAAGTTCAAAACAAAATGAAATAAAACAGATATTTTTCACATGAAAAAGCTAAAATGTTTTGTTTCAGAAAGGCTTCTCTGCAGAATGTTTTGACTTTGACAAAACTGCATTTTCAAGTAGCCCTCATGTTTAGGCAGCAAATAAATGGCTTGATTTTCAAAAGCATAGAGCAGCCAGTAGCTCACATTTATTTCAGTGGGAGCAGGTGCTGGCTCAGCACTTCTAAAAATAAAGTAATTATTATTTAAGTGCCTAAATAAGGAGGTGGGAGACTAATTTGCACCATTGATTTTTTAAAAATCTTGATGTTTATTTTTAGTAACGGCATCCTCCGCTTATGTGCACATTCAGAGGGGGACTCTGTGGACAGTAGGCTCCAGAACAAAGATTTTCCTTTCCCTGTCATTTGAAATAGCGGTCATTGTAGCTTTAATAGTGGTAACACGGCTTGTTGAGACATGTCAGTTTCCCCTCCACCCCCATTTACGTTTCTCATTTTCAGGATTTTCTTTATTTCATCTCCCCCTCCCAATCCACTGCCTTCTGATCGGTGGGGGTTTAAGTATCATTACAATAGTACAATTTTATTTTAGTCCAGGATGTACTGTAGATTTCTTTATAAACACAATTTCTATCTGTCTACATAAAAAGGTTTATTAGTTTTAGGTAATCAGACCCAAACACATTTGCCCACCAAATGAATCAAGTACAAAGGAATGATAACTACATTTATGACTGCAGCTAAGGCTGATCATGGAATCATCTAATGTGGCTGAAAGCAGACTAAGAAATAGATGAAGAAAAAGGGTGAAAAGAAAGCTGAGTAAGCAGCCCTGTATTACATTTAAGCAGAAGGAAGAGCAGCGTCGACAAGAGATCCTGAGAAGGAAAGTGAGCTTGGAACACAATGTGAATGTCTAACAGTAACACACAGGAGAGGGAGGAGGTTAGACCAGAGAGAAAGGTGTGAGGTCATAGGTAAAAGCCACAGCCACAAGAGAAAGCCCTGCCAGTCCAAAAGTGGTCTAGCAAAGGAAAAAGGCCGTTTGTAAAAGGTGAGGAATGGAAGGGGTGGAGGCAGAACACAATTTAGAAGCAGAGAGAAATAAAGAAAACAAGCATAGCAAAATCTTGACATCAGTGATTCATGTACACCTCCTATTGAAGTCAGTGGAAAACTTATGAGAAACCATAATCCTGGCTAAACTAGAAAAATAGGTCAAAATGTATGTGTTATTTTTTTTTAAAACACAACTTTACACCTAGCACAGCGGGTGAGATAATATCTTTTATTGTACCACCAACAAACCTGTAGGGGTAGTTATGAAATTAAAAAATTGAAGTTAGCTTAAGTCTGGTTAAGAAAATGTCTTTTTTTATGGTTGGTGGCTAGTAAGGAAAAGGGTCCAATTAGCAAGTAAAAGAAGGCCATGAGAATAAGTGGTATTACTTGGCTGTGAGGGAAGGATGTATGGTTCAAAAAGTAACTAATAAAATGAAGAGCTGCAGTAACAAGACAACGATAAAGAAACCAGCACAACCCTATTCACTGTTCTGTTGGTCAGCAAGAAGGAGGAGAGGAGATAGGGAAGAAAAGCCTTGGGAAGAAAGGAGGTTGTAAATCTTATCTGGATTGAGACTGGAAATAGAAGTGAATTGTCTCAAATTGGTTTTTAGTTGAAATCAATAATTGGCAATGACATCATTTGTTTGTTAAAGGATATAAAATATAAACTCTGATATCTGCTTGACCATATTGGTGCTGACCAATATGGGCATAAGCACTTCTGGGTTTAGTCCATTTGTAAATACCTTGATCAAATCCCTATAAATGTTTTACTACTGTTTCGGTGTAGTGACTGATTATTTTTAGGCTGTTAGAGCAACTATATAAAATACCATTTGACCTTTTGGATTTAAAGATATTTATGGTTAAAATTGGTATCTGGTGGTTTCCCATATTAATAATGTGAATATTAATTCCAATAATCCACTATCATAACACTCACATAGCTTCACATTTTCAAACAGCCCTACGAAACATGATTTTCACTTCCACTGGCCATGCCCAGTCATTTCTGCTAGACTCTTTCCACATTATTTCTACCTTCCTGCTGGCCCTTGAAATAGAACAGACAATGCAGCTGAATGGTTACAATACAGCTAAAAGTGTTAATTCTTAATGTCTTAAAATGGTACAGCTGAAATACAGAAAGCTGTGGTAATTTCTAAGTTCATGTTAGTGGCTAGTTAAAGCTTATGTGAGACAACCACAATCATCCTTCATGGAGGCTGACCTGGATGCACTAGAACTACTGCTGCCCCAGCTCAGTAAGTAACAGACACAGTCCTGAACAATAAAGCTATTGAATTTACCATTTGATCACTTTATCCTGCCCCCTTGAGGTAGTTTTGGTAAAAGGAAATGCACAAACAAAAGGGACAAGAAAAACATTGTTTTGTTGTTACTTCAAGAAACAATTTAAATAAATAAAAATAGATTCTTCCCAACCATGGGTGTGATCCAGTGACATAAATGGGAGTCTTTCCATCCATTTCAAAATCATTTGAAAACTCATACTTCACTGGTCAATAATGTCCTGATAAAATGTGTGTGGCAACATTGTATGTAAAGTTATAAGATTCCACTGTGTGGTGTTATTAACACATGGTCCAAACCACAGCCCTGCCCAAATAGAAGTTGGCAAACAGGTCTGTCTCAGACAAAAGAATGTGTGCTCTGCTTAATTTCCATTTATGCAGTAAACAGTCATCAAGCACAAAGGGCGTTCCAACAGGTGGGAAAACCAGCAGGAGATATCCCTCCTTGTAGACTTTTTGTCTCCTGAATCTCATCTGGAAATGTTTTCAAAGGGAGGGATTGGCACAATAAAAATGAGGGACAAACACCCCAAGACACCTTTTCTCCTTCTCGCTCACTCTTTGTCTATTTGACTGCATCAGAAGCAACAAAGGAAGCAGCATAGAAGAAGGAGTCCTGGCCTAGAAGTTTGGCCAGTAAGGCTATTTCATGTGGTGAGAGAAATTTTGCTTTGAATTTAACATAGTTTGTTAATTTAGGCATTAGTTGTGTTATATCTTTATTTCTCTTGTAACATTTCTGACTTTTATGCCTCATTACTTGTACTCACTTAAAATCTCTCTATTTGTAGTTGATAAAGTTATTTTATTGTTTTATCTAAACCAATGTGTTTGAATTGAAGTGTTTGGGAAACTACATTAGGACTAAAAGGATTTTTGTGTATCATTTCTATTAATAAAATGAAAGACTTTATATGAGCTTGTATGGTTCAGAAGAGGGCTGGGCACTACAAGACATACATTTCTGGGGAAAAGTATGGGACTGGGAATGTGCTGGGGTCACCCCACAGTGCAATTCAGGCTTGTGAAAGCCTGAGTGTGACTGGCAGGTTGCAAGCACACACAGACATCGCTGGAAGTGACTTACATGCTAGAGACTGTGTGTGAGCAGTCCAGGAGTGGAGGTCAAAACAGCAAAGCAGTGTAAAGGACATGCCAGGTTAGAGGGCAGGCGTTACACAACTATTCACTAATCTAGATTGTACTCTGGGATTGTATTCTGAGTACTTCAGCACCAGAGAGAAGTTTGTCTACTTAAGGTAACAGTAAAGGTAATTCAGGCTCTAGATAGATTATTTTATAAGGAAGGGTTAAAAGAATATAAAGAAAATAATATGTGTAGCGTGGCTCAGATTGTGATGGGGGTGCAGCTGGATGATGATGATAACCATTTATGAGTATTTGAAAGATGTAAACACAAAGGGTGAACCCCTAGCCCTACTGACGTCAATGGGAGTTTTGCCATCCACTTCAACAAAGCCAAGATTTCAATCCAAGGATGGAACATAATTTAGTTTTGTACAAAGGGGAATAACAAGATAAGAATAATGGGATGAACTGAGAAATGCTACATTTATATCAGGCAAAACTTCCTGCCAGTAATATCTAAAAGATGGTTGAGTGGTCTATCAAAGGAAATGTTGAGGACAATAAAAACTAGAGTGGACTAAGAACTAGAAAATATATTGTATTGATTAATCCTGCCCTAGGAGGAGAATGGACTATATGATTTAACAAGTCTTTTTCTTTTCTAATATCTTTGGCCAAGATTTTAAAAAATGGTTGTCTAAAATTGGTCTCCTAAATCTGTATTTAAACACCAAAAGAAGTAGTCTGATTTTCAAAAGTGACTTCAATTGCAGCTGTTTGGTGCTCAGCACTTTTGAAAATCAGGCCTAAATAGTAGTCTTGGCATCCTAATTTAAAACATGCATTTTTGAAACTCTTGGCCTATGATTTTCAGACTCTACAACTTGCTGAAGATTTTGCAGAGAGGCAATGGCAAAGGTAAGTAGAATTTGGTGACCTGGCTCTAACTTCTTGAACTCTCCATGGGTTTGTACGTGAAGATGTTATGCATGCATGCTTAAAAGTTAGGCATTGAAGCATTGGGACAGTTGAGGAACATGAAGAATCCCTGGCCAGAAAACTAGTGTTGGAATAAAATAATTTCATATTACACTTCCTTTGAAACATGGTGAAATGTGTGGGACTTCTTGTTTTTTGTTTTGGGGGTGAAGAGAGGGGACAGGAAAAACAATTACTACCCCCTCTCACCGCCCAAAAAATATGAACTTTCCACTAAAACCTAAATTATGAAATGGACAAAATCCTCTCTCATTTATATAAGATTTGGGGAAGAATCCTTACAAAATGAGTTACACAGATTTAAAACACCTTTAAAGCATTTGAAAGAATCAGATAGGAAACAAAGATCGTAAAACATCTGACTATTTTAAGTTGAGATGTGTGTGTTTGGCTGTAGGATTTTTTTTTACTGGGGGAGAGAGGGACTTCAATCTCAGTGTTAGTCAATGGCAATTTTGACTGAGCAGAATTAAGTAAAAATTCCAAATGGGGCCTCTAATATTTTAGACATGACAGTAGTTGATCTAGTTTTAAGAAATTATATAATTAATACATCACACTGCATAATAATAGTTTCAACCATTACCAGCTATAACTGCATTCAATAATATTTCATTGGCCTCAAAAGCTATATAAGTATTGCCAAAGTGTATAAACAGATAGAAATTTGGACCTCTGTCAGAGAAGGATACAATACATCTGACGTTTGTCCAGGCTAAGGTTTCAAAATGTGCTAAGTGTTTAACTCCATGAACACTTGTCATTTTTGTTTCTTTCTGATCTGGTGGCAGATCTCTAGAGAGAGCATTGCTCTTCACAATCCACATTCTTCTTCTTAATGCGCTAATGAAGCTAGTGATGGTAAAAATCTAAGAAACTGGAATGTTGATGTTATTTAAAAGAACCTGGTAGGCAGGAGAATCTGAAATGTGATATAAGTAATAACAACCCCTGACCTCAGGAACAAATATGGTAATTGGGCCTAGCCTTGTTACATTCCATACAGAATAAAATACGACCTGACAACTTCATGATGAATGATCTTTAGGAAGGTCATCCCTCCTCTTTCCTGTCCCCTCATATGCACAACTGAGTGAGAGACACCACTTTCCTTTTCCCCCATGACTAGATCTACTATAAAAAATATATTGTGTGAATGAAACCCAGCTACTTTAAAAACTCGAGCAAGCAATATGATATTTCAGTGCCAGTGTGTTTTCTCAGGCTAGACAGATGTATCTCATTACATACAGCTTCTTTCATCCCAAGTATTTGTGTCCAAATGCTCTATTAGTCAAATTAGAAAAACAAAGAATGCAGTCCTGAAAGCATTCATTATAGTTTCCTGCTTTCTCCATTCTGCAAAATCTTTCTGTTTCTATGGGCTGTTTTCTGAGACAGACAGAAATAATGTTTTATTATGCTTGCTGCTAGCTGCATGCTACCAAAAAGTAAGATACATTTAGTGTGTAATTTGAGTGAAAATTTCATGCTCAGATAATTAGGCAGTGCATATATTGGCAGACAGCACTGGTATAAATTGATATGGGATGTTCGCTAATCAGTTCTGAAAATCATTTAGTATAGGATTGAACTGAAGACTGAACCAAAGTCCAGAGCCCATTAAAGTCAGTGGGTACCTTTCCATTGACTACATTGGGTATCTGAGCAGCCCCCTGATTCTCTGGTGACATTGGCTCAGAATGAAACCCAAGAAAACAGGAATTGAATTTCCGTAAGGACCTATTACTGAGTGATTAACTTTTGCTGGTAGGATTCAGCATCAGAATTAATAGAAGGCCCTGAAGTAACTTGAAGCCATCTCACCAGAAAACCTCCAGAACTAGTCGTTATAAGATTACAGATTTCAGGGGCAACATTTTCTTCTCATAGGGTAGCAATACTGTACCTAAGGGCCTGAACCTGTTCCCTTTTAAATCAAAGGCAAAACTCCTACCTCAGTGGTGCAGGGTCAGTTCAAATGAACAGAACTCAGCCTTAAAAGCATATGATTCTATCAGTACTACTTAGAGAGGAAAACAGGAAGGATGTTTTCAAAATTGCATGACACACCTGCTTTCAGTCTTCCTCTGCAATATTCTTAGTCTTTACTTTTTGTCCTCCTGAAAAATTAAGCAAGTGCGGAGGTCAGGAAAAAAAAGCATTTCTAAACTTTTTCAAACTTTAAAAAAGTGATCAGTGAGTTTGGTTCAAGTTTCAAATTAAGACTTCGATAAAAATTTTAATCTTCTCTGAACTCTTTCCTCATTCCTTCGATTTATATTAGCCTGAATTTATGAAGAATGGGATTTTCAAAAGAACTCGATGTTAGCCTAACTCTACTGACTGACTGATTGACCAACTTCAGTGGGGGCAGAGTTAGGTCAACATCAAGAATCTTTGAAAATCCGACTTGCACAGTATACCTTAGAGCAGTTGTTTTCAACTAGTGGTACGCGTACCTCTTGAGGTATGCAGAGGTCTTCCAGGGGGTACATCAACTCATCTAGATATTTGCCTAGTTTTACAACTGGCTATGTTAAAAGCACTAGCGAAGTCAGTACAAACTAAAATGTCATACCGACAATGACTTGTTTATACTACCTTGAAATATAAACACAATATTTATATTTCAGTTGATTTATTTAATGGTAAAAATGAGAAAATAAGCAATGTTTCAATAATAGTGTGCTGTGACTCTTTTTTGTATTTTTATGTCTGATTTTGTAAGCAAGTAGTTTTAAAGTGAGGTGAAAGCTGGGGTACGCAAGACAAATCAGACTCCTGGAAGGGGTACTGTAGTCTGAAAAGGTTGAGAGCCACTGTCTTACAGGAACAGATGATCTGTATTAACCCTTCACCCCTACAAATAAGTGAGTTTGAATGAGACTTTCTGGCAGGTTACATGCAAATTAAGGGCCAGATTTCTGATATTCTCATGCTGGGTGAATAGGCTCTCACTCATTAGTGCCATTGATGTCACAGGGAGTAAGGGCAGCAGAATTTACCCCTAACTTAGCTGGGTTTCATTCTTCCCAGTTTTTAGTGTAAAGTTCCCCATTCCTCTGCATATACAGAAATAATCCTTTCCTTTAAATGGGATTGAAAACAAAATTCTAACAGAACTGCAGTTAAAATTGTAGCAAATAATGGCCAAAGAGTGAAACACACTTTATGGGATTTCGAAAGATACCAAGCATATGCAAACAAATAAAAAGCATAATATTTGTTTGATAGCAAACAATAAATAGTAGTTAAGATTGCAAAATATTTTAAACTTATAACCTCATGTTTCATTTGCTCAGAACTTTCAGGGAAAATTAGTCTCAGAGGGAAGATTTTAAGTTTGAGGAAAAGTTGATAATTCAATATTTGAACACATGATATTTTAACGTTACCTGAAGGTGAAAATATACTATTTTTCTAGTTCTAAAAATGATTGTTGAACTTGTCCCTCTTAAAGACTGATAACTAATAATAATTTATAATAATAATAAATAATTTACCAAACTTTGAAACTGGGCAGGTAAATTGTATTTATTTTTTTTAGCATTTACATGCCATAGGGGCTGATTTTAAGTGCCACTTCTGAGGTGCTGAGCACTCACATATCCCATTAAAGTCAATTGGAGTGGGGCATTCAATAAACTTATAGGATCAAACTGCAGCTTTGGCAGAGGGATCATACAGGGTCTGACTATATCCTCTATGGGAAAACCCACAGGAATATGCTCCGGAGAAAGAATTCTTTATAAGCTTTTCTTCTTAGAGTATGTCTACACTGGAGCTGGAAGTGCAATTTCAAGCTCCAGTAGACATACCTGCGCTAGCCCGGATCAAGCTAGCATGCTAAAAATAGAGGTATAGCCTTAGCAGAGCGAGTGGCAGAATGGGGCTAGCCACCCTGAGTACAGTCCCATCTGAGACACTAAACGTGTAATCGGATGGCATCCTGATGTTCACGCTGCCACGGCTAAACATGTGCATCTATAGCATAGAGTCATAGAATCATAGAATATTAGAGTTGGAAGGGAACTCAGGAGGTCATCTAGTCCAACCCCCTGCTCAAAGCAGGACTAACCTCAGCTATATCATCCCAGTGAGGGTTTTGTCAAGCCGCAGCTTAAAAACCTCTAGAGAAGGAGATTCCACCACCTCCCTAGTTAACCCATTCCAGTGCTTCACCACCCTCCTAGTGAAAAACTTTTTCCTAATGTCCAACCTAGACTTCCCCCACTGCAACTTGAGACAGTTGCTCCTTGTTCTGTCATCTGCCATCACTGAGAACAGCCTAGCTCCATCCTCCCTGGAAACCCCTTTCAGGTAGTTAAAGGTTGCTATCAAATCCCCCCTCATTCTTCTCTTCTGCAGACTAAACAAGCCCAGTTCCTTCAGCCTCTCCTCATAAGTTTTGTGCTCCAGCCCCCTAATCATTTTTGTTGCCCTCTGCTGGACTCTCTCCAACTTGTCCACATCCTTTTTGTAGTGGAGGGCCCAAAACTGGACACAATATTCTAAATGCGGCCTCACCAATGCCGAATAGAGGGGAATAATCACTTCCCGTGACCTGCTGACAATGCCCCTCCTAATGCAGCCCAATATGCTATTAGCCTTCTTGACAACCAGGGCACACTGCTGACTCATATCCAGCTTTTTATCCACTATTACCCCCAGGTCCTTTTCTGCAGAGCTGCTGCCTAGCTCGTCGGTCCCCAGTCTATAGCTGTGCATGGGATTCTTCCTTCCTAAGGACTCTGCACTTTTCTTTGTTGAATCTCATTAGATTTCTTTTGGCCCAATCCTCCAGTTTGTTTAGGTCCTTCTGTATCCTATCCCTACCTTGCAGGGTATCTACCACTCCCCCCAGCTTAGTGTCATCCGCAAACCTGCTGAGGGTGCAATCTACCCCATCCTCCAGATCATTGATGAAGATGTTGAACAAAACCGGCCCCAGGACCGACTGCTGGGGCACTCCACTTGTGACCGGCTGCCAGCTAGACATGGAGCCATTGATCACTACTCGTTGAGCCTGTAAGCGTGTTGGCTCCGTGGGAGGCCACAGCGGCTTCCTACAAACAGGGAATAGCTCGCGCTTGGCGAGTGATTAGTCCTAATAGTCCACCCTTAGGCAGGGTGAGCAGCAGTTACTCGCTCAGGCCCTCAGTCGGGGCGAGCGAGCAAAGAGTCAGTTGCTCCAACCCCTAGGCAGGGTGAGCAGCAGTTAGTGGCTCAGGCCCTCGGTCAGGGCGAGCGAGTACAGAGTCAATTGCTCCAACCCCTAGGCAGGGTGAGCAGAAGCGGATCGCTCAGGCCCTCAGGCAGGGCGAGCGAACAGGAGTCTATGTTCTAACCCTTAGGCAGGGTCAGCAGAGGAGGTAACGGCTTCAGGCGGGATCAGGAGAGCAATTCTCCTGGGGTGGCTAGGGAAAAGGGGAAGGGGAGGGGGACGCAGGCCCACCCGTCTCCACTGCGTCCCAGCCCAGGGCCCTAGAAGTGGCAGAAGCGGCTGCCACTGTGTCGGCGGGGCTCCCGCCACAACACACCGACTATAAGGCGGCTTCAGCCACAGGCCGTGGCTGTCCCTGGGCTACTTCCTCCCCACTGACCCTAGTACCTGCCTCCTCCGTGCCGCGAGGATAGTCCACCTGGGGTAGCGCCGTTAGTCCTTCCTCATCGACCGGAGGTAAGGCAGGAAGCTCCTCTTCAGGGGGCAGCTCCTCAAGGTCGTTGTATGTTGGGAGGGGCTCGGCCTCGGGCAGCTCCTCCAAGTCCTGCCCCGCTGCAGGGAGGGGCTCGGCGGCTGACAGTTCCTCCAGTTCCGGCCCGGCCTCCAGGGGTGCCCGCCACTCGGGCTGCTCTGGGGTCTCGGCCCAGTCTGGCGGTTCCAGAGCACGGCCCCGGGCTCAGGGTCGGAGTAACTCGGCCCAGTCGTCCTGGCCGGGTTGCCTAGTCCAGCTTCTCGAGGGCCTTATCCAATCCCCGGGCCCAGGTGGGGCTGGGGTTCATCGTTGGCGGCTAGGCTCTGGCCTAGGCCTCTGCTGGCGGGGCAGCACGTCTGCCTCTGGTGGCAGTCTGGGCCCTACTTAGCTCAGGGGCCAGGCTTTTGTACTTCCCCTTCCTGTTGGGGCTCCGCCCCGCAGCTGCCAATTGGCCTGGCCGGGTGGCCCTATCACGGCCCGGGTCCCTTGTTGCCGCACAGACTCTGGGGCAGGATGTGAGTTGGGCCAATCAGAGTGCTCGTGTCCTTCCTCAAGCTCTGGCTCCGTGGGATGCCACAGCGGCTTCCTACAAGCCCTATGCTCTAGCCAGTTCTCTATCCATTTTATAGTCCATTCATCCAACCCATACTTCTTTAACTTGCTGATAAGAATACTGTGAGAGACAGTATCAAAAGCTTCGCTAAAGTCAAGGTATATCACATCCACCGCCTTCCCTACATCCACAGAGCCAGTCACCTCATCATAGAAAGCAATCAGGTTGGTCAGGCATGACTTTCCCTTGACTGTTCCTGATCACCTTCCTCTCTTCCAAGTGCCTTAAAATGGATTTCTTAAGAACCTGCTCCATGATTTATCCAGGGATTGAAGTGAGGCTGACCGGTCTGTAGTTCCCTGGATCCTCTTTCCTCCCTTTTTTGAAGATGGGCACTATATTTGCTTTTTTCCAGTCCTCAGGGACCTCCCCCTGTTGCCACGAGCTTTCAAAGATAATAGGCAATGGCTCTGAAATCACCTCAGCCAATTCCCTCAGCACCCTCGGGTGCATTGCATCCGGCCCCATGGACTTGTGTATGTCCAATCCTTCTAAATAGTCTTGGACCTGTTCCTTCAGCACTGCGGGATGGTCGCCTCCTTCCCATTCTGTGCCACCCAGTACGGCAGTCTGGGAGCTGATCTTGTCTGTGAAGACAGAGGCAAAAAAGGCATTGAGTACCTCAGCTTTCTCCACATCCTCTGTCACTGGGTTGCCTCACTCATTCTGTAAGGGGCCCACACTTTCCCTAATCTTCCTCTTGTTGGCAACATACCCGTAGAAACCCTTCTTGTTCCCCTTCATGTCCCTTGCTAGCTGCAGCTCCAATTGGGCTTTGGCCTTCCTGATTTCATTCCTGCATGTTCGAGCAGTGTTTTTATAATCCTCCCTAGTCATCTGACCAAGCTTCCACTTGTAAGCTTTTTTGTATTTAAGTTCACCAAAGACTTCTTTGTTAAGCCAAGCTGGACGCCTACCATATTTGCTATTCTTTCTGCACATCGGGATGGTTTGCTCGTGTGCCCTCAATAAGGTCTCTTTAAAATACAGCCAGCTATCTTGGATTCCTTTCCCCCTCATATTAGCCTCCCAGGGAATCCTGCCCATCAGTTCCCTGAGGGAGTCAAAGTCCGCTTTTCTGAAGTCCATGGTCCGTATCCTGCTGTTCTCCTTTCTCCCTTTTGTCAGGATCCTGAACTCGACCATCTCATGGTCACTGCTGCCTAGGTTGCCACCCACTTCTACTTCCCCTACCAAATCTTCCCTGTTTGTGAACAGCAGATCAAGAGAAGCATGGCCCCTAGTTGGTTGCTCCAGCACTTGCACCAGGAAATTGTCTGCGACACTCTCCAAAAACTTCCTGGATTGTTTGTGCTCTGCTGTATTGCTCTTCCAGCAGATGTCAGGGTGATTGAAGTCCCTCATGAGAATCAGGTCCTGTGAACTGCAAACTTTCCCTAGTTGAGTAAAGAAAGCCTCATCTACCTCATCCTCCTGGTCTGGTGGTCTATAACAGACACACACCACGACATCACCCTTATTGTTCTTGCTTCTAAGCTTAACCCAGAGACACTCAACTGACTCATCTCCAGTTTCATACTGGAGCTCAGAGCAATCATAGTGCTCTCTTACATACAGTGCAACTCCTCCACCCCTTCGCCCCTGCCTGTCCTTCCTGAACAGTTTATACCCATCCATGACAGTGCTCCAGTCATGTGAGTTACTCCACCAAGTCTCAATTATTCCAATCATGTCGTAGTTTCTTGACTGTGCCAGGACTTCCAGTTCCTCCTGCTTGTTTCCCAGACTTCTTGCATTTGTGTACAGGCACTTGAGATAAGTAGCCAATTGGCCTACTTTCACAGTATGAATCGGGAGGCCTCCCCTGCTGCACCCTCCTCCTTCTGCTTCCTTGTGGTGTCCCTCTTCCACACTTACCTTCGGGCTTAGGTCTCCGTCCCCCGTCGAACCTAGTTTAAAGCCCTCCTCACTAGGTTAGCCAGCCTGTCCGTGAAGATACTCTTCCCTGTCTTTGTTAGATGAATCCCGTCTCTTCCTAGTAATCCTTCTTCCTGGAACAACATTCCATGATTGAAGAATCCAAATCCCTCTCTTCGACACCACCTGTGTAACCACGCATTTACTTCCGCAATGCGACGGTCCCTACCTGGGCCTTTTCCCTGAACAGGGAGGATGGATGAGAACACCACTTACGCTTCAAACTCCTTTATCTCTTTTCCCAGAGCCACATAGTCCGCAGTGATCCGCTCAAGATCATTCTTGGCAGTGTCATTGGTGCCCACGTGGAGAAGTAGGAAGGGGTAGCGATCTGAGGACTTGATGAGTCTTGGCAGTCTCTCCATCACATCCTGAATCCTAGCTCCAGGCAAGCAGCACACTTCTCTAGTTTCCCGGTCCGGACGGCAGATGAATGACTCCGTCCCCCTTAGGAGGGAGTCCCCGACCACCATCAGAGCTAGCATTGGTATGTTTACAAGAATTGGAAACAACACCTTCCAGCTCTGCTGTAGACAACTCTTAGTTGCCACCCAAACCAAACTGGCTGTGTATTCAGTCATAAATACGTATGGAGCTGAGGAACACATAATTAGCCTCAGTTTGCATGCTGTTACAATAGATAGCTTCTCAACAACGGCATTATAGTATGATGGTATGACTACACATAGTATAGTTTCTAGGAACTTAAAGAACTCTGCTTTCAGGAAGTGTGTGATGAGAGAGGATAACATATGTGGAGGAAGGAATAAAGTCTGTCTTGGCTCTCTCTCTCTGTGACTATTGAATGGTGTTAGAAGTGAGTGAGCTCCTGAGGTACATGGAATAAAAAACTACAAATATTGCAAGTCCAACAACACACAAATAAACAAAAAGGAAGAAAGAAAAAGAAAACAAATAGTCATGGCAGCATACCTAATTCCTGTCCCCAAGCAGGTGGACACAATAGGGCATGTGTTCAGCCATCTGATATTCTTTAGATCACAATGGGAAAACTATGAAATGCAATGGGACTGGATAAAAAAGACAAAATAAGCACAACAATCCTATTAGCTGCAAAGGCTGGCACATGTTTCAACAGCATCGAGTTAGGTCAACTGCAGACTGGGAGGACCCATCCAGAAATTCTAGAACCATTTTAAAAGCATTTTCAACACACAGAAAATACGCAAAAGTGTAATGAAGAATCTGGAGAAATAATGCATTGCCATGCTGCACGAAATGGCTGACTCATGATTTGACCTTAAACGATGAACTTATTTGAAATAGATCAGTAATAAGGACGAAAGATGAAGGAGCTCAAATCAGGATGCCCCAAGCCCACACTAATTCCATCAAGAACTATAGACATGTGCATAACCAGTAAACAAACTCAAATCCAAACACAGGGTATAAGTGAAGCAGACTAAGAGATCATTTATTAAAACACACAAGGAAGACATGACAATATAAGGGAAAATACACAACATTTGTGCTAAACAAATGCACAAACAAAAAGCAGAGGAGATAAATAAAATGCAAAGAAGACCTGTTGGTACTGTAGAGAAAAACAAATGGAAAATGCCCTGCATATGGATCATATGCTAGAATTGTGGCAAAAAAATTATGCTAAAGTATGCAGATAAGAAAAACTAAAGACAAAAATGCACTATGTTGAGGAAGTGAACAGTGACTCAGAGGATGACATTTTGCACATATATAAAATTAATGAAGTGAAAATAGCAAAAATAAATAATTTGTAAATCTCAGACTAGCAGTAGATGCAAAGACAAGGCAGCAGCATATAAGCAAACATGAAATTGAATGTCAAATGGACAGTGGGACTTCAGTGAATGTGCTAGGATACAAAGAATTCCCTGGCATTATGCAAGAGAAGAAAATGAAATTGCAACCAAGCAAAGCCAAATTCAAATGATAAAATAACATGATCAGAATACCATTAGGACAATGTAAATTACAGCCATCAAACACAGCAAGGGGCTTGTGACCAGCTAACCCATCCTGAAATACAGTATTTAGTGATATTGGATGTTTGAAAGGTGATCTAGTACAAATAACCATAAAAGACAATGCTAGACCATATAGTGTATCATACACCTCACAGGATTCCTATTCCATAAAGTGGAAAATGAGTTAAAGAGAATGGAACAGATTGGCATACCCAGGAAACTCTCTGAGCCAACAGCATGGTGTACCCAATGATATCTGTTCTAAAGAAAAATGGTAAAATACAGATCTGTGTGGCTCTTAAAGACTTAGGCCTGGTCTGCACTGGTGACGGAGGTCGACATAACGTCACTTACGTCGATCTCTGAAAGCCTGCATCTACACTGATACGGCAGTTCCGTTGACTCTAACCGCGGCAAAAGTTGACATAATAAAACCACCTTTGCAAGTGGCGTAGCGCCTAAACTGATTTTATTGGGTTGATTTTGCGTCAGTGTAGCGAGAGCGTAACATAATTCGACGTTAATGGCCTCTGGGAGGTATCCCACAATGCCCTGTTGTGACTGATCTGGACATTCGCACTCAGCTGTTGCGTGCTCACACTACCTGGAAATGGCTCCTCCCCACGTGCCCCGGGAAAATTGGAATTTTCATTTCCTGTTCAGCTAGCATGGAGAGAGCTTTGTCGCTGGACTCCTCATGGCTACTGCAAGGTCCAAACGCGCTCCAGCATGGAGTCGACCAGAGGTCTTAGATCTCATCAGTCTGTTCTGGCTCAGCTCAGATCCAGCAAAAGGAATCTGGACATTTACGGAAAGATATCCCAGGGCATGCTAGAGAAGGGACACAACAGGGACATGCAGCAGTCATATCAGACGTTCTGGCTCCTCGCCAAAAACATGCCGCTTCTACGAGGAGCTGCATGCAATTCTTGGTGGCAACCTCACCATGGTACTGCCCCACAGCATCGATACCTCCACTAGATCACAGTCCATGGACAATGATGAGGACTCTGTGGACGAGGAGGAGGAGGCTGAGGAGAGCAGGGTGCAGGAGAGTGGGGTGTCCGTTCTCCCAGACAGTCAGGACCTATTCCTGACCCCAGAGCAGTCCAGCAGCACACAGGACAGCAATTGTGATCCCGGGGAAGGCACATCTGGTGAGTTTTTTTTTCTTTTTAGCAGTTCTGTCCTTTTAAAATGGGGGGGGGGGAAGGGGATTTCGGGCGTTTAGCTGACTTTATTGGGGGGTTACCCATGGAACAAATTATTTATGTGCAGAGATATGCTCCGAGAATCATCAGTTGATATCTCACGGAAACTTTCATGTAGGTAATCTGTTATCCTTCGCAAAAGGTTTCTGGGGAGGGCTGCCTTGTTCCTACTTTGCTGCGCCACACTGCAATCAAGGGAAGCGGCATCATGGCAGAACACAGCCTAACAGCAAAAGGGCCAGGTTGGTACCCCGCTGAATGCAGCAAATCTTCCCTTTCCTCATGTATTACCCTGAGGAGACTGATATCTCTCATAGGGAAGATGGCGCATGTTTAAAATACCCGAGCTATACAGCAGATGCCCTGTACCTCTATTTCCCATTGTAGTGTCCTACCAAGTCACTTTAATTATTTTGATTTGGTTTCAGAAGAGACTATAAACTGCCCCGCACTGTCCACAGATCCCCTGTGGACGCCTCGTGACAAAACATTCATCCAAATTAAACAATGTTACCCAGGCACCCCTCTAACACAGGGCATTTGAAATGAGCTTTCAAAAATCATTAATTCTCTCTATAGCACAGTGAGGTGCCCCTGGCTTACCATCTCTAACGGCACAGCGAGCCGACCCTTCTAGGATGTTAGGTTTGCCTTGTGCACTGCAAGGGGAGTATTTTATACATTGTTGCAGTTGTTTCAGTTTCTAACAATGGCAGCCTTGTGCATTCCTTTTCATTCTGTAGACACCTCGGCCTTGGCCCAACCCTCTAGAAATACTGCAGAAAGACTGTTGCAGATTAGAAAGGAAAAAAAAAAAAAATCAAGCGACGACATGTTTGGTGAGCTCATGAATGCCTCCGCGGCCGCAGAGACAAAGCTCATGGCTTATGGCTTTGCTATCCTGCTGCTCCCCCACCCCCAAGAGATCTCGGAGGAGAATGGTCAGGCTGTAGTATGTGATGCACTACACCACGGTGGAGGTGAGCAGAAAGCAGTGGCGGCCCCACTGACAGCTGGCCTGCAAGAAATCACGCTACCCCTTGAGACTGAATGAACACTCCCCCTCCTCCCATGACTTGTTCATAAATAAAAGTTTGCATCATTTCAACAAGTTTCTTTAGTAAATCATATGTTGTTTGGGAGGGATTTGGAGGATACTGATATCAATGGTGGAAGGGATGTTGAGCAAAGGCAAATAACAGAGAGGAACAGAAATCAGTCCTGCATCTCATTGCAGAACCTGGTTTTCAATGCTTCCCTAATGCAAAGCACTCTGTGGTTAGCTCTCAGCGTATTGCTGGCATCGGGCTGCTCATAATTGGCAGCCAGTCTTTCTGCCTCCACAGCCCAACCCTGAGGGAACCTCTCCCCCTTCGCTTCACACACATTATGAAGAACACAGCATGCAGATATCACTGACGGGAGGTTCTTTTCACTCATGTCCAGCATAGTGAGAAGACTCCTCCATCTGGCCTTTAAACGCCCAAACGCACATTCAACAACCATTCTGCAAGTGCTTAACCTGTTATTAAAACACTCCTTGTCGCTGTCAAAGTGCCCGGTTTTTCGGCTTCATTAGCCAAGGGAGCGAGGGGTAAGCAGGATCCCCCAGGATCACTATTGGCATTTCCACACCCCCAATGTGAATATTTTGGTCAGGGAAAAAAGTGCCCGCCCGCATGTTAGAGAACAGCCCCGAATTCCAAAATACGTACGTGTCATGCACCTTCCCAGACCACCCCACATAGATGTTGGTGAAACGACTCCTGTGATCCACAAGGCCCTGCAGGACCATGGAAAAGTACCCCTTGCGGTTTATGTACTCGGTTGCTAGGTGGACAGGCACTAAGATAGGGATGTGCATCCCATCAATGGCCCCCCCGCAGTTTGGGAACCCCATCGCGGCAAACCTGTCCACTATGTCCTGTACATTTCCCAAAGTCACTACCTTTCGGAGCAGAAGTCTATTGATGGCTCTGCACACTTGAATCGCGGTGGTGCCCACTGTAGATTTACTGACTTTGAATTGATTCCCAATGAAGCGGTAACAATTGGGGATTGCCAGCTTTCACAGAGTGATGGCAACTCTCTTTTCCATCATCAGAGTTTGTCTCAAGCAAGTATTCATGTGCTTCAGGGAAAGTGCCAGCTCTGAGAAAAGTTCAAGGAAAATGGTATTTCGCATACGAAAGTTTTGCAGCCACTGGTCATCATCCCACAGCTGCACAACGATGCGGTCCCACCAGTCTGTGCTTGTTTCCAGGGACCAGAACTGGCACTCCACAGACTGCAGATGATGCGTTACAGCCTGCAGCAATCGGGAATTGTTCCGCCTGATGGCTTGTAGCAGGGCAGCCTTGGTGGCATTGCAGTTGCCTGCGCCTTGGCTTCTTGCTCTACTTCGAAAATACTTGATGATAAGCTGCGATGTATTTGTGATGCTCACAAAATAGTGCACAGCTAAGCTGTCTCCATGTCTCTGCAGCAATGGCGAGTGCGTGGCATAAATAAACAGTGTGAAAATTGATTTCCTGTTTGTTTGGGGGAAGAAAGGAAGGGGAAGGAGCGTTGCATCATGGGACAATGAAACTCGCCCCAACAGCCACCGTGGCTAGTTGCACTATGGGATAGCAACCCACAGTGCACTGCTTTGAATGTTGACACAAGCGTGGCGAGTGTGGACGCACAAGCCCGGGGCAAAGAGCATGGTGTGTACACGCTCCAGTTATGTCTAAAAATCGGTGGGTGAAAGTCGACTTTAAGTAAGTTGACTTCACTCTGCAGTGTAGACATGCCCTTAGTGAAATAGTTGTGAGAGAAAAATATATCCTCCCAACACTGCCTTCCCAATGTGAATAACTCCCAATCCTCCCAATGACTGCCTCCCCAAAGTGAAAGGAAATACAATATTCTCTGAGCTGGATGCCTCATGTGGATTCTGGCAAATTCCTTTAGCCAAAGAAAGTGCTAAATTGACTACATTTATCACACCCTTTGGGAGATTTTGCTTTCAAAGATTACCTTTGGGGATTACCAGTTTACTTGAAATTTTCCAAAGAAAGATGGAAGAATTGTTAACAAACACAAATGGAGTTGTAATTTTCATGGACAATATTCTGATATATTAGTCTTTAATGGAAGTACATAACAAAACCACAACGAAGTCCTTAGCCTAACAGTCAGTCTGGACTGAAGCTAAACAAGTAAAAATGCTTTTTCCATCTACCCCAAACTGAGTTTTTGAAACAGACACTAGACAAAGATGGAATCAGTACTAGCCTGGAGAAAACAGAAAACATTTAGAGGATTGAATGCATCAACTTATGTATCAAAACTGAGACATACTGGGAATGGTAAATTACCTTGGTCGATACCTAAAAGACTTTTCTACAGTAGCAAAACCACTGAATTGTAAAAGTCCAACACACCTTGGCTATGAGGGCCAAATCAAGAAATTGCCTTAAAAAAGGTAAAAGAAATTATATCAACAGCTCCAGTTCTCAAATGCTATGATGTGAACAGATCTACAGTGGTCAGTGCAGATGCAAGCAGCTATGGCCTAGGTGGTGCATTGTTCCATGGATCTGAGTGGAAGCCAGTTGCATTTTGCTCTTGCACGCCCACCGAAGGGGAAAAATGAGATGCATAGACTGAAAAGGAGTGTCTGGCAAGCCTATAGGCATGCAAGACTTTTTACAGATATCTGTGTGGGCTGGATTCATTTATACAGATACAGACCATAAACTACTTGTAACCTCATGAATGGAAAAAACTTGGATCAAGTATTGCTGACATGCTACGGTCTACTGATAAAATTAATGCAATTTAATCCAATTGCTAAATACATTCCTGGGAAAGATCTGATAGTACACGGTCACAGAGTCCATTAACTCACACAGCTACTCATGAGTTTGAAGATGACATAAAGACATATGTGGATGCTGCAGATGCAGACAGACCACTGTCAGAAAAAAAAAAGACTACATCAGCTACAAAAAGCAACCTCCAGACACATGCAATTTCAGGAAGTTCTAAGTTACATTAGGGCTGGCTGGCCCAAGTATCTAAAGGACACTAAGGGAGTGATAAGAGACTACTTTGTAGGGCATGGACAATTAAAGCCAGTGAAATGGACTCATGATTAAAGGCAACTGCATCTTAATTCCAAACAAAATAAGAGGAGAAATCCTAAACCTCATCCACGAAGGACACCAGGCCAACTGGTCAGTGTGGTCATTGGCTGAGCATAAAGAATAAAGTATCTGCATGTGAACATTGCAGAACTAACAGACCAACACAACACAAAGAGCCTTTAATAACAACACTTCTACCAGAGAGAACTTGAAAGAGACTAGCTGCAGACTTATGCAAATTCACAAGACATCATTACCTGGCCATAGTGGACTATTTTTCCAAGTATACAGAATCAGCGTACTTGAAAGACATAACAAGTCACATGTTATTGAGAAACTGAAGTGCACCTTTGCTCACTTTGGTATTCCAGAACAGCTAGTGACAAATAACAGACCACAATTCACTGCAGCAGAATTTAAATAATTCTGAACGAAATATGATATTGATTATATTACTAACAGAACATATTACCCACAAGTGAATGGAGAGGCTGAGAGAGCGCTGAACAGACAGCCAAGAAAATCCTAGCAGGAAGATCTATTCCTTGCTCTTCTGAGTTACAGATCAACAGCAATAGCAGCTACTGGATAAAGTCCGGCACAATTCCTGATGGGAAGACAACTCAGAGCCATTGTTCCAACTATGGAAAAGAATCTCTCTCTGAAGTGGTCAGAAATGAAGAGAGTAGCCAATGGGATAAAAAGGCTAAAAGAGCTTATGAACACTTTTACAACAGACATCACTCAGTTAAAGAAATGTCGGACTAGAACCTGGTGAATTTGGATGGAGACAAAGGATGGACAATTCCAGCTGTCATACACAAAAAGAATTCAGCACCCAGATCATATGTGATTGAGACTGACAGTTGAGAGTTCAACAGAAACAGTCAACATGTACAATTTGTTTCTCAGAAAGAACAATCAACAGAAAATTCTACAGATGGCGGATGAAGAACAAAACGATAACTACTCAAGGACTCTAGATCGACCACAGCCAGTTGTTGTAGCTAATGGACCGCCAGATGACCAAGTTGTTATGCATTCTCATTGTGTAATTAGAAACAAGTACAACAGAGAGACACTTAAACTGATATGTACTGAACTTCAAAAACGGAGTGACAGAACAAATATTATAAATGGCAGGAATGTAGAACTTAAAGGGGGAGATGTAATGTAAAGCTAAACTATATTATACAGTTCAGTCACTAGGTGACTGAATAAATACCTTATTTAAACTAACCTCAGCCATACCTGGCAGAGCATTAATGGATTTTATGATGAACACATCTGGTGTGTGTCTCGCTAAGAAGAAAGCTCTGTAGCCAGTCTATATCCGACACAGGAACATGACAGTATTCATGTTTAATTCTACTATCTCAAACCTGACAAAAGGGATGTTCTGAGAGATAGCTTCCCAAGAGGGGCTTTATAGTACGATACAATGCTTATGTATAGAGTAACATCTAGGAATGTAGCGAACTCTGCTTTCAGGAGATGCTTGACGACAAAGAAGAGCATATAGGGAGAAAGTGCAACACTCAGGTTTTATTCCTATCTTGGCTCTCTCTTTTATGCTTGAACACTGAACTAGCTGTTACAAGGAGGAGCAGCTTCCTACAGTAAGTGAGTTTTGCGAGCAGTAGCTCTGAGTAGCTTGCAGGCTTCAAGTAGGAATGAACATAACATAAGAATGGCCATAGTGGGTCAGATCAATGGTCCATCTAGCCCAGTGTCCTGTCTGATAACAGTGGCCAATGCCAAGTGCTTCAGAGGGAATGAATAGAACAGGTAATCATCAAGTGATCCATCCCATCGGCCATTCCCAGCCTCTGGCAAACAGAAATCTCTATCTTGGTTAATAGCCATTGATGGACCTATCCTCCATGAACTTATCTATTTCTTTTGGAACCGCATTATAGTCTTGGCCTTCACAACATCCTCTGGCAAGGAGTTCCACAGGTTGACTGTGTTGTGTGAAGAAATACTTCCTTTTGTTCGTTTTAAACCTGCTGCCTATTAATTTCATTTGGTGACTTCTAGTTTTTGTGTTATGAGGAGTAAATAACACTTCCTTTTTTTTTTTTTCTTTTTTTACTTTCTCTACACCAGTCTATCATATATCCCCTTACACATCTCTTTTCCAAGCTGAAAAGTCCCAGTCTTATTAATCTCTCCTCAGATGGAAACTTTTCCATACCCCTAATCATTTTAGTTACCCTTTTATTTATCTTCTCCAATTCCAACATATCTTTTTTGAAATGGGGCAACGAGATCTGCACGCAGTATTCAAGATATGGGAATACCATATATTTATAAAGAAGCAATATGACATCTATCTATCTCTTATCTATCCCTTTTCTAATGATTCCCAACATTCTGTTAGCTTTTTTGACTGCCGCTGCATATGAAGTGGATGTTTTCAGAGAACTATCCACAGTGACTTCAAGATCTCTTTCTTGAGTGGTAACAGTTAATTTAGACCCCATAATTTTATATGTATAGTTGGGATTCTGTTTTCCAATGTGCATTACTTTGCATTTATCAACTCTGAATTCCATCTGCCATTTTGTTGCCCAGTCACCCAGTTTTGTGAGATCCCTTTGTAACTCTTCACAGTCTGATTTGGACTTAACTATCTTGAGTAGTTTTATATCATCTGCAAATTTTGCCACCTCATTGTTTACCCCTTTTTCCAGATCATTTATGAATATGTTTACCTCTCTCCATGCTGAAAACTGACCATTTATTCCTACCCTTTGTTTCCTATCTTTTAACCTGTTACTGATCCAGGAGAGGACCTTCCCTCTTATCCCATGACCGCTTACTTTGTTTAAGAGCCTTAGGGGACCTTATCAAAGGGTTTCTGAAAATCTAAGTACACTATATCCACTGGATCACCCATTGTCCACATCTAGTAGATTGGTGAGGCATGATTTCCCTTCACAAAAACCATGTTGACTTTTCCCCAACTAATTGTGTTTATCTATGTGTCTGATAATTTTGTTCTTTACTATAGTTTCAATCAAATTGCCTGGTACTGAAGTTAGGCTTACCGGCCTGTAATTACTGGCATTGCCTCTAGAGCCTTGTTTAAAAAATGATGTCACATTAGCTATCCTCCAGTCATCCGGTACAGACTGATTTAAATGATAGGTTACATACCACAGTTAGTAATTCTGCAATTTCACATTTGAGTTCCTTCAGAACTCTTGGGTGGATACCATCTGGTCCTGGTGACATATTACTGTTTAATTTATCAATTTGTTCCAAAACTTCCTCTGACACATCAATCTGAAACAGTTCCTTAGATTTGTCACCTAAAAAGAATGTCTTAAGTTTGGGAATCTCCCTCACATCCTCAGCCATGAAGACTGATGCAAATAATTCATTTAGTTTCTCCGAAATAGCCTTATCTTCCTTGAATGCTCCTTTAGTATCTTGATTATCCAGTGGTTGTTTAGCAGGCTTCCTGCCTCTCATGAACTTAATTTTTTTTTTTTGCTGTTACTTTTTGAATCTTTGGCTAGCTGTTCTTCAAATTCTTTTTTGGTAATATTTTTAGACTTCACTTGCCAGAGTCTATGCTCCTTTCTTTTTCCTCAATAGGATTTCACTTCCATTTTTTAAAGGATGCCTTTTTGCCTCTAATTGCTTCTTTTACTTTGTTGTTTAGCCACAGTGGCACTTTTTTGGTCCTCTTACTATGTTTTTTAATTTGGGGTATACATTTAAATTGAGCCTCTATTATGGTGTCTGTAAAAAGTTTCCATGCAGCCTTTAGGGATTTCATTTTGGCACTATACCTTTTAATTTCCGTTTAATTAACTTCTTCATTTTTGTATAGTTCCCCTTTCTAAAATTAAATGCTACCATGGTGAGCTGCTTTGGTGTTTCCCTCTTTCACAGGAATGTTAAATTTTATTATGTTATGGTCACTATTACCAAGTGGTTCAGCTATATTCACATCTTGAACCAGATCCTGTGCTCCACTTAGGACTAAATCTTGAAATGCCTCTCCTCTTGTGGGTTCTAGGATAAGCTGCTCCAAGAAGCAGTCATTTAAGAGGTCAAGAAACTTTATCTCTGCATTGCGTCCTGAGGTGACATGTACCCAGTCAATATGAAGATAGTTGAAATCCCCCATTATTACTGAGTTTTTAATTTTTATAGCCCCTCTAATCTCCCTGAGAATTTCACAGTCACTCTCAATCTCCTGGTCAGGTGGTCAGTAGTATATCCCTACTGATATATTCTTATTATTTAAGCATGGAATTACTATCCATAGAGATCCAATAGCACAATTTGGTTAATTTAAGATTTTTATTTCATTTGACTCTATGCTTTCTTTCACATATAGTGCCACTCCCCCACCAGTATGACTTATTCATATAATCATAGAATATTAGGGTTGGAAGGGACCTCAGGAGGACATCTAGTCCAACCCCCTGCTCAAAGCAGGACCAACCCCAATTAAATCATCCCAGCCAGGGCTCTGTCAAAGCGCAGCTTAAAAACCTCTAAGGATGGAGATTCCACCACCTTCCTAGGTAACCCATTCCAGTGCTTCACCCCCCCCCCCAGTGAAAAGGTTTTTCCTAATATCCAATCTAGATCTCCCCCACTGCAACTTGATACCATTGCTCCTAGTTCTGTCATCTACTACCACTGACAACAGCCTAGCTCTAGCCTCCCTGGAACCCTTTTTCAGGTAGTTAAAGGCTGATATCAACACCCCCCCCCCCATTCTTCTCTTTTGCAGACTAAATAAGCCTCGTTCCCTCAGCTTTTCCTCATAAGTCATGTGCTCCAGCCCCCTAAGTATTTTTGTTGTCCTCCTCTGGACTCTCTCCAATTTGTCCACAATTTCTGTAGTGAGGGGCCCAAAACTGGACACAATACTTGAAATGTGGCCTCACCAGTGCTGAATAGAGGAGAATAATAACTTCCCTCGATCAGCTGGCAATGCAGTCCAATATGCCATTAGCCTTCTTGCAATAAGGGCAGACTATTGGCTCATATGCAGCTTCTTGTGCACTGTAACCCCCAGGTCCTTTTCTGCAGAACTGCTGCCCAGCCAGTTGGTCCCCAGTCTGTAGCAGTGCATGGGATTCTTCTGTCCGAAGTGCAGAACTCTGTACTTGTCCTTGTTGAATCTCATTAAATTTTTTTTTGGCCCAATCCTCCAATTTGTCTAGGTCACTCTGTATCCTATCCCTACCTTCCACAGTATCTACCACTCCCCCCTAGCTTAGTGTCATCTGAAAACTTGCTGAGGGTGAAATCTACCCCATCCTCCAGATCATTAATGAAGATGTTGAACAAAACCAGCCCCAGCACCGACTCCTGATGCACTCCGCTTATTACCAGCTGCCAACTAGACATTGAGCTGTTGACCACTACCAGTTGAGCCCAATGATCTAGCCAGCTTTCTATCCATCGTATAGTCCATTCATCAACCCATACTTCTTTAATTTGCTGATAAGAATACTGTGGGAGACCATGTCAAAAGCTTTGCTAAAATCAAGGTATATCATGTCCACCGCTTTCCACATCCACAGAACCAGTCATCTCATCATAGAAGGCAATCAGATTCTGTCTTTCCGATATATTTTGTACCCTGGTATTACTGTGTCCCATTGATTATCCTCATTCCACCAAGTTTCTGTGATGCCTATTATATCAATATCCTCATGTAATACGAGGCACTCAGATTCACCCATCTTAATATTTAGACTTCTAGCATTTGTATATAAGCACTTAAAAATTGTCACTTTTTAGCTGTCTGCTATTATGTGATGTAATTGAATAGAACTCTTTTCATTTGACTGTTTCTCATCATCCTAGTCATACCTGTTCCATCCTCTCCTCCTTACTAGGATATAGAGAATCTCCATTAATAGATCCTCCCCTAAGGGATGTCTCTGTCAGAACAACATGTTCCTCCGCACCTGTCAGCTCTCCCCCAGCCCTTTGTTTAAATACTGCTCTATGACCTTTTTAATTTTATGTGCCAGCAATCCAGTTCCATTTTGGTATAGGTGGAGCCCATGCTTCCTGTATAGGCTCACCCTTTCTTAAAAGGTTCCCCAGTTCCTAATAAATCTAACCGCCTCCTCCCTCCACCATCATCTCATCCATGCAGTGAGACCCTGCGGTCTGCCTGTTTAACTGATCCTCTGTGTGGAACTGAAAGCATTTCAGAGAATGCTACCATGGAGGTCCTGGACTTCAATCTCTTATGTAGCAGCCTAAATTTGGCCTCCAGGACCTCTCTCCTATCCTTCCCTATGTCACTGGTACTTACTTGTACCATGATCACCGGCTCCTCCCCGGTACTATACATAAGTCTGTCTAGATGTCTCGAGAGATCCACAACCTTCACATCTGGCAGGCAAGTCACCAGGACTGTAGAAACCTCATTGCGGAGGACAGCAATGTTTCATGGGGGTTTTAAAGAGTGGTTAGGAAGAGGAGAAGGTAACATGATGGACAACAAGTGTGATGCTGAAAAGAGGAATGAAGGTGACAGTGGGGAAAATAAAGAGAGGATTGGGAGGAGTGTAGGAGGAAATGATGGCATAGAGATGTAAATGGTGGGAAGGAGTGGAAAGAGAAGTGCCTCCAATAAGAAGATAAAGAACTGGAATCAGTGGCGTTCCATGACAGTTTTAGTAAGGCACGCCACAATTCACATGCCTTAGGTGGTCCAAAATGGCATCCTTCATGCAGTGCGACCTTTACACATACAGTGTGTGTGCGGTCAGGCTGTGCAAAAGATGCTATTTTGTTATACTAAATGGCATCCTCCTTGGGGACTGGATGGAATCATCCCACAGGCCGGACCCAGCTTGTGGGCTGCCAGTTGGACAACGCGCAGCCAGTTAGGTATGCAGGGCATGAAATGCATGACTGCACACATAGATGGCATGCCACTGATTGGACTATAATGATATGAAAGAAACCAGGTTGGAGGTGATCAAGGAGAGAGTTAGCAAAGAATAACAGCTTGTCTATGCACAGCAGTTGCAGTGGTTTAATTTAAATTTGTTTAATTAAATCTGTTCAATTTTTGTGTATGGACAGGCACAAGCAAAACTCGTATAAATCCACGTTTAAACCAATATGAAAGAATCCACACACAAAGTTGCAGCCATTTAACTAAATTGCTATTTTTTAAAAAAAATCACACCTTTTATCCATACAACTCTGTGTGCAGACCAGACCTCAGTTAAACAGGTAGGGATAGAGAGCAAATGAAAGGATTCTGGAGACAGAGAGGAAGAAATTTAGGACAGTAAATGGACTGGCAGGTGGAGTCTAAGGAAGGATTTTATTTTATCAAGATAGGGAATCCAGATAATATTTGTACAGGGGAGAGAAAGCAGATACAAATATTGGAAGAGAAGTGTAGTAAAATTAGTCATGTGCAATCACCTGAGGGCCTCCCATTATAAGGGGTCTTTCACACAGGCGCACTGAGGGTCTGTTTGCTCAGAGTGCCAGTTTAGTATGTATTTAATAGAGAATTGTGGTTTTAATTTTATATCCCTAGTTTCATTCTGAGTTTATGGAGTACAGAGGCTGCAGCATACTCACAAGAAGATCCTCTCGGCTGCCTGACCACACTAGAAAGCATGACATGGTGCCAGAAATGGCCACATTCTGCATAAAGCAAGAAGTGACTGATTTTGTGAGGAGCACATTGAATCAATAAATGGGGCAAAGTACTACACACAGGCAAGAAATAGCAATCCACAGACCAACAGGAACCAAACAGAAGGTATCAAGTATGAAAACACAATGAGAAGACAAAAGTGACACCAAAAGTAAAGCAGTATAAACTAGGAAACAGTATTACCCACCACACCTCTCAAAAAAACCAAACTGAACATTGAGTGTTGCAAGCCATCTCCATATCTTTCCTTAGTAATCTTGATAAGAATTGGAAGAGATGGGAATAACACTTCCCCATCTATATGAAAGCCTGAGGAGCAGATATAAAAGTAGCCATTTTACTACATGTGGTGAGAGAGGCGGCTCGGAAGTTTATAAACACGTTCTTATGGCAGACAACTGAAAATGCTCCCACTTTGAATGAGGTCTCAACAATGCTTAGGAACTACCGTAGTCCTAAAGAAGTATTGTGTTTGAATGACACCAGTTCTGGTCTCACCCAAAACTAGGAGAAGAGCAGATAGACAAGTATGTCACAGAGCAGAGGCAAAACCCCCAAGAAATGCTGAGTTTGCAAGTACTGAAAATGGCATGCTCAGAGGCAAAATTGGGCTCAATGTCAAAAGGACTAAAGGAAAGGCTATTGAGAGAGCCCGATTTGGACTTCTAAATAGACGTTTGAAGAGCCTCAGACGCCATGTAAACACAAATAGAGATCATATCTGGGCCACATGCTGACAAGTTCATACAGGCTCTTGCACAAAAGAGTACCCAGAGCAGCATGGGCAGGGCCCAGTCACTCTGTGCAGAGCAATAAACATACCAAAAGACAAAGCCACAAATCTCTGCCTGAAGTAGAATGTAAGCAATCTCTTCTTGTAGATACAGTCTCACAGGGTAATAGAAATCATATCGCGCACTCAGCAGAACCTTGGTATTCTACATTGTATATGAGGAGTATACCTATAAAGTTCAAGCGTGATACTGCTGCTGAAGCTAATGTTTTACCAATTCACCTTTTGAAAAAGATACCAGGTCCCATCCAGATAAAATAGTGTAATGTTGCACTTATAGCATATGGCAGTTCCAGAAAAGACTCTGAAGGAGAAGTCACCATAACAGCACCAGTGACCAAGGCTAAGATCAGTCTTCAGTTCTTCATCCTTAAGGCATCTATAACACCACTGTCAGGCAGAGATGCTTGCTCACAGCTAAACCTAAAATGTTGAGTAGGTACGCTGTACAGGAAGGCACTTTTGTGATGAATGGACCTAAAATTTTACCCCAAGCAACTGTGAAAAGTATGTGAAAGTTCATAAGATGTCACAATAACCTATTACCTTTTGCCTGCTGAGAATTAATCACGGAAAACATGTCACGTTATTTACAATAAATAAATGTTATGATTTCGTGCAAAAAAACAGACAAAAAAATTTAATAAATCCAAACAAAAATGGCCTACTGATACAAGACAATGACTTTGGTAAGATCATACTCGGTAAACAAGAAAAAATGGGAACAAAGTTACCTATGTTAAGTTTGGCCTTATGGAAATGGGTTTAATTGATGGACAAAATAATGAGGATAAAATATGTCACCCACTTTTACCTCTTTTTGGGGGTTCTTAAAAACAGACTTTGAAAAAAAGAAGGATCCTGTTTCCCCCAGTTCATCCCCTGACTTGTCAGCATTGCAACTCATCTTGATTCATTTCAGCTTCCTCAACTTCAAGTCAGAAGGAACAGACCAGGCTAAGGGACTTTCTTCGCAAGAGGAAGGCTGGCTGGACTTGCTCCTGTTTGAGGAATGGGGTTTTTCACCTGTGAGTGCTGAAAGTCATCATATTATCATGATAGCCAGTCTTCAGCCCATTAGTGGGGATCTCCAAGAGCCCGCACTGCAGAGTCACGTAAAATCCTGTATTGTTTTCCCTTCCCTTGTTGTGTGTGGTGCTTTCTGCCTCCCCCTTCCTCCTGCCTATCTCTCATTTCTCAGCTTTTCACTGAATCCCGAAATCAATTATGCTGCATTCCTCTCAGCCTGTCTAAAGAGAAAGGATCCAATCATATAACATCCCCGACCAGTATGTGAACCAGGGTCCAAGCAGCTGGCCTTGTGGTCAGCTTTCCAGCCAAAGCATCCACTCAAAACTAACCAGCAGTCCAGTGTTCCAAAAAAACACCAGCAAAAGTGTATTTCACCCATCTTTTCTGTCCTGTCTTTCCTCCACCTTGTGTCTGTCCATTTGTTAAAAGCAGGATAAATGAATGCCCTCTACTCATTAGGTCCGAGAGTAAAATTAACCCTTTCCTTTTCATCAAAGAAAGATTATTAATAAAAAATAAGAGACTGATATTTTAACTCCAGAAAGAGTGATTTTGATAGCGTTTGACTAAATTTGCTTTGCATAATCACTCAACCACTATTTCAGTATAAAGATGTGTTTTAATTCCGTGTGTGCATGCGCGGCGCGTAAAACGAATAAACTTTCAATCAAGGCCTCTATAGAAAATAATCCCAAACCTATCTATAATTGTTTTATGTTGGACAATGAGAAAGTTTATAAACACTAACTTTTCAGGCCTTTGAGATTAATATCAATAGAACAGCATCCAGCACTAAAGAAGAATTGATTGCACAATACCCGGAAGTCTTCACGAGACTACGCGACTTCTACTGGAAGCATCACATATATATGGACCCATCAGTCACCCATTATACACAGCTTCAGAAATATACCCTTTGCTGTGACAAACAGACTCAGAGAGGCACTCAGGCAGTTAAAAAAAGAAAGAATCATAGCTAAAATGAACACTCCCACTCCATGGGTTAACCTTTGGACATAACTGAGAAGAAAAATGGCATGATTAGGATTCGTTTGGATCCCACAGACCTTAATAAGGCTAAACTGAAGCAGCATTATTCTATTCCCACACCAGCAGATGTCCAGGACTGACTAGATGGTAAAAGCATATTCACTATTTTCATTGAGGAGTCATCTGAACCGTGCATTTTCAATACACCCTGGGGCAGATACAAATTTCTCCATCTACCTTTTGGATTAAAGTCAACTAGTAAAGTGTTTCAACAAAAGAATAACGAATCATTTGGAGATACGGCAGGCATCCATATAGTAGCAGACAACATGATAATTGCAGCATCAGCTCAGGCAGAACATGATCAGATAATGAAGAAAGTGATGCAAGGGCCCAAGCAGAGAATATAAAGTTCAACCCAATTAAAATCCAGTTCATGGTAAAAAAGTCAAATATCTGGGACACATTCTCTCATCACATGGAATCACGCCAGATGAAAGTGAGGTTGAAGTCATAGCTACCATGAAAGCTCCACAGGGCAAGATAACTTTACATAGAATCATGGGGATGATTAGATTCATTGCACAATACATCTCAGGTGAAGCATCTTTCACTGCTCCACTGAGACAGTTGCTACGTGAGAACATATCTTGGCAATGGTCATGGGAACACGACAAGGCTAACTAAAGACAGTACTCTAAAATGCACCAGTACTTAGCTTCTGTGATCCCAATCAGCTAGTCACTATTCAAGCAGATGCATCCATAGGTGGCTTAAGGGCTAGTCTACTGCAAACAATGTATAGATCAGTGGTTCCCAACCCATGGCCTGTGGGCCAAAAGTGGCCTGCAGAGTCTTTCAAAGTGGCCCGCTGCTCCCCTCCCACTGGCAGCAGAAGGGAGCCACTGCCTAAAGACCCACATGGAGCGCGTTGCCGCGGGGCTACAAGGTCGGTGCAGGCTCCTTGCTGCAGCCAAGGGGACGGGAAATCAGTGCTCCCTTCCCTCTGGCTGTAGCAGGGAGCATGGCAAAGCACTCTACCTGGGTCCCTAGATGCTGGGGTCCCTGCTGGAGCCAGAGGGAGGGGAGCACTGATCTCCTGTCCCCCTGGCTGCAGCAGGGAAACCGCATGCGTCCTGTAGCTTTCCATCTGGCTGCAATGTGGGAGGAGATGCTGCTGGCAGAAACTGGTGGTCCTTCAGGGTTGTAAAAATTATATCTGTGGCTCTCGAGCCAAAAATGTTGGGAACCACTGATATAGATAGTCCATGCCCAGAAAGCTCATAGTTTATATTTACAGAATATGCAACATGTGAACAAACAGATTAAGGTTGATGGGGTTAGGAGGGGAAGGTAACATTAGAAAAGATGCATGTCTATAAATTAGTAGTTAGAGCTCTCAATAGTCACAGGTAGTCACCAGCCAAACCAATGTCAGACAGTTCCATATGATGTTCTAGTTATATCATGATTTAGTATATTTCTGTTTATTAGAACTGGTAAAAAAACAGAGGGGAAGAAAAAAATCGAAGACTTTTATGACTCCCTCCCCTTTTTTTGGTTGAAATGTTAATGAAAATGTATGTTAATTTAAAAATTTCAACAAACCTGACTGTTTCAAAATGTAGAAATGGTCAAAAATTTTCAAATTGTCAGTGAATTTTCTCCTATCAGAGCTAGTAAAATGCAAAAAAAACCCAACAAAACAGGATGTACAACAGATATCTGTAGTGTCTTTCCTCCAAGGATCTCAAAGCACTTTTCACAAACATTAATTAATAATATACTCACAGTATCCCAGTGAAATAGGTAACAGGTAATTAGAAATCTCCTCACATTCTGTACCACTAAATGCAGCCATTTCTGGATGGAATACATCAGCATTTTTTTTATTTTTTTTTTAACAATGTTCAGCAACATTACCTGACTTCTTGATGATAGGAAGAGAAGAATACTGTACCCAGTTGAAACACAAAAGGAAGTTTAAATTGTATTTACCAAAACTATTCTGTGGGTAGGACACCAAGGTTAACATCCCTGATATTAATAAAATTACTGTGGAATTGCTAATGACCACAAATAGTCAAGATCTTAGTTTTATTTTCACTTGAAAGATGGCATCTCAAGCAACACCGTGACTCCTGGCACCATAATGAGACATTGACACAAAGGAGAGAGTGCTACCTACTGAATCACCATCACCACTTGCTGGCATGCATACAAATTCCTTGGAGGTCACCCATCCAACCTAACTCGGCTTTGTGTGAGAGAATTCTAATGGATCATAGCCCAACATGCTATGTGTGACTAATAAATTTACCATGTCCTTTATCAGGAAACTTGGTTCTGGTAATAAGAAAACATCTTTATTTCTAGGATTTATCGCATAAATAAGAATACTCCAAATGCCTCCACCAAGATTGCTTTCATCACCTAACTGTGTTCAGCCCATTCTCCAAAATGAACAGTACCTTCCTTTGATCATTGGCAAAGAGGGGATGGAATATATTACACTGGAGAAAACATGTGCCTTAAGGCCCAGTCAGTGGCAGCTGACCTTTACAACTGTGAACACACCAAAGTGGTGGCTCACCACACAGATGGAAGCTATTGATCACCTCTCCATCTTCAGCCGAGAAAGCTCAATGTAGCAGTGAATTCCAGCTGGGCGTGAAATAGAGATAAATTTCCATGCCTTGCTTCTCACTGTATGTGGGCATTCTCACATCCAGGGGCAAATAAGGTGAATGGAGTAAAGTGAGACTTTGCTTTGCTCCAGTCATGTGTAAAACATGGGTTTTAGCAGAAATTATTATATATTATAATATTTATAATATTATACCCATTAGCTATTATAATGTTGTAGGTATATGAATATTGCTAAAATTGGTGAAGCTAAACTAGTATTAGCAACCATGGAAAATTTTGCAAAGTTTCTCTGGTGGAGTGGAAACTTCAGAGTGCAGTTCTACTCTGAAAAATGATTTCAGTAGGAGCATGGTGGTGTAGAGAGGATCTTGTCCAACCTCTCTATATTGGAGTGAATTTCACCTTCAACAATATGTAATATATGTATGGCTAACATATTAGGAGCTACAAGAAATTCACTAAATGAGTTTATGTATTGGTACTGTATGTGCATAAAGCATCTCATCCTGTTCTTTATATTGGGCACTTGAACTGTGATGCATATTAAATCAGGATGCTATTGCTGTCTCCAGGAGCCTGGCATTTATGAGATGACATAGTATTCTTTTTTATGCTATAAATCCTTACAACTCATGAAAAGTGTAGCCCCAAGTAGATGAGGCCATCCTGACAAGTGCAGATAAATTTCAAATCCTTATTCTATTTATTAGTCAAACATGTTATTTTCACATCTACTTAGAATGAAACCTGTCCTAAAACCATTAATGTACCTGCTATTGTAAATGTTGTGAGGAGTTGACACTTAGACCTGAAGAAGAGGTGTGTGTAAGCTCAAAAGCTTGTTTCTCTCAACAGAAGTTAGTTCAATAAAATTATTACCTCATCGATCCTGTCTCTCTAATATCGTGGGACCAACATGGCTACAACACTAATATCCTATAATTTTTAATACTGTGGTATAGCATTTGTTATCATAAGTTCTAATGAAGAATGAGCAAGACTATAATTTATTAAATGGGACCCATTTGATCTGCCCTATCCTTCTAAGGTCACAAAACTCCCATCGATCTCACTAGAGTCAGGATTTCATCTCCAACCAGTGCCTGAGAGAGCTGAAGTTTTAGGATAAATGGAACCATGGCCAACAGCAAATGACAATATCTTATGATAGGAAGCTAACAGGGATTCCCAGCAACCACAGGAAAAAGTGTTTAAAAGTTCATCTTTATATTAATTGTTTTTTTAGGAATAAAATTTTATCTTAATTTAAACTGAAAGCAAAGAATAAAATTCTCTGGTAAGCACAAGGCAGTGGGAGACAGAAGGGAAACTTTCGCCAAGAAGAATCTTCTTAGTGTGCCCCTCTGTCTAATTTCAGGGACTAAAGAATTGGTTAAAGTAGCATGCAAAGTTTTGAAAATATTTTTTCATAAGGATAAAAGTTGTTTTGTTTTTTGATGTCTTAACTTCTATTTCATACTTTGCAGACAACACATTGGGGAAAATATAAATAATTGTTTTCAATTTGACTAAGGAGAATGTGATAAAAACAAAGATAGCTACGTTTAAAAAATTTCTCAGTTTTTTTTTTTAAATGGAAATTTTCTTCATTCAATACATTTTTTTAAACTAAAAAAGTATCATTCCTTAAAAACAAAAAAACAAAACCAACCAACCCAGAAAAATGAAAACTAAGACTTTTTCTGTGTTTGTTTTTTGATGAAATGTAGAAATTTTCCACTGGGGGAACTCCCCAAACTAATTTTCTGACCAGCTTTAATTTGAGGTGTGAAATATCACACCTTTTTAATGGTATCCAATGTCGAACATTGCCATTATCTACTGTATGATTCATTTGTTATAATTTCTTTACCTCCTCAACAGAAACATCAGTTTAATGCAAACAAAATGTTTACACTAATGTAACACGTTTTATTAATGGGACCATTTGACTACTTGCATTCCATTGTTTCAGCTCTTGTTAAATTCAGATGTTGCCATCATACCTTAAGAAATGAATCTTTCGACTCACACTGAACACTGCAGTTCCTAATGAGAATATAGCAAGTTGTTTCAGTACTTCTGATATCTTCAGTATGGTTTGTAATTACTGTAAGTGTACTTCATCAGTGTTGTGGAATCTAAAGATTTTCAGATTTACAAGATGTTTGATTAATCTACCTCATAATCTTCATGTCTTTCTAAACAGATTGTGGCATTCAAGATATTTATCAACCACTTCCAATTTTTTAAATACTGTAAGGACGGGCTCCTGCCCGGTCCAGTCCTGGCGGCCCTTCCGCGGGCCCAGGCTCAGAGGAAGGCCACTGCGCCTTCCTACTTGACAGGGGAATGTTAGTTTTACAGTCTTTCGCCCCGGCCCCCAGGCAGGGCGGGCGAGCCAGGGGTCTTTCGCCCCGGCCCCCAGGCAGGGCGGGTGAGCCAGGGGTCTTTCGCCCCGGCCCCCAGGCAGGGCGGGCGAGCCAGGGGTCTTTCGCCCCGGCCCCCAGGCAGGGCGGGCGAGCCAGGGGCAGTGAGCTCGAGTTCAGCGGGCGGTAGAGGCGATTTCCCTTTTGGGGGTTGGCAAGGATCAGGGGGGAGGGGAGGGGGACACAGGCCCACCCAACTCCACTGCGTCCCAGCCCAGGGCCCTAGCAGTGGCACGGGTGTTGCCACTCAGTCGGCGGGGCTCCTGCTGCAACACGCCGACGGGGCGTTACCCCTAGTACAGCCACGCCTCTGGCTGTCCCTGGGCTCCTTCCTCCCTGGGTTCCCCGGTACCTATGTCCGTCGGTTCCTCTGGGTCATCGGGGTACACCGCACGGGGTAGGCCAGTCAGTCCTTCTGCGTCCACGGGGGGTAGGTTGGGAAGCTCCTCAGCGAGGGGCAGCTCCTCCAGATCACAGGGCTAGGGGTACGGTTCAGCCTCTGGCAACTCCTCCAGGTCGGATCCTACCTCCAGGGGTTGGGTGTCTGGCAGCTCCTCCAGGTCCAGACCGGCTTCTGGGTGGAACTCCCAGCTCTCCGGTTCAGGGGGCTCGTCCCAGCCGATGCGGGCCTGAGGCTGGGCCCAGCGCTTCGGGCCTGTAGGCCTCGGCCAGTCCAGGGAGCCCGGAGGCCCAACCCAGGCCTTAGAGGCGGGTCGCCGGGGTCGCCCTGGGGACCGCAAGGCCGGGAGAGGGTTACCTGAGGCGGAGGTCTGGCATGGTTCGGCCCTTTGCTGCAGCCGGCGACGCAGTGCGTCTGTCTCCGCCGGCAGCCTTTTTCCTTCTGAGCTGCAGGGCCTGCTCTTTATGGCTGCCGCCCTCCCTAAGGCTCCGCCCCCCTGCTGTTGGGTTGGCCGCCCGGCAGGACCTATCGGGGCCCAGCGGCCTGGTTGCCGGGCAGACTGGGCTGCCGGCAAGTCTAGAGTCTGATTGGGTGCCTGCGGCCCTTCCGCGGGCCCAGGCTCAGAGGAAGGCCACTGCGCCTTCCTACAAATACACATTTGCAGTATTTGGAAAGACCAAACCAATTTTATGATTTAAACAAAAGTGATGCATTGGCAAAACAGTTCCAGTATATAATATGGTATGTTTCAATACTGCTGCAACTAAATGTGATATGAAGATCATTTAATCTAGTACAAAGATATGTGAAGAAGTACAATGCATTTACATTATGACTGGAATGTTCAAAACCGTTCAGCATAGGCCTAATTCTGCTCATATTGAAGCCAATGAGAGTTTTATCATTGACTTCAGAGGGAGCAGAATGTGGCTGATTTGAGTGCACTTGAAAATCTCCTTCTGCCTGTGTAGGTTAGAGATGTGCACATGGCCAATAAGAATTCTTTTAGAGAAGATCAATTGTGTACCAATAAAATGTACAGGATTTGGATCATTGACCTAAATTCAAATGGTATTTAACTGTGGTGATGTACTGTGCATTTAAAGCAAAAGATCAAAAGTTTCTTCCACAGAAATTAATTTCTGTAACTAACTGAGTGAGATTCTGTGCTGTGCCTCTTAGAGATGTGGCATAGAACTCACAGACCAGAATAAGTGGGGGCTTAAAAGTGCAGCAAAGAACCCAAAGAACAGGATAAATGAGGGCTTTGCCTCTCTCCCATTCCCCCAATTCTGGTCTGGAGAAATATCTGGCATAATTTAGACAGCCTTGGAGACCTGTCTAAATTATGGCAGCCTCCTTGGGCTTCCCTATATGCCAGAGCAGTTTTTAGAATCCCTGAAGTGTGGCATGCTGCAGGCCAGTGGCATGAGTAACAATAAACATTTGATTGCTTTTGGAAGGGCACATTCTGTGGCCCCACTGGGGCCAGAGGCACTTGCTCTCCCTCTACACTCTTCCCTCTCTTCTGGAGGAGTTGGCTGTCCCCCTATGACTCCGGGGCCTGCTCAGTCAGCTCTCCCCCCGTGACCCCAGGGCCCGTTCTCAACCTGTGGCCGGATGAGCTGTTAGCTCCCACCCTGGCTCCGGTGCTGGAGGAGTTCTGTGCCCCTGCTGACTATTGGGAGGGCTGTGTCCCTGCTTGGCCACCCTTGTGCATGCCCCTGCTGCAGGCTTGCCCCTACAATTCCCTTGATGTCCTCAGCTCCATCTCAGCATGCTTCCTACAGCTGGTCTTATAATGGTGTCTTCAGCAGATAGCCTTATGGGTGTCTTTCACCAGGCCTGCACCTGGTAATCCTTCTCTGGCTAGATTCAGGGCTTTGAGGTGCCTATTACACAGAGTAAAGGGGCTGGAGTGATGGTGAGGAGGTCACCCAAAATGTCCATAACTGCACAATATGGTATTTGGCATGTTGGTCTTTTTCTAAGGGGAAAGGGTAAATGGAAAAGTGAACTCTTTGTTATTGCTATGGTATCACAGATTACATTTACACCAAGTTGGTGTCATGTTTAGAAATACTGTGCATAAATCACACAAAGACTTGAAAATTAAACAAAAAAAAATTATACGAATAACTGAGAACAGAAGAAAATAAATAATATAAGCAATGTCAGACTATATTATCTGTAGATGTAGAAAAAGATTACCATCACATACAGTTAAAAAAGACTGATTTCATCAAGGGGAAGGTAACACATGCAAAGTGTGTTTGCTGATATTAAACAGAAATGGCAGGTGCAAGGAAGTACAAAGAATATTAAAATTTTAAAAGTTACTGTGTTCTGGTTAGACAGACAAAATGGGTGAGATAATATCTTTTATTCGACCAACTTTTGTTGGTGAGAGAAATAAGCTTTGGAT
This sequence comes from Emydura macquarii macquarii, assembly GCF_026122565.2. NCBI lineage: Eukaryota > Metazoa > Chordata > Testudines > Chelidae > Emydura > Emydura macquarii. The sequence continues at coordinate 10,708,035 of NW_027132342.1, read as the reverse complement.
CTTACACAGAGCTCTTCTTCAGATCTGGGAAAGGAACTCCCAGCCTCACAGCAAAATGCAAGGTGGAACAGATTGTTTAGTGTAGGTAGTTAGAACAAATTCTAAGGGACCATTCAAAGTAGAGTGGTTCGTTAACACCTCTTCAGTCATAGAACCAAAAAAGGGGGTTAGTGGATTACAGATCGTTGTAATAGGTCATAAATCTCTGTTTAGTCCATGATTTCTGGTGTTTAGCAGAGGTATGAATTTAAGCTCTCAAGCTCGACTTTTGAAAGTGTTGTGCAGGTTTCCTTCGAGGACAAGGACTGAGAAGTTAGATATAGAGTGATCACTTTGTGACAAGTGTTCAACCACAGGTGAAAGGGTGTTTTTGTCTTATCATTTTCCTGTGTGCGTTTATTCGAGAGTGTAGTGATTGTCTAGTATCTCCCATTTAATTGTTGGGGCATTTAGTGCACTGCATGAGGTACACCACATTCTGTGATAGGTGTGTACAGGACTCATGGATCGTGAAGGTGGTATTGTTCATTGTAGCAGTGGAGCTATGTCTGCAGGTTTTGCATCTGTTGTTCTGGCAGGGTTTCGTGGCACTTTGAGTTAGTGGCCCATGGTCTGTGGGGATCTTCTTTCTGATAATGAGCTTGGAGTAGGTGTGAGGTTGTTTGAAGGCCAGAAGAGGGGGTTGAGGAAAGTGTTCTTTCAGGGTTAGGCTCCCATCAACTATAGGTAAAAGTTGTTTGATGGTACCCCATAAGGGTTTTTCAGTGTGGAGTGGTAGGTGACTTTGACGGGATCTCCGGGGTACAATCTGGAACTGTGGGACCAATATGCCCCCTTAACTCTCCAGCCTGGACTGTCACTCCCAAAGCCTTGCTAATGACAAGCAGTAAATCCCTCCGGCGCAGTTATCACTTAGCCCAACAGCATGTGGAACCCCACACCCAGCTAGATTGCATGAATGATTACCTGGATTGCCTCTCACACTGTGATGCTGTCAGCAAGCTACAAACCTCTGGCAGGTATTGCACTTACACAGATATCCACAGGCAGAGACACACCCAACAAAGTTATGTGAGTGCTTTCCCCGGCTACTCATGGACCAACAATAGACAGGCACTAGCCAACCCCACCCAGCTCCTCAGTCTTACATCCCAGAACTGTACCATCTTGCACTGGTCAGAACCTAGCCAGTGTAAATTCATTATTCAACTCGCCACTTCTTCAAAGGAGTGTGGACATGCACTAGACTTTGTAACCTGAACAGATATCCCAATCATTTCAACCAAAAGACACTGTTTTAGGTAAAATATAAAACAGATTTATTAACTACAGAAAGATAGATTTTAAGTGATTATAAGTGGTAGGCATAAAAGATCAGAGTTGGTTACTTAAGAAACAAAAGTAAATTCACAGTCTAAGTTCTACAAACTAAACAAGATTCAAATCACACAGTATCTTACTCTAACAAATGGTAGAAATAGGTTTCTGTTCCTCAATACACAGGCTGGAACTCTTTTCCAATCCGGGACTCCCTCCCCAGTTCAAAGTTTTTTTCTCCAGACGTGTTTCCTGGTTTTGACTTGTGAGGAGAGTGAAACCAACTGATGATCTCACTTCCCCTCTTTTATAACTTCTTCCAGCCTGCTGGAAAGATCTATGCTGTGACATGAGGGTCCGCCCCCCATTGGTCAAGCAAGGTCCATTGTTTACATGCTCTCTCTGTGAAGGCTCCATTGTACACAGTTCCTGAGACAGTGGATTCTTGATGGGTGTTGGTGAGCCATTAACACTGTCTGGCTACTCCATTGTTATATCTGAAAGGCTGGTTCTGGGTGTTCCCAACCTCATAACATATTTCAGTAACACACACATAGCAAACCTTCATATCTTCACATACGATAGCACATAGAATTCAACAGGATATTAATGTTCAACAGATCAAACCTTTTTAAATGATATCTCAGAAGGCACACTTTGTACAATACATAATATTATTATGAGTCAGTGGTGAATATAGGGTTCCAGGGTGCTGCTTTGAGATGCAGAGTGTCACAGTGACAACTAGGGCTGTGTGACTGGAGGAGTTTTATTTCAGTATTGAAGCAGACTCTCTCAGGGTAGTTGGGTGGCCTGTCCTATGATACGATCTACTTCTCTTGCGGCGGGTCCTTGTTTGTTGAAGGCAGTTTTAAGTGTGTTAAGGTATATATCCTGGACTTTCTTCTTGGAGCATATTCTGTGGTATCTGAGTGCTCGGCTGTAGATAACAGAATTCTTGGTGTGTTTGGTATGGTATGATCCGTGGGTTTCTTATATATGGTTGTCTGTAGGGTTCCATTGTTGAAGCTGATTGTGATGTTCAGGAAATTGATGTTAGTGTGGGAGTGTTCCAGAGAGAGTTTAATGTATGGGTGGTGGTTGTTTAAGTTGTGGTGAAAATCTCTGAGGGAGTTTATACCATCTATGCTGAGGATGAAAATATCATTGATATCAGTATCTTATTGGTTTCCTGGTGCATTTGTTAAAAAATTCTTCTTTAAGGTGTCCCAGGAAGAGGTTAACATATTGGAGAGTCATCCTAGTACTCATGGCTGTTCCCATGTTTTGGACAAGGTGTTTGTAGTTGAATATAAAATTGTGTTATGGGTGAGGATGGAATGGATAAATTTGGCAATTTGTTTGGGGTAGATATCTGAGTGTTGCCCATTGTCTTGTAAATATTTGAGGCAGGCAGCTATGCCATCATTGTGAGGGATGTTTGTGTATAGGGAAGTGACTTCCATGGTGGTGAGGAAAGTGTTCTCAGGAACGTTATAAATGTTGCAGAATTTGTGGAGGAAATCACTTGTGTTCTGGAGGAAGCTGGCCCTTTGTATGGTGAGTGATTTGAAGATGGTTTCAATGAGTCCTGATATTCCTTCAGTAAGAGTGCCAAGGCCAGATATAATGGGTCTGCCTGGGTTTCCTTGTTTGTACGTCTTGGGAAGTATGTAGAAGGTCCCCGGGATGGGTTCCTGGTAGATGAATTTGTACACTCTCTCTTGGAGTGTTTTAGGGAAGGATTTGATTATATCTTTAAGTTCCTGGGTAAATTGTGGTGCACGGTCTTCTTTGACTTCTTTATAGTGGGTGGTGTTGAAGAGTTTTCATTTGGCCTCATTAATGTAGTCATCTCTGTTGAGGACTATCATGGTGCCCCTTTTGTCTGCTGCTTTCATCAGTAACTGGTGGTTAGATTTCAGGAACTGTAGGGTTGTCCTCTCAGCAGTGTAGAGATTATGATGGATGTGATGTTTGTTAAGGTGTTTGCAGTCAATTTTTTTCCTGCTGCAATTAATGTAATGATCAAGAGGGTAGTCTCCTCCCCTCTGTGGTGTCCAGTCAGTTTATTCTTTTTTCTTATGATTGTAGCTGGGGATTGCTAATTGTGAGTAGTGTGTAAGCCAGGTCTGAGTGTCTCAGTGACACTCTCCCTGCTCAGCAGCTGAAAGGGGGGCACTTTATTTGCATGGGCTTTGTATCTGCATGAGTACAATTAAGTATTTAGCATAACTTACCTAGGTGCTGAGCATAATTAGAAATGGTTAGCAGGGCTGGTTTTGGGCTACAAACCACTTTTGTGTTAACTACTGGGGTAATGAAATGTTGTCCTTCAATTGTATGAACAGATGTCAGCAAAACTGTGCTTAGTCTGTTATGATAGAATCTGCACCCTAAACTAAACAGAGCTCCACAAGGGTGGCAGACAGATGTTTCAGCCTGGAAACGAGGGAGGGAGAGGTGGAGCAGTCTCCTATTGGGAGCACACTGGCCCTGGTAAAGGGCTGCCCCCAGGCATGGAGTGATTCTCTCTCCCCATTGTTAAAAGATAGAATTAATGACTCATCTTGGAGTCTTTTGTTTCTTGAAAGCAGGGACATTGCCTGTATGTCAGCAGAGGTTTACCCATGAGCTGAAATCATTAAGAGCTGAACCAGTAGAGGATCTGGGAAACCTTGCCTGACACCTAACAGAGCTGAGTGAGCACCAGGCTACTCTGGTGAGAGGCTGGCACAGTCGGTGCTGGTGCAGTCAGTGGAGAGGCTGGCACAGTCGGTGCCAGCCTGGGGCGGTCAGGGTCGGTGGAGAGGCTGGCACAGTCGGTGCCAGCTGGGTCAGTGATTGGCAGAGGGGTCGGCACAGTCGGTGCCAGCCCGGTGCAGTCAGCGGGAGCCAGGTGCGGTTGGAGCCAGCGGTTGGTGGGAAACAGGCGTGGTCGCTGCAGCGGTCAGGGACTCAGAGAGGCCCGAAGGCGGTAGGAGACAGGAGCAGAGGGGGCCTGGTCAAGCCCGTGTCGGACAGGAGCGGCATAGGGGGTGGAGCCACCCCCAAGAGGTGGACATTGCAACCGACTCCGGTCAGTAGAGGGGGAAGAAGGAAGGGAGAGGTGAAGGACACGCCTGTACTCTGGGAGGGGTTTGGTTCATTGAGTTCATGAACTCTGTTTGCACTGTTCCCCAAACCAGTGCTGTGTTACCTCTCTTTTGCTATTAAAAGGTTTTTTTTCTACACTCAGACTCTGTGCTTGCGAGAGGGGAAGTATTGCTTTTTGGGGGGCGCCCAGGGAATAGTGTGTAATTTCCCAGGTGACTGGGTGGGGGCTCAAGCCAGTTTGGTGTTGTATCATTGAGAGGGACCCCTAGATATAGAACCCGGCCCTTGCTGCTGCCGACGCGGTCTGGCAGAAGGGTTACAAGTGTAATTGTATTCTGGTTCACATTTGTGTTTTCTTTTTCCTTTCTCTCACCATATTCTACTTCCTTCTCTGTGTTGATGCATCTTTTCTTCATATTTTCAGCATCTCTTTCCCCTTATATTATAGTATAATTTTCATATTTCATCTCTTAATTATCTCTGTTTTCTTTTATAAGCTGAGTAGTTTTACTTTCAGTTTTTAATTCCCATTCCTTTCTGTTGCCCACATCACTTTCCTAATCTCTCTCCCATCTCCATTGCCTCCACCATAGTTTCTATTTTCCCACCTCATTGTCCTCTCCCACTCTTCACTCAGGGCCTCTCTCTTCCCCAGTCCTATTTCTCCTGAAATTGTACCCTTCCCTTATGGACCCAATTATTATCCTGGTGCCACCCTGGTGGCACTCTTCATCCTTTCCACAGTACTCTATCTGTCCCCACCTTTCCTGGTACTGTTTATCGGGGTACTCCAACCCCAACCCCCTTTCCTTCTAGTGCAGTGTTTTCCCCATTCTGTCCCTGCTGAAATTCTCTGTTGGGAGAGAAAAGCAGCCAGCACAGGCCTCCCACTTTTCTGCCCTATTGTTGCTTCCTATCTTCCCAAATTCCCACCTGCCTGGGAACCATCATGGAAAGTAGGAAAACAAAAGGAAAGACAGCAAGGCTGTGTGAAATCATATGCCACAGTAGCCCCTACCAACAAGGAGAAGAAACTTCAGATGAAGCCCCACTATCTGCTGTCTGTGTGAGATTTCAGTAGAGCAACAGGGAGGTGTGACATGGTGCGAACAAGTGAGTGTCACATCCAAAGCATAGTGCTTGGCAGATAGTGTGGACTAGGTATAATACTATGTATTCCCCTCACAGGGTTGCTGAGAGACCCAACTTTGAGCTAAAAAAAAAAGGAAAAATTTCTGTGAAAGTTTTGGTGGAAAATTTATCCATTTTTGTTGTCAAATTTTGATTTTCAAATTTTTTTTTCGGTCCAGCTCTACCTGGAGTAGAAATGCAAAGCAATATTATCATCATTAGATCTGGGCAAAACGTTTTTGAATAAATAGTTTATGTGCTGAAAAATTCAGTTTTGGATCAACCAAAACTATTTGTAAATTTGGTCAAATTCATTGAACAATTTAAATAAAAAAAAAAATACACAAGAGTTGACAGGGTTCATTTCTTGTTTGCAGACACCTTGCTTCCTTTCCCAGATCTGAAGAAGAGCTCTGTGCAGCTTGAAAGCTTGTACCTTCTGCCAACATAAGTTGGTCCAATAAAAGATATTATCTCACCTACCTTTTCTCAACGGTTTCATTTTGACATTTTCAGCATGAAATGTTTTGACTTCTCATTTCAAGCATATATTTCATTTAGAAATGTAGATGATTTTATTTAAATAAAACAAACAAAAAAGCTTAACACTCACTTCAAATGAAATGAAAAAAAAATAGAATAAAGTAATTTCAGGTCTAACAAAATATTTTATTCAATACAAACTAGGTATTTTGGGGTTTTTTGTTTCAGTGAGCAAAATAGATTGTTTCCATTTTGGGTGAACCTGAAAAAATTTTCTCTCTAATTTTTCCATTTGGCCCTTGAGCTGAAAAAGAAATTATTTGCTCCTGTCTAATTTATAATCACTGTTGATTGCAATGAGTTACGTTTTGTATAATTTCCTGTTCTGATTATATTTGTCCTCTCAATGGAATTATTTTGAACTCTCTTTTTCCAACAGGAAGTTAAACTGTAAGGCTGAAGCATCAGGAGCTGGAAGTCTAAAATAATCTGAAGTACAGTAAATCTTCAGTAGATCTTTGATAAGTGGGCTATTCTTACCTTTGGGTTATAGAGATTTGGAAGCTTTTAAGTGAACTTTCATATTTTCTTTTGATGCAGCTGTTCTCTTACTCTCTCTATCTCATACTCCAGCAAAAAATTTGTACCTGTCCGTTGAAGACTTCTCCCTTGTCATCTTAATAAAGTCGTCTAGTTTTGTACATTTTATTAAATTGTTCTTGTCTGAAGAACTGAAAACTCTCTAATTAATTTATTAATACATTTATGAATATGTTTTTTCTGCTTTTTCTCATCTGCCTCAGAAATCAGATGGAAAGTCATAGTAGAAATTTGCAGGCTATTAAGCAAGGATTTTAAAAATGATTTTGACTCATGCTTTCTCAGCACAGGCCATCTTTTGTACAGTGACCTGCTCACATGATTGAAACTCTGCTCATCTCAGCATTTAATTACATTCAGCAGTTTGCTTTATGGTATTAGACTGGTACTGAGTTTGGTAAGATTACTGTATTTTCATGAATTTTACATTCATTCATAAGTCTGTGTTAGAAAAATTCATAACTGAATGGAATTTTTTGAGGTTGAGATTCTATACAAGCACCAGGGTAACTTTCAGGAAAGTAAGATTTCAAGTAACAATTCACTAATCCCACCCACACTAACAGACTAAATAAACACTGTTGTAAACTCAGGTACGGAATAACAGCATGTGAACAGAAGATTATGTCTTATACACTTGATGCCTCAATGTAAGTGCCTTATCATACCTTTTCTAATATACTATCCAGGGGCAGAAAGAAACACTGTTTAATAGTAATAGGAAATATTGGAAAATTGGGAAGAATTGAAGAAAAAAAGTGTAAATGAAAAATGGGGAGTGAGGGGAGCAAGAGCAGATGTTTCTGTACACATATGTTCACATATGTATGTATGTTCACATATTCACAGAGAAGAGGAGAAACATTCAAATAATGAACATGCAATATAAATAGAGCTGGTTGGAAAATGATTACATTCCATGAAAATTTTCAAAAATTTTTGTCAACATTTTTTTTTTGCATTTTCATCATTAAGCCCAAACTTCAATTTTTCTTGTGGTTTCTATTTGCCAGAAACTAAAAAAAACATACAATTGTTTTTAAGTATTTGTTTTTCTGATAAAAACCTGAACATGTTTTATGAAAACATTTTGATCAGTTCTACATGTAGAACTTTTATTAGTGTAAAACTAGGATAATTATATTCCTTCCTAGTCAGTATGAAGTCACAAACACAATAGTAGTACCTTTATACTGCACCAGACTCACATACATTTAAAAATTGTACTGGTATTACACGGCCCTTCTCCAATCAAGCCAAGCTGTACTAATACCATGAATCCAACTGTTTAGGTTCCACAGAGAGAAAAAAATAACTAATGACCATTACAAGCCTCTGAGAATTACATATTGTCAACTTCAAACATCTTGAGTCAAGCACCCTGAAGTAATGAGATTGTGTTAAAAATCATGAGATTAAAACACTGAACTGATTTATTTGCTGTCTTGTTTTTGAGCCTTTTGTTCATGTTTTCCTCTACATCCAGGAGTACTAGAAACTTTCCTTTTAAAAAAATGAAAGCTGATCTTCCCACATAATCACCTTACTTCAGGAGGTGGGCTTTTAAGAAAGATACCGAATACTGTTAGAGATGGCAACAATATAATTACCTAAACAGGCTTTTGTGTATAACATCATACATTAAAAACCCAGAATATCAAACCTACCATGGATAGAAACAGTATTTTTACATAATTGGGAAGGACAGAGCAGCTCCTTTCTAATGGTCTAACACACCCATTTTTAGCACCAGACATTGGATGAGTTACAAATCTAGAACAAGGGGCAAGAGAAAGAGAAGGAAATAATCACATTTTTGAATCTTTAAGAAAAGAATGTTTGAAGCTGCTCTGAGATTTGGAATATTAGACGTAGTCATTATATAGATAGATCAGTGAGCAGAAACATGGTTCTGCAATTTATCACATCAGTGTCATCACCACATATCTAGCATTTATATGTATAGATCTAATGGAATCCAACTTATCTAACAAAGCAGATTCTCAGCTAGTGTAAGTTGTCATTGCTCCAATTGACTTCATTTGAATGGCCACAACCATAACTGGAGACATGCTGATCAGTGTTCTGCTATTGACAAATATTGTTAGATACTTAGGGTTCCTTTTTAAAAGGAGTCCCTAAAATTGTGATGATTTTCCATGTGCACCTTTTGGTGCATGGAATTGGCATTTAAGACATAAGAATGGCCATACTGGGTGATCAGACCAATTGTCCATCTAGCCCAGTATCCTTTCTTCCAACAGTGGCCAATGCCACATGCTTCAGAACAGGGCAATTAGCGAGTGATCCATCCCATCATCCACTCCCAGCTTCTGGCAGGTATACATGCAAATAGAGTAGTTAGAGGTTTAACTGAAAAATCTGCATGCATAAAATTGCACACACAATGTTTATACACTGTTCTGCTGCCTTTGAAAATTAGACCCTTTGTAAAATTTGTTTTTAAACCCAAGACTTGGTCATCTATTTTATTTCAGGCAGAGGTCAACATTAATTTATGATGGACATTAAGTTATTCAGCCCAGTCATTGTTATAAACAAACTGTTTTGATCAATTATTAACTGGTTATTTTTGTTACCCACAGCAGGCATTGGAATGAATGCGGAGGACTTAGCGCCTCCACTATAAATAAAACAATCCACAACAGATTTGCTATGGCTGTATAAAGAAGCTGTATGCAGTAATATGACTGAAATACAGCAACCACTATTTACTGCAAAACATTGCACATTCATATTTCATGAGGTTTTTCCCAGAGGACGAATGGTTAAAGGAGAGAGTGAATTCTATTAAATATTTAAGAATCTATAACATTTTATAAAATAATTAGGGATGCAGCAAGTAGTAACAGGATGATCATTATTGTTAAGTTACTCTTTAGCCACCTAGATTTAGGTCAAATGGAATTTGGAAGACAGTTGGTAAGCAAGCGGTGAGACCTTGGATGGTGAATGTCTAGTGTAATTTTTTTTTTAAAACTTATGATATAAGATTCTGCACCATCAGCTCTCTACTGCCATGGGACTGAGAGTCTAAGCTGGGAATTTCAAAGGGATTTAAGTGCCTCGTTCCTATTAAATTTCAATGGGATTTGAGTTCCTGACTCCCTTAGGTTTCTGGAAAATCCCAGCTCACCTATACAACCCTGATCCTTTTCAGAATGGGTCCCACTGAAGTCAATAGATATCATCACAGTGTATGAAGTTAAGCATTGTGTGTCTTTTTGCAGGATGGAAGCCTAACTGTGTTCTATTCCATTTTATAAATGCCTCTATCTAAAAAGGGGTCATGTTAGAGTCAAGCACCAAAATGGAAAGTTCAATTTTGATATTTCCATCATAAGATTTTACTTTTTATTACACTGATTTAAAAAAAAAAGTTAAATGAGCTTGTAAGAGCACACTATCATTCTTTACAAGCGCACAGCATCAGAATTAAGCGTACTTGCAGAATCGTACATTCAGGATCCTGTACTTAATTCTTCTATAAAATGTTTTTTAAGTTACACTGGCAATACTCTTCCCATAATTATTTGCTGTGCTAAATGTGTGTGAAATATTATGAGGCTGCTAAACAACTTGAAAGTCAACATTTTTGTGTTTTATTCTAAACTAAAAAACTAATCTTACTATAGAAAACTTTGCTAAAAGACACAATTTTTAGCCTCTTTTTCAGTGGACATTAGTCAGTTTTTTGGGAGTTGGGCCAATTTTTTGAATGAAAATGGCTAACACATCAAGAGCAGGAGAAACGTCACACTTTTCAGTTTTCTGATATACATGAAGCAATTACAAGAAAATTGCAATGAAACTGCCTGAAATGAAACAGTTACAATGTTTATATGAAACCTATGAAACAAACTTTGAGAATTTTGCATGGCTCATTTATTAGCCATCTTGGGTTAAATCGTCCTGTAATCTGTGTTCTGGTTTCCCTTTTGCTGCTAACTGGAAACAGGAATTAATTGAAAAGTAGAGCCTCGTTAGAGAGAGGTTTACTTGGTGCTTTCTATTGATTTTAGTAAGAGAATACGATGGTTTCTTAAATACTAACTTCCTCCAGAGACTGAGGAACCTTCTCCATTTCTGTTGAGATGCTATTCTATACAAGTCTCAGTGGAAACAGATACTTTAGGCTACAATATTTCGGACTAACCAGGCAAGCAAAGAAAATAGTTTTTCTCTATTATGTGGGAGAAGAACAGCATTCTAGCAAATTTGACTTGAGAGAAGTGATCTCACAGTTGGTCATCAGCCTTATTTTTACTTCTTCTTTGGGGTGACCCTGGCTTTCATTCCTGTATCCTTCCAGCCAATACAAAATTCACTCCAGTGACGTATGCGATTTTACAACAGAGTGCAAGGCACTGTGGTGACCTTGGCCCAAGCTCTGATGCTATGGCATGGTACCAGTTAAATATTAGCACATACGTCACAAGCTTGAGATGCAAAGATTTGGATTTTAGGCCATGATGTGCTGCCAAAATTGTCACAAGGAGCTCTTTCAATAAAATAAAATGAAATAAAATAAAACCCTCCATCACAATTAGCTTTTAATTATTTATAGTTTGATAGCGCCCAAAGACCTTAATCAGCTTGATAGGCAGCTGCTGTGCAGAGACCACTACTTATCAAACTGACCAATATTGTCTCATTGTTTCCTTGTGCTCCCAAGTCTGTCTGTATCCATCTCGTCTCTTATCTCATACTTAGATTGTAAATTCCTTGGGGCAGGGACTGTCTTTTGTGTTTGTACAGCACCTAGCACCAGGGAGTCCTGGTCCATGATTGGGGCTCCTAGGCACTAACATCATAGAAATAATAATAAATGAATCAGGTTTGGGTTCCCATTGTGATGGGCATAATGCAAGCACACAGGAGACAGCATGAAATCTGAGCCCCGCTGAAATCAGTGACAAAACTCCCATTAACTTCAATGGGACAGGATTTCACCCCTGGTTCCTGTCCCAAAGATCTTACAATCTAATTAAGACAGGAAGCAATAAGTGGGGTGTGGAAGGAAGGATGAGGGTAACAATTTTAAAGGTAATAAAAGTCCATGGACTAGCTGTGTTCTCTGTTGATTCTTGATACATCCCCAGGTAAAATCCAGTATCTACCCTTCCCCGCAGACATTAATCAGCTCCATAATCTTCTCCCTCTCATATCCACCAGTCCTTTTCCTTTCCCCTCCCAGGCCTATTATTCTCAGTCAATCACACTTTCCCCTCCCCCATACTTGGCTGAGACTAAATATCATGTCTACTAATATACACAGTGTTGTTTGCCTTTGTATTAGTTTTATTTTGATTGGAGTTGAGCCTTTGCCAGGGCCCTGGATCCAAAGCTGGTGAGACTTTGGTGAAATTTAGGTCCAGACTTTCTGTCTCAGGCTCATTCCTAATTTTGTACACTCACACAAATATTCACATTGCCTTTATCGGTTTGTCATAAAAAGCACAAACAGCACAATATTCTATTAAGTAATAGCTTATATGGAGTCTTATGCAGCCATAAGTTACATGTGCAGGTCAGGACAAACAGTACATGTTTTTATGTCTAAAGGATGCACCATGTTATTTTCTGCCACAGCTGCATAAGGTGTCAATTGATGTAATGGGAAGAGGTATTATGAAGCCTTGGTGTCCTGAGGAAAATAACCGACTTAGGAAGATGAAATGCAATGTTAGACACTTCCAAGAAGAAGTGAAGAAGAAAGAATACCAAAAAGGAGTGAATTTTTCAGCATGATTAATTACTAATTAATTATTATTTGTGCCATCCCCAAGGGTGTGCTGGACACTCCACAAAAGAAACAGACAAGGTGTTTAGGCACCTAAAGACGCAAAAAGGGCTGGAAATAAAACCAGTCAGTACATGGGACTATAATTTTCTATACTGCTTAGGCCCTAATCTTGCAAAAAATACGCACATGCTTAATTTTGAATATTCTGATTGAGCTCAGTGGGACTACAGTGTGAAAAGTCAAGTGCACACATCAGTCTTTGCAGGATCAGGCCCTTATTTTAGCGTGACTGGCAACTGTATTCAGGGGAGCGACGCTCAAAGGTGGTTTTGCCTGGACTCAGCTGTATGACAATGTGGCTATTAATTCAATGATATCTGTAAATGGCGAGGGTTAAGCTCTCCTTCTTGTGTAGGTTACCCTCTCACCAATAAAAAATGGATGGAAGCTACTGGAAGACAATCACCAAAATAATCCCATGCAGGACAGTAGCTCAAATATGGGCACGACAGTGAGCTCTTTTTGCAAAGAATACATCAACCATTTCTTATGTCTATGGACAGAATTAAAGCAGCAGGTGCTATAACAATAGATACTCAAAATGAAAATCCATACAGGATTTATTTCACCAAACAATTTGACATAAGGATGGAAACAGTATATCTTAAAGATCTGCATCAACTAAGCTGTGCCCATCCTTGGGCGGCATAGCTCCTTCAAGCAGGTAAAAAAAATCCCCAGAAAAATACGACAGTGTGTTCATTCATGCCAACTATTGATAGCAAAGAGAGGTTTGTTTGCAGCATCAGCTGGTGGCCATGAGAGAAATAGAAGGGGCTACAATTCATCATTGAATTGCTGGTGCAAATACTTGAAAGGTAATGCTATGAGCTTGAACACTTAAGCTGTTCATGAAGTATCCAATCATATTCTTGTTTGCTGTTTGTCACTCCCCCTCTTCTCACCAACCCGTAGGTCTTTTGTACAGTACAGTTTCCCTACCTAACATTCTGACACTAACTTTCTGTGTGACCTTGGGCAAGTCATTTAATCTCACCGTATCTCAGGTTCCCAACTGAAAACGGAAATAATATTTCTTTTCTTCCACTCTTTGTCTGTTTAGTCTCTAAACACCTTGGTGTATTATTATGTGCATTATTATTTGTGTTCTGGGTGCACTTAAGGGGCTTCATGATGGATCAGGGCCCAATTCTGCTAGGCCTGGCAGAAGTTTCACACAAACAGACGTTTCCCTGCACTGAAGGCTCTAAGTAAAAAATAACAGACAAGGTGGATGCAGCAAGCAGACAGGAGGAGCACTAGCCGACAATACTGGCCTGCATGAAAAACTGTGGCATGTCAAATGCCTTAACCATTGCTGATTTTTTTGTAGGCCTATCTGTGTATGTATCTTAATTTGTCCATGGACTGCTTAGTACAAGGGGGTCTTGCTATCTGTTCCTGCTCTAGATTCTCCTGCAATTCCAAACAATTAGAGTTGACCAAAACAAGTGAACATGTTAATAAAATTCTCCGCCCCCACCCCTAATTAAGTTAAAAATCTTGAAACTTTTAAACAAATTATTTAGCTGGCTGAGAAATGGGATGACATTTCTGTGACAAGTTTCACAAAACTCACTGTACCTCATTTAGTCAAAATTGTGATGAAAAATTGTGAAGTCTGACGTTCTTCAACCAGCTCTACAAATAATTAATAGGCAAGATCTAAGTATTCTTGTGTTTGCCTCTCAATAACCCTGTTTCCCAGCATTCTTTGATGCTGAGTCTCCTGCTTCTTTGGTCCTTAAATCTGAGCAGTTAACCTTCGACATGCTCTTTGTTATATGAATACTTCCTTTCCGTTCAATAGTCCAGCATTCCGCTTGCTGCTGCCATGTTTATAAACTTGTTTTTATTCTCTTTTATTCCTCTAGTTAGTATCTAATTTTGCCTTTTTGCTTCTTTACTTACATACCTTTTTTCTTCTCTATATTTCTCATTTTATGTAGGTTTTCCCTTTTAGCCCTACACTTTATTTCCATCTTGAAGCAGACTCAAATGAAGCCATACTGGCTAATTTAATATATTCTCATTTTCTTTCATAAAGGCATTCCTGGTTGCTGGGACTACTCAGTGCTATCCTATATGCTCTTAATCTACAATGTTACTACTTATGACACTTCACCCACTAACTTCCTTTGTTTCCTAGCAGAATGTACTTTCAAGTGCTCCATTGGCCTTCTCAGGTGCATAGGCAGAAAATTAAGAGAATTGTTGTCATGGCTGAGCTAAAGAGCTATTTTCCATGTCATCACTGCTGACATACTAAGAAACTTCAGAAGAGCATTGTCATGCACCAGTGGGAAGGGGAGAATAACAAATCCACACTAGCCTAATACTTCACATTTACTGAAGGGTAGCTAGTTTTAGCACCCCATGTCCACTAGGTGGCAGCCTCAGACTTACAAAGCAGTTTATTGCTGAGTTTAAGAGTAAAATGAAGGCGGGCAGTTTTTTTTGGACCTGGGAAGTGTGAAAATCAGCACTCTCCATGAAGTTCACTTTGCACATTGTCATACAGACCTAATTTACCTGTATAGCAATTAAAAACTATAGCGATGGGTGCTATAAGAAACCTTAAGATCAAAGGAGACATAAAACACAGAATTCAATATGCAGTATTGGATTTATCACTGCAATAAACTCCCATGTGACCCCCATAAGCTTTCTATGGACATTTGCATAGTTCTTCTATGGACAAGGAGCCCAATATTAGAAATAATCAAACAGGTTGTCCCGGGGGTGGATTGGGGAGACGGAACACTTTATTGCCTGCTCGTTCCACCTCGACACCGCGAGTGAGCAACGGGGGGGGGCGTTACTTTACAATTCTTTTATCCATAACAGTATGTAAATGTATACATTTTCAGCAACTCCCCATAGAGCCTTATTTGGTCACATTGGCACCTATAAAATGAATATTAACAACTACATAATGAATATAATTATAGCCGCCCCTGTTTGTTGTTTACAGGATTACCATACAGAGGTCAGGCACATCACCTTAAAACCTATACATTTTACACTAACATTCTTTGAAGTAAAGTCATGCCAGGGGGAGAAGAAAGATAATGCTTTCTTCCCACCAAAAGACCTTGCACAGGAATGGCGATAGACTCATCCCCTGCGCAGATGGCCAGGAAGGGAGGAGAAGAAAGAGATAACAGACTAACTAAATTCACACCAATTAACAGAAACAAGGTTTGTCCTTGCCTTGACCCCATTCCCTGTAATGTAGGCCTGACCACTTGTCTAGATTTTAACTTTTAACTTTCCTACACACAACATGCAAATGGTTAAACCACTCCTACACTTTTAACCAATTTCTCTCTCGATGAGGTAAGAATCAGCGTTTCAGGTAGCAGGAAATGATCACTGAAATTATAACTTTCCATTAAAAACATGGATCATGCTCCTGAACATGCCCAGGATGGCTGAGTTGTTAGGGCACGCTATCTGTAGAGTCAGGGTTCCCTGCTCTGCCATGGACTTCCTGGGTTACCTTCAACAAGCCACTTAGTTTCTCTGTGCATTAGTGCCTCATCGCAAAATAGGGATAACAGCACTTCCCTACCTCATGGGGCATTGTGACTCTAAGTTAAAGACTGCAAAGTGGCAGGATAATGAGGGACAGATAAATACCACAAATATATTATAAAGATAATGTCGAGCTGCAAAATTTGGATGTGGATTCAAAATACAAACTCCTACCAAATGGTAAAGGAGCATTTGGATATTGGATCTTGATTCAGGCCTCTCCCTAATTCACATTTAGGCCGATGTAAAGCAAACTAATGAACTTCTTTACGTCTTGACCAGAGTCCATTGAAGTCAATGGGAGTCTTTTTCAAGTGCTTTGAATTAGGTTTTGTATGCCCCGGAGGTTGTAAAAACTTTTAAATTATTATTGCAGCTGTATGTGCTACATATGTGCTGGTAATAGGCATGTGTTAAGTTGCAGAGTAATGTGATAAATAGCACTTATGAGCCTGTAGTAACCTCACCTGCCAACAAATCCATCTATCCTCTGAACATATTCTAACATTCCTACTCCTTGAGCAGTTTCTAACAGCTGCCATTTAAAAAAAAAATGCCATAAAAAGGTTTCCTTTCCCTTCCAAAAATTGTGAAATTTCTACCCTAACTTACATGCTCCTGAAATGTAGAATGGGCCATTTTCAGTACTGCACTGCTGACAGTTTAGCATCTGATATTTTGCAACTAGAGTTGGTTGAAAAATTTCCATGTGAACTGTTTCAGGCTTTTTTTTTTTTTTTTTTTTTGGGGGGGGGGGGGGGGGAGGGGGGCAGAAAATTGGTTTTTTGACTAAAGTAAATTTTTTGTGAAAAGTGTCTGCTTTCTGTAGAAACATGCCAATTTTTGCTGAAAGAAATTGAATGTCCAAAACCCCAAATATTTTTATTCTGAAATGCTGCTGAAGTGTCTCATGGGAGCTGTTGTTCCATTACTTCAGGGCCTCTCTGGGTTGCACTCCACAGCCAGACACCATCCTGTATAAATGTACTCTAGCCATGGGATGCCCATGATGCTCCCTGCCCTCATCAGAAGAATCATGGGAGATCTGCATCATGTGAGACGTAGTATGACAAGGGAGCCAGGCTTACAGAGGAGAAAGAAAACATGAGGGAACACAGCAGCATTTCCAAATCGACATATTTCATTTTTTGAATGAAGTATTTTGGATTCAGAGTTTTCACTGAAAAATTGAAATTGTGATTGGGAGGAAAAAAAATCTGACCAGCTTTACTTGTGACGCATCAGGGCTAAGAAAAGTTGCTTTCAAATGGGAATACTCACACCTTCCCAGTGACAAACAGAGCACTTTATCACTTTGGGAGGTCCTGATACTTTCTAATCATAGCATCACCTAAACCTGCTTTCTATAGTTTTTTTTATATAGTTTTTAGATATTTTAGAAATAAATTCGATTTTTCTCCCTTGAACATTATACATTTACAATACATTCATGATATTAGTGCAAGCTGACTTTACATTCAACGAGACTAAAAATATAATATTTTAAATGTTATTTATATTATTTTTTTATTTTGGATTGTAGGGTCTTTGAGGAAAGGATTGTCCTCCTACAAGTCTGTACATCTAGCATATTTTGGGTGCTACTGGAATAAAAAAAATAATTATAATAGCCCAAATTCTATGCAGGTGTAAATTGGTGCAACTCCAATGGCTTCAAGGGAGCCAGGCCAACCAAGATGAATGGAGAATTTTGCACAAAAACTCCTGCTGTTAGTGGTTACACTTTTCTGAATAAAACCTTTAGCACTGTGCCTGTCCTATGGGGGACTGAGGGTCTTAAGGATATAAGACAGGTCTCAAAGTCCACTGGTTTCTGGTGATATCCAGCTGATATAGAAGAGATGAGCCCATGGAGGAGGCTGTCCAGGAGCCACATGTAGCTCCCTGACTCTATGTTCAGCTGTTTAATTTTTAGAACAAGATGACAAAAGAAGGGCTTCTTTTCTCAGCTGTGCCCCATATTGACAGTGTGACCTTATGCCAGTCCCTTAGAAGCAAATCCTGAATCATTCTTAGAAGGTGCAGAGGGTCATCATTGTGTAGCAGAACTGGTGCAGCCAAAAATGGAAATTCTATCAATACAGCTTTTGACTTGTTCAGAGAAGCACACTAGAGGTTTTTTCGCCCAACAAGCTCATGACCTGAATTGTTCTAGCAGTTTAACTTTCATTTTTCTCTCATTACTTATTATTATAAAAAGCAGAACTAGCAGTGGCCTTTCCCAGCAATCAACCCCAATACTGCAGTTCTCTGTCAAAGCATTGGGGAATATTGATGAAGAGAATGTATTTATAAATCTGTGAGCACATAGCCTAGAGTGAGTGACTATGGAGGGAAAAGTAAAAAAAGACTGAAATCTGAGCTCCAAGGGTAAGTGATTGGTGTAGGGAATGGAACCATTTGCCTGTGCTTTAATATGGGGGGTTTCAGTGCTACTAAAAATAAAGATGAGCTCAAGGCACAAAATTTGGATCTGAATTTCTCCAGAGTTCAAGGGTTTTAATTCAGTCCATTATGGAGATCAGAATCAGTGGCAAAGATCCAAACCTCAATGTACTGTGCTGTTCTGATCCAGGATTTTGATTTGGGCCCATCTTTATCAAAAGGATTACCAGGGTGAACAGCTTCATCTGCCATCTACATTGACTTTATGCTTTACTTTGAGCAAATGGAGGGAACATAATTCACTGGAGTTTACATCAATGGAAGCATTGTTTGCATAGAGGATCATAATACAGCCAGTAGAGAGCAGACAGAGAACAGAGGGAGGCAGGGAGAACAGTGTCCTTGCTAAGCCACTGGAATGGGACTTGCTTTGTCCTTAGCCCGAGGTTATTGTGATTGAAAGGAGTTTGTAGCACTGAGCAGAAGAGTTAACTGCTTATTAAATGGCAGAAAATGATCCCAAGGATCTGTGTCTCAGCAGCAAAAGCAGAAATAAACCCAACAGGTCTCAGAAGCCTTTGTAGCACTTGTAAACTGAAAAGACATCATAATATGGCTAGTTTTTATACTTCAACAACAAAGGCACAGTATCCACTGCCATGATTTTCTCATATTGATTGTCTCTGTCCAAATCCTTTCTATTCCTTTTCCTCTTCACCCCCTCCCGCCCCCCCCCCCCCCCCCCCCCCCCCCACACACACACGCTCTTGTAGCTTGCAAGGAAATGTCACTGGGAGGAATAATGCAATTACCTAAGTGCACAGAGAGTGATCTGCTGTGAGAATTATGCACATGTCTGGACAAACATATATTTCCTTCCTCAATAATCTAACATGATAAAACAGTCTTCTAAGGACTGAGGTAATTAGCAAACAGATTTAGTTGATAAGTCTATGCCTAGTACTATGTGTAGAACTAAGAGGCAGCAAAACAATTCTGTCCAGATTATTTGTCACTTCCATTCTCCACTAGCAAAGTAGCCAAGTCTGTTATTACTATCAATATACTATTTAACAGAACCTAGTTTATGCCAAAAAAAACAAAAATAATTCATTTGAAAGACTCGTTATGGTTGCTAAGTGACAGCAATGTAATTATTACACAAAAATCTCTTCATTAAAAGAACATTAAGGTAGCAAAGTCAAGCACTCAAGAGCTAGGAAAGGCCAGATTAAGCTTTCCAGTACAATTTTGATTCAGCCTTCTGGTGCGTATGCATTATGATACAATCTTGAATTACATAAGCACATACTATTTTTCCCCTGTTTGTTGAAATCCTATTTCTTAAATGGCTTACATCTGCCTTGCTGGTTGTCTCATTCCTATATAAAATGGCTTTTACAGAGAAGACAGAAAAGGTCAGCTTTTTCCAGTTTTCCAAAAATTAATAAAATGACATTCACCGTCAGAGGCTATGTGTGTGGGAGAGGCAGGCACGCAACATCAATAGCTAAATGTTCCGGGGGACACATCCAGAGGGGCTGCTGTAGACTCTGCCCCACAGGGCAGCTGGGGTGGGAAAGGCCTTGGGCCTCCTCTCACCGGGCTGCCCAGCAGCAAGAAGGCAGCAGATCCCCCTGGAGGTGGCACCTGTTGTGTGTCCAGGGAGGGAGGAGGCAGCAGGAACATTCAGGGGATGAACGGCAACGCGGCAGAGGCGATGCGTGGGGCAGTCACGTGCCCCCCCCAAGAAGTTTTAGATTGAGCCCCTCCCCACACACACACACACACACTATCAATAGTTACGTGTCACCTCTGTTCACTTTTCTTAGTGCCCAGAATCTATTGCAAGTCTGATTTGCCTTAACTCACCAGAATCCTGCAGGGTTTTATACAATATGAAGTCAGTCAGTTTCTTTTCTTCTTATCACCCTGAGAATGACATTGAGAGGAATGCAGTTTTTGTGTGTGAGAGATGTGTTGTTAAAATCAACTAAGTGTATATTCTATATAACTGTGTAAGAGTGTGATCAATTACGTTTAACCAGAGTCACAGGAGCTTTGGGACGCTAAAACAACTGACGTTTCTTTTCTTGCTCTAGGAAACTGCAAAAAGGTGAGCTTCCAACCTTATTTATAAAAATTAGTTTATATAAGAAGAGATCAGCCAGCAAGACAACTGAAAGCAAAGTAAGAGCCCAGCAGCAGATAAACAACTGAAAAATGGACCGAATGCTGTGGAAAAAAAAGGAAAACATGGAATGAGGTTTTCCATGATGAGTCACATGAGGAGTATAACAACTCCACTGACTTTAATGAAAGTAGGGACAAGTTCAATGGTTTATTGACCCTAGGGAAACCAAATTTTCTGTCTTTGTATTCTTTAAGAAGGAATCTGATGTGAAATACACATATGATTTTTAAAAATTTATTTCTGTATTTCTCTTGACACCATTGGAAAGTGTGGCTTTGTGAAAATCTAAAAACCGTTTTATATTAAACTATATTCAGATTCTCCTGACCAATCATTCATTACCTCAAGATGAACTGGATGAACAAACATACATATCACAAATTTTGCCATCAGAGATGTGCATGTAATGTCCCTACAATGAGAGTGTCATGTGAAACTAGCCCAAGCGGGATTGGCTGAGAGCCGAGGTTGACCACAGGATCTACAGCACTAGAAGCTTGACCTATGGAATCATTTGTGGATTTATAAAGCTTGACCTATGGAATCATTTGTGGATTTATAAACTTATGTAAATCAGCCACTAGTGGGGGACATATTACAAAGATCTGTTAATGAAGGACAAATTTGGTTCTGAATTATATGTACCTTCAACCATCCTAGGGAGCTTTGCTTCACTGAGGGTATGATTCAGTGCAGAAGTCAACTATGCACTACTTTTGAAACTCGTGGAGAAGTCCTATTAACTTCAAGAATTGAGTGAACAATTTTGCATTTGAATGAAGTAGGGCTCCTTGTACCTCAAGTATTTCAATGCATTTTGGATTAAAACCCATTACTTTTTATTGAGTACATGTAAAAATATAGCCTTTCTATCTCTTCTAAATTAGTGTTTTCCTCTACTACACATTCCTGACATTATGATGATGATTTTGTACTTTATTTTTCCTAGGTTACATTGTCTGTGCCCTCAATGATTGCCTTGAAATTCTGAAAACTATCTCCTGCCCTTAGTTGATTGACTAAATTTAATAGAATAAGACCAACCATGTCAAAGCATCATTGATAACAAGCATCTAACTTTTCATTGACCCTGAAGTGACAGAATCCTTCCAAATGCAAACTGCAAAAAATTGGTCACAGCAAATTGGAACTGTTAGTTTTATGCCAATGAAAATATCTACTGAGACAGACATCGTAATACAGTGTTTGGCTGTTTGAGTGGACTATCATTAGAGAGTCCTGTTCAAGGGGATTTCTGAAAAATTTCCATCAGATCACACATACCTAGTGGGAAAATAAGATTAACCTCTTAAACACCAGTGTCAGATTCTCTCAGTTCAGGTCATGGTCTCAATGAGTCATACAATGCTCATTGCCAAGAAAATAGACTTTTCTTTATCTATTAACTAATTTAACTACATAAGAATGGCCATATTGGGTCAGAACAATGGTGTGTCTAGTCCAGTATCCTGTCTTCCGACAATGGCCAGTGCTTCTGGCAGCCAGAGGTTAAGGGACACCCAGAGCTTGGGGCTGCATCCTGACTATCTTGGTTAATAGCCATGAATGGACCTATCCTCCATGAACTTAGCTAATTATTTTTGAACCCAGTTATATTTTTGGCCTTCACAATATCCTCTGGCTAGGAGTTCCACAGGTTGACTGTGCATTGTGTGCAGAAGTATTTTCTTATATTAATTTTAAACCTGCTGCCTATTAACTTAATTGGGTAACCTCTGGTGCTTGTGTTATATGAAGGGGGTAAATAACACTTCTTTATTCACCTTCTCCACATCAGTCATGATTTTATAGACTTCTCTCATATCTCCCCTTAGTGATCTCTTTTCTAAGCTGAACAGTGTCTTTAATTTCTCTTCATATGGAAGCTGTTTCATATCCCTCAACATTTTTGTTGCCTTTCTATATAATTTTTCTAATTCTAATATCTTTTATGAGATGGGGAGACCAGAACTGCACATTTTATGATGGTTATTTTCACATGCAACAACAACAAAAAGCTTTATACATCCCTGTGTTGTAAAATTACCATCTCTTTGCAAAAGTCCATGAAATGTTTTTCTCGTATTTAGTTTTTAAATAACTTGTTTATTTGTGCATGATGATTTGAATCAATTCCTGGAGCCTGGGACCCATGAGCAACTCCAAAGTAACCAGCCAGCTTCTGCACATGTGGGATAAAGCAAAAAACATAGCAGACACTGCTTAGTTTCAGGATTCAAAGAGCTGGTTCTAAACAGAAATAATGGCCAATGCTTCAAAACCAGATGCTTAAGTTAGGTTCCTAAATCCTTCTTTAGGCATTTACACAGATGGTCTGATTTTGGAGAATGCTGAACACTATACATTTTAATCAGAGAAAATACTTTAACTTACCTGCCTTTTTAAGGGACCGATTGTCCTCAGTATTATGGTCAATCAGTAAGCAAAGACTTGGCAGCAGTACAGCCAGGGCAATGGGATGGGAATCTATTCCCAGTTTAGCCACTAATCTGCTGGGTGACCTTGGGCAAGACACTTCATCTCTGTGTGCCTCTGTTTTCCTGTCGTCCTTTTGTCTGTCCTGTCTACTTAACACTGTAAACACTTCAGAGCATTGTTTGTGCAGTGTCTACAACAATGGGATGCCAGTCTTGGCTGGGTCCTCTAAGTGCTACAGTAATGCAAATAAATAATACAGAGCCCTTTTACCTTATACATTAGAACATTAAGCGTTTTTCAGCGTATCAGCTGTCATTAAGAGTGTTTGTTCCCACATGAATGAACCTCCACTTGTTCTGTGGAAACATAGCATATGCTTCACCCTGAGCACATAGCACTTCCCACATTTCTGGTACCACATTCAAATCAACTACTATGAAATTAAGATCTTATTCCCTCCTCCACCAGCCGGATATATGACCTCTAGGTTCATTATTTATATTTATTATTTGTATTTCAGTGGCACTTAAAGGCCCCAGCTGGGATTGTAAGAGTCTGAATAGACAAAACAAAGGGTGGAAGAAAATATGTATTATTATTCCTATTGTACAAGTGAGATATTGAGGCACAGGAAAATTAAGTGACTTGCCCAAGATCTGTGGCAGATCTGAAAATGAAACCCACATCTTCTGAGCCTCACTCTAGTGCTCTATCACAAAACCAACCTTCCTCATTCTATACACTCACTAAACTCTCATCATATGTATATTCCTGGTGTAATTCCCACTGATGACAATGCCAAGTCTGTGTACAGGTTTCCAAGATTGGGCCCATAGCCAGTTTTTGGGCAATTCATCCCACACTGAAAGGGACTCTTCTGTTTAGTGGCCTAAGTGAAATGACATTGCACAATACAATTTCCCAGAGTCAGGAAAAAAAAGCAGACAATAAGCAGTATCTTTGGGAGCTGTTTAAATACAGAGGTTAAGGAGGAAGAATAGGCAGGGAGGCAAATCCTTCTCCTTCTGAGCTGGTTTTAGATATGTGGCATGACAAATTATATTTAGACCATTTTTTCCTTATATAATTAAAAACAAAACCACACAAACTGAATGTTAAAACTTCTAATTTGCCACAGACAAACTCCTCAATGAGAACAAATATACTTAATGTCGCTGAAGCCATTTGGTTCTGAAATGATGAATACTTGAAAATCATGTACAATACATGATTTTCCTTAACCTTTACCAACATATCAAGTGCAATTCTGTGAATATTCACAAGGATTCATACTGATCATTCTAGCTACTTGTAAATGTTCTGAATGATATAAGGCAAATTGATAGAACTTCTGTATATTTTGGGGATTTTATTAATGCTGGGAACTCATTGATACCATAAATGTACAAGTGCACAATGGTTGAATAAAATGCAGGAATTAGTGTATGGTAGTTGTAAATGATACCATCTGCATTCCCACAAAAAGGTAATATTAGTAGCTTGACACAGCCTAGTTTTAAGAAATAAGCAGTTTTTGAATTTATTATTATTATTACATTGCCATACAAAACTGGGAATCAACTGTGACATAATGTTCAACGAATTAAATAAAATATAATGTTTAATTGTGACAGAATATACTCATGTTCAAACCCTATACTCTGTTGTAATAATCTTTGTACAAAGTATGCCTTGTAAGGTGTCATTTAAAAACCTCATAATTTGCTTGTCAGTATTGTCCTGATAAAATACGTGTTGCAATATTGTATATGAAATTGTGAGCTTTCCCTGTGTTATGTTCCAAACCCCACAACTGAGGTTGAAAAACAGGTCTCTTTTAAACAAAGGAATGGGTGCTCTGCTTAATTTGCATTTAAGCAGTGAACAGAGTCATGAAGCAAGAAGGGAAACAAAGGAAACTCTAACAGGTGAGGAAAAAGCAGCAAGGAACATCCTTCCACATAAACTTTTAATCTCCTGGTGACCGGCTGGAAATGCTTTTCAAGAGGGGGACTAAAACCATAAAAAGGAGGGACAAACACACCAATGCATTTCCCACTCCCTCTCTCTGCCCATCACAGTCACTGCATCTGAAGCAACAAAGGAAGCCTTCGTTGGACTCTGGGAGAAGGGGTTCTGACCTACAGGGCTTGGTCAGTAGGACTGCTGGAAGCATATGATGAGAAACTTTGCTTGAATCTAATATAGTTTGTTAAGTTTGGTATAGTAAATGTCTTATCTTTATTTTTCTTTTAACCATTTCTGATCTTTATGCCTCATAACTTGTACTCACTTAAAATCTCTCTCACTGTAGTTAATAACCTTGCTAAAAGAGGCAACAGAATGACACTTTATCCATATTTAAAGGTGTAAAAGATTGATTTTTATATGTTGATAATTTATATGTGATAGAGAGTAGAAATAAAATGAGGGAATTACAAAAGAGTTTTGTCTCTTTAAAGGTTGACAACGAGCAGGCTCCAGGTTGACAATTCAGCCAGGATAATTAGTGTGCTAAATTAGGATAGCCCCAAGAAGAGATGCTCCATCGTCTGGTGAGTGCTTAACTGGAAATAAGGGATGCATGTCAGTGTCTCTTTGTACTTTGTGTAGCCATTGTCACTGATGCAAACTGATGAAAGTGATTGCAAAATGCTATTTAATCAGAATGAAGATTTGGTGAATTGGGTCCAAGATATGAAGGAGGAACTGGAAGTCAAATATTGTCTAGATACAACTTTAAAAGGATGTTTAGAGTAGTAACAGTGGTACAGGAAAACAAACCAAACCAATACTCAGAAAATCATGTCCAAAGCAACTAATACAATCCTGAGAGGATTTGGAACACACATAATGGACATTTAACAAGATACTGGCATCTTCTTCTTTGAAGGCGCATCTAGGTAAATATTTTTGTAGATAAGTTATGGGAACAAAGGGAGATCATAGTATCATGAAAGGAACAACTGAGAGATCTGAGATAGAAATGGGAGAGGAAGGATGTCACAGGACACCTGAGATCAGAGGTCAAATCCCTGAGTTCTCATCTACATTCCAATTACAGCCATATTAGGGAATCCAGTTACAACATGGCTGTTTCCTAATGTTGTTAGAACACAGTTTTGTTTTCTGTGAGGGTTACATGTAACATGGTTCCCTTGACATGTTCATAACATGATTTAATCTGGTCCACATGCTTTAATCTGGTCACAACATAGTTAGGCCACAGTTGTATTGTAACCAGTTCTCTTACATAGCTTGTAATAAGGAACCTAACGTGGCAACATGGAAATAATGCAAGGGGTGGAAAAGAACAGCCCTGGAAAGAGACTAGGAAAAG
Source organism: Emydura macquarii macquarii (assembly GCF_026122565.2). NCBI lineage: Eukaryota > Metazoa > Chordata > Testudines > Chelidae > Emydura > Emydura macquarii. Next base: position 10,681,665 of record NW_027132342.1, on the reverse strand, counting down.
CACAATGAGTGGCAGTAGAAACTTCCCTACGTTTCCTCATCTCTGAATTAGAAGGGCTGGCTATAACCTTTGGCTTTTCTCCTGAGACGGTCAACAAGATTTATTCTGGTATTTTGAGTTTTTAGATTAATATTTGTCATGAGACAAATTGTGAGAGTCTATTTTGTGGTGTTTTAACTAGAAGTTGGAGTGAGATCCATGTAGCTAAAATTAAAATGGTAAAGATGTGAATGAACACCAGATTAGATGGGCCTTATAGCTTATCACTACTCTCTTCTCTCAAGTTATTCAGCACCTCCCCAATTGTACAAATTTATCTGATTCCCATATATATTATTTTCTTATTGATTTTTTTTAGTTCTAATAAAAATCTAATAACCTTCCACTAAAGCCCACCTGAAATTTTTTTTGTTTCCCTCTGCAAATTCCCTTTAAAACAAATGGATTACATGCACATTCATGCTGTAAATTCTGCCGCAGCTTATTAACTGCTTGATCCAGTAAGGTCAGATAAATTTAAGTGAACCTCAATTACATAATCTAGTGTAAAGTTATGTAGTCTAGTTGAGAAGCAATGGGGAGCTCAGAAGTTCAAGAGGCTTAAAACAAGTTGACAAAATTTAGCTAAACTCAATTAACTCCAAAATAGGCAATAGAAGTCCCTTTTAAAGCCAGAAACATAATCTCTATCTTGTTCAGTTGCTGAACCCTTCAATCCATAGCAGAAAACAAATATATGGGTTCCTTGGTCCTGATGGTTTGAGAAGAGATTGTTCATATCCAAATGACTGGCACATTTTCCTGAGGTGATCTAACGTAGTATTAGGGTTATCTAGCATTCTAGCCATCTGAAAAGACTAGCCTATTATAGCATAAAACAGCAGTCAAAGTTTAGAGTCTAGCACTCCACTGAGACCTTTATGTTCTCATATACTGGTCGTTTCATAACAGTCTCATCCTGCAAATAGTTTGGCTTCAAGGTCACTTGTATTCTTTGTGTTGTGTTTGCTTTGTTTGCTTCTAATCTTCCTATGGTCATACCAGAAAGGGGAAAAAACAGGAAGGGGTACAGTTTTTAACATTCTTATTAAACTAGAATGGAATATTTGTAGATCAATTTCTTCTAAATATTACCTGGAAGTAGATCTACACACTAGTGGTAAGTGCACTCTTGCTGTCGTGGACTTAAAACAGACATTACAGAAACTCGCACATTATTTTGATAGTGGGAAAACAATATGGTATATGATATTCATGCCAGGAAGATGTATAATGCCTCCGTTTTGAACAAATATTTCCAGATCAACTGGTAAGTATATTTCAGATAATAGGATACATTTTTTTCTAAAAATGTCATATAAAGAATATCGTCATATTAGTAGGAGAGCTTGGCCCAAATTACAACATTAAGGTTGAAACAGATTTTACAAGGAAGCTAAACTTTACAAAAGTTTGTGTTATTTGGATTTAGTATCCTTCCTGTTTTTGCCCATTATTATGGAGAGATTACAGTTCCACAGTTAAGCTTGATGTGAATTTTGCATTTAAATCAGAGATACAACCTTTTTATTATTATGTAGGAAGAATGCAGCATATCTTGTCTAAAATTACAGCACTTGTTCTGTGAGTATAGAACGAATTTTCTGAGAATTTAGAAACAAATTGGTTAATTTAGGAGTTAAAATTAAGGAAAGCATCATTTAAGAAATTTAGCAGCCTGTGTTAGACCTTTTGTTGATCTGAATGGAATAAAACAAGCTATCATGTAGCTAAAACTCAGTGAAATCTCATGCACGGGCTACATTTGAAGATTTCAGTTTTTAGGACTAATGGTAAGTTTTTGCTGTTAGTCTTCATAATTGGAAGTTTATTCTTCAGCATGGCTGACAAATAATGATCTACTACTCAGAATTTCACAAAGAACTATCCTCTTTCACAATGACTGCTGTCTACTATTGTTCTCAATGGAGACCACGATCACTCGCAGTTAAGACGACCTATTTTAAAATGGCCAGAGTCTCCCTTTATGCTACAGAGACCTTTGGTAGAGATGCCATACTTCCTGTACGTGCTTCATCTACTCTTTGGTTTCCTGAGACACACTTCCTGCTGGGGGCAGAAATAAAAAAACCCCAGGACAGGGCAGTTGCAGGCTACAGCTATACAGAGCATTAGAAAGTTTGTTACCTCATTTCTGTACATAGTTCGGTTAATAATAAAGGATATATCTTGATACTGGTCTGCTCATCAGTAAGATGCTACATGGTACCAGGAGTGGAAGGCACAGCATGCTGAAAGACATAGTAAGAGGTAATATTGAAATGGCTGCTATTGAGCCTGTGTAACTGTATGTAACTCTCCCCACCAGCACCAAGAACCTGGGGAAATACTAAGTATGCCTGGAAACAGTACAGACAACAATTTGAAGTGTATATGAAAGCCACTGGGGCAAATAAACTGGAGGATGAGCAAAAGACTGCTCTACTTTTTTATTAGTAGCAGCACAGAAGTCATAAATGTCTACAATGCATTCTATGCAGATGGAAGGGGTGGGCAGGAGAGAGGGGAAATTTTTGCAGAAATAAAGAAAATGTCTGAGGATTGTTGTATCCTTAGAAAAAGTGTTACTAATGTGAGATACTCGTTCAGGATGAGAACACAGAGTAAAGGGGAAAATAATAGAGGAGTTGTTACAGACTTAAAACTAAATAGTCAATCTGGTGAATATGGAATATTAACAGACTCATTAAAAACTAGATTGTTCTAGGGTGTAACAACAAAAAAGTCTATGAAAGATTACTAAGGGAGATGGATCTGACAATAGAAAGGATGTTATGTATATGCCAAGCTGTACAACACACAGAAACACAAATAAAAAGTCTAGAGAAAGACACAGAGCTCATGACTGTGAGCACCTTACATAAACCAGAAAGGGAAAGTTCCCAGAAATTAAATTGACAACTGACAGAGACATGTAAAGTAGGAAACAATGACATTGATATGGCAACCAGCATGATCATAGGAAACACCCAGCCTTCAGGCAAATATGTAGAAACTGTAACAAACACAACCATTATGCTAAAATGTGCAGAGGAAGCAGGAATGTGCAGTTAAAAGCATGTTAAGGTGTGTATCCTGGGCTTTCTCCTCACAGCACATTCTGTGGTATCTAAGTGCCTAGCAGTAGAGAACAGATTTCTTAGTGTATTTGGGGTGGTTACTAGATTTGTGAAGTTAAGTGCAGTGATCCATGAGTTTCTTGTACATACGGATCAACAAACTTAAAACCTCCTTCATCAAAGAAGGACACTCCACCAGAGAACTAGATCACATCATGGAACGAGCCACCCCGAAACACCTATGAGAACCTGCTTCAATATAGAACCTCCCAACCTTCTGTGTGACCACACACTCCCTGTTGTCACTTACCACCCCATGCAGGGTATCATTAAACAATTACAACCCATACTCAACCAAGACAACATCCTGAAAGAATTCTTCCCTGAAGTTCTGTTTCTGGCCTTCAAACAACCCACCAACTTTGCCAAGCTCATCATCAGAAGCAAACTCCCCAAAGACCAGGACCCACCAACTGAAAGTTGCATCAGATCCTGCCATAACAGATGCAAAACATGCAGACATAGCTCCATTGCTATGATGATCAATAACCTCCACAGCACACCTTCCAAGATCCACAGGTCCTATACACCTTTATCACACCATGTGGTTTACCTCATCCAGGGTACTAGTTGCCCCAGTAACTATTATGTGGGTGAAACCAGACAATCACCGTTCTCTCCCATGAACTCACAGAGAAAAATGATAAAAGACAAAAAAAACCCACCATCTCATGCATGGGCAAACACTTTTCACAAAACCATACCTGGCCTCTCAGTCCTCGTCCTAAAGGTAAACCTGCACAACTCCTTCAAAAGATGAGTCTGGGAGCATAAAGACATAATTTTGCTAAACACTAAAAATCATGGCCTTAATAAAGATACTGATTTATGACTTATTACAACAATCTGGAACCCACTAAACCCCCCTTTTTGTCCTATGATTGCAGAGGGGTTAATGGGACACTTCACCTTGTATGTTTTCTTATGTATTAACCACTTACACTAAACAATCTGTTCCACCTTGTATTTAGCTGTGATACTGTGGGTATGTCTACACTCCAGTGTAAGCCCAGGGTTAGTGGGACTTGATTCAGCTGACCCTGGGTTAGAGAACCCAGGGCTTGAGCATCTACACTGATTGTTAACCCTATGTTAAGAATTTTCTAACCTAGGCTTGAACCTGGTGGTCTGGTATCCACACTAAGCATGCAGACCCAGTCAAAGCATTTTGACCGTGGTGCACTGTTGGAAAACTTGACTGTCTACATTGCACTTTATAAGAAGTTTGAACAGCTTGCCAATACATCTGACCATGCAGTCATTTTGGTCTGCGTGCTTCCAGCAACTGGAGCCAACAATGTGGAAAAGATACCATTTGAAGAACTTCTCTTGCTTGCGCTTTCATTCCTATGCCAGGAAACAGGCAATGCTTCTGTGAGTTGCTGTTGGACATTTCAACAGCATTTTCTGTCCCACTGAAGGCACCTGACAGAGCTTATAATGGAGTATGAGGAGGTGGAAGCGGCAGAGGAGTACCCAGGCATGGCAGACTTGAAGTGGCTGATGCTGCTCATGACACTCAGAAGTCATGATCATGACTTCTGATGCCCCCTATTTAGACTGGTACTCCTGGCACAGGGCCAGAAGCACAGACTGGTGGGATCACATCATCATACAGACCTGGGATGACCAGCAGTGGATCTAGAACTTTCACATGAAGAAAGCTCCAATTTGAGAGCTTTGTGAGCAGCTTGCCCCAACCCTCTGGTGTAAAGATACACACGAGGGTGCCCTTGCCGGTTCAGAAGCAGGTTGCTATAACATTCGGGAAGCTGGCTTCCCCAGACTGCTACAGGTCTCATACTATTGGACTCATGTGCCCATAGTCTGCCCTCTTCAACAAGTACAGGAGTAGATAAACCGCAAAGGGTACTGCTCCATTGTCATGCAGGCCCTTGTGCATCACAGAGGCTGATTTATCAATGGGTTGCACTGAGAAAGTTCATGATATCAAGGTTTTTCACTGACTGGGAATCTATGTTCCTGGACAGGCTGGGACACTATTCCCACCAAATAACATTGTCATAAATAGAGTTACTGTCCTCACCATTATTCTGGGGCCCCGCATATCCCCTTTTGCCTTGGCTTATGAAACCATACCATGATTTAAGAGGTCCTGGCAAAGGAGGGTTTAATTACACTCTCAGCAGGTGTAGAATGGGGGTTGAATGTGCTTTTGGCAGACTGAAATCCTGTTGGAGATGTCTACAGACCTGTTCGGATGCCAGAGTCATCAGTGCCATCTGCATTACTGTGGCTTCTTGTGCTCTTCCCAATCTTTGTGAAGGCAGAGGTGAGCCATTTCCCGCAGAATGAACCTATGACAATGAGGGGCCACTGAATCAGTTTCCTCAGCCAGAAAGTGAGCTACACATCAGCCGGACCTGGAAGTGCCTGGGCAACAGAAGTCAGGGATGCTTTGTGCCCTTGCATTATGGACTTCCATGGCTCAATGGAAGAGGGCAAATAGACCCTTTAAGAATTTACTTGTGTGGGTGGAGTCATTGATTGTGAAGGGTTTCAGTGCTTATGGGGGAGTGGGATGTTGATTGCCATGCAATGTACTTAGGAATGAAGTGACCACTTATGAAATGGGAGTGGGGGGTAGGAGAAGAGGGTGATGCACAGTATGGATTGATGTAAATAATAGTTTAGAAGAATGGTGTTCACATACTAATTCCCAATTGTCTCTGATCTTGTGTTTACCTTTTTTATTTGACATTGTATGTATACAACGTTGTATTGTATGATATGATGCAGTGATAGCAATACATTTTCTTGGTGAAATATAAAGCTTTATTTATAAAAAAAAGTACTAGAAAAATACAACATGGACCCATTGCCAGGCAGGCCAGCTGCCATTACCACACTGACACACCAGTAACAACAGAACCCTAGAGAATTTTTTTTTAAAAGGTGCATGAACAAATGTAAACAGTGAAACCATGTTCATGACAGAAATCCCTGACATTGTGCTAGGGTAGGGGGGAATGGAGGCATCCACTGGGGAGAGGTTCAATATGGAGGGCTGCATGGGGCACAGTTGCTGTGACCAGAAAAGCTAATGTGATCCTTGAATGCATAAACAGGGGAACCTTGAGACGGAATAGAGAGGTTATTTTACCTCTGTTTTTGGCATTAGTACAACAGCCGCTGGAATATTGTGTCCAATTCTAATGCCCACAATCCAAGAAAGATTGGAGATAAATTGGAGAAAGTTCAGAGAAAAGCCATGAGAATGACTAAAGGATTAGAAAACATGCCTATAGTGATAGACTAAAAGAGTGCAATCTATTTAGCTTAACAAAGAGAATGTTAAGGAATGCCGTGATTACAATGCAAAAGTATCTACGGAGAAAATATTTAATAATGGGCTCTTCAATCTAGTGGAGAAAAGTATAATGTGATCCACTGGCCGCAAGTTGAAGCTAGACAAATTCAGACTGGAAATAAATTTTTGACAGTCAGGGTAATTAACTATTGGAACTGTAAGCCAGGTCTGAGTGTCGGAGTAAAGGGGGGCACATTATTTGCATGGGCTTTGTATCTGCATGAGTACAATTAAGTACTTAGCATAATTTACCTAGGTGCGGAGCATAATGGGAAATGGTTAGCAGGGCTGGGTTTGGGTTACAAACCACTTTTGTGTTAACTGCTGGGGTAATGAAATGTTGTCCTTCAATTGTATGAACAGATGTCAGCAAAACTGTGCTTAGTCTGTTATGATAGAACACTTCACCCTAAACTAGGCAGAGCTCCCCAAGGGTAGCAGGCCGATGTTTCAGCCTGGAAAAGGGGGAGGTAGAGGAGTCTCCTATGGGGATTGTAGGGGCCAAGTGAAAGGGCTGCCCCAGGCAGGGAGTGACTCTCACCTCCCATTGTTAAAAGGTAGACTTAATGACTCACCTTGGAGTCTTTTGTCTTTTGAAAGCAGGGACATTTCCTGTATGACAGCAGAAGGTTTACCTAAGAGCTGAAATCATTAGGAGCTGAACTTTGCCTGACCACCAACAGAACTGAGTGAGCAACAGGCAACTCTGGTGGGAGGCTAGCACAGTCGGTGCCAGCCCAGTCAACAAGGGCCGGGTTCTCTATCTAGGGGTCCCTCTCAATGATACAACACCAAACTGGCTCGAGCCCCCACCCAGTCACCTGGGAAATTACACACTATCCCCTGGGCGCCCTCCAAAGGGCAATACTTCCCCTCTTGCAAGCACAGAGTCTGAGTGTAGAAAGAAACCTTTTAATAGCAAAACAGAGATAACACCGCACTGGTTTGGGAAACAGTGCAAACAGAGTTCATGAACTCAATGAGCCCAAACCCATCCCAGAGTACAGGGCGTGTCCTGCACCTCTCCCTTCCTTCTTGCCCCTGTACTGACTGTCGTAGTTGCAATATCCACCTCTCAGGTGTGGCTCCGCCCCGTATGCCACACCAGTCCAACACAGGCCTGTCCAGGCCCCCTCTGCTGCCGTCTCCTATTGCCTGTGGGCCTCACTGAGTCCCCCACTGTTGGCAACGACCACGCCGATCTCCCACCGACTGCAGGCACCAACCGCACCTGGCTCCTGCTGCCGGCCGCCCTGGGCTGGCACCGACTGTGCCGGCCCCTCCGCCGGCCGCCCTGGGCTGGCACCGATTGTGCTAGCCTCCCACCAGAGTTGCCTGTTGCCCACTCAGTTCTGTTGGTGGTCAGGCAAAGTTCAGCTCTTAGTGATTTCAGCTCCTAATGATTTCAGCTCTTAGGTAAACCTTCTGCTGTCATACAGGAAATGTCCCTGCTTTCAAGAGACAAAAGACTCCAAGGTGAGTCATTAAGTCTACCTTTTAACAATGGGAGGTGAGAGTCACTCCCTGCCTGGGGCAGCCCTTTCACTTGGCCCCTGCAATCCCAATAGGAGACTCCTCTACCTCCCCCTTTTCCAGGCTGAAACATCGGCCTGCCACCCTTGGGGAGCTCTGCCTAGTTTAGGGTGAAGTGTTCTATCATAACAGACTAAGCACAGTTTTGCTGACATCTGTTCATACAATTGAAGGACAACATTTCATTACCCCAGCAGTTAACACAAAAGTGGTTTGTAACCCAAACCCAGCCCTGCTAACCATTTCCCATTATGCTCCGCACCTAGGTAAATTATGCTAAGTACTTAATTGTACTCATGCAGATACAAAGCCCATGCAAATAATGTGCCCCCCTTTACTCCGACACTCAGACCTGGCTTACAGAACAATTTACCAAGGTCCATGATGAATTCTCCATCAATGCCAATTTTTAAATCAAGATTGAATATTTTTCTCTAAGATCTGCTCTAGGAATTATTTTGGGGAAGTTCTATGACCTGTGTAATACACAAGATCAGATTAGAATGATTAGAGGATCACAATGGTTCCTTTTGAGTTGATATCTATGAATTGCCACAAGGTTACCAAATGGGCATGGATGCCAGAGCATGAAAGAGTTCAATTATTTAAAGCACATTTTGACATCAGCTCCAGTGCTACTGTTCAACCCACTAAAAGATATCAGAATCTCCACAGATGCCCTGAAAGGAGAGCTGGGAGCAGTACCATTACAGTGTCATGGAACTAATTTGTTGCCAATCTCATATGCATCTAGGTTTATGACAGCTGCAGAGAAGATGTACGCACAAATTGAAAAAGAGATACTAGGTCTGGAATATGAACAAAATTTTACAACTTTCTTTCTTTCAAAGCAGAAACTGATTACAATCCATTGATGCACAAAAGGGAATAAAAGAAGCATCAGCAAGGATGTAGTGATTATTTTTGAAAATATAAAATTGATTTCTGAAGAAGGATGATTCCAACCTGGATGCCACTTAGCAATGGCAGACACACTCTCAAGAACATATGTTCCTTCTGACAATACACAGCCTGATGATCTGGCACAAGCAGTAAATATACATGTGAACATGACAAGTGTCTCATATTGTATCTCCAGGCATATGGGATGAACTAGAGACAGAAATAGCTAGAGATGAGATGCTATCAGCAGTGAAACAAGCGATAAGTAAAGAAAAGAAAAAAAAAATCAAACACTTCCCACCTGCATATTCTCACTATATATATATATATAAATAAAAATTTCAGTGATCTCATAAGTGCTTTTTAAAGGGGATACAAATTGTGGTCCCCACAGTGATGAGAAGGACAATACCGAAATAAATAAATAAAAGGCCCTGGGAAATGACCAAATCAAAGAAGAGCTAGAAAAGCTGTATTCTGACCACAGATGAATAGTGAAAAAAATAATGAATAGGTGTGGTAGGTGTCAGAAGTAGAGAGATTTCCAGCAGAAAGAACCAATGATGCCACAAAACCAACTAGCAATTCCATGGGACAAAATCACAATAGACATGTTTAACTGGGGAAGACACAATCAGCTGGTTAGAATGGACTCTGGGAAAGGCAGTAAGGTCCAGAAGAGAACAAACTTTGGCTGCTGAGTGGAGAGTCCCTGAGCTGCAATCAGAAGTAGTCATACCTGAAGATACCACAGCAGCCACAATTGTAGGGCACATTAAATCTGCATTTGCATGTCATGGAATTCCAAGAACAGAGGACTACAGCTCCAGAAAAGGGAGTTCCTGAACTTTTCTAAAATGTACAACTTTCATCATGAGAGATCCCAGATATTCTCAAACCAATGGATCAGCTGAATGTGGAGTATGTATAGTGAAGAACTTGTTCAAAAAAGTAATGGATGGAAGAGACAATCCATATTTATCACAACTCAGTGTGGAAAGTCACCTGATGAACTCCTCTATAACAGATGTATAAATACTCGAAAACCAAATATGGGACAAAACCAAAGGATTGCTCAGGAGTCTGTGATAGTGAGGAACAGAGTAGGAAAGTACAGTCAGGCAAAATATTAAAATAAAGGAGCAAGTCCTTTCCATAGCTAAAAAGCAAAGACTCAATGAGAATTTGTGCACCCAGCCAGACAAGGTTACAATTATCAAAGAAGAGTCACCTTGTCCTTGCTTATATTCACTGATCGCAGACAAAGGCAAAATGTTACAAAAGGAACGTGTAAGCATCTGCTCATGATACCTGACAATTCAGCCGAAATATGTGAAATGAGAGAAGACATTCAAGTGGAAAACAATTCACAAACTGACCTTGTTATTGACCAAGACTGACCAGCCTGTTATAGACAAGGAGTTGCCTAAGAAGGGTTTGTAATACAGAGATTGGGAAGACTGCTGAAGCATCCTAAGAGACTGACCAAGATATGTTAGTGTTGCGTTATAACCTGAAGGGTTATTGTCAGTTGTATTTGTTATAGTTTGTTAGTTTCATTTAATAATGTTTAATTCATTTAAGAAATTTAGAAAGGGAGCAAATAAAAGACAGATGTGCTATAGAGTAAATCATCCGGGCAGCGTAGAGATGCTACACTCCCTGTACATTCCATCACAGGAAACCAAAACCTGCATAAACACTTTCTGCTGGGGCAGAAACAAAGCAGGACCGGGCAGTCACAGGTTGCAGCTACATGGAGTACTAGAAAGTTTGCTACCTCATTTCTGTACCTAGTTCTGTTCATAATAGAGAGTTTATCTTGACAATGGTTGGCTCCTCAGCAAGATACTACAACTCTCAGGGAAGGTGATAACTCCTGACATCATATCACCAACATCTGTGGGGATGCAGACTGTTTTGAGATCTTGTCTTCCACTCAGTACTCACTAAATGTCCCGAATTATTTCTGAAATATACTATGCGAAAATGTTCAATCTACAATGAACTAGAATGCTTATGTCAGTATTTATATGATATACACCCTAGTAGAAGCTCTAATGGATGATCGGAGACAAAATAAAAGGAGTTCTGAGAAAAGCAACAAAATGTTTATGGGGTCTAGAAGGATTGATTTAAGAATAAAAGAAGTAGCTATTTACAGCATCGTTAAAAATGACTACATATTTGAAGACAAAAAGGGAGTGGAATTATTTAGGGTAGTAGTCAGGGATACTATATAACTAAGAGCAAAATTTAAAATCTAGGCTACATATCAAGAAGAATTCCTAACAGTGAGATATATTAGTCTGCTTAATATTCTTTAAAAGGAAGGATGGAAATTGTCTCATTTGGGATAGTTTAATATTAAATTACATTACATGACTAGGGAGCAGTTCCACACAGGAAAAGGACTGGTATCTCCTCCTAATTATTGGACCTTAACAGAAATCAGAAAATAGCTTGGTCAGAACTAGTTATCTGAAATTTGGCTGGAATTCAGTTGAATAGCTATTCAAAACTGGATTTAAATACTTGTGAGCCATGCCACTACCAACTCATAGAGATGTAACAAAGTTCCATACTTCCAAGAATATTAACATACAAAATATATAAATATATTAAAAAGGTGGGCAAGAGTTACTGGTATTAATATCCTAACTGTCAGTCTCTAATATAAAATGGATAATTAGCCATATTGATTTAAAAAAAAAAAAAATAACCCCAAGGATGAAAACTTGCAAGGCAATTTAATGTCTCATTAAAAATGTTTCATGTATGATGGATAGACATAGTTTTCAGGGCTCAGTAAGCTGAAAATTGTGGACTTTTGGACAACACGCCATCAAACTTTGAAACTAACTAAGCTTCCATTATCTAATATAATCTGTAAACTAACATCTCTTCTGTAAGGCGTTGGGACTTCACTCCCTGTCCGTCTGGGAGGGAGGCCATGCCCCCTTGTTACATTGCTTCTCTGGGTTTGAAGGCCCAAAGGGGGGAATTAGCATTCAAGGGGCTCCGGCCCCTCAGGCAGGGGCAGGGCCATCAAGCAATCTGTGGACTCCAGCCCCTGGGGCAGGGATAGAGTGGGCAAATAGTTGGTGGACTCTGGCCCTTCTGGCAGGGGCAGAGCAAACAAGCAGTCCATGTGTAAGGGGTCTATTAGCCCCTTACTGAAACTTAGTGGGTCTTTTTGGGTTGGCCATCTCTGGAGGAAGCAGGACCCTGGAACGGACAGCCCCCACGGCCAGTGGAGAGAGGCCAACCCAGGTCAGCCTGATTGACAGGACGGGCAGGCCAATGAGGGAGCCAGGAGGGCGGGGGGAGCCCAGCCCTCCCTGTGAGCTGGAGCTGCATGCCTGGGCAGAGCTGACCAGAGCTAAGAAAAAAGCAGTCTGCAGCTGGAAGAGGAGCACAGAAAGCTGAATGGAGCCAAGCCAAGCTGACCCGACCCACAGCAGCAGAACAGAGGGGCATCCCAGAGAGCCAAGCGCAGCTGCACCGAAGCAGAGCAAGCTGGGGCAGGAGCCATCTGGAGCTAGGTGTGTGGGGAGCAGCTGGGGAGAGCGAAGGGGACTTTGGGAGTGTGTGGCTAGTGGCAGAGCAGGGGTCTGACTCTGCATCCCTGCAGCGCAGCCAGGGCCTGGACAGTGGGCCTGCAATGTGCGACACAGACTGTGAACCCCAGAGACACTGTTTGTGGTGCCCCGTGCCAGGGGGCAGTGTTGGGTGTTTTCTTTTATCCTTTCTCCTCTTTTCTTATTTTTTGTATTTGATTTGATCGCTGTTTGTGTAATAAATTGCATTGCTTTCTATTGTATGCAATGATCAGTGGGTCAGGGAAGTGCCCAGTGCAGAGTTAGTACCCCGGAGTGGGGACACCCTAGCCCCTGCCCTAAGGGACCACGGCAAGATTGGGGGTTGAGCCTCAGGAGTCCTGGGCCCAGCCTTGTCGGGGTTACAGGCACCCCACCACACAAGAGAGTGGGAGGGGAGCCCTCAAGGTCAGGTGGGCCTCTGGGTAAAGAGAGTGGGAGCAGGGACTCAGATCCTTTTGCTAGCCAACTCTAGCAGGGTAGTGTACGAGCAAGGAAAATTCCCCACGATAGTGGGCCCATTCCCCCCCTTACACATGGCCCCAGCTAGGCAGGGAAATTAAACAGTCTAGGAGTTCCCAAGCAGGGGGAGAGCAACAACAGGCCTCTAGCCTATGATGAGATGGCAGCAACCTCAAGAGTAGGGTTGGCAGCATTGGTAGGGGTAGGGGGATCCGGCCCCATCCAACTCCACCCAGGGTCCCAGTCCAGGGTCCTCACAGAGGTGGAGTGTTCCACCACTGGTTCAGTGGGATTCCAGCTGAAACACACTGATGTGGTATCCAGCCACAGCACAATCGGACTATTGTCTGGTTCCCCTGGGCTACCTCTTACCTCCCCTCCCTGAACTACCTGGGCCTTGGGGTTGTTGTCTGTCTCCCCAGGGTAAACAGCAAGGGGAGTCCCAACAGCTCCTCAGCATCCCATGCGATAGGCAGCTCTTGCAACTCCTCAGGGGCCCAGGCAGCAAGCAGCTCCGGCAGTTCCTCTGGATCCCTGCGGCTGCAGCGGCCAGGCTTGGGCACCAACAACAGGGAGAGACATCCTTCTCCTCTGGCAGCTCCCACCCAGCTGAGCTAGAGGGCTCACCTTTTATACTTCCTGTCCTGCTCTTCTGCTTCTGTATGGGTGTCCTGGCTCTGCCCGCTAGAGGGTGGACAGGGACCCTCCTTGTCTGTCTGCGTGGGGGCTATGGCCCCTTGCTACATCTTCTTAACACTCAGAAAAGCTCAACTTAGGTATGGTGTTATAAAACAGGTTCAATTTTTGCTTACTTAGGCTTGGTAGAATTTGATTTTTACTTTTTTAATCACTTCGATAGATAGTATCTATTTATTTTAAGTATTTTTTAGTTGTTTACGAATTTAAATTTTCACAGTTGTGCAAAATCATGATGAGGAAAAGTGTCAACTTACATGTAAAAATATACAAAGTAAATATCCTTCAAGTAAATTCTCAAGCATTTTTTTCTTTGCCTATTTGCAAATTTCAATCATTATTAATGGAAATTTTTTCATGGGTTTGTGTGTACAGTGAAGTTGACATTTACCAGTAAAAATCAAATCCTTTCAAGACTGCTTTTATTTGTATGCTGTTTTTCTCTTAGTATCTGATTTCTTGTTGTTGTATTTATAGTGTGTCATAAGCATTATGGAAAATCTTGGAGTCTTGTGGTCAGTTTCACTGTAAAGAGCCAGATCCTCTTCTGACATTGACTTCACTGGAGCTATGACAGTTTATTTGCATCAGCTGAGGATCTGGGCCAGTCAGTCAATTTCTACCTTCTTTTACACAATTGAAACCACAGTTGGTTTCAGTTGGATTGCAAAGGTGAAACTGAGACAAGAATTTGGCCTAAAAAGCAGAGCTTTGCAAAATACAGGTGTGTTAAAAAAAATGTTTAAACTGCCATATTTTGATTAGTTTGGGATCATTCCAAGTAATTTCTTATTGCTTCTACTGAAACTAATAAATTGGCCCATGCTGGCTCAAAAGTTGACTGGGCTCACTAAAAATGTCATGAACTTTGGAAAAGTTTTAGTGAACTTGGCCAAAAATTTGGGTTTATAATGAATGACAACTTCTTGCTTTGGGTCTCATTTTGGATCGCTACTGGATCCAATTATAGATCCTTTGGATCACTATTTTATCTTCCTAGATTCTTCCCACCCCAAGAACTTCTCATAGACAATGTATAATGGATAAATTTCAATTTCTTCTCTCCCCAATCCAAAAAGATACTATTTTATTTTATATAAATACTACCAATAGTACCATGCTCATCACCTTGGTATCGGAGCACCTTCCAGTAGTTCATTAAATGATGTGACTAACATACATTATATGTTGTTTGTTCTCTCATCCTTTCTCCAGAGAGAGAAGTGAGTGCAGTAGTGGGTCTTGTTTAGGTAGGTTTCTTTCTCTCTCTTTTTTTTTTCAATATACATATACCAGTTAATTATTTATGTTAGAGAAGCCAAGGTCAAAGGCACTCCTTACTGTATGTTCACTTTTTCATCGGAAGCAAAATGGCAGCATGAAACTTGCATGATTTCCAGTATGTAGCAAATTCTTACTCTAACAAGTTAAATTCAAGCTAATAAATGTTTGCAATGAGGCAGTTCCTGCTCCCACTGAAGTCAGCTGGCTCAAACTCTGTTCAAATTGTCAGGCAGTATTAAATCTCAGAGATAATAAAACTTAAATAGGGGAGGAAAAGATCATAAAATTACTGTGATCACAAACTTCTGTACTGAATCCAGCATTTTTTAAATCCTTCTAGTTTACTTCTTTATTTCAACATTTCCCTCACAATTCGTTCTTTTAAGCAGACACCCCTTACTTATGGCTGTGAAGAAATTGCAGAGTGCACACATGAACCCTTCAATTACCTCAGATGATGAGTAGACTGACTTTAATCAGATGTACATAAGCTTCATTTCAATTTAATGGAGAATTACAGTAGCACAATAATCTGAACACTGTGGATGATGGAATGAAATATGCAGGATAGCAGGCATTCAAGATGTTCCAAATTATTCAGATATAATTTCAATCAGTGAGGAGAATTTGTGCAATATACTGTTTCATGAGCATTGGGAATCCTTTTCTAGCTTCTGTTCTAAAATTAAACTGGATTGTACCTTTTGACTCTGTCATTCACTTAGCTGTTGCTCATTTCACCTTGGAAAATGTATGTATAATCCACTGTATGTGTTATTTAAATACTCTGCCTGAAACATTTTGTCATCTGGGGTAGCTATTATATGCTAGGATGATGTAGCATGAAGCATTTCCCCATAATAAAGATATGGGGAAAACATGAACAATACAAAGATGTTGGAATGGTTGCTTACAGGTAAGGATGGCCTTTATTTAAAAGAGTGTCATGGTGTGATGCTTCCTGGCATAGCCAGAGTTATTGGTCACCTCATTATTAGCATGACCACCGGTCCCAAATTGGATGGGACAGTCCTGAATGCAGAGTTCAAGTTCCAGTCCCAGGCTGAATGACTCCGGAACAGCATTTGTCCTGGATTCTCTGTGGTGCCACTCTGCACCTGCCCGAGGCTCCGGGGAGGTGCCAGCCTCTTCGCCATAGGGCAAGGGCTGAGGAGGGTCTTAGCCCTATCTCACCACAAGGTCCCGCCTCCTGCTCCTCCTCTCTCATCCCAAGGCCCAGTCCCTGGCCTGTCCAAAAGCCAGAGCTGAGCAGTAGTAAGAGCCCCCCCAAGGAGCCTGGAACACTGTGGGGAGCCCCAGACTCTCCACCTGCCCAGGGTGGTGCATCTCAAGGGGTGGGGACACAAGTTGGGGGCTGCTGTCAGGCACCCGGCCTCCTGCCCAGGGTAGGTGGAGGGTCCGGGACTCCTGACAGTGGCCTGGGCTCCCTGGGTGGCTCTTAGATATGTTTATTTAACAGAGATTTGAGAAGGAGCAAGAAGTAGTGTTAGAAACAAATGGTCATGTGTAAAATAAAATCATAATGTGCTTTCTAGACACTAAACTTAGCTAACAAAATACTTCCCCTGTGTAAGGAAGTTTAGCTCACCCAAAGTCTTTGCAGTTTTTTTTTTAGCCATGTTGGCTGTGACCCTCCTTTCATGAGACAGAAAATGCTGGTAGTGTGTTTCCTTGGAGGCTATATTTTAGTACCTCCAGTTAGCGTTCCCCCCACAAATCCATTGTCTTTAATTGTAAACAGGACACACCCCTGCTGTTTTTGTTTTCCTCTTTTGTGATTTCACTATCTCTTGATTAGAATCAGGCACAGTAATGCAAATAGGCCTCCACAATGGCACATAAAATGCACAATACTCAGATGACCAGACAGAGGTAAGTGTCTGTTAGCTCCTGCCTGAACAAAACCTGACCGAGGCACATCACCTCCTAGTGATCTGCCTTTAACTTAAAGACCTTAAGGACATAATTTCTAGTATAGATACATAACTCCTTAAATATTATCTGTACATACACACAATGATTTTGATGACCGGTGGGCTACTGGCTCTCCAAAGAGACCTTACATGCTACCCTTTGGTGAATTAGTTTGCATATACCTGGCCCAGGGGATCCCTGTAAACCCTTATATCTCTCTGTGCCCTCTGCAAGCTGGCATCAAGAGATCCTTGGGTCATATCTAGGAAAGCCTGAATTGCATGTTGGAAATTTTAAAATGAGATTTTCTATGTCCCAAGCCATGTTTTGTCAAGAAATTCTATTATTTGCTGCCCACCCTGAGATCAGGTCCTAGTCATGGGATTGTGTCCCCAACACTTCCTTCTGCTGTGGACTCTCAGAAACTTTGATAATCATCATCAGTCTTGCCCTATTTATAAAAGCACTCCCTCTGAAAGGCTGGTACAGATTGGAGCCACATTGTTCCACTAGTGACTTCCACTGATCTCTACTTCTGCCTAGAATCTGTAGCATGTACCTCTTCAGCATGGTTCTTTGAAGCTATTGAACATAGTACTACAGCAGTATGGTCTGTATAGCTATGAAACTTTGCCAGCTTTTGTTTTCTGTATAGTTAATCTTTATTTTTTTACGTGCTATTATATTATTGTCACTATGCTGCCCTCTGCGACCCTTCTGAAATTCACCGTGATAGCAAGGATAGAAATAAAATTCTCCTATTCTAAAGGAAGAGGCCCCTACCACCTTAGCTAAAGGAGGACCCCCATTAGGAGGGTAACATTACAGAGTTTATGACATACAGGTGCGCACTTTTAATTTCCTCCAGTAGAGGGCAGTGGCATGGAACCTCATTACATTTGTTTAAACTTTCATGCAATGATAGCAATCCTATATAGACACAAACCTGACTCTGAAATCCAAACCCATTTGAAAAGGGAAGGGAGGCAGATTAAAAATCCCCAGATCTGAATCTACACCAGTGATTTCAGGTTTGCATTTAGATAACATCCAGAACTTGTTTTGCACTTGTTGTTTAGATGCAGATGATCTTTTGTAAAAATCAGCCAGCTGATATTGTTCAAGATGGCCTCACGTTGGCCTCACGTGATGTTTGTTACTCCTGGCTGAAATCTTGAGAAAACAACGCAAACCCAAACCCTAGCCATGATTCAGCCCTATACTCAAATATCAGCATAATCTAGATCGTTATCTGAACACCTCTAAAAGGGCTAGTTTCTGCAAAGTACTAATTACTCTGATTCAGAGCCCAGCCCTGCAAGGTGCTGAATACACTGGCTTCAATCCAGCTAAGCACTTGTTTTACTTTAAGCATTTGAGTAATACCATTCAGATGAACAGGACTACTCACAAACATAATGTTAAACATGTGGTTAAGTGCCTTGCTGGACCTGGGGCAGAATGGTCATCCCTTGCAGAACTGGGTTTTTAATAGTCTACGGGTATGGCTACACTGCACTAGGGGGGTGTAATTGCAACACATGTAGACATACACCCATGCCGTCTTTAATCTCACTAGCTTGCGTACTGATAGAAGTGAAGCCATGGCAGCACAGACTTCAGTGCTGGCTAGCTGCCTGTCTAATTACCTAAGGTCCTGGGCTAGCTTGTAAAGCCTTCATTGAAGTCAGTGCTGCTGCAGCTCTCGGTACCTGACCTAGCTAAATTAAAGCTAGCTCAGAATATGTCACACCGCGATTTCAATGCAGACATACCCTAAGGCATTTTTGCCACATCTTTCACAAAACATCTTTACAAGAGAGCTGAGCAAAAGACTCAGGTCAAAATCATAAGAAAAGTAGCAGCAACTTGATAAAGATTATAGAGGTTTATTTTAGCATGTGGTGTCCAGGGAGTCCTCTGTGCTCCCCTGGTTAGTGCCCTACAGGTTATGGGGCTTCATTGTTCCTATGTGATTTGCAGAGGAACAGGTTTTCCTTGCTCCAGTTGCACTATAGATGCCCTACCTTCCTCTGCTTCCCCCTTTGAGTTTTATCTTACCCCAAACAACATATCTGGGGGAGTAGTTCTACAGTACCCACAAAGAACCTGGAATCATCCAATCTGAAGTGGAAAGGGCAAGGACAGAATGGAACTCCAACATATATCGACAATAATTTGAGCAGGGGGTGAGGGGAATGTGGAAGGAGTCCAGCAGGCTCTAGGAAGAAATATATTTCATCGATTTAGTAGCCTTGTCAGTTTTGGCTCATGCTTACAAGTTTATGAGCATGGGCTGGTGTTTGCAGATTCTCTGAAATTCAAGTTAAAGGTTTGGCTGAAGAAGATCTGAGGTTCAATGCCTAAATTTGGCAAGCATTATTCTGCATACATCAGCAATAGCGGTTTAATTTGAGTAAGAAGGACAACGTATCTATCCTTACTGCATGTTAAATATTCCTGTAAAAGGCCAGCCCTAAAGAAGGAAATGACACTGATGGAAAATAATAGGTAACTGTCCTCAGCAGAAATTCATGGCAAGATCATAATGCTGTACCACAAGGAAATTGTCTGTGAAACATCCTCAGACTTCCAAATCCTAGTTTTCCAAAGAAGACAAGGTCATCTAGATTATAACATCTTTTCAGAAAGGACTAACATCTTTTGGGAAAGGACTAGCACAATGGGACCCTGACCCTTGCTTGGAGGTTATAGATGCTATTGTACTACAAATAAAGAGGCAAATGGAAATACATCTTTGCCTTCTTACTCTCTCTACCAGGCAGAAAAAATCCCTTTTTTTGTGTTTCAAGGTTGTAAAATACCCTTTTCTCCATCCCACCCACTCTTCTCACCCCTCAGTGCTTTTCCAGTGTTTTATCTACTGAAAACAGCAGGTAGCTAAGGATTAAATTCAAAGCCTGGCATTGTGCTGAGTGAATTGATTAACAAATAATGCCAGCTACCTTCTAGTACATGCAGTTTGGAATTTGCTAACTTCAAGGGATCTGAATGTCAGTAATGAGATGTATTTGTACACCTTCATGAAGCCTGACAGTATGCTTTGAAAACACTATAATTGGAGAATTACATATTGAATGCTAATAATGATATGGCTTTTGTACAAATTGACAAGGTTCTCTGGGTTACTTATTTTTCTGAGAAATTAGGTTTTTCTTATTCCTGTTAAATTTGCTTAATTGAAAATCAAAATCCTGTCTATGACTCAACAGTGGATTGAATGAATTAAAAATAAATAGCACGCTTATCACTAAGTTGCAGTGGCTCTGAAAAACTCTGCAGAAACATATTAACAGCAGCAAATGGTATGTGCATTCTGATGAAAAATTATCTTTGGTAAGTTGGGAAGCAAAAGGAGTTAAAGAAAATATGGGTCTTTATTTGTAGTGATGTTAGGCTAACAAAGCAAAGAAAATATATGGGCACACTATAGAAAATATTTAGAGTAATTTCCTATTAACATGTATAACTTAAATGCACATTAGGTATTTAAAAAAAGAAACCAAACCTTTTTGTTTTATCTTCATCAGTGGAAACAGAATTGGCAAAAGAATATTTTGAAGAGCAGTAATTTTTACACATACAAACAGATTTTTATACACAGCATAGAGTCATCCTGAGAAATTATTTGCCACCAGGAGACCATCAAAACACATAATGCAATGACTGGATAATTTTAGGATAAATTAACACTTGCAAACTACAGAAAGACTGCGAGTTGATAATCAAATAGTGCATCAGAATGCAATCTGATCAAGAATTAATTTTCCTCATCATTGCACAATTGGATAGATACATTATAGATTTTTTCCACCTCTCTCAGAAAACTCTGATATTAACTGTTATCTGAGGCAAGATTCTGAACGAGGTCTGATGCTGCAGAGCAATTATTAGGTCAAGAGGGTCCTGTTCAGAAAAGCACTTAAGCCAATGCTTACGTCCATTCCTATTCAGCTGAGTCCAACTGAAGTGATGCCAATGTTCAAGTTAAGTGCATGCTTGAGAGCCTTGCTGAATTGGTGCCAGAGAAAGGATGAACACACCACCTCAAAAACAAAAAGGACAATTACCCTGAAGTTCTTTCTCCCTCCTTAGTCAGGCAATACTCTCATTGGAGTCAACAGGAATTTAACTGACTAAAGCTTTGGTCCAAAATGAACAAATACTTTCCTGCAAGAATCCACGTATGACCAAAACTTGCTGGAACAATAATAGCCAATTTCCCTTAACAGTTAGAGCTACTGCACTAGTTTTAAAGAGGTTCAGAAGTTGAACTACCTGGTGCATATTCTGGGTAAACAGGATGGGGAGGGTAGCTTATCTTATTTTTTTATTATTTGTATTTACGGCTAGGTGAAATACATACAATCCAGTGCATCCACATAAGCCATACTGAATGGTACTGCATTGCAGTACTACTACCACACTAGGGTTCTCTGAACTGGCTTAGTTGAAATACATTCTGGATACCTATCCCACAATGTATCAGTTGCTGCAGAGGTACACAAAGGAGGCTGGGGAACGGTCAGAACAGCTGTCAGGAGCAAAGCCACTAGCTCTTCTCCTCTGGCAGCTGCTTCACCAAGACAGAGATCTTGGCAGCCAGCTGAGGCTCCCATCTCTGCTCCGCCAAGCTATGCCCCCAGCCACTCATTCTACATTATCCCCCTAGACTCCACTAACCCCCCATAGCTCTGGCTTTTCATCCAACAAACTACAAATGGTTCAGTGTCTGTAAATGCCACTCTGACTAATGAATGTCCTGTGATTTGTCAAACTGGATTTCATCTGGCAAGACACAGGTGGTTCATTAGCTAGGGCTGCTGCAGGAGGAGTGTGGTATATTGAAACTGTAAAAACTACAAGCTGCCACTTTAAATCCTGGAACTGCTTTCAGGCTAGAGGGCTCTGTAGGTAAGTGTACAGTTTTCTCTGGACCTAGTGGACTTAGTTTGCAGACAGCCTGTTTACAATAAGGTGGGGGTGAGTTGTTCCTCTCTGTTTTATGGGGCAGCCTGCTTTGTCTCTCTCTGTTGTTGATCCTTGTATTGTTAAAGTTCTGGACTTTCAGGAATAAATTAGAGATATTGTGCAACCTTCCACAAAGAGCATTCTTAATCTATCTTCTCTTTATGTATACTGTGAATTTAACAAGGATGATGCTCCTGGCAACCCTACAGCTCTGTAGAGGGTAGGAGAAAGAAGAACTGCTAGCTGTAGGGCTGTCATATGAATGGTTAAAGTGAAAGTCAGAATGGAAGTCAGAAAATCCAGATTGTTGTGCCACCGACCTCTTGTGTGATCTCAGGCAATTCATATAACCTCTTTCTCAAGTTCTCCGTCTGTATAATGGTGATACTATTTTCTAACTCCCTTGGGTATTAGGCTTAATTCTTTTAATATTTTTAAAGAGGTTTCAGATCCTCATGTGAAAGACGCTTTCAAAATGCAAAGTGATGTTATGCTATACATGTTGATGAGAGGCCTCAGTTCCAAAGTGTGACATTTCTGAACAATCTGTCAATCACATGGGCTCTCAACATCTCGATTTTGTCCATCAAAATGTTTTTTTTTTAAATTTCTGCTGTGGAAGAAATGCCTTTAACTGGTAGTAATAGAAGTACTAAAATCAAGACATTTGTTTAATTTTTTTTTCAGAGTTCAGTAATTCCAATCTTGGTTTTTGGTTGGGGCAAGATCTTCTTGGGAAAAGAAGCTTCTGCCTAAAGCAACCCATGATTTCTGCAGGAGGCCGCAAACTTTATCAAGGAGATCATCATATGGTATGATGTTTCCACCATAAATTAGCTGACTATTCAGTGAATCTATTATTATGCAGCCTTAGGGCTTCTCAGTCATTGCCTCACCAGTCATCTTGCATCCATTCAGAGGTGTTGCAGAAAGGTAAGTCAAGAGGTGTAAAAACATGTAGAATATCTTGACAACTTTAGGAAAAACAGCCTATTGATATAACTCAAGGACTACATTAAAATCATATCTGGTAAGTGGGGAGGAAAGGGGAGGAATGTGGGACTGAAAGTTAGTGGACCAAAATTGATGTGTCAGAAATTAGGCCTAATTGGTAGAAAAATAACGAGGGGCGTGGGCTTTATGTCACCCATCATTCCCTTCTGGATATTTTGCAACACTGCTGTGAGCCTTAAACAGCCTTAAACAGCCCAATGCTGCTACAAAGTTGGCCAGGCTTTGGAGTGGCTAATAAGACTGTGCTGTGCCTGTGTTTCTTCAGCAGTGAGGATACAGGTAAGAGTCAGTTCCAAAAACAGAGGCTGAATTTTCTATTTTCGCTGCTCATTTCACCTCCCTTTTGTCTCAGAGTCTGTCTGTTATTTGGTCTTTTAGGAAATGGAACTGGACTTCAACAGCAGCAACTAGAGCAGCTCCAGCCTATCTCAACTAACTTCTTTTCCCCAAAAAGGAGAGTTATTTCCTTCTTAAACACCATATAAGAGACTGCTAGACAGGAATTTTTTTTCCTTCTAAAAACTCCTTACAGCTGAATGGGAATGGGAATGCGAATGGGAATAAGGGAGCTGATGGGCAGGATCCCTTAGCAGGCTATTATGAGGGGGAAAGGAATCCAAGAGAGCTGGCTGTATTTTAAAGAAACCTTATTGAGGGCACAGGAACAAACCATCCCAAAGTGCAGAAAGAATAGCAAATATGGTAGCGTCCAGCTTGGCTTAACAAAGATGTCCTTGGTAAACTTAAACACAAAAAAGAAGCTTACAAGAAGTGGAAGCTTGGTCAGATGACTAGGGAGGATTATAAAAATACTGCTCGAACGTGCAGGAATGAAATCAGGAAGGCCAAAGCACAATTAGAGTTGCAGCTAGCAAGGGATGTGAAGGAGAACAAGGAGGGTTTCTACAGGTATGTTACTAACAAGAGGAAAATTAGGGAAAGTGTGGGCCCCTTACAGAATGGGGGAGGCAACCTCGTGACAAAGGATGTGAAGAAAGCTGAGGTACTCAATGCCTTTTTTGCCTCTGTCTTCACAGACAAGATCAGCTCCCAGACTGCTGCACTGGGCGGCACAGAATGGGAAGGAGGTGAACATCCCGCAGTGCTAAAGGAACCGGTCCAAGACTATTTAGAAAGATTGGACATACATAAGTCCATGGGGCCGGATGCAATGAACCTGAGGGTGCTGAGGGAGTTGGTTGATGTGGTTTCAGAACCATTGGCTATTATCTTTGAAAGCTCGTGGCAATTGGGGGAGGTCCCTGATGACTGGAAAAAAGCAAATATAGTGCCCATCTTCAAGAAAGGGAGGAAAGAGGATCCAGGGAACTACAGACCGGTCAGCCTCACTTCAATCCCTGGAAAAATCATGGAGCAGGTCCTCAAGGAATCCATTTTAAGGCACTTGGAAGAAAGGAAGGTGATCAGGAACAGTCAACACGGATTCACCAAGGGAAAGTCATGCCTGACCAACCTGATTGCTTTCTATGATGAGGTGACTGGCTCTGTGGATGTGGGGAAAGCGGTGGACATGATATACCTTGACTTTAGCAAAGCTTTTGATACGGTCTCTCACAGTATTCTTATCAGCAAGTTAAGGAAGTATGAGTTGGATGAATGGACTATAAAATGGATAGAGAACTGGCTAGAGCATAGGGCTCAACGAGTAGTGATCAATGTCTCCATGTCTAGCTGGCAGCCGATCACAAGCAGAGTGCCCCAGGGGTCGGTCCTGGGGCCGGTTTTGTTCAACATCTTCATCAATGATCTGGAGAATGGGGTAGATTGCACCCTCATCAACTTTGCAGATGACACTAAGATGGAGGGAGTGGTAGACACCCTGGAAGGTAGGGATAGGATACAGAAGAACCTAAATAAACTGGAGGATTGGGCCAAAAGAAATCTGATGATGTTCAACAAGGACAAGTGCAGAGTCCTGTACTTAGAACGGAAGAATTCCATGCACGGCTACAGACTGGGGACCAATAAGCTAGGCAGCAGTTATGCAGAAAAGGACCTGGGGGTAACAGTGGATAAAAAGCTGGATATGAGTCAGCAGTGTGCCCTGGTTGCCAAGAAGGCTAATAGCATATTGGGCTGCATTAGTAAAAGCATTGCCAGCAGATCACGGGAAGTGATTATTCCCCTCTATTCGGCATTGGTGAGGCCGCATTTGGAGTGTTGTGTCCAGTTTTGGGCCCCCCACTACAACAAGGATGTGGAGAAGTTAGAGAGAGTCCAGCGGAGGGCAACAAAAATGATTTGGGGGCTGGAGCACAAGACTTACGAGGAGAGGCTGAAGGAACTAGGCTTGTTCAGTCTACAGAAGAGAAGAATGAGGGGGAATTTGATAGCAGCCTTTAACTACCTGAAGGGGGGTTCCAGGGAGGATGGAGCTAGGCTGTTCTCAGTGGTGGCAGATGACAGAACAAGGAGCAATGGTCTCAAATTGCAGTGGGGGAGGTCTAGGTTGGACATTAGGAAAAAGTTTTTTACTAGGAGAGTGGTGAAGCACTGTAATGGGTTACCTAGGGAGGTGGTGGAATCTCCATCTTTTAGAGGTTTTTAAGCTGCAGCTTGACAAAACCCTCGCTGGGATTATTTAGCTGAGGTTAGTTCTGCTCTGAGCGGGGGGTTGGACTAGATGACCTCCTGAGGTCCCTTCCAACTCTATGATTCTATGATGTGGTTAAAATGAAAGCCGTAATAATTTACACTTTTCAAATGTTTCTCCTTTTTCTGCATCTTTAATCAAAGGTAGTGTGCTTTCCAGGGGAGTAAGGCAGCCAAGGTCTCAGTACCTCCTGTTGACTGTTCCACTTTGTATTAATAATTAAATATTCATTGGAGCAGGGACTGGCACCCAGATGTTCCTTCTGCCAGGTTAATGCCCTGACCGCCAGGCTTTAGTCACTCTCATTCCCTGTCTCCGACACAATGACTATTCAAGTATTTTATACAAAGTGGAACAGCTTCAATAGGAGAGACAGTCACCTGAGAATACCCTACAGCTAGCACTCATCTAGGAAAGATGCTTGAGACCTGGATTCAACTCCCTGTTCCAGAGCGGGGATTTGAACCTAGGTGTCCTATATCCCAGCTGAGTACCATAGCCACTGGGCATAAAGGGTGCACCTCCTCCTCAATTTTGTGTACTAGCCCTTCATTTTCTTTTATTCAGAAAATTCCCCAAAACAAAACTTTTTATTTGACCCACAACAAAAAATGTTTCCTACTTTCAATCTGCTAAATTAAAAAAAAAAAAAAAAAAGGTGTTTTGGGTTGAACTGAGTTTTTTCCCCCTCCTCATTTTTTACAACTGTGAGCAAAGAAAAAAAATCAGTTATTCACACGATTACTTGTTCTTCTAAGCATGTTGTGGTGTTCAGAGCACTACAACCACACTGGTTCTCTAATCCCTCATCATGGGTTTATTATTTGTATCACAGGAGCAGCAAGAAGCCCCAAACAAGATTGGGGCCCCATTGTGCTATTTTTGTACCTACAAACACTAATAGACAGTAGCAGACCCAATAGTTTAGATTCTAAATAGACAAGATAAAGAAAGAGTAGAAGAAAGTTTTATCCTCATTTCACAGGCGCAGAACTGGGGCAGAGAGACATTAAATGACTTGTCTAAAATCATATGGGAAGTGTGTGGCAAAGCCAGATATTGAAGATAAATTTTCTCCATCCCAGTTCAGTGACTTAAAGACCATACTTCCTTCCAGGAGTGCAAGCCCTTCAAAGACTACAAGACAGATTTCAGCAAAGGTCAGAGGCATAAAAGAACATCTAGACATTATGGTAATAGACATTTTAAAATTAATACCCAGATAGACAAACACACCAGCAAGAACAGAAATTCCCAATTGTTTCTTTAGGCCCAGGTTACTTTTTCTGTGACATTATTTCCAGTTTCCAGCTTCAGTGGCTCCTTTATTACAATGCAGCCCCCACCAGGTGTGGGGGATGGAGGGAGATTCTGATCTCAAGTAATGTTCTTATAAAGAGTCTCATCTGGCAGTGTGGGCACTGTAAATTATATCTGTAGAATACAATTACAGCTTGTGAGGAAAGACATGTCTCCACAAATGCAATGAAAGGCTGAATGAGATGTTCTTAATGGTTCATTGAACACACACACAGGCACCTCTTCAGATAGCAAAGGATGTGACAATTAATCCAATTTAGCTACCTGCTCTTTTTATGCCTTGACAATGACTAGGACTATTATTTTTCAGATAAAGAAAAAAAAGGCAGCTGACATCCGATGGAAAGAAAGTTCTGGAAATCTCTGCTCCCTTGCGCACAAATCTGAGGCAGAGCAGCTGTTCCAAGTCTAACCTTTAGACTTTTCTGTGAGTGAAGAGCTAGCTTTGATCTCTCATCAATAAACAAATAAAAGAAAGGCTGTTTCAGTGGATGGAAGCAGTTCTGTATCCAGGTAACCATGTCTTTTCCTCATTGATCACTATGGTAACCTCACTCCTTCCTTCTGTTCCCTCTAAATGAGAAAGCATGTTTCCCTGATAACAAAGATGGGAATTCTTTGATTTGCTATTCCATTCCTTGACTTCACAATAGTAAAAGGTCACTTTCGATTCTAATGTGAAAGATTTAAATTTAAACAGTGTTGGAATATACATACATCCCATGCAGTTCCATAGTTGTCTTAAAATATCCTGCTCAAAATTCACAGCAAGAAATGAAAGCCCTATCTTAGAGAGAATTCTGTTATGAACTGCAGACAAATATGTGAAACACAGTTTGGTTTCCATGTGTCTTAATGACCTTTTGTGGTTGATCAGGGGTTTCTGAGTTTGCAGCTTAATTAGATTTTCTTTTAGCCAGTGATTTCAGCAGTCACAAAGGACTTTTCGAAGACTTTGGTAATGAACTTTAAATGGTGTAGGTCAAGGTCATCAAATTTTCCAAGAGCGTGGATCACATTTTTAAAAAGAGTGTCCTATGAACCACCTCCCATCTGCAATTGTCTGGCCTTCTTCCTCCCATTTTTCATTAGATAACATCCCTCAGCCAACTACAGCAATTGCTGATGTGGAAAAGCAGTACAAGGAAAGCACACAAGTACTTTAGTGCTCTCTAATGTAATTTGTTTTCTCTCTCTCTTTTTTTTTTTTTTTAAACTAACCATATTATCTACTTTACTTTTCCATTCATCTCACTCTCTGATCTCACAGCGTGGAGCAAGGAGAGCCAGCACCAAATGACTTGTGTGTTCTCTGCAGACCTCTAAGCGCTCCATGCATCAGTGGTCCACAGTATGCGAACCTATTGTGGTGGCATGTGCATCACACACATGCAGCAGCGCAGGGAACAATTCACGCAATTTATAAGTTTTTGCCTATGAAAACTGAAACTTTCGCCAAGTTTCAACATTGTCATCTCATGATTTTATTGCAAGACTTTCAGTATTTGGTGTTTTTTAAAGCCACAGCTCCTGAAGTCTTGTTATTACATGACAATCTCATTTTATATAAAAACATACACAGAAAACACACACACACCCTTCTTACCTCCCTCATTTTTAGTGGAAGAAAACATGAACTCTGAAGGTTCAAAGCCCAGAAGGTGATTACCGTCACCCCACTGTTTTATTTTTAAGTCACATAATTTTTAAACTAATCTCATTATTTCCAGGCATCTGACTCTTGTATTTTTGAGCATTTAGGATTGGCAATTTTCACGAGAATCTGAAAATCAGTTCCAGGTTTAACATTTTGGTATTTATACCAGTGGATATGAGTTGATTTAACTGGCTGCTGTTGAGGTGGAAAAAATAGCCAATAGTACATTGCCCCATATAAATTTCATGGAAAAGATTTGCTGTCTGAAGTTCAAACCTTCAAGACAACAAGTGTCTTCCAGTGAAAAATTTGAGTTGAAACAACAAGATGTTTCACTTTTTGAATAAATTATGAAAATAGGATTGTTTATTCCATCTGGTTTTGCTTTAAGTGTTATTTTTTAAAAATTATTATTTTTACTCCCTAGTCATCTAATTGCAAGGTCTATATTTACCTCATCTGCTTCAGGGAGTTTTGAGAACCACCTGTCACTTCCTTAAGGCACCATCTGAGTTTAGAGAATTCAGTCTCTCTCCACCCCCACCCCCCTTTATAACTTTTTATCTCCTTCCAAGAATGCTGCTGTTGTATTACCAGGGAGTCATCACATATATTTTCAGTATCAGTACCGTTAGTTTTCTGGACATGTCCGAGGAGAAATAACTGCCGTGAGCAAAACCCATGGAGCAGATTCCCTTTGTGGAGTTCTCCAGAATGTACTGTCAGAAGAATGGGGATTACTTTCTGTAAAAGAAGCCAGGAGTTTGGCACCAGTACCACAAAATCTTGTTACTCTAAGAACTATAGGTGAAATCCTGTCCCAATTGAAGTCAATGGGAGTTTTTGACTTAGACTTCATATGGGCAGGATTTCACTCCATATGAAAAATCTTTGGGCGAGAATCTCACCCCCGTTTCAATCCCCTTACACCATATAAGAGGGCCAGAGTGATGTAAAGGTGCCCCAAAAGCCCCAGTTCAGTGAGGAGAGGATTCCCTTGGCACAGGCACTGCAGTAGAGAGCCGCACATAATCTCACTCCTTATGCCTGCTCAATGCGACTTCAGACCACTGCTGCTTTCCTGGCTCCTGACAGGGCTTGCCTGCTTTAAGGGTAGTTCCACAGCACAGAAGATGCCCCACTCAAGTTGACATAGCATGCAGTTGCATTAATTCAGTGGGAATTTAGTCAGAAGTTTGGTGGAAAAACAATGTGTCCTCCCTCACCCCTGCATTTTGCCTCCTCTCCACCGCAGACTGCACAAGATGTATGAATGAATGGTTCTGCAGAAGTTGACTGACCCCTGCACACACATCACATGGATTTAGGCAGCTATTTTCTGGAATTACATTCTCATCTGCTGGCTTTGTGTGTTATTTCAAGAGAGAGAGTGCCAGATCTTCAATGGAGCTATACCAATTTACACCAGATGGTGATCTAACATAATGTAGCCTGATTAGCTTTAAAACAAAAACAAAACAAAACACTCATCATATTCTTTCAATTTCCAGAGTTCAAACTGACAAACAACATGAGCCAACTTCTACATAATCATCCCTGTTCTGAAAGGGTAGGATACATTCCCCTAACTGAGGAAGTCAAAACAACAGCAAAAACCCCCAAACCGTATACACACAGGAAAGAAGACAGCAGATGAATTTCTGAATCCTAAATCAGGTCCAACTTCAGTTTCATTACATCTGACTAATGAAGGGTCTATATTATTATATCAGAGCACCAAAACATGCAATAGCACCACGTCTGTGTGGGATGCAGGGAGATCTTGGTCCCAAATGATGCTGTCCTCCCATAAGGAAGAACAGCTGCTTGTGTACAAGCTTTGTAAATGTGGGAGTTTTAAAAATGAATAAAATTCCAGGTTGTGGGAAGTCTTGTCTCCACATTCACTGTAATGAGAACAATATTACAAATCCTGACTACTCCTATACATTTTAAATACACTCAACTTATAGGTATACCTGTGTATATCTTATTTATTATGTACACACAAACTATATATCTGTATGTTGAATACATTTACATTTTATATAGCATATATATTATGTATATCAAGAGAGAGATGGAGAGTTCTGTGTTTATCTGGCCACCGTGACAGATTCAGATTCGGCAGAATATAAGCTCTCTTCTAAATAAAAGCTTCCTAGCCCTTTTGTTTATGAAGAAAACCTCCTAAACATCTGCTCATGTAGCACTATACTGAAACAGGAAAGAACTGTCCCCCTTCATGGGTTTAAATCTGAAGCTGAAGGAGACAGTTTAAGGACCATCTCTTCAAATATAATAAATAATAATAATAATTTAGGATGGCAGTGGCACACCTAATTTGCACTTCAGGTTCCTGCCATTGTTCCTGCCACCTGAGTATTTGCATTCGGAAATGGTGAGGAAGGACGGTATTGCAGATTAGGCCCTGGGACCCAAGAAACCTGAGTTTCAGTTTCCAGCTCAGTCACAGGCTTCCTGTGGTACTTTGGGCAAGATTCACAATGGAATAATGAAAACAAACCTCTCCCATCACTTTTTTTAGCCCAGTGGCTAGGGTACTCACACAAGATGTGGGAGACTCTCAGTTCAAGTCGCTCTTCTAGCTGAGGAGAAAAAGGTATTTGAACATCCATCTGCCACTTTCCAGATGAGTGCCTTAGCCACTGGACTATGGGATTTTCTGATATGAGGCTCCCCCTGTTGAAGCTCTTCTGCTTTAGACAAATAACTGAAGAGTCATTGAGTGAGGGAGCAATCAAGAAAGTGAATGCGAACGCATGCACCAGCGTGCGAATGACTCTACAGCGTGGTGACTAGAGCTCTCACCAAGGATCCAGTCCCCATACCCCAGTGACTCTAATTAATTGTCCAAAGTGGAAGTCAACCTCAACTGTTGAAGGGGCTAGGTGGACACTTTTTCTGGGAGTAAGTTGCCTCATAGGAAAGTAATTCTGCAGTAGTCCTTCCTGGGATATCTGGTACTGGCTGCTCTTGGCGATAGGATACTGTCCTAGGTGAATCACTGGCCTGATCCAGTATATGGACTCCTATTTTCCAGTGACAGTACAGTGACAAGAGTATTTATCGAAAAGGCAAATATAGAAAAGGAGGTAACTTTTTTACAGCATCTGAATGACTTAGGCTCCTAAATCCCATTGACTTGCAATGAGTCTTAGGCAGTTTTGAAAAACATACCCAATACCACATATTATTTTGGCTAGCTGCGAAAGGCAAGGCTGGGGGTTGGGGATAACACCTGATGATTAAGTGGTAGGAAACTTTATAATAATAAAGCCTGTTGCTGAGATAGCAACAATGGGAGCAGTAGAAGAGATAGTGATAAGGACTCCAAGATTCTGTGTGAACTAGCCCTAGCAACAGTGATAGAATTAAGAAACCAGCCAGTGTAAACACAACCTGTGAAGCTGACGTCAAACACATTATATGCAAATAGGACTTTTGTTATTAAGGAAATTCTTCCTATTTGAACCTAGTAAACTATCAGCCTTCCAACACAGTGTGATTTCCCTTTGTTCCACCAGGTAGAGCTACAGTTTCAAACATTTTCAGTAGAGTGGAGTTGGTATATGCATTTGGGTGAGCAGTCTGCCCAACTGGATGACTTTTTGTTTTAAATAGGAGCTACTAATGACACCCTTTTTATCAAAATGCAGTTTATACCACTTCCTATTATCTGTAGGAGGCTGAAAGATGGAGCCAATCAGCAGGACAAGTCTTAATCCCACTGTGACATTTGCAGACTGCCCACAAAACAACAAAATAAAAATAGCTGTACAGGCTGAAAAGCTGTGCTAAAAGCCTGGCAATTCAATGAAAGGGTCTTGCTGCAAGAGAGTCTGGAGGATTCTGACTCATCTTCACAAACAACAGCACATAGCACATCACACAACAAAAAAAATCAACATGCAGTCCCCCCCTGGGGAAAGGAACAGTGAGGGAATCCCATGTGACAGATGTTAGTCATGTTGCTTCATGCATTTTTTGGAAGGTGCTCAGATAACATGGTGATGGGCACAGTATAAGAATCTGAACAGAACAGAATGTGAACAGCTGTGGGCTTGGTTTCTTTTGTTTTTAAAAACAATCATATAGCAGCCTGGCCATAGATCTTCTAAACCACTCAGAACTTATTCTTTAACCTTTACTCCCACTGAGTAGTTCCTTACTCTACAGGCAGTCCTGTTTCCTTCAGTAGGACTATCATCAGAGTAAGGCGCTTCTCAGTGTATGCATGGCAGAATCTAGTCCTTAGGGAAGTGATAATCCTGTCATCTGAATCTAGCCAGGACTGTTTTTACCACCTTACAGATGTTCAGCGGCCTATATGAAATGTGGTCTGGGCTCAGTGTTGTGCCTGATGGAGAGGTGTCCATATTAGGAAGACTGCCATAATAATTGTCACTTCAGCCCAATGAGCTCTTCAGTGAGCATGGAGACTGAATGACCTCCTAATTCTTATAAATTCCCTCTCCAGACCAGCACGGATACCTGGGGACAGTGAGGAGGGGAGGAGAAGGAGGTTGGTATCCATGCGTGCAACTATTTTATACACAACCTGATTGACAGCTCTGGAGACAGATGCCATCTGGCCCCTCTGGCTATTAAATTAACTTTTCAGTGAGAAGAGATAACTATTTACATTTTTAACCCCTCCAGATTTTAATTTATAGGGTTTTGGTACTCTGTTTATTGCTTCTGAAATTTATCAATCCTACCCAAGGCATAATATTTCTGTAGCAGAACTGTAATTATTGAGCTGTTTGAAATTGCTAAAGAAGAAAAGTTGGAGGCAATTCAGGAAAATATGAGCATGGGGTATTTTAAACAGAAATAATAGCTGCAGAGCAGCAATAAAGATAAATTGAATTAATATGTTCCAGCATCAATGAACAGCATTGTTTTCAATATGTGCAATACTAGAAATTGTTCTTTTCATGGAATCTTACTGATGGAATTAGTGTGGGAAGTACAATTTATATGGCCAGTTCCTCGGCTGATGTAAATCAACATAGCTTCACTGAAGTTAGTGGATTTAAACTGATTGAGGATCTGGACCACAATTATTCCCCCCTCCTTTCAATGGTAGAATTTCAGAGCTTGCTTAGGCAACTCCAGAGATGTTGCATTAACCTGAATAATAGGACTTTCTTAATCCAATATTAGAATTGCTCTGGAAACCTCTTAGCAACCCAAAGGAATAAAATGGATCCAAAAAGGAAAGACAAAACAAAAACAAAAACCAAAATCCAACCCAGTCATCTCAAATGGTAACACTAGAGCCAAAGAAAACAAAAACGACAAACTTTCTAGCCTCAGGGAAACAGAAGAAACAATGGTGTCACCTGATTTAATAACTTAAATTTGCAGGAGAATAGTTTCAAATTCTTCGGTGGATTTCCCTCATCCCTGTGTCCTTCACATCTTTCTGACTTTGAAGTTTGCATCTACAATAGTAAAGTTGCTATAGTGTCCACTTTGTACATTGTGCCAAAGATTTCACTGGTATTCCCTATTCCAGAGGTATGGTCTTGCTTTCTGGGAAGTAATGCATATTTTATTAGAAGCACACCATGTCTCCAAGGAAGAGCTTTCAGTAATAGTTCTGTTAGGCTCCGCAATAATACAGAGATCTTTCCTATGTTTTCAATGTTAACAGAAGCCAGACTTTAGGGCCTTTGTTTTTGTGTGGTGAATTTGTTCATATAGTGAGAATTCCCTCCACGGAGTGTCTTTATACCATACTACAGAAAACTTTAAAACATTGAGCAATATCCCCTCATATGGTTCTTCATATACTGATGAATTGGACCTCAAGGATACACCAGGCTTCAACTTCTTGGCCAAGATTTTCAAAAGTGGCTAATGATTCTGGCACATCTTAAAGGAGGCTGAATTTCAGAGTGCTGATGCTCCATACTTTCTGAAAAATCAGGCATCTTTAAAATATTATAAATTGGGAACCCAACAATTGAGGTATCCCAAAAACACATTTATCAACTTTCAAAACTTTGGCTCTTGTCTTTAGGAATAGGTCTCTATTCCCCTAGTTAATCTTGGTGACCCCATCTAAGAAGAGTTTTCCAGCTCTGCAGTAGGTGCAGCACTATTTATACACTTACGTGACTTCTGGGAAGCCTCTGTAATGGAGTTCAGAGAATAGCCAGACAATCCACATGAGCAATTATTGGTCCACTGTGGGACAGGACTGAGCAAACTATACACACTATTGTGACAGCAATCTCCACATGTACTGCTGCTGCTGATGGAGGGCAATGTGGTAGTTAGGGTACGTGAATGTCTATGGGACACTAGATCATTTTTGTGTGTAGTATGTTAAAGCTGTACTGAGGAGGACTGTATAGTGGTTAGCCACCATGGTTCTCTAATCTAGAAAAGGTCAAACATATATTATAGCTCCTTTTACAGTATCAAAGCTATTTTCTGCTTTCTGGATGCCACTTCCAACTTGGAGATGCCAGCTGTAGTTATCTGTAGTGGATGGGGGAGATAAATGTCTTTCAAGCCCGCATTAATAAGAGATATAAAGAATAAGACTGAGTGAGATTAATAAAATTTATTAATAAAGAGGTGAGATTGGCCATCCTAGCTGTTTGTCAAAATCCTGAAGGGACTATGAATATTTAAGAGGCAAGCAGCTTAAAGGCTTAATGTGTTCCTTGACTTTCTTCAGCTTCATCTTATCTGCCAATAATCTAAATGGACATGAAGATGTATTGGAAATCAGTACACTTGCTTTTATTTATTTATACTAGGCTTTTGATTCACAAGAGACCAAGTGCTGAATTTTGCCCTTAGATGTGCACATACAGCTGCCATAAAAATCTGTGGCCATTGCACACATGTAATTGAGAGCAGAGTTCTGTCTTTACAATAGCATCAGTTTTTATTCCTTTATATATCTGAATGTCATCATTCTAGACTACCTTCTCAGAAAAGTTCAGATGTAATTCCACCACCATTTTGAAAGTATTGAGTCCAGTTTTGTTTGGAATGCATCTTGAGACAGCATTTCAAAACTTTCTTGGGGTTATTAATTAATAATAGATGTTACAAAATAAAAAACATTAACACTCCTCCATCCCTCACACACACACACACATACACACCCTCCAACCCTAGAGCATTGAGCAAGGGGTGATTCTCAACTTACAAATCGGGCATACAGCACCTACTTCCAGGTCTAGAAAGTACCTAATTATCAGACTTTAATATCATGGCATTTGTCCAAGACGTAGTTATTATAGTGTAAGACTCCAAGTCAGTTGTTTTTGTACAAGTGTTTTTTCTTGCTCTTACACAAGACTCTAAATTGTTTAGAGTTTTATGTTTTTAAACATATGACTACTGCAAGTGGCTGAAAACCCATTCCAGAAAAGTTCTTAACAGAAAAATAACCACACAAAGACCAGGCAATTAGGAGGTTCTTTGAGTAGGACTGTAGACAAGATTAGATGAAGGCTGAATCATCTGCTTCTTCCAAATGATGCCCATGTTTTTAAGAAGACCTGAAACTCTGCTGAAACCTCCTTGAGTTCTGTGTTTACTTGCAAGGACCAAGTATGTGAAATAACAACTTTGACACATAAGTCAGTACGATCCTGTTGTATGAAGTGTTATATATTCTCCACTTTTTAAGACACATTTTAAACTCAAGTCAAAGCACATGTAAGCAGAGAAAGGGATGTTTCAGAAGACTTTATATGTGCCAGATGCACTTTTTAATGAATAATTTAGTACCGAAAAAAAAAAAAAAAAAAGGCCAAGAATAAAAAGACCAAGGTCTCAAATACTGGATCCTGGTGAGCATGGGTCTCAGCCTCAGCTCATTATTCTTTTCATCTCTGTTGACAGAAAGCCATTCCATACGTTTTCAAGAACTGAATTCCCAGTAAAGCTAAAGATCAATTTATAAATTGAAACATTCAAGCTAATAGCAAGCTGGTTGCTTACACTACAGAGACTTGATTATCTGAACTGGTGAGTAAGGATTTGACTTCATTTTTTGCCAACACATAGTAGGAACAGAGGTGTTCCCAGATCTCATTAAATCCATCTGACTTCATATCCTACCCTCTGTTCCTGATCAGTACCTAAGGTTACTGAGAAAGTTGAATTCACACTTCATGTCAAGTTATGCTTCTCACTCACGCCGCAGCACACTCTATCAAGAGTTCTCAACCTGGGATGCATGACCTCTCAACCATTTCCATATTGTTACTTGGGAGCAAGGAGCCCTGATGGAGGGACCTCAGTGTGGAAAAAGCTGAGAGCCACTGTACTACATGACAGCACCACACATTAAAATCCTTCCTGCTCCCACATAGGATTAACTCACATTTATGGTTCAAGCGTTCATTTAAAGGCGAATGTTTGCTCTCACTGGGACTGATTCTTCTCCCAGTTAGAGCAATGAAAGCAGGACTTTAACCAAGTTCAGAGAAGTAGCCATAATTCTGCTGCATAGGGCAGCTAAACAGATATGACGTATTGTAAAATATAAGTTATTTGTTCCTGTAACAAAGATCCCAGAACAGTGATTAAAATACTGTCTATTTATTGACTTAGGGCAGTATCTTGTTTCTGACTCAGTTCAAAACCAACAGTAAAGTGGTGATGTGTGGTGACAAGAACTCATTATCTCAGAAGAACATAGGGTGAGATTCTAGCACCCCTACTCATGTTGAGTCCCTTAACTCCCACTGAAGCCAATAAGATTACTTGAGGAGTAAGGTACGATTCTGATTGAGGACGGGAAGCAGAATCTGGCCTTATGTAATTAAATGTCACTAGTGCAGAAAAAAAATCAATATCAGATGCATCAATTTAGATTTATTCAGCATCTTTCACCTCATGTCTTCAGAAACCATGTTGGAGGGCACCAATGAAATGCAACCACCTCAGGAATGGAAGGCAGCAAACAAAAAAAGATGGTGCAGCAACAGGAGGGGAGGAGTCATTTTAGCCTGGACAGCAAGACAAATCCCTACTATTAGTGTATAAAAAGTGTTGTAGTATGTTTAATGTCTGCAGAGTAGACAGGAATTCCAGTCTCCTGCTGAAGAGGCTTCCCTGCCTCATATGAATCAACACTAACAGTATCTGAACCACTTTTGGAAACCTAGATGTTGCAATCAAACCCTCTATCTTCCATGTCTACGCTATTGCATTTTAGAGAAAAGAAAGAGAGTTAAAACAAAATTTGAATCAAACTGTAATTGCCTGACAAAGGAAGAGAACCCAGATTCTTTTCTATCATAGCATGACAAAAAAGAGCCAATAAACATGAGCAAAAGGAATAGGCTTTTTTTTTTTTTTTTTAAAAAGAGCGCTGGTCTCAGAATGCTTCCTTCATTAGTTATATTGTGTTCATTGCATTATATTGTCATGTTGCTGCATCAGGTTGTATAGAATTATGCATCAAATTGCCGTGACGTTTCACTTCCTTGTTTTTGGGGGCTATGAGAAAACACACGGAATGACACTGAGAGGTTGGAGTGAATGTGCCTCAAGGAAAATAGGCCAGAGAATACATAAGCCTCAGTTGACTCCTTTCATCTTGCAGATTCAATAGTGTCATTAATTGTTTCTGAAGGATCCAGTAACTGTTTCACAGCTGGTGGGACAATCATTATGATGAAAATCTCTTGAAGGACAAGCAATACAGAGAAAAGTAAAAACAAAAAAGACTGGGTGCTTTGAGAGGTGTGTGTGTACCTCAGTGGGGCTCAGGGGATCGCTTTGTGGGGTGGTGACATGATGCACAACAGAATTTCCACTGATGTGACACTTGCAGGAAATAAGCACCTCTGGTCTCTGCTGTCCCACTTGCAGTTGGAGTGTTTTGCATGGATTTGTCTCTTATGCAGAGATAAAAAAAACCCTCATTCCATCATGAATTCTATTTAAAAACTAGTATTAGTGTAGCAGTCAACAAAGAACCTCATTAATTCTGCAGAGATGCTCAACAGGGGGTATTCTTTTTCAGCTCTAAAAAAATAGCAGGAATTAGAGCATAACAGAAGAAAGAGGGGCTTTCACTTTTAACAAAGCCCAATATATTTCCGTTACAATGGCACTTTCTCTCATTTGTTTCATTTTCTTTTGCTTTTGTTTAGTAGCTCATAGGCTTTCATTTAAGGACGCAAGCACCTCTTCCCCCGTCCCATCTCTTAGTTACATTTCTTAAAGATGTGATATCTGACCCTAATACGTTATTTAATCTTTAGTCTTCTGAATATCACCCACAAGGGGATGGGTAATGGGATGAAAGCCTTTCACTTCTGCCACTCATCAACACAACTCAGGATCAGTAATGGTAGTGCTGACCTCAATCCCTTCTGAGAGCTGTTCATTGATCTGCAAAATGAGTTGATGGCCTCGACAAACTGATCAACCCACCAACACCATCAGAGAGAATATGGTTGAATGGGCTTGAGATCTAGCTACCCTTCAAACACCAAGGGCACGTATATTAAGAAAAGAGGTCATGTTTGCAGACCTGTTAGCTAACAAGCTTTAACTAACACAATTTTAAACATCTCGTATAGACAGGCTAGTCATGTTTAAACACATGTTTGCTGATCACAATTAACATGGGTGCGGCCGAGTTAGGGTTGACCACAGCCAGTTAATATGCATTGATTAAAGAGTCACTTTGCCTACACTAAGGACCAAGGCATGCTTAAAAACATGTTAGCAAACACATTTTTTAAATTGTGACCTATCTTCCTGGTCCAGACGTGGCTCTGGAAGTGATTTTTCAGAGTTGCAAGCCAGTGTGGGGAAAGTTAGCCATGCTATTGCCCTGTTCTATAGTCAGTCTCCAGGAAACCCGTGTTTTTTACAGGTACTAAAACCAGCGAATATATTATTTTTAGCTTGCCAGTGCAGTGTCAGTATTGAGGGGCATACTAGGTAGAATTATTGAAAGAAAATCAATAGGTATTTTTGCTTTTGCAAATAACAAAAGACCTGTGTTTTTAATCTAGTTTCAAATGAAAGCAGAGAGATAGGTGGAATCCAACAATGATATTTTCATCCCCTGGATAGACAACCTAAACTCCTTCGTAGATTTCCATTACAACTTCAGCAACCACCATCCATCTTTAAACTCTCTGTACAACACTCCCACAGTAGTATCAACTTCCTAGACATCATGATTAGCTTCAGCTATGCTACCCTACAGACTATTATATACAAGAAATAACTGGATCAATGAAGGTAGGTGTGGCAAGCCATGAATCACACCAAATACGTCAAGAATTCTGTTATCTACAGCCAGGCATTCAGCTATCTCAGAATATGCTCCAGGAAGAAAGTCTGGGAGACACAACTTAATACATTTAAAACTGCCTTTGTAAAACACTCCACCAGAGTAGAAGATCGCATCATGGAACAGGCCACCCAGTACCTCAGGAGAACTTGCTTCAATACAGAAATAAAACCCCATCCAAACGCACACCCCTAGTTGTTACTTCCCATTCCCCATTGGAATCCATACAGGATATCAAACAATTACAACCCATACTAGATGGGGACCACCTCTTGAAAGAAGTCTTTTCTGAACCCCCTCTTCTGGCCTTCAAACAACCCCCTACCTCTCTAAGCTTATCATCAGAAGCAAACTCCTAATAGATCAGGACACAACAACTCAAAGTGGCACCAGACTCTACCATAACAGCAGATACAAACCCTGTAGACATATCTCCATTGCTATGATGATCAACACGCCCCTCAACACACCTTTCAAGATCCATAGTCCTACACATGCCTATTACAACATATGATATACCTCATCCAGTGCACTAAATGCCCCAACAACAACCATGTGGATGAAATGAGACAATCACTACACTCTCGAATGAACTCACACAGAAAAATGATAAAAGACAAAAACATCCTATCACCTGCAGGTGAACACTTGTCACAAAGCGATCATTCTATATCTGACCTCTCAGTCCTCATATGAAACCTGCACAATACTTTCAAAAGATGAGCCTAGGAGCTGAAATTCAGAACTTTGTTAGACACTAAAAGTCATGGACTGAATTAGAGACACTGGATTTATAGTTTATTACGACAATCTATAACCCACTAATGCTTCTCTCCCCTGCAATTGTAGAGATCTGAATGGGCCACTTCACCTTGAATAGTTCCTTGAAATGTGTGTGTTTACAAAACAATCTCTTCCACCTTGTATTTAGCTGTGACACTCCCATTTCCCAGACCTGAAGAAGA
Source organism: Emydura macquarii macquarii (assembly GCF_026122565.2). Classification (NCBI taxonomy): domain Eukaryota; kingdom Metazoa; phylum Chordata; order Testudines; family Chelidae; genus Emydura; species Emydura macquarii. Next base: position 10,640,861 of record NW_027132342.1, on the reverse strand, counting down.
GCTCTGTGTAAGTTTGAAAGCTTGTCTTTCTCACTAACAGAAGGGGTACAATAAAAGATATAACCTCACCCACCTTGTCTCTCTAATATCGTGGGACCAATACAGCTACAACATGGCATACAACAAATAAGATAGCAATCTATTTTCTACATTTATAGACAACTAGTGTTTCTCTATGTTTCCTAGTACACCTTGTCTCGTTAAACCTACCTTGCAGATTGTAAACATTCTGGGAAATGGACTGTCTTAGCATTTGTGTCTTGTACAGGGCCTCCCATAATATTTATTATGTTTATTATATTAGTGCCTAGGAGCAAATCAAGTTCAGGACTCCATTGTGCTAGGCACTGTACAAACTCAGAATATGAGATAGTCTCCTGCCCCAAAGAGCATATATTGTTGGTGCTCAATAATAAATTTCATAAATACAAATAAAATAAACATTACTAGCCCTCATGGTTATAAGGAAAAGCTTGAAAACATGACCCTAGTGTACCCCAAAGTCTCAGATATCATTACATAAAGAACCCAAAATGTATTTTTTATAAAACAAAAATACTGATGATTTTGAAATCAGTTTCATTGGGGGGCGAGGGGGAGGGGAGTTGAGAGGAGGGAGGAAACAGGGTGCTGACATGAATTTTGAACAGTTGGGGTGAGCACTATTGTATTTAGTCATTACAATAAGAAAACACTAACATCTATTTAATTAATTATTCTCTTTAATTGAACCTAGCACAAGAGATATTAATTTGATACTTAGTTTTTCCCCTGGTTTACCTATTTCCTAACTTGCCACCCATGCAAAACAGAAATAAAAAATCTCACTGTAGTCTCTCCTACAGAGTGAATCTTCATCACTTACTGCTTCGGTATTTCTTGGTGTAATAGGATATCTGTATGTATCTTATTTTCACTACCTATTGGCTTACCTTGTCTATAAAAAGCAGCTCCCGATATGTTCTATTCTCCATAGAATTGATATCAGATGAACACTACAGGGCTGCTGCTGGCAGTGTTCCTCCATTGACTACTTACGGTTGTGACAGTCTACCAATTTTTTTTTCTTTTACGTTTATTTACAGGATTAGATCCCTTTGCAAAACTTTGCTCCTGGCTAAGGCTTGTTTTACAAGGTTTCAGCAGGAGAGAATATTTTTACACAGTCAAGAGAAAACAATTGGCTTTTAAATTCTAGAAGTGCAAAAAATAACATTCTATCCCAAAATTTCCAGCCCGTTTTGTAGATTTAAAACAGAAAATGACATTATTAATCTAAAGAGAGGACTGAACTAAAATCCCAGATCAAAATACTCCCATTTTTTCAGAGGGAAGGAATCAAAACCCTAAATGTAATTCCACAGCTGACCTATCTCTGTAATGGAACGATCCCAATTTGGGGACAGGGAGGAAGGCATCAAGATCTGAATCTGAATTTTGCCAAATGGGCCAATATCTAGTTTATTTCACCACAGTGAACAATCATATCTAAATTATGCCTGTGCTTTTAGAGTTTTTAAAACTGTAAAGCAGAACACACCACCACTTCAATCTAGGCTGATCAGAAGAATAGAGGGCCTATTTTATGAAAGGACATGAAAAGGGCTTGACTTGTTTAACCTAGCAAAATTAAGGCGGAGTGGATATTTGACTGCTCCCTGGGGCATGCATACATTGCAATTAAAACCTGAGACTGGCCCGTGTCAGCTAAGGGACTCTTTAGTTGTGGTGTAACATTTGGGCTTAGGCTGGAGCCCGAGGTCTGGGACCCTCTCTGTTCATGGGGAGGGCCCAAGCCTGAACATCCACACTGCAATTGAACAGCCCTCTAGCCCAAGCCCTGCAAGCCCAAGTCAGCTGGCATGGGCCAGCCTCAGGCTTTTATTGCAATGTAGACTTATCCTATGAAGACACCAGGGGAATAAACACCAAGGAAGGACAAGAGCTATTGAAGCACGAAGAACAATGTTGAGCCAGGAACAAGTGGGTATAAACAGACCATAAATAAAAACCAGGCTGGAAGTTAGAATCAAGTTTCTAACCATCAGAGGAATGAGGTTCTGGAACAGCCTTCCAACAGGAGTAGTGGGGGCAAGAAACCTAGCTGGTTTAAAGATGGAGCTTGATAAGTTTATGAACAGGACTATATGATGGGGGCAGGACTTGCCTGCAAAAGCAAGGGACTTAACTCAGTTACCAAGGAGGTCCCTTCCACTCCTGTGTCCTATGTTCCCAATCAGAAGCTTGGTCTCATAAGGCAGCCCTGCCTGAACTGCCGTCTGCTGACAGACGCTGGCATGACAAGTGCATCTGTCTTTGCCTCCCTTTCCAGTGTCACCTGAAACAGTCCCAGATGCCTTTCTTGGTGCAAATGGCCCTTGTGGGGTTAATTTATTACAGAAGAAAACACTATGCACATAAATCCCAACACTTAATCCAGGCAATACATCAAAAACAGCCCTGGCATCCCTCACCACACCCCAGCTCTTCAGCACAACCCTTGCTGGCCTTCTGGCTTCTGCTCCCCAAGTCTGAGAGTTAGCAGGCAACTCCCTCTGCTGCTTTCAGACCTCTGCAGCCTTCTCTGGCTCAGGAAGGAGAGCTGGCAAGCCCCTCCACTGGCTTTGGGTTTTGCAAGTCATCAGGCTTGCCCTCCACCAGTTTCCTAACCGTCAGTCCTTTTCAGCCTCCTGGCACCAGCTCTGATTCAGGGAGTTCAGGAGGCTAGCTAGTCTCTCCACTGCCTTCCTGATAATTCATCCCTCTTGCTAGAGAGGACAAGTGGAGAGCTTTCTGCAGCTTTCCCCGGAGATTCTCCTCCAGTCTCCTGATTTTTCTGACTCTCATTCACTGGGGTCCTCGCTGATCCTCTAGTCCAGTGGCTCTCAATCTTTCCAGACTACCATACCCCTTTCAGGAGTCTGATTTTTCTTGCGTACCCCCCAAGTTTCAACTCACTTAAGAACTACTTGCTTACAAAATCAGACATAAAAATACAAAAATGTCACAGCACATTATTACTGAAACATTGCTTACTTTCTCATTTTTGCCATATAATTATAAAATAAATCAGTTGGAATATAACTATTGTACTTACATTTCAAGTCATTGTTTGTATGAAATTTTAGTTTGTACTGACTTCACTGGTGCTTTTTATGTAGCAGATATCTAGATAAATTGATGTACCCCCAAAAGACCTCCGAATACCCCCAAGGATACCCCTGGCTGAGAACCACTGTTCTATAGCCCCCAGTGCCAACCCACCTTTTTAGTTGGCCAAAATGGGAGTTCTTCTTCTGGCACAAGGGAGCTGAACCTGTTTCGTTTACAGGGGCCAGACACAACTGGGTTGCACCTATGCCATTTAGAGTTGCCAACAAGATAAAGAGTTTATAGTTCATGGACTTTCAAATCAGAGAGGATTTGGCCAATATGCAAAAAGGTGAATAAAGTGACTCTGGACATTTTTTTTTAGGGCTGTCTCTAAAAGCAACCATCACTAAAGATATCACACTGTAAGCCATTCTGCAAACTGAGACAGGGATCTGATCCTGCAAGCTCATTATGCTTAATTTTGCTCACATGTATCATCCCCCCGGACAACCTACCTAAATATCTACAGGATTGTGCCCATGTTTGTCAGAGGACCAGAAGGCTCAGGTAATCCTTTCCCCAGCTGGAATAAATCCTCAAACTACAAAACCAATGCAATGATTCCTCTGCTCAGACTGAGCACTTAGACAGATTTGTAACCGATAAACCATGATATTTAGAAACTTGATCTAATAACTTCTGATCCGAATGCCTCTTGCTGCTGTTCTTCACTGCTCGCTGAGCCCTTTCAAATGCATAAGAGAGAAAAATTGATTTCCATTCACTGTCTAAAGGAACCGCTCCAGGAAATGATTCTGAACATCTGTACAAAAACAAATTAAAAATCTCTCTTCACTGAAAGCCATCTTCCCACTGCAGCTATCATTATCTTTACTTTTGCATTTTATTAGATAATTGGTATGCATTCATAATAAAACTTTGCACGTTACATAACATTGAGGATGTCAGAACATTAATGTCAATGAATTCGGTCGCAAGACACCTGTGGAATGGATGAATATTATAATCAGGGATCCTAGTTTTCTGTGACAACCCCCTCCCCAAATTATCAGATAAAAACCCCCATAAAAATCTGTCTTTTTCTGTGGGTAAAATGAAATGCTGAACTTTAGTTTTCCTAGCCACAATATATATAGGTATCAGTTGAACACATAAAGCATGGAACAGCACATCATCATCAACATGAAATTTGTCCTTGCCCAACTCAGTAGCATGGTCTTTAGGGGTGATTTTTAAAGTTTTTGGCATCTTTTCATAACTTTAATTACTCCCATCTGGAGGCTGAAGTGAAATTTGAGATGCATTAAAACAGTGGTGCCCAACCTTATTACACAAGAAGGCCACATAAACCTAAGCACAGCCTTGTGTGGACCAAACAGATTCTGCCTTCAGAACTGGGCGATCGAAGATCGGCAGCTGCTGGCCGGGTGCCCAGCTCTGAAAGTAACGCTGCCACCAGCAGCTGCACAGAAGTAAGGGTGCAAATACCATACCAGGCCACCCTTACTTCTGTGCTGCTGCTGGCGCTGGTGCTATCCTCAAAGCTGGACATCCAGCCAGCACCGCCACTCTCCACTCTGCCTTCAGAACTGGGTGGCTGAAGTAAAAACTAAAGACGCTCTGTAAAAATGCAAATTCCATATTTTTCCATGTCAAGCGGATTTCTAGGATCCCAAATTATAATACTCAGGTTACAGATAGATAAATGGAGGCACAGGAGTGACATACCTATTCTCACATAGTGAATTGGGGTATGGTAAGCAAGCGAACTGGGATAGTTTAGAATAGTCTTGATTCCCAGTTCCGTGCTGCAAACAGTACAGCACACTTTCATTTTTAAAATAATCTTGTGGCCCTAAATTCTGTAAGAGGCTCTAAAAATAGAGTTCATGAGAGAGATTCAGTTTAATTGATAGGCAAAGAAGGGGTGAAGAGGGAGAAAGAAAGATAGTTTTACTGTGCATTTTCTTCCTTGATTTTGAAAGCAACTTAAATTTTGTTTAATTTAAAGTACTTCACAGGATATAAATGTACTATGGTATAAAGTAAGTATTTTATAGATGCAATGAAGTCTTTTTACTTCTCTTTGGGTTTGCATTAGCTGGGGTGTTAACTGTAATCTGCACCAGCCTTGTATTATTAAGGGCTTGTCTACACGGAGCCTTGTTCCGCACCAGTGTGTTGTGCACTAACTGGCCCATATGGACCCTACTAGTGTGCACTAGATGTTCCATAGGTGCATTAGGGAACTTTTAGTGCACACTAGCAGGGTCCACATGGGCCAGTTAATGCAGGTGTGGACTAAGGCTTCTGTAGCCGGGAGGGGTGGTCTCCCTCTGAGGAGGACCCAGAGAGGGAGCCAGACCCACCCTGGCTGACAGAAGCCTGCCCCAGGGAAACACCTGACCGGAAGCCAGGGGGCGGGACTAGGACTTTAAAGGCCCCAGTGGCCCCACCTGACCGGAAGCAGGGGGGCGGAGCTAGGCCTTTAAGAATCAGGCCGGCGAGCTCAGTTGGAGAGAGGCGGCCGAAGGGGAAGGACGCGTCTCCTCCGGAGCTCCTAGCCAAGGCCGGGCCAGGGAGCCGGGCTGAGAGGGAGTGGCCGGCCTTAAACCCAGCCTGGGGATCGACTGAGGCCTCCCCCAGGTACCCTACAGCCTGGGAGTTGGAGGGACCACCAGAGACCCCCACGGCCTGGGAGCTGGAAGAAGGCCCGTCGGGGCTCCCCGAGGACTACGAGCCTGAGGAGAACCCCTCGGAAACACCTGGGGCCTGGAAGCCGGAGGCGGATCTGCCAGAACAGTGCCGAGCATGGGACCCCGAGGACCTACCAGCCCTGCCCGAGGCCTGGGGACCACAGGACCTGGAGGAGCTACCCTTCGAGGATGAGCCCATGGAGCTCCCGGAGCTGCCGCCTGTGGACGAGGAGGGCCTAGCAGGTCTATCGAACCTCAGCGACCCAGAGGAGGCAGGTACTGGGGGTTTCGGGGAGGAAGAAGCCCAGGGATCGCCACACGTTAGTGGCTGAGTCAGGGGCAACCCGGGCGGTGTGTTGCGGCCGGAGCCCCACCGACCCAGTGGCAAACGCTGTTGCCACTGCCAGGGCCCTGGGCTGGGACGCAGTGGAGACGGGCGGGCCTGCGTCCCCCTCCCCCCTTCCCTATCCTCCGTGAGGAAGCCTTCCCCGCCGGGCCGTTCCCGAGAGCGGCTTGCCTCGCCAGCCCTGCCCGAGGGCCTGGCCGTAGACGGGGCCTGGCCTCGCCAGCCCTGCCCGAGGGCCTGGCCGTAGACGGCTTGCCTCGCCAGCCCTGCCCGAGGGCCTGGCCGTAGACGGCTTGCCAGCCCTGCGCCAGCCCTGCCCGAGGGCCTGGCCGTAGACGGCTTGCCTCGCCAGCCCTGCCCGAGGGCCTGGCCGTAGACGGCTTGCCTCGCCAGCCCTGCCCGAGGGCCTGGCCGTAGACGGCTTGCCTCGCCAGCCCTGCCCGAGGGCCTGGCCGTAGACGGCTTGCCTCGCCAGCCCTGCCCGAGGGCCTGGCCGTAGACGGCTTGCCTCGCCAGCCCTGCCCGAGGGCCTGGCCGTAGACGGCTTGCCTCGCCAGCCCTGCCCGAGGGCCTGGCCGTAGATGGCTTGCCTCGCCAGCCCTGCCCGAGGGCCTGGCCGTAGACGGCTTGCCTCGCCAGCCCTGCCCGAGGGCCTGGCCGTAGACGGCTTGCCTCGCCAGCCCTGCCCGAGGGCCTGGCCGTAGACGGCTTGCCTCGCCAGCCCTGCCCGAGGGCCTGGCCGTAGACGGCTTGCCTCGCCAGCCCTGCCCGAGGGCCTGGCCGTAGACGGCTTGCCTCGCCAGCCCTGCCCGAGGGCCTGGCCGTAGACTGCTCGCCCTGAAGGGGGCACAAGACTGCTCCCGGTGTGAGGTAGCCGGGAGGGGTGGTCCCCCTCTGAGGAGGGCCCAGAGAGGGGAAAACCCGGACGCTGCTCCCTGGTTCCAGGAGCACGTCCACAGCTTCATATTAGGCAAACCCTTAGTAGCACAAGATGTCAGGCTGATGTTAAAACTATTGAAGAGGAAGGACTTTTATCCCCATTTTAGAGATGGGGAACTGAGGCACAGAGAGACTAGGTGACTTGCCCCAGGTCACGTGGGAAGTCTGTTACATAACATGAAACAAAACATGGGTCTCTCAATCCCAGACTACAGCCCTAACCACAGGACTAGCCAGGATGGTATGTATGAAGTCATGTTTTCCTGGAGCCAGATTCTGCCATCCTTACTCACATTGACTAGTACCTTTCTTTATGATTAACCCCATTTTCTCCAACACGTGTTCTTATTAAATAAATACTCCTGGGGGAATTTCGCACCAAAAAATTAAAATTTCTGCCCATCTCTGTTCCCGCTCTGAATTGCTCTGCTCAGCTTCCCCAGCATGTGACCATCAGGGAAGTACAATGACCGTTGTGGCCGCGTGAAGAGGACCCCCTTTTCCCCAAATCACAGACTGTCTGATTAGGAAAAGGAAGTATTAATAATGGGACACCATCAGCGCAAGTGCTTCATGCCAGGGTGTTGTTTCACTGGTTCCCCAGCCCCCAGATTACTTCTGCAGCCCATTGGGCCTCCTCTGAATTACAGAAGCCTCCCAGCTACTGCCTATGGCTTGCAGCATAAATTAAAATGGACAATAGAGTGTGTTACAGCCCTGCCCCCTCCTGGTACCACAGCAGGACTCAGCATATGGGTATTTGTGGTGGCCCAATGAAGTGCCTATGCTGGGGAATTCTCCACTGATCCCTTGCAGGTGTTCACAGCTCCTATGAGCCTTCAGAGCAGCATATGGAGGCAGAATCCCTCCTCAGAACATTTGGGGGTACTTTTCCAAACTGAAGTTCTGAAAATTTGAGGCTCACCCATCACTAATTAAAGTACAGGTTATCATTTTTCTCTAGACCCTAGAGCTATTGTCTTTAATAGATAAAGCCAAAAGATTAGATTTATAGTCTATAAGGTCAGATGGGACCAATATGATCATCTCATCTAACCTCCTGCACAATGCAAGCAACAGAATGTCACTCACCCTTTCCTGTAATAGACCCCTAACCTAAGACTGAGTTACTGAAGTCCTCAAATAATGGTTTAAAGACTCAAGGTACAGAGAATCCACTAGCAAGTGAGCTGTGCCCCATGCTACAGAGGGAGGTGAAAACCCCTAGGACCTCTGTTATTCTACCCTGGAGGAAAATTCCTTCCCAACCCCACATATGGCGATCAGCTAAACCCTGAGCATGTGGGAAAGACTCCCCAGCCAGACACCCAAGAAAGAATTCTCTGCAGCAACTCAGAACCCACCCCATCTAATATCCCATCACAGGCAATTTGGCATATTTACCACTAGTAGTCAAAGGTCAGTCAATTGCCAAATTAGGCTGTCCCATCATACCATCCCCTCCATAAACTTATCAAGCTGAATCTTGAAACCAGCTAGGTTTCTTGCCCCCACTGCTCCCTTGGAAGGCTGTTCCAGAGCTTCACTCCCCTGATGGTTAGAAACCGTCATCTAATTTCAAACCTAAACTTCCTGATGACCTATTTCTCTCTCTCCCTCCCTAGTATTTGTGACTCTATGAATCTCCAAAAGGTTGTGAGATTATGGCCTAATATTATTCACCTATATTTTTAGTTGGTCCAGCTGATTTTTTAACTGAAGTTTGTCCCTCACAAGTTATTTACAGCAGTGGTTTTCCAGCTCTTTGTTTAGGTGGACAACCTCATATAAGATAGATCTCTCCAAGGACCCCCTCGTTTCCTAAATGTTCAGTCCCCTCAGTTTGGGAGTCCTCACACTTTGTTCGGCGGGCCACCAGGAAAAGGTCAGTGGATCAAATTTGAGATTGACTGGTTGAGGATAATGCTAGTGGACTACAACTAAGAGTTATGGGGTGAAACCGAGTAAAGCAAAATATGGGGTGAAGGGTTTCTCAACCTTTTAAGTAGCAAGTACTCCAACAGTCAGTTTTCCACTCTGAGAAATACAATCTTTTTCCCCTTTACCGCTGGACGACTGTATTTCTCGTAAAGCAGGAAAGTCCTGAGTTCTGTGACAGATCACAAACCCCCCTGCTATTTCTCCCTTCCTCCCCATAGGAGCAAAGGACAATGCCAGCCAATCACTATGACCTGATGGCGGGGTCACATGGTGTTCTCCTCACACAGGCGGGAACTTGTCAGGTACGAGCAGGCACAAGCAACCCACCAGAGTGGATAGCAGCGCTCCCCATGGCCGTCCCTAGGGGGGTGCGGGCCAGGGCAAATCACACTATGTGGGCTGCCTGCCTCCCAGCTGGGACCAGGCGGGAAGCAGATGGCTGCCACTTGGCTTCCCCAGAAGTCGGCGGCTGCACTCGCCTCCCTTCACTGGGTTTTTCACAGCATATCCCCTGCCTGTGTACCCCAGGGGTACGCGTACCACAGGTTGAGAAACTATGGTCTATTATACTGCTGAAAAGAGTCCAAGAGGCAACGATAAAAGTCCCAACCTTCATGAAATTGGACTTGATAAAGTATACAAGAATGCACTGGAACAAGGTTATGCTCCTGGTTTGATAGGGGATAAACACGATAACTTGGTATGTCTATTCCACTTCTATTTTTTTATTTTAAATAGAGTTGAGTGAACAACTTATTCAGCAAGTGGGGCCATGTTTTCCTCTTTGTGGGATATAGACAGGCAGATCATAATTTCCTCAAATTTATTCAACAGAGACCTTGTCATAATGTTTGCATTCTGGATTGCCCAATATTAAAAAATGAAGCTGTGTTATTTAATAATAAATAGTCGGATGATGATGATAATATTTAATAATGAATTGTCTTTGTTTGTTTTGTGATTGGATGAATGTGCAACCATTTCATGTACACACACTTGTGTGTCTTACTTTCACATATTCTCTATCCACAAAATTTTTTATTAATCTCTATGCCCCCACCCCTGCAAATACAGTAATAAGACTCTGCCTACAGGGCCAGCTCTGCATGGCAGGGCTTGGGGAGAGAGAGTGCCACCTCCACCCCCTGACTCACCTCAGCAGGTCTCCCAGCCTGTCTGGGTTGAGGGGGGCTCAACTAGACAACCTGGGAGGGTGGGCACATGATCCCACATGCCCACCCGCACATTCATCACCTCTGGTAAGGGTGCAAATGTGCTTGCTCGCCCCCAGGCTCCAAATTGCCTGGTTATGGCCCTGCTCCAGGGTTTCAGTGAGAGCTGCACATATACATCCAAGGGCAGATGCTGAATTACCACTTCAAGTAGCCTATTGAATGGGATACTCAACATGGGAATTCAATCATAGCAAATGAGAATGAGGAGGGAGGGAGGGAGAGAGAAGGAGCATCGTCTATATCACCATTTTTAATTTTACTTCAATATCCCAAGCAAAAGAAATATTAGTTAGAAGCTGATTTAATATATTTTGAAACACAAAGTGGTCTTATATTAACTGGGGCACCATGTTCAAAACAGCATCCTACAAAGCACATACTGATGTGGGCTTTTAAATTATCATCTGTCCTCAGTGACTAGAGGTCAAGTTATATCCTTGGGAGCATATTCATTTATATAAATTGTAATGCAAATCCTATGGATTTGCATATTACCATGCATCCATATTAATACTAGTTGAATTTGTATTCATGATTGGACTTATTACATTGCCTAACAAAGGCATGAATAATGCTAGCCATTTATAAGGTGAAAGTGTTGTATACCCAAACCTACAGTTACTTCTGCAACCTAGGATGAGTCGGAAATAAAAAAAATAAAATTAAATGATTAAATAATAATGTTGGTTACTTGTAAATCCTCTTTCCAATACCATCAGCAAGGTTTTCCGCAGTCACAACATGATATAATTAAGCAAGCCAGACATGAGAAAACCCCAAATAAAATATCTCTAAGTTAAAGACAATGGCATGATTTACCCTCTATCAGCAAAGGGATAACTTTCTGTATTCTCGTCAATGTTTCCCTCTCCAATGTTTTAAGACAAATAGCCCTTTTTTATTATCCTGAACACATTCAATCTCTAAACCTATCTTTGTGCCTAGGGAGAAATTTAGAATCCCACACTAAAATATTTACAGGAGGGAAAAAGAGGAACACACATCAGGAGATGAGTGAGGTTCAGACAAAAACATTAGGCCCCAACTTAGCAAAAGACTTAAGCATGTGCTGACATAACATGTTGAATCTGAACCTTTGGCCTCTCACATCTGTTTAAATCGGTGTATGAGATTAGGAAAATTAATTAATGTTATACAACGCAGCATTCTCCTCTTTACTCTTTTGGAGAGTGAGTGGGCCCTTATATCCCCCTTTGTTCCACAGCACAGATGTGTGGCTAGCCTCACAACTAAGTCCTAATGGTGCTCCATTTTCTAAGCTTCCTAATGAAAATTGTAACTTTGAATTTACCTTGATGTGCAAAATTTTGGAGACTGATTTGCAAAGAAACATCTGTCTTTAGTACCTTTCAGACTCTGTGCTGGAAAGCATGTCTTGCATAAAGATGAGAGCTTTTCCCCACCCTTCAGTGAATTTGATTGTAAATGGTGTTGAATTACAACTGGGGAGACTAAAATGTTCTATTTTTCCACAGAACAAGAAGAGCTATAGCAGAGGAAGTTTCCTTGAAACACATCAGCTCTAGCTTGTAGGCAGCCCCTCCAGGGGTGAGAGAGTAGTTCACTCACTATGTCCATACGGTCCTTTTGCTGAGACTGCAACAAGGGGCCAGTTATTATCAATTACAGTGGTGGCTGGTAGATGTAGATATCTGAATACACAGCACTGACCTTAGTACACACTGTTACTTCATGTACTTAATGCTACTAAAACAGCAATCTGATAACAACCTGATTCAGCAAAGCACTTATCTTTAAACATACGAATAGTCCCATTTAAATCAATGAGACTTCAGTACATGCCTTAAATGGTATGGTGAATCCTTATAACACCATAGAAATCATAGAAAACTAGGGCTGGAAGGGACCTGGAAAGTCATCAAATCCAGCCCCCTGCACTGAGGCAGGATCTAGTAAACAGACCATCCCTGACAGGAGTTTTTCCAAGCTGTTCTTAAAAGCCTCCAATGATGGATTCCACAACCTCCCTTGGACGCCTGTTCCAGAGCTTAACTCCCCTAAACATTTTCCCTAATATCTAATTTAAACTCCCTTGCTACAGATTAAGCCCATTACTTCTTGTCTTACCTTCAGTGGACATGAAGAACAATTTAACACAATTTATAACAGCCCTTAACATATCTGAAGATTTATCATATTCTCCCCTACCTCAGTTGTCTTTTCTCAAGACTAAACATGCCCAGCTTATTTAAGCTTTCCTCATTGGTCAGATTTTCTAAACCTTTCTGTCATTTTTGCTGCTCTGCTCTGCTCTGGGCTCTTTCCAGTTTGTCCATATGTTTCCTGAAGTGTGGCACCCAGAACTGGACCCAGGTCACTAGCTGAGGTCTCACTTGTGCTGAGTAGAGTGGGACAATTACCTCTCATGTTTTACATACAGTACTCCTGTTAATATACCCCAGAATGATAATCAACTTTTTTGCAACTGCACCACACTATTGAGTCATATCCAATTTGTGAGCCACTATAATCGCCAGATCCTTTTCATCTGTACTACTACCCTAGCCCCATTTTGTAGTTGTGCATTTGATTTTTCCTTCGTAAATGAAGTACTTTCCACTTGTCTTCATTGAATTTCATCTTGTTGATTTCAGACCAATTCTCCAATTTGTCTAGGTCCTACTGAATCCTAATCCTGTTCCTCAAGCTGCTTGCAACCCCTCCCAGTTTGGTGTCATCTGAATATTTTATAAGCATACTCTCCACTCCATTATCCAAGGCATTAATGAAAATATTGAATAGTACCTGACTCAGGACTGCTCCCAGTGGCACCCCACTAGATACACCCTCCCACTTTGACAATGAACCATTGATAACTACTCATTGAGTAGAGTCTTTCAACCAGTTGTGCACCCACCTTATAATAAATGCATCAAGACCACATTTCTCTTGTTTGAGGCTGTCAAATGGGACTGTATCAAAAACCTTACTAAAATCAATATATATGGCATCTACTGCTTCCCCCCATCCACTAGGCCAGTAACCCTCTTAAGAAATGAAATAGGTTGGTTTGGCTTGATTTCTTCTTGACAAATCCATGCTGGCTATTCTTTATAGCCCTATTATCCTCTAAGTGCTTACAAATTGATTATTAAGCAATTTGTTCCAGTATCTTTCCAGGCATCAAAGTTCCCCTTTTTAAAAGATAGTTACTATGTTTGTCCCTCTTTAGTCCTCTGGGACTTCACCTGTCCTTTAGGCATTCTCAAAGATAATTGCTAATGGTTCTGAGATCACTTCAGCCAGTTCCTTAAGTATCCTAGGATGAATTTCATCAGGCTCTGTGGACTTGAATACATCTGATTTATATAAATATTCTTTAATCTATTCTTTCCCTATTTTGGCTTGTGTTTCTTCCCCTTCATTGTCAATATTAATTGAGTTGGTCACTGGTGGGGCTCTCCTGCCTTGTCCCCTCTCAGTTCACAGACAGAGTTACACTGACAAGCTTAAAACCATAAACGTACCTCCAAGCCCTTTACATCAGTTGGGCTTATTTCTCTATATGCTGATAGAGTTTCCTTTCCCCACACCCCCACAATCTTAGTTCTATATGCCCATAGAACTCCATCTTCCCCAGACCATAGTTCCATATGCCGATGAAATTCCCTTCCACCCTTCTTCTTGATAGCCTTAATTATACCTATAGGCCCCTCCCCCCTGGTTCCACCCCTTCCAATATATGATCATGTTCTGTTTTGGGGAATTGGGGGGCTTTAGTACAACCCCTTTGGTACCCCATGGGAGGGGCAGGGAGCAGTGTCACATCTTGGCCAAGGTCAGTTTGTGGCCCTATGTTTACGTTTCTTTTTAACACCTCCCTTGCTTTCCCAGCTGCTTACTTGGCCTTGTTCTGGCATCTGTCTTGAAGAGGAGTCAGAGCCTTCCCTCATTTGTGCATTCATATATCACACCTTCACTATGCCTTGAAACATTTTAACTGCATCCCTTATCTTTTCACAGTAATAAAGAAAAACCCATCTAACTGCAGTCAGGCAAGAGGAACACACTATGTCTTTGTTCTTTGCTAACATGTGTAGCTCACAGACTTTGACTTTCAGGCAGGCCCAGAATCCCATCTCAAGCAAATACACAGGCCTCAATACTTACACTATATTCTTATACCCTAAAAGTCACCACTAACTGTTTTAGTGAAGACTGAAGCAAAATAGGTATTAAACATCTCAGCCTCCTTGATGTCATCAGTTATTAGCTGTCTTTCCCCGCTAAGTAGAGGGCTATGCTTGCCTTTGTATTTCTCTTGCTCCTAATGTATTTATAAAAATATCTTTTTATTCCCTTTTATATTCCTTGCTAGATGTAATTCATTTTGTGCCTTAGCCTGTCTGATTTTGTCCCTGGGTGCTTGTGCTATTCTTTTGTATGCCCATGTTTCCACTTTTAGTAGGATTCCCTTTGGATTTTTAGGTCATTAAAGAGTTCCTGATGTAGCCATATTGACCTTTTACTATTCTTCCTATCTTTACTTCATACTGGGATAGTTTGCTCTTGTAGCTTTAGTATTGTCTCCTTGAAAAACCTGTCTCTTGAACTTCCTTTTCCCTTAGATTTTCTTTCCATGGGACCTTGCCTACTAGTTCACGGAGTTTGTTAAAGTCTGCTTTTTGTTGTTGTTGAAGTCCATTGTCTTTATTCTGCTGCTCTCACTCCTTCTTTCCTTCCCATCTATCATTTCACAATCACTTTCACACAAACTGCCTTCCATCTGCAGATTTGCTACCAATTCCTCCTTGTTAATCAGAACCAAGTGTAAAATGGCTGTCTGCCTGCTGATGTCCTCCACTTTCTGAAACAAAAAGATGTCCACAATACATTCCAAGAACTTATTGGAAATTGTGTAATTTGCAGTGGTTTTCAACGTGCAGCCTGTGGACCTCCTGTGGTGTATGCAGCACTTATTGGTACCAGCTCTCCTCTTTGTTTCCAGGTGCTCAAGTTCATAAAAAGAACCCAAACAACATCAAATTCTTTCCTAATATTACCTTTCCATGTGAGAGCACTTGCTGTGGTTACCACAGAGACAGAGGGGGGATAGAATGGGACATTGTCTGTTCAATAGTAAGATGACGAGGAGGACCATGAAAAGGTTTTTCTATTAAAATGCAGTTCACAAACAGTTTGAAAATGCTTGTTTTAGACTGTAGAGGTTCCAAGACAGGAACCTATTTGCTCAGCATATTTTACCTGTTGTACCCAGGTACATCTGCTGCAGTTTGGGTTTGATGCTTCAAAATGCTGAGCAGCATTATAAATAATGTTATAAATAATGATATTTTGTGACTACCAAAGTAAGCTGAATATGAAATTGAGAAATAGAATCCTGAAAAGCTTTCCACAAAAGTCAACATATTGTGACTTGTAGTCTATTATTTGACTTCCAGTAGCACCTAAAAGTCTTGACCAGGGCTGGGCCCTGTTGCACCAGAGACTTCTGCACACAAAAATATCATGAGAGAAAGAAACACAGGTGGAAGGCAAGCAGTGTTAGAAAGGAAATCCTTTATGGTCATTTTACAGATGGGAAATAGAGGCACAGCGGGACTAACCGACTTCCGAAGGTCACAAAGGAAGTCTGTGGCAAAGTCAGTAGTTTAACCCACATCTTCCCATCCATTACTGTAACCCAGACCCTCGTCCTCTCTTGTGAATTATTAATTCTATTTAAAACCAAAACCATCCTCCACCAGGGCTGTTTTAAGACCTTCGTAGGCCCTAGGCACACCTGCCTTCATAGGCCCCCCGACCGAAATAACTAATTTGATTTTAAGCTATTAATAAATAGTTTTTTAAAAATAAAAATAAAAAATTATATATAAATTTTTTTTCGTAGGCCCTGAAAGTTTCGTAGGACCTAGGCATTGTGCCTATTGTGCCTATTGTGCCTAATGGATAATACGGCCCTGTCCTCCACTCCCCCAAAGACAGGAGGCAATGGAATGAAAGTCTTAAAACGGTGATATATAGAGTTAACCACATAGTTGTAATGAGAAGAAATACAATGAATAACTTCTGCAGAAATATGAATAAAACATGCATCACAGGGTATGCTTAATCAAGCAAACACTACAGCTAATCAATATGAATCTCATGGCAGGGGAGGAGTTGTTTTTTATGACATGAGATGAAAAATGAATAGAAGCTAAGGATATTTTAAGAAGTGAAAAATTTTGGTAGGACCATTGTTAAGCAAACTGTCATCAGTCCAATCAGGAGCAGCTGTCATGGAAAGAGTGACACTGATTGCCTGATCTCTATGCCAGAAAAATTGCCACTAAGTTGACAGCACTACAAGAAAAAAATATGGCAGTGTGGTTGATAAATAGCTTCTTTTGTGACAACAGATCCTACAGCAGGGAGGGAAAACATATTGTAAGTGAATCAACTTTACATTGTGTTGATCTCACTCTAATTAACATGTTAGTCCTCTGGCAAAATGAGTCCTCTTACACATCCCACACCCCCAAACTTGTTCTAGTTTCCCACTTTTTTTTCGTTTTAACAAAGGAGATGGGTTTTATTCTCCTATATGATGACAATCTATCAACTCGCTATTGTCAAAAGAAATTCAAACTGATCACAGCTCCACAGACCTCAACAGCCTGGCAGTGCTGACTGAATATAAATTCTTATGGGTGACAATTTTTCATTTTCACTTTCCATGCTTGCTAAAGAATTAGCAGCGCACACAGGTATATTTCTAAAAAGCACAAGACACCACTGGGAACCAGCCATATAAAAGGGAAATTAACTGGGATTAAAAATGATGGTATATTAGGCTTTGTATGCACATGCAAGATGGATATATTCATTTTAATGGCATTTGTTACTGGTATAAATGAACCAAAATGTGATGTATTTCTAATCCAGAATGGAAGTAGGAAGAGACAAGAGACAGAGATAATAGAAAACAACCACTCTCTCAAACAGGGACATCCTTAATGGCTTGTCATGTGCTACAGACAGCTAGATATTGTTAGCACAGTATTTGCAAGACTCCCTATAGTACATTTCTGCAGAATTGCTGCCTAGCCAGTTGGTCCCCAGGCTGTAGTAGTGCATCGGATTCTCTGTCTTAAGGGCAGGAATTTGCACTTGTCCTTGTTGAACCCTATCAGATTTCTTTTGGCCCAATCATCCAATTTGTCTAGGTGAATATCCTATCCCTAACCTCCAGTGTCTCTACCACTCTCCCCAGCTTAGTGTCATCCGCAAACTTGCTGAGGGTGCAATCCACCCCATCCTCCAGATCATTAATGATGATGTTGAACAAAACTGGCCCCAGCACTGACCCCTGGGTTGCTCTGCTTGATGCTGGCTGCCAGCTAGACATCAAGCTGTTTGTTGATCACTACTCATTGAGCCCAGTGATCTAGCCAGCTTTCTATCCACCTTATAGTCCATTCATCCAGCCAGTCCATACTTCTGTAACTTGCTGGCAAGAATACTGTGGAAGACCATGTCAAAAGCTTTGCTAAAGTCAGGGTATATCATGTCCACCACTTTCCCCACATCCAGAGAGCCAGTCATCTCATCATAGAAGGCAATCAGGTTGGTCAGGCATGACTTGCCCTGGGTGAATCCATGCTGACTATTCCAGATCACCTTCCTCTCCTCCAAGTGCTTCAAAATGGATTCCTTCAGGGCCTGCTCCATGATTTTTCCAGGGATTGAGGTGAGGCTGACTGGTCTGTAATTCCCCGCTTCTCCTCCTTCCCTTTTCTAAAGATATGCACTATATTTGCCTTTTTCCAATCATCCAGGACCTTCCCTGATCACCACGAGTTTTCAAAGATAATGATCAATGACCCTGCAATCACATCAGCCAACTCCCTCAGCACCCTCGGATACATTGCATCCAGCCCCATGGATTTGTGCATGTCCAGCTTTTCTAAATAGTCCCGTGCCTGTTCTTTCACCACTGAGGGCTGCTCACCTCCCACCACACTGTACTGCCCAGTACGGTAGTCTGGGAACTGACCTTGTCTGTGAAGACAGAGGCAAAGAAAGCATTGAGTACTTTAGAATCTGACCCAATATATTCTGGATCCATGTGTGTGTAATATTGGATATAAAATATTTGGACATGACATGCAGGTAACATAATAGGGAAAATACCAAGCCCCATATTTTGTAACAGTACCAACGTTTCTATATTTTTCCAAAGCTATTAAACTTAATTGTCCATTTGTATTATGAACATAGCACTGTAAATGCTGTGCTATTTTCTGTTTGATAATTATGATAGGCCCCCAACGTCCTGAGTGCATACATGCATACATGCATACATACACACTACAGAATTAGTTAGACTATCATAATCTCACAGTTTAATATACCTCTCACACCATTTATATTTTTAATCACACACACTCACCATCAGCGTGGCAATCGTCGGACTCTGTTGCTAGTGGGGTCAACAGCCAGTTAATACTGCCAGGAACAGAATGAAAGTAGGGCCCAGAAGAAGAAACTTCTGAAGTATGAGGGTTGAATCTGTCCTGGGGGTTAGGAATCTGTAACAGAGGGACAGGATTTCCATGTTGCCTCATTCTGTTAGCAGATGTTAGAACCTACAGGGAGCTTCCAGTTAATTGCTACTGACTCATTGGGTCAACTGTGGATCATTAGATTCATCAGGAAAGTAGGAGCAGGCCTCTGGGAAAGAATGCTAGGGTTTGTAACAGACTGGTCTTAAAGAAAAACAATGATAGAAATGCCCAAGCCTAGGAAGGCCATGGATTGAGGTAATTGTTATTTCTGAACTATTCTTTTGTTAATGAAACCAGACCTTGGAAGGGATGATTTTTTGACTCTTTATAGTAAGTATGTACTGCAGCTGCATTGGGATTCTGGCAGCCTATAGGATCCAAATTAGACCTTAAATTCAGAATATAGGTCTTGACCAAGAGAACCAGATCCTAACACCTTCCCAGATTGGAAGGCACGGGGAGTGATTGAACTTGTCTCTATCGCTAATACATATGAATGCAGAGCCTCAGCCTATACTTCTTGCTGAAGCAAGACTCCTGTTTGTTGGTGTTTTGTCTGAATAAGAATGGAAGGACTGGGCCCATTTCCTGCAAATCTTCCTATGTAGGCAGAATAAAGCATGAAAACATCTAGGCAACCCAGCTGAAAAGTTACAGGTTCTTGTATTTAGGGAGGCAGCTCTTAAGGTGGCACAAAAATGGTAATTTTCATCACTGTATCCTCAGACCCAGAGGCCGCTTTTATTTTAATCGTTATGCTGTTTTGTTTTCTTCTAATATACGACATTTATTTTCAGTAAAAAACCCAAAGTGGATATTGCATAAAATGTCAGCAACATTAAACAGTCATACCCAAAATCCACGGATGTCAAAATGTTACACTGTTCATTGCTGGCCACTGGAAATGAAATTTGTTTCAGCTTTTTTTTCTCCTTTCCCCCAGAAGAGGTTACAACAGTGTTTTGAAAAATAAGCTGAATTCAGAGGTGTGATTTGCCATTACTGATTCTGACAGTTTACAATACTGACTTATGTCTGTATGTTATTTCTTTGAATACATTATAATGCTTCAGTGAAATTAAAATACAGAAGTACAATGGAAGATGGGCATTTTACTATCCAACGCTCAGCAAATATTGTACATTTAAGAGAGAAATTTCGGAGACAGGATTCCTGTTAATGTAATACAGCTCCTCTGATTATTGAAGCCATTGTTGTCTTGAATTTCCTATAATTAAGAATAAGTAAAATGGCTGCAATAGGAATTAGCGCAAACTGCAAAACCAAAACCAAACCCAAAGAGAAACTTTTTTGTGGTTTTGAAAAAATTAAGCTAGCTGGTGTTTCCGTTACATTTTCTAATCTACATATCTCTACGTGCTCCTGTTTCAACTCCAACCAGAAACACATATGTCAAAATACTATGGGTGGGATCCATGAAAGTACTTAGGAGCCTAAACTCCAGTGGTGTAGCACTATGGTGCAAGTGGTGCAGTTACCACAAAATTATGGGGGCCCAAGCAGATGAGTGCACTTCACCTGGCTGAGGGGTCCATAATTCCACTCACTCAAATTTGGCCTGCTGCTCCTCCATTAGATAGAGGGGCTGCCTGGTCTTATCTGAGTGGTGTTGCAACTGCGTATTTGGGGGTCACAGAATCGCTCAGGTTTGGCCCACCTGCCACTTTGTCATGACAGAGGGATGGTCAGGCCAAACCTAAATGACGTGACCCCTGGCTGCCAGATCGCAACGCCACTCATCATTCAAATTTGGCCCGTGCTGTGCGAGTGCAGCGTGGGCAATGGGAGTGCCACTGGGCAATCAGGGTTGGGAGGAGCCACCCTAGCCCAGGATGAGAGTGGAGCTCTGATCCAAGGGAGTGCTCGTGTGTGGCCAGGAAGGTCCCAGGGTGGTGCGTAAGGGATGGGGGCCCGAGTTGTTGGTGGGCTATGGGGTGAGCAGAAAGTGTTGGAGGGCTGCAAGGTAAGGAGTTGGAGATGAGTGAGGCATGTTGGGGGGTCAGTGGAGTGAGTTGTTGGAGAAATGGGGGTTGATGGGAGGAATGGTTTAGGTTAGGAGTTGGAATGTTGGAGGTGAGAGGGGGAACTTGGCCACTGTGGCCTATAATCAGGAGGTGGCCTCTAGCTTATTTTTGCACCAGGGCCCTCTGTGGCCTTATCACACCACTGCCAGACTTAAGCACTAAAGTCTTGGTTTTGGCTCTTCTGTGATCCACCAAACTCCCAATGGACCTGTGGATGCCTAAACACACTTACAACCTACATTTTTCAGAGTAAAAGTTCCCTTGGCTCTTTTGTTTCTGTCTCTGGTCAAGTGTACTGCTGCCTCCCACTAGGAGCCCAGACTCCTGTCTCAGCCCCAGAATAATTCACTCACTAGGGATTGTCAGACTAATTGCATATGGGGCCCAATCTGGTAGGCATGCTCAGAGTGCACCTGCTGGAACAGGACCAGGTGCCATGCAAAACTGAGGAGGAGGAGGAGTTGCTGATGCTGCCCATCTTATAACTTTTAACCCAGTGGTAAGAACACTCAAGTGGCAGATCCAGGTTCAAGTCTCTGCCCTGCCAGAAAGGGAGAAAATATTTGGACAGTGGTCTCCCATCTCTCCAGAGCATGCTCTAACCACTGAGCTATGGGATATTCTGGTGTGGGGCTCCCTCAGACTCTCTTGTTGGATTATGCATAAATAATAAGAGTCATTGAAGGGAGGGGGGACTGGACCCATGTCTTTTCAAGGGTACCATGGCAAGGCAAATTTTTTTAAGCAAAAGCAACTTTTGTGTTATCTGAGGGTAGTGGAGGGTCCAGTCTTATCTTTAGTGAATATCCAATGTCTTTGTTCCTCCTCACCCAAACCATCCTGTCTTATTTTCTGAGGAACAAACAGCGCTTCTTACCCATTCTTCCTAGAGAAACAGTCTTTACTCCTGACTTTTTAACACCCTGATGCTAAGCCACCAGATACTAGCTCAATGGCATTCACAAATCCCTCAAACTACACTAGAGGGAATTCTCAGGCCTGGTCTACACTGGCAACGGAGGTCGATGTAACGTCGCTTACGTCGAACTCCTAAAGCATGCGTCTACACTGTCACGTTAATTCTGTCGACTTGAAGCACAATAGAAGTCGACCTAATAAAACCACCTCTGCAAGTGGCGTAGCACATAATTTTAATTTCATGGGTCGATTTTGCATCAGTGTACACAGAGCGTAACGCAATTCGACGTTAAGGCCTCCAGGAGCTATCCCATAATGCCCCGTTGTGACCGCTCTTGATATTCTCACTCTGCTGTTACATGGCCACACAAACAGGAAATGGCCCCTCCCCTCAAGCTCTGGGAAATTTTGAATGTTCATTTCCTGTGTAGCCAGCGTGGAGAGAGTTTTGTAGCTGAACTCGTCATGGCAACTGCAAGGCCCAAACGTGCTCCGGCATGGAGTCAACCAGAGGTCTTAGATCTGATTGGTCTATGGGGTGAGCAGTCCATTATGGCTCAGCTCAGAGCCAGCAAAAGAAACTTTGACATATATGGGAAGATATCCCAGGGCATGTTGGAGAAGAGGCACAACAGGGATGCTCAGCAGTGCCGCGTGAAGATCAAAGAGCTAGGTCAGGCATATCAGAAAGCTGGGGAAGCTAACAGCCACTCTGGATCCTCACTCAAAACATGCCACTTCTATGAGAAGTGGCATGCAATCCTCGGCAGCGACCCCACCACAGCGCCACCACGCAGCATCAGTACCTCACTGGATCCCAGTCCAGGAAGAACAACGAGGACTCTATGGATGAGGAGGAGGCTGAGGACAGCAGGGTGCAGGAGAGCGGGGTGTCTATTCTCCCAGACAGCCAGGACCTATTACTGACCCCAGAGCAATCCAGCATCACAGAGGACAGCATTAATGATTGGGATCCCGGGGAAGGCACATCTGGTGAGGTGTTTGGGTTTTTTTCTTCTTAGTGGTTATGTCCCTAATCCAATCCCTGAAATGGCCTTTTTATTCGGAGGGAAGGGGATGTTTGGGTGTTAGCGGACTTCACTGGAGGGTTACTCCCGGAACAGATTATTTATGTGCAGAGGTATGGTCCGAGAATCATCCGTTGATATCTCCAGGAAACGCTCATGTACGGATTCTGTTACCCTTTGCACAAGGTTTCTGGGGAGGGCAGCTTTGTTTCTTCCGCCATGGTAGGATACTTTTCCGTGCCACACTGCAATTAAATGAGCCGGTATCATGGCAGAACACAGCATAGCAGCATAAGGGACAGGCCTGTATTCTGATGCGTGCTGCAAATCTTCCCTTTCCTCTTGCGTGACCCTCAGGAGATTGATATCACTCATGGTTACCTTGGGAAGATGTGCACGTTTACAGTACCGAAGCTATAAGTCAATACCCTGTACTCTTCTAGTCCCTTTTCTATGGGCATACTGGGTCACTTAAATAATTTTCCAAAGAGATCTGATGATACAATTCACCTATGGTGTCCTCTGATCAACCCTGGCCACCTCCTCCCAAATCGTTCCTCTGAATGTAACCAGGGAGCCTGGTGACCCCTCTCATACATTAATTTTGGACTGTGGTTTTAAACGATAATTAAGCCTCTCTATAATATATTAAAGGGCCCCTGGCTTACCATCTCTGTAATGGCAGAATGACCCCACCCTTCTGAGGTGTTCAGAATGGAATGCGGATCTGGCTTAGCCTTGTGCACACGAAGGGGAGTACTTTTGACATTGTAGCAGTTGCTTCAGTTCTTTGGGTCTGCTAACAATGGCAACGTTGTGCATTTATTGTCTTTCTCTAGACACCTTGGCCTTGGCCCCCACTCCTCCAGAAGTGCTGCAGAAAGACTTTCACAGATCAGAAAGAGGAAAAAAAATTCGTGGAACGACATGTTTGGTGAGCTCATGAATACCTACCTCTCTGGCAGCAGAGACAGAGCTCCGAGCATGGTATTGTCCCAGAAACTGGACATGGACATGGAGCATAGAAGAACTGCGCAGGAGCGCAGCACACAGCAGGAGATGCTGCGAATAATGCGGGATCAATCTGACATGCTGAGGTGTCTTGTGAAGCTTCAGGAACAGCGGCGGCAGCACGGAATCCCTCTGCAGCCCCTCCAGAATGCTCCTTCACCTAACGCTTTGCTGCCTTCCCGACCCCAAAACGGGCCTAGGAGGAGACTGGGCAGGCTGCAGTACATGGTGCACTCCACCCCAGTGGAGGCAAGCAGAAGAACGTGGCAGCCCTGTTAAGAACTGAACTGCAAACAACCACAGTTGCTTACACAGGGTCACTTTAAACTGTGAATTAACACTTGTTCCCTGTCTCCCCCAGGAATGTTCATAAATAAAACTTTGCAGCATTACAAAACATGTCTTTATTAATTCATAGCTTGGTTGGAGAGAAAGGTGGAGGGTGCTGATATTGATGGCGGGGGCTTGGGAAAGAAAGGCAGAAAACATACAGAAAACATTACTGCGGGTCATTGCAGAACTGGTTTTTCAATGCTTCCCGAAGGCGAAGCGCTCCACAGTTGGCTCTGAGCATATTGCTGCCATTTGGCTGCTCAAAATTTGCAGCTAGCCTTTCCACCTTCACAGTCCAACTTGTGAGAACTTTTCCCCTTTCGCTTCACACACATTATGAAGAACACAGCACGCAGATATAACTGATGGGATGTTTTTCTCACTCATGTCTAGCCTACTAAGGAGACATCTCCATCTGGCCTTTAAATGCCCAAACGCACATTCCACCACCATTCTGCAAGTGCTGAGCCTGTTATTGAAATGCTCCTTGTTGCTATCGAGGTGCTTGGTGTAGGGCTTCATTAGCCAAGGGAGCAAGGGTAGGCAGGATCCCCCAGGATCACTATTGGCATTTCCACATCCCTGATGTAAATTTTCCGGTCTGGGAAGAAAGTGCCTGCCTGCATGTTTGTGAACAGACCTGAGTTCCTAAATATGCACACGGCATGCACCTTTCCAGACCACCCCACACTGATGTCAGTGAAATGACCCCTGTGATCCACAAGGGCCTGCAACACCACTGAAAAGTACCCCTTTAGGTTTATGTACTGTGTTGCAAGATAGTCGGGCGCTAAGATTGGGACGTGTGTGCCATCAGTTGCCCCCCCCCCCCCCTCCCAGTTTGGGAAGCCCATCACAGCAAACCCGTCAAGTATGTCCTGCACGTTTCCCAAAGTCATTACCCTTTGGAGCAGAAGTCTATTGATGGCCCTGCACACTTGCATCACAGCAGCCCCCACTGTAGATTTACCGACTCCGAATTGATTCCCAACTGACTGTAACAGTCGGGGATTGCAGCTTCCACAGAGCGATGGCCACTCACTTCTCCACCGTCAGAGCTGGTCTCAAGTGAGTATTAACGTGCTTAGGGCCAGGAACTATTCCGCACAAAGTTCAAGGAAAGTGGCTTTTTGCATATGAAAGTTCTGGAGCCACTGGTCATCATCCCACAGCTGCATAATGATGCGGTCCCACCAGTCTGTGCTTGTTTCCCAGGACCAGAACCGTCATTCCACCAACTGCAGATGATGTGTAACAGCCTGCAGCAATCATAGAATATTAGAGTTGGAAGGGACCTCAGGAGGTCATCTAGTCCAACCCCCTGCTCAAAGCAGGATTAACCTCAGTTAAATCATCCCAGCCAGGGCTTTGTCAAGCCGCAGCTTAAAAACTTCTAAAGATGGAGATTCCATCACCTCCCTAGGCAACCCATTTCAGTGCTTCACCACCCTCCTAGTGAAAAACTTTTTCCTAATATCCAACCTAGACCTCCCCCACTGCAACTTGAGACCATTGCTCCTTGTTCTGTCATCTGCCACCATTGAGTACAGCCTAGCTCCATCCTCCCTGGAACCCCATTTCAGGTAGTTAAAGGCTGCTATAAAATCCCCCCTCATTCTTCTCTTCTGCAGACTAAAGAAGCCTAGTTTCCTCAGCCTCTCCTCATAAGTCTTGTTCTCCAGTCCCCTAATCATTTTTGTTGCCCTCCGTTCGACTCTCTCCAACTTGTCCACATCCTTTTTGTAGTGGGGGCCCAAAACTGGACACAATACCCCAAGTGGGGCCTCACCAATGCCGAAGAGAGGGAAATAATCACTTCCCTCAATCTACTGGCAATGCTCCTACTAATGCAGCCCAATATGCACACTCCTTCGACTTCTAAAAATCGGCAGTAAATCGACTTCACTCTGCAGTGTAGACATACCCTCAGTTAATTTAAAGTCCAAGATTTTCAGAAATGATTATAGATTTGGGGGTGCCAAGTTTTGGGTGCCTAATTTGAGACACTTTAAAGAAGCCTGATTTTCATAATGCACCCACTCAGCACTTTCTGAAATCTTAGGTAGGCAAAAATCACTTGTTTAGGATTTCTGGATTCTGTTGCTGATGTTGGGAAATTTACTCAGCTTCTCGGTGCCTCAGTTTCCCATTTGTGAAGTAAGATCTACTTTGCTGGGGAGTTGCTTAATCCATTTACAAAGCATTTGAGATTGTCTCACGAAAAGCACTATGAAACTAGCAAGCATGCTTATAAAATGAATCCTTAACTTGCACGTGAAAGCCATATAATAGCTTTCCATCTTCTGTTCTTCATTACTGTGACTTCAAGTTACTGGTCTATAGTCTAGAGCTTTATTATGTTACCAAAGAATCAATAAGAGGAATGAGAGAGTCATAAACCTGGCAGGGAAACTACATGCTGCTTTTTTTTTTTTTAAAGGCATCATTGGCTGTAAGTACTGACTTACAAAAGCAAAGCTTGATTTGCCACGGGACAAAATCTGGACATTCAATTTTAATAATATTCAAAGTAGCCTAATTAAAGTCTGTTTTTTTTAAATATAAATTAGGAGCTCAGTACTAACAATTAGAAAGATGAATAATTGCATAATAAATATTAATGAGTCTTGATAATTAGCCTCTATAGCATTTTGCTTTTAAATATGAATTTGGTTCTAAAAGGAAATACAGAGCAGACAAGCTACATATAACACATGCAAAGAAACAGGTTGCGAATATGGTAGTCCAAGATTTGTATGCACCTACCTGATGCAGCTCATGTTGAGAACTTACACTATACAGTTTAAATGAGTGAATTGATATTATTTATTTGTATTACAGTAGCGCCGAGACCCCCTTTGTGCTAGGCACTGTACAGATATCCAGAACAGATAATCCCTGCATCCAAGATTTCACAAGTTAAGTGGGCAAGACAGACAAAGGATGTGTGTTGAAGCAGAGGAACAGAAGCATGAAGGGAATTACTAATGGTTACCAAGTAAGTCAGGAATAGAACCCAGCTCCCCCAGTCCAATGCTCTATTCACCAAACCCCATTGCATCATCTGTGATATAACATGGGGCAACTGAGTCCTGATCATACCCAAAGCCAAGTTACAATCATTTGCCATGCAGTACAATTATTACATTTGCATTTTTAATATACAACTGAACTGTGTCCAGATGCAGAAGTTGGCTCTTGGACCCCTCTTTTAACGTGACTTTTTAAGCTCCCAGCTTTGAATCTGGATTGCCCCCTTATTTCCCTGGACATAAAGAACACCAGCCACCTCTGAGTTCACTCTGTTTCCCATTCCAGGGCTAGAATTCTGGGAGTGAGTTGAACAGGCATTTAGATAAGTACATAATGATTATATTCCATTGGTACATTCATACTATGTATATGTAAAGGGATATACTTTGATGGCTATATTGAAGATCATTAGAGAGAAACTTCCCTCAACTGGTTCTTCAAATAATAGTACCTCAGCTGATTAAATGAGCCTCAGCAAATTACTGGCTGGAGGCTACCAAAATCCATTTAAAACTCCCCCCCAAAAAACAAGTTAAATTCTGCATGAAAGAGCTTGTATGCAGCACAGAGGGTTCCATTTTTACGTTTTTTTAAAATTAAATGAATGACACTGAAAAGCAAAAATAAGAAAAGTAATGAGGGTTTTTTTTAGCGTTGTTGGATATGCATTTCAAATGGAATATTTTGAAGATAGAAAAAAAATTAAACTCATCATAAGAAAAAGAAAATCCAAGCTGTTCTCTAATATTCTGAATTGACTATAGGGAATGGAGCAAACTCCATCTTCCAAAATGTCAAGAACTTGCAACACCCATAGTCTCAAAGTCATGATGTTTTCTCTCATTGATATAAATCTTTATGGCTGTTTTTATGGACTAAACATAATAGAACTTGCTTTGCTTATTTTTCTAACTAATACTTTTTCCTCCAGGTTATACTGAATATCTATAAATAATAGCTCATTCAACAAGATGTGTTGTTGGTCTAATTGTCCAAACTGAAACCAGAATTTCCCCTATCACCTGCAGGCTGATATTGGGCCAAGTAAAACTTCGATATAGTGCAAATGCCTCCTTAAAGTTCTGCTATATCTGCAGAACTCCTGACAGTGGTTAGGCAGCTAGTGTGCTGTCACCACTGCTGTTCATGCAGATCAGTTTAGTCTCATTGTTTCCCTGTTCTCTTCCTGTCTGTGTTTTGGATCTACCTTTTGTATTTAGTCTTACAGCTGGACTGCCAGATCCTTGGAGCAGGGACTGTGTAACATGGCCCTGCCCCTGTTTTCCCTTTCATAAGGGCTCCTTCAACAAAGCCTCATTCTTAGTGACAATGCTTCTTAGGATCTGTTCTGTTTGTTTGTTTTTTAAAATTCAATTAACAACATTCTCAAAACAAACACAAAAGAACAACCTTCCACCCAGGTGTAAGCTAGGCAGAGCCCCTCTTTCCCAAGGAACTATCCCTTCCTCAGGGTCCCCTACAGGAAATCCTTTTTCACTGCAAAATCCCCATCCCTGCATCTTCCTACTGCCTTTTACCCTGGTATTCAACCCAGATTCAACCCTAATTCAACCCAGATATGGCTCATCTTGACTCTCCAGTCTATGGCCAAGCCACCCTGTTACAGACTGTCTCTTTGTTATATGTTTCCACAATGCTTTATGCAATGGGGTACTGGCCTCAAGGCACTACTGTAATATAACTAATAACAATATACATTCATGCAGCCCCACTTTAATGAGGATGCAGAGGTATAAGACAGGAGAATTTGAACCAATCTCTGTGTGTGATGTAACAGATTCTCAGGTTTTAGAGCCAAAACTTTACTTCTGCTCAAATCAAAAGAAGGTTTACAATCTAGGGAGTCAGAGTGAAACACTCAGTGTAAGTCAGCCTATGCAGAGAGAATGGTTTTAAAAAACCACTAGATTGGTTCATTTTGGATGTTTTGGAGCCTGGATCCTAGAACACTTATTCAAGCAAAATCCCGTGGCTGTTTATTTCATACTCTTTGGATAGGGGAATTGAAAATCTTTATTTGTATTGATGTGTCAACTAGCTTATGCCTCCTATAAAAATTATGATCTGTCTGAGAGAATGCCTAATGAATGATTGTTAACTCTACCATTTTTGTTGCTGAGAAATTAAATTGTAAAAAATGAAAACAATAGCCAATATTTATGTAGGATCTATACACACACACAAATCTTCTGCTCTGGTTCTTTCTTTACTACTCTGCAGCAGTTAAATATCAATATCCCCAGAACTGTTCTGATGATGCTGGTGAACTAACAACCATAATTCCATAGCTCCAGGGGCCCCCGCCTCCCAAAAAAAAGTCTGTTATACACAATAGAGACAAGTGTTATTAATTCTCATTGGTAGAAGTCACCAGTTTTGTCCTTTGAGACTAGTACAGTAGCGGAATAATGTTCCCATTTCCCATTTCACATCCCAGCTTTGATAATGCAATTGATTATTATTAATGGTGAGAGGAGCATAACGATTGGTTTGATTAAGTGGAATGCAGTCAGTCTCAGTGAGCTACAGCACCAACTACATTTTAATGTTGTCTATTCCCTCTTTTCTAAACCTTCACATTAGTTGGGAACCAGCATGGCAAAGTTGATATCTCCTATTTTTACCTTGTAAATCATAAAACCTGAATTGAATTTATGATGGATAATCCAATCATAAGTTTATGTTAAGAACAGAAAATTAAATCCCAAGGATAATCAAAATATTTATTAAAGCAATAGATCTACTTAAGCCAGAAACTTTCATTATAGAATAATTGGAATGCATTCATTTGAATTCCTCTCAGAATTTCTCCCCAAGCTTTAATATTACAAATAAGTGCTTCTCCATGATACATTTAAATCTAGATAGCTTATCCTGTTAATTTAATAGCTTATCTTGTTAATTTAATAGCAATCCATTTATTTATTGGCCTTTTGGACAAGGTCAGTTAAGTGTCCAATTCCACCATTATCAAGGGACTCTATTGCACCCTTGCAAGCAGATGGACTGCATAATCCAATAGGTCTTTTCTGTCTCTAACTAATATATTCCTATATTATTGGAAAATACAAATGTATTTTGTATGCAGATACATCAGCTTAGTATTGTGTCCTCCTGCAAATATTACCACATAATTTGATACAACTAATTATCCTAAATTAGGAGAGACCTTGTTGTACCAGGGGTGTTGCAGGGTAGGATTTAAGACCATTGTAATTGTATGGGACTACTCACATGAGGCAGAATAGTGTTTTAATAGTGGAATCTCTATATAGTTTCAGAACAAACTAGCAGTAAGAATAAATGAAACCATGATTATCAAGTAGAGGTGGGTGAATGATATTTTTTGGTTCAGTGGCAGTTCTGAAAAATCAGATAAGACATTCTGTCTCGGTCAAACCGAATTTGAAATTTTTTGGAATATCGAAAAAGTCTGTTTTGGGTCTATTCCAGAGCAGGGATTCAAACCTGGGTCTCTCCTTTTATTGCAAGGTGTGGGGAAAGAGCGAGGCAATGGCAGTACTACCACCACCACTTCCTCCTCTGCTTCGGGACATTTTGTGAATGGCCAGAACTATCTGTGTCAAATTTACAAATAGTTTCAGGTTGATTGAAACCGTGTTTTTTGTCAAATAAAGTATTAGTCCAAAAAATTTTGCTCAACTCCACTATTTTCTACTCTTTTGTTCTACGCAGCCATCAGAGCTAGATGTCAAACTTCTGTAACCAGAGGATAGTCTCTGAATGGTATGCTCATTTATTAGGGTTACCTTCCTGGAAAGGGGGTGTTATTCTGCTAATGTACTG
Organism: Emydura macquarii macquarii; assembly: GCF_026122565.2. Taxonomy (NCBI): domain Eukaryota; kingdom Metazoa; phylum Chordata; order Testudines; family Chelidae; genus Emydura; species Emydura macquarii. The sequence goes on along the minus strand of NW_027132342.1, from coordinate 10,609,842 downwards.
CTTGTGTTACTTGTGTGTTTATAGGGCTACAAGCCCCCTCCCAATGGAGCTATCCTGCAGGACCTAGGGTTTTCAGGGCTGGGTTCCTCCAGCACCAGATTCAAATAAACCCCCCACAGATACACACACATATACACAATTCAGCTCAACTTAGTACGTCTGAGCGGACTGGGCTATCGGCACTCTCAGCTGACCCCTTATATGTCCCTGAACTCAGCAGGCTGGGTGACACTGCACTCTCAGTGGCTACCCTTATATGCCCCTGAGCAACACACCAGAATAGAGCAGGCTGGGTCCAAACAGCACCTTTTTGGCTACTCCCCTTAATTGCCCCTTGGATTCAATCAGGCTGGGTCAAACAGCACTTGAGCTGCACCCTCATTTGCCCCTGGACCCCATAGGCTAGGCAGAGTAGCACTTCCTGGCTGTCCCTTTCATATGCCCCTTTACACCACAATTGTTCTAGCAGTAACCCCCTTGATGAGCAAACCCCATAGGATTTTTGGGCACTCCCGAGATCTTTGGCTTAGGTAAGAGAAGCGTTACTACAGAGCAAGATAGGGACCAAGGACACAAAGGAATAAAATAAAGTTTGGAAAGATAGAGAGAGAAAGTGGCAACCAGCTTGATTATAACAGTTATTTTATTGCTAGGTATATAAAACATACAATACTAATAGTAATACCATACCAGGAGAGAAAAACGATCAAACACTTACAGTACTACACAATTACAGTTGGGGGTATTGGAGAAAGCTATCCCAGGTTTGATTACAAAAGTAGAAAGTTATACCTGGACTAAGAGAGGGAGAGACAAGTTGTGTTGGGGGAAGAAGGCGGCAAGGAGGGCGGGGGGGTTGATCTCACCACTCCATGCAGTTCAGAGGTTCCCAGGAACAGGCTTGCCAGTTCAGGGTCTGGAGGGCTTTGAGTCTGGCAGAGCCCCCAACACGATCAGTCAGGAAGAGAAGACAGGTTACAGTGGAGTTGATGCAGAGTTTGGATCCAAGCATCAGAACAGAGGTTTGAGCTTTGATAGGGGATTTGTAGATGCCAGGTTTGTTTATGGATAAACAATGTCTGGACAAAAGGAGCTGATCATTCCTGGAAGGGCGTCTTTTCTTGAGAGAGGGCTCACAATGCAACCAGGTTTCAGTGTTTTGTATACCAATAACTAGAATGGTCTGATAACTGCGGAGCTGGGTGTGTATGGGTGTGAGTTCAGTTACATGGAGAGCAGAAATTTCCCAACATGCAGTGCTTCAGCAATCACAGAGTTCAGCCTTTGGTTTCTGGTTCAAGCATGGGCGTGTGTGTGTGTGTGGGGGGGGGGGGGGTAATTCAGGTGAGCCAGAGAGAGAGAGTTGGGGTTTTGCGCTCTGGTTCTCCAAGAACACAGAGCTGCTAGATAACAGACAGGTTGGGCAGGCTTCTACCACATGAATTGTTCATTGTCTGCAACATTGCTCCACAGTCATAGCATAGGGAGGAAACAGGCCAAGCCAGTGCATTGTTATGGCAACACTGGATGAACCAGAGAATAGCCTGTTGAGCATAGTCAAGGATTTATGATCAAATGGACAAGGAGGAAAGCAAACTGATGGACTGCTGAATTTACTTACTGTATTAGACTCTCTTTCCCATTGTTCTTCCATTCTGCAAGGATGTAGTTTTCAGCTCTCAGGCAGCGCTGGTCATCTGTGCATAGTAGAGAGCCGGTAGCACTTTTATTCAAGGGAGAATGAGCTGCCATTGGAAAGAGATGCTGAGAGATCAGCACCCTAGGCTGCAGGAGTGGGATTCCTCCCTTGACTATGAGCAGACTTCTGAGTTGGCACTCCCAAGACTTCACCAATGATGAGAGGGCTATCTGTAGCTAGAAACTCTTAAAATGTTAGATTGGCAAGATCTCCTTTTAGCTCTCCTCATTGTTTCAAAATATAGCTGGCCTCTATTACCTACAAAATAATAGCCATGTTGGGCTTGATCTGGAGCCCACTGAAATCAATAACTGCCTTTCTTTATTATCCAAGGACATAATTCTGTAAAGGGCAGTGTGTGGTCTTGATGATAAGACCTATTCATGCTTGAGTTTTTAAATGCTGCTGTGCCACATAAGGGTGGGGTGAAGGATTCGGAAACCTAATCAGAAGTGAACATATCATTATCATGTTGGTACTCTTTTGTCTTTCTGTCAGCATAATTTAATCTGTTGTCATGGAATTTAGCTTTAGTGTTTATGTCCAATGTTTATTTCCCCTCCCCCTTTGTTCTCTCCTCATTTCCATTCTCTCATTTTTGTTTCATTTCTTGTATACCCACTGAGCTTTTTTTGTCCTCTAGGACTTCTATTATATTTACACTAAACTCCTCAGTCTTGCAGGGGAAGAGTCCTAGAAAACTAGAGTTAATTTCACATGGAGATGTAAGAGGTCTTATGAGGTCCATGAGTGTACTTTGTTTAAACGTCTTTACAAATAACTACAGATTTACTACTACTAAGTTTTTGTTTCATGGAAAAGCAAGTGTACAATCTGTTAAAAGGCAACATATATTTCCTAGAAAAAGCCATGCCTGTTCATCATAATGATTATAAAATAAACTTAATAAAATAGCACACTGCTCATTTTCTTTCTAAAGTAGTACAGCTACAATTTTATTTAAGGGGATCAACATAGCCATAATATCACCTATATTCAGGTGTGTGCTTCAGTTTCATTTGTACAAGCATAGATATTCTCCTCTGGAGGAGGGTCATAAATATAAACTCTTCAATTAATTAACTTTTCTATTTCTGCAACCTGAACAGTTTTACATTAGTTTAATTTATTCTGGTGATTGCCCAGTGGAGATGTGTGGCTGCTGAAGGATGCACTGCTGATAGGGACTCCTAAATTATATTGTGAGAGTGCCATACAGAGTTATCATTGCAAAGGGATGAATGAGCCAGTCTGGATAAAATAAAAGAGTACACAACCCATTGCGTAAGAATCCAAACCAAACTTTGAACCTTGTCTAGGTTCAAAAAGTTTAATTGTGGAAGCATTTATCTGCACTTCTTAATTTCAGACAAGACTAGAAGTGGAAAAACCAAAATACTGTACACACTATGCCATATTTGCCTATGGGTTGGATATGCTAAGGTCTGGGATATCTGTGTCCCCTTGTTTATTGTCAGCAGTCACATGGGAGAAAAGGAACACCATTTTTTTCAGAGCAATTTTCAGTTCATTATGTTTTGAATTGATGGTGCTATTTATTATAGCTTACTGAATCACTCGTCATTTGCATTTTGTCTAGTGTAGTGTAGTATGTACTTGACATTTTGTCTATTTGACAAACATGGAGTCCATTCCCTAGGCAACCAGAAAGGGTTGGAACATTTATCTTCTACCCTAAAAAGGAGTGGATCAGGAAGTCCTGCCCACCCATTAGTGTTCACTTGGGTCATGTTTTCAAACTTTTCTTCACACCCAAGAGGACTAGACACTTAATTTACCAAAATAAATAAATAAAAATAAAAATATCCCAAAATAAAGCTGAGATTCTGTCCTAATTACATGCCTCCAGGAACTTGGACTTTAAGAAGAATATCAATTATTACAAGAACTGTGGTAAAATTGTGAGATTTGTCAATACTATGAACAGATTCCCATTTTTCATGGACTAATCATATACAAAGCATAAACAAATCTGACTCACTCTTAGATTTCGCTACTGATATTCACAGCTAGATTTTCAGAAAATGTCATCCATTTCTAAGGCTGCAATTTTGCCCCCACAAATAGTGGATGTCTGGTTAAGGTGAGGCTGCAAATGTTCTTATTCTTATTTTTAAGTGCAGTATTGCCCAGCAAGAAAAATCATGAGACAGATCTGAAAAAATCATGAGTTTAAAAAAACCCCCACAAACATTTGGGATTCTTTTATCTTGCCTTCTGGGTTTTGAGCTAATAGGATTCAAACCTAGTGAGGGACATAAAAGGCAATAAGAAGTTCTTTAAATTCATTAGGAACAAGAGAAAGACAACGGAAAGTGTAAGTCATTTACTTATCAGGGAAGGAGAGCTAATAAGTGATGACATCAAGAAGTTGAAGTGTTTAATGTCTATTTTGCTTCTGTCTTCACTAAAAAGGTTAATGGTGATTGCTCAGCAGAATTAATATTAACAAGTGAAAAGGAAGGCAAGTCAAAATAAAGAAAGAACAAGTTAAAGAATATTTAGATAAGATAGATGTAGTCAGGTCAGCAGAATCTGATAAAATTCATCTTAGGTTACTAAAGGAACTAGCTGAAGCAATCTTGGAACTGTTAGCAACTATGTTTGAGAATTGGAGGATGGATGAGGTCCCAGAGGACTAGAGAGGGGCAAGCATAGTACCTACCTTTAAAAGGGTGAACAAAAAGGACCTCAGGCAAGATAGACCAGTCAGCCTACCTATAATACCTGGAAAGATACTGGAACAAATTATTAAACCATCAATTTGCAAGCACCTAGAGGTTAATAGGTTTATAAGGAAGAGCCAGCATGGATTTGTCAAGAACAAATCATGCCAAACTAACCAAAGTTTCCATCTTTGAAGGAAGGAGTAGACATGATATATGTTGATTTTAGTAAGGCTTTAGACACAGTCCCATCTGATATTCTAGAAAAACGTGGTCTAGATGAATTTACTATAAGGTGGATGCACAACTGGTTGAAAGACCTTACTCAGAGTAAAAACAACGAGAGTCCTGTAGCGCCTGAAAGACTAACAAATTTCTGCGGGCATAAGCTTTTGTGGGCTGCAACCCACTTTGTCAGATGCATAAAGTGGAAATCACAGATAGGAGGTATATATATACATCCAAGGGTAAGAAACAACAATGGGGAGGGCAAGTGCTAACAAAGTCAATTCAGTTAGAGTAGATGAGGCCTATTCACAACTGTTGATCAGAAAGTGAGAATGTTTGAACAGTGACAATTACTTCTTGTAATGAGATAACCATTCCAAGTCCCTATTCAGACCAGGTCTGGTTGTGTCAAGTTTGCATATGTGTTCCAGCTTTGCATTTTCTCCCTGAAGTCTGTTTTTGAAGTTTTTTTGCTTTCTCAGAGTAGTGATCAATGGTTCACTGTCAGACTAGGAAGCATATATAGAGGGGTTCTGCAGGGATCAATCCTATTTCCAGCAACGAAAAAGATAAAAGATTTAGAAAACCTGACTGATGAAGAAAGTTCAAAAAATCTGGGCACGTTTGGTCCTGAGAATAAGAAGATTGAGGGGGGAACCCAATGATAGTCTTCAGTTATATTAAGGGCTGTTATAAAGAGGACAGTGATCAATTATTCTCCAAGTCCACCTAAAGTAGGACAAGAAGAAATGGGCTTACTGTGCAGCAGGTGAGATTTAGATTAGATATTAGAAAAAACTTTCTAACTACATAAGTAGTTAAATTCTGGAATAGGCTTCCAAGGGAGGTTGTGGAATCCCCATCACTGAAGGTTTTTAAGAAAAGGTTGGCCAAACACCTGTCAGGGATGGTTTAGGTTTGCCTGATACTGCCTCAACTGGACTTGATGGCTTCTTAAGATCTCTTCCAGCCCCATATTTTTATGATTCTGTGCTTTTAGTCCTTACTCTGTAACCTAAAATCTTACTCCCTTTTTTTAAAGGTGAGATTATCCCATAATTCCATGACTGGGGCTTTAAAAAAAACCCATAAAATATTGTGGACTCAATAAATCACGAGCATTGTCAATGCCATAATTGTGATTTTAAATTTATTTTGTTTGGCCAAGTACTGTATTATTGTCTGCATTAATATTAGAAACCAACTAATACTGACTCTTCACCCTTATTAGAATTTAGATCTACATTCTAGAATGCTCAATTAACCCAGCTGTGCCACAAATTTCCTTACCATGCTTGCTTTAAAAATTCATCACACATGTCATGAATGGAGACAGTAACTTATCTTTTTTTCCTTTCAGTGCATCTGAATGCTTTTCAACTTTCTACTTCTATTTGTGATTCTTCTTGAGATAACTTGAGCTGATTTTGCAGGTTTGGGGTTAACTTTCTAATTGATCCTGACTGTCTCAAGATGTTAAGATGCTGCAAATTTGCATACTAAGTGCTAATTTCTATTAATACACCGTAATAGTGCAAAATGATTTCAATTTGGGACTGTCAGATATGATATTAGGTGAAATCTACTGCACATAATAGCTTCTGAGGAATTGTACTATCAAAGATAGCAAAAAGCTTTTCACCCGTGGTTTAATTTTATTGCAGCTGAAATGAAAAGCCTGTTATAGACAAAGGATGCTTACTGGGCGTGATCATAATAGAAGACATATTGAGATTAAATAACATTTACTGGGGGTCTATGAAATAGGACATTGGTTAAAAGTCTTCTCTGTGTAGAGGGCCAGCATCAGGTATATGTACCACTTTAAGGTCTCTGGAGCTCTCAAAATAAGATTTAAATGGGACTTGAATATGACATAGATAGACCTTGTGCTATTCTTTTACAAGGGGATAAATATGATTAAAGTAAAAAGCTAAACACAGCTGTAGAAAAAGATCTGTAGTTATCTATAAAGATGACAGAACTATAGATTATATTTAGATAACTATGGCTGTTGAATTCAATGGGTGTAGATCAGTCCTTTAGTTACCAAAAGTATACAAAAGATGTAATTTGTGTATAGTGTGACCCAATCAATTGTGCATTATATTCTGTTAAATAGATAGGTTAGCAACATTTAGAAATTCCTACCAGTCCTCTTGCTTCTGACTCTCCTAAAGAGGGTCATTTCTGGGTTTTTTTTAACTGAAACATCTGGTTAGACTAACATGAACAGCCAGCCTTCTGTTTCCTATAGCAATTCAACTCATATTCACAAATTCCAAATTAGCGAACTTGCTGCGCACACATAAATGAAACGGACGTTCTGATTTGTTAATTTATTTTCATCTGAGATAGTGAATATTCATTTGGATTAGCTATATGGCCCTTATTCAGGAAAGTATAGAAGATTATAATGAAAGTTCCTCAATTTCAATGGGATTAAGCAAGCACCTAAATCATCACTAGACGTCATAATTTCATGTAAATACAAGATATGGCAACAAATAAAGTGACTTAACTGCCCACTGACACCAAGAATTTAGCATGATTCAGAGTGGGATTGGAAGTTTATATGAGTAACAAAAATAGCCAGAGTTATAATATGTAATGCTAGAAGAGAATATTGGAAAGGATATAAAACCTCATACTTCTGGTTTTAAGGCAATCTCTAATTATTAAATATCTGTGTATCTTCAGGGACCAGATTAACATATCTTCGTACTTTGAGGTTTTGTTGCATCTTTCTCTGAAAGCATCTGATTCTGATCACTGTCAGAGACAGGATACTAAACTAGATGGACCTCAAGTCTGGTCTAGTCTGGCAAATTCTATATTCCTTTGTTCATATCAGGTGGGAAGATTGGATTTCACATAGTATATATTTTGGGCCAGCACTGGTTCCAGTTGTTAACTTTAATCTTGGATAGGTTAGCGAAATAAGGCAGTTGACAGTACACAAATTCTGTCACTATTCTAATGTAACAATACTATTATAGACTTCTCTACTGCAATCACTTAGCAGTAATTCGTCTACAACTCAGTCACCTGTCACCTATTGATTTAGCAAGGAACTCCAGTTTGTTTATGAAGGACCTGATTCTGAATTTACTTATATTGGTTTTATACTCCTGTTCATTTAATTAATTTCAGAGTTCTCACTCCTGATTTACATTAGAGTAATAAATTCTCAACTGGCTACTAAGACTACATATGTTGGAGGTGACTAATATTTTTTCCAGTGCTCATGCTTGATATTCTTTGGGGCACATGTCCATATTCCCCCATCCAATTGTATGTGAACTGAGCATAGAATGTATGTCCTGCTTAAAAGAAAATGAACAATTAACAACTTAAATATAATTTCAATATGGTCTAGCGGGTAGGGCACTGGACTAGCAGTCAGGAAACCTGGCTTCTGTTCCAAGCACAGTCATTGACTTGCTCTGTGAACCTTGGGTAAATCATTTCACCTCTCTGTATCTTAGCTTCCTTTCTCTATTTAAATTATAATTTCTTTGGGGTAAGGAATGTCTCTTACCTTGTGTGTGAATAGTAGTTAGCACAATGAAGCCCCTATCCTGACTGAGGCCTCCAAATGTGAAATACATTAGAAACAATTCAAATAGTCTTACTACAGCAAGCACACATCTAGAATCTCTACCTCCTTTTTATTAACACTGACATAACTTCATTTGAAGCATCAAGAACCACAATTTGTTGTCAAGAAAAGGGTTTTGAATAAAACATGCAATCAGAAGTCAAAAATAAATCTGCTTGCATTAAAGTGTAAGACGTCTGCATCGTGGATGAGCTATTGGAATGTAAAAGCTCTATAGTGTCTATTTATTCCATCTTAGAGAGGAAGATGAGATCTGATTTATTTCTTTTTTTTTTTGTCTTAAAAACACAGATGTTTCAATTGACTTGCCATTGGACAAGATTTCCCTCCACACCCATACATCTGTTCTGAACAAATAAATTAGCTGTTTTCACAAAATTCTCATTATCAAACACTAATGAGAACTCCAATTAATACCTTAAATTTGTCCTAATTTTATTATATCAGTCTGTTTTTATCTATACTTAGTTTGTGTTATTTATGTCCTGTATGACTTGACTAAAATTATGAAGAGCAGGAAAAATACCTTGGCTTTGGTTTCCCTTTGACTAGACTTAAGAATATAACCCATCTATGTTGACATGGCAGTACAGAGGGGAAACATTTTAAAGTATGTTTATTTTGAATTATCAATGTTTGCCTTCACACAGCTCCATCCTACACATTAATTCCAATCCAAACCATCTATACTTCTTAGCAGAAATATTCAGGAAAGCTGTGAACTTACTGTCCACCATTAGACCTTAGGTTGAAATACAATAAAACAAATTTTGCTTGCCACAGCTTTCTAGCTTGTAATTGATATTACCTCTTCAGTTTGTCAAGTCAGGAAATATCATGGGGAAATCCTAGCCCTACTGAAATAATGGGGATTTTGCCATTGACTTCTGTGGGGCCAATATTTCACCCAGTGTTTAATTGGAACACCAATTTCTAAATTAGTTCCATTATTTCTTAGCCATGTGTATAGCAGACTCATAGAGTTAGTCAGCATTTTTCAAATGAACAAAACATTTGTCAAAAAGTTACCCTTTTTTTCTGATTTTGGGAGGGGGTGGTGGAGGATGTCCATTTATCACGTCTCTGAAACTTTTTACAAAACTGAAGGAAAAAATCCAGATTTTTATTGTTTCTCATTTTCTTCTTTCCTTTTCCTCTTTTCTTTTTTTCTTTTTCATTCATAGTCATTTTTGAAAATTGATTTAAAAAAAAAATACAGTACCAAGGAAAAGGGGAAAAATGGTAAATGGGAAATATTTGGAAAAATCTAATATAAAAGTGAAAAATAAACAAAAATTTCAAACCCTGTGAAATGAAAACAACGTAGTAATTTCAAATTTGTTTACAAAATTGGTTCTCTCTCTTTTCAGCAGCTCCACACATTAATAGCTCTGTCAACATTGAATCTCAGGTACCCACTTTCAAAGGTGGAAGCTTCTTAATCACTGCCTATTCTGGTGGCAGTTTAGTCACCTCCAATGACTGCCTTATATCTGCTGATTCAGCAGACAGCAAGAGGACAGAGTCACTTTTTAGTATGCTAGAATGCCTTCTGGGATAAAGAGAAGCAGTGGAGGGGTTTTGCCATAGCAAATGGTGTAACAATACATCTCTCTTTTGTTTGTGTAGTGACAGATGAAGCCTTTCACAGCTGACAACTCAAACCCAGTTTTGTGCAACAAGATAGCATAGCTGAGAAGCAGTTTCAGCAAATGGAATGGAGAAGGAGTCAAGGCAGTAGCAGTGACAGTAGCTGGTGCAGTGATTGATAAAGTGGATAATGATAAATGATGCAAGAGATGCTAATATTACTGAAACTATTCTGCCCACTCTGCTTGTCTCATGTTTTCAAAGTAGTTCAGCTGCCCCCTTAAGCTTTGAGGCACAAAAAAGCATGGGATAGCCTCCCCCAAGCTCTCTTTGACATCACTCAACATTTCTGGCCTCAGGGTCTGGGCAATTTCAATGCCAAAATCTGCTGATTCTGTAGCACTTATGGATGTCAATGTGAAGTTGATGACCGATGTGTGGACAACCCTTTGACAATTATGTTAGTGATTATTCTGAAACATTTCTGAAACCTGTTTCTGAGGTAAATCATTACCTATGATGTTGCCATACACCCCATCTGCAACTAGCTTGTACTTGCTTCATATAAAGGAGTTTGGTACCATATTGAAAATGCACAAATCTCATCATATAGACTAAGTTTGCTTGGTTCACTGAACCGGTCACTGAGTCTACCTGTAAAAGACACATCAGAATTGTTTTGCTTGATTAGAAATGATGGATAAGTGTAATTGATTGCCTTTTCCAGTAATAGCCATATGAAGTACTAACAGTCATCTCAGGGCACATTTGAAATCTAATGCGTATTACATTAACACTATCTTCTGGTCCCTTGGAATCATGCCATTAAATGCTACTTGGCTCCCTGCTCATTAAAAATGATTGGCTCTAAATCAAGGCTTTTCCTATCTTGTCTTTCACACACAGCCAGATGTCTAGTGCCCAATTCTCTTCTGATTTTGAAACTGTTTTACACTGGTGTAACTCCATTAACAAACTGGATTATTCCTGTAATAGCCTGGTATAATTCAGAGCAGATTCAGTTCTCTAATAGCCATATTTTATTCTTGGTATCCTATTTTTTATTATTTTCATATCTAAACTTTCTTTTGAACCTGCTTGGAGACATGGACCCTGGAAGCCCACCATCTAGGAAACCAGGCAGGCTTTCCACAGAAGCCTGTCTGGCCAGCTTCTATAAGCACTTTTGGATTTGATGAATCAGCAGCTCTCTTTCTATATAAATAAAACTTAAAATTAGATTTTTAAATTTTTTTTTAATTAACTCTTAACTTACTTGGCAACTGAGGTATTTTCTTCTGGGTTTGGGAGAGTTGTTCTTTCGCAGCTTAGTATTGTACAAAGTTTTGTGAATGACTTGTAGGTGGTTTGATGTTGTCTTCCTTATGAAGATAATACATTGTTGTGCACTTGGTTTTTCTGGTGGTCTGGTGTTTTGAGAGTCAGTTCTAACAGGCAGATTGGTTTTCAGTCTGCATTTCCTCCATGTCCTGCAGATCAATACCCAGTGAAATGTGTAATTCACCATCCTCTATGGCCATGTTTACATTCTGTATTCATAGTGGGAAAATTTATTTGCAGTTTTGGTGAAATATATACCCATCTACTACACTGTATGAATAAGGATTTATGTGTTCAACATGTATAACTGATTTCTAAGTGCTTGATGCATCCTGAGAAAATAGTGTGATCCTGACAGGGTCTCCCAGTTGTAATTCTGGGAGGTCATAGTAGGCTTTGCACTTTGCATGTCTTTCTTCCTTTTTGTCTGTTACTCTTTCCACCATTGCAAGTTGTAGTAATGTAAGGTCTATAGGCATCAAGGTCTGTGTGGGTCCTGACTTCTAAGCATTGAATCTGGTTACTATTAATGCCTTCTGGGGAAGTGTTTTGCCATTCAAGAATGGCTTGTCATATGTTATCATTCTTTCTTTATGTGATGGATACTCTCTGAGTCAGATTCTGTACTGGCTGAATTGTTTCACGTATTTCTAGGTGCCTTGCAAGACATCCCAGTCCTTCAAAAATATCATGATAATCTTTTAGCAGCTTTGGTCAGGAATGCCACATTGTATTATCTGCCTTGTATATTTTCATTTGTTGTTCTGTGTGTGTATGTTTATAATTTATATACTTTGCTTGTTTGATGATTGAATAATCATTGCCCCAGATTAAGTGTCAATAAATTCATGAATTTAGTGGTTTTAGCTGAAAGCAGTGGCTTTATGTTGTGTGCACTACTTGAAATTTCAGCCTATATACTTTCCTTTGGTATTTGGCTTGTAATTTACACTGTCCTAGCGGTATTATGATCATGCCAGTATAGAATTTTAAATTTATCTTTGCTTGATTGCCCTTTCACTTTCTTCTGTTGCAAATAACGCTGAGGAAAACTTTGTAGTCCAGCACATTCATTGATGCCCACTGTGTATTTGTCATTCAATTTCCTGTAGTGCTTGAGTTTTGCTGCCTTGTCTTTAGATCTTGTGCTAGTCTGAGCTTTACAAACCATCTATTTTTTCTGTTTTGCATTCCATTAATATCATGTGTGCAAAATCCCATCCTCTAAACTCCTGCTTGCTTCCACAGGATAATGTATTTTTTCTTTGTTTTTTTTAATTGTAAGCTTTAGCTTTGTAGACAGACTCCATCCCAGCATCTCTAGCCTGGGATGACCCTGCAGGCACCCTGCCTCATTTTCCTTTTCAGTTTCCAGAATAATCCAGCCATTGTCAAGATCTTTGAAACAATACTCCTCCTCTCTTGGGTTTAACATATTAAATACCCTTCAGCTCCCAAAAGGCCCCTTTCTGCTCACCCCTCAGGGTTAGGGTCTCACAGTCCTGCTTGGGACTATGGCTTTAAGTCCTGGCTTCCCTGGCTTGTAAACTTAGCTTCTCACAATTTTCCTTCTTGGAGGTCTTTCAAATCCTGGCCTGTAGACTCTTCCCTCAGCTTCAGGAGTTTGTCTTTTTCAAAAAAAAATTTTTTTTGGCCAAAGTTATTCACCCAAATAGTTTTGGTCAATCAAAAACTTATTTTTCAATAAATAAGCTGTTAATATAAAAAAATCACCAAACTCTAACAACAGATCCAATGTCTGGAAGTTGAATCTAGAAAAATTTAGTCTAAAAATAAGGTGCAATTTTTTTTTAACAGTGAGGGTGTTACCCAGGGTTTTTCTGAACCTGAAACTATGGTAACTAGTCTTGCTTTTCCAGATAGTGTCAGGACATAAATCATTGGGGACTCAGCTCCTCCATCTGATAAATAATTCGTACACACAAGAGTGCTTTAACCCAAAACTCCTTATTTTTATTGTCTCAAGCACACATCTAAAATAGCAATTGTCTAAACACCCCAGATATAATTACCCAAAGTCTGAGATGGTGTCGAATGGTCATCAGCAGGTTTCCAGTGGTCCAGTGGTCAATCTTCCTCCTAGCCTCTGGGGAATTGGATATCAGTCTCCTAGCACATTGAAATCCAATCCCAAATTTCACACTCTAATCTCTTTTATAGGTTACTCAAAACAAAGCACGTAACCCCTAATGGACTGTCAATTTCAACTCATAAGAATTCATAATTTCTATTTATCAGCAAAAGCAACTCCCTGGGGTTAGAGCTATATATAAAGAGGGAAAAAAAAGCAGCTGAATGAGAGAGAATGGATCAGAAGTCATATTGGCTGCTATGGGTCATAGGTCCCAGGACATTATGTTGACCAGGGCCCAAGAGACTTTATTTTTTGGGCTATAAGTTTGGTTTGTCCAATTCAAGACTCTGAGGTAAGGGTCTTATGAACTGTATTAAGATGTTCCTTCTCTGAACTGAAGTCTCATAGAAAAGGAGAAAGCCCGTCTGCCTCAAGTAATAAAGAATCAGGAACTCAGCCTGCTAGGATTGGTTTGGAGGCCACCTTAGAGGGGACATGATATTTGGTTAGTTTGGTTTTTGGCCTTCCCCTTCTTGGATCCTGTACAGAGCATAAAGTGAGGAAAGCCAAGATAATGCAACATTCAGGATTTATTCCTTCATTCTCATCAAACACTTTCTGACTGTAGAATTCTCTAAGGCCTGGTCTATACTGGTGGCTTAATTCAAATTAAAGTCCCTTAATTCGAATTAATTACTCCCGTGTCTACACTTGCACATTATAAATTCGAATTAAGGGGCCTTTAAAATCGAATTAATAAAACCACCTCTGCAAGTGGATTAGTGCCTGAAGCGCATCAGTTAATTCGCATTAGTGTGAGTGTGGACGCAATGGGACTTAATTCGGATTAATTGGCCTCCAGATGTATCCCATGACGCCCCATTTCAGTACCCTCCCCCAAAGCAGCCCCGGGAAGATTTAAATCTTCATTTCCTGCGGTGAATGAGTTTAACATCCAAGCTGCGATCACCCCCCCCACACACACACACAACAAGCCCTTTGCAGTTTGTCTCTTTAAGGGTTTGAAAGATTTCACCAACCTCCTTCCCGCGTGGTGAATGCGTTTTAAATGCCAGCAGTGAGAGGAAATTATTTGCTACATTGTTTCAGTGGCCAACCTGGAAATTGATACTTTCTTAAGAGTTTATTCACAGTGCTACATGTGGATACATTGTATCATGCTTTCCATCAGTGAAATGGAAACATCTATATCACTGTATTAATATACTAACTGACTCAGTTGTTATTTATCTTACATGCTACAGACACCTGTAAAATCAAAATCAAAGGCAAGCAATATAAAGGGGATGGTAGGGGGAGCATAAAAGGCAAACAGCATACAGGTGGGGTGGGTTCATTTGGTGAAGGGAAAAATCAAAGGCAAGCAATATACAGGGGGTGATGAGGGGAGCATAAAAGGCAAACAGCATACAATTCTAAAGTAATCCAGGATAAGATGTGATGTATTTGTCACGGTCAAAATGAGAGCATAGTTCAGCTGGCTCCATGTGCCTGCAGCAATGGTGATCGGGGGAGTAAAAAAACAGCATGAAAATCCTTTTCCTGTTTGTTTGGGGGTGGAGGAAGAGGGTGGGGGAAGCAGCGGTGCATCCTGGGATGATGACACTCGTCACAACAGCCTCTATCATTAGTTGCACTGTGGGATAGCTTCCCACATTGCACTGCTTTCTAATTCGAATGAAGGCTGGCCAGTGTGGACGCAAGAAACCAGCACAAACACTGTAGTGTGGACAGTCTGCAGCGCTTTCTATTAATTGCTTTCTGTAATTCGAATTAAGCTAATTTGAATTAGTGATGCAGTGTAGACATAGCCTAAGTGTGTATACATAATTGAGGAGAGCCCCCCTCTCTTGGGAAACTATTGTAACAGAAAGCATTCTGAGTCATCCAAAGTCAGTTGCCACTTTTGAAAACATCCTGCAAATGCTCAACATCTTTGACAATCAGGCCTCTTTTATTTAGAAACTTGAACATAGATTTAGCTGACTAACTTTAGGCAACCCAGCCTGAAAATTTTGGCTTTGGGCCTTAATGCCAGCTGAGGAAGACAATGAAATCTGTCAAGTATAATCAGCAGTCCAATATAACACTATTGCAAGAGAATGTTCTCTCTACCTCATGATCTCCCTTGACTTTGGTACACAATAAAATACCAAGTCTGCTGCCCTTCATAAATTACCTGAAATTTACTATCATGAGAAGCCAGTCACAGTTAATTAAATAGAAATGCAATCTGGTTTAAGAATAATTACTTTGAAAATACCCTTAATGAGTTCACATTATGCCTCAGATTTCACAAATTGAGTGCAGAAGAGTATTTGAACCTACTTTCAGATATCTGGCTTTAAAAATCTTATGACTGCAGTTGCCATGAAGGTATGGCTGCCACTTTAAAAAAACCCACCAGCTTTTGTTGTTTGTTTGTTTGTTTGTTTTTAAAAAAGACCATATAAAATAATCATATGGGTTGCTAACTTTTATTTTTAACAGAATGAAGTACTTGAGTACAAAAATACTAAAATCCAGTAAATATGGCTTGTCTATACTTATATAGCACAATGATCTGTTTTTTCTAAAATTGATACATAAAGTTTCCTCTTGAATGAAGATATCATGTTTAATCATAGATGTATAATAGTTCTGCCAATATTTAGTTCTGTTTTTGAAAGATTTTACTGAATTGAAAGAGTCCCCCTAAATTTAAAATGGGGGACACTGTTGGAATTTGTAATTTCTCTCAATATGGAATAAATTTAAATTTGAGCACTGCAGTGTAAAATATCCCACTACACAGTCAAAACGTTTAAATATTCTAGTTAAAGACTAATGCCTATTTCCTTTCATAAAACAGGTACAAACTTGGTCAGCTCAGACAGTGATTTCATGGATTTTCTAAATGAATTCTTCGTATTATTCACCCAGTTTTAACTATGCATGAAATCATGGATATTCACCACTTGGTCACCAGTTCAACTAAAATAAAAAAGTGACCTGCATGGCTGTTCATTGGCCTATGTGAAACCAGTTGCTTGTTTCACTCCCTAATGGATCAGTGTCCTGTTCCTGCACAACTGATAGATAAGCCAAAGGCTGAATAGGCACAAACACTGATCTATTCTTTATCACCAGTGACTCTTCCAGGTGAAGGCTGAGGCTCCTTGGTGATTAACAGTGCAGGAACCTATTACTCATGTTGTAATATCACTTCATTCTCTGGTGCTGACAGCCCAGCACCTTTCACAAGCACAATACAGTTTAAGATAAAAGAAAATCACAATGCCTCCTTTTAAGACTAATATCTTTTAGATCTATATCTATGAAGACAGTGCAGGCCAGTGTCTCGACAGGTTATGGATCCCCCAGAGGCAATAATCAGTCAGTTGGATAATACAACAAAAGTTTATTAAGGAATATGGGGTACACGCTGTAATACTTAATACGTAGCTTAAATGATTATCATATAAAGCAGGCAGAGAAACAGGCAAAGCAGTTACTTTTTATATCTCACCACTAGGCACAGAAGGAGTCGCATGTCGTTCAATACGGGCCGGCTTTCACGTTTCGCGCTCAGAGTACGGGAATGGGAGAAGCGGGGCGGTCCAGGTGATCAGGCTGGCGAACGCTTTCTCAATTTGGGCATGGGGTGTATCCATTTTTATACTAGAGAATGCATCACAAGTTTGGTAGCTCTGGATTGGGGGAGGGATATACATTAGTACGTGCCAGACTATGACGAGGCCTGTGGCCTTGGGTGAAGCTGTTATGGCACTGGATACATAGCCCATTATCGGTGGGCAACAAAGATATCTGTGAACAACATAGGCACTGGGGTGCGTAGGCGGTTTTCTTATAGCAGCATAACAAGTAACTGCTGTAAACAACAGATGCAGTCTAATAAGGTCTGGTCATGGTTTTACTGTTGGCACCGAGCGGGCAGGGGGCGAGGGGTGGACATATGCTGGGAATTCTGCTGCAACAGCCAGTGCTTCATTGGTACAGGCAGGATGGTCGTGTGTTTAGGGCACTAACTTAGGCATTGGAAGACATACATTCAATTCGCTCCTCTACTGCAAACTCTCTGTTTGACCTTTGGCAGGTCACCTGATTTGTGCTGCTTCACTTCCATTTCTCTAAAATGGGGATAATACCACTTTCCTGTTTCCGAGGCATGTGGGGAAGCTAAAAATACATTGACTATTGTGAAGAATTCAGATACTATACTAATGGGGCCCATCAATATTTAGAGAGATAGTTTTATGAGCCTAAATTAGTACATTTTTTAGACTTATTTGAGGCCAAATACTATTTTCCTTAGTCTCCTGAGTAGTCCTTTATTGTATTTCCTTGGATGACACACATGAGTAAAACAAGCTGGATTTGGCTCTCTGTAGTTCATTTCTCACCCAGGAATCTAGATCAATACAAATAAATACCTGACAAAATGTGTACCAAGTTGCAAACACCAGGCCAAATAAGTGGCAAGATAAAAAGTTTACATCCATCTTGATTTGATTTTAGACTGACTATGAGGAAAACTTCCAGCAGTGAGACCTAGTAGACCACAGAATGAGTTCTCAAAGGAAATGTCTCATCACCTAAGAAATAGAAAACTAGACTGGACAAATCCCTAGACAAATACTGTGAGGAATAATAATCCTGCCCTTGCAGGGCAGTGGATAAATAATGACCCAAAAGGTTTTTTTCATTTCTATCTTCCATAATTTGATGTTTGTGGTTTGTGTACCCCTGTAGTTTCTCCTTGTATACATTCATTTGTGTGTTATTCAGAGCCTGGAAGCAGATTCAGTATTTCATGGCAGTATAACCTTCTGGCTGTTAAAGGGTCATATTTCATCTTGACATTGCTATGGCTCACTTGCCGGCTTCACCTCAGCTTGTCTTTAGAAGCCCAGAGGGTAAGACTCTTCATTAATTTAAAGGCAATTGCTGGTATATAATTAGTATGTGTTGTATTGGCACCGAAGTACTAAATTAAATATCAACAGAAAATTTAATTACTCAGCAGTATAAAGAGTACAAAGATCACTTTTCTCACCTATCAATTACAATCTGTTTCTCTGGCAAAACAAAAGGAAATTGTTGGCAGAAGAATAGAATAATACTTACTGCCCACTCGTACAATATGATGTTGCCAGAACTCATTTGAAATGGACATCAAGGAGAAAAAAGTGCCATCTTTGAATGTATTTACTTTGATATTATTTTATTGTACTTTTCTTTACATCACTCCAATCTGTTTGGAACCAGAATGTGCTAATCCCAGCCCTGAACAAAATATTTACTTTTTGTTGTTTAACTAATTGCCAAGTCTCATTGTTCATAAAATAATAATTTGGCAAATGTGTATGAAAAATGTAAGTGTGCCAGGTCAATGTTGGTTGCATTGAATTGCCTGATGTATACCAGTGCAAGAGTTGTTAAACCTTTTCATAGTCAGGATACATTTTAGGGAGAAGCAGAGGCTATGTGGGGCCAAGGGAGAATTCCCCCAGTGCAAGTATTGTGTTGGGCTACCACAGGCTGGGCTATCTCCTCTGCCGCCGCAAGTCAACTCTGCTCTTAATCATTTTAATGTATCACTTTGGTACTCTGCCAAATAGAGGCATATGAATCATAGAATCATAGAGTTGGAAGGGACCTCAGGAGATCATCTAGTCCCCCTGCTCAAAGCAGGACTAACCTCAGTTAAATAATCCCAGCAAGGGTTTTGTCAAGCTGCAGCTTAAAAACCTCTAAAGATGGAGATTCCACCACCTCTCTAGGTAACCCATTCCAGTGCTTCACCATCCTCCTAGTGAAAAACTTTTTCCTAATGTCCAGCCTAGACCTCCACCTCCTTCAACTTGAGACCGTTGCTCCTTGTTCTGTCATCTGCCACTACTGAGAACAGCCTAGCTCTATCCTCCCTGGAACCTCCTTTCAGGTAGTTAAAGGCTGCTATCAAATCCCCCCCCCCCCCCATTCTTCTCTTTTGAAGACTGAACAAGCCTAGTTCCTTCAGCCTCTCCTCATACGTCTTGTGCTCCAGCCCCCTAATCATTTTTGTTGCCCTCCACTGGACTCTCTCTAACTTCTCCACATCCTTGTTGTAATGGGGGGCCCAAAACTGGACACAATACTCCAAATGCGGCCTCACCAATGCCAAATAGAGGGGAATAATCACTTCCCGTGATCTGCTGGCAATGCTCCTACTAATGCAGCCCAGTATGCTATAACCTTCTTGGCAACCAGGGCACACTGCTGATTCATATCCAGCTCTTTATCCACTGTAACCCCCAGATCTTTTTCTGCAGAACTGCTGCCTAGCTCAATGGTCCCCAGTCTGTAGCTGTGCATCGGATTCTTCCATCCTAAGTGCAGGACTCACTTGTCCTTGTTGAATATAGAAACATTAAACTGTCTACATTGTGTATTACAATTAATAGCCAGGAAACTCTGATGCTGGGCTTTTTGTTGTGCGAATGCAGGAATGACTACAAATGATTTTCAGAAACAAGCCAAATGACATATTTTCAGAGTGAATTGTTGCTTGTGAAAGCTCCTAGAATACCAGCATTAGTGACAGAAATCCTCTCTCTTTCTTTGCTGTTTTATATGCTGAATTCCACTATTTTGGTGCATTTCAATACTTCCATTCTTGGAATTTAGAATAGTGTTTAAAAGTTTGATTTTAAAGAAAATGGTAACTGTTTAACTATATATTTCCTGGAATTTTGTTTCCATGATTTTTGGCTGAAAAGTTTAGGTAGGCTGATCATTCAGTATGTTTGATCTTCTCTTGGCTTCTTGGACATCATCATTTTCAGATGTGATGTCTTTTCCTTCACTCATTTGGAGTATTCTCATTGCCTGTTATTGCCACATTAATAATCTATATATTCTTCTAGCTTTACCTGATAGGCATGTTTGCATCCTCACTTGTGATTTAGCTTAGGTAGATGTGACTGTCCATTTGCCTGCATTATATTGTTATAGACAATTATCTCAATATTTATATGTGGATAAGATTTATGAAATGAGTGCTCTTTTGAAATTTTTTTTTTTAAATAAGGGAATGTAAGAACCCAGAGAAATATGGAGCTTTGTGTAAAGTCTTTATTATTTCTCAAAAAACTACTGGATGTTTCACGAAATGTTTTAGATGAAATGTTTTAGGGAAAAAGGAGAGGTTTCCTGAGAGAGATTAATAAGAATGCAATAAAATTATGATTTTCAAATTAGTTGACAAAGTCAACAGAGAGTAAATTTAGTCACTGAAGAATTTGTAATGAAGTGTGTGAATCTCACAAATGACTTACAGAATAGACAGAGATAAAATTTAAACCATTAAAGACTCTACAAAATCAGACTGCCCCTATTGTAGGCACTAGCATGGTATTTTGTTAAGGAAAATGAGTCTGAGCTCAGATAGGGCTTATTGCTCTAATAAGGAGAGCTTTTGATAGGCACTCTCTCTGTTTGGAGAGATCCTGGGATCAGTAGAAATAGATATTGCAAGACACACATTTGTCTGTCATTTAGGTCAATCCTCTGAACCCCAATTTTGGGGTAATTTCTCCCATACTTGTCCTTGTCTTACCTGATCTCATCACAGTGTTATCATAGGATTTCTGACAAAAACTGAGTCAATCAGAAGATGAAATAGTTATTTTCTCTTATAAACATGATCACTCAAAACATGCTTTAGGGCCTCTCTCTGCTGCACAGATGCTGTCACTAGTTTGGTTTTGGGTTTTCTGAATAAATGTGTCTGAGCATAAAGACTTGACAAGTGAGATAGACAATGGGAGAATAGGAATAATGTTATTGCATTGTTGTACAGCTCTCTGAGTGCTTTGACAAAGTAAAACAAATTCTATATAGTAAACATAATAAAATAAAGACCTAAAAAAGGCAAGATACAACTGAAAAAAAGTGACTGGAAGGGATTATAATTATTGGATCAAGAGTGGTCATTCTAAAAACAGCTTTGGAGAATGAAAAAGCTAATAGGAGAGGACAGGAGGCTTGCAGGCTGGTAAAAGTCTTCTTCATCAATAGGACTAATAGTATTCTGGTAGTCTATCCAGGATTTATAATCTCCCACTGTTCTGGTTTATTGGTAGTTGATTTTCTGGATCTTTCAGGCAAAAATCTTGGAACACAAATTGGTTTGTCTGAACTGCAGAGATGCAAGAGCTAATGCATTAATTTAGTGTGTTATGGCTTTGGAGGTAACTTTTCTAGGTAATTAGGGATTGATAAAGGCTCAGTCACTGGATAAATTTACATAAAATTGAGAATTAAGCCTTAAGAGCCAGCATTCAACTAATTACTGTACACACTCTATAAAATATTATTCTGTCTTTACATAGGACAACACAAATGTGTACAGCAGTGATAATAACCTCAGCATTTTCAAAATATTTTTTTCATGTCCGGGGTGGGGAGACTATAGGTAATTTGCTGTTTAATTATAAGTAACCTGAGCGCTCAAATAAGTGAGCAGAACACTTCAACAATAACAACAGCAACAAAACAGACTGCCGTTTCAACAGGACTGTCTACCAAGACGTTTTCTTGTACAGGAAGTAATGTTAAAAAGAGTATCTTGAGCACAACAGCCAGTCAACCTTCCAACAAAGGACAGCTCAAATTCTGAGCCAGTAGAACTGTTACATTACACTGCCAACTGGCACTGATCAAACCTTAGAGTCTGCACTAATTATTTTGGCATCAAAGTTTTTCCCTCCACCCTGCAGCTCTCCCAGTGCTGAAGTGTGCTTAGTAGTTTGTGCAAATTGCAAGCAGGTCACGGGAAAAAAAAAGTCTCCTCAAAGCAAAATGTCCCTTTTAAACACTGTTTTCCATAAGGTGTCATAGGACCATTACACATATGAAATTGCTTCCCTGACAACTAGGTTGGCTTTAGAGTTGCAAGAGAAACTGCACTGTAAGAAAACCCAGTTCTCATGGGTTTTGGGCTGAACTTTAACTCCACTCTCCAGTTCAAGAGCTACTTGTTTAATCAGGGCACAGGAGTGTAGAAGCAGTGACTTATGAATGGGATGTGGGATTGTGTGTGATAGAACAAGTGGTGGGAAAACCTCAGATGGTTCCAGGGCATGATTTTTATCAGAGATGGACCCACACCACAAGATTTGGAGTCCACTCTCAAGTCCCCATGTTTCAAAGGGGAGTGAGATCTGCTTCAGGCTCATTTTTTTAGAGGAACTTGAAATGAGAATGCACAGTCACATCTGAACGGTTGGGTGACTTTGGGTTCTGGTTTGGGCCCATTTCCACTTCTGATAAGTTTTCGAAAGCTGGATGCTTATCTGAACTTAGAAATTACAAAAAAGCCTGTTCTTGTGAGATTTGTAGCCTCATTTCTAAGTAAGCTGAGTAGGAGTTTGCAGGATGGGAGCCTCAGTGTGGTATTATAATATATATAAACAGCTTTATAATATAATCTCTGTAAATCCCTTTCTCAAAATACTAAAAGCCATTTCTTTTCATTGTGACCAACACAGCAAAGTTGGAGTTCATAGGCCAAATCATTTAGAGATATGATGAGCAATGAAACGTTAGGAACATTTTCAAAGAGTCTAAGAGTCAAATAGTGTAAACATTAAGAACGTTTTCAAAGAGACAGGAAGATTTTGAAACAACATAACTCTAAAAACTCCTTTTATATTTTTTTCCCCACACTTCCCAGAAAAATTCTGCCCTGGGGTAATGTCGGATCTAAGATTTCAAACAGACTGTTTCAATGTCGTCAGCATCAAGAAAACAAAAATCATGAATCAAAGCCTCAGAATCATTCAATTGTTAATAATCTCCTGATTTTTTGGGCCAAAGATTATATTATGTTTTTTTGGTCTGTTTTTTGATGTTTGAACTCCCCCTGCCCATCCCCCATGTGTGTGTGTATGACAATTCGTGTTGCCTACTCTCCACAATTTATTAGGCATGGTGATTTCAGCCACCAATGCAGGAGCTCTGACTCCCACATTTGCCCTCCTCCTGCCCAGCAATTTATTCTCCCTGCCAACCTCCAGCTCAATCTTGTTCCTCAGTCCCCGCATCAGTTCCACCCCCCATCTCGCTTCTGCTTCTCTTGGGGCTCTTCACCCTTCTCTCCCATGCCTGGGGAGCTGCAGTGGGGGTCTCCTCTCCCCCTTTCAGGCCAGGAGGGGCAGCTCCAGGGTCTTTCATCCCCCTCTGTCCCTTCCCATGCCAGGTGTTGTGAAGGGGCAGGGAAAAACTTCTCTGAGTTGCTGGACTCTTCCAGCTCCACTTTCCCCTTTGGTGAGAATTTCTTTGGGTAGCTAAGGGGACGGGAAGCAGGAGAGAGAAAGCTCTTCCTGTAGAAGCTTTGATTGGTTGCTCATCCTCTGGAGGCAGGCAAGTGGGGCAGGCAGCCAATCAGAGGGAGTCCCCTCCCCCCGTCAGGGTTCAAATTCTCTAGAGGGCTGGAACTTCTTGCATCATCATGAGGCTGGTTTCAGATCAGCCAAAATCACATCACTAGGGGAAAATATCATGAGATTTGGCAATATTGCTGTTTTTTTAAATATCAAGCTTCTAACAGAAAGCCAGCTTCAGCCTTAACTATGAAGCAGCTACTGCCAATTCATAATAAGCATCAGAATTTAAAGCACTATTATCACTTTCTCTATCTACTTCTGAAATGTCTGATTAGATCCCAGAGTTTAGTTGAGTGTTTCACTGTAGGATTGTAAAAGAATAAAGAAATATGGCCATGGGATTGCAAAACTCTTTATTTTCTTTCCAAAGCATCATGATACTGGGAAGAAGACCAGATTTCATCTTAAGAAACTTAAGAAAACAGTCCTTTAAAATTATATATTGAGTTAGCTTCTGATTAGCTTTTGACTTATAAGGCATGAAGGAAGCTTCAGCTGCTGTTGAGATATGACAGTTTCAAAATAAAACATGGTGGAAAATGGCTTGGAAAGTGTCAGTTTTGTGGACTAGTTTTTTAATGTAAGTTTCCATACTAAGCAAAAATTAAAGGTATAAACCATTACCAAAAAAAAGGAAGAGTATTCTATTTGAAATTGGACTTGAGATTGTTTCCCCATGCACTGACATTCAAAGAGAACAAATACTTTACTGTAAATTATTTATTTGTATTATGGTACCAGCTGCAGCCCTAACTAAGACCAGGATCCCATTGTACTAGGTAATGTACAAACTCATAGTAAGAGATAGGCTCTGCAATGAAGAGCTTACAATAAAAATGGAGGGAATGAAAAATAGAGGCACAGAGAGGCAAAATGACTAGCACAAAGTCGCACAGCAAGTCAGTGGCAGATATGGGAAAATGGCTGAGTCCCAGTCTTGAGCCATTACTTTTGGACCATGCAGGATCACAAAGGAGGTGTTTAACCTGATTTGAAATGTCGTCAACAAAACAAATCATAAATATCCATGAAACAACACTTGTCAGGTACTGGCAATAAAAAAAAAAATGGGTCAAATCCTACCATCAGTTACAGTAATGAAACCTCATTGATCTCAGGGAAAGGCTGCAAGGGTGCAACAGATTGCAGAATTAGACATACATGTAGAAATGGCAGTTCAAACTCTCTGTATTATATTTACTACTTTTTAATTTGTTGACACTTTGAGATACTAAGATCAGAATATGCTTTTACTCCAGCCCCAGACAGGAGTTAGATAATAAAATGGAGATGGTTCAGACCTGGCTGCCCTCAATTATTTTCTACTATATGTCTGAAGACCCCTTAGCTATATGGGGCAACTGTTTTTATTTTTATTGTAACAAGGTCAGATGACCCAATCTCACATCTTATAAAAGCTGATCCCATTAACTTCAGACAATAGGAGAAACACTCTCACTGACCTCAACATGCTTTGGCTCAGGCCCATAGTAAACCAAAGGTCTATTTAAAACATGTTTCCTCTGCCCAGACGTAACAGAAAGACTACAGAGAAAGCCCTTACAAAGCCAGATTCTAAATTGTCAGTGTGAGGCTTTATACAGCTAGTGGGCACTCCCAAAGTAACACACACATTGATGATTCCCTTTCTCAGTGAAAACTGCAACAGGATGTTCCTGGGGAAGTAAATTTCCATGGGGATTTCCTTTCAGAGTCCTCCCAAGTCTTTTCGTTTGGGGGGTCGTTGCTCCACCTGATAGAATAGCTAGAGGGATAAGATTTCCATGGGGTCAGAGTAGGACAATGTAGTGCACCTTTTGGCTCAGCTCCTGGCCTGCCCAGTCTCTACCTCTCTCCGTAGCACTTACTCTGGACTCACAAAGTAATCTCCACATTATCTGGAAAAGGTTGGGGGACAGTGCTGTCTTGCCTTTCACATAGTAGAAAGAAAACTCACACATGTGGAAGGATCCCTCTGTCCGTGGATTTGGAGATGGGGATGATCCAGGTCTTGGAAAGAGTTTTCTTCCACCTAAGCTTTTCCCTTAAGCAAAGAGAACAAGTTTCTCCAGCTTTGCCCTTACAAACCACAAATGAGTTTTTTCTTTCAGCTGTTAATTTCCTGTGTGGCCCTAAACAGAGCGTGGCTTCTAAGGTGAAGACTCCCTAATAAAGTCTGTGGGGGGATTAAGTAACAATCCAGCCCTTTTTGTGAGAAGTCCCTGTTCTGAGGACTTGTAACACTGTAATTTTCTCCTCTTGGGCTGCTCAAGGATACAGTGTTAACCCTTTCACTGATGGCCAGTGGTTGTGTTTATCCACAGAACTATTAGAAAAAAATGTATGCCTTATTATGCTCATAGAAAAGGGAAAAGTCAAAGTAAAAAAACACAAGACAATGCTTTATATTAGGCAAAGACTTGGCCTTAAAAAGTAAACCTTGCATCATGCTCTAAGATCTAACAAACCTGGGTTCTAATGGACATCAGTGGGAACAAGATTCACAATCAAATGTCCTGTCTCCAAGCCAGAAAGCACTTTTAGGGATAGGTTTTAAGGCCATTGGATCAGAGGTTCCCAAACTTTTCTTATTGCCTTATCCCCTTCCAGATGTACCAGCTGCCCATGTACTCTTACCCTTCTCATCACTGTTCTTAACATGACCTGTCTTTAGCCATCTATCCATATTTCACTGTTATGTACAGATATAGTGCCTCATATACAACTGAAAAAAACTCCTGACTAAATTCTGAGCTCAGTTAGACTGGACAATTGCTGTGCAACTGAACCTGCGCTGTACATCATTGGAGATGCAGGCTCTGTACGTCAGCGTCTCAGTTTATCTGTGTTCTCCTTGGTACATCTTGAAGTAAATTAACTACCGTATTTTATATAACAAATTCCCACAGAGCTTTAAAGCTTTCTCTGAGTAGCCTATTATGAAAATGCAATAAATAAAATAATTAATAAATAAAACCCACCATTACATAATTTCTCCCGCATACCTTCCAGAGATATTTAGGGGTACGCAGTTTGGGAACCCCTGCATTAGATCATCTATGCTGACCTCCTGCATAACACACACCAGAGAATTTCATCCAGTTACTCTTGTATTTAGCCCAATACTTGTTTTGACTAAAGCAGAAGTACCTTACCTTTCATGATGGTGCATGACAGAGGCAGGCAGTCTGAAAGATAGCCTGGCCCTTCCTCTATAGTTTTACAGATTCAGATTAAAACCTTGAATTAGAGCGAGGAGAAAAGGAAAGCTAGCACTGTCCAAAAAGAAAAGATGTGACTGACTTACCTGGACAGTCTGAACTCAGCAGCTGGGCTCTCGTATTTTCCAGTAACTGAAGCTTCTTAGTAGAACTGAATTGATTTTTTTTTTTTAATTTCTGAATTTGAATCAGGCCTGTTTTTGGTGATAGTTTTTTTTATTTGTTTGGGTTGGATTTGTTCTTTGTGTTGAAAACCTTGAAATAGTCATCAAGTTTGGGCTTTGATAAACAAAATATCAAACATATTGGTAACTGTTTTGTTAATACTTTCCATTTCAAAAACAGCAAAAAAATTGGTAAAAAACAAAACAATAAGTTTTTCATGAAATTTTTCATTTTTAATAAAAAACAACTTTTTCAACAAAAAAGCTTTTTGTTCATTAAATTTCAAAGAGTACTACTTCCAACTCATGTCCCTGGATCGTTCTAAGCAGATTGTAGTATATCAGTCCAAATGGAGTCTAAAAAGATGTGAAACACTGACATGACCTGCATCAGTGCAATCTCCTAACTGAACACAGGTTGACAGAACAACAGCAGTCAAGAGCTACTACTTCTTGGGAATTCATGGTAAAGAATAGTAAATCATGTTAAGGATTGTTCTTGAAAATGACCTATCTGGATTGCATGATAAACTTGGATCAAAACATGCTTTAAATACAGCTAAATGTAAGGTCATACTTCAAAGTATACAGAATGTAGATCCCAGTTGCAGAATGGGGGACTATAGTTTGGAAAGCAGTAACTTAATAAAGGGTTTAGGGGTCATGGTGGATAAGCAACTCAACATAAGACTCCAGTGCAATGCATTGGCTATGAAAGCAAATGCGACCTTTGGGTGTATAACTAGAGGAATATCGAGTACAAGTAGAGAAGTGATATTGCTGCTCTATACTGCATTAGGGAGATAATTACTAGAATACTGTGTCCAGTTTTAGTGTCACCACCTAAAAAGGAGGTTGGCAAATTAGAAAAGATTCACAAAAGAGCTAAAAGGAAGATCAGGAAAACCTGCTTTTTCCAAGTCTACACTACAGCAGCACAGCTGTACAGGTGCAACTGCACCTCTCTAAGATCTTTCATGTAGCTGCTTTGTGTCGATGGGAGAGAGCTCTCCTGTTGACATAATTAAACCACTCCCAATGAACAGCAGTAACTAGATTGGCAGGAGAGCATCTCTTACCGACATAGCACTGTCCACACCGGCACTTCTGTCGGAGTACCTTATGTCACTCAGGGATGTGTTTTTTTACATCCCTGAGCAATGTAAGTTATACTGACAAAAGTGCTTGTGTAGACATAGCCTTAGTGTATTTAATTTATTGAAGAGAAAGTTAAGAGGTGATTTGATCTTGGTCTATAAGTACCTACATTGGGCAAAGATTTCTGGTAGCAGAAGGCTCTTTAATTTAGCAGACAAAGGCATAACAATATTTAAAGCATGGAAGTTGAAGCTAGACAAATTTAGACTCGAAAAAAGGCACACATTATAACAGTGAGGATAATTACCATTAGAACAACTTACCCAGGGATGTGGTGGATTCTTCATTACTTGAAGTCTTTAAATAAAGAATGGATTTCTTTCTTAATTTCTACTTGAGCTAGAGCATAAGGGCTTGATGCAGGAATTGCTTTATGAAATTCCATGGCCTTTGTTATGCAGAAGGTCAGAACAGATTATCTTAATGGTCCCTTCTGGCCTTAAAATCTATGTATGAAAAGGACTCTCAGGTTGCAAAGTGCTTTGGCAAATGGTGGACATGTTTCATCAAGAGTGCAGCCACAGCCCCAATCAAGTCACTTTCCCCAATATATTTGCAACCAATTTATATTAATAATGCCTCAAGCACCTCATTCTCAAATCTCATCCAGGCACTAGAAAAGCAAGAAAGGTGCGTTGCCTGGATCAGATGAGAAAGTCATGTAGATCCTACTGTTTTCAGTTGGTGATATTGATGTGTCACTAATAAAACTAATGGCATTGCATTCCAAAACACCTCACAGTGTCCCCATGCAGTTCTTCTCAGCCCCAGCTCACTTTTGCCTTAGCTGCCCCATGCTGAGGAGACATATCCCTTGCTTATTGTTATAAATAATCCCTCCTTCCTGGGTTGACTCCCACTTCTATACCTTGCTCATTGCAACATTTCTTTGTGTCCACAGTCTGCAACTCTGCTAAAAAAAACCCTCAAACCAAACAAACCCTGCCACATTTTTCTCCCACCACAGCTGTTGTCAGTTTCTTGTAGTCATCTGCCCTCTCAAACATAGCTCATTAGAGAAGGAGGAAATCCTACCAATGGAAACTGCAATATTACCCCTGTTGAGCTGTTACTGATGTCTTCCATAACTATTTGCAGCACAACTCCTAGTCTCTTGCAGTCAGCACACAGAGAACATAAACCTGATATAAGAGAAAATTATTCGAAGTGTTTTGTTTTAAGAAACAACCTCCAGTTATGAGCTTGCTATTAATTTAGGGATAAGAACTGACATTCACTGCAGGCTTTGGCTAAAGGCCAAAGGCTAAACAACTACTGGGCAAAATTGCCAAGGATGGGAAATTGAATGTTGTTATGCATAGAACCAATATGTACAGAGTGTATATTATTATAGATATTCTTTTGTCCTTTATCTCTATGTAGCATCTTTGTCAGAGTCAAGGCCCTCTTCAAAAAATGATCTGGAAAAGGATATAAACAGGGAGGTGGCAAAACTTGCAGATGATACAAAATTACTCAAGATAGTTAAGTCCAAAGATGACTGTGAAGAGTTACAAAGGGATCTCATTAAAGCAGGTGATGGGGTGACAAAATGGCAGATGAAATTCAGTGTTGATAAGTGAAAAGTAATGCACACTGGAAAAAATAATCTCAACTATACATACAAAATGATGGGGTCTAAATTAGCTGTTTCCATTCAAAAAGAGAACTTGTAGTCATCGTGGATAGTTCCCTGAAAACATCTGCTCAATGTTCTCTGGCAGTCAAAAAAGCTAGGAAAGAGAGAGATAATAAAACAGAAAATATCATACCACCACTATATAAAATCCAAGGTAGGGCCACAACTTGAATACTGCATGTAGTTCTGGTCACCCCATCTCAAACAAGATATATTAGAATAGGAAAAAGTTCAGAGAAGGGCAACAAAAATAAGTAAGGGTATGGAACAGCTTCCATAGGAGGAGGAATTAAACTGGGACTGTTCAATTTAGAAAAGAGATTACTAACAGGGATATGAAAGAGGTCTATAAAATCATGAATGGTGTGCAGAAAGTGTATGGGAAGTGTTATTTACCCTTTCAGATAACACAAGAAACAGTGGTCACCCAAGGAAATGAATAGGTATCAGGTTTACAACAAACATAAGGAAGTACTTCACACAAAACACAATCAACCTGTGGAACTCATTATCATGGGATGTTGTGAAGGCCGAAAGTATAACTGGGTTAAAAAAAAGAATTAGATAAATTCAGGGAGGATAGCTCCATCAATGGTTATTAGCCCAGATGGTTAGGGACACAATTCCATGCTCCAGGTGTCTCTAAACCTCTGATTGCCAGAAGCTGGAGCTGGATGACAGGAAATGGATCACTCGATAATTGCCCTGTTCTGTTCATTCCCTCTGAAATATCTAGCATTGGCCATTGGCAGACAGGACACTGGGCTAGATGGATCATTGGTCTGACTCTGACCAAGTGTGGCCATTCTTATGTTCATAATTCTGTTTCCAAGAGGAGCTATTTTAGGCCCTGATCCTGTGAAGGGCTGATCACTCTCAATTCCTTACAAGTTTGGTCCCTTAGTCAGTGGTGCCTCTGTGGCCCTGGTCACCGCTGTGCAGTAAGCGTTATCCCCCTTTTACAGAAAGGTAAAGTAAGACTTGCAGAGGCTGAGCATCTTGCATAAAACAATGAGTCAGTGGCAGAGCCAGGAATTGAACCCGGCCACGCTGATGCCCAGCATCCCGTTCTAAAGCCTGATGGAAAGATTCCCACTGACTTCAGTGGGCTTTGCCTCAGGCCTCTAACTGCCAAACCTCACTGTGACCTCCCCCCACCCAACTCAAGATATTTAGAAAGCTAACACCAGAGTGTTGTCCAGACTTTGAGAGAACAAGACCTGTATGGGGGCTATGGACACATAATTTGTTTCCTTTCCTCACTCTGTTTGATACTATGACTGTGTTGTGTTTCGGAGTAGCCCCTGGCAGTGGGCTGGGCGGACAAGACTTCATTGAACTCAAGAACACACACATGGGCACAAAGAAAACAGTCAAAATGCTTATGCAACAAAAAGATTTTGTTCATGGTTGAAATGAAAGTGTTTAGAATTCTCTGCGGACCCCTGTATCTATTTATATACATGATGACTAGCTTTTTTAAATGTCTGAGAACTTGGATCAAAAGGCACTTTAATCCAGCCAGTTCATCACTTGCTTTTCAGTAATGTTGCGATGTAATTCAGTAAGGATTTCTTACTGTGTCTTGATAGATTATTACATCTGTCTATTCATGTTTTTGCTCCCAAGGAGCAAGGAAGAAGCTACCCACTTGAAAATTCCACTGACTGCAGGAACAGGAAAAAATCCTTCCTGTGACAAGACAACTGAAATGGAGCAGCAAAGCAATACAAATCATTTTGTGCTTAACATAAGTAAGGATTTCTCCTTAATACACCAGTCAGCATTTGATCGATGTGTGGTGTCAGAACGTCAATACTATATATGTCAGTATCCCAGGCTAGGAAAGAAGGGCAGGACTTTTGATATTATCTTGTATATTTGCAGGTGTCTAGAGTCCCAACCTTATGGAAAAGTGTTTCTTCAACAAGAAAGGGGAAAAGGAGCATTGAGTTCAATGTCTCATAGGGGCACAGGTAAATAAAAATAGATTAGCAGTTTTTGGCTGACCTGAATTATGAGAGCCTGGATTAGAGATGTACTCTATTGCCCAAGTGTCAGTAGGGAAGTATGTAACGCAAGATCAGTTAATATGGATTTTAATGTTCAGTGTTCTCTATCTACAAGATTAATACAGTGGAGTTCTCTTGTAAGGCTCAGTTGTTCAGCCTGCATTCTGAGCACTCTGTCCAATCCAGACTTGTAAAGCAGAGAATTACCCAAGTGGCGTACTGTGGCTCTCTGGCACCCAGGAGCCAATACTTTTATTTGTGACCCCCATCCACGGCAGCAGTGGCAACGGTTTACTGGGGGGGGGGATGTCTGCAGGCCCATTTCCCACTATCCCCCACTCCCCCACTATGGGGGCGGTGGGTGTGGCAGCAGTGGTGTACTGAGGGGGTTATGCACTTGGGTGCTGGCCTGGGAGGGGTGCCGGCTGGGCCCTCCTTGGAGGAGTCACCCCCTCACTGACATCCCCGGCAGCTGCACCGACCCAGCCCATGGCTACCTTGTTGTGCCCAGCATGGGGGTGAAGAGGATGGGAGATGGAGGGGCAGGTCAGTTTTTGGCACTACACTGGGTCAGCATGGCCTCCAGGGATGTGAGCGGTGTGGGGGGGGCAGGGGCCGCGGTTCCTCCGAGAAGGGCCTGACGGGTGCCTCCCACAGGGCTGGCACCTGGGGGCCTGGTCCCCTCCTGCCCCCTCTGTGGTATGCCACTGTGTGGGTGTGTGAGACCTTGATACAATTAGATTTTATTTTCTTTGTAGTTTGGATAATATCCATGTTTCTTTAAGCATTTTTCTATTTTTATTGATTTCCATTTTCACAGTTGTGAGAAATTATGGGGGGGGTGGGAGTGTCAGACAATAAGATTTAATTATAGTGGATGTTGAGATTCAAAAAGTTAAATCTTTAGCCATTAAAACAGAAATTGTCAACACAACATGTCAAAATATACAAAGTAAGTAGCCTTAAATCAAACTAGTAATTTTTCAAACAGCATTTTTTCTTACTTTGCCTATCTGTAAATTTTGATTATTATTGCTGGAAATACTCAGTTTGTGTGTGCACAGTGAAATGGACATTTATTTAATCTAATCCTTTCAAGTTTTTATATATATATATGTTGGCTGCTGCTATGTGGGAACTTTTCAGAAGCTTTCCACAAGAGAGAATATGAGCCAAATTTTGATCATATTTATTTTTGTGCAAATATGAGCTAACTCCCCTATTACTGGTGTAATTGATAAGAGAATTTGGCCTGATTGTATACCAGTTGAATACGAGTGCAGAATTACACCCTATGTATGCGTTACATAAAAAACCTCTGTTAAATGAATGCTAAAGTTTGAAAAGTCAAGGATCTAAAAGTTAGGAAATGCCAGAATTAAGTTTGCCTGATATATCTTAATTTGGCCCCCTTGTGTGTATGCATTATGATGAGGCTTGGAAGAATTCACATTTTTATATAGATAATTAACAGATAATATTGATGTTTATTTTTAATATTTTTTTCCAGTTTTTATTGAAAAATTCATTTTCACAGTGGCACAAAATTCATTGGGATATCAGACATTATTTAATAACAATAAACATTGAGATTAAAAAGTTAAAGCTTTATAACCATTAAAAAACAAAATTGTCAACATCAAAAGTCAAATTTTACAAAGTGAATGTGTTTAAATTAAACTCTCATAAGTTTTCAAGCAGTACTTTTCTTACTTTACCCATTTGTAAATGTTGGTTATTATTGATGGAAATATTTTTTCATTTGTCTGTGTACAGTGAAATTGATACTTTACCAACATTTATTGTTAAAAATCTAATCCTTCCAAGCCTAATTAAGATACAATTTTAATTACATGATCACATTCTTCCTTCGCCCCCCCCCGCCCCCCCACAAGACCCTTGATTCATTCATGCACAGGATGGATGGTGCTCAGTGAATGAGTATATTTCTTGTTAGTCTCATTCAGTACATGGTTCCATGCATTATTCATTGCACATCATCCAAATGTTGCACTGAATATAAAATAATTTCCTTGTAGGCTTTCTACGGTGCACTCGTATTATCTTAGTGCTTTACAAACATTAATGAATTTATCATCACAACACCTCTATGTGGTGAGTCTGTCTTATGATCCCTATTTTACACATGGCAAACTGAGGAAATTAAACCCAAAATTGTGAATGGTGTCAACCAATTCGGGGTGCCCAATCCAAGAAGTCTAGAGCCCAATTTTTCAGACTATTTAGCATTTTATTTATTTTATTTATTTATTTATTTTATTTATTTATTAAATCAGAGTATGTCTCTCACTGATGTCAGTTGTAGCTGTGAGTGCTCAGAACTTCTGCAAATCAGACCCCAAGTGTCTCAAGTTGGATACCCTGGAAATGAGAAACACACAATAGTCACCTGTGAAAATTCCAATTTGTGATTTGCCCAGCATCCCATAGGAACTATGTGGTACAGACTGGAATAAAATCCAATTGTCCAGAGTAGCATTCAACTGTCATAACCATGAGACCATCCTTTCTCTTCCTGCAGTTCTCGCTTCATGTACTACATACAAGTACAATTTCTGCAACACAACAGCTTCATTTGCTATGCAACCCTGATTCATTCCAAGAGCAGGTGCATGCTGTGCAGTGAATGAGGCAGGTGTAGACAAATGAGTGTATGATCATGTAACTAAAGACTGTGCCATAATGCATATAGAAAAGGGGACTGAATTAAGGTTGCATGGAAATCCTTAATTCTGACTGTTGCTAACTTCTGAATGCATGATTTTTCAAGCTTAATATTCTTTTAATGTAGGTTTTGATACATAGTTTCCTAGTGTTTTAAAAAAGTAAACGGCAAAGCCAAAAATTTCATCATGTGGAAGCATATTGACAACGACATGGTTCATCAGCAGATGGTTTGTCTACAGTACAAAAAAAAAGTGTGTGTTCTTAACTTAGGTTAATTAAAGCCTATAAGGGATCCTAGGGTTGAATTCAAGCTGCTAATCCCATTAAAAGGCCGAGTTGCAAGGTCTTCACTGCTATTATGGCTCACATTAAGAACGCATCTGGTTTTGCAGTGAAGAGATACCCAGGGCTGGCAACTTTAGATCCATAGAACAGTCCTCTACTCCCTTGAGCTAATGGAGTTATTTGTAGCAGTTAGAAGGCTGTTGATAAATTCTGTGCAAATCTGTCTCTAGAGGGTGGTGGAGGGTGCCAGTGGGTTTCATAGTTATTGGCTAGACAGTAAAGGAAT
The DNA here is from genome assembly GCF_026122565.2 of Emydura macquarii macquarii. Classification (NCBI taxonomy): domain Eukaryota; kingdom Metazoa; phylum Chordata; order Testudines; family Chelidae; genus Emydura; species Emydura macquarii. The sequence continues at coordinate 10,574,676 of NW_027132342.1, read as the reverse complement.
ATTGAGACTCGGGTATAATAGGTTTAGTTTCCGGTTCTATACGGTGTTTACAGAATCTGCTGCTCCTGTTCAGCCTCTCCTTGACCCATGTTCCCTACCCTACTTCTATCCTACCCACCCATCTCTGCCTCTTGTCCCCTCCCCTGTTCTTATCTCCCCCGCATCTTCTGCCCCAGTCTCTCCCTCATAACCTGGATTTCTTCCCCTCCCTCTCTCCTCCTTCATTCCTCACACCTCTGCTTTTGAGTCAGGTGACTTTAGCTGTCTTTTCTTTACAGTCTGGACACCAGCAAGGAGCACTGAGAGAACAGAAAAATCTCATGGCTACGAGTCTCAGATCCCGGGTCAACTGATGTGGGCTCATGGTAGGGGGCTAAAAATAGCAGTGTAGATGCTCAGGCTGGTGCCTAGGCAGTGAGATCCATCTGGGGAGGGTTTCAGAGCCCAGGTTCCAGCCTGAGCCTGAATGTCTACACTGCTATTTTTAGCCCCACAGAGCGAGCCTGAGTCAGTTGACCCAGGCTCCGAGACTCACTGATGCGAGTCTTTCATTGCAGTGTGGACATGCCTATAGTCTCCCTGTTCTCAGCTCCTGGTAGCAAGGAGGTGCCCTGGGGTGCCAAATTGACTGGTCTCTGCTGATCACGTGCAAACAGAGATTTAGAGGCTCATAACTTGAGAAAAGACTGGCAGTTTTTTACAGGGACAGCAAAAGACACCAGGCACTCTGACACCAGGGCAACCTTCCCTCCCTCATATCCCTGGCATCAAATTTCAAGTCCCTGCTCCAAAGCATGGAAATGCTAGAGCTTCTTGGCAAAACAGTTGTCAGAATTTTTAGCACGAGTAACACAACATTTTTCCTAACTTTGTTCTTGGAAATAGCTGAACTATTTTAGCTGAAACTTCTCCAGAAATTCAAGCAGAGGCAGACACACAGCATGGAAAATGTCAGCCTGAATGGTTTAAGTTTGGCAAAACTACAAGTAAGGCCCTTCATTTTCATGTTTTACTGAATTTCTCTGAAAATTCTTGGGTTTTGAAAATGCAAGTACAGTAGAACCTCAGAGTTACAAACACCAGAGTTACAAACTGACTGTCAATCACAAACCTCATTTAGAAGCGGACGTAGGCAGTCAGGCAGCAGCAGAGACAAAAAAAAGAAATAAATGCAAATACAGTACAGTAGTGTTAAACATAAACTACTAAAAATTAAAGGGAAAGCAGCACTTTTCCTTCTGCATAGTAAAGCTGTATTAAGTCAATGTTCACTTGTAAACTTTTGAAAGAACAACTACAACGTTTTGTTCAGCATTACAACCATTTCAGAGTTACGAACAACCGCCATTCCTGAGGTGTTCGTAACTCTGAGGATCTATTGTATTCAGGTTTTATCAATTTTTTTTTTTAAACACAAATTTTGCAAGTGCCAGAATTTCCTGGACCTAGCTCCCCTGTTGCAGAGCCCCTGCCAGTCAGCACAGTGTTTCAGCATAGAGAAGGGTAACTGCTGAATGGTGGTGATGAGGAATTAAAAGGCACAGCTGCAATTGAATAGGGTATGTTTTAAGAGGAGATTTGCAGAAAAAGGGGGGAGTTGAGTGGTTTAGGGGTACTTTGCAATGGCCCAGATGCCCTACCACACATATACCTACCACACATGCACAAGGGGGCCTCAGAGGAACAGGCTGTAGGTCTTTTGTTCTTGACAAACTAACCCACCAACAAGTATTATATATAAAAATAATACAAAACTAAGTGTCAAATCCTACCTCCTTCTCTTTCAACAACCGTTCCCACCCTACTAACATCCAAGCAGAAGTATCTCTTCACCTAGAGAGGAAGAACAACGGCTTTTTGAGGGAATAGCAATTGGAGGACCACTCAGGTTATGTGTTGTAGATGCCCAGGCCAGAGCAGCCATGATTGTGTAAATTGGACCATAAATGATGGCAACTGTAAAATCAAAGATGTGGGTTTAATTTATGCAAGGAGAGTGCCCATTGTTGTGGCCCCATCCATTTCCCCTGCACAGTGAGGGTGCAAGACAGGCATGTACCTTAGATGCTGGTATAATATCAAAGTTACATCAGCGCCAAGACCACCCACCACAGCAGTGATGGGCCCGCATGGAGTGTAAGGCTCTCCTGAGCCCCCAGCCTGCTGCCTCCTGTGAGTACTGGGCAACCCTCACCCCCAGCTGGACCTTTGGTTTTCTTTTTTTACTAGCTTTTCACCTGTTGGTTTTTTTTTTAATTATTATTATATATATTTAAAGATTGATAAATTCCCAGGAAATTGTAAACAAAATAAAACCAAGAATGAAGGACCTTAGTTACAAACAATTGAAATCGTGGTCTTATAGTGAAAAGTGGTAGATAAACTCAATTATTAGGCATTGTTCCCTGCACTACCTATAATAATATCAGATGGATAGATTGTGGTTGCCTTATTCCCATCGAGAAGTATCTTACTCCACAAGTTGTCCCATTGATTCTATGGGACTTCATGGTACATGGTATTATTCAATGTAAATAATGGTATCACAAACTGGCCCATATTAAATTTCCTCATATACAAGAGGATTTTTGCCCTCATAAAAAATTACATGCGCAAATTCACACCCCCCCCCCCCCGAATCCCTCTCCACTTGAAATGCACTCCATGTAATGCTGCTACAGATTTTGCACCTGGATATTTTTTTTCCCCAGACACAAACTGCATCTTCTAAAGGGAGGCTGGCAGGCCGAGAATGCACCCCCCATGCCATATACACTATTTTAAGATTATTATGAAAGCATGGGCCAACCTTGCACACCTCCTTGCATTCTTGCTGCAGGTGTGTCCCACCTTGTTTTTCCTGTCTTTGGATGACAATTAGTTCACTTGAACAGCCCAGGGAAAGGAGAAGTCAGCACACACTAAGGGCTTGTCTCCACTGGCGCTTATGCCGGCAAAACTTTTTTGTCCAGGGTGTGAAAAAAACCACCCTGCTGAGTGACGTAAGTTTTGCCAGCATAAGCGCTAATGTAGACAGCAGTCGGCGGGACAGCCCTTTGTTTAGGTGATTTTATTATGTCAGCGGGAGAGCTCCCTCCTGCAGACATAGTACTGTCTATACTAGCCCTTGTGCTGTCAAAACTTGTCACTCAGCGGGTGACACCCCTGAGTGACAGAAATTTTGCCAGCATAAGCACCAGTGTAGACAAGCTCTAACAAAATTGTGTCCTCTTTTACTAAGCCTTCAGGAAAGGAGTAATTACAATAACTGGTTTGTAAGGATCCTGGTTCAGCTGCCAAACTTAAAAGTTTGTTTTTAAAACAAACAAAACAAAACACAAAACAAACAAACAAACAACCTTTGGTTAGTTGGTCTCCAAGACCCTGAGAAGAAACAGCCAATGCACCCTGCATGTCTCCTACTCCCCTCTCCCTCACTCAGCTTCCTCTTGCTGTTAATATAACTCATATCTGGGGTGGGGTGGGGTGGGGTGGGCCTCCTTAATTATACCCCAGGCTGTCCCAGCTCTAGGCTTCAGGCTGTCCCTTAAAGAAGTAGTACACTCCTTTACAGTTATGTATTATATGTTTATGTAATTTACATATATATGCTTCTTCATATATACCCCAAATGGCCATTGATACAGCAGTGTGGCATAGAGTCAGCTTCTGCCCCTTGTAGTGGGCCAGGGAGTCACCAGTTACCCCATCTCCCCAGGGACCTTGCTGTGGCTCCCTCCTGCTGGCTGGGGCCAAGGGTTCTCTCCTTTTCTGTTCCTCTGGCTGCAGAGAAGCACCATCTCCTAGCCCAGGGGAAGTTTCTCCTCTGGCTGCCACAAAACCCTCTGGCAGCTTCCTCCTCCTTTGCTTCCCCTTCCCCCAAGGATGGCAGGGTTTAAGTACACCTGGAGTAGCCCTTCATTGGGTCCAGGTGTCTCTAACTGCCCTGCAGTAATCTCTCCTCTGCTTGCAGGAAAAAGGGCTTTTGGCATTCTTGGGCTCACACCCCGGCCCTGGTCTACCCTTTTGTGGCCATCTGGCCTGACTTTACCACAGCAGGTAATCAAATAAATAAGACATCTGCATTGTAAAACAAAATGTATGCATTGATTGCTTTACAGAATATGGACAATACAATATTTGCATATGCACTATGCAGAGCACAATATAATTCTTATTTTTATTTGAATTTACGCAGATCATAGAATTTTGGATAGAGCTGACCAGGAATTTTCCATCAATGTTACCCCCTCTTCCCCAACAGAAATGTGTTTTCTGCAAGGTTGGAATTGTCCATGGAAAAACATTGATTTTTACCAATATGTTTCTATTTCCTGTTGAAAAAATTGAAATGAAATATTTCATCTCAGGTCAGGTCAACCAAAATCACAGCATTTTGGTTTAGAGACACAAGGTGGGTGAGGTGTAAGCTTTTATTGGACCAACTTTGGTTGGTGAGAGAGACAAGTTTTCAAGCCACACAGAGCTCTGTGACCTTCCCAAGACCTGAAACTTGTCTCTCTCACCAACAGAAGTTGGTCCAGTAAAAGATTACATCTCACCCACCTTGTCTCTCTAATATCCTGGGACTGATATGGCTACAACTACACTGCATACAACATTTTGGTTTGCCAAATTGAATCTGAACATTTGTTCTTGATCAGCTAGATATCAATCTATGTTGGTGTGAGATGCCTCATGGAAGTTGTAGTTCAGGCGCTTCATGCCTTCATTCTGCCCTATGGTCTGGGCTCTCTCCCCTCGGGTTGAACCATTGTGGTGCACCATGGGAGTTCTATGATCATGGTATACTTTGGATAGAGCCCTGTGTTCACTTCCAAATGTGAAGTAACACGAAGTAAAACAAACAAAGAAAATATATAAAGTGAAATAAAAGAGAAAAAATACCCATCCCTTAATGGCGGTTCCAGCGGTTCTTGTCCTATGGGGATGGACCTGGTTTCCCGATCCTGGAGTTGCAACCTGGCATATGGGATTACAGCGCCACTCACTCAAATTTGGCTTGGCTGTCCCTCCACCATGACTGAGATAAGGACAAGAAGCCTATCAGCTGAGGCATGCCCTCAGTGAGACCAGAAAGGGAACAGAGGTGCAGCTAGCACTGCAACAATGACGTGCACTTAAAAATGGTAATCTAAAGAGCAGACACTTTGTTCTTTCCAGAATGTTGGTCTGTAAAAGATCAGAGCATAGGCCTAAGGCTATTATAGAGATGTGTACTAGGTCACACGGCAGGTCAAGTAGCAGAGTCAAGATTAGAAAGCAGGTTGCCTGGCTTCCACTCTAATGCTGTAATCACTAGAGTCAGAGTGTAAAACCAGAAAGAACCACCAGATCATCTACTCTGACCTCCTGGATATCACAGGCCACCAACACCATCCAGTCACCTCCACACCAAGCCAGCAACCAGAATGAGACCAAAGTATTACAACCCTTAAGAAACTAGACTGAACTAAACTAGACCACATTGCCTCCCAGTAGTGGCTCTTGAAAGTAAAGAAGGTCCTAATGGTTTCTGATTAAGAGAAGGTTCAAAAATCTTAAAGCTATAAAGGAAATCTTGCTATCTTTATTATATTTTTATATTTATTATATCTTATATCTTATATTTTTATATAATGTATATATTAGATATTATATTATATTCATTATATGTTATTATGCAAAAGGATCAGTGCTGTGTGTGCATTGACACTTTGCAACATGTTCTTTATATGTTAAAATAAAATTAAATAAAAATGTGTTTGATTACCTAAAAATCCTTATGGACAGTATAACAGATGTTAAATAAAATGAACAATGTAAAAGAAGCGGTTTAGGAACCTAACTGTTACTGAAGTCAATGGGACCTAGCTTATTGACCTTAGTGGAAGCAGGATCAGGCTCTCAAGTTGCATCTGAAAATTATAGTTGAGATTTTGGTTGACTCAGTTTTGAGTGCCTGAATGGAAATGCAATAAAGGAGTTTAATTTTTAAAGTGTGGAGGCAGCAGACCAGGCCCTTTAAGATGTCTCAAGTTGGGCACCTAAAATCACTTGTCACTTTTGCAAGCCTTGGCCTACAGCTATCTTTAATGTTTGCAATTCACACAGGGATAATTCCTGAAGTATTTATTACTTTTTTTCACTCAGGCAAAACTTACAGTGACTTCAGTGAGTGTTTTGCCCAAGTACAGACTTCAGGATTTTGTCCACTAAAATAATGTGGGACATGACGCACTGAAGAAAGAAATGTCTGGTGCAGATTTCTCATGATTTTTCCCACATTTCTCTTGTTCCTGTGAGGGTTGTGGCATATATTTGATATGAGTTTTTTTTTTTTATCCTAACCTACAAATAAGTAATCTGTGGAAAAAGCATCTTGAGATCCAGAATACTGCATGTCCGCAGAAGGCAACATATACAATGTTTACATATGAAAAACAAACCTGTGTGACATTTAGCTGAACAAACTAGAGAGAAGGTTTTTTTCAAGTGATGGTCTATTGCACAGGCAGGAAAGATAGGATTATACCATTTTGCTCTGTGGTTCGGTTTAGCAGCAAGTCACTTCTGCTTCTTAAATGCTGCATGCAAACTACTGTAACAAGAGGAAACCAACTGCTGATGGAAATATTTCTTGCAGAGTTCAGTCTGGCATGTGTATGTGTGTACTCGTGCAAACATGCACAACTCTTCCTTTGCTAAAGTTATTGAAAAATTAGCCTACACTGCTGAATATGAATATAGCCATATTTTCAAAGCAGCTTCAATCTGGCATCTGTAATCCCATATATACATACAAATTATCATGCACAGAAAATTGTTTGTGCAAATATAAAGGCTTTTGGAAAAAAACTTCTCCCTCTATATCTGATATTTAGATTTATTAAGATCAAGCCATATAAGTCAGATCAGGGTTTGGAGTTTTTGAACCAAAGTTTTTGGTTCAGTCTATTTACAGGATTTGGGGTCATGTACAAAATTCACATCTGGATTATGAACACTGCAAAGTTTAGGATAGTGCCAATAAATGGATTTATTTGAGCACACCTCTACGTATTGTGAAAACAACAAAAATCTAAATATTCAGAAATACATCATCTCCTTCTAAAGAATGGATTAAGTTAATTTATCTCAGACAAAAAAACCCCATTGCTTATTTCCAATAGGCCCTAATTATAAATGAGATTTTCTCTGTGACTTGATTTGATAAGATTTATGCTAATCAGGTTCAGTAAAACCAAAGGTCTAATCAGTGAATCAGAAGCTGTCAGTGTCTGTAACTGACAGCTCAACCAAATGAACCTTAAAATCTACAGAAGGGGAACAAGAATGAAATTGAGGCTTGGCTTAGTGGAATATATTTACATTCTAAAAACACAGTGAAATATATTCAGACCAACCATCTGCCAATGCCTATTTCTGGCAGACACTTATACTTTTTTTTTTTTTAATTTCTTGTCCATATTACTTATTTTTTCTCTCAGTGAAATGGTCAGGAGTAAGGTCCTCAGCTGTGGACCTTATGAGCCAACTAGGTGGCCGGATGGACCGCCCTTCCAGATTGGTTGAGGAAGCCAGCAGGCCAGTTTTTAAAACTAGCAGCAGCAGCAGCTTGCTGGGTGATCAACAATGTGCCCACAGACTCTGCCCCCCCGTGTTCCTCTCCAAGCCCTGCTCCTGCTTTTCCCCTTCACTGCTCCAGCTCAGATCCTGTCCTGCATCCAGACTTGTTCCCATCCTGTTCCAGCCTTGCTCCTGCCTCAGAACCAGCCCTGCTCTTGCCTTCCCTGAGTTCTAGTAATCCGGTTCTGAGCTTTAACTCTGATTCAGATTCTGCCTCAACCCTTGGCTCTGGTTTTCAGACTCTGACTCTGGCCCCAACCCTCAACTCTGATTCCTGCTCCTGACTCCTGCTACTACCATTAGGCCTGATAGCCTACAACTTGGTCTGCTGACAGAAACTAGCTCAGAACAACCACCTATTTAACCAGTTCTCCCCACACAAGAAGTAGAATGAGACCAATCATTCAGAAATAATTTAGAATATTAAGCTCCAACAGTGATTCAGGTCCACTGATAGACCCAAGATACATTACCTGTGTCAAATTTGCAAGTCAAATTTATTATGCATTTGCACCGACTTAAAATATATTTCCTGGCCTTCCTTAAATGTTAGAATCACAGCATCAAGTGGTTTTAAAGAATGCAGTTGTCACTGCATGCATGTTATATTTCTGGATGTTCAAAACAAAATTTTACAGTTAAAAATCTAGGCAGGATCAAATGGCTTTGTTAAGCGAATTAATCTATATTAGTGTTTAATATTTGTATCTGATGTTCTGGTATGTCTGACTCCTTGAAGATATGTCATAGGATGACTTTTCCTGTCATGAGACTTGTGGCATAGTGCCATCTTGTGGACATGGCAAGTATCAAACAGGAAGTATGGAGGCAGGAGGAAGAAGGCTACAGAGATAATCCTGGCCTCATTGAAGTGAATGACAAAACTCCCTTTAATTTCAGTAAAAACAACGAGAGTCCTGTAGCACCTTAAAGACTAACGAATTTCTGCGGGCATAAGCTTTCGTGGGCTGCAACCCACTTCGTCAGATGCATGAAGTGGAAATCACAGATAGGAGGTATATATATATGTATGTATGTACACTCATTGTTTTTGCTGTATACAGACTACATGGCTACCCTCTGGAACTTTAATTTCAGTACATCCACACAGTAAGTAAAGTAAAAACACTGAATTCAGTGATGTGGCTTCAAGAATCGTCATCTGTTTCTTTCAGGTGATTTCTTTGTCTTTGTGGTGATGAGGAAAGGTTACATGTGATTCATTCAGCCACCATTTTGTTCCTTTCTTGTTCCGTTGTTAATGCCACGAGGTTTAATGAAAACTCTCCCAACAATGGGGTTACATCTTCTGTGCTGTGCCTCACTGTTATTTTAGGTATGTGACATCTGATCTCTTGCCAGCCAAAATGCTGGAGGGAACAAATGTTCAATTTATATAATGTTGCCATTCTGAAAACACCACATGACAACTACAAAATTGATTCTTCTAAAACCACTCAAAAACCCACCATAATACTTGATAGTATTTCAGGTCTGAGTTATGCAGGTAGACTGAGGGAAAGCCAAAGCAATAAGGTGTCTTAATTTCAAGATTCCCAAGGCTTTTCACTTCTGTATTCTGTAACTACTTGTGCAGCCTCAATCTTCCTTCACATTAGTCCCATGAAAAAAGAGAAACATACTAATTGCAGTCTGTAACTATACAGTTGAATGCTGCCTGCTGAAAACCTTTTGTTTGAAAAGATATTGTCTTCCACAAAAAAAATGCTTATATACTCTGCATAGTAGTGTAGATATGCTACCAGTAGTATAGATTTGCTAGATTTGCATTGTAACCCAATGGTGAATGTGTTTTATAAGTCTCCCTCTGTGCCAATGCACAGAGGATATAAATGGAAGAAGAAGAAGAAGAGTTCTAATAGCTTGTGCTTTTAGCTCTGGAGATTCCTTTTTCAGTCCCTGGTGTGTCTGTCAAGAGGACGGCCGTCACGCTAGCAAGTGCCAATTCTTTCAGATTTTCTGCACTGTTATCAACAGGTGTACAGAGAGTGTGAGTGTTGTATATTGTGTCATAGCTATATGAATGACATGCGGTATAATTGTATTGTATCACAAACATTTACTCAGAAAACATAGAACTGTTAACATTTTCTTTTCAAATAAAAAAATGGGGGGAGTGTGGATTCCATCAGCTTCTACAGATGAATGATTATAATCAATGATGGGAAAATAGCCTGGAATCTCCTACAGGGAAATGCACATACTATTCCACTGTGATCATAAAAACAAACAAATCCTGAACACGAATCGTTAGATTCCTTCCTTCTGGATTTTTGAGATTAGGGATCTAATAATTGGGAAATTAGATTAGGTCCCCTAGGAAATGCCACATAGCACTTTACCATGGATAGCATTCATCGGATGTGCTCATATGCATTTATAAATTCTGTCCTGAAACATTGCTATGTTATACTTTTTTGTATAATGTAGTAGCCCGCAGGGTACGTTTTGTTGTCATGAAACAAAACAAAACAAAACAATTAAAAATATATTTTTTCCAAAATAGTATTAAGAAGATTTACTACACAGGAAATACGATGAGAGTCCTGTAGCACCTTAAAGACTAACAAATTTCTGTGGGCATAATTAAGGTGCCACAGGACTCTCATTGTTTTTGCTGTATACAGACTAACACGGCAACCCCTCTGGAACTTTACACAAGAAATATAATTAATGAGCTCATCATTAACCCAAAATTTATTTTGCCAACTGAGAGGGAAGATACAATTTTACATTATCTAATCAAAACAGTAGAGCAAATTTCGGTGATATGAAAAATCTATTTTAGCATTTCCTTAGCACTTCACAATTTCAAAGTGCTTTACAAACATTGTCCAATCCTCCTGTGAGTCAGCAAGTAAATAGTGATCCCACATTTTACAGATAGGAAAAACTTGCACAGAGAAGTTATGTGACTTGCCCAAGGCTGCTTAACAAGGACCTGATACATACCCCCATTGAAATAAAGACTCCGATTGATTTCAGTGGCTTTTGCATAAGGCCTTAATTTGATTTTAGCACTAAATTTAGAAGATAGAATAGAGTTTGGTGAAATTTTTCAGCCAAAACTTCTTTCTCCAAAAATATGCAGATTCAAGTCAACTAAAACATTCCACAAATTCATGTTGAATTTGCCAAATTGTTTCAGAACTAGACACAGTACTCCAGCAGAGGCCTCATCAGGGCTGAGTAGAGCAGGATAATTACTTCCTGTGTCTTACATAAGACACTCCTGTTAATACACACCAGAATAATATTTGCCTTTTTCACAACCATATCGTGTTCAGTTAATGATGCACTATCTTCCCCAGATTCTTTAAGGCAGTCCTATTGCCCAGCCAGTTACTTCCCATTTTGTAGTTGTGCAATTCTAATCCTGTCCACCGCAGTGCTAGCGACCCCTCCCAGCTTGGTGTCAGTCACATATTTTGTAAGCATACTCCCCCCTCCATTAGCCAAGTCATTAATTAAAATGTTGAGTAGCACCAGATACAGGATAGATCCATGAGAGGGTCCCACTAGATATGCCCCCCTAATTTGACAGTGAACCATTGATAACTATTCTTTGAGTACAGCCTTGCAACCAGTTTTGCACCTATCTTATAGTATTTTCATCTAGACCACATTTCCCTAGTTTGCTTATGAGACTGTCACATGAGACTGCCAAAAGCCTTATTAAAATCAAGATACATTATGTCTACTGCTTCTCCCTATCCACTAGGCGAGTAACCATGTCAAAGAAGGAAATTAGGTTAATTTGGCATAATTTGTTCTTCACAAATCCATGCTGCCTATTTCTTAGAACCGTATTATCCTCCAATTAATTAATTAGACAAACAATTAACAAATTAATTCTTTAATCATGTGTTCTGGTATCCTCTCCAGGTACCAGTGTTAGGCTGATTAGTCTACGATTCCCAGGTTCTCTTTGTTCCCCTTTTTAAAGATAGAAACTATGTTTGTCCTTCTCCAGGCCCCTGGAATGTCACCTGTCCTACATGAGTTCTTAAATATAACTGGCTGAAGCAAGCTCAGAACTGTTTGTGATTCCTTAAGTACCCCAGGATGAATTTAATCAGGCTCTGCTGACTTGAATACTTCTAACTTATCTAAATATTCTTTAACCTGTTCTTTCCCTATTCTGGCTTGCATTACTTCTCCCTTGTTAATATTGTGCTAAGTATCTGGTCACAATTTACCTTTTTCATAGAAAAGGTAGGAAGTAAGAAAACTGAAGCAAAATAGATGTAAAACCACTCAGCCTCCTTGATGTTGTCCACTATTAGCCCTCCTTCCCCACAGAGTAAAGGACTTACATATTGTCTTTCTCTTGATCCTAATATATTTATAGAATCTTATTCCCTTTATGTCCCTTGCTAGGTGTAACTCATTTGTGCCTTAGCCTTTCTGATTTTGTCCCTACATGCTTGCACTATTCGTTTGTGCTCATTCTTAGCAAGTTTGTCCATGTTTCCACATTAAATCCCTTCCTAACTGAGGAAAAGCATAAGTGGTGGTACTCTCCCAAGTGCCACCCACTCATGGTGCTGAAATGAGCTATTTTCAGTAGATAGTGCAGTTCTGCATGACATGGCATGACTCTCCCTCTTCTGTGGTTTGAGCAGCAATGAAATAGTTAACAATATTGCCCTTTAGAATGTTGTCACTGGATACATGAAAACCCCCTAAAAATGAATAGGAAAGGTCACACAAAAAATAAAGATAAACACAAACCAAACTTTATCATAGACAAATCTATGATTTCAGATGGAAGCAAGAACACACAGTACCAGTAGAGCAGCATAGTATTTCTAATTCATTTTGAGTTCAACAGCAGCAGGAATCTCAGCAGAAGACTCGTCTTATGCTACGTTTCCAAGCAAATTAAGGTTTGGTTCAGAATTTTTGACTATATCCTGGACAGAATAGAATCTCATCCTTCACTCACATTTCCTGTAGTAAATTTAGCAGAACTGCAGGAGAACTGGCATGGTAGGTGAGGCTGCTCCATAGTGCCCCCTGAAGGGCCAAGTGTGGTCCTGCAGCCACTCCCTGCATTAGTCCACAAGTTGCTTGCTTGGAGCACATCAATTTCTACACAGTTAACTCAGGATAACAAAACTCAAGATGTGACTGCCTGTGCCTTTAAACAAACAAAACCCAAATGCAAGCACTTAGTTGCAGTGCTTGAAGGCAAGGCAAAGCCCAGCTTTGGCTCTGAGAAAAAGCAGGCAATCCTTCTTAACCACGCCAATGCTGGTCCAACTTTTGGCCTAAAAGTGTATGGAATTGGGCAGGCTTCTTACAGCTTTCCTGGCCTTGGGGTTCTGGGATAGCACTAGGCGCTCCTTTTCTGTCCCAGTCTTACCTAGCTCCTGAGAAGTCTTACCTACCACCCCTGAGAAGAAGCCAGCAAGTCTTCTTAAGTGGCCTGCTGGCTCCTGATTGGTCGGTGTCTCCTCCTGGGCCTTCTAAGCCTCTGGAGGTTTAAGTGTTGTTGGTAGTCCTGTCCGAGTAGGTTTTCCTTTAGTAGAGGGGAGTCAGGGTGCTGATGCCACCAACCAAGGTCAGAAGAAGGCCTGATAGTCCCTGTTACACCTGTACTATAAAACCTGAAACCAGGTGAAAGCTGCCTGATTTCAGGTTTAATTTCAAGCCTTAACATTTAGGCCACATTCGCTGACCTCAGCAAACCTTTCAGGCAAACCTGGGCCAACTTTTATAGTTCAGTTTAATAATTTACTTTATAGTTTAGTTATAACAAAACAAACAAACAGGAAACATTCATGATTTTTTAACTTTTGGCTATTTTGTGGCTATCCAAACTCAGAATTTAAGGATGAGAAACAAAAACAAAAATTAGCATAAACCTTTGTGTGCTGGAGCCAGATATTTCACACACCCCACTTAATTAGTATTCTCTTGAGTTTCTGGCACAGCATATTTTTGCTGCTTTGTAATTAATGAAGGTTTATTAAGTTACCACCATATTTCTCCATGCATTTATAACCTTTTTTCAATGGAGATAAAAGAAAAATGTTACCAAGAGTCCTTGAATATTTCCATTGTTTCTCTTTCCTCTAATGCACTAGCTGTAAAATGCTGAATTTGATTTAGAAAAGAAATAACCTCCCTATTTGATTTTCAATGTTATCACTGATGTTTTTTTTCTAAGCTTAAAGCAGTTATCCCTCTAATGTGGAGAAATTAGTATTATCAGTGCTTAGCTCAGTGCAATCTCTCTGCACTGTTTCCTCTGACACATTAATTAAACTTGATAAACGGTCTTGTCTAAAGATAACTTTCCCAACAATGGTATCCAGCAACCCATGCATTATTAACAAATACTGTAAGTTAAACTGCAGTTAGAATCAAATCTTTACTGTGTTTTCCATAGGGGCTTTAGGCCATAGTGCACGTTGACAGCCGCAGATATGCAGCAAATAAATTCAAATTGGGAATCAAAGATACTGCCTTTCCTCTTTCTATAGTAAGCAGCCCCTATTGCTAAAGGACACTGTCAAGGACATTCTTTAATATCTTTTCACAGCAATTTTTGGTTTTTCACTATTAACTTTATACTAGTTTGATATTGGAAATGTTTCCTGCTATGGTGGATGCAGGAATGCTGCAAAGTTTCACAAAAAGCAATGATGATAATTGATAAATCATAAAAAGAAATGTAGCTATGTAACATCTATAGAACAGGGGTGAAGTAAAGAATTTAATCTAGCATTCTTCATTTGGAACAGATTTGGATGATGCTTTTTGAGAGGGTCATTTGGTGCATGGTTTGAGATACGAAGCCATTTGGAAATATTTACTAACAGAGGCTGATCTTACTTTCCCCCCACAGGCTGTGGATATTGCTGCATCTGTGGCATATGCAAGAAATTACATAAAGATATATATCAAATGAGTAGCACATTTGCCAGCTGTCAGATTGTTCACCCTAATTTTACATACATTCACTCTTCCCTGGGGCTGAACAGACTATATACAATATCTGACATTTGTCATTTCAAAGCAAAGTAGTATCAGAAGTGCCATAAGAAAGGATACATACAGTGCATTTGTAAAGGGAAATGCAACAGCGACAAATTCACATGAAATAATAAGTGTTCAAGCATGTATGAGATCTGCCAGCAACAGTAACTGTATGATGTAGCTAGCATGGTAAAAAAAATCCCAGGAAAGCTCATCGGATACCATTTATGTAGAGCTGCAAGTGGGGCTCCTGCATATGTCAGTTATGGCTAAGTATCATAGATGTGGGTGGCTGTCCATTTCTGGGGAGGAAGTGGATCCATTATACTAAGCAAAATTGGCATGACATTAAAACAGTGTCACCACCCATAGTTACTAGACAAGGGGGTGAAAAATTTCTGGAAGAGCATACTACAGCTTTCAGTGGTGGTGTGGATAAATTAAAGGGTCTCCAGCCACTCTTCATGATATATGAAGGGTGCTAGGAAAGTTGCAAGAAGGCCCGCCCAATTCAATGCACTTTTAAGCCAAAAGTTGAACTAGAATTTGAGTGGCTAGGTAGTAATTTTGAATAGAGTAAATCACAGTGAGTGGGTCACACCATTTCCATGTAAAGACTATATATATATTGATTGCACTGACGGACAGAAATTCATAGATGGGGCTTACTTCATACATTTTTTAAATGGAGATGATCCCCAAGTCTCATGCATTGATCACAGCACAGTCCCATTAGGTAGTTTCAGTGTAATGGACTGTTCCTTGAAGATGCATCAGCTCCTGAGATCTGTCAGACAATCAAACCATGCAAGAAATTCCTGGTACCTGATGCCATCACAAGATTGATACAAAACAGTTAGCTTTAGCTATCCCACTGTAAAAATATAATGGAGGCAAGGCATTTTAGTTTTACTTAACAGTAAACTAGGTGAGTAAGGTGTATACTGCTAACCTCACTTTGCAGTAAATGCTACGAATGCATTGTCTCCACCTAGGATTTTACAATGAGATAACAATGTTTGTCTTGCTGTTTAAAAACAACAACAACAAACAGAAAAAAACGACATATTTGCATCAATGAAGACAAAGTCTGAGATTGAGAGAACATGGACTGACAGCAAACAAGGCTGAGTGTGAACTCTCAAGAAAAAAAAAGGAACATTGTATTCTTGTGATGGATACAAAGGGCCTGTTTAAACTGGAAGAGAGAATAACTGATGTAAAGGATGCTGGACTCAAGGGAGAGAGGCCAAAGCTGGTACTCTACTGATCTCTGAAGCAGCTGGGGCCAGTTAGATCCCTGTGGGGAGGGGTCAAATATTTTTCAAAGCTGGAAATTTGTAGAAACCAGTTTCGGGTTTGAGGACAGCATTTTCTGACAAAAAATTTTTGGTCAAAAAATTCCTGACCAACTCTAGTTTTAGAGGCAAAACCTTTGTAAAATAGTGACAATCTCTGGATAGCTCTCTTAGCTTGATTTGTGCTGTGAGTGCACACAATGGTCTTCCCATAAAACTCAAAATGGATAGTAACATTCTGTTAACGGTTACACTATTAACATCAGGAAAGTGCTCCACTCTCTCAGTATGTAATTCCCCATCCTAGCAGGATTCAGAAGTTTCTTGTAAACACAGCCATTCTATCTATCCCCCAAAAGCTCACTGATTAAAATAAAACAGTTTACCCCTTCGATCTTCAGTGATTACATGTTAATACAGATTACCTATCTAGGAATCTCTCCTCATCACCAATTTGTGATATCTTTAAGGCTTTCTTTGGAAATAACTACAGTGTGAGGTGTATGTGCACCCACACTCACGCTTGCACACACACAGAGCCTTGATCTAGCTTTTGAACAACCAAGAAGCAGCACAGTACCAAAGAACAACCTGTAACTCTTGTTATATCATCTAGTTATAAAAATATAATTTACCATTATAGGAGCTCTTTACTCATTCCAGCGTATTACAGAACCAGAAGCTAAAAGGCGATGGAGAAGGGTAGATCCAAATTTGGACATATTAACCCGGACAGTCTTCCATTAGCTTTTGGTGTTCATATAACAATTATTCTAAGCCCTGATGTTCTATAATGAGGTATAGGAGCTAAATTTACTCTTCCTCCTCGACCAACAAGGAAGGCCTTCTCCCTTTTCTAGACCTCTGTCCATAAGTGCCAATAGATTATTTCTCTCAACCCAAGTAGTCAGACAGCTTCATCCTCTCTTGCTACTTCAGAAGTCTTCTCCCTCCCCCCAAATCAAAGGTTGGCTCTAAATTCATTCCCCTGTTCTAACTAACAGACTATGCTCCCTCCCAATGTATGTGAGCGGTAGCACACAATGGGGTGCGCACTCATTGGCCAAAATGCACATATTTTTAATATCCTTGATCACAAAGATAATTACATGTGTTGAAAGCCTCAGTTAAAGTGATTGCATTTTACATCCATATAGCTGATGTTTCCAGACTGCTACATATTATGGCCCCAGTTCAGGAAAATTCTTAAGCATATTTTTCAAAAAAGCACTTAAGCACATGATCAACTTTAAACCGATCACATGCATGAGTGCTTTCTTGAATCGGGATGTTCTTTTGACTTGGGGCCTGTTTCTGCACTGTGTGTGTTTTTTATTTTGAATTCAGTGTATCCCATTCTGCTGTTTTCATATCCTGTTTGGGGAAGCAAGCAGGGGTTCATTGTAAATCATCTATTTCATGCCAGTGCTCTAGTAATGTGTGACTCAAGGATCTCTTGATGCCAACTGGCAAAGGGCCCAGGGCTACATAAGGATTATAAGGATTCCCTGGGTCTGGTATCTACATATTAGTCCATTAAAAATGTCATATAAGGTCTCTAATGAAAGTCCGTGTCACTTTGGTCATCATCTGGAAGGCGGTGTTTATGTTGCCAGAGGTTGGTGGAATCAGGCAGCTGATTCACAACAGGCAGAGACACTAATACTAAGGGCAGGTGGCAGCAAGGTACCTCACAATCCTCGATACCCCTGGGAAGCATCACAATATATTATTAAAAAATTCTTTATAACCTACCATATTCTCTAATTCTATGGCTTTCAGCTTCTCAAGAGGTCTGAAAATGGCTATATCACCAGGCTATTATTATTCATCATTAGCTTCTCTCTACAGGGAATCTCAACTCAAACCAGAGGGTATCGTATGTTTGCGAAGATGAGACAGAGTCATTATGTTCAAGCCAAAATAGCACAGATCTTTATCTGAAGAAGGGAATTACATTGAGACTTCCAACTATTTTTAAATGTTGGAGTTGTACACATGTTTTCATTGTATTTCTTTACATGCTTGTTAATGAAAAAGCACAAAAAGATATTTGCACAAAAGGAAAATTTTCTTCAAGATTTGAAGGTAATACATCCAATATTGAAAATAAATTACCAGAAGGCTATTGTTCCTTTTGCCTTTTTGCTTCATTTCCGCAGGAACAAGTAAACTAATTTAAGAGGAGGCCAGTTCTGTGAAGTAGCTGTGATGATGAGTGTTAAAGTTTGGTCCTTTTGGAGAAATCTATAGCTCTTGTTAGCCTTGAAGACTTGTAAAGGCAGCTCCTCAGCTGGTGTAAATTGATGTAACTCCCTGGAAGTCAATGATGCTGTACTGATTTTCTTCAGCTGACAATCTGGCCCTTAGTGGTAGAATGACCAGGGCCCCAGACCATAACCACCAACACCGAGAGGGAAGAGTTAATTGGGAAATGCCACACTCAGACTTCCCAAGGTGAGTTTTTCCTGCTGTGGAAGGGACAGGGTCTTCACAGATCTTGAGGCAACAACTCTCCATTACACTTGCAGTGGGAGGAAAGGAATTTCACAGTATGGCTCCCTCACCTGTACCTTACCACCTGATTATTATTAAATCTGGATGGGGCAAAGTTTCACTAAGTATTCAGTATGCCTAGATGTAACCTCTTAAAAAAATAACTTCATGTTGGGTGGTAAAGATATAGACACAGCTATCAGTGTGGGTGAAAATGCTGGTGTTTGGTTTTAAGTAACTCCTTAAACATCTGGCTTGTCTCAACACTGCTAATCCTTTTTGTCCTGACTGGAAATCTTGTAAGGACAGTCTTTCTGATGAGACTTCTGGATTTTGATTGGGTTTGGAATATAACAGAGCCTTGTAATGTACACAGTGAAGGTCAAAACCTTGATCTTGTGTGGTTTGGGATCGACTTTATAAATATAGAATATAGTACTTTTCACTTAACTCTCATTAAGAGTGAAGCCTTGTAACATCCCTGTCAGGTAGGCAGGTATTATTCCCATTTTGCAGATGGGGAAACTGGGGATAAGTTAAAACCTTAGAGTTTTTCCCAACACTGGCCATAGCCTTCTTCAAAAAACAGCCCTCAGTTTAGACTAAAGAAATGTCTCTCCATTAGCTGTTGGCTTACCAGACTAATCATTAGACAGCAAGATAATTACATCAGGTAGTGCAGTGTTTCTCAACCTTTTTGATGCCAGGGACTGGCTTGCCTTCCTAAACTGTGTCAGGGAGATCTCAGAGACTGGCACTGATTCATGGACTGGTCATTGAGAAACACTGCAGTAGAGGACAGTACACATACACATCTGTACTGTTGTACATCATATACCTCAGTTTGTTAAGATAAGGCTTGTCCTTTAGCATGTAGGATGTACAAGAATTCAAACACCACCACTGCACCTGAGCACCGGTGTGAGGAGTCTATGCCCATCCCCTCCAACTGTCCCTGTTTTATAGTTGTAAGTAGCTATTGCTCAGGGTCTGATGTTGGGCACATTGCTAAATGCACTGGGTTTCCTGTTGTCGTGGTATCTATTGTAATTAAAGTTTGACATATGGGATTGCTAGTTCAAAAGTGAACTTTATTACTTGTCCCCAGTCATATAATCTGGGTCAGTGGGACAAAAGTCAATATACCTGTCACAGGAGAGGGGTCCACATCCACTCACTCCTGTTACATCTCAATTGAAAAAACGACTATTTAAACTGCGAGAAACTGCATTTTAATTAATTGACCATTTTCAAGTTGGGAAGGGAGCCTCGTTTCACAATACCCATTCTCCTCTGGTTTGTTTTGCCTTATTTTTGTCCCTTTCTGTGTTTGTTTTCTAAAATGCCTTACAATAGTTATGATTCTGTTTATTAAAAGTGACCTCATCTCTTGTGAATCTCTGATATGTCATACTTTTTTCTCCATCCCTGCCACTGTATATTTTCTTTGGTTTTAAGTGTATGCTCCCTCACTTTCTTCCTTGTCTTTCTGACAACATAGCAACACTTTTACTTTTTCATTTGCTACCCTTTGCTTTAGTAATCCACCTCTCGCTTTTCATCACAAAATGTGGCCTTAGTGCCCTGGAGAATACAGCCCAATATATCCACTCCCTTTCACAGGAGGCTTAAATAAAAGAGCATTTTACGCCCAATGATGACTATCATTTGCACCCATGACATCATTTATGCCCAATGATGACTACTAGCATATAAAACCCTAAATCAGAGGCCTTGCCACTAGGTGGAAGTGTTTCTTCTCCTCTCCTCTCTCAGTTCTGTGTCACATTGTGGTGACCCACAAAGTGTCATTGGGGGAACTCTGCGTAGAAAAGTTATGCAAATGAAATTCTCTTAGTAGCCATATTTCTCCATGGTCACCAACAGATGGAAGCGGAGAGCTCCTTACTGTCTAGAACATCAGGCTACAGTGCTTACACTCCTTTTGCTGGAGGAAAATTAGGACTTATTTCACATGATATTCTACATTGTAAATAGGCAATAAAAGACACTATTGCCATAGAATCAATGGAACTGCTTACAGCAATGAGCATTACTCTTGGTAGTGATTGCCAGATTAAGTCCTTTTTACTCTGCAGATTAATCACCTCAACAGGGTGTAATGGCCATTTGGATACTGCACACACTCAGCATGTCTCTGCACAGAAAAACAACATGAAATTTCAGTTACACAAGAATTCCTCAGGCATATGCCAGTTTCTTGTTTAATAACTTAGTTTTCTGAAGAGTAGAAATTATCTCCTTCCTATTAGAGACTAATCAATTGTCACATTTCATAATTTGGAAGGTTAGGGAAAGGTATCGACGAGCCAACCTATTTTGGAGGTCTGATAGTACTTCTAAGCTGACATTTTCTGCTTCTAAATGGAAATGATAAACCAGCCTTGACCACTCCATGGTATCACGAGTAAAATACAAACATGCAGGTTTTAATCCCACACATGTACTGGGTGACCTGGCTGTCAGTCAACAAACCTCAAATGCCCTACGCAAATTTTACAGTCGAAGCCAGCTGAAATGAAACCCTGTGCTAAAAAGCACACTTCTTTCAAGCACTGGGTGATGAACTGCAGAGTGAGCACTGACTTTCAACTATCATTAAACTCAAAAGACCGAGACACTCAAAGGATGATGGTACTTCATTGCACTAGGATTGCAGCTATGAAGTGCTGAATGTAACACTCAACAATGCTAGTCAGACATGACCTCTGGTGAAAGGGCAAGGGAAAACAGTGAAAACAACTGAGTAGGAGAAGAAAACAATTAGTTCTTCAACTTCTGAAAAGGAGCTTCAGTGAACAGAATCAAGCGATCTTCAGAATTACTGTGCATGTTGCTACAGGTAGCCTGTATAACCAGGAACTCCCACAGGAACTAAGACCCACCACAAACTTTGCTAAACTTGTGCTCCGAGTGCAAAGTGCACTTCTTCAAGCTTACCTCCTCTAACATATAGCATACCATACATGTGTTACATTTTTGTAATAAAACTAAAACAAACCAGTACAGCACACACAGTTTTCTGGATGGAGAGAGGATGAAAGAAATAATGAACCATATGACAGCTGCTAGTTGTGTCACTTAATGCAGCACTGGAAGGTATTCAGATACTACAGAGCTGAGAGTGGTTTAGAATACAGCAGAACAGACTAAATTCAGAGTGTTTCAATCTTTATGGCATGGATCCAGCTGGAGCACATGGCCCAAACCAGTTCTGATATGTGTGTGTGTGTGTATGTTGGTAAGCACACAGATATCTGTATCTCTCTACATATATCTATGTGTATGTGTAATTATATAAAACTTTAGACCTCCACATCAGAACTGGTGTTTTATGTATTTATATACCTTTGAGGACCTGGGCCATACTGTGTGTGCAGCCACCCTAAAGGAAATTTTTCTCAGTATAATATATATGAAGGGAAAAATCATCGGGTGTCTAAATATCTCTGAAGTTTTGGGCTTATGTGGATGCCCAACTCTTCTACCATGCCCCGAAGAATAGTCTGTGATTCTGCCTCACCTGCTGTGGTGAAAGGAACTGAATATGTGCTCCAAGTAGCTCTCTAACTTTCTCTCCAAGAAATGTTGTAAATCCCTTGTATCCCAGTATGCATCTTTTCTGATCAGTCTTAGGACTGACCAGCCCACTGAATCACGACTAGTTTACCTGGTGGAAAGGGACTATGGCACCCCTTTCTGTCACGTATCGATGGGTCAGGGTTTGGCTCCATGTTAATTTCCCCTTGGCTTTATATAGAGGTTAGTTTTCTTTTCTGAAAATATTAGAGATACAGTTAGTCTTTTTTCTCCCAAATGTCATATCCAACTATTCAGTTGCTCTTTAGCTTTTGGAAATGACTTTGAACTTTGATGCCATTCAGATGGCTATAATGGTCCAGGCTGGTGTCCCTGCCCATTGCTAAGTGCTTTGCTATTATGATAGAAAAGCCATCTTTTTATTTACAAGAAATTCTGAAGGAAACTCATCAAGCTATTACAAAGCACTCAGCTTTGGAAATGAATGCAGCAGCAGGAAAGCTTACCCAGCATGCACATCTTAATGTTACCCCCTACATCTTCTTAGAAGTCACAGAAGACAGCATTTTGAAGATGATTTTGCACTGTGCATAACGAGTCACATTTATAGATGTTGTGAGCCCTGGCATAAAACAAGAACAAAACCAGCCAACCCTGTGCCCTCTCTTCCTCTCTCCCCTTGCCAAACTTGTGCTCTGATATTGCAGCTCCAATTCATCAAGGTACTTACACATATGTCTAACTTGAAATATAGAGTAGCCTAATTGGTGTCAGTGGGACTGCTCACATGCTTAAATATCTTACTGAGTGGTGGGCTGTGTTGTAAAGGATTAGGTAATGTGTTGGAAGTGGCAAATCAATATTGACAAAACATTTGCTTTATTTATTAAGATAAACCCCTTAAATCCATACATGAATCTCAGCTCCCTCCAGTATATACCCTTTGCTATTTTAAAATTTTTCTTATTGGTTTCCAGTTTTTTCTCGCTACCTCATTTGTTTAAGATCATTCATTTAAAACTCTGGGCTCTGTTCTGATAACATCATCATGCTATACCCGGGCTTATATATTAATCCATTTAATCTCTGTGCAGCAAACAAACCAATTTAAATTTTCAGAAAATTTCTGAAATACAGTACGATGGTCCTGAAACTGTTACATCTGTGGCGAAAGAAGCTGCTGCCTTCAAATTCTCAATATTTCATCCCTCTAGCCCACTCTTGGGAAAATGAAGAATTCTTCTTCACAGGCTGCCCTTCCTCATTGTGTATGGTCCTTTGCAATTTTTAGAGTAGAGAATTCTTTTACTTTGCCTATTAAGAATAGATGTTTTAAAAATCATAGATTATAATAACTAGCTGTGACGTTGGCCTCTAGGAGAGCCATGCTGAGCTAGCTTAAACAGGGCAAAACTATAAAGGGGGCAGGCAACCACCCGATATTAGTGGTTTTTCTTCCATAAAATATGCCAAGCCAGCAACAAACAGCTTCTGATCCCCTCACTGGTTATTCAGATGACAAAAACACAGTTTTCTTAAAGCCATCCAACCTCCTGGCCTCCATCCAGACAACCAAATCAAAGGTGATGGAGATTACTGAAAATCTTTATCCATCCTATGTGGAAAAAAAAAAGTTCTGTCAATCCCAAAGGATCAGGCACATTACCAAACAGTCAAATACATGCTTAAAGCCAATGTTTATTAACTAAACTAATATTTATTTAAAAAGAAAGAGAGAGGAACTGGCTAAAAGATCATATACATACAAATGAGAATAAAAGTTCACAAGTCAGTTTCAAAGTAGAGATGATAACTGAGTTGTAAAGTTCTTAATTTGCAAAAGTCTCTGGAAATTACCCAAACAGCTTGGGGGTCATCAGTCCTTGTTTAAAGCTTCCTTGTTAGAAATTCAGTCCAGAGAAATGAAGCTGGAGATGAAGACAAAATAGAGATGTTTTCAGGGCTTTATATATCTTCTGCCATGTGGTGGATGCCCTTTGTCTTAGACTGTGGAAGCACAAGATGGAGTCCAGGATCACATGAGCAAGTCACATGTCCTTGCATGCTTTGTCGAGTCATAAGAGCAGTCATTACATATTAACTGGCTAAAGCGTCCACAGGAAAGCTCACTGGATGAGGTCAAGCTCCTTTTATGGCTCATTGTGAAAGGTAAGTATCTTTTGATGGTCCATTAACTGGCATTGTTCATTCACAAAATAGCTAGACTTGATACTTTATCCCAGGAGCAAACACTTTTGAAATCCAGATAGAAAGTTGTATTTATAACTTCAGATGCAAAGATGATACATGCATATAAACAGGATAATCATACTCAGCAAATCATAACTTTTCCATTGATACCTTACATGACATACTTTGTATAAGATTAATTGCAGTTATATAACAGTGGTAGCAACAATAATATGTCTGGTCCTATTTTAATCATACAATGTCACATTTTAATCATACAGCATCACACTAGCATATCCTGTTGTTGCTACCATGAATTCTAAACATAAAAGAAGTTTAAAGAGATCTTCAGGGAGGTGACACAGTGCTGCCCATTCCTGGCCCCCTCACCTCACCTACTTGCTGTGACTCCTGATGTGTGGGCCCCTTACAGAATGGGGGAGGTGACCTACTGACTGATAATGTGGAAAAAGCTGAAGCACTCAATACTTTTTTTGCCTCTGTCTTCACAGACAAAGACAGTTCCTAGACTACTGCACTGGGCAGCACAGAATGGATAGGAGGTGAGAAGCCCTCAGTTCTGAAAGAACAGGTTCAGGACTATTTAGAAAGGCTGGACATGCAACTCCATGTGGCCAGATGCAATGCATCCAAGGGTGCTGAGGGAGTTGGCTCATGTGATTGCAGAGCCATTGGTCATTATCTTTGAAAACTCGTGGCTACTGGAGCAGGTTCTGGATGATTGGAAAAAGGCAAATATAGTGCCCATCTTCAAAAGAGGGAAGAAGGAGGATCTGGGGAACTACAGACTAGTCAGCCTCACCTCAGTCCCCAGAAAAATCATGGAGCAGGTCCTCAAGGAATCCATTTTGAGGCACTTGGAAGAGAGGAAGGTGATCAGGAACAGTCAGCATGGATTCACCAGGGGCAAGTCATGCCTGACCAACCTGGTTATCTTTTATGATGACATGACTATCTCTGTGGATGTGTGGAAAGCGGTGGATGTGTTATACCTTAACTTTAGCAAAGCTTATGATATGGTCTCCCACAATATTCTTAATAGCAAATTAAAGAAGTATGGGTTGGATGAATGGACTATAAGATGGATAGAAAACTGGTAAATCATTGGGATCAACAGGTAGTGATCAACGGCTCGATGTCTAGTTGGCAGATGGTAACAAGTGGAATGCCCCAGGGGTTGGGGCCATTTTGTTCACCATCTTCATTAATGATCTGGAGGATGGAGTGGATTGCACCTTCAGAAAGTTAACAGAAAGTTAGCACTAAGTTGGGGGGAGTGGTAGATACCCTGGAGGGTAGGGATAGGATACAGAGTGACCTAGAAAAATTGGAGGATTGGGCCAAAAAAAAATCTGATGAAGTTCAAGAAGGACAAGTGCAGAGTCCTGCACTTAGGACGGAAGAATCCCATGCACTACCACACACTGGGGACCGACTGGCTAGGCAGTAGTTCTGCAGAAAAGGACCTGGAGGTTACAGTGGACAAGAAACTGGATATGAGTCAACAGTCTGCCCTTATTGCCAAGAAGGCTAATGGCATATTGGGCTGCATTAGTAGGAGCATGGCCAGCAGATCGAGGGAAGTGATTATTCCCCTCTATTCAGCACTGGTGAGGCCACATTTGGAGTACTGTGTCCAGTTTTGGGCCCCCCACTACAAAAAGGATGTGAAGAAGTTGGAGAGAGTCCAGCGGAGGGCAAAAAAATGATTAGGGGGCTGGAGCACAAGACGTATGAGGAGAGGCTGAGGGAACTAAGCTTGTTTAGTCTGCAGAAGAGAAGAATGAGGGGGGGATTTGATAGCATCTTTTAACTACCTGAAACGGGTTCCAGGGAGGATGGAGTTAGGGTTCAGGATTGGAGGATTTTCACTAGGAGGGCGGTGAAGCACTGGAATGGGTTACCTAGGGAGGTAATGGAATCTCCATCCTTAGAGGATTTTAAGGTATGTCTTGACAGAACCCTGGCTGGGCTGATTTAGTTGGGATTGGTCCTACTTTGAGCAGGGGATTGGACTAGATGACCTCCTGAGGTCCCTTCCAACCCTAATCTTCTATGATTCTATGACTCAGTTTATTCCCCTCCCCACAAAACTCCTGGTGCTACTGCCTGAGGATTGCAGTACAATGGAAGCCTAGCTGATCCTCCCTCCATGCGCCCTTCAGGCGGTGAGAAGAACTCTGCCCATACTTTGTGTTCAAGAACCATGGACAACATCTTCTTTCCCCTCCACAGTTGTCTCTGCTTAGGCGGATGGATAGCTCAGAATTTCCTTGTTGATGTGGGATGGACACCCCTAGCCAGACCCCCAATTGTTTCAGACAACAGTGGGATTAGAAAAAAAAATTAAAAATACATTTGTCCCAACCAAGAACATCTGCAGCACTAATGTCACAGCAGCACTTAGCAAGCTTGTCCCTCTAGCAGATTTAACATGGAATGGCAGGAAATAAGCTGACCACAGTGGTAACTGAGAGCTAGTATGAGTATTTGATGCTACCATAGCAGCAGTTCCTGCCACCACTGTACTTCAGTGATTATAGCCATGTACATGCTACCCCCAAAACACTTTACTTATGAGCTTCTTGCTGAAATTAAGAGCTTAATGTTAAAATAAACCAGTGTAGACAGTGCTTGATTGAGAAGGTTTGATTTGATCTAAATCTGCCTGAAAATCTGGACTGTGAAGTTGCGGAGGTATTGATGGTGCGGGGAGGCAACGTGGTGGGATCACCACCTAGAATTGCATGCACCTCATCATAGAACCTGCATGTTTTGGAAGAGGAGCCAGAGTGGCTGTTAGCTTCCTTGGCTTTCTGATACGTCTGGCGCAGCTCCTTGATCTTTACTCTGCACTGCTGAGCATCCCTCTTGTGTCCCTTCTCCAGCATGCCCTGGGATATCTTCCATAAATATTCACATTCCTTTTGCTGGCTCTGAGCTGAGCCAGAACAGACTCCTCGCCCCATAGCCTGATGAGATCTAAGACCTCTGGTCAACTCCATGCTGGAGCGCGTTTGGGCTTTGCAGTAGTCATACTGAGAACAGTGGCAAAGCTCTCTCCACGCTGGCAGCAAGCACAGGAAATGAAGATTCAAATCTACCCAGGGCTTCTTGAGGGGAGGGGACTTTACCTGCTAGTGTGACCATAAAGCAGCACAGAGTGACTGTCCAGAGTCAGAATGGGGCGTTACGGGATACATTCCGGAGGTCAATTAATTTGATTTAAGTCCCATTGCGTCTACACTGACACTAATTCGAATTAACAAATTCGAATTAGGCGCTATGCCACTTGCAGAGGTGGTCTTAGTAATTCAATTTTACAGGCACCTTAATTTGAATTAACAGTGGTGCCAGTGTAGACGTGGGAGTAATTAATTCGAATTAAGGGACTTTAAATCGACCTAAGTTGCCAGAGTAGACCAGGCCTAGTAGTGCATCCCTGTAGGGCGCAGAAGACATTGTAACGTGAATATAGCTTAGTGGCAAGACTAGGCCTGATGACCTAGGTATGAACTTGAGATAAAGCAGAAGTATGCTAACCACAAAACTGGTTTGAAGCAGCTAAAGAAGTAAACAACTACCCACAGCCTATAGCAGATTGGGCACTGGAAGGACACCAATAGTAAGAAGAAGAATAAGTGCCAACAACCAATCCTTCAGTGAATTAGAAAGTAACCAATAGGCAGGTTGTCAGGATGAGGGAAAAGGTTATATCAGGGTAAGGGATGACACACTGTTGTGAAGCTCTCTGTGGACCCTCGGTTTGTGAAGGTGCCACATGGCAGGTCCACTCCTGGGGCAGCCCACTTTAGGGGAAGAATGGGGCTTCCCTCCCTCATCCTGGTAAGAGCCTGAAGTGCATTGCTAACAGCTTAAATAAACAGATTTTGTAGGCACTGGCTTGTCCGACTGCTCCTTTCTCGCCACAAGACCTTGAAACACGAACCCTCCGTCTTGGCAGAGTACAATGCCTTTGGATTCTGTGATAGGAAAAGGGGATCAACAGAGGAGAGAAATAAAATTGAAGGGTATGATTGTGGCAACATTCACCATGGCTAATATGAGAGGAGGTAAGGAAATGAAGAAGAGATTAGTTGATCACAAAATAAGAGAAAATAGCTGGGAAATTATTTAATTTTGCTTCAAATTATTTTTCCATTATGTCCATTTTTGAGTTTTCATGGAAAACCTGAAAAATGCTGGGTTTTTCAACAAAACCCCAAATTTTGAAATAAACTGATTTTTTTTTTCCACAGAAAAATTCTATAATGAAAAATCAATTTTTTTGTTTGTTGAAAAATTTCTGTGGAAAAATTTCAACCAGCTCTAATGATCAGTAGAGAAGCCTTAAAGCAATAAATGCTATTCTTCTTCTCTGTTTAATTTACCTAACTTAACCTGAAGACCATGCACAGAAATTAAAATGATGTTGCAGAAAAAATTATGCCTATCATTCCTTTCACATCAGCATCTCTGGCAGTGAGTTGTGGGAGGAAGATGTGTATATTGCTGTCTGTTTTTCTTCACTTGTTAGGTACCTTTCATAAATAAGGAATGAAGAACAGATTCTCTTGCAACTCCTCTTAACACAGGTTATAATTATAATCAAATATAAAGACACACCAAAAATTTTAAAACCAATTCTCCCACCCCCTTGTTTTACTCTGGAGATTTTGTGTGTGGCTTTGTTATTAGTGTAGGTCAATGAAATTGATACCATGCCAGTTCTCAGGCTGTTTCTTTGTTTTTCTTTTACTCTTGTGTCAAAGGAATGACAAATCCTTAACCAACATCACAACTTGCTGTGTTGCAATGAGAAATAAAATTACTCAACCAACATGATCTATATTCTAAACAATATTTTCCCCTTCTCTGCTTCATGTTCATACAGACTGAATGAAATCTGGGTGTTAAGAGGGAGATTTTCAAAAGCACACAGCACAGTTAAGTGGCCAACTTCCACTGGAAGTCAATGGGATATGGGAACGTAGGGCCAGATCCTGAAACTATCGATGTCAATTGCAAAGTTCCTACTGGCTTCAATGGCCAGGATCAGGGCCTTACTTCCCATCTGGGCCTTTGAAAATCTCTCCCAAAATAATTAACTAGGGACCCCATCCTCTAATCAGATGTGTATGGATGGATCACAGCATGTGCATGGAACCCACTGACGGCAATGAGGCTCTGTGTGCTTTCAGGCTTCCACATGCATACCTCTTATTGCAGGACTAGGGTCTTCACATGGGCCTGAACTGAATTCCCAAATTCAACTCCTTCAATTTTGTTGGACTGAACTTTTGTAGTATAGTTGGCTGAAGAAACATTGATGGAATCAAACTATGTTAGAATACCTAATTCCATCAAAAAGAAAATACATTGAGAAATCAGGTTGATTTCACTGGAATTTTGTTTTGGAAAAAATGGAAGAGTTCTGACAATGTCAATGTTTTTTGAACAAAATATTTTGATTTTTTTAAAATGACTTTTCATTTTGAAATTGTGTTTATTTTGTCTTTTTATATACTGTAATATAATGCAAAATAAAAGAGTCAGTCTAAACAAAATGTTTTGAATAACATCAAACCATTTAAATTTTCAGGTTTTGCTCCCTTTTGGAACAAAGCAAAAACTTGATGCCTTTTGTGAAATGGAGCTTCTGTCATCCGCCCTGTTTTAAACTGAAGTTTGGGCCCATCATTATAAATAAAAGGCAAATTGAAGAGTGGCATTATAATTCTGCAGAGGGGTTCTGATGATGTGGTAAACTAAGAATTTATACCATAAACTCACCAAAATCCTGGACTAATATTGTGGCCCTGTAATTTTAAAATGTACCTATTTTAAAAAGAGCATTTTACATAATTGCATACTTTCAAAAGGAACATAGATGATCTTTTAGTCTTCTCTTTTACTGTCTTTTAAAGTTTGGAGCAAAATGCTGCCCTATCTGGGAAAGTGGTTGAGAATGAGTCTGTCTGAAAACCTGTTTTATTTGCTGCTTATGAAGTGTTGCTGTCTTGATCCTGTAAAAAATTCTGTTAGGACAGCATATTGACAGACACAAGCTGCTTTATCAGGTGGGGGTAACTCATAGCTGTCACACCACATTGTCTTTGTGATGTCACTACAGTTTCTGGATAAATTTGTATTCACATTATATTCACTACAAACTGTTAAGTTTGTAACACATGAATTATAAGAAGTTTTATACAGTGATTACTTAATGCTGCAAGTTATATATGAGATAGAACTGGGCTTGAGCCACAAGCTTTATTGGGTGTTCGGATTCAGAGCTTTGATTCCAGTTATTGCTAGTGCTGTACATAAAATGAAGATTCCACAGAAGATAGATGTGTTTACTCAAATAAATAAAACCTCCTAGAAGTTTTTAACTACTTTTAAAAAAGATGATCAAGTATCTAAATTTCAAAGGATTTTCCCACTCAGCATATTTTGTCTATGGATTTATCAGGCTCACAGTGGGAGAGGAACTGAAATGGCTGCTGAGCATAACAGAAAGGTACAGAAAAGTCTCAGACCACAGACGGAACAGCTGTTATGACTGGGGGAGACTTGAAATTAATTAAATCCTCACTAGGGTGGTATGATCAGTAATCCAAATTGCCAAATCCAGCATTGGCAGGTAGGTGCATGTTCCCCAACCATGCAATGTTTAGAGATACAAATACAATTGCAAATTGGGTCATATCCTGTTCAGGTGACTCATTTCAGAATCATGCAACACTTTGTCAGCCATGTGAACAATCCATCAATAAACTCATCTGTTCAAGAGAAAAGCTACAGCCTAAATTTATCTTCTTATTTGGAATATCTTTCTGATTCAATTCATTCAAATGTATTGTATTAGAACAATTCCCTCCCCCCTCCCGCAAATTACCTTGCCAAGTAAAGGGATTGCATTGCATTTACAATTTATCAAATCTACTGTGATTCTTAATGTTGCCATCATGGGTTTGTTTGTGAGGCCATCCAATCTTTCCTTTCAGAGACTGGGGTGTTTTGTGGAAAGATAGTCTGTAACAATGACTACAGGACATAATCTGCTAATTAGATTAATGGGTTTTGACTCCAGTTGCCACAGAATTGAGACCCTGTCTCTCCAGAAAGTAGCCTGGAAAAGATCATCAGAGCTTTTTTTTGACCAGTGAAAAGCCAGGAATTTTTCCTTAAAGGAAGTGGAAGAAAAAAAGGCTGAATTTGGGGAGTCAGGGAAGTAGAGGTCTCAGCCAGAGTTCCTAAATCATAATCTGCAACCTCCAGACTGGTACAGGTGGCAAGGATGTAAGGAAAAATTCCCTGAATCTGTCCTTTTGAAATGCACTGGGGTCCCTGTACCAGCCCAGAGCATGATAACAATGAGTGCTCCAGTTATCCAGCCAACAGCAGTTTAACCAGGGAAGTTCTCCACAGACTCACAAGAATGCAGACTCAGCCTGATTCTCCTCTTAGTTATGCCGGTGTAAAACAGGAGTGTCATGTACTTCTGTACAGGATATGAACTGGTTACCGAGCTTGCAGATGTGTTCATCATAAGCTCCTTTAATGCTCTGCCAAGTATGGCCTAGGTTAGCTTTAAATAAGGTCTTTTATACATAGTGCCACCTAGTGGCCTAACCATATAATACAGTTTAGCAGTCCATTACAAGAAGCAACTCCATCAAAATCATTGAAATTACAATGTGTAGAACTGATGATGTAAGTGGGAGCACCACATAATGATGAAAAGATTTTCATGGGCAATAGTGGAAAGCAAAATAGAGATGACTTTGTAATGCAAGACAGCTGCCAAGAAAGGTCAATATCATTTTGGAATCCATGTCCAGAAGTATCATGTCACAACAGGGGTTGATAGAGTCCCTATCCATATAGCAGTGGTGGAATGTTGCATTCAGTTCATGGCTGAAAACACTGAATTTCAGGGAGTGCAGAGTAGAACAACAGAGGTGATCAAGGAGCTGCAAAGACCTTTTTGTCCCCCCATGAGAAAAGATTAAAAATCTGCCTGTCTGTAACTTGACTGAGAGATATGGGTAGGGAGAGCAGGATAGTGTAATTGAGGGTACGTAATGATATTGGTACATATTGGAAGGGTTACATAAACACCAAGGTTAGCAAGGAATTTAGAGTGATGAAAGGGAGTATAACTGGTAGAACTAGGATGCAATTTAGAATGGGAATATTTAAGCTGAGTTGGAAAATGTCCTGACAGGGAGATCTATTAGGCTGTGGAATTGTCTCACAAGAGAATTAATGAAAGGCCTATCAATTGGCACCTTCAACGTTAGAATGGATAAAACACTAGAAAATATATTAGAGAAAATAATTCTGCATTAACTGGGAGATGGGACTAGGTGGCCTGATTGCTTTTTCGGATCTCTAGCTTCTTGGTTTATAGTACAATGTTCTTCTTCCATTTCTTTTGCTTTTCCCCTGTCAGTCCATTTATCTCCTCCCAAAACCACTTTCTTCTCTTTTCTTTTTTACTCCTGAGAGACTAGAGAAGGGAAGATTGGAGCAATGGAGAATTTACCTTCCTGGGGCTGCTGCTGGGAAAGAAGTGCTTACATTCCTATCCACACAATGTGTGTGTGCTGGGGGTGGGGGCAGGGCAGGCGGTTCCCTTATCCATTTCCTATCTCTGGCTGTGGAAGAGAACTGGGTCGAAAGGGTCAAGCTGCTTGGCCTGCTACTGTTGCCATTTTCTTCATGTGTGTCTATATTCTCTACTACCATCACCATTCTCCTTAATTCATGTCATGGGGGAGAAACAGAGATACAGGCAGAAGCTGGTATCTTCTGTAACCATAACATGACATGGGACCAGGTCACCTTGCTACTTTAGGCCTAGGCTGCTATTGGATTGTAGTACTGGTTGGAAAAATGATAAATATGTGTCACAAAAAGAAAATAGATACTTTTTTCTTAAAAATTTCATGAAAAATTACAAAGTTTTGATTTTTTAACCCACCCATCCAAGATTCCTCCCCTCCCCCCCAGTTTTTAGTTATTTCCCCATTTCCATTTCTTTTTCCTCCTCGTCTCCTTTTTCAGAGGTAATATGGAAAAAGAGGGAGAGGGCCAGGGGATAAAAGGAAAAAGGGTAGTTGAAGAAGGAATGAATGAGGGTAAAAAATAAAACTCAAGAAACCAAAAAATTGTCAGTTCTGGCAAAAAACAGAAAATTTCAAAACAAAGTATTGTTTAACCATGAAAGTTTTTGTTTTCTAAGTCATTTTTCCTTTGGAAAAAAAATTTCACATGAAAATTTTCAACCATCTGTATCAGATGCTGAATACTTTTATTGACTGCTGACATGGCTCCATTTTTTAGCTGGTAACTTAGAAATGAAAAGCTCTTTATTTAATGGCTACAGATAACCTGTCCTCTGTTACTGTGCAAGTTTGCAACTGGACTGGTTTTCTGCCACAGGAAGTATGGTGGTATTGTTACTTTATTATTTACTGTACAAGAGGAGTTATAGAAAGGTTCAGCTTCATTATTTAGGGAAGGCATCTAGAAGCTAGGGGAAAATAGTCAGCAGAAGAACACAATCTCACTGACTGCGTGCCAGAGATGCTGATTTGGTGCAAAGCTGCATCATTTCCCAAGCAAAGCCTATTGTTGCCTGCTATAGAGAGGAAGGAAATTACAGTGACAAATGTAGATGTTGTTGACTTCTTGGTAAGAAGCTGGAAGCTTTATTTCTACATATCAAACAAACCTTATAATTTAATGAATAGATTCACATCCAATTCAGCCATAATCTCAGATAAGCCCTGTTTAATAAAGGAGTGAAAAACAATAATAAAAACATGCTCTATTTATTTTCTCTATCAGTTATTGTATTATAGTGATAATTTTACGATCAAAACCCTCCAATCATATTGGGTTTTGAGTGGGATTTGAATTATTCATCTTGAAATGGAACTAACATTTAAAAGACTTATTGTAATTTCTTTATGAGCTTTTAATTTTCACATTTATTAAAGTTCTAGTTTAAGGTGCAGCATTATTTATATTTATTAACATAGGAGATTGATAAACTTCCAGGAAATTCAAACCTAAGAGAATTAAGTTACATGGGCATGATTTGAAAACACTCAGGGAGCAGATATAATTAGGCTGAGCAAGATGCCATTTCTACAGTGACAACTGGACCATAATCATGCTTTAAAAGGGACATGTTGGTTTAAGCGCCTTTGAAACACTGCAAGCCAAGTGCTTCTACTCATCTACTGCCACTACTCCCATGAAGTGGAGTTGTCAGGAAGCAGGAACCCCATCTCTGAAGAACTCCAGGAGAGATAAAGCAGGCTGCTCCTTAAGGTAGTGAGGCATAACATACCCCACCTTGTCTTAACTTGCTTCTTTCCAGGCTGTCTCCTTGAACATTTTGCTACAGAGCCCCGTAGCCAGCAAGCAGGACCACGAGCTGCCTTCCCCCCACACCTCTCTCTCTCTCTCTCTCTAAGTGATAGCTTGCAGTTCAAATACAATTCTCAGTGCACCACATTAATCAATGAGACTTAGACTCCTAAGTCACTTAGGTGCATCTGAAAATTGTAACTGAACTCACAAAAATAACTACCACCAATTGGCTTCTATGGCCATGGTGGACAAAATTCTCTTACTACAGCAGGGATCTTTCAAGGGAACTAGTGAGGTCCCTTTGAAAATCCTCAGCTGTTGTATAGCTGCGTAGCCACACTGACTTCAATACAACGTTGCTGATTTACATCAGCTAAGAATCTAGCCCAGATCCTATAGTGGTGTGTAAGGGTAAAGAACTGAAGACTATAGTAAACACTAGGAAAGGAATACTGTTCATGGTGGAGTTTAATGTTCTCTTCAGAGAGTCGTTCATATACATCTTCTTTCTTTCGTTTATTGTTACTTATGTTACTGGTTTTTTTTTTTTTTTGGGATGTTTATGGCCAAAGTGCTTTCAAAAAGCTATTTTAAGGTGTTGCTGTGTGGTTTGAACAATAATTATAGTGATGCTGTTTTCCCGCTGAGGTGGAAGTGTGTGAAATAGAGATCTCTCAGTATTCTCACAGCTAAACTGTATTATTTTCTGTCTAAACACCTGCCTCAGAGCAGTGGGGGACATTGGTTTAGAGAAGCACAAAGATTTTATTTGTGGGTGTGTGTGAATAAAAGCCTGCAGTAAACAATCAGTTTTTATACAGAGTCTCTCTTGCTTAAAACACTTATACTTCTGGCTGTGCTTTACAATTGAAATTGGAAAGTTTTTCAAGTTATGATCGCACCTGAATCCATTCTCTCTTCTTCCCTCTGAGCAAAATGATACATTAGGAAAGCTGTGGCTCAAATTTTCAGTTAAATCCTTTGATTGCAAGGAACAAGGAGGTACCTTCTTCTGATTTTGCTTTACTGAAAATACACTAATTTGTGTTTTCCTGTGGTGCATATGAATTATCCTGCAAAGCTATAATATGCTGTAAATTAGTCTGGGTAGACATAAAAAAAATGGATGTTAATCCAAAATGTAACCTGGATTTTTGAACCTTCTAGGAGCCACTGCCCTCTCTCCCTCTCTCACACACACCATGACAAGCCACCTATCTTTTTTTCCCCTCTCTCCTCCCCCCCCCCCCCCCCCCCCCCCCCGCAGCCACCCACTCCCACCTGCCATGATAAACTACCTAGCTTCTCATAAAAAACATCCCCCTCATCAAACCCAAGGCATGGCTGCCCCCTAGTTGTGGTGTTTGAAACGGGAAGGCCTGAACCCAACTTTGCCTCCTTGTCTTGTATCACCCCAGCCAGGTGGCTTCAAGGGGAAGTTCACTTTCTCGTTATGACAGTTGTTCTTATTTCTGGCCCCACCGCACTCTTCCAATGGCAGAGCTGGCACCCCAACTCTGTAAGATTCAATAGCTGTTCAATTATGGTATGTTCTGAAGTTGTAGCGCTACAAAGGCAACTGAATGTATTTGGAGGCAGATCTCACCACGGCGGGAAATAGGATCACCTTTTTGGCTTGTCCTTAATTGGAATATGCAACTTTGAGGACTTGTCTGTTTGACATTTTTTGGGAAATCCCCCTCCATTGCACCTGAACCTGTCTGGCTCTATGAGCGATGAGAGTAGTAGAGTACACTGGGCCACAACATTCACCAGTCACTTTATCACCATGACATCTAGGGTTGACCTTAGCAGGATTAAATGAGCTGGTGATGAAAAACACCTGCTTATACAAGCATTGCTACTGTTTAGAGTTCAGGGCAACTGTGATGTCATGTCCCTTTAAATATTCAGGGAGCTCCATACTCTCCTCTCTTCCCAGAGCAAAGCCTCACTCTTATGTTAGTTTTAGTTTTTCAGCCAGAACAATAAAGCTGCCACAGCAGACAGCTGTGTGTCCATCAGCTCCCTGTGCATCTCTATGTCTAGCTCCTTCTCTGCCTGCTCCAGAAATATAACAGCAACTGCACCTGGATTTCCCCTCAGTGGTCTAATAAAGGTACCTACTTTCAAGCTTTTCACTCCCTAGCCATTGCCTCTATTGCTTGGAGACTCACATCTCCCTCCTTTCTGACCACAGTATTGCCACACTGCACAGTTCCCTGTCTTCACTGTGTTATTCCCAGCAGAGACACGCTGCCCATAAACATCTGCTTGCTTTCTCTTCAGAGACAGTTAACACTGTGAGTGCCCACTATTGTAAGTTACCACACAGTTCTTTCTAAGCAAGCCTATTTTATTCTTAAGGAAAAGGGATTACAATGAAAACATATTAAAAA
Source organism: Emydura macquarii macquarii (assembly GCF_026122565.2). Taxonomy (NCBI): domain Eukaryota; kingdom Metazoa; phylum Chordata; order Testudines; family Chelidae; genus Emydura; species Emydura macquarii. Next base: position 10,537,682 of record NW_027132342.1, on the reverse strand, counting down.
CAATAAAAACGTACACACGTGCTAATAACCTTACCAGAATTCATCCCAGTCCTTACATGGGCTCTGAGACGAGTGGTCCTTCAATAAACCACCCAAGGGGTTTCCTGGTGGTTTCAAGTTTATCATAGATTCAGTTAAGAACAAGCATGTGGTTTTATGGGGTCTCAGTCAGTAGGTCCAACCCTTCCTAGAGATTGGGGCCCTTTATGGACCAGGAGGCCTGTCTGCTTGCTGGATCAGGAAGAAGGCTATAAGCCTGTTTAAAACCAGGCTATTCATCCAAAAATCTTTTTTTGTTTGTTTTTGTTTTGTTTTTTGGTCTGTTGATCCCGGGATAATCCAGTCTGAACTAGCGTATGCATACTGCATAGTGCCTTCAAAGGGCTGATAACTGGAGGAATTACATTAGAATCCTCCTCCTCCTTCTAGAGGAGTTACATACAATTCCACAATAACACTTACACAACTGCATTTTTAATACAATGGACCCCAAAGGTTTAAAATCTAATTCAAAAAAGTTTAACTCAGATCAGTACATTTTATCTTTATTCCATCAGGTGGGGCCTGGATAGGGCAGGATATTGTCGGTCTGCCACGGTTACCACCAACAGAACTGCACCAATGGTAGCATGACAGTGGGTAATTTCTGACAAAACCTTAAAGCTTCAATGTAAATGTTAGGACAAGATTTGGGTCTTTTGTTTTATTCTGCTGCTTTGCCCATCAAAGGTTGTAGTGAGTGTTTTTTTCAACAATATGTTTTCAATATAAAGTGTATTTCAGGCCTTAGGCAGTTTAATTACTAGTTACCATAGTAAAATACAGAAAGCTATTTTCCCATCTCAGATGTTCAGCATCCATCACCACCTGTCTCAAAAATTCCTCTACTTTGGAAGCTAAGTAAGCAGCGATTTTCAAACTTTTTGAGCTAAGCTTCCCCCACACTGAGTTACAGTTTTTGGTTTCACTCTCCCCCCCACCCAACCCAGACAAAAATAGACACATGCAAAAGTATGTTTGATAGCCTTAACACAATAAATTACCTCCAATTAAATTAAATTACTTCAGCAGTGGCTGCTTCTACCTTGTAGCCAGGCTGCACTGCTAGGGCAGGGCCAATTCCTGCGCCTCCCCCCTCAGGTTTTCAGGCTGGGGGAAGGGGTGTGTGACAGTCTCTGGGAGCGGAGCCACCACTGGGCATGGAGTCTGCCGGGATCGGAAATCAGACTTTGTCCCACAGGCTGGGTGGCCCGCAGAGGTGAGTCAGGAGGTGGAGGTGACACTCTGTCCCTGAGCCCTGCCATGTGGGGTCGGACTGAGCCACGTGGCTTTGCTGCTCGTCCCCCTGAACATTTCTCTGTGCCCTCCTAGTGGTGGGTATCTGCCCTATGATGGCACGGAAGGAGTTAAAACTAAAAGAGCCCTAGAGATGCTGTGTGGGAAGCAGCCAATAGGAGACAGGTTGGGAGGAACAGTCAATCAGGGCCCAGCAGGTCCATATAAAAGGAGCTGCAGGGCCGAGCAGAGCAGTGACTGCCTGGAACTTGAGGAGGGAAGACTGTGTCTCTCACAGGCTGAAAGACTTGCAGCACTGTGGACAGAGCTACTGCTGGCAAAGGGGCAAGAGGGGCTCCTGGCTGGCTGCTGAGTGTAGTTAGTTGCAAGCCCTGAGAACAGGTGAAGAAGGTGCTAGGGCCATGGGGAAGTGGCCCCGGGGAGACAGCAGCAGGGAGAGGAATGTGAGGAGCAGCAAGGGGCTGTGATACACAGGGTCCCTGGGCTGGGACCTGGAGTAGTGGGCGGGCCCAGGTCGCTTCCCCCCACCCCCAGTCACCGTTGGGGAAGTGGCAGAGCAAGTTACTGCAGTCGTCATGGTGAAGTGGTGAGACTACGGAGGAGCCAAACCTCCCCCCTCCCCCGCAGAAGGGGGGAACATGGACAGTGACACAGCTGAAAGAAGGGCCACAGGTGAACTGTGGAGAAAGAGTGATGCTGTGCAGACAGCAGACATGGGCGTCGGCCTTGACCTAATCCCCAGATGACCAGCAGGAGGTGCCAGTCTGGCAGTGAGTGGTGCGAACCATTACAGTACCTTGCCATTTGAACACCTCTGCAGTAAAGTATTCAAGTGAGCCACCATGCAGCTGAGATTTAGAATTTAGCTCTGAAATATTGGAGTATTTAATAAAGTACTTTTTAAAGATGTATTTTTCTTAGGGTAGATGTCATGGGATGCTGTACTCACTGCTGGATTACCTCATTCTGTGGATTAGGTTTACCGGTCTGATGCCACCTCCTGTCATTGCTCACTCTGCCTCCCCCTGTCTTGCTTGCTTGGGACTTGGCTGCTCCTGCTTCATGGTTTGGTGCTCCAGCCAAGTCACTGTAAGTTTGTCCTTCCAGGGTGGGGTTTGCATGTCATAGTCTCTGGGGACCCACTGCTCCTTAACTGTGCCACTTCCCCAGTGACTGGTAGGGGAACCCAGATCCACTTTCTACACTGGGTTCCAGCCCAGGGACCCTACGACAGTCCGTCAAGCTCTGCACAGTCCTAAACATTACTGCTGTATCCCTGGACTACTTCCTGTCATGCCTTCTTCTCTCACCCTCAGAGTGATTGCAGCCTCTCCCTTTGCAGCCTCCTTTTACTCTTCACTCTTAGGCTTTATACAAGCCCCTCCAGTTCCTCTCCAGCTGAGCTTCATCTCTTCTTATTCCTCCTTGCTCCCTGGCTCCTTCTCCAGGTTCAGCCTAGGCAGTTAATTGGCTCATCTAGTCACTTAACTCCTTCAGGCCTTGTGTGGAGTGAACACCCCATCACAGTAGGGTTAAAGAAGTATAAGGGTTTATAAGAAATAGATATAATGTAAGGAAAAGGAAGGATTTATTCTAACTAGATTTGCACCTGGATAAAAAAGTCTATTTTCATAGAATTCAGATATCAAAATGGTTGACCAATGTATTCCTCATTTATGTGAATATGTTTCTGGTTTGGTTTCTGTCTTCTGAGGGTATGGGATAAGGAGAGTAAATATGTCTTTAGAAAAAGATATTTCTTTAATAAAATGTTAGTTTAATAGTCCATTGACTCGAGTGTAACAATATCCACAAGAGGAAGGAGGAAAATGTGATGTGTGTGTCGTAGTGGGAAGAGGTGTGTGTCTGCAGTGAAGGGCAATGTATGCATAATAGAACCCATAAAAGACAGTGGATTCTCTGTGTCCTAGTTAACAAGGAGGTCTCTCTTCTTCCTCTCCCTGCTATGCAATATTTTAGAACTTTAACAAGAAAAATACATGAAATACACCAAGGACTTGTCTATCCAAGCCCCAGCTCACTCCTCTCAGTCGTTAAACTGTACCAAGTAAAATATTAAAAAAAAAAACATTACAGACATAACTATCTCTTTGCTGCTATTTGAGCCAGACTTCTTACTGTAGGTCCTCTGTCTTTTGTGACCTTTCAGCACCCTTCTTGGGTGATATGCTATAGTTTCTTCTGAGTTAAGTGGTAGGGTAATCAGGACCATTTGCCAAGCAAACCTACCTTTTTAATGTCAGATGATCATAGACATCTATGATCTCTCCCGTAGATATGGGGGAAATGGGGTTTTCTTTCCAGGGGGCCCATTTAGGTGATTTTTTTTTTTTGGCACAGAAAGCCAAGAAGCCAATATACCATGTGACAGAGTGTGGGAGCTACATGTGTTTCTCTCTCTCTCTCTCTTTCTCTCTCTCTCTCTGCCAGTGTAATCTCACCTCCATGTTAATTCTCCCACAATCTGTTTTATGTATCTGCTTCTTCAGGGCATTTTTGTGAAAGGATGCCAGGTTTCCTTGCAGCTTGTATTCTCATGCACACCTTGTCATTAGAATTAATGTGAATGGTTTTGTGAAATGCAAGATTGTGTCCTTTTAAATTTTTGTGCCTCATAATTTTGTGCATATTTTCTTTTGAGATATGAAATTGAATTAATCAGGTTCATTTCTGGAACAGCAGATGTCAGCTGTTTGTGACCATTAACAAAGTTCCCCTTTTGGATGTTTGCACGTTGTCAGTGTATGAAAATGAAGACAGGGCTGTTAAGAAAAATGAGTCATGGTGTCCCAGATGCTAAAGTATCAGTTTTTTTTCCTGTTAAATTTTTACAAGTAGTATTCAGTAAAATGAAACTTAATTCTGTTGATCTATGGGTAATAGTATTAGGGTGATGTTAAGACAAAGGATATGAGTGACAGTCAGTGGCACCTGTTTACAGCTTCGTTTTAATGGAATGGCAAAACTTCATATTATATGGAAAAGGGATTTGTATGCTTTGGTCTATGTACTCCCTCCACTATCAAGAGCAGAAGGGGGAAACTCTGGAAAAAGCCAAGAGTTTGGCTCCAATGTATAAGGAATCTGCCCTACCTAAAAGAGACAGATGCACAATTGAGGGGAAGGGAGACCATTTCAGAGAGGCTGGAAGATGCATGAAGCAGCCTTGAACTTGGGAAGAGGGAATGAATTCTGAGATGAGATGATCCAATCCTGCAATATTTACCTGTAATCTGTGTAATTAAGGTTCCTAGTGTGTTCCTATGAAGCTTTGCACAGTGTTTGCCTGTACAAGAATAATGAAGTGCTTTTTTTTTTTTCATGCTTCTCTCTCTCTCTCTCATTAATTTAAAAAAAAAAATTTCATCTAAAGAAAACCACACTCTGGATTTGATTATCAGGAAACAACTCCTGATTGCCAGTTGTTGGAGGAGGAAAAGATACTCTACCTTCAGGAAAAGAAGAAAACTGACTGAGGTTTACTGACCCCATGGTACCCAAGGTGAGTGAGTGATTCTGATTAGACTGATCTCTCAACCTGATGAACTACCACAAACAGTAGATGGGGGAACTGTGCTAAACTCTCAGACTTACGAAGTGCCAGGGCATGAGCATCTATGTGTGCATTTTGCCATGCTATGGTAAGATAGTGCCCCCCAATTATTTATTTATTTAAAAAATTGTAATGAAAAAAGAAACAATTTTTTGCAAAAATATTTCCATTTTAGGTTTTTTCTGACTATTTGTATTACCAAAGAACTAAGAGACCCCAAACGAAATGTCAACAAATAATCATCTCCCAGAATATCTGACCCCAAAGCTGTAATATACAAAAAGTGTTTTCCAGTGCAAGTAATCCAAAGTTTCTTACCAACCTCTAACTACCTTCAGTCTTAGCTGTTCACTAAATTTGCTGTTCCTAAAATATGGAAATTGTTTGAGAGGCAATGAAAATGAAAGCTATATTTGTGGAATGCAATGTAACGTTTTCTGCACTGATTATATTGTAAGCACTGCTTAGTTTATTACACTAACAAATACATATTATATGTATTTTCAGAAATAAATACAGTTGAAAGTGGTGACATGCATGAACTATGAATTTTCTGATGCAGAGTTTTAAGATTAGTGCTGGTTGCATATAATGTCAGCTACCAGGAAAGAGATTGTGTGCCAGGAGCTGGCTGGGAACAAGTCACTTCTTGTTATAAAATGAACCCTTTCTCTGAACAGCAGCAGATGGTTCTCACAATCCCTCTCAGAATATTCTGTGTACCTTGACAGTTTCTCTCAGGAAAGGCTTTAGCACCAGGCCTCAGACTCAAAAAATCAGCTCAGGCCAGTCTCTCACAATTCTCATCTATCTAAATGGAAACTTCATTTGGGGGAATATTTAGTGACATTTCCAGTTCTGCGGATTATCAAGGCTAATGTGTAATAATAATTCTGTAGGGTGTGGGGAACTAGTTACAGTAAAATAGGAACAACCCATGCCCCTTTCTCATCATCTCACACTTCTGCCTGTTGAAGGAGAACAGAATTTTGGGGGATTCTGAAATGATATCTTGTCACACTTCTGGATTTTAGCCAGGACTGGAAGAGCTGAAATAATGTAGGAGAGGCTGTGCTTTCAGTATTTCTGGGTAGGATCACAGGTCAATGAGTCGGAAAAATCTCAAAAGAAGAGCTGGGTGAATATTATCAGAAAATGTTGAGGTATATTTGATCGGGGGAGGATAATTTTGTGTTGGCTGTGTTAGGACCCATTCTGCATTGGTTTTCTGTAAATATTCTAGCAAACTAGCTCACTAGCTGGAATATTCACAGAAATAGCAAATTTTAAATGAAGGGTAAAGAATATTCACTGGAAGCAAATGATGAACTCATAATTGTGAGTATTCACACCAGAAAATGTTTCTAAGCATAATTTCTTAACCAATTGGGGTACAGGAACAATGATATGTGAATGTTAAAGTATATTTAATCTTGCCTCTGTATGGGGGAGGGAGGTGGACTAGATGACCTGTTGAAGTCCCTTCCAGCCATACATTTATATAATTCTAACTATGTCCAGTCATAACAACCAGTCAAGCTGGAATTTAAAACACTGAATACTCGTAATGAATCACTTGAGAGCAACCTGTGTAGACCAAGACCAAGAATTAAAGATACAGTGAATAATTTTGAATAGCAAATAAATTTGAGAAAATTATATATTGCCTGTGGACATTTTGTGAACAAAGAGGCTTAAATCCACTGAATAAATGACTTACTCTGAATTATTGGCAGAGGAAAGTGTTCTTATGAGATTTCCAGCCCAGTTTTACAGACCAACTTCATATGGTTGAGCATCCACATTTCTGAATGATTATTTGAACTACAGGTTGGCAATGGACCTATCTGAAGTTTGCCCATCCCTACTTGCTAGGTTGTTTTCCCCTCAAATGAATACTTTCTTTTTCTCCTGAAGCTGTCTGGTATTAAACCATGCAGCCTAATGTCCTTACAACCATAAATCTGGATTAGTGCCTCCTCCAATAAAATCCATGGAAGGGAGGGCTGAGAGGAAGGAAAACTCTTCCTTCTATGATCCATGGGCCCTATCCCAGACCCTACACAGCTGCAGAAGGCAATGCCATCCAAGCAGAGCCTCCTGTGCCTATGCACTAGCTCTGCAGCCTAATATCCATTCCCCTCACTCTGACAGCATGTCTTCAGTGGGTGGAGGGACCACTCCCTTATGCCCCCATTGATAGGGAGAATCCTGCTAAAGAGGATTCACAAGAAATGCAAAACAGTTCTAGCCTGTATAATTGTTTTTTGTAGAACCTCCATGGAGCTGCTTGGAGGGGAGGGATAGGGAGAAGTTGTGCATCCCCACCAATTCTGCCCCAACTGTTCCAACACTGGGCTGCCTCTAGTCCTTCTTTCTCTTGTCCCAATCCAAAAGAGAGCCTTCAACAGGGCCCTGGGAAGGAGGGTGAAGAACAGTGCCTCTTTATGTTTAGCAGGTGGAAGATCCATGTGAAGAAGGTTGCCTACTTGTATGAAACTTGGGGTCTCAGTGAGGCCCAGAGCAATTGTTAAAAATTCTAACCCTAGTTTCACTATCAGAAGTTTATTTGTGTTGCAGCAGTGCATGAAGGCACTAATCAAGTGGCAGAGCACCATGTCTGTACACATGTCAGACTGCCCTAAAGAGCTTGCAGCCTAAGTAGTAAATAGTTCAGATCATTGTCCATGATTTTATAGTAGCTAACATGCTCATAACTTCTGCATCAAAATTAATTATAACAACCTGTCACTTGTTAGACTGACTGTGCCCACTGCCATTGATTCTTAAATATTGCTTGTTACCTCTGACTTCCAGAAATAATAAATTAAAAGATAGAAATGACATTTCCATCTAGTTAATGCCTCTGCTAAGACAGGATTGAGGTCTAGCAGTTTGTCCAGTGTAGTTTTTAAGCTTCGGCTCCTTCAGATGTCCCTATTTTCAAAATGCCGACCTTTTAAACCTGTTCAAAAAATGAAAAAAACAACACAACTGTTCATAAGACAAAACAACCTGATTGGTAAATGACACTGTTCATACTTACCATACCTATTATCTGATTATAATAGTAAAGCTTGAGCTACCATAAACAAACGCTGTGTGCATCTGTTTGCTGTGTGATTTAAAGAATGGCTTCCTGTAGCTATAAATCCAAATCTCTTCTGACAGCCTCAAAACACTGCAAATGAAATTGATACTAGAATTTCACTTTTTCTCATGAACCATTACTGTACAAATGGAACCATTTTTAGTCCTACTTTTATGATCAAACATAATTAATAATAAATGGCCTAAATTAATAACTGTTTCTGAACACATGTGTAATTAAGTCAAATGGTGCTAAATACAATTCTTTATGGAAGAACTAACATGGAGAGGAATGGTTTTTTCCTTGTAAATGCTGGGCCAACTACTGCTATGTAAAATACATGTAATGTCATTTGATTACAAATTTGAATTACAAATTCTGGGGGCAGAATGGAGATTATATATACTCCGAAATATAGTCCACAGGAACAGACAAATTAATGGGACTACTAGTGAGGTAGGAGTTTGTAGGATCCAGACCAAGTAGCCCAATTCTAAAAACTCTTACACATTCCTGTAGTCCTTACTCATGTGAGTAGTCCAAATGAAGTTAGACTAATCACATGAGTAAGGGCTAAAGGATTGGTCCTTTAGAGTCCCCATAGACATCCATGATGACAGTCTCTCTCTCTCTTGATAAAAATCAAAAGGCTTTGACTAAGAGAAAGGATTGCAATCAGACATCCATGTTAAAGCTTCTGGAGTTCCCAGATTTCCAGAGAGGGAGACTGGTCTATCTGGAAGTGGCTACCCTTGCTTGAGGAGAAAGATGGAGGCGTTGTATGAGTGGGATTGGGTGGGCATAAACCTTTTAAAAACTTGTGTGGCATTGTGTGAATGAATTTAACATTTTACAATTTTTTTTCTACCTTCATGTAACACAGAACAAGGAAATTTGGGAGGGGGAATTGCTGCTACTGGATGACATGTATGCATCTTCTCAGGTATTAGGTGATATATTTTACTTATGTTTTTCTGGTGATACATCTTAAATTTGCTTTTCTTTCAGATGTGCTATTCTCCACAACATAGACAATAAGATGTCATTTTTGTTCTCTAACTTCTCTTTTGTTTTATATAATTTAACAGATTGAAATGGTCTGGAATCTAAGAGTAAAAGTGTTAAATTTCCTACAGAAGCAATTAAAATTCCCTCCTGTGCCCTGCATGATGCCCGTACACTATTCTTTCCCTGGAGCAAGTTGAAAGAGAACAAATGACTCACCAGGTCTTGTGCCCAGGTTTGATTCCTGTCCTGTCGGGGAGGTAACTCCACTCTTTTTCCCCAGGAGCCCCTCTCTGATCTACTGGAAGCCTTGGCTTTCTATGACTTCCCTGCTTATAAGGTCTAGCTCTGGGCTCTATTTTCCAGTACCCTCACAATCAACAGTGGTCAGCTTTTTCTGCAGGCCTGACATTTCAAGCAGTCTGTGCACTAGTGTTTCTTTTTAGCCCAAGGAAATGGTTTAACCTCTCTCTGGTTCAACCAGAGATGGAGCATGTAGGCCCCATCACACCTTCTTTTGACAATGGCCTGTTCCTGAGACTTCAGAATAGAGCTGGTTAGAAAATGGTGATGAAAGTTTTCACAAAAATGTTCAGAAAACCCTTTTCTCCTTAGAGGAAGTATTTTTGCTGAAATATTTACTACTAGCAGTACTTTAGATGAAGGCAAAACACTCCCATAATTCACATGCATGTGTCCAGTTGTGCAATATTGTACTATGGAGAGAGATTTTCTCAGCTAATTTCTTTGGATCATTGGGCTTAATAAGCTTTGTAACATACATCCTTGCTCATGTAACTGCAAATGCTATTCTCATACAAGTAATTGTCTAATCCTATTTTGAATCATAGTAAAGAGTTCAGCTCAATAATACCCTAGAAAGAGAATTCCACATATGGATTACAGGTTGCATTGAAATGTATTATTGTGAACAAGAAAACAATATATACTTAGGAACTTTTGGTAGGGTCTAAGTATGTAAGGCAGTAGAACTTCTAGGTTTCAAAAGAAATAAAAAACTTTTATTGGACAAGACAGTCTTCTTAACCTGCACATTAGAGCAATCTTTTATCTTGCTCCAACTCCAGGGTTAAATCAGAAATCATCATTCTGTTATTAATCAGAATTCATTATTGTTGCAATGCTCCCTATGGAGACAAATTTTAACTGCTGATAGCTCTACTCTGGCAGCAAACCAACTTCTCAACAGTTGTATAATTTCTCCCTTATATAGACTCTACTTCATCACATGTACGTGTTCAGTGTTAATTAGTTTGACCTTAGTTTGACTTCATCTTATCCAGGAAGACAGCTTGCTATTTGCTAATGTGCAAATGTTAATTCTAGATTGTGACATCAGTATTGAAATTTCTAATTTTCTTGTGGAGTTTCTATTCCTATTCTCTACAATATAACTCACAGTTATGCATTTTTTTTTACAACACAAGCCCAGACCAGTTGGTTTTGTACCTTACAGTTCACTTCTCAGATGTATGCTACAGTTCAATGCGTTAAATGTGTATATATAAGTGGACAAATAATCTGATAGACAAGTCAGTTTGACCTCACCCAATAGGACGTGTCCATTCCATTTCTTTCATGGCTGGTAAGATACTTATGGTACCTGATAGTGCTTCCTTTTTGAGATGTTAGGAAGCATCTTTCTTTCTTTCCTGCCAAAGAAGGAGCTCTGTAGGAATACTACATATATGTGCCAGGTTTAAGAATACAGCCCAAACTGGATTTAGTGGCTGAAATATTCTTTTATACAGATGACAACATCCAGGGTCTCTACAATATGGGTTTTTTCTGCCACTGTGAATGTATTACAAAATTAGACTATGGGCCAAATTTACCACTGGCAAAGACCGATAAAACTCCACTGAACTCAGTGAACCTATATTAAAATGAAAAAGAGAAAAATAGTGGTTGTGAATTTAATCTTTAAGTTTTTGTTGAAAATTTGAATGTACAATCTTGACATACTATTAATAAACTCTGCATTTAAAGGAAAAAGGTCCTCATTTCTATAACTAATTTGGTATCTGTCTGCAAACACCAACTTGCACCTGTCAGTGTTGCTAGTAAAACACACACTTGTAGGCTTAATAGGTAACAGCCAGCCAAAGGTCAAGTAGTGTCTTTAATAATGCTGCATATGTGACTCCCATTGGCTTATATGGCACTTCCCAATGAGTGGAAAAGCTTGCAGCCTTGGTCCGTTAGCATGTTTCCATACCTATAACCCTTATACAGTAGAGGCCTGTTCCTGCAAATCCTTACTGGTGTGAGTAATACTTAGTAATATGAGAGTAGTCTCTCTAATTTTAATAGGACTACTTATACAATTAAAGGGTTTGGAAGATCTTTCCCTAAATGTGCATTTCTCTTTCACACTTCTATTTTATTATTGCAGGCATTTACGAAGTGTCCATCACCAGAATCTGTATGCATACAACATGATTTATATTATGAACAAACAGTGTATTTTTAACAAATAGAAAACATACACTACATGAGCATGAATAATGTGGATCTCTTTAGCATATGGCGTTTGGGGAGATGCAAATCATTTTTGAACCAGATTCCTTCCAGAAGGTATAGTTTCTTGCTTGTTCAGTTGTTACCTGTGGTCTCAGTGATAGTGGTTTGGAACATTGTCATTATATATGATGCACATTTGAAGGATTATCTGTTTGGTTAACAATGCAGGAAGATAATTTGTTTTGGGCAGTTTCTCAATGTGCTTCTCAAAGCACAAAGGTTTCAGACAATGAGAAATGATTGTAAACTGCAAACATCTGGTAGGTATGTTTACAGTGGGAAATTGGGAAGGATGGTGCTGTGTATATTTTATACTAGATGTTAATTCATTCACGGGATGATTTTCTCCATGTTTACTAGAGATGGGTCAAACCCGGAGACTTTTATTTACAACTCCTCACTCCCCAGTCCCTTTGGCAGTCAGGCTGGGAAGACAGTAGTGGTAGTACTCTGTCAAAACTCACCCACACGCCAAGCCCCACCCAGTTATACCAAAATGAAATGCCAGTCACATTAGACTCTGCAGATTCCCATTATATGATTGTCTCTCTTCTTTCTTGTATTTTTTATCAGTAGTGACATAGCTTTCAAGTTTTGTGAAGCTCCAAGTGTGATGCTTATACAAATGATTTAATGAGCTAACTTGCACATTTGTTAATAATTTGCACATAACTATATATGCCATCATAAAAAAAGTGTATATAGAGTGCTGATGGAAGGCTCTGTCAGAGTACAGACCAGGCATCTATTTCTGGCTCTGCCTGAAGTGATTTTTACCAATCTATTACCTTATCTGTAAAATGGGAGGGAATAATAGTTGCATACCTCCTGGGATAGGGACATGAAGTCTTGGCCTGTAGTAAGGGTTGTGAAGTGCATAGAAATATTATGAACAACAAACGGAAGAGGTAGACTGGAACCCACTGTCTCCTAGGCCAAAGAATATTCTGAGATCAGGTGGCAGCGGCACACCTCTTCTTTCAAGCATGTGGGCAGGTCTACAATGAACCAGTTAAATTGACACTTAAACTTGAGCTAATTAGGATAATTTAACAATTTGACATGAATAAAGGCACTCAATTAGAGAAGAAAATTCCATATTAGACAGGAATAAACATAGGACCATACCCTTTTAGGCCAAACATAACGGGGAGGGGGAAATAGTATCATGAGTTTTTTGTTTAGAACAAACCAAACTCCCTTGATGGAATATTGAAGATTAGATTTGATGTAACAGAATTGTGAAACTATTATTAAAATTTAGAACTCTGATTATTAAACAATAACTTATTGGATTTTATCAGGAAAAAAAAAGAAATCCATTTATTTTTAATCAAATGCTGCCACTATCATAGCACTTGCTTTAGCTTAGTTTAGTTTCAGGAACAAATATATAGGTAATATATAATGCTCTGTTGGGTTAATTATAATTGATTTTATGTAAACCTGTTAGAGAAAAAGTCTATGCTGAGTTATATCTGGTGTTATATTATTTTATGTTCTTGATAGTACAGGAGATACTCCCTGTGGAAATGTTTACTGGAGCTTTAGTTATTTATTTTTTTAATGTCAGAAGACTGTTAGCTAAGGACCTTTTTTTAAAGCTTAAAATATTTCAGTGTTACTGTTAAAAGGATAAAGGAAAGATGAGTCAAACATATGTATGTGCATAAATTTGTAAAAAAATCTAAATGTTTACACCCACCAAAATAATGTTTGTTATATTAGAGGAAATATTTAATGAAGATCTTACACCAGTTTCTCCTGAAACAAGTGCCAAATACCCTAAAGATACATTCTAATATTTTTAACAATACAAGAACTTTAAAATTTGAGAATGCTCAAATTGTATCATCAAGCAATATTGAAACCACATGTATCCTATCTTTTCAACATAAAAGTAGATCTCAATTTTTAAAACTCTGCAATACATTTCAGCCCAGATCCTGCAAACATGTATACCTGTGTTTAACTTTATGCACAAGTAATCTCATCGACCCCAAAGGTACTACATATGTGTATACAATTAAACATGTCCACAAGTGCTGGGTCACTTAAAATATTACTTTGAAGACCATAATTTGGTCCCAGTCCTGGAACAGTTTAAGCACATGCTTAATTTTCTACATGTGAGACGTCCAAGAGACTTCAGTGGGACTATTCCCATGTGTAAAGTTACACACAAACGGAGGTATTCGCAGGATTGAGATCTTAGCCTGCTTTCAATCTCTTTCCAATATATTCAAACTGCTAGACAAAACCAGAATTTCAACAACTTTCAATATTGAATCTGATCCAGCATGGGCTCCACTAGCCCTGTCATTGTTCTTATAAAAATATTTGAAAGAAATTTAGTATTTTAACTCTGCTGCTTATTGCTGCAATATTTTATTTTCATTTTAAAATGTTATTCTCCTCCTTTGATTAACATAGGTGGAGGTGGGAAGAAAAGAAATATCACATGATATTTCAGATACTCATAAGCAAGGATTTTTTTTTATGCAATCATAATACTAACCCTAACGGAGTCTTGGGAAATGTAATATTTGTAAAAGTATTTGAGATCCTATCATGAAAGTATGAATATTCATATGAAGTATTTGTGGGAAAAGATGCATCATTTGAGGTAAGTTGCAGAATATATAGCTTTTCATGAAACCCAGGGGGAAAAAATTTCACATCCATTTCCTTAATTGTGATAAGTTTATTTTTTTAAAGATGGCTCTAACTTTTCCCCAGAAAACACTTGTTTCATATTGCAAGGAACTTGAGAGAGAGTGATTATTCTGCTACAATGCAGGGAGGCCCCAGGGAGGAGGGACAGGGTAGTTTGCCCCAGGACCCGCCACTTGAGAGGGCCCTGAAAACGATGGGATGGTCAAATTTGAGAGGCACTGCAACTTGCTTCATGGAGTCAAACCACTCAGGTTTGGTGCCTACCATCAATAGTGCAGGGAGCAACTAACCTGCCCCAACTGGGCCCAGATCCCACTGCCACTGGCCTGATTGTGCTGGGCCAATGTGACCTGCCAGGCTGAGAGCCCAGAGGAAGGAGCAGAGTTGGGGATACCGCTCTCACTGGCAATAGGGCCAAAATACAAGCAGAGGTGGGAGACCAGTGACCACACAAGTCTGGGCCTTCTGATTTTCTCTGCACCTCTCCTCCCCTCCCCTTAAACCCTTTCATCTTCATGATAATTTTTGGAAGTGGGGGGAACCCTCATTTTCAGATTTTGCCATGGGTCCCCAAAAACTTCTGTGTAGCTCTGCTACAACATTTTACATAACAGGGAGAATTTTAAAATAAGAATGAAGAAAATTCTGTGGAGTTCTGTAAGGAAAGCCTAGATTTGTTTCATACTGATTTTGATTTAGAGTTTAAACTACATTTTAAATAGTTTACATTTACAACAATACTCCCCTTAAATGGGTTATAAATAATACACTCATAGCTGAACTGATGTGTCTATGGAGTGCAAACTCTCTATAGCCTAATGAGTAGATTTAATAGAGTTAAAACAAACTTCCAAGCTTTCACTTATTGGAAAGTAGTTTACAGAAAAATCTGAAGCTCTGTACTAGGAAAAGAAACAGAAAAAGGAGTAGGGGAGAATCTAGGACATTTCTTCACAGATGTCTCATTGCACATTATCATAGCCTATAAACATTTTGTTCCCACTTTTATGTTTAAAATGAAGTCTTGTTTTTTTGTTTTCTTATAAAACACTGTACACAGGGCTGGGAGAGAGACACAATAACTAGTCTTGGCTTAGATGAAACTTTTTTAAAAAAACCAACTTTGCTCAAATCTATTTCTATTTTTTTTTTAAAAGCAAAGCTGTGTAGACTGAATACTAGACTCACAGCCCTGGTGACTAAAGTCCTCTGTTTAGGAACAGAAATGATTGTTGAAGATAATGTTTTTCAGTTCATCTGAGTTTTACTTTTTTAAAGCTTGTTGGGCTGAACCCCTGAGAATTTTAATTTTGTTTAAAAAAAGTACTAAGCCAGATTCTCAGCTACTGTAAATCAGCATAGCTCCCTTGAACCCAGTTTAAAACAAAAAACAAAAAAACCAACCTTGAAAATCAGGTGGCCTGTTCAGATCCAGCATCATCCCTTAATTTTGGGGACACCTGTATCTGTAAAGAGTACAAGTGAATCTCAAATCTCATTTTTTAAAAAGAATCAGTTTCTAGTCCTAAATTCAGGGCAGGCAGCTCAAAATCTGACCCAAGAACAGTAAATAGTGAAGGACCAGAGTTTTATGTTAGATCAGTGAAGAACACAAATCTTGAAGCACCAGAGACATACACCTCTAAACTTTAGAATAATTCTAAATGAACTTGCCTGGAAGACAAGGTGTCTGATAGAGGACACCTGACAAATTAGGCCCCAGAAGATGAACTAGTGCACAACCAGTGAGGAGCAGCTCCTGTGACAAGTGCCTTCATCAGTCACAGCTTGGAACTTTCCAAGGACAGCTTTTATAGTCAAGGGGTCACGTGCAGACTAACAGGAACCCTCTCAGATGCTCTCTTACCACTAGCTAGGGGAGATCCAGTCAGACTTGCCATAAGGAGCTAATGCAGGCAACATCTTTAGAAAAGCAGTATTACCTAAAGAAATATGAATCTTCGGTTTTTAAAAGCCTACTGTTTTCTAGATCTGATGACTCACAGGTCGCAAACCTGGGCCCACGTGGTCTATAGGAGCAGCTACACTCCAGCCCTCCATCCAGCAACCTGCTAGCAAGAGCTAACCTGAGACCTAGGAAGCCCTGAAGTCTGATAGAGTCCTAGAGCAACTGATTAGCCCACTGGTCCTACTTATGCAAGCAGCAGGAACAGAACGCTGTCTGAACAACTGAGCTCTATCCTGCTCTGGACTTCCTGCTCCCCCAGCTTGATTTCTTGGCATCCGACTCATGGTTCCTGAATTCCAGTTTGTTTCCTGCATCTGACTCCCTGGTATTCGAATCCAGCCTGACTCTGGTTCCTGAATCATAGTTCTGATCTCCAGTTTCTCTTCTGCTTCTGATCTCTTGGTGTCCTGACTCAGCTGATTCTTGACTCCTGTCTTGTGACTGCAGACTTTGGCTCTGACTTCTAGGTCTGGTCACCCACGATCTGTCCATGACACTAGGTTCTGATAAGCTCTTCATAGTATATCCAGTGGAGTGTCAACACTCTTCTTGAAGTCCATACCTTCTCAGTATACCAGGATGTTTCTAACTATGCTATACCTTTTTCTCCATTATGCTAGACTTGAAAAACCATATTAAACCGAGATCCTTACACTATGTAAGAATTAAAATCCTTTGGGAATGCTACTGAAGTGACTTATGGAAGTAAATTCAAGCACACACACATTCAGGAATTACATTGTTTTATTATCAGAGCTCCAGAAGTCTGCACAAGAATGTTCCATCTCATTTGCTAGACTAAATTCCAGCACTTCTGGGATTTTCCGCTTACAGTCGGGTGACCTTAAAACCATCCTTATGCTTGCCTAATTATTTTCCAATTTTCATTATTTCCTTTGTACAATAGACACAACCTGGAAACAAGTAAGGAACTAAGTGGGTTTCAAAACTAACATTCACTGTTTAGAGCACTAAATTACTTGTCTTGTACATATGGTGTAACTGGAGTACACTACAACATGTTCTATGCCTATTTTACATAGGCCAGATTTGCAAGTCATTTTTTTCTATTAAATGTTGTATGACATTCATGGTAATATATATTAGGTTTGACTTGGCACTTGGTTCAGAAAGCTGTGCTTTGATTTCATGCTAGCATGACAATTGCTTCAGTGTTTACCACAGTTGTTTGTGGCTGCCAGTACCAGCACAAGATAGCTGCAATGAGAGTTCATCCCTCTCTGAGTACAGATAATCCAAATGTAAATTTTAAAAAAGCTTTTCTGTTTATAGATTGAGTCAATCTGAGTGCATACACTATTAAATCATGAATATTTTCCATAACTAACATCTACAATTACATTTTGCATCTAAATTCCATTATATTCTGAATTTATTCAATGTACAGCTATACAGATTGGCAGAGCACTCAAAGTTTATTCTTAATTTAGTTGATCAGCTCTTTCCTCATTAATTAAATCTTTTCTTCTTATCTAACACTATTAAACAGGGTTGCGTGTACTAAGTAAAGGGATAATGTCATCTAATTTTAGGTTCATATTTTTAAAAAGTTTCATAGAATATTATGAACAGAAATGATTTAATGGTTTATTTTAACATGTAAGTGCATAGTTTGATTCTTTAATTTTGAACCTTCCTCTATGCTGTTGTGACCCCAAATAATATTGTGCTATTTCACAGGAACTGGAAAGTGGAACTGACTGGTGATGGATTATTGTAAATGTGAAAATATGATAAATGTGAAACTAACCAAACTATCTTAATTACCACAGCTGAATGAAATAAACAATAACCAACATAAATGGTGAAAATATTTCTCCGTTTACATAATCTAAGATGTCACTTGGTTTAACAACAATTTTTTCATTTTTTCTGAGTACATTTTCAGTAAAGGAGTTGATTTCTGTAAACAAGTTGGGGAAATAGGTGCTATTTTTATTATAGTTAACATTGGGCACCCATGGGGCATGATTTTCATGAAGTTTTTGAGCAGCACAGTTCTAGTTCAAGTCAGTGAGATCTACAGGTATGTAGAGCCTCTGAAAAATCAGGCCAACCCCTTTTATCCAGCCAGAGAAATTTTGAAATGTGTCATCAATATGCTGATTAGAGTTGGTCAGGAATTGACAAAATATATTTTCATTGGAAAATGCTGATTTGTCAAACCAAAACTTTTCATGGAAACATATTGGTTTCAGCTAAACTTTTGTCAAGAAGGTTTCTTAAGCCCAGGGGTCAGAGCGGAAAGGTGAGACACACCCTAACTGGAGATATAAGGTTTAAGGCATGTAGAAGGCCCAGGTTCATGACCCTTATCCAGACCAAGCTGAGCAGGGTTGTGAGCCTGGCTTTTACACATTCCATGGGCTATAGAATTAATGTTTCTCTGGAACAATAAGTATTTAATTATTTTATACAAAGTTAACCCTGTCCTGCTGGCACTGTTTCTTTTGATTAGAAATTCTATCCTGGACCTCTGAATCAGTCACAGTAGGAATTTGAACCTGAGTTTCCCACATCCTAGCTGAGAACTATAATTATTGGGTTATTCTGGAGTCAGTGTCTCTCTTTTATTAGCCTAAATAAATAAAAATTGAAAAGTCTCACTTTAATTCCATATTGAAACAAAAACAAATTTCAAAACCTTAAAATATTTTGCAAAATGGAAATAGTGTTTTCTGGCCACCATAATGCTGATAGTCAGCTTGTCTTATTTTCATTGAAGCAACATGTCATGGTTTTCTTTCTTTCTCAGAGCTGAATGATGAAATAGCTGTAATGAACTACCTAGGGAGCTGGTTGCTACAAGACCTTGACAAAATAGAATAAATGCCTATTGGTAGGAACATCCAGACCAGTGATTTGGGCTAGTGTCTGCACTAATTATTGAGGCTGTCTTTCCAGCTTTTGCCAAATTATGCAGTCCATGGATCTTAAGGACTACCACTGCTCTCAGTTCCAAGATAGTAGATGGGCTTTGTAATCATCTTGGGCAGGCTAGAAGGCTGCGATCACTTCTTTGTCCTTTTGGGGCTTCCTAGTTATCTAGGTCTTGGATTTCTCTGGCTAGATTACTCTAATATGTGGATGTGGCAATTCTGCTCCCAGGCCTGCCAAATTCAAGCACCAAAATAAACCATTGAAGTTGCTGACGTCAATGCAATATTAACCTCTGAGCAGGAAGAATTTTATACCAATATTTTTTATATTCTATATGATGGAAGAATTTATATGAAGTTGCCAAGTAGCAAATCACAAGCCCTTTAGAAATTCCAGATAACCTTTGAAAAGAGGGTTTTCTACATTTAGGTGGGATGATGTTCCAGTCTGGTTATTCATGACTTTGTCACACATTTAATTTCAATCAGCTCTTCGTTAAACAGGTCAAATCCTATTTGCCTTACTCAAGTAGTTTTGCTGAAGTCCCAGAAAGCAGGATTTTGTCTTTTGTCATAGGCTAAGCAAACTATTTACTAGACATTGGCACACAACTAAAATACATCAAAAGCTGGGCTATTTCAAAGATAAGCATGAAATTAATTTAAATGTTTGGCAAGTTCAGCACTCTCATAGGCAACTAAACCCCAATTATTACAATGAATAATTATATTAATTTGCATAGTGCTTAAGTATAGAATACCAGATGTTTTACAGGTGTAGATCCAGAAAAGGTTCCTGGACTGAAGAGTTTACAGTGTAAATAGTGGAATGCTTTCAAAGCAAACTGAGTCCTTACACACATGTATCACTGACCAATAAGAATCAGCTTCTCTTTCTTGTTTCAGAGTACCTTGCATCTCCAGTTTATATGGAGCCAAAGGAAGTGAAGTTGTATTGCTTACTCAGCTAGATAGGTAGCACATGTGCATGTTTACAGGATCAGGCTGTGCATAAGTAACTTTACTAATTTATATAGTCCCACTGAGCTGAGGTGGACTATACACATGTGTAAAGTTCTCCGCACATGTGTTTGTAGGAGTGGGGCCTTAATAATGAAAGGAGCTTGTTTCCCACTCCTTTAGAAAAGACATTTTTCTTGAGATGCTCCTGGAGCATAGAAACCAAACGGCCATATACTGCATCCTTCTGAGAGCAGAAGAAAGGAAAATATAACCTGTAACTCAGAACATGAGAAGTCAACTAACCAACCAACCAAACCTGGGAAGGGTTTTTTGTCATCAACAATGCCTTTGTGAGTTGTTTCTATTCAGCTGCACTGACTCTGTGCCTTGTACAAATTACTTATTTTTTTATCTAACTATATTTAAAGTTAATAGCTGTCATTGTGATTATATGTAATGTTTTTATGTGTGTGTGTGTGTGTGTGTGTGAGAGAGAGAGCGCCAAAACCACTCCTGTATCTGTACATGCTCATACTGTCATATCCTGCAGGATCATTATGCTCTTTTCCTATGGAGCGACTCACTTCAATGAGTAAGAGGTTAAAGGGATTGTATGATTTTTAACTAATTTTTAAAATGGCTAGTTTTGTCATAAAGCACCCTTTAAATTAGTGGTGTGACTTTTCCAGTGGCGCCCATGCCCCCTTCTCATTACTGCACAGACAAGGCTTCCTCAGCAGTGGATTACTTCTACCTTGCAGCCAGGCTGCACCACAATATCTGCCCCTCCTGTGACATTCCCCAGGGTACAAGTTGGACTGCTGAACAGCTGTGTCCCCTTGATTCTCTAGCCTTGGGTGCCTTTTACACTGCTTTGTTGTCAGAACATCCACTCCTGGCCTGCTCCCACAGCCTTTAGCATGTAACATCACTCCCAGCTGAATACATGAATGCCCTCTCAGCCATTCATGAATTACATACAGGGCAACCCCTGTATATTCCTAGTCCCAGCCTTGTTTCCCCTTAATGTGCATCTGCTCAGTACCCTCCTAGACACTGCAAGCTCATAGTAAACCAGTCATTCTAACACTGGGAAATGATTATTCACCACCCTTGTCATCCTATATAGAGATTCCCAAACATTTCAATCCAAATGTACTGATTTAGCTAAAAACAAGCATTAGCTGCAGAAAGGTAGATTTTAAAGTCATAAGTTATAAGACATAAAAGTCAGAATTGGCTATGAAAGAAATAAAAAGATAAAAATGCAAGCTAATTCCTAAACTTTACCAGGCCTAATAGGTTTAAAAGCAAAATGTCTCTCTCACCATAAACTGCAACAGTTCACAAGCTGGATTTCCTTTCTGACAGGGACACCTCCCCCAGTTCAATGTTCTTCAGGTATCTGTTGATGCCATGAGCAGAGAGAGAGAGGAGGAGGAGTGGGGTGATGAGAAGGTCACTGTCTCTTATTTTTATATCCTCCTTTCTTTGACGATTATCTCTCTCTCTCTGGGGTATAAACAAACAGCCCCATGTGTACATGAAATTTGAACAGTCTCTGGAATGAAATGTAGATTTCTTCCTTACACCATCTCCCTTGCTGGTGAACGGCCAGTTAAGCAGGTAATGGCCTTTTAGCACCTTGTTGGTGTGCTAGTTTGTTTTTTGTCTCTGAGAAATTGGTTTATGGGCATTACCCAGAACTACAGGATATTTCTGTAACAATCATATAGCAAAATCTCATAATCTTACATGCAGCGTTGTTACACACATTTCAGCTGCACAATAATATTCAGCAGACTGAGTTTTCAAGTGCTATCTCACGAGGCATACTTCATACAAAATGTATCATAATCATACAAAAGTGGTGAACACAGGGTACAAGGTGTTACACCTGCCCCCTCAGATTTGCAGAATGGGGGAAGGCATGTGCAACAGTCTCTGGGTGTTGAGCCAATGCTGGGTGTGGAGGATGCTGGGAACAGAAATCAGCATGCTCATTGATCCACAGGCTGGGTGGCCCACTGAGGTGAAATGGGGTGGAGGTAGTGCTTCCTTTTGACCTTCCATGGGGGCTGGCCTGGGAGCCACTGCATGGGGCTGGCACCTGGCACACCCCACAGTTTGTGCATCACTGCTTTAAATAGTACAGTATGTCTTGTTTTTTTCTTATGAAATACTTTTGCAAGTGTCCTGTGGGGAGATCCAAGAGCAATACCAAACATACACAGGTTCATCACTCCACTTTCTCCTTTGAAGCCAATGGGATTACTCATGTGCTTTAAAATAAAGCATCTGTTTAAGTAGCTTGCAGAACTGGGGTCTCATTTTCTGCTGTGATGCTGCAGTAGTGGTAAACATCCTACTGGAAAACTTTAGGAAAGGGTAAAGCACATGAGCAGTTCACAAGAGTGATGTCCACATGCTAGTACACAAGACAGGAAGTGCAACTGAACATCAAAAAAAAACCCAAACCTGTGAAACTAACTAGAGCAATGGTTTTCAACCTTTTCTCATTTGTGGACCCCTACACATTTTTGAATGGAAATGCAGAGTCCCACAGGTTGAAAACCACTGTTATATGGTAACGACAAACTTTTGCGGATCCCTTAGACATAGTCTGTGGACCCCCAGTGGTCCACACACCACAGGTTGTAAACCATTAAACTAGAGACAGAAGGTGAAATCCTGACCACATTGTGAGTAATTTTGGAGTTTTGAGTTCAGTGGAGCCAGGATTTTACTCAGGCCTGGTCTACACTGGCGACTTAGGTCGACTTAGTCACTTAAGTTGACTTACTTACACCTCCATCTACACTGGCACCACTGTTAATTCTAATTAAGGTGTCTCTAAAATCGACTTAATAAGATCACCTCTGCAAGTGGCGTAGCGCCTAATTCGAATTTGTTAAATTGATTTAGTGTCAGTGTATACATAACGTCGGTGTTGTCAATTTAAAAAAAAAACTAAAAAACCCACTTCTTTCTTCCAATCTCTTCACTTTATAGTAATCTGAGCTGTTGTTTGTAACAACAGTTGGTACAGAATTTTGAGCTGAGATTTTCAGGTTTCTTTTCTCCATGGTAAATATCCATGGTAGAAAAATTCATGCTGGCCTTTGTTTACATAATTCATGCTCAGTTCTCATTATAACACATCTATCTTTTTAAATGAATATAGACCTGTGTTCAAATCCAGTGTTGGTGATATGCTGAATGGTGGTGTTTATTGTGAGCTCTTCTGTTGGTTTGTTGGACAGAATAATTCCTTGATGTAATAATTTAAATCAGCATGTAGCATGTCAATAACAAAATTCCAATTATCACTGTGATTTAAGTGACGTCAAATCTGTAATTAGCAAGTAAACTCCTTTGTGATGAGTCTGATGAACCCATGTTAGACTGATATTACAAATACTGTTTTGCTAAATCCATTCCTAAACAAATTCTTCAATATACAGTAGATAGGCAGTGTTTTTAAGGAATAACAGAAGTTGGGATTCAAAGGCCATCTGACAATCTCTGCCATTGGCCTGCCAATAAGGCTGGAGGAGTTATCTTTCAAATCCTCTTTGGTTTAACTGATTGGATAATCCTTTGAACTAAGTTTTATTGAAATCTCTACTCAATTTGTTTAATTTCATCAGTTTCTGCTGAGCTAGCTAAATAGGAATGACTAGCTTTTGATCCCATTTTAATTTTCTTTTGTGGAAAGTGATGTACTAGTATGTGTTTGGATGTTTGCTTTTTGTTTTGTTTTTAAATACCTTCTATTTTATTAATAAACATTTGCAAATCTAGGTTGGTGCTGACTGTAAGCAGGTATTATTCCCAGGCTGACATGGGCAGAATCTACCCCTGGTGGCCCAGTTCCTCAGCTGGTGTAAACTAGGGTAGTTCCATTTGTGCAATCGGTCCTCTTCCTGAGATTAGGGTTTAAATGGTACCTCTGTCATTAACGTAAATCTGGGCCTAAGCTTCCCCCTCAAGCTTGGCTCTTCATAGGGTTTCTCTATAAAAAGCCCTTCAGTCCTAGATCCCTCTGATGGAAAACTCTTCTGCTGCCCCTTTAGCCAAAGTGAAGCTAGAGAGACACAGCCACACGGGGTCATCAGAAATTAATTAGCACTTCCCACACAGAGTGAGTCAATAGAATAACCCTGCTACCCTATTACACTGACCAATGTTACTGGACTGGACTGCCTCCTTTGTTTTAAATATGTGAGTTCTACTGATGCTGAGTTAAAAGGAAAATGAGTTTTAGTGCTAGATTGACAGCAAAAGTTTGGGCATTAACTGTGCAAATTTCCCAAGTGTTCCTCAACTCTAAAGTGAAGGGACCATCTCTAAAGGCAAGTAGTTTAGTTTTCATGCCTTTATCAGTCTTTGGCCTGTCTGCTAAGACTGCCAAAATAGTTGACAGTTTCATTGCTAACCATTATGATTTTTTGTGTGTGATGTGGACACAATCCAATGGGAAGTGGATTGCCCCTCCCCCCCGGCAAATCTTTCTGCTTTTGTTTCCTAAAGAGCATTGAAACACAGGATCAGTGCTAGGTTTTGTCTTTATCAAAATCCTTTTACCTCTTTATAATAAATACACAAAAGCTTGACATATCAGAGATGGTGTTGGTTATAATCTTTAAAGAAACACTAATATATGGTTTAGGCTCCAAGTTTAGATTTTGAACAGGAAACATTACAAAACGTAATAGAAATATTTTTTGTGAAACTCTTAAAACCCTTTGCATGAGGCAAGTGCTTGCAATGTAAACATTTCAGCACTGTGCTAATGCATTATAACCAGAATGTTAAACTCCCTAGCCTGTTGTCATTGTTTCACCTGAATGTAATGCAAATAGTAAAACTGTATAAATAATGAAAAGTAACTTAAGGCCCCAGTTCTGCTAAACACATACACACATGATGAGTCCCATTGAACATAAAGGAACTAATCAAATGCATAAATGTTTGCAGGATTAAATCTTAGCTACTTATTATTCTTTCAGGTTTAATAATTTAAAATGGAATATTTTAAACATTTCTTCAGTTTTTGTGGCAGTGCTCACAGAAACTCCGTTCTGATACTCCCTGTGACCCCATTTGCAATGAGCTATCTATTGGTGGATGCCTGCACCGACCCCTATTGAAATTGCAAGGAACAACTTGTAGGACTGTGGTCTATGTTGCGGAAAGTACTATCCCTAAAGTAGAGGAGAGAGAGACAGAAAGAAAACACAACCCACGAAGCTAAGGGAATGTGAAGGGATTATTGAAAGGATCTGTTTTTCACTGGGAGAGGTAAAAGTAACTTTCTCACAATCTCTGATGTCCTTTCTGGGAGCCTTTGGTCTCTTTTCTAATATTTTTTTCTCCACAAAATATTTGTACTCCATGGAAAAAAGAGAGAAAGGAAAACAATTAAGTTGCCTGCACGGTGAGTATTTGTTATCTGTTGTAGTCACACTCTGTACTAACAAGTCCCAGAGGATGTCAGAGACCAGCCATTTAAAAAAAATTTAGTTTGATGTTCCACTGTAAGAAACAACTTAACAAGCGCAGTATGTTATTGCTAATATGCCACAGTTCTGTGAACAAAGATTTAATCAATGAAAACAGCCTTTTAAATTGCATACACCAATTCATCATAATCTTCTTGTGTTGTATGCTGTACTCAGATTCTTGCCAGCAGTCAATTTGCAACCTTCTGGTCCCAAGAAAATACCTGTTTTCTAACTGAAGATGACCTAAAGTATGCTGCATATAACACACTTATTTCCATTTCTTCTGCTATGAAATGTTATTTTCTTTCTTTTTCTTCTTCTTGCCTTAATGGCAGGGTTAAAGTCTGGAAAGATAAGAATCCTTTCCCTTCATAGGGGATTTCTTCTGAGTTTTGCTTCATTTGCCACTCAGGCTATCACCTCCATGAAAAAGATGATTTTGGTTCCCACTGAATTATTTCTCACCACTGGGTTTCTCAAAGGCATCTGATGACTTTTCTGCACACACAGGGAATCATCTTTAATATTTATGCTCAGCAACCTGGGCAGCAGCTGTTCCATAAATGTTACAAAATCTTGATTTCCCTCCTTGCTGGAATGCTCCAACTATGTAGAGTGGAAGGTCATCTTTAGTTCTCAGTTCACCCTTGACAGGCAGCATAAGGGCACTGCTGAGTCTGTGGTACACAGAGGATTAAGTCTAGCTCAGCTTCCCTCTCTCCTTGTACAAGTGCTCAGAGGAAAGGCCATGAGGATGGCTTCCTGGGAAAGAGGGGAACACTTTTGGGAGGGGAGAGCTCCACATGCAGGGCTTATAGCACTAGGGTGAAGCTCACAATTGGGGTTTAGTTATTTATTTGCTTAGGTTAGCTAATTTTGATTATTTTACTAGAAATATTTTTACTTTCTGTTGCTGACTCATGCCACCTGTTTACATTTTCCAGTTCCAGGATGAAGGTGGAACACTGCAGCTAGCACTCCACTATATCTCACTGACATCTTACACAGACTTCTCATGCAAGACATAGTCTGGCTTAGTGGAAAGTGTGCAAGGTTGCAGGCTAGAAGACCATGATTTTTAGGAAACCCTTCTTTGACTGATAATGTTTATGTGAACTTCACTTTATTAACCAGACTCCAAGCCTACGGGCTGGCAACTATCATTTATGTCATTTTACAGATAAAAGCAGTAGCAAAAGGTAACTTCTAGCAGAGGTGGGAATACGGTTTCCCATCATGCTAGTGCCCACATCTCTAATATGGTACACTCAAGTCTCATTCAGTTATCCATAGTGCCTTTTGGAGTAAATATGCAATTCTATACACTTGGCTATTGTGTCTCTAGCCACTGCTCCAACCCCTAGATTTAATTTCCATCTTAGAGCTATGAAGAGAGCCCAGAAATGCTGATAGATGTACCTGTTTGCTAGACCACAGTAGAACATTGGAACCAATTGGCAAAGAGTGTGCCAAATTAACTGGTAGAGTCTATGGGGTAAATCTAGAGATCTCATGTTCAAACCCTCACAAATAGCTGCCAGAAGCCATCAAGAGCAATGTTTTATATATATATGGTATAGCAAGCCCCCTTGGTCTAGCCTGTTGGCAGCAGTCTCCTCTGGCAGTGGGGCCTGAGGTAACTCTGCCCCCACCTGGTCAAGTCTTATGTCTCTTCCCCTCAGCATCTCTCACGTGGAGCATTTGGTGCAGGCCTTATTTCAGGCCTGTGGAGTGTCCTTCAATCCCACGGGGGAGGAGCAGGTAGTCCTAGTCCATGTATGTGACCCAGGGCCCAGGGAGGTACCTTGCCATGGCTCCTTCTCAGGGCTGTAGAGGTGGTGGTGATAAAGCCCTGGAGGATTGGAGAAACACCAGTCCCTCCTGCAGGCTGGGACCAGGGTCTTTCCTTCTCTGCTTCTTCGGCTGCAGAGAAGCACTATTTCCTAGTCCAGGGGAGTCTCTCCTGCAGCTGCCAAAACCTGCTGGCAGCTACTTTCTCTCCTTCTCCTTTGTTTTCCCCCTGCCCTTTAGGGAAGGCAGGGTTTAAGTGCACCTGGAGTAGCCCTTAATGGGGTCCAGGTGTCTCCAATTGACCTGCAGTAACCTCTCCTCTGCCTGCAGGGAAAAGGGCCTTTAGCATTCTAGGGCTCACATACCGGCCCTGGTATATCCTCCTCCTTGCCCTGGCCAAAATGGCCATTTATAATTCCAGGGAGAGGAGGTTGGCAGTGGGGCGCTCTGCAACTGTGGGGCCTACTTCTGTTCCCTTGTGCACTCACGGATCCAGGCAGAGTTCCTCTGGGTGGCGTCCGCTGACTCCCTTGACACCTTCCGGGAGCGGTGGGCGCTGTCCGGGGCTCTCTGCTCGGTGTCCCCTTCTGGTTCCCTCCGTTTGATCCTTTGACCCTCACTCCCCTTCCTGTTTTCTCATTTGTTGCCCCCTGCAATCAGGTGAGTCCTGAACCGGTGGCTCCTCCCCCTAGGCTGGGGGAGGGGCCTTTCTCAAATAGTATACCCTTTTGCAGCCATCTTGTCTGACTACCACAATATATATATATAAAAGCTTGTTTTGTTTTTGGTCACAATCAAATGGGAAAGCTCTGTTGCTCTATGGAAATTAAGACATTTAAAAGAAAAAGATGTTTTTCAGCTGAACCCGTCTGACATCCAGAAGTCAAAGTGGCTTTTATGGTCAGAAGAGTAATTATCTAAAACAGGGAATAGAGTTCCCTGCCCCCACATAAATTATTTTCTATTCTCCCCAATCTGCTTGCTGTGGGTTCTATTCTGTGTCCAGCTGCATGCCTTGTCAGGAGAATAAGGGGGGTGGATTGTATAAGGAGTCCCATTATTCTCCCCTGCCTATGCTACCTGCACTGCCAGAACCAGTGTGGTGGAAGGAAAGAATAGCTGTTGCTGAGCAGCCACTGCCCTTATTCTTTAGGCTTGTTTCTCATCAACAAAACTGTTACCTAATTTCTAAACTTTATTACTGGTTAGAGCCAGGAAGACCATGTCTTGCTTTTCAGTTTCCATGGGTGAGTTTCCAGGGCTGGCTGTTAGAAAGACATCTTTTCCTTGCAAGCTGAACAAATTTGATTTAGAAATCAGTGAGACACAATAACGTGGAACCCTATAATGCCAATTTTACAGAAACACTCTTCAGAGTAGAACTGCACTTTAATTTTAGCAAATTGAACTTAGAGTTAATTAAATTACCTTCTTCTACAGTTCTTTTATGTAATTGAGTAACAATAAAAACCAGGATTGTACTGGAGTTATTGAAAAGTCTGTTATAATTAAGACTTACACAGTATCCTGAGAGATTCCAAAGCACTTTAAAACTAATAGAAATACAGCACTGTTGAAATGCAGCTACCTTGGGATGGAAGGACAAAAGGTACACAAGTGACTAAAGGGAAAGTTTTGGCAAAGAACACCAAAGGGGTTGGAGGAGGGAAAGCTTATTCTGTGCTGGCTTCAGTAGGGATTGTGGAAACCCAGTGAATCTGAAAATCAGGCCCTGTGCTACTAAGATTTCTTCCACAGCACCTAACAGTGTGTGCAGTGTGCACAGGACTCAACTTATCTACCTGAGAAAGAATGAAGTGCTGAACTGTCCCTTTTGGGATTGGAACAAGAGGTTCTAGAGTCTAAGCGTTTCAAACCTGCGGATTATGCCCTTCAGCAAGGATAATTAACCATTAGAACAGTTTAACAGGGGACATGGTAAATTCTCCATCACTTGGAGACTTTAAATCAAGGTTGCATGACTTTCTAACAGGAAATGCTCTAATTCATTTACCAAGTTTATAACACATTTGGTGAAATTAAGCTCTTTGGAGTAGGGACTGTCCTTTTGTTCTGTGTTGGGAATCAAAGAAGACTGGCAAGAACCTGTTTTCAAGAGATTTGCAGTCTAATGTTTCATACCACTGAGGCTTGGAGAACATCCAGATATAGCCTATGAATTCTGAGATGGTAATCAGAACTTCTGTGATGTTTTGGAAGGTCATTGTTACTGTGAGGATCATAATTTTTTGGTTTCTGGTTTATTTGGCTCCCTCAATAAACCCTGTCCTTGCGATCACTCTACTGTAATGGGAAGCACATACGGAAAGTGTAACAGGGAAGTTTCCAAATAAAAACTTTTTAAATACTCAGGCTTTATCTTCTCTGCCAGAACAATGGGGTTTTTTTCCCAGTAAGATAACCAACGCATATCAGCCATCTTGCTCTAAAATCTTAGTGCAGACAAGGCACTATAGTTTTACCACAAGGTAGCTAGGTGAGGTCAACCATAGGCAAAGGGTATAGTGCTGACCTCACCTAGCTAGCCAGTATTAGTTATCCTTCTGTAAACAAAACACAACCACCCTTTTTTGCAATGAAGACATAGTCCTAGTCTACATGCTATTGTTATTTGCAGTGCTCTTTTACTGTATAAGTAAAGCTGCAAGTCTGTCACGGAGGCTGCGGAACTCACGGATTCAGTGACTTTCCGTGACTTCCACAGCTGCAGCAGCCAGTGCAGCTGAACTCAGGGCTGCTCCAGCATTGATCGGTGTGGCTGGCCGCAGGGACTGCCCAAGTAGCGGTCCTGGGGGCAGTCCCAGGGGCTGCTGGGGCAGCAGTGGTCTTCGGGGCGGCTTGAGTAGCGGCCACAGCACTGGCCCCAGAGGCCATCAGAAAGCAGTTCACGGGGACCTCACAGCAGAGGGCAGCCGGGGGCAATCAGCCCCCACAGCCAGAGCAGGGGCTTGCCATTGGTCTCTGTGCCCTCCCCCGCACCAGCATTGTTACCCCAGGAGCCGCTAAGATTTAGTCAGGGGTATTTTTAGGAGAAGTCATAGACCGGTCATGGGCCATGAATTTTTGTTTATTGACCTGACTTTTACTAAAAATACCCCTGACTAAATCTTAGCCTTATGTATAAGTTATATGGACAAAAATAATTTGAATGTCCAGTTTCTACAGTAATCCAATTTGTAGTAACATTACACCAATAAATGTTTCCACCAAATATACCTCTCCCATATTTATTTTAGACATGAGTTTCTCTACAATCTCTAGACACTGGACTCAAAGAGATTGATATAATATCGAATTATTGTCAATGACCAGTTTCATAGTTAAATTACATTCCTTCCCACCTAAAAGAAAACTATCTTTACACAGTATCCTGAAATATCCCAAATCACTTAAAAAACAATAGAAATACAGCACTGCTTAAATGCAGCTACCTTTCTACAGGGGGTACTTAACTACAGTAAAATTTGATAAGGCACACGCAAGCCCACTTATAAATGAAAAGTCAATACAAATAAAACTTTCCATCAGTGTTTTTAGAACTAGTATTTCCCTGATAAAATGTGAATCAATCAGGTAGTGGCACAGGAGCCAGCAAACAGAGTTGAAATCTGGGGAGTTTGAGTGGGCCTTACAGGCAGAGGGTGTGTTTTGTGGAGTTGTGTGTCTTTGTTTTTGTTTTGTTTTTTGTCTTGTTTTGTTTTGTTTTTTTCTTCAGTTTGCAGCTTCCCTAATTAGGGGGCCTATAAAGGCAGCCACTCAATAAGGCAGCTGCAGCAGCACAGGAGCCAGCCAACAGACCTGATAACAGGGGAGTTTGAGTGGGAGTTCAGGGAGAAAGTGTGTGATGTTTTGGTATTCTGGGGGGTGCTCGTTGGGGGTTGTTTTGGTGGGGATTTTTTGTTTTTGTGTCTTTCACTGACAGGAAGTAGGGGAAAGGTTATGACAGATACAGAGGTGATAGTAGTAGTCACTCAAGCAGTGGAAGAGACAATGAAGATAACTGGATGTGGAAGCTGCAAGATGTACATGATCCTAGAGGGGATACCACAAAAGAGCTTCATTTGTATGACGTGCTGCCTTATAGAGCTGATGGAAGAGAAAATTCAAGGGTTGGAGATGAAGGTGGAAACTCTGGTTGAGTTTAGATGGGGCTCGAGCAGATGATGGAGCAAAGGAATGAGGATGCTGAAGGGAAAAACTCAGACCTGCAGATGGAATCAGGATGAATGAACTCTGAGGGGAGAATGCTGGTTGAGGAAAGTGTCCAGTGGAGGCATGTGACTGTGAGAACCCGGCAGAGGAAAAGATGGGCTAGTGAAGGAGAAATAGAGCTCAGAAACTAGTTTGCAGAATTGGAAAATGAAGAAGGGGCACAGCAGGTGGTGGTTACTGAAGGTGGGAGGGCAAGGAAGAAGAGAAGAGCAGATAGTTCTATACAAAGAGTGGATGAGCCAATGGAGATACCACCAAATAAGAGCCCCAGGAAGATACAGGAATGGTTGCAGAGGATTGCAAAGGAGAATAGTAGACACAATGACTTGCAGCCAGAAAGAATAGAGGATACGCTGGAGAATCGCACCGTGACCAGGAAAAGGCAGGTCTATGTGATTGGGGATTCCCTCCTGAGAAGCACAGACAGGCCTGTAATCAAAGCTGATCCAGAGAACAGAAGGGTGTGCTGTCTGCCTAGTGCTAAGATACAGAATGTGGACCTGAGGCTGAAGAGGATCCTAATGGGAGCGGGAAAGAATCCACTGATTGTCCTTCATGTGGGGACAAATGCTATAGCTAGATTCTCACTTGAACATATCAAAGGAGACTATTCTGGGCTGGGGAAGACTCTTAAGGAAATTGAGGCTCAGGTGATCTTCAGTGGGATTCTGCCTGTCCCTAGGGGAGGACAACAAAGGTGTGACAAAATTCTGATGATCAACAGATGGCTCAGGAAGTGGTGCTATAAGGAGGGCTTTGGGATGTATGGCCACTAGGAGGCATTCATGGACAGAGGACTGTTGGGATGGAATTCACCTGAATAGGGAGGGAAATGGACTTCTAGGATGGAGGCTGCTACAACTGATTAAGAGAGCTTTAAACTAGGGAGTTGGGGTAGATGGTTGAGTGCTGCCTGGGTAATCTCCATGCTTGATTTTAGCATTGAGAGGGAGGAAAATGAAATAAGAAAGGACCCAGCAGTGGGAAGCAGAATGGGCATTAAGAGGAAGGATAGTGTAGATACCAGTCTAATAGGCAATATTGGCTGTAGAATGAGTGTGCCAAATCAGGTAAGGAATGTGAGCGAAGCCAAACAGCAAAAATTAAGATGTTTGTACACCAATGCGAGGAGCCTGGATAACAAAATGGAGGAACTAGAGCTATTGGTAGAGGAAGTGAAACCAGATATTATAGGGATAACAGAAACATGGTGGAATAGTAGTCACCACTGGAGTACAGGTATTGAAAGGTTTGTGCTGTTTAGGAAAGATAGATATAAAAACTAAGGTGGTGGAGTAGCATTGTATATCAATGATGAGGTAGACTGTAAAGAAATTAGAAGTGGTGATATTGATAAGACAGAGTCTGTCTGGGTAAAAATCACATCAGGGAGGAAAACTACTAGAGTTTCCCCTGGGATAGTGCTTGGGGTGTGCTACAGAGCACCAGGATCTGATTTGGACATGGATAGAGACCTCTTTAAGGCTTTTAATGAAGTAAATACTACTGGGAACTGTGTGATTATGGGAGACTTTAACTTCCCAGATATAGACTGGAGGACAAGTGTTAGTAGTAATAATAGGCCCCAGATTTTCTTGGATATAATAGCTGATGGATTCCTTCACCAAATATTTACTGAACCAACAAGAGGGGATGCCATTTTAGATTTGGTATTGGTGAGTAGTGAGGACCTCATAGAAGAACTGGTTGTAGGGGACAACCTTGGTTCAAGTGACCATGAGCTAATTCAGGTCAAACTAAATGGAAGAATAAACAAAAATAGATCTGTGACTAGGGTCTTTGATTTCAAAAGGGATAACTTTAAAAAATTTAGGGAATTAGTTGGGGAAGTAGACTGGACTGAAGAACTCATGGATCTAAAAGTGGAGGAAGTTTGGAATTACTTCAAGTCAAAGTTGCAGGAACTATCTGGAACTGCATCCCAAGGAAGGGGAAAAAAATTCATAGGCAAGTGTTGTAGACCAAGCTGGATGAGTAAGCATCTCAAACAGATGATAAAGAGAAAACAGAAAGAAAGCCAACAAGGAGTGGAAGATGGGAGGGATCAGCAAGGAAAGCTACCTCTTGGAGGTCAGAACATGTAGAGATAAAGTGAGAAAGGCCAAAAGCTAAGTAGAGTTCGACCTTGCAAAGGGAATTAAAACCAATAGTAAAAGGTTCTATAGCCATATAAATAGGAAGAAAATCAAGAAAGAAGAAGTGGGACTGCTAAGCACTGAGGATGGGGTGGAGGTTAAAGATAATCTAGGCATGGCCGAATATCTAAACAAATACTTTGCCTCCATTTTTAATGAGGCTAATGATGATTTTGGGATAGTGGTAGGGCGGCTAATGGGAATGAGGATAAAGAGGTAGAAATTACCACATCCGAGGTAGAAGCCAAACTCGAACACTTAATGGGAATAAATCAAGGGGGGGCCAGATAATCTCCATCCAAGAATATTAAAGGAACTAGCACATGAAATTGCAAGTCCATTAGGAAGGATTTTTAATGAATCTGTAAACTCAGGGGCTGTACCATATGACTGGAGAATTGCTATTTAGAGTTCCTATTTTTAAGAAAGAGAAAAAAGTGATCCAGGTAACTACAGGCCTGTTAGTTTGACCTCAGTAGTACGCAAGGTCTTGGAAAAAATTTTGAAAGAGAAAGTAGTTAAGGACCTCGAGGTTAATGGTAATTGAGATAAAATACAACATGGCTTTACAAAAGGTAGATCATGCCAGACCAACCTGATCTCCTTTTTTGAGAAGATAACAGATTTTTTTAGACAAAGGGAATGCAGTGGATCTAATTTATCTAGATTTCAGTAACGCATTTGGTATGGTTCCACAGGGGGAATTATTAGTTAAATTGGAAAAGATGGGGATTAATATGAAAATTGAAAGGTGGATAAAGAACTGTTTAAAGGGGAGACTACAACGGGTCATACTGAAAGGTGAACTGTCAGGTTGGAGAGAGGTTACTAGTGGAGTTCCTCAGGGATCGGTCTTGGGACCAATCTTATTTAATCTTTTTATTACTGATCTTGACACAAAAAGTGGGAATGTGCTAATAAAGTTTGTAGATGACACAAAGTTGGGAGGTATTGTCAATACAGAGAAGGATCAGGATATCATATAGGAAGATCTGGATGACCTTGTAAACTGGAGTAATAGAAATAGAATGAAATTTAATAGTGGAAAGTGCAAGGTCATCCATTTAGGGACTAACAACAAGAATTTCTGATATAAGTTAGGGACGCATCAGTTGGAAGTGACAGAGGAGGAGAAAGACCTGGGTGTATTGGTTGATCACAAGATGACTATGAGCTGCCAATGTGATGTGGCCATGAAAAAAGCGAATGGATGCATCAGACGAGGTATTTCCAGTAGAGATAGGGAGGTACCATTATTCAAGGAGTTGGTGAGACCTCATCTGGAATACTGTGTGCAGTTCTAATCCCCCATGTTTAAGAAAGATGAATTCAAACTGGAACAGGTGCAGAGAAGGGCTACTAGGATGATCCATGGAATAGAAAATCTGCCTTATGAAAGGAGACTCAAAAAGCTTGGCTTGTTTAGCCTAACCAAAAGAAGGTTGAGGGGAGATACGATTGCTCTGTGTAAGTACATCAGAGGGATAAATACCAGAGAGGGAGAGAAATTATTTAAGTTCTACGCCAGTGTGGACACAAAAACAAATGGTTATAAACTAGCCATCAGGAAGTTTAGACTTGAAATCAGACACAGGATTCTAACCATCAGAGGAATGAAGTTCTGGAATAGCCTTCCAAGGGAAGCAGTGGGGGGCAAAAACCCTAGCTGGCTTCAAAACTGAGTTTAATAAATTTTTGGAGGGGATGGAATGATGGAACAGTCTAGTTTGGCAATTGACTGATCTTTGACTACTGGTGGTAGATATGCCAATGGCCTATGAAGGGATATTAGATGTGGTGGGTTCTGAGTTATTACAGAGAATTCTTTCTTGTGTGTCTGGCTGGTGAGTCTTGCCCACATGCTCAGGGTTTAACTGATCACCATATTTGGGGTCAGGAAGGAATTTCCCCCCAGGACGGATTGGCAAAGGCTCTGGGGGTTTTTCACTTTCCTCTGTAGCATGTACCATAGCTCCCTTGCTGTTGGATTCTCTGTACCTTAAAGTTTTTAAGGCATGATTTGAGGACTTTAATAACTCAGTTATAGGTTAGAGGTTTATTACAGGAGCAGGTGGGTGATGTTCTGTGGCCTGCATTGTGCAGGAGGTCAGACTAAATGATCATATTAGTCCCTTCTGACATTAGAGTCTAGGAGTCTATGGAGTTGAATGCTCTGAGCAGAAACAGAATTTTCTTGATGCAATGTAGGGGTTTTTTTGTTTTATTCTTAACAACTTTGATTCTGATCAGGATGATAAACAGCATTTCATGCCATCTGATTAATGACATCAAAATTAATATCTCAGGTTTTCTTGAGTCCAGACAACTACATTAATTCTCTACAAATCTTAAAATAGATTTATGAGATACTCTGTCCTAGAAGGACAATTTGAAGATATCTAGACAAGATGCGTGCTACCCCCTCTGCTCAATGTTAAAGCCACTAGAAGAGATTTGAAACACATAGAGCTGCCGTGTCACACATATGCTAATATGTTGCTTTTTTCACTGAACCAAGATGTATTGTGTCATTGCTTTGGCAGTGTCTGGCAAATAAACTGGATGAGGATGAACTATGGTGGTAAATTATTTTAACCCAAGCAAGATGGAAATAATGCCTGTTGATAGGAAAATCTAGAGAAGTGGTCTGGATAGGTGTCTGAATCAATCACTGAGGTTATAGCCATCCATTGCCAAATTACCTTGCAATTTCTTATTGGATCTAGCCCTGCCCTCAATTCTTCTGTAGCAGTGGTGTCCTGTAATGATGATCTATGGCAGGCCAAGAAGCCCTGTGATTCATGCATATCTGGCTTATCCTCCATGCCTTAGATTTCTCTGTCTAGAATATTCCACTGTAGTAACAATGACCATCTGGATTCTTAGGCTGATACAGGAGGCCCAACTCCTGAGTGGATCTGACCGCTTTGAATGTGTAATGACAGTGTTCAAAATTTTTCACTGGCTCCATATTCACTTCAATCTTATGTTGAATCCTTAATGGCTTGAGACCCAACTATTTCAGAAATAGTCTCTCACCCTACCCCCTTTTATGATATTTGAGCTCAGCTGGGGTGCTATTGATTTCTAGTGTAGAACTTGATTTGGATCATGAGATATTTAGAAACAACCCCATACTTGAGAATTCTCTCGCCTTGTTGGTTCATCAGAGCTTTATTTGAGTAGCTTTAGGATACATAGTAAATCTCATTAATTTTGTTTAGAATTTGGTAGATTGATCAAAATGTGTATTGTATGCTTTTGTTAGTTTGTGTCTTCTTTTAAAGTTAACTTTCAGGCTATGCTGGTGGTAGTAATTGTGGCATTGGTTGGCAGCCATTGTCCCATCACTTAATGAGAATGGCTGCTGCAATTGGATTATGAATTTGGGCCTGTAGTTCCCCTCCACTTCTGGTAGCATAGATAAGCAGAACTGGGAAGAGACTAGGGAAATGCATAATAAGGGAGCATTTAGTCTACTGCATGATGTGACACTCTGTGCCTCAAAATAGCAGCCTGGAGCCCCTTTATTGCCACTGTCATATAATTATGATTTGTTTTGTACAAAGTATGCCTTGTGAGGTATCATTTTAAAAGTCTTGATCTGCTAAACATTAATATCCTGTTGGAATATATGTGCCACCTTTATATGTGAAGTTATGAAGTATTGCTGTGTATGTTACTAAGATATGTTGTGGGGTGGGAAACGCCCACAACCAATCTTTTAGGTATAACAAGTAGCCAGACAGTGTTAATGGCTCACCAGTACTCAACAAAGAAATAATATATTATCTCCAAAACTGTTTACAATGAAGACTTCACAGAGGCAGCACGTAGACAAAAGAGACTGCTTGACAAGTGGAAGTGGACCACCACATCATAGCAAAATCTTTCCAGCAAGCTGGAAGAAGCTATAAAAGAGGGGATGTGACATCATCATTTGGCTTCACTCCCCTCACAGCTCAAAACCTGGAAGAAATGTCTGGCGGACAATTTAACTGGGGAGGGGGTCTCAGGCTTGAGGAATGTTCCAGCCTGTGTGTTAAGAATCTGTAACCTGCTTGTACCATCTATCAGGGTGAGACATTGCTTGATTTAAATCCTGTTTAGTTTGTAGAACTTAGACTGCAAATTTACTTTTGTTTTGCAAGTAACCAACTCTGATCTTTTATGCCTACCACTTATAATCACTTAAAATCTATTTTTCTGTAGTTAATAAATTTGTTTTATATTTTATGTAAAACAGTTGTCTAGGTTGAAGTGATTGGGAAATCTGCTCAGGTTACAAAGGCTAGTGTACATCCACTTTTCTTTGAAGAAGTGGCAAGCTGAATTATGGACATAAGTTCACAGGATTCTGACCAGTCCAAGATGTAACAGTTCTGGGGTGCAAGGCTGGGATCTGTGGGGGAGTTTGCTAGGGCTTCTCTATTGTTGGTTCAGGAGTAGTTGGGAAAAACATTCATGTAACTCAGTTGGGTGTGTCTCTGTCTGTGGATGTCTGGGTAAGTGTAGTCTGCAGACAGCATCACAGTGTGAGAGGCAACCCAAGTAAACATTCCTGAAATTTAGCTGGGTGTGTGATTCCACCAGCTGATGTGCTAGATGATAACAGTGCCAGGAGGGATTTGCTGTTTATCACTAGCAAAGCATTGGGAGAGACAGCCCAGGCTGGAAAGTTTAAGACAATTTAAACTACATGGCAAGAGTTTAGTGCTCCTAGTGACATACAATTGTCAAATGCTTTTTACTTAGTCCAGCAATATAATGTGCTAAGACAATGCACCATCAGAAAACAACAACCTAACTAGTTGAGATAATTAAAGATGCTGACAAGCCACAAGATGAAAATTAATGAAGCATTCAGTGACGTTTTAGATCAACAGGTGAAGCCGTTTGAATTTGTGATGCATTTTATTTACATTTTGAAAAGTATTTCTGTAGAATAATCTGATCATAAGCCTAATGTACTATTTGAGTGCTCTTGACATCTACCAATATTGCAGAATATTGTTCTTTTTTTATAAGTGATTCAAATGCTGATTTTACTAATTTTTGAAAAATAATTATTTTTCCATCAGTTTATATATTGTCATATTGGATATTTAGTAGCTATTTGGTGCTCTAGCTTCAGGTTGCCCTGAGCTGTTTAACTAATAAATTGAGTTGTATTAAACATCTGTTGCATTATTATTTTCAATGTTTTTGTAATACTCACAACATTTCAAAGAAAGGGACTATACTAATTAAAGTCAGGTTTAGAACTCCTCCATGTTACTGCATACAATAAACCAGTTAAATTCACTGGTTAAACAGATCACAAACACATGGGAAATAAAAGTAGCACATTCTTGGACTCCAACTCTTCCCTCACTTGCACCAGTTTTACTCTATCAGGTAGAGGATCCCAGTGAATAAGGCACTAGTCAAACAGTCAGGAGCCCTGGGTTCTATTGAGATATGGGTTTTGTTTCCAGCTGTGCCATGGACCTACTGTGTGACCATGGGCAAGTCACTTTACCTTTCTCTGCTTCATTTGTGCCATTGGGATTATGGTACTTACCAAAAGTGGCTGAAATTTTTTGCCCCCCAAATTTTCCTGCCTGGTGTTTTGTCAAAGATTCCCCTCCCCCTCCCCCCCAATGGGAAAGAGTTGTTCAATTAAAAGTTTTTATTTTTCTATGGGAAGGTTTTAAATTAAAATAAGAGAATTTTCATTTAATTCTGTTTTAATTAAAAGTCTTTTTTTAATTTAATTTTTTGATAACCAAAAAAAAAAAAAAAAAGTAAAAACTTTAAATGTTCTGGTTTTGTTTCTTGCCTTGTCCTTTTGCCACTGACTGCTATTGAATAAATGATGTTTAGCAATCTGGTTTTGTGTTGTTCTCCCCCTCCCCAGCCCTCTTTTTCCTCTCTCTAACCTTTAAAAGCTTCTCTAACTTTGTAAGCGTTACAGTAGCAAAAGAAAACCTTTTTTAACCCCACCCCTTCCCCAAAAAAAGTAATTTACGGGAGCTAAATGAAAGCGCTTGAGGTGAACTGTGACAGACTGGTTGATGGCTAGCATTGGAAGGCAAGCTAACAAAACAGGAGGGTGTTGAAGGATAGTGGGGTAGGAAGGAGACTGTTCTAGATACATAAAGCTGCATGAAAAAGGCAGCAATGGATTTGTTAAGGCAAGAGTAGGACTTGCAGAGCCTCGTGCTCAAGTCAGGATGCAGTAGTGTGACACTGGTGATTGTCACAATACCGAAGCAGCACCTTCTTTGGGTACTTTCTGTTCCCTATTTGTTCTACCCAGTTCAAGATTGCCCTCTTATAGGAACTCTTTTCTCTGCATGCCTTTCTGGGTCTGGCCCTTTAAATTTGGCAAAGCAAATCATCTGCAGCCCTGAAGTAGCCATTTTTTAATTAGCAGCTGCTTGACTATATCTTGCTCTCTTTCAGCTGTTAAATGCCTATTATGTTTTCCTTTATAGGTAAAGGAAGGAGCACATTCTCACAAGTAGGAAGTAATAACTGAGATGTAGACTGACATGACAGTAAGCAGAGTCTTGAAAGTGAAGACCAGGAGTTAGAATATGATATGGAATATGAAAGGAAACCAGGAGAGAGACTCAAGCAGGGGAAACATAGAGTCAGGAAGATAGTGTTGAAGTGATTGGAAAGATGAAAGCTGTGAGGTAGGGAGGTCTAAGAAGAGGAAGTTTCAGTAGCCTAAGTAAAAGAGAAAGAAGGGAGTTGGAACAGAGTTTTGGCACAGGGAATAGGAAAGGAACAGCTGGATAATGGAGATGTACAAGAAGAAAGGCTAAGATTTTGCAGGAGTCTTGGTGTTAGAGGACAAACAGCAGTAAAAAAATGGCCACAGGATTTAGGAACTGTGGAAATGGCAAGATAGTGGGAGAGAAGATGATTTTGTTATTGAACAGTTTCATTTGGAGAAAGTGACTGGACTCCTATGATGGCTCTATCAGAAAGACAGGTTGTGATGCAAACCTGAACAGAAAAGGTGAGATGTGTGGTGGCAAAGTAGACCTAAGGAGATATAATCTTATAAGGTCATGACTAGAGCTGATTGCACATGTGTGTGTAGAGGGAGTGTTCTGTGGAAAAATTTTCTGGAAAATTTTGACTTTGTCAGAAAACTGAAAAACTATTTTTGGGGGAGGAGGGTTGACTGAAAATATTTTGATTTTTAGATGCAAAACAAAAATTGTTTGAGGAAAGCATACACTATCTGCAAAAAAAAAATTGTTTAGCCAAAACCAAAATTTCATGAAAATTTGACCAGCGCTAATCATAACTGAAACTGTGAGAGGGCTTGCGCTAACCCAGGAGGCATGAACAGAGAGTAAAAAGGACATACTACTGGGAGATAGCTGTTGCATCTATTTTTGTGTTTGTGACATTTCCACAATTTTTTATAATTTGTTCATGGCTCAAAATAGGTCAAATGGTTTTGTCAAATAACATCTGCTTCTCTAACTGATTTGTGGCAAGATCTGAAATCTGAGAGGCATTGGCTAGTTTTGACTGCAGGCATAAATGACATGTTGTTGTTTCTATTCTCTGCTTTGATTAATGTAGCAATAACTCCTACAATCAGGTTTTTAATGGAATGACTGAGTTCAAATTTGGAATTCAAATATTTCCTTAAAACTCATTGTTTCCTGCTGGTATAGTTGGTTGCTAGACTCTTCATAGAAAGCCAACACAAGGTGACAGGAAGACAGCTAAAACAAATTAAGAATCTGTACTTGAACAAATATTTACCAACAATTTTTTAAAAGTTTTCTCAGATCTCTAATGAAGGTGCATCACTATGACATTAAAAGCAGTTATTCATGATGTCACTTGTGTTTTTGATGAAAATGGAATAAAAAAAGTAGATAAATGATCTCCCTTCCCCCATCTCTATTTTATTTACCCAAAATTGGTTTGACTTGACGTAGAGGAGGAGGACACCCTCTTTCATTGCTGTTGATTGTATGCTCTGAACTGCAAGTTAAATTAAGTTTTAGGTTTACTGCTAACATGTTATCTTTTCTGAACTTTAACCCTCAATTTTTCTGGATCTAAAACAGAAGCCATAATCCCCTTATTTGCAAATTCAGTGTCTTGTCTGAGTGGTTATAGTTGCATCAGGGAAGAGATGAGTTCCGTGACCTTGAAACACCCCTTTCATTTTCCTTAATCATGGAAAAATAGTCTCTTTGGGAAATTAACGCAGAGATGGTTAACTGCAGACATATTGCTTTCATCAAAGAGATCCCCACCTCGCTTATCTTCAGCCTAGTCTTGTACAATATTAACTCTCAGAGTGAAGATCCCAGTTGAAATCCGATAAGCGTTTAATCTACATTTCAACATCTGAACTCAGTTGCATAATCATTCGTAAAAAATTACACACAAAATACCTTGGATCATTCTCTTCAGTTCTAATTGGCAATCCAAGAACTAATAAATCTCAACTTTTTAGACTATTCTTACGACAAACTTTATATACACAGGATTCTCTGAGAAGTCTTAAAGAAGAATCCAACAGTAAATATACATATGCAATAGGGCCAAACCATTTTTGGTACAGAAGAAAAGCTGCACTGTAGGAAAGAGGTTGGATTTTTTTTAGAGTACCAACACAAAATAAAGTTCCTTCATTCTTGAGGCCAGGCATGGTTCTAGGGGCAGGTAAATAAGCAGTCACCATGGGCTTTTTTGCTGATTGGCCAGTTATTTTCTTTTATTTGCTTGGCCACTCGAAATGCAGGAAGGCACCAAAAATATTTTCTGCCCTGGCTGGGAAAATGTCTTTGGCTATTCCTCCCTCTTATTGAGGAAGCCACTCCTGGCTGCTTATTGGTGGAAGGGTTCCATATGAAGTGCAAAAACAAAAGTGCACACATTTGTAGATGTAGAAAGCAGCTTTCTACTAGGAGCAGCAACCTTCCTAGGTGCTTAATATCTCCTTTGAACAACAGGTGCAGCTGTCCTTGATTCTTCTCTTGAAGTCACGAGGGAACACCTCTGGGTCATAACTTTGCAAATTGAACTAATATCAACTAAAAACAATCAGAACTCAATAAAAACCTCAAGCCCCTCATTTAAAAGCATGTGCAAATTTACAGGCCTTGCCACAGACACACACATCCAACAAACATGGGACCTAATTCTTCACTATTTTGCACCTCATGCAGTTACTTTTACACCTATACAAAATGGATGTGTATAAAGGACCAACAAATCAGAATGGTAACATTTTATATCCCACTGTGAACAAGGGGGAAATAACTACACCAGATGCATTGCTGTGGAGAACCAGGTCACTGGATTCTGCCAGTCCAGTGGAGAAAGTGGATATTCAAGTTCAGGACTCTTTAAGAATCTGCCTGTGGCCTTATAATATGGAGATTGCTAGGTTGAGTGCCTCAACTGTTGTGATAAAAACACAATAGATTTCTAAAGAAGCCAGAA
The DNA here is from genome assembly GCF_026122565.2 of Emydura macquarii macquarii. Classification (NCBI taxonomy): domain Eukaryota; kingdom Metazoa; phylum Chordata; order Testudines; family Chelidae; genus Emydura; species Emydura macquarii. The sequence goes on along the minus strand of NW_027132342.1, from coordinate 10,494,503 downwards.
ACCAAGTCACAAGGGATTGCTGTAGGCCAAAGGATGGAATTAATCAATTTTCATTAAATTCTTCTGAATCTTAAATACTTTAAACAATTCTGGAGGTTGTTTTTAAAAGAAACCATCCTCTATAGCCTGTCAACTGAAACAACTTGTGCTTTTCAATGCACTTCACCAACTCCCTGTCCATTTCCTCCTTCAAATTATTAATAAATGTATTAATATTGGATACCCCTTGGGCCAAGCTTTCTATTAACCTCTCTCTACTCTGAGCTGCAGCTGTTCACTGTGATGCTTTGTTTCCGATCACTTAATCAGTTGTTTTAAAATCCATCACAAGACTTTGCCTCTTACTCTGTAGCTATTTATTTTTTCTTTTATCTATGCTGAGAAAATTTATCTAACGCCTTTCAAAATCCAAGTAAACTATGTCTCCCTCTCATTTTTATCTACCGCTTTATCAACTTCTAAAAAAAAAATTAGAGGCCCTATTTTTCTCTCACTGAAGTCTGACCCCATCAAACTTATCCAAAGACTCTTCTTTCCTTTAATTAATCTGTCCATCAGGTCTACTAGTAGTGAGATGAAGCTTTTCTTGCCTGCAAATCTCAGGATCTCCCTGGGCTTCTGATATTAAGTAAATAAATGAATAGGCACCACATTTCTAATTTTTCTATCTTCAAGAAGATTAGTTGGGCAAATTCTTTCTTCTTACTTAGATGCATCTGCCTGCTTGAGAAACAGTTACGTAAACATTCTCTACAGATGAAAAATCACTCCCTGCTTTTCATTATTTGTGTTCTCTTTCTCTCCCCCTCTCCTTTACCTCAACAAATAATTTAAACTGAGCCACCAGGAAGTAATAATGAATCAAGGATTCCTATGAAATGTGTCATTCTTAAATTGGTACAATAAATTTAATTAGATCTATGATACTAGCTTTAGTATGCTGACTCTATTGTCTATGCTCCATATCATCAAGCCTGTGGTGCTCCCTCTGTTTTTCCATATGAAGTCTGCTGGTCCAGTACTGGTAGCATTTAATACAGCAAACCATCTGTATTCCTAGGTGGAGAGTTTGAGTCTCACCAAACGATAACTTTATTTTTAATATTAGCCCCTCATATTCTTTTCAGAGTGGCTGCTGGTCATGGAGTTTAAGACCAGAAGGGACCACCAGATCTTCTATATCTTCTGTATATCACAGGCCACCAACACCACCCAGCAACCACACACTAAACCCAACAACTGAAATTGAACCAAGATATTACAACCCACAAGAGACTAACCTATCCACAGGCAGAGAATAGGAAAGACCAAGGTGCACCAAAGCTTAGGCCCCTGCAGTGGTAGGGAATTGATTAAGTGAGATCAAACCACACCTGTTGGTTTTGTAAGCATAAGCAGAAAAAAATTTGCTGGGGAAGTACGCACCTCCCCTTATTCCAACTCAGAGCCTAAAATGGAGCATAGGACTTTATCCAAGAGATTAATTCATTTCTAAATCTTAGGAGGTAAGACTACAAACTTTGATGATTTGATCATTTGATGATTACCTGTTCTGTTCATTCCCTCTGAAGCACCTGGCACTGGCTACTGTTGGAAGACAGGATAGTGGGCTAGATGGATCATTGGTGTGACCCAGTATGGCCGTTCTTTATGTCCTTAAACAAATTTGATCATTTTATTCTGTCAAATGCATTTTCTGCCTCTACTGATAACAGCATCCTTGTCCCATCTACAGGGTTTGTGGGTTGGATAAGGATATTTAAAATTTTTGATAGGTTATCAGAAACTTTTCTACAAAGTCCGTTTGAATTTTTTGTTCTTTCGAACATTAAATGGAAGGCTATTTCAATGCATTGACCTTCTTTATTCATCCAAATCAAACACAACAGAAATGCTGAATAATTACTGCTGTGATCTACATTTATACAGAGAAGTCACCTTTTTACTAACAATGTGAATGAAAGAGGAAATGACAGAGAGAGAACCAGCATAGTGCAACCCTAGGACACTTAAGACCTCTAAACATAAAAGTCATACCACTATAATTATAGCAGTATAGTTAAAGCAGTACAAGTCCTCTACTATTGAGCAATTTCATAGTGGCCTATAGCAGTATAGATCATACCTGTACGGGAAGAGGAATAAGCTATTCTGATGTAAGGCACCCTTATACTGGTCTGTGTCTACTCAATGGGTTCTACCAGTATAACTCTTTTAATTTTAGAAAAAAAATCACACCCCTGAGGTGTGTGTGGAGAGGGTGAGAACATGAAACAAGCCTTTAAGTCTCTAGACTAAAACAAACAAAGCTAGAGGAAGGCTAATGACTCCTAACTTATGATTTAAACTCTAGTCTGCTGCTGCTCAGATGCTGACATCAGCAGCCCCTAGGAAACAAATCTAAACCACATGAATATAAGTTGTATTTGGCTATATTCAGAGTATAGCTAATATTCACATGGTACAACAACTGGATTATTCATATCATCTCTCCTTAATGAAAGAATTTTCAAAACAAAACAAAACAGAAAAACAAACTACCATTAAAAGGTCCACTCTTCTCATTAATAAACCTTCTGTTGATTGGAAGACCTGCGCTATAACACCTATTGAGCTTCCCACTGTTGAAAAATGTTGAACGTTATCAATAAATTCTTGAGCTGAATGACTGGAGCGGATGACGCTTATCAGTTTTTGTTTAGCTGAAAAGAGCTTTTTCTTCTGTAAAAGGGCCATTATGGAACACAGCACACTTTGTTCTTTTCCTAGAAACCATCCACAAATTGGAGGAAAAAATAAAAATAAAACCTGCTATCACTTATGGGGGTGGGAGAGGTTGGATATTTCTGGTTGTTTGGGTTTTTTTGGACATATTGTAAGATTGAAAACACAAAGTAAATGGTTAAATAAGTCTCCATAGCAACAAAACCCTGGTCAGTGAAAGACTTGTGTTCCTATTACAAAGAAGTAGTGATTATGTCCTTCAGGTAGCAGCGAGTAAGACCTCATTATATTCAACCTTTGAATGCTGTAATTTGCACTTTGCTCGAAGGGAAAAGGCAAAACCAGGAAGGAAATTGAGTAGAATTGCTTTTGTTCTCAGTTGGAATGAATTATAGATTTTAAACAATGTTTCCGGAGCAGTTTTCAAGAGTTTTGAAAGATGTGAAATAATTTGCACTGTGGCTACGCTGACTTTCTACCCCAGCAACTTCAGAGAATTAAATTTCTTGGAAAGCAGCAGAACGTTGAAAAATAACAAGTATTTGACACAAATTAGTACGATGCTTACGCTTTCCCTTCTGGCTTGAACGTTAGGTCATACAGGAAACCGTTTATTTAAACAGTGGTCCCTGGGTGATGATTCCCTATGGGCAGATAATCGAACGTCTGTAATACAATTTGAAGCATTACAGAGCCTTTTTGAGGAAGCAGTGGAAATCCCAGACACACGTTAATCTGGTCACATAACAATGCAAGGCCTGACTTTTATGGTATGTCTAGACAGAAAATGAAGGTGTGGCTGTTGGGCTGGTAGGCATACCCATTGTTGCTTAGTCTCACTAGCGCAGGTAACAATAGTAGTGAGGATGTGGTGCCATAGGTTTCAGCATGGGCTAGCTATTCCAGTACACAAGTTCCCAGTGCATGTCCACTGGAAACTCTGGGCACATACTTGCGTTGGTAGCCCACACTGAAGTCCATGTCCCTTCTCTGCTATTGTTACTCCTGCTAGCTAAATTAAAGCTAGTGCAGGTAAGCCTAGCTGTGCTACAATCACTCCTTCATTTGCTGTGTAGACATCCCTACAGGCATGTCCACACAGCCTGTGGCAACAAGCCTCCCAGCTCAGGGCCACAGGCTTGGCCTTGTGGGGCTTGCACTAGTGCACTCAAAATAGCTGTGGAGACAGCATTTTGAAGGTGTGGCCTACTTTTCTCCCTTCAGAGCCTGAGCTCTCACTCAAGTCACAACTTCAAAGCACTCTCTACACTATTGTTTTTAGAGCACTAACGCAAGCCCAGGTCTGTTGGACCAAGCTGGGAGTTTCAGTGCCATGGGCTGTGTAGACATACCCTTCGAGGTGCTGAGCAACTTGCAGCTTTTCTTAAAAACAATAGGGTCTATGAGTGCTGAATACATATGGAAAACAGACAACTAATACACAAACCTTGTGTCAAGGGCTGACCATTAAAAGAATGGTTTGAAACCCTGACCCAGAAGCAGCTTATTCAAAGGTGATTTATAATCAGTTTCTTTAAAAACATGAGGTTCCCTCTCTATGGGTTCCTGTCCCAAGCTCTTTGCACCAGTGCATTTCCCAAAGGAGGACTGGGGCTGGCTGTTTGAAACAATTATTTGTCAGATTTAATTTTTGACAAAATGAACATTTGCATGTAAAATGTCTGCTTTCCTTAAACATTTTTTTCATCAGAAAACCAAAACCTGAATGAGATTTTTAGCTAAAAATTAGCTAAAAACCAAAGACTTTTTTTTTTTTTGGGGGGGGGGGGGGGGGGGGGAGAAGAAGGGGGCGGGATTTGATGAAAAGTCAATACTTTCCATTGAAAATTTTCTCCATTTTATGATGAGCTCTACCTATTTAACACATCCTCTGGAAGTATTTATTTGAAACAAAGAAAGGAGTCATATTTTAGGGTGGAAGTAGAAGAACCCTTGGTACAAACATCAGCTTAACTAGACAGTCCATTTTTCTTTTTCCGAACATTCTGCAATTTTCCTTCCTGTAGAATTACTGTTCTCTGCTTTTTACTTAGGCACTCTCTGAACAGTCCTTTGTCCCTCCTGTAATTCAAGGGCAAGATGTGACTATTGGGACAAGAGTAATAAATGATTCATCCTGGGAATGTGGTGTTTGCTCTGAAAAGAGACTATGTAAAAACGGCATCTTGCACAACAGATCAGCTCCTTTTGTGTATTCAGACATAATCTGACTTTAGTGGCAAAAACAAGCAGCAACTGTGTTTTACTCTTTTTCGGCTTGTACAACCTCAATTACTGGTGATGTGGTGCATGTGATAGAAAGAACCCAGTCTGTTTCTGAGGCTAGATTGAGTTTGCAGGACTAGCTGTTAGTGGGGAAAAACAACTCTTTACCTATGAAGAGAGCATGCTTGCTAAGGAAGTCACTGAATGGCAATGAATGAGATAGACAGAAAACTTGATACCATTTTTTACAGACATGTTCTATGTGGGCAGATTTATCAAGAGAGAACATGGTTCATATATTTAGTCTAGTGAGCTCTGAAAGCCCTTATATTCCAAAAGCACGTTGAGTTAATATATGGCTTGGTGACTTGTAAGAACATGAACAAAAAGTACTCCAATGTTTTTGCATCAGTGAGGGTGGGTAAGGATTTTTAACCATGTTTTACAGATTTATTTGGTTTGGCATTGTCAAGGAAACTTGGCACAGCTGTTGTGGAGGCTGAAATGGGTAGTGGTGAGAATCTGCTTGTTGAAAAACTCAGAGGAAAAGAAAGCAGCTTGGGAGATGTCCAAGATAAATCTGTGCACTTGTTTGTCAGCTGTCAGGACCATAATCTCAGTTTATATACACTATGTTAATTAGAGTTGTAATGATCTGTTCAGTGCATATTGAGCATACACTAACTTGCAAACGTATGGTTAAAGCCAATGCCAGAACACCCAGGACACTAATTAAATACAGTGTTGCACATAACAACCAATTCAGATGTTTTTGGTGGCAACGAAATAAATTGTCCTGCTCTAGGTAATGCTTGGCCAGACCTTTTTAGGCACTTCCATTTTGTAATCCATTACAGCCATTAACCCACTGATTTTCATACAGGAGATTTTTAAAAATCTACATATTAAGTACTTCTTTAACAATGTGTGTTAAATGACTATATAGTCATTGAGACAGACCAGCTGGGTGAGGTCGTATCTTTTACTGGACCAGCTTCTATTGGTGAAAGAGACAAGCTGTTGAGTTCCACAGAGCTCTTTTTCAAGTTGTCTCTTTCACCAGCAGAAGCTGGTCCAATAAAAGATATTACTTCACGCACCTGGTCTCACTCATATCCTGGTACCAACAACACTGCAAACCTATATAGTCATAGTCACAATGGAAAGACCTAAGGTACAGTCCCTAGAGTAAGTGACTCAGATACATGCTTAAACTAAGTAGCATTATTGGAATAAGCAGATTTTACAGAGAGAGAGAGAGAGAGTGAGTTCCAGCACAGTACTCCCTGCAGAGCTATCTATCAACCAGTTGTACACCTCTTACCATGATCTGCATGGGAAACCTCTTGTTTTCCTATTACCAGTCATTACAACTTCATGTTGTATTGGGGCAGTTAATTGCCATTTATGGAATGTTCCTGATACACAAATCCTGCTGTAGGTAGGTTGTAAAATGACTACACTAATGTGTAGAGTAGGAATTAGAGGAGGAAAAGTAATGTAAGGGAGGGGGACACATGGAATAGGAAAGCACATATTGCTGGTGGATCAAAACTGTGATGAATTTGTGGAAAGTTTTCCTTCCCTCGCAGAAACAGAATCTAACAATGATTTTAACTTTCCTATTTCAAATTTAACAGTTTTAGCAACTATATAAGTACTGAGTATTGCACATATAAAATGAATATTGAATGAAAATTGCAACTCCAATAGAGACATATAAGCAGAAAGCTTAGTGCTCTTGTTACAGTAGTGATGAGCAGGAGAACCTGCTACATTTTGACCTACTCCTTTTTTAACACTTAGGACCATGGTGCTTCAACTGTCCAGTTACCTAACAAGCCCCATGAGTGCCACTGAAATCCCGTGCTTTTGTCTGTAGTTAATCAAATAGCAAATGGGGAATTGAAGTGAACAGAGCAATGAGACAGGTGCTGAACTATGGTTAAAAGAAGAATCTGCTATTTTATTAAATTATTAGCCAATGAACTCCTTATCAGACTCTGGAGCAAGATTGTTCTAGGGTGGAATTTAACTGGGCATCAATAGTTCCAGGTTCTACAAGTCTGAGGATGGGTATGATGGCAAAGCCCCCTGGCCTGCCTAGTGACCCTGGCACAAAAAGCCAGAGTCCCAATCTATTGCCTTCATCCACACGAGAGGTAGGAGAAATGAGGGGAGCCCTATACTGTATGAGAAATGGAGGTGTATCCCCTTGCTGTGCAATGTTGTACCCAAGGTCCGTGCCCAAGCAACCCATAGGTCTACAGGGACTTCACATTAGAGGCTTTCTCAACCCACCCACCACAGTGGAACTGACCAGAGTTGCAATAACTGTAATGTAAATCACTAAATCAGACCTTTGGGATACCAAATGGAAAGTGGAAAGACTCACATGCTTTTGCCAATTTTGTCACGTGTGGAAAAGTCCCTTCCAGACCCCCTATAAAGTTGGGCTATCAGCATGGCCCCTGGAATCCTAAGAGATCCAATATTCTGGGAAAGAGTGGAGATGGAACAAAGCCAAAAATGGCTACAGACCAGCAGTGGGCAAAAGCAACCCTTCTTTCCTCCCCTTTCCCTGGCAGCTGGAAGCCACTCAGTTGGTCTGTCCTGAGCCCAGTTGTCCAATGACAGCAGGAGCCAGTGGGACAGAGGCCAAGCAACATCCCTTGCCCAGGAGGAAGGGAAGACCAGGAGAAGCCTAAATTCCGCATACCCCTGCCCCACCACCAAAAGAGAGAGGCTGGGGATGCACCATACATATTTCATGACCCAGTTACCAAGTGAGCTATTCCTTTCTTCAACCCTCAGGTTCCCTTGTGTTTTAAGATGCAGATGGTGAGTTGTGTCAAACCAGGTGAAAGTGGGAGGGATAATATTGTATAAACAACATCTGCGGTTGAGCCACAGTTTTTTGCTAGAAGTGGCACAGATTCCTATATTTCACTGGATTTCTACTTAACTATAAGCCCCCCTGAATACCCAGGAGGCTAATGCCTGGTGGAAATAGGAAATGTACATCCACTTTTTAACCAAGTCATGTGTAGTTGTCAAGGGTGTGTGCGAGCTGGAAGAATAAATCATATCAACTACCAAGAAATTGATCTAAAAATTAAAAATGCAGTCCAATTAGCTGTTATGAGAGATTCCAGCTCTGGTGAGCCAGTTCCCATAGGCTTCATTTGAAAGTCTTAATGCACAGTTTGATAACTCACTTGTTGTGTTCAGGCTGGAAAGCAAGCTCAATTACGGTGTTTGCATTTGATGCAGCATGGTAGCACTTGGAGGGCAAAGGGAGACTTTGGGAGTAAATTTTCACATTAGTGCAGTGTGGTCTCATCATGCTTCCTACTCCCTTACATTGCCTGCTGATTGTTTAGCTTCAGAAGCCCCTCAGTGGAAACAGTTTAAGGCATGAGGAGTTTTCATGATTTCACTGCCTTGTGGACAATGCACACAGTTTGATAGTTGCTGGAGCCCACCTGACCTTAGGCTAGCTCTGAGGATTTCCTTTGCTCTTACTGGGTATAACTGGCTGAAGCTTTACGCAGCATTTTGAAAATGTACTTCTGAGAATAGTAAAAACAATGAGAGTCTGATAGCACCTTGTCAGATGGGTTGCATCCCACGAAAGCTTATGCCCGCAGAAATTTGTTAGTCTTTAAAGTGCTACAGGACTCTCTCTTTTGCTGTATACAGACTAACACGGCTACCTCTCTGGAACTTCTGAGAATAGTGAGATTGCTGTATATAAAGAAAGCTTAATATCAATCTACTTAGGGTTTATGGCTCCCATCACCACACAACAGGGTAATGTGCTCAGATTTGCATTGATATGTAGGACTGGCTGCTGCACTTTGCACCAGTCGGAGCTTTTTCATTACATGTTCCTAAATGATTATCATGATGAAATACAAATCCAGGTCACCACTGCCTGGATCATTGTGACCAGGTCTGAGATAGGCCTCTGACCACTAACCCTGTAGGCTTGCAGACTGTTCTTGCAAGGCAGGTTTTCTCCAAATGGAGCAGTTTGGGCCTTTCGCATTTTACTAATTCAAGATGTCTGCCTTTTTAGTTTCTTCAGAGAACAGATCCATTAAATTTCATTACTAGCATTTACTCCCATTCAATTTGAACTTGTGTGCAGTATATTGCTGCATTAAAAAAAATCTTCTTTTGGTTTAGAGTAGTGAAATTCATATTGTGCACTTCTAGTACCAATTATATGCCATGGGTCAAGCACTAATACTTTCAATCCTTTTGATTTCAGAGACACTTCATGGGTGTAATAGAGCATAATTTTGCCCAATATATTCATAATGAATATTCCTAAAATCTAATCATAAGATTATCCCAAAGAAAATCCAGCATTCTTCATATATTTATATTAACTTTATATTAACTTATTTATGGTGATAACTAGCTTTTGAAATGAAATATGTTACACGAATTGAACAGTAGGAAGTTAGAAGGTACAATTATAGTAATTACTTCCAAAAAGTTCAATTTATCTCCTTGCCATTTCAGTACACAGGGCAAATATTTATGCAAACATCTGCATATAGAATACATGCACATGCATCTAAGGTTTATAACACAAATTTACTTCATAGTCACCCCATTTACTATTAAGATAACAGAGTTGAAATTTCCCTTGAGGCATAATTCAGTAGACCTGCTGTTATTCTGTAGTCCATGAGGTTTAGTTTAATACATGACCTTATCTGTATGTAAATTAGTTGTTTTAAATACATATTATCTTTTATTTAGACATATTTATTGTTCAGGGGACATCATGGCCAAGTAGAAGGTGAACTCTAAATACATTTTAAACTGTGCTGTCTCCTGACAACAGAAAAATTATGTTAATCCTTATTTTAATACATTACATTCCTAGCACCTCTCCAATTTTTAATCTATATAGTGATAAATTACAATTGTGTTCTAGTTCTTCCATTATTCATTTAATATTTGTGTCAATTATGGGAGCTAGTCATTTTAAATTAAAGTCTTCTTAAAGCTAAAGTAGATACAAGAGGGTGGGGTGGTGGAAGAGGCTAGAGGAAGGCTAGTATATCCTTCTACCATCTGACCTCCCTGAACTTGGGGCATTCACCAAAGAGGCTTTCCGGTTCATAATGACTTGTCTCAGTGGAGTCTGTGAGGGCTTTTACCTCTTTCTTCACTCCGGCATTATTTGTTCCCCAACAGTTCTATGTCATGACTGTACCACGTCTTGTAGCCAAGACAACAATGCCATTATAAACCAACTAGATAAATGATAAACTAGAAGGAACTGGTGACTTCAGCTGGGTAAAATTTTTCATCCAAAATATTTTCTTTGCCAGAAAATGCAGATTCAGGTCAACTGAAATATGTTATGAATTCTTGCCAAATTTGCTGAATTGTTTCTGCTGGGAAAAAAAACCAGCCTTTAAAATCTGAAAAAGCTAAACATTTCATTTTGATATTTTCTAAATAAAATGTTTCAAATTGAAAAATTGAAACAACTTTTGGTTTCAAAATGAACTTCAGTTTAATTTAAAGTAAATTAGAAACTTTTTAAAAAGCTCAAAAATGAAAGGAAATGTTTCATTTTGGGGTTGATTTAAACATTTTGTTTGACCCAAAACATGTATTTATCTCTTTTTTAACTATTTTGTTTGCCAAAATTAAAATAAAATATGTACAGGTCAATCTGAAATGAATATATATATATATATTTTGTACGGCAGTAGGCAAAAAAAAAAAAAAAAAATCACTTGACTCTACCTGTGACTATAACAGTTTTCTCTTAAAGTGTCTTGTGCCATTCCAGCTCAAATGAAATACCCAGGTTGGGCTGAAGTATTGATTTCATGTATAGCAATATGATGTGCTAGCCTCCAAGTCAGCATGAATTCCCTCAATTAAATTTTTCTTGTTTTTTGTAAGGTTACTGTTTCCACTGGTCACATACCTTTTTAATGAAGCTTTGTATCATTTTCAAAGTGGGTGGAATCCTCTCTTTCCCATCTACAAACATTTTACTGTGGTTGTTTAATCTTCTAATGGTGCAAATCTCAGCCTCTGGAAAGGCAGAAAGCCTACAGAACAGGGATGGCTAAGCCTTCTCCCTGAATTTTTTTTGCTTTCTATCATCATGTACTTTGCTCATCAAAAAACAAAACAAAAAAACAAAACAAAAAACAAAACAAAAAAACCCCAAAAGGAAGCATTTTCAAAGCACAGAACCTTATTTAGCCAGCAGAGATATTTAAGAAGAAAATTGTATTTCTCACCCAGAGCCTGAACTTGTATTGACCTCCCCAAAGCATTTACTCTAGCCTGTGTCAACCCTGAGTCTACAATCAGTCTACAGTACACAAGCCATTGCACATTCAGATACTGAAAGGCAGCTATAAAATATACAGCATGTAGGATTCTAAAGTTACCTTGGGAAAAAGTAGTAACAAATTCTAACTGAAGAGTCACATATGTGCATATATACTCTTTCATATATTTTACAAGGCCATTTGAACAAGAAGAACGAGCATCTTCATTAAATGAAATTGCAAGTTCTTTCATTCCCTGGTAATAGCGGTTATGTCATTTGATTTGTCCTTTCATGTAATTTTAACCAGTTCTTGGTAGGGCATGTTCTCTTTCAACCAGATATATGAGCACCACATCATGCAAGGTATGAAGCAGTCTCTATTCCTGCAGAAGTCAATGGGAGGAAAGGACACTTAGCATATTTAGAGCCTAATCCTAAATTAGAAGAGGAGCCCAGAATCTAATTAATTGGGAAATGTTTCCCATATGTTGCTGGGGAAAGCACTAGTGTATTGAACAAAGGGATTCACTTTAATTGGTAACTGCATTTCCCCAGTACAACTAATAAAAGGGTCATAGGGAATGTCTCAAGACTGAATCTGCTTAGAATGTGCAAAATGATTTCCGCAGGCTTTCAAATCATGTGTACATTGTTTAAATGAGAATGTTTTCTTCATTTGCTTTACACCCCACAAACTTGTTAGAATTAAATGGATCCTGCTAGCACTATTATCTAAACTATGTCAGGAAGTAATGATCAGTTCTGAGGACGCTAAATGGATTCTACTGATAACTGGAGTGCTTTTTTAAATAGATAAAAGGACCAATGTATTAAATTAGGATAGTGCAGAAAAGCCAGAGATAAAAAATTACTATAATGCACACAGATAGTTCCTGTAACTGATAGTCTACGGGTGAAATCCTGATCCTATTGGCATCAATGGGAGTTTTGCTGTTGACGTCAATGGGGCCAAATATACACCACAAGTCTTTAGACACTTGAATAACTTAAATTGTTAGATGGATCAGTGCTTGTGCATAAAGCCCAATTTGGAGTTTTCCTCTCACGCATTTTTTTGTCAGATAGATGCTGAAAATTTTCTTCCTGCCTTCAGAAGAAGTCCTCAAAAAGGATACCATTCTCTGGCTTTGAGGAAGGCACTCACTTCGAAGAGGCTGTAGCCAATCAAAGTAACACCCTCTGACACTTTTGATGACCACATAGTGTCTGTGAACAAATTCATTGCTTTTTAAAAATGTGTGATTCTACTCTGAAAAATGACTACGTAAAATTATTTCTTTCCTACTCAACTGATCTAGTCCCTGTGCACATTCAGCTGCCCTACTTGACTAAAAGTAAGCTTTTACCACTTTACCTCCTTTTAACTATGCCTGGGGGAATTATGCACCACTATGCGCGCATGGAATTCATGTCCCCCACAGATTTCTTTGAATTTCTGCAAAAAATGACTTTCTGACAGGGAAGCAAGGGGAAGCCACAAAAGTGGTCATGCACCCCTCTCTAGAAGTGCAGATATGTCATTTTGGAAAACCAGAGCAGCCAGAGGAGAGGTAAATCACTGCGGGGCTGGAGATGCCATGGCCAGTGGCTCCTAACCTGCGCTGGGCTCGGCTGCTAATCCCGGCTGGGCTGTGGGAGGACGGGACTTCCTCTTCCCCTGCAAGGGGAGACTGGGGCCAGGTCAGACTCATCCCCAGAAACCTTCCCCAGCACTGCACTGTTGCCCCCTGCTTCCTACCCAATCACTTCTCAGCCATGGGGGAAGGATCACTTTACATGGAGCTTCTCCCAACCAACCCCCATGCATCCACACCCCTCTCCCACACCCAGATCCCTCACTGAGCCTCACCCCCCCACAGAACCCTCCCAGCAAGCCCCCTGCACCTGAACCCCCACCCCAGCAAGCCTCACCTATCTGCATCTGGACCCTCCACTCTTGCACCCAGACCACTCCTGCTAAGCCCCCCCCCTCAAACCTCCACCCTGCTGAGCCTCAGCCCCCCAGACCTGGACCTCCTTGATGAGCCCTCCGTACCCAGACCCCCACCACACCAAGCCCCATTCTCCTAGCACCTGGACCCCCCTGCTGAGCCCCCACCATCTTCACCTGGCCCCCCTGAAGAATCCTATTGCCCAGAACTCTGCAATGAGTCTCTGTGCATCCAGATCCCCCCCACACACAGACCTCCCTGCACCCAGATTGCCCCACCCAGAACCCTCTCAACCCACACCTGGATCCCTCCCACACTACGCCACTCCACACTTGAATCCTGCCTGGCTGAACCTACCTACCCACACCTGGTATGCCTCGCTCGGAGGGGGAAGGGTCTCAGTGTTTTTCTGGGGCAGGCTCAGCCCTTGTGCCATGTCAGAGTCGGGTGCAGCCTCATAGCCAAGTCAGTGCCTTGGGGAGGGAGGCTGCAGGGTGATCTCCCAGCTCCATGCAGTCAGTGGCCTGTGCTCCCCACTGCCATGCCGGAGCCTCCACATTTATAGATTGACAAATACAATTTGCAGGATTTTAAAATATCGTGCACAAATTTTTAATTTTTTGACACAGAATTCCCTGAAGAGCATTCTCAGCTTAGCAGAGCCAATGCATCTCAAGAGAGTGAGCTGGATTTTATCTCTTCCATCAACAGAATCATTAACTTTAACAATAAAGCCAAGTCAGTCTGTAAAGTCAATGGAGTGGCTTTCAGGTATAACTGAAAGCAGCATATGAACATAATGGAGTTGTCTTCAAAATACATCGTCAATAAAATGTAGTAAAATTCCTCTTTCACAGGAAGAAGACAATGGGGAGGTTGCACAGGTGTCACCGGTGGGAGAATGTGGTATGCAGAATTTTATAACTGATAATATGCGTAAAGGAAAGAATACATCTTGACTTTCAAATTCAAGGTGGAGCTTGCAAGACTGGTAGCTAGTTGTGATGCTGACTGGATGAGGGGGCCCATTTATGATATTATTTAACATCCATATGTCAAAATTACAATAATTCATAAGAGATAGGCCATGTCAGATACCTATAGAAAGGTTATAATTTGCTAAGTATGATGATATTGTTTATGTGCATATGTCAGATTTGTATTGAAAGTTATGGATATGTTGGATGTATCTGTATTTCAACTTGTGCTGTGTTTCTGGGCAACACCCCAGACAGGATGGCTGCAGCACTAGCCTGCTGAATGGCCCATTAAGGAAACTCACAGGTACAATGGACCCAGGGGGAGAAGGCAGGGATACACCAGGACTTACTCATGTTAGTTACACAGTTACCAGGTTTTACTCATGTGACCCTGACTCCATCTTATTTCTGTAAATTTTCATAAGCAGCATGGAAAGGGACATAAAAGGCAGCTGCACCACATCCATTTTGTCTTCAGTCTGAATCAACTGAAGCTGTGAAACAAAGGACTGAGACACATCCAGGTACTGGAAGTACACCAGAAGGACTATGCAAGCCTGCAAACTCCACAGTTCTACTGGAAACCTGATATATATGGACTTTCAAATAATTTGTATGTATCTGCTTGCTTTAATCATTTAACATTTCTCTTATAACTTTTTCTTTTCTTTTATAATAAGCCTTTAGTTTTAGTTACTAAAGGATTGGTTGGCAGCGTGGTATTTTGGGTAAGATCCAAACTTCTGTTGATCTGGTAATGTGGCTGACCCTTTTGGTCAGAAGAACCTTTTTGGTAAAAAGCATAGAGTTTTAAATTACTTATCTCTTTACTGGACCTAGTGGCTGATTGGGAGCCAGAGACTGAAATGCAGTAAAGGGGGCTGTGTATATTTTGTTTTAGTTTCTTGATAACCAGTGTGAGGAATCAGAAGCATTGTTTGTGGCTGGTTGGGAAGTCTGACTTCAGTGTCACCCCCCAGTGCTGGGAGAATCTGCTCTCCTTTTGCAGCCTGTCCTGATCTTGACATTTTCAGGTGGCTTCCCTAGGCATGGACGGGTCACACTACTAAAAATATTCATTTTTTAAACTGAATGCATATGTGCTGGAGCCATTGAATCACAATGCAAGTGGAAACCAGGGATGCCATTTTTACAGTCACTTTTCAGAACAGCATTGAAAGCTGATTTAATAATATGACCTTTCAGAGTGAACTAATATCAACTGGATCTTACAGTCTCTGTGAAAATGGTGAATGGAATATCGTACAGGATACCCATTTTAGTACACCCCAACTTTTTTTCTATATCACCTTTCATACACTTTTCATATTACTATTTCACTCTAATTGTATTCAATCCTGTAACAGTTTAGGGAAAATAGAATTGCATGTAGTGAAAGTTAAAAATGAATAATAGTGGGGCAGAGGATTAAAGAAAAGGCAAGAAAGAAAAAAAGATCTCAGCTGAAATGTAAAAAGGGGTGGAGTCAGTGAGATAAAGGAGTGCACAGCTTTTGCAGAGCTGTCAAGCCAACAACACTGACTTTATAGGGAGTGACTGAGTTGAAGTTATTTTGAGATGAGTGGAGAGAGGAAAAAGATAGTTGCAGAGTCCAATGGTGCATGTGCAGGGAGAGATACATTTGTACCAGTAATTAATCTAGAATAGTTTTTTAGTAAATCAAAAAGACACTATTTTCAAGCTTAATATCTCTTAAGCAGGCCTGACTAAAAAATAACGTTTTATTTCACTGGAAAAGGGAGGATTCTTGTATTATGTTTGGATACTTGGAAGTTACTTGCACTCAGAGAGAAACCAGCAGACAGGAACACAGAGAGATGTAAACGCTCACAGCCTGGGTTTATTATTCTACTCTAAGACCAGCCAGAACTGGCTGAGCTATCCCCTCATAGGCTAGCTCTGTTAGCTATGGCAAGCTAGGGAAGACACCAAGTACTCAACACATTGGCTCTCCAATAGTATATGGCCAGTATTTCCTGTCTGGAAGGTTCATAAGACCTCAGTCCTTGACACTAGGTGATTCTTTATGCATCTAGATGGAATATGTGGTTAAATAATAGGGCCATGCTTTTCAGAAGTGACTAGTGTTTTGCGTGCCTCAGTTTTTGGGTGCTCAGCTTCAGACATCTTAGAAAGTCTTTATTTCAATGGATGGGTTATGAGGACTTTCTGAAATGTGTCAATAGGTCTCAAATTTGGCACTCAGTAATTTAAACACCCAAAATCACTAGTCACTTTAAAAGATCTTAATCTATGCCCTTCAGTCGAGTGCCCTGTACTTCCAGGTACCTTCTGTCAGAGTTACATTGCTAACTGCACCTCTGTTCCCTCTCTGAAGATATCCACTCAGTTGTTAGGCCTCCTGCTTTTATCTATCTTGGAGCAGAATTCCACAGTTTTCCTGCTCCTTGACCAGGCACTGGGATTCAGTACCTGTGCATCAGTCAAATTATTTCTGACATCTGCAGTTCTTCCCTTTGGGTATCTGTGACCAGTGGTGTCTAGAATGACCAAACTAATTTCTTAAACCAAGGTATTGCTTATTTTACAGTAGGAACAACACTTTTAGAGAAAATACATTTTAAAACCACAAACAGTCTACATGCATGTCTATATTACCTAAAGATTTACCATCCCTGAAAGTAAATTAGGCAGGTGTGATGGAGCTTTCACCCCACAATAGCCCGGAAAGGTAAATAAAAGCATGAGAAGCCAGTTAGCCATAGATGGCACCTGGAGGGGAGGTAGGAGGCCATGAGACCTAATTGGGGATGAAACTCACCTGGGCAGAAACAGGCAGGGCTTCTGAAAATCCAGGGAGCTGATAATAGAGAAGAAGGCTGCAGTGAGGAAGCCTACAGTCACATTCCCTGTTACAAACTGGGACAGTAGCAGCCTGTAATAGGAGTGTAGGAAGTAGTCTAGGAAAGGAGTAGTAAGGCTTGAGAGAACAGACCTGAACTGCTAGTTTAAGGATCCCTGCAGTGGAATCTGGTATAGAGGGTGGGCCCATGTTCACCTACAAACTACTGCACGAGTGGTGCAGTCAGTCTGGTAGATAGGGAGACTGTGTCTGAGATTGTTTGGGGAGATACTCTGGTGAGACTCTTGAAAGGGAGGATGATTGTGACTTGGTCAGAAGAGTAAGCCACGAAGGAGAGGCGTTGCAGTTCCTGACCAGTGAGACAGGTAATAGGCTGAACTGATAGGGCACAGAAGGTGGCGAACCAATTCCCTAGGTGTACCACAAGGGGATGCCACCACGTGGTGAATAGCATGGCCCCAGTACTGCAGGCTTAACTTGATCAGACACTCCCAGCAGGTGCTTGTGTCTGTCTGGTTCCCTTGAACAACAACTCCTTCCCACAGAGAGCATTCTTTTCTTAAACCTGCCAAGGCTCATTTGATTTCTTGTGTTCCTGGCCCTTTTCCTGTCCTTGCACTGTCTTTTAAACAGCCCTTATGTGTTTACTGAGCAATGGTTTATCTTGAGCAATATTTTTCTCTCCCTGCTTTTTTTCCCAACAGGCCCCCTTTAAACTGACCCAATATATACATACAGTAAACATTCCAATAACTAGGTCAACCTTCTGTATTAATGAATTATTACAGAGCAGCTCCAAATACAATCCAGAAGTTGTGATGTATCTTCCAGTCAGTCACCTACAATTTTCTGTATGCATTTAGCTCATCTCTACTCTGAGTTTTATTAAGAAAGTGTAAGCTGTTTAGCTGCTATTGTTAGAAAACATCTGACATCCTAATTTGCCAGGTGCTAAAACCTAAGGATGCAATGGCATTCTAACAATGATATAATTCTGCACTAATAGAGATTTTTATATATCTTCCTAGGTAAACAGTTGCTAAATTCTTTTAATCACTTCTTAAATCTCGCAAGAAGGGCAGCTCTGATGCCCTATTTCCTTTCTTTCTCTCACCATGGTCCTCAAGCCTCATCCATGATGATGACAATTCCTGTGTGAATTTAATTTCTGTTAACTTCCCCTGTGATTCTATTGTGTCTCACTTCTTCTTGCTGACCCATTTAGCTTCTACTCTAATTTCATTCCTCTAGTCACTCTCTAGACCTGACTTTTAGTAGAATTAGTCAAATACCAGGGGAAAAAGTGTTTATTGAATAAATTATTAGACCAAAACCAGTAAAATTTAATCAAATAATTAGTTCTACAAATAACATTTGGACAGACCTAATATTTGCCAAGCGCTGTTCTTTTTTGATCTGTCTTTTATGGAGTTCCCTTTCTCTGTCTAATACTTGTTCACCTTGAACACTGCTTAGTCTCCAGATCTCCCCTTCCTATTACTCCTTTCACTTTCCCCCTGTGTATTAATTTCTGCATAGGGGTTAAATATCCTATGACATGTCTCATAAGAGGAGAGGTCTGCTCAGTGTCCTTGGCCAAAATATCCAGTGTGCTCTGCATGGTGTATTGAAATTGTAAGCTTTCACTTTTCATGTGCAGGGAGTTTTCCTGGTCCCACTTGCAGGCTAGGGGCCTCTGTAGGGAAGCATACAATCTAGGCCTAGGAGTAGTGTGTTTTCAACCAGATAACCTACATTAAAGAGGGGTGAATTGTGCCTTTCTATTTTAAGGGAGTAGCCTGCTTTGTCTCTAGGTTGGGTTCTTGTGTATTATCATTCTGAATTCTAAGAAATAAAGTAGTGTTATGTTACAATGTTCCAGTATCTGACTTCTCTGTGTGTATGTCCTGAACATAAAAAGCTCGTGGCTGCATTTCAGTGGTAAGTGTAATAAAACCTGTAGGTGGGATTTTCAAAGCTTCCTGTAGGATTTGGATGCTCTGTTCCCACTGATTTCTATGGGAATTCAGCATTCAACGCCTTTAGGCAGCCCCAATCTTTGCAAAGCATTTTAAAATCCTTCAGGATGAAAGAGCCTATATAAATGTTTGTTTAAAAAGCAAATACAGTCAAATCTCAAAGTGAGAGAATTTGCTGGCCATTACCACATCCACAAGTATCTCCTATTCTAAGTATAGAGAAACAACTGTGATCAGCTCCAAAAATACTGTACAAATGTCACTTTTTTAAAATGGTTACTTTAAGGATTCTACTGTTATAGGTGGAGATAATAGTTAAGTCTGTCTGACACTTCCCATTAGAGACTATTTTCAGAATTATAACTTTACCAGACTTACACTATTTGAACTGAAATTTCCTTTGCTGAGTATCTAGCTCAAGCTGAATATTTTCTTTGTCTTTGTCTTTTTTTAAAGTTTCAGCGAAAAGGTTCAGCTGTTTCTCAGAATGAGATTAGGGGAAAACACAGTGTAAGAATTTTTAACATTCTCAAAACAGTTTCTTTGAGATGCTCTAGAATCTCCAGGCTGTGAAGCAGGAACTTAAAATTTGACAGAGTAGTTTCCTCACATGAAGGATGTGCCTTTTGATATTTCCATGAAAATCTGCCCAAATTTTGCCAAGTTAGGAGCCTCTGAAAGTCTGTTTGCCTATGGTCAGTGGAGATCTGTTAGAATGTAGCAGATACATTCTCCAAAGATTTTGCCTACAATGAGAATGCTCCATCTCTTCCTAGCTCCTACATGCTGACTGGACTGTGCATAAGTCATTCCCACAGAACAACTGGACATGGTCCATCCTGCAACTGCAGGGGCTGCACAGGATTTTCCCTGCAATTGCTCATCTAAGTAGCTAGGGGCCTTGGTGGTACTGGGCTCTGGAACTGAGAGCTGAGAGAAGGCCTCTCCTATGCTTTCAGTGCACCCCCCTGCTGGCTCCCAGGCAGCAAGAAGGAGAAGGAAGAAATCATCTGTCTGGAATGCAGATGGGTGAGGAAGCCAGGCCTCTGGGGGTGGTGAGAGGGAGATTAGGATAAAGGGTGGAGGGCACGTGGGGAACTAGGACAAGGAAACAGAGTGTGGCAGTGGGACTGGGATGAAGTGGGAGACTGGGGTAACCTGCTGATCAGTTACTCTGTTTCCTCAAATAGCAGAGGCCTGTGTGGTGGATCTAAAGATTTTCCCATTGCTGGGCCATGTGGGAGTCATTATGGTTCCAAGATGATTTTTTGTTTGCTTTTTAAAAAAAGTAGGAAATTACATACAAAAACTCCAGTAAATATATTAAAGTTGTAATTCAAAGCACTCAAAAGTTAGGAAATGCCGGCATTAAGATTGTCTGGGCAATCTTAATTTGGCCTCTTTGCATGTGTACACTATGATACAGTCTTTAATTAGATGATCACATGTTATTTTTTCCACAGGACATAGGGTTTAATTATGGTTGATACAAAAACTGTCTTGACCATAAAATAATCTCAAGGACTCTTATGAGGTCACATGGCATAAAAATGGATTAGGCATTCTTTAAAATGTTTATTTGATATTATAGTAGCATCTGGAGGTCTCAGTTGCTCACCAATGTCCCATTGTGATCGGCATTGTACACAGACACATAATGAAGAAATTGTCCCTTCAACAAGAGAACTAATAGTTTGAGTCAATGACAAGAGTCCTACAACAAATAGACTGGGGAAACTCAAGGTAACAATGAGACAATAAGGAATAGGGTAATAAGCAGTGGTCTCAGCACACCAGTTGCCAGGCCATGCTGAAACAGAAATGCTTGTGTTTGGCATATCAGATTGTTTGATCATTTTGAGGAGATTGATGATTGACCGCTCAACCTTCTGGATGCTCTGGAGATGAGCACCATAGCACCTTCAGGAAGCTTGTGGTCCTGAAAGTCGTCTTTTCCTATCAAGAAAGCACTCCTGCTTGTAGAATGATGTCTCAAGCACTAGGCATATTCACTAAATGCAAAAAACTCTCTCTACAAGGAAGACTTCATGGTTTATTGCTGTAATTCTTCTGTTTGTGATACTAATTTTCCAACAAAATGATCAACTCAGTCACTCTATATGCTTAGGACTTGTCTACGCTAATGTAGATGCAATTATACCAGTATAAAAATGCTTATGCTGGTATAGCTTATTGTGGTTCGGAAAGCAAAATAACTATACCAGTATAAAGCACCTGTATAACTATGTCAACTCTAGGGTTTATATCAGCTTTTAAAAATCACATCTCTAGCTGATACAATCATCCTGGTATAACTTTTCTGGTGTCAACCTGGCCTTATTGAATGCTCTCTGCTATATCTTCCGTGAAAAAGAATAACAAAATTCATAAAGTTCAGATTTAACATGAAATAGAATGGAATAGAAATACACTTTTACCACACAGACCAATTAATGTTGCTGCTGGAACCTTAAGTTTGCATTTTCCAGCTCATTGTGACTAATTGTGCTTCCTTAGCATTACAAATTTTTTCATTTAGTTTCTTAGGGTTCTTTTAAATGAAGAAAATATTTCCTGGGATGCAACATTTAAATGATTCCACGTATGCTTTGAAGCTTGCTCCTCACTGAGTGAGTAAATGAGGAGTGAATGAGGTCTGGAGGGGCGTGTACCTGCCACCACTGTTGCTGCTGTTCTTGGGCTGGAGGTGGCTTTCTACAAGGATAAATGAACAGAAAAGTTAGGTGAATGCAGCTAAAAAAGTAATTGTGGAAATTCTTGCAAATTAGGCCAATCAGCTGTACTACTGTTTCCGACCCTCTTAATTTACTTCAACACAAGCATTTGGGTAGGCAAGTTTGTCTGCAACAATGTTTGAGGAAAGCAAAGTGTTCCTGAATACTAGCACAAATACTGTTCTGGAGACTATTCACAGCATTAATGCTGCTGCAGCCATTTTGAAAAGTGATAGAGAATTTCTTATTGATTCACAGCTATTATCCTCACAAAGGTTTTTAGTACCCCTGAACTGAAAGAGGGTCTGTTCACTCATAGCCTAAATTTCACTTCCATAGTTATTCACACTACCTTTTCCCATTTATGAATGTGTCTTGTGGACTGGGTTATTGATGTCCAAATTCTTTTGCGTAACTAGTATATGTTGTGACTAATGAAAAACAGGTAATTCATCAGACCTCTGGGCAGTGAATATTGCATGATTCTAGAATTGACTTTGTAGAGTCTCTATTGATCCCTTAAATACTTAGTTTTAAGACTTATAGGGGTAACGCTGTTTTTCCTGTTGTAATTGAAAGTACTAGTGATAAATTATGTTATCACGTATAATAGCTTTTGGAAAGAGGACTGGTAATACTTCAAACAAAAAATGAAATAACTAAAATTAGACCTGTGACAACTGACAAAATGTCATTATGAAAATTCATTCTAATAACCTAAATTTGTTTCAATATTTGAAACTTCTTTTATTTGCTTTCCGTGAACATTCATACAAGTGATTTTTAGCAAGAAAATTCACAGGAAATTATTCATGCCAATATATATTTGCCTTCAAAGTGCTGTGAACTCTCAGCTGGATATGTTTTGCATGAATATTCATTCCACTGATAGCTCATTCAATTCCTTCTCCTGTTTTTATACATGTCCACCATCCAAATCAGCCAGCTAAAATAATACTGTATGCTTTAGGTGACCAGTGGCATAGTGTGAATAGTGAATTACAAATAAAGAATACAAAAAGAAATATTAGCATCAGATAGCTATTGGTCCATGGGCTAAAATATGTTTGTTTTGTTCTTTAAACATATTTGAAACTTATCACCATGTATAACTAACAGATAATGGGACTACATTTGTTGAATAAATTGTTCACCCAGTTCTAACTAAAACCTAATATGAAAGTCCGTAATGACATTCGTCTTTCCCATGTTTGACTGTTATATCTTTTAGTCCTGTTATAGCTGCGTTGTCCAACTAATGGCCTGCGGGCCAGAGTCTGGCAGCCAAAGGCTGCTATATAGCCTGCCAGGCTAGCACAGCCCCGGCCCAACAACAGCAGCAGCATCCCTCTGCCAGCTGGAGCTGAGGAGCAGCCCTTCCCTTGCCAGGACTCAGGAGCAGAGGTGTGTGTGGGACCAGCCACTTCTGGCTGGGAGGGGACGCTGCTGCAGGCCTGTCCAATACCCCTGGAGCTCTCACCCTGCAGCAGCCCTGGCCAGCTGGGACGCTGCTTTGTGCAGTGCAGCAGCTGCCTGCGAAAGCCCAGCCGGGAGAAGCAGCCTCCCTTTCATGTCCAGGCTGGTTGCCAGGCGCAGGGGCCAAGTGAACCAGAGCTCCCTTCCTTCTCCTCTCCCCACCCCAGAAGTTTCCGGTTGGGAACCAGTCCGGCTGCCAGGCAGGGAGGGGAAGCCACCTCTCCCAGCCAAGCCCCCACAGGCAGTCACCACGCTGCAGACCAGAGGCCTGGAGGAGCCAGGGTTAGAAGTGGCTCCCTGCCCAGCTGCCAGGGACAGCAGCCAAATGTGCCGGGGGGGACGCAGTGGGAGAATTACCCCCACCCCAGTGAGTGGGGAGAGCACAGCAGCCATGGGTGAAGGGGGCTTGCTGTGAGACACGTGAGTCAGGTGACCAGTTACGTGTCCTTCCCCAAAACTCTTGGCATCTGTACCTCCTCTCGCCTGCAGTCCTGTGCCAGTTGGCTGGGCCCCGATGTTGGCCCCGATCTGAAATTTGCTCACCAGTCCCCTGAGTGAGGAAAAAAATTGCAGTGTGGCCCCTCCCGCTAAAAGGTTGGACACCTTGTGTTATAGGACGGTGAGCTTGCTGATAAGTGGCACCTGCAACAGATTTTTGGAAGTCCTTAGCACAGACAGCAGCGAATTGATTTTAATATCCTTAATACATTCATGACGAGCTGTTTTTCTGCTCTGCCAAAAGCCCTATAACCTCTTCATTGTATTGTAATATGCAATGTGCTTTTAAATTACCTTTGTGGAACCATGGTGGCTTAATTCTTGTCAACTGAAGGACATCAAATATCGATATCCAGCTTGCTTCCTGGCCCTAACTCCTAACTGTAAATACACCTTCTGAGTCACACCAGGGTTTAGCAAAAGCACAAGTAACAAAGTTGCTAGAGAAAGCATTGAGAAATTAAAATAGGGCCTGCCAACATATTATTCCCTTTGATAATATTTTGTGGATTTTTTTCCCCACTGTCTGTGTCTTCTGGAGTTCAAATGTAAATGGAGATACAATCAGTAAAGCCTCTAACTTATATTCTCATAGCCCTTTAATGTAAGTTATAGATGAGATGAATAGCTAGATGATCTCCTGTATGGCTCCCTGAACACTTCTTTATAGACTTTTGTTGCAAGCTGCTTTCAAAAATGAATACTGAAAAAAGCCCATTTACTGTAAGGCCTTTCAATGAGATCTGGCTGAAAAACAATGCATGCTTCAGGGGTGAGGGATCAAGAAAGAAAATGTTGCTACTGAGGAAATGGATGTTAACTAAAGAGCCACACACACTGTAGCTGTGACATGAGTAATTTGAACTATAGCGTAAGAAAATGCAGCACAGCCGAGAGATTTTTTGACCAAGGTAAAATGTGACCATTCCAGTGGAAATTGTGCTTGACGTGATAAAACTCATTTGAGTGTATTTTGTGGGGGTGGAGGGGCTCTGCATGTGTTTGGTTTTTTGTTTTTGTTGTGATAATCATCACTATTTACTTACAAAAAACAAAAGATGTTGGGGAAGAACTGAATGGCTCAAAGGATTCTTAATAAGTGAAGAGATTTATACTTTTGAGTTTTGGGAAGGAAGGATGCTTGTGTGGTTAAAATACCTGGTTGGAATACAGGAGATCTGGGTTAAATTCTTGGCTCTGCCATATAGGTCCTGTGTGACTTTGGGCAAATCGCTTAATCTGTGCCTCAGTTCCTCGTCTGTAAAAATGGGGATAATAGTACTTCCTTTTCCCCCATACTTTGTCTCATCTAGTTGGATTTTATCAGTTTTAAGGCATATCTCCTATTATGTGCATATAGCACCTACCACAAGGGGGCCACTGATCTCAACTTGGGCCTCTGGGTGCTACTGTATTACAAGTTATTAATAATAAAAGTCACAGTACATATCTGAGATAGAGAAATAGTGACCAAACGTAGCTAGTCTGATGACTGTTCACAGCCCTTTGTGAAATGTTTTACTCTAATGTAGAGGGCTGCTTTTAAGACCCAGATCCTCAACAGTATTTAGGCACCTAAGTGTCCATTGTCAAACACTTCTCACTAACTGGCACATGTGTTGGGAGTCCGGTGAGACCGGACCAGAGAGACTGGTGATTGAATGGGTGTTCCTTTTGAGTCAGCAATGAGCAATATCGGCACAGTGGTGTGTGGAAGCTCAGTCCCCATTTCTATGCCTGTACCTGTAACGTTTCATAGATAATAACTGGGAGACAGAGCTGCCAATCTAACAAATTTCACCAGGACTAAATTCACATAAAACTGGAACATGAGAATAAAAGAAATGGAAAGACTTATTGCCTATATTAGGTTAAGAAGAGGAAGGATAGTCCAGTGGTTAAGATATGTGCCTAGGACTTGACACCTGCCTATTTTTTCTACCCTTTACATCCTTGGGTGAGATGCTTAGGCTTAACTCCTACTGAAATCATATTAATACTTCCGATAGATAGAAATAACTGAACTACTGAAGGAAAGATGGAGTAAGTTCAACGAATAAATGAGAATCTGCTCACTAATATGGCTTTGATAATAACTCTTGGCTTCATGCCATTACTGCTTATGTTAGGCAGAATTAAACTTATCTAAATACAAACTAGTAATTAAAACACTAAGAAGGGAGATCAGAAAGATGGAAAAACAAGTGCACTCCTGGAGTAACCTAACTTACTAATAGTTTGAGCCAACAGCTATGGAAGTCATTAAAGAGGTAATTATAGAAGTCAATGGGAACTGCACTGGGTCTTCAGAATGCTCAGTTTAAATGCTATTGTTACCCCAATTTCTCAAGTTAAATCAATCATGAGCTTGTCTTCAGGCACCTTGGATGTCTTACATGAGAACTTATCAAGGATTTGTGCAACACTTCCTTAACAGGAAAGCAATAAATGACACGCTCTGCTATAGCTCATGTGAGCTCAAAAATACCCATTCCATTAGAACATGGGACTATCACACAACCTGGCAGCCATTTTGGTTAGATGGGGTGGGATCCACCAAAGGACTTAAGTGTTGTGACACAGAATGTCACGGTATCCAACTTTAAGCACTAGAAAGTCAAAGGAACAACACTGATCCACAAAGCCAAGTTAGGTACCTAGGTTCCATATACAATGAATGGGGGTGATAGATGTATAAGAATGTGATTCACAAAGCCAGCACATGAGGCAGGGGGAGCTGCCTAAGCTTGCCAGTGGAGATGCCAACCAAAGGGGTGTGTGCCTCTTGGAGATAGGTGCCTAAGTCCAGGCTCTGCTTTGCAATCCATGAACCGGATCAGCTGTCTGGAGACAGGCATGTTAGGCACCGAAGCTGCTCCTGGAGGGAATGAATTAGTTGCCCACCTCAATCCATGCACAATGACCGGAGGAGGAGGTGGTGGTGCCCACCTTATAACTTTTAACCCAATGGCTAAAGAAATCTCCTGAGAGATGGAAGACCCCTGTTCAAATTCTTGTCCCCCACAGACAGAGATGGGAGAACTATATGTGGTTCTTCCACCTCCCAGGTGCATGCTTTAACTACTGTGTTAAAGTTACAAGGCAGGCACCACCATCTCCTCCACTCAGATTTCGCATGGGACTTGCTCCTGTGAGTGACCTCTAAGCATGCCAACAGGACTGGGACCTGCATGCATCTTCCCTGCCTGTCTTCTCTTGGTTCATGAATTACTGTGGGCTTAATGTTGGGAGATAGGCATCCAAGGGCCTACAAGGAGGCAGCAGTGTGCATGCCAAGAGGCAGGAACATAGGGGCTGAGGGAACTTTACCCTCAAAACATAGGCATCAAGGGAATGCTTACTCAGAAAAACTTAAGCACTGAGTGAATTTAGGCACCAGCAGAGTTCAGGCAGGAGTTTTGTGAATTACAGTGGAGCCAAAATTGGGATTTATGCACCTAAACCTTATGCACCTAAACTTAGGCACCTAAATATCTTTGTGGTTCCCACCCGTGGTGCTTTTGCTGAAATAAAGTGATTGTGTGATAATCTGGAATTGAACTATAGGAGATAAATATTGAAAATATACTGACAAGTGCCCTGGAACATTCCCCCATATGAAAAATACTGAGCTCACACATGCCATGGCACTAAGTCTCACTGAACATATTCTTCTCAGTCACTTCTACTAACTACTGAAGGAAGTTATGAAGAATGCCCTATCCATTCTGCATAGTGCCTTGGATGTAGAAATAATTATGTAATGGTGCTGACTGCTGGATAGATATCACAGAAGTCTGGATACCCCACCTTAGAACTGACTTCCCTCTAAAAGTCACCCAATTGATATTTATAGCTAATTTTCATGTAATGATGAGCCCATTTTCAGCACAGTCAAGATCTAGAAGCTCATAGACTTCCCACAAGGCAATTTCTTTCTCCAGCTCCATTAATAAGTTATCTTCTTTCAAAACTGTAGGTTTCATTTAATTTGATTGTACCAAAGACAAAGGGAGAGACTTAGCTCAGGTGTTTGCTGTCAGTCTTCTCTTATGCAACCAGACAAAGAGGACAAAGCATGACTGATCTGAAACTGCGTTTGGTTTATTCAAAAGACTGTTTACTGCCTCGTTTCATTTGTGTTTCCTAACGAGCAGCAACCAGAAAGTTGGCCAGTTGAAACAGTAACAAACACATTTAGTGTAATGTGAGTAACATTTTTGATGTTACAAAAAAGACCTTAAAAAGTAGGGTAACACCAGAGTGGAACACATTTAAAAGTTCACTTAAGGCCAGAGGGTGCCTGGTTTTAATGTGATTATACAGGGAGCATAAGAATAATAGCAGGGAATAATAAAAACTCTATCCTCCCCCTGCATAGGTGCATCGGTAAAGGAAAGCAAGGGTTTCACACTCAGAACTTCCTGAAAGTGGGTGGACAGGGAGGGGTAATGGGTGTCACTAAGACTCTACCATCAGTCTTGCTGACCAGCACTGCTGAGCTGGCATGGTATGGGGGTAGTAATCTGCTCTCCTGCTCAGGGCCAGTAACAGATTATTCCCTGGAAGGAATCTTTCCTTGAGCTGAGTCTGAAAGTACAAGATAGCCCCCAGTTTCTAGATCTATTAAATCAGTTGTTTTCAATCTTTTGTCATTTGCAGACCCCAAAAAATTTTGAATGGAGATGCAGATGCCTTTGGAAATCTTAGACAGTCTGCAGACCCCTCAGGGGTCCACGGACCAGAGGTTGAAAACCGCTGTATTAAATCATGACAATTCAGACAGATGTGATGAATCAGCACTGAAGCACAGCCTTCTGGACTTTTCAACTGAACTTGGGCTTAGTTGTAAGTGAATCAGATTCTGATGTGAACATGCGCAGCTTTTGGTTTTGATTGAGTTTTGAATTGCATTTTGGAACTGAGACAGGTAAGTGTTTCACAGCTCTGCTATGTCACATGTGTAGCCCCATGTAGAGTAACACCTTACTTTACAAGTAGTGCAACTGACTTCAGTGTTTAATCCCAAAAGATCTTGATGTCAAATCCTTTTTCCAAAAATGGACATAGTGCTGGGGAAAAAAAAATGAAACTGTACAAAAGGATTAATAGAATATTCCTGCAAGCCGCAGTATATTCTTATAAATGCAGTATCACCATTTTCTGCTGTAAAAAGAGTAAATATTGTTACATATTTTTGCAACACATGGGCCAAGTGTGTCTTTGTCCCATTCATTGACTGAACTACTTAAATGTTTTAGTGTGCGAATGCCCCTGAGATAATTGACTGGCTCCTTTAACCACAGTGGTAGAAGCTCACCTGTATCAATCCAGATGTCCTCAGTTTCTTCGTGGCTGTATGAGTCATCACAAGTGGTTGCCTGAGATGCTTTCAATTCCTTATGTTGCTCACACCAATCTTCACCTTCTCATGCTATCACTTAAAACCCATACCTATAGGGATTTCTAGTTGGTCCAATTCAGAATGCTTACTTTGGGCTAATATAAAACTTTCTTGGTCAGATTCCCACTGTAAAAAGAAACATAAATTTCTGTCCTTGTGGTTCTTCAGAGAGGGAAGTATTCATTTGTAATTTTTAAAAAATATCTTGCAAGTAACAGATAAAATTACCCATGCTCTGAAAATTAATTTCCTGTTTGGTAATGAAATAATTGAAAGAACAAAGTTGCAACTGAGATTAAAAGCTTTTCTCCTGGTTCTCTCTCTGCAGTGAGCTTTGCACAAATATCTGTCTGAAGCCATTTGTATCACAGGCACAAAGAGGCTTTTTTACCCAGATATGTGAATTCATCACAGGGAAAAGTTTCCGTTAAATAATAGGATGATTGTGAAGAAACAGCCTGAAACTTGTTAGCTATTGAATGATCTCCCTACCTCATAGGCTCACAAGTTTGTATTTGCATCTTTATGCTCAGGGCTCTGAACTATTTGTTTTGTCATTGCCTGGCTCACTGTCCACCATCTATCTACTAACTTTCACAGCATTCCCAAAGTGTTAGGAGGCATTATTAATCAGAATGTAAACACTATGGATCTGTATCATTCTGTAGGAAACATAAATATAAGTACAACAAGGAATCAAGGGACTTTAGGAAAATGAGACATTTTGTTTTGCAAAAATCTCTTCAATCTAAAAGCCTCATGCATTTAAGCCTAATTCCAGTTAGGATTGCTCTAGATATTTCGGAAGCTCTCGTGCCTTCCATTTCTGAAAATGGCAGATCTCGCTCTGGAAGGCCGACCATGTCTCCTGGTTCTCCTATCCCCTGATGACAAATGATTAAGAACCTGGTTCTGTCTGGTGATAAGCAGCCTTACCACGTCATCCTCTGTGGGAGACAATGGCACTCAACTCCTCAAGACTGGGCCCAAGGTATTATGGTCTTCATTAAATGAACAAAAGAGTCAACTAAAATGGATTGAACAGCATCTTAATAAGACGAGCACAGCTGAAGCAGGATGAGGTGCAGCTATCCGCATGTACTTCAGGGTTTTTTTCTTTTAGTTTAAACATGTGTGATCAGCTGTTGACTGCATGTATGGGTTCTCTGTGTGCTGTGCTGGCTCTGGCCAGGTAGCCAGGACAGCAGATTCTGAGTGAATTGCTGATAACCCCACAGTCTCCGTTTCAACAGCAAAGTCACCAGGCCAGGTTTATTGCTGATAAAGCATGGTGCTAGCTCCACGTAAACGCTACATTTACATTAGGACACATATGCCTGTGACAATGGACATGGTTCAGTGAATGGCGGGACTTTCCATTCCCCACTCGACCGGACAAAGACACTCCCTCTGAGACACTCTTTTATACACTGATACAAACAAGTTATGTACTATCCCTCTGGCGTAGTCTGATACCACCCTTTTCCTTGTACATCAAAACATCTGTATTCATCATCTTGTCATCCTGACCTTATCTAAAAGAGAGCTCAGCATGTTCTTGTTATCTTTGGGGAGTGTAATTGTACCATGCTAGGTATTGGGGTGTTCTGGTACCATCTTTCTGGAATGTTCTTGCATGATTGTTCTGTGCCTAGTACTTCTTTAGGAAGTACTAGTGTCTTTTTGCAATACCCACTCTGTTCTTGCCAGATTCTGTGTATTTGCCAGCAGATTCACAGCCTGACTTCTGCTAGCTTTGCTTTATAACAGCAGGGCCCAGCTACTACTTTAGTTCAGGCTTTATACCTGGCCTGTTATATTAGGCCACATGTCTCAGGCTCTCACTTTCTACTACAATGCGCATGATATATTTGCAGCCAATTGACTTTACTCATATCTAAATGATGTAATATTGCTTAGAGCAGAAGGACAATCTAGTGGTTTTTATCCAACAAATAGGGATGTGAGTTCCTTATCACACAGGAGTCTGTAAGGATAAATAGATTAAAGAGTGTGAGGTGCTTAGATGTTATGATTGGGGGGGGGGGGGGGAGGGTGATGCATATAATTATCTTTGACTATCTCTGTGTTCTTCATTTCTTCTTTAGCATCTAACAGTTTTTTTTTATTACTGTCCATAAAATAAGCAACTTACTATTTAAGAAAATATCAGGCCAGAGTCAGGCTTGGATTTTCCAGTTATCGCAGAAAAAATTGAAATATTTAATGATTTTTCATGCACTGCATTGGGGAAGTGGGAGGAGAGGAGAGAAGGAAAGAGGAAAAGAGAAGAGCATAACTGAACCACTTCAGATTCCTGGATAATATTTTCCCACTCACAACCAACTACAAGAGTGGATAAAAGTGTTCAACTATGAAAGCCAGAAAGTGGAACGGAAGTAAATCTGAAGGAAACAGATTATGCTCAGCAGACATGCTGAAGGAAAACACTATAGCGAGGAATTTCATTTAACCGACAAACAACACAAGCAAAAGGACAACTTGCATGGTCAGGTGAGCACATAGTTTTAACTACCCTCTCCTATACAACCAGACAGGGATACCTCTTTAAAAGTTAATCATATATCTTTGCATCCCTTCAGTTATCACAGTAGTAAAGAAGATTCATCTTATTACTTATGTCCTAATCCTGCAAGTTGCTTTGCACTTGTGGACTTGTACTCCTGCAGATAACCCTATTATTTATAGTCATTGAAGTTCCACATGTATACAGGTATCTCACAGAACATCCCATAGGACCAAGACATTAAGTTTCATTTTGCACATTAAAAAAACAGATATAGGGACCAGTATCTCACAACTGAAGTCAACAGAAGCTTTTCCGTTTACTTCTATAGTAGCAGGAGTAGGGTCATAATTTCAGTATGTGCTAATATCAGAGATTGAATTTAAAGTGCTGGTGAAATGTGAGTAACTTAGAAAAGACGTTACATGGCTGAGTACCATAGAAATGACTACAATAAATAAAATAATTGCATGTACAGAAAAAAGGACATCTACAATCTCTATATGCACTATTCTTTATTTAACAGAAGTATTGGGATTGACTTTAAAAGGCACAAAGGTATTAGATGCTTGTGTCTTTGAAAATCTACCCTGCTATCTGCTGGAAGATTAAACATATAGAGATCTTAATGAAGCTACAAAATGTACATACTTCCGAGTGTTCTTGGGAAATATTAAAAGAATATGAAGCAGGTGGGGTAAATCTGTGGTGCAATACTGATTTACACTAGCATGAGATCTGGTCTCATTTGCACAACACTTCCAAATGTGTTGAAAACAAATGTGAGATAAAAGTTCCTCCACATCAAGAGTTTACTGTTCCGGTGCGTGTTTGGTTGTGGTGGTGGTTTTGTTTGATTTTTAAAATCAGTCCTAAAGACTGGATCAGATGGTGCCTGGTGCTCTGAACACAGTGAGGTTGGGTAGATGAGGGCAGAATCTGGCCTTGAACTGTATCTTCTGTTCCAAAGTATTTGATATATGGGAAGAAAAAAAAAATCATGTGCAGTGGTGAGAGGCTATGGATGTAAATCTGTTAAATTCCATAATGCACATTCTTTATGCATAATGGGGATTGACTTTACTACATTTCTTATTCTCCTGCAACTAGAAATATGGGTCCAACAATAGAAAAAAAGAGCCTTCCTTTTGCACCTACAGGTGATATGAGAAGTATTAAGCAGGCTTGTTGTATTCCATACAGCATGGTTTGTTCTTTTCTAGTAAGTTTTTTCTTTAAAGAAAACTCTGAAGCTGAGTGCATTTGTGTCGTTTCATGGCCAAATAGTAATTAAAAATGGGTTGGAAGGACCCATCACCATTAATGTAATTCACAATGCCTTCCTTTCTCCTTTGTTACTTTATGCAAAGATACTTGTGAAAGATGGGCTGAAGTAGTACCTTGCTGAATAATCCAGTCCTTGAAGAGAACCTGGCCAATCTATTTATTTACCGTATATCTATGCTGGTTCCTTGTCCTCACAGGCCACTTGAATGACCCCACTACTACTTCAAAGCACAAAGCTGTGTCTATATATGGTCAGAGGAGAGCTTTGCACATTCAAGAATACTTGGTAGCAGCTCTTCCCAGATGAAGCAGATCAATCTCAATTCAATTCAGAGTAAACAAAATTGCTAGTACTTTACAGAACATAAAAATGATATGGAGGATAAAATGATATGGAGAGCATAGAATGTCTTTTCAAGTTGACCCTACCTTTAAAGTACAGTATAATATTACAGCTTTTACTTGGCTTTAAAAGGGTTGGAATCCTGGGTCTCCAACAGCCTATCATAGCAGTATCACCTCCAATCTACAGAGAATGTAAGTATGGGCACCTCCATCTTCAGTCAGTTGTTGATATGAACTTGTTATAAGTCATAATAAACAGCTTTAATAAACAAACTTTTGTCTGAAGCTAGTCAATGCAAAAGTAATTTTCTTCTACTTTCTCATAAACGTCAATTGACATTAGATTAACAAATAGAGCAGTGTGAATAATTTATAATGAATAATTAGGCTAATTTTGTCTGCTTCTGTTAATGAGCAGATCATGGAATTCTCAGGTTTGGTGTCTGAAATGATTTATGAATGTCTTCAAAACATTATCCATGTGCCTTTCTTGAGAGTAATACATTGTGACTAGCTGAACTTTGGAACTGATGAGGTGTTGGTGAGTTATATAAGTTACATGGTATTGTTTGTGTTTCCTAATTAGTTTACTTACACAGCAAGACAAAACAGTGTGAATTTTGATTGTTAGAACTCAAATCACCATATAATATGAAATATACTTCTGGCAATCAGTTGCATATTTGAGCTTAAAATGTGCTTTTTGTGACTTATGTTAATAAAGCAAAACACTCAAATAATTTGGAGAGTGAATATGAAAGGGTTGTGAACACTGTCATATTTGTTTTCAAATTCAATTTTGTTTTCAAATTCAAATGATTATTTGAAGAATTTTTTCTATTCTCTCAGACCTAAAACAATCCCTTTCCTAGTCTTCATTTTCATCTCTGTGCAATTCAAAGGGGTTCTGCTGTTGATCACCTGTTCAAACATGCAGTTTACCCTATGTCTATATCTAACCGACGCAAGTATAAAGGGGCAGTTAGTGAGGCAGTGTGGCCTCCCTCTGAGCCAGAGGAGGAGGAGCCACCCTCCTTACTCATGTGGGCAGAGCCAGACCAACCTCACCCCTCCCACCGGAAGTGGGTAGGCAGGACACGAAGTATAAAAGGCAGGGCCTCCAGCTCAGTTGGGGCGACACAGCGAGAGAGATAGAGGCATCTGGCTCTCTCTAGGCTGCTGCCTTTGCTGATGAGCCCAGAGATGCCCTACCCGCAAGGGAGCCTGTGCCTGCAGGGGAACCACCAGGTTTGCCACTGGCCTCTTACCCCAGAATATCCAAGAACACCCTTTGGACCCAGACAGAGGGTAGGAAGTAGCCCAGGAATGATTGACAGCAAGTCAACTGTGTTGGAGCCTAAGCCCCAGTCAGTGCATTATGGCTGGATTCCCCACTGACCCAGTGATGGAATGCTCCCCCACTGTTAGGGCCTAGGGCTAAGAAACAGTGGAGTTGGGTGGACCTGCATTTCCCTACCCCCGCCACCTCCTAGGGTGGCACCACCTCACTATAGGCCAAGAGACTTGCACTTGCCTGTCGTCTGTTTAAGCCAAGACGCCAGGCTATAGCCTGCTCCCTTGCCCTACCCTGCCTGAGTGCCTGGGCTATAGACTGCTACTTGGCTCTGCCCCCCCTGAGGAACAGGGGCTCTGAACTGTGTACTTGCCCTGCCTAAGGGATGGGGCTATAGATTGCTCAGTTGCTCTGCCCTGCCGGAGGGCCAGAACTGCCCTAAACTACCGATTAGCTAATTTCTCTCCCCCACCCCCGGGCAATAGACGGTGACATAGTGAGGTGGTGTGTCCTCCCTCCGACCCAGAGAGGGAGAAACAACCAACACCCGACTAAAGGCAGAATCACCCCGATGTCCTCTCAGCTCCTTCTTACCGCCTGTGGTGAGTAGCCTGTGAGCTTGTTACACTGTTCCCTTTTCCCTTTAGATTATCTTCTTGTCAATAGCTAATATAGTCACAATTGTTAGTTAGTGGTACTTGTCTTTATTTATTTTATACTCAGTCTTTCTCTGGTTATTTTTTTTTCTTTTTGAGCTGTGGCTTGGTACTGGAGCATGCCAAATCCCTGAGCTTCAAGCATTGTTCAGGCTTTAATAAATCAATAGCAGTCAGTGATCTCCACTCCAGCTGCTTGAAGTGTGTAGAAGAGGGGCACATTAGGAGAACGCCCCATTGGTAGAGGCTTTAAAATCCAAACAAGAAGCTGGGAGGTTTGTCTTCCCCATATTCTGACTCGTGCAGCGTACCATTCCCATTCATTACCCAGCCATTTGGCACACAGGGATTCAGACTTGACTCCTTCCTGGAGCAAGCCACCAGAATTAGCAGCTTCCCTGTGATGACAGAAACCAGAGAGCAGACCTGGTGGTACCCCATAAGTACCAGAAAGACTAGTACCTTGACTTCTTCTGGCTAGAAGGAGTCCTCTTTTTTAGAGGGTTATGTCCCCAGGAGGACAGGAGGAAGATGGTACAGAAGGTAAAGCAACCAGTGAGGCACTCCCTGGTACTGCATTCTAGCACTGTTGAATCGTTGACTCTGTCACCTCATGTGGTACCATCAAGACTGATTTTTGTTGTCTGGACCTGTGATAATATCAACTTCCTCTACAGTGAATGTGGCTTTATCACTCCTGCTGATACCTGAAACATATGCAGCCATTAAAGACCTGATTGTGTCTATTGGTACCAGTCTCACCACTGATGCAAAAAGAGTCTGTGGGTCCTACTATTTCCATTGCAGTCTGGGATCTACTTAAGTACCCACATGCACAGCACCATCAGCTACTGGCTTGGTATCGGTACCATTCTGTTTTGGTACTTTGAGGCCCCAGATCAAACACCCAGTACCTTCTGCAGGAAACCCCTGATACTTCTGCCAGTACCATCTACCGTTTGCCAGTCCTGTTCCTGCTAACTGTCTTCTCCATTGCAGTACTGCATTGCCTTGGCATTCCAATGCTGATTCATCATAGCTCCTGGCTCCTCAGTGTGTACATCAAGATCTCAGTACCATGACCCTTGCAACAGCGGATCCAGAGAGAGACTGCCATGGGCAAGTCTCCGGTACTGTACCATTTGAAAGAGTGGCCCTTTTGGAATCTGTGGGAAGATCATCTAGATTACAGGGCTGCTGCTTTGTGGCACTGTGCTACAAGATTGCCATGGAGGCACCGTTCTCCACCCAATACCCATCCCCAGTGCTGATGCTGATACACAACAAAGGTGGAGGCCATCCCTTCAGCTTCTCACGCTCCTGCTGCAGCGGTTCAACTGCCACCAGAGCAGCTGAAAGTGCTAGTGCCTCCGCACCTCATCTCTTGAT
The DNA here is from genome assembly GCF_026122565.2 of Emydura macquarii macquarii. Taxonomy (NCBI): domain Eukaryota; kingdom Metazoa; phylum Chordata; order Testudines; family Chelidae; genus Emydura; species Emydura macquarii. The sequence continues at coordinate 10,457,864 of NW_027132342.1, read as the reverse complement.
GAGTCTACAGTGTTGGAATCGTCATTTCCAATCACCAATGACCACAAAACCCACCAGGAACTGATGAAGAGGGTTGCTACTTCCCTAGGGGTGCAGATTGAACTGCTCAAAGATAATCTTCATGAAATGGCAGACATTTTACATTCTGCAGGACCTGCTATGGTGGCTTGCCTCTTAAGTTAGGGTATTCTAGAGCCTGCAAGAATCCTTTGGCAGACTCCTGCTTCTTTGACACCTACTGCCAAAAGAATGGAGAAGAAGTATTAGGTACCTATTCAGGGGCATGAATATTTTTACTTGAAGTGCTCCCCTTCAGGTCCTTTGGGGTTGGCTCTGAATGAGAAGGCAAAGCAAGGTCACTTTTTCAATCTGCTCTTAAAGATAAAGACTCAAAGAAATTGGACTTATTTGGGAGAAGGTGTATTTGTCTGCAGGTTTACAATTTACGATTGGCCTGCTATGGTTATTCTGTCTGGGATTCATTGTCTAAATTTACAGATAAAATGCCAGATGATGCAAAGGAAGAGTTCAAGGCTCGTTTGAATGAAGGCTTGTTTGAATGTGCTCATTTCTATAGGCTACATTGGATGAAGCAGATGAGACTGGTGATGGGATGGCACTAATGGTCACAAGCAATGTGCTTCTTGGCTGCAGTCATCGGGTTTGCCTTTTGAAGCCCAGTAAACAATCAAGTGTGACAGATATGAACATTTCCTGAAATCTCCTTGAAAGACTTTATTGTATTAAGTATATGTATTATTATGGGCTCAGATGGCATGTACCCTCTCTAGATAGATGTAAGACCTGAGGGTCAAAAAGACTTATTGAAAATGTGCCAGACAAATATGGACTTTTGGGACAGTAAGTATTAAGTGGATTTCCAGGGAAATCCCTACGGCGGTGTTTCCCAACCAGTGTGCCATGTGTGCTGTCAGGCCTGAGCAGGTGTGCCATGGAATTTTTTGAAAAACTACTTGAAGAGTTCTGGATTGGCTTGTGAATATTCATGAGTTCATTTGGAGACTATCTGGTGGTGTGCCTCAAAATAATTAAAGGTACCAAGGTGTGCCATGGCAGAGAAAAGGTTGGGAACCACTGCCCTAGGGAAAAGTTAATGCAAATTCCCCAGCTCTGATTATGTAAAAAAACCCCAGCCTTTTGAAGCTACACCCTGAGGAAAGGCTCATTGTCTGTGTAGGCGATTCGGGTACCGTGGGAGGCCACGGTGGCTTCCTACAAGGGGAATAGCTCGCTCTTGGCGAGAGATCAGTCTTGTTAATTCGCCCTCAGGCCGGGCGAGTGAGCAAGAGTCTATTGCTCCAACCCCTAGCAGGGTGAGCAGGCGGATCGCTCAGGCCCTCAGACAGGGCGAGCGAGCAGGAGTCTATTGCTCTAACCCCTAGCAGGGGGAGCAGGCGGATCGGTCAGGCCCTCAGGCAGGGCGCGAACCAGGAGTCTAGTGCTCCAACCCCTAGGCAGGGTGAGCAGAAGCAGATCGCTCAGGCCTCAGGCAAGGCGAGCGAGCAGGAGTCTATTGCTCCAACCCCTAGGCAGGGTGAGCAGAGGCAGATCGCTCAGGCCTCAGGCAAGGCGAGCGAACCAGGAGTCTAGTGCTCCAACCCCTAGGCAGGGTGAGCAGAGGAGGCAACAGCTTCAGGCGGGGTCAGGAGAGCAATTCTCCTGGGGTGGCTAGGGAACGGGGGAAGGGGAGGGGGACGCAGGCCCACCCATCTCCACTGCGTCCCAGCCCAGGGCCCTAGCAGTGGCAGAAGCGGCTGCCACTGTGCCGGCGGGGCTCCCGCCGCAACACACCGGCAATACGGCGGCTTCAGCCACAGGTCGTGGCTGTCCCTGGGCTACTTCCTCCCCACTGACCCTAGTACCTGTTGCCTCCAGGTCCCAAGGATAGTCCACCTTGGTTAGTGCTGCTAGTCCTTCCTCGTCGACCGGGGGTAAGGCAGGAAACTCCTCTTCAGGGGGCAGCTCCTCCAGGTCGTTGTAGGTTGGAGCAAGCGGCTCGGCCTCGGGCAGCTCCTCCAAGTCCTGCCCCGCTGCGGGGAGGGGCTCGGCGGCCGGCAGTTCCTCCAAATCTGGTCCGGCCTCCGGGGGTGCCCGCCACTCGGGCGGCTCTGGGGTCTCGGCCCAGTCTGGCAGTTCCCGAGCACGGCCCCGGGCTCGAGGTCGGGGTAACTCGGCCCAGTCGTCCTGGCCGGGTTGCCTAGTCCAGCTCCTTGAGGGCCCTATCCAATCCCCGGGCCCAGATGGGGCCGGGGTTTGTCGGCGGCGGTTAGGCTCTGGCCTAGGCCTCTGCTGGTGGGGCAGCACGTCTGCCTCCGGCAGCAGTCTGGGCCCTACTGAGCTCAGGGGCCAGGCTTTTATCCTTCCCCTTCCTGTTGGGGCTCCGCCCCGCGGCTGCCAATTGGCCTGGCCGGGTGGCCCTGTCACGGCCCGGGTCTCCTGTTGCCGGGCAGACTCTGGGGCAGGGTGGGCGTTGGGCCAGTCAGAGCTCTCGGGTCCTTCCCCAGGCTCTGGCTCCGTGGGAGGCCACGGTGGCTTCCTACAGTCTGTTACAGAACTCCAGGATCAAAAGCCTGATCTGTATCAAGAAATGGATTATCTGTGAAGTCCTTGTTCTGATTCTGGATCTAAGACAGATATGAACTTGTAACCATGGGAAAAACCCACTTGTGGATTTTGAAGTATTAACACCAACCAGAGTCCGAGGATGGAGTTGGGGGTAACTTCTGGTAAGCTTTTTAGCATGCATGTAGGAATACTTATTGGTTCTTTGTTTTGTTTTTCTCTGTAATGCTTTAAGAATAAAAGTGCTTGCTTATAAGGAACTGTGTGGTAACTTATAACTATGAGCAATAGACTGATCATAGCTCTTAGGGAGAAAGCAAGGTACAGGTGCTGGCCTTTTAGGCCGTCTGGCTTGATGGGAATATCATAGTGTAAGGCAGGGAACAGTGCAGCCTTTAAATCCTCAAGAGGTGATGTCTGGAAGCTGAATACCTAAAGTGGGTTCCTTTGGTGGACCACAGAGAGGGATACAGGCACAGTTACCCTGAAACTGCGCCATTAAGGACTTGCCCTTTGAAGGCATGAGCTTATTTTCAGGAAATAAAGAGTAGGCCCGACACTCTCTAATGGATTCTAGAGTGACCTGGAGATCCTGGGGCATTTATACCCAAGCCCTGAAAAGAAGGCAGTACAGCCCTGGGATCCAGAAGACATTCTTTCTATTCAATGAGATAGCCAGATTGATACAGGAGGTGAGATAGGCCTCAGAGGAAGAGACCAACTCCTCCACCTCCACCTTTGGCTACTTCCAAGCATCCAGCTTTGATGAAATGGAAGAGGTTTTAAGTTCAGCGTCAGCAGAAGGATATCTTCCCTCAATGAGCTTCCATTCAGTCTGTCTTGGACTTCTGCTTCATCTAAAAGAAAAGGCTTTTGGTCAATTCCCATTTAGCTGCGATCTCAGTGTTCCACCCTCCTATATACGGGAGATCATTTGTCTCCAACCCAATGACTATTCGGTTCCTAAAAAGTTTGAACAGACTTCTCCCATGTATTAGAGTTCTAATTCCATTCTGGGATCTGAACTTGGTTCTCTCATTGTGAAAGGGCTCTCCTTTTGAACCTATGGCTAGATGCTTCTTATCTCATATCTCATTGAAGGTATCATTTTTAGCAGCTATTACTTTGGCCAGGTGAGTTATAGAACTTCAAGCTTTGATGGCAGATCCTTCATATATGGTCTTTCACAGAGACAAAGTTGGTTTTCCACCACACCCCAAATTTCTTTTCTTTCATTGGATCTTAATATGGATCAGACTATATATTTCCCAACCTTCTTTCCAAAACCCCAATCTCACAAAGGTGAGCAAAAACTTCATACTTCAGACATCTGCAGGGCACTGGTGTTTTACCTCAACAGGACTAAGAGATTTAGTCCTCTGCTATTGGTATCCTTTGCAGATAAGATGAAAGGAAAATATGTTACTTCTCATAGACTATCTTCCTGGATCTTTACAGCATTCATTTGTGCTATGGCAATACTAGTGTGTGTGTGTGTGTGTGTTTTGTTTTTGTTACCCCAGAGAGTTTTAGCACATTCTCTGAAGGGTCAAATGGCTTCAGTAGCTTTCCTGGGTCATGTTCCTAATCCTGACATTTGCAGGGTAGCCACTTGGGCTTCAGTTCATATAGTCAGTAGCAATTATGCCCAGACTTCTAGAGATGATGCTAGGTTTGAGACAGTAGAGCTTCAGTCCTTATTTAGGTAGACTCAGATATCCTCTTCCATCTGGGACTGCTTGTGAGTCACCTAAAGTGGAATGGGCAGGGGTAAACATTTGAAGAAAAAAGTTTCAGTACTTATTTATTCAGTAACAGTTGCTCTTTGAGATGTGCTGCACATGTCCATTCCACAACCCACACTCCTTCCCCTCTACATTGGAGTCACCTCAAACACTGCTTTGTGATGTGAAGAACTGGGTGGGTGGAGGGGAGGAGGTTCAGCGTTGCTCCATCCTTTATACTCTTGGCTGGCAACACAAGCATGTGGAGGGCACATGTGTCACATTGGGTACCTCTATAGGAAAAAGTGTGTCCGGCTCTGGTGCACATACACCTAAAGTGGGATGGACATGTGCAAGACATCTCAGAGAGCAACAGTCACTGAACAGGCAAATAAAGATGTTTTTCTCTATTAAAGAGTTCTTGAGACCTTTTCTTTGAAATATTCTTTTGCCCCAGTGCTTTGGAGAAGGGACTCAAAATTTGGTTGGTGGGTGCCCTTTGTGTCAGGGATATGGCTTTTTGCTATCATGAAAATCTGTCCAACTTTGGTCAAGTTGTAAGCCTTTGAGAATTCAGTTTGAACATGCTCAGCATAAATGTCTTCAATTTTAGCAGCTTAAATTTCAGAAGTTTGTCTCTCCTATTCTCTCAATGACCCCCTGTTGATGCTCAGGCAGCATGGAGGAGCAAGTTTTTTTATTTGAATGCAGAGTGGACAAAAGCTAGAACAAGGGGAGAGGAAAAGGAATAGATTGTGACAAGGAGTCTGATGAGACTGGGGCTGAAGTGTGGGAAACAAAACTTTGGCTAGGAGTGGGAGGCAAAGAAACCCAGATCTGCAAAAGGTATTTAGGCACCTAACTCCAATTAATGGAGGACCTTTGAGGACTGGTCCCTAGTGCTTTGCTAGGTAGTGATTGGGACCTTTAAAGCAAATATTTATAAGACGCAATACTGCACCGTATATAACCAAAAGCCTGCAAAATAAATTATTCACTAATTTATATTCCTGTTGACCATGTGATATCTTGAAGGCGTCCTTGGACTTCAGATGTCACCATACACATTCTTCTAAATGAACCGCATCATGGAGACTAAAGACTGAAAAGAAACTACTCTGCATTTTAATTGTTTAGCTATCTCTGTAGAGTTTCTAAACTCACAGCTGGCCCCAGGTAGCTAATGCTTTCTGATTACCTTGAATAGTGCATTATTCCAGATAGCATTGCCAGAATCAGAAATTGCTGAGTTTGATGAACAAATGAATTCTGCCTGTAATTTATATTTAATTCCTAGAAATCTTTTATTTCCTTCCAGGAGAGAAGAAAAGGCTGAATTTTTATCAGCACACTGTAGAGATGACCAATAAATCTGTGCTATAGTGGGTGTGTTATTAAGGTTCCAGTCAATGAAAGGTCTGCTTGAGCAAGAAATGCTGGACTAAGCTCTAAATGAATAAACCATATCAATAATTTGGTCCAAGTTACAATATTAAGATTCTGAAACCCGCACCATGCAAAATTAGGGTAATTTGAGTCTGTGGGTTTTGTTCAGCACTATTGAATGGATATAACTATAACCACAGTAATAGAGTAAGGAAAAAAAAGGAAATTTAGAGACAGATTCCAGGTCAGAGAGAGCCACCAACTCCAGCTGCTTTGTACTATTCCAACTTACCTCTCCACATGGGAATTCTCTTTGCCTACAGGAAAATTGTATTCTCAGGAGATGTAGAACACACTATGTAGAACATTCCCTCCAGGTGCACAGCATAAAGGCACTGATAAGTTCTTTGGCCATGGCCTGTTTGTGCACTCTGGCAATCTTTAGCTATTAGAATCACCCCTGCACTCTTCTAATATATACTGTGGGCTGACTCCCCGAAACCAGGAGCTGCAAAGGTGGTATACAGCCTCTTTAAATCCTTTCCAGTCCCCTAATGTGCAAATTGCAGCTCAGATGAGGTACAGAATTGGGGCCTTAGTATTTAAATAGGCATTGGCTAGCAGCAAGACAGATGAGTTCTAGAAAAGTTAAAAAAATTCTGCTATTCTCTCATTTTCAAACAATTTTTCCTTCATTAATTTTTATGTGAAAATGATTTTTTCCACAAGAGATTGCCATTTTCCCAAACTTCTTTGTTTCATGTTATAAAACAGACTAAAAAGACATTATTCAACGTGAAACAAATTTCAGATTTTCACACGCATGTCCCAGGCTAAAATTTTGATCTAAAAACTTTTGCATTGTTCACTTGTAAATATTTCCTTTCAGGTTTTTTGGGAGAGAGAGAGAAGAAACAAACAAACAAAATCAAAATGCTTTCACTAAAAAGCACAGAGCCAAATCATCAGCTAAAGTAAATTGGTGTAGTCATTGAAGTCAGTGGTGCTACGTTGATCTACATAAGCTGAGGATCTGTCCCTATAACATTTCATGTATTCATCAGACTTACTTTGTTGTCTCTTTCGTCCTTAGTGCTTGATATAATTTTTTGGGGGTTATTTTAACATCTTTAAAAGCCAAGTTTGGTCCAGTTCCTATCTTCAGACGCGATTTGTCATCACTACCTTATTTCATAATGTATTTTTGAAAGCTCATGAAATCAGTTGAGGCTGCACTTTCTTCTAATCAGATTTATAAAATGGTATTGGAGCTCTGTACTGCCACTCATATGGTTATATGCATAATTTTGTCTCATGTCAGAAGTTTTGCATGTATAAGGGTTGCAACATTGAGAGATGAGTAGAAAAGACAGTTTGTGATGAACTCTCCTGAGCTGGGATAGCATTTCACTGGATTGCACATAGCTGACCAAAGGGCAGCAGTTTTGTGGTATTTATTAGAAAAAAACATTCTTTACAGAGTCCTTCATGTTGAAGAGAAATGTTAGTGGCATTTCTTTCTGAGGTGTATAGGGGATACTGCAAGTGGGCTGGGAGCATAGATGCTGGAACTATGGGTGTGGGCAGTGCTGCTGCACTCCCTGGCTTGAAGTGGTTTCCATCATACACAGTGTTTACAGTTTGGTTCAATGTCTCTCAGCATCCGAACTATAAAAATTGTTCCATCACCCTTGGCTGGGAGCGATGGCTTTGTCCATGAATACAAATTGCTACCCGTTACCCTAATTGAAGGACTAGAATAGGATATGGCTGTCTGGCTTCCAATTTCTGCTGTGTTAGTAAAATGTTAAATCTAAAGCAAAATGTTAGCAAGCCCCTCTTGGAAGTAATTCTGTAACATTTAATACGTACCATTTGAGTGCTGATAAACCTATATAAGCCTATCAGTTTCTGTATTTTGCTGAATCCAGTGGGCCTGATTCTGATCTCACACTGTTGTAAATCAGGAGTCACTCCACAAAAGACAGTGGTGTTACACCAGTGTAAAACTGGTGCCAGTGAAGAGTCAACCTGTGTTTCACATGTAATTGCTCCCAAGCCCTGTACATGAGAGAAGTTCAGAGACTAGGTAACCTAAGAGCCACTGTGAATTTTCAGATCCTATTACCCTTCTGAGAACAGTTTAGGTGTTAGCTTTGAGGTTTTCCTTGGGGAAATGTTTTTGAAGCTAATCACAGTCAGGTGCCAGGAAAATTTCAAAGCTGAACAAATGGCAAACGGATAAAGCTTGCTAATTAGGGCCAATTGTTTTTGCTAACCAAAACTTCGTAGACGGTAATTTTTATTATTTTTGACATCCACTGCTTTGATCTCCGTTTGCTCCTCAACAAATGGAGGGTTTTTTAAAAAAAAAAATAGTGGTGAACTGAAATACTTTTAAAATAAACTCTTAATCCTCTATAAAATCACTAATCAGCAACAGAATGTGCGTGGGCTAAAACCAAATAAATACAGCTAAATTGTTTAAAATTTGTTTCTTTTACCTGCCAAGACCTGAGTTAAGGATTCTCTTTCTGTCAGAGAGGTGCCAAAAACTAGAACATCTAGGGCCTCCTCCTCCTCCTCAGCATATCACTGGTGAAGTCACTTTAAACCCGCTAAGAATCTGATCCCCAATCCTTGCATCTTTGAATTTGGAATTCCGGTCAAAAGCTAGCCCAAAGGGTTTGATATGAGATCAGGTCCCAAATACAGCATGTAGCTCAAGTCTCACAAGCACAATCCATTCTCGCACTATTTCAGCCCAAGATGGTGGAATTTCATATGAATTAAGCACAAGCCAAACCTTAGCTTTGTTTAGGCTTCTAACCCAAATCTCGTTTGAACCCTAATCTGGATCCATACCCAAAACTCTTCTCCTACTCTCATCACTGACTGCAAACACCTACAGCAGTCCAAAGTGTGCAGATTCCTGCTGTTTTAGGTGTGCGAAGTGTTACAGAGAAGCATAGGAATTGAACTCTATTTTGGCAGATAAAAAGTCTTTTCAGCTCATGTCAGGAAATACTTAGGACAGACCAAGGAGGGATAGCTTGCAGAGGAATTTGTAAAGCTTTGAAAGTGACAATGGAATGCTTTATGTGGCCCCGTGTAGTTGATGTAAGTGTATATCAATGTTCCATGATCCCATCTGGCTAGTGTAGGGATTCGAACAGTGCACTCTATTCTGTACATTCTCTCTGCCTGACTTGCTGGATACACTCTGCTCTTTTTCAAAGCTTGCTCTGTTCCACATCCAATTTGTAACAAACTATAATCTGTAAAATATACATTCAGGATTGAACTGCTGTCAGTGCCATCCTTTTACCAAGAGCACTTGCTGCCCATATTCTCAGGGTATATCTACACTGATGGCGGCAAAGTCGCCACTGCCAGATCGATCTTTCTTAATCGATTGAACAGTCAGTGAAGACCCGCTCAATCGATCAGGAAGTTGACCTAGTAAAACCACCTCCTCAAGTGGCGCAGTGCAGTGAAGACTCTGCGCAGAACTGAAGTACAGCAGTCGACAGGAGCTATGCAAGCTACTTTGTGTAGCTTGCGTAACTCCCGTTGACTGCCGCCGAATTTCCAGGTAAGTATAGACCAGGCCTCAGTGTTGTTTTTGTGCTGTATCATTGCCTCCTTTCATACCTTTAGTGTTTGTAGTTTGAGAGTTGGACAATGGTGGGCAGTGACACCCAGTGCAATACTTCAAAAGGCATCTGCTCTTGGTGCTGGTGTGATGGCCTCCCTCTTGAAACATCTGCGATTGAACCAGGCCCCTCCAGAGCTAAACGTATAAGCTGCTACAGCTTGAGCTAAAACTCTGTAGCTGGGAGTTTTAACAACTAATATCTTCTGTGGATCAGCACAGAGAGGGACCTGTAACACACTCACCAGTGGATTACACCAGTTCCTAAGGAGTAGCATAAAAACCTGGAAAGTAACATAACTGGAAGTTCTGCTTAACAAAAATGTGGGTAGTATTATATTGTAGTTAGCTGCTTAGAGTAGAGCAACCGGGGAAGCAAACATATTGCTTGTGTGTGTGAATCGTTGCTACTAGAGCTTGCAAAATCAGAATAAAGCCCCACAGGACTAAGTCAGCTGATGTCTATCTAGCTACTTGTCTGGACCGCATCACAGTAATATTTGATCACGTCACGTCACTGATGGATTTTATCCTCACAGCACTCTGGTGTGATAGTGAAATATTATCCCCATTTTACAGATAGGAAAGTAAGGCAGAGGATAGATTAAGTGGCCTAGGTCAAAATCCCTTGGAAGATAGTTCAGTGAAAGGTATTATTGATAGTACATATTTTACTATGTCTAAAAGACTAATGCACAATTGAGGACACATGAAAATAAAATAGTGTATATGTACAGGACGGGTCATAGTGATAGTATGAGTTTCTCCACATAGCTTAGGCTATGTGCCTCGACTCTGATCTGGAAAGACCACCCCTGAGACTGGGCATAGAAGCAAATCTATTTTCCAAATCATTCCATAATGCTCTCTGCTGAGGGAGCAAGAGAGGGCTCCAATTAGTACACACTGGCATTAGTTGTGATCTCAGTGCCTTTGAGAACCACCAATTTAACTCATTTAATAACTTCTAACAATTGTACAGGTGTGCACTTGGTTTGAAACTGCAGAGGTAATAAAGGAGTCATTTGAATGTCACTATATCTTTGGATATAGTGTCCTCCTTTCAGTTATCTGATGGAAACCATTAACTGTTTTTCTTTACAAGTAGCTTTTTTTAGCCATCAGGGGCTTTCTAGATATTGATTTGTATGACATGATGAAATAGCCTGGTGCAAAGAAACAGCGCCATTCCTTCAATGCAAGAACTAATTTAATATTGATCCTTTACTGACAAAATGCAAGACTAATTCTTTTAGTAAACCCCCCTTGCATTAGGGTTGTTGTGGCTCTCCCAATTCAATCTGAATGTTCCAGGAGCTGAACGAATCTTATTAATGAGAAACGAAATAGCAGCTCTCTAGGCAAAAAGGCCACAGAAGTGTGAAATAGCTCGTGTACTGTTATTTCACTGAATCCTGTTCCTGAATTTATGTATTACTCAGCCACATGGCTTATGATGTTTAAATGCCACCTACAGCAGTGTGCCTTTTCTGAGAATCACGACTTTGCCCCCCCCCTTTTGCCTTTAATAAAATAGTGATTTACAAAAGCAATTACTTTAAAAGTCACATTTTATCCACTTGTCACTTGCCATTAAGCAGGAACTGATGTCTTCCATTATTAAATTAAATTCAGTGGGTTTTCAAAGTTTGGTTCATTTTCAATAATGCCAAAATCATTTTAAATGCTTCTCTGAACTTTAACTCACACCGCACAAGTCTCCTCTGCATTCCAGCCTTCCCCACTTCCTCCTCAATCCAACCACATCATTTTTGTTTCCTTTGAGCCCATCACTCTGTTCCTAAATTCCCCTGACCAGATTCCTGAATAAAGCTGGTCAAAAATGTTTAATCAGAAAATCATTCTCACACAAACAAAAGAGTGATTTTTTTTTTTTTTTTTTGGCAAACCTGAAAATTTTTCAGTGGAGAACTTCAGTTGTATTGAAAAATTTAAATTTTCCTGGGAAAAAATTGAAATGGTGGCTCTCTGGCTGTCCAGCTGCAAGGCTCCTGTCAATTTCATTTTCTTCAAGGGAAATTGACAAGAGCTTTCTTGAAGGGTTGCTTCGGCTGACCTCCTTAATTCTCTGTCACACTCCCCACAGCTCTGGGGCCAGAGAGACAGTGAGCCACGGCACTTAGCCTCTGCCACAATGTGGGGAAGGTGAGAAGGCTGAGAGCCCAGAGTGTCTGTATCTCTGGCCCTGGAGGTGGGGGTGAGTCACTGTGAGGAGGCTGAGCACTCAGGATCTCTGCTTCTCCAGCCCAGAGAGTGAAATAAGAGCTGTTCAGGCGGGCTGCCAGGAAACCAAAACATTCCATTTTGGTTCTCCCACAATGAAGTTTTTCTTGAAAACCCTCCCACAAAAGAATGCACATTTCTGACATTTTATTCCAGTTCAGGACAATTTTTCCCACCCAAAACATGTTTTTTCCCTCCTGTGGGAAGGGATTTCCATGTTCTAACCAACTGTATTCCTGACACTTCTCCATTGCTCACCTCAAAGTGCAATTGCCTCTCTTGTGAGTTAACCTGAGTGGGTTAATGTGGGCCAGAAGGGACCAGCTAACCTTAAATGCTACACCTGGAGAGGAACCAGGGCTTGATAAGATCTAATGGAAGAGGAAGTCTAAGTGGGAGGAGGAAATAGAGAGAAAGAATAAAGCCAGGAAGTGAGGGCAGGGATGAAGTTTGCAGTCACTCCTAGCAGGACTGGAGTTGGCCAAGATCAGTGAAGAAATCCAGGGGGAGAGTGACACCTAGGTCCTGTACTGGACTAGGGAACATGGCAAGAGGCTAAGAGGGCTGATGTAGCCACAGGGAGTGAAGGAAGCTCTGGGGGAAACCCGCAGATAGGCAAGGAGATAGAGGTGGAGTGGGAAGGAGCCCAAGGAAACAGCAACAGGGACTAAAACTGAGTAGACTGGATTGCTGGTCAAAGGGTTCCTGAGCTGGAAATGAGTAGCAGGAAGGCCCATGTTCCTATCAGCCACTGGCAAAGTGGCACAGGACCTGGAGTTGGAACAGAAGACTTCCTGAGATGGCATACAGTCTGCTTGTCTGCTGGGAGTTTGTTACTCTGGAAGGGGAAGACTATAAGGTCATGTGGCCAGGGGGCTGTGTCGCAAAGAAGGAGCAGCTCAGGTCCAGAAGAAAGAGAGAGAGAGGGCCACAGTGCACGCAAGTGATGGAAGGGGGCAGCAGAGGAGGTGAAAGGTAATACCCAAACCTCGCCACGAGGAGGTGTGCAGTGCTCCTTTGAGTAGTTTCCAGTTCTAATTTGATTTGGTCTTGTTTTTATCTAAGCATTTGGAGAAGGGTTCTGGACTAGCTTAGATAGTCTTCATATTGAGGCAGGGTGCTTTTTGCTCACAAAGGATGGTGGGGGTAGTGTTCGTAGTCAGATAGATTCAGTTAACATCTGTTCTGCAGCATGGGGCTCCTTAGCACACATACAGTGCAGCTGTCTGAAAGAGGTTGTGTGTGATAAAATTAAAGAACCTTGAGACTGTCAAAATGAAAATGTAAAAGGGATTTCTGAAGAAATGGTAGGGGTTATCGCTTTGGGTATCCTTGGGGTTGCACTCTAGAAAGAGGTATGAATACCAGCTTCAGGCAGCTGGGGTTAACTGTCAACCAATGGAAACAGTGTGTGAGCTCAGATCAAGACTAAATCGCTTGGGATGAGGCACATCTGGTGTAAAATTATGTAAGTTGTCTAGGAAAAGGAGTGGAAACACAGCAGTAAGGAAACTCCTGAAAAACCACAGAATGAGGACATTTACCAGTGACCATCTCAAAGGAAAATCTGTGAAGCATAAAACCATAGAATCATAGAGTTGGAAGGGACCTCAGGAGGTCATCTAGTCCAACCCCTGATCAAAGCAGGACTAACCTCAGCTAAATCATCCCAGCGAGGGTTTTGTCAAGCCGCAGCTTAAAAACCTCTAAAGATGGAGATTCCACCACCTCCCTAGGTAACCCATTCCAGTGCTTCACCTCCCTCCTAGTGAAAAACGTTTTCCTAATGTCCAACCTAGATCTCCCCCACTGCAATTTGAGACCATTGCTCCTTGTTCTGTCATCTGCCACCACTGTGGGGATCATTGTACATGAGGCATCTCTGTTATTTTTTTATTTGTGACATGACTACAGTGCTGTACAAGAAAAGGACAACACACAGACTGCTCAAAAGAGTTTTACAGGCTACATACATAATGGAAGATCGCACTGAGAGACCTAGAGGATGGTCTTCATTTAGAGATATTTGTGAGAGAGGGTAAGTTTGGCATGGCAATTTTTTGCCAAGGTGGGCTGGGATTTGTTGGTATTTGTGCAGAAGAGCATTTTTCAGATGAGAGACAAATGTGGAGGAAGAGAATGCCTGGTGCATTAGGACAAAGAGGAAGTTCCATTAATTTGGAGGGAGCAGTACAGAAGAATGCATGAATAAAAGAGAAGGAAACCAAGGGGATAGTGATGTGGGGTTCACTAGCAGAAAAAGGAAGGGATGGAGGATATGGTCGGAAGCTAAAACAAGTGTAGGTGGCCAGGGAGTTGTTTAAAGCTTTGAAGGAAAGCAAGAGAAGATTGAACTTGATATGGAACTCCAAAGCCAATGGAGGATTCTGTAGGGAGGAGCCATGCAGTCTGAGCAGCATTCTTGCATAAGCACGAAGGGGGAATCATTCTCTCCTATAATTAGAGCATTAGATTTAGAATTTGGTACACCAAATATGCTTGCACATATATATCTATCTATATATTCCACTGGCTGCTTCTTGGTCTCTATATGTATGTATATATAATGTATATAATAGATGTCTTTCCTGATTTGTGTTTGTTATTCTACATCTCTTGACTTTGATGTTATGGTATATAAATAAATGTTGTGCTTAATGGTACTCTAATAATCTCTAGCTAAAGAAAATTAAAAGGGGAAAATGCCTGCCCTTCAGCTGTTATGTTTGAACAGGTACATCAGATAAATCAGAATCCACATTGCCTTGAGCACTTACAAACGTAAGCGTACGGGGTCGTGACATATATATTTCTGACTTGCTTAAGTAATACTTATGACTGGCTTTTCACCTCACACACTCTCCTCTAGGAGATTTTGGCAGCCTGTACATATTTATAATGGTCAGGATAGACAGATGTGCAAAAGTTGGGTGGGGGGGGGAATCTGCCTCCAGTAAATGTTTTAAATAAAACGTCTTACTGTTTAGTCTTAAAGCTCTTCACTTTTGTTTTCTAGAATGAAATTCTGTTTCCACCAATTAAAAAAAGGTGCTTTTCTGTGCAAAAGGTTAATATTTCACCTGTGCTAAAGGTAGACTTGCTAGACATTCAGGATGGCATCCTGTCATTTTTCATCTTCAAAAAACCTTTTGTTGAAGGAAATGTTGAAATGACATCCTTGACCCAGTATGAGGATTTCTGTGAAGACCTGCACACTGTCACAAGGATACTCATAGTTGTACATGAAGATTGCCTCTACCTAGAATAGCAAGCAATGTCTGCATTTGTGTTTGCAAAACCTTGCCTGTTTGGCTAGGTTGACCAGATAGCAAGTGTGGGAGTAATATGTGCGTAAAACCCCGAATATCAGGACTGGCTCAATAAAATCAGGGCATCTGGTCACCCTGACTTTGGCACTAAATCATAAATTATATCAGATGGCATTTTTCCATGTGGGTCTGTGAGGATGAACTTGCAAGCTTGTGTGTGTGCCTTCTGGGAAGAAAAAGTACATCTGGAGGCTGATGCTTCAGTTCAGTGTCTTGTTATGAGGCCTAGGATTTGTTCCTAGGCCTGATGTAGATGGGAATTATGTTCTAGTCCAGTGGTAGAACCTTACATTTATACCAGAAAGTTGCTTTGGAATTAATAAAGTTATAGGGCAAAATTTTCCCTTTGCATAGGGGTTTGCCCCTCTGATTTACAGCCTCAGAGAAGGCCTTGTACTATCCTTCACTGGTAGGGAGATGGACTTGATCTAATAGGTTCCTCCCCCTTCCCCAGTTCTAATATCTGTGTCATTATGACCATGTTTGGTTTTGTTCTACTTTATAGATAGTTTAAAATCTTTGCATGTGTTCATTTTTCTTCTTTTTACCCAGTAATAAAGCTACAGCTTCCTCCCCCCTTCCCCCTCAGGCTGAGAGAGAGAAAGAAAAATGGCTACATTTTCTGATCATGGTGTCTTGTGACAATTGGAATTTGGAATGGAGTTCATTTAAGTGGCAAACATAAAACTTGCCAGCTTCCATTAGCACATGTGGTCCCAATGAAGGCATCCCCTTCAGTCTTTCGCAGAAATCAATATTGAACACACACATCAAAACCAATGTGACAATAACTGCACAACTAGGATTCCAAAATGTACAAATCTCAGAGCACACACTGCATTCCCCCCTCAATGGTAAATCATGAACAGTTTGATAAGGTGGACGGTGACAAAAAGTGAAAAATGCCCGACAGGCGCTTCCATAATTGCCACCTGCAATACCAGAGAGATGAAACTGACTGCATCCATAAATAGCAAGAAAGATTTGTCAGACTGTGCAGGATCTGAGCATTGATTGGACTCCCCACCGGTGTCCTTTAGTTAGGTTAACCTGGGATACATATCACTTTCATCATGACATCTCTGCCCCAGCTACTCATTTTATGGAACATAGTACAGTTTCCATTTTGTTGGCTAGCTTTCCTCCCTCTGATTACTTTGGACCAAAAGTTTGAGAGGTGGTTTTTATATAAATGATCTCTAATTCAAAATGAATGTGCTCACTTTGAGATAGGACATTAAGATAAGACTTTGCACATTCCTGAAGATTTGTGAGCAACATTGAAGATTAAATGAAAACTAAAAGGCTCTTACTGTGAGGTTTACATAAATCAGAGGCATAAGAAAGGTGTGGTCTGAGCACAGGGATAGAAGCCAGGAACTCCAGAGTTCTGGTTAGGTCTGTTTTATATCACAGAAAAGCGTTTGTGAAATATTTCAAAATTCTACACTGGCAAAATCTAACTTTTGATGGAAATGTCATCATCTGGGGTTTTCACACCAGGCCTGTGCACAAATGAAAACCTCCACATGTTATTACTGGAAATCCACTTCTTATCAGAAATTAGCCCAATTCAGTTTGACATCTTTTGCAGGAACGAGTATCATTTCATCTTATTCAGCTTGAAAAATGGTCCATTTTCAAGTGAAAAACGCTGAGATATATTTTGGCAATCTTGTTTTCTTTTCTGAAGTATAAGGCAGTTTTTGGTTATGTAACTTTTTGTTTTGTTTTTGTTTTTTGCTTGCATGGGTGCATCTTGTATGCAGCAACTCTGTAGCTAAGAAAAAGATTTACTCAAACTCCGATGGGGTATCAATTTTACTATGGTAGGGTCCAACTTCTGCAAAAAACTGTTTCACAACTACAGTAACAGCAGCATTTATCTTGGTTGTGTCTGCCTGCACCTTTGGTTAAATAAAATGTGTAAGACTTGAACTTCATGGTCTTGATGCAGGAATCATTGGGTGAAATTCTATGGCCTGTGTTATGCAGGAGGTTAGACTAGCCAGTCACAATACTCTCTTCTGGCTTAAAACTCTGTGGATTGTAGTTGCTGATATGGTGACTCTCCCATAGTATTACAGGTTTCACAACAGAAAACTATTAAACAGTTCTGTTGTGGAGTTTGCAAACCCCTCCTTAAGGCTGTCGTGGAAGAAAGATCACGCTGTTTCTCTTTTAGGGTTAGATCGAGTAGAGCTTTATTCTGACAGACACACAGAGAGCTATGGCCATAGGGCAGCACGTCTCTGTGCTGATCTCTGGAACTTCGCCTTGCTACCAGATACAAAGGACTTATATGGGTTTGATTTAGATTCATTTACATATAGATCATATAGTGGAGTTTGATTAACAGGTTGTTACCCACAAGTAAGGTGATTACAGAACACCATGGGGTGCTCCAGGTGCTAGCCTGTCAAAATGGGTCTTCTGGTGCTAGGAAGTCTTGGATCACGCACAGACACTTTCTAACTTATCTGACAGGAGATGTCTGTGCTCGGACTTCAAAGTTGGATAAGTTCTGCAACATAGACTAAGACATTCCACTTGAACTTAGCATTTCTATCACAATTTCAGACTGAGGCAGTCTGTCAGTGAGTTTCAGACTAAGGTATTTTGTCAGTGATATTTTTCTGATTCCACAAGGCCAAGACTGGGGAAAGAATGGAGCAGTACTGGGCCAGGAAAGCTCTGTCCTTCGGGCACTGCCAGACATGCTCCTGGGTAAAGGTGCAGTACAAAAAGAGCTCCAGCAGCCCAGGCAGCTGGAGGAGAGAAGTCATTTCCAGGAGGAGCACTGCCCTGAGACAGGAGGAGAAGAAGCTCTTGCCAAGGAGATTTGGCTCTGAGTCTGTCCCCTCCTCCTTTTGAGACATCACCTCTGGTGTATGTGCAGGGGCAGCAGAGGATTGCCTGCATCAGCTCGAAACTCTGGGCGTTTGTAGCGAAGCACTACAATCAAACAGCAGCCCAGTCCCAAACTGAGGCATGGGGTGGGGTAGGAAGTGGCCCAGGGGAAGGTGAATAGGAGGTGGGCCAAGCTTAGGCCAGCCTGAGCTGTCACACTTTTTCAGGGCCCAGAGCTTGGACCTGGTGGAGTGGGAGGGCATGGGTCCCCCTATCCACCCCAGATTCCTCTATGCCTAGCCCTGGAATGGGCAGGACCAGGGGTTTACTGACAATGAAGCTGATTCAGGTGGACCCTGCTCAGGGGTCCCAATCATATTAGATGAAAAGAGAGACTGGGGCAGCAGGCCCTGGCCACTAGGGCTGCTGACTGAACTGACAACCCTTCTACAAGCACACATTTAAAATTTTTGCAATTTCAATGTGAGACCTTTTGCACTGCCTTACATTTAAGTCTGACATTAACAGGGATTCCCACTGAGGTGTTGAGCCAAGGTCATTTTACCTCTCTGATTTGGTTTCCCAATAGGGCAGGTGTCTCGCTGCATTTGTATATGATTTGTGTTGTCTAGCTATTTAGATTCCAGTTGCTTGGGACAGTGTGCTTTGTATAATGCTGAGTTTGTTGTCAGCACTTAAATAACAATAACGATGATTCTACCAAGAAGAAAAAGGAAGGGCTGTGTGAGGAAGGTAATATATATTAGTAATCACCAGGAAGATCTAACTCTGAATAGTTTAAACTTTCTTTAGTGAATTTGGCCCAGAAAGTTCTATAAAAGGCAAATAAATGATAAAGCAGAATACTATCTGATTTTCTGATAGGTCCTTTCTCCCCAGCCGTATCACTGGTGGCGTCTTAGTTCTTCTGCATACCTTTTTCTAGGTTTCCCCTGTCTGTTTAGAGAGATTTAGTACAGAAAATGCAAACACTATCAGAAAATGGTGTGATCTCTAACTAAGATTAGAGGAAATTAAAAACAATCATTGATCAAGCATTACCATCCCATTATATATGTTTTAAATCAACCATGTCATATAACTAATTCCCCATCTGCAGGCTTCTAAAATAATCACCAACACTTTATATAGAGGCCTATCTTCAAAGTATGCTACAAACTCTTAGCTAATCCTCACAGCATCCCTTAGAGACAGCTATTATTCTCAATTTAAAGATACTTCTCTGTGATGTTAATTTCTTAAGTGATTATCCCAAAGCCACGGTGATAGCCTGTGTTAGAGCTCTGATTAGAACTCATGAGCGGATGGCACTAAGTTCTAGGTTCAAATAATTAGGCCATCTCTCCTCTAAGTTCCAACTATTTGCATGTAGACAGTAGAACTGAAGTGAATAAATGTTAATGTTTTGAAGCATGAGGGGTAATATGTACAATTCTTTAGGGGGAAAAAGTAGTACAATGTAACACCACATTCATACAATATGTTGAAGGTCATTTTCTAGATGGCTGATTAAAATACTGAGTTTCTTCCCTGCTTCCACAGTTTTCAACATTCTGATCTGTCTGGATTACAAAATATACATTACAGTTACAAGTGGACAGGTTTTCAGCCTATTGGACCTAGTTACAATTGGTTGGAAAGTGTAAATGTTTGGAAATTTCAATTGAAAATGAGAATACAGGTCATTTTTATTACTTTATTTAATTATTTATTTAACCAAATCTACAAACAACATAGAACAACATAAAACATTGTTCTGCTGTGGTGAGGCTTCACCTAAAGTGCTGTGTCCAGTTTTGTGTACCACACGTCAAGAAGAAGTGAACAAATTGGAGAATCCAGAAAGGAAAAAATAAGAGGTTTAGAAAACAGGACTATGAGAAACGAATGGGCATGTTTAGTGTGTACAAGAGAAGGGTAAGGGGGGATGTAAGTGTCTTCAAATATCTAAAAGGCTTTTATGAAGAGCACGGTGATCAAGGGTTCTCCGTGTCCACTGAGTGTAGAGCAAGAAGTAATCAGTTTAGTTTGCAACATGGGAGATTTAGGTTGATATTAGGAAAAACTTTCTAACTATTGTGATATAGCGAAGGCAGAAGGCTCTAGAAAAGTGATTGAAGGGAGATATGTAAGCCTCAGAATGCTCCGGGCTCTGTTCCCTGCAGTTTAGCTGAGAGTCGTTAGGGGGCAATCAGGAGCAGCTGGGGCTAATTAGGGACCAGCCAGGTGCTCCATAAAAACCCTCTGACCCAAACAGACAGGGCACGAGCTGGGAGGAGCAGGAGTGCCGTGCCGTGCCGTGCCGTGTGCCGTGCCGTGCCGTGCCGTGCCGTGCCGTGCCGTGCCGTGCCGTGCCGTGCCGTGCCGTGCCGTGGAGTACTGATTGTGAGGAGGAACAAGACTGGAGTTCAGAGATTCTGTGGAAGAGCAGGCTGGAAGAAGGTACCAGGCTCAAGAAGTCAGAAGGAGGGGGAAAATTAGCCCAGGGGAAGAGAGTTTGCAGCTGGGAACATGGTGCCAGCAGCACATAGCTGCTTCTCACAGGGCCCCTGGGCTGGGACCCGGAGGAGTGGATGGGCCTGGGTCCCTACCCCCTCCTTGGGGAAACTGGAGTGGCTGGAGATGCCCTGACCCACTACAAGCAATGGAAGTGTGAGGCCCACTAGGGTGTACTCGGCTATCTGCCACACTATGTACTTAAGTAGTGGAACAGGTGATTTAGGGAGATTGTCCAACCTGTTCTTAAAAATCTCCAGTGATGAGGACTGCACAAACAGCTGCCAGGGATGATCTAGGTAAACTGAATTCTGCCTCTTCGGGGGGATGGAATAGAGAGCCCTTCCACCGTATGCTTCTAAGATTCTAAATCACACATAGAGTGCCTTAAATTAGTAACAGGCCTAAAGCCAATCTCTGACTTCTAAACCCCTATGACTTTGGAGAAGCTTTGGGTCAAAGTTTGGCCCAAGTGCTTGTCTAGTTCTTATTTCTTTTATTTGTGAAAAGAATAGATAAGACAAACAATGCTAGGAGGTTTTTCAACTGAAAATCAATACTGTTCAACAATGGCTTTCAGTAGTACAACAGCCCAAATTAACTCTTCCCCCTTATGACAACTGGACATAGCGGAGATGAAAAGAGTAGTTGTAGCTTAGCATGCTATTATTCTTCTATCTTTGTCATCTCTTTTAAATGGCATTTTACTTAAGTGTTTTCTTTTTTGTTACATGATCACTTACATAAGCAATTAGCCAACCTAACTAGAAATAAACATTTCATTATCCCTTTCTATCTGCACTCTCAGCTACTGAAAAATCTCCTTTTTCTACTACCCTTGGGAGTTTTTCTGACTGATACCATACAGCTGTTTTTCCTGAATTGACTTTTGGCTGCCTTTTGGTTTACTGCCTTCTCTTCAATCTCCCAGAATGTCTTGTTTTCCCCACCCCTTCCAGTCCCCATTGTTATCTGAAAAGATTGAATGAAGCTATGCTCAAAGCAGAACTGAGAAATAAGAGAGTTGCAAAGTTGGATGTAAAATACTATTTTTTTCCTCCTGTAGTATATTGATACTTGATATAAATTAAATAGCCTCAGGGCTAACTCACACCCAGCTCCTCATAATCCAAACAGGCTGTTCTGGCAGGAGGCTTACCACAGTAGAAAAATACCCTGGCTAAACCCACTCCTTGAGTAGCCAGGGACCAGAATTTGGCCCTCTATTGGAGATACTGTGCCCTGTTATTTTCTCGATAACACAAGTATAAATCAGGAGTAATTCCACCAAATTGAATAGTATTTCACCAGTGTAAATTACTCCTGATTTACACCATGTGAGCAAGAGGAGGATCTACCCCAGCGACTCCTCTCTTGCACCAGTTCATTTGCTTGACCTTGTGAAATATTATCTGAAAACATAGCATTGCTCTGGTTATACTGAACACAGCATTAGAATGAAGGTAAAACCAATATTCTCCTAAGCCTCCTGTTGAAGATGCAGCCTGTCTACAGGCTATATGGGGAAAACTGACTTACTATTGCTAATATATATATGCTAGAAGTGCAAGCATCTCTCTACATTTACTAAAGTGTTCTTTTTTACTGGTCATTGAATGCCATTTTGAGATATCAGCCTAATGGTATAATCAATTGTCAATGGAATAAAAGGTTCAGGTGCCCCTGTTTTTGTGTAGCTATCTTTAATTTAGAACCCTTTAAAGAATTCAATTAGGTTAATTGGAAATGGTGCAAAGCTCAAATTCACTGACTCTGAGGCTATGGCTACACTGACAGCGGCAAAGTTGCCGCCGTCAGATCGATTTCTCTGGATCGACTGAGCAGTCAGTGAAGACCCGCTCAGTCAATACAGAAATCGACGTACTAAGACTACCTTCACAAGTGGCGTAGTGCTGCGTCGACAGGAATGCGGTTCCCCTCTCACAGTGCAGTGAAGATGGCGCACAGAAGAGAAGCCGAGAAGTCGATGGGAGTTACGCAAGTTTTTTTGCGTAAATCCCGTCGACTGCCGCCAATTCTCAGAGGTAAGTGTAGACAGGGTCTGAGTGCCTCTTCTATGGATCTATGTCATACATTCTAAAGCACTCCCCAAGATTAGTCTTGTCAAAGGTGTGAAAATCAGCAGTGCACTAGCAGAAGGCCCTGCAAAAGCAGTTCTGCCTATTCACAGTAGTCAGTCATTGGCAACAGTGTTTTGCAGAAATAAGCAAGACTGAGAAAAAGCAATCCTTTGTAAGAAAAAATTACAATGGAACTAAAGCTGTGAATAGCATTGCAAAAATCTGACACAATAAATCATTCAACTTTTATGGGTGCAAAAATGAAATGTGAAAGTGTTTCTGCTGGAAATTAACACCAGTTACAATTTCCAATTGCTTGAGTAGCCACCATCTGTCAGTTGCAGTGCTGTGTGGTCTGCTGGTGCAGTGTTTGATAGAAAGCTGCTTAACTGAACAATAATGACTTAAATTAACAGACAGAACTTTACAAAGTTAATTTCTGATAAAGTTCCATGTAATATATTGCAGTGGTTCTCAATCATTCCAGACTACTGTATCCCTTTCAGGAGTCTGATTTGTCTTGCATACCCCGAGTTTCACCTAAAAAGTTTCAATTAAAAACTATTTGCTTACAAATTCAGACAAAAATACAAAAATGTCATAGCACACAATTACTGAAAAAATGGCTTGCTTTCTCATTTTGTCTGTGTGAAATTTTGGTTTGTACTGATTTTGCTAGTGCTTTTTATGTAGCCTGTTGTAACACTAGGCAACTATCTAGATGAGTTGATGTACCACCTGGAAGACCTCTGCGTATCCCAAGGGTATGCATGCCCCTACTTGAGAACCATGGATATATTGTTAAAACATTGCCACTAGATGCAGGAAGAGGGCTCATATGACCAAGAAAGGCCATCATGACAAAAGCCATGTAGTAAAATTCATTATTATTTATTAAGTGGTATTATGGTGGTGCTTAATCTAGATCAAAGCCCCAGTGTGCTAGGCATTGGACAAACACGTGGCAAGAGACAATCCCTGCCTTGAAAAGCTCAAGTCTAAATAAGATACACAAAGAGAGGGAGAAGAAAGAGAGAAGTGTCTTGCCCAGACTGAGTAATATAGCAGAGTCAGTGGTAGATTTCATAAACAGAATCCAGGTCCCATAAGTCCCAGTCTAGTGCCCTATTTACTGGACCATGCTGCCCCTCTAAAATCCTATTATTTATTTTGTATTATGTTATTTATGGTAGCACCCAAAATATTTGAGGTACTCTCCATTAGTCAAAACTCTCATTGATTTCAGTGGGGCCAAAATTTCACCCATGATGTCAAATTAGGCCCCAAATTAGGGTTTTGTAGCTTTTACAAAACCTGAAATAAATGAAAACTTTTCCATGCCTTTTTAAAATCCACTGAAACCTTAAAATGAAAACAAAGGACAGAAAAAATACATCAACAATTCCCTGCAATATCCGTGGGAGACCTTATTGAATGAAGGGATCCATTGTATTAAATGAATGGTTGATGTATTTTTGTGGGCTGGGGTAGTATGTGACCTCTCTAGAGGGCAGATATGAGAGCTGGGGGTTCAAAAGACCATAGTGGACAATGTGCCAAACAGCAATGAACTTTTAGAACAAAAAGTATTAAGTAGTTTTCCTGGGGTATCTCTGGGGGGAGGTGAATACAAATTCTCCACGTCCAGGTAGGCAAAACCCCAGTCTTTGGAAGCCATGCTCTGAAGAATGGACTGTTGTCTGCTGATCACTTGTTACGTGAGGCCAAGATCAAAGGCCCAAGTTATATAAACTGAACTATTTATGGTGGTTCTGGTTCTGAATCTGAGACAGTTATGAATTTGTAACCATGGGGAAAAGTCAATTGTGGGTTTTGAAGGACTCACACCTAGCTGAGCCTGAGGCTGGAGTTGGGCTGACTTCTCATGTATGTTCTTTTATTGTCTTTAACGTTTTCTCTGTAATGCTTTCACCTTAAGAATAAAGGTGCTTGCTTAAAAAGATCTATGTGGTATCTTGTAACTGCAGGCCATTATGTTATTCATAGCCTCTGGAGAGAAAACAAAGCTCTAGTGCTGGCCTGTTTGGACAGTCTGGCTTGTTGGGAATATTATAGTCTAAGTCAGGGAAAAAACCCTTGAAAAAACCCCAGTTACAGCCTTGAAAACCCTCTGTGAGGAAGGAGAGAGACTTGGCTCTCTGCCCAAGAGACGTGACAGCTTGAAGCTGGGGAGTTTAAGTTTAAAGGGGTGCCCTTGGTGAACCACACGGGGGGAACACAAGTGCAGTTGCCCTGAACAGTGACAACTACATTCTCCAAGTTTCATTGCAGCCTAAACTCTGCAGTATTACATTTATACCTGAAATATAAAAGAATAACGGACTATATTATTTTCAATATCCAAACCAACAATATTATATAAAATAAATGACATTAAAAGAAAGCAAATTGTATTTTATATGTTCAGATTTTTCTTAGTAATATAGATAAGGAAATTTGTGTTTTTAAAAAATTTGACGTATTCAGGAAGTGTTGATTTAGTGTTTCACAGCTTCTGAGCTACTGGAAAAGTTTAGATTCCATTGGTTTTCATGATCACATGAGATAGTTGTGTGCTACAATAGCCATGCTAACTTATTTACCAATATGTACATACTCCAACAGGCCAAAAAAAAAAAAATGCAGCTTAACTCAGCTATGTATCATAGAACTCTAGCACTGTTCAAGTTCTCAGTCACACCGTTCCTTCATTCAACTGCAGGGTGCTGTGTTTTAATTTTTCTAAACATATTAAATCTTTGATTTAGAGCAAGAATCTAGGCTATCACTCAAAGAGAAAAGAATACTCCAGTTTCTTAGCAATGTGTTTGCATTAGTGCCTTTGGGTAAAGGGGCGCTACCTAAAGCATCCTCATTCAAAGTTCATGAACTTCATAGGAATCTGCTTTTGAGACAATGGCTGTATTTCCATTAAGCATTGTAGCAAAAAGCTTCTCATCACTGATAACATAGGTGCAGCTGTGCTGTTGGTAACGATGGTAGGAGCAATGGTGTACATATACATGGATCCAGGTAGCCCCTAGTGTTCATAAACACCATGTCCTCTAAACCTGCTCTGAGCAGGACAACACAATACAGTGTTAAGATTTCAGTGACCACTGGTGCCTTGAATAGACTCAAGCTCTCACCATTGCTATCTTCATTGAGCTGTACCAATATTAACAATAGTGGGCAGTTTTCAAGAAAAATAGCCTAGTGTAGAGGAAGCTAATGAGTGCTACAACTGAATCTCAGAAGGAAACAGGAAACAATGATTTAAATTCCCACATAAATATTTCATTAAGTTAACTCAATACTGAGGATGTAGGTCTACAGTGGTTGTTACTTCCTTTTGCATAGGTCTCTCCCTTCTCAACTATGAAGTGCATAATATACTGGACTGGGTTTAGGAGACCTGGGTTCTGTTCCTGGTACTGGCCTGCTCTGGGTACCTCTACACTGCACACTGCTTATCATGGCATGTAGAGAACATATACTACACACCCCCTTAATACAAGTATAAATAGCAGTGTCTACCATAAGGCATGGCTTTGGTGCATAAAGACACATCTGAATCCTATGGATATGTACCCTACACACCTAATCAGTGCCACCCCGTCTAGACTGCTGTTTTTAGCAGTGTAGTGCCACATGGCAGGGAAGAACTCCTGCAGCAGAGAGAGCCTCTGGCAGGGGGGGATGCAGTGGGGAAAGGCTCCTGCAACTCCCTGCTTCTGGAACCTTTCCCTGCTTCCTTCCCCCTGCCGTAGCCTTTCACTGACACATGTAGATACAGTCTGCTTTTCACTGTGGCATGTAACTACACACACCCTACACTCCACTTCCAGTGGTGTCCGATGTAGAATTAGTCTCTGTAAAATGGATAATGATATTTGCCTTCTTTGTAAAGTGTTTGGAAATCTAAGGATGAAGGTGCCACTAAGGGTTAGGTAAGACTATTATCATTAGTCAGGTCTGCTACAAACGATCACATATAAGGAACTGAAAGTAAGAAGCAAGTGGGAAATGGTTTCAGTGGGGTTTTTTCCTCCTCCACCTCTGCCAAGAGTAACTGAACAAAATTCCTTCAGTAAAGCCTATGTAGCCTGGTAAAAAATGTTTAATCTATGGTGGATAAGCATGGCCAGCAATCTCCTGACTCCTGATTTACTGATTTAGTGTGGAGTGACAATGTCCTTAGGAAAGGAGAGAATTGGACATTGAAAGTATAAGCTGTTGCAGTGCATTAGGAGAAAACCAGGAAAACAGTCTCTTCCCTTCATATCCCCAGATAAAAATAAGGTGATTTTAATTGGCATTTCTCCAGGAATGGCTACAAAGGCTGATGTAATTTTCCAGGAGCATCAGCTGTTTACATTCCAGACTGTTTCCAGCTGTTTTGATTTCATCTAGATCAATGCTGTAAGTTCATGAAAATATAAATACTGGATTTTAGCCTAATGCTAGAAAAGCATATGGGTCATTAACTGTAATTTAGGTCTGCAAGCTATTTACTGAGTCTCCTGAATAAAATTAAAACTGTTTCTCCCTCTCAACAAGAGCTGCTCTATTTGTGGTTTCAAGGTTGTTTTTAGTTAATATTTTTTTCTCTTCATATTCACAAGGAAATTAAAATATAGAAAGTTGGACTGTATGTGCTCAATAAATAGATTAATGAAAATAGCTTATAGGTGGTCAGGGACAATGGCTTATTAATTATTTATTTGTCTTACAATAGCACCTAGAAGTTCCAGTGTTTGAGTGTGCCATATTTCTTCCTTATGTTTTTTTGGGAAGAACAAAATCCTCTTCTCATTTAATTTTCTTAAGAGCCTAGCAGGCAGGTTCTACAGGACTCCTGGAAATTTGGCAGGTTTCCCAAAAATCCCTTCTGAAGAGAACTGTCATAAAAATGACTTTTTAAGGAAGACTGCCTGCATATTTCAAGTTGTTTACTACAATTTTTGTATGAAATACCAAGGGAATCAGAGACGTTCTGTAGTTTAGTAAGTTTCCCATAGACTTTTTTGTGTTTATCATCTTTGTTTTCTGCGTAATCTCTGATGTTCTTCAGCAATCTTCTAAAATCCCTGTAGCCAATGTCTTGGGGCTACTCTGCTCTTTTTAACAGTTTTATGCTTCGAAGGCATCATTAATTCATAAAAGTAACAAAAATATTCCAAAATTATTAAAGAGAACCTTGGCAGAACCCTCTGTGCTATAGTTCCATAGGTGAATGTAATAGGGCTAAAACAAGGGAAAGCTAACATAAAAACTATAACAGGTATTGAAAATATCTCTCCTCTCCCTGAGAGTTCAGTAGTTTGCCCTCATAAGGCTCTTAATATTAGCGTCTTGAAGTGCTTTAAGAACATTAAAAGATAGGAAGTATGGAGAGAGGCCACCCTGACTTAACTAAGAGATCTTTAAGATCTTTAATAATCTGAAATTCAAAAGAATCATACAAGAAGTGGAAACTAGGTCAAATTACAAAGGATGAAGATTAAAAAAACCCCAAAAAACAAGTATGTAGGGACAAAATTAGAATGCCCAAGAAGCAAAATGAGATTAAATTAGCTAGGATATAAAGGGTAACAAGATAACAATATGCAAATATTTGAGAAGCGAGAGGAAAAACCAGGGATAGGGTAGGCCCATTACTTAATGAGGAAAGGAAGACAATAACAGAAAATATAGCAGTGGCCAAAGTGTTAATTGCCTTTTTTGTTTCAGTTTTCACCAAAAAAGTTAGCAGTAACTGGACCACTAATATAGAGAACATCAATGTAAATGGGGTAGGATCTGAGGCTAAAATAGGAAAAGAACAAGTTAAGAATTACTTAGACAAGTTAGATGTCTTCAGGTTGGCAGGACTTGATGAAATACATCCTAGAATACTTGAGGAACTGGCTGAAGAGATTTATGAGCCATTAGTGATTATCTTTCAGAACTTGTACAGGATGGGAAAGATACCTGAGGACTGGAAAAGGGCAAATATAGTCCCTATCTATAAAAAAGGGGAACAAAGAAAACTCAGGGACTTAGAGATCAGTCAGTTTAACTTCAGTACCTGGAAAGATAATGGTAAAGCAAATAATCAAACAATCATTTTTAAGCACCTCAAAGAAAATAATGTAATAAGTAACAGCCCATATGAATTTGTCAAGAACAAACCACGTCAAATCAACCTAATATCCTTCTTTGCTGGGGAAAAAACCTAGTGGATGGGGGGACGTGGTAGATGTCAGAGATCTCGACTTTCGTAAGGCTTTTGATACTATCTCACATGACTTCATAGACAAACTAGAGAAATATAGTCTAGACTAATGTACTATAAGGTGGGTGCACAACTAGCTGGAAAACCATACTCAGATTAGTTATCAATAGTTCACAATTGAGCTGGAAGGCCATATTGTGTGGGGTCCTGCAGGGATCTGTCCTGGGTCTGATTCTATTTGATATCTTCATAAATGATTTGGATAATGGCGTAGAGAATATTCTTATAAAGTTTGCGGTTGGTACCAAATTGGGAGGGGTTGCAAGCGCTTTGGATGACAGGATTAAAATTCAAAATGATGTTGACAAACTGTAGAAATGGTTTGAATGAAATAGGATGAAATTCAAAAAGGACAAATGCAATGTACTACACTTGAGAAGGAATAATCATTTGCACAAATACAAAATGGGAAATGCCTGTCTAGAAAGGAGTACTGCAGAAAAGGAACTGAGTGTTATAGAGGATCACAAACTAAATATGAGTCAACAACATAATACTCTTGCCAAAAAAAAAAAAAAAAAAAAAAAGCAACCATCATTCTGGGATGTATTAGTGGGAGTGTTGTAAGCAAATAATAATTCTGCCACTCTACTCAGCAATGATAAGGCCTCAACTGAAGTATTGTGTCCAGTTCTGCACACTGCACTCCAGAAAAGACATGGAGAAATTGGAGAAAGTCCAGAGGAGAATAACAAAAATGATTAAAGGTCTAGAAAACATGACCTCGGAGGAAAGATTGAAAAAACTGGGTTTGTTTCTTCTAGAGAAGAGAAGACTGAGTAGGGACATAACAGTCTTCAAGCGCATAAAAGATTGTTATAAAAAGGAGAGTGATAAATGGCTCTCCTTAACCGCTGAGGACAGCATAATAAGTAATGGGCTTAAATTGCAGCAAGGGTGATTTAGGTTAGACATTAGGAAAAACTTCCAGTTGTAAGGGTAATTAAGCACTGGAACAAATTAACTGGGGAGGTTGTGGAATCTCTGTCATTACAGGTTTTTAAGAACAGATTAGACAAACACCTCTCAGGTATGGTAATACTTAGCTCTCCCTCAGTGAAGACAACTGGACTGGATGACCCATCAAGGTCCTTCCCAATCTTACATTTCTATGATTCTATGATTAATTAAGCTCAGAACACAGATAAAGTTGGACACTACCATACTAGCCCCATGTTTTAGAATGTTAAATGTCCGGGGTGTCACTCAAGAAGACAAAATATTCCAGTTTTTTATCAATGGGTGTTTAGCACCTAGAGGATCTGGACCTTAGCCAAAGTGACTTTCTCAAGTTTACAAAGTGACCCTAATGGTGTTACCTTTCCTCCATCATGATGTTTGGGGCAGCTGATATTGTGTTGCTGAGGTAAGATGGGAGGTGGACATGAATGTGAAGCTACTGCTGATAATTACCTGCTCTGTTTCCTTTTCTCGCTCTCTGTCTCTGATCCTCTTCAAGCTGCAAAGAGTGAAGCACAGATTGGATAGCAGGGGAAAATGGAGACAGCATCTTCTAGCAGCCAGGGAAGAAATTTATCCTACAAATAATTGTAGCAACCAGGTCAGAGACCTATCATCACTGCTATGGAATCATTAATCTGTGGCTGTGACTCTTGTGGTATGGTTAAATCTTTCACTGTTAAGAGCCAAGGCCATATTCTGCACAAAGCTGATAAATAGTCACTCTGTTCATTGAGGAATGAAGTGATAATATGTGTAAGAGACTGATGATTGCCTTTGAGAGAGATGGAAATAATGCAGCCCTTTCCTGTGGTTCTTTTAATTGCACTTCAAATGAAGCCAAGTCAATCTAGATCTAATCTGTAGGATTGTCTGTTTTCTGAAATGCTAATGCTGTATTGTTTTTTTTTTTTAAAAGCCTTGTGATATATCAGTGAGATGTGTCTGTAATTGAGACACACTGTTTTTTTCACTTTGGCTTAATTTCCTATATTGAGATTAGAGTAATTTATAAGGGTATTTAAATGTCATAAGGAAGTAATTTGGGTCAGGTGACAAAGTAATGTTGGAAAGTCTATTTGTGACTTATAAAAATCACAAAGGAAGTCACCTAAAGTAGCGGCTTTGCTCAAAGTTTGTCTTAAGTGCTAAAGTGCCATTAGAATTGTATACTTCATTATCATGAGATTAATGGCAGACATGTTCCTGGAATGAAATTCAGCTTCTGGAATGAAGTCTCTCTCTTGGATTTGCACAGCGCCTAGCACAATGGGGTTCTGGGTGATAACTGGGGTTACTAGGCATTACAGTAATACAAATAATAAATAACAATAGTCTGTCCCAAAAAGATATAGTATGAGCATGCTCCTTGCAATTTTGGTGCCCAGCCTTGCCCTAACCTGTGGTTCTTACTAGCCCTCATTGCTGCTTAGGTGAGACAGCTCTCCCACTGTCCACATGGGCTTGTGCCTGTTTTCTCACTGCTCTTTTTGGGGATAACCCCTGAAATGTCCTTCTTTGAGTGCCTTGCTTCTTGGCTCCCTTTTGAAGTCAAAGATCAGGAGTATCCACCAGTGCTAGGCCCCCCAAAAAGCAGCCAAGACCACCAATTTCAGAGATCCTAAAACACATAGGCTATTCAGTATGTTCTCTTAGATGAAACTATCGAAAATACCATATCTTGAAGGACAAATGGAGTGTATATACGTACATAAACTAAGCATTATGAAAAACATAGCTCAGGCTTTACATTCCAACTTAACCGTGGATGAAATGAAAGGATCCTTACTCATTCTAAAAATAAGGAAGGTTTTACATGGTCATAACAGTGCTATTAAGGCTTGCATAGGAAATTGCTGGTTTATGGATAGAAAACTGCTGGATTACGTACCTTAAACAACACCTTGCTAGAGAATAGGATGATGATATCTCTGTTAGCTGCCAGGTTGTGAGAGAATCATGAATACTAAAAGAGAGTGGCTCACAAACAGGTCATTTTTTGTATACATAAACTGTTAAACATAGGAGTTTGTACGCAGAGAGAGGGAATCAAATCACTTTCAGCAAGCCAAACAGCACTGTATTCATTAACCCAGAGCTCAGCTAATCCCTGACAAAATAACATTGTGTTGTGTGCATGTGCGTGTATTGCAAGAAGGGTAGAAAATGAGAAGTCAAGGGAAAAGGGTATGTGAGGTAGATAGCTCTCTTTCTCTTTCTATATTACCAAATCAAATACCTGTAAAGCACGAAGGATTCTTTCTCCAAGAATGAAGCAGCACAGACAATACTGAAGAGGTTTATTCGCAATACTGGAAAGTCTGATAAATCAGCTTCAACTTCATGGTGTTACAGTAGTCAGTTATATACGCTTTCTTATTGATTTCATAGTACATTTTAAATTTTTTATCTATTCACTTACAAATATAGATATTGTCCCATCCAGAGAGAACAACAGTGATAATGATCATTACATACATGCAGAGACACTTTAATCACTCTACTTACATCAAGGATTCTAGGGCTACACTCGGGGTGGGGGTAGGGTGGAGGGAGAAGGGGGGGGCTCCTTACAGATAGGCGGCAGGTGAGACAGATTATAAAAGCAAATGTGCTGTTCTCATTGGAATTAGAATCACTAAGAGGATATCTGGCTTTCTGAGCCATCGGATGCTTACACTAGCCATTGTCCTTGAATATCAGGTGTGCTTGTTAGCCATTTAAATGAGTTTCGACCTACAACATGTTAGCTGAAAACAACCTCAAGCCTTACATACCTGTGTTGTACTTAAAGGAAAATAAAAGAACCAAAACTGTATTGTGTGCTAGTGCTGATTTACTTATAGTAAAATACATCATTTGCTTTATTAAAAGTGGGGTTTGTAGTACTTCCCATTATAAGAAGCTATTTTCAGTTCCTTATAATTTCACAAAACTTCAACCATTTATGCTGCTATGAGCCTGGTGTCTGCCTCAGGTTAAATTTTTTGTGAAAATTTCAGCCAAAATAGTGCTGCTGTTTCGGAGAACTAGTTTAGGGAAAAATCAGTTGTTTTGTCCATATTAAATATTTCTGGCAACTTTTTCTTTGAGAAGCTGTAGTGCTCCAATTATTTGGAGTGAGGATTTGAACTTTGGCAAGGGGGTGGCCTTTGTTTCAGGGGTATGTCTTTTACCATCTCTGTGAAAATTTGCCCAAATATGACTAAGTCTTAAGCCTTTGAAGAATCAGTTTGCACATGCTCAGTAGAGACTTCTTTGATCTTAGCTGTTAAATCTCTGAAGATTCCATTCTCACTGAGCATGCTCAAGCCTCTCACTGCTCCTAGTACAGACCAGACTCTGCGTAATCTAGAATTGGGAAGGAAAGAAGAAAAAATGGCCATTTAAAAAATAGAAATAATCTCACCACATTTAGATGGAGATGGGCCAGAACGAAACTCCCAGGTTTTGAATACCCTCGCACGTAGAGGGTATTTTGATTTCAGATCTGAATCCTGCTGACATCCTTCTCTTCATTTAAAAAGCAATTTTATCCTATCCTTTCCTTATTCCTCCTCACCATGTAGCTGAATGCTGATGAGAGACGTTACTAAACTTGCATAATACCATCCATGTCTAAAACACCAAGCCAAACTTTCAGCTGCACTGAACTCACTACAGCCAAATGGGAGGCAAAGCTTCTAAGCCACTTTCCACACTTCTCTGATCCTGGGGTTACTCTAAATTACATTGGTAGCAGTGATCCCAAATGACTGCTCCAGTGGCTGAGGATTGGCCGGAGTGCCATGGGCTACCACCCTGCTTCCAACATGTCTGCTGCATAGCTGGAGGAAAGAAGGTTACAATGGATTCTTCTATGGCAGGAGACTCTCCACCTGCCCTTTTAGGTCAGCTGTCTGACTGCTTCATGCAAAGCAACCAGATCAGAGGCTGAGAATCTGGTCCAGTGGCTAACAAGAACACTCAGTCTGAGTTCATTTAGGCAATTGGCAGGTCAAATAAACCAATGTTGCCCATGGTTAGCAGGTATTCTGTTTTTTTTTTCTCTTCTAGTTAGCACTTTGCATAAGCCCAGAGTCTTATTAAACATTGTAAGTAGCCTTGTGAGACTTAGCTTCATCTAGTCAAGAAGTTTAGGTTGTTGTAGTGGATTTTACAGCTGAAATAACAGATAGTGCTATTACACAAGCAGAACCTTTTTAGTCAATAAAATGTCAGTTGTTGGAGTCTGGTCAACTTCTAAAGTAGAATAAATAAACATGAAGTGGGGAAATATGAAAAACAATTTTTTCCTGTCTTCCTCTTCCTTTTCTTCCCAGTTATATTCTGTGTCCTTTATTGCAGCAGTATTATATGCTTGAAAAGTAGATCAAGCATCTTAAAAGTTGTTTACAATGGTATTCACTTTTTTTCCATGAAAGCAAACTGTGAAAATGTTTGGCAGATAATTTGGATCTGCTGCTTTGAGATTTTATTCTATATCCGTTCACATATGGTCATTTTGTTATTGTTAGCATGTTATTGTACAGAGTAAACCTTCGGTTTTATGTAGCATCTTGCTTACACATGGTATTCTGGAGTACTTTATATAGAAATGAGTTTGCTATTGGCTGTGTAGTGTCTGATCAGCTGTGTCTAACACACAGCTTTGGGTGAGTAGAAGCTGAGATCCTGATACTGTAAAGACTTACTTGCATGCGTGACTTAAGCACATGCATTAGTCTTTGTCTCATTAGGGACTGAGGGCTAGATCCACAGAGATTTAGGCACTGAACTGCTGCTTTCAGCACCAATATCCAAAATTTTGATCCTCAAAACTGCTTGATTGCTGCCTAACCCTATAAGTGCTTAAAGTCCCCGAGTTCTGCCAGCAGGCATGCTAAAAGCTGCCTAAATCCTGGTGCTGCCGAGCTGCTCTGTCTCTACCCCACCAGCAGGAATCTCAAACTAGGCATGGCCTGATCCAGTAGGCATTCTCAGAGGCTGCCTAAGAGCACTGCCCACCTGTTTGGGCCCTGCACACAACACTGGCAACACACTGCCTATACCCAAGGATTTGTGACGGTTTCATCTTTTCTGCACTTAGCGTCTTCCAGTTTCCAAAAAGTTTCCTTTTAATATTCACTTCTCTACAGAGCTCATACTGGTTGTCATGGACAAAATCCTATTGATTTTAATTTATTGAAGCACCTGCTTTTTGGAAGCATAAACCAAACCAAAATACAAAGAATACATAGAAACTTATCTTAATTGTTAGATCCATTTGTTCTAGTTGGTTGGACACATCACGCTGCTTTATTTCTAAATACTGTGACAGTGTGTAGATCCTAACACAGATTCTCATTTTGATCTTTGAATCATTTTGCAATGAGACCCAAAATTGGGCAAAACATGAACAGCCAGTGTGAACAATTCATAGAAAATTCATAGGTTGAAAATTGGTCATCACAACTACTGTATTTGGCAAATATTTACCAATTACCCATGCATTTGCCTAAGTCAAAATAAAGTTTATGAAAAGAAAAAGGACTAAATCACAACAAATATTATCTGCAACAAATATACAAGCAGCTTTCCCCAAAAGTACTCTTTCAAGACAATGTTTTCATATGAAACACATTAGATGTTTACCATTGAGTTAGTCCTGCTTTGAGCAGGGGTTTGGACTAGATGACCTCCTGAGGTCCCTTCCAACTCTAATATTCTATGATTGAGTTACTTTATTAATTCATCTATTCATTTATTAATACTTTTTTGAAACAATGGGTTCAGAACCCACCACAGAAGGCATCCTTCTACTGTAAAAGTAAGGGTGATATCCTGGCTCTGTTAAAGTAATTGGGAGTTTTATCACTGATGTCAGTGAGTCAGGATTTCACCTCAGATCTTATTTCCTGAGCAATTTCATGTTTACATGCCCCCATCCATTTAATACAACTAAAATTTAGATATTTGAGTTATCTGTTCAAGTGTATAGGCTTGACTGTCACAGGTAATTGGCTGATTTGGCTAATTGTCAGGCTAGTGGCTTTTTTATCTCTCAGGAGATCGGAAATGGTCACTTGAAGGTATTGAACCGCATGAGTGTATGGAATCATTTGGGATTGGACTAATCAGGCTTATATGGTGACTAGTCCAATCCCAAATGGTCCATACGTTCATGATAGATCATCTGGAATAATTAACACTAACTAATAATTTCACTAACTTCCAAATTTTCAAGACTTCTCTTTTCTGTTTTATCCCATAGAATATACGGCACAGAACGTGGTTTGAAATAACTTTGAAATGGCATTTTCTTTTACTTTCAAGGTAACCTGCATATAGTATACAATATATTATCAAACACAGATTTTACTTTCTGCTGGTTTAATAGAGGAAAAAGACAATTTCTGCCATACTGGACTTTTCCTAACTCCTGATCTACTTGCAACAGCAACTCTGCTCTTTCAGGTGCAAAAATCACTGCCATCCTTTGTTTTCTAATCACAGGTCACCTGTTAAAGTTTAGTTTGTCATCTGGATCTTAAAATGGTAAATCTTTCCTTTTTACATTTATTTCTTATTTAAACCTATTCTTTTGCATTTCTTCAGTCAGTTAGGATACCGATGTACCTCTGCCTATTTTCTTAGCCAGTAATTGCTTCTTTGTTTCAACTTCAGTCACAACTTTTGAATGTTTTTTCTTTTCTAGGCAATTCACTGCTCACTTTCAAATCCCTTTTCTCAGCAAAATTTCTCATTCTGACTAATGATTATTATTCATTTTAATTGGAATATTTTAGAGATACTTTCATTTTCATCCTTTGATGTTCATTTATTTCTTCTGCTCTTTTTTCCTTCATATCCAAATAAGCTGCCCAGTTTCCTATCATTTTTGACATTTTGCTTTTTTAAAATAGCATACATCAGGTATGTGGTATTTTTTTCCCACAGTGAGAATATGCTAGCTGCTTTAAGCTTTTTCTTATGAACTGCAGCCCTGCACTTTTTTTATTTTAAATGAAATCCCTGTTTCTCTGTAGTCTTATGGCTGACAGCTAAATCCATAGCCTTACCAATTTAAGGTCTGCCTTTGCTAGTAGTTTCTCTTGTGTCTTATATGAATTTATTGCCCATTTTATTTATACTGCTTCTTCGACTGGTGTCCTTGTGGGTTCTCCACTTCAGGTGTTGGCATATCCTCAATTGGAGATTTCTATCAGCAGTGCTCATCTGGGTTGCCCATGTGCCGTCCTTGTCTCATGGCGCCATTGGTGTCTTGCTTGGTTTGCATGCAACCAGACTCGCCCCCAGTTCCTTCTCAACTGTCCACAGTCCGAGGTGGAACCCTCAGTAGTTCCTATCTTAGCTTGTCTTAACAGTTAGTTTTTATGTAGCATTAGTTGAGTCACTAATTAGTACTTATCTTTCCCTATTTACCCAGTTTATAAAAAAAGAAAATTCCTCATTGTGTAGAATAGTTTTCCCCTAAGGGAACCTGCCATTATGCCTGGTTCACCAGGTTTTAAAAGATGCACATCCTGAAGACGTGATCCCAGCATCAGATTGACACTTTCAATGTGTTGGATGTCTAGGTGAGGGACATGTACCCCAAAAGTATACCCATTGCAAGAACCTAAAGTCCAGAGCCAGAAGTGACAGGGATCTCCGACTTAAACTCATTTTAATGGAAAAATCATTGAGACCCGCTTCTGACCCTGTCCAGGAAACATCATCCCCAGAGTCCAGAAGAGCTCAAATTGCAGAAAAAACTTCACGGAAAAAAGCCACAAATACTCCTCAAAGAGAACCGACAAAAAAGAAGAGTTCAACAGCCAAATCTCTCTTGGCAATATCAATGGTGCCAAGACTAAGTACATATGAAGAACCAGGTTCTTCAGATATTACTCGTACAGCGGCACCGAAGGACTTTCGATGTTCCGGTGCAGAATCGAGAGTCAAAGATAAGTTGACCTCCTCCATTATGGCACCACCAAAACAACAGGCACAGAGTCCAATTTCACAGGTCAAACTGCCTCCAACTATTCCACCAACTTGTAAAAGGGCAGATAAAAAATAGTATGTCCCCTCTAATGGTGGTGGCAGCACATTTGTGCAGGCAAGGAGTAATAATAATCTTGTATCTAGATGACTGTCTGATAAAAGCATACAATCAAGCACAAGCTGTTCAAGTTACTCAACAAACAGTGTCACTTTTTTTTCAATATGTAGAACTCAAAATAAACAAACAAAAGTCCACTTATTATCCAACTGGAATTCACCGGAGCACACCAAGACTCACTAACTGCCAGTGTGTCGCTTCCAGAAAACAGGTTTCTTACAATAATCAATTTACTATCAT
Organism: Emydura macquarii macquarii; assembly: GCF_026122565.2. Classification (NCBI taxonomy): domain Eukaryota; kingdom Metazoa; phylum Chordata; order Testudines; family Chelidae; genus Emydura; species Emydura macquarii. Next base: position 10,419,911 of record NW_027132342.1, on the reverse strand, counting down.
TGCTAAAAAACAGTCCGAACATAAAACATGCACATGTCTCCAACTCTTAGGACACATGGCAGCTACTACATTTGTAGTGCAACATGTATGCCTACACATGCATTACCTACAAAGGTGGCTCACAACCGTCTACAAGCCACAGAAACGTGGCCTAAACAGAAAACTCGTAATGCTGAACAGAGTCAAAGACTCTCTGCTATGGTGGACACAATCCACCAACATGCAGACAGGGATCCCATTCCCACAGGAACCCACCATCCCACCATTGATTATGATTACCACAGAATCATCCTTAATAGGATGAGGAGTGCATGTATGGAATCATATGATCCATGGCCAGTGGTCCCAAAGCGAAACATGCCTTCACATAAACCTATTTAGGAAGGAAGAATCCCATGCACAGCTATAGACTGGGGACCGACGAGCTGGGCAGCAGCTCTGCAGAAAAGGACCTGGGGGTAACAGTGGATAAAAAGCTGGATATGAGTCAGCAGTGTGCCCTGGTTGTCAAGAAGGCTAATAGCATATTGGGCTGCATTAAGAGGGGCTTTGCCAGCAGGTCATGGGAAGTGATTGTTCCCCTCTATTCGGCATTGGTGAGGCCGCATTTAGAATATTGTGTCCAGTTTTGGGCCCCCCACTACAAAAAGGATGTGGACAAGTTGGAGAGAGTCCAGCGGAGGGCAACCAAAATGATTAGGGGGCTGGAGCACAGGACTTTTGAAGAGAGACTGAGGGAACTGGGCTTGTTTAGTCTGCAAAAGAGAAGAATGAGGGGGGATTTGATAGCGGCCTTCAACTACCTGAAAGGGGGTTCCAGGGAGGATGGGGCTAGGCTGTTGTCGGTGGTGGCAGATGACAGAACAAGGAGCAACGGTCTCAAGTTGCAGGGCGGGAGGTCTAGGTTGGACATTAGGAAAAAGTTTTTCACTCGGAGGGTGGTGAAGCACTGGAATGGGTTACCTAGGGAGGTGGTGGAATCTCCATCCTTAGAGGTTTTTAAGCTGAGGCTTGACAAAGCCCTGGCTGGGATGATATAGCTGAGGTTAGTCCTGCTTTGAGCAAGGGGTTGGACTAGATGACCTCCTGAGGTCCCTTCCAACTCTAATATTCTATGATTATATTAGAACTCTACCCAGTACACAGCACATGCACTCATTTCCTCCTACTCATAAAAACAGAACAATAAAAGCAATGACGGACAACATTGCATGCATGTTTTAGATAAATCAGCAGGGAGGAGCACGATCCCACTCCCTATGCACCAAAGTGATGAAACTGTGGAATTGATGCATCCGACACATCACTATATCAGCCACATACTTACAAGGATGCCAGTACATGACAGCAGATACACTCAGCAGACTGTTCGGTCAAAACCACGAATTTGAATTAAACGATACGATCCTGCAAGATATTTTTCAACAATGGGGTCATCCAACCATCGACCACTTTGCAACACCACAGAATCACAAATGTCCCCACCTCTGCATCAATAGGCCTTATAGTACTATCACCTATTCATCCAAGAAATTCCGAAGTCCCTTCCATCCTATGAGGGGCACTGCTTTAGAGTCATCTCAAGTGAAGTACCCACAGGGACACCACATGAAGAAGAAGAAGAAAAGGTTACTCACCTTGTGCAGTAATTCAGGTTTTTTGAGATGTGTTTCCTTGTGGGGGCTCCACTACCTACTCTCCTCCCCTCTACTTCAGAGTTCAATGCAAGGACTCTACAGTAGAGAAGGAACAGAGGAGGTCTGGTTGCGTGTGCACTGAGTGAGGTCCCAATGGCGCCATGAGACAGGGACAACACATGAGACACTCCAGTGAGCACTACTTATAAAAGTCTGATTGAGGACGTGAGGATGCACCAACACCTGAAGTGGAGCACCCACAGGGACACATCTCTTGAAGAATCTCAGTTACTGCACAGGGTGAGTAACCTTCTCTTTTATACCATGCCCCTCTGAATGCCTGCCAGGAGCACATTAGTTGATAATGATTAGCATCTGTCACATGGGAATTTCTTTCTTTCTATGCAATTGCATCCTACAAAGTCACTTCTAAAAATTGTTTCGGTGACAATATGTTGTCCCATTTCTTAGCTCTCTTAAAAATCATATCGCGCATTAACTTCCTTTTTGTTTCCTCTGATGAAATGTAAACCTGCCATCAGTTAGAATTAGCTTGACAGCAGGTGCATTTATACAATGCAAAACTTTTTTAGTTAATGTTTATATGCCTATTAATCTGATACATGGAGATGATAACCATATGATATGCTGCAAAATAATATTATGAATGTAATTTATCCTGAACCTTTGACCACTCCTCTTACACTTTCTATCAACTTTAGTTCTAACATTTTAGACCTGCTCTGAACTGCTTCAAAACAGCTGCCATGTTTGTTTAAACAAAAAACTGCTAAAGAAATGATTCCTTCTCTCAATATGCATGTATCTTGTAACTGGTGATTATTAAGTACAGTAACTTTATATTTGCCCAGAATCCTCAAAAGCAAACATGGGAATGAGTTGTTAAGAACAGCCCTTACACCAGAATATGGACTTGTTTATATACACACACACACACACACACACACACACACACACAGGTGTTGTTATCAGTAGAGATACTCACAGTAGTAAGATTAGGCAAGTGCATAAATGTTTGCAGGATTGTGGTTGTAGATAAGAGATACTGCTTGCTGCATAGTATTTACCCTTCTGTAAAGGGCATTTATATGTATTGTCTTTATATAAAAATGAGTCCAGACTGCAATAGCTGAAAGGTGCCATTTCTGCTTTGTTCTTATATATCAGCATGGAATCTCCTAGGTCCCATAGCATTTGTATATAAATTACATATATTTTTGTTACATATGGTTACACAGTTTTGAATCACTGAAATTATTTATCCACCAACAGATCTGATTTATTTTTCTAGCTCCTACACACGTGCATCTTGTTCCAGTGAAGGTTAAAGGACGTCATAACCCTTGTTATCTTGTTACACCATGCTAGAAGGTTATTGTGTAAAGTGATCACTTTGTAGGACAGCAATTAACTCCCCCTCTTCCCCCCACCCCCCCAAACAAACACAAAAACAAGGGACACTACCAACCTAGGGTTTCACTACAAATAGTTACCTTTCCTCCTTCTAAAGAAAAATTTGTAACTATAACAAGCAGCTAGCAATTACCCTGGAGAACTGGGTATAAAATCAAGGCCCAAGCATAATTTTTTCAGGCCCAGTACAAACTTGTAACATGGGCCCCCTCCCACACATATACCACAATCCCTCATCCCATACAATCTCATGAGCCATGACATTTTTTTCCCCTCATGGTAATAGGGATTGCAGCCTGGGCTGACCCCTCCAGGCCCCATTAAATTGTACCCTCCCCCCATGTGGGGACCCTGTATAAGGTATGAATAAAGAACTTTGGTTTCCAAAGTCAGCTATTGTCCTTCAAATAATGATTGCTATCACAGATGCTGTGCTAGAGCCCTTCCTACCCTGTCTCCAGACAGTGCTAGACAAATGAATCTTGTGGCTTCTGTTTCCTGGTGATTATAGATTATCCACCTGTATACCTTTCAGTTAGTTCCAGCTGCATTTACCTCTGCCCTCAGCAAGTGGCTGTTTGCTTTGTAAATTTAGACTGAGTTACTTTGAAAGGAAGAAAGTTACTGGTCTTTTCTCAGACAAAAAAGCTCTGGCTTTAGAGAGAAAATGCCAAAGTACATAGCTTAATGTTATCTTTTCACTTGGACATGCTGGGTGACTTTCTCTGGAAAAGACTTCCTAATCAGCCTGAAGCCTTCGTTGTTTCTTAAGTTTGTCTGATAGGCAAAAGGGTGCAACTGGGAAAGAAAACAAAATGGAGAAGATATTTGATCTCTGTTCTGAGTTCCAGAGAAACAAAGCCAGAATGCTGCAGGAATTAGAGGGAGAAAGAAAAGAAATGAGGACAGATAAGGTTTATTTCTCTTAGTCTACATCACATTTACACACATATTCACCCCTCCCCCACCCTGCAAAAAAAAATAAAATAAAAAAGATTCCTAGATCAGAAATAAAGGAGAGCTTCTATCACTATTTTAGAGGTGAGGAAAGAATGGGGTTCCTATTTCCAGGCAATCCATTGGTCTTTGAATATTAATTGGCAATAATGTTGACTAATTTGTAATTACTGCTAGCAGTAAACAGGCAGAGTCTGGCTGGATCCAAATATACTCTGTAGATACTGGTTTTAAAAAAGTAAGAATAAAAGATTAATCAAACTGGATCCAACTGAAAATGGAATATTAATATTTTATACCTAATTCATTAATGGATACATAGGATCTATTTGCAGAAGTGACTGTCAACAAGGGACTATCCACTAGGTGTGATATCTACAAATAGCCTGGAAAGCATGCTATAGGGATCAGTAGTGCAAAGCGGGAGGATGGATTTTAAATGACTTGGTAGAGCGCTTCTGTTTATAATATCTGTGATTCTATCACCCAGCTCTGCAAAACTGCATTTGTCTCTTTGGAAGTCTTGTTCTCTTTTTGATTTATTACCTCTGGGTCGGTTATTTTATTTGCTCTATGTTTGTAACCCCCCGGCCACCGCCACCTCCAGAGATACCACGAGCAGGGATGGAACCAGGACCATTCAGCACCGAAAGCATGGATTCTTTAGCTCAAACTAGGCACACCTATGCTTGCAGATACAGAGTCAAGCCCCAGAGATGTCAATGGGAGCTTTGCCATTGACTTCAGTGTGCATAGGATCAGGCTCTTGGTGCTAAATGACAAATGTTCAGTCCAAGATTGGGTTCGTTGCACCAACTGCAAAGTGGTGGCCTATGGAGGGAGTTCAACTCTTCTTAGAGCTTACGCACACTCCCCCTATCGGGAGTCTGTTTTCGTCTCGATGCACTACACTTGAATAAAAAACAAAAAACCTGTGGCACAGATTCTGAGCCTGGGCTATGGGGCTAAAAACTGCCTTTTACACATGCGGACTCAGGATGGAGCCAGGACTCTGTGACCCTCCCCCCTTGTGGGGTCTCAGAGCCTGGGCTCCAGCCTGAGGTCAAATGTCTACATTACAGTTTTATTGCCCCACATACTGAGCCCTGCAAGCCCAAGTCAGCTGATCCAGGATGGCCACAGCCAGGCCACTTCTATCACAGTGCAGCCCGTATCCAGGGGAGTAAGCAGAAACCACAGTGCTTTCCCAGCAGGATCAAAGCCTGCTAACTGGGTGGGAGTATTTCACATATTGTCAGCGTGCAGCAGTAGTGGGAGCGGGGGAGTCCAGACACTACACACATGAGGTTGGTAGAAGAGAAAGTATGGCATTATTTAGGAAATAGTACGTCATTATGTAAGTAAAAACTGTATTGAATTGCGTAAGACCTGGTGGGAAGAGGGTGCAGAGTGATGATGGTTGCCAGGGTGACATAAGCCTTTGCATTTCCTGACTTTTGAGTGCTCCATGGGCATTTTTAATGTAGTTCTTTGTTTTTTATAATAGATAAAGAGAGAGAGAATTCTCTCAGTGTGAGACTAACTTGAAGGTAGCTAGATGGTGATATTCTAAAATGTACATGACACATATTGTAGAGAGAATTAAGCCAGTGGAACAGTTCAGTGTGCATGGATGAGTTTTCATTCATAACAGTACGTAGACTTGGGACTCTGTTTATCCAGAATGGCTCATAGCCTCCCAAACTAGGACAGCCAGCAGACATCGCAGGCAGTCACAGACCTGGCTCTATACATGTCAGCAGGAATAATGAGAATTCAATGGGGTACAGGGAAATGTGTGCTGTATTTATTTGAGTGACTGATTTATTCCAGTGATTTACAGTGTATCCATTGCTAAGACATCTGGGAATGTAGCAGATTAAAAATACATCTGTTTGTAAATCAGAAAGATGAGGAAGAAATTAAAAAAAAGGCAGGGAAAGAATGACAGTGCCTGTGTTCAGCAAAACCTTGCCCGATAAGATAAGCCTTGCTTCATGCTCTAAAGGCTAACACAGTCAGACTCTGACAGATATTGGAGGCAGCAATATCCAAGCAGGGACTCTCACCTAGAAAGCCAGTCTTTCCTGTCCTTAGAGTGTATATCGAAAGACTGAGGAAAAAGTGGCTATATATCTAATCCTTAGTTATTACATAGGTGTTTTATTTGTGCCTATACGTTTGCATTATCTGACTTTACCAAGACTTTTATGAATTTATGAATTGAAACCAACACCAGGCTGAACGAAGGATGGTGTAATGTGTTTCTGCCAACCCCCTCTCCTAAGCTGGCATGCGGTTTCATTTTGCACTAAGGGCCTGAACCAAGTCCCATTCAAGTCATTGTAAAGTCAGATTGACCTCAGTGAGCTTTGTCTCAGATCCCATATGAAGCTTCCAAGTGTGGCCCCAAGAAAAGTTCTTTGTCTTAGCTCAGCAGGGGCTGACAAAAGTATCGTTAACTTTGTTGATGTGGCAAGGTCCACCCACATCAGCACTGACAGGGCATAATAATTTAACTACAGATGAAAATAAGTAACATGAACCATTGCTATTTTCTGGGAGTGCCAAAAGGGCAGGAAAAAAACAATATATTTCTAGATTGTGAGGGGGAAAGCCCGGCCTAAAGCACTGACCTGTTTCAGAAAGTGTGGACATGCTCTATCAATTTGCTTCAGTTCTACTGCTTGCTTCAGCCCTTCAGCCCTCATTATTTGGACTTAAGCTCAGCCAATGTGTTTTCCCACCCCCGTTTCTGTTTTAGCTAAGCTAGAATAAAATGTGTAGTCATTTAAAGGGGGGGGGAATAGGTCAGATGATAGAGACTAGACAGGATGACTTATGAGGAAAAAACTTGGGAGCTTAATTTGTATAGTCAAAAAAAAGTGGGAGTTTTGTGATTTTTTTTTTTTAAATTTATTTTCATAAGACAATGAGAAGTACAGTTACATAACATAAATACAAAGCAATAGTGTAAAGTAAGGAGACATTCTACTGTAAACAAACATTAGTGGTAAATAAGAAGTAATGTGCAGGAAGTAAAGTTTTGATACAAGAAGAGCTTTCTCATTAGAAGTACAGCTAGACAGGAGAAAGTCACTTTGCAAAATGATGGTACAATCACTACATGTGTTTGAGGCAAGATTAGATGAGTACAAAAAATGAAAGGAACACACTAATATAAATAATAAATGCCTTGTTAGGAGAAAATGAAGAATCGTCATGGAACAAAAAATGACTCCACTGAGCATAATTCCAGATGAGTAATCATGCTGAAAGTGCTCTATATTTCATTCTCATGCACCAAACTTTGCATTAGCAGGAATTAGTGGAAATTCTCCTAGTGCCCTAATGGCAAAAAGCAGTGATTGAAGGAAGTGACTTATTGCAAAGTTAATGCAAATTTGGAATACAGAACCAGGAGCCTTAAAACGCTTAAAATTTGGACAGATCTTTTGCCTGAAATAAGTTGTATACATTAATACCTTATGTAAATCTACTGTTTATACATTTAAATTGAAATATAAATACCTGCTGCTAATCTGAACTCTTAATGCAAATGTAATATTTTAGTAATGTAATACTTATTACTTGCATAAAATGGAGCGCCCAAACAAGGCAACACCTTGAATTATCTTTTTTTGCAACCAAAAGTGTTAGCAGACTGATTTTTTTTTACATATGGGAAAGAGGGACAATTTTTAATTTTTAGGTGAAGGTTGAGAGAGTTTCTTCTTTTATCGGAGCTAGTTTGCCCCTGTGTAGAGTAGATCTATCCCTCTGCCAACATTTAGGGGTCAACTAGATTTTAAGCCCTTTGGGGCAGGGACTGCCTTTTCATTTTTGCTGAACACAATGAAAGTCCATGACTGAGGATCATAGGCACTACGATAATAAGATTGCTAACTGGTCGGTAGAGCTAGCTTTAGAAATGGTATTTGTGCAGGAAGTGTCCATTTTAGGTCAAATCAACATTTTGATTTAAAAAAGAAAAAGAACTTTGAAAAATCAAATTTCAGAAAACATTGGCCACCTGTACTCCTAGATCTTCTGGAAACTTCCTTTGGCACTCGTGTGTATACTATCTATATCAGAACTTGCCTGGGTGCTTTTGAATATTTTTAAATTATCAGAAAAAATATATTACAAATATTGTTTCCCTTCATTTTAGGACACTAAAAAAATGTCCAGGCATAAACTATGAATGCCCTATCAGTTATTGAAATTATTATTTATTTTTGTAGTTTTAAATTGGCTTAACCCTTCTATCCAGCAGTAGCTCTAAATTCAAGTAATAACATCCCAAACAACTGGCCAATTTTTCAATCTCCCTTACCTCTCCTCAAAGGACAGGCAAAATAAATGAGCCCTGCAGCATACTCTGAAAGTCAACAAACCTAAGCCTTTTCAAACCAGTGAGGTTTGTACATATATACATTTTTCTCTTCAACCTGTTAAATGGCTCAGGTCAAGTGCAACTTGTGTAAATGGTATACTGCACCTTGAAGTTAATACCAGTTTAACAAATATACATTAAATAATTCAGAACTGTGGTAACTGTATACCTGGCAAAAACACTTAGCAGCATACATATGAATATACAGAATAAAGAAAATTTACTTAAAGACCGAGTACTGGCAAGATGCATAGAGGCTAGAAAAAAGAATATCCCTTCCCAATTAATCCTCTTGACTAACAATAACAGTGCGCACAACACACTTAATCCAGTTTTTTCCAAAATCCTTTGAAGTTCTACTTTACATGGCAAATTGTTACTACAGCTACCATGAGCAATGATGCAGGCAGGAATACAACTACGAAATAATTGTATCTGTTTAAAACCTAGAAAATAGAATATTTGTGAGCAAAGCTGTCCCACACTGGACAGAAATCTAGAGTGTAGTCCTGTAGTCAAGTTATTAAACCTTTACCACTTCTTAGCTATATAAACGTTATAGCTGAAGAGATCCCAGACAAGCATAGTTACTGTTGATAAGGGGCAATCAGTTGTTTAAAATTCTGTCAGGATTAAGGGGCTCTCAACAGCCATAACCATCAAACAACTGTACCCTTTCACAAGAGCCACATTTCTCTCACATACAGGTTATTTCATTGTTGGTTTTTAGTTTCCCACATCATTTACCTCACAAATGCAGAATCTTGGAAGAAAGGTGATGTCAAACTTAAAACATCTTAAGAAAACGAGTTACATACAAATGTAGGCTCCATTTTCTACTATTGTCCCTTATCCTGGGTATGTCTCACATTTTTAACTCCCAGAGTCACACTTTCAGGCTTTGGCAGGTTGATAGCTCTGACACTCAGTATTCAGAATGGTCATCTGTATTTGTGGCAAACCACACATTTTAAATAAAGCAGGATTCAATTTAAGTATCTTGAAAGGATGTTGGAATAATAATGGTTTCCTGTTCTCTGAAACAGCCTGATAGTATGGAAAAACATTTTTGTGCTAGAATATTGGCATGTATGCTAAAGCAGGACCTTCCAGATATTGTAATGTAGAAGGTTAATGAATACGCTGCTGTGGCCTATGGATAAAGGCACTGCATCTATATAGCTTTCAGAGGCTGTTAATTGGGCAGCTGATTCACATAAATTAGGAGCACGCACAGAGCGTGTGTTGTGGGAATTACAGTGTAAGAAGAAGCAGTGCAAATGCTGAGCTCTGCAGCTAAAATAAAAACATGTTGAACTTCATTTATCTGCTCTGCAATCATTGTTGCAAAGAATGACTTCTGTGCTAAGCTTGACTGAGTTAGCACCTACTGGCTTAACTCGAGGGTAGCTTCCTTTTGGCTCACTTGACAGGGCTGATGCCTTCAGGCCATAAGACTCCCAGTATCAGGTCTTGCTTTTAGTAATGTGCAGGAGCCATACAAGTGAGGTCTCCCATGGAATGGCAGACCATGATGTTAATTAGCTATCTTTTTCCAGTGTCTGGCCTCCGGCTGTCAGACATAATGGACCTTCAACAAGCTTTGTGCAATCACTCTTAGATTGTGCATTGCTCTAATCACACACAGTGATTGTTTCCATGGCCTTCTGGGTCAAATGTTTGCCAGCTAATCTGATTTACATTGAAAATGATTGCTTTCCAAGGATCATATTATATATAACTCTGTATGACAGAATTTTAACATGAGCTGCTGTACTGCTGCTTAATGGTGTCATAAAAATGAACATGTCAAGTGATGCACTGTTCCCTGTTGCAATAGCATTACATAAAATCCTAACATGCCAAAATTGAAGGAAAAGCCTTGGAATGTTGCAAAATGTTCAGAATCTTCCTGGTATTGTATTCCTCTTTTTTTCTTTTTTACTTGTGTTGACCTCTCCTGTTTGTCACCTGACAACACACACTTGAATTGGAAATGCTGCCATGCTAATGCCATTCTTGGATTTTAAACTGTCAGTGGTGTCACCTCCCTACTGAATTTGAATGTGATCATGTCACCCAAATTAACAATATTAACAGTCTGTATTTTGTAACAGGAGCTGCTAATATGTGCTCCAGATAACTAAAGTATGCCTGACACTTCCCTTAAAGTGGTAAGGTCTTATTAAATATTCACCATGTATGTAGAATATAGCGAAATATCAAGGATGAGAGATGTAAGTCTCTGATAATATAAAATAAGAACAGAGTGGTAGGTGGGAGGAAGGATAATATTGTGGTCAAGGCACAGGATTGGGAATGAGGAGATCTGGAGTTTTGTTCTTGCCTCTGTCACAAACTTTTGGTATGACCTTGCGCATGTGTCTGACTCCTTTATCCCCATCTTTGAGATGTGGACATAATAATAACCGTGTCTATCTCACAAGGGGGTTAAGGATTAATTCACTAATGTTTGTAAGGCACTTTCATATCTCAGAAGGCACTGTATGAATGCAAATTATTAGCTTCTGTTCCCTTTCATAAATATTGTGTTACTGAAAACTGGATGTAAATAACTTGTTCTTATGCCTGCATATGGGTTTGCAATTGAAATGAGGTGCACACACAAGTGCCATAAGGTTTAGTGAATGACTCTTTGGAAATTTGGGCCTGTGAGAGGAACAAAGGAAAATGCTCTGAACCAAATTCTGCGCTCAATTATTCTAGTAGGAATCTGGAATAGCTCTGTTGATGCTAACACTCCATATTTACACTGATGTAATTACAAGCAGAATGAGTTAAGTGGATCTGCCTTTGTCTAGTGTTTCCAAACTCTGGGAACAAGAATCTGAGAGGAGGGAGGAGAAGAAAGCTGCATCCTCCCTACCTCCACTGTGAATGTGCATCTGTAGCTGCAAGGCATAAGTTGGTTCTCTTAAAATCACCCTTCTTGCTTCTACAGAGGCCTCTAATGCATCCAGCCATGGAAATAGATTGTGTGTATAGCTGTAAGGCTGCAGTTTCTCTCCCTATTCTTGCACCATATAGTTCAGCTGAGTCAACTCAAGAAAGTGAGCAGTGGAGATTCCTAGAACTTCATGTGGCCATTTGGTAAAGTGAGGAATGTGGAGGAGAGGGGAAAAAATGGGCAGGTTGCTAGCTACCAGTGCAAGAAGAACCAGAAATAATCTTAAAAGAGAGAGAACAAGAAGTGGGGAAAAGTATCAAACAGACAGAAAAGGACAGGGTAAAATGGAGAGAGCAGATAGAAACGAATATTCCAGGATATGATGCATGAGGGCAATGAGACAGAGTGCCACTCACCGACAATTCCATCATAAGAGGAGTCTCATCAAAAAGATGAGCCAATGGTCTAGTGGGACAGAGTGAAAAGGACACTCCTGCTTTAAGAAAATGACCTCAGGTATTCATCAGATTGGGAGAGGTGGGGTCATTGTATAGAGAAGCAGAACATAACTGGGATACAGTGAATGGGAGGTGGAAAAAAGGAGAGGAAATGCCATATGTCAGTACAAAATTCCACATTGCAGACTGGCTGTTGTAGACAGCAGTGGAGTTAATCCTTTACCACAGCCAGTGGGGCTCTGTGCCACCTGTGCTGAGTGCTTAGGTATTAAGGTGCCTTAAAATACTTTTTAGATAGAAGAAATTGGCTAGAATACAATTAGTTTGGCACTAGCTCTCTCTCATTCTTCTTCCTATCTAATTGACCCACAGAGTAATGTCAAGATAAACCCTTTATTATAACCAGGGACTACATATGGAAACCAGGTAACAAGCTCCCTGTTATCCTGTGTAGCTGCAGTCTCTGACTGCCCAGTCCTGGGCTTAAAATCAATGTTGCCAACCTCACCATTGCATGCAAAAAGTAGCCCAAAACTCACTGAGGTTGGCAACACTAGAAAAACATCAGGGCCCCCATGCCCACGTGCAGCTCCACATATCACAGAGAAGGAGGTACCTTTAGGGTCTGCTGCTGCTCAACCTCTCACCTTCCTTCTGCTAGATCCCCACATAGATCTCTATCTGGATCTTGCCAAAGTTGGCTGATGTCATCCTCTTATAGGGCAGCCAGGGCTCCAAGGTGCTGCTAGCCAGGCACATGGGAGCAGGGAGGTCACAGGGCATTGTCAAAAGCTCTGGGGTGAGGGGAGAAAAGGCACCGGCTGTATACAACAGGCACTAGGAGACACTGTGTCTATGCACTCCACAAAGACATGGTGGCAGTTGCTGCTATTCATTCACACATGGGCAGCTTCCAGGTTTATCCCCCCACCTTCCCATTGGCTGCCTCCCCACCCAATTGCATATGTCCTTTGACCAGTAGAAAGCCTTGCTTTACCATGGCCAATGGGGCTCTGATCCCAATGCTGAGTGGCTTCTGCTAATTGGGGGGAGTGGATTTGGTTCAGGTGTGCATATGCCTTGCTGGTAGCTCATTCAAGAGGCCATCAGGTGGCAGCAAAGAGGCAGGGACTGTCTGAATTGTGGACATTTCACCCCAAGATACTTCTTGTATCCCCAAAAGTCATATGTCGCCAATTCAAGGTTTTTGTTGCTGTTGCTGAGGCCTTTCAACAGTAGCCCGATCATTTGAAAACCCCCATAAAGAGTTTGACTCATGTGTGGTTCTGAAATTTGGTTTGTCTAGGAATGGAAATGCTTTCTTAGGCCTGGTCTACACTGGTGGCTTAATTCGAATTAAAGTCCCTTAATTCGAATTAATTACTCCTGCGTCTACACTTGTGCATTGTTAATTCGAATTAAGGAGCCTTTAAAATCGAATTAATAAAACCATCTCTGCAAGTGGATTAGCGCCTGAAGTGCATCAGTTAATTCGCATTAGTGTGAGTGTGGACACAATGGGACTTAATTTGATTTAATTGGCCTCCAGACTGTATCCCATGATGCCCCATTTCAGTACCCTCCCCCAAAGCAGCCCCGGGAAGATTTAAATCTTCATTTCCTGTGGGGAATGGGTTTAAAATCCAAGCTGCAATCACCCCCCCCCACACACACACAACAAGCCCTTTGCAGTTTGTCTCTTTAAGGGTTTGAAAGATTTCACCACCCCCTCCCCGTGTGGTGAATGCGTTTTAACTGCCCAGCAATTTTAACTGCCCTTTGCAGTTTGTCCCTTTAAGATTTGTCCCTTTGAACGTTTAGCCCTTTAAAGTTTGTCCCTTTGAAAGATTTCACCACCCACCCCGTTTCCCGCATGGTGAATGTGTTTTAAATGCCAGCGGTGAGAGGAAATTATTTGCTACATTGTTTCAGTGGCCAACCTGGAAATTGATACTTTCTTAAGAGTTTATTCACAGTGCTACATGTGGATACATTGTATCATGCTTTCCATCAGTGAAATGGAAACATTTGTATCACTGTATTAATATATTAACTGACTCCGTTGTTATTTATCTTACATTCTACAGACACCTGTAGAATCAAAATCAAAGGCAAGCAATATACAGAGGGTGGTGTGGGGAGCATTAAAGGGAAACAGCATACAGTTCTAAAGTAATCCAGGATAAGCTGCAATGTATTTGTCACGGTCAAAATGAGAGCATAGTTCAGCTGGCTCCATGTGCCTGCAGCAATGGTGATCGGGGGAGTAAAAAACAGCATGAAAATCCTTTTCCTGTTTGTGTGGGGGTGGGGGAAGCAGCGCTGCATCCTGGGATGATGACACTCGTCACAACAGCCTCTATGGTTAGTTGCATTGTGGGATACCTTCCCACATTGCACTGCTTTCTAATTCGAATTAAGGCTGGCCAGTGTGGACACAAGAAACCAGCACAAACACTGTAGTGTGGACAGTCTGCAGTGCTTTCTATAAATCGCTTTCTGTAATTCGAACTAAACTAATTTGAATTAGTGCTGCAGTGTAGACATAGCCTTAGAGGGTACATGCATCCTTAGAAACATAACATGGAAGATAAATTGAGGGGGAATCCTGAGGTAGGAGCTTCTGTTTCACTCCCTTGTTGAAAATGAATAGTAAATAGTTATATCCCAGTTTAAACAGAGCCTGCTGGATCTGCTGTCAGGAGCCATGCCTGCGGGAAAAACTGTAAATCCATTTTTCTCTTAAACTATTTCCAAGACCTTTTCTTTAAAAAGGACAACATATTATCAGCTGCTCGTGTCATCCATAAAAAGCAAGACTCCTTCCCGCCCACCTGCCATAAAACTAAACTTTCTGAATTACTCTAGCATGTAATGTTCATTGGGAACAAGAGAGATGGTATCAAACCAAGCTGTAAACATCCCTTTGTAATAAATTGCAGCCTTGGAGTTTAAAAATTTTGCAGAAAGATTTGTTGATATTATTTCTTCAGGAATAACTAAGAATAATTTCTTTTTAGTTGGAAGATGACAGGTTGGACTTGACAGCACATTAGTCAGCATGAGTATTACCTCTTTTCAATAGGACAGATCCATCTTTTGCTATCATCTATCTGATACAACCCGGCATAATCAATCTGCATCCTTAGATTCTTGCTTCCGTTTCTGGGTATGGACCATGACATGGAGCAATATTTTTAAAAAACCCCAAGCCAGGAATAATGATGTACTCTTCTGTTATGGATAGGCAGAGACTGAAATTCACAATACATCCAGTGACCTAGCTTGCATCTGAAGTATTAGTTAGGCCATTTGTTTGCTGTATGAAAAATTAAGTCTGTTGCAGTAAGTTGTAGTCCCTGTAATATTGCCTGGGTTTTTTTTAAGAGCAGAAGGGACCATTATTTAATCTGACCTCCTGTGTAATACAAGCCATAGAATTTTATCTGATTCCTGAATCAAGCCATGAGGATCAATAACTTGTGGCTGAACTATAGGATATCTTTTAGAAAAACATCCAGTGTCAATTTAAAGATTTCAAGTGATGGAAAATTCACTACATCCTCTAGTATGTTGTTTCAGTGACTAGTTATCGAAAGGACCTAATCAGAAGCAGGCCACTATTATATTGGGCACTGTCCAAATCAGATGAAGAAGCAATCCTTCCACTGGAAAGCTTACAGTCAAAGCCGGGAGGGGAATAGAGTTTTTAATATACATGAACATGGTCACGATTAACATAATTTTGATAGTTACATGTTTTGCTGCTTCTTTTCAATTGTGAGGAGAGAAATGGTACGATGAGGAATTATGGCAGGAACAATGAATTTTGGAAAAGGAAGAAAGGACAAGAGGGACAGTCAGTTTGCCAGCTGTCTAGCTATGGTCCTGGGCAGAAATTTGTAGGCTTCATGGCAAAGGTGAGCCATGAGTAATAATTTATTAGATTTGAGTGTTCTTCCCAAAGGTTAAAAGAGAGAACCTACTGAAACTAAGAGGGGAAAAGTAAAATGGTTTGCTAATTAAATTAGATAAATGTGCAAAGAAAAGTTCTATATGATGTGATCTACCACTCTGTTTGGGAGAACATCTTTCCAGTGACTTGCATTTGTATGTGATAGAAACTGAGTGATTGAGAGATTTTTAAATATATTCCCACTTTTCTTCAGGCAATACGTTGATCACCCAATATGAGCACTGTGACAAGTATAACTTGTTCTGCTTCGGCCAACAGAGGGGCCTGAATCCAGGACCTTTAACATGAAAAGCATTAGTCTCTACTGCTCAAACTGGAGGATAGGGCCTCTTCACTGGAAAGAGTAGCAGGCTGATAAAGCTGGTGATAAAGATCCCTTGCTGTGGTTGTATGAGTTACATACAACTATAGTTACATAAATCACCTGTATAATCTGCCTATATATCTCCCTGTATTGGATCGATGTTCTTAACATACCCTTAAGGATCAATCTCACTACTGCATTACTCCAGTGTTATCCCCTTTTAATTCTATTGAAACCAAAAGTTACATATACTAAAAGAAACTTGAGTAACATAGTGGTGAATCAGGCAGGCCCTCGCTAGTTTAAAAACAAACAAACAAAACACTACTAACATCATGTGGAGAGAGAGGAGCTTGGTGATGGAGATATCATTTTTCATACTGGGTGCCAAGCAAAGTTCCAGCCACTAGATTTTTAATGTACCTCTGTAATTCAGTATACTTGGGTTCCATTCTTTCTCAGGAAAGAGCAAATTATCTACTGGCATTAAGAATTTACCTCCTGACATAGATACATTTTAGTGATTTAAGCCAGAGCAGCTACTTTTCTGTTTCTCCTTTTCAGCTTCTGTCACTAATCAGCATGCTAACCTTCCCATAAATGAGAGGCAGTCTGTTTGGGTTGGAATTAGACAGACATCTGCGGTACCGCCTACTGCACATTCTTTCGTTTTTATTAGCTCTACCACCACCCTCAATCTTGGTCTTTAACAGTTCTAGCAATGCAGAGACCAAATGAGCGACAGATTCTGAGCTCTTGCTGGAAATAGGATGTAACATTGAAATCAGTAAATTATCTGCATTGAGTCTGTCTTGATACCCTCCATTTCTCAGCCTGGATGGATTTTGTTAGAACCACATGGGTTTGTTCATTTCATATGGACCCTCTATTAAGCTTTGAGTTTCAGAGTCTGCTTGCTCCCTCATTTAGCAGCAGACAGGTTGAGAAATACTTCACACATAAACACTACCAGCCTAACTCTAGTATCCTTAATATATACAGTATCACAAAAAGGCTTCATGTATTCATTTAGGCGTGGAATAACAAGCAGATTTTAAGGCAATATTTCAAGTCACTGAGGAAGTGGTTTGGTGGCTTGAAAAGAGAGGGAAAGAAGTTTCTACATGGGGTAGCATGCTTCATATAAAAGCAGAATAGACAGAGCGAGAATCTAAACAGGGATTCCCTGGCTATGGAGCTGTGGGGAGAAAGTAGAGAGGGGGTCAGAACTGGAGGAAAAGAATAAGCAGGCAGAGGAATGGAATGAGCAGGATTGGAGGCAAGTGTTGCTACTGGATTTAATTTTTCTGCAAAGTATTAAACAATTGCAGGTTTGGGAACTTAATTGAAAAATTGTTCCGCATTCATACATCTAAGAGCTCCTGTATCGCCTCTAAACAGGAGGGAAACACACATTCTCGAAGCCTCCCATTAAAAAAATCAGACTGCTTTCCTAGTGAGTAAGACTTATTTTATGGAAGGGAAAGTCATAGGCATTGTTTGAACAACAGTATGGGCAGTGCAGTGCATGCTAGAGAGGACCCTAAGATAAAAGGAGATGAAAATGAATGACTTAATTATAACCCAGATTCATCCATGGTTTACTCTGGCACAGAGTCTCCATGGTTACAATTACACACAGGAGAGAGTAGCACCATAGGGTGGCACCAACCAGCCCTTCATCCTCCGGCCTGAAGGTTGCCCTAAATGGCAGATACTGACGGGAAGCATTGAGTGGGGGAATACCCTATCGCTGCCTCTGCCAGCAAGGTTCCTGTGGATCAACCAGCTGAACTTAAAGCTGCCTTTCCCTGGCAGAACCTCTGAGAGAGGGTGGTGATGGAAGCCCTAATTGACTTCTTAAGGAATGGATTATTCATCTTCTTCCTTCTGTTCTGGCTAGTGATTCACCTCTCGGCATGTCTTCACTGACGGCGGCAAATTCGCCACTGTCAGATTGATCTATCGGCTCGATTGAGTGGTCAGTGAAGACCTGCTCAATTGATCCAGAAGTCTACACATTAAAACGACCCCCTCAAGTGGTGTAGCTCTGCATCGATGGGAACACATTTCCTGTCGGTGCAGCACAGTGAAGACGCCACGTAGAAGAGGTTGTGTAACTCCCGTCAACTGCTGCCGAATTTCAAGGTAAGTGTAGATCTGGCCTCACTTACTTTGACTTTATGCAGGTGTAACATACTTATTAAAATAAAGCCAGAAGAGGCCATCATGTTCATCTGACTGCCTACCTAACACAGACCATAGAATGAATGTCACTAATTTCCTCATCTAGTCCAAAACTTCTATTTGAGCTGTAGCGTATATTTTAGAAAGACATTCAATCTTGATTTAAAGACTTCAAATGGATGGCGAATCCACCATGGCTTTATGTGAAGTTGTTCTGATGGTTAATTTTACTTGCTGTTCTCTTTTTAAAAAAAAAATGTGCATCCTATTTCTCCTCTGAATTTGTCTAGCGTCAACTTACTGCCATTAGGTCTTATTAAGCCTTTGTCCTGTAGATTAATGAGCGGTCTACTATCAGAAATCTTCCCATAAGGTACTTAGAGCATGATTTAATTACACTTACTTTCTTAAATCAATTAAGTAACTCCCAATGTGAGAGGAGAATTGGATATCAGACCCCACATCCTGTGTGCATCAGCAAATATGAATCCAGACCAACCCCTGGGGTTTTAATGGGGTTTTATAGGTTCATCCCCATATTTCTTTGAAATGTGCTATGTGTCTTAAATTGGAGTGTTCAGCACATTAAGCATGTTTTAGAGTTTATGCATCAAATGCTCACTTGACTTATTTTTAACTCTGAGGAAACTCTTCTCTTTTCAGAATTCCCAAATGGAGAGAGAATAATAATGTTCCTGAACCAGTGAGCTTTGACCCATGTCCTAGTTAAAAAACAAGCAAGCATTCTTCTCTGTTGCCATCAACACTGGCTCATAAAATTGAACGTAGTATAGAACCCTCCAACAGCAGTGAAATTAACTACAGATTGCATGCACCTTCAGAGACATCACTCTGCTTCCTGTGTTTTGTGGGTATAATTGCCTTTTCCACCCATTCTGCTATTGTAAAATTGGCATTTCTATGCAACCCTTCTCATGAGAGACAGAAAGTGAGAGAAGCAAAAGGAGTGTGAAAATCCCCATGCTTACATCCCCTCCTCCAACTACCACTAGGAAGAATTCACAATTGGGCTCAGAGCTGTGTGAAGAAAAATGACAGGCTGAAATTCTGATTTTTAAAATCTTCAGGAATCTCTCCTGTAATTCCTGTGTCGTAAAGGGTCGTGTGCTAAATATAAATCTTTCCAGGCAACCTAAGAAGAGGAACAGTCAGGAAGCTTGTGCTTAGAAAAAAACTGAACTGATACTCTGATGGCAGATTACAAAGTGCTGTGTATCATCAATTAAACCTGCATTATTTTTAAGACCCAAACTGCTTTGAATTTGGAAGGTGTACTTTGGATGGCTCAGACAGGTGGTTTTAGATGACATTTGATCTTCCACTGTTGGCAGGGAGGGGGAAAAATAGCGCTCTTATTTCATTTGGAATGTGTTACAAAATTGGCATCCACAGGAATCTACTCTCAAGTGAAGTGATTCTCTCCCACATTCAGAGCTGCAGCTCATCTGAATGCTTGGATTAAGTTGATCAATAGGCAGTCACTTTGAAATCCGTTGTTATTTCTCTTCAGCTCCATCTATGGTGACAACTGACTTGCTAACAGGTAATGTTATTTATACTGCTTTTTACTGAATCTGTACCATGAAATATCACTTTGGAAGGGAATTCATTTTGGTTTAAAGGCACAGACGTGCCTCACTTTTAAACAGTGAGCTACCCATTTTGCCTTTCAGTGTGTTAGTAGCACTTTAAAATGTAATGATCTAGTTAATGTTAAATGTTAGAGGAAATCCTATTGACAGAATTTTGATATCCATATTAAAACTAAAGACAACTCAAATGGTTATACTTCAGGAATTATTCATTCGTGCATTTTAAAAGCTCTAAGGTTCTTATGTTTTAGAAACATACCTGGAAGCTCCTACTGTAAAGTCAAGACACCTAGTTTTTTTTCTTAATTTTTTTTTTAAACCAGTGCAGGAAGGTATCTGGATTGCTCTGTCAGGAAACCATCTGCCTTTTCCCAGAGGATAATGTGTTTCAGAAAACTAGCAACTGTCTTTGTCCTTATTGTTTTGCTGTAATAAAAATAATTTAAAGTACACATAATGATAACACCACATGTATTTATTTAATACAGCTAATTTGTTTCCAGTAAGCACTTTTTTTGGAAAGCCACCAGAATTACAGTATGGGAATTGAGAAATCAGCAGCCTGTGAAAGAAGCAATAATTCTTACATGTAGCTCTTGGTAGCTGAAATGTTAGGGTTTACAAAAGAAGACAGATCTATGTATCATAAATAAATTGCTGAAGAGGGTTAACTCTTGAAATGCTGCTATATTTTAGCCTGCCAAAAATGAATGTTGAGCCAGACATTCACAGTCTCCAAAGGCTGATAGGGTTGTGTTGAGGTAGAACATAACTTCCTAGTCTACATTCATGTGCAGAAAAATCCCCTGAGAGAAATATTTATCTCAAACACTTTCCCTTAAACCACTGAGTTTTAAGCTTTTGCAGTTTTTGAATGGACCACTTATTGCAAAGGGCAAAATTGAATTCTGTATGAACTATAGATTAACATGGCTATTCTAATAGGAAAGGCCTTACATTGTGGGACTGAAAAAAAGCCACAATTCTCTAATGCATTGGGGGCTTGCTTATCCTCTGATACATGAACATTTCCAAATATTAATTACTGTCTGAATGGATTCTTTACCTAATCTTTAAAAAGGATTTTTTTTTAAGGCGAGAGGATTAAATTTAATCCATATTTCCCTGTGAAAAAGGAGATCATTTTATTAAAGCATTTTGGGAATCCAGGATTATTGCTGTTCTTGTAATGTGGATGCTGAATGTCCCATTTCCCCCCTCAACTGAACTTTCTGTTGATTGATGGCAAGGGACCCTTTCAAGTGGAAGTGGATTCTCCAACTCTGATAGATTTTGCTATTGAACTGAATTGGGTACATTAGAAAGTTTTAATATACAGAATTTATATGATGCTTGTAAGTAAAGATGAGGTGCATTCTGATTTGTAGGTATAAGTTCTTGGAGTACAAGGATATAGTCATATTTAAATGGGCAATACAAATGTCACTTAGCCTCCTTGTTGAGTATCTAAAACACAACTGGACATGAAAATAAACAATTAACTTGCCCCCTAGATATAGTCCTTTCATTATTACATATATGGTGGTAGTGCCTAGCTGTCTCAACCAATATTGAGGTCTATTTGTGCTAGGTGCTGTCCCTGCCCCCAAAAGCTTACAATCTACATTGGTGAGATAGACAAGTGGCAGGACAAAGGAAGTACAGATGGGGAATGGAGACATGGAAAGATTATTTGCCCATGATCACACAGGGCATCTGTCGCAGAGCAGGATATTGAACCAGATTCAGCTCTGTTAACTTGAACCCAGAACTTCTGAGTCACAGTTCAGTGCTTTAACCACAGGATCATTCTTCTTTTTGCAAGGGCTTCAGTTTCCATGCCTGCCAATCCAGTACTTTTTCCCTCAGAATATAATTTACTAAAGCAATTAAGAAAAACAAAGCATGTTTTAGTCCAAATGGTCCATGGGCAAAACAAAATGCAAATTGCTGTCTCCACAGCTCTTTTCTGTGGCCAGTAGGGTAATGATCTTGCCAGTTCTTGGGAGTGGCTTGCCATCACTTCCTCTGGAAATGGCAGAAAAGGAAGGCCAACCCTGTCGGAAGGAAGGAACCAGGAAGGAAACTGCTCTTCTTTCCACCCCGTTTTTTGCCAGATGTTTGAGGTTGTATCTGTAGCAGTAACAAATATTGGCCCTTGTCAGATGACAAGTGCATGTTGCCTTTAGAGCTCTGACCCAGATTATGTGAGTGGGACCAAGAAATAAAGTTTTGGTTCCATGGGAACCCACTAGTTGATGGGCCGTGTTACCTATCCTGATAGGTCAGTTCCATGTTTTACTGCTAGAAACTTACTGAATGCAATTTTGAGGTCTAGTAAGCATTTTTCCCTCTCCGAGGGTATGGGAGTAGCCTTTCCTTGGGGGATTTGGCTGGGGTAATTTGTTTACAGTAGTAAGCTCTGCACTGGGCATTGTTGTAGCTTTATTGGGTACATGATTTTTGTCATATGTGTTGGGCAAGACTCCCTTGTGGTGGTGATTTGATGTTTTAGGTTAAAAAATATACTCACATAGTAGAGATGACTGGGGGATAATTAGGCGTAAAACAGGAAAAAAAATTCAACATTTACCAGGAGAAATGTTTGCTTTCCAGTCTTCTCTAATACTGAGACTAGTCCTAATGCTTAGGCAGGGAAGTAGGCCACACAATCAAGCACTCGGAGGGCCATACACTGTATGGACCTATTTGCTCCTATAGATCAGGAACTAGATTGGGATGCACGTGCTTGGGTCAGAAGCCAAATTTCCCTGGAAATGTAGGCTAGAAGAATGCTCTGGTGTTTGATGGTAACCGTGAGATGAGTGGACAACCACAGGGGCTAGAGCTTTCTTCTAGATGAACATTTTCACTTATTTGTTATACAATTGTAGACTGTGGGCTTTTGTTTAAAACCTGGGCAGATGTGTAGGTGTGCTAATTCACCGACAACCACCTTTTTATTTATTTCCATGAACTGCACTGTATCTACTTGACATAACTCTACCCTCCTAAGGCATTATGGAGTGTCTTGAATTTTCTCTAGCAATAACTGCAGTAAGGGTTTTGCCATCGTAATGAAATATAAAGCTTATGGGGTAGTATTTTAAAATTGGAAATATAATTTACATAGGACACTGATTCAATATTTTGGTGACATTTTCAGATTCTGTTATTATCCGTGTATTTGATATTCATTTTATAATTGCCCTAAAGATACTGAATTTATCAGCTATGATTTTACATGCTGCTGCTATTGTAACTCTAGCAAAAAACCCATGAGTCCTTGAAATAAAATCTTAACCATGTGAAATATACCTGGTTATGGAATGTGCAGTCTTCCTCATTTGTCAGATAATTATAAATACTATACTGCCTCTGGCCTTACTTGCTGTCTCTGAAGGCCTGCCTGTACCCCAAACCAACACATGATTAACTTGAATAGGATTACTCTTGTGCTTAAAGTTAAGCACCTGCTGTATTGCTTTGCTGGATCA
This sequence comes from Emydura macquarii macquarii, assembly GCF_026122565.2. NCBI lineage: Eukaryota > Metazoa > Chordata > Testudines > Chelidae > Emydura > Emydura macquarii. The sequence continues at coordinate 10,396,544 of NW_027132342.1, read as the reverse complement.
AAGCTTTCGTTATGCATTTATTAAGTCTTTTTAGCATACTCTGGATTTGGGATGCTCTACAGTAGTAGATCATAAGGATTTTTTTTTAACATCAATTTAGTATGTGTGTATGTTTGACACAACTGGAAGGGGATACCCTCTTCATAGCCACAGCCTGTAGTATAATCTTGTTGTGACTAAGCACAGTTCCCACACTCCCTCCTAGCAGCATGCGTCAATGCTGACCAGCTAGCATTTCCTCACACCCTTCCTCTGGGACGCCGCTATCTCATAGGGACGAGAGATGTGGTAAACAGAGACCAGTTGTCAAAAGGCCACTTTGGGGCTGCAGCTCTTTGTCCATGCCATAATTGAAGGGCCAGCTATCAGTTGACTGAGGCGTTGTGGTAGTGGTCAGGCAGCTCTAAAGAAAGGTGCTTTTAAAAGAGAGTTAGTCTTTTTTTTGTGGGCAAAACATCCAGATGAAAAAGATCTTCAGATTCTCAAGGCTGGAGAATAGTGTTTGAAATAGTTCTTATTTTGTTACTGTTATGTTTCCAGAGCATGTTTAAAAACTGCAAGGCAACATTGACAACAGCTGCTTTCTATGTTTAGTTTATCTCCACTATGTCACAGAAGATATTTTAATCTAAATCTTTGGGTTCTCTGTGTTTGCCCCAGTGCCTGATAGTGTGTTTCTTGAGAGAGGGAGAGAGGAAAGGAAAAAAAAAAAAAAAGACTCTCTCTCTCTCTCTCTCTCTCTCACACACACACACACACACACACACACACACACACACACACACACAACTGTGCAATGGGGTGCAGTCTCAGTCAGCTCACATCATTTAGGCCATGGAAGTCTTTGTCATTTTTCCATACCCATGCATCCATAAAATAATTTGGTTCAGAGTGGCCTTTACATTTGTTATTTCCTTAATATAAGTTTCCACAAGAGAGAGTACACTGTGTACAAATGTCCTCTGTACTGCATGCAACACATAATTATAGCTGTTTGTGCAGTGGAATTCTCCCCATTTAAAGATGCAGAACTGAGAAAACAAGACAAAAGATACAATTGACATCCATCACATCAAGGAATTCAGAGTTTTCCAACATCAAAACATTTCTGATAACTTTAATAAAGACACACATTTTACACTGGTAAGGGGTTAAAAAAAATCCAAAATAACACAGGAGGAGTAAATAGGGAACTAAGACAGGACTACTTGGAGGAATGGGTAATACATACATGGAATAACATACTAGGGAAGGCAGGAAACGAAAGGGTGGTGGGTGTAGTGTAAGGACTTGTCTACTTGGTGCCTTTAGCCCACACAAGCAGGGGAGTAAGTTCTGATGCGCACTCTTGTCACGCTCTAACTGGTCTGTATGGTCCCAGCTGGCACTCACTAAAAGTTCACTGGTGTGTGATAATGTAGTACTGTTTAAAACAGGATTACTTTAATGTGCACTGAGGAACTTTTAATGCATGCTAGCAGGGTCCACACATGCTAGTTAGTGTGAGACATTAGTGCATGTTAAAACTTACACCCCTGCTCATGCAGGCTAAGACACTAGGTAGACAAGTCCTAAGATTCACCTAGAATTTCTTCTGAAGATAGGATTTAAAGACTGTGAAGAAACAATAGGAACAAGAATACTAGGTTAAAACAAAACTGGAAGACATGTCGTGCTAGATCACTGTCTCCTGTCCTTCTTATTTCATATGTATTTCAATTAAAATAACTTCTTATCCAACAGTCAGACTATCCCCAAGAAGAGACAAAGTAACATTGAGCTTTGAAAAATTTGGTATCCAGAAGAATGCATCCTTAATGATATCCCTGCAGTTTTAGTGACCCTACTGGTATTACAGTACTCTCCAGAAATGGAATAAGAGATCTAAAACAGTGGGTCTCAACCTTTTCAGACTATGTACTCCTTTCAGGAGTCTGATTTGTCTTGCACACCCCAAGTTTTGCCTCACTGAAAAATCTACTTGTTTACAAAAATCAGATATAAAACTACAAAAGTGTCACAGCACACTATTACTGAAAAATTGCTTGCTTTCTCCTTTTTAACCATAGAATTCTAAAATAAATCAATTGAAATATAAATATTGTACTTATATTTCAGTGTTTAGCATATAGAGCAGTCATTGTCTATACAAACAAGTCATTACCTGTATGAAATTTTAGATTGCATTGACTTTACTAGTGCTTTTTATGTAGCCTGTTCTAGATATTTGCCTAATTTTACATGAGTTGATATACCACCCCACCTCCCCTCCCCAGAAGACCTCTGTGTATCCCCAGGGAACATGTACCCTGAGAACCACTGATCTAAGAAATAGGAACTGCTCTACTTTCTCATGTTAATTTGCACATGAGCTCTCCTCTTCTAAGGCTCTGTGTGCTTTATAGACCTTAATCACAAATTTTGTCAGTGTATGTAGAAGGCAACACCAAGTTCTAGGTCTTTATATATGTATAATGCAGACCTCATTTAGACATCCTGGCTTTTGAGGTTCTATCTGAATAAAGGAGTTTACAATCATGATTTAAAAAAAGCACAAGGAGACAGGTCCATACCACTTTCTAAGGATGATCTGATCTGTTCCAGCTAAGATGGCTGCAGTGGGGCTCCTCTGGAGTATGTGGCATTTGAATTTACCAGCACCGGTTTTGGGGAGTAAGGTACCAGTCAGTGTGAGTAAGAGAATTCGTATCTGACCCTCAGGCTGACCACACTCCCAGCCCTACCTCTCCAGGTAGCTAAAGTTAGGTTCCAAAATTCATACCTGGACACCTCAGTAGATGTAGACTGCTTCCTTTGAAGCATCTGCAGCTCCTGTTGATTTGAGGTTGCTCAGGCCTGCCTTTCAGGTATCTCAATATAGATTTTTGGACACTAACTTCTTGAGCTTTGAAGAGTTTGGCACATGAATTTAGAATGAGCAAGAAACTTGGCAGGAGCATTTTGAACACAATGAATTTTCTCGGGGTTTGAGGGAGCCACAAGGGACTTTTAATAATTAATGCAAGAACAGCAATTCTCAAAGTGTGGCCTGCAAGGAAGTGTCAGGATACAGGCCACGACATTCTGCTCCATTTTTTCTAAATGTTTATATAGCTTTAATTGAAAAGAGGAACATTGATGATTAATGATCATTGATAATCATTGATCATTAATGATCTGGAAGATGGGGTAGATTGCACCCTCAGCAAGTTTGCAGATGACACTAAGCTGGGGGGATAAGCCTAGAAGGTAGCGATAGGATACAGAAGGACCTAAACAAACTGGAGGATTGGGCCAAAAGAAATCTCATGAGGTTCAACAAAGAAAAGTGCAGAGTCCTCCACGTAGGAAGGAAGAATCCCATGCACAGCTATAGCCGGGGACCGACGAGCTAGGCAGCAGTTCTGCAGAAAAGGACCTGGGGGTAACAGTGGATAAAAAGCTGGATATGAGAGTCAGCAGTGTGCCCTGGTTGTCAAGAAGGCTAATAGCATACTGGGCTGCATTAGGAGGAGCATAGCCAGCAGGATGCAGGAAGTGATTATTCCCCTCTATTCGGCATTGGTAAGGCCGCATTTAGAGTATTGTGTCCAGTTTTGGCCCACTACAAAAAGGATGTGGACAAGTTGGAGAGAGTACAGCGGAGGGCAACAAAAATGATTAGGGGGCTGGAGCACAGGACTTATGAGGAGAGGCTAAGGAAACTGGGCTTGTTTAGTCTGCAAAAGAGAAGAATGAGGGGGGATTTGATAGCAGCTTAACTACCTGAAAGGGGGTTCCAGGGAGGATGGGGCTAAGCTGTTCTCGGTGGTGGCAGATGACAGAACAAGGAGCAACGGTCTCAAGTTGCAGTTGGGGAGGTCTAGGTTGGACATTAGGAAAAAGTTTTTCACTAGGAGGGTAGTGAAGCACTGGAATGGGTTACCTAGGGAGGTGGTGGAATCTCCATCTTTAGAGGTTTTTAAGCTGAGGCTTGACAAAGCCCTGGATGGGATGATTTAGCTGGGGTTAGTCCTGCTTTGAGCAGGGGGTTGGACTAGATGACCTCCTGAGGTCCCTTCCAACTCTAATATTCTATGATTCTATGATGCCTTTAAGAGCTCCATGTGAAGAAGTAAACTTAGGAAGCAATTTGCAGTGCACAGCAACTTCACTGCTCTTCCACTTGGAAAAGCAGCTGGAGGTAAGAAGGAAGTAGCCTGTCTGCCTCCCTTAGAGGTTACTGCTACACAAAAGCAAGCACAACCTGCTTGAGATCTGCTCGTGTTCTGCAGGAGCCATCATTAAGAGACCAGTATCAAGGGGACCCAGGCAGCATGTGGAAGGGAAGAACCAGATGTCAAAGAAATACTTACAGGGAGGAGTCAGAAAGGCAGAGTAGCATGTGCAAGGAACTCATGGGGGAATGAGGAACAAAACAGACATGTTAGAGAATTAAATACAAACCAAATGGAGAAAGTGTGATCAATTTACTGTAAATTATAGTCATGGATTTACCAATGACTTGAATGGAGCTGGGTGAAATTTTGACTGAAAATTTTTGTTGGAAAAAATGCAGATTCGTGGACCCACAGAGGATTTTGCATATTAATGTTGATTTCACCAAATTGTTTTGACCAAAAAGAAATCCTGAAAAATCAAAACATTTTGTTTTGATTCTTACAAAATGTTTTTTTATTCTACATGACTTTTTGATTTGAAATTCCCTTTGTTTACTTTAAAAAACAAAGCTCTAAATCAAAATGAAATGTTTCATTTGACACAAAACAAATTTTTGATCCCCCTTCCCTCCATTGCCAGTGAACTGAAAAAGCCATTATTCATCCACCTTTCATCTTGAACACTCTGTTCTATCTAGACTCTTATACTATGCCCATGGTATCTGAACCGCTAAGTGGTAGTGGTAGGACACTGAGTCTGTGCCTTAGCTTCTCTCTGTTAAATAATGTTAATACTTTCCATCTTGACACAATGCTAAAAAGATTGATTTGTAAAGTGTTTTGTAGACACACAAATATTTACAGACATACTAAGTATTACCAAAATATTTATGTAGATGAGTTGAACAAACTTTGCAACAAAAGATACGTTGTTTTGCATCAGTCAGTGATAAATCATAAGTTCAGATAAGAAAAACTGTAGTTAAATTAATTGGAATAACCCGACACCACTCTGTTCATTTACATTCACTCCGCACTAGTGCTCAGGTAAATGGTTGATCAGAATATAATTGCTGTATGTTCACAGAATAACTCTTTCAAAACCAATTTCTTTAGCTGATATAGGATGCTGCATTATGTCTTAGTAACTTTGTTGTGGGGGAATTTGTGACACCCTCTGGCTGAAAATACCCCAAGCCCCCATATTCACCAATGTCATAACTATAATATGTTCTGTACAAAGTATGCCTTGTTTGGTATTATTTTAAGTCTTGATTTGCTAAACATTAATATCCTGTTATATTGTATGTGCTGCCACAGTATGTGAAGATATAAAATATTGTTGTAAATACTACTAGAACATGTCGTGAGGTGGGAACCACCTAAACCAGCTTTTCAGGTACCACAATGAACTGGCCATATGTGCTAATGGGCCATCAAGGAAAGATTCCACTACTAGAGATCCCTTACAGTGAAGGCTTCATTTTAGGATGCACATTCACAATGGGGTTGCTTGACCAATGGGAAGCAGCCACCACATCACATGCATGGAATGTTTTAGCAAACTGAAACAGACTATAAAATGGGATACATGACATCATCACTTGGCTTCACTCCCATTCAACTGAGCATTTCAAGGGTTATCTGGAAGACAAGGGAACTTTGAAAATGGAGGGGAGTCGCAGGCTGAGAAGGTTGCTCAGCCTGCATTTTAAGGTGTGGTCTACACTAGCCTGTTTTGTCAACCAAAGTCAGCTTTGTTCTTTTGTCAAAAAAACCCAACAACAACCAAACTTAATATTTTCAGACATAAGCTTTCGAGAATATTAAATTTGTTAGTCTTTAAAGTGCCACAGAACTCTCATTGTCTTTGCTGTATACAGACTAACACGGCTCCCCCTCTGGAACAAAAAAACTGCAATCACCTCCCTCCCCCTCTGCCAACAAAACTGCCCTGGTTTTTCAACAAAATAAAACCACCTCGATGAGACGCATAGAACTTTTTTTTTTTTTTTTTTGCACAACTTAAATCAACGAAGTGTCAGTATAGGCCCTGCACTTGTTTGTCATGGTAAATGGCCTTGAGAAATGTCTCACAATGCCCATCCTGACTGCTCTGACCATCACTTTGAACTCTGCTGCTCTGACAGCCACCTGCTACTTCCCCTTTAAAGTCCTGGGAATTTTTGAAATTCCACTTCCAGCTTTATCTGCGTGGAGAGCTCTCATTTCTTTTTCCCAGCTGACCATGGTGGCCTCACACACCAAACGCTCTCCCGCTTGAAGCACACTGGAGTTTCTAGATCTCATCAGCAGTTGGGATGCATCAGCTGTGCAGTCCCAGCTCCACTCCAGCCGAAGGAACTTTGATACCTATGGCCAGATTTCTCATGCCATGGTGGAGAAGGGCTATGAATGAGACATGCTGCAATGCCCAGTGAAAATCAAGGAGCTGTGGCAAGGCTATCAAAAAGGCTGAGGAGGCAAACAGTCACTCTGGTTCAGAGCCAAAAACCTGTCACTTCTTTAAGGAGCTGGAAGCCATGCTCAGCGGTGACCCCACCTCCACCCCCAAGACACCTGTGGACACTTCCATGTGCCCGGGGCAGTAGACACTGGACATGACCCCGATGAAGAAGACGTTGACGAGGAGCTGGAGTTGGATGAGGGACCAGGTCATTTGGCGACATGAGGAGTCAGGATCTCTTTGCAACTTGGAGGGTTCCAGCCAGTCCCAGCCCTGCAGCTCTGGCGTACATGATGCAGGAGAGGGGAGCTTTGGTAAGTGTTTTTCAGAGCTGATGCTGCTTGTTTACAGGAGGCACAGGGGTCTTTTGCTTTGCTGAATGCTAGAGGTAGTTGAAGGGATAGAAATGCACAAGAGTAGCTTGTTTCCATGTGCTTCCCATTCTCTTGCGCAGCTAGGCAGCGTGGCTGAGAAGGATGTTAATGCTTACCACGATTTCACGGGTATCCTCTGGTGAGATCTCTAGGAAACTCAGATTCCTTGGCAGAGCAGCTTTCTTTCTTCCCCTGTTGTAGGACTCTTTCCCCTGGCACTCAGCAATCACTCATGTAGGGACCAAAGCGGTGCACAGGCAAATAGCACAGAATCCGGTTTGAAGCTGTTCGCATGAAGAAGATGCACCCTGCCATCCCTGTTTACTCTCAAGAGCAAGATATTGGCTTCTATGGCCCCCGCCTGTAGAAAATGGTAGCACAATTTGAAATTTGTACCTGCATTTATGCCCAAGCAACCATCCACCCAAAACCTCTTCCCCATTATGATGGCATCCTCCTCCCTCCCCCGGCAAAACTCACTATGCTCAGGCTGATCACGGAGCTGTGCTCTTCCCTGGGCACAGTGAGAGAGAGAGGTGTATTTAACAGTATAGGTCACCCACAATAATGCTTCTGTTAATTGTTTGTTGTGCTTTTACAGATGTGGCCTTCACAGCAAACACGTCCTGCACCTGCGAAGCACCTCTGGCTGATAGGGAAACAACCTCGGAGAAGCAAAGAGGAGATGTTCCAAGAACTCCTCCAGTCCTCTGAGGTAGCAAAAAGAGAAAAAAGGCTATGGAGACAACCTGTGTCCGAAAGTCAGAGAGTTCATAGACAGGAAATGAGGGAAAACTGTGACTGAGTGCTAGCAGGTCATGAGCACATAATTAAGGCTATGGAAGAGCAAACAGAGCTGCTAAAGACAATCGTGACACTGCAGTCAGAGTTCATGCATGCTCACACCTCTTGCAGCCAATACAGAACTGCTTTCCATGCCCTCTCCAAACTCCCCACACACATTCCTACCAAACTCCCAGCCCGTCTCCTTTCACTCCACTCCTTCAGACAACTGTGACAGCGACAGCTGGACTTACACCCAGCTGTCATAGCTCACACCACCCCTCCCTGCTTTCTCCCCTCCAGCCCATTGTTTTGTTTGTGTTGTCAACTGTTTTTGTTTAATAAAGACACTGTGAGAACAATAAGCACTCTTATTTCTGTGTTGCACACGGTACTTGCACTTGTCATTGATTCACAGCTCAAGTGGGTTAGCAGTCATAATATGGCACAGTGCTGTTCACAAAAACACCTTATTGGTTCTCATTCTCAAAATTGGCCCTCAATACCTCCCTGATCTGAATGGTCCCTCATTGTGCCTCTCTAATACCCCTAACATCTAGTCATTCGTATTCAGATGCCAGACAATCCACCTCAGCGGTCCACAGCAGGCAGTGATAGACATGGGATTATTGTCATTTAAGTCTAGTCTGCTATAAAGACATCTCCAGCGTGCCTTTAATCTGCCAAAGACACTTGCTTATCTTATTGTTGAAGGGCTCCTTGCTGCTATCCAGGTTGTCCGTACAAGCTTCATGAGCCATGGCAGTAAGGGGTAGGCTGGGTCCCCCAGGATCACTGTGGGCATCTCAATATCCCCCCTTGGAATCTTTTGGTGTGGAAAGAAAATCCCTGCTTGTATCTTTCTGTTCAGTCCAGTGTTCCTGACAATGCATGGGTCATGCACCTTCCCTGACCAACCCGCATGGATGTCAGTGAAACATTCCCAGTGATCCACAAGTGCCAGCACTACCATAGAAAAATACCCCTTTCTATTGATATACTCAGCTGCAAGATGGTCCGGGGCCAAAATTGGGATGTGTCCCACCTATCGCTCCGCCAGTTAGGAAATCCCATCGCCACAGAACCATCCACTAATTCATGATTTCCCAGAGTCCCAGTCCTCTGTAGCAGAATGGAATTAATGGCCCTGCACACTTACGATAACACAGCTCCAGCGGTGGACTTCCCAACTCCAAACTGATTAGCAACCGACTGGTAGCAGTTTGGAGTTTCCAGCTTCCACACGGCAATCGCCATGCACTTCACCACCAAGAGGGCAGCTTTCATTCATGTGTCCTTGCACTGCAGGGCAGGGGCGAGCAGCACACAGAGTTCCATGAAGGTGGCTTTGTGTAGTCAAAAGTTCTTCTGCCCCTGCTTGTCATCCCAGACCTGCATTATGTGATCCCACCACTCAATGCTTGTTTCATGCGTCCCAAAGCAGTGGTGCACTGTGTGCAGATGCTCCATGAATGCAAACAGTAATCTGGTGCTGTTTGTTTGCCTGGCACACAGCAGGTCAGGCGCCTCTGATTCCAGTTCTGATTGAGAGCTGATGATATATTGCATAACCAGCTGTGATGTGGTCAGAATACTGACAATAAAAGTGGGGAGCAGTGCAAGATCCATCCTATCAGATAGAGATGGCAGATGCTCAGGAAATGGGGGGCCATTGAAAAATGCCGCGAAACACAGTTGGGAATGCAAGGAATGACAGGACAGAAATAAATGCATTATGGGACATTGAGTCCACACCCATGATGTCCTGCGCTCCTCTCCACCTTCCTACAACTCCTAGCAGCACAAGGTAGTGAGTTGCCCAGTGGGATAGCTGTCCACAGTGCACTGCTGTCACCACCGATGGTAGAGCACCAAGTGTGGACATGCTTTGGCGACACAATGAGTGCTGGATAGGCACAATCGCTGTAATTTTAGTGCTTTTTGATCACCAATTGCATTGAGACACCTTTCTAGTGTAGACAAGGCCTAAGAAACTGCTTGTACCAGCTAACAAGGGTGAGACATTGCTAATTCAAGTATTGGTAGTGTGTAGAACTTATACTAAGATCTTATGTTTATTTCATTTGGTAACTTCTTTTGATCTCTTTGCATGTGCCACTTATCACTTAAAATCTCTTTTTTTTTTTTTTTTTTTTTTTGGTATTTTCTTGTTTAAAGTTTTATCTTAGCCAGTGTGTCTTTGAGTGAAGTAGTTAGACAAACTGCTCAGTAACAAAAGCTGATGCATATTCTTTCCACTTTGAGGGAAGGATGGACTGGATAATAATCTCCACTGGTCAGGCTTTTTGACCAGGGTAGATGGTGTGGTCCTGGGCTGGGAAGCCAGCTGGATTTTTTATGTTGTTGGTTCCTGAGTGGCTGGAAAGCATTCACTGAACTAACCTGGGTGTGGTCCCTGCCAGCCCCAAAACCTGCCAGGGATTTGTGGCCTGTTGCAGTATCACAGTGTGAGAGGGAGCCCACGCAGGTCAGACAGAGGGCTTAGTGGTATCTCAGATACCAGGCGGTGGACATGGGGTTCTACATACCATCACAGAGTTGCAGACTGGTAAAGCAGAACAGACCTAAATGAAATCTTACATGGGACTGTGACATAGCTTTTTTTATTTAGTTCTTCATCTCACATAATGTTCTAATGGGAGAGCTTTTAAGAATTCCTGCAAGGTAACTATTGTGCAACATATGCTCACAGACTTTTAAAATGTCATGTATATACAATTTCATGGTGACTAGACCTGTGTAAATGATCATTATGATCCAATCAAACCCATTAAAAATGCTTTGAATTTTAGTATACAACTTCTATCTCATTGCTTTAAGCTGCATCTTTCTTTAAAAACAACCTTCAAGAGTTGGATTTGGTTTTTTTGTTGTTAGTTGGGTTAGTAAATTAGAAATTATTATTCCCCTCATGATTACACAATCATTATAATGGCAATTATTTTGGATGGAAGGCAGCAAACAACCTGCTGATTACAAATAATGAATGGCTATAAGACAATTAACGCTCTTTTAACTTCCACATTAATGACTTGGTGCTCTTAAAACTGACATGACCTAGCTGCTTGAAATGTAATCAGACTGTCCCCTTTTAAATTCAGAACCTCAAGAAAGCCTGGTATGAATTATAGTATCTACTCTAAGGACTATTAAAAATAAAGATGGTGACCTCTGGAGATCTCACAATACACAAAATGAATTGTAGTACCTTTTTAAAGTTTATTTTGTTAGTGTAATATCGAATGCTTGGTTTTATTGAATAGAAAAATATCAGAATAGATAAGACAGCATTATGAGAAGACTAGCCAATGTTTACAAAAATGGAATATCGGTCCTTTTAATACTATGTCTGTTTTAGAAATGTCCCGGATATTGCTATACTTAAGACCTAGTGGGCTGGATTCTCATTTACTCTAAGACCAATTTACACTATTGTGGCAATGAAGAGTTGCCCTAAAGTGAATGTAAATGCAACCAGAGTGCACTCTACAGTGCCAGAACAGTGTAAATGGGCCTCTGTGTAAATAAGAATCAGGCCTATAGGGAGATTTTCAGAGGCACAAATGGCAGTTAGGTGCCGAGTTCCTGTTGAAAAATAATAGTGTATCTACTGTTAAATCTTCATATTTTTATTTTTGATGCACATAAGTGCACCTGGAACAGATAACAAATAGCAACACTCACACATGCCCACACACACACACACACACACAAAATTAAAGCTACACATGAGAGGTGATAACATGCAGTAGTCAGAATTTATTTTAAAAAATACATAAAAGTAATTAGTAAATATTTGAATAAATGAGAAGACTACAACTTTACAAAGAATGTTTGGTGTACAGTTAAAATGAACATTTTCAATGATACCCTACAATAAGCTGGGTACATTCAAGTGACATTAAATGTAATCCAATGAATTTAATCACCAAACTGACAGTGACTGAACTGAAGTGGATGTCCATCAATTCTGAATTTCTGGTATGTGATTAAAGTTCCATTTGTGCAACAAATACCTCTTGATAGAAGAAAAATTTTGGACAACCATTTTTAAAATTTCTATGTAGTGACTGATATATTAAATAATGGTCATACAGGAGGATGAAATGGACATTTCTTGATATATCAAAATTCTGAATCAAATTAATGATGTGTAATTCTTTGGGTCGGTCTACACCAGTTTTGGGCTTTGATAAAATGAGTTTAAAATCCTTGTATTGATGACATGTGCATGCCTATCATCTGATCTTAGGCTTCCCAATGTCTCCCGAGTCCATCATGTGCTGTGAAATGCCTTTTTATAATGGTTGAACTTTAGCTTCTTTTCCTGCTAGTTTTATTATGGAATTGGCTAATACTTTTTCCTCTAGTATGGTTCCTGCTCCACATCACGCAGTGCAAGAGGGGGTCTGGATAAGCTGAGTCATGCATGTTTGTACACACTCCCTGAGTGATGTAGAACCCCTGCATGGCCACATATAGAAGGTGGGACATGGAAAGTCTGGATAAGAGATCAATGTTTTGGGCTGGAGGATTTGCTATCTATGAAGATCCTTCTGTTCCCACTTCGATTAAGGGAGGCTGCATGAGGACATGCATTTGGTTGGTGTGGTCTCTCTGAAGTAGTACTGCAGTTCATTTGAGACTTGGAATCTTCAACTTCTCACAGATCTCTCTGTGTTTACTTGGGCTGAAGGCCTGGATTAGGCCCTTAATGCAGAGCATCATCCCACTCATTAGGGTTAAATTGTACTTCTAGTTCATTTTCACCCTCCATTTTAAGTTTTGTTTTAGCTGGATAAACCAGCCCACTGGTAATAAATAAGACTTGGCTGTTGCATATGCCGTTCCTGAAACAGAAACAAGCGAGTTCAGACATGTAGGCACTAGGATGGGCTATTAGCAAGCTTCTTCTAAAATAGCTGTTGGTGTGGTGGAGATCCAAATATATCTTTTTAGTATTGAAAGGAGAATCAACTGTTCATCTACACATACATGCAATCAATTTAATGCTAACACTCAAAAACTTCCCAAAGGAATGAATAACCATAGAATTTTTTTTTGTAGCGTTTCATTTCCCAAAATAAAGGAATAGCCATGTGAGCACCAGGATGATGTTACCTAAATTTATGCCAGATTCTAAATTTCCTTATACTTCAGTTCTGGGTTCCTTGCCTCCTTGTCTGTGGTCAGCAGGCTTGAGACTTTCTCCCTTTTTCACATAGCTTGCTATTAAATGAATGAATGAATCGAACCCTCCTATCAAAATTGCACTGACAACAAGGGGAGTAGCACATATAGGGCCTGATCCAATGCTCTTTGAAGTCTGTTGGGATTCCTTCTACTAATTCCAAATAGCATGGGAGCCGGCCTATTCAGCAGCACTATGACCAGGAGATCTTGACTCCCATTCTTGTGCTCTTAGCATTAAAGAATGCTATCGTGTAGCTAACTATATCTACTTACCTTCATCCAATAAGGTAGCTACTTCACACCATTAATAGTGTGTTGTCTGTATACTTTGCTTGACTTGTTCTATTCCCTACTTCAGTCATTAGTTTGTCTATAGTTCTGTAAAATGTTGATATGGGGAAATGCTAGTGTGGCTTAGTAGTCCTTAAAATGCTATCTTTTTTAAGCTCAAAATTTTTATAACAGACTGACTGACTGCAGCTCATTTTTTTTAGAGTTATGGGAATTTTCCTTTTAGCTCTGTCTAAATATAGTAACTTTTAAAGTAAAAGCATATCAACCTTCCTGGAAAGCTCTAGGGCCTACAGGGACCTGCCCAGGTCAACAGGTGTTCCCAGCCCCCCTAAACACAAAAGGTATCCACCTCTGGCACTGGGCTCAGATGGACCTTCACAGACTGCCAATGTTATATTCACTCTGAACTTGGACTCTAGAGGTAAAATCTTAGCTCAACTGGAGTTAATGGGAATTTTGCCATCGACTTTAATGGGGTCAGGATTTCTTTTTGTTGTTGTTGTTGTTGATATTTTTGTTTTGTTGGCATTTGAGGCCGTTTCATTTTCTCTTATCTCTTCTACCTGTGCAATATTTAAGCTACCAAATGTCACCCTCCTTGATCATAATGGTTCTTGCTCATCTCTCTCCTCTCCCCTTTTCACCCATTCTCCTGTTTTGTTCCCTCAGTCCTTTCTTCCTCTCCCTCCACTTCAACCCCATTGAGTGCCCCACCAGCAAAACTCCAAAACTATTTTTATGTATAAATAAAACAAAAATAGAAAGTCAAACTAGCAAGACATGCCATCCTTGACCTATCCTCCTTCATATAGTAGTGTATCCCTTCCCACTACCCTTCCATCTGCAGGTTGTAAACTCTTCAGCGTGGGGACAAATTTCTTCTTATATGTTTATACCATACTTCGTATCACTGTAATCGAAATATATCGATGTCTGCTCAAATCTACTTAATCCTGCAAAGGATCAGGTGTACATACTATACAAAACCCCTAAATCATATTTTTTCAGCTGCTTTGAGATCGCTGAATATAAAGGAGCCATATATACTTTTGAGGGAAGGAGTGGGAAGGAGAGGGAAGAATCAAAATCAAGTTTCAGACAAAAATCTTACTGATGGAAACCTGAACGTAGACGCAGTTTCTGTATAATTACACTGCTTGAAGTATGAAGCTTCAATGTATGTTACTCTCTTGTTGAACATAAGTGGTGATCTTTGAATATTTAATGATAAAAGATACTGTATACAGTGCTACCAAAAAAAGAATATGCTTCAACTATTGAGTTTTCACTTTAGAGACATAATCCTATTATCTAGAATCAAATTAGGTAAATTAACTGTGTGCACACTTTTTCAGGTACATATGCAGATAATCTTCTAAAATAACTTTGGGCCTGATCTTTCTTATATGTAATACATTGCAACTTTAATCGCATGAGTAGTCTTGTTGACTTCAGTAAGACTATTCACATGTTAGTTACTTAGATTCAGAAACTTAGCTGTAGAACTTATCTTGATGCTTCATGATGACTCAGTAACTTTTGCACAAAACTAAGAAATGCCACGGGTAGGATTGATATTAATCTGAAAGTACATTTAGAACAATCAAAGAGTGATCTTGGTGGTAAGCAGAACACTTTGTGCAAATGGATTGATGCATCTTCCATTAATATTTTATATATCTTACTCTGAACAATTTTCAATAATAAAGGCCACCCTGGCTGTCTAATACATTGAGATTCTGGAATATGTCAATGAATATTTGATAGTCGTATGTTTCAGATCAGTTTTATAAAGAAGCTGAACTGCTTCAGATCAAATAAGAACTGAGCCAAAAGTTCATTTGGAACTGAACCCCGAACTCTTGAGGTTTGAAAAAGTTTTGTTAACTTTGCATTTTCAGTTTGGCATTTTTCTGTTTCATGCACGATTCCTGGCTCAAACTAGTACCAAAGGAACATGAAAAAGGGATTGATCAAGTATCTTCTAGTTTGGAAACCACATCACTATCTGTGGACCACGTAGACAGTTTGTACTCCTCTTGGACAATGCAGATCACAAAGCTTAGAATGAAGAATGCAACTGCTAGGTGTGAGTGCATTCTTATATGAGGGATCCAAAAGAGATTATCTGTTGACCTCTAGATCACACTGAGATTATCTGATGACCTTTTGATCACTTTCTTCTTTGAGAGAGCTTTCCCAATATAAACAGAATGACACAACAACAAACCTGTACCTCTGAAAAATTTCATATCCCAAGCAGAACCTGAAAAGGGAGAAGAGACAGACTCTGAACTCCACTAGGAATTTTACCATTACCGATATAATAAATGTGAAAGGTGTTCATACCCTACAGTGATGGGCAATGGCATAAAACTTTAAGACAGATAGATAGAAAAAGGAGCAAGAAAAACTACTGAGGTATTTCTGAGAAAACTGGGACCATAAAGATCTCTGATAAGCATTTTTACTTGAGACTTAATCTAATATTTTAAACTAAAATTATTTGGAGAAATTCAGATTACGTCTGAATAAATAGCTAAAATTTAGGGTACATATGCAAATAGACCATTTTGAGGTTTGCCCTTCACTTTGGTCTTACAACATGTATTCTAGTTGGAATGGTTTACAGTAACTAGGAAGTTGGTTGGTTGTTAATCAGAGGTAGCTCTCTGAAAAATATACAGAACGCAGTTGAAATCCAACAAGGGTTAATAGTGACTGAAAAATGATTAATAGTTGTTTGGTTGTCTCTTTGAATTGTTGACTTCAGTCCAGTTTCTAGTAGACAAGGATCTGAATCTCAGAAACCATCAGCACAACTTGGCACCCTTCTTGAGATTCTTGGCTGAGAGACCAAAGATTGAATTGGTCAAAGAGAATGAAATATTCTCTTTCTCCTTGGATTAGTCTCTCTGCGTCAGTGCTGAAACACATTGACAGGATTGTATGGGGAAGCTTATATTGTCCTGTCTCATGGGTAAATAGATAAATTCAGACTCCAGGGCTTTCAGCCTGGCATTTTGTAATGAGCAAACTCATTTTAAGAAAAAAAAAAAAAAAGCAACCATTTTTTTTTAAACAAATGTTATCTAATAGATATTTGTCAAAAGCACAAAATTAACTTTTACAGAAAAAGGAAGTGGTAAAAACCAGTGAACTTCTGGAATTAAACTCTACCTCTCAACACTGAGTCAGTATCTAATTTGTTTTTTTTTTAAGTGGGAGAGAAACTTTTGATTAATTAAGGCTGTCCCTCTTAGTCTGATACTTCCTTGTTTCTTTAATGCATAATTGCTTCCTGAAAGCCTACAGTAGATTCTCCCCATTTAACAGACTTCCTGACAGGTCATTTCATAACTTCTTTTTAAAACAAATATAGGACTGCCTATCAAGGAGGAATGCCTCAGGATATTATCTCAACTCTAAACTTTTTTCTTTTATTAAATATATTGTCCTTTTCTTCTACAGCCTGAATATAATTGCATGTACAGACAATTTTTGAAACACTTAAATGTTTGTATGCCCCCTTTTTTTCTACTTGATGGGAGTCTAAGGCCTGATCTAGAAAATTAGGTTGGCTTAATTACATTAATCAGGGATGTGAAAAATCCGCACTCCTGAGCGGGATAGTTAAGTTGACCTAAGTCCTCGTATAGACATGCTAGGTCAATGGAAGAATTCTTCCATCAGTCTAGTTACTGCCTCTCAGGGAGGAGGATTACCTCTGTCAACAGGAGAATAGGTAGTATCTACACTGAAGTGATATAGGCACAGCTGTGCCGCTGTAGCTTTTTAAGTGTAGAAAAGCCCTGAAGCTTCACACAGGGGAATTTTCAAAGAGCCAACTCAAATGGCTAACTGTGCTTAAACATTTGAATCGTTGACATTCACATTAGCCTGCTATGATTCAACATTTGGGCCTGAAAGTCAGCCTTTCTGACCTGCATATTATCCACTGAGATATTAATGTATAAGGACAATCTGTAGTTAATGCAATTTTACTGGACTAACTTTAAAAGATTCAAGTACAGTGTGTGCTTTTAAAGAGGCCAAAATGTGCAGTCTTGAGTGCCTAAAGTTAGGCACCCATCTCCATGTTTTGGCTGCTACGTAAGAATTTGATCGTGCTGAGCCACAACCTATCAAAGTGCTTAACATCAGCAGGATCATGCCCTGACTTCATACCTAAATATGGATTTAAGTAAGGGCTCGATTTGCAAAGTGCTGAATGCTCTGATCCTGATCCAGCAAAGCATTTAATGAGGTGCTTAACTTTAAGCATATAAGTAATCCTATTGAAGAGTTAAGCATGTTCTGAAGTGTCTTGCTAGGCTGGGGCAACAAAGCTTGACACCTTAAAGGATTTGGACCCTAATAGGCTAATTTTCAGTGAGGGAAACATCAACAGCACAATGACCATAAACCGGTAATTGAGGGCCCTAATTTTGGGTTATTGGATTATTGGGTCTTGGCTATTTTAATTTCCACAAAAAGACACCATGACCCAATCCAAAACCCATTGAAGTAAATGGAAAGACTCCCATTGATGACCATGGATTTTGGATTAGGCCCCGTAATAAGCCTTTGAGAGTTTTCATCATTATTTTTCTGAAGTATAGTTTAAGTGTAAATATACCTGCTCTCTTTTAGTATGTCTGACTTTTTTCATTTTTTTCAGGACCACAATTTTAGCTCCCAGCTGCTTTATTACACCATTTCCTCACTGACATCAAGCTCTCTGACTTAAAATTGGAAATGAGGTGATTCTGAAATTCTATCCTTCACCTTTTATTAAATACAGTCTTAACTAACCATGATGCAATTAAATCAGCTGAGGGATGACATATCAAGGACATTGCCCTCCTCCCCTTTACTTTTTAAAAATTCATTGAAAATGACTAACAATGTAGTTATCTGTAGAGAAAATGAGCACCACTGAAGGTCATGCTTCTGAATATAGCTACATTAAATTTCTGTACCAAAAAGAACTATTGATTTCAGGATTCTTAAATGTCTGCCTACCTGCCTTAAAAAAGAGAAGGGACATCTAAACCTGTAACTATTCCACCAGTAGCACCTACCCAACAAGGAACGTTGTTGTGGTAAAGGAGGGTGACTCAGTACTTAATTTGTGAAGCCGCTGAATAATTCAACACAGATGACCTGAGTAGCAGTTTAAAGGGCTGCTTATATCAATGAGTTCATGCCTGAGACCTCTACTACTTGCATCTGATAGAGTGTAAAACAGAAAGCTCTGTAAAAATCCATCTTTCATATGTAGAACAATTTCACTGGCTGCAAGATGAATTTCAATGTGTTACATTACAATTATTGTTCTCTCTTCAGAATTGCAACCTTTTAAAATGTCAATAAAGTAGGAGGATATTTAATTGAAAAAGACAATTATATTGAATATCTCCCTCAATCTCTTGCCATTGACCTTACACAGCTTTTCCAAAGTAGCATGAAAAGGGAAGCCCTACTTCAAAAAGAATAAATTGTTTTCTACAGAAATCTTCGATTGTTCGTTATAAGTGTGTGAGTGTGTGTTCATCTCATAATACTTACTACAATAGCAAATTGCCTTATTAGAAAGATAGGAGCAACGGTCTCAAGTTGCAGTGGGGGAGGTCTAGGTTGGACATTAGGAAAAAGTTTTTCACTAGGAGGGTGGTGAAGCACTGGAATGGGTTACCTAGGGAGTGGTGGAATCTCCATCTTTAGAGGTTTTTAAGCTGCGACTTGACAAAGCCCTGGCTGGGATGATTTAGCTGGGGTTGGTCCTGCTTTGAGCAGGGGGTTGGACTAGATGACCTCCTGAGGTCCCTTCCAGCTCTAATATTCTATGATTCTATATAATGTGGGACTGTTTCTTTCCCTTATGATGCAGCACATTGTGGGTCAAACTGTGGAGAGGACAGAGAAAGCAGACTGCACAGGATGCTATTCCTTTCATGCCCAGTGAGATGAGTGCATGGAAGTCAGTTCCCAGTGACACTTGGAAATGCTAAACAGCCACTTCCTCACTCCCTGCTGATGATCGGACAGGTGAGGTTGCAGAGGAGGTTGTGTTGAAAGCACGAGTTCAGGTACAGGATCTGGGGCAAAAGTACAGGCTAGGACACAGGATTGGCTTGGGTAGCAGGAGTGTCGTAAACTAATGTGGCAGTTGGTGGAGCTGTAGATGTGTCCTCATCAGTGTATATGTCTACCTCATTCCTCACAATATGAAAGGTGAAGAGTGAGTTAGAGTTGGTGAAAATATCGGGGAAATTTTCATGAGAATATTTTCCCTTTCTGTTGAGTGGGGCTTTTTGGGGTTTTTTTTGTTTGGTTGGTTTTTTTTGTTCTTTGGTGGGTCAAAAAAATCTTTGAATTTTTTTTTTTAACCATGTCTAGGCTGAATGCCATATAGTGCTTCAGGTATGGTCCTACCAGCTGACATGAAGTTTCCACAGAGGTTCTATGGCCCCTGCCTGCAGCCTCTGTGTAGATGCCAGAGACATCAGGCTGCCTGGGTAAGGTAAAGGCTACCTTTGCAAGGTCTCTAGAATCCCCTGGAACCAGTCCAGGAGGCGGTCACCTCCCTTCTGTGAGAAGTCCCAGAGCACTATTTTCCTCTGGCTGCAGGAATTATGGTTCTGAATGCCCAGCTAGTGGACAGAGGTGATTGCCTTGCATCTTGTATAAGCAAGTGGTCATTCAGTTCAGTGGCAGGAGCAGAGAGACATGATTGGGGTGATGATAGTCATTCATCCTCCTAGATCTGGCAGCAGCGAATGAGCACTTGCGGGAGGAGGAGGAGGATGGCACAGGAAGTCCACAGTGTTCTCTCACGAGCCAGTGTCTTCATGTTCAGATGTCAGTGCGACCAGAAGAGCATTGGATAGTTGACTCTTCTTTGAACTCATCATAAGGAAGATCATCTATGGCACATCAGTTCAGTAGATGCAACAGACATGAGACAAATTGTTGCATCTAGTTCACCTGTCACCACCTACCCATCTTTTTAAAATATGTACTGTCAGGGCCATCCAGCGGTCATGCACAAGAGTTATTCCTTTTCAGGGCATTGCTCTAGGTTCTTTAAAATGTACTTCAGGACTGTTTAAGTGCAAATTTCAGCTAAACTCAGGGAACAAAGGGAAAAGGAAAGGAAGAGCCTTATTTACATGAAATCTCTGCTTCATGGTCTTCTCTGCAACTTTCTGCCATGGAACAAATTTGGTTTTGTTTTTATATGGGTTTCCATGGCAAGCAAACATTTTTACTGAATCATTTTACCTTCCTGCAGAGCTACAGTTCACCAGTTCTTGCGACCCCACCCCCTTGTTACATTTGAAAGGTTAACAATGATTTTTTTTATTTATTCAAATCTTGATTGTTGAGTCTTCTAGTGAAGAGCACAAATTCAAGATTGTCAACAGGACATGTTCATGCTGAGCCATAATGATCTCATTTCACAACTGTATGCCATCACACTGCTGTTTTATATACAGCAAACCACTATCCATGTATATGTAGGATTTGTGGTGTATTGGAAACTCGTTAAAAATGACAAGCTTTCACTTTAAATGTGATTTCCCTGGTCCTGCTTGCAGACTAAAGCTGTGTGATCTGAGTCAATCAGCAGACAGCCGGTCTAGGAAAAAAAGTTACAGCATGTTTGGGGGAGATACACCTTGTAGTCGCTGCCTTAGGAAGCCACCTGTTTTTTTCCCTCCCTGATTTTGGGTTCTTGTGAGTCGTCATTCTGAATTCTAAGGAATAAAATAGTGTTATGCTGCAACCTTCCAGCAAGAGTATTCGTTTTTATCTAACTTGTTCTCTGTATGCTGTGTACATAATTCCTGACTATCCTCTGTCCAATGAGGAGTGAAAGGGGATATAGAATGACATATTGCATCAGACTAGTGGTCCAGCTAGTCCAATATTCTGTTTCTGATAGTGGCCAGAGAGAGAGGATGAAGATCAACAGGTAGGATTTAAGTGTCCTATGAGGTTTTAGATGTAGACTAGACTTTAGAAAGGCACAGTTTGTCTTGGGTCTCCCCAGTTGCCTTGGGAGGGAGTGTTTGGGACACCGCTTTTGTAGAAGAGCAGCAGTATAGAGGAAGAACTTCCTTTTCACTCTCCCAGTACAGCCAGTCATGGCCCCTGCCTGATGCCATGGCTCCACCTATACCTCACCGGTCTGACCTATTCCTCTCACACTCTCCCCAAGTAGAAATATCTGTCACACAGCATTTGTGGTCCCCCCAGTGCCAGGAGCTATGAGCCATTCAACGGGGAGGCAAGTGAGAACCTTACTTTGTCCAGCATGTCTGTGCAGTCAGTCTAGCCTTTACTAGTGAGAATTTCACAGAGAGGAGAATTTTGTACTCTGATATCAGCGAAGGAATTGAAAACAAGAACTTTTTAAAGTATTTTCCATTGGGGATTTTTTATGTTAAACCCTAAAAATACCTCCAGATGTGGGACGCTTTAGTAGTAGAAGACTATTTAAAAAATGCTGATATGTAAAACAAGTTTATTGTGTATTGCTGCTGATTTCCATATAAGTTGTGCATTCAACCCAAACATTTACATTTTTGACTTACAAGTGTTTAATTTTGCAACCTTTTAATGTTGCATTACCATCTGGGGTTGGTGATTTTTAGCATTTAATTCATGATTACTTAGAGCACTATTGTTGTTCAGAGCTGTACAAAGTCAAAGAGGAAGATGTTTCCAGTTTTAAGGTACTTGCATTATAATTAATTTTAAAGTGAAATAGCTAGCAAGAAACTTTTATACCAGGTTCAGGAGGGTGGGTTTCTCTTGTAAGTAGGACTTGTAAACTCTCTGTGTGTGTGCTCGCTCATATGCCATATTGGCACTTAGCTGAACAAATAGCTTCAGAGATTACACTTTTTCTTCAAATAATACTTAGTTGTTACAGTAGCAAAGAATCTCATAAACATGAACTTAGTGTAATTGATGCAGAGGTGTCTAGATGAGTCTGCAGAGAACCTGGAACAGCTATAAGAGATGTCAACTGCCTTATTCATCTTAGTGAGGTGTTAACTTGGATGCCAGTGGTGAAAATTTAAATTTCAACATGAAATGTTCCAGACCAGGTCTCTATAGGTGTAATAAGGTTGGCTGCCTCCTTGGCACACTCTCTTGTGGCCAATATACCAATTATACCACTCTGCAGTGCCCTGCCTCTGTTTTCCTGTTCCTCAGAGCCCTTTAAGAGAAGCACAGTCCACAGTATTTCACACAAAATTATTCCTTCTGGGTGGCGATTAGTTAATTTAATTTTGCACCCAGTCTCCAGTGGTCTACCATTCCCCAAACTCTTCCCTCTTGACAAAGGGAACCCACAGCCCTTCTTCTGGGCTTTGGGCTCTTCTTCTCCTTAGGCCGTTTCACCTTGATTCACCTTTCACCAGTTCTACGCAGTCTGGCAACAAAGGCTGCCATGAACAGAACTCAATGGTGTATCTTCCCTGGTGGTCCAAAACAAATGCACAGTCTTTACACCAGTTTTAAACTTGGCCTGGCCTAGCTCCTTCTTCCCAAAGGGTCTGTCTTCCCACCTCTGATTCAACCACCACTCCCAGGCTTTGTCAGAGTAGAGCTCAGCCTTCTGGCTTTCAAACTCCCCTGTATCAGGGTCTTCCCAGCAGGAGCCCTTCTCCCTTTCTGCTGTTCCTTGAGCTTCCTGTTTCCATCTGGCTTTTTATAGGGAAACAGCACCTGACCCCTATCAGGCCCATCTAAGCTGTGAACGAGGCACAGGTGGGCTAGTGCAGTTTTTTCTTAGATGGCCTAACCCACCCTGTAACAAGGGGAAAGCTTTTTTCCATTGTAATCTGGGGTGTCCATTTAAACCAATTTAGTTGGTATAATCCACTGTGTGGGTGCACTTGTTTTAATATCAGTGGCTTCGTCTTCGAGTGATGGTCTCTATATGTATTCCAAATGCAGGTGCGCATGTGCACCACGCACTGGAGCCGGAAGTTCTTCAGCAGCAGTGCTGTTGACCCATATGGTCATCTTACATCACCACATGCAAGTTTATAAGAAGTCATGTGGGGTGATGCGCCCTCAGTTCCCTCTTACCATATGGTTTGAGTTGGAATCCTCTCTTTGTGCTCATAGCCTCTACGAGAACAGCTGTCCATTGTAGATAGTTATTCCCACTTCTTTCTTCTTACTCCAGTAAATAAGTTAGTTGGTGTACATAATAGCACAGTGCAGGGCCTCCCCTGACCTCTTCAGGGAATTATGTCCTGCGTTCCGGAGTTTCAAGAACTGTGCCTCGTGCACTCACTCATTCTCCATGAGCAATAAGCACACTCATTTTCTCTACTGCCTTGGGCGAGACACACGTTGCCGCCTGCTGTGACATCTGCAAGTCCTTCCTATCAAGGACCTGTGACGTTCACCTTCTCCTCCTTCACAAATTCCTCATGGATGCACTCTGGCTTCATGCAGAGTCCAATCCAGGACTACTGGTGCCAATGGTGCACCACACTTCACCGGCGGTGAGCACTTCGCCCTTGGCCTCATGCCCAGCTCCCCCAGCACTACCAAGGAGAGCTGCAAGCACTCTCACAAACACCCCCTGGCTCTCTCTGCTTGTGACACCCTCCTTGAAGACGAGGTGGACACCCTCCTCAGGAAGGGTGCCATCAAACCCGTGCCCACCCCCTTCATTGGCAGGGACTTCTACTCCCCATTCTTTCTCATCCCAAAGAAGGACAGGAGCCTATGTCCTATCCTCGATCTCCGCTTATTCAATACTTTCATCAGAAAGATCAAGTTTGGAATGGTGACATTTGTATCCATCATTCCCTCCCTTCCCAGGGGGCATGGTTCACAGCCTTTGACATGAGATGTATACTTCCATATCAACATCCACCCAGCCCACCACAAATTCCTCCACTTCCACGTGGGCAACAACTACGTGGGAAGGACAATTCAGAGTCCTTCTGTTTGGCATCACCACAGCCCCCAGGGTCTTCACCAAGGTCTTTGCAGTAGTAGCAGTCCACTTCTGTGGGGGGGCACTTTGTATTCTCCTATCTGGATGATTGGCTATTGATGATTCCGTCCCTTGCCGAGATGGTGGCAACCGTCACAGCCTTCCATTCACTTCTCGCCATGCTGGGCGTCTGTGTCAACGAGGAAAAATCCATGCTGCTTACAATGCAAACAATCCATTTCATCGGCGTGTGACTGGACTTTGTCGCAGCATGAATTTTCTTCTTGGCAGACCGCTTTGCCACTCTTCCAGTCCTTGTGGCAGCTCTGCGCCATAACCAACACATGGTGGTGCATCACTGTCTCTGCCTCCTATGTGATGCCGTACATGTGCCTCCACATGCCCTGCCTACAGTTATGGTTCTTCTCAGTCTGCAGGTCCCACATCACCCACATGGATTCATCTTTGACCATCCCCAGTTGGGTGTGCTTCTCCCTCACGTGGTGGACCAATCCTACCAATGTGCTCTAAGGCACCCCATTTGGCACCCCTGTTCCCATGGCGATCCTCACCACAGATACCTCCATGGCAGGGTAGGGTGTGCACTTAATCGGCTGTGCTGCACAGAAGCAGTGGATTCCCAGAGAGGCGTGCATGCACATCAACACACTGGAGCTGTGCGCAGTTTGCCGGGCATGCCACGCATTCCTATCTCTGCTCAGTGATCAACACATCCAGATATTCTTGGACAACACCAGCAGAGTGGTGTACATAAACAGACAGGGCAGCACCAGATCCCAGTCACTCTGCACGGAGGCTATCTGCCTCTGGAACTGGTGTCTCCTCCACAACATCATGCCCTAACCTCCTGGGTGCCAGAAATCGCTAGTGTATGGACTCAAACAGACCTGGTACCTCAACCTTGAGTGGGAATTCCACAACCCCACTCTCCACTCCATCAGCTGTTCCTGGGGCACCCCTCATTGGGACTCTTTGCCAGCCATGCAAACCGCAAGTTCCCCCTCTACTGCTCCGGGGGGGGGAGGGGAGGAGGGCAGAGGTCAGGACTCCAAGGACAATGCCCTTCTTCCATGGCATGATGGCCTCCAGTATGCTTTTCTTCCAGTTCCCCTTCTTTCCCAGGTCCTCTCCAAGAGCCACTGAGCCAGAGTCATCTTGATAGCCCCATTCTGGCCCCAGCAATTTTGTGATCTGCCTCCCACCCCACTGGATCATCTCACCCAGGACAACAGCAGCATTCACTATCCCAACCCAGGTTTGGTCTGGTTTTTGGATGGGGCTCACATGTAGACAATGCCTGTTCATCACCCATCCGCTGTCTCCTTATGCACAGCAGACAGGAGTCCATGAGGGTGTGCTACACAGTGAAATGGAAATGCTTTACAACCTTGTCACAATGCCGTCACCTCTCCTTCACACCATCTCCTGGAGCTCAAGAACTCTGGCTTTGCACTCAGCTCTAATTGCATCAACCTTGCAGCACTCAGTGTCTTTCTCCCTCCTGTGGACTGCCTGTCAATATTTAGCCCTCTACCACTACCTGCTTTCTGAGGGGCCTGAAAAACTGCTTCCTATTGGTCCTTACCCCATCCTTCCTCCTCGGATCTCAACCTCATGCTGTCTGCCCTCACCCGGCCTCCATTCGAACCACTGGCCACATGTTCCCTTGCTCATCTGTCCACGAAGATCCTCTTCCTGTTGGCCATCACCTCTGCCTGGCATGTCAGTGAATTGGTGGCCATGATGGCTGACCTCCCCTATACAGTTTTCCAAAAAGACAAGGTCTCCATGCACCTTCACCCTACGTACCTCCTAAAGTTCGTTTCTGAGTTTCTTCTCAACCAGTCCATCCATCTCCCAGTCTTCCATCCTAAACCGCATGACACTCCTGTGGACAGGATGCTGCACTCTCTGGATGTCCGCAGGGCACTGGCCTTCTACTTGGACAGGACTCATGCATTTTATGCTTCCTCATGCCTCTTTGTAGCTATCACGGAACGGCCGAGAGGACAAGCTCTCTCCTCTCAGCACATACCCCACTGGGTCTCTAAATGCATTAGAGAATGCTATGCATGCTCAAAAGCGACACTCCCTGGCAGAATCACAGCACACTCCACACAGGTGCACACGACCACCTCTGTCTACCTGGCGGACATCCCCTGGCATAAGATCTGCCAGGCGGCAACATGGCGCTCTGTCCATATCTTCGCAGAGCACTATGCTATCAACCATTGGGCAGCCACAGCTGCAGCCACAACCATGGGACATGCCGTCCCGCAGCAGGCCTTGCCCGTCATCATCATCACACCCTCCTCTGAGCTGATCACTGCTCTGTACTCACCCATGTTTGGAAGACATATAGTAACCATAACTTTGAAGAAGTAGAGGTTACTTACCTATAACTGGAGGTTCTTCGAGACGTGGTCCCTATTTGTATTCCAATACCTGCCCACCATTCCCTCTGCTGCGGAGTCTGTATGCAGTGGTAAGAGGGGTACTGAGGGCGCATTGCCCCGCACGGCCTCTTACAACCTCTCATGGAGCATGTGACAATGTAAGATGACCGTGTGGGTCAACGGACACTGCTGCTGGAAAACTTCTGGCTCCCACACATGTTGCACATGCACACCTTCATTTGGAATACAAATAGGGACCACACATCTAGAAGAATCTCCAGTTACAGGTAAGTAACCTCCTCTTTTTATTGTTCTTTAGCTTAAACCCTTTCCCAAATGCCATTAGCTAAACTGAAAACAGGCATTTTTATACCAGAATAAGTGTCCACAATAGAGGTTATATCAGTATAACTGGTAAAAATTTCCCCTGCAAAAAGGCTTAAGAATGGAGTGGGAGGACCACAGATCTGCACAACTTCCCATGAGTGACATCTCACTTTAGTGCCACGACTGGGTGGCATTTACGAGAACACTCAAGCCAGAAGGAGCTAACCCCAAGAAGTGTAGCAGAGTCCATGGGCATATTCAAGTCTCACCAAGGAAGACCCAAGCTGAAGGAGCTAAGAGACCATTCTTGTCATATTCTGAACATCTTCACAATCTTCCTATGAGCAGCATTTCATTTTGATAACTCACAGAGATGGAGCTTATTTTGTAGGTGGAGCCTGGAAGAGTACCAGCAGCATTCCCCCCTCCCCCCCCACCCCAACCCCTGACTGTAAGTGGTGATGCACATCAGGACTTCTGGAATTGTTTGGTCTCTGTACAGTCTTTGGTGTGTGGAAGTGAGGCCATCATGTCTTTTGGGATATCAAGAAGAACCCTGGACTTGGAGGACTTGGTAAACCAATTACACAATTAACCCTTAATGTTGATGGCCAGATTGTGTTCAGTTATGCTGGTGTAAATCAGGAGTAACTTTAACGAAGTTACTTTCTTGTACATTGGTGTAACTGAGAAGAATATATGGCCCTGAATGCTCATGTGAACGCAAACATCTATTGGGGGTTGACTTATTTTCTGCAAAATTAACATCTTTGACACAAAAGTACATTTTCACTTATTTCTTCTAGCTTAAGCCTATTTGCATGTCAAAAGCAGAATTTTTAAAAAAGCAATTGGAAAAGCAGAGTGCAATGACAAATGCCTAGATAATTATTCACAAAAGATCTTTAATGCCCTTGTAGCAGGGACTATGATTTTCTCTGTTAAACTAATTTCACCATAAATTTATGTTGATTAGTTTTACATAAAATGAATTCAAAATTCATAAACAGGAAGGATCATTGTAAGCAACAACTATTCAGTCTTAACCATCTATCTGTCTTCATAAGGATTTATCTAATACTTTTAACTGTAGTGAGCCTAAGTGCTATAAAATGCAATTTTCATTTGACTCAAAGTGCTATGTTGTGTGTGGATAAAATTTAACTACTGTTTTTTGTCATTTTGATGTTAATATATTGGGAGGAAATTGAGATTAACATTAGTTGAGTGAAAAGAAAATATATTGTTCTTGTATTCATAAATCATCCCAACATCTGATTTACTCATAACAGTAGATTAGGCACTCAGCTGGTGTGACAAAATTAGAAATTACATTGCTATCATTAATAATTTGTTTGAATGTGTAAATTAACAGTTAGTTACTTAGAAATGGCTTTGCAAAAAAGCAGACTGGATTAGAAATTGAAAATCAGAAAACAGTAATTCATCCAGTTTAAAGAGGTTCATCTCCATTCCTGATGCTACTCTAATTTTTGTGGAAAACAAATGAGTATAACAAATTCCCTGACACTTAATGCAGAACATTTCAAATTGCTCAGTCTAAAACTAAATGTGCAGCTACTTGGTATGTTCAAACTATAAAACATAACATTGACACTTATGAGTTACCGGTGCACATTAATGGGGGAAAATATTTCTGTTTTTGTTATTAGAACATCATGACTTATTATCAGAGTGCTTTTGTAAAAGAAAGGCAAATGATGTTGAGTAAAAATATTTTTAAACAATCTATTTAATGTATTTTGGGACAAATCCAAAGCATAATGGAATAAATTGTGTAAAGATTCCTATTGACTTCACGGAGTTTTGGATTGGGCCCTTATTCCTTGAGGCTATATTTTTGGCCTCATCCTCAGTGTAAATTGTGAAATTGTGTGATGGTACTACAATTCCTGTCTAAGGTCCTGATTCAGTGAAGCACTTCAATCACATGCTTAACTTTAAGTCAATAGGACTTAAATATGTGAGTAAAGTTAAGCATGTGCTGAAATGCTTTGCTGAACTGGGGCTAGAGATCCCAGGTGCACAGAGAGGTTATGCCCACTGCCACATCCTTTAATAGGGTGCTGTGAATTCTCAGTGTCTCCCTTCTCTGTGTCTGGCCAGTGCAGCTGGTGGCAGGAAAGGGGAGCAAGGCCAGCCTCTGTCTCAGCCCTACTCCACTTCAGAGTGCTAAGAGAGTATTGTCCTTATGCTCAGGCCCATGGCTTATAATCAAGGCTCTAAGATAGGAAGGCTTCTTCTGCCTCATGTCCCACCACTTGCCCACCTCTGGCACATTACTAAGGCAGCTTCCACATCTCATGGGGATGGGGTAAAATTCAAAAATCAAAACAAAAATAAATAGCTAGTCTCTCCCCCGAAGAGTTTATAATCTCTTTCTTTGCTGTTTGTGTGTGATAGTACCTAGCCCAAGGGGAACCTGATCCATGCATGTGACCTGTAGGTTCTACAAATCAATAAATAACAGTTTCTATGTGCCTACACATATATGCATCGACTGCAACTAGCGAAGACAGGAACAGCATTTTTCTCATTGATGTCAACTGATTTTTGTTTGTTTGTTTTGTTTATTGTTTTGAGCAAGAACTTGAGAATTGGGCCCAGTGCAGAGATGGGCATGATATTCCTGCAAAAGCGGCTTGTGATGAGAGTGGAAGACTCGCTGGTTTAGCTGAAGCCAAAATGCATTTTCAACGCCTAATATATTGTTAGGTTTCTTTAAAACTGAGTGAAATCCCGGCTGCAATGAAGTCAGAGGCAAAATTTCCATTAACTTCCATAGGGCCAGGATTTCACCCTGTGAGAATGAGTTTGGCAAATTTGTACATATTGCACTTTATCTACATTGCACCAGAGGTCCAATGCCTGAAAGTAGGTAATTGACTTGTGTGACAAAATCTCCCATATAGGTACACAATAACATAATGTTCCAACAGTTTCAGAGTTCGTGATCTCTGTAGAGCTGCAGGCTGTTTTCATTCCCTTTGTCTATGTCCTTTGCTTGACCCACATCGGTTTGCATATAAAAACTCTGCTTACTCATAAAAGGGCTCCTGTTACAGTGTTGGCACAGAGATTCTTCACTAGTATGACTTGTATCACAGTGGCCCCTTTCAGTAATCAGAGAGCACTGACATGAGGTCTCTTTCAGTCCTCCACATCTATGATTCTATGACCTTCTACACCAAGTTAGCTCTCATCTTATTTGCAGAAATCTTCGCTGTTGCATCTTGTGCTTTTGCACTCATGATTGTGTCTGCTAATAAGATAGGCAGGTATTTTCTCTACTGACAATACTTCATGGGCATCTTTCAGTGTAGGATCCTTCAAGTACATTTGTTGGAGGATTCCAGATGGGTTGCATCTCCTTCCTCTCAAGCACAAATGTGCAGCCAACATATAGTAGAAAGAAAAACCCTTTGTAAGAAAAGTACACCATGTCTTGGGTTTAATTTCAAGCAAATCTGGGCCCTGTTTTCAGCAACCCCTTTCATACTCTTCAATGCAGAGAAGAGATTTATGCTTTGAGTGGAATTCAGCTGTGTTTCACTTTGAGGTTTTGGACTTGAATTGGCAATGCAGCATGAAACATGGGAGTGCAAATCCCTGGTGAGTTTTGCCAGTGCAAATACTTGCCATACACACAGATCATAAAACATCCTTCCATGGCCACTGGGAGTTTGGAGGAGCAAGCGAGAAGTCTCTACCCTTTGTGTTCCTTGTCTCTGCTCATCCTGGGGGAGGAAAACGATTGAAGAAGGGGATGGGGAGGGGACAGGACTTTTGTTTAGCACCTCACCCCAATCTCTCTTCCACTGTAGTCCACAGAGCAGTCTGGCAAGAAAAGTGCACTCTCCTATTCTGCACAAGAAGCAGCCCCTGAGGCACAGTTTCTCTTGTGCATCTGCTCGGGTGGTGTGAATGTGACATAAAACATATTATGGATCATAGAGTATGGGATTTTAATATCCCTCAATTAGTTCACAAAAAGGGAACATGTAGTAATCAGAAATTAAACCAATCACTTTTCTAACTGTACCTTTAACTGAGATATACAGTGTAGACTTTCCTACAAAATTGCTTTTAACTGTAAATATTTGACTCCTTCCAATTAAATGATTCTTCATCCCTGCCTGCTAGGTCAACTATGAGATGTCTGCCTTAGATTCACTTTGATAGTCACTGTCCTAACTGGGAAAGTCTCCTTTAATAGGAATCAGATGTAGGGGATTGAAAAGGCATTTAGAATTTTAGAACGTGGGTTTTAGCTTACTAGAGAGTTTACTGAGTTTGTGTGTGTAAAATAAATATCAAATCACGCTCTGTGTTCTGTACATAATATACTGTAATAAGATCAATAGGAGAACTTTCCCTCAGCAACTGAGTCAATGTGTATTTTATTTCTGAAGTATTCCTGAAATTTTTTGGTAAAGCACTGGAAAATATTGTGAAACCTGTACAAGAGACCATCTCTACTGGGCAATCTTATGTTTTAATAGACTGCCCTGAAGTGCACCCCCTCCCCCACCTCTAAAAAATATTGAGAATAATTCTGTCCACATTTCTTGTCAATTATTTTAGTTGTCATATAAAAACAGATTCACTTTATATTGTGGGAAACTGTTTTGTTTCTCCACATGCAAAGAGCAAACAGTTACTTTAACTTAGTTCCCCTTGTTTTGTTGTTTTCTTAATCTAAAGTTTGTAAGAGGTAACACACTCTGCATGTATCTTCTCACACAGTCTGCACTGAATTGAACGTACAATTTTCTGTTTCAGCACACAGCAGGGTCTTAAAGATGCAGTCCACAAAAAGAAAGGCATAGCAGTCATATAACCAAATACATCCGTGAATCCTGTAATGCTTATCAGAACACTAGAATCAGATGACCTTGTAGTTTCCATATCTGAGTTGTATTCTATTGTGCTGCTCAGTATTGCTGTACCGACATATGTATGTAGTTTTTAATCCAAGATATCTCTGGGAGGATAGTGGGAGATAATGGCACCATTGTATTTTGGTTAATATTGTATATGTTTTTTATACAAAGCCCCTAAAATATTTTCAGTTAATTATTTAAAGTCAAAACTAGTTACAAGGCAACTGGGAGAAATGTGGTTCCCACTTATCCTTGTTTAAATACATTAAACCAATTAGTTTAATCTATACTATGAAAGAGCAGATAGGAATAAGCATTTCCCCAATTAAATATTTACTATTTGAACCATGGTTCTATCTCGGCTATTAAAAATTTCTTAAGGCTAAATATCATATGAAGTCAGCAGTTTTTTAAACCCAAAGGTACACAACAAACCTCTTGGAAAAGCAATAAAAATAAAAGTTGACAGATTTTAGAAGCCATTTATATTTGTATGAATTTTAAAAATGGCAATGTCTGAAGTAACAGCGTGAAATAAAGGAAATTTTAAAAGGGGATGTGTACTTTGTATTGTCAAATTGTGCTTGTAAACTTAAGACTAAATAGTTAAGATTTAAAATAGAAGCGGCTACATATTTTTATCTGGTTTTGTACTGTGTAGTAAAAATAAATATTTAAGAGTACATATTATACACCAAATTCAGTGAATGCTGTAAAACATTAACAATAATATCCTAACATACCACTAAAAATAATGGGTCATATTCAGTTCTTGTGTCACCCAATGAAGTCAGTGGGGTTACGCTAGTACTGAATTTGGCCTGCTGTTGGATTTATAAAAACATCTAGAAGCTTTAAAGAAGTTATGAATTAATGGAAACTCTTCCACTTCCCCTCTTGTGCCTAGCTATTGCAGGAGTCTCCAAAAATCGAAAAATTAGGGCAGAGAGGTGCAAAAACATGTACATAATCTCTTGGCTAACTACTGCAGTTTGGCACATGCATATTTTTGAGCACAAACTGCAGGCACAAATTTCTGAAACAGTCAGTGTTGGTATTTTTGCATATCTCATGTAAAACTCAGTGGTTTTAGGTTTATATCAGCTCCTGGCATCTTTCTTTCCAGTTTCTGCATAAGTCAATTTCACTTTGTTTCAATTTCAAAAGATCCTCCAGGACTGAAAGAAAAATTTGTCAAGAACTATAGTACATGGCTTCAAATAGGGAGCCACTTAATGCATGAGTTTCCCTCCAAATCCATTCACATGCCTAAGCACACTTGAAACTCAGCCCAAGTTGGCTAAAAGGTACATGAAAGTGGCTCGAGTTTGGGAGTTCTATTGAAACTCAAAACTGGTTGAGTTTTATTAGATTTCTGGTTACCTTACAAAAATTTTGCACCGATGTAGTTGCAATAATGCAGCAGAGAAGGTTGTATTGCGTATTCCTCATAGATTACCTTGGAGGATACCGTAAGAGAATTTAATTATTTCTTTGTTACTGAGAGAATTGGATGCTAAAATAATCAGTTGTTTAATGAATATATTGACTTGACATATATTTCCCGTAACAGAATGTTTTACCATCACTTCATTGAGAGAAAGCTAGTTCAATAAATAAAACATTTACATTCAAATTCCAAATTCATTGTGTTCAGTCTTACAGTAGCTATTCCAAGAAAACTAGCATAGCATGCTAGAATTAAACATCTAAGAACATCATAATTGACTTACCCACTTGTGCTGTATTGTGCCATACTTTTAAAATCAGTCTTGAGGCCCAAATTCGACACTCATTTACACCATCGTAACTCTATTAAAGTAATTAAAGTTGCATGGGTGTAAATGAAAGTCTAATCTGTCCCCTAGGCTTCTGTAGAACATTAACATTTAGTTTGGTCTACATTTCTCCTCCCATGCTACATTTATATTCATGTATATTTTCGAAGAGAGATGGATTAATCTTGTGGTGGGGGGGTGGGATTCTTTGAATGCTCAGTTGAATATGAAGCTATTCTGGAATGATGAATGTCAATATAAGAACCTACCTAGACAGATAAATGGAAGGTGATTATAGATTTGAAAATGGTCACAATCCTTTTGTATTCTCTTTCTGAGAACGTTTGAGGACTCAAACTTTAGTAGCACAAAGTCTCACAACAGGCTGATCCTGTCTTTAAGTATATACCAAAAGCAAATTTCAAATTGTATACTGGATTTGTGACTGTGTTGATCAGTTGGTCATTTGCTTAGAGATATGCTATTATCAACAATTGTGAATTACAGATTCTGGGACAGATCCTCAGTCTGGCAAATTAGTATAGATTCGTTGAAGCTGATGGAGCTATGCTGAGTCCAGTCTGGTTTGTTCACAGTGAACTCTTAGTAAATGATCCGCAAACCAAGTGTTATTCACTGAATACAGCTGTATCTATTCTAAATTATACACATTGAGAATAATTCAGGTACAGGAAAAAGATGAATTTTGTAATAGAAACTATTAGTTGTCAAGTTCCGG
The DNA here is from genome assembly GCF_026122565.2 of Emydura macquarii macquarii. Taxonomy (NCBI): domain Eukaryota; kingdom Metazoa; phylum Chordata; order Testudines; family Chelidae; genus Emydura; species Emydura macquarii. The sequence continues at coordinate 10,362,109 of NW_027132342.1, read as the reverse complement.
AGGGGTAGCTGTGTTAGTCTGTATACAGCAAAAACAACGAGGGTCCTGTAGCACCTTAAATACTAACAAATTTCTGTGGGCATAAGCTTTCATGGGCTGCAATGCACTTTGTCAGATCGTTGTTGTTATTAGTTGTCAGTCTTTCAACTCTGTGCAGTGTACATCAAGCTGACCAATTGGATTCTAACCTTTCTGCTTCTGGAATGAGAAAAGGTGTTGATGCTGTTTCTTTATCCTAAATATGTTCCAGTATAACAGTACTATGTGCTTTGAAGGGTGTTCAGAAACTAAAATGTCATCAACTGAAACAGCCTTCCATCTGCTCCCAATTTAATCTCAATGAGTTTGTGATTTTATAGAGAGAGATTATTTCTGCCACTGGCAATTGAAAAGTGGTAATCAGATAATCAAAATGCATTGATTTACACAAATCATTGCATCTTGAATAGTTTGTCATACATCTTACTTGCCCACAAATTATTTTTGGCATGTTTTGCCTCTATCTGAGCCAGTTCTACAGCTTGCAAAAATGTTAAATTCCATGATGAATAGCGTGCCTATTGAGACTTAGGGCCAGACTCATCAGTATGATCTGGACACTCTGCGCCATTCCAGTGACATCATCAGCCATAAACCCACCAGTTTAACTATAAATTGTGCCAAGCAGCCAGAGCATATTGGTGAGTCTAATCCTTAAAGCCTGCATATGCTCAGAAAAGTAACTACAAAAACACCCACATACTAAGCACACCTGCTCCCTGTGTGTATTCCAAGTAATACCTGTAGTGCTTACATTCTTGACAGAGTTAAATTTTCACAATTTTTTCCCCCCACTGGTTGACATTGCAGTTCCAGTGGTGCTATGGGGGAATGGGCTGGATTCACTTTGGGCTTGCTCGTTGGCAACAGAATGGTTAAGTAACCTGCAGATGGTTATTGTTAAGGGTGTATGGGTCAAAAAGAGCAGTGCTTCATGTCTGGCATGGGATTGGAGATCTGGCAGCTAGAAAAAAAAACATTTTTCCTTGCACTGAGGAAGTTTGATATGCAAACCCATTGAAAGGGAAAGGAACCAATGGGGCTCCACATGGCGAGCAGGTACCTACGCCCAAGGAACTGATTTCAGGTTCAGAATCTTAGCGATATTAATGTTGCTGAGTGGTAAACAAGTATTTGATGAAAATAAAGATAAACAAAGGGCTCAGGAATTACATCTGTGGATGATGCATGAAATTAGGAATTAAATAACTGAACCATTATCTTTGCTTAGTCAGACAAACATTGCTATTAGGGAAGCACCCGTTTATTGGAAAATTGCCAGTATACCTGTAATTTCAATTATTTAACTTATTGCCTATATACACCTAATACAGGATACAGGCTGTGAAGAGCTGGTATAAAACTTTATAAGGGATATAAATACTTATGCCTCAGGATACAACTCAGTCACTAATGGCTTGGTGGAAGGATGAAACTCCACCTAGGGGCACATTATAGCATAATTGTCCTACGTAGGGGGCTTCACATCTTCTTCTGGAGCATCTAGTGTTGGCTGCTGTTGGAGACAGGATACTAGACAAGATGTACCATTGGTCTGATTCAGTTCTTAAAAATTGTGAAACTAGGGCCAGGTGTTTGAGCTCAAGTCCCCAGGCAGCCAGCTTTGGATCAGAGGGATGTTGAAGAGGAGCTTTGGCTCATCAAAGCACCACAGCTACTGAATTTAAACCCACCAGCCATTTGCTCTCCAGCGGGCAAAGATGTGGTGTGTCAGAGGTATTGGCAAATGAGAGATGCATTAGCAGCTGTAGAATGACTCGGAGGCATGGTGCAGGGTAGATGCCTACCCTCTGGAAATGTGAAAGATGTTTGCTTTGAAAAAGTTTATCCTGTATCCTAAGATCATACCGAAGTCAAGTAGCCAGGATTTAAGGCATCACCGTAGGAGGATTTCTTACAAACAGCAGACAGTCCATCCTCATATTAAAAATGTCTGGCATTTGACTCCAGTCCATACATGGAATACTTGTTTTATCCTGAATAGTAGTGATTAAGGGCTCAAGAGCCAGAGTGAAGAGGGCAGGTTTATGTACCCCTCCACAAAGTTATGCAGGAAGACAGCAAGCCAGTGTATCCCAATCGACATGCTGTACTTCAAACAATTAACAGCATCAAGCTTGTGTTTCCTTTTGGATTAATAAAAAGGCCTGAGATAAAAACCTCCAAGTGTTTTGCAAATCTGGAAAATAGAGGGGTTAAAATGACAAACTCGCTGTCTATACCGCATGGCTTTTGATCTAGCACATACTCACAGGACCCTGCAGATGGATGAAAACTTAAAAATCTGGCTGAAGAGGGAACATCTGTGAAAAGGAACATGATACACTGGCACTTACTGAAATCTTGAATATATTATGGGAGTTAGAAAAGTAAAAATTCATTAGTATCTGCAACTTGGAATAAGCTTCACAGTGTTAAATTCAACTAGGATAAAAATTACTTTCAAATGCTTGGATTCTTACATTAAAAATTCACAGAAAAAATATTCTGGAGCAACAAAATGACTGTATTTCAGACTTATTCCTACAACCAAATGGTATATCCTTTCAATGAGCTGCAAAATCTAAGAAATCTGGATGCAGAAAGGTGGTCTGGATGTGATCAGGTGAGAAGTTTCAGGCAGGATTTATTGAGCATTGTCTCAAATGTCCAAAAGATTAATCTAGAAGTGGTCTTAAAAATAAATGTGGGGATTACACTGGAAATCATGGATGGCACTGTGCAGCAGCTACAGAAGCAAAGGAACCCTAAATCAAGTGATCCAACCCCAGAAAGAGGATTCCTCGTGTGGCATAAAGTAGCTTCTATATAAACTTTGTCCTGTCTAGCAGACATAGCTGGGGTGAAGAAGTATGGCCTGAGATCTTCTATGTACAGACAATCCCCAGTTACTGAAGTCACCCATTGGGGGCGGGGGGGGTCTATGGTAGCTGACACAGAGTGGCTAAGAATCAGGGGGACACAAAGAGCAATTTTACATCCTTTTGTTATCAATGGAGTTGGATTGTCATCTGCCGGAGCCAAGGCTCTGGTCCTTTGTATTTGTAAATGGCTATTAAACGTTGAGGTTTAAATTCTTCATGGAATAACGTGATTTGAGAGTGAGAATTGCAGTGAAAAGGCTTGGATTAATATAATGTCTTTATGATATCTGTTCTATTAAAGCAGGTAATAAATTATTGGCAATGTAGTAGTTGATGGAACATGGAGAGTTGGCATTTAAACTGTACATTGAACTATCCCTAAAGCTCATCTCAAGATCTTTTCTACACAGAAGCAAAATTGTTGCAGAATTAATTTTTCACAGATCTGTTTTATTACCTATTTTACCAATTAACAAGGACCAAGCTATATTCCCTCCTCCCTGCAAAGGTAAATTTTTCACCCATCGGTCTAAAACTTGTTCTAAATCAAATGCTATTTGTTGTACCTTCATATTTATTACCTCAATTCCTTAATCCCCATTTTCCAAAACTTCAAGAAGCTTGGGGAGTAGGGGGATGGACACGTGGTTAGGTAAGGAGTGAAGTCGACAAAGGCTCTGTTCACAGTTTAAAAAAAGTCAGAAGCAGTGGAAAGTACTAAATATTTTACAGCCTCAAGTACTCAGAGGACAAGCACTCTAGAACACTCATCCAATGTCCTTCTGTCCTTCTTTTATTATAAAACTCTAGGATAAGCAATCAAGTGTATTTTATTTCCCACACATAAAATATTTGAAGAACTGAGGGAATTTTAAAGAGCCACAGTACATTAATCATTATTAACAATTTAGAAGTCCTTGAATCTTAAACTCAATCAAATTAGCAATGGTAACTTTGAAGGAAAATGGTTGGTTACTTCACTGAAAATGACATTTGTACAACATCCTTTCCCATGTCATTAATCAAGTCAGGACCACATCATTGTCAAAAGGCACATGATAGATTTTACCATGTGTCTGGCTGTAGAAAATAATCATACTTGGCCTGATTTCTCCTCTCACACTAGTGTACATCAAGCATATGAAGTTAATGGAGTTTAACCAAAGTGGTGCAAGTGAGGGGTGGAATGTCTCACTGACTTAGTGAGCAAGCAGAATGGATGCTCAGTGAATAACATCTGACCTTTAGTGACAACTATAATATCAAACATTCCCGTTATATATGACAAAACACCAAGCTTCCCATTTGCAGTATGCATTCTGACCATATATAATTGCCCTAGGCCCAGGTTTCTGCTGTGATGTTGTAAAAGCAGACACAACCCTCCCAAACCACTCTTCCTAATTCTGAAGTATAACAGTTCCAAAAAAGGTGTTGAGGATGCACTGAATACCAGACAGCGGCATCTTTTCCCACTAGGAGGATTGTAATTTGATCTAGAATTTGTCTTTAACAACTTCAGCTTGCTGTCAAGTGCAAAAGTAAAGGGAAAGTCCACATCTGATATTCTGTTTTGCAAGGACACCAGTGTTTTTCTCTTTGGCCAGGGGCACGACTGCAAATTTCTTGGCTGCCTTAAACATCTTTCTTCTTTTGACTTTTCTTGGCCAGCTGGATGTGTGTATATCTATGTAAAACTCTTCTGTGCCTATATTACTTATTATTAGATATTAGATTAGACTTTGAGCAAAATATGATTAGTATCTCTAACTTCCTTTGTTTCTTAGAACTTTTATCTGCAGCCTCCATTTATTAAGTGTATAAAGTAAACTGTCAAGATGTCTTATATTGGATCAGATTTACTGGCATGCCCTGGCTGCTTTGTGTAGCTATGCTGATGCAGAGCAGTTGTAAACTTAGCTTAACCCTCCCATTAAGCCAGGTTTATAGCAGCTTTCTGTCACCAAAGCATCACAAAAACATCCAGAGTGTACTAGTGAAACTGGTTCACTGTTTTAAATCCTGAATGTGTAAGAGTAGGTAAGTAGAGTATTAAAAACATATATAAATACAGGTTAAACTAAATAGTTTCAAAACAATTCATCTTCCATTTATCCAATAAGGCTGCGTTTAGAATTCACTGTCTTTCCACAAAAGTTTGAGGCACTAGGAATGCCGAAAAAGCATAGGAAGGGTAGGAAAAAGAGATCATTGTAGAATTGTTTTTCGCTTTTTAATAAAACTGAGCTGCAAGTATTGGCGTGGGGGGACAGCAACTATAGCAGTGAATTATTTTAAAAGGCCATTTCCTTCCTCCCGCCTTTTCCTCTTCTAGACAATTCAGAATGATGGAAATGCTTCATCTTCAGTTTTGTTTTGAAGTACTAACCAAAAGCCGTTACCACCTTCCAGATGTCTATTGTCATATAAGAAATGAAATACACTGCTTGTCTCAATCTGTTTCCTAGCAGACAGATGAGAAGTCCACATCTCTCCCAAACAGTATCCTACTCAATGGTAGTCTTGTCAGAGAAGCCAAAGATTAAACAACTTGCACAGGGAATTGCCTTATTCCCCCAACAAGTGATCCTTCCAGATCATTGTTGAAACACATTACTGGGCATGGTGTTGGAGAGCTCAGACTTCTGCTGCTCAGGCTGTACATGGTCTGTGGATAAAGAGGAGATTTTTGAGGGTATGTCTGAGGGTATATCTACACTGACAGCTCCTTGGGGATCGATTGAGCGGGCCATGGAGACCAGCTCAATTGATCCGGGTAGCGCTCTCCAGTCGATGCCGGTAATCCACCTCCCAAAAAGGAGTAAGTCTGCATCAACCGAGGGCATCTCCCATTGACAGTGTGGTGACGCCACCATGATGCGACAATGTAAATAAGTCAATGGGAGATACGCAAGCTACATTACTTAATTTGCGTGTCTCCTGTTGACTGCCAGCAGCAGTGTAGACCAGGCCTTAATTCTCTTGGGCAGTCAGCAGGGCAGCTTCCATAGGGACTACATACTTAAAATATACTGGCTTAAAATGTAAACATAAGTCAGTCACATGGCAGGTCAGTTTGGGCCATGAGCTTCCTAAGAGCTGACAGGTCCTCGCAACAGTTTAGAGGCAGAACACTTAGTACTTGAAATGTAGTGAAGGCATAACACTTTCCTCCATCAAATCCAGGAATTCTATAGCTTAGAACTATACTATACTATAGTCCAACCCTTCTTAGGCAAAAAAAAAAGGATGGTTTGGACTAATGTGAGGCCTTTGTGTTGGATAGATAGGAAAATGAATGGTGCATTGGAGGGTCACTGGCCTCCACAACTCCCTCTAAACCTCTTTCAATAGAGTCAGTGTATTCCTTCTTAAGGCTTTCTAAAACACTCAACATTAGCCTAACTTTGCTCCCATGCAGTTGTCTTTTGAAAATCTCATCTGTAACATGTAGTCTATGCCTACATTCTGTTAATGATCCAGGGTTTTAATTAAAAAAAAATACAATTTTTGCAGTTCACCTTTTTAAAGTCAAACTAAAGTGAAATTTTCAGAAAGAACCATCAAGCAATAATCTCTCTCTGACAGAGAGAAAAATGAGAGGTTGAATTATGTCCACATGCAGGAAAATATAAATATATCACCAGCCGAAAGTGAAAAGTCATCTATCCTGTTGTCATTTCAGATGGGGGAAAAAATTACTAGCTACTTTCTTATTTTAACATTTCAGCCTTCTGTGAATGTTTGTTTCTGTCTAATGTCTTTGGCCAAACCAAATGTTTATTTTTATAGATAAACAGGGACAGAGTCATTACAATTCTGCTAGAAGAAGGAAAGGGCTGTAGAAAGCCATGGGATTATTGAGTTTTTAATACCTTCAAAAAGAAGCTTTTATAATCCTGAGCTTTAAATAGTTTGTGGATCGTAACCAGATGATACCACTTCCAGATGTATCTTTCTTAACAAAGAAGTAAATGTCAGCCAACTACTACTAATAATAAATGCAAAATTTCAGCAGATTCTGAGAATTGTCTTAGATTTTTCAAATTATCTGACTAAAATTGCTAAAATTATATTAAGGCTCACCCAAAGTTTCAATGTGAAAGTAATCCATAGGTGATTTCTATGTTTGATCTGTTAGGTTCTGGTGTAGGTTTAGATTGTTCCATGATACAGTTGTTCAAAGGTGTGTGTTTTGTTTTGGTTTTTTTTTAGCACAATAATTTTATAAAGCACTTTAAATATATATATTTTTCAACAAGAGAAAAACATGTCAGTTAAATATCAGGGAAATTAATAAATCCTTTGCTTAAAAATCAAGAAAAAGTTCCTGGATTTGAATGTCGTTTCTCCTTAGTTTTACTTTTTTGGGATTTTCAACATTTGTTACCAGGTATTGAGTGTAGGATTTGCAGTAATGGGCAGATAATGAAGCTAATAGTTTAATAAGGCTGGTCTTAGATTCTGGTAGGGTTTAGTTGTTCTTGTCTATTTTAATCTTCATGTATCAGACTTAGCTTCTTGTGTATTTTACTACAGTTAATATTCAGTAGATTTCTGAAATATAATGGAGCCCATGGTGAATTATACTGTTGTTTGTTCTTACAGTGCAGAAGAGAAACATCCTTTTCTGTTACATTTAAACTCAATTGCTACAAAAACTAAACAAATCTGACCTTGCCTAATACGTAAATTTGAAAGTACAGACAAGCAGTATTTTTTTCAGTCGATATACTGCCAATAGTCCCTCAAGCATAATGCTAATATAGTTAAGGGCTGCTAAAGATTAATGTGTCTGAGCTTTCTTTCCCAAGAGAAATAAGAGTGAGAGAGAGATGCTTCATAGTGTAGATCAGAGTCCTGGTATGAAAGCTGGACTTCATGCACATTTGCAGCACCCATGATTCTGGCCCCTCCTAATCTAGGAGACCTAGAAGGGGAGTTCAAGCTTTAATATTTTGTAAAGAAACTTCAATGCCTTTTCCCTTGCAAAAATACTCTTGAAAATGCAACCTAATGCAAAGTGATCTCTAGGGGGTGATAGCTTTGTCCCTGTTTTTTTTTTTTTTTTTAATCTCATGATTTAGCTCTTGGGTTCAGAAAAAAAATCACAGTGGTATGTCCCTTGATATTAGGAAAGATGCTACGTCAGTTCAGAACTGTAGGGAGAAGAGCCATCCAGGGTAATGCTGATGGTATTAGGGTGATGCTGATGTATGCCACAAGCTCCGTCCTGCAGCTGAGCTGGCTCTCCTTTGGAGCAACCGGCAGTGCTTCCCACCAAGAGGAGAGGCTGCTCAAGGGTATGAAAGGCAGGGTCCTCGAGGCTTGTGGACTGGACCAAGACAGTGAGAAGGGACTAATCCCAGCTGTGACTCTGATGCCTTAAATTACACAGGCCAAAATTTTCAAACGTGGATGCTTCAAGTTAGGCACCCAGATTCCGAGGTGCCAAGTTGTTCTTGTACAGCGCTGACTCTGGCTTGAGCCATCGAATGGCCCAGGCAAAGATGGTCACGCAGCTTGGCAATAACCCATGGAAAAGGGAGCTCACCCCAGAATCACTGCCTGTATTAATGCCTGGAATTTCCTCTAAGATCCTAGGCATTCTAGGATGGCAGGTTTGACTGCCTGGTAGCTAGTGGCAACCAGCTCCTGCAGGGCCCCATATGCAGCTGGCATCTCTCCTGCCAAAAAAAAATGAACTCAGCAGACAGCCCAGGACTCCTCTCCTCACTGAGCCATACTAACCTCCTACTTGAAAGTGACCAAGAAGTCTATGTGGTCATCACCCAGTCCCATCTTTGACAAAGAGAGCCTGGCATTTGCGGACAGCCATGTTTGTGTCTTCTCTCACCATGTTAACAAGCCTCTAGAAGATCTGCTTCAGAAACACTCTGTTGTTCCTTTTTAGCTGTGGTCAAGGCTTGCTGCCATTTTGAAAATAGCAGCAAGACCTGCTGCTACTAATTTTGCTGCTCCTCCATCCAATTCAATGTCTCATTTACCCCCTTTTAATTCCCATTTTGCAGTGTGTTAAAAAAATCCTATGACTCCTGGCACCATGTATGTGCAAGTGCTTTCTCCAATCTTTGCTGTAAACGCAATCCACACAGTATGTAAAGTCCACACTTGACCAGTTTCTTGTGGTTTGGCATTATTAATAAAACAATAGGATAATAAACATCAACTCAAACCTTTCTCTTCACCACCTGAACTTGGCTGCTTGAGGGGTTCCTCCTTCAGCATTGCTCAGCCCACAATTTAGATCCTCTCTACAGAGCTACTCCTTCATCCCTTGTATCCAGGTGGAATAAAGAATCACCTGTCTCAACAAGTCAGAAGAGGCCATCAATGCTATTTCCAAAGGATTAACCCCTGCTAACAGGGTGCCAAGTTTAAAAAAATCCCTGGCACGCTATTACAGTCCCATATGGTAGTAAGGTGGTAAGGTGTTTTAATAATTTTGTCATACACCTCTTTTGGCCATTCTATCACTCCCTGATTGAAAACTGAGAATGGGCCTGTAGGCAGAGGCATCGCTGGAGCCCCCAGATGAGTGGATCTTGACTGGCCATTGGTTGAAGTTTGTCTGAATATTGGGAGTGGTGAGTATAATAGGTTTGCTTGGCATATGTGTTCTGTGTGTGTGTGTGTGTGTGTGTGTGTGTGTGTGTGTGTGCGTGCGTGCGCGCGCGCGCTAATAAAGATGTGTCTAGAGCACAGCAATGTAAAGCTCTTTGACTAGTAAAAAGTCCCACAGACCCACAGAGCCCTGAGCCTCAAGTGAAAGTACTTAAATTGACCAGGTTTTTCTCTGACTCGGGTCACGTCTTGAGCCCTCAGTAGGATATAGGGGGCTACCCTAGATTGTGCACGTAACAAGCCAGTATGAAAGGTCCAGATAAAAACCTCTCTCTTCAGAACTGCTTTTCAGAAAAGTAAGGTAACTAGGGATTAGCCAAACCAGTTAAAAGGAATGCAGCTATCTTTGATTAAATGGACATATTATAAGGAGTTATAAACACATATTGTGGGAAGTCTGGTATTAGAATTGGGGTGGAATCTGAAATCTTATCAGTGTAGAAATAATAACATGCTGGCTTCCTTTTAAAGATGTATTAATACTTAAAGTCTCTTTATTCCTTCTCTAAATGGAAGCTTCAAGGACTCAGCAGCATGCACGCTTTGTCAGTGTGCCCCATGATTAGTGGATCAGTAATATTATGGGTAGAGCTGGTAAAAAAATTGTATCCTTTTATGGTAAAAATTAGTGTGCGTTTTTTTCTTTTAGCTAGCTCTGAAGCTATTCGAGAAATTTTTGTTGAAAAATGTTTGTGATAACTGGGAAAAAGTATTGTGAAAATGAGTTCTTGGGTTATATGTTTTTGTTTTTTTGTTTTTTCAAACCAGCTCTACCCCTGCTGCTTGCTATGTCTTATCTCAAAGTTCTGTCCTGACACCAACTGTTTATCACACATGGAGTAGAGTGCAGGGACAGCCAATGTTACTACACAAAGATTTCCAAGAATAAGTCAGATCAGTAGATGGGTGCCTAATGTTGACCCTTGCCACTTACCCTATCTCTCTGCTTCTCCATTCTATGGAATAATTTTGTAATTTTGTTACAGCTGGAGTCTCTCTAGTCCAGTCCTTTTGTTGGTGATGGTTCCTGTCTAGAAGGCAGGGCAGAGCTCTCCTCCAAAGAGAGAGATTAACTGTGCTTGGTGTAGGGTGAAAAGTAACCCAACTGATAGAGGATCTTTGCCTCTGTCCCTGGCCCTGTATTAGATTAACCAAATAAGCTTTTAAGGGTAACTAATGTTGCTAGTGTCTGTGTTTTGCCACTCACTACATTTTCCATTACTGATCCAATGAAAGGGGATATATATTTTGTACTGAGCTTTTCCATGTGTTTGCTTGGATGTCATGTCCCAGTCTACTGTCTGCATAAATGGTGCTTCAAGAAAGGACATCGGTGTTAAATAGCGATGATTTTCTGATGCTGTAATGTTATATCCTGGAGGTATAAACTTCCACATCATCATCATGGCAAATCCCAAAGGGACGTAGTCTCCTTGCAGATTCAGCATCACCCAGACTGTTCTCTATCTAGGTCTAAAAGGTGATCTGGATGGATATTCAGTCTGTGTCCATCACTGGCAATCTTATCATGCCACTGAAGATTTTAGCAACCACATCAGTGCCAGTTGTGTAGCATCGTTCCTTAGTAAACACGCATCGGTATTTGTTGATCTTCCATCCTGTTAATATGTCCATACCAAAAAAGCCACTGAAATTGAACCAGTGTGAATGGAGGCAGTTTTCAGGTTTGACTTCAAATAGCCTCATTTTGGATCTTGACCTTCCACTTTACATGGAGCAGCTGATGAAGATGATGAGTTGAAAATATCGATAGGGTGCTCTTCAGCCTTCCTCGTCACCCATGTTCACTGCCATACAACAGTGTTGTGCAGAGCTTTTATAAACTCCCACAAATACCACCAAAATAGGGTGGCCCAACAGGTGGATTTTGGCTGTTTAATTGGGGGGGGCAAGGAGTAGGGAGGTAAAATATATATGTCTAACTTCCGGATTTAGCGATTATTAATGGTATTTAAGTATATTACAGTGGGATCATGAATTGCGGAGATTGCCCTGGCCCCACACTTTAGGGGGCCCACACTTTTGGCTGGTGTATGCTCCCAACCGGGAGGTGGGCTGCAGCTGCCCGCCTCTTGCCAGGTCCCCACTCCCAGCCAGGAGTCCAGCCGGTCCCAGTGAAATCTTTGGGGAGGCAATGCCCCCATGCTACCCCCAAACTCCGCCCATGGGTGACCTTCCGTATTCTTGAAGTTGAAAGTGGAGAATGCAAGATGTGTGTGAGGGGAGGAGGGGATTGGAGAGGAGTCCATGTGGGTATTGTATTTGTCAGTACCTGCTCACTTCCAAGTGAGCTAAGGTGCAGTGATGAACTGTCTCAATCACAAGTCTGTTGCAATGTTAACCAGAAAGACAACCATAGTCTTACCTCGCATTACAAGCAGATGCTTATATCATTATCTAACAGTAGCCCTGTGTAATTGACATAGATTATCCCAGTACAGGTTTACTCAGTTACTCCCACTCCAGTAAACCCTACAACAAACACCTTTTGTTCTATTAAGTAATCTACCTTTGATACATCATATGTATAAAATATTTAGCCTCTCTCCAGGTCAACAAAGACCATGTGAATTAAACTCTAGCAAAGGCATCCGGTTTTGAATTGATACCCAATATCCCTTACATTGCTATTTAAGCAATTCTGTGAACTGGGAGGGAAAAAAGTTTATGCTGAACTTTGATTACTTAAAAATTAAGACTTTCAAAATTAGGTCCATCTAAGAATCACAATTAATATAACACCAGTCACTTTTCGTTTCTGGTTAGCACATATCCAATACCAGCACAAACTACTCAGAAGGCTGGAAATCCCTGATAATTGCTATGTCACAGTGTTGCAAATGAAGGGGTATAGTTTATTGATCAAAGGTCCGTAATAGCAGATGGCAACATAAATTATCCTTGTAGTTCACCATACAACACTCCTAAAGCAGCCCTGTTCCTTGGATGAGGTTCTCTGGCAACTCTAAAGGTTGTGAATGATGCTCAAATACCATTATTTTAATTATGCTTTTGAGAAAAGTTGCTACTATTGTGTAATTCCCAGTTCAGGTACTCCTTGGTTAACAATATTAGCGGAAAATGGAGTAGCTAAATTGGGAGTAACAATTGCAATGAAGCTGAAGCAGCATGGGGGAATGGCACTGGTTAACTGCTTAAGTATGTACCAAAAGTCCTGCGTGGGGGTGGGGCTAGCCTTCCCATACTGTGCAGTGTATTGTGTGCCCACTGGTTGCTGCCCTCCACTCCAGATGTAGCTGCAATTCAGCAGTGTTGCATACATATAATAGGTTAAAAGCTTTGAGATCCTCTGGGATGAAATATGCTATGTAAATCTGAAATATTACGTGCATCCCTAAAGGATTCATAGTTATGCTGTTTTTCTGTTGCATGATACTCCAAAGCATGTAAAATAGGCTGTAAATAGTACTTTCTCTCCTGTTCATTCTTAACTGAACTTTCTGCCCTCACGTGTGCCTTCTGCAAGAATTACCATGTAATTTTGGTGTTCAGTTTGGGGAAAGGAGGCTGATTTTTTCCCCCCTTTAACCTTTTTCTTCCTTTTTAAACTGTCAGTGATAAGAAATGTAGATCCCCTTTCCTAAATGTATGCACTGTGTGAGAGATCTCACAAGTCAAGGTAGTGTGTATGATCATGGGCAATATGCTTATCACAAGCTCTTCTAATTAGAGCTGAGCAGGAAATGTTTCCCATCCCAAAATGGGACAAAAAGACAATCTCAAGAATGTTCACAGAGTGATAATTTGAAAAACAATTTAGATTGGGTCAGTCAAAAAGCTTTGCTTCAATCATTTTATTTTTATTTTTTAACTTTTTTAGTATATATTAACTAGAATTAAAAAACAACCAACCAACCAACCAAAAAAAAAAAAAAAAAACATAAAACCAAAGTCTTTCAACTTAGAAAATGTTGAAATGTCTGGTTTCAACAATTACAAAGTTTTATTCTTTTTTTTTTAATTGGGAGACTTGTCAAAACCAACCCTTTCCTGTGAATAGTCTGTTTTGACAAACTCACATTTTCCAGTGGGGAAAAAAAAGTTTGTTGGAAAATCCCCAACCAACTCTATTTATAATGAAAATTAAATTTGGTCCTGTCATGATTGGAGCATAGTATACAAGGCAAAACCATCACCAGTGACATTTGATGACACCAATCATTAGCCTAAAGGTAGTTAATTTTGGTCTGAGAGATACTGTAGTTATCTATGTACCCTGTAAGTATAAGTGATAGAGGAAAAAAAAGAAATCATGTGTATATAAATAAAAAGTAATTCAGTGTGGAAAAACTGTAGTTCCAGTTAAATTTAGTTCTATCTCCTGATCTAAAAAGAGGAGTTATTTTGTTTAAGTTGATATTAATAGACAAAAGTGAAATGTTTGAGTCTAGTTAAACTGAGTCCAGTTCAACTCTGAACACAATTTTCAATTACACTCTTGGGGTGAAATCCCAGACCCATTTTATGTCAAAGGCAAAACTCTGATTAACCTCAGTGGGGTCATGATTTCATCATGGAAATTATCTGCATGAGCTCTGCACTTGAGTTGTATCACTTATGTTAGATCTGAGTTAAGAATTATTGGGCCAAAAGACCAAACATAACCAGCAAGATGTATGATATGAAGAGTATACTAAGGCAGAGATAATTAGTCATTTTTACTTTGAGTTTTAATGGCTTTTTTTCCACTTGATAAATCTGAAATGCAGCATGTGACTAATAATTGAGATCAGGAAACAGATGCTGTATCTGCATAAAGACACATTGTCTAAACCCAAAGTTCTAGTACAAATAAACAATGTCAATATCCTAATTTATGCAAGATCATTCACAGAAATAATGTGTGGGCATTTTGTCAATTCATTAGTCTGTGTGCTTGTGGCTATAAGAAAATAAACATGAATGTTTTTCCTCTCCATCAAGTCATCCATTTGAGGCTATATTTTAATATTTAATGGCTAAAGTCTTCATATAGCACCATTCTGCCACTGTTTAATCAAGGATTCTGGTGGAGTTTTGTTATACAATTTCCACATACTCTTCTTTGCACCAGTCCCAACCTGAAAAAAAATTATACTGCCTCGTTTTTAGTATATTAGGGTTATATAGAGATGTTATATTTAAAGGAAAATACAGAAGTTTGGACTGTTCAGAAATGCTCAATGTTGGCCTTATTCTGCCTCTATTGAAGTCAGTGATAAAACTCCCATTGATTTCAATAAGAGCAGAGTTAGGCTCATGCCAAGCACTTTTGAAACAGCCAGCCTAAAGGCCAAAGAACTCAGTCCTAAATGTTACATGTGTTCCCTGAATGCCACCGAAAGAGACTGATGCAGCACTCTTTCTATTTGTCTGGGTTTTCCTAGCTCACTGAATATTGATAAAGCAAAAGGAGGGGTTCTGCAGCTAACATTTCCAAAATTACTGCAATCCCTTCTTCACCCTCTTGAGCCCACTCCCAAAGTATAGATTCACTTACTGGCTGGCTGTCTTTTTGTCTTTGCTATTCTCAGTATGATTGTTACACAGGGTAGTTAATGTGATGAGGGAAAAATACATTACAGTTTAATATATGGAAGAATCCAAAAGCAGAATTCTCTATGTATCTTTGGAAGTGTTAAAAAGTAGAACTCCATATCAGTTTACCAAAACAGCAACACTATCTTTCTTGTTTCCTCAAGAGACCGAGCAAACTGACTAATGAAAAGTCAGTGCATTCCCCTGTTTAACAAACAGATATCTGCTCTTACGAAAATCCAGTCCATAGTCTTTGTATGGGTTGGATTTCAGTGGGTGTGTTCACATAACTATGCTATTTCCAGGAAAGCCTTCTGAAGGAAGGGGGAAAGAGGTGTGCCTTCAAGACACACACACTCAAAAACAGCAGTAATTTAGAAATGATGAATCATATTTTGTTTAGCTGGAAAATGTATCTTTTTGTGAGATTTGATCATTTTAGTAAATTACAGATAGCATTTATTGGTTGAAGCTAAGGGAGTGCTATGTGTGGAGGATAGCATGTATGGTATTGGTCTATAGTGTGGTTAAAAGGCATACTTAGAAATATTGGCTGGCTTGAAACTGAATTGGAACAAGGTCCCTCCTTTCAGTTTAGCATAGGTTATTTTGGCTAACACTGCAGGAGATCCTGAAACATACTGCAGGTGCAGTGTTCCAAAATTTGTGATCTCCACATTCTTTCCACAAAATGTCAACATGTAGGGTTATGTACCCTTATTTCCCACTAAAATTAATCGTATTTGCTGGGGGAAAAGTAAGAAACTTGCAGTCTGGTCATGGATTTTTGAAGAGTCCCCAATCCAACAGCACATCAAAGAGTAGTAAGCACTTCAGCACACACCTAATTACTTCTGATCAGTCTCTTGCTTCTTGTGCAAGATTCAGAAAAGAGGAGATGTGGACTTGGGTCTGAGGTGCCTTGCAACCACTCAGAACATCCTATGACATGACCTAAAGGAAGAAGATGCAGACAGTGTGATATGCAGAGTTAATTTGAAAATAGCTTACTTCTTCCCATGCAAAATTTCCATTTTTCATCAAACTGAAAGTTTTGAGCAGCTGAATTTTTTTACGGTAGAAGCTTTCAAGCAGACAATTCTCATGAAAATGTTTTAGCCTAGAACCCAATTTTCCTTCAAAAAAGTTTCCACTGATAATTTTCGACCAGCTCTAATTTTGTGACTCCAATTGGCCAGCAAACATCGTTCATGTTGATGATTTTATGGGAGGAACATCTTCTTGAGGAGAGGCAAACTTTTTATGTATTTCTGTTTAATCTACCGCAGTATAGTCTGAACCTACCTCTGCATTTGCATCAAAGTGAAATTGCTTGTAAGTGAAATTCTGCCCTCGGTAATACCTGTGCTACCTCATTTGGGAGAAGAGAATGTGAAGAGAACTGCTCAGTCCCATGTGGGACCTTTGGATGAGGTCTGTAAATGGATTCTGGCCTACAAAAGCATTTGTTCCAAGCTCCCAGTTCTCACCCTTTTCCCCCTCTAATTTAATTCTCAAATTTTGCTGTCCACCACAATAGAATTAATATAACTCTATGCTAGCACCTCAGACCTTCTTGAACAATAAATGCATCTAATCTCCTAGTATTCCACTTTCACAAATTGCTTTTTTTTTTTAAATCTGAAGAAAAGAGACACTACATTTATAGCAAATGCTTTTTTTGAAGTCTGCATTCCTGTATTGCAAGAGTAGCTTTGAATTAATTTTAGGTACGATGTTAGGCGACCCATTTCTGTCTCTACTTACTTACTGAACTGTTCTGTCTATTTTGGTAAAGTCTCTCCATTTCCCATTCAGATTGCCACTGCTTCTAGTTAGACTCTAAACTTAGGGCAGATCTACACTGCCGGCAAAATTCAGCGGCAGTCAATGGGAATTACGCAAGCTACACAGAGTAGCTACACAGAGTAGCTTGCATAACTCCCATTGACTTTGTTACTTCCCTTTAGCGTGCTGACTCCACTGCACTGTGCCAATGGGAAAAGCGTTCCCACTGACACAGCGCTCTATTTTTTTTGGAGGTGGTTTTAATAGATTGACTTCCGGATCAATTGAGCATGTTTTCACTGCTGCTCAATCGATCCAGAAAAACTGATCTGATGGTGGCGAATTTGCCGCCATCAGTGTGTACATAGCCTTAGTTATATAGTATTTAGTAGAGGTACTTAAAAACTTGTCCATTTTCTTGAGAAACAAAGATTTGAAGTTAGCTAGCTTCTTTATTTGCAGCATAGAAGCATTTCTAATGGTAAGTATAGGAACAAGTACAAGTAAGTACAAGGAAATACTATGGATATGAGGTAACCTTATCTGTTTGTTTTGCAATGAACCAAATTATAGTCTCCAGCAGTCCTCCAATGAAATAATGAGACTTCTGAAATGCCTGATTTAAGGCCAATCTACTTTATTTTTCTCATTCAGGTCACCTTAAAGTATTTGCTTATACAGGGCTTCTTTTTGAAACATATATATACAATGGTTATCCTTAAACATGTTCCAATTTCACTTTTGATAAATGAATAACATCACCTAGATATTTTCAGCATTCCCTATATTTAGTAGAGATTATAACTAGGGAATACTGCAAATGCTATATTATTTAATCAAATACATGGAAAGATTTTTTTTAAAAGGTCACCCCTATAATAAATATGTTCTGAATGGCAGTAGGTGCCATATTTAAACTCAATTTTATTACACTCAAAATATCAATGAAAAATTTTGACTGATACCGCCATTCCAATAGCCACATCAAAAAATACTTGAATTTGCACAGCGTTTGGTGAATTCATTACCAGCCCAAGATTTTCTCATGCCCTAAGGATATTTCTACAGTATGGCTGGCCCATGTCAGTTGACTCAGACTCATGGGGCTCCAGCTGTGGGGATATAAAATTGCAGTGTAGATGTTTGGGCTCGGGCTGGAGCCTGGGCTCTGGGATCTGAGGGTATAGACATACCCGCAAATGACATGCAGAGCCCTATCTACCTCCTTATCCACCTGTAACTTGGTCCCCAAATGCCACATTTCTGACATTTTTCCCCACTACCATCTCCTTACCACTACTCATCCAATTGTCCCTTGTCTGTAAATTTGCAGCCCTCAGACTATGGCTGACTCTTTGTGGGAAGGAAGTTATCAAATGATGAAGAGCCTTGTGATTTTGTATACTGAGCATGTAGGAGCTGAAACCAGAGTTCTAATGTACAAGCTACGGAGGGCTATTAAATTCAATATCTGCTATGTATAGAAGATGGTTCAATGGATTGGTTTAGTGTTGCACTCAGAATTTTGATTTGGATAAATGCTTATCCCGAATCTATCCACAACAATCCAAACCCGTCTACTCTATACATTGTTTGGGAGATCTTGTGAGAAGAGGGATCTCAAGAAATTTCCAGTAATGTCATCTTTTGGCTAAATTGGAAATATTGTGGGTCAAAGCATGGTCCCACAGTCAAGTTCAACAAAACAGGCTTTGTGGGTGGGATTTCAAAAGGAATCAATGGAATGGAACCTCTCCTCAAAGGCCATGGAACACCAGTGCAACCACCATTACAAGCCCCACACAACATGGTAGGTTTCGGCTAGTGAAGACGTAGTTGTTCACACATTAACCAAGTTCCCTCCTCAATAAAGGCTCTTCTATCACCTAAACTTCTGAGGAATGAGCTAAATATAGGCCTTTAAACAGGATATGAATGTATCTCAATACCCCACATGTTGTAATACCTGAAATCTATATATCTATGTTACACTTTCAGTAACTTTCTCTGCATCCAGTGCTCGGATGAGATTATCTACAGAATATTAAGTTTGCGAGGAAACTTTCATTTTATCTATTCATATTCATAAAATATAATTAAATCTTTTTTTAAAAAGCCCTTCTTAAAGTTTCTGAGCTTTGCCTTTTCTACATGAGGCCTGGCATGAGTGGCTGAAATAGATTATAGGCTGCATTAGATAATGAGCAGTTACTTTTCTGATGTGTTTTTGTATATATATCTATAATATAAATATATAAAAAATTATATAACATATATAAAATATAAAATATAAATAAAAATATGGGGGGTCCTATATAAAGCACATTGGACTAAAAAATTTTCTGTTGGAAGTATTGTGATGGTGGTTGCTCGCCAGGTCATGAGAAGCTAACCTATGGCTACAATTTATGCAGGTTTACCCTTTTGTGATTCTGAATTTGTCCTCAAAGGTTTTATTGCAGTCTGCCTCCAGATCAGTTCAGAAATGTTTTCTTGGAGAGATTTAATGACATTCAATTTCCTCCATTTCCAATGTTTTTAATTGTTTTGTTTTGTTTATCTGTATTGATGATCTAATTCTTCATTTAGTAGGCTGTTTAATTCAAGTCTGATGGGTTCTAGAAATTATAGGATTCTATCTGATTTTCCTCATGTTGTATCTCTAATAGTGCAATGTTCCTTTCCAGATAGTTATCTTTTCTCTCTATTGCTTCTTTCTGTCTGAAGAGAGAACAATTATTTTGCCTCTTAGGAGAGTTTTTATGGTTTCCCAGAGGCTTACTTGTATCCCCTCTTTATCATCATTTATTCGTAGAAAGTCTTTTTTTTTTTTTTTAATTTCTGTTTCTGTGAAATGCTTATGTTATTTAGCCTCCATGATTTGTTATATGAGCTTGGAACTTTTTGCAGTTATAAAAGTTTGTTGGAGTGACCTGACAGGAAAGAAAGAAAGAGATTTTATATTCTAATAGCGTCCAATAGATCTGTTTCGGTGATTAAGAAAATGTCTCTTCTGGAATATGGAGACAAACATCTCTTCTTTCAACTGCTTGTGCTAATTTAGACTGAAAGTTCTGCATGGCTCATTGTGTTATGACTGGAGAAAGGGAAGGAGGGGGTTGGTGAATATGAATAGCAGTCCTCCTTTTTCTGCCTTTGGATAATGTGGAAGAGGTAGAAAATGTGTGTTGCACAGCTCCTTCTTCTTAGTTTCTCATGCCCACCTGCCGTCCTGGCCATCTCCAAGAAATGGAAAGTGCATCAGAAAGAAAGAAACTAAATCAAAAGGTTAATCTCATAAAAAATATGATGTGCATTCTGTTTGTAGTTGGGACAAAAATTCAGGAAGTCTGTGTTAGCTGAATAAGTTTGTGTATCCCTAGATATAGTGTACATTAACCATTTAAAAATATATAACAGACTAGTTTTAAAATACAGAAATATAGGACCAAATTCTGCTCTTAGTGTGGCTCCACTAAGTACAATGGGGTTGCATAAATACAGCTGAGAGGAGAATGCAGCCTTGATGTGGTTAATATAAAGACATAATAAAGATGGGAGTGGCCACGTGGTAGCCTATCCATAACTGGAGAAAGGTGTATAATTGATAGCCACTTCATGTCAGAGTACATATTTGTTTTGGTTCTGATGATATTACTATAGTTTCTCCACATGAAACTAACACACTGTAAACTACTTTAAAATTTCTTGAGTTTGTACATTTTTAAAATATTTAATAACTCTTTGAAAAAGTGCCAGCTTTCCCAAAAGCAATGGATATATATTCTGAATTGCAAAGTTAAAAGGTAAAAATTTCCAAAGTGCCTAAATGACTTGGGAGCCTAAGTTCCATCTTCAAAAATGATTTAATAATTTCAGTGCAACTTAGATATATAAATGACTGTCACTTTCAAAAATAGTTTTCAGGTTCCTAAGTCACTTAGGTGCTTTTAGAAATTTCACCCCAAGGTTTTATTCTTCACTGGATACCAATGTATTGGAATGAGCAGTAATTACAATTCTGAAGTGTTTGTAAACTTGGTATAAATCAATGTTTTGGAATTCAGAAATATGTTTCTAAAATAATTCACTATCATGGTTGGATTAAATTTAAAGGTTTTACCCGATCCAATGAGGTCAATTCTCATTGTGGATTTTGGATCAGGCACCAAATGATATCAGCGTTGCTCATACCAAGAAACGTCTTCATCAAAAATTGATTACTATCAGACATGCATAGAAATGCTGAATTTCATACAACATTTATCTTTTGAAGAATTGATATTTACAGCCTCATAATTTGAATGGCTTGAATTTTACCACGTATAAAACAGTGTGGTAGTATATTAGATAAAATTGAATATGAATTTCTCTTTACCAAGCTATACTGTTCTAAGATTGAAGTGGTTTACTAGGTTTCACAAAATAATAAAATAAAATATCGACATAACAGAGTAAATTAAGTCATCTGATGATGATATTAAATTAATGGCTAGCTAGGTGTCATGCTAAATTGTGCTAAAAGCTTTCTTTTGCAAAAACATTGTCATATTTCACTTTATCCTCTGATCAACCCCCTTCCTCCTGAACCCATTTGTCTATATCACTACTCATTACATTGTGTAACTAATCAAGAGCTAGAATGTGCAACCCTACTCATGTTGGTGAACGCTTACTCATGTCAATTGCCCAAAGAAGTAAGTCCTTGCCACCATGAGTAATGGCTATACAAGCTTGTTGCAAGGTTGTAAGCTCTTTGGGGCAAGGATTGTCTTTTTACCACACATCTGTACAGTATCTGTGACAATGGGGCCCCAATCCCTGAAATGGTCCATGAGAACCTATTGCATAAATAATGAATAATAGTCACTTTAAGTGCTCAGATATCATGTGATGGGCACAGGATAATAATTAGAACTGGTTAATATTTTTCCATCAGAGTTTTGTGAACTGAAAGTGTGTTTTGATATTTAAAAAAAAAATAGAGGAGGTTTTAGAACAAATTCATAAATTAATCAGTAATAAGTCACCAGGACCAGATGGAATTCACTCAACAGTTCTCGAGGAACTCAAATATGAAATTACAGAACTGCTAACTGTGGTATGTAACCTGTCACTTAAATCAGCTTCTGTACCAGATGACTGGCGGATAGCTAATGTGATGCTATTTTTTTAATAAAAAGGCTCCAGTGCAATCCTGCAATTACAGGCCAGTAAGCCTAATTACAGTATTAGGCAAATTGATTGAAACTATAGTAAAGAACAGAATTATCAGATACATAGATGAACATGATTTATTAGAGAAAAGTCAACATATTTTTTGTAAAGAGAAATCATGCCTCACCAATTTACTAGAATTCTTTGAGAGGGTCAACAAACATGTGGACAAGGCTGCTCCTGTGGATATAGTGTACTTGAACTTTCAGAAAGCCTTTGGCAAGATCCCTCACCAAAGGCTCTTAAGCAAAGTAAGCAGTCATTGGATAAGAGGAAAAGTCCTCACATGTATCATAACTGGTTAAAAGACTGGAAACAAAGGGTAGTAATAAATGGTTAGTTTTCAGAATGGAGAGAGATAAATAGTGGTGTTCCCCAAGGGTCTGTACAAGGACCAGTACTGTTCCACTTATTCAGAAATGATCTGGAAAAAGGGATAAACAGTGAGGTGGCAAAATTGACAGATAGTAGAAAATTAAGTCCATAGCAGACTCTGAAGAGTTACAAAGGGATTCCACAAAACTGGATGACTGGGCAACAAAATGACAGATGAAATTCAATGCTGATAAATGTAATGTGCAGCAGCAGTCAGAAAAGCTAACAGAACATCAGGAACCAATTAGGAAAGGGATAATAGATAATAAAACAGTAAATATCATAATACCACAATATAAATCCAGGGTACGCCTACACCTTGAATATTGCATGTAATTCTGATCTTCCCAACTCAAAAAAAAATATTAGAAATGGAAAAGATATAGAGAAGGACAACAAAAATTATTAAGTGTTTGAAACAACTTCCATATGAGAGATTAAAAAAGACTGGGACTGTTCAACTTGGAAAAGAGACGACTTAAGTGGGTATATGATAGAGATCTATAAAATCATGACTGGTGTGGAAAAAAGTTAATAAGAAAGTGTTATTTACCCCTTCACTTAACACAAGAGCCAGGGGTCACCCATGGAAATGAAGGGGCAGCAGGTTTAAAACAAACAAAAGGAAGTATTTCTTCACACAACTCACAGTCAACCTGTGGAACACATTGCCAGGAGATGTTGTGAAGGCGAAAGTATAACTAGGCTAAAAAACGCTGGATAATTTCATGGAGAGTAGGTTCTTCAACTATGGCCAAGGATGCAACCGCATGCTCTGGGTGTCCTTAAGCCTCTGACTGCCAGATTCTGGCCCTGGGTGACGGGATGGATCACTTGATAATTGCCTGGTTCTGTTTGTTACCTTTGAAGCACCTCTCATTGGCCACTGTCAGAGGAGAGGATACTGGGCTAGATGGACCATTGGTGTGACCCAGTATGGCCATTCTTATGTTCTTATGAATAAACAAATTTCTGTGGAAAATGTCCATTCTCAACAACAACAACCACCTTTTGGATTTTTGTTGAATAACCAAAAACACGATAACCACAAATTTTCCCACCATTTTTTGTGTTTTGGGTTCAACAAAAAGCCAAAACAAAAGATTTCAAAGAAAAATGTTGGAGGGGTTGTTTTTCCCCCCTCTGTTTCATGAAAAAAAAAACAATTATGCAGGGGAACATCCTAACTATCTTTGACAACCAACACAGAGCAGAAAAGAATTCATAGTGGGTCTGAATCTATTCCCCCAAACAGATTGCTTGAAAACCCCTCAGCTGGTCCCAGATTGCTCATCTCTACTAATGGCATCATTCATCAGTTGTCTTTATTCTGAAAAACTGAGAGTCAAAAAGTTGCTGATGTTCCTTAACAATACTACATTAAAATGTAAAGTATCTAATTCTGTATTTGGAATGACTTTAATGTGGCCATGTTTCATTAGAAGACAACAAATGCTAAAGAACTATATAATGAAAAATGACAGATGACTAGGATTTATTCACAATTTCTATTCTGCACACTTAGTGTTAGCACATCTGCAATGTGTTATATATAAAACCCCAAGCAAATTGTTTGTAAAATATTACAAGGCAACAACATATAATAAAGTAGCAGTTTAAAATATGAGGGCAACATCTGGTTTTAATGTCTAATTCAGCATGTTTTAGGTACTGCTCTTATAACTGTTTACTTGACTCTTTTTCAGTCTGGTTCATCATATATTATTAAAAGTTCTTAACAAGACTCATATGGTACTGTGTGATTTTTATCTACCCACTGTTTTTGTAAATAGCATCTATAGTAGTAATAAACTAAGTGCACACTCTAAAAGCATTATAAATGTCTCTTTACCAGAGGCAAACATTATGATTAAGTAGCTCTTAGACCCATGCTGAACAACCCATGCCTTGTATGCAAAATTCTCATTGCCATCAGTAGGAATTCCTTGAAAAGGCTAAGAGTAAGAGACTACCATTTCAGAACATGATGCCAGTATATCAAGCTCACAAATAATATACTGGAATAATACACTGAAATGGTGGTCAGCTCTTTTGCAAATATTTCCATCGATATTAGTGAGAATTTTGCATATGCCTGGATGCTTAAACAATTCTCTTAAGGGAAGCACTAAACAATGCAGCTGACAACAAACTGTAAATTCATATGTGAGTGTGGACATGCAGTTTTTGTTTAAATAATTTTAAATGGTCTTGTCAGTAGTTAACAAAAGAACTTGGCCCTAATTCAGGAAATCTCCTCTGTTCAGGAAGGGCATTTAAACATAACTTTAAATACATGCTTAACTTCACTGAAGTCAATGTGCTTAAAATTAAGTATGTGCTTAAATGTTTTTCTTAATAGGGAAAGTTATTTATAATTACTAAAGAATCTGTTTTATTTTGAAATGGTGGGGCCGATTCTGATTTACAGAAAGGGCCCCTTATACCACTTACAATGTAAAGGGATCTTAACGGTCAGCTAAAGTCCTCTTTACACTATAAAAGGACCTTATTGTAAATGAGAATTAGGACCGTTATGTTTTGTTGATGGAGGATTATTGTGGCTTGTAAAATTTAGGTCAAATCCTGAGGGGTGCACAACACCTGCAACTACCGTAATAGAATTAGTTTTTTGCAGTGGCAGAGTGCTGTGTTGATCCCCAAGATATGAGAGAGACAAAATTGGTGGGGTGGTATCTTTTATTGAAGCAATTTCTGTTCGTGTAGTGGACAACCTTTTGATCTTCACAGAGATCTTCTTCAGGTCACTAGAATTAGTAACTTTTAGGATTTGACCTTTTGTAAGGATGGATGCCACTGGATTCCATGATCGGGGGCAAAAGTATTGTAAGAGGATCTTTTCCTGGGGACAGATCTGCACCTAATAAATTGGCAAAGGAGTGTGTGACTAGAGAAGACTGGGCCTATAATACTGACTTACATGATGGAAAACTAATGTTGGAGGGGAAAAATTGATTGGAAGGCAATTACTTATGAGTACAGATTACTCTCCTGCAGGAGAAATCCCTGGTGCAATGTTTGTGAACAGATTGTATTTTCAAAGAACATAGGTGGTGTTTGAACCCAAAGGGGTTTTAGGGATGACAACTCCAATTGGGGTGAATAGCTGGGAATCAAACAAAGATGTTTTCTGGCTTGCAATAGATAATTACATTTTGTCTCACAAGTTTTTCTCTCTCTAGTGTTTAAGATACAGCTCTACACTAATTTACTTGGTCATGAGAGTCGCACTTCAGCACAGCGTTTAAGCATGTGTTTAACTTGAAGCTGATTAAAGTCAAGTACATGCTTAAGTGATTAGCTAAGTATGATGGACTTAAGCATGCGCTTAATGTCACATGTGCTTATATGCTTAATTGAATTGGGCCTAGTGGGGCTGCTAAGTGGTGACTTCTGGTGAGAGAAGCTTTCCTATGTTAGCCAAATTGCTATGCACAGAATATAAATTGTGTCGTTAAACTACAGGGTTGACATACAACATGTGGTGAAACCAGTTGTAGTTCATCATCAGGCTAGACTCCTGAATTCTTTATTCTATGTGCATCTTCTACTGCTCCTCCTCTTGCTTGCTTATAGGGCAACACAACCTATTGCAGTTCTAACTCTCCCTTGGAAGTTTCCCATTTTAAAGTACTTTGTTGCCCAAGCCTTGATAGCTGACCAGATCATAGCACAAGGTAGCAAGTCTGCAGGCTGTATAAAAAAATCCCTCATGTCTGGAATCATGATGATGATGATGACCTTGACTCTGTTTTGTACCAGAGAAGAATAATACACAGAACAGATATGAACTATGGAACTGTATTTAGACACCAGCTATGAAGAAAGAGGCTCTGAGTAACTACTGATAAGAAACTGAATAGAAGTTTTCAGAGCAATGACACTGCACAAGTAGAAAATATCCATTGTTCTTTTTTCCCAGGCATAGATATCAGAGAGAGGAATCTCTGTCCCTGCATGTCAGGTTATGTTACTGCTTTGCACTGCTCAAGTCCAGCTAAAGTTAAGTACCCTAAGAGACTGATTTTTTAGATGAGTTTGCAGGAACTGAACTTGTTTAACTTAAACAAAAAATGTGAAGGGGACGTAACTCCATATAAATATCTGAAAGATGAAAAAATATGGGAGGCAGAAATGTATTCAGGCTAAAACCCACAAATAAAATATATAATAAAGGGCTAAGGAAAGGGCCCTGTGTTTAGGGAACTAATCTGGGATTATGGGATCTAGGTTCAATTCCTGGCTCTGAAATAGACTTCCTGTGTGACCTTGGGCAAGTCATTTAATCTCTGTGTCTCAGTCTTTCATCCTTAAAAAGGGGATAATGCTTCATTTCTTCTCCACTGTTTGTCTGGTCTCTACGGGTTATAAGGAGGATGCAGTTCCTGCCCCAGAGCTATGTGTTTTGTACAGCGCCCGCCCAATGGGGCCCAGAACTCTGCTGGAGCCTTTTAGCACTACTGTAATGATGATGATAGTAGTTGAAGTGTAATCTTGTTCCCTACAGTATACATTGTGATACTGTTTCCTTCCCTAAACGTATATGAACTTTCCTATATAATGTCCAATAACTAACTGGTCAGAAATGCCTCACTGAGCAAACTCTTCCACTATCTAAGTTTACACACAAATCAGGAGCCTAATATCAGCCAAACATAAACCTTTCCAGTGTTAACCCTTTATTAGTTGCTTTAATACTTCAAATGTGACAGGGCAGTATATCCATTTCAATTTACATTCTATTATGGGATTCTAGACTTCATTTCAGTAATTCACTTTGCTGTATATTGCTGTATTAAGTAAAGGAAAAAGTTACCCTTATCTCTGTACTTCACTAACAAATATACTGATATATATGTTATGTTTTTTAGCTGCTACAGTAATTCACAAAAAACACATATCTGTTGGTACAGGCCAGAAACAGCACAGCTGCCTCATAAACAAACAACTATGCCTTCTCAACCTGGTTGATTTATGTACTAATTAGTGAATATAGGGCCAGACCTTCATTTGGTGTAAATCAGATTGGCTTCAATGGAGTTATGCAAGTTTACACGAGCTGGGGATCTGGCCCAGTGATATGAGTTTTTGATCAGGCAAGATCCGATAAAAGCAAAATAATGCTTATTGTTATACTGTATCTGAACAAAATTAAATATCATCCCTGGCTGACCTTCTCCAAATCCATTGTCTTGAAGAGTTGCTATGCTTACATCATGCAAAGGAAGCAATTTAAAGTACAAAATAATGTAATGAGCAAAAGAACCACATCAAGGTCCTTCCCAAGTCTATTAAAAATTATTGTTTGGGATAATGGGAAAAAAGGGAGATTGCAATAAAGAGTGAAGAGGAAAAACTAAACCCACAGATGAGTCGTAAGAGACGACATTGCCAATAATAATGTGGAGCTAATAGGGGCAGAAGGTCCCATCTGGGTCATTTGATTACATTCTCTTTAGCTGCAACACGGTTACTGTGTGGTAGATGCAAAACTACTTAACTGCCGAAACGTATCTATGTCTCCTCCCTCCGCGCAACACAGTCTCATTCATTCTGATAATTTAAAAAATGGCTGAATGAATTGTTATAAAAAAGCTCAAATAATTTCACTTCCTGACTGAGACATAGCAACCCAAAAGATAAGGACTCAATCCTGGGCTTTTTGCTACCTGTACACCTTCAATCTGGGGAAGGGGGGTGGGAGGGTTTGAGCACCAACCTAGCCCACAGCATCATTTTGGGAAACCTGAGGAATATTCTAATTTAGACCTAACCCAACATATTGTTCTAACAGCCAGGCATCATTGAGATGCCCAGGCCACACCTGGAACATCAGGTCTAGGAGATGGGCTAAGAGAAATGGCACAGGAGTCGCAAAGGTGTCTTTACACCACACAGGGATTCCCCAATATTAAGGGGTTTCTTCTCTGGCTAGTTAAGCTGACACTGAGGTTGCTTTGCATTGCCGGAATGATGCAAAGCAGCCACACTGGCCCTGAGGAGCTGGCCCAATACCCTAAAGAAAGTTAGAGCCCCTAGATATGCACCTTCAACAGAATTTTGGTAATTTCTTCTAAAATGATTCTTCCTCTGGATATGATAAACACTAAACAGAAACTTGAAGAGGGTGCAAAAAATATAAAACTAACCCAATATTCTGTCTTCAAGGAAACAAACACCTTTGTCTACACTGAAGGTTCTCAGACTTGTTTTGGGACCTTCAGATAGGTTGTAGCATGGTTGGTGGGAGGGGGCATAATACAGTCTCCAAAATCTGGTGACCACTAGCAAGTTAAAAGGGGGAAGGAAACACTGTATTCTCTTCTATGTATGCCCCCATCCCGGCTCCCCCATCCCGGCTGCGTCTTCTCCCTTCCTTTCTGCAGGTTGTACAATGCTCTGCTCCAAGGAACTGATGCTTAAAGGTAGGAAGAACCATCTACCTGTGATCCCAAGGCCCCTGCTCTTCACAGTGCTTTACCAGCTCCTCACCATGCTTTTAGCACTACCTCTGTTGGCAAAGCACAGTGTGAGAGGGAGGAAGGGAGGTCAAAGGAGAAAGTTCTTCCAGCTCTCTGACCCACCAATAAGTAGTAAACTACACCCCCAGCATTACATCCCATCCTACCTAGGAGAATCTACCTTTATATATCTCTTTCATGTGTGCACACACTCTAGAAGTTTGCTGTCTGTTGTAACTGCAAAGAATTTTGGGATTGAGTGGGTTTTGAGGGTCCCACATAGAGTAAGTTTGAGAACATCCTAGTTGAAGTATTGGATAAATTGACTTAGGAGGCTGATGTAGAACTCTTAAAAATACATGGCATAAAGTATATGATGCATTCTGATGACTGATAGCCATATTTTTCATTTTTACTGCCTGTTTAGTCCTGGCTGTTTTATATGACATGCTGCATTAATAGTGAAGTATACAATAAATTAATGTTGACTCTTCAAATAGCTTCCATAGCTGTAGATATTTGTCTAATAGAACCAAATCTCATCAGTCAAGATGTGCTGATGTGTTTAGTAAAATTATATTCTCCAAAAAGATGTTATCCCTCATCTGATTTTTGCCCTCTAGATTTAGCATGCCCAGCATATATAACATTAAATGAGTAAGTATTTCATCCTCAGCAGCCTATATTCTTTCTTACACTAATAGTGGGAATGAAAAAGGTCTTCTAACTTCTGAAATGCAGTTGCTTATCTGAGAGAGACCTTACCATTCAGCAAAAGTGGAGCCTTTCCAGTTATGTTTCTGAATACTTGAAAGCATTCCCTCTTTCCTGTTCATGTATCTGTTGTGAATGCTTCTAGTCACTCTAGACAGGAAAGAGACAAGACTATTTTGGCATACTCTCTCCCGCACATATAGATTTTCTCTTTTGTAAACCTTTCTAGATGGGCATCCAGGTATTGTCAGTGTAAGTTTTACTGGTTTCCACTGGTATAATAATCCATGCCCTTCTGCTTCAGCAGAGCAGCTGGAAATCTAAATTGTCCTTTAGCAACCATAAAAATGTGGCCCTCCCCTTGCCATGCATGCACACTGACCAGTAAGTGGGTATATCTACACTGCGATAAAACACCTACAGCTGGCCTGTGACAGCTGACTTGGGCTTGGGTTGTGGGGCTATAAAATTGCAATGTAGATGTTGTGCCACCCTGTGGCTGAAAACAACACCCCAAAAACCCCATATTCACCAATGTCCTATAATTATATGTTCTGTACAAGGTATGCCTTATGTGGTATTATTTTAAAAGTCTTATCTGCTAAATCTTTAATATCTAGTTGGATTGTATGTGCTGCCATTGTATGTGAAGTTATGAAACATTGTTGAACATGCTACTCAAACATGCTGGAAGGTGGGGAAACTCCCACAAACAGCCTTTCAGGCACAGCAATGGAGTGGCCAGACAGCATAAATGGCTATCTCTTGTCCATTCACAAATAGATTCCACTAAGAGGAATTGTTTACAGTGAAGGCTTCATTGTAAGACACACATTCACAATGGGGTTGGCTTAACCAATGGGACACAGCTGCTATGTCACATGCATGTATTCTTCCAGAAAGTTTAAACAGACTATGAAAGGGTGAGAATGACATGACTTGACTTATCTCTCTCCCCAACTCACCACCTGAAGGATCATCTGGAAGAAAAAAGGACTTTGAAAGTGGAGAGGGGAGTACCAGGCAGGGAAGATTGCCCAGCCTGCATTTAAGAAACTGCTTGTACCAGCTAACAAGGGTGAGACATTATTAATTCAAGTGCTTGTTAGTGTGTAGAACTTATACTATGGTCTTATGTTTATTTCATTTGGTAACTACTTTTAATCTCTTTATACTTGCCACTTATAATCACTTAAAATCTATTTTCCTGTAGTTAATAAACTTGTTTAATGTTTTCTCTCAACCCTTGAGGTCTCAGATTGGAGTGTCTAGAAATCTTAACTCAGCAACAAAAGCTGTTGCCTGCTTTCTCCATGATGAGGGAGCAGTGGACTTATTAATATATAATTTTGGAAATAGACTCCTTTTGGTGCAGTTCTTACAAACTGTAGGAACAGAGGAAGGTAATTAGCTGGTGCCTCTATTGTTGGTTCATGAGTGGCTAGGCAAGGCACTCATATAACTATGTGTGTGTCTACCTGTAGATGGCTGTGTAAATGTAGCTTGCTGACAGCATCACAGAATGAGTGGCAACCCATATCATTCACAAAATTTAGCTGGGTGTGATGCTTTGCATGCTATGGGGCTAGGAGATAACAGCGCCTAGAGGGGCTTGCTGCTTGTCATCAGCAAGGCATTGTGGGGGGCCACCCAGGCTGAAGAGTGAGGACGGCAGATGTTCCCACAGTTTTCAGGTAGCACTCTGGGGGGCCCTGTCACAGTCGTCCTGGCTCAGGCTGGAGCCCAGGCTCCAGGACCCTATAGTCCCTAGCCTGAGCTTGAATGTCTCCACTGCAATTTTATAGCTCTGCATCCTGAGCCCCAGAAGCCTGAGTCAGCTGATAGAGTCCAGCAGTAGATGTTTTATTGAAATGTAGACACACCCAGTATCCCCTTCTACTTCTATGGGACCTGATTCTGATACCCTTGCTCATGTTGAGTGGTACCTTCAGCCACTCTTCTTTTGATAGAAAATGCTACTCAACATGAGTAAGGGTGGCAGAATCAAACACACAATTAATATATCTGCCACAATTGTAGTAAACTTTACAGTTTGCATAGCTATAGATCCATTTACCTTAAGTGAAATGTCCATTCTCTCTTTGTGTGCTGGATACCTTTTTTTGCACAACCCCCTGTATTTTTAGATGTTATCTGTATATTTTCAGAGAAATATGGAAATAGAGGAGAATAAGTATATATAACAATTGCACAACAATTTACATCCAAGGATCAGTTGTTTCTATTAATATTAATTCTGATGATGTAAGGTGGAATATTAGAACTTACTATATCTAGATCAGTAAACATGGGCAAAGGGATGTCAGGGCACAAATTTTCAAAGTAGCCACTGATTCTGAGTTCCTCAAAGCTTAGTTACCTAGTTTGAGACACATTAGGTACT
Source organism: Emydura macquarii macquarii (assembly GCF_026122565.2). Taxonomy (NCBI): domain Eukaryota; kingdom Metazoa; phylum Chordata; order Testudines; family Chelidae; genus Emydura; species Emydura macquarii. Next base: position 10,330,001 of record NW_027132342.1, on the reverse strand, counting down.
TAAAGCTGGGCACCCAAAAATAGCAGGTACTTTTGAAAATTTGGCTGTAACTGACTTGCCAGAGGTCACCCAGTGGAGGACTGCACCTGCATTCCTCAAAGACCTAAAACCTCCACTAACAATGCAGGATCAAATCAAAAGGCAGAGACAGAGCTAGAAAAAAACTAGGCATCCTGGAATTTCACAAGGCCTAGATCTAATAAACTGCCAACATGGCACTAATCTGTATAGCCAGCTATGCTATATGTAACCTTTGTTGCCAAAGTCTTATACAGAAGAATTCCATTCTTAATTAATGCATGGAATAATCTCCAAGACTATAGAAATTTAGACAAAGGGGGATCAAACTACAAAATTCCAATGCCCACCAATACTTATTGAATATCTTGCTTAATGATTAGTCTCAAGTCTTATACGGAAACTGTCTGGATGTATTGATCTTAACAATATCTAGGAAATGAATGGGCCCACTTCTTTGGCAGCTAATGATTTCTGCTCTTTAAATAGAGCTTAATTTCTATAGTTTTATTAAGTTCATTATATAACAAAGTATGAAAAAACTAATCATATGCTGTAGGTACAACATATTGGTGGTGGTGATGTTACAAGAGACAATAGCCAAGATAGCTATAATAATAAGTCTCAATGTGTTGATAAAGTATAAGGTTTTAAATATGTGATCACAAAGGAGAAACAAGAAGACAGTATAATTGTAATGAGCATGTTTGAACAGTAACATGAATTTTCAGGTAGATTATGGTAGAAGTAAAGGTAACATATTCATTCAGCAAGATGTTCCCATATTTATGATTTACTGAATATAATTCAGAGTTTGTATTTTTATTTGTAGTCTTAAGCATGAATTTTTAATACTTGTGATAAGTGCTGTATTCACAGTCCCGGATGATGAATTGCACTTTACCATGGCAGAGCTGTTGCAAATACAGAAATCCATCCTCAGGAAAATGTCATGTTTTTGAGGGGGTGAAAAAACACCCCAAACTGGGAGAAAAAAGTCGAAAGTGAACATTTCTTTAGGAAAGGATTTTTTGAAAAATTTCATTGAGAGAACCCAAATGGAATTTTTTGCCTTGCTGCCAGCCAGCCTGAAAAACTCATGAGCAGAAAGTATCGTTTGAAAAGAGTTTTCCAGGCAAGCATCCAAGGAATCGTCATTTTAATTTTCCGTACTGGAAAATGGAAACTTTTTTTTAAGTAAGCTTGAATTTTTCATATGGAAAACTTTGATTTTTGTGAGAAGGGCATTTTCCATTGGAAAAAATTTTGACAGAAAATGCCAGACCAGCTATCGTTTGTGACACTGTCTTTAAGGTTGGGTTCTACTTGAGCTTAAAGCAGGAGGAGTTCAACCTCTGGCTTTTGTTTGGAAAACACCATTTATTTGCCTCAAAATTTCACCACAATCTCTGAGGAAAGCTACAATATTCTGAAGTTGTTCATGTAAATCTGTTCATTGGTTTGAGTTATAATTGGTCTTCCAGCATCCTAGAAAGGAGGGAGTGCAAAGATGGTGGAGGTGGTGCACTAGAGTAGTGCTGCACAAGCTGTGGGGCACAGAGGAACGTTCGAGAGGCAAACAGCGAGCCCTGCACAGCAGGATCCGCACCAGCTCCCGCAGATCCCAGATCCACCTCCACGCCCTGACTCACTTCAGTAGGTCATCCAACGTGTGGGTCAGTGTGCAGCTCAGATTTCCGCTTCCAGCATCCTCTGCACTAAGCACTGTCTCCGTCCCCAGATACATTTGCATGTGCCTTCCTCCACCCTGAAAACCTGATGAGGGAGGGGCAGAGGGGCAGGTATTGGCCCTGCCCTAGCGGTGCAGCCTGGCTGTAAGGTAGAAGGAGCCTGCTGTTGAGGAAGCCTTGGTTGTGCAGTAGTGTGGGGGAGGAGGGAGCAACTGGAAAAGTTTGCGCACCACTGAACTAGAGGATGGGAGTGATTAAGGGCTGGCACCCTTATGTAGCAGAGTTAAGTTGTGTTTTGTCTGTGACATGGTGGTGGTGGGTCTGTACTGCTAGATGTCATAACATTTTATTTCTTTACTTTTGTGGTTTTGGTAGACATGTTCTTTATAGCTCATTCTTGACTGACACATAGTGTATTGTTTCTGTGTATTAATAGCCACATAACGGTGCAGGCCATGGCGCGCAAACTCCTCTGCACTTTCCCCCAGTATTCCTCACTCCTGACCAGTAAAAACTGATATGTAGTGGTGCATGGAGAGTAGCTGTGTCCGTCCTAGTGCTTCTGCTACGACTGCCAACAAGGATGTTAGCTAGTGCTATTGGTGGTGAGGGTGACATATGGACATACGTCCAGCTAGGGGCTTGCCTGACACTATAAATGTATCTAACACAAGCTAGCAAGCAGCTTGGACCTTTCTTGATCAAGCATATGGGCAGTATTAATCTATTAGCGTATGCGCAATGTGCCTAGCCGTTTGATAGAGTCATTGTCAGCCAGGTGGACAGCCGGTAGCCCAGTGTCAAAATAAGTCAGTGGGCACTTGTCAAGGATATGGGGCATAGTTTAAAGTTGACTGCAACTGCATTGTGGATTATTAGGAAAATCCCATTTAAAAAGATTGGCTGCAGAGTTGCCTGATCCTGTTCAAAACTGGCTGTATTAATAACTACAGGTTTAGGCACCAATTCTGCAATGAGGTCTGTGTGGCTGCATGGATGGACCAACAGGCATCTCATTGGATGATGAGGGTCTCTCTGAGTAATAAAATATGAATTTATGAGAACAGAAATTGTGAAAATCAACTCACCCACCTACATTTTCTGGTCTTCCAGATTGTGTGTTTTCATTTTCCTTTCTCAAATAGAAAACATCTAATTGCAGCTACAGTATAAGTGCATGGGAAAACTGACTTGTCACTCGTAAAAATTCAATTTAGGCATAATAAAGTCCATCTTCTCTCTTACTTAATCTGAAAAGCCAAAGGAATGCAGCAGACACATAAACAAAAAGTCTCATTTGTTCCTATAATGAGACATAATGCTCTGCATGGATTTTTCAGATTCAGTTCACCCTTTGGATCACTAGCATTGTTCTTGGTTAGCAGAGGTATTGATGTAACATAACTAATCTCTCACACATTCACACTTAAAGCACTTTTCATGTAACATCTTTGTCTCAGGACACTATAAATGTTAAGATTTAATTACAGAAGGGAGGAAACCATCACCAAAAAAATCAGGAGATGGGTTTCCCTTCATGAATGGGCTAATGATTAAAAGCAGTGAAGTCACTGAATTATCAAAGACAATGTTAAAAAACATCACTAAAGTTCAGCGGTACCATTCATTATAACCTGAAACCAGCAAATCCAAAGTTGAAATCACCCTCCCTTTTCAGCAGTTCACTGCCATCACAATGTTAGCGTGTGTGTTCTCGCTCTCTCTCTCTCTCTCTGAGCAAGCACAGGGTAACATTTTATAGCATAAGACAGGCCAGGTATGACATAGGTAGGTATTCATTCATCAAATGATACACACGTTTCTCCTAAGCCAAAGGTATACCATTGAAAGATGGTGAGACACTGATAGCTCCTACAGTCAATCAGCAACCTAACAAAGTAACAAACCAAGATACAGTTTTAATACTATAAATACAGCTGTCAGTGGAATCTGTTTTGGACCCAAATGCCGCAGCTGCAAGATAATTTTCCACAGCTTGGCATGAGGGTGCTAAACTGTTATTTAAAGGAGGGAAAGGGCTGGTAAAGTGTTGTGGGTGAAAAGAATCCTATGAAATGCAAGTATTTAGTATTGAACATGATAGAGAGAGGCTGTTAAATACCACCTATCCTCCTGTAGCATATTGAATAGCACTTGAAACTATTTAATTGTCATCTACCTACCTTGCAGCAGGCTGTTTTCCCCCAACTGTTCATTAAATGACTAAAATTCCTTTTACAGCTTCAGTTCATTAATACAAATATAATTATTGTTTGTGTCATTTTGGACAAATTGAATGGTAACCTGATTTATAGTATCTCAGATATATTCATTAGCCAGTAAAAGAAAACTCAACTTTCACAAGTGATTATATTATAAAAATGATCTTACGTATGAATAGACATTTCAAGTGCTGAGGCTGGTATATTTTAATTTTTCCTTTGCTCTTAGCTTTGCTTGATACGGTGAGGAGCTATGAATAGTAAGCTGCCCAAGACATAGTTTACTCTGTGCTGAGAAGGACTTTTTGCAAATTACCTTTGCAGTGAATCATGTACCTTGAAGAGGATGCACAGCACAACAATATTTGGTTTATACACTACTTTATAAGTGAAACAACTCGAGATTTGGGTATTGTAAAATCCTTATGCATAGTTACCAGCTTAGAAATATGAACTTTGTAGTGTGATTTATCATTAGGCATATTTGTTGTTCCTCATTTGGATTTTTTTAAGATCCTGTCTAGGAAGAGTGCACATTCATCTTAACTATTGAAACAAGCAGCTTCACTGTCTCTGACCAAATTTCCAGCAAGAGCCCCAACTGTCCTTACTACTTCTCCTGTTTTCTTATGATGATTCATTTGATACCAATAAAATGACTGACATTTTTAGGGATCTGTTAAGCCAAATTTTCCTCTTGGGTACCTCAGTGCACCAGTGTAACTAAAAGGAGAATCTGGCACCTCTTTCTCAACGTCTGATCCAAAGCCTATTGAAATTAATGGGACACTTCCCACTAACTCCTATGGGCTTTGGATCAGTCATTCAATGTGTATGTTTAATGAGTTCCATCTGGGTTCAATGCACCAAGAAAAAGAGATGCCTCTCAAACCTACTGCAAGTAAAATATATTAAACGATTTATTCCATGCACTTCTTAATAGTGTTCTCCTTAAGTTCATTCTCTTGTGTCACTAGGTCTTTCTGTGCACAATGGGCATTTTATAAAGAGATATGTAATTATAAGGAGGTAGTGTTACCTACCGATTAAGGCATTGGACTGGGACTCAGGATAGCGGGGTTCAATTCCTTGCTCTGTCACTAGCCTGCTGGGTGACCTTGGGCAAGTCACTTCTCACTGTACCTCATTTTTCCCATCTAAAATGGGGGTGATGATACTTACCACCTTTTGTAAAGTGCTTTAAAATCTCCTGAGGAAAGATCTATTACAGCAAGCCTATGGCTATATCTAACAGTAAGTTTAACTCAGTTAACCTTGTGCGTTGTGAGTATAGTTTGACGTCATCATGGACATTACTAATAAATTCACCATGGTCAAACCCTTCTTTTTCCCTCCTTCCTCAGAATACTTCAAATTTGCCACCATAGCAGCTCTCTTTTGTTGTTGGGGTTGTTGTTTTTGCTTCCTTCTTACCCAACTCCCTTGAAGCCTATTTACAATAGACCATATAGCTAATATGCCAGTATACATCTAAAATATATTTTAAAGCCTTTCACCGTCTTTCAGTTTGGATCTTCTTTAAGTCAGCTGGGTGTCTTATAGCGGTACTGGATTGTCTGTCTGAGACTAAAACAACAAGAGTCCTGTAGCACTTTAAAGACTAACAAATTTAATTTCTGCAGGCATAAGCTTTCATGGGTTGCAACCCACTTCATCAGATGCCTGAGACTGTAACCCCCATGGGATAGCAGCAGACATCTGTATTGTGCAGGGCTGCACAAAATTTTGTTGCTTGTTAAATAATCAATGGCCATCAGCAAGACACTAATATTTAGGAGTTTGTTTTTGACAGGTCAGCTTCCCATTTATGCCAATCTGTATCAGTGAACTGTAAAGAATATAAGAAAAGGCAGGTAACCTACTGAAACTATACCAGAACCTGATGAAAATTTGTTTGATCATGAACTAGAAAAAAGTGCAAGATACCAGGCATCTTAATTCAGTATTTGCCCTGGGGTGCTAATCAGAACTCAGATAAATAATTCCTGACCTGGTGTCAACACGTGCAACAAATGGCTACATTTCATTGCCTAGATGATTAATAACCTCTCTTTCCACTAGGAACTGAAAAAATATGAGATGCACAGTGTCAGCAAAATAGGCCAGGTAATGAACCAGATAAATCAGCAGTATCACTATAGTACCATGGTAACTTACACTGCATTCTCTAGCCAATGCAATGTAGTGTGCTATTCTTTTCATGCTGTGTCATACCAACTCATTGTGATCATTGGAAGCTTTGACTGTAGTGTCACCAGATTATATGGGTTCATGTTTTTGTTCTTATAGCTCAGCTCCATGACAGGGAGTGACACTGCCTCCCCCACCTCCAATAAGGTACCCTCTCCAGCACTCCTTCCCCATCCCCCTCCTCTGACAGTGTCCTGTTTTTGGGAACCTAAAATATGTTAACACTAGTTTTTACTAGGGTTACCAGAAAACAAGAAATCCATTTCTCCAAAAAAGTTGAGGTTTTGACATATTTTTGTTTGGCATGGGCATGAAACTGATACCTTTCAGAAATTTACACACCCTCCCCTGCTCCACACATCTCAGAATAGCCAATAGCCCAGTGGTTAGGGGTAGGGTGACTAGATAGCAAGTGTGAAAAATCAGGAGAGGGGGCAGGGAGTAATAGGCACCTATATAAAACAAAGCCCCAAATATCGGGACCGTCACTATAAAATCAGGACATCTGGTCACCCTCGTTAGGGGGCTCATTTAGGCCGTGAGAGACTTGGGTTCAAGTTCCTGCTGTGAATCAGGTAAGTAACCCTAATACCTGGGCTGAGGTGGGTGACTCTCTCTGTCTCTCTTTCACACCCAGTTTTTTATAGGACATACAAAGAAAACTATGGTTACCAGATTGGATGTATTTGTAGATTGTGCATGCTACATTATTGGAAGGAAGAAAAAAAATTGCCAAGTAACATTCTTAGTGTTTGAATATAACTATAGTTTTTTCTCCAGCTATGTAGTATGGGATAGATTCTCATCTGGTGTAAATCAGCTCTGACTTCAGTTGGGATTTGGCCCTATGTATTTAATAGTATACATGCAGACTCCTGAGTGGGTAAAACACTGGTAATTGATGGCACAAGAGAAAAATATCAAATAATGCCTTATAGTCATCCTTTATCTCACTGATTTCAATGTTAGACTGAAGGAAAAAGGAGAATTTATAATTCTCTCCATATGTATTCCAGATATTCTCTCCATACTAAGGCTTGTTCTGTTCCAGGTGGATTACCAAATGGAGAATTATCCCAACATTAATCAGCACTACAAAATCTGTCCATGGGAACTGTACCCAAATAAGTCATCAGAAATTTGAAGCTCGAAGTACTTTAGAATGTTTTAGATCATTCAAAAACAACTGATGTCTCTGAGCCTAGATGATGGGGAAATCTTGGCCCCACTGAAGCTCAATGGTAAAACTCCCCTTTACTTCAATGATGCAAGGATTTCACCCCTAATGATGAGGTGGAAACTTTTCAAAAGTGTCTAAATCCCGTATTCAAAGGCATTTTAACCAAGAGCCCTAACCCAATCATATTTGCTTAACCTTAATTTCTGTGTAACTGATTCATGTGATCAATAGAAAAGGTAACCAACTAACTGCAAAAGCAAAGAAAGTGAAATAAACCTTATTTTCCCAACGTTTCTTGGGACATTTCAGGACCTGTAGCATGACTAGGCAATCTAATGTTTTGAAATAGTAGAAATCTCCCACCAATGCTCCTCAGTGCATTCATAACATGGTATTTCTGACACACCAGAGTACAATCCAGACTAATGAGTAACTGTCACCCTTGCCCTTAACCTGGGGTGCACTTTACAATGCCTTGCTACTCACAAACAGCCTCTAGCTTGTAAGTCACTCCCAGCTATGTTTGTGTGTGAACTGTAGCCAGCCAGTCACACCTTGGCTCTTATGAGCCTTTAAAATTACCAAAGGGGGACCCCAATGCTCATATTTTGCCCCAGAAATGTATGTCCTGTACTGCCCAGCCCTTTGCTGGACACTGCAAATGTACTGAGTATATTATTCCTTTATGGGAATAATATGTACACAACTTGTTGCCTCAAATGGAGTTACCCAGACGCGTCAATCTGAACACACTGAATTAGATAAAACAATAAAACAAATGTATTTACTACAAAGAGAGAGATTATAAGTGAGTACAAGTAATGAGGCATAAAAGTCAGTAATGATTACAAGAAAAATAAAGATAAAATGCTTATTAATGCCTAATTTAGCAAACTAGCTTTCAGTCAAGCAAAGTTTCTCACCGCATGCTTCAGCAGATTACTGACCAAACTCAGGTCAGGACCCTTCCCCTAGAGTCCAACAATTGCTTCCTTTGTCTCTTCAGATCATTGAACATGATGGGTGAGGGTGTGAGTGCCTTGAGTGTCTGTCCCTCCTTTTTATAGTTTCAGTCCCCCCCCACCCGCCCCCCCCTCGGGGGAAACCAGGAGCCAAAGAGTTTGTGAAAGGATTTTTCCTGTTGTTTTTTAATCTGTTTGAACTTCCTTTGTCTTCCCTTCCTGGTTAATGTCTCTCTTTACTGCTTAAATGCAATTTAAGCAGAGCACACATTCCTTTGTTTGGGCAGGGCTGTGAGGTTTGGAACATATGTTAATAACATCATACAGGGGAATCTTACAACTTCACATACAACGTTATCACACACACTTCACCAGAACAATACTGGCCAGCAAATTATGAGTTTTCATATGATACCTACAAGGCATACTTTGTACAAAGATTATTACAATAATGTGTATAGTGTGAATATTCTGTCACAGCATCATTATTTTTAACCATAATTATACCAAACATATTGTTTGTTACACAGCAATTTCCATTTAAAATCTTCAAGACACTCAGAAGTCAGGGATCAAAGATAGATGGAAAGCATCAAAGCATGATTCTGGCTTCGGCAAATGCAAATAACCCAGGAGAGGTTGAACGGAAATTATTGATCCTTGGTGGACCAGAAAAAGCTGTCATCTTGTTTTGAGAAGCTAATTTAAAGTTAGTTTCTTCCCTGAGTCACTGTATGGCTTATAGTTTTGTTTTGCATGAAATACAGACTTGTCCTCAAACTCAGACCTCAGCAGTCTGTACGAGTAGCTTCCTATCCAAAGCATGGGAAAAAGGGATCATCGTGAGAAATTTTTCCTAATAGAGGTTCTGACTACCCAATATTTTTATTTTTTACCCATCCTCTCCCTTCACCTGAGCTATCATATACCCTTATAGTCTCTATCTCCAAAAAGACAAAAATAAGCAAAAGTCTTTTTGATGGAAAATTTTTGACCAGTTTAAGTATTAAGCCTCCTCTTGTGAAGCCTTTACAAAAGGAACCCCAAAGCTTTGACTACATAAGATTTAACTCATGCAGGAATTGTCTACATAGGAAGGTTATAGCAGTATGAGGTCAGACAAAGTGAATTTAAACCATTATACTTATACTGATATAACGCCCTTGTGAGGTCATTCTGAAACACAGAACGCACACAGACACATACCCCTACCACCACCACCACCACCCTCAGTACAACTGTAAAAAAAAATTCCTGTATTGACATGTTCTCAGTTCCTTTAACAAGGATCTAGTGCAGTGAATTATCCATTCACTTTCCATCACAACTATCTGCGTGCAGTTGATACCTGACATCTTAACTCTTTTCACTTTGGGCACTTATATATTAGTGTCCCCTAGTGGCAAGCCATTAACACTTTGCATTATAACAATTTCTAAACAAGAGGTTTAACTTAATTCAGTAATTTACCAACATAAAATAAAGCAACTTAAGCAAGGGTTAAAGTATTTTAAGTGTGTCTGCTTTGGGGATTTACATTTTTTTTGAGATACATTTTAATTGTTTTAGTTAAACTGGTACAACTCTTCTAATATGGACAAGCCCATGGTCTATTTCAGCTTCAAACAGTCAACACAGATATATGAAATACATTTTCAAAGGCAGATTGCTTAGTCCCTTTTCACTGATGCCTGATCTACACCTAAAAATTAGATTGATCTGGCTACATTGAGCGTCAAGGCTGTGAAAAATTTTGCACCCTGTGCGATGTTGTACGGTCGACCGAACCCCCACTGTACACACAGCTAGGTTGATTGAAGGATTCTTCCATCGATCTAGCTACTGCCTCTGAGAGGTGGGTTAAATACATCAATGGAAAAACCCTTTCCTTTGATGTAGGAAGTGTCTACACTATAGTGCTACATTGGCATAGCTGTAATACCATAGCTGTGCCATTGTAGCTGTTGTAGTGTTGATATACCTTATGGAGACCACACAGTAATGATGTCAGTGTTTAGTGGCTCATCTGTAATAGTCCCAGACCCTCAAATGTTCATTAGTAGTTAACAGCTGGCACACTATTATTAAAGTACTCTGTTATCTAACTGGGAATTTCATGGTTTGGTTTGATCAAATTGAAGCATGCCTTGGAAAAGTTTTGTTATCATGGTACTGATTCATAAGCGTACAAAATTAAAAAAGGAAAAGAGAAAATGAAGTGAAAGCTGCACTATAAACTGTCCCAGTCTGCTTGTAAACCCAATAAAGAGTCTCTAGCTTCTTATTTAAATGCAGCACATATCTAGTCAGTTAAAATGATCCATAATTAGAGCTGTGTTGAAGTATTCATTGTGAAATTAAAAATAATCTGAGAGCTTTGTTGTGACTCTCTTATTCCCACTGATGAGCATTTACTCACTTGATGAGTTCCCCTGTTGTCAGTAGAAGTACTTGTGGAAATACTAGCATGAGTAGAGGGTTTCACAGTATTTCACCCCATTTGATATTTTTTGATCTTGCACAGCTTCTGTGAAAATGAACAAACACATTCCTGTCAGTGAGAATTTAGCTGAGATTGGGCACAGTTTTTTCACTAGCAGTTTCACTGCTGCTTTGCACAGTGCACTGCTGAGCTTTGAGATAAATTGGTTGGGTTTTATCACTTGGTTGTCTTCACATGGTATTTCTGCACTTTTCCTGCTTGGCCGAGACTTCTCTGTTCTGAAGATGGTCAACAGAAGCTATTCTGACTTATTTCCTGAGGCTGGTGGATGGGAAAAGAGATATTCCCAAAAGGTGCTAGAGGGGGAGCAGGCATAGGCCTGCCATCCACCAAAGATGCTGAACCAGGTGATCAGACCCATGTCCCTCCCCTACAAAGAATACAATAGAACAGCGGTTCTCAATCTTTTTTTCCTGAATACCACTCGGGAAAAAAGGGGGGGGGGGGACTTTTGGCGGCGGGGGGGTTTCGCGGCGGCGGCAGGGGGGACTTGCGGTGGCGGCGGCGGCGGGGGGGGGGTTACATGGGGGAAACAATGCCCTCCGCCGAAACCCTGCCGCTGTTTGCCCCTTTTCGGCAGCAGGGTTTCATGGGGGTGGGTGGGGGAACTTTCGGCAGCGGCAGGGTTTCATGGTGGCGGGGGGGGACTTTCGGCGGCGGATTCGGCGGCGTGGTACGGCTCGCGTACCACCCAGCCTTCTTCGAAGTACCACCGCCATGAAAATATCATGTATCTTAATCTTTGAAGACCAGGCAGCAACTGTGTATTTACAAAGAAGAAGAATGTGTTGGAGCAACATTGTCCCAGCTCTAGCATGGGTGAAATAAAGAATCTCAATACAAGATTCTTCATGTATTCATCCTGGATCAAATTATTTGGGCTGCTTAAAAAGAGTAAAAATGATTTCTAATATATTCAAATCAAGTTGATTATTTATTGAAACTTCATGCTATCAGTAAGATGAGAAGCCTTATCAATAAGGAACTAGGGGAAATTCTAAGAGTTCACAGAATGGACAAGTTAGCTTGCTATATTGGAGGCCTTTTACCCTAAGATAGTCCATCTAAGTTTCACCTGAAACCAACTTTCCTTGCATAGACAATGGCATTATGCGCTATTTGTCTCCTACTCTGGGAGCAAAAAACTAAAAGCCATAAAGGTCTTTCCTCTCAAATGCTTTTCTAGGAGCTAGAAAAAGGCTTTTTAAAGAATTGTTGCCAATAGTCACTAAAACAGCTAATTTACCTTAACTAAAGGATTAAAATATTTGAAATGGTGAAAAACTATTTCAACTGCCAGTTTAGAATGGGCAATACACATATTTCCACACAGAAGATAGGCTTCTATTATAAGCCTAATTTTGAACATATTTGCAAACACATGCACCCTCCTCTCTACTAGTTACAGTTTTGGTAAACTTACAAACGTGAAATTTCACGTGTGATCTTATGCCAGAGCACATTTTTTCTTCTGGAAAGCTTGAGGGACATTACACAAGGAATTTGGGCGATGTTAGAGCTCCTAAAATGATGATTGCTCACCTCTTGAATATTTTAACTTTTATTTGACTCATAATTCTTGAATAGCTTAGATTGCCTAAATTTGTGTTATTTATCTTTTTGAAGACTACTAACATGGAGTATTAATTTGGACTAGTTTTATGGGGTTTCTTGGAGGAATTATTGCTTATAAACAGTGTTAATGGGCATTTTATAGCATCAGAGAATTTCAAACCCGAAGCAGGCTTTTAAAGAGCTTAAGAAGATGTCAGCATCATGTGCAAATGAGCAACTTGATCTGTGCAAATTTAGGAATTTCACATGCTACCAGCAACTCTGAGGTACGTTTCCTTAAGCTATGCTTTACAGCAGCTGCATGCCGCAAAGTTCGAAAAGCACATATGGCACAAATAAGTACCTAACTAATAACTGCAGGTTGCAAATTTCCTAAATCCCATAAAGGAAGGGAAGGAATTGTAGTCAGTGGTATCTGCCTAAAAACCACATGGACTACAGGAACTAAGATCCTAAAACTTCTGATCTCTGTTCTTGTTCCTACCACTGAACTGCCTTAATATTTTGCCGTTACTGGGACATGCAAATGGTTATCACCCCTGAAAAATTAGGTCATTTAGTTAAGTGCCTAAATATGGACTTGAATGCCAAAATGTAGGCACAGTCAGCTCTATGACACTGGAGGATTCACCTACATATCCTCAGCTGGCCATTTAGGGCATGTCTGCTTTGTGCTGCCAGCATAGTGCAAAGCAGACTTAATAGGGCACCAGGATTTGGGCAATAATGGGTCAAATTTATTCTTGTTTCAGGTCTATTAACTTCAATAACATTCCATCTGGAATCCCAATGAGTATAGGGATTTTTCTTTTTCTTTCTGGTGATGAGGTCCAAGTTGAGCACTATCGGGAGCTGCTATCCCCAAAAGACTCAATGGATAAGGTTTCAGACAACTGGAGCCAGATTCTGTGCTGCTTCAAGCTTATGCTGAGCAAACCAGAGAGTGGGGATATCTGAGAGCTAGTTATAGATGAGCTAGTTTCAAAACACTATTTTTCATGCCCAACCCCTCATCCCTGCTGCAGCTTACAGCAGCCTTAGGGCTGCTCTAACCTTTGCTAGGTGGCCATGGTCCCCAATCAGCCACCAGCCAGCTGAGCATAGTCAGAATGAGGGGCAGCACTTTGGTGACTCTTCCACCCTGTTGTTTCCTGTGCCACATGCTGGAAGGTCATGATGCAGAGTAGTGCTGGCTGTATGCCTGCTGGGGCTTTGTTCCCTAGGGAGTGACAGGGAGCAGAGAATCTCTCCCTAAGGGTCCACACAACATTCTAATCTGAGGAGGCACTGAAGTAGACAAACACGATATTCTAATCTCAGATATTGAAGTATACAGACAAATGACAAAGCCTATTAACAGGTAACAGAGTTTTGAGGTCGACACTGGCACTACCAACAGCTTTGCCTATGTTCTCTAGAATTAATAAAAATGGATTATATTATCTACCACTAGAAAGCACAGGTGTTTTAAAGTCATATGAGTGTTTCTGTAAGTGTTATCCTATAAGTGAGCTTTTAAATCAATACAAAATACAATTCCCTGTGACAATTTTGGTTTGTTTCAAATCACCAAAGCAGTTCTCAAATGGTGACAGATGAACACCACATTATAACAGGATTGTGACATTCCCCTAGTGCAATCTAGATTGGTGTATGGCCGTGTCACCTCAATCCCTCACTCTTGAAACCCACCTTGCTCTGCTCTGCTGTGAAAACCCTCCACTCCTGCATTGTTCATGCACAGCCCCAAGCAAGCTGTTCTGAACTGAGTGAGTGCTTCTAGTCAGCAGCTCATTGGATTATGCAACAGAATGACCCCAGGCAATAGCCCCCAGTCCCAAATGCAACCCTAGGAACTTCCCTTTTACACTGTTGGGTACTGAACACTGCAAGGTCATATAGATCATCAATTTAACAAAGAAATTGATATGCACAAGCCTTGTCACTTCAAATGGCACCTCCAACATACCTTAAACCAAATGTGCTACGTTAGGTAAAATAAACAAACAAATGCACAGAAGGAGTTTAAGTGATTATAAGTCAGAGAAAAGTAAGTCAGATATGTCAAAATAAACAAGAGTAAAAATCTTCTAAACTTAACACTTTCAGCAGCCTTACAAACTCGGATGATTCTGATGATTGACTCACCACAGGCTGGCTGGTTTCCTTTCAACCAGGCTCTCTCCTTTGATCATCACTTCAGTTGCTTGGTGTTGTTTGTAGATGGAGGTGGAAGAGAGAGAGAGAAAAATGTCTCCCCTTTTAAAATGTTCCTCCTCTCCTCTGGAGCTTTGCCCCCCACCCACCTCCTTCAGGATCAGGTGACAAACACTGTCCTTGCCTGGTTTCATCTACATCCTGAGTTAGTGAACATCATCTTATTGTGGTTCCTTTGTTGATGCCTAGGCCAGTCCTTTGTTCCTGGAATGCTGAGCTAGATTTGCTCTATACATGCCTTAATGAGGTATGAACTGCCCCTCTGCTCCTGGAGAGTTTTGCCTGGATATGTTTCAAGTCATGAGGACACATCTTTGGGAATATTACATAGTGAAACCTCATAAGTACACACATTACATTGCAACAAACATATTACTGTAACAATAATTCTAGTGTGTCATGAGCATTCCTAAAACATCTTACATGACATACTTTGCATTAAACAATACACAATTAGACTATAAGAGTGACCATGAGGATGAGGGGTGTCACAAGAATATTTACCAAAGTGAAAACCCAGCATTTTTTAAACTGCCTGTGGTATTTTACTCTCAGATTCAGCAGATGCTTGCTAATATATCCCATATTCCTATTTCAGTACTTAGTTTGTGCCAGGGCTTGCCAGGGCTGAGCTCTGGCACCTCAAGGGTTGGTAGTTCATAGCCCCGGCACCTCTGGGCTTGCTGCATCTGTTATGAATGTAAAAAAATTAATTGTGCCCCTGCACCTAATTGCTTGAGCCCAGGTTTCTCTTTCATTACAAATTAAGCCCTGCCCTATTCCAGCATTGGCAACTGCTACCATAGGTCAGAGTTCTTACCAATGTACATATTCGTATTGATTTACTAAGTCAGTAAAACAGCATGGCTCTCCAGACTAAGTTTCCACACTGCTACCAAAGGATAAATCATGGAAATTATTTTCTCCCTCACAACTTAGTTTGTCTCTTTACAAGAGAATTTCATATCATACTCCATCCATTTAAACTGTTCTGCTGCTCTCTCCTGTAAAATGAGTGACAGGACTTGATCAAAAGCCCCTTGTTGTCAAATGGAGTCATCCTATTATTTTCAGTAGGTTTTGGATGAGGGCCTCAGAGTCTACAGTGAATAGGGCAATATAAATGCTTATAATAATAAAATCATTATTCAAAATTCATGGTGTTGCAAAAGCAAGTCCAAAGGAGAGAAGGAGAAGATGAACTTAGGAAAGCAGTTGGTTTTGGCTAAGCAAGGAGCAGCAAGTATTATAGGGTTGAAAGAACTAATTGGCAGCAGTACTAAATTACCCTCGGTGGCAGACACAAGAAGTAAAATTTCCATAGGTGCTGGAACTAGGGGAGCAGGGAGTGCTGCTTCACCTCTCTGCCTTAAAGTGGTTTCCATTGTCTACAGGGTTTGCAGTTTGGTTCAACGGCTCTCAGCACCCATGCTCTAAAAGTTGTTCTGAAATAATTCTGAAAATGTCTTTTAAAAAATCCCCCCCAAAACCCAGCATGTTTTCCATAAACTCTGGGGGGAAAAAAACCTTTGACTGGCTGCTTTCCACACTTGTCTTCCTCCAGGGGCAGGGCAGCCAATCAGGGCTGTTTACTGGAAGCAGGCAGAACTCTCTTGCCCTGCCCTCAGCAGCCCACCACCATTCTCAGAGGAGGGAAGGGGGCAAAGGGAGCTGGAAGAACCCATCAGATCAGGACAGCTGGTTCTTCTGCTTCTCTCCTCACCCTCCTTGGAACCACCTGTCCAGGGAAAGAGCAGAGGGGGATGTGGCATCAAACACCTGGAGCTGCCACTCCCAGCCTGGGAGGCGGGGAAAGTGACCCAGATGCACTGCAGGCCTGGGAAAGTGGGAGGGAAGTAAAGAGCTCCAGGAACTGCAGGAGGAGCAGAGAAGGGACTGGGGGGACAGAATTGCTGGGCTGCGGGGATGGACAAATGGGGGCTCATTAGACACCCGCCGTTATTCAGACCACTTTAAGCATTGATTGGCAGCATTTAGAAAAGTGATTTTACATCATGTGTGTCTGTCACAGAACCAACCGACGTGAGTGGCATTGATTGGCACACTACTTAGCAGTCTCAGTGCGGTGGTCAAAGACTAATTGGGCATGGTGAATAAACTATACTTTCACCCTTGGAAGTGATCTTAGTAGGTTTGGCATATTCACAGGGCAGCGTGGGAGCACATAGACGTTTCCTGTCTGCTGTACCTGTCCTATGGATAAAAGACAGCTTTTGTTTCCAAGGCTGTCAGTCTGGCAGGTTTCATGATCAATAGAAATTAAAATAGAAAAGAAGTGGTTCTCACCCAGGTTACTATGAATCTCTAGTCATTAACCTATTGGTAAAAGATTCAGTATCCCATCTAAAAAGTTGTCCAGTCCTTCCTCTACTACTCCATATGCTATGTTTGATCTCTGTCTTAGTAAGTTTCTTTTTTTCTGAGACATGTATGTCAATATGTATTTGTCGAGTACAGCTTAAGAATCCAAGATAGTAACAGTGAGGACGGCCATTTATAATGTGTGTGAATTAATATTAATTAGAGGTGGTATTCTCTGAGAGACTATGAGACAGAAGAAGAGGAATGAGCATCAGTGTTCGGTGACTTGGAACTGAGTCTTTAATGCAATAAGAACTTTTGACAGATACTAAAATTTAACTAGAGAGATGCTAGTAATGAAACAACTGGTATAGAACCTGTGTCTAGCTAATTCTCCCATGTGACCTGAGCCTGGTGGGCAATGCAACCCCCTGTGCTGAAATTATTTCCAATTGCCACTTCTTCGGAATAGCCTTTTTGGAAATGACTATACGATGTTCCAGTGTGAAAAGATCAAGTCTTACTGAATTACCAATGAGATGCTACAACCAGAAATAAGCATAAATTGAACAATGGAATATGGTGTCATCTGTTAGGTCAGTAGACCTAGTCATTGTTAGTTGGATAACCTTGTGTTTGGAAAGACGTGAATGTAGTCAAAACATGTCTAAAGTGGGCCTTTTTAAACACTGGCTTTGAGTGTAGTATGTGTGTATTTATCATTATTATTATTTTATTTATTATTTGTATTACTGTAGTGCCTAGGAGTGTATGTATGTTTATATCTCTTGTTGTCACACTTAACATATGTAACATTTTGAGACACAGGATATGAGTTTAAAAATGTATTGTGAAAAAAGCAATAAAAATATAGACAGCAAAATACGCTTTCTAGAAATTAACTTGGTTTGGGAGAGTTTTATAGTGCATAGTGAAAGAAATTCAGCTGAATACTGGATGCTTGTAGGAGAAGTAAGTAACCCATTCAGGGCTGCTTTTGGACAGCTGATGGTGCAGACCCAATCTCTTTCATTGATTATTATTATGTTGTAGTGCCGTTATTTTCTGCATTTTATAGTAGTTTAATAATAAATTAAACATTTAGGGCTGAATTTGGTTTTGCCACTATTGGAGCCACATGTATAAGGGAAGGCAGAATTTGACCTTTGTGTTGCTCTCAGTAACTACCTACTGATTCACTTCTTACACTCAGATTTAATGACCAGCAGCAGTTGCTTGCCATGACCTCAATCCCATAATCCTTAATAAAGTCAAAAGGATTGTAGAATTGGAAATAAGGTAAGAAAACATCCTCAGAGTACAGGTGAGTTCAGCCAGAGTACTATATCCAGTTTGGCGTGCCACAATTTGGGAAAGATGTGAACAAATTGGGAAATCCAGAGGAAAGAAACAAAAGTAATAAAAGGTTTAGAAAAACTGACCTGTGAGGAAATGTTAAAAAAAGGGGTGGGGTGGGGGGGGATGTTCAGTTTTAATTAAAGAAAACTGAGGAGGAACATAATGACAGCCTTCAAATAAGTTACAGGCCATTATAAAGAGGACAATAAACCACTCTTTTACAGGTTCACTGAAGATAAGACAAGAAGTAATGGATTTAATCTATAGCAAGGGAGATTTACTTTAGATATTAGGAAAATCTTTCTAACTCTAAGAATAGTTAAGTTCTGGAATAGGCTTACTAGGGAGGTTATGGGATTCTCATAAATGGATGCTTTTAAGTACAGGTTAGACAAACACCTGTCAGAGATGTTCAAGGTTCACTTGCTCCTTCCTCAGTGTTGACGTCTGGATGTAGATGACCTCTAGAGGTCCATTCCTTACCTACATGTCTATGATTCCACGGTGAATGTTGCAAATAAACTGCTGGGGGAATGCTGGATATTTCTCTCTCTCCTCCCACAATCCATGGCTCACATTGCTCAAGGGAAGGTGCTGCTTTAACATGTTGCAGAGCTGAGTGAAGAACCTGAGGGCTGCAGAGTTAAAGGCATCAAGTTTCACAGCTTCTTGAAATAGTGCCTTCTCCTAAAACAAAGTATCATATAGAGATGGGGCGAGGATGGCAGGGAATAGTTGTACCAAGGGGATTTCATGGGATGTTCTTCTTTTGTTAATTTCTCAACTAGTTAATTGTGACCCAACATTTACCCACTTGCAATTCACATTTATAATGAAAACTATTGATCTGCTGTGTGTATTATATATTACAGCATTATTAATGTAATATATTATGTTAAAAATGTTATGGTTGCAAAGTCAAGTACTTGAAAGTTAGTAAATACTATAATTAAGGTTGTCTGTGCAATTTTAATTTGTCCCCCTAGTCAAGTGGCATACAGAGAGGGGATATGGGGGGGCCATGTCCCCAGGCACTGGCCTGGGGAGGGGTGCCAGCCAGGCCCTCCTCGGAGGAGCCTCCCCTGTCGCAGGCAGGCGCCAGGGTGTCCTCCTGGCCCAGCCGCCCCTGCATTGGGTGCAAGGAGGGAGATACACAGACCCCCAGAGTCCATCACATCCCCCCCTACCCCGCCACCCCCACAGTGGGGGAAGAGCGAGAAACGGGCCCACAGACACGCCCCTGCAGGGCGCTGCTGCTGCTGACGTTGCCGGGGGAGGAGTGGGGGAGAGTGGGACATGGGCAGCAGTGTGTCCCCCCCCCCCGCCCCCCCCCCGCAATGGAGCACAGCCTACGGGGGGGCGGGCGCTGATGTAAGTATGGCCCTGGGCGCCAGAGACCCCTGGTACGCCGCTGTCCTAGTATAAACAATGAGAGTTCTGTGGCACTTTAAAGACTAACAAATTTAATATTTGCAGGCATAAGCTTTTGAGAGACTTCTTCAGATGCAGTAATACAGTCCTAGTATATATGTATTGTAATGCAATCTTTAATTACATGATCACATAGTATTTTTCCATAGGACCCCTGCCTCATTTAGTTCACAGGATGGATAGTTCTCATTCAATGTGTAGGTATTCAGTTTGTTTTTTTAAATCCTTGCCATACATTGTGTGGAAAGGATATCTGCATAATTGACTGCACACCATCCAAATCCTGAATGAATACAAAATTATTAATTTCCTCATGGGCTGTTGCAGCTGTGAGTGCTCAGCACTCACTCAGCCAACACATGGCTCGAGTTGGGTTACCCAGAAAATGAGGAACACGCAATGGCCACCTGTGAAAGGTTTGGTTTAAGTGACTTGCCCAGCATCACTTAGCAATTCTGTGGCAGAGGCAGGGATTGAAACCAATTCTCCAGCATGGTATTCACTACCTTAACCATGAGGCCATCCTTTCTTTTCATGCAGTACCCTGCCTCATTCACCACACTCCATCATCTTCCACAACTGAAGCTGGTGACCTAGAGACAACAGGCAACTTTTATTCTAGCATTTCCTAACTTAAAATGCTGACTTTTCACCTTAAGTTTCTTTTAATGTCGTTCTTTTAATATAACTTAAGTTTTTTGTTTTTTTTACTTTAAAATTGGGCGGCAGGAAGGGACTCCCAAGCATTTCATCATATTGACCCCCACTGGGTCATCAGCAGGATTTGGATCTTTAGATCAACAGCAGAGACTTCTACCATCTGAACTAACATAGTTACCGGGAGCAGCAGAAAGCAGTTATCTTTTATGTGAACCAGCCATCTGCTGGGGATTGATACACACACTTTGCCGGTGTAAGACAGCAAAGGACTCGGTTCCAGATTCTGTAGGGCAGTGTTCTATAGTGGTTACAGACCCTTCTTGCTTCCCTTGCACCCCAGTCTTTCCCTGTTCCCTTCTGCTTCAATGCCTTCTCCCCATCTGCTGTCCCTATACCCTATCATCCTTGCTCTTATTTTCTTCTGATTTCTTCCCCTACTCTCAACTCCTGCCCAATCAATTTCACGTAGACCATGGAACCATCTGATAACATGTCCTGAATTCATATGCTTCATCTAGAGATATTATATGCTTCAATTTAAATATAATTTGGGTAGATGATAAAGACAGTGTTGCAACTGAGCAGCCCTAGATTGTAGTCCTGGCTCTGCCACTGACTTGATGTGTGGTTTGAGACAAGTAATTTAATCTTTCTGTGTCAATTTCCCCATCTGTAAAATTGAAATAATATTGAACCACCTACCTACCAGAGGTATGGTATGGATTAATGAATCAGTGTCTGTGCTTTGAACATGTGAAGTGCTGCATACATTGTACATTTTATTAGTAATAGTACTTTACAAACCCTCTGTTCTGAAAAACTCCAATAGTAACTGATACAGTGGCAATTAATTTTTATAACAATGCTGTTTTGTTTATTTTTGAAAAGGATACTTTTCAATTGTAAAAAAAGGGCCAGAGGCTAGATATAAATTCTTACATATTCTTTTAAGTTCTGCATTTTGAAAAAGTTGTAGTGTGCAATGTAAAAACAGATCAAATGAAATGGTTTATATAATAGCACAGATCAGTTATTGATCTGCTAAGGGTCCTTTGAGTAAGTGGGCAGTATAGTGTTGTGTTCTCTGTGTACAATGAATCAATAAGCTGGCTTTAAAAGAAAAAATGATTATTTAGAGAGTATGTGTGTGTCTCTATCTAAAACATCATTTCCCAGCAGGAGAAACAGCCAAATTGGGGAATACTTTAAAAAAAAAAATCTGGCCTGCTGTGAATTCTGTGATCTTTCTATTCTTATGTTTGCATCTCATAGACTGTACTTATTTACATTTATCTAAGGAATTAATTGTCATCAACGTGAAGGTGATTGGGACCTTTTTTCCAGCTAATATTATTCATAAAATTGTTATAATGCCTTTCAGTTGATGAATCCCAAAGCCCTTTACAAACGACATGTATGCTATATAGGAATTGCTTCTTCCCATCACTAAAATGCAAACAGTTCTTGGAGCAGGAAGGAGTAGGTATTGTGAGGCATAACAGAAAAGCAACACTATCCAACAGTTCAGAAACAGAAATAAAGAAGAAAGCCATGCAGGGGTCAATTAGATTGGTAAGAAAGAGTTCCTGCCTTAAAGAGCTTATGAAGAGAATGAGCCTTTTCTCATTTACATTAAAATCTCTGCATGCTGTTCTGGCAATGTAATGTATCTTAGGTCTGGTCAACACACAGTTTGGGGATTGGTACTGGTATATCTTTTTCAGATAGGAATGTGCCTTTTATTTAATTGAAATTGTTATACTGGTACAACTCTTACTGTGGATGCAGTTATACCTGCATTAAAGGTTCCTTTATTCTGGTAGAGATCAATCTCCTTCCAGTATGGGAACAGCTTTACTGGTATAAAGCAACTTTATATCAGTATAACTGCATCAGTACTGGGAGAATTGCACTGCTTTAACTGAACTGGTATAGATAAAGCAGTACAACATTTGTGAGTAAACAAGGCTTTAAAGTGAGCGCAAAAGTAAACACCTGTTTTAAGGCATCATTACAGGGTGGCTTTAGAGGGTCTTTGTGTAAAATGAAAATCAAACCCTAAATATACAAGGCAGACAAAGGCTAGGATGGGAAGCAGAGGCTTAGCTGCAATGACTTACCCAAGGTGACACAGCAAGTCAGCCATAGTTCTGGGAATAAAACCAGTCCCTGAAGTCTCAGTCCAGAGCTCTGTTCACTCCATCATGTTGATATATTGTATTATTGGATTGTATGTAGTATTATTGACTAGATCCATGAGAAACCTGTCATTTTCAGTCCTTGTGGATTTTGAGTTTATAAAAGAGCAGGTTTTGTTCACAGTGGCTTATTGTTCAGGTCTCCTTAAGTTTTTGAGTTCAGACATACACTGAAGTTTCAGGCTACCTCCTGTAAAAATCTCCCATTCAACCTATCAACAGCCTTTCAATTCCCCCTAACAGGATGTGAGATTTTCTCTGACCCTGGTGTCTTCTAGGAGAATGGCTTGTGTTGCCCCTTTTGTCTGAAGCAGTAAGTCAATATTCATAGCTTTGCACAGTTGTTTTCTTTAGGAAGAAGAACTGATGATCTGAGTCAGATATATGCTCAATGTAAACTTTTTTATTTACAAAGAATGTACACAGGGTCCTGTTTCCCTGAACTTAATAGGAACAAACAGCAGCAGGTAGTTTCCTTGCACAGAAATCCCCAGGTCTGCCACTCCAGTGAGCTCTGTGCCCCAAAAGCTCACCGGGCAGTCAGCGTGACCTGGGAAACTCTTACCATTTTTTCCAGCTACTGTTACTACATAAAGGGGCTTGCTTTGTTTTCACTTCTGTTGAGCCCAAAGGAGGCTGTTTGGCACACCCACCAGCTTTAAGGAAGTCTGTGATTGTCTTTGGATGCTAGGTCTTCTCTACACATGAAAATTTACCAGCATTACTATCAATATAAGCTAACCCCCTTAAAATGGCCACTGTCTGTTATTCTGAATAAGAATTTCCACAGTGATCTAATTATACCAATATAGTAATGCTGGTAAATTTCCCTGTATAGACTCCACTGATGGCAATCATTAACACATTTACTGTAGCGCTTACCACACCCACTCAAAATGAATACATCCTTTAGAAACCAATCTGGGTCCCCCTTTGCTATCTCCTAAGTGGGCTCCATCTTCTTGTTGAGCCACATAGTAAGGCCACTACTCTCCAGCCTTGAAAGGGTTGTCTTGGTGGTAGACAGGCCCGCCAATAGGAATTCCAGGCCCCAAGGCAGAACAGTCCCGCCCTGCCTCGCCTCTTCCACCTGTAGCCCCACCCCCACTCCACCCCAGGTCCCGCCCCCAGTCCACCCCATGCCCTGCCCCCTCCCCACTCAGTAGTCTGCCTGCTCGCCGCTGCATCCCTCCTCTCCCATCACTCGGTCTGCCTCCTCTCTTCCACACTCTCCCTACCCCCAGGTGGCAAGCAACAACTGGGGAGGCTGAGTGGGGAGGAAGGATGCGGTGAGCAATAGCAGGGGGGGTAAGCAGGGGAGGAAAGGAGGGACGCACGCAGTGAGCAACGGTGGGAAAGGGGAGGGCCGTGGCAAGCAGCAGCGGGGGGGGTGGGTGAGCGGGTATCAGGGATGTGGCTTCGGGGATGCCAAGTGGGGAAAGGGGTGTGTGGAAGAGAGGAGGGGGCCAAATAGGGAGGTGGGTTTGTGGGGAGGGATGGGGCAGCGAGCAGGGCAGAGCCATGGCCAGAAGAGGTGGGATGGAGAGTTAGCGTCCCGGAGGGGAAGCTTTCACTCTGCTGCCCATGACCTGGGTCCCTTTTAAAATCACCAGGCCCCCTCAAACTCACTGGGTCCCTGAGCAATTGCCCCTTTTGTGCCCTTCACTTCCCCCGTCAGCCCACCTGGTGGTACAGCCTGTCTGTCTGTCCTCATATCCTGTAGCTGAAAGACAGGAATGTACAGCACTGAGCGAAGAAACCAGATTCCTCTGCATGCATTGAATAAAGAGATCTAAAAGTTATGTTGGAAGGTGTTTGGGGTTGAAAGGTGCTATATCACTCTATGATATTATTAATAATGTATCATTTAATTTTTCTGTTACTGATTTTAATGAATTAAATTTTAAACACTGCATTAAAGCATGAAATATAAGAGACAAACTGCTAAGAGTGAGGGAGTGCATTGTGATGGCTCTCAGTCCATTTTTTACTTGCCCTCTTGTGCCTCAGTATTGCAGCGCAGGTGATGAATAATATAGAGCAAGAGAAGGACAGAGGGGAAAGCCTAACCTCTACATTTCCTGGAGTCTACTCGTTCTTGGCTTTGTTAATTTGTGTGGATTGGGCTGGTCCTAACGACCACTGATATCAATGGAAAGACTTTCGCTGACTTCAATGGACACTGGATCAGGCCCTTATTGCTTAAGAAAGGTGACAAATTGACAGCACTGCAGATTGAACCCTGCCACTCATAAAATAGTTGCATAAAGCACAGGTACTAGCAGTATGAACTTCTCCCATGCTGCCCTGCCAATGTACTTCAAACCTGACCCCAAAGGACCATCTTTAGTGGGAGATGTCCAGAGAAAACGAAATCCTTGGTTTCTCTGTTCAGAATGAAGGAAAAGAAAGCCAATTAGTATGAGCAGCCTAGCGATGAAAGGCTCTCAGTCCACTAATCACTTCCCTGAGCTGTTCAGCCCCCTTGGTTTGAGTTTTAACAATATGTGCTTGGTTTTCATTTTTCTACTCAATAGGATATTACATCTCACTGAATCTGCTTCTCTTGGCCTTCCACACACCAAAAATGTAAACAAATAATTCTTCAGCTCCAAAGGCTTAATGCTTGAGCGATGCCATTCAATCCTCTGGTTTATTAGGAGCTGATAGTTAATTACACACTGCCTAATCTCATTAGCCCAGGTGAAGAGAACTCCTTTAGAGAAATGTTGAATATTTTTGATTAAAATCAATTGAATGAGATTGCAAACCACTGTGCAGTAGAAACATACAAGTGATTCTTACAGTGAGTCTACAAGTGATTCTTACACATGCTTCTTGTGCTGGCAAACAATGAGGTATCCTTCACAATATGAATGGATTCCTGTAAGATATCCATCACTCCAGTTAACTTGAGGAAAGCTCAGTAGCAAATACACACTTCAAATTTTTGTGCCTTACTACAGAAATGTTTCTTGAAAAGTCATACTTCACAAATACCAAACCTTCCTTTCAGGGAAAGAGCTGTCAAACTTTCCGGAAATAGATGTACTGTAGAGCCCTATGCTGCCTTTGTTCTGAATTTGTAATTCCATTAGAGTTCTATCAAGAATCAATGCCAGAGTGGCCCATTAGCATTGAAAAATCATAGAATCATAAAAGATTAAGGTTGGAAGGGACCTCAGGAGGACATCTAGTCCAACCCCCAGCTCAAAGCAGGACCAACCCCAACTAAATCATCCCAGCCTGGGCTTTGTCAAGCCGGGCCTTAAAAACCTCTAAGGATGGAGATTCCGCCACCTCCCGAAGTCACTAATTCCAGTGCTTCACCACCCTCCTAGTGAAAAAGGTTTTCCTAATATCGAACCTAGACCTCCCCCAATGCAACTTGAGACCATTGCTCCTTCTTCTGTCATCTGCCATAGTGAGAACAGCCTAGTTCCATCCTCTCTGGAACACCCCTTCAGCTAGTTGAAGGCTGCTATCAAATCCCCCCACACTCTTCTCTTCTGCAGACTAAGCAAGCCCAGTTTCCTCACTCTCTCCTCATAAGTCATGTACTCTAGCATCCTAATCATTTTTGTTGCCCTCCGCTAGACTCTCTCCAATTTTTCCAACAAAACTAGCCCCAGGACTGAACTTTGGGGCACTTCACTTAGTACTGGCTCCCAACTAGACATCGAGCCACTGATCACTATCCACTGAGCCCAATGATCTAGCCAGCTTTCCATCCACTTCATGCAAACCATTTTTCTTTAACTTGCTGTCAAGAATACTGTGGGAGACCGTATCAAAAGCTTTGCTAAAGTCAAGATATATCATGTCCACCATTTTCCCCACATCTACAGAGCCAGTCATCTCATCATAGAAGGCAATCAGATTGGTCAGGCATGACTTGCCCTTGGTGAATCCATGCTGACTGTTCCTGATCACCTTCCTCTCCTCCAAGTGCTTCAAAATGGATTCCTTGAGGCGCTGCTCCATGATTTTTCTGGCAACTGTGGTGAGGCTAACCGGTCTGTAGTTCCCCAGCTGCTCCTTCTTCCTTTTTTGAAGATAGGCACTATATTTGCCTTTTTCCAATCGTTTCAACATGGCTCATGAGCATTGATATTATAACCATTTTGTATTCATATAGCAATCTCACACATGTCAATAAAATCATGGTGATAGCAGATATGGAACTTGGATCCTCCTTCTTATGAAAGCATAGGTCCCTGCCACTTGAGCTAAAGGAGGATCTCTAAGCAGTATAGGGTTTATGGCTCAGCCACTTCACCAATAATGCTTCTTTCCAATAAAGAGCAGTGGTACATATTCACACTAGCCAGTCTATAACAGTGTAATAGGACCTGTGTTCCTCAAACTGACATGATCGTTCAGAACATAGTACATCCTATTTGAAAACTGGGATTCACCAGATTCCTTACTCCTAGGAACCCACTTTAAATATGGCAAAAATCTTCTAGAATTTTAATGGTCACTGTTGCAAAACCTGATGATGTTTGTTGTAGACATATTCAAATCTTATATTGCTACTACATGTACAATGAGCAGTGCAAAATCCAGGATTCATTTATATATACATTGTTTCCTTTTCAGTTCATGTAGGTTCAAGCCCCTTAGTTTCATTTTGAGTTTGAACAAACTCAGAAATTCAAAACAAAATTCAGTTGAAACCACCAAACTTTGCATGGTTTCCAGTAAAACCATGTGAGTTCCACTTGGCCTCCACCCAAAGCCCCAGGATCACATGAAATTCAACTTCTTTTGGCTAAAAGTTTCTTGAACCTTGACTCTAACTCAATTTTCAAGCATGCAACAGAATTCAGAATGTAACTCCTTCCAGGTTCTTTTATACAGTTTCACACAGCTCCAACTGAATGGACATTATGGTGATGGGAGATCATATAAGTAGCTACATAGACATAAGTAAATGACAGTGTTTTCATTGCTACTTGCTGTATATATAGAGACGCCAGCTAAGCTAATAATAGTTGAAAATTAAACATAGATTCATTTCTTTCAGCATAGTTTGCGGCTAGCATTTGTAACCCAAAATCTACTACACTGACTAGAAACTAAAAGCAAGTATTCTGAACACATAATACAGCAAACTGTGCTGCCTGAGATTCCCACATCTTCCACCCACTCATTTTCGCACTGAGGGGCAGTGGAAGATGGAAATAACTCTGACTCCCACACACAGAAATTGCACATTCCTGGTCAATTTATTTTTGATTGATAATCAAATCTCACCATGAAAGGTGCCTGCAAAACCCAAATAGATTTACTGAGGAAATATAAAGTACATAAGTAAGGAGTTTAAGATTGTTGGAGGTGTTCTCCTTAGCATGATTAGGGGTCAATGCAAGGCTGGCATCACACTTCTAGTCTGTATCTTACTCATCATACACAGTTAATTATCTGTATTGTGATTTTTTTTTCTGTTAAGGTTTAAAACAAGACTGTCCGAATCATTAGTGAACCTAGGCCCTTTTTGTAAGAGTAGAAAGCATTTAGTATTAATGTTCTGGCCAAATCCCAATGTGGAATTTCTTTCACTTGAATTCTCCAGGCAGTTTCAAATGGATATCTCATTCAGCTGATGCCCTAAATTGTTACCGTGTTTTGTTAAACAGCTGCTGCCTTTCCATGGTTATGCAATGAGCACTATGTAAGCTTAACAAGCTTGTGTGTGTGTGTGTGTGTGGTGTTCGTATATTGATCTCTAAGAACACTGGGATTTGCTGTATTTTTCTATATTTTATATATTTTATGTGAACTACTGCAATATATGAAAGGAGCCACTGTCATGTAAATTCATGTACTCAATGAAATATAAATCCAATATATAAATGCACACTGTTCCTATGGCATTCTTACATTACATATTTTATTTCCCTTGGGAGCTAAGTTACAAGAGTGTTGTAATTTGATGTTTGTAAATTGTATTGAAATCCTTCCATTTCTATAGCTCCTTTATGGAAAGTATTTTCAAAATTATTTTTCATTCTATTTATGGTAATTTTATCCACTAGGCCATTTGGAGAACTATCATTTGGAGAACACAAGGGACCAAATTCACGAAGCCAATAGAGTTACCCCAGAGTTGATTTTGCCACTGTAGGGAGTGTTCTATTGACACTAATATTTTTTCAACAAATGCGACATAGAATATACTGATCAAACTTGCATGCCCAGCCCATATGTTCCTGGGCCTTATGGAATGCTTTAATTTTGTTGTTGTCATGTTGGTCTCAGGATATGATAGAGACAAGGTAGGTTTCAAAGTTTCATAGATTCTAAAGCTAGAAGGGACCATTCGGATCATCTAGTCTGACCTCCTGCGTAACACAGGCCATAGAACTTCTCCCAAAAATTTCTGTCTTTTTGAAAAACATCCCGTTTTGATTTTAAAATTGTTTTTGATGGAGAATCCACCACAGCCCTTGGTAAATTGTTCCAATGGTTAATTACTCTCCCAGTAAAAATGTAAACCTTATTTCTAGTCCTTGAGTCTATCACTAAGAGACATGTTTTCTAGTCTTTTAATAATTCTTGTGGCTCTTCTCTGAACCCTCTCAAATTTATCAACATCCTTCTTGAATTGCGGGCACCTGAACTGGACAAAGTATACCAGCAGCGGTTGCCAAGTGCCATATAATGAGGTAAAATAACCTTCTACTCCTACTTGAGTTTCCCCTTTTTATGCATCCCAGGATCTATTAGCTTATTTGGCCACAGTGTCGCATAGGGAGCTTATGTTTGGCTGATTATCTACCACAACCCCCAAATCTTTTTCAGAGTCACTGACTCCCAGGATAGAATCCCCCATCCTTTAAGTATGGCCTAAGTTCTTTATTCCCAGAGGTATATATTTACCAGTATTAAAATGCATATTCTTTGCTTGTGCCCAGTTTACCAAGTGATCTAGACTCGTCTGAATCTGTGACCTGTCCTCTTCATTATTTATCATTTCCCCAGTTTTGTGTCATCTGCAAACTTTATCAGTGGTGATTTAATGTTTTCTTCCAGGTCATTGATAAAGATGTTCAATAGTGTAGGGCCAAGAACCGATCCCACAGGACCCCCCAGGAAACAGAGTCACACAATGACGATTCCTCGTTTACAGTTACATTTTTGAGACTTATCAGTTAACCAGACTTCAATCCGTTTAATGTGGGCCATGGTACTTTGATATCAATCTAGTTTTTTAATTTAAACATCATGCAACACTAAGTCAAACACCTTACAGAAGTCTAAGTATCTCATATCCAAACCATTATCTTTATCAACCAAACTTTGAAGAAGAGCTCTGTGTATACCCAAAAGCTTGTCTCTTCCATCAACAAAAGTTGGTCTAATAAAAAATATTACCTAACTGACCTTGTGTCTTTGAATTTTTAATGGCAAAGAACAATATAGTTTTCCTTGATTGCTCAAATAACAAGCAAGCTGTTCTTTAGAGGTGTTATTACCAGTTTCATTTCAGAAGCCATATGCAGAGTAAAACATATTGACATCTCTATATCTAAGTTTTATTTTACTTTATGTGAACATTTGGCTTTCATAGGTTTTAAGTGGAAATATTGCAAATACACTGAGCTATTTTTATTTATTATTTATTTCTCTTTATTATATAAAAGAGCAGCCGCTTGGTTTTTGCTTTCACTTTTTTTCTTTTTTCTTTCTTTCTTTTTTTTTTTTTTTGTATTTGAAAGGGGAAAAGGTGGAAACTGATGAATAATTCAGTTGTTCATGTTTATGCAAAACGTTAAGAGAAGCGAATCAGAACTCTGAACATATCCAAACATTTCCAAGATTGCTCCCACCTACACACTTCATGCAGAAAGAGCCTTTGGGACAAAATCTGCCAGCACTGCTCAAGGAGAAAAACAACATGAACCTGAATTTTTATATCAGAATTTATTAAATTGGAAAATTGGACATTAACTCAAAATTAGGGCAAGATGTGATCTGCCTTATACCACCACATAGGAGAGTAAAGGGTTGCCTTACATCCCGTATTCCCTTGAGAGGGCTACCCACATTGTGGGTCACAGACCAATGGGGAGATCATATGGGTGAGAGATGGGTGCACAAATAGATGGAACATTGGCCCTGGCCACAGCAGAGCTGAGCTGGCATAGAGGGGAAGAATGAATCTGCTCCTAGTATAGCCCAGAAGCCGATTACTTCCCCTGTGACGTAAAAGGATGGGAACCAGGGAAGGAATTGTAACTCCCTGGCCCACTCTTGTGGCAGTGCAGCTTCACAAAGCCTTTAAGAGTGGGTTCTACATTTACAATATAGCCTTTACCTGTGAACTTTAACCCATTTTCACCCTGATCCCATAATCCTTGTATATCCACACCTCCACGTACTGCAGAAATTAGCCCAATTTAACGTGCTTGAGAAAGATCAGTCAAAACAAAATGCTCTCTTGGACAGGTGTACTGCACAAGAAACCAGATGAACTAGGGGCTTGCCTACATTTTGAAAATTAATTTGGATTAAGGGAGGCCATGAATTTAAAGCACAAGAAATAGTTTCCCATGTGGACACTGTTATTCTAGAATCAGAGTAAATTTTTTCCACTTTGGCTTAATCCACTAGATTAAGGCAAATTGGACAAAATAAAAATTTCCACTTGGGGAGCTAGCTCAGAATAGCTATTCCAGTTTATTTCTCTGTGTGGATGATAGCTAGGACTACAATTGTATCCTTCTGTTTTCTGGGGGAAAGATTGTGTACTTTTGTTTTTGTTGCCTTGCCTGCTTTTTAAAAAAATCAGATGTTGCTGTATGTGATATTCCCAAAAGGGTTAATTGTAAAAGTCAGGTCTGAGAAGTTGCTAAGCAACAATGTTCTGCCCTCAGGATCAATGATCAACCAATGGCAATTTGTTCTGCTGATGTAATGTATATAAGTTAATATTCTTTATGGAGAACTGTGTGGGTGGGGTTCTGTGAAAACTTATCTGAACTGGTTTCTTCTGCTTCTGTAGTTTTAATTAATCCCTCCTAATAAAAGTAATTGTTTTTCTAATTAAGGTCCAGTCCCTTAATAACTATTATTCCAAATATAACAAAGATACTAACTAACAAGAGTCAATCAAAATTAGTTCATTTTTCGGATTTTTAGATCTGTTAGTCTTGCTGGAGACAAACTGATTTGTTTTTATTATCTTAAAGGGTTAATTATAATATATACACATTACTATTGCACACTGTGTACTTTCTGGAACTGAAGGGAGTGGAGGAATGGGGAGGGTTAGCAGTCCAGTAATTTAGTCTCACGAGTAAGGTTTGCAAGATCAGGCCCAAGATTTTTAAATCATTTACTAGTTTTAATAAACTGCATATTGTTTTAGAATTTAGTTCTATAAAATGCTCTGATTCACATAGCTATATTTTGGATGCTTACCTGAGTCCCTCAATCAAATTACTTAGTTCTGATTTTATTAAAAATATGAGATTGTGCATTTTTACTTAATGGCTGTTGAATGAGGTTCAAGATGAAGAAATCTGGGCCAGATCCTTTGCTGAAGTCAGGGGTTACACCACATTATGCCAGCTAAAGGTCTTGCCTTTTTGTGTAGTAGAAAAAAAATATACAGGGAAAATCCTAACCCAAGTGACTTCAATGGGGCTAGGATTTCACCCTTAGTGACTAATTTTTATATTCCTCTGCAAAAGCTTCAAAAAATCTATTCCTGCAGCCTTTCTGCAAGCAGCACTCCCATTGATTTCAATGAGAGGTACACACACCATAGACTGCAGAATCAGGTTCCAATTTAAATCTGTAAAATAGTCCCCTTCTTAAAGTATTCTGTTGTTTAGTCTTTTCTGATCAACTTCCAGAAATACTCCATCCTCTCTGATTAGATAAGTCCAGTTATTATAACAGTTTGAATTTGTAGAAGTCATTAACTACAGTAAGCCCTAGAACTATTGGCCTCCCCATTGAAAAGCAGAGATATTGAATGTCTCTGTGTTTATTTTGCTATATTATATTTATATTTATATTCAGCCATGTTTTGAAGACTGACTATCCACAAATAAAAGCTGAACTTATTTCTAAGTTAAAAATATTTTGGTAACAGATTTGTTTTGTTTTACACACTTCACACATTTTCATACAACTTGACATATCCTCAGTCTGGCTGGGATAAACAGACATGCCTTTGGGAGAAACAGGTCCTCAGTATCTCAGGAAATCAGACCCAAGGATGTCAATTTGGGCACCCAAATTTAGGCTCCAACCAGCAAGGTATTTAATTATGTGCTTAACTTTAAGCACTTGGGTAGCAGCTTTGGCTTTAATGTGATATTAAAAGTGCTGTGCTACACTGGAACCTTAAAGCACTTCTGAAAATTTGGTTGAATATCTGCAGATGTTCACTCATCTCTAGTTAGTATCTGATAGCTGCTGAGTGGAACTTCAGTGTGCAGGGGAACTGTTTCAGCAAAGTCCTTTCAATATGCCAGAAGGAGGGAAGGACAAGAGAAATAGATTTCCAAGAACAAACATATATTTATGATGATTAAGATAGATAAAAAAATTAGTTGGTGACTAGGCACTGGGCTGCTGCTAACGTCTGTAAGTACAATCTTGGCCCCATCAAAGTTTTGCCATTGACTTCAATGGGGCTGGGATTTCTGTCTCTCTGAATAATTTGCTCTTATTTATGCTGCTAGTCCTTCTAGAATGTTCATAGAAGTTCCCCATCCTCCTCTCGTTTTGGTACTGCTGTTCTGTCTCTGTGTCTGTCTCTGAGTGTTTTGAAAGTGATTGTACTAATTCTTTTCCATTGGAGACTGGCCTTTATCTCATTATTTAGTTTCGAAGACAATGTGCTCTGTTACTGTGCACATGAAAATTACAGTTTTTGTAACATATGCACAATAATTAAATTGTTCCCACCCTGTCGAAATACAAGCCCTTGACTAGTGCCTTTAGGTCACCCAGTGTGGATCCATTAATGTTCAGCAATAGAGTACTGTGCCTTGGCTTGCAGCTAAACACCGTTCTAATCACTTTTCATTAGAACACCTCCCTTTGGTGTAGAACTGGTTAGCTGAGGGGATTCATAATGAGGTGCCTTTTGCAGCAATATGCTGGAAGGGGCTCCTGAGAGTATCTTGTTAAAATTCCACTATAATTTGAAGGGAGGTGTGAGTGAGGCATAGGGGCGGTTTCTGTGCCTTGAATGGAGAGCAACTCCTTTCTAGAGAGTATTTAATCATTCTTACCAAGGATAATTTATCTCTGGGCTCAAAAAAATATTTCTGAAAAGCAAATGTTTTGCCTATGAAATACACTAGATTGTGCAAAGTGCCAGGTAATTTGATTTTTAAAAAAATCCCAAGGAAAGAAACCCCGTGGAAAATGTTCTAGGGGAATATACATCCTATCCCTAGACACAATCTCCCACTCCATTTCTAATTGGGCAAATTGAACGGCCTAGTGCACCATTAATACAGTTAGGGTATTTTTAAGCACTAAATATTCCAACAAAAGACTTAATATAAATGTGTTTGCTAACTGATGGTGTGTCCTTCGTTGGTCATGTTATGGTGATGACATAGCATTTTTTTTTTTTTTAATGAGAAATAAATAAATAGATTCCCTCGTCCTTTACCCCTGCTCCCAGCAAGTGAATAGTCGCTAATATGTAGGTTTATGATTAGACTGATTTGCTGTTGGCATGCTAAGCACTGTGAAAACATAGAGGCAATAGAAGGTGAAATCCTGGCCACATTGAAGTCAGTGGTAAATCTTCCATTGACTTCAGTGAGGCCAGCATTTAGGATTTCACTCATGGGCTCTGCCCAAGAAGTGTACAGTCTAGCAGCTAAGACTTTAAGAAAAGAATGCTTAAAGTTAGACCCCTAAATCCATAATTAGGCATCTGAATAATTGCCCACTAATTCAGGTGTCTAATTTCCAGAAGTGCTGAGCACCAGCAGCTCCCATTGATTCCCATTCATTCCAATGAATAGTTACTGCAACTCATTGAAACATACCCACACAAATGTGTATTTAACCCAGCTAAAAGTTCTTTATTTTGAACTTTTGTGCTCGTGCCTTTTTTTTTTTTTTTTTTTCCGCATCTGCACTCAAGCATTTAAGTTGCAAAAGGTCTTTGATTTAAAATAAAATATACACTTAAAAAGTGAAAATATATTATTCCTAATACATGAAAGTATATACTAAGAACCACATCCCCTTGCCCAAATATTAGCGCTGTAGGATTCACCTTTTCTCTTTGATATTTTTCTCCCTTTCTGTTCAGATGTGCAAGAAAATGAAGACTAGCAGCCCAGGTGCAGAATTACAATCAGATCAGAATCAGCAGCCTGTTTCCCATTGCATGGCCTAAATCTTCAGCTGGGAATTGGACAACAAAACTCTTTCCTGAGCATGACTTGAAAATGAAGATGAGAAGGTATTCAAGCATACTACAAAACTCTTGTTATTTTTATTTATTTTTTCTCTCTTTAATACATTATGATTTCTAAATGAAGCATTCTGACAATACAAACTGGTGGTTTGCAAGTGTCATTGATAGGTTAAGATGATTCACACAAGGTAGGTTACTGGAGTACTACTTTTCTATAGGGATTTAAGAAGGATCATTATGGAAACCAGTGAATGCAATACACTTGTACTGTAAATCAGTAAGACAGAAAAAAAGAACTGGTTGGCTAAATTAAGACATTTAAAGGATGAATGATCACTACTAGGTTAATAAGAGAGACTTTCCAATAAGCCTCTCACTCACTCTTTCATAGATTTGTACAATAAGACGAATTCCGATCTATCACATGCTACTGAACTGTGCCTTCCAAGAAGTAGCTCTCACCTATCTCCTACCTGTATGTTTTCTTTTTAAGTGATAATCTACACACACAAGTTGTACTGGTTTTACTAAAATCAGTTTTAAAATATATTTAGTTAAACTGGTTCAAACACTTGTGTGCACATACTTAAATTGACTTACAATGGGCATATATCGATTAAGATTTAAAATTAAGCTAACTCAGTATAAGCCAGCTATAAACCTATTCAGGTATGTTGACACAGGGATTTGCCTCAGTTGAATTAAGGGTTTGTCTGCACTGCAGCTTGTGCAGATGTACCCTGCTAGTGGTACTCAAGGTAGCTCGCTAAAAATGAAAGTGAAGACGTGGAGATGCGGGCTTCAGCACTCTCTGAACGCCCTGGGTACATGCTCACTTGTGCAGATGGTGCTGAAGCCCATGTCACAGTGACGTTGGGTAACATAGTTACCCAAGTTGCCATTCACCCTCTCTGCTGCAGTGTAGATGTACCCTAAGTCCATGTAAAAAACCCCATATTAGTGAAACCTTGTGTGTGCAGACAAGATCTATATTATATTGATTTATTTTGGTCTGGAGCTGTTTTGAGATAATCTTCTGAATGGCCAGCATAACTGTACAGCTGCAATGTTGAGAATTAGCATGAATTCTTGGTCTTGTTATGAATTTGACTGGTACATTTTTCTTGAATGGGCCTATGTGTTTTCCTTTCAGTGGGATTTAACCCATGTATTTGTCGTCCAGGGTTTGTTCTGTAATATATTTTATTAATTTATTCCAAACAGGGTATTACCCTAAATTTTGTCCTGTGAGAAGCTGTATGGGTTCCTCTCATCAGTAATTATATTCCTAACGGATCAGCCTGGCTGTACAGTACATAATTTATGGAAGCACAAACAAGACACATTGAATTCCATTTGGATCAATGGGCATGAAGTGTATAGCCAAGCAGTTCTTTTAGGAATTCTGTCATATATATATAGATATAGATATACAGGATATTTGTCCTTCTATGAATTTATGGCTTAAGATATCCAGGAGTCTGTCCTGATTAAATAATAAGATTAATTCAATGACTGAAGAACCAAATATTTGTCCCCTTGGCAATCATAATCCCAAAGATTAATGCTGTGGTATATGTTTGTACTTCAGTGAGCTGAGTTTGTTTTTTTGCCAGGAATTCAGGATGTATACAATTTTTTAAGGGTCATATTCATTTTGGCTGGGATTTTCAAAGGGCCTAACAGCGTTAGATACCCTAATTCCAATTAAATTCATTTGAAGTTGAGTACTATCTCACTTAGGCACATCTGAAAATGTTAGCCTTCAAAAATATGAGGGTTTTAAACCTGTGTCTACCTATAAATTCATCATTGCTATTATTACTGCACACTTTGGCCACTCAGACCTTCGCTGGTATGGGGATAAAACTAATCCTGGGTAAAATAATGAAGTGGCTGATATAGGACTCAATTAATAAAAGAATTACAGGAGGATAATAAAATCCAATCAACATGGATTTATGGAAAATAGATCCTGTCAAATTAACTTGATATCTTTTTTTGAGGAGATTATGAATTTGGTTCATAAAGGTAACATTGTTGATGTAATATACTTATATTTCTGTAAGGCATTTGACTTGGTGCTGCACGACATTTTAATTAAACTAGAATGATGCAAAATTAATATGGCACACATTAAATGAATTAAAAACTGGCTGGTTGACAGGTATCAAAATGTAATTGTAATCGGGGAATCATCATCAAGAGAATGTGGGATCCGCAGGGATCAGTTCTTGCCCCTACATTATTAATCATTTTGTCGATGACTTGAAGGAAACATAAAGTCATTGCTGATCAAGTCTGCAAATGACACACAAAGATTGGGGGAGTGGTAAATGATTAAGAGGACAGGTCACCGATAGAGAGCAATCTGGATCTCTTGGTAAACTGGGCACAAGTAAATTATATGCTCTAATACAGCCAGTTGTAAATGTATGCATCTAGGAAGAAAGAATGCAGACTATACTTACAGAAAGGGGGACTTTATCATGGGAAGCCCCGACTCTGAAAAAGACTTAGGAATTGTGGTGGTTAATCAGCTGAACGTGAGCTCCCAGTGTGATGCTGTGGCCAAAAGAGCTAATGTGATTCTTGGATGTTGTGACAGAGTGCTAGGAGCCTAGAGCTGACCCAGCACTCTGGTCACATGGTAGGAGGTATTACCCCCCTGAAATGTATTTAATTGGGAGAGAGGGGATAGGTGCTCAATGATTTAATTAGACAGGAGCCTGATGAGCAGATGAAAGCAATCAACCCATCAGTTGGAAACAGTTAAAAGACAGGAAGGAAGTGCAAGAGGGGGTCATGAGGATACAGGATCTCAGGATGATGAGATTTTGCCCTCTCCCTCCCTGGAGGGTGGACTAAGGGGGAAATTTACTTCCAACTGTATGTTGTTGCACAAAGCTGTATTGGAGAACTGGTGGAGGGGACCCAATAAATAATACATGGTTGCTTAGAAACTCTAAAGCATCTGGCCTGTTTGTGGTGGTCCAAAGGGCGAAGAAGGTAGCCTGTTACAGATGTATAAACAAGGGAATCTCGACTAAGAGTAGAGAGGTTATTACCTCTGTATTTGGCACTGATGAGACTGCTTCTGAAATGCTGTGTCCTGTTCTGATGTCCACAGTTCGAAAAGGAGGTTGAAAAATTGGAGAGGGTTCAGAGAAGAGCCATGAGAATAATTAAAGGAATAGCAAAGCTGCCTATAACAATAGACTCAGAGATCTCAGTCTATTTAGCTTAACAGAGAGAAAGTTATGGGACAACTTGATCACAGTGCCTACGTGGGGAATAGAAATTTGAAAATGGGCTCTTCCCAATGTCGCAGAGAAAGGTATAACAAGATCTAATCGCTGGAAATTGAAGCTAGACAAATTCAGACAGGAAATGAAGTGCACATTTTTAACAGCGAGGATAATTAACCATTGGCAGAACTTACTAAGGGTTGTGATGGATTGTCCATTGCAGGGAATTTTAAAATAAAGATCAGATGTTTTTCTAAAAGATATACTTTAGTAGTTCAAACAGGAATTATTTTGAGAAAGTTCTAGGGCTTGTGCTATGTAGCATGTCAGACTGAATGATCTAGGTCGCTTCTAACATCTAAGCTAGAGAAGGATATTTATTAGCTGTAGTGCCAGAGCCTATAGCACACACAGTTGATCCATTCTGATTCTACCCAGTAAATGTCAGTGTTGCACATGCATGCTAACCAGTTCATGAAAGAAGAGCAAGAAACAACTGTATTTCTTATTTCATAATGCTGAAGGCTGGTGAACATTTAATAAGTTATAAAAACACTTTTAAAATAATATATGGTTTATTATAATACTTACTAATGTCCTCTAAACTTCATCACATGCTTTCTCACTAGTATGCTTGTGTTTCTGGCCATGGTTGTCTTTTTTTCCTGTTTGCCTTCATTTGTGCATATTTGTATATATCTGATTTCTTGTATCTGAAACTCAGTAACAACAACCTTTTAAGGGGAAAAAGTTATAACCCATGCACAAGGTATAGTCCAGATCCTTAGCTGGTGTAAATCTGCTGTAGCTCCATTGAATGCCATGGAGCTATGCCAATTTACACCAACTAAAATCTGGCTCAATATATGTATTGGCAGTGTAATGTGAACATATGCATCTTAAAATTCTTTGACAAGATTATAACAGGAAAGCTTTGACAATGGCCTGAGGATCATAGTGAGTGCTTCCTTAAAAAAAAATCCTTTGATACATATAACCCCCGTAAAATATTCAAATGGATACAAGGGGGCATGTTAAACAGAATTGCCAAAGCTAAAGAAATGGAGGATCATAGTATTCAGAGATGGAAATGATCTATCCCGAAAACTGAGTCCCTATTCCTGCAAGACAAATGCAGTCAGATAACCTTAATTTTGATGTTTCCTAACTTTTGAGTGCTTTATTTTGTAACCTTTTTAATGTGATTTCATTGGGTGTAAATGCCTTTAAAAAAAAAAAAGAAGCAAACTGAAAAAAACCCCTGGAATTCTATCATGTGGCATCATATTTACACTATCATATGGGAATCTTTTGACCCATCACCCAGACCTCTGCCACTTGAGCTATAAGGAGTAACAGATAGCAATAGTATGTTGTCATCCTCTCTGAGGACCATTGCTAGAAGAGGATAAGACACACACTTTGCCAGTTTCATAGATATTTGCAGAGGAATGATGAGACTTGAGAATCCTTGCTTCCATTCTAGGCTCTGGAAGGGAATATGGCTTCTGTTGAGGTCCAAATTTGACCCCGTCTGTCCTGTCCCTAATAACTTGTCCCTGTCCTAGTCCTGCCTCTCCTTCATGCCTGACTCCTCATCCCAGTTCCAGTTTCCACTTCTCTGGCCCCCAGTCCCAGTCTCCCTCCCCACCCTCTTCATTTAATCTCAGTCTCCTTCATCACACTCATCCTGGCTCTTTGCCCAGGCATTTCCAGTCCCGGTCTCTCTCTCTCCTCCCCACTCCCAACAGCTTCCACTTCCAGACTCCATTCCCATGCTCTTTGTTGCAATCTGCTCCTCCACAACACCTTCACTCCCCTGGCGCTTATGCCTTCTGCATTCAGGTCAGGCACTTACCTCTTCCACGACGCCTGTGCCCCAGCAAGGGGGTCATTCAGAGCATAGGAGAGACAGGCCCGCTGCTCAGCCAGGCTCATCCATTATAGGGAAAGTTCTGCTTGGCCCCTGCAGCTCTGGTCTGGTCCATGCTCAGTGTAGATGGAATCTTTGGAGATTTTTGCTGTAAAGGTGTAACAAAACTCCATTGAGCAGGTGTGTAAACTGAGATTTTTTTCCCCCAAAGTTTATAACTTGGCCAAATTTAGGCAGACCTTCACAAGACCAGCAAAAGGCATATCTGACAAATTTCTCAAGTCCCTAGTCCAAAACGCAGAGTTGCTAGAATTCTCAGAGCAATAGCTGTAAGAATTTTTTTAACTTGGCAAAACAATATATTTTGCCCTGATCTCATTTTCAGAAATAGTTGGACTGTTTTGACTGAAACTTAAAAAAACAAAACTGCAGCTTAAAGCAGACTTCCTGTGTAGAAAATTTCAGCTCAAATGGTTAAAATTTGGCAAAGTTACAAGCAACTGAAAACAGGATCTTAAAATGGGAGGTGTCAGGGAACCTTAATAACAAGCAGAGCTGCTGGCTCTGTGTATAATAATAAAATATACTCTTTCCCTTTAACAACTTATTTATGTGCTTTACACCTCGAGAAAAAAAGACAGATTCCAGAAGATTTTCTACTGGAACAAGAGTACAACAATGCAAAGATTTAAAAGCATTCACAATATTCATAGTGATTGAAAATGAACTGTTCAATAGATATTCATGATATTCTAAAATGGTCTGTGCTTCCTCAGTCAAGTCAACATATATTTTTCTAATGAAATATGTGACCTTAAACTTGTGACAAGGATTTTTTTTTAAATTTTCAATTTATAGCCCTTTTGGGTTGGCAATATTGCCCCTGAATCTCTCAGCTGTGCTCCAGGACTGTGAGATGTCTTGTGAGATGCCTGAGAGAGAGTCTTGTGGTACCTGGATGTCAGCTCCCTGGCATTATCAATCTTTCAGCCACTCAGGCACTCTCCTCTGGGCTGTGCCATCCCTAACTTTGCCTTTCAGGTTAATAAATGGGAGCACCCCAGTCCCAGAGTCCTTTGAATCATTCCCCTGTGATATCCAGCCCCTGACACTGGCTACTCACAAAAATTCCGGATCTTTTGCCCGGAAGTGTAGTGCAGTGTATCCCAGTTTACCAGTTTTGCTTTAAACCAGTGCTTCTGTAAACCATGCAGCACTTGTGAGCATTTTAATAAAACAAACATAGGTTTATTTAAGAAAGAATAAAGATTTACCTAGAAGTGAGAGAAAGTGATGAAAGTAACTGGTTACAACACACAACAAAATCATAAAATGTGAACCTAGGTCTACACTGATCAATAGTTACCTTTCCTATCTAATAAAATAGGCTTCCCCCTCAAAGTTCAGACCATTACAGAGCTGTTTGGTTTCACAAGAACCAGGATCCAAATATTCCTAAAAGCTTCCTACCACCTTAAGGGGTTTCCTCAGTGAATGGATACAGAGTGCCTTTCCCTACACTTTGTTATACTAAGATTGTCTTTGTCCTTATTCATAGCTAGAGTGATCTCCTGCCTGCTACAATGTTACTTTTCACTTCTAAGTGGTTTTGATCATTTGCCATTGTCCATGATGGTTTTCTATAGACTGCTGTAAGATGTGGCAAGCATAGGATGGAACCTTGCATTACTGTGCTGGCTGACTAGGAAGGGGTGACAAGTCCCTCTTGCTTGAATGGATTATCAATCACCAAGACAGTCCTGGTGATTGATTTCTACTCCAGGTCCATAATGCAAACTTTCAATATAAAGACATTATTCCTTAAATATCATCCATACATTCATCTCACATTGATTGAGTCTTAACAAGTTACAAGCTTTCTGTAGGTACTTTACATGTTACTCTTTATGGCTAAATATCCTATAAGACCTTTGTTTGGTGTAGTCAGTTTGTCAAGTCTGAGGTGAGAGTTGTTTGTAAAGAACAAGGACCCTTTGCCAACATGGACGGACGGACGGACAGACAGACACACATACCATTGCCTTCTAGAATGGTCTCTCTGTTTCAGGAAAGCCTGTCCTCCTGTAATTTTGTTTTCGATCTGTCATCCTCCAGGCCGAGAGGTCAGCTATCCAGTTAAACCACAAACAGAGTTTAAACTTTAGGTGGACATGGGATTTGGTGAAAACACAGAAATTCATTAGTCTGGCAAAAAAATGTCACCCGCTAAATCATGAACACGTTTTCCACAGTAACTGGGTGTTCTCTAGAGGTCTCCCATCCAAGCATTGACTAGCCCTGCCTTGATTTATTTGCAAGATCTCAGGATAGTTCAGCGTGAGGTAATATGGCTGCAAACTAATCTCTTTTAGCATTTGTTGAAATTACGCATGCACCTCAAGAGGAGAATGTTCTTGTTCAGCTTCCAGAAAGAAGATTCATCAGAAAAGGATACGACTCAAGCACCCAGCCTATCTGTAAGGTCCAACCTACACTATGGAAATCTTCTAAAAATCTCTTGCCATTGCTAACATGAGTTCAGCCCCACTGCTTTTAGCAACAGTGTGAACCAAGTGTAACGGATCACGGGGTTTTCAACCTGCACTATGTCAGTTATAGCTGCTCTGTGTAGACAGGGCCATATTCATCTAAAACAACAGACTGAAATGTGCTACAAGATTGTCAAAGAACTTTATATTTTGAAGTGAGCAAATAATGGGATTTTAACAGGAGTTACAAGTTTCACGAAAAAAAGATAGGTCACGTGAAAAATACAGTTCCCTCCAACAAACCCAGAGCTTTATAAATCCCCTTCTCTGTTATCAGAGAGAAACCAGCTCTCACCTCATTTCTATTCAGAGGTGACTAGCTGGCCCGCTCTCTTTTATCTGTTCTTCAGAATGCTTATCTCTTCAAAATCCTAAGAGAGAAATCCTGGATGGCCAACCATTGCTGTAGCAATAGGACCTGGAAAGATTTTTCTGGTCCCATTGCTTTACATGCTGTTGACCATTGCATTCTGGGACGGTTTTTTGTCTCCTTCTTCTGAAACATCAGGGAAGGCCACAGCTGGAGATGAGACAATGGGTTGGGTGGGCCGAGGTGGCACCGAGCATTCTCTATCTCAGGTGATTGGCTGGCTGGTTCTTGCTGACATGCTCAGTGTAGATGGCCTGTGATGTACAGGAGGTCACACTAGATGATCTGGCAGTCCCTTCTGGCCTTAAAATCTATGACCTTTTAACTCTCTATGGGTAAGAGACTTCCTAGAGTGTGTTTTAAGAAAACATTTTAAACAAAACTGAAGTGTGTCACTTATTAATCATTTTAAAGAGACAAATCTCCTCCTTTCCCCTACAGAGCATAAGAAAGAATCTTGCTGTATTGAACTATATTTTCTATTGCAGTAACTCAAATGTGCTTTGTCATACCTGCTATCATGTCTCAAGGCAGATTCTGCCTCCCTTACTCCACTGAGGTAAGCAAGACTACTTACAGAGGAAGTTGCTACTTAACAAGAGTAAGGGTGGCAGAATATGGCCCATTGATTTTGATAGGACTATATGAGGGGCAGGTACTATTTGATATGAATAAGAGTGTCAAACTCTGACCTTCCGTGTGTGATTTGAAACACGTTGGCTTTGCACAAATTTGAAAAAGGATTGTACAAATATATTTACAGAATAATCCTGTCCACAACAAAATGTCTGGGTTTTGTCTCTTTGGCTCTTTGGATTTAGAATCCCAGTGGGATGACATATAGCCAGATTATTTTTCTTTTTAATGAGAGTGGAATGCAAATATTCCAGTAAGTCATCTGATCTTGATTCAGAATCTTTCTCCCACCCTCTCTCTGTTCTTCAAGATACCTTACAGCGATGAAACATATAAGACCATAACCTCTTACAGTTGGTCAAAATTACAATACAAATAATTAAAATGGTCCACAGCTGTTTTGATTCTTCAGAAATATTTCTCCTTTGCTCATAACACAGGTGGATTGTTATTAGTAAGTCTTAGCAAGTCCTCTTCCAAAATGTCAAATATATTTTATTTTACTGGAATATCTGTTTTTCTGAGGGGGGAAAAAGATCTCAACATTACTCTTTCTTCCCTAAGTCAACCAAAAAGATAATCATCTTTTCTTTTCCTTCAGTCTCAAAGGAAATTTAATGGCAAAGAAACATGCAAAATCTCCCAGAGAGCACTGGATTCCTAAAAGCATAAAAGCTGTCTTTCTAGTGTGATAAATCTCTTGCAAACACAAACATTTCATCTTCTGAGTGCATGAACACAGGGGTGGTTTTATCAGTCTATTCAAACATGAAAGCTCCTAGTAGGCATTTTACAATGTCCGCAAGTCCATAAATACATATATACCTAGTGTATACATAAT
This sequence comes from Emydura macquarii macquarii, assembly GCF_026122565.2. NCBI lineage: Eukaryota > Metazoa > Chordata > Testudines > Chelidae > Emydura > Emydura macquarii. Next base: position 10,285,526 of record NW_027132342.1, on the reverse strand, counting down.
GTGCTCAAGATCTTACACTTGTCACAAATGCACACATCCGATTTTGTTTACAGTGAAGAGCCCTTCAGATACTGGGAATGCCAGGGAAGTCTAGAGTATAAGCTCTTTGGGGCATGGACTGTCGTGTGTGTGTGTGTGTTCAGCAGCTTGGTGCCACCATCATATAAATAATAAAGAAGCAGCTCACTTAGCTCACATGGAGATGAAGAACCTGTGGTCTGTAGTAATGGCCGAGCAGAGCATTGTACTGATGGGCACAAGAGAAGAGCCTTTCTTGGTTTAGTAACTTCACCATGACTAGAGCTGGGAGAATAAAGAGAATAAAACTGCTTATTCAGGGAGGTTGGTGTTGTAGTTCAGGCCCTAGAATGGGATTCAGGAGACTGGTTAAATTCCCAACTCCGCTATGGAATTCCTGCGTGGCTTTGGGTAAATCACTAATCTATCTGTGCCTCAATGCCCCATCTGTAAAGAGAAGATGAAAACGCTTCATTTCCCTATCTTGTCTACATGCATTGTAAGTGCTTCAATGGTGGGCAGGGATAGTGTCTTAAGCCTGGCCTATGCTAAAAATGTAGATTGATACCGCCACGTCGCTCAGGGGCATGCAAAATTCACACCCTTAAGCACTGTAGCAATGCTAACATAACCTCTGGCGTAGATGCACCCACATCAGTGGAATAATGTGTCCGTCAACCTAGCTCCTGCTGAATGGAAAGATGGCGGTCCTACAGCGAGGGAAAAACATCTCCCATTGCTATGTCTACACTACAGGATTACAGCAACATAGCTGCAGAGCCATTGCTGTGCCCCTGTACTAGTGTACTAGTGCCCTTACTATGTACATGTACACAGCTTAACTCAGTGGGACCTCAATCTTGGTTGGGCCTTGAGAAGCTACTGTAATTCAACTAACATGTTTTATTTGAAAAAGTCCTAAAATTTGTATGTTTATAAGACTGACTGACTACGCAGTGAAATATGAGGGAATGCAAACCTATAGAAGGGACTCACAATTGCATAGCAATGTGGTATAATTTTGGATAAAATATGCACTCAGCATCCCATGGAGATATTCTTAAGAAAATAATGAGGCAGATGTGTACCCTATGAATGATTCTGGAAAGTTGTGGTATGTAGTGACTCTTCATTTATGCAACTAGAGTTAATGGGTCAGATCGCCGGCTGGTCTGGTTTACAGCAGCAAAGTGGCAAGTAGTGATGGTATATTTTGAATAGCTTGCTTGGTAGGTCTGTCTATCTGCCCTTCTTGTTGGTATTGTTTGTTTGGTTTTTTGTTTGTTTGTTTGTTTTTTAGTTATGCTACCAAGAAGTTAATAACTTTTATTATCTATGGCCTTTGTATATTTTCAGAGCTTTATTGACACCGATAGAAAAGAAAATGTCAACAATAGAATCAACAATCTGATTCTACCTTTCCAAATAAATAGGACAGTCTGTCAAAACATATAAGGTGTCACTGTATTGTCAAAATTTATAATTCTGTACTCTTTCTTTCAGTATTCAATAGACCCGGCATATAGAATGAAAATGTTTAGTTAATTTCAGAGGTGAACTGGAATCTTATTTAATGTTAGTTTTGGTGCGGTGCTACAGTCTGCCTGAAATGCAAGCTGGTAAAAACAAATTGGATATTGTAGCCCAGTATTCAGTTCCAGAAAATTAGTATTTCTGTGTTTGACTCACAATTTCTTTTCATCTGACAATTCCTAGTGCAGCCATCTGTATCTGCCCTTCATTCAGAAGTGAAGCAAATGATTAAGTTGGTCCTGGTAACAAACATCTTCTATTCCAAACGTTTCCACATATATTGGGCCCAAAGATCTTACTAGGAGGTGGAGTTGTAGAACATAAGCCAACAAAACCATTGGGGGAAGTCCGTCTGTAATAAGGGGTCACAACAATGCAAATTGGTCAGAAAGGTGGCATGGCCACAGTGCCTGAGGGGATGCATCAATTCAACATATCCCCCTGACATCTTCCATCAGTGGGGCTCTATTGGCTGTGTCTTAAAGCTACCCTCCTCCAACCAGACCCCTGGGAAGGGCACCGGTATAAACACTAATGACACTCTCACAGTATGCAATAGCCTTCTTCTGTGGCAGGCGGGTGAAATGTGTATACACCCCCCACACTAGCCAGGTGAATCCATCCATTTGTGTTGCTTTATCTCTCTTGATTAGAAGGGGAAGCACACAGTTCATCTAATGTGAAGCCTGGCCTGCTCAGCACAAGTCTCTGAGGGTATGTCTACACTGCACTTAGACATCCAAGCCTGGCCGGTGCAGCTAACTTGGGCTCGTGGGGCTCAGGCTAAAGAACGGTTTAATTGGAGTGTAGATGTTCAGGCTTGGCCTGGAGCCCAGGCGTTAGGACCCTGCGAGGTGGAAGAGTCCCAGAGCTCAGGCTGCAGCCAGAGCCCAAACTCTACATCACAATTAAACAGCCTCTTAGCCTGAGCCCCGGGAGCCTGAGCCAGCTGGCACTGGCCAGGCTCAGACATACGGCAGTGTAGACATACCTGGATTTTACTCCTCTAGCTCGGATTCCACATGAGAACACTTCCAGGGTTGAGAATCTAGATTTTCTTAAATCCAAGACTTTGGCTTTTGTGGCTTCAGGACATAACGCATCTTATCCTTTCTCTGTCACTGAAATGGTTTCTCCTTGCCAGCACACACAGCATTTATCCTCCTTTCAGAGACTCCTGGGATGTTGTGCTGGCAAACCAGTTTTGTTGGAGATATTTTTCATAGGAAAGAAGGAATCGATCAATTAATCAGACACCTTGGCCGTTTTGCTTCCACTTAAATCAGCCAATAGATACTACCATAGCATCTAGATACTATGGTGATTAGCAATATATATATTCCTTAGATAAATAGACCATTGGGGCCCCTGGGGTTCCGAGGTTCATCTCCAGTGTGTTCCAATTCCAGTTACTCAATGGAGCAAAAGACTAAGATCAGGAACTTGATCTGCCTATATTTGAAGCATCTGAGGTTAGCCATTGTCAGAGATAAGACATCAGATTAGAAGGACTATTGGTCTGTTCTAGCAGGGTACATTTCATATTCATGCCACAGGTTTCCATGATGGTTCCAGAGTAAAAATTGTAAACCTGTTTGCAACTTAAAATAACGTTCCAGTTGATATTGTTCCAGAATAGCTTTCCATTTGTGTCTCCAGCTATAAAAATGGAAGTAATACAAACCATACAATGTATTTTCTAATAAATAGTAAAAGCTTACATTGGACTGGTAGCAGCAGAAATGCAATCAAGCAGACCCATCTTGAGGAAGAAATGGGGACATAGTTTAGGAGAGAGAGAAAAAAAATACTACTAATGCTATTATATAATATACTACAGCAACTTTTCCCAATATTAAAGCATCCATCATTATTTAGTATGAAAAGAGCGTTTAAAATATTGGTTCCAATTTACAAATGCAGTAGGAGGATGAGGTACCCTGCTGGGAAAGTAACAATTCTCAGGAAATAGAAGGTGTGGAGTTTCCTTTGGCTTCATGATCCATGTACTGTCCTGCCATATGGTTTAAATATGTCCAAGTAGATTTAATTATCATTTCTCACGACACATTCTGTATTTTGAATTTGTTTCAAACAGTATATCCTTTTCACTGTTTTTTTTTTTTTCTGTAGCCCTTAGCCCTTACCTTGCTCACTTAGTGAGCTATTGTTAAAGAACATCTAACATAACTCAGCCATTTAGTATTCTGCTGGTTTATACTGCAATACAATGTTGTCTAATTAATGAAATAGCTTATCATGCATACATTTTAAAATGCTGTGCTCTTTAAAAGAGGCCATACATGAGCTCAGTTGACAGCAGTAGTAAGTGTCCGTTAATATTGTTGTTAAAACATTTAGGACCTGATTCACCGTTGCCCTGCACTGCGCGTAGCTTTTTCACTTTTTTCAAAGTGGATGTAAAATGCTACCATTCTGCTTTGTAGATCCACTTTGCACTCACTTTGCATGGGAGCAAATACAAGGTGCAAGTCAATAGTGAGGTGGGTTATTAGGGCCTACGTCTATGTCTACACTACCACTTATGTCGGCACAATTTCTGTTGCTCAGGGATGCAAATAAGCCATCCTCCTGAGTGCCATAAGTTACACTCACATAAGCACTGATGTGGACAGCTTCTCCCGCCGACATAGCTACCGCTGCTCATAGAGGTGGTTTGATTATGCCAAAGGGAGATCTCTCTCCCATCTGCATAGAATGTCTTCACCAGACGCACTGTAGTTGTAGACAAGGCCTAATTTCCAAAGCATCCCTCACTCAGAACCTCTGAAATTTCAGACCCCTAGGGCCCTTTCCTGCTCCCATTGAAATCAATGGTAATTTCCTCATTTGACTTCAGTGGAAGCAGGGGCGACCCTTTCAGCAAGAATTTGAGGTGTAAAGTATTCCCTGAAGACAAAAGACTAGGTCCGCAGGTGGTGTAAATCAATAGCGCTCCACAGAAGTCAACAGAATTACACCGATTTACACCACCTGCGGCATTGGCCCTAGGATGTTATTCAAAAATACCTAAGCCTAGATTCTCCACTTCCTTGCGCCCTGTACTATTTGGAGTGGGTGTAAAACATTACCAGCCTGATTTGATAAGATTATATCAATTGTACTACAAATGCAATTTGCATAGTCATTTATAAGACAGGAGAGAACTGGAACCTTCAGTTGCCAGAAGAATAGAGGCATCATGTGGTGATAGAGAGAAATCAAGACAGTGGGCCTATTTCTGATCTCACTTACACTAGTGTAAATTACAATTAACTCCATTGAAAGCAGTGGGGTTACACTGATATAAGTGAGAAGAGAATCGGCTCCTGGAGCTGAGGGGACTGGATGGCTCAGGAAAGCTAAGAATGGTCCTCGCATACTTTGATTTCTGAGGTGCTGATACATCTCTAGTTTGGCAGTCTGTATGAAATGAGTTGGTGATCTCAGTCCATTTCACAGTGCATCTGTCACCAAAGCTGCCTTTATAATTAGTCATCTCAGCAGCATGACTGAGGGCCAGGTTTAAACCTTGCTTACACCAGCTGTACCCAGGTGTAACTCCACTGCCTTAACCAGCATGAGATCAGAGTCAGACCCTAATGACTGAGGTATAACCATATGTGACAGCTCAAGATATGTTTCTCTTCAATGTGCTCTGTAACATGCTTACAGACTCCAGGAGAAATAGTAAATAGAAATAGAGGTGTGAACCTAGGGTACTCTTAGATTGCCATCATGGGGTGTGATAAGAGCATGTGTAAACACACCCAAGATAGCTTTAATCTAGCTACCTCATGTCTGGAGCAGGGAAGCCATAGCAGCATGGGCTAGCTACCATAGTGATTACCCAGGGTTCCAGGTTGGCTTGTACGGCCCATGCTGAAGCCTGCACTGCCATGGCTTCAGTGCTCTGGTACCCAAGCAGGCTAGATTCTAGCCAATTTGGGTATATCTACATGAGCTCCAGCCACACATCCTGTGATAGACACACATTTGGCTGTGTTGAGGTGCTGTTCGTAGCCTTGCGTGGAAAGCTGATCCCGGTGGGACTTTTTCTATAATTTTCCTGGATCATTACAATCACAGCCCTGAATTGTGCCCTCATTCACACCTCGACAGCCCTCTAGGCTTCAACTTCGGTGGGCCACACAAGAGTAACGAGGATAGAATCAGGCCTTTACTCGTTTTCAGAAAAGTTTGCACTGTCCCAGCTAATGGGAAGGTACTTTAACTTCTCTCTGATTCCCCCAGCCTTGTCTCATAATTGAAGATATGTAAGATGATGCTGTCAAAGTTTAGAATTGAAGCTGTTTAAAAAATGCAGAATTTTTTTCCTTTAAATTTGGAATTTTCAAAACATTTCAATCACTCTATCAGCTGGTTTAAAAAAAAAAAATTCAGAAATGTGAACTTTTGTATATTCATGATTCATCCTCCTTCTGTATTTCTTCTCAAAGTTTGCTACAGCTGCTTATTGTGTATTGTCTTGCATTAGTCTGAAAATTCTTTGTGTGCAGGAATTGTCTTTTGTTTATACTGTCCATAGCATTTTGGGGCCCTGATCTTGACTGGGGTCTCCAGCTCCTGCCATTCACACTATGATGATAAAACCAATAACGCTCATCTGTAAAACTGAACAATTAACAGTTAACTACCTCAAAAGGGTAGGGGAGCAAATAATGAATGTAAACTACTTTGAAGTCTCTGGATGAAAGTAATTATAGAAGTGTTATTTATATTCTTTATTATTGTAAGAAATCAAACTGTCAGCCTCTGATAGCAAAGGACTCAATCTTTAAGAAAGCACTTTACAGAGAAAATAAATTTACTGCAACCGCCCCTAACACACACATCCACCATGCCCCCCTTCCCCTCCACACAAAAGGCTAAATAGCTAAAGCAGCATATTAGAAGAGCTGGAAAATGAGCCTAGAAGCAGAAATGAAAGACAGTATTTTTCACTGAAGAAAAATAAGGCTTTCATAGCATGCACAAATGTGTGAAGTAATGTTATTGCTTCCCATTACAGAGGTTTTCCCACTCTAACTGTATCAAATATTTATGATGATCTTAAAAACAAAGTGAGGAATATTATAAATTAATAACAAACCTTTGCATTTACATAGTGCCTTTCATCTGAAGATCTCAAAGCACTTTACACATATTAAAGGAACAAAGTCCCATCAAATCGAGCCCCACATTAAGATTTTGTAAAAATATGCTTTCATATTACCTAAAACCAACAGAAATATTTCTGATTTTTTAAAAATTTTAATGGAAACAGATATTTTACCCATACTTTTCCTGCTGTATTTGCAAGTCAAGCATTGCATAGGTATCCAAGTGCAGGTGAAACTCAAATTGAAAGTGACTGGAAACTAAGCATTCTATTTTCATTCCAGGTAGAGAGAAGCACAGAAGGTAATCAAACAGCATACACAGTGAAAAGTAAATTAGATTTCTCAAATGTGTTCTCTTTTAATGATCTAAGGTAGTGTTTGCTACATGCGTAAGGAAACTCATTTATTTTATAAACACATGAGGCCAGATCCTGACCCTTTCCCCATTTCCTTTTGTGTCATTCTGGCACATAAAAAACAGATGGGAAAACTATCATAAACAGCTACCTGGATTCCCCTTGCAAAGGAGCATCACCTGCCCCTTTTCTACCCCCAAGTGGGGGATGTGCTAATGGTGAAAAGGGGACTTGGGCATGGCCAGAGGATAGTACACTACATGATTTCTATCTGGTAGAGAGCTCTTTGGGACATTGTTAGACACAGCCAGCTGTGTATAGTTTAGAGCAGCCTCTAGACTGCTCTAAATTATGTTTCTGGTATCAGGGGAGGTGAAAAGGTAGCGGAACACCATCTTTACTTCCCACCACTCGAAGGTGCAGCAAGCAGAGGCTCTGCACATCTGATAATCAAGGCCTGATTTTTATTTTTTTTTTAAATCTGAGTGTCTCCCTTTAATAATATCTCACAATATCTTGTGAGACAAGTAAATGTTACTGTCCAAGAACAGAACATTACATTTCAGTAGTGATGTATGGATAAATTCCTACACAACAGATTTCCTGGGGATTATTTTTCCAATGGATATCATTTTCTCTTTACTTCTCAGCGTAGTCATGTTTTCTAAGTATTTCTGACCTTTTTAACAATGAGGAGGAAAGGGGATGGTTGTTTAGTTAAGGAATTGGACTATTATTCTGTTTTCTGGGTTAATTTCCTGGCTCTGGCCCAGACTTCCTGTATGACCTTGAGCAATGCACTTCATTAATTTCAATGGGATACTCACATGAGCAAGGGTTTTCAACAGGATCTGTCTCCAAGTCTAAGGGCTTGACAATCATGAAGTCTGTACTCAGGCAAATTCCCATTGACTTTAGTGGAACTTTTGCTTAAATAAGGCCCTAATAGTGGATATGGTTTCTAATAACTGAGTCAATACTGTGAAGAGTGTCTGTTACCATGTAGCACATCTTGCTCACTATTTCTTCATAAAAACTTTTCCTAAGTCCTCATTGTCTGACACAAATTATGGTAGGCATTGCCAACTAAATCATTACTTGCTACAGCAACTCCACCAAATCTGCTCATACTCTGGGCAAGTTTCAGCAACACAGAATGACCACAAAATAATGTGTGAGATCCCCTACTGTTCTGCAGCAAAAGTTAACAAATAAACACTATTCCCCAGAGCATTGCATGTTCCTGCTTACTTCTCTAACTGGGCTGGAGGACAGGCAAATAAATGCTCAGAAGGAGGTCATGCTGGCTTCAGATGCAGTAGAAATACAGCAAAATGTTTCCTTTGCAGAGGAGGACAGAATCCGTAGAAATTGTATTTACGAGATTCTTAAATGTATTGCAGATAAACAGGAGGTGAAAATCTTATGTAAAGGATATTGACAGTACCTGATATACACATCTCATTTAGGAGAATATTGCTATTCTAATTAAAGCAATAACAATAACTGATTAAACATTGTTCTTATGAAGTAGTATGAAGGAGTATTATGAAAATAAATATATTTGTAAAGAGGCAGCAAAAATTGGCTTTGTTTAAAATTGGAAGTGGGAAATTCAAAGGATATAATATGCTCTCTCTGAATGCTCTGCAATGCCTTCCCTATCCGATTCAAGTCCTTTCTAAATTGGGCAACTATTTGGCATGGAGGGGGGGATGAATATTTGTGAACATTTGTCTTTAAAATATAAATTGGTTCTGACAGTTTCTTGTTAATAAGAAGAAGCAATAGTAAATAATCAAGTGCAGGTAATATCTGGCAAGTGCATTGTGAGCCAGCCCAGACTATTTCTTATGGACTTCAGAAATGTAGAGACCTTAGAAACATCTGAACTGCTGAGCACCAAAAACATCTAAGCGGTGGAAACTTAAAGATAGAAATGAAAAGATTTGTTTTAAACGAGATGTGATGCATAGACTTCCTGACAACATGCAGGGATGTGTGGAAGATAATTGGTACAAACTATAGTTAACATTGCTGGAAACAGCACATGAAGTCTTAGGAATGATTAAACCAGTGCCAAAAAGGATACAAAGGGAGACTTGGTGGTGGAATCCTCAAGTTAAAGTATGTTGAGAAGAAAAAGGTAATCTTTAAAAAAAGGCAGGCCAGTGGCTTGAGCAGTGATAAGATGGCATATATATATATATATATATATATATATATAGGCCAAAAAAAAGTGTTGCAATACCTAAAAATTTGGTATTTGGTGAAGAGCTATATAACCAACTAGTAGGAGAACATGAGGGAAGAAAGACCATCTGCAGAATCACTATGTCAAGGGATATGAACATGTTTACTTATATCATTTGGTATATTGCAAATGAATGTTAAATAAATCAACAAAGTCTGGAATGATCATTTTGAAGAAGTGATGAATGAAGAGAACCCAAGAGGGGAACTAGGAACATGTAAGCCAAACGGGTATGTGATAGATTGCATACAGCAGGAAGAGGTTGTAGAGGCACTTAGGAAAATTAAAAGGAAGAAAGTGCCTGGACCTGATGAAGTACCAGTGGATGTGATGAAGTAAATTGAGAAGGGAAGGTGTCAAGTATTTTACAAGCGTGTTCAATGATATTATTAAGAAAGAGAGAATGCAGGATGAATGGTGTAAAATCTTTGTAGTGCCCATTTTTAAACATAAAGGAGATATTACACTGTGTGCTAATTATTGCTCAATTAAGCTGACATCACATGCTGTGAAAATATGGCAGAAAATAATTGAAAAATGTCTGTGTGGAACAGTTGAAATTTGGACAGGTCAACATGGAGTTAAGTTGGGAAGGAGCACAACTGATGCCATGTTTGTTCTAGGAATCCTCATGGAGAAGCTCAGAGAAAAGAGAGAGCAACTGGGTATGGTCTTTGTGGAAAAGGTTTATGATCATGTACCAAGAGAATTAGTTTGGTGGAGTTTGTGACAGAAGGTTATGTCTGTCTTATCCAGGATATGGGTGATGGAAAGACTACCACAGTCAAAATCAGTTAGGGCTACAGCAGACAATTCCTAGTAAGAGTTGGCCAGCATCAGGGTCAGCACTGAGGCATTTTTTATTTTTTGATTGTCATAGATGTGATCATTGAGAATATATGAAGGGAGCCACCTTGGAATATGCTGTTTGCTGAAGACTTAGTGATCTATGCAGAAGATTGTGAGACTCTGCAAACAAACTTTGAACAGTGGCAACATGGTTTTGAGTAAACAGGAGAGTGAATGTTGGTGAGACTAAGGTTTTGATAACTGAGGGAGGCAGATTCATCATAAAGAATATTGCAGGCAGGAAGCTTAGAAGAGGGAAAGAATTGAAATACCTAAGATCAGTGGTGCCCTCCTGAGTTATGCCTTGGTGCACATGGTGGAGCTGACCCCAATTCTCTATGATAAAAAGCAGAAAGTACAAAACTGTAATTCAACCCATCTTAATGTATGGAACAGTGACTTGGCCAGCCACAAAAAAAGAAAGCAGTACATTCTCCGCTATGAAAATGAAGATGGTCAAATTGTTTGACACTCTATGACAGGAAACAAAGTGAGGTTGCAAGGGGCCTAATGCAGCTTACCCTAATTGAAGACAAGACGAAGGAGGCTAGGATACGTTGGTATGGACATGTTCAGCGGAGACCCAAGATTTATAGTGGTAGGATGGCCCTTGCAATGATCATGGTCAGAAGACAACCAAGGGCGAGCCAAAGACTCAGTACATAGACTGGGTATCAGTGGAGCTTAGAGAGATCAAGTTGCATTACAGCCAGGTGTACAATCTTGAGTTTTGGAAGAAGGTTATAAAAGTCACCATCCCTGAATAGGGAAGTAGCAAGGAAGAAGAAAAAAAAAGAAGAGTATGTAACCAGACAGGTAAAGCATATTCAAGCTATCTTTGTCCATTCAATTTGGACAAGCTATCAAATGGTATGTTGTTTTCAGTGTCCTAACATGTGAACCCCATTTGGTACTGGCAAAACATCATAGAATATTCAGTCTCTTCTTTGTGTTGGCTGTCATCTTTCTGACTTATGATCCAAACTTTAGTTCTGTTTGCAAGATCATTCCAAAATATACTATGTTCCTCTCACCAACAATACCCTTCTCCATCCAATGTCAATTTCAGACTGTAGTTGAAATTGTTTTGATTTATGGTAAAGTGGATAGATTTTATTTTTGCTGGAATTTAAATTAATTTGCCCATCTAGTTGCAATTTCCAAGTCCTCATTCAATTCATTCTGTAATATAGCTATTTCATGACCTGTGATATGAAGTGCAGTATTGTCTGCATACGTTTATATTGATGATTTAAAGCCACCTGGCAATCCAGAGGAGTACAGCAGGAAAAGAAGAGGCCTGAGCCCTGAGAAACTCCCACCATAAGTGGCCCTGTTTTTGAAAAACTACCATTTAATCTTACCGTTATTGTCTTGTACCATATGGAGTCTTTTATCTAAAGATATATCTTACACAGATTCCCACCTCACTGAGTTTCACTAACAGTTTATCATGCCAAACTCAATCAAATGCCACACACAGATCCAAAAAAGATTCTTACTGATTACTGTGGTAGCTTTTGTTGGAATCTGTGGAGAATGGGCTGACGGAGTGACACCAATACGTCCTGTATGCCATTTGGGTAGATTTTATTTTCCCTTCTTTTAAAAACTACCATAGAAGCCTTGGTTGTACTATTCGTTCCATTATTGTACCAAGGTAACTGGCAGGGTGAGAGCTGCCCAGAGAGCTTGCCAGTGTTATGAAGAGGAACAGTAACTTCTGACTTCCACCGATTAGGTACCTTCCCTTCTGTCCACAATTTGTTTATGATGTCCAGGAATCTGGCTTTAGCCTTCTTCCCAAAGTGCTTTATCACACGGCCATAGATGAGATTCAGCCCAGGGGATCTGCTTGGTTTGTGCTTCTCTATTACATCTTCTAATTCATGTATGACAAAGATCTTTCCAAAGCCAAAGTTGGGAGACCAGGGGAAAGAGACAATCTTTTGAGCTTACACAGAGCTCTTTTTCAGGTTTGGGAAACGTACTCAAAGGGTTACAGCTAAGTACAGGGTGGAACAAGTTGTTTGGCATAAGTAGTTAACACACATTTCAATATTTCCTTGTCTCTCTAATATCCTGGGACCAACACGCCTACAAGAGCACTGCATAAATCCAGTTAAATCTCTGCGCACATTTTAAAATTCTCTTTGTCTTTCCTCTTTAATACTCCATCTTGTGCATTTTGCAGTGGCTCTGTCCTCATCATTATACATGAGCCTGCTAGTCTTGGCATGATGTTCAACCAGCATATTCACAGATTCTTTGTCATCTAATGCCTCTACACCAACACTTTTCAGGCTATTGATATATTTTTTTAAAAATTGTAAGCCTTAGTCAGTTTGTTCTCAATTCTCTTTAGTATCGTCCATAAATCTTTTCCTCTATGAGGATCCAGCCTTTCACAGTTCTCTTCCCAATAATTTCATCTACATTCAGCTATTTTCCACAGTGACCTCTTTTGAGATTGTGTTCCATTGTTGGCTGGCCTATTTGTCTCCAGAGTTATGTTCAACCTCCAATCAAACTTGATCCCATTCCTTAATAAGACTTTTTATGCCAGTGTCTTTCCAATGTACAACCCATTTCTTTCTCTTGCCTTTGGGATGCTCTTTCTTGCTGATTTCTACACAGCAGATTCTAAAAGCTAAATGTATTCCTCAATGTTTTGTTTTATAGGTGTTTGAAAAATAATATTCTCAAGTGTAACTGTGAAATAGAACCAGTCAACTTTATGGAAGTTTCACCTCCTATTTATCAACTGAGAGCACACAAGCTTTCCGTTCAACAAGTGAGTACAGGTCAAAGATCACTTCCAGCACCTCCGAAATATCCCATGTGCAGCTCATGGAGATGCAAGTGCTCACCAAAGTTGCATCTAATGCAGACTGTGTGCCATATGATCTTAATATATAAGTCATAGTGTCAGCATTCAAGATGACTAAATCATTGTCAGTGATGGTCTCTTAGTAATATTCCATTCACATCCATTGTTCTGTTCCATCAAACCTATCTTTAGGCATTAAAATCTCCACAGATGATTGTTTGCTGCAGTTTCTCAATGCTATCACAAGGTTCTCTTTACCAGTTGGGCTGTCCCCAGGATGATAGACATTGATAGCTCTAAATTCCTCACCCCTGAACTTGACAGTGATACAGTTCAATTCAGTATGCTTGTTCATTTCATACACTTCCATATCTTTCATATTTGAGTATCTCCCTGACAATAAACATCAGACCTCCACCAGCTCTTCCCCTGCACTCCTTTCTGAAGCAGTCAATACCAGTAATAGATAAACTTTGTCAGAAAGCTTTGTTTCTTGTATAGCAGCAACATGGATATTTTGTTCATAAAAAACTTTACTAATTTTCCCAATATGGTTCCAAATACCCATTGCATCCAAATACATAATATTAAAGGTGGCAGTGACATATTTGACAACACCTCTCCCAGAAATGTCAAGAGGTGACGTGTCTGTTTTCCCGTACGCAGTAACGTATTTCCAAACTCTCTTCCACAACTTCATGGTGGTTATGTGGTTGTCACAGCCCAGTTAGCCAGAGATTTCCTCTGGGAAAAGTACCAGTACCACAGTGAGGTGGGGATGGTCTTTATGGGGAAACTTTGGGTATTATGGACAAGTCAGTCCTGTCTGTGTTAGGCAACCTTACATTATATAGTCAATATTACATTAATGTTAAATCAAGGATAATGTGGATATCTTGCTCCATGAAGGAAACAAATGTTTTTCTTTCAGATCTAGATCCTTTCAATGCAACAGCAAGCAGATAAGTATTCTATTTTCATGGTGAAGAGGGAAAAGTTTAAATAATATTAGTTATTACATATCATATTATTTAATACCTTTCATCCCAAAGGAACCCAAACTCTATTTATGAAACATCAGTGAAATGTAACCACCCTTCTAGCAAAGGGCACCATCAGATCTTATGTCCACATTGAACTGAGAGGGACCTCAACTTATAAAGATCTCATCCATAACACACTCAGAAAGTAAAGCATGCAGAACTCAGTTTATCTAGCCCAAAGAGAAGTGGTTGAATTTCAACCTATGGTTCCAGAAAGACCAAGAACTTCCAACATGCTTAAACAACTAAGCTGTCACTTCCAGCCATCTCTCTATTGGGTTTTCCTTCTACACGTACAATTGACAAACTCTGTGCCCCAGAGATGTGTGGGTGAAGGACAGAGATGAAGGGTAAGGGAATGGAGAATCTATTCATGTCTTTCCATTAACAAAAAGGCTTTCTTATGGCATTAAACAAAGAAGGAGACAGCAGCACGAGGCAAACAAATTTACATTAAAGCTGCACTTTGCTGGAAACAAAGTCTACATTTCTTCTGAAAAATTTCCGTCCAAGCGTATCGAAGATAGTATAGTTCAAAGTGTTTAAAAGGAGGGATGAAGACATTGTACGGGTATCTGAGGTTTCCCAGGAAATATTTGGACCTACATAATAGTTGGTCCTCCAGGCATATTTTTATGTATTGTGTGAAAAATTATCTCAGAGGAGGGATGAATTATCCAAAGAGGGGCTGATTCTGTCACTAGGAGGGTAATCATCTCAATTTCTTTTTCAGTCTTTAGCAAGGGGTACAAGACCCCAAGAGCCTCTTCCAGCTCACCAGTAAAAAGTTAAGGAAGAGGATGGCACACTGCTCTGGGTCTAATCTCTCATTAAAGCACAGGCAATTTATATAAGTACTCCCACTAATAGTAATGGGAGTTAGTTATTGTATGCAAATCCCTACACAAGGATGGGAAGATAAAACCTTTGAATGTAGAATATTGTGAGGAAAAATCTATTTACATGATGATTTTATAATTTATTTTGTATATCTGCTCTGTGCTGACAGATTCCAAGGAGACTGAATATAAAGGAAAACATGTGACTACAGAATATGCTTCAATCTGTGGGGTCAGCCGACATTTAAAAATCCCTCGACCCTAGCTTTTTGCAGTTTATTATCATACATCAGAGAAATCCCTTATCTGACGCAGCACTCCCCTTTGTTATGCTGCATGTTTCTCATTTAAATAATTTTTTTAAGTCACTGGCTACAGGGAATTTCCAAGGAAATGTTAAGAATTAAACAACATAAATCTTTATTATTGCAGAAAAAGTCAGTAGATTCAATCTCTTAATCATTTATGTGGATCAGTGTATTTGACATTCTTGCTTTTTTGGGTCTCATCCTCTCTCTCTCTCTCCCCCACCCCCCATGCACACAATATCAGGGATTAATGTGATGTGCCTACAAAGAGATTATTTGAATGAATTGCACAGTAGATTAAGGAAAATTTCATTTGGAGCATCCATCAAAATGAAACCTTTACTTACCAACAGAACACCATATCTCCCACCTCTCTGAGAATGTTGGGCCAGATCCGCAACAGTGGTAGAACTCTGCTCAGCACTGCTGAATGAGATAGGAGAGTTCAAGGCTGACTGTAAGGTTCAGCACCGAGCAGGGATTCTTTAAATTCCACTGGCTTGTAATGACCCTCTCAGCTGGGAATCACCAGAGTGCACTTCGTCCACCCTTCTTAGAGGAACCACTGACAAACCCTCTACTCCCTCCCTGTGGAAGGAGATGTGTAAAATAGCCAGGAATCCCCATTCCAGGGAAGTCCTTGATGCCTCATTAGGGCAGCTTTCTGGTCCCTTTGTGCCCCTTGAGCAGCATATGGAAATGTAGTGTGGGCCAGGATCTGTGCTGTAACATACAAAGATGCAATAATGTAATTAAAATACTTTACATTTCTATAGTACCTTTCGCGTGGACATCTCAAAATGCTTTTCAAATAATATGTCTCACAGCACATCTGGGGGACATATTATTACACCCATGTTACACATGAGTTAACTGAAACATACAAGTTAAGCAGATTTTCCAAGTTCATGCAGAAGGAAGGTCTGGAAAATAACTAATTCCTAGATTCATGGTCTAACCACAAGAAAACAGACCCCGTTAAGTATCCTCCCCATTCCAGTTTATTATTACCCAGTAAAATATAGTAATTTTACACTCATCTAGCTCTTTTTATCCATAAGGATCCAAAAACTTTATACGTTTTACAAGATACATCATCTTAATGATTTGACCCACCACTGAAGTGCAGCCACCTCTGAGGTGAAATGTAGCAACTTTAACAATGCAGAAGGATGCGTCACAACAATTTAGGACAGAAATTGAAGAATATCTTAATTGAAACTGCAGAGTAAACTTTTATTGACCTCATTGTCTAATTACATAAATTATAATTGAGCTAGGACATACAGACTACTCTATTTAATTTTCCAGTGTGTTGGACCTTCAGTGTATGTCCTCACCGTTTCTTGCTCACATGAAAGTCCTTCTCCCATTTCTTAAACATGTAATATCTTCTGCATCTCATTTTCATTATATTTTCATTGTTTAGCATTTCACATATAGGGCCAAATATTGGTTCTTGCTACATCTCTGGAGCCGAGCCTATCACTGCTGTGTGATCTGGCTGCGATCTATGGCCACAGAGATCTGATTGGATTCTGTAGAGCCAACCTTTCCCCAGGCAAGGTTGTGTGGTATTGATGAGGCCCCCAGAGTCTTGACTTCTCTCCATCTGGAAGCAGAGGCTCTCCATTGTGTTGTGGGGGGGAAAGCTTGAGGAGACACAGAGCATGTGGTTCCAAAAGTGGGGTTCTCCCCAGTTGCTTTATAGACTGTCATGGGGAACCGTTAAGGGTACCTTTACACCTAATGTAGCACCATCCCCAGCTGACAGTTCCCAATAGATATTTTAGTTGGCTCTTTGTGGAAGCTCCATTTCAGCTGTCATGGTGTTGAGGCCTGTGACATGCCCTCTGACGTTCAGACTCATTCCCTCACCTTGGTCCACCACAGCCCAGCTAGATTAACTTTACCAACAAAACATAGGTGCTCATCTTTTCTCCCAGCCATTTTGGAGAGGAGGGTGTCTGAAGGGCCAGGGAGTTATATTTGGGCTGGGGTTGTTCAGTATTGATTGTACTTAGTCACTAAGTGATAAGCAGGCTATTTTATGATTATTTATATGACAAATTTTAATAGGTTGTAAATGTTAAGTGTTGTAGCCCTGCCCACTTTTCCCTACAAAAGAATAACCAGTATATTTTGTTTGCTTGCATAAAAATGGTTATTTTTCTGCCTCTCCTCTCTTCTGAATGGCAGCTGGATGGGACGTGAGTTCCATGGGGGTGCTGCAGTCTGACTCGTGTAGGCACAGCCTGGAAAAAGAGAATATCCTGAAACCATGGTAGGATGCTCAGTGGTGCAGGTATAAATGAGTTCCTCTCTTCCATAGCTAAGCAAATGGTGATCACTTCATCCCAGTAGTGCTGTGAGTTTGTGTTCTCAAGAGGTCTCACTGGTGCTCCACCAGTTTACAGTATTGTAAGGGGCTACTGTGTAAATCAGTCTAATGGTTTGGCTCTTAATGACTTGCTAATTAATTAGCTCAAACATTCTTGAAAATGGAAGTGTGTGTGAATACATACCTATATGTTTACATGAATATAGTTTTCAAACTTTTGCCTAAATGTTATTATATTTCCATTTTTTTTTTCCTGTGATAGAAACACAAATTAATTCAATCAACAAAACATTTTCATTGTAGCTGACCCTTGCTGGAGTGATGGCTCCACCAATGTCTGCAGAAGCGTGTGTCAGTGATGCTGATTCTGGGCCATCTTTTAGATGTTGCTACAGGGGATGTCACCATTTCTTCTTACAAATGATATCTGTTAGCCTGCCCAACAACTGTAAGGCCTGTCCCTGAGTCATTTCCTTGACATCTGATTTTGAAAACTTTCTCTGGCAATCTTTCAGAGCCATGTGGTAACTATATCAAACCACCTGAGCTTATACCTCTCCATGCTAAGGATATGTCTCCACTTAAAATGCTACAGCAGCATAGCTGCAGTGCTGTAGTACTTCAGAGTAGACACTTCTTCTGCCACCAGGAGGGTACTCCCATCAGCGTACAATGTACAGGGAGCCTGGGTACCTAAATCAGGCTTTGTGGTTCTTAGTGGTGTTCCTGTGATATTCTAGTTGTCTACGTCCCTTTGTGCATTCAGGCCTCTGTCATCATGTGATGCCTGGAGGAGACTAGCTGCCCCAGCTCACCCTCTAATTCATACTGGTCAGTTGTGGTTACTGGATGGATGAGTGGGGGGTCTTGGCTTGACTGAAAGAATAAGAACAGAAAAAATAAGTGGTTTAAGCCTTATTGCCTCACTAAGAGACACCTGGAATTACTCCTGAATATTTGACTCAGGCTGATGAGAGGTTTTCTTGACACATCCGTTCATTGGATAGAGGTTGTCAAGGGAGACCCTACATCAATGATGTCTGTGTATGCCTACTGACAAAACAAAATGGAAAAAATACATAATGGAATAGTTGGTTGCTGCTTTCCCTTCAGCTGTTGGTTTTTTCATTCAGTATTTGTCCTTTGAGTTTAGAAGTTTGGGGAATCAATGAAAGTACGGAATCATTATGTAATACTAAATGGATAGATTAATGTGCCAATTTTGCTGTATAATCTGAAAATCTACTACAATTAGTGTATGAAATATTACCATTTACCGACCCACTATAATGCAGTTTTAACTCATGTTTGTAAAAGAATTGTTCCCAGTAGTACAGTATTGCCCAGTTGTATGTGATCATGTAATAAAAGACCCTGTTATATGGAATCAGGGCAGGATGGCAGAGCACCTTGATCTCTTTTTAAAACCCTAAAAAGTAATCATTCAGACTGTCTGCTGTAGTTTTTAAATTGCTGAAGAGACTTGCTGATCTAAAACACAAAACTCACTGTTTGTATTTTTACCTGATCTGCTAAATATGTTTGTATTTACTCCTTTCCATGTGCTATGCCTGTGCATATTATACATGAAGTGTATTTTACCAGCTTGAATGTTCTATATTCAAATTGTGGTGTGGATGGCCAGTTAGCCATGGTTTCACACACAAGTTAGGCAAGCTGCTGCCGAGAAAGAAATTGGGATTAAGAAATGGTACTTCATTTCCTCTCTAACATCATTAAACTGAAGCAGTTTTGAACATACAGCTTGTATTATTGAGCAGCCTAATTTAAATGTAGCTCTATCCCCAAACAATAAATAACATACATCTGGCTACCATGAGTCATCACTTTTGCAACAGTGTCTACAGAGCCGCCTGTTTTGCAGGAGCACAGTTTACACAGTAAAGGTATTAATAATTTAAATTACATGCAGAGACCTTTGGTAGATTTAAGGCTGCCTTGCACTGAGGTCAGTCTCTTCGGAATGCTTTTCTGATCACAGTGTGATTGGGGTGGGAGTACTTGGAGCAGGGAGCCTGAGCGATTCAGAAAACAACTCATAAATCACTGAACATCTTCCCTATTAATATAGCCCTGTTCCTGGGTGTGTAATGACCTCATGATGATGTTGCTTTTACAAATCATTTGCTTTTCGCGTTCAGAGAAATAGAAATAGTATCCTCTTTCAAATTAGATAAATACATTACCTATGTAGGTAGGAACTATGAAATCTTGTGGCTTTGTGTTTTTCTGTGTAATCACATAATGAGACTTTTACCTCTTGCGAGATGCTTTGTTGCCCGAGAGCCTATTTAAACTCTGTTAATTGAAGTAAGAGTATTTCCGGCCCTTTTAGACTCTGTCTAACCTTACTATTTTAATTTGTAGTAAGATGCAGGAACCACACTATTGTGTTGTTACTAAGCAAAGGCTACTGATTGCCAGCAGTCGTACCAGGCTCTACTACTTGCGTCACTGTTCCTAGGAGATGCTATTCAAGTGTCTTAACATATCCTCGTAGCAAATAGTATTTGCACTTGCTGTGCTCAGTTTCAGCACTAATTGATGCTTGCTTGTACCATACACAAACACACAAGCTTTACCATAGTAACCGTTTCTTCATTAGCAATGTATTTTGTTCCAACCAAAGCCTCTCTATAGCTCAATGCATGAAGATAGGGCGCAACTCTCACATTTATTCTTAACTGAATCACTTTGTTGATGCGCCACTTGCTAGCGTCTATATCAGTGTACAATTCGCCCAAAGTATACCAGATCACTTGTGGCTTGGATAAAGAGATATTTTCCTTAAAGTTGTCAGCTAGATTTAAAAAAAATAATAAAAAAATCGGAAGCAAATAAACTCCTTGTTGAGGCCAATAGATCTATTCAACCTTAAAATCTTAATCTGGAAAATAAAAAAGGCAGGTTATAGATGTCCTTACATCAGTAACGGTGTTCAAACACTTGAAGCCTTCTCTAGCGTGTTATAAAGCATTCTCAAAAAAGATTGCCTTTTTAAGGGTTAATAAATGCTCCAGAGTGTGTACAACCACCAAAATGGCATTGATCAAATAATGCTGTTACACTAGAGGTGCACTGACACCCATCCTAACTAGCAGGGAGCGCGACTACGGCAGGGGGAAATGACATGCCTTCTAAGCGATGTTGTGACAAGATTATTCTTCCTTGTCAGCTGATCATTATTTAGCTAACAGTTATAATAGTAAAGAGGAGTCTATTACGCTGTTAAATCCAGATCAAAACTTTACATCAGTGAAGCTGAACTCCTTCCCTCCCCCCCCCTTTTATTTTGGCGTGTTTCATATTGTTTTCCCCGTCAGTGTAATTAACTTTTATGAAGCAGCCTCTACCACAGAGCCTTTATGATGAAGAATGGCAAGCAAATAACGACCTCACGTAGGGATCGTTTAAAGTAAGTACCAGACTCTTAGGGTGTTAAAAAAACAATAAGGCAGCAGCTGTATTTGCACCGAACAATTACGGGCGGGGGGAGGGGGTGTCTCGTTAGATGGGGAGTGACCCAAGCTCTAGCCTTCCTCGGCTCTGGTAGCAGTTAGTTAGTTACCCGGGGCCTCGGCCCCTTTGCTGGGGGCGCTGAGTCCCAGTGGAAGCCGCCGCAGCCTCCAGGGCGGCTGTGCTGCCGACCTACTAGCCGGGCAAACCGGGCAAAGCGCTGGAGCCAACCTGGCTGGTTGCAGGCTCCTGCCCGGCGGCTCCCCTGAGCCGGGGGAGAGCGGCAGCACCGCGATTGCCCGGCGGGGTGTGCAGGGCAGCGAGGCCGGCTCGGAGAGGAGAGGCGGCCCGGCGCGGCTGCGCTCCCCTCCCTCCCCGCGGCAGCAGGAGCCGCTTTCCCCCGCCTGCTGGTGGGGTCCAAAGGCAGGGGGGGGGGGGGATGGGAGCCTCTCTGTGAGCCGCCCGGCTGGAGGGCGCCCCGGTTTCCAGCGGGTTTAGGGGAGCTCTGCATCCCTGTGCCGCTGGCTGGCTCTTCCGGAGGAATCTGCCCGGCTCTGCTTAGGTGAGTGCCCCCGTCCGTGCGACGCGGACCTCGCCGCCCAGCGCCCCTCAGCCCTGCCGCGCTCCAGGGACAGCCCCCGCCGGGCAGGGCTCCGGGCACTGCGCTCCACCACTCGCCCCAGCCGGGCAGTGCCCCGGGTGTGCAACGTTCCCGCGCGCCCCAGGCGTGCAATGCTCCTTGATGCCCCATCCCTGCAGGGAGCCCTCCAAAACTAACCCCCTCCGCTCAGTAGTTCCCCCCCCTTCCCCACACACACCGCTCAGGTCTGGCCCCGTCCATGCCCTGACTCCCTGGAGCAATCCAGTGCAGCATGCACCGGGCTCTCCCCGGCACTCACCCCCCCCCCAAACTCAGCCCGGCTATTCCCTAGCACAGCCCTGGGGAATCACTCCCCCAAAGCCCGGTCCTGCCGCGCAAACCCTCCTGTGGCTCCGGCCGGGCACCGAAAGGCTCAGGTTAGTCACTTGGGAAGGGCCGGGCGGGGGTGAGCGCTTAGCTTGGTTGCCCGGTGGCTCTAGCCTGGAGGCACAGCAGGAGGCAGGGAATATCCCCGGGCTGGCGGCTCAGGCTGCACCTTGGCATTTGGATCCCGGGGGAGCGCGCAAGTGAAGTGGGCAGGCGGCGTCTGGGCGCTCGGGACGCGGGGAGCCGGGCGAGGCGGGTGGCTCTGCTCTAAATCGGTCATGGGGGGCAGGAAAGGGACTGGGAAGCGCCCCAGGGAGATCGGGACCGGAGGAGGGCCTAGGTGGGGAAGGGGAAGAGTGGGAGATCGAAAGGGCCTCGGGGGAGGTCAGGAGGCATAAAGGGAAGGGGCCCCTGCGCGCCAGCATCTCTCACTTGCACTGAAAGGGACCGTCCCCTCCCCCCGGAGAAGTCAGCTGGCTGGCAGGCATCTCCGGCCGGCTCCTCTAGCGCCAGCTTTACCTGGGCGGTGCCAGGGGCACAGACGGGCGCTGCAGAGAGCTGCTTTGGCACTGGGACAGGCTCGGGTCTCATGGCAACCCCTGACTTCTTCTTCTTCGGCTCATCAAACAACTGTTGCAAAAAGCGGCTGCGTGGCATGAAAATGTGGTTTTAGGGGTGGGTGTTTTGTTTTGGTTTTTAAATGTCTTTAACTGTACGCTCCTTGCCAACAAGAAGCAAAGCTCCCTGCAGGCTGCTTGTCCTGATTCCTGGCAGCCTCGCCACAAACCTCTGAGGTAGGTGAGAGGGTCGTCTTGGCTCCTGGGAAGTGTAACTATTGTGTGGAATAAGGTAGATGGGGTGTGGGGGGCGGGGGAGAGGAGCCGTTCAGTAGGGGACATGTGGGGGTGGGAAGCTCCTTTTCCTTCTTCCACGTAGCAGTTTGTCAGCTCTGAATTAGGAAACTTTCTGGGGCTTCTCCTGTGAAAGGAAGCCCCAGTTGTATGTAAACAGCACCGCTCAGGAAAGTGATGGGCAGAAGACAGTGTGAGGTAGTTTGTTTGCTCATTGTTCAGACTTTTGGCACTACAACTCCTATGTGCACATTTGGATTCCGAATCAATAGTCAATTATGGTAGTCAGGTATTAATCACCTAGAAAGTTCATTAATGGTGACTTGTTTCTGAGACAATAAGATTCTTCAGGCTATCTTTTTGCCCAATTTGGGCTCCAATGTTTACAAAGAGAAATGAAAGTCTATGTAGATCCAGCTGTTATCCCAGTTAGAAACAAACAAAAAATACCTCTTCCTTGCCCTCCCCCATCAACTGTCCCCATCCCCTCTGCTTCATCAATGAATGGTACATTTCGGGAGGGGAGGGAGATGTGTAAGAAGCATACAGGTTGCTTAGCACTATGTATCGCATAGTGAGTGTCAGTCGTGATGTTTTTAAAAAATACATTGGTTCAAATTAAAATACGATTTAAGTTACTTGTTTAAAATACTTTTGAGAACTGTTCATACTTCATAGGTTTTCAATTTGTTTTGTTGTGCATTTAGGAGTTCTATAATCCAATGACCCGTCCATTCAGTGTTTTCATTTTATAAATCCTGTAGTTCAGTTGTTAGAGCAGAAAGGTGGGAATCAAGAATGATTTATTGTGTGACCTTGCGTTTGACTCTCTGTATGACCTTGGACAACTCACCGAACCTCTTTGTACCTCAGTATCCCCAACTGTAAAACAAAGGACAATTATACTTATTCATCTTTGTGAAGTGCTTTCATATAAGTGGTCGAAAGACTGTTGAAATGTAAAATATGAATGATTATTTATGTTAGAAAACTTCAGTACATTATATCTCTTTTGTACAATTGGTAAATGAGCAGAGATAGACATAATCTAATCTAATCCCTTTCTAACCTTAATCTATTTTTTAAAAATAAATCACAATCGCACCAGATGTCAAAAAGTTAAATTGGTGTCTTGTCAGTGAAGTCAATGGAACTACAATGATTTACCTCAGCTAAGGCTCTAGACCAATACATTTTAAACTTTTAAAGGCAGCAATCCTATTACACTGTCTCTGTTTACTGATGGTTGGGTTTCTACCAAATCAAATCAAATTAAAAATGTAAGCTCTTCAGTAGTTTTTTCTTTTGTTTATAGGAACATTTTTAATATTACAGAGTATGAAAAATAATATGCAACTGGCCAGGAACACTATAGTCAGACAGACACGACGTTATAACTTAGAACAGTACTTTGGATTGTCTGCTGTATAGTTATGAATAATCTAGGGAAAGACTCAAGCACATTACTTGAAAAAAAATTAAAGGGACACCCTGTTTACCTCAACAAAGAGAAGATTAAGGGGTGACTTGATTACTGTAAATACCTACATGGGAACAAACATTTGATAGTGGTCTTTTTAGTCTAGCAAAGAAAGGTAAAACAGGACCCAATGGCTAGAAATTGAAACTAGACAAATTCAGACTAGAAATAAGTGTAACTGTTTAACAGTGAGGATAATTAACCATTGGAACAATTTACCAAGGGTCAAGGTGGATTCTTCCTACTGGCAATATTTAAATCAAGATTATATTAAATTAGATTACATTTTTAAATCAATTTCTAAAATATATACTCTATATATTTCAGTGCTCTGTGTTATACAAGAGGTCAGACTAGATGATCACAATGGTCCTTTCTGGTCTTGGAATCTGTGAATCAACTTGAAATATAGTCAATATTTAAAAAATTACAAATAGTTTCAGGTACTATATTGGCACGTCTCATGACAATTTTTGTGGGGTTTTTTTTCCAGCAATTACTTTTTTTAATTTTTTTCCCCTCCCCTTTTCCTTTGTGAAAGAACTAGACCGAAAAAGAGGGGAAACTAACAAACTGACTATACAGGGGAAACAGTGGAACGGAACATACAGAAAGTACTGTAGAATGCCCAGTTAACACAGTGGCAGAAAAACAAACAAAATATTGTTTTGTCTCTAATCTATTTCAATTAGTCATTTTAGATGTTACTGGTAAAAATAGTAAGAAAACAATGTTTTTTTTATATATATACACTGACACTTTTCCTTAAAGTAAGCAACTTATATTAAGAATAAAATAAACTTCTGCCTTTCAAATGCTGAAGATACATGGAAGGCTGGACTCTGGTATTGATTCACTGAAGTATTTAATCACACGCTTAATTGGAAGCATATGAGTAATCTATTGATTTCAATGTGACTTTTATGCTTAAAGTTAAGCATGTGGTTAAATGTTTCACTGAATCAAAACTGTGTTTTGTCCATTATCTTAAATTTAAATTTTGTTATCTCCAACAATTTAGCAACAGGATACATACTTGAGAAGTTATGACCATCTGACTATTCCTGGCCAGAGTGCAATGACTTTATAGCAATGTCCTGAGTTATTTTGTAGAAAAATAAAATAATAAACATGGCACCTTCTTACTCAGCTATCTGCTCCCTGGGTATTACTGAATCATAGCTCTTTACTTAGCTATTTACCCCCTTTCACCTAAGTTCTTGCTAATTAGCACTGCAGAGCTAATACAAATAGAGAAAAATGAGCTGGATTCTATTCAGTATTGCACATGCTCAGCAAAATGTAGTTAAATTCTAAGTTCATAATCTTTCTTAGTACTGATGATAACAAAAGGAACTATATTCCATCTTTATTTTTACAACCCTAGTAGAGTTTGCACCAAAATTATTTTTGACTTGAAAAGGAATAGCATTTGCTAAAGACATAAGTGAGAGAATGCCCATAAAATCCTGTATTCTTATTTTACTACAGTTATTTTTCAATAGATAGTCACTTTAAAATATGAATTATCACTTCAGCTATTTAATTTCAGGTACATAAGTATCTGCATACATAATTTTTTGCAAAGGTTAAATCCACAGGATTATAATACTTTAATATTGCTTTAAATTACACTTTATTTGTTTAAAAGGTCTCCATTATACTCAATTACATTCGATATAATGTACTGCTTTTTCCTGAACACTGGAATACAATCTTCCATTAAAAGACTATATGTTTATACACTAGCTAAGTACTCCTTGAACCTCGTTCATAAGTGAAAAATAAATTTGCTGGTATCAACTTGTTTCTTAGTTCAGGAGAAGTAGTGAGGTCCAGTGATTAGGACACTGGATTGGGATTTAGGAGACCTGCATTCTATTCATGGCTCTCTTACTGACCCACTGTGTGACCTTTGGCAAGTCAGTTTAACACTCTGTGTCTCTTTTTCCCTATTTACCCATTTTCTCTCTTGTCTCTTTAGAATATAAAGCTCTTCAGAGTAGAGGCTCTTACAGTGTGTTGAGACAGTGCATAGCAGAATCTGGCCCCAGTCTCTGTTAGGGAATCTATACAGTGCTGTACTACAAATAGTAAAGAATAATAGTCAAGGTTTTTCTGTTTCCCCTAAACCACAATGATTTGGCATGATAGCTAGTCACTGTTTGAGAGATGCCACGCTGTGAATAGCAGGGCTGTTGCAGTTCAGGTCTGAGGTGCAATGGAAGAACTGGTTTGTAAAAAAAAAAAAAAAAAACCAAACCAAAACAAAAACCAACAACAATAATAAAATCACTTTTATGAACACTAACATTTATTGAACTTTCTCTTTCACACAAAAACACAGACATTCTCAAAGGAGAAAATAACACCCAGAAAAAATTCATATGCTTCCTCTCCAGAGAATTGCACAAGTTTATATTATGGACCCAATCCTGCATTTCCTGCACACTCAAGATTCCCGTTGGGGCTAATGTATGTCTGTATTATATGCTTTGTGAATGTCAAAATACAGTATTTATGACTTTATAATATGCATATTAATGACAAAGTGTTCATTAAGGACATAAGTTGGCACAGAATACCTCTCCCCAGCAGAATCTTAATTTTCTGTTTGTGGATAGGGGGGTGAGGTGGGGGAACTGGAGTTTCCAAGTGCATCTCTTTTCCTTGCTCACTGTACATCTGACTTGGTTTAGTAAGAGTGAGAAATATCATTAAGAAGCTATGGAAGTAATGTCTGAACTTTATAAATTACTGTACTTCAGAGCTGAATTAAGTTCTTGATAGACCACTGGAACAATGTTTACACTTTAAAATGTGAGCTATTTGGTGATAAGTCCAACTATGTTCTTTTGACTTTCATATACAACAGAACCACAGTAGAGGGTACAAATGCCCTCTGGTTCATTGTTAAGTCTTTTAGCTTGAGACGGGGTTGTTTCCTATGAAAGGTTTACTGCTGAAAAATTGACTTTGAAAATGATCTCTCATCTGTTGCAAGTTTTATTTCTGCCTTTCATCACTGTGCAGCTGCCAGAATAAGGTAATATAAAACAAAGAACATATTTTCACATATTGGTACAAGGCAAAGTAAAACAAAGCTCTGCCCTGGTTCTCTCCTTTCATTTCTCCTAAGAGTCTGAACTTCTGTGTATGGAGATTTTGACTGATAAGATAGCAGTTCTCTCTAATGCTATATTATTTTTTCTTTAGGGAGCTAAGTATAAGATTTTCCAAATATCTAGTGATTGTGGATGCCAAACCTGAGATACCCTAAAGTGACCTGATTTCTACAAAAGGCATTCTGAAAATAAGAGCTCTTTAAAAGGTCTCAAGTTTTGTACCCCCAAACCCACAAGTCATTTTGAATATCTTGACAGAAAGAAACTCTACTCAAATATGTCTCTTCAGAACATTTTTATTGTTCAAGTAAAAAACTAAAGGGGTAATTTAGTGGTTGGGGGCTCAGCAAAAAGTAAAGCAAAATTTAGAGGAAAGTCACTGAGATTTACCAAAAGCAAAATGAACATTTATTGAACACCAGTTGTGATTGCCTTTCTCAAGAGAGTAGTCCCATTGCTCTGAACAGGACTTGCATGACTAAGGTGATCACAGTTTGGCACCAAATAAATGACATACATTTATGACAAGAAAGATTTTAAAAAATCCAGACAATTTATAAAAAGCACACACAGAAAACAAGAATTAAAAAAGAAAAGTTATACAGGAATGGATTAGCCAGGTAATATATGATAGTAATGTTAATGGAATCTCCAGAAGCCTGAAAAAACAATAGTCAAATCATATATGTCAAAGTAGACCAGATCTGAAAGAGAGCAAATCAGAAGATCTCACTGCTTCAGAGACACTGAACAAAAGGATCACAGCTTCAAAAACTCTGAAAACAAAATCAGGCTGGTCTTTGCAGACTCAAAGATTTCATGCTACCAAAATTGCTATGCCCTGCATGGTCTCAACAGCTGTACAAAATTCATTTGCTTGTCGTTGGAGGGGCACATCCCATCTGAGATGTGGATGTGTGACTGTTACACATAATTAAACAAAACAAGTACTTGCGATTTTAGCAAGTTAATCAATGTGTCAGAGAGAGTCAGAGATGTGGCAAGCAGTTAGCCTTTACTTCAGCATCTGGAAAATACCATTCAGACTTCAGAGGTGACTGTTCTCAGGAGATTCCTTTAAAATGTAATGAAAAACAAAAAACGAAACACAACACACACAAGATGAATATGGTTCAAAGTGGCTGAAAAAAATTGGGGAAAATGGTTGGATTTGTTTATTATCTAGTATTTACGTAGCATGTTAGGTTTAAGCTCTGCTTCACACACACACACAAAAGCCTTTGGCCAATTCAGTGAGTTCAGAAGACAGATTTATCCCATTCTCTGCTAATATAGTATCTGAGTTGCCCAATATCTATAGACAGAATAGTAGAATCTTCTCTTGAATTATTACACACAAAATTCTAAAAGAGATTAGAAGTTGTTGACGAGACAGAGGTGTCAGGAGGTCATGCAAAGCCACCAGAGTCACCTCAAGAATTGCTTATTTTATCCAGCAAAATACTAATTTCTAAGGAACGACTTTTGTGAAGAGATGATTGAGCTAATATCTGTTCTCTTAGTTCTTTGGAAATACCTATAAAGAGCCTAAACAGTGAAAGAAGTGCTCTATGCCTTTTCCCCCTTGCTTCCAACTGTCTTATCTTCTCTCTCATTATCAGTTTGATGGTCGAACTGGTTCCCATGCTTTTTTTTAGTTACAGGAGGTAATAGATACAAATAAATTCAGCATATACCTCTTTCCCCTTTATAGAATGGCAGCCAACATTTTGAGTTATTGCATTCAATACCACATGATTTCCGTGATTAGGAAGAAAGGGAGAGGCCCATCATCACCATGCTTAATTGCATAGGTTGCAGCTTAGACTGCCTGTACAATGATGCTCTTGGTTTGTATGCTGACCTTCTCAGACTGGTGAAACTTAACAGACCTGCCCAAAGTGACCTGTGGGCTAGAGTATCTGGCATTGCAAACTGGTGGTGCTTCCAAGACACTGGTCTCTAGGGCACACTGCCTCTTGCAATAGAGTGGTGTCTATTCAGTGTGGTACCGGGCTACTCACTGGCAGCTTGTTTAAGACAATGGGAGGCTTTCCATTTAACTTCAGTAGGAATTAGAATCAGGCCAAAACTGTCGTTTTGAAAAGATAGTTGGAGTAATACTAGTTCAGCATGTTATTACAAGAAATATCATGAAACAGACGGCAAAGTTTAACTACACACGTGGATTAAGCAAATTGAACAGTTTACCTATTGGAAATACAAAGAACTTCCCATCAGACAGTTTGTCACAGGCTTCCTCAGGTCTGAGTGAATGTCTCTAGCCCAATGAAATGTCTCTGGGCAGTCTCAAGGAAATTTTCTATACCACATGGATCTTCACACTTTATAGTACAACCAGTTACTTCATCTTTCCCTCTTGTAGTCAAATGATTTGTAGCCCATCTTTGAGGCAGTTCTGCAATAGATGGGGACAATAAACAAAAAAGGTCTGATTTATTTCAGAGGTGCCGAATACCCACAGCAAACATTGACTTCAACTGGAATTTAGCATTCAGGCCCAATTCAGGCATTTAACAATCAGGCCCAATATTTTTAATATTCACTTCTGTAAGCGTTTTGGGTTCCGTGGGAGGCCACAGTGGCTTCCTACAGGGGAATAGCTCGCGCTTTGCGAGAGATCAGTCTAGGCAATTTGCCCTCAGGCAGGGCGAGCGAGCAAGGAGTCTATCGCTCCAACCCCTAGGCAGGGTGAGCAGGCGGATCGCTCAGGCCTTCAGGCAGGGCGAGCAGATGGATCGCTCTGGCCCTCAGGCAGGGCGAGCGAACAAGGAGTCTATCGCTCCGGCCCTCAGGCAGGGCGAGCAGGCGGATCGCTCAGGCCCTCGGGCAGGGCGAGCGAACAAGGAGTCTATTGCTCCAACCCCTAGGCAGGGTGAGCAGAGGCGGCAACGGCTTCAGGCGGGGTCAGGAGGTCAATTATCCTGGGGTGGCTAGGGACAAGGGGAAGGGGAGGGTGACGCAGGCCCACCCATCTCCACTGCGTCCCAGCCCAGGGCCCTAGCAGTGGCAGAAGCGGCTACCACTGTGCCGGCGGGGCTCCTGCCGCAACACACCGGCAATACGGCGGCTTCAGCCACAGGCCGTGGCTGTCCCTGGGCTACTTCCTCCCCACTGACCCTAGTACCTGTTGCCTCCGTGTCCCAAGGATAGTCCACCTGGGGTAGCGTTGTTAGTCCTTCCTCGTCGACCGGGGGTAAGGCAGGAAACTCCTCTTCAGGGGGCAGCTCCTCCAGGTCGTTGTAGGAGGGGAGCGGGTCGGCCTCGGCCAGCTCCTCCAAGTCCTGCCCCGCTGTAGGGAGGGGCTCGGCGGCTGGCAGTTCCTCCAAATCCAGCCCGGCCTCCGGGGGTGTCCGCCACTCGGGCTGCTCTGGGGTCTCAGCCCAGTCTGGTAGTCCCAGAGCACGGCCCCGGGCTCGGGGTCGGGGTAACTCGGCCCAGTCATCCTGGCCGGGTTGCCTTGTCCAGCTCCTCGAGGGCCCTATCCAATCCCCGGGCCCAGGTGGGGCCGGGGTTCGTCGTCGGCGGTTAGGCTCTGGCCTAGGCCTCTGCTGGCAGGGCAGCACATCTGCCTCTGCCAGCAGCCTGGGCCCTACTGAGCTCAGGGGCCAGGCTTTTGTATTTCCCCTTCCTGTTGGGGCTCCGCCCCGGGGCTGCCAATTGGCCTGGCCGGGTGGCCCTATCACGGCCCGGGTCTCCTGTTGCCGGGCAGACTCTGGGGCAGGGTGTGAGTTGGACCAATCAGAGCTCTCGGGTCCTTCCCCAGGCTCTGGCTCTGTGGGAGGCCACAGTGGCTTCCTACAACTTCCAACTTCACGTGAGTACTTGTTTTCAATACCAGTCTTGGAGGAGAAACCTGGGCATGTCAGCTAGGCAAAACATTGTGAAGGATTTGCCCCAAGACCAACAATTAAAAGTTATTTATAGAAATTAATAACAAAATTATTCATAAGATAACTATGCATAGATATCCAGCACACTAATAAAAATGAAAGACACTGGCATACTGTTTGCACTGCTTATGGCTACAACATCAGATTTTGAGAGATTTGGGTAAATTGCATTCTCCAAATACATGAACAACTCATGTATCTGCGAGTAGAACTGGGACTATAGTATCTGTCTTATCAGAGTACTGATATCAGTGATAATCCATACTTGTGAAAATAGCAAAAGCTTCCCCATTAAATATAACGTAAGATTGTCACCAACACCTTGAGCTAAATTCCCTTCTTTGTCAGGCTAGTGCAACACTGAAGTCAACAGGACTCCAGAGGTGCAACTGAGAAGACAATATAGCCCATCAGAAGGTTCAGCTCATTAACAGACTTGGCTAGAATTGAATAGACAGGAGAGAAAATCATCTGCAGCTGATCCTAAGGTTGGAGTCATATATGTTGGGGAAGTTCAATATAATCATACTCATTATCCACTGTGATTATGTGGAGCTCAAGAATAATTCATTGTGATCCTCCTTTAAAGCATAGCCGTACTTCAGCATTTCCCTGATTAAGCCATTGGTGATTTTTCATATTTAAAACTATTGTTAGTTGGCAGCAATTTAGAAGATTGAATTCCAGCCAGAAAATAAACAATAACTGCAACCAACTATGTGGGGAGATTTTACATGCACAAAAGTCAGACATTGTAAAGTTAGGATTCCATGCCCCAGATTCTCCACTATGGTGGGCTGATCTGTGCTACGCTGCTGGTGCAATGTGGTCCAAAAGCCAGCGTAGCCAACTGTGGATGGGTCACCCCAGTATAGGCACGTTCCCTGGTAGCATAGAGGCAATACAATGGTTCCTCTGCCACCACGCCTCCCTTAACCCAGAATAGGAGGTGCTGCTGAAGGACAGGCACCATGGCTGAGTCTTCCCTATGCCCCAGTGCTTTCCTGATGCTGTAATAGCCCCTTGATACCATTAACAACTGGTGTAATTTACAACAGACTTCAGGCTGCTCTAGCGCTAGCGTAGTAGCCTGGCACACAGTCATCCAAGAATCACTGTGCTGTTAGCTCCTCAGCACCAGCAAGGAATCTAAGCTCAATGATTTAACTCCTCCCTCCCACACACACACCTTTCCCTTCCCCGTTTTCCACACGTGGGGTTTGATGCCCCTTGCCCTGGAGTCCGTGGAGTTGCATGGGTGTAAGAAACAGGAAAATCAGGCCCATGGTATATTTTATTAATGATGTTTACATTGCATGAGCATCACATAGTGAACTGCATTAAAAAAAATCCACCTTCTGGCAAATACATTCAGTGAGTGAAAGTGAGTGGATTAAGAGATGCCACTGAATAATGCGTCTGGGAAACTTTTGCAGACAAGCACCATCCAAGAATTGGTTCCTGCTTCTTTGAAGTCAGTGGAAAAATTCCCTTCGACTTGAATGGAAGCAAGATTGGGCCTCTAGTGTCTGAAAAAGGAGAGCTGCTGGTGGAGAAATCCTTTTTGGGTTTTCTCTACATAAAAATTGTGCAAGAATCAGAAAGATTCTGTTGCCCAGTAATCTAAATATAATGAAAATCTTATGAGGAAGGGGATTGGCAGTAATAACTCTTCACCTGTCTTTTCCATCGGCTTCCCACCCTTCTGAACTGTTCTCAGCAGAATGCTCTTTAGTCCATTGTCATCTTTGTACTGTCTCTCTTGCTCTTTTCTTCTCATGGTAACATATTCATAGCAAAGAAATTTCCATCCATCATTAGTCATTATAAACCCAGAGATCACAGAGACCATTTCCTGCTTCCAGTTTTTTGTTTTCTAAATCTGTTATACATAACAGAAACAGACATACACACCCCTCCCTGCGTCTCTTCTCTACCTGTAAGTTGCTGAACATTGTCAGCTCCCATGGCAATCAGCTGAGAGTGCCCAGGCCATAAATGTTACCCTCTGAAAACACTTGTGTATGTCTTTGCAAATCAAAAGCAATTTGCAGCTAAGATAACAGTGTGCTCATTTTATAGTTTTATAACTGCCGTTACTGATGAGTGATACCATCAAAAAACCCTACTGTTTATATTAGTCTGAAAAATGTTGATCCAAAACTTTTTATATGGATACTGGCCTCTATATCTAATCAAAAAAGAAGTTTGTTTGGGTTTTATGACAGCTTTAATCATCCTCTCCCTAAATCTTATCTCTGTAGGTCGCTATGGAAGATTTGAAGTAACACAAGCACACAAAACCTAATCAATTTAGTATAGTCCATAGGACAAACATAATGTGTTACTTTAGTCACTGGGTAACCACCTTAGAAACTCACTCCAGTCACTGATATGAGACCTGGAATAAACATTGTTTCATGTGGAATTACTGAATTTTTAGTCAGCAGTGTCATTTGTAGGTCCCCCTCATCGAAGAGATTATGGTTTTATTCATTTCCTTTATGTATCTATGCAGTATTTTTTTCCCTGTAAACTCGAATTCTAAATACAATGAAACACATTCCTTGGTTACCTTAAAAGAAAATAGCATTTGTTCATAATCCACATCTGAGTCATCCAAAGAATACTCTAGCAAAACCAGGGCCTGATTTTCAGAGGCAGCCTCCATGGGTATATCTACATTACAATGTAAACCCAGGGTTAGTCAGACTTGAGACAGCTGACGCTTTAAAAAAAAAAACAAAAAAACCCAAGGCGTGAGTATCTATACTGATTATCTACCTACATTAAGAATTTTCTAACCCGACCTTGAACCTCGGGCTCTCGTGTTCACACTGCAGCACTCAGACCTGAGTCAAACCAACCATATCTCAGACTCCCTAGCATCCTCCTGAATCATGGCAGCTCTAGCCCTTTGGCCAGGATGCACTGTGAGAAAACTTGACTGTTCACCTTGCATGTTATGGGACGTTTGAACAACCTGCCGAGCAGTCATTTTGGTCTGCGCACTCCCAGCAACTGGAGCCAGCAACATGGAGGAGGTGACTTTTGAGAGCTTCTGGAGAACATTTTTGAGACAGATGAAGCTCATTAACAGGGACACTATTTATTTCAAAAGAGCAACATACACGTGTTCTCTTCTTGAAAAGTGAAGTTAAGATGCGATTCTCAGGTTAAAGCTGACCTTTAGCCATTTCATTTAATTGGCTACTGATATCAGTTATTCTTATCACATAGCCATAATCCTTCCATCATCCAGACTCCCTGTGTAAAATAATCCTGATAATATTAAAGATAAAAATATTTCTGGTAAATACAAAATGGGTCCTATTGTGGCACTGTACTCTGCTGGACACCATCCACTAGTACCAGTTATTAAAATATGTACAAAAAGCAGAGGAGGGTAGGATGTAGCCTAAATTAAATTGCCTGGTTATTAGCAACAAAGCAAACCCAATAAAGCAAGCCATCTGCTGTATGTAACTTGCTATAATGCTTTTGTCAGAGTGTAAATATTATAAAAGCATTATTAAGTTTTAGTCCCTATATCACTATAGGTAACAAATATAATGATATATCACAAACAAAAGGCATGATTTTTGGAAGGGCTGGACACTGGCTGCTCCAGCTGAAGTTAATAGGAGTTGCCATGACTCAATACTCCTGAAATTCAGATCCATGGTCTGCAAAATATTCGTACAGTAACATAAGCATAAGCAAAACATTTCAGTGCTTTAAAAAAATCACCAAAGTGACAGGGCAGTTTGTTTCTGTCACGAGAAGTAAAGAATCGCACACAATGTAACTGCAGAAGCTTAGCAGAAGGGCCTCTCATGATAATGTGAAATTGTTTCTGAGACATGATTTTCTGAATCCAAACTTGGTGAGATCCCATTTTGCCTTTGCAGCAGCCTGAGGAGGTGGTGTAGTTCTTCTGTGCCCTGTAGTGCATAGAGATATGAATGTGGCACCTTTAAATATTGCAAAAGTATTCACACTGTGTCCTTGCTCATGTGAAAAGTAAATGCGCCACCACCAGGATGAGGCACCACGCCAAAGACTCCAGCAGCCACCTGTGCCTAGCTGGGCCTGACAAAAAAACAAAAATTTCAGGAGGAATGCTTGGCCCATGGGGGGACTTGCCTGGGGTCTTTCAGTCCCCTTCTGCCTCTCCCCCAACATCATTTAATCAGAATTGAAGGTCAGTGTCAGAACTAAAATAAACGCTTTCTACAGCCATCTGTTTTACACAGTAAGTGAGGGCTTGACCACAGGGAGACTCAGTGCACAGCCTGCTGCATACTGTGTTGCTGTGTGGACCCTTCTAGCATCCACTAAAAGTTCTCTAGTGCACTGTGACCTTTGCTGTTTGAAACGGCCTGTTGGTCAAAGCACACACCGAACCTTTTAGTGTGCGGTAGTGGAGTCCACGTGGCCAGTTAGTGTGCGGCAAGCCAGTACGCTGTGGATTTACACCTCAGCTTGCTGCACACTAAATCTCCATGTGGACAAGGCTTTAGAGAGTACAAAGCTCGAGCCATGTAGAAGGTCAGTATAACACAAGGCATGAACGCATCGAAGCAGACTGTGATTAACCCTGTACCAGTGTCCAGAGGGGCAAGGAGAGCACTGGAAGCCTTTCTCCCACTCCCTCCACCTTGTGCCCAACAAGAGAGGTCAGCCAAGATCCCAGGAAGCAGCTCGTGGAGTGCCTGAGTCTAACCTCAATCACCGGTGCCAGACTACCACAAAGTTGAGCTAGTACAAGGGTAGTGCCCACCGCACTCTGTGAAAGGCTAGTGGAGCGCCTGTCTCACCATGCTCTGCCCACAGGGTGCCCAGGGGAATTCCAGCGTGAATTAATCACCATTGCACACCGACACGGAAGAGGGCAGGATTTAGCCCTCAGCATGAATTCATTTTCAAGACATAAAAGTTCCCTTTCTTGCTTCAACCTTGAGCCCTTGTGATCTCATTGTGTCTTACAACCAAAGTGGAGTCAGGTTGGGGCAGTTCTTGAATGACACTCTGAGAGGGAATGGGACTGTGAAGTCTGTTTTGTTCCTGTGATGAAATATTGTCACCGAGACTGAGCTAGTTTGGCCTTGCCAGAGGGCAACCTGCTGGGGAAAGGCATTTGAGGCCTCATTGAAAGGCCATCAAGACTGCAAACTGGGACCCTCAACTTTGAATGACTCTGAACTAAGGGCCCCTCTCTATGGAACAGTGGTGTTTCTGCACAGGGGCACATTCAGGAAGGAAGAGGGGAGAGGCATTATGCTTTGGGCTGGGAGCTTGAGCACATGGCACAGAGGCGGGATCCTCTTTTAGAGTAGGGTCTTGTTCTGTGCAGGAGGGCCAACCATTGCCGCACATAAGAAGAGCTTGCAGGAGCAAGAGGGCAGTGGGGACTCTGCCCAGCCTGAAACACTGACAAACCACAGACCCATAGAAGGGAAGCTCAGGGAAGAGTGTGTCTGTGTCACTCTACCCAGAGCCAGTTGGATTAGAAGCACATGGTGCCCAGCAATTTGGATCCATTTGCAACACACAGGTGACCATACAGGTTACTGGGCCAGTTTGCACAGGGGCACATCTAAGCAACACCTATGTGCTGCGGAAAGTGACAATGGTCATTCATTTTATATTTTTTCCTCTTAGCAATAGTGAACCAATTCTTCCACTTGAGGTTCTGCCATGTTACTTGTGCTGATGGAGGTTTCTGGGAAACAGGTGGCATATCCATCTTGCTCCTAACACAATAGAAGAGCATAGAATCTAGTCCAAACTTGCCCCTTTCCTGGCATATGCCTTTAATGTTAATTTTAGTAACAGCAGACAAAACCTAAAAACTCAGACTAAATGTTTGTCTGAGTTTGGGATGTCCATACCTTGGGATTTTCCTTTCAGGATAGCTCTGTCCCTGCCCCTTGTTCCTTCTTTCCCGGATAGACATCAAGACCTTTTTGTGCTCCTCCGTTTGAACGAATAGGACCAGCCTGATGTGCCAGTCAGTGCAAGTCACAGAGCAGTTCTAAATCTCGAAGCAGCGCTCTAGCTCTTTGCAGCAGAAGTAATCTTCCTTTCTATGCAATGTCCTAGCATCTAACTACAAATGACAGCGCCATCTTTCAAGTGAGATATAAAACTAAAATCTTGACCACTTGCAGTCACTGAAGATCTCAGGGCATGTTTGTAAAAATCTGGTTCTAATCCCAGTGCTGTGCCCAAATTTAAAATCTATTAATTACATTATGCCCATTAAATTCCCCTTCTCTCTTCGAGTGATTGTTCATATCCATTCCAATATAGGTGTGTGCATGCCCCGGGCACAGATTCCCGGAACTTTTTTCCCTTAGCAAACCCTGCAGGGCCAGCTTAGGCGCCCCCTGGAGTGCCGCGTTCATGCCGCGGTACATAGAGCGCTGCTGACCCTGCGGACCCTCAATTCCTTCTTTCTGCCTGTGATGGCTGCTGGAACGTCTGCCTCTTGTATATCGCAAGTAGCCTCCCTTAGCATTCTGGTGCGTTTCTTTGTTACAGTTGATTGTTGATAGATTAGTATTAGTAGAAGTTAAATAATTAGATAGCAGCCTTCAGGGGCTACAGTTGAGCCATGCCTGGCTCCACTGGCTTTAAAGCCTGCACCGTGTGTGCAAAAGTCTTTTCAGTGAGTGATCCTCATGATCGCTGCCTCCGATGCCTCGGAGAGCAGCATAGATGAGAGAAGTGCAAGATCTGCAAGGCCTTCAAGCCGCGGACCCAAAAAGAGTGGGACGCTCGGCTAAAGGCCATCCTGATGGAGTCTGCGCTCCGCCTGGACTCCGAGCCATCGCGATCACCGTTGACTCCTACCCACCTCCAAGGTATGGCTATTTAATCACCTATATTGGAATGGATATGAGCAATCACTCGAAGAGAGAAAACAGGGTTACTTACCAGTAACTGTTGTGCTTTGAGATGTGTTGCTCATGTCCATTCCACACCCACCCTCCGTCCCCACTGTCAGAGTCGGCAGAAAGAAGGGACTGAGGGCCCGCAGGGTCGGCAGTGCCCTATGTACCGCGGCATGAGCACGGCACTCCAAGGGGCACCTGAGCCAACCCTACAGGGCTTGCTAAGGAAAAAAAGTTCCGGGAATCTGTGCATGGGGTGCGCAAACCTATATTGGAATGGATATGAGCAACACATCTCGAAGAACAACAGTTACTGGTAAGTAACCCTGTTTTTCAGTTTGGATTGGTGGTTGTCCTTCAGCTACTGTCCTAATCTTTAGTGTAGTATTGCTGTGTATTAGTAAATGGCTGCAATGTTTTACCCTTAATTACCTTCATTTCAGTGATGAAAGAACTGTTCTCTTGGTGTAGTTTGTATAACTAGTTTATAAAGTACATTATTGCTGAGGGATGTTTTAAGATGAAAAGTCCTATGTAAATGTACGATATTGCTAATCTTAATTTATTTATGCTTATATATTTAAATCCTGATCCAACCTCCACTAAAAGCAGTGGAAGTTTTTCCATTGACTTCAGCAGGAGTTGGACCAGGCTCTAAATTTTAATTCTGCTACTGGCTCTTTATTTAAAAAAAAGAAAAAAATTAATGATTGTTCAAACAACTAGATAGTAAGATCAGTTTTAAATTAGGACAGATGACCAACTCATTCCACTAAATTGGCTATTAAGTCATCAGTAATGAGTAACCTCTGACAGATGATAGATTTAATCAACTATAAACATTTTCCTATATGCCAAAATCTGAAGGTGCTTTCATTACACTAAAATAGTCATTCTCTCAGTTGGATTTTAGCCTGAGTATGTTTTACATACACTAGTTTCTTGTATTCAACATCTTTTTCACTTCAGCATTTTATTGCTGAAAGGATTGCTCAGCAGTTGGGCTGAGTGTTTCCCTCTCTCTGTCATTTTCTGAATAACCTCTCTCCTGATATGATTTGTACTACTTATTTTTTTCATTTATATTATGTTACTCTGCTTAAACATACTCCATATGATGCTTATGAAATAGAGTGGATTGTCAAACCTTCTAAAGGAGCATAAAGCTGGTTTCTAAGCCTTTGTACACGCTACCACTTTTGTCCGTGTACCTTATGTCGCTCAGAAGTGTGAAAAAACACCCCCTTGAGTGACATAAGTTACACCAACAGAAGTGCCGGTGTGGACAGCACTACGTAGGTGGGAGAGCTTCTCCACTCATGTAAGTGGTTTTATTATGCTGATGGGAGAGCTTTCCTGTCGGCAAAGGGTAGCTACATGAGCGATCTTACAGTGGGATTGCTACATCAGTACAGCTGTGCTGCTGTAAGCTCTGTAGTGTAGATATGGCCTAATTCAGACATTGGAATTAGTGGAATTTCTACACGAACTCACATATTTTAACTTGTCTTACACTTCAGTATTATGTATTACATTATAAATCATTGTCTCATCAGCCAGTCAAGGTTCAGGATTCCCCAAAGTTCTGAATGATTCTTGTTTTGCGAATTATGTGTAGGGCATCTCTCATATGTAATGCCTGAGGAATCCCAACTGAAAGAAAGGTTACTCTTGTGAAATGCTCCACTACTATTACTAACCTGATGTTTTCTGCTTTAACCCTACTACCAATCTTCAGCCTCAAATCAGAAATATGCAGAGAATACAAGCTGTGACAAATCTGAATTATTAAATACTAAATATATATTTAAGTGCCTAACTTTAGACTCTCAAGTTTGAAAATCTGGCCCACAAATATTTATTTCTGATAGTGTTTTGTAACATTTAAAGTATCACATCATTGGAGAGTTCATTTGACACTGTAGAGATATAAAATCATAGCTGTATTTACATGTTTTTGTACTTGATTATATAGTATAGGGCCTGATTCAAAGGCCAGTGAAGTCAATGGGACTACAGCAGTGGTCCCCAAACTGGGGGGCACTAAGGGGGCACAGAGGAACATTTGGGGGAATGCAGTGGGGCCCCCATGAGAGTCGGGGAGGGAGCACCACCCAGCCCTGTACTATCCCCAGCTCCACTCTGGCACACTCCCAGCCCTAGCTGCATCTCCAGCCCTGGCCTCAGTCCCCAGCTCCCGGCCCCGACCACTCCCGGCTGCAGCCCTGCTCCCAGTCCCGGCTCCTGACTGCATCTCTGGCCCTGGATCTTGATCATGGCATGGACAAATTCCATTACCGGCAAGGGGAGTGGGGGCGTAACAAAGTTTGGGGCCACTGGACTAGAGGGAGTGGTAGTAACCTCTACACCAGGGGTTCTCAAACCTTTTTCAAAGGACCCCCTTTGAAAATATTTCAGGCTATGACAACCCCTTCCCCAATGCCATGCCACCCACACCCCTATGCCATAGTCATAGGCGTGCGCACAGGGTGTGCCGGGTGTGCCCAGGCACACCCTAATGGAGGGGAGTCAAATCTTTGTTATCCAGCCCGCAAACCTTTTTGATGTGGGCCGGTAGAGCTGCCGCTGAAAGAGTAGCCGGTGCGCGCGATTTCTCGGCAGACGACAATAGAAAGCGAGCTGCCGCTGATAATGAAGTAGCTGCGTGATGTTGCTGCAGAAAGGAGCAAGCCGCGATCTGCTGCCAAAATCCTGTTCGTTGTGCGATTTCTCGCTGGAGACTAGGACGCAGCGGGAAATTCAAATGTGGCCCGCTGGTGGAATTCAGTTTGACACGCCTGCCCCCGATAAAGATTCTGGGTGTACACCCCAATGCAAATTCCCTGGGTGTACACCCCAGTGCAAATTCCCTGGGTGCACACTCCAATGCAAATTCCCTGGGTACACACCCTAATGAAATGTGCTGCGCACACCTATGGCCATAGTACCCTTACTTCTGCACTGCTGCTGGGGCCGGTGCTGCCATCAGAGCACCCGGCCAGCAGCTGCTTCTTTCCAGCCACCCAGCTCTGAAGGTCTCTGGCTGTTAGCTATGCACGGGGCTGACAGCCGCAGCCACAGCATGCGTGGGGGCTGACAGCTTGCAACCCCCCCAATAATAATCTCGCGACCCCTTGCGGGGTCCCGACTCCCAGTTTGAGAACCCCTGCTCTACACTTAAACCTAAAATCCAATTCCCATTATAAACTCCCTTTTTATGTGGCTAGTAATTTTGACATGCACATTTCTTTGGGAGGAAGTTTTCCCCACTTAGCCTTCACTTAGAAGCATTTTTTTAACTTAAAGTTGAGCTTGCGCCCCCTTTATTTAAAAAAGTTGTTTTTGTTTTTTGCATTACAAATTCAGATCTTGTCTAGCTTAAAATAGTCTCTGATGATAAAGAACTAGTGAAGCAACAATATCGCAACAGTCCAGAGAGTGAAATCTGAGCAATGCAGAGAACGGATTTTAAGTCTGACTGTTTCATCTTTTTTGTTTGTTTGTTTTGCTTTCTGTTAACACCTTCTTAATGTTAAGGTCAACTCAATGTTTTGTACAAAAAGATTTTTTGTAATGATTCGAGACCACGCCCACTCAATTTATTATTATTTGGTGTATTGCCATAGTGCCTAGGAGACCTAGTTATGGATCAGGATCTCACTATGCTAGCACCACACAAACACAGCACAAAAAGAGCTTACAGTCCAATTATAAGACAAGAGACAACAAATGGACACAGACAGATGGGAAAGTACAGGGAAATAATGAGACAATACTGGTCAGCATGATAGGCACTGGTCTCTGCATACCAGCAGCCTAACTGTTGTCAAGTTTTTTATAGGCATCACAGCAAAGGAGAGTTTTGAGGAGGGATTTGAAGGTGGACCATGAGGTAACTTTGTGAATATTTATGGGATCATCTCCCAGGCCTCTGGGGCACCATGGGAGAAAGCACAAAGGTGCTTGTTGAAAATTTAATGAATGGGCAATGGTGGTTGGCGTCACGGACAATTAGAGATGAACATCAACAGGTTGGTAGTGAATGAAAGATGACAGGTGGAGTGGGGATTGTCTGTGAAGGGCCTGGACAGTGAGTGCTGAAAAAAGCCAGGAATGCCAGGATGTGCCCCTCCTGATATTTCTGAATTTTTATTTATTTTTTGTTTAAAAGTGTCCCCTTTTACAAAAAAAAAATGGTTCTCAGGTCACCTTTCAGCAAAATCTATTCAGTTGTTTGATTAGTCATACTTGGCTTATTTGTAAATGGTGGGGTTTTCAAAGGGGCCTACATGCAAGACAAAATGACTTTAGATCAGATTTGGGCTCTTTATTGACTCAGGTCCATTAGAAAATCCCACCCTTACTCTTCCTTGTTCCACTGCGCCTGCAAGATGCAGATTTAGCTGGACACTCAGCCAGTGCAGGATGATGAAAAGACTGTGATTTTGGGAAAGCGAAGGCAAAATGAAGACATCTGTTTACCCCAAATGACTTTTGTAGCTGATGTTGTGATTATCATATTTCCTGGATGTATTAAGTGGACCACGCTTGAAAACAAAGGGGAAGTTTTTGATTAACAGTGGAATGTGGAGGCAACTGGGCTAGCATCAACCTATGCACAGCCAGACGAAGCAGTTGCACTAAGACTGTTAGCACAGTCTGCAAGAGGGCATGCTTAAAAATTCAGTAATGTTCTGTGCACATGCTTTCAAACTCAGACTTTCAAACGGCTGGAACCAGATGCGGAGCAGTAAAGTACATAATAATGTGTTTGTAGCAGAAGTCAATTGTTTGTAATGCTGTGAGGAGGTGGGGAAGGGTGTTATGAAAAACAACCTTCATTAATTATCTAATTATCTTTTGTATAGGGAGGAAGTTTATGAAGGAGTGAATTATTATGCTTGTTAGGTCTGGATGGTTTTACAATGGTTTTATGTTCTTATGGGTGAATGAGTTTACAGAAGAGTGAACTGATACTTTATTTCTATGATAGAACAGTATGACTGATGTGCAAAATACCAGAACCTTTGTTTTCAAGAATTAAACTTGGGTTGCACACAAACAAGCTTGCAGGTCAGTTTTGAATAAGAAAAGTATGTAACATATATACAAGATGAGGAACAATATCAATATTTTCTTGTAAAGTGCACCACCTGTTTCTTAATGAACCTGCCTAGGAATGTTTTTCATGCTTTGACTAGAAATGCAGACTGAAATGTGACTCAAGGTAGATAAAAAGCAGCATGCTAATTAGGTGCTGTGGTTTGGTATTGACAGGCTGATACAATGTAATGGAAATTCCTTTTGCCATAATGTGTAATTTCTTGTAATAAAACTCGATG
Organism: Emydura macquarii macquarii; assembly: GCF_026122565.2. NCBI lineage: Eukaryota > Metazoa > Chordata > Testudines > Chelidae > Emydura > Emydura macquarii. The sequence goes on along the minus strand of NW_027132342.1, from coordinate 10,241,977 downwards.
ACTTGAGAAATTTTACAGTGCACTTTCAGTGCTAAAAACACAACAAATCAAAAAATCTTCACTTGTGCACCATTTTGAGTCTGGCCACGTATTCCTGCTGAACCGGCCACTTCCTTCCTGACCAGGAACAGCAGCCCATAGAGCCGAAGGGCTATTGGTGAGATGCCAGGTTATGGGGCTTACATAGGAACCCAGCTGCATCTCCCAGTCCAGCTCCTCATCCCCCTGGTTTTCTTTGGTTCATCTAGTCACGGTTTTCCTGCTTCTTCCTCATGACTAGACTGCAAGGCACTTCCTGGCTATCTAGTAGCTCAGCAGGCTGAGGTTCTAAGAATTGAGTCCAACTTACAGTAAACGGGGCAAGTTTCCTCCCTAAGTCAAACCAACTGAGGTTTTCCTACACCTTGTAGTGGATGTTCTATCGCGCGTATCTTCTCATAGTACCACCATACCAGGTGGTGCTCATCTCTGCCAGTTGCTCTGATTCCCACTCAAATGTTAACATGTTAAATAAGACTGAATTCATCTGACTGGCTCTCCCACCTCTCTCCAGATGGACACCAGAGCCTTCACGTTTACCTCAGGCCAGTTGGCAACACTCTCATGAGATATTCTACACTGAGACACGCTGATGATGGAAGCATTTGAGAGGAAGAAGAAGATAATGTTGCTTACTGTGAAAACTGCATGTAACTGAGCTACATTATATGTTGTAGAGTGCAGAGAGTAAATGAGACAGGCCAGCTAAGAAGTGTTTCACTGTGGAAAAGTAGTGGGAGAACTATTTTATTATTATTATTATTTGTATTGAAGTACCACCTAGGAGTCCCAGTCAAGGACCAAGACCCCATTGTGCTAGTTGCTGTACATTATGCCTGTGATCTACCTCCACAATGAGACTGCACCGGTGGATGCTGTCACAGCGCTGGACTGCAGTGGTTAGTTTTTCCAGAATTAGATCTAACTCAAGTAGTTGTTGTAACACTTGAAGCACTTATGTGTGTACACGAAGTGTATTGCAAACATGCCAGGGAACCAGCCAGTGAGAATTGCTCCACATTTTTCTAGTGTACGTAAGGCCTCTGTCTGAGAAGACAATCAGGTTCTTAGACATTGATTTATTTGGAAGCCCTTTATGTGTGCTTTTGTATGAGTTCTCATACAATACAATATTCATGTAAGAGTAATAACCGCTTTGCAAAAATACTAATTAGTTTAAGAAAACTTTGCTGCTGCAGATGTTCTTTAAAAATGTCTATTGGTGGTCATACCAATGTGTTCAGCTAGATTGATATTATATGGATAGTATTACAATTAAAATGCTGATCTTCACCTGGGGTATTCTTTGATGCCAATTCTGTTGTAGTGCTGCAGCACAGGGCTTGTCTACACTGGAAACACTACAGCAGCATAGCTGGAGCACTTCAGTGTAGACACTACCTACTCTGGCAGGAAGGTTTCTTCCATTGATGTAGGTAGTTCACCTCCTTGCAAGGCCGTAGCTAGCTTGATAGAATTTTCTAACTGTAGAGCAGCCCACAGACACTACCTTACTAACTGCTTTGTTGCAGATCATTGAGCTGACAGCCCCACAGGTCTCTTGTTAAGCACTCATTAGTTTTGAGGAGCAGATATTTAGCGGCCATCTGAAGAATAGGAAGAGATTGCCACTTTGGCATCAGTTCTTCTTTTGTATTTTTTTCTGATCATGACTTGGTTTGTGAATATGAATGGCTACATCCTTCTTCAATCCTAGTCAGTCTCTTTCAGCCTATATCTTTGTGTTGCTTGCATGAGCAATGCCTTCTCACTGTCCATCTGACCCATTTCATACATGTGAAGTGTATCAAATACTGAGTAGGATAGGTCTTTTCCATACAGCAGTGATTCCTACCTGCACGTTTTTTGCAACTTTTATCTGTTGCTTTTGCATTTGTAATTATCAAGCAGCTATGCCCTATGAAGAAACACATTGCACATGTTCAGAGGCGATGCGTAACTGTTGATGGGGGGGGACATATTTTGAACCTACTCGCCACAACCCCCCCCCCCCCGAAAAAAAACACATGAAACCCCTGGCAGAAATCTGGGGGTGGGAGGGGGGAGATGACCCTGCATACACCCCTCCCTCCACGTGTCACCTCTGCATGTTTGAGTTCAAGTTCTGATTGCTTTCTCTTCCTTTCCTTTTAAAAGAGATTATTAGTTCTGTAGATGATATGCAGCCTCCTATCAACAGCTGTGCACATTTCATAATAGTTTTCATTTGAAGAGGTCCTTTGTGACAAGGTTTATGAGATTGGAAGGCAGTGGTAGTGCAGATGCTGAACCTGATTACCAACCTTTTTGTGAAGGATGAAGTGGAACTGGGTGCTCACAATATTGCAATTTCAAGCTGTAGTCCCTGATTGAACTGAGAAATGTTTTCCTCTGAATGATATGCTTAAAATAAGCTCTGCTTCAACCAGATCTACATTTAAGGCGGCTTTTCCTTTTGGAAGGGAAGAGAGAGTTGTGGCTTTGCATAAGTTAGAAAGCCATTCACAATTGTTACTAAATACCTCCTAGCAGCAGGGATATTATGAATTGCATCACTTGCTTTGAAAATACACCTATTTGGAAAGACTTCTAGAAAACATTTTTGGAGTGTATTTGCATTTGCATACAGAATAAAATTGCAAAGCTAACCTTTGTTATTGATCTTAATATTTTCATTACACAGCTGGTGTATGGCCAGCAGTAGCAAAAAAGGCATAAGTCAGAAGTATCTAGGAGCGCAAATAGCTGCCAGTCTGTGACTTTTCATAAAAGACACGTAATGTTAAGGACAACCACTCCTTTTCACTTCCTGGTGCTTCTCCAGGGAGCTTTAGTACAGGATTCTGTCCTTTCATTGAGAATGCTTCTAAACTTTCTGTAACTCTGTGGACTATGTCTTTGAAGGGAGAGTACTATTTTTTTAACTAGTTATTTTATCACTCTCATCAAAACAGTTTTCAAAATATTTTCTTGCCTCTTCAAATGAGTTTCTTGCACTGAGCTGTCTTATTTCACACAGAGAAGGCCCTTGAAATAAATATTTGCAAAAGGTTTAATTCAAGTTTTATAAAACACAGATTTTATTGCTGTCACCTACAGTTAAGATCATGTCCGAAATGGAGGAGATTCTGAGACAGGTGACAAAAATTATTAGACATCGGGAAATTTCCAAAATAAAGACATTGAAAAGACTGCGACTGTTAGGTTACAGAGGGGACATCGTCGTGCCATACAAATAATGAATGGTATGAAGCCGTGAACAACAGGCACTTCTCTATGTAGCATTCATTAACCTACAAAAGGCCTTCAACACGGTTAGCAGGAATGGCATATACAAGATTCTACTGAAAATTGGCTGTCCACAAAAAGTGCTCTCTCTATTTCAGGAGTTCCATGATGGAATGAAGGCAACTATCCACCATGAAAATGAAACATCGTCTGAGTTTAGCATTAATACTGGCATGAAGCAAGGCTGTGTCTTAGTGCCTACTGGCTTTGGCATCTTTTTCTCTATTCTTCTTAATTATGCTTTCGGATATGATCAGTCTGGCATATTAATTGAACTGAGGATGGACGACAGCTTGTTTAACATCAGGCAATTTCAGAGCAAAAGGCACGTCACGCAGCTCACTATTCGGGATCTGCTCTTCACAAATGACGCTGCATTCATCTCTAAATCACCTGATGAATTGCAGATCATGATGAAGAAGTTCTCTGATGCCAAGTATCAAGTTGGGCATGGTAATCAGCATTAAGAAAACAGTTGTCATGTCACAGGGCACTAACATCCTATGTAAAGTCTACGTAAATAATGAAGCTCTGAACAACATGGATCACTTCTGCTATCTTGGCTCCACTTTAACTAGTTCACTTAGCCTTGATATAGAACTTGATGTGAGAATCGGCAAAGCCACTGTCACCTTTGGCAAACTTACCTCATGTATCTGGAATAACAAGCTGCTAACCCTGAATACAAAGGTGTACAATTATCAGGCTTCTGTCGTCAGTACCCTCCTTTACAGCTGTGAAAGCTGGGTCACATACTCCACACAGGAGTGGAGGTTGAACAGCTTCCACCTTCGCTATCTCAGAAAAATCCTTGGAGTCACTTGGGACCAACAGATCTCTAAAAATGAGATCCTTGAGAGAATCAGCCTACAGTCTATGCAGACTATGCTGGACACTCGCAGGCTTCGCTGGCTGGGACACATGGAGCGCATGCCTCGAGATTGTCTGCTGACGGTTGTGCTCTATGGCCAACTCAAGACGTAGGGGAGGGCCAGACCTCCAACACAGCGACAAGGTCAAACAGGGTCTCAACATCCCCACTGACAAATCCTACTCACAGTTTCTCAGTCTGGAGAAGCCAGGTCAAGGCTCTTGTAGTCACCATGGAGAGCCCAGGCTGAGGCCCATAGGCAAGCCAGGAAGCAGAGTATGCTCCAATTTCCATCTGGTGAGTGGACCTGTAGCCACTGTGGACGGTCTGCCACTCGCATGTTGGGCTCTTCTCCCACATTACTGCCAAGCACCATTGACTGACTGACTTTGACATGTTTCCTTTCATCTGTCGATATTGGACGGCCACAGTTTTATAAAAAAGGTAGATCAGGCACTTGTGTTTGCCCTGTCTCATAACACAAGAGCAAGGGAACATTCAGTGAAACTGAAAGGCAGCAAATTTAAAACTGACAAAAGGAAATATTTTTTTACACTATGCACAATTCAATTGAGGCTGAGAGTTCCATGGTCTATCAATGACAACAAGAGTTTGGTAGGATTCAAAAAAGGATCAGGCATTTTATGGATAATGAGAACATCCACAGTTACAATCACTGAAAACTTTGTAAGGAATAAAAATCTTCCTGTTTCATGGTATAAGCTATCCTCTACCTGACAAAATTAGGATGGAATTTCTCCTATAGAAAGGTTATTCCATGGCATTTTTGATTTATTTGGAAGTGAAAAGAATATAGATAATCATGAATAATTAACAAACAAACAAAAAGGTCTCTTCCGTATCTTAGGGTTTGAGGCAAGTATAACACCCCCTGGTCACAGTCACCCAATGCAAAGAAGAGTCTGAAAATTCAGAATTTGCACAGGATACAAGGAGTATCTAGCTGACCTATGAAAAATGCATGGGGCTTGATTCAATTTGTATTGAAGTCACTGGAAGTCTTTTCATGGATTTCAATGAGAGCAGGATCAGATCCTTAATCAAAAACACATTACTTTATGTCTCTGGTATTATAAACCATAGGATTTCTTGGGCCAGATATTCAGCTGATGCACATTGGTATACCTCTATTTGTGTCAATGGAGCTATGCTGATCTACACCAGCTGAAAATTTGGCTCTTTAAGGGACTCTAAAATCATTGTGTTTTGCTTTGAGTATAAAACACCACCATATTTTTGTAGTTACAAAAATTCTTTGACATGTTAAAAGGTTGTATTTCAGTTACAGCAAAAATTTAATCTGTAATGGCTACAATACTGAGGATGTATTGACTTCTCAAACCCCATTAGGCAGCCTGAGAAGTATATAACCCTTGGAGCTAAATTGCTAGCAGAAAACTTTGAGGACAAAAATGGAAAAATAACTGATCTCGTTGTGCTGTGGAGTCTGCACTTATTATTCCTCATTCATAATAAAAATTCATAAATCAAAATGAAAATGTATGCAGCCTACACTTGGGGTTCTCGTCTCTACCCTTTCAAGCAACTGTACAATTTTATCAGACAAAGACCTCACACATAAGTGATCTCATTATGAAAAATAATGTAAAGATCATCAGAATAATCAGGGCTTCAATAATGATACAATTTTTCAGCTGTTCTAAAAGCTCTCCACTGCTAATACACTGCAAGTCTGCTTTCCCTGCTCTAATTTGTGATGTTTCATCAGTGTGAGATGATATTTCTTCATTATGATGCAGCATTGTAAAAATATGAGCATGCTACACCCTACACTTCACTACTTCCACCATCTTTGTAACAGCAAAGACACATATTAAAGTATGTGAAAATCCAATGACAGAGCTGTGAAAAACACAGAAAAGAGCATGCACAAACAAATAAGGAACAATCAGAGAGGGAGGAGAGGATTCCATCACAGAAACCAAGGAAGGACAAGATATCAACAGGAAAACATGGTTGACGGAGTCAACGGCAGCTGACGGGTCAATGAGGGTGGAGTACTGATTCTGAGCTTTGGCCAGAAAAGGTCATTTTGCTGAGAGCCCTTTCATGGAATGCAAGAGCCAGAAACTGGATTGGAGAAGGTCTTGAATGGAACTGGAGGAGAACAACATCAGATAACTATTGTAGACAACACGTTCAGTGAGTTTAGTGATGAAAGGGAAAAGGGCAGTAGTTGAAGAAGCATGCGGGGGCCAGGGGTTTGATATGAGAGACTAAGAGCTTGTCTACATGAACATTTAGTTTGTGACAAGCTGGGCAGTGAAATTATCCCACACTAGCCTATCTGTGTGGACTAACTGTCTGTGTGGGACCCTGCTGACATGCACTAACAGTTCATTAATGCTCTTTGATCTAGTCTTATTTCAAAGAGTCACAGACATCCCTAGATCTAGTTCAACCACCTTTGTACTCTTAGAATTTCATAATTCAGTAGAGTTTATAATTTACTTCATTGAGACACAGTTTAGTGCCTGGAATATGTGACTCTGCAGATACTCATTGATGTATTATATAGTGGGTATGAGGAACCTTATTGTTAATGAAAAGAAAATCATCAGAGAACAGGCATCTGTGATAGCTGCTAATAAGATTACATTTTTGTTTGACATAAGGTCAAAGAGTTTCATGACAGCAGATACAGTATAGATGGTAACAGAGTTTGACAATCCACTGATATGTTAGGATTGAAATAACCTTCTAGTTAAAAACTATAATTTGCAGACACATGTGGCCCCTTAAGGCAAGGGGTGATACTGACAGGCTTAGTATTTCAAAGCGAAAACAAATTTGTTGTCATTTGTTAGCTTAACTGTTTGTTCTTTCTCTGTCTTCACCATTTCATTTTAGCGTTCTCTTTTGCTTAATATTTTTCTGTTATGTGATCATAAGATTGACATAAATATAAAATAAGTTAGATCTGTTTAAAAATATAAATAAAAGGAATTGAATAATTAGTTAGGAGTAACTCTTCACCACTGTGAGTAAGAGGTTCATGATCTGGCCCTTGGTTAGGTAATAATATATTGGGTGGTATTAACAGCAAAGAGTATGAAGTATTCTTACTCAATTAAATTTAAAAAAAACAAAGCATTATTTTTGGAATCAAATCATTATTTAAAGCACTATTAGCCCTGTTTAATTTCTTTAACATATCTGAGTCATGTCCTTGTTCATTATTGTTTCTATGTTTCAAAGCCAAATGTGGATTCTGTTAGAAAAATATTGTTAATTGGGAATATATGTGATCACTCATCAGCACTTCGTAATAAAGTGAGGAGCATATTTATTGATTTAGAGCAGCCTAGACTGTTTTTCCCCACTTACATTTAAACTCTTTGGGGGCAGGGATCTTGGTGAATACACAAACGGCAATCAGTTGCCTGGCTCCCACTGAAAGTTACTGGAAGTTAGGTACCCTTTGAAAATCTCCCTCTTTGACATTTTACTTGCTGGGAAAGCACTATATAGTCCTATTATGCTAACTAAATAATCACCTTTAATTTGAGATTTCACATATATTATTATTTGTCATCTAAGAAGATAACCAAAACACAGAATTCAAGCTCCTTTATAAAATATATTGGAAATAAGTACACATCTCGATGGAGAGGAAACTTATATAGCATAAAGCAATTGAGCTGAATAAAATACATGGTTAGGTCATGTTTATTTTATGCATGATTCATAGTGCACTTTCCATCTGCAAGTCATAAGGTGTTTACAGTCAATGCATACTAATGTGAGTAAGGGTTTAGGAGGATGCCGATTTATAACGAGAAACAAAATATTGGCTTGGAGAAAAGTAGAACTATGTTTTTATAAATAATATTTCCTTTCCCAACACAAAACACAATTGTCAGCTCAAGGGCACTCACACTCCTACATTTGCAACTCATCAGTCAGTTGCTTTTGGGTCTTTAATTTGCTTTTTGGTTTTAGGACGGATTACCGTTCTTGTTTACTTTCTACTATACATAACAAAGTGTGTGTTAACATGGGAAGGCCAGTTTTAAAATGTGGGCACCTGAGATGGGTACCTGAGTTACACACAAAAAGGGTAAAATCCTGGCCCCAGAGAAGCCATTGGCAAAACTCCCATTGACTTTCAGTGGAGCCAGGATTTCATCCATAGATGAATGCACTGATATGATGAACTCTGAGCGTGTGAATAGGTCTTCGCAGGATCTGGACTTAATTTACTTTTCATTATTTATGTAGGGGGTTTTGTACTTAATTCAAGTTGGACAATGTGTTTTAAAAAATAAACTAGTCCACATCACTTTTTGGTTTTCATGCACTAGCCTAATGTTGCAATATAGAGAGGGATCTATAGATATTTACAGATTATTGGGAGTCTGTAACATATAATGATCATATATAATTATATTTTTTGAGGTAGGAACCATTTCTTTGTCATGTTTCTGTAAAATATCTTGTATATCGGGGATCTTGATCCATGACTTCATGATTGCCCCTACTGCAATACAAATAATAATAAATAATATAGTGTGCATGTATGAATGAACAAACACATATAAAAGAGCACATTAAACTGATAATGGCCTCAATCCTGCAAATGACTTTGTTGCCAGTCCCCTGGCACCTGTGCAGAGACTCTTTGAAGATAATAGGGCTCCAACAGGGTGCTGGAATCTGCCTGTGCTCAGCCAATCGCAAGGCTGGGACCAGCATATCTTTAAAATTTTGTGCTAAGAATTACTAGTCTTCCTAAATAGATGAAATCTTATTTATCCACTGGTCTATGCTGTATTTTTCAAGAACTCTGAGTTATACACAAAATAAGCAACTTTATAAATTACTGTTAATTGAAAGGCTCCAAGACAAAGCCTAAGTCCTGTCATGTCATCAGCAGCATAGGTTTGTTTTACATAGCCCTTTATTTCCTAAAACATGTATGTTTTTTAAAAATCTCGTCATAGACTGGAGCTAAACTGCTCTCCCTCTTTCATTTCCTGCTATTCTGCATCTTCCACACCTGCTATGCTCTGACTCCTCTAACTCTTTGCCTTTCTCACCTCCACACAGTTTTTCAGCTTGAGACTGGTGGACAGAGATTTCAGTAGCGTTTCCCTCAGCCATGCAGCGTTGTAGCTCTTAATTTTTAATAAGGAGTCGATGTTGAGAGAGTTCACTGTGCTCCAAATTTAGCTTTTCAATTTAAAAACCTATAAGCTGGTGTGGCTGCAGGGAAGCAGGCTCTAGGACTCCAGCTGGCCAGCATGTAGAGTTTTTGAAATCAGCTTTTTATATTCATTAAGAGTATTGCAGCTGCTTAGCCAGTCAAAAGCCACATTACCTTCTTTATAGACCTGACATATTGATCAATAATGGGGGCTGATACAAAAGGGAGCTGTGAGAGGAAATGTTTCTTCCCCACGACTGCTGAAAGCTGAGGGGGATCTTCCTTTCCTCTCCCTGGTGTCAGCTTGCAGTGCTCCGATGAAGCTCCCCCTTCTTTTTAATCAACTTTAACAACTGTCTCTAACCATTATTATTGACAACAACAACTTGTAACTCATGGATGTGACTGTGACATTCCCAACAGTGGCACAAGAGTATGAGTACCAACTACAGGGCAGACTGTTAAAAAAAACTAGGGCACAAACCCCAAATTGGTCGTGACTTCTAAATGTAGATTTCACCAACCAACTGAACCAAGTAAAAAGTCCTATGGCACCAGTGGCATACTGCTTACATTTATGGCCTCCCCCAGGCCTCGTGCACCCCCTGTGCAGGGCAGGAGGGGTCCCTGGCTCTCACCAGACAGCGTGGCCCCCCCAAGCAGTGCCAGGGAGGGTGGGACTGCACCTGCCTGTGGGAGGAGGACCACATGCCACATTCCTCCTCCTGCGTCCTAGGGGCTTTCTAGCACCCCACCCCCCGCACTTAACCGGTGTGTAGTGCCCGCCTCTCCCACTCAGAGCCTCCTGCGCCCTCTGCCCCTGTGTGTTGTGGAGGGCCCAGCTGGTCCTCCCTGTTCCCCCATTAGTACACCACTGTACGGCACCTTAACAGCTTTAAATAGAGTCACAGCCACTCCCTTTAGATACTCCAGTCTGTCTTGCCACTCAGATGAGTGTATCTCTGTGACAGATGGCCCTTATGACCAAGAATCACAGCAATATTCAGGTTTCTCCTAGTCCCAAAGAACCCCAGTCACTTACCCAAGGTCAATTGCACCTTAGATCTCACACCAAGAACAATGATTATAGCAAATCCTATAATAAACTATATGAAGATGTATTAAGTAAGAATAAAGAAACTAAAGGTTTATTTACAAGATTAAAGCTATCTCTGCACACCAGATTTTGGTCGATGCAAGTTATGTTGGTACTAAACCACCACTGTTAGTATGTCGCTTTTGCACATGAACACTTGGCTCCTTGCATCGGTGCTGCACGTATTCAACTGAAGTGCCTGTGTCAATGCACAGTGCAGTGCACCATCTTTTGGGAAGTTTTTGCAATGCATGGTGGGGCCAAAACGAGTCACGCAGAGGTAACAGGAGAAACGGGTCAACTTCCCAGCCTGCAGCAGTCTCCATCCCATAATGTCATCTATATCCCTTAATTTTTGCACCTTTTGTCAAAATCCCATGAAACCACACAGCCCTCCTCACTATCTACCAGCCCTACCAGTGCATAAGTCTGCACCACTGTCATAAGCATTGCAAGCACAGGATACACAGTCCTCCGGTATCTGCAGAGCTGCAAAAATAACTGAATCAGTGGGAAACATGACCATTCCTTGGGGGAAAGATTGTTGAAGAACATAGCAAGAACCAGTTCAAGCTTGTTGGTGGCATTCGTGGAACAGCTGCAGATGGTAGAACATCGCTTCTGCACCCAAGAAACGAGCACTGACTGGTGGGATCACATTGTACTGCAAGCTTGGGATGTCAAGCAATGGCTGCAGAGCTTTCAGATGTGTAAGGCCACATTCCTGGATCTGTATGCCAAATGTGCCCCAGCCCTACACTGCAGAGACACCAGAATGAGAGCTGGACTGACAATGGAGCACTGCAGTGCAAGTTGCAATCGAACTGTGGAAACTTGCAATGCCAAATTGCTACCAGGTAGTGGGAAATCAGTCCGGATGTGGCAAATTCACTGCAGAAGCTGTTGTCATGCAAGTGTTCAGGGCTATTAATCACCTCCTGCTACACAAGACTGTGACTCTCGGCAATGTGCAGGGCATAGCAGATGGATTTGCAGCAATGGGGCTCCAGAACTGGGATGAAGCGACAGATGGCATGTATATCCCTATTTTAGCACCAGCCCACCTTGCCACAGAGTACTTCAATAGAAAGGGCTACTTTTATATGGTTATGCAAGCATATAAAAGTGGATCACTGGGGATGCTACACAGACATCAGTGTGGGCTGGTCAGGGACAGTGCATGACACTTGCATCTTTAAGAACATAGGCCTTTTCAGAAAGCTACAAGCAGGGCTTTCTTTTCCAACTCGTGGATTATCACTGGCAATGTTGAAATGCCAGTAGGGATCTTGGGGGACCCAGCCTACCCCTTCCTTCCCTAGGTCATGAAACCATACACCGACCACCTCAATAGCAGCAAAGAAACATTCAACTACCAGCTCAGCAGGTGAAGAATGACAGTTGAATTGTGCTTTTGGCAGATTGAAGGGATGCTGGCGTTGTTTACTCACAAGATTGGAGCTCAATGAGAAAAACATCCCAATGGTTATAGCTGCCTGCTGTGTCCTGCGTAATATCTGTGAAGCAAAGTGGGGAAAGTTGCTGCTGGGGTTGAGGGAGAAGGTGGAGCAATTGGCTGCTGAGTTTGAACAGCCAGATGCAAGGGCTATTAAAAGAGCTCAACACAGCACTATGTGGCTTAGGGAGGCTTTGGAAGAGCACTTTAAGAGTGAGGCACAGTAATGCATTTTTGTGTACTGTGCTCTATCTGTTGGGATCTGTTAGGAATTGTGTGGAGCTTGGTGCACATCAGTGAATAAAGCACTGTCAATGCACCTATTAATTTTGCGGTGCCGGCTATAAATTTATGATTATTATGTTATTGTGTATTTATCACTGTTCCTATGAGATGTGTCACACTGTACCGTAACAAGTAAGTGGGTGCTTTCAGAGCTGCTAGGCACTCTGCAGCATATATTATGAAATAATAAATATGAATTATCTTCCAAATAATAGAATTTTATTCCGTAACAAAGCCAGTGCAAAGAAAAATCTGTGCAATTTAAAATCAAATACATTAAAACTTAATAAATTAATAGAACAAAGCTCATTAAGAAGAAAACTTTCATGTCCATTTTACCTGCACGTTCAGCTGCTGTGGCTTTCACAGGTCAGTGTATGTGAAGGTGTGGTTGTCCTTAATATCTCTGGGGAGGAGTGGTAGGGGGAGGAATATGACCCCTGACGTGACATGTAATGTTGAGGGCGAGTGCTGTAATGGAGTTCTCCATGAACTGCAAAGGGAAGCGAGCCCGTGATTGTTGAACCTATCAGTCCACAAAAGTCTGCGGCATCTGTGTTTGCTGCCAGAGAAACCCCATTATGTCCTGGAGCATCTTCCTCTCCTTTTCCTCCTGGTACTCCTGGGCCTTTCTCCTCTCTGTTCTTTCCTTCTCCAGGACATCTGCAATGTTCACCCTCCAGGCCCCGTGCTCATAATCTGATGCAGCACTGGTGTGCAGGATCTCACTGAACATGTCATTCTGAGTCCTCTTCTTTCTCCTTCTTATGTGGATCAAGCATTCCATGGGTGTGGAGGGGGCCGCAACGGAGGCAGCTGTAGATAAAACACACAGAGGTACCTTTGTCAGTATAGTCACAATGGAAAGCAAAACTTTGGATTTAGAATTCCTTTCTCTTGCTCCCTGAAAGTTTTGAACACAACATGCTCATTGACTCTTCTGGCATAGCTGGAACCCCTGCTTGCATGTCCCCCATTCTCCTCCTCCTCCTTGCTGTTCAGGCCAGGGGCCTCTGGCTCAAGCTCCTCAGAAATATCCGTGGTGGTGTGCAGGGTGGTGGTGAGGTCTCCTCCAGGTCTGGCGTGCAGATTTTTGTAAAAGAAGCAGGTCTGCAGCTCAGCACCGGATCAACTATTGGCCTCCCTGGCCTTCTGGTATATCTGCTGCAGTTCCTCTGCTTTCACGTGGCACTGCTGCTGATCCCTGTCGTAGCCCTTTCTCCTGCATCCCCCATGCAATCTGCTCTTAGATGTCAACCTTTCCGTGGCTAGTCCATAGTTGTGCTTGCACAGCCTCTTTTCCCCATGGGCCCAGGAGATCCGATATCTCCTGTCTATGCCAAGCCGGAGCGTGCCTGGAGCATGTAGCTGGCACGGGCAGCTGTGCAGTTGCACACAGCAATGGAGAGTTGCTAGGTGTGCTCACCAAGCTGGGCAATCAGGAAAAGGCATTTCAAAAATTTGCAAGGCTTTAAAGGGTTGGGGGGCGCCTGTCTACGTGACCCTTGGGCAGTGGAGTTCACAACTCTGACCAGAGCAGCGAGTGTTGGACATTGTGGGACAGCTACTGGAAAACTGTTATGGTCGATATACGAAACACAGTGTCTGTACTAGCGCTGCGTCGACTTCAGTACGACAACCAAAGTTCAACACACCTAGGGGAGGTGGTGTCACTGTGTCACTGTAACAGGGCGCCTGTATTGGTGGGAGACAAATGTAAGTGTATACTCATATACAGCTAAGTTAATGCAAGATGGCTTACATTGACCTAACTTTGTTCTGTGGACCAGGCTTTAAACAAGCGAATATAGACACACAAATGACTTAGTCTAAGGGCGGGTCTACACTGAAAACTTACATCAGAATAGTTACGTTTCATGGGAGTGTGAAAAAGCCACACCCCTGAGAGACGAAGCTATGCCAACCTGACCTCCGGTATAGAGAGCACTAGGTTAACAGGAGAATTCTTCTGTTGATGTAGTTACCACCTCTTGTGGGGGTGGATTAACTACAGTGACAGGAAAACCCCTTCTGTTGCTGCAGTGAGTCTCAGCACTGCAGCAGTGCAGTTGTGCTGCTGTAGTATTTTAAGTATAGATATATCCTTAGGTTTTAAAAGGTAACAGAGCCTTATAATCAGCAAGATCTACTGTCTTTTAGGGTTACCCCAAGCTAAGCAGCTAGCATCTTTTGCCTATGCCTAGGAAACTCCTTGCCCTCCCAGATTCCCAGCAATGAAGAGATCCTTAGGTCTGGTCCATGTTAGAGAATTAAGTCAGTTTAACTACATCGGTCAGGGGTGTGAAAAATCCATGTCCCCATGTCCTGAGTCCCCATGTAAACGGCGCTAGTTTGACAGCAGAATTCTTCCATTGACCTAGCAACCACCTCTCAGGAAGGTGGATTATCTATGCCGACGGGAGAACCCCTTCCATCAGCGTAAGTGATGTATACACTGAAGCATTACAGTGACTCAGCTACGCCACTGTAGTGTTTTAAGTGTAGACAAGTCCTTAGGCTCTGTGCTCACTAGGACAAAAGGTGTAGCTTTAAAACATGCACAGACCCTAGTGTAGAAAGGGCAATTTGTGTTTTAACTTGTTGACTGATAGAGGTCAACCCAAATTATAGGAGCCAGTGGATCCACTCTTGCATGTAAAGTCGCTCATATGTCTAAGGGCTCATTTTTGCTACCAGATAATACATTAAAATACAAATTGCTCTGTCTACACTGGAGTTTTAACAAATGTTAAAGCACATTTTAAAAATACACCTTTTTTTCTTAATCAAGATGAGGCCTTGAGCATGTAAGTGACATTACTCACAAGTGTGGTTCCATTGACTCCTAATGAGCAGTTCATTTACCGAAATGTGTACGCCTGCTTAACTGTTTGCAAAACAAAACCATACTTTATTAAAGACTTTTAAAAAAAATGTAAATAGATTTTATTTGGTTACCCAAACTTTTTAATTCACTTTTAACTCAGAATTTCTTTGCTTGTTTGACGTTATTATATTCTGTTAATTCTGTTATATTCTGTTATATTTTTTTACGGGATCCTTGTGTTTGTCTTGCTCTTCGGGTTTTTTTTAAAAGTGTGAAATATAACTTACATTTACTTAACTGCATTTAAAGATGCAGCCTCTTTCTTTCCTGTACTCTGAGATGCTTATGTGTTTTTACATCAAGGCTGCCTGTCACATGAAGCAGTTCTTTCCTTTGGCGATCTCTTTCTTTCCAATGACGCACAAGGAAAGACTCCTAGATATCAGACAGACGGTGCACAGGCAACCAAAGTAGCATACACCATAGCAACATGAGAGCCAAAATGCACCAATGCATTGGAATAAAGCCTGCTGACATATTCCAGCAATTAAACAACAAAACACAGAACAGTGAGCTGATACTAGCAAACACTATGGCATCTAGGGTCCATCGTGAGGAGAGAGGCTATAGGCCAATGAGTTCAGATTACAGTGCAACCTGAAACTCTTAGCCAGAGAAAATGAAAAGCTGCCTTCCCTTTATTTCTCACGTATACGTCTGCTCTGCTCATTAGCAACAAAATCATAGTATCCTCCTCTGGAATGCTCTTTTCTCCCAATCTCTCTGTGTGTTGCATTTTCACTAATGAAAATAATTACATAATACTTTTTCATCAAAGTGCTTTCAACCACTTTACAAAGATGAGTATGCACCATTGTTTCCATTTTACAGTTGGGTAAACTTAACCATAGAGAGAAGAAACAACTTGCCTAAGGCTACACAGATAGTCATTGATTGGCAGGGCTGGGAAGAGAACCCCAGTCGCTTGGCTCTCACCCAGTCTTGTGCCCCACCCACTGGACTTGCCACATGCTGCTTACATTTGATAAAACAATGCACTCCTCATCCCTCCAAGTTTAATACTCCAAACTCATTTTAAACCCTCCTGTCCAGTCTAACTATTGATAATAAAATTCTCCAACTACCACCTTGCAAATTCTAACACTCCTATCTTCGACTTCACCTCACTTTTGTGGCCAAATTTGAGGAAACATTTCACCTCTTGCTTCACTTATTCTACCTGCTGTCCTGTGTCCTAAATAGCTCAGGGAGCATCCTGAGCTGCACAGCACTGAATCTGACTGTTTCACCCAGCAATAGAGAACAGCAGGCACAAAGGGAGAAGCAAGAAAAGGTCAGAAATGTTCCTCTTTATTTTGCAATCAGGGGTTATATAACAGAAGCAGTTCCCTGTTTTTCTAAGCAAAAAAACCCTGATTTCTTCATATACTTGGCCTTTGATATACAGTACCAGTATATACTACTAGCATCTGTTTATCTATCTTTCGCATTTTCCATATCATTGTGGCATTTAAACACCAGATATCTAATACTAATGTGGTACTGCCAAATCCAAGTGTTCAAAAATCATGTGATTGGCCTAAAAAAAAATGTTTTTTAAAGTGATACATTTGAGTTTCTTTTTATTTGTCTTCTGGTTTCTGATTCCAGGAGCAGGGGCTTAAGGAAAACACTAAGACTTATGATAAAATTGTAAGAGTTGGCAATACTGATTCATAAATTGATAGATTATAAGGCCAGAAGAGACAATTGTAATCATCTAGCTTGACTTGTATAACACAGGCCATAGGACTTCGCTGAATTGATTGTCGTTTGAACTAGAGCATCTCTTTAGAAAAAACATCCAATTTTGATTTCCCACTGATTGAGAATCCACCAAAACCTTTGGTAAATTATTCCAGTGGTTAATTACCCTCACTGCTAATTTTTTTTTCTGGTCTGAATCGGTTTAATTTCAATTTTGAGCCAATAGATCTTGTTATACCTTTGTCAGCTAGTCTGAAGATCCCTCTATTCTCAAATTTTTGTTTCCTTTGTAGCTACTTTGATCAAGGCACCCCTTAATCTTCTCTTTAAGCTATGAAGACTGAGCACTGTTGTGATAATTAGGCATATCAATTTACTTTAATTGCAAGTTCAACTGTAAAAAGTATGTGAAAGTTCATAAACTGACAATAACCTACAATAAATATTGATGGGAAAAGGTACAAAAAGGAGACAGAAAGTTTAAATTAGCCTAAACACAAAGGTTAATGATATAACTCAAGGACTGCGTTAACATCACGCATGATAAACAAGAAAATGTAGGGCCGGAAATCAGTGAACCAAAATAAGTTTGTCGGCAGCTAGGCTAATTGAAGGACAAAATAATGAAGGGTTGGGCTATTCAACACAGCATTCCCTTTGTGGGTCCTTAAAGAGAGAGATTTGGGGAGGAGGGGGAAAAAGAACTGGATGAAGGACACTGAAGCGAGCTTCACCATCATGGCTGCCACCCCCAAATTTTCCTGGGACCCCAGGCCTTAGTTCTCCTGATCCTGAGGGATGTCCTGACAGACCAGGTTAGAGATAGGGATCCAGCTGACATTGCCACTCCTACCTGCTCCAGCTGAATCCCAAACACCACCTGAGATGAAACAGGATCAGACTTTAACAGCAGGAACAGCAACAGCTCCAGCTCATCTCAACTAATTTCTTCTCTTTTCCCCAAAAGGATAGTTATGACTATCTTTGATACCATCTAAGACACTCTCCAAAAAGGGGGGGAGGGTTCTTTCTAAAAACTCTCTATAGCTAAAAGAAAAGGGAACAAGGGATGTCATTAAAACAAAAGCCCTATGTAATACTTTACATTTCAAATTTAACTGTTTTTCCTTCTTTTCTTTATCGTTAATAAAAAGTTAAAAGGATGTTTAATGATGTGTTTGCCATGGTGCTAAGCATGCTGAGATCTCTTAAGGTCTAAAGATTGGCATACATTGTTAATCGTTAGACAGTGACTACTGTTAACATATGTTAACACCTTTGGCCCATATATTCCAATAAACTAATACAACAGCTCCTTGAGTCTTTTAATATAAGCCATGTTTTCCAATCTTTTAATCAATGCCGTGGCTCTTCTCTGAACTGTCCACAATTTATCTTCTTGAATTGTGAACACGAGAAATAGACACACTAGTCCAGTAGCAGTCACATCAGTGCCACATACCTGTTCGATATCCCCCTGTTCATATATCTAAGGACTGCACTAGCCATTTTGGCCACAGCATTGCATTACAGCTCATGTTCAGCTGATTATCCACCCATACCTGCAATTCTCTTTCAGAGTCACAGCTTCCCAGGGTAGAGTCTCCCATCCTGTAAGTATGGCCCACATTCTTTTTTCCTAGATGTATAACTTTACATTTGATCATATTGAAACACACATTGTTTGCTTGTGTCCAATTTATCAAGTAATCCAAATCCCTCTGTATCAGTGACCTGTCCTCTTCATTATTTACTACTCCCCCAATCGTTTTGTCATCTGCAAAATTGATCAGTTATGATTTCATTCCTCCTGGTCACTGATAAAAATATTAAACAGCATAGCAACAAGAACAAATCCCCTTCAGACCCCACTAAAAACACAGCTACTCAATGATGATGCCTTGTTTAGTTACATTTTGAGACCTATCCATTTAATCTGTGCCATAAATGGATTTTCTATCATTCTAGTTTCTTAATCAAAATGTCATGTGTTACCAAGTCAAATACCTTACTGAACTGTAAGTATATCACACCAAAACTGGTACCTTTATCAACCAAATTTGTAATATCATAAAAAAAAAAGTCAAATTAGTTTGACAGGTTTTATTTTTCATAGAACCATGTTGATTGGCATTAATTTTATTACCTTCCATTTTATTTATTGATCAAGTCCTGTATCAGCCACTCTGTTTTCTGGTCTGGGATCAATACCAGACAGACAGGCCTGTAATTAATCGGGTCATCATGCTTACCCATGGCATGTTAGCCTTTTTCCAGTCCTCTGGAACTTCCCCAATGTTTCAAGACTTACTGGAAATCAACATTAATGGTCCAGAGAATCAGCTCTTTTAAAGCTCCTGGGTACAAGTTATCTGGACCTGTTGATTTAAAAATATCTAGCTTTAGTTCTTGTTGTTTGTCCTTCGAGTTCGAAGATGGCAGTGACATCACTGGTTGGCTTGGTTTCTGTGGATATGTGAGTGGCTGATCAGGCTGATTTGAGCTTTGAAGTGTCTGTGGCACAGCAAACAAAAGATGCCGCTATGGGTTACTTGATTAATAGTGATCGTGCTGCTGTTGCAAGATTTACACTCCTGGCACTTCTACTCTGCCTCAGAAGTTCTCCTCTGCTCATAGACTGTAGCTTCAGCATGGATTAGGCTTTGCCAGGTAGAATGATCATAAGCAAGATCTTCCCAAAACTCTGAGTTGATATTGAAATGCCCCAAGGATAACTTGATAGAGTCCTTGAAACGTTTTTTTTGGGCCTCCCTCTGAGTGTTTTCCCTCCTTTAGCTCGCCGTAAAAGATCTTTGGCCGTTGCTCATCTGACATTCTGGTGACATGGCCTGCCCATCTCATCTGTAATTTCATCAACAGAGTATGGATGCTTGGAATGCCTGCCCATATGAGAACCTCAGTATCTGCAACCTTGTCTTGCCATCTTAACCTCATCAGTGTCCTCAGACAGCCCATGTGAAAGTGAATCAGCTTCCTAGCATGGCGTCTGTACATTGCCCAAGTTTCGCATGCATAAATCATAGTTAGCAACACAATGGCTTTGTAGACCTTCACTTGATTGTGACTAATGCCTCTATGATGCCACACATTTGTATGTAGTCTGCCAAAGGCCATACTTGCTTTGGCAATTCTGGCGTTGGTTCATTCTTGATCTAGCTTTACTAACTGGTGTTTAACATCATCGTTAGTTACTGTTGGAATGGACAGGAATGACATGGCTACATCATCTGGCTTTTTCCCAAATACAGAACAGAAATATTTATTGAATACTTTGATCTTGAATTATTACTGACAGTTCTACCATTTCCATCTTGTAACAGATCAAATCCATTGTTAGGATTCCTTTTGTTCCTAATATACTTTTAAAACTTCTTATTTTCCTTAACTCTCCTTAAGTTTAAGTCTTTTAAAACTTCTTATTATCCTTAATTCTTCTTAAGTCTTTTTTTACTTCCTTAACCAATTTTCTACAATTCCTAGCTTCTGATTTATATTTGTTACTATCAACTTCCTTTTTCTTCTAATATTTTTATATTTGTATAGCTGCTTTCACTTCCCCTCTAAGCCAGACTGGTTTATTAACCAATGTGGCCTTTTTCTCAATTGTGGCTTTTGGGGTACCTATAAAATGCTCTTCAGACATAACCTGTTATCGTTTGCATTTTTCTGTTTACATTCCTTCTCCCAGCTGATTTGGCTTATAATTGATTTCATGTTAGTAAAATTGGCCCTTTTAAAGCATAAAGTAATATATATATATTATTGATTTGAATTTTTCTATTGCACATAAACATAATCAAATCATAAATCACTTGTACCTCATCATTTGTATCTCAAATTTTTACTTCTGTGACCATTTCCTCTTTAGCTGTCAAGTTGAGGTCCAATATAGAATTCCACCATCTCAGATGTAACACTTTTTGAGTTAGGAAATTGTCATCTGTAATTGTTGAAATTCCTGAGATTTTTTTCATACTGGCGGCTTGAGACCTACAGCATAGGTCACTCAAATTGAAGTCCCCTTTTGTGTGTGAGTGTAGCAGACACCAACTAGTTCCCCACCTCCTGCTTTATCTGTTTGAACATTTATTCATCAGCATTCAAGATCATTTGCTTCTGGGTTGTTCGTGATAGTAACAATTTTTTTGACATAGCATCCCTCTCCATTTCTTCACTCCATCCTTCAAAAATAGATTTAACCCATTGATTTTAACATTCCAGTCATTCCAATCTTCCCATCAGGTTTCATAGAATCATAGAATCATAGAATATTAGAATATTAGAGTTGGAAGGGACCTCAGGAGGTCATCTAGTCCAACCCCCTGCTCAAAGCAGGACTAACCTCAGCTATATCATCCCAGCCAGGGCTTTGTTAAGCCTCAGTTTAAAAACCTCCAAAGATGGAGACTCCACCACCTCCCTAGGTAACCCATTCCAGTGCTTCACCACCCTCCGAGTGAAAAACTTTTTCCTAATGTCCAACCTAGACCTCCCCCCCTGTAACTTGAGACCGTTGCTCCTTGTTCTGTCATCTGCCACCACCGAGAACAGCCTAGCCCCATCCTCCCTGGAACTCCCTTTCAGGTAGTTAAAGGCCGCTATCAAATCCCCCCTCATTCTTCTCTTTTGCAGACTAAACAAGCCCAGTTCCCTTAGCCTCTCCTCATAAGTCCTGTGCTCCAGCCCCCTAATCATTTTTGTTGCCCTCCACTGTACTCTCTCCAACTTGTCCACATCCTTTTTGTAGTGGGGGGCCCAAAACTGGACACATTATTCTAAATGCGGCCTCACCAATGCCGAATAGAAGGGAATAATCACTTCCTGCATCCTGCTGGCTATGCTCCTCCTAATGCAGCCCAGTATGCTATTAGCCTTCTTGACAACCAGGGCACACTGCTGACTCATATCCAGCTTTTTATCCACTGTTACCCCCAGGTCCTTTTCTGCAGAACTGCTGCCTAGCTCGTCGGTCCCCAGTCTATAGCTGTGCATGGGATTCTTCCTTCCTAAGTGGAGGACTCTGCACTTTTCTTTGTTGAACCTCATGAGATTTCTTTTGGCCCAATCCTCCAGTTTGTTCAGGTCCTTCTGTATCCTATCCCTACCTTGCAGGGTATCTACCACTCCCCCCAGCTTAGTGTCATCTGCAAACTTGCTGAGGGTGCAATCTACCCCATCCTCCAGATCATTAATGAAGATGTTGAACAAAACCGGCCCCAGGACCGACCCCTGGGGAACTCCGTTTGTGACCAGTTGCCAGCCAGACATGGAGCCATTGATCACTACTCGTTGAGCCCTATGCTCTAGCCAGTTCTCTATCCATTTTATAGTCCATTCATCCAACCCATAGTTCTTTAACTTGCTGATAAGAATACTGTGAGAGACCGTATCAAAAGCTTTGCTAAAGTCAAGGTATATCACATCCATCGCCTTCCCTACATCCACAGAGCCAGTCACCTCATCATAGAAAGCAATCAGGTTGATCAAGCATGACTTTCCCTTGGTGAATCCGTGTTGACTGTTCCTGATCACCTTCCTCTCTTCCAAGTGCCTTAAAATGGATTTCTTAAGGACCTGCTCCATGATTTTTCCAGGGATTGAAGTGAGGCTGACCGGTCTGTAGTTCCCTGGATCCTCTTTCCTCCCTTTTTTGAAGATGGGCACTATATTTGCTTTTTTCCAGTCCTCAGGGACCTCCCCCTGTTGCCACGAGCTTTCAAAGATAATAGCCAATGGCTCTGAAATCACCTCAGCCAATTCCCTTAGCACCCTCGGGTGCATTGCATCCGGCCCCATGGACTTGTGTATGTCCAATCCTTCTAAATAGTCTTGGATCTGTTCCTTCAGCACTGCAGGATGGTTGCCTCCTTCCCATTCTGTGCCACCCAGTACAGTAGTCTGGGAGCTGATCTTGTCTGTGAAGACTGAAGGAAAATAATTGTCTGCTTGACTATAGTTACTCCATTTTTGCAGCTTCTTTGTTTATAAGGCAAGGCCGTTTCACTCTGTGCACAGATCATGGAAAGTTCTTAGAAATGCAGAAGGAGATAAGCCTCGGCTAAATTCAGCAAGCTCTGCAACCTTGATAGATAAGTTGTAGTTAGCTGCAAAACATCTGTAAAAGTATCTTATGAATAATAATATAGACCAATAGTTATAGAGAAAATAGGTTTGTGCCCTTGTAAGGGGGATATGTATGGTCTTGTCATGAATGTTTAAATAGCAATAAGGTATAAAACTGTCTGTAATCCTTTGTTCGGGGTCTTTTTCCACTGTCCACTTGTGGGCTTGGGAATTGACCTTCTGCAGAATAAACTCTTTTGGAGACTGTCCAGCCTGAAATCCTGTGTGGGTCTCTTATCGGTGCAAGGTAACGAACCACACTTGGAATCTTTTTCCAACAAGACAGAGGCAAAAAAGGCATTGAGTACATCAGCTTTCTCCAGATCCTCTGTCACTAGGTCGCCTCCCTCATTCTCTAAGGGGCCCACACTTTCCCTAATCTTCCTCTTGTTGGCAACATACCTGTAGAAACCCTTCTTGTTCCCCTTCACGTCCCTTGCTAGCTGCAACTCCAATTGTGCTTTGGCCTTCCTGATTTCATTCCTGCATGTTCGAGCAGTGTTTTTATAATCCTCCCTAGTCATCTGACCAAGCTTCCACTTCTTGTAAGCTTCTTTTTTGTGTTTAAGTTTGCCAAAGACTTCTTTGTTAAGTCAAGGTAAAAATTATGTTCACAACTGAGCAATTTCAGTTCCACTTGTTTATTACCCAGGTTACTAACATTGATGAATCAGCAACTAAAGAATTTTTTTCTCTTCATGCCCTTTGTTGTCACTGTTAATTAAGTACTCACTTTAGATTTACTCCCATGGAAGACTGAATAGTGTGTTCTTCAGCACTTTAGGTGTCAGACATAGGGTCTACTCCCATTGACATAAATGGCAAAATTCACTTTGGGGCATATCCTCAATTACAGTCAAAGAATGGTCAGCACAACTGATGGGGTACAATAAACATGGATTTAAGGCAACTTTTCACTCCCCCAATCTTGGGGTTTCTCTGCACTGGACCAGCCTTGGACATAAATTAAAGCAGCTTTTTTATGATGACTGCCAGGTGAACTACCAAGGGAGGGGGTGGGTGAGCAAGCTTGCAGGAAATCAGGCAGAGTTCTATCAGAGTCGATGGAGGTTTCAATTTCCACAAATCAGCAAATTTTGATGAAAGAAATGTTCTGCTGAAATTTTTCCTACTAGCCGTTTTCTAGCCCATTTTGTGAAATACGACATCCTCTAATGCAATGATTTTCAACCTGTGGTCTGTGGACGTCTGTAAACTATTATCTAAGAGGCCTGCAAAAGGTTGTCATTACCATAGAACAGTGGTTGTCCATGGACACCTGGGGGTCTGCACACTATGTCTAAGATTTCCAAAGGGATCTGCACCTCCATTCCAATTTTTTTAGGGGTCCACAAAGGAAAAAAGATTGAATACCACTGCTCTACTGGGATGAACCTAAATGTATCTTATAACTTTCTAAAAGTAAAAATGATTGATTTATTTTAGTTCTTCCAGACATACTGAAACAGCTCAGTTTGCTGACAGTATTCATTACATTACGAGGTTTGGTGTAAATAGAAATCCAAACACTCCCTTTGATTCATCTCTACTTAGTGCTGTAGAATATAAGGTGCATACATAACTTACACAGTTTTATATGTACATAACTAAATAAAAGGATAACATGTTTTAAAATTTCTTATGGGAAATGTGTTTTTCCATGCTAAAATTGTATTGGGTTTTCTCATTGTGTTACTCAACCCTTTTCTCTGTTGCAAAGCCATATTACAAGTACAGATTTAAGCAGATAAAGGTGAGATGATATTGACACCTAACCATGATATTGCATCTTATTAAACAGGTAATTCTCTAATGGATCAATGAAAACAAAACGATGACAAGTTGTGGTCAACAGTCCTTGAATGTGCTGATGGTTGTCTTCTTATTGCTCTTGTCAGCAGGTAATGTTTCTTCCAGAAATTTATTTTATGTGAGCTGGGTGAGGGGATGAACCAGCTAAAACTTCATCATGTCCAAGTGCCTACAAAATAGTACCATGGTAACACTAAGTTGAAACAAAAGCACTGTGTAACTTAATCTTAGTGGTGGTGATTTGGTGATTGCAAGTTATAACAAGAAAAGCAAGCCTCTTTCATGTAGGAACGTAACACTAGTGGGACACAGACAAGATAAGCAGGCTCAACATTTTACACTCAATTTTAATAATCATTTTCTTTCCTGTTTTGATTCTGAACAATCTATCAGCTCCTTAAAATGAGGGATTCACCACCATTCAAATCAAACATTCTGCCAAATGATCCACTTTCTACAGACTTAGCAAGCAAGGTTGTATCATGTGTATTTTCACATTTTGACAAAAAGGGGTGTGTGTCCATGTGTATGGATCATGTTATCCTTGCACTCTGCCTGTTCATATTCTTCTGCTGCTATAGTTAAGTTTACAAAAGAGTCCCCACTATAAGAAGTACTTTTCACAGGCTCATAACTTTCAGAAACTCACCAGTTTTCTGAAATTTTCCATGTTTGTAATTCTGTGTGAAGGTGATTTACTCTAGAGAAATTTAAGCAGAATCCCATCAATTTCCCCCCCAATTCTGTGATGAAGTAAAACGACATCCATCTCATTTTAAAATACTCTAATTGCACTTTTGTAACGAGGAATATAGCAAAAATGGCTGACATTTGAAACTTGGATTAATTGAGGATGAGTCATAACAACTAGCTCTTATATAATGATTTTCATTCATATTTCTTAATGTGCTTTAAAAAGCTAGGTGAGCATTATTATCCCTATTTTAAAGATGGAGAAACTGAGGCACAAAGCAGTTGAGTGACTTACTCAAGTTTGCTCAGATAGCAGCAGAGCCAAATAAATAATCTAAAGGCAGGAAATGTGGGCAAAATATGAATGAATTTAGAAATTTTACTCTGTCCATTTTTCAGGCATGCTGATAATCATTAATTACATTATCATAAATTATCCCAAATACACATGTCCACCTATATTGTAGGGAAAAATATTATCTATTCAAAAAGAGCACGTCATCATATTAATAAAGACTATTTCATATGCGTATGCACAGGGGATAGAGTAAAGTTTGTACCATCAGCCATAATGTTCATATTTACTGACTTTCTAGAATTTTACTTTGCAACCTTAATCTTCTACCTTGACTGCTCATAAAAATGGTTCAGCTTTGTTTTGGTTTGAGGACAGATGTTTATATGTCATACAGACATCTATCCTCAAACCAAAACAAAACCGTTGAGTCTGAATTTAGCCTTTTCAGCCCTGGGAAGGCTGTCTGTAAAGAAAAATGTCTTTGATTTGATCCTGTTTACATAGGACTTCTGCATATTATATAAATTATTGCTATATACCAGGCATTATTATAGCATTTTATTTTATTTGTTTATGCATGTGTACATTATCCTGTCATAGATCCTTTATTATTTATTTAACATTTCTCAATGGTGCTATGCTGCAGGATGGGTGTTCAGAATGATAATGGCAGCTTTAATTTACATGTACCCCAGGTGGAATGGTCAAAAGCTCCTATGGAAGTCAGTGAGAGTTTTCCATTGGGAAGGGCAGTAGCCAGTGCCAAGCCCTTTTGAAAATTCTATCCCTAGCCTTTACAAAGCATTAAACCAGGAGTGGCCGACTTGTGGCTTGCGAGCCGCATGCGGCTCTTTGCTCCTCTGAATGAGCTCCCCAGCAGCAGCACTAGGCTCTTTGCTCTGAAATTGACAAGCAGCTGCTGAGGGGAAAGTGAAATTGACAAGTAGAAAAGGAGGGGAAAGCGAAATTTACAAACTGTCTTCGAAATTGACCGATCAGTGCCAATTGTAGGAAGGGTAAGAGAGGGTATCTTGTCAATTGAGAAGTGAAATTGACAAGCTGCCACCGAAAATGAGGGATCAGCCGGAATTGTCCGGGAGGGCAAGGAAAATGTGGCTTTTAGCATTATCAATTGCTATTTTTTGGCTCTTCGCCTCTGACTGGTTGGCCACCCCTGCATTAAACCCATGCCTGAGCAGGTGGAAATAGGAATGAAAAGTGGGGCCTGAAAAGGAGGGGAGGACAGGCAGGCTAGAACTCTGTTAAGAAAAGATGGTAGTAGAGTAGGGACATTGCAGCTAAAGCTGGTGAGAATTTTTTTAACAAACTTTTTTTGTTACAAAATGCCAGTTCATCAAAATTGGAACATTTTTTGCTGAAACACATTGGTTTTGACAAAACTTTTGCAGAGAAGGTTCCTCAGCTCCAGGATGGACTAGAGTGACCCACCCCAGAATAGCCAATAGCCTACTGGTTAGGACACTCTCTTACGACCCCGGTTCAAGTCTTTTTTTCTGCCTGATTTGGCCAAGTAGTTAGCCCAATAGTCAGGCAGTGCAGGGCCTTGAACCTAGTTCTCTCTATCCCAGGTGAGTTGCCCTAACATGAGGTGATGAGTCATCTTTGAACTAGCCCTGGATTAAGCCACATGTGTTGATGAGTCACTTTTGTGCTAAACTCCAGCCAATCCACAAGCTAGGAGCTGTTCTGGAGACTCTCAGGGCAGGTATATAAGTCTCAAAGGAGAAACAGCAGCTCAGTTTGCTCAACATCACTTCATGGCTTGGGACTCTTCCCTGCCTAATAGTGCGGACAGGCTCCACAAGTCTTTGCCTGCTCCACCCTAGCTCTTGGTCCAGCTCTGTTTCAACCCCACTCTGACTCTTGATTCTGGCGCTGATCCCTGGCTCCGACCACTAGGCCCAACTGCCTGACCATCCACATCATGGATTCTGATACTTAATCACTAGGCTAGTGGCTATTTGGAGTGGGGGCAGGGACTCTCATGATATTTTTGTGAAAATTTTGAAAGGTCTTGATTTCATTCTGATGTAGAATGAAAACAAATTTTGAAACCGTGACATTTTTCACTAAATGGAATTCTTGAAGGCCAGCCCTAATGACAACACTTTGACCAACATGATAGAACGGGGACTAAGACTATGATGGAAAGCAAAAAGATACAAAATGTTAGGACTTGTTGCTACTCATTAGTTTGATGACAAATAACTTACAATAAAGGGAGCCACATATGCATGCTAAAAAGAATATCTGCCCTATCTGCTTTAACTCCTAAGCATATAGTTTGCTTTAGTTCAATTGACTCGTGCTTTAGTCAAAATAATGGGTTGAAACTCATTGATGACTTTAGGAATGGTAGTGAATTTCATATTAACATGCAAACCTGCGCATTTTTTTTTTTTTTTTTTTTTTGCACTTCATAATCATTTTCTTTTATACTTTAAAAGGATCATGGCTATGTTTAAACAATCACAGATATCAGCTGACTAGCATATATTTTGTTACAATGAGCACCTGTCTCTGATGGAAAGCATCAGTGTTCAAAACAAATATAATAAAATACTTCTACACCAACTTGGTACTAAACTTATAGCAATCTTATACAGAGCTAATATAATATACAATGAAAGTAGCATTACAGTGGTCTGCATATTCAGACATTTTAGTTACATTGGCTGCTTATTCTTCGTAACATATCAAAGGTAAACCCTGAAAGACCAGCACAAATCAATCATTCAAAGCCTGACAGTCTATTCTGCCCTAGAAATGTGCATGTACAGAGATAGGAGGCTATAGCTTCCTCACATTACTACTAGTAAATTTCAAATATGGGGTCAACATTTACATATGCTATTCCACTTCAGAAAAAGTATGTTATACCTTTCATCTCTGCTAAAGGTAACTTAAACATTTCAGTAAAACCACCGGTATGGAGCAGGTAAATTGGGACCTCCAATGGGAAGACCTTTGTAAGTGCCCATTACTGTAGTATCTGAGCATCTCACAAATACTGATGAATTTATACTCAATATCCTGTGAGGTAGAGAAGTATCATTATCTCTGTTTTAAAGATCACAAGAGATAATAGGCCAAAATTTTCAGAGAGAGGAACGATTGCTCAATACCTCTGGATATCAAGTTAGTCCTGTGTATATCAGACTTTTTAAAAATAAAATGTAGGCTAAACTAGGATGCAAATAATAATGACCAAAACAGTCAAAACTGGGCCCCTAAAATTAGGCACCTAAATAATGGTAATATTTTCAGAGGTGCTGAGCACTCCCAGCTCCTATTGACTTCAGTGAAATTGAAGGTTCTTAGCACCCCCATAAATCAGGAACTTATTGAAGTGCCTAAGTATGGATTTGGAAGCCTAACATTATGGCCATATGTTGGGAAATTTAGCCCATGGTCCCAAAGGAAGCCAATGACAGATCTGGCTACAGAACTCAGAACTAAAATTGATCAGGAATTTTCCATCAATGTTTTCTTGACAGAAAATGTAGTTTCTGCAAAACGGACGTTTTCAGTGGAAAATTTATATTTTAACAACCTTTTTCAATTTTCTGTCAGGAAGTGCTAAGTGGAATATTTCATCTCAAGTCAACCCAAATCAAAACATTTCACTTTGTCATTAATCTATGTCAGCTTGAGCTGCCGAAGTGTCTTATGGGAGTTGTCATTCGAGTGTCTTGTGCTCCCCAATCTTCTCTATGGGCCAGGTTCCCTGGCTAAACTAAGTTTCCCCATGCAATCTCCTGCAATCTCCTTTCTGGTTGAATCAATGTGGTGCATCAGAGAGATATAGTCCAGCTGGGGAGCCCTTCCCATATAGGAGAATGGGAGCATGAGACACTCAAACTCCAATTCCTATGAAGCACCACGGACTCCGATTAATGTTGAAGTAAACTGAAATTGAATGTTTCAATTCAGTTCAACATACCAAAAAGAAACATTTTGGTTAGCTAATGTCGAAACCTTTCAGTAGATTAGAAATGGCTAAATTAAATTTTTCTAACTGAAATTTTCCTGGATTTTCAATTCCATGAAAAGTTTTGATATTTCAAATATCTACCTTGATTCAGGATGAAAATAAATGTCAAAATATCAGAATTTTCTACAGGAAGAAAATTCTGATTTTTGACCAGCTCTATTCAGAACCTCTTAGTTCCACACTGTGGCCTTAATCACAAGGTCACGTATCTTTGCTCTCAGCAGATGATAGCAAAGGAGTAATGCGAAGATTGAAATGCACTCATTTCTCTTTAATGTCCATTGGGATCTAATTCACTCAGGCATTATCTACAGCCAAATACACACTGGTTTAGTTATACTGGTGCAAACATTTGTGTGTACACACTATATTGGTAAACTGATACCAAAATAATAATAAATAATAATAGTAATTAATAATAATGTGACCACCACCTACCTCTTATATAGAGCTTTTCAGCAGATCTCAAAACAGTTTAACAAGAAGGTTAGTATCATTATCCCAATTTTCAAACAAATATAAAGATATGAGTGTCCATGCACAAAGTTGCACCAGCTAACTAAATCAGTTTAAAAACCTTAGTTAACTGGTGCAACTTTGTATGTTCAGCGGTCTGTAGTGTGTCTGTCTCAAATCTGTAAAATCAGAATAAAAATACATCATTTCTCTGATGCTTTGTTTGTCATGTCTATTTAGACTGTAAAGTCTTCAAGAGCAGAGACAGTGTATGTAATTTGAGATGTGGCCTCAAGGCACTATCATAATATTAACCCCAAATAAATTAAAATAATGCCAATGTGTGAGAGCTAAAGGTTAGCTACAGATCTCAAACTCCTACAAGGCATACTAACCACCACACAACAATAAACCTAGGGTCCAAATTCTGGAGAAATGTACAGAGATGGTTTATTTATTTATTTAAAGAGAATTGATCAGCAAAACCAGGTAACATAAACCTGAAAAATGATTTAAAAGACATAATACATGCTTTACATAAGGATTTAATAAAAAGAAAATTAAGGTCTGAAGAGTAATTGTGTTTTCATTGCTCTTGTTCTAGCTATTTGTATATTCACAATTGTTCAGGTCTGTTAGGATGGTAATATCTTTCAATTATTATTTTTGGCAGATCAGTGCTTATCTAAATAATGACCTGTAAAGTGGAGCAGACATTTCTAACACATTAATAACAGCCACTGTAAACCATGTGCCTTTGGACTCTTATTTCAATTTGCATGTATGTTTTTTCTTTACTGATAATAAAATCATCCCAGAACAATCTTAAACTAACTTTTCTAGCTATTTCTTGATATCCCATAGTTTTAAAACAGCATAGTTAAAAATATTTACTTCAATATTTTAGTGCTCCCTGTCATCCATGATTATGGTAGTTATTTACAGCAATCCTTCTGTTCCATTTAAAAAATAAATGAATTAAAATTTAAAAAAATCAGAAACATAAGTAACTCAAAATTGAAAATATCACAAAAATGCTTTTCATGTTTTTGTCATTCATATAAAATATTATGAGGTTGAAACTCCTGAAATACATTATAACTGTTTCTCAGAAGCCAGGGAACAACTGTTGAAGATTAACAGAAAAATGAAAATGTACATGACATGCAACTAACACATATGACTCACAAAGACAATATCATTCTATGTTTTACAGCATTGTCTGCACATTTTCGTGTCTGTGAGCCATATACAGACTACAAAGGCCGCTATCACTTTGGTTTTCACTGCCCACGCCTTTCTGACAATAAATCTTACATCTTCTGCTGTCACCATAACAACACGGTATTTAAATACTGCTGCAATGAGACGGAATTTCAGACTGTTATGCAGATGAATCTAACGGGGAATGCAGATGGATATATGCATAAGTAAGTAAATGAGTTATAAAGTACTCTTTACCAAATTATTCCTAGTCTAATCACATAATCTAAGATATATTTAATGATGGAAGCAATTGGAATAATTGTACATACACAGAAACGTTCCTAGAAGCTCTTCTGTTGCAAGGCTACTTCTCATTTATCTTTGCTTCTATTTCTTTGAAGCCCATTATATACATTCCTAAGAGCATGTATGTAAATCTTATGAGCAAATAGGCTGTTTCCCCCAATAATTAGACAAAATTGTGTTTAAATGTGTACCTGTCTAACGTCAACCCCAAGAAGTGATAGCAAGGGAAAGACAAGTTGACATTTTTCATATCAACCCAAATGTTTTGCATGGTTAATTGCTATTTTGAATTTGTGCATGTTTTGCATATTAATGACTTGCAATCACTGAGCTTGATCGGCAAAATGCACTTGGTTGTTGAATCTCCCTGTCTGCTGCTTGAGATCCTTTTTCACATTCTCTTTTTAGAAGCAGCTCTGTGGTCTATTGTCAAAGATAGAACTTTTTCAGAAAAACTGACAAGATAGTAAGTAGATCCTGAATGACTGACTGCATATGCTATGTGGGCAAGATTCTCAGGTCCAATCTGGCTCCTTTGCACTACTGAAACATTCTGGCCATGATTGGTCAGCTGTGAATTCTGATGGAGGGTGGAGCTCTCCTCTGAGGAAAACTCAGCCAAGCCAGCTCCCGAGACAGCTGCCCCTCCCACCGCCCCAGCCTAGGGGCAATGTCAGGGGAGGGAAGATTTCCATTTCAGAAGGAGTGCTCAAAATGCCATTCCACCAGTTTTCAGCTAAGGTAGGATTCTTAGGTCTTGATCCTGCACCACCGAAGTCAATGGGAGTTTTGCCATTGACTTTGTTACTAGCCGGGGCAGGGCTGTAGGTCTCTTTGAGATTATATTCCCGTGGCATAAATTGAGCTACTCTAACTCATCAG
This sequence comes from Emydura macquarii macquarii, assembly GCF_026122565.2. Taxonomy (NCBI): domain Eukaryota; kingdom Metazoa; phylum Chordata; order Testudines; family Chelidae; genus Emydura; species Emydura macquarii. The sequence goes on along the minus strand of NW_027132342.1, from coordinate 10,209,348 downwards.
AATCAGAGAGCTAGGTATGCCTTCTTAATAGCCCCCTCACACTACTATGCTGAGAGGATTTGGGGTTTTGTCTACATGCAAAAGTTGTACCACTAACTATACCTGTCTAGTTAAAACAGTACAATGCCTCTAAGTGTGGACTCGGTTATATCAGTATGAAGGTGCTTTATACCAGTATATCTTATTCCCATATGGGAAGGGGAATAAGCTATGCCAGTATAAGGCACCTTAATACTGGTCTAACAGCATCCACACTAGCTGTTTCAGTTGAGGAAAAAAAAATCAAATCACATCTCTCACCAAAATAGTTATAGCAGTATTAAAACTGACCCTAGACCTGGCCTTGAATGCATGAGAAAATCTAGCCTTATATTTTTACAAAAGTGATACACCAAAACCTGTTCACTACCACCAAGTTTGTTACATCTTTAAAGATAAATTTGGAAAGCATTGGGAGGGGTTCATTCACGGGTTGTTTATTGATGTCTCCAACTTCAAATTTGTTTAATTTACTTTGGATTACTTAGGCAATTTAGCAATTTAGCTGAACCCATTCTTTAGCCTGTTATCTATGAACAGTGCTCTGAAGAGAGAAATTGGAAGCATAAGGGAGAGAGGGTAATTTGGTGTCCTGTAGGCAATCTAATTTTGTTTTCGTAACTTATAGGAGGGGTGCCTAGAGCCTTTGATAAGCACCGCCATTTATATATCTAACAATAATAATTAACAAATCATTTAGCTGTGCCTGGGTAAGTGTTACTTCTCTATTCCATTTGGGTGAAATTCATCCCAGTGCCAAGTACCAGCAAAAGGGCTATGTACAACTGAAGTCCTATTTTTAGGCTTGAACAGGGATTTCAGTGGTGCATAAGTTTTGTACTGGCCGTCTGCACAGGGGTGAATTGCACCTTATGTGCGTAAGATCATGCACAATGGAAGGGCTGTGACTTTTGCAGATCAGCAGATGAGCCAGTCTTCTCCTCCTGTTCAACATCTTCATTAATGATCTGGAGGATGGGGTAGATTGCACCCTCAGCAAGTTTGCAGATGACACTAAGCTGGGGAGAGTGGTAGATACCCTGGAAGGTAGGGATAGGATACAGAAGGACCTAAACGAACTGGAGGATTGGGCCAAAAGAAATCTCATGAGGTTCAACAAAGAAAAGTGCAGAGTCCTCCACTTAGGAAGGAAGAATCCCATGCACAGCTATAGACTGGGGACCGACGAGCTAGGCAGCAGTTCTGCAGAAAAGGACCTGGGTGTAACCGTGGATAAAAAGCTGGATATGAGTCAACAGTGTGCCCTGGTTGTCAAGAAGGCTAATAGCATATTGGGCTGCATTAGGAGGGGCATTGCCAGCAGGATGCAGGAAGTGATTATTCCCCTCTATTCGGCATTGGTGAGGCCGCATTTAGAGTATTGTGTCCAGTTTTGGGCCCCCCACTACAAAAAGGATGTGGACAAGTTGGAGAGAGTACAGCGGAGGGCAACAAAAATGATTAGGGGCTGGAGCACAGGACTTATGAGGAGAGGCTAAGGGAACTGGGCTTGTTTAGTCTGCAAAAGAGAAGAATGAGGGGGGATTTGATAGCAGCCTTTAACTACCTAAAAGGGGGTTCCAGGGAGGATGGGGCTAGGTTGTTCTCAATGGTGGCAGATGACAGAACAAGGAGCAATGATCTCAAGTTGCAGTTGGGGAGGTCTAGGTTGGACATTAGGAAAAAGTTTTTCACTCGGAGGGTGGTGAAGCACTGGAATGGGTTACCTAGGGAGGTGGTGGAATCTCCATCCTTAGAGGTTTTTAAGCTGAGGCTTGACAAAGCCCTGGCTGGGATGATATAGTTGAGGTTAGTCCTGCTTTGAGCAGGAGGTTGGACTAGATGACCTCCTGAGGTCCCTTCCAACTCTAATATTCTATGATTCTATGATTCCTGGTGATCTACTGGACCATCAGGAATGTGGATCGGGATGATGGTCAGGAAAATGAAAGAAAAACTAGAGACCTATGAGCAACTCTAGCCACAATCTTGAGACTTCGTGGTCATGCACTCAGAGAGGTTCTCCCAGGCAACAGTAATAAAGCCAGCTCCCACCCCCATGCAGTCAGAGCATGGAAGGGTAGTTAAGCTGCATTAACAAATCCTCCCCCTTTCCCTTCCCCCCTCCCCCCGCTTTCTTTTTTACATGGCATTAGTCCAAGTGGGGAAAAAAGCAAACATCCTGCTTCATAGCAGTAGTTCTCTAGCTCTTCCTCCCAACTCTCAACCACTCCTGCATCAGCCATGTCTATTTTTGTGGAAAGGATGACAGCTATGCAGAATGGGAAGGAGAATCCCACATAGCTGCTTCCTCCATCCACGTGAAACTTCAGTATTTTTTCCCTGCACCTTTGCCCTCTAGTCTATATATAGAGCCTGACCCAAAGCCCACTGACTTCAATAGGAGTCTTCCCAATAGCTTCAATGAGTTTTTTGAGCAGGCCCATTGTGCAGGGGGAGGGAGAGTAGCATAGGCTATGACTACCCCGCAGCGGGGAGTGAGCCTCCCAGCCCAGGAGACAGGCTAGCGCTAGCAGGGCTCAAGCTATTGAGCAAAAAGTAGCCAGCCAGGCAGTCAGATAGACTTGAGAGCCTGGTCCACAACATTCACACTGCTATTTTTAACATGGCACTCTGAGTCTGTTTACCCAGACTGTGGCCTGGTCTACATTAGAGTTTTTCATAGGTACAGCTACGTCACACCGGGATGGGGAAAAAATCTACAACCTAACCCCCCGTGCAGACAGCACTAGGTCGATGAAGAATTCTTCCATCAAGCTAGCGACCACCTTTTGGGGAACCCCTCCCATCAGTGTAGGTAATGTCTACACTGAAGCAGCGCAGCTGTGCCATGGTAGCATTTTGAGTGTAGATGAGCTCTGAGAGGTTTGCTCCCAGCTGCAGTGTGGACACACCAAAAGGGACCTGTATTCAGACTCTGCTAGTGAGAATCTTGATTAAACATTGTTCTGGTTAACCTTATCTGGTCTATAATATAGAGAGAGCCCAATTTACAAATAAACTACCCTATCACCAATATCCTCTATTAAATGAAAGCCAGCTATGAAAAGGGTTGTTTATGTAGATAGAATTTCACACATCCTTGAACGAAGGCTCTTGTAAAACGCTGTGTCCCCAGTAACTGCGGAGAATGATTTAGGATGTGAATAGCAATGAACATACAGCTGAGGATTGTGGCTTTAAAAAAGATCTCTCCAATGTTACCTTTTGCTTTATTTTTTTCTCTTATCCATTCTTACTGTCATCTAAAGGCATTTCTTGATTTATAGTACAATTGTAGAAGAAACTAATGCAAATATAATGAATGGGAGCTCATGTCATGGCATTCCAGAATCTTATCGCTCTCTTCTAATGTTGCGTCATCTAATGTCAGCCAGTTTCATTTACATTTGTTCTATTACCATAAAGATTAATACATTCTGAGAGGTGCAGAATATTGGACTATATGTCTCCACAATCAAAAGATTTAACCAGATTTTACTAGTTTGTAATATCTATTAACATGAACTAGTAAGAAAAGAATTGTGAGATGTGGTAGCGGTTGATTCATCATTTAAATAGTTTCTGCACTTGGAAAATTCTGCTTTTTAGATCAGAACCTCAACTAATGATTTACACTAGCTGCGAGTATCTGGCCACCTTTATTTATCTGGTCAAGATTCTCATCTGCAGAAATTAAAATGCACAGCATATACAAGAGCAGCTCATAACTGAGACACCCCTATGGAGGATTCATTATCCCAGTTAAGAGAAGATGCCATTTGAAAAAGCTTAAGATAAAATATTGTACAGTATTGAAAAAAAAATTGATACCGCATTTCATCTTTATTTGCTCTTTATTTCTTCTTCCTTTCATATTTGTTCAGCAGCTTTGTTATTAAAAGAATTAGAGTTCAGAAAAATCAGTTTTTAAACTCCTGGCATGAGCTAAATGTGTCCAATTATGAAGAATTTATATTCATACAGTCCCAGTTAAACCAATTCCATTGGTTCCATTACCAATATCTCTCATGGACAAATCTATGGGAGGGAAACTCTTATCTGGGAAAATCTGTAAGGTTCATTCTATGGTGTTCCAAGGAGGTTCCTGCATGGCACCTTATCAGGGGAAGGGGTTTGTAAGCCTGTGGAAGGGGAAAGACGTTTCGGTCCTTAGATCATGAAGATATCACAAGATCTATAGAGAAATCCCAGAGACCTCTGGGTATCAGCATGGAGAGCCAACCCCTCTCCCTCTCTCCTCCCCCCACCCCATATTACTTTTGGGTCAGCCTTATCATGGCAACATGGCTTACACAGTAGCTGTCCTGCTATTGGCTCCCTAACCATTCTTATCAACTCAGCCTCTCCCCAGTGCTGGACAGAAAGTCACAGTGTGTTAATTAGAGCTCAATGAATAATGGATTTTTCAGTTCAGGGATGGAACAGAAGAAAAATCTGATTTGATTTGAACCCAAACCAATTTTTTCAAAAATCTTCATGAAATCAAAATATAAAAAATTGTTTCAAATTGACTGAAACATTTCAGGTAGACTCAAAATGGAATTTTTCAATTTTTCAATTTGTTTCAAGTTGATCAAAACATTTCAGTCAACTCTAAACAACCTTTTCTTTTTTAGTTTTTCATTTCAACTGAGCCATTTTTAGGTGTTTTTAATCCCTTTTTTTTTTTTTTTTTTTTTTTAATGGCCCAGTTTGATTTTGAAACACTGTTTCAAAATGAAAAGTCAAAGCAAAATGTTTTGAAATTTTTTAAACAAATTTTTTTCCCACAGCTGAAACTATTAATCAAATTCAGTTCAGATTCACAAATAGTTTTGGAATATCGAAAAATGCATTTTTGATTTAAAAAAATCAATGAAAAAATTTCACACAGCTCTAATGTTAAAGCACTAAGGGCCAAATTCTTTGCTGGGTGCAAATTGGCACAGTTCCAGCGAAGTCAGTGGTGCTGTGCCAGTTTATACCCAGGAGAGAAATTTGTCTTCTTTGAATTTGTCATCTTTGTCTTCTGGGAATTGAATATGAAATTCCACAGGTTTATTGGTGTTCAGTACTTGTGGCATGTCCGTTCCCTGGTTTCACGCCTCTGCCTGGCCACTTCCTATATCCACCTCTCCCAGCCACAAACCCTGACTACAGAGGTTCAGTGAAAGGGGTAATGATGCTGGTCTGGCTCAGCTCTCCTTCCTCTGACAGGTTTTGAGGCATTGTAACTGAATTGCCACCACTTTAGTTCCCACCACTTTACAGAGTCAAGGGGATAATCGACACTGCTGTCATTAGGCTAACTCGGCTCCCTGGGAAGTGTCCTGATAAATCACGCAAAGCAGTTTGTAGGATCCTGCAGCCCTTCTGCAAACATAATTCCATTGACGTGAATGAAGTTTTGCGTACACAGGGACTGCAAGATTGGGCATTAAGTAGAGTGTGCTCTTATTGCAAGGGATCAATGAGAGATAAGATTGGTGATTCTTGGCATGTATAAGTGCTGTTTTCAATGCACACATTTCCTCTGTTCTCATGGTCAGACCAGAGATCAAAATAATAAAATAGAAATGTGGGCATGAACATATGCACACACACTGCACACATAGTATATATGCAGCATCTCCTTCAGAGCCTTTTGTTTAAATGCTTCCTAGTTTGTGGCTTCTTACCTGTAGCCAGATTTTGCTAGCCTTATTCATCCTGAGTAATAATTTGCTCCACAAATAGCCCTGTTGGTGTCAATGTTAACTTCAATGGAGTGTGTATGTGGTCAGATTTGGACTGATGTGTTACTGCAAATGGCCCCACGTAATTGTGAGCACAAGATAACAGAGGAAATGATATTTAAATATATTTTATTGACTTTATTCAGCTGTATTGTATTCTGTATTGGTTAAAAACAGTGACAACGGTTCGGTTACAATAATGCCAGAGGGCTATAGCTAAAAAGGAACAGGCTTTCACCCAAAGTTTTGGGACTTCATTTATTTAATGTGCAGCAGAACAATGTAGTGGGTGGTTAAGGGACTAGACTCGGACTCAAGAGAGTGAGTTTCAATTCAGCAACCTTCCTTTGTGACTTTCTTGGCCAAGTCACTTGGTCTCTCTGTGCCTCGGCTTCTCCACTTGTAATATGAGAATAATAGCACTTTTCTGTATCATATAGGGTTTTGCAAGGATATATACATTAACGTGTGTGAGGTGCTCAGGTATTGCAGTGTCGGTGACCATAAAAAATACTTAGGAAGACAGATTTAATTACTCCTTCCCCAATCTTTTTAGTGTCCAGGATTATTTTTTTTTAAACTCCTTGCAAATTAAGCAGCAGAACTCTGATGAATTATGCATCTGAGTTCCTTATAGGCTTTTCAGCTAGGCATCTTATGAGTGGTTTCTTTCTTTTCTTCTGTGTTTGTTTCTAAATATTAAGCTGTTTGACTCTCCACACAGGAAATGTACATTATGTTTTGCTTCCTTGCTTCAGTGTATTGTATAGTATCTTGAGGATAAGAAAAATAAACTGCAGTAAAAATAATACGCAATGTAAGCTTTTTGGGGAAAGGAGGCTTAGGCTGTGATTTTCAAACCAGCCTAAGGAAATGAGTTGTGAATGTCAATGGGAACTGGGCACCTCATTCCCTTAGGCTGTTTTGTGAATCCCAGGCTCAGTATTCTACTATTTCAGATCTTAAAGAGGGTTTGAATTTAATTTTGGTCTGAATCTAGTCTTTTCATCTCTATATAATACTGAAATGAATGGGAAAGCTAGAGTAAGAGTTCTGTAAAGCAGTGGCCTTAAAACTTGTATTCAGAGCCTAAAGAGTAATACAAGAATTCCTTTCTCAAACTGACTGGGGAGAAATTTGGGGAAAACCCCTCCAATTGATCAAAATGATTCTGAATTTAATGTATGCTGCCTGAGAAAATTAGCTTGGAGAGCACAACTTTGGACATATTGCTTTATCCAATATATTTTGAATGTGGGACTGTTCATGGAGTGTAAGTGGCAACGTGAGTAAGTGGCAGAATTTGGCCCTAATAAATATCTCTGCTCTCTTGAGGCTTGATCCAAAGGCCCTTGAAGACAATGGAAAGATTCCTGTTGACTTCAATGAATTTTGATTCAGGTCCTTGAAGAAGCAGCTTTGCATTATTCATTCATTCAACTATTTAAATGGTGAATTAGTTTCAAAATGTATGTACATGGCCCTTAAGGTAGATTACCTAATCTACCTCAGTTAGATTCAAACTTGATGTACATGCTTTGACGAGGCCTGAATTTGGCCCAATGTGTCTGTTCTGTCCCTGTTGACTAGAAGGGCACGGTAACAACAGATTATACACTATTGCAACTAATGTTCCAGCTTGTACCTGTTTTAATTAGTGTGCAGAAGAGCATCTTGAGAACTGATAGATAAACAAGTGCTGATCTCTAAACTGGCTACATTATAGTTTAGATCACTCACACCATAGAATCACTTTTCTGTGTGTTTAAAAAAAAAAAGATGTTAAGCCTTTTGCTAAGGATACTCTGTGGTTTTTTCAATACAGAGAATTTTTGAGATGATGTTAGCTTGTACTCAGCTATAACCCACACACCCATATGAGAGCTATAACTGTTACAAAGCAGCATGAATAGTATTTTAACTCAGCAGAATTGAGAAAACAGGCAAAATGTCTAGCAAAGCTCTCATTAACTTCAGTGGGAGGATGCAGAGGTTTTATATTAGCTTGCCCTGTAGTGCTGAAAATGTTCTTAATTATGCTCCACAAGCTTCTGAAAAGTTTTACTTCTATTTTAATATACTACAAGAATTCTGTGAGGTTTTTCAAAAGACCGGCTAAATTCTTTTTCCCAAAAGTTTCTATACCAATGAAGTGGGATACACTTGGGATGCTGCGCTGGCAGCAGCCAAAAGGGAAACACTTTTGACAATTAAATTATGTACTTTGTTTGGTGATTTGGTTTTCTAAAATACATCACATATGTCAAGTTTCCAAAATACTTTTTCCATTGTCTTTATTCTTAAAAAACTAGTGTTCGTGGGCTGAAGACATACATGCAAAATTTCTTTGGAAAGGTATGAGATTGAAAAAGCTATGGACCTCTGAAACTATCCCTTTAGAGTTTAAATGTTTGAGTAATCTTACCTATGGGCATCCACTGTGCCTGTAATTACATACAACTCTGATTAACCAAAACTCATAGTTAACCAAGTTTTGTTTATATCCCCTGTGATTGTCCTGTGTCCTCCTATTTGCTGTGCTTCTTGTCCCTCTGCATACCTCTTCACTTAAACTAACTCCTCCAATTTTCTGAAACAGTTCTTTAAAGCTGTTAGATGTCCCTCAAGACCTCTAGCTAATAAAGATTGTGTGTGTGTGTGTGTGTGTGTATATATATATATATATATAAATAAATTGGGCTTAAGCCCCACCCCCAAAGGTAGTTAGGCATCTATCTCCTTTCGGGATTTAAAACCACGAACCCTCTCCCAGAGTTAGACACATAAGCCAGGTCAACCCTTTCTCATGAACAACAAAGAAGTGGGGGGAGGTGGAGAGAGAGAGAGAGAGAGAGAGGATGTACCCCATTGTAGCCAATAGTCCAATCATTAGGCGCTCACCTTGGCCTCACCTGTGGAAGATCTGTTTCTAAATCTCCACTCTGCTGAATTTGGAGCAGGGACTTAACTAGGGTCTCCCGTATCCCAGGCGAGTGCCACTTTTGGTGTTATCCCACCAGTCTATACAGTCAATCTCTCTCTGGCCCGATCAATATTTAGTTATTTATACAAAGCAGAACATCCTCAACAGGAGAGATTGAGAGCACTCTACCCTGGAGCCTGGGGGTTGGAGCACTCTCCTGAGGGTGGAGATCTGGGTTTCAACTCTGCCCCAAATCACATAGAGTGGGGATTTGAAAACAGCTCTCCCACATCCCAGGCGAGCATCCTAACCAGTGGGTTATTGGGTATTCTGGAACGCATGCGCACCCACACAAAATTATTGATCTGGTTACCCTGGCTCTCATTTGTGGATGGCTTGGAGCACACCCACCCCTACAGGTGAGATAGGTGGGGGGAACACCTAGGTTGAGAATCCCGCTAGGGCTTTGGTATGAGACGGGGTGCCAAGCAGCTCAGCATCATTAGGACTTAGGCAGTTTTGATTATGTCCACCAGTGGAAACCTAGGTGCCTACAGGACTTTAGGCATTTCCAGGGTTAGGCAGCAGCTAAATGGGGGTTTTGAGGATCTCTGTGGTACCTAAATGTTAGACTTAGGTGCCTATAATGGTAATGAGGTGCCTAAATCACTTTATACCTCTCATACCACTGTGATGGGCTCTCTAGAAAACTTTAAGGTAGCTCTGAGGATCTTTCTTAATGTAATATATATTGTAAATATAATTAGGAAAGTTCATACATAAGAAGTACACGTCAAAAGATTAATTCCTATCATTCATATCCTCAGTTATACAGGTATTTAACTATCATCAGCTATCTGTGCATGTTCGAAAGAGAGAGAATTTGAAATGCATTTCCACTGTAATTATAAGCCCTGTCCAGAAAACAGCACTCTCCATGGCTGTTTGCCTACATATAAATTATACAGTTGCACTGAGCTGTTTGCAAGTGTTTCAAAAAAGACAAAATTCCCTGATTTTTCCACATAGGATCCAAACAGAAGCTACTGGTTCTGATTTTTAAAAAAAATGCTCTTGTCCAATCCTGCTTGCTAGCCAGCTAATGAGTCGAGTGACCAGGTGCAAAACTATCTTGGAAGGAGAAACAACAAAAGTGACTGTCAATTTTCTTTAGTATCTAGGGCCCAAAGAAAAATCTAAGTAGGCTTCTCCAACTGGCAGGAGTGCAGATGGAGGAGAAAAGTATTTCCTATTCTCATGGGCCCTGATTCAAAGTCCACTGAAATTACTCAGAGTATGTCTACATTTCACTTAGACACCACCCATGATAGCTGACTCCAGCTCCAGAGGCTCAGGCTACAGCTCTAGGGCTGTAGATGCTCTGGCTCCCATCTCACAGGGTCCTAGAGCCCAGGCTCAGCCTGAGCCTGAACATCTACACCACAGTTAAACAGACCCTTAGCTCGAGCCCTGGAAGCCTGAGTCAGCTGGCATGGGCCAGCCCAGGTTTTTAGCTGCAGTGTAGACATACCCTCTGAGTTGTTCCATTGACGTCAAATGGACTTTGGATCAAGACTATACTTGTATTAACATGAAAGCCAAAGTATTTTAAAGTATTGGGTCACTGAGTTTTCCTAATACGCCAAAGAGTTATCCTGCTTCTAGTTAGAGTGTTAAAAGAACACTGTCAGGTAACTTATGCTCCAGATTTAGGTATTGTATTATTAAAATTAGTGACAGGTCTGAACAGGAACTTTCAGAATGAAAATCTTCGCACTGTTTAGGAAGATACGGGGGAGTGAGGAAGAGAGCATGATTTCAAAATCTGGACAAATACACTCATCAGAACTGCTCGACTAAGGAATCTCTAGAATGGACTGAATCAACATAACCCTGAATCTTACTGAGATTTGAAATCCATACATAAACCTAGATGTTAATGTTGTGTGCTGAGACCATCTCTAATAGGAAACTTTTAATGTCAGTGAAAATATTTCTTTGCCAACTCAGATGTTGCAGGAGAACTAGACAGTAGTGAAATGAACTAGCTATGTGAAACTTAGGGCTTGTCTACCTGGCTTCACAGTGCAGATTACGGGGGTGAGAGCTGTACTGCGCACTGAAGTGTTGTACTCTAACTGCCTGGAGCAGACCCTGCCAGCACAAACTAAAAGGTACCTAGTTCTCATTAACAGAGTTCTGTTTCAAATAGGATTATGTTAACAGAAATCCTTGGTGCATGCTGTAATTCACACTCCCGCAGTCTGCACCACAGGGCCATGTAAACAAGCCCTCCAAGTAAAATCAGTCCCCTGAACTGAAAATAAAACCAAGCTATTCTGACTCCCAGTTCATTGGCCTGTCTGCTAGACCTCAGTGTCTCTCTTATTTTTTCTTAATGCATGTGAAAGCTTTAATTTCAATATTACCTCTATTAAAATGAATATTTTGCACCATTATAATGTTTAACAAACTGTACCAACATGTGGAATTTCTCCCGGTGAACAACCCATATAATTTATTAATTGCCTGTGATTTGCACAAGGCTTCTACAGCAGTGCTGTTGCCCTACCATAGCTTAATTAAAATAATGTGCACTCCTTCATTTTTGTACTTGTCAGAAACAGATGTTATTTACAAGGAACAAATGGAGAACACACATAGGGCCTGATTAATAAATTGTTGCTTTAAATTGCAGTGCTCAAAATAGACCTAATCTTTTCATTAAGCAATTTTTAATGGACAAAACTAAAACCTTTTTATGCCTAAACCACAACCATAAAAACGCCTATATGAAATAACTGTGGGCCAAATTCTGCTCCCAAAAGTGGTCCTGTTGACTTCAGTGAGATTCAGTGACTACAATGAACAGGATTTCTCCCTGTGCAGCTCATTCCGAATTCTTCAGGCCCAGCTCCCCTTTTATCTTCTAATGGAGTTACTCCAGAGTTGTACCGGTGTAAACAAGAGTATAGCCACTGAAAAATCAGGAATAATGCCATTGAAAATGTTGACCCAAACCTCCAGTCCTGCAAAGACTTACATAAATTACCAGGGACTACTCATAGTTCATAAATAAGCACATGACAAGTTTTCACAGAAAGAGGCCTTTTAGAGGATCAGTTGGGATTTTCAAAAACACTCAGCATTAGTCCAGCTACACACTCATAGGACCCAGTAAGGGACCTGCTCCTTCTCTTCCTAGCACCTGCTTTATACCAGTGTTACTTTACTGAAGTCACTAAAGTTACACTAGTGAAAATCAGCTGTAAATGAAAGGAGAATCAGGGCCTTTAAATCTTGGTGTAACAGGAACACAGAATCATACCTGAAATTTTGATTTAAAAAGTTATATAAGTACGTTATTGAATCTTTTGTCCCCTATTTCCTGGACAACAAAATATACCTGCAAAATGCTTTCATTTTTCAATTGTCTTTGTGGTGTCTAGCCATAATTTGTGTGATAGTGGTGGGGGTTCTAGAATAACAGAGAAATGTATAAAACTGATAATCCAGTTTCATAATGTGATATCTTTGCTGGAAGCATTGATAGAAATACAGGAGAAAAGCATTGCATTTTCAGGTTGGTACAGTAAATCTCAGGTAGCTACAACATACTCCAGTCCATTTCTTCACAAGCACACACTGTGGGGCTTTAAATCATACCACTGCTTAGTCTTTAGATATTTTTTGCATTTAAGAGTCTGACCCCTAACAGAGGCAAAACTCCCCTTGAAAGATGCCCATTTGACTTCAGTGGGAGATGAGTCAGGACCATAGTACAATAGATCCCCACCTCTATGCTCTACAAACATATATAAAGAAGTAGGCCCCTGCCTCAAACTGTTTACAATCTAAATTGGATTAGAGGACTCCTCCTCCAACACAGAATAGTTTAATGAAGTAGATCACTGAATTTAGAGCTGAGTGGAGGATGGCAGGATCATTTCACGAAGGACTTTTGAAATTTGTCTTTGTCCCAAATCGGATTGAAAAATCAAAAATTTCAAAATTCTCAGCAAAGGAAAAATTTCAATTTCAACTTTTTTGTTTTGTATTATATTTAAATTAATACAAAATATTTTAAAAGTTCAAAACAGTCATTTCAAAACAAAAATTCCAAGTATTTTGTTCTGAAACTGTCAGAATGGGACAATTCAACATTAACTTTTTTTCCTGGTTTTTCTTCCATAACAAAATTTGGGGGAAATCAACCCAATTTGAAAGAACACTTAATTTCAGAAGAACTGCAAATTCTGTTGGAATGTGGTTCTGTCAAAGTTTCTCTTACCAGCTGTACCTTAATGCATGAATTGATTTCACTGGTTTTAACTGGGTGCTGGTGGTTGAATAGCAGATTTTTATATTTTGGAATTCCCGTAAATGATGTATGTATGCCTAAAGCAGTGCCATAGTGCAGTTCTCTATGTGGTTTTCAAAACTCTTCATCACTTTCCATCTCTATCTACTGCCCCTTTTACTTCCTTTTCTTTTCCCCCTCTCTACTCTGCATTTTTTCATCACACCAGTTCTTCTGTCTGGAATAGCCATCCTCCACCATACAACTAACAACCTCCATTCTCCCACTTTAAATTCCTCCTCAAAACTCGCACGTTTGTTCTAGCTTAATTCTTTTCCGATCCTCAGTCTCCCATACCAAATGCCAATAGTCCTAACACCTCATTGTTTTTTAAAAACAAATAAACTTGCTGTCATAACTATTTTTTCTCCTCCTCCTTTGCTTTTATCTCCCTACTCTCTCTGACTTTATTTGATATCTGTACTCATTCTGTTCTGTCTTTATTCAATTAAGCTTTTTGAGGCACTTTTGTTATAAGCCAATGGCAGCCAATGGGTGGTAACCATCCTGATCCTTACTCATACATATGTTATAGCTATGCCAGCATTTACTCATAAGTCTGTGTTTTCACCTCTATACTTGTGTTATAAAATCACTGCTCTTTGTAAATGTTGACTTTTGATGTACTTTACACAAGTGAAATGACACATTTTAGATAACTACTCTCAACACTATACTACTAAAAATATGTGCTGCTCTTGGGTGAAAATCATGATTATTCTGAAAACAAACAAACCAATAAACAAAAACTCCTGATAAATAAAGTGACGAGAGCTACTGATATGCTAAATCATTTCCTTTGTTGTTTTCTTTTTTTCTTCCCTACCCACACCCCTCTCCCCTAGCAATTACAGTGCATTGTTAGGAGTATGGATCTATGGCTTTTTTGTCGTGATCTTGCTGGTACTGGACCTTTTATATTACTCATCAATGAACTACGATATTTGCAAATTTTACCTGGCAAGGTGGGGAATCCAGGGAAAGTGGATGACGCAGGCACAGAGCCGATGGGTTAACCCCACTCAGGATCCAAGCCAAGTACAAACTCAGACTCAGTCTCAGCCTCAAATGTCACAGGCAGTACCTGCTTTAAAAGGAGATGCTTTAAACCCACCACTGATGTCTTTTCAGAGCTCATCTGCCTGGTAAGTTAAGATATTTTTGCAGCATATTCTATTGTGGTATAATCAGTCATCTGTCTTTTGGAACATCATTATCAGTTATGCATTAGATCCTCAACTGGTATATATTGGCCCAGCTCCATTGAAGTCATCAGCTGAGGATCTGGCTCCTAATAAATTTTACAGTGTGAACCATATTGTAGAATCACTGCTCAGAAAAAATGCATCCACTTCCTAGAAATTTATAATAAAAATATGATTGTCTCTAGAGAGTAATGGAGGTAAGTAAATTTACAGCGCTGTGTGAATAAAAATAGGTTTGTAAGGATTAGATTTTTATTAGTAAATGTCATAGTCACTGTACACACACAGAAACTGACAAAAAGATATTTCCATTGATAATAGAAATATACAGATCAGACAAGTAAGAAAAATGCTGCTTGATGTAAGGATATTTACTTTGTATATTTTGACATGTGATGTTGACCGTTTGTGTTTTAACAGTGATAAAATTTTAACTTTTTGAATCTCAGTATCTGCTGTCATTAAATAATTACCGTCTGGCCGCCCTCGTTGTCTGACCTTCCCATAATTTCTGCATACAGTTAAAATTTAAATCAATAAAAATTAAAAAAATTAAAAATAAACATTGATATTATCCAAAATTATAAAAAAAAATTGAATTCTGCCAAGCCTAAATATAAAAAAGGTTACACAATCTTTTCTTCTATAGTATCTACTGTAGAGTTAATTATTAATCTAGTGTGCAAATAAAATTCTAATCTACCAAAGGTTTTGTCATGTATAGCAATTAATCTGCTTTCAAATATGTTAACTCCAAGTGTTCGATGTCAATACCAAGAAGTGGTAAACAGTTTTAATTAGAGATGTGAAAAATCCATACTATCCACTGAGACACAGAAACAATGTGACAACTAGCTTAATATCTTATCTGTTTAGTCACAGAAATATATGTATGTTACAGTGGAGAGAAAATTATTCTAAGGATTTAAAAAGGAAAAGTGATGGGATAGGTGCTGAAACTGGGGGTGCTACCCCACCCCTGGCTTGAAGTGATTTGCATTTATATAGGGTTTACCATTTGGTTCAATGGCTCTCAGCACCCCACTATACAAATTGTTTCAGCTCTCCTGATTGGTGGCCTAGATTTTTTTTTTTAAGTTTCTGCCATGTTATATACATGTATGTCAAAATGTGTTTTAATACCAACAGTTCTATAGCAATTAAAGTTTGCAAATTATCAATCATTTTTATGGTGCCATGGATAGGTATGGTGCTTTACAGATGTATTAGAAGAAAGGGCCCCAACTCAAAGAGTTTATAATCTAAAAGGATAGTACAGTGAATGTAGACAACTGATGGTCGTAGTAACGGGGGAGGGTGAAGGCCAAGGGTTACAAAAGTTAACAATTAGGGTTGCAAAAATTAAAGATAATTTTGGGATTTGTTTTGCTTCCTGTGAAGATTATATGGTCAGGCATTGGCGAAGGGTTGGTGGTGAAAAGTTAACTGAAAGAAAAGCTTAGAGCTGGTTGTGAATTTTATGATGGAAAATGCCATTATCACAAAAAATCAAAACTTTCCACAAGAGGCTGGTAGTTAGCCTTCAGCAGCCTGCCTGAAAGGTTTTTGTATCTGTGTCGGTCCCAGGATCTGAGAAAGACAAGGTGGGTGAGGTAAGAATGTGGGGGAGGGTGGTGGAAGGGACAAAGTTTCATGTTTCATAGAGGCTTTGTCAATACTAGTATTTATGCCAGCAAAACTTATATCGCTCAGAGGTGTACAGCTGTATTGATACAGCTGTGCTGCTGTAAGTTTTAAATGTAGACTAGCCCAGTGTCAGGTCTGGAACAGGTAACCAGAGTGTCACAGCTAAATACAAGATGGAATAGATTGCTAAGCATAAGGGGTTAACACATGTTGCAAGATACCACTTGAAATGAATGGGGCAATTAACAGGACTGCATTCATAGGACAATGAGAAGTTAGTAGGTTACAAATTGTTGTAATGAGTCATAGAACCAGCGTCTAGGTTGAGACCATGATATTTAGTGTCTAGCAGAGTTATGAATTTATGTTCCCAGGCTCATCTTTTGAAGGTATTATGCAGGTTTCCTTTGAGGATGAGGACTGTTCAGACATGGAATGATCGCTTTGTGAAAAAAGCGTTTACCCATGGGCGACAATGTGTTTTTGTTTTTTATCATTTTTCTGCATGAGTTCATTTGTGAGTGTAGTGATTGTCTGGTTTCACCCATGTAGTTGTTGTCAGGGCATTTAATGCAGTGAATGAGGCACACAACATGTTGTTATAGGCAAATGTAGGACCCATGGATCTTGAAAGGTGTGTTTGTGGGGGGCGAGGGTATTAATAATCATAGAATGGAGAGATGTCTGCAGACTTTGCATCTGTTGTTCTGGCAGGGTCTGGTGCAGCTTTGAGTTGGTGTGTCCTGGTCTTTGGGGAGCTTGTTTCTGATGGTAAGTTTGGCGAAGCAGTGGGTGTTGTTTGAAGGCCAGAAAGGGGGAAGAAGGGGTTCAGAAAGGTTGCTTTCAGAATGTGGTCCCCATCAAGAATGGGCTGGAATTGTTTGATGATACCCCTATAGGTTCAAATGTGGGGTGGTAGATGACAATTGGGTACATCTACACTTGCAAGTAGACACAATTGCTTGTCGGTGTACTGCTAGAATGTTCACCCCGTACCTGCACGGTGTTAACATGTGCTGTGCTGGGCATGGGTATATGCTACGCACAGGCCTATAGCTTCATCCACACTGTCCCTTTCAGTACACGTCATTAGTGCTAACATTTCAGGGCAGTATCCCAAAGTCCTGTGTGTCACAGGAGACACTCTAGGAACCACTTTGCTACATGTTGCTGGAACTCTATGCCACCTTCAGTCATTTGATGACGGCAGCTCCCTGCCATCTCTCCCTTCTGCTAAACTGTGTTTGATACATGGAGCAAGTTCACGAAGATGTGGTTCTGCTCCTGCTCCTGCTTGCTGGACAGATGTTCATGTGAGCAGTACCATCCAGTATCAGATACTGGACATGATCGGTCCAGAGAGATTTCAGAACTGACGCAGAGGGAGAACTGAAAATCCATTTGGTCCCTTAAAACAAATTATGCTGTATGCTGGGATTGCAATGGCATGCCCATGGATGGATTGCCACTTCTATTCCCAGAGAACCAGCACAGTGTGTTGGGACCACATCCTGGGATGTGAAACCTGGGATGACAATCATGGCTGCAGAAATTCAGAATGAGGAAGCAGATCTTCAAGGAGTTGTGCGAGCAACTTGCACCAATCCACCAGCTCCAGACCACTTATTTTTGGAAATCTGTACCAGTGCAGGAGCGGGTGGCTATTGCCCTTTGGAAGCTAGCACCACCTGACAGCTACCAGTTAGTTGCCAACCAGTTGGGCGGTGGGAAGTCAACTGTCGGAATGGTGGTTTTACAGGTTTGCCAGGCTATCAGTACTGTGATTTACCTATGGATAGTTGTTGTAACACAGCGCCCTGAAATTATAGCGGGATTTCAGAGGATGAGCTTTCCGAACTGTGCGGGGGACATGGACAGAACACAAATCCCTGTACTTTGCCTATCAAAAGGGGCCACTGAATGAGTGACGTGCGAAGGTTAGTATTCACCAGTTCTCCAAGGCTTAGTGGATCACAGGCAGTCAGTTCATGAATACAAACGCTGAACACATGGGAAAGGTTGCTCAGGGTTGTACTGCATGGGGAAAGAAGGGACTTTATTCCCCTGAAATGACATCACTATTAGTGTTTTTGGGTCGATGTTTATTCTGGGGGACCCCGCATACCTTCTCCTAACATGGCTCCTGAAATCCCGACAGCGACGACCCAGTAAAAATGGAATTTGAGTGCAGACTGGTATGGAGTGCACTCTTGGGCATCTGAAAGCCTGTTGGCAATGCTCTAGACCAATCTGGATGACAATGAGGCTGAAGCAGTTTGGCTTATTGTGCTATGCTGTGCTTTGCATAACATATGTGAGGCTGACAGGGAATACTCCCACAGCAAGTGGGTACAGCATGGAACTGGTTTCCAAAGCTTGTGCAGGCAACTGGGACCCCACACATGCACACAGATCCTGGTCCCCTGGTAGGCCAGAGAAACTGGTGATGATGTGTGCTTATACATAACAGAACAATGGGGAGCCTGAAGATGACTTGGGGCTGTTCCAAGGCACACTATTGTGATGCTCCAAAAGTACATTAGAACATTGCCACATGCTTCAGTTATGAGATACCTAGATGGGTCTCAATCCCTTGTAATTAATATACTAAAGGAAAGCAGACGATTGGGGGAGGACCCTCAAGGTTAATGTCTTTGGCCATGGGTTTGTGCTGTGGAGACTTTTAACACACTTCAATGCCATCAATGTTTTTGTTACTTATTAACTGCTCTGTTTTAGGTTGAAATATGGGGAATACTTAAACAGTGTTAAAGTAATTTTAAAAAGTTCTGTAAGGTTTGGGGAGGGACTTATCACATTTATTCTTCAAAATTATTTCTGACACCATAGCTCACCACTCTTATCAGATGCTGTGCATTATTGCTCCTGTGGACATAAATACTCCAATTGCTGCTAGTGGGAACTGTTTCGTGAAGGTGGGGGAGTTGTAAAAGAATCACTCAATGGCATATATTTTCAGTTACTTTAGTTTCCTTTTTCTACATTCTCAGTTAATTATTAACAAAGACAAAGACATTGCAGTAAAATTCTTCCCCCTCCTCCCCCCCCCCCCATCGTGGTGCAGCAACAGTGTTTTCACAGAATACTGCATTGTCATGAGCCTTTAAAAAAACATAAAAGCCCTCAACAAATTTGTGCCTGGGCAAGGAAGAGTTTGTAAGAGGGATGGAACTGTCTGCATTTTCATGGCATGAGACTTTTACAGAAATCACACAGCCCTGTGCTGTGAATCCCACTGTCATCCCCAAACTTCTGGGAAATGTCATGTTGATAATGTTTAGAAAACACACCCAAGTGACGTGCACGGTAACTGTTATTTACATACACGCATGACCATAGAGCTAAAAACGGTTTGTAACAGGAACCAATGAACAAACACCACCCTTCAGAAGTGGGCAACCATTACTTTCTATGGAGATGTCTCCTCACCCTTTCCCTCCCCATTGCCCGGACAAAGGGGGAACGGCCACGGAGTATTCAGAAGGGGACAAACGTGGACATGTCCTGCATGGAACTTGGGGAGAAGATGCAGGCTAGGCTACAAGGACTGGATTGGGCTCATCGTTCCCCTCCTGAATGCTCTGGGGACAGGAGATTCCCCTGAGAGGAGTTTCTGGTGACTGAGAAAGAAGTGATGACAGGCCTTCAGCATGCTCCTCTGCAGTCGGGGGGAGGGGGGGGGGGGGAAGGAAAGCTGGGATTCCCTGCTGCAGCAGTTAGAAGAGGAGGAGGGTGCCTGTTTCTGTAGAGCAGCAGCAGCCATGATCATGGGCAGGCCACAAAAGCGTTCTACCACAAGCTGGGCGAGGGACTGCATGAGGGCATGATCCCCCCCTTCCCTAACTGCATCTGCCTGTGCTGTCTCACCCTTTGCCGGAATGCCTCATCCTGCCTGATGGCCCAACCCTCCCTTCCCCGAAGTAAGTTCAGCTGCTCCTGGCTCCTCCTGTCTGTGCCAACAAGCAGGGCTGCCAGAGTCCTTCAATGTCTTCCCTTGCTGTCGCTGTGGTGCCACCCCCAACCCAGGGGAATGGGTTCCCTGTCAGCATCGGAATGTCCTGCCAAGTCAAAGATGTTTCATTTTTCCTCGAAAGAAAGTTCCACTTAATGCAACTGTGATGCTGAAGGCCACAATATTGACTCTTTAGAATCCAGAATGCAGCTCCTACAGCCTCCTCCCTTCAGACTACTTTTGCAGTCGACACAGAAGAAACCGAGATTTAAAATAGTAGGATACCGTGGCGTAGTTTGGGAGCGGGGCAGGGGGCATTGCCCACCCAAACTGCAAGCCTGGGGGAGGCATGGAATTCTCCCCCGCACATGCAGCCCCATTGGCCTGATTGGAGCTGCTCTCCCCCTCCAGCCCTCCCTTATACAGAAGTCAAACTATGCCTTGAGTATAGCTGCATTACTTTTATTAAAACATTGTGACGTTTGCAGTGCATGGATGGACCAGCTGGGGTGGAGTTCACTTCCTTCAGAAGTAATGTTGCTAAATCACCATTCTTTCCTTGGAAAACATAGCAGTTTTGAAGGTCCCATCATGAAAAAGGTACTGTGGAGGACACCTATGCCAGAGAGAGGTTTCTGATCATGGTGACGCCTCTACATAGTGCTGAGTGGAGGGGTTTGGTAAGTTAGGTATGTGGACCAAGCACGTTTGCCCTGCTGTTAAATTTGAAGAACCAGCTTGAATTTCCACTACACCAAAAATGTGCTGAATTATGCACATGGGAGCAGGTGGCAATTTGAGAGGAAATTGACTGTATTCTAAGCTAGTAGAAGGCGATCCCATGGAAGTGAGAGCCACGAAGAATGGCCACCCACCCTCTAACCACATGTGCTGCCAGAAAGTCCAGCCCCTGCGTTCAGCAAGCAGCAGTGAAAGGGGCAGGGAAACGGAGGAGCATCATACATGTATTTTCTGCCTAGACTTTTGGATGAACACTGCAACCCAGCCACCTCTCCACTGCCAGAGGACATAGTGCCGTGCAAGCTCTGGAGTGGATGCTTCACTCACCCCTGCTTCTCCTGACTTCTGCAGAGTGACTTGGCGCAGGGGAAGGCCACATGCCAGAGACTGGGAGCAGTAATAAATATTTGCAATGGGCACAGGGAGAATGGACTGGTGACTTTCCTTGGACACAGAAAATGGTTCCCTTTCCCTTCCTGGACTCACACCCAAGCCATAAAACATCCCCTTGGCCCACTTGCGCCCAAGAGGAAGGAAATGTGATGGGAGGTGTGGGGGAAGAGTGATTTTTAGGTCTTTGAGCAACCAGAAATGTCACAAAACTGTTCTTTCCCTACCCAAACCCACACCCTCCCTCTAGACTTTTCCTCCCAGTCAGCTGTGATCCTCTTGAGGGGTGCTTTCTCAACTGAGCACGCCAGGTGCAGGATCACATTATCCTCTTCTGCCAGAATTTCCGAGATCCCTGATGCCTCCTCACCCAGCCCCGCATCAGTGTCCTGCAGTACAATGAGGATGGCAGGGGTGAGAAGGGAGGCATTACTGAATTCAGGCTGAGTACTCGCAGCCCTGGAGAGCACCTGGTCAAGCTCATCATATCAGGGGCATGTTCTAGGTCCCCTTCTGGAGCAACTGTGTGAGTTCTTCACCCTCCGGTACAGAAACCTGAGGTGCTTCATGCACACCGGGCACGGGAACAGAGTCTGGTGAATGCCTGCCTCTCTGAACTCTCCTGACACAGGTGTACATGCCTGCTGCTACAGGCCCAGTCATGGAGGATGGTTAGTCTGATCGCACATTGATCAGCACCAGAGTGTGCTCCAGCAACGAGGTCGCAGTTCTTGGAACATGTATGTTTCATGGTCACGGGTGCTGATCACGAGAGTTCATGGGAGAACAGAAAAGACTCAGGGCAGGTCGCTGGTATAACTGGCAATGGGGGGCAGGGACCTGTGTAACTTCAGGTAAGGAGCAGGGAGCAAAGTGCAGTGCAGTGTGGGAATATTTCTAGCGGACCATCAATACCCTGTGAACTGGTACATGCCCCTTGCCCTGTCCACACTGCACTGTAGAATGGATATGGGGCAATGCCACAGCAAAAATGTGTACATACCCCCATGCCTCATGCATGCTAGCTTTTACACACTAGACTGCCCTTCAGGAACTTGCTTCAGTTGTGGACAGTGGGGCATTGTGGGGGGGGGAGGGTGGCAGCACAACACCACACATGCCACCGTGTACACTCCCAAGTGTAAATGGACTCTCAGGGACGCACAGAAAAAAAAAATAGCAGGTGCTTAGCAGTTCTTTCACACAGGCAACTGCAGATTCTACTTGGTTTAGTGTGTTTTATGGGCGCATCCCTGCTCTGACAGGGGCTGAATCACAGCACAGACCCTGGGGCTTCTATTTCAGCCAGGGACACTACGGGGGGATGAGGAGGGGGGAGAGAACTCCCAAGTCATTCCCTGACCCCCTCGGTGTTGTGTAACAGGAAAAAAAAAAGCTTAGGGACAGAGTTTGGTGTTGTCATCCTAGGTCATAAGTATGCAGGGCCAGCCAACCCCTGCTGCTGTGCACCTGGGAACACACACTAGACCACCCTGAGCCTCTCTCGAACCACCTCTCCTCATACCTGCATGAATGTGCCTCGTGGCAGACGGTGTGTGTGGCTGCAGACTGAAGTCCCTTCCCAGGCTCCCAGCCAGGCTCCAGATCAGGCTCCAGGCAGCAGGTAAGTCCCAGCAGAGGGAACTCAACTACTAGGCTAGGGCTAGGAGGGGGGAGTGCACAGTAGTGGTGAGTGTGGGGCCACTGTAAATTTGAGCAGGAGCTGGCACCTCCAGCAGCAGATGTCCAGGGATGGGTGGGGAAAACTAAGCCGCGGCCCCTAGAGACCTCCAACAGAAGCCGGGAAGGTGGTTGAGAAGCTGGACCCAACACCCTGGCCCCGGCAGAAGCCAGGAGAAGGCAGCTAAACCCTGGCCCTTGGCAGAAGCCAGGCAGGCAGGGGGAAAAGCCCCCTGGGGAAGCCATGTGGGCAGGGAGCCGGTCCTGACCACGAGCCCCAGTACTCACCAGCAAAACCAAAAGTCAGCACCTATGCTGGTGTGGGAATGTCTGATGAATGCTGGTAGCTGTTGAAGTCGTGGTGGAAATCGATGAGGGAATTTAGGTCATCTGACCAGAGGATGAAAATATCATCAATGTATCTCAGGTACCTCACTGCTTGTTGTAGTGTAGTTTTCCAGAAATTATTCCTCAAGGTGGTCCATAAAGAAGTTGGCATATTGGGCAGCCATCCTGGTTCCTATGCTTTGGACAAATTGTTTGTTGTTAAATGTGAAGTTGTTATGGATGAAGATGTGTATATCTGAATGTTGTCCATTGTCTTGTAGATATTTGAGGCAGGCAGACAGCAATGCCTTCATGGTGAGGGATGTTGGTGTATAGGGAGATGACATCCGTGGTGGAAAGGATGGTGTTTTGAGGCAGGTTGTTAATGCGCAGTTTCAAGAAGAAGTAAGTTGTGTCACGAGTGGTTTGAGGATGGTTTCTCCGAGTCCTAATATTCCCGCAGTAGGGCTGTGACCAGATATTATAGGTCTGCCTTGGTTCCTTTGTTTGTGTTTCTTGGGAAGCATGTAGAAGTCCCTGGGGTGGTTGTGAGGGCGATGAAAGGTTTTATCAATTTCGCTTTTTTACAACAGTCTTATAGGTGGGCTGCCAGCAAAGTGAAAAATTCTGTTTTAGTTCTCCCAAAACAGAATTTTTCTGGAAAGCCTTCCCACAAAAAAGAGAGGGAGGGGGTAGTTTTGACTTTTCATCTCAATTTGGGATAAACTTCATGTTTTTGAAAACTTTATCCTAATTTGGGACAATGAAGGCAAAAAGGCTATTTTTTTCAAGGCGGTGGGACAGGGATTTCCATTTCACAGCCTGCTCTAGAAATAAATTTTGGTGGGGGCAGGAATATCATGCTACAATAGCAGCAGAAGGCTCTTCTAAGGGTAGATAATATGAAGAGGGCACAGTAGCACAAGTGGGAGACAAACTTGAGAATGGGCACAGCACATGGCACAAACAGGAGAAATTTGAAGACTAAGCTTTAGGCAGAGGCAGAATCGGGGTGGATCTTGATGGTGAGTATGTGTGGTTTTAACTTGATGTGGAGAAAGAGGAAGCCAATTAAGAGATCTGAGTAGGAGAATAACACAGATGAAATGGCAAAAAAAGGATTGGTTCCCCCTTAACTGGAGTAATTTATATGGATCAGAAAGGGGAGAAACAGAGGCTACAGGAAACTGAAGCACAGTCGTAATTTTAAATTGTAAATCGAAGCACAAGGGAAGGTTTTAGCAGTGGGGACAAGGAACCACCAATGTATTTTTAAAAAGTGATAGAGGGATAAACAGTAATTTTTTTTTAAATAAACAGGGACAGTGTTTGTACAGTACTTAACACACTAGGGCCCAGATCCTGCCCGAGGCCTTTGGGGACTACCGCAATACAAATAATTAAATAGTAATCCTATTACTATGACTTTTGGTTGACTTATTTAATAGAAGGAATCCTAGCAGTTTTTTCATGACCCACATTCACCTTCATTTCTGACCAGGAGTTAGGAAGAGTGGAGGAAGACACACTTGAAACTCTAGTCGGAGCTGGATGCATTCAGTGCAGCTTCTCCTTATGTACCTCAGTGACTCTTAGGTCTAGTCTACACTGCAGAGTTAGGTTGATGTAAGGCAGCTTAAGTCCACCTAACTCTGTAAGCGTCTACACTACAATGTAGCTCACACTCATGTAAGTCACCCACTACATCGACTTACTAACTCCACCTCTGAGAGAGGTGTAGCACTTAGATTATTGTAGTTAGGGCGACGCAGTGTCTGTGTAGACACTGCATTACTTACATCACCTATTGGCTGTCAGCCCCCAAACTGCCCCACTTAAGTAGACACAAGCGCTCCTCATGAGGACACACACCACCAGCAGACCATAGTGGACATGAAAAAGCACAGTAATTACTGTGGTGGCTGTCCGTCAATTTAACGTAGGTTGACTTAATTTTGTAGCATAGACAAGGCCTTACTCTTTCAGTTAAAGAGCCTTTATGCTACTACCTGAGAAAGAAGCTTATTTGTGATGGTGATAAATATTGAATCACATTAGGACTCTTGTTTCACATGCATCCTTGTCACCTCACTTTTCTTGCTCACATTACTAGAGATGGATACAAATAATACTCCCAATTCTGAGCTACTAGCTCTTTGTGTGCCCTAAACCAGATCCCACCTGAATTTGATAAGTATCTTTATAATGGGCTGCATTAAAACTCCAGTTCCAAACATCCCTGAAGTTTTAGATGTCCAAAATCCAAATCTGGACTCCCATTTGACTGGCTGGACCTTTCAATCCACAACAAACCCCCTTATGCCTACTCTGTCTTCCAACAATTTTAATCCTGTAACCTAAAGGAGCAAGGTCTAGCATAGCAGTTAACAGCTTCTACCCACTGAACCAGGTTGATGCTTTCTTTGAAAATGTGGTCAGATACTCTCTCTTTTTACAAAGGCAATCTTGGTTTAAAGTCAGGGGAACATAATGCTGAGATTTTTAAAAAGCAGTCTTCATCTGTTTGTCATTTGCATTCAACTAGAAAAGATAATATTAATAGTAGCCAATATGAGACTTTATTCCACCTTTTAGTGTCTGCTTTTATATTTACCCTGAAGTTTCAATTCAATATGATTGTGTTCTCAGCTTGCTTTTCTAAACTGTTGTGTGCAAGTAAACAACTGCTCTTTCCACTTTAGTGCTGGGAAAAGTGATTCCTGTGAAAACCTGTGCAAAACTCTGCATTAATGAAATGTTCATGTTGCATAGCATGAATCCCACTTGAGCAATGCTAAAGTTAAGGTTCTTGCACTGTTGATCGTTTTACAGTATCTAATTTATGACAAAAGGTAATACATTATTTACCTACACAGTTACTTAGAGAAATAGAAAAGTGACCAAAAGAAAGTTGCTTTGGAAACTTAATCACTTTCATCATTTTTTGTGATTTTTAAGATGTTGCATTAACAGTTTTTTAAATTTGTTTTCCCTGTTTTTTTTTTTAAAAAGGAAACAGAGCAGGTGGGCATTTAAACTTAGTTCACATTATAATAAATCTCGCTACCGTAACAATTCATATGATATACTCCTGTTGTTGTTTTTTTTCCCCCTTAAGAGTATAATTACTCCTGCCTTCTCTTTTAAGAAAGTGCCTACCACTTTGCAGGTGATCCTGGAAATAAATGATAGTTATAGTTAGTCCCAGTTACACTTTGAAATTCATTCCTCTGAATGGGGTGAGGAGAGTTAGATACATTCCTTTTACTGCTGGTATTGGGTAGCTAGAGAAATTCTGTAGCATCAGATCCTCAGCTACTGTGAACTGGCATAGCTCCTGGCCTCTTTTCTACAAGGTTGCGTCAATAGGGCTGTAGCACATTGAGATATAATGGGAAAACTGTATCTTGGCAACTGTTGGACAGAAGATGAAATTTCTGTTCTTTAAACTACAGCATCTTCTTACTCAGCAGCTCTGCTCTGTGTATGTATTCAGTGGTGGATTTGTTGGCTTTATGGCAAAAAGGGGCTTTTTAGCATGTTTTTACTCCTGTTTGCATGATGCAGCTGTCACAAATCCACAGGACTGGTGCTATGACACCAACTTTGGAACACTCTCTGGGAAGACCCCTTCAGTGGGCCAGACCTCATAGGGCAGTGGTGTGAAAACTGGGGGCATGCAACCGTGGGGGGGAGGCCAAGATGTTCTCGGGGGGGGCGGAGGGGGAGGCAAAAGAAACTAGGATCCTGAGGGTCTCACAGGACCTGCTGCCATAATAGCAGGAGTGGGGTAAAAATAGAGTGGGTATTGCGAGGCAGGACAGGAGCAGGATTTAAAAAAAAAAAAAAAAGTTCTCCCCTACTGCAAACAACATGAACGCCCCAGCCAGCAGCCACTACTCTCCAGTCAGCCAGCTCTGAATGCAGCACTGTGGCCAGCAGCAGTGCAGAAGCAAGGGATGATTACTTCAGATTACAAGTAATAGGGGGGCATGACAAATTCAGTGAAAACTGGAAAAGTTTACGCACCACCGCCCTAGGAGTTTCACACAATTTCACTGCCTCCTTAGGAAGGACCTCTGGTCCTTCAGCACCCCTGCTTTATACCTTGAGCCTTGTTCAGCAAGTCCACCTGCGGCGGATCCCTGACGGAAACTTGTACAGTCTTACAAAGCAGATGCAACTTCTCCATCAGCATCATTGTGAAACAGAAGAGTTTATTAGTTGATTGGCACACAGCTTTGGAAGTCCTTGTTTAGCCTAGAGAAGAGATATTTACAACATAGTCCATCCCAGTTAGCACAGAGACCGAGCTCTGGCTCCATGCCCTCTCTTTGTCCTAGTTCAGCTGTGCCCCTAGAAGCCCTCAGCAGCCAACCCTTAGCTAACTGCCTGCCACCCCCGAAGTCCTCTGTTCTGCAGTTAGGCAAACACTCCTTGGCTTCCTGTAGACAGATCAACCATGGATTGGCCAGACAGGCACCAAAGTCCTGGTGATTGGATTTGCCCATTGTATTCTCAAGCACCCCATTGATACAGGGCCCAAGTTCTACACGGGTAGAAGCCATTCACACCTGACTCTCTGAGCCTCTGCAGAGAGAAAACAACCCTTTCTACCTCTGTAGTACATAGGTGAAACTGAGGCATACATAGGATTCACAAAAGTACCCACTTTATCATAACAACCAATATCACTACCACAAAGGCGCGATTCTATTCTTCATGCAGTAAAAATCACAGGAAAGGCAAACTGCATAAGGTTTCCCTTGCAGATTTTCTCTCATGTTGTTCTGTTGGCCATGGACAAGGTTTGCATCCCTGCAGACTGAAACAGGTTCAACCCCAACAAGCGAGAAGTCCTTTGGGATCCACAGAAAACAAGGGTCAGCTGGTCAGAGGCCTTTTGCAGGCCACGGGAGGGAGCAGGAGCCCTCATCATTTGTCCATGGACAGATAAGACTCTTAATTTAGTTATCCAACAAAAAAAGTTGCCAACACTGTATATTTCACTTGAGTAGCAGGGTGGTCATTGAACCCGTTACAAGAGGATGGCCTTTAGCAGAAAGCTTCTCAGATTTACTTCTCATTACTCAGCCCCATTTTATCTTTCCACCGTGAAAATTCCATTCTATTCTATTGCTATTTGTTTTTTGGAATATGTATTTACAGCTACATTTCTCTTACTGTTGTATGCTGCAATCTTCATTTTTATTTGGACTAGAGTTTTCACCGTTACCTTCTGCCGAGTAGAACTACAGTTAAAACGAAAGCTTAAAGGTTGTATATTACAGCAGACTGAAGCCAAAATTACACAGCAAAAGTTGCAGAGACCCTAAAACTAGAATTGGCAGGGGTGGGGTTTGTTTTTGTTTTTTTTCTTTCTGTGATTTTCCCCTTACCTGAAGTTAGAAAGGTTTTTTTTAGAATTTTGCTGTGTCTATTTCATTAAAACACAAATTCTCTCTCATGCAAGTTGTCCCAAAATCAGCCTTTGTACTCATTGGGCAGGGAGAATGTGCAGTGATGTCAGAGAGGGCTTAATTAAACCCTACAGAAAGTCTAAGGTCACTTACCAACAGTGCACGCATGGAAGTATTTTTCAACCAATCATAACTTGTTTGTTTTTAATTCCTTTCTCCATCCTCTTATTAACTACCTGCCACTCGTTAAAATCATTGTTGTTTAGAAATCTTTGATAATAAATCAGGACAATGTGAAAGAGAATGTTTAAAGTGCCATAATTTCTTTGTTATGAAAGCTGAAACTTAAAAGCAATAGTTTACATAGTGCAGTTTCTGTATCCATTCCTACTGAGGATTTCAACAAAAGCTCCAGGGTGTGTTTGTCTGCTTCTTTGGGCATACATCAGGGATGGCCAAACTTACTGACTCCCCAGAAACAAACTCCTCCACCCCGCACTGGACAGAATCCTCTAGCCCTGCCACCCTTCCGCAGAAGCTCCGAGCTCCCCAGCCCAGTCTGGTAGGCAGAGAATGGTGGGGGAGGGGGCAAAGGAGCTGCGCGAGCTACACTTGAACTCTAAAAGAGCTGCATGCAGCTCATGAGCCACAGTTTGGCCACCCCAGCATATATAAACCACAGCCTTTTAAATTACACACTTTCCCCTGTGAAAAACAAACACTAAACATCACATCACATCACAGGGGAGATGTTAATTTCTGCAACTGATTTCATGATAACGGAGTAAAAGATAAAATACTCCAGGAATATAAAGTAAATATAATGAGAATCAATGCCAGCTGTCTTGATTTGGTCTAGAGAAAGGGGGGGGGGGGGGTGATTCTTTAATTTAAATATATCTTGCTCTCAGACCTTTTTACTAAATTTATAAGGATTCATATTCCAAATTCAGCAGCCTTTCTGCATGCTGTGTTCTCACTGACTTCAGTGGTAGTCCCAGTACAGACTAGGGCCCTCAGTTGCACAGTAATTATCCAACTCTAATACTATGTAAATGTAATGCTCTGAATACCATGACGGCATAGCTGGTTTTTTTAAAAATATAACATGATTGATAGTTTTACTGTAACATTACTAATAAAGAGTTCCCATTTTAACTTGTAAAGCTTTTATGGATAACTTTCAATTATTTACTTTTTTTTTTTCCTCCTCTTCTCCTGAAGCATAAAACGGGAATCATACGTTAGGATCAGGTGAGCATATCCCACATGCTGAGTTTCCTGTGACTGCAGGAGACAGGCAGCTGTGGGTCCCAACCAGCGTTCCCACTGTCTTTCTGTGTTCTCCTCCATCCCCACACAAAGCTATTCTCCCCTTTTCTCCTAATGCCTTTAGATGCTTAAAGAAAAAATGTTTCCTTTAGCTGATCCTTATTTTCCCCTTCCTATTTCAGCAGGTATGACACTGCATGATATAATAGTAGCTCAGATCAAGTACAGTATTAGTGCCATCTCTGATACAGCCCATGTTTGGGGAATGGCCTCAATATTAAGTCTTCTTCAAATTAACTAATTATGCTATTAATGAACAAAGTGAGGTGCTGGTTCAATATGTTTTTAGAAGGCCCTTTATCAAATTATTGACACACTTCCCGCTTTATATTTAAATTTTCATTGCGCCAAGTTCAGATTCCAGCACCTTGAAGTATCTTAGCAATGCTAAGGTTCCAGCCGCAGAGTCTGTTTGGTTCTATAAAGCGTTTTAGATGCTTATAGAGTTTCTCAAATATATCCAAGATGCTTATAGAGTTTCTCAACTATATCCAAGTTGTCCTGTGCGAGTTAATAAATCACAGTCTCTCTCTACTTAGCAAACTGAGGTTTTTTAAAGAATTGGCAGTGTCTTACTGATTAACATAGTTTCTGTTTATGGTTAAGCTGTGTTTCGACTCAATAATAAAACCTCATATGAAAATGTTAAAATACATTTATTGATATGTGACAGTTTGTGTGCAGAGAAACACAAATACAAAGAAAGACATATAAATGTAAACTAAAACACTGCTGAAATTGTAAAGAGAAATAAATGTCTCAGAGTATAGTAATTCTAACTTCATATTATCGCCCAAAAGTTTCATGTCTCACTTTCGATATGATGTCCAGCTCCTGAACTTGGACAGTGCATGACACGACAACCTCAGTTTAAAATACAAACTGTCTTCTGTCTTGCAACACAGAAATTTAAAATATACAAATACATCAAGATCACAAGGCTGATCACAAGGTCATTCATGCAATATGTGTTACATTTTACCTAAATAATTAGATCCGTGTGCAATTTCTTTTCTGGGGATAAAAGAAGGGTAATTTATAGTATGGATTCTTCACACATCCAAACAAGAGTTTGGATAGGCAAGGGAATGGAGAATCCAGTTGTTCCTAAACAGCTTCTTTTGTCAGTTTCAAGATACACTTATTTAGCTGAATTGTGCATTTATCTTTTAAAAGAAAAAAAATTACAAATATAAAAGAAAAGTTAAAAACTATTTCTAAATTAAGAAACACTAGGGCAAATTCTCTGCTGCCATAACTCCACTGAAGTCCAATGGAGTTTTCCATCAGAAAATTGAGCTCATTAGCTTTATTCTTTTGCTGAGGATTTACTCAATAAAGCCCATTATTTTGGTTGATATCTTGTTTGTTAAAATGTCTCATGAAATAGTCATTATATGAAGAGAGACCTTGGAATGTTTTTCTATTCTAGCTAAGATTATTATTGTAAATTTCCCTACCTTGCTTTAAAACTCTGGCCATGCTGCTCTGGCTGGTTCTGATTCTCTTCTCATATTGTTAATTTGTGTACATCCGGAGTGACCCTATTGAACCCAGAGGACTTATATTGATGTGAAAGGAAAATCAAGCGCTAGCTGCTATCCCCATGTGGTTGCTCTGAAATGTTACCCTTTAGTTATTTTGCATCCTAGATTTCCCTTGTAGCTTCCATTGGATGGTGGTGTTCCCCTCTTGTAGTACATTGTTACTGGTACAGTTAAATGACTACCCATCCCAGAGGTGGCTGCAATATAGTTGTGGGGAAAGTGATGGCTATGTGCCAGATGCTGCTTGGCCATTATGTAGGTGTGGGAGGAGAGGGTGTGAGAGTGTGCAAGGAGCCATATTCTTCTCCATGCATGGCTTACATAAGGGCCAGGCAGAATTCCAGGCCTCATGCTTCACTAGGTACCAGGGTACATCAGAATAATTGAGAAGAGAATCTCGCTCCCTAATGATCTTAATCTCTTCTTTCCTACTCCTCTAAGATTCCCTGCCCACGTTGGGGTGCTGGGTTCAGTGGGGGAGAGGAGGCAGACACATTGCCCCTTCTGTTCCCATTCCCTCACTTGTTCTGCTCAGCTGAGGTGGCTGGGCATATAGAATGCAGCAAGTATGCATTAAATCAAGACTGGATTTCTTTCTAGAAGATTGCCAGAGCTCAAACAGCAGTTATTGGCTTGAAACCACAAACACTGAAATTCTATGGCTTGTGTTATGCAGGAGGGCAGACTAAATGATTCTAATGGTCCCCGTCTGGCCTTAAAATCTGTGCATATCCAGGCATTCAGACAGCCGCTCTGCTTCCTTGAGACAGCAGCTGTCCCGCAGATCTTAGTCTAAGAAATCATCCTAAAACCACAGAATTAGTCTGTAAAGGAGATTGGGATCCTTCTGAATCATGAGCATGTTATTACTTTCACCACACAGAACCATTTATTTCCTGCCTCCATTCAAATACTGTGAAAATCTTATTCTGAATATTTCAGTCAGTGGTTTTCATATCCTGCAAATAAGAAACGGAGGTATTTAAAGGGACAAGTCTGTCCAGTTTCCGTCTCAAAATCATGGTGCACGATATAAAGGGCAGAGGTGGCCAGAACTGTTTAAACTGTTTGTCATAGCAGACCACTTAGGTATTTGCTTGAGACAAAAGAGGGCCATGTATAGTCATAATATTATTATAACAAAAGGAGTCTGGAATGCATTATATGTTCGGCTGCCTGCTCTGTAAGAGGGTTCAGTTCTGTGCCGGGAGAGGAAAGAAAACCATAAAACTCAGAAAACAGTAAATCTGAGTTACAATAATGGCGCTGCATCAAACAGGGAGTGGATTGCACAGGCCGACTAACACAGATTTTTTCTTTAGTATGGAAACCATCTGAGGGATGTTCAATGGCCTGGGTGGTCTAAATCCAGGGCCTGGTGGATGTACATCCACAACACAAACGAACACCATCTCACACATGGCATCAGCCTCAGAAAAGAGGTCAACGACTGAATGAGACTAAACTACTCTTCCACACCACACGATGGTTCCTTCTGATCAGCACTGATGTCCATTGGCAAGATCTTGACCATGTCGATTGGTACTGACGTTAATGGGAGTCAAGGGTGTATCACTCCAGCAAGCTCTTTGAAAATACAGAGATCAGACTGCGACAAGCAGCAGGTAAACCCTTATTACTGTGCAACAATGTTCAGACCACACGTGATACGGTAAGATAAGTGATCTAAATGGAGGAATCAAAACGTATGAGTATCGAAAAACTGTACTCAGTCATTTGGACATTTATTAAAAATCTGTTGAAGATTAGATCAGATTGTGGTATTTATGCCACACTGCTGAATGGGGGGAGAGGGGTGCAGGGTTGCACCAACTCAGGAGAAGCACGCAAGAGATTATGCCTTGCTCCTAGGCAGGCAGTCTATCCAGGACAGAGTTGTGCATAATCTGATCCATTCAGTAGGGTGGACCAGTTTAGCATGCTGGCCCTACCCAGTGGGTTGGTGCAGAGTGGGACTGAGGCAAACACTGTGCCTCCACCCCACCCCATTTTCAGGGTCCGCCTCCCATGAAGGAAACAGGAGTGAGCAGATCACGGGGACTGCTGGTGTAAAGACTCTTGCATGCACAAAGGGGGACAAACAGAGGCAGGGGCTCCCCCCCATAAAAGTCAGGAGCACAGAAGTTCTCAGGCCCCAGAACTGTGAGGGCAGAGAAGAGCAAGCTCCTGCCAGGGGCAGCACAGATCATCCCCCCCAAAAAGGGGACAAATTTAAAT
Organism: Emydura macquarii macquarii; assembly: GCF_026122565.2. Taxonomy (NCBI): domain Eukaryota; kingdom Metazoa; phylum Chordata; order Testudines; family Chelidae; genus Emydura; species Emydura macquarii. Next base: position 10,175,788 of record NW_027132342.1, on the reverse strand, counting down.
TCCTGCACACACCCCTGAATCTGGCCCCAAATGAGATCAGACAGACACAAATTCAGCAAAATGTAAATTTTCAGTGGTCTGCTCTGAAAGTTTGGTGTACAAAGTATCAGTTGTAGCTTCTGCTCATTGGAGGACACCAGTTTAGACTGCTGGTTGCCACAGGAAGGTGGACCTCTCAGAATTCAGATTTAGGGTATTTCACTATGTCCTGAACTGGAGGGCTGTAGTCCTCATAGCACACTAGGGAAGATACTGGATTGTCAGCGAAGTACCTGCCCCTCTTGAATTCAGAGGTGGGCTGATAGTGAGTTGTATGACTGATGTGTTTCACATGAGGGCACTGGCTCCCTTTGTGCTGGTCACCACAGTCGTGTGGAGTGGTAGATGCAGAGAGGGAATCACTAATATAGGATCTAGAGAATGAAAGAGAAGACGGGATAGGGGGAGGAAATGGTTGAGAAGTGGCACAATGGGATGAGGGGACCTCTTTCACATATTTTCATGGGGGCTCACACAAAAATTAATTTAATCCCACAGGTGGGACCAACTCATATGACCAAAGTGAACAGAATTTGGGCCATTGTATTCTAAATAAGAATAAACAAATAGACTAAAGAAAACCTCAAGCTCGTGCATACACTGAAGCACCACATTAAATAAAGGCAACAACACTAAGCAATTGGACGATGTAAAATAATTTAACAATCATAAGATGAATTATTTTGTAATAAAACTAGCTGTGCTATTTAAACAAACTCACGCACACACTGATAGTAAACCAAAGCAACCTGAATGGCTCAATGTAAAAATAAATTAGAAAAGTCAGCTTGGTGGGTTTGATGAGAGAGAAGCTGAAGACTTAACCAGATTTAAAGTAAAGTAAATGCCTAGAACCAAATGTCAGAAAAGGCAAACCGAACATATTTCACTGTATATTCATCCTGGTCTCTCTGACCTCCAAGTGCATTAGTTTTTAATAATGGATTTTAAAACAGTTATTCTTACAAGGAGTCTAGTATCTTTGCAAGAGATTGCACAACATAAAACACAGTAGGGCAAAATTAGTCTAAGGTGGATCCTAAAGAAATAACTTTATCTGCTCCAAAGTCCTGATCCTGAAGCTTGTTGCACACGTGCAGAGCCCTTCCACCTGCACAAAGCCCCACTGATTTCAAGGGGGTGGGGGGAGAGAGGTTTCCAACTGTGTATAAATTGCAGTCTATTGCAGAATTGGGGCCCATAGGCTCAGCAAGGGGAGACAAAGACAGTGAGCTCTAGTGCCTGGAAGAACAATACTACATATGAGGGGGGAAACACATTTTTTAAATTGTCATTTGCATTAAAATAATTCAGAGAACTTCAAGTATTCACTAACTATTATTAGCATGTGAGATTAAAGCAATATGTTGAGGCTCTCCCACAGTACTGTAAAACCAGCCAATCATTATTGTATATATGTTAACAGAAGCTGCTGCTTTGTTGATGTATAAGTAAGTTCTTTGATATAAATTGTTCATTTTGTGTCTTATTCTCCTGTTTAAGTTACAGGTGAAAAGCAAGGCCATATAATGCAGTGTTTTGATTTTTATACAATTCTTGCTGCCCATAAGATTCATGAGTTTGAGATAGGTCTGGCTGTGACAACTCTGTTCAGTTCCTTGAAATAGGAACCGGTTATCTGCTGCTGGCCTGCTTCTGTGATTAAACTAAATGTGAATGTGGCCATCTGTTTGTGAAGTATTGTCAGAAAATAGCAACTAAAATTTTTTAATAGGTCAATTAAAGTCTGTTCCTGCCTGTGCACACAGGGGGGAAAATAATAATGGAATGGAAATCAGTTTTGAACACCACCCACGCTTACACTTTATACAGCATTCTCGACAGGTGTCTTATGTATGGCCTGAGTCTGAGCTTGGATGTACTGGTATGAATCAGAAGAAGTAGCTATTGCATTAACTGAAGTTATGGTGAATGTGAAATCAGAATCAAGTCCAGTTGAGTCTACAACTGGATTGTGGTTGGGTCTCTTTGGTAATGTCATACCCATGTTTAATTACACACACAGGAATGACAAGTGTCTCATCACTAACCTCATCACCATACACCTCATTATCTACATAAGATAAAGCCATTTACTTTCTCATTAGTGTCTTTGATACGTACCAAGAGCTGCAGCAACAATGACATCTTAAAGTCAGTGTAGTTTGGTTGCTAGTTCTTTGTCCTACCCTTTGGCATGTTGCTGGGACCTAAACAGCACTGTAGAGGCACATGGGTTTCTTTCAAGTTTTACTTCACATAGAATACAAGAATTGGAAGCTGTTTAAAATTCCAGATTTTGCTGCTTAAATGTCACAGTAAAACTTGAAATCAAGCCCAGCCACTTCTCAGGTACAGCTGAGTGCAACAACTGAACTTCAAAGAAAAGGCATTCAGTTTGGCCATTGATCTCAATAGCATTTCAAAGATGTTGTGGCTTGCTGATTTCAATATCATTTTGCATTTAAAAAGCTAAGTTAGGCATTGACAATCGCTCCCAATTTAGCTTTTGTAAATACAGACTCAACTGGAAATCAGACTAGCTGCCTCTGAAGTGCTATTGAGCTGGAGCTCATCTAGAGCATCAAAGAGAAATATTAAAGCACTGGATTGCTCACAGAATTTACATTGGATTACATCACATTGCTGAATCAAACCTAACCTAAATTAGCAGTGAGGTGTCCAAAAATTTACTATCCACATGGTATTAGGTGACCTGAGCTAAATGAGCTGGCAATCTTAATCTAGGCCTGCTGCTACAGGGGGCACCCTTGCTCAGATTCTCAAAAGAAACCAAGGACTGAATAAATATGGAGATTGGACAAACTTCTCACCTGTAGAGGCGATCCCCTCTAGGCATTGGTGTAGTTCTGTGAAGATGTTTGCACTGCCGCTTCCGCCGCCTGTCAGTGCCCATTTTATGATCAGAGTACTTCTGTCTCCAGGACTGCCAATTCTAAGCTTGTCATAAGCAGTCAATACACTTTTTTTAAGATGTACATACACACGAGAGAGAAAGGTGCAGTTGTAATTAGAGAAGACTGAACTTTTTCCATCACAACTGTTTTTGATGTACAATTGTGTTAACAGCTAAACAAAAATTTTCAGGCAAAGATTTTCAGTTATTGGGTTTTCAATTTTTTTCAACAAACTGAAAATATTCTTCAGGAAAAAACCTCTCATGCCTGACCAACTCTAGTCACAACATCTTGTGTTATTATGACAGTGTCTGGATGACCCAACCAAAATAAGGGCCCCTTCTGACTGACTGACTGACTGACAGACACACATATTCTGCAGCTGGAAGGGTGCTTTCCAGCATGGGTAGACAGATACCTGCTAGCTCTGCTCAAGCTAGCGTGCTATAAATAGCACTGTAGCCACAACAGTACAGGCAACAGATTGGACTAACTGTCCAATTACAATCCTGCTGCGCTCCCTGGGTACATACTCAGGCAGCTGACCGAAGCTGTCATCAGTACCACCACATCCACACGGCTAGTTTTAGTGTGTTAGCTTGAACAGAGTTAGCATATATCTGTCAACCCACATTGGGAAGCGCCCACCCAGCTGCAGTGTAGATTTACGTCATAGTCCCTCTCCTAAAGAGATTGCAGTCTAAATAAAGGTGAGGGTGACAGAGAGCTGTGTAAATAACCAATTTGTCGGTTCACTGGGAATGCCAAAGAATTGGGGGGGGAAATGTTTTTAATTTTTTTTTTTTTTGGCAAATCAAAAATTCAAAAGTGTTTTGTGTGGAATTGAACAAAATGTGTCATTCAGCTTCAGACAAGTGTTTCATTTTTCAGGATGAGCATTTTTATTTAAAAATAAATAAAATTTAAGGAAATTTCTAAACAAAAAATTTTGAATTGAAAAAACATCAGTGTTTCACATTTTGAAAATGTGGAAGCAAAATGTTTAAGCTTCAAGTTTTGTTTTTAACTCTGCATAATTGACACATTTGTAAAAGGTGTCCTCAAAACCTTTTTTTTTTTTTTTTTTTTTTTTTTTTTTTTGGCGCCAAAACAAGTTTCCACAAAAAAATTTCTTTCAGCTCTACTGACCTACAGAAGGCAGGAAGAGATAAGGGCAACAGAAAGACTCAAATTTCAGAGTTGGGACGGGCACAATGTGGGTTTCTCACTTTGTCACAGCTCCAAAATCATGAAAGAAAACTAGTTGATTATATATCCCTATGGACAGATTCTCCTTTTTCTAACCCAAGTGTCAAAACCCTGAGTAACTCCATTGAAGTGAGAGAAGTTACTCTGATTTTTACGCCAGGGCTGATTATTTAATTCCAACGGCTAGCCCACAGCATCCACTGCTGCAGTAGTTTTTCTAGCACTTTTTGCTTTCCATTTCCCATTAGAAAACCTAAATCCTATTTATTATTGTGCAACCAATCTCCTGAGAGTAGGGTAACCAGATGCTCCAATTTTATAGGGACAGTCCCAATATTCAGGGGCTGTGTCTTATATAGGCGCCAATTACTCCCTACCCCAATTTTTCACAGTTGCTATCTGGTCACCCTAACTGAGAGATCTTTTAAATGGGAATGAAAAGTAGAAACTGGCTCTGAGTTGGGAAAACAGCAGCAAGGATGCTGACTGAAAGGAGCAGATGAATGGTTGCAATGGGAGTACAGAAAAAGATGAAACAAATTAAGGTTGAGGAGGAAAGAGTTAAATATATTTAGAAACAACATCAACATTCATTTAAAATAGGGAGCAGAGAGCAATACATTTATCAACAAAATTGTTATAGCTTCCTGTGATCAACTGTGTATCACAGTAGAAAATATATTGCATAAAATTGGGAAAATAAATTTAAAATTAAAAAAAAATATTTAAAGAAATAGAGCCATATTATAACAGAACACCTTTTCAGTCACGTTTTAGGGCTTGATCTTGCACGGTGCTGAGCATTTGGCCCTGATTCAGTAAAACACTAATGCACATATGTAATGTAAGCACGCACTTTACTTTATGCATGTGAAATTAAGTAATCATTACAACTATTCATGTGGTTAAGGGCTTTGCTGGAGCTGGTCCATAGTTCTCAGCACCCTACAGGATCAAGCCCTGAGGCCATTCTCCTGCAAAGGGCCCTGCTCCATCTGCAGCCATGGAAATAATGTTTCTTTCACACACATCTCAAGTGGTTGATGCACAAGGTTGTTCACAAGTAACTGGAGACGTGTACTAATAGAACATTCAAGCATACCATTGAGCCAGATTCTATTCATGCTTGCATTGGGGTAATTACAGAGTGACCCATTGCACAGTCACCCAACAGAGTGGTGCTACAAGTCAGAGCAGAAGTAAGCCCAATATACCCATCATGCTTTAATGCTGATTAAATTCATTACTGTAATGTAGGGCAATTTAAAGTAGTAATTACATCTGAGATTCATCAAAAACTAAACAAATTAAATAATCACTAAACATATCCATTATATGTGGCTTACTAATATCAGTTTCATGCACTGTCGTCGTAGCTGGTGTTGGTCCTATGATCTGAGACACACAAGGTGGGTAAGGCGATATCTTTTATTGGACTAACTTTTGTCAGTGAGAGAGACAAACTTTCAAGCTTACATAGAGCTCTTCTTCAGCTGTGCGTCAGAAATGAAGAACTCTGGGTAAGCTTGTCTCTTTCGCCAACAGAAATTGGTCCAATAAAAGATATTACTTCACCCACATTGTGCCTCGCATCAGTTTTAATCATTTTGAGCAGACTCAGAGCAGGTGAGTTCTTTTCCATTGTGTTCCCAGCTTTTCATTTCTCAACAAAAATGTTGCGAGTCACAAGGACAGTTATTGAATATGGTCCATTTTAGCACTTTGAATTGCAATAGTACATCTCATCCCAATTTTAACTGCATATAAGCCCATCCTGAGGGGATTCTGTTTTCAAATGGTCAGGCTTTTGCCCTTTCATATGGTTGAAAATGTCTCAAATTTATCTTCATATGTTGGAATTAGATAAACAAATTGCTGATCAACGAGACTGAAATAACGAGACCTAGAACAACGCTTGTCTAGCAGTATTTTCAAAGCAACATTTCAAAGTAAATTGCAGGAGAAAATATGTGACTGTTGAATACTCTCTCTCAAGCTATACAGTAGTGATGTGTTGTGACTAAAAGAACCACATTATTTTTTGAGCACCATTGAGCCAAGCTAAAAATTGCTGACAAGTCTTCAGCTGACAATGCAACCTAATTGTGGTGATGTTTGAAACAAAATCACTTACGGCCAAATTCTGCCACAAAGCTAAGGCTTGTGGTACTTCTTAGTGAACCCAGTCTAAGACTACTCCAGAGTAAAGTATTGCTCAGTTAGACCTGATCTACACTTAGCTTCAAATTCAGCAGCAGTCGACGGGCATTATGCAAGGTACACAGAGTAGCTTGCGTAACTCCCGGTGACCTCATAACTCTTCCTCTATGCAGCATCTTCACTGCGCTGAGCCACGCCACTTGAGGGGTGGTTTTAACGCATCAACTTCCAGATTGATTGAGCAGGTCTTCGCTGACTGCTCAATCAATCCACATAGATCGATCTGATGGCGGTGAATTTGCCATCGTCAGTGAAGACATGCCCAGTGGCAGAATCCATTAGTCATACTAAACACTTACCTAGAGATGATGTAAGCCATAGTTTTTTGGTAAGTGAAAAATGCTACAAAATGTGCATATTATAGCTAGAGCAGTAGCAACGCCTCTTCCTCAACTCTTTGTATTATAAACCCCTTTATATAACTTGGGCAAATTTTATCCACTTGGGCTGAAATTTTGAAGGCTTGGTTACTGCTTCAGGTTGGATTTTTTGGGGAAAGTTTTATCACAAATGGTTCAGCCATTTTTTTTTAAACAGCTGATTTTACAAGTGTTAATTCTTTTTCTGGCTTTTTTTTAAACCAGCTCTAGCACCAACAGAGTTTGGAGAAGGAACTTGAAAGCTATCTATTAGGTACTCATCTAGTCCCTGTTCCCTATTACTGTAGTTGGGCATCTCACTGTCTTTATCCTCCCAACACTCACAGGATGTAGGGAAGTGCTATTTATCTTCATTTTACAGATAGGGAATAGAAGTACAGACCAATAGATCTTCACAAGGTATTAAGACACCTTATTTTCACTAGAAATCAATGTTAAACCTACTTTATTAGAGGAGAATCTAAGAGCTTGGCTTGTTTAGCTTAACCAAAAGAAGGCTGAGGGGAGATATGATTGCTCTGCATAAATACAGCAGAAGGATAAATACCGGGGAGGGAGAGGAGTGATTTATGTTAAGCGTCAATGTGGACACAAGAACTAATGGATATAAAAACTGGCCATTAACAAGTTTAGGCTTGAAATAGATTAAGATTTCTAACCATCAGAGGAATGAAGTTCTGGATCAGCCTTCCAAGGGGAGCAGCAAGGGGGGCAAAAAACCTAACTGGCTTCAAGACTGAGCTTGATAAGTTTATGGAGGGGATGGTTTGATGAGACTGCCTATGATGGCATGTGGTCCATTGCAAACTGCCATTGCAAAATCCCCAACTTCTGGAGACGGGACACTAGATGGGGATGGCTCTGAGTTATTAGAGAGAATTCTTTCCCACATGTCTTTCTGGTAGATCTTGATGATATGCTCAGGGTCTAACTGATCACCATATTTGGGGTCGGGAAGGAGTTCTCCCCCAGGTCAGATTTGCAGAGACCCTGAGGGTTTTCACCTTCCTCTGCAGCATGGGACACAGTCATTTGTAGGTTTAAACTAGTGTAAGTGGTGAATTCTCATAACTTGAAGTCTCTAATTCATGATTTGAGGACTTCAATAACTCAGCCAGAGCTTGGGGGTCTATTTCAGGAGCAAGGGGAGGTTCTGTGGCCTGCAATGTACAGGAGGTCAGACAAGATGACCATGATGGTCCTTCTGACCTTAAAGTCAATGAATCTATGGGTTACTGCCTAAATACTGTTGAGGGTCTGAGCAAGAGAAGCTAAGGGACTTGCCCAAGGTCACATGGGAACTCTGTAGTGAAACAGAGACTTGAATGCAGGTCTCCCAATTTCCAGGTTAGCATACTAAACAGTAGGCCTCTATCAAATAAGCAAGTAGTATTAGGATCTCAGTGGTTGCCTTTTGCTGCCCCTGTAAAAAACCACTCAAATTTGGCTATATTATAAGCAATGGAAAAAATCACTGTATAACAGTGGTTATGTACCCCATCATTCTGTGTTTTGCATGTCCTCAAGCGGCTGGTCCACAAAAGGATAATGGCTGACTATTACTTTTGCTGACTAACACGGTTATTCCTTTAGTTCAAGTGGTAGAGGTCTGGATTGTGAAGCTAACAGTTAAACCTGGTAAGCACACATGCAGGGGGTCATTGTGATTATTGTGTAAAGAGCAAATGGCACACAACAATCATGCACAAACAATACAAAGGAACACCAGGGTACAGTGTGATCCAAATAACTGTGCTCTTTAACTATATACAATATGCAACACACACACATAAAACTCTGGCGGCTTCTGGAACATAAGAGACAGTGAGGGCCACTAAAGGGTTCACAAACTACTTGAAGGGACATTATCCGATTCCTATACACTACATACTCCTCTCCCTGTAGCGTAAATAGTTACAAATGCATTACTATCATCAAATATACAACATACTGCCAATTGTTTGGATAGCCTCCCTGGATAATGTCTTACAGGCACTACTGCCATATCTGGTACAGCATCTGCACAGTCTGGTGTAGTTATGTCATCGACATGTCCCTCCTCTGGAGCGTTAAAGTCACTCATGGTAGATATAGGGACATGGTGGTACTATCACAGGTCACCATCTCCAGCTGCATTGTAAGACTTAATATTGTCAATAGGCACCACTCGTGTATAGCATCCTGGAGCCAAGAATGTACATAATGCTTGGAGGATGAGGGATTGCATTCTGGAAAGCACTCCCTCAGAAAAGGATTTAAGGGCTGTGGTGGATAACCACAGAGCACCTATTAAAACATGGTGCCTAAGAGGGTAGATGTGATCCTGGGAGGCATAAGGAGGGGAAATGTCTAGTAGTAGTAGGGAGGGGTTATTACTACCATTTACAGCATAAGTGAGACAATTACTGGAATACTGTGTCCACACTTCCAACAGGATGCTATCACATTGGAAAGGGTTCAGCAAACTGCAACAAAAATTATATGAATTTTGGAAAGTCTGCTTTACATTAAGAAGCTTGAGCTCAAATCTAAGCTCTTTAGTTTATCCAAGAGAAGGTTGAGAGGTGACTTCATCACAGTCTATAAGTATCTACAAGGGAAGAAGATTTCTGATGTTTTTAGGGTTCTTAATTTAGCAGACGACAGCATAACAAGACCCAGTGGTAGGAAGCACACAAATTCAGACTATTGATATGGTTGTTTTTGTTTTTATGAAGGTAATTAACCATTGGAATGATTTACTGAGGGGCCTGGTGGATTCTCCGGCCCATTCAGCTTCAAATTAAGAGGATGTTCTCACAGAAATGCTACAGCTCAACTAAATGCTGGGGGGCTGATGCAAGAATCACAAGGTGAAATTCTGTGGCTTGTGTTCTGCAGGAGGACAGACTAGATGATCAGATCGATTCCTTCTGACCTTTACATCTGTTAATTTAGCTAGGGATCTGTAAGGTTGGGCAGTAGAGTTTTCCAGTGGATCTCTAGCCACCTCAGATTTTTCTGGCCCTGCCAACATTGCATCCCTATCAGGTGTGCAGACTGGTCAGAGAACATGGACTAGCAGGTGCACATCAAAACCTTATAAAATCATTTCAATTGTTTTGTTCCCCACAGTGTGTTTTTAACAGACAAGACAAACATGTGTCCTCCCACCTCATCCCACAGAGTAGCCGATTATGCAGCAGCTGCATAATAGCAACTGGTGTCAATGAGAGTAGGCAGTGATTACATAACCAGGCTATAGCATATATCAATCTGAAAACACAGAGGGAAAAATTCTGCTCTCAGCACCACCTGCCAAATCCCATCTCTATATTCCGCATGCACAGAAACCTGGGTGTGTTGGGTTTCTATATGTATATGATTAGGTTCAAATTTTCATTTACACGTGCTGTAAGAATATGGTGGACACAAGAACACAGACATAGCCTACCAGGATTCTTCATTACACTGTGCGTGTGTGTATGTGTGTGTAGAGGTTGAATTATTCATTCTGAATTTTTACTTCCATTCTGTATCTCATCTCATAATTTAAACCAACACCTGAAACAGTCAGTCATCCCAGTGTATTTGCAAAAAAAACAAATACTCCCGCTGTGAAAAATGGATACATAAGTTAATTGCTAATAACAAAGCACTACCACCAGCTGGCAGCCATAATCACTCAAAACAAAAATCTCCCTACTTCATAAATTATCATTTACACCAAGCCAGACTAAGTCAAGCACCTCAACCAGATGGTGCTGCTGAATAAGTGAACTGTGGCAACAAAACTGGTTTTTCTTTTGGGCCTCCTTCTACTGTGACTCAAGAGGAGCTGCTCAGCAAGGGCCATGCCAGGCTATCGATTCAAATGCAGAGATCCTATTCCAGTCAAAGGGAGTTTTACATATGAACAAGTCAATAGTAAAATGCAGCCATGACACAGTTTTTAAAATAAACACAGCTCCATTGCTGGAGTCAAAGAGCCCTCTTTGTGATGAGAGAAATTACAAGTAGGATCACCTCAGAAAACCTTGTTTTCCTTTTTCCCCTTCTCTGCTGATTCTCCTTCCTTTCCATCTCCTATCACATTAACACTCCGCCCCCTAGATTACTTCATCTACCCCTCCCCATGTATCCAAGTGCACCTCTCCTACCACCTTTTCAATACCTGCTCCAGGGTCTGGCACCACTTCCTGAAACCACACCGGGATAAACCTAAACTTCCATCTCTCTTACTCCATTGCCACTTTTCCTCACCACTGACAGCTCCACTATACTTTCTAGCCACTCAAGCTCACAACTTTGAGGTCCTATCTTTCATCTCTCCTCACACCTAAGTGGTCATTTCCCTGTATAATACTTCTAAAATCCATCTCTACTACATAGTTGATGTAAAATCTGTTGGGAAATAATGTATATGGAGAGTTGCTTTCTGACCCCTAACTACATTTTAAGGCAAAACCAAGACAAAACTAAGTGATGCTATATGCAGTCCAGATGAAACAAAAATATAGTAGGCATAGAACTATATATGACCACATAGAATAATGGGTGCACAGAACAGATACGCCTGCATCAGCAATAGTTGACAAATAATTATTAGGTGTTGTCATGTAAGTTTTAATGTTGAAAAAATAATTGATTTGTAGTCTCAAATACAAGCTCTGCAGTTTATTTTAAAAGGGTTAGAGCTTTAGGTTTCTTACTGCTAAAAAGTGATTGCGTTTTAGTTTAATAAATAAATAAATAATAATAAATAATAATTTATATAATAAATAATAAATCAATCAATCAATCAATCCTCAAAGGTGTTTTGAAATCAGTGGAGTTAGGCACCTGAATAGCTTAAAGGATGTAGGCCACAATCCCTGACCTGAGGAGCTTAATCTAAATAGCTTAGAAAGAGTGGGAGGGGAAATGGAGGTGAAGTGGCCTGATGAACTTTACACAGCAATTCGGTGGCAGTCAGGAATGGAAACCAGATCTGAGTCCCAGTCCAGTACCCTAGCTACAGGACAACACTGCCTCAATTGTAGTAGTTTTTTTTTTAAATGGCCTCTGGCTATTCACATGTGGGAGAAGCATCTTCCAGTGCCATTATGCTTCAGGAACTTGGTACAAAAGCTGTACCTCTTTGGGACTGTACAGATCACCCTGAGTGTTTGCAGCTGACACAAAAAACAATGCAATCCAACCACCTTAATCTCTTCTCTCTTTAGCTAGCTGCAGGTGAGGGCATTCCATTTTTGCACAGGAAGCTTTTTCTTGATTCTTCCACCAAAGTCTCCTCTTAGCTTATGACAGCGATTGGACATTTTGATCACTTTGATAGTTTGTAAGTAGTTTCAGTGCCCTGTGCAGTTTAAATTCCAGACCAGCTCTGGCTCAGGTCCAGAGCAACTTGTGTGATCTAGACACTAAAGACCCAGCGGGGAAAACAACACACTGCTCTCAGTCTCATACCTATTGCAATGATTCACTCAACTGCTCTACAGATAATCATCTCACTGCACTGTAGAAATATGAATAATTTAAAATAGTCCAATTCTTACTTTGAGCATGCCCTTGTATCCTGACTTTTTTTTAGTGAAGACATGAAACATTAGCTACAACCTTCTTTAGCAGAGCAAGAAGTCTGGCTTCATTACATACTATCTCTTTCCAATTTAGCACCCTGCTTCTGTGAAGGTTTAACAAACCATCCACATTAAATTAAGGCTGTCAGGACTATAAATTCAAATGTCCCAACCTGATCAAGTCAGTTTTCCTTGTGACCTCTGTGAATTAGTTGGCCTTAAATCCACACTAATTTTATGACCACTAAACATTATAATGTATGATGATTTCTTGACGTGCACAGCTGAATGAATTAAGGACAAATGTTTCAGCCTAAATATATTTTCTTGCTTTGGGCAGCATGGGCAGGACACCAAGGGTGTGATTTTCAAAGCCAGCTAGGAGATTTGGATGTCCAGTTCCCATTAATTTCCACTCCAATTCTATCCCAATGTAAAAGTGATATTTAAAAATCTCAGCTTAAATAGTTTTTAAATTCTTTTTCCTTGATAATATACTTCAATGAGAGGAGAAAAATTTCTTGTTATTAAAAAAACTGATAATATGTTCTCAGTGAGCCAAGACATCCTGTAAAAGAATTTTCAGGTTTTTCAGCAAAACACTCCAGCATTATCTTTCAAGTTATGTCCTTAAGTCTCCTTCATGTGTTTTGCTGTTCAATACACCTCCATTAAAGTTTGTACGCTTCACTTTTCTTTAAAGTCTCAGAAGCCATGAAAGGGAAGTCTGAACTTGGATATATTTCCTTCCTAATACTCTCAGCTGCAAAACAGATCAGGGAGTATCAGATGAATACCAGAGGGGGTAGCCGTGTTAGTCTGTGTACAGCAAAAACAATGGGAGTCCTGTAGCACTTTAAAGACTAACAAATTTAATTTCTGCAGGCATAAGCTTTCGTGGGCTGCAACCCACTTCATTAAATGCAAGAAACAGAAATCAGATGGGGGTAAGTATATACATCCAAGGGTAAGGAACAACAATGGGGAGGGTAGGTGTTAGCAAATTAAATTAAATTTGTTAGTCTTTAAAGTCCTACAGAACTCTCATTGTTTTAAATGAATATCAGTTAAAGTTAATGTAAAGCTACTTGCCTTTCCAAAATTTGGGACCCAATTCTGCAACCCACACTCACAATGATTGCACTTACATATGCTATTAGTCCCATTGACATAATTTGCAATGAGTAGCAGTTAGAAGAAGCAGATTTTGCAATCCTAACTAAGTAAATATAGAAAATTGCACTCTGAGTGGGTTTTCCCCACTCCCCAGCTAGAGAGACATGGGATGTATTTAATTTGTACAGATATAGCCATTTCCAAAACTATAGAGGCAACCTATTTTCTCTTTTACAATTGATTTATTAGTCATAAAATAAGTGCACTTACAAAAAAAAACCCAAGCCACCTACATCCTTGGCTAATACCAGGACAATATTTGGTCTACCTTATTAAAGATGTACCAGTTATTGCTGTGGAACGCGTGCTGTAATCAGTGGAAGTTTTCTGAACATGGACGAACTGCAGGATCAGCAGTCCACATTTAAAAACACATGAAATATCAATGTAAAAAGCAAAAAATCTGTCCACTCTCCAAGTCAAATTTCAGTCACTGAAGGGAATTATCCAATCCCTTAACGTGCAGCCATAATTCCCATTAACAGTAAAGAGCGTTGTATATGCATATGTTCAAGGATGACCAGAGTTTTAAGGTATTACTTACTGTACACAAATGCTTTATGCAGTTCATTTTGATTCCGTGCAGCTTATGCATATTAAAAGAGCACTTACGGAGACTCAATAGATTCAATTATGCAGCATAAGGAAGTACCAACATGATCTAATTACATCCTAATGACGAAGTCAATGCGTTACTCAAGCTATTAGCACGAGAGCTTTAAGTGCACTCAATTTATTTCAGTGCATTGGAAGCCAAATATTATGAGCCATATAGGACAAGATCAGGGACCTCCTTGCATGCCTATGTGGGGGATTAAGAGGGTGGAAAGCTCCCCACTTTATTTCTCTGTGCCAGCTACCTTTCCTATAGGCTACCCAATCTCTTCAGGGCAGAGTCCCCTCCTGCACACTCAGGTCTGCCCTGCACTCCAAAATATATGAACCAGTGTAGCTGAACCAGGGACATAAAATGTGCCAGCTATAGGATTGGTGCAGGGTACATCCCCTTTCCAAACAGGAGATAGCCAAGAGGCAAGTCATAATCGGTTTCCTAGCCTACTCTACCCTACACTGGGCTTGTGGCAAAGTAACAACTGATCTCATCCGAAGTACAAGCTGCTGATACAGATACAAATAGCTTCTGGAAGAAGAATATTTGTAACATTTGGGATTAGTGAACATGAGGTTTCAATTGGACCAGATCCATTCAGAGCCAAACTGAAGTGATTAAACTATACAAACAGAGGGCCAGACCCTCAATGATATAAATCAGCATAGCTGAGTGAAACCAACCATTGACAGTAGTTGAGGACCTGGCCCTCATGATTTAACTCGTTCTTAGGGGCAGACTCAGACTTACAGTGGCATAACCCTTCTGTCACCTGAAGTCGGCAGCAATAAGGGCAGAGTTCAATATCTAGGGTCTCCTCTTAACACTACAACACCACAGAACTGGCTCAAGCCCCACTCAGTAATCTGGGAAAAGTTGACTGCACTCCAGCTGCCTGTAAGAGGCAATACTTGCCCATTCTCAAGCACTGAGTCTGTGTAGAACAAAAGAGAAAAGGAACCAAGCATTAGTCTGGAAAAACTTCACAATGATAATCAGACATATGTGATCATAAGCCAACCCAACCCCAGTGTGTTGGGCAGTGTCCTTGGCTGTTTCACCTCCCCTTGTGGTCCAACAAATGAATGCCTCTTTAGCACATTGCTGACCAAGGATAGCCAACTGTGCGTGGGGTGCAGTGGAGAGAGATGGGAGCAAAGACTCAGAGTTGAGAAATGCATTCACGTGGGTTCGCCTCCCACCCTCTGGTGCTTCGGATACCCTCACAGACAGAATGGACAAGGATAGAGTGGAGAGGAGACAGGCACAGGAAGAGTCAGGAAGAGCTGCGGCTTGACAAAGCCCTGGTTGGGATGATATAGCAGAGGTTAGTCCTGCTTTGAGCAGGGGGTTGGACTAGATGACCTCCTGAGGTCCCTTCCAACTCTAATATTCTATGATTCTATGATTCTAGGGGAGAGATGTGCAGCAGGAGTTGCCGAAGCTCCTCAAGTGGCAAATAGACATGCTGGAGACTCTTGTTCATCTTCAGGCTCAACAGACCCATGCTCCCCTCTTCTGAAGCCCATGGAGAACTGCATTCCGGGGTCTCCCTACACACACACACCCCACATTCTATGGGGCATCCAGGGCTGCTGCACTACCCTTACCCACTCCACCACAGGGGGAAGTAGACAACCACAGCCACACGTACACTGACATGTGGGAGATACAGTTGGTATGTGTTTGTGAAATGAAAAGGACTGTTCTTTTCCCCTATATTTATAGTTTTGTTCACTTTTATGTCTGTTTGCATGGGTTTGGAATAGAAATCTATTTATGGAAACTTAATTCATCTTTATTAGTTCACAACATATGCTGGCTGGGGCTGACATCATTCACAGATAATAGCAATACGTGCATTTGCAATGTTAATTTACTAAACACACAGCACTCATTACAAGGTTCATATTGGGTGCAAAAAACAATGCCAGGCAGAGAACACTCCAGCAACACATATCATTATGGCTCACTATTAAAATGGTCTTTCAAAGCCTCCCTGTGCCGTATAGCTCCCCTTTGAACTCTTCTTATAGATCTGGTATCTGGTTGCTTGAAATCAGCAGCCTGCCATTCCATCTCCGCCCTCCACCCCAGCAAAAACTATTCCCCTTTTGCTTCACAGACATTCAGAAGCACTCAGCAGGCAGCTATAACCATTGGAATCTTTTTTCACTGAGATCTAATCTCATAAGTAGATAGCACCAGCAGCCTTTCAAACACCCAAAGATACATTCAGCTGTCATTCTGCACCTGCTGAGCCTGTAGTTGAAGTGCTCCTTGCTGCTGTTGAGGTGCCAGTGTACGGCTTCATGAGCCACGGGAGTAATGGTCTCCCAGGATCACTCTCGGCATTTCAACATCCCCAATGGTAATCCTCTGGTCTAAAGATTTTCCTAGTGGGCTTTTAATATGGTGATAGGGAACCTTTAGTGCACACCGGCAGAGTCTCCATGCACCTATTCATGCATAACATGTTAGTGTGCTTTAGAAATCACTCCTCCATAGTGTGCATTACCCCACCGCATACACAAGTGCTAAGTAACTTAACAGCAGCTTTTGGAAATCCCACCAATAGTGCTAATTTAGCTGCTTCACCCCATATGCATAGTATGAGTCTGCCCCCATTCAACTGCTACATATGAGAATCCCACCTTGAGGAATGAGATCAGGCAGGTACTTAGCATGTGCAGGACTGAGTGAGTCATGCGCAGAGTCTCCAGCTGACAACTTCTGTTTAAGAAACTTTGGGTTTTGTTTCTTATTTGAACACATTCCTAATCTCTTTTTAAAAAGTTTTACAAAACTTTGGAAATTACATCCAAAAAACTACATTAAAAGAATTTTAAGGTTCCGAAGTCAAGCATTCAAAGGTTAGGAAATGCCAGAATTCAGATAGCCCATGCACGAGGAGAATGGGGGGGAGGGACGGGGAAATCTTGAGATCTAGCCATTCTGTGATCACTGTTGTCCCTTCTGTGCACTCAATGAGGCTGAGGTGTCACAGATCTAGTAGAGTGCCCCCTATTAACCATTCACCAGACTGCTGTCAGGGGATCCAACCACTGGATCTCATGTGCTTTAAGCCTTGGCAGTCCTAAATGAGTCCGGCGCTGCCCCTAGCTTGGAGTTCTTGGAGGATCAGCACCCTGAGGGTGTGTCTATCTAGGACACTCCCAACCCCTGGGGGCTATGATTTTGCCATCCAACCATCCCATTCTTTTTACCAATGCTGAACCTCAGACTCCCTCATAGAATGTGCTTACACCCCCTCCCAGAACTCCAGGCCTGTGGGTGTGCTGGGCCTACAGTTTACCTCTTCAAAGGGCACATGGTAGGGGTAGCACATATCACGCAGAATTACTTTGCACAAGATTCTAAGACACCATTGCTCATTAAGCCTGAGAAATACACAAGGGGTACAGATCATATAGAAAACAAGAAACATCCTGACTGATTCATCACTGTAATTTCAATAGCATTACCCCTGGTATAAAACTGAAGTAACAAAAGGGGGAATCAAGCCCTATGTTCTGAGTTGTTTTGACAGATTGCTCCTATCTAGTAGAAGCTAACAGTAATACCTACAGATATTTTGGGTCTCTATTACGTTTCTTTACACTGCATTAATGGAAGGTTATCTGTATAATGTAGCATCTAGATTTGTGAATGCCTAAAAAGTAAAGTAAAGAACTACCAATTTCTGATGGAAGAACTATAGCAGTAGAATTTACTACCTACCATCTCACCAGGTTGGTGACAATGATTGTGAAATGCTCAAGGACAAAAACAGAAAATCCAATATTAATGGAGGATTTCAATTATCCCCATATGATTGGGTACAGGATGCAGAGATGAAATTTCTAGATACTATTAATGATTGCTTCTTGGAGAAGCTAGTCCTGGAACCCACAGGGAAAAATGAAATTCTTGATTTAGTTCTAACTGGCACACAGGATCTGGTCCAAGAGATTAATATAGCTGAACCACACTGTAATAGTGACCATAATGTAATTAACTTAAACATCCTTGTAAGGGGAAATACCAGACAAACCCATCACGGTAGCATTTAATTTAAAAGAAAAATGGAACTACACAAAAATGAGGATGATAGTTAAATGGAAATTAAAAGGAACAGTAAAAAAGAGTGAAATGCCTGCAAGTTGCATGGAAACTTTTAAAAACAGCATAATAGAGGCTCAAACTAAATGTATACCCCAAATTTAAAAAAACAAAATCAAAAACAAAACTAGCAAGAGGACCAGAAAAATGCCACCAAGGCTAAAACAGAGTAAAAGGGATGGTTAGAGACAAAAAGACATCCTTTAAAAATTGGAAGTCAAATGCCACAGGAAAATAGAAAGGAGCATAAACTCTGTCAAATCAAATGCAAAGTATAATTATGCAGGCCAAAAAAGAACGTGAAGAGCAACTAGCAATACAACTACAAAAACTAACAGCAATTTTTTTTAAGTACATCAGAAGCAGGAAGCTTGCCAAATAGTCAATAGGGGCAGTGAATGACTGAGGTGCTGAAGGAGCACTCAAGGAAGACAAGGCCATTGCAGAGAAGCTAAATGAATTCTTTGCATCAGTCTTCACTGCAAAGGATGTGAGGGAGATTCCCACATCTGAGTCATTCTTTTTAGGTGATAAATCTGAGGAGCTGTCCTAGATTGAGATGTCAGTAGAGGTGGTTTTGGAACAAATTGATAAATTAAACAGAAATAAGTCATCAGGACCAGATGGTGGTATTCACCCAAGTGTTCTGAAGGAACTCAAATATGAAATTGCAGAACTACTAACTGTGGAATGTAACCAATCGCTTAAATCAGCCTGTGTACCAGATGACTGGAGGATAGCTAATGTAACGCCTATTTTTAAAAGGCTCCAGAAGTGATCCTGGCAATTACAGACCAGTAAGCCTAACTTCAGTACCAGGCAAATTGGCTGAAACTGTAGTAAAGAATAGAATTATCAGACAGGTAGATGTATACGATATGTTGGAGAAGAAACAACACAGCTTTTCTAAAATGAATGCCTCACCAGTCCATTAGAATTTTTTCATGTTGTCAACAAGCATGTTGAAAAGGACGATTCGCTGCATATGGTGAACATGGACTTTCATAAAGCCTTTGACAAAGTGCCTCACAAAGGCTCTTCAACAAAATAAACAAACATATCCCAAGTCATGGGACAAGAGAGAAGGTCTTCTCATGGATTAGTGAATGGTTAAGACAGGAAAAAGGGTAGGAATAAATTATCAGTTTTCACAGTGGAGAGAGGTAAATAGCAGGGTCCCCCAATGATCTGTAGTAGGACCAGTGCTGTTCAATATATTCATAAATCATATGGAAAAAAGATGAGGTGGCAAAATTCACAGATGATATAAAATTACTCAAAATAGGTAAGTCCAAAAGTTGACTACAAGAAGTTACAAAAAGATCTCACAAAACTGGGTGACTGGGCAATAAAATGGCTGATGAAATTCAATGTTGATCAATGCAAAGTGATGCACATTGGAAAACATAATCCCAACTATACATACAAAATGACAGGGTCTCAATTAGCTTTGACCACTCAAGAAAGATCCTGGAGAACTTTCTCAGAGAACTATCCACAATACCTGCTCAATGTGCAGCAGCTAACAGAATGTTAGGATCCTTTAGAAAAGGGATAGATAAGATAGAAAATATCATAATGCCACTATATAAATCCATGGTATGCCCACAACTTAAAGACTGTGTGCAGTTCTGGTCACCGCATCTCAAAGAAGCTATATTAGAATTAGAAAAAGTACAGAGAAGGGCAACAAAAATGATTAAGGGTATGGAACAGCTTCCATATGAGAGTTTAAAAAGACTGGGACTGTTCATCATAGAGGAGAGATAACTAAGAGGGGATATGATAGAAGGCTATAAAACCATGAGTGGTGTAGAGAAAATGAATAAGGAAGTGTTATTTACTCTTTTCTCATAACACAAGAACTGGGGGTCACCCAGTGAAATTAATAGGCAGCAAGTCTAAAACAAACATAAGGAAGTACTTCTTCACACAACACATAGTCAACCTGTAGAACTCATTGCCAGGAGATGTTGTGAAGGCCAAAAAGCATAACTGGATTCAAAAGAGATATAGATAGGTCCATGAAAGATAGATTCATTAATGACTATTACCCAGAATTGTCAGGGATGTAGCCCTATGCTCTGGGTGTACCCTAAACCTCTGACTACCCGAAGCTGGGACCACCCAATAATTGCCCTGTTCTGTTCGTTCCCGCTGAAGCATCTGGCACCAGCCACTGTCTGAAGACGGGATACTAGGCTAGATTGTCCAATGGTCTGACCCACCATGGCCATTCTTATGTCTTAAGTAAATGAGTATTATTACTCTTAGAATAGGATATATTGTGCCTCAGCCTATATACACTATGGCACACTATAGTAAACTGTAATTTGCTCCTTGAGCGATTTTTAAGCTTGGGCTATCCTAAACTGCCACCTACTTTATTTTCCTACGTATTGATATAGTCTAGGTATTTATACTACATGTCATTGTTCTGAGCAATGTTTGTCAGTGGCCACACACCGAGAGGAACTGATCACCCACAATCCATGAGTTCTATTGTGTGACCTTCAGCAAGTCACTTCATCTCCTTTTCCTTCACCTTCCACATGCTTTCTCCATTTAGCTTTTTGGGGCAAACTAGTCCCCTTACTATATGTCTGTAGTAAAATATCAACAACAGTGAATTTCAAGTGCTCACTGTCAGGCCCATAGTCATTTACAAAGGCTGTATGCTTGATAATACCCAAGCACATTTATAGTATTTGTTATTGTCAGACTGAATAACTAACCCTCCCAATACTTCTGTGAGCAAAGTATAGGAACCATCTTAATGGCGGTTTTAGAAATGTGAAAAGTAAAGTGACTTTCTCAAGGCCACAAAATGAGTCAGAGGCAGAGTGAGTATATGGGATTCAACACTAGTTTCCTATTCGATGCCCCATGCATAGTTTATTAACATCAATAAGTATAAGGTTTATTTAACACGTATGTAGGAGTTAATCGTTCAGCCTTTATTCACACGAGTAAAACTTAGAATCATAGAATCATAGAATATTAGAGTTGGAAGGGACCTCAGGAGGTCATCTAGTCCAACCCCCTGCTCAAAGCAGGACTAACCTCTGCTATATCATCCCAACCAGGGCTTTGTCAAGCCGCAGCTTAAAAACCTCTAAGGATGGAGATTCCACCACCTCCCTAGGTAACCCATTCCAGTGCTTCACCACCCTCCTAGTAAAAAACTTTTTCCTAATGTCCAACCTAGACCTCCCTCCCTGCGACTTGAGACCGTTGCTCCTTGTTCTGTCATCTGCCACCACCGAGAACAGCCTAGCCCCATCCTCTCTGAACCCCCTTTCAGGTAGTTAAAGGCTGCTATCAAATCCCCCCTCACTCTTCTCTTTTGCAGACTAAACAAGCCCAGTTCCCTCAGCCTCTCCTCATAAGTCCTGTGCTCCAGCCCCCTAATCATTTTTGTTGCCCTCCGCTGGACTCTCTCCAACTTGTCCACATCCTTTTTGTAGTGGGGGGCCCAAAACTGGACACAATATTCTAAATGCGGCCTCACCAATGCCGAATAGAGGGGAATAATCACTTCCCGTGACCTGCTAGCAATGCCCCTCCTAATGCAGCCCAATATGCCATTGGCCTTCTTGACAACCAGGGCACACTGCTGACTCATATCCAGCTTTTTATCCACCGTTACCCCCAGGTCCCTTTCTGCAGAGCTGCTGCCCAGTTCGTCGGTCCCCAGTCTATAGCTGTGCATGGGATTCTTCCTTCCTAAGTGGAGGACTCTGCACTTATCTTTGTTGAACCTCATTAGATTTCTTTTGGCCCAATCCTCCAGTTTGTTTAGGTCACTCTGTATCCTATCCCTACCTTGCAGGGTATCTACCACTCCCCCCAGCTTAGTGTCGTCCGCAAACTTGCTGAGGGTGCAATCTACCCCATCCTCCAGATCATTAATAAAGATGTTGAACAAAACCGGCCCCAGGACCGACCCCTGGGGAACTCCGCTTGTGACCGGTTGCCAGCTAGACATGGAGCCATTGATCACTACTCGTTGAGCCCTATGCTCTAGCCAGTTCACTATCCATTTTATAGTCCTTTCATCCAACCCATACTTCTTTAACTTGCTGATAAGAATACTGTGAGAAACCGTATCAAAAGCTTTGCTAAAGTCAAGGTATATCACATCCACCGCCTTCCCTACATCCACAGAGCCAGTCACCTCATCATAGAAAGCAATCAGGTTGGTCAGGCATGACTTTCCCTTGGTGAATCCGTGTTGACTGTTCCTGATCACCTTCCTCTCTTCCAAGTGCCTTAAAATGGATTCCTTAAGGACCTGCTCCATGATCTTTCCAGGGATTGAGGTGAGGCTGACCGGTCTGTAGTTCCCCGGATCCTCTTTCCTCCCTTTTTTGAAGATGGGCACTATATTTGCTTTTTTCCAGTCCTCAGGGACCTCCCCCTGTTGCCACGAGCTTTCAAAGATAATAGCCAATGGCTCTGAAATCACCTCAGCCAACTCCCTCAGCACCCTCGGGTGCATTGCATCCGGCCCCATGGACTTGTGAATGTCCAATCCTTCTAAATAGTCTTGAACCTGTTCCTTCAGCACTGCGGGATGTTCGCCTCCTTCCCATTCTGTGCCACCCAGTACAGCAGTCTGGGAGCTGATCTTGTCTGTGAAGACAGAGGCAAAAAACGCATTGAGTACCTCAGCTTTCTCCACATCCTCCGTCACTAGGTCGCCTCCCTCTTTCTTTAAGGGGCCTACACTTTCCCGAATCTTCCTCTTGTTGGCAACATGCCTGTAGAAACCCTTTTTGTTCCCCTTCACGTCCCTTGCTAGCTGCAACTCCAATTGTGCTTTGGCCTTCCTCATTTCATTCCTGCACGTTCGAGCAGTGTTTATATAATCCTCCCTAGTCATCTGACCAAGCTTCCACTTCTTGTAAGCTTCTTTTTTGCGTTTAAGTTCGCCAAAGACTTCTTTGTTAAGCCAAGCTGGACGCCTACCATATTTGCTATTCTTTCTGCACATCGGGATGGTTTGCTCTTGTGCCCTCAATAAGGTCTCCTTAAAATACAGCCAGCTCTCTTGGGTTCCTTTCCCCCTCATATTAGCCTCCCAGGGAATCCTGCCCATCAGTTCCCTGAGGGAATCAAAGTCCGCTTTTCTGAAGTCCATGGTCCGTATCCTGCTGTTCCCCTTTCTTCCTTTCATCAGGATCCTGAACTCGACCATCTCATGGTCACTGCTGCCTAGGTTGCCACCCACTTCTACTTCCCCTACCAAATCTTCCCTGTTTGTGAGCAGCAGGTCAAGA
This sequence comes from Emydura macquarii macquarii, assembly GCF_026122565.2. Classification (NCBI taxonomy): domain Eukaryota; kingdom Metazoa; phylum Chordata; order Testudines; family Chelidae; genus Emydura; species Emydura macquarii. The sequence goes on along the minus strand of NW_027132342.1, from coordinate 10,152,271 downwards.
GAAGCACGGCCCCTAGTTGGTTGCTCCAGCACTTGCACCAGGAAATTGTCAGCGACACTCTCCAAAAACTTCCTGGATTGTTTGTGCTCTGCTGTATTGCTCTTCCAGCAGATATCAGGGTGATTGAAGTCTCCCATGAGAATCAGGCCCTGTGAACTGGAAACTTTCCCCAATTGAGTAAAGAAAGCCTCATCTACCTCATCCTCCTGGTCTGGTGGTCTGTAACAGACACCCACCACGACATCACGCTTATTGTTCTTGCTTCTAAGCTTAACCCAGAGACACTCAACTGACTTATCTCCAGTTTCATACTGGAGCTCAGAGCAGTCATAGTGCTCTCTTACATACAGTGCAACTCCTCCCCCTTTCGCCCCTGCCTGTCCTTCCTGAACAGTTTATACCCATCCATGACAGCGCTCCAATCGTGAGAGTTATTCCACCAAGTCTCAGTTATTCCAATCATGTCGTAGTTTCTTGACTGTGCCAGGACTTCCAGTTCCTCTTGCTTGTTTCCCAGGCTTCTTGCATTTGTGTACAGGCACTTGAGATAAGTAGCCGACTGGCCTACTTTCACAGTATGAATCGGGAGGCCTCCCCTGCTGCCCCCTCCTCCTTCTGCTTCCTTGCGGTGTCCCTCTTCCCCACTAACCTTCGGGCTTAGGTCCCCGTCCCCCGTCGAAACTAGTTTAAATACCTCCTCACTAAGTTAGCCAGCCTGTCTGCGAAGATACTCTTCCCTGTCTTCGTTAGATGAATCCCGTCTCTTCCTAGTAGTCCTTCTTCCTGAAACAACATCCCATGATCGAAGAATCCAAAGCCCTCTCTTCGACACCACCTGCGTAACCACGCATTTACTTCCACAATGCGACGGTCCCTACCTGGGCCTTTTCCCAGATCAGACCAATAGTCCCAGTGAGACTCCAATGAGACTATTCAGGTAAGTGATATTAACTCACAAGAAAAAACAGCAGAAAGTCCCTAGTACATTGTATTTTCAGTGTTCTACAAGCATTAGTACTTCCTAGATCAAGGGCTGCCTTCCTAGATCAAGGGCACAATTCGGCGGCCGTTGACGGGAGTTACGCAAACTACTCTGCATAGTTTGCGTAACTGACGTCGACTGCTCAGCTTTCTTTCTGCGCCCTGTTCACACTGCGCTGAGCTTGTTCCCGTCGGCTCAGCACTACGCTACTTGAGGGGGTGGACTTACTCAGTCAACTTCCTGATCGATTGAGCGGGTCTCACTGACTGCTCAATCAATCCTGAAAGATTGATCTGGCGGGGGCGATTTTGCCGCCATCAGTGTAAACGTAGCCCAAGTGTCTAGTAGTCAGAGTGAATTGATTTAAATCAAAATGGTTTAAATCACTGATTTTCATCATGATTTATAATCAGCAAGCAGGAAACTGATTTAAATCATCCATTTTAATTGTGTTTTGCATTTGTACTTTTTAATTATTTTCCTAAAGAAAGTTGATCCTCATTGGTTGGTAACTATTAAAACATTGATTTCCAACTAAAAATATAACCTTTATACTAAGTTTGGTGCTTCTTTTTCCTCACCAGGGAGAAACAAATGTGTCTATACACATATATTTAATCAATTATAGAACTTGATTTATATTCAGATTCTTAACTTCTATTATATTAGAAAATGCTGGATGATGCATTTCTTATTTACTAGATGGATAATCTTTTACTTGTGATTTGTGTTCAAGTGCAATTCAAAAGGCACAAAGCTGCATTTTACTTTTTTTTTTTTAATTAAATAAAGCTACTTTAAATGTTCTGGATATATAAGAAAAAAAGTTTATCAGAAGGTGTGTTACATTTAAAACTAATTTATGAAACAACGGAAGTATTATCCATAGTTAGTAAATTCAACTGATTATTTATGGTCACTCTGGCCTTCAAGGTTTTAGATGCAATACATCTATTCCTTTCACACCTAGTTTTTATTCATACACTGGAAGAGGAGAACAAGCTTTCCTGCTTTTGCAACTCCCAATTGGTTTCTTAATTTTTCATGAAGTAGTCTTTGAACTGAACTAGTTTATTAAACTGAAATGAAGAAAATATTCTCTTTGCACCTACAGAAGAGGATATTGCTGTCAAAAGATGATTTAGGACATCAAATGCTGGTTCCCGGTGCTTAGCCACTGACTTCCACCAGATCAATGATTTGACATTCTTTACAATTTGGTAGCAAATGTTAAACACTTAATATTGTTTTGGGTATTTAATTTAAAAATGAATAGATTGTAGTAAGTTTGGGCCTTAACATATGTCAATTTCAAATTTATATTTTAAATTGATTTTTTTAAGTGTAAGATATACAAAAATCCCATTCTTTTTATTTAAAAATGATTTTTTCACCCTGCTAGTAATTTTCTCTACATGTTTCTTCCTTTGCTTTTCACAACAAATAGGTCATGCTCTTTTTTTAAAAAAGCCTCTGTCCCCTGGCCACCTTCTTGAGCAACAAGATAACCAGCATTAACAATTGGCATCTGCAATGGAGGAGGAGAAATTTGGGAAGAAAACTAATTTTAATGTCTGTCCTAGACTCCCACCAAGCAAGCTCTTACACATCTTAATAGTCAAATTGTCATCAGTAGGACTCATTAAATGTATAAATTAAGCATGTGCTTAAGTGCTTGCAAGATTACAGTCTTAGAAGTAGAGCTGGGCAAAAAAAAAATTTGGCAAATAGTTAATTTGCTGAAAAGTGCATTTCAAGGGCACCTGAACCAACCATAAATAATTTTGAAAATGTCATTTTGAATTAAGCCCAATTAATTTTTTCCAGTTTTTCATTTCAGCAAGAACATACAATACATTTCGGTTTCAGTTAAAAAAAACCTCCCTCTCCCCTAGATTTTTCAGTTCAACCCCCAAGTTACGAATATTAATTATTTGCTCAGCTCTCCTTAGAAGGACTTGTTTTAAAATAAACAATGAGACAATATAGGTTTACAGTTATAGCAAATAGCTTGACGCTGTCTTCTTGACACTTACAGGCAAACATTTTTATATTTTTCAGAAAATTATAATGATGTGCCTCAAGATGGGAGAGGTAAGTTTAGAATGCAGCGAGCAGCTTTCAAGAGCAATCTATCCAAGTGAATGACAGACAAACAAACAAACAAAGATGACACAGCAAGATGGAGGTTTGGTCAGGACATCTGACAAGAATCACCATCCTACCAATTTATAAAAGCAAACAATGTCAAAAGAGTTCAGAAAACCGTCTGTAAGCAATATTTTAATTCTAGGTCAAGATTATTATTTTGAAAGACGACATCATATTTGAGGGAAAGCTCAGTACAGTGAAATGCAAGTTGCTCTTGTAAGATCCAAGCCAAGGTGGACAAGGACTACAAGACAAACCTTTGGCAGATCAACTTTCTTTGCCTCCCCATCCATCAATTACCATTGGAGCCTAATCTAAGTGTCAGAATAACGAATGTGAGTTTTTCCAAAGTTCTCTGGTGAACATTATGTCACAATAGGGTAGATGCTGACATTCCCAGTCACTGTTCCCTCAGTATCGCACATTAGAATACCAGGGGGACCCCCTCTCATCCAATCAGAGTGCAGGGTAGTAGTCATTTCAGTCCATGATTCTGGTCATTTTATTCACAGCAATGCAATTGATATGACATCATCAAAAATTCCTGAGCACAAGTGGCCTCAACTGTACTTGCCCTCCACTGGAGGGTACAAACATTTTAAAATAAATAAATAAAAAGTTTAAAAAGGACAACCTCTCCCCTTCCTGAACCTGATAGGAAATGAAAAGAAAAATCCCTCATATTACAATAGCAATAAACACCATTGCCCCCATGTTTTACAAGGCAATAATCCAATTCCTTCATTGTGATAGTTATTCAGCAATTGATTGGTCTCATAATTTATCCTCCTCAGGAACAGGAGGTTTGCTTTGCAAGCCAGAACAGCAATGGGATAACTCCATCACTGTGTGTCGCAATAGCCTGACCATTTTTTTTTTTATGGAAGGGGTTGAATTGGAAGACAAACAGTATATTTTATATCAGTCATTCCTGTGAAATTAAGTCATGCATCAAGACTTTGTTTTATACAAAGCACCTGATGATGACAACCAAACGGAGGAATCCCGCTGGAATCACAGTACTCAGCGCAGCCACATCAGAACCAAATTCATTCATCATGGCTAATATTATTTCAACCAACACGAAATGATTTGATTATGACTAGTCACCTACATTTGAGAGCATCATCAATATGAGGAACACTTCCATGCCTACTGAGTAACGAAGCCTTCTGTTAACACTTCTTTGAATTGAGTGCATTTCTCTTTTTAGACTGAACAGCTAATGGATACATTATTACTGGATACTTTGGGCCAAATTATGGCTGCCTTGCGTAAGTGCATGAGATAGGGAAAAGACACAGAAAGGCATCTGTGTGGAGAGCAAAAGGGGGGGGGGGGTGAGAACCAGCCAATCTTGCCTGCAGCAGTGCAGTCCTCAGAGGAGGCCTGCCTGAGTAGGACAAGGGCATCTCCACATCCCACCTCCTTGCACACCAACCAGTCAATGCAAAACATTACTGGGAGAAGGGCACGCTATACCTAATGAAAAAGGTGTAGCAAGTGCCACAGGTAAGCACACTTCCCCCTCAGCACCCTGGCAGGCCTTAGACTTGCTCCTGCTCCACACAGCATGCCTGCAGCAGTCCCTCTGTGACTGGTACTCAGATGACCCCCCCCCCCCCTTCCCCGCACGTGATTCAATTTGTAGAGTCATAATAGAGTCTTTTAAAAAGTCAGCCTATGCTATTGTACGTGGTGAGAAATGTAGCACTCCAAGTAAAGGGAGTCAATATTTTTTAAATTCTTAATTCACTTTAAACCACAGAGCTGTTAGTTTTCTAAAAATAGCAATTCATGATACTGTAGCAGCACCATTCAAAGCACTTTAGTTGAAGTTGGGACAATAAGAGAGCTCCATCAAAGGGACATGATAGATAGTTTTCAGATACTGGTACAAATACAGCATTGTTTTTTTGCAAAAATAATACTTAGTCCTCAAAAGCAAAGAAAGCTCGAGCAAAGGGGGCTGTGCTTGCATGGAAGGGAAAACACACACACACATACACACAAGCTGTGAGATGAATCCTCATTCTCAACTTGCTAGTAAAGGCCAGGAAAATCACATTACCAGAAATAACACTGATTCTGGCCATGCCTCTGTGGGCAACGTACCTACTTTCCCCCACTGTCCGTCGCGCGCGCACACACACACACACACACACACACCTGCCTTCCCTTGCAAAGAGCCACTTGAGGTTATATCTAAAACACACAGTGTCTCCTTGCACAAGTTCTTTGCTGCTTATTTCCCTCCCCCCCCAATTGCAGCAGTAACGTGGCATTTCCACTGTTTATGGACCTTGATACATATACATTGCTAGCACAGGATGAAGTCTACAGAAGTTTGAGAACAACGTATCACAAACAGGAATGGTGATAGAGGCACTTAGCACTGCCAAGGATCAGACCTGCTGCTTCTTTGAGCCTGAGAATTGCAGGGTTCTTAGATCCGCGCAGACGGTTATGCATCATTCACTGTGTGATGCCGTACCTTGGCACAACTGGATGAATTAAGGATGGAATGTCAGGCTTTAAAGTCAACTTAAAATATTACAGAGAAGTTTGATTTCTAAACTACTATATATCTACAAGTGCATTTATGCTTACTATAAAAGATTAGAGAAATATTATTTCACTAATTGACAGATTTGACTGCACTTTGGGCTTCTCTAAACTTGAAACCGTACTGCAGCACTGCAACTGTGCCACTATAGTACTTCAGCATAGACACTATCTACACTGACGGGAGGGATTCTCTTGTTAACATAGTTAATTCACCTCCCTGAGAGGCAGTAGATAGGTTGATGGAAAAATTCTTCCATCGACCTAGTGCTGTCTACACCGAGGACTAGGTTGGCTTAACTACATTGCTCATTGGATTTTTCAGACCCCTGAGCAACATAGTTGGATCAAGTTAACTTTTTAGTATAGATCAGGCCTTTATGTATAGTCAGTGTCTGTTTCTTCTGTGGAGTCAATTTCCTCTTTCATTTGTGTGGATCTTTCATGCAGCAATGGGAGTGAGACAGAGAAGACAGTGAAAGAACGGAAGAATGTGATTGGGGAAAAAAAAATATCACAAAAGCCGGCAAAGGGACTCAGGAGTGAGTGAGCCTTAGAATCTCTTTTTCTTAAAATTAATAGTTTTCAGTTTGTTGGCATCCCTTTAATTTTACAAGTCTAGAGTTTTGTGCATTTGGGTCTCAACTTTAGTAATACTGAAACAATGTGTCAGATACCGGTAGCTATTTCCAAACTTCACTTGATAGATTTTAACCCCGCGTAACGTAAAATAGATTCTCTGGGCCAGCTTCTGATCTTGAGCACCATTTTTCACCGGTATAACTTAACTGGAGTAAATCCAGACTTACACCAGTATGAGAATCAGGCCCACCGAGCATATTATCCTCAACACAGTACTAAAATGAATATTTTCTGCAACTCGGCAACTTTACAATCAACAGAACTGTTTCCTGTACATAGTCATTCAAACGGTCTCCTTCAAAACAAGAAAAACAAAACTCTTCAGAAGTGTGTATTTAAAACTACCTACTTTTATTGTGAGGTTATTGCCACCATCGAGATCTTTGTAAAAAGAAACAACACTTATGTTCGTGAAGGAATTTGTATTAGATACTGGTTTGTGTGACTTACTGTATTTTGTAAGGGTTTTTTCCCTTTGGGAATTGTGTGTTATTAATGAGCAGTTTTATGCTTTATTTCTAGTATGTGCATACATTGTAATTGATGTGCGGTTTTTTGTGTTTTTTTTAATTTCTATACATAACAGATTGATATTAGGTAGATATTCACTGACTGAAGTTTTCGTATTGCCAACAAATTTACATATGTGGATAAATCCATATCAACAAAGGAACAACTGTTCATCTATCGTCAGTAAAAAATGTATAGCCTATATATTGTACTTGAATATTGGATCGTGACTAAAACTGATATTAGTTGGGCCTTAAACTAAAAAGAAGAAAAAAAAAAAAACACGTCTCTCAGATAAATTCCCCACCCCCAATCAGCCCCCATCTTTTGTATGCTGAAGTTTTAGAAAAGCAATGACTAGGTAAAAATATCTAATATATCAGCCATCAAATAAGGCTGTGCTCCAAGAGTTCTCTATCTTTAGCTTGTGTAAAAGATTACAGTCAATTAAATAAATTACACCAAATTCTAATGTGCTTTTACCTAAGAGTCTGATTCACTTAGCCCTTCTAAGGGTCAGGTCCATCAAATCATCTTTTGTTTATACCCTTTCCTATGTAATAATATGGGACACAAAATCACCTTATTATGGAAGTTACTAATCCCTTTCTAACTCTTTGAAAATGAACTTCTGGCCTTCTTAATGTGTATTATGTTGTTCATACTCCACAGACACTATTCCTTGTCTCTAACTTATTTTACAAATTCCCTATTGTTTTATGTTATTAAAATGATGTGTGTCTGACTTCCTAATAATTAAATACTATTGTATAAAATAGGACAAAAGAAATTGGTAAAAGAAAGTGCAGGCATTGAGTCATATTTATTTATTTAGCCTTCATACTTGGTACAGATTTCACTAAAGAAACAAGAGTCGAACAGTTTGGCCTGTTGATCTCAATGTGTACTGAAGCGTATTGTAGTGGCTGTTCAAAATTATTAAGTTTTTATTATGGCTGTATTTGTGAGGTGACTCCACATAAAGAAAATTGTGAGGTTAATAAGTGGCATATTAAAGTACACTTCAAACAGATTTTGAAGCCAGTTATTCAGTTCTATTTAACAACCAAGCTGATGCATGAAGTTAGAGTAATTCAAAACACAATTACCTGGAGTAACTCCTTTATAAGCCTTGCAAACAGTATTATATAAACCTCCAATACTTTTCTTCATAAATAGTACAATACTAAAACTAGTAAAATAGACAGTACAATAGCATATTTGAATAGTCTACGGTCCAATTTTAGGTTCTCTAATTACATCATTAGAAATTCTAGGGTTACAGTGTTTTTCTCATTTTTGTTAATATGTTGAAAGTATCACTTACATGCCAACTGGTTAAATTCAATACATGCGGATGTCCTGTAATTTGCTAATCTAGTTTTGGATCTACTCGTGTCTTATTGTTTTGCTATCTACTCTGTCTTCATATAATGAATCATGTGGACTTTCTGAAATGATAGCCAGGAAAACAAAAAATAAACACAAACAAAAATGTGTTTTACACTGCTATTGCACTGCTTTTGTCTTTATATACAGTAGTTTTTATAAAGATGTCTTTAGGGTTTAATAAGTGAGTGTAATGTAAATTAATCCCTGTAATAAAATTTGCTTTAATGTTTCCAAACAGTCTACAGTAGCTTGGAAGGTTTTTATTTCCATTCCAGTCTGTAGATTAAAAAAAACCTGCATCTTCCTTTCCCGTATGTAGTCAAATCCCATGTACATCATTCATCTGTACTTTATAAAGAATTATTTTCATAGTACACTGTTAAGTTAAAAGAAAAGGAACTTCAGATGCGAGGCTGCTTTAAAGCCACTCTTTCACCCTCAGCGTGACATGGGCACCACCACTCTGGGGCAGACCAGTGGTCCATCTAGTCAGTACTAGAGCTGGTTGTGAGTTTTACAACAGAACTGTTTGTGGTGGTGCTGCAGGGAGAAGAGCTGCATGTGGCCCCAAAACTGGTCTCTCTCACCAATAGAATTTGGTCCAATAAAAGAGGTTACCTCCCTCACCTTGTCTCTCTAATATCCTGGGACTGAGAGAACTACAACTATGCTGCATACAGAGCTAGTATGAACATTTTTTATGACATCTCAAAGCCTAAACATTTTGCAGAGATACTTATGCTTCCTGGGATGTGGGAAAACAGCCTAGGTTCTAGTCCCTGCTGTTACCAATGCAGAGCAGAGTTTTTCATCCCAAATCACTCTGAATCAGACAGAAGAGGGACTAGAACCTGGGTTGTGTCACACAGCTCCAGCCAGTGCCCTACCCACTATACAGTAAGTCAGTCAGTCAGACAGACAGACATGACCCAAAAATCCTTTCTGAATTAAAAAGCTGAGGTTTTGGTCTGAAAACAGACATTTGACATGATTCCATTTTGCGAAAACATCTGCACTGGAATGAAAACAAATGTCAAAACCTTAAAAGCCACCTCAAAACAAAACTGTTGTTCTCCACACTGAACTAACAGGCACACAGGGCTTGAAAGAGTCATGAGAGCTCTGCATAGATGGTGGGGTTCAGCCTACCAAGGAGAATTAGAAGCACCATTCCCAAACACAAAAAAAAACCCTCTTACAGGAGAACAGATTTTCACATCACAATGCAAATTCCTCAAAACACGGAAGTTGCCCAAGATATGAAAACACAGGATTTCATCATAACATTGTGGTGAATACAGTCTTCAGCAGGCTTGCATGTATTCACAAAATGCACAGACGCCCTCACATGGCCACACTTACTTATAGGGAAGCCCTATTTATAGGGCAGTGGGCACTATTTGAAGCTCAGCATTTACCCTTCTTAGATTAACACACACACTGGTACTATAGTTAAGTCTTGGATAGCATTTGTCAAGCAGAGCCTTTAGTAGGGTCCACTGAAGATATGCACAATCCCAAATTCATCATTGCACCAAGGGTGGGGAAGATACTAAGGACTTGTGCCCTTCCCACCAATTTTGGGGTGATGTGCACTCCAAGGTCTGAAGAGAAGGAGCACTCCCTGTGCTCCTGGGAAGGCAGTGACTACAGTTGTCTGTTGATCATGAACACAATGTGTGAAGGGTAGGAGTGAGACAATTTTTGCCCTGCCTACTCCCTACCCCAAATTGCACTGATGAAAGGGCAAAGGACAATCTGTCCCCAAGAACAGAAAAATATTGTGGTTTCCAGTTACCACTCCAAGTCAATGCTTTGTTTTTAATAGTGCCCACAAAAGGGGAAGACAAGGGAATCAACTCTCAGTCTCCAATCAGGCCTAAGAGCATGGACATTCAAAGCACTGGAACAGACTGAATAGAGATGTCTTCCTGTTGTCATGCAGAACTTATTGAAAACAAACCAGCAGGGACACTGGCTTGGTTTCTTGAGGACATCCAGAATGCTATAGACAGTAACCCTGGGCTGACAAAAGTAACACGCGCCCACCCATCTAGTCAGTGACAATTAAATATGCCACTAAGAGCAGCAAGCACAGGCAGATCCACCTCAGCAGCCAAGAAGGCCACTGCAGAAGGAACCATTTTGAGGATAAGAAAGAGGCTGTGTGGCCAGAAAGCCTTTGAGAGTCAGAGATAGCTGTTACTGACAGTACCCAGTGTCCTCCTCTCCACCCTAGATATCACTGTGGGCAAGTCTGGTTAATTGGCTGAATTTGTTAGTGATTTTTATTTTCAGTCAATATGTTTGTTTGTATTTAAATTTCCCCCTCCTCGCCCCAGAAAAGGGAAGATTTAATGATATTCAGCAGAGTCAGTGGCCACTGACTGCTGTCATAAAATGGAGAGGGTAACCATCTGCGACTGACCCAGAGCGTGCTGCTGTGGCCAGGAAACAGATCCATCTCATCAAAAACTAACCTCTGTCCCAATCTCCTTCCCCTCCTCCCCCCGACTCCCACAAACCCCTAAATATCTCCCCCAAATAAATCCAACACCCTCCCCCCCAAAAAGGGGACACCCCCCCAACAGCATGTATTTACTACTTTATCAGATGCTTGACTAAGACTTGACTGTGATGCTGGATTCTAATGTGGTAGAGATCTACAGTGGGTTACATGCCTTTCAACACCATGTGTGCTGAATTGAAGCAGTTACTCTTTCCTTTTTCTCCACTGCCCCTCCCCAGCCATTGCCTGCTCTGGTGTGTCTGAGAACCATCAGGAATTGCTTAGGTATATATTCCAGATTTTGAGAATAACTGGATAAGTCTGATCTGGGTAATTTCTAGGAATACTTCCTTAATACTCAATTCAATTTGCAGCCTCTTATCCAGCTCTCTTTCCAACTAGCTTTTGTTTTGTATACTTTACTGTAGATTGCTGTAGAGTTACTTGTCCAAAAGAAAAGTATGCCCTTTTTTCATGTAAGGCCTAGAAAAAGCACAAACACCTTCAAAAAATGTCTTTCTTTCTAGGTTGGAAATTTTGTTTAGTCCTCAAGAGAACAGTTATCAACTTCTGTCCCTCTAACCCAGTGTTTCTCAAGGGTTCCGCGGGAACACTGTTAGGGTTCCGCAAGCAGCTGTTCTCTGCCGCCGCCGAAAAAGGGAAGATGTCTCGGATTTTCCGGCGGAGGGTATCCAGTGTAAGTGTAATTTAAGTAAGAAATGCTGACCTTTGCTTATTTCGACATTTGAAGACTTAAGAGTTTGGGGGGTTCCGTAATTATTTATGGAGTTCAAAAGGGTTCTGTGGCCAAATTTAATTGAGAAACACTGTTCTAACCCTTTAAGACCCTGAGCCTACCTTATAATGACTTTTTTTGGTAGGGGAAAGCTAAAGGAGACTTCTTTCAAAGGCTTTCAATGATGCTCATCAATTGGACACAGTGAGTCACTGATGATTAACATTACAGCTCATCAAACTCCTCTTTCCAAACTAACTATTCACCAGATGCATCCCTTTTTATTTTATTGATTGGTTGCAAATTGCCTGTTGCATAAGCTTGATAGCAAGCACTGCTTTGAGTCTTTAGTACTTGGAATTTGTACATACCTGGAACAGCGTGTGGGCTGTGTCACTGATTGTCTCTTGAGTCCCATGGTATAGTTTCTCTTCCTTCATTTGATAACCTTGATAAACAGCTCCTGAAGAAATCAATTAGGAAATGGAGTCTCTCAGGCAAAGGGACACAACATGACATTATCATGAAGAACAATTAAGTCTTCTCCTTTCCTATTTTGGAGAGCCGTGGACCCCCTCCCAGATTTAAAAATGGGTGGGCTCCCTTCCACCAGATAGCAAGAGAAAAACCAGACAAAAATATATTAACCAGATGTATTGGTTGTCTAGTAGACCTTACATTCTTTTGTCATACTGATACCAATTCCATGTGCATTAAGAGTCCTGGCAGTGAAGGTTGCAGCCAAACCTTTGGGCTTGTCTACACTTATAGTGCTGCAATGTTGCAGCTGTGTCACTGTAGCGCTTAGTGAAGACACTACCTACACCAAACAGGAGATCTTCTCCCATTGGCTTAGGTATTCCATCTCCTCCTATTGACATAGTTCTGTCTACACGGGGCGTAGGCTGGCATAAATTATGTCACTCAGGGATGTGGATTTTCCATACCCCTGAGCAACGCAGTTATACACACATGAGTTTGTAGCGTAGACCAAGCCTTTATCTGGTTCATTTAATTCCCTGAGTTCTAGGGGTCTGGCCAAGGGGGTTTGAGGTTTCTGGGGCTGAGTTTGAGCTGTTCCTATAGATACTCCTCCACCTGCTGCTGGTGTTTAGCTACATGCTGCCTAAAACCCACTGCCAACACCGTCCCGCCATTCTCCAGGAGTTGCTCATCCCCTGCGCGTTTCTGATCTCTTCTATTCGAGGCCTGCTCCTGGCAAGTACATCCCTGCCTTGCATCATCTACCAGTCAAATACATGAACATCCTCAACGATCAGCTCATGGCCACCTTGCTACTGCCACAAGCCCTGGATTTGCAGTTCAGCTTGCTGTCCCCTATTTCTTCCAGGGTGGGGGCCTCTTTCCCTTTCTTCAGCCCTCAACCTCACTCTGATGGGCACTTGTATGATAACAGAATTGTACATTCACGTGGCATGTGTAATGGCTATTTCATAAGGCAGTCTAGCCAAACATCCAGCCTCAATATCTGTCACACTAGAGACATTTTTGTCCCCATGTTGTGGGGCTGAATCTTCTTCTAAATATCCCCAGACAAGAAACATTTGGGTTATTTGAGCATCGCTCCTCCCCATTGCTGCTCATGCCAAGTGATCTCTCTATTGTACTTATTTGGTTTCTTTGAAAGTCACTGGCTTCTTCACTCTCCTATTCTCCTCCTACTTCCTAACACCCTCACCTCAAACACACACAAAGCCAGAATATTTAGGCTGGGCGGATGAAAACTTCCAGCATGAATACACTCAGTCACACATGAATTTACCCATCCATGTGAATAAAACTGGCCACATAGATGTTCACAGAAAAGGCAAACAAAAGCCAGTAACATGAACTGGAGTTACATGAAACAATGTGACTGGATCACAACTTTTCCCCCTCTCTATTTACCTCTCCTCTCTAACTAACAAACTGCTCACTGCCCAGGTTCCTAATCCACGTTGCATTTCAAACCACTGGAAACAAAGATCCCAAATCTGATCAGTATCGTGGAGTATACCTTAATGAGGGGACGCCGATGCATGAGCTGCACCAGGCTCACGATATTAGACCAGAATAACCACATGAGCCAATCACAGCAACTTTCCCATAACACAGTCTCAGATACTACTGTGATGAAGGCCTAGGGTTAGATTCCATAGGCAGATTTGTAGATTAAATCACAAGAGTTGCAACGTGGGTCTATAATCATAAGGCTTCCAATATTCGGTGTTTTTCTTCGAGCCCTAGCTCCTGAAACAATGAGAATACATGAGAACCTCAATTTTCATTTAAAAAAAAAATACATTTTTATCCCTCATGATTTTAGACAAAAAATTGAAAATGTGAACACTAAAGGCTCAAAAGCCAGAAGACAAAGAAAATCCTCAACATATAATACTGAATCTTCAAAACCCCAAAATATATTTTTTAAGACATCATGATCCTTTGGAACCTGGTTTTTGAATGTTTGGGTTTAGCGATGCTGTAGATGTCATGTCCATACAACACCTAGCACAATGAGAACTTGATCTGGTTGAGGCCTCCAGGTTTTTATCATTTACAGGTAAATATTAAATAATTACAGACACTTACCACAGAAAGTATTTGCTGTCAGCCATAATGTCAGGTAAGCCACTTCATGCCTTTATTTAAAAGCTAAACAACAGAACATGCTCTCTGACTGGATTGCGTGCCATTCAGATGGCATAAGAGGGTCAACTTTGAGTTTGTTATTATAGAAATTGATGGATAATTTTTAAAAATATTGTTCATTGGAACTTTTCTTATTGCAACTAAACTACAGAGAACAGCAGAGAAAAATTAGGAAAGCCTTCCTTAAATGTGGCCAAATTGCATGGGTACTCAGGACTGTGAAAACCCAGAGACACCTTTGGAATTACATGAAATCCAACCTCCTTACTGCTGTTACTACTATTTATTTGTACAACACCTACATGTAGATACCCTCAACTAAGATCAGTAGAATATATAACAATTTACATTTCTCAGTTTCATATGTCAGGTCTGCTTTTCTGTCAAAATATATGTAGGTTATATGTCAAATATTTAGAATTGTTGTGGAAAAGGGTACCTTAGCAATGGTTAGCAACTGATATTTATGAAAACCAAATAAATACATATTGAATACACCTAAATATACAGTAAAAATTGAAGAGCTGCAAAGGGTTTGGGGAATTGGGGTTTTTTGCTTTTGGGGAGTGTATTGGTTTTGTTTTTGTTTTTGTTTTGTTTTTTTTAATAAAACAAAGGCAAACTTTCTGCCTGAGAAATTCCAGGAGTTTCCATTTCAAGCAAATACCCACATTTTTCACCAGCAAAATGTATTTCTGGATTCTACTGAATCACTAATTTCAAAGCACAACTCATTATAGATTTCAGTGGAGAATCCTGCTCTAAAGATCCATGGCAAGATCTGACAACAAAGTGAAATTTAGCAGAGAAATGTAATGAAAATGGCTGAAATTTGCAAAAAGTAGAGTTTGCTAAAATTCGATTGAACACATCAAAATGTGATGCTGCAATCTGTATGACAGTTAAAAAAATTCTTGTCTTACTCTGCTCCACATATGAATTACAGGGAAGTGGCAGCAGATTAAGATCAAGTATATCACATTAATATTCAGTACATCCTCTAATGGGGATCTTTCAGGTCTAACTCCTATATTCCTATGTACACCTCAGTTCTGCTGTCTTTATACAAGGAATTTCCTCATTGACTTCAAATCAGAAGGGCAGAATCAAGGCCCACAGCAGAGTTCTCAATTAAATATTACTATTGATGTATTCTCAGTGTCCACTGTGAAAGTTCTCCTTTATAACCAAACAGAAGAACTCAATAAACGAACATTAATTAATCAATTCTCAAAGTAATACTCAATTATGAGGACTTTGGATTTAATAAGCAAAATGGAAAATTACTGATAAAAAAACATATCTGGTATTTTGCCAGAAGCTAAGAATGGGCAATGGGAAGGATCACTTGATGATTACCTGTTCTGTTCATTCCCTCTGAAGCACTTGACATTGGCCACTGTGGGAAGACAGGATAGAGGGCTAGATGAACCATTGGTCTGGCCCAGTATAGTCATTCTAATGGTTAGAACCATCAAGGCATCTTACAAACAGAGAACTATCTCAGAAGCAACAACAACAACAACAAAATTACTCACTACAGGAAGACATGCTTTTCTTTCTGATGATTAATGAAAAATGTTCTTCCCATTAAAAAAAATCTCAGGAAATAATAAAACCTATTGGAAAGATTTTTCCCCCAAACAGAAATGCATAAATGAGAGATAAAGGCATACTGTGAAATTGAAGCTGAAATTTCATTAGGAGCTTGTGATATAACAGAATGAAGCTTGACTTAAAAAAAAAAGAAAAAAAAAAAAGGCACACCTCTGTGGAGCTCAAAATATTTCTTATTATGATGATAAATAACCAGTGGGCAAGACTTCATGTAACCATCTGCTTTTTAGCTGTAGAACCAATAAGAAGCTTACACCTCCTTTGCTTACTGACTTACCATGTCTAATTCAGAAAGCGCAGCTAAAATTAAGGGACTAAAGAACATCCAGCCCCAGCAGTAGGATTATGGGACTGAAGTTTGCCTACGAAATACTGTGAAAAGGCCACATCAAAAAGTTCTCTGGGACAAGAGCCAAGTCAGGCATTACAGCGTAGCCTGGTGTCAGGGAGTTTTTATGCCCAATTGTACGGATTCTCTTATCTTACAGTAACATTGATGCATAGTTCCCCCATTCAAGTGGGAGTTCTTCAGATAAGGAGAAAAATTCTTGAAGAGTGTTGGCTTGCAAAACGAGCTTCTAGCTTCATCGTAGGTGATGAAAGGTTCAGATTTCTGTCACATCAACCTGTCTTTCCACTAATAAATGTTTTCCCATGGTTAAGACCTCCCAGAATTTCATAAGCCATCTGTCAAGCGAAGGAACATTCTTTTCTCCCTTCTCTCCCCCACACCAATAATAATCCTAACAGCTTGCCCCAGGAGATGAAGAAACGCATCTTCAGCCAGGAGATAAGGAATAATTGTCAGCATTCAGCAAGACCAAAATAAGGGAGAATACAATAGATTCAACTAAAATTATATTGCACTGCTTTTCCATCAAAACCTTTAAGTTATTTTATAACTTTAACTAATAACACAATAAGTTATTTTATATAACAAAGAGAAAACTAAGGGAAGTGGTTAATTGTTGCCTAGTGTTTGTTTTTACAGTTTACTACGGCAAGAGTAAAAATACAGCCCAGTAGCATTTTATTATTGTTAATAAGTGTTCCTGAAAAATAGGTTGTGATAACACATTCATCTTAAAACCACGCAAACCTCTTCTGTGCCATTTTTCCAAAATTCCTCTACAGTCTCGAGGAAGACTGGTCTTGCAGTTCAGGCACTGCCTGGGATTCAGAAGACCTGGGTACTATTTCTGTGTTACTGTGGCTGTGTTACAGACTTCATTGTGATCTTGGGCATGTCCCTTGGGGAACTGAGGCACAAGGAAACTATCTGTAAACTGGAGGATAAGAGCACTTCCCAATGTCAGAGGGGTGTTCTGAGGGAAATTCATAAATGTTTGAGGCATGTAGATATTATGATGGGGCCATAGAAGCAGATGGAGTTAATGTGAAGGGAGCAGCGTCCTCTTCAAACAGTCATCCTTTTAGGCATCTATTTGAGTATGGTTTTAGCCAGGCCTCTTTTACAGGCTAAGAGTACTGTATATTTTCTCCCAGCACTTCATAAAGTTGCTACATGAATGATTATATTCTCTCTGTAAATGATATGCCCTTTACGAGTGCCAGCTTCCTTTCTACTTTGGAGCTCCCTCCAGACATACTGCAGCATTCATATTTCAAGTGTTGCATTCATCAAAATCATTGCAAAAATACCCTATCCAGGTAATGAATCATTAAAGCAATATTTGACATGATTGCACACTGTAACAGATAAAAAGCAAACCAATGTCATAAACGGACACTTGAAAACTGCCCTTCCTAGACAGATTGAATTGCTGTGAGTTACGGCCAGCTTCAGGATGATCTCCTTTGGAAGTTAACCAGATATGAAAGTCACTAGATGTGAACAGGAGCTGGAAACAATCAAAATGAAAGTACAGCTGTTTTTGACAGTCTATAGTACTTTCAGAAAAACATGTGGTTGGATAGAGATCAAAGGCAAAGAGAGCGGACTTATCTTGGAAAGGTCATAGCTATCAGGTTGTCACACCAGGATGTTATTGAGTACCAAAAGTCTAATGATAGGCTAAAGTTAAAGAAGGAGAGGCATATGTGGAAAATATATTTTTATTATTTGTATTACAGTAGCACCTAAACGCCTCCAAATAAAATCAGCACTAGGTGCTGTACAAACACATAGTAAGAGGCAGTTCCTCCACCAAAGAGTTTAGTGTCTAAATAGACAAAACAGACCAAGGAAGTATCCTTACCCACAGATGAAGAACTGAGTATAGGCAGATTAACTGATTTGCCCAAAGTCTCACAGGTTATCTGTGGCAGACCCAGGACTCTCTTCTCATGAGTCCCAGTGTAGTGCCTTAATCAGCAGGCCAAACTTTCTCACAGCAGTGACAACACTGGTGCCATCCATGTGTTCCATACTACAGGAATGTAACAGGCATGCCTCATTATGGCAAACAAAATCAAGACACACCAAGCTTAGTAGTATGCCTAATGTACACAAGCACCAAGTGCCAAATCAGCTTCATACTGCTAGCTCCTTGTAGAACATGGCAGCTGTTGGGCTCCCATAAAATAATCCTGCATAGACACAAACTACAGAATCTTTATGATGGCTAATAGGCTAGAAAGGCTGAAGGTATTCAAGGAACATGAATACTTCAATGAATATATGTCAATAATATGTATAGTAATTCTTTATCCCAGGGCCCGAAAAGGAAGTCTGATGGAAGGGTGCAAAGGTAACTTTTTAACAGAAATGCTCAGAACTAGTAACTTGTGGGGTGGGGAGGGTGCTGCATGTATTCACTTGAATAAAAACTTGGAATTTATTACAGCTGTGTTCACTCCTTTAACGTTTGCTTCCCATAAGTAGTCTACTGAACAAGTTTAATGGCAGGGATGTTCAAGAAAAGAGCAAATTTTAGGTTAAAATTATTCTTATTTCTAATGTGGTAGCACCTAAGGTTCCCAATAAAAAATTAGGGCCTCATTGCACTGAGTATGTGTGCATAAACAATAGGAAGATAAGCCCTGCCCCAGAGAGCTCCCACATCAGAAAAAAGTTGCAGAAGGCAATTTCTGATCTTGTACTGGCAAGTACTCAACATCCCAGTCTGATTCTAAGAGTGATGCTGAATCCAGTCAGGGACTGGAGATAATACCATGTGCCCAACAATTAAAACTAACTACCACAGCTCAATTTACAAATATTCTACAAACCAAGAACAACTGGAAAATAATTTCAGAACAAATTCAAGAAAAGCATGAACTTCCCACAGACAATTCATGAAGGTGAAGGGAGAGAGAGAGGGAGATTTATCCCATCCAGTGAATTATTTGCTGTGAATTATTTACTCAGCTCTATACACATGTATTTTCTTTTTCTTCCCTTCCCCCCTAATACACCAGGACTAAATTGTTCCATATCTTATTCATTTGGACAAATTCTAAAGCAATTTCCCTCCTGCTATCCTACTAGCTGTCCTTCCCATAAAGGGATAGTCAAAAAAAATTCCATATTAACCTTTTTGTTGAGACAATTGTCACTGAAATTTGAAAAGACATTTTTTCATTTCAGAATGCTTTTTATACTGACATGCTGCCAAGAAAATTGCACAATGTGCTCATCCTTCATTCAAGCAACTCAGACATCTTGTGGATGTGGAGATTTGTCTTAGCAAGTCTGAGTTTAACCATGAATGTAGGACACTTGGAAAGAACATCTTATCATCATTTTTAAATCCTCCTCCTTCTGAAAAGATTAAGATAGCTAGAAATTATTCTCTTCTGTAGACTCGCTCTACATAAAATAAGTCTCTTCCCCATCTACAGCTTTGCAAAGACCCCGTTGGACATTTTTCTTTCCTGCCTCAAATTTATTATTGCAGTTAGGTTTATTAAAATAGGGTTTGAATAATACTTTGAACTTAAACTCCTAAATAATAATACGTAGCACTTAAACTGTAACCTCTTTGAGGCAGGGATTGTCATTTACCATATATTAGTACAACATCTAGCACAATGGGTCTCTGACCTGGGCGGTTTCTAGGTGTTAATACAGTACATATATTAGAAAGCATTTAAGATCTTCAAAGAGCTTTACAAACAAACTACTTAAGACAGGTACTTAGGTCTAACAGACTACTTAGATCTACACTTAAAATACTGCAGTACCTCAATGAAGATGCTACTACACCATTACTAGAACGTCTCTCATCGGCGTAGTTAATCCACCTGTGAGAAAGGCAGCAGCTATGTTGTCGGGAGAAGTCCTCCCATTGACACAGTGCTGTCTATATCAGAGGTTAGGCTGGTATAACTGCAGCACTCAGGGGTGTGGATTTTTCACACCCCTGCGCAGTGTAGTTATACAGATGTAAGTCTACAGTATAGACCTAGCCTCAGTTTTCACAGCATAAGGTATTTCATTGCCCGCCCACTTTTACAGGGAAAGTAACTGAGTCAAGGCAGTAGCAGTACGAATTGACTGCCCAAGGCCACACATTGGGTTTGTCTATATGGCGATTTATTGTGCTGCAAGCTGGGGTGTAAGTGTACAGCTTGATAGCCTGCCTTGCATTAACTGGCTCTATGAACCTGCTACCATGCACTACAGGAATTTCAGTGAATGGTAGCAGGGCTCACATGGCTATTTAATGCACAGCAGGCTAGTACACTGTAGATTTATATCCCAGCTTCCACGCACTATATCACCATATAGGCAAGCCCACAGGAATCAGTAGTAGAACCAAAATTAGAGATCACCATTCCCTATTGTTGGTCTTAGACCAACAGACCTGAGCACCCCTCACTTTTCTCTCTAGATTCATTACTTTTCTAACAACTCTAGTGGTTTTTCAACATACTCTTTGCATGTTGAGTTGGAACTAGTCAGGACTCAGCACTATATGTCAAGGGAGCCCTGCTCAGGCATCAAACGTATTAGAGACAAGCAGCTACACTCATAAGAACAGTGAAGCTGTTGGAGAACACACTTTATGCTAGATTCCAGATTGCATCTAAGGATCTGAAAATGCCTAACAAGATTCAGAAATAAGGACAGCTTTATATTTTATCCAGACCTGTGGCACACTAAGGCCAGGTCTACACTTACTTGGAAATTCAGCGTCAATCAACAGGAGTTATGCAAGCTATACAGAATAGCTTGCGTAACTCCTCTTCTACGCGGCATCTTCACTGCGCTGCAACAACGGGAAATGTGTTATCGCAGCACTATGGCACTTGAGGGGGTAGTTTTAATGCATCGACTTCCAGTTCGATTGAGCGGGTCTTCACTGACCGCTCAATGGATCCGGATAGATCGATCTGACAGCGGCGAATTTGCTGAAATTTGGTGACTGCTGAAAAGAATAAAGGACAGTCCTGACAAGACCTTACAGTGTATATTCTGACCTGTTTCATAAATTCCTCATGCACTTTCTTGGAGATTTTTATCATTTCTGCTAAAGATCATAATTTTCCCAAAATTAAAGTTATAATAATTGTTTATGTTCATCCTATCTGGATTTGTTCAGCACAAAACTAGACACTTTATAGGCAAAGATAGATAAGAAACTACTGTTATTTGATAATATGGCTTGTATTATTGAGCTAAGCAAAGTGAAAGGGAAATTAAACCAAAGGACACACGCATTTCTTTAAGATTCTAAATTTAAAAACTAGTAACCGTAAAATGTCACCCCTCTCAGAAAGCAAAAATATTTCTTCAGAGAGAGAGTTGGGGCTTTTCCATGCATATTTTGTTAATTAAAAAGAAACCCCATTGAAAGGCATTATTCATCATAACCTATAGTTAGGCACTGTGGCTAGCCAATGGAGAACATGGTTTATATCAGTTACTTCCCTTCTCTGGGAGCTTTATTATATGGAAGCTTTTTCCAGCAGTTTGGGAGAGAATACAAACATGAGTGAGTGCAACTTTCCAGAAGATATAATAATAGGGGGCAAGTTTTTTCTGTGTAGGGATCATGGGGAGTTTATGGAAGGGAGCACTGGAAGGCTGGCTGGTCTACCAGAGCAGTGTTAAGGTTGTGATGCGCTGTCTGTGTAGTAGTTGTTCCAGTAGCACAATGTGTATCTGGGTAGAGGGTATGTACTCTTAACGTAACCTACTGTATAGTGGCTGTGACAGGTCTCCTTCTGGGTCAATCCACAGACGACGAGAGTCTGTTACAGCCTCAGTTAGAGTCTTAATTCTTCAGCTCAAGCTATAGCAGCTCATGCTTCTAGTTCTGGAGGTCTCCATTTCAGTTTCCATTGTGTTGGCCAAGATGAAAGCACTCACATTAAGATGCCGTAACTTTTCATTTCCTTGCTTGTGTGGGTTTGTGCATAGACCAGCCTTAACTGATATACAGAACATGGTGGTTTTGTGTATTAATTCATATAGAAGATAAAGAGGGAATGTTATTTTAAATGTCAAAATCCCCAAGAAAGATCTTCAGGATGATCAAAAAACTATTTTAAAAAGGTTTAAGTGCTGATAGGATAGAAAATTCAAATGTCACAGGAGCTATGGAATTAATTCCCTTACCAGAATTTTTTTTAACGTTATCAGAGGATCTTTAAAAACAAATAGACTTGGTGACTTGATTGTGTCTTCCTACATAGTAAAGCCAGGATGCACTTCTAACCCCATCCAAGCCAACATCCCCAGAGGGAATGATTTTTAAAAGCTGCAGAGGAAAGAAAATGTATTTTTCATGTGTTTCAGTGTATTTATACACTTCATTTGGAAAAAGACTATTAACCACAATATACCTAAGTTAGAACACACATGCCTTAAAGGCTACAAAAGCAGAAAGAGACTCGTTAATTAAAAAGAGTGGCTGCCTGGATTAAAGACAGCAAAACTAGAAATGGTAAACAAGGAGATTACAGTGGACAATTAAAGAAAAAGGTCAGAACAAGTGATATCACCACATCATCTCTGAACTCGTGAATTTCAGATTCTAGTTATGCCTTCTGCTTTCTTTGCTGAGTAAAAGTCTCTGCCACTCATCAGGAGCAGGGAAAATGTTCATTTGGCCAAAGAAGCACATTTTTAGAGGAGAAGAAGAATATAACAGAGAGAATGTAATCTCCACAGCACGTAGCTGTGTTTTCATCTCAGCAAATCTTTGACATCTTTTCATTAAAGCCAAAGAATAGCCCTCATACATCCCGATCCCAGCACTTCAGTACATTAAAGATTCAACTCTTTCATCCTTCCTCACAATATTGCTCCAGAGACTCTCAAACCACCAACACAGTTCTCAGAGCTCCTATAAAGTACAACAGATTTTGTCCCTATGAAGTATTTTAAACAGTCTCATGTCTTTCAGAGACAAAAATTCCTTAATCCAAGATGGCAGAGACTAAGCTAAAATGTCCCATTTCAACATTCCCCCACCAATCCTACTATTCCCAGATACCTAATACGGGATTTCACCAGCTTTGTCTTTCCACATTCTATTATCTGTGAAAAGCAGTATTATAAAGAGGGAAATGGGAGCCAGGTGCCTGGGTTCAAAATCCAGACTTTGCCATGTTTTATCCTGTTATCCTGAAAAATAAAGAACCTCACACTCCTGTATGCTAATGAAATAGTTAGCCCAGTGAGTATGCTGTGATTTTTCAGTCCTGAGCAAGCAGTGTATGAAAATCCCCAATTAATTGGTGTGTGATCCCCTTACAATTCTCACATTGTCCACTTACTATATTTGTAGAATGACCAGACTGAAGGAGAGGCCCAGGGACAGTGTGCAGTGGGATTGTTTTGAAGGGGGGGGGGGGGGGAGGAGGGAACTGTTACTACCATGTGCTGTCCTGTGATCATATATACATAGACATAGGACATAGAGATACACAGGCACGTACTAGCTGCATAATGGTGGCACTGTTTGTATATAACAATCACATCGGTCTCAAAATCTCTTTTTAAAAAACAAGACTTGCTTTATTTGCTTTGTGTTTATCTTCCTTTTTTAATCTGCGATCACTCACTGTCTCTTGGGATATTCTAACCTTTCATCTTCTCATGTGTCTGTTTTCTTAGGCTATGTCTACACTGTGCCACAGCGCAGACTACAGGGGTGTGAACTGCAGGGTGCACCACAGCTCTGCCTACTAACTGCCCAGGTGGACGCTGCTGACATGAACTCAAAGGTACTTAGTTCACATTGAAGTAGTCTCTTTCAAACAGGACTACATTTGCATGAACAAGTTACTTTTAAGTTTGCACCAGCAACATCCGCACACAGGACGTTAGTGCACAACCAGTCACACCCCTGTAATCCACACGGGCATAGCGAAGACAAGACATTTGTCCCTAACACGTTACCATTTTTAGGTCCACTTTTTAATCTGGGATCAAATCATTCTCCTTCTGTCTCTTACGGACACTTTAGGTAAAAGACTCCTAAGTCACTTAGCCCTGGTCTACACTACAAATTTACGTCAGTGTAATGTGTCGCTCAGGCATGCAGTTATACAGCCCTAACTCCTGGTGTAGACAGTGCTATGTCAATGGGAGGCTTTGTCCCATTGACACAGATACTGTCTCTTGGAGATGGAGCACCTACACCAACAGGAGAAACTCTCCTGTCAGCGTAGGCAGCGTCTTCACTAAGTGCTACAGCAGCACAGCTTCACCTTAAGTGTAGATAAGCCCTTAGGTGCTTTTGCAAACAAGTCCCATTTTCAGAAGCAACATAGGCACTTAGGAGCATGAACCCCATTTTCAAAAGGGATTTAGGCAATTAAGAGTCTGTTTTATTGAACAATCAATGGGGCTAATGCTTCTAAATCTCTAAGGGGATTTTGAAATTTTTACCCCTTTCTCACTCAGTCTCTCTTCCATTTATTATTTCTTCCATCTATTTTACCCTTCACTATTTTCTTTCTCTCTTCTCTTTCTTTACCTATGTTCCCTCCCTCTGCATGATCTCTTTCTCTCTTCTCAATCTCCTGATCTCTCTGGTTTATCCTCTAATCCCTACATTTTTCCTCCAACACCTCCTCTTCTTCTCCACCCTCTTCAGTCCCACTCACTCAATAACATTCGATTCCTGTACCTCCTTCTCCATTTACCTGCCCTCTCCCATTCACTCATTCCCTCCCCCAGTCACTTAGAATCTCCTGCTACCATACAATTTCCTCACTTATTCTATGGTCTTCTCCTCCCCTTGCTCTTTGCTCACCACTTCTGTGGCTTCCTCATCTTCCCCATTGACTCTGTGCCCTCCCCATCTTAGGGAAAGAATAGGCTGACATCTCCAGGTCTGCACAGTGTGGCTGATGGCCGGCTTCCCTCCAGTGGGTCTCGCACCTTCCTGCTTGTAGTGGGCCACGAAGTTGCCCGTCACCCCGTCTTCCCAGGGGAGGGGGTAGGGACCCAGGCCCACCCGCTCCTCCGGGTCCCAGCCCAGGGGCCCTATGAGAAGCAGCTATGTGCTGCTGGTACTGCTTTCCAGACGGCAGACTCTTCCCCTGGGCTAATTCTCCCCCTCCTTCAGTCTTTCTGGCCTCTTGAGCCGGTACCTCCCTCCTCACTGTTCGACCCCAGAGCTCTGCTCTCCAGTCCGCTGCGCTGCTCAGCACAGCACAGCACTCCTACTTCCTCCAGTTTGTGCCCTGTGGGTTTGGGGCGGAGCCCTTTTATGGAGCACCTGGCTGAACCTTAATCAGCCTCAGCTGCTCCTAATTGCCCCCAGTGGCTCTGAGTTAGTCAGCAGGGAACAAGGCCCGGAGCATTCTGGGGCTCACATACCTCCCATCCACCACTCTTCTACTGCCTTCTGCCTTCACCATATCACAACAGATAGAGTTTTGCACAGTTCCCTACTAACCCTCCTATTTGGGAAGCAGTGACAAGTTTAGCTCAAATGGTTAAAATGGCTAATACTCACTCCTCTCCTGAAGACTCATTCAGAATGGGTCTCACCATTGCTCCCCTCTCTCCTCTTTCTCCCCTGCCTCTCTACAGACCAAGTCTTAAGCCCTGTCTATTGCTTTCATGTGGGGTGCAGGAAAAGTAAACAAGTAAAAGGAAAGGCAGCCTCCAAATATTCTCTTCCTCCTTTCCTGATTGCCCTACTGATTGTCATCAAAGGCAGCTCTCTGGATACTTGAGGCTGCAACAGCACTAATATAATAGCACTACAGAAAGAAAAAATAACTTAGAGCCTCACTTTTAGAAAATGACAGTTTCTAAAATTAAAAAAAGAAAATCCTATTATAACCCCAAAAATCTTCAGACAAACTGCAAACATGTCACTACAGCTACAAACCTGGCCTTGAAACCAGAAACTTTATGAATTTTAAGATGGGATTTCAAACATCCATGAAAATAAATTTGAGCTTGAAGTATGAGGAAAAGGCCAGCGCAACAAAGTATTTTCTGACTGTCTCAGTTATGAGGTTATAACTCCATCAATATTTCACAACTTCTAAAAAATTCAGTGAAAATTTTAAAGAGGAATCAAAGCATTAGGCTAATTATACATTGCTTAAATATCACAGCAGAAGGGTAATGAGTGTGCACAAGACAGGTACAAGCACCCACTTCTAAAAGCTCACCAAGAAGAATGGTTTTCCTCTCCATTAGCATTAGAAACTAATTACATACACCCTGTTGTGGCTTATTTCCTCTACTCAGTTTGCACTGTAACATAATTAAACTCTTAACAACTTCGCAGCCAAAGAAATCAGAAAACACAGGAGCCTTATCTGGAGTCTCTGCTTCATCTATTGCACATGCCTAGATTATCATAACATGAATACCAGCTATAACATCACAAACCTCTCTAATGTTAAACCTCAAAGATAGCTATGAGCCATTACAATGTGAAAAATACACATACCATTTTTTCAGGATTTTTTATGTACATTGTATGAATATAGGGTATATTCAGAGGACCGCATGCCTCTCAAATAGCTCTTCACTTATTCCTCCTATAGCCTCTTATCTTAGCTCATTGCTTTTTGATATCTGATATTAAATCCCAACATAGAATCTAAAGCAAACAGGAGGCAAATACAATCAACTGATCTCCTGGAATGAAACAAACAAAAGCTCTGAAAATAAATAGAAGGTGGTTGCATTGGAAGGCTTAAAATTATAGTTTGTTACAGGTGAAGAGACAAAATATCCACCATTGCAAATAGGTAAAGATATAAATCTAAGAGCAGTTGGTCTTAATTTGATTAAACCTTGCAAGTATTACTTAGGAACCTGCTTTCTGAGATGGCAGGATCCTTTCAGAAAGTTTCATAATTGGTCTTGGTTTATTGTTGGACCTGGAAGCATGGTTCAGCTCTGAAAATGGACTAAAAAATGGCACTGAAAGGTTTGCCATTTATTGCCTCAATTATTTTCAGAGTTCACGTTTACAAGAAAAATGTATTTTGTTTTGGTTTTATAAACTGCCAGCCCTATATACATCAGGCTACAATCTGAAAGGAAACTTGGGTTCTGTCTGCTTTACCATAAGTCATAATGACCATGCCAAGAAAATTGAGCCCTGGATGATACCTGTACATCCACTGTCTTCATATTCTTCCATTACTTACAGCTATGCAACCCCAATGTCTTCCCATCTGCCTCTCTTTACAACACATGCTGTGGCTCTTCTACCCAAGACCATAGTACAGTAGCTTAAACTAGGAACTGAAGAAATGGGAAATAGCCTTCATACATTGGGGGTTTGGTTTTTTTTAATGTTTTTATTAGATGTAATTTAAATATACCTTAGGTCTATCAACTAAAAGTCTGCTTCCTAGAAGTAAAGTTCTGGCAAGTCACTTATTTGCTTTAATCCCACTGGTTGCACAAACAGAACAAAACTGTCTGGGGGTAATGCTTGTTTATCAGCCTGTCTCTAAACATAAACATTTGCCATGTCTGGGCAAAAGATTGCTTCTAAAAGACTCAGACTGCTAACACTTGCAAAAGTTCAGCTAAGTCAATTGAATGGCCGGCAAATGTAATATTGGGTTGGTTTTTCCAGGAATATAAATTTACATTAAACCAGGCTCTCAATTCAACTGCTGTGCTATTTTCAGAAACCCAATTTATCTTCACAGATAGCAGGTGCTCTCCTTGCTATCTTGCTAGGCCTGAGCGCCTGCTCTTTTGGTGAACTATCTGTTAGTCATGTCCTTATTACACTGCGGAGACCTGGCATTCTACAGATCAATAATCATTAAAGGGCAAGAAATGCTTTTTGCAAATTGTTATTACAGCAAAATAAGACAGCTGTGAAGTGGAAATACATAGAAGAAAGGGCAAATTATGACTCATCTTCCTTAAAGGCACAGAAACAAAATCTGAAATGCGTAATCTGGAAGATACGATTTAATGCATGCATAACATTTTGAAGATGAAAATAGACGCTAAGTATTATAGTGAACTGGATAGCACATAAGTTCCCAGAGTATGGTTTTAGGACTAGAGGTGGTGTGCTGTGCACTTGCTGGCAGTCTAGAGAGAGTTGACTGGTCACGTGGTGCTGGTTCCTCTTCCTTATTTACAACAGTTAAATTGCAACTAAAAATACATTAAATACTTTCCTAACGTTACTTTCCTAGATAGGCAATTGCTGCTGCTGCCACCACCACAGGGATGTTACACAATCTTAGTAGAAAAGGAAGGTAGCCTGCAGGACTGAAAATTTTAGGCGAACCAGTTCACAAGACATCCTCTGTATTAAAGTGTGATGAACAGTTCAAAAAAGTTTGAGAATCCCTGGATTTAGCCTATATATTTGTCACAGCACTCTGATGGATGGAATCAAAAGAAAAGGATCTCAGCCTTCTGGCTAAGTGCAGTTAGGAAAAGAGATCTGGTTACAGCGGATAAAAGTAGAATCTAACAAGACCCCTAGTCTGTGAACACTAAACAAAAGGCAGGCACACATCCTTCCATCAAGTGTGCAGCTTGAATTTCTGCAATCTCTCCCCACTACATCCAAGGTAGCTGGAAGGAGGTTGCTCTCAGCCAGGCCAGACTACCTAGCTGCTTCACCAGGGACAGGGCTGGGGAAGTCCATATGCAGGGGGGTGCCAGTGCATGTATCCTTTCCTTTTCTAGATGATTTCCCCCTGAAGGCTTGGGCTATGGACTGGCACTCCCACCTTCCTCTCGCACCCCCCGCTCCCCCCCACACACACTTTCCTTTTGCATGGACTTGGCCAGGAAGAGGAAGGTAACCTGGGAGGTCTTCCCTGGACTACCCCAAAACGGTGGCCTGCAAGAGGGGCCTCACCTGCCCCGCTGCTGCAGTGAGGCCACCCCTGTTTCTGAATACAAGTAGCTAAAAAAAATTTAAATATCAATGTCAATCAAAAGGATTGTTGACAATTTTAGAACTTTTCAGCAAAACAAAAATGCATCAAAGAAAAGCAAGTACTTCAAAATTTGACAGTTTTATCCTCAACTTCAGAAATGGGCCAAATTGGGGGGACGGGGTGCATATTAGTAGGAGAGTGTTCTAACAGTACTATTTCTGAACTTTGTACGTTAGATAGCGACAAAGAATATTGCAGCATAGAAGAATCAGAAGTGGAACATTCAGTATCAGATGAAGAACAAGTGGAAGAAAATGACTGGGCAATATGATATCGTGAACAGAAGAGAAACCACCCAGGAATAAGGTAAGCCCAGGGAGTAATATTCCACCAGGATCAAGTGATATTGTGCAAAATTGTATCTGATGGCCCAAAACAACCACAGCTAAGGTCTTGTCCTCAAATGAAATACAAGAATAAGTGAAGATGTTTCAAAAGAGTGGCTTGGGTTTATATTCATGGGTCAAATATAGCGAAATAATGAATACAGCTTACTGCTTCCCATGCAGATTTTTTTCAACATCCATTGATGCAGAAAAATCTGTATTGACTGGTTATGGTTTCAACAAACTGGGGCGGGGGGAAGCTGTGAAAAAGGATGCAGAATTCTGACAGCATGAAAATAGAAGAATCACAAGAACTGTCAATGTGCTTCATTCAAGGATATTCAGTCAAAAGGGGACAGTCTTTCAGTTCAGTCGCAAATGACTGATGCATATTTTGCTTTAGTGCAAGAGAACCACATATATATCGAAGTTGGGACAGATGTCCTTTGACTTCTGCAGTCCAGGAGATTGCTCAAAGAGGAAAAGATGAGAATGAAAGCAGCAACAACATGGGCAACTTCCTGAAGCTCCTGACTAACAGCCAAAAACAACATGGTAAAAGAAAACTGAATGTGGATCATGCAATGCAAGATACACCCATTTGTCAATACAAAATAAAATAATAGAATATTAGAGTTGGAAGGGACCTCAGGAGGTCATCTAGTCCAACCCCTTGCTCAAAGCAGGACTAACCTCAGGTATATCATCCCAGCCAGGGCTTTGTCAAGCCTCAGCTTAAAAACCTCTAAAGATGGAGATTCCACCACCTCCCTAGGTAACCCATTCCAGTGCTTCACCACTCTCCGAGTGAAAAACTTTTTCCTAATGTCCAACCTAGACCTCCCCAATTGCAACTTGAGATCGTTGCTCCTTGTTCTGTCATCTGCCACCACCGAGAACAGCCTAGCCCCATCCTCCCTGGAACCCCCTTTCAGGTAGTTAAAGGTTGCTATCAAATCCCCACTCATTCTTCTCTTTTGCAGACTAAACAAGCCCAGTTCCCTTAGCCTCTCCTCATAAATCCTGTGCTCCAGCCCCCTAATCATTTTTGTTGCCTTCCGCTGTACTCTCTCCAACTTGTCTACATCTTTTTTGTAGTGGAGGGCCCAAATCTGGACACAATACTCTAAATGCGACCTCACCAATGCCGAATAGAGGGGAATGATCACTTCCGCATCCGCCTGCAATGCCCCTCCTAATGCAGCCCATTATGCTTTTAGCCTTCTTGACAACCAGGGCACACTGCTGACTCATATCCAGCTTTTTATCCACTGTTACGCCCAGGTCCTTTTCTGCAGAACTGCTGCCTAGCTCGTCGGTCCCCAGTCTATAGCTGTGCACGGGATTCTTCCTTCCTAAGTGGAGGACTCTGCACTTTTCTTTGTTGAACCTCAGGAGATTTCTTTTGGCCCAATCCTCCAGTTTGTTCAGGTCCTTCTGTATCCTATCCCCACCTTGCAGGGTATCTACCACTCCCCCCAGCTTAGTGTCATCCGCAAACTTGCTGAGGGTGCAATCTACCCCATCCTCCAGATCATTAATGAAGATGTTGAACAAAACCGGCCCCAGGACCGACCCCTGGGGAACTCTGCTTGTGACCGGTTGCCAGCTAGACATGGAGCCATTGATCACTACTCGTTGAGCCCTATGCTCTAGCCAGTTCTCTATCCATTTTATAGTCCATTCATCCAACCCATACTTCTTTGACTTGCTGATAAGAATACTGTGAGAGACCGTATCAAAAGCTTTGCTAAAGTCAAGGTATATCATGTCCACTGTCTTCCCTACATCCACAGAGCCAGTCACCTCATCATAGAAAGCAATCAAGTTGGTCAGGCATGACTTTCCCTTGGTGAATTCATGTTGACTGTTCCTGATCACCTTCCTTTCTTCCAAGTGCCTTAAAATGGATTTCTTAAGGACCTGCTCCATGATTTTTCCGGGATTGAAGTGAGGCTGACCGGTCTGTAGTTCCCTGGATCCTCTCTCCTCCCTTTTTTGAAGATGGGCACTATATTTGCTTTTTCCAGTCTTCAGGGACCTCCCCCTGTTGCCACGAGCTTTCAAAGATAATAGCCAATGGCTCTGAAATCACCTCAGCCAATTCCCTCAGCACCCTCGGGTGCATTGCATCCGGCCACATGGACTTGTGTGTGTCCAATCCTTCTAAATAGTCTTGGACCTGTTCCTTCAGCACTGCAGGATGTTCGCCTCCTTCCCATTCTGTGCCACCCAGTACAGTAGTCTGGGAGCTGATCTTGTCTGTGAAGACAGAGGCAAAAAAGGCATTGAGTACCTCAGCTTTCTCCACTTCCTCTGTCACTAGATTGACTCCCTCATTCTCTAAGGGGCCCACACTTTCCCTAATCTTCCTCTTGTTGGCAACATACCTGTAGAAACCCTTCTTGTTCCCCTTCACATCCCTTGCTAGCTGCAACTCAAATTGTGCTTTGGCCTTCCTGATTTCATTCCTGCATGTTCGAGCAGTGTTTTTATAATCCTCCCTAGTCATCTGACCAAGCTTCCACTTCTTGTAAGCTTCTTTTTGTGTTTAAGTTCGCCAAAGACTTCTTTGTTAAGCCAAGCTGGACGCCTACCATATTTGCTATTTTTTCTGCACATCGGGATGGTTTGCTCCTGTGCCCTCAATAAGGTCTCTTTAAAATACAGCCAGCTCTCTTGGGTTCCTTTCCCCCTCATATTAGCCTCCCAGGGAATCCTGCCCATCAGTTCCCTGGGGGAGTCAAAGTCCGCTTTTCTGAAGGCCATGGTCCACATCCTGCTGGTCCATATCTTCCTTTTGTCAGGATCCTGAACTCAACCATCTCATGGTCACTGCTGCCTAGGTTGCCACCCACTTCTACTTCCCCTACCAAATCTTCCCTGTTTCTGAGCAGCAGGTCAAGAGAAGCACGGCCCCTAGTTGGTTGCTCCAGCACTTGCACCAGGAAATTGTCTGCGACACTCTCCAAAAACTTCCTGGATTGTTTGTGCTCTGCTGTATTGCTCTTCCAGCAGACGTCAGGGTGATTGAAGTCTCCCATGAGAATCAGGCCCTGTGAACTGGAAACTTTCCCTAGTTGAGGAAAGAAAGCCTCATCTACCTCATCCTCCTGATCTGGTGGTCTGTAACAGACACCCACCACGACATCACGCTTATTGTTCTTGCTTCTAAGCTTAACCCAGAGACACTCAACTGACTTATCTCCAGTTTCATACTGGAGCTCAGACCAGTCATAGTGCTCTCTTACATACAGTGCAACTCCTCCCCCCTTTCGCCCCTGCCTGTCCTTCCTGAACAGTTTATACCCATCCATGACAGTGCTCCAATCATGAGAGTTATTCCACCAAGTCTCAGTTATTGGTACAGATGAAGTCATCTCTATCCTGTGGGAGGAAGACAAACATAGCACATCCAGTGCAGGCGACAACAACAAATCACTCACTCTCCATATCTTTCCTCTGAGAGCCTCTTCAGATGCTGTATTTCCTGCTCAGCACCGTCAGAGCCAAAAACCCGCTGTGGGCTCTCTCCTCAGGTGAACTCCCAGGCAAACTCCCTCCTTCTGTTAGCCGCCGGTTGGTTTGCCGCTCAGCTGGTTCGCAGCTGGCTGCTTTTTACAAGGCTGGGGCAGTTGCCCCGCCCCTGCAATTACCCCCTCAAAGCCCCGCCCCTGCAATTAACCCCTCAAAGCCCATCTGGATCAAAGTACTCCCAATCAATCAATCAATCAGACACACCCTCAACTGCCAAACGGTCCCTGTAACTGCACCAGTCACAAGCACACACACACACACACAGTCAGCTGTAACTTGCACCAGTCACACAACTGGTCTCTCAGATACTTCCCCCTCTAGCACAGCACACACAACACAGCTCCCCTCACGTAGCACTCACCTGGGATCAGTCACATTAAGTGGGAATTGGTACTGGAATACATAAGTCAAGAATTGCAAGAAGCTAATTTTTCTCTCTAATGGCTTACAAAACTAAAGACATTTGCAGAGTAGAAGTGTCAGTTGTGTTGAGATATTATTTGCACGGCACTGAATACAAAAGATTTCTTGGTTTCCATACTGCTGAGTCACTTGATGCAAAGTCTCTCCTTCAATATGTGAAGAACACATGGTCACAGTATGGTACTGACATACAGAACTATATTGCCCAGACCTATTACAGTGCCAATGTTATGAGTGGTAATCTTAATGGTGTGCAAGTGCAACCCGTGCATGCCCTCTGCTACCATATGTAACCCATGCCTGCTCAGTGTGGGGCTCTGTCCCGCTCAAGTGGCACCTAGCCCTGCTAGAGATTGATGAGTCTGCTACAACTTTAGCTAAGAGGCATGTGGCTTTTGGCTCATCCAGTAGAGGCTCATCCACTGAGCTTCAGAAGACCCCAGGTTCAATCCCGCCTATTGACAGTCAGGATCTGTTGATATTACACAAGCTCTCTTACGGGAAGAAATAACTCAAGTATTGTACATTCATTGTTTCAGTCACAGCTTCAAATTTAATTATTATTGATGTATGCAAAGGAAAGAAACATGCACTGAATTTTCTCACTATCTTGCAGAAACTGTACACTTTTCTCTCTGGATCAGTTGTACACACTAAATTCATAATCATTCAAAAGAAAGTACAACCCAAAAATAATATCTTGAAATTGAAGAAGCTCTGACATTCAATGGCCATGCCAAGTTTCTGCTTGTAATGCTGTGAAAAAGACAATTTCAATATTCTTGTGATACTTGTGGTACTATCTCAAGATACGTTAGGAGCTGACAAGGCAGTGAATGCATGAGATCTTACCTGAGTATTAGACTGGCTTTATTGTCCTTGTTTGCATGTTCACAAAAGGTCTCCACCTGCTTAAAGTTCTTTTTGACAATGCGCAAGCAGTTGAGGGTAACTTGTCTCAGGCATGCTTATCTGTGGGTGCCCTACTCAATGAATTTCTGAACAGGAGCGATTCAGAAGAGGCGTTTGATAAAATAAGGTGGAAAGCCATTATCATGGCTTCAAATCACTTCTGAAATTAACTAAAGTCTGTTGAACACACAGTCCTGTATGAAAGCTGCCTAAAAAACTTCAAGAACACATTTTGACTGAAGAAGTGTCAAGTGAAGAACAGCCCCTTTGAGATAAAGGAGTACTTTTTGCCAGTACTTGATCAAATAATTGGAGAACTTCAGAGAAGATTTTTTTGAAAATAAATCTGTTCTTGTTGGTGTCAATTGCCTTAACCCAAAGTATGAGAACTTTGACTTTCTAAAATTAAAACCGCTTGCAGTACACTATGGATCCAATATAGACAGTGTGGAGACTGAGGTAAAACTCTTGCCAAAAGTAATTGAATGGTATGAGGAAGAGTAGAAATCCAAGATTGATAGTTTGCTGAAGCTGCTAATTTTTTTTTTTTTTTGGATAAATACAAGCTTGCCTCCCACAAACTGCATAGATTGTGTGTGACTGGTGTGTGCATTCCTCTATGAAGCTCTGTCAACTGTGAAATAAAATTCTCATGACTTTGATGGGTAAAAGATTACCCGAGGAACTGTATGACAAGTGACCAGTTAAAGGACTTGGCTCTCATGGTTATTGGAAAAAAGTTGTCAAAGTCTTGATCTGAGGCAAGTTGTCAACAGATTTGCTGCCACTCACAATAGCAGGTGTAGCCAGCTTCAATAAGATAAATAAATTGTTACTAGCATTATTTATCCCCATTCTATAAAGTAGGTGTAGCAAAATCCTTGCAGTCCTAATAATGATTTTCACTTTTCCCTTCCTTCCCTAACGCCCCCCCCCCCCCCCAATTAATTATTCTAGCATCATCCCAATGCACAGGGGTTACAGGAATCTCTGGAGTTCTGGTATGTACATTCTAGTTCAAAGAATGTCATGTGAGGTCTCAAATTAAAGCCAGCATTGCACTGGCCATTAATATGGTTGTGTGGTGCACATACAGATGTTGTATATGCAACCATTTGTTTTTAATATCCTAACTAGCACTTGAATCTTTGTTCTTTGATAATTAACTTTTTCTTGTTTCACTATCAATATATTTAAGTGCTCTGGGAACAGCAGGTCTGGTAATTCTGCAAGTGTTCAGTGGATAAGGGGCTGGGCCCTGCAAGGAATGCTCTGAGTATCTGGGGGGTTGGTGTGTGCCTATCACTACCTGTACAGTGAGAGAGAGGCTGCAGAAGCCTGGAAGGCAGGGCTTCTACTGCCAGATGCTGTTGGTTTCAGGAGCTGATCCACAGCAGGCACAGCTGAGACAGCTTCACGCCAAGAGCAGATGATGGTGAGGTGCAGCACGACCCTGGGTACTCCTGGGGAGCATCACATCCTCTTAACAGCCACATTAAACACATGGCTTGACAAGTATACTGTGCAACAGTGATCCTATCAGTGGTGAAATGGAGTCTGACAGTGATCTAAGAGTACTAGCAGGATAGCTTCTGGGCATTTATAGACCTAGAAAAGGCACACAAAAAAAGATGTTCACATCAGTTGCTGAGGAAACATGGCATGTTTGAACATGAGGTACTATCCAGACTATGGAGTGTTTGGAAGAGTGTGGAACAGTATCTCAGGGATAGTGTATGACGAGCATATGCCACCGAGACTAAAAGCCCAGCTGTACAGAACAACAGTGCATCCCACAACGCTATATAGTGCAGAAGCATGGACAGTAGAGACAGCAGGTTCAACACCTACACGCCATAAGAGGAGTTTCATTCAGAAATCTCTCTCTTCATGTAAGTATTAGGATGGAAGTCAAAGTCCGTAATGTGGCTGACAAAATCCAGGAAGCACAACTTTACTGATTTGGATACATGCAAAAGATGAATGAAGGGGACCTGGTGAAGATAGCATGGCAGGAGAGGGTGGTAAGAGAGACCGCGAGGAAAGCCAGGAAACAATGGATGGAGTGCAACAAAGATGGGGGGGTGAACATTAGTGCTACTTCAGACAGATGAAGATGGTAGATGCTTGCATAAATGGCCTGACCCCAGTTGATGAAGATGTAAGAAATCTCCTTCACCTAGGTTAGGGGGAACAGATGTCCCAATATTATCAGGACTATCCCGATACTAGAGCTTTGTCTTATATATGCAACTATACCCCCCAGTCCCTTGAAAAAAAAAAAAGAAAAGCGAGAGAGAGAGAGTTGAGGTTTAAATAAACCTATATATCTGTATTCTTGGGGTCTTTACCCTCTAGTTTGAGCCTTTAGCATGAATTTGGGTCACATTTTCAAGCTCTTCTCTGTAACCATGAAGGCTAGAAGTTTCTTTTTTTAAAACATGGAAGCTAGATTCTCACATCACGTGATTTCAGGAGTTGGAGCTTCAATGAAAATACCAAATATTGCAAGACTTGTGATAAAACCGTAAGAGCTGGCAACACTAATACGAGGGTCTCAGACTTGGTAAAAATAGATGATTTGTTAGCTTGCTGAGTTATTTCACAAAGAATGCTTTGGCAAGGTCTCCAGATTTCACTAAATAGGGCCCTATAGAATCTGAACAGCCCCCTCCCCCCACACACACACCTCAGAATTCCTCCCTTGCCCCGGCTATGTGATCTGGAGGAGAGGACAGGATGGCTAATAAACACCAAAAATTGTGAAGCTGAAAGCCTAAAAGCTGTGGAGGCCCCAGCTGAGCCAGGAGCCTTGGAAGCCAGGGATGCCAGCTCCATGGCAGGGAGCCTAGAATCCCTGAGAGTGAGCCCCATCTCAAACTAGAGTTCTCAAGGCTCTCAAGGCAGAGCAGAGAGCTGAGCTCCGGTCAGAGCTGGGGCTCCCAGGGGTCCCAGCAGCCCACCAACGGAGCCAGCAGCAAGTCAGGCAGGTTTCTGTTGGAACCTTGCCTGCAGCTCCTCAAACCAGATATATTTCCACAAAACATTTCAGGTTTGACAAATCTGCGTTTTCCAATAAAACAGGTTTGTCAGAGAATTCCTGACTGGCTCTACTCTTGAGTAAACCATGCGGCCAGTAGGAGGGGAAAAAATATCTGGTGGAGCAGGCACACTGCATTGGTATCTTGTATTCCATGATATTGGTCTCAATTTCCCCATGGATCAACAATCTGTGTGGGATTTCCAGGAGTAGGATACAACTCCTTCCCCCCTCCATGCAGCTGCAAGCTCTTCTGCCTTCCAGAAAAAAATTCAGTTGGCTTCTCTGCCCAGGTGATATATTGAGGTTTTTATATATTTTTTATTCTCCTGTGGGTTTTCCATTGGAGGGGAACATTTAACCATTGTGTGTGGAGATTTAGAATAGAAGAAGCCATGAGTTTTAACACAAGAATTCTGGAGATCAGAATGAAAAATCATTGCATGCTCCAATCTCCTCCAAGGTTTACCCCTGGAGGCCTAGAACGTGAATGTTAGTGAAACTGACTTGCACTAAAACACACCAAATTATGGCAAGCCAAGTGCAACAGAAATTCTATGCAGATGGGGTCAGATTCATGCCAGACAAACCTTTTATAGTTTTACTATCCAGCAGAACCACTAAGCTTTGGGTCCAAGACAAGCTTCCAAGATATCCAACTAAAGTAATTTACTAACTGGAGAGATGTACCTTTCTACTGCCAATGTAGGTCTCAAATTTGCTTATTCCCTTCACGTAGCACAAGTTTTAAAAATAACAGAGAAAGATCAAAAGGAAAAGAAACTAGAAGGTGAAGTATGAAATAATGCTGGTAACAGACAAGCTGCAATTCATGGTCAAAGGTATTTATCTGGCCCCAACCTGTACAAAAAACAAACAGGCAAAAAGTAAAAAAGTAAAAGTTTTCTGAAAGGGGAACTTTCTTACTTGCCCTCATGTCACACAATCCTTTAAAGCGTGGTTATACTTAGGCAGGAGAAAAAAAACTCATAGTGGGGCTCAATATTTATTTTATTCAACTTAAAGTGTCATAGAAGAAGCCTATTCCAGATTCTAGGCACCTTGCCATCTACCCAATATGCACTTCATAATAAACCAACCTAGCAGCAACTCTCACCGCGCTCAAATCAGCAAGAAAAGAATTACAAAATGAGATCTCCAAAACTTCAGACCCCCAAAAGAAACCTAGCCCTGCCCTAGCTACTTCAGCCTTCCCCATATTCCTGTTCAAAACTCTGAGCTTTGCAGTATACCCTGAATGTATTTGGCATTCAGGATATTTCAGACTGGCATGGAAAGTGAATTCCAAAATCATGGGGCCCTCAAGGAGAAAACCCTCCCAGCTTATACAAGCTCCAATTTGAAAAAACAGAGAAAGCTTGCCGATGAACACAACTGCAGTAGTAAGGTGGCCACTTAGGGCCAAAAGGTGGCCAGTGTTGATCATTGAACATTAACTTCCACAGCAACTTCCACACAGCTTTCAGGTTAAGAGATGGTACTCTAGCTGTCAGCAGTACAATAAAAAAAAAAAAAAAAAAAAAAAATCAACCTGAGATCCGAAAATCAAGCTTGCATTTCTTTCCCCAACAGTAATAGTGAATCTGCAATCAGAACATAGCTGCTAGTCCTGTCGCTGATGCATGATGTGGCATGAGACAGCTCACTCTGCCATAGCAACGTTGGCTCTGCAGGGAACAAACCTACATTGCCAGTCACATGTCATGGATTCGATAATTGTGGGCGACCATGGCCTTTGGAACCCGGAAGATCTCCACACAGTTTTGTCTGCCACGGTAAATCTAATGTAATGCACAGGTTTAGATTTTCAAAGTTGGCTCTGGCGTTTAGCCACACAACTCCCATTCATTTCAATGAGAATCACGTGTCTAAATCCCCTAGTTAGCTTTAAAAAGGCACTGCAGCTGAGTTTTTATTTTCCCTTTATTAAAAATCATCCCATACTTTTAGTGTGTATCACAGTGCTATACAAATTAGACACTACAGGCTTGCCAGTGAGCAAG
The DNA here is from genome assembly GCF_026122565.2 of Emydura macquarii macquarii. NCBI lineage: Eukaryota > Metazoa > Chordata > Testudines > Chelidae > Emydura > Emydura macquarii. The sequence goes on along the minus strand of NW_027132342.1, from coordinate 10,112,933 downwards.
GCACGGCCTAGCATCTGAAGAGGTGTGGTGATGCACCACGACAGTAGGCACTCCAGGTACCATGCTACATGGAGCACTAGAGAATGCCAGTAGAGCAGGGCTGCTGCAACACGCCAAGGTGAAGTGGTCCTCTCTCTTCCACACTAACCACCTGACCCAAACGCTCCTCTCCCTTTAGGAGAAGTTACTATCAGCAGCACTAGCCATACAGAATCTTTGCACTCCCTAAGCACAAGGATTGCCATTGTGCTGATCCACTGCACTGAGGACAGAAAGGCAGTGGGTCCTCGAACCATGGTGCCCCCTTTTGCACACCTGTGGGCATAGTCTGGCCCCAAAACACAGTGCTTGACACAGCATCAAGTCAGAGGCAGTAAGAAAACAGTTGTTTTAAATCTTATGTTAAAGAGAGTGTGATCCAGGAGGCAGGTCAGTGGGCTAGGATGTAAGAGACATGGATTCTTTTTCCTGGATCTACCAGTGAACTGGTGTGTGCAACTGGTGAGAAAACAGGATTTCCAGCCCATGAGAAATCCTGACATTTCAAGAAGTTGTCCGTGTTCCAATTAGGAATAAAAAGTCAAAAAAAAAAATTCTCACAGAACAGGAATTCCAACACGTTTTGATTTGGAAACATCAAAACGTTTCATTTCAATCATGTCAAAACATAATAATAATAATAATAATAGTAAAAGTCAAAACAAAGCCAAAACAGAAAGGATAGCCAACACAATGCATTTCAATACATTTCCTTTGAAAGCAGTGTCGAAATCAATGCATTCCTGTGAAATGTGCCGGTTAGTCTAAACGGCTACACTTTTTTCATGGCAAACTGCTCAGTCAGAACTTTTTCTACGTGCTCTGCGAATGCATGACCTTCAGCAAGTCACTTTGGGCATGTCTACACTGCAAAGGAAAACCTGCAGCACCGAGTCTCAGAGCCTGGGTCAACTGACTTAGGCTCACAGGGCTTGGGCTGTGGGGCTAAAAATAGCACTAGATATTCAGGCTTGGGCTGGAGTCTGGGCTCCAGGAGCCTCCCTGTTCACCAGGTTTCAGAGCTCAGGCTCCATCACAAGCCAAATGACTACACTGTTATTTTTAGCCCCACCTCAGGCTCTGAGGATACATCTACACAGGGAGACAAGACCCACAGCATGGCTGTGTCTGCCCAGGGTCAGCTGGCTCAAGCTTAAAAAAAAATTACTGTGTAGACATTCAGGTTTTCGCTGGAGACTGAGCTCTGGGACCCTCCACTGTTTCAGGGTCCCAGAGCTTGCGCTCCAGCCCAAGCCTGAATGTCAGTGAAGTGATTTTTAAGTCCTAGAGTCCAGTCCTCTTGATCTGGGCCAGCCATGGGTTTCTTAAACCCTTTGTAGACTGATACCCTGAGACTTGGTGCCATGGGGTTTTCTTTGCAGAATAGACATGCCCAAAGTGACTTCGCCTCTCTCTCTCCTCTCAACCTTTACACTGCAAGCACTTTGGGGCAGGCACTTACTGTGTGTGTTTGTACAGTGCCTAGCACAATGGGACCCTGATCTGAGCTGTGGATTCTAGGGGCTACAGTAATACTAATGTTAATTTTAAAATATTCTGTATTGATCCAAGAAACTTTTCAATCAGACATTGTTCAACTGATGAGTAATACACAAAACAATAAATGGCTGCCTGGCCTGATAAGTGGACATGTTACTGCGACTGTACAGGTGCAAAACATTACACACAGACATATGCTGCTACACATGAGAATAATTATGTCTCTGTAGCCGCAGAGCGCATACAGGAAGTGAGGACAGCAGAATTTGCATAATCCCGAAACATCGTTCAGGACAGCAGCTGGGAAAAAAGAAGGGGGATTGGCTTTAGATTTGAACAGGGTCTTTTTTGGATATGACAGCTGGTTGGCAGAAAATTTTCTGAGTGATTTAGCTGTGAAGCATTTTAAGAATTTGTGACAAAAGCAGCTGTCTGTGAATGTGGGTTTGCCCATCCCAGCTTCTCTCTGGCTTTATGCCTAAGAGCTGAGGGGTCAGAATTGTCAGAGGAGGCGATGATTTCATTCATTTGCCTCTACAGCCAGTGTTCTGTGTAAATTGACATACACACAACATTTTTGGTGTGCTATTAGTGCTGACTCAAAGCCGCACTGAATTCAATGGCAGACCCATCGAGAATTGCTAAAATCTGGCAAACTATGTAGGCAATGTTTCTGAGAAGGTATCACCATTGTTCTCTCTCCTCTGACTGCCTGATGAAAATGGGATCCTTTTAATTATTTCTATTGCAGTAGTGTCTAACGGCCTCAATCTCAGATGATTGCTCTAACACAACAACTCCTCCTAGCTCTGACACAGTAAATCTCAGCTCCTCATCCAGTAAATCAACAGCTGCTAGCTCTGATACAGTAAATCTCAGTGATTTACAAAGACGGTCAGTATCATTATTCCCCAACATCAGATGGGGAAACTGAAGCAGATAGAGGTGACAACTTCCCAAGGTCACCCAGCAGGCTAGTAGCTGAACTAGAAATAGAATCCAGGTCTTCTAAGGCCCACTCCAGTGCTCTATTCACTAGGCCACTTTGCGCTAACATTGTGGATACCCAGTTATAGTTACGAAATAGTTACATAGCACACCCCACACTAATTCACATGGCTGCCACTCACACTTTCCAGTAACAATTTAACAGCAGTGTAATAGCAGGTAGTGGTTCCCACAACACTAACAATGTAATAGCAGATACATATTTTTACCACAGTGCATATACTAATATGCTACAAAACACTAACTCGGTCCTAGATTCCTTACTACCATTATTACCTTACTCAACATGACTGAGGGGCTGAATTGGGCCCTTGAATAATTAAGATTTCATTATATTTGCTAAATTAATGAATAAAGTACATCTCATGATTTATTTTCCTTGCTTCTTTTGTGGTCTATACATTAATATTTGTACATGGCACCAACAATAAGTTAATTGCTTTACGGACACCCCACACAAAATTCTCCTGCAGGCATGGGTAAGGAAAACAGGGGCTGTATGGCTAATATTTCTCCTGCAGAGAGAAGAGGTAGAAATTTGACTCTGCCCCCAGGGCACCAACCAGCAATCCTGGTCAGGGCCTGTGGCAGATTATTTCCTTCACAGGAGCAAAGGGGAAACAGGGAAGTGCCTATCTGCTCCTAGGCTGCCCCTGGGGCTACATTTAAAGAGACAGTATAGCCCATAATTTGCCTCTCATCCATTGGAGTGATTTGGAAAGATTCCATCATTGGCCTAAAAAATTACAACTTCCACAGATACCCAGGCAATCTCAAAGGAATATTGCATGGTCCTTTTGAAAGGAGCATGAAGTTAAACAGTTATTCTTTTGGCAGACTTGGCACAATCTGGGAAACCCCCATGGAATGCTGAATGAGTTATTTTTAAGAAATGATATAAAACTTTCATAAGCTTCAGTTTAAAAAAGAGAGGGGAGGGAGGGAGGACAGCAACTCCCGTTTTGTTTTAAAAAAAAAATATCATGGGCCTGATTTGGTTACACCAGCATATACTAGCTGAAACTTTGCCTCAATGTACAATTTGGTAACAAGCAAAATTATAAAAAAAGAAGCTTTTTCTCCTAATCACACGCTTCTCTGGTGGCTCTGTTGGCCTAGAACCTCTTGCTAGCCTAGGACAGAGATCAACTGTTCAGTGAGATCTACAGTTTATCTTCCGCTGTCAACAGGGGGTTTGCGAAGCTGCCAATCCTGAGAAGTTTACTTAAAGCCCTATAGGCCAGTCTAACCCTCTACTCTACCTCCTTCCATGTGAACATCAATAAAGAGAAGGCTGAGGGGAGATATGATTGCTCTCTATAAATACATCAGAGACATAAATACCAGGGAGGGAGAGGAATTATTTAAGTTCAGCACCAGCGTGGACACAAGAACAAATGGATATAAACCAGCCATCAGGAAGTTTAGACTTGAAAATAGATAAAGGTTTCCAACCATCAGAGGAGTGAAGTTCTGGAACAGCCTTCCAAGCGGAGCAGTGGAGGCAAGAAACCAAGCTGGCTTCAAGACTGAACTTGATAAGTTTATGGAGGGGATGTTATGATAGGACAAATTTAGCAATTAACTGATCTTTGACTACTAGCAGTAGTCAATGGCCCAATGGCCTGTGAAGGGATGTTAGATGGGGTGGGTTCCGAGTTACTACAGATAATTCTTTCTGGGTGTCTGGCTGGTGACTCTTGCCTGCATGCTCAGGGTTTAACTGATTGCCATATTTGGGGTTGGGAGGGAATTTTCCCCCAGGGCAGATTGACAGAAGCCCTGGAGCTTTTTCACCTTTTGCTGCAGCAAGGGGGGACCGGGTCACTTGCTGGTGGATTTTCTGTACCTTGAAGTCTTTAAACCATGATTTGAGGACTTAAATAATTCAGGCATAGGTTAGGGCTCTATTACAGGAGGGGGTGGGTGAGGTTCTGTGGCCTGCGCTGTGCAGAAGGTCAGACTAGAGGATCTTAACGGTCCCTTCTGACCTTAACTTCTATGAATACTGCGAAAGCACTTTGCAATTAGGTCTCAACAACACCCCTCTGAGGAAGAGAAGGATTATCACCCCCAATTTTCTGACAGTGAAACAGACATACAAACGGGTTAAAGGCCCAATCCTGTTCCTATTGATTGTAAGACTGGGCCCTAAACAACTTGATTCACGGTTACACAGCAAGTCATTAGTAGAGCTAGGAATACAAACAAGACTACCAACCTCCAGTCCTATGCTCCAACTGTTAGACAGAACTCCCTTCCCTTGAGTGATTTGGATAGATAATTAACAGGATATATCCTTTTACCACTTGGCATTTTTAAAGAAAAATCCTGAGCTGTTACTCAAGCAACTTCCATCCTAGGCTTTTCCTTTTTCAGAATTTTTTTCTTTAAAACTCAGAGCAAGAACTACCGACAATAAATTTCTTGAAAGAATAGGTTTTACAGTGCCATTGCTTCAATTACTGCTGCCCTTGAGCTGCAATAGCATTTACACACCCCAGTAATTTTCTTCCCTAATAAAAACCTAAGAAAGGGAATACTGTACCGGCTTTGAAAAATTCCCCATGGCAAGTTTGATCTTAAATTTTGAACCTCATTCAACAGAGCAAATGAGTTTCATTCCTATTAGGCATGGATGCCATTTCACAAAAGAGAAAAAAAAATCATTTTATGCATCTCTGTCCTTTTTTCCCCCCCTCTCCATTGAAAGCTTGTGAAAATGTCAACGTTAAATAACAGTGTCACCTTTGTAAGAGAAACCTGAAAGCAGAGATCAGCTCTGACAAAAAAAGCTACCAGCATTCTGCCTTCAATGGAGCAGAAATCATCAACACTATCTAGAAGGCATCCTCTACTCAGACACCAGGTTCTAGGGAATCAAGATAAATATTGTTAAATACTATCACCATTTCTGTCCTCTCAGGCTTTGGAGTCATTAGTAAAGTCAATTCATAATTCATCAGTTTTAGGTCTACTTGCATGCACTAAAGAGCTTGGGGTCTGAGATTAAAACTCTTGTTGAAAAACTAAACCCATCAAACTTCCTGCACTAAAAAAACCTCCAACCCCTATTAATAATGCATACACTACAGGAAGGAACCATATTTGATTTTCACAGCATTAATAGTGTGGGGGTAGATTTACATGGCCCGATATGTGCAGAGGAGGATGAAAATGCAGGGTGCAGTTTGGTGGGCTATTTTTAGAAAACTAAATTTTGAAGCTTCTTATGGTAAAGTGGTGGAAATGTTAAGAGAGCCTGAATGTTGTGAGATGGAGCAGAAAGAGAAGTCTGATAATGTTGCTGCTATTTTATATTCATTAAATGCTTGCATTTTTATCTCATTTGTCTTAAAATACAATTGAGTTGTCATAGTGTTCTCATTTCAAGAGGAGCTGGAGGGAGGGGACGGATTCATACATAAGCCAACAGCTAAATTGCTCTAGTATCACTGTGTCCCCCATTTGCTTATATTATTATTATTATTATTATTGATATTTACTGCACATTTTATATTTTTCACAGCCACAGAGATGCAATGGTGATTTAACATTAATTTAATTTACATTTATTAAAACACTTTCAAAGCATTTGCACAGCTTGACTAGAACTACAGGATTAGCTTTCCAAATTCAGGTAATTTTATGGTGATGCCCATGGGATGCATAGCTAATTTCTTCTTCTGAGTGTAGAATACAGTCACCTCTTTACTCCCTAGATACAGAAGTCATGAATAGCTAATTACTGTTGTTCTGGATATTGGCAACAGCTGGAAAATCCTGTCACAGTCCAGACTATACTCTTGATGTGCTCGTCTCCAGCAGGTCTGTGCTTTGTCCTTTTCTCAACCTCTCTCTACACTGGAGTCTGTTACTCAGCCTATCAAAAGACAATATCCATACACCTCTCCTTTTGGAAATCAACTATTCCCTTGCCATAAAGAAGAGACTGGGCCCAGGTGTAGTAAGCATCACATAGAATTCTTTGTTCAGGATGACATTCACACACACAAACACACCATGCCCGGTAGCTCCTCACCTCACAGCATCAGTCTAAATACTGGCCTGCATTAACTCAGATTGCTGACTATCCTAAAGCAAGGAAGGTCACCCTCATTTGGAAGTTATCATTTTAGAGGGATTCCTTTATGTCCATTTTAGAATTACAAAGAAATCTAGTTATGAATAAATCCATTCTACTGTCAGTGAAAAACATAGTCACCTTCAAATATATGCAGTTACTTTGAATTCAAGTTCTTTTAAATCTACAAGACAAAAATGTATATAAAATTAGAGATGAGTGTAAATCCCAAACTACAGATCCAGATCTGAATTTTCACAAACTCTGGCCATGTTCAGTCCCAGGGATTTGGTTTGGCTATTGCAGAGAAGGGCCATCTGCCGCATTCAGATCAGATCTCAGCTCCCTTACGTTGGGAGCATTTGCATCCAGGGTTTTGGCCTTCCTCCTGTACAAATTCTCAATATTGTGACGCTAAACCTGGGGGCCTTTATCTGTACCAGAGATCAATAAAGGGACACCTGACATATTGCAAAAAACATGACATATTGCAACTCAAGGATGCTGTTCTTGGATTAAGGAAGAGGTTATCTGTACTGCACAGACATGGACAGCTTTGTCTTTATTAATATACAAACTATGTTGTGTCAGAATTCAAGTTGAATAGATAACATAGCTAACACAAAATCAAGAAAGTGAAAAGTTAAGGCATCTAACGGTACATACCCTCTGCTCATCCAATGAGAAAGACAAACATGCACACCCACCCGCCTTATCACGGTAATAACCGCCATATAACACAGACAACACACCCCTATCCTAACTCTGCCCCATAGGGATGCCAGCCTTCCAGCACCCTCTTTCCTAAAGCCCCCACATCCATAAACAGACAAAATATTCCCCTACAATCCATTCTGCACAATTCTAGACAGTCACACTTACCCAAGTCTGGGTAAATAAGCCTTTTTTGGCCAAATCTTTAATCGACTGGAACTTGGAAGTTGTTAAACCAATTTTTTTTCAAGCTCCCCAGAAAATGCAAGCCTTACTCAGAGATAATGTGCTGAAAATCTGTGACAGATACAGTGTCTTTGTGCTACAAAGCCATCAGGCTGCTTTAAGCACCAAACAGAACACAATTTTACCTATAGTGAGGAAACAGCTCCGACGTACTAAGCTAACAGGACAACTAATTGGATAGTAGGTTGACAGTCTACTGCATGCACATATAGAATCGCATGTGTAGAAACTGTACATTCTACCACATAAGAAAAAGTTGGCATACACTAAATAAAAGGTCTTGGAGAGAGAAGTACAGAGATGACTCAGCATCCAAGAAAGTATAGTAAGGAAGACTGAGAACCATTTTAAGGAGCATGCTGAGAGCACAACTTAGGCAACTAAAGAAAGGAAGGAAATAAGGTTAAAAATTAGGAAAACAAGTGATTCAGAAAGTGAGCAGGGACCCCACTCTTACCCCCTACCACTCCTACCCTACCCCAGTTTCTGCTTTAGGAAGGTAAGAGACCACCAACATATCATTTAAAAAAAAAGCTAACACTTAATTCCAGGAAGCCTAAAGAATCTATTCCCTGATACTGGAGAAGCTCAAAGACCTGCGGCAACTGTGTACTGGAGACCAGAAAGGGATCTTGTCAGTTTGTTACAAACAGTGCCTGTTTCTAGGCATGGGAATGCACAGAGAGTTCACATCCTTCAGAAGAGAGAATTTATAAAGTGAGTTAAAGAGATATGCCCTTCCACTCCCTCTGATTTTAGGGCTGGATGTGCAATACGCTGCATGTGGTATGTTTTGGAAGTAAATTATAAAGAGCCATCAAGATTGTTTTTTGTTATACAGTCAACAGATGGACCAGTAGGAGGATTTGCTAATTATCCATCAGTTGTGGTCAAGGAAAACTCAGAGGGCTTGTGCTGTCACTAACTGCAATAATTCCCCTGTCAGCACGGTCTGATCAGTGATCTATTTTCTCAAGCATCTTCTCCACTATGTCTGTATGCAAAGAGTGTCTACTGGGACAAACTGAATCAGAGCAGCAAACCCCAAAGGTCTGAAGCCAGGATATCCTGGGCACAGTTCCATGACAGCTTGGAAAGGATGTATTTGTGCAGTGCCGAATATTTTCTAATTCTAATGCACGGTTGAACAAAATACTGGGCCAGGCCCCCCAGCTGGCATAAACTGGTATATAGATTCATTTAAATCAATGGAGCTACACAGATTTACACCAGCTAAGGATCCAACCAGAGACAGCTTTTTAGACACATGAAAAATATCACATGTAATAGGGACTCTACTGGTGTGTAAACTGGGTATAAAATACCTAAATCACAGGGCTGCTTGTGATTAATGTTTATAAAGAAATTGGATATCCTGAGATTAGAACTGGTTGGACAATTTCTGCCTGAACATTTTAATGAAAAGGGGGAAAAGAAATTCTGATGACAGTTTTGTTAACATTTCCAACACCCTATTCTCCATCCAACGGTACCTCAGCTGAATGAAACTTTACAAGGGTAAGAGTGTTATTTAAAAGCAATGTTGTCAGATAGCTCGGGATCAGGATTAAGTCTCCTCTTTAAAAAATACAGATATGGTTGTAGAAAAATGGTAATAGAAATGCTTCATGAATTTGAACAAAAAAAAAATCCATAAATACAACCCAAAACTTGTGTTTAACTATTCTTTGCTGTATTTGCAACCCAAACATTGCAGCATTCTGCTGGTGCATGAGAACCAGAAAGAGACACCAACAATGAATGAGACACAATTTAGGTTCATTGTCCCAGTGAGTGAAATACAAGTAGTAAACAAGCAGCATAAATGATTTAAAAAAAAAAAAAGTCAATTAGATTTTGTTTTCAGTCGTCACGCGCTTGGCACTGTCTGCTCATCTGGATGGATAACAGTAAAATGGACCCAATTCCTAGGCCCCGTGTGCTTGTAACCCCCCTGGCTTGTAACCCCCCCGTTCCTAGTGTTCTGGGTCTCAGGCACACTCTCAGGTACAGACCCTATGTCTGATGCCCTTCTTGATCATTGGGACCTCGCAGTCTGGCCATCTATATACCACAACAGGTGCCTCAGTCCTCCCAAGCCCCTTTTCCCCATTGCTTAGACACATTCCTCAGAGTCCACCTGGCTATGGGAGTTTTAATGTCTTGATTAATTCCTTCAGGAACAATGTGGCAGGCAAGCAAGGAATACAGGCATAGCTAAGGAATTTCTTAACCACAGTCACTAGCACTAGCAAGTTACAGATCTTTGAAAAACAACAAAATCCTGAACAACCGACCCCCAGTCTGAGCTCTCACTCCTCAAGTACGTACCAAGTTTGGTCATCATCCGTTCACTCTCTCCAACCTGATCTTCTGGAACATGGTAATGGACTGGCCCTCTTGCTCAGGGAAGCATCCCACTTTTAAAAAACAGACTGTCACTTTTTCTGTCCATCTCCTGCAGCTGGGGGATTTCCTGACACACACCCCACCCTCTTTTGGTTTCTGGGGAGAGAGACATTCAGAGTCAATGGTCTACTAGTAGAAAAGCCATTGTTACAATAGCGGAGGGTCATTCAACATTGATGCCTCTGACATGACAACTAGTGGAGAAACTATGCTGAGAAGTTAAGTCACAGCTCCAATATGGATGCTCTAATCCACAAAGAACGTTGCAACAATGCAGCAAGGTGACACTCAAAAATGAAGGTTACAATACAGAATAAAGTTTCTGAAACAAAAGATGGGTCACCAAACTAAATGGATTCACAATTTGGCACAGACATATCCCCAGTCTGTCACAGTGATAATCTAAAGTGTTATTAGCAACAGAGGTAAGGCTCAATCTTTAAAAATGTATGATTTTTAACCTTAGTATCTATGCCCTGTACCTTACGTAAACCATTATGATGTGATCTGTGTCTCATTCATGTCCACCCTTATAGTGTATAGTGTAGTGTTATTGTCTAATCCAAAGTATGTAAGGTGTTTCTGGAATGTTCATGACATAGTGAACATTATTGTTATGGTAGTATGTTTCCTGCAATGTCATATGTATAGATATGAAAATCTGGTAAGTAATATTCACAAATGTGTCTCTCACATGGCTTGAATAGATCCAGGCAAGCAAAAAACGGTGAGGGTTCACGCCTTGCAGAGGCATGCATGTAGGAACAACGTGCTGGCCTGGGCACCTGAAAAGGTGATGCTCATTTGACTCAAGTGGAGGAAATCATGCCCATTGCTGGACATGGCCAATCACTTGACCCTAGAGGGTAATGAGGAAACATGTTAAAGGCAGAGGCATGTTTGTCTCGGAGCTCTCCCTTGGAATCTATCTATGAAGCAACATCAAGGACACTGAACCCACGGGATGGGGGAGGGGCACCTGGCTGGAAAGGAGTCAATCAGCCTATGGTGATCATTAACTGGGATTGTAAGGCTATTAAAGTAGTGAGTTTAGTTTGGAATGCAATTTATCTTTTAATTAATTGTGATCACACCTTGATTCATATTTTTCTGTCTTATAATCACTTAAAATCTTTCTGTAATCAATTAATTTGTTTGTTTGTTTTATCTAAAGCAGTGCATGTGGATTGAACGTGTGTAGAGACTTCACTTCGAGTGACAGAGCTGGGGCATAACAATTTCTTTGATAAATTGATGGACCAATATAATGAGCTTGCAGGGTGCAGTGTGCAGCACTGAACTCTGTAAAATTGGGGTTGCATCTGGGACTGGGAGTATTGCTGAGGGTCAATCCCATGCGCGGCTAGCCAGAAGCGCTCATTCACTAGGTCAGGGACCAATTACTCACAGAAGGCTGGGTGTGGGCCAACCCAAGAATGGATGGTTCACACAGCAAAGCAGAGTAAGTCAGGGCCCAGAAGTGAGGGATCAGAGTGACACAGCTTCACACCAGTCCTGACTGCAGGGGGGAGGAAGGGGAATGTCACAACATCTCAATTGAAGAGGGAAAGACCATTATTAAAAGGCAAATGAATTATAAATATGGCTTACTTTAGAAATAGACAAAACTGCATTAGCATTAGTAATTTTTCCATAAGAAAAGATTTGTGTAAGCAGCAGCATGGGCAGATCATCTGATATCAGATTAAACCTTTACCCTGAGCCAGATTATCTGTTTTGCAAACAAAAAATGTTTACACTGTATAAGAGAGAATCCAACCTGAATGTTTCTTAGCATCAATCTCTGACCTTTTATTTAACTAACACAGTTAGCATTTGTTTCTGCACTTAATACCCTTAAAGAGAAAACAAGAAAACATGTAGATTCTTCATGACATCTGATACTAGAAAGGAAATGCCATTCATTGAAGAGCATCACAAGGCAACAGTAGAGAATTCAAGCATCTGAGTTTTGCCAGATACTCAACTGAACCCAATTGCCTGTTCTGCTGCAATGTCAAGTCAGGGCAATGTTCTTCATAGAAAGGCAGAAGGGGAAAGAAATATCCTAAAAGCCTAGGGAAAGTGCACTGAGCTAGGAACCAGCAGATCAGAAGTTCTAGTTTCAGTTGTACCTTTTGGAGCTTTTACTATCGAGGCAAGGCTTTGTACCTCCCTGGAAGGCAGACAAATACTAATGTTCCATTTTACAATATGTTGACTGAGAAGTTGCATAAGGTCATGTATAAGAAAGCTGGGAATAGAACTCAGACCTCTAATATGGCAGATCCCAATTTTATGCACTCAGCTACAGAGTCTTCCAAAACAGAAGCATCAAATCTATGGGCTGAAAATACAAGCTAACTCTTTACTACTGAGTTAGTGACAATAGGATCACATATCAATGTCTCTATAAATTTGCACTTCTGTTTATTTTATTGTCTCATTTTCTCCTAAAGCAATTTAAAATGAACATGCCACAGGATGCAGAGCCCAGGTGTTGGGAAGGAGGATTCTGAGAACCTAATGAAAAACATTTGCAATTGAGATGAATAGAGTTTATTCTTAAATATTAGATGTCCAAAGAAAGGTGAAATTGCAGTAATGAGAACAGATCTACATTAATTGACAATACTTCTTTGTTTAAATATGGAAAAGATTCCAGCTGAAGCTGCTACCTCTGTAGTGAAAGCAATTATTTCTGCTTTGAAAGAGAGAGAGCGAGTGGGCATGCACGTGTGCAAATTCCCTCACAGGAAAAAAATTGGTATAGATTACATGGAAAAATTGTACTGCTGCAGCAGAAAACCAAAAGACTTGGTTATAATCCATAATTAAGTGGGTAGATAGCCTAAAAGTTGGCTTAAAGTCATAATAATAATGACGTTTCCCGTAAGGGAAACAACTTAAATTGCACTTTAACCACTATTACATCAGTGCTCCCAGAAAAGAAATATATAATTAATATTAACCAACCAGAAATTTGAGTCACTCCTAGCATTTGCCTGCTGCTACACCTACTACTCAGCATATGGATGTTTTGTAGAAGCCACAAGGCTTTGAAGAGTAATTTTCAACTTTACTGATGCTGTGAGCATCCAGATAGTATCATCAGGTAAATGTTGATAAACTACTGCTCTTTAACTGGGTATTTATGAATTGTCCTGACCTTCTTGGTGTATGTCTAGTGGTTCAGGCACAGGACTGGGAATCAAAACTCCTAGGTTCTAACCACAGTTTTGCAAGTGACTCGCTCTTTGACCTTGATTAAGTCACTTAGCCTCTCTGTGTCTCTATTTAACCATCTGTAAAATACCTCATAAGTGTAATGTGAATTTTATTGACCACAGTTTGTAAATTACTTTGAGATCAAGGTAGCTATTCTGTCTGTCTATGGTACTTACATGCCCTTCACCACCCCATCAGTATCTGAGCATCTTACATTCTTTAGTGCTTATCTTCACAACACCCCTGTGAGGTAGGGAAGTACTATTGCCCCCCCCCCCCACCTTTTACAGGTGGGGAACTGAAAAAAGAGGCTAAGACCCAGATCCACAAAGGCCTTCAGCACCTACACTACAGACTTAGGTACCTAAATCCCAGCTTTAGGCTCCACTATGATCCACAAAACTCCCACTGAACCCTGTAAGTGCCTAAACTCACTCAATGCCTACGTTTTCAGGATAAAAGTTTCTCAGAGTGTATGTCTACACAACAATTAGACACCCATGGCAGGCCAGTGCCAGCTGATTCAGGCTAAGGGGCTGCTTAATTGCAGTGTATACATTCAGGCAGCCTGATCACAGAGGCCCTCCCACCTCATAGGGTCCTTTAAGTGCAGTGCAGATGATATAGGCTAAACAGTCACTTAGCTAGAGTTCCACAAACCCGAGACAGCTGGCATGGGCCAGCCACAGGTGTCTATTTGCAGTGTAGACAGATCTTAAATGCCTAAATTTCTGCCTCTAAGCACATGCAATGCTGCCTTTCTTTAGGTATCTGGACAGTTATCTTGTGTCTAAGCTGCACAGGGATTCACAAACCAGGGAAGATAAATGTTCAACTGCCTAAGGTGCGAGCAGGGCCCAATCTGTTATGCATGCTCAAAGGCTGCCCATCCCTAGACATTTCAGAACAGGACTGCACAGGTGCTACAAAACAGCAGGATTTGTAGCCAATGTGTATGCCAAGATGTAACAGATTGAATTTGTGTTACACTCTGATGATGCTATGAATCAGAGCATCAACAACTTGGTTTTCAGGGTGAGCTTGCAAGGCTCACAATAGAAATAATATCCCTTTCTTTACTTGAGCACATTATTTTCTGGCTGTTGCTGGTCACTGACTGCATCCTCAGCACCATGCAGTATCTAGAGGAAGATATAGTCTTTCCAAAGGAGTTCAGTGTCTCAGAAGTTATAAGGAACACTCAGTCCTGTGGTTACTGTCATTTTTCAAAGGCTCTGTAAGTATCATGCCTATATTCACACAGCATGACAGCAGCAGCACCTGAATAGGCTATGAGTAAGGACTCCTGGATTCTAAAGATCTAATTACTAGACCCAGACACTTGAAAAAAAGTAAAATAGCTCCTTAAACAGAACTAAACACTAACACAATAGCCATGTACAAATTCACCCACATGTATGCAACACGTATACAGGTAATTTTAGTAAAATAACTTCAGATGTTCAAGTACCAGATAGACATGCAGAGAACAAAGCAGTAGGAAAATGTGCCTCAGGGAACAGAGTCATGCATTGACATGGAGATGGACTGGATGACTTGACAAGGTCTTTTTCATCTCCTATTCCTACAGTATTAATGAAATGAAAAAAATTCTCACACTGTCAAAAAAACAACACTTAGGACATTAAAGTCAATGAAATTGCTGTTTAATGTCAGACTTTCCATTTCTAGTCTCAGACCATTATACCATGTGACCTAGCCTCTAGTCATAATTATGTCCAATCCCCTGTGAGTAGAGGTCACCAGAGCGCCACTTCAACACAGCATTGGTTGTAGTGGATACAACAGTGAGTGAATTCAAAAGCAAGGGCCAGTTTTAAAGCAGGAGAATCGTTACACCCATAATTACATTAAAAACTATGTTAAAATAACATTAAGATTGCAAAGTCAAGCACCTAAAAGTTAGGAAATGCTGTGTCACAGACTGGTTGTGCCTTTAAGGAGTGTCAGGCTCAGCCTCTCCTGCCACAGATCAGCTACTGCCTCCTCCCCAGCTGATCCTGATCTCCTGAGGAACAGATGACCCTGTTTAATTATTAGGCCCATCTTGGAAGGGATAAGGGGAATGTCTACAAAGGACACAGAGTGCAGCTGAGGGAGGGGAGCTGCAGAAGGGCAGTTGGCTCTTTTAGTAGGCTCTGAAAGAGGGTCATTCACAGCCAGGTGGTCTGAGAAGGGCTGCCTCCTATGACTGGCCTTTGAAGAAGAGAGACTCCCAGAGGGGAAAAGCCCTGAGAGGCAACAAGCCCTGAGAGGCAACAGTGTGGGAAAGTCCAGAGCTAAGCCCAGGAGGGACAGCAGACCCTTGGTTATGTTGCACTTGGGACTATTATCTATTATTACCAGCATCTTGCTGGTGGGGATGAGTTTCCCTTGGCAAAGAAATGAAGATAGTGTGAACAGCAGCAAGGCAAGACACACAGGGCCGTTGCAGAGGCTGACACTGCCACACGCCAAAACTAAGAGTTTGTCTACATATAGACACTCAGGAAAATTAATCCAAATTAACTAAATGTGTGAAGTGAAAGTGGATTAGTTAAAGTGCATTAAACCCATGTGAACACTCTCATTGAGAATTAGAGTAGCCTTAATTCAGTTTGCATTAAGATAAAGCAAATTAAGGCCACTTTAATTCTGAATGAGTATTTAATGCAGTTTAACTAATCCACTTTTAATTTACACCTTTAGGTAATTCAGATTAATGTTTTTGCGTTTCCCCATATAGGAAATCCCTAAATTTACCTCTGCAACCTTAATTTGGCCTTCCTGTGTTTCTGCACAAGTTCTCACACACCTTCCAACTTCTGCAGAAAAAGAAGCAACAGTCCAACAGACAACAGCCTCCTTCACTACACAGCCCTGCTTCACCCTCAGAGCAGGCCCATCCTGGCTACTGAATGAAGCAAGGATCCTGTGGTGTGTGGGTAAACATTCAGCATTCCAAAGAATTGCTTAACAGGTGACCACTGGGATATTCCCCATATTCTTAATTCTACATGATCACTCCAGCATGGGAGGCTGGTGACATTCCACTGGACAACCCATCCCAATATACTCCTTCTACAGGCTCTTGGGGGAGACCTTGCCCAGAAAATATGGTTTGGGGTTTTTTGTTTTTTTTTTGATAACTTGGGCATTCCTTTGCAGCTTTAGGATGAGGTCAGCAGTTCTCAACTCTAGTGCTGTTTTGTTGAGTTGGGAAATGAAATGCTGGATGGGGGAAAGGGAATAACTTAGCAGAAGGTTAGCTAACAAGCAAATCCTGCCAGCACCTCTACATCCTTGGACCACAAGGATGTTAGAGTCTATACTTCATAAATGATCAATGAATTCTCTTGCTTCTTGTATCTGCAGAGATTCATGTGCTCTGTCAAGAGGATTAGAGAGTTGGAAACCCCATCTGTTGTGTCTAGATTTGATGACTGTAGACTCACAGGGACAGGGACTGGCTTTTACTGTGGGCTAGATTTTCAAAAGAGTTCAGCACCTAACAGATCATATTTAGGCCCTTCAGTGGTCAGATTTTCAAAAACAGTATCCCTTAGCTCCCATGTAAATACCGGTTGGTAATTGCTTTACCTCTTCATGGCAGGCGCAGCCTCAATGTTCCTCCAGCCCAGCAAATACAGTAACTGGACTGTCTGGGTCAAAGTGAAAAAGTTTTCCCCCCCTGTGGGGTACAAAAAATTCTGTGAAATAAAGTCCACTGGGGTGTCTTGCTGCCCAGTCCAAAGACAGCAAATTAAAGAATGGAAGAGGGCGGCTTCCTCCAGCCAGCCAGTCAGTCTCCCTCCTGAGAAACCAAACAAATTGCCTGTAAACTAGGCTAATTTAGTACCTCCAGCTTCAAGCTTTACTTCTTTCCATGCCCTGTGCTTGACAGGCTTCACCCTTTCATTGAGGCTTTCAGGAGCAATTCCCTTCTCTCCCCTCTATCAAGGGGTGCTTGCTGCAAATCAAGCCTCTTTATAAGAGGTCATAATTAGCTGCAGTTGATCCATTTCCCAGCTCCTTTTTACCTGAATTGAGCCCTTTCCTTGCTCTCCAGCTGCATGGTGTTTCTAAAACCCATCCAGGGCCTAAGTGAAGTAGTCAGATTTTCACCCACCAGCTCCCACTGAGAACAAGACGAGCTGCTACACATTTTTTAAAATCTGGTCCTACAGGCCTGTATAGTACAACAGGCTCCCCAATTTTCCTTATGGCCCATAGACACTCATGTAATACGAATTAAAAGAAAAAGAAAAACCAACAGAATCTCTACCATCCCCCTCAGGGACCCAGTGGCCTCCCAACCCCACATGAGACAGGCAAACCAGGGCCAGGAATGTCTTGGGCACAGGTGTTCCCCCCCCCCCCCTTCTCCTGATGGAGTTGTAGAAGTATACTGTGTATTTAACAACAAAACCCTAACACTAGGTAGAAATGTAGTTCAGGATAGTCAATTCTATATAGTAATATAGATTATATGGAAAGTATAGATCCTTTTTTTTTTTTTTTTTTTTCAAAGGAAGCATGTTTCCAGCCCTCATGGTTGCAGAAAAAAAGCTTGAGAATATGACCTAACTCTACCCTCAAGGTCTTTAAAAAAAAAAAAAAATCAAGGTAAAATCAAAAGAACCTCAATTTTAATTATTTTTAAGTCTCATTATTTTTGACAATCTAATTCCTGATTTTGTGAACACTTGGGGTTTTCATTACTGGCATCATCAAAGCTGGTATATGCAAACAGTCCTTTTTCATAACTATTTTCCTTTGCTTATTTGGCTAAAATGAATACATTTACAGATGCAGAAATGGCTGATATGAGGATACAAAAAAACCCAGCAACACTTAGTTATATAGCATCTCTCATACTAGGATTGTAAACTCTAGGACATGGACCTTCTTATGCGTGTGCGCACAGTACAAAGGGGCCCTGAGTAGGTCATCTAGATCAAAATGCAGAAAGAATAGATAAATAACACAACCACTACACACAAGGGATTCCAACCACTTTACAAATGTTAATTAAGTTCCACAACTCCCCTATGAGGGAAGAAAGTATGACTTTTTCCATACTGCAGATGGGGAAACTGAGGCACAGATCAGTTCAATGACTTGGTCAAAGTGAAACAAGACAGGGATAGATCTCAGGAGTGGATTCTCAGTCCTTATACTTCAGGAATTTAGAACACACGAGCATAACAGGTTATTTTTGTAGAGGGAAAAGCAATGTGATACTACTATTGTTTATTTGGGAAAATATCAGCGAATGGTTCACCATAAGCATGCGTGAATGCATCATCATTCATATGTTAGTTCAGCTGAGTCTGTGGCTGTGACTACTCTGCTGGTTAGTGTCAGGTGTAAAATTGTTCAGGAAACATTGAGAAACAACATCAGTGATAGCCAAGACCATTGGGTTGGCTTTGAATGAAAGTCTTAAAGACAGAGTCATTCTGGAGTGGCAAATACATTTATGAGCATGACTATCTAGTGAACTAGTTATGACAGAAGATCACTTGAGTGAAATGAATTTGCATCCTGGGACCAAAAATAGAATGCAGAAAAGAAGTGTTGCTATAGATGCTGTCAAGCAGAGGGATGCAGCTCCACAGAACAATAGTAGTTGTCACCCGTGAAGAAGTGCTGGCTATGCTTGGGAAGACAAATGGTGCAGTTACCTAGCTGAGGACAGTACATGTCTGATTTTTTTTTTTAATTACCATTTTTATGAACAAGCCTTGGAATCAAAAGGACATATACTAAGAATAGAGGTCACACGGTTTAAGCAGCAGTATGAAGGTCTATTGTGGAAATATATTATGGGCCATAACTTCAGCTGATAATTTAGGTGAAGCTGCCCAGTCTACACCAGCTGAGCATCTGGCACATATCATTCAGCAATGAACAGTTTCCTCTTCAATGTAGCGCTGTACGCGTTAGTTGTGATTGACTTTAAAAGTTAATGGTTTTACTCAGAAAAGCAATATATTTTCTCACACCTATATTTCAACAAATGGTTTCACTGGATTCCTAACTTGCTTCACACCCTATTTCTATCAGTAAGTAGAAATCACCTTTTGCTCTGATCTTGTTAAATCTCACAAGCTAAACAGGGTTGGCCCTTGGATGGGAGACTTTCAAGGAATCCCCACATTCTACCAAAAGTAGGGGTATTATTTACAGCTGGACAAATAATGGATTTTTCAGTTCACTGGCAATTAAATAAAAAAATTCAGACAAACTGAAATTTTTCAAATTTTTTTGGCAAATCAAAAAGCTGGAAACCATTTTTAATTGAGTCAAATGAATCATTTTGTTCACCCAGACTTGAATTTTTGTTTCGATTTCAGGCATTTTAACAAAAGCAAAAGGAGGACTAGATTCACAAAATCAAGGTGAGGGGAAGGAAGGGGGGAAACTCCCTTATAATTTTTAGCCCCATGGTTAGGGTACTCATCTGGCAGAAGCAGATTCAATTCCCCCTCTGCCTGATGTGGAGAAGGGATTTGAACCACCATCTTGCACATGGCAGGACAGTGCCCTAGCCACTGGGCTATGGAATATTCTGATGTGGGTCACTCTCAATCTCTCCTGTTGAAGCTGTTCAAGTTTGTGTAAAAATAATTAAATAGTCATTAGAACACAGACCTGAACTTGGGTCTCCCACATTCTAAGTGTGTGGCCTAACTACCAGGTGAAGAAATTCTCATTTTTTTCCCTAGCTCAGTGACTATTCATTGTCATTCATTCAACACAAATTTGCAAATAGTTTTGAGATGAGAGTTGACCAAAATTGCATTTTTTTTTGACAAATATTTGGTGGTGCATAGTTTTTTTGCCCAACACTAGTGTTAATAAACATGTGATGTTCTTCCCTCTGAATCAACGACTATGTTTCATGGTGAAGGGACTGAAATTTGGACTTGTCCAAATTCTGGGATATTGTGTATATTTTATATAGATATATTATATATATCTCCTAAATCAATGTAAAAAAATGACAGTATTAGATTGAGAAACAGTTCTAAAGTCTGATATTTAATGAAACACCAGCACAGGGGAAAAAAGGTTTACTGCAACACTGAACCACCAACATTCCCCAATGGTATAAAGAATTTTTATTACTGTCAAGTTGAGACATATTATACCTTAATGTGTCATTCAGATTACCACCATGATTTTCTTCACCTGCTTGTCAAAACTGACATGAATGTAGCAGCCACTAGTTTGAGAATTCCTACACCTAGAAAAATTAATGCCTTTATATCATTTGAAAACAAATGGAATGCCAGCTTTCAATCTGTGTCCAGGATTAATCTCCAGTTCCAGCAGTCAATGAGGCATCAGATGCTAAAAACCAGGTGGATACATGTAAGAGTGATGCAAAGCTGCTTATAGTTGACAGACCAGTACACATGCTTTCAGAAACAGTCAACATTTCCAAGAACTGGTCTTGGATCATTGATCATGAAGAAAAATAATACTCCCTGTGCTGCTAAAGGGCACTGGTGCTAGAGGTGTTTTCAGAAGAGACAGAAAACCAAGATCCTGATCACTTGTGGTCATTAAAGATCCCATGACAATCTTCCTAACAGTAGTGTGTCCAGCATCCTGGCTAAATTCTAATTTGAATAGTTCCCACCTCTTCAGCCTAGCCAAAACCCCCTCTTCACTTCCTGTCCCAAATTTTATGTAACAACTGTTTGTGCTTCTCAAAACATTGCCACATGTCTGTTCATAGTGGATGAAAAGATCTTTATACAATTTGTTCAACTGTTAAGATCTTTCGGATCCTTTGGGAAGAACAGTGCTAAAAAAACTCCATATGTTTATCATAGCAAGTTAAACTCCAGGTTTCAATCTGTTAAGAAGACAGTGCAATTTGTGGTGTTCTTCTGACACTAAAGGACATTTTTCAAAGGATGTTTAAATTTGTGCCTGCCACAATAGCTATTTGTTACAAATCATGTAATTTAACAGTTATCTACAGAATTTGACACACAGCTGCTATAACATGAAAGTTTACAGGTGCAATTTTGCAGATTGTGCTGAGGCCCCTTGAAAATGTGGCCCTTAATATGATATATGATATAAGGGTTTGTCCTAAAGCCTTGGCAGCAGATCCTCAGCTGGTGTAAATTCTCAGAGCTCCATTAACATTGACTTCAATGCTCTTATAACAATTTATACCAGATGAGGATTTGTCTCCCATTATATCTAGCATAAAAAAACAAAACTTTTTTTTTTTTTTTAAAGGCAATGCTTTCTATGTATAGCATAATGAAGCAACAACAAGCAAATAGAAGCAAATGCTTGGTAAATTCACCTCTAAAATTGCAAAAACTTACAAAGAACTCTATTAATAGTTCCAGAGGGGTAGCCGTGTTAGTCTGTATACAGCAAAAACAACAAGAGTCCTGTAGCACCTTAAAGACGAACAAACCACAAAAGCTTATGCCCGCAGAAATTTGTTAGTTTTTGGGCTGGTTCACACTTATCGCATGATTCGGCGGCAGTCAACGGGAGTTACGCAAACTATGCAGAGTAGTTTGCGTAACTCCCGTTGACTGCTCTGCTTCCCTTCTGCATGCTGTTCTCACTGCGCTGAGCCGATGGGAACTGCATTCCCGTCGGCTCAGCGCTATGTTACTTGGGGGGGTGGACTTACTCAGTCGACTTCCTGATCGATTGAGCATGTCTCACTGATCGATCAAGAAAGATCGATCTGGCAGTGGCGATTTTGTTGCCGTCAGTCTGAACATAGTCTTTATGGTGCTACAGGACTCTCGTTGTTTCTATTAATAGTTCTAAATCTCCCCTCTCTTATTCTTCATTCTCTTCCTTTAAATCTAGAGTCTTAAGGCCGGTTTCTACTGTGCAATGTGTCCATGCTCCATTGACTTCAGTAGAGAAGTACTTGCGAAGTACTAACAGCAGAAAATTTAGTCTTTCGTCACGACGTAAGAGAGTTATTGGCAATTGTTTACTAATTAAGTCTAAAGCCTAATGAATCATATTTGCATGACAAAATATTGTTAAGGTAATTTGCTCTTTCCTTGCTGTTTTATAAACTTCTGTGTCATCCTATAAAACAATTCTACAACAGTGTTACCACAGTGGGGAACCAACTATAACTAATTATCAAGAACTTCAGGCTTTCACCAGCACTGGTGCAATTATGTATGTGAACAAAGACAAGACCCATCAGAAAATAATAGCATTGTCCTGATGAACTAGACAGGTATGTGATGAATTATCAATGGTCACCTAGAACAGTGGTAATCAAATTTTGGTAGATTGCCCTAATTTCCTATGAGATGTTAAACAGCCTCAGTTCCTATTAGAGCAAATGGAAATCAAAAATGCTCTATATCATTTCCAGGGAACAGCATTTCACAGGATTGGGCCCTAAATTCTTGACTCTTCATCAGTTAGCACACGGTTCTTGCTATTCAGCTGTACACACTCTAACACACTGGAGAGTAGACTGCTCTCTTAATCTGGGGTCTGGAGCACTCCTAGCTCCACAATGGTTGAGAATGTTGACAGTACTACCAAGCAGTCTGGGGGCAGGAGGGAGCAGGCAGGGGAAGAGGACTAAAGAACACAGTGAAAATCTGTGAGTGGGCAGTATCAATTCTGAATGCTCAGTCGAGAGAAAAGTAATAAAATTGATGCTAGAAGTGTATTTGCTGTTTTAATTAAATCAAGTTCTGAGAGAGTTCTGTGTAAAAAATTAGCTCTACAGGTGCCTACCACAAATTAGCTGAATTGGTACAAGTTGAATTGACATAAGTGCATAAATTCAATTTGTAAATAGCACTTCATACCACAGGCAATAGAAGTCTAATTTTTCTTGTAGAATAATTCAGCTAATAAGTATCCCTATTATAAATATTAAATATTATAAAATTGAAGAAAATAAAACCCAAACTGCCCATTATGACTGGCTGCCCCTTCTTCATCGGATAGCCCTACAGAGAGGGTTCCATCCATACCCAGCTTTCAGTGAATACAGTCTGGCCTATAACTCAGTAGAAAGGTAATTCCTGGATTCTGCAAAGACACGTCCTCAAAGCAGCAATTTAAAGCTTTTGAAACAGAGTTTGAAGCGAGAATGACCTTACATCTTTAACTACACATCTTAATCTTGCTGCAAATGTAAATTACAAATCATTTTGTAGTGTTACTAGTCTTTTGAGGTAACTGTGTTCACACACATCTATACACTCTATGCGGGATTTTTTAAATGGGGTTGTTAAATCCCTATTACAGTACACTGACTTTCAAAAAAGTGTTCATGTTAATTTATTTTTCACATCAATTCCCCTATTACTGAGAATAAAGGAAGGAGACAAAATAAAACTTACATCCCCAGCCCCCATTACACTTCTCCCTCTGGATCCTTCTTCCAGCAAAGATTTCCTGTGAAGGAGCACGTCAGCACAGCATGTCAGAGACTAGTAACAGTGACACAAGTGAATTTTAATAGCAAGAGAAACTGTCAGAGCATGAAGCTCAAATGGGCCATAACTACACTCAGGATTTTTCTGCACTCTGCAGATGGGCCCTCACCTACCGATAACGGCAACATTCAGGTTGTATAGATCTCTCATTAAGAGAGATTCCAATTCCTCAATATTGTCATAGGACAGTGTATATACGGAGAAGTTGCTATAGAGAGGTCAGCTAGAAGATACAAGTCTACACCCATTCACACATATAGGGCCACCATCACAAGGGGAGAAATAAGGACATTGACTTAGGCTCAGCATGGTCTCAGAAAAGTGTGGCAAGACTGGGTTGATCTATTCAGTGACTCAGATTCAAAGACGTTAAGGCCAGAAGGTCATCTAGTCTGACTTTCTGTACATTACAAGCTACAGAACCTCATCCACCCACCTCTGCAATAGCCCCATAACCTCTGGCTGAGTAACTGAAGTCCTCAAATCATGATTCAAAGATGTCAGGCTACAGAAAATCCACCACTGGTTACTCTAGTTCAAACCAGCAAGTGACCCATGCCCCATCCTGCAAAAGAAGACAAAAACAAAAACAAAACAGTCTGCCATCTGACTTAGGTGAAAATTTATTTCTGACTCCAAATATGTTGATTAGTTAGACCCTGAGCAACCACCAGCCAGTCACCTAGGAAAGAATTATCTGTAGTAACTCAGAGCCCTCCCTATGTAGTGTCCCATCTCCAGCTGTTGAAGATATTGACTAATAGCAGACATGGAAGGGGCACATGCCTCTGTAGGCAACTTCACCATACCATCCCCTCCATAAACTTATCAAACTCAGGCCTGGTCTACGCTAGAGTTTGGTCAACAAAGCAGCTTACGCTGATCTAACTCTATCAGTGTCTATACTGCAATGATGCTCCCGCTGATGTAAGTTGCCCACTACATCAACTTAACTCCATCTCCGTGAGAGGCTTAGCACTTAGGTGGCTGTAGTTAGGGCAATGCAGTGTCCTTGGAGATACTGAGTTACTTACATTGGCTGTCTGCTGTCAGCCCTTGGAGGTGGGGGATGGAGGGGGGTCTCCAGCTATGAGCCCAACACAGGACTGACAGCCAGAGCCCAAATAGTAAATAGCAGAAGCCATGAAACTGACAAGAATGTCAGTTTCACTGCAGGTATGCTCTCTGATGTGAAACTGAGCCCACATCCAGCTCACAGCTTGGGCTGTCTTCACTCAGCCCCACTTCACTCAGCATGGCACTACTGTCAGGAGGGTCAGGCGGACATCAACAGCTGATTTAATTGCTGTGATGACTGTAAGTCAACCTTATAGGCATGGGACAAAGAAGGCAGGCGCTGGGCCAAATTCCTGGGGGGCTGGGAATTAGACCCAGACTTTGGACATGAATTGTCCTCCACGGGACCCCTGACTTGGGCTATAAAGGCCATGTACTACACAAGCAATAATCATGTGCTGATCACAGCAGCTTCCTAGCCTTGGAGTTAGGGACGAGGGAAGTAAACGCTGAAGCAGGGCAAAATGACCTGACCGATAGGTACCATGGTAACGGGATTATGATAGGGGCAGGCCATGCCCCCCCTTCAATTCCTCCCCTCACCATCTGAACAAAAAAGGTGATAAGACATGCTCTCTCAGACAGTATGCCTGTTAGAGAAAGCTCGGGGTATCTCCCCCATGTTCTTCCCTTGCAAATGGTTCGTTAAGGAAATGTATGGTCATTCCTGCTGTCAAGATAGTCAAATTAATGGCGAAAAGGCATATGCTACACAGGTTAAATGATAAATAATAAATGGGTGGGTATAATTATATGCCCCCATAGCCATTAATATTCATTTTATAACCATTTATATCACCAAATAACGGTTTTATGGGGCGTTGTAGAAGTGTGTGTATTTACACATTATTTTAAATAAAAAGTTGTAAAGTAGTTAACTCGGGGCTCACTTTATTGGTCGCGAGGTGAAGGGAAACGAGTGGAATAGAGGCTGTAACCAAATAAACATTCCTTATCACTCCATCAAGCTCAATTTTTCTTCAATCGACCCTGCAATAAACCTAACTTAAGTCGACCTAATTTTGTAGTGTAGACAAGCCCCAAGCATCAAAACAAATTAGGTTTCCAATCATCAGAGGAGTGAAGTTCCCCAGGGGTCGGTCCTGGGGCCGGTTTTGTTCAACATCTTTATTAATGATCTGGAGGATGGGGTAGATTGCACCCTCAGCAAGTTTGCGGATGACACTAAGCTGGGGGGAGTGGTAGATACCCTGGAAGGTAGGAATAGGATACAGAGTGACCTAAACAAACTGGAGGTTTGGGCCAAAAGAAATCTCATGAGGTTCAACAAAGAAAAGTGCAGAATCCTCCACTTAGGAAGGAAGAATCCCATGCACAGCTATAGACTGGGGACCGACGAGCTAGGCAGCAGCTCTGCAGAAAAGGACCTGGGGGTAACAGTGGATAAAAAGCTGGATATGAGTCAGCAGTGTGCCCTGGTTGTCAAGAAGGCTAATAGCATATTGGGCTGCATTAGGAGGGGCATTGCCAGCAGGTCACGGGAAGTGATTATTCCCCTCTATTCGGCATTGGTGAGGCCGCATTTAGAATAGTGTGTCCAGTTTTGGGCCCCCCCACTACAAAAAGGATGTGGACAAGTTGGAGAGAGTACAGCGGAGGGCAACAAAAATGATTAGGGGGCTGGAGCACAGGACTTATGAGGAGAGGCTGAGGGAACTGGGCTTGTTTAGTCTGCAAAAGAGAAGAATGAGGGGGGATTTGATAGCGGCCTTTAACTACCTGAAAGGGGGTTCCAGAGAGGATGGGGCTAGGCTGTTCTCGGTGGTGACAGATGACAGAACAAGGAGCAATGGTCTCAAGCTGCAGGGGAGGAGGTCTAGGTTGGACATTAGGAAAAAGTTTTTCACTAGGAGGGTGGTGAAGCACTGGAATGGGTTACCTAGAGAAGTGGTGGAATCTCCATCTTTAGAGGTTTTTAAGCTGAGGCTTGACAAAGCCCTGGCTGGGATGATATAGCTGAGGTTAGTCCTGCTTTGAGCAGGGGGTTGGACTAGATGACCTCCTGAGATCCCTTCCAACTCTAATATTCTATGATTCTAAGTTCTGGAGCAGCCTTCCAAGGGGAGTAGTGGAGGAAAAAACCCTTTATCTTATTTCAAGCCTAAATTTGTTGATGGCTAGTTTGCATTCATTTGTTCTTGTGCCAAAATTGGCCCTTAAATTAAGTAACTCCTCTCCCTCCCTGATGTTTGTCTCTCTGTTGTATTTTTATACAGAACAATCATCTCTCTCCTCAGTATTTGTTTTGTTAGGCAAAACAAGCCAAGCTCCTTAAGTCTCCTCTAACTGTAAGGCAGGTTCTTCATTCCTCTAACCATTCTAGGAGCCCTTTTCTGCACCTGTTCCAGTCTGAATTCATCTTTCCTAAACACTGGAGATGAGAATTGCTCACAGTATTCCAGATGAGATCTCACCAGTGCCTCATATAAAGGTAATAGCACTTCCCTCTCTCTACTGAAAATACCTCGCCAGATGCAACCTAGGATTGCATTAGCATTTTTCAAGGCCACGTCACATTGGCAGCTCATAATCATCCTATGATTGACCAATATACCCAGGTCTTTCTCTTCCTCTGTCACTTCCTACTGATATATCCCCAGCTTATAGCAAAACCTCGTTAGTCCCTATGTGTGTGAATCTTGCATTTTGCACAATTAAATTTCATCCCATTTCTATTACTCCAGTTTTCAAGTTCGTCCAAATCTTCTTGTAAGATATTCTTGTTCTTCTCCATGTTGGCAGTATCCCCCAATTTTCTGTCACTTGCAAATCTTATTTACATAGTCTAATATTTTTTGCCAAGGTCATTAATGAAAATATTCATCTGATCCTTGAGGAAATCTACTAGGAACCTCCCTCCCACCTAACAGTTAACATGACCCATTATAGTCTCCCCTTCAACAAGTTCCTTACCCACCTTTTGATTCTTGTATTAATCCCCATCTTCTCCAATTTAATTAATAATGTGGCATTGTATCAAATGCTTTACCGAAATCCAGATAGAAAATACAGTAGATCAAATATTTCTCTAGAAAATCAGTTATCTTCTCAAAGAATGAGATCCGACTGATCTGTACACCAATGTAAGGAACCTGAGTAACAAAATGGAGGACCAAGAACTGGATCCCCCATCCCCTAGGTTATTCCATCAAAAGCATAATCCCTCATATAGAAAATGTATGATATGTAAATAGAACTGTTTGCAAAAAGATTTCTCTTCAAAGTTTCCCAGGAGGCACCAAGAGCTCTTTCACAAACACTGCTATCACTATGCATCACCAGGTAATGTCCTATATAAGAAAGAACAATTCTGTACAGACATTATTGGCGGATCTCTTTTCAGATTACCCCTTTAAAATTATCTGAGTAAACCATCGTCTGTATTTCAAAAATATATTATATATATTTC
Source organism: Emydura macquarii macquarii (assembly GCF_026122565.2). Taxonomy (NCBI): domain Eukaryota; kingdom Metazoa; phylum Chordata; order Testudines; family Chelidae; genus Emydura; species Emydura macquarii. The sequence continues at coordinate 10,084,723 of NW_027132342.1, read as the reverse complement.
TGAAACTTTCAATCAATTTGCAAATATCCAGCTGTTTTGCTAACTTCTAGGACAGAAAGCTAAATAAGAAACTACAGAACAGCACAATGAATTTTTTTCAGTGTAGGACTGCATCATGCAAGTATAAGAAAAATATTAAGAAGATTTATGAAGTATTCTTTTTTTCAGTTAAAGGAGAAGATGAATATGTTGTATATTAGGCTTTCCAGCTTTGTGCAATTATAATAGAGGGACCAACACTAGGTCTATGCATTACTAAAGTCCAGGATGGGTGTTGCAGAGCATATACACCCTGTCTCCCATAGGGGGTGGGGTATAGACCCCGTGGCCATGTGGTTACATCTATCTGGCTACCCTCACCCTCAGTGTAGAGTAGCCTAGTAGCCAGAGTCAATAGCTGTTCGGGGTGGGTGGCGTAGGGACACAAGTCAATGGGGCCTCCCCCATCTTTGAGGCAGCATGGCCTGATGGCCGGAGTCCAATGGAGCAGCCGTTGCCTTCGGGGCAGCGCAGCCTAATGGCCAGAGTCAATGGCAGCCCTTATGTTCAGGGCTAGGCAGCCTAGAGGCCAGAGCCGATGGGGCCACCCCTGCCTTTGGGGCAGCATGGCCTAATGGCCAGAGTTACTAGATCAATCCGTCTGTCTTCAGGGTAGTGTGGCCTTGCAGTCAGAGTGGAAGGGGCTGCAACCTGGGGATGTGGGGTGGCTGGGGTTTGTGACTTGGCCCCTCCCTGCTCTACTGGGTACCAGCCCAGAGACCTGCTGATACAGTGACACTTATGGGTCACTGATAGGGCTCCTTCTTCACAGGCCAAATAGGCATCCCACCCTCTAGGCCACTTTCTACCCAAATTCCTGAAGCCTCTGGCCAGGCATCTTCAGCTTCTCCAGCTCCTTTGGTGGACATAGCAACCTGTGAATCCAGCTTCCATGGGGCGTCTGTGGGCTCCCCTGGCTAGAGCCTCCACCCCATGTCCTTCCTCTTCATTGTCCCACCCAGAGTGAGGTGGGCTGCTCCCCTTTATACTGAAGCAGCGGTTGGAGCATGCCCAGCAGGGGCGAGGGGGTGTGGCTTCCGCTGCCAGGAGTATTGGCTTAACCCCTTAATCTCCAGTGCAGGGCTGGTACACCACATCATAATCGGATGTAGAGTGCATCACTCCACCCAGGGAGTGAATTTCACTCTCCCAGGAGGGCACTGTGGGATAGGGCTTATGAGGTCCATGCCTGGCTCTGTCACTTATCCCTGTGTGAGACTGTAAGTGAGTCAAGCTCTCACAGTATGTCGAGACATTCTGTGGAGCAAGTCTCAGAGCCCAGTTCGCCAGATTGGGGCTCATGCTTTGGCACTAAAAACAGACATTGCGGATTCGGCTGGTTGTCAGGCTCTGAAACCCATCCCCCTTTGTAGCTTTCAGAGCCCGCGCTCCAGCCTGAGCCCGCCCCCACAGCTCCCCCACTATTTTTAGCACTGTGGCACAAGCCCACCTCTGTGACACAGGCACAGAGATTTGCTGTCGGAGACTGCTGCTCACTGTGTAGCTGTACCTTCAGTGTCATTTTTTAAAGCGTTTTTAATGAACCAGATCCTTAGCTGGCATAAAGCAGAATGCCTTCATGGGCTTCTGTGGAATTGTGCCAATTTATACCAATAGGCCCTTTGGTCCAATAACTGGAATAGGATCACTGAGCGGTAGTGTCATGAGATGACTAATCTTTCACAAAAAGATTCCAAAGTCTCCTGCACAGTCACCTAGGTAAGTTTCATCTAATCGTGAAAAATAAAAACTTGGCCGCTGATCTGGTCACAGTTGACCCTCGTAGGACTACAGTTAGGTTTAATTAGCCGTATAAATTGCTTTGAGCTCCTAGCGTGAGAGGTGCTAGAAAAGTTCAAAGTATTATTTATTGATCATCTTAGAGGAAAAGTAGATTATTTTAAAAACATTTTGGTATTATGTCAGTAAGAATAGCACTTTCATGGAATTGATGGCACTTACTAAAACAATTTCAGATTTGTACCAGCCACCCACAAACCCAGAGATGCTCCCTAATGGGAAACCAAGAAGCAGCATACAGTTGTTGACCAGAGCATTACAAACATATTAGGCAATAGAACTGGTCCAAAAAATGGAATTTCTGTCCCATGGGAAATTCCAACATTTGGAAATCTGGTTTTGTTCCAACCTGGAATGAAAATGTCAGAATTTTTGTTAAACAAAACATTTTATTTTGACTAATCGCTTCAACTTTTATGTGGACTATTCAACTATAGTAAGCTATCATAACATAATAGTTGAAATTATAACACTGAAAGAAAACATGTTATAAGGCCAAAACAAAACATTTTGATCTTATTGAAACAAAATGTTTCAATGGATTTCCTGTTGAAACTTGGACAAAAATCAATACAACAAAATTGAAGTGAGTGAGTGTGTCTGTGTGTGTGTCAGCATTTTGCAACAGAAAATTACTGTTGGAAAAATTTGTGACCAGCTATATTAAGCTGCAATGTAAAAAGTTCAAGTTACTGTATTTTTGGGGACAGCTCTTTAACTGGTTTAAATTGACATAACTCCATTGGACTTTAGGTAAGGATGTGTTCCTTTCCTCCTATGTACACATCCAATATGCATTTATAGGCAAAAAGTTAGATCATTTCATCAGTTTTCCACCAAGAAATATTGATTTAAAACTGAAAAAATAAAATATTTGTGTAATCAAAATAAGGCAGATGCTTATTGTAGGATTTTCCATCTCTAGTCCCCTGATTTACTATACAAAAAAACTAATTACTTTATGCAATTTCCCAAGTATGCACAACATTTATCAGCAACATTTTCATTACTTGAATTTCATTCTAATCAATAAAAACAGATGGTTCTTAAAAGCAGCATCTTCTCTATGATGCTGTCCTATCCATCTTCATCATGTGCAGACACTTAACAGCATTATTCTCTCAGTGCCAACTTTATAGAAACTGGGTTGCTTTATGGCACAATGCTGAGCATTTTTAAGTATATGCTATCACTTTATTAACAGCAGGACTGTTGTGTATTTGTTTTTGTTTTTTTTAACACTTACACTTACCACTAGTGGTGATGACCATGTATCTAAAACCTATTAGTGTCTTTTATAGGTCAGTTCACACAAACCATTTATTAGAGTCTATGAATATATAGCGGAGACCCTTTCGCTGGCTTATGTTGCCAACACTGAAATATGATTAAATCTAATTAAAATCCTTGAAGTACAGAGGTTATAATGGATTGAGACAGCAAGGGAAGGAAAATTCTACACATGGCTCTTACCACTACACGTTGAATTTAATGTAGTACAGGCAAGATGCAGAGGAGGGGTGCCTCTCAGGTGTCTTAGGCTGCATGACTGCTCTCTCTTTATATATAAATATATAACCTGTGTGCCAGGTTTTTAAATGAGGCTCCCAGGCCCCCCGTAGCAGTAAACTAGTGAGGTGGGATCCTCAGGACCCAGTCATGATAGGTATATACATACAGGCAAAGAGCACCTACTTTTTAACAGGTTATACACAAATGTTTTTGCCATTAAGGGTAGCATATGGCTCCATGAATGCTGACATTACAAGTCTTAGACAGAAAACAATATGAACTTTGTAGAAGAACATTTTATATATAAATGTACACAACAATAATGCTGAAATTGATAAGGGCTCTTTCTTCAGCTCCAAGCCATTGGAGAACGTCTAACAGCTAATATGAGTGATAAGAACTATTCCTGTCATACCTCATACAAAATTCAGAAACATTCAGTTTTTAGTCATAGGCTTCACACATCCCAAATTGCCCACACAGAGGCTTTTTTAAAAGATGTCTCTGCACCAGCCATTTCTGAGTACACTGAGGCCCCTCAGCACCCACTTTGACAACACCAAGCACGTCAGCTAGAAAATGCACTTTTAGAAATATAAATGCCATGCAATGCAAACTAGGCTCTATTCCCACCTCCGTCACTGACTCACTGTACATCCTTAGGCAAATCACCATTCTGCACCTTGCTTTTCCCCCACATGTCGAATGGGGATGAAGGTACTTACCCTCCTTTGTAGTTCTTAGATGGAAAGGGACATATAAATGCCAAGTTGTTTTTAATATGTAACCTACCCAACTTGACAACTCTGGGATCCCTGATCTGTGGGTTCCATTTTAATCCTTACCGTGCTGTCCTGAGGATGGATGGTAGTGCCTTGAGTCTCAGAACACTGTTGTCTCTGGTGTCTGGGAACAAAGCAGAACAACTACTAATGAAAGATTGGACCTCTGTGTGACTGATCATTTTGTAATACTGATAACAATATTATAAATGACAATGAATCTTACAAAATATGCTGTGTCAGGTACCATTGGAAAGGTGATAAGTTGCTAAGTGTAATAACATTATTTATATGTATGTATCTGTTTTGTATTATGAGTTCTAAATACCTATGGTATATTTGTATTTGAAACTTATGTTGTGTTTCTGGGTAACATGCCCAGACAGGATGGCAGCAGCACTAAGCCTGTTTAATGGTCCATCAAGGGAACTCACAGGTACAATGAATCCAGTGAAAGAACTCAGGGGGTACACCTTACGAGTCACCAGGACATGAAAGAACATGCTTATGGACAGGGGACTCTGAGGCTTTTCCATGCCATGTGCTGTGTTTGGGACAAGTCACATGGCAAAGAGACATAAAAGGCTAAGGCACCATCTCCACCTTGTCTTCATTCCTGCTTCCTACCTCTGGATCAATTCATCTACAACTGAAGGTGTGAAAGAAAGGACTGAGACCCATCCAGGTACTGAATGTACACCAGAGGAACTGTAAAAGCTTGCAAACTGCACCATTCTGCTGAGAATCTGATATATGTGGACTTTGAAGTCATTTGTATGGATCTGATTGCTTTGACCATTTAACATCTCTCATCTTGTTTGTTTCTTTCCTTTTATAATAAATCTTTAGTTTTAGTTACTAAAGGATTGGCTGGCAGCATGGTATTTTGGGTAAGATCCAAGTTTATATTGATCTGGTAACATGGCTGACCCTTTGGGGATCAGGAAAACATTTTGGTAAAGGGAATAGAGTTTTAAACAACTTATCTGTTTACTGGACCCAGTTGCTGATTAGGAGCCAGAGACTGAAATGCAATAAGGGGGGCTGTGTATTTCTTGTTGTAGCTTCTTGGTAACCACTGTGGGAAATGAGGAGCAGTGTTTGTTACTGGTCAGGGAATGTAACTTCTGTGTTGCCCACTAGTTCTGGGAGAATCTGCTTTCCTTTTGCAGCCTGCCCTGAACTTGGCATTTTTCAGGTGGGCTACCCTAGGCACAGACTGGTCACACTCCAATTACCCTTATAAAACCAAAGAAAATTAATCTGAAACTGACACCCAAACAGTCACATACATATATATATAGTCCCTGCTGATCCATCTGCACAACCTGCTACATGTCAGCTGCTTTACTAAAGAGGAGATGGGGAACTGGAATTGGAGAATCCTTTAGCTATAGAATCAACTTTTGTTTTAAACCACCACACTTTCCCACTTTCTGAAGAAGTCCTTTCACTTCCACAACATTCCTTCAGCTCCTCTTTTTATTTTTTTCTTAAACAAGTTCTAGCTACAAAACATCAGATTAGCAAGTGGTGAAACTGACTGAAAACTATGGACTGACACAAACCCTCTTCATTAGCATCCAAATTAGCATCAGACTGATAGATTGACTGCATCAGGAGTTCTGGACTGGAGTCAAGTGGGGGAGGTAAAAAGAGCTTAACTTGACATCAACAGCCAAATCGCTAGCACGTTGCTTGTCATATCACCAACAAAAGAACCAAATTGATATTAGCTGTTAAAGAAAAGAAAGGATTCTACTACACACATTAGATGTGAAAAGGCAAAGAAATAGACATCTGACTTTTACTGCCTTTTTTAGCAATTCTGTAAGCCAGAAAGGGGGGTGTGAGGGTAGAAGGAAAGAAAATTCTAAGGATATTCAATGTTTCTAGTAATGTTTAATGCATGAAAAAACATTTCAGCAAAATCCCTGAATCCCATAGCCAGGAATAAAGGGAAATTTAATTGTTAAACTTATTAGCGAAAGCATGTTAGTCTTTTTTCCCCTCCAATTTTGATCCATTGAGGACATTAGTAACAGAACAAATTTATAGCAGGTATCCTTATGGAAAGAACCAGATTGTATCTGCCTCTCTTTTCTTCAGCTGGATGCACAGTATAAATCATGGGACATGTTGCAACCATCATGACTGACAAGAAGATACAGAAAAATTTGAAGTCTTTCCACATACAATTGCACCATTAGTCAGTCAAGTATAGCATACAACCTAAGTCATTATGGACTCTATCTGGATCTGGTGTAAGAGGCTACCCCCACCACTGACTTCAAGTAAGTTGCCCTTGCTCACATCAGTTCTGAATTTGGGTTTTTGTCCTTGGAGACCAAAAGGAAATAGTGTGCTACAGTTTCTCACTTGGTTATGAAAAGTAAACACAAGGTCAGATATGTAAGGGTATGTAGGTGCCTAACTCCCATTGAAACCATTGTCGCACCTATGTGCCTAGCAGAATTTTCAGAAGCACCTGTCAGCATCTTTAAAAATACCTTTAAAAACATCTAAATTGGAAATGCATTTGCTCATCCTGCCCCATAATCCCCAGTTCAACAAGGTTCTTAAGTAGCTTCAATGGGACAACTTACATGCTTAAAGTTAGACACGTGCTTAAGTATCTTGATGTGACATGGCCTTTCATGCCCCAGCAACGTGCTATTATGTGGGGACTGCAGAGTTTGGATGCTTAGAGCTGAAAATTGCAGTAAAATAGTTATTCAACACACTTGGCCTCCTTTCTTGTTTGTTTTTCTAAAACAGCCTTAGACTTCTACAGATACATTTGCTAATCAAAAGCTTTTGAAAATGGTGAACATTTCAACCTATGGATTAGTTCATTAACGATTCATCTGTATGGAGTCATCTCTATGCATCATTCACAATTCACGCTGTATGGCTGCTCACTTAAGTCACTGGGCATTATTTCTGCTCCCAAATCCACACAGAGTTTTCAGAATGGCTTAGTGAGCACTTCTGGTGTGAAGACTCTTGGAAATAATTATTTGTGCCAATATTTGCCTGTGAATATATTTTTGCAAAAGCATGAGCCACACTTACTCTTCTGCAAACCTTCTTACGAACAAAACTTCCCCTGGCACAAAATGTTCATGCAAAGTAAGTGGAAGTTCTGAGGCAAAATCATGGGCAGGGGATAGGAGGGTTGCAAACAAATGGGACTTAATACATTTTTGTAATATTTGTCCAGTTCTAGTGGAAAGCTCCATGACCTGCCCATCGTCATGATGGCATGGAAGAATGGTGCACAGGGAGCATGGTCAATCCCAGAAGGAGGGGTAGGGGGGTGACTGGAAATACCTCTAGCAAATCTCCTGTCTCTAGGTGACCCATGAAAGGCTTCAACACCCTCATCTAGAAGGATGGATTACTCTGTCATTAGCAGAAAATAGAGGAAAATTTTAGTCAAAGCAAATGTTTTCAAATCCAACAGCTCATTGCACCTCTACACTTCTTGGAATAATAAATTGTTACAACTCAACCTTATTTATAACTATGACTTTAGCATTTTAGATGTTAAAATAGGAGTCAGAAAGAAAATGGAGGAGAGGAGTGCAGCGACACTAATTCTTCACTAACTTCTTTCCCCGCTTTACCATCTGTGGTGGATTTGTTTGATTATTTTCCATCTAAAAGAATTTAAACAATGTGATAAGACTCTACCATTCCTCACTTGTCCTTTTCAGCTGCCTGTCCACAAAATGATTTCCCTAGTTTCTGAACATTTCTTTCATCCAAGGGGATTCTATGTCTAACCAATGATGATAAAAAATTAAATTGCATTGTGCTTCATGGACACAGAGAAGAAACTCAAAGATTAAATTCTGCTTGCAATCCATCAAACTGCATTCTAGACAATGTTGGATTAAGATTACAGACATTTGGGATAGGTCTCTCAGTACTTAATTCACAAAGTACCACTTTTTAGTTGTCTTTCAAAAGCAGTCAGTCCCAATTCAGTTCCTAGTAGAAGAGATTGAAGACAATGCCAAAGGTTAGGGCACAGGCCCAGCACTTAGGAGACCCAGGTTCAATTTTTCTGCTGCAACATGGCCTTCCTGTGTTACAACGGACAAGTCACAAAGCCCTTGTCTACATGAACAGTGCATTTTTTGGCATGATGGGGTATGAATCTACTCCACACTGGCCTTCTGCAGACCAATTGTCTGTGTAGACTCTGCTGAGGCACATTAACAGTTTGTAAATGCGAACGCTTACCAGCAGGGTCCATGTGGACAGTTTGTCCCTGGCAGGCTAGTATGGGGTAGATTCACCCCGCAGCTTGCCATGAACTAACTGTTAATGTAGACAAGACCTTAGTCCAGGGGGAGCCAAACTGTGGCTCTTTTACAGTTAGTTAAAGTGGGGCTCGCAGACCCCCCAACTCCCCTCCCCACATATTCTGCCTACCAGATTGGGGTGGAGGAGTTCAGAGTTTCTGCCATGCAGTGGGGTGGTGGGACCAGAGGTTTCTGCCCAGCAAGGGGGGGGAGTTTGAGGGCTTCAGCCCTAGGGGACACGCCTGTCTCGGATCAGGGCTTCAACCCCACAGTGAGGTGATGGGGCTAGATGCTTCTGCCTTGTGGGAGGCATCTGCCGGGCCTCCAGGCTTCTGCCCTGTGGCAGAGTGATGGTGGGGTTCCTGCCACGTGGGGCACGCATGCTATGTCCTGAGCCCCACCACCACCCCTCTGGGCTGAAGCCCGGAGGCCTGGCAGGCATGCGCCAGCTCTTGAACTTCTGAAGATTGTTTTATGTGGCTCCAAGGGTCAGTACGTTTAGCCACCCCTGTTTTAGTCTCTCTGTACCTCAGTACCCCATCTGTAAAATGGGGAAAACACTGCCCTGCCTCACACATGTGTTGGGAGGATAAATACAGTAAAGAATATGAGATGCTCATATACTGTAGTATCAGGTGTCACAGAAGTACATAAAAGAATATAGCAGTTTACATCATAAAAGTTACCACACCACCTTCTTTGTTGGCAGCCTCAGCTTTCAAGCATATCACACCATCATTACCCAGTCTGGCTTTGGCTAGCCATTGCCTCAATTTTCTCCTCTTCAGCTCCCCAGTAGCTTCAACATAGGCTTTCATGGGACAAGGAACACCCCTCCATAGGGTCTGGATTTATTAACAAAACTCCAAAAGAAACACAAGAACTCTCACCCAGCCTTCCTACCTGACTCCTGTTCCCTGCAGGCTTGCAATCCCCAGGCCCTCTGCCTTGGAGCTAGAGAGAGGTCCCCTGGGGAGAGCAACTCATTCAGCTTTCCTATTCCTTTGAGTCTCTTTGCTTTCTCAAAAAGCAACTCCCAGGGCTTCTTACCTGGAATCTGTCCTCTCTCCTTTGACTCTCCACAGGCTTCTGTTTGAGCTCTATCCCAGAAGGACTGATTTTTGCCACTTGACCTGCCTGCTGTGTGAGATTCTTCATTAGCTCCACCTGGTGACTGGAGTTAAGTGGAACACAGCTGAGGCTGGATCCCTCTCCCTTTAAACTGCCAGTCCTCACCCTGTGAGAAAGCCAAAGAATGAATGGATAGGGAAACAGATTCTGACCCCTTCCAAAAAAAAAAAAAATGCATGAAGCATTGTGTGGAGGTTTGCATTGCCACTGCCCCTGCTAACCTTGCTGCTTTGGAAAGTAAGATTTCAGTTGAAAGTATAGTTATTACAATAGGACATACAGGGACCAGCTAAGATCATATCCTCCTTGTGACCAGCACAGACTGCTCCTGCCCTGAGCAGCTGGCACTCTAAATATACAAGCAAAAATTATGGGAGACAGGAAGTAATAACATCCTCATTTTACACATGGGAAAGTGAGGCACAAAGATCAGGGATTTGCCCAAATTCTTCCAGGCAATCCGTAGTAGAGCTGGGAATTGAACCCGGATCTCCTGAAGGCCTTAATCAGAAAATTATCTTTCACCAGCACTAAATTCACCCCAATAAATAAATAAAAAGAAAAGAAAAGCAGCTGCTCATGAAAAAAGCCTCACACTGCATTGTGACCAAGCTGATGAAGGAAGGCTGAGCACAATCAGAATCAGGATGGACAATGAAAAGAGAATATCAATCAATAGCCCTTGAAGAATTTAAGGGAAAGTGTTTTCTTTCCAGTCTATGAATTGCTCTCAAAAAGACTAACTTTACTCAGAGCCTAGGTAATAGCCCAAAGTCCCAAAAGGAGCTGGAAGGGGGAGTCTGGGTAACAGGGAAAGGTTTAGTTTCAGTTTTAACAACAACACACAAAAGCCTCCATCTGATGTAGCTGAACTACAGAAGCACTGTGCAATCAACCACAAAACAGAAGAGAAGGTTTGCAAAATAAAACCCCCAAAACAACCCTCCCCCCTCTCTCTCTCTCACACACACACACACACACACACACACTATTCTAGTTTTTTTTTTAAAAGTGTAAAATAGAAAGCCAATATCCACAATCTATTCATGACTGTCTGATTTTTCAGATGAGATTAGAGTCCACCAAGTAGTTTAAAGCAGCAAAAATCCCAAGTATGATAAAAAAAAAATCTTTAACTTCTTTTATGTTTCAGCAGAATTGAAAAACCAGTAATGTGTGATCTTATTATAACAAGCAGCTGAGGACAGTGGGATTTTCAGATGAAAGGCTTACCATCCTAGAATCAAAATACACAATGAGGTATAGTCTCTCCTCATTTGCATCTGAAAGGTACGGTAGATTACACAAGAGACCATCTCACATGTATTCACATGCTGCTGTTTACGATTGCTGTTGAGAGCAGCCCAACCCATCAATATATTCTCAAATACCCCCAAATTTCTAATTTACCAAGGATGGGTCAATTGAGGAAGAACAGCCCATTTTTACATTACAGGCTCTGATTGGCCAATGCTTTGACATAATTTCAAAATGTATTGCTTTAAGAGAAGATGACTTCTAAGAGTTACTACCACCCATTCATTCAAAAGTAGGGAAATTACACAGAATACCCAGTTCTTTCCAGAGGTTTCCAAATTTCATTGGCTGGAATTAATGGCACTCCACCAGGGATAAATTTAGGGGGCTATGATTCTATGGAATAAAGGGTGGATGGAAGAGATAGAAATAAAGAGTATAAATAAAATCAAGGAGCATTTTTCCATAGAAATAGAAGCAAGAAGTGAGGGTTATGAACATGATAACAAGGGTCCCTTTTAGATCATCTAATCCATCTTCATGGCAGTATAGGACACTTCCCTATTGTGTATTTATTAGTTTCCTGTCAACTAGTTTGAGAGGTGATGGTGTTTCCACCACTTCCGTTGGCAGTCTATTCCACACCCCCAAAAAAACTCACTATCAGAATTTGTTTTCCTGACATTAATATTAGATATTTGATTTTTTTGCTCCATTTTTAGAATCATCTGCAAATGTGGAGATGGAAATAGAGCTGGGGAACTGTATCCTTTGTGACTCTGTAAAAGATTATCCACCTGCTTTTCAGCTTTGATGTATTTTATAAACTGTCTGTGATCTGTAGATTTATTTCCCACTGATTTTAATTTTCCCCACTATGCTTCAAGTTAACCACAATTTAGATGGAAATATTTCATGGTGGAAAGGTAGCTATGAATGGGCCACAAACAGAGGAGGGCTTTAAAGTTGCCTGGTACTAATATACTGGTAACTATTACATATACAGGCTCAGAATTTCAAAGGGGTCACAAGGTCTAAGGCACCTACCTGCAATTGAAAGTTAATGGGATTTGGGTGCCCAACATTTGAAAATTCAAGGCATACCACATATTATCACTCATCTAGCAATGGCACTCAAAACATGATACTAAAACTGGATGGGAAAGAATTTTTTTATTATATATTTGTGGAGCAACGGTTCTATAGATCTGGTTGGGGGTTGCTTCCTTACACCGCATGGAAACAGCGAAGTACTCAGCTTGGCTCTTCTCTGCAATACAATGGACATGACTAGATGTGAAAGCAAAGATAGCATATGACAAATAGAGAGTCTGGCCTAAGTAGATTTGTAATGAGTAGCTGCTCTATACCAAAAGAGGCCTTTATTCAGAAGGGACTTTGAATTTTTAACAGAGTACATTTTGAAAGAATGACAGGAAGTCTGGAAAGGATCTGAAATGAGAAGAAGAAAATGCAAAGTGTTCAAACAGATTTAATGGCATTGTGTCTGCCATCTGCTTTTCTACTGCTGACTGTGTGATGAATTCAGTCAGAAGTAAAAAACTGACAATTTGGAGGAACAAGGAAACGCAAAAATTAATCAATGTTAAGAAAGAAAGCCCTCAGAGAGGAACAAAATGCCAGGTACCTTGTAGGAGGTAGATGGGAACATTTACAGAGAAGTTAAAGTGAATGCAATACAGATAGAGCTACTGCAAAGAACAAAATGAAGACTGCACTGCACACAAAGAGGGATAATAAGATGTTATTTCAAGTATATAAGATGAAAGAGGTCATCTGAAAGAGTCAGGAAGGGCTCAGCGATAAAGGCAATTCAGTGACAGCAGAGGCAGAGATAACAGAAAATGTAAATTAATTTCTTGCTTCAGTGATCACATGGGAGGACAGGGGATTGATGCCACAGAACAGGCAGATATTTTTTAGGAAAGGCTGCAAGGAAATAGGAATCAAAACTGGTAACAAAGAAGTCAGAACTACTGAAGACATCAGGGCTATTCAAACTTCAACACAAATTCTTAGAAGTTTGGGTGGAGATATTTATATCTGGGGAATAACATGAGAACTCAAAAAATATATATAGTAAAGTCATACAGAACAGACAGAAGGATCTAGGGACCATTAAGGAAATACAGTTCTGAAAACTGACTCCATCAGTGGGGAAAATATTTATTAGAGAGACTAGATATTCCTGACTGGAACACTTAGTTTGAACAAAGATATTCTGCATGAATTTACCAAAATCATGCCACGACAAAGCTGACAGAATTTCTGAAGCAACAATACAAAGAGGTAACCAACAGAATTGGAGATGTACGGCTTAATACTGGACTGGGAATTACGATTGGCCTCTGACCTGCTAAGTGACCTTAGTCAAGTCACTTCACCTTGCTAAGACTCCACCTCCCCTTCCATCCTTTGGCTTGTTTTGTCTATTTAGACTGTGACCTCCTCGGGAGGTGAGGCTAGACACTACCATAATACAAACAAATAATGACAAAATTTACCTCTATGTTAGGAAAGACCTCGATAGACTATCACATAAAAACGATAAAATGCAAAAAGTCAGCAAGAATGAAATAGGGATTCGGTGGCCAATTAGATGTCCTGGAGGATTAAACTGAATAGCACCAGGGGAAACACTTCTGTATGAAAAAGAGAACAAGAAGAATGTGACAATAAGCATTACTACATCCAGGGGTCATTTTATGCATCAATGACCAAGCAGAAAAACATGCAATAAGGGACAAAAGCTGTAGATCCTAGCAAAGGACATATTGTACTGTACAGACAGTGAGATATATTAGATAATCAGTACTGCATAATAGAACAGGGAAATCAAATTCAGAATAGCATAGGCAGACTAGGAGCACTGACAGATGTTGGCTTTGTAATGTAGAGGTTAATGCATATGTATATTAACTACTCTCTGCTGGATGGAATGTCAGCCCTGCTATGCTGTACATAAACATTTCATGCTAGCATGTCTCATTTTGCTGATGCAGATTAACCTCAGTTTTACAAACCTCTGCTAACCCCAAAATGCCTGTGTCCGTATCTTGACTACAGGCTATAGCATGAATCCAGAGATGCAATGAAAGGATTTTTAAAAAAGCTTTGGAAGACACACAGTTTCAGGGATCTAGTCAATTGCAATTTAATGGAGTTTAGGAATAAACTTCCTTCTGGACAAGTTATCCCATAGCTGCCCCTACAGGGTTTATTGCACCTTCCTCTAAAGCAGCTGGTACTGGCCATTGTTAGAGACAAGATAGTGGGCTGATCCAGTAAATGGACCACTGTTCTGATCCAGTGTTTCAATTCCTGGTTTCCCTCCCAAACACAGATTTTACCATGTCTACGGGACTTTTGCATAATCAAGGTTTTTGCCTGAATTACCAGGATTCATAAATGTACACAATGATTTGAATAGTCTGTTGAGTGGTTTGTTTTTTGCCAGTAAAGAATGCACTGAAGTCATTTGGGACGTGATCCAAAGGCCCTCAAAGCCAAGGGAAAGATTTCCTTTGATTTCCATAGGTTTTGGATCACTCTCTGTGGGGTGGATATTAGAGACAGGAAGCTGATCCCTGAAGAGTACATAGCACCAAAATATCAGTGCAACAGAGAGATGCTTAATATTTAAGTAATGGCACCCAGCAGCTTTAGCTATGTCACTTTACCTTGCAACTTACAAATGTGTTTAGGAGGGTGCAGTGGGAATGTTATCTCTCATTACAAGCAATTGCCGTTCAGTGAGTCTTAGCAGATAATCCTTGTGTAAAATCTGTGTAGCACACACAGGAGCGAATATCCTTAAAAATAATTTTGAGTGTGCACAACAACTAGAGTGAAGCAAATAATTTGGAGCAAGAAATTTACTCACAATCAATCTAAACCTTTCTGTTTCTGAATTTTCCCATAAGACACTAATTTTGCTTTAATGTATTTGTTATTCAAAATTAATTCACTGATTACTTCTTGTTCAGGAAATTGTGCATGAGCAGTTCATTCTAACTATGAGCATTCTAACTCTTAGGTTTATTAGTTAGTTTTGATTGGACTTTTGTTTTGTTTGTCTTCCCTAACTGGATGTGCATGGCCTTTAGACCCATATTTCTAGTGTACATACTGGTAGCATTTAAGGAATTTAATATTCTTCAAATATTCATTATCCTCAAATATTTTCCAATGTTTGTTAAAATTTACTGTTTGTTACCATTCCTGCCTGTTATCTTGTTCATTAGGATATTCAAGGAAAGAAAACACAACATGGATGCAAACATGGCAAAACAAATTCACTTTAAATAATTTGAATATAAACAGAATATTATTGCAGCTGAGGTAGCTGGAAAAAAAAAAAAGTGTGGGGAAAAAAACCCCCAAACATTTTACCCAATTTTTCATTATGAAAAATTATTTAAAATTTGAAAGCTTTTCACCAGCTCTAGCATGCAGTATTTGTCCACCTCTAACTTTAACTCAGTAGATTCTTCTTTAGTTCAAATAGTAGAGGCTCCTGCTTTTGAAGCAGAAAGATGATAGATCTATCAATCATCAATCTGATACTAAAAACAAATCAAGAGAAGGATCAGTGTGGGCCAAAGGGTCATCGGACCAATACTTAGAAGCACTAAAAAAAGCAAACAAAATATTAAAATGTAAAAAGAGATATTGAACACCAGGCTAAATCTATTTTTCTGATCCTGCATAAAAACAAAATAAAATGATGAAAGGTTTAAAGTATCAAATGGAGATGGCACTCACAATTTTTATTTATTTATTTATTTATAACAGCAGTCTATCCACTTCATCACAGTACCAGGATGTGCACATCATAAGTGGAAAAAATAATGCTAGTTCTTTCTGCAAAACAGGTGGAATGCTACCAATTAGGGCTGATAAATCCAATTTTCTGTCAATAAGAAATTTTGATAGAAAATTGGATTTTCGACTAAACAAAATTTTAAGCAAAAAAGTACCTGCTTTCTGACAAAATCTCAATATTTCAAATGGGAAAAAAAACTGAGCATCTGAAAACTTAAGTTTTTTATTTTAGATTGAAAACTGAATTATTTCAGCCAACAACTGAAATATTATTCTGAAATACTACTACAGTGCCTCAGGGGAATTATAGATTGGGAA
Organism: Emydura macquarii macquarii; assembly: GCF_026122565.2. NCBI lineage: Eukaryota > Metazoa > Chordata > Testudines > Chelidae > Emydura > Emydura macquarii. The sequence continues at coordinate 10,068,726 of NW_027132342.1, read as the reverse complement.
CATGAGCACCCGTTCTCCTCTATGTGCTGGGCTCCCCACCTAGACTTCATCTCCCATGATGCACCATTGCCATTTGACTGCCATGATTTACCCCTTCTCCTCACCAAGAGGGGATAATATATTGTATTATGGGAGATGCAGTCTTGACCTATAGAGGAGAACGGGAGCACCCAAGTTTCATCTCCCATAAGACAATGCAGCAGCATGTGTAATTTACAGTATTTTAGTTTTTGGCAGAATTACTTCCATTTCCTATTTTTTTGCCAGAAATGCAAAGTTTCCCACCAGTAGAGGGGAAGGGAACAAAAACAAAACCCTTTTTTAATTAACTCTACAACCTGTATCATTTTAATTGGAGGTTGAACTGCATTTAGGTGCCCTCCGGCCTAGTTTAAACCCCACAAATCCATGTGGTCAAACCTCTCGCCCTTCAATGTGCTCGCACGTGGCCAAGCTCTTGATAAGTGGCCTCACCTAAGTTACCCGTTTTGTACTTGTTCAGCAGTATGGCCAGTGGTGCTTGGAATTTCTTTACAGTGCCAACCTTTTGGATGAGTCTTTGAGTCTGTCCTCTTTCAAGGTAGTAACGGGATCCCACCCCCCAGGTTCTAAAAGCCCTGTGATGGCCCTCCAGTAGCTAGTCCTGGGGCCCAAACTATCCTTCTCCCTTCTTCACCAAGGAAGGAACAAAAGAAAGTCAAAACAGGGTAAAAATAAAGTCCAATGGTTTTATGTTAGGACCACCACTCTGAATCTGGGCTTTAGCAGTCTCTTTCCCCCTTTGGCATGGGTGGTGGTAGACAACACCAGACACACCTTCTTCTCTGGTTCCCAACCCCGGTGCCCTCTAATATAAAGTCAAAGACTGGGTGCGTTAGTCTCCTGCTGCCCCCTGGGCAGCTTCCTACCTGTGGCCATTGCAGATGTACAATAACCCCTTCCCTGAATCCTGCCAGGAAATTGGTCTCTTGCGCGGCTTTTCTCGGTCCAATGCTGTGGCACTCTTGTACAGTGGCTCTCAGCCTCTCCACTAGCCATCTGGCTCTGCCTGCATTGCAGCTTTTTATCTCAGCTGTTGCTACCCAGCCATTCAGCCACAGCTAGAGGAGTGATTGTCCTCTTCGTTAACGTGGTGTTTGCTACCCTGTCCGGTCTATTGTACCCCATGACAATCCACCTTAGAATATTTCCCTATAAAACCAAAACGCTATAGTAGTCCAGGGCTATGGCCAAGAAAAAAAATTTAGATGATTTTAGAACAGTGTTCTGGGATAATACTAGAACACGCCACTAGGATTTTAAGAGGTTTTTCCTCATTTCTTACTGTTCTCTTGTGAACAAAAAAAATGTTTAAATAGCATGAAAGGCAATCAGTTTGATTTAGGGACTTCAGAAGCTTAGCTGTACAGAAAGGCCAGACAGCCTAGGCCTGTATTCTCTGGAGGAGACCAAGAGGTGACCTTGCAGACATGTACAAAGTTCTGGAGAGAATAGGAAGGATAGCAGCTTCATGGATACTTGAACTTCTGTCAAAGAGAGGAAGCAGAAGACATGAACTGAAAAAAGGGTCAGGCCTTAAAGGAATTTAAGCAGAATTGTTTTCTATATAGATCAGTTAACCTCCCATGTAGAACAGTTTACCTCAGTGGAAGCAACTAGTTTAGGTAAGTTTTGAAATGGAGATAGGTAAATATATGGGGTAGGGGCAAAGAGTACATAACTACTGAATTAATACTCGAGGGATTAACGGATATTTGGCTCTCTTCTGTCTTTATTAATTACTATGGTTTTAGATCTGGCCTCTACTGGTTCAGAGACTCTGGAGGGATTAGTCTAATTATTTTTCTATTTCTATTTTAGTTACAATCAATTTTAATACCATCATCAGATATTAAATCCTTCAGGAGAAGCCACTGCATTAAACAAGATAGTCCAATATTGAAATAAGGGAGTACTGAAAGGCAAATTTTAGGCAACCATGTGAAAAATAAATAAATAATGATGGACTACGCTCACTAAGCTCTGTGTTCATCGTGACTGTAGATTACCATTCAACATTCTGTCTTTGTTAAAAAAGCATTAGGTGGCAGCCTTCAGGGTTTTGCACATATCAGTTTTCTTTCTCAGAAAAATTACTTTCCATGCTGATGGCATAAGAATGGTACATCTCTGCTCCCTTTAACATGTGATAATGCATTATTGTTCAGCATATTACATTATGCAGTTATTATTATTAGATATTGTATTACTGTAGCACCCAGAAGTCCCAACCCAGGTCAGGACCTCATACAAGACACTGCACAGGCACAAAGACAGATTGTAAATTTTTCACGGCAGGGACTAACTAGACAAAAAGTAGGAATTCTTATTTTACAGGTGAGAAATCAGGGTACTGACAGCCTACAGTTGGTTGAAACTTTCTACATTTTCAACAAAATCTTTGTGAAGATTCAATTTTAGCTATCACAAATGTTTTGAGTTTTCTATTAGATGGAGCTCAATGTCACTCAGGAAGTCACTGGAAGAGACAGGAATTGAACCCATGTTTCTTAAAAACCCTTCCACTGCCTTAACCTCAGGACCATTTTCCCTACCTGTATGAGTTAGCTCTTACTCATAGAAGCAAGCACAGCAAGATTGGGCCAATACATTGCAAAAACCTCTGCATATAATGCTATGTTATAAGAAATGAGTAGAGTAAATACATAAGAAATAATAACTGATCAGATTTCCAAAAAGTCTACATTATTTAAATATTTCTTACTATTAATATTTCTTACTATTTCTTTTCCTGCAGCTTAAACAAAATTAGACTCTCTTCAAATATACTCATTCACCTGGGCTCATATACCAGTGTGTAATATTTATTCTTACATACCGTTAGTTGTTGAAAGCTTAATCTTTTAATCCTGAATTTAGCAAGGCATTTAAGTATGTTCTTAAATCCATCCCTATGCAGCAAAGCCTTTAAGTGCATGATTAACTTTGTACTTAAGTCCCACTGAAGTCATTGATACCTGAAAATGTGGCTAAATTTAAGCACATGCTTAAATGATTTTCTTAATAGGGATTGCTAGCTGAATCAGGCTCTTGGATGTTAAATTAATTCTTAACCAAAATTTTACTTCATATTATAGGTGGCAGAGGTGACGGCACCTTTACTTAAGGTTGCCCAACACTTCCCATTAAAAGACCCATTTGCTTATAAATTTGCCAAACTTTAACCACCTGGACTGAATTACCTATGCTGGGTGTTTGCCTCAGGCAAAATGTTTTTGGAAAATGTTAGCAAAAATAGCTTGAGCCACTCTGAGAAATGGTTGAAGGGAAAAGATGTTAATTTGCCCCTGTTAAAAAATCCTCTCAGTTGTTTTGTTGAGAAGTTCTAATGCCTCCATGCTCTGGAGCAGGGACTTGGAAATTGGCTGGGAGGTCACTTTGGTTTCAGGGACGCACCTTTTACCATCCTGGTGAAAAATTACCCAAATTTGATCAAGTTATATGCGTCTGAAAAATCTCAGTTTGCACATGTTCAGCAGACTCAAGGTTTGGCAGCTAAATTCTCCAAAGATTCTGTCTGCACTTAGCATGCTCCATCCTGGGGCTGCAGAGCTGTGAGCTGCACTTTCCCAGCAAGTGCTGCTTCTAGCAGCCAGGGCCTGTTGCGGTACCAGTCACTGGAGAGGAGAGAAGTGAGACCTCCTGGCTGGAATGCAGAGGAGTGAGCAGTCAGACCTTGAGGGATGCTGAGTAGGGAGACTGGGATGCAGAACTTCAAAAGGACTTGGGGAGACTGGGATGAGGAGAGGAAGAGGATAGAGGGCGAAATGGGGATACGAAAGAGAAGTCAGTGGGGTCTTGGACATGTACTCAAGGAGCAGGGACAGGGATGAGAAGATTGTGGGGGTGGGGGAAGAGTAGGACATGGACAGGCTGAAGAGATCTGGCACAGAAAGATCTAACTAAATGCTAACTAACTAACACTCCCCTCAGTACCTGGAATAGAACCCACAATTTCTGAGTTTTAACATAACTCCACAGTCATCAAATATCTGTAACACCCACTGGCCGTGTGTGCTTCATCCTCCTGTACTAGCTGACCCTACCACTGCTTTCATTTCCTGTCTTAGCTCAAGTTGCCACTGGTTGTTCTGTGGATCTAAAGGTTCCAGTTCTGCTGGATGAGAAGCCATGTGTAGGAGGATGGAGGAAGAATTCTGGACAGAGGAAGGACCCTGGACTCCTTAGAGGACTCTGGCCTATGCCTAAAGAACTATCCAGAGTAAAGAGGAAACCGAGGCAGGGAAAATGCATAGAACTGTTATTTTATCTAGATCTATGCTAAATAAAGAGTAGATTGTATTTAGAATCCCTTGCAAAGTCTGTGTGTCTATTTGTTTTCACTATTCCCTACTTCTGAAGAGGTAAACTGTAAACCAGAAGGCCCACGCCTTCGGTGAGATGGTACGGAGCATGTAAGTGCTGCTGAGGAGGATTGAGGGAGACAGCACTAGTTACAGGGCCTAGGCAATTGGATTGCAACATCCCCACTTCCAAGAGGGATGTCAGACATGAGGTCCCAAACCCAGGGTCATCCCAGGAAGCTAAGGGCATGCAAAAGTTAGCATTTGGATGCCCTTACAGCAGTCTGGAGTGTCAAGCAGGGGGCGTTAAGTCCAGTCTATTACAACAAGCTCAGATTGTCAGGAATTCTAAGAACTCAGAGGTTCTTGCACATTTCATTGCTTGTATATTAGCCTCTCACTCAAATTTATTCATCATATTGCACCTGTATATCCAGTAATATCATCAACTGCTTGCTTGCCCTCCTACTGTGCAATTACAGGGCTAGATTATTTGTGCTAATCAGTCACCCAATCAGACAATTAACCCCAATTAGCTAATTACCTGATTTCTTTAATTCCTAAACCACCTGTTTCCAGGGAGCCTTTAACCCCCTCTCACATTCGTAGCTATCCAACACCCCATTTCCCAGCCAGCTAAGCACATATTTGATTTTACACAGGTTTTACGTTCCAGTCTCCAAAGAGATGAGGACTATATAGTTTGTGTTTTTTAAAACCAAGTTAAAGGAAACAAAAATGGGAGGGGCTACCACTGGTGGTGCTTGACATGATATGATCTTTTTCCTGGCCACTATTGCAGCTTGCACATGGGGTGGCTTCTCCAACTAAGCTGCCAATACAGCCCATAATTACAAGGAAAGGTAACACAGCAAAGGACCTTGCTCTTCTGCAGGCAACTAATACAAGTGGGCAAAATAAGAAATAGCTCGCATGCACACACACATGTATCCTCAGAACTGTAGCAACCTCACTTGGGAGGGGAGGAGGGGGGGCATTTTATTGAATTTTGCACTAACACCCAAAATTTGCTAAGCATTATGAATAAGAATTATGATTGCCCAAAAGAATTTATAATATGAGGCCTGATCCTGAAATTGAGAGTGGACTCCTGTGCCCATAGAATCCCATTGACAGGATCAGGACTTAAAAGGACAAAGGACAAAAAGAAGTTGGTGGAAAGGGATGCAACCTGCCAGTAAAATGATCAAGGAAATGATAGGTACAAGGCCTTGTTGTTTCTAATTTTTGTATTAGATAAACTCTCCCCAGCTCCCCTCAACCCCATTGTTAGTTTTTTATTTTCATGATCTATTGAGTAAACAAAACAACCCAACTCTCCCCTGACAGAGGTCCTGGGCAAGAAAGCTTCATAGGTCTTTTCTGTCTCTGTCCAGCTAGATCAGATAGACAGACATAGATGGAACAGATCTACCGTGTTAAACAGTACTGGTCTATGATAACTGTGCATAGTCCGAGCTCGTTTCACTGAATAGCATGCACGTGACCTGCAGGATCTGGGCCATATTTAAAATCTGACCATTTTCAAAAACACACTAGCTATATAATTTAGCTTAGTAATCAACCCGTTTCCCAAACTGTGCCTTTAAAAACAAAATCTTTTAGAACCTTGTTTATTTTAACTTTCCTTGTCCTTGCCAGCAAAAGAAACAATTTCCGGAGATAAGAACATAAGGATGGCCATACTGGGTCAGACCAATGGTCCATCTAGCCCAGTATCCTCTCTTCTGAAAGTGGCCAATGCCAGGTGCTTCAGGGGGAATGAACAGAACAGGTAATCATCAAGTGAACCATCCCATGGCCCATTCCCAGCTTCTGCCAAACAGCAATCCCTGCCCATCTGGCTAATAACCATTGATGGACCTTTCTTTTGAACCCATTATAATCTTGGCCTTAACATCCTCTGGCAAGGAATTCCACAGGTTGATGGTGCATTGTGTGAAGAAATACTTCCTTTTGTTCATTTTAAACCTGCTATCATTTGGTGACCCCTAGGTTTTGTGTTACGAGAAGGAGTAAACACTTCCTTATTTACTTTCTCCACACCAGTCATGATTTTATGGACCTTGATCATATCCCCCCTTAATCGTCTCTTTTCCAAGATGAAAAGTCCCCAACAAATCCTATTAATCTGGGTCTGATCATTCTGTTCTTTACTACAGTTTCAACCAATTTACCTGGTACTGAAGTTAGACTTACTGGCCTGTAATTGCCAGGATTGCCTCTGGAGCCTTTTTAAAAAATTGGTGTCACATTAGCTATCTTCCAATCATCTGCTACAGAAACTGATTTAAATGATAGGTTTCTATTACCAAGCGGTTCAGCTATATTCACCTGTTAGAGGTAACTGGAGCACGGGATCTGGAGTAAATCAAGAATTGCCTCTCCTCTTGTGGGCTCCAGGACTAGCTGCTCCAAGAAGTTGTCATTTAAGGTGTCCAGAAACTTTCTCTCTGCATCTTGTCTGAAGTGACATGTACCCAGTCAATTTGGGGACAGTTGAAATCCCCCATTATTATTGAGGATTTTTTTATTTTTATAGCCTCTCTGATCTCCCTGAGCATTTCAGTCATTATCACCATCCTGGTCAGGTGGTCGGTAGTATATCCCTACTGCTATATTCTTATTATTCAAGCATGGAATTATTATCCATACTATAAAACTTCAAAGATACAGTAGACGACTAAAAGAGGCAAAAATGACAGGGTAGTATTACATAAGTCAACATTCACTGTCATCTTTTTTATAAAGAAACCACTTGGTTCAAACTCCTTTACTTGAAAATAAGGGTAGTCACACTCTACATGGTGTAATAAGTTACTTTCAAAAGAATAGAAAGCTTCCACAGTCAAAATGCCATGGTCAATTCAATTCCCTCCCTAACTGTTAAGGCTCCATAAATGAGATAGCACAAGTATAGCAAAGATTCAGTTTTGGTTCATGCATATATATGTGTACACACACACACACACACACACACACACACACACACACACACACACACACACACACACACACACACACACACACACACACACACACACACACCAATATATATATGTATACACGCAGACCTTTTTTTTAAAAAAACACTAAAAGAATATTAGTGAATATTCATGCATCGTATACAGCAAATATCTCTTTTGTAGTCCTGGGCTATCCAGAAGCTACATACTAATTTTAGGCTGCAGGAGACTGGATTCTAAATGTTGCAGGAAAAGATATCACGTCGTCAGTTTTTTTTTAAAATGGAGCAAGTTTTGGACTACCAATATGACTAACACAAAAATTGGCAGAGGTAAACCATGCACAGCCCATTGCATAATTACTTTTTTCTGCTAAAAGACAAATTGCAACCTGGCACAAGACAGATAAGGTATGGTATACAAATAGCCTGACACCATAGACATGCCTTCTGGAGAGGCAGATTTAAGGCGGAAGCAATCTCAGCCCAATTAGATGATTGATGGACTTCAATATTAATGTTCCTCAGTGAGTCTACTTGTATGAGTTACTATTCGCCATTGTGAATAAGGGGTTCATAATCCATCCCTCTGAGTTTAGCAGAGAGGTTCACTGAATTGAATTCACTGAAGAATCGGAGAATTTAGCAGTCAAACTCTAACAAGTTTTTAGTGAGCATGTGTGAACTTCAATTTTTCAGAGGTTTACAACTTGGTCAAATTTGAGTAGTTTTACAGAGAAACTGCAAAAGGTACCAATGCAATTCCTCAGCCAAGCTCAAGCATGGAAGTGCTAGAGCTTCTCAGCTAAACAATTGTAACAATATTTTAAAACCTGACCTAAACACTATTTTTCCCTAACCTCATCCTCGGAAATGGTTGAATTTTTTTTTTTTTTTTTTTGGCTGAAAGTTTCAAAAACAAGTTCAGCAGGAGGCAGATACCTGGCATAGGATATTTCAGCTCAAATGGTGGCAGTGTGGCAAAATTACAAGCAACTGAAAGCATAGTCTTATAATGGGCAACCTTAAATATAGGCAGAGCTATCAGTTCTTTTACATTGTCTCAAATAAAAGTAACAGACTGTGCAAAAGATTTTGATAATACAGGATTGATGATGGGAGAATTTAAGGACCCTTTCATTTCTAGCTCTCATTTTTTAAATTGTTCCCAGGTCATGTGTGTCAGCAGCCGGTTCATTGGTCTTTGTGAAATTAGCTGGAGGTGTCAGTCCTGTTCCTAACAATCAGGTATCCACATCACAAAAACTACACCACCACAATTTGGAAGTCTCACCAGAGAAGTCAAGAACTGAATGAGGAAAAAACAGAATGAACTTGAGTCCCTTAAGACACCGGTACAGAGGTGATGCAATGTGGGGAACAGGGAAAGCTTATGCTATTGCTATCTGTACTGTCCCTGTTCTGTAGAGAAACAGAAAACTTTCACTTCCACAGCTGTCAATATAGCATGTCTCACCAGCAAGACAATTTGGAGGGATTTTTTTTTAAAAGAGCATCTTAAACAGATTCCATTGGTAAGTATGTTTTACTGCATTAATATGAGACATTTTAACAGAGCAACACACATGCATTAATTACAAAATAGTATCCTGCAACAGCACCCACCTTTAAGGACATCAGCAAAAGGCTCTGCACCTCTAACATACATTTTCCATACAATATACTTATAAGAACTAAGGACTTGTTTTTGCAAGGTGCTGACAGGCAGCAGTTCCCACTGAAGTCAACAAGAGTTGAGGAGTCAGCACATCTCATGGGATTGAGCCCTATTTTACTAACTGCATAATTTACTAACTTCTCCTATCTGGTCCTAAAATTTTAAGGCCTGGCAAAGTCTTTATTGTACAAATACTGTATAAAAGTATTAACTGCTCTCTGTAACAAATTCCAATATATCAGACTGTAGCTAGTACTATTTTAAGTTATGCGCTAGATAATGTTATTGATTTTATTTACAATTTTGAAATAACAATTTCAAGACCAAAATACATTGTGCCCACACCTTTAAATAGCTGCAGTATTTGCACTGCAAGAAATAAAAGGGTATGCAGTTTTAAAAGGGTCTGTCAAATGACCCTAAAAGAAATTATGCACTTTGAGGAAACTAAAATATCACAAGGGCTTCTCCCTAAATGTCAAATAAGACTGCTGCCTTTTTTCATGAAAAAAAAAAGAGTAAGGCACAAATTCTGCCTTCAGAAAGCCGGTTCAGCTATACAATTGCTTTAACAATGTGGGCTGGTTTAGTGCAATAGTTACTAACAGCATGCATCAGTTCATGCATACAGAAAACTGATTTGGGACATCAGGTTTATATTTTAAAAAAGCCATGTTCCTTAAAATGCTTATTGAAACCCACCAGCTATGAAGGAAAAGTGTTTTTCTCCCTCACTTGTGAAATAGTCTCCTTTTTCCCCTCAAGGAGACATTCAGTAGCTGTATTTTTAAGCATTTGTGTGAGGAAAGGTTCACTTATCTTCCTCTCTACTGTCAGATTATTAAAGTCTCATTAAGATAATCTCTGTCTTTTCCCTCCCATCCCTCTTAGCTCCATCCCATACGCCTCTCAGCAGCAGTCTTGAGTTTTGAATTTCATAGGAGGTCTGATCCAGAGTGTATCAGAGCCCCTTTGAAGACCTCTGAATGCCTTCATCTCCTACTAAAATCACCCCACAAGTCTAGACCTAAACTCATGGTAAGTACTGCCTACTTCCTTCTCATAATTTTACTTTAGGATTGTCCACACATCCAAGCACCCCTCCATCTGAGTTGCCATGAGTGTATAAGGGCAACAGAAACCCCTTTTATTAGGCTGGTCATATCTGAGATATTTCACTTTTTTTTAAATCCTGAGCTGTTATGTTTGCAGCGTACTTTGAGGTCTCATTCAGCAAAGGCTTAAACTGGTGCAACTCAGATTGATTGAGCCTGAACTGGGTGCTCATGCAGTTAATAAAATCTATGCCTTCTCACCAACCAATTTGCCTTACAGTTTGGTCCATAAAGTGCTCTGTAAAGGCTAACTGCTATTTATTACTGGAGAGCACCTTACACACACACACACACACACACAGTCCTACCTTTCCCCAGTAGGCAGAACCACTGCTCCAAGTGCTGATTGGCTGTACATTGCACACAGAATTCTCTCTAAGACAGAAGACACCACATACAGGTCTGCGACCTTGAGAGCCCACTAAAAAGCAGGGAGGAAAAGAATCATGCCGTAGAAATCTTTTCTGAACTGGCTGCCAATTAGATTTACATAGGCATGTCAGAGAGACAATTTCATGGAATAGAATTCCTGCAGGATTGTGGGAGCACTCAGAGCAAAGCAACTGCACCCTTGACATAATTTAAGAAAAACCATACGCTACAATTTAGGCATCAGTTTTCTCCTGATACTATTTTGACACTCATACAACATAAAGGACTTAAAACTACAATATTTGTGTTTAGCAGCTTTATCCTGTACATTGGCTGAATGTATACGGCATTATTTTGGGTACATTAAATAGTAGTGCTAATTAGTGTGAGGTGACAGCGCTGTTTGCATAAAAAGACATGATGGCAGACAAGTGCAAGTTGGAACCTGCTTATGTGAGTGATTTTTAAATACAGCCAGAATACAATGTCACTGTGCAGTAAGGAAGTGTGTTACACAAGGACACTGACCCTGAGACATATTACTAACCTCATTCAGTCTGAAATCTTGAGTCAGATTTCCCAGCGTTAAATGTCAATGCAAAAAATGCATCTGATATAGAAGTAAAGAGCTCCATGCTGCTAGCATCAAGAGCTTAAAAGAAGCAGTTAGTTCAAGCGTGGTTCGACTCTGAAAAGTGACCCTGTGAAAATGGCATTGTAAGTTTCCATGTTTATTTTCTCACAGTGACATCCAGGCCAAAATGTGTTCATCTCGCAAACAGAAACATGTTCTCTTCTAATTGCCAAGCCTGCAAATTCAACCTGGAACCTGAAATTCAACCTGAACTCTTTCCTTCTTGTGCATCACCACTTAAAATAAAGGTTCTAGAGACTGGATTATATCTTTATGTTCACCCGTGCAACCACCATTCAAAAGCTGCATATACTGACCCTAGTCAAATCAGTGCAGTCTTCTTCATTGGGATTGCAATGGTGATAAAACTGAGCTCTTGCCACTACTTGTGGTCCCTTGAGTTTCTCGGAGCCCCTTATTCATTGCAGCCAGTATTGGCATGGTACTACAGGTGGCACTACTTTTTAGGGAGTTGCTTCAGTTAATTCCTCCAGGCTGTGTTCTCCCTCTCTGCCTTAAGGGATCAGAAGGCTGCAACCCATACAGGGACTTAGTGCACTGTCTTTACCTCAACACAATTCAAGCCTCAAATGGTCTCTTTAAAAACAAGATTGATTATGAAGAGAAAAATCAGAACAAAAAACACAATAAGCAGCCTCCATAATATATCTATCAAGTATCCTAGGGTCAGATCCAATTGCCACTGTAGCCAAGACAAATATCCCCACTGATTTCAATAAGGGTGTGCTCAGAGTCATAATCTGCAAAAAGTTAATTCATATCATTACAGCAAAAAGATCTCAAGTATGCACCTTTCTCCCCTCTGACCCATTTGGCTTCTCACATGTTTTATTTCTTGCTTTGGACAAACAGTTTTGTTTCTGATTTTTCTACACAATTTTGAAAGTTATTTTAAAGGAAGATGAATTCAATCAACAGTTCTCTAGCAGGATGTTAGCAAATGGCCTGATGAAAAATTAAACAAGTCTGCCAGTCACCGTAGGAAATGTTGCTGTCAGGAATTTAAAACAATAGGCATATGCCTGCCTACACCCATGGCCTCATAAAGCAGTTCAGTCAATTTTGTAATTTTAAAACTAAATAACTAGGGTCATGCCCAGACTAGAAAAATAGGTCATGTTTTAAATGCCCACCTATACATTTTATCATCCAGATAAGCATCCCCGCCACCAAAGGCTATCTGCTCTTTATTCTTACTGAGTAATCATGATTTTGCTTCTTAATACTTCTGGTAGGAGCTGACAACCTGAAGCTTGCTCAGTCTGCTTTTAAAGATATACTTCTTAAAATTAATTCTACCCTCTTTCAAATAAGAATTATGTGTAGATTAAAAGTAATCTGGCACACAGCTCGCTCCCTCTCACCCAGTTTGGCTCCACAGGGCTCACAGCAATAAGAAGTGGCAAGAATTTATTTTTGCCACTAACAAACAGATATAGCTCTGAAAACACTAAGAGTGTAGAATAGTTGAGTAAGAATATGCCTTTAAAAAAAAACTTTTCAACTGATGCCAATTTAAACTTGAAGACACCACAGAAACTAAATTGGAAAACAATTTAATATTGTCTCCCTTGGTTTTCAGCCAGCTGTGGCCTATTTTGAGATTAATACGCAATATGTTAATAGTTAGGTGTCCAAATGCAGAGGGAGGGAAACCCAAAAGGAAACAAATTAGCAATTGGTCCAGCAAAACATGCTTCAAGGGATTACAAGGAGTTTGCATGTTATTTTAAATTAATTTTCTGCAGATAACTTCAAGATGTGGCACTCTTCATTCCAGAATTTATGAGAACATAAAAAAAAGACTTCGACACTTTCAGTCTTCATCCCAGACCTCTACATTGTGTTGTAACAATAGCAGCATATTCCATTGCCATTTAGATCATGTCTAGACTGGGAATATATAGAATCTTTTTAAAACAAGTTAGCTAAGGCATTGTAACTAACATGATGTCAAACAGGGCACTGCTCCTGGTGTAAACAAGTCAGAGTATACTTTAAAATGTTTTAGCTGGTTGTGATCAATCTAGCCACTGCATTTTAAACTGTGATTTGTCCTGTCTAGACTAGTTGCAAAGTCCAGTTTAGAATCATGTCACAATGTATTAGCTAGCACAATTTAAAACAGGATCTATTTTCCTAGTCCAGACAAGACCCTACCTATTTAGGTTTACAATGACAAAATTGACCGAGCTACCAAATTAAGGCATAAGCAGGCATATGCCATGGTATATTGTTTTTAATTCCTAGCAGCAACGTTTCCTCTGGTGATTGGCAGATTTGTTTAATTTTTCATCAGGTCATTTGCTAACACTTTGATAGAGAACTGTATATCAAGAATATCAGTGTTAAAACTGGGACAAATTTATCCCTACTGCTATGCAACGGCTTCAACTGAGTTAATAGCAAGGATTAATTTGGACCAGGCAGGACTTTGAAAAATGTGCGTGAGCACAGTCACGAGTCGTTTCTTCTAGGTAGATTTTGTACAATCTGAAGTTCCTAAGTTAGCTTTTTAATTGTGTTTAAAATAATTGTGTTTCTTGCTTTCTAAATGTAAGCTATCCCACCGCTGCCTTTTTAAAACAGCCTTGCAGAAAAACCTGCCTCTAACAAACAGCAGTAGAAAGAAATACACCTCTTCTTCTATTTGTTTCAATTAAATGTCATCTTCAGCCTTAGTGGGGCTCATTTAAAAGTTATCAAATCACTCAAACCCTAAATGAAGCACCTTTTAAACCACTGCCTTAAAGCTTCCCTTTTGACATTCCCTGTCCAAGAATTCCTTGATATCATGAAGCATATTTCAGTATTGCTAATCCAAAGTGTTTGGGGGGGAGAGGGGGGGAGAAATCAGTGAGTCAGCTCCCCAAAAAACTTGATATTTATGTAAATAGCGTTGGGTTCTTCATAACTATGAACTTATCCTAGGAACTTACTACTACTACTTTTAAATTGAAGTTGAGATTTTCATGTGATCACACGGCTCCAGAAGATGAGAATTTAAGAGAAATAGAGCTGGGAGAAATTTTTGGATGAATAGTCTATTTGTTGAAAGTGCCATTTTGGTTATGCTATTCACAAATTAGATCCGACTGGTTTCATCTGGAAAAAAGTTTTGCAGGACCAGCTTTAAAAACAGTGGGTGTGTTTCCCTTTTATAACCTTTAGCCCAGTAGTTAAGGCCCTTGCCTGGAATATGGGAAACCCATGTTTGAATCCCCACTGTAGCACAGGGACTTGAACTCAAATGGTCCCTTTGGTAGGTGAGTGCTCCAACTATCAGTTATTTCTCTCTCAGCTGCTTCTGTTGAAGCTGTTCCAGGTTGTAAAGATATTAATTGTGAGAGAGAACATAACTCTATAGCCTGATGATTAAATCCCTCACCTGGCTGGTAGGAGATGTGGTTTGAAATCTCTCTGCTTGATTCAAAGGAGGTATTTTAATCTACATCTCCTACCTCCGCGATGACAGCCTAAATCACCGGGCTAATGAGTCACTCTTACTCTCCTTGACCCAATGAATATTTACCTAGTTATAAAAAGTGGAACAGCTTCAGTTGGAGAGAGACCGACTCAGAGCAGAAATGACTATGACCTGGTGGCTAGGGCACGCACATCGCAAAGGGGACATCTAGTTCTAGCTCCTGCTCCAATGAATATTTAAGTAATTATAAAATGTGGAACAGCTTCAATAAGAGGTATTGAGAGCAACCTAACCGAGAATAGTCTATCAGTGATTAAGCTGTTCACCACGGGGGGGATTTGAAATTAAGTCTCTGCTTCACAGTGGGGATTTAAACCTAGGTCTACCACAGTCCAGGTAAGCCACTCAACTATAGGTTGCAAGAGGATGACTGGATACACAGTTTTCTGAAACAGGCCAGACTTTTCCAATTTGCTCCAGAAATTCCAAACATTTTAAAAAATAAAGCAGTTTTCTTTGATTGTTCAGTTTGCTGGCCAAACAGAACAATAAAGTTGGGCAAATAGTTGAAAGAGAAACAAAATATTGTGAGGCTCATGATAAAAAATCATGAATATTGTCAACACTAAGAGGGATCAAAGAGCAGACAGAACAGCAAAGCAGGCCTCCTTGAAAGTACAGGGACTAAAGGAATAAACTAATTCCAAATGGAAGCTATCACAAAATGTTTGTGCTAAAATTGTATCCTTTAACTAGTTACCAGAAAATAATTAAAGAAAATAATATAGCTAAGGAAAGGCTATAGAAAGCTAAAGCATAACTTGTTTCATATTTGGGGCATAAAATACTAGTATAAAGTCAACTTTATTATAAGTTTAAAAACTAGTAACACAATTAAGGACCAGACACTGCCACTCTTATGTTGAGAAGCATTTTATTCCAATGAATAGTATCATTGCTTTTAATGGGACTACACAAGGAATAGGGTGCTACTCAACTTGATTAACAGTAGTAGAATCTGGCCCTTAATAATTCTCCAGTTACTAAATGCAGACATACTATTTGTGTTAAGATTAGAAACCTGCCTAGCAAAGAAATTAATGAAAAAGATGTTTGCTGTAAATAACACCATCATGATGAGAAGGAGAGAGCACACATACAAGGAGAACACTGGGGGAAATTATCAGAAGTGTTCCAAGGTCAAAGTTGCTTGCTAGGAGAATAACACATTCTGATGGACAAATCAATAACACTGAGGAACCATTCACCAAGAAAAATACCGTTTGACCTAAGCAATGAAACAAAAGCAGAAACTGATAAGTTAAAGCTGAGAATAGGTGGAACAATTTACAAAGAGGCTCTAACTGAAAAGCCAAACAAAGCATGAATTTGCATTAATCACTATAATTTAAATAAAGCCATAGATGGTGAACATTATCTGATGGAAACTGCTGAAGTGGCACCTGAGAAGCAAAATCATTCTCAGTATTAGAAGTAGGACATGCATTTTAGCAAGTAAAGTTAGATGAGTCAATTTCTAACTTACATTTATAATGTCCAAATGGTGTATTAAACGTAAGTGGATGTTGGCATTAGAAGATGATAGCAGCAGATGAAAGAAAAATTATAGTAGAACCTTGCTCATTTGCACATCACTAATCTTCACACTGTATAATTCAAATACACAAAAACAGATGTCTCTCCCCTTGTCCACAGCAAAGATTGAATTGCAGAGTGTGGTAAAGTGGTCTCATTTCATTAATTCTATTCTATTTGATATAGGTTCTTATATTGTCCTCATCACTGTAGTACCTAAGCACTTTCCAATGGTACATTAAGCCATGTGACAAACATCTGTCACATATATTACTACATGTGACAGATTTTACTAAGACTTGTGTTCTCTCAAAATATCCAGATATTTACTGGTATGCAATAGAAGCGCTCCTATTAATAATTAAAATTCAACTGATCAAGTAGAAGAACAGAGTATTGCATTGTCCTTATGGGGTTTTAAATGGTGACTATTCATTTACTAATTTGCAAAATTCAATAAGACAGGTGGGTCTTCAAGTCATTAATGTTGTTTATTTTTAAAATCTATTTAATGCATAGCTGGTAGAAATCTCTTTCAAAATGTATTTTCAATGAAAAGTGACTTACCAACAAATTTTGGGGAGTGGGAGGATTCAATAAAAACTGAAAATCAATTTTTTTTTACAGTTTTTGGCCAACAAAAACTGAAAAATTTCAGCTAGTGTGGTGCAATTTTGCAGTAAAACCAAAATGTTTTGTCCAATCCCGACTAGCTGCGGAAAGCCAAAAGCTTTTTGAAAATACTCAGTATTTTTATTAAACCCCTCCAAAAATTGTTATCAAATGTCAACAAAAATTAAAATTGTGTTGAATTTTTTCTACACAAAACAATATTTCCTAACCAGCTCTAAATTTGCGTTATAGGATACATTAAAAAGTGCCAATACGGGTCAGTAGATGCCTTTAAACATACAATCACATTAATTCAGATCCCAACAAGAATTAAATCCAACTGATTTCACAACACCAGAAAATAACCAGCTGGTATGAAAAAAAACAAAAACACCAACCTCACCTACAAAGACCAGCTCTCAGTACACCCCTGCCTCACAAAAGGCTGGGGAAAGAGATGGACATTGCAACATCCTCTACGGGCAACAGATTTAAGCCATTTTAGACCAAGAGAAAGGAGAAATAAATTTTCCCTGGAGAATGTTCTGGCTCTAACATTCCTCTCTTACATTGAGAGGGCTCCAGAGCAAGGAGTTATGCAAACCATACCCTGTGGTAGTAAAGCATGGGGAAAGAGGCAGCTTTTCAAGTTATCAGGTCCCAAGCCATTTAGGACTTTATAGGTAAAGCTGGAGGAACTGTCAACTTTTTTTTCTTTTTTGTGGGGGGGAAGTGGGTGTGTCAGAAAATGCTGATTTGTTGAAACCAAAACTTTTTACAGGAAAGGGTCAGTTATGATACATTTCTCTACTCAAAAAAAAAAAAATTGAGAAAAAAGAATTTTGAAATTGTTGGAAATAAATTTTTTAACATTTTCAAAACTACTCTGGTTTTCCAGTTGAAAGGATTTTGGGTTTTTTTTTTTTTTTTTTAAATCAAGCTAATTATAGTTTAAAATATTAAAATTAAAAGGGTCAAAATCAAAATGAAACATTTTGAAATTATAGCAACAAAAAGTTTTGATTAAACTGAACTTTTTCCTCCCCACTCCAAAGATTTTTGTTTGCAAAAATTTGAGATTGACTTTTTGTCCTGATTCAGGATGGGAAAAAATGTTGACGTCTCAGAAATGTTTGGGTATCAGGAAAATGATTTCCTATCCAGCTCTATTTATAGGTTAAAACTTATATCTTGAACCTTAGTGGACACTACAGTGGAGATAAAAGAAACCATTCTTTGCTTCCAGTAGCATAAAAATCCAACATATTTTTATGTCTCTGCCAGATTCAGCACAGAATTCCAATACCTGTGTGTTAGCCATCCTTCCTGCCTTCTTATGAAGAAAGTCATCCATAAGGCAATGTGACCTTGAGGAAAAGCCAGGGAAGAGGGTATGTAGGGATAACTACAAAAAGGACAAAAGATCCCTATACATTTGTACCAAAGCATAGTTAGCATGATTTGCAAGAGATTATTCTCCCTCAAAGGCCCCAGAAACCCTCTATTCCAATTAACTTTTGAGGATGGACAATATAAACAAGAGATGTGTCCAGATTTTAAATCCTGTAAGTCCATGACAATTGTAAAATTTCTTGTTGCCCAACCTCCCAAAAACTAGCTCAATGTGGCCATGCTATTTGTGCTGAGCCAAAAACCACCTAGGAGAGTAACGTGGTATCCATGAACTACCCAAAAACATTGTCAGTGACATGGATGCTAAAGTCCCTAAGCACTGTCTGCTTTGCTGTTGCCAAGCCCACCAGTCTTTGTACAAGGCCCCATGGAACTAGAACACAGAAGCCTGGGACAGCTGATTGCCACTGGGAGGTCATGCAGAGCCAAGAAGCACTATAGAGATTAGGCACTACAGGAAGTACCACCTGAAGGGTTTGGAGCAACAGCACTCTGAAGCTCTCTGATTGGCCGAGTGCACTATTTAAACCTGGAGGGTGACCCAAGAAATTGTCTGAGCATCCACATAGACTTCTGGCTCGCTGTGACTCCAGGCCTGACCTCACTTTCTGATCTCTGGTCTCCGAACCTGGCCTGATTCTGACCCCGATTCTTGCCTAATGATCATGGCACTAGCGATCACTCTGATCCCTGTTCACTGACTACTGCCTCATAGCCATGCTGGACGTATAGTCAGCAGCCAAGTTGTGACCACTAGGCCATACCACGTACTCCCCTGTCCCTTACACTTTGCAGAGCAGTGGGTGATCTGTATGCTAACACTCGTTCCATTTTAAACTCCATCCCAGGACGCAGGTACAAGGAGAACACACTCTATGGAGTATTGACCTCCTCTATTTCAGGTTCGATGAACAGCACAGACATTCCTCCTCCTCTACAATTCCTCTTAGATTAGGTTCATGCTGCATTCAATGTCCTACTAAAAACCAATAAGGTAAAAATACTCCCTGAAGTATCATCCAGACAACTATTAGTAATGCAAAGTCAGGGCCCTTATGCTTTATTAAATAATGATTGTTGATAATTTACTGATCACCAGCCTTGCATTAGGTAGCATGAGCCAAAGACAGGGATACTTATCCATGGATAGTTCTTTAAAGGTTACGGGATAGCAATGTAAAACCAACGGATACCATACTAAACCTCTTCATTTTAGTTTACACTAAACGTTTTCCTGTTTTGTTCAATGTTACAGGAATTGAGAGTCTCAAACCCTCACAGCCAAATCCTCTTCTGGTGTCCATATCCCTGGCATGCAGTAGCATAGCCCCACCTTCTCAGCCATATTAACCAACCCCACTAAAAAAAACAAAAATTAAAACAAAAGGGCAGTTCTCCCTCTCCCCCACCCCATCCCCACAATTTTGTTTCTCACCACAAAGCACATTAGGAAGACACCACCGAACACAACACAACCAACTTTTTCCACTTCCTGGCCTCTGAGTTTGGAAAGCTGGGCATGACCCATATTTCACACTAATCTCACCCTCAGATGAACAGTAAAAAGATTGCACACACAGAGGCCTTTGCCAGAGACCTCCAGCACATCCCACCTAGCAAAATGGAGCCATAACTAAGGCTCCTAGGCACTACAGTCATACAAATTATACATAACAATATACCACAAAGTACTCACCCCCTTCTTCCAAGTATCAGTCTTTCATTCCTATACGTAAGGTAAGTGTCAAACTCAGTTATGCCACTCTGCTTGGAAAGGTGAGTCCAGCTGAAATAAAAGTGTAGGAAAAGCCCCGTCTTAATTTTGTCCCAATCCCAGGAGACTCAACTTTATAGAAAAGGGACCTAGGAGGGGCATTGACGATGGATGGAATCCACGCTGTACACAAAGCTAGAGGAGAGCAGGCCACACCATAATACTACTACCTCGCCCTTATAGAGCACTTCTCATCTGCAGATCTCAAAGCGCTTTATGAAGAGAGGTAAACTTCATCTCCCTTTTATAGATGGGGAAACTGAGGCACAGGGCAGCAAAATGACAGCTCGAGGGTCACACAGCGGGCCAGTGGTAGAACAGGTCATCAAAACCAGGTCTCCTGAGTCCCAGTCCTGTGCTCTATCCACTAGACCACATTGCCCTGTGTGTTTCCTGCCCATGACTCCTGATAGCGATGGTACTGTTGCTGGTGCTAAAGGGCCCTTTTTAAAGGGGCTAACACTTCCTCCCCTCCCCCCCAGATGCAGTCACAATTGATGGGGGGAGGCCACATAAGAGCTCTGGGATAGTGGCTGCTCCTTGAGCCAGCTTCTGCTAGTGTTTCTAATGGGTCCTTCAGTCTAAAGGTGTCCAGGTTCTACCTATCAATAGTTGTTCACAGCTCTGAGAGTGTTACACCTTTGCTGCTCCTTTCAAAACATTTGCGCTCAGAATAGAGAGTTGAGTTGCGACATTATTACTGCTGTGAATTTATAAATACTTAATGTCACAAGACAGCATATTGAAAAAACATTCTAAGGACAGCCCTCATTAAGACATGATACAGGGCATCATCTTGGAAATTTGCCTTTTGTTGCTGAAGTGATTTCCCTGTACAGTAATTAAGTAAATGCAAACTAGTTTGAAATGTTCTTGTAGTATGGAAATGAAATGTTTGAAAATTAGATGTACAAAAGCAAAACTGCATAAGTTCCTACTTTAATAATCTTCTGCATTTTTATTTCTCCTTTTTGTGTATATTTTTTTTATTCAGTGTTTGTTGAGTACCTATGATGCCATTCATTCTTGGCTACAGTGTTGGCGAAACCGCTGTTTGGATAGGCACGAATTATGGGCTGTGAGGATTAGTGACACACAAATGAGCACAGTCCTAGTGTAAATAATTTGCACTGTTACCTCCGAATCACAAAGAAATTTACAAACATTAACTAAATTAAGCCTCTCAAAACCAGTGTGAAGAAGGTGTTAGTACATTCATTTCACAGAAGGGCAAACTGAGATAAATGAAGGGCTGAGACTTTAATAGCAATTTAGCAACAAAACTAGAAACAACTAAGACCGAGGCTCTGATCTAACTTCCACTGAAGTCAATGGAAAGACCCCGTTAACTTCAGTGGGCTTTGGATCAGGCCTTACATCACATCGTCTTAAACAAAATGGGGTAAATACCAGGGAGGAGGGAGCAGAGATGACCTGTGCCTGCCGATAGTGGGGGGCAGAGTGAGGGGAGTCAGCTTCAGCAGATGTTACTGAGCAGGCTCAGTCCATGTGAGCCTGCTCAGTATAAGCCAAGCAGCAAACCTAGGGTGTCACGTGACTCCGCATGTCCCTCTCCCCTCCTGGCCACCTATGTGTCGCCTCTGGGAGAGAGAGAATTGAATATTTGGTCAGATTCCTAAATGAATTGGCTTTGTCTCTATTTAGGCTCCTTTTATGTTCACTGTCTGAGAATACTCTCATCTAGGAATGTTTGTGGAAACAGTGAATTTTAAGCAAATGTTGGAAGATATTTTGCATTTGCACCCGATGCTTCATTTTAAGAGTTATGTTTAACTCAGCTTTAATTTATCTCCACTTTAACACTCAATGAGAGCCTCAAATAAGCAATCTGTTTCTAAATGCATTGCTGTTTTCTCTCTTAATCTGATTTTTCTACTTAATATATTTATTCATTAGAATTTTCATATATCCTTTGTATAAAGCCAGAGATATGTGATTAAAGGGTTCAGCCATTTTGAGGCCTGCTGTCTCTCACTATGCTTCAAAAGGGTAATATTTATAGCAACTCACTCTGAACTCAGGCTTTCAGAAAAATTAGACTTCTAACTCGATCATTAAATATTCAATTGCAGAATTGCATTAAAAAGGAAACACTTTCTCTCCTTTTAACACTCTTAGGCCATTTCATTTTCATTAACATTTCCCATGTTTGTCCAGTGTAACTTCAATAGCTTTCTAGAGTTGTGTTTTACATCACTCGCACTTCTCAGCTGGTTGGCAAGCAGTGGTAACACATGGGGAAATTAATTTATTCATTGCTGGATATTTCACACAGCATCATCTTACTGTGCAAAGCCTACTTACCAATCAGCGTGTGTACAGAGGGATCAGTTCTCTCCTCATTAAGCAACTGCATCACTCTCCTGAGTCTCAGTGGGCATTACACTTGAATATCAATAGAGTAACTTACAACTCCTTCAGACCTCTATGGCAATAAGCTACCCGATGACCTTCCCTATCTGCTAATTCTAGCTCTTCTTGTTGGCTGTAATTTAAAATTTCCATCTATCCTTCATTATCAGGAGAGTCTCAAGGTACAAATTTGGTATCTTCTTGTTGCTTCAAAAAATCTCACTGAATTAAGCAGGAATGAAAATGAGGCAGCCAAATGGCCCAGGTTTAATAAGTCAAGATGAAGGGAATTCAGAGAAGAGCAACAAAAGATGAAGGGCCGGGAGGGACTGATTTATGAGGAAAGATTAAAGGAACTAAATATGTTAAGCTTGGCTAAAGGATGACCAGAGGGGAATATGGTAACTGTGCATGAGAAGTATTTAAGCATTAAGGTGGAAGAGGAATTGTTTATGGTATTTGTCCAGGGGGACTATAACTTGGGAAATGAATTGAGCAAAGGAAAATTTGCCTAAATATCAGGTTAAAAACTTACTTGATAGCGAAATACCCTTCTCAAGGGACACTGCTGAAGTCCAGCTGCTTGAGACATTTAGAACAAGGTGGTACAAAGCAGCTGTGTATTTAATGGAGGGACTAATTCTGGTAATGGCAGGATGCAAAAAAGGATCTTATCAGGTCAGCCTTTTAAATAGGACATGGAAAAAAAGCTACATGACTTGTGTAAGTTGGTCACAAAATGAAGGGATGGGTGTAAGTGGTAAGTGGGTGTACTACATGAGTGCAAGTTGTACACCTAGAAAGCAAAAGCAAGGGTAAACAAATATATAGCATTTAAGCCATTTTCCCTACATGCCTCAGGGCACTCCCATGAGACATGGATGTATTACTACTTACTTCCTTACAGGGGAATTGTGAAACTCGGTTAATTCATATTTGTAAAGTACTTTGGGATCCCTGGATGACGTGTGTTTTGTCATTTACAATATTTGTATTTGAGAACTACTGACCAAGTGTAAATGAGAATATAGAGCTGGGCGCTGATGCCAGGGAAATTTCTGTGTTCAAATGTTCACTGCTCATAGACTGGATACTGAGAACAAGAATTAAAAAAACCAGAGGTAAATGAGCACACTTGAAATAGAAGAGGAAAATGCATCTGCAACAAGGAGCTCAATGCCATAGGGCATTGCAGCTGACAATTTCCATTATGTGGACAGAAGAATAGGTGTAACAACCTTCAACACAGCCCTAACATATATATCTCAAGATTTCCCCTTTGGGGAAAAGATAGGTGCCTTGCTTACCACATACATCATTCCTGAGCGACATCTGTCCTGTGGTCTTGTCTTGGACTATGAGGTATAGCACTGTGGCAATACTTTTTAGCAACCCCACACCTTTCCAAGGGCTGGGGGGGGGGGAGGGAGTGGGGGGAACAAGCGTGCAAGTAAAAGAGTTCAAACCAAAAGAAAAATAGTTCCAAGGCCTATGAGGAGCCAGGTTCCCTTCCTCACACAAAGGAGGGGAGGCAGCCTTTCAGGCTCTGCAGCTCCCACCCATCTGCTTGGTTAAAGGCCAACAGTTAGTCTTGGGTATTTCAACAAAAGAAACAAAACTGGCCCATCTTCTTTCCTTCCTTCCTCAGAGAGCACAGGCTGGCCGTACTCTAAAGCAGTTTGTCAGCAAGTAGCTCTGGTTCTGCTTGCTTTAGAATGCCACTTCTCCTAGGCTGAGTTCCTCCCTCTTAAGGGCCCATCCCCCCAGGCCTGACAAGCTGCACAGGTGTGATGTGTTGGGGTTGATTGTGACCACAGAAGTCTATTAAGTCTTCCTAACTGGCTGGAGTGTTATCTATCCTACCATAGGCTGTATTACGTTTCCATGGGGAACTCTGCACTAGATGCAGGGAGAATAATGTGCATCACCCTACCACTCACAAAAAGCCCTCAGCAGGGTCCAGGAAAAGGGAAGCTGATACCATAGAGGTGGTAGATCCCCCCCCCATACACACACTTTTCAGGTGGGAGAGGAGGGATGGGCCTCACCAGTCCAGCAGCCCCTCAGGAAGCTGAATATGCTCACGGAATCATTTAAAAAACAAAACAAAAAACCAACCAATTCTGCTCATGTTATTTTCTGGTAGGGATCCCTTATCCTCTCTTCTCAAGTGGATTTGCAGTGTGATTGTCAATTCAGTACCCAGTATTGAATTTGAATTTTCCGCTGCACTAAACTAAGCAAACATGGGAAAAGCTAATGCAAATAAACAGAGATATCAGAAGACAGCCTACGCTTCCTTAGATTGCACTATCATCTTGTTTATTTAGATCTACCACTCTAGCCCATGTCAACCACCATCCTCAGCCAAAGGAGTGAGCTGCTGCCATGTTCATTGTGGCATTTTTGTCCTGTGTGGACTGCCCTGATTAATTCCCTGCACCATTCTCTTGCTTTGAAACAGCAAGTGGGCCAGTAATCTGATTTTCACATTTTTCTCCTAGGTTCATGATTTTCTGGTAGTTCACATGTATCCCTTGATAGGAAAAATAAATTCCCTCAGGATAGTCTGCACTTTAAAGCTAAGCTTTAATAAATAAAAAAGAATTGCAAGTAAGAATTATTTCCAGAACAAGATAATTTATGTTGCAATACAGCAGGTCTTAGGGAGTTCTCATACACTTCCCTGGCTGATATATATACAGTTCCAATGTTTCCAACACTGAGGGCTTGTTACAGCTTTTACATTGGTGTAAATCAAAAGTAACTACTCCACTGATATCCATAGAGTAACAATAATGTAAAACCACTGCAACTGAGATGGCTCTGAGCTTTTGGATAGGATCAGTCTTGCATGGGAATAAGGCAGAAAGAGACATTAGTAGGAAAGAGAGTGTGGAGCTACCCACCATCCTATGCAGATGAAGATGAAAAACTAGCTATATCCCTTCAATCAGCAGTATAGATTCTTCTAGAAACAGGCTGCTGTCCTACTTGACTTCCATATCATGCATGAGGACTCAACACCAATGCCCCAGCCATGTCCAGTCTCCATCTTCAAAATGGCCCTTTGGGGATCTGGGCACTGAGGGATAAAGGGATACCTTACCATGCCAAACAGATTTGCTATACTATGTACTTGCTGCCTGTGTACGTACACAACATATGTGCAGAGTTCCGCAAAAGTGTCTCTCGTCTATGCATTGTCCCACCACCACCACCACCTAAGAGCTTGCAGCAAGCTCAGGTTCCAGTATCCTTAACAGCAAATGAGGACACACTACAGCCCATGTCTACCCAATTTACCTGCTTCTTATTTTCCTAGAATCCTCCAATTCTCGAGTACTGCAAGTTCATCCCAATGCCAAACCATGAATTCTCTATAACCCTCTTTGAACAGTGGGGCTTATCAGTGCAATATACATTCACTACCTCAATTTCCCCCCCACCCACACACACTCCTTCATGCCACAGTTCCCTTATATGGGTAATTAGTTATAGTTCACCCCTTCAGCCAAACCAACCAGAAGTCCTTCCCTCTGGGACAATGCAAGTCCAATGCAAACAAAGAATCCACACAAGCCAAATCCTTCAGCTCAGGGGTTCTCAAACTGGGGGTCAGAATCCCACATGGGGTCAAGAGATTATTATGGGAAGAGTCACAAGCTGTCAGTCCCCACACATGCTGGGGCTGCAGCTGTCCTGATAACCAGAGCCTTTCAGAGCTGGGTGGCCAGAGAACAGCGGCTGCTGGCCGGGTGATCTGAAGGCAATGCCACCCCCAGAAGCAGTGCAGAAGTAAGGGTGGCATGACATGGGAGAGTATGGCACGTGGGTCGTCACTTTAGAGGGGGGGTCATCACAGCCTGAAATATTTTCAAAGGGAGCCCCAGCAAAAAACGTTTGAGAACCCCTGCTCCAGCTCTTCTTCTCTGAGGTACCATTCTACAGTGCAATGATCCACCAGATTGCACTGGTCAATTCATAACTACAAGTCCAAACAAAGCTCATCTTTCTCAGTCTACTCTAGAAGGTCTACCCATCTTCACCTCCCCACAGCTACTTTCACAGCCCTTACCAGAAATCACCAGTGTTCTTGTTCTTCCTCACAAGAGTCACCAGCAGCCCTTCCACCTCCAAATCAATTCAGAGGAGAGGTCTGCAAGTAGCTGCTTGCTTCCTCCAGGTCTCTCACTTCACACTAGAACAATAAGAAAACCCACATATTTCCCCCACAAACTCTCCTTTAGAAATATTTTTACCCCAAATTTTGAGGATTTCTGGGAGTTTTTTTCACACCACACAAAAATGAATAATTTTGTTTCTTTTTGACTTAAAATGTCATCTTGGTTTTTTGGAAACACTTTTCACACTGTTCTACATGTGGAAAAATTTAGAACAATAGGAAAGTGAGAGAAAATAGGTTTTTTCCCCCAGCCAGCCTTTAGAGAGCCAGCAGATTCTTGTGACACACCTCTGTATATAAATGTTTCAACTTTTGAAATGATTTGTAGCCACTTTATTTATTTATGATAACAGTTTAATTTATGTTCAAGAAAGCTGGTTTATGGTTTAGCCTTTCAGTCTCTGTAGCAGACACATCACTGACCTAGAAGGCATTTTCATGCCATTTGAGAGCAAAAGAAACACAGAGTGGACTGAAAACAGACTTGCAAGAACTTTTAACGTCTGTGGCAAGGGAGGCCTGTTCTGCCCCTCCCTGGGTCCTGTGCTCTTTTTGGCTATGCTGGTGGTATGGCTGTGTGGAAGTAGGAGGGGGCCCAGTCCCACCCTCTACCCCAGGCCCCAACCCAGGGATCCTGTCAGGAGTAGCCTCAAACTGCTTAGTCTGTGAGAGCTACTATCTTCCCTGGGTCACCTGTCCTTGGCCCCACTGCTTGTGGTCTGCTTCCTAGAACTGGGGCAAGGGTTTCCCCCCTCCTCACCATGGGTCTCTCTATCACTGTGATCCTCCCCTGTTTGGGTGAGGTCACCCCACTTCAACTCCATTACTCAGTGATCTGGGCAGCCAGGTCCTCCTTCAGGCCTCTGTGCCTATGACCCTTGGCCCTGCCCAGACAGGCTTCTTCTGAACCTTGTGTTGTGGTAGCAATGGCTTGGCTTGGCTTGGCTTGGCTCAGCACCTCCTCTCAACTCCTTTTCAGCTGCCTCTATCTGCCTTACAGGGAGGCTTTTAACTGCTGGGGGGGGAAAGCCCCTTAATTGGCCTCAGATGACCTAATTGGCCTAATTGCCCTGGAGTAACCCCAGCTGAATCACCCAGGGAACAAGGATTTGTTGATCCTGGGGCTAATATATATACCCTCCAACAGTCTCCTATAGCCATCAGGTTTGGCCCTGTCACATAGCCAATCAGAATCACTGGATGGATATCCCCTTTATCTATAATCCAAGCAAAACTGTTCCTCAGTACCATCTAGTAACAGTGAAAGATGCATTTTAGGTCCAAGCCTCCAGAGCTTTCAAAATACTGTTATTCTAACTGGCATTGCAATTTCCTTCTCTCCCGATACATTCATTTCTACACCAAACTCTCAGCAAAGTGTTCATTTTCTGATTCAGAAACCTCAGTTCAATCTCACAAATGATTTTTCTGGCATAATTATGAGATATTCTCCACTAGCGAGCTATATATGGACCATCTGCAGATACAGATGTGTTGGCTCCATTATGTGTAAACTACCTTGATAATAAAATTTCTGCTGATAAATTGCCTTGAGGCCAGCCACTCTGAAATCTACTGTATAAAAACCACATTATTTTATAAAAATGGGGAAGGTAGGGAGAACTTTCATACATGAGCACATTTTAAAAAACAGAACATTTATGCACAGAGAAATATACTAAGTGTTTTTTCGTATTCCTTTTGCCCTTGTTGAAGTGTGTTGTATTTAAGACTCTCTACGAGTCTTCAGCACTTTCAGGCTGCAGTGAAGCCAGAATCATGTTTTTATCCATTCATCTCTCTCTCTCACTCTCAGGGTTTTTATTCCGCTACCAATCACCAGAGTACCTGCGTACCCTTCATATAAAGTCAATAGCAAAGCTCTTAGTGGACTTCATGAAGTCTCCGGCACTTCTTCCTTTTCAGGCATTTATTTTTTTTAAGATTGATCTGTTTCAGGATTTATTTATTTATTTTGGTTGGTTGGCTGGTTGGTTGATTGGTATTTTGGGGTGGGTATCAATATTGTGAATGTCGTTCCTGTGGTGAAAAGGTCTTTTTGAAGAGGATTGCACTTTTGGACCGGATTGGGATATCATGTTTACTTAGCGCATTCTCACTCAGTTACGAAGATCGAAGGGGGCCAGGAGAAGTGACAGGCTATGAAGTACTAGCAAGGCATGCTCTAAGGGCCTAGTTTAACTTCCATTGAAATCAGTGGAAAGCCTCCCATTGACTTCCAGTCCCTATATGCATAATGCTTTCACAATAATTAGCTAACATGGTAAGATCAATTTTTATAGAAATATGTGAAAAAATGTATGAATTTTAATGTTTGTTTTTTTCAAAAGAGCTATTGAAGAGAGTGCCCCTCCCCAGGCCCTAAGTGCCTCTGACAGTCTTTAAATAGAGAGCAGTAAATTAACAAACCCTCTTCATAATTCCTTGGGTAACACAAAGCTTAAACCCATTCCAACAGACTCCCTCATAAATCCCACAAATCTCCCTCCTCCCTCGAAGCCAAGGAGGAAGAGCTGAGTGTTCCCTACGAGTCAGGCCATATATGAAGACACTCTGCTAGTAGTCCCCTCTTTCATATTGATGGGGCTCCGGTTCTAGCACCTCTGCTGACTACAGCTGTGGCAGCATGGAACAGAGTGAAAGGAACTTTTTAGGGTACGTCTACCCCTCAAGCTGAAGGTGTAAGAAATACCATACTAGCTCTGAATAAGCTAGAGCACTAAAAATAGAAGTGTAGCTGTGGTAGAGTGAGCAGCAGGCGGGGATAGCCACCCAAATATGTACCTAGCGTTTCTGATGGGAATTTGCTTCCGTGATGTTCCAAAATATGGTCCAGCTGGAAGTGTAGATATATCCTTATACAGGAAGGTCACTTAGGGCTTTATCAGTCAGTACCAGCATCTTAAATTCTACCAAGGAACCCATAGTCAGCCAGGACAGAGCACTGGGCTTGTGGAGAGACACTCTGCTCAACACACGGACTGCCCAATTCTGCATTAGCTTCCATTTCCAGATAATTTTATGACATCATCCCCAGACAAAGTATACTGAATTCGTCCATGGTGATGGATGACAATCACAAGATCTGCATCCTGGATGATATACTATGAAAGTACCTCTTGAAGGGAACAGGGCAGCAACAGCCCAAGAGGGGTGGGTTCGGGTGTGGATGACTCAAGGCCAAGCTTAGGACCTGAGACAGTATACTTTGTCTAGCTCAGATGTCACTACCACTACGTTGGTGCCATCAAATGTGTCACTATATTTTCAAGTCAAGTCAAGTTACACAACTTGGAGCAGAAAATGAAGAAAAGCAAAAAAAGGCACTGACAAAATCATTTTTTGGGTATGTAATTTTTCAAAACCACTCCAGATTCAGTTTTTGAGGTTTTTTTCAAAACAGTACTAAGATCAATTAATATATTTGACACATAATGAACTCAGCAACTTCGCTTAGGAATAACTAGGAATAATTTGCCGCTGCAGTTATTTTCCTACACCCATATCTGATTTTTTTTTCCTCAGGCAATACTAAAGAAGTTTCAGTTTTATTGTCATCATCATTTCAAAGCTTTCTTCTATTTTTCTAGAGATAATGCCAGTTCCAGTGGTATTCCCCATTTTAAGTGTAGAGAATATTTCTCAGAACAGCGGAATATTTGAAAGCTGAAGAAAATTGGGAAGTGTGATCAATGTACCTTTAAAAAATAATCCTAATAATACTTGGGACTGTATCAATCAGCTTGTTTAGACTGCATAAAGTTTCCACCTTATGAATCCACCCAGGTTCAGAACATTTATCTCAGCAGGCTGCAGCACTTTCAATTTGTCTTTATTACATGAGCCTGGATTGTTCTAATTTCTTGTTTGCAGGCCACTTAGGTCATTTTTGTATGCAGCTTGATTGAATGCAGTGATGGAAGTGCTCATTAGTATTAACATATCCAACAGAGCTGAGGCTCAGCTGCAAAGTTCAGCTAAGTTTTTATCAAGGGGATTTCTCTTTGAGTTCATCTTTACTAGACAAGCAATGGAAAAATACAGCAGTGTAACTTCCTGCAGGACTTTGAAAAGCTATCCAGTTTTGTTCAACACCATCTTTGGAAGTTGGGGGATTGCACGGTACAGAGTGATGGTAATAGACTATGAAGAAGGCAAAGAACTTACAACACACGGTTACTTAATACATAGAAAGGCATTTAGATAACTGCTACTTTCCAAACGCACAGGACTGAAAAGAAGCCTGGTCCCAGACCACAAAATGCACAGTCCGTGGAACTCACTGCCACTAAGTCAGGCTAAGATCTCAGCAGAATTAAAAATACATATTTGTATGGATAAAATGAATATCTAGAGTTAAAATAATGAATTAAAATGAACAAGAGCTTTGGAAGGTACATAGACCTCAAGCTTCAGGGCACAGGCCAACCTGAAATTGTTGGGGGCTAGGAGGGAATTTTCCCTGGGGCAGTTATCCTATAAATGCCTACTTTTGGGTTTCTTGCACCATCTTCTGAAACATCTAGTACTAAGCCACTGTTGGTAACAGGATACAAGACTATACAGACTACTGGTCTGATAAGATATGACAAGTCCTATGGCTGTATATATGCAAGAATAGCCTAGGGGACATCAAGAGATCAGGTTAAAGCAATTTAACCTACTTTGTCTGGCTTCTCAGCAAGCATAAGGATATGCATGTGAGTCCTACAGCGAGAACCTCTAGCTATCTAACATCATTATATATTATATATAATGTATAATAATGTATAGTATATAATATTATATAGCCCTGATTACCTCAGAATCTGAGCACCTATAAAATGTGTGACAGAAACTGGCTATTTATAAATAAGGTTATTTGTCACACTCCAGTACTTGTGATCAAGAAACTAAATCTGTGGTAGCCAGAAAGAGAACAGATACTCTTAAATTGGGGAAGGATGAGTATAAACAAGTGTCTTAATAGTGTTCAGTGTTCCGTTACTGAGTGGGGGAGAGTGGGAGGAAAAGCTCAGATGAGCTGTAAATACTCAAATTCTCTGTCAAATTTCTTTGAAAATCCTTTGAACCAATCTTTAAAAAAATACTATTTCAACTGAGTTCGTAAACTTTTATTTTATTTTATTTTTTATTTTAACTTTGCGAAACAGTTTAGATAGTCCTCTGGTGTAGGAAGGTGTCGCAACATGGTGGGATGAGTGTAACATTTTCTATTCAAGCAGACCCAACACAGATTAATCACACTCCTCCATAAACGAACATTCCTGCTTAGAAATAAATCTGTTTACATGGAGAAACCAGTGATTGCACTAGAATTTGGATCTCCAGGTGCTCGGGCAAGTTGTTCCTGCAATGAGATGAAGTGGCAGCCTCAATAGTCCAGACAGCTGAGGCTCTTTGGGGCAAGGACAATCTTTTGTTCAGTGTTTGTACAGCGCCTAGCACAATGGGATCCTGGCCCAGGACTGGGGTTCCTAGACATTACTGCAATACAAGCGATAATACTCTAGACCAGGAACTTCTGTCACAGCACCATGTTTAGATTTTATTTCATTATGGTTCCAGATCAAGAAAAGTTTCTAATATGGCTTGCTTAGCCAGTACCAAAAGGACAATGCTGTGTTAGAACTGCATTTCAATATGTGCTCTAGCCTAACCCCTTCACCAAGTGCTGTCTTTAGCACAAAATCAAACCTTCTTAATGCATCTGTAATTTCTGTTTTTTCAACAGGTGTCCCAAAATGGCAGTGGGGTACGGTGGATAAGATTGGAGTTTGTCATGTTAGAGACCTGGGCTCTGCAACCGAAGAGACCTTGCATAAGCTCTCTGCTAACTTATTTTTAAAATGGGGAGTGGAAGAGGGAAAGGTTCAGCAGCTCTTTCCTGACTGTCTTCTAGACTGGGATTTATGGTGCAGTAAATTGCTTGAAAATGTAAACAGCAATGAGAAGAGTGAAGATGTGAAGTTCTAGTCCCCTCTTTCCCAGCTTAAGGAGCTTTCCCCCTTGGCTACAGACGTAGAGGAATGGGTCAGTCAATCACTCTCTGTTTTCGTTCCTGATGACATTTGCACCACAGCAGATTTTGTCATCAAATTGTTTTTTCACATTATTCTCATGCTATCAATTCATTTTTCATCAACCCACAATGAAAATTCAAGTCATGCTCAAAGTCTGAAAAGACAAGAACCAAAACACAGAAGACAATGAGATTTTTACAAAATAAAGGTTTAAAGCAACCTTAACTAGGGAGGCATGACTAGAGCTGTGCTAATAAAGGCTTTTTTTCAGTTTGCTGGCAATTCAAAAAAAATATTTTTTAAAAAGTTTTATTTTGGGTTGAACTGAAAACAATTTTTTAAAAATGTTTTGGCAAAATGGAAAGTCAAAAAAAGTCAAGTCAGGTCTAAACAAAACATTTCATTTTGACTTCAGGCACTTTGGCAAATGTAAAGAATGACCAGAGGAAGAGGAAGCCCTTCCTTATAATCATTAGCCCCTTAGTTAGGGTTCTGGGAAACCAGGGTTCAAGTCCCCCCTGTTCCTCATGTCAGAAGGGATTTAGACATTGGTCTTCTACATTACAAGAGAGTGTTTTAGCCATTCGACTATGGAGTATTCATGGGGCTTTCTCCATCTCTCCTGCTGAAGCTTTTCCACTTTTTATAAATAAATACACAGTCACAGAAGCAGAGACTTGAACTTTGGTCTCTAAATCCTCTGACTACCAGGCGTCACACATTTTCCCCAGTGCCTTAAGGAGAGTTGGTTAACAGATAATGTGCCAGTAGATGGTGCTCAGGAGTCTTAACACACTGCTTGGGTGATGTAGGATCAATACAATGTGTTGTTCACAGCAAATCTCTTCTCGCCATTGTAGCTCTTTACAGAACGCACTTACAAAGCTAAACATGTTAACTTATACATGGGTAAAGACTTAATTGCACTTACCTAGATATCCTTCCAAGAATCAAAAGCACTGTTGTGACAGAAGATTAATAGACATGACCTAACTTTTAAAACACTTTAAAAGCTCAGTTTTCTCATATGCAATATTGGAAAGAAAGCATGGTTTTACAAACTGTTTTGAAATGTGACACACTAGGGGTAAGAGGTTTCTATTATGCCTTTTAAAAAAAAAATCTGGGAAGTAAATTAATACCACACATACAAAAAAGTCTTTTTCCACAATATCACAAGTCTTCCTCAAA
This sequence comes from Emydura macquarii macquarii, assembly GCF_026122565.2. Taxonomy (NCBI): domain Eukaryota; kingdom Metazoa; phylum Chordata; order Testudines; family Chelidae; genus Emydura; species Emydura macquarii. Next base: position 10,034,940 of record NW_027132342.1, on the reverse strand, counting down.
GACCCAACAGTTGGCCAAATCATTTAACATGAATTGAGTTCCACCATCGCTCTTTTAGTTTAAGGAGCTTTCAGTGAAATCAATGACAAAAATTTCACTGGCTGCCCACTTTTGCTGAAATATATAATAAGCGTAAGCAACATGCTGCACTTATATTCAATTGCCTGCCAAGAGTGAACAAATTTTTCTAGACAATCTGTTCTTTTACTGGCTGCAGTCAGTGAAGCCTGTTGCACCATCTGCTCTGTGGAAAGTACAAGGTATGTGTTTTACATGGGTTCTAAATTAGAGATGGGCCAGAGTGAAAATTCCTGCTGCTGGGCTGCCCTAAAATCCCTGGCCTTCTAGCTTCTTAGCAAAGTATCATAAACAAACCTCTTCCAGAACAACGTTATTCTTTTCTATACCCTTGAGAAAGACCTGTCACAACACACAAAACAGAAAGGACTATCAGAAACATGAAGGACTAAGGAAGCATCGGGACAGGACTACCTTCTTATCACTCCAACTAGGTCCTCAAGCACTCAGCTATTGCTGGGTCTACTCATATAAGGAAGTTCGATTCTCTAATACTAATTTGAATATTAATTTGCTATGGCATCAAGGAGGGAGTTTACACTGCCATTGCCTGAGCTGTAAGTGTCCTGGTAGTAAACTGATTTGGGCAACAGGTGGTCCGGTGACACAGACAATATCAGGAATACATTTGCAACCACTGGAGTTCAATGGCACACAAGTTTTGGTGAAGACTCAACAGGAGGGCCGGTGTAAATTTACTAGTAAAACATTTTTCGATGGAAAATAAGGTTTTTAACAAAACAAAGGTTTTCATGAAAACTGATCATGGAAAATTTTTATTTTTCATCAAAGAAATGAACACCCAGAACCAGAATTTTTTTTTCTGAAATGTCACTGTAATGCCTCACAGGAGTTGCAGTTCAGTTGCCTCATCTTCCTATTCTTCTCCATGGACTAGGCTTCCAGGCCAGATTTCATCTCCCATAATGCACTGCAGCCACATGACTTTCCATGATGTCCCCCTCACTAAGAGGGAGACCATAGTGCACCATGGGAGATGTAGTCTGACTAGGGATCCCAGCCTATGGAGCAGAAGGAGAGGATGAAGTATGGAAATTACAGCTCTCATCCCATGAAGCACTTTTTCAGAATCAAAATACTTTTATTTTTAATTTTTCCACCAAAAACTCCACATTTTCCATTGAGAAAAAATCATTTTCTGGCCTATTCTACTCAATATTTATTTTGTTTTATATCATTTCAGTGGTTATGGCTCTTTTCCACCTGACTGGGTGAGATTTCATAGGTTTAAATTTGAGGCGGGTACCCTGGAAATGTCTCTGGACGAAATCCTTAAGACCTTCCACTTTTGCTTAGTTGCTGAAGCTGAGGGCCTCAGGACATACTTGTTTTAATGGGGTAAGAGAAAACCCATCTTTGGGACCCCTGCAGCCACTAGGCTATAGAAAAAAAATCAAATAAAAAATGTATTCTGATGCTTTTCAAAACAAAGTTCAAAAGAAAAAAAAACGATTTTTATTTTCAATTTCCGATTCAACACCCTGCTGGCTGAAAAAGACCTCCCCAGGTTTTAACCTTCAGTAATGCTCCTGAATTTTGATTCACTTTAATCCCCAGTCTACTTTCTCTTTCTTTGTGTTGCCCCTGGAAATTTGTGCTTCCATGTGAAATCCACCAGCCTCTGCATCAATAAAGGGAATGATGTAGTATGGCATTTCTTCTGCTTCATTTTCTGCAGCCTCCCAACTAATATCACCAGCTATTTCTAATTCTAAAATAAATTCCTTGAAAAATAAAGCATGCAGAAACTTAGGATGGCTTTTAGTCCTTGGAAGCCTGAAAGAAGAAAGAGTAATGAAGTTGAATCTTTTTTCTGAGCTCAGGTGGGAGGGGGAACTTTGATTAACTGACTTCTAGAATTTAAAACCTAGATGCTAAAGAGGTGGTGGCAGGTCACTGTGGGGACCTGCCATCTTTTCAAGAATTAGAAAAGGAGAAAAAAGAAAGAAGAGGTGTTTGCCTGCCGCAGACAAACATCTACCTCTGCAGCCAGTCCTTTTCCGAACCGCGCCGAGAGACCGCCTTTACACGCTCGTGCTCCATACCCTACACTTCCCCACCCTCGCGTCCCACCCCGACACCAAATGGCGGGACCTGCTGCCATCTACGGAGGGTGGGGACCCCCGGTGGGCCAGCCTGTATTCCACCTTGACCCCCACGGCCCGCCGGGGACATCAGTTGGCGGCTCCTTCACGGAGCCGTTGAGCACGGGCATGTACTTGGCGTGGTTCACCCCCTGCCCTGACACCTGCCCCTTCTGCGGCACGAGGGAGACCCTGGCGCATGCATACCTGGAGTGCGCCCGGCTGCAGCCCCTCTTCCGGCTCCTCCAGAAGCTCCTGCTGACGTTCTGGCTGCACTTTTCCCCGCACTTGTTTATTTACGCACACCCCGTCCGTGGCTCCACAAAGTCGTGGAATCTCCTCGTCAACCTCCTCTTGGCCCTGGCCAAAGTCGCCATCTATACAACCAGGGAGGGGAGGTTGGCTGGGGAGGCACCTTGCAACTGTGGGGCCTATTTCCGTTCACTTCTTCACTCACGTATCCGGGCAGAGTTCTTCTGGGCGGTGTCCACCAGCTCCGTCGACACCTTCTGGGAGCGGTGCACGCTGTCCAAGGCTCTCTGCTCGGTGTCCCCTTCCGGTTCCCTTCGTTTATACCTCTGACCCTCACGCCCTTTCCTGTTTTTGCATTCGTTGTCCCAAGAACTTAGTTACATTCTAGGTCCAGTGGCTCCTCCCCTTAGCCTGGTTTGTAAATAGAACAAACATCTAACAGCCATTTTAGGACTACAGCTGCTTGTTGCTACCAAATTTAAAGGGCCAGCTACCTAGAAAGCATGCTGGGCGAGGTCCTTATTGCAGAGTGGACCTACACAGGGGAGTTAAAAAATGATTAAGTAATCACATAGGAAGAAGCTCTTTGGAAAGAGAATAGAATTTCTGTCTTACAGAGGGCCAGGAATCCAGATCGCCTGAGTTTTACAGACTCAGTATTTGTATGCTGTATTTGAATTAGTTATTGTCTATTTATTTTCCTTTCGATTCTATAACATGCCTAGATGCTTTTGGACATCTCCTGCTTCCAGTGCTTAAACCTTACAATCAGTGCATCCAAGTAACTCTACCCTTCCATTTGCCCTTTTTTCCACAGGCATTCCTACCAACCAGGGTCAAGATTTAAGAATATTGAGGCCCTATGCACAATGGAAATTGAGCCTCTGCGCACCTTCTCTGCCTCCAGGGGATGGGAGACATTAAAGGCTCTGCTCCCAGAGGGTGGGAGGTCATGGGAGGTGTTGGAGAGTGAGCCTGCCCTGCAATCAATTCACAGGCTCCTGTCCCATGGGTCTGGTCTGACCTGGCTCCCTGCTCCAGCCTGTGTGTTCTTGTCACAGCAGGGAGGAGGGGCCCTCCTCCACCCCTCATCCCCTGTGCTGCCCCGCCCCCTTCTTGTCCCACAAGGCCCCACTGCCACAAGATGGGCACATTGGTAATTGGGCCTGCTGCCAACGTTCCTGTCCTCGGAGAGCCTTTTCCCACCGCTGCTATTCTCATCCACGAGACAGTGTCTGTCTGCTTGAGAGACAGCAAAATCTAAAGGAAGGAGGATGGGAGTGAGGTTTAGGATCACACCTGTACTGCTCAAGCCTTTGCCAGCAGCTCACTGTGTAGCTACTTCCAAGTCACTTCTCTGCCTCAGTGTACCTGTCTTTAAAATGAGGGCAATATAACAAGCTGATAACACCCTGGGTGGAGTGCATTGTTGCTTAGCGTTCACCCTACTAGCAGCCTCTTGGACCCTGTTGAATATTTAATAGAACAATGAATGCAATGTTTGTTTCTGTCTTCTAAAATTATGTGACACATGCAAAGCCACTGGCTCCTTAAAAATAATTGCTGGACTTCAACCCCCCATAGTTCACAGTATATACTACTGCTATAGTGTAATGAAAACCATATAGACTAGAATTCAAGGAGCACACCCAATTCTACCAACAGGGAATGCTTCATTTCTAGGATTTAAAAATCACAGGAGAGTTTCATTTGTATATTTAATTATATGGCAAGGCAGATGAATGCCCCAATTTGGAGATGTCATGGTATACTTAAAATGTCATGATAGACTTGCCAGGTAATACAGAACAAGCCGGATTGCTTTTCTTTTATTGACTAATAATAATAATAAGAGAAAAAAGTGGAACAAGTCTGTCTCTGGTTGTGTACAAATAACATCTTAGATTAATAATAAATAATATCCTTTCCCCAGTTCCATGCTGATGGAATATGTGCTTTAGGGCAGTCACTTTATATTTACGAATCAAGCCAGGGCAAATCTATGACTGTTTCCCATACATAAGCAGTGTAGTTGCACATATTTCTATAGGAAATTATGGAGTGGGTGGCTGAATGATGGATTACTAAGATTCTAAAGTATGCTTTACAAATCAGACATAGGCTTTTCATAATCAGATACATGATTATCAAGTGTTCCAAGACATCAAGCACATTATGAATTGGCTCAAAGTGTGAAAGACACATTAAAATATTCATTTTCAGTCTACATTTTAAAGTTATTGATTCAACCACATTAGCTGTCGTCCTCTTCAAAACATACCGCAAAAATAAAAATTAAAAAAAAAATTACTCATTACAAAAAGGTTTCGAGAACGTGTGGTGGGAAGGAGAGCAGAGTCCACCCTCCTATTCAAGAGCTAAATAGTTATCTGGAAAAAATCAATCCACTGTCTTCAAAAGACCTATATTTATTTACACCAGCTGAGGATCGGACCACAAGATTTTCAATGCTATGTGATGAAATCTAAATATTTACCTTCCCTCCACCCCCACTTTCCATTCCATTCCATTATTAATTGCAACTTCCCCTTTACAAAAAGAGTGCAAGATGTTCCAAAATCAGGACCGTCTCCAATTTTCAAGAGGTAGTATCCTTCATTCATTTCAGTAACACATTTGAAGAGCTTTTATGTGATCAGCTGCAAGAATTGCACTCTTGACCTGGTGATGGAGCAGGCATGGTTAATAGATAGCTATGTTTTGGAGAAAGGAAAAGAGAAAATATGAAGGTGTGCTTTCCAGAGACTAAAGGAAGGGACTGTGAGCCAGCATTTATGGGTCATATTCTTGGCTCTGCACTAACTTGCTAACCTTTTCTGTGCCTCATTTTTTCCATCTGTAAAACTGGGATGTTAATAATATCTATTGCAAAGATTAAGTAAGGGTCATTTGCGTGATACGGACTACTGTCCAGCTCGGAACTGTACTGAGATCACCAACTCATTTCACACAGGCCACTAAAAATACATCATCTAGTCACTAGCAACATGTGTTGGATTCTAACCAATTAACTAACAGCAAAAGACTGTGCCTATATTTTATTACCTGTCCCCAGAGTCATCAAATTCCTCTGTGATGGACATTCTATTTCTCTATCCTCAATAATCTGTTTTCTAATATTAATGTAATGTTACAGTAAAAGTACCAGTGAATAAAGAACACAAACTTTTAAGGTCCTCCCCCATCAGATGTTTGGCACCCATGAGGAGAATAAAAAAGGATACTGTAGCAAGGCGCAGTGGCCTTCCTCTGAGCCAGGACTGAGGAAGGGTCGCTCCGCTCCCGGTGGATAGAACCAGCCCCTGCAGGCCCGGACACCCAGAAGCAGAAGGGTGGGGCCAGACCCAGAGCTGGCAGTATAAGAGCCCGGCCCAGCAACTCAGTGAGGGGAAAGCTGCTGCTGGAGGCAGATGTGCCCTCCCGCCGGCTGCAAGCAAGGCTGGAACCAGGCTGGGCCTCCGCCCCAAGTGAACACCCCCCGGAGCAGCGGCCCGGGCGATGGCCCAAGCAGAAATCTGCTAAGGGCTGGATAGGGCCTCCAGGCCCTCTGGACTGGCCAAGGTCTACAGGCCCCAAAGACCGGGCTAGGCCCCTGAGGCCCCGGGACTGGGCTGAGCCGCCCGAGACGGCAGGCTGGGAGATCCCCCCCGAGGCCAGCCCCGACCTGGAGTAGCTGCCGGATGCCGAACCCCCAGTGATGGGACAGGACTTGGAGGAGCTGTCGGAGGCCGAGCCAACCCCTGAAACCTGTGACCTAGAGGAGCTGCCCCTCGTAGAGGAGCTACCTGCCCTGCCGCTGGTGGACGAGGAGGGACTGGTGGGCCTGCCCTGGGCAGAGTACCCCAGCAACCCAGAGGAACCAGGTACCGGGGAGGAAGCAGCCCAGGGATAGCCAGAGTCAGTGGCTGAGACAGGGAGTGGACCCCTCAGGGTGTTGCAGCGGGAGCCCCGCCGACTCAGTGGCAATGCCCTTGCCACTGCTAGGGCACTGGGCTGGGACGCAGTGGAGACGGGTGGGCCTGCGTACCCCTCCCCCCGTCCCGAACCGCTCCAGGAAATCCTCCTCCTCCCTACCTCCCCAGAGAGCTAACTGCCTGCGTGCTTGCCCTGCCACAGGGCTGGAGCACTTAACTGCCTGCATGCCCGCCCTGCTGAAGGGCCGGGGCAATAGACTGTGCCGCCTCCCACCTGTGGGAAGGCCGGGCCAAGGACTCTTAATCCGGCTGCTAATTCCCCTTTGCAGAGGTGTTGTGACCTTCCTCTGAGCCGGGGATCGAGGAAGGGTCGCTCTGCCCCCTCCTGACCGTGCCAAGCGCTTACAGATACCTACAGAGATTCATACATGAAATAGTCATACAAATTTACTTCAGATTTAAATCTTTTGGAATAGCTGATTTAATTAACTTTTGCTATTGAAGCAAGATGCTCTTTTTTTGTAACTCATTGGCGCCAGACATTGGATTTTCCTTTGTAAAATGTATCTTGGTAATTATTGTCAATGCAAATGGGATTATGTTCAGAGCAGTTTGTGTAACTCTCTCCTTTAGTAGTTTTGCATAATTATATTTTTTTCAAAGCCAAAACTTGAAGATTTATCAATGTTGCCATCTAAGGATCTCTTTTAGACTGCACAATCAAGAACGAGACACAACAAATTCTTAAATGTCAGCACTCACAACTTGGAGAGCCTGAGTTTCCCATATTAATATACAGACTGACGGATCTGATCAGAGATCAAATGTCAGAGTCACTGACTACAGGAAATTAAATTGGTTAAAAGGGATGCCAAAATAAAATCAAAACAATTCCCTTTTTCCCATCTTAGAAATCTTTAGACATCATACAAATATTCATGGAATACAAAATTTAAATAACTTTAAGGGCAAATTAAACTGAAGAAAGCCTCAACGAGCCAAGGAGTTAACTCCAGGGTGTTAGTTAAAGAAGAGGATTATGGCTTTTGCATCCACATCTACATTAGGGTGGGGACTGCAGGGGTGCACTGCCTTAATGACAGCAGCTAGAGGTATTCATCCTGTCTAGTCCTAATACAGGTTTTGTGCCTCAGGGGAGCAAACTCAGAAGTGGCAGCTACAAAAATGTCTCAGTATAAACTCCCCTCATTGCTGGTCTCTGAGTGCTCCGTTATAGAATGAGCCATTCCTCTCATCCCCTGCCCTGCCATACACCCTTGTGAGGCAGGAGGTCGAGTCATGCTAGCCTCTCCCCTTGCACTTTGCTAGTGCAGTGACTAGCATTCAGGCTGGCCATGTGTCCGTGCACAAGAGTTGTAGGGAGAAGAGGGCTGCAGCAAGCCACGATCTGGTGCTAGATTAAAGGGAAAATAAGGGGGCTTTCTCTCATGGTTTTATAGGAGGTGTGGATGACCTGGGGAAATCCACAATGCTGTACAGTGGATAGCCTCCATACGGCTCTCAGTCTTTCCAATGTAAATGTATTTTAAGAGGCAAGCAAGCAGATTTTTTTCAAACATTTTATGCCTTGCCAAATTTCATCCAGCTAGCCACTTTTTAAAATGATTATTCTCATCATCCTGCCTGAAAATGTAGTACAGGAGTCATTAATCTATGGGCTTCAAGCCCCCTTGGAGTGTCTCCAGGGCACCTCAGTCCAAATACAGGTGGGACGTTCTAAAAATGGACCTCCAGCTTCCTCTTTAGTAAAATTTGAAGCCAGGGGTGGGGGAAAGCACATTCATTAGTCTTTGCAGCATCTGGATCTTAGATGGAGCCAGGGGTGAATTTTGTGGCAAAATTCATAGCCAGGGAACAGAAGTATACACTGGGCTCTAAATACATGCACACACATACACACCTATATTATAAAAAGTCCAAGCCATACAAGTTCAGCTTTGCATGCATACACATTTGTATAAGCATTTTAATGCAACAAGCGTCATACACAGGGTGTCTGCACATGCAAAGTGGCAAACATACAGCTGAAGACTGAAAATTAAACCCATAATACACTAGCAAGAAAATGTAGTGCTTGGTTTCACTCTTCATGTTTCTTTGGTCTTGTATTTGGAATACAAGCAGTACAAAACCTGCAGTGTAGTCTTCATATCTCTGTTCACAATATCTGTGGATACACAAGAAAGAAAAAAGCCAGCTGGGAAACATTAGAAATCCTTAAAACAGATAGAAAGACTGTAAATGTCAAAGCATTGAAGGTAATCTTTCACTTTCCCCAAATTACAATGTAAACTTAGACTACCTAACTGCATCAAAAACCAAAACAGGAAATGTAGAGTTATCAGATCTTCTTGATTTCTTAAATGAGTTAGGAGAAGAAAATAGGTTCTTCACCACTTTACCACATTGGAATAAGGATCAGTAATATACAATAAGGAACAATTCTTCACAAGCAGACAGCAGAGTAGATAATTTAATAAGAATTTATGGCTGTATTTTTTGTGATGCTATTACAATATGAGTAGTAGCAGGCATTACCTTAACTCTTCCTTTCCTGGTTTTGTAATGTTTGCATTTTGTTCTGATGTGTGTATTTCCTGCTTTTTGGAGGTTGCAGTTTTCAGCTGCTGACTTCCATATCCTGAAAGTGAGGTACTGCTAAGCAACCTCAACTCATGTTTAACAAAGGTTTTTGCTAATTAATACAACAACTTATATGCAAACTAGTACTTCCTCCAAATGATGAGACATGGAGGACTCGATGTTCCTCTTAAAGTAGTGTAAATGTATGGCTGTACTATACTGTACATGGACCAGCAGTAGGCCCATTAGACTAGATTTTCAGCTTGTGTAAACAGTGCAGCTCCATTAAACACCAACAATCATCATCTTAGGATCTGGCCTATGTAGCTGTACATAAATGACACACAGATGTTGGAGTTTACATTTCCCACATTAATCAACAGGACATAATTCTCCACGTTTAGAGAAATGGATATCCAATGGTTTAAACCTACTCACAGAAAAGGTATATTTAATGTGGAGCCCAGAGGCTTTCACAGATTTTCCTTTCTCAGTTTAACTAGAATGGTTCACTAAACTCCAAGTTCCATACACAGGGCATAAAAGCACTGATTTGTCTCTGCACGCTCACAAATCACTTGCATTGACATTAATGACAGTTACGCCTGAGTAGAGCTAGTTGTAAAAAAAATCCAAAACAAAATGTTAATTTAAAAAAAAACAACCAAAAATTTTCATAATTCCCACAGCCTCCATTTTTTGATAGATGACCCCTCCACATGCTCATGTGTACATATACCCCATACTTGTTCATGAGTGGACTACTCAACCAGGAAAAAATGCAATTTTTAATACTGGAACAGCTTTCTGAAGAACATGGTGAAGTGCCCATCAGCTGACATATTTAAATAAAGACTTGAGGTCTGTCTAAAATATATGCTCTAGTTCAGCAACATGTTGTTGGGCCCAATGCAGAAATGATTGGGTGAAATTAGATGGTCTATATTATTCAGGAGGTTAAACTATATGATCATAATGGTTCCTTCTGGCTCTAAAAATCTACTAATCCATTCACATCCTGATACTGGCAAGGAGGCCCCAAAGACATCACACCTACTCCTAAATGGTAATTTCAACAACAACCACTGCTGTATCTTAGATCATTTCAGTCTTGCTTTAAATACCAAACTGTGGGTATTGTAACAACAGAACTTCTTTTTTTAGTGTAGACTAGATTGTTAAAATATGGGATATATACCGGAGATGTGTAGCAAAGGAAATGTTCTGAATATGTGGGTGTCATGTTGCAGAAGATTCTCTAGCTGATTATTTTAGCTTTTCATGAACCAGAGCAAGAATCATGCTCTTCCAGAAAAATTACTATGTTATGACTCACCCTCAGCATTGACAGGAAAATCTAGAACACCTCCATCTGTCAGCAAAGCCAATGCAAGGTTCACATTGTGAAGCTGTTAATCAGAAGATGAGATCAATGAAACAGAAAGTAAACTCTGGCCAAATGTATTTTCTGGGCAGCTGTAAATGTGAACATTGGGTAATGTTTTAACATATAAAGGTCTACATACATACTAAATATTACTGATAACATCATTGATGCCATACTTGAGAGTTTAAGCACACTTCTCGAAATCAAGTATTTTTCAATTCTTTTGTACTGCCTCTCTTGGCTGGTTGCCTCTTCCCATCAGGAAAACAACATTGCAGATGCATGCATTCATTCACTAGTGTCTGTAGATTTTTATTTATCTACAATTAAAATCCAGATCCCATTCGATTTTAATAATCTAAAGACAGGTTGCATATTTAGGTTCTGTTACAAGATTATTCCTTTAATGAAGTAAGAACAAAAACAAAATTTAAATTGTTTCCTCAGCCATTTTACTTGCTACTGATCAATTTATCCTTCAGGAAGTACCATGTATAATGTTGGCATGCTATACTTTTTTACCTCCCAATGCTAAGCACTTATGTCCAACCATGCATAAACTGAGCAAGAGCTGTATTTTATTCTGAACTAAAGTGATACCTTTATGTTTCACCTGGTTTTGTGATTTACAGACAACGACTCAGGGTTTGAAACTAGGTTTAAATTCTTCTCCAAATCTATGGCAGACAAGGAAAATGAAAGGATTATACAGAGCTACAAACTGTTTACCTTGGAATGAATAAATAAAATGATTGTTTAATGAAGTCACCAAGTGAGGAGGGTCATATATTCCCCTTAACAAGTTCATGAGACTTCCAAGCTAAGGTTGAATGCTGATCTTTTATATTCATCTTAAAACAGAGTATAGACATTTACTGCAGATAGGCAAACTAGTTTGGATAAAGTGAGGACATTCATTTTTCTGCACTTGCAGATGGAACCAGAAGCACTGGAATACTGTTCAGCATTTCCAGCCTGATAGGAAGTGGAAAATATGGAAAGTCTTGGATAAAACAAGGTTACTTACCAGTAACTGATGTTCTTCGAGATATGTTGCTCATGTCCATTCCACTATAGGTGTGTGTACACCTTCATGCACGGTTACCCGGAAATTTTTTCCCTTTAGCAGATCCCATAGGGTCGGCTCCAGCGCTCCCTAGAGCCCCGCACACATGCCACGGTATATGAGGTGCTGCCGGCCCTACACCCTCTCAGTCTCTTCTTTCTGCCAGCTCCGGCAGCGGGTACGGGCGGTGGGTTGTGGAATGGACATGAGCAACACATCTCGAAGAACATCAGTTACTGGTAAGTAACCTTGTTTTCTTCTTCGAGTGCTTACTCATGTCCATTCCACTATAGGTGACTAACAAGCAACACCTTGGAGGTGGGTCGGAGTTACCAGTGAGCTGCCCTCAGCACCACTCTGCCAAATCCCATGTCCACTCTTGCCTGCTGGATGATGGTGTAGTGAGACATGAAGGTATGCACCGACGACCAGATGGCAGCTTTGCAGATGTCCTGCAGAGGCACTCTCTCCAGGAAGGCTGTAGATGAAGCTTGGGGCTCTGGTTGAGTGCGCTGTGATGGTTCCCGGAAGCGGAACCTTCACCTGCTCATAGCAGAACTTGATGCATGATGTAATACACGAAGAGATGCGCTGGGTGGAGACAGATGAGCCTTTCATCCGGTCGGCCACTGCGACGAAGAGCTGCGTCGATTTCCGGAAAGGCTTTGTCCTGTCGATGTAGAAGGCCAGGGCCTGTCTCACGTTCAGCGAATGCCACCTCCTTTCCTCCTCCAAATCATGAGGTTTAGGAAAAAACACAGGTAGAAAAAGGTCTTGATTACAATGAAATTGGGAAACAACCTTGGGCAGGAAGGCTGGATGTGGCCTCAGCTGAACCTTGTTCTTATAGAATACTGTATAAGGGGGCTCCGAGGTCAAGGCCCTAATCTCAGAGACCCTCCTGGCTGAGGTAATGGCCACCAGAAAGGCTACCTTCCATGAAAGCATGAGCAGAGGGCATGAAGCCATGGGTTCAAAGGGGGCCCTGTGAGTCTCGAGAGGACCAGGTTGAGATCCCAGGGAGGCACTGGGACACTGGGTCACAGACCTGCGGATAAAGCTTCTCCACCCCTTTGAGGAACCTGACCGACATGGGATGGGAGAACAGTGATCTCCCTTCTAGTGGCTGATGGGAGGCCAAAATGGCCATCAAGTGCACCTTCAACAAGGCCAGCGCCAGACCCTGGAGCTTTAGCTGTAGCAGGTACTCTAGGATCACCTGTGTAGGCAAAAGGCTGGGCAGAATACCCTGGGACTCCGCCCAACAGATAAACCGCCTCCACTTAGCCCGATACACGACTTGTGTAGAAGGCTTCCTGCTGCCAAGCAGGACTTGTTGGACCTGCATCAAGCAGGCTCTTTCTCCCTCCATCAGTCACAGAGCCTCCAGGCCATGCGGTGCAGGGAATCCAGGTCCAGGTGCAACAGGAGACTGTAGTCCTGGGATAGAAGGTCGTGCCACCTTGGAAGCTCCAGAGGTGAGGTGATCGAAAGGTCCAGCAGCATGCTGAACCAGTGCTGTCTCAGCCAGGCTGGAGCGATGAGTATAACATTCACCCTGTCCTTCTTTATTTTCAGCAGGATCTTGGGCAGGAGCGGAATGGGCGGGAACATGTACATGAGGGTCTCCTTCCAGTCCATGAGGAACGCATTGGAAATAGACTCGGTCTCGCGACCCCGGAGCAAGCAAAACCTCAGACACTTCGTGTTTCAGGCTGACGCAAATAGTCCAGTTGAGGAATGCCCCACTTCTGGAAGATCATAGCCACCACCACTGGGTGCAACGACCAGTTGTGGCGGGGTAGAAACGACCTGCTGAGGTGATCCGCCTCGTTGTTCCTCATTCCCGGGAGGTAAGAGGCAGTCAAGTGGAAGCCGTGCCTCATGGCAAAGTCCCACAGACGGATAGCTTACTCGCAGAGGGCTGAGGAGTGCGCTCCCCCCTGCCTGTTTATGTAAAATATGGTTGCAGTGTTGTCCGTCAGCACCTGCACCACTCTGCCTGTCAGGAATCGGAGGAACACCTTGCACGCTAGGGAAATGGCACTCTGCTCCTTCATGTTGATGTGCAGGTGCCTCTCCTCCCCCGACCAGAGCCCGTGAGTGCCTAGGCTTGCGCTGATGTGAGCTACCCATCCTACATCCGAAGCGTAGGAAATTAAGGTAACCAATGGGACCAGTTCCCTGAACGAAACACCTTTCATCACTGCCTGGAAGTCCATCACCAGTTTAGGCAGACTAAGATGGGCGGGGTAACTGTGATTACCCGGTGCAATGGGTGTCTGCTTGGAATATATACTGAAGCCAACCATGCCTGAAGCGGTCTCAGGCTCAGGCGAGCTAGTCTCACTACATACGTGCAGGCCAATATGTGGCCTAACAGCTGTAGGCAGTGCCTGGCTGTTGTCGTGGGGCATCGGTGCAGCTGGGAGATGACAGAGACTATTGCCTCGAAACGTGGCTGAGGCAGGAAGGCTCTGGCCTGGGAAGCATCCGGGGTTGCCCCAATGAACTCTATTCATTGCACTGGGGTTAGTGTGGACTTCTGCTCATTTATGAGCACTCCCAGCCTGCTGCACATGGAGCAAGTGAGGGTCATGCTTTTCTGCATTTAGGACCTGGACCTGCCCAATCATCTAGGTAAGGAAAAATTTGCACACCCTTTCATCTCAGGTGGGCAGCCACTACCACCATGCACTTGGTAAACACCCTTGGAGCCGAAGATAGGCCAAAGGGTAGGGCTGTAAACTGGTAGTGGGAGCCAGCCACCGTGAAATGGAGAAAACACCTGTGGCTCGGGAGGATAGACACATGAAAGTATGTGTCCTTGAAATCGAGGGCAGCATACCAGTCTCCTGGATCCAGGGAAGGGATTATGGAGACTAGGGAGACCATGCAAAACCTGAGTCGTTTGACATATTTGTTTAGACAACGCAGGTCTAATATGGGTCTCAGGCCCTCCTTTGCCTTGGGGATGAGGAAGTACCTCGAATAGAACCCCTTCCCTCTTCTGCCTTGAGGGACCATTTCCACTGCTCCCAGGCTGAGGAGGGTGTCCACCTTCTGCAAGAGGTGTTGCTCATGAGAGGGGTCCCTGAAGAGGGACGGGGGGGGGGAAGATTGTTGGAGGAGGGTAGATGTAAACTGCAGGGCATAGTCCCCCAAGACTACCCCAAGGACCCAACGGTCCGAAGTGATTTTTGCCCATTTAGGATAGAAGGGCCTTAACCTGTTTAGGAAGGGGTGGAGCAGATCCAGGAGAGCAGTCCAGATGCCACCCTCGGGCGCACCATCAAAATTGTCTCCTTTGGTTGCCCAACCTCCTGGGGGGCCCCTGATGGGGGGCTGAGGATGAGCTGGGGCGCTGATTTCTTCTTCTAAACCCCCTATTCCTATCCCTGTTCATATATGGTTTGAGAGGCCTGGGAGGAGGCCTTGGTTGCTGCTGCGCCTGGGACTGTGACTGCCGCCTGGAAGACTGGGGCGTGTAAAGGTCCAGGAGCAAAGCGTGGCCCTGGAGTCCTTCAGACCGTGCAATTTTGCATCAGTCTGGCCTGAGAATAGAGCTGACGCATCAAAGGGGAGGTCCTGAATAGATTGTTGCACCTCCTGGGACAGGCCCAAGGATTGCAGCCACAAGCACCTTCTCATTACAGATGGCGGAAGGTATGGCCCTGCCCGCCGAGTCACCAGCATCATAGGACGTCTGGAGCACTGTCCTAGCTACTGCAGTTCCTTCCTCCACGACAGTGCTAAAGTTTGCAGCCTGGTCCTGGGGCAGGGCCTCAGCGAACCGCCTGGGTGAAATTATATCTGCCCAGAAGGGCCTGATGTTTGGCAATCCTGAACTGCAGGCTTGCCGTGGAATAAATCTTTCTCCCAAACAAGTCCAGCTTCTTATTGTCCTTGTTCTAGGGAGTCGACCCTGTCTGACCTTGCCTGTCTTGCTGATTAGCCACATCTACAACCAGGGTTCCCAGGGCGGGATGTGTGAACAAATACTCAAACCCCTCGGCCACCTTTGATGTAGGGGCGACCGAGGAAGGGGTTTGCCACAGAGCCTTTATAATCTTAAGCAGCCCTTCATGGACTGGGAGGGCCACTCGCACTGGGGCAGCCACCGCCAGCACATTAAAGAGGCTATCTGTGGCCTCTTTTAACTCCTTCACCTCTAGCCCCAAGTTGGAGGTCACACTCTTGAGCAGCTCCTGGTGCGCCCTGAAATCCTCCAGTGGTGCAGAGTGGTCCCGGGAGACTGCCTTGTCAGGTGAGGAGGAAGAGGACTGCAGAGGTGCAGCCTACAGGTGCACCCCCTCTCGGCGAAGGGTTGCACCCACTGAGATTCCCTCCAGGGGGTCCAATTCCTCAACCGAGGAGTGGTGCTATAGGATTTCTCCTGTGCCAGAGGCACGGACTGCACCCCTGACGACTTAATAGATTGGGGCCCCTGCCCCACCTGGATACCCCATGGGGCCCAGTAAGGCCATTGTTGTGGACACTGTCCCTGGGGCCAACCCGGGGCTGACTGTGCCACAGGCTCTGACATTCTGTTGGGGTGCTGGCTCGCCCAACGACTGTCCCTCCAGAGACCCCAAGTCATCGTCATAGTCAGAGGCCCTGAACCGGTGGTGCCGTGTTCGTCCTCGGTCCTGGGCACCTTTCCATGCCGGGGACTGCCCTCTCGATGCCTCCGACCTGGAGGACGATGAGGACTGCCTCCGTCGCCGCGAGCAGTGCCGACGAGTGGGGGTGCGCTCCAAAGAGCTAGAGGTACCGGAGCGTTGTCTTGGTACCAATGATTTCCGCTGCCGCTTGCCTCACAGCTCTGCAGACACCTTCAGTGACTGAGGTCAGCACCGTCCTGAACTCCTCGAAACCGAGCCAGACTCCAACAACCGGGTTCCACGCCGTGAACTCTGCAGTGCCGGGTCTTCCTCTGGCGACCAGGTTCCGTGTCGCCTCGGTGCGGGCGAACTCATCAGTGCCGGGTCCTCCGATGGCAATTGGGTTCTGCATCGTCTACGTACAGGCAAACTCCTCAGTGCCAGGGATCTGGAGCAGGAGCTGTCCAAGCGCCGCCTGGCAGACCTCGATCAGTGTCACCTCCTGGCATGCACTGCCTCCGGTGCCGGGGATTGACGTCGGCGCCGAGAGGGAGACTCCACATCTCGTGTCGGTGCAGGTCGGCTCGACGACGCTGACCTGGAGTGACTACAACGGGAGCGGCTCTGCTCTACCCTTGGACGCTGTCCGGCGGGAGATCTTCCTCCCCGTACCAGGGATCTCCACAGCCATTCAGGGGGACCCAATGCGGGTTTCCCCCATATCACCGGCCCTTTCTCCCTCGGCAGAGGGGGGAGCAGAGGTGGCGAAGGCAAGGCCAACAAGGCTCTTGTCGCCTGAAAAGCCTCCGGTGTCGACGGCATCAACAGGGCACTCTCCCACTCCCAGGAGTTGGGCGAGGCTCCCTGACTGGAGATGCAGGCACCTGAGAAGTCTCAACGGGCCAGGTCCAGTGCATCTCCATACTCGACCCTGCCCGTACCGACGTCTCAGGGGAGTGTCCACACTCCACGCACTGCTTCTTTCTCTTCGGTGCCCGCAACGTTGCGTGGTGCCAAGTCAAGGGCGGCGCCGACGGTGCGCTCTGTACCAAAGTCATGCTCAGTACCGAGGCAGAGCAGGTCAGCTCAGACGGCAGGCGGAGCACTGCCTCCATCAACAGGGCTTTCAACCAGATTTCTCAGTCCTTCTGAGTCCTCGGTTTGAAAGCCCTGCAGATCTTGCACTTCTCTTTTCTGTGGGCTTTCCCCAAGCACTTAAGGCAGCAGTCATGGGGGTCACTGAGCGGGAAGACCTTCCCGCAGGAGGCACACAGCTTGAAGCCCAGTAACCGGGGCATGGCCCGGATGCTTAAAGTCCCCGCAGGGACTTGCCTCATCTCTAACTACTCTTAACAACACTTAGCAACTACTTAACTAAATAGAAGTAACTTAGAATATCAAACAAGTCCAAACAAGGAGATTAGTACTTGCTGAGAGCCAGGCTAATACCAGCAACCATCACGGGCAGAAAGAAGGAACTGAGGGGGCGTAGGGCCGGCAGTGTCTCATATACCGCAGCATCTGTGTGGGGATCCGGGGGGCGCCAGAGCTGGCCCTACGGGGTCTGCTAAAGGGAAAAAAGTTCTGGGTAACCATGCACAGAGACGTGCACACACCTATAGTGGAAAGGACATGAGCAAGCACTCAAAAAAGAAGTCTATTCTAGTGGTTATAGACTCTTCTGCCCCATGCCATTAGCTTGTCTTTGTCCCCATCTCTTCCTCTCCATCATTTCAAATATCCTCTTTCCTGCCTGAAAACAGAAGGGAGTTCATGTTCATGAAGTGCAAGTTAGTGGCTCTGCTGGAGGAAAAAGATTCTTGGATTGGAGGGGCAAATAGAGATGCTCCTGAGAATCAGAGAAGCTGAGTAGTTCCTAAATAGCCCAGTTCAGGAAACACCATTACCCCAGGTTCAACGGAAAATGGAGCTGGTCACCAAGAAATGAAAGAGAGAGGACATCATAGAGGAGGCCTGGCAATTTGTAACCACCAAAGGCAGGATGTCATGGCCAAGCTTGCTTGCAAAGAGTTCTCCAACTGTCCAAGGAAGACAGATGATCCTTGCTGGAGATTCATACTCAGAATAATCAAAAGAGCATTCTGCAAGGGACAGGCAGACAAAAGGACAGTGTACTGAGTTCCCAGAGACAAGACATGAGACACCACTCTAAGACTGGATAGGCTTCTGAAGTCAACAGGCAAGGATCCACAGGTGATGGTGCATATTGGCACTAATGACACTGTGTTGTGGGATATTTGGCAGATAGTAGATTACTTCAGAAAACTCAGAAGTGTTCTGAAGATGAAAATTGTCCAAGCAATCTTCTCTGGGACCCTTTCCATCCCACAAGTCAAGGAAGGCAGAAGATTCTGGAAGTGAATTGATGGTTAGGTAAGTGGTATAAGGGATTGTTTTTGTGGAACATCCACCTTCTGTGGGGACAGAAGATTGAATGGCCTCCACCTCAGTAGTAGGAAAACCAATCACCTTGGGTACAGACAGGCTAGAGTAGTCAGGAGGGGGCTAAAATAATAGCAAAGGGGGGGAGGGATAAAAAGAGGGAAGATATAAGCATTCAGCACAACATTGAGATGTTGAGAACAAAATTAATCAAGGAACCAAAGGACATGAAGAAAAGAAATTACTGAATTGCCTATACACTAATGCTAGGAGCCTGGGTAACAAACAAGAAGAATTGGAATTGCTCATTTATGAGCATAGATTTGATTTAATTGGCATGACTGAAAGATGATTCTCACTATTGGAATGTTAAAATCAATGGTTATAACCTATTTAGGAAGGATCAAGTAGAGACAAGTGGAGGGAGGTGGGACTCTATGTCAAAAATGGCATTATTTGTTTCCGAGTTCTTGATAACTTAGAAGAAAAAATTATCTTGAATTCTTATGAATCAATGTCCTAATAGATAAAACACACAGATGGGGCACTAGTTGGTGTCTGCTATAGACCATCAAATCAATCAGGAACAGGATAACCACCTCTTTGTGCACCTATCTATAATATGTAGGAAAATAAGCTGCATGATCATGAGAGACATATGCTGGAGATCTCATGCTGCCAGTAATAAAACATCCCCGGAATTTCTAAACATTATAGATGACAATTTCCTAACACAGAAAGTGTTGCAGCCTCCACAGGCAAATTCTTTATTAGACTGTCTCCTAAGAGATAAAGAGGAACTGATCAAAGAATTAAAAATTAATTGTAGCTTAGGTACAAGTGATGATGACTTGCAAGCAAAATAAAGTCCCGACCAGTAATACTCTGGTTCTTTAATGGGGCCAATTTCACAAAGCTGAAAATAATTATGAGCCAAATCAGCTAGAAGGAAGAATTTAATCAGAAAAACGTAAATGATAATTGGGAATCATTTAAGAATATCTTACTAGGTGCCACAATCCCACAATTGAAGAACAAGGCTGTGCTGGTTAAAAACATGACCTGGTTTAGAGAGGAAGTGAAGGCAGCTATAATATATATATATATATGCTTTTCTTATCACTTTTCTACAATTCCTAACTTCAGATTTATATTCATTATTATCACCTTCCCATTTCTTCCATATAAATCTGAAGTTAGGAATTGTAGAAAAGTGATAAGAAAAGCAAAGGGACACAAGGAAAAATCTATGGCCAGCAGGTTAAGGACAATAAAAAGAAATTTAAAAAAAAATATTAGAAACAAATAGAATGCTGACAATGGTATTGGTCCACTGCTAGATGGGAATGGTAGAATTATCCATAACAATGCAGAAAAGGCAGAAGAGTTCAATAAATATTTCTATGCTGTATATGGGAGGGAAAAACAGATGATATAGTCTCTTCATATGGTGAAGATAACACTCTTTCCATTCCATTAGTTTCTCTGGAGGATGTTAAACAGAATCTACTAAAATTAGACATTTTGAAATCAGCAGGTCCAGATAACTTGCATCCAATAATTGTAAAAGACTTGGCTGAGTAGCTCACTGGACCATTCATGTTAATTTTCAGTAAGTCTTGGAGCCCTGGGAAAGTTTTCAGAAAACTGAAAGAAAGCTAATGTAGTGCCAATTTTTTTAAAAGTGTAAACAGGACGACGCTGGTAATTATAGGTCTGTCAGCCTGACATCTATCCCAGTCAAGATAACGGAGCAGCTGATATACGATCGATTAATAAAGAATTAAAGGAGGGTAAAGTAATTAATGCAAATCAGTGTGGGTTTGTGGAAAATAGATCCTGTCAAACTAACTTGATATCTTTTTTAGTTGAGATTACAAATTTGGTTGTTAAAGGTAATGATGTTGACATAAGTATACTTTGACTTGGTACCACATGACATTTTGATTAAAAACTAGAATTATATAAATTAACATGGCACACATTAAATGGATTCAAAACTGGCTAACAAATAGGTCTCAAAATGTAACTGTAAATGGGGAATCATCATTGAGGGGGGGTGTTTCCAGTGGGCCCCACAGAGATAGGTTCTTGGCCCTACGCTATTTAACATTTTTCTCAATGACCTGGAAGAAACCATAAGATCATCACTGATGAAGTTTGCAGTGACACAAAAATGTCAGTAATGAAGAGTGGTCAGTAATGAAGAGAATAGGTCACTGATTCAGAGAAAACTGCATTGTTTGGTAAAGTGGACACAAACAACATGCATTTAATACGGCTAAATGTAAATGTGTACATCTAGGAGAAAAGAATGTAGGCCATGCTTACATGATGTAGGACTCTGTCCAGGGAAGCAGTGATTCTGAAAAGGATTTGAGGGTCATGGTGGATTATCAGCTGAATACAAGCTCCCAGAATGACGCTGTGTCCAAAGAACTAATGTGATCCTTGGATGCATAAATAGAGGACTCTCAAGTAGGAGTAGAGAGAGGTTATTTTACCTTTGTATTTGGCACTGATGTGACCATTGCTGGAAAATTGTGTCCAGTTCTGGTGCCCACAATTCAAGAAGGAAGCAGATAAATTGGTGAGAGTTCAAAGAACAGCCACAAGAATGATTAAAGGATTAGAATACCTGTCTTATGGTGACAGACTCATAGAACTCAATCTATTTAGCTTAATAAAAAGAAGGTTAAGGGTGACTTGATTAGCATCTATAAGTACCTACATGGGGAACAAATATTTAATAATAGACTCCTAAATCTAGCAGAGAAAGGTATAACACGATCCAATTACTGGAAGTTGAAGTTAGACAGATTCAGACTGGAAATAAGACGTAAATGTTTAACAGAAAGGGTAATTAACCATTAGAAAAATTTTACCAAAAGTCGTGATGGATTCTCCATCATTGACAATTTTTAAATCAAGATTGGATGTTTTTCTAAAACAGTGGTTTTCAACCTTTTTTCATGGGCGGACCCCCTAAAAATTTTTGAATGGCAGTTCAGACCACTTTGGAAATCTTAGATATAGTCTGCAGACCACATTTTGAAAACCACTGCTCTAAAAGATATACTCTATGAATTATTCAGGGGAAGTACTATGGTCTGTGTTATACAGGTCAGATTTGATGATCACAATAGTCCTTTCTGGCCTTGAAATCTATGAACCATCCTCCATCCCAATTCTCACAGACTTATAGACTTTAACATCAGAAGGGATTATCTTGATCAGCCTCCTGCACATTGCAGACCACAGAACTTCACCCACGCACTTCTGAAATTGACCCTGACATCTAGCTGAGTTACTGAAGTCCTCAAATCATGATATAAAGACTTCAAGTTACAGAGAATTCATCATTTACACTAATTTAAACTTGCAAGTGACCCATGACCCAGGCTGAAGAAGAAGGCGAAAACCCTGCAGGGTTTCTGCCAATCTGACCCGGGGGAAAATTCCTTCCTGACCCCAGATTTGATGATCAGTTAGACCCTGAACAAGTGGGCAAGACCCACCAGGCAGATACCTGGGAAATAATTCTCTGAAGTAACTCAGAGCCCTCCCCATCTAGTGTCCCATCACTGGCCATTGCAGATCTTTGCTACTAGCAGTCGCAGATCAGCTGCATGCCATTGTAGGCAGTCTCATCATACCATCCCTCCATAAACTTATCAAGCTTTTCTTGAAGCCAGCTAGGTTTTTTGCCCCACTGCTCCCCTTGGAAGGCTGTTCCAGAACTTCACTCCTCTGATAGTTAGAAACCTTCATCTAACTTTGAGCCTAAACTTCCTGATGGCCAGTTTATATCCATTAGTTCTTGTGTCCACATTGGTGCTGAACTTAAATAACTCCTCTCCCTCCCTGGTATTTATCCCTCTGATATATTTATAGAGAGTAATCATTCAAGCTACCCTTTCCCTGACTCCTCTGCTCCTGCTCATCCTCTGGTTCCTGAATCCCTCCCTTTCCTCATTCCCCCTAGGGTGACTTGACATCCCAATAGTAGGGGTTCTGCCTCATATACGCAACTATACCCCTCCCGCCCAAAAAATGTGTCCCAATTTTTCACCCTTGCTATCTGGTCACCCTGACTCCTACTGTGGCTGCTTACTCCTTTTCCTCCACACTGCCTAGGCCCAGCAGCTGGGAACATTGAGAGAACAAGAGAGACTGACTCCAGTGTTCAACCCCACAATAGCCCCCAACTACTGGGAGGAGCAACTGCCAGGCAAGTCTTGTGCATCCTTGCAGCTCAGGGCTTGGAACATACTTGGCTGCTCTGGGAGGATGGTGCATGCACAGTCCTGTCACCCACAGGAGCAGTGAGAGGACGGAGCATGCTCAGTGCAGACAGAATCTTCAGGGAATTTAGCTGCCAAACTCAAACAACTCTCTACTGACCATGTACCAATTGAGCGGCTTAAAACTTGGCCAGATATGGGCAGTTTTTCACAGGAATGGCAAAGACACAAGACATCCCCTGCTCCCAAGAACATAGGAGCTAGGACTTCTCAGCAAATCAGTTGTGAAGATGTTTTTAACATTGACAAAACAATATATTTCCCCCTAACCTCATTCTCAGAAACAGGTGAACTGTTTTAGCTGTGTGTGTGTGTGTTGGGGGGGGATTCACCCTGAGGCAGATATCTTGCCTGGAAAAGTACTGCCCAAATGGTTGAAGTTTGGCAAAGTTATGATCCACTGAGAACAAGGACTTATAATGGGATTTATGTGAAGTATCAAGGCAACTTTAACTATAGGTGGCCCTACCAGCTCCACCTCTAATAAAGGACAGGGAGGAAGAGATAGTATCATCCTCTGATATCAAAGGGAGGATGGTGAAGCAAAAGATCAGAGACCGCTCCATCCACTGATGCCACAGGGTGAGCAGGAGGTAGATGATAAGTGCATCCACTGATGCCCTGATGAGGAGATCTCTAAGAGGGAGAGTTCCGTCCTTTGCTGAGAAAGGTCCTGCCACCACCACATTTGATTTCTTTTGAAATTTACATACAATATTCTAAACTGCTTAATATAGCTTTTGCTTTATTTTTCCGTGTTTTCCCCAACACTAGCATCTATTCCAATTTCCTCTGCCCAGGATACATAAACTGTATGTACTGGCTTTGAACTATCAGCTTTCAGCTTGAGTGAAAGACGAAATGCCATAATGTTCCTGAAGGTATGGCTGGTTGTCACCACTTTTATAACAGGAATGTCATGTTTTAAATCTCAGACGAGTTCTGCAGTGAAGGCTACATTGTCATGTTCTACTGTAGCAATTAATGTCTAAAATGTGGGAGAGTTAGAATACACAAGGGAATTCGGGGAAGTGTTTTAAATTGAAATAAAGTCTCTGAGCTACAGTAGTTAGCTTTTTATATTGCTTGGTGTATATAGACATGAAAAAACTAAGTAAATAATGCTTTGACCAAAAGTTCAATAATATGTCTAGTACCTAAGATTAACTTTGCTAAAATGAAAATTCTTGAGATGTACGGTATCACAGCAGAGTGCTTCACACCCCAATGGATTCCTCTCTGAAAGTAAATGGGCAGAGTCTAGGACGGGGAGTCAGTAGTTAACGATTCTAATCCCAACTCTCTACCACTATCTTATTCTGTAATTTATCTCTGAAAAATAGAGATATCTACCTTCCTCACCAGAAAGTTTTATAGCCATCATTGACTAACAGAGCTGGTCAAAAGAATGGAAATTCTTTCCTACAAAACTTTTGGAACAAACCAGAAACATTTTTATTTGTTCAAATTTTTTCATGGGATTTACTGATTTTTTTTATTCTAGAATTATATGAAATTAAAATGTTTTGTTCCCAATTTAATGGAATCAGAGCCAAAAAAAAAAAAAAATAGTGAGGAAGGGAGGTTGAAAATGAAAAATTTTCATTTTGATTCAATTCAAATATTCCTCCCACCCCCGAAGTCTAAACAGCGAGTTTTAAAACAGGGTCAGTATTTGACAGGCTGTATACACAAGGCTCTCAGCTTTGCTAACAGAGGTTCAAGTGAACTGATGTTAGCAATAGCAGGAAACTTTTAGAAAAGTCACCTAGCATATGTGGGGCTTTAGAGATGGTTCTATCAGGTCATGGTTGAGGTACATTTGTGGGACAATGTGAGGGAGTCTTCCTGGCCCTTAGCCCTGCTGGGTCACCTATGTAGCTAAATGGAAGAAGCAATTTCTAGGGCTGTTGGTCTAACATTACATTCACATTCACACCCACACTGCACACTTATGTTTATTTAAAGTACTTGGAATTCACTACATTGATCTGGTTAACAAATGCAAATAATGATTGCTTTCATTTGTAGGGTCATGGTAGATTTCAGTATAGCCTTTGAGGCAGGGACCTGTTTTTTGTTGTTGTTTTTTTAAATCAATTTATAAAATGCTTAGAGCACTCTTGTATGTTGTATAAGGCTGTTATCCTGAAAACACTTGTTCATATAATTAATTTTACACATTGTAAATAATCTCAGTGATTTCAATGTAGCTATTCATGTACATAAAGCATGTGTATAAAGCATTTGTCGGATCAGGGCCTAAGTAAAGAAATAATAGCCTACCATTTCTGTATCACAGCATGGAGTCAGGAAGAATTCTCTTAAATTCAGGAAATACCCCTCAAGTTGTCCAATTAACAAAAGCAAGATAACTCCATCTGCAAACTATAAGAAGAATGACCTGAGCATTATTTATTAAATTGGCTTTTACCAAAGCCAGAAAAAAAAAAAGATACAAAGCGTTTTACTCAAACAGATTAATGTTGTTCTATGGCAAGAGGAATTGAAAATATACATTATTAATCATACAATCTAGTGACTTATTTCCTTGACCTCTGATTTATACACAGAAAGTCATTTCTATCTATATAAGGCTCAAATTCCTATTAGGAATGTAACACTGTATAGAGGATAGCAATACAAATTACCTTTTTGAAATGTCCTACATTTGAAGAGATTTCAAACAAAAATAAACAAATATATATCACTACATAAAAGGGAATTCCATCCAGGATTCCTGATAGCAACCCCTCTAAAACTCCATTCTCAGTGGTTGATGGTCCAGTCTCCAGTCATACAATGCAAGCCACTGGAATTATTATTGTACCAAAGATTTTCATGGTTAGAATGAAGTTGGAGGCTAGATTTTCCCTCAACCCTTGCATGTGCATGTGAAGAAGGAAAAGAGTACAAGGAACTTCCCCATCCCAATCTGCTCCAACTTGTTCACCCTACTTAGGGGCATGGGAGAATCACAATCCCTTCACTCTTGCAAGAACAAGAACTGTTTCCCTCCCACTCATGTGCCCCAAGAGGTGCCAGTTGCATCGAAGGGAGGTGGGAGGAGGCAGAGCTATAGTTCCACACCTCCTCACTGGAGTGAGCAGGCTGCACTCATTTTCACAGATGGTGCAGTGTGAACTCTTCCTTGTGCTCTGTGAGGAATTGTGTCTGATGAGGTGCAATCCCTCTTGGAACTCTTCCAGTGGTGGTGGCTCCACATTGTCCACAGAGCAGGCCTATGCCTCTAGAACAATCATGCCCTATAAATTAAGGCCTAAATTTTCAAGTATCTAGTGATTTTGGGTGCCCACCTTCAGGCACCTTAAAGGGGGCTGATTTTCAGAGGGCAGATGTTCAACACTTGGTGAAAACCAGGCCTCTCTACCATATCTTAAATTGGGCGCTCAAAAATCACTAGCCACTATTGACAATTTAGGCCTATGGGCCTAATTTTCAAAGGTGCTGAGCACCCACATTTCAAAATTAAGTCATTGTATGGAATACCTTCCCCTGGTTGTAGTCATATAAACTCAAGATCTATATGATTACAAGCAGGGAATGGTACTACATACAAACCACTTATTTTCAATTACTTATCATAATGGCATTAAAAATCCTCCCAAATTGACACTTGATATGCTTGACCTCAGGCTAGGAATGAATTTATGTATTTGCCAAGTTTAAAAGAGAAACATAGGGATTTTGGAGGTGACAGAGAACATTAACATAACTGACAGACATGTTAACATACAGCTCAAAGCGTTCTACCTGAGAGTCAGCATCATTCACATATAATCCTAATTTTCCGACATGCTTGTTGACAAAATGTAAAAACACCTAAAGAATGGAGGGGAAAAAAACAAAATTTTCAGAGACTGCATTAATTATATCTTATAATGCAAATGTCCAGGTCTGTTTAAAATGTAAAAAGTTACCTCTTTCACAGCATCCAGTTTTTCCGGTACATGTGTGAATAATTCCTCAAAGGCATCCGCTTCTACAGCAAAATATTCAATAAATGTGAATTAGGATTATCTGGAGTAACTGCCAGACCGGTGGTTAAAATAAATTAAACCAGGAAGAGGAACCCTCAATACATAAAACAAGGAGAAGTCGAGTTGTGGGAGACCTCTGCTCCCCAATATTCTCTCCCCCACTGCAGATGAGAGAAGGGGGAGTTGTGCATGCCCTTACTTTAATTCCTTTGTCAGACAAAATAGTTTGCTTTAGTCAGCTTCCGTAATGTTCACAGGCATGGGTTCTCATAGTTTGTGCTGCCACTAACATGAGCCCGAGGCAAGCTGAAGTTCCCTGGGTTCTATAGTTCATCTCTTTTCATTTGCACTCCTTAACCCTGAACATCAGGAATAAAAATCAGTAGAAAATAAGGAGCGTATATTACCATCCTTCAGTACCTGACATTTCCATTGGCATCACTGGGAATTTTCCACAAAAACTGGGGGTGGAGAATGGTCCTAAATTCAGTGATAGAAATATTTGCCCATAATTCTAAATCCATAGATTTTTAAGGTCAGAAGGGACCATTACAGTCATCTAGTCTGACCTCCTGCTTAACACAGGCCATAGAACCTCATCCAGTAATTTCTAGTAGAAATTACATGAGAACTAGGCCTGGAAATTGGAATGAAATTTGGACATTTTAAATGAAAAATGGAAATGAAACGTTTGTGAATTCCCATCCTGATTTTCTAACCAGCTCTAATGGGACCTGTGCATGTCTCCTCCCAGTGACCCATGCACAAAATTGCTTTTGCCTCAGATGAACGAAGTTCTCCAACTCCATTAACATCCAGGGCATTATGCCAGTGTAACTAAGAGGAGACTTTGGCTTCTATGGTGTGGGAATTGAATTCAGCTTTTATTTAGGAGACAAAATACTCATCAAAATTAGCAACTATATTATATAAAAAGTCTCCAGTATTGAGAAAGTGCCACTGGGTTTCATTCTCCCTATTAAATTGTTGGTTCAGTATTGTTAGGAAACAAACAAAGTTCACAATAAATCAATAGCTGGACTGTGTTTAAATCCTACAGCATTGTCACAAATCAGAGAGCCTTCTGGAGCTGAGCTTTCTGGTTTTCTTCCTTTATTTAAGCCAGGTTTTGTTTTGTGTTTTTAAATAGATGAAGACTGAAGAGTGAATTTTAAGATTTCTTCCTTTGACAGATTAACACACAGACGCAGACACAGACATTTAATTTTTCTGCATTGTCTCAGTTTATAAATAAAGACCACTTAATGGAATAACTGATAACAAAATACATGTTCCATTAAATACTTTGTCTCTGCACTAGCTGTAACTGGGCATATGAATTGCACATAAGAGAATTAAAATAGCCCCATTTATTCATTGAAGGTGAAATTTACTCCTTTGCAGACAGCCAGGCTCACACAAGCTTATGCCCCTTGTAAGTCCTCAAAATAGAGTGTTTGTGGTATTTAGGTCTTTTACTGGCCCTCTTCACATGGGTGAATTTCACAATGAAATGTTTTACTTCCCTCAGTAGTTCTGATGGTGCATTCTGCTTTGGATTAAGCTGGTTGTTAAAGGGCTGTTGTCAAGTGATAATAAGGTTTCAAAACATTTTTTGCAAACTAAAGAAAGGAGATCTGAATGCAACTGGCAGCAAATCTGCAGCCGTTACACACATAAATAATTCAACTGAAGTCAATAGGATTCCTCTCGCTTCACCCCTTCATCATTTTGCCTCCCTCAATTTTACTTCTCATTGCCAGAATGGATTTGGGTTCTCCTGTGTGAGGATCAAGTAGAACAATGTGGAGGCCAATTCTGAATTCCTCCCCTCCCATGTAACTCCACTGACTCTAGTGGGGTTAGTCCTGATTTCTCATGATGTTAGTGAGATCAGAAGTGGATCCATACAGCTTTTGAAAACAATAGGCAGTAAAGAAACACTGAAGTTAGCCTTAAGAGTACTTACTTGACTTATCTTCTAAATTCTCTCTAAAGATCCAACAACAACAAAAAGAGAATTAGCAAAAACATATAGCAGAATTAATCCTATTTCTAAGCAAAGCATATCTGTGCCATAAGGATCCTTATGAAGTAGGAGATAGAGTACAAAACCTCACTAGTTGTTTGCCAGAAGTAGCTTCCCAACAGACAGTTTTACAGTGCACTGTATTTATGTGTTCTTGGAACAATATAAGATTTTAATTGGCACACAGATTAATACAAATTTATTTTATAAGCATAGTCTGTAACACGCTCTTCCAACAAGCTGCTCATAATACTAGAATTTAAAGTTGTATTAACATATAAAACATAATAGTTGATGATGGAACTGTAGCAGGGAAAAACTGTTTCTAGTTCCTGGTGCAACCTCCATGTTTTCATTGTATCCCATTGCTGAGCTCATGTAATAAATAGGGAATCTCACAAACTGAGCAAGCTAAGTTTGTTCTTTCTTTAGCACCAAAATAAGGAAAAATTGCTTATCTCTAGAAATATATTAATACAATAGCTATAAATTAGTAGTAAGTAAACTGGTTTTGTTTTATACAATTGCACTTTTAGGCTATGTCTACACTGCAGCACTAATTCGAATTAGCTTAATTCAAATTACAGAAAGCGATTTATAGAAAGTGCTGCAGACTGTCCACACTACAGTGTTTGTGCTGGTTTCTTGCGTCCACACTGGCCAGCCTTAATTCAAATTAGAAAGCAGTGCAATGTGGGAAGCTATCCCACAGTGCAACTAACCATAGAGGCTGTTGTGACAAGTCTCATCATCCCAGGATGCAGCACTGCTTCCCCCACCCTCTTCCCCCACCCCCACACAAACAGGAAAAGGATTTTCATGCTGTTTTTTTAACTCCCCCAGTCACCATTGCTGCAGGCACATGGAGCCAGCTGAACTATGCTCTCATTTTGACCCTGACAAATACATCGCAGCTTATCCTGAATTACTTTAGAACTGTATGCTGTTTGTCTTTTATGCTCCCCCCACTAACCCCTGTATATTGCTTGCCTTTGATTTTGATTCTACAGGTGTCTATAGAATGTAAGATAAATAACGGAGTCAGTTAATATATTAATACAGTGATACAAATGTTTCCATTTCACTGATGGAAAGCATGATATAATGTATCCACATGTAGCACTGTGAATAAACTCTTAAGAAAGCATCAATTTCCATGATTGGCCAATGAAACAATGTAGCAAAGAATTTCCTGTCACTGCTGGCATTTAAAACACAGTAAACAAACTTTAAAGGGCTAAACTTTCAAAGGGACAAATCTTAAAGTGACAAACTGCAAAGGGCTTGCTGGGCAGTTAAAACGCATTCACCACGCGGGGAGGGGGGGGTGAAATTTTCAAACCCTTAAAGGGACAAACTGAAAAGGGCTTGTTGTGTGTGTGTGTGGGGGGGGGGGGGGGGGGGTGATCGCAGCTTGGATTTTAAACCCATTCACTGCAGGAAATGAAGATTTAAATCTTCCCGGTGCTGCTTTGGGGGAAGGTACTGAAATGGGGCATCATGGGATACAGTCTGGAGGCCAATTAATTCGAATTAAGTCCCATTGCGTCCACACTCACACTAATGCAAATTAACTGATGCGCTTCAAGTGCTAATCCACTTGCAGAGGTGGTTTTATTAATTCTATTTTAAAGGCTCCTTAATTCGACTTAAAAATGTGCAAGTGTAGACGTGGGAGTAATTAATTCGAATTAAGGGACTTTAATTCGAATTAAGCCACCAGTGTAGACCAGGCCTTAGTCTCAGACGTATAAACCTAACATTAGTTTACTAATGATGTCACTTGTCAGGTCTTGCTGAGACCAGCAAAAACCCAATAAGGGCCCTGCAAGATGAATAAGTGCCTCTACTTCATGCAGTAATTCTGTGGCAATAGTGTTTACTAAACCCTGCAAATACTTAAATTACTGAACAGATTGTAACTAAAGAGCAATCAGGTATGATGTATAATTGTACTTTTTGGTAAAAGCAACTTAAGAATTTTTTTCTGATCAGGTCAGTATGTTGGTGTGACATAGTTGGAATCTGTCTATATGAATTTATAACTTCCAGTTTGACTTTATGAACTCTCTGTATGATTCCACCCTTACTAATTCTTTCACTTTATGCTGTCATATTAAGATTACTTAAGGGGCTGTTCCTAAGTAAATACCTTCAATAGCTGAATAACCTTGCCCTAGCAGGACAGTGGAGACCACTGGCCAGAGATTACTGACATGGCTCTTATTCATTGTAGCTACTACAAAGGATGTTGAAGGCCACAGCTAGAGCTAGTTGAACATTGATTCATTGAAACCTAAATGTTTTGATGGAAATTTTGTCAGGAAGGTTTCTGGGGTCCAGGATGGAATTTTATGACACACCAGCCTACCTCAGAATAGCCAATACCCCAATAGTTAAGGCACTCACCTAGGATATGGGAGAAAAAGGTTGAAGTCCCTGCTCCAAATCAGGCAGAGCAGTGACTTAAACGAGGTGAGTGCCCTAGCCTCTGGACTATTGGCTATTCTTGGGGAATTCTTTTTCTGTCTCTCTTGCATTCATTCATAAAATATTTTGAAAGGTATCACTTTTGATCTGATGCAGAACAAAAACAAATTTTGAAACCTTGAAATTTTTCATAAAACAGAATTTTTGCTTTCCAGCCAACCCAAGCCACCGCTCATAGAGGACCAGAGACTAGAATAACCCCAGGGGAAGAACAGGAAGAGACAAGATGTAAGAAATGACTGTTAAAAGGAGATTTACTTTAGCAAGGGAGGCCAGAACCAGAAGACAAGGCTGAATAGGAAGAGAAGGAGTGTCAAAGAATCCTGGAATCCCTGAAGGACATTGATTAATACCTAGAGAGCTCTCAGGAGGGATGAGTAAAATGAGGGAAGGTCTTGTGTGCAGCTATTTGTTGTTTTAGATCTGAAGATCTCTTGTGATTTTTGTCTATGAGTAAAGACTAAGGAATGGACCCAGGAGGCTTAAAAGCATGTGGGAACCAAAGGTTGGGTCCAGTACAACAGCCTGGTTTCTGACCACAAAAGGGAGATTAAACAGAACTATAACATTTGGTTGCTGGGGATTTTTTTTAAATAGCCACAAGTACACTATTTTTTTTTAATAAATGAAGTGATCATTTCAATCTTCCTTTGTTATACAGTGTATAAAACAAAATATGTCTTCTCTTACCGGCTATGAGTGATACATTCCACTGCATTTTCTGTCCTTAATCCATTTGAGGTACGCTGTTAACAGAAAGCAAATATAGAACAATGCTGTTTAACTGCAGCGGACATACAAGGAAATCTGAACTAGTAAAGGCAAATTCTAGTAACACTTTGCTGCCATAAAACGTTAAGTGTAAAATTTTCAAAAGTGCTTAAGTAACTTAGGAGCCTAGGTCCCATTGACTTTCAGTGAGATCTTGTTTCCTAAATCACTTAAGCACTTCTGAAAATGTTACCCTACAATTCTGAAGCCTACACTGATTATTTGTATATGAGGGTGATGAGAAAAAATCATTAAGAGTTCAGTCCTAAAAGGTACTGAGCAATTTGGTCCTGATCCACTAAAACATATAAACATGTGCTTAAAAGCTACTCTTTGTGTAGTCTTGTTGACATCAATGGAACAATTCGTGTTTTGATGGCTCTGGGCCAGATTGCTCAGTGTCTT
The DNA here is from genome assembly GCF_026122565.2 of Emydura macquarii macquarii. Classification (NCBI taxonomy): domain Eukaryota; kingdom Metazoa; phylum Chordata; order Testudines; family Chelidae; genus Emydura; species Emydura macquarii. The sequence goes on along the minus strand of NW_027132342.1, from coordinate 10,002,506 downwards.
GTATGGTCGAGATCTAGATCTTTCTGTCAGATGCTATCCATACAGTAAAGCATTTAAAATCCAGACTCTCCTAGATTTAAATGTGCAGTGAGCAAGCTCAAGGCATATGCATCACTTAAGTCCCATGGGCAGCCCTCGTGCAGTGTTCTATATATGAGTGAACTTCACCCACAGTTAAAAATCTGACCAGTGTTGCCAACTTTCACAATTATATCGCAAGTCATGTGATAGGTGATGTTTTTCTTAAAGCCCCAGATCCTGGAGTCATGTAACTATGTGAGAATCTCAGTTTTCATTTAATTACCTAAATAAATAAAATTTTATTTATTTAGTTAAGTTCCTAGCCCTCATAGGCATAGAGAAAAGCTTGAAAATCTGACCTGAATACAACCTAAAGTCACAAAAAACAAAAAATAAATTAAAACCCCCACATTTTTAAAAGAAAATCTCATGGTTTTTAGGCCAATGTCATGATTTGGTGGAGGGGGGGAAAGACTCATTAATTTTGAACAGTTGGGGTTATAATCAGTTATAATTTTTCATCCACATGAGCCTCTGTCTGCTTTCAGTCTGAATGCCTTTTATTTTACATTAAGTGGAAACAGCAAAAGAATATCAGTAAAGCTTCATGAGAAAGCATAGTGTTTGTAGCCTCTGTAGAACACTACCTGTGAACTGAACACAAAATGGCTGCTTACTTTTACAAACAACAGATTTCTATAAATTAAAAGGTGTAGTACACAGAAAACAAAGGCACAACAGTTATACAGTAATAGATACCACACTTTTCTTCCACTGTGTTTTTTTAATTTCTTGCGAGAGATTTCTGTGACACACAGTAGCAAAGGAGAGAGCCATAATTACCTCAGTGATTATTACTTCCACATTAACATTTGAAGGAATAGCCAGATCAGGTTGGAAGTGCTTTGCTATTGCAATCAGAAGATATAATGTGCTCAGTAAGTCCTTCTGGAAGATAGCTATTTCATGTAAAGAAAGCAAATTATAAGTAATGTGCAAACTCATTACAGCCTAATAGTAATTCTTTGCATTCCCATTGTGCCCTCCACCTGAGAAAATCCTAGTGCTTCACAAATAAAAATGAAATATGCCTCCAAATACCCTTGTGAGGTAGGGAAGATTTTACCCATTTAATAGCTGTGGAAGTGAGGCACAGACAGATTAAAGTGACCTGCTCAGGGTCAATTAGGAAGTTTGCAGTGAGACACAGGAGAAGTGGGTTCAGTTCCTGGCTAAAGTTCAGTGCCTTAACCCCAAGATCATCCTTCCTTTGGCAGCATCTTCTTAGCCCAGTAAAACCCCAGAACAATATATTTTATGAGATAATTTCCCTGCATTTTATTCTGCACGTACAATCAACACTCCATTTCAGTTGGCTCTCTTCAGGTTGTAAACACTGGGCCACGGCTTCCAAAATAACTTCAAGTTTACGTTTCTGTTTTTTTTCTGTCAGTGCAATCTTCTCAACATCCAGTTTGAGAGATCCTAGTTTTTCTGAGAGGGAGAAGAGTTAAAAAAAAAAAAAAAAAAAAACATGGTTGTGTTTTAACAGCGCTGTAGAAACAATACAAAATCATAGCAGAAGTACCAAAATATTCTTGATGTAAGTGTTCAGCATAAATTATATAACACAGACCCGAACCCTGCAACTGGATTTGAATAGATACACCCATGGATTCATGAAAAATCTCAATGAAGTCAATAAGGCACCGTATATGCAGGATTGGGCCATAGATTGCAGAATGACTTTTAGCTACAAGCAGTCCACACTCTGCGTTTCACCAGTGGAAACTGGAGGAATCCAGTGAGTGAATCTGTCCTATAGATTGGTGTGTGTGCTAAGCACATAGGGGTTCATATAAAAAGGAAAATCTCAGGCTTAGTACACACTTACCAGGAAATTCGGCGGCAGTCAATGGGAGTTACACAAGCTACGTAGAGCAGCTAGTGTAACTCTCATTGACTTACTAAATCCTCTTCTGTGTGCTGTCTCCACTACGCCACGCTGACAGGAAATGCATTCCCGTCGACGCAGCACTACACCTTTTGAGGAGGTGGTTTATTTAAATCGACTTCCGGATCGATTGAACAGGTCTTCACTGCCACTCAATTGATGCAGATAGAACAATCTGACAGTGGCGAATTTGCTGCTGTCAGTGTGTACATACCCTTAGCTCATAGATGTGACAACACCTCCCCATATTATAAAAGTAAACCAATCCTATTCATGGGCCTGATACCACCACCATGATTTATCAATTTGATCAATCAGCACCAGCAGATTAGGTGAGACCCACTCCAGTTGAAGTCAAAGTAGACTAGAGAAGAGGGTAAAGGCAGCCATAATTAGAGGGAATGGTAGACTGTAACTTTAGCTGGGCATTGATTCAAGAAGCCAACCTTCAGCTAGCATAAATTGATTCAGCTCCATTGAAGTGAACATAGCCACGCTGATTTACAGCAGCTGAAGTTCTGGCATGAGAGCTCAGACTATGCTTTTATAAAAAATATAAAATTTAAACAGAAAAAAATGGTAATTGTCGAGCTGATTCCAGCTAGTGTTTATGGTAATATCATAAATCATACTCATTGTCATGGTTTATAATGTCATCAGCACCTCTTGGAGGTGTTATAACCTCAGACTTCAAAGTTAACCTTTTTACTCTCTATAGAAACAATGGAATAAAAGGACTTTCCAAGAAGTGGGGCGGAAGGGGAGGTCAAGCATTTGTTCAGGATTGCAATAACCACATATGGTTCACAGTGCAGTGTACTTCTCTATTTAGTCAGAAAGGCATTAATAGTAAGATACTGGCAAGCAAAGCTGTACTTACAGTTCAGTGTGTTTGTTTTTTGTTTCATCTCTGAGCTTCTGCACAGAAGAGCATGCAAAAAGAGTTTTTGGGGAGCAAAGCTCAAAAAAGCGACTTACCCAAGAGATGATGAAGTATCAGCCCATCAAATAGGTCTTCTTCCAGGCTTTTTACTACTATGTGTTCCTGTTGCAGGGTTGTGTTAATCCAATCTATCAAGCACTGCAGGGAAAAAATCAAACAGTCAACAATGATATCCCTGTTGTTAGAACAGAAAGTGGGAAAATAAATGGTGACATTTAACCATCACAAGAGTGCACCTTCCTCTCCATATCCTAGTTCCATCTTTTATTTTGTTTTCATTCTCTATGGATTTTCTCCTTTATTATATTTCAGTCTTCTCTCTCACAATCACTGTGCCCCCATCTTCTCTTTCCAACTTTCTTCTCTCCATTTTCATTCTCTCCCCACTTCCTCCTCATCCACTTTATTTTCATTTCATCTCACTGAATGGCATAAACACATTATAGCGTAACATTACACCTCTTTATGTGAGAAAAGGAGGTGCTCGCACTGTTGGTGTCCCCTCTACTGGGGTTGATGGAATGTGTTTCAGCACTTCAGAATATTAAATGCCAAAAAGGTAGAATTTATCCAGTGCAGAAAGCCAGTGAAAACCACAGGTGAATGTATGTTACAAGTCTGCTTGTGTGCCTGATTCACAGAGAATATTAGTCGGTTACAGCCCAACTACAGAGATTTGGCTCTTTAGCTCAAGCGATGACAGCTCATGTTTTTCGTTCTGGAGGTCCCCAGTTCTATGGTCTATGCTCATGTCTGTCCCAATTAAACCATACTTGGAGGGCTTAACTGGTGTATTAGCTTTGTGCTGGTTCTCTGTGCAGGCTGAGTAATCCTGAATAATCCTATTTTTCTTTCATTAGACTGTTCCACAGGCTGCAAAGTTCCAGTCCATATTGTTACTCTGCAGCCATGCTTCTCAAAGAAAAGTATACAAAAGAAAAGTTCAAAACACTCTGAGATGTTTGTAACTTCACAAGACACTAAAAAAACCTCTCTGCTCTACACTATGAGCTCTCAAAATGTGTGTAATGCACATTTAAAACCAAGAGATACCAGGATTCCACTCAGTGAACTGTGGTTATCCTCACTTAATGCCTGGAGTTCAAGTTCTGATGATGCATTGAATTTGTGTAGTTTGAACTGACAAGCTGAGGGCAGTGGCATAAGCTGTTGAGCCGCATTGCTGAAAACTGAGTTGCAAGCTTCCTTGTTCATCTGTCTTATCTTTTAACTGCCATCTCCCTAGCCTACAGCTTGGCAACATTGCCTGACCTCTAGCTACCAGGGTATCCCTGGGCAGCAGGACAAAGAAGTGTATCTGAAACTGCAGGAGCAAAGAACAGGTAGGGAAAAGAAAAAAGTATAATTGAAGCAGAAGTTTGCTACTCACTTCTTCTTGCTTTAAGCACTTCACATTTTACCTGTACTTTAATATTCAGTACCAGTGAGGTGACCCATCTTGCAGCTTAGATTTCCTTGCCCCCAAAAGACACCCTCATGAGAACACTCAGTTGAATCAGGAAATTAATGTAATATTTTCCACAAGTGAGTTTCTTTGCTTCTCTAATGAAGCCTTTGAAGATACTCTCATGTCTCCTATTATAATCTCCTCTTTAAAAGCTTTGTGTCAGAGCTGTGAACTTTCCAGATAGGGAGGACAATCCCTGCCACTCCTTGATATGCTCAAAGATGTTGTTGATGAGCAACACAAAGCGTTCTTTTTCCCCTGACCAGTGAGGAAACAGTCAGTCAAACTCATGTTTCATGCTTTTGTAATCATAAATGGGGTAAACAGCAAAGCTCACCGGAATCACAGACTAAAGAAATCCTTTATTTTGGCAATTTGTGAAGAATGAATTCAGTATTGTTAGTGGACCATATGATTCCTTCTTGCTATACTATCTCTCAAATTCTTTCTTTTATTAAAATATGGTAATGTAAAAACCTGTTGCAAGAATTAAATCCTTCATGAACTGATTGAGAGCTCATTAGGTTTGAGGAAACATATAATATAGATACACACAAACATATGGTTATGGCTTTGTGAATATGATATATACATTTACATAAACATTCAAAGGCAATTTGTAAAATACCTGTCAGTTTTAATATCTCCATAACTGTGAAAGGTGCTTGTGTGCCTCCAAATGAGATCTGCCATGTTACTTACATTGCCGTTTTCTTAACAATGAATTATCTCCTGGATGTTTGGGGCTCAAAAGTTACCCAGCTGGACACCTTGGGCGTGGCTCAGAAAAAACGCCAAAGTTCTCAAATGCTAGGACTACATTCCCCTTCACACCAAACAGCAAAGTCTGGTTTTTTCTGAGTTAAGCATCTGAGGCTTGATTCTGCCAGGTGCTGAGCACTCAGGCACTGATCCAGCAAATCACCTGGACGCACATGTGTACCTCTAAGCCTGTGTGTAGTCCAGTTGATGTCAATGGGACTACTCATGTGCTTATGTACTTTGCTGGACCGGGGCCAAAGTGCTCAGCACCTCATATGACGGAGCCTGAATACACAGCATTTAAAAACAACAAGGGTTTACATGTAAATAATAACTTAGTAAAAGAAATTATACCATTTGTAGTTCTACCAATTTAGGCGTATTGCGGGAGGTAGGGTTTATGAATTTCCTCTTTTCTCCTATAAATAAAAGTGAACAATATCCATTACAATTCTCTGTTGTGACTAATTCAGGTTTTCTATAACAACTGCCATCAGTTCAATATTACCCCATTTTACTAATTACAGCATGAAAAAGTATTGCTATTTGTAATTTTATAGATTCCCTCTGAGGGAGAAAATGGCATATCAGATCATTACAATTGCCTGTTGGAAATCATATTTCCAGGGAATTCAGATCAATGAGACCTAAGGGACACTTTCTAAAAACAAACAAAAATACAATTTGGTTTGGTTCTTTTGTGTGAAATGTAAGCCTCATTTAGAGGATTAGCTGGAATTTGCATTGACTCTTCATAACCCGCCTATGTAGAGCTGTATACCAAATTCCATGCAAAAGGATGACTTACTTACGCTTGATTAAACCTGGGAACAGTGTTGTAAAGCAAGTGAGATTCATTTGAACTGAAAACTTTCTTTCTTTCTTTTTTTTTTCCTTTCTTTTCTTTTCTTTTTTTTTTTTTTTTGGTTGTTTGGGTCCCCCCTCTCTAGTTCTTCATGACTGGGTCCTAAAACACATACCTTGAATGTCATTCTTAAGTGGCAACTGATTAAGAGCAGTGGACTGTGCAAAACCACTGAGAAAGTCTGGCTCCATTGTATTATTTTTTGCTCCTGGAAAATTGAAAAAAAAAAACATTTTCAAAATGTGCTAGAGCAAAGTAAATAGTAATGAGGGAATAAGCACCAAATGAAATTATTTCTTTCAGCAACTTTGAAGTGTTTATGGATGACTTACTTTTAAACATTCAACAACATATATTTAAGTGACTTTAAAATTAAAATGAAGTTAATCAGGTTCTTTTCTCTGTTTTTTCCTTTAGAAGCATAGCATTACAGTATTAAAAAATGTTTTAACTCCAGTCAGTTCTGCTTAATCTGAATTAGATCAACAAAATCCTATTTCAGTTCAGATGATAAATCCTTCAGCAAGAGACATCAAGGGTACAAGCTTTAAAAGAGGTCAGTACTTAACTCTTTGGGATGAATAAACCGAGAATATATCAGATATAGAAGACTGTATGTATTTTAAAAGGCAGTTAAAAAAAGTGCAAGCTTTGACGTTATTTCCCTTCCCGACCATTGCCATCCTCAAATAAAATGGGAATGACAACACACAAAGGAGAAGAGACCAAAGTATCTTGGCAACATAGAGAGGACAAGAAAGGGATTTTTCAAAAATGGATAGGAACAGTGCGAGAGGGCAGGAAATGCCAAAGTGGGGGTGGATTGGATAGGAGCAAAGAGGGACAAAAACGTCTATAACCTAGTGGACACTAGAGAACATTTCCCTACAGCACCTGGAATTGTACCCTTCAAAATCTTAAACGTATCAGGGAGAGCAGAAGAATAAGTTTGCATACACAACCTTAATCCTGGCATTTCCTAACTTTAGAGTGCTTGACTTTGCAACCTTAACATTCTTTTAACATAGGGTATTTTATATATAGTATCAAAGCCTGAGAAAGCTAGGCTTGCTTGGTCAGGAATGGTAAAGAGTTACAGGAGATTTAGAATTTTAAGATTTTTGAAGAGTATAGTTAAAAACTGAGCAGTGTCTCTTTATTTTGTCCTACAATACAAGAACAAGGGGCTACCTTAATACATTAATGGTAAGTAAATTCAAATTCACTATGGCAGGAAATCAATCACATATTGTAGCTGGATATTAAGGGGTTGGATAATAACTCTTGTAATTACAGTAGGCAAGCTAAAAAATAGGAATATTAAAATCTTATGCTCCAGTGTACAAGATGACTATCTGCAGGAATCAGAAAGGACTACAACTTGCACCAACCTCCAGACATATATAAGCATTATTGCTTATTATTTAGACTTATAGACTTTAAGGTCAGAAGGGACCATCATGATCATCTAGCCTGACCTGCACATTGCAGGCCTCAAAGCCTCACCGCCCACTCTTGTAATAGACCCCTAACCTCTGGCTGAGTTATTGAAGTCCTCAAATCATGATTTAATTATTTCAAGTTACAGAGAATCCACCATTTACAGTTGTCTGAGATTGGGGCTACATCATGCTGGATTCTGTACAAACACATAGCAAGAGCCAGTTTCTGCCCCAGCAATCTTACAATCTAAACAGACAAAGGGCAGGAAGGGAAACAGCACTGCACAGCTAATCAGGTGCATGCTGGAAGTGACGGCCACAGTTCACCATCCTCTGAAGCATCAAATCTTAGCTATTGCTGGAGCCAGTATACCAGATGTCACAGATAAATAATCTCTCCAGTATTATTAATGCTATGTTCCTATGGCCTAATGGATAGAGCACTGCACAGGGACTCCGCACTGCCACAGGCCTGCTTTGGGCAAGTCACTTCCCTCCACCCCTCTCAGTTTCCCCATCTGTAAAATGGGAGTAACAATATTGACCTCTTTTATAGAGCATTTTGGTATCTGTGGATGAAAAGTGCTGTACAAGAGCTAGGTATTATGATGAGGAAACACATTTCCCTCTTACTAAAAAAAAAGTTCCAAGTCCCAAAAAAATGGGGGAAGAAGTACATTTAAAGGGAAGTGAGGCACCTCTTGTTAAACATTCACCCTGTGAGAACAGGAAAGCAGAATAATCCATAGGTGAGAGATCCACTGCAATTGTTATTGCACATCTGACATGGAAGACCTCTGATGTATTGTCTCTTGCTTTGACAGCTTGAAGTTCCAAACAGCATTGTGAGGGTCCCTTTAGAATCTAACTCACATATTTATCAGAGGCTCCAATACAAGGAAAGTATATTAAGAGCATTTGTTGTATTTTAGTACAGCCTTTGATGCTTCTGTTTTAAACATAGGCTTGGAGAGCCAATACTAGCAGAAAACTATGATTATATATTTTTACACATCAGTCTTGTACAACACAATAGACACAAGATTCACAAAGCTGCTGTGGGGAAAGTATTTCATCACTATGGTCGCAAAACCAAATGAAGCTCTAAATATGTAGTTGGCAAGAATAAAATAATTATGAAAAATGGAGCCTTTTACTGCCTGCGGAAGAGTAACAACTGTGCTATTTGAGGAACAGTGGACCAAGGGAAATGAAAAATATAATTAATATAGGGGAAGATTTTCATATGCACTAGTGGCAGTTAGACACCTAACTTGAAAGCCAATGGGGGTTTGGTGGCTAACTGCCACTTTTGCCTTTAAAAATCTCTCATAACAGTTTGTACACTAGCTGTAATTCATACCCTATAGTGCCTCAGTTTTGCTGTACCCCTTACCTGTTATATCGGTCACCCTTCCTTTAATACGTATGTTGGAAAATAACTTGGACTGTCAACAATTATGCTTTGCGCTAATAAGAAGTTAGTAACTAAAACCATCCATGGGATATTGCGGGGGGGTCCCAAAAATCAGAGGCCACCATTGAAAGTCTGGACTTTGGCATCTCAGTTTCCCCATCTGTGACATGAAGAGAGCTACGCCTACCTCCAAGTGGTTGTGTGGGGATTCATTCGATGAGGGCTAGAGAGAGGTTTACTCAGCCCATAGCAAGGTGCAGCAGGTAGCCCAGGCTCGGACTGGAGACTGAATTGTGACTCAATCACCATTCAGTTCCTGCTCCCCCAGTCTGGCTCCCGTGAGGGAAGTAAGCTGCTTTAATGGGATGCCAGCTGTAAATTACTTCCCCCTCTGCACTGGGTCAGCAGTGCTGACTGGCAACTACAGGCGAGACTCTGCCCATTTCCTGTCCTGGCCTGTCCATGTGCACAGGAAAGGAGGGTGTGTTTGGGGGTGGGGGAGGAGGTAGTGGCTCCAATGAGGTTGCTCTCCCTGATGAGTTGTGGCCCACCATATGACTAACCCACCCGGAGGAGTGAGGAAGTGCCCGACACCCCTTTACTTGGCTGCATGGGCATGTAGGGCGAGCCACGATCTTGCCCTAATTATTCATGAAGCATATAAAGCATTCAGGATATAAAGGGACTATATTCATCAGTAGGTATAACATTGTAATATTAATCAATGTATTGATGGCTGCTATCTTGGTTGATACGGTATGTATATTGAGAAATGTCCCATTACTTCTAGGGATAATATTGATATGGAGTTGTTTCAAGCCTTTATTTTACAGCAAAAATAGGTTGTTGGGCAACGTCTGGCAAGTGACCCAGCACTGCATAGCCAGCCCAGTGGAAACCTAGATTCTAGATTAGAATTTGCTACAACCCTCCATAGGTGCTGGAACGTAGCTTGAAATGGGTTCCATCATATACAGGGTTTACAGTTTGGACCAATGGCTTTCAGCACCCCCACAATAAAAAATGTTCCAGCAGCCCTGCAACACTCTCCCTCACAGTCTCTTCACCTCAGCTTCACCCCATTTCTGCCCTTCATACTCTCATCTTCACCCGTGGCCTGTCACCCTCATCTCCACTACAGTGGCCCCTCCCCCTTCGTTTTTCTTTCCATTTAGCATATTTCCTTCTACCTAAACCCACAAAAGTGGGGGGAAATCACATCACTTACATGACATTTACCATCATCATACTGTTCACTCTGCTTGTATATTCTACCCTTTCCCCCTCCCTGTGTCTGTCTTGTCTATTAGATTGTTAGCTTTTAAGAGCAGGGATTATCTGCTACTCTGTACAGTGCCTAGCATCATGGGGTCCCATTTGTTTGATGGTCCTTAGGCATTACCACAATAAATTGATAATAATTATATTATTTTTGCCACTCTGTCCCTTCCCAAGCCAACAGGGGTTGAGAAGGCTATGGGACCTGGCTACTGGGAACCTTGACTCCTCTAATTTATTAAGGAGCTGTTTTGACAAGCCGAAAAACCTTGAGGATCTCATACAAATTTATGACTTAAGCTGGCAAGATGCTGAGTTCCGACTGCTATAGGAGTTGGAGATCTCCGCATGTCACAGGAAGAACTTAGAACCGTGCAAAAACAGGCCTTGACATAAATAAAACCCTTAAGGCTCAACGCAAGGGCCTGCTTAGCAACTGAGAACTGAGGCCTCAGAATTTCATAGGCGCATTAGTTATTATTAAATTGGATTCTGGATCCAGGCCCCAAGTTACACTCTAATGAAAAGCTCAAAAACTTGATACAGTAAGTTTCAGTTTCACAAACCCCCCAGGATGTTTGTACACATCCCAGACAACTGCCTGCTTAAAGTTTATATATTGCACAAACATCATGGGGGAACATGACTGTGTTCGGAATCCCTTTTTCTATTTCAGTTCCTTAATTGTGGGAGAAGTATTAAGACTTGGAGTCTGTCATGCAGGCCTGCTGCAACGGGGCGCTGCTGACCATCTTTTCTATTTTTCTTTTCACTTCTTTTGCTCTCAGGCTATTTTCTCCGGCCTTGTATCCATGTATGCATTATTTACTGGTACATGGAGAACACCGGTTGGAATGAGACAATTGCTTGCATATTGATTGCAACAGTACTATGTGCTGGAATTTTTAAATCATATTGGCCTTACCCATGACTCTTGTAGCAAAATGGCATCATTTGGTTCTGCGTTCTCTGTTACCGAGACAAAATCATAAATTTAGAGCTTGAGACAGGCAGAAGCTATTTATTTATTTTTCTGCATTCTGCTGGGGGTGATCAATTCATCAGCTTTTAGCTGGGTCAAGAGTTGCTAGAATATTCCACGCTGCAATGCAACAGTTCTTTTATTGCCAAAAATAACAGATAAGATGGTTCTGATGGTAAAACAACTGTTTTCTATTAACAGTTCAAATCACCTAACTTTTCCTCTACTGTCCCTTCACAATCTGGTTCCCCCAATTTCATTGAGATATTAAATATATTTTACTGTCATAATGCTACCGTAATTATAATCTACTACAGAATATACATGAAACACTTACTTTTGCAGATGAGGCCACCAAGAAATTGGAAGTGATTTATTTACTGTTGGAAAAAGCCAAAAGCGGTATTCCACATATGCTCAAAAATAGCCCAAGCCCAAGAAAAGGCTTTCTAATCTGAAAAAATGAAACCTGCATGTGCCAGGAGTCAATCAATCCACCTAATTTTATACTGTTGCCCTTACCAGCGATGAGAAAAATAAGCAAGGAACAAAAAGAAAGATTAGTTCTTTGCACTCAGCTTAGAACAACCCCTTCCTTCCTTCCTCATTTTGCACTGTGGTTTTCAAGAGAAGGTTTGCTTGTTAGCAACAGGAAAGAGACAGCTTTATGCCTTGGTTTTAGCCAATATAATCACTTTGCGTATGAACTTATAAAAGAACTGACACCATGTCTTTTTTAATAACTAGGTGTCCCACGAGAGGTCTTTTCAAGGCAAGGTCATGGGAAAGGTGTATGAAACCTATCGGAGTATGACGTTTTGGGCAGCTTTGTGTTGAAATTGCCGCTTTCCATTCAAGTCAGCTTGCAGATTATTAAGAGGCACAAAAGGCAAGTTGCACATAAGAACTATGTGATGTTTTAAAAACAAAACCACAATTCTGGTCAGAACCCTAACGCCAGCAAATATGGCCTCTACTAGCATATATAACAACTGTATTGCAACTGCAGTAAATATGCTTCCAAATTCTGTAGGTGTGACACTGGCTGCATTTCTCATTTCGCCCTTTCCCCCTGAGTGAAATATGAAGAAATCAAAAGTATTAGGAAGTTGTTGCCAGTCTGTACTGCAGTACTACATGACACCTGCTAGGCTACATCCTTGGGGCAACACAGAATGTGTATTTTCCTTGCTTAGTAGAAAAGTCACATGCACCACTCACTTTCTCCAGGCTCTTCTTCCAAACAGCGATTATAATTTTTTTTTTTTTTTTTTTACTCCCATAGAGAAGGCAAGCAAGCCTGAGACCTGCAGCCCTCTGCAACTCCACAGAATGAGACAGCAAGCAGCTATGGTGCTCACTCACTCATAAAGTCACCTTATTGTAATGGTATTAAGAAATTGGACTCCCTATGTTTAACTCTCTATCCTACACAATAAGTGGTTATTCTGCACAGAAGTTGACTAAGCTGAATGGAATATTATAACCAAGTCAAAATGGAACAGAGATCCCCAGTCAATGAACCCTTCGATATTAACAGTTCAGCATGGTATGCTTGATCTTTGGGCCACCACGGTAAACTTGGGTTGTTCCCTCGCAGACACACTTGGAGAGCAGGGAGAAAGGTCAAATCAAAAGCTCAAAACAAAGATATCTGTCTTACCAATCTAACAGCAAGTGTCATGGCCCTGGCACTAACTAAGATGGAAGTATAAAAAGAATTAAGCAAAAGAGATGAAGCGGTGAGCAAAAGAAGAGAGATAGAGACAAGGATATTCAGTGTTGCTGTTGGCACCTTTAGATAAACTGACGTCAGTGGTGGTGGTGAAGTTTGAGGGAGGGGAATGTGTCTGTAATCAGTAGGTTTTAAACTGCTGTATAGATGGGGACCTGATTTTTCAAATGTATTTAGGTATCTAAAGATGCAGATAGCTGCCCACTAGGATTTTCAAAAGTGTGTAAGCAGACTAGAGGCTTCATTGGCACTTACACTTCTTGAAAGGCTCACTAGGCACCTATCTGCATCTTTAGACACCTACATACCTTTGAAACCCTGGCCCATAGATGCTGAAGAGCCATTGAAAGTAAACTAGAGGTAGCTCTTAAGTCACTTTTGAAAATGGGACTCAGGTGCATTTAAAAAATTCAGTCAACGTTATGTGCTCTTTTAAATATTGGTATTTTACTGAAAGGGAAAATTGTGGTCATACTGCACAGAACACTGCATGTCTAGTGTAAGAAGTATACGTGAGCGATTCAATACTTTTCTTTATAAAGAAAAAAAGGTTTTCTTTAGGGTATCATATTTAGATTTTCTCCTAGTCTAATTAACATTTAAAAATATCGAAATGGTCTTACCAATGGGGAAAGCCTATTAGGTCATATCCAACCTGCTGCCAATGCATGATGATTCCCTGAAGTATATTAAAGTGGTTAGTCCAATTTAATTTTCTGCATCATAAGCAATAAGGCATCCCTCACTTCCTTTGGGAGATTATTTCACAGCCTAATGGGCCTCACTCTGATATCATACACCATAATATTTAGGCTAAATTTTCCTTTTTTTTAAATTTCACATTCTTACTCCAAGTTATAGCCCCCAGGCACTACACAATTTCTCACCATACATCCCGTCAGACAACAGTAGATGATTGCCATAGCTCTCCCACATATGCTCACTTATCATTCAACCAAACTGAGTGGGATTTGTTGTCTAAACCCTTTCTCTCATTAACTTCTGCATTCAGAGTCCTTTTTGTTACTGTTTCCCAATTCCCCTCCAATTTGCCCCATATCTCTTTCTACTGATAAGATGCCCTGATCTAAGTATAATAGTCTAAGTGGTGTGTGATGGTGTGTCCACACCACACAAGTCCTGAGCTGGTTAATAAGGGTCAGAAGGAGCCAATTAACCTTAGATACTGCACCTGGAGGGGAATCAGGGCTTGATAGGGCCTAATGGCAGATGAAGCAGAGCTGGGGGAGGAGCTGGGATAGCATCATAAAGACAGGAAGTGAGCATAGGAAAGGGATACAGGCAGGAGATCTGTAGTTGCTACTTAGAGTGAAAAGGTGTTGGCCTGGGACAAGGTGGCGATCCAGGGAGCAAGTATGTCCTGTGCTGGACATTCAGAATAGGCCTAGCAGGTATGGGGATTGGTGGAAGCTCTGGGGTTAACCCCAGAGATAGGCAAGGAGATGGGGGCGGAAATAGCCCAAGGACACTGCAAAAGAGTCTGAGACTGAGCAGACCTCGGTTGCTAGTCATAAGGTTCCTGGGCTGGAACTCAGAGTGGCAGGCAGACCTGGGTTTCCCTACCAGCCACTGGCAAAATGGTGCTGGAGTTGGAATAGAAGACTGCCTGTGAGAATATGTACAGCTTATCTGGGCGGATTTCATTACTCTGGAAGGGTGGAGGGGAAGACTATATAGTGACTGGCTGGAGGGCTGAATCATAAAGTGGAAGCATTCCAAGTCATGGAGGGGGAAGGACAAGAGCAGAGAGAGAGCAACTGATGCAAAACTAATTCCCAGACCCAGGCAGAAGGAGACACACCTGCAGTGAGTGGACCCCTTCCTATGCTGTCCTGCCAGTGTCATACCCCAGCTCTGTTTTTTTACAGCCTGTGCAAATGAATATCTCATCGACAGCTTGGTAAACAGGCAGAATTCATTAAATGCATTCATCATTCATGTCCTTCCTTTTATTATGACTTCATTCATTAAGCAGGGAAAATAAGATCAAGAAAACTGTGATCATCATTTATTTATTAGAATAAATACAGTTGTCACAAACCATGCAATAAGTTCCACAACATTCCTGCTATGACTTTAGAAAACATAAGATTGCATTGTAATTTGCTTACAGTACACTACTTTTACACTCTCACTAAGCCAGACTTGTCCAAGGTATGACAACAAGTGCAGTCTCTCATCTGCAAGGTTTTTTTTAATTTTGTTTTGATTTTTTAGTAACAGAAATGGAGTGAACATTGTTAAAAAATATTAGAAAAATTCTTAAAATACATTAATACACAAAGCACTGGGTTTCTGGGGAGGGGGGGGAGAAAGTTCTGTAAATCTTTACATTGATGTATACTCTGCCTTTGTTGCTTTGCAGTCTTGTGAAATATTAGGACTCAGCTGACCATAGCTCAGGCCTCTTCTGAGCCATACAGCCAATGGTAATACTGAGTCCTAATGAGTTCCAGTTGTAATACAACTGGCTGGAACTGAATGGTGCAGGCATCTGCAGTTCTGCTGATGACTCTACAAGGCACGTTACATTGGCTGCTTTTACCGTATCTCATTAACCATATATAAATGTGGACGCTTGAATGTGGGGCATGTAGTGCTCCACTATGCAGCGGGCCTCAGAATTCCCTTGTCTTTTTTACCCACCTTTACACTGAGGCAGAATTCAAAAACTCCAGTAGCACAAACAAAATACTATCCATCTTGTTCTTTGGCACTGATTGGGGGGGAGAGGCTATATATTAAGCTTTAAAAACAAAACATATTAGCCCATTACAACCCCCAAGTGAACAATGTGATAGACTAGGCATGAAATAAACAATTTTAGGTGGTGGGGAGCTATATCAAGATGATCCTGTTTTAAAACCGATTGCTTTTGGAAAAGCCCTGCTTAAGTTAAAAGCACCCTGTCAGCAATTTGCCCATGTCATAAAAACTAAAAGTCTCAAACCTGCAGTCCCCTGTTCACAGGAGCACTAATATAAGGACTGCAGACAGAGTATAATTTCTCACAGTGCAAGAGCCGGGTCCTCTGCATCCCAGCAAATGGCCAGTGCAGTCCTTAAATGGGCAAAGTTTGGTGCCCCTCTCTTAAAGATGACCTGCAAAGTTTTTTAAATTGGTGTTGTGCCTCTTCATTGCTTCTTTATGATGAAGATAGCTGCTCTTACCCCTTTTCCTAGCACCACCCTAAACATTTTACTTTTACTGCTTGTTTTTTAACATTGGAAATATCGGGAATGTCAAATCTGGGCTTCTCTGGAGGATTCCTGGAGCATTGCAGGCAATGGAAGGCATTGGCCCTCACACCTGAACTGCAGGGATGATGAATTTTTAACAGACTTTTTATTTCTCAACTATTCCCTGAGAAAGTATTCCTTACCTAATAGCCCAGTGGTTACAGCACTCACATGAGATGAGAGAGACCAGGTTAAGTTCAAATCACCACTCTGCCTGACCTGGAGTGGGGGCTTGAAGTCAGGTCTCCCAACTCCTAGTGTAGCACTAATTGCTGGGCTATAGGGTTTTCTAAGGTGGGGATCTCAATCCTTCCTAATGAAGCTGTTCCACGTCCTATACAATATTAAAGCAGGAATTTAGGCACCTACAGAATTAGACAGCAGGTGGAGCAGGGGGTTGAGGATCTAAATTTTGGATTTAGGTGCCTAAAGTATCAGTTTGGCACCTAAATTTCTTTGTGAATCTAGTCCTTAGGATCTAATTCACTGGTTCTTCAGTCACCATAGCATCTTCCATGGTAGATGTGACCTGAATTTCTAACGGAAACAAGTAGAAACCTCTTCCCATTTTTTTTTTTTTTTTTTTGGACAACAGCCCCCTTAGGCCACTCTTATTCAGCATAAAGAAACCCAAAAAAAGTGTTTTCTCCTTTTGCAAGTCACTGCTAAAGTGTCAAGTTGAGAGACAAAAATATTAAGGAAGGGAAAAATATCTTCTGTACAATTACACCACAGTTCACATAGCACAGTAAGGGGACATATGTTTCCTCTTGGTCTTTTAATGCTGAAGTGTAAATTCAGTCCTGGTGTAAGCAGATGTATTTCATTTGTAGTCAATGAGAGATGGGCCTCTGCTTACAACAGGACTGAACTTGGCCCAGATAATGCAGTAACACTGTCTTCCTTGATAGGTCGCTCTGTTAAATGCTTTACATAAAACCTGGCGGCCCATATAATATGACTAATGTGATAAATATAAAGCAATAATATAGTGGTTTTGAATTTCTCCTCCACGTTCTGAGGGAAGGAATGCGATAAAACATATAGCCCACAAATAACTTACTTTAGGATGATAATACTATTTCTTTTAATAGCCCTGCCCATAACCTGCTCACACAAATCACATCCTCGCATTGCCTTCTTTGTACTTTTAACTACATCTATTGCATTGTTGGACGCATAGATAGGTCTGTACAATCAGGTGAAGTCCATCAAGTACTGTGACAAGGTAGATACATTCAAAGGGTCTAGTCTTTTCTCAAGCAGAACTCCCATAGACCTCACTGGGAGTTTTGCCTAAGGGTTACAGCACTGGGTCCAGCGTTCATAGCAGTAGCAAAGTATCATTAGGGATGATGGGATGAAGTCGACTCATCACAGCATCACTGAAAGGAAACATATTATTTTCAGCCCTAGGATTGCATCCCCAAGCTCAGTGCAGACCAGTGTGTTTGACACTGCTGGACACTGTATGGAGGCGTATAACCCAGGAAGCAGAGGCAAAACCTTAGTGAAAAACAACCTGGCTCCATTTTATTTTTAAGACAAAACCTGTAGTTCTGTTTCCAAACTTTGGGCTCTACAATGCTATAACTGCCATTGACTTCAATGAGAGCAGGAGCAGGTGCTTCAGCTTTTCCACATGAAAGTAAAGGCCAACCTTGCACCTCTAAGCAATCAAACTCTTATTCCCCCTGCTCATTCTACAAAGGGTTTTAAAAAGAATGAATATATCCAGCCTATCCATACTGACCAGCTCCTGACCGAGCTGATCCGGCCTGCACCCATGAACAGATTAAGCAATCATTCCATTTCTAGGCTGACTGTGCGTAAACATCAAGTGGCGATAATACTGGGTGGCACGAGGTTAACATGAAAGGTAGAAAAAGTCCTGAAGTTTTCAGGTGGTGTCCTTGGAAACAAATACAACAACACACTGAACGGAAAACATGCCGTTGCTAAATAAATTATAATGCAAGGGTCTGGTTTTGTATTTCTAACACTCAAGCCTAGTGTATCCTCCGACACCAATGGTAACCAAGTGGTTTACAAAAGAAAGTATATTAAGGCATTGCCCCATCAAGAAGGGTTAAAGTTTTCCCTGCTTATTCAAGTAGCTAGTAGTATATTTCTTTATCAACAGAACAAGAAAACTGGTTGACCTTAGCAAAGAGACCCGCCAGATTCTCAGAGCAAAGATGTAAAAACGATAATATTTCAAAAGAGAGCTACATAAAACACACAGAGTATTTTCAGTGGGCATGTCACGCCAAAGAGTTACATAGAGATAGTGTTAACAGAAGGAGGAATGCCATCATGCAGCATGGAATATAGTGTAAGGCACAAAGGGAACACAGAGGGTGTTGTTTTTCCTTTTTTCTCCCCTAAGGAGGTTGTGTGGATTAACCTCTCAGCAGCTTCCAGGATCACTCGACATTCTTGTACTTTGTGAACAGGTTGTATAAAACCCTGAGGGTAGACTTCAGATCCAAGTTAACAACATCTGTGGAAGAAAAGGAGAAATTCTTAGGTTGCTTTTGTGTTTCCTCTGAATGGAACAAAGTGTCTTCTGATCTGTGAACTCAAAAGAATAAAAAATTAAATCAAATTTAACAAAACCAGATCCAGTTCCCTTGGATCGCATCATACGAAGGACTTCAAGAAACCTTAGCCATTACTTTAGTCACTGATATTTTTAAACTTCTCTCTGGGGTGGAGGGGAAGGAACCACCATCCCTCCCTGATCTACAGTTTATCACAGGATGAAGGGTGCTTCTGTCTCAGACCTGATATCTCATGGAAAAACTTGGAAAAATACTCCATGTTAGATACCCTGTCACAGCTTTAACAATTTCTAGTGAGTTTCTACCAGGGACATTGCTAGCCCGGGGTCCAGAGTGGGGGTGTAAGCCCAAATTATATACTTCATGGGAGGTTCTGAACCCACCATTTCTAGACCCTCTGCAATGACTTGCTATGCAGCAAGCAAGGCTTAAACGCCAGCAATCCCCTCTCACTGTGCTGGAGTGTGGGTACATTTTCATTAGAGCAAAGAAGGGAAGAGCACACCAACAGTTACAGCCCACCATAACAACAGGCCTTCCTCCATCCTTCACCTTTGCAAGCTCCAAACTTAACGCTCAGGGGCTTGGTATTCTCCCACCTCAGATGGGGAACAGAGAGCTTCTCTCTTTGCTCTCCCTGTTAACACATTAACACACACAGGAAGCACTACAGAGAAGTAGATTCCAAAGGCTGCCAGGGGAAGGTACAGCACAGATTGCCCTTAAAAGACTGAAGAGAGGATCTCCCAACATAGGCAGCACAGGAGAAGGGAAAAGCAGCAGGTAAAGATGTGGGAAAGGGAGGGGACAGGAGAGAAAAGCAGGGGGAACAGGAAGAGGGAGAAAGCGAGGAAAAGCAGTGCAGATGGAAGAAGAGGAAGAAGGAGAGGGCAAAAAAGAAAAAAATCCCCAACAACAAAACCCCTTCCCAAAAAAATGACATGTGAGAGAAGAACAATAAAGAGCAAAGACGAGAGAAGACAGAGTTATCTGAGCTGGGGAAACCAATCTGAGGTGCAAACCACAGCCGATTTGGAAAAATCATTTCCCATGACACCCTCTCACACCTGCTTCACTCTTCAGATGACAATCCACAAGCGCCCCCACCCCGTGTACACCTCACACCAAATTTTCAGCCTCCTCTCACCCTCTCTTCCTTCGTCTGTTATTGTGCACAGGTATGTGAAAAGAGGCTCTTGGTCTCACTTGGTTAACGTACGGATTGAAGACATGAGAATGGCAGTGGCTGAAGAGCCCCACAGAGAGGACAGAGTGAACAGACTTCCCCACCCTGCCCTGCCATCGTGCCTGACCTGAAATGCACTCTCATTCGGTCGGAGGGATATTCATTCTCCATGAACACATGCTTCTCGGCCTCCATGACAGGACGGCCAACTGGCTCTCAATTAGCGCCACTTCAGGGGCAAGATTTGTGCTTTGCGTGCTTCTTTGAGAAGAAATTAGCTATTTTACGTGAGCCTCTGAACAACTACCAGCGTTACTAATGACTTGCAGCCTCTATCAGCTTGGCCAGATTTGAAGTAGTGACTCAGAAGTGAAAAGTTACATATCCAATTACCAGTTTCCAGAGCCATGCAATCCCCCCATGCTGTCCTCTCTTCCTGACACTTGGACGTGTGCATAAGCATAAGTAGGCGAAGGCCTAAAGAAAGAAAGAGCTTACCTGCACAAAAAATGACCACTATCATAAAGCATGTAAGAAGAGGCATGTAGTTTCAGCAGAAGGGTTTCTGTATATCAAAGGTTTCCAGAAGGCGTAGGAAGCTGTTTAACGCCACAGCATCCCCAGCAGCACAACACTCCCAAATGGCCTGGGAATATGTTCTGAGCAACATCTCTAGCTGCCTCAGAGACTGATTTAAATGTGAATTTAGCCGTAAGGAGCAATGTGCTTCTTACCAGCCACCTCATCCACAATCAGCAAGCCAAGTGGAATCTTTGGTGTGGGCCAGGGAAATTTACTGGCAGATTCAATCCAGTGGTGCTGGCAGCCAACTTGACGTGCCAATGCCAAATGCATAGCTCTGGCAGTGCAGCGTGACCTTACAGCTCGCCTAAGTGGCTAGCTGAGGATACTGTGGTGTGGGCAATCCCCAACTGGCATAGAGCCTGCATAGCCAACTCTACAGCATCCAGCCAACACAGAGAGTGATCCAAAGGAGGGAAGGGTGGCCAGAAAGCATGGCACTCCACCAACCCCCAGTAAGTCCACCACAGGCAGCTGAAAATTAGAGCTGCTCTGACCTCTGCCTGAGACAAATCAGCCTCCAGCAGCCCAGTGGCTTGGGGGAGCATGAAGGTGACATAAAGCCCCTTTCTACTGCTGAACCAAGCACAGCTCAGCCAGAGCCAAGGATCAAGGACTACATCTCCAGGTGCCCAATACCAAGATTAGTTGTCTCTGTTCTTTGTTTTAGTACCTCGTCTGCAAGACAAGTGAACGGTGCAGTTTATTTGCGATCATTGCTTTACAGGTGAAATAAAATGGGATGATTGTTTTTTAAGGTGGCAGGTAGTTCTCCGCCTTTAGGAACTCTCCAGGTATCTGCACCATCTCCCATTGCTTTATCTCTTCCCTTCCCTCCTATTCTCAAGGTCCTGCCTCCCAGAGACCTCCTTTGAACACTAGCTGGGTCTCCTTTCTGAGTCTCTGCCACCACTTCTGCCACAGCTGGTGGGAGGCGATGGGGAAGGAATTATGACATGGTGCTCACTCCTCCTGCTTAAAAGGAATAAACCCGAGTCTTTTACTTGATAATGTAATGTAATGCTTCATAGAATTTAAGATCAGAAGGGTCTATGATCATCTAGTCTGACTTCCTATATAACATAGGCCAGACAACTTCCCCATGTAATTCCTGGATTCAGCTTAATAACTTGTGACTGAACTAGAATATATCATTTAGAAATACATCAATTTTTAATGTAATGCCTTCAAGTGATGGAGAATCCCCCTTGTCTTTTGATCATTCATTCTAGTGGTTAATTACTCTCACTTATAAAATGTACGCCTTATCTCCAGTTTAATTTTTCTCACTTTCAAAGAACTTCCAGTCATCGCATCTTGTTAAACCTTTGTCTGCTAGATTAAAAAAATAACATAATATCAGATATATCCTCACTGCAGAGGTAATTTTAGGCCATGATGAGAAGCACCGACAAGAGGGACATGCCCAAGAAAAAGCATAATCTCAGTCTTCCGCTTCTTCTAAGAGGACATTTGTGCAGTCAAAACCCAGCCAATGCTAACTGACCGAATGCAAACAAAAGGAGGCAATAAATCATAAAAATAGCTTACAATCGAGTTTAAATTAATGACACTTCTACAGCCTATCAAAATCTCTTTGGGGGAGAATAAAGCAGCCCACTAAAATCCACTCAGCTTTAATAACTTGGGGACAAATTTTGCTTTCAGTTGTGTCTACTGTATTTAATGGATGTAACAGAAGCCAGAATTTGGCCTGTAATTTGTGCAGTGTTGTATACGACCTCCAAGATGATTTTTTATATTTTATTGGAGTGGAAGGGAGTGGTGCAGGATATACTAAAATATTAAATTGGACAATAGACCTGTCTCTTGTGAATACTGCAGAAAGCTCTTCCACTGTAAAGTGGTGTTACAGTGCCCCACCCCCAGAAAATCCTACAACAAATAATTACAAAACTTTACTACACAAGTCAAAGCAATCATCCATCAATGTAAATAAATGGCTTCCACTGGGGTGCTTTCCAGTCCATTCAGGAACAAAGTGACAACAGTGAACAGCGCGCACAGCAAATCCCACACATAAAACGTTCTGTGGAGCATGAGAAACAGCACCAGAGTGAATTGTTATTTGGAGGGACGTTAATGTGTGCAAGTGCCTGTCCTTCAGGATTCCACAAAAGGATGAAATGAAACTACTGCAACAAGCACAGCCTCAGATGCTACTGTTCCTTCCACAGAAGCAGCTGTACAAAATCAGTGTCTCCTCTGTTGGAAATCCCAGCTCTGTATGGTAAATCAGCATGCTCACTCAACCCAGTGTAGAAAATGTGAACCTGTGCCAGAGGAGAACAGTTCACATGAGACTGTACATCCCGTAATAGTGGGGGATAATCAGACCGAGAAGATTGCCATATTAGCTAACCTTGCCTTCCTACTTTTATCAAATCAATTTAATTTCTAAAGGGAGCAATGATCCTCCTCTGTACACTGAATCAGAGGGCAAACCACATGGAGTCTGGAGCAAACAGTAAAGCAACATGGCTTTCCTGCATTAATGGTCAAGCTAAGCTACCTGCCTTCTCCTCTTATCACTCTCACCCCCTGCACTCCACCAATGCCAGTTGCCAGCTGCTGCACCCACAACCTTCCCCAGCCCCAATACATGGAATGTATTCCCGATTCTGGTTCTTCAGGCTAGTACGTTCACTTCCTTCAAAACTCTTCTTTAGGTGCACTTTTTCCATAATGCCCCGAGGGAAACAAGAAAAAAAAAAAGCCTGAGCCATGAAGACATGCACATGCCTAAACTGAGTAACCATGTGATCCTGATGCTGTAACCTTTGCCCTTCCTCCCCTCATCTCCTCCCCACTATTTATTATCCTCAGTTATCTCATTCAGACTGTAAGTGCCTCAAGCCTCCATGTCTTTCTGTGTGTTCTGCAAAAGCACCTAGCACATTTCTGGGGTAGGAATAATGAAAATGAAGACTACTTGATTGACAGTCAAGGAGACATAATTCCTCTCTTCAGCCAAAGATCACGCTGTGCAGAGGCAGTGCAAGCTTCTTGACACTGCTCCATTCATTAGCTTCAGTACTCAGAGGTACAACCCTTAAAAAGGCAAAAGGGTCACTCTTCATGCTCATTCAGTACTTAACCCTGCACCAGAAAAGCCAATGGGAGTTTTTGTCACTGATTTCTGTAGGAACAAAATTGGCCCCTCAGTTATTTGTCTCTGTGATCAGGCTGCTAACAAACTAGTACTGATTATGAGGGTAACAGTTTTTATGTAAACTTTCCACTAGGAAAAGGTTTGAAAGCACCAACTTATCTAACAAGTTACTGAACAGCTGTCTCAGAGCATTATCATTTACTAAAATCATGGGCCAGACTTGAACCTGTCAACAGATGAGTCGACTCCAGTTATGATGCACATCAAAGGGAGACAAAGCAGAAATTCATGATAAGTCTTTTGGACCAGAGGAAGTCAGATAAAGTTTATACATAATACATGCACCCCACAATATTATTTCTGATGTAACCCCATTGACTTTAATCTCTCGCATTACTCCATATAACTGCCACTATGTCTGTATAAATAATTTATGCCTATATGGTGTGTATATTACCTTCAGGGCGAGCCTTTGGTTTCTTGAGCCCTCCATCTTGCATCAACTCAAAAGCAAAGGACACGTTATGGACCTGCAAAAAAACAATGTATTTAAATTCCCAAATTCTAACAAATTAATAATAAAAAAAAAAAAACTTCAGTTACTTTCTTCTCCCTTCTCTTGATGTCCAAAATAATGATGCTGGCATTTATTTTGTTGGCTTTAAAATCAACAACATCTATTGATCTGAGACCCACGTGTTTTCCTCCCAAAAGTAAAGGCAACATAAATCAGTTCTACAGAAGGACTCATTTAAGAAAGTTTCCAAATTCAAAGAGTCAAAAATGTAATATGAGTGCTATATGAACTAGGAAACCCCAGGAAAGTTCCGCAGAACAATCAAGTCTCTGTGTTGGAAACCGGTGTGCTATTGAGATCATAGAATCATAGAAACGTAGAACTGGAAGGGACCTTGAGAAGTAAAGATATCACCGTCTTTATACGAGGGCAGAAACATTTGCATTTCTGGTGAGCTCTTCCTGTCTGTATACTCAGGATAGCTTATAGTGTTTCAGACTCCAAGAAACAGATCAGCTACCATGCAAGCAGTAAGAAACTTAACAGCAGTTACTCAACAGAAAACGTGACAATTAGAGAGGAAAGTAACGTCAGGCTTAACATTTTCAAATCTTCACTAGATCATTACAATCTAAGTACCAAGCAGCGACAGTAAAGGGCTGTTCCTACAGTAATAATTAAGAGCAGTATTTTAACAGAGGGAAAGAGTGTTTCTAGGTTCTATGAAAAGGAAGGCAGTCACATTAACAGAGAATCCACAAAAACTACTCTTACAATTAAGGTAAAGTCAGAGTAGAAAACAGGGAGACACAAAGGAAAGAAAATATGAAAAAAGGATCAATCAGAAGAGAAACCTGTTGGGGAGGCAATGTTAGGCTGAAAGGATTTAAGGTGAACAATCAGCTTTCCTACTGGGTGCCTATTGAAGTTTAAGAAATTCTTCCTCTCTGCATGTGGAAAGATAATTTGGATAAAGAGATCTCTGTATTTTTGTCCCTGTAAGTGACTGACTCTGGAGATTTTATGTGGCATGAGGCGGGAGATTTGATTAAAACTACTCATCACAGTGAGTTGGGAAATTATGCCTACAGAACCCCTTTGCGTTAAGATGAGAAAAGGCCCCCTATGTTGGGTTAATTGCTCAGAATTTTAATCGTTCCTTCTACTCCTGTTTTTCCTTGATTTATTTAAGCAAAACCAATGTCAGAGCTAAAATAAAAATAATAAAAATAAAATAAAAATAAAAGCTAACTAATCCCTCCCCCATACTCACATACACAATTTCTTCTTACTACTAAACACTGTTCAAAACAATAAAACAGGGTTACTTACCAGTAACTGTTGTTCTTCGAGATGTGTTGCTCATATCCATTCCCATATAGGTGTTTGCGCGCTCTGTGCACAGTTTCCCGGAACTTTTTTGCCCTTAGCAGTCCCGGTAGGGTCGGCTCAGGCGCCCCCTGGAGTCCCGTGCCCATGTCGCGGTACATAGGGCACTGCCGACCCCACCGGCCCCCAGTCCCTTCTTTCTGCCGATTCCGACAGTGGGGACGGAGGGTGGGTGTGGAATGGATATGAGCAACACATCTCGAAGAACAACAGTTACTGGTAAGTAACCCTGTTTTCTATCCTTGAGTGATTGCTCATATCCATTCCCATATAGGTTAGTAAATAGCCATACCTGGAGGTGGGTAGGAGTTAGCGTTGCGCCGCCCTTGCCAGGACGGCTCTGCCAAACCCCGCGTCCTCTCTCGCCTGCTGTACGATGGCGTAGTGGGACGTAAAGGTGTGAACCGACGACCAGGTCGCTGCTCTGCAGATGTCCTGCAGGGGCACTCTTCCCAGGAAGGCCGCTGATGAGGCCTGGGCCCTGGTCGAGTGCGCTGTTACAGCCCCTGGAAGCGGTACCTTTGCCTGCTCATAAAAGGTTTTGATGCAGGCGGTGATCCAGGTGGAGATGCACTAGGTGGAGACAGGTGAGCCTTTCATCCGATCCACCACTGCAACGAACAGCTGTGTCGACTTCCGGAAGGACTTGGTCCTCTCGAGATAGAAGGCCAAGGCTCGTCTGACATCCAGGGAGTGCCATCTCTGCTCCTCCTCCAAGCCATGTGGTTTGGGAAAAAACACAGGGAGGAAGATATCCTGGTTATAATGAAATTGGGACACCACCTTTGGTAGGAAGGCCGGGTGGGGTCTCAGTCGGACCTTATCTTTCTAAAAAACCGTATAGGGAGGCTCTGAGGTTAAGGCCCTTATCTCAGAGACCCTTCTGGCTGATGTAATGGCCACTAGGAAGGACACCTTCCAGGAGAGTACGAGCAATGGGCATGTCGCCAAGGGCTCGAAGGGGGGTCCTGTCAGCATGGCGAGGACCAGGTTCAAGTCCCAGGGAGGCACCGGGTCATGGACCTGGGGACATAGCCTCTCCACCCCCTTAAGGAACCTAGATGACATGGGGTGTGAAAACAGGGATCTGCCTTCCATCGGCTGGTGGAAGGCCGAGATGGCCGCCAGGTGTACCCTGAGAGAGGCCAGGGCTAAGCCCTGCAGCTTCAGGTGTAGGAGGTACTCCAAAATCGCCTGTATTGGCGAGGAGCTCGGTAGGATACCCCGGGTCTGAGCCCAACATGTAAACCGCTTCCACTTGGCTCGGTACACCACCTGGGTGGAAGGTTTCCTGCTGCTAAGCAGGACCTGCTGCACCTGAATGCAGCAGGTTCTCTCACCCGCCGTTAACCACAGAGTCTCCACGCTGTCAGGTGGAGGAAGTCCAGGTTTGGGTGGAGCAGGCGACCCTGGTCCTCGGAAGCGGCAGGGGCGTGGCTATGGACAGGTCCAGCAATATGCTGAACCAGTGCTGTCTCGGCCAAGCTGGGGCGATCATTATGATGTCTGCCTTGTCTCTCTTGATTTTCAAGAGGACTCTGGATAGCAAGGGGACGGGGGGAAAAGCATACATGAGGGCCCCCGTCCATTCTATCAGGAACGCATCGGAAACAGAGCCCGGTTCGCGCCCTCGGAGTGAGCAGAACCTCGGGCATTTCCTGTTCGAGGCCGATACGAACAGGTCCAGATGGGGAACCCCCCACCTGTGGAAGATGGAATTCACCACCTCCTGGTGTAGTGACCAATCGTGCCGGGGGAGGAACGATCTGCTGAGGCGGTCCGCCTCGTTGTTCCTGACCCCCGGGAGGTGAGAGGCAGCTATGTGGAAGTCGTGCCTCACCGCTAGGTCCCAGAGCAATGTGGCCTCCTGGCACAGGGCCGAGGAGTGTGCTCCCCCCTGCCTGTTCATATAGAACATGGCTGCCGTATTGTCCGTTAGGACCTGTACCACTCTGCCCCGGAGGAACCGGAGGAAGACCTTGCAAGCGAGGCGGACTGCTCTGAGTTCCCTGACATTGATATGCAGGGACATCTCGCTTGGTGACCAGCGCCCTTGGGTGCTGAGGTTGCCAGTGATGTGCGCTCCCCACCCCACGTCGGAGGCGTCGGTGATCAAGGTCACCGACGGTACCATCTCCCTTAAGGGAAATCCCTTCAACACCTCCCTCGGGTCCTTCCATCAAAGTAGGGAAGTCAGTACTGGGGTGGGTAAAGTGACTATCTTGTTGAGAGGATGTCTGCTCGGGGTGTACACTAAGGCTAGCCACATCTGAAGAGGCCTGAGTCTGAGACGAGCTAACCGCACCACATACGTGAAGGCTGCCATGTGTCCCAACAGCTGAAGGCATCGCCTGGCTGTCGTCGTGGGGGACCTGTGAAGGTCGTCTATCAAGGCAGCCATCGCCTTGAAGCGGGGCCTCGGGAGGAAGGCTCTGGCCTGGGTGGCATCTAGTGTGGCCCCAATGAACTCTATGCGCTGCACCGGGGTGAGAATGCATTTCTGCTCGTTGATGAGCAGACCCAGGTCAGTGCATGCCGTGCACGTGAGTTCCAGGCTGTTCCTGACATGGGCCCTGGACCTGCCCCGGATCAGCCAATCGTTCAGGTATGGGAATATCTGGACTCCCTTGCGGCGCAGATGCTCTGCCACCACCGCCATACATTTCGTAAAAACCCTGGGGGCAGACGAAAGACCAAATGGCAGGGCTGTAAATTGGTAGTGGACACCAGCTACCATGAACCGTAGGAACCTTCTGTGTCCTGGTAGGATAGAAATATGAAAATATGCATCCTTGAGATCGAGGGCCGCATACCAGTCCCCTAGGTCTAGGGTAGGAATGATAGAGGCCAGGGAGACCATCCGAAACTTTAGGCGTCTGATAAACCTGTTCAGACGGCGGAGATCTAGAATGGGCCTCAGGCCCCCCTTGGCCTTGGGGATTAAGAAATACCGGGAGTAAAACCCTTGACCCCTTTCCCCCGGAGGAACTTCCTCCACCGCTCCCAGCTGGAGGAGGGAGCAGACTTCCTGCGTGAGGAGTTGCTCGTGCAATGGGTCCCTGGAGAGGGACTGGACCGGAGCGGAGTCCGGGGGGAAGGCCGTGAGCTGTAAGGCATAGCCCCTGCGGACTATACCAAGGACCAATTGGTCCGAAGTGACACTTTGCCAGTGGGCGTAAAATGGCCGCAACCTGTGGGCAAAGGGTCGGTTGAGAGGCAGGGGGCAAGTAAGAGTACCACCCCCTTGCGCACCGTCAAAAAGACTTTTTATTATTTTGGCCCTTATTCGAGCCTTGGGTCCCCGCCGAAGACCCCGAGCGGTTACGGCCTCAGAACCTCTCCCGACCCCTCCTGGGTTGAGCGGGTCTGGGGGGCTGCCTCGGTGGTGGTTGAGGCTGCCGCTGGCCCTGGGGCCGAGACTGTCGCCTCGCAGCCTGAGGGGTGTAAATCCCCAGGGAGCGAAGCGTGGCCCTCGAATCCTTGAGGGCGTGCAGCTTGTTGTCAGTTCTGTCCGAGAATAGTCCAGCTCCATCGAAGGGAAGATCCTGGATGGTGCGCTGGGCTTCCTGGGACAGACCCGAAGACTGGAGCCACGAGGCCCTCCTCATAGTGATGGCCGATGCAATGGCCCGACTGGCAGCATCCGCCGCGTCACTGGAGGAATTTAGGGCTGCTCCTGCCACTGCAGCCCCTTCCTCTATCACCGCCATGAAATCCGCGGTCTTGTCCTGGGGCAGGACCTGGGGAAGGACCTCGGCAAGCCTCTGCAGAGAGGACCATAGGTTGAGGTTGTACCTCCCTAGGAGCGCCTGATGATTGGCGATCCTCAGCTGCAGAGACGCTGTTGTATAGGCCTTCCAGCCGAAGAGGTCCAGTTTTTTGGCGTCTTTATTCTTAGGGGTGTTGGATTGACCCCCTTGTCTCTCTCTCTGATTGACAGCATCGACAACCAGAGAGCACGGTGCAGGGTGAATGTATAAGTACTCCACCCCCTCCACAGGGACGGAGTACTTCTTCTTGGCTCCCTCGGCAGTGGGAGGAACCGAGGCTGGAGTCTGCCAAAGGGACTTGGCCACCTTGAGCATCCTCTCGTGGATAGGGAGGGCTACTCTAGATGGGCCTACCATCCCCGAGGCTCCGAATAGGGGATCCTCCTCCTTGGAGAGCTCCTTCAGGTCTAGTCCCAGGTTGCCAGCAACTCTTTTTAGCATTTCCTGGTGAGCTCTGAAATCTGGCCATGGGCCCTTGCGACCCCGGGAGGTGACATCGTCCGGGGATGAGGAGGAGGACTGAGGAAGGGGCCCTGTGGAGGGGCCTTCTTCCGGATCAGATCCCTCGTCCGAGGGATGATCCTTCTCCATGTGGGACGCTGGAGGAGGCGGTGGCGGCGCTGCAGATGACCGAAGTGAAGCCGTCGCCTGTCCCACCTGTGTACCCCAGGGGCCCCAATAAGGCTACTGCCAAGGTCCCTGGGGCCATGCTGGATCTGGCATCGGTGCCGAGTGGGCTACCTGGTGCCTTGATCTGGAGCCGGATCCGCTGGAGCGGTGCTTGCTCCCGGTCACGGGGGAGCAGCTCCTAGAACCAGAAGACGATGGCGAGTGCTGCGTGAGCGGTGCTGGCATGGAGAGGAGCTGCTCGAGCCCGAGCATCTCCTCCCCCGTGACGACTTCTGACGACGTTTGCCCCCAGGAGATCGGGAGCGGTGCCGTCGGTGCCGGCGAGAGGATCGGGACCGGGATTGGTGCCGACCTGAGGAGCGGGATCGACCGCGGGATGGACTGCATGTCGGTGTCCGGTGAGTCGGTGCCGAGGACGCCAGTGCTGGGTGCAGCGGTGCCAGAGATGTCGGTGCCGCATGTAGTGGTGCCATGGTCGGCGATGGTGCAGCCGGCGGTGCCGTGGGCGGCGATGGCAAAGACGGCAGCGGCAGCGGTGCCGATGACTCTGGCTGTGCTGCCGTGGAGGGCACCGGGATCCGCGCCGGACTGGGTGCCGGGGATCTAGACCGGTGCTGCGTGCTGTGGTGCCGAGCCGGGCTGTCGACGGAGGATGGTGTCGTGGACCCCCGTGAACTCCTCGACCTTCCACAGTGCCGTGGTGTCGAGGAGCTGGACTCAGTGCCGGAGCTGGGAGGGGAGCCCACTCTCTCAACCCTCCTCAACCGTCTGGGGGGAGACTTCGACTCCTGTCTCCTCCACCCACCGGGTCCACCCATTGCGGGCTTACCCCGAGACGCAAGTCCCAACCTCGGCCGAGGGTGGGACGGAGGCGTGGGCAGGCCCATGAGGGCGCGTGCCGCGGCGAACGCCTCCGGCGTTGACGGTCCCTGCAAGGGCTCTGCCCCACTCCAAGGAGTTGGGGAGGGCTCCTTGCGCGGAGATGCCGGTGCCTGAGTACTCTCGACGGCACGTGGCTGGGGCATCTCCGGACTCCCCCGGTGCCGGGTCGGCGGTGCGGAGGAGTCCCGGTGCGCTGTCTCCTTGTGGCGCTTTGGTGCCAGCCCATTGGACGATGTCGGTGCCGGCGGAGCGCTCCGCACCGAGGAGACGCTCGGTGCCGCAGATGACCGCGCTGGCTCGGGGTCCGGACGTAGAGCGGACTCCATCAATATCGCCTTCAGCCGCGCCTCTCTCTCCTTCTGGGTCCGTGGCTTGAAGGCTCTGCAAATCTTGCATTTGTCCCTGCGGTGCTGCTCCCCGAGGCATCGGAGGCAGCGTGAGTGAGGGTCACTCACAGGGACCGGCTTAGCACACTCGGTGCAAGGCTTGAAATCCGTTGAGCGAGGCATGGCCCAACGCAGAGAAAAACCCCTGAGGGTTTTCCAAACTATCTAACTAACTGTACTTGATTTGTAGAACAAAAGAGCTAAGGGTTTGCGACTTGCAAGCAAGAGGCAATGTTCCAGCAACCGTCAACGGGCGGAAAGAAGGAACTGGGGGCCGGTGGGGTCGGCAGTGCCCTATGTACCGCGCCATGGGCGCGGGACTCCAGGGGGCGCCTGAGCCGACCCTACCGGGACTGCTAAGGGCAAAAACGTTCCGGGAAACTGTGCACGGAGCATGCACACACCTATATGGGAATGGATATGAGCAATCACTTGAAGATAGAACCAATAATTTTGGTTCAGCATGAGTCTCATGCAGCTAGACAGTTAAACAAGCAACAGCACAATCACAATCACAGCTGAGTATCTATGGCACTACAGACAAGCACCATATGATTTTATACTCAGGAAAATTCACCCATAAGAAAGAGAGTAAAAGTGTAGGAAGAAAAAGCTAAGCAGTAGCACGGAGGTTTTTTTATGAAGTAATAAAACCAGCCATCTTTCCCAACCTGCTCTATAAACACAGTTCCCACAGAATATGAAGTCCATCATCACCCACTCCCTTGGCATTTCTTTATTAGGAAAGAAAACTCTAAGATAACAAAGATCAGCTCAGATCTTATCCTCAGGTTTGGTTGCTCCTAGGGATTTCTCTCACAGGACTTCTCAGATCACATCCTGGATCCTCTTCTCTCCAGGAAGCCACCCACACTTCCCATACATCCACATCTGTCAACTAATCACCTGCCTCAGTGAGTCAGCAAAATCCACAGAGCTGTTTCTCAGTGGGATCAATACTGGTTAACGGGGCAGGGCGTTTCAGGAAACCACTTCAGCCAGTTACAATACTTTCCTAATTTGGTACAATATATTTTTCACCCCGCAATATTTGTACGATCCCTTCTGATGAGATTGAGCTATATTCATCAAAAGTGAGTTGCAAAGTGAAGACCTGGTCCTTCAATGTAGACGCTGGGCCTCCTCAACCTTCACTAAAGTCACCAGGAACTGAAAGTGCTTAGCATCTTGCAGGATCAGCCCCTTAAAGAGTAGTAAGTTCCTGTAACTTTACTAACATGTCAAACCCGGATGCTGCCAGTTCCGGCTCTGATTCAAACCCCGGAATGCACTATGTGCTCCTATCAGAACTACCACCAAACCACACCAGACTAAGGAGCCAACCTCGCAGGGGAGGGAGCTCCCTGCTACCCCTCTCCCAGCCAGCCACCCTGTGCTGGCATTCACTGCAGCTCTCCCTACTTGTAGCAGGTCTTGAGGCTGTCGTTGAGCAAGTCCTGTGGGCAGAGCAGAGGGGAAAGTTGCTAGAAGTGGGATGAGGGTGGACAAGCCCTGGTGCAGGAGCCAGCCCCACCGCAGCAGCAAGGAGAAGCAGTGCTGGCTGCCTCTCTGCCTCCTCAGGTTTGGCCCTGCTGCCCTTCCATCATGACGACCCATGCACCAGGTTGCCATGCCACTCATTCAATTGTGGCCCCCGCAGCACTCCCAATCATGAGGAAGGGGACATGGGGCCCGGCCTGAGTGGGCAGTCAGCAGCCAGCACTGCTGCTCACCACTGCAGTGGGGAAGGCCCAATACGGACGACCTGTCGCCCCTCCAGGTGGTGCGCAATGTGCATAATATGCATATGGCTCTAGGCGCCAATGGTTTATGCCACCCAGGGGAACAACCTCCTTTAACCAGCATGGCAAATCCTCACCCTCACCTCACGGCTCACTTCGTTTGCAACGCCCATCCACAATAACCCACGCTAGCTCAGATGCTGTCATTCTCATCTTACCAAATGGAAAGAAAGAAAATTCAAGTGCTTAGCTAGAGCCTTGCTCTGGGTCCCCCAATGTGCCATCTGCCTACCTAGGTTATAAACCCAATGGGGGAGGAACAATGGCTCTCGATCTGCAGTGACTTGTGCACCAGCAGATCCCCGAGCCAGTGTCGATTCCTATTGATATCAGCAGGGCTTTGTGCTACATGCGGCCTACGTGGCGCTCACTGTAGGATCAGGGCCCACATCTTGTTGTTGTCTGGTACAGAGTCAATCCCACTATCAGTACTCAGCAAGTGAGTTCTAATCCCCGTACTGTCAGAGACCAGCTGTGCCACGTGACTACTGCTCTGCCTCAGTTTCTCAAGTACCCAGGGGGTAATATGACTTACCTGATAGGGAAGTGACAAAAATTGGGAAAGATAAAAGGATGGCTTTGTGGTGAAGGCACTGAAATGAGACTCAGGACTGGGTTCAATTCCAGGCAGTGTGGTAGTGACTGTCTGTGCTACCTTGGCCAAGTCACTTAGCCTCTTTGTGTCTCAGTTTCCCATCTGTAAAATGGGAATAATACTATTTCCTGTCTCCCCCCTTTTTCCTTTCTTGCACATTTAGATTGTAAGCAGCTCAGGATGGGGATTGTGTTTTACTGGGACTATGTACGATGTCTAATAAAATGCGGCCCTGGTCTCAGAGGGGCCTTTAAGCATTGCTACAATAATAAGTAAATCAATTTGAACATGTAAGAGTTCTACGTAAGTGCAAACTATTTATTATTTTATACCCTTTGGGTTTATAAACATCATTTGACCCGAGCTGTGCTGGACATCAAAGGACCTAGCTTTTCTTCTCTTAAATACCTTTGTAGGTAACAGCATGCTGAATGCCTCTCTTAGCCTAGCTGCTGAGGTCATTCAGGAGGTGTTAGTAAAGTCACTGCAATGGACACCTTTGTTTCACAGGCAACCTTTAAAGTACAGATTGTAGTGACTGCCAAATGTTACAGCGAATGCACTTTGCTACAGCCTTTGAAAGAAAAGATATACTATACTCTGGCTTAATAGGGCATGAAGAGCACAGAGCCAATGGGTGGAAAATAGCTCAGGTGATTTGGTAGCGAGAGGAGCACAAACTGGAATTTCTTACTTACCTTCTGATCAAAACTTTCAGGCGTTAAATAGAAGTTGTGCAGTGGAACAAAATAGTCTTCAAGCAGACCCATGAGCAATACCAAGTAGACGCCATCCGCAAACTGAGGAGAGAGAGAGTGGTGAAATTCCAGATGGCAGGCAGGAGACACCTGGTTTTATGCAAGGCTTTCCAAGCAATGAGAAAAATCAAGATAAATAACCCAAACCACTTACCTCTGCTTGCAGCACTTCATTAGCTCGTTTACAGACCTTTGATAATCTACTTCCTGACCCATTCAGGACTGGAGAGAAGTTTACTGCACTGGTGTCAGAAACAGTAGGATCCCCGGCCAGTCCCTCTTCTTCACAGACTCAACCATCAAGGTCCTGTCTCATGGTCAATATCCTTTCAGCTAAGAAATGCCAAACAGGTTTTTCTTTGGAGTCCATTGACATATCCCTGAGTGGCTAGACAGATTGCTGCAGAGGGACACACAGATGCCTCCCCACATCTGGGAGCACTGGTTTCACCACCCTCTCACTACGAGTAAAATAACGATGAGCTACACTGACAATGGGAAACCACATCTTTAAAACACACCCCAGCAAACCACACAAAACTTTATGTATCTTTTCCTTGTTTTACATCATATATATGTTCACTTGACTGGGGAGGGAGTGCTCCAGTGCAAGAGGAGAGCCACACTCAAGCCTATAAAGAGAGTCAACAGTACAGTTTCTCTGCTGTAAACCAATACAATTCCTTTTAAATGTAGGTAGGTACTGCATATTCCAAAACAGAGTTCCCTATATGGGTTCCACTGTGACCTCTGTGACATACCCTGGACCTTTTATCAGAGATAAGGACGACACATGGCAAAGAGTTCTCTGAGGCCAGGACTGTCTTTTTGGTCTGTGTTTGTACAACTTCTAGCACCATGGGGTCCTGGTCCACGATTAGGGCTCTTATACTCTACAGTAATACAAATGATAAAGCAGTAACAATCCATAGATGCACACACTTCAGAAACCAGAGCCACAGAAATGTGGTATGGAATAAGGATCTACCACGTAAGCAGAAGCAGAACCTCCTATTAGCTGTCACTAGGCTTACAGAGGAGATTTTCAAAGGCACAAATGGCAGAGAGGTGCCTAACTCCAAATGGAAATGCCATTTGT
The DNA here is from genome assembly GCF_026122565.2 of Emydura macquarii macquarii. NCBI lineage: Eukaryota > Metazoa > Chordata > Testudines > Chelidae > Emydura > Emydura macquarii. The sequence continues at coordinate 9,967,086 of NW_027132342.1, read as the reverse complement.
TCCTTTAAAAAAATCTTCCTCTACATCCTCTTTGTAAGCCAACCACTAGAGGGAGAAATTATTTCAAACACTTGACCAAGTCTGATTCCATCTAATAAGGGACGGTAGTACAGATACACCCAAGCCAGCCCGGTAATGCACAATCTGACCAAGGTAAGCAAAAGTTCAGTGATCAAAATTCTGTGTGATCTAGTAACTTTTCAGACATGATAGTTTCTCAACCTACTCTCCAAAGCATAAAAATCCTTGTTAATTCTGACCACTTGGACTGCAGACAGTTTAGCAATTACTTTCACAGTAAGTGCAATGTTAAGAGTTCCAAGACTCTGATCAATTCCTAAAATAGTAGGGTGTCTCATATAACCAATATTTCCACTTACTGTAACCTTCCCTGGCCCATTTTCTTGTACTTTTTTACATTATTTGCACATTTCATCACTTGTGAATGGTGCTGGATTGACAGCCCTTGGAGATCAAAGACCTGTATCCATAAATCAGATACCACATTGACAGGAATCATACAAGACTCTTGGGGCAAGAGAGTTGCTCAAGTCTCCATAGCCCAATTAATCACTGGTGTCTTGGCAAAGATCTAGAGTGTATTTTTGTGATACAGATAGCCAGGTCCCAGAACTGGACTGAAAGCTCCCATTCACTAAAGCCACAAAACTAGGGTTTTCACCCGGACAGTCCTGGTTTCAGCTTGTGTGTCCAGGTGCCATTTCACAAGCCCTGATATCCAGGGGTGGTTTTTTTAATCTGTTTTCCACGGTGGCAACCCTGCTGCCAATTTGAATTTAACTCGCTGAGAGACGCTTACCCAGCAAATGCTCAGTACCCTCATGAGGAGGGGGATAGAGCCCAGACAATCACAGCCCAGTGTCCTGCCCACCCAGCCAATCACAGCCTGCAGCCGTCCCTGCTCTGCCCACTCCCAACCACCCAACTGGGGAAAGTTCAGAAAGTTTCTCAGCCTGGAGTTAGGCAGGGTGCAGGAACTGGGTGGCATGCAACATATGGGTGGGGTGCTCCCTCCTCTTGTCTCTCGGGTGGGTCTGCTGCAAATGGGGGAGCACCTGTCTCTCTTTCTTCCACACACCCACTGAGTGTGATAGTGGGTGGGACCTTCTCTCTCAGGTACTACTGCAAATAAGGGGAGTCTCTTCCCCAGTCTGGGCATCCGTGTAAATGTAGGGGGGAGTCCTCCACCCCAGCTGTACCTGCAAAAGGGGGAGCTCCCTTCCCCTGCTCCCACTGAACAGGTGTGCTCATCTCCCACTCTGTGTGTCTGTGTGCGTGTAAATCAAATCTCCCAGTCTGTGTGTGTCAAATGAGTCAAATGAGTGTCCGTAAAGGAAAATCCCTCCGTGTGTGTGCAAATTGTGCTGATTACCCCTAGGATGTGTAGGCAGATGTACCTCAGAACTGGAAACCCTATGGGGTTGCATGGGAGAGAGGAGCAAGCGATGGGGGTGGGGCCTGCGGGAAGAGGCAGAAAAGGCGGCAGGACCCAGGGGAAGAGGCGGAGAAGGGGCCAGAGCCTCAAGGGAAGAGGAGGAGAAGGGGCAGAGAAATATCACAACCCTACACAGAACATCAATCAATGGATGATCAATTTAATCAACATCAGCCTAGGCTAGATTCAAACCAATTACCTAAATGAAATGCTCACTATTCTGTTACCAATTCTCTAACTATCCAGTGCCCACACTTACTCTCCAGGGCAAACAGCAAAGAATACGTTAATCACTTTGTCCCAATTTAAAGTAGTCTTTATCTTCAGTGAACTCTCTTTCATAACACAGTGTAATTGTTTCTATTACTGCAGTTAGTTATGCAAGCTTCTGATATATTCGCAGCTGAGTGAAAGCAACATGTCCGTGTCTACAGAACTCATGTTTGATTGTATAATAGTGTTTCCAAGAATATCCAACACCTAATCTGAGTGAAACACAGACAGATATATGCCACATCAATTACTGAATCATCTGGGGATTCTTCCTGGTTCAGATCAACAGCCTGAATTCACACAACTGGGAAAGTCATGCTGTGACCTGCTCTCATCCATAAATTAATTAATACAGCTAATGCTTTGCAAATGTTTTCTTTGATGTGTTAGAAAAATTGGTCTGAAACCCAGCCATATATTACAGTCAATAATATAAACAAATATTTAATATTCTAAAACTTCCCTAGTTATTTGAAGCCAAGCATGGTTACAAATTACCAGCAGTATCTGCTATAAGTCATATGTGCAACAGTGGGAAAAGAGAAGCAGCCAGAGGCAAATACTACTGCAAATTATGATCGCCTACAAGGCAAAAACTCTTACACATAAATAACCCTAACTGAGCTACACACCTGCATAAAGATAAGCACATGCATAAGAGTTTGCAGAATCAGGACCTAAATTAGTAATTTATACCTTGAGATTTAGTTTCTTGTATAAAGCTCTTACCTGTGTTTCTAATTCTGTCACTTCCAAATTCAGCTTATTTAGGTGTTTGTTCACAAAGGTGATCAGAGACTGTAAAGGAAGATGACAAGGATCAGTGAGATTAGAAACAAGAACCAATGCCCCTATGGTAGGATTAAATACCGCATTACACTAAAAAGATTGGTGAATTAATTGTCACAATACAATCTTTACCAGTACACAAAAATAAAAGAATTAAAGAGATATAATAGTGTAAATTACTACAGTATCTCCATCACAACAATATTATGGCAGGAGTCACCAGATGGTGCTCTTATACATCTTACAGGCTATTTTTCTTAGCATGCAAGCACATTTTTAGTCCTGGAGGAAATGCTGTGGTGTGTTGGTTCAGTTGCAGGTCCTTTGGGAAAGCCCTGGCAAGCAGCAGGAGTTTGCGCTTTCTGCCTTAATTCTCTAAACCAGAGTCAATTTTTGGGCTAGAATTGTTCTATGGGAACTGGACATTGGTATTAGGCTGAGATTCTTGAATGAAGGGGCTGTCGGTGTGCTCTTTGTGACCACCTCTGTTCCAGAACTGATGTCTATGTATAAATAAACAAGTCACAATAAGAATATATCCAGGCCCTGTGTCACTGATTTCCATCCCAACAGGAAGTTGACCTGCAAGGCCCTGGACATCTGCTAACATTCAGCAGAGAGACAACAGCAGCATAAATATATACTAATGTATTTATCCCAGCAATCTAGCCATCTCCTTAAAATATTTTTAAAGGGGACATGGAGTCAGATTTTAAAATTTATATTAAATCGACAGCATTAACTTAAAATTCAGTCAACTTTTTAAAAATGTTTTTAACAATAGTTTCAGAATGGAAAAATAAAAACTTGTCCATGCTACAAGCCTAAACATATTAATTTAAATGTATACTGGGAAACACCTATTCTGTCCTGGTCCATGACTAGGGCTCCTAGGTGCAACAGTAATACAAATAAAAACCACAACAATCATCATTTAAAGCAAAGAAGCAAATTTCAATTCCAATTTCTATGTAAAATAGTTACTCAGTTTTATGAGTTAAACCAATAGTTTAACATTGGTATTTGGACAAGCTAATGGAATAATGCAAAGTCTTTGTGCTCTATTAACAAAAACCGACACAGATTAATGGCTATTCTTCTTTTTCCCTTTGCCGCCAAAACGAGGCACATTGAAGTGGAAGAGAAGGTGGCCTGTGATCTTATATCGGGAGAACAGACCCAGTGGGCTGTCCCAGCTGTCATAAGTGAGCATCCCAGTGGATGCACTAATAAAAGTGAAGTTTAAGAGTGCAAGTTAAACAAAAGTTCTCAAACTTTTATAGTGTATGTATTACAGCTTCTTGCAGTCATAACGTATGAATCACAACACATATATCTATCCCTCTGACAGATGTGGAAAGGCACCCCTGTTACAAAGCAATTGCTCAGATCAGACACTGGATGATTCTTTTGGATATTAATACCTGTAGTTTTCTTTGAAGTACTATATGGAAGTGTGCAGACAAACACCCAGGGTATGATCCAAAACCCACTTAACATTATGAGAGTCTTAACTGACTCCAAAGAGTTTTGGACCAAGCCACAAAGCTTCAAAAGAAGCACTTCAGTTGTAACTTTTCAGTGAAATTTGTATGATTTTGATGGGCTTATTTTTTCCACTGATTCCACAAATCATTTTCTACAGTTTTCAGACTTTTGGGAGCTCTTTCTGCTTCAAAATCCACTACTACCCACAGCAGAAAATGAAATTTGAAAATATTTTACCTTTTTCACTACACTGAGTTTATCTGGTGCGTGGTCAAAGAGCGTGTCAAAGGCATCTCGTTCTGATTTACAAAGAGATGAAAGCAATGTTAGAAAAATCAATTCTGCCGTACAAATCATATGTGGAAGCAAGTTATGCGTGATAATTTTCTTTGTTACCTGTCTTAGGAAACACACAATGGAGACAAACAAAAATTGGTCAGCCAATATAGGTTTCTAAAAGTCAGAGCAAACTGCATTGGGAACTTTGGGAGTAGCTGAAAATGGTGTCTTAAGTTGGGAGGGGCGGTGGCAGCAGGGGGGTTCCCTACTGCATTTCACATACAGTACAGAAAACATACACATAAAAACAAAACAAATCAGTTAAAAACAGAAAGAAAAGTTGCCCTATGACCTATTTTTCACTTTATCAAATGGCCATTGAATATCACCTGATGTTTGTGCTATTCAGGATTTGTGTATGACCGCTGTTGAGTGATCAGCAATGAGGCCCTGATTCAGCAAGATACTTACTAGCAATCTTAACTTTACGCACACTAGTAGTACCATTGACTTCAATGAAGCTACCCACATGCTTGAAGTTAGTCGCACAAGTAAGTCTCTTGCTGAATCAGGGCCTGAACACAGACATGATTTTTCCCCATCCTTCACCCGAGTTTTAAATATTAAGAATAAGCATTTCGCACTTCTACTGCTCTTTACACTTTCATAGGTCTGCACAAACACTAATTAATGTACATTGATTTAAACTAATTAAATATTAGTGCATTACTTCTGTTGGTATTGTAAGTATAAATCCACTGCATTTTATGAAGGTTGTATTAATGCTGAAGTCAAAGAAGTCATTTTCCTTCTGTATGAAGACAGAGTGTGATTTCCCAGCAGCTCCATATCTCCATGCTCCAAAGGGGTTGCCCAACTCTAGCCCCTCACCCCCTTTTTCTTGGCCTTACATCACTTTCTATGATCTGGATTCATATCACACTATGGAGGTTTCAGCCTTTAGCTTATTATTGGAATGGATTGAAATTTCCCAAAATGTTGAGGGTTTGGATGAAATTTTTCATTGCAAACTGGATTTTCAGCAGAAAAACTAACACCTGAAAAATTTCAAAAAAAAAAAAATTTAGTTGAAAAATGTTCAGTGTTTTATTCGGCTACGGAGCAGGTTGGAATTTTTGGATTGTTGAAAAATTTCAACAAATTTTTGACATTTTGAAAATTCATTAAAATAATTACAAAAAATTCCCACGTCTGTTTGTTTAAAAGCAGGTCTACTTATTATCAAAGTTCATTCACTATCTCTCTAAGGCAGTGTTTCTCAATTATATTTCCCCCCGGAACCCTTGCCCAGACATGCCAGACCCTCCGCCAAAAACTCCAAGAAATCTACCCCTTTTCGGTGGCACGGGATAGGCGGCTTTCGGCGGCACGCTATCTAAGCTGTTTTCGGCGGCGCGCTAACAGCTGTTCGGCGGCCCCATCAGCTGATCGGCGGCGCGATAGCAGTTGATCGGTGGCGCGCAATTAATGTTTATTTCGGCGGCGTGGTTCCGCTTTTTTGTGGAACCCTTCAGCTCAGCCCTATTTGAGAACCCTATTTGAGAAACACTGGTCTAAGGTATATGGTCCCCACATGGCCATAGTATCTGAGCACCTCACAATCTTTAATGTATTTAACTTCACAACACTCCTGTCAGAGAGGGAAATGCTACTATCCCTCACGGAAGGCAAATTGAGGCACAGTAAAGTTACCTGACCTGACCAAGGTTGCAGAGTTTGTGGCAGAGGAGGGATTTGAACCTATGACTCACAAGTCCTTCATGCCTTGAAGGGTTCTCTCTCTCACATTATTTTAAATAAAAATGAGCTGATGCACCTAAGTCCCACACAGTGTGAGAGACACTAAGAAAGGAAAACAAGACGCTCTGTAAGGCAATACCAAAACGCTTGCTTTTCATTAAGGGATCAAATCTAAAGGCACGGAACTAATGCACAATATGGAAAGTGCCATAGCAGAGTCTCCACCACAGGAGAATGGAGTGAGGAGGAAGGACAGAAGGGAAGCTAACTATTCCACGCTACTATATTGGAATGAGGCTGGTTGGCTATTGGAGGCAGCTACCTAGCACACAGATAGAGTTTTCTCAGAGCTTATTAGCTACAGTTCTCACACACTCCATATAGCCTGCTGGTTAGGGCTCTGGCCTGAGATGCAAGATACCCAAGTTCAAGTCCCTGTTCTGCTTGATTGAGAGTAATCCGAGATGGAAAACTCTGTGCTCTCAATCAAGCTGAACAGGGATGTTAATCTGCATCTCCCAGATCAGTGCCCAATCACCAGACCATACACACACATGCCTTTCTGAATAAAAAAAAACTCTGCTTTCGATCTGAGAATGGACATTTTGGATACAGAAGAAAACCAAAATTCAAAATCTCAAAAGCTGCTGTAAAATGGAATTGTTGTCCTCCAGTCAGCTCTACTTATACTTATCTGCCTTTCCTTCAGCTTTTCTAGAGTGCTTATTACCGCAGTGCCTAAATGCTAAGGCCCTAGGGTTGGGGGGCATAACCGCTCCTTGTCAGGGAGCTAGAGAGACCTTTGGTGGGGTTCATTGAGCAAAATTTCTTCTTTAAAATAGAAAACCTTCTTTTGGAATGAAAATAATACACTGAGGTCTAATGTCTCACGGGCAGAGCAGAAGACTCAGGCCTGGTCTACACTGCCGCCAGTGGTCAATGGGAGATACGCAAACATCTCCCATCAATTTACTTAGGTTGCCGTATCGCGGCGTCTTCATTGTGCTGCATCAACTGCAGACGCCCGCCAGTCGACGCAGCCTTACTCCATTCAGAGAGGTGGTTTAATCGCATTGACCGGAGAACGCTACTGGGATTAACTGAGCGGATAGTGGAGACCCGCTCAATCAATTCCGCTGCATTGATCCCCAAGTCACCAGCATTGAAGACATACCCCCGAAGTTCCGCCTCTTTTGGTTGCTGTTCCTTGTGCTCCACCCCCACTCCTCCTTTGTGTTTCAAGCAGGACCCCCCACAGCCAGTATCAGAGTTGTTGCAACCATGTGCTCCCACCCTCTGCAATTGCTTGCTCCACTGTCCTGGATTACTCGAGACACATAGACAGATGCTTTGTCAATGTGTTTGGTGGGGCAATTCCCAAATGCTGATGCATTACTTACCAAATCTTCCCATCATCATCCTGCAAGTGAGAATATGAAAAAATATTCATTTAGTTCATGAATAATTACCTTCAATAAAAAACCCTGGGTTAAATGGGCCTGATCCTGTGCGATGCTAAGGATTCTCAACCCCCACTGAGGTCCAAGTCTCCAGCACCTCACAGGATCAGATGCAACATACTGGAGGAAGAAACTAGGCCAAATTTATCATGGATGTAACTCCACTGATGTCTGTGGACTTACACCAAGATCAAGGAGGCCCAATGAGCTTACACAAAAAGCATAATTATTACTTTTCCAAGTCTAAGGGTGAATGACTAAATATATTAATTTATATTATATACCAAATGTAGACAATAGGTTACACAGTTCAGAATAAGCATTGCCATGGTTAGCTATATCACAGTTTTGTTTAGAGAATATATATCATATATGGTATACATACTTGTATGTTATGTAAACAACATAGGCACATACTACACATGAACCAAATCCTCAGCTAGTGAAATCAATGGAGATATACAGAGTGACATAAACTGAGACTCTGGCCTATATATGTACAGAGGAGTTTTGTGGACACTCTGTACAGGGTTTAGTTTTGTTGGTTGTTATGGGGTTCATTTTTATTATTATTATTATTATTGTTTCTAACTTGTGTCAGAGCACTTAGGATTTTAGATAAATGTCTTATTAATTTATTTAGATTTACACCATATAAAAATATACATTTAATTACACATACACACACACACACAAGCACCTTTCCCCCTTAAAAAAAAATCACTTTACAAACTACATACAGAACCACTGAACCACAGCCACCTCTGAGAAAGAGGATTGCCAAGCACACCACACAAGCTGGCGGAAGAAGAGGAATTTGGGCCAAAGATACCATGGCAAAACTCCATCCCTCTGAAAAGGACCATGAGAGCTTTCATGCCCACACAGAGAAGCTGTGACCTGATTTCATCCAAAAGGACCCCCACTGAGCAAACCACATGGTATTCTATTTATCTACAAAATGATAAAAGGTTGAGACATCCCTACAGGGAGCCTAGACACTGATGAGCTGGAGAGGGTTCATGTAAGCCCCTTGTTAACACTGCCTTTAGGGCCCATGATGCAGAGTCTGAGCTTTCATTTTTAGCCAAAGTGCATTTCTATCCCTTTTCCTTTGGGAGGGCTGTAAAAACAGAAAGCGATGTAAACCAGCTGCAGAGATTAAAAGGACTATGCTGCTGGGCTCCCACTCTGCAGCACGAGGGTGGGGAAATTTACAGATCTTTCCAACACTCAATTTTCATGTGAAATCAGGTAATTAATTTTGAGGTGTCGTCCTAAGGAATCATTTTGCTGACCCTCCCCAAAATCCCTACACTGGTACTTTAGCAGAGTCGCATGATAAGGATGGACAGAAGTTGATTATACACAGTGGGGTAAGGGGACAGCAAAAATTGTTGCACAAAGGTCATCAATGAGATGTTAGGGTAAAGCTAAAATCTTTTGGAACACAGATTTGTCAAGGAGAAATATTTTTCCTTTGCAGTGTATTTCTCATGATAAAGTGATTTCTGCATGAAAAAAGTTGTGCATTAAGGTTTACACAGAGACATTTAATCTGATAAACAGAATTTTTTATGCTTTCATTTTAAGTAATGATATACCACACACACACACACAAACACCCCCCCCCCACACACACACACACACACACACTGATAAGGATTTCCTGCTTACTCTGTTGTGGTTGTGAGCTCCTCTGTAACATGAGCTGTCTGGAGAAGGCCTTCCCGTTTCTGGAAACCAAGATATAAGTCAGAAAGTGGAACTGTAATGGAGGACGAGTTCATAAGAATTGTGCAGCATACACTCCCATTAGAGTCCCAAAGGAGTGCACACATTTTATCTAGCTGTTAAGATTAAGTTTCTGTAGAGATGGGGGCAAGGCAATTGACACAGGAGGTTAAGATTTAGAACAGTGGCATTTATCAGACTGACAGCCAAATGAATGTTGAGGAGGCATATATATATATTTACAGCCTATAAATTCACCAGCAAGTGTTCCTCAGGAGACAGGAATCTAAATTCTGCCTGGATCACAACTGAGAGAGAGAGTTTATCAACCCCATCTTAAGTCCCCTGTGGATATTTGTTCATGACCCAAAAATCAAGAAATGATTTAAATGAAGTGGCAGTCTCCAGCGAGGACTAGGGTTGGGATCACAATGATTGTGAGCAGAGGTCAGGGTTGAGGTGCACTGGCAGAGCTATCAGTGGGTGAAGGAAGCTTGCCCAGCACAGGAATCTAAATGGGGTTATGAGTCAGTCTCTCTCTTTCAGGAGCAACAAATTCACCAAGGAATTGCTGGAAGAAAAAGAATGACTAACTATATGATAATGGAAGTTATTTTCCCTTTACTGGACTTCTCAAATTGATTTGCTGCATGACTAAGGTCTTGCTCTGCCCTACAGAAAGCTACTAGGTGGCAAGACCCAGTTACAAAACAATTTTCCCCAGACTCTATTAAAACATGGCCTTATGATGTAGACAAGACCAAGCTGTGCTTTAAGCATGTCCTTGCACCACGCTGGAGCCTTGGGGACACACTTCATTGCTGTAATTGGGTCTTCCCACATGACAGTTTTTTAACTCAGTACAGAGCCAGTGCTTTTACTTGCTTATTTCACACATTTATAGCTTGCCCTTCCACTAAGTATATGGGAACCCTACAAAATTAAGGGATATATCATTTTCCCCTCTAAAGGAGGAAAATTTCTTTCCTCTTCTTTCTCTCAGAGCTTTAGATGATGTCTTAAAGAGCTCAGATCCCAGCAGCTGACTTTCAAGAAAGTCTTGTCAAGGTGACTTAATACTTGGTTAACTTGGATTGCTGCTTCAGGCTAGTTCTAGTTCTGGTATCCAAGGCAAACCAGCACTAAGCCTGAACCCCTCCTATTCTTCCCATGTCCTCTACTTGATTCTTGCCAGCTGAACCACAAACACCAACAAGAAATGGTTATTAATGAGAACAGTACAAAAAAAGAAGCATCCTTCTCTAAAGCAAAAACAATGAGAGTCCTGTAGCACTTTAAAGACTAACAAATTTAATTTCTGCATTTCATTTCACCCAAGAAACGTTGCAGGAATTCCTTCCCTCCACCCCTTCTTCACAAAACAAGAACAGTTTTGCTGTTTTTAGTGAACCAGTGAGCCTGGCCTGTAGCAATATGAAAGCAGCTGTTATCTCCTGCCATTTTACTGTCATGTCTGCTCTCCAGGGCCTGGCCCTGTGCTGTACTAAGGGCATCTGGTCCACTGTTTCTTAAAAAGGCATCAAATCCACCTCATGAATACATCTGATTCTGTTCCCATCAGCAGGCCAAAGGATTACTGCTTGGAAGGTGTGATAATGTAAGATGGGATGACAACAGGGATGGACAAATAAGGAAGTCTGACAGAGTGCCAACATTAAGTGCTAAGCACTGCTGTCTTGTTTCCATCCCATCATTCTGCTGCTCTGCTTCCAAGATGGGTTTCTGCAGCTTCCAGATCAGCCTACAGCCCGGAGGCAGGAAGCAATAGCTGTGAGGGAATGAATTCAGAAAGTAAAGCTGGTGAATAATGGGCCTGACATTTTAAAAAGGAAGAGAAACAGAAGTGAATCCTGCTCCTGGGTTGGCTGGAAGTGGTCACTTGAGGAAAAAGTGCTGCATTTTAGGAGCTGAGCATGCTGTTCCTACAACAGTCTGGGACCCTTGTCCCAGAGACCTTAATCACTTGTGCCTGGGCTGGCAAGATTTGGTCCTGACCCTTTGCACTGCAGTTACTGAATGCACATGTGGATGTGGGGAAAGCGGTGGACGTGATATACCTTGACTTTAGCAAAGCTTTTGATACGGTCTCTCACAGTATTCTTATCAGCAAGTTAAGGAAGTATGGATTGGATGAATGGACTATAAAATGGATAGAGAACTGGCTAGAGCATAGGGCTCAACAAGTAGTGATCATTGCTCCATGTCTAGCTGGCAGCCGGTCACAAGCGGAGTGCCCCGGGGGTCAGTTCTTGGTCCGGTTTTGTTCAACATCTTCATCAATGATCTGGAGGATGGGGTAGATTGCACCCTCAGCAAGTTTGAAGATGACACTAAGCTGGGGGAAGTGGTAGATACCCTGGAAGGTAGGGATAGGATACAGAAGGACCTAAACAAACTGGAGGATTGAGCCAAAAGAAATCTCATGAGGTTCAACAAGGACAAATGCAGAGTCTTGCACTTAGGACGGAAGAATCCCATGCACAGCTACAGACTGGGGACCGACGAGGTAGGCAGTAGTTCTGCAGAAAAGGACCTGGGGGTAACAGTGGATAAGAAACAGGATATGAGTCAGCAGTGTGCCCTGGTTGCCAAGAAGGCGAATAGCATATTGGGCTGCATTAGTAGGAGCATTGCCAGCAGATCGAGGGAAGTGATCATTCCCCTCTATTTGGCATTGGTGAGGCCGCATTTGGAGTATTGTGTCCAGTTTTGGGCCCCCAACTACAACAAGGATGTAGAAAAGTTAGAGAGAGTCCAGCGGAGGGCAACAAAAATGATTAGGGGGCTGGAGCACAGGACTTATGAGGAGACGCTGAAGGAACTAGGCTTGTTCAGTCTACAGAAGAGAAGAATGAGGGGGGATTTGATAGCAGCCTTTAACTACCTGAAAGGGGGTTCTAGGGAGGATGGAGCTAGGCTGTTCTCAGTGGTGGGAGATGACAGAACAAGGAGCAACGGTCTCAAATTGCAGGGGGGGGAGGTCTAGGTTGGACATTAGGAAAAAGTTTTTCACTAGGAGGGTGGTGAAACACTGGAATGGGTTACCTAGGGAGGTGGTGGAATCTCCATCCTTAGAGGTTTTTAAGCTGCGGCTTGACAAAACCCTCGCTGGGATTATTTAGCTGAGGTTAGTCCTGCTCTGAGCAGGGGGTTGGACTAGATGATCTCCTGAGGTCCCTTCCAACTCTATGATTCTATGAGTCTATATTTTTCCCTGAACACCACATGCCAGCCTCACCTCAGGCTTCTGACTTGGGACTCCAAGTGCTGGAGGATTACCTCATGGATACCTCAAAAATCTTTTAAACAGCATTGAGGCCACATGGGCTGCACATTTCTGACATTAAGTGGACTAGGAGAGAGATGGGCTCTGTCTAGGTAAGCCTAGAACACAAAACTCTTGAGCCCCACAAAAACTGTGTATAGTGAACTTAAGCACTGTTGTTCTGATGATTTATGAATAAGTCTTTATACAGTTGCCTGATTTAAAATATTTCTCTATTATAAAAAAAATTAGCTGATGTGAATTTATCTTTCAAATGAGAGTCAAAACCCAGGAGGCGGAAGTCAGGATTTCTCTGCTTTAGGCAGCTACATCAAAGGTTTCCTCTTTTTTGGGGAAGAGTGCTGAACTACTCAAATACTAAAGCAGTTCAGCAGGTGCAACCTTAGCCCTGCTAATTCAGCATCCGAGGCAGCTGCTAATACGATTGTACAAAACAAGCTATCTTGAGCTCTCCCCATGTAGGGGGACTTCATGAACAATGTTGAAAGTGAGACTGTCATGCTAAAAACAGTTTATATTTAGACTCAAAGCAATCTATAAAGAAAAAAAAACAAAATAATTCCACTGGTCAATTTCAAGAGGAGATTAATAGTGTACTGATTTTGCAACAACCCACCCTGAAGTTAGACACAGTGCCATCTCGTGGTGTCTGTCATAATACAGCTACTAAGTAGGAAGTAGATGTTTATGCTGGGTTAATCTCCCTGTTATGTGAAAAATATTTCTTGTTATGCATGGTGCACAGATTATAATTCTTCCTGGAAAGAGAGATAAAGCAGAAAGACCTCTCTGACAGATGAACTTGCATTCTGCATATACTGTGCAGAAGGCATTCAAAAGACTACAAGGTATGAATCCAGATCAAATTGCAGTTTTTCCAGGTCCTACATGTCCCCACCTTTAACTGAAAAACTAAATCCAGACAGCACGGGAAAGCATTGGCCTTTCTCCTCAAATCCCAATCAATATTTTAAAGGAAAAATAGAAATGGCGCTACAATTTCAGGACCTGCATAGACTACTTTCTCTCACCCGCAGTATGGTACTATGATAATTTTGTTTTATTTTCGTGAGTAGGCTCATAGAAACCAGAGAAGGAAAAGACCTATTAGATCACAGACTGGCTACCCAGAGTATCACTTGTTAATAATACTTAGCACTATTGTAGAGTTTCACCTATGGATCAAAGTGCTTCATCAATGTGGATATGTTATCCCCATCTAAAAGCTGGAGACATTGAGAAATCAGGAAGGTAATGGCCAGATTTTCAAAGGCACTGACCTCAGCTGTAGCTGTTAGTGCTCAGCATCTCAGGAAAAATATAATCAGACCCTAGGTGACCTACCCAAAGTCACACAGCAAAAGTCAGGAACAGAATCCAGTTTTCTGACTCCCAGTGCCACGCTTTATACACTTGACCATGCTCTCTCCCTAAGGAAGCTACTGCAGGTTTACCTTGCAGACTTCTGAACCAGCAATGTAAATGCTGGGAATTCTCCTCTCATTCCATTCCACTCATAAATTTTGCCTTAAACAAGGCAAAACACGTCTATAAGCATACGCGTGCGCACGGGGTGTCCTGGGTGTGCCCAGGCGCACCCTAATGCAGGGCCCAAGATACCTGGAAGCAGCTTTTCCGGCGGCAGGGAATCACGTGATGCATGCTGCCACTGAAAATAAGGATGCCGTCATTTTTTTCGGCAGCGGGGAAAGACCTGGCGCGGTGCTACTTACTGCCGAACATCAGGACGCTAGTACTTTTTACAGCGGCGGAGAAAATGGAGGTAAAATTCCATAGATAATGTGTGCACACCCTAATCAAACATTCACATCCAATGTGCACACCCTAATCAAATGTGCTGCGCACGCCTATGTCTATAAGGGAACCCGGATCTGTAAGACCACACTCACCGAGGGAAGTCCAAACATAATGGCTGGAATTACTTAGGGTATGTCTATACTGATGGCGGTGAAGACCCACTCAATTGATCCAGAAGATGACGCTGGTAAACCACCCCCTCCTCAAGTGGCATAGCACTGCATTGACGGGAACACGGTTCCCGTCGGCGCAGTACAGTGAAGACGCCGCACAGAAGGGAAGCACTGCAGCCGAATCACCAGGTAAGTGTAGACCAGGGCTTAGATTTTTTTAAAATGATAATAAATAAAAAACTGAAAGATAGATAACATGCCACTGAAGAAAACATCAAATGTGGTGATAAAGAAAAAGAAATTAACTTACAGCAGAATTTAAAAACAACAAAAACTGGAAATACAGCTAGGATTTTTTAAAATGTAGAGACTGGCAGGTTATTAAATTAATAATAAAATGGAAATAGGCAGAGATGAAAAAAGTAATAATGAAATGAAACCGAATCATCAAGGTGTGGATTACTCTGTCTATGTAACCTCATGATCTTATCAGTGCTACCCTTACCCTTCCTCCCATTTCTCCCTCCTATTGTTTGTTAGGACTTCTCTATATTGGGCATGGTGACCCAGTTTAAGTGAGGCCTGGTCTACACCACAAATGCTTTGCCAATATAGCTATACCGGCAGAGCCCCCTAATGAAGACGCAGCTTATACTGACAGAAGGCATTTTTCTGTCAGCATAGTAACACCACCTCCCTCTTCCATCAGCATAGCTGTGTCTACATTGGGGGTTCTGCCAGAATAGCTATGTCAGGTAGGAGGTGTGTTTTTTTCACCCGGCTGACTGACACTGCTATGCCCACAAAACTTTGTCATGGATACCTGGCCTAAGTCAATTTAAAGCTGACTTAGTTAACTTGTGCAAAACTCCCTTGTGGACATACTTACCAGGTCTAAACTACAAAGTTTTGTCAGAATATCTAAGTTGTTCAGGGTGTGGGGGGGGGGAAACAACTCATGCCCTAACTGCCTGTTGCTATGCCAGCAAAACCCCCAGTGTAGATGCAGCTATACCAACAGAAGAAGGCTGAGGACACAGCTAATGTCTTCTGGGGAGGTGGAGTTACTATGGCAACAGAAAAATGCTTTCTATCACCATAAGTTGTGTCTGCACTAGGGGGGCTCTGCTGGTATCGCTATATTGGCAAAAGCATTTGTACTGTAGAAAAGGCCTCAATAGAAATGACTTGTGTTGGTAAATTAGCAAATTAAGCTAAGCCAATTTTAAGTAAGGGTTAAACCAGTTTAACTGAGTCTACATTAGGGGTTTGAACCAGCTGAACAAAATTAAGGTAAGACTTTTTAAAGGGGTAAAAATGTGAAAAGGGCCTAAGTGATTTAGGAGTGTAAGTCCCACTGACTTTCACTTCTCGCAACTTTTCTTAAGGGAGGACCAAATTCTGCAGATGCTTACATTCTCCAATCACTTCACATGATGTTGAGCAATTCCCTGGAACGCGCATAAAAGGATTTGCAGGATCAGAGGCTTTAGATGTAAGTTCTTCGGGGAAGGGCTCTCTATTACCCTATTTGTATAGCACCTCATTTAATGGGGCCCTGATCATGACTGGGGCCTCTAGGCAACACAACATATTATATGATTAACAACAACATTAACGATTTATTATTAAAAATGTCATCAATGCTGATACATGCTTTAAAAACCTAAATATATTATTGAAGTATCATATATTTCCTTAAGACTGAATCATGCACATGTTGAACTACAAATATTTTACACCTTATTCAAACCCTGTAAAAGACAAATATAGTAGCAGGATAGTAAATTTAAAAGAAGTTTTTCAGAGATGCTACATACGTATCTAGTGCGCACATGTACATAAACACATCCTCTTGCCCCTCTCAAAGTATGTCTACATTGCAGCTGGGAGTCTGCTCTAGCTAGCATGCTAAAAACGGCAGTGTGGATGTTGCAGCACAGGCAGAGGCTGAAGTGAGCCATCCAAGCTCGGACCCAGGAGAGTCAGGCAGGATTGTACTCAGGTGGCTCGCCTAAGCCACTGCCCATGCTGCAATGTCCATGCTACTATTTTTAGCAAGCTAGCTCGAGCAGAGCTAGCGTGAGTCTATCTACGTGGGCTGGGAGGCACGCTGCCAGGTGCAGTGAAGACATACCTTAAGCATTCAGGCTGAAAAACATCAGTGTTTAAAATAAACCAAACTAGATGCATTATCTGTCACCCTCTAATTTCATTTTACGAGATGATCCATCTTTGCAGAGCAAAGGCCTGGGACTCTGTATCAACACATCTTTTATTGTCTCATTCCTGAAAGGAATCCCACTACAGCAAGGGTGACCTCCCATTGCAACTGCCAAATCCATATCTGGCTTGTGAGTGCACAGAAGACTTCCATGGTCAATGCCTTCAGCCATGCATACATTACAACTGCATATTTAAAGCAGGAGATAAGAGAGCAGCCAGCCAGAAGGTTTTGATTGGTAGGACAGTGGTTGTTGAGGAAACCTGGGTTCAGGTACCATTTTGGGGCTTTTGCAGCTTCATTAGTCAAAAAGTCAACCACCCGGCCAGGGAAGAGTGAGTTATAATGGAAATGGAGACAAAAACAAGAATGAGAACACCCTAGAAGTAGCAAAATGCTCTTTGTGGACCAAGAGAAATGGGCAAAAAAGACCGGGTAGCAAAGACAGAAAGGATCGTTCCAATGTCTAGAGCGGGAGACTCAAAGTCAGGGTTCCTTGGAGACCCCATCTCCCACAAAGGAATGGAGCTATGAAAGAAAATGATCAAGGTCAAAATGCAGAACCAAAGGAACCAGAGTGTCACAATCGACAGGATGAACTGGCCTCTGGAACACACAACAGGCTTCCAAAAAAGAGATTCTAAACCTCTCCCCAGATCCTGATGGCGTTTCTGTTTGAATGGTTCCCTCTTCAGTGGGCAGGAGGTAAAAATGATTTAACTTTGGTAAAAAGCCAACAAATGGAGCTCTCTGGCATATAAATACCATTACATACTACTCATTTTTTTGTATTACAGAAGCAACCGGAGGCCCCGACCATTATTAGGGATATATTGTTCTAGGTATCTTGTAAACACGCCATAAAAGTCTGTAAGATCCATAGATTCCAAGGCCAGAAGGGAACATTGTGATCATCCACTCTGGCCTCCTGAATAAGACAGGGCAGGGATCAGCTAACTAACAATGACAAAGGATGGGGGGAAAGGGTTGCAGCATATAAACAGAGTGATCGGGGTGATGGATGGCAGTCATTATGATACACTATCCTGGGGAGTTCATACTTACCCTTACAACTACCACTTGCACAGAAACATGCTCAGGAAGTCGGATGGGAGCCCGGAAATGCATAGCTAAAGCTACCAGAAGATGGAGAATGGAAACTAGATTCTTGCCATGGATTGCTGAAGTAAAAACAAAAAACACAAGTTGAAAACAGATTTAAAATAACCAGCCTTTTTTTTCAGTGGGGGGAGAGGGAAGTTTGAAAAACTTTATTGGTTAGCACAGCTACAGGTTAGGCCTTTCACATATTGATCACAAAAGAATTTTACAAACATTAAGGAATTAACCTGGGTCAGATGGATAAATATTATCCCCACTTTACAGATATGTTAAGAGAGGGGAACTAATTGTACAAAGTCACAAAACAAGTCAAAAATAGAGCCAGGTATTGAAACCAGACCTGCTGACTCCCAGACCAGTGCCCAGATCATCACCCTCCTCACGGAAGAGTAAAAGAACTGGGGGAGAATACTACATGTACTAACCACGTATATTACTAGTTTAGGTGTACACACACCTAGCTACAGCTGAGTGTATCTATAAAGTAGTGCGTTTTCATAAAAGCCATGTCGACAGAAGTACAAAACTACATTGGCTATAAAAGTGAATTAGCACATCTCCTTGGGCAAGTTCAAATATATTCAATTGTATTAAATCAGACCTTTACTTGAGAATGCACACTCTGAACATATCTGTAGGAAAATTACAGAAGGTGGACACAAGCTATGGTGCCGGCTTATAAGCCACATTAAGATGTTTCACTCCCTGGCTGGAAACACCTCACAAATCCTGTCCTCTCTTTCATTGTAGATCAAGGGCCACACTATAAAGGGATGTACTTTCTGCTTACTCAGTCAGAAATAGCGTCTCTAAACAAGACTTTGTCGTCCTAAAATGAATAAATGGGTCCAAGCTCTCAAGTCTCCACCTTGAGAGGCTAACAAGTTTCTCAGATGTAGAGATTCAATTTCAGGCAGCAAAACAGTATTTTAATGATAATACATTCTGAAAGGAATGACACACTTCAAGAAATGCAATTATAACATCTCCCTCCTTATCTGAAGGAGTTCGCACAAGTCCGTAGAGGTAGATGGGTGCCTAATATAAAGCCAACCTTCTCATGCTATGTATACGGCCTAGGCATATACATTACTATTACTATTAGTATTCTCTAAAAACACTGCACTACAGAATATGTGATCTAGTTATTGGTTAGCAGGATGGATGCTGCATTTCTGAAATGAGCAGCAGAAATCAAGGGGCAATCATTTCCTCTTTGCATCGATGAACATAAAACAGTCTCACTTCAAAGCAGACCTTTTGCACATAGCACTTACAGTCGACATTCCACTTGATTGTCCAACCATGGGGTCGGAGTAAATCATGGACAGCTTCCAGAACTGTCTGCAGCTTCTGCTTCTGACCAATTTCAGACTGCGTCACTTCTGCCACATTCAATTTACGGTCAGCCAGCTTTTCTGCATTTAAAAACAAACAAACGAACAAACAAATAAAGCAGGACATGTTAGACAAGCCTGGGAGGAGAGCACAGAATTAGAAGGCAGGACCCCCATGTTCTAATCCGCAGATCTGTCACCTTGGAGAAGTAACCTATCTGTGAAATGGGAACATTTACCTTCCAAACTTCACAGTGATGTTTTCTGGTAACTTCAGTGTTTGGTAAGACACAGAGGTCCTCGGCTGGTAGTATTTTAGAAGTGTTATATTATAATAATTTTTAGAAAAGTACAAAAATCATTGCAGTCATTGTACGTTCTCTTCCCTCCCCTACAGTTAAATGAGTTCAACACCGTAAGGCCTTGTCTTCACAAGAAAGTTGCATCACTTTGACTAAATGTCTGATTTTGTTAACCTGGTGTAAAAGGCTGTGTGGATACTCTTATTTTGGATTAAACCAGAGTTATTTCAGTTTAGCTGAAGTCAGTTAGGAATCAGTTTAAACGAAATCTAAGTAAACCAACTCTTATAACTAAATAAGCATTTACCCAGTGGTTTATACTGGTTTAACTAAATTGGTTTAAAAATAGATTTAAGTTAAACTGGTGTAACTTTCTCATATAGACAAGGCCTAAGTTGGTTGGTTGGTTTTGGTTTGGTTTGGTTTTTTTTATAGTGGACAAGGCACAGCAAGCTTTGGTAAAAATCACAGATTTTACTAAAATTTGGGACTCTTCAATAGTTCATCTCAACTATTCCCCTAGAACCACACACTAATGGTTCTTCCTTTCCCTTACCCCTCTTCGCTTCAAGCCAAGGAAAGTGGAGTTTAGCTGCCTCTATCCACTCTTCCTTAAAATTGATGGGGGTGAGGCAACAAGGCCAAATTGTCCTCCAGTAAACTGTACGGCAAAGGAGAGGAGCTGGTATCTTCGCTTTTCTTCCTCAGGCCAGGGAAAGAATGGCCAACTCACTATGCTCTTGGGGCAAGGAGCCCAGAGCCTATCTACACTTGATATCCAGCTAGGGAGGGACAAAAAGCCCAACATCCTATAGAAGTGAATTTTTTGCCATATACTTTGTTATTGATCTCCTCTAAGGGCACAAGTTAGGGATCAGGTGTTTTGCTCCCCAGCAAACAGGGATTTTGCTAATCTTTCATGCTGACGCTGCATATATCGTGGCATCCCACTGGCACTACTTATACATGTGATCAAATTCTGTAAACGAAGCACAACCCCTAAATATGTCTGTCACCTATTTGGTAATCTGCCACTCTGCTTCAGAATTCCCCAGATGACAAGTACCTGTCTTTCACCTTTACAGAATCTGAATTCTGTTATTAAATCTCAGAGCATCTTTCACATGCATGAAACAACAACAATCAAACCATGTATGAGGGTTAAGGACCCTACCTTACGAGCCTCTTGTGCATGCGAATGAAGGGTCAACTTTGCTCACATATTGTGAGATCCCAAGCAAAAGAGGCTCCTACAATGCCACACACCTCATTGCCTCTTACTGCCTCACTAGTACAAGAGGACAATAGCCTCCACAATGCAATGACTATGGCTATAAGCAATTAAGAAGCTTGCCTGGAGCACAAGATGGGACCCAGCTGTGATGGCTATGGTTCTCCTGTGAAGAATTTGCTGTCAAATGACAGGCCTGCCTGGCAAAAGATGGGGGAAAAGGCAATCTGGCAAGGATCCTGCAAACACATATGTACATAACTTTACTCACAAGACATCTCACTGAGCTCAACAAAGCACACACGTAAACGTAAGCATGTGTCTAAGGGCTTGTCTACACTTACAGCGCTGCAATAGCGCTTTAGTAAAGACGCTACTACACTGTAAAGCTTCTCCCACTGGCATAGTTACTCCACCTCCACGAGGGGCGGTAGCTTCTCCCATCAACTTAGCGCTGTCTGCTTAAGTCAATATGACTACATGACTCAGGGGTGTGGATTTTTCACATCCCTGAGTGACCCTTATACCGATGTAAGTTTGTAGTGCAGATCTGACCTGAGTGTTTGCAGAGTTGGAGGAAATGAAGTAGAGAGTCACTGATTTGTATAACTCTCCCTATGATCTCAGAATATTTAGTACACTGCCACTTGCTGAAGTAACAGTGTGTGGAAGGGCGAGCCGAGACCACACTTCTGCCCTTTTATTATCCCTTGCCACTAGTTGGCAGCCACACACCAGGAATTCCCATAAGCAGAGAATTCCCCATTTCTCACCGTTTACCCATGCCAGTCTCCCAGCCTGCTGAAACTGACTCCTAGAGAGCAGGCAACACACCACAATTATTCTGAAATGCTTCCCAAACAGCACACTTTGCAGGAGAGAGCACCCTGATATAAAAATGGTGGACTGGGGCAACCTACGTGGAGGGAGCCCTGCCAAAACTTTAGATTTATATTGATGATTCTGAATACTTGTTATTTTCAATTGCTGAGGCTGAGGGCCATTGGCTAGGAAGAAATTCTATAGAAATAATATAATCTACTGAATGTAACCAGAGATCCATAGCCATTCGCATTTGTGCAAACACTCTCAGCTAAGATGTACCCCCACCTCCAGTCATAGCCTGACCAGCCAGTGTTTAAAACTCCCCAATTTTAAGTCAGGTATTTTTGTTTCTCAGTGCTCTAGAAAACTTGATTTATTACAGATATCTAACTTTAATAGAAGCAATGGAGTCTGGTCAATTAGGACACACACAAAAATAGAACTATTTTATATCAATCTTTGCAGACAATGTTCCTAACAAAAAAGTATCCATATATGACACGCTGGCAAAGGGATGTGGATAGACAAATTACTCCAGAGGAACAAGGTTTGATCTGGAAAAGAGGACCAGCAACCTCAGTCTGTAGCACAATAAAAGAAAAATTCTTTAAAATACTGTTTTAATGGCACCTCACATCAGTCAGATAAAAAAATATAGAGATTGAATGTGGGGAAATGTTGGAGAAACTGTGGCAAAAAAGGAGATTTTATGCACATATGGTGGACATGTCCAGTCATTAGAGAGTATCGGGATGCAATTTGTAACCAAATATCACAAATGGTTGGACATTTATTACCAAATGATCCTTTGGTTATCCTCCTGGGGCTTCCTACTGTAAATGGTCACACAAAGGAAATGAAGAAATAATCTCTCATCTGCTAGTAGTTGCTGGGTTATTGGTAGCCTCTCATTGGAAAAACAAAAACAGACCAACCATTGAGGAATGGTTCAAAATGAAGATAAAAGGTTGTGGTTATGAAAAAATTCACACAACAATTACCCAGCAAAACAGACAGAGGACAGATGGACACTTAGATATTGGGTTACCTTTCATTCAGTACTCAAAGTACTCACAGACAAAGACTCAAAGACACTTAGATATTGGGTTACCTTTCATTCAGTACTCAAAAAAACCTAGCACAACTGTCCAATTTTTTTAATATTAGCATTCTGGTCTGTTAACTACATGTACATAGAGATTTCACTCCATTTCATAAAGTCACTAGAAACAAAATAGGTGTTATAATGATGGTCACTCTCTAATATGGTAACGTTCTGTAAGATAGAAAGAGCCGATGACTATACTGCTGGATAATGTCTCTTTAAACAAAAACTAGTTGTTGTAATGATTGTTTTGTATTTAACATTTACATGGCAAGGATCTGTAAACTTGTTAAAACATCCTAAATAAATAGTTTTGTTTTTTTAAACTTTTAAAAAAGCTCTCGTCCCATTTTACTGAGCTGCCTCAAGCTGTGTTTTGAGTTTTAATTGCACAATAAAGGCATTATTGTTAATCAATGTTTAAAAGATTGTGAATGTTTACTGGAACATTATGGGGCTCTTCCTAAGTGGCACATGGGGGAAATTCAGCAAGCAGCATCCATTAAGGCCAATGAAATTAGCATAACTGAACCCCCCGCCCCGGACCACTCTGACAATGTTCCATGGGCAGTCAGTCTCAATCTGCAGGTCACAAGAATTAAGGGAACCATGAGCCTGTTTCTGTAGCATGTCTCCAATCTTCTACCACTTGAAGTTCTCCATGGAGTGCTTCTAGCTTATGAACCACTGTACTGATTCCTGCAGCACCTCCTTTGAAACACAAAGAATTCTGGGTTGAAGCTGTTAGGGGAGAATGGTTGCAAATGGAGATGTGAAGGTGTAAGGGGGATAGCTAGAATAACTATTTACTTAATCTACTGACTGACTGAAGATCCTATCTTTCCCAAACCCCAGACGTGTAAGGGGACAGTTTGTGTATCCTGATGCCACATCATCCAAAGTTAACTTTTGAAATAATATCTACTCTGACCTGAAAGATGACCCATTTTAATTTATTAAATGGATTGGTCACAGCCTACAGATTCTCAAAAGTGGACACAATAGATCTAAAGTTAGGCCAGCTTCACTTAGATTCACCAAGATTAGCACGTCTTCTTATCCCGTTTTGTCTATCTGGGCTGTTCTCCTGAGCGGGTTGAGATTAGACATCAGCATAAAATCACTCATTTAGGGGAGCAGGCTTCTCATCTATTCCAATCCTCTATCTAGTCACATGAAAGAACAGATGGGCAGAAAGACAGGACAGGCTAATGCTGATTGCCAAGATGGATGGGCTGAATATTTAACTTTACCAAAGCTGTAGATAGCTAGTCTCTGTGTGTGTGTAGGGGGGCAAATAGCCATCAAACCAGAGGTGCTGACTTATTTGCTAAGCACCCCTTCTGTAGTAACAACTCACCCAAAAGCTTCTGCAGCACTTGCCCATCATAAAGGTCCTCTTCAAGATGCTTAACGATGATTCTCTCTTCCACCAGGACATCATTAATCCAGTCAATTAGAACCTGGGAGAATGGAGATGGAAGACAAGTGTCTAACCACTGAAGCGTGCTACTTGTATCACCGGCAGCCATCAAAGTAAGGACTGGAAACAGGTAACCCAGCATGAATAATCACCTGGTATATTTACTTCCAAACAATAGGGGGATCCAGTGGTGAAGACAACAAGAGTCCTGTAGCACCTTAAAGACTAACACATTTCTGCAGGCATAAACTTTCGTGAGCTGCAACCCACTTCGTCAGATGCAACAGTGGTGAAGAGAAGCTTCAACTTTTTTTTGAACCCAGATCTCGCAAAAGCCATGGATTTCCCTCTACAGCTGGTCAGTAATACGTGATGAACCTACACAGGTCACTGTCACCTATTATTCCATTCAGATCCTTTTGCTCGCATAACACAAACCTCTACCACTTGAGCTAAGTCTCTGTTACATGCAATTAATAGTTTTGGGCTTTAAAAAGATCTCTAAACCAACCACTAGAGGGCAACAGTCACAAAGACCTGAGCACAGCAGACAGGCTACCCAATGAGAGCAGCCATAACACACACACACACACACACACACACACACACACACACACACACACACACACACACACCCCCCCCCCCCCCCCCCCCCCCAGTGTCTTACAGCTGTTTGGTCATTGGCCAGAAAGTATTTCACAAAGATAATATGCACTAGCTCTTACTATGGGCTAAACAGACGCCCTGAAGAATGATCCCAGTCCTTTATCAGCCCAAGCAATAAATGGATGAGATGTAGGGTGACCAAATAGCGAGTGTGAAAAATCGGGACACTTTTTTTTTCAGGGGCGCAGAGCGAGGAATAGTTACGTATATAAGACAAAGCCTCTAATATCAGGACAGAGTTGATCATTTTTGGGACATCTGGTGACTCTAGTGAGACTTTACCTAGCACACATACAGCACAATACAGACAGACAGAGTGGTGTGGAACCAAAATTCTAGCCAGCTAAGCCAGTCTGACAGTCACGCTGTACTGTGTGTGATAGTTCCCACATGCTAATTAGCTTAACTATAAAATCTTGCATGTGTTAACTGAAGCACAAAGGAGCATAAAGAATGCTTTTAAAAGTAACATTATTAAGTTTGTCAGGCCCCAGACAACCACCTTAAAAGTAACAGACAAAACAGTGTCATGTCTTTGTTTAGTTGGCAATAGTATGGGAAAAATGTAGCACATCACTTGTTTTATTGCAGGTTAGTATGTTAAGCATATTTTGCTAAGCATGTTAAGCATATATTAAAGCATATTTTGCTGAAGTAATGTAGTTTTTGTAATAAGAGACAGCACGTTCTGCTATTAAATCTTTGCTTATAAGCAAAGAGAGCAGTATTTCCAACCTCAAGTGTTCAAAAACAATGAGGCAAGGCCCCCCAAAAATAATGAGATTGGCTTAAAAATCATAAGGTTTTAAATTTTATACATACGGAATTGTGGATTTGCTTTCTGGCCAGGATCTACATTTTCACCTTTTCTCTGCAATCATGAGCACTTGGACCTTACTTTGCTTTGCCTTTTTTTTTTTTTTTTAAGTGAAAAATGAGATTTGTATATAATATATAATATAATATATTAAATAATAATATATAATATATAATAAATCACAAAAGTCAGCAACACTGACCATTTGCGCCACTCTGATTACATGGTGTATTTGGCTAATTTATACAAGTTAGTGAGGTTCATCTGTATTAAGCTACCTCACAGCAGCAGAGAGACACTTATGGCTTGTCTACATGGGCCAGCAAAGTGCACCACAGGGATGTAATTTGTAAAGCACACTAATTTGCTGCACTCCAATTTTTCCATGTAGACACTGCTGGTTCACTCTAAAAGGTATCTAGCTCGTGTTAACACAAACTAGGTACCTTTTAGACTGTGCCGACAGGACCTACATAGGCCAATTAAAGTGCAGCACATTAGAAGGCTTTAAAAGAAAATTACACTCCTCTAGGGCGCCTTGCCAGTGTTATGTAAACAAGCCCTTCATATTTATAAAGCCCTCTAATATAATTCTTAAATGTCTCCAGGATACTGTTGAAATTAACAGGGCTAAAAGGCTAAAAAAAATTTCACAAGTTTCAGCTGGATGCCATAGCAAGCCCTTGACTCTGGGTGAACTAGGATTGTTGTCAGTTTGTGGGCATGAACATCACATCCACCCTTTGCTCTAAAGTTGTCTGGAGGCAACAGAAATTTGGCAATAAAAAGGTTGTTCTAGAAGTCGTTTTTTTGTTTGTTTGTTTTTTTATTAAAAATGTTTTGAACAGGTTTCTATGAGGCAGTCTTAGTAGCTCTTTAAGGCTGTGTAGAATATAAGCACATGACTAAAGAGACTCAGGTGCTAAGTATTTTTTATAAGGGATGTGGAAAGGGACAAGGAGGATATAAGAGTTTAAAGGCATCTGATGACTAAGGGCTCTACAATAATTTAGACATTGCTCCTCTGTGTGCTCATAAAGAAGCTATGTGTATCTGCTGGTCATTCACTCCAGCCAGGCAAACATCACTTCCTCAACATATACAATAAAGTGCCTGTCCTCTCCTTCTTTCTGCACCTCATGTTGTAGCCCTTCAGTGATCTCCTCTCAGGACATATCTTCATGGGACACCAACCCCTCTGTTCTTCTCAACATTTAGGCTGAGATTTTCAAAGGAGCCTAAGAGGGTTAGGTACCCACATCCGATCAGATTTCAATGGGAATTAGGTGCCTTACTCCCTTAGGCTCCTTTGTCAATCCCAGCCATTGTCAGCTGGCCAAAGATTACACCGTGCAAGGGCAGAGTAAGTGGGGGAGCAACCTCTATAGAACAATTTGGAAGGCATTATTCAATAGGGCAGAGCACATGACGAGAGCAGTCCTTGTAGACTAGGTCAGCGAACTCCAACCTACTAATTTATAGTCCCTTTCTGGGGGCAGCGGGGCTGCATAGACTCATTGGTAAGAATGAGGTTATAGTGTTTTTTTAGGGTAGGAAAGGACCAATACTGTGAAAGGAAAATGAGCAGGAAATGGGGGCCAGTATGGGGGAGGAAGAGAGACCTTCTTTAATACTACAAACTGTATTGTTTCCAACAGTAAAAAAACAACCCCCCACACTCCCCAGTTAGCTAGACACATTCGTCTCCCATGGTAAAACAGAGCTATTGCAGCCTCTTTCTGAACTACACTATCTTGATACTGTTGAACATCAATAGAAAATGTTTAGCGAGAAAGAAGCCATAAAGAAATACATGGTTGTGATCATTCCTTAAAAGAACAGAGCCAGATATTTGTTTTAATGCATTTAGTGCCTGAATGAAGTGGTTAGAGTTTCAAACATGCAAAAGTAGTCAGGACTCAGCAGCTTCCATTGAGAACAATGGCAATTTTTGGAGGCTAAACTCTTGAAAATCTGGCACAAAAGGCTGCGATTGAAGTTACTTCATCACCTTTCTAATATCAATAGTTACAGAGACGAGATTGGGAGACTATGGGTAAAAAGATTTCAAAAGGATCTATGTGAATTAGGAGCCTCAAGGGCCATTTTCAAAATAGGACCCTAAATCCCATTGGTTTTCTATGTCACTTAAGTGCTTTGGAAAATGTTATCCTATATAACGGGTTAAAAAAAAGTTACAGCACTCATTGCTTAAATTTAGAATAAAAAAAGACCTCTTGGCAAAGGCACATAAAGGAGAGAGAATAAAACAAAGACTAGTTGTAGCCATTTTATTCTACTTTTTAGAACCTGACATTTGAAAAGGGAAAAACCAAAAAAATGTTAAAATTCATTTAATATGCATCCCACAACTCCAGCCCTCCTAGAGAAAATGAATTTATAACTAAAAAAATTATCCATTCAAACCTTTTTGAAAAAACCCCCAAAGACTGATAAAAACTGCAGTTTTCAAAAAACAAAATTAGCCAGACCGCCCCTTGATTTCTTGATGGCAAAAGCTTGTGCCTCACTGAGAAAGCCTGGAAAAATCCTCTCTGCACTGGATCTTTTTAACTCTTTCAAGGGGAGAAACTCAGTCATTTGGTTTTATTTAAAATGTACAACAAAGATGATTTTTTTCTGATTCTTTTCCCACAGAGGATGAACTGTTCATGTCTTCCAAGTCTCTCATTTACACAAAGACAGAAGCACAATTTAGCCAATTATCTGCAATAGCTGAGTATTTAAGCAGCTCGATAAGTGCTTTGCTGTGTCTGCCTATAAGCATGTACTTAACTAAGCATGAGAATAGTCCCATTGGAATCAGTAAGAGTGTTTGCATGCTCAAAGCTACACACATGCTTAAGTGTTATGCTGGATCAGGGCCTTAAATTCCTAAAAGTGGAATTTCTCTTAAGTGTTCTATAATATTTGGCTAGTAGCAGTTTTAAAACTGCAGTAAAATCCACTCTTGCCCCCACCATCAACTCACCGGCTGCCTGATACAGATGTAGATATATAAAAACACTCCCCAACTGTATCAGACCCCAGGCACATATATTCATAATAAATTGCACAACTATGCCAGTGGTGCTTTAAATACTGACACATATATTTATTGAACCATTTTTACAACAAACTCTTATGTCTGATTAAATGAGCCATGTTTTATTACCAAGTGCTGGACTGAAAATTGAAATTGCCACCAGGCAGAACCCAAAAATAAAATGGTGTGAATAGCCTACAAGGGAAAAAAAAAAAAAAAAAACTAGTCTGCCTGTCTGACTTTGTATTACCTGCAGGCAGGATCATTTTTTGCATCACACTTTACCAGTCCAGTAGAGGGCTTTGTCAGAAAGTCTGCCTGCCCTGAACACATTGAAACTTGTTCAGAGCAAACTTGCAGAGATCAAGGACAAAGAGCCCTAGGCCACCACCGCAAATAAAGAACACAAAATAAAAACAAAAACAAGTACATAAGAGCATCTGGCCCAGTGGGAAAGCAGGAAGCCCAGCAACCAAACAGAGCAAAGAAAGCCAACTCCAACCAATTAAATTTAAGCAATCTAGTAATTAAAACTAGAATTGGAGGAGCCTTCTGCACGAGAATGTGAAAATATTTAAAAAAACAAGATAGTTTAGCTCAGTGTGTGGTTGAGTGTGGAAACTGCTGGTGTAAGCCGTTCAGGTTCACAAGCCTTTCGGCTAAACCTTAAGTGTTGGCTCTTTCCAGACAAGCAAAAGATTTTTTAATTTTAAGACTGAACATTTAGCTTTTTTGAAACAAAACTTGCACCCGTTAGTCATGTGGTAGGCCTTTGTAAAACCTCACAGACCCATGCTCTAAGCCAGTGGATCCCAACCCGTGGCCCGCAGGCCACAGATCGTTCAAAGTGGCCCGCACCTCCTCTCCCACTGGCTGAAGAATGGAGCCACTGCCTAAGGGCCCAGGTGGAGTGCATTGCTGTAGGGCTACAAGACCAGTACAGGCTCCTTGCTGCAGCCCAGGGGGTGGGAGATCAGAGCTCCCCTCCCTCTGGCTGTAGCAGGGAGCATGGCAAAGCGCTCCGCCTAGGTCCCTAAACGCTGAGGTCCCTGCTGGAGCCAGAGGGAGGGGAGCACTGATCTCCTGTCCCCCTGACTACAGAAAGGAGCCACTGCTAGGGACCCAGGTGGACCACATGGGGCTACAGGACACGTACAGTTTCCCTGTTGCAGTCAGGGGGACGGGAGACGAGCGAGGAGGCAGCCTCCTCGCTGAACTCCTGTCTGGCTGCTGTTGCGGGTAGGGGGGTTCCAGCGGAGACTGGTGGCCTTTCAGGGTTGTAAAAATGATATCTGTGACCCTCAAGCCAAAGAGGTTGAGAACCCCTGCTCTAAGTTCACAACTCAATTGTTTCATTTTGTCTTCATCATATTTGATTGATACAAACGATGCATTTAATCTTGTTGAAACCAGTGATTGATCAAGGAGTATTGCTTGGAGTGGGATTCAGTTTAGGAGAGGGTTGGAGGGCCAAAACATCTTGCAACATCAGCTGATTTACAAGGTTTCTGCCATCTGGGGCCAAAATCTGTCAAACACAGCTTACAAAATGTGGTTGCTCTCAAACTTGAACCAAAAGAGATAGGTTTCAGGTTCAAGTTTGACAGCAACAAAATTCCACAAGCTATCTTTGCAAGATTTTGGCCCCAAATGGCAGAAACCTTGTAAGATCAGCTGATTTTGACAGATGTGAGATTTGGGAAGTGTAAGGAGTTCAAACTCCTTGAAATACGTCAGACAGGCATGGACTTTTGAGACCATAAGTGGGGAAGCCCCATGGGGAGTAGTTACTGCAAATTACACAACCCCAGTTGTGCAAACACCTAGCCTTTCGAAGCTACACCCTGAGGAGAGGCCTCAAAGGCCTGAGAGCTGTATAAAGAAACAGCTGAGTTGACCAGTCAGTGTCCAGTTCTCAAGCTAAAAACTGACATAAACCTGTAACCAAGGAGGCAAACCCAGCTGTGGGGTTTGAAAGACTGACACCTACCAGACCCTTATGTTGGGGTTGGGGGTGACCTTTGGTAAGCTTTTACCATGCATCTAGATTCTTTTATTGTATTTTATGTGTTTTCTCTGTAATGCTTTTGCCCAAAGAATAAATGCAGTTTGTTTTGTGAAGGCTGGTTGGTAACTGATGTGCACTGTTATAGCCCCTGGAGAAAAAGTTAATAACCGGTTCTGGACCCTGGTCAGAGCTCTTAGAAAAAAAATCAGTGAGGTGCAGAGAAACTGCAAGCCTAAACCCCCCCAGTCTGAAGGGAGAGAGACTGGTTCTCCGCCCCAAAAGAGGTCACTGCTGGGAATCCTAAACCTTAAGTGGGTGCCATCAAGGAGGGAGATCAAAGGTGCAGAAACCATGACACTGACATTGCAAGATTTCCCTCAGCCTGAATGGGGAAAATTCTAGAAGGATAGCTGTTTACCTGAGATTTTAGATAATCTTTTCAAAAGTGCTAAGTCATTTAAGAGCCTCAGTCCCCTTGACTTTCCGTGAATAAGTCAGATAAGCATTGCAATACTGAGTAGAGCAATGTCTACATCTTTTAAAAATCTGGGTCTTAGATACTTTTGGAAGTATCTGAACCAGAACCAAGAAACAGGCTCCATCCGGTTTTGGACCCTATGGAACAACAGAACAAAATGTGAGAGTTCAAGGGGATTCAAATCTGTACTACTACTCTCAAGATCACAATATTTGAAGTTGTTCAGTAGAACTGGAATAGCTTACAAATAGCCCTGAGTATTCATTAGAATTATTTAAATGGATTGGTTTCAGTTGCATTCACATCACCTCGGTGTTTACTCTAGTATACAAGTTTAATGGCAGAAACGTTCTCCGAAATAGAGAAATTTAAACCCACGATAAAGGATACTAATGGGAAATGAATTTTAAATACGTAAAACAAGAAGATTCATATTGCAAACCTGATTGTAAGGACTTGCCTACTTGGCTCCGCAGTTTGGTCTACAAGGGCGTGAACTGCAGCGCGCACCGAAGTGCTGCAATGTAACTGCATCGTGTGGCTATAAGTTAATGCGCACTGGGTACTTTTTAGTTTGCGCCAGCAGTGTCCACTTGGGGCAGCTACAACGCAGCACTTCGATGCACGCTGCAGTTCACGCCTCTGTAGACCGAATTGCAGGGCCACGTGGACAAGCCCAAAGAATTACGACGTACTTATCTGATCTGATCAGCAACCCAAGTGATCAATCAAGAGTAACCATCAAAGCTGAATTCCAAATACTCACATAAAATAATTTGCAAAGCCGCCACAGATCAAGAATTATTTGAACAAATGATTTTTAGAAAAGTTTAAACATGTCACCACCACCAACAAAAAAGTCTAAAATTGCTGCATAAAATATTTACTATGAATTATTGGCTCAGCTCTTGTGTTTTGATCTGAAATTCCAGCTTTGGGCCATCTTGTACATTTCATAGACCTCTAATCAGAACCTACTGTTCTACCAAGACCAGAACTGTAATTCACTACATGCAGCTGCAAATGAAGTGGAAAACAAGGATTGATGGCCACTGATGGGATTTATTTGATCACCTAATTGCTCTTTGCAGCTGGATTTCCTACTGACCCATTGTGCCAGACTATTTTTAAAATATATAATTATACTAAACATCACTTTTTTCTCTTTTAAGCCCACCTGTAGCTTCTGATCATTTTCAGTTCTGTAAGAGCATTCAAAGTATCTATTATAGCATCCTCAACACAGCAGCCATTCAGTATAAGAGATTTACTATGCTTGCGGTAGCTGGAATGAAAAGTTATTTTCCCTTTTGTTCTTGCTGCACTACAATGGGACTCTACAGTCTCTCTCCCCCTGAGCTATGACAGTTATGTTTTAATCACTTCCAAATGCACACAAAAGCCTGCAATGCTTAATCCACTACGGATACAATTCTTACTGCAGCAGGGAAGAAGAGATTAAACAACCTTTTCTGTGGAGCCAAAAGGTATTAAACAATGTGTCACCATTAGATCCCCTGGTTCATTTTCCCAGGGGCTTCCCTGCCCTCACTCTGTTTTTCGCGGCTCTGATTTGTGAGTGTGAGAGAAGGGAAGTTAAAAATACTGTAGATGTATCCACTTTTTAGAGAGGGCAAAGAAATTATCAAAGTTTAAGATCAAAATTAAAGCTATAAACAATAACTATTCAATTTCCCTTTCCTTATTTAATGGTGATCTCAGACTTTAAACTCTGTGGAGCAAGGATTCTGGGTTTGTACAGCAAACCCCTGGCACAATGGGGTCCTGGTCCACAATTAGGGCTCTTAGGTGCTACCTCAATTCAAATAATAAATAATAATAGTAATGGGCCATTTAAATAACTGTTAAAGAATACAGAGCAAACAGAAGATCAACACCTCACACTTTCATTGGGTCATTCAGGCATCATCACATACAAGGTGTTTTAACAGCATAATTTAATCCCCTCTCTGCCTCAGTGTCTCACATCAAGGTAGTCCTCCAACTCCTTTCCAACTATGCCACTGTATTGACTCCTGCTTTAAATAATGCTTGTGAATGGTTAACGAATATTTAAATTTATACATGGCTCTTCTCTCTGGAGTAGCCTCACAAGAAGACATACAAGGCTCTTTTGGGATGGTCCAGAGGAGACAGCCCCTAGTTGCTTCCAGCACCTGGGCCCCAGTTCTCAATTGCCCTGAACATTGTACAGTCATGTGCACATGTACCAAGTGAGAGTAAAATGTTACCAGTCCGATGTGAAAGTGACTGTGTTGGGTAACGGTGAACCAGGCCCCGATCCTGCAAGGCACACAGACCCTGTGCCTGTGAGGAACTCATTACAGTATGAGGGCTCAAGTTTTCATCTTCGCTCTAATTAGATTTTGCGTGGAGCAGGACCTTGCTAATTGGTACTTAAAGACTCAAAAGATTCATTGTTGACCACAGCATAAGGGCTCCAAGGCCCGTTAAATTCAACAGCAAAGCTCCTGTTGATTTCAACAGGATCAGGAACAGACCTTGTGGTGAACGAACAAGATTTTCAATCAAGTCTACTGCATTGCAGAATGTGCTTGGTTCACTTATTCTGACCACACTGGTTCAGTTTTAATTATTCGTAGTAATAGTTCATAGGACAGCCATGAACATCCCATATTACAGTTTGGAAGAGCAGCATAAGACCACTCTGCAAGCACTGTTGGGTTTGAGGATTAACACAGTGAGAATGAGTGGGATTCTACTTGGTTTCAATCCACAATATATTCAAAGGGAATAATATCACACAGCCCTTTGCTAAAGCTGGGTTTGCAACTACTTCAGCTGGACAGAAAGCTGGTTTTATATTCCCTGCCATTGCAGTACTGATAATACAATGATGAGCGCGTTATAATACATACATAGGCTGCTGGGATGGTTCTTCGACACATGCATTCACTCCAGTGATGTACAAAGTAAAGATCCCTGAAAAGAATGCATCAAAGCACACGTCCTTTCCTCCTTCGTGGAATTACATCATCAAGATTTCTCTGACGCACTGAACCATTATTATTATTTGTATTGCATCAAAAGCAATACAAATCAAAAGCCCACACACACACACACACACACACACACACACACACACACACACAAGTACAAGAAATGTAGTAAGACAGTAGTATGAGCATAAAAGCTTCTGGGAAGAAAGGATGCATTAGGGTACAAACCTGTCAACACTTCTCTCTCTGCTCCAACCT
Source organism: Emydura macquarii macquarii (assembly GCF_026122565.2). Taxonomy (NCBI): domain Eukaryota; kingdom Metazoa; phylum Chordata; order Testudines; family Chelidae; genus Emydura; species Emydura macquarii. The sequence goes on along the minus strand of NW_027132342.1, from coordinate 9,932,785 downwards.
TCTCTCTGTTAACCTCAACACTCTAGCCCTTAAACTGGCCCTCCCAAATGCTATGCGCTTTGGGTTAGGCTCCTCCACTTCACACAGAGCATGAAATTAGCATTGTGTGGGGAACTCTACTGTGGCTGGAGTGGGATGGAGTCCACAACCCACTATAGGACAGGCTGTGGGGTAGCACCACAAATGCTGGGCTGGAATATCAGCTGCTACCCCTCCACAAACCTAGTGCAGATACTCCCAGCTACTGGATACATGACAATCATAGACCCAGACCCTCTTCTAGCACACAGGTAGGTCAGAAGCTCCTGTTCTCCTGTCTCATAGCACAAGAGCAAAGGGACATTCAATGAAACTGAAAGGAGGAAAATTCAAAACCAACAAAAGAAAATAATTTTCACACAACACATAATTATACTGTGGAACTCATTACCACAGGGAATCATTGAGGCCAAGAGCTTAGCAAGATTCAAAAAGGGACTGGATATTTATATGGATATCAAGAATATGAGTTGCTATAATAAATAACAAAAAAGATTGTGGAAGGGATGTTAAACCTCAAGCTTTAGAATTTAAGCCAATCTCAAGTTTTTAGAGACCAGAATGAGACACCTTATGTGGGGGGCAGATTATGCCACATCTGCCTACTGTGGGTTCTTACACCTTCCTCTGAAGCATCTAGCTCTGGCCATCATAGAGGACAGCATGTTGGCCTAGATGAACTTTAGGTCCGCTAATTATGGTAATGCCTATGTTCCTACACTTTCAATGCTCATCTCCACTCAAACCTGGCTTGGAGCATAGTGCAGGTATGAAGACCATTCTGCACAACCATTTCAGCTGCACCCTTGCTAAAACAGGGGCACTGCTGGGGCTCCACAACACAGACATCCTGACATGGGCCCTCCTCCTTCATGGCAGAATTTCACACACAGTGAAAAGTCCAATTCCTCCCCAACTGATCACTTTATCCATGTGCTCTTCTTTCTTGTAACCCAAACTCATTCCTTCCAAAAGGGTTTGCCCTGCTACAGTTACAGGGAGACCCGCCTCTCACATCATGCAGAATGGCATGGTGATCATTGCTAGATTCAAACTGAACTTTGCCTCACTTCCGTACTTAAAAGGATGAGACTGTAGCCTTCATCTCCTCCCCCTTAGCATCCTGAGGCTCTCAGATATCTGCCAGCCTCTTCTCATATCTTCCTCTCTGTTGGATTCACTTCCCCCAGTCTTGTACTTGAAGGTGACCTCGATATCCAGGACAGTTCATGAATTATTATCCCCTTACGTAGATGTATTCTCAGTAACAAATCTCTGGTTTGCAAAGGATTACATCTAGCCATCTATAGATTTTTTTCATGAAAGAAAAACAAGACAAGTATTTACTTCCTACCTTGATCAGTTCTTTGAACTTGGAGTCTTCTTTAGAGTTGGGATCAATCATGGTACGTTCCTCATTTTCCTCTGCCCATGGAGAAGGGGAAACTCTAATTAGAGCCATGATATGAAAACACTGTCGAGGATATTGCAGGAGCTATTATTTATATAGCTGGCTGGAAGTTGATTAAGAAATGGCAAAGTCTAGTCATCACTCTAGTGAGGGACTATCAAGTGATCAAAGCATTGGGCATTTTTAGAGATACTCTGAAGGATTACACAGTACTAACTTCCCTAAAATAAGATTGAACTGGCCTTCATCAGATCACGTAGCATAGTGTGTGTCAGGCTGTATCATCTAGACTCTTGTATCATCCTTTGGGCAGGACCATGTCTTGCTCCATACAGAGCAGAGCACACTAGTGGCACCCACTAATAACGATGACCACTTTATCCTTTCCTCAGTTATTTAATTTTCCTTTTAAGCTATATTATCAGCCTGCAGCATCCTGAAGAACCCAGCAAACTCACTGCATTACGCTCCCTGTAACAGGGGTGACATGGGATTATGGGCCATCCTCCCTTCTCCTGCTCCCTGCATTTTCAAATCACACTATAGAATTTTCTAGCTATCAAAGATCTCCCTTACTCTGCTGCAACTGCACACAATGCTAAATCAACAGCGGCAGCCGTGACAAGAGTGAAACCGATGAGGATTTAGGTCAAATTCAGTTGTGCCTAGGGAAAAAATGCCCAGAGCAAGTCTAGCAGAGGTGCAATCTGCTCCATTGCTGTGGAATTGAAGGGTGAAAAGAAGAAAAATATTTTCTCCTTCCACCTCCAAGGAGCATCCAGACAGATGGAATTTGGGATGGAGGGAGGGGAGGAGGAGGAGAAGGGAAAGACACAGAAAGGAGGGGGATATGGAACAGACACACAGAATAGGAAGTCGGGTGGGATGAGTGGAAGAGAACATGGAAGACATACAAGTGAAGTGGGGTGGGACACAGTTAGAAGGCTTTGAGAGGGTGGCTGGGTACATCAGAACTGAGGACCATGCTTAGTTCCTCAGCTTCTTGGCAAGGAAGTGTAGTGAGTGTCTTTCTACACAGTTTCTTGGCCCTGCCAAAAGAACCACGCCAATGGGCTCTGGGGAAAGGCCTATCCAGCTCTTCTCAACTTGAGGCGGGTCTCCATAACACATGGGTGGGAGGGAAGGAGAAGAGGGGAGACAGATAAAACAAGGAAAAGGAAGACCAGAAGAGAGAGAGGGTGAAAGACAAAAAAATCCAAAGGAAGGGAGTAGACAAAGGAACAGAAGGGAGGAGTAAAGATTACTTTTAGAAGGGATGATTGTATTTGAGGTTTTGCCCATTGAGCCAACACTTCATCAGACTGGTAATAAATACATTCAAACAAAGCCTCTCCATACATTTTTCCCCACCACAACTGAATGCATCTATAGGTGCAGACACAGACATGAACATTAAGGAGGCAGACGGACCAATGTTGTTACTGCCTTTTAAATTCCAATCCTCGATTTCAAATAGCAAACTCAGCCTCCCCCACCTTTCCTCATTTTAATCTCCTTTGCTGCTGAAATGACAGTTGTGATTTAGTTTAGAACAGCTCCTGTAAGTGGAAATAAAAGCATGGCTGCTACACTGCAACAGGAAGGCAGCATCGCAGCCTTGTTAGATGATCCACTTCTGCAGCTGAAATAAGCATTTTTTAACAGAGCCAGAAGGCTGAACTTCAGCTGTGCACACAGACATGCAGAGTGAAATCCAGGCCCCTTAGAAGTCAATAGCAAAACTCCCATTGACTTCCGTGAGGCAGAATTACACCCAGAGCGTACACTTGCCAAAGATTTATGAGGCAGAAATCTCTGATACATGACACAAGCCTCACTGTATCCATTTAAGAAGTCAGGCCTGTTTGAGTAGGTCTATGCTACGGCTGCGAGCAAGCCTGCCAGCCCAGGCAGACTGACTGATGCTAGAGTTGCTCTAAGGCCTGGTTCACACTGGGGACTTAGGTCGATTTAAAGTCCCTTAATTCGAATTAATTACTCCCGCGTTCACACTGACACCACTGTTAATTCAAATTAAGGTGCCTGTAAAATCGAATTAATAAAACCACCTCTGCAAGTGACATAGCGCCTAATTCGAATTAATGTTAGTACGAACATAATTGAGCTTAATTCGACTTAATTGCCCTCCGGAATGTATCCCATTATACCCCATTTTCACCACTCTGGCCAATTGCGCTGTGCTGCTCTGTGGTCACAACAGCAGGTAAAGTCCCCTCCACTCCCCTCAAACCCTGAGGAAGATTTGAATCTCCATTTCCTGAGCTGCCAGCCTGGAGAGAGCTTTGCCACTGTTCTTAGCATGGCTGCTGCAAAGCCCAAATGTGCTCCAGCATGGAGTCAAACAGAGGTCTTAGACCTCATCAGGCTGTGGGGTGAGGAGTCCGTTCTGGCTCAGCTCAGAGCCAGCAAAAGGAATCTGGACATTTATGGGAAGATATCCCAGGGCGTGCTGGAGAAGGGACATCTGGTGAGTTTTCTTTCTTCAGTTCCTGTCTGTGTGTGTGTTGAATGCAAACAGAGAAATCAACCCCCTATGCCCGATCCTGTCTGTGTGTGTTGAATGAAAGCAGACAAATCTATCTCCCCCACAACCCCCGTTTTTCCTATCTATGTGGGTTTGGAATGCAAGCTGAGAAATCAACCCCCCCACCCCCCGCCCTAATCAGTTCCCAATAGCTCTCCATTTTTGTTTGAACTGCAGGCAGAGAAATTCCACCCCCCGCAAACCCTGATACTGTCTCTGTGGATTTCTGATGCAAGCCCATTACCCCCCCAGCCCTCCATGTGGTCTGCATTAGAAAGTCACTTGCTACATTGTACAAAAGCATAATTATGGAAACTGAAACATATGTATGTTCTTCCTCTTCAATACACAAGCTAGAGGCAACATTGTATCAAGCCATCATTGTTGAAATTGATACATAGATATTTTCTTCCAAACTTTAAAAGCTGTGGCTATATTGTATCAATGCATGAGTATTTCAAAATGTTACATATGTATACTGATCTTCACTAATTTGGCTGTGGCTATCTTGTTATTTTTCTTTCATTCTGTAGACACCTCGCCAGTGGCCCGACCATTAAGCAGTGCTGCGCACAGACTGTCTCAGATTAGGAAAAGGAAAAAACTAAACACCCTACCCCTGGAGACAGTGAAGGAACCCTTCCCCCCTTCACCCAAGACATGACTGTTCAAAAATAAATGTTTGCATCTTTCCAAAACGTTTCTTTATTAAAGAGAATCTTGTTCATGAGGGATTTGTTGGGCACAGATCTGGAAGGGCGGTGGGGGGAGTGGGTATCATCAAAGGAAAACATACAGGAACCAAAATCAGGCTTCCATCAAAGGCAAGCAACATCCAGAGGGGTGGGTGCTGGGTGGATGAGAAAAGGCAAGCAACATACAGGAACAGAAATCACTAATGCATCACTCATTGCCTGCAGCAATCAGGAATTGTTCTGCTGGGTGTCTTGAAGCAGGGCAGCCTCGGCTGCTTCTCGTTCTTGCTCTATTTCTCAAGTACTCCATGATAAGCCACGAAGTATTTGTCACGATCACAATTATAGTGCAGAGTAGAGCTGGCTCCCTGTCTCTAAAGCAATGGCAATCGCAGGGAGAAAGAAAAAAAAAAAACCAAAAAAAAAAAAAAAAAACGGTGCTAAATCCTTTTCCTGTTTGTTCGGGAGGGGGAAAGAGTGGGGGAAGCAGCGATGCATCCTGGGGCGATGACACAGCCTCCGTGGCTAGTTGCACTGTGGGATAGCTACCCAGACTGCACTGCTTTCTAATTCAAATTAAGGCTGGCCAGTGTGAACGCAAGAGACCAGCTCAAACAGCATAATGTGAACAGTCTGCTACTATTTCTTTAAATTGGCTGCTGAAAGTCGAACTAAGCTAATTCAAATTAGCGCTGCAGTGTGAACATAGCCTAACATGCTAAAAACAGCAGCATGGACATTATGGCCCAGTAGCAGCTCCACCCGACACCTCCCCACCCCCCGAGCTGCCGCCTGAGCTCTTCTACTCAGCCATTTTAGCACTCTAGCTTGAGCAGAGCTAGCATGCGCCCTGCTACGCGGGCTAGGAGGCTTGCTCCAGATGCAGTGTGGCCTTACCCTTTGTGTTGCTTTGATGTACATACAGTTGCCAACACACTGTGGTATTTTGGGGTCCACCACACTAGCCGTATCATGGTCACCAAAAGGAGTTTGGATGTCCACGGGCCCGGACACAAAAGATGCCACAGACAGAGAGCTGTGCTGGCACAGAGGGAGCTTTTCAACCTTCACCACTATTCAGGCATCAGACTACAACAACCCACTATCCCAGTCGTACAGTTACATGGCCGTTAGCGATGAAGCACTGCACTCACACAGGACGGTTATGAGAGAATGTACAGTTGAGTGGGGTTTCCTTAGACCTGCCCAGACATTTGGGCTCAGCACTTTGCAGGGTCCACAATCTATTAAAAAAAAACAAACCTCAAAACTGAAATCTGAAAACATTTGCCAGATTTTCCACAAACCTAGGAAGAGCTTCTGATTCTGTAATTTCCAATTTATTTCGGTTCTTTACTTCCTCATGATCACTGGGATGAGTCAAGCAGTTAAATGCTGAGGAAGTTGCACCCAGCACACACCCAACCCAGGAGGCAGCGAGCTAGCACTCTGAATAGAGGACTCACCCTGTTTGCACGACACTTGCCTTTCTAGGGATCCCACCACCATGCCTCTCGCCACCAGGCAATCATGCCTCTTGTGTGCTGGACCCTAATCTCTCTCAGTCTCATTCACCCACTTTTAATAGTTAACAGAAGAGGGAATTAGAGAAACTCTTTTTATATAAAGGCCTGATGGGGGCTGCTTTTTTTTGTTGCTTCAGGGGAGAAGAAACAGAATCACACCAACATTCCATCTAATCCAGTATCCAGTTTCTGAAAAGAGTCAATACTGGATGCAGCAGAAGGCGTTAGGTCCCCTTAATGGTTAGTTATGGAATAACCTCTACACAGGTTAGGTTTCTTCCTGACCCTGCTCAGCCAGTACCTGGTTTATGCCCAGAAGAATGAGGGTTTGTCTCTCTGGTTTCCTTTGCCTATTTACTGTAACTGTGGATTTTCTCATTTTCCATATAAACAGCTATTCCTTTTTTCAGCTGTTCAGAATTATCTACCTCAGTGTCATCCTGTGCCAGTGAGTTCCACAGGTTAAATTATATATTGGGAGGGGCATTTCGTTTTATCATTTTAAACTTTGTTGCTTTTTAATTTCAATGTACACCTCCTTGTTCTCATAATATCAGAAAGGATAAAGAGAAGCTCTCTATTACCTCATCCATCACATTTTTTATTTTACATGCCTATAGCGTAGCCCCTCTTATTTGGCTCTTCTCTGAACTAAACATTCGTCATCCTTTCAACCTCTCCCTCCCTCTGTTCATTCTCTATGCCCATATTTGGTCCCCTTCTATTTCTGCTATATCATTGTTTGTGAGATGAGATGACCAGAACCAAATACAGTATTCAAGACCAGGATGTATTATCCATTTATTTAATGACATGGTGAATATTGACCTGAAGAAGAAGGATGGAGTGGTTAAGTCCCTAGACTGGGAGTTGGGGCACCTATTTCAAGTCCTAGTTCTGCCACAGTCTCTGTGTGAGTTTGGGCAAGTAACTTAGTCTCTGTGCCTAAGTACCCCATTGGTACAACTTGCCTACCTCACAGGGGTGTTATGAGGATAAATACATTTAAGGTTGTGAGGTGCTCAGTTATTATGGTGATGGAGCCAGATAAGTATAGCAAGATATATATTCAGAACTATATTCTGTCTAACCATTTACACATCCTAGCATCTTGTTTGTTTTTTTAACCACTGCTACGCTATAAGCCGATGTTCCCACTGAGATGCCCACAATGACACCAGGTCTTTTTCTTGTTTATAGTTAATTTAGACTCCAGCAACATGTGAGTATTTTAAATTATTCTTTCCAGTGTGCAAAACCTTGCATTTGTCAACAGTGAAGTTCATCTCCCATCATGCTGCCCAGTCATCCAGGTTAATTGGGTCCCTCTAGATTTCCTCACAATCTACTCTAATTTAGCATAAAATTATTTAAAATAGTCTATCTGCTCATTTTTTCAACTCAGCGCTATCTCCTTTTTCAGATCATTAAAGGAATATCCTAAAAACATTAGACCTAGCAGAGAACTTTGGCACCATGAAAAACTTTTGGCATGTTGAAAATTGACCATTTGTTTCTACTCTATTTTTTGTCTCTTGACTAACTTCCAAATCACAACAGTACTTTTTATCTCATCCCAAGACTACTTAATTTCCTTAATTCCTTCTTATGTGGCCTTTTGCCAAATGCTTTTTGAAAGTCCAAATAAAATTATATTTGAGTTCTCTTTTATCCACTGTTTCACTGACATTCTCAAAGAATTATAGTAGATTGGCAAGGCATAATTTTCCTTTACAGATGCTACGCTTGTCTGTCTTACCATATGTTCATTTAAGTGTTTTATAATTCTGTTTTTAATTACTGTTTCTTACAATTTTCCTGGTACTGGAGTAAGACCCAATGGTCTGTAATTCCTAGGCTTATCATTAGCACCTTTGTTAAAGATCGGTACAATATTTACAACTACACCAGGATTCTGGAGGGTAAGTAAGTGATATTAATGAAAGTTTCAATATTTATATTAGTACCTCAGCCAATTCATTCTTTCAAAAGTCTTGGAACAACACCTATGGTGGCTTGTTGCTCTTTAATTTAGCTGTTTGTTCCAGGGTCTCCTGTTTTGATATCTCAATCTCTGACAGTGTCTCATCCTCATTACCTGAAAAGACTAGCTCCAGGTTCGGTATTTCCCCAACATCCTCTGTGATGTGGAATGATGCAAAGAAATCAGTTAATTTCTCCACAGTGCTCTTGTCTTCCTGATAGCCCAGTGGACCATCCAATTCTCTTGCTGGCTTTCTGGCTCTAACATATTCAGGTAGTGGGCTCACTGCTGTTTAAGGGGGCATGGAGCAGCATTCATGTCGCACTCCTCATCAGTGTTCAGTCCAAGCCGGGGAAGCTAATGATCCAACCAGCAGAGCAAAATCACTGATGAATCCTGGTCATGTGCCAAATGAGACACGTTGCACATACACTAAGAAGAGTGTTGTTAAAATTTCCTCTTAGCCCTTCTAATTTCTATCTTACATTTTAGTACCACAGTTCATACTCATTTCTATTGGCTTCAATTGATCGGGTTTCTCTTCAATACCTACGCACACACTGACCTCCATTAACACATACTAGTTTATGCCTGTAGCATTAATACTGTACCTAATAAGGTATCTTCAGGATGGATATCAATGGTGGTGGGAGACATTGGCGCGTTGATAGCATTTTTACCCTCTTCCTGCAGGTCGCTCACTGAAGAGAAGAAAGGAAAAAGAAAAAAGTAAAACCTTTTGTAACCGCAGTGTGTGTGTACATTCATACAATTTTTAGCTACAATGGGAGAATACATCTGGCAGGCCCATTTCAAAGCGAGTTTACAGCTTATGAAAATAAGAACTACAGCTGCTGTGGAAAAGAACCAGAGTCAAAACATTTTGTAATTTCTTATTAAACAGCTGGTTAGCCTGGTGATTTAGCAGAAGTTATTTTGCAGGAGCCTTGAGTGTGCAGTAAAGGCTAACTCAAAATTTCCATTTCCCATGCCGGAAAGAGTTTAGAGTGCTCTGGCTCTCTCAGTCTGAAACAAAGATTGTTCCTTCTGTGCACCTCATGGGGCTGCACGTCGGACAGAAGAGAGGAACTAAACACTAGTTGACTAGACTCCTATGACAATAACAGCAATCTTTTCCACCTGCAAAGCACCAAGTATTACTATGTGCTACTGTAATTAACAAAAAGCCTGAAAGAGCCCAAGGAAGACTTAAGAAATAGTAAAAGGACTTTATTCCAACACACAAAGAGACACAGCATGCTAGGATTGAGAAAAAGACTGGAATTTTTTTAACTCAAACTGTAATCTCAAAATCTACCACTAACCTCACTGTATGATCTGGACAATTAGCCTACGTCTCCATTCAGCCATCTGTAAAATGGATCTATGCAGTAAGATTGTCACTCTGTGTGTCCCTCTGAAGCCTAGAACGTCTGTTGAGTCATGCTGAGATGATGGAAACAGCTACAAGCATGGCAGAGAGCTATTTTTGTCCAGAATACTACAGGGTTCAATCATGCCTGGCATTCATGTTACCATCCAATTTTCAAGTTCCAGGAATTTTAACTTTATTAATCACACCGATACGACAGAAAAGCATGCATCTGCTATGCCAAGAGCCCTACACCATTACAATATCAGAAATAACTCATCCAATCACCACCCTTTCTTTACAGTTAATTTTCAAACAACAATTTCATTCGTTGTATGAAGGAGACTGCATAGATGGTGGATTACTTGGCTCAACTGATACAATTCCTCAAAACCACCCATACAACAACACAACAAGCACATACAATAACCCAAACATACATAACATTCATGGCAACCCCCCACACCCCTCATACAAATCAACACATCTCCCAGCACAATCCTCCTACCAACAAATCAACACAACCTACACACACGATAAATAACCCCAAACATCTCTCTGAAACCTAGAATGTCTGTTGAATTACTGTGAAGTGATGGAAATGGCTACAGGCGTGGCTGAGAGATCTTTTGGTTTAGCATATCACCAGGTTCAATCATCACTGGGATTTAGAGGTGAATTAAGGTAGAAGTCTTAGGATCTGGTCCCCCTGAGTTATCCCACTTTGAAGAAAGATAAGAACTCAGGAATGGAAGAAAGAAAATTATCAGGAGCAGTGGGAGTCAGCAAAGAACAATGGGATGAGGAGAGAAAGGACCTATGTAATGGGAAAATCTCAAAATTATGGTGGATCCTGGTCCTAGTCAGCCTTATTCTGCATTTACCAAGAAGTGCTAGAAATCTCATGTTCTCATGAGATTAACAGACCAAGAAAAAGTTAGGATACATTAGGGTGGGTAGATAAACGGACACATTTGTGGATGCTTCCCCCAATCTTTTTGGTTTTGCCCATCACCAGCTTCACATAGCATTGGCCACTGTGGAAAGGTGTGGTGGAAAGGGATGTGGTGGAAAGACCCAGGTTCCAGGGCACAGTAAAAGCAAAAGTCTGCAGATAACCAGTCTTCCTCCAACCTACCAAAAAAAGAACAACGTGTCTTCAGGACAGACAAGAATGTTTTTCATTCTCTGTGCAAGAGACTTCACGCGAAGCCAAAGTCCTTGAGGCCCCTCTGGGGCAAAGCAAGGATTTCCATATAAACTGGGAAATAACCACAAGCTCAGCAGAGCCGTCCTTTCCTGAGGAAAAGGGCAATCTAAACCCCACAGATCTCCCATCAGGCAGTTCTTTTAAAAAAAGATCCCTATCCCCTTTCCCGTAGTGAGATCAACCCATACGCCAGCCATTTGTACATATATTACACACGTTATAAAGCCCCATGTCACTACTCTCCATCTCCCCACCACCATAGAAAAAGGTTAGAATGCCCATGACACACACACGATAATCTCCATGCAACATTTCACTGCCATCCAAAGAGAAGCCACTTAAAACCATTTACCACTTTTCCTAATGATTATTCCAAGAGGGGAGGTAGTTTCTGCTTTCTGGCAGGCTATCAAGCAAGTATAAATTCCCTGAATGCGACATGTTGTCCGTATGTCCCCAGAAGCGACAAATGCCTGAGTCATATTTTGAGAGCCTATGGATTAAGATCCACAGTAAAGTGACTTGCTACAGTTAATATGCCACAAGAGTATTGTAAACTGCTTGCAAAAGGACAGGAGCAAAATTGCATCATCTACTATTTATGGAATATGATGTACTGTAGCTTTTTACCTAAATATATTTAATTAAAAAAAGACACTGAGGACTTCTGGATTTTATTCATTTTTTGCATTAATTCAAATATTTTAAAATCCCTCTAAAAAAATATCAGAGAAATAAAAAGTCACATGCTAAATTGAGTGCCTTTTCAGAGCATGTCATCCTCTCTATGTTGTATGCTGCCCGCTTATGGCTCAATCCTGCAAACCCTTACTCCTTCAAGTGGTCCTTACATTAAGAAGTCAATGGAAATACTCTTGCAAGTAGGAATATTCACAAGTAAGGTTTTGCAGCCTTGCACCTTCAGGTGAAGATTATCAAAGATTCCCAAGAAATTTGGACACCCAAATCCCATTCAATCAAGTTGCCTTTGAAAATCACAGCCTAAATTATTAACTCTTCATGGCAGAAGCTTTATTCTTCATTATTAGTAGTATTTACATCATTATTGTAGCACTCAAGCCTCCAGACATGACCAAGGCCTCACTGCACTGAATGTTGGGGAAAGATAGATCTGAGACAGTCATCACTGTGGAAAGCACATTTATTTTAAAGCCCCTGGCACCCACTGTGCGCTTAATAAATAAATAAGTTGCTTTCCAAATTAGTAATTAAATAGGCCTGGAAGGATTACATTTTTTAAATCGGGAAATGTTGGCAAATGTCGACTTTACCATACACACACAAACTAACAAAAAATATTGCAATCAATAATCAAAATTTACAGACAGGAAAAGTAAGAAAAATACTACTTGATAACTTCTTAGAGTTTGATTTAAGGATATTGTATATTTTGACATCTGATGTTGACAATTTGTATTTTAATTATTATAAATCTTTAACATTCTGAATCACTTCTGCTGCCATTAAAGCATTATTGTATGACAGCCTCTCCCCATAATTTGCCACAACTATCATTTAAATTGGAAAAAAAATAATTTTAAATGCTTTGAAATAAACATCGCTATTATCCATCAAAATTATCAAAAAATCAAAATCAAATTCTGGCAAGCCAACTTTTAAAACATGGCTAAATTGCTTTTATTCCCCCAGGAGTCTGCTCGTAGCTCTCTGATCAAAGTAGATAAGAAAGGAGGTATTTTTAAAATGCAAAAATTACATTTTGAAACCAAAATGAAGTAAGGTATTTTCAGCAAATAAAATCTCCACCTTTCCACAACACCACTTCTATGGCTAAGGGCTCAAAACCAGACAGAAAGAAAAAGTTAAATGTGGAAATAAATACAATCATGCATTATACAGCCAGCCCCCTTCTCTCACACGGCTGAAGAAAAAGGTTTGGTCTTAAAATCCAATTTGCTGGGCTGAATTCCACAAAAGCAAAAGGTTTTGTCCTATTTCTGAAGGCAAGAAGCAAGTTCCTAATCAGAGCAAAGTGCTACCATTTCAATAAAGTGAACTCTGTAAGACAGTGACGCAGACAGAACCTCACTCACAGAAAGCCAGACGCTCACAGCAAGAACTGTGCTCCACACAGGTAGATTAAAAACCTTAGAGTTTTATGCATGACAAATCCTTTCATACCTCCTTTTTTGCGCTTTTTACAAAGCAGTCCTGCCATTTTGGCTCCCTACAGTATGCAATGGTCCGGAATGTACTCCTGCAGTCCAGTTTGGGCCGTGCAAAGGAAGGGCGGCAGCTGGACAGGGACTGAAATGCCTGGACAGACAAACTTGGGTTAATTTGGTCATGGTGACTTGGGAGGAGGCAGCAACACAGCAGCAGTTATGGGGAGGGGAGAGTAGGAAGCGAAAAGTACTTTGCTTGGTAGCATGAAATTCAAGAAGGATGAACTGCCAGTGTGGAATTCGCAATATACCTCATGTGCTGCAAGTGAGACAAAGAAGCCACAAGTCCATCACAGTCAGCTCGGAGCAACAGCAGACACCGGATTTTTAAAGATAGCACTTGGCAGACTGGAGTAATCTATACTGGTATAACTGCATCCACACTGGGGAAAGTGAGGTATTGGTGCTCTGATTATACTGGTATAGTTAATGTAGCAAAATGTTTTAGTGGAGACAAGCCCTAAGTCCCATTTATAAAGTCATTTAGGAGCCTGCACATCACTGAAAGTCAATGGGATCTAGGTGCCTATGAATTCTACCTTAAATCACATTGAAAGGCAATGGGATGTAGACTCCTAAATGCCCAGGTCATTGTGAAAAAGGGACATAGCCACTTTTGAAAATTTTCCCCTAGTTCTGCAATCAGACCCGTGTGGGCAGTGCTACTGGGGTTCCCCATTGGTTTGGGGTCCCATCTGTGTGGACCCAGTTGCAAGACCAGGGCTTATGCTTGTTCCGGTGTCTGGCCATCAGTTGGCCAAAACACACGCACACGCACACCCATCTTTGGGGAGGAGGGGGAGGAGGAAATACATGCCACTATTGCCAACTCCAAAACATACAAAAATCATGATCTAGGATCCCCCAAAATAATGAGATTTCAGTAAATCCAGAGTTCCTCACCTCCCCACTTCTGAGCCTTTTTGCTACATTCTAGTCAGGTTTTCAGGCTTTTCTCTGCACCCAGGAAGACCAAAAAAGGTTTTTTGTAAAATAATGAAATTAATAAAAGCTGAGATTCCTGTGTAATCACTCCAGGAAGTGGGATTTAAGAAGAATAATGTGAATGGGACACGGTCATGAGGCTTGCGATAAATCGCCTTAGTTGACAACCAGTTGATACCCCGAACTGTTCAGCTCTAAGATCCCTATTGTAGTCCAATACCTAGTAATACAATAGGTTAGGTGCTCAGTACAACAAAGCAAAACAAGGGAATCAAAGGTAGCATAAAAGCAGCAGTGAGAAGTCCTCAACCACAGTTATGTGTTTTGGGACTCATCAACACCTACACCTGTTCCAGTCTGAATTTATCATGGTCTTAAAAATTAGTGCCCTGGAGTGGACTATGCTCTCACATTGTTAGTGGAGGGCATTCAGACAGCAGCAAGTTTCACATTTCTCCCCTCATTTCTTTGCCATGTACTGTGCCTCTCTCAGGCACTAAGAGTAATGAGAACGAAAATTAAACAGCACATGCTGGGATTTGAAAAGGGAAATAGGAGAAACATATATATTTAGCCTCCAAAGATACACGTCCTGAGATTTCCATGGAAAGCGCAGAAGCGGGCATTCAAAACCCAGGACATCATCATTCCTTATAAATCAACCAGTGGTAATCACTGCTGTAAAACGGGAGTAAGAGAGACTAGAATCAGTCCTAAAGACTCTGCAATGTATCCACTCCCTCTCTTTGCAGAATCCCCTCTATTTACACATTGCTTAATTTAGCCCAATCCCTCCTCCCCCAACTGACACTGAGTTGTAACTTACCTCTCCAGTAGCCCCTCTGAAATCAGAGTAAGGTACAACTATCTCAGTGTATGACTGGCAGAATTCAGCCCTTACCTTTTAAACTCTTCACAGCAGGGACCTCAATTCTATCATTGCCTAAGGCATGGGTAATCAATTGGCTAACAGTGGGCCAGGGGTGTAGCCAGAAGTGATTTTCTGGCAGGCCTTGTGGTTGATATAGGTGGGCCGGCCGAAAAACAAGTGCTTCCCAAACTTCCGGCTTCCGGCCATGTGACCAGAAGCCGAAAGTTCAGGGAACGACCAGCCGAGAAACTAAGCTGCCCAACGGTCCAGCTGCCAAGGTAGCTTGAGTGGAGCGTCGGCAGCATTGGTGGGCCTCCTTTCAAAGTGGGTGGGCCATGGCCCACCCATAGCTACGCCACTGACGTGGGGCAAATCCGGACTGTCAGACGCTTTTGAACAGACCTCAAAATCTTTTTATTTACTTATTGTCATTATTGTTACTGCGGTGTGAAAAATGTTTCTCTGGAGTCTGGACCTTGACTATACCTTGACCAAGAAATGTGGACCCTGACAAAAAATAATTGACTACCCTTGGCCTAAGGAGAGGCATGCACTTACAATGGCACTACTGAAATAGTAAACAACAATAATGGATCGTCAAGTGGCCAATGGGCTTGTCAGATAACATGGAAGCTGCCCTAAGTCATCCAGTCAAGAGAGCATTTTCAGGCCTAGGGGATTCCCACGGTGACACAAGGCTATAAGCCACCTCTCTCACAATCCTAGTGAAGGGGCATGCAGATGCCATAACAGGCCCTGCTGATCACTGACAGCCAGCATGGTCTTGTTGCGCTCACTGGACTGGCCTTACCAACTTAAACTAATATACCGTTCAGACTCTATATCCACTGTGCAGTTTTCATCCACAACAGTAAGTTGTGCTGTTAAAGGCACTTCAGTTCCAAAGAGCTGGCTGCTTCAGTGCATGGGAATGCACACAACTGCACAGACTAGAAGTGATCAGTAGCAGGAAAGTGAAAGCTCCATTGAGATTTTCAAGCTTTTCTCAAGAGGCATTGAAAGTGAACTTTAGACTCAGCTTGAGCCCAGTAAAAAAAAGAAAGAAAAGAAGAATTCCAATTAGGCAAATTCTACTGCCCATGTAGGTGAGAACAATTTGATTTCAACACAAGATACTTCACTATCTGTGTCCTCAATAACTTCAAATTAGGATACAGTATAGGCCATTTTTAACTCAAGGCCATTAATGTTCTTGTTATAAAGGGCAATACTAGCTCCTAACTCTTAAAAACCAAAAACAGAGTGATAACTGCTAATTAATTTTAGCTACAGTTATTTCTGACCCAAGGACTGAACCTCACCCTAAAAAAAAGCAACAGCTGTCACAATGCTAATCATGGCACTTTGGATACACAGCGCCTTCCACTTAATTCATATGGTTGGTTAATTTCATCCTCTATTTCACTTGTTCAAAATTTCCAAACTGCATATGTAAAAAAGTAACAACTGACAGCTTTAAGGAAAAATTTGGTCTTGTGGATAAACCACAGGTCTGGAAACCAGGGCTACATTATATACAAATCAACTAAGAACATCACTTCTCCTCTCTGTCTTGAATACCACCCACATCAAAGACAGTGCAGATGCGATACTTCTGTAACGCTTGCTAACACAATGTGGCTCATCATTGGCCACTAGAGTGGGACAGACACATAGAACTTGACAAGCCTACTACTGCATTACTAACAGGTTAATGTTTGGAAAATCCAATTAGATCTTTGAATTAAAAATGAAAGAGTCATGCAAAATATTTATCAGTTAGGATACAGAAGTAGCAACAATGATAGGCAGTTACTTCAATCAAAGTGATAGGAACCGAGTTGATCACATTCATAGGAAGACACAGGGTCACTTAGAGACAGGAAGATCAGAAAGAAGTCAATGCAGACATTTGGGCGTGGGCTGGTGCCCGAGTCTGGGACCCCACGAGGGAGAAGGGTACCAGAGCTCACAGTAATGATGGGAGATAGAAGAACCACTCATTGTCCGGGGCTCGTGTCACTTTTCCTTTGCCATGTAGTTAAGTGGCTGTTTCTTTTCTATAGTTGCAATGATCTCTGACACAGTGTGTCAAAAAAACAGGAACTCTGGATAGATAAATGAAGTCTCAAATCTGATTTCTATTTCTAGCCCACAAACAAATCTCTCCACACCCTCAAATAAAAGCAAGTGCCCAGCTCTTTTCCCTAACAGAATCTGCTTTTAAGGATTCAGCCATTATGAATCTTTTTAAGTACACCAAAAAGATATTAAATTTGATGCCTGAACTAAACAGAATGGAACCAGGACAGTTGGGAACTTATTGCTGAAATAAATGCTGACCTGGTCCTTATATAGCTATGGGGCTTAATGGGGATGAGCATGTGGGTAATAGAGGAAGAAAATACATGCCTATTTAAATACAGGGGCTCAAATTCTATGTTACAGGCTTTGCCAGGCCGTTGATCACTGGCGTTTTTTGTTGTTGTTGTCGTTTTTTGTGTGTCAGAGATCATTTCAACTACAGAAAAGAAACAACCATTTAACTACATTGGAAAGGAACTGTACCATACACAGGCTGGCCAAACAGTGAATGGTTCTTCCCTAACTCAAGGAGAGAGGAAAACAAGAGTACCCCTCATTTAGATAGTCATCATCACAGATCAACAAGCCCAGCTCCTTCATTTATAATATATGTAACACTCCCCATGCATCGTGGCAGTTCACCTGGGACACTTTGCACTATCACAATGAAATTGCCTGCATTGCAGTTGATCTTTTTTATGCTTCTGCACTTTGGAACAGAAAGTTATTCAACTCAAGCTTGGCAAGGGAACAAGAGAACATGGGTCAAAAATGTCCTACTAACATCCCGTATTAATTGTTCTGCAATGTGGGACCTTCCTCCTATGTTTCCTGCTTCTTGTCCCCAGGGCCCAAGCATAATTTTTTCAGGCTCAGCACAAACTTTTAACATGGGCCCCCTCCTGTAATGGGAGTAATGGGGGTTGCAGCCTGGGCTGGGCCCCCGGTAAAGTGTACCCTTCCCCCCCTCCCCCATGTGGGGGCCCTGCTTGTCCCCACCTCTTCCCCAGTTTTGAACGCCACCACCTCAAGAAGATAGGTGATGATTTAAGGATGACTGATAGCTAGCTATCTCTCCACTAGCTTATTCATCACTAGTAGAGTGGGAAACTCTCCGAGGCAAATGAAGGCCATCCATTTCTAGAATTTGAACATTTTTAAAGGAGAAAAAATGTATTTATACAGCACTTAGCACAATGGGGTGAGAGTCCATGAGTGGGACTCCTAGGCAGTACCACAATACAAATAATAAAGCTTCTATCCTTCAAGATGTGAACTGAATGGATGCAGTGAAGTATCATCTTCCTGAGCCTTCAAAAAGATTGCTTCAGTACATGAGTTTGCAGGCAGACAAACAGAGGGTGGGGCTGAAGTGATGTCTACAACTTTTGCTGGTTCTCTGCACAGGGGTGAATTTCTCCCTGAAAGAACACCGACAGCAACTAGCAAAACAAATTTCTGTTTGAAGATGAGGACATTTATCCCCTCCACCCGTGCTCTGTTAAAGTGCTAAAGTTCTGCCATAAAGAGCAAAAGGGATTTTCCACTCCAGAAACAAGGCTCCACTGATGGTGGAAAGGAGGTGGTGGCAGTCTGTGTTTCCGCCCACACCACGCATGGACAACAGGAATCTTACATTTTAGAGATAGGTGGAATAAGAATGTTGTCTGTTAAAATGTTAAGGAAAGAGAGAGTCTAATGTTCAAAGGAAAGATATGTGGAGAGACCTACTGAGATAAATCCGTCATCCTTCAGTATCCCTGTACTGGCCTCGGACAACATCAATACTCCCTTTGGAGACACTTGTTCCCCTCCACCCTCCCGCCTTTCTAGATGGTTAATAATTCAGTACAGCAAATTCTATATAAAACATTGCATATTACTATGTAGTCCATAATACGACTATGGACTTCTATATCATCCTACTCTAAAGAAAAGTTCAAAGAGATTTACCAGAATGAATTAATCATCACAACAGACATTTTTCTTACTGTATCATCATCTCCATTTTTAAAAAGATAATAGACACAGAGAAGCTGAGGGCAAAGTTTGAGAACCCAACTTAGGCACCTAAATAAGGGGCTTGATTTTCAGATGTGATGACACCCACAATTCCCATTGCATGCTGAGCCCTCTAAAAACCAGCCCACTGACTGAGGTGCCTAACTTTGAGCACTCAAGTTTGAAAATGTTGGACAAAGTGACTTAGGAAGGACAAATCAGCCAGTTAAGCAGCAGAGGCAAGAATGTAACCAAAGAGTTTGAACACAGTTCCTTAATCCCAACCTCTCCCATCACACAGCACCATCCCTCACCCACCCAAAAAAAAAAAACAACAACTACTACTACTACTTAAGCTTGCTAACCTTCTGTACACTTTAAATCTGGCCCCAAATAAGGTCCCAATGCTGCAAACCCTACCAAGGACAGCACTGGTTACCATTAGCAATTCCCACCACAGTTAATACGATTCCACAAGGTAGTAAATATTACAGCGAGCAGTATTTGCAGAAACAGGTTCGAGGATAAACATTTCTCCGGCCTTCTCAGTTGGATACGGATCATCAGAAGCAATTTTACATGCTTCACCTTATTGCTTTTCTTCTTATTTGTTCTAATTGATACAAAGTGTTTTATAGAATTTTACATTAAGCGTATACATATTTGCACACATCAATTTTTTTTCTGAATATGTCGAAAGAAATAAAAGGCAACAGAACTCACTGATGAAAACAATGACAGCAGAAAAGCACAGGCAATAGCAGGAAAATGGCACGCTCCAATCCAGCCTGTGATGTGGAAGTCAAAGAAGCCGTGTGCCAAATATGAATTTGAATGTACAGAAGGAGGGCTACAGCTATGACTTGCAATTCAAGGAAAGCAACTTTTTTTGGCACAGCAAAGTGACTCTGCAGGAAGAATACACAGAAGATAACAGATGCTACAAACCACAAATATCAGTTCTCTCTGAACTGTTACTAACTGCTC
Organism: Emydura macquarii macquarii; assembly: GCF_026122565.2. Classification (NCBI taxonomy): domain Eukaryota; kingdom Metazoa; phylum Chordata; order Testudines; family Chelidae; genus Emydura; species Emydura macquarii. Next base: position 9,912,907 of record NW_027132342.1, on the reverse strand, counting down.
TAGATGCACAAACATACATCAACAAAAAAACAAACAAAACCTTGCAATTCAGATATTCAACTCAACAAAATTTTAGGGTTTTAAAGTAAATACGAGGTTTGAACCCGGTACAATGTAAATAGGGTCCAGCCTAGGGATGGGCAGATTATTTCATGAAGTTGGAAACCACACCCAGAAACTCAACCGAAGCTTCCAAAGTGCTTACCACCTCTCCCTGTCTCGTTTTCACATACCACCAAAAGCAACAAAACAGCAGCAGCCAGATTCTACCACTCGTAGCCTTGACTCTGTGAATGCATTCAGTGATCTCAGCAGAGCTACTTGCAGATTAGGGTATTACTCTATGTGACTAAAAGTGGTAGAATCTGACCCTTCAAGTGGTTTTTCGAATGGTTTCCAGCTGTATCATATTCAGGAAATTATCATTTGTATTACAACAGTATCAAAGGGTCCCCCCAAGAGCAGACCCCCATTATGCTGGCTGCTATATCAGCACAGAGTAAGAGATAGTCCATACCCCAAAGAGTTTACAATCCAAGTAGTCAAATCAGATGAAAGGTGAGAGCTAGAAAGTACTTGTATTCCCATTTTGTAGATGGGGAACGGAAGCACACAAAGATTAAGTGACCTGCCCAAGATCAAATGGAAAGTTTGTAGCAGAGCCCGAACTGGACTCAGGTCTCTTGAGGTCTAATCCAGTCCAGCATTTCAACCATGTGACCATCCTTGGAATTTCATGAGAAATATTAGCCCAAGTACCAGCCAAAAGAGGCTCAGAGATTTGGGTAAGCATCCAGACTTTTGGATTATAGATTTGGTGAGCAGCCAGTTCAAATGCTTCACTAACCAGGAGGTGCAGAGTTTTAGAGATTTTAGAAATTCCTCGTGGTCTGTCAGGCTAGCCTGTTGCATTCCCCTTTATTCTAAGGACACACATCAGTGACATCAGGCACCAGTCTACTCTATATTTCTACCCTATAGTTCACATAAGGCAAGTCATAATTTTGTGCCTTGAGGTGCAGTAGCAGCACAATCTTGAAATGCAGATGTTCAATGGGCTTGGGCACCTTAAAGGGGGAGTGAGACCTTCAAATCCAACTGCTGGCCAGAATTTCCTTTTAAAGTTACACAGCCTCCCTGACCCGAACTCAGGCTGCTGGAGAGAAGTGGGCAGAATAGCTGCCCAGTGAGATACACACCTTCCTTTTCACCAAGATGGTAGCCACAAAACCAGCTCCAAACAGGCCTGGAAACAGAAGTCGCTTTGCTATTATTTATTGTTTCTCATTTAGTAGTGTGCAAGGACCCCAAACAGGAATCAGGGCCCCATTGCTCTAGACACCGCACAAAAGCCACAGACAAAGGCAATCCCTACCCCAGAAAGTTCACCCAGTAGAAAAACAACCCCCTTGAATCACACTTGTATGGATCCAGCAACAAGAATCATCACATAGGGGCTGCTATAGGTTCGCATGGGCATCTTTTCCTCTCCACATCCTGCTCAGGCCATGCAGAGAGCAGAATCCTAATTATTTGGGTTCTGTTCTGCCATTAGAACTCCTCCTCACTCACTCTTGGAACATCCATCTGTGTCGCTTGTGCTTTCCTGTCCATTACAAAAGTGAAATTTCCCAATCAGGACAGATTCTTGTTACCTTCATTTTCACTTTCTTGAAAAAAAACTCTCCACTGTACCACGCTACCTCCCCATGGCTGGATTTGCTCTCAAGCAAAATCCCCTAGTGCAGTGAAACTCCTTTTACCGTAACCTTGGAAGTCCCATATTGTTTCCCGGCACTTCAGCATGTATGTAAACTGCAATTGTGATTAGAGTGAAGTTAAAGGGCTTCACTCCATGATGAACACCTGAGCTGGGTGTGAAACACCTTACCAGTGAGTCAACAGCGGCATACATCCCTAAGGGGTTGGACTCAGCGTAGATCAGCCACTCCTTCCCTGCCCTGTAGTGTCACTATGTCACAGTGGTTCTCAACCAGGGGTACGCATACCCCTGGGGACATGCAGAGGTCTTCCAGAGGTACATCAACTCATCTAGATATTTGCCTACTTTTACAACAGGCTACATAAAAAGCACTAGCAAAGTCAGTACAAACCAAAATTTCATACAGAAATGACTTGTTTATGACTGCACTATAAACTAAATGAATGTAAATGTAAATACAATAGTTATATTCCAATCAATTGATTTTAAGGTCAAAATTAGAAAGCAAGCAATTTTTCAGTAATAATGTGCTGTGACACTTTTGAATTTTTATGTCTGATTTTGTAAGTAAGTAGTTTTTAAGTGAGGTGAAACTCTGGAAAGGTTGAGAACCACTGAGTATAGCAGATCTGTGAGGCAAGTACAGGAAGGCAGGCATATGAAGGGAGACAAATGGTGATCCCAACAAGACGGTGCATGAATGAAGACCACTGGATAGTGTATACACCTGTTCTTGAATTAGGAGAGATGCATTAAGGGAAAGTCCATAATCAGATGCCTTCCACAACTCCACTGCCTCTGAAGAAAAGAAGATTCAATCCTCTCTGCATTCTAGAACTATGTATTATATCCATACACCAGTATGTACTCCTGGGGGAATTCTGCACCACTGCATGCATGCAGAGGAAATGGGGGAAGCAAGGCAGGGTGGTTGGAAGAGGTGGGGGGAAGAGGAGTGGGATAGGGCAGGGGAGGGGGATGTGGGAGTGAGGGTAGCAGGAGGTGATGAGGAAGAAAAGAGGATAAAAAATAATGAGGGGGAAGCAGGAGCAGATTGTCCCACACAGAACCCTCTTAGCCCACACCTGGAACCCCCCACATTAAGCCCCTCCACACTTGGATCCTGCTGGGCTGAGCCTGCCTGCCCACACCTGGTGAGCCAGGCGTGGAGGAGCAGGGCTCCAGGGTGTTCCTGGGGCAGGCCTGGCCCTCACATTGTGTCAGAGTCAGGTGCAGCTTCAACACCGAGTCCCGACTTTTTGCAGAATTTTAAAATATTGTGCACAGAATTTGTGTGTGTGCGCGCGCGCGCGTGCAGAAATCCCTCAGGAGTACACTATGCCAGGCAGACACTAGAGTATGCAAATGCCATTCTATTTTAAACTCAAAATGACAGCAATCTTTGCATCTATTTAATAATATGTCTTCAAACACTTGCCAAGCAGGCTAAGTGGGAAGTTGTGTTTTGAGGATGGCACATTGTTTTTATTTAAAGATAGTGAGAAACAGACAACATGCTCTATAAAGAGACTGTAATACTTCTCCATCTCATCCACATTTCACGACACCAGGAGTTTATTTCCCCACCCCAAATAACTGGCGTACATCTTCCTCTCAGCTAATTAAAAGTTTTCAATGCTAATATATGGCAGCTACAGTGAAAAGTACATAGTTTCTTTTCAGTATATTTGTATTGCAGTTCAGTCATTTTAAATAAGAAATGCTAAATGAGGAACAGGAAGTCATTAAAGCCAGAAGGCCTTGCCTGTTTCATGATCACTTGAAAATACATTTTATGGGGTGTTGAAAAGTGTTTTTATAATACTAATAACGAGCTCTTATAGAGATCTCCAAGTGTTTTACAAAAAGAGCCAAGTATCAGTTCCTCTTTTTAAAGATTGAGAAACAGTCACTGAAAGATAACTGAATTGCTCAAGATCTCCCTGGCAGCCAATAACAGGGCCAGAAATATAACCCTGCCCAGGGCCCTATCATTCAGGCTACACAGCCTTTCTTCTCCTCTCCCCACCCTACCCCATCCCACTTCTCCAATATATATAAATAAATAATAAATATTCTGCCAACCAAATTAAGGCGAGACTGAAATGGGCTCATGTTGCACACAAGGTTTTTCAACTCATCTTCATGCAGCACAGAATCCCTGACTTCCAGCTGCAGAAACACAGGTTTCTACATGGCTAAGGCGGACTCCAAGGGTTGTCTACATGGTGACTTATTGCACAACAAGCCAGGATGTGAATGTGAAGTGCACCATATTGCTGCACAGATATTGCTATAGCACACATACAATCCCCAGCATATGGCTTAGCATACTACTACTTCAAAGCGCAGTATGTTAAGCCACACTTCCAGACTGTCACAGAAGCAGTGTCCACATAGTGAGTCACTACCCAGCTAGTTGGTGTGCTGTAGATCCCCACCCTGGCTTGCCACGCAATAACTCACCATGTAGACAAGCCCCAAGTCAGGAAATACATACGTGGGGAGGCTGGACACATTCCATCCAGTAGAGGTTAGTAACATGTACACACACGTGCATACGTACACACAGATTAGCCGTGCAACAGGTGATAACTAAAGAAGGTAACAAAAACAGCATGTCAAGCAAGAGGTATTCCATATCTACCACACATGTGGACAGGAAAACCCATTACAAACTCCGTATTTTGTGTATCGGAACATGTAACTCAATCTCTTCCATCAACTGACCTAATATAGCCCCCGTGGGAATCAGTAACCTCTAACAGTAACAACTAAAGTATTTAATACATTTCAAAGACAAAATCCACCCAAAGTAACAACGCATCCCTCCCAACAGTCACCAGCCTCTGCTGGAAAACCATGTGATGGGGTGGAGCGTTATTGCCGCAAGTGTCACCAATGAACATATTATTCAGAGCCATGCAGGCCTCACATGACAATAAAAACTGAATAGAGAATATATTGTGGGAGGGAGGGAGTGTCAGGTACTAATGAAAACATAAGAGCTCCATTAGAGAATCATTCAGAGAAAGGCATCTACAGAATCGACACAGCGATAGCTGACTGGACACAGCCCGTTACATCAACCGGGTTCCAATAGGCACGGACTCAGGTTGACTAGCAGGTCAGGTTTTTCTGCTTTAGATCCAGCAAGATGATTCTTAAGTCATTGGTTTCAGCAGCAAATTATAAATAATTGCATCCAGTTAGCCCAAGATGTCAGAGAACAAAATCTGCTGAAGGCATGACTGCTTCGATGACTTGAGGTCAGCACAAGGGAAAGCCTGCGGATAACCAGCTTTTCTCTTCCCTACTTCCTGCTGTCACTGAAGTAATAACTGTAACAGGCTTGAGGGATGGCTCTTAGCCTGCTGAGAAGGATGAACCACTAAAACAGGAACATCATAAGGTTGAAAATGTGAAACAGCGATGCACAACTTTGAGGTTAGCAGGGAAAGCATAGAGCAGATCCAGTTACAGGCTCTACTAGCTGTAACGATGATCGAGTCCCAAAGCAACACTGCTATATGAAAGATAAACCTGGGTCCTCCTTATGGCATATGCCAGTCATGTCAATATGCTGTATTCTTAGCTTGTCTGATGTCCCTAACAAGTAATCATGAAGGATTCTCTATGTACCATGTACCCTCACATAATAGCCCATGCTTTCAAATTCATGAACGCAGGCTGAGATTTTCAACCATGCCCAAGGGATTTGGAAACCCAATTGCCTTTAAAATAAATGGGTACTGAATATCCAGATCTCCTAGATGACTTTGAAAATCTCAATCATATACTTTTACCCCCTCCCTGCCTTCAAGTTTGAGACTCTGGACTTCTGTGTTCACAATACTGACCCTATGTATACCTGAGACTTCCTGAACCAGGGCATGGATAAAGTTATCACATAGGCTGAGCAGCAAGCCTGAAGCTACTAAAACACTGAACCCTATAACAAGCAGAGACTGCCTTACCTTGCTCTTGCCCCAGAACACCTGGCTCTTGAACCTTTACCTAGAAACTGTCTTGATACATTTTGGCAATGGAAGAAGTTCAATAGTTGAACCCCATTCTTGAGAAATAAAAGCATGATCCAAAGCCCAATGATGTAAGTTGAAAGACTCTCATTGACTTCAGTGGGCTTTGGATCAAATCCTAAAAGCAGAATATTTTGGACCACAAACAGAACAATCTCTTGATTGAAGAATAATGGAGACAAGTTTGTTTTGCCACAGAGAATGAAAAGATGACAGGACACCAATCAATCATAAGCCAACATTTGGCCTAGGCGGCTGCTTTTAAAATATGCCAGCAATTTAATTCTACAATACTCCTCATGTATCTAAAACTTAGAACTGTATTGAATAAGCTCTCTGTACTCCCACATTACTGATCTGAATCACTTGAATAAAATTTACATTAATGAAGAGCCCTGAAATGTTACAATCCATAAAAAGCAATGAAGTAGGTATGATATAGTCCACCCTAAACCACCAGAAGACAGCATCTGCAAAGGAACTGAGTAGTCTATAAAATGCCTTTTCCCCCCTAACAACAGTTGTGAAAACCGGTTTTCTGGAAATGAAGTATTTTGATAACTATTTTGTTAATATTTTGATTAAAAACATTAATAAAATCCAAAAATTTAGTGAAAACTTTTTTTAAAAAAATATAAAACTACTTCAAAACACTTTGAAATGAAAACAACTTCAGTATTTCAACTTTTTTAAAAAAAAAGTTTTTTGTTTTTCAACCTGCTTTAATAAAGATGCACAGCTATTCTGCTGACTCTTGCTGCTGCCAGACCAGCTGAAGGTTTTTAACTACAACCCAAGGTATGATATAAAAAAAAATGTCCACATTTCTCTCAGAGGCTTGTCCACACTTTAAAGCTATATAGGCAAAACCCTCCTAATGCAGACACAGTTGTACCAGCAAAAACTTGCTTTTGCTAGTACAGCTTAGACAAAGTTCCCTGAGTGAAATAAACTATACTGGCAAAAACGTTATTTTGCTGGTATAACTGCATCTACAGCACTATCAGCATAGTTACATCATTAAAAAAACCAACAATCAAACAACAAACACTACCACAAACATACCCCTAACTGACACTATCATGCCAGCAAAACGTTTATGTGTAGACCTAGTCTGATGGGAACTAGAGGGAACTAGTGGCAGAGGGACCCTGCCGGGGAGAATCTTACAAACAGCCAAGCTCAGGAGCAACTTCATGTTTGTTATTTAAGGAAACACTAGGAAGGGGACTAAAATGGAGTCAGTCCGGTGTGTGTGTGTGTGTGTGTGTGTGTGTGCACACGCAGCAAGGCAGGAATGTCACCTGCCTCCATATAGGTACATGTATCATTTTAAAAGTACAATTCTAACAACATGTAAATTCCTCTCCTAAAAACAATCAGTTCTGCTTAACTAGATTCCATTCTACCTTTGACCTACTTATTTAACTTTACACAGACATGAGCAGCAATGATGCTGTGTAAATAGATAATAAAAGCTAACCATGTGCAGACCAAAGATTCTGTGCTCTCTCTCTCTTTCTTAATATATCATCCTTTCTATGCAGATCAACTAGAAATCACTGTTTCTGACTCTGATGTTGAAAGCTGTGTGCTGCTCTTCCATTAGCTCAGAATACCTCACTGGCCATACATCAATAATAAATGATACTTGGCTCTTACAGTGCTTTTCAGCCACCAATCTCAAGAGATGAGTTTACAAGAAGTGAGCTAAGTATCATCCTCCCTCCCTCCATTCACAGGAGGAAAACAAAGCACAGAGAGGTGAAGTGTTGACACAAGGCAGGTCAGTGCCAGAGCCAGGAATGGAATTCATGTTGCAAGGTTCCTAGTGTAGTGTGCTATCCATTAGGACATACTGCTGCTCCAATGCTTTTCATCATTAGATACTGGAACTGAAAGAATCCTGCACAAATGTTGGGTTATCGAATACACAACATTGGTGAAATACGGCATTTAATACCTAGAATCCTTTCCACCTTATTATTAATTTTGCCCTTTATTTAGGAATACTCATGCTGCAGATCCACTGGTTGAAATGATGTAAAAATGATTCTAGTCTGTTCTTCCACTTAAAGTTGCATTTCATGGCTATGGCATTTCAACTGTATTGCAGCTGTGAAACATGATCCTCCAAACTGGCAGCGAGATTTGTGATCATTTGTCAGAAATATCACTGCAGAGCCTTGCGGCAAGATTTTTTTACTCATTATTTCCACATGGGACACAGTGGTGGATAAGAGGGGGAGAACTTAGAAACAGGAGGAGAGGAGCAAACATCCGGACAGGAAGGCAGGAAACAAAAAGGACACAGTGCCTTGTTAACAAGATAAGGAGGATACAAGAACTACAGCATTAGTTGTTTCCTGCTATGAGGCTGGCTCTATGGAACACGAATGGGAGGGACTCCTTCTGTTATCAGCAAGACAGAGGAGCTAGTTCACATACACAGAAAGGCAGAGAATCATTGAGGAAGAGGTTCAGAATCACAGTTGTAGCTAGGGAAGGGCTCAGTCCTGCAGCTCTTACTTGTAAGTGTAGCACCTCCTTATCCAAGCAGTCCTCTTAACTTCAATGGGACTACTTGCATGAACAAGGATTGCAGGATGAGGGCCCTACTTTTTCCCCCCTTTTAAACACCACTGCCACCTACATTTAAACACAAGCTTCCAAATTACACACAATATGATCCCTTCACATACTTAGTGACATTAAAAAGCAAGATCTAACACTGGTCTCTGTTAACAGTCTAAACACAGAGAACACCATGCCAGAACACCATAAACAGTGTTTGGCAGAACCTTATCTCCAGCTCCAGGATCTGCAAGAAACACGTTAACTCAAGAGGTTTCCTGCTGGGCAAGAAATACCACGACAGTGCCCAGTCTCTTGCAGTTATTTGGCACCCTGTATCCCTGCTTATAAAATGAAGACACATCAGACTAAAAGCAACAGCACAGGCAGCAGCAGTGGAGGCTTCCGGCACCGTCCCAGTACCTGCCTCAATCCTGGCCACTGTGATGACCATAGGCCTAGCCCCAGTGGTTACTTGCTCAACTTCAGACAGCTGGTCACACCTTGGATCAGATTTTTGGACTGGAGGTTAGGCAACTGGACCTTAAACCCATACCATGGGCCCAATCATTACCTCCTACGCTTTGAAGTTGGGGCCAGTTCTCCTACCAGGTTGAGGAACCTGTTTTGATTGTCCAAGCTCAGCGATTAATGGACTCCCAAAAGTTCCAGAGAGCTCTGAGGGAAAACCTTGTTCCTCCAAAAGGCAATCCCTGGATGGTGTGCACTTTTGTCCTCCACCACTGATGAGGTGGCCCCTAGATGCCCTCTTCACCAGCTCTATTTTCACATCACCCTTGTTTTTTTATGGATTATCTGTGACAAGTGACGCAAGACGTCAGCTTTTTGCCTCCTGCGTCTGATCATTTCTTTCAGAGGTGGATTTTGAAGTTAGCCAGGCTTTTGCCACCTCAGGATTAGATGACTGCAATGTGCCCGCCTACGTGGGCTACACATGAAAACCATTCAGACACAAGTTGGTGCAGAACAAGCAACCTACTTAACAAGGGGAGCGCATCTCACTGGAAGCACATGACATCACTGCTCTGGTATTTAACTGTCTTCCCTTTAGTCTGCAGATGGAGTTTTGGTTATGGTCTATAAATCCCTAAATGCCTGGGACTGGCCTACCTGAGGGATTGCCTCTCTCTCTGTGCCATGCTGCTACAGCTCCCAGCAGCAGGGGGCGCTACAGCTGGATTCCCCTTGTTATAAAAGAGAGAGGGTAGCTGGCAGGGCGCTCTTTCTGCAGGCTGTGGGTCTCGGAAATGCCCCATACACACACACTTGTGATCCAAAATGGCATAGATTTGTAACCTTTAAGGTTTGCTGCAAAAGCCATCTGTTTGAAAAGGTTTGTGGAGAGGGCTGAGGGTATTCTCCCACAATGACAAAAAGAAAGAAAGAAGTTTCTGTAGGCAAGTTCCCATTGAAACTATTACTTTAATGCTGCTGGGATTTCAATGTATTATTAATGAGGTGTTAAGGTGCATAAAGCCCTGGCTAGGCATCTTCTCAAATAATTTAATCTAAATAAAATAAACAAACTAGCTAACCACAGGGCAGCAGCAGGAATGGAAGTTCAGCGCAGAGCATCAGTACACTGGGAGTTAAAGAAGTGTAGTTTTTTGGTATATCCTCTCCCCCTTTCAGGCATTGTAGGACCAAATTAATATAGATTTGATGGCTCCAGAGCTCCCACAATAACAGTTGTGAGGCAAGTTTGGTCAAACTTGGTTAGGAAGTTCTGCTTCCATCCATTCTTCCATGTAGATGCAGTCCTATGGAGGAAGTCTATCCTGAAAAACAGTGGCAAAACGTTGATGTGGTAGGATTGGATGGACAGAGGAATGATGACTGTGTCGCAGCTAATTGACATTGATAAATTTAAACCATTTGTAGATCTTCAAGACTAATTTGGGTTGCCCTGCTCCAGAACATTTACTTATTAACATATTTGGACCAGATGCATTGGGAACTCCAGACCCTCCAGAAATTCTATGGTTTTGGAGAAAGTTTACCCGATTTACTCAGCCAGTGGCATCCTTTTACGATTTGCTGCCCAAAAAACTCTACCAAAGATTGTATGCAAAGCTTGTCTCTCACCAACAGAAGTTGGTCCAGTAGAAAATATTACCTCACCCTGATAGTTTGAGAGATGCTTGGAATAGATATTTGGATACACAAGTCTCTCTGACCCAACAGAATACAATTGTATTGAATGTTAAAAAAGCGATTATGGACCTGAGACTACAGCTTAATCACCAAAAGACACTTTTTAAAATATATTAGTCCCCACACAAGCTACTGGTAATGGGTCTCACAAATACTGACTTCTGTTGGAAATGGAGCTCCCTTGGTGCCTACATTAACTCTTATGTTTTGGGAGTGCCCCTGGATCAAGAATTTCTGGTATGAAGTTGATCAAAGGACCAATTTGATATTGGATGCTAAATTAGAGCTCTTCCCCTTAAATTTCATTCTTGGATATATTCCTGATACCAGGAGATTACCTGATTACATGGCAGCGTGGGTCCAATGTGCAGTTTTGGTCACTAAAAAAATTAGTCCTGAAAAAATGGAAAAGTCAATCCCAAGCAAATACTGATGTGTGGCTCAGCTATGTCACTTTCCCTCCCCTTATCCTAACCCTCTTTATTTACTTTGTATATTACGATGAATCTGCTAATTCAGTATATTTGTTGTATTTGGAAAAAATAATAAAAAAGGAGTAATTTTTTGCAGCATATCTATACACCTACACTTTCTGGAGTCTACATGACAGATACTGTAAAAAAAAAAAACTAAGACATTTTAAAAACCATATTCCACATAATCTATTCAAATAAAAGATTAAGTTAATTTTTCTAGTGAGTCCAATCCAGCCATCCTCTCGATTGCAATGGCGCTACTCACAGGGTAAGGTAGCACCCAGCATGTTGAAAGGGGGTGACGTGAGGCCTGATGGACCTGATTCTGAACCCTTTACTCCATACTCACATAAGCAATTCCATTGATTTCAGCAAGATTGAGAAACTCTCACCCCAGCGTTAGCTCTGCTGCTGAGCTCATTTACGTCTCAGGATTCCCCAGCCCCCCTCCCGGGCCCCCAGCCAGGAGAATGGAGGAGATGGTAGGAAAGTCTTAGTCTGTTTAAGTCATGGGGGGCTTTAGATTTGGAGATCGATTTCATTTGGTGTGACGACCTATGCATCAAAATGAGCTAACCAAAGCAGTAAAATGGCTGTAGGGTGCATTAGTCAATGGACATACAGCTGTTTATCATGCTGACCTGGCTGTAAGTGAACCTAGCAGCCAAGCAATATCCATTTCTATTTCTACCGAACTGAGAGAGCACTATTGATCCAGGCTACATCTTCTCTTTCACAGGGGGCCAGCCAGCTGCTGTCAACTGGGCACCAAGCCACTGGCTGCTCAGTCTCGCTGCTGCACTGAAACCGAGATCCCAAGGAGCTTCCCTTCACCTCCACTGTGTGTGTTACCATTGGGATCCATCAAAACCTTAGCATTATTTAGATGCATTTAGTTCCATTAATTGTGTCTTCTGCAGCACTGGCAACCTGCAGCACTGGCAACCTGGCCCCGGCCTTTCCTCAGTAATATTGATTATGTTGTAAATCATAAATTGCTCTTTTTCTGTAACAAGTTCCTTCACCCTACACCCACTTTCAGTTACGTGCATTTGGAAATAGCACTTAGCAATTAAAGCTGGTGTCTTTCTCTCACCACTCCCCCATACAGGCATTATATATAGCAACAATAATAGGAGGTTTATTTAACCAGACACCTGCTGCTCAAATCTGTCCCACAATCTGTGTCGAGGGGGGGAAAAAAAAAACTTTGCAAGAACAAAAGAAGTGAAGCTTGCAATGAAACACTCTCCCTTTTTATTTCCTCATGGGAAGTCACTCTAATTTGACAGACAGGTGTTGGGGGGTTAAAAGCTCTGTTATAGACAAAGATGACATACAGCTTTATCTTGCATAGTATCTTTTATATGGTGTGAGCGAAGCTAAGGGTCCATGAACACTGCAAATTTGACTGGGCTGGGGGACCTGGTTACATCAGGTTCCTGATGTGGTTAAACCATGTTTTGGTTTTAAATATGGATGGGTCCAAATCAAGTTCCTGAATCATGCTATAAATTTGTATTTCAGCATGGGACCGAACCACATTCTTGTGTAATTTACACCAAGATCAAACCGTGTCATGGCACTACCATGTTATGTGCAAGTGTGTCAGCACAGTACTTCCTACAGCGCAGATTTGATACAGATAAAAGAAAGGAAGAAAAAATAGTTTCCACCGAGGTGGGGAACTGCAGGAAGGGTACAAGGGTATGACATTATTTTTAAAGTCAGGAATGCCTAATGAGCCAGTTCAGCCATAAAAATCACATCAACCTACAATTAAAAATTGCAGTTTTGTTTTCTGTTCCACTGCTGTAAATCCAAGGACTCTGAAGGATTTATTCCAGATTTACTGGAGTTCAATGAAATACAAATTTGATCACAAAAGTTAACCTTCCTCCAAAAATATCTACGTGTCACATATATGACCATTAGGCCCTGTCCACAATAGAGCTGAAACAGCACTGACAACAGCTGTATTTAAATGTGGTAGGTATCTTAGATCGACTACAGTTGCCCTGACCAAAGTGGGTAGATATTTTATTGAAGAACAATGTTACAACAACATTATAAAACCATGTTATGGGTTTAAAAGAGTCATCCATAGCACAACTGGCTAACACAATTCTCAAGAAAAGAGGTGTGTATAGACTGATTAGGAAAATCATGTTAGAAATTAGTTCATTGCAACTTCATTTAAATATAGTTGATTTTGATCTGATGGCTGTCCTCTTGGCCAACACCAAGGATTGAACCAGGGACTACCAGAGCTAGAAGTATAACCTTTTCAGCTTGAGCTAAAGAACCAGACTGAGAGTTATGGATCAGGGACACGTAACATACCAACCTCTGGGTTTACATTAATATGGTTCCCACTGCAATGTGGACAAAGTTGCAATGACCAGTTACATAAATAAACATCAAGTTAACAATCTGGGGCCAGCAGTCTACCATTTATTTTTCATTCCTTTAAATAAAATGTAGCAATTTCCAAAAATCTGCAGTACTGTGTGATTATACCAGTGTTGAGTTACAAAAGGAAGTCCACTGTGTGCATGAGATACTTATCAATTAACAGTATCACTTTCTTACATTTTATACTGCTAGCAAGAGGCAGGTTTGGAACAATCTAGTTGTGGTGGTTGTCTTTTTTGTAATCTTGATATAGTAGTACTCAGACACAGATCTTGGGACCTGTGATGATGTGGGAGGAGGAATTAATAAGGGATATTTTAGTTTGCTACTGCCAAGAGTTCTTTAAGCAGCAACCTGTTGGCAATGAGTAGTCTTAGAGAGAGACTATGGAGCCCTCTGCTGGCCTGCTCTGGGAAAACATCCACCAGCTATTGCCAGCAGCCTTTTCCTTCGATTGACAGCTATGAGATTGCTCCCCAATCTCCCACATTTCCAACCATAGAGGAAAGGGATTGGTCACATACTTCTCAAATGTCTCATTTCAAGGGATGGTACTTTTACTCTCAAAGTTCCCCCTATTCCACGTCCTCTCACATTACCAATGAAAACTTAGGCCAGAACTACCCAGAATCATAGTATTGCCGATTTATAGGACCTCTCAAGATCCCTCCCAGCCTTACATTTCCACAAGTCTGTGAAATCAAGCAACTTTATCCTGAGTCTTGTGTGTGTGTAAATCTGCAACTCCTGGAATGTTTTGCTAGATAAGAATTCCACATTTTATTTTTATTTTTAAAAAGGCAGCTTCTCGCCCTGATGTTTGCAGAGCAACACTTGAAAAACGTGTACCCAAAAGCCTCAAAAACAGGAGGCAAAGAAAGAGAGCCCAACACTTAAAAAAAAAAAAAAAAAAATCCCATGATTTTTAAGCCAATCTCATGAATTGTTTAGATGCAACTCATGATTTTTAAATCCTTGTAGTTTCCAATATTGGAATCATTAAACTAAGGTTACAGAGAAGGCTATTTATATTAAAGAAATGAAATCCATCATTTGGGTTCTTTTAAGTTTTCTGTATGTGCATTTTTGGGACTCTCATTTTGGATCTTTGCCACATGCTGCATTTGGGCCTTGGCAGGTTGAAAGGAACAATTAGCTGGCATAGGGAAGAAAGTAGAAGAAGCTAAAGGAATGGAAGTTACTTCCCCTTACAGTAAATAACCTCCATGCCCTCAAAGTCATAATTTTTTTTTTCATTTCCATTCATCCCATTTAAAGGAAAAAGTCATGAATTTAGATTTCCTTCCTGTCAAGAAAAGTAATACAACTCAAGCAGTTTCCACCTCAACACAAAAGACGGTAATTAGAATAAGAATTCTATAGCCAGTGGGAGCTGTGGCCACAACCAGAGTTGGCAAAATAATAGACAAGCTCAGCAAAACATGTGTTTGGCCTCGTCTGAAAGTGACTCCAGCAGCGGATGTCCTGAAAAATAGTCTTACAGTGTGGAAATTGTTTGTTTCAAAGGGATGCTGCCAACCTATTTAGGCTCAAAGAGTCACTTTCAAAAATTTAAAAAACAAAACAAAACCAGTTGTATATTTAAAGATTTGGGATCCCGGTCCAGAGACTGATTCCTCCATCCCTTTCTTTTGAATTGACTTATGTCAGGGGATGTTGTGACTATATTTCTTCTGTACTTCAGAAATAGAATAGCAGGACAAAGTCTGAGACACTCTGGATTTAAAAAGGATACTAATCAAAGGAAATGTTGTTAGGCCACACTAAACTGCAACCCGGGAGAAGAAAAGCAATTTCCTTTGATCCAAGTTTAGAAGTCAAACATTGACATTTTTTTTAAAAACCAAAAAAAAAAAAAAAAAAATCTACCTTCTAAAAGTTAATTGCTGTTCATAGAATAACTAAATGCAATTAAAACATACACAATTTCAATAGCCAGTTGAAAGGAGCTTCAAATGGAGTGACTTAACCTCCTACCCCACCACCACCTTAATCTAGACCAGAACCAAGAATGTCTCTATCAGTAAGGAGATCAAAATTAGATTCAAACATAAGGAAATGACACTCAGATTTCCTGCTACTAGCTGTTTGTGAGTAAGGATAATGAGAAATACTTCCTGTCTAGGACTCAATATGCATTCAGAATCAAAGGGCAAGAAAGTGAGTTATCCTTAAAAGGGACATTGTCAAGTAGTTTAGGGAAAAAAATCAGTTTAGTTTATAAAGAGTTAAAACCAATTTTACAAAAATCTAATCACATCTTCTTGTTTACACAAAAGTTGCATCACTTTAACTACACTTAGAGCCCTGCACAGATACAAAATGTGTATCCGCATCTGATTTGAAATCTGCAAAAATGATCCACGGATACAAAGTGGATATCTGTGGACTTGCAGGGCTCTAACTATACTGTTATAGTTAAAGCAGTACCACCACCCTGTGGTCTTGTCTACACTTAAAAGGTAGTGACCAATATAGCTATGCCAGCAAAACGTTATAATGTAGACCTGGCTTGGGTCACCTTTATACCAGTATAGCTGTGTCCACACTAGGGCTACATTTACACTTAAATCGCTACAGCGGCATAGCTGCAACACTGCAGCTGTGCCACGGGAGGACTTCAATGTAAACACTCACTACATCAACGGGAGGAATTCTTCCATCACAGTTGTTAATCCACCTCCCCAAGAGGCAGTAGCTAGGCTGATGGAAGGATTCTTCCGTTGACCTAGTGCTGTCCATATCAGGGATTAGGTAGGCTGTCCATACCAGAGGTTAGCTTTGGCTTTTTCACATCCCTGAGAGACATAGCTATGCCCATGTAAATTTTCAGTGTAGACCAGCCCTAGGACTTTTACTAGTATAAATATTTTGGTTAAAAAGTCAGATCCTTAATCAAAATAATTATACCTGTAGGAAAACAGCATGGAGACCAGTCCTGAAGAACAACCAGTTGGATTTAAAGGTTCATCTTGCAATGTTTGCAACCCACACACAGCAACATTATGCTAGAGCAGTGGCCCTCAGCCTTTCCCAAACTCATTTTCCGACAGAAAAAAGTTTCAGGGTTATCCCCCCTACTTGAGAGTCCATGTGCAAAAACATGGGAGCAGGACATAAAACGAAACAGAAAAAAATGGCTCATCCTAGATCAGCGAACAAGGAGTAAACAAACAGAGAGCACACAGTGAGTAGTAAATGGGATGTTTCCAATATTCAGTAAGCTGCAGCTTCAGTGGTTTCCTTCCCACCGTTTATAATGTTATATTAGTACATTACTATGCAGCCTGTGACATTAGTACAGGCAAAACAGGGAACAGTTTTAAGTCGTTTAATGAGTGGTCAAAGTGAGATGGCAAAACTCTCTCTGTTGACTGGACGCCTCCCCTCCCTCCAGCAGTGAGCGCTCCCCTCCCCCAGCCCACATTGCTACAAGCTGCAGGGCTTCCTTGGCTGAGCACGGCCTCGACAACCAACCTCTGAGGGCAAGGGCAAGGACAGCGGGGGGGCCTGCCACACACGCCCCATTGCCCCGGCAGGGCAACAAACCAGCCTAGGAGGCTCAGGGAAAGCCGGGCTGCCTTCAGGCTCTCGATCCAGTCCTCCCCTTTTCTCTACGCCCCAATCAGCCCTCAAGCCAGTGGAAATAACAAAAGGGGGGAGGGTTGTTCCAAAGCCTCCCTCCCCCCAAGATTTCCCTGGCAAGGGGGGGAAGGGAAATGCACCAGCAGCTGCGGCTGCTCACGTTGCTCTGATTCGCTTTCTCCCCCCTTGAAACTTGCAGCCAGCACAGCACGGCACAGCGGGCAGACTCACCCTCCTTGGCTTTCTTCTTTCTCGCCAGGGTCCCGCCCAGCTTGCCCAGGAAAGATTCGTCCTTTTTCATCCTGTGGGGCCGCAGCGTGGGGGAGCGGAGGGGCGCGGAGGACATTTGGCGTGTCCGGGGGGGCCTGGGAAGCTGCTGTCTCGTTTCTCTCGGCTGGGACGAAAGAGCCTCCGAGCCACGGGGCCGCAGCAGGAGGAGGAGCGGCGAGGGAAGCAGCCCGCAGGCAGCGGAGGAAAGCAAGGGAGGCTGGGCTGGGCTGGGCGGCGTGTGTGAGCCCCACACAGCGGGAAGGGGGCGGGCTGGGAAGCCGCAGGGATCAGCCGCTTCCCAGCCTGTCACAGCGCCCTGCCATGGCCTGGAAGTCCAGGGAAGCCCCTGTCGGAAGCGCCCTGCCGGTGCGGGAGCCTGGCGCTCATCAGGGGGAGCCAGCCTCGCTGCTGGGGCGCGGCCGGGGCCCTTGGGGAAGCAAATCCCGCCATGCGGCCCCGGGCTGACTGACTGACATCCACACGAGGGGGTGGCGGTGTGTCCGTGAGTCAGCACCCTCCCCCCCCACACACACACACAGACAGACAGACGGACGGGCTGTCCGCTTGGGGTTGCGGTATGGGACGGACATACAGGAAAACCCCCACGGACAAAAACCGAAACGATCCCCTAAAGTTCAATAAAAGATCCGAAGGGTCGTTGCCCTGCTGGATCTCGCTGGCTTTCCTGAGCATGTTTTCATGAGCGGGGGGAGGAGAAGGAAGGCTCCCGGCTGGAGAGGTGGTTATGAAGTGTAATGCAGGAGGCAGCTCTTCGAGGTCCCCCGCTGAGCTCTGGGCACTGCACACAGAGTGAGGAGCCAGGCCCGGCCCTGAAGAGCTGACAAGCGACACTGACAAGACAAAGGGCAGGAGGGGAGGCAGGCACAGAGACGTGAAGTCATCTGCCCCAAACCCGGGGCAGAAGTGGGAATACAGAGCCTGGTGTCAATGATCACAGCTCCATTGCAACCACAGCGACGGTCAGAGCTCACAGGCTGGTCTCCTACTCCCCAGTGCAGTGCCCCATCCATTACACCACTCAGCCTCTCAAACAGTAGATCTTTTATTGCCTCCTTCTCTCCCATCCTGTCTTGTCATCTTAGGCAGCAACCCTGCAATGAGTTCCAGGAGGCTGGGTGGCTGCACCTACTGAAACCCCACTGAGTTCAGAGTGGCTCCCCCTGGGCACAGATGTGCAGAGCTGATTATAGGATTGAGGTCATTGCTCTTTGGAACAGGAACTATGCCTTGTTCTATATTAGTACAGCACCTAAGGCAAAGGCATGCAGATCCCATCGGGGATCTCTGGGCCCTACTTCTATATAAATAATCAGTCCCAGCAAACAAAGAAAGCATACCAGGCAAAGTAACTCATGATCCTGCTGAAATCTATTATTTATCACTTTCTAGCCACCATGAGTGTGAATAGGTGTTTCATAGAACACACATAACAACAGATCCCAAAGAGGTTACAAATTTTTAGGCTATAATCCTGCCAAGTTTTATGCATATGTTTAATTTAATAATTACATTGAGGTCAATGAAACTGCTCCAGTACTTAATGTTAAGCACATGCCTTAGGCTCCAATCCTGCATGCTGTTCCATGTGAGTATGTGAAAGTCTATGCTATAATGGTTACCACTTTTACAAGACTACGATCATTTTTTTTTACGAAGTATGCCTTGTGAGATATCATTTGAAAAGTCATAATCTGCTGAACATCATTGCCCTGTTAAAATATGCATAGCTATACTATATGCGGAGTTATAACATCCTACTGTATGATTATTACTGAAATGTATTTTAATTCTGGTTAACACCCACATACCAATTTTTTCAGAGTCAAAGACACAGTAGCACGCTGGAAAGGTGTTAAAGGACCATCACCTACTTAAGCAGCCATCCTTCAGCAGGAGGAGGGGAGGAAGCTGTAAACAAGAAATTTACATTTCATCACAGGGATGATTAAAACCTCACATCCACAACAGACTGTGTGTTACCATGACTCAGCAGGGATGTTTCTAGCACAAGAAACTGAATTATAAAGAGGAAGGAAAATACTTGACTTCACCTCTCCTCCTCCCATCTCTCTGGTCATGACAGCGACAATGCTCAAAGAACTGAACTAGGGGGGGGGCGGGGGGAGTTGTCCCAGGCTCAAAGGAGATGCAACTTGTGAAATTTACAGAAGTGTATGGTGAAGAAAACCTTTGCTTTTAAGTTCACATAGCTTGTTAAGTTAGACATTAGCTTGCATATTACTCTTTTGTTTTCTTTTGTAACCAATCCTAACTTTTATGCATCATCACTTGGAGTCACTTCAAATCTTTCTGTAGTTAATAAACTTCTCTTATTTTTTCATCTTATCTTAACCAGTAAGTTTGAATTAAAGTGTGTGGGAAACTCCATTTGGGATAACAAAGCTAGTGTGTATATCATTTTCCTTCGATGGAATGAGGGACTTTCTATGAGCTTGCATTGTTCAGTAGTATGCTGGACAATACAAGATGCACATTTCTGGAGGAGCAAGGTGGGGACTAAGAATTTGCAGGTGTTGCCCTATATGTAATTCATGAGTGACTGGTCAGAGTGCTCACGTATTTAGTTGGGGGTTAGTTGCATGCTGAAGGCTGTGTGATGAGGCCAGGAGTGGCTGTTCAGACAGCATAGTAGTGTAAAAGGCACCCCAGACTTGAGAATTCAGGGAACACAGTTGTTCAACAGTTCAGACTGTACTTCAGGGAATGTCATAGAGCAGTCCCTTCCCTCCACAGAGAGCCTCACAAAAGTCAGTGGGGCTCCACGCAGGGATCCACCCATACAGAATAATTTGCAAGATTGGGACCTTAATGATGAATAGAGAAGTGAGAAACTAAGAGGGTGGGGAGGGAAAGGGATATTTTTCTGAGATATGACTAGATGGTGACTCATCTGAGGCAGACATAACCCTTCATGGTTGATGTACAATGTTTTCAAATGTGAACACTTGTATTTCTTGTGGTTGATGCAGCAGAAGTGAGTTTTTAGGAGCAATCCAAACACTGGGAGGGCGGAGGGGACTAACAGATTTTGGAAGGGCCTTCCTACCTGCCAGGGCAGCATGGAAGAAGGCCTGGAGGCATATGTCTGAGCAAGAGAAAAAAGGGGTGTAAGGGCTGATGTCATTGACCAAGTGGAAGTGGAGGGAAAATACAAAATGGAGATCAGATTAGAAGTATGTAGGGGTTGTGTGAAAGCAAGGACGAGAAGTATGAACTCTTTGCATATGGAGAAACAGAGAAGAAGGTGCAGTTTTTTTCTGTTTGTTTTAAACTTTTTACAAGTTATGGAAGTTATGAGGGGGGATTATGCTAAGTGGGGGTGATCTAGCTCAGTAGTTTGTGTTTCTATAGCAACTTTCACTGAAGTAATTCAGAGCAGTTTTTAAATATAAAGTGACTGTTAATTAACAATCCCCCTTCTGTCTGAAAATCTTTTACCTGCTATTGTTACAAGTAACATATAACATGAATGTAACAGAGATTTTTTTTAAATTCCCATATTGCTTTGGTTTGTTTTCTTTGTGATTTGACAGCACTTTGGGTATAATCAATTTCACATTGTTCCTTGCATGATAAATTTAATCAACTGTCCCTGTTTGTGTGAATTTTTCACAAATCAACAGAGGAGAGAAACCTTTTAACATTTTATATGAAAACTGGATTTTGAAAAAGCACCAAATCTGACAGCAAGTCTCAACTACATGTGGACAACCAGAAGCTACTTTTAACTTTTTTTTAAATTGACTACATTTCAAGTTTTACCCTCTCCCTTTATTTAAGCCTTCTACTGTCCCTGTGAATCGGGTAAAGTTTTCAATCTGACTTTCAATCATCTCAGTTAGTGGGTGCAATCAAGAGTGAATATTTTACTGTTATACATTCTGCATATAGGCAACAACTCATAAAGTCAGTACTGCAATATAATAAAATATTTCTTTACCTTTTAACATTGCACTATAAACTTTGCTATTGTAATGAATTTGTTGGGTTTGCCATTCAGTAAATAGTTTTGTTTGGAAACGACAACCTCTAATAAACTTAATTACTTTTGCCTGTGACTTTCATGGTAAAAGTATGGTTACTAAATCTTACATCTTGCAAAGACTTAAGAAGCATTTTAGCACCATGAGCAGTCCCATTGGCAACACATAGGATCAAGGCCTAAAGCCAGGCAGTATCTACTAAAAACTTCCAGGTTACAGCCCAGGTAGTTTACTGTGTGGTTACTAGATGAGTATATCTTGAAAATAGACATGAAATATTTGTCCTACAGAACCAACTTGTCAAAATATTTGATTCATGTTGTAAAACAACATGCCTACTTAGTGACACAGTGTCACGGTGTGATGGAGCATTACAATGTCCAAGATATAGTTGAGAGTCACTCTGAAAACTGGGATTGGCCAGTGGCAAGAGGATAAGGGGCAAAGTCACTTCCATGACCTCAGTTCCAGATGCAGCATCTGGCTCACAGTGAGCTTCTTGCTCCTGTCTAGTTTTCTCTCTGGGATTAACAGAGTCACAGTAGACAAGCAACTTGTCAAAAATCTCACTGTTCAGCAAAATTAGAACCCCGGAGCTCCATGCCTTCCATCTTCTTCTCATGTATCCTGCTCACCAAAGACTAGAACTCAGGCCCTTCTGGCCTGGCCTGCCATTTGATCATATGCCTCTGTACTTATCAGATGTGAGCTAAGGTGGTTTGTGAAAAAAATATTTTACTGAATTTGGCCTTTAATGATAAAAGTACACACTTGCATTACATTAGGTATATGTCTTGGTTGCTAAGCAGATAAATTGAACAATTATATACTATTGTATGGTATTTCAATCAATTTTTCTTCCTGCCAGGAAAAGGATGGTTCATGTGGTTAAGGAAGATAACTTGGAACTGGAGACCTGGTTTTTGTTCCCAGCTTCGTCAGACTTCCTTTCTTTATGCAAGACACTTCTCTTCTCTATGCCTCAATCTCCTCATCTGTTAAAATGTGAATAATGGCCACCTCATAAGGACACTTTGCATCTTAATCCATTAATACTTCTAAAACATTTTGAAAGCTTTGGCTGGATAGCACAGTGCAGTGGGTACCATAAACACTTATTAGTATTTACCTACACCACTGTATTTACCTTTTACTGCAGTATTTTCTCTATCCTGCTTCTCTGGTGAGCCAGGAAACTTATTCCCATTTTACAGATGGGGAAACTGAGGCACAGAGGGAGTAAGGTCCAGATTCAATAAGTTACTTAGGTGTCTAACACCCATTTAAATCATTGGGAGTTGGGAGCTTACATACCTTTGTGGATCTAGGCCTAAACAATTTGCCCATGGTGCTGCCACAGTGAGTCACTGAAAAGCTGGGACTGTAATAAGGACTCAGAACTCCCACTTCCATGTTCTAATCACTAAACTATCCTCCCTCAGGTATCCAGATGTCCCACAACCTAGTACTCTGTTTCCTCAACGGTTACTGCTGTACTAGGGTGCAAGGGCTTTAAAAAAATATTAAGCCTTAGCACACGGATGTATTATGTCTTTTGAAATCTGCAAGATTTTCTGGAGCAGCTCATCTTGCTGTGCTACTTTTCAGTATTCACTATAATCCTAAACACAAAACAAAGTAGTCTGTGGTCTCTTAGATGCCCCGTTATCCCTATTTTAATCAGACATCCCTCCCTCAAGCCCTGGAGGTACTTGATCTTTGGCCCTGACTGTGGATTGATCCTGTAGCATGTTTGTGTATGAAGACTCTTTTGAGGGTTTTTTTTTTAAGCCTTGGTACTTCTCTATTGAAGGAATAAATAATCCCTGTCTCCTGAAAAAACAGTGCAGCAGCTTTTAGAATTTCTGAGTCAGAGGATAAGGAAATGATGCATGATACCAATTTTACCACCTCACTATGGGTGAAATTGTCCCCTCTGCCAAGGACCCATACAAGGCCTATGATCCTTTAAGTCCCACCTAAACACTCAAAATGGGACTTAAGTGATGCACAGGTCCATGCTGGCTTTCTGCCTAGGGCTGAATTTTTACCTTGTGTGATCTGTTTAGAGAATCTTGGATAAAGTGTGCAGAAAGCATTAAGCATTCCAGTTTGCTCTCTCTCTCTCTCACATACACACATTTCAACTGAACTAAATATTAAATATTTCTGATGAATGTTTCTCTTCTTTGAGCTGTAACCAAGATGCAGATCTTGCTGCCTAATTTTGCATATTGCATTAATAAAAACACATATCTTGTTGAACATTCCTGTGTTTCAAAGATTTCAGTAAACACACTGCTGCCTATTACACTGACTAAGCTTTACTACTGAAGCATATCATTGCATATTTTAGCAGAAGTATTTCCATAACATGGGAGGGTGGGGTTGCATAATTTTTGTGATGCAGCTATTGTACTAGGAAGATTTAAACACTTTATAGATGTACTTCGGTAGTCAAGCTGCACTTTACTAAATGGAACATATATCCTACGAGCCTTTTTTATGTGCAATACAAATACTTACAAACAATCACAAGGTCTATCCACCCATTAAGTTGGGAAACCTGTGATGTACCTGGGTTGTCTGCACAGAGATGAATTTCATCTTTAGAGGGTATACTGGTCACTCTGCACTATTTTTCCATCCTAAATAAAGTTAACTTTCATACTACTGCAATATTTGTTGAGGGGAAAAGAGGACTTGCACAAAGAGCAAATAAATGGTAGTTTTATATAATCTAGAGAGGTACAGAGAAAGCATTTTATTGCCTACCTTGTTCACACAATATTAGATCTGCATACAGCTTTGGGAAAAACATGCAATTAGTAAAGGAACTAATTGCATCTTATTTGCATGGAGCAAATGAGGCAGTTTTCCAAACTGATGTTTTCAGTCTTTGAATACATTGAAATAAGGTAACTGAATACAGAAAATATATACTAGAAACTGCTAAAGGTACAAATGTTGATCAGCAGCATGACTAGCAGAGTGCATATTTCATTTGCTAAAGTTTCCACTGAAGTGTTAAAATATGCATAATTTTTAGGACCCATTGAAATAAATGGGTGTGCAGCTGACAGAGTAGATTATATGGTTGATTCAGTAAAATATGAAAGCATGAAACTCAGTCAGTAAAGCTCATGAGCTAACATGCAGTCTAGAGAGCATAGAAACCTTCACTGATTTAAACCAGCAAATCAGAAAAATACAACACTTGAGATATAAAGTACTGTATGCAAATATCTTCTAATCTAGCTGTGATTCTTTTGGGAAGGGAGGTAGTATTTATAAACAGAACTGGTAACATTTAGAGAATAAGCAAAAATGGATTAAATAGCTGCTGCATATACACAACAAAGAAAGGTAGGATTATTAGGGAGCAGGAAAGGGAAAGTGTGATGGAGTGGTAGGACTCAATACCCAGCCAGCACTCTGATCACTTAAACACCAATTAACTCCCCTGGGGTGGACCTGTCTTGCCTAATTAGTGGATTAGAATGGGGTGGAGAAGACTAGTGTGCTAAGTAGCTCATTAATTCACAGGGTAAAAGAAGAAGGCTAGTAGAGCCAGACCCAAGAAAGTTCTGAGTGGAAAGATCACTGCCCTTCACTTGGTAGTTAGCTGAGATGAAACTGATGTCGTCAACTCCTGTATGGATCAGTAAGGGGCTGGGAAGAGTAATGAAATCAACTGCCTTGGAGTGTTTAACAATGAAAAGTGTCTGAATACTCTGTGGACAAAGATGACTTTGCCCTGCCAGAGAGGGCATAAGCTTCTCACAGGGAAAATATTTTAGAATATTGGAGATCTTCATTTAAGTCAGATCACAATGAATATAAGCAAGTGATCCACTTTTCTACATAGGGGATGAATAACTTAACTCTCTATAATTCTACTAGCTGTTTTACACTCCTTAAAAACCTTATTTAGTTAATCTTTTAGGCAAACTGGCCGTGGCTTTTTTAATCCATGATGCAGAAGGTGTAGGAGCTTGAGTACAAAAAATACAAGGTGTCTCTAAGGAGAGGATCGCTAGAGCACCAGAAAGGCAAACTACATTAGCCTTCTAAACAATTACCTTCCAGAGTGAATGATACACCAGTATTTTTTATCCTAGAGAAAAGATCACATCTCCAGAGTTGCTCTGCATACTGGTTATGCAATTCCTTTGACCGAGTATCCATTAGGAAATCTACCCAAGAATGTACGAAGAGCGCTGAAAGCTTGCTGCTTTCATCAGCAGAAATTGGTCCAATAAAAGATATTACCTCACCCACTTGGTCTCTCTAAGAGCATATATTAGGAATAAAGGATTACATTTGGAACTTAGTTCAGGATCTGCTTTTGATTTCAGCACATATTGTTGGTTTCGGGGTTGAGAAAGTTCAGGATGTATCTTTAATAATTCAGAGTCATTTGAATGTTGCCAAAGTTCTTTTCCCACAATTTTTCCATTTGCCTCTATTTCAAGTTGCATGCAAAGTTTTGTACTTAGTTCAATATTTTAAAGTATGTGAAGAGGTCATTATAAATAAGCATGTCAATGGAACTATGTTTGAAACGTCACAAGATAATGGTCTCCTCTCACTCCATACATATACAGGGCAAAGGTCTCCTATTGTCTTATGTATGTTGAGAAAAACCAGAGACATCTATTTTCAAACTAGGAAACCATTATATAGGACTGGTGTTCTATTATGCATAGATCTAGCTGTACTAAACGATAAGCCCCTTACATACAGTTGACAATATTACAGTTACAATACTTTTTTTCTGTTATATCAAGTGACTGACAGGTTTTATTGAGTCCGGACTGTGCTATTTAACTGATGCTACTGACTTGCTTCAGAACATTTTAAAGAGCAGATGTAGTGTATCTTCTTGAATTGAAGACTGGCTTATGCATGGAAGTAAAGATTATTTTATTTGTATGTAAGCTAAATTGACTGGCTGCAGGCTGATTTCTCCCTTATGCCCCCTGGACATGAGTGTACGTGAAACAATCTGACTGGCAGAGAATCCATTCAGTACCATAAGGCTGGCCCCAGCATGGGTGAAACATTGCTGATAGCTATAGCTAGTAGCTAAAAGAGTTCTAGCACAGACCACTTTGGACAGGGTTGTAAAACTGCCATAGATTTGATTGCACAGTTTTAAGAAGAAAAAAAATCCTTAGGTTGTGGTCAGGAGGTATTACGAGGATGGCCATGAAGTTCTCTGTGTTTGCAAGCAGTCATAACCCATCTCCCATGAGATTTCAATCTGCCAAATGCACATTCAACAACCATTCTATACCTGATGAGAGTGTAAACAAACTGTCTTTTGCCAAGACCTCTATCAAAGTACAGTTTATAAGTACAGGCCATAAGAGGTATGCAGCATCCCCTCAAATAACGGTGGCACAGTAACTCCGTTTGTGAGTGTCATTTGGTGGGAATAATGCCCCAGCCTGTCCATGAATTAAGATTCCTGATCAGCAAAAAACATCATGAACTTCTCCAGTGTGATCTACATTGACATTAACAGAATGACCTCTGTGATCCATGAGGGCCTGCATGACAATGGAGTAGTACCCTTTGCGGTTTATGCAACTATGTGCTCCTTGAGGGCAAACTATAAGCACGAGTCACATAAATGGCCCCAGCACAATTTGGAAACCTTATTCTCTCAAAGACAGCAATTACTTCAGGAATATCTTTTATGCTGGTCACCTTGGGATAAACCATATGCCTGATTGCCTCAGAAACCTTCGCTACCACCACTCTACCCTCAGTCCACTTTCTAATACCAAACTGGCTGGCAATGGACCTGTAGCCATCTAGGGTAGCCAGCTTCCAGAGTTACAGTAGCCTGCTTATGGACCGGCATGGCCACCCTCATGTGTGTCTAAGTGGGAGGGACAGGGCAAGATGCTCACAAAGTTCCAAAAATGTAACTTTCTTTATAAAAAATTCTGTACCCATTGCTGCTCACCTCGGGTCTGTATGACGATGTTACCACCACTCTGCTCCAGAAGCGCCAGTCTACATAGGAGCAGCAGCCTCAGCCAGTTTGACTCTGCCATGTGCATCCTCCTCCATCATAAACTCTGTCAGGTGCCCTTTGGTGGATCAGAAAATTGTGCCACCAGTGTCTCATGGAAGCTCTTCCCATTCCCTGACACAGGAGTGAAAGTGCAAGTGAGTTCTTCAAAAGGCACCTCCTCCATGTTGCTCACTTCAGCTGCTGGAAGTGCACAGACCAAAATGACTGCTCAGTGGGCTGTGTTGTTCAAACTTCCTGTAATGTGTAGGGTGGACAGTCAAGTTTGCCCACACTGCACCACAGTCAAAGAGCTAGTGGCCACATTTTGGGAGGGCACTAGGGAGTCGGGGAAATGGTTGGTTTGACTGCAGTCTGTGTGCTGCAGCTTGGACACCAGAGTTTCAGGTTCAAGCCTAGGTTAGAAAATTCTTAACCGAGGGCTGACAATCAGTGCAGACACTCAAGCTGTGGGTTCTCTAACACAAGGTCAGATGACTTGAGTCCTACTGACTCATCTTACAATGCAGTGTAGACATACTCCCAGAGGCCTCAGCAATAAGTTTCACTTAGAGGTATGTCAACTACAAGCATGCTAACCTGGAGTGATCCATGCAAGTAAAAGTGTTTGATGTATATGACTGCTTCAGGGAAATACTTCCACACACAGCACTTCAACTCTTATAAAGGCAATATATGCCAAAAAATATATGCCACTCTGTCTCTCATAGCAGTTCAATATTAGATCAAAATTTTCTGGAAATCAAGGTTGAGATTAACTGTAATTTCTTAGTGTGAAAACAAATTTTTTATAGATGTTTGTGACTCAATTCAAGAATGTCACCTTGCCTTTTAAAATGACTGATGGTTGTGGATTTGGTATTCTCTAGCCCTAGAAAATAAAAGATTTTAATTGACCTGTCTTTCCATCTGGCAGCAAGCCTCATGTGTATATAAGGAGCTTTTTCATATCTCTGGAGAAAGCGATCAAACTAGTAGAAACTCATCTAATTTAGAAACTTGAAAAACTTGGACAAATTATACTTTGAACTCCCATGAAAGAATGCTTACATAACCCTACAGCATTTGTTATGTAAATATTCCCATTCCTACTAAAAAATCTTTTCCTACATCAAAATGGGTAAAGAACACTATAGGGAAACACTCATTTCTTGAGTCCCTTAATCTAATGAGACTTCTTATAACAGTAAAAAAGTTGTCCATCACAATTACTTTGTTAAATATGAATTTATCATGTGGTAAATTTTAATTTCAAGAAGTAAATTGCATTTTCTTTACAATATGCTGCTGCTAATGATTCAATCATATAAAGGTTCTTTACAATGATACTGTTACTCACAATCATATCACTATGAGTGGAGCAGCAACTTGCATTAACACCAAAATGTGTGGGGTGAAATCTTGGCCTCAGTAAAGTTAATGGGAATTTCACCAGTGAGTTCAGTGGGACCAGGATTTCACTCCTGGGTTTTACAGCTTTAGCCATTAAAGTCACAGTATTTTGTAAGTGTGATAAATCTGAAACTTCAATAGGATAGAGCGAGTCAAGAGAATGTGTTCCTGCTGGATGATTAAGTAGGCCCTGGACTATTTTCAGGTAGAGGATCAGTTCTGGACAATGGCTCAAAAGGACTTAGACATCAGGAAAACCAACTGAACAATGTAATGTAATTGAGCTGCATTAATTGATGTGCAAGAATCTACTTCTCCAGTAGGAGTAATTTTATTATTATTTTTAATTTCTACAAAAACAAGAGAGTAGATTTTGATGTAAGGCAAGCAGATTTTATGCCTGCGCTGGTACATTTCAATGACAATTTAGCAAGCCTGTTTTAAATTTATATGGAATAAATCTATTGAAGTATCTTGAAAGCATTCATTAGAACAGGGCAAGTAATTTACATTAGCATCCTTAAATAAGAGTACTTTTAAATCTCAAAAATATGCTTAACCATGATAGCAGAGTGCAATTTTAAAGTGAAATGAATATTTAAGAGAATAAAAAGTCAAAGCTGGCTTTTGATATACAACCAAGTAATATAATAGTGGTATCTGGTCTCAAATATAGAAGTTGACAACATTTTTTTGCAATTGCTGCAGAAGGTATTGAAGTACAAAATGCAGCTTTTAAACTTGGCACTGCAAGATCTGACTACAGCACAATATGAGAAAGTATTTTAACTACCTGCTTCACAGATTCTAAAGAATCAGCTGTTTTTCAATCAAGAACATCTAGTAGTTATTCTTTGAATTTTACTATTTACTCATTCAGGACAGTTGGGTTCAAATTTTTCAAAAGGGCTGTCAAAGTTTTTAGGGTTCAATTTTCGATATAGCTCATTCTACAATATTCAAAAATAATATTTTAATCAAAGTACTTTCCTTCAGGTATAACCATTATGCTTGTTGCACACTGAAAAATGCTTGATACTGGAATTTTTCATGGTGTTCTCCCTACTTATCCAACTTGGCACGATTGAAACATAGAAAAAGAATATTCAAATGTATTAATGTTTAGATGGTATGTATACAGTAGGTCATCCTAAACATTTATTTGGCTTACAGTTGAAAGGGTTAGGGTTTTATGAAACAAGCAGTCCAATGACAATTATAATGCTGTAGAGTTATCCCAACATTAGTTTCCAGTGCACCTATTTTTTCAATTTAATTATCAACAGCCGCAGTAAAAGTTAAAAGCTATAATAGCTTTAAAATCCCATGAAAGGGTCCACCTGCCTTTGATAAAAATCATAGGTACAATACACCTTTCCAGCATAATTCTTTAATGTAGTTTAATGTAGTGAAGTCTGAAAGGTTAATCACCCAAAGGCATATTTATACTTCAAGGATAAAAAACTGGAACCATTTTGAGCCATATTTTATTCAAGCGTTCTCTTTTTTGACAACAGTATGAAGTGTTTCTGTAATATTACAGGAATCTTATTCCAGCTCCAAACTGGACACCATCACATATCCTGAAAGAAAAAGGCAATACATTGCACAGAATTAGTGTGATACACAAGGTATTAGTTTATCTTTGGACAATTCCCTCCTCCTCAGATTTTCACTATTTCTAATCTTTGAAAAATTAAATTACAATTCAAATATATTTTGAGACTGTTGAGCTGACAAAGGTTCCTTAAAAGAAAAAGAAAACAAAAAAACAAAAAAAAAACCCCAACCCAAAAACTACCATGAAAAATTTCCATCCTTATTGGCCTATCGGTAATGGAAGATTACAGGACAAATTCTGCACTCACTCACACGACCTCTAGCTCCAATGAAGTAATAGAATTTGGCACTACAAAACTTTAAAGATCCAGCTTAACTATGTCAACAATTCAGAAAATAAAACCTGAGGTGAAAAGTCTATTTACAAAATCTGAAACTGTATTCCCACTGAAGCTTTCCCATTGTGTATTATACCATTTGCTTGGTAGATAATATCATAGCTGTCTGCAAAATTCAATTATAACCTCTTCCCCCATTATCAATGCCTAACTTTCTGAAAAACTCACTTTTTCAAAGTGTGAAATTCCATGTCTGGTAACCTTTAAACATTTTTGGATGGATAAGGAAAACACCATCAGCTGGTTGAATCTGAGTTTCCATATTGTAAAGAAATAAAAGCTGCTATGCTTTTATTCATACAATTTCAAAAGATGAACTCAAAGTTCAGTGAACTTTGAAACCTGAGAAATAAATGGTTCTAAATTGAGAAGTACTTCTGAAACCAATGTGGAAAAAGTTGGCTGAAAGAAGAGTGCTTCAGTGCTGAGAAATCTCCAAAGAATAAGCAAAACTCTAAAATTCTCAGTGAAGCAGATAAATAAGATTCTAGTACTCTCAAAAAGTAGTCAATATGCTAAAATAAGCTATAAACACACAAACCTGTCACCACTCTGTACTCCCATAGGCATACAGTAGTTAAGTTCTAATCTAGCAATGTTTCCAAGTCTGAGCACTATTCCAGCACCATAAGACCATCGGATGCACTCAGCCAGCTTCCGGAGATGAGCTTTGGGACCTTCACCTGAGAAGTGAAAGAAACATTTGGAGAATGGGAATCAAAGCATAGAGTCAAGAAGTTCAAGAGTCAACTATGTTTTCAGGGCCAATAACCCAAGCACTTTGGAACATCCATTACAAACAAAGTGTCTAACCCCTTGTACATACAAAGTGCCTACAACTCCCAAGGATCCTCAGCATCTCAGATCAAAACCACACACTTCTGAGATTCAGAAACCACTACTCTGCACTCCCTTTCTGGTGTTTAAAAGCCACTTTCTAATTTCCATGGTTATGGTATCCAGTATTAAAGAGAGCATTTAGAATCTTCAATACATTTCTAATTTTAAAGCAGATTCCTATGCTGTTCAATTGTGTATTCAATGCACCTTCACTGCATGAGTTAATTTGCCTCTTCCTTCAAACTAGACAACAAATGTCACTATAATATTAGCTGCTCACCCATTATCTCCAGCAAAAGAGCTGAAGAGACTTTGGAAGAAAAGGAAGCCGAAGGAGTAAAGGGGAGAAGAATCAAACTAGCTATTGCAACCTCAGACAAGTTATAGTACCACTACTTTTTAATCCATCTGAGCATAGAATTCTAGTCTGATTCTTCTGCTTGCCTCTTGAGAGTGGGCATTAAGCAAGCACACCAGAAGGTGAACAAATAAGTATATGGAAATACCACAATTAAACTTCCAGCCACTGCTTCTGCAACTGGCCCAACAGACTTTAAAATTAAGCGCTATAGATAGAGAACTATTAAAGTTACCATTCTACCTGACAATCTTTCAAATATATGGGCTACCAAAAGTTGCCTTTTATTAGCCCACTAAATTATATGCTGTAAACCAATAGCTTTGAGTAAACAAATGTCTAACAACTCTATTCTGCTATTATGCTCTTTGGACTTGGAGGATCAGGTTGTCATGGTTTATAAGTATCTTGCTTCTTACCATAGTTAAGATTGCAGAGGTTTCCAGCATTGAGGAAGAAGTGTGTTCTAAAGAGGTCTCCAAATCCCCCACGACCTGGCCGAAAAGGGAGAGGTGTGTACAAGTGCAGGCCTCCAGCCCAATAGGCTTCTCCTCCCAGGTAATCACCTATATGGGGAAAACATTTCAAAAACAACATTTACTATGGAATATACCAAAAGGAAACTTTTCTACATGAGATACAGGAGGAACTTCCTAAATTATTTAATATAGCTACAACCCATTTACTATAGGTTCCCAACTCTCCCCATCCCCACCTCAAACAAGGATAAATTAACACTTATCTAACACTCTTTAATTGTCCAAAGTGCTCTTCCCTTTTTATCTCTGCCTTTAGACAAGCTATTTGAGCAGGGACCCATTAGGTGTTCAGCATAGTCCACCTACTGTACACCTCTGAAACAGATATCCCCATTTTAAAGGAATGGAAATGATATGGTTAAGTGACTAGCTTACAGTCTCATCAAGCAGCTGAGCAAGGATAAGAAGTGAGGAAGCTTCTGGCTCCCAAACCCCTATCTCAGCTTACACTACACCTCTTGCCTAAACAAAACCCCATGATTATATATAAACTACATGAGTACGTGCAATTCCAAATATAGATTCAGTATGATCACTACTATAACCACATTTCGTTTTGATTTTTAAATCTTGGAAGGTAGTTTGCGAAAAATCAAAGTGACCCACTGGAGACTGAAATCTACGTCACTCCTGTAAACAAAGATCAATAAATTCAGATGAAGCTTCTGAAGGTCAAAGAGATTTTGTTAGCCCTGTCTCTTGCAATGATGTCTTAAGAAAGAAGCAGGGCTACTGAAGCAGTATTAATTCTGTCTCACCCACAACTAGTTTTAGTACTAGCCACACACACAAAATCTTGATACCTTTTGAAGGATATTAGGAAGTTTAAAATATTCCTTTAGAAAAGAGAAAGTTTAGAGACTGTGTAAGGGGTAGAGATACAATACCCTAACCATCCCTACATGCACAGTCAGTTTAGAGAAGTATAAGTAGTCTAGAAATATAACTTGGGGCTACTGGCTTTGTTCCATTGTGAATTAGTAACATAATGAGAGATCCAAGACACCTAAAACTTCTCACACTCTTGGGATTATACCCACCTGTTCTGAGAGAAAATGTCAAAGGCAGAGTGAGCAATTTCCAGTTACTTCAAATCTGTAATAAGTGTAACAAAGATACAAACCCTAGTCTTAAAATGATTAACATTATGGTGTTGATATTAGATTGGGATTTAAGAGTCTCAGACCTTCACTTTGGGGTCCAATGCTGTACATACTGAATCCACGCACACTTGTTGGTCCACCCAGGTAAAACCTAATTAACAAAGTCATTTTTAATCAAATAAACCATCCTTAATAAAAGTATTCTAATTAAATTGTAAAATATACACATCAATTCTTTGAAATTTATATTCAGAGTTACAGGAAACCTTCTTACAAGTTAAATGAAATGCTTTTAAAAAATACAAGAGCTGTAAAAAACTCAAATCAATGACAATGACATATTTAGGCTTCATTTTAAAATGTTTTTTTAAAAAAATTAAATATTTGAAAAAAATCAATCTTTATTTACCAAGACCAAAATACAGAGGTCTGGCATTTCCCTTCCTATGACTGATGTCACAATCAGTGTAAGAAATGCAGTGTCTTTACATGGTTAGGTGCTGGTGGTATCCACCTTTGGAAGAGACATGCAGAATCCTGAACTCAGTTCTCAGTTAAGTTCCAACTATCTTAATATTTTCTATTGCATCTGTAACATGGTATGTAAATACTGCTTGAAAAGTTAAAGCAGTTCCCAGGAAAATTATTTACAAGTATCAAAATCTAAATATTTATTGTTACAAACCTTAGCAAATTTTTGTATTTTAAAGCCTGAGATAGAATACAACACCGTTAAAAGATGGGTTTTACCTCTCAATGATATTTACCTTCTCTGCAATAGTTCCTAAATTTACAATGAGTAATTCTGCAAATATTACAGTAAATTTAACTACTGAAGGTGACATATTTGCTATTGAATAGCAACCAGTGCAAGTTTATATTTATAACAACCTTTATTATGGAAATGATAAATATGAGGTATGCTTAAAATGTTAATGTGGTGCTCAAATTAAATAGGATCTTGCCTTGTTTAGTACCCATAACTATAAATAAATAAATAAATAGATACATACATACATAAATAAAATCTTCCTCCCCTTCTTAATGCAAAAGAAACAGCAAATATAGAGTTTTCACACTATATTGCCTGAGTTTACAGAAAACAATGGAAACAGGAATTAAATGCATTACTTGCCTATCGGCAATACTGGAGGGCTTATCTCCAATAGGTACCAACATTCCACCCCAGAGAGATGTGGACAAAACCTTAGGAAAAAGCAAATTTGTTTTTTAAATTCTGTATTATTCAGATACTGTACAACAGTGTTGGTCAAATTCTGCCAGTCAACACACATGCAGAGCTCCCACTGATGTCACTAGAAGTTACATGAGATCTGGATATGGCTTGTATGTAGAATTTGATCACCTCTAAACAAATGTATTTTCAGAAGAACTGTTGGTCACTGCTGCCCTCTTTCTAAAGTATGCAGCGTTACATTATTAAAAAAAAAAAAAAAAGTTAAAATACATGTAAAATAAAATAGTGCTATTTTTCAGTTTGAAAGTCTAAAGTCTGGCTCACACTCTCCCAGCCATTTTCATATCCTGACTCTTTTATGCTTTTCCCCCAAAATAAAACAAACCATCATTCTGACATCAACTACTCCCTGTGATTGCAACATTAGAGCACACTTTTTCCCTAGTGAACATCTATTAAGAATGGAAGCTATAAGGCCCCTGTAATTTAAAAAAAAACAAAAAAACCCAACTATCTCCTAGCTGATATAACAGAATATGTCAGGTAAATTTACAGGTAACCAAATCACAATAATAAACTGTACTGGTTGTTTGCATTGTGTTCAGAATAGAAGGAAAATACTGTTGGGCAACTGGGTCTCCCAAAGACTATAAAAAAATCTATAGATTAAATTATAAAAAAGTTATAGTTTTACTACAGATACACAGACTCTCAGTATATACAACCTAAACACAGAAGGCCAAATTCTTAAACACTTACTTACATTTAATAATACTTTAACTTCAGCCATTTTCTTCAGTGGCACTACTTGCAAAGCACTACTCTGAATGAGTATAGGTGACAGAATCTGGCTCAGGATTATTAACGGAAGAAGTAAGTAGACAGCAATTCAGAGCCATGTGTGCACTGCTGTAATGCATTTTATGTTAAACCTACTCAAAAGTTTACGTTCTTGTAAATCAATGGAATAGCAGAATGTAGCAAGCAACAGCAACAAGGAGGCCGTATTGATCTTTACAACTTCTGCATGACTAAAGCATATCTTCCAGAAAGGCATTCAGTTCTGATCTGACGACATCAAGAGATGAATAATCCAGCATTCTCTTGGTAGTTTGTTCCAGTGGTTGTTTGTCCTGATTGTTAAAAATGTGTGCCTTATTTCTAATTTGAATTTGTATGGCTTCTGCTTTCAGCCACTGGTTCTTGTTGTATCTTTCTCCACTAGATTAAAGAGTCCTTTAGTACCCGATATTTCATCCTCTTGAAAGTACTCACACTCTATAAACAAGTTACCTCTCAATCTTCTTTTTGATAAGATAAACAAATTGAGCTCTTTAAGTCTCTGACTAAGTTATTTTCTCCAGCCTTCAAATCATTTTTGTGGTTCTTTTCTGCACCCTCTCCAATTTTTCAGCATGTTTTTTAAAATATGGATTCCAGCACTGTATGCAATATTCCAGTATTGGTCTCACCAATACTATACAGAGGCAAAATCACTTCCCTATTCCTATTCACTGCTCTCCTGTTCATATATCCAAAGTTGCATTTGCACATTTTGCCACACCACTGCACTGGGAGCTTGTCCACTATGACCCATAAATCCTTTTCAGAGTTACTCCTTTTCAGGATACAGTCCCCCATTCTGAGAGTATGGACTGCATTCCTACTTTCTAGATGTATAACTTTGCACTTAGCCATATTAAAATGCATTTTGTTTAAATCAGCCCTATTTACCAAGCAATCCAAATTGCTCTGTATGATTGCACTGCTCCCATCATTTACCAGTCTGTCAATCTGTGTGTCATCCACAAATTTTATCAGCAGTGATTTCAAATGTACACTTCCAGATCATTGACGAAAACGCTGAATACTGTCAGGCTTAGGACTGATCACTGTGGAACACCCCAGTAGAAACACCCCCATTCAATTATGATTTTCCTTTGACAACGACAGTTTGAAATCTGTCAGACAGCCAGTTTTTAATCCATTTAACAAGGGGTCTATTGATACTATATAATGCTAATTTTTTAAAAATCAGAATGTTGTGGTACTAAGCCAAACACCTTACAAAAGTCTCAATGTATTTTATCTATGCAGTTACTTTTATCAGCTAAACTTGTAATCTCAACAAAAAATTAAATCAGGTTTTTCCGACAATACCTTTTTTCCATAAAGGCATGCTGACTGGCATTAATTATATTCCTATGCTTTAATTCTTTATCAATTGATTCCACAACCAGCTATTCCATTATTTTGACTAATTTAAGGTTAATTGTTACCTAGTTACCTGGGTCATCTTGCTTGCCCTTTTATAATATTGGCACATCATCAGTGTTGTTTGTCATCTGAAATGTTTCTGATATTCAAGATTTATTAAAAATTAACACCAGTGTTTCAAAAGATCTCCTCAGCCAATTATTTTAGGACTACAATAGAATCTCAGAGTTATGAACACCTCAGAAATAGAGGTTTTTCATAACAAATGTTCAGAACTCTGAACAAAACGTTATGGTTGTTTTTTCAAAAGTTTACAACTGAACATTGATATAATACAGCTTTGAAACTTAACTATGCTGAAGAAAAATGCTGTTTGTAACCATCTTACTTTAAATGAAACAAACACAGAGTTTTCTTACCTTGTGAAATCTTTTTTTAAGCTTTCCCTGCCCACCCCCCCCCCTTTTTTTTTTAAGTAGTTCATGTTTAACACAAGACTGTACTGTAATTGTTTTTTGTTTTTGTTTTGTTTTTGTTGTTGTTGTTTTTTTTGGGGGGGGGGAGGGGGTCTTTGGTGCTGCCTGATTGCATACTTCTGGTTCCAAATGAGGTGTGTGGTTGACAGGTCAGTTCGTAACTCGGAGGTTCTACTGTACTGGGTGCAAGTTATCCAGGCCAGCCAATTTAAAAATATTTATCCCTAGTAGATTATATTTAACACCCTTCTTAGTTACTAATGGACTGGAAAGTACTTCATTCTCGTATGATATGTGGCCTGCATTGTGCAGGTCAGACTAGATGATCATATTGGTCCCTTCTGATCTCAAAGTCTATGAGTCTATGATACAGGTACATCATCCTGATTCTTTCCAAGTACAGATCAGAAACATTTAACGAGCACTTCTGTCTTTTCTGCATTACTATTAACAATTTTACCATCTCCATCTAGTAGTGAGCCTACACCATTGCTAGGTTTCTTCTGTTCCTAATATATTTTAAAACTTTTCCTTTACTGTCCTTAGCCCGGCCACCCATTGTTTTTTCCTGATGTGTTAAGCTTCTCTTATCAGTTCTCTGCACTTCATAACTGCTAATGTATATTGATTGCTCTCTATTTTCCCTTTCTTCCATTTGTTATACATTGCGTTTTAATTTCTTATTTAATTGGAGATACAGGGTTAAAAACAGAACATATAACTTTGAAAGGCCCCAAATAGTACCATTTGCCTTTCCTCCCCATCTGTTTTCAGTCACACCTTGATACAGACAAGAAGTTGATTATACATCAGCACTACTAAAGTAACTCAAATAGTGCTCTATTCATAATCACAACAGCACAAAATTTAATTGAACCTCCCAAAAAACCATCATTTTATAGCATATTAATGGTTTCCTGAAGGGTTTTTATGGTTGAAACTTGTATTATCTCATAATGTTCATCTTGCTTCCCCAAATCGAGGGCCCTCTCTTGTACTGACTCATGTATGAAGCGTAAAAGATGCCTTCATTTGTTTTTCATGGTATATTATCTCCTTCTCCCCCTAACATGCCTGACCTCAAACATTTCTTTTAACTAAGGACGGACCTCTTCCAAAACCAGTAACATTGCCCCATTTAAGACAACCAGTGGGTCAGTGAAGAATGATGCTGTGTGGAATATGAATGACCAGTCATAACATTTCTGATACCAATGTCACAGATCTGCAATAAATATTACATAGGATATGCCTTGCAAGATATTGATGGAAATGTCATGATTCGCTAAGACTGAAAACCACAGTTAAGTTCTAAATATGTATGGTAAATCTGTATTTCAACTTGTGCTGTGTTTCTCAATGACACCCCAGACAGGATGACAGCAGCACTAAGCCTGCTTCATGGCTCATCAAGGGAACTCAAAGATACTATGAAAGAAAGTGAAAGAACCCAGGGGCTACACTTTGTAAGTCACCAGGACATGTAAGAACATGCCCAGACACAGGGGACTCTGGGGCTTTTCCATGCCATGTGCTGTTTGTGTTTGGGGCAAGCCACATGGCAAAGGGACATAAAAGGCAGCTGCATCATACCCATACTGTCTTCATTCCTGCTTCCTACCTCTGGATCAATTTATCTACAACTGAAGCTGTGAAACAAAGGTGTGAAACCCCATCCAGGTACTGGATGCGCACCAAAGGAACTGTACAAGTCTGCAAACTGCACAATTCTGCTGAGAATCTGATATATGTGCATTTTACAGTTGTTTGTATGTATCTGATTGCTTTGACCA
Organism: Emydura macquarii macquarii; assembly: GCF_026122565.2. Classification (NCBI taxonomy): domain Eukaryota; kingdom Metazoa; phylum Chordata; order Testudines; family Chelidae; genus Emydura; species Emydura macquarii. The sequence continues at coordinate 9,873,683 of NW_027132342.1, read as the reverse complement.
TTTAACATTTCTCTTATCATTTGTTTCTTTCTTTTTATAATAAACCATTAGTTTAGTTACTAAAGGATTGGCTGGCAGCATGGTATTTTGGATAAGATCCAAACTTATATTGATCTGTCAATGTGGCTGACTCTTTGGGGTCAAGAGAACGTTTTGATAAAGGGAACAGAGTTTTAAATAACTTCTCTCTTTACTGGACCTAGTTGCTGACTGGGAGCCAGAGACTGAAATGCAGTAAATGGGGCTGTGTAATTTTTTTGTTTTAGCTTCTTGATAACCAGTGTGGGGAATCAGAAGCACCATTTGTAACTGGTTGGGGAATCTAACTGCAGTGTTAGCCACCATTTTGGAAGAATCTGCTCTCCTTTTTGCAGCCTGCCCTGACCTTAGCATTTTCAAGAGGGCTATCCTAGGCATAGACAGGTCACAGATGCAGTGAGCTATCCTCTACCCATAGGCTAAGAGAGTACTGCCTTTCTACTACCATTCCACTCATATATTAAAGTGTTCAGTGCTTCACCTTAAAATTCTTCACTTCTATCCTACCAGTGAAAGTGAAAAAAGCTTCAGAGCAAAATATTGTGCTAAAGTTATTAAAAATAGGGGGCCTTGGACAACTACATTCAAATGTAGTTTGATCTCACACAATGATAAATTCCAAGGTGTTAGATGTAAGAAGAATTAGTGTTTGCATGAAACTTCTGGTATTTATCCATCAATCTGGGACATCTGCAGTGGAATCAAGAGAATAGAATTACAGCCTAAACAGAGGTTTCTAAACAGATACATTCAAGTGTGTGTGTGTGCTTAATTCTTTCCACAGCTGTGTTTGGGGGGGGAGGGGGGGAAGTGTCAGTCGGCATATAATGTTGTTAGTTCAATTTTGAGGTTGGCTTTCCAGTTCACCCTCAATAGTTTTATATTGAAGATAATAAACCATTATTATAATAACGGTGATAACTGGTACATAATCATGAATTCATAATGCTATTACAATCAGACTAAAACCAGTGTATAACTAAAAGCTAGGCACACTAGACTAGCCAGAAGATTTATAAAAAAGAAACAATATGAGCTAAGGGGTCCAACCATCAAAGAGAAAGCTAGTAACAGCAACCAATCAGTATCAATGGACAGAAGATCCACATAATATAGACATGTCAAACTGAATTCCTTTTTAAGGGAAAACATTTCTCACACCTAATTGTTTGAGTTGTTCAAAAAATCCACCTTCCAAATTTCTATGAGAGATGCAGAACTGTCACATAAAAAAAAGGAGATTCATCCAATGAGAAAATATTACATATTAATTCTGGGGCAAATCAAGGTATCTACACATCTAGCTTTAGTCAGTAAAATCTTTTTGAAGGCATGGTGAAAAAGGATCATGATAAACATTCAAATCACCCCATTTGTTACTTTAGCAATTGAAGTGAAAATGTTTAAATACTTACTGAATCCCATAAAAGTTGCTTATTCAGCTGAAGCTCAAAGTCCTCTTTTAGAAAGGTCACATCTCCACCTGAGTAGCCAGCTAGCTCCTGAAAAAGACAGAAACTTTCAACATTGCAAACACACATATTTTGGTGACTCCCCGCCCTCCAACATAATTCATCTAAGGCTGTGTTTCACCACCAGCAGTGTTCTCTACGTAGGCAACAGCAATTTCCACACTGGCATGGATGAGCAACCAAATTCAACACCCGTGAAAAAGCATAGCTGACCCCTACAGAAATGAAAGGTCAACCACACTTTCTTACCAGAGGTGTTAAATATAGCTATCCCTTTCTACATCAATTGTTGCTAACAAGAGCTTGGTGGGATGGGACTACAGGGTCTGACACTTCATATCAAACACGTGAAGCTATTTCCATGAGATAGTAAGGTTTCAGCTACTAAAATGTAACTGAAGACTATAAAAGTCCAGTTGCATTATACTAAAATATAGGTAAACATATAGAGCAATTGAATATAAACAGCAAAACATGATATTTTATTTTGAACATATAACAACTGATTGGCAATGATCAAGAGTTTAGTAATCTTATTCAGAGGGGGCACTTTATCACACATATATCCTTGAAAGAATCCCCATTTCCCCATTTTATACTCTATACCCTTTCCTTATTAAGGCCCCAAATCAAAGCCAGCATCTTTGCTTAGGGGGAACGAACAGGAAGTTGTTTAGTCTTACTCTTATTTGACCCAAGTTGCTGCTGTAGCACTTCCAGTCTTTGCTGGAAGGGAGGATGACATTTCAATCCAGCGTATTATCTAATTGTTAACGCATATATCTGAGAAGCTAATTGTTTTAAGCTTTCTGAAAGGCAAGTGGATAGTAGAAACCATTTTCTAAACTCATGCATATATCCTGAAAGCTATTTTTATAAAAATAACAAGTGTAATGAACTTTAAAACTCATGAATAGCTACATAGTCTGGCAACATTAGGACGCAATGGTACAAAATGTTATCTCAATGTCTAATTTGCCAGATACAGTTCTGGCTGGTGATGATACTTTTTAAGCAACAAAGGAGTTAATGCCAATGGTTGAAGACTGTTTTACAATGATCTTATTTATTTTTATATTTATATAGGTCTCTATAAAGAGAATTAATTATTTAAAAATACACACTGCTACTGTAAAGTGAAAGCAAACAATTTTGATTGGATTTTCTTGTATTCAATTTATTCTTGCTTAAAAATATATAAATTCAGAAATGAGCAATATGAGCTAGAAAAACAAACATCTGCTGCACACACTTATTACTGAAGTCAACACTACCTGATTAATTTTCAGCAAAGCACCTCTTCTTGGCAAGATTGAAGAGTTCCGAGAATCGATTATCATGGTATGCTAAAAAGACTCAAAAGAGTTATTCAACTGGTACAAGAAGCTAGACATATATTACACAATGGATGAGTTATTTGCCATCAGAAACTGGGCACATGTTAAGAGACAAGTAGAAATCTCAGGCTAAGGCTAAATCATCTACATGGATTGGAGAGCCAAGAGAGGTCCATGTGCCTATACAATAACCCAATTCTCAAAGATTCTCAAAGATGCATCTGCTCTGTTGGCTGTGCTAGGCCCCTGAAATGCAGTGACTACAGTACCCCAGCAGAAATTACTTGGTCATATGCAACGCTCCTCAGATCCACTCACAAACCTGCATTTTGTGAGTTAAAATCAAAGACTGCAAAGTACTGTAGTGATACAATGCTTATAAACAATAAAGGAGCTCTGCCTCTCTAGATGGGGAGCTCTGTAGGACAGAGGGAGGAATCCTCTCTTCTACTGTGAACAGCAGCTTTGCAGTAAAAGATGTGGAAAGAAGGGAAGGGAATCACCACCAAGGAGCTCTACAGAATGAGGAAGAGGAAGCTAATCTTCCCTCCAGCCATGCAAAAAGCGGTGGTCAGTGAGGATAAGTACTTTGTCTAGTGACCTGCTGGGTGATTTGTTGAGAAGCATCACACTACACAGTAGTTATCTGAGCACCACCTGTAATAATAATTATTATTTTTAATGTTTCAGTTAGAAGCAGCAGAGAACGCTCTTCTGGCAACATTCACAATTCCTATAGCATTCAGAAGCATGCGTCTACCATTTACAATATGAAAAAGCCTTACAGAGAAAGAAGATTTAAGAGAGTGTCCACTTTCTTCTCGAACAGAAAAGGATGCTGTCCTTGCAAGAGAGCCAAGCTCTCGCCAAACACCTTCCCACTTCAGTGTGTGATTGGTCTTCCATATGGGAAACTACAAAGACATTTGAACAATACAGAAACACAGGAAGTGTTACAAGGTACAAATACAACATTTTCCTCATAAATTTTCATTTTTAATGCCTCTTTTCTATGTGGAGGAAATGGGTAAGTTTACCCTTTCCAAATTGCTGTACTGAATGTTGGAAAGTAAGTAATTTTTCCCCACAAGAGTAATGTAATTTCTACAATCCAAAACAATTCATCTCTTTATGAATGGGAAAACATTACTGAATCTTCTCCCAAATGAAACACATTTTGAATTGTGCTCATCTAGGAAGTCATGTAGACACCTCTCTGAGATGGGGACATCTTTAGCACTAACAGTTTTGTAAGCTGAAAAACTTAAATTAATTTTTGCTATAGATGAAGCAAGATTCAATTCCAAGTAATACTTTTTAATCCTTTTGATAGACCTTATCTCAGAACTATTGTCTTTTATGTTAACGCAAAACGATCACTGTCATATGTATTTTAGAAATCTACAGAAAAAAATAAAATCTATACAGGTAAATTACATTTACATGATGCTTCAACTCCACAAGTTCTTGCAGCAAAACGGGCAAAGAGAGACGCTACTGTGCTTACATTAAATTCTGTCGATATGCCCCTGTCAGTCTCACGAAGGGAGCTCCAAGGGAACTGTCCAGTTACTTTATACAGGTTAACTGAAAAACTAAAAAAAAAGTATATGGAGATGTGAAGTGAGAATTGTTATAACAAGTTTAAAACTAAAGCATGTGTTTTGAGAGCCATGTGTGTGATGTTAATGTAGCAAATCAGTAGGTGGCCCTCAATGATGGCATAAATAATAAAAACACAGATTTAAATAGTCAATCTGTATAATGAGGTCTCTAGTTGTTTTATTTACTTAATTACCAAAAGTGAAAGATAAACTTAGTCAGTTTCTCTAGCTCTCAAGCTAATTCTTTTTCGTAATTTCACATCCCCACCTTCCTTTACGGCTTTAGCAGGCAGCTGTCTACATCAAAGAAATCTGTACCAAGTATAGAATTGTGGCTCACTTTATTGCCAGAAACAAAAAAGCTGTAGTAAAGAGTGACTAACATATTCATTTAGAACAAGCTGTCCTTTCAAGTGAGAGGTTACTCAACTGAGAGGTCCTCCTGTTTGCAGGAGACTGATGGAAACTATTGCACGGTTACAGATGCATGAAAAAGTAGGTCCATTTTCACTGCTGAATGCAGCGGAGTAAGTAAGATTGTGAGTTGCATTCTATTAGTTCTCTGTGCATTACAGTGAAAAATTTACACCTTGGAGATTTTATTAATGAAATCGTATTTTGGATATATTTACTGACAAAAATTTAAAAACAAAACAAAATTGCAATGTTACTATAATTTTATTATCTATAAGTTAATTTGCCATGATATGTCTTACAGTTAACCACATCACAAGCATGGGAAGCAAAAGGTTAAGATGTGAAGGTGGTAATTAAGCATTAGCCATAAAGAACCCAGTTTCAGATCCCAAACTGAGTTCACAGTGCTGGCATTAAAAAAAAAATTTATATATGGAAATTAGAACAATGAACCCAATTCAGCTTGGCATAAGCAAGCACTACTTTATTAACGTCAAACAACTCATGTCACTTTTACAGGAAGTGAATTTGGGTCACTGAAAAATAAAATGTGGGAGCCCATTATGCCATTTTTGTTATTCTTCAGAGAATAACCTCACTTTAAAATATTTCTATTCTTATGAAGAAACATTAGTGTATTCAAAAATTGTGTCTGTTTCCTACTTTCTTTCAAAGTTTCCAGGCTGTGGTTTGAAGAACGACAGGCCATATGAAGTTTCCTTTGTTCCATAGGAAAACTGGAAGGTCACCTTTTCTGCACGTCCAAAGAGATTAGGGAGTTTGAGCCCAAGGACCTAGGAGAAATGGAAAGGATATTTGCTTCTATTGATTTTACTAGAATAATTAAAGGAACAATGGCAAACAATTATATGTTATAGAAAAATGTATTTATGGTAATAGTATTCCAAGACATGGAAGCATTTTAAAAAGCCAATTTAACTCATCACTATTTATGCTCTTTATATACTTTTTGCATTTCTCACATCACTGACAATGAAAATTAATTACCTCAATTTTATTTTTGTTTATAGCCAGTATCACTTCCTGGTTCTCAGAGCTGTCCTATTTTCATTTTTCACTGTTTAAAAAATCTGTTTTTATTGGAATTTTGAACCATCATTATATTATTCACTTTTTAAAAAACGTAAATTGTGTGTCTGATTTGAGTTGATAATGCCGTTTGTTCTGCTTAAAAAGATCAGAAAGTACACAGCCTTTACAAATTGGAAACATAGTAACATGAAAGATTTAAAGTATCACTAAGGCATTACACTAATGCCCTCCTCTGTCATAAAGTTATAGTACTACAATATTTTGCTTAATGCTATTTCAAGTGTTACAGTTAACTTCCCCGCCTCCTTAAATGCAAGCTGCATCCATTTCATGATAGTGCCTCTCCTTCAGCTGGGAAAATGAAGTAAGTCTCAGACAGAGCTGTTATCACTACTGTTTCACTGAGGTGTGCTTAGGAGGGTCCCTTTTTTATTAGGAGTGCAAGGCTGCTGAAAGGTATGATCTAAAGATCCACAGATCCAGTGTATCAAATCCAGGTTGCCTTGGTCTAACAGCTGTTGGGAAAGTGTGGAGACTAGAGCCACAGATTTCCAGTTTATTTTTGTGATTTAGACTACTACCGAGAGGATTTTCCAAGCAGCTGTAAAACACTAATATAAAATGATATCAGTACAAAGTTCTAGTTCTATATATTTCAAACAAATTTAAGAGGAAAGAATCAGCTTAAAATCTAGTTAATTCTTAAGAAAACTTAAATGTGATTTTAGTCTTACAGCCAATTTTTGTGTTTACAAGTCACATTATCCTACGGTTTAAAATGTTCCTCTCCTCCACTGCTTTGTGTGAAATGCAAACCAGCAGAAGGGGACACTGACTATAAGAGGGGAAATGGAGTTTTGTCATATACACTAGAACTGAAAGAGATTTTCTTCTCTTTCGTGTCATTCAGTTATAACTATGTAAATTATATCACCAATAGGTAAATAGTTTTCAGACAAGATTATTTATGTTGATATAGTGAATTACATATTTACATAATACATTTGTGAATCATTTATAAATTATTAAAAAAAAATTAATTACTGGGCTAGGGGCCCTATGTACTAGGCCAAATTCAAAACACAGCACCTTAAGCACATATTTAAGTGTTTACCTGAATTAGGGCCTTAGCATCCTAGACTAGCTTCTGAAAATATAGGTACAGGCATAAATTACAAGTGAAAGTGAGTTATGATCTCAGCCTAGCAACCATTTGGACACAACAAAAACATGTTCATTTGAGTAAAGCCCGTCAGATGTGTCAAATACAGTCCTAAAATGAAAACAGTAGGGACATCTGTAGGTCAAGATGACCTTTGGCAAAGCTATATCAAGGAAGTAAGTTTGTGAGGATCAAGTCCTCACATGAGCACCAAATTCACTTTCACATTAAAAAAACTAAAAAAAGTTACAACATAACAAATGAAATTTAAAACATGCCATACCATACTGCCTTCATTATTGCCAACCATAGTGTTATAGCTTCCAGTTAGTCTTCTCAGTTCTGTTACTTCAAATGTTACATCTAACCCATTTGGAAGGGCATCATCTCCTAAATAAATACATACATTCATTAGTGAACTCCGTATATGTAATACATTTCTTAAAAGTATTCAGTTCACACAATATTGATTTATATCTGGATAAAAAGCAACCTAAGTTCTTTGTAAAACATTTTTTTGGGAAGCAAAAATTGGTTGACTCCGATCTTTATGAATGGCTAAACCATACAGAAAGATAATGTCACAGAATTCGAAGTCCTAATTAGAATCTGAGGATATGTACATAAGAGTTTGATTCAGTCATAACATTTGACTTGTCCAGCATCAGTCCTTTAGTTATGAACTAGTTTGACGTATGTTTGGTAACCTATCCTATGCAAATATAAATTTATACAGATTTTATATTAGAAGAAGGTAGATCTGTCAAACAGTCACTGGAAATATAGTGTTCCTGATCTCCATGGGAAAGTACCATGTAATGTAAGCATTTCCCCCTCGTTTTAAAAATAAAAAAATCTTTAGTCCACTTATCTGTTAACTCAACTGCTCTAAACTGTGATGGTAGAAGGCATCTGCTTTGCTCTAAGCAATTAGGCAGCATGCTTTCATGGAACAATCTGTCATGTCACACAGACCTTTCACTTTTAGTAATAGAATATTTCCCAAATTAAACAGTCTCTAGAAACAGTAAGCCATTTCAACAGAAGTACTGTTTTGATAAGAGGAAATTCAGATTCTCCGTACCAACACATACTGCAGCAAAAGAGTGAAACATACAACTGAATTAAAATTCTCAGATAACTAATTATTTTTATTTCTACCAAATGACTAAATTTACACATTAAAAAAAACAACTAACAACTCAAAGTGATTTTTCCACACTTCTGAAAGATGCTAGACTAACTGACAGCACCAGAATATGAATTCCTCTATTTAGTCACAGAACAGATATAGCACATAAGTTTCTCCACACTGCATTGACTATATGTCTCAGTCCTGACCTGTGGAGGTAGCCACTAGGAGTGGAAGGATAATTCATTCTGTATGTCTATTCAATCTGTGGCCTCTCTGTTGAAACTGCCTATAAGGTATGTTTTGATTTAAAGGTAGTGTGAACCAGTAGTTAGTGCTGAGGATGAGTATCAGGAGGCCAGACTATCACAAAGACTTGCTGCGGAAACTTAGGCAAGCTATTTGATTTCTATGTGCCTCAGTTTCCTTCTCAGTTACTTAAGAAAAATACCAATCTTTGTAAAGCACTTTGAGATCCTGGGATGATAAGGGGTAAGCATATGTATGATGGGGCATATGCCCCACACTGCCAAATAATGGATTAACATGGAATCTGAGAGCCCAATTAGCCCATTCTGTGACACCTGGAAGAGCACAGCTAATTAAGGATTAGACCCAATTAAGGAGAACCAGGCTGAGCAGTTCCTATAAAGGAAGGATCGCAAAGTCAATAGAGGAGGACTGAGAGAGCAAAGTTACAGTAGGGAACTGATACTCCAAGACTGACCCTGAAGGGAGACGGCAGCAGGGGGGATTTGGCTCCAGGCACCTGACAGACAAGCTAAGTGACACTGTGATAAAACACCTTAACTACACTCAGGGAAAAGCTACACAGTGAGAAGAAACTCCAGGGAGAGAAGACTGGAGACTGCAGCTCCGGAACAGGCACCTGCAAGCAGGCAAAGGTAGGGAACAGCCCAAGAAACCAAAGAAGGATCATAAGAAACAGACCCTAGCTTCTTATTATAAGGACCCTGGGCTGGAACCAGGGGAGGTGGTGAGCCTGGGTTACCCTACTACTCCTTTGCAAGAGGGATGGTGTACATCTTTGGAAAGGGGCAAGGGTTACAGAGACCAGGCCAGAGCTAAAGGCCTGTTATGTGGCCATTAAAATTTTGGATTTTCATTTGGACTAATTTTCTTTTGGTTATCTCAGAAGGGGACTGTACTGAAAACTGATCTGGCTGGAGAGCTTGGGGAAGATGCTGACAACTACAGAACTAATATGGTGACCAACTGCGGTTGCTAGAACCAATGACCCTTGCAATGCCCCAACCTTATTTCAGGGGTTGCTATGGAGTGAGGGTAATCATTTACAATGTAAAAAAAACCAAAACAAAAAAAAACCTCTTGTATGGATACTTGCCCACTAATACTTTCACAGCCATACCATTTCACATAGGCTATCGAGTTATCAAACTGTATGAGTGTATTTATTAGAGAAATAACTAACAGCCCATTAGAGGATTACAATCCTAAACTTTCACCTCCAATTCTACACTTTTCACCCTACAATCTATCTGTTTAGGTCAGAAGTAAATTTAGGGGCAATATAATTTTAAAAATGCAACAAAATATACAGAAACACTCAGTATTCTTAAACTACAAACCCTTCAACTAAAGGTCGAAAACTGCAGTCTGGAAAGGATTATATGAGGACACAATTGTGTCATCTGACTTATGTTATCATTGGACTTATAAGCATGACTTATCATGCTGTTAGTGTTGGGTGGGCAAATAGCTAAACGCTTCCCTGAAATTTCAGGCACATAACAATTTTGAAGGAAGCTTCAAAGTTAAAACTGCATTTGTGATTCATGGTGGTAGTTCACATATTTCTAAGATGAATACTCCCCCTGCCTCTATAACCTTGTAGTTGCAAAACTCTTGTTGCAGAACCCATGTATATCTCATGCAGGCAGGCTATGTACACCACTATCTGAACTCCCAGCATGCTGCTATTTAGCAGAGATTTGGAAATGTGGATCCAGACAGAAATGGATTCATTTAGCATATTATGTGTGTAGCAACTACTGCTTAAGTGTAACCTAGGAACAAATATAGAAGAGAAGGATTCCTTTCCACCACAGAAGCAAGGACTTTGGCCTTCAGCAGTTCACATCTGTCTCACATCAAGCTATCTGCAAACTAAGGCAAGCACCGCTGCATCTGTCACATTTGGTAAGTTGTCTTAGTTTATCCAAAGCCCTAGAAACTTTAAAAAAATAAGCTTAACTACTGCAGAATCTGATGGTAAGTGAGAAAGCTTTTTCCTCCTCACTGGCAAGTGTTTTTGACAAACCGTTTCATTGTTCAAATTGGATAAAACAATAGCGCCCTTCAAATTAGAAATGTCATTAGCACACAGACTTTCAAGGAGCTAGATAGCGTATATAGATACAAAAAGGCTAAATTATGCATTTATGATATCTTAGAAGAACTATGAATGAAAGTTAGTTTTGCTTTCCTTTTTCAAAGCTGATTTCAAAGAGATGAACTTGTATGTACAGTTCAGTAGAACAGATACAGGCTATAAAACAGAAGATGTTGACACACAGTAATTTACAGATCTTTTTTCCAGGGTCATTCAAATTAAAAGTTGATATTAAAATGACATATTTCAAAATGTACAGTAAAAAGTTGAATTAAGGGGAATAACTGAAAACAATGCAACCCTGATGCTGCTTCGGATGAGTAAGTCAGACAGGACACATATTACATCAGGAATAGTCAATAGGAAGATGGGGGGGTCAAATCCAGACTGCCAGGAGCTTTTGAATGGATCGCAAAAGCTTTTTATTTACTTATCATTTTTGTATTATTTTCTCTGGAGTCTGGACCTTGAATATACCTTGTCCAAGAAATGTGGACCTTGACCAAAAATGATTACCCCTGTATTACATACAAAAAAAAAATCTATGGTAAAAGAATGCAAAGGATGCAAAATCAAGCACTCAAAAGTTAAGAAATTGCCTGTGCAATCTTAATTCAGCCCCCTTTGTACATATGAATTATGATACAGCCTTTAATTACATGATCACATACTATGTTTTGCAGAGAACTCCTGCCTTATTCAATGAATTCAATATTTTTATTAGCACTCCTGTTCAATGTGTGGACAAAAGCATACCATCCATAAACCACTAAATACAAAATTATTAATTTCCTCATGGGCACTTCTATGGTGGTCTCACCAAAATATCAGAATGCTTCAAGCATGAACAAATTTACCTTCACAATCTGTCCATGACATGAAGTCATAATATCATCTCCATTTTACACCAGGAGAACTGCGGTACAGGGATAAAGGACAAAATTGTCAAGTATCCACTAATTTTGGGTGCCCTACTTGTGAAATCTAGGGCCTGATTTTTCAGAGTAGTTAGAATTTGTATAGCCCTTTACATATTTAAATGACTGTTCCACCCATTTCGGTTGCACTTGTGAAAGCTCAACACTTTTACAAATTTGGCCCCAGGTTTCACAGTGGGCACCCAGAAAAAGAGGAACAAAAAATTAGTGACTATCTGTGAAGATTCTGGTTTAAATTACTTGCTTGGCATCACACGGGAACTCTGTGGCAGAGGAAGGGATAGAATCCGATTCTTACCTTGACATGTATCAATCAGAACTTCCACCTGTCTAAAAATTCCTAGACGGAGCAACTTTTCACGAGCTTCATGCGATTTTCTCATTACCTATAGAATGAGAGAAGGAATTCAGATTTCATCTTGCCAAGGAATAGCTGGTACAATGGCTAAATAGCACAAGGAGATTCATATGTCATTCATAGACTTTGAAGGGCTTTTATAAACATCACAACATAAATCAACTCAGGATCTACTTCAATACCCAGAAGATAAGAGTAAACACAAGAAGATAAGTTAAACACAAAGCAACCATCTCAATTTCCTGATTATGTTAACTTGCATCACAAACTTTATAATACTTAAGCATCTTTGCATATCCATTTTCTTTAAAACACTTTTAAAAGTAAAAAACCCTTCTGAATCATATCAGAGATGACAAGGTAAAATATTAATGTCTCCTTTGGATTCTGACTATACATTAACAAACCTAAAATGCAGATAAAAATATCTCACGTGTTAATTACTTCTGCCTCCAGCATAAACAAGTAAGGGCATGTCTACACAGGGAAACTAACCAAGAGAACTGTTGCATACAGTGTTATATCCTAGGACCAACACGACTACTAGAGAGACAAGGTAGGTGACAGAATATCTTTTACTTTAAAGTGCCACCGAACTCTCGTTGTTTTTGCTGTATACAGACTAACACGGCTACCCCTCTGGAACTTCTCTTAGTGAGAGAGACAAGCTCACCAGACATGAAGAACTCAGTGTAAGCTTGAAAGCTTCTCTCTCACCAACAGAAGTTGGTCCAAGAAAATATATTACCGAAGCAGATCTCTACCAGTATAAAGGTGGGAAGCAGCTATAAAAGCTTCTTAACATTATCCTGCCAACCTTATTCTAGAAAGACCTCTACTTAAGAGTGTGAGAATATCCATGATGATTCAGACTTTGATCCCTGCTGACACTGCCACCAAGGTACTAACTCTGATAGCTGCTGTCTTTTCTTTTAAAAAAATTGAATACAATATAACAAACTACATAAAGTGTGATTCCACTCTGAAAAGTGACTCTGAAAAAACATCATAGTGTTGTGTACGGTATCATCTCAGTTTATACAAAAACAAAATGATTTTTCTATCAGTTCTTCACACTTAACCTGATATGAAAGTTAAACTGGGGTTTCTTTCTTGGGAATCATCAGCGGTAACAAAGATATTGCAGACTAGCAGCCCAAGTAACAGGAGGCTGAGCAGGTGGAATCCCCCTGACAATCACCTGATTTTTTTAAACTACCTTTGGCTCATAGGTTTATGCATCTAACTAGTATCTGTAAGTGCCTGGTAAATGTTTCAAGACTGGAGTGTTATGGAGAGCATATGCAATTCACTACAATACTTACATCAATGAGGTTTTTAGCCTTGAAAAGGTCACCAATTTCATATATGATAATGTCATCTTTAGTCCTTCCAAGTCCATCAAAGTGTACATGTTGAACGACCACCTAAACATAACAGATGACTATTAACAACAATAAATTAAACCACTTAGATATAAATAATACTGTAGTCTGACTGAAGCTACAAGACTACAGGACTCATTTGTGAATTACTACTAATATATATGATCGGGGCCAACATGAGCATCAATCCTGGATTGTAGTTAATAATTTCCCTTATTAAGAATTACGTTGAAAAACAGGTATCCTACTCCAAATCAACAACTGATTATAGGAAAAGACTACACTAAGAGTAAATAGCTACTAGGGTTTTAGTCACAAATGTTTATGAACAAGTAATTGGCTGAAACCATAACACATAAGATAAACATACAGTCCTTCACCATTTACACATAAGCAAAGAGTTTAAATATACAGTTAAAAATAAATCTCAGATACCCGAATAAATATTAAACATTCCATTACCATCTGAATATTATAAACTAAAACACATAGCAAAGTCTATACTACTATAAGATACTAAAGGATTTTTTAAAAATCAATTTTTTTGTCTATATAGCAGAGTAGCTAGTTTATTTAGTTTGAATACACAAAATTAATTAAATTTCTCCAGCCTTTTCAGCATACAACTTTGGGGCTTATTACACACTGCCAAACCTCTTCCTTCCTCCCCCCCTTCCAAATGATTAGATGGTTCCTTCTTCTAATAAAAAAGAAAATAGCAACCTACCACCACTGGCAACCCAACAATAATAAATTGGTGTGCACATGTAACGGAATAAAAACTTTTTTTATTAAGGAAAGATTTCATTTCCAAGCTTCCAGTGTGGGCAACTCTGGACAAAGTCAAGGCAAGGAAACATCTTTAAAAATTAGAGCATTATGAGATGTCTCTTCTTTGCCATATTGTTAAACATATTAAATATATTTAACAACAGCTCTCGTAGGAAAAACAGGTAGATGCAAATTTATTTTTTATTTTATTTGGATTTTTTATTTAAATTAACCACAGGGTTTTGTTTTGTTTTTTAAAATAAACCTATTTAAAATTAAGTTTGAACCTGACAAGCTACATTAAGGCTAGGCTTAGCAGAAATCAGGTTTTTTTAGTTTTTCATAATTTCAACATATCGGTGTTTACTTTTCAGCTTTTTTATATTTTTGTCAATTTAAATATTTACAGTAATGAGACATTATGGAGGGTGAGAAAAGAATTGTTTAATGACAGTAGATGTTGAGATTCTAAAAAGTTAAAGTTTTATAACTGTTAAAGCACGAATTGTCAACATCACATCAAATGTACAAAGTCAATATCCTTAAATCAAACTCTAAGAAGTTCCCAAGCAGCATTTTTCTTATTATGCCTATTTGCACATTTTTATTATCCGTGGAAACATTTCTCATTGGTTTGTGTGCATATGGTGAAATTGATATTACCAACATTTACCAATAAAAATCCAAGCCTTAAATTAATATAATCTATTGAAATTTAAATTAAAAACAAAAATATTAACCAATAGGTTTGTTGCCAAGTTTTAAAGAAAGTCAGACACTGAACTGCTGGATGGCACTGGCTAAGTACCTTGAACTAGAGTTTATTGAAGTACCGAATCAGCTTTTGATCACAGTAGCCTTTGCTGCAGGTGCAGAGAGAACATTTTTTTCATTTTAATTTATTCAACTAGTTCACTTGAACAATTAGTTAATTCAAAGATAAAAAACCACTTGGGAGCTGAAAAAGCAGGAAAGCTTGTTTTCCTCTTCCAATCTATGAATAAAGTTAGGTGTGAGAGGATGAAATCTATTAGTTCCAAAATCTTGAAGAACATGGTGACCAGAAACAATCAGTTCAATTCATCAACTACAGATATTTTGTTTAATAATCAGTTTTAAATATAAAACATGTTTTTCTAAACTTTGATAAATTTCTTAATGTATCCAGCACTTTTATTTTTAAAAAATTCTGTTTGTACATAGAATTGAATTTCTATCTAAATAGAGCTTGACACAAATTGCAAGTAAATAAAAAATGCATAATTCAGTCTTTTTAACCAAACAAAAATGTAAAAGTTAAGAATCTGAATAAACGTAAGTTAAGCTATATAATTGCTTAAATAAATGTGTACAGACATAGTGCATCCTCCTGGTTAGCAAAAAGCAGCACTGAATTTAGTGTGATGACTATGTTTAGTTGAAATTCAACATGTTTTAATAGTTATCCACCAATAAGAATCAATATTTTAGTAGGAAAAGAACTAAAGAGGACGAATGCAAAACATGATTAAAATTGATTATTTAAATCAAGGTTTCCCGCTTGCTGATTTACATCATGATTAAAATCAGTGATTTAAATGACTATGATTAAAATCAATCCACTCTGAGGAATAACAAAGGTAACCAGATGTTACTGGATTCATTCTCTTCTTTTATATTTCATATACTGGTTTGGAATATTCCCTACAAATAAGATTTAAATAAAAAAATATTCAGACCCTTTTATTAGGAACTCACATCTTTGTTTTCAAGGACTTCCTGCTTAGCTTCAGGTTCAACTTCAACGAGTTCAGCTTCATCTCCTAAAGCACCAAAATCAGATCCACCAACTGGAAGAGGCTCCAAACTCTGAATAAAATACACACACACACAAAAAAAAAATCTGTATTTTCTATTTAAAATTAAACATTTTGTACCACATCCAAAAGTCTTTTCTTGTGAGGAAAAATCTTGACATTCTGCCCATCATATTATGATGAATGACAATACCATAAATAGAAGCGATAAAATACTGGACATTACATTTGTGTTTTTACAGTATATGTTTTCTGAAAGTTTTACTACATATTGAATAATGTCCATGTTGAGTGTTTTCTTAGTAAGATATGACATACTGTAAGTTATGTTTGCCTCGGTTGTATGTGTTTCTTTAAATCTATACACAGTTTTGCAGGAGAACAAGTTATTTTCCTTTGTAAAATTTCATTTAACTTTTCTGATGTTATTCACCAGCTCTTCAAAATCACTTGTATAATTCAGTTTTTAACGGGCATCCACCCTTCAGCCAGTCATCTTATTTTTAAGGCATGCTTTCACTATGTGAAGTGATATGCAAGATATCAGACTATTTGGTTTACATGCCAAATGTTCAGAGAAACAAAGGCTTTTTTCAGCATGTTTCTTTGTTGTGTGGCTTACATCTTTTTAGATTTGCAAACACAAGTTTTCCTCCCTATCACCAGTCCTCTAAACAACATCTGAGAACATGACTCATCAGTGCTGGAGTCTGCTTTTGAGGTGAGAAGGTAAGTCAGTTCAGTTTCCCAACTAAAAATGGATTTGTTTGCTATAACATACTTCATTATGAAATAAGAGCATCGCAAACTTCACAAAGTCACGGAGTATCTGCTTACATTACTGCCGAGGACAGACTTCAGCAACAATCTCTATTGTGAAGTCACCAGCAGGAGTATATTCTGTATTGTTTCAGGGAGAAGCTTTTTTTTTTTTTGCAACAGAGAAAATACCATACTGCACTAGACCCAAGGTCCAACTAGTTCAGTATCCTGTGTCCAAAAATGTTCAGTACCAAATGAGTCAAAGGGAAATCTTAGAACACTGCAGTAGGGAGATATGGCATAGTCTCCTCCCACATTAGGTTTTATTCTGGTCTCTAACAGAGATTTGTTTAAACCCTGAAGAATGAGGTTTAATACCCCCTCCCAAATTTTTATAATTAATTATAACTTTGGATATTCTTGATAGCCATATAAATGTCCAATTACTTTTAGACTCTTACTAAGCTCTTGGTCTCAGTAACTTCCCGTAACAAATTATACTGTCTAATTACATATTGTGTCAAAAATAGGCTTATCTGTTTTTAATTTTCCATCTTTTCATTTATTTGAATGTCACCTTGGGGTTCTAAGACCAGAAAGAAAAATACAAGCTAAAGGCAACATATATGCTGAAATTATAATATTCTATGAGTCAGCTAATATGTAGCCCTACAGCTCTGATTTTGTGCATATTTTGCAACTTAAATCTAGGTGTGGTACCTTAACTTCATGTTTCTTGACCTCAAAATGCTATTCTGAAAAGCCAAATATTTTAAATTATTTTTAGTTTTGGGGATACTAGTGTGAATGTATGAAACACTACCAAGAGAAAAAAAATCCATAAAAAGCCACCCCACTGCCCCCAATTCTTCTATGATCTCGATCCTTGAGATTTATTATTTTACATCACCACTTCCTGCAGGTTTCAGATTACAAAAAGCCTGAAAACAGTAGCAGGTGCAGCCAAAAGGTGTGTACCTGTCAACCCTAATCAGGGGCACTTGAGAGAAAGAAAAAAGGAGCTAGACAGAGCATTAATTCCTTAGTTCCTGAGGAAATCAATGTGGAAAGCAAACCCAGACCCTGGGCGCCGGCCTATCCACCACATCAGTCTTTTCCTCCTCCTGGAGCAGTCAAATGTCACCAGTTCTGGAAGAGGGCCTGTCCCGAGCTGGCGAACTCTGACACCGCCCGCCCCACATCCCCAGGGGTTCACGGCCCACCCGCAGACCCACGCGGGGCGTGCGTGGAATATTTCAGGTTACTTCCTCTGCCCCGCGGTTCGCCTCCCCCGCGCAATGACCCCCCGCTGCTGCTGCGGACGGCCAGTGACACGCGGGGAGGGGCACGGGGCAGGTCCTGTCCTGCCACCCTGGGCCCAGCCACACTCACAGGGAGCCCCGGGCCCGTCGTCAGGGGCTGTGGGCAGCGCAGGCTCACCGCCGCTCCGGCTAGAGCCACAGCCCCCGGGGCCTGCGGGGAAGGGCGGGGTTGGGAGGTTCCCAGGGAACGTGCGTCCCTCCAGTCTCCTCCTCGCGCTGTCCCCGTGGCCAGAGGACCCCGGATCCGGACAGGGGCCGGCCCCGCTCCCGAAGGTCGCGGCTGCCTCGGCACCCCGCGCGCCAGCCCAGGGGGGAGCCGCCAGGGATCTTACCCGCGCGTGCACAGTCCCCATGGCCGCGCCGGCGGGGGGAGAGCTGCAGCAGCGAGGTCAGGCAGCGCCTGGCTCAGGCCCACAGCGAAGGCCGCGGCACGGAGGCGGCCATGACACTCCGGCACCACACCCACCAGCAGGTCCCGCCCCCAGCTCTCATTGGCCAGCAGACCTGAGGGGGAGGCCAGTCAAGTTCCCGGATGTACGTCGCGGGAGGGAACGAGGGGAGCGCCGAGGACTGGAACGGGGCGGGGGAAGCGAGGCAGGCGCGAGGGGAACGAACGACGGGGGGGGAGAGAACAGGGAGAGATCAGGATGTTCCAAGTGGCAGCCGGGGGCGCCCTGGTCCCCGCACGCTCCCGCAGGTGCCGAGCCAGAGGCGCCTGAGAGGGCAGGGCAGGGCACGTTGCTTGGGGGCGCGGAGATGGTGCAGCATAACTGGCGGGGGGAGGGGGCACCGGCAGCAGGCGCTCTGCGGGAGCTAGCGCGGGACGGTCCCAACGTGGCGCGCCTGCACGGCAGGGCCCAGGGCTGCCACCATGCAGGGCAGTGGAGGCGGAGAACGGAGCGTTTCCAACTAAAGGTAGAAGAGAACCTGTGCCCGGCCCTAACAGCACCCCAGGGCGGGGTGTGTGCACATGTGCAGGTGACAGCGACAGAGGCGTGCGCGCGGTCAGCCGACCTTACACCGTGCAAGAACCGTAGTGGAGCGTCAGGCCTGGCCCAAGCTCTGGGCGTGAAAAAACAAGATGTTGACAGCAGAGGAATACACCGCCAAACGCTGTCCCGGCCCAAACGAAGGCCTGGTCTACACTGCGAATTTAGGTCGACGGAAGGCAGCTTCCGTCACCCCATAATGGACGCGTCTTTGCAGCCAGGTCCGTTCCGCCGACCTAACTCAGCGAAACCAAGGACTCAATAAATCCACCTCGGCGAGAGGTGTAGCACTAAACTTGAAGTGGTTGGGCTGAATGAGAGGGAATGTAGGCTGGGTGTTGCGTAAATTGACATCATTGGCTTCCGGAAGGTGTCCCACAATGCTCCGCTGTGACTGCTCTGGGTGTGTTTTTTAACTTTGCTGCTCTGTAGCAGCATGCATAAGAAAAAAACCTCTCCCCTAGTTAAGCCCCAGGCAATTTTGAATTCCCATTTCCTGGTTGGTCAGCGTGGAGAGAGGTTGCTAGCATAGTTGATCATGGTGACTGCATGCCCCAACCGCACTCCATGCTGGCGTAGACCTAAGGTGTTGGATCTGTCTGTGGGGAGAAGAGTCTATTCAGGCATAGCTCCGATCCAGCAGAAGATACTTCAATATCTATGAAAAGATAGCGTGGAGCATATGGGAGAAGAGGCACAACAGGGACATGCAGCAGTGCTATGTTAAAATCAAAGAACTCAGGCAGGCATATCAAAAGACAATGGAGGCAAACAGTTGTTCTGGGTCATCACCAAAGACATGCTGCTTCCACAATGAGCTGCATGCAATTCTCAGCAGTGACCCCACCACAGCCCCCAAATGCAGCATTGATACCTTGTAGGAATCTGGCTCTTGGGCCAATGATGATGAGACTGTGGACGAACAGCAGCAGCAAGATAGACTCCCCCTGCAGAACTTCCAGGAACAATCACCCTCTTCCCAGCCCCCTTCCTCCAAGCTTTCCAGTAGGAGGTGGGGCAGGATGCAGTATGTGCTCCACTCGACACCGGAAGAGGAGAGTAGGAAGAGAAGGTGGCCATTCTAAGAACTTCCAGTGTGCAGGCTTTGGTGCTTGTGCAGACAAGCAGCATTTGTTTCTCCCCTTCCCCCTCACTTCCATGAGAATGGTTGCTAATAGTTAAATTATTTTCCTTTATATATGTGCAATAAAAGACAACTTCTTTGTAATTAAATATTCTTTATTTAAAATTCAGATGGGTGGTGAGGGAAGGTACTGTGACAATACTGTAACTGAGAGGATGATATGGGAAGGCAAAACAGAAGTGGTACTCATTATAAAAACGGGTTTTGAAAGCCTGTGTGAGGTGCAGAGCTCCTCATCGGGCTCTCAGCATTGCGGCTGATATCTGGCTGCTCAAAGTTTGCAGCCAGCCGATCTGCCTCCATGACCCAACCCAGCAGAAACTTCTCTCCCTTTGTCTCAGTTATGGAGCACACAGCAGGCAGAGGTAACTGGGGATATTGCTTTCACTGAGGTCTAACCTAGTGAGCAAACTGCACCAGTGAGCCTTTAAACATCCAAAAGCACATTCCACCACCATTCTGCATTTGCCCAGCCTATTATTGAACCACTCCTTATCGCTGTCCAGGGGTCCAGTTTCATGAGCCATGGGAGCAAGGGGCAGGCTGGATCTCACAGGATCACTATTGGCATTTCAACATCATCAATAGTTATGTTTTGGTCCGGAAAAAAAGTCCCCACTTGCATCTTACTGAACAGACTTGAGTGCTTGAAGATGCATGTGTCATGCCCCTTTTCAGAGCACCCCATGTTGATGTTGGTCAAATATCCCCTGTGATCCACCAGTGCTTGCAACACCATGGAAAAAAGTATCCCTTTCAGTTTTTGTACTCTATCGTAAGGTGGTCTGGGTGCTAGGAAGGGATATGCGTGGCATTTATCGCCTCACCACAGGGAATCCCCTCGCAGCAAACCCATCTACTATGTCCTACACGTTTCCAAAACTCACTACCATTCTTAGCAGAAGTCTATTAATGGCCCTGCACACTTTACCACAGCAGCTCCCATGGTGGATTTACCAATTCCGAATTGATTCCCAATTGACTGGTAGCAGTCTGGCATTACTAGCTTACCCAGAGTGATGGCCACTCACTTCTCTGCTGTCAGAGCAGGTCTCAAGTTAGTATTTCTGCACTTCAGGGCTGGGGACAACTGTGGGCAAAGTTCCAGGAAAGTGGCCTTATGCATCCAAAAGTTCTGCAGTCACTGCTCATCATCCCAGACCTTCATAACAATGCAATCCCATGAGTCAGTGCTTGTTTTCTGGGACCAGAAATGGCGCTCCACCGAGTTCAGCTGCTGTGTGATAGTCAGCAGCAACCGGGAATTTTTCGTTCTATGGCTTGTAGCAGGGTGGCTTGAGTAACATCACAACTTTCTGTGCTGTGGCTCTTTTCTCAGCCTTAGAAATACTGCAGGATAAGTTGTGAGATGTTTGTGATGCTCACACTGATAGTGCAGAGCTGAGCAAGCTCCATGTTTTTCGGGCAATGGCATACACATGGCTGAGCCAGGGTTTCGAAAAGCGGTGCAAAAAAGTGATTGTTGTTTGCTGTTAACAATGGGACGGAGGGAGGACATAGCATGATGGGAGTCCCAAGGCTTTCCCAAAAGCCCCTGCGGCGAGTTGCACTGTGGGATAGCTAGCCACAGTGCATCACTCTGTATTGATACAAGCGTGGCTAGTGGGGACGCACTCCCCTGACACAATGAGTGTGGTGTGATCACGGCCGACAGACTTCATTAGCTCAGCGGGTGAATGTCAACTGAAATTAAATAGACTTCACTTCACAGTATAGACAAACCCTTAGTCTACCTGCATCATACATGGGCTGCCTTGAGCCAGTGATATGTGAAAAAGGCTTTTAGGGATGGTGAGATGGTAAAAAATGGATAAATCAGGATGGCTCATATACATTTAGGGATAAAGAAATGGCAAAGAATGGCGAAGTTGTGTCCTTGCCTCACTGCACTGTAGCAAGAATTGTGTCCTCAAAACTCAAGACAGTCATTGAAAAATGTACCTGTTTCAGTAATCTAGGAGGGAGTACTGAGGCCTGTGCCAACAGCCCACTATTAATTTTTATCCAAATTATTGATGAGTTTTCTCCATGCATGGAAGTACTGAGGTAATA
This sequence comes from Emydura macquarii macquarii, assembly GCF_026122565.2. Lineage (NCBI taxonomy): Eukaryota > Metazoa > Chordata > Testudines > Chelidae > Emydura > Emydura macquarii. Next base: position 9,851,555 of record NW_027132342.1, on the reverse strand, counting down.
GTTACAAAGCCCTTACTTCTGCTGTGAGCAAATATGGAGGTTTACAAGTGTGCTTTTGCACCATCTGTGAGGAGGCATGAACAATGAGCAGCTGTATAAGTGGATGAGTAGGCTTGCTAAAAGAAAATGGAGTTGAACACCCTACCTTCTGCATACTCCAGGAGGCATGAAATATATTAAAACAAGTGATGTGATAGCTAATGTGATAAAAGTGGTCAATGTTATCTGTGGAGAAAACAGAGCAAAGAGATACAGAGAATTTATCAGTTTCCTTCACACACTGAATGCAGAATATGAAGATTTTCCTCACCATTCACAAGTGTGATAGCGGAGTGCAGGAATGTGCCTTTTACATTTATTTTTCCAAATTAGAAATGTGATCCATGCATTTCTGAAAGAAAATAAGCAAGAGCAGTTGGAAAGCCCAACATTTCTCTGTGTATTTGCCTTTCTATCAGATAAGCAGCTCATCTCAATACACTCAGGTACAGGCAGCAAAGCAGAAATTAGAATGTTTCTGTTGTGGTGGACCATGTTGATATGGTCCACAGAAAGCTTAGACTATTCAATGTGTCCCTTCAAAAGATCATCCATTTTCCATCATGCAAGGAACTCTCACCTCAGACTGAAGATGCTGATTCTCAGCTTCTCAGAAATGATCAGATCTCAGCTGAGTTCAGCCCCAGTTTAGCAGTTTGAGAGTGAGAGATGCAGCATTCAACAGCCAGATGGAGGTACCAATTGAGCAGCATTTGCACCATCTTCAGCTTGATCTGTGTGAAATACAGAGTATTCTTTTCTTTTCAAGAACAATGAATTGCATGGAAACGTCTGAAAACTTGTCCCTAAGGATAAGTTTCCTAACTTAAAAGACTTTGCTCTGAAGCTTTGTTCAATGTTCAGAAGCACAATTGCAAAAGCACGTTCTCAGTAATGAAATGTGAAATCAAAATACAAGCTAGAGTGTGACACCCATTGGCTGCTGCCTCTGTCTTGCCACTACAAATATCGATGTCAACATACAAGAAAAGCCTTTCTCTTAGGGGTCTCACTAAGATGTGAGGTAATCTCTTATTTTTGTTACTACCTCTTAGCCCCATTAATGCCTTAATGGCTAAATCCTTGTAAATCTAAAAAATTTAATTCCAGATCATAGAATCAGATATTTCTGTATGTGGCCCTCAAATGATGGCCATTTGAGATGCTCCAAAATTAGCATTCAGGCCACAGCACTGAAAAGGTTGGACCATCATGATTTAAACTGGACTCAAGCTGTGCAGTGGATCTATTTGCAAAATAGAAATATGTTCATCATTATGTATTGCCACAGCATTTAGAGACCCAACCCCCCCTCCATTGCAGCCCTAAGCCTATTATGCTAGATGCTGTACAAACATAAAAAAATGGACTCTTCCCCAAAGAGCTTCCAGGCCACATATAAGGGAATTAAGTGGATACACTAGAAAGGAAAAGCACAAGGCATGGTCTACACTTGATTTATTGCAGCAGTGCTGTGTCAAAAACCCCACTGTAGAACACAGCTATGCCACCAGAAGCATGCTTCTATTGACAGCGTTCCACAGAGGATAGCTCTGTAAGAGTGAAAGCTTATCTCACCAACAGAAGTTGGTCTAATCAAAGCTATTACTTCATCCACTTTCTCTCTCTTGTTCCTATTCTGTCAGAAAAACTGTTGGTGTATCTCCATTAGGAAGCTATGCAGGCATAGGCGCTGTAGTGTTGAAATAGCCTACACAAAGCATGGGTCAACATTGGTCCTCAAAGCAGTGTATTTGGTGCTGGAGGCTTTGGATCAGGCCTCTTTTCAGTTCACAACAAAAAACACAGCTTACAGTACTCCTTATCCAGTTTTCCTCTCCCAAGAGAAATAAATACCCTAGAGAATCAATATTTATAAACAGCTTCTTTGTGTTTCTCATTCTGAGTGATCTTACATGTATCACAGTAATCATCTTAACCTGATGCAATTCTCCAACCAAGAACCTATGTAAGGAAGGATTTCACTCCTGCCTCCTCTCCTCCACCCCCTCCCTCCCAAAACACCAACCCATTAATTGATTGCTGTGTTAGTTTGGCATATTTAAGTGCTTTTTGAAAGTGAATTCAAAAAATGGATTATGTCAGTTTTGTAAACTGGTGGATAAGATGTCCCTCGAACAATACATTCATATGGAAAGGAGAACGGTACCCCGTTGTTCATGAACCTGTATCACATGATTTAAAGCAAGGGTGTCAAAAGTACAGCCCACATGTTGTACTTGTAGGGCCTGCCTTACCTATTCTAATTCAGAAGCTAAGATATCATTAGAAAAAAGTTTTTAGCCTGCACTGGTGCAAAAATAACCTTTCAAAGGTGAAGAGTATGACTGATACAGTGTCCTCTATACAAGTCTTAAGGCAGCCTGAAACAAGACTCAAATGCCAACCATTCCCCCCTGCTCCCATTAGTCTGACCTGAGTGCCAACTCTGAAGTCAAATGAGGATACTTCAGACTCAACATTAACTAAGCACCGATCATTTTAATGGAAGGAAAGACAGAGGAAGCAAAAGATGCTGGGTTGGGAACTGGATGTTGCTCATGAAAGAAAATGCAGAGAAGAAAGACTGGGAAGGAGGAGAAAAAAAAATAGGATGGAGACAGAAGAGCAACAAATGGTTAGACTAGCACTAGGGTAACTGAAAAATATTAAAATGCAAAATTATAAACATATTTGATACTTCAGTTGGTAGTCTCAGCAGAGAAACCTATGAGAATGTATGAAGCAAGATTAATTAATACACTGATTTCCTTGATGACAAATAGGTCCTTTAGTTCTGACAGGAAACATATTGAGAGGACAGTGGAAGGCAGCTTGCACAGTTGATACCCTTCTGTATCTGTTACAAAACTAAAAAATGGAGTCAAGGTTTATTATTCCAACATCTTTAATTACCACTAAATTAACAAAAAATTAAAAACCAATTAGTGATTAAAAAAGATGCTGGAGCTTACACAGGTGTAAGAGTGCACATAGCAGTTGGAAAAATAAGTCCAATACAATAGAATCTCAGAGTTACAAACGTCTTGGGAATGAAGGTTCTTCGTAACTCTGAACAAAACGTTATGGTGGTTCTTTCAAAAGTTTACAACTGAGCATTGTCTTAATACTGTTTTGAAAGTTTACTATGCAGAAGAAAAATGCCACTTTTAACCATCTTAATTTAAATGAAACAAGCACAGAAAAACAGGGTTACTTACCAGTAACTGATGTTCTTCGAGATGTGTTGCTCATGTCCATTCCAATATAGGTGAGTGCACACCACCGTGCACGGTTCCCAGAATATTTTTCCCCTTAGCAGACCCCGTAGGGTCGGCTCTAGTACCCCCTGGAGTGCCACGCATATGCCGCGGTACATGAGGCATTGCTGGCCCTACGCCCCCTCAGTCCCTTCTTTCTGCCAACTCCGACAGTGGGGACGGAGGGTGGGTGTGGAATGGACATGAGCAACACATCTCAAAGAACAACAGTTATTGGTAAGTAATCCTGTTTTCTACTTCGAGTGATTGCTCATGTCCATTCCACTATAGGTGATTAAAAAGCCATACCTCGGAGGTGGGTAGGAGTTACCGGTGAGCTGCCCTTGGCACGGCTCTGCCGCAACACGTGTCCTCTCTCACCTGCTGGACAATGGCGTAGTGGGATGTGAAGGTGTGCACCGACAACCAGCGGCGGCTTTGCGGATGTTCTGCAGGGGCACTCTCTCCAGGGTGGCCGCAGAGGAGGCCGGAGCTCTGGTTGAGGGCACTGTGATGACACCCGGAAGCGGCACATTCGCCTGCTCGTAGTGGCACTTGATGCAGGATGTCCTCCATGCGGAGATGCACTGGGCAGAGACAGGTGATACTTTCATCCGGTCGGCCACTGCGACAAAGAGCTGCATTGATTTCCGAGCGTCTTTGTACACTCGATGTAGAAGGCTGGCTCGTCCCACGTCCAGCCAATGCCATCTCCCTTCCTCTTCCAAACCATGCGGTTTGGGAAACACGGGGAGAAATATCTTGGTTACAATGAAATTGGGAACCCACCTTGGCAGGAAGGCTGGGTGCGGCCTCAACTGCACCTTATCTTATAGAACACTGTATAAGGGGGCTCCAAGGTCAAGGCCCTAATTTTGGAGACCCTCCTGGCTCAGGTAATGACCAACAGGGAGGGTACCTTCCATGAAAGCATGAGCAGAGGGCATGAAGCCATGGGTTCAAAAAGGGGGCCCCATGAAATCCCAGGGAAGCACCGGGTCACGGACCTGCGGATAAGCCTCTCCACCCCCTTGAGGAACCTGACTGGCATGGGATGGGAGAACAGGGAGTTCCCCTCTAGCGGCTGATGGAAGGCCGAATGGCCGCCAAGTGAACCTTCAACAAGGTCAGCACCATACCCTGGAGCCTTAACTGGAACAGGTACTCCAGGATCATCTACCGAGGCGAGAGGCTGGGCAGAATGCCCCGGGACTCCGCCCAAGAGGTAAATCATCACCTCTTAGGCCGATACACAACCTGTGTAAAAGGAGGTGCTGGACCCACACCGGGCAGGGTCTCACTCCCTCCATCGGCCACAGGGTCTCCAGGCCATGAGGTGCAGGGAGTCCTGGTCCGGGTGCAACAGGCGACCATGGACCTGGGAGAGAAGGTTGTGCCACCTTGGGAGCTCCATGGGCAGAATGATCGAGAGGTCCAGCAGCATGCTGAACCAGTGCTGTCTTGGCCAGGCTGGAGCGATGAGTGTGACGCCCGCCCTATTCCTCTTAGTTTCCAATAGGAGTTTGGGCAAGAGCGGAATGGGTGGGAGCGCGTACATGAGAGTCCCCGCCCAGCTGGCGAGGAACGCGTCGGAAATCAACCCAGTCTTGCCCGCAGCGAACAGAACCTTGGGCACTTCGTATTCCAGGCTGACACGAATAGGTCCCATTGGGGAATACCCCACTTTCGGAGGGTCGTAGCCATCACCTCCAGATGCTGCGACCAGTCATGGTGGGGTCGAAACGCTCTGCTGAGGCGATTAGCCTCATCGTTCTTCACTCCCAGGAGATGAGAGGCAGTCAAGTGGAAGTCATGCCTCATGGCAAGACCCACAGACAGGCCACTTCCTTGCAGAAAGTCAAGGAGCGCGCCCCTTCCTGCCTGTTTATATAAACCTAGCTGCGGTGTTGTTCGTCAGCATCTGCACCACTCTGCCTGTCAGGAATTGGAGGAACATCCTGCACGCTAGGCGAATAGCCCTTAGCTCCTTCATGTTGGTGTGCAGGCACCTGCCCTCCTCCAACCAGAGCCCTTGTGACTCAGGTTGGCTGCTGTGGGCCTTCCGTCCCATGTCCAAGGTGTCGGAGATTAGGGTGACCGACAGAACCAGTTCCCTGAATGGGACACCCTCCCACATTGCCCTGGGCAATCTCCACCAGCCTCGGGAGGCTAGGACGGGTGGGGGAACTGTGACCACCCAGTCAGTGGCTGTCTGCTCGGCCCGTACACCGAGGCCAACCATTATGTGCGGGCCACTATATGGCCTAACAGCTGTAAGCAGCGCCCGGCTGTTGTCGTGAGGCATCGGTGCAGCTGGGAGATGATAGAGACCCTAGCCTCAAGACATGGCTGAGGCAGGAAGGCTGTGGTCTGGGAAGCATCCAGGGAGCCCCCAATGAATTCTATGCGTGTTGGCTTCTGCTTGTTTAGGAGCAGACCCAGACTGCTGCATGTGGAGGGAGTGAGGGTCACGCCCTCCTGCACTTGGAACCTGGACCTGCCCTGATCAGCCAATCGTCCAAATAAGGGAAGATTTGCACATCCTCTTGTCTCCGGTGGGTCGCCACTACTGTCATGCATGTGGTGAACACCCCTGGAGCCGAAGACAGGCCAAAGGGCAGGGCTGTAAATAGGTAGTGGGAGCAAGCTACTGTGAAGCGGAGGAAGCTCCTGTGGCTGGGGAGGAGGGACCCATGAAAGTATGCGCCCTTGAGGTTGAGGGCTGCATACCAGTCTCCTGGATCCCTGGAAGGGATTATGGAGGCTAGGGAAACCCTGCGAAACCCCAGTCGTTTGACATGTTTGTTTAGACGCCGCAGGTCTAGTATGGATCTCAGACCCCCCGTTGCCTTGGTGAGCCATAACCACCACTCCTATGTTCAGGAGGGTGTCCACCTCCTACAAGAGGAGTTGCTCGTGGTGGGGGGGTACAGCGTAGCCCCCAGAGACTATTCCAAGGACCCAATGGTCCAATGTAATCTTTGCCCATATGGGGTAGAAGGCCTTAACTTGTTCAGGAGAGGGCGGGGCGGGTCCAGGAGAGCCATAGGGTGTCACCTTCACGCGCACCATCAAAACTGTCTCCTACAATTGCCCGACCCCCTGGGGGGCAGAGGACGAGCTATACGCTAAGGGATGGATACGCGTTACAGGTGAGAGGGGTCTTGACCCTACCGCATCTATCAACGGAACACCACGACAAGACAGTTGGTCTCTTTCCAAAACAGGGACAATTTATTGAAGTGACAAAGATAACAAACACGTGGGTCAGATAACAAGTGGGATTGAACCCCCGGAACCCAATACCTCCAGAACACAAAACCCTGATGAAACACCTCCTCCCTTGAGTCTTTGCACTTTGCTCACAGTCAGTCTTTGCCTCCTGGTGTTGTTATTACAACTTGATGTTAGGCCATCTACTTCTCTTCCTCGTCCGACGCCGTCTGCTTCTCTTCCTGGTCTTGATGGATCCTACCCAAGCCAAACTTTTCAAACCACCCGCCACACTGTCACCAAGATGGACAGCCCTTGTCGTTGGGCTCAGGTGACTTATATAGATTTCGGTGGCACCAAATGCACCAATAGGGTGGCCGGGATTTTCCCGCTCCAAGGTTTTGCACACGACAGAGTGCTTTTGCACCCGGCACTATGCTGTTGTGCGCATGGCACGCTACCCTACTTAGGTCAGGGCTATCATTGGTCAGCTGCTGTCTCTGGGCAGATCTGACCTCGAGGTGATAGCTGACCGCACTCTGCCCATGCTGACCTTTTGAACCCTGCCAACTGACTGTGCCTACTGTATAGAGACAGATTCCATTAAAAGCAATATGGAGTCTGGGCTATTTAACTATAACTGTAATTATATACAAGACAGGGGTCGAGTCACAGGCTTACAGAGCTGGGGGGCTGATTCCATCCTCTAAACCCCCTAATTGTGTCCCTCTTTTGTAGGGGTTGAAAGGGCCTAGGTGGAGGTCTTGGTCGCTGCTGCGCCTGGGGCCGTGACCACCACCTGGGAGTCAAAGGCGTGTACTGGCCTATGGTGAACCATGGCCCTGGAGTCCCTCCGACCATGCTGCCTCACATCGGTCTGATTGGAGAAGAGGGCCGACCCACAGACGGAGGTCTTGGCTTGATTGGTGCACCTCCTGGGACAGGCCTGAGGGTTGCAGCCACGAGCACCTCGTTGTGGAAAAAGGTGGAGGCTATAGCCTTATCCGCCGAGTCAGCAGCGTGACAGGACATTTGGAGCGCTGCCCTAAACATCGTGATTCCTTCATCCAGGATTGTGGTGAAGTCTGCAGCCTGGTCCTGGGGCAGGGCCTCAGCAACCGCCTGAGGGAGTCCCACCATTTAAAATTACATCTCCCCAGGAGGGCCTGATGGTTGGCAGTCCTACACTGCAGGGCTGCCGTGGAATAAATTTTTCTCCCAAACAAATCCCAACCTGTTATCTTTGTTCTTGGGAATGGAACCAGGCAGACCATGCCTGTCCCACAGGTTGGCTGTGTCTACCACTAGGGTTCCCAGGGCCAGGTGAGTGAACAGATACTCGAACCCTTCAGCCAGCCATAACACTTTTTCCAGCCACCTCTACATAGGGGTGACCGAGGAAGGGATTGCACACGGCCTTAACAATTTTGAGGACCCTATCGTGGACTGGTAGAGCCACCCTCACTGGGGCAGCTGCCACCAGCACATTAAAGAGGGTATCAGCCTCCATTAACTCCTTGACCTCCAGGCCTGAGTTAGAAGCCACCCTCTCGAGCAGTCCCTGGTGCGCCCTGAAACCCTTCAGTGGCACCATGTGGTCCTGTGAGGCTGTCTCATCCAGGGAGGGGGAAAGAGGACTGCCTAGGGATGTCCTGTGGGTGCTCCCTTGCCTACCGAAGGGACCACAGAAGGGCCTTCCATGGGGTCCGACTTCTCATCCAAGAAGCGGTGTCTATAGGCCTTCTCCTGTGTCAGGGGCACGGACTGCACCCCTACTGACAGGGTGGATTGGGGCCTTGGTCCCATCTGGATGCCCCATGGGGCCCAATAAGGCCATTGTCCCAGGGGCCAAATCGGGGCTGACTGTGCCACCTGCTTTGACACCTTGTGGGGGCGTCAGCTGTCCCGATGACTGTTCCCCGTGTGGGACCCTGAGCCACTAGACAGGTGGTGCCGTGTCTGTCCTTGGCCCCAGATGCTGTGCTGCACTGGGGACTGAGTTTTCGCTGCCTCCCATGTGGAGGACGATGAGGACCGCCTCCGTCGCCGTGGGCGGTGCCCATGGGCGGAGGCGCACTGCGAAGAGCTCTCGGTACCGAGGACGTCAGCAGCACTGCTTACCCCTCGTTGATGGAGACCGGTGCCGCTCCGCAATCCACGGTGCCGAGCCTAACTCTGGTGACCGGGTTTTGCGTCGGGGCCTACACCGAAAGGTAGCCGGAATGCCTCACCACCTTCGTGTGGCGAACCCCTCGGTACCGAGGCCTCCAACGATGACCGGGTGCTGCACCGCCTCAGTGTGGGTGAACTCCTCGGTGCCGGAGATCTGGAGCAGGAGCCCGAGCGCCACGTGGTGGACCTTGACCGGTGCCGCCTCTTAGCGTGCGCTGCCTCCGGTGCCAGGAACCAACGTCGGCATCGAGAGGGAGACTCCGCATCCAGTGTCGAAAAAGGCTGGCTCACCACCGCCAACCTGGAGTGACTGCTGGGGGAATGTCCTCACTCTATCCACGGTGGCCGTCTGGCAGGACATCTTTCTCCCCATACCGGGGGTCTCCACTGCCCTTCGTGGAGGACCCCATGGGGGCTTGCCCTGGGACACCGGCCCCTTCTCCCTCGGCGGAGGGGGGGCAGAGGTGGCATAGGCAGGCCAACAAGGCTCTTGCCACTTGAGAAAACAAGGTTACTTACCAGTAACTGTTGTTCTTCGAGATGTGTTGCTCATATCCATTCCAATATAGGTGAGTGCGCGCCCCGTGCACGAGCCTCCGGAAGCTTTTCTGCCCCTAGCAACCCCCTGCGGGTCGGCTCCTGCGCCCCCTGGAGTGCCGCGCTCATGTTGCGGTATATAGGGCACTGCCAACTCCGCGGCCCCCAGTCCCTTCTTTCTGCTGACTCCGACAGCGGGGACGGAGGGTGGGTTTGGAATGGATATGAGCAACACATCTTGAAGAACAACCGTTACTGGTACGTAACCTTGTTTTCTCTCTTCAAGTGATTGATCATATGCATTCCAATATAGGTGATTAAATAGCCATACCTTGGAGGCGGGTAGGAGTCACTGTCGAGTAGCCCTTCTTAGTACGGCTCTGCCGACACCCACGTCCTCTCTCGCCTGTTGTACGATGGCGTAATGAGATGAGAAGGTGTGGATTGATGACCAGGTCGCTGCCCTGCAGATGTCCAGCAGTGGCACGTGCTCCAGGAAGGCCGCCGATGAGGCCTGGGCTCTGGTCGAGTGTGCCGTTACGGTCCCCAGAAGCGGCACCTTCGCCTGATCGTAACAGGTACGTATGCAGGCGGTGATCCATGCAGAGATGCGTTGGGTAGAGACAGGTAAGCCTTTCATTCTGTCCGCGACTGCCACGAACAGTTGGGTTGATCTCCTGAATGGCCTTGTGCGATCAATATAATAGGCCAGGGCCCATCTGACGTCCAACGAATGCCATCTCTGCTCGACCTCCGATCCGTGTGGTTTAGGAAAAAACACGGGGAGGAAGATGTCTTGGTTACAGTGAAACTGAGACACCACCTTAGGTAGGAATGCTGGGTGGGGTCTCAGCCTCACTTTGTCTTTATAGAAGACCGTGTAGGGGGGTTCCGAGGTCAAAGCTCTTAACTCGGAGACCCTTGTGGCCGATGTAATGGCTACTAGGAAGGCCACCTTCCAGGAAAGGACGAGCAAAGGGCATGTAGCCATGGGCTCAAAGGGGGGTCCCATTAATATGGAGAGAACCAAGTTCAGGTCCCAGAGAGGTACCGGGTCACGGACCTGCGGATACAGTCTCTCTATCCCCTTAAGAAACCTACAGGACATAGGGTGAGAGAAGATAGACCTCCCTTCCATTGGCCGGTGAAAGGCCGAGATGGCCGCCAGGTGTACTCTCAGGGCGGCCAATGCCAGGCCCTGCATCTTTAAGTGTAGCAGGTACTCTAGGATCGCCTGAATGGGCGAAGAGCTGGGCAAGATACCCCGGGACTCCGCCCAAAAGGTAAAGCACTTCCATTTAGCCTTATACAACACCTGAGTGGAAGGCTTCCTGCTTCCCAGCAGGACCTGCTGAACTTGTGCTGAGCAGGCTCTCTCTCCCTCCGTCAATCACAGAGCCTCCAGGCGGTCAGGTGGAGGGAGTCTAGGTCCGGGTGCAGAAGGCGACCCTGGTCCTGGGAGAGGAGGTCGTAGCGTTTCGGAAGCGGTATTGGCTCGGCTATGGACAGGTCAAGCAGCATACTGAACCAGTGTTGTCAGGGCCAGGCTGGTGCAAAATGACGTCCGCTTTGTCTCTCTTGACTTTCAAAAGTACTTTGGGAAGTAGCGGAACGGGGGGAAATGCATACATTAGGGGCCCCGTCCAGTCTATTAAGAAGACGTCCGAGAGGGAGCCCTGCTCGCGCCCCCGGAGCGAGCAGAACCTCGGGCACTTCTTGTTCCACGCTGAGGCAAACAGATCTAGTTGGGGAACACCCTACTTGTGGAAGAGAAAAGTTGCCACCCCCCAGTGAAGCGACCAGTCGTGGCGGGGTAAGAATGACCTGCTGAGGCGGTCCGCCTCATCGTTCCTGACCCCAGGGAGGTGAGAGGCAGATAGATGAAAATCATGCCTCACTGCAAGGTCCCATAGTTGTATGGCTTCCTGGCATAGGGCCGAGGAGCGTGCCCCCCCTTGCCTGTTTATATAAAACATGGCTGCCGTATTGTCCGTGAGGACATGCACCACCCTGCCCGTTAGGAACCTGAGGAACACCTTGCAGGCCAGCCGGACAGCCCGGAGATCCCTGACATTGATGTGGAGGTGCAATTCGTGAGGCGACCATAGACCCTGCGTGCTGAGGTCGCAGCTCATGTGGGCTCCCCAGCCCACGTCTGAAGCGTCTGTTATTAGCGTTATAGAGGGGGTCAATTCTGCAAAGGGAACCCCCCGCAGTACTTCCCTCGGGTCTGTCCACCAGTTGAGGGATGCAAGTACCTGGGCTGGGATAGTGACCACCTTGGAGAGTGAATGTCTGGATGGGGCATATACAGAAGTCAACCAACCTTGGAGAGGCCTGAGTTTGAGGCGAGCTAACCTCACCACATATGTGCATGCCGCCATGTGTCCCAACAGCTGAAGGCAATGTCTGACTGTTGTTGTGGGGGACCTGTGTAATTCCGAAATTATGGCGGTCATGGTCTGGAATTGAGGCAGTGGGAGGAACCGCATCGAGGGTAGCCCCAATAAAGTCCATGCGCTGCACCGGGGTGAGTGTGGACTTCTGCTCGTTGATGAGCAGCCCCAGTTTGGTGCATGTCGCGCAAGTTAGGGCCAGGCTGTTCTGTACATGGACTCTGGATCTTCCTCGTATTAACCAATCATCGAGGTAGGGGAAGATCTGGACACCTCTGCGCCGGAGGTGGGCCGCTACCACCGCCATGCATTTTGTGAAGACCCTGGGCGCTGAGGAGAGGCCAAAGGGGAGGGCCGAGAATTGGTAGTGGGCACCCGCTACCATAAAGCGGAGAAAACGCCTGTGGCCAGGGAGGATAGAGATATGGAAATAGGCGTCTTTTAAATCGAGGGCAGCATACCAATCCCCTGGATCCAGAGCAGGAATAATAGAGGCTAGGGAGACCATACGGAATTTGAGGTGCCTGATAAACTTGTTCAGACGACGAAGGTCCAGAATAGGCCTCCCTTTGCCTTGGGAATAAGGAAATACCGGGAATAGAACCCCCTGCCCCTTTCCATAGGAGGAACTTCCTCTACCGCCCCGAGGAGGAGGAGAGAGTGCACCTCCTGGACGAGGAGTAGCTCGTGAGAGGGGTCCCTGAAGAGGGACGGGGTAGGGGGAAAGTCCGGTGGGAATGCTGAGAGTTGGAGGGCATAACCCCGTTTCACCACGCTGAGTACCCAGCGGTCCGAGGTTATCCTCTGCCACTCTCGGAAGAATGGGCGCAGTCTGTCTGCGAAAGGTAAAGTGGGATCCAATGGGATGGGGAGAGAGCCGCCCTCGAGCGTCCCATCAAAAGGACTGCTTATTGTTCTTTTGCTGGCCTTGCTGGGAGCTCCCTGCAGGGCCTTGGCGGTCTCTGCGGTTAGCCTGCCTAAAGCGATCTCGGCCCCTCCTTGGCTGGGCAGGCCGAGGAGGCAGTCTGGGGACAGGCTGCTGCTGCCTTTGAGGGCGCTGTTTGCCCTGGCGCCTTGTGGCCTGCGGCACATACAGGCCTAATGACTTCAGGGTGGCCCTAGAGTCCTTTAAGGCATGGAGTTTATTGTCTGTTTTATCTGAAAACAGGCCTATGCCGTCAAAGGGCAGATCTTGGATGGCCTGCTGAACTTCCGGCGACAGACCGGAGGATTGTAGCCAAGCAGATCGTTGCATGACTATTCCAGATGCCATGGCCCTCCTTGCCGCATCAGTGGCGTCGCTGGCGGATTGGAGACCGGCTCCTGCAACTGTCGCGCCCTCCTGGAGAATGGTGTTGTAATCCTCCGCCAGGTCTTGTGGCAACGCGCGAAGGATCCTCTGGAGGGAAGCCCAGAGATTCAAGTTATATCTGCCAAGGAGCGCTTGGTGGTTTGCTATGCGTAGTTGCAAAGATGCAGTCGAATACATTTTTCTCCCAAAGAGATCTAATTTTCTGTTCTCCTTATTTTTGGGAGTGTTCGACTGGGCACCTTGTCTGTCCCTTTGGTTGACAGCATCAACAACCAGCGACCCTGGGGGAGGATGATTATATAGGTATTCAAACCCTTGAGGGGGGACGTAATATTTGTGCTCAGCTGTTTTAGAGGTGGCAGCTACCGAGGCAGGAGTCTCCCAGAGGGGCTTGACCAGCTTAAGAACCCGGTCATGAACTGGGAGCGCGACCCGGGAAGGTCCCGCTGAACCTGAAACCCCAAAGAGAGGGTCCTCCTCCTCTGAAAGTTCCTTGAGGTCAATTTGCAGATTGTCAGCCATCCTCTTTAGTAATTCCTGATGGGTTTTAAAATCAGAAAGCGGGGTTCTCTGGTCCCTGGATGTAGTGTCCGGGGGGGAAGAGGAGGAGGACTGTTGGAGGGGACCCGTGGAGGGACCCTCCATGGGGTCAGACTCTTCATCTGAAGTTTGTGCCTTGTCCTGGCTGGGAGGCGGGGGTGGCGGTTGGGCTGCCACTGAAGGAGCTGACGCTGTGCCCTGGGTCGTTTGTTGCGGCCACGGGCCCCAATAGGGCCATTGCCAGGGCCCTTGTACCCAGGTCAGCACCGTTCCCGGTGCCATATATGAACCAGGCCCGCGAGGTGCCGGACTGCGCGATCTAGGGCGCTTTGTCCGATCCCTATCCCGATCAGGCAGAGATCTGCTCCGGGATGATCGGGAGCGGCCGCGACGGTATCTACGGTGACATCGGGGGAGTGACCGGCTGGAGCTGGTGGATGAGTGCCCCCGGGCCCTCTTGGTCTTATGGCGATTATCTGCCGGAGACCTGGGGCGGTCCCACTCGCGACTGCGCCCTCTATCGTGATGCGGTGCCGGAGAATCTCTCGGTGCCAAACTGTGCGGTGCTGAGGGCCGCACCGGGCTGCGTGCAGGGCTAGTCGTTCTCGATGTCGAGCGGCGACGGTGGGGCTCAGGAGCAGCTGTGTAGCGATGGCTGCTAAGGGACTGGGAACGGTGTCTAGTTTCCCGGGACTGAGCGCGAGTACGATCCGGGGATCTAGACCGGTGCCGAGGTGCTTTGGTCATTTGCGGCACCGGGATCCGCACCGGGCTGCGCACCGAGGATTGGGAACGGTGCTCGCATGAGCGCGCCGAAGGTCTTGGCGCCGCAGGTGAACAGGACCGGTGCCAAGAACGGGAGCGGTGCCTGGCGTCCTTGGGCGAGGTCAACCGGTGCCAGGAGCTGCGCACCGAGGATCGAGGAAGGTATTCAGTCTCCCTCGGTGCCGCATAGCTGGTGGTAGGACGGTGCCGGGACACCGATGACCTGTCACCTGAGCTGGAGCGGCTGCTCCCAGAACCTCTGGACCGCTCTTGGTGCTGCGGTGTCGAGGTGCTCAACGACCTGTGGTCGGAGTGAGGAGGGGGAGTTCCCTTTTCCCCCTTCCTCGACCGTCTGGGGGGAGACGTTGATCCTTGTCTCCTCTGCCCACCGGGGTAACCCAGCACGGGTCTACCCCGAGACACTGTCCCTGACGCCCTCGGCCGAGGGGGGGACGGAGGCGTAGGCATGGCCATGAGGGTGCGTGCCGCTGCAAACGCCTCCGGCGTCGACGGCCCCTGCAGGGGCGCTCCCCCACCCCCTGGGGTCGGGGGAGGCTCGCTGTGCGGAGATGCCGGTGCCGGAGCTGTTTCAACGGCACGTGGCTGGGGCATCTCCTGCGGCACCCCCTGCTGTACCGGTCGCAGGGGGGAGTCCATGGACACGGCCTCTGGCCGTTTCTTTTTCTTCGGTACCTTGTGTATCGGTACCGAGGTCGGTGCCGGGGGAGCGCTGTGTGCCGACGAAACACTCGGTGCCGTCGGCGACCCGGAGGGCTCGGAGACAGGACGAAGCGCCAACTCCATTAGAATAGTCCTGAGGCGGGCATCGCGCTCCTTTTGAGTCCTGGGTTTAAAGGTTTAAAGTTACAAATTCTACATTTGTCCTTCCGATGCAGCTCCCCCAGGCATCGGAGGCAGCAGTCATGCGGGTCGCTGACCGGAAAAGCCTTCAAACAAGCGGCACAGGCTTTGAACCCCGTGGAGCCCGGCATGGCTCCGTCAAGCCCCTAAGGGCTAACTATACTATTTTAACTAAAAACAACTAACTTTTTTTTTTTTTTTTTTTTTTTTTACTATAAAACTACTATAAAAAACTGAACTTTCTAAACTAACTAAGTGGAGATTGCTACTTGCAATTGAGCAAGGGGCAGCGTTCCAAAGACCGTCACGGGCAGAAAGAAGGAACTGGGGGCCGCAGGGTCGGCAGTGCCCTACATACCGCGACATGAGCGCGGCACTCCAGGGGGCACAGGAGCCGACCCGCAGGGGGTTGCTAGGGGCAGAAAAGCTTCCGGAGGCTCGTGCACGGGGCGCGCACTCACCTATATTGGAATGCATATGAGCAATCACTCGAGGAGAGAACCTCCGGAGTCGATGGCATCGGCAGGGACACTCTCTCACTCCCAGGAATCGGGTGAAGCTCCCTGCTCAGAGATGCAGGCACTGGAGAGGACTCTACAGGCCATGGCTGGTGCATCTCTGCCCTCGACTCTGCCCGTACCCACGGCGCAGTGGAGCGTCCGCGCTCCATGCACTCTCGTCTCCGTCAGCACCGCTGCTTGGTGCCGAGTCGAGTCCGGTGCCAGCGGTGACCTCTGCACCGAGATGACGCTCGGTGCCTAAGTGGAGCTAGACGTCTCAGATGCTGGGTGGAGTGCTCCTCCATAAGAGCAAGGCTTTTAACCTAATCTTGCTGTCCTTCTGAGCCCATGGTTAAAAGCCCTGCATATCTTACACTTGTCTTTCCTGTATGCTTTCTCCCCAGGCACTTAAGGTACTGATGGTGGGGGTGGCTAAACTCAGGCAGCTGGGGGCATAGCCTGACCACTCCAAGTCCCTGAGAGACTTCTTATCTAACTGTACTACTTAACAACTACTTAAAGCTAACTAAAGTACTTTGAATAACAAAGGGGAATGGCACTTGCAGAGAGCAAGGCTAGTTCCATGCAACCTTCACGGGCGGAAAGAAACTGAGGGGCCGTGGAGTCGGCAGTGCCTCATGTACCACAGCATGTGCGTAGCACTCCAGGGGGCACTAGAGCCGACCTTATGGGTTCTGCTAAGGGGAAAAAAGTTCCGGGAACCGTGCACAGTGGCGTGCACTCACCTATAGTGGAATGGACATGAGAAATCACTCGAAGTAGAACACTTTCCTTCCCTTTTCAAATCTTTAACTTTCCCCCTTTTTTTTAGTAGTTTACATTTAACATAGTTCAGTATTGTATTTTTGGGGGGGGTCTCTACTGCTGCTTGATTGCATAATTCCGTTACCAAATGAGGTGTGTGGTTGACCATTCAGTTTGTAACTCTGGTGTTCATAAATCTGAAGTTCTACTGTACATGATTAGCAAAATAGAATTTCAGAGATCTTGACAACAGTGTTACAAGAAAAGGAAAAGACTTTAGCAAAGGGACAACAAGGATTAAAAGGAATTATCTGCTCTATCATTTTCCAAACCAAGCTCCAGATTCTGTTAGAAAATTTATAGTATCAACCCTAGTAAAGTGCATTTTCCTATACTATGTTTGAAACAAGACTGATTATTTGTAACTTGGCCTTATCCACTGACTGAAAAAAAATAGCTGTCTACAATACTTGATATAATTGTGTAGTTTTTAACCATAATTTGAGAATTTCAGTAGCTTTTTACGTATTTTCTTACTATTTTGAAGACTCCACTCTGATTTTGAACAGAAAATCTGTAAAACCAATTAAATAGGGGGGAAGAGAAGTGTGTTGCAGGAAATGCAGCCCACAATCCTGCAAAGACTTATGAATGTGTATTAGACCCATTGAAATCAATTGTTTTCTCATATATGTTTGTAAGTCTCTGTAGAATTGTAGCCTAATTATCATCATCTCAAAGAAGACATTAAAATAATCTACCAAGCAGTATGTTCTGGAACATGACAAGAAAGAAAAAAAAATACACTCCATAACATCAATTTGCCATTACAAGTGAGACTATATAGAACCACTGCTTATTTTATTTTTTGAAATAAAAATGAGTGGTTATAACAATATTTTTCTTTTAACAGGTCACCCTGCAGAATCAAAAACATGTAAGAGTCCAACAACAAAAATCAAGAACCACTTTTTCAAGTGAAATAGCACCAAAGATATAAAAATGATTATGTACAATATAAAAATGCTTCAATACTTTATGGGGGAAATACATTATAGTTTTACAACATTTTAACAATTTTTAAAAGCCTTTTAATTTAAGTTTATTCTTAGATGTAGCACTTTCAGTTGTGAATTTTCTTTGAAAACCTAAAGAACTGTTTAACATTTATTTCAGGTTGGGCAAGTTAATGTTCTGACAACTCAAAGACCTGGAGATATTAAAAATTTACACTAATACTCTTATCAAAAAATAATTCTTCTCCCTTCCATCTGCAGCTAGTTTTCTTTACAGTTGCTCCCAGTAAATACTTGAGAGAGCTTTCTCTTCTCCCTGGAGTACAGCTGACTTACTCCAAATTTACACACCATACTGGAAATAGCATTTGGCCCTTAAAGGCTAAGTCTCTTTCATACAAGCTACAAGAGGTTACTTCCATTTATAATTTTTTTAAAAACCATCATTAGCCCAAAACATTACTAAAAAAAGGAAACTTATTTTATCATTAAAACAGTGGTTTATTAATTATATTCATTACTATTAGAGTTTTGTCAGATGAGTTCATAAGATACTTAATTTAAGGCCCTGTCTATACTGATATTTGAAACCACAATGGCACCTTCATAGAGAATAATTTTTATACACTTACAAATTTCAGTGTAGATAGGACTTAAGGTTTTGGGGGGAAAGGGCAGGGGAGTTGATTTTTTTTTAAATTGTGGATTTAGACCTGCATGCAGCTCTTTATGGTACACCACGAATACATTTGTGTTGAGCTTGTTTTATTCTTTTCTGATCTCAAGAAGGGCACAGATGTTAGGAAATTTCCCCACATTGCTTGTGGTAAATTAGCACAAGAAGTGCCAAACAAACAGAATGGAATCACTGGGATCCCCTTTCTGCTCATCCAAGCAATAAAGAAAGCCTCCTATTCTGTTTTACAGAAGATAATGTATATAATCCACAAATCAGAGCATGAACCTGACACTGCTCAGTGTCATAATGTAATGTCAAAGATGTTTTGCGATGGTTGTATTGTGACAACTTCATTGTTTTCTCTATATCTCCATTCAGTGATAGTCTTTTCAAAAGACACCACTGTAGCTATTTTTCTTTTTTAAATAATTTAATTTGAACTAATGTTTTTAAATAAGCCCTTGCCAAGCATGCACTCCACTGAAGTCAATAGAGTTGTGCCCATCAACACTTACGGCTGAATGCGGCCCACTTCTTGTGACTTTTTTCCTTCTCAATACTTAAGGAAAAGAGGCACTTAGTAAAACTTGTTAACGCATCACCTCTAGATAAGCTTGATGGGGATGGAAGAGAATTTGGATTAGAGTATGAATTGTATGTTAGAGTATGTAATGGAAGTTGGTGGCAGTTTTCTACAAAACAGTACATGTAAACGTAAGGCAAAAAACAAACAAACACAGATATTGGAGGCCCTCAAAAGTTCCTTATGTACACTTCTCTTTATAAAGTACAAGTTGTCTGATTTTCATGCCAGTGCTAAAAATTAATCTAAAAACACTATACAAATATTTGTTTTAAATGATGCCTTTTAAATGTTTTTCTATAAATGCTTGTTTTAGTTTTGAACAAGCCATTTATAGGGTTTGATTTTATGTTGCTTTTTAATTACAGGTAGCTTAGAGTGAAATCTTTTTCTAGATATTGTTCTATTGTAATTTTGACATGAAACTGTTGGTTTAATACATTAACAAGAATGTGACTGTTACAAAGTACAGTGACAACTGTTTGTATAATCCTTAGCGTTGTAAAGGCCCCAGAGGCAATTTGTCATTCAGCTGTAAACAAAACAGTATTCCAGTACTTGTTGGCAATATGGAAGAATGAGTTTGCTTCACACGATTTAACCTTCGCTGGTAGCTGGATTTCAGAATTTTCAAAATTAATCTTCTGAGGCAGTTTGGAAACTCTTGTCTGAGGAGGAGTCAAAATCCATTTCCAAGCCAGATTCTTCAGAATTCATGAAGAAAGTAGGATGAGAATCAGAGTCTGAGAGTCCCTTTATACCAATAGAAATTTGCTTCCTTGTTGAGTCTCTGCCATATGGAAAATCCCAGAGCAAACCTTCAAGGTCTGCAGAAGAGTGGGGCACTTTAGAATGGCAGTAGGGAGAATGTAACTCTACATTAGGTGGGACAGTCTGACATTTTCTTAGTGATGCATAGCTCTCTTTACTGTGTGGGGGGAAAAACAAAAACAAATATCTATTAGCAATATTTTAGCGAGGTTTCTGTTTCAGTTCAAGGGGTGATGGAATAGGGGTTTTTCCTATGTGCAAGAAAACTTAGATGACATTACAGCTTCTCCCAGGGAAAACAGAAAATAAGGCATCAAAAGTCTGAACTTGAATGGAGCACTTCCTGCAGGGGTGACCACTGTTTTGAAACGTGATACAACTCAAGTATGGAAAGGTTGTATGAAGAAAGTCACTGGGATGACCCGATAACCTCTATCATTGAAGCAAAATTTATACAACTCCTCTCCAGTGCTATTGAATGAAATCAAGGATGGTCAATAGGTGACCAAGTCTCCCTATTAGGCAACTAGAGGACAATCTGCAGTGATAAAATGCTGTGAAGTCTGTTACCTACCTCTATTATTTAAAAAAAAAAAGTTAAGTATCAGCATTAATTTGTTTACAGAATAGTCATTTTAAATTGATTTCCTATAAACAATTTATGTAGTTTCAATTTACACACAGTTATACAAGTTCTATGCTTACAGACAGGGTTTCTATTCCTTATTCAGGCAGTAGTTAAAATGCTACCAATTCTAACAAAACCTGTTAGTTTCCTACATTTTAGAACAGTAGTTCACAATCAGAACATTATTCCTCTTTCCTCAGACAAAGGACAGTCAAACACCAAATATATTTAGTACTATTTTCCTTTAAATTCCTCCTCCCTCCTGGAGACTCTTTACTTTGATGACTACTTTATTAGCTGAAATTTGGATGTGCCAAGAAACACTAACTACAGAGTTAAAATTTGGGGACCGTGTTAAGTTCCCTAACAGCACAAATTCCCATGAAATTCTGACTTCTACTGAGAATTGAAAGGTAGGGCTTGTTGTCTTAAGGAGGAAGAGGAGAAAAAGAAAAAGTAGAAATTTATGGAAGAAATATTGTCAGTTGGTGCGAGAGGCAGAAAAATCAATTAATTCAAACAGGAATTCAGAATCCCACAAGAGAAAGTTACCCCAGGATGCCAGAAACTAGAGCTTTAAGAACTCATCATCAGAACAGAGTCAGCCAAAGCGAAGGAGGAGCAGAACCAGGATTTTCCTTTTTATACTTATTTTAAAGATGGGAGGGAAACTGTAGTTTCAAGCAATGGAAT
The DNA here is from genome assembly GCF_026122565.2 of Emydura macquarii macquarii. Lineage (NCBI taxonomy): Eukaryota > Metazoa > Chordata > Testudines > Chelidae > Emydura > Emydura macquarii. The sequence goes on along the minus strand of NW_027132342.1, from coordinate 9,830,825 downwards.
GGCATCTGATAGATCCATTGGCTGCCTCCCTCTGAATCCTCCTCTACAACGTGCTTCTTTTTTTAAAGTGGATTTGCATGCATCAGACTTAGGATTGCTATGAGGAGGTGGTGTGGTGTATCAAAGCTGGAAATCTGATGGTCTATTCAGAAAAACTGGACTAGAATCAGCAGGCAAGCTATCCATGGGTAAAGTACCCTGAGAAAGCCCCTGTTGAGTATGAAACCCAGCTCTAGAAGCTGTCAGGAGGTTTACAAGAACACAGCTTATTTCCCCACTAGCTACCAGAATCCCTCAGTAGCTCCCAGTTTCTCTGGGGACAGGATTTTCATGTTCCTCCCCACAATTGTCCTACTTCCCAGTCAGCAGCTCTTTATCCCTGCACCTAGATAAAGTTGCTTGGTCTGATGTTCCATTCCAGCAGTGATGGCCAGAGAAAAGAGGTCCACACTAGCTGGGCTGTCCACCCCTCTGAAGACAATATGAAGGAGTTCTAGATACTTCCCACTGTCTGATGTTCATCACAGTGCAGGTAAAAGCAAGACATTGAAGGACTCTCTTCTGATGAGAGTCCATCTGCAGAGGCAGAGAAAAGACTGAGGAAAGAAAGAAGCTAGGGTGGTAGATGCAGGAAAGAGAAAGGTGAATCTAGAAAAATAGGCACTACAAGTCCTTGCTGCAATTGCCTCAGCTATTATTAGTCCTGAGGAAAGAGCATGAAGCTATTTACTGAAGAAAACTCTTGATCACTGAACATTGTGATTGATACCAGGTCTAATGAAGAGAGAAAGGAAAAACAATCCTTAGTCAGTATACTGAAACACAGAGAGAACAGGGCTTTCTCTGTGAAATAAATTTCTACTTACCCTTGAAATAATCTACTAACAGCTTGTAACAGAGTATTAATAATTATGCTACATTTTGTTTTGACTGGTAACATAAATGTAAAAGAAATCAATCAGTTTGAACACAGCAGCACGAGTTACCTGGATGTACGGAATATCTTATTTCTTGCCCGAGAATAAACTGTACTAACAATCCGACGTAGTTGTCCCTGCATCCATTGCACATCATCAGGGATATCAGGAAACCAGTGTACTAACCTGCAGTCATCAAAAAATAAAGTGTTTCAGCAACCCTAAATTTACATTGAAAGTGCCATATGAGTTCTGGAATACAAACTAACACACACACGCATAATCCCCGCCCTCCAGCTAATATGGAAGTTATTTACTCTAACTGGAGGTTCTTTGAGAAGTGTGGTCCCTATGCGACCGACTCTGGAAATTCTTCAAAGCAGCGTCCACTGGCCTGCACATGCACAGTAACTCTCCTCATGCTCCCAGCCAAGGGTATTAAGAGACAATTGAAGGCGGGGAGAAGATCAACATCTTTTCACTTCCTCCTCTTATAAATCCAACAGGATCCAAAGCAGAGGGGATGGAAGACAGGTAGTGGAATGCAGATAAGGGCCACACATCTTGAAGAACTTCCAGTTACAATAAGTAACCTCCACTTCTTTGAGTGATGGTCCCTATGTGTATTCCACACCTGGGTGATTGACAAGCATTGTTCAAACCAGAGGTGGGTGCGAGGAAGCTGCTGGTAGTAAAGATGCTTGCAATATAGCTGTTCCTACCACTACATCCACAGCCACAGCCAAAACTAGGGTACAGTGAGTTGTGAACATGTGGATCAAACCCCAGGTGGCTGTTCTAGAGATGTCCTTCAATGGAATGTCTGGCAGGGATACCATGTAGGCAGCCTGTACTTGCGTGGAGTGAAGGAGGAATGTTTACTATCTTGTAGCAGTCTAAGATACATCCAGAGACCCATTCTGAAATCCTCTGGGAAGATATGGCTTGCCCATGCGACCTCTCTGGTATGGCAACGAAGAATCTTGGTGATTTCCTAAATGATTTGGTTCTTTGCTGGAAGAACGCTCAGGGCACGCTAGACATCAAGGGAGTGAAGTCTCTTGTTTTCAAAGGAAGCGTGGGGTTTCAGGAAAAATACAAGTATCATTTGATAGATGTGGAACTCAGAAACAATCTTGAGGAAAAACTTGTAATGTAATTGAAAAAAACCTTTTCTTTGTGAAACACCATATAACAAGGGTCCACCATGATGGCTTTGAGCTTGCTGACCCTCCTAGCTGAGGTAATAGTTACTAAGAACACCACTTCCATGGACAGCTGGAGCATGGTTCAAGTGGCCATGGATTCAAAAGGTGGACTAGTGAGCCTGGACAGGACAAGGTTAAGATCCCACTGAGGGGTAGATTTAAACACTGGTTAGAAGGTCTTGATCAGGCCTTTCATGAATTGTACTGTAGCTGGGTGAGCAGAAACACAGCATGCTTCCACCAGAGGAAGAAAGGCACTAATTGCTGCTTGGTGTTCTTGTAGCAAACTAACAGAGAGATCTGAAGTCTGCAGGGATAAGAGGTAGTCTAGAGTAGTGGTTTGCAACCTTTTGTCATTTGCAGACCCCTAAAAAAATTTAGAGGTGTGAATCCTTTTAGAAATTCAACCTGTGGGCCACAGACCCCTGCCATAGAAGTCTTAGACTGAAAACTGACCGAACAGAATTCAACTATAAATATTGCATCTGCTTGGCACAGCATTTGATGCAGTGTGAGAAAGGGCACTAAACTGGGCTTCTATGGTAACGACAACACGCCTGGGTTTTGACCTGTAAGTGGGGGTATACACATACTTTTGACTGATCAGAAAAGCAGAACACCTTTTCTGGGATTCGAAATGTTATTTTCTTAGTCAGCTTTCATGGATCCCTTAGATATAGTCTGTGGACCCCCATGATTGAAAACTACTGGTCTAGAACAACCAGAATGCTTGGAGTATCTGGGGAATGTTGGTACAGTCATGCCCAGACCAGAAAGAGTTTCCATTTGACCCAATAGCAGGTTCTAACAGACTCTTTTCTTATCACCTGAGAACAGGGGCTGAACATGAGCGCTCTATTTCCGACGCCCATCCAAAAACCAGCCCATGAGGTGAAGTGAGCCCAGATTGGGTATGCTTGGTCTTCCCTCTCCCCCCGTATCTTGGGTTAGGACATCTGAGAATAGGTGAACTCTGTTTGGTAGGCAGGCAACAGTTCATGGAAATTCTAACAATCTGGACCAGTGGGGAGCTAGAAGAATGATGTTGGCCTTATCATAACATATCTTCACTATGACCTGTGGAAGCAGGGGAATGGGAGGAAAGGCTTATCAGGGGCCATTCATCCAAGACATCATCAGAGCATCACCTTGGAGTTGCAACCCATGGCTCCCGTGGAGCAATAGAGAGGGAACTTTCTGTTTGTTTGGGATGCAAAGAGGTCCTATGGCAGGGTACCCCACTGTATAAATATCTTGCTCAGGATTGTCTCATGACTCTCTCACGTGTGGTCTATTGAGAAGCTTTGTCTATTGGGCCTTGTTTTCTGTGGGAAGCTTGTCCATAAAGTCTGTAAACCTGGAATAGGTATTAAAATCTTATTTTGCTAACAATGCTGTTAGTTAGCGATATGAAATTGCAATCCTGTGGAGAAGACCACCTTCCTTCCCAGGAGGTCCAGTTTCTTAGAGCCTTTGTTTGCCAGGCTGGCGCATTAATACTGCAACTGAGCCTCTTCAGCAGCCACCTGAACCGCAAGTGAGTTGGGGGTGGGATGGGAAAAATAAGAATTTGGCTCCCTTAGCAAGCATGAAATACCATTTCTTGGCCCTCTTTGGTGTAGGGGCACAGGATGCTGGAGTGTAGCATAGTGCTCTAGCTGGTTCTAGTATGGTCTTGATGAGTATGGCCACTTTACTCAGTCCCTCAGTCAGACATTGCAAGATGTCCAGGAGCCAGTGTTGAGGGTCCTGGACCTGGGATCTGTAGGTCACTGATCACTCCAACAGCTCCTGGTATTGGCGATGGTCATCCAGTAGAGAAGGTGAAGGAGTAACTGCTTCATCTGAGGATGATGAAGAGGCACCCATTGAAACCGTGGGTACCTGTGGATCTGGTTCTACCTCTTTACACCGTCATACACCAACAGACCCAGCTAGTGAGAGGAAGAGGAGCAGTATGACTTGAGAGGGGCCTAGACATCTGCTATAGGGATCTCACGGGAGCTTAATAAGGCTAGAAAGAGGAGCTGATCGGTTGCAAGGGATCCCATGGAAATGAGTACCAGTGGTCCCTAGGGTCATACCTAATGGAATGGCAAGCATAATGCCTCGACTATCTATCAGCATCCAACTGCCTCTGTGGAGATACCGGTGTGGCCATCTCCTCTGATTCCGATTCCAAAAACTACTCCATCAGTTATAGTGGTGTCATCAGTACCAGGGCATGCCTGTCAGATGGTTGGAGGTGAAACTTCCTGGGACTGTTATGGAGATTCCTCCTCCGGAGTAAAAACATCCCTCAGGAAGGCAAGACTGAGAAGAAATAGAAACCGTGGATAAGAGAGGAATATATCCTCGGGCATTATATAACTATGCCCTGGTGTCTCAGGGGTTCCTACAGTTAAGTCTGACATATCTGGTGCTTCTATAGCAACCAGACCGTTCTTAATAGATGAAGTGGTAATGACAATGGAACCAGCACCTTTAGATGGAACCAGCTAATGCCTATCTTTGCGCTTCAATGCCAAGGTGAACAACTGAACCAGTGAATCTTTCTTTTTATACACCTTGCCTTCCGATCTGGGGATCTTTGTTGGAGCTGGGGGGGGTCTTCATTACAGCTGACTCCTTAGGTACCATTCATGACATCTCACCTGACCTGGACTAGCTCACGGAGAAAGTGTGTTTTTTATGGACAATCCTCAACAGGGCTCTGTCTTTGCCATGACAGTATCCTTTACTCCTGGGGAGCCCTGAAAGAAGAATTCTTGAGCTTACATGTAGATGGCTCTGCAGCAAGGCAGGTGCTTGGAGGAGCATTGCTGGGCAGCTGAGGCTGATATACATGAGGGTCTCCCTGCTGCAGATCACAGAGGGGCCTCATAGCCTTCTCTATCAAGTGCTTCCATAGGCAAAACTCCCAGGCTTCTTGAGTTCTGTGTGGGAAGGACTGACACTACACTTTGCAAAGATATGTGCCTCACCCAGAGAGTACAGGCAGCACTGATGTTCATTATTGACAGAGAAGGATCAAGGGCAGGGGATCCAGTTCTTGAATAGTCCCAGAGTCAGGGAGGGGTTCCCCAACCAGGGAAACAAACTACTCCATACTGTACTATAAACGTTTTAGCTACTAACTATTAATCTAAGAATACAACTATTTACAAATGGTTTCTTTAGAGGTAACACAACGACATGAAGGACACAATTCTGATTCAAACTACAGAGTGCTAAGAAGGACCTGGAGAAGCATCGATTTGCACTGCCTCCTGTACCCTCGGCCGGGAGCATGAGGAGAGCTGTGCATGTGCGGGCCAGTAGACAGTGCTTTGAAGAATTTTAAGCTGCAGGTGCATGGTGTGCATGTGTACCTATGTATGGAATATATATAGGGACCATCATTCGAAAAAGAACTTTTGGCTGTATATTTTCTTCCTAGTCCCTTACAATATTTTCTTTAGAGAGTTATTGTGATGAGGTTCTGCTGTTTATGCACTGGGATGTACTCCATGCTACTGCAGTTTAAGACCTTGGGACAACTTAATTTCTTTGACTTATGTCAGAGATACACAGGCTATGTGGGTTGTAAAATATGTTTGGACTCCAAGGGCAGAATTCTGCCTCAATAAGTAAGTGAGGTGTAAGGGCTTGCCCACATGGTATGCACCAACTGGGGTGTAAATTCTAATGCACACAAGTATGTATCAGCAGGGTCCTTAATGACAACATGCAACACACTGAAAGCTCCCTAGTGAGCATTGACATAGTCCTGTTTCAAACAGTATTATGTCCCCGTGCACTAAAGAACTTGTAGTGCGTGACATGCCAGTATGCACTAGAGTTTACACCTCAGTCTCAACCATGTAAACAAACCCTTATTGCAACTCTGACTGCATGACTATAAAGATTTTTTATTTGGTTTTTAAGTGATTACAACACAAGTGACACCTGGATACAGGTTGCTTTATTCTCTGGTGATAGTTAATGTAAATGAAATTGTTATATTTTGCTATGGGTAGCACATTAAAAGGCAATCTGAAGGAAGTATACCTGCTATAACGGATTACTATAACTGAAAAAAGTTAGCAAACAACAAAAATCCAAACCAAAAAACCTGACCCTTTCTGATTTATTTTGTGTATAATCAGTTTCTCCCTTGCTGAGAGAGAACGTTATAAACAGGGCAAAAGAAATCTTTGATTTTTTGTAAACAAAGTCTTTAAATATAGAACTCCCTCTTTTTTTAAAAAAAAAAGATATTGCTTATTCGAAATTAGAATTTTTTAAGATCAAACAATTAAAAGATATTTCATATATTAACAAGAAAGTACATGTGGAATTCTAGAAATCTCCCCTTTCTCTATTTGTCTAGCCATCTTTCAGTTAGCAAGCTTTTATTAAAGGCTGTTAGTTGTGCACAGAAAACATCTGCAAGATGAAGCAATACGGGGAAGGGAACATAAGCTACAAGTTATGTACAAGTTAGAGACAGTCTTAGAACTCAAGGATTTAGGAATCTTCAAGTACGTTTGAGAACACTTCAATACACAGCTAGCTTGTTACTCACAACTTTAAAAATAATTAATGAAAAAAAATAAACAGTCTTAACGAGCCAAAAGTATGGGTTCTATAATGATTCTTAAATAGAATCTCACCTTAAAGCAACAGAATAGGCAGACTCCACTGGCAGTGTATATGGCAGTATCATATAAGACATCACTCTCATTGGTAAGAATTTAGAAAGCTGGGCATAGAACCCACTCTTCTCTTTACAAGCGTCTTGTAATGCTGCAAAATAAGGGTTTTTTAAAACAGCCTTTAGAATACATTTTTGTTTTGAATGTACTGTTCAAATGAGTATTCTAGGTGTAGAGAGTGGAGATGTCTTTTAGTATTCTACAACTGACAAGCAACATTAAGGACTCGTCTAAACGAACATTTCATTTGTGGCTGTGTAAATCTATCCCACACTTGCGTGTTGCACACTAAGTATCTGTGTAGACCTGGCTGCCACACATTAAAAGTTCCCTAGTGCGCTTTGATCTATTCCTGTTTTAGGGAACTTTTAGTGTGTGGCAGCAAGGTCTACAAAGATGCTTAGTGGGCAAAACCCTAGTGCGGGATACACTTACACCCCAGTTTATTGTGAACTAATATGCTCATTTAAACAAACACTATACTTTTTCTATATAAAATGCACCACACTATAGAGGAAAACTATGATAGTACTTAGCCCTTCTATAGTGCTTTAAAGCTATCAACTTCAGACTACATTACAAAGATGGGTGAACATCAACATCCCTATTTCACTGACTGATAAAAATCAGGCACATTGATTATGTGAACTTGGGCAAGTCACCTAAAGTTCACAGTAGAGCTGGCAATAGCATCCTGCTTTCCATAAATTCCAGTTCTGTGTTTTGTCTATCAAACAACTCTGCTTTCACAATTTTCATTTTTCTAGATGTAATTTAATTGTTTTCCTTAATCACAAGTAATAAATTTCAGGCTTTAAATTGCTGGTCTTGGTCTATAGACATCTCGCTAACTGAAGGTAAATTGAGAGACAGCATCCCAGAAAAGCTTAATATATATCTTTAACTTTTGTTCTCTGAAACATAAGGGTTTTGTTTAGTCAATAAAAAAGGTCTGTTTTGATGACGACTTGACCAAGTTCTTATTTGTCCAATTTTAGTTAATAATTATAATTAAAATATTAGAGATTAAATATTTAATTTTTAAGATATTTTAAATAATTCTCTCATAGAATTGTTCATACCATATTACTGTGATTATTATAAAGATATCCACAAAACTAATCTGTATCCAGGGTATGGCACTTCACCTCAGTTATGCTCCACTAAACTACAGTTAAGTGATTTACAAAATTACCTTCCATCTTGCCAGTTTCTGAAGCCAAATACAGCTTTATTTTTTTTATGTGGTCATACCTTATAACTGTATTTAAAGAACTGCTCTAAGTTATTTTAATCAATGAAAATCTCCAGTAGATTTTACATTGTTATCTTATGCAAGATAGTTTTGTATTTTCTTTTATCAGAAGGTAATGTCAAGATGGGAGCCAGTGTAAGTCATTTATAAAAACATTACTGGCATTGAAAGTTATTGGAAGATATTCTCAGCCTGTACCTTTACGAAGTCTAGGAGGCAGATGCTCAAAAATTCTTTCATCCAATGGCCATGTGTTTAGCTTTAGCTGGTCACTAAGCATTTCTGCCTTCAACATCTCCTCTGTGCCCTTAGTCTCTGAAATAGTTTTCTTGTTTGTGAAGTCAGTGTCTTCTATGAGTTCCTGAGGGTCTCTCTTTGTTAAGGACAAGTCAACATAAACTGAATCACTAAGAATGTCTGGGGAAATAAGAAAGTAAGAATTTACATTTATGACAGCTGTCGTCCAAAAGATCCCAGAATGCTTTACAAACAGGCAACACTTCATCTGCCAGAGATGAAATGCAGGACTTTAACACAAGATAGCAAACATAGGCCTGATCTTGCAAATCCTTACTCACATGAGACAATTTGCAGGATCAGGCACCATTTTAGTATAGAAGCTGGAGAAAAAATGAAAGCTATTGACTGAATCTACACAGGGAATTTACATAGTTATTCAATTAAGTTATAACCTGGCAAGGGCATGGAACCATTTTAGGCATGTGGCAATTCTTCAAAAAAGGGCCTTATTTTTGGAGTTTAATGTACACATGCCACACACACTCACATCATACATCATTTGCAAGTTTTATTCTATGTCCATTTAGATGAGGTATGATATGGAACAGTCAAGTGGTGCCGTAAGCCTGCAGGCAAGGTGAAACAATGGTACCCAAAATATGAGAGTGCTATTTTTTGCAGTTCCAGAAACACTGCAACATGACTATGATTACAAATTTTACCGTTTCAGTCAAGTTCAACTCCTTAATGAAGTGTTCATTGGTCAAAGCTACCAAACTATACATCAAAAAGGTATTTACTGGTTTTGCAAGGGCAAGTTTGTCCCCCATTCCCCTCAGGAATGATGACACTGTCTAACACATGCAAAAATAGCAAAGAAGACATTGAGATATACTAACATGAAATGTTTTCACATCTCATATTCTTAACTATCAAAGTATCTAACAAGTGATAACCCCTTTCTATATTTTCAAGTAAAATTGCTGACCAGATCAGGCTCACGTTGAAAGTTGTGCAGAAGTAGCAGTCAATTGTGTGACCACTATTTGTACTACACAGTGGATATATAATACAAATGTATGTGAATTCCTCATGTAATGTTTCTCCATTTGTAATCTATTGTACATAAAATATAGCATGAGTCTGCCTGGTAGATGGTTTTAGTATGTAATGGTCTATGCATGCAATATTACACTTTGAAATATTCTAGAAACTAGCTTTTAAATTCAGTGACACTTATGCATAGGTCAGTGTTCATATTAGAGGTGTGTGGAAGGAACAGTTTTATATACTTTATTTTTTGTATTCTACTTTTATACCTAGTTATATATTCTATTTTGTATTAAACTTTTAAGACTCCATCTTGTATGCTGAAGATTCCATCTTGGATTTTTAGTAGCTTTCTCAGCCTTGAAACAGGTACATTTTGCAGATGTTGCAGGTTTTGGCAGCTGTCAGTAGATAACGGGACATTGCTAGCTAGCTTCAAAAGATAGTTGTTATGGTAATCAGGGGCCCTGTTCAATTAGCAATATGGAGGAATTTCTTAGTATATCTTAGTGTAGAAAAGGTTGAGCTAATGGAAATGTACTGCAATACATCATCTTTTTCTTTGTTCTCTTTGTCTGAATACTGTATAAAACTTAGTGATGTGAGTCTGTAAGGTAGAAGTCCTCGGGAGCCTCAGGGTGACCGACACTTCTCCGAGCTGCTCATAATAAACTGCCTCAAAGAACTATGCACTCAAGTCTTTATTTAGGAGGGCCCTGAGCTTTCCTACGACAGGTAGCAATACACAGCTTCATATTATAACTATGCAAAAGTTAGGAGAGAAAAAAGTGGGCTAACAAGAAGTAGTGAAGACAAAGTCTGCAAACAAGTGTTTGCCTCTGTAGTGAGCAGGGATGAAGGGCACTTTACAGCTCTCACCAACCATGTCATCAACATAACAAAACCATTTGACCCTGAATCACATCCAGAGGTTCTTATCAATATATCTGCTAGACTACATGTAACATCAGTTGTTCAAGAGTCTCTAGTGAAAATAGAAGACGCTGGTGAAAAACAATGGAGAGATTTGTGAAAGATGCACTTGATTCCAATGGGACACATAGCTTCATCAGCCCAGTCAAGAAATCTGGCATCAAAACATTTGTTGACATGGCTCAGAAGACTACATTTAAGTCTGACAAGGTAGGAACAATCACAACTGCTATGAGTCCAGAAATTGTTTTCTACAGAGTCTTTTCCTTAGCCAGATGCAGAAACAATGTTTCAATGGCAAACTGTGATTAGGTTATCCAATAGGACCTGTGCCGATGACCCTCTTCCATGCTGATGGAATAATAAGACAGAAAAAGCTGAAGTAGGGCATCAGCTGGAAGCTCAAGCTGAAAGAATCCATGAGCTAAGAGCATGCAACAAAAAAACCACAGAGTGCATCAGTGATGCCATGGCCGTCATACAAATGATGGCTGGAGACAAATTCCATATATTCAGTGAACTAGCTGGTGAGTAGTTAAGGTAGGTCCCAAAAGGATTTGGCAAAGCTATTTCAAGTAACTGATGTTTTTGAAAACTGCAGAAAGACAGTGCTGGATGTAAGGTTGGATGCAAGAAATACCAGATGTTTGGTAAATGCTTTGTGCCTCCATGGAAAGAGTTTCTAAATGTGGTACCCAACATGCAATCACTTGTAAAATTATTCCGTGAATATATGTTCCAAGTACACCAGAGAGTGTAGGAACACACCCAGCACAAGAACACTCCTCCTTGCTGAAGACTTTTCCAGTGGTGAAGTAGCAAAGTCCAGCACCGGTAGAGGTGCTGATGAGGCTCACGACTTGTATAGTACTCAGAAGGAAGAAGAGGACACAAGGATACAATATGGAGAAATGTGTGCCACTATGACTTTTGGATCTCTTGGTATCAAAGGAAACATAGTAATTACATCACCTGATACAGATGTTTTGGTCCTTGCAGTTCACTACTTTCCAAAAATGGAACACACTGATAATGGTGACTGTTTCAATTCACATTTTATCAGCCCAACTGACAAATGTCACTTCATAGTTGTGCATGAAATTTGTGACACATTCACTCAAGACTTCTGCAACATAATTCCTGCTTTACATGCATTAATGGCATGTGACTCTGTCTTTCCTTATTTGGTATTGAGAAAAAAAACCCTGTATTTAATGTTGTCAAAACAAAGGGAGCTTACCACTTCAGAAATCTTGCCAAATTGTGGAACAGTGATGGACAAGCCTCAATTTCTGAAACAAGGAAGTTGATAGCAGTGCTCTATGACCAGAACGAGAAAGAAAAGGAGACCCACGGAGACCTGAATTGCTTGTGGCTCAATCTAGCCATCAAAAAAAGGACAAGTCACCAACCAAACTCCCACCAAGTGAGGACAGTTTTGAAAAGCATGTTAAAAGGGCATCTTGGCAAAGATTTGGAGGTGTCTGCAAAAAGGTAAAACTAGATACTGGTTCACCATCGCAACATGGATGGGAAAATGTGGATGAGTAACTACTTCCTATATTCAAGGACATCTGAGTCCCTACAATGTCTTATCTGCATCTGTACCAAGCGGGGCCACTGCACAATTAACTATGTTGTCAGAACAATCTTCCTTGCACAAAACTGTGTACATGCCAAGGCAATGAAGACTGTGCAACTCATGCATTCCCAACAGAGATCATAATGATGAATAAGATGATAATGATGTTGACTAGAAATGTCACCAATGCTATTACATTTCAAGGATACGTGTAAAAATTTATTATTAGATTGTTGTGCTGCTTTGAGATCATAAAAAATATCTAATTTTATGTCTTGTACTAGAGTCAAATGAATAATCAAATGCAAATATTTCAAAGTGGTCACTACATATTGGATACCCCATTTCTATGGTAATAGCCCTATCTGACAGCTCCAGATCATACCTCATCTTAAAGTAGACATAATAAGCTTTCAAATTATGTCTGATGTGCATGTGAATAGAGGAGTACATTAAGTCAACCAAATTGGTGGTGTCTGCTGCTTACCTATTTACATCTACATTTGCAAAATGTGCCGTAAGTTTTTTTAATGACACTGGAGATTGATTTTACATCTTATTTGAAGATCAATGCCACTGCACACTATTTTTGGACCTTGGCTCAAAGTATGAGTTACCTATCTACAAACCTGAGGGACAGTCCTTCAAGGTGTATCCAAGTATTGACCGATCCCAACTGTTTATCCTGAGAAACTGATGGGTTCCCAACATAAAGGTGGTACAGCTGCATTCTTTCCACATCTTATTGCCAAACCTCTAGCAAAGTTCTTTCTGAAAACAGTGCTAGCCATTGCATGCAAAATTAAGAATCCAAAAATATTCTTTGAGTTCTCAATTTCTAAAAGAGCAGCATAAGTAAGCCACTGTTGAAAATGTAGTATTTCTGTTTGCATACAAGAGCTGCAAAACTTAATTAGGTGACAATATAATGCATATTGCACTTCAAAGTATTGCTAGAAAATCAAAAGCAACAGTATATAATGTAGATTCATGCAAATTCTCAGTTTAAGTGAAACTAAAGATATAGATAAGTATTTCTTAAAACGTATTCAATTCTGATAACATTCAGTAATTTCAACTATAGGCAGATTTTCAGAAGGAAGATCATGATTGAGGGAGGACTGGGTGGGGAGGGATTTAGTTATTGTGATAATTCATGGGAAGACTTCTGATTTCCATATATACTGATCGCAATTCTGATCAATTGTCAATGGTATCTGGAGTCACAGATCCTTTTTTGTTTGTTTGTTTGTTTCTTAAAGATCTAATTAAGTTACTTGAACACCAAGTTCACAAGCAGAAAATTCTTCATTTAAGTTGAACTGTTACACACAACAAGCAACTGTAAGAGCATAACTGTATTAAGCTATGGCTACACTAACGAACTGCATTGGTCCAAGTTGCCATAGTGCAGTGCATCCATACAAGACATCCTACTTCACTCTTTTCTTATTTTGCAGGTGTGCAGAAGCATTCTGGGAATATTCTGAGAGGGCCAACAGCATAAGTACAGTTGCTGTACTAGCACTTGATAGTACATCAACAGTGCACCAACAGAGACGGACATGCCAGTAGATAAGCTGGTGATTGAAAGCTCGTGGCAACAAGGGGAGGTCCCTGAGGACTGGAAAAAAGCAAATATAGTGCCCATCTTCAAAAAAGGGAGGAAAGAGGATCCAGGGAACTACAGACCGGTCAGCCTCACCTCAATCCCTGGAAAAATCATGGAGCAGGTCCTTAAGGAATCCATTTTAAGGCACTTGGAAGAGAGGAAGATGATCAGGAACAGTCAACACGGATTCACCAAGGGAAAGTCATGCCTGACCAACCTGATTGCTTTCTATGATGAGGTGACTGGCTCTGTGGATGTAGGAAAGGCGGTGGGTGTGATATACCTTGACTTTAGCAAAGCTTTTGATACGGTCTCTCACAGTATTCTTATCAGCAAGTTAAAGAAGTATGGGTTGGATGAATGAACTATAAAATGGATAGAGAACTGGCTAGAGCATGGGGCTCAACGAGTAGTAATCAATGGCTCCATGTCTAGCTGGCAACCGGTCACAAGCGGAGTGCCCCAGGGGTCGGTCCTGGGGCCGGTTTTGTTCAACATCTTTATTAATGATCTGGAGGATGGGGTAGATTGCACCCTCAGCAAGTTTGCGGACGACACTAAGCTGGGGGGAGTGGCGGATACCCTGCAAGGTAGGGATAGGATACAGAGTGACCTAAACAAACTGGAGGATTGGGCCAAAAGAAATCTCATGAGGTTCAACAAAGAAAAGTGCAGAGTCCTCCACTTAGGAAGGAAGAATCCCATGCACAGCTATAGCCGGGGACCGACGAGCTGGGCAGCAGCTCTGCAGAAAAGGACCTGGGGGTAACAGTGGATAAAAAGCTGGATATGAGTCAGCAGTGTGCCCTGGTTGTCAAGAAGGCTAATAGCATATTGGGCTGCATTAGGAGGGGCATTGCCAGCAGGTCGCGGGAAGTGATTATTCCTCTCTATTCGGCATTGGTGAGGCCGCATTTAGAATACTGTGTCCAGTTTTGGGTCCCCCACTACAAAAAGGATGTGGACAAGTTGGAGAGAGTCCAGCGGAGGGCAACAAAAATGATTAGGGGGCTGGAGCACAGGATTTATGAGGAGAGGCTAAGGGAACTGGGCTTGTTTAGTCTGCAAAAGAGAAGAATGAGGGGGGATTTGATAGCGGCCTTTAACTACCTGAAAGGGGGTTCCAGAGAGGATGGGGCTAGGCTGTTCTCAGTGGTGGCAGATGACAGAACAAGGAGCAACGGTCTCAAGTTGCAGGGCGGGAGGTCTAGGTTGGACATTAGGAAAAAGTTTTTCACTAGGAGGGTGGTGAAGCACTGGAATGGGTTACCTAGGGAGGTGGTGGAATCTCCATCCTTAGAGGTTTTTAAGCTGAGGCTTGACAAAGCCCTGGCTGGGATGATATAGCTGAGGTTAGTCCTGCTTTGAGCAGGGGGTTGGACTAGATGACCTCCTGAGGTCCCTTCCAACTCTAATATTCTATGATTCTATGATTTGCAACTGCTCAAAGAAGTGTAAGCCAAGTTGTAGCATGATTGACTATGCACTGTTGGGACCCACTGTGTTTGTGGATGCATGGTATGTTACAGGGAAGCAACGGTGTCCAAACAGTGGTTAGCACATCTGTTTTGCTAGTGCAGAGAAGGCCTTACATAAGGAAGGGGGACAATCAGTTGCCATTACAGATGATAGTTATAAGAGCAATAGTGTTAATTAAAAAGTTCTCATATCTTAATACTTAACCTCTGCATTTAGAAATACATTAATTATACAAACTCTAGATGCTTATTGACTGTGTGTTGAGATATCAGTACCAGTCAAAAACAGATTTTCTAATCTCACTTTCAAGTAGTTTACTTGCTGTTCAACCATAACCCCCAGTATTTTATTTAGCACTTTTCCAGGTGACATTTCTCAGAGCCAGCCTAAGATTTAAGTCCCAACAAATCGATTTAAGAATGCTACAGTCAATACGCTTTCTTAATCCATGAACAGGACTATAGGCTCTATTCCTCTATGACTTTGCCATCAGATCTGAAGTTCAGTGGGAAGTTACAAGACCATCAGGGCATGTCTATACTACAAACCTAAGTTGACCTACGTTAGGTCGACTTACAGCCACTGCAAGTAATTACTGAGGTGGCTGATGTCCACACTATCCTCCTTCTGTTGGTGGTGTGCATCCTCACCAGGAGCGCTCCCACTGACTGAAGGAGGACAGTTGGGGGCGGAGGGGGGGGGGAAGAAGAGACACGGATGGCGGACCGAAAGCTAGGGCTCTCAGTGCCTCGCGACTCTGATCCCAGCCAGAAGCAGCCCTGCTCTTAGTATGGAGCGGAGAGGCAAGAGTGGGAGGGGGAGGGCAGCAAGGCAGAGAGCAGGGACCCTGGGGGCAGCTGGGCTCCAGTGGGAAGCCAGGCGGCAGCATGGCTTGGAGCAGCAGCCCAGCAGGGGAGCTGGCTTTCTTACCAATTTCACAGCCAACAGCCTAAGTAACAGCAATGTCTACAGAGACTTTTTATTGCCTTAACTACATCGACATAAGCCCCAATGCCTCTCATGGAAGTGGAGTTATGTCAGTGTAATAGGGCCCTTATATGAGCCGGAGCAAGGCTGTAATGTAGACACTGACATAAGTAGGTCAACATCAGCTACATTATGTCGACCTAACTGTGTAGTATAGACCAGGCCTCAGTCTCCTGGTTATGAAAGCCTCCCAGTTTCATGCTCTCATATTCCGCTAGAGTACAGCCATTCCTCTACTCCTCTTCTACGATATTTGCTTCTTTGAATAGTCATTTACATCTATGCAAAGTGGGTGTAACAGTCTCTTTTCTGGTGGCATTTTACATCCCCTTTGCACAGGCATAAGTGACTGTGCAAGGTGAAAGACAGTAGAGGACAAGACTGTAGGAAATCAGACTCAAGGTAGGACCTCACATGACAGCATGAGGACAGCAATTTCACCAACCTAATAAAACCGCTCAGGTAAATTGTTACTACTATTAAAAGATTGTTGCCTACTAAACGGCTGAACTAAACTTATCTTCGTGATGAAATTCACTTTGTCTCAAAGGCTTTAACTTGCAAAAAAAGGATAAGAAGAGTGACACATTAAGTATTGATAATGACAAACAAATTTAACATACCATTTTCTTTCAAAAATCTAAGTGCATCTGAATATCCTTGTTCACAGATCTCTCCTAGTACCTGCAAACACAGGGTACAGCACGTCAGTCAGCTATCAGAAGAAAGATTCAAAGTGAAGACTACCAGTTTACAGAATGAATGGCTCCTTCATCCACTTACACTAGTCATATGAGGAAGACAATCCCTATGACTGTAAGACTTTCAAACGAGAATAAAAGTTTTGAAGTGATGAATTCACACCTGCTGTGATGATACCTAAATGAACACATCTTTCAACTTGCTGTCCATCAAGATATTGCTAAACTATTCATCTTGTAACTGTGCTCTTCTAGTTGTGTCAGAGCATCAAATGAACAAATTAAGCTTTTAGGAACTTCCTTCCTTACTGTCTCCCTAAGTAGCTTTTTTTGATCAAACATACAGATCACCCCCTCAACTCCTTCCCTTTGCCATTTCTCAAAATTAAGAAGAGCAAACTGTGCAGTTCTCCCAAGAAGGTTGAATTTCATGATTAATCCCAAACTTGGGTCTCCCAGATAACCGGTGTTAACAGCTGAACCACCAAGCCACCTAGTATTGCACATTTTCAAAGTCCTAGATAAACAAAGAAACAGAATGTTTAAAACCCATGTAAGCAGAAAAGTTTAAGAACAAAGTGAAGATAAACTCATCACCTATAAGAGTGTTCATGCACAACTAGCCAGAAAGAAAAAAAAATTCTGATTTTAAAGCATCCAAAGTTATCTTTTTTTTCTCCGATACCTCCAATTCCCAGTCACCTTCAGCAGTCTCCATTCTGAAAGAGGATCCCCCCTCCCCACCAAGTTCTGTGTTGGTCAATAATTACTTTTGAGCCGTCTTGGCTCATCATGGATGCATCAGTAGTATTTTGAAGACCTTCAGCTTTAATTGTACTAGTTTCAAAGCCTGTGCTGGTTGGTGGCTGGGCATGAAAAGACTATAAACTTGCACACTCTACTTTAGATTTGTACAATACCACTTGTACAGAGTAAGTTGCAGTGCTAAAAAATGTAAACAGGAACCCAAGAGCAAAATATTTTATTTTAATCATGAAAAGCAAAACTAAAAAAAAAAAAATAATTCAGTATTCATGGAAGTGATGAAAGAAGAGAAGCAACACCAGATGTCATCAGAAAAGCTTATTTGGCTAGATGTTAAACTAAGATTCCTGCCACTCAGATGGTTTCTGCAACAATTGGCCTTTAAATACAGAACATTCTATTATGAACCATGTCATGTGTTACCTTGGGTTCTGGTGGAAACAGTGCTTGTGTTAGACGATAAAGGTTGCCTATGCTGAACTGAATGCTGGTATTAGTAACATTCATTTCATGAAAGTTTGCAGAGTTGCCTTTTGGACAGATATCACACTCCCCAGAGAAAGGAGAAATCGTGATGGTATTCTTAGATTCATACTGAGGTAAGTTGTCACTGATTCCACCATCAACATAACGCTGCAAAGAACAAAAAAAGGGAGCGTTTAATGCAAGACAAACAACTTCTACAAAAAACAATCTTCCTGTATTAACACCTAAGATTTTAAAATAGAACAAGTCAGTAGTTTGTCTCTGCATATGCACTGAAGCCAATATTTTTGAATTTGTATAAATATATGCTTCCTTATTGCAGTTTTAAAGCCAACAGATTTCCTAATTCTCTGACAAATGAGAATACAGTTGCTTGAAGTTTTGTAACGGAGAAGAAATTGCTTCACTCTTTGGGTCATAATTCTGCTCTGCACAGAGCAGGCAATGTTGGAGCTGCCTCTGCTTCACCAGAAGGGAGCACAATCCAAGAACTGCCCAGGGTGCTCTCCCACAAAAGAATAAAAACAGGATGAATCAACTCTCTAAAAGAAATTTTAAGTATTGGAAACTAAAGTTGAGTTCTTTGTTACTAAATTAACTATCCTAATAACTATAGAAGATGTTAGACTTGAAAAAACGATTTCAGAATATTAATTATAAAAAATCTCCAAAAACACCTGAAAGGAAAAAATTGTAAGTGAACTGTAACTTTTTCGAAACCTTGAAGAAAAAAAAAGAAAAAAAGACACTATCTTGATATCTAGCCATTTTCAAAATGTGAGTTTAGAAGTGGTTTCATGTTCTACACCAGATTCCACCAAGTCCAACTGCCAATTTTGTTAGTTGGACTAGTCACAGTCCTGCACCTCTAAATAGCCATGTTCCACATATGTAATGTTTTCTAATCACCTGCTTTTCCTTAAGCTTAAAGCTTAGTACATTACTGACAAAGGATGAAACACACTCATCCTGTTAACATTGCTGTAAAAAACCTTAACGTCAAGTTTCCTACGCACATTTTTAGAAAAACATAACTAATGTTCTAATGTTATTGCAGATTAGTGAATAGTTTTGCAATATTAAAAATGTTCTTAGAATTTTTTCTAAAGAGATTCTGTTTATCGGTTTGGAATGTCAGGTGTATGTGATGCTGCTAAATTCTTCTGAGCAAGACTACAAAGTCTATGGACTTTACAGGCTAGCAGCCTGCGGTGTTTAATCTCTGCAAGAATTAAGTTAAAAGCTCTACCAAGACCATCTAACACCAAGATTAAAATATTCATGGCACATGGCTACAAATTTCACCACCAACTCTTCTCAAAAGATTCCTATGCACTAACTCTTAAAGTAAATCATTTTAATATTTCTATAATATCCTATTTTTGATAGACTGTTACCAGAAAAATCCAGCTTTTCAAGATGTGAAAAGTCTCCAACACCTATCCAGAATTATCATATCTGAAAGAGATCTTGCTTGATTACCAATCACCTGCCCGCAAGAAAGTACATGCAAAGTTTCAAGCAGAGAGGAACTTCTGTATGGTTGGATGTGTGTTAAATGAGGCTTATAATAGCAACAGTCTTATAGTCTCAGGCCCCCACTTGGAAACACATAACATAACACTATAACATAAGTATTTGCAGAATTGGGGCCTTAATTATAAAATCGCTGACTCCATAAGTTAGCAAACAGTCTCCTGTTCATGGCAGAAATAGAGCTCCTCTCTCTCTTCTCTTCACTATGTATGGAATGAGAAAGTCAATTTTGAAAACAATTGGGGTCCTCAAGACACCTTGACACAAACACATTTAATTTTTCACTTCCATTTCCTTGCAAACAAGAATCAAAGAGCCTGTTACAGAATCTTTATTGGGCAGGGTAGGTCAAAAGGAGGCAGCCACCTTTTTATACAGAGAGGATATTAGAATCAGAGCATCAGTCCTGGTATGTTTTTGTAGTCTGAACTAAGCTCTTTTAGATAACATTATTGTCCATCCAACGAGGACTGAGTAGCCAGATTAGCCTGGATCCACCTAAACCTTGGATCCAGTCCAATGTCCTATTTCATAACACTTTACTCCAGCTTAAAGAGGTAAGGATATAGGAAAGCTTTAGAAACATGGTATAAGGCAGCTTTTAAAAATGCTTTTGAGTCAACTTGAACATTGCTGCTCTCTACTGTTGTTACGTAAATATGAAGGGGGGATGATGTCTTAATGGTTGTTATCCTGTACCTTTCAGCAAGTCTCAAGGAGTGATGTTTGTAAGGCAACATATTTCAAGGCCATTTTTAGAAATGAGAGATATCCCAATAACAAAGTGTTGCAATGAACTATTATTTGGAATGCCTTCAGTTCTCTTTCAACACTTTACCCTCTTCCTTCCTTCCCCTATTTTTACTAAAAGTGGCAAAACAAGTAAGTTCATGCAACATTATGGTTTAACACAAAAAAGGCTAAGGTCATAATATTAACTTCCCTACAATGCACATGCATCTATCTGTGCCTTGTGTTAAATAATAAAGTTGCAATAAACTTGTTCGGCTATTAACTTCCCTCTTTAAAAAGAGGGGAGTAGAAGGGTAGCAGAGAGTAGATGTTGCATAGGTGTTGCAAGAAAACCTGAGTCATTCCAAACAATGGCTCCTTGCAACTATTTGGTATAGACAGTCATTGATGGCAGATCTCAAAATTCTAAGGATGGGTTTGAAATATGTTGTCTTAAGAAAGAGGCCTTGTAACCATTACTCCTTGGGATGTACTTAAAGAAGAGAACAATTAACACTTCACCCATCTCCCCTACTGAAGTTAAATTGAGAAATATCTCTAACTCAAATCTAAGTTATATCCTGTTTAAATATGTAACTTTAAATTCATATTAAATAGCTTATTTGCATTTATGTTACTGCATATTAAGTAGATCTGTTGTGAAACATACAGAAGTGCAATGTGGTCTTTTTCTATGATACTTATTTCCTGACAAGTGTCCTTACAGGCATGGATGGTCTCACTGGTTGTGTCTACGCTAAACATTTTTCTTAAGCTTTCCTACCACAGCTAAGAACAGGTTTAGAATTAGCTTGTGTCACCTAGCCCAGTTTAGATGGAAATTTAAGGGGGAGAACTGCTGTAAACAAGGCCACTACCTTCCCTTTCATATCTTCTTTCATATTTAATGTTACTTTACTATCTGCAAAAGTTAAAGCCAGATATAGTTTCAGTACCATGAACTCTGACTAAAGTACTCATTTTTAGTAGAGTAATCAAAAATGTGTTGTATATTATCTTTCAAAATGCCCTACATGCTTATCAAGCTAAAATTTATCAGGAAACAATGCAGACTTACCACACCTCTGAATGATGGTGGAATTAGGCCACAATAAATAGGGACAAACGAGCTACAAATTAAAGCCTATGAAGAAATGAGATTATATAGGTAAGTTGCACAGCAATTTCACTAGTATTGAAAACCATTGTATAATGACAATACACTCAGATGTCTCCATTTAATAAGTTGCCAACTTTATTTCAAGTAAATTTCCTACTCACTTTTTAAGTTAGTTTAGATATATGCCTGCCTCTTCCCACTCTCCAGAGTACCTATGCCAATTTGTAGTTTTGCAATCACTTTGCTTTTTTAAAAAGTTTCTCTCCTATTGTTCTGTGAAAATTCCACAGAAACAAAAAGAAATGACTGGCTATGCACAGGAAGCACTATCAAATCCATAAAGTAAACTAGAAAACGAAAATACTTAAAATTAGAGGGAGAAAAATATTATTTTAACAGGAGGTGAAAAGTTTCCAGACAGAAGTGTTTTCTGTGGTTGGGTTTTTTGTTTGTTTGTTTTTTTAAAGTGTCCCTTTAAAATAAAATTAATGTAGGTCTCCAGATTACCCAAGTATTTATTAAAAGGCATCTTTACCAACCAGAAGCCAAAAAATTAACCATTCCATCTCCATAGAGATGCTCTGAGTCTAACAGGTATAGTATTAGATTCAAATCCAAAAGACTGCAGTCATTGCATGCTTGCTCTTTCATTACGGATGAGATTAAGAGATCAAAACAGCAGTAGTATTCTTAGTTGGTTCTCAGTCATTCTGCTCATCACAAACTGCCTTTCAGCTTTTACAAATAAAAGAGTTTGCACCGTAATAGGATATACAGAGTTTTTCAAGCAAATGTTCATTCTACAATATTAATCTTTTATAATAGCACAGGTATGGCATTAATTCATTTTTGATGTTTAGTTTCCCCAAGAACACACTTTATGACAAATTTCAGGTGACCTTTCTTCCATTATTCCTTGGGTTATTCCATGATTATTCAAGGATTAAGCAAGATGAAATTGCAAGGATCAATCTACACTTGGATTTAAAACTTGGAAAGCTAAATTCTGGCAACTTTCCATGTTGTCATAATGGTGACCAGAAACACATACCTGAACAATTTCTTCTTTAGAGTTAAAATTGGATACCAATACATTTTTGCCATCTGACACTCTAGTCAGTGAAATACACAGCTTGCCTGATGACAATTGGTGAGTATTTTCTGGAAGGTTTTTGAATAGTCCATCTTTTATTATCTTAATCACATTGAAAGAAGGATGAAGAGGTCCAAGACTTCGCTTTCTGGCTTCTTTGGCTAGCCCCAGAACATCTGCACAAGCTTCAGCTGAAAAACAGAGTATGTTTCCTTTGAGACTGGAGAAAATTTCTACAGAGGATAAAAGTATTAAAATTATTTCCCCAGTGACACTGTCTCAAGCTTCTAGATTTTCTCATTCTTGTTAAAAGCACTAAAACAAAAACACTGTATAAGGTATAGTGATAAACGAAATGAGTCATAAATAGTAATAAGGGTGTAAGCTTTCAAGTTCAAGTTGTTAAACTTGAAATTTTGAACAGTGACACTAGATTAATAACATATGTTATTGTTTATTGTAATACAAGATGAAAACTCTCTTTAAAATGTGATTTATATCAAGAGCATACATAAATATTAGGATGTGTCATTATCAAGTCTATTGTATAGTTTATGCTTGAGAAATCTGTCCTTTTATGCAGTAACTAGTAAAACTACAATAGAGTTGTCCATAAGTATACTTCTATGGAAAAAAAGACACTAATGAAAGTTCTACAATATACATGGCGCACGCAATTTAAGGTGATTATTCCACAATGTAAATGTTGAAGATATCAGAAAACCAAGGGTTCAATCAGCTAATACTTGTTGAAATACCTCGTCTTGTGTATACTACGTTTCTACGACGTGTTAGCAGACATTTATTTTAGTCAATATATCCTCAGTGATGAAAGCTAATTCCAGAGTCTGGGCTACACCACTGAGGAAATTCCTGCCACCAGAAGTTTAGATGTAGAGACTATTAGTTCAGATCCCCCAAGATCCCAACTCTTCCCAGAACATATGGGACGGGACGTCCTTTTGTAGCTAGTCAAGCCCTAAACCATATATGGCTTAATAAATTAGTCTGTAACTTGAACAGTACCCAGAAGTAATTAACTAAGTCAAAACACAAGTGCAACATGCTCCCTACAATTACCACCACCACAAAGCAATCATACTGCTGCATCCTGCACCAGTTCTGCAATACCGCATTAGGGGAGTTGAGGGCTGTCTTAACATCTGTGACTCACGAGAACGTCCTTAGATTTACACAGAAATTACACTTTAAAAACCACAAATAGGTCATCTTATAGTAGAACTTGGACACTGATATTGGGTATCATATTATGAACCTCTGTATGTATGTTATTTGAAATTGTCTGCTCTACAATCTTACCACCCATCTCCAGCAACAGACCTCCTGCAGACAATGGTGTTATATCCATACCCAATCAGCGCACAAAACAGCAGTATTCATCTTATACCATATCCAAGAGACTGGTATCTGATCTTTGTCTTACACCATCTTAGAACCATTCAGAAATATGTTGTCTAAGGACTTGTCTATATTAGGGAATTTTAGGGGAAATTCCCACCAGTTTTGTTCAGCATCTATATAGGAGAAAAGCCAGTACACAGACCAGTTTGGGAACTATCTCTCTCTAGAATCTTCCTGCCGATAATACATCTGCTTGACAAATGTTTTACAGAAAGATTCAGTTACTTCCACTCCCTGAATTTTTGCTTTAGTTTGTCTTGCCAAGTGATAAATTTCTCTTCCACAGACATGTCAATGTTATTTCAGGCACTACATCCACTCATTTATACCACAACTAGATATGAATAAATTTAGCTGCACCAGATATATCAAACCCTGGCAGGAAATACTACATTCACAAAATACTTAAACCATCCCAACAGTTTCAAAACTGGTCAGCAGTTACCCAGGATAGCAGCCCATTCAGGTACACTGTTCTCTTATTTTGGTAAATATTTATTTAAACTTCTTATACTGAGTCTTTTGTGTGTACTTTAGAAATGGTTTGAGGAGCTTCCCAGGGCTTATCAGTGAGATTTGTTTGGTTAAAAAAAAAATGAATGACAAGTTCACAAATAGCAGGTTATTATCCCCAAACTGATATGCTGCAAGGTTATCTCTGAAAATGTTTTTCAGAACTTATCTATTGTAGAAGTGAGCTATGGAGCAAAAGCATGTAAGGATTGACCTACTGAAATAAGTGTGTGCAGAGTGCCTTCAACTCCTAACAAGATTTACTCCCAGATGGGTCAGCTGATTTATGAAAACAGCACCTTTTTGCATCTGATGTGTTGCAGTTAGAAGTTAACTTACTCCTGGCTCAATGAAGCCAACTCCGATACTAACAAATTATTTTGGAAACACTCCTACAGATTAGATTCACCTAGAATATTCAATTTCCACTCATGAATTAAGTCTGTTTTATTCTCCTCTCTAGTCAGAAATCTTGGATATGCTTAGAACCACACAGTTCAGTGATCTTTAAAACTCAAGATTTTTAGCACAGCTGCAATTGATTCTATATTTGTTTCCAATAAATTCTATATTTGCTTCATTGTGAAGTTTGTAGCATCCAGTACCACTAAAAATTAGGTCCTAAGTGACCCAGCAATGATTGCCCACTAGCTCACAATAGAAATGGCAGGAGAACACAAATCTCCTGACTTTCTGCCTTGTGCTCAAGGGCAGATGTACATTATATTAATATATTCTCCCACCCCTCCCACACACCTATGTAGAGTATTAGGACAAGTGGAACTTAACATAATTGTTTATAGTGACAAGCTAGAACATTCACACTATAGCCAAGATTATCAGAAGCAACTAGTAATTTTAGGCGACTCAGTTTGTGTGTACTCAATTTTAGACATCTTAGTTTTCCCAAAATCTGATTTACTAAAGTTGTGTATTCTGCACTCTGAAAATCTGACCCATAAGATACATCAATCTGGGCATCCAAAATCATTACTCACTTTTGAAAATCTTGGCTTAAGTGTAGAGAGACAAATTAATTAGTAGACTGTTTACCAGTAACACTATTCTTAGAGTTAACTCACCATTGTATTGTTGCTGTACAAGACAAAAAACAACCACCCACACCACAAAACACACACACACAAAAACCCAATAAAATGTTGTTAAGAAAGGTTCTGCTTTCAGTGACAGAAACGTATGAAAAACAAATACTTCTTTGCAAACTAGAAGTTTCTAAACAGACATATAAACTTGGATTTCTGATCTTACTGGAATATTCTAAATTCAAAGCATCATTCAATTTTTCATTTAAACTCTCACAGTGCTGAAATTATTTGCTAATATCTTTGGTCTGGGTTTCCTCTCCTACATTGCCTCTCTAGAGGCAGAAATTGGAGCAGGTCAATGGCCTGTAGTAACCCTGTCTATAGCTCAAGTTAGTCAAACCACAAGTCACCTGAGGCTCAGCTCACCTTTCTTATCCAATCATAGGCTGAAAACCTCCAACAGTTTACTAGGGCTGCTGTTCATCAATATCAGATTGACATTTGCCCTTTTCCCCAGCCTAACTTCCATAAAGGAAGTTTAATTACCCATCGGAATGCCTAGAAATTCAAATCAGTAAAAGTTTACTCAATTCTCATGTACAAGAAGTTTGCACAACTTAAAACATAATATAAGTTGTAAACACTGGGAGACCTAGAAATAAGTATTTTGCTGTTTAATAACGGATACAGGTAGTTAGCACTTGCTGCTGTACTTCTCAACTCAGTAATACAGCATTAAGAAGCTGATTAAAATTAGGCACTGTGGCTGAAGAGTAGGGACACTTGTGGGGGGGAGGGATTTTTTTTTTTTTTTAAATAAACAGTGAGCTGGTCTAAATCTTGGTAGTTTCTAGTTTTAAAACTTTGCCTTCAATGAAAAACAATAAAGATTTTCCTACAAGAACTGCAGACACTTAGATCTGTTTGCTAAGACAATACTGAATATTAAACCAAAACCAGTATTAATCAGGAGTCTGAAAACTCACTCTTCCCTCTTCTATTAACGTAAACGTCTTTCAATAAGTTATACAATCGCTTTGAAAACGACACACTCTGGATGACCTTGTGCTAGTCTAGTGACCTAGAACACATTTACTCCCGTTTTATTCTAGACCATGTAAACCCCAGGCATGACAAATCCAAGCAGTGGAAAAATTCTCTGTTGAGCATGGGAGACAAATGAAAGTTTCCAACCCTTATTAGTCACAAATAAAGCTTTTTAAATATTAACTGATGCAGTGTCACCCACCTGAATTTGCAAATAGTTCCTGTTTTGCCAAGCAATAGCAGCAAGATATTACAACCATTTCTGATCAGTTGTTCTGCTGCTATTCAGAAACTTGTGGATAGTAGTGAAACTACCAAGAACCATTTCAATTCCATGTTACTGCAATTTGAAAAAGCTTTGAGTAGGCACACTAGTTTATCTGAGGGGGAGAAGGATAACCCCTCCACCTCACACAACAAAAAAAAACCCATAGGCTGAGGAAGAAGGGAAGAGCAGTGCAAGCATCCTCTTGCAGCAACCAAGAGACAGAGGGAATGAATGGCGTAGTGGAGACCATGCTCCTCACAGCAAATTGGAGGCTTTGGAGGTCAAGAAGAGACAGAGCTTCTCCTCCCTCTCAGTAGCTAATAAGAAGTGGAACTTCAAATTTACCAAGATACCTACCAGTCAGTGGCTTACAGGAGATAAAACCCCAAACAAGCTCCACGAACAGCACCCTAGTTGAAATCTCAGCACCCTCCCTTATCCTAGTACCCAGGAGTGGGCAAAAAGACTGGCTTGCTGGTAAGTCCATTCTCACCGGAAACCCCATCCACCCCCAAAAAACCCACACACTTCCAGAAATGTGTCTCCCTCTTACTAATGAGTTTAAAATTCCAGCAAGTAGGCGTCTGGTAAATTTTGAGGCCAGATGGGAACCGTGTTTGATACATTAAACAGAAAAGGCGTACTTCAATTGATTGTGCAATGCAAATTTCATATGAAAAATTAATTTAAAAGAAGAAATGTCAGAAATTTCAAATGTCAGGAAATTCAAAAGCATCATTATCAGAAAAATGCAATCACATTGTACAACATATAAAGAATCCAACTTATTGTGGCAACACAAAAAAATCACGAAGGAGGAAATTTTAAAGTCTTCAGTCATGATCAGCTTGTTCTCAAATACAAAATGTGTGTGAGTTTGCAGGGGTGGGAGGCTGGACATTTTTAAAGGCAAGTCATAAAGTTATCTGAGTTGTTTTAAAGAGACTATTTTCTCAAATAGCTTTTACAAAACAACTTCTAACTTGCAATAGACCTAGTTCTCAAAGATAACCTGTAGCATATTTGAAAGACTCAGGATATAGGAATTAAAGTATTACTTTAAAACTGAACACAGCACTCTCCCCTTAGTCTTTTTCAAATATGATAGATTTAGGGAGGGTGTGGGGTGAAAAGAGAAACTAGATGGGAAGGTTCCTGAGTGTTGGGTGTTAAAAGGACTAGTGAGGTAAATCACCACTTAGTGAAATGCATCTGTTTGGTACTACTGATATACAACTGCGTAAGCATTTACTGTACTAAATGTGTGAATTAGCTGTACTAAATGTGTGAAATCAAGTATTGCTCATGAATTGTACAATTTTCAAAGACCCTTATTTTCTCTTTTCAAAGACTGATGATATCCCATCATTACACCAAAAAGCAATAGGCATCTGAATATATGGGCTTATAAGAAGTGTCTCCTCAACTTATTGACTAATAAATATTAATGGTTCTACAAGGGACTAAAAACCTGTCACTTACTCAGTATGAGTAACATTTCTAGTCAAATGTAGAACATAGTTTTAATGTGGTATGTATGATCATTTATTAAAATATTAGTTCTTATATCAAATGCTTTTGATTATTCTGTTTGAAAACTAATGGATTCTGAGACTGGCATTCTATTTCACAGGGGAAGCCAAAAGTTTGACATGGGGTATATACAAGTTTAATTTGTTTATAAGCTACTCCAACAGCCTTTTCTAAAATGAGCCCATTTTCCTAGATTGCTTGAAGCAGGATGGATTGATTTAAATCAAAGCAATTAAAACCACCAGCCAGGAAAACTTCATTATTTAAATCAATTTTAATCTTGTTTTGCATTTGTACTTTTTAATTATTATCCTAAAGAAAGGATGATTCTCATTGGCTGGTAACCATTAAAATGCTGATTTTCAACTAAATATAGCCTTTACACTAAATGTAATGCTTCTTTCTGCTATCCAGGAAAATCTGTTATTTATTTAAACAATCATATAGCTTAGTTTACATTTATTCAATTTTTTTTTTTTTTTTTACATATTTTATTATGTTAGGCATCAGTCACCATTTTCTTTCTTATTCACTAGATAAATTTTATATTTGTGGTTTGTGTCAAGCTATATTTGGATGGAAATTTTAATTCAATTAAAAATGCACAAAACCAGCAATTACTTTTTAAAATAACTAGTTAAAACTACCTTACATGTGCTGGGTACATAAACTGTATAAAAAGTTTATCAAAGTATATTTTGCATTTAAAACTAATTCACTTATTAATGAATTGGACTGATTAGTCCCCTTCAAGATTTTTAGAATTAATAGATCTTATCCTCTCACACTTAGCTTTATTCATAGACCAGAAAAGGAAAACAAGCTTTCCTGCTTTTCAACTCCGATTTGATTTCTCAACTTTGGATGAGCTAATCTGTTCAACTATGAATTGAACTTGTTGAATAAACTGAAATGAAGAAACTAGTCTCTCTGCACCTGCAGAAAAGGCTACTGATGTTCAAAAGCTGACTTCGCCCTTCAACAAACTCTGGTTCCATGCACTTAGCCTGTGACTTCTACCTGTTCAGTGCTGACTTTCTTAAAAACTTCAGCAGCAAAAATATATTGCTTAATTTTTTTTATTTAAATTAAATGACTTAAATAGATTACATTAAGTTAAGGCCTTAACATAGGTTGTCATTTCAAATTTAATTTTAAATAGATTTTTTAAAAAACAAATCTGTATTTAATTTAAATTTTAAAAAACATTTATTCTTTATTTTTTCAGAAAAATCACTGATTTTTATCCACCCTGGTTTTAAGTGTATGTGCACCTAAAATTGGACATACTTTAGAAATCTTTTTTTTTTTTAAATCATATGCTCCTAGACACCATATGCTACATGAGTATTGGGAGTTGACTAAGGCAGAAAAGCATGTTAAAGCTAAACTAACCCCTGACCTTAAGTCTCTAAACTCTATCCCAAGAAATTAGAAGCTTTAGAGAAAGCAAGTTAAAGCTAACTGAAACTCTTCCATACAATCAGTCAAAGAGAATTATAGGAAAAGTGAGAAGTCACCCCTATGTAAGACAGAAGGAACAAATGAGAACTAATTCAAACCCTTAATACTTCTGCTTTAGTTGGCAGGTTGGTGGGAGGGAGATGGAGGGAAGAGAGCAAGGGTTTCAGCTACCTCCTTCTTTTCCTATAGTATTCAACTTTTCTACATTTTTTATTATTATTATTTTGGGGTTAAAGAGCTTTTGGCCTAGATACTGTTCTCCCTGAAGTCAATAGGAGTGTCCTGTCATTGAAACCAATGACAATTATAGGATTAAGCCACAAGGAGGAACAAGAGTGTAACTCCAAGAAAGGAGACTGCATGAAAGCCAAATGCCTCCAAAAACCCTATCTTCCACAGTACCAGCCTCCACAGTATTTAGGTGCTACACACAGCACATCTAATTGTGTCATAATATGTTTAGCAACCAGAGTGTGTCAAAATATAATTAGCAATTGAAAATAGCCAACTGCAGAATGCTGAATATAGAGAAACTGGGGAGCACATTCCCTGAGGCTGGAAGGTTGAAATATCCCACTTCAGCTTACTTTTTCCTCCCTGCACCTTATGTGGACTCAAACTTTTTAAATTCTTCTAACTCCTAAAGAGATGGGGGGAGGAGTGGGGGGAAAAACTAGAAGACTTTACAATCCTTGCAGGTCTCATTCATTCAAGAAAGGAGAGTCCTCTCCTTTAGGATTAATTTTAAAACAGGTTTTTAGAAGTCTCTCTCTCTCTCTCACGTTAAATACATGGGAAAATTTACCAGCATAATTACATTGATATAACTATATCTTTAGTTATACCAGTACGATTTCCCAAATAGATGCTTTTATTCTGGAATAAGAATATCTTTTCCCAGTTTAGTTAGTTTACACTGCTTCCAAAGCAACAAAGTGTAAAAATGCCACTTTTCTTACTCCAGAACAAGAGCTTTCCCACACAGTCTATAGCAGTACTAGTAGTAGCTGAAAGCCCATGCTGTCCCGTACCAGCGTAATTTGTAAGGTCATGAATAAAAAAAGGCAGAAGTGGCTGTAAACTTAAAAACTGCATGGTGACAAAACCCAAACCCCAGTGATGAACATGGCAATATTCTAAACAAAAACAGCTCTCACCCATGCTTGTAGCTGTTTCCATCGCTCCACGCTGACTCTACACTCTTTTGAAGCTTCAGAGTGATGTTTGGGGTTATTGTGAATGGGTTGTGTTAAACTGGGAGATTTGTGCAGACAGTGACTAAGAGGTGTCTGCTGCGGTAAGGGGCCATGTGTGTGTGGGATTATTGCCTATACCAGTTGTATTGTGTGGGTGGTTGTGTCGATTTGCGTCTGGAGCATTATGCTGGGAGATTTGTGTTTATCTGCGCAGGTGGCAGTTGGGCCAAGTAATCTATCATCTGTGCAGTCTCCCTCCTACAACCAATGACATTTTTGGATGCAAGTTAGCTGCTGAGTAAGGTGGTGATTGGCTGATTTGCCTTTGCTATCACAATGCTCTAAGAGACGCAATCCGGGCATGACAGAGACACATGCTTTGCTGTCCGTGCCTGGGTGTCACTGGTAAACGGAGGAGGGCCGAGTGACAGCCCGGGGGCCGACGACCGAACCCGGTGATGGTCTGAGCAAGAGCAGCGCTGCCAGCCACGCGTGCAGCCGTGTCCATCGTGGCCGCCACAGACAAGATAAGCCGGGGTGCCCGACCATGCTGCCGGGAGTCCTGCTGTACAGATAGCGGTGCGGGTGAGCGGCCACTGGTCCTGACACACGGCCCACGCCTAATCCCACTGTGTCGGAAACAATTTTCTGATCAGAACAGTGGAGCAAGAGTTTCCATTCACCCTCCCCCCCCCCAAACACAGACAGACAGACACACACAGACAGACAGACACGCGCTTTCGACCCGTTACGATGGTTCTGTCGGTCAGTGACACAGAAACAGCCTAGCTCCGACCTTCCGGCCAATCCCGAACACCCCTCCCCCGCGCACACGGACACAGACACTCCCCCCCTCACCACCCCAGCGCCCCGGAGACATCCCCAGCCGCTGCGCACAGGCCCCCCCTCGCCGAGCCCCCGGAGGGAAGGGAGCACCCGCGCCGATTCCATCCTCAGACCCAGCATCAGCGCCCGGCCCCGTAGACCCCGATCCAGCCCCTCCCCGGGGCTGCCAGCGGGGGAGGAGGGGGTGACGCACCCAAAGAGCCACCTCCGACCAAGACGGCGCCGGCGAGGGCCCCGGCCGAGGCCCCGAAGATCTTGCGGGCGTCGCGGATGAGGTGCGGGGCGCGCTCCTGCAGGCAGGTGGCCGCCCCGATGTGATAGACCCCCAGGAAGCCGCAGCCGGCGAAGGAGACGCTCCAGCCGCGCTCGCGGTCAAACATCCCTGCCCGGGGAGGAGAGGCGAGACACGGACTCGACAGCAGCCAGACGCGGGGGTTGGGGTGTCACAATGAGGTGCCGCTCCCGTGGCCGCGGCGGACGAGACGACAGAAGAACGCTGGAGCCGGCAGCGCTCGCCGGCCGGTTACTTAAGGGCCCGGCCCCCTGACTGCTGAGCCAGCCCCGGCGGCGGTCTGGGAACGGCTGGGATGGCACCAGGAGCTCCAGCCAATCAGCGGGGATATGCAAATAGGTGCCCACCTCCCCCTCGGAGATAACGGCAAGGGCTTGAGCACGTGCGCGCGCTGTGGGGCAGGGTTTGTCCAGGGACGCGCGAGCAAGCTGAGCCCAGGTGAGTGGCTGCAGCGGCGGCGCGGGCGCAGCGTGTCACCCTACGCGCGCTCCGCCGGCCGCGAGGCGGATCCGCAACGGGCCACTTACGTGGTCCGCCTCGTGCGAGCGTCTGTTCCACACACCCCACCCCCGCGCCGCTACTAACAGCCGGTTGCCTTCTGCCCCCCTGTGCTTCACGGGCTCCTTCCTCTCTCCACCGGGCAGTGACCCCTCCCTCCACCGCAAACCCCCAGGGTCCGGGACCCACGCGTCCATCTCCCAGCCATCCGCCCAGGGGTGCTGCGAGCCATTGAACCGAACTGGAAATGCTGTATATGGTGGGAACTACGTCAGCAGCTGTAGTTCCAGCACCCGTGCAGCGACCTAGGCCACCTGCCCCATCTCCTCCATCTGCCCCCTTCCACCCATAGACCCCCCAGCAACCCTCACTCCGGCGCCCCAACCCTTACTTCCCGCACACCCTGCCATCTTGTGCACCTGCCACCTCTTCCCCAGCCCCACACTAACCCCCCCCAGTCCCATCCACCTGCTCCCTCACTCCTCCCATGCACACCCAGTAACCCAACCCCCTGCCCTTTATTTCCCCTTACTTCCTCCCTCCCCCCACACCCATCCATCCACTCCTTATTGCCCTCTTCTTTCTGAGGCCACCTACCCGACACTGCCCTCACTCCCTCTCCAGCCAAAGGTTCCTCACATTCCTACCTTTGTACAGTGCAGATTAGTGCTCAACCATTTTAAGACACCAGTCACATAAAAATTGCTAGAGAACTGTGGAGTGTGTGTCTCTCTAGGGATTGGTATATGCCTTTGTACTGGATACAATAGTTCCTTTTTATACCATCACCAAACAGAAGAGAGTTATAATGTTCCTCATTGCTTGATTGTGAATTTAAGATTAAAACAATAAAGAAACCCTTTTAAAAAAGTCACTGAAGAATGACAGACTTTCACCACAAATTAATTCAGACAGGCATGTAGAAAAGAAAAAATATTTGTGTAAATAGAGAGTTTATCATGGTATTTATATCAGAAAAGGATGCTTAATAGAAAGGGCACCTGGGATCTTTTTTATTATTGTTGAATAGACAGGTCTTGAATCAGGTGATGATAATTATTTTTGTTTTCACAACTGCCTTCTCATTTTCCTCAGAGGTTAGGGCTAATTTGTGCCTTTAAGCCTTTCCTGAGTGCTACCACCACATCCCAGGAGGAGTTCTGTGTGGGATGATGCTTCAGCTGCATAGTAGTTATTACCAACCATAGTTCCTATAACCATGAGTGTATGGTTGTAGCCTTTAGTTTATAAACTCATAAAATATGTTTGTAGACATGAACCAATAAGATGCATAGCTAAACTGAACAACCCCATAATCTTGTAATAAATCCTTGTCCTCTATTCTCACAAGCACATGCCTGTCCTTTGTCAGCACTTGTGTACATTTAGGGCCCAGGCCTGCAACCCATATATAGGGGAATCAATGGGATTGATCACATGAGTATGGATTGCTGGAACAAGACCTTAGACTGTAAATTGTTTGAGATATTAACTATATACTTGGTATTGCAAGGTTACCTTGGTGTATAATGTAATACTTAGTTATTCCAACATAACAGCAAAGGCAGAATACAAAAGTTATCCCAGAAAATATTTTCCCAAACCTCATGAACCCCAGGGGATCTCAGACTTTTCCCAAATACATCTTCCCAGGGTATGAAAGTAGGCATTTTTGTAAATCTGGGCTCATGTCCAATGAAGGCACAGGACGCTGTGCACGCTTCATCCTGGGAACAAAACAGCAGCAACAGCCAGTCTGAACATGTTTTTCCTCCACAATATAGAAAGAATTCAGTGGAAGTCACTGTTTCATATGCCAGGTTGTTGTTTGGGTGCCGATTAAAATATTTTAAAGGTGTAAATAATATAAAAAGATTATTTTTATATTACTGAATCAGGTCCTTTACAAAGAAGACTAAAATGAACAGTCTTAAGACTCTGGTAGAACCAGACTGAATCCAGGCTTACTCTTTTTGACTAAAGTAATCACTAATCTTCATTATCTATGGGGAGTTGGAAACTTAAGCCTGATGAAACTGTGATCCAATTACTTCACGATACTAAGCAATGCACAGTCTCAGATGAATGAGTACTATTTACACTGAGCCAAATCATCATCCATCTGATTTATTCTGCATTCTTTTAGTGGGCTGAGAGTATCCTGCCAAGAAGAACAGACTATAAAAAGCATCATAAGGGTTTTAGTGACCCAAAAGGAGAGATCAGGGCTTGATGACCACAGTTCTACATTTTATCAAAAGGACACTTCATCTAGGGCTCCCAGTAAGGTGTAGGAATAGAGCCACTGGTTCACTATTGATTCCAGGGAAAGTGTTATCTGCCCCCTCATCATGACTTCCTGCTGCATTTTGGGGTGTTACTTGGAAGTCTCCCACTGACATACTGACCTGTCCTGAATCTATTTTGTTTGTAATATCTGAAGAGATCATAACCCAAGGCTGTGTAGTCACAGACTATCTATGATAAAATAATTCACTAAAGCAGTGGGGTCTTGGTACATGATTAGATCTCCTGCAGGTAATATAAATAAATGGGAATTTGGTATAGATTAGTAATAAGGAGACAAGTGTAAATCTAATAAGAATTTGTTATGGTCTAACACTTGGACAACATAAGAGAAGTAGGATAATTTCATACACTTATTTTAAGCCAAAAGAAAGAGGCAACTGTTCAGATATTTTTTTAAGATTATTAGGGTAAGCTGGATATGAAAGACAAACCCTGTCATATTACAGCAGAACCCATTAACAAATACACCCTGTGAAAACAAGGAAGTGCAGATACAGCAATTATCCTGATTATCAGATGCTCAAAGAAACATGCTTCTTTATATGTTAATTTGTGTTGCATGATTTGCTTTAAGAACAGTCATTGTACAAATCATTAGAATAACTTTTTAATAAGTTACAGTAAGGTAAGAAACTCATAATACTTTGCACTGCTATAGAGTTTTTCTTCTGAGGATCTCAAATAATCTTTACAATTTCCTTGTGAAGTTAGGCACATATTATCCATATTTGACAGATGAGGAAACAAGCACAGAAAAGGTTAAGGCCAGATTTTCACCACTAGATGCATATCTGCGTCTTTAAGCACCTAAATACTTTGAAAACCAGGCCCTAAGTGATTTGCAAAAAACTCAGTGACCCAATAATCCTGACTCCTAGTCTCTTACTCTAACCCATAAACACATGGACTCTAGTGCCATCATTTACCCAACATTATAGCTGGGAATCATGTTAAAGTGAATAAAGGAAACCAGCTAATAGGAACAAAGGGTATGCCAGCAAATCTTAGCGCATTCCTATAGACTTTTGCAAACAAACATTGACACAGTGCTAGTCTTATCCATTATTTCACCCTGGATCAGGGAAAGGACATAGAGGTTGCAACATGTAACTTTAAAGTGCCTAGAAAAAAAAATCACTGGAAGAACACTGAGATCCACAAAGCCTGAGTTAGGTGTCTCTTCTGATTCCTTGTATATGGAGCTTAAATTAAGAATGTGATCCATAAAAGCCAGCACACTAAGCAGAGAGCTGCCTAAACTAGACAATGGGAGATGCTGATGAGAGAAGTGTGTCCTAAGTCCCACCCCTCTCATGGGGTTGGGCACCTAACTCTAGGCTGCATGGGTGTTCTGATCTCTGACAGTGATCCATAGCTGAGAATCCCTCTCCTAGAGTCAGGGGGCTTGTGTGTCTAAGTCATTTCTTGTAAGAATGAGTTAAGCACCTGCCTCATTCGATGCAAAGTATGTGTGTGGGGTGGGAAAGCTACCTATCTTATAACTTTTAATGCACTCACACAAGACATGGGAGACTCAGGTTCAGTTCCCCACTACCCTGTCTGCCTGATGGTGAGAAAGGATTTGAATAGGGTCTCCCACCTCTCAGAGGAATGCTGTAACCACTGAGCTGTGGGATATTCTGATGTAGGGAGTCCCTCAATCTCTCCTGAGGAAGCTGTAGATAGATAATGAAAGTGATTGGGCCAGAGAAAAAAGTGAGAATGATTCTGTAGTCCAGTGGTTGGGGCATTCACATAGGAAATCCAGGGTCCAGTTCCCCTGCTCCAATCAATCATTCTTTCATTATTTACCCACAGTGGAACAGATTGAAGAAAAACGGAGGGAACTGCACAACAGAATACCCCATAGCCCAATGGTTAGGGCATCTCCTGAGAATGGATCTTAACAGAAGTCTCTCGTCTCCCCATCAAGCAGAGGGAGGAACTGAACCTGGGTCTCATGTCCTGGGTGAGTGTTCTAACCGCTTGGCTAAATGTTAGAAGTTGGGTGGTACCAGCACCTCCTCCAGCAGCCAGATTTGAATAGGATCTGATCCAATACACATGCTCTGAGCATGCCTACTGGATCAGGACCTGCAAGCAAGATAGGTGCTCCTCCATCTACCTTCTCTCAGTTCATGAATTGCCCTGAGGGAGAGAGAGACATGCAGATGCTTAGAGGGAGGCAGCAGGGCATATACCCAGAGGCAGAAACTTGGGTGCAAAAATTGAAATGCCAAGTCAGTTCAAGAACCTACAGGGTTAGGCAGCAGCTGAGTGGGAGTTTTGTGGATTGTACTGGAGTATAAAACTAGGACACAGTGTATGTGTCTACTATGGAGACTATACTATACTATACCCCATAGCATAGACAGCTTACACTGACAGAAGGGTTTTTTCTGTTTGTAGAACAATCTCCCCGAACTACATTAGCTATATCAACAGAAGCCCTCTTCCGTGAGCATAGCCGCATCTATAGTAGAAGATTTGTTGGCATAGCTATGTCAGTCAGGAGTATGGGTTTTTCATATTCTTGACCAACGTAGCTATGCCTATAACATTTCAGTGTAGACCAGGCTTAAGTATATAAGACTTTATCGATCTACGCTTTACTCACTGTGAAAGCTTCACATGTAATCTTTTCCACTTGGCATTATGCTAATTACATAAAATCTGCCATATAATAATAAGTAAGTGGAAAACGGGCAGTGCATGATTTGTGAAGTGCTTTGAGATCCTCTAAAGGAAAATGCAATATGAGAGCTATGAGGGTAAAGATAACTATTTATAAGGGAAGAAACTGGATATGGTATAGCTTGTTATGACTGCTCTCCTTTGCACTCAAAGAAGGAGGGACAGGTAGGTATGGGTAGAGCAGGCAAAGGGCAAAAAAAAAAAAAAAAATGGGATGAGAGCTTGGCCAGGATTCTGTTCATTGACCTCAGGTTGAAAGGGAAAGATTACTAGCCTCTATTAAAGTAGTGATAGTTAGGCCCTTCATGGAAACATTGAGAAAATCAGCACTTGGTCTTTAATACCCTTGATTTTTGAGAGAATAATGATAACACATAGCTCTTATATAGATTTTTGCATAAATCGCTTGACAAAGGAGTTATGGATCATTCTACCCATTTTACAGATAGGGAAACAGAAGCGCAAAGAAGTTAAGTGACTTGCCAAAGGACACCCAGCAGGCTAGTGGCGGAGCTGGAAATGCCTTTTTTTGCCTCTAATCATCTCTTTTACTTTACTGTTTTGCCATGGTGGCATTCTGGGGGTTTCTTCATTTGGGGGTATACATTTAGTTTACCTAAAAACACAATAATAGAGGCTTAGTTTCCATGCAGCTTGCAAGCAGGCCAGAAATAAATTTGAAGACCAACTAGCAAAAGACAAAAACTAAACAGAAAAAAAAAAATGAAGTACATCACAAGCCAGAAGACTGCCAAATAGCCTGGGGCAATAGATGACACAGATGCTAAAGGAGCACTCGGGGAAAATAAGACCCTTGCAGAGAAGCTAAATGAATTCTTTGCATTGGTTTTCACGGCAGAGGATGTAAAGGAGATTCCCACACCTGTGCCATTCTTTTTAGGTGGCAAATCTGAGGAACTATCCCAGATTGAGATGACAATAGAAGGGATTTCAGAACAAATTGATAAACAATAAGAAGTCACTAGGACAAGATGGTATTCCCTAACAGTTATGAAAGAACTTAAATAGGAAATTGAAAAACTACCAACTGTGGTATGTAATCTATTGCTTAAATCAGTCTGTGTACCAGATGACTGGAGAATAGATAATGTAGCACAATTTAAAAAAAAAAAAAAAAGGCTCCAGAGGCCATCTTGGCAGTTACAGGCTAGTAACTGTACTAACTGAACTTCAGTAGCAGGCAAATTGGTTGAAAGCATATTGAAGAACAGAATTATCAGACACAGAGATGAACCCAACATTGGAGAAGAGTCAAAACAGTTTTTGTAAGAGGAAGTCATGCCTCACCAATCTATTAGAAGACTTTGACGGGGTCCACAAACACATGGACAAGGGTGATCCAGTGAATATTGTGTACTTGGACTTTCAGAACGTCTTTGCCAAGGTCTTACCAAAGGCTCCTAAGCAAAGAAAGTAGTCGTGGGATAAGAAGGAAGGTCCTCTTCTGGATCAGTAACTGATTAAAAGATAGGAAACAAAGAGTAGGAATAAATGGTCAGTTTTCAGAATGGTGAGAGGTAAATAGCAGGGCTCCTCCCAAGAAGCTGTACTGGGGCCTGTGCTGTTCAATATATTCATGAATGATCTAGGAAAGGGGGATAAAACAGTGAGCTTTGCAGATAATACAAAATTCCTCAAAGTCTAAAGCAGACTGTGAAGAGTTATAAAGGGATCTCCAAAAGTGGGTGACTGGGCAACAAAATGGTAGATGAAATTCAATATTGATAAATGCCAAGTAGTGTACATTGGAAAACATAATCCCGACTATGCATACAAAATGATGGGGTCTAAGTTAGCTGTTACCACTCAAGAAAGATCTTGGAGTCATCATGGATAATTCTCTGAAAACGTCAAAGTGCTCAAAGTGCAGCAGCAGCAGCAGTCAAAAAAGCTAACCATGTTAGGAACCATTAGGAAAGGGATAACAGATAATAAGACAGTAAATATACTGCCACTATATAAATCCATGGTATGCTCACAACTTGAATACTGCATGCAGTTCTGGTTGCCCCATCTCAAAAAAGATGTTTTAGAATTGGAAAAGGTACAGAGAAAGACAACAAATGTTGCGGAGTTTGCAGAGGAAGTTGGCTGTCTCCTGGAAGAAGCTGGCCCTTTGTGTGCTGAATGTTAATGGGCCACTTCACCTTGAATGGTCTCCAGAAATAATTACTTTATTGCTAAATATATGGTCAAACCTCATATTTAGCAGTGACACTTCGAGTTAGCTTCCCAGAACTGAAGAAGAGCTCTATAATAAGCTCAAAAGCTTCTCACACGTTCCATGTATCCCACACATGCCTATCAACATGTGGCATACCTCATCCACCCCCAACAACTATGTGGGTAAAACCAGACAATCACTGTGCTTTCAAATGAGCTCACACAGGAAAATGATAAAAAGACAAATCCCTTGAGGGTGAACACTTTTTACAAAGTGATCACTCTATATTTGACATCTCAGTCCCCATCCCCAACCCAAAGGAAAGCTGCACAACATTTTCAAAAGAAGAGCTGGGAGCTTAAATTCATAACTTTACAAGACACTAAAAATCATGAACTGAATATAGACACTGGATTTATGGCTTTTTACAAAAGATGCCCCTCCATTGCTCCCCACACCCTTCCTTTCTGTGTATGACTAGAGAACAGTTAACGGGCCACTTCATCTTGAATGGTCCCAAGTCTTGTATTTAGCTGTGACACTACACAATTAAGTAGACCTATGTTAGGTTG
Source organism: Emydura macquarii macquarii (assembly GCF_026122565.2). Taxonomy (NCBI): domain Eukaryota; kingdom Metazoa; phylum Chordata; order Testudines; family Chelidae; genus Emydura; species Emydura macquarii. Next base: position 9,790,546 of record NW_027132342.1, on the reverse strand, counting down.
ATTTACAGCCACCGCAGTATTTACTGCCAGGCTCCAGCTGGGAGCTCTGCGGGGGGCCCACGCCGCAGGCTTTCAGTGCCGGGCAGCAAGGCTCCAGCTCTCAGCACTGCTGGGGCTCACAGCTGGAACACCTCTGCACCTCCACTCAGTTTCAAAACAGAGACCCTACCAGCAGTAAAACAGATATTCTTGTCAATTTCACAACTCTAGCTGTCAGCCACTCTGACAGCCAACAGGTGATGCAGTGTCTATATAAGAGACTCCTATGCTGATAGGAGAAGTTGTCTCCTGACTATCAAGAAGGCCTATCAGAACTGAGTGGACCATTGAGGTACATCACAATTCAAAGACTTTATTAATTGCCCCTGTACACCTATTGAAAGGCTATGTGCAAAAGGGCTCACCTCATCAGCTTGAATTCTGGAAGAGGGCAATAAAAATGATGACAATTTTTCATCTCTTTTGCTGTTTGGACTCTCAGATCTGGAGCTACAAAACAAGCAGAGATCTCCAAGATCAGCCTGGGTTAGCCCTAAAAGACATTCAGATCTGACAAATTACTACAATTCTGTCACCTTTTGGACCCATGCACTGTAACTCATTTGTGCATGTATGCTTGCCTGCTTTAATCTTGTAATAACTCATTTTGTTAATAAATCCTTAGATAGTTTACTATAGGATTGGCTACAGGCATAGTCTTTGATGTGAGATCTAAGGTACAAATTGACCTGGTGTGAGTGATTAGTCCTTTAGGACCAGGAGTAACCTGAATATTTTGTGATCTTTCGTGTATAGCAACCATCTATCCACTAAGTCCAGCTTTCCTGGATAGCAAGATAGATTGGAATGCCCAAGAGGACTGTCTCTGACCACTTGTTAAGGCTGTCATAGTGCTTTAGGAGTTCACATTCGTTACTGGACTGATGAAATCTAATTATAGAACATACAACCAGTTTGGGGTCTCTGCCCTGCTTCTTGACAGTCTGTCCTGAAGTTGGCACTTACAGTCATGAGTCACTCCAGACACTGTGAAATAGAATCTGTTTGAAATAGGAGCTGTTTGTGCTGAAAGATCTGGAAACGTTGGGCCCTTCATTCTGGAACCTACATAGAACTGAGGTCTCTGGAAAAATCTGACCACTACTGTGTAAATTGAGGCATAACAATTGCTGAGTCTGAAAAAAGAAATATATAAGATAAACCTAAATGTGAATGCTGTCTTCATCCTAATATGTCATTCTAAAAATTGTAACTATTTAAATGCAGCAATTAATCAGCATGTAGCCAAAACCACAGTCAGCCACCTCATGCCAATAAAATGTACCAAGTCTGATTGTATTTATGTTACTGGAGTCATGGATTGTGTTTATTTCTAAAAATTTAAGCCTTGACTTTTGACATTTTGGATTTTTTTTTTCCCCTTGTGGGTGACTGAGTGGATGGATATGAGGTTAGTCAATTTAGTTGGCAACCAATTTAACTGAGAATTGAGTGGTGCTAAAACCATAGGCTACACAGAAAGTTAATATAGAGTAACCTCTCAGCACATAGCGTGGGGATATAAAGGACCAGAACACCAAACTTTCAAATCTTCATCCTCCTCAAAGTTAAATAAGTAAATGTGGAAAGTTACAATAAGTTGACATAGGTCAGCTCTGATGCCACAACTACTACAATAATAAACATTTTATACTAATGGTTAAGGTAAAGTCCCAGCTTCCAAATGGTATAAAGCGTTCATTTCCATCCCTGATTAAAACCTGCCACTTCTCCAGGACTGAATATGTTTCCTCCTGGGCCTGAGCTGGTATAATTTTGGGGAATAATTCTAAATGTGGGGGGTAAAGACATTCCTCTAGCAGGTTGTTTTCTAAAAAAATTAAATAAACAGTAGCTTTTTTAATCTGCTCAGAGGTTTGGAATGTTAGATGAAGTCTCAAGGAGAAAATGAGTGGAGTGCAGATGAAGATATGATGTGTAGACACATGCTGTATACATTAAGATGCATCTTTGCCATGACATATGGATTTTTAAATATATCAATGACTTGAGGTTTTAGAAGGTTTTTTCCCCCCAGGTGAACTGATTGACATGATGCTAAACAGCTGAACCATGACTGTTACTAAACCAGACTCCAGGTTGCATGAGGATAACAGAAAGAAAAAGCTCCACAAATAATGTGGAAGGCCAGATCAGTTAATTTAGAAAACTTGAATTCTTTCAGAATTGATTAGATTTCTCTCTTCCTGAAAGAATAAAAATAATTTGACACCTTTTCCACACCTCCCAATTATGTTTATAATGGAACTGGTCATGCTTGTATTATGACCATTAAACAACAAAGCACCTGAATGCTTGGGGTGCTCAAGAATGCCTGGGGTGCTCAACAAATAAAAACACCCCAACCTAAGCAAAATACAACACAGACAAGATGACTAAACAAAATAAAATAGCAGCAACAGTGGCGATAATTTAAAAACACTTCTGAAAATGTTTAGGTGTTTTTTAAAAGCAGGGAGAGATTAAATGAGACATTTCAGAAGGAGAGAGTTTCACACTGATGGGACTGCCACAGTGAAAGCTTGATTGTCTATGATTTCAATTGCAATGGTGGAACCACTTAGCACTTGGCAGTATGCAAATACAAAATGAAAAGACCCATCAGATGGAAACTGGAGAAGCAGATCTTGAATTTAACCAGGGCCAGTCCCATTCAGAGCTTTTTAAACATAAGAGCATAAGAATGACCATACTGTGTCAGACCAATGGTCCATCTAACCCATCTTCCGACAGTGGCCAATGCCTGGTGCTTCAGAGGGAATGAATAGAACTGGTAATCATCAAGTGATCCATCCTGTCAGCCACTTCCAGCCTCTGGCAAACAGCAATCCCTGCCTATCCTGGCTACTAGCCATTGATGGACCATCCTCCATCAACTTATCTAGTTCTTTTTTGAACCCTGTTATAGTCTTGGACTTCACAACATCCTCTGACAAGGAGTTCCACAGGTTGACTGTGCGTTGTGTGAAGAAATGCTTCCTTTTTTTCATTTTAAACCTGCTGCCTGTTAATTGCATTTGGTGACACCACTATTTTACCTCTAAACTAAAATAGTTTGCTGTCAATGATTTAATATAATCAGGAAATCATTTATAACCCTCACAAGCATGGTCTTGACTCCAAAGAAAGGCCAAAATCTAAATTGGCACCTACCCAGAATGCCATTTGAGCCCTGGTGCCCTTGGAATTGAAGAACCACCACCTTCTCAGTTACCTTCCACCTATCCTAGCATAAGCTTAGATCTAATTATTTCTATTTACAATGTGAAGGTGACTGAAACTGGCTATCTGGAAAATAGACAAGTGGTGGCCTGTTTTGGGTTGCTGGAGGGCAACCTACCCTTGGAAGCAGAGGAGACAAGGGAAGAATTGGGCGCAGAGGGGAGGACACTTTTTGAGGAGTAACAGGAAAAAGATGCCCTGTAGGTGTCACTACACCTACCAATGGATATCATTAATTTCTTTTCTGTCAACAGAAGTGCTTGACTTCAGCCAAGTTCAACACAAGGTCTAGACTCTAAAGTTTAGCTCACTGCAATCAAATTCTGATGAAGAAACCCTCCCTAGTTCTCTTCTCAACTCCAGCCCTGTTTGTGAGATCTTGACTCTCATAGCACATCTTTCTTATAGCATGTGGGGGAGTTAATTTCTCCATATTTGGCTAGGTCATGTCAATCTGCAAATCATTGCACTCAGGGTAGGCAGCTGTACTCCTTCTAGCTAGAGGGAGATTAATCCCTTTTTTTATAGCCACCAGAAGGGGGCTCTACTTCCCATTTGCAGTAGGTAAGTTTACAGTTGTTTACTCACTAGCCCTGCCATGCACTTCTGCCAACACCCCTTTCAGAATTTACCTGCATGTTAGGGCATAGGAAGCTTTGAAGGAGTACAGCTGAGTGCCTGTAGAGAGATATACATCCCAATTGCTGCCTCACAAAGCCTATTCCCACCCTGCACACATGCGCACACAGCTTCTTCTGCATTCAGGACCCAGTGTAGCCTTGGTTTGCTCCTATGGGAATAAGGCTCTCAGTGTGTCTTTATTAAAAGCCATGTAGCACTGATGACAAATTATTCCACCATTTTTTAGGTGTTATGCAAAAAGTAAGCTAGCTGTGGCACAAAGAAATAGTACTGCTTTTGTGCCTATCAGCCCACTAACAGGGATGAAGATTGGTTCCTAAAGGTTACAAAAACCCTGTTTTCTCTCTTTCTGTGGCCTCTTCTAACCTTATTTGTTGCCAGTGTCAACACATAGCAGTTCTGTTTATTTAAAAAAATCTTTAAGCTTCACTCTGTATTCAGTTTGTTCACTATTCTGATAGCTCAGTAGGACTTTTTGGCCTTGTTTCAAAATTCAGATATCTAATTTTCACGATCTATGTGCAACAGTTTTCAATCCATAGTCACGATAATCTGTCTGTTCAATCTAAGGGCCAAATCCTGACGTCTTTACTCTGACAAGACTCCTGTTGAATAAAGACAAGTATATTTCCATTGTCCAAGCTGAGAGAAATGTAGAAAGCGAACAAATGGCATCAACTGTTTAGATATGTATTTTTTACCCATACATTTTAATAATCATCTAAGGTGGAATTCAGTTTGACATGCCTGCCCCCGATAAAGATCCTGGGTGCACACCCTAATGACAATATCCTGGGTGCACACCCTAATGACAATATCCTGGGTGCACACCCTAATGACAATATCCTGGGTGCACACCCTAATGAAATGTGCTGCGCACGCCTATGGCCTACGGCCATGCAGGAAGTCTGTGGCAGAGCCAGGAGTTGAATCAGATCACTCAAGTCCATCCTTCCTCTCCCCTGCCTACCTCTTCCTCCATCCCAGAAAAATCAGTCCCAGAATCAGAACAAAATCTTCAATGGATGTTGGATCTTCTAGTTGTGATAATATTCCTTTAAGTGACTATGAAGTCTATGAATACTTCCTTTCCTTTCCCTTTGAAAATTTCTTTGAAGGCTGAATCTGTAAAGAAAGAACTCCCTAGATAACTCTCTGCAAGACAGAGAGGGTAACTGGACTCCTGGTTCCCTAAAATACCATCAGAAGATTGTGCTCTGTTGAGTCTAACGTTCTTGCTTTTTATGTTTGTTTTGAACCCCATATTAAAACCTTTTTAGAGGAACTGCTCCCTTTTCTTTCTCCCCTTCTTTGTACATGGTCCACCATGGTTTTGTCATGAGGAAGCCTGAATTCCTAGAGTGAAAAGCCTTTTCATTTTAATCACTTACTGGCAGAGTCCTCTGCCTTTCATTTCCATCCCAATGAAAACTTAGAATATATAAAGGCGACAGCAAATGCCCTTCTCTTTTCTACCTTTCAAGATGAAAATAAAATGATCTATTTTAAAAATAAGATCAAGTGGCAAGTCCTTGTCTTAAGAACTTTACTGTACCTCCATGTTTTCCTGTTTGATTTTATTCAACATCTCAGTGAAGGAGATGCTCACAAATAGTGAATTCATAATTTAAAAAAAAAAAAAAAAAAAAAACCTGCCATCTCCCCAGAGACACCAAGAAAACAAGAGACACTGGGAAATCCAGAGACCCTGATCCTTCATAGATACATGCACTTGCTTAATTTCTATTTGCAATTTGTAAAGTTAAATCAATGGGACTATTTACACATGCTTAACTTTATGCACTGTAAGTCTCTGCAGGACTTTATGCACTGTAGTTAATGCTTCAAACTAGGAATTGTTACATACAAAACTCCTTTTATAATGAATGATCTTCCAGAGTTCTAACTCATCTTCAAAGCCTTCCATGGTTAGATTTTATTGTGTCAACACAAGAGTCCTTCTGTAAAATAAGCATGGTTCATTTCTGTGTTCCCAGAAATTGGGAGAGGATTACAATTTGAGGGAATTAAGCCAAGGATTTACCATCCTCAGCATGTAACTACATATTTTACCAAAATAGCCAGGGCTGTCAAATGTTTATTCAATAATTAGGAAAGAGTAGAGGAAGGTTTAGAGAAGTCCTTAAATGCTGAGGACTCTTAGAAGAATTACAAAAAGAACAGATCAAAGCTGAGGAATGGAGCCAGTACATGCCATTGCAGTAATATGTTCTATTTCCATAAATTGCTTGAGAAATAAGTGACTTTACAGGTATACCCTGCAATTAATGCCTTGATAGTAAATGCAGAAAAGGCTCAATCTTGCATCATTTCTGTATGAATCATTTAAAAATAAAAAAGGCTGAAGATATTTCCTTGCTGCAACTCATAGGATACAGTCACAGTGTTTTTATTTGACTTTGACTCAGTTTTCTTTACAAGAAAATTTGCTTTATTTCAGTTTTTTTTTTTAAAGGAAATTCAAGCTTCCAATTCACTTTTTTCCAATTCCAATTCACTTTTTTCTTTGACATTTGATTTTTGGTGAATGCAAAGGCAGATACAGACAGACAGCTACACAGTGTACAGCTGTATTAATGACTAGTCACAGACTATGTCAAAGGGCACATAAAACACACACCTTCCCATATGTCCCATTTTAATCATTCCATCTTCAGGTCAGGTTTGAGATCTGTTCATGCTCAACCACTATTTCCAGGCCATAGGTAGTGAAATATTTAGAAAGACAGCTCTCAGTTTAGGCTTTAAATTTAACATAATTTTGTTATAATCTGACAGGCCAAATTCTGAGCTGATGTCAATTCGTATAGTTCCGATTAAATTAATGGAGTTATGCATTTACCCCAGTTGATGATCTGGCCCAATAGCCGTTGCTTATGAATGACTAGTATTTTCCTTTATAGCTGCAAAGGCAGCATTCTAGAAAGCAGGTGTAGCACAGATTAATGTAATCCTATTCCCAGAGCTGTGCTGCTATTCCCTATAATAAGGACTAGATGAGCTTGTGGTTAAGACACAAAACAGAAGTTGGTAAGCCTGTGTTCTCAACTCAGATGCAGACTTACTGGGGCAAATTCTTCCCTGCTATAACTCCACTAAAGTCAATCGGCCCAATTCTCTTCTTTCCCCTCTTGTTTTTTACTAGTATAACCAGTGGATTTAGATGGATTCATTCCTGATTTATACCAGTATAAGGGCTTGTCTACACTTAAAGCCCTACAGCAGTACTGCTGCTGTAGGGTTTTAAGTGTAGGCACTACAGTGATGGGATGAGTTCTCCTGTTGATGTAGTGAATCCATCTTCCTGAGCGGCAGTAGCTAGGTTGATGGAATAATCCTTCTGTCGACCTAGAGCTCTCTATGCTGGGGGTTAGGTTGTCTGAACTATGTTGCTCACAGCCCTGAGCAATGTAGCTGGGCTGGGTACGTAGCTGGGTTTTTAGTATAGACCTACTCTAACTGAAGGAAGAACCGGGCCTGGTGGAGTCACACTAGATACAAATTTGGGTCCTTGTGTGACATTGAAAATCTGCCTCGAAGTGGCTTGCCCAAAGTTAGGCAAGCACAATTGCACACCTAATTTGTGTGTGAAATGATTGATTGCAGTATCAGATGTGCAGCTGGCATTTGCAAGTGCAATCATGACCATTCAATCTGTAATTTTTGCTTAAATCAAAGTAATGTGGCTGAGGTCACACAAGATATCTGGGGCCAGAGGAGAAAAGTAAGTCTCTCTCTCTGGTCTCCATTCTTATGTTTTATTTTGCTCCCTCAGTCACCCCCATTTACTTGAATTATGAGACATTATCTTAACTAAAAAGAACAGGGCAATTATCTGAATCCAAATATAAATCCAATGCTGCTTCAGTTTGGCAGGAGAGAGCTGAAAGGCAGTGTACCTTATGCTTGACATGTGTCCCAACTCTTGTGAGATCACGCATTTCCTGTTCTCAGCTGCAGCCCTACACTGGAAGCCTCCTCTCCAGAAAGGAAAGAAGGTGCCTGAAGTTGCCCACTACCTTTTATGTATGCTTTTATTTTAAAATTGCTTGGTATCCTGCTGCCATTAAAGTTATTGTCCAGCACTGAATTCAGAAGAATCTTTCTAATTTAGTTTTCAGGTACACTACAGCTTCATGATTTCCAAGGCTGAAAGAGTAGGTCAAAACATAGTGGATCTGACTCTATTTGCACTTATACTAGTTGAAACCAGGAGTGACTCTAGTAAAGACAAGGGTTCTCAATTCAGTTGCCACTTACCCTGTAAAACTGTGACCGTGATAGCTTTTTATTGTTTGTTGTTTTATTGTTATTGTCTTGTTAGGAGGTTGCAGTCTTTTCTTTCCAATGCAGAGCTTGCCACTGTTATTCATTCCTTTGTCACATCAAGGCTGAATTAATGTAATGAGTTCTACTTGGGGCTCCAAGCCGGAAGCTAAATAGAATGCAGAATACAGCAGTCCACTTGTTAAGCAGAGCATCTCACTGTGAAGATGTTACAATGGTGCTTCATAATCTGCCCAGGCTGCCTGTGGGTTTCTGGGAAGATTTTAAGCTGTTAGTATTGACCTGTACATCCCTAAATGTCTTAGGAGATTGCTACCTAAGACACCACTTCTCTCCCTGTGCCCTACCACCACAGCTGAGATCTGTTGAGACCCTTGATGCCGCTTCTTGTAAAAGGTGCTGGCAGAACTATCACCATAAGGGCAACTTGCCTTTGGAATTAATACCCCCATTGGTCCAAGATAGATTAAATCTGTTGAATTTCAGGGCAAGCTACAAGACTCAGCCTCTTAAAAGGGCACTTGAAGAAGAGACTACTGTTGAGAGGTTATGTACAAGGGGATATATGGCATTGTTATACTTTGTGGAGTTCTTGTTCATTTTATTTTCCCATTGATTTTGTTTAATCAACTAAGAATCACTTCATGTACGATATAGGTACCTCCTGTTATTCTGCAAATCCAGTATAAGCACAACACACATCCAGGTGCCGGTAGCTGCTTTTTACCAACAACTAACCAAGGAAACGTTTCATACTTGCAGTGTTAAAAATTGAAGGTAAATCTTTCCTAGTGTAGACCTGACCTGACTCTGATCTGCAAAATTCATTCGAGATTGAGAACACTGACTTTGGTAGAAGCTCTCGAAGAAGTCTGTTCTCACTGTATCTCATGAAGCAGGGCGATGAAAGTTTCACTACTAATCAACTAAAAGCATAGCAATAATATACTATCATAAATTCTGTGCAAACAATGCCACCTGACTGTGCTGCCACAAGTGGTTTCTCGAATGGAATCATCTACCTTTATGGACCATAGGTGGAGTTCCCATTTCAGATGGCTAACAACATGAAGAAAAAGGAAGCAAAACTTAACAGCAACATCTACTTCCTGAGCAAATGCATGAAACAAATCCTCATCCCTAGAGGTCTCAGCAGTTAACCTTCTGACCATTGCATACAACTCCAAGACACCTGAAGAAGAACGCTGTGTGGCTAAAAGCATGTCTCTCTCACCAACAGAAGTTGGTCCGTGTTACCGGATTGCCCTCGCTGGCCCGGTTGCTGGGGTCCTCCCTCGGTCTCTGTCTCCGGGGGAGGCCACAGCGCCTTCCTACACAAAGGGAAATGGTTCGCTGTCGGCGAGTAAGCAGTCGGTTGCTCTAACCCCTAGGCGGGGTGAGGGAGCAGTTTAGCGCTTTGGCCCTAAGGCAGGGCGAGCGAGCAAGTCAGCAGTGGGTTCACTCTCCGCAGCAGGAGGCTCTCTTTGGGGTGGCTAGGTAAGGGGGGGAGGGAAGGGACATCTCCACTACATCCCAGCCCAGGGCCCTAGCAGTGGCAAAAGCGGTTGCCACTGTGTCGGCAGGGCTCCCGCCACAACAAGCCGAGTAGGCCTCAGACTCAGCCACAAGCTATGGCTATCCCTGGGCTACTTCCTCCCCGCTAGCCCCCGTACCTGTCTCCTCAGTATCATGGGGGTACTCCATCTGGGGTTGGCCCATCAGTCCCTCCTCATCCACAGGCAGCAATGCGGGGAGCTCCTCTAGGTCATTTGCCACAGGGAGGGGCTCAGCTTCCAGCAGCTCCTCCAGGTCCTATCCAGCCGCAGGGGGTATCCTCCACCTGGGTGGCTCCGGGGCCTCGGCCCAGTCCCTGGGCTCTGGTGACTCGGTCCAGTCTCTCTGGCCAGGTTGCCTGGTCCAGCTCCAGGAAGGCCCTACCCAATCTCCAGGCCTGGGTGGGGCCGGGGTTGGTCAGCAGCTATGCTCTGGCCTAGGCCTCTGCAGGGGGGGCAGTACATCTGGATTTTTTAATCATGGTATGCTGGGTTGCCAAGAATCACTTTGGGGATGTAGACATCATTAATATCAATATTATGGGAGGTGGAGAATGTGCTTCTCTGGAAAATCCAGAGTTGTGGTGGGTTTTTTTGTTTTTTTGGGCTTTTTTTAAAGCACTGCTTAGCCTGCTTATGTAAGCATTGTGGAACCAGCCATGATAATCCACTAGTTAAAGGTTGGAGTGATAGCATTTTCTGTTAATGTACTCCAAGGTTTGGTAGGATGGGTGTTTGACACAGAATGGGCATTACATATATGGTCTTACATATACTTCTAGTATGATTTGGGAATCTGACTCTTAATAATTTGACACCTTGATCTTACAGTCCAGCAAAACTCACTGCATTTCCCCACAAGCATCCACTTGGAGACCACCACTGTAGATTCCCCAACTAACTGGTAGTTACCCAGCTTCCATAGGACAATTTTCTTTTTCTTTTCCCAAGATGATCTATGGTACTTCTATTACCTCCAGCCCCATAATATCTGAGTACCTCAAAAAAATTTTGTACTGATCCCCACAACACCCAAGTAAGGTAGGGAAGTGCTAATATCCCCATTTTGCAGATGAGGAATTGAAGCTCAAAGAGGATAAGTGACTTGTCCAAGGTCACACAGGAAGTGTGTGGCAGAGCAGTTATTAAGCCTGCGTATATGTTCATCCCAGGCTAGTGCCTTAACCCCTAGATCATCCTTTCTCCCACCCTGGTAGTTTGGCTCTTCAGTTTTGAGACCAGCCCCCACATGGTAAACATCTTGAAGAGCCAGTAGCTGGTTACTCCAGGAGCACGTAAAATATGAGCCTTATGGCATGAATTCCATTTATTGTTGGTCTTGTTCTCTGGCTTTTGCAGATACTGCCATCTCACCCTCCTCTGCCTCTCCTGGGACATCTGAAATGCAGGAATTCCAACAAAAGACTGACTTCTGAGCAAAGACCACAATCCCAGCTACCATTGTGAAAAAATGTCTTGGCAATGAGTTTCACTAGGAATTTTGACACAGAAGCAGTTGCTGCTGCAGGTACCAGTGTGCCTGTTCCCCCTCTGCCAGCTGAGCATGTTTTCAAAGTGGGTTATCACAGGGGAGGTTGGCAGGGAAGAGAGAAGAGAAAGGAGCACATATTTTCTCCTCTCCCTTTCAAAAACATAAATCTGGGGCGCTGTTCCCCTACACTGCCCTTTACTGTGAAACAGTATTTCTATCACCCCACCACTGCTTATTCCCAGTCCCTAATTTACCTGTGAGTGGCTTCCAAGACGTACTTCTCCCCAGTTCATAAGTGACCTTCAGTTTACTAGACGTAACCAAGAATCTTCCAGTCAATGTCATAAGCCTCTAGAAAGGTTCAGCTGCTTGAACAAAACTGAATCCTCTTTTTTTAGGCTAAGTCCACACTATGAGCTAGAGTTGCAATTCCCTTACCCATGTAAACATATGCTAGCTCTCATCAAGCTGGCGTAAGCATAGATAGGAGCGTAGCCACAGTAGTGGCAGCAGAGGCATGACTTAGCTGTGCCAAATATGGATGTGCCTAAACTCTGTGGGTATAAACTTGGCAGTGCTAAACCAGGCCTCTGTTGCTGTTAGCACTGTAGCCATGATAGCACAGCTATCTATACTTCTGCTAGCTTGATTGATGAGAACCAGCATGAATGTTCACCAAGAGTCCTGAAGGAACTCAAATATGAAATTGCAGAATTACTAACTGTAGCATGTAATGTATTGCTTAAATCAGCTTCTGTGCCAGATGACTGGAGGATAGCTAATGTGATGCCAATCTTTTAAAAAAGCTCCAGAGGCAATCCTGGCAGTTACGGGGAGCACAAGGAAACAATGTGACAATGTTGGTCATGATAGGTCTCATCATACCAACAGCCTAACCACTGTCAAGTTTTTTGTCGGCATGGCAAAGGAAAGTTTTGAGGAGGGATTTGTAGGAGGAGAATAAATTAGTTTTGAGAATGATTACAGGGAATGTCTCCCAAATGTGAGGGACAGCAAGGGACAAAGTACAAAGATGTTTGTTTGAAAATTTGACAAGTGGGCAATAAAGGCTAGCATTGTGAGCCATTTGGAGGAGGGAGTTGACCGATCTAACCCCACATTTCTAAGGTGCCCACACCACAACTATAGTACCTGGGTACCATTTACATAATGGAGTAAAGAAAATCCACCGTTTTCCAGATTGCAACTATTTTCACACGTCCCTCTTTTAGTAATGAGCTTCTGCTTCTCTACCAAAACCAAAGTAATCATTAGTGACACGTCTTTTGTTCTAGCACACTGTGTTCTAGCACCTAGCACAATGGGGTCAAGGTCCATTACTGGGGCTCCTAGATACTAGAGCAATAAATAAATACATTCATTCATTCCACTCAAGGTTGTGTTGTTCCACTTCTCACCACAAACTATGGGACATAAACCCAAACAATACAAAAGAACAAAGGATCTGTGGAGAGTGGAACAAAAGCACTTAGATTGGATGATTGATACTAAACCATTTTATAGTACTCCATGTTCAAAGTGCTGTAAGTCATTATCTGTAACATTAATATTTAAAATAGTCCCTAGAGGCCCCAGTCAGGATCAAGAATCAGTTCTTCTGGACACTGTATGCATACATACAAAGTCATGGTCCCTGCTCTCACTGAGGAAGTTAAAAAAAAAACTAGTTTACATCAGTTCATTTATTTTCACTCTGCCTCTATGAGGTATATATACAGTAATTATCCCCATATTAGAGCTGAAGAAATCAAGGCAAAGATAGGCAGCGATGTGCTCATGACACAGTAGTACCAGGGCCATACCAGAGCCAGCCTTAGAACTTGAGAACACCTTGTTCCTAATTCTGCCTTCAGGCTACTAGACCACAGTAGTTTTCAAACTACAAATATGTCTGAAAAGAGTTACCAGAAGCTGCTTATTCATATGATCTCACCAAAAGTGTGACACATGACTGTTCTGAATCTTTTGAGGGTGTTTAATAATAAGCTAAATAGAACAGATGAGTATGTTATCGCACTGATGTTCACAAGACATGTTGACAGATGGTGTCAGATGGTAATGCAATCACAGCTGATGACACATGGTGACATGCATCAGGTCCCATCTATACCAGGCCTGGTAACCGTGTCCACACTAGGTGAGAGGAAGGATGGGCCAGTGGTTAGGGCACTTGCCTAAGACTTGGGAGAGCTGGGTTCCGTTTCCTGCTCTACCACAGGATACTCCTATGACCTCAATTAGGCCTGGATCCATAAAGCGACTTACGTGCCTAAGTTCCCGTTTCAAGCACCACTGCACTTACAAAACCCCTACTGAACTGCTGTCTAACCCTGAAAGCTCCTTCACTTGCTACTCCTACTTACTTTGCAAGTCAATTTTTGCTATAAGTGTCTCACAGAGGTTCCTAAATTCCTGCCTCCAGGTATATACACACTGCTGCCTCATTGTAGGTGCCCAAGTCCCAGCATGATCCACAAACCAGGTGAAGATAGGCACTGCTCCACCTGTCTTGCCTGTAGTGCCCAGAGCACAGCTAACTCCTCGCAAAATGGCCAGGGTAGGTGAGCCCTCCTTCCCTCCCTCCCTTATAACCTTTAACTCAGTGGCTAGAGCAATTACTTAGGACGTGGGAGACCCAGGTTCAATTGCCCTATGCCTGAGTGAGAAAAGGAATTTAAACCACTGTTCCCCACCTTTCAGGTGAATGCCCTAACCACTGGGCTTATGGGATGCTCTGATGTAGGGCTCCCTCAGTCTCTCCCCTTCCCCTTGAAGCTGTTCCAATGTTAATTCAGTTAGAGAAAGAAATCACTCTCTAATCCAGTACCAAGGCCACTCCCTTGAGAAGCAGGAAACCCTGAGTCAACTCCCTTCTCATGCGGCAAATGGGGCAATTGAAATGGGTGAGCATCCCATCCCAGGTGAGTGCTCTAACAATGGGGCTAAACATCACTCCAAAGGACTCCTCTTCCCAGTCTCCCCTTCCCTCCCCACTAGACCATTCTGTGTGGAGTTAGGCAAACGCCTAAACTGTTCTCACAAGAAACAGCTTAGCGCCTAAGCTGCTTGACTTCAGGACAGAGGCACCCAGGGCTGTGGATTGCTAGCAGTGACAGGTACCTCACTGCTGCCCAGACCTAGGTGCCTAAGTTTGTGAGAGGGTCAGGGCTTAGCACACATCCCCTCTTGTCAGCATCTTTCATTGGCTGGCTTAGGCATCTGCTCCCCCAGAGTGCTAGCTTTCACTGATGCCATTCTTAGGCACCTACGACCTAGATCCACAAAGGTATTTAAGACTCCTGTGTTTCATTGATTTCAGTGGAAACAATGAATCTAAATACCTGTGTGGATCTGTGCCTAGATGCCTAACTCAGGCTTTGTGGAGCCCATTGTTGTTCCAGTGATTTTCTAGGTACCTAAAAGATGAGCTTCACAATGCCCAAGTCCCTCTGTGGATCTGGTCCTCAGATCCCCATCTGCAAAAATGGGGATAATAGTACTTCCCTACTTCACAGGATTTATCTGAGGATAAATGCACTAAAGATTGTGAGGTACTCATATACTATGGTAATAGGGACCATATATTTACCTGAGATAAAGATTTGCTCATTGTATTTCCTGATTTTGAGACAATGATAGGGCATCTGACATGGTTGAACTCTGGGTGGGGGGAAAGTCTTTAAAATTGAGATTTAGGATGGGTTAATATTTACATGAGCACAAATATATGACTATATGTAGGCAAACATGCAACATCATGGTGATTCATAGAGGCAGGCTCACAATGTAGATCAACAATGACTTATTCATGGCTGTGATAGTTTACACAATATGGACAGGCTTTGAAATCCTAGATGAGTAGATAAGTGTGTCTGAATTTGATATATATCTTGAGAATTCCCTGCACTGTTGCTATCACCTTCCACACAAGTTTGTAATTTTTTAAAGCACTTAAATATTGAGGCAACAACCCAGCAAGGCATGTTTTTAATTTTAAGCATATGAATAGCCCCATTCACTTCAATAGGACTATTCACATGAGCGAAGATCCAGGCACATGGGCTTAACCTAAGCTCCAACTTGCATTTTAGCACTTAATATTTAGGTCAGCTATACTTAAAAGTAGGTCCTACAAGGTGGGGGTCAGGGGTCTTGGAGGAATATTTTCTGGGAATATCCCAATCTTGCACACACTTATGCATGGGCTTTAGTTTAAGCATGAGGTGTAGTCACCAGGGCTGTTCACATGCTCAAATCAAAGTAGTTGCATAAATGCTTGCAGGATTGGGGCATCTAAGAGAAAAAGTGAGCACCTAGACCAAGTGAGAGGACCATGAAGACAGGAATAAACAGTTGTAGGAGAAGCAGGATAATCTTGTGGATAAGGCATTGCTGGAAATGAGGAGATTTGGTTCCGACTCTGCTTCACATTGGTCAAATGGTAGACTTTTGTGCCTCAGTTACCCCATTTGTAAAATGACGATAACGATACCTACTTAACAATGCCTAATTCATTAGAATGTATACGGTGGTTTTGAAATAATTTGATTTAATGCCTGTTTAAGTATTTATCCACAGTGATTTATCCAAAAATCATTTGGCCAGAGAGCCGGTGACTCTATAATCCCATGGTTAGGACACCCATTTAGGAGACTCCAGCTCCCCTGCTCCAATCACTCTTCTGTTATTTATCCACAATGCAACAGCTTCAACAAGTGAGAGGGAGGGAGTCCTACAAAATATCTCTTAGCTCTGTGATTAGAACACTCTGCTGAGAGGTGAGACACCCCTGTTTGAATCCTTTCTCCCGCTCTGGAAGAATTCATCCTGGTGTAGTCTACATCCAAGATGAGTGTTCTAACACTAGGCTATAGATTATAAAATGGGCACCACATCCTCCAGCCATTTTGTATGGTGTGAGGCCACCACCTAACTCATTCCTACAAGCAGCTTAGACAGCTGGTTCCCATTCATGGATCTCTAGCAGAGATAGGCACTTCTCTGAAGCCTGGACTTAGGCACTGGGCTTACCAGTGCTATCACTGGTGACTAGGTCACTGGGCCGCTGTGACCTTCGGAACCTCTGCATTCACACCCTACTGCAATAATGTGTGTAGAATATGCCTTGTGAGGTATCAGCTGAAAACCACCATCACACTGGTTATTAAGCATTGTAAAATCCATGAGTTAACATTATATGTGAAGTTATGAATTCCCTCTGTAGGATGTTACAAAAATATATTTGAACCAGACAAGTCTTGGTAGTGGGTAAACACTTTTTTTCCAGACAACGGTAAGGCCAATGCCACTATCCAGCTGCAATCAATCACAGGCAAGTGCCTATTCATTGGCATATCAGAGGCTGCAGGGACAGATCAATTTACATTGTAAAAAGAACTAGCAGGGAAGAAACCAGCACGGACCCTCTCCATCAGACTCCATAGCATCTTTCCTCACAGCAGGGGGCACTGAACTTTGAAAAGGATATATTTCAAAAGCCCACTGGACTCTAAAAGAGAGGGACAAAGAATCCCAGTTACTTTTCACTTCAGAAGAAAAAGGAACGGAGCACTTTGGTGGAGATTCTTACTACAGGGGTGGTCAGAAGGAGGTGGGGTAAGAATCCTACCTTGAACCAAGACTGTAGTTTTGTAAAGTCTTAGTCACTAGAAAGCATTTGCATTTTTGTTTGTAACGATTTCTGATTTTATCCCTTATACTTGAACTCACTTAACATCTTTTTGATTTAAATAAACTTAATTTTTATTCTAAATCAACCCAGTGCATTGTTTGAAATGAAATGATTATTAACTCCAGTTAATAACTCCTGTGCTTTTGTCTCTTTAAAGATAAACTCCTGTGCTTTTGTCTCTTTAAAGATCCTTTTATTCCTCTGAACATTCCAGGAGAGGGCTGGACATTTCAGGGTGGACAGTTTTGGGAAAATTTGGGATTAAGGGTGTGGTGGGGGCAGTTGGTTAGTAGTAAAGCTGGTGGAGACCAGAGTGCAACTGTGGTAGAACAAGCTGAACCAGGACTGCTCAATACATGCTTCAATGCTGGTCTGGAGCATCCAAACAGAGAGCTACAGCTGCACCGCATTGTAAGGCACTCAGGATTATAGAATAAGCAGTGACACAACCTCTCATTGGTCTGATTTACACCCCAGAACATGACTGCCTTTGCTGCCTCCCCTCCTCCCAGTCACCAGCGCATCTCTCCGACACAGTGACAGCCCACTTCTTGGTAGGTGGCAACTCAGCCCTCTAGCTAGGCCGCCAATTTATTTCATCCCCTTTCTGAGTAACAGAGTCCAGAGAAATAGAGAGTCCCAAGTTCTCACAGTAGGGAGGGCCTTAAATCTTGACCCCCTGTAGGTGGCTTCCCTCATCTCAGAGCTTTCAGCATCTCTATTCTCTCTTTACTGCTGAGAGGCGGGTGGGAAGGAAGGGTTCTGCCCCCTCTCTAACAAGCATGGTTGGTAGGATAGCCTGGGCCCAATGAGGCAGCAGTATCAAACACCCTGGAGTGCCTCAAGACTTCCACCTTGGGCCACTTCCCATCATTCGCCTCCTCCTCAAAGTCCAACAGAAGACAGCAAAGGGAAAGTAACCAAACTTTCAGACCAACAGGGCTCAGCCCCTTCCTAGCAGCAAAGACTCCTCTAGGCCCTTATCCTGGAGTTCTCAGGATAGAGCTGTCCCTCTTCTGACCTGTCTGGCTCCCTTTTAAGCTCCTCCTCCCACTGGAGCAGGCTCTACAGGTGTATGTGTGGGGAACAGAGTCACCTGGGACCAGAACTGCTCCTTAACCCTTCGGTTCCAGTATGGGGCTTATATACCCCATCACAGGCATCTATCTCTGAGAGATGGACGGGACTTACCACACACTCCTCTAGTTAGCATCTCCCATTGGCTATCTTAGGCAGCTCCCTGTCTACCGTGCTGGCTTTGAGGATCACATTCTAAGGTGCCCATATTTCCCCAGTCATTGTATAGGGAGTCTACATGCCCAACTCGGATTTGTGGATCCTGATGTTGTTTGTGTAGTTTCCTAGGTGCCTAAAAGTCAGGTACTGCAGCGCTCTGCACTGCAATGCCTAAGTCCTTTCATGGATGCCACCCTTAGTCTCTCTGTGCCTCAGTTCCCCATTTGTATAAGGTATAATATAAGGGTTGCAATAATAAGGAAGTTAAAGATTGTGAGATGTTCAAACCCTACAACAATGGGAGCTGTACAAGTTCCTAAATACAATATTATAACTATAAAAACAATATAAGGCTAAACCATGTTAATGCTATTGAATGAATACAATCCACTCCAGTATCCAATGATGGCAAAGTATTTAATAGATGAGTAATATAATCTATCTGTGCAAAAGACTAATAACATTTACTATACAATCTACATATAGGTTTTCTTAGGGATTTACTTTTTTTTTTTTGTATAGAATAATATACTGTTCTAGTAACTCCTGAAGTATGATTTCTCTTACCTCTGATAAAACTGACAACCATCAAGTGCTATGTCTGCTAAAACAAACATGACTCAGAGCCCATAGATGGCCTAAGGACAATGCAGGTAGGGTAGAGTATGTTATTGCACTCTGAAGTTTTGAGAGACACTGGGATGGAAACACAGGGTAATTTCTCAATATGCATTTTGTTGATGGCATACCTTCTTTATCAGCTGGTTCTGATTTCTGCTAATCTTTTAATAACTGTTGAGTTGTGTCATTGTTGTAACAATACTGAAGGCCTGAACCTGCGGTCTTCATGCAGCCCAAACCCCCATTAATGCCAATGGGTAGTTTTGCCTGACTAAGGACTACAGCATGGGGCTCTTTGTGTGATGGACTAGAAAAAGCATACCGCAGAACCTCGATGTTAAGAACACTAATCTTATGAGTAATGAGTTATATCACCCAGTTTTCCCCATGGGGGGAAAAGGTCAATGCAGAACAAACTGATATCCTTGCACATTCCGATGCCTTCATTGCACTGGAACTAGCTGTTCAGTGGTTTGAAGGACAAGAAGAAAGCACCAGATTGCAACATGTGCACCGGATCTACTGTCATTTTGACTTGTTCAGTTTTATGAACTTTTCGATTTTATGAACTCCTCAGTCCCCAATTAGTTTGTCAAACAGGGGTTCTGCTGTAATGCCATGTATACATATATTAGCTTGCAGCCCATCCTAAGGCAGGCGTGATCGCTACCTGTTTGTTCCTTTCTTTCTTCCGCTCTTTGTTGCTGCTACTTTATGAACTAATATTGGATGGTGGGATACACACAGCAGAGGGAACCTCCTTTCATCCTCCTCTTCCCTTCACTCTCCTCCCTTACCCCATGCAATTGAGATTTGAGATTGACCTGTGATCCCCTCCTCTAGAAACTCTGTGGCACAGCATTGGTATGGGGAAGAACACATAGAGTCAAAGAGCATGTCTGTGCTGGGAGGTGTGATTCCCCACTCACAAAGGTGTCCCTGTGCTAGTTCTGCTCAAGCTAGCATGCTAAAAATAGCAGTGTAGCTGGGGTAGCATGGGCAGTAGCTAAGCTTAGCCACCCAAGTATTTACCCCGGGGGCCAGGTGGGTACATACTTGGGCACCTAGGCCATGTCACTGCCCATGCTATCCTGGCTACACTGCTATTTTTAACACCGTGACACTTGCTAGGGAAGCCCAGGACTGTTGTTATCACCTGCCCCTAGCGAGAGGGAGTTGTTCTTGTGGTAGTTGAATGTCATCTCCCTGACACTGCCAGTCCTTCAAGCACTCAAGCACTCTCCTCTGGGCTTATGTCAGCTCTAAATTCACCTTGTGGGTTAACACTAGGTGGGCCCCAGTCACCAAGCTCCTCTGAAGCATCCGCCTCTAGTATCCAGCCCCTGTTACTGGACGCTCAGAGAAATTAACAGGTAAACTGTCCCTAAAGGAACAATGAACACACAGCTTGACTGGTAAAGCTCAGAACCGGATCCTTTATAACATCCCAGCACTGAAATAGTGAAAGAATCATAAGTTTATTGTCAAAGGTTAAGATTTAAGAGACCCTGAGTAAGGATAAGGGAAACAGAAATGGTTACATATAAAATAAAAAGTAGAACATGCTTCTTAGAATCTAAACTTAACTTTAACAGGCTAAAACCCTTGTGTAAAGCAGTTTCTCACCTAAAGCAACCTGCCAGCATCACTAGTCCACATTGCCAGGTTCCAACATTCATGAATGCAAAAAGCTGTGTCCTTTTTGCTTCCTCAGTGAAGGATAAAATGGTGTGCTTTTTGCCTTCCACTTATACCCCTATGGGGGAGAGGAGAGGAGGAGACAGGTTCCCAGGTGTCTTTCCACTCCTGTTTGTTCCGCATTCAAATGGACTTGTGTTGACTCACAATGTTTAATTTGCATGTGAAAGAGAGATACACATCTTGTCTCCTGTCTGGAAGAAACCTGTTTGTCAGCTCCGCCTGGAACATAAGGCTTAACATATAAGTTTAATACATATACCCAACTTAATATGAGCCGTGTATCTCTCTCTCAATGAGTAAGAAAATCAGTAGGATATAAGCTTTTATTAGACACTTTACCTGACCCTTTTTGGATAAATACTATGAAAGAGTGTGGTGGGTGTAATAAGTTTATCAGGCCTGATAGGAGTTGCTGGTACAGAACAGTGAGCCCTTTACCAGTTGGCAATGAGGGGCCCTTTGGATCACAAGCGCAATAGCTTGAGCAAAGTTAGCATGGCTACCCAAGCTGGGAATCACACACAAAGAGTTAAAGGTCAGAAGGGACCAGCAGATCATCAAGTGTCACAAGCCACTAACAACACCCAGCAATTGCTCAAAAAAGTCAAAAAAGTATTACAGCACTTAGGAGACTAAACTATTGAGTGCCCTCAAGTAGCTGTGCATGAGGAAATTGCACAAGGTAAGTGGGGGTTCCAGTGGGCACTCTCCACCCATTAACCTCACCTGTTCAGGTTCCCACCATGTGAGCAAACAAGCACCCCCCAGAAATCCAAGCTCCATATCTCCTCCAAATCACCATTGCTACTGGCATGCTCGTAACTTGCGTACAGTGATGGCTGCCTGTTCCCTGATTTTTCCCTCTGATCTCTTGCTCTAGCAGGCACATCTGCTCATCTGCCAGCTGTCCAGGGGAAGAATGTGGGTGTTTAAGGCTTCTGTCCATGCCATCTGCCTCCAGGTTGACTGCTCTTCCCACACCCACAGAGGAGCTCAGAGATGCTATTCCATGAGGGAGCCATTCACAAAATACATGCATCCCAAATGTGGGCCCTTACTTTCTGACAGCTCATCCATGGACAGCACTAAGTTTCTGTATAATGGGTTTAACTTTGCTTCATCCCTATCTAAATGGAGCAGAGGATGGAGCAGAAGAAGATAGAGGAAATAGGGCAAGACCTTAACTTCCATTTTCATCACACCTGTCAAAGGAGGATGATGTTGAGAGCTCCTGTAGGAGAGAAGCCAGTGCTTAGCTGGAGCACCTGTCTCTTTGCAGATGTTGAGAGATGTGGTAGCTAATAGCCAAAATAACTATTCTGGCTGGAATATGCATAACCTGAACCATTCAGATAGTCTCCTGGATATGGCTAGGGGCATCTTGGCACAAAACATGCATTCCAGTAAGCTACTTCTAGGTTTGTCAAAGGGCCTCAGCGTTGCAGCCCACACGTCCCTCACTTCTCCTTAGGGTCCTTGGCAGAATGTGGCCACAGTTGTGATAACTGGGCCTACAAATGTACCCTAATTGTGAACTCAACTGAAAAAAGTAAGTTAAAGTTTATGTGTCACAATAATCTGTAACAATAAGTGTTGGTGGGAAAAAGGAAGACAGAAAGACTGAATTAGTCCAAGCAAAAAGGCTACTGATATAACTCAGGGACTGTATTAAGATCATGCCTGGTAAATAAGAAAAGTGTGGGACTGGAAATCAATGGACCAAAATTGGTGTGTCAGAAATTAGGCCTATCTGGTGGACAAAATAATCAGCCCCTTTTGGGGTTCTTAAAAATAAAAGACTTTTTTTGGGGGAAATGCAGATGGACGGAGGTAAAGTGAGCACAACAATTGCTGAGTGAAAGAAGAAGGAGTTAACTTTACCCTCCTGGCTGCCACTCCCACTATCTCCTGGGATCCACATGACATCCTTGGGCCTTCCTGATCCTAAGAGATATCTTGATCAGACAAGGCCAAGAGAGGGACCCAGATGACATCACCACCTCCATAAGCTCTGGCTAAATCCTGAACACCGCCTGCGATGAGACTTTGTCTCCCCCATTCCTCACCACATGTTCCTTTCCTTCCCTTCCTTCTTCTCTTTCCTATATCTCTCCTTCTTTCCTTCTGTCAGATAACGATCTGGCTTAGCTAGCCAAAACTGCATATTTAGCAACACTGCTGTGAGCCTGTGACCAGAAGGAGGCAACTAAAAGCAATGGCCTAAATAGCGCAATGTTGGTATGAGTTTGGCAGGTCTTGGAGTAGCTGATAAGACTGTGTGCTGTTGCCTGTATTTTTCCAACAGAAAGGTTGCAAGTGAGAGTGAACACCAGAGACAGAAACTGCATTTTCACACATTGCTCTTCTTTTCTCTCCGCTCTTGTGTGTGTTTATCTTCTAGGAAACGAGATCAGACTTTAACAACAACTGCTTCAGCCCATCTCAACTAACTTTGTCTCTTTTTCCCAAAAGGACAGTTATTACCACCATTAAATTACCAAAGGGATTGTCAAACAAGGGTTTTTTTTCCTTCTAAAAACTCTCTAACTAAAGGGATAGGGAACAAGGGACATTGTGAAATTAAATCCTTACTTAATACTTTACTTTTCAAACGCTTTAACCTCCCCCCTTCTTTTCTGTATCTTTAATGAAAGGTTAAAAAGATGTCCAGTGATGAGTCTGCCATGGTACTAAGCAGGCTGAGGTCTCTATATAATGAATCTTGTTTAACATTGTTTAAAGTTGGACAGTGATGTTTCTTGGTGCCCAGGACTGAGAGTCATAATTATCCTCCTGCCTCAGTGAGAGACTTCCTAGTGCTTAATGGGGTGTCAGCTCACTGACACCCCCAGTCTGTGAGCCACCCAAATAATCCTCTCAAGGTTCTGCAGCCCTTACTTTGCCTTGCAGGTTAACAATAGGTGTAGCCCAGAACCTAAGCACTTCTGAAAGCACGCCCTGTATTACCCAGCCCCCGTCACCGGCCACTCACAGAAATTACCAGGTTTGCTGTCTCCAGGAGAACAGTGTACACACAGCTTGATTGGGTACAATTCTTGATCAGGTCTGTTTTAACATTCAGATATACTTACAACGAATACAACCATAATTTTATTAGCAAACGCTCAGAGGTAAGAGATAGTGAGTAAGGATAACAAATGGAAACAAAAATGGTTACATATAAAACAAAAAGTATAACATGACTCTTAGTCTAAACTTAATTTAAGACAAGGGTTTAGCCAGTTAAAGTAGTTTCTCACCTAAAGCAATTTCCCAGCATTACCAACCAAAATAGCATGGATCCACCTTTCATGAATGCAAAAAGCACTGTCCTTTTTGCTTCCTCAGTGAAGGATAACTAAAATGTCTTCTTGTATTCTATTTATATTCTTCAAAGTTAATCTTTTGCCCCCAGATGCAGGACAACGCTCTGTCTGTAGTATAGTTTTACATTTGACAGAGAGATACACATCTTACCTCCTGTCTGGAAGAAGCCTGTTTTTTATTTTGTTTGGTGACAGACTTTAAATCATATTTTAGTGTGTATTGAAAACTCTGTAAATATCATCCATGTATATATCTTGTAACACTACTAATGATCATTGTAATCATGGCTCTCATTTGAGACCTCACATGATATTCTTTATGGATAAATACTATGAAAGTGGTGTGCTAGGTGCAGTGAGTTTGTCAGGCCTGTTAGGAGTTGTTGTTACAGACAGAAACAGGGTCATGTTAACACTTTTGACTCTGGGCCTGTATGTTCCATCTTAATTAATGCAACACCACCACTATGTCGCATCTCATTTCATCACCTTCCCTTTTCTCCCCTCCTGTTTCTGTGCCCCTCATTGCTCCTGGCTGCAGGCAGGCAGTGATGCAAACTGATCTAACAGCATTCTATGACTTACTCACAAGTTGCTGCTGGCTCATTTCATCCATACCTTTCTGCCCCCAAGAACTTCCACTCATCTGACTCAAACCAATCTTCACCACCCCTGTCCTCCTCCAGTGATTCTCCCTGTCCTGGGTCACCTCATTCTGGCCTATGCATCTCAGTGGCACAGGATGCTGGCAGTGCTGATGTGTCAGTTGTTGGTCAACACATACCACATGGAGCACATTAGAGGAAGCATGCTGATAATGTCTCTCATACATCTAGTGCCCATGGCAATAATAATTAAGGTTTGTGCTAAATGCTGTATTATACATAGTTGTGTGTGTGTGTATCCCCATTACTTTGAGGCTGGACGTTCATTCCCCCCACACTTATGTAAATGAAAATTTTATGTTGCTAACTAAAATAGTACACTTACTCTCCTCATCAATCTCTGTGTGTGCTTTTTTTGGTGACCCTTGTTCTTCCTCTGTCTCTAGTTTTGCCTCTCCTATAATCCCTCACAGTGTCTGTCTCTATTCTCTCTTCATTCTCTCTCACCCTCCCTGTGCACACCTGAAATCTGTGTGATGGTGTTTGTCAGGAGTGTGCAGGGGGGTCTCTGAGTGTGCTGCATCTGCCTGAGTTTCTGGGCAGCTGGCTGGGATGGCTAACTTGCACCTGTTGAGTTAGCCATTCCTGAGGCATGACTCGAACAGCAGCTACATCTACACTGCAGTTAGTCACCCCCGCTGGCCTGCACCAGCTGACTTGGGCTCACAGGGCTCAGGCTAGGGCTGTTTAATTGCTGTGTGGACATTTGGGCTCTGGCTGCAGCCTGAGCTCTAGGAACCTCCCACCTCGCAGGGCCCTAGAGCCCAGGCTCCAGTCCGAGCCTGAATGTCTATGCTGCAGTTAGCCCCACAGCCTGAGCCTTTTGAGCCCAAGTCAGCTGGCACAGGCCAGCCACAGGTTTCTAATTGCAGCGCAGACATACCCTGGGTGTCTGAAGGACCTCTGGACATTCAAGATGGGCAGCCACACTCATAGCCATGCGCCTGTCCTGCCCCTTTACTTTTTGTGAAAATGACTTGCACAGCTAGAGGAGCGAAAAGAAAACAAACATTTAACCCATGCAAACTGTCAGTTTTTCCTGTACAGGTCAGACTTGCAGTGGTATTTAGGTGCCTAAAGATGCAGATAAACGGGGACGTACACAAGGGGGGGTGGCAAGCAGAGGCATGGCTCACCCAATAATGGGCGGGGCATGGAACTCCTCCAGCCCCAAGGGCTGTTGACAGCTCTTCCAGTCCCGGGGCTGTTGTGGAGGGGAGACTGAGCTTCTCTGGCTCCAGTGCGGGGGAGCTCTGTATCCCTGCCATGGTCCCAGGGCTGGGGAGCTCGCTCTCCTCTCCCCAGCCCCAGGGCCGAAGGAGCAGTCAGCTCCCACCATGGCCTGGGGCCGGAAGAGCTTTGTACCCCTCAAAAAGGGGTCAAATTTAAATTCCTGCACACACCTCTGCAGATAAGTGTCTAGTGGGATTCACAAAAGTGCCTTAGTGATTTAGGTGCCTAATTCCAATTGATTTCTCTGCAGCTGCTTGAATAATTCAGAGTTATTCTGGAGTGTGGGCTTCAGAAAGTCCATTAGCAAACTCATGAACTATTGAGAGGTTCAAAGTTCCAAAATTAACCATCTAATCTATATATGAAATATGTATATTATATATGAAAAATGCATCATGATACATATAGGAAATGGCAAGGACAGATACATAAAATACATTTGGAGTTTCTAGGTCAACTCATTTTGAGAAAAGACATTCTGAAATAAAGTCAGAGGACTTCAGAAAGGGATCTAGCTCTCATTTTTCAACCCCCATATCGCTAGTGTGTCTTATCTGATTCACCTCAAGACTATTACTGTGACATGAGAACACAATTAATAAAGTTCATGTAGAATTGAATTGCTTTTGAGGAATTTGGATGTGGGGAAGTTCAAAATCAGGATTATAATTCAAAAATAGTTACAATCTGAACTAAAATGAGACTACTGTCTCTTGAGAACAAAACCAACACCTTTCAAAGTAATTATCTCCTGTTTCTGGTGTTCTACAGAAAATTGAACACAAAGAAGCATTTTTCTTAAAATGCAGTGAAATCTGCACTAATTGCCACCTGCAACCTGCATCTTCTCCCCAACCACTATTATTACATGACCATTCTGAATTATAATTTTCCAGTATCATTTTGTTTCATCTTTAGCAATAAAGAATAATACCTAGCACTTTACATTATTCCCATTTTACAGATGGGAAAACTAAGAGACAGAGAGGTGAAGTGACCCAAGAATAGAACCCAGGTCTTCAGAGTCCCAGATCTTTGCATTATTCAGACCATATTGCTCAGAGGAGAAACTGCCAGAAAAACTTAAAACCTCACAATCAGTATTTTCTGACTGTCTTCATTCTAACCCTTAACAAAGACTATAGTATGCTACAATAACTGTTCCAGATACTACAGCTTAAAATAATGGTATTGCAGCACTTTGGGGGAAATTACTGTAGAACACCATGGCTTGTTATTAAATAAAAATTGCTATTTGTTATTAAAAATAGTTAAAAGCTGAAATTCTATGTGGCTGGAGTACAATAGGAAATGTGCTGTTAATGCAAACTGCAACTCTTGGAGAAAAATTTACATTATGGCTAGCTCAGTTATGCAAGCCACGGTGTGCACTTTTCTTTGATAGAAACATAATTGCATAACTCTCGGGGGAATTACAAGCACAAGGTGGTGATTCAGACCTTTATTAAAGCCACATTATTAACTTATACTTCTGATTTGTTTATTGCTCATTTTTCTCAACTGTATTTTTCTCTATGACCTAAGTTCCTTTTAGCATCTCTTTGATTTTTAACTTTTAAGGCAATATTGCAGGTTGCTGGTTATTTTTAGTCATCTGCCTTTTGCATGCATGCCTTTGTTGCGTGCTTAATGCACATGATGTGTCAGTGAAGTAAGTGGGTGTATTTCTTCATATTACTGAGTGTGTGGGGGAGGTGAGCTGGGTTTGTCCTGAAAACCTCTCTCAGCACAGCCTGCTCGGAAATGTAGTCCTGGGAATAAAAGGGTGGATAAATGTACACACAATCTTGGCACAGTCCTCCGTGTGTGCTGAATGTCAAGTGGTATATATTATAGCAGAACAAGCATTGCAAAATTCAGGAAAGAATATATTGTCAGGCTTGATTGTGCCTGGTTCTGTAAGGAGAGGATGTAAGACATGGTTCTCAACTAGGGGTACGCATACACCTGAGAGTATATCAACTCATCTAGATATTTGCCTAGTTTTACAACAGGCTACATAAAAAGCACTAATGAAGTCAGTGCAAACTAAAATTTCATACAAAGACTTGCTTAAATTGCTCTATATACTATGCACTGAAATGTAAGTACAGTACAATATTTATATTCCCATTGATTTATTTCATAACTATGTGGTAAAAATGAGCAAGTGCTGTGACACTTTTGTATTTTTATGTCCGATTTTGTAAACAAGTAGTTTTTAAGTCAGGTGAAACTTGAGGGTGCGCGAGACAAATCAGACTCCTGACATGGATACAGAAGTCTGGAAAGGTTGAGAGGAACAAATGTGAGGAAACTCCCCTCTGCTCTCCTGTAACTTCCATTGGTGGCACAAACACTGCTCCCTGCTGTCCACGTATTTGTATAGCCCCCATCACCATAGTATCTGAGCACTTCAAAATCTTCAACATATTTATCCTTACAACATCCCTTTGAGGCAGAGAAGTACTATCATTCGCATTTTACAATGGGGAACAGAAGCCCCGAGACAATAAGTGATTTGTCCAAGATCACACAGAAAGTCTGCGGTAGAGCAGGGAACTGATCCTGGAACTCCTGAGTGTCAATCCAGCATGCTAACCCCAAATCCCCCGGCAAGCAAATGAGGGGTCATGGTCTGAGCCGCACTGAGAGCTGACAACAGAGATAGGTGGCTGTGTTCAGAGCACATGTTGCAACTCTGAAAAGGTGAGGTAGCCACTTCTCTGGTGTGCTGTCTGGGTCAGCAAGAAATACTCCTGGGAGCTAGCGTGGAGTAAAATTTCAACATTTGTTTTTAATCACAAATCAGGACAAAAAAGTTGTAATTTTTCACTGAATGGAAAATCTAAAAAAAATTGATTTGCAAATATCAAAATGATTTCATTATTTTCAATCAAGATGCAATATTCGGACATTCTGAACATTGAAATGTTTTATTTTGTTTGGCTGAATGGACCTGAAAAACTTTATTTCAAGTCAGCTCAATATTAAACTGCATTTTCCCATAGTGCCTCATTGCATTATGGAAGTTGTATTCAGGATCCTGATGTCCCAATTCTTCCCTATGGGCCAGGTTCCCTGGACAGAATACATGTCCTATAATGCACCTAGAGCATTCTCTCACTCACTTCTATGATGCACCAGGCAACTCAGTCAGGGAAATCTGCATTACATCATGGGAACTCTGGAAAGATATAATCTTCCATCCCATAGAAAAGACTGAGGACCTAAATTACAACTCCTATAATGCATGTGCTGTGAGGGAATTGCAGTTTAATGTTTTGTTGAACTCATTCAAAATGAAAAGTGTGGGGTCAGTTCAAAAAATGAAATATTCCAATTCGAGTTGAACCACACTGAAATGAAATATTTCATTTTGCTTTTCCAAATAGAAAAATCAACATTTTTCAGCAAAATCAACATTTTTCCATGGAAAATTTCGATTTTGCAGGAACCGCATTTTCTTTCAGAAAATCATTCTGTCGGAAAATTCCCAACCAGCTCAACTGGGAGCTCACGCTGAAGATTGTCTCTTTCACAAATCTTCCAGCACTGGCTATGTCTTACAATTCTCAACCATGTCCTCTGCATTTTACAGCATATATGCAATATCACATGTATTTATTTGAATATGTTATGACTGTGCAATAACAAGCAGTTATTACAGACATTATCCTTATACTTATGATCAGATTTTGAAAGCCCATTCTCCATTTTTATGTTTGCCCACTGTGGACACAACTTTCCACCTGCAATTTAAGTTTCTGAGGCCCCAGCCTGCAATCAAATCCACATGGACAAAACCTTGCATTTATAGTTCAATTTTATTCTATATACGTACAAAGATTCACCTTTGTGGATCCAATTGCAGTATCGGGGCCTTAGACACTGAAGAATTTACTTACACACTGAAGCAACCTAAATGTTGGGCACAAAATTGAACCAACCCAACTGAAACACAATTTTGCAGATATAAAACTTGGGGCCCAGTTCAGGAAAATAATGAAAAAAAATATATGAAAAATATATTAAAAATGTAGAAATGGTTGAAGTATGTCCAAAGTAAAAATATAAGCAAAGCTCTCACAATTGAGTAAAATTATTGCATGTGTTTCTTAAACTTTGACAAAAATTTGCTATTTTTCCAAGAAAAATAAAATGTTAGATAAAAAAAGTTGAAGGCTGTCAAACTTTACAATATTTCCATCTTATAAAAGGGAAATTTTATCAGAAAATCTTCTAACTTCATTGGAATCTACTGGTGTTGGAGAGCTTTTGGAAAGATAGAGTGATAAAATAATAACAATTTTACTAAAATACAGCTATTGTCCCACCTACATACTATAGGGACTGCTGGAACATACTAGAGTTAAAGTCCTGGCCCCACTGAAGTCCATGACAAAATTCTCATGAACTTCAGTAGAGTTAGTATTTCACCCTATATGTATGCATAGGGTCTGAGTCTTTTCTCACTTAGGCCTGGTCTACACTTACCTGGCGATTCAGCGGCAGTCAACGGGAGTTACACAAACAATGCAGAGTAGCTTGCGTAACTCCCTTCAACTGCTGTGGTTCCCTTCTGCGCGCCATCTTCACTGCACTGCGCCGACGGAAACTGCGTTCCTGTCAATGCAGCGCTATGCCACTTGAGAAGGTGGTTTAACTAGGTCGACTTCTGGATCGATTGAGCGGATCTACACTGACCGCTTAATCGATACAGATAGGTCGATCTGATGGCGGCAACTTTGCCGCCATCAGTATAGGCATAGCCTTGTACTAGTTTTTGTACAGGTGTAACTCCACTGACTATTATGGAGTTAGTCCTGATTTACATCAGCATAAGTGAGAGGAAAACCAGGCCCTATAGTTTATTTTACCCACATGATCAAACGTTGCTCCCTACTAGATAGTGCTAGTTAATGGGACTGTTGAATAAGTAAGAGATATAATATCAAGCTATACATCTGGAAGATTACAAGTGTAACAAGAAGCCCTAGAAACACACACAACTATAAGCTTAGATATAGATATAGATGTTAAACATATGAAGGCTTATATTCTCTAAAATAATGTGACTTTCAGAAAACGGTTCTGCAGCCCACCTTTGTCACCTGCGAGCCTGAGAATCAGTGAAATACTCCAGTCAGGTCCATCTATATTAATACCATCTTTGATGTTGGATTCATCTTTTGAAACTGAGTCTTCCATAGGTAGTGTGCCACAACCTAAGATATCTGAACACTGAACAGCCTTACTCCCTTTTATAGCTGCTGAAGACATGGCTCAAAATATATTTGAATGCTCCTCTTTCCCTATGATATTGTTTGTTCAGTTTTGTTATCTACAGACTTTAAATCAAATTGTACCTTCAAATATACATGTACAACTCCCATTAATCTCAAAGTAAAATACAGAGTCAATGTCTTGCTATTGTGAATATCGATCCCCTCATTTTATACATTTTTAATGTTTGTATAAATGCCTAAGGGCTTGGTTAAATGCTTTAAAAAGCAAATAAAGGCAAATAAATCATAACCACAGATAAAATATGGTGTTTTGTTCCCTCGTTTGGACTTTGCTGTAATTTATTACCGACACAACCAATTTTTATTAGTGATAGAAATCACTGTAACAAATAATGTTTTCTTGATATCTATCACCTCTGTGATTTGAATTGTGGGTCTGTAACATTTTCTAACTGGTGAAAACAGATATATCTCAACTATATGATTTCAGGAGAAGTAATGGCATCAGAGGAAATTGATTCCTTCACTTCTGTGCGGCAGGATAGGAGGCTCAGCTACTAACAAAAGAATACTATTTACTTTGGTGGAAGCAGGGTTGGATCTTAAATAAAAAATCTATGCAATAATACCAGATATGGAAGCAGAGCCACTTTTCCAGTTTTGAAATATGAAGGAGTAACATCCTGGCACAATTTTAGAGCCAAATTCTGCCCTTATATACAAGTAGACATCTCCGATTGATTTCAGTGCATGTTGTGAGGGCAGAATGTGGCCCTTTATTAGGATATCAAAGCAACAAGGATATTTTTCTCTTACTGTTGAGATTAAGACATTTTGCCTATTATGAAGATCACATGCAGAAAAGTAGAGAAAGAACTTTACATTGCATTCTTTGGGTCAAATTCTCCTTTCAGTTCCATCAACACAACCCCGTTGACCTCAATGGAGTTGCACTCATGTAACTGAAAGGAAAGCATGGACCATCTTCTGAGGGTCACAAAAGGTGCACATGAAGCACATCACAGTGGTAGTATACTCAATGAACAGAAGTAGATAGAGCAATAGCAAAAGAACAACACAGGTAGTACAGGATTCACATGTCAAACTGTTGACAACCATAGGCAGCATAATGCATAAAATAACATACTGGTAGATGAGATTCCACACAGATGCATTCCACACTCTGTGATAGTTATGTTGCAGCTATCCCATCACAGCCAACATGATTCAACCAGGAAACGGCACCTTGTAACCATGGGTTGCTTGCTCTTTTAGTTCTCACCAATCCTTCCGTAACATTGCAATGGAAGGAAAAACATAGATTTCCCCATGTCCTTAACATATGCTCGTCCCATCAGAATTATCTTACTCAGATAATAACTCTAGAGAAGACAGAGATCCATTTCTTTTAGAAAGCCTATCAGTAATTTATTTGATTATGAGCCAAAGCCTACATCAACTGAGATTAAGCAGAAAAAGTATTTCTTGGTAGTTTACAAAAGAGAAAGAAAACCAAAAAGAAAAGTTAATGAAAAATTCCCAAACTTGAGATATGGGAAAAGACCCTATAAATTAGCAACATACATTTAACTTAACTTTAACTTAAATAGAGCCAGATTCTGACACATTTGACCTTACATATCTAATATTAGAGAGGAAAGATAGTCTTATAGTTGAGGCACTGGAGTAGGACCAGGAGATCTTGATTAATTTCCTGGCTCTGCTGCATAATTCCTGTGTGAACTTGGGCAAGTCATTTAGGCTTTGCCTACACTACACAGTTTTATCAGCCAAACAGTGGAGGTGTACACACTGAAATGCTCCTCCCACCGATGTAACTCCTCTGCTTTCAGACATAATAAAACCACAGCGGCATAGAGCTTTTTGCGACGTAGTTAGAGCCACACAGTGTCAGTGTAGACACTGCGCTTGGTTATGTCGCTCTAACTGGCCTCCAGGAGGTGTCCCACAAACTCATCTTGACCACTCTGGTCAGTAGTTTGAACTCCGCTGCCCAGAAGGTACACAGGTATGCACCCCTACCCCGTTTAAAGGCCCAGGAATTTTTGAAATTCATTTTCCTGTTTGCTCGGTGTACACAGTTCACACAGCAATTTCCCAGCTGACTATGTTGGCTTTCCATAGCAGACGCTCTTCCATGTGGGGCACACTGGAGCTGTTGAATCTGCTGAGTCTACGTGGAGAGGAGGCTGTGCAGTTGCAGCTTTGCTCCAGCTGTAGGAACTTTGATACCTATGGGCTGATTGCTAGTGGTATGCAGGAGAAGAGGCATGAAAGGGACACGCAGCAATGCTATGCTAAGATCAAGGAGCTGAGGCAGACAGACCAGAAGGCAAGGAAGGTGAACCAGTGCTCTGGTGCACTGCCGAAGACATGTCACTTCTGCAAGGAGCTGCATACCATCCTCAGCAGGTACCCACCTCCACCACCAAGACCCCCATGGATATTTCAGGGGGACTGGAGGCAGTGGCCAGCAGACTCAACCTCAAGGACGAAGTGGTGGACGAGGAAGTGGAGCTGGAGGATGATGTGGTACATACGACAGGGTCGTGCAGTGGCACAGCAAGTCAGGACCTCTTTTTGACTCCGGAGGGGTCTAGTCAGTCCCAGGACTCTGGCTCTGGCACACATGATGCAGGAGAGGGGAGCTCCAGTAAGAGCTCATTTTGTTTTGATACTGAACAGTGAGAGAATATTGAGCTCTCATGTATTTTGTTATATGGTAGAGAGAAATAAGGGACAGAAATTAACAATAGTGTTTGTGCATCTGTGCAGTGAGGCCCAGTGGAAAAGTTTGTTAATGTACACTGGGATATCCTGGGAATCCTCCATAGAGATCTCTAGAAACTTTCCTGTAGGTATTCTGAAATCCTCTGCTGACAATTCCTTGGCAGAGCTGCCTTGTTTCTCTCCCCAAACTTCCCTGCTGCATTCCTTACATGTTCCCAGTCCCTTGCAGTACCCCGTGCACTCCATGCTAGAGACTGGCTTCACAACAAAAGCTGTAGTTACACACAGCTGTAAGAGCCCTAACCACAAGACAGTTCCTCATTGTCATGTCCCCTGTTTAAACAAAAATGTGGTTTTTGTCCTGCTATTAAACTTGAGTCTTTGAAGTAAAATGAGTTTTTATATGTGTCATACACACATCAGTCAGTGCTAATTTTCAAACACAGTGACTATAGGTAGTAATATTTGCTTAGTACAATTAATGCTCAGGAAGCAAGCACTACAGCGGTCATTCAAGGTGCCAAATAAACATTGCTTGACCAAAGCATTGCATAAAGACACATTACTGGGAATCATTGCCAAATGCTCCTTCAAAGCCTTCCTGATTCAAATAGCCTCCCATTGTGCCCCTCTAATTGCCCTGGTATCTGGTTGCTTAAAATCAGCAGCCAGCAATCAGCTTCAGCAGTCCACCTCTGGGGAAAATTTTCCCCTTTGCTCCACAAATATTATGCAGGGTACAGCAGGCCACAATGACCACTGAAATATTTTCCTCATTGAGGTCTAACTGGCCAAAAAGACAGCGCCAGCAACCTTTTAATCGGCCAAAGGCACATTCAGCAGTCATTCAGCATCCGCTGAGCCTGTTGTTGAAGCTCTCCTTGCTGCTCTCTAGGTTCCCGGTGTAAGGCTTTATGAACCCTTTATGAACAAAAGGTAGGGGTCTCCAAGGATTGATATGGGCATTTCCACATCCCCCATTGGAATCTTCTGATCTGGAAAGAAAATCCCAGCGTGCAGCTTTCTATACAGTCCAGTGTTCTGAAAGATGTGTGCATCGTGCACTTTCCCTGACCACTCTGCATTGATGTCAGTGAAACTGCCCCAGACAGCACCTGCAAGACCATGGAAAAATAGTCTTTTCGGTTGATGTACTCCATCACAAGACGGTCTGGGACCAAAACTGGGATATGCGTTCCATCCGTCACCTCATTGCAGTTAGGGAATCCCATTGCCTCAAAGCCATCAATTATTTCCTGCACATTACTGAGAGTCACAGTCCTCCATGGCAGGATGTGATGGCCCTGCACACTTGCATCACTGCAACCCCCACAGTGGACTTTTGAACTCCAAACTGATTCGCGACTGACCAGTAGCAGTCTGGAGTTGCCAGCTTCCACACAGTGATCACCACTTGTTTTTCTACAGTGAGAACAGCTCTCATTTTGGTGATCTTGCTCCGCAGTGCTGGGGTGAGCTCCACACACAGTTCCAGGAAGGTGGATTTGCGCATCTGAAAGTTCTGCAGCCACTGCTCATCATCCCATACGTGCATCACAATGTGATTCTACCACTCACTGCTTGTTTCCTGAGCCCAGTACTGATGGTCCACCGTGTGCTGCTGTTCCGTGAATGCCAGCAGCAATCCTGAATTGTTTGTTTCTAGGCAGACAGCAGGGCAGGAATCACCAATTCAGTCTCTATTTCGCAGCTCATGAAATACTGCAGGACTAGAAGCCTATCATGTTCATAATGCTCATCACCAGACTGGTCAGCAGTTCAGGATCCATGCTGTCAGGCAGAGATGGTGTGTGTTTCATTTACAAGGGCTGTTGAAAAATGGTGTAAAATGAAGTCAGAAAACCATGGAATGATGGGACGGAAAGAATTGCATCAGAGGATGGCCAGCACACCCTCATGTTGCACTGTGATCTGTTCCCAGAGCTCCCAACAGCAGAGGTGGCAAGTTGCACAGTGGGATAACTATCCACGAACTACCCACAAACTCTTTCTGTTGATGCAAGAACGACGACTATGGACGTGCTCTGCCGACACAAGGAGCATTTTGTGGACGTGTAAAACTGTTGTAAGTAAAGTGGCTTATGATGGTCAACCTAACTTAAGTCAACATAACTCTGTAGTGTAGATCTGGCCTTTGTCCCTCTCTGCCTCAGTTCCCTATCTGTAAAATGGGGAACTGAAAAGGTCTGAATCACAGCCTTGTACTTGTAATTTCCCCTAGAATTATGCAATTATGTTTCTTTCAAACAAGAGTGCACGCCATGCCTTGCATAACTGAGCTAACCATAATGTAAATTTTCTCCAGTGGTTGCAGTTTGCATTAACAAACAGCACATTTCCTATTGCATTCCACCCACATAAAATTTCATTTTTTAACTATTTTGAATAACAAATAACAAGTTTCATTTAAAAATGGGCCATAGTTGTAGTGTGTGGGGCAATTATTGTAGTATGTGATAGTATTTGTTAAGGGTTACAGCGAAACCAGTTTGAAACAATCAGAAGATATTGATTGGCAGGTTTTAAGTTTTTAGTGTAACTTCTCTTTGGAGTAGTGTGGCCTAGTGGCTGGAGCAATGGACTATAACTCAGGAAACCTGGGTTCTATTCTTTGCTTTACCAGTGGATGACTTGGGGTAAATCACTTCACTCCCCATCTGTAAAATGGGGATAATAATATTTTCTGTCTCATCTATTTAGATTGCAAGCTTTGGGACAGAGATTGTCTCTTACTTTGTGTTTGTACTGAGCCTAGCACAATAGGGCTCAACCTCAGTTGGCGCATTAGGCATAATATTAATAATTTGACCACAGTTAGGAGAGTCTGTGCGGTCTCCTAAACAACAGCATTATTCCCCTTCAAAAGGGTAGTTCTGAAAGATAAAATCTGAGTATCATTGTGTTTGTGTTTATTTTATACATCAGCCACAGGGAATGGCAGGGCATCTTATAGAAAAATTTTAAATACAGTAAAGGTAATAAAGCTTTTAATATGCTGTTGCTACCCTGCTTTTCAACTGTGCTGATTAGAAGGACTGTCCTTCATTGTTTGACTCAAATTTATTTCTAACCCATATACCAGTTAATTTATAAGATCTCTGGGATATGGATTGCCATGTACTACATATTTGTACTGTGCCAAGAAAAATGGCAACCTGATCTCGTGCTACCATCACAATGCCATCAACAATACAATAAAAATCAACTGAGCTGGTGTTATCACACATTCATTATAGTAAATTATTGACTTTATAAATTCTGCTATGAACATGTGGCTGTAGCTAAACATATACATCCTCAAGAAATTAATCCCTCATTTTGAGCTTCCTCCTCTATACTTCTGTATTTTGGGTCTCAGTTGTGCGTGTATTGGGAGATGGAAAGATGTATTTCATTAACATTGTGAAGGGATAGCCATGTCAAGTCTCTTTTATAGGTTTCTCTCCTTCCTTGCTTTTCTAGACATTTTGCTGCTGTAGACCTTTGTTCTGTATCTGGCCTTTTGAAGAATTACATGTAGTTGTGAGGCTTTTTTCTAAGTCTGATTGTAACATTATATTGCTGTCTTCAGCTCCATTAACACTTTTAGCCTTCAACTGTCTAGAATGAGCCACACACTCTAATTTTGTTAATCTGTATTTTTGTTTTTTGTCAATGCTGGGGCATCCAAACAGGTGTTATTACTACACATTTCTCCAGTTTTGACCAGGCCTCCAGGAGATTTTGCCTTTGGACACTTCCAGCATCCAAACAATGGGCCTGTCAACTAGAGTTTGGGCTGTCACCTATCCATGAGTTCCTAGGCTAGGTTCAGTACTGATGCACTTGATCCACCCTCCCACAAGCACTGTCTGCAGAATGGCCACCCTGCCCAAAATAACTTTTGTGGCCTGAGAGATGTTGCAGGGGTCACAGCTGCCTGATAACTTATTGTCATAACCTGCTGACTCAGAGCCCTCATTTCATCACACTGCTTTGCCAAGTGCCCTTGCAATGCTGCGAAGGACACATTTAACTCATCCCACAAACACACAGAGGTGGCTCCCAATGTGTGTGGGGGTGAATGAGGAAGCAGGATGAAAGACTGACTGTGAATACACAGGGTCAGTCTTAAACTCCCCCAGTGACAGCTTGGTGGGGTGACCAGATGTCCTGATTTTATAGGGACAGTCCCACTATTCGGGGCTGTGTCTCACATAGCGCCCATTGCCCCCCTTCTCCCTGTCCCGATTTTTCCCACTTGCTCTGGGATCATCCTCCATCTTGGGGTCACCCTCCACTGAAGGGGCCGCTCCTCTGGCTTCTGCAGGGGATGGTGTATAACTGGAAAGGGTTGAGGGTGCCCTCTGCAACCCATGGGCTGATGTTGGGGGGACTGGAGACAAATGACTAACCCCTTCTTCCCGCCCTGCCCTGGCAACTCGGGGCAGCCCAGGGCCCCCCACCTCCCTGCTGTGGGGGCGGGGGGCTGGCGCCACACGGCGGGAGCGGCCCGGCACCGGGTGGGTTAAGCAGTAGAGGGCTGGAGCTATGCTGCCGCCGCTGAGAGCTGAGCGGCTGCTGCTGCTGCATCCTGCCGCCGCCGGCCCGGCGGAGCGCGCCGCATTACATCACCGGCGCCGGAGCCCATTCGCTCCGCTCCCCAGCCCGCCTTGCCTGGCGCGGGGACTCGGCGCTAATAGCCTCCCCGGCTCCGTGCAGCCCCAGCCCGCCTCGTGGGGGCTGCTCGCCCAGCCTGCTTCCCCCGCCCCCGATCTCTAGGCTGTGCCCTCCCCGGGGCCTTT
Organism: Emydura macquarii macquarii; assembly: GCF_026122565.2. Classification (NCBI taxonomy): domain Eukaryota; kingdom Metazoa; phylum Chordata; order Testudines; family Chelidae; genus Emydura; species Emydura macquarii. Next base: position 9,751,969 of record NW_027132342.1, on the reverse strand, counting down.
TGCCCACCTGGCCCGCCCCTGGCAGGAAGGAGGATGGCGGAGAGCGAAGCCGAGACCCCCAGCACCCCTGGAGAGTTTGAGAGCAAATACTTTGAATACAATGGAGTGCGGCTCCCTCCCTTCTGCCGGGGGAAGATGGAGGAGATCGCCAATTTCCCGGTGAGGGACAGCGATGTCTGGATCGTCACCTATCCCAAATCAGGTACAGATTTATTCTCTCCGAGCTGCTGCCCGCAGCGTTTTCCTCCCCTCCCCGGCCCTGGCTGCCTCTTGGGGGGTGGGTGTGCTGGGGAGGGGGTTGTCTCTTTTCCAGGGGAGCCTCAAGGGCTTGGGGGTTTGGAACAAGTTCCAGGCTCTCTGTAGTCCCCATGGCTCCTTTAACTGGGCAACATACGGGACAACGCAGCCTGAGATGATGGAGTTGCCTGTACAGTCATAGTACATGTAGCAATGTCTGTGCTGCACTTTGGATAGCAAACGGAACAACCTCCATGCGATTTTAGGTCGGGTTGCCTCCCTAGCTCACCTTAGCTGGTGGATCGCAGAACATAGGCACACATGAGCACACATAGATGTGTGACTTACATTGAATTTTGCATTGTCAAAGTGTTGTGCAAACTTAGGTAGCAAAAACGAAATGATATACACGGCCTCCGAAAGGGAATGATTTTAACAATGGCACTAGAGCTCCGTCTTCTTATTAGATTAAAAAAATTCGTTTTGGATAGGGCCTTTTGTACTCTAGGAGCCTGAAAGCGCTCTGGAAAGCAATAAATTTGCTACTGGGATGTTGGTGTGCCCTCCCTTGAAACGACATTGACAGCCATCAATACCCATTGAAGTTAAGGGGGAGCTTTGGGGCCAGGGCACTTTAATATGGGGTTGGGCGGGGTGAGTGGGGAATATACGTCCCTTTCCTAAGGATTTTTGCCTGCATAAAAATAAAGGGTGCCGTTGCAGCTACTCTCATTTTGGAGCATCTTACTCCATTGACTCCAGCTGGACAGCTGAAGAAGGAAGGTATTAGTCAGTGAGAGTAAGTATGTCATAATCTGGCCCCAAATAAATATATAAAGGCAATCTATGTTGAAGCAGATGTAGTGACAGCACTCCACCACTACCCTTATTATGTCACTAAGGAAAAGGAAAGCCAGAGTATTCAGTGAGGACATGTGCTTAGAGCTGAATCGTTTAAATAGAATAATAAGAAATGCCCACTATTAATAATATAAGTTTGTGTTTCTGCAGTAAACATGTCCTTGAACAGTTTGATGTCATTAGTGTAGCATCTATATTTTTAAAACTATATTATTTTATTAATTATTCTCTCCATTTCCAAACAAGCGCTTAGACTGAATTAATATGGATACAGTGCTGCCACCAAAGATGCAGACAATATGGTAGCTTCATCACCCACCTGATAAAACTGAAAACAAACAGAGATGGATGGACTCTTTTTTAAAAAAACACATCAGTGAATGACTTTTCCCCTGATAATAAGATGATCTCTTTCTGAAAAATTCAAAGTATTGAGATAATAGATGTTAGCTCTGTCAGTACAATGTCAAAATCATTTTGTTTTACATCATGAGCAAAAGAATTACTTACCAACTCCTTTCATTTGACTGTATATTTTATGAAAGTGTTATGTGCTTCTCCAGTTTCTCTTGATGTCCCAGTGTAAAAGTGCACAGTCTTCCATAATGAAAGATTCTGTTATTGTCCACTGGAGTTTTAAGTGTTTATTGCAGCAGCTGTTTCTTTATACATAACTAATAATGATGCTGTTAATGATTCTGGCCAATGCTTGGCAGACATCTGCAGACTAGACAGTCCGGTGGATCAAAAATGCTAGGATTAGAGCCAGATAGCTATATCTTTATTGCTTTTTTAAACACTCTCTAAAAATCTGAGATGCAGAAAGCACTAAAAGCTGTATGTAATTATTTCAGCTCTTTAAGGTTTCAGTTTTCTGTTGTGTTACTGTTCCTGAATCTAAAACAGTTCATTAGAGAACCCTATATTGGTTCATATTGGTGAGCCATAAAACACGCCTTACTACCTTGTGTCTCCCTATAATGCACATCAGAACAATGTAACATGTCAAGAGGCAACAGTTCCCATAACCTTATAATCACTGAATCATAAGTAGTTATGAATAGTCACCCAACTCACTATTTCATTATTATTATTAGAAGTAGTAGCATTATAGATGCACAGAGGCCCCAGTAAGATATGGGCCCTATTGTGCTAGGTACTATATATATACACATTGTAATAATAATGCCTAGCTCTTAGACAGTACTTTTCATCTGCAGATCTCAAAGCACTTTACAAATGAGATTAGTATCATTATCCCCATTTTACACATTGGGAAACTGAGGCACAGAGGGGTGAAGGAGTTGGAATTTCTCATTTATAAGTATAAATTTGATCTAGTTGATGTAACTGAAATCTGGTGGGATGATCCCCATGATTGGAATGTTAAAATCAGTGGTTATAACCTATATAGGAAGCACTGAGTGGGCAAAAGGGGAGGAAGAGTGGCACCCTATGTCAACAGTGGCATTACCTGTTTCCAGTCTCTGATAACTCTGAAGACAATGATCTTGAATGCTTAGGAATCAATGTCTTAACAGATAAAGCATTAGAAGGGGTGTTAGTTGGAGTCTGCTACAGACCTCCAAGTTGCACTAGGGAATAGGATAACTGGCTCCTTATATATCTATCTATATGGTTTAGGGAAAAAACCTACATGATCATGGCCAATTTGAGTAACATATGCTGGAGGTCTCATACTGCCATTACTAAAACATCATTGGAATTTCTAAATATTATAAATGGCAATTTTATAACTCAAAACGTGTTGTGTCCAGTATGGGGGAATTCTATATTAGACCTCATCTTGAGAGAGAAAGGGGAATGATCACAGAACTAAAAATTAATGGTAACTTAAGTTCATGTGATCATGATTTTATCACATTCATAATGTGCAAACAAAATAAAATCCAGACTAGTAATATATACACTTGATACTTTAAAATGGCCAATTTCACAAAGCTAAAAACAATTACGAGCCAAGTCAGCTAGGAGGAAGAAATAATCAGAGAAATGTGAATGATAATTGGGAATTGTTTTAGAACACTTTACTAGATGCCCAAAAGCCATAAACCCACAACTGAGGAAGAAGGTTTAGCAGGGAAGTGAAGGTAGCTATAAAAAATAATATATATACAAATGGAAGAAAGAGGAAGTTGATAGTAATGAATATAAATCAGAAGCTAGGAATTGTAGAATATTGGTAAGGGAAGTAAAGGGACACAGAGAAATGTATGGCCAGCAGAGTTAAGGACAATAAAAAGGAGCTTCTATAGTACATTAGGAACAAAAAGAATCATAACAATGGCATTGGTCCATTACTAGATGGAAACGGTAGAATTTCTGTTTATAATGCAGGAAAGGCAGAAGTGTTCAAGAAATATTTCTGTTCTGTATTTGGGGAAAAACAGATGATGGCGTCATATCATATGATGAGTACATTCTTTTAATTCTACTAATGGCCTCTCAGGAGGATATTAAACAGCAGCTACTAAAGTTAGACATTTTAAAATTAGCAGCTCTGGCTAACTTGCATCCAAGAGTTTAAATGAGGTGGCTGAGGAGCTCACTGAACCATTAATGTTGATTTTCAATAAGTCTTGGAGCACCGGAGAAGTTCTAGAAGACTGGAAGAAAGCTAATGTTGTGCCAATATTTAAAAAGAGTAAACGGGATGACCCAGGTAATTATAAGCCTGTCAGACTGACATCGATCCCGGGAAAGATAATGGAGTGACTGATACACGACTCGATTAATAAAGAACTGAAGGAGGGTAATGTAATTAATGCAAATCAACGTGGATTAATGGAAAGTAGATCCTGTCAAACTAACTTGGTATCTTTTTCTGATGAGATTACAAGTTTGGTTGATAAAGGTAATAGTGTTGGTGTAATATACTTACACTTCTCTAAGGCATTTGACTTGGTGTCACATGATTCAGAACCTAGAAAATTATAAAATTAACATGGCACACATTAAATCAGGGATTCTCAAACTTTTTTTGATGGGACCCCCTTTGAAAATATTTCAGGCTGTGACCACGGCCCCCCCTCCAAAAGTGATGACCCCCCCATGCTATGCCACCCTTACTTCTGTGCTGCTGCTGTGGGCAGCGCTGCCTTCAGAGCTGGGCATCTGGCCAGCAGCTGCTGCTCTCCGGCCACTCAGCTCTGAAGAGCTATTGCTGTCAGCCATGCGTGGGGCTGACAGCACAGCCCCAGCATGCACAGGGGCTAATGGCTCATGACTCACCGATGATAACCTTACAACCCCTTTAGGGGTCCTGACCCCCAGTTTGAGAACCCTGCGTTAAATCAATTAAAAGCTGGTTAGCTGGTAGGTCTCAAAATATATCTGGAAATGGTGAATCATCATCAAATGGGGGTGTTGCTATTAGAGTATAGTAGGGATCAATTCTTGGCCCTAGGCTATTTAACATTTGTATTAATGACTGGAAGAAAACATAAAATCACCACTGATAAAGTTTGCAGATACCACAAAAATTGGGTGAGTGGTAAATAATGAAGAGGACATGTCATTGATTCAGAGCAATCCGGATGACTTGGTAAACTGAGTACAAGCAAACAAAGTGTGTGTTAATATGGCTAAATGTAAATGTATACAGCTAGGAACAAAGAACATAGGCCATACTTACACAATGGGAGACCCTGCACAGGGAAGCAGTGATTCTGAAAAAGATTTGAGGGGTGCTGGTGAATAATCATCTGAACATGAGCTCCCAGTTGACACTGTGGCCAAAAGGGCTAATGAAATCCTTGGATGCATAAACAGGGAAATCTTGAGTAGGAGTCATGAGGTTATTTTACCTCTGTTTTTGTCACTCATGTGACCGCTAAAGGGATACTGTATCTAGTTCTGGTATCCACAATTCAAAAAAGAAGCAGACAAACTGGAGAGGGTTCAGAGAAGAGCAACACAAATGATTAAAGAATTAAAAACATGCATTATAGTGATAGATTCAATGAGCTCAATCTATTTAGCTTAGCAAAGAGAAGGTTAAAGGGAGACTTGATTAGAGTCTATAAATACCTACATGGGGAACAAATATTTAATTATAGGCTCTTTAGTCTAGCAGAGAAAGGTATAACACAATCCAAATGGCTGGAAGTTGAAGCTCTACAAATTCAGACTGGAAATAAGGCAGACATTTTTAACAATGAGAGTAATGAACTACCGGAACAATTTACCAAGAGCCATGGTGGATTCTCCATCTCGGACAGCTTTTAATTGAAGACTGGATCTTTTTCTAAAAAATCCGCCCAGGGAATTATTTTGGGGGAAGTTCTGTGGCCTGTGTTATGACGAGGTCTAGCCTTGGAATATTTGAATCCAGGAAAAAGTGACTTGTCCAAGTCTCCCAGAAGCAGAGCGGGGGATAGAACCCAGATCGTCTGAGTTCCTGTCCACAGTACTGTCTTCCTTCTTGCAATAAAAAGCACTGATAACATTGGACCTCACCGGTAACTACAGCTAGTCAGACTTTTTCAAATGGAGACTTTTTAAATAAAAAGTGTGGCCTTTTAAAAAAATGAAATATCACACAAAATATCAACCGTGTCAAAATTTTTAATGAAAAATTTAGTGTCATTTTCAATCTTTTTTCCAAAATGTTATGTATTTATCCATTTATTTATTGTGAAAATAGGTTTTTATTGTTTGGTCAGATCTCAAAAGAGAAAATAAATAACAACTCCATTAGTCAAGTGACAGAGGTCAGTGCTTCTAGCTGTTGTACTTTCACAGCCTCACACTGCAATCAAATGACAGCAGGATCTGTCCTAGTTGTTCCTTGTATGGCTGTTGATTTGGCCAAGAAAATAAACAAATGGCTACAAATCCATACTTTTTATGGGGGTACTGCATAAATATGCATAATGGTAGACCAAAAAATTATTTAACCTGTAGAGAGGCTATTTCAAACTACACAGTCTGGACAATACAATACTGAACCTGTGATGGTGAGAATGTTTGGCAGTGGGTACATATAATGGGAGTGACCCAAGATAAAGAGGCTGTAACGTAGTGGAAAATTTAATATGTCAATGGCCCTGCTGGGAGTAATGTAATAAACTTAGAAAAAAATCCTACTTTAATGTGATTGCTGCTGTTGGCAGCCTAAATAAATTACTCTTTATATCCCTAATTATTCTTAACATCTGCCTCCAATAAAGGACTTAAAGTTTGGGAATTCCTGATCTTGGAAAAACTCAGGCATGCAACCCAAAAGAAATATTCTTCATGTAATTAGAAGGAAATTATATGTTACCTCTGCAACATTAACGCTAGTTAGGCATCTTGCAATCTGTCTTTCTACCTTTATTAAAGAAAGAGGGTCACTAACTTCTTCCCTGCTGTAACTCCATTCACTTCTGTGGAGATACACCGAGGAGGAATGTGACCCATTATGTTTTGCACTGGTTGTGAATATAAAATGGAATACCATTCTGTATATGATTAAATAACTGGAACATGCACAGCAGATTGCCTTGCAGATGAGATAAGGTATGTAATACTCTGTAGAATTGTTATACTACAGCTTGTCAAAACTCGTTGTGATATATTCACTCATACAGCTTACTCTTATGTGCCCTTCTCAAAAAAATAAAATTCCTATCTATACATTTAATAAACTTTATTACAAAATTAATAAAGGGATTCTTGTAAGATATTTCTCCAGACACTATGCCTAGGGCCATATCCATCTCTGTTTAAACAGCATTGACTTCAGTGGAGTTAAACCAGTGATTCAACCAGTCCCTGAAGTATGGTACAGCTCACTAATTTAGTCACCCAGATGCTCTGCTCCTATCATGCTAGTCAGCTGTACACCCTAAGGGCATTAGATCTCTATTTGCCTGACTTTAAAGCTGATATACCATGCCCTTATCGATGCTCCTGCTGCGAATGAATGTGTATTTTACATTCTTGGTTCAAAGCCTATAAATTAATGCTTTTTTTTCTTCACTTTGCAAAATTGGTAACTTAAGAAAGCAGAACTATTCAAGTAAATAATGAAGCTGTCTTCCCACCTTGGCTATTCTGCCAAATAATTAGGTAGAGTACTGTCTGGGAAAATGTCAGCATTGGGCAAATATCAGCATCAAGTCACTGCCCAAGTGGTCCATGCAAACTCCTACTTGTCTGCATTGTTTTGTTGTGTCAAATGCCAGTGGCAGGTGCTGTTACTATCAAGTACTTCTTGCATCATCTTATACTAGCTGAAGCTGTATTATTACCGTCTTGAGGGTTTTTTTCCTCCAGCACTGGAATCCTTTGGCCACACAGTTACGATTATTCCCCAGGAACATGAAGGTTGGCCCTAGGCCCTCTGTTTAAATAAACACGGACAGGACAGGACAGGACACTTACACACAGCAAAGCCCTTCTTGAACTGACCTGAAAATTCACTATGCATTCCTCCTTCAAATCCTGTCTTGTTGTCTCTGGCATGGTATCTTTAAGAAATCAACCAGTGAAGGGACAGGTGGGTTAGTTACCACTTAGTTTATTTACAAATATCAAAAAACAAAAGTCTACAAATATATACAAGAAGGTCCCACACTTTGTTGCTTCTGTGGGATAAGTGCACTGCACATACCATGAACTTTTTGGATTCCTCCTTTCTCCCCCTTAACTTCCAGGTGCCACCCTTCCATTCCCTCCGTTTCAGGGACTCCCTGCAATCTTCCCACTCTCTTCCTCGTGCCAAGGATTGTGTGTGTCCCCCGTTCTCACCTCTGCCACATGCCAGGGGCTCTGTGGGGCTCCTCCATCCCTTCCATAGCCCCCATTCTGCCCCTCCCACTCATGGCATAGCCTCTCTGGGCCCTCCATTCCTTCTCTGAAATTCTGGGGTCGATCGGATACAGTGTTCAAAAGTTACCATGTTACAGACAAATGGAGAAAGGCCGTTGAGTTCAGCGTAAGACCTTGCTTCACATGGCCAGTAAAAATTGTGTTTGTTTGTATCCCTCTGCCCTGTGCTTCATATGTCTTCTCAAATCATAAGCTCTTCAGGATAGGGACCATGTGTTCCTGTAGCACTTAACACAACAGGGGTTTTTGGGAGCCTCTGGGTGCTAATATATAAATATTAAACAATATTAAACAATATTAAACAATAATAATTGCATAAGTAACAGTGCATAGTTGCACAGGACCTATCTTCCATGGGTTCTGTGGTCTATACACACCCTAACTCACCAGCTAAAACATCACCTGCAATTACGCAGCTATAGTCTTTTTTACAGTAGCTAAAAAGTATTAGGTATTATTATTCCAGTCTGAGTGGATCAGTATGATTTCTCTTCCTTATGTGCTCATAGGCATTCTCCTGGTTGCTGCTTGGTAAGTTGCACTTTGGCTCTGCCTCCTGGCTTGCTGCCTAATTGGCTAGTACATGCCAGCAGCCTTTGCGTGACATGAGTGATTGATAAGCTTGAACACAATGGGATGATTCTTTTCTCATGTACACCAGCTTTACACTGGTATAGTGTATACTGTGGTATACTGACAGCCCTGATTTCCACAGACATAAATGAGAGGAGAGTCAGGCTGAAAGGCTGCTGGGCAGCATACACAAAGCTGGCTGGTTCGCATGCCAGGAGCTGTGTCAGACAAACAAAAAGTGGGATGAGTCAGCTGAAGGCTGCAGTCGACTGCTATGTTTTTTCCTGGTGATGTCAGTAGCGGGTCTAGTTCTGGTCACGTTAATTAGTCCAGTTCAAATCAGACGTGTGGTCAGAAAGACAGACTTGGAGTGCAGCTGTCTCACCTGTTTGCTTTAGGCCCTGCTCTTGACTTGCCATTGTCTCTGCAGTGATGAGAGTGACAGTCACCTGGTATTTTTTTCCAACAACTATTTCTTGTACTGCTCTGACTCTATAGCCAGATAATGAGCCCATTTCTGCTATGATCAGACATTTATAATTTCCTGTTCTCTTCCCCAGGACTTTTTCAAAAGTAATAAATGTAGGGTTCTTTTTATTTGCCTTCTGGTTTTTGAGGTTTTAGGGTTCATGTTTTTAAGATTTCCTTCACAACCACAATTTTTGCCCCTGCACAGAAACCTAGGCTTAGAGACAATCTAGCCCTATTATAGGCTGGGCTGGTAGCACTGCTATCATTAAGGTTCCTTGACACTTCCCATTTATAAGACCCTGTTTTGAGCTGCTTATTACTTTGCCAAACTTTAATCATCTGGGCTGAAATTTTCCAGGTGAGGTGTTTGCCTCTGCAGGTTGATTAAATAAATAAATAACTTCCGCCAAAATAATTCAGTTGTTTCTGAGAAGGAAGCTAGGGAAAAATACTTTTTTTTTTTAACGTTAAAAAAAGTCTGGTGACTTTTCCTTTGGAAAACTCTGACCTTCCCATATTTTGGAGCTGGGTCTTTAAAATTTAGCTGGGGGCTGGCCCTTTATGTCAAAGTTTTTGCCATTCCCATAAAAATACACCCAGGTTTGGCCAAGTCATAAGACTTTGAAAATGGCATTCCCACCGGTGCTTAATTTGTAATGAAAGAAGTGCCTGGGCTCCAGCAATTTTGTTTACATTAATAACTAATGCAGCAAGCCCAGAGGTGTCAGGGCTAGGAACTGCCAAGCCTAGAGGTGCCGGAGCTCAGCCCTCGCACAAATTAAGCACTGCATTCCTCACATGCTCAGCAGAGACTCAGTATTGCTTAACAGCTAAAATCTCCCAAGATTTTGTCCTCATTCCACGGAGCCTGCTGAAACCTCTCACAGCTCCTGGTGCTGAGCAGCTTGCACTTGCACCACCCCCATGGAGAAACTGAGCGTGCTGCATCCCCTCACAGCTCTGACCTGTGCCTTGACTGGGCATGTACCATCTCCCATGGAGCCACTGAGCATGCTCCAGGCCAGGACTATAAGGATGAAACCAGGCCTTCCCTGTAATGGCTCTTTGCAGGATCAGAGCCATGATGAGCCTGCAGTTGAAAGCTTTTTGGGGCAGGGACTGTCTTTTTGGTCTGTTCTAGCACAAGGGGGTCCTGGTGTATGACTGGGGCTTCTAGGCACTACCACAATACCAATAAATAATAAAAACTAATAATAATAATTGAAGACATTGGGAATTTTGCCCTTGATTTCAATGGGAATAAGATCAGGGTCAAGCAGGAAGCTCTGCTACCTACAGTAGATGAAGAAGCAATGTTCTTGGTCTCAGTATAACACTCCCTCTCTTTAGGGCATCTCGTTAAACCAGCAAAGAAATGTGACAAGAGAGGGAGAGAACAGATGGTCCAAAAGAAGGAAAGTTCTTCTACTACCTAGCAGGTTTCACTTGGGTAACCCAGGAACTGTAGAATAATGGATTACCTGTTAAGAAAGATGTAGACAAAATCCAATAAACAGGCTCAGGAAAAATGTTTCCCCCATTAAAAAGGTCATAAGGATTTTTATGGACATCCTGTACATGTGCAACATTTGGTATTGACCAAACTGCAATGGCTTTGAAGACTAAAGAATTTTAAAAAATGTATTGTCAGTCCTAAACCAGTGGCTGATCACTGCTCTCAATTTGTTGCTCATCTGCCTCATTAAAGAAATAAATTAAAGGAGGTCAAGTGCTTTAAAGATGAAGTAAAAGGGATTGAGTAACCACAACTCAGTATTCTCATTATGCAGTTGTCTGTTAAAATGCTCTTTCTCTTGTTAACTACTTCAGTACTGCCTCACATACATGTCGCATGAAGCAAAACACTACCTCTAGTGTTATGCCATATAAGTTGCCTCAGAAGTGCTGTCAAACTTGACACTTCAAAGAACAGTTCTGCATACACAAGAGGAAGATTCGTCTTGTGGTTAAAGCACTGGATTCGGACACGGGAGACATGAGTTGTCTTTCTACCTAGGCAACATAGACCTCCAGTGTGACCTTGGCCAAGTCATTTAATCTCTCTGTGCCTCACTTGCCCAGCTGTAAAGTGGAGATAATTATACTTCCTTTCACCCACACTTTGTCTTGTCTATGTAGATGATAAATTCTTTGGGCTAAGGACTGTCCTGTACACTGTATATGTACAGCCTCTAGCAAAATTGAGCCCTAGATTTGTCAGGGAGTCTAATGCAATGCAAGTAATAAAAATACTGATAATTAATAAACTGTTCTCTTTCACTGGGTGGGAACAGCCAGCAAAAAAATTAAAATGCAAACTTCTTATGTTCTCTGTCAATTTAAGCCCTGTTTGAATTTTCTATACATTTTAGAACAGCCACAGAGTTTGGGTATTAGAGTTGATGGCACTGTGAGAAGGTACTGAATAAATGTAAGTAATCAAGAGTTCATTAGTATGCAAAAGTCCTTTACAGCCTCTCTTAGGTTGACAGGCAAATAAAATAAAATAATTTAGATAGCCTGTAAAATTCATACACTTTCTATTGTGGAGTCAATGACTGTGAAGTGTTTCACTGGAGAGTGTGTATATGTGTGTACACTAGCCAGTAAGGCTGGGGAAGCATACCAGTCTTGTAGATATGTCAGTCTTGTAGGATTATTATGGGCTGAGGAAATCCACGGGTCCCACACAGATCTTACGAGGGGAGCAAAAGTAGCATTAGGAAGTGTCAAGAAAGAAGCAACACTGTAAGATGAAGGTGTGAGGACGAGGAGTTAGCTAGGAAGGAGTGGGGCAGTAACTGGGAGAAGGTAAAGGGTAAAGAGGGACAGTGAAGGGAACTGTTAGGAATGTAATTGAGTAGCTAACTGATTAGAGATTTTACCAGTCACACCAAAATCTACTTATTATTTAGAAAATAGGAGCAAATTCCAAACCCTGTAGCTATCCCCATAACCAATGGGAGAAATGGGCAGCAAATGACATGGCAAAACATAAGGCCAAGGGTTCTGGATAATATATAATGTAATTAGATCAGTACACAATAGTCCTGATTCAGCTCTTAGCTACACTGGTGTAAATGAGTAGTAAATCCTATGAAAGCCTATGAAAAGATACCATTTTGAAACAGGTGAGATCAGAATCAAGTTCAGTATATACATATTAGCTATATATACATGCAGTGCTCTGGCCGCTTTGCGGTGCACTGGTGATGCAAAGCAGCCATGAACCCCGGTTAACCAGCCAGTTAAAAGCCAGGTTTACTGCTGCTTTGTGTTGCCAGAGTGGCACAAAGCAGCTGTAATATACCACTGAGATTGTCCATTCTGTGTATACAGTGCTCAAATTTACCTTAATGAGGTTCCCTTCAGCATGTCTATTGAATTATTATTGCCTTCTAATTATAAGGAATATAGAACTCAGAGCAAACGGTTTTGTTGCAGAAATCACACACACAATCACACACACACTCACAAAAAGACATAATGCAATCAGCTTGCCATGTATTCTGTGCTCATTTTATTACATTAGGGCTACGTTCTCACCTAATTTAGAAGCACAACTATAGAAACACTGTAGGCTGCCCCAGGCTGCAATTTTAAATGAATGAAAACATTTTCAACATGAGTAGGGGCTCAGGTATCTTGCAAACACTGATATCACTTAGGGCAACTCTTGTGGCATATGATCATCACTTTTTCTGCAAAAAAAATACAGTTTGATACAAAAATGTTTTACCATTTTGTCCAGGTATGATTAATAAGTAGCATCCTTATTCCTAGATGATTCTGAAATAATGTCATGTCCAGAGGGTGAGCAACATTTGTTAAATGTTTAAAACACTGAGGTTCTTATTTCTTATTTTTGCACTTATGGCTCTTGCCTGCAGCGCGTTTACATGGTACGGTGGGCGCACTGGCTTCCTGCTATTCATCCTCAAAAATATATGCAAATACACACTAATGTGGGTAGGTTTTTGCTGATGACTTTCCTGAAGGGATTTCAAATAGGGGCATGGAAATTCCCTTCTGACTACAAAAGAAAGCTGTACAAATTTGAATGCCAAGAGAGCACTTTCAGAACTGAGGAGCCTACTTCCAGCCATGCCTAGCACATGGGAAATGACTGATTTTGTAGCAAAGGCTGTGAGAACTGCCTCAACACAGGCTTCTACATTGGATGCGGTAACATTTCCTGCCTTCTGATCTCCTGCTTGTCAGTTCCAGCACACACTGTGAGGCCGTGGGTTAAGGCGCTACAGTAAGGCTCTCTGTACACCAGGATAATGACAATGATTTCACCCCCCTGAAATCAGTGGTGCTGAAGATAACTAAATATTGCTAATTAATTTAAAGCAATGGAGTCCTAAAGAGGAATTTTGAAAAATTTGGCATTGGAACAAGATTTTTTTCTGCATCATTGCCCTCCACACAATGTTGTGTCACCTTTCTGAAAATGCAGGGGAGTTAGACACTGGGAGGATTAAGAACTATAGACCAAGGACATTTTAGAGAGGACATTTAGGTGCTGCTAAGGTAATGCACCAGGATGCAATACTGGCATCTTTTAAAAATAGGCTCTAGAATGAGAATGGGACTGAGACTGCTGGAGACAGTTGGAGGTAGGACACAGCTGATGACGGTTGTGTAAGGGCCTGCACCTCTCTAAGAGTGCTCTAGGGGAGTTGAGGATCTATAGATCCTGCCATAGGTGTAAACACTGGCTGGGATTATTACTGTTATTTTGTATGCCCAGAATATTCCAGGTGTTTTTCAAACACATAGGAAGACAGACTGCCCTGAATAGTGTATAAAGAATATATTCCCCCCGCCAGCTTCTTACTGTTCTGTTAATCTTCCCCTCATCGTGACTGCTTGTCTCCAGGGTTCTAATGTGAGGTGATATCTCTGATTCATGCAAAGCCACAGAGGTAATATTCACCAAAGGGGAGCCCTGGAGGGAAGGCTGGATAAGCAAGTAATAGTTGGAAGGACTAAGTTACCTATGGACACAGTCAGCTCTGTGTAGGTGTGGAAATAGCAGAAAGGGATTTAATTATTTCCTGAAATTATTTTGTAAGCAGCAAAACAAGTTTGAGTTTTTTCTCATCTAATTATTGTTGTCATGTACCTGGCACATATTGTTCTTCTTCTTTTCAGAGTCCTTATACTGTACATTTTTCCTTGTTATTTTGACATCATAGGTCTTATGTGCACCTACACCATGGTAGAGTATAACATTTAGATAGGAGAGACTGAAGGGGATAAGTACCCTACAATATTTTGTCCCTCTTTGAGTCCCAGTTAGCTATACACCTGAAAACCTGAGCGACCTATTGATATTTAAATGCCTAGAGGAAGTAGTCATGATGCTGTTCATATTTCCTAACGTCCTCCTTACTTGACTATATCTTTGGCTCCATTCACACTGGACTTTTACCCATGTGAGGACGCTGTTGGAAAATGGTTTCTTTGAACATGGGTTAATATGGATTTCCCATTTGGTGTGGACCAGGTAAAAAAAATGTATAAAAACAGTATTAGACAACCACCTTCTCGACTGATTAATCCGGACTGAGTGACTTGTCTAGAAAATGATTTTCTATCCTTTTATTTGCTGTGGTGGTACCTGGGCCACATTGACCTGTCAAACAGTTTAATCTGTGATATTTTCTTCCTTTCATTAATTTCTAAAATACTATTCACCTTGGTATCTAATTGCTGTACAGTACTAAAGAGTGTGGTCCCAGGGGCAAATTCTCTCCAGCAACAAAAAAGAAGCGAGGATCACCCACATCTCCCCAGTGGGGGATTTTCTGTCATTGGGGAAGTCCACAGCTGGGGCTCCTATGCAGTGTTGCCAACTCTCACAAGTCTTGTGATATATGACATTTATTCTTAAAGCTCTGGGAGTCGGAATTATGTGAGAATCTCTTCTTTCATTTTCAAAAAGTAATTTTCTAGCCCTCATGGTTGTGGTGAAAAGCTTGAAAATGAAAACCCCAGAGGCTCATAACTCAGAAGCCAAATTAAAAGAAACCAAAATGTCTTGTTTTTTAAATCTCATAATTTTAAAGCAATCTTATGATTTTTTGCGGGGGGGGGGGGGGGGGGGAACAGGGGGTGGGGGGGGGCTGGGTTATGTTTTTGAATGCTTCTGGTTGGCAAAACTGCAGGTAGGTTCTGCCACGCTTCCCGTAATGCCTAGTAAAGAGGGTATGCAGAGGCGGGGAATGGTTATGCAAGAGGTGTGGCTGAAACACACTGTGTTCCAGCTACCCTCAGTCAGAGGATTATAGCTTGTAGACTGTTGCCTGCTGATACAGGTTAGAGCAGCTGCTGCTTTCACCTGCCTCAGGGCTTGGGACAGATAATCAGGGAATAATGCCAGCCACTTTGCAGAGTTTAAAATCAACAGAGCAGAAGATCTAACCCTTAGTGTTCCTTGTGTGCACAAAACTCAGGTGTGGATGGGTGCTCTTTGCTGATCTTCCTCTGTTACTCTGTGTTATACTCAGCACTACTACTGCATTGCTGTATGAAACTGGGAAGCCTTTTCAGCCAGCCTCTTACCTGTGATGCACTTTGGTTTAGTGCGACACATGCTTCTCCATTCTCTGCTATGGAAATTGCATGCAGTGCTAAAACAAAGGAGAATAAAGGTTCAGGCCTTTAGAACATTAAAGACTTTTCAAAATAGTCTTAATACATTAGCTGAAAATGTCATTGGAATTGTAACCAATTTATTGAAATATTTCTGTAGGATATGATATTATAAGAAAATAATAATTATAAGAGTAATACTTGTATGTAAATAGCTCTGTACGATGACAGTTTCATGTCAGTCAGGAAACAGATCACTAGCCAAAAGGGATTCCAGTCGGTTGTTTTAATAGATTGCTGTTTGCAGTTCATGGTGAAACAATCAAAAAGCAGCAAAATAAGACATACCGAGACCAATTCTCTCAGGGCTTGTTTACATGGAGTTTTAGTGAAAGGCAATCTGAGATGTAAATCTATAGTACATTAGCCCAGTGGCTTTCAACCTTTCCAGACTAATTTACCCCTTTCAGGAGTCTGATTTGTCATGCGTACCCCCAAGTTTCACCTCATTTAAAAACTACTTGCTTACAAAATCAGACATAAAAATATAAAAGTGTCACAGTGCACTATTACAGAAACATGACTTACTTTCTTCTTTTCCCCGTATAATTATAAAATAAATCAATTGGAATATAACTATTGTACTTACATTTCAGTGTATAGTATATAGGGCAGTATAAACAAGTCATGGTCTGTGTGACATTTTGGTTTGTACTGACTTCGCTAGTGCTTTTTATGTAGCCTGTTGTAAAACCAGGCACATATCTAGATGAGCTGATGTACCCCCTGAAGACCTTCGCGTACCCCGCAGGGGTACTTGTACCCCTCATTGAGAACCACTGCACTAGCCTGCTGTGCATTGACTGGTCACACACTAACAGTTCTGCAGTGCATTTTGCTCTATTCAAACAGCAGTATGTTAAAGCACATTGCTGAATGTCAGTGCGCAGTAGCAGGGTCCACATGGTGGTTTACTGTGCAGCAGGCTAGGGCGACGTACATTTACTGCCTTGCTTGCACTCAGTCTCCAAGTACACAAGCCCTCAGTTACACTGAGGTAAATCTGGGGTACCTCCACTGGAAATCAGAATCTGGCCGATTGGCTTTTTTTTTTTTTTTTAATGAAAGTAAAAGAACTGAAAACGCAATTTAAATTGATCATTTAACACACTTAAAACTGCCTGCACCAAACAAGGACACTCCCCCAGTGAAGAAGATCGCATCATGAAATGGCCACTGAAATACCCCAAGAGAACCTGCTTCAGCACAGAAAAAACAAACAAAGAAACCACTGACCACACCCCCCTACTTATCACCTGCCACCCCACACTGGAGCCCATACAGGGTATCATTAAACAATTACAATCCATACTCCCTGGGCAACACATTCTGAAAGAAATCTCCCAAACTTCCTCTTCTGGCCTTCAAACAACTCTACAACCTTGGCAGGCTAATCAGAAGCAAGTGCCCCACAGACCAAGACACACCAACTCCAAGTGGCAACAGACTCTGTCATAACAACAGATGCAAACCCTGCAGACATATCTCCACTGCTAGATGATCAATACCTCCCACAACACACCTGTCAAGATACATGGGTCCTACACGTGCCTCTCACAACATGTGCTATACCTCATCCAGTGCACTAAATGCCCCAATAACAACTATGTGGGTGAAATGAGACAATCACTATACTCTCAAGTGAACTCACACAGAAAAGCAATAAAAGACAAAAACACCATATCACCTGTGGGCAAACACTTTTCACAAAATGATCACTCCATATCTGACTTCTGGCCTCATCCTCAAAGAAACCTATATAACACCTTCAAAGATGATCCTGGGATCATAAATTCATAACTTTGCTAGACACTAAAAATGAAGACACTGGATTTATGGCTCATTACCTCAGTCTGTAATCCACTAACTCTCCTTTGTTCAATGACTGAAGAAGACATGTTAAATCCTCATTTCACCTTGAATGGTCTCTTGCAACTTGTGTTGACTCCTCACACTTACCAATCTGTTATACCTTGTATTTAGCTGTGACACTCTGAGTACCTTTCCCCGACCTGAAGAAGAGCTCAATGGAAGCTTGAAATCTTGACCCTTTCACCAACAGAAGTTGGTCCAATAAAAGATATTACCTCATCCACCTTGTATCTGTAAATGAAGCATTTATCTTACGCTTTAAAGTTAGTTTTATAGTTAAGAAACTAGACTTGGCTGCAGATGATATGGTTTCAATTTCTGGCTGTGCCACAGACTTCCTGGGCAAAACTATAAGTCCTGAATTTTTTTAAGTGACTAAAGATTTTGCGTCTCAATTTTTAAGTGCTTAAGTTATGTCACTTTAAATGGACCTGGTTTTCAGAGGGCAAGTGCTCAGCACTTGCTTAAAATCAGGCCCTCTAATGTGTCTTACATTGAACACTCTAAAATTGAGGTTAAAATCACTAATCATTTTTAAAAGTGTGGGCCTTGGTTCTTACTCAGGCAAACTCCCATTCAAATCCAAATGTGAAGCATGGGTCCCAAGTAGGTGAATCATAGAAGAAATAGGGTAATATGGCATCCAGTACAGTTTCATTTTATTGTTAGAAACCCAAATTATTAAACACACAGGACCAGATTCTTAAGCCCTTATGCAGTGTTACCTCTGTCCTTCTCAGGCAAACTCCCATTGATTTCAGTGGTAATTCCAAGGACGTGCGGGGAGCAGAATATTGTGTGGCTCTGAAGAGAATTTAGTCCTAAGTATTAACTAATTATTATTATTTAGTTCCAGTGGAAAAATCAGCTGGTTCCTCCCATTTATTGTAATTTAAAAAGAAATCCAACATTCCTAACCTGCATTGCACACTGAAGATCATTTGGGAGGAAATGGAAAATCATCGTGCAAGTAATTAACAGAACTATGCAGAGAATCTGTTTACAGCATTTGCTCAGTCAGTCTATAGTAGCTTTAACAACCCTCATTTTAATAAGCACTTACATTTACTGAAGCTATAAAAAATATGAGTCTTAATGGTACCATTGTATTGTATTAGCTGAAATTTGACCAAGCATTGATGGATCAATAGAGGCGAGACTAATGGGCTGCAATGGAAATGTTAATGCTAATGTTAACATTATGAATCCCTAGAAAAAATATGCCTAGCTTTATTATATCTTTCCATAACAATTTCAAAAACGGGGTTAAGAAAGGAACATATCAAGTGGCTCAGATCAATGGGCTGCCTGCTTGTCCCCTATTATATGACTTGCGGGGAAACAGAGTTCTGGAAAAAGCTACCCTTGGTCACGGGGGAGGATAGAAGATTTCATAGGATATTCCTCCCTTTACAGCTGATATTTTTCCTCTCCATAAAAAATGTATGGAGTCAGATGGCCAAATGGAAAAAAGGGGGATAGGCTTGTGAACAGTGGGAGGAGTCAGGGAACAGCTGCTTTAAAATATATTTTCACCTTCTTACACAGATTAAATTCTATCTTTAAAAAAAACGGAAGTAGCATTGAGCATGCTGTAGGCCGCAGAAGATATTTCTGACGCGTTAGATAGAAATAGGGGCTTGATGGGCCTGGTCAGAACCAATTTGATAAGAGGCACTGCTCAGCTTGGTAAACAGGTTTTGCAATCCTGTGTGAATTTGTTTTTGGTGCCAAAAAAGGAGGAAAGTTAGGAAGCAAGGTCAGGTGCTGTAAATTTGCCAATGCTAGCAGTACCTTAGAGCTGATATGTTATGCTGCATACAAAAGCTTGAAATGCAAACTGTGCAACGAGACTCAGCCATGAATCCACTTGGATTGCGTGGCACTGATCCCCTGCAGCCTGCTTCGCAGAGGCGCTTGTTAAAGTCTCCCTCTGCTGTTTGGAGCATAAGCCATGATTAAAGATAAGTGTACCTAACTGGTGTGGGCGTGTTTTTATTCCTCACCTGGTATCCAAAACCTACAGGCAGCTGTGATCAGCGGTGCCTGGCATAACACATGCTTGAAGCATCACTAACTACCTATCAGTGTTCTGTTACTTCCTCTGGAGTAGTTCACACAGAATACACACTATGAGCCAGTGGCAACATGACTGTAAGCTAGCTGTGTTGTTATTTCTGGGGTGTTGGCCCTGGGAGGATCACGGATAGGTGAGTAACTTCTTTCTCGTGCTTGCCTTGGGAATCCCTGGCTAGGGATTCTTGTAGATTCCTGGTCTCTGTACATCTACACTGCAATAAAAGACCAGGGACGGAGCTGTGGCTGGTTTGGGTCAGCTGACTTGGGCTCATGGGGCTGGGGCTGCAGCGCTAAAATTGCAGTGTAGATGTTCAGGCTTGGGCTCTGAAGCCCCATGACCCATAGCAACAACCAGTAGGGAGAATACAGCCCAACTGCCAAATTTTAAAACTGCCATGATTGTGGATTATTTTGTACCTCACTGTGCTGTAGGCAGGAGAGGAACATAGGTTCCAGTCACCGTTCCTGGCTCTGGCCTGCCTCCCCTAACCCCACCCCCATCTTCCCCAGAAAACATTATGTTTTCAGATGGTTTGAGAAACAATTTTAACATTTTATTGGCATCTTTCCTCCTTGGAATGTAGGTTGACACTAAAGAAAGCTGGTCAGGGGGACCATTTAAAGAATACAGGTCACTGTAGTACCCCAGATGTCGGCTGACTCTGTTAACTTTGATTTAACTGGTGTTGAATAAATATAAATGCAGTGTGAGTCTATCTTGGCATATGATCTTGCAGCTGAGAGGGCTGACAGTCCTCCTCCAGGCTGTAATGCTGGTTTTCAGTCAGCAGCTAGATGGATGGCGTGGGTACTAATGTCTGGTGCATCTAGTGTCTCATTCTCAAAGGCTAAGAACCTATTTCCCTCTGTCACTATCTACTTTCTGTGCAACATCATGAGTGAAACACAAAAAATACTACAGGGAAAAGATGTTGTATAACCCAACAGATGCAAAAGGTCCATCCAGTTGCACCTAAGGAAAGCTCTGTTGTGCATGCTTGTTAGCTTTGCAATTAACTGCCTCTTTCCTTCAATTGCACCTCAGGAAGGATGTGAGTAACACTCAAGTTGCCCTAAATTATGTCTGGGGATTGGCCCTGCATGCAGCAGGGGTTCAGAACTAGGTAGTGCAAAGGTGAGCTTTGCAATTGTTTCCCTGCCTCCAGCCCACTTCCTCCGTTCTAAAAAAATCTCATTCCTT
The DNA here is from genome assembly GCF_026122565.2 of Emydura macquarii macquarii. NCBI lineage: Eukaryota > Metazoa > Chordata > Testudines > Chelidae > Emydura > Emydura macquarii. The sequence goes on along the minus strand of NW_027132342.1, from coordinate 9,731,175 downwards.
GCCCGTACCAAAGGATCTGGCCCCTTTTTACCAAAAGATCTAGCTGAATTTTCCTATAGACTGGGATTGTCAAAGGAAATTGAAATTCAATGGGACCTATGCAACTAATTTCCTTAGTCTCCTTTGAAAATCCCAGCCTCCGCTGTTACTTTCTGGTACTCCAGCAAATTATTACTCTAACTCCCCCTAAATCGGAAGATTCTCCTCATACATCTGTACACACTGCAGATTAAACCATAAATTCGACACTAAAAGTATTTAAAGGTGCGCTATCAACTTTGTTTAATTCCATCATTTAGATTTTGTTTTTTAAAAATTTCTAAAAATGTAAGGAAGTTTTTCTTTTAAAATATATATATTTTTATTGTGGCAATTGCCCCTTTTTTTTAACTCTGTTTAAAAAGAAAAACCATAAACAACCACACCAACACAGAACAAAGCATGTATAAGTGTGTGCAAACATGGCAGTTTTGGGGTGTGAAGAGAGGTAGTGCTGGATTAGTGCTGAGGGAGAGGCAGACTTCAGTGTTCGTAGCGAGTTTTCCCTTAAATAAAAGGGATCTAATTGTCATTTACACTGAGGTCCTGAAAGCCCAGAGCAATGTAAATGAGTGTTAGTGTGAATGAGATTCAGGCCCAGCACCTGGAGAAGTAGAATGAAAAACAGCAGAATGTTCATGACCAAGAGAAGTATGGTTCAGCATCCTTAATGAAAACCTGGGGGCCAGGGACTTTTGAGTTCTACGCTTGGCTTGAGACAAACTATTTGACTTCTCTATCTCCATTTTTAAATTTGTAAGACTGGGATAGATATGTCATGAGGTCAGCTGGTGCGTGAAGAGTGGTGTGAAGATGTATAGCACTACAGAAGTGCTAATTATTATTATTAATGAAATTCACCTATTTCAACTGGTCTCCTAAGAAAAGTACATTTGATCCACCCTCTCACTTTCACATGTTAGCACTGTTAACTGTCTGCATTGCTCCTCCACCACACTTCCTTCCTTGTGATATCCAGAATAATCTCTCTAAACAGCTAACAACTTCTCATACATTTTTTACAATTACTAAGAATATATTTTCCTCATATGTTGGCAAAAAAGCCCATATAATAAATGGGACTGAAACACTGATTTTTTTTAAACTCAGATTTCCTTATCATTGTTCCATGGGAGAGTGTGGTTTGCTGACCCACCCCATCAAGGAACAGGCAGGAAATGTAACTTCCTACACCAGTGAGTGGCTCAAGATCTATATAGAACTCAAGAGACCCATGGAGGCTGATTGGCTTGCTGATCCTCTTCTCCCCTAGCGGCATGGCTTCTATGTTGCCAATGGCTACTTCCCCTCATGGCTGTACAACAGCAGACACAGAGGGTACCTAATGGGAATTATCTCCCTGTAGTTATCTGATTGACTAGCCACAAGGTCAACGGGGAGCATGCTGCAGAATTCAAGAGTCTGGCTGTCCCTGCCACTAATCCTACCAACCCAAATTCACATGAGTACTATGAATGTGTCTTCTTGTTTGTATAGAGAGTAGCTGAGTGAGAGAAGAGAGACGTTTACAAAGGACTAGTGCTAATGTTTGTCCCTGAACAAGTATACATTTTCTTCTTGTGGATTGAGGTTGCTGTAACAGCATCTTTGTCCGCAAGTGGAATTTGGAAAACAGAAATAGATTATAGAGAATCAGGATGTCTCCTGTCATAAATGTTTAATAAGGACAAGGACATAGAGTTTAATAAGGACATAGAGTAACAAGGACTGATACCAAAGTGCCATATGTATATTAATTTTAATGTATAAAAATACCTGCTATGCTGTAGAATGCAGAGTGGAGTTAAGAGTTTGAAGAGATGATGTAAATGGAGGGGAAGCTTTCACCCTGCCACCCATTGCCCGGGCCCCTTTTAAAATCGCCAGGATTCCTTAAAATTACCAGGCCCCTAGGTAATTGTCTCCTTTCCCCCCTCTCTCCCCCGCATCAAGTGCCTCAGGCCAAGACTGTAATGGGGTTCAATAAAGAACCAGATAAGTTCATGGATGGGCAGGGATTGCTGTTTGCCAGAGACTGGGAATGGCTGACAGGATGGATCACTTGATGATTACCTGTTAATTCCCTCTGAAGCACCTGGCATTTCATCCACTGTCAGAAGACAGGACACTGGGCTAGATTTACCATTGGTCTGACCCAGTAAGGCTGTTCTTATGTCACTGACATAGGTGTTCATAATATAATATATTATATAATATTAATAATATTAATATATACTAATATAATATATTCCAAGTCATTCTAATTACCCTGAACTCAGGTGGCAGGTAAATAGGTGAAATGGGTCTCATCAGTCTTGACATTTACATGACTCATTCTGAAAAGTAACTCCCAGAAATGTGCATCTCAGACTATGATTTCATACCACCTGCATTCATGCATTTACTAAACAACCTCCTAAAGTGCAGCAGTGATGGGTTTGAGATTTTTACCCCCCTTAATTTGGGATTAAGAAATCCTAATAGACAATTCACTAATTTTCCTCCTGTGTTGAAAATGACAGGTTCCAGTCCATCTGATAGAGCACTTCAGTGATTGCCGTGCATAAGATAAGGTTTAAGCATCCAATTTTGCACTTTTCCAGCTACCATTGCAGAGAAGACACTCTTTGACGTTAGAACTGAAAGAGGAAGGGCCAATGCTTTCAACCCTTGTCTAGACTAGAGTTTTTGATCCGGTTGTAATTCAAGTTAATTCACCAGAGTGAACCACTACCAGAAACAAACCTTTGTAGCTCCTGTGTAGTTAATATGAGTTAATTGACAATACATTTTCAACTTACAACAAGATCAAAAACTCTGCACTGCATACTCAGTGTGTATACAAAGCAGTAGTGTTGCCTAATGTTTAGAACAGGGGATAGTGTCTCAGTTCTGTTCCCGTTACTGCCATTGATGTGTTGTGTGACCCTGGACAATCTCTGTGTAACTCAATTCTTCATCTCTAAAATGGAGATGATAATATATAACCTACCTCACATTTATGTTATGAATTTTCACTAATGTAGGTGAAATGCTATGAGACTCTCAGATTAAAGGTGCTGGGAACTATATTTATATTTAAATTTTAAATCACTCAAGGAAATAACTTGGACATTTTTCAGGGAATCATAGAATTGTGGGACTGGAAAGGACCTCGCGAGATCATCTAGTCTAGTCCTCTGCACTTATGGCAGGACCAAGCATTATCTAGTCCATCCCTGACAGGTGTTTGTCTAACCTGCTCTTGAAAATCTCCAATGATGGAAATTTCACAACCTCTCTACGCAATTTATACCAGTGCTTAACTGCCCTGACTGTTAGGAAGCTTTTCCTAACGTCCAGTCTAAACCGCCCTTGCTGCAATTTAAGCCCATGGCTTCTTGTCCTCAGAGTTAAGGAGAACAATATTTCTGCCTCCTTCTTGTGAAAACTGTTACCATGTCCTCCTTCAGTCTTCTCTTCTCCAGACTAAACAAGCCCAGTTTTTTTAATCTTCCCTAACAGATCCTGTTTTCTAGATCTTGAATCATTTTTGTTGCTCCGTACTTTCTCCAATTTGTCCACATCTTTCCTGAAATGTGGCACCCAGAACTGGACACAATACTCCAAGTGAGGTCTAATCAGCATGGAGTAAAGTGAAATAACTTTTCATGTTTTGCTTACAACACTCCTGCTAATACATCCCAGAATGATGTTTGCTTTTTTTGCAGCAGTGTTACACTGTTGACTCATATTTAGCTTGTGCTCCACTATGACCCCCAGATCCCTTTCTGCAGTACTCTTTTCTAGGCAGTCATTTCCCATTTTTTATGTGTGCAACTGATTGTTCCTTCCTAAGAGGAGTGCTTTCCATTTGTCCTTATTGAATTTCATCCTATTTACTTCAGATCATTTCTCCAGTTTGTCCAGATTATTTTGAATTTTAATTCTCTCCTCTAAAGCACTTGGAACCCCTGCTAACTTGGTATCGTCCACAAATTTTATAAGTGTATTCTCTATGCCATTATCTAAATCATTGATGAAGATATTGAACAGAACCCGATCCAGAACTGATCCCTGTGAGATCCCACTCATTATGTCCTTCCAGCTTGACTGTGAACCACTTATAACTACTCTCTGGGAACGGTTTTCCAACCAATTATGCACCCACCTTATAGTAGCTCCATCTAGGTTGTATTTCCCTAGTTTGTTTATGAGAAGGTCATGTGAGATGGTGTTAAACATCTTACTAGAGTCATAATATGCCAAATCTACCACTTCCCCGCTATTCACAAGGCTTGTTACACTGTCCAAGACAGTTATCGGGTTTGACATGATTTGTTTTTGACAAATCCATGCTGACTGTTACTTATCACCTTATCATCTTCCAGGTGTTTTCAAATTGATTATTTAATTATTTGCTTCATTATCTTTCCGGATACTGAAGTTAAGATGACACATCTGTAATTTCCTGGGTTGTCCTTATTCCCCTTTTCATAGATTGGCACTATATTTGCTCTTTTCCAATCCTCTGGAATCTCCCCCATTTTCCATGACTTTTCAAAGATAATTGCTAATGGCTCAGATATCTCTTCAGTCACTTCCTTGAATATTCTAGGATATATTACATCAGGTCTGGTGACTTGACGACATCTAATTTGTCTAAGTAATTTTTAATTTTTTCTTTCCCTATTTTAACCTCATATCCTACCTCATTTTCACTAGCATTCACTATGTTAGACGTCCAATTGTTACTAAACTTTTTGGTGAAAAGTGAAACAAAAAAGTCATTTAGCACTTCTGCCATTTTCACATTTTCTGTTATTGTTTTCCCCCTTATTGAGTAACAGGCCTATCCCATCCTTGGTCTTCCTTTTGATTCTAATGTATTTGTAGAAAGTTTTGTAGTTACCCTTTATGTCTCTAGCTAGTTTAATCTCGTTTTGTGCCTTGGCCTTTCTAATTTTGTCCCTACATACTTGTGTTATTTGTTTATATTCATCCTTTGTAATTCAACCTAGTTTCCACTTTTTGTAGGACTCTTTTTTGAGTGTCAGATCATTGAAGATCTTCTGATTATGCCAAGGTGGTCTCTTACCATACTTCCTATCTTTCCTACACAGTGGGATAGTTTGCTCTTGTGACTTTAATAATGTCTCTTTGAAAAACTGCCAACTCTCTTGAACTGTTTTCCCCTTAGAGTTGCTTTCCATGAGTTCTTACCTATCAGCTCCCTGAGTTTGCTGAAATCTGCCTTCTTGAAATCCATTATCTTTATTGTGCTGTTTTCCCTCCTGCCATTCCTTAGAATCATGACCTCTACCATTTCATTATCACTTTCACCCAAGCTGCCTTCCACTTTCAAATTCTGAACCAGTTCCTCCCTATTTGTCAAAATCAAATCTAGAACAGCCTCTCCCTAATAGCTTTCTCCACCTTCTGAAATAAAAAAATGTTTCCAATACATTCCAAGAACTTGTTGGATAATCTGTGTCCTGCTCTGTTATTTTCCCAACAGACGTTTGGGTAGTTGAAGTTTCCCATCATCACCAAATCCTGTGCTTTGGATGATTTTGTTAGTTGTTTAAAAAAAGCCTCATCCACCTTTTCTTCTTGGTTAGATGGTCTATAGTAGACCCCTGCCATAACATCACCCTTGTTTTTTACTCCTTTTATCCTTATCCTGAGACTTTCAATAAGTCTGTCTCTTATTTCCTTCTCAGCCTCAGTCCAAGTGTATACATTTTTAAAATATAAAGCAATGCTTCCTCCCTCTTTTCCCTGCCTGTCCTTCCTGGGCAAGCCGTACCCTTCTATACCAATATTGCAGACATGCGTATTTTCCCACCAAGTCTCTGTTATGCCAGCTATGTCATAGTTGTGCTTATAAACTAACATTTCAAATTCTTCCTACTTATTTCCCCTACTTCTCATATTAGTATACAGGCATTTAAGATCCTGATTTGATTCCCCCCATATGTTCTCTCTTGTCTCTTCCTTATGCCTGCTATAATGGCCCATGCTCCTGCCAGATTCCAACCCTTCTCCCAGGTCTCCATGTTTTTGACTTACCTGTGGGCTTTTGTCACCTGCCCCCATTAAATCTAGTTTAAAGGAGATCTTATGTTTAAAACACAGCTGGAGGGATAGATACAATAGCATTAGTTTTTAGAAAACTTTCAAGGACATAGTTATCATTATTTGATGTGTAGGTCTTCCTTTCAGATGTTTCTGTTTAAATAAGGACTATAATACAATTTCTTCTCTTCTGTTATTTGGTTTATCTTTGGAGGCACAGGCTTGCTACAGGAAGTGGTATATCTGGTGAGTCAGGGAGCTGACCCCGATGAGATTGGATTAATGAATATAGATGAACAACTTCCAGTCCTAGAGTACCCTCAGCCTGGTCTGGACATCATCAAGGTACAGTTGATTTAACTGCAAGTCTTTCAGCATTCAGGTGCTTTTTTTAGCCCCATATTTATCATTATTCCCTTTCTCCCACTATTTTATCCTTTTCATCACGCGACCTGCTCAGTTTGTTTCAATGATTCAGAATTTTATTGTTTTTTTTTTTTAATGTATTATAATGTTTTATTGTACTTTGTTATGTTTTTAGATATGTTATTCAGTGACCTAAATGCCTCGGTGGGAGTGCTCTAAATATAAAGGGCCCAATTCTGCCCTTTCCTTATGTAAGTAGAGGTGACTCAAATCAGGTAGCTCTGGTTTGTTCCCTAGCCTCTCCCTCACCTTGCTGGATCTGCATAGAAGTTTGTGCCAGGAGTGGGTGAGAGACAAACACCTGGATCTCTCTATGGTGGTTTGGAGGGTACAGAATATTTTGCACAAGATGCCATGTACCCTTGAGAAGTGGTCATGAGGACTAGTGTTTTAAGTCTGGTCTGTTAGACAAAGGAAATGCAGTAGATCTAATCTAACTGGATTTCAGTAAGGCATTTGATATAGTTCCACATGGAAAATTATTAGTCAAATTTTGGAACACGGGTTAATTTGAGAACTGAAAGGTGGATAAGGAACTGGTTAAAGAGGAGATTGGAATGGGTTGTACTGAAAGGTGAACTGTCAGGCTGGAGGGAGGTTACTGGTGGAGTTCCTCAGAGATCAGTCTTGAGACCAATCTTATTTAACATTTTTATGAATGACCTTGGCACCAAAAGTGGGAGTGTGCTAGTTAAATCTGAGGATGACACAAAGTTGGGAGGTATTGCCAATACAGAGGAGGACTGGAATATCATACAAGAAGATCTGGATGACCTTGAAAGCTGGAGCAATAGAAATGGGATGAAATTTAATAGTGCTAAGTGCAAGGTCATGCACTTAGGGACTAGCAACAAGAATTTTTGTTATAAGCTGAGGACTTATCAGTTGGAAGCAACTGAAGAGGAGAAAGACCTGCATGTATTGGTTGATCATAGGATGACTATGAGCCGCCAATGTGATGTGGCCGTGAAAAAGGCTAATGCAAGCCTAGGATTCATCAGGTGAGATATTTCCAGTAGAGATAGGGAAGTGTTATTGCCATTATACAAGGAACTGGTGAGACCTCATCTGTAATAGTGTGTGCAGTTCTGGTCTCTCATCTTTAAGAAAGACTAATTCAAACTGGAACAGGTGCAGAGAAGGGCTACTAGGATGATGTGAGGAATGGAAAACTTACGTTATGAGATTTGACTCAAAGAACTTGGCTTGTTTAGCGTAACCAAAAGAAGGCTAAGGGGAAATATGATTGCTCTCTATAAATTCATCCGGGGATAAATTCCAGGGAGGGAGACGAGTGATTTAAGTTAAGTACCAGTGTGGACGCAAGAACAAATGGATATAAACTGGCTGTTGGGAAGTTTAGACTTGAAATTAGATGAAGGTTTTCTAACCATCAGAGGAGTGAAGTTCTGGATCAGCCTTCCAAGGGGAGCAGTGAGGGCAAAAAAAAAACGAACTACCTTCAAGACTGAGCTTGATAAGTTTATGGAGGGGCTGGTATGATGGGACTGCCTATGATCTGTAGCCGATCTGTGACTGTGAGCAGCAAATATCTCCAATGGCTGCTGATGGGACACTAGATGGGGATGACTCAGAGTTACTACAGAGAATTCTTTCCTATGTGTCTGGCTGGTGGGTCTTGCCCACATGCTCAGGGTCTAAATCAGGGGTTCCCAAACTTTCAGCTGTGAGGGTCACACCACTCAGTCTTGCTGTTTTGGTGGGCTGGAGCAGCTGGACCCACGTCACATGGAAGAGGGGCAGGGGAAGGGGCGGGGCTGGGAGGGGGGAGCGGCCGCTGCGTGGCTCTGCTTGGGGCTGGGAGCGGCGCACTGGGCCCATGTGGGAAAGGGGCGGGTGAATGAGGGGGACCGGGAGGGGGGAGCAGGCCAGTCAAGATGTGTCAATGGGCCAGATGCGGCCTGCGGACTGTAATTTGGGGACCCCTGGTCTAAATGATTGCCATATTTGGGGTCAGAAAGGAATTTTCCCACAGCTCAGAATGGTAGAGACTCTGAGGGTTTTTCACCTTCTTCTGCACCATGGAGCATGGATCACTTGCAGATTTAAACTAGTGTAAATGGCAGATTCTCTGTAACATGAAGACTTTAAATCATGATTTGAGGACTTCAGGAGCTCAGCCAGAGCTTATGGGTCTGCTACAGGAGTGAGTGGTTGAAGTTCTGTGGCCTGCATTGTGCAGGAGATCAGACTAGATGATCATGGTAGTCCAATCTGATCTTAAAGTATATGAGTCTACACTTAAAACTTAGTTTAACATAGCTATGCTGTTCACCCCCCTGAGTGCAGTAACTATGCTGACCTAACCCCCAGTGTAACTGCAGCTAGGTCAATTGAAGAATGCTTCCATCAACCTAGCTACCAACACTCAGGGAGGTTGAGTTCCTGCAGCGCTGGGGAACCCCCTCTTCCATTGCTGTAGTCTGTGTCTGCAATATGAGGTTACAGTGGCATAGCTACAGCACTGTAGCTATGTAACTGTAGTGCCTGTAGTGTAGACATGGCCTTGGAATGTAAGCTCTTTGGGGCAGGAACCATCTTTTTGTTATGTTTGTACAGCACCTAGCAAAATGGGGCCGTAGTCCATGAATAGGGTTCCTAGGAGCTACCACAATACAAATAATAATAGTGAATGAATTTAGTGTTAGATTGCATACGGATAGCTACATTGCAGATAACACCGCTATAAAACATGAATCCCTATGATTTTAACTGCCAGCAGGTTATTCAAGTACCAATATAGTAACTATCTCTAAGTTTATGATTTAAAATGTTCTGTTTTTAAAATACTGACAAAACACTGATAAATCATTGGATTGAGCGCTTTGCCTGGGCCTAATTCTGAATGTACTTTAAACTGCATGATTGAAATAAAGAAAAATGTTAGTGAAGAAATTTAGGGTGGAATTTGCAAAAATGCTCTGCATCTGGCTAACTCTGCTCCCATTCACATTAGTTTAAATGGGAGCAGAGATAGCCTGACCCAGAGCGCTTCTGAAAATCCCACTCCCCATCTTGAAAAACCCAATGGTAAAAAGAATGTAAGAGGTTTGCAAATGACCAGTGACTGAAAAGTCTCATTATCTTAACTTGTGACATTTGGAAAAACATGCACACGATGATCAAATTCTTAGCCCTGAATCCTCATTCATCTGAGCAGTGATTTCCTGAATGTAAAGCAGTGCAGTAAGGACACCTTAAGTTTGACAATTTAGGAAGAAATGCCAGCCAACTTATTTGCAGTAAGAAATGTTTCCTCCTTCCATTTTCTTTTAGGAGCTCACATCTCCTCGCCTCATAAAAAGCCACCTACCATATCGGTTTTTGCCTTCAGACCTCCATAATGGTGATTCCAAGGTAAAAATGAATTAGCGTTTGAGTAGCTGTACCACTGGCTGGTGCTTGCATGGTTTGTGATGTGAAGGAAATACCCTTTTAATAAGATGGATTGTTTTCACTTTCATAGGTAATATACATGGCTCGCAACCCCAAAGACCTGGTAGTGTCCTATTACCAGTTTCACCGCTCCCTAAGAACCATGAGCTACAGAGGAACATTTCAAGAATTCTGTCGAAGGTTTATGAATGACAAATGTAACGAACTTTTCTCTGTTTGTGATGCAATCTGTTTTCCATTTATTTTTACCTCTGCAATTCATATATTATTATTGTATAGTATTACATTTCTGGTGATATTTTAGTTGTTTTATGAGCATTGCAAACTGATTTTTAATCTAATGTTGGATGGATTCACATTGTAGAATTTCTCCATGTAGATGCAAACTATGGACACATCATCTAAACATTGCACAGATTGAAATATTGGGCTCTATGGACTCAATCCTGCAGCAATTTACTCACGCAAAACTCCCATTAAGGTCAATTAGAGCCTAATCCTGCAATGTACTGGGTGCCTTATAGGAAATGCACTGAAATCAATCAGATTGCTTAGCAAGTTGAGGCCATTCGTCACCTTTTGTGAGTCACTTTTCTCCCCACAGGATTGGGCTCAAATAAAGAGTGAAAGATTTTGTCGTAGTCTCAGGCACTATGTGGGAATACCCTTCAGCCTATCTGTAGTGAAGCACACACTAGTTATATTGTGGTATTGTAAAATCAAGGGTATTAAGTATTGTAAAATTAAGGGTATTATGGAGGTTTTATGCCTTCCTCTGAAATATCTGGCTTTGGCCACTGTTGGAAACAAGATACCAGATAAGCTGGACCATGATGGCCTGTTTCATGACGGCAGTTTCTATAGGCATGTCTATACTTCATTGTCAGCTTGAGCAATGGCTTGAGTATTGTCCCTAATCTGACTCCCATCCACACACAAAAATCTCTAGGTGGGTAGTGCTTTACGCTCAAGCTCGCTGGCCCCCCACAAAAGGTAGGTTGAAACTCGGTGCTGCTGCTGCTCAGGCTGGTAATGCAGTGGGGATGCATCATGGAGCAGCTCCAGTTAGCACAGCTCATTGGGTGCTCACTGTGTAGCTCTGGGGTTGTTTTGCAGTGTGGGCACTCTCAGTTTGCTCTCACTTGAACTAGCCTAACTTCTGTGGAGTAGCTCAAGTGTACAACTCAGACTAACTGTTGCAGTAAAGACTAAACCCTGTGGTTTTGCCATGGGATGTCTTTAAGACATTTGCCAATAGTTTTATACACTTTTTAGTAGTGGGAGAGAAAGTTTAGCAGTCAGTATCCATCTAATTATATTTGTCTGAAAAAGCCTCTTTAAATTACATAAGTCTGACAGAGCAAATTAGATTAATGTTTTGGTTTATCTGACTCACCCAAAGTCAGGGTAGCTATTTATTCAAAATAACCACTCTGTCTGTTGTAAAAACACAATATGACTGATTTGCATCAGTCCTTGATGCAACCATTGTCCTATAGCAATCTTCATAGAAGAGCAGTATGGTTAGCATAGTCTGGGAGGAACTGCAGCTGATGGTTCCATTTGAAGGAACACTCTTAGAAGGACATGCCCCATGCAGGGGAGAGGAAGTCTGCCAGTCCAACTCTCAGAGTAAATTCTGGAGGAATTCTTCCAGGGTGGTGGCTTTGTCTCCAGTACTCCCCAAAAAAGAAGCCAGAGATTGACCCTCAGAATCTGTGGATCTCAGGCAGCAAGCCTCCATTGGAGTTGAACTTTGAAGGAGTCATTGGATGCAGTTGCCTTGTGATCTTAAAGCGGGGTTCCATACGGAGGAAGAATGAACCAGTGGAGGTGTGACATTGGCCTCTATGGGAGCCACACTGAGCTAGCTTAAACAGGGCAAAACTGCAAAGAATGGGGCAGGCAAACCCCTAAATACCGGTGATTTTTCTTCCCTAAGATTATACCAAGCCAGCAACAAGCAGCTTCTGGTCATTCAGAAGATAAAAATACAGTTCCTGTAAAGTTATCCAGCCCTTTGGCTAGTACCCCAGATAGCCAAGTCAAATATGATGGAGATTACTGAAAATCTTTATCCATCCTATGTAAAAAAAGTTCTACCAGTCCCAAAGGACAGGACACATTACCAAACAGGTCAATGAATAGTTCAGGTCTTACCCAAATACATGCTTAAAGCCAATGCTTATTAACTAAACTAATATTTATTTTTTAAAAAGGAAAGAGAGTAATGGTTAAAAGATCATTATACATACACATGAATATAAAGTTCTTAGCTCAGTTTCAAAGTAGAGATGATAACTGAGTTGCAAAGTTCTTAATTTGCAAAAAGTTTCTGGAAATTACACAAACAGCTTGGGGCTTAGCAGTCCTTGTTTAAAGCTTCCTTGTTAGAAATCCAGTCCAGAATAATGAAGCAGAAATGAAGACCAATATAGTCCATGTACAGAGTCTTTATCATTTCTTCCATGAGAAATAACAGGGCGATTCCAGACTGGTGCTGGGATCCCAATCTTGCAATCCAAACTTTCCCTGACAAAGCTTGGACAGATTTCAGATAAAAAGGATTGGATCCAAGGCTTCTTTTATAGTCTTTTATCAGGCTGTCACAGACTTTTGTCAGCAAGTGTTTCCCTGTGTGAACAATAGGTAATCTCTTGTGTCTTTGAAGTAACCACCTATTTCCTGGATACACATTGGTAACTATTCATTAAACAGTTAATAGACAGTTTACTTAAATCTCAAAGAGAAATACAGAATTAGATTATTACACCCAAAGTTAATCGAAATGTTAAATATTCCATTTTGGTCTCTGAATCAATAGAACAATCGTAATAGACAGGAAAGCAATCTATCTACATTGTTAATCTCTAACAAGATATAGGTAAACAACATCAAATAACTATCAACACTTGCATTTCAAAGCTCTAGTCTACTTATAAGGCATGGATGGCCCTCATTACCATTTGTATTTTCCTTTAATATGTCTTAAAGGTTGGATTTGGGCCATGCAGCTTGCAAAGTTGCTTAGCCTTTCTGGCCCAGTGTCACAAAAGGTTAATAACAGGCTTTATAAACCATTGTTGTTTTCTCCTGTGGGTTGCAGCTGGATGAGAGGAGAGGTGGCGAATTACCCTTTGTCCGTGCCATTTCATCTCCAACATGCCCCATCCAAACTTGGAGCACTGGAGCGTTGTGAAGGAGTTTCAATGGAGATGGGGTGTGGAAAGGGGAACATTCCACAGAGGTGCATTACAGCACTTTCTATGTCCCTATACCTGTGCAAATGGGGCCTTTTATAATGTAATAAATTTAACTAAGGACCATGTCATGCACTCAGTTTTTTCTCTGAGAGGGAATGAAAGGAGCAGAAAACCTGCTCCTTTGGCCAGAGTTCTGCTGGAGGAAGAAGGACTGAGCCAACATGACATCATTGTCCCTCCATCCCTCTCCCCTCCTGACTCTGTGGAAACCCCTCCATACACCTTCTCTTCATGTTGGCTCTTTAGTTACAGGGCATGGGGATGAAGTCAGAGAAGATCCTCACTTTGTGGCATCATCCCCTGAAAATCTGCGGGGCTTTCCTCAGATCAGATAATGGTAACCCATGTCAGCACTATCTTAAATGGCTGCTGCTCTGCACCTTCAAATCCACCTGACTTGGGTTAGCAGCAGCCAGTATTGAGCTGTCCTGTGTGATATTTTTTGCTTAACTGATTTGTAACCCTAATTGTAAACACTTATTTAGAGGTGTGTGAAATAGTCAGAACAAGAAAGAGTGCTCAAAATGCCAGTTTTTCACATACTATTACATACTTGGAAAATGGATCTCTCTTGCTCAAAAATTACCTGTGTTGTGTGATTTTTTCACATGAAAAATGGCCTCTTCATACGGTAAAAATGAGGCCATTATCAAATTAAAATGAGTCTTTTCCAAGTGCAAGGTGGCTTCAGAATCCAAAGTTCAGAAATGGAATATTGGCTCATTTTATATAGCTACTTTTTTGAATTTCATGGAAAATATAATTTGAAAAGAAAATTGCCCCCTAATCAAATGACAAGAAGTTTTAATGTAAAATGTCTTGGGAAAATGTTCACCTGTTTTGCACGGATTCTACTTCATGATGATTTGAAGTATCATTCGGAATTGTGATAGATGACAAATTAATAACAAATGAACGAATTTTCAGAATGTATTTTTTCTTGGATTATGTACCCAAATATATTCTCTTCTGGTAATATTAGCAGCAAAAGATACTTTTTTTCTCAGTGTAACTGTCTTGTAGAGACCAATATCTGATCTTTATTACGCTGGTGTAAATTGACTGAAGTCAATGGATCTAGTCTGGATTTATACCAGTGTAAGTGAGATAAAGTTCTGGCCCTAAATACTGATATTCTTTTGGATGAGCACAAGTGCTTCTAGACAATTTAAAAGCAACAGAAACAAGACAGTAAATTTAGATTTTGGGGCATTGGGAAAGATTTAACTGTGTGTAGAATTTCCTGGCTATAGATTTTTACTTTTGATTTTCACTATTGTTTCCAGAACAACATTAGGATGTATAGAGCCATTTCCTCGATACTTTCTTAAGTAAGGAAGAAAAGGTTGATCTGCTCTAGGAATTGCACTGCATGTAGGAAAGCAGTGAGGAGGAATCCTTTATCAAATGTGGATAATGGTTTCTTAGACCATCTATACTACTCTCCCTCCATGCTATATTCACTTTCTGCTGAATGTGGCCAAGTGAAAGGGAAGTGGACCATAGTGTGACATGTAAACTGCAGGAATGTCCTCTCATTCCCATTCAGTAATATGCATAGTGACTGGGAATCTACATGAACATTTTTTTGCTGGCTCCCTTTCAACTCATGAGCAATACATCAGTGTTATTGAACTCAAAAGAGTGCTCATCATGCAACACAGTTGGCTTTTGTATTGAATCATAGCCATAATAACATGCCTTTAGAGCAAGTCAGCTCTCTGTGAAGGTGTTAACATCTAATCAACACTGATGGAGACTCTACTTTATTCTGGGGATGTTCCTTGTTAGGAATAGAAACAGTGCAGAAACAAAAAAATTCCCTTGGAAGTATAAAGTGCTTCAGTCATTCAGATGTACTTATTTTCCTCAGTTGTTCCTGTTCAAAAAGGAGTCATAACAATACTGATCATATTCCTTGTCCGTTATAATGTCCTCTGTCTCTGCAGTAGGATATGGTTCATGGTTTGAGCATGTGCAAGAATTCTGGCAACATCACATGGACTCCAATGTACTTTTCCTCAAGTATGAAGATATGCACAAGGTAAACCAGATATTATAAATAATTTTCTATAGCCTGATACTGTTCGTGATTCAGATTAATCAAATTAGGAGTCTAAAGTCAGGCTCCTAAGTCTATATTTAAGTTCTGAAACGTGTGGCCTAATTTTCCAAAGCACTGATCCCAGCAGCATTCACCGTCTTTCATGTAAGCTGTGAAGTGCTTAGCACTTTTTGAAAATCAGATAATTTATTTAAGAGCCTAAATAAGGATTTAGGGCCAGATCCACCAGACGGAAGTACCTAAGTCTTGGGTTTAGGCACCGAAGTCTCAGTTTTGGCTCCATTTCGATCCACAAAACTGATGCCAGGCCCTGCAGGCACCTAAGGTTTCCTAGGCACCTATGTTTCTGCCTCTGGGCATTTGCTGGTTTTCCAATATTTGAGTTTGGGGAATTCAACTTTCACATTCAGGAAAGGCACTAGCACAGGATGCTATTTTGCAGTTGCAACCTTAACTCCACCGTAGCACATTTTTCGCATTTGTATATTTAATCTTGACATCTATTAACTTTTACTTGTTTTTAAATATTTTCTTACAGGACCTTGCAACAATGGTTGAGCAGCTGGTGAGATTCTTGGGAGTTTCTTATGACAAAGCACAGCTGGAATCCATGGTGGAACATTGCCACCAACTCATTGACCAGTGCTGTAATGCAGAAGCCCTTCCAGTTGGCAGGGGTATGTGTAATATACACACTGACTTCTTAAGATGGACATTACAAAAGGACAGGTGATGGATTGATAACGTCCAGGATGTGTTGGCAAATTATTGTCCTTAATTAGATCTAAAATGTTTTTGAAACAACCTAGGGAAAATTATCATTAGTCTGATATGAACTCTGATCATTTAGTATTGGAACAAAGAAGGAGTGAAAGTGATTTAAAAGAAAATAAAAACATCCAGGGTGAACATTTCACATTTACAAATATTTTAAAGAGATAGGGCCAACTTCACCAGTGGTGCAAGTGGGTGCAACCCCACTTACTTTAAATGTGTTGTCTCTGCTTATATCAGTGATAAATTTCACTCTAAAAGAAGCATTGAACTGAAAAAAGAAAAACAATCAAAACACAACCTGGTTGTAACAGGGAGATGAACGTCTAGCAGCAGCAAAGATAACCACTGCATAGATTTTAAGGCCAAAAGGGATCATTAGACCATCTGGTCTGATCTCTTGTATAATACAGGCCATAGAAATTCACCCGGTTACTGCGGCATTGAGCCCAATAACTTGTGTTTGATTAAAGCATCTCTTCCACAACAGCATAACTTCTTGATTTGAAGACAACGAGAGGTGGAGAATCTATCCTTTTCCTCGGTAGCTTGTTCCAATTGTTAATCACCCTCACTGATTACAATGTGTGCCTTGTTTCTAACTGGAATTTGTCTGACTTCAGCTTACAACCCTTGGTTCTTGTTATGCCTTTATCTGCTAGATTAAATAGCTCTTTGGTACCCTGTATTTTCTCCCTGTGACAGTACTTATACATAGTAATCAATTTATCTCTCAGCCGTCTTTCTGATAAGCTAAACAGATTGAGTTCTTTAAGTCTCTGACTGTAAGGTATTTTCTCCAGCCGTCAAATCACTTTTGTGGCTTTTTCTTCATCCTTTACAATCTTTCAACATCCTTTTTAAAACATGGACACCAGAACTGTACACAGTATCCCAATATTGGCCTCAGAGAATGCTGAATACAGATGTAAAATCACCTCCTTACTCCTACTTACTACTCCCCTACTTATACATCCAAGGATAGCGTTAGCCCTTATTGCCACAGCAACACACTGGGCATAATAGGATAGTTGTTAGACTGATAGCTAACGATAGGATAGTGAAGTCAGAATTTGGTCTGGGAACTCACTTTTCAGAGTCTCTTCTTCCCAGGATATCGTCCCTCCATTCTATAGGTATGGCCCACATTCCTTGTTCCTGGATGTGTGATCTTGCGTTTTGCTTGAATGGGCCCAGTTTACCAAGTGATCCAGATTACTCTGTATGACTAGCTGTCCTCATCATTACTTACTACTCTGCCAATCTTTGTATCATCCACAATTTTATAAGCAGTGATTTTATGTTCACTTCCCAATCATTGATAAAAATATTGAGCGGCACTGGGTCTAGAACGATCCCTACAGAACCTCACTAGACACATCCCCATTGAGTGATGGTTCACCACTGACAACTATTTTTTGAGATCGGTCAGTTAGTCTGTTCTTAACCCATGTATTGAATGCTGTATTGATATGTATAGTGCTATTTTTCAAATCAGAATGTTGTGTGATACTAAGTCAAATGCCTTACAAAAGTGTAAGTATATTACATCTACGTAGTTACTTTCATCAACCAAATATGTAGTCTCATCATAGAATGAAAACAGGCTTTTTTGACAGGATCTATTTTCCATAGAGCCATGCTGACTGGCATTATTTCCCCTCCTTTAATTCTTTAATGATTAAATCCTGTATCAGCTTTTCCATGGTTTTGTTCAGGACTGACAACAGGCTAATTGATCTACAATTACCTGGATCATCCCACTTGCCTTTGTTGAATATTGGCATGACGTTAGCACGTGATCAGTCTTTACAAACAACTGCCTTTATAAGGCAGCTCCTTATTTTCATCTGAAAAATCTGTTATTCTGAAAGCCTGGCATGGAAAGATACCATATATACTGTAGAGCAGTGGTCCCCAAACTGTGGGGCTCATCCCCCTAGAAGGACATGGAGGAACATTCAGGGGAGGCACGGCAGGGTTGGGCCAGGCCCCATGGGGTGTGGGGAGGAAGCGCCACTCAGCCCCACTCTGCCCCCAGCTCCACTCAAGCTTCAGCCCTGCCCCTGATTCCTGACCGCAGCTCCGCTCCTGGCCCCGGCCGCAGCCTCTGCTCCCAGCAGCAACCCCAGCTCCCTTCTGCAGTGCCGTCTCCTAGCCCTGCTGTGGGCCCCCCACCCAGCTGCAATCCTACTCTTGGCCCCAGCCACAGCTCCAGCCTTGGGCCTGGCTCCTGACCATGGCTCCTGGGAGCGGGCATGGGCAGATTACATTAAGGGAAAGCAGGGGCACGACTTAAACAGTTTGGGGATTACTGCTGTGGATCACTGTGCTGTGCTGTCATTCGAGTAGCAGACTGGGAATCAGAACTCCTGAGATCTATTCCCTGCTCTGTATTTGATTTGCTCTGCGACCTTGCGTCATTGTGTGCCTCCATTCCCCTGTCTGAACACAGGTATGAAAATCATTCTTATCTGCCGCAGACTGTGTGTTCAGTGTGGGAAACGATGCATTCTTAACTCAAGTTAACTAATGAGGTACAATCCTAGTGAAGAGAAGGCAGTTTGTAGTTTTCACATGAGTTAGCTGGCTGAGATAAAGGACTAGCTTCCCTTCTCCCTCCTCCTCCCTGCCCCAGTGCAGGTTCTGTCTATACTGGCAAGATAGCTCACTGTAAAAAATCCACGGGGCTAGACCCACAAAGGAGACGTAGGCTTAGCATTGCGATGCCTAACTTTAGTCATCCTGCTGCCTACTGGAATCTCCAGCCCTGACAGAGGCACCCAGGCTCCCTGTACAGTGAATGGGGACAGTGAGGTGCCTAAGAACGGCAGTCACAAAAGCCAGCACACTGTGAGGAGCCACCTAAGCTAGCCGATCGGAAATGGCAAAAAGAGGGGTGTGGTGTAAACCCTGCCCCTCAAAGGAGTTAGGCACCTAACTCCTGCTTAGGATTCACAGCCATGATCTCTCTCCTGGAGGGAAAACAGAGCAGAGATACTATCAGTTCCTCTGCCAGTTCACACACTGGCTTTCAGTACAATAGAATAGTTAAGTTAGAATTTGACCTGGCCATCCAGTTTCACAGAGGGCGGGGGGAGTAGGAGGAGGAGATAAAGGCAGTCATACCTTCCTTTTCATCCCCAGCTGTGGCTAAACAGCTGAGCAGAGGCAAGGGATGGGGCCATAGCGCTGGTGCTGCTGCTTCCTCGCTCCCTGATCGGCTTCTACGGAGAGAGGTTTCACTGGCCTTTTGAATGGCAGCCATGGGGACAGAGAGCAGGGCTGTGGTGAGAACACTGCAACCTGTCAGTCCTCAAATGGAAGTGCAAAGTAGCTTCTCTGCAGGCCAACCTGTCTGCATGGCATCCAGACGAACAGGTGCAGTGTGAGGGTCTGCCCTTCGTGATCCCACCCTGGTGCTGTTGCTGCTATCTATTGTTTTACATTAGACCCTACAGGCCCCAGTCAGGGATCAGTAGCCCTTTGTGCTAGGCTCTATACATAAGCTCTTATTTTATGATAGAGAAGGGAGCAACTGTAGCCAACTTAACACCTGGTAATTTATTTGCTGTCTGCTTTTTATTAAAATTTTGTTTTGAATTCATTTTGATTGCTGTCTTTGGCTTTTGCAATGTTTTGTTCCTTCAAAATGCAACTTCATTAATGGCAGTTTTGTTCTCCTCTGTTCATTTATGTGATGTAGAATGGTAGCAATAACACAACAGCTTACTGCAATTTGTTCCAAATATTTTTAATTTATCATCAACTACATTTATGTTATTATTTTGCTTTATTTTGGTTCTTTAATTTTTTTTTCTTTTAGCACATTGATCTTTACTCTGAAGAAAACCCTGAGCTGCTGTGAAAGCAGGGCATTTTGATTAGCTATGTTACTTATGTTTGCTTCATATCACATCATAAATTACACAGTTGCATGATTCAAATGATAAACCAGGTGGGTGACTTTTTGATAAGCTATCACTCTATATGGTTGAGATAGTTACTAGGAAAATACACTATCGTACATTCATTTTATAAAACTTGTAATTTGTCCATAAGATATCATTAGAGAGATTCAGAAATAACAAGGTTCTTCGCTTTTCTTATCTAGACAAAGGAAGAAACCTTTTTTATTACCTAAAGGATAACATATGATTTTATGTTGCACAGTGTACTGTATTTGTCCCATATTTATTGCTAGAGCACAACTGAAATCAATACCTGGCTTTTGTGAATGCAAGAATGTTTTTTATTAATAGTACTAACTGCCCTGTTTGACACAGGAAAGCTAGTACCAGCACTTATTTGCCAAAAGCTGTCAGATTAAACATTTTCAGTCAGTTTCAAAGCCTTGATTTTAGGGGATTGAAAATGAAAAGTCTAGTAGTGGATTATATTTTGAGGGGTTCTAGGGAAAGGTTTATTTCACAGAATGACACTTGTCATGTGTAATAACTAATTTCACTTCAAGTCACTGTGCAATTGGTGAGATACTCATTGCTAACTTTTTGACAAAGCTCACGGATAATTATGTCCTTGGATCCAATTATGTAGCTACAAAATATAAGCAACTGTCATTAAATTAACTGGGAGTTTCTCATTTACATCAAATGCATAATTGGGTCCCCTGTGTGTAATTTTTGGTCTTGTTAATATGATTAAGTTCTGTGGTAGCATTGTCCTGATTCTCCTCCCTGTTACAGTAGTTTAACAACCTTGCTTTTAATAGAGCTAATCTTCACTTAAACCAATGTAAGTAAGAAGAGAATCAGGCCTTCTAACGCCCAACACCATGGTGGATTAATTATATAATATGAGCCTGACCCAACACTATGTTACTCCAGTTGATTTTGACTGAGTTAAAGTGGCATCAAATCAGAATGACGCAATGGTGAATAAGGCCTGGAATGTTTGACTGGCAATTTTGATATTGTTTTCAGGTCATTTTATTAGTTGGATTCAGTAGAACAGTAAAAATATTTTATACAAGGAGCCAAATTTTCAAACATGGATGGCTAAAGTGCACCCACAGAAAATATGCAGACACTCATTATTCATGCACAATTCATATTTATATGCACAAACTGAGAACCTGGATGCATATTTTTGTAGGCATAATTTAGATACTCATCTCTGAGAAATTGCCTCATTGTATTTGTACAATCATAAGCACCTTTTATACATCAACTGAACATAAAGTAAAAGCATTTAACAATCTTCAGTGTTATTTTATTCTCTTCTGGGTATGTTCTTCCACCAATATATGATGAAGTTTCAGCGACCATGTAAATACATCCCTTATTCAAAAGGGGATAATTAAACCTCTATTTTATGAACACCAATTTTTTGAACTACCTGTTATAAGAACCATTTTTCCTGACAGGAAAAAAGAAATCACATAATAAAAGTGGTGTTGATGAAAAACAGTGAACATCCCTTCCTGTTCCGCTGCCTTCAGCGCATTGGAAATCCCTTTGTAGTGATTTGAAGAATGAGAAGAAAGCGAGGCTGTGCACCAGTGCTTAATTTGTAATGAAAGAGGTGCTGGGGCTCAAGCTAGGAGGCCAGAGAGCTGCGGCTGCTGGCTGAGCACTCAGCTCTGAAGGCAGTGCTGCCACCAGCAGCAGGGCAGAAGTAAGGATGGCATGGTATGGTGTATTGCCACCCTTACTTCTGTGCTGCTTCTGGCAGCAGTGCTGCCTTCAGAGCTGGGTGGCTGGAGAGTGGTAGCTGCTGGCTGGGAGCCTAGAGTTGCCCGGGCTATGATCTGAGCCCCAGCAAGCCCCAGTGCAAATTAAGCACTGCCATGCACACTACTGTAGTGTATGCACTAGACTTACAGTAATTTTGAGATGTGAAATTATGAACTCCTCAATCTCCAATTAGTTTATAAAATTAGCATTCTACTGTAATAATATTCAAAAGAAATTTGGTACCCGTTATTCTTATTTAAAGATAGAGTGCCAAATCCTGCAAGGGGATGAATGCTTCCTGGATAAAATTCACCACTGTGCAGATGACTGGCCCAAGGAATGTGGTACCTATTTAGAATGCTTCAGTGGGATTTATTGAGGTATATGAATGAATCACCCCTCCTGCAAAAGCTGAGCACCCCAAGTCTTATTGAAGTAAATGAGACTAGAGCAGTGGTTCTTAACCTTTCCAAACTACTGTACCCCTGAAGCCTGAGTCCCACCCCCACGGGGCTGAGGCATGTAACTTAGTTTCATGGCGCCCCTGTGGCTCCAGGCAATTGCCTTTCTTGCCACCCCCAATACCAGCGACCCCTCTAGAACTGTCACAACCCCCAGGTTGAGAAACACTGGACTAGAGGTTGATCTGCAGTTTACAGGAGGTGCCTAGTACCTCATATTATCAGACATGTAATTTTAGAAAACCATCATATCACTAATCTGACTTATGTTCTTTCTCTGTATTTCAGGCCGAGTTGGGCTATGGAAAGACATCTTCACTGTGTCAATGAATGAGAAATTTGATTTAGTTTATAAGCAGAAGATGGGAAAGTGTGACCTCACGTTTGACTTTTATTTATAAAAAATATGCATGCATACAATATCCAGATACTAGCTAGAAGTGCTTTATGCATTCGTTTATTACCTGCAGGACAAACTACTGTAGCTATTATGTGTAACAAGACTTAAAAACAAACAAAATCTAAGTAAACCATAGGAAACACTATTATTCTTGATCCTAAACAGCTGTTTATCCTTCAGTGTTTTAATCCTTTGTCAACATGCAAGAATTTCATAGACAATACAAGAATACTCAGCTGTTATGGAATGTATTATATAAGTATAAGGTATGTATCATATATGCAACTAGAATGTACACTTTTTTCAGCCCCACATTGATTATTTAATGTATTTTATAGAAGCTTTTCACTGGAAACCTAAATAAATTTCAGTAAACCAAATAATTTATTTCAGAGGGAAATCAGTAACAGGCCAAAACTGTATGCTAGAATGATCTCAGGGGTTAGCTGTCACATTTATTTTTATAGTTGGAATGTCAAGGACAGAACAATCCTGTCCCAAACTAATAATGGATAAATATGGGGGTTTCCTTTAATATCAACACTTCCACTATTTGTATGATTTCTGAGTGGATACCATTCGCTGGCATACTTTGCAAGACAGATTCTGTTATGAAACATAACTGTGGTTGTCACTCCACGCAGACATGCTCTTATATCTAATAAGAGCTGGCTGTATTAATTGGGAATGAAATTCATCCCTGTGAAGAGGACGGCCAACATAAGGGCCTGTTCACCACTTAAGTGTCACTCAAGCCCTCACCATAGGGTTTAAGTAACACTTAAGTGGTGCATGGGGCTTGTGCTGGTTAGGAGTCAATTTCTCCCAGGGTTTCTGTGGCACATGCTGGTCTCTTGCACAGGTCTGAGTTTCACCCATTGAGAATGATCCTCTTAGGTAAGGAGTGCTTTCTGCCAGATACTGTGCACCATCAGATCTCATTGAAATCATGGGAATTGAGGGAACTTAGTATTTTTATCATTTCTAGATCCATTCAGATATAAGTTGAAGATGGATGTACATGCTGGTACAAATACGTAAATAAACTAGCAGGTCTTGAAGAAGAGATTTTAAGGATACTCCAGCAGATGGGAGTATAACACAAGTGATAGTATTTATGCAGAATACAGTTGCAGTAACTGACTGTCAGCCATTAATAGTCTGAATTATAATCAGGATTCGACTTTATTTCTTTTAAGTCTTTTTATTTTCCTAACTTGCCTGTGGGCAGTTACATACATCGCTGGGCACAGGCTTCTATGACAATGAGATTCTACAGAATTATTGGATCTTTGATCCTTCAGTTAATTACATTTGTATTTTTAGGTTCTCAGCTGCAGAAGGTCCATTTTGCTAGCCTTACAGTACATCTCACCAAAAGCTGTGAGGAAAGACTAGCAGATTTTAGCATTTTGATTCTGTTGGAGAATAACCTGTCAATACAGCAATTGGCAAGTGGCATGGCATGATGTGGCTTGACAACACCTTTCCTTGTATATTTGTGAGTGAAACTGCTTTCAGTGAAATTTTATTTCTATTTTTATATTTTTTAGTACTGTATGAATATTAAGCACTACACACTATACTTCTGTGCTTGCTTGCGTGTTTAATAAAGACATGTTCCATGCATGGTGGTTTGCTCATTTGTTTCATTAACATTTGCAGATTGAAAAGTGTCTCCTTTTTGAGATCGTTTTGTCCTTGTCAAGTATCAAAAGGCCAGATGCACATGCAAAATAGCTCCTGAATGTTATAGTTTTGCTTTCAGGATTGTGAACAAGGTGAGTGGCTCATGGCTACACTTGCTCTTGCCTACATCATGACCCTTTCTCGCCTTACTGGTTGAAATTCACCCTTGTGCAGAAAGCTAGTTCAAGGTTCATGCCCACATAAGTCGCACGTAAGCTCTGGTTTAAGGTTTTGGGGCTAAATCCACAAAGAGACTTAGGCGTTACAGTGCTCAGAGTTGCAATGCCTAACTGTAGGGTACCTTGCCACACGGTGGAATTCACAGCCCTGAGTCAGGTGTACAATTCCTGGGGAGAGCTATGCATCTGAGAATGGGAGGCACAAAAGCCAGTGAGCCTGAGCCTTGGCTAGCCAATAGAAAATGCTGAGAGGGGTCTCAGGGACATAGGCATCTAAATCTGGGCTGGATGCAGGCATCTGTCTCCACTTGGGATTCTCAGCCACAAACCCTCTCCTGGAGTTAGGCACCCAAAGCATTTCTTTCAAGAAATGCAGCAGCGCATGTCTAATACCACCTAAAATGATAGCCCAGAGATAGTCAATTATTTTTTGTCAAGGTCCAAATTTCTTGGTCAAGGTATAGTCAAGGTCCAGACTCCAGAGAAACATTTTTCACACTGCAATAACAATAACAATAATAAATTTAAAAAAAAAAAAGAAAGATTTCGGGGTCTGTTCAAAAGTGTCTGGTGATCTAGATGTGGCCTGCAGTCCACCTATTGATTACACCTGCCCCCAGCCCTTATAACAGTTAGCTCTAAGGTTGGTGCCCTTAGCTGGCTGTAGGAGACCACTGTTCAATTCCGTCTTTTGTGAAGAAATAATTTGAACTTGGGTTTCCCACCTCTCAGGTGAATGCCCTGACCACTGGACTATAGACTGAGTCTCTCTCTGGCCCAATGCATATTTAATTATTGATTCACATAGAATAGCTTCAGTGTGAAAGTTTGAGACAGATTCACCCTTAAGTCCTTTGTGAATCTGGGACCTGGAACCTGATCCAAATGGGTACGCTACATAGGCTTTGTGCTGGCCCTCTGAATTTTCCCCACAGAGAATGCATATAATAAAAATGACTGAAAATAGAACAGAGAGAAGAGAGGAGGGGGCGTCAGAAAATTCACATGAAATGTTCTTGATAACCACACTAAAAAATTATCAAATTTTATCATTTTTACTTTATGTTGAAATAACATTTAACTAGCTTGCAACAGCAATTGGAACTTGGTTGTGATGAGTTTTGTTGTTTAATTACTCAACTCAGCTGGCATCTAATGTTATGATTCTGGAAAATACAAGAGGAGGAGCTGGATCGCTCACGCTGTTAATTGTAATGAAACTAAAAATGTGCTGTTAATATGCAGAGGCTACTGTTCTTGTGATCAATGCCATATAAGGCGCTGGGGACCCTCAACTCCAGCTGAACACACTGAGAATTGAAGGCACTCAGGACTTCGTAGAACCAGTCCCTTGGTGTGCAGAAATGCTTTAGGTATTATTCCTGAGGGCCTTGATTCATCTGGGTAAGACTGGCAAACTGTGACGGCTCAAAGAGAGGAGAAAACATGATAAGCACGGACTCATGGCTAACAGGGGTGAAGAAGGGTCTGGGTTCCATTCCTGGCTGTCACAGGGGGCTGAGGTAACTCAGAGCCATCCTAAGGCAGCTTTAAGTTATGACAGGGATTGAAGTATCTCCTTGGAAAGCTCCAGGGCTGTGCTGAGTTCTGCTCCAGCACACCTGAGGATCTAGTTCTCATCATGTATCCCTGCTCAGAGCAGGTTTAATCAATAGGGTGCTTAAAATGCCAGCAGCCTGCCTAAACTAGGGCTCCCAACAGTGCTAACGGCATGGTTCTAAGAAAGTATTAGTACTGGTAAGAACCTTTGGCAAAATTTCCCTTGTGTTGGAAAGGCTTGAATGGCCTGAATACTTTGTTAAGTATTAGAGAGACAGAAAAGGAAGCTAGTGAGCAATCACTAAACAGTCTTACTCTAATGGTATGCAGCCTTTTCTGTGGATTAGTAACGTGACAGAGGTTATAGGCACTCAATAGTCCAGGCTATAATTATAAAGATTTATATGCATGATTCATTATTATCATCAGGCACTCAGATTCTTCCCTCATCCTCACCTATGTTCACTTTAGTAGCCATAAGTAAAGATTTTGGAGGAAGGCTTTAAAGAACAGCCCTGCCCTCTCTATTGAAAGGGGGAAGGCTAAAAAAGAGACTCCTCAAGGTTTAAAACAAAAAACCTAGCAGTGACCTCTACTGTAAAAGGAAGTGCTCATCTATCAGGAGATGTAAGTTGTTGCTGGGGGACACAGAGCAGAGATGTTATAAATAGTAATACTGCTCTTCAGCATTGTACTTTCTCTTACTCAATAATCCACTCAATTTCTTTAGAGTACATGCATAGACTGGTGACCTCTAGTGGTCAAATCGCAAATGTACACAGATTTATTTTTTCTGATGCAATGCAGATGATGCAGACCAAAGGCACAACTATCTCCACATAATGGAAGAAAAGACATCTGGATATGCCGGTGGTATATTAGCTGACAAGGGAGAAGGACACTATGAAAATAGGCTCTTTTGTTAAAGAATGAGAGAATCTCTATGTCACCGTGTGTCTGGCCCCTGTACATGAAGCAGGTCCAGTGCCACTGTGCCAGAACAGGGGCTCCCATTCAGCCAGTTAAGAGGGCAGGGCAGTACCAGGGACTATAAAAGATCAAGTAGAATTTGCAAAACAGAGAGACCTGGTGAATCACCTGGATGAGTGAGAGTTGGAAAGCGGGGGAGGGGGCAGGGAGGTGACTGCTACCAGAGCCAAGAGATAGTATGTGGTTCATGGGGGAAGGATGGAGGTGGGAGAGCAGCAAGAAGGATTTACTGGCTGGTATCCCGAAGCCAGAGTGCCAGGTCTGGAGAGGGCTGAAGGTTGGAGAGCAGCCAGGGGAGTTGCCTAAGCCAGAGCCAAGGGTCCAAGATTGCTGAAGGCAGGGAAGCAGTGGATAGGGTTTATCTGCTGACATCATGCCAACAAACTGGACCCAGGGGACCACTGAGGGAGCCAGGAGGAGAGAGGGATGCTTTTCTGATGAGGGTGATCCCCAGCAGAGAGGCTGTGGTGGGGGTGGGGTTGCTGAGAAGAAAGGTGCAGCACTCCAGCTGTCCTGGCAGAAGAGGACTGACAAAAAGTCTGGGTGTGGCAGAAGGTGCCAGTGTGTGGTACGTCGGGTGTTGAGGGAGGAGATGTCTTACAATGTTAATGACTACTTGCATTTGGGGTGACAAATGGACTCGGTGTTGGGACTTCTGATTTGGACCATTTGTGGAACGTTTTGTAACAAACCAGCCCCAAGAAGGGGGAAACTACAGAGATAAGAGAGACTGACATAGAGTCCTTTGGGCTATGTGAGGGGGGGAAAAGTGAGGAAGGTGCACCTGGTGTGCCATAGCTGGCTGCAGGAGGATGCTCTGGGAGTAGTACAAAGGGTAAACTGTCAGTCAAGGGTCCACGTGACCAGAGGGCCCGCCTTACCCGCCTCTGTTACCGGAATTTCCGCCTCAATCGGGCTCCCGACTTCCGGCCCCGCCCGCCGAGACCACGCCCCTTGACCTTTAGGCCACGCCCCTGAGCTTTAGGCCACGCCCCTCACCCGTCCCTCCCCCCAAGGCCCCACCCCACTTGGTCACCTGACATCCAGGCCCTCCTTGGGTTATGACGTCCTGGTCAAGATGGACCAATGGGAGAAGGTTATCCTTCGAGAGCGGGATTGGTCCCAGAGGGGGACCTGACCGGAAGCGGGCGGTGTGCATTACACGCCAAGAGCGGGGGTTGGGGTGTTTGAATTTGTGCCAAGAGCTGGGATTGGCCCAGAAAGGGCTGGGGGAGGAGCGTGGTGTCCCCATCCCCAAGGGGAGCGGGCTTAGGCCGTCCCAGAAGGGAAAGGTGCACCAATGGGGATGTTCGGACGGCGGCGGCGCAGCCCCCGGAAGTTTTGGGGCCTTTAAAGTGTCTCATTTTCGAGACAGCGTGGTTCACAGCTCGTGGAAAAAAACGCCGAGAGGGGAACATGGACACCTTCACCACCCCCGTGAGGCCTTCGAAAATTGTTTTGGCTCCTCAGTTCTTGGCCCCCAGGCTTAGAAACCGCCACCTTAGCGACAGTTCCGAGGAGGAGAGCCCTGTGGCCCAGCCTTTGTTCGACATGCTGGAGACGCCCGACGAGCCTGACGGCCTCACGCTGTCCGTGCCCCTGGAGGAAGGCGAATTGCAGGAGGCGCCGGCGGGGCAGGCTGAAGGAAGAAACGAGCCTCAAGTAAAGGACCGAGCAGGGTTGGTGGGTGGTGGGGGTTAGTAACCGAGCCGGGTACTGTAAATCTAAAAAGCCAAAGCCAAGCCGTAGAGACTTACAGCTATTTCTTTTTTTGAAAAATCTCTCGACAGGTCGACAATGCCTGGAAGGAGGGGGACGTGGATGCCTTCACCACCCCCGTGAGGCCTCCGGATTTTGTTTTGGCTCCTCTGGTTTTGGCCCCCAGGCGTAGAAAGCGCTACCTTAGCGACAGTTCCAAGGAGGACACCCCTGTGCCCCAGCCTTTGTTCGACACGCCGGAGATGCCCAACGAGCCTGACGGCCTCACGCTGTCCGTGCCCCTGGAGGAAGGCGAATTGCGGGAGGCGCCGGCGGGGCAGGCCGAAGGAAGAAACGAGCCTCAGGTAAAGGACCAAGCAGGGTTGGTGGGGGTTAGTAACCGAGCCGGGTACTGTAAATCTAAAAAGCCAAAGCCAAGCCGTAGAGACTTACAGCTATGTCTTTTTTTCTGAAAAATCTCTCGACAGGTGACCACAAACAACATTGCATCAGACAGCACAGATGAAGCAGCCTGTTTCTGCTCAACACCGAAAGAAATCGTTGCAGGGGATGATGGTTATACGGCGTTTAAGAGGAGTCTCGGCATGGAACTGGCTGAGCCTGTGCCACAGCGTCAGCGTAAAAAAGTCATGCGGGCTATTGTACGTGTTGCTGTTTCTGTTTCTGTTACCCTGAATTACTGTCTTAGTGAAAAACTTTTTGAAGATTGTGAGGGTTGTGTCATAGACGCTCCAGGCCAAAGGGACCACGACTGCGTGACTTGGGCTTCAGAGGATATAAACTGCAAGCTTCGGGACCTGTGTGCTGAACTATGTTTTGAAAGTCTGTTGAATTCTATTATAGGCATAAGTTATATTCTAGAGTGTCTGTGCTTAACTGCAGAACATTTAGATAAGGGGGTGGAGTTGGTAAAGGCTGTACAATTTGCTCAAGACCCATGCGGTGTTCTTAAAGAAATGACCAAACCGGAGGATGCCTGTTTAGAGCGTTATATGAACCGTTTGGTCCGCACAAAAAGTTACAGAGTTTTACTTAGGAGGCAGGCTTTTTGTAATAAATCCAAAAGGATTAAGTTAGAGAATGGTGACGGGCTCTATACACAATAGCAGGCTTGCTAGCTGTAAATAAAAGTATTGAAAAGGGGTTTGTGACTATCTGTGTTTCTGTAAGATGACCTTTGTGGGCCTTATATGTACATAATAAATGTTTCAAAGTGGCAGCATGTTTTTTAAAAATTAATAAAAAAAGGTTTTTGTGAGAACCAGCTATTGTGTCTTTGTCTATTGACAGCGAAAAGCTGTAATGTTTGTAGTAGAAGCCTGTGGGGAGGGGAAAAAAACCAAAGAAACCAGGAATGTTTGAGGCACGGGTCTGATTTACCATCCCACCCCATATGATAGTGAACATTTTAAAATAAAAGCCTCAGGAATTGGTGGGTCATGACAAATTTAAAAATAGTATATTAACAACAACCAAAATAAAAAATCACATACCTTTTATATTTTGAAAAACATTTGTTGTAATAACATTTTAAAAGCTATGACTGTGGTACAAACATTTTAATTTAAAAAACACCCAAGCCATTCATTGCTATTTGCAGGGTCCTGCAGTTAGACAGTAACATTAAGGGGGGGAGGGCTTTTATGTATGGCCATTATTGTTTAATATTATAAGAAGGCCCCTACAAGAAAATTAAAAATTACCCCAGCCATGCATGTTACAAAAAAAGGGATATAGTGACTAAATCACCTTGCTAACTGGTCTTTGAAAGACTCAGAATGATATAAAAAACCCAACCTTAGATTTTTAAAATATTTTTCCTAACAGACACTATGTAAACGGCTGGACAAGTAGCCAGGCCTAAATAACAGGAATCTTTGTTTTTGTGAATTTCTCCAGATAACCTCTGAAGGGGATAGGTTATGGCATTCATTGCTATTTGCTGGGTCCTGCAGTTAGACAGTAACATTAAGGGGGGAGGGCTTTTTATGTATGGCCATTATTGTTTAATATTATAAGAAGGCCCCTACAAGAAAATTAAAAATTACCCCAGCCATGCATGTTACAAAAAAAAGGGATATAGTGACTAAATCACCTTGCTAACTGGTCTTTGAAAGACTCAGAATGATATAAAAAACCCAACCTTAGATTTTTAAAATATTTTTCCTAACAGACACTATGTAAACGGCTGGACAAGTAGCCAGGCCTAAATAACAGGAATCTTCCTTAGAGTTTGTTATTTCTCCAGATAACCTCTGAAGGGGATAGGTTATGGCATTCCTGTGCAAGTTCCCACTATTGAAACTGCTGGACAAGTAGCCAGGCCTAAATAACAGGAAGTGTTATTGTAAATCGTCCTTCGAGTTTGTTATCTTTTCCCAGCACTGGAAAGTTTTGTTTTAAAAACAATGTCAGTGGAAAATTTATAGGTGAATGGTAATCCTTTAAGAAATAAACAGTGGGAGGGTATAATTGTATGCATTTGTAGTTATTAATATTCATTTTATAGGTGTTTTGTAACCAAATAAGGATCTCTGGGGTGCTAATGGTAATGTGTACATTTACATACTGTTATGGATAAAAGTTGTGTAAAGTAACCCCACCCGCTTTTCCTTGCAAACCCCCAGGCGTGGAGGTGGAAAGAGCAGGCAATAAAGGTAGCATGTTTGATTATTCTAACATATATTATATAATGTTGCTTTTTTTGTTGTTCATGCTAGTCTTACTAAGAATGATAGGTGTTTTTATTGCAGTGTGATCTATTGATTATGGAATCCACCCCTTCAAGCACCCTTTCATCAGAGGGAGGTAAAGCCCTCTATTTTAACTATATAATTGGTGGGGAGGGTTTAATAGTTTGCAGGGTATCATACTAACTCAAATTATGCCTGTCTTTCATTTAAAAGATGCAGATACAAATGTTCCAGCTTGCTTGTATCCTGTGGTAGAAGGTAAATTGTGTGCTTTATTTTTAAAAAGCAGGTTGATTTTATGTTTCTTGAGGGCTAGTTCTTGACTGGAGGATTTTTAAAAAAAAAAAAAGTGGTTTATTAAGTTTGAGATGGTTTCTTGACTGGAGGATGTTTAATCTGATCACATGGCAATGTGTTTTAAAAAGTTGGTTTATTTTGTGAGCTATGTTAAGCAGTGTGTTTTTTGAAAAGTATTTGGGAGGGTTTTTAGTGTGAACACATGGAATTGGAAGGGACCCCAGGAGATTATGTAGCCCCCCCCTCCTCCTCTGCTCAGAGCAGGACAAACTGGAGATTGAACGCAGGATCTCATGCATGCAAAGCATGTGTTTTACCACTGAGCTACCTTAAGGGGCAATGTGTTTTAAAAAAGTTGGTTTATTTTGTGCAAGGGCTTGTTCTTGAAAAAAAAGTATTTTGGGGGTTAAAGCTGCTTGCAGGAATTAGTCTTACCACAGGGTGGGGGTAGAGATACTTGTGGATTTTTTAAGGTATTTTGAGTTGTGGGTTTAGAGATAAAGTATTTTGGAGGATTTTTACTCTGAGCATATGTTTAAAAAGATAGTTATGGTTTGGGGAACCTAGGGTAAAAGCCATGTTAGCTGTAATAGTGTGAAAGGTTAAACTATTTTATAATAATTTTTTCTTTTTTTCTTTATAGTACGGTCAAAACCTGAAAAAACTTTAGGCCTTAAAAGAAAAAGAAAAGAGGAAGATTCACCACTGTCAGAGCCTGACAGAGAGATGAAGTCCAGTAAATATATATATTTTTTAAAATTTTATGTAGCCGGTGTGGTACAGTTACATTTTCTAATAAAATGTTATATTTGATGCTAAATTGGTACATTTTGTTTTCCTAATTAGGCAAGGCCCACTGTCCTGACGCTGTTGTAGCTGAAGTTCCAAAGAACCAGAAATCTTCTCCAAGGCCGGCTCAAAGCAGCAAAGGCGCCCAGATGAAGCAACAGGAAAGCCCCGAGCTCAGATATGTCAAGCCAAAGGACTCTGGTAAAAAACACCACCACACCTCCAGTTTCTCAGCGGACGACACCACACCAAGCCCTGAGACAGCTGTGAGCGAAAACACACGCATTCACAAACCCGGAGCACTCGCTCTAGGGGTTGTGAATCAAAAACCAAGGGCTGAAAGCTCCTATGAGGCTGAGGTATTGGAGAAATATTGCAAACCAGGCCCCCGCCTCGATATGTCTGATGCAGTTCTTAGTTATTCTAAAGAACTATGGGGAAAATATGACGCTTCATTCAGAGCACACTCGGACGCCCGTGACGCTTCATTCAGAGCGCAATTGACTTCAATGAGAGAGGACATGGGCGAATATCACACTTCGTTCAGAGAGCTGATGGGCACTGTATTTTCCAGAAACCCTGTAAATAATGCAAAAGCTCTTAATAAATACACTGAAAAATATTTCAGTTTTCCAGAGTGTGGTTCTGAAACCGCACAGGTGGTCACGATAAGGGGTACCCGACTGTTAAAGTGTAACCAAAAAGGGGGACACCATTTGAGGGATAGACGGACGGCTGCCAAAAAGTTACGGGCCAGGGTTATTGCAAAAATTTTAAAAAAGGCTATAAAGGTGATGAGAAGAAAAAAAAAAAAAAAGAAATGCCCCCTAGCGAAGATTTTCAAACTGGAGCATCTGAGAACGGGGAGGTGGAAACCGGCTCTCTAGGGGGGTCCCCAGCTGCTCCCTTGGAGCCTGACGTAGAAGATGACCCCGTAGAGGAACCACCAAATGACCCAAACCACGATGTGTATATGGAGCGGGTGAGAAGCTGGCAAAGGGAATTACCTAGATTTAGGGGTACGGTGTATAATGAGGAATTTCGTTTTGTCAATCTTGAGCGAATCAATTCAGCTGAGCAGGTCATTGAAGCCATGCACAGGGGGATACAGATGGTTCTCGATGATATTAACGTCAGGATAGGCCCGGACGATTACATTCAGTTATGTTTAGACGGTTGTACTTTAAACAATCCTTTGTTTTCGGTCAGAAGAAATAGGGATGGCCTGTCTGCTGAGGATTTCTTAAATCAGGCCTCTAAACTGTTGCAGAGCAACAGAGAGGTTCACGTTGACGGAACTCTACGCCTCGTTGTGACAGTTGTGAGAAACATGGGCGGGGGCGCCCATAGGGTTTTAAATTCTATCCTCAACAGTCAAATCATCCATAAAAAGAGACAGTGTTTAGTGGACCTGACTTACACCGGTACCAATTTGTGTTTTGCGGGCGGGCTTTTGGCCGTCATGTCTGATCCGCAAAAACCTACAGATGCAGAATTGTTAGACGGCGCGAGAAAGTTGCATGAAAAGGGTGGGACACGTTGATGAGGGTCATGGCGGAGCTAAATGTGCCATCTTCCATCATGGGCAACGTGACCAACAGGGGTCTTTTGGAACGCCTGAAAACTGCAGCCGTGGTTAATCAGAAACCTTTTTTGCCTCCTAAAAAACGAAAACTGGCTAAAAGCTCTGAATGGCTCAGTGTGTAATGGTTTTTTTTTTTTTTCATGCTCTAAATGGTGTATTTTTGCTTTAAATAAAAAAGCATGTATTTTTTACAATTTAATATCTATGTGTGCTTTTTTAAAAAAAACCAAACATCATTTTGTTTTTTAAAAAACCCCTCGCTAGGGGCGCTTTATTAAGAAACACGACTATAAAAGTCATTACAAGATACACATGTCTGGGCATGTTGAAACATGTTTTGAGCATGCCCAGGCTTGCCCAAGAATTTACTTTTTATATTTCTTACAAAATTCACCACCATCCGGTCATTTTACACTACGTCGTTAGAATATAATTTTAAAATCTGGTCAAAAGGTAAACCCTTGCTATGGTGGTGTAAAAAAAACACGCAGTGGTAGCCACAGGCGATGGAACGGGGGTCTTGTAATTGTCTAGTGTGAAACGCGATGTCGGCGGAATTTTTAAAAAAAATTTCATGATGCTTCTAGGAAACAACACGCTGTCCGGGGGGTGTCCGTATGAGTCAAAAAACTCTCCGCGGTCACGCTCCGCCAGGTACAAGGCGAGCCAGTATTCACCCGGTTGGTTGTGCGGATGCGTGTTGACCACCAAACCCAGCGGTCTCCGAGACAGCCTGCCGCCAGGGAGCCAATCGCTAGGGAACACATCTAAGAAACCCTCTTTCGTGTCAGGGTCCGCTGATAAGACACGCAAGAGCTGCACGGTGTCCATGTTCACATGTAGTCAAACAGAACGTTTCTTCTCTGATTTATCTCTATGACGTTGTCAAAAACCCCATACACGATCATATTGACGGTGGCCGTCAAAGCCTTCGCAAAACGTATTTCTGCTCTCAGGTTCCCGGTTTTAATCAGGGAATAGTGGTCGGTGCACTCCTGGTCAGGAGACAGGTCAAAGGCAAACAGTGTGTAACCCTGTGCAAATTCCACACGGTCGATGAGCAGCGCGCGATCTTTCATGTGTTTACCGGCCGTCTGTACCAGATTCATGTACTCCCTCACGCAGCGCCCGGCCTCAAAGTCCGGTTGCAAGGGCTTGGTATCTGTTCACCATCCACGTACAAGGCCACAAAATTAATATCGTAATGTTTAAAGTGAAAGGGGGTTTTAGCGTAATTACCACTGAAGGCGTCGTTATCCACAAACCCCAGAACAAGCGTTTTGGGCAGCTGTCCCAAAAACAGGTTCTCCTGGTTACTGACCCTGCTGCCTGCGGGGATGCTAAACACTTTCATTCCCACACGGTCCACAGGGTATTTAGCATTAGCGGTAAGCAGGGCCTCAGCGTGCCCCAAATGGACACCTGGGGCCACCCGTACTTTCTTCACAAAAAGGACGCTGAGACGATGCGCAGCTTATAGCCTTCGGCTGCATCCCCCATCAAACAGAAGGCATCTTTACTGCGTGTCAGTTTAATTTTCACGTCCACGCCGTTCAACAAAAGTTTTTCTTGAAAAAACAGGTCGCTGTGCAGATGGCCCAACAGCTCTATCGTCCTGCTCTGGGCTGTCAGATTTGCCTTCTTGACAAACCCTAGATTCTCGCCGCCCCACGCCACGTCTTCGTGTTGTCCGGGGGTATCTTTAAAAAACAGGCCGGCGGAAAATTGCGCGGTGAGAGTGTCGTCGCTGTAATTGAGCACGGCTTCTATAAAGGCCCTGTAAGGGTAACAGTTGTTGCTTTGACTTATGAGGCGGACTCCCAGCGTGACATCCAGCTGTCCTCCAGGGGCACGGACAGTGTGAGGCCGTCAGGCTCGTCGGGCGTCTCCGGCGTGTCGAACAAAGGCTGGGGCACAGGGGTGTCCTCCTCGGAACTGTCGCTAAGGTAGCGCTTTCTACGCCTGGGGGCCAAAACCAGAGGAGCCAAAACAAAATCCGGAGGCCTCACGGGGGTGGTGAAGGCATCCACGTCCCCCTCCTTCCAGGCATTGTCGACCTGTCGAGAGATTTTTCAAAAAAAGAAATAGCTGTAAGTCTCTACGGCTTGGCTTTGGCTTTTTAGATTTACAGTACCCGGCTCGGTTACTAACCCCCACCACCCACCAACCCTGCTCGGTCCTTTACCTGCGGCTCGTTTCTTCCTTCGGCCTGCCCTGCCGGCGCCTCCCGCAATTCGCCTTCCTCCAGGGGCACGGACAGCGTAAGGCCGTCAGGCTCGTCGGGCGTCTCCGGCGTGTCGAACAAAGGCTGGGCCACAGGGCTCTTCTCCTCAGAACTGTCGCTAAGGTGGCGGTTTCTAAGCCTGGGGGCCAAGGACTGAGGAGCCAAAACAATTTTCGAAGGCCTCACGGGGGTGGTGAAGGCGTCCATGTTCCCCTCTCGGCGTTTTTTTCCACGAGCTGTGAACCACGCTGTCTCGAAAACGAGACGCTTTAAAGGCCCCAAAACTTCCGGGGCTGCACCGCCGCCGTCCGAACATCCCCATTGGTGCACCTTTCCCTTCTGGGACGGCCTAAGCCCGCTCCCCTTGGGGATGGGGACGCCACGCTCCTCCCCCAGCCCTTTCTGGGCCAATCCCAGCTCATGGCACAAATTCAAACACCCCAACCCCCGCTCTTGGTGTGTAATGCACACCGCCCGCTTCCGGTCAGGTCCCTCTCTGGGACCAATCCCGCTCTTGGAAGATAACCCTCTCCCATTGGTCCATCTTGACCAGGACGTCATAACCCAAGGAGGGCCTGGATGTCAGGTGACCAGGTGGGGTGGGGCCTGGGGGGGAGGAGGGGTGATGGGGCGTGGCCTAAAGGTCAGGGAGCGTGGCCTAAAGGTCAAGGGGGCGTGGTCTCGGCAGGGCAGGGCCGGAAGTCAGGAGCCCGATTGAGGCGGAAATTCCGGTAACAGAGGCGGGTAAGGCGGGCCTTCCGGTCACGCGGACCCTTGACTGACAG
Organism: Emydura macquarii macquarii; assembly: GCF_026122565.2. Taxonomy (NCBI): domain Eukaryota; kingdom Metazoa; phylum Chordata; order Testudines; family Chelidae; genus Emydura; species Emydura macquarii. Next base: position 9,694,067 of record NW_027132342.1, on the reverse strand, counting down.
TGTACCCTTTGTACTACTTCTGGGTGGGCCCCCATGATGACACTGCTGCAGAATTGTGTCCTCAGGTGTGCAAGTTTTGGCCACACTTAAAGTGATAGGTATTGTTCATTTTATCAACATCCTGAAAGGGCCTTCAGGATACTTACCTAATCTTTCCTCCAATGGAGGAAGAGTCAGCAATGCTGATTCTCCTATCTGTCTCTGTGCTAAAGAACTTTCTTCAAAGTGTTGTTATTGTGTTATTGTGTTGTTATTGTGGGGATTTTAGCAGGCGGTGCTAACTCACCAATAAGGAGACCTTGAGGGTATGCAGCAACTTTTTTTTTTTTTTGGTGAAGCCTGAGACTCGCAGAAGTTGCAGATAGGTATTGTTCATTTTATCAACATCCTGAAGGGGCCTTCAGGATACTTACCTAATCTTTCCTCCAATGGAGGAAGAGTCAGCAATGCTGATTCTCCTATCTGTCTCTGTGCTAAAGAACTTTCTTCAAAGTGTTGTTATTGTGTTATTGTGTTGTTATTGTGGGGATTTTAGCAGGCGGTGCTAACTCACCAATAAGGAGACCTTGAGGGTATGCAGCAACTTTTTTTTTTGGTGAAGCCTGAGACTCGCAGAAGTTGCTCTGTGGATAACACCCACACGAGAGCTGCGAGATCCACTTGTGGAGGATGGCCAACATGTATGAGTACAGAGGGAATGATGTCCTCTGGGAGACCTTGGATAGTGGAGGGGGCAGGGGGAGAGATAGGTTCATGTGCTGTAGAGAATGGAATAGGGTAAAAACTGTCTTTAGAAGGGAAATGTATTCTGTAAAATGGGATTCTATCCCTGCCGTAGAAAGGAATTCTTTGTGATAGCATGCAAGGCGCAGAAGCAATTGTAATGCAACAGCGATAGGCAAGAACAGGGCTACTGAAGCTTTGTGACAATGAGGGCCAAAGTGGCCATCACCAGGAGTTAAAGAGCTGTACCTAATGGCATCTTCACATGCTCAAAAAAAAAATTTAAATGCAGATGCGTAGAACGAGGCAGGCAGGCAAGCAAATTCCCTAACAGCAGCACCTCCACCCCATTGGTTTATCTGATGTAGCTGGTATTAAAGCACCTGCTGCACACAGGCTGAATCCACAGTCACTGTCTCTGTGACATACTGTGCCTTTTCCAGTTCTGAACGTATGATGACAATTTAATCCTCACACTTGGATAATCATAACCCAGCTGGCATAACAGTGTGCTAAGACTGCAGGCCTCATGATCCTTACAGCTGCTTCCTCATAACCGTGGAAAAGAGTCATTCATAATATATGTGAAAGCTAAGAACTCCACGTGAGTGAACCAGCTGGGATAAAATAAGAACCAATCAAAAGCTTTTAGTCTATGAGCACTACAGGAGACAGACTCTTATTTTATTTGTGTCTGCATCGGGCCAAACCCACTCATACTTAAAAATACATGAAAATACGTTAAATAATATAACAACAATGAACACCCGCAGCCCAAAATTTGAACTGAAGGAGAATTTAACTTTTTCCATATCATTCTTTAAAAAAAAACCTTTTCATTTTTGCACATCTACTAGTTCCTGGTTCTGATGAAGTCTGGTGCTACAAAACCATAAAAGGCTGTTCTACCTTTGTTGGAAAGAGAAAGTACTAGAAATGTCATGAAAGACTTTCAGGAGATTGCCAGACCAATTTTGCCAGCTTGCAAATATTTAGTTAGTTTAGTTAAACATTAAAACCTACTCAAGCCTCTTGGGTATGAGCATGAGAAATGTTCAGCTGGTACTGCACAGGCCTGAGATTAGGTCCCCTTTGAAGCGCATCCTTCCCTATTAAGGATCTCATATATGGATGCATGTTAGAATACACAAACCTCCTCAAGATGATGACAAAAAGGATCCATTTTTTTAAACCCAGATAAAGGCCAATGAAAGTTATAAATGTTATTCTGAAATGAATGAACTACATATTTTTACTAAGTCTTTAATCTTGCAAGGGGCAGGGGGGCTAGAATGTCACTTTCGAGTATAGAGAGACAAGGTGGATGAGGTAATATCTTTTATTGGACCAATTTCTGTTGGTGAGAGAGACACATTTTTGAGATTACAGAGCTCTTCTTCAGGTCTGAGAAATTTACTGAGAATGTCATAGCTAAATACAAAATGGAACAGATTGTTTAGCATAAGTATTTAACACATATTTCAAGAAACCATTCCAGGTGAAGTGGCCCATTCTGCTTGAGCTATTGAGTAGATTCAGCAATCTAAAGCCTTTATTCATCTTAAACCATGTTTTCCAATTGTCTTTATTTTAAAAAGGATAACTGAGATGCTACATCCCTTTAAGGCCACTGAACAGCTACAATCCTGCAAACATGTACTTAATTCCACACATAGGATCATGTATGAGTCCCGTTGTTCCATGGGACTACAAGTATATGTAAAGTTACTCAAGTATTTGTGGGATCAGGGCCTTAGGCTATAACTGCAGCCTGCTGTAACTGGAAGTTAGCCTCTAGAGCATGGACTATTGGAATGTTGAGCAGACTGCTGGAATTCTGGAAATAAAGAACATTAACCCCTTATTTATGTGTGCACATGTCTAGATTTACTTCTGCAAGACACTATATCGTTCATAGACAATTGCTGCAATGCAACTGTCAAAAGACCTGGTTCAATTTATATTTAAAAAAAAAAATCTAGGTTTGTGCCAGGTCACAGAAAATGGATTTCTATTATCATGTCAGTGTGGAGGAATTTATGTCCTCCTATTCATAGGTTTCCATAATGTAAAAACCAGACATTTTATATTAGCCTTAGGATAGATCTTAGAATCACAGAGTTGGAAGGGACCTCAGGAGGTCATCTAGTCCAACCCCCTGCTCAGAGCAGGACTAACCTCAGCTAAATAATCCCAGCGAGGGTTTTGTCAAGCCGCAGCTTAAAAACCTCTAAAGATGGAGATTCCACCACCTCCCTAGGTAACCCATTCCAGTGCTTCACCACCCTCCTAGTGAAAAACTTTTTCCTAATGTCCAACCTAGACCTCCCCCACTGCAACTTGAGACCATTGCTCCTTGTTCTGTCATCTGTCACCGAGAACAGCCTAGCTCCATCCTCCCTGGAACCCCCTTTCAGGTAGTTAAAGGCTGCTATCAAATCCCCCTCATTCTTCTCTTCTGTAGACTGAACAAGCCTAGTTCCTTAGCCTCTCCTCATAAGTCTTGTGCTCCAGCCCCCTAATCATTTTTGTTGCCCTCCACTGGACTCTCTTTAACTTCTCCACATCCTTGTTGTAGTGGGGGGCCCAAAACTGGACACAATACTCCAAATGCGGCCTCACCAATGCCAAATAGAGGGGAATGATCACTTCCCGTGATCTGCTGGCAATGCTCCTACTAATGCAGCCCAATATGCCATTAGCCTTCTTGGCAACCAGGGCACACCGCTGACTCATATCCAGCTTCTAATCCACTGTTACCCCCAGGTCCTTTTCTGCAGAACTGCTGCCTAGCTCGTCGGTCCCCAGTCTGTAGCTGTGCATGGGATTCTTCCGTCCTAAGTGCAGGACTCTGCATTTGTCCATGTTGAACCTCAGGAGATTTCTTTTGGCCCAATCCTCCAGTTTGTTTAGGTCCTTCTGTATCCTATCCCTATCTTCCAGGGTATCTACCACTCCTCCCAGCTTAGTGTCATCTGCAAACTTGCTGAGGGTGCAATCTACCCCATCCTCCAGATCATTGATGAAGACGTTGAACAAAACTGGCCCCAGGACCGACCCCCGGGGCACTCCGCTTGTGACCTTAGGATTCAGTGTATTTTACAATTTGTACTCATGTGAAAAGCTTGACTGAAGTGAGTAAAAGGGTGTTCAGACAATGGCTTGCAGGATCAGGCTCCAAAACTACACACTATTAACAAATGATCATTTTAGTGATGAATCTGTGGGTATTGAAATGTTTGTTTGCCTACACCATTAATTTCATGCAGTGGTAGGTTTAAATAGAAACTGCTCCACACTTCTCCAGTAGTACTGGTGACACACGTTCTATCTTTCTGTATATACAAAAGGTTGCTTAAAAGTGAATTTTTCTCTTAGGGCTTCATTATGCAATGTTTACTCTTGAGAATAGTCTTTACTCACACAAGCAGTCCCCCCTGAAGTCAAAGGGACTATTTCCATCGGGGCAGCAGGTCAGTGCCTATATATGGGATGTACCTATTATCTAGCAGTCTTTACTATTATACTGTACTTACTTGCTCTTGTTAATGGGCTCTTTGGGAAGGTGGGCGGTGGAGAATTTCTATTTAAAACAAACACTGCTGCCCTCATTCTTTCTTAGTAAAAAGGGATTTTTATTCTCAGCTCCTGCTACATACTCTTCAACACGTGTAGTCCACTGTCTGTGATTCATTGTTTGCAATACATTAGAAAGCCTAAATCAGAATTCATTTGTCAGAATTGAGGGCACTTCCTGATTGTGCCTGATCCAAGACCAACTGAAGTTAACCGAGGTCTTCACACAGACTTCAATGAGCTTCAAACTAGAAGATATAATGGTGAGCCAGTCCCGAAGAGATCCACAGCTATTATAAAACAGTGATTTAGGGACTGAGCCTGCAGTCTGGTTAATAGTATTATGCCATTAGGAAGAGCAGCTCAGCTAGTGACCAAATGTCCAAACTGTATAGGCACAGTCCTGATATTTGGGGCTTTTTTAAATATAGGTGCCTATTCCCCCCCACGCTATCTCCCGATTTTTCACACTTGCTAGCTGGTCACCCTAAATTCAGCCATGAGATGTCTGCCAGGATAGCTTAGCATATGTACTGGGTGTGCCAAGCAATGGACAAATTCTGTGCCCTGCTGTGACTCCCACATGTTATTCTGCAGGAGCTGCAGCTGAGGGTGTAGCCCAGAGGCATCAGGGCAAATGAGGGCTTTATACCACTTCTGCACCCTCTCTTTTCTGGGCTGCTGTGGGGGCTGACGTGGCTGCCAGCATAAATTAAGAGCAGCTGGGGACTGCTCTAATTTTCATCAGCTCATCCCAGGAGTGCATAGGGGCTAGGCTCCGGGTCAGAACCTGTCTGTAAAAGTTCTTTTCTTGTTTTCGGTGTAACTTGGATCTAAACAGACGTTTTCCCTTCCCGTCCATTGGAAGTTGCGGCGCATGCAGCACGTTTGCCAAGTGCCAGCTACCGTCTAGGCAGCGATACTGGCCCATCACCAGAGCACCTGAGCACGTCTAACCGCGGCTGTTATTCTGACACCGATCAGCGGCGGGCAGGACACACCCCTCCTCCCGTCTGCTTGTGTCACGGCTGCTCTGCTAGTCGCAAGCGAGCCCAGGACCGGGGGGGGGAGGGGCTGCTTGAAATACGAGACCCAAAGCCCTGCAGGCTGGGCTCGGTTTAAAGCGTCTCCCCGCCGCCCCCTCGTTTCCACTGCGGTTTTCTTCTTGCGTAGCAGCTCTACGCATCACGCCGCCCACACTGGCCCATGCAGGGGCAGCCAGACCTGCCCGCCCGGCCCCCTTGCACTGGCTGAGAGGCGCCGAGATCCAAAGCCGCGGGATCCCGTCCCCTGTGCCCCGCGCTGGGTCGGGGCAGCATCGTCTGCGCTCCCCGCCGCCGCCAGGTCCATGCCCGCCCCGGGGGTTTCCCGGCCACGCCCGCTGGCGGGCAGGTTCCCGTCTCCGGGCTCGGGGAGAAGCCCCGCGCCGCAATCCCACCCCCGGCTTGCATTGCAACCCCGCCTCGTCCGCGCTGCTGCCCTCCAGTCCCGAGGCCCTGCCCCACCTGGCAAGCGGGCATCCAATCAGTGCCTGGCTTATTGTTGTCAGGTAGCCGCGGCCTCCCGACCAATCAGAAGCTTAAACCCGTTGCTACAGCAACAGCGTCTTAGAAACAGGTGAGCGAAGGAGAGAAGTTCGGGGGGGAGCGGAACGTGCCCCCCTTCCCCGCCCTCCCCCGGCCCAGCCTGTCCCCAGCTCAGAGCGGGGCGAGCGCCGCCGGCCGAGCAGGTAACTCGCGCCTCCCCCTCACATCCCTGCAACGGGGGTGGGGGGCGACTTGGGGATGGGTGCGGGGGAGAGACCCCAAGAGCCGGTGGAGCCTGGAGGCGGATGGGGGAGAAGGGCGGGAGGGGCAGGAGCCGGGACCCTGCACTGGTCCCGGGGAAGTTCAAAAAGCAGCTGCAGGGCAATGGGGCTGGTGTGTAGGGGGCACCTTGGCTGCACCGAGCTGTTCGCTGGACAGACGGGTTGCCAACCCTCCACGATTGTCCTGGAGCCTCCGGGAATTGAAGATGAATCTTTAATGACAGAAGATTGTGTCAGGCGACGAAAGCTCCCGGAATACGTCCAACCAAAAGGGGCAGCCCTGGCCCTGGACTGTCCCCCCCTTTTCTCACGCAGCAGTGATAAAGCAAGGAGGGCTGGACAGGACTTTGCAATGTACGGCAGCCTTTGAGTAGGTTAAAGTAGACTGTAGTTATATCATTATCTCAGCATTTTTTTTGCACTTTTTTTCTTCAATTGTAACAAGAAAAGAGATATTTAGCCTCTTCTTCGGGTGTGTAATGCTCGAATTCTGCACCTACTTTAAGTACGTGAGCAGGCCCATTGACTTCTGGGCGGAACTAAAGTTAGCACATGTTTAAAGTCAAGCATGCACTTAGCTATTTGCACTCTTGGAGCCTAAAGAAAATTAAAAGGCAGCTTATTTCAAAAATGCTAAAAAGAAATCCTTTCTATGCACAACATGCCTGTGCAAGTAATTTTCACTAGGTATCATTGAGGCCCAGGGCTCATCGACGCCACAGAGATCCTCAGCTGTGCGGAGTTTAAACTCAATACACTTTACTCCTGTATGGGAATTCTGTACCATTGTACACATGCAGAATTCATGTCCCCTGCATATTTTTTCCCGCCACAGAAAATACATTGTGCTGAGGAGGCACTGCAATTACACATTTCGCCCACCAGGGGCTACTGTGGCACCAGAAAAGAGGGCAGCTGGACCTTGGTCAAAGCAGCCAGCCCTGGAGAGGGAAGGGGAGAGGCTACTTTCCTCACAGCACCCTGCTTGCACGGCTAGGGTGAGGAGGCACGGGATATGTGTTGGGATGGACAGCATGGGGCACATCGGGCTTTTGGGGGGTCACATAGACTGGGGTTCAGAAGGGCTAGTGGGAGGAACAGATTGGGGCAGGTGCACAGGAGCTAGTGGGATGACAGCATTGAGCCAGGCGCTGAATGGGAGGCGGGTGCTGGGCCTCACGGGAACAGGGGGAGGGAGGTGGTTGAGTGGGGGTGCAGGGACACATGGGGGAGGGGGAGTGCAAGGACACACAGGGATAGGGGCAGAGGTGCCCGACTTAATGGGAGAGGCGAGGGCTCAGCCAGGGTCTGCATGGGGGAGGCTCCCCACCTCCCTAACAATCCCTCCCCCTCCAAAAAAACCTGTTCCATACCTCTCCCACCCACACCCAACAACCCTCCAGGTTCACACCCAGGCTCCTTCCCAGCAATTACTTCCTGGTCCCTCAGCTCCTCCATTACCCCGACTCCCCCAAACCTTTGCACTGCTTCTGAGTTGTGAGGGACATACATTTCTGTATGTTAGTTTAAATGAATTATTACTCAAAGTTCTGTATTAATATGCCTAGTAAGGAATCTATTTGTCAAAAATATTTTCTGAATCTTTTTTTTTTTTGGTCTGTAATGTTACAGGTATACTTGCTGACAGGTATTTTGAAATAAATTACCAAAATAATTGAAACTGGTGTGATTATATTGAGTTATTTTGATAATAATAATAATAATGCAGAATTTTAAAATATTGTGTGCTGAATTTTTAATTTTTTGGTGCAGAATTCCCCCAGGAGTGACAGTTGAGCAAAGAAGGAAGGAAAGGTGGCTTTTGCTGCTCCTCTACATCTGGGGCTGAGGATCTGGTTCCAAGAGTTTAGCAGGACTAAAAAAAAATTCAACATTTATATGGCTAATGAGAGCATCCGCAGTTGCCTTGGATAGGATTGAAAATTATTTTTTTACAAATGGATATAAACCCCTGTACTTCAGAGAATAAAGCATCCTCTAGTCACCCTGGATTAGGAAGAAACTTCCCCTATGTGCAGGTTATTCCACAACTGTCCATTCTGTCCCTGGAAAGCTCTGTTGTATTAATTTAGCTGGAATATATGGGCCCAAAGAGTAAAAGGTGTTACTGTTCAATATTAAACATTTTTAAACAGAGGTTTAAACTGCATTTTGGTATACAGAGCCTTTAGCCTGCTTAGGATCCTGTTTGCCATACTTTTAAACATACCTTTAAAATCCTTTTAACCCTTTATTAAAGATACAGGGAAAAAAGGAAAAAACAGTTGAAATGTAAACTATTAAGTAAGGTTTTCATTTTAACAATATCCTTTGTTCCCTTTCTCTTTAGCTCAAGAGAGTTTTTAGAAGGAAAAAGGACCCCTTGACTGACAGTGTCTTTGGTAGGGTAACCACATAGCAAGTGTGAAAAATCAGGACACTTTTTTTTCTGGGGGGAGAGTGGGTAATAGTTGCCTCTATAAGACAAAGCCCCTAATATTAGGATGGTCCCAATAATATTGGGATGTCTGGTCACCCTAGATGGTAACAGTCTCCTTTTGGGGAAAAGAGAAGAAGTTAGTTGAGATGGGTGGAGCTTTCGTTGTTAAAATCTAACCCCATTTTGTAGAAGACAAAACAAGGCAAACATATACAAAGAGGAAAGAAAAGAACATTAAAGCCAGAAAAAATGTAGCTTCTGTCTCTGGTGACTCTCACTTGCAGCCTCAAAACTGGAGAAACAGGCAGAGCGCATGGTCTTATCAGCCACTTTGAGACATGGCAAACTTGCACCATCAGGATGTTTAGGGCATTGCTTTTTGCTGCCTATTCCTGTTCACAAGCTTATAGCAGCTTTGCAAAATGTATAGTCTTGGTTGGCTAAGCCAGACTCTTATCAGACAGAAGGAAAGAGGAGAGAGAGAAAAAAGAAGAAATAAGGTGGGGAAGGGAAAGGAGGAGAAGAAAACAAAAGAAGTCTCACATCTGAGTTGATATCTGGGATTCAGCTAGAGCCCATGGAGGTGGGGGTGTCATCTAGGTTCCTCTCTCTGGCCCAGTCTGGTCAGGACAGCTCTTAGAATTAGGATAAAGAAGATCTGGGGTTCTAGGCGATAGTAGGGGTAGCAGCCATGATGGTGAAGCTCGCTCCTTCCCCTTCTCTGATCTTTCAGTCAACCAACATCATGGTAGCTTCAGTCTGTTTGTCCATCAATTTTCCTTTCAAAATCTCTTTTTGAGATTTTTAAACACACCAGAAAGGTGTGAAGGGCATCCTCACATTATTTTGCCCATCAGTTATGTCTAAATACCAGATTAACTGATTTCTGATCCCACACTGTTCTGTCTTTGTTTTTTGGTGCAGCAACCTCATCATATGAGGCTATGATTACCACTTTCTTCATTCATTTTTAGCCAAGTTTGTTTTTAAATATCCTTTCACTCAATCTAGCATCCTTAAGGACAGCAGGGTGGGGTTTTGGGGTTGTGGGTTTTTTTTTTTTTTTTTTTTTTTGCATTATTCCATTTTTTCTGGCATTCTCACCCTTTAGGAAAAAATCTTTGATTCCAAGCCAACACAATTTTTCATAAAGAAACTTTCTTTCCATAGAATATTGTCCACAATGGCATAGGACATGATCAACAGCTTCTTTGGTTTGGCACACATAACACAGCCCATCTTTATGTCTTTTTAATAAGTTTAACTTATCATTTATGGCAAAATGACCTGTTAACACTCTATAAATGACTATTTCACTTTTTCTAACCTGACTTTGGAGTGTAATATTTCCTTTGATTTTTGAGCATACTCCATAAGACCTTTGTTCTTTTGTTTCCTTAGTCCATAGTTCTTGCCATTCCTTCGCAAGCTCCTTTGTGACCACACTTTTAAATTCTTGACAAGTTAAGGGTATTTTTTTTGCTGCTTTGTCAGCCATTTCAATTCCACCTATTCTGATATGCGCCAGAATCCATGCTTTTGTTACACACAGATATCTGCTTGCATTATTTCTATAGTTAGGGACATTATTTCACTGATTATGTAATTTTTGATTTCCAAAATCCCTGTTCTGATTATCATAATGCCAGACAAGTAATCAGATAAAATTAAAGCTGCAGCCAGACATGCATCTCTAATCCAGGTTAGTGCCAATATTATCCCCATTAGTTCAGCCATCAGAACAGTCACATTAATACAATAGCCTTTTAGATTTCTGGATTCTAAGGCTAGGAACATAAAATGCTGTTCTCATCTACCTGTGCTGTCATCTTTTGACCCATCTGTATAGATTTGACAAAGCTGTCCCCATTTTTCTAAATAAATTCAGAAATTTAATTGGTCATAATGTATATCTTTTTCCCTTCCTTCAGTTTTTTTGAACAGTTCCAAATCCACAAATGGAGGAATAACTGTTCAGCTGTCGTTTGATTTTTCATGACTAAAATTTTTTAGGTCTCTCAATTTTTCTTTTTTATATATCTCCTTTACCCATTTTTTTACCCTGATAGTATGAGGAAGCCTGTGACAATCCAGATAATTTTATCTACTAAACTCCCAGCAATCCTCATAAATCTGTTGTGTACTTCTGTTTTCATGATTCCCTTTTACCTTTGTGCAAAAGGTTAGCTTTAATAGTTTCATCCTTTGATTTATAGGTGCTTCTCCAGTGGCTATTTGCAGAGCACACACTGGTGTTGTTATCATTGCACCATGTGTCAATTGCAGGGCTTAGGACTGCATCAGTTGCAAGTTTTTAAGAGTTGTTTTTGAGGCTGACTCGAAAGCTTGGTATCCGTAATCTAAAACTGGTTTTATCAATGCTTTATGCATCATCCCCAATACCTTCTTACTTGCACCTCATTTGTTTTCAGCTACACTTTAAAGTAAGTTCATTCTACTTGTACATTACTGTATACTATCTGTGTGACCTTTCCAAGTTAATTTATTATCGCACACTCTTCCTAGGAACATAAGCTTTTGAACTATCTGAATTTTTCACCATAAAGAATTAAGTCCCAGTCATCCCTAATTTTCTTTCTGGTGAAAAGCATTCACTTAGGGTATGTCTACACTGCAATTAAACACCATGGCTGGCCCATGTCAGCTGACTTGGGCTCCCAGAGTTCAGGCTGTGGGGCTGTAAAATTGCAGTGTGGACATTTGGGCTTGGGCTTGGGCTTGGGCTTGGGCTGGAGTCCAGGCTCTGAGACCTTCCGTCCACTGGGGTTTCAGAGCTTGGGCTCCAGCCGAAGCCCAAACATCTACACCACAGTTTTGTAGCCTGAGCCCTGTGAGCCCAAGTCAGCTGACACGGGCCAGCTGCGGGTGTTTAACTGCAGAATAGACACACTTTTTGTTTTTGCAAGAGAGAATTTAAATCCTCACTCTTTTCCCCACTTGGAAATTATCTATAGTGCCTCATTTGTCTTTTCCATGGCTACTTTAAGTCTTTTGTGCTTAGTCCGTATAACACAGTTATCTGGGAAAAGGGAAATACCTATTCCAATCTGCACACTTTCTGGGTGGTCATTTATCATAATGAAAACCAAGTTGGGCTGATAAAACTCTCTTGTGGAATTTCATTTGTAAGCTTGTAGGTTTTTGATAAATCTGTTCCCATTTTGACTTATATAGCTGTCACTTAAAAAGTCCCTTATCCACCAAAAAATTCTCCCTTTTATTCCAATTTTGGCTAGTTTGCATAGGCCTTCCCTCCATAGTATGTCAGATGCTTTTTAAATTTCCAGGAAGACTGTTATCATGAAGCTTTTAGCCATTAAGTTTTTTTGTACCTCCGTTTCTAGTCTCACTATATAGTCAACTGCACCTTCCTTTTCTGAAACCACTTTGTACTTCAGTTTTTCTCCAAGTATTCCATTAGTCTTGCCTTTATCATTTTTTTCATGATTTTTCCTACACATGAAATGAGGGCAATACACCTGTAAACATCAGGTCTTGTAGGTACCTTGCCTGGTTTCCTAATTGGTATCAGCAGTGCTTGTTTCCATTCTACTGGTAGCAGTACTTTCCTCCATACTATTATGTAACCTCAGTAAAATCTTTAGACTTTTGACAAGTGTTGAAGCATTTCATTACTTATGTTATCTTTATCTGGAGCTGTATTTTTCTTTTTTTCTAATGGCTGCAATAAGTTCCTGCATACTAAAATTTTTGTTTAGCACATCATCAGTATATTCTCTTCACCCATTTAATAGTTCATAGTTTTCCGCAGTAAACCTCCTTTTTGTTCTCGTGAAACTCATTGCTTTGATTCATATCACTACTGACCTTTTGGAATTCTTTTGCTAAAATGTCTGCCTTCCTTTACTAAGCTGGAGATCTCAATTTAATTGTTTAGAATAAGACCAGGTATACATTTACTTCAAATTCCATTCATTCTTTAATTTACTTATATATTCTGAAAGCTTTGAATCTTTGTTCAGTTTCCCACAGAAATTTCTCCAACTTTTTTTTTATAATCCTTTGTGCCACCACCTTGCAATTTTTTTTATAATGCATTAAGGCTTTCCTTTTCATTGTGTGTTTTGCTTGTTTGTATGCCTTATTTTTTTCCTTGATTGCTAATTTGCAGTCTTCATTCCACCAGGGAACTGGATTTCTAAGTCAGGGGCAATTTGATGTTTTGTAGATGAACTGTTACTGTAATTCCTTTTATTATGTTGTAGAATTCTTCTAGGTTGTCACTTGTACAGTTACTACATAAATATTCATCAAATTTAATCTTGAAAATGCCTCAGTCAGCTTTTTGAATATTCCATCTAGAAACTGTTTCTGTGTTTTTGACATTTCCTTGGCCTTCGTACTCAATAAGCGTAGGGAAGTGATCACTTCCCATTTGGTCATCTTTATGAATTTCCAGCTGCATTTACTAGCTATATTATTTGTCGTAATTCACAAATCCAAACCAAAAAGGATCTGTCCATTGAATTAAATCTAGTAGGTGCTCCTGTATTCAATATTACCAGGTTATGCATATCAATATACTGCTTTATGCATTTACCATTTAGGTCAATTTTCTTACTTCCCCATAGCTCATTATGACTAATAAAGTCTCCTCAATTTATGAATGGGGTTTTGACATTATTAACTAGTTTTTCTCATTCTAAAATGACTAATTTTATATGTATTCTGAACATTATAAATCCATATATAAGTGTATGGGACTCAATAGCATTATATTCAAAATTTAGTTTCTGCATATCCATTTCAAGGTAACTAAGTCCCTCATTTATAAATATACAGAATCACTCTTCCTCTGGTAGCCTCTCAATCCCTCTGGAGATCATATCCCTGTGAATTGAATAGAAGTTTACTTATTAGCCATGTTTCTTGCAAACATAAACATCAGGCTTTTTCCCATTTCAAAGATGGCTTTCTTAAATTCCTGCCCATGCATTATTAAACTATGGACAATCCAGGTAAGGATTGTTAAAACCATGTTATTTAAGCTGTATTATTGCCTTCATGTAAAATCATGTGAATGCACTCTGTTGAGAGGTTGTCTATTCTTAGATATTTTTCTGCTGCTTTTGCTACGATTTTAATCCTTTCAGTTTTTTCCCCATCTGCAAGCTGTAGTCAATTATTTATGTAATGAACGCTATAAACCCTTTACCTACAAGCAATACATCATGTCCCATTCCTCTCATATTCTCCTCCCTGACCAGAGATGTGTTCTGCTGCCCCTGTACATCTTGAGTATTTTTCTATTTTCTGCAGTGGGTACCTTTTGATAGCTTCCACATATGATACTTAGTGAATTATTTTAATCTTTTGTGTTACTGTAGCTCATTCTGCTACTGCACATCGTTTATATGCTGTACTGTGCTTTCCCCCACAATTGCTGCATTTAGGTTCTGTTCCTTCTACACAGTTCTCATGTGATTGATTTCCTCCACATTTACTGCACCTCATGGTTCCCGTACAAACAATTTGACAGTTATAGAACCTGACAGTGGGGCAGGGCATGGAATATATGGTTTAACCGAGAAAGATTGATACGCCATTTGGATCCCATCCAGAAGTGTCCCACTTCTAAGTGATACGCCAACAACCATAGATGGCTGGTTTTCTCCCTCTCTTCTATCTGTAGCCATTTAACAAACAATACTTTATTTTCATTTATATTCTTCTTACTATCATCCTCAGAGAATCTTATTGGCACTCCATACATAGCCCCGCTGGCTTCCATCAGGAATATAGGCAGTTGACAAGTAACTTCCATTTCCCCTAACAGTTTTAAGAAGTTTTTCAGCTTCCTCCTTATGTCCACATTCTATAATTAGATCTCCACCCTGCATTCTTTTAGTTCTTTGTATGTCGCCATCACTTTACTTTATCCATTTTACCATTTTCAGGGGGTTAACATTTTCTATTTTCATATCTTTTATCACTGATTCGAACGTTATGAAATGGTGACTTTTCTCCTGTTTTTTGTTTCTCATTTCTATGCATTTCTTCTTCAAATCCTGATGTAGCTAGTCTTTTCCACCCCCCTCTTTTTCCTGATCTGAGACCATTCCTCATCCCCTGCTGCTTCGCCTTCATGCTCCCAGGCAACTTTCTTCCCTGTCTCTCTCCATTGTCAGTTTCAGTGTTCAACCTTCTTTCAGCTAGCAGGGTAAGGGCTTGCCACAGTCCTCTACCCAGCCTGCTCTTGAATCCCAGCCTCACTGTCATCTGCCAGACAGCAGCACTCAGCCCAGTTCCAGCTCAGCCAGCCCTTCTACAAACTCAGGCCACAGCCATCAGCCCCCCACACTGTTCTTGTTTATCAGGTATGATCTTAATACAGTCGTTGAATTATAGCAGTAGGCCTTTTTCTTTGTACTAATTCAGTTTTTATGTTTCCCTTTTACAACTTTTTCCATTAACATTTATTATTATTAGAGTTTATTTTAACACTTTATAAATGTTCACTTGCTTTTTACAGGGAAACACAATTAGGGTAAATTTGTAAGCCCAGTTATCACAAGAGCTTCCAGGTGTACAGAGATAGCATACCTGCCACCACCATTACTACTATGATCCTTTATAGTGCACTCTGCTGGCCGTGTATGCCTGCTGCTGAGAGGGGGTGGAGACCTCTTTGTGGTACTGTGTGCCCCTACTAGAAGTAAGAAAGGTGCAGCCGCTGCATTATGCAAAGAGCAGGAGCTACTATTTTGCCTGGCTTTTACAGGGCCTCATGAGGTTGGGAAGATGACTCCTTAAACCCTCACTTCAATTCAACCAGCATAAGGATGAAGCAGAATGTGGCCTTAAATATGTAAGCTTTCAAGAATCAATCTCTCCCCATCAAATCATGGAAAGAGAATGAGATGAAGTAACAGACATAGAGTAGCAGTATGTTAATTCAAGGCTTCATGATTAAATTGAGAGATGCAGATAAGCAAAGAAAGATTGTGAAAACCTCAGTTATAAGGTGTAGTTTGTGTCCTACTTGTTCTTTGTCAATTACAGTGACAAAAGGCACTATCAGTCAAATAAGGACGGAGGATAAAACAACGGGTAAATAAGTATACAAGACTCTGATCCCCTCCCGTCCCATATTATGAGAAGACGGGGGTTTAAAAAAAAAAAAAAAAAGAGAAAATGAAACCAACACACATTTTCTATCACACCATACACAATATAATAAGTACAAAAAAGATAGTTTGAGACAGTATTAGCAGTACAATAACCTAAAAAGCCAGGAAATAAAACTCAATTTGTATTTGGGAGAAAAGAAAAAGACTGCTACTGTGTACATATCATCAGACTGTTTTCTGCAATCTGCCACCAAATCAGAAATGGAATACAAAATAGAACCATTGTGTAAAACCATTCTATTCCATAATCACTGTGAAATGTACCCAGCACACAGAAACTTGATGTATGGACTTAGGGAACATTCGTATACATTGTCATTCTAATAAATAAATATAAATTGAAACAGAGAACCAGATCCTCGGCTTATGTAAATTGCTGTAGCTCCACTGAAGTCATCAAAGTCAGTGGATCTGTGCTAATCTACACCAGCTGAGGATCTGTCCCTGAAGTAATAATAGTGTAATTTTAAAAAATAATCATATGCACCAGTGTAAACCAGGAAGAACTCCACTAAATCAGGAATAGCTCCAAGGAGTTATTCCATTGAACTCAGTTGAATTATTCCTGATTTATTCATTGGAGTTATGGAGATGTAAAACTGGTGAAAGTGAGAAGGGAACCAGGACCTCAAATTAAGAGGTTCTTTTTGTTTTTGGTTTCTGCTGGACTAACATAGGGCTTGGTCCTGGTTTACTGAAGTCAAGGAAGATTTGCCATTAATTTAGCTAAGAACAGGATTGTGCCCATAGTTACCATTTCTTTGTCTTAACCTAGCTACTAGTACATACAGTTATTTCTGTCAGAGTTGTTTGAACAGTCCATTTGCTAGCAAATTGATTGATACATCTCTTTGGTGACAGAGCAAAAGGGCAGAGCAGTGTTGCTGGGTTTATACATTTCCCTCTGGCTTGGTAGGTTACAGATAGCTGTCATACTCTTTTTATCATCACATCCCACTTGCCAGAGGTTGGTCTTGATGGTGCCTGAGACAGAAATGTGAGTGAGTTCATATTTGTTTGCTCCAACTACTTTGATTGCCTGCTAGTTTTTGTGTCAAAATAGATATTGCAGTTTAGGGATGTGTTGGTTGAGCTCTATGACCTCCTGGGAACCAGACCCTACTTATCTACAGTTGCTAAGGAATGGAGATTTCATGGCAGCTGCTGGAAGTGTCAGACATTTGGTTGCTCAGGTAGTGACATTAGGCCTTGGATGAAATACAAAGGAAAGATGTTTTCCACCTGAAGAGTGAAGAAAGAATCAGCATTTTGCTTGGAGGCTAATTTTTCTTTTATTAATGGCTATAGAAGCAGGATACAGCCTGGGACATAATGGGGATGAATGGTCTGCTCTAAAAAAGATGGGTTTAATTCCTGTTCCGGAACACAGAAATTGATTCACCTAATTATCAAATTATCGTTTCTTCTGATAATCCTAGAATATAGACCATACAAGCCTCAACCCTTTTGTGTTACTTCCAATTCCCCTATTTATTTAGAGAAATGATGTACAGTACTCTTTTTCCCCCTATTGGAGTAATGTCTTGTACTTGTTCTGTCACTTCTGCTTGGTTGAATATAAGAATGGCTTAGCCTAGATCTAGGTATATGTCCGTAGTTATTTGTTCATAATGGACCACATTTTCAAAAAGGCAGCCTTCTTTTCTGTGAATGCTATTTGCATTTCCAAAATTTGCATCTGTATTTTGTACCTGTAATTGAAATTCAGGTACCATTTGCAGATACAACAATGAGTATTTTTGCCTTCAAATACCTGATCATGGCCACCGGTCAGAAAGCTAGAAGTCCGAGTGTTCCAATTTGTACCTGCCTGTAATTCATTTTTGTAAAGTGCAAACTTTCTGGGTGCAAATTACTCCTGAAAAAAATGGGGACATGGCCTTTGAAAATGTACCAAATTGGGTCAAATTCTTCCTTCGTGTATCTCCACTGATATCAATAAAGTTATACTGGAGATAAATATGGTCCAATGTCTACAGGAAAAATAGCTGAAGTTATGTGAATAATGGTCAAAGAACAGAGCTGAAAGGGTTGGATGGTGTTGTTTTAGAATCTTTGATTATATTGGCACTGAAAATATACAGTTATTGCAGATAGATGGAGCCAAATGTCCCAGTATACTTTGAAGAAATATATATGTTGCATTATACCATCTCAGGGCTTGTCTACACTGCTCTGTTGATGCAAGGTACACATGTTACATTAAGTAATGTAACTGACGTACCTTGTATCGAGTAGCTGTGCTGTCTTCACTAAGCTATGTCGATGGGAGATGCCTCTTCTGTCAGCATAGCTTACTCTTCTCATTCTGGTGGAATATCAGTGTCGATGGGTGAGCTCTCAGCAATCAACTGAGTGGGACTTTACCAGACCTGCTCAGTCAATTGCCATTGCATCGATTGCTGCGGCACCGATGCCCACCGTGTTGACAAGCCCTTAGTTTGAGCACTACCTAGGAGACAAAAGCAGCATTTTTTTCAGAAGTCCACCTTGCTGTTTTTGCTTGTTGTGTAGTTTGCCTCGATTTTCCTCAACAGAAAATCTAACAACACTTGTAAATAAAGCAGTAATTTATGTACTATGTTATGTACAATTTTTGCATCCTTCTCCAGCAATAATATATATCTAACCCCCAAGAAGTGTAATTATTTAGTAAAACTGTTCATCTTGATGTATATTACTGCTCGTAGAAAAGGGCTAAAAAAACCTAAGCAAATGTTTTCATTTTTAAAGTCTTTTAATATATATAACTTTCAAGATAACTTAATGCCATTTAAACAATTGAGATAGCTAGTTATTTATTATTTGAGGCATGATTTAGTCTATTTATATCTTCTGCTTTGAACCACATATTTGAAAGTGCCCACAGAGGGCAAACTTTAGTTGCTTTCCAGTGAACAGTTTAAAGGAGTCCCACATCTATGTGGCCAGACTTGGCTCTCTGTCAGTCAGAATCTTCAACAGCAACATGGGCCCCTTTTCATTAAGTCGACTTTTATGCTTCTTGTTATTGCCACCTGTCAAATTGCTTCCTTTTGTGTCATAGGTTCTAAAGTAGTCTCATAATTGTGTTTTTAAATTCCCAAGGGACCATGGCCAGAGTGGTGAGTGCAGAAGACTTCAGTGGCTTACGCCCCTACTCTCATGGAATCATATTTACTGAAAGACCACAGTCTACACCAGGCAGAGTGTCATCACGCAGAAGCAGGCAAAGCTCAATGAAATCCGCCTCATGTACGTAGAGATTGTCAAGTTCTGGGTTTTAAAAGCGGCAGGATTTTAAACTGAAATCCTCATATTGTCCATAGGAGAAGTGCAGCTGGAGCTGCATCTGGCATTGCCTTTTTGGCCACCTCAGTTCTATTATTTGCTTAGGCCTAGATTGTGCCTTTTGACATAGCCTTGAGCAAGCTGCACTGCTCCAAGAGGCACAGTTCCTCAAAGGGTTGTCTGACTTTGCTCAATGCCTCCAATGTCTCTTACTCTCTTAGGGGAGTAATCTGCTACAGCCTTTTACAGGGTGCATCATATTCCTCCTACCCATTCCCTACACTCACACAGACACACATATACAGAGGATGCATCTATCCAGCTGTGCTGGCTGATGCAAACGAGTGATTGAGCCCTGGCCCTTTCTTGTCCCATTCCCTTCCTACCCACTTAGTTGTAGGGTGGGAAAGGGATATTAGGAGCACAGCTCCTGCTTTCTTCCCCATCCCAGCAGCCAGAGCTGCAGTCCATGCAGGTTTATTACAGTTGCACATGAACCTGGGGGACAGGGTTTTTCCCCCCACTATTCTGGGCCACTTGGTCTTAAAGCTCCTGGGTATGTACTACTGACAGTGTCAGAGATTTGATAGACATCCTGTTATCCCATAGGAACTCACTTTAAATTATCATATGCTTACCTCTGAAAGAGCAGAATTATCAGATACTCAGATGAATACAATTTGTTGGGGAAGAGTCAACATGGTTTTTGTAAACGGAAATCATGCCTCACCAATTTACAAAAATTCTTTGAGGGATTCAACAAGCATGTGGATAAAAGTGATCCAGTTGATATAATGTGCTTAGATTGTCAGAAA
Organism: Emydura macquarii macquarii; assembly: GCF_026122565.2. NCBI lineage: Eukaryota > Metazoa > Chordata > Testudines > Chelidae > Emydura > Emydura macquarii. Next base: position 9,674,243 of record NW_027132342.1, on the reverse strand, counting down.
GCCTTTAACGAGGTCCCTCACCAAAGGCTCTTAAGCAAAGTAAGTGGTCATGGGATAAGAGGGAAGGTCAGCTCATGGATCAGAAACTGGTTAAAAGATAGGAAACAAAGGATAGGAATAAATGGTCAGTTTTCAGAATGCAGAGAAGTAAATAATGGTCTCCCCCAGGGATCTGTACTGGGACTAGGACTGTTCAACTTATTCATAAATGAACTGGAAAAAGGGGTAAACAGTGAGGTGGCAAAATTTACAGATAATATAATAGTACTCAAGATAGTTAAGTCCAAAGCAGACTGTGAAGAGTTGCAAAGGGATCTCATAAAACCAGGCGATTGGGCAACAAAATGGCAGATGAAAGTTAGTGTTGATAAATGCAAAGTAATGCACATTGGAAAACATAATCACAACTATACATATAAAATGATGAGGTCTAAATTAGCTATTACTACTCAAAAACGAGATCATGGAGTCGTGGATAGTTCTCGGAAAACGTCCACTCAATATGCAACGGCAATCAAAATAGCTAACAGAATGTAGGAAATCATTAGGAAAGGGATAGATAATAAGACAAAATATCTTATTACCTCTTTATAAAGTTGAGAGGTATTGCTAATACAGAGAAAGACCGGGATATCGTACAACAAGATCTGGACGACCTTGTAAACTGGAGTAATAGAAATAAGATGAAATTTAATAGTGGAAAGTGCAAGGTCATGACTTAAGGACTGATAACAAGAACTTTTGCTATAAGCTGGGGATGCATCAGTTAGAAGCGACAGATGAAGAGAAGGACCTGGGCATATTGGTTGATCACAAGATGACTATGAGCTGTCAGTGTGATGTGACTGTGAAAAAAGCTAATGCGATCCTAGGATGCATCAAGCGAGGTATAGGAGAGTAGAGATAGGGAGGCGTTAGTACCGTTATACAAGGTGTTGGTCAGACCTCATCTGGAATATTGTGTGCAGTTCTGGTCTCCCATGTTTAAGAAAGATTAATTCAAACTGGAACAGGTGCAGAGAAGGGCTACTAGGATGATCCGAGGAATGGAAAACCTGCCTTATGAGAGGAGACTCAAAGAGCTTGGCTTGTTTAGCCTAACCAAAAGAAGGCTGAGGGGAGATATGATTGTTCTCTATAAATACATCAGAGGGATAAATACCAGGGAGGGAGAGGAATTATTTAAGTTCAGCACCAACATGGATATAAGAACAAATGGATATAAGCTGGCCATCAGGAAGTTTAGACTTGAAAATAGATGAAGGTTTCCAACCATCAGAGGAGTGAAGTTCTGGAACAGCCTTCTAAGGGGAGCAGTGGGGGCAAGAAACCTAGCTGGCTTCAAGACTGCGCTTGATAAGTTTGTGGAGGGGATGTTATGATGGGATAGCCTAATCTGGCAATTAACTGATCTATGACTACTAGCTGTAAATATGCCCAATGGCCTGTGAAGGGATGTTAGATGGGGTGGGTTCTGAGTTACTACAGAGAATTCTTTCTGGGTTTCTGGTTGGTGAGTCTTGCCCACATGCTCAGGGTTTAACTGATCACTATATTTGGGGTCAGGGAGGAATTTTCCCCCAGGGCAGATTGGCAGAGGCCCCTGGGTTTTTTTTTTGTCTTCCTCTGTAGCATGGGGCATGGGTCACTTGCTGGTGAATTCTCTGTACCTTCAAGTCTTTAAATCATTATTTGAGGACTTCAATAACTTAGTCTTAGGTTAGGGGTCTACTACAGGAGTGGGTGGGTTAAATTCTGTAGCCTGTGTTGTGCAGGAGGTCAGACTAGATGATCATAATGGTCCCTTCTGACCTTATAGTTTATGAGTCTACGAGTCTAAATCCATGATATGCCCTCATCTTGAATACTGTGTGCAGATCTGGTCACTCCATCTCAAATAAGATATATTGGAATTGGAAAAGGTACAGAAAAGGGCAACTAAAATGAGTAGGGGTATGGAACAGTTTCCATATAAGGAGAGATTAATAAGACTGGGACTTTTCATCTTGGAATAGAGACGACTAAGGGGGAACATGATAGAGGTCTATAAAATCATGACTGGTGTGGAGAAAGTAAAAAGGGAAGTATTATTCACTCCTTCTCATAACACAAAAACTAGGGGTCACCAAATGAAATTAATAGGCAGCAGGTTTAAAACAAGTAAAAGGAAGTATTTCTTCACACAACGCACAGTCAACATATGGAATTTCTTGCCAGAGGATTTGGTGAAGGCAAAGACTATAGTGGGGCTCAAAAAAGATTAAATAAGTTAACGGAAGATGGGTCCATCAATGGCTATTAGCCAGGATAGGGAGAGATTGTTGTTTGCCAAAGGCTGTGAATGACCGACAGGATGGATCATTTGATGATTACCTGTTCTATTCATTCCCTTTGAAGCACCTGGCGTTGGTCACTGGTGGAAGACAGGATGCTGGTCTAGATGCACCATTGATCAGACCCAGTATGGCCATTCTTATGTTCTAGCATATGCATATTTTATACCAGTAAGATTTAGGAATCACTCTAATGAAATAAAAAATAGTTAATACAACTGTGAATCTCTTGTTAGTTACTAGAATTTAAGGCTTCCTGATTCATAATTCAAGCCTTTTTTCCTTTTCCCCGGCCATGAAGTTTTTAGTTTATGGGGTAAATTCACTTTTGGCATAAGTTGACACAGCTCCATTTATTTCAGTGGAGTTGCACCCAGCTAGGAGTGCGTATGCTTGACTTTTCTTTGTCAGAACTCATTGCTGTTAATGATATATGCAAGAAACCCTTTCATCAGGCCCTCTCCTGCGGAACTAATTGGATTTACAGTGACCAGAGTGCTGGTTCAGCTGCTGGTTCTCAGCACTCTGTCACACATAGAATCATAGAATCATAGAATCATAGAATATTAGAGTTGGAAGGGACCTCAGGAGGTCATCTAGTCCAACCCCCTGCTCAAAGCAGGACTAACCTCAGCTATATCATCCCAACCAGGGCTTTGTCAAGCCTCACCTTAAAAACCTCTAAGGATGGAGATTCCACCACCTCCCTAGGTAACCCATTCCAATGCTTCACCACCCTCCTAGTAAAAAACTTTTTCCACATCTCTCCCCTTTGTCTGGTGGAAAAGTTTCTCCTTCTATGGGCTCTCCCTCCTTTAGTGGAGATGCTCCTCTTTGCCTCCAGGGAGTCCTCTAAGGTCCCTTTATAGGGTTCAGACATTTTCCACCTGCAAAACATCACATTTGGTGGGCACTGGATGCCCCCATAAATCTGTCTCAGCCCATAGGTCTTCACACCAGGGCAACCCGGTGGGTTACTCTCCCCACTTTTGCCTCACTTGTTTTGTGGCAGAGCCCATTGGAACCCCTCACCCTCCTGGTTATCCAGAGTCTTTCATTATCCAAGGTCTCCAAATGGCTGCTAGGGTTCCTCCTCTTGATGTTCAAGTGAGGAAGATTTCAATAACTGCCCAACCCCTGTCAATGAGTTCAGGTTCTCCTTATTCCTGAGTTTTCTTCTTTCTCCCCTTCTTTCTTTAGAGGGCCTCACTTTTCTTTACTGTTCCCCTGGTTTCTGTTCCGTTGTCTAGTGTTTTCCAAACCCTTTAAGTCTAGCTTCTTGTTTTGCTTCCCTGAGTGTTTTATTCCTCCTCCTCCCTACTGGGAGGAGTTCCAGTCCAGTGGAGCAACATGTCCAATACCCCAACCTGTTTCCATCTAAACTTCCCCCACACCTCCAGGGGTACTTCAGCCATAAGGCAGAGTGTCTTATCCCATGGATGCATTCAAGCCACAACCTTGCTCTCGGAAGTATTCAGTGGGGCTTCACCAATTCCTGTTGGACCAGGCTGAGGCAGTGTCCACTGGATCCCTTTGACACCTTCTCCCCACCTTTACAGAAACTGTAGGTAGTTTCTTTCCCCTTCCATGTCCAAGAGTCCCTGTCCACTGCAGAACTGCAGAACTCTGAAAACCAACATTCCATATAAGGGCAGTCTCATTTTATGTGTCCTTGTTGCCCACACTGGTAACAGACAAAATACCCTGAGTCCCAGCAGGTGTCCCTCTAGGTTCTTCCTTCTGCTTCTCTGTGACCTTTTCAGATGGGGGTTCTCCGACCCTCCTTCCCGGATCTGGTTCCTTAAACAACCAACCCTCTTTCCTAAGAATGTCCACCTCCACAAACTCTTCTATGAGCTTGATCGCAGCATCTTGGATGACCGGCTGATGCCTTCTGACCCATAACCAGGTGTTCTCAGGGATGCTCTACAGGAACTGTTTTAGAATTACGGCATCCATGATCTCACCCACAGTCTGAGTGTCTTGCCTCAACCAGCTGGTAGTCCAGTCTGTCAGTTTCTGGGCAAGTGCCCAGGCTTGTGACCCCAAAGTCCATCTAGCAACCCAAAACTTTTGCAGGGAACTTTTTCGAGGATAAGTCCACACGATCAAGTATTGCTGCCTTAATTACATAATAGTCCTTCGCTCGCTCATTAATTAGGACAGGTCTACACTTAAAACGCTGCATTGCACAGTTGCACCGGTGCAACTGCACCGCTATAACTCTTAAATGAAGGTCTTTTTGTGCTGATGGCAGAGCTTCTCCCATCAGCATTGTTAATCCACCTCCCCGAGAAGTGGTAGCTATGTTGACTGGAGAAGCTCTCCTATTGACACAGTGCTGTCTACATGGGTGGTTAGGTTGGTATAACTACGTTGCTCATGGGGTCTGTAGTGTAGACCTGACCTTAGAGCCATATAGGTTGCCTGAGCTTCCCCTGTGAAGTAGGGTGCTAATGATAAGGCCCAAGTTCTCTTGTGCCAACTTGCACCTGTAGCTACTCTTTCAAAAGTGACCATGAATGCGTCATCTGCATTCTTACAGACACCTTTCACCTGTGTATGATTGCTGTTATCCACTGCAGGACTCACCACACCTTGGAGTAGCTTCTGCTGTGCATGGGCTTGCTCTCAAATAAAGTCCTTTAGGCATTTCTGTTACTCAGTCTGCCAGGCAAGCAAACAATGTCTCTCCAGGTCATGGAGGGTCTTCTCTACTGGGTCTTCTGCATCTTCTTCTGCAGTTCTATGAGCTATTGCAATGTTACATCCATTGCCTGGACTGCTGACCCTTTGCACTAGCTCCCTCATCAGGTTTTCTGTCAGCATGGATAAGGCAACACCCAGACAAGTCCCCGAAAAGTCTTCTTGTATAAATGGCTCTGTCACCTCCTGTCTCTAACCATCGCTGTGTACTTTATTTGTGTTTTATCAACTGCCATCCTCTTACAGTCCAGTGCAGCAATTTTTATTTACCGTGTTTTACAAACATGAGAGAGAGAGAAGAGATCTCTCCACACAGAGATCTCCCTTTACTTTGGGTTGGTGGGTTGGTTGGTTGGTTGGTTGGTTGGTTGGTTGGTTTTTCTTTCTCCCTCTCTCATCCTCTGCCTTGCACGGTCTTCCTGTGCTCCTTTTCTACTCTTGCAGTTAATGGGCAAATTAGCTACTTAGTTCTTTCCCAGCCCATGCTGATCTAGTAATTAACCATTCCTTCCCTCAATCAGACCCTTTTCAGGGGACCTAATTGGTTTTACAGTGATCAGAGTGCTAGTTCATCTGCTGGTCCTCAGCACTCTGTCACAGAGGAGATGTGTGGAGGAGAAACTGCAGTAAAGTGTAAATAATATAAAGGGCCATATTCTTCCATCTTTCCATACTGTGACAGGGTCAGACTAGATGACTACCAGAGAGTGCTAGGCCAATATATCAGCCCCAGGCTCAGCAAGTCCCTTTTCCCCCAGTAGCAGAGCAGGGATTACTCCAGCTTAATTAACATACCTGGAGCCAATCAAGGCCCCGCTTAGGACTTGTTAAAAGCCTCCCCACCAGAGAAAGGGTGTGGCTGGAGTTGTGAGAGTGTGGTGAGCTACCAGAGTGTGTGAGCAGGCAAGATGCTGTCAAGAGCCAGGAGGATTTAGGAGAAGGAGCAGAATGCTGGCAGAAGAGAACCTGCAGGTACAAAGACTGGGGGAGGGAAAAATCCAGCCCAAAGAGGGCAAAGGACCTTTCCCAGGCCAGAAGGCCTAAGGGAAGAAATCCTGCCAGAAGGGAAAGGTTGAACTGGACATTTGGTTTGGGCACTACCACACCCAGTGGGGCTGTGAGGGATCAAGAGCTTTCCCTGGCAAGGAGGCCAGGAAAGATCCCTGTCCGAGCAGGGTGTGGACATTAAGTCAAGGGGCATGGGAAAGTAACCCAGGGAAGCTAGCAGCTTTCCTGAAGCCACAGCATATGGTTGCAACTTGTAGAGTCCCTGGGTTGGGGCCTGGAGTCGAGGGTGGGACAGGGCCCCCCCCACCTCCTACTGGCCATTCACTGGAGGGGCAATAGCCCCAGCGAAGAGGTAAGGGCATGTGAGAACCAGAGACAAGATTGGGAGAGAGCAGGGAGTGGCCATCTTAGAGAGGCTGTATTACCCTCCCCCACACTAGAGGGTGGAAGAACACTAAAGGGTGAAGCAGTTCACCTGACCTACCGCTAGAAGAAAGCGCTGGACCCACCAAGGTAGAGGAAGAGCTTTGTCACAATACACATAACTGCCATTGAAGGCACTTGAAATTTTGTGTAAAAATTGATGGCAGAACTTCCCTCAAAGTACTGAAAAATGTAAATGCACAATTATTTCCATCAACTAACTTCTATCTTTAGATTAGGATGCTCAGCTCCTTTGACTTCAAAGGAAGTATCGCATGTGTATCGATGGCTGAATTTGGCCCTACATATCCAGGAGAAACATCAGACCAAATCATGTGATCCTTATTCAATTCTTACTCAGTCAAAGTTCTAACTGAAGTCAAGAGGAGTTTGCCTGAATAGGGACTAGATTATTTGGCACCATGTTGTCCAGTTCTTCTGCGCTCCTTTCCCATGGGTATTTTTACAGCAAAGTGGCTGGTGTGTGTTAAAATGCTTATCAGCAATGGAGTCAGCACACAGACAATTGGTGCTGATAAATCACTGGCAGATGAATTCACTAAGGAGTTTAATAACTGAATAAAGCATCTAAATGTTACAAACACATTCAAGGTCTTTTTGTTCCAGCTGTAGTCTGAAGGTAGAGTTCTAGTGGGGATGGGATGGACAAATATATTGAGAATTACTTCACATATGTTTTGCTTTGTAACTTTAACTGCTCTTTTAGAGTATCTTCCAAGTTCACTAGTGTCTTGGCTATAATGACATAAAAAAAGAGTTAGGAATTTTCTAAATAATACTTAGCACTTTTAAATTGCTTTAGATCTTCAACGTGATGCACAAATGTTAATTAATTTATAGTGGTATCTCTGAAGATGGATTGATTTATGTTGAATTCTCAAAAATACATTTGATTTGGCCAAGTTTAAGAGGGTATGGTAACTGTCTGATATGTTTTACAGCTACATCTGTGCGCTCTGTCCCAGATCCCACATTGTCCTCCTCAGACATTGAGAAGATTTTACTTCAAAAGACTACCGAAAAAGAAGGTGAACTTAGGAAAGCATTTCAGACAATTGACATTGATCAGACCCTAACAGTCACAAAAGGCGAATTCAGGAGAGTGATTGAAACCTTTCTTTTTCCTCTGACACAAGCACAGTTTGATGCTGTGCTGGCACAGGTATGCTATGTTATAGATGTGTATAATCACTTGGGGGCTGTTCTTACCCATGTTGATGGCAAAATTTCCTGTCAATTTCAGTAGGAGCAGGAGCAGGTCTGATATTGCCAAAACGATGATAGATAGGGCCAAATCCTACTTGCTTTATGTGAGTAGTTCTAGTGAAGACAGTAGAATTACTTGTGTGAGTAAAGTGAACCAGATTTGGCTATTTGTATTTCTTTTAGAGGATTATGTCTGCATTATTTCTCCCACGGTCAGAAGGTACAATATGTTAGTAGATTTTGTGACAATTAATCGAATTATAATCTAACATAAAGTGTATGCAATTTTATTATTGGAGAAAGGATCAGATTGAAAACCCCTTGAGTCATGAAATGTTCTTATTTGTATTGTGAGGAGGTTAGCACATATTGAGCACTGTAAAATAATGAATAATTGGAGGAAGGATTGATGTCTGTTCACTGCCTTTAAATCATAGGTAGGGTGTAATATATTCTTTAAAGATCACTGGTTGCATACACTGGTTGAGATTTTCAAAACCCACTGGGGATTTAGTGGCTATCTCCTCTAGGCGGCTCTGACCGTCTTAACTTTTTTGTCCATGGAGTCTGCTTTCTGGTATTAAATCTGTAAAGTTCTCATTTTTCTAAAACCAATGTCAGTTTAGTAACTCCAGTGTAGTACAACATTTAGAAACATACCATGAACTGCAAAGAGTTATACCACACATCTATAGGCCATTGTTTCTGGTTGCTTTCAATATACCTCCCCTTCTCCCACACCACTTATTATGCTAATAAGTAACAGAAGATGGATTTTTGGCTCTCTCGAGTTCCCGTCCTGACTCCTGTGGCCTTGACTTTCTGTCCTAAGGTTTCACAGATTTTAGGTTTTATATCCTTTCCAAACATGCTTGTTGTTTGATTTTCACTTATATTGAGCTGTTACAAGGCGTTATCTTTACATTTTAAAAATATTGGTCTCCAAAAATTCAGCACTGATTTCAGTTAAAATGTAAGTAATTAAAGTCCTTGATTATACCAACATGGGGATCACATATATATATGAAACACCTTCCATATGCATGTGGTACAACAGAAAGACTGTCTGTCTCATCCGTTGGATTAGATGGAATATATTTTCACACGTGGACACAGAAGAGCGTAGAGTTAGCCTAATGAAAAGACCTTCATGATCTTCAAGTCCTTGTCCCTTGTAAGTGTAGGATATAATCTCTTGCTGGAGGATGTATCAGATATTAAATTGATACTATACTTGAGCCTAGAGAAAAGGTGAGAAGAAATGACATGCAGTACATGCAAGGAAAGAGAGGCTATTAGAGGAGATTATTTTTGTGTTTTAATTAAGTAGTTAACTAATAATGCAAGTAAATGATTTTTTTTTTTTAGTTCCATGAGATTTCATTATGGGATTTATCTAAAAATCCATTCATTTAACACTCTTTTTATTGAAATGTAGATTCCGATGACTAGCAAAGTCACTGTGCCATATCTTGACTTCCTGGCAAAGTTCACTAGGCTTGCCAAAAGTGCCAGCATGCAAAGAAGGTAAGAGCTTCTTCTTATGTAATCCAGTTGTTCCCAAACTGTGATCATGGATCAATTGCTAGCAGTCTGCATAGAACAGGCTAGTTAAATGGTTCTAGGTCTCCTTGTTTCCAGTTCCTACATCATGTTACGAACAGCTCCAGATACATTAAATACTTTTCCAATATTGCTTTTCCATATAAGCAATTGGTGTAGTTGCCATAAGGATCTTCTATGATCACTAAAGGGAGGGGAGGTAGTCTGTCAGGCCTTTGATCTTATAATGTAATATATAGCGCTTCAAGCCTAATTGGTATATTCTGTGGACCAGTAGTAGGTGTAACTGAATATATGAGAGGTTAGATGTGAGCTGAGGTTAACATTTTTAGGGATACTCAAAGCATATTACTCAATTTGCAGGATGCAGTGTGTGACAAAGACTCAATCTAAGGGACACAGAAACATTATTTTGGCAGAAGAGTTAAAATGGTGTGGGATTCATTCCTTCAATGTAGATAACTCTCTCTTGAGCTTCACTTTTATCCTTCTTTATTTCTGATGTAAATCACTTTCAGGAATAAAAGTGAGGAGGCAATAGTTTTGTGTAGTAGGTAGGTAACTTTGGGATTAAAATGAGTGCCTTCCCTTCACGTGAGGGACATTTGAGAGGTATAATGCAAAGCATTCTCTAGGTCCATACTGTATATTATACTGTAAAACTAATCCTACATTTACATAGTATCTTTCTGCCAAAAACACTATGTAATTTAACCTTCTCCCCTCCCCTGATAGATTGACGGGGTAGGTACGGGACTCCGCAATGAGATCTTCGTGGAGATTTTCTTTCGTAGATTCCCTCTCCTGCAGGTTTGACTGGGGGAGCAGATGATCCAGGCTTCAAAAGACAGTTGCCTCACAAAGTATTCTGCCGAGTCTGACCCAGCCCTTTTACCATCAAGTGTAAAGTTAACAAACCTCCCCAAAGAATGAGGGAGAAGCAACAAAGGGAGTAGTGCACTGAAAAGAAGGAAGAGAAGAGAGGGAGGCAGAAAATGGGAAGAGGGAATTTAAGGCTGCCGTCTTCCAGAGAAACAAGGGAGCTTTACAAAAATTGTGATTAATTAGAGAAAACTAATTAAATAGAAAATGAAGGATCATGCACAAAATGAGAAGGTTAATCCTTTTTATATTATGGAAAAAATAACAACTAAGTTAAACATGTGAGGCCTGATTTTCCTCTCACTGTCACATGTAATCTGAATGAGTTTAGTTCATAAACTCCTGGTTTATACTGGTGAAAGGGAACAGATAATCAGCTTTATAGTTAGAAAATGCTGCCTTTTGACCAACCAGTAATTTGTAGAGTTGTATTAAAACTATATGACGTGAGTAAGAAAATGTGTGGCAAAAATAGATACAGTATAGTTGTATCTTAAGTTATACAAAGGTACGCCACTGGAGGGCAGTACAGGTGCTGTTTTTCCCGAGAAAGTTTTGTAAGCGGGAGCTTGGGACTCACTGATTTCTGCCCTGATTTAAAGCCCGCACCATCTCAGTGAACCCAGCGGGCTACGGTGGAATTTGATCTTTGGGACTCGATCCTGCAAATACATACATGAATACTAAATTCTTGCATAACTGTTTGCAGGGTCAAGTCCTTAATTAGGGGAAGAACATGGAAAAACAGTGGGATCTACTGAGAAAAATAAAACTTGTTAATTGTGAAAATGACTTGTTCTGTGGTTTTGATGTAAGTTAACAGGGGAAGTAAAAGGGAAAGTAGGGCCATTCTTTTTCTAAAAGACCTCACATGTTAAAAGATCATTGACAATGAATCATATAAACGTATAGGGCTAGAACCTTATGTACGGCTGAGGAACACTCAGTGCAGAGAGGTACAGAAGTATGGGCAGAGAGGTACAGAAGTATCCTTTGTGGTCACCTGATTCTCGGACTCCTGTGCGCCAGTCTGGTTCCCTGGCCTAGCCCCACATCAGTATCAGCTGCCAATGACTCCCAGGAACTGTTATAACAGCTGAGGATTACTTGGGCACTGGGTAGCTATGCTGCTGTCCTCCAGCCACATCCCCCACATTGTCAGCCATGATGCAGAAGGTGTAGGAACTACAGCATCTCTCCATTGCTCGAGGATCCACATGCACAGGGAGATTATCTGGGTGCTGGATCCACCAGATTTAGTGCTGCTTTGCGCCAGTGGCACACTGCAGTGCAACCAGAGCACTGTGCAGGATCACTGTGGAGGCCCATTCCTTTGCTCATTACTCATTCCATACTTAGGCAAAACTCCCATTGACATCAATAATTGGGTCGCTGTTGGTCTACAACTGTAATGTAATGCCTTATGTCTAATCCTTTTGCTAATATTTATTTATTTATTTATTTTTAGGTGGAATGGTAGCCAAGGCAGCCAAATCATGACATTAAGTCAGCTGGAGTCCCTCTTAAAGGAGAAGGTATTGTAGGGATGGATAGTAACGGAAACTGATTGCTAAAACAGTTATTTACTTTATATGTTAAGTTCTGGCATTACAAAAATGATATACCTGGGTCTCTCAGTACTAGATGTTGCTAGCTTGAATAACATGCTGGATTCATTTAAGAGGCCTGATTCTTCACCTCAGTGCATCTTGGGTAATCAGTTACACTTGTGCAAAGTTGGTTAAAAACATGCTGTCAAGTCAGAACAACAGCATTTTAGGCCCTTCATTTTTCATGAAAATAAACAGCTACATGATGGGAGAGGCTGTGGAGAATCCAGTCTAAGATCTCTGGCACCATGCTGTGTGGAAAAACTCTGGTACCGTCTTCTGATGATTCAGGTAATAGTGGAATGACTAGGTGTAAACTAGATTTTTCTCTGATGAAGTAAACAAAAATCCAGCATCAATGTAGTGATCTTTTATTATGCTTGGACATCAGTTAAGCCCAGAGTTACCAGATAACAGCAAATATTTGTCATGACACAGAGCTCACCAGAAGAATATTCTATAACCTCTGGAGCATCATTTGTCATGTCCCATTCTACCCCAAGATTTTCATATAAGCCAAAAGCATTCTAGAACATAGGTTCATACAAATCCTGAGGCAAATCCTGCCCCCTACACTGCTTGGCATGGACTTGGCACATATGTTGGGAGTGGATAATAAAATCCTTCTTATTTTACAGCTTCTATTGCAACTTCAAGGCTGCAGTAGTATCCTCAGCCCATGTACCTCTCTTATATGGTGGACATCTGATTATCTTTTCTCTAGTCTAGTTAAATATTAACATATCACTGCACTGTTAGGACAGATTGTACCCAAGACAATCTTTCCTCACTGCAGAAAAGCTTATCAATCAGAGTTGAATATAGTTATTATTAATGTCATAGCTTTTATTCATTTGGCTATATGCACCTAACTGGAGAGTAACATTTACATTTTCATGTTGAGTATGCCATATCACAAAAGAAACAGCTTATATATCTTCCTATTATAAAATTTATGAATTGAAAATATCCCCCAAAGTCCTAATTAGGGTTCTGGTACACTTAATTTACAAGGTTCTGTGTTATTTTTTTAAGGACATTGTGAAACAGAGGTGATATGTATTTTCAAGTACATTAATAGAAAATGCTATCAACTTAAAAGTAAGGTTACTGCTACATATATATTCCAGGAAAATTTTAGTTAAAAACCCCAACATTTCAAAGTTTGGAAATGAACCATAGAAGTAGATAAATGTTCAGATACATTTAGTATTCATACAACCTTTCAAATAAATATTCACCTATAAAATGGCACATTGATTATTCCCAAACCAAATTTTACTCTGCTGCATGGGTGTCCATCATCCATCTAACAGGGACACATTTGCATCAACTACTGAGATTGTGTGGGAAACTGTGCACACACATTTCTAAAAATTGGGTCTTTAATGCCATTTTGTCTTTATCTGTAAAATAGGGATAATAATTCTCATCTCACAAGGGTGCTCTGATGCTAAGCTCATTCATGCTTATAAAACATTTGAGATCCTCAGATCGACCGTGCTATAGAAGTGCAGAGTGCTGTTATAATGAAATACATGCTGCAACAGTGCAAGAGAGTGGACTACATAACCCTCTAGATGTCTCTTCTTGTCCAAGTGATTTTGTGACATAACAATCAACATTTTAATTTGCCATGAGTAAGCCTTGCCACCTTCATAATAATTCTTAAATATTTACAAAAACAAAGAAAAGCTAGGAAAAGACTTGGAATATTTCAAATGCAAGAGCAAAGGTATAAAGCTAGATCTGAAGATGGGATTTTTACTTTTCTGGCCACTTGCAATAACAGTTTACCAGTAGGCCACTATCAGAAGAGCTGGTGAAAACTTGGCCATGGGGGGGAAGTAATACCGTATGGGAAAAATGGCCATAACATTCAGGATTTTCTTAGGCACATCCTAATCACAGCACCCAGCCCAAGAAGCTGGCCAGATGCTAAGCAGATATATATAAAGGTGAAGAAAATGAATTTCCTCCGTCCACTCAGTGAGTGACTGAAGAGCCAATCTGCAGTAGATAAGACAGCCCAGTCACTGAAGTAGCCAGTGCAATCCTTTCTGTGCACTCCTCACTGTGGGAAGGGGAGGAATAGAGAGTTTGTATAGCAGCAGATCTTTTGGTCCTTCCCCTCCCTTGCCCACTGCATGCACTGCCTGCATGCTACTACAGAGGGTGCTCCAGCGGATCCTGGCTGTGTGCCAAGCAGGGGTACTCACCCCCTGTCAATCTACCCAAATCCTGAAAATAATACAGTGTCAAAGCATTGCGCAAAGAGAAAAGGGTCCCTCTGCACAATGGAAGTTCACTGGGTTTGCTGCCAAGGCAGCCTCCATAGCCTTAGAGTTAGAGGCAGGATTTTCTTTGTGATTACTTGTACAAAAGAAGGCAAGAAAGGAAATATTGATTCCAACAGTGAAGTGTCTCCAAACATAAAAAAAAAAAGTTAAATCAAGAAAGACTGGTCACCTGAAACAGCTCTTTACAAAGCAGCAAAAATACTCTCCTAAGGAACTAGTGGCTATGGGGTTGAAATCACTCCAGCAAAGAAGAAAAAGAAGAGAACCAACCGCTAGAAAAAGAAAATTTGTAAGAAGGCTTGTGAGGGTACAATGAAGGCTCTATAATGCACGTATGCATCAGTTTACATTGAGGCATTTCACTTCTAGATGTTGCGTGGAGATGTATGTGCATAAGTATTCATACTAATTTATCCTTAGTTTTGGACGTAACTGTTAGTGCCTCTTTAAAAGTAAGCAACATACTGAGCCTGATTCTCATTTTCATTAAGCCCCCTTTACACTCCAGTAAAGTGTGGTGTAAAGAGGCCTTAAAATGGGCATAAATATATGATACTAATTTTAAGGTCCTTCTAAATCGCTAGAGTATATAAGGGGCCTTAGTGTAAATGAGAATTAGACCCAGTTTCTCTTTCTCACTCCCCACTTTCCTACTTCCCCTCTCTCACAAAGTTTTGATTTTATGTTTACGAGGCTCTGAAAATAGTCTAATTCTTTTCTATCTGGTTTGGCCTATCTCTACCAGCTGGTAAATAGGAAATGTTCACCATAGGAAGCCAATACTCTGCAGAGTGTAAACAGATGGAATCAATATAAAGTGACAAGTTAGACTGTGCTACTGAGAATACAGAGCCAAAACTAAGAGCATAACAGTCACGATACTTATTTTGTTCCAATTCATTTGGTACTGAATAGCACTTCATATATGCACAGCTGTGTCCTTCCGTTTTTTACTTTCTTTCTTCTGGTTTGATGATGACAATTTCAAAGAAAAACTTTAATTAAAGATTTTATACAAAATGGCCTGAAGTAGAATATCGGGGAAATGAGCATTGATGTGTTTATTGCATGAGGAATATTTTGTCCTTTTTTTTTTTAAAGAAAGAAAAAAAAAAAAAAAAAGCGTGCATGAAATATGCTGGATTGACAGCCGTGCAGATTGAAGCCTTCTCTTTGTGTACAGAGCAGGCATCAGATTAAGCAATGGCTGTGAAAGCTTGCTCACCCTGCCTGTCCAGTACCCTCCTCTGGAGGGGGCCACCCTCTAGGGGTGATAAGGTGGGTCACTCTCCAGGCCCATTCCATGGTAGAATATGTGTATTTCTGCATGTGTGTGCAGGCTGAAGAAAAGAGGATGCCAGGAGCTAGGATTGCCAGGCCAGCAATGGTAGCCTCCCCAGAAGGGCTGTGGAAATGGAAGGAGTGACGTGCTGTACTCCATGTACACCCTTATGATGTGATTTGTGTATCATTCATGTTCACCCTTATAGTGTAACTGTGTATTGTCTAATGAAAAGTATGTCATGGAAGGGGTTTTTGAAATGCTCACGACATACTGACCATTATTGTTATGATAATATGTTTCCTGCAGTGTCACAGAAGGGTTATGGCCTTTCTACCTTTCTTGCCCTGCACAGACTAGCAGACTTTGCCTTGTGTGGAGGAAAGCACATCTTGCACCCTGTAAAAGTGTGATGCAGAAGCTGTGCTTCTCTGGGAACTGCTGCAGAGGCCGTGTGCTTCCAAACCCCTCCACTGCTGCACACTGTACCTTAAAGGCACAATTAAGTTCTCGGTTTTTAGTCACCAAGAATAACAACATGGTGGAGGGTTGTTTGACACATTTTTACTAAAATGAGGGAGAGGCAGTATGTTCTACTGGTTTGAATAGTGGGCTGGCAGTCAAGAGACCTGGGTTTAAATCCCAGTCCTGCCACTGATTAATTCCTCATTGTATAATTATGTAGAATGAGCAGTTTCCACCCTGACATTTTTGCCATAGATAAATAGATAGTTCAGTTCTTGCAGTCCTCCCTATATGTTATTTATTAGGTGTCTTCTATAAAGAGAAACTGCAACTGTTAGTTTGCACTTGCAGAATTTCCTTCAGATTCTGTTGTAGGGGGTGTGTGCAGCTTTTGCTTCATGCAGAAGCTATGTTTCACCCCCTCCCTCTGTATATCCCCAAAGATATGCAAGGGATCTCAGCAAATCTGCACAGAGGTCTCTTATATTCCCACTCCAACATTTTGCTTCCAGTGAACAGCGTGATTCTTCTATGAATTGTGCTGCAAGGTGCTCACTTGTCCTGTGAATTCCTCTGAAGCTTCTCTCAGGGTTGTTCCACACTACAAAGGGGGGAAGCTCGTGTAAGTTAGTATAGGCAGAATCAGAGGGTTTGGGGTGAGAAAAATGCAGTGATGCGATGCAGACTAGTTAACCCTCTCCACCTCCTTCTGCCTGCCCTGTCAAACATGCAGAAGGGAAATTTTGTGTTCTCCATGCAGAGTGGACTCCACGGAGTTAGGAAGAAGGAAGGAGAGTATTACGCAGGTGGTACCCCACAAGCTCAGATCCATGGGTGCAAAATCTCTTTGGAATGCATATATTGAGGGAAGTATAGGGATAATTAATAATTATCAATAATTATGTTACTAGCAAAATACACTTGAGTGGGTATTCTTGTATTTGGAGATAAAGTACTTCCGTCTTTTCAGGGTAATCTGTGGTCTGGATAAAAATTGTGTTTAGATCTCCCTGTGTCTGGTGCACGTACAGGATGTGATTTGCACCGAATTTTGTTTATGCATCAAAGTGTAAGAAAATACTTTAAACACCTAGTACCCCAATAGTTTCCTTTGATCCTGAGGGATCCCCCAGAGCTATACACTACCTACTTGTAACTGCTAAAATGCACTTACTTCTGGGATGGGATGCAGCAGCCAACTAGCACACAACAGTACTAAGAGAGGACATTATTGCCAGACACCAAGGCAAGGTTCAGTTATAAGGAAAAGTGTGATGGGCTCATTAATATCTATTGAGAACAAACAGGACTAATTTTTCTAATGTTGAAACAGCTGATCATGTTTAATGATCAGCTGAAATATCTTTATATAGTAATCTGCATGGCATTCAATTCAACTTATAAGGATGAAGCATTGAGTTAAACCTGCTGTGAATTGAACCTCTGATTCTGGGGGGATTGAAATATTTAAAGCCTGATTCTTTGACCACTTTATGCAGAACACTAATAATTTGTTGATATCTAATACACATAAATACCCATGCAAAGCAGATCTGCTACAATCTTGCAGAGTTTGGTTTCTAGCAAATCTCTAGGTTTCAGTCACTGGAGGAAGATATCTTTTATCTACTGCTTAAAAGAAATGAGTTGTATTTGAAACTCACTGCTTTGCCTAAAAGTTTTTAACTTTACCAACACTATTTACTGAGGAAATTGCCTTCAAAACATTCAGTAATTGCATAGTGTTCATTTCTCATAGTCATACTTCCCACTGTGCTAAAAAAGATTGGGGTTTGTTTGTTTGTTTACATTGTTGGAAGAGATATAAAATGACATTTTTGATATTAGCAAAGTCATCCAGTGCCTGTGTTTCAGGTTGCATCAATATTTTTTGTTTAATTAGATTATTTGTAATTATAGATTTCCAAGAATTTGAAAAGCATTATCAAGACCTGTAGACTTTTTGACTATAACCGAACAGGACAAATACAGCGGCATGAGCTAAAACGGATTCTCGAGATCAGTTGTTTCAGGATGAAGAATTCAGAGTATGAAAAGTAAGTAAGGAAACAGTCAAGGATTTCTGTATGGTGCTTGAAATTAATAAGTTAAGGGACCAATTTGACCTTCTGACCTGTACAGGCAGTCAGTTTCTGGATAGTGGCATGGCAACAAACTAACTTATTAGGATAAAGGCTGGCAGGCTGCCAAGGGCCTAGCTCCATACTGTGGATCTGTCACTTTTATCACCCACATGCACACTGCAGCCTCTGAAACTTCCTATAGCCCGAGGGAGGTAGTAATTCCATTGTGTAGTCCCCAAAGGAATGGGTCTCAGCATCTTAACTCCTCCTAGCTTCAAGAAGTTTGATTGTTGGGGGTGGAAACGGGGAGTCCTGCCCACAGAATCTCAAAGAGATTTGAGTTTCGGGTAGAACCTCTTTTGCAAAAGATTGTTGGAAGAGAAGTTCCTTCCCCCCCTTCAGATCAATTCCAGGAGTGGTGCCTTCTCATCCCACTCTGAGTACATGCTGAATGGTGGTGATAGTGAGATCCACCTGAACCTGTTCCAGGGAGAGAAGTGATGAACAGTGGAGAGATGCCTTCCTTGCTCCAGTCACTGGAGGTGAAAAAAACAATCATTTGCTCAACCCTCTAGCTTTCCTTAGCTGAGTCATGGGAGATATTTGAACTAGGAGGCCTCTTCACAATGTTATTCAGGCAGGGCAGAACAAACCCTTCCCATTGGGATGTCAGGGAAAGCTTGAAGCTTTGACATCATGCCCCCAAGCCTGATTGCCAAGCCCATGGTAATTACTGAGCTGGAAATACAGACTCTATCTCTGGGAAGGGTGCAGTCAGAGAACGAATGTGAATCAGTGGACTGAGGATGGGGCTTTGATTCAGCAACACTGAGTAATCCCAGATCGGCACTGATTTTCGGCACTGATTTGCTTGGTAGCCTCAGGCAAATCATTTAACCTTTCTGTGCTTAGCTTCCCAACCTGTATAAGGAGATAATAATACTTACCTCACAGGGGTGATGTGAGGATTAATTAATATTTGTACAGGAGTTTAAAATATAAAATGTTCTGCCCTGTAAGATCTAAGTATTATTATTAGGAGTCCACTTGATACTTTTAACATTATGATTCCAGGATCCCTGCCAGTTTTTACTGACATAGACCCTAGCAGAGGCACCTTTGTCAGAGGGCAGGTGTGGAAGTGAAAAGTAGCCACCATTTCTACTCTACTGGGGCCTGTAAAGGTTATTGTGTGTAGCCCCAAGGTGGGCAAAACTGCCCCAGGAGGATGGGTGTCCAAGGCGACTGGAAGATACACTAATTCCATGCATCTCTTGAGCGTTCTTCACTAGTAAATCACTGACTGTAATTTAAAGCTGCTCCTCTTCAGTAGAAATTTTGAAAGAGGACATGTGAATTGCCCCTGGAGTTCAGGAATATCAGCTGGTGGAGGAAGGTGTAATTAACACCTTATTTAGGAGAACACCTTATTTAGCTGTGTATAGACTACATGGCAGTTTCCAAGGATGATCTATCCTCTTGGAATTTGGAGCTACTTTCATGGATGCATATTCATTCCATAAGGTCCATGGAGCTTTTGTCAGTAGCAATCTTGGAAGCTATTTTCTGTTGGATAAAGGCCTAAAGGAAAATTAAACAAATTAGAATAGGCAGTTCTTGTGTTGTTGAGGATTTTTTTTTCCACTACAAGCAACCTCCAGAATAATTTTTAGCCTATCTTTGATGGCTGGGCTCACTGTTTCAATTTTTATATCTTTTCTGACTGGGATACTCTCCAGAATTACATCCCAACCAAACCAATTAAATAATTTTGTACATGCAATTATAGAACAGAAGCAATACTTGTCTAAAGTAGGCAATCAACAAACAAAACAATGCTTTATTTGACA
This sequence comes from Emydura macquarii macquarii, assembly GCF_026122565.2. Classification (NCBI taxonomy): domain Eukaryota; kingdom Metazoa; phylum Chordata; order Testudines; family Chelidae; genus Emydura; species Emydura macquarii. The sequence continues at coordinate 9,654,510 of NW_027132342.1, read as the reverse complement.
ATAAACCTTGCGTTTGGCATTGCAATCAGAAAGGTAATAAATCTATAAAAAATATTACTATATTTCCGTAAATACTGAAGAATAAAAAAGATCACAAATTTTTATTTGGGGTGTTTTAAAGCTCAACAATGAGACGTTTCAGATAAAACTTCTGAAGCTTAATGTATAAAATAATCATATAGCTTCACCTTTGTACTCAAGAACAGAAGATTAGAAATAATGCATTACTTCTTTTAAAAATTGCTTTCATCCTATCTTTCTTAGTAAAAATCACAAAACTACAGTCACATTCTCTTAAAGAAGCCTATTAAACTTGAGAGATTTTAAATGTAACCATACTGTACCTGAATTCCTTACTTGATGGACCATTAAGGATCTAGGAGTGTATTCTCCCCTCAAAGTACATGTGTGACATCATTCATGCTAATAGTGCATTGAGAGAAGGATATTTATTAGTGCTGTATTCCGGGGAAGGCTTTACCTTTTTGAAGGCAATTAAAATCATGGCCAGATTTGCTGCTACACAGGCAGTGTTGCACTGCTCCCAGTTAAGATGAGTTTACGGTTGTTTGCATCACCAGGACAGAACAAAGAAAATGAGTGTACCAGTAAATTTGGCTCTCTATTGCCACCTCCATTCCCTATCTTCCTAAGTCACCCTTCCTCTGACCCAGTATGTCCTAAGTGAATATTGTCCAAGTGCACAAGCTTAGTTCACTTATAAATGGGCTTTTGCTTATAACATCATAGGTAAATAGGCAAGGGCAACAAATAGAATTGCAAAGTCCAGGCGTCCTCATGCATCTCATGAGTGCCCTAGTCTTGTTCTGACTTCCCAAGATTAAACACAAGTGCAATACTTTTCACATTTCAGAAATGTCACTGACTAGCTACACCACACCAGAAAAAACAAAACAGGGTGTTGCTGTGAGAGGTGATGGTAGCTGAGAAACTAGAAAAGGCTAGCTGGAAACTGAGCATAAGTAACTCTCATGACAAGACACCAAAAGCTGCACTTTCTGGATCTCTTTGCCGAACAGTCCAAGTCTCTGAACAGTCAGCTGTGGAGGTCGTCAACAAAAATCCACAGCCTCTAGAAATAGCTAAAGTCCATGGGCAAATTTCATTCTTCATTAGCACCCGAGGGTCTGAGATCAGGTAGGCTGAGAAGTCTGGTTTTTTAAACAATATTATCATTCTTCCCTCTCTTCTTCCGGACTTTTCTCACCTATTTGTGAAAGCCTTTGTTATAGCCAGAGCCTAGATGGAAGATCCTGCTCCACCAAAGAGCCTAAAAAGCCAGCTGCATTAAAAAGAAAAAAGGATCCTCTGTACAGCTATTCTAGTTTTAACTGACTTCTGTTCCTGAGGTTCCCAGTGATGTCTCTTTAGATATTAGAAGCCTCACTTTCAAGGACATGAACCCACAGAGCAATGAGAACTTTAGATTCTCAGTTGGCTGCTACACTGTTTCTCTCCAATAGCTCTGGGCAATATACATTTAAATGGCATGGGTTTTTCAGATGAAGGCTGCATTTGTGAGAACAGACCAGTTCTGAAGTTTTGCTTTGGAGGACCTGAAACTTCTTCAGCTACTCCAAGTTAACAGGATCCTGGCTCTTACCATCCTTTTTGTCTCTGTCTTTAGTTCTAAATTACAGCAGAGCCTAATCCAGTTGAGAGGCCACTTTCAGACCAACCTGGAGGAAAAGACAGCTAGACAGGTGTTTCAGTGTCTTCAATGTTGTCCCTTTTACCAGGGACTGCTGCTACTCTGCCTTCTGGTGTCTTCCTTCAAGATGGTCTCCTGTGTTCATTTCGACTCTGGACTCTGCAGCTGTTTCTGATTCAAGCCCAAGCCCACTGAATATTTGACTTGGAGTGATTGATAAATGTTCCTCCCCATGACAAAACTTCTCTTGTAGTGTTCTGGGACTCAGTATTGAGTATCTCTCTTGACTTGAATGATCTTTGGATCAGGCCTATAAATATAAAGAGAGTTTTCTCTGTTAAGTCTGGCATGACACTGACCACAGTTTGGGTTGGGGACACATAAGGAGCTGTGAGATTTTGGGAGAATGGTCATAGTGAGAGAGCAGGCTCCACATAAATGCATGGGATCCAAAATCCCTGTGGAGGACATCATTTGGCCTCAGGAACTTTCTCTCAGATAGACCAGACCTACTCTAGACAGACAAGTCAGTAGTTTGTAATCTAGCTGAAATGATACTCTGAACCTTCAGTAAGAGAAAAAGTCTGGCAGCTCTGAAGTCTTGTCCTCTCACAGAAAAAGGCAAACAAGTCCCAGTTGATCTGCGTTGGCACAATATTGCCTGGGAAGAATGGTCCCTAACTTTCATTATGGACCTCCCATCAATAGATTTATATGCCTACCTAACAAATACCATCCTGCTGCACCCTGTACTTGGGCCTTCAGGCTTTCACAGTTGTACATTCTCAGTCCAATGGTCCTAGTGGACTTTAAACTCATCCAAGCCTCTCATCAGTGCTGACATTTTCCTGTTTTGGGGGGAAACAGTGTCCATGGATGACTATTTTTATAAAAAAGGATGGAACTTGACTCTCCCATTGTATCCTGGAGTTGTCTCAGAGCAACAAGACAATCACTTTTCATGTATTGTAGGAGGGTGCTTGAGAATCCAGGAACAGAAGGGCATCTGATTCTTCTGCTATGGGGAGCTAATTTAAAAATAGGGGAAAAGAGAAGGGATATATCCACAAAAAGGGATACAGCACCAATTCTTAAATACTATACTTAGAACATTTTTCTTAAAAGTCAGATGCTCAACATGAAGCTGTCCCCAGGCACTTTTAGTGTACTCATCTGGCAGTTATGCAGCAAATAATTCAAGGTTATTTTCCTTGGCAACATTTCAGAGCAAATCTTTATGTAAAGAATGAAAAGTTCTTGAAGAATGGGCTGGAAAGAATAATGGGTATACATTTGTTTGGTTGTTTTTGAATTTTAATGAATAAATGGCATTCATATTTGTGAAAAGTCAAAAAATAACAAAATAATTCTAGTGATAATGACTAAATTTTGATATTTAGAAAACCAGCACTTCTTATGTCCCCATTAAATTTAACCTGAATCTTTTGAAACTGGCTATTTTTTTAAAAAAGGTAGGTAGTAATTGGACGCTCTTTATATAATATGCTGACATTTAAAATAACATACACACTTTAAAATGTGTGTAAGGATATTTTTTCTCCTTTGTTCAGGTTTCTATAAAGGTCTTTTCAGCAATGGAAAAATAACTGCGGCCCAGACCTTAAGGAAGGCTTAGCTTTAAGGATGTCAGTAGACCCTTAGATTTTAGTGGGACTACTCCTGGCTCTGATTCAGGAAAAGCATCCTTATTCAGCAAGGATGCTTAAGCTCGTGCTTAATTATAAGCACATGATTAAATCCTATTAAATCAATGATAATATTAAAGTTATACATGTGCATAAGTGTTTAAGGGTTAGGGTCTTAGTACTTTCTTGATTTGGGTCTTATATTCTCAAAATTAAGCACATGTATATTTGCAGCATCAGGGTTTAACTAGCGGTCTGATCCAAAGCACATCTAAGACAATGACTTTCTATTCACTATAACAAGGAACACTAAGAATACAGGAAAAACAGTGAAAGTGACTACACATGGTGCTGTCCAATATAGAAAGTAAACAAACGAATAATAGAGGGTCTCTTTTTGTCAGCTAACATCTTTCAGTTGCAGTAACCTGAAATATTACTACCTACAAGGCACAACAGATGGATGCTTTTAAAGATGTCACTTTTTGTTTAAGAAGGGTTTTGCCCTGGTGTCCTTGCATAAAGTTTCTGAGTATGTCCATTGTGCTGCCATGAGTGGATAGCCACCCTATCTTATCTATCCATTCTAATCTAGCTAATCGATCTATTTTTTTCATGTCCAGTGCTATGAGGAGCCGGTATAATTCATAGTATCTTTAAGATCAAAGAAGTCATGTAAATAATTATTAGTACTGTACTATAAATATCACAATATGGTAAACATCAGTGAGCTATTTATTAGCTCTTCTTCTAGAGCTTGCTCGTGTCAATTCCATTCTAGGCGTATGTGCACCTCTGTGCATGGTTACTGGAATTTTTTTCCCTTTAGCAGTACCCATAGGGCAGGCTCCAGTGCCCCCTGGAATCCCTATATCAGGTGCCTCTGGCCCTATGCCCCCTCACTTCCTTCTTTCCACCCATGACCGTTGCTGGAACTGTTCTGCTTGCTATATCAAGTTCTCCGATCATTACTCTTAAGCAGTGTTAGCTAGTTTGTTCTATTGTTCTTTTGTTAGTTAAGTATCTGTAAATAGTTGCCATCATCCAACAGGCGCAGGATGATGCCAGCTTCAGCAAAGCGGTACTGCAGGCAGCTCATCTGTGCACTCCAGGCCCACCTCCAAGGTACTGCTTGTGAGTTACCTAGAATGGAATTGACATGAGCAAGCACTCGAATTCGGGTATGTCTACACTGCCGAGTGAAGTCGACTTACTTAAAGTCGACTTTCACCCATTGATTTTTAGAAGTTACTGCAACGTATACACACCACGCTGTTTGCGCAGATCTCGTGCGTCCACAGTCAGCACGCTTATTTCGACTTTCAAAGCAGTGCACTGTGGGTTGCTATCCCACAGTGCAACTAGCCGCGGTGGCTGTTGGGATGAGTTTCATCATCCCATGATGCAATGCCGCTTCCCCCTCCCTTCTTTCCCCAAACAAACAGGAAACCTATTTTCGCACTGTTTTTTTACGTCGCACGCTCGCCATTGCTGTGGAGACATGGAGCCAGCTCAACTCTGCACTATTATTGTGAGCGTCACAAATACATTGCAGCTTATCACCGAGTATTTTCGAAGTAGAGCAAGAAGCCAAAGCACAGGCAGCTGCGATGCCACCAAAGCTGCCCTGCTACAAGCCATCGAGCAGAATAATTCCCGATTACTGCAGGCTGTAACGCATCATCTGCAGTCTGTGGAGTGCCGGTTCTGGTCCCGGGAAACAAGAACAGACTGGTGGGACTGCATCATTATGCAGCTGTGGGATGATGACCAGTGGCTGCAAAACTTTCATATGCACAGGGCAACTTTCTTCGAACTGTGCTCAGAGCTTGCCCCGTCCCTGAAGTGCGTGAATACTCTCTTGAGACAAGCTCTGATGGTGGAGAAGAGAGTCGCCATCGCTCTGTGGAAGCTGGCAACCCCCGACTGTTACTGCTCGGTTGGGAATCAATTCGGAGTCGGTAAATCCACAGTGGGCATAGCCGTAAATCAAGTGTGCAGTGCTATAAATAAACTTCTGCTACGAAGGATAGTGACTTTGGGAAATGTGCAGGACATAGTGGACGGGTTTGCCACGATGGGGTTCCCAAACTGCCGGAGGGCCATTGATGGGATGCACATCTCTATCTTAGTGCGTTTAAAGGGCAGATGGAGGAGTCTCCTCATTAGGCTGAACATGAGTGAAAAGAACCTCCCATCAGTGATATCTGTGTGCTGTGTTCTTCATAATGTGTGTGAAGCAAAGGGTGAGAGGTTCCCCCAGGGTTGGGCTGTGGAGGCAGAAAGACTGGCCGCCAATTATAAGCAGCCAGATGCCAGCAGTACGCTGAGAGCTAACCACAGAGTGCTTTGCATTAGGGAAGCATTGAAAACCAGGTTCTGCATTGAGATGCAGGACTGATTTCTGTTCCCCCCAAATCGATATCAGTACCCTGCAAATCCCTCCAGGACAAGATAAGTTTTAATAAAGAAACGTGTTGAAATGATGCAAACTTTTATTTATGAACATTCAAGGCATGGGTGAAGGGGGGAAGTGTTCATTCACAGTCTCAAGGGGTAGTGTGGTTGCTTGCTGGCCTGCTGTCAGCAGGGCTGCCTCTGCTTTCTGCATGCCTCCACATGGAAGTGAGCACGTACTGAGCCTGGCCATTCTCCTCCGAGACCTCTTGGGGGCGGGGGAGGGGCAGGGCAGCACAGCCCTAGGTGGAGGAGCATTATGGAGGGGCTGCAGCAAAACTCTGTCCTGTCCTCCATTCCTCCTGAAGCTCCACAAACTGCCAGAGCATGTCTGTCAGGTCACGCATGATTCGTGGCATCTCCTGTGTGCTAGTGCGATCATGCTCCTGCATTTCTCTGCGACTCCCCCTGTCCATGTTCATATTCTGGGACAAGGTCAGCTGCCATGCTCTGAGTTCTGTCTCTGCAGCCCGGGAGGCGTTCATGAGCTCGCCAAACATGTCATATCTTGATTTTTTTTCCCTTCTTTCTAATCTGCGATAGTCTTTCCGCAGCATTTCTTGAGGGTTCGGCCAAGGCCGAGGTGTCCACAGAATGAAAAGAAAGTAACAAGGTAGCCATTGTTAGCAGACTGAAGAAAATGATACAACTGCGACAGTGTAGACAATACTCCCCATGCAGTGCACCGGGCAAACCCAGTCCATCATTCCATTCCTAACATCCCAGAAGGGTTGGCTTGCTGTGCCCTTACAGAGATGGGAAGCAAGGGGATCTGCGGACAGCGTGTGTGTGTGGGGGTATATAGTCTCTGCTTAAACGAAATAAAAGTAATCAAAGTGATTTGGTAGGACACTGCAATGGGGAATACAAAGGTACAGGGCATCTGCTGTATAGCTCGGGTATTTTAAACATGCGCCATCTTCCCTAGGTGACCATGAGCGATATCAGTCTCCTGAGGGTAATGCACGAGGAAAGGGAAGATTTGCTGCACACAACGGGGTACCAGCCTGGTCCTTTTGCCGCTATGGTGTGTTCCGCCATGATGCCTGCTCCCTTGATTGCAGTGTGGCGTGGCAAAGTATCCTACCGTGGAAGGAGGAACAAGGCAGCCCTCCCCAGAAACCTTTTGCGAAGAATAACAGATTACCTACATGAAAGTTTCCATGAGATATCAACTGATGATTCTCGGAGCATATCTCTGCACATAAATAATCTGTTCCATGGGTAACCCCCCAATAAAGTCCGCTAAACGCCTGAAATCCCCTTCCTGCCCCTCTTCCCACAATGTAAAAGGACAGAACTGCTAAGAAGAAAAAAACCTCACCAGATGTGCCTTCCCCGGGATCATTATTGCTGTCCTGTGTGCAGCTGGACTGTTCTATGGTCAGGAATAGGTCCTGACTTTTTGACAGAACGGACACCCCGCTCTCCTGCACCCTGTTTTGGGCGAGGAACCAGAACGGCTGTTAGCTTCCCTAGCTTTCTGATATGACTGATGCACCTCCTTGATCTTCACGCGGCACTGCTGCGTGTCCCTCTTGTATCCCTTCTCCAGCATGCCCTGGGATATCTTCCCGTAAACGTCCAGAGTCCTTTTGTTGGCTCTGAGCTGAGCCATAACGAACTCCTCGCCCCACAGCCCAATGAGATGTAAGACCTCTGGTCTACTCCATGCCAGAGCACGTTTGGGCTTTGCAGTAGCCATGAGGAGTACATCAACAATGCTCTCTCCATGCTGGCTGCACAGGAAATGAAAATTCAAATTTTCCCGGGGCTTGAGGGGAGGGAACATTTCCGGATAGCGTGACCACGGTACAGCACAGCGTGAATGTCCAGAGTGGTCACAACGGGGTATTGTGGGATACCTTCCGGAGGCCAATAACATCGATTTAAGTGAAGTTCTGCCTACACTGACGCTAAATCTAAGCAATAAATTCGAATTAGGCGCTAAGCCACTTGCAGAGGTGGTTTTATTAAGTTGACTTTTGCTGCGACTTAAGTCGACTTAACTGCAGTGTCAGTGTAGACGCAGGTGTTCGGAGATCGATATAAGTGACTTTATGTTGACCTCTGTTGCCAGTGTAGACCAGGCCGAAGAAGAAAAGACAGTTACTTACCTTGTTACTGTTGTTCTTTGAGATGTGTTGCTCATGTCCATTCCATTACCCTCCCCCCAACCCTGCTGTCCGAGTTGACAGCAAGGAGCAACTGAAGGGGCGTATGGCTGGCGTTGCCTGATATACCACGGCATCTGTGCAGAACTCCAGGGGGCGCTGGAGCCGGCTCTACGGGTACTGCTAAGGGAAAAAAATTCCGGTAACCGTGAACGGAGGGGCGCACACACCTAGAATGGAATGGACATGAGCAACATATCTCAAAGAACAACAGTTACAAGGTAAGTAACTGTCTTTTTTCCACACTGAGATTGGAATAAATAGGAATGCCGCTTTAGTCATTTAAATTCTAAAAGCAGTTTATCCATCATGATGATTCTACTCAAGAATTCTTATTTTAAAGTGAATAAACATGGTTTTTGCTATCAGGAATGCATGTTTCATTACTTGTTCTCTTCAGTGAATACAAGAATCAGCTCTACTCCCAATGAAGCCAATGTCAAAACTCCTACTGATGGATTTGCCCTATTGTTTGTGGATGCTGCAAAGAAAAGCTCACTCTTCATTTACTATATCTTCAAGTTGCATCATGTCCTTTTTATAGTAACCTATGGGAGTGATAAAGAATGCAATGCATGATTGTGATCTACACTTATGGCTTGATTTTTTTGGGTCCCTTTCAGTACTCCAATACCAAGAGCAGCTAGTAATGCATAATGATGTTCTGAACAAATAATTAGTGCTGTAGTTCCATTTTTGGGTGGATGGGATTGATTTTCTAACTTTGACATGTGAAAATCCAAAATAAGCCTTCTTTTTCAGCCACCACTTCGACTCCTGGTAGCAGTAACAATACAGCTTGTGGTGGAAGGAGCTTTTCAGGTGTTAAAAATTGGAGCATCCATGTGTTGATGAAAACTGTCACTATTCTTTTTAGTGCTAGATAATGAGTGAAGTGTTCATTTTTGTTATTAAGGGCATGATAATTTGTATATCTGGGTTTAACAGTATTTGAACGTTACAAAAACTGAGCTCCAAAAGTGTATGAATGTCAAACCGATACATCATGAGTGACATGTCATTTACGTCAAGGTATAGCATTAACTTGATGGACATCCCCTGGGGTACAATCTGGACAGTTAGATCATTTTGCCCCCTTATTTCTCCAGTCTGATGTACACTATGCCCGTTTTGCTATGTCACTTGCCACTCTGCCACTCACCCCGGTCTCAAGCATGCAAGTTACCCCCAAACATACACCAGAGTGCTATGCCAGCCACTCTTGAATTACATATAAGTGACACCCACATATCTCTAGTCATAGCCCAGCACCCCAAAATGTACCATCTTGTACTGTTCAGTTACTTACTAAACAATACAAGCTCATAAGGTCTGTCAATTTGGCAAAGAAATTGATCATGCTCCCGCCCTTGTTAACCTGAGTATATTCCCCAAACACTTCAGCCAAAAACATACTGGTTTATATTAAACATAAAAAAGATTTATTAACTATAAAAAGATAGATTTTAAGCGATGAAGTGGTATTGGCATAGAAGATCAGAACTGGTTACAAAAGAAAGTAAAATATAAAATCGCAAGCTAATTCCTAAACTTTACCATGCTAATAATTCTAAAAGCAAAGGAATTTCTCTCACCAAAACTTCTCAACAGTTCTTGCCAACTAGAATGCTTTCTAATTAGGGCCAGCCACACCCAAGGTCCCAATGGAGTTTTCTTTGTCGTTTAGGTGGTCTTGTTTCCTTGTGTAGATGAGAGGGGAGAGGCAAGCCTTGGGATGATGTTACTCTCTTATTTATACCCTTCTCCGATCAGTTGTTTGGCAGTGGTGGGAGGGGGTGGGCCATCACCGATCAGCTGTTTGGCGGTGGCCCGGGACTGGCACCCCATCAGCTGTTCCGGAGCTAGCCCTGCTTGCTGAACAGCTGATCAGGGCCAGCTACACCCCCATGGGACTCCAGCTGTCATTCCTCCCTCATCCACCCCTGCCCTCCATTATTTTTTAGTAAAGTCACAGACAGGTCACAGGCTCCGTGAATTTTTGTTTATTGCCCATGACCTGTCCATGACTTTTACTAAAAATAACCATAGCAAAGGCCTTGTCTACACTAGAAAAATAAGTCGACCTAAAATATGTCAACTTTCAGCCTCTGCTATAATTACAGCATTGGCTGACATCCACACAGCTCTCCTTAGGTCGTTGGAGTGTGTCCTCACCAGGAGCACTTCCACCGACCTAAGGGCCAGTATGGGGAGCTGAGAGACCCATCTCTCAGCTCCCTTCCTGGATCCCATTGGCTACCTGTGGTCTGCCCCTGCAACACTCCCTGGTCCCAGCCTGGTGTGCGGCAGCAGTAGCCGCCAAGTCTCTCCCAGTCCTGTTGCGCAGCTGGTGAGTTGCCTGTGTCCTGGGGAGCCGGGCGACAGCCACCAAGTCCTGGGAAGTCGGGTGGTAGCCGCCCGCCTCCTGCAGGTCCCAGCATGCAGCTGGGAGCCGTCCGTGTCCCTCCAGGTCCCAGCGCAGAGATGGGAACCGGGCAGCAGCCACCTGTTTTCCTGGAAGCCAGACAGCAGCCACCCACGTCCCCACTGGCAGTGGGTGGCAGCTGCCCACTGCCCAGTTCCCTCCAGTCCGAGCTGGTAGCAGAGAGCCAGGCTCCAAGCTACCCAGGGCTTGCCCAGTCCCAGCTTGCAGCTGGGAGTGGAAACCAGCCACCCCGGCTTTCTTGTCAATTTAATTGACAAGAATGACAGCCCCTCCATGCTGCAAGTGGACGTAGTGTCTACACTGACATGGCGTCGCCCTAGCTCTGCCAACAAAAGTCCTACACCTCTCGTCGAGGTGTTTTTATTTTGTTGAAAAAACAGGGCAGTTTTGTTGATGAGGGGTGATTGTAGTATGTACACCAGCACTGTTTTGTTGACAAAAGTCAGCTTTTGTCGACAAAACTCTTTAGTGTAGACCAGGCCAGAATCTTAACCTTAGTCATGGAGTTTAGGCAGCCCCATGGTGTATGTGCTTGAGCAACTGTCTTTCATGTGAATTGTAAATCTCTTGTTGGCCTCTTGTGTGTTGGTCACTCCTTTGTTGCTTCTGAGGAGCGAGGCTGTGGGCATTTCCCAGACTCTCATGTTTCAGTAACAGACATTTAGCATCTCATAATTTCATACACAAAGATGATGTACACATTTTGAGAGAACAACGTTGGTCAACAGACTATAACTTTCCAAATGATACCTCACAAGGTCTACTTTGTACAAAACATATCATACTCACATAACAGTGGTGAATATGGCGGTTACAGAGTGTTATTTTGGGATACAGTGTGTCTTGTGATCTTTGACATGACTTTTTTGTCATGATGGGACTGTCAGTGTTCAAACAAGCCAATCACATGTTTGTGAAGTATTCTCTTTATTTTGAATTTGTACAGGGAAGTTTGCTTCCAATTGGAAGATGGTATATCCATTTTATTCTTAAGTTTTTCTGTCACACTTTACTGATTTCAAAGCACTGTACAAATATTAACTAGCTATATCTTTCGGTAGCGAGGCACTGTATCCCACTTTTACAACTGGGGAAATTGAGATAAAAGGAGGCTAAGTGACTTGCCCAAGTTGCTTATCAAAAAGGGGAATGAAAGGTGAATTGATTTAGTGTAAAAAATACATTCACAGGGAGAAAATAATATATAGTAAAGGGCTGTTTAATTTAATGGAGAAAGGCATAACAAGAATCAATGGCTGGAAGCTGAAGCCAGAGAAATTCAGATTACAAATTATGCACAAATTTTTAACTGTGTGATTAACCATGGGAGCAAACTACCAAAGAAAATAGTGTATTTGTCATTTTTTAGTGTCTTCAGATCAAGACTGGATGCTTTTCTAGTCAACACATGTTATTGGTCTCAATACAGGGATAACTGACCTGTGATATACAGTAGGTTAGAGTAGATGATCTAATGGTATTTTTAGGCCTTAAAATCTATGCATCTATGAATTGTACTATAAAATCCCAACTTTCATTTTAAAAAATTACATATTTTTAGTGATTAGGAAAATAAGCTTGGGAACATCAACTGAGTGTTGTCTCACATCAACTACAGACAACCTGAAACAATAGTTCTGAAAGGTGTGAACTGGCCATTGATTTCAACAGGTTGACTCAACTTTAAAGAGGACAGCCTAATTATGAACACTATTAACTCTTTCACTGTTGATCAGCACAAATATTTAACAAATATACTCATCCCAATCCCTAATGGTTTCCCAAAATGGGAAATTTAATAATAAAATAGATTACACAGGGGATATGGTTCTAACTATAAAATTCATTTTCATTTTTAATTCAAATGAAGCTACTCCAGCATATCCAGTCCATTAGATCTGACTACTGCAGAAGCTAGCCACATTGTAATATAATTTAGGTTCACTTTGCCAAGGGTTAATCTGGGCTTTGATTAAGAATTTCCATGGTTTTCTTACATAATTGAAAGAAGGGAATTTCTGTGCACATCTATTAAAATTTACATTCAGGTACATGGTCAGACAAACCACATGCTGGTATGGTGTTGAGTAATAGTATGCAGACAACTTACACACAACATAAATAAACTCTGAGGGAAATAATACAATGGGTATAAGCAAAAAAATGCCACCGTCCCTCCCTTAATTTTTACATTCATTTTTATATAATGTTCTGTGAAGATCATATATATTTATATTCCAGTGTTTCACTACAGTTTTGACATAGAATAATGTTGTTCACTAAAATTAATTGCTTTGTTTTCCAGACTGTGGAATCGTTACTGCATTGGTAAAACTAATACATTGGATTATAAAGAATTTCTGAAGAATCTTGGTATAAATATGGATGCAATTAAGAAAAATGCAGCAGAAAACCAATGCATAGGTAGGTGCTCAGAAAGAGACTGTATGGTTGCAGGCTTTGGGAAGTGAAGTCTTCACTTGGGGCCTGATAAAATCAAGGTGAGATTCTTTCAATGGGAGTTGGATCAGGCCCTTACATGGCAACTTTAGTTTGGAATTTTCAAAGAAATCCTACAGCTAGGTGCCATTTGGGTGACCCTCTCCCTTAGACTGGTTTGAAAAGCCCAGTGACAGTTTGTCGGCACTGCTCATAGGGCCAAATTTTCAAAATGTGACACCCAAGTGCATGCGTAAAAAGTACAGTCACAGTTGCTAGCTCATTTGTTGCAATTATGCCTTTAGATTGTGTGAGTTCATGTACAAATAGCCATTGGAGTACTGTGCTTAGTGTGGTTATATGTACAATCAAGGGCTGCACTCTCGGTCATGTTTTTTGTGCACCAGTTTCTGGCCTTCATTTTTCAAAATGTGTCCCATATTATATATCAGAGTCTAAGGGCTTTTGAATGTATTTTAAGAAAAGGGCACTGTCAAGATGTTTTTCATCATTTAAAAAGAATAATAATTATGTTTGCATTAACCCCTTAGAAGCTTGGAACTAAAATCTGCTTCTTTAAAAACATTTTTTTCTACATTATGTATGCACATGCACTTTGTTGTTGTAGGGTTACTTGTGAATGCTGGCCTTTCTGCCACAGGAGTTTTCGTTTCTTTTTGTTTAAAAAAAAATAGTATTTAAACATTGTACTGGAGGAAAAAAAAGCCAATAAAGAATTACACAGACTTTTCAATTTGAAGAAAAGACTGTAAGTTAATTTTGAGCATATCAACTTGAAACATTGGCTCTTTCATTTCCATTATTCAGATTTAATACTTCACAAAGAGTCACAAAAGAATAAACTAACCTTTGACTGTTTAGAAAAGCCCAACCAACAGTCATAGTACTGAACTGTGATGATCCACTCCTAACAAAAAGTCTTTCATTGTGTAGTTAGACTTATTTTTAAACCAATATTAAATGTTTTTTTCAAATGTACTGACTACTGGTTGCTCTCATTGACCAATGGATGCTAGGCACTTTTGAAAATAGTACCATTAGAATCTTTTTTATTTAATTGTACTTTTCTCCCCTCATCATTTTAGTTGCCCTTTTCTGTACATTTTCCAATTCCAATATATCTTCTGTGCGATGGGACAGACCTGCACACAGTATTCAAGATGTGGGCATACCATGGATTTAGAAAAAGGCAATATGATATTTTCTGTCTTATTATCTATCCCTTTCCTAATGATTCCCAACACACTGTTAGCTTTTTTGACTGCCGCTGCAGTGGATGTTTTCAGAGAACTATCCGCAATGACTCCAAGATCTCTTTCTTGAATGGTAACAGCTAATTTAGACCCTTTAGATCATTTTATATGTATAGCTGGGTTTATGTTTTCCAGTGTGCATTACTTTGCATTTATCTACATTAAATTTCATCTGCCATTTTGTTGTCCAGTCACCCAGTTTTATGAAATCCCTTTGTAACTCTTTGCTGTCTGCTTAACTATCTTAAGTAGTTTTGTATCATCTGCAAATTTTGCCACCTCACTGTTTGTCCCTTTTTCCAAATCATTTATGAATACGTTGAATAGTACTGGTCCCAGTACAGACCTCTGGGGGACACCACTATTAACCTCTCTCCATTCTGAAAACTGACCATTTATTCCTACCCTTTGTTTCCTATCTTTTAAACTGTTACTGATCAAGTAGAGGACCTTCCCTCTTATCCCATGAAAGAATTCTCTGTAGTAACTCAGAGTCCTACCCATTTAGTGTCCCATCACTGGCCATTGGAGATATTTGCTACTAATAGCCACAGATGGGCAATATTCCATTGTAGGTAAACTCATTCTCTCCATAAACATATCAAGCTCAGCCTTGAAACAAGTTGGGTTTTTTGCCCCACTACTCCCTTGGGAGGCTGTTCCAGAACTTCACTTCTCTGAGTTTAGAAACCTTTGTCTAACTTCAAGCCTAAACTTACTGATGACCAGTGTGTATCCATTTGTTCTTCCGTCAGCATTGGCCCTTCACTTAAATAACTCCTCTTCCTCGTTGGTGTTTGTCTTTCTCATCTATGTTTAGAGACCAATCATATCTCCCCTCAGTCTTGGTTTTCTTAGGCTAAACAAGCCAAGCTCCTTCAAATCTTCTCTTGTAAGGTAGATACTCCAATCCTTTCATCTTCCTAGTAGCCCTCCTTTACATCTGTTCCGGTTTTGATTAATCTTTCTTAAACATGGGAGACCAGAATTGCACAGACTATTCCAGATGAGGTCTCACCAGTGCCTTGTACAATGGTAATAACACTTCACTATCTCTACTGGAAATACCTCCCCGATGCATCATAAGATTGCATTAGTATTTTTCATGGCTGAATCACGTTAGCAACTCATAGTCATTCTGTGATTGACCAATACATCCAGGTCTTTCTCTTCCTCTGTCACTTCCAACTGATGCATCTCCAGGTGATAGCAAACATTCTTGTTGTTAGTCCCTAAGTGCGTAACCTTGCACTTTGCACTATTACATTTCATCCTATTTCTATTACTCCAGTTTTCAAGGTCATCCAGATTTTCTTGTATGATATTTTGGTCCTCCTCTGTATTAGCAAAACCTCCCAACTTTGTGACATCTGCAGATTTTATTAGCACACTCCCACTTATTGTGCCCAGGTCATTAAGGAAAATGTTAAATAAGATTGGTCCCAAGACAGATCCCTGCGGAACTCCACTAGTAACCTCCTTCCAGCCTGACAATTTACCTTTCACTATAACCCATTTTAGTCTCCCCTTTAATCGGTTCTCAGAACCGTCCCTAGGGTATGGTAAATCGGGGTGACTGCCCCAGGCTCCGCGTGTTGTGGGGCTCCGCGCTTTGACATAACAAGAGTTGCCAAGCCCTGCCCTAAGAAAGAGTAGAAGTACGTCCGAAAACATGACCAAACGCACACAATTTTTTTTCCTGCAATAAAGATGGTGGATTTTGCATTTCTGGCTCTGCTCATGTGGCACCAGAAGCCGGAAATTCAGGAAGCGACTGGGCTCAAAACATGTGAAAATGACCCACGATGTTAAGGGGGGCCCACAGAGTGTGATTTGCCCCGGGCCCCGCACTCCCCTAGGGACGGCCTTGCCGGTTCCTTACACATCTCTTTACTTAACTGAGTCACATGATCTTTGGCAAGGAACTTAATGTCTGTTTGTCAGGCTTCCCATCCATAATATGTGAATAAATATACTTACCCCCTTGTAAAGTGCTTTGAGACTGAAGGCCTTGTCTACATACAGATGATGTAAAAACTGAGTTAGCTAAATAAGTTTAAAAAGGGTTTTATAAAAATGTAGATAAGCCAGTGTAAGCCCTTGCAAGCACTTTCACTGGTTCAAAACTGGTTTATATCACCTACCTCACAAGCTAAACTGATATAAGACCACTTTAAACTGAATTAAGAGGGTCCACATAGATTTTTGCATCAGTTTAATTAAATCAATTTAAAAACATGCCCTTGGTTAATAAGGTTTGACTTTGTGCATTGACCAGGCCTATTGATGAAAAGCATTACATAAATGCTAACTGTTGTTACTTTTACTTATTTATGGCCAGATTCTGATACTCTTGCTCATGTTGAATAGCACCTTTCTTCATGAGCTGCCCTATTGAAATGGAGTATTCCAGGAAAAAGATGTTACTCAGTGTGAGAAAGGATGTCAGAATCTGGGCCATGTCTAGCACAGTGATTACATTTGATGCTTTACAATGAGCAAAATATGCCAGGTATATAGCAAAGCCCTGCCTTTCAGAATTTACATTCTAAAAGCACAGTGTGGATAATGTACAGCATGATACAGTTCAGAGAAAACACAAAGTGAGATGGTGATTGTTCTAGCAGGAATGCTTCACAGGAAAGTTTTTTGATGGGGGGGCACTTGGCCTATATTAACTAAAGTCTATTTCAAAGGCTACAGGCAGTGTGAAAGAACACATCGTTAGGAATATGTGTAAAAAACAAAGGAAGTAGTTGGGAGAAACCAGGGTCTTTCAAGGTTAGCAGGCATGTTTGCTCTCTGAGATCTGTGGGTGGGTTATCATCCATATACTGAAAACGTGTTTTCAGGGGTCTAATTGTTCTGTAACAATATTGGTAAAGAGATAAAACTACCAGAATACTCTGTGATATTACATGCTAATAAAAATATTTGCTAAAATTGTAAGTTACATGAATTAATGTTCCTAAAGAAATATGAAGATAAAAAACACTATTATAAGTGATAAGCTTTGTGCTCATTATTCTTCCCTAGAAATCCAGTTTGAGAAATACAAATCAATTGTATTTCAGGCTTATCTTATGTTTTTACATAAAAACTTCTCTAATGATTTAACAAGAAATGGTCTTCAAAAAGAAATCCAGTTACTTTTATTTCTTTGACGTGACAATAGCAGTGACTTTACTAAAATACAGTTTTCCTTACCAACAGTGAACTGGGAGGAGACACAAGACAAGATACAGAAACAGACTAAGCTGTCACTACAGACTGCAGCAGCTGAGTGTAGTTTGATAGAATGCAACCTAGATGACATTGAAATGGCTTTTAGGAAAAAGGTAAGGGAGTACTTAATGTGTCTGACTACTCTGAAATATGGAGAGGTTGAGCCAGGTGTCACACACAAAGGAGATTACGCAGAAAGTTTTGGCGTTCAAAATACCAATTAATAATAGCTTCACCAAGAAATTCCTGTGTACAGTACTTATGTTTTTTTAAAAATCCCTTAATAGAAATGTCAGTTTTGTTTTGCATTGTGCTTTCTAAAGGTTTCATATCTTGTTTACCAGGTTTATAGCTTTAAAAATATGTATATAAATACCTAAGAGAGCACCAAACTTTTTAGGCTAAAACAAAATACAGATATTGTAATTGGATGGCTCAGGCAAATCACATGAGAATCTATCACTTCTCACTGCTAGATCACTTCCTTGAATCCAACCGAGCTCAGTGATACCCAAAAGTTGTCATAATTTGCTAATTATTTCACGAGCTACATGAGCTACATGAAATAAGCTAGTGGCCTCAGTGCAGTCCATGTTGAATATGTGTGAAGCTCATAAATGGCACCCATCCTGGCAGACTGAACACAGAGGTTAAAGGCCAAATGGGCATGGAGAAGGAGTTATCTATTTACATTTTGAAGGGATCCCTCCAGAGCATGGTAGAGGGACAATGTGGAGGAACTTGCACTACTACTTCCATACACGTGTTCTATTTTGTGGATAGAGGAATAGAGTCCAAATCTCCTGACAGTCAGCTCTGTGCTTTAACCTCCAGAACCTTCCTCCTCTCTAAGAAGACTGTACAGAAAATAAGAGGATGGAACTCTGCACCAGAGTTAGTGTTTTAGTACAAATCCAGCTGTACAGGCCTATAACTGTACTTTCTCAGCCTTGAAATAATGGGAGAATAGTAGTGGGCTGGAGATCAGCAGGCATACAAGGCTGCAGGGACATCACCTGATCTTCTTTCCCCTTTAGTTCTTGATTCTGAGGTCAGAGTAGGTCCTTCTGAGCCGTACAGATTGATGCCTGGATTGATGGCTGGATACATCTCATCAGCCTATGATATTTATTTTGAACTTCCTGAGGACTCTCCATACATGATCTCTGCAGTTTTAATTTAGCAGTAAACAGGATAGAAAAGGGTGGGGGTAAAGCACCAAAAAGGGTGATGGAAAGTCCACAGAATGGTTGTACTATTTAACAAACATTGTTGACTGAACTTTTGGTGAATAAAACCAGTCTTCCTGCTTTTTTTATTATCGTTACTGAAATTTGCAGTAAGTCCCATAAGCAAAACCACACTCACTTAGTTTCTTTGCAATAACCCATGAGCTAAAAGAATAACCAAAGAAATGTGCAATATATTTATATAACAGGTATATTAACCATTCTATTTCTTCTAACATTTTTTCTAGCATTCATTACATTAATAACCCGTTTTAATAAAGAGAAGCTTGGTACTGAGTTACATTAGGGATGTCTTTAAAAAGTATGTTAAGACAGATGTTAAGAAAATATTAAGATCAAGCAGGCAGATCCACCAATATTTTTAGGTCTGAATTTTGAGGTAGAGTTATTGTATGTGCTATCTTTCTGTGAAAAATGTGTCTACCTTGTTACTTGAGTCTCTGTGATTGGGAAATACTGTTTTGTAGTGAGCTTATTAATTAAACATCTGACAGTCAGAGCTTGCCATGGTAACCTACTTGATCAATTTACAGAGAACATTTGAAAAGATCTTGTAAAAATACATTATTGTTTTAAAAACTTCATGAGCTTGGTTTTTCTGAACAAAACACTATAAATTGTATTTGTTACAGGTGCACTCAGCCTATCAGGACATTGAAAAAGCCTTCAGAGCATTTGATGTCAGTCAGAGTGGATTTGTGTCCTTGGATTACTTAAAGTCAGTCATAAATGGCTTTATATTTCCATTACCAAATGGAACTTTTCAAGAGCTAATGAGTAGGTAAGAGTCATATTGTTTTCTTCAGAGACATTTTTTAGCATTGCACCTCATATCTTGATTATTGCTTTTTGTGACTGCCTTTGTTAATTTGCCTCATTTGTGCCTGTGTTTCAGTGTGTATGGTACAGTATGTAAAGCAGGAAGGTAGCCAGGCTCAATAGAGTGGCAGCCTTTACTCATAACAGTCTTATTTCTATTTGTTTGTCATTTATGTATAGTTTCCTGAGGGAAGGGTACTCACTTCCATTCAAGTAAATACTGGTATTCTAAGGGGAATTTACTGTATTAAAAATCATCATATCTGAAAAATAAATCCAAAGTTTACTCCTGGGCATGTTCAGAACCTAATAGTCAAATTTCAATATTTGGGTTTTTTCAAAATTCCTTTTAGGTTCAAATCATTATTACTAATTATTATTATTGCTTTTATTATTTATTTCTTTGTTAAACATTAATTATGTGGTCAGCTTTATATAAGAAAACAATTGAAGACAGTCTCTGCCCTGAAGAGCATACATTTTACTTATAGGTTTTAGTCAAATTTAGAACAACCACTGTGAATTGAGGGCAATATAAATTACCTCGACACCAATGGCAATTACCTGTGTTGACTAAGGGAAATATATAGCTGCTGGTGCCTGCAAAAGTTTTGATCTTGGCTAGGCTATGTCTTGGCAAAAAGGCATTTGAAACTTACTTTTAAATGTAAAAATAATGTGCTACTTACTTTATCCCAGAAATAAAGGATGAGATGATTTTATTACCATGTTTGTGTGCCTCAAGCTTGCATTTTTAAAAGGCACTTCTATTTAAAGGTTTTAATGAAAGTCTGAAGTGTACAGCATACCTTCAAAGGAACTTACTAATGCTAACCACTTTCCTATGTAGTGTTCATCAGTAATCACTGAAGAAGTTGCCTATAGGAACACTGGGCAGCTAGATGATGTAGCGATGTCACTTCTGGAAATCTGAATTTAAATTAAGACAAAACTCAACTGAATTTGGAGGGGGTTTGCAAAAATAGAATCTGAACTGGACTGAGAGTGAGCAGATCAGACTCGCTCCTAGACTGAAACCCATGTACTAGTTCAGGTTAACCAGACACTGCAGCATTATGGCCAGAACTCAGATACTGTGGTGATTAGCATGATATAGAAGTGATAAATGTATAGAAAAGGATTCAAGATTCAGCCTGCCCCCAGTGACCTGAGTTAGGCTAAAAGACATTTTTCAAAATCTAATTTCTTTGATCCTGATTCGAGTTCAAATGGAGCTGGCCAACTCTCCAAACCCACAGTTCCTATTAAAAACCAGAATATGGACATTCTTCGGTATTTTGGTTCAATCTGGACCCACACTTATATACAAAGACCAAAAGCTGTAAGAGGAAAATAGTCAGAAGACTGCTTATACTGACAGACAGCAGTGCTAAGAGCATATGGGCAATCAAAGAGGAAGGGGAGAAGAACAGCTTAACTTTTGCACTAGATCTTTAACAAAAACAGATATTGCCTGAGTCTTAAATACTGGTGCAAGACGCACAAATCAGTTCTTACCATGCGAGCAATGCAGGAACTAAAGATTCCACAACATAGTTTATATATTTAAATTCATTTGTGTGAAAAATATTATCACCCATGAAAATAATCAGTTGGATTTTTTTCTTGTATATAGTAGTTAACTTTAAAGGCTTCACTGCAGATATACATTTTATAGCAGCAGGTGCTGTATGAGAGTATTATCTGCAGTAACCATATTGCTGTGTGCATTCAACAGATAAATCTGATTTGCTTCTAGTCATTCACAAGGTGTTATAACAATGATCAACTATTACTTTGTCAAAAAATATTGCTATTATAATTTCTTCAGTTCATGTCACTTGCTAGTTTTAAATCTTAAAGTAAATTTTGCTCTTAAACACAAGCACCTAGTGGAAAGATTTCTGCATGCATTTTTCCATTGGAGTTTTCTCTAGATAGACATTGACAAAATATAGTGTCACTTTAATGATGCTATGAACAGAAATATTCCAACCTACGTATACCCTATCTTTCAGGTGATATTTCTCAGATAAGGTAATTCAAAAGATGCAGCAGTATGAAAACAACAACAGAACTTTCTCATAGTTATGTTGCTGTAGTAATGAATACATGGCTTCATTTAAGTTGATAATGAATATACCAATAGCTGTTAGAGAAGGTTGTGTGATTTAAAGATTAAGACGATATTTAAATATTGCTCTAACAGGGTTTGCTCGCTGCTGGGGCACCTCCTTGTGACTGAATCTGGGGAATCAGCTTTCGCCTGGTCTGGCACCCCTTTCTATTGATTGCTCACATCATAGCCTCTCTCTCTTTCTGGGATTTGGGATGCTCCTCTTCATGACCTGGCCAGAGGACTAAGTTACTATTTAGTCTTCCCCTTCTGGGGTCAAAGTCCCACTGGACATGCTATCCATCTGCCGTGTCAGGCTGTCTTCTGGTCTAAGTCCAGGTCCAGTGCCACTTTCCCAGTGCTGGCAGGGGAACGCGGGCCCATCCACTACTCCGGGTTCCAGCCCAGAGACTCTACGCCTAGCAATCACAGTCTATTCAATCTCAGACCCTGTTGCTATTTCCCTGGACTCCTTCCTACCTCATTTTTCTATCTCCTGGCTCTTTTCTGGGTTCACCAACTTGAATTTCCTTTGCTCCCAGTGGCTATTCCACCTTTGTCAGTTTCTTGCCTGACTTGGTAGTTCAGGGCAGGCTTACTTTCCTCCTAGAACTTCTCCTTGTCCCTGGCCAATTCCCTTTCTCTCTAGAGAGTGACCACAGAGCTCATCTCTGCACCCTCTCCTGCTTTCAACTTCCTGGCTTGGTACGAGCCCAGCCTGCCCCTGCTCAGCTGGGCATCATCTTCAATTAGATTTTATCTGTCCCTGGCTCTCCTCCAGGTGCAGCCTATATGTTTAATTGGCCCTTTTTAACCTCCTCAGACCTTGTGTGGTGTGGACACTCAATCACAATTGCCCACATTAGATGGAGCAGGGAACTATATGTGGGTAACAACACATAACAACAGAAGCAACGCATAGCGCGGTTATGTGCCTCCCCCCAGAGTTGCTTCTTGACTTGTATTAAGCATGCTCACATGGACTGAGAATGCTCAGTAACATCTGCTGAAGCCTCTGCACTCACTCTGCCCCCTCACTATCGGCAGGTATAGGTCATCTCTGCATGACAATATTTTATGGTTCTACATATCTGCATGTCTTAAACCTCATGAATGAAATCCTGGATCCATTGATGTTAATGGTGTTTTTGTTATTGACTATAATGGGGCTGGAATTTCACTCCTGAATAGTAAAAGACCCAGTTACCTAAGAACTCATCTCTCACTATATGTCTCCTTGCAGCAAGATCAAATATATTGTAGAAACACCATTCAAATCTATTTAATTTCAAAGGACATCACTCATGTTAGTCCCAAATTCCTTACATTCCACAGAATTCAGTGTCCCATCATTTTTGCTTTTGAAAATTCTTTACATCAGAAATAAAAATGCATGGAATTGAGGTTACAGGAAGTTATTTACACCGAACAAAGGAATTCCACCACATTTTAACTTTCCTGCATAAATAATATTTTTGTGTCTTATGTTCATTTTGGATCTTTGCCACGCATGTCATTTGACAGGCGGAGAGGTATGAGTGAAGGAGGCTCTTGTTATCTGTTCCAAAGAGCAAATGTTCCATGACTGGAATGAACACTTTCCGGTGGGGGGCACTCTCTTATCCAACTTACTCCTTTGATGATGTGCCAGACCCCAGTTTGGCAGCCTTCATTCATGTCATGATGGAAACCATGCTTACTTGGTCAGGCTTTCAGTGAACTTAATATCTGTTTGAAAGTATGAGGGGAGTTTGGTTGCAGATTTTTCCTGGTGCTGACAACAGTGATTGTAATTTTAAACTACCTTTTTTGGTTAGCGTAGCATCTGATTTCTGTAATTTAATATTTTTGTAAAGATCCCAGATGCTAAGGCAATGGGTCTTAAAAATTCTTAAACGTTTTTAAATATACAGCATTTTGTTATGAATGACTAATAGACCATAAATCATCTGGTTTTACCCAATGCTCATGCCATTAAGGCTGGGATCCGGGGATGTGGGCAGGCGGCAGGCAGCTGCTGCCCATCTTCAAGCCAGGATGCAGGAGGCTGTCTCTCGGCTCAGAGCTGGGGGACGAGTGGCAGCCAACCCAGCTGCAAGCCCAGCTCGCAGGGCACACAGGGCTGCCACCAGGCTCCCACCTGGGAGCTGGGATTGGGCGGGACACGTGCAGCTGCCACCCAGCTTCCCAAAAAGCAGGCGGCTGCCACCCAGCATCCCAGAACTGGGGCGGCTGCCGTCTACCTCCTAGCGTACCACAGGTTGAGAAACTATGGTGTAAGAGAACTGACAAAAAATATTACGTCACTCCCAAAGAGGCAGATTTCCTCTTTCAACACCCTCAACCCAACTCAAATGTAGTAGATGTGGTTAATGTCCTGGGCAAACAATATCATGCCAAGTCAAACCCATATGATTGAGACTGGAAAAGATTAGATCTCTTTGGAAGGAAGGCATATTTGTTGGCAACATTGCAGTTCAGTATTGCGAACTACCAAGCTGCAATGGCCAAATACAATTTAATCAATTATGGAAAACTCAGTGTGTTTATTGAACATTTGCAAGAGGTGCAAAAAGAACACTTTAAGGCCATTGTAAAAGAAGGCCAGTTAGTAGCCAGAACTGTGCTACAGATAGTGTTGGATGCAGCAGACACAGTGGCCTGCTCAGTCTCCAAGGTAGTGGTAATGAGACAGGAATCCAGGTTTACACCTTTCTGGGTTCCCCAAAGAAGTACAGACAACGGCTGAGAATCTCCTGTGTGTATGGTCCAAGCTCTTAGCAAATAAGATTAATGCCTCTCTCCACACGCTGAAGGATTCCTGGGACATATTATGCTCCCTGGGAATCTACACAGCAGGACAAAAGAGAAAATGTGGCTCTCAACCACAGCACAAGTCACAAACACCTCAGTACCCATTGTCTCAATGTTATTACAAGCCACAATATAGACTCATAGACTTTAAGGTCGGAAGGGACCATTTTGATCATCTAGTCTGACCTCCTGCACAATGCAAGCTACAGAACCTCACCCACCCACTCCTGTAATAGACCCCCTATGACTGAGTTACTGAAGTCCTCAAATAATGGTTTAAAGACTTCAAGATACTGAGAATCCCCCAGCAAGTGACCTAGTGCCCCCCTTGCTGCAGAGGAAGGCGAAAAAACCTCAGGGCCTCTGCCAATCTGCCCTGGGGGAAAATTCCTTCCTAACCCCAAATATGGCGATCAGCTAAACCCTGAGCATGTGGACACGGTTCACCAGCCAGACACCCAGAAAGAACTCAGAACCTACCCCATCTAACATCCCATCAAAGGCCATTGGGCATATTTACAGCTAGTAGTCATAGATCAGTTAATTGCCAAATTAGGCTATCCCATCATAACATCTCCTCCACAAACTTTTCAAGCTCAGTCTTGAAGCCAGCTAGGTTTCTTGCCCCCAGTACTCCCTTTGGAAGGCTGTTCCAGAACTTCACTCCTCTGATGGTTGGAAACCTTCATCTATTTTCAAGTCTAAACTTCCTGATGGCCAGCTTATATCCATTTGTTCTTGTGTCCACATTGGTGCTGAATTTAAATAATTCCTCTCCCTCCCTTGTATTTATCCCTTTGATGTATTTATAGAGAGCAATCATATCTCCCCTCAGCCTTCTTTTGGTTAACTAAACAAGCCAAGCTCTTTGAGTCTCCTCTCATAAGGCAGGTTTTCCATTCCTCGGATCATCCTAGTAGCCCTTCTCTGCACCTGTTCCAGTTTGAATTAATCTTTCTTAAACATGGGAGATCAGAACTGCACATAGTATTTCAGATGAGGTCTCACCAGCGCCTTGTATAATGGTACTAACACCTCCCTATTTCTATTGGAAATACCTCGTCTGATGCATCCTCGGACTGCATTAGCTTTTTTCACAGCCACATCACATTGGCAGCACATAGTCATCCTGTGATTAACCAATACGTCCAGGTCCTTCTCCTCCTCTGTCACAACTAATGCGTCCCCAGTTTATAGCAAGAATTCTTATTATTAGTCCCTTAATCCATGACCTTGCGCTTTCCACTATTAAATTTCATTCTGTTTCTATTACTCCAGTTTACAAGGTCATACAGCTCTGCTTGTATGATATCCCTGTCTTTCTCTGTATTAGCAATACCTCCCAACTTTGTGTCATCTGCAAACTTTATTAGCAAACTCCCATTTTTTATGCCAATGTCAGTAATAAAAAGGTTAAATAAGATCGGTCCCAAGACCAATCTCTGAGGAACTTCATTAGTAACCTCCCTCCAACCTGACAGTTCCTCTTTCAGTATGACCCAGTGTAGTTTCCCCTTTAACTAGTTCCTTATCCACTTTCCAATTTTCATATTTATCCCCATCTTTTCTAATTTAACAAATAATTCCCCATGTGGAACTGTTTGCCTTACTAAAATCTAGGTAAATTAGATCCACTGCATTCCCTTTGTTTACAAAATCTGTTATCTTCTTAAACAAGGAGATCAGGTTGGTCTGGCACGATATACCTTTTGTAACATCATGTCGTATTTTGTCCCAATTATCATTAACTTTGATGTCCTTAACTACTTTCTCTTTCAAAAATTTTTCCAAGACCTTGCATACTACTGAGATCAAGCTAACCGGCCTGTAATTAACCGGATCAGTTTTTTCCCCTTTCTTAAAAATAGGAACTATGTTAGCAATTCTCCAGTTGTATGGTACAACTCCTAAGTTTACAGATTCATTAAAAATCCTTTCTAATGGGCTTGCAATTTCATGTGCCAGTTCCTTTTATATTCTGATATGGAGATTATCCGGGCTCCCAGATTTAGTCCTATTAAACTGTCCGAGTTTAGTTTCTACCTCAGATGTGGTAATTTCTACCTCCATATCCTCATTCCCATTAGCCATCCTTCCACTGTCCCTAAACTCTTCATTAGCCTCATTAAAAACTGAGGGAAAGTATTTGTTTAGATACTGGGCCATGCCTAGGCTATCCTTAACCTTCACCCCATCCTCAGTGCTTAGCGGTCCCACTTCTTCTTCTTTTGTTTTCTTCCTAGTTATATGGCTATAGAATCTTTTGCTATCGGTTTTAATTCCCTTTGCAAGGTCCAGGTCTCCTTGGCTTTTGGCATTTCTCACTTTATCCCTACATGTTCTAACCTCCAAGAGGTAGCTTTCATTGCTGATGCCTCCAATCTTCCACTCCTTGTAGGCTTTCTGTTTTCTCTTAATCACCTGTCTGAGATGCTTGCTCATCTGGCTTGGTCTACAACTCTTGCCTATGAATTTTTTCCCCTTCCTTGGGATGCAGACTTCAGATAGTTCCTGCAACTTTGACTTGAAGTAATTCTAAGCCTCCTTTGCCTTTAGATCCATGAGTTCTTCAGTCCAGTCCACTTCCCTAACTAATTCCCTTAATTTTTTATAGTTAGTCCTTTTGAAATCAAAGACTCTAGTCACAGATCTATTTTTGTTTATTCTTCCATTTAGTTTGAACTGAATTAGCTCATAGTCACTTGAACTAAGGTTGTCCCCTACAACTAGTTGTTCTATGAGGCCCTCACTACTCATTAATACCAAATCTAAAATGGCATCCCCTCTTATTGGTTCAGCAACTATTTGGAATCTATCAGCTCTCACTTCCAGGAAACTCTGTGTTCTATTATTATTACTAGCACTTGTCCTCCAATCTAAATCTGGGAAATTAAAGTGTCCTGTAATCACACAGTTCCCAGTAGTATTTATTTCATTAAAAACATTAAAGTCTCTATCCATATCCAAATCGGATCTCGATGGTCTGTAGCATACCCCAAGCATTATCCCAGGGGAAGCTCTAGTAGATTTCTTTCCCAATGTGATTTTCGTCCACACAGACTCTGTCTTATCCATTCCATCACTTCTAATTTCTTTATAGTCTACCTCATATATACAGTGCCACTCCACCACCTTTGCTTTTATTTCTCTCTTTCCTAAACAACACATAACCTTCAATACCTGTGCTCCAGTCATGACTATTATTCCACCATGTTTCTGTTATCCCTATAATATCCAGTTTCACTTCTGCACCAGTAGCGCTAGTTCCTCCATTTTGTTACCCAGGCTCCTTGCATTGGTATACAAACATCTCCATTTTTTAAAACCAGGCATGGAGATTACCTAGGCATCTCCCAACCAAATTTTCCCCCCATGACCATCTTGAACTTTTGCACTTTCACATATCTGTTTAATACCCATAGATCTAGAAAGGGCCTCCAACCTCCCTTCACTTTGGGAATCAGGAAATAATGGGAGTAAAACCCCTTGCCTCTGAGTTGCACTGGGACTGGTTCAATGACCCCTCGGCATAACAGGTTAACTATTTCATCTGTTCTCATGAGAAGGGTCCCTGAAGAGGGATGGGGAGGGATGGTGGGTATGGAGGAGGGATGTGAATTGAATGATGTAACCTTTTGAAATAATCTTCAAGACCTGTCTGTCAGAGGAGATATTGTCCCAATGGTTGTGGAAGAGAGTCAGGCAACTTCTGAAAGAATGTGAAAAGTGCATAGATGACAGCTGTCATTACAAGGAATGACTGTTCAGGTCCTCGACTAACCCATCAAAAGTGCTTAAAGGAGGAAGGCTGAGAGGCTGCGGATTGGAGGTCTGAGTGCTTCCATTTTTGCACCTTGAGTCTTTTACGTTTGAGTGGGAGTTCTGTTGGAGTGGAAAAGAATCCATTGATTGTCCTTCACATTTGTGCAGCTGGGTCTATAGCTCAACACCCAAAAATCAACACTGACCCTGGTACAGCAACTGGAGTTCATTGGTATGGATCTTGACAGTACAGGCGAGAGTGTTCCTCCCGCTACACAGTTTCACGACTTTGATTATTCTCATAGAGACAGTCCACGCCAGCCCACAAACATCAGCCAGGAACTGCCCACAGCTGTTCAGATATATGGCAGCATGCACATTCATCACTCCACATGCTCAATTGTTCATGAGGTGTCTGCAGATGTGGCTTAGAACTGTCTAATCCCCAAACAAGGACAGACTAAGCAAATCGCTATTGATGCCCTCCACTGCCAAGCACTCCTTAGGCTGGCAGAAAGAACCATCCAACTTCTGAGCAGGCATTCTGTTTGTACAACCACCACTGATGCTAACTTTAACAACAGATGCCTCCCTATTGGCTGGGGAGTCCATCTAAATGACCTCAAGGTTCAAAGCAAGTGGTCTCACATGAAAGCGACTCTCCATATCAGTCTTTTGGAGTTAAGAGCTGTCAGGAATACTGTGCACTATTTCTCCCATTAATTAGAACCACTCACACGAATGTCATGATCGACAATATGACCTGTATCGTTTACATAAATCACCAGTGGGGTGCCAGATCTCCTTCCTTCTGCACTGAAACTTTCAAATTGATGCATCCATCACTGGATTATCTTGGCCACTTACCTCCCAGGGATACGAGAATGTGACAGCTGACAGTCTCAGTTGAAACTTTTCACACAACTACAAATGGGAACTGAACTCAGAGGTGCTGCACAAACATATTCATCCTTTGGAGAACCCTGATCTCTTTACTACTTACCAGAACAAGAAACGTCCTTGCTATTGGGCCAGGGTAGGTCTAACAGCCCCATGGAGAAGCTCTCATCCTCCCATGGGACAGGGACCTCTTATGTGCCTTTCCCCCATTTCCTCTGTTATCCAAGGTCCTGTTGAATATTTGACGAGACAAAGCAAGAGTTATTCTAATTGCCTTTTCCTGTCCAAGGCAAATTTGGTTCCCTTACCTGGCACAACTGGCAGTATGTCCTCTGGTTCTTCTTTGGCCCATTTCACACCTGCTCTCCCAAAACTATGGACTGATCCTTCACCCAAACTACAGCTCCAGCTCCATGCTTGGCTCCATCATGGTTTCAAGACTTAGAGATAAATGTCGGAGGAGGTGAAAGATGTGTTGTTACACAACTGAAAATAGACAACTCATTGTAATTACCTGAAAAAACGGAAATGATTCCAAATCTGGTGCCGTTCTAAGCACGTAGACCCAGATCGCCTTCCATCCCTTTCATTTTAGGCTACATTTTAGAGCTCAAAAGGTCTGGACTCTCAGCTCTTTTAAAGTATATCTAGCAGCCAGAGTGGCCTTCCACTGTGAAGTGGACAGATACTCAGTGTTTGCTCACCCAATGACATGTAGATTCCTTAAGGGCATTGGAAACTTCTTCCCACTCATGAGACCACCCACTCCAATCTGGGATCTTAATTTAGTTCTGAGAGCCTTAACTAGACTGCCATTTGAGACCATGATGACTTGCTCTCTCTTGCAACTGACCATGAAGACAGCATTTCTGGTGGCCATTACCTGAGCTAGAAGGATAGGAGAAATAGCAGCCTTCATAGTCTCAGTGATGGTAACACTGAGGTCACATCCCAAGTTCCTCCCTAATGTAGCCTCCATCTTTCCTATGTATCAACTAATCCATCTTCCTGTTTTTGTCTCAAAACTGCATTGTGACAACAGGGAGACAATTCTACATTGCTAGATGTTAGAAGAGTGCTAGCATTTTATTTGGACAGGACTAAGGACTTTAGGAAGTCTCATAAACTCTTCCTTTCATTTGCGGAAAGATCCAAAAGTTCTGCAAAATCAGTTCAAAGACTACTCAAATGAGTCTCTGGTTGCATTAATCACTGTTACAAGGAGCACAACCTGCTGCCTCCGTCTGGAAACCGCCTGCTCTCCGCAAGATCACTTTCTACCTCGATCGCATTCTTTAAAGATGTCCCCATATCAGAAATTTGCAGAGCAGCAATTTGGGTCTCTGCCTATAGTTTCACAGAACACTATGCGCTCACCAGGGACTTGACCTCCAATGTCATCTTCAGCACCACAGTACTGTCTTCAATTATAGACTCTTCTCTGAAGCCCCAGCCCTCCCTAGGGGATATTGCTATGAAGTTACCTACAGTGGAGCCCCCATAGGGACACTACTTTAAGAAAAAGAGCAAGATACTTTCCTTGTATCTTCAAGGTTCTTCAAGTTCTTGAAGATGGTAACTTCAAGATGTGTTCTTCAAGATGTGTCTCCCTATGGGTGCTCCACAATCTGCCCTGGTCTCCTCTTCTTTGGAGTTCTCAATCAGCTCTGCAGTAAAGAAGAAACTCAGGACAGTTTGCCCATACAGTGCTAGAGAGCTTTGAGGCAAACCAGGAGAGAGAGAGGATGCATGTGTGGGCCAAACGGACACGGCTACCTAAAATCTTTGATTAGAGGTGCAGAGGCACAGATATACCTACAGTGGAGCACTCACAGGGGGGGACATTTCGAAGAACCATTGTTCCTGCCCAAGGTGAGTAACTTCCTATTACCTTCTTTGTAAAACACTGTGAGATCTATGGACAGAAAGTATTATAGAAGAGCTATTTCCTGCTGACATAGGATTGCTTCGGAATCACAAAATCCTGAAGTCCTCACTCAGATTTTACTCCCAATGAATTCAATGAGTGTTTTGCCTATGTCAGATTTCTGGATTTGACCCATGACAATTAATGATGGAAAAGACAGGTGTGTGGTCAAGCAGGACCAAATAAGGTGAAGTGCTGAGCATGTGCTGTTCCAACTAAGGTGGGTGGGAGTCATAAGTGCTAAGTATCTCTCGGGTCTGATTCATCCCCTCCCATGATAAAACCCCTGGGAAGAAGCTTTGTGGGAAACAATCTCAGTGATGATCATATTGCAGCTATTCTACCACATCATCTAACTGGGGTTGGAATTCTCAGAAAAGGGAGCCTGCTAACAAACTGTGTGGATCCTCAGGGATTCATGCTGAGACTCTGTGCTGCTGCATCAGCTCTGGCCCCTAGTAGCTGGGCTGTGCTCTCCACAGCTCTCTGGCACCATGGCAGTTGCCTTCTGAGGTGTTGCTGAGGCAGATGAAAAAGGGTATAGTCACACATGTGGGAAGGGCCACTGTTTGTGAGGATTTCAGGGACAGTGATGCAGACCAAGAGGTGTCTGTTTGCTTGTTTCCAATGCAGAATAGTTCCCTGCAGTGCACTTTCGAGCAATTTAGTAGAACCATAGAAATTTGAGGTAGGAAAGATCTCAGTTGAGGTTTGAAAATACCAGTTGTTGTCTGGATCTTAATTTTAAAGATAATCTGTTATTTCATATCTGATAATTGTTTCAGACAAATATTATGATTATGAAACTATTTCCTCCAGCTTTTTTAATGAACGTTCCCTCAAACGATTGAACTGTGGTGTGTATGTGACACCCATAAGTGAGTTAATTTTGAAAAGTCAGCTTTAAGAACCTGATAAAAAAATATTCTACTCCCAGGTTTTGATCAGCCAATGAGTGATTGTTCTGACGACGTAATTCTTCCAACTTGGAATTTCATTGGCAGAGCTTGATAAACTTAATGAACTTAAACTTAATGAACTTCTGGAGAGTTTAAGGATGGAGTTATTTTGGGAAGCTCCACAAAAGTCTGTCCACTAGTTGTTGTTCTGTTAATCTCTTATTACATTTGTTATTGTTTAAACCTCACCCTTGTTGTCTTGATTATCAGTGCTCTAAATACAACAGAACACCAGGGGTATCAGGAATAGATATTTAAAACTTTTCTGAAATGAGTAAGGCAGGAAGTCATCAAATTTTTGCTAAATATATTGGTGACAGTGCTTAGAAGACATCATCTAATTTAGGAACACATTTTGCCACACTTACATAGGGCTTTATCCAGCACCATTGAAGTTAAATGGGAGTTATGCCACTGATTTCAATGGGAGCAAAATCAAGCCCTTGTTGATTTCAAAGGGATTATTCACAGAATAAGTGTGATGTTCCCCTCTGCAACGTGGACTGGTGAATCGCTGGGTCACCCCAATCCTCAACTCCTGAAGCCCGTCTTATTCTGCTTTGATGTGTGAACTCTCACTCCTGGGCAGATCACGCACAACCTTCAGCAAGCAAGTTGTTCCCCACTGAGTGAGTTAGTGCCTCTGCCAAGCCACTCTTTAGAGGATGCAACAGAATGACCCCAGACACTATCCCCCAGTCTCAGATGCAACCCTAGGAACTGCCGTCTTGCAATGTTCAGTGCTGCACACTGCAAGCTCATATGTTCGTCAATTTATCAAAGAAATTGATATGCACCAGCCTCGTCACTTCAAATGGAGTCTTAATACACCTTAAACCAAACACACTGCTATAGGTAAAATAAACAAACAAATGTATTACACTACAGAAGGATTTTAAATTATTATAAATCAGAGGAAAGCAAGTCAGAAACGACCAAGAGAAAATAAAAGGCAAATGCCCTCCCCCTGTTATCAGCACTTCAGTTGCTTGGTGGTGTTTGTAGATGGAGCTGGAAGAGAGAGAACAGCAAAATGTCTCTCCTTTTTAACATGTTCCTTCTCCCTTCTGGGGCTTTGCTCCCCCCTTCAGGATCAGTGTTGGTATAATATTCCCTCCATGCCCTGAGTCATTGAGATCCATTGTGGATTTGTTTTTTGAGGTCTAAGCCAGTCCTTTGTTCCTGTTCCTGAAATGTTGAGCTGGGTTGTTCTAATCAAGTCCTAAAGAGGTGCGAACTGCCCCCCTGCTCAGAGAGTCTTGCCTGGATATGTTTTAAGCCATGGGACACACCTTTGGGCTAATCACATAGCGAGGCCTCATAACCATATACATAACATTGCAACAAACATACTACTATAAACAATAATGTTCAGTACATCGTGAGCATTCCAGAAACATCTTACATGGCATACTTTGCATTAAACACTACACAATTACACTATGAAGGTGATCATGGGGGGGTTCAGTGTGTCACTTTCATCCTGCACCATTGAAGTTAAATGGGAACTATGCCACTGACTTCAATGGGAACATTGATTTCAAAGGGAATATTCACAGAGTAAGGTACTCCTCAACATGAGTGAGGTTGACAGAATCCAGCATTTAATGCCTTTTGAATGCAGTCTAACACTTCCAAATTTAAGGAATTTCAGGTTTGGATTAATCCAGAACCATCTAATCAAAATACAAATTGTTCCCCTTTATTGGTTTGCTCTACCATTAACACCCAATAGTGGTAAAATAAGCAATAAATAATCACATCTGGTCTAGTTCTTCCCTCAGTTAGACTAGTGCAACTCAGAAGGGAATTTGGCCCAACTTGTTTTATCAGAGAAATTTGCCACATTTTTTCTGTAAAATTTTAAACTATGTAAGCTCAGACTAGATTGCACAAATTGCTGTCACAAGCCAAAATTCACTTTGGAAAATGTAGTTATATCAGTGTTTATAAAAGGAAGTCTTTTAAACAGTTCTTACATTTTTGTTTGACCAGATTTGGATTTAAAGCCACAGGTAAAATTGCCTGGCATCAATTTTTAGATAAATTTCAGAACCCTGTGACATATGAAAATGGACAGACAATTCCTATCAGAAAAAAACACAGGTAAGTAGGAGATTACATTATTTTGTTCAAGGTGTAATTAAATTTAAACTTGATAGAAAATTATGTCTACTGAAATATATTTGTTGATGAAATTTACTTCAAGTAATCTTTTGGGGATTTTTTAAAATAACCATATAATATTTAAGCATATTTGTGAATAAGTTCTTGGCCTTAATGAGTTTACTTTTTCTCTTTACTCTGAAGAATAAGAGGATGAGAGATGAGAACATTGTGTCAACCATGTTTTCCTATTGTAGAGTAAACCCAATTAGAGGACTGGATGAAACTTTCTCAAGTGACAGGGTTCTTCTACAGCTGCACAGACACATCCAAAATGCGTATCCATCACTGAAGCAAGCATTTCTCATGATTGATACAGTAAGAGACGTTATTTTTAACCCTTAGAAGGCTGAGATTCTGTGGATGAGTTAACACATTCACAGACTGAAGCAGCTTTTAACCTCTCAAGCTACCCTGTTGACAAGTTACCCAGCAACTTCTCAGATCCTAGCTCTTCTACCAAACTAGTCTTTTCCTTCATCTGGTTTCCTAACCCTCTTCCAAACATCCTATCCCTTTCCCAAAATCCAGTGAACCACTTGCATTCAGGTTCTGTTGCCTTCCCCTGTCTTCTGTCCTTCACCCCAGTAAAAAAAGCCATGACCATTTACACTCTTAGCAAGTGCTGGAACAGATATGCTTCACCTAGACCTTCAACACCTTCCTAGACTCAACCCCTGACCCAACTGCCACTTCCCTCTTGCTATCGTCTGGTCATGAATCTGACTCTGCCTCTCTTTCAACTCCTAGGACTCTATCCTCACAATATGCCAGGCAGCCCAGCTGTGAAAGCTTGCCAAGGGATGTATGATATGCAAGATACAAGGGCATGTTCCCATCAGAGGAGGAGGAAACTGGGGGGCAGATTGTAGCTGAGTCACAATCTGCTTCCTAGGCTGCTCCTGGGGGCAGAGCAACAACATGCTGTCTCATACAAAGGGTTTACGGCAAAGCCATGATTGAGCTTCCAATAAGTAGGGAAAATATTGATTAATAAATTATAATGCATACTTGTTATTCCCTTGTTTATACATCCAAGGATTATATTTGCTGTTTTGGCCACAGCATTGCACTGAGAGCTCATGTTCAGCTGATTATCATGACCCTCAAGTCTTTTTCAGAGTCACTGTCTCCCAAGATCTAGTCCCCCATCTTGTATCTATGGCATGTATTTTTTTGTTCTACATGCATGACTTTACATTTGGCTGTATTGAAACACAGTATTTGCTTGCGCCCAGTTTACCAATTGATCTAGATCTTGCTGTATCAGTAATTTACCACTCCCCGAAACTTTGTGTTATCTACAAACTTATCAGTGATGATTTTGTTTTCTTGCATTTCATTGATAAAAATATTATGTAACACAGAGCCAACATCCAATTCCTTGCAGGACCTCACATCACTAGAAACATAGACTCTTGATAGTGATCCCCCATTTACAATGACATTGTAAGATTTGTTAATTAACTGATTTTTAATCCATTTAATGTGTGCCATATTGAATTTTGTGTCATTCTAGTCTCTTAATCAAAATGTCATAAAAAAAGATACCAAGTTCACTTGACAAGATCTTTTTTTTCCAAACAACCATCTTGTTTGGCATTAATTATATTGCCCTACTTTAACTCTTTATTAATGAAATCCGATATATAGAAGGAGAATATTACATATATTAGACTAAATTGTCCTCTCCCCCAGGAAAAGTCACAGGTGGAAATATTTTTATTTTTTTTATTTTTTATGTTTAGTATAATTCAATTTTTGATATTTGGGGTTGGAAACTCTCAGTATACTTATTCCACTTACTCTATATAGTTTTTAGGCTTTCAGTTGATTTTGTTATATTTTATTGTGTTATTTTTTCATCTTGTAAGCTTATGATCAACTAAATTCCATAAATTGTAGTATGTTTCTGTTGTTAGAACAGTTTAGCATGCTGTTGTTCTGTTTTTGTTAATCTTCACATTGTTTATGTTAGCTTTTAGTATTGATTGTCTGTTGTGTTCCAGTTGCTTAAAGCATTGTTAAAGTGCAAACTTAAGATATCCAGTCAGACCTTCCAGAATGCCATGTTGTTGCATTTCCTGTTCTGTGGATAAATTTAGAAAGTCAATCTGGGATCTTTCATGAGCATTACTTTTGTTTCTAAAACCTTTTCAAAAGGATAGTATGTTGTGTGTCTCTGAGCAAGCAGTGCAAGCTGTGAGTGGAAGTCTCTTAAATGAAGTCCGCTGAAGACATCAGGCCCAAGAAAAGAAGCTAAAATGTTTTCTAATTACGCCGTGATCCTGCAAAGATTTATGCACATGCTTAACATTAGACACATGAGAAGTCCCACTGATTTTGATTTTGACTGTCATTGACATAAAAGACATACATAAATGTTAGCAGACTCAAGACCCAAATTCTATACCAAGCCTTTCTGGAAAACGTTTCAAAGAAGTTTGGAAAATTTCACAAATGCAAATATGGAACTTCTCAAATCTCTCAAGTGCCTTATTCAATTATTCCTAAACTTAAATAAATAAATATATCTTTGGCACATGACCGCACATGAGAAGTTATAGGCAGAATTATTGCATTTTAGTGAAGTGAGGGAAGGGATCAAAATCAGTATGATAATGTAAGTAAAGTGAGTTAGAACCTCAAATATAGAATCATTATCACAGCTCCATGCTATAAAATATAAATAGAAAATGCAGATCTTGTGCATTTCTTGTTTGTGATCTATAATCTGACAGATTTATGATATCAAACATGTGAGATTGACCAGGATCATTCCATTGCCTCACCCACTTTATTTGCAGCAATATTTTAATTTGATTTTTTTTTTATTTTTACAGAGTTTGGGCATGCTTTTTATGTCTAGCTCTAGAATGAATGCACTGTCCAATTTTGCCATTTCTATGTCTTTCATGATGTACTGAACTATGTTAAAAAAAAGCATTCTTGTCATTTTTGATGGAATGTCATGATATATACGATCCATACACAGGGCTGTGTGATCATCCCTTTAGTGGACAGATGGAATTTTTTATTACTTTGATTTGCTACAGATTGCTCTTCTTAAATTGTAGAGTCTATATTTTTGGATTGGATGAGCAAATAATAGACTGAAAAAATTAAAGCTTTCAGTCTGGTTGACACAAGCAAAATGAGCACTGGGCATATCTTCAGAAGTACTGCTAGCATTCTTTATTACAAATTTTTATATAGATGATATATCACAATTTTTTTTCTAATATAATTACATAGAAACTG
This sequence comes from Emydura macquarii macquarii, assembly GCF_026122565.2. NCBI lineage: Eukaryota > Metazoa > Chordata > Testudines > Chelidae > Emydura > Emydura macquarii. Next base: position 9,617,203 of record NW_027132342.1, on the reverse strand, counting down.
CTCTCACCAGCTCTGCAGTATAAAATGCACACACACATATATCTGTGTTTGTGTGTACACACACACACACAGTCACCACAAAAGGAAGAATTCACTTAGCAATTTACAAAGAAGAGAGCTTAATTTCCTACATTGCAGTAGATTGTAATGTCACATACCAGCATTAAGGCCCTGATTCAGCAAAGCACATAAGCATGTATTTAAGTCCCACTGAACTCAAGCACATGCTTATGTACTTTATTGTACTGGTCATTAATGAATTAAATTATTTAAACACATACAGAAATTTGAGACCACAGAAAGAGAACTCTGGCTGCGGGAGAAACAGCTTCATCCTTAACATCTCAAACTGTTACATATATAGGGATACATACATATTCTCAGGATGGTGTAAATCAGTGCAGCCCCACTGAAGTCATTGGAGCTATGCTGATTTACACTAGATGACAATGAAATGAAAACATTTCAGAGATTCCAGGAGTCAAATAAACAATCAGAAAGTTAACTGATTGAAGGCTAATATAATATTTATTATTTTTTCAATATTATCAAAGCAATGACTAAAAATAGGTTATCTTTAACCTCAGTATGCATTTAAGCTTCATGGATAAGATACTTACACTTACACAGTACATATTTTCATGTAAAATAGAACTCATTTTTGTAGTTCCTGTACCAGATTTCTTAACTTATTCACTGATGTAGATATATTATCAAGTTTCTTTTCCATATGATTTAATGCACTGACAACAGAAAATTCAGATGGCAGAAAAGCAGTTTCACAAAACCATTATCTTTTGATTACAGAACTTCAAAGTGTTTCCCAAACTAGCTGATGAAATAAATAGTTGCTCATCCTGTATATTATTACTGCCACTCTGGATCTATATAGGGGACTAAAGGGAAACAGAATTTTTCTTAGGGTGAGGTTTATGAACAGCAAAATATTTGTCTAGTGCTTAGCCAGGAATGAATTACTGGAGGAACTATTTACCATTATTTTTTCTTTTATTGTTCCCAGGCATTATTCCTTACATTTCTTCTTTTTTTCACCAGTTTTTTTTCAGGAAAGCAAAGTATAAAAATAAAAGTCCAAACAAAAATATAAAATACTGAAATCTAATAGACTGTGATAAAACCAGACTGACCTTTATTTAAAACTCTTCCTCATACTTTATGGAGATGATATGTCATGGGGACTGAAACAAAAATCACGCCTTAACTGTAACAATACAAAAATATAATTGTGCTTTTGTATAAGCCCATCCATTGCTTATTGCGTAAAATGCTTTAAAAAGTGCACATTTATATGATATCATGACAGAATGTCACAAGCTGGGACTCTTTACAGAAATACAGAGTTATTTCTGCTGAATCGCTGTCACCGCCAGACCCAGTAGTTCCTATTAGCTCCTACCCAGGAATATAAAAGGCTTAGCATTTCTTTCTAAGGCAGAGATACCTAGGTGCAAAGACAAAGAGATCCATAGAAAAAAATAAGCTAAAGAAAAAAAGCTTAGGTAGGAATTTGTATTTTATTGTTCTTATATTAAGAATACAGGAAATCCCCTTATAGGGGTGAATTTGGGATACTTACCCAGCTTGTAAGTATATGTATGTTCTGTGCTGAGAGTCGAGTGAGAATTTATATCAGTCACAAATAGCATTTAAAGGACTTCCCTTCTTCATCAAGGCAGTGGATGGGGCAAATGGCAGCAGCAAGTCACTTTATGTTAACAGGGCTGGTGGGAAGTAGCAATAACATCCTTTTTATTTTTAAAAAAGTGTGTGTGTGTATTTATATGTGCTTACACATAAACATAACTAATCAGTTTAATTTTTGAAGAAAGGTGCTGAATTAACAGTCCTGGAGACAAAAGACTTTTATCTATTTCTCCACAGAACAGGCAGCTATATTGTAAGGTCCCCAATACTGCTCCACCAAAGTACTACAGACCTGACCTTGGGGTCCGACTTCTAGTGTAAGAGGATAGTTCAATTTCTATAGCCTTAGTCCCTCTTCTGTGACTGCCAACAAGGGTTCCAGTTGTGGTGTATCCTCTTGTCCACTGAGAACTGGACCGAGACCAACAGATACACATCATGTAGACTATCAGAAAGCTAACCAATAGTAAAAGCTTTCAGTCACTGTGGGTTGTGCGACATAGAGGTGCAGAACAATGTTTTAAAATAAACATTTTCTTTTAGTAAATTTGTTCACTCTCTTTCACACACACACTAACATTTGTTTTAGAAACAAGATGGAAAGATCACAAGAAATGAGCTTCGTCGCATTTTGGATTGCATCCTGTTTCGAATAAGTGACAAAGACTTCCAAGAGCTAATCAAGATAATTGATCCAGAACACACTGGGTACCTCAGCTACCATAAATTTTTAGACTTGTTTGAAGAAAAGGAATCTCTAGTAAGTTTTATCAATATTTTCTAAGGATTTTCTTTTTTTTTAATCTCTATAGTGAAGTGTCAGGACACTTCTTAATAAAACCCTAAGCTCTGAACAGTCTTCATCTAGGTTAATGAATGCATATGCTTTTCAGCAGTGTAAAACTCCTACATAATCCATACTGTTGGATTCTTTTGCCTCTGAATCATGGACTGGGAAGCAATTTCACAGTTACCTCATGTTTCTGGAAACTCCCTCTGGAATGTAATCACAAATTCACATGCATGTGTGTAGCAGGTGTGGGACGGAAGTATCTCTTTAAAGCTTTCAATCATCAGAACTGTTTTGCAGATATTGCAGAAGAGTTCTTTCTGTCTTTTATACTTTATAATAATACATAGGTTCTGAGATTTACTGTACCCATTGGTTGTGTGTTTTCATGTGTATGACTTTGAAATTTTTAGATTTTTGTAGTTATCTTTTAATATCTTCCTTTAAAATCACTACCATACATATAGTGAGGTTATATGCTGTATCTTTTGACCAGGACTTTTATTCAGTATGTCAGTTTCTTTTTTTTTTTTTTTTTGCTTACTGAATTCTAGTAGGAAATAGTCTATAGGTTTCATAACCGCTTTATAATATTAGAGCTGTTCATAATATTTTTATTAGATTGCTTTTAGGTTCACATTAGTGTGTCAACTGTATAAATCTTTATTTAGTTTTTGTCTTAGGCTGGTAGTTAGAGTTGTTGGAAGGTATCAAAGAACCTGGCAGTGTCAAAGGATGCTCTAGATGCACAAAAAGTGTTTCCTACTGAATAGTCTTGAATAGTGTGTATTGCTTTGAGAAGACCTTTGATGTAGCTAACTGAAATAGGCTGCATCCCTGTTCTGATGGCTCCAACAATAGATTCATTTGATTCATCAGCTCATGTCCCTTCTACCTATTCTTGAAGTGAATAATGGTCTTGCTGAGCTTCTGGGACACATTTTTTTAATTATAAAACTGACATGGAGGGGATACTGGCAAAGTTTAAATACTAATGGGTTATGAAAATGAAGTTGGATGCTCAAATTCATTTATTGGGGTTCATTTTAGAGGTGAAATTCTACTGCCTACTTAGTGTTCTAAATAAAGTAAATTTTAGCATAAAGAAGTGCAGGTTATAGCAATATGGATCATGGCCACCCTGGAATAAGATACCAGCTGATAATGAGAGATGACCGCGCTAGCTAGGATTTCACACTGGAAATGTGATTCTGCTCTGAAGAGTGGGCCAGATTCTGGCCCCTGCTGGGGCTATTTTGTGCCAATCTTTTGGTGCAAAACAGTTGTAAAGCTGGCCTAGCCAAATACAAAGGATCCACCCGCTGATTCCCTGGGTGGCGTAAAGCTGGAATAACTGACTCTGTAACACTCTGTCCTGCCCACTCCATAGCATAGGGGAAATCCTGGGGGCAACAGCCAAGGGGAGGGGAGTTTTTCTAGAATGCAGCTATGCTCCATCATTCCCTGGCTGAGGAAATGGCCCCATGGGGACTGTGCAGCCAGATTAAAGTCAGAGCAGCCCTGAGGCAGATGCTAGTAGTTCTGGCAACCAAGCTGGGTTTCAACTAGCCAAAGCAGCCCCTAGGTGGCTCCAGCATTTGGGGTATTTGAAGATGACATAAAGCAACCTTTGTCTCCCCTCGGATCTTACACTGAATAGAGCTCAGCTGGACCTGAGTATTGATCCCAGTTACTCTGGAAAAATAAGGTTCCATGTTTATTGCATTTCAGTAGTTCTTGTATTAAATGTACTCAGTTTACAAGTAAATATATGTTTTTATTCTAATTTTCAGCACCATGAACTGATCCTGACCTATGTTCTGTGAGCCAGATTCTGCACTCACATTCACCTTTGCCATCCCATTGTCTTCAAATTATGCCCTCAGAGACAGCTATGCAACTTGCAGCTCATCCATCAGTCTTAGAGACTTTTGCTTTGGGGAGTAACAAGCAGTAAAATGTTTTGTTATCAAAGTCAGTAGCTGTGACTTTTAATTCACAAAAGGAGCAGATCAGTGGAGAAAAGTGCCATTTTTGCATAGTCACTTTTCAGATCAGAGCCCCACTTTCACACAGAACCTTGAGAATATATGAATTAGCTGACACTACACTATTTAGGAAACAGTGTGCTAAAAAGTTTTAATACAAATAACATTTTTTTAAAATTAGATGGGTCATAAATGGCTTAATGGAACAAAGGAAATTAAGAAGCCACCTTCTCTTGTTCTAGCTTGGGATACTGTAAGTATCATGCGGTATATTTTCAGTAAGTGTTGATTTTCTGTAATTAGGGGTTTTATTTCATTTTTACTACATGATTACTGTCATATGGCAATGTAACCTAAAGGACAGTTTTTATTTTCATGATTGATATATTTGCATTTTAGGTAGAAGACATTCTTTCGGATAAAATCACAGAAAATTGGAAAGACTTCCACAAGGCTTTGCAGACCTGTGACCCTAAATGCACAGGCGTTATTAGCAGAAATCAGTTGAGAAAAATTGTACAGCTATATTGTCCCTCTTTATCTGATGAACAATTTACAAAGTAAGCTGCTGGCATCTGGCTATTAATTCATGTAACTTTATTAACTTTCTGTCCATATTTTTCTAAAAAAGTGGTGTTTTGACTCTTGGGATACTTCTGTTTGCTTTAAGCTTTAGAGAAAATAAAATACCACCAGGCCAATCACTGACCCTCATTCTGCAACAGATCAGATTGCAAATCTTTTCTTTATTTCCATGGAAGTTCCATTCATGAAACACTTGCAAAATTGGGGCCATATAGTTCAAAGGATAATTTAAAAAGGTGAAACAAGGCAATTCCTCAAAGTGAAAATTGAGTGTGATGGAAAATTTATCTTTTAAAAAAAGTATTCATTGTTTCCGAACAGAAATGAATATAACTACACTTGTTTGCAGCAACACCTTATAAAAACAACCGCCGCTTACGAGCAACATTTCCCCTGGGAACACTCTCCGTATCGTGAATTGTCCATCCGGTAACAGCAACATAGCTACTGCATAAGAACAACATTTGTGACGCTTTGATGTCACATCCAGGTGTAGAGATTTGAGGGGGGCATGAAGAGGTATTGCCCCCTTACCCCCCAAAACTGCATATTTCCACTTCTCTCCCATCTCTGGCCCTTCAGTGCAGCTCTAGGGCACACAGCCCTGTCCACTTAGCCCTGCCTGACAGAGCCTGTGTTCAGAGCACATGTAGGGGGGAATTTGCAGGGAGGGTCTGGAAGAGAGGGATTTTTTTGGGGGGTAAACTGAGTTCAGGGGAGCAGCCAAGGCACATCTTGAAAATTTCCTCTTCCCTTTCTCAGTGTCTAGTTTGTAGGTGGAGGTGGTGGGGCTGCTATTTTGCAGTAGGGAGTATGGGGGGCTCTCCTCCACACACACTAAGCTGTCCCCTCCATCTTAATTGCTGGTGGTGGGGTGTGGGTGTGCTGTTTTGCAGTAGGGGTTGGAGGACCCCCCTCCCCAGGGCAATGACCTGTTCCCTTCCCCCATCCCGTCTCCATTGTCTGTGCTAGGAGCTCCCCCCTTCCATTGCAGGCTGCACATGGTGCCCTTCTCAGCCATCCATTCCTTGCCAGGGTGGAGCATGAAGCTGGCAGTGGAAGCATCCTCAACCTGTCTCTGGCCGCCAAGCTCACTCAGCCATTCTGCCGACTGAGGGCTCCACTGCCAAACCCAGGGTTTCCCTGCCCCATTCCCCGCAAACTCCCCCTACCCACAAAGTGGCTGCCCCACCCCTTCCGAAATACCCTTAACACTTCATAATGCCTTCGGTCAGATGACACTCCCCATAACAGCAGTAGTCACTTGGGAGCAACAGAGCAAAAGGGCACCAATACATTGCTAATAACAAGTGTCTACTGTACCCATATTATCTTGTTATAATTTTCTACAGTAGTATCTTGTTGTAATGAACAATTTAGTGTCTTGATTTTAGGAGAACCCTTGTAAACTGGGACATGACAAGGTCAACACTGATTTTGATCATTGGCCAATTGATAACTACATCTCAATCTAAAAAACAATGAACATCCTAAATCACATATGTGTATGGAATCAAAATCTATACCTTGTAAAAGAGGAGTGGATTGCATAGGCATTTTATTGCCATGGCATGTCAATCAAGCTATAATTGGGTCTAATTTGCCCTTGTACAAGCTGTAACCTTTTTTACCTACAGCCCTATGTTTCTCCAAAATATGTGGAATTCTTTCCTACCTTTGAAAATATCATAGGAAAATCAAAGAAATCCATGCCAGCCTGAACCTTGTGACCCAATGTCCTGATGATCAGTATAAGTGAGGAGGAAACACAACAGCATCAATAGGAAATGGCTTTTAGAAAATAATTTTTGATCTTGAAATATGAACGAGTACAAGTGTGATCACTGAAATAATATTCTACTGTATCCGTTTTCCTGGCTGTGAATTATGTAGAGAAAACATTGGGTGCCGTTCAGGGGGTTGATAAGAGTCATATACCTAATTCCCTGTGTACTGTATTAAAAATATACCCTTTTTGTCATCAGTCAGCTTTATGGCTCAGTGTTGTATAATATATAGACACTTATTACTGGTCATGAGCCATTCCTTATCCTTTGAATATTGCATAACTGGCTCTCAACATTTACACACTTTCCTAATGTTTTTACCATTTTTTTTCAACCATTATTTGTGACAATGAGAGATCTGCGCTCAGGGTGGAGTCCAGAATTACAACCAGTTTAAATTCTAAAACGATTTCTACCTGAAGTTTCAACATCTTATATCAGAAAATGATGTGGGGGAGGGAAAGTCCAGAAACAAAAACAAGAAAAAAATGGTAATTTTAGGGGTCTAATCCACCACAATTGCAGTCAGTGAATATTTTGCCATTGTCTTCAATGGATACAAAATTAAGCCCGGAGGATCAGTCCTGAAAGATGCTGAGCACTATGGCCATGATCCAACAAAGCACATAAAAAGTGTTTAAGTATGTTATCAGTCCCATTCAAGGGGACTACTAACGTACTTAAAGGATGGGGCTGCTAACATGGCTAAAGTTAAGCACATGCTTAGATGTTTTGTTGGATTGGAGCTATAATGCTCAGAGGTTTGCAAGATAGACTCTCTAGAAGCATTAGATGGGATGATTTTGCAATGACCTGATAGGATCTGCTGCGACATGATCCAAAGTATGCCAGACAACAGTGTTTGAATTCCATTGTGGAGGGCATTCATGAGTCTTTGTAGAGTCTGCATAAATTCCACTTTCTAAGGATCTCCAGTTGTACTAGCCATGGATAATTTAAATATATTTTTCAGCAAACACAGGTATGGAGCACTCAGCCCACACCTTGGTCCTGGTTCAAGAAAGCATCTCTATTTAGGATAGCACTTAAGCCACATGCTTGAGGGCTGTCTTGAATCAGGGCCTTTGGTAAGATTTAAATACCAAGGAGCACCTCATCACACCAAAGGAGAAATTCAGTTTTGATGTTAAAATGAATGAGGGTTTTATATTCAACAAGGTATTACTGCTATTGATAACTTATTCGATTGAGGTTTTTTGTTTTGATTTGTTTTGTTTTGTTTGTTTTAAGGTATAAGTAAGAAATGGGGATTGATTAAATATGAAATTAGTGGATGAAAATTTGTTTAGCAAGTTATTTGCTATTCTACTTTATAATCTCCCAAATTAGGTTTCAGCCTTATTCTTTAAGAAAAAATGCTTTTACTTACATCAGGTCACCAATAGGCACATTTTTCAAAGGGGGATTAATTCTTATGTTATATCTTATTTAAGACCATCCTGGGAAAATATTGTGGCAAAGATTATGCTGAGAAACAGTGGATGGCACTGTTCATTCACAGCTCTAAAGCGGTTAGGCATGCAATATTTTAAAATAATAAGTAATATATAATTGACTCCTTTAAACATGCATAAATTGGATGTATGACTGTCAAATCTGTGTCGGAGTTGTCATAACTAGACTGGGGATTTTAGTCAGATGTTTGGGGGATGCTGCATTACGCGAGGTTTTTGAGCAAGGGTGATGAAGAGAATAAATTACATTCTGAATTCCAGTGTTTCGGCCACATCAGTCTTATTGATTTTAAATGATACTTCTGCTGTTGGCTTCAGTTATAATTGGGCTTTTGGCACTTATGTGACTCATCCTGAGGCACTTGAGGACAATGCTGCTTTTACTGAGGCAGAATGCTTGGCATGCCTGTCCCAGATGGCTTCATGTGAGATGACATTCAGACTGAATAAGAGAAGGGACAATTTTTAAGGACATTTGGAAGCCTTTTGTAGGTTACATTTTCAAGGCAGATGTTGTTCCTTAGTGTTTGTGTCTGAGTTCCATTTTCTATGTGCAGGATGCACTTCTTTCAATGGAGCTGATTTGATGGTGTTACAACATGGTGACTTCCTTTACTCTCCATGATCCCTCCCACACACACACACACACACACACACACACTCCCACTATTGTTTTAGGCCAGCAGATTAGATTTTATTAAAATAAAAGAGAGTTTTGATGTGGATTTATCACAAGGAGGGTGCTTGCTTGAGGGAGTGTTATATCTTAAGTTTCAAGTTATTTTATATCCATGTTTACTTGTTTGTTTGTTTTTTGTTTTTAAATAAAAGTCTAAATGGGAGGAAATAATTTGTAGTCTAAACAGAATGCTGTGGATTCGCAGTATAATGCACTTCCATTCCATTCTTTCATCTAAGAATCCCCCAAAGCTTTACAGACATGAATTGCCTCATAAAGGTAAATTGAGCTCTGTGAGCTGGTATTATTATTCCCATTTCACAGATGAGTTAAACTGAAGCACAGAGAGATGATCCCATGTGTTAATGGCAGAGTGACCTCCTCAGTCACCTTCTCTAACCACTGGACACACACTGCCTCTACATGGGAAGGAATTTCATTATTTTGGTAATCTTTGCCTTAAAATATGCATATTATACCTTACTCTCAACTGTGCACATTATTTTCAATTCTTTATTTTATCTAGGCTATGCTATAAATTTCAGGATATTTCTCCTGATGGGATCCTTTACAGGATGCTTCTGGATAGCTTAGGAGTTGCTGTTTTACCTGGTGATTTAACTGGCATCAGCACACAGATCTTAAAGGGAAGTCAACAGAGAGAAGAAAAAAGACAAACAGATCTTTCAGAGAGGTACTGAACAATGCTTTATTAATATAGCTGATTTCCTGTTAAATTATTAAAATATTGATACCATTGTAAGGGAAATTTCCAAAGAGACTGAGCATTTGCTTTAAATATCAAATGGGTCTAATTATAATTCCTAAGTAATCTGATCTCCAAAGTACTGCATCGGAAGAGCAAATGTATGGCTTATTCATCAAAATCTTTTGGACTCAAGTAAGAAGTGTTGAACTTACTTCACATGTTACAAAAGGGGTGTGTCTCACCATGTCATTAAACGCTCAGGTTTTTTTTTTCTCTAAATAGCATCTAAAGTATAGACTTGTGAATCTCCATGGAATTGCTGAGACTTCATCTTTTAGCATTCTTTTTTTAGCATCTTTTGAGCATTCTCAGAGCTCCATAAATCAAGACTGAGTTGACTGTAGCTTCTGTGTGCAAGGCTTCATTCTATAGAATCATTGCATACCTTTTTGCACTCAAGCTTCAAGGATATTTGTGTCATCATCTTCTCTTCAGTTACTTGAAACTTTGGCATATGTGCAAATACCTGCTTAAAAGCCAGTAAAACCTGCCATAATAGGGCAAGTTTATTTCCCCACAAAAAATGGGGGTTCAGCCTGAAAACTATGAATTTTTGGAGATCTGCATGGATCTCCAGGATCCTTGGGCCTCCACACTAGCTCTGAGCCCTTGGTGGCTCTGCAGCTACTCCCTGACAGCACAGCTCCAGTGGGCTCCCTAAATGTTGCTAATCCCCTAGACTACTCCCCTCAAAGGAGGTTCAGCAACAAGAAAGGGGTTCTGATGGAAAGTTAATTCAGATTATGGCTGTTCCTCTGGGTGTCAGTGAGGACAGTGCTTACTTCTCTCCTGCCCTGTGTGGTAACTACAGTGAGCCATTCCTAGGGTTTGGGGAAGACAAGGCATGCTGGAAGCGGTATTGTTCAGTGGAAAAGGCACGCACCTGGAATTTAGGAGAGCTGGATTCTAGTCCTGGTGTTGGATGAAAAGCAAAGATTATATAGTACAGCATTAGAAAGCCCTGCTTACCAGCAAAGTCACCCATCTTTTCTTCCATTATTATGCATTTCAGAATTTCAGATCTTAGAGCTAATTTTCTATGTGAACCACTGGTGATACTTCATTTAAAAGCAGTTAATGAAACTGTTTGGTTAAAATATTTTAGTGCTAGAAGTTAAAATGTTAAGGTCATTATCAAGTTAAGGGAGTACTATAAAATATACTTAATAAAGCTATAAAAAATTAGCCTGCTGAATATTCTGCATTTTGCTCATACAGAAATATAAGCTTTCAGACTTAACAAAAATAATTGTGTTAACTTACTTTTTCATGGACAATAGTAAATCCATTACAAATGTGAAATGGATGCAACTGGGACATATTACACTCACTTTTATTGTACATCTTCTCCATCTTTAAAAATTATTACATATTTAATCATAAGTTATTTTAATGGTTTACTGACAAAGATTGCAGTATTTCAAATGGAGGGTTGAATATTCCATGTCTGGGGATTTTTCTTTTAAGGACTGAGAAAGGATATGCTAATCCAATTATTGCACATAAAGGAAAAAAGTGGAGGTGGTTTATTTGGGTTACTAGGAGTGGGAGGCTGTGAGTCATGACGTTATATATGACTACCTCCTATGGGCAGATATAAAGAATAGCACTGATGACATTTCTGATGGCCACCAATTATTACATCTTTCCAGCAGGTGGTAAGACACCATTAGCCTGATTCATCTCCCTTTAAAATCAATCAGAAACACTCCCATTTACTTTTTTTGGCATTAGATTGCGACCCATGATGGTGGTTAAAAATATTAATGGGAAAAAGTGGCTCTCCAGGGTATGGAAAATCTGAAGATCCAAAATCAACTGGGAATCAGCACCCGTATTTGGATGTGTGTGGTCTCCACTTCAAAAATAAATAGCCTATGGCAATATCATGCAGTCACGTTTTATAAACATCAATTTAAACAGGGCTTTCTGCTTAACAACCGATTTCACAATATGGCCCTTGTAATCTGCATAGTTAATTTGTACTAACTATAACTTTGTTTAGGCACAGGAAGAATATTTCTGGCGTTATTGTCCTGTTTATTGTTAAAATAATCCACTTCATTATTACTGAATCAAAATGTTTTAAAGTAGCAAACACAAGTGACTTGTTTTCATGCTCAATCTTTCAATTTTAGAATGAAACAGATTGAAGATCAAGCTAATAAGCATACCAAGAATAGAACCGTTGATGAAGTAATTGAAAGACTCAAGGACAGTGTGATACAACAGGAAGCAACTATTAAAGATAGCTTTCTTGCCTGCAACAAGCAACCAAATGGAAAAATTAGTAAAGATGATTTCCGGAAGGTAGGAGAAATGCTAGATGTTTTTCTTTATCTTTTTGTTTTTCCCTGGAAGGTAGTTTAGCATTTTATAGCGGTGCCTACTCCCAGACCTATAGCTAAGTCTCCAGGGTTGTTTCTGTCATTGATGAGCTACAGGGCACTCACATGAGCTCCTTGTTAATAGCATTAAGAAGAATCTCAGCTTTCATTTAAAAAGCAAAAAGTCAATTTCTAGCCCTTTTTCTTGCAGAAATTGCCTTGAAAACCCGAACTGATACAAACTGATTTCTAGTGTCAAAAGGAACATGCTGCTAGGTTCTATCTGTGCAGCAGGTGGCGGGGCGAATTTATAGAGCCAGACTTTAACCTACCACACACCTTCTCTGTAAAATGAGTTAGTTACATCTGAGGTACACACCAAAATTTTTTTAGTTAGCCCTCACCAAAATCGGTAGGCCCTGTTCATTGTGGTATAATTGAGTACTTTTGGGTGGGGGAAGGCAGAAAACAATGTTTGCAGGCAAACCAAAAATTCCAGTGCTGGTCCTGCTTGTTAAAATTTTAACCTTCTCTGAAGCTAAGATTGAGCTGGCTGTTTCTCATTCAGGCCACTGCTATACATCAATAGCAATAAACATTTTATGCGTACATTAAGCATATAAAACAATTTTGTGGTTATAGAGGCTGAAGTCCATTCTCATCTTCAGGTAAGGTATGAAGCACATTGATGAAGCAATCCAGGAATCTTCCACTGTTGCTTCCTCTGCTGTTCCATTCAAGGTCATAATACTTGAAGTATCAATGCTGTGAAAATATATATTTAAATTGGGTATGCAGATTCTAAAGTACTGTGGCTGGCAATGAGCGTAAAAGGTTTAATTGATAAACACCCTATATATACAATAATGTGCTGATTATTAATCTGAATAAAAATGTAGGATGAGATTCTGTGCTGTATCACTGAGAGGCCTTAGGGAAGGAGGGCCAAGGTGGATTCATGCCAACTTTGAACCCTTCACATACGAGGCTGCTTTGGGAGACAAAACAGCTGCCAGCACAACAGTCAGCCAGTGGGTTGCTCTAAGCTACAACAGCCTGTCCTGAACTGCCCCTAGACAGCAGTGCTACCTGGAATTCCCTCAGCTCTGTGTGCCCACTCCCTCCAGCTCCTGACTTTCTCCTAGCATGTCTCTGCTCTGGGACTTGCATGTACAGTGCTGTGTTAGAGGAAGGACCTTTTAGGACATAAGGGCCATAGAAGGAGAGGAGAATCCCTCCTGTAGTGTGCAATGAGAAGCTGACTTTATTTAATCAGGTTTTACTATGCTCACCACAGTGACTACTATGATCCAGTGGTTATTAGATTTTTTGTCAGTTTTTGATAGTGTGGATCAGAAGACCTGGGTACAGCACTTGGGTGCTAGAGGATCAATATGACTGGGACTGTATTGAACTGATTTAGTTTTTATCTGTGAGTGCTCTCAGTTGATTTTGCTTGGTGACTTCTCTGATTTACTAGGATTATATGTGATGTTTCTCAGGGCCTTTTGTAGCTGTGATTGCTTGTCACTCCCTGTATGTTGCCTTTTGAAGAAATTTATGACTGCTATGAATTTGGTATCATTGCTGTGGCGAAAATTTTCTCTCTCTCCACACTTCAAGAGGAAACACATTGCCAAAGTTTGCTATTGGGTGGCAATAAGATGGCTGAGATTAAATACCAACAAAATGGAAATTATCTTAGTTGGGTCAGACAGGAGAAATGGTGGGAGAGACATTACCTGAGACCTCCTAAGATTAGAGGGGAAGATACTTCAGGCAGCTAATGCTGGCAGAGTCTGCACATTGTCTTTATCCAGAGGTTGACTTGGATGAGCAGGAGGAGATAGCTGTGGTGGAAACAAGATTTTACCATGTCAGTGAGACCTTTAAAAAAATGGAAGCACAGCTCCCTTAGGACTTCTTATGAGACTAGGTTTGCCTTGGTTTACCTGTAAAAATTTCATCTGTCATCAGTGTGCAGTATGCTGTGCACTTCTTCATCTGGCTGCTCTCCTCCTCCCGGAGGTGGATGTATTTTTGTGATTCTTGTGTGCATAGAAGAAGTGCTCTGAAATGAGAGGTGGTAAATAATTGTAAAATGTTGTTTCTTTGTTTTATTGTTAATAAAATAATAATAATAATATAATAATAATAATAAATAATTAATACATATACTAAATATAAAATTGCAGCCTTGCCTCCCACATGCTGATCTGTGCTATGTACCTTTGGGACACTGGCTTTGGATTATGGCAGTGTGTTCTACAATGTGGTACCTAAAAAGCTTATTTTGTTGCTGGCAACTAATGCAGCAGCATGATTATCATCACTGGTAAGCAGAGGAAACTCCACTTACCTGCTGTTTTTTTCTTTGCATTAGCTCTCTGTGTGAAAGTTGGATTTAAGGTTTTGGTATAACACTGAAAATCCTTAATTGACTGTTTTACTAACCTCACTACTTCCGACACCCTACAGATTATGTATGCCTCTTTTAAGTGTTGCTAATGCACAAAGAATAAAGAACAACAATAATAATATATCTGCAGCCATTTGTGCTGTGATACCATCAGATCTCATAAGCTAGGCAGGTTCAGGCTTCATGAGTACTTGGACGGTATATGGTCTGGGAGCTCTCACCTGCTGAAGGATGTGGTTCCACTTATTAAATTTATATCTAATCACTATAATTTTAACTCTGTATAAACCATGGTTACCATAAATATGAAGAGAAGAGGTAAATTATCAGAGCTATCCAGGTTTAGCTATGTGATCAAAACCCCATACAGTCCTTTGAAAATGTACCTGTAGGAGCCAAGACATTTATTTGAAAGGATGGCATGTAAGCAACAAACATTTCCTCATTTCCCTTTTGTTTTTGTTTTTTCACTTTGACAGGTGTTGGAAGATCATGGTATGCCAATGGATGATAGCCAGTTTAATCTACTGACTGAAAAATTAGGATTCCCAAATGGAGGGCTGAGTTATCTTGATTTTGTAGCAGTATTTGAAGGTAGATGAGCATTAATGGCAGTCTTGAATAAAACAAATCTTTTACGGAACAGCTAGGACTTTTCTCTCTTAATATTATATAGGGTCAATAGGAGGGTAATTGAGAAAATATAGGCTGTGGTTTTGACAGGATATCCCTGTTACTCCTGATCTAGCCAAGCTGTTGATCATCTAGCCCAGTGTGTGAAGGGGATTGGAGCATGTATGAGGGTGAGCTTGCTGAAACTCAGTACAGAAAAGACTGAGATGATAATTGTAGGATGCAGAAAGCAACCAGTTGAGGCTAATCTTTCCCCCTTTGATTGAGGGTGGGTCCTATTATCCATTAGTTATGCTCAGTATCTTAGGGTTAAGTTGGCACCACAGTATAATGCTGTTGGATGATTTTACACTTTTCACCACTTGGGCCTGATCAGAAGATTGTGACTACTTCTTTCAGATATGGAACTTTCTACCATGATCCATTCCTTTGTCACCTCAAAACTAAATCACTGCAATGTGCTCTGCATGCTGCTACACTTCAGGTCAACCTGAAAACTTAAGCTGGTGCAAAATTTAGTGGCCTGCATATTAAGTGGTGCTTCTCAGTGACAGCACATGTCCCTTGTGCTTCATGATCTGTACTGCTTAACTCTTAGTTTGTGGATTGAATCTAAGGTATTGCTTTTAATCTATAAAACCATAAATGGTTTGGGACCTTGCTACTTGAGAGACTTCCTCTCTTATCATGTCATAGTGCCACATTTGTGATCAGCAGAGGTGCTTCAGTGGGATCCCCCTTCATTTAAGAGAAAGGGAGCTGGAAGTGGAGTGTTCTCCATGAAAAACACTCCACTGTTGAACAGGCTTCCCCTAATCCAAGATAGCTGAAATCTGTTGACCTTCAGTGAATGCTGAAAGGCAAATTTATATACAGAAGCTGCTGCAGACGTGGGCTTTTTGAGGGAAATCAGAATTGTAGTAGGGAGTGGAGTGTGGAGTCTGCAGGAGTTTAATTTCATTTGTTTTATTGCAGGGATGCCTAGAATCTTGGATAGTCAACTTTTTATTTTTTGTGTGCATCTCAATAAACCAATAAAGCGTAGACAAGGGTTGTGTCCCTCATTGGTTTGGGCATTACCTGATGGGAGTTATAATGTACTTCTGCTATAATAGAAGTTCTCAGCTCCGAAATAGACTTTAACAAAATTTCATCTAAATTCAGGCAGGCAGTGGAGCTAGGTGATGCTGTATTTTGACTGGTTTTGTATAGTTTTTGTTCTGTCCAAATTTAAATTTCTTTTTTAATGTAAAAAGTGTATTTATCAGTAATGTCATTAACAATCATTCATTATTCATTATTATTGTTGTGCCTGGGAGCTCCAGGAAGGGATCTCAGTTCCACTGTGTTCATACATCCATGAATATTGCACAAACATATCATGAAGAGATGGTTCCTGCTCTAAAGCGTTTGCCATCTAAGTAGTAATATAATGTGTACTGTGAGGGTCACTAGCTTCCCATTTTTTAACCTGATTTTTGTTGCCATGGTTGGCAATTGGCTTTGTTTAGGGAGATGGGCAAGGTGAATATCTATATACTGTAGGGGTAGATTCTGTCACCCTTTGTCATGGTGAGTAGTACCTCATTCCATCTGAAGACAGATTAATTTCAGGACAACATGAGCAAGGATAGCAGAATTTGGTCCTTAAGAGACAAGAAACAATCATAATTCATTTTCCTAGGCAACAATTAGATCCAGGTGCCATAGATGAAAGGTGAGTGTTGTAGGTCATTACTCATTCCTTCTTGCTTTTGTATATTCTTCTGTTACTTTTTGGCTTTAATTCCAGATTTTCTGGGTGAAATCCTGACCCCACTGAAGTCAATGGGAGTTTTGCCATTGACTGCTGTGGAGCCTGTTTCACCTTCTATGTTATGACTCTTCTGATCATTTTTCTCAGAGGTATGCAGTTCTGATTTCTGCGCTGCTACAGTTGCCATTATTTCAGCTAGCTTTAGATATAGAAGAGGAAGAAACGATTTGTGATTGGCGAATGCAGTATGAAGCCATTCCTTGCATCATCTCTAGCATTCATAATTTTGACCTTGTCCAAGCAGTCATCTGACCATCAAAACATCTTTTACTGTCTCAAATAGCCTTGTAAAATATGCCTGGAAGCAAGGTAACATCAGTGTGATCAAAGTATAACTGGACATATTCACTTGAACAGTGTTGCAGTGATTTAATCAGGAATCTTGTGGTATTTGGTCTTTTTCTTAAAGCCCGTTTCTGGGAGTTGTGAGAATCTCTACTTTCATTTAAAAAAGTTACCAGCTGTCATAGTTGTAGCGGAAAATGTTATCCACATTTTGCATAAAGGCTTGAAAAAACAGAAGGCAGAGAAAAAAATGAATTTTTTTCTAAAATATGATTTTTAAATCAATCTTATGATTTTTTGGGGGCCTGAGTCTTGATTTTTGAGCACTTGCAGTTAGAAATACCATTGATATAGGGCATGATTCTACTTTCTTTACATAAGTAAAACTCCCATTGACTTCAGTGAGATGATAACGTCAGTAGGAATTTTGCCTGAATTAATAGTGCAGGATCAGGTCCCAAAAGACTGAGGCTATGGCTACATTGATGGTGGCAAAGTTGCCACCATCAGATTGATTTCTCTGGATCGACTGAGTGGTCAGTGAAGACCCGCTCAGTCGATCCAGAAATCGACGTACTAAGACCACCTTCACAAGTGACGCAGTGCTGTGAAGACGGCGTGCAGAAGAGGAGCAGAGAAGTCGACGGGAGTTACTCAAGTTTTTTGTGTAGTTTACGTAACTCCTGTTGACTGCCGCTGAATCTCAGAGGTAAGTGTAGATAGGGTCTCTGTGTAAAAAGCAGGGGGAAAAGTAGTGGGTAAAAATGAGAATCATAGAAATGTAGGGTTGGAAAGGACCTTGAGAGGTTCACGTCCAAGGAACAAAAAGGCCCACAGTGGATGGCTTTTGATGGTTCCTTTGTTTGGGGGAAGGAAGAATGGTGTTTTTGATGTTTCCATGTTATTTTTGTCTTCATGTGTGTGTCTGAGTGGGTTAAAATACATATATATTTTAAAAAGAAAAGAAATATTCTGTTGGGAGATTCTGTTTACTTAACTAATTAATAAGAAAAATTCTGAGGGGAAAAATTTCAGGAAGTATATTTTTCTGTATAAGTTTATCTCATTTTTAAAGTTCAAGTGAAACAAAAATATTTTGAAGTTATTATAAAACATATAAGGAATTTGCTGGACATATGGATGATGATGAACCTACAGATCTACTACAGTATTTAATCTATTGAGTGAACTACCTTTGTGTCATTGGGTCTTCTGGTTCATGACTCTTTGAAAGGCCAAAACCTATAGATTGTGATCCTGCAATATCTCATTTATGTGTGCAATCCTTTTTATTTTAATCAGACTACACATATGAGTAAGCATTACAGGATCAGTCCCTTACTTAAGCAGACTGGTTGTATATATCAACATGAGCAAATAAAAATTGCAAAAATATATAAATAAACTTTCAGTTATACATAGCGTACCTATGATGACTGTGTGTATCTGTATCTAGAGAGAGAGAATACATGACAGCAGTGTATGGAAAGGTTTAATTAAGAAGAGTTTGTTCTCCAAAACAAGTACCAATAAAACCTTTCCACCTCACTGCACTGCCATGTAGTCTGTATATGCCACTTATGTTGCAGGAAAACTATTTTTAAAATGCTTTAGAGAGTTAAAAACATATTATTTAGACTATTCTTCATTTCTGTCTCCCGTAAAGCAGATACCTTAGTTACCACGAGTCCAGCTGCACAGGGAACAGAAAGAGCCATAATAACCTATAACAGTGACTCAAAATAGCTTTTCTATTGCCTAAAAATATCATGGCCCTTCCAAGACTAGAAGCAAATGTTGTATCCCCAACTAGGAAGCTGGCAAGCTCCTCTTTGTGACCTTGCAGGATTGTGAGATTATAGACAGAGAAAAGCTGTCACTTGTACAGAATTGAATCTTACCTGACCTGGTTCTCAGGTGGGGTTATTTGCGGAGGGAGGGCGGGGGGGTGAAATTCTGCAGTTGGACTGAGAAGAAAGAAGAATGGCTGTTTGAAGCTAATAAGGGTCTGGGTATGTTAGAATGACTCAAGGGAGATGAATTAGTGTGCAGTGAGTGGGCGGTGCAGTCGATGATGGGTCACAAGTTCATTTCTACGGCACTGTCCACAGCAGCGCAAACCCTATGCTCCTCCTCTCTCACTCAGGGTATTTCTACACTGGAGCTGGAAGGTGTAATTTCCAGCTCAGGTAAACATTCCCATGCTAGTTCTGATTGAACTAGCATGCTGCTAAAAATAGAAGTGTAGCTGCCCCAGCATGAGCAACTAGACAGGCTAGCCTCCCTGAACATGAACCCTTCTAAAAACCTAAATATGTATTCAAGGCAGCTAGCCCTTCCCGACCCTTGCATTGCCACAACTACATTTCTGTTTTTAGCACACTAGCACTGATTGAGCTAGCATATGTCTGTCAGCCCAAGTTGGAACTTCCACCTTCCACCTCCAGTCTAGACATAACTTCAGACAGGCAAGATGGGAACCAATCACAGCAGTCCTGGACTCCATCCTCTCCTTCTCCAGCTTGATACCCTCCTCATTCAGAGTAACGCTCAGGAAGCAAAGAAGGCCAAAATAAAAGCAAAAAACAACAAAAGAAAGGTCAACCTCAACTGTGCCTTCTGCACTAGAGCTTACCCACAGGGGCCTGGAGGGTTTTATTTTGTGCTTTCACTGGGAAATCACTACACCATGGAGCAAAGCAGAAGCTGAATAAATTTCTGGAAATCAGAAGGACATTTACTAATACTGTATACAACTATTGAAGTACGTAATGTGTGGAGCCTAAAGAAGGTGATAGGGTTTTTTAAAAACAATGTATTGTGCATGATAAATAAATAAGGCAACTCCATTGGTCCAGTATATTTAATACCAAAGAAAAAGATACGCAAGTCACAGATTGTTTTACTTTGATTTAATTATTTCAGATCCCAGATTGAATGGACCAGGAGCCATGTTATATTTCAATCCAAATCACCGAGTAAATAGCACTAAATTTTACTACATGACCGCGGAAGAATGTCTAAGTCAATTTAATGATAAGCTGATGGAAGTATATGGGGTAAATAAATGCAATTGCTGATTACTTTTGACAATATAGCTCGTTGTTATGTTAAAAATGTTGTTAAAAGATATTTTTAAGTGGAGTTGTCAGAAAAGTGACACTATAAAAATGATATTGGGGTTCAATGTTTATTCTCTTTCAGTGATTTCCAGGGCAAACATACTCAGATTACAAGTCAAAAGCTGATTTTCCAATTGCTATCCCTGCAAACTCTTCCTGGGATCTGAAAGCCAAGATATTTTTTTCTGACTCTTATTGTAACTAGTTATAAAGATTGAGGAACCAGGATCAGAACAGATATGTTGATGGCCAACAAAGAACAAAGTCCAGATGAGTCTTCCATATCTATATATTTGTAGCACTGCTACAAATAAAACACAACTTTTTGATGGGAAAATAAAAGCAGTTTTTTTGTATAACCTCTTTTTCAGTTATAGCCACAGTTTAGGAAACAATTTATTTCAACAAAAGTAAACAGCTCACCTGCACGTCTTATACATGCGAGTACTCCTTTTAGTGGGATTACTAACAGGATTATAGGAGCAAAGATTTGCAAGATCAGACCCATGCTCCTTACAGGTTTCAATGAGCAATGCAGTGCCCATAAGCAAGAAAGCAGACTTTTCCAGAGATGACACCAGTACACATCTAGAGGTCCTGGAAGAAAGTACTGGTCTCACAAGGAATTGAAATCATACAATTTATTATTCAAATTACATTGAAATACAAAGGTGAATTGGTGAAAAATGCTCTTGTGGGATAGGTGCCTACCGTGTCCCATCACTATTGGCTGGTGCACTGACCAAATGCAACACAAATGATTTCTAAAAACCTACCACTTTTAAATTCACTCTGTTTTTTTTTTTACGCATTTTAATTGAGGGAAGCTGTTCTGGAGGGATATTAGTTTCTGAAAAGTCTCTGCTCATAATGATCTCATTAAGTGTATGATGAAAAATATAGAAATAAGGTGTCTTTTTCATTATAGAATTGATGGGAGACAGGATTCAATTGGCCAAATGTGTGGAGGGCTTGCAGATTGGCTCCCAAGTAGTTCTGTATCAGTTCAATACTTGTTTGTAAGAAGGGGGTAGGACTTCAGTTCATTTATCTTAAAGTAGCTTTATATCCAAAGTAAGTTGACTATGTACTGTACAGTCTAGTAAGAAGGTATTATAAGTATTGTATACCATCAAACTGCCTTACCATATTTTGCCTGTTTTCAAAATAAATCTGTAATGAATATTTATTGTTTGTATTTTGAAATGTGTAACTAATTTGTTTTATCTGAAAGTTCAAGCATTGACATTCAGGTAAATATTCTTTGTTAGGACACCTATTCTGCCTTCCGTAAAACAGATAGTAACCATGATGGTATCATCAACATGTTTGATTTTCGACACCTCCTGGAGAGCTTTGTGTTCATCCTTACAGATGAAGAGTACTCACGCCTACTTGGTATATTAGGAATGAACTTGAACTCTACATTAAATTACCAGGAATTCCTTCAACTGTTTCAGACCCAAGAAACTAAAGAGGCACACCCTTGGCTGAATCCATCTCACAGGTAAGAAAGGCAGCAGTGTTATAGTATCTATATTGACCGTGTACATTTATAGACGTTAAAATAATAGAAATGTAGGGCTGGAAGCAACCTTAAGAGGTCATCTAGTCTTCCCCATGCACTGCAGTGGGGTCAAATATACCTAGGCCATGCCTGACAGCCGTTTGGGTAACCTGTTCTTAAAAACAATTTCTTTAGTGTTTGTCTAACCATTTTTAAAAATAATGGGGATTCCACAACCTCCCTTTGGAGCCTATTCTAGTTCTTAAACATCCGTACAGTTAGAAAGCTTTTCCTAATATCTAACCTAAATGTCCCTTGCTGCAGATTAAACTGATTATTTCTTGGCCAACCTTTGGTGCAAATGGAGAATAATTGATCACTCTTTGTAACAGTCCTTAATATATTTCAAGACTGTTAGCTGGTCCCTCCGCACAAGTCTTTTTTTCTCAAAACTAAACATACCCATTTTTTAAATCTTTTCTCATTGGTCAAGTTTTCTAAACCTTTATAATTTTGGTTGCTGTCCTGTGGATTCTCTCCAGTTTGTCCACACCTTTTTGAAAGTGTGGCACCCAAAACTGGACCCAGTACTCCAGATGGGGTCTCACCAGTGTCGAGTAGAGTGGAACAATTGCCTCCTGTGCCTAAACATATGACACTCTGGTTAATGCATCTCAGAATGATATTAGCCTTTTTTGCAGCTGCATCACATTGTTGGCTCATATTCATTTGTGATCCACTATAAGCCTCAGATTCTTTTCTGCAATACTATTACCTAGCCAGTTACTCCCCATTTTATATATAATTGTGCATTTGATTTTTCCTTCCTAAGTACAGTACTTTGCATTTGTCTTTATTACATTTCATCGTGGTGATTTTAGTTCAGTTCTCTAATTTATCAAGCTAATTTTGAATTCTTATCCTGTCATCCAAAGTGTTTTCAACCCCTCCCATCTTGATGTCATCCACAAATATTATAAGTGAATTATCCAATTCACTAATGAAAATTTTGAGTAGTACAGGACCCAGGATAGACCCCTGCAGGACCTCACTAGTTATGTCCCCCCAGTTTGACAGCAAGCCATTGATAATTATTAATATTTGAGAAAATGTGGTATGCAAGCTCCTATCAGACAGTATTGAAAAAATCAATATATTAACATGTTCCTGCCATTTGAGGTGGTTAAGTTCTATGAAGTCCTCAGTGATTTAGGACCCAATTCAGCAAGGTACTTAAGCATGTCTTTAACATGAATTATCCATGGGACTACTGACATGCTTAAAATTAAGCACATACCTAAATGCCTTGCTGAATTGAGCCTTAGAGCCCAGTTACCCTCGAGGTCAAGAGTCAGATTCGGAGCTGCATCTTATGTGCATCCCAGAATAGGAGACAGCCCAGGAGGGGCCAAAAGCTGGTTATATGTCTCCTTTGTGCCCCCCAAATTCTGTGCTGTTCCAGGGGCCAGTATGGGTCCCAATATATATTAGAGCAGCCTTGGGACTGCCCTAACTTAATGGTACCTGAAATGGCTCCCTATGTGGCCTCCTGGCAAACTATCATAGCTTGAATGCAGAGTATTCTGATCACACCTCTAGCATGCCCGTATGCCAGGGACTGCTGGAGGGGATGAGCAGCAGAGGTCTATTTGGGGAATGCCCTGGTGTGCTGGCCCTTTGTGCTGCCAAAGCATTGTAAATGGAATAGATCAGCTGGAGCACTTCAGCTAAGTAAACAAGCTATTCTGCAACACAGTACCAGGGCAATAGAGGAGCAGGATCAGGAAGATGGCTTTTTCTCTTCTCTGAAGAGTAATATTGTGTGTCTCAAAGATTTGGAGTTTTAAAAATTTGGCTTTATCTTTAAAAATAAATAACATTTAGGCACTTAAGATTCCTTCTAAGTATTCAACTTGAAAAGAATCCATCCCCAGTTTAATTACACAAAAAGAAACAAATTAAGAAAAATAATGACAAGACAATGCAGAACCAAAAAAGCTTCTGATCAGCAAGTCAGCTCTGCTGTGGATTTCAAAGATGTCATAGGCTTACTTCCCAGTTTTAATTTGTCTGGTACAGAGTTACTGTTGACTCTGACATTTGTAATATTTATCTGCTGCTTTTTTTCTGAATTGTACAACTGGGAAAATCAAGGACACCATTTGAAAGGGGAGGGGAATTCTAGGGATCATTACTGGGATTCTGGTAACAGTAGAACTCATGACAAATTAATGTCTCCCTTTCATTTCATGTCAGCACTGGAATATGTTGGGGCTAGTGAAAAGATTCTCTTATTTTCAACAGAGTAGTAATTATTATTGATTAGCAATGGAGAGCGATACCATTTTCCTCCAGCAACTGGGTATTGTCATGTATCATATGATATTACTATTTCAAAATGCCAGTAATAAAAAGTCTAACTGTTGACAAAGCCTCATTGGAGAAGAGATGAAAATACTTTGAAACTTTCCAGTTAACTCTTTATACCATTTAATTGCTCAGTAGTTTCACATAATGGAAATCCAGCTACCAGTGATGTGGACTAGAAAGTTAAAGAAGTTTGTCTCCCTAAAGCTACCAACTCTGTAGATTCAATGAGCTAATTTCTGATCTAAATTACTGATGTAAATCAGGAGTACCTTTATTGGAGTCACTCCAGGTCTTAGGATATGTTACTAAATTGTTTTTGTTTCTAAGACAGTTAACATTTCTTTGTAGCTGGATAAATGATCCGTGTTTGCTATTAAGTCTGCAGGCAAGTTGAACAACATTGATCTGAAAATAAACAGGGAATTACAAAATTTAAGATGTCTT
This sequence comes from Emydura macquarii macquarii, assembly GCF_026122565.2. Lineage (NCBI taxonomy): Eukaryota > Metazoa > Chordata > Testudines > Chelidae > Emydura > Emydura macquarii. The sequence continues at coordinate 9,592,542 of NW_027132342.1, read as the reverse complement.
TCCTAACTTGCAGCTGGGGAAATAAGGCAGTATTTAAAGAATTAAGTTTACACAGATGTGAAATAACAGTCTTTACGGGTATCTTAGAAACTAAAAGAAAAAACAAAACAAAACAAAAACCCACAAACTTGTGGGAGATTAAAGATTCCATTAAATGTAAAACACAGTTAGTTATTGTTTTATTTTTCTTTCTGAGACCAAAACAGACAATAACGGATGCAGAACTAGCTTGTGATCAGGCTCATTACTATCTTGTTATCAAAGCACAGACCAGATGGCATGACCTAGCAAGGGTAAGAAAAACATTTTCATTAAATAAATAAGCTGCACTAATGGATTTCAGAACATTATGCAATGTTGATCTTCAGATTATATAAATATTCAAAAAGATATTTGCAAAATAGCTCATTAATGATAAAAATGTATTATATGTATAAAACTGAACTACTGGAGTATTTGATTTTAACATTTTTAATTATTTAGTCATTTATATTAGAAGTATTTCTAAAACTTTCTTATATTATTATTGTTGTTGTTAATTATTATAATACTTATTATTTATTATTAAATATGTGTATTGTAATAGTATCAAGAGGCTCCAATCATGGATCACAAGGTCCATTGTGCTAGGCACTGTACACACACACACAGAGTATTGCACTGCACAATGCAGTCCTCATGAAAGCAGTTAGGCTGTGCCAAAATAGCAATAATAATATAAAGAGAAACTTAGAAACAATGTTAATAAAAACTAAATAATTACAATTTCATGTTTCTGAACTAGTCAAACAATTATTGTATATGCTGAGAACAATGGAGGGCGGGATAGTGATGGGTTGACAAAAGGATGAATGTGGAGAGTAAACTTAATTACTTCATTATTTTGTTACAAAATTTCAGTAAAGGAGACCATACTGCAGATACTTAAAATTTGCAATATGAGCATGTACAGCCGCAAATAAAGAATGCTTCTTATTAGTTTATGGCACAACAAACTGGAGCCAGCATCTGCAGAATTGGACACCTCAGTGTGGATTTTCAGTCTGTTCCTTCCACCTCTGTGCATCAGAGGTCATGTGTGCCCACCCCTGTATGCACGCTTTTAATGCTCAAATCCCAGTGTACACAGGTGAGAGAGGTTTCATATGCGAAACACCTCACCAGCACACACGTGTGTTATTCCACTAAAAGGCACTCAGTAAAGAAGGCTGATCATCAGGCCCAAAAACTCATAAAAAATGGAATGCAGCTTTGTATTGTTTTTCATTCTTCCCTAAGTCCTATAATTGCTCATGCTTATAAAGAGATCAAGTCTTTTGTAAAACCTGTTGGTTCTTGTTTTTAAAAGTTTCTTATATTCTAGACTTTCCGTGAGTTTGATAGCAGAGGCAATGGCATTGTGCAGCCAGAGGACTTGAGAGCTGTCTTATTCAGATTTGCCATTCCAATCACCCCAAAAGAATTTGAAAAGCTTTGGGCAAGGTAAGATGGCTCTAAATATTACTTCTACAGCAACAACATATCTATTTAACCTGATTCTGGAGTCTTGTGGAGGACAATGTGAATTACAATGGTTTACTTTCTAAGGGAGACTTATTTTATTACGTTGATATCAGTTCACCATGATGCTATGTTTCAAAACACTGCCTTTTGTCACAGTACGATCACTATCACAATCAGCTCTCAATGAAGTCAGTCTAACTTCTATTGGGTTTAATGGTATTGCCTGTTCCCTTCAATTTAAGATACCCTTTCATCTCTGATTATGACTTGGATTACAAGTGAAGTGAATTTGGTTTTCTGCTAGGACCTTATTTATATACACAGATGCCCACCAGTTCTCCCTAGTTGGCAGTCAGTTGCAGAGAGGCTCAGGACTGGAACAGCAGGAGTGTTACAGGTCAGACTGGAGGTACATTGACAGAGCTCTTTGAAGGAAGCTTGTCTATATTATAGGTCTGTCGGAAGTCAATGCTATCAGCTACTTCTTTTCATGAGCACTAAATTCACTCACAAAATTTTCAACTTAAAATAAAAATGATTCACTGGAAAGAAATACGATATATAGCAAACACATAAAAAAGAAAAGTAAGATTGTTTCATGCTGTGTAAAAATTATGAGTAATACTGTGATACATTTTTATAGACCAGTAATTTGTTGTGAAAAGGGAGAAAACACTAACCCTATGTCAGTTGAGAGTAGTTGTACTACTATAAATTGTGTCTGGAACAGGAGAAGAATGTCAGAGGCATGTGACACTGTATAAAATCCTCCTTCATTATAAGTCCTTTTTAAAAACCCAGACTCTCTATGGTATAAGGCTCAGGTGTATAGTGTCTTGGTTTCAAACTGCATTAACTATATGGTTTATTTCTTAGCACTGATTCATCTCTGAATTATTTTCTACTCCATTACATTTTACTTTCTATTCTTATTCCTTATGGATGCCATGCCACACTACAATATGTCCCTTCCATTCAGTCATCTGCTGCACAACTTCATTCCCAGCAGCCACTCATTTATAGGACATAAAATCTCTTATTTACCTTCTGTGACTGTATGTAGAATAAAGGAATTGGAATAACAACAAAGGCTAAATTAGGCCTTTGCCTGCATGGGTGCGCTGGAGAAGGAAGGGGCTGCACTGAGCATACTTATAGCAAGATCTCTATCCAGGAAGGCATAAACAGGTTTAATATAGTTAGGCCCAGGTTTTCAAGAGTGGCCTCTAATTTTGAGTGCCCAGCTTGACATTTAGGGCCTGATTTTTAGAAGTGTCACAACTCCTATTGAAATCAGTGGTCAACACCTTTTGAAAGTCAGCCTCTCTGTATCTCAATTCAGGCACCTAAAAACAAGCACCAAGAGGTAAAGAATACTTTTGACAACTTGTTCCTTAATGTAGAATTTTCAAAAGCGCCCCAGAGTATGTTTACACTGGGAAAAAAGCCTGGAAGCAGCAAGTCCCAGAGCCAGGTTAACTGACTCAGCTCATGGAGCTTGGGCTATAGAGCTAAAAATAGCAGTGTAAACATTCTCACCACTTGGGATGAGCCTGGGCTCTGAGACCCACCCCACTTGCGGGGTTTCACAGCCCAGGCTGAACAGGAATGTCCACACTACCATTTTTAGTCCTGTAGAATGAGCCCGAGGCACTTGGCCCGGGAACTGAGACTCTCTGTTGTAGGAGGTTTTTTGCAGTGTAGATGTACCCTAAGTCCCATTAAAAGTTACTCTTTCACACTTTTGGCATGGCATGGCATCTATAAGGATTGAAAGTCAATAAGACTTAAGCAGCTAAGTGACTTAGGCATTTTGAAAAATTTATTATAATGCCTTGCAGTGATGAATATATGAATATTTCATTTTAAAAGGATATTTCTTTTAAAAGGTATGATACAGGTGCGAAAGGCTACCTTACTCACCAAGAATTTCTGCAGAAATTAGGGTTAGAGTATGTACCTGCTGACACTGGACTCAGCAGACATATTGTGGAAGACAATTATGCAAGTTTAATGGAGCATTACAGTAATCAGCAAAAGAAGCATTCAGAGATGGAAGAGCAGCAGAAACAGCAAACTAAAGCCCTGCATGTCAGTGAGATTAAAAAGCAGATCAAGTAAGTTACTGATCTAGCAGATCAGTTAAGTGCATTACTTTCATGCTGTGCTTATGTGGTAAATCGTAATGCCAAGTATATATATATATATATATATATATATATATATATTTACAAATCTTCTCTGAAGAGAAGTCGTACTAGATACTGGACCAGATTTATACCCAATGTAACTCCATTGATTTCAGTGGGGATCAATTTGACTCATTGAGTTGTTTAAGGCAATTTTAAAATATTTTCCCTGGCTGTATGTCATTCATTTTGTAAAGCTTATGGTCCCAATCCTGGGCTATGTCAGACCTAGTTTTTACATAGACTGGGGGAGAAGGGCAAAGGTAACTTTAAGCAAAGCCTTCTTTGCAGTTCTCTGATCCTAGAGCTGGCTGGGAGTAGGCCTGTCCCAGTAAAAATGAGAGCAGCCTCAGGGCTGCTTTAATGTACACCCAGCTGTTTATGATCCAAAGGGGCTTTTCTGGTAGCTGGGATCAGTGGGGCTTGAGGACACACTTTCTGACTACCATGCCAATGCATAGAGGTGGGTGGAAAGCATAAGAGCTGCTATGCTACTGGGAATACTCCACCTGACTTGTCACCACTGGCAATTTTAAAATCAATATTGGATGTTTTCTTAGAAGATCTGCTTTAGCAATTATTCTGGGAAAGTTCTATGGGTCTGTGTTATACAGGTCAGACTAGATGATCACAGTCATCCCTCTTGGTCTTGGAATCTATACATTTGTTAAGGTGACATTATGCCAATTTTGTGTCCCTGGAGCAACCATACAAAACAGCCATAGCAGGGGCCAAAATCTGGTCCTATATAAGAGAAACAAACAACAAACATCTGGCTTCTAAACTGGTGGAGTCTCCATTTCACATAAACTCTACATCCTCAGAGCTAAGTCATCTCTCCTGGGAGGTGTGGTTGACAAACAAAAAGGTAAAGCAAAATAATGCCATCTTCCTTGGCTTGACTGCTCTGAGGGTTCCCTTACTGTAGGCTAAGTCTTTTCCTCTGGGCTACTGCTCCTAAGGCTATGTACATATTACAGCTAATGATAGTATAAGTTATGTCACTCAGGGGTGTGAATAAGCTATTCGCTGAGAAACATAAGTTACACTGACCTAAGAGCTGGTGTGGGCAGCAATATATAGGTGGGAGAGTTTCTCCTGCCAATATAACCATCCCTGCTCATGGGGGCTGAAGTAATTAAGTAGATGGAAGAACGCTCTCCCATCAGCTTAGAACATCTGCACTAGCAGCGCTACAGTGGTGAAGCTGCACCTCTGTAAGCTCTGTACTGTAGCCATAGCCTAAGCTTCTTTTATTGCAGCCTAAGTCTTCTCCGGACTCCTCTCAGAACAAGACTATCTCAGATTTTAGCTCCCTCTACTAGAGGAGGCTATTCCCACCTCCTTTGTACTCAGAGGGGAATCTAATGATCCCACTTGCTGCAGTGAGTCTGAAGTAATTAACTTGCATCTCCTTGTAGAGTTCCAACACCTATTAACAGAGTGAGGCAACAGGAGAATCCTGTCACCCTCTTTCAGAGCCATTAAAACTATGAATTTTCAGATTATGATCAATCACCACCTGGCCTCCTTACTTATTTCTTTTTCCCTTTCCTCCTCACTTCCAGCTCTTGGTTGTTTTGAGGTGTATGTGTATAAGCTGTTGAGAGCAGGGGCCATGCTTTCTTTTAAGTTAGGAAAGCATATAGTGTTTTGTGGGTGCTAACAAATTATTATTAATAATTATTAATAATACTTCCTGCTCACATCATCAAAGGAGGGAATGCACCCACAATAAAGTAAACCAAGAGGAGCCATATTGTCTTCCAGACAAAGGGGGAGAAATCTTTCTTTGCTCAGAAGGTAAATGATAACATAACAGAAAAAAAAAAGGAGAAAAAATGCTAGCTAAGCTGTTGTTTGCTGCCCTTTTTTATATTTTTCTGTATCCCAAGTAGGCATTTAAAAAATTAAGGTTAAAGCTCTCCTCTCTGATCTGTACCTGCGTTGTGGATCTCTGTTGTATATTCTGCACTCATTATGTACATGGAACTCCCATTGGTGTCAGGGAAAGTTCCACATGTGGAAAGACTACATAATATGCCACAGAAGTGGGTAGGCCACTGGTGTGCTGCAAATTCTGCTCATTACACTGCCCATAACTGTCTGACTGTTACCCCGAGTTCCTCTGTCATGTCCATGTGTAGTTTCTTGCAAGCTCTTTTGGTCAGGGTCTGTCTCTTTGTTATCTGTTTGTACAGCTCCAAGCACAAGGGGGCCTTGGCCTCTGGGCACTACTTCAATACAAAAAATAGATAATACTACTACTAATGAAGAGACCTATGCTGCAAGTTGGAGCTCTGCAGTGTGGACCAAAGACAGAGATTAAAGTCACTGAGGGCCACAAAATAATTGTGGTGTGATATTTGGACACGTATTGCAATGTTTGCATTGTTCTGAATCATCTCGTTTTGTGATATTAGAAAACACAGTAGGCCATTGCACTGTGATTGTTTAGTTCTCCTCTCATAGGAATTGCCATACTAGATGGAATCCCAAGATCGATCTAGTCCAGTATCCTGCCTGTGACAGTGGCCAGAACTAGGGCCCAGATTCACAACGGGACTTAGGCATTGTGATGCAGAGCATTTTAATGCCTAACTTTTAAGCACCTAGAAAATCACAAGAACAACACTGCAATGCACAAACCCTGATTTATGTGCCCAGGCTCCCTATATGATTAATGGGGAGACATAGGTGCCTAAGAATGCAATGCACAAAAGCCAGCATGCTAGGCAAGGATCCTCCTCAGTTAGCCAATGGGAGATGCTAATGAGAGGGGTGTGTCATAAACCCCACCTCTCTGAGGGAGATAGGTGCTTTAGGCCAGGCTGCTGAGAGGCACTTATCTGTGCTAGCGATCCACAGCCAGGAGTCAGACAGCTTAGGTGCTTAAGCTGTTTCTTGTGAGAAGGAGTGAGGCAGGCACCTAACCACGCAATGGTTGGTGAGGGTGCCCATCTTATAAGGTTTGTCCCAGTGGGTTGCAGCACTCAGCTGGGATCTGAGAGGCTTAGTTTTAATTCCCACCTTTGCCAGGTGGGGAGAAAGGCTGTGAACAGGCATCTGCCTGCCACCTTTCAGGAGAGTGCTCTAACTGATACTGGGTTCCATCCGTCTCTCCTGTTGAAGCTGTTCCACCTTGGATAAATACTTAAAGGGTTGTTGGGTCATGGAAGGTGACTCAATAGCTGTAGGTAAGGCACCCTCCTATGTGGTGGGAGACTCAGAGTCCAGTCCCCCAGCTCCAATGACTCTTTAAATATTTATACACATTGGAACAGGTTCAACAGAAGAAACTGAGGGAGCCCCACATCAGAATATCCCATCCTCTACTGGTTAGCACACTCTCATGACAGGTGGGAGACCCTGTTCAAATCCTCTCTCTGTATTAGGCAGAAGGGAGATTGATCCTGGGTCTCTCACATCCTGTGTGAGTGCTCTGGCCACTGAGATAAAAGATGCAAGGTAGGGATCACGTCATCCTCTAGCCAGATTTTGAACGGGACCTGATCTGGCAGACAGCCTCTGAGCATGCCTATTCATTTGGGCCCATGGGTGCTCCATTGGCAATCTCATCTATTTTCCCCCAATTCATGGATTGCTGTGGGGCTTAAGCAGGAGATAGGCATCCATGTGCCTAGAGTGAGGCATCAGTATGCATGACAGGAAGCAGAAACATAGGCCCCTGGGGAACCTTTACTGCAAACATTTAGTGCCGAGCAAGTTTAGCAGCCCATAGGATTAGGCAGTAGCCAAACAGCAGTTTTGGGGGTTTCAGTGGTGCCTAAAACTAAATCTGGAATTTAGGCAGCTAAGTACCTTTCTGGGTCTGGGTCTAGATGCTTCAGAGGAAGATGTAAGAGGCATATGAGGGTTAAGCGTCTCACCTCCATTAGATTTTATCCCAGTCTCTAATAGTTAGAGATTGGTTTAAGAGCTGAAGCATAACAGCTAAATATCCCTTCCAAATTTTTTGTTATTAATTATTATAGCTCTGTATATTCTTGATATCCATGTAAATGTCCAATCCCTTTTTGAATCTTGTTATGTTCTTGGCCTCAGTGACTCCCTGTGTGCAATGAGTTCCACAGTTCAATCACAAGCAGTGTGAAAAAGTATTTCCTTTTGTCCGCCTTGAATTTCACACCTGTTAATTTCATTGACTGTCCTCTGTCTCTTTCCTTACCCACTTCCTGACTGCTGGGAGGGATCCTCTGGTAGCAATTCCAGTCTGTTTGCTCTGCACATCCACTAGTCCTCCACATTTAGTTTGCTCTGTCTGAAAGCAAGCAGTGCAAGAGGAGTTCAACTCAGGCTATGTTTACACTGGCGGCGGTAAAATCGCCGCCGCCAGATCGATCTTTCATGATCAATTGAGCAGTCAGTGAGACCCGCTCAATTGATGAGGGAGTCGACTTAATAAGTCCACCTCCTCAACTAGTGTAGCGCTGAGCCGACGGGAATGCTTTTCTCGTTGGCTCAGCGCAATGTGAACAGCGCGCAGAAGCAGTCAATGGGAGTTACACAAACTACACAGAGTACACTGCTGCCGAATTTCTGGGTAAGTGTGAACAAGTCCTGAGACCCTCAAGTTTTACATAGGACCCAGGGAGGCTGTAAGTGTCTCTTGAGCCAGAGGTTGGAGTTGTTGTTTTAAGAATGAAGTCCATTCTGCGTGTGGTGCCAATACAAGGCAGTGATCCAGCAGAACCACGCAGTTCAACTTCATGAGAGGGTTAAGGGCAGCAAAGCTGAGCACCATCCGCATTCCATCATGTTGATCAGCATGAGGGCATTTGAAGGTGCGGGAGACCAGATCCAATAGGAACAGGATTTAGTCGATCCAGTGGCTACAAAATCCAACGCAGATGGTATACAATGGTTTTGGCACCTACCTCCCTCTCTGTGGGTTGGGAAATGCATTGTCCATGCCTGGCTTAGGCTAGTTTACACAGCACATTAGTCTGACTTATGAATTTCACCCTAAATTCTTTGTAGTGGTTTTAATGCCCTGTGATTAGGCACAGTGAAACTGACAAGGACTCTTAAGTCTGAGCATCTTAACATTCAATATATAAGGCTGGATATATAATTTTTTTTGGTTTTGTTTTAACTCACAGGAACAAATACCCCAAATTAGAAACAGACATTGAGCAGTGGCTCTTATAGCACTTCAAGAGAAATACATTTGCAAGACAAGATTATTTTTTGGCAGCATAGCTTGATCCGTAGTTTAAATCCTCATTTACACAGTGCACATATTTACTGCTGCAAGTGGAATAATTACTGCTTGGAAACCATTACTCAGTCCAAGAAATGATGAATGCCTCAATTTTCTAAAAATATGAATCTCTAAAACGGTTTTGATTTCACATCTTCCTTTACTTTCATTTTGAAGGTTTAAGTGGAAGATAATAGTGGTGATGAAGTGCTATTATTTAGCAGCATGGGTCGGAATGTAACATACACCTGTAAAGGATTCCAAAATAATGGTGCTGTTGTGATAGACTAAGGGCCTTATCGAGCCTTTAAAACACAGCCTTTCATTGTGGGCAGAGTGGAGCCGCACTGCCTTGTGGGGAGGGGAGGGATTCCTCACTGAGCACCTTGTTGCCCATTAGGGGGTGCAGGTTGTATTAGTAGGTGGCAGCAGCCTAAAGGATTCCCTGGTGCACCTGGCTTGCTTTGTAGGCCAGTTTGGAGAAGTGGACCATGCCCCAGCTCCTACATGCTGCCTGCAGTTGTAGCTAGCCTTTAACATGTGTCAGGCAAGATGGGAAAGGCTCTTTGTGCCCTCCATCTATGCACCTGTATAAGAGCCCGTCACATTCAGACCCTCCATGCCTTTTCTGTGTTTCATAATCTACATCCTGTCATAATTTGCATCTGTTTTAAACCTTGAATTAATCTTTAGTGATGCCTCCAGCCATTAGAGGAGTTGCAGTAATTGGTTGTGGAGGCAGGTTGGTGTTAAACTAAGAGTAAAGGGAAAGCGAGGGGTGATGTTTGGGACTCCAAAAGGTGTTCAAAAGGGTCCCCAATTTCATGGGGATAAATATGACAAAATAAACAGGGGCTGAGAGAAAAGAGTCTGGGGTCTGAATTAATTAATCTGTGGAGAAACATGAAGTTTTAAATACCTGATAGCATCTCTTAATGGACTCATCCATAGCCCATTGAAATCACTGGGAATTTTTCCATTGACTTCAGTCAGTTTTTGGTCAGACCCTATAATAGGAAAGGTCTTGCTCTGATATAGTAATTCCAATTAAACAGCAAGGCTTTCTGTTCTTGTCAAAGTTTTATCAGCTCAACATTGTAGAGGTTAGTTTGCTGGAAGTCAATTGTCATAACAGCTATATTAAACATTTTATATCTTCTTTAGAGCCAAGTTGTCAAAGAGAGATCTAGATTTTGTATCTTCAATTTTGAATGACCAAAAGCAGGTAGTTAAGCCATCCAACTAATTGATTTACAAATCAAAATGTCATTTTTGCATGTAAATCAAGGTGGTTTTATCTGTGCAATTCTTGTGCAAATTTAAAAGTAATTTTTGAAAATTTTGAAAATAATCATTTTTGGGTCACTCTTTGGACAAATTATACCAAGTTAACAAATGCAAGTAAACTGAGATTCTTGCTCTGCCTTTTGTTTTTGTATATTTGTATTTATCTTTTTCTAATATTTAACAGGAGAACTAAAACAAACATCTGTTCTCTTTCAGAGATAAATTTAGAGACTACTTCCAAGACTTTAACAAGGCCTTTTATAAACTGGATAAAAATAAAGATGGCTATATAACAGTAGATGACCTACACAGGATGCTGCAAGAATTCAACTATTATCTTGGCGATGAACAGTTCAACAGTCTTCTAAACAGGTTTATATCATAGGCCTCTCTTTTGTCCCAAGCCAGTAAAGGACTTAAATGTGTTCTTAACTTTAAAAACATAAGTAGTCCTATTAAAGCCCATGGAACTACACACATGCTTAAAGTTGCCCATGTGCTGAAGTTCTATGCTGGGTCAGGGTGTTGGTTCTGAAAATAAGTAGGGTTGGGATTGCTTTTTACATAAAATTAAAAACAAATTAATTTACTCGGTCTTCCTCATAACATTAGTGTTGTAACAACTCGAAAGCTTTTGAAATCAAGCTGATTATTTGAGGAAATGAAACAGATCTGAAAGTAGGTCAGTTTTTTTAGTGTATTTTAAAATTTTTATTTAATTTATTAGTTTTATTTAATTAAATAAAAAGAGTGTTGGAAAACCCTGCAAAAACAGAAATAAAATCATATGAAGCTAAAAAAAAGTATTAATTTTCAAATGCTACTGCTATGCAAAGACATACATTTTGTGTTGCATCTTAATATCATGTAATATCATGTAATATCAAGAAATAGCATCTCTTTAATAGGGTCTATAGAACACAAAGGACCTAATCTAGTAGAAAATATCCATAGCTTCCTGCACTTCACAAGCCCCAGAAGTGACATCCCTATGTGGCACTGGGCTTTGTTCTCATCACACCGTCAGGCCAGACTCTTTAAAAAGAAATTAAGAATCTTTTCTCAGTTCACCTTTTGTTGAGTGATCAACTTTTTATGAATTGAAACCCTAATAAGAATCTTCTGCTTGTTTCTTCTTCAAAGACCTCTTGATGATAAACACCTCCATTCATTGTAATTTTGTGCAGATTATTCCTTTCTAGATCCAAAATAGACTTTTCTAAATAATACAGAGTAGATTAGCATTTGCATTTGGTTTTATTACTAAAATTTTAATACCAACTTGGCAATTTATTTCTCTGCTGAAATGGTGTTGATTATTTCCTTTCCCACAGTGTCTCCAGTATTGGAGCCAGCTTGACATTGGTAATATGTGGGAGTGCTGTGCAGCTGCAAGACACAAAATCAGGGCTCTTGAATGTATTTTTCTCAGAAACGGATATTGGGTCTCTGGTTAATTTCTGTTCCAGCCTCTTTTTATAAAGCTTCCTTTTTGTTTAACTGGCTCTCCTCATTAATTAGACATTCTAGTAAGTGGATATTCTGGTGACTGGTGGCTTAGGCAGTGGTCCTCAATGATTTACTTGGAAAACAGATGGCAAAAATACATTACAGTAATTCACTTTTACATATAGATCATAAGATTCGCCATGCTGGGTCAGACCATAGGGCCATCCACTCTGGCATTGGCAAGTTCTTGATGCTTCAGAGCCCACTATAGCCATCATGCTTCTAGCCAAGTGTGCAATACTGTATGCAGGACAGAAAAAGTCCTCCCTGGTCCCTGTGGCATGGGTTTTGCTTACCTCTGTCACAGCATGCATACAGTGTCTACAAATGTGATTACTGGTCATAAAATTATCCAGGCCTATTAAAACTCCATGTACAGTCTCGGAGCCAAATCCTGATCTCAGTAACCTCAGTGTAAATCTGGAATAATTCCAGTGGAACCAATGGATTTGCACCAGGTTAAGTGAGCAGAAACTCTCTGTCAAACTTTCTGTGGTAATGAATTCTATAAACCGACTAAACTGAATTTCCAGGGTGGTAACTGAGAGCACAATCTGATGCTATGGTTTGCTGTTGTAATGAATTCCACAGACTGACCACACAAGTCTGAAGTCTTTTCCTTGATTGTTTTAAGTGTACTTGATATCATTTAATTGAATGTTCTTGTATCATGAGGCAGTGAAAGAAAGGGTCTTTACAGACTTAAATATTTCCATCTACTCAACTCTGATTCTTCTCTTTCCTCTTCTAAACAAACCTTATTTTTGCAGTTTCTCTCCATATGTAAATCTTGCCTTAATTTTCATTTTATGTGATGAAACATCCTTGAGTAAAAATTTGGATTTGTAACAAAGTCCTCTGCAAAAAAAACCCTCAAAATCATATGTAAGAACTCCTCTTTCCCCAGGATGATATTTGACTCAAAAACATATTCACTATTTATACCTGGAGCTATCTATATTCAGATGTGCAACTCACTGAATTTCCTATATGATGAACTACAAAACTCCATAGTCTCTGTGATCCACCAGATATTATGCTTGACAAGCAGATAATCAAAAGGTATGAGAGAAGATTTGAGAGACTTCAGGCTCTCTCGGATTCTCCAGTACAATCTGACCATGAAAGGTTAGCAGCAAATTCCCCTTGTGGAGGGGAACTCTTTACTGGTTGGAGATGACATCTGCTGTGCCAGCGTATCATCCTTCAACTCAGTAGGGTGCACCAAGGGAGGAAAGGCATTTATCAGAGGCATAGTGAGAGGGAACTTCACTACACCAGTCCTTCACATCTCCCAGACACCTTATGCCAGTGGCTTAGGTTGGAGCAGCCATTAGGTTACTCTTGTTAATACCAGAGCCAGGCTGGTGCAGGATGAGGAGCTGAACAGCTGCTCCCTGATAGCCTGCCACCCTGTGCCTAGTGGAGCTCAAACGCAGGGGACGGTTGAGTCCTTCAGTTATAAACTCAAGAAAAGCTTTGTGTGGAAATTGATTTGGTTTCCTACCATGCGATGAATAGAAGGCAGTTTATCCAGTGGTTATAGCAGGAGACCAGGATTCCATCTACAGCAGGCATGCTCTGGTTTTGGGGAAGTCACTTAGGGTATGTCTGTACTGCAGCTGGAAGCAAACTAGCACACTAAAAACAGTAGTGTGGACATTGTGGCTCGGGCAGCAGTTCGGACTCTCAAACCCACCTGGCCCCCTGTATCTGAGCTTGGGTGGCTATTCTGAATCTTTGCCAGAGCTGTAATGTCCACACTGCTATTTTTAGTGCCATAGCTTGAGCCAACCTAACACAAATCTGTGTATCTGGACTTGGAGGCTAGCTCCCACCTGCCGTGTAGATGTACACTTAGGGCTTGATTTTCAGAGATGCTGAGCAGCTGTAACGCCCATGGAGGCCCATAGGAACTGTAGGGACTCAGCACTTTTAAAAAACAGTCCAATAACCTTTCTTTGCCTCAGTTTCCTTATCTATAATACTGGGGTAATAAAACTTCATGGGGTGTTGTGAGATTTAAGTAATACTTTAAGAGCACTTTTAGATCCTGAAATGAAGAATAGCACTATGCAAAGTGCAGAGCAGGAGCAGGGACTATCTTTTTGTTCTGTGTTTGTACAGCACCTAGTACAATGGGGTCCTGGCCCATGCCTAGGTTTCCTAGGCACTATCACAATACAAATAATAATAAATAATTAATTAGTTGCAGCAGTAGTAGTGATACACTTTTTTTAAAATGTTGATATCCTATTCTGCTTTTTCTCTTAGCTTAGGAATCAGTATTCATGACAGCAAGCTGTCTTATTTTGATTTCCTGAGAGCGATTGATGATGGCAGAGCATCTAAATACCAGCAGAGACAAAAGCATGCTGCACCACCTGCAAGCTTTGCAATGCTCAGCTTAGAAAAAACCCTAATTAAGATGAAAGAAATAGTTACATCTTCTTATGATTTGTTATACAAGGTAGGTTACATGTGGACATAACATTTTATTTCATTTCTTTATGCTGGCTGGGGTCTAGCCCAGCTGCCTAGAAGTATTTCTGCTGCTAAATGGGGTTCCCAAATCCCAGGCCAGCAGGAGCAGGGATAACTATAAAAGTAGTATGTTCTATAGCATCTTTCTAGCATCAACCTGTGGTGATTACATGAAGCACCAATGACGAGTCACTGTAGCATAGGGCCTTGTGAGGGCAGAGGCTGGTGAGTAAAAGTGGAAAACAGGATCTCAGAGCCCCTACAAAATTAATTAGGTGCCTGTAAATTGTGTGTTAGACATGCTTGTAGCAAAACTCTTCCAAATAACTGGGAAGAGAGTGCATAGTGCCTGATTTTCCCAAGTTGTGAGTTATGACATATAGTACATGATGCTGTGGTGGAGCATTATGGTTTTATCACCATGAGTTAAGAAGGGCTGTGCTACACTTGAGTTATTCAGGTCATCCCACAGAGGCAGGGTTGAACAGTTGAAAAGAACACTAGACTAAGAATAAAGAAGAGTTCTGCTGACAGCTCTGCTCTTGACTCTCTGTGAGGCTTTGGACAGGTCACTTAACCTGATTGTGCTTCAATTTCCCCATTTGTAAATTGGGGATGATAATCACTACCTACCTTTATAGAGCATTTTGACATTCTGTGGATGAAAAGTACATACATTATTGTATAATTATTATTATTATTATGCCTGGATCTACCAAAAACCTGCAGCCAAATGGATTCTCTCTCTAAAGGAGTTCTTAGTATCCAATAAGATCATGCTAGAACCATTCTTGAGCATAGGGGAGAACAATCAGACAGACTTTGGAGAAAGCATTCCTGTCCCAAACCACAACCACAGGATTATGTGAGCCGTAATGGACTCTGCTATGCTGTGAGAAATGACATATTCTTCGAAAGAGGCCAGCACTGATGGTATCATAGAGGAAAAGTGA
Organism: Emydura macquarii macquarii; assembly: GCF_026122565.2. Lineage (NCBI taxonomy): Eukaryota > Metazoa > Chordata > Testudines > Chelidae > Emydura > Emydura macquarii. The sequence goes on along the minus strand of NW_027132342.1, from coordinate 9,577,393 downwards.
GATCCAGTACCAAAAGGGGCACAATTTCCTTAAAGGTGGGTTCCTTTTCAATCTGTGTGGACCCTCCTTTAGGTTTTTTTAGGGGCAGCCTTTTCATCGTAGACCCCATATTCTGTTTAGTAAACCAGGGCTCTGGAGCATTCATACCGTGGTCACATTTAAGAAGTAAGCATTTCCCATGGTAAGGTATAAATGCCTTACTGCACTGAGCATTATTAATACAGGAAATACTGCAATAATTTCAATACCCTGGTATAGTGTTTGTTAACTTTTTAATGATTCTCACCATGTGTCCTGTTAAGGGCAAAATCCACTTTTTGATCCATGAGGGTCTTTGGGTGTCATTGTTTTGTCTACTGAGAACGTAATTTTTGGATTATATGATATAAGAATCTACTTTTTGGTCATGAACAAGATTTCTTGTCTTTTAGGATGCCATAGGACAGGGAAAATAACCTAACGGATTGAGGCTTTTTATCCCTGGAGAATCACTCCTTGTCCTGCATGTCCTAGGTGGACCTGTGGAGGGGCAAAGTCTTTTCCCATTTCCTTTGATGTGGGAGAATGGGATAGTCTTCCTCTGCTTCTGCTTTTAGTGCAGTCCCTTTCAAAGTCAGGGTTGCTGCTGCGTGTTTATTAAGAGATACTAATCAATCTGACCTCAAAAGGAAAATCTTCATTAGAAAGAGGTGAGGTTGAAATTGTGGCTCAGCAGAGTCCAGCTAACTTTCCAAAAATATCACACCACCGTCACAAAAATTCGATACCTTCAATAAGACTCAAGCATGAAAAAGTCTGACATTGAATAATGAAGGGCTTCAGCGGAATCCTTGTTGCTGTGTAATTGTTCCCCAGTCACTTTTGCCTTACCTGGCTCATGCTGCCCACCCCAACTTTACCTGTGTCCCTAAAATTTTCCATAAGTATAGGCAAACATCAGAGTAAGTTACTAGGAATTTATAGAATCCCATTTCCTATTCGAGGAATCTATTTCCAGTGTGCTCTCACACTGCAATATATTATAGCATGACTTTACCAAAAAAAACCCCACCCAAAACTCTTTGCTACACAATACAGTCATTACAGGTAAAAAAAAAAAACTAGCTTGTAACGTCATTTTATAAAATTCTATTCATTAAAAGTATTCTACTAAACCAAACCGTGACAGCGTGAAAGAACCTATAGAATTTTGACTGGAACTATATTCCTTTCAAAATTTGTACAAAACATTTACATATGTAAAATCAATATTCAACTGCCTATTTCTATTGTAGAACAAAACAAGGGGGCAAAGATAAAAGTTGGATAAATAGTTGTTATTTGGGTGGGGGTAACAGTGTGCATACCCTGCCCCATACGTTGACTCCCTTATACTTCAGTATCCATTCTCAGTGCACCAGTCACCTACAGCACTCCATGCCTCTTCTAGTCCTTTGCACTCTCTTCAGTGTCCCCTCCTGAAACAGAATTCAGGATTAGTCTAATACATTTCCTGTGGAATAAAGAGTCTTTGGGAAACTCCTAGGGTTGCCACCTCTGAACTACAAAAAACTGGAACATCTGGAAAGATCCTGAGCCCAGAAAACTGGACAACTAGCACTGTGTACTGAGCACCCTTACAGATTTCCTAGGACAGTTACCTTCAAAAAAAGGATGAACCTAGGAAAACCTGGACAGATGGCAACCCTAATTACCAGGAAGAACAAGAAGGTGGGAACCAAGAGATTATTTGCTCATAGGTTGATACCTGCATCTGCAAGAGATACTAAGAACAGAGATCTTTCCTACAGAGGCCTTTGGAGGGGAGAAAAAGGAAAACAACAATATTAGCCCAACCAGTCAGAAGTTTCCATTTGCTGGGAGACAGGAAACAAATTGGTATGCACAGTCAGGTCAAATTTTCCCTCTGGGGACACTCTCCAGGCGGTGGATGTCTCAAACATTTTTGTTTGAATCCTTTCTTGCTTGTCTGGTAGGAACTCATATTTACCTGTACCTGGACAGTATATTTGGGCATTCAAGCAATCAGATATAAAATGTCTATCTGCTCTCATTGCGTACTTTTTTTCTGGGAAGATTCTATTGATTAGAGAAAAATTTATTTATTTAATATATAAAAATATAGGATATATTTGGTTGATTTTTAAACTTGTTTAATTTCAAGACAATGATAAACTTTTCATTTCCATTAGGGCTTTAGTTTTAAGCTTTTTTCATTTCTTCACATTTAAAATATGTGCAGATAAAAGAGGAACACATATCATATGTGCCTTTAACTATACAATTTAGCCATCCAGTAATGGTCATGCTAAAAAGAAATATTTTTTTGAAATACTCAGTGTTTTTAAAGTAACAATCCTTCTTGTTTTCTCAGGCATTTTCTCTGTTTGATAAAGATGGCACTGGGGCAGTTACATCACTGGAATTCCGCCAGGTACTTGACCATTTCTGCTTTAAACTATCAGACAAGCAATTCAGGCACATACTCAAGAAGCAAAGACTTTATGAAAATCATACAGTAGACTGGAAATTTTTCCTGAGAAATGTTAATCTCCTCTTAGAGGTAAGAATAGCTATCAACCTGTAAGATGTTTCTTTGAAAATTGAACTCAAATGCCTTAAAAATGGATGAATTCAATAAGCATACTAATTCTAAATAAATGATCAGATGCAGCTTCTCCCTTAGAAAATCTCTTGTAATCAATGGGATGTTGGAAATTTTGGTTGAGTAAGCAATGATTAAGAATAAGTGAATAGGGTCTCTCATATAAGAAAGAACATTCATTAGAATTAGCAGATTATGGTATTGGTTCTGCAAGCTACTCCATGGGATAACAGGGTTTTGCAAGGATGGGGACCTACAGAAAGATGACTGATTTTGGATCTTGAACATTCATTCATTTTTTTCACTGATTAATCCAATGTTTTGCTCTGAACAAATATATTAAAATGTGAGTGGTATATATACGTCAGAGGGCCAAATTCAAAGGTGAGTTTGAGTAAGTGTAGAGGAAGTTTCAACTGGTGAAATATACAGCTTCTTCTGACACCCTCAATGAGTGTGTTACACAAACTTAGATTCCCTCTAGACTTACCTGAAATTCACTTACATTTAATTGTGCCCCAGTTGTGTTATCTGACACTTATGCCCATATGGAGTCCCACTGAAGTTAATGGGACTCTATACAGGCGTAGGGGTCTGTCTGCCAGATCAGACTGTAGGATCAAGACCTTAGATTTACACTCACATCTACTTACCAATTTGGAACCACTCTGCCCCCCACCCAAATGTAGGAATTAACAAAGGCAGGCAAGAAGGTATACAGTAGTCTCCATTCTATTTAATTAACACATTCCTACACCTTCTTCCAGTTGCTCTGCATATCCTAGTATAGACTCCCTTACAAAATGATAAGTGGATGTAAGTAGATCTAACTGAGTGCAAAGGAGGCTAAATTACGTCTCCTTGCAGTTCACTTCTGAATTTGGCCAAGAGTATCAAAAACTATTTACTTCAGTTAATATAGCAGTCCTTACAAAAAAAAAATATATATATATTCTTGAAGCACAAAAGAAAAAAGAAAAAAATTGTCACCCAATGGAAAACCATATAAAAGCCTTTTACTTTATTGCTATGGCAGTAATAGAATGTTGTGCAAAAAACAAATCCATATAGAACTATATGGTAATTAAATATTATGTCATAAAGTAGCAACTGAAAAACCAATGAACTTTCTATTTCATGTCTGTTTATATTCCAAATTAAAAAGTCTGTTAGTCAGGATTAATTTCTTTCTTAAAAGGAAGAAAAAGACTGCAATTTTTAAATGAAGGAGGACTCAAACAGCTTCAAAATGTTTGTAATATTTTACAGATTTATACATATGTCAGTTACCAATAGGAATATTTAGATTCACTGGAGGGTTTATTATAAGTGTAACTGTGTCCATAGTTTAATAGAGTGTCTTGAAATACATTTTATTGTCTGTAAATGTAGAATTTATATTTATAGTATTGTATCTATTACTCTGTCTCTAATAGCAGGAAAAGCCTAGTTAAGTACAGGTAAAGTAGAAGTAGTTTTAATTACAGTTCTTTTAAAAAATAAGATTTTTAAATATTTACATTTTCAGCATATTAGCAAAGTGATATCCTAACTGAACATGATAGACTATACGGTTCTCAGTTTTGTTACATTTGTATTCCTGTATGCATAGGATTAAAATACTTGATTCACCACTCTAATAATCCAGATCCAATAATGTTTTGTTTTATGAGTGTATTTGTATGCAGCAATAATCGTCCTTTAGCAAGCTTTAACATTAGATAACTATTTTTGATAGCTAGGGTTGTTTCTGATATATCTTGATCCTCCAAAGTGCCACACCTCCTTAGCTCCTGTTCAAAAAGCTCAGCACCTCACAGGATCAGGCCCTTAACAAGACTAATTCTGCATCAGAAACTTTAGTGCTGAATCAAGATGCTGAGTAACTCCTGGAAGTTGCTAAGCCACTTACTTCAGCAGGAAATTAAGATGCTCAATATCTTGCCGGAGGTGCTTAGCTCTTCACAAGATTGAACCTTAAATTGCTTCTGTTTGAACAGCATTTTCTTCTCAGTGAATCAATACTTTTCTGGCACTTGTATGTGCTGTGTGTGGAATAGATGGGATAATGCCATTAATAAAATTCCAAATCTCTCCAAATGAAAGAATTTTGTTAAAAAGAAATATGAACCAGGTCCATGGCATCAGATCAGCTTCCAGATCCAATCAAATCTGATGGTTTCAATTTGAGTTCAAACAAAAAGTCTATTTGCAATTTCATCCCGCTGTGGGCCCACACTCATCTCTGGACTGAAGCACAGATTGCAAGGGGAGGCTGGTCATTAAACTATTCACCTCTTCCAAATATGCAATAATTTTGACTTGTAAAGTATGTAGCTAAATTAATAAGGTATGCAACTCATTCAAGCACATTATGAAGTCTTATCATTATGTTATACAACTTGACCACTGAAGTATATGCAAAAGTAACTAGTAAAGTATTCAGCTTGATCATTGGAGTACGGAAAATTTACTGAATTAGTAAAATATGAGCCTGAGATGACTTTTGTCTCAAATGGCACCTCATAAATAAAACCCTCAATCACAAAGGCAAACATTCACAAGCTCAGAAGCTATACAGGTTTAAAATATATTTTATGCTTAGAAAACTGCTGAATAAGGGGAGGTGAGAAAATCTTGGGGAAATTATTTCAAATTTTATACCCATGGTTAGGGTCTGTGGATGGTTTTGAAGTATGCTAATGAGTCTTACATTTTGATGAATTCTATATAATACAAACTACAGCTTCTGTAGGTCTGGTCTGATTTAGATGAGTGAGATATCTACTGAATCAGAGTTTTCTGTAGAGGTGCATGAGTATTGTGTCAAAAATAAGATTAAAGAAATGTAAAGCATTTTAAGCAATATGACTGAAGTGTGACAGAGATAAGGAGGTGAGCAAGAATTATGGTTGTGTCATGCACCTCTAATATTACTAAGCAACTATCTAAAAGTGGTAGAGAAATAGCTGAGAAAGGAGAAGGGGACCACATTTTATGTTGTGATACTGCTAACCAACAAAAAACACTTCTTAGGGCCTTTAGCAAAGAGTCCAGCCCATAGAGTAGCTGAAGATATGCTCCATGACTCCTTGTGTGCTGGCCTACCAACCTCAGCACTAATAAGGCCAGGATGGAGCTCCCCTACATTAGAAGAAGGGAGTAAAGCACCACTCAGGATTTGGCCTAATGGGATGGGAGCTGCATTTGACCACTAAGGATCAGGCCGTGGATAAAGTATACAAAGATCTGCTGACCTAGTAAAGCGATTTGTGGGGAGGAAAAGTTAAAACAACCATTAAAATCTGTAGATCAGGGAGCACCTACCAGGTCCAGAATGAGCTTTTCACAGAGCAGCATCAGCGTAGTGGGAAAAGATGGGCAAAGAAGATACAGGGATCAGAAGCTACATATGGGCCCAACTCTATAAGGTGTTTAGCATACTCATCTCCATTTGGCTTTAGTGGGAGTCAAGGGTACTCACCAACTTTCAGAAAGCTCTCCACACCTTTAACACTCATGCCCAGCAAAAGGGGGTTGGTTGTGGCTCCTGGCTCTGCAGCTGGGACTGTGTTGGCCCCCACATATTTTATGTGGGTGCTGCTCCAATGTACACCCGCTGGCTATGGCCCTCTAGAGGCTGTACACCAGCTAAAATTACTGAAGCACAGCACGTTCCCTCCTATACCAGAGCAATTCCCAGATGGGAAAATCCAGCTGCTTTCTATCCCCTTTGCACTGCCATGGCAGCAGAAAGATGTGGCCCAGTGTAGTCCCTCTACATGCTCTCTGTGTATATTTGTTGGGGAGGAAGTAAAATATTGCTCCAGAGGGAGGCACTTCACAAGCCCTGGCTGCCTGTCCTCTCCTCCCACTCTTCACTTATCCCCTTCATCTTACTCAGTGTTTTTACCAGGACGGAACATTTCTAAAAGAAGTTCACCCCTCTTGCACTGATGGCCCTTTTGGCTGGCAGAACGTTGGGCCTTGAAGGTTCCAGGGCAGGTGGAGGTGGTGATGGATAGGGCCCACATAAGAGATTTTACTATCCAGAAGGCACGAAAACTTAGAGAAGAGGAGAGAGGTTATGAAAGATCTAGAGGGAGAGATTCGGGGCAACAGGGAGGGTTCAGAACAGACGAAGGGGGGAAACAGAAATGCTGGAGAAGAGAGGAAGGATCTTGGGGGAAGAGTTGCACAGCTGTAAAAACTGTCTCTGGACAAACCCAAAGAGCTACTTTGTTAAAGGCGTCTTATGGTGGTGTAACTTGGAAGTTACACCAGCATAATAAGGGGTTAATGGAGTAGTGAATCAGGTGTATGCATACATAAAAAAATGTATGAGTTTTGAAAACCATCTAGTCTATCATGTTAATTCAGACCAGTTGTGACCAAATGACCTTGACCTCTGTGCAAAGCTCTAGGCAATAATCCTTGTTCAGCGGACCTAGGCAGACAGAATCCTTCCCTGCTATCCCCAACAGGCCTGCACTGGCTCTGGGATCCCCTGGCTCCCTGACAACATGGGAGTGCTCACAAGGTTTAATCTCTTTGTGGCAGCCTCCCTCCCCCAGGTCTCATTAAAGGGCAGGGGTTCTCTAGTGCTGAGAGGGCACTGCAGGAGACTTAGTACAACCTCAGACTGCATTAACATTCCTATGGCATTTCTACAAGCTGCTAAGCCAGGCAAAGCACATCTTCCACCTACCTACAACTTCACTCCCTCCCTGCCCAACACCTCCTCATATTCTTATCCTGAACCTCTAGATAGTCCTTAGTGGTCAAAAAAACACAGTGGAGGTTGCTGATCCTCCTCCTTTTACAGGTGCAGATAATTGTGGCATGATCTAGCCCACAGTAAATGCTTTGAAAATTGATAGTTTTGTGTTGTTGTTATTTTACTCCATAGTTATTTTAGATTAATTTATAGGAACTTGGGGTTCTCTTACCTCAGATGAGGAGAGTATTCAGTGGCACCTCCATCATAGGATGATAAAGGCTGATTAGCCCAAACTTCTTAATATGTTCTTCTTATGTAAAAAAATGTTAGGCACTCAGCTGAATGTGTATAAATCTCATTAACTTAAAAAGGGAGTGTAGCCATTTGCGGTTAACAGAAGGCAGAATTGAGCCCATAGTACATTATTTTCCCTATTTCAAAGTTTCTTGTATAATGGTTGTGTTTCTTTTTGATCTGATCTTCCATAGTAATAATACTGCATCTAAATATTGCTGAGCTGAAGTGTGTGGGTGTGAGTGTATGGGGAGATGGAGTGTCAATGCAACTGTGTTCAAAACAAGTGGATGAGACTCACAAAACTTTACATTTTCAGTGTATCATTGTCAAATCTGACACACTGTTAACCCTTTGTGCATATTACTTTCTAAATTCATATTCATATCAGTAGCATTCTGCAAGCTGAAAATCTACACTGTGCGGTAGATACAGTGGAAGATTGATGTAATAAAACCCACCACACATTGTGTATTTGGAGTAGCCAGTTTTCAGAGTAAATAACTGCTGTGTTTTGTTACTTATTTATGAACAGCAGAATACAGAAGTCCATTTTACTGTCAAAGAATTACGTTTTCAAAAAGTTAAAATTATTTAAAACTATTCAGCTTACACCCTATTCAATACTTTCAAATTTTAGCTCTAAAGCTAAACTTCAGTTTTTAAATGAAACTAAGTCTTCTTAATAAATTCAGTTTCAATAACTACAAAATATTGCATTATATTTGAAAAAATTAAATCATTTTTAAAGAGGAAATACTTTGTTTTCAACCCAGTGTTATTTCTAAACTCTTGAAAGCAAGATTTTCATAACACAAATGGAACTGTCTTCACTACAGCTATGCTAGCAAGTACTACTAATATAAAAAAGCTATTATAAATACTTCAGTTTTTAATTCAAAGATGTTTCTTAAAAATATATTATATGTTAGCATTTTCTTTTATACTTTTATAAGTTTAAAAATACAAGTTTTGTCACTCCAAGCAATACTAAACACCAAAAAGAAACAGATGGTTTTTGGTCTTGTGCTCTGGTTTCCTTCTCACTTCTCATATGATCATTATAACTGAATGGAAAAGAAAATATGTTTCTTCCATAACTACAAGAAACCTGTCACCTAATCAGAAAAGACACCGCTATCTTCAGATGCAAATAACATTTTCAATATTAACTATGCTTTACATAAAATGTACCCGCAGGATAAGAATTACAGCTGTACTATTAAGAGAAGAAATATGAGCAGTGGAATTATGCATGCAGATACTGAATCGAGTCCATGCTGCTGTTAGAAAATGAAGAGTGCCAGGCATTGTACAATATATCTTTCTAGTATTCTAACATTCTGAAAACTGCAAAGCACTGCACTTCTGTTTTTAATTATCTTAATAAGGCAAAAGACATTATTAGTAAAAATCTACTCGGTAGTGTTTTAGAGAATGACACATTTTGGAGGGCTAGCTTTCCTTATTTATTTCAAGAACTTTCAAGTAATTTTGTTTTTCATAAGACTTGATCTATCTTAATGCTAAGGAAAATTCAAATTACAGCAACAAAAAAGAGGGTTACTTGATCTGTTTGCAAAGCACACACTGACAACTGGAAAATCTGAAAAAATTACTTCATTCACCAGCTAAGACAGTCCACGATATACATGTTATTGTCCCACCTTGAGCACCTCTCAAAGCTTTATACAGTGGAGTTGTGGTCCAGTGCTTAAAATATTGGACCGGGAGCCAGGAGTCCTGGGTTCTATTTGTAGCTCTGCCACTAATTTAATGTGTGATTTCAGTATGTCTCTTAACCTTTCTGTAACTGAGTTTACCCAATTGTATAAAAGGGGATAACAACTATTAATCTGCCTCAGAAAGCAGCTGTGCAGTGTAGTTAATATCAGTAACATACTTTTGGATCACTAATGAAAAATGCTAGATAGGAACAAATACTCTTTTTTATAATGATTTGCCAATATTAATTGCAGTTTGCTTCACTGACCTCCTCTAGGATTTCAGAGCCCAAGCCTGGAACCAGGAGCTCTGCAGTCCGTGTGGATTCTGCAACCACAGAAACTCCTGAGGAGGAAGCATCCCTCTTCTAGGGCACCCATAAAGCACTTACATGGGCTGCCAAATTCTTTCCTAGATAATGGAGTATGGCCCCCATGATTGTTTCATTTGGCATGTAGATGCTGGGCAGGTGCTGATCATGCACAATGCCTCTCTGACAACCAGAAAGACATGGGTTCTTCACTATCTCTCCTAGAGGAATCTGGGAGAACCTTAAGGGAGATGCATGGGCCAAGGACAGTGTCACCCTAACCACAGAGACAATGAATTACACATTGGGCTAAGTTTTACCAGCACTGAGCATTCCATTGCACAGAGAGTTTACACAGTTTGAAAGTCTTATGTGCCCTAGAGATCCATGACAACTGGGGTCAAGATTGGTCTGTCACTTACTACAACAAAATGCATCCTTCTATTATTTTTTGGAAAGAGTACTTTTCAATAGGATGTGTGGGAGCAGCTGAGTTAGTTGTCTAGGCAAGTAATTGGATGAAAGTGCTCAAATTCTCCAGCTCATCTGATAGCAAGTTTTGACTTCAGGCTTATGTTTAAAAGCTTCCATGGTTACATAAAAAGTTTTAAGCTTGTATTTTATCACTTGATTACAGCGGGGGCAAGATCCTCAGCTGGTCTCAACTGGTATAGCTTCATTAAGTTGAGTGGATTTACACCAGCTGAGGATCTGACCCATTGTTTGCCTGTGAAAGCATACAATAATAAACACAATGATAAATAGAAGATGAAAACTCCATCTAGAATTACTTCGCAATTCTTTTGACCAATTTTTACAACAGAAACAATTAAAAGTTTAAAGGTCACTTTTTCAAGATAAAGTATTATCAACAATGGTTAGAATTCATAGCGGGATGTTGTCGCTTGTACCCAGTGGTGCCTCCATCAGCGGTTGAGGAACATGCTACCTTCAGCTCATACTTTTTTTAGATCTCGCTAAAACTCAGCTTTGAATTTCTTTGCTTTTATTGGCTTAAGTTTCACCCTTTACATTATGTCAATTTAGATTGGGTTTTTTCTTTTTAACACTAACATGACCCTTTTTCTCTTTCATGGTATATACCAGCACTCCTTGAAATAGATTGAACTATAAGGCTGCTTTCTCCATAGACTTTCCCCACTATGATTGGCTGAAGGCCACACCATGATTTATAATTTATTCAGTGAATCCATCACTGATTCTTTGTGTATTTTTTGTCTAGACTGAGGAAGGGCAGAAAGCCACTGACCCTAAATCTTCTCAGGAGCTGTCAAAGAAAGATATCCTTACCCGTATACAAGAAGTAGTGACTGTTCGTTTTAACACCATTGCACAAGAATTTAAAGATATCGATTGTGAGAAAGTTAATACAGTATCAAAAGAGGACTTCAGGTGTATTTGCAACCGTCACTTTCTGCTTCTGACTGATGAACAAGTAAGAAAAGTATTGATTATTAAAGTGTACAACTAACAAAATTGGCAAAGGGTGTAGGGATGTATGTATGCATGTTAGTGTGTATATGCAAGTACTTTAATAATTTGGTGTAAAAAAAAAAAAAGGATTAGAGAATATTATTCCATAAATATTTATTGCTGCAATTATGAGGGATTGCTTTTTCAATATTATCTAAATATGTATGTGAACTACAATAACTGCAAGCCCCCTAAAGGTGATAAGTACGCAGTATGCAGCTACACTAGGGTACCAGCAGAATACATTGAAATTTCAATTGCACAAATCTTTAGACACACTTTTAGGCCTACATCATACAGTCCTATGAGGAATCTATGTGTCTTTGTTGCATAACCATTCATTTCTGATGCCTCAACAGGATCTCCATGCTTTTTGGTAAAATTCTGTTATATCCTTTGTTGCAAGGGTGGCATTACAGCCTTGCTTTCCAAGGAACATTGAAAACATTGTGTTTGTCTAAGCCACGAGGACTCCAGGAGTTTCTGCTCAAGTAGCAAGTTTCTACCCTGCTCCTTAACAAAATCTGCACACAATTTGATTGAAGAGCTTATCCTGACTTGAGTCCATTAAATTCCTTTACTTCCATATCAACAGTGAAATCTATAAAAGCCCTTTTATCTTTTGTGATTTTTGTATGCCATCAGGTGTTTTCCTCTTGGGCAGATACCTGCTTGGCCACTGTATTTTCCAACATTTGCTTGAGAGCTTCAGTGAATATTTTTTCAGGTGCAAGATGTGCTTTTGATAGCCCCTGATTCAGAGCTATATTCCATAGGACCACTTGTTGCACTGACTTACTGTTGCTAAAGTAACTAACTGTACAGTTCACCCACTTCATAGACAGCTGAGTTCCTTGCAATTTTTCAGTTCCCTGACTCTCAATACTCACATATGATGAATAACCTGATTCCTTGTTCTTGAGAATGACTCAAGAGTACTCAGATTACTTCTGTAGGTACTGGCTAGGAGATCAGCAGTCCATAATGCTGCTAGAGGGAACTACGTCAGCAAATTCATCCATGCTGTCTGGCAGTGGTACACAAGGACTCCTTCATTTTCTTTATTGGAATCTTCATAAGTGTCTTTTGTCATTTAGTTGTATTAATAATTTCACTGTCTGACTGAGCTTCCAGAGGAAGCTTCACCAACTTCAGTAAGATGATGGCTTTGGCTTCCATGCTTCCCTTGGCTTCCTAAAAACAAATTCAAAGCAGGAGGGAAACTAACAATCAGGGAAAAATGCAAACAAAATTTGAAAGTCTAATACCAAGAATTATTGGCTCAGGTCAGCAGCTCCATGCTAAATTCTCTTGGGTGGACCCTGCTGCAGATTTTTCTTTGGATTTTACTGATGTTCCTCATGAAATGGTGAGTGATTTGCAAACAGAAAATCTTGTAGTCTCTGGCCATGTTCCTGATCACACAGATCCCCAAGCTAGAGTGTTCACTGCGATCTGGTCAAGGATTTTGGTCTGAGTTCCCTGCAGCTGGTGTATGCTGCTATGTCTGAACTTCAGTCCCCTCAGCTGAGGTGCACTGGCTGTGGTGTAGTGTGACATCTTGCTCTGGGTTTCCTCTGGTTGGGGTGCCCTGGGTTCCTCCTTCTCTGAAGTTGAGACTGGTGCTTTTTATCCTGCTGTCATGCAGGCAGTACTTGCAGTCTCCTGTTGCTGTGGCACCTGCCTTCTTTCAGACTGATTGTTTTCTTGTACTGTTGATCTGTCTGTGTCCATCTGTTGTCTTGTGTCCTATACTTTAGTTTGTAAGCACTTTGGGGCAGGGACTGTCTTTTTGTTCTGTATTTGTCCAGTACCTGGCACAACAGGATCCTGAGCCATGACTGGAACTCCTAGGCATTATGGTAATACAAATAATAAATAACAGAGGCAGGCATAACAGTTAGTTGCTGGCTGGTTGCTAAGCAACTAATCTTTCTCAGCAGCTGTTTGGTCTGTCATCCTCTTGGGTCAAAGGAAGTGACAGTGGTTTGGGGTTTCTCTCTAGGAAGTCACTTCCACTGCTCAGCAACATTTCTGGACTAAAGCTCCCACTGGATCAGCTGCAGCCTCCGTGCAGCTTTTTTTGCCGGACTGCAGCTTGAATTTGGGAAGAATGAGCCTTCTTCTGCTAAGACAATGGAATCTGTATAACGCTACAGCTTCCTTGGTTGGAGTTATGGTTATCGTCAGAAAGGGATTTCTGCCCCAAAATGCTGGGTGGATAGAAAAATAGAAGGAACCCTAAGCAGAGATTTCTTATTTTGCTCAGCAGCTGTCCAACCTTCCTGCTTGACAAGAGCAGCCATGTCATGGCTTTTTTCTGGGGCTGATGTTTCAGACTCATTTCCTAAGTCATATTAATTTTATACCATTCTGGTTTTTTAAATCAAAATGTTGTGCAGGGCTGAGTCTTACAGAAGTCTAATGTGCTTTAAAGGGGCCAAAAGCTGAAAACAATTGTGAGCCAAATAAGCTGAGAGGAAGAATTTAATCAGAAAAATGTGAATGATGTGAATGGATCCTCTAAACTATAAACAATTCCTCACTGCTCTCTACAAAATGTCCTGAGTGACTTTGTTCATAGCAGATACATCCATGGATTTCCAAGTCCCTACATTTCACAGCTAGACTCCAAAGTATGGCCAAGACTGTGGCCCTGTGGCATAAATTTGATCTAATTGATGCTACTGAAGTCTGGTGGGATGACTTGCATGATTGAAATGTTAAAATAACAGTTATAATCTATTTAGGAAGGACTGAGTGGCAAAATGGAAAGAGGAGTGGCACTTTATGTCAATAATGGCATTATCTGTTTCCAAGTCACTGATAACTCAGAAGAAATTGTCTTAAATGCTTCTGGATCAGTGTCATAACAGATAAAGCACAAGATGGGGTATGAGTGAGTGTCCAGTACAGATCACCAGATCACACTAGGGAACAGGATGACTCACTCCTTATGCACTTATCTATAATGTATAGGGAAAAAAAGCTGTGTGATCTTGGGGGACTTCAGTTGGAAGGACATATGCTGGAAGGCTTCCAATACTAAAACATCCTTGGAATTTCTAAAATGTTACAGATGACTGTTTCCTAACTCAAAGAGTGTTACATCCAACACAGGGGAATTCTATATTAGATCTTGTCTTGACAGATAAAGAGGACCTGATCACAGAACTAAAAATTAATGCTAGCATAGGTATGAGTGATCATTCCAACTAAAATACTCAACATGACAGCTAAAGAATGGGCCTAATACCAGACCCTAAATTGGGAGGGAGAATGGACAATGCCCAGTATCAAGGTATGAAGTATCTGACTTTCCCTTTTAAGGAGCAATAAGCCTCCCCTCTCCAGCTGAAGAGTCCTCCAGGCTGGATTCCAGAGTCTTTATAGTAAAAAAGAAGTCAAGGGAGAGTGGAGGCTGTTTTATAGCTAAAAAAGCTAATAAGCAGATGATGAAATAAAAAAATGAGGATAGAAACTCTGCTGTCCATAATAGCAAGTAGCAGAGTGGGCCTGATTCTCATTTACACAAAAGCCCCTTTAAACTGCCAGATACTATGTAAGGAAGAATCAAGCCCTGAGTCTTTGGGTGATATTTTGATATTGGCAGGCCTTGCAAAGGCATGCCTGTCATGGCAATGTCATATAGATATATGTCTATCCTTCAAATTTGTACACAGCATTCTCTGTTCCTCATACAAGACCCTGGTGTTAAGGCTGTTGTCATTGCTCAAAGTCTTTACTAAAGTGTTGCTAATGGTGATAGCCAGGATAAAGACACAAAGGAAGTCACTTTTATCCCTTTCCGGATGATGCTTATTACTATTAGAAAGGCTCAGCTGGAATCCTATAGATGGAATATTTCATATTAAAAATGAGTTTCTCATGGTCTGGTCATTCTTCATGATGAGATGGAAAATCAAGACTCTGTTGCCATGGACCTTTTTGTAAAAGTAAAGGTGTTAGCTATGATGTCCACAGGTTAATGATCCCCGAGAGACAATAATGAGTCGGTTGGAAATTAAGGGTTTATTAAAACAACAGGAATATAAAAACTAGATTACCTTTTACTTATACGGTTGGAGGAGGGGGGGGGGGTACGGCTATTACTTTTAGAGCAACTTTTAAACGAAAGCTAAAAGGGAGAGAGGAGAGAAAGGGTTAACGTCTTACCAGCATCAGAAAGAGCTGCAACATGACACCCAGAAGCTTGCTGAACAGCAGAAACACAGAAAGACGGCTTGTACGATTTGATACGCACTCGGAGTCAGTCGGGAGCGGGAGAGATAGGGACGGGCCAGATGATCAGTCTGGCGACGGTGAGCTCTCTCAACCGGAGCCTGGGGCGTGCCCCGGTTTTATACTAGGGGCTTCAGGTAGCCAAAGTTGCTTCGGATTGAGGGGAGATATTTGAACCAGGACAAACCTTTGGCTGGGTGATGAGCCAACCGTTAGGGTGGCTGTGCTACAGGTCATGTAGACAGCTGCTCTCGGTCACCTGGTCAGTTTCAGGAGGAGAGGAAATGGCCTAATAAGGTCAGGTCGATGTTTTGCTGATGCACCAGGTGGTTAGGTGGGGGCGAGAGGTGGACATATCAGGTACTGTGTTGCAACATGCCCCCGTGGCCAGCCCGAGCACCCACCGGTCACAGCTACACCACAGACCCCCCGAGGCCAGGTGAACAGAGGGAAGAGGGGAGGATGGAGGGTGGGTAAGGGGAAGACTCTGAGCACGAAGCAATTACACCGTCTTAAACAATACAGAAACGGGGTCAGGGGTTTGCAGATCTTCCTTCACTGGGAGGGGAGTATACTTAACTTGCACAGGTAAAGCAGCAACGGTTTTAGAAATAATATGTTTGACGAGGGAAATACCGACAATAAGGGCAAGTAACATAAACAATGCAAGGATTAACCAATGCTTGAGTGAGGTAACCCACGACCCAAGTCCCAATGAGGTGAGGCTGGTTTGCCACCAGTCCCAGCGTTTGCGATCTTCCCGGACCTGCGTGGACAAAGATGTGAGGTCACTGATGACGTGGGTCAGGTTGTTCCACCCGGGCTTGAGGCGCAGACTGCATCGGCCAGCAAAACGAGGATCTAAATCTTCCAAGGCTAGGCAAAAGTCCTTTTGCAATAGAGTTTGTAACATAAGGCAATTTTGTTCAGCGTAGTCTCCAAGAATGGTGAGGGAGGTTTCAGTTTGAGAAAAGCCTTGAGCTGTGAGGTTAGTGAGACGTTCCAAAGATGAGGAAAGAGCGTTAATTTGTTCCAGGGTAAGGGCATAGCTGAGGGGGTTGAACTGAACATACCCCCAGAAAAGGGAATCAACAGCAGATGAAAACTGGGTCCACCCTGATTGCTCCTGGGCGTGAGTGTCACGCTTAGTGAAGGGGCCGAACAGGCGGGGAGGGTGATGATAGAGCCCCCCTCCTGTGATTTGTAACTGCCCCACGGCACAGACACCGGAAGGGTGACGGGGAAGATGAGGGAGGGTACTACCAAGGAAATTGGCATACAATTGATTGTATGAGGCAGTGGAACAGGAGAGCGGGTTCGGTCCAATGAACAAAGCAGTACAAGTGGGGTAGAATCCCACTGAGGTGGGCAGAGATTCGCCCAGCAAGGCGACGCAGGAGGCGTGGCGGACATGCGGTTAGTGACAACAGAGATACAGGCAAACTTTGGGCAACAGGGCTGGTGGTGAATAGATCGCTTGACAAAGTGGTCGAGAGATTAAGGGGTAAAGTGTTCATTGAAAGGGGACACTGCCACGCAGTGCCATGGGGGCCGAACAGACAACACATATTTTGGGGGCACTTGGGTAAGATTTTTAGCGAGGACCTCTTCCCACACAAAGGCTTCCTCCCAGGCTTGGAGGGGGTTTTGGCGGGGGACTTGAACTAGCTGCGCAACTGGAATGATTGTCTGTAAAACAAAATAAACATACACGGTTCGGATGCCCCCGTGCGGAGCGCAGATTACGAACTAACATTGAGCCAGTTATGGTGTGCCAGTAGGGTAGCAGAGGTATTACCCAGCTGAACCAGATAAGAGTTGGGGTACGTTCCGGAGTGTACACTTTTTTTTGGGAATAGGGTTACGGGAGGTAGTGGCGTTAGGCTTAAGAATCCACACATTTTTCCCCTTCCAAAGAAACCCCCTTTTTTTCTTTGTTGTTGTTGAGCCCTAACAGACTCATTTCACTTGTGGCTCCAATACAGAGCCATTACAGACATGCCCAACCCATTCTCAGCTGGCCACACCCAAGAGGAATTTTCCTTGCTTACAGCCATGGGTGGATCTTTCCCCGCCCTGTAAGGCAGGTAATTTGCATAAGTTTAAGTTTGCATAAGTTTCAAGTTTGGGCTAGGTTTTAAAGGGAGGTCCACCATAATGATTAACCACAGCCATTTGGTTACAGGGCCGTTCAAGCTCTTAAAATATTTTTATCCCATCTGAAATCTTTTTAAGGTATCCAAACTGAACCTTTCTAAAACAAAGTTAGTGCATTCATTTACATTTGAAAAACTTCGGTAGTTAAAAACTAAACCACTTTTCTTCACATCTAAGCTGTCCCTTGCTACAGGTGGTGACTCATCCTGATCTGACTTAATTAATTCACTTTTACACCCTTCAATTGCAGAAGACTGCTTGTAAGGGCTTATCAGGGGGTTTTTATTCTTTTAGGAGCAGTTTTAGGCAACAAACCATTTTTCACAGAAATTCTACCCCTATTCTTTTCAGCTAGAGGCTGCGCCAAAGAAACATTTCCCTGAGCCCCAATAGACTCTTTTTGGGTTTCAGTTAAATCCAGGACCAAATTTGACACCACTGGTGTTTCCTCACTTTGCATAAGGTGAGAGGCACACCCTGTCTGCTCTTAGAGGGATGATTGGAGCTAAACTTTCCCTCTGCAGAAAAACTGCTTCTTTTAAATTTCCAATAATTTTAAATTTTCCTTTCATCCCAGCCCACATGGCTGTTCACAAACTAATTTTCGGGGATTGGGGTGGCTTTCCCCATGGGCAAGTTATCGCCCCCAACAGACACAGGCTTAGGAACTTTTTTTTTTTTTGTTTGCTTTCTGCCTGCTTCACAGACAGTACACAGGGGTCACCTCCCCCACAGCAGATAAACTGCTGCCTGTAACACTTACAGAATTTGGGATTTCTTCCCCTTTAACGGGGCTTAACTCATACTGTACCCTTGGACTTGTGATATACAGTAGAACAGTTAAATTTGTTTCAAGCAGTACAGGTTTTACAGAAAAATACAAGGAATACATCATCTTTAATAGGTTATTAGAGATGACACAAAACTGCAGCAAAAACTGCTTGCAGATCTTTTGCACAACTTAAACCCAACAGTTCCTTTTGCAATTAGGAAGTGTGGAGCTTGGTGCTGCCCTGATCAGAATTTGGTAACAAGGCTGCTGGTGAATTTAGGAACTAGAAATTTAAAATCACATCCTTTAATTGGTACAATACTACAAAAGCATCTAATTTTAGGATTCCTTTTACCAAATTCATTGATTTACAGTACTTCCTGGTTCCTTTTTGCTTAATGCAGTACCTTCAATACTAAACACAATAACAGTAACAAAATACAAAACACAACACAACAATGTTAGTAAACAAGACAAAACATAAAACACAAAACTTGTTGCAACAATAGCTCCATGGTTTTGTCCTTTAGGTGTTTCACTGGTACCAGTTTTTTCTTTATAGTCCTGAAAGATAAAAAAAACACTTTTCTACCCCCTTGGGGGGGGTGGCAAATTCTTGCTTAGAATTACATTTCTGTACACAAATTATATTTCCTTATTCACAACAACAATGGCATGCTTACTGTTCTCCCCTTGAATTTCTAAGGTTACCCAAATAGCAAATATCACAAGATCTTTTTCTAGGGGATGAGGCAACAAGCCACCTCCATTGGGAATACAGAAACTTAATCAATAGTATTTATGGGAAAAGTATTAACACTGTACCAACCTTAATATAGTTTTTTACATAGGGAAACAGTATTACCAATGTAACACTTAAGAAAACAGTCTTAACACAATAATTACAGAGACACAGGTATCTTCATTCACACTCATACATGCTGACAGGCATACACAGACAGAGACAGAGACAAACATTTACAGGGATCTTACAGATGTTAGACCCAAACCGTTCTGATCTCTGACCCTTGAATAAAGTGGATCAGAGTTTCCTTTGGCAGCAATTTTTTACTGAATGCCAGCCAGTGATGCCACATAGCATGGCCAAAAGCCTGTCTATTTTTTTTTTTTTTCATATTTCTAGCATAGGGACATTTCTTCTTTTCCAATGCCCCCACTCTGTCTTTCAGGGGTCCTGTTCGTGACGTCATGACCCGACAGGTTAATGATCCCTGAGAGACAATAATGAGTCGGTTGGAAATTAAGGGTTTATTAAAACAACAGGAATATAAAAACTAGATTACCTTTTACTTATACGGTTGGAGGAGGAGGGGGGGGGGGGTACGGCTATTACTTTTAGAGCAAGTTTTAAACGAAAGCTAAAAGGGAGAGAGGAGAGAAAGGGTTAACGTCTTACCAGCATCAGAAAGAGCTGCAACATGACACCCAGAAGCTTGCTGAACAGTAAAAACACAGAAAGACGGCTTGTACGATTTGATACGCACTCGGAGTCAGTCGGGAGCGGGAGAGATAGGGACGGGCCAGATGATCAGTCTGGCGGACGGTGAGCTCTCTCAACCGGAGCCTGGGGCGTGCCCCGGTTTTATACTAGGGGCTTCAGGTAGCCAAGGTTGCTCCGGATTGGAGGGGAGATATTTGAACCAGGACAAACCTTTGGCTGGGTGATGAGCCAACCGTTAGGGTGGCTGTGCTACAGGTCACGTAGACAGCTGCTCTCGGTCACCTGGTCAGTTTCAGGAGGGGTGAGGAAATTGCCTAATAAGGTCAGTTTCAGGAGGGGCGAGGAAATGGCCTAATAAGGTCAGGTCGAGGTTTTGCTGATGCACCAGGTGGTTAAGTGGGGGCGAGAGGTGGACATATCAGGTACTGTGTTGCAACAGTAAAGGTGTTAGCTGTGATGTCCTAATCAAGTTCCAAGTAGGTATTTATAATGTACCTACCTAAAACTCTCTCCCTCCTTTTTTACAGTTTCCATTGCATGAACATTATTCTTCTTCTCTTCTTGAACTCAACTGTTGCTATATACCATCCCAAAAGTGGCTGTCATATTTAATGTTTGTAAAGCACTTTGAGATCCGCAGATGAAGTGCAAAGTATTTTTTTTTATATAATTCATAACATGGTAGCAGCCAAACCAATGGGGAAAAGTTGAAAGGAAATTCAAAATGTAGTTTTGCCCTTCTAAGTTTGATTGCAAGATTGCCATACCTACCAAAGCCTTAAGGGTTCCTAGCTTCCTTCAGGGTTTACATTTCTACTGAAAAAAGATCAAGTCAAGAGCAGTTTAAGGTTCACAATTTGATTGTATTTAGAAAAAAGATCAGAAATGAAGGCCCTAAAAGGAGTGCTACTGCCTACTGAAGCATGGTTTAGTGTGACTCATTTAAATGTGATACCCTTACTTACATTGATTAGTAGTTTATACCATGAGTAGTCTCATAAGTTAATGTGAACTACTTGTGAAATAAAGTACTAGTCAGTGTGGGTAAGGGTATTGCAGTCTGGTCCTTAGAATTCTGTAAGTTGCCCTTGGGCCAGATTCTTTATTATTCTTTATTATTTGGATTAGTACCTAGGAGCCTTAGTTATGGATCAGACCCCATTGGGCTCAGAGCTGCACAAACAGAACAAAAAGAGCCCTGCCGCAAAGAGCTTGCAATCTAAAAATAAGACAAGAGACAACAGATGAATACAGATAGACCAGAGAATACAAGGAAACAATTAGACCGAATTGGTCAGCATGTAAGGCAGGGATATCAGTATACCAGCAGCCTAACCATTATTTTTTATTTCTTTTAGCCATCACAGAAATGGAAAGTTTTAAAGATAGTTTTACAGCTGTTTATGGGGAGCTCCACTAAAGCATAAGGGGCAGCATGGGAGAAACCACAAGATGCTTTGAAAATTTAACAAACGGACCGTGGATGTTGGCAAAATGGGTCTATCAAAGGCAGGGTGCTGATGTCTCGATAGTGAATGAGAGATGATAGGTGGGGTGAAGGGCCTTCAAAGTGAAGAAAAATAGCCTTTGTTTGGTATGATAGAAAAGAGAGAACCAGTAGGGGGAAGCATTAAGTGACAGGCTAGGAAAATTATCTTTGAAGCAGAATTCTGAATGAATATGATAAGGGCAAAATTGCATTGGTCAAGGACAGAGAGAAGGATGTTGCAGTAACCAAGACATGAGGTGATGAGAGATCGAATAAGAGTGTGGATGGATAGGAAAGGCACCTTAGAGATGTTGTGCAGAGAGAATCTGCAATATTTAGATACAGCCCAGATGTGAGGATCTAGAGAGAGGTCCAA
The DNA here is from genome assembly GCF_026122565.2 of Emydura macquarii macquarii. Lineage (NCBI taxonomy): Eukaryota > Metazoa > Chordata > Testudines > Chelidae > Emydura > Emydura macquarii. The sequence continues at coordinate 9,555,747 of NW_027132342.1, read as the reverse complement.
GTCAATGACGACGCCCAGGTTATGTGCATCCATGACCAGCAGGATAGTGGTGTTATCCACAGTGATCAGGAAAGGAGATAAGGGAGTCTCCTTTGGGGGGAAAAATCTAGAATTCTGTTTTAGCCATGTTGAGCTGATGGCTAGAAATCCATGAGGACATGTCAGAGAGACAGGCTGAAATTTTAATTTGGACAGAAGGAGACAAGTTGGAAACAAAGACTAGTTCAACTAACTTACTCTGCTAGTAATCCCATTGGTATCAATGGGACCATTCATGGACTGAGTTCCCATTCAGCATGAATAATAAGGGTACCAGAATTTGGCTCCAGATCTTTTGAAATAATACTCTATATTATACTGATGCAGGTTGTGACATTATATTTTAACTATATAAGGCTGTAAAGCTTTTCTACGGCATTCATTTAAATTTTGCAATGAGACATTTTTCTGTCAGGGTGAAATGAAATTGTTGATGCAAATATAATAACTCAAACATCTGAACAGCCTGTTGAGATGTTAGGTAGACATTAGGTGCACCTAACAGAATGAGAAACTTGCCTCATGGCACTTAAACAGGGTGCAGCTGTACCGTGCATTTGATTTCCATTCTCTTTTAAAGTGTTCTTATGTACTGTCGCTCAGTCACTGTGCCTAATCACAAGGTTTAATGGTCTTAAACAGCTCACTAAGGGCCCAGTTCAATTAAAAAATGGCCTACAGAAATCCCTTTTTCATTGCTTTCCCAGCCTGACACGACTTCTGCAGAGAAGCTGTAATTTTTTTTTATTAAATTGGGCCCTAGGATTCCTGTCATTCCAAGTCACTTTCTCATTTTCTTTCAGTTTTCTTTCATTTTTTGTAACAGTCTTAGTACATAATATATTTTTCCAACTAGCATTTACAAATATGGTCTTTTGTTTCTGTGTTAGTTTGAAAACCTCTGGACTATAGTGCCAGTTGATGCCGATGGAAAATTGAAGTACTGTGATTTTTTGAAGAAGTTCAACTCTGAAGCAGTGACAATGCCATCAGACACTCCAGCCACAAACAATGCTGCATCTTCCTCCAAGCCTGCTACCCCTGCTGAACCTGGGTCACGGTTACCTTCTCAACCTTCACGTCCCAAGACAGCATTTTCTCCTCTAGGTCAAACAAAAGTAGGTGTTTGAGGACTTAAGGACTTTTCTAGATTTTCATGTTTATTAAAGGCCTGATCCAACATCAATAGAAGTACATGAAAATATTCTCATTGACTTCCACTGAGCATCAGATAAGTCCAAATGTCTGTTGCTAAGAAGCTTTGACACTTTGCAGAGAATTTGGGATGATGAAAATGGGCTTGATCCTCAGTTGGTATAAACTCTGTAGTTCAATTGAAACCAATGGAATCAGGCTGTTTATACCTGCTGATGATCTTGGCCATCGTCTTACTAACTCACACATGAGTCATATTGTAAATAAAATACCTGTTGTTTAACATAGGACAGTCACATTTGTAGGATCAAAGTAAACAGGCCCAGCCATAAAAACTCAGCAGCTGAAAAAGCAACATAAAAAAGTAAGGTTTTTATCTGCAGGTCACCAGTGCAACATTCCCCTCTGCAGTCTGGACTTATGTATTGCTGTGTCACCCCAGTCCCTCACTCCTGGAGCCCGTCTTGCACTTGCCCTGCTGTGTAAAACACCCACTCCTGGGTCAGTCCATGCACAGCCTCCTGCAAGCAAGTGGCTCCTGCCTTAGTGAATAAGTGCATTCCTGGGATTATGCAGTGGGGTGACCCCAGTCAATATCCCCCGTTCCAGATGCAACTCTAGGAACTGCCATTTTACAGAGTTCAGTGCTGCCCACTGGACTCGCAAGCTCATTGGTTAGTCAATTTATCAAAGAAACGGATATGCACCAGCTCTGTCACTCTAAATGAAGTCTCTACTTACCCTCAAACCACATGCACTGCTTTAGATGAAACAAACAAATTTATGAAGTACAGAAAGATTTTAAGTGATTATAAACCAGAATAAGATGAGTCAGATTTGATCATGAAGAAAATAAAGCAAATCGCATTCTAAACTAAACGTAACACTTCTGTAGCCTTGGAGTCTCTGATGTTATCTTACTACAGGCTGGCTGACTCCTTCAGCCAAGCTCTCCTCCCTGTGATCAGTCTTTCAGTTGCTCAGTGTTGCTTCGTAGACGGATTACAAGGGAGAGCTCAAAAGACCAAAATGCCTCTCATTTTAACAGATTCCCCTGCCACCCCCAGGGGTCAGGTGACTAGCAATGTCCAGCATGGCTTCCTCCACTTGAGTCAAATGTGCATCATCTTATCAGTTACTCAGGCCAGTCCTTGTTCCTGTATGGATGCCTCAGTGAGGCGTGAATTCTCACTCTGCTTTGTGTTTGCCTGGATCTATTCAAGCCATGTGAGACACACATTTGGGAATATACATAGCAGAGCTTCATAACTACACATATGACATTGTAAGAAGCACACTATCATAACAATAATGTTCAGTATGTCGTGAGCATTCCAAAAACACTTTACATGATACTTTGCATTAGACAATATACAGTTACACTATAAGGGTGAACATGAATGACACACAAATCACACCATAAGGGTGTACATAGGGTACAGCATGTCACAACGAGCTTACATCAGTAGTGAACAAAAGTTGTTACCATCTGTTAGGTAGTCTCTATGAAATGTATTGGTGGTCTGAGTCCAGTTCTCGGTGAATATTTATCTGTGTCACAAAATCTACCATCACAATTGGCAGCCTTGTCTGCAGGCTAAGCACAGAGACTGAATGGACAGAAGGACTAACCTGGCCCTATCTCCCATTTTTGTAGAAGCACATTGACAGGGCAATGTAAGGGAGTTTTTCACTACAGCTTTCCATGACTGCAGTCTCCTGGAATATCTCTCTGGCATCGCTCCCAAGCACTAACATTCATAGAAGATTATGAACATCTTAAAAGGAGGAAGAATGAAAGAATTAGCCAATATTCCTCCTGTCAGTTTTCATCTCTTGGCTCTTCTAGTCAGCAGTTTATAAACTTGTCAATGCTTGGAAAAAATTATTCATATTACTGCTGACTATACTTAGAAGTTTTGCTGTTGAAAAAGCAGTGGCCAATTAAACAGATTAAAGATGCCACAAACTTCCCAGGATTGGTAGGTCTAAAAATATTGGCCTGTTGCTAACTTGATTATTGTGCTATCTGTAAGTCTTTACATTGGAGAGGCATGACAGTTGGTCAAATGCTTCCTTTATGCCTAAGGGATTGATCCAATTCTCGCTGAAGTCAATAGAACATTCCTCATTAACTTCAGTGGAAGTTGGATCTGAAACCTGAAAGATCACAGAAGAGCACACGCCACACAAAATGCATGTATTTTTGAACAGGCCCCGGTCAACCTCATCACTACTCATCTCCTTAGAAATGTACTGGTGGCTGTGCATAAAAGGGATGTGGGAATCATGGCAAAGATTTATGAGGTAAGCCTGAGAGCTACAAGAATACACAGGAAAGACCCAGTGAATATTGCATTGTACTGTGGCTCCCTTCACAAATGTCGGCGCAGCTCACATATACCATGCTGCTAAAGGCTGAGGGCTCACAAGCCTATGCTTAATCCCTCCTTATTTTCAGAATGAATCAAATTCTGCTGATTAGGGAACATATTATAAAGAACAACTATTCCCCTTCTCCTGGTTACACCCTCTTCTGCTGCAGAGGAGAGCTCCTCTATAGTGATCACTGAAGGTAAAGAGATGGTTTGAGAATGTGCAGGGAGCATACTCTGCACCCTTCCAATCCTGTGTTGGAATAGGGCTTTACTGTTCCTCTCTGTGCTGCCTAAAGGGAGGGGAACAAATATTATAGGTAGGCTTGATAGAATTAAATTTTTAAAATAATTTTGACAGATAATATTGATGTTTATTTTAAATATTTTTGACATCTATTGATTTAGATTTTCACAGTTGTGGGGAAATTATGGGGGAATTTACAAAGGGGGAATCAGACAATAATTATTTAATGACAGTAGATATTGAAATTCAAAAAGTTAGTTTGATACCATTAAAACACAAATTACTAACACCACATGTCAAAATATACAAAATAAATATCCCTATATCAAACTCTATTAAATTCTCAAGCAGCATTTTTCTTTCATTGCCTGTCTGCAAATTTCAGTTATCATCGATGAAAATATTTGTTGTTGGTTTGCATGTATCAGGTGAAATCATTGTTTACTGACATTTACTGATAAAAATCAAATACTTGCAAGTCTAATTATAGGGCTCTTTCACTTACTGTTAAAATTTACAGTAAGCAAATTAGTATACTTGCTTTAGATTGTCACTCTCCAAGAACTTGTGCATTGATCTACTTATTGTGAGATTGACATCAAATGGCACACTTTTTTAAAACAAATATATCTGCCATTTAAGGAACAATAGGTTCAGGTGAGAAATATATGTAACTGAGCTATGAGTTAAGCTGAGTCAAGAAATTACAGATAGAAAAATAGTTGGTAGATCAATTTTCGGCATACTAATATGGATGTGTCATTTTAACTTGTTCATCGAAATAGAAGCTAGCATTTTTACTTTAATTAAGTCAGACACAAATCAGATCATACATAAAGATGCTTCAAACTGTGAGGTATGCTAACGTTTTGAAACACTAGAACTGGGATTTCTTTTAATGTTTTGTCTACATAAATATTCAAATTTGCCTGTTGCTTTAGACTCCAGTGTCCAGCCGACCTCATACTGCAATGGCATGGTCCCCACCTTTACTGAACTGTGAACCAATAGAAAATAAAATAAGAAAGATCATTCAACATTCCTGGAGAGAAATACTGAAAGACTGTAGAGAGAAGGATGTTGATCGGCTAGGAGAAGTCTCAACGTCCGATTTCTTAGGTTTGTTGCCATCTGAAAATTATGTTACCTCATGTTAAAATGTGCTCCAGTTTCTTTCTGGGTGCCAATCTACAGGAAAACCCTGCCTTTAGCAAGTGGTGTGAGTTGCATGACCAATCCAAGTTCCATTATACTACTGTAATGCAGAATCACTCAAGAGGGACTTGGGGGAATGTACTGCTATGCAGACTGTGCTGCTCTTTTGAAAGGGAGAGCATGGTTTTATCTAGTGCAGCAGTTCGCAACCTTTTTGAGTGTGCAGACCCCTTTTAAACCTCCAAACATTTTGCGGGCCACCACATGCTACTTGTTGTAAAATAAATTACAGTAGTGGGTTTTTATAAACTATATGACATTATTTTTTATTTGAAATTGTACATTTCCTTGGTGAAAATGTTGTTATTTTTCTTTTCTGTGAGCCCCCTGTAGTAGCCTTATCCGCAGACCACAGGTCGGGAACCGCTGATCTAGTGTTTACTACACAGCATAGCATATGTACTGGATGGCTGGCCACACTCCCCAGCAGAATACTACCTTGTGGGGCTGGGGAGTGATGGTAAGTACAGGCACCAGACTTTTTCCCTTGCAGTGTCTCTTAAGTAGCCCTATTGAAGTCAATGGCAAAACTTTCATATATCTCAATAGGACCAGGATTTCATTCTTAGATAGGTATGCTGCTCTTCTGCTGTGTATTTGTACAGGGACAATTCTCTGTGCCCTCTTTTCCAATTAGGGTATCTGCAAAGAATTTTTGCCTAAATAATAACATATAGAGTCATTCGATATGGAATATATTTTGGCATATTAGGGCTACAGTTCAGCTAATATCGGGCTTATTTATTGCACTGTCTTTAAAACTCATTCAAGTATTATCACTTATCTGTTATTCTGCTAAATGTGAATGGTTTCCTTCCGCCTTATGCATATCCCTAATAATTTGTCAATCTGATTTTTGTTTTAAGACAAATGTCACCTATTTGCAAGAATGGCAAATTGACTTTCATTTGTTATTTCCGTGTTTCTTTCAGCTATTACAGAGAAGTTCAATTTGGATTTAAGTAAAGAAGAGTTTAGCCAAATAGGAACAAAATACAACATTAAGAACAATGGCAAATTTGCATACTGTGATTTTCTCCAAAGCTGTGTCCTATTAATGAAACCACAAGAAAGTTCACTGCTACAAAGGATGATCATTCAGAAGCCACGAATACCGGTACATTCAGGGCTTTGTCTAGTTGTTTGTGGACAGTTTCTGATGCAGAAACAGAGTATTTTAGGGCCTGTAGTCATTTTATGCATAGAATCCCAGTCACTTCCAATGGAGTCCAATGACTTCAGTTGACTTATTTTATTGATGTGGTATTTACTTCAATCAGAGCATCTCCAGACTCAGGTCCTGGGTGTCCAGTTCATAATACAATCTAGTTTTAGTTTGATTAATGATCAGCAATGGAACATATCTGTAAACATTAAAACGTGTGCTGTGGGTATAAGAAAGGCCTAGAGGTAGACAGTTTGAGTTGATGAGTTTCAGGGTTAGATTTTGGCCGTCCAAGCCAAGCTAGACAACTTCAGACTGGAAATAAGGTGTCCGTTTTTAAGTGAGAGTAATTAGTCATTGGAACAATTTACCAATGTTTGTGGTGGATATTCCCTCTCTGGCAATTTTAACATCAACAGTGGATTTTTTTAAAAAAAATTAGATATGGTTTACTTCAAAAGGAATTATTTTCAGGAAGTTCCATGGCCTGTGTTATACAGGAGATCAGACTTATGATCACAATGGTCCTTTCTGGCCTGAGAATTTATGAGAAGATGGGCTTTGACTGCCACTGGACATATGCAGACTCTGAGCTAGAAAGAACAGTTTAGGTCCTTACAGCCAGAGTGAAAGCCTCCCTTCATGCTGTAAAAGGTCAACAGGACCCCTCACAACAGTTGACTGAAGTTAACATTAGATAACTGAATTAGTCATGCTTGGCCAGCAAATCTTCCTTTGCTATATACTTCATGAGATTAAGGTGAAATTCACCTTGGGTGTTCAAGGCATTGTGCCAGCTGTCCACACCACTTAAGCCCCACATAGCAGCTGTACAGTGCTGTCTGTGCACTCACTGCATGTTGGGATAGAACTAGAGTTTGCGGTATCCTGTGCAGCTTACATGAAGAAACTGTGGTCTCCAATCCTGCCTACTGGCTAGAATAACAGCTTGGAGTGGAGGAGGCGCACAAGAGCCCCATACCAAAGTAAAAAACAATTTCTTCTAAAACTTCCCAATACTCCCCCAGTTAGTCCCATATTAGATTTCAACTATCCTGCCCCAGATCTTTCAACTATAGAACTGTTCAAAAGTTGGTTACAAGAAATATTATATAATGGGATAAGTACTTTTTACCGTCCTACTGTACTCATCATCAAAATTGGCCGATGAATTTAGCCACTTTCATTTTCACCAAATTTCAAATTCACCAAAATTTAAATATGAAAACTTCCAACCTGAAGAGGTAATTTTACGGAGAGTTATAAGTAACACAAAACAGAGGCTTGGAAGGGGAGCAGTTGTGTGACTTTAATTGCTGCTGCTGTATAAAAACAATGAGGCATTTGTTTTCAAAAAACCAAAAATATCTGATAAAGATTTGCACTAATTTTACAAACAAACATAAATTTTGGGCTATGAAGGGGATTAAGTGTTTCAACTTCACTTGCTGAAAAATATTAACAGGTGAAGAGAATTTTAAAGCATTTATTCTTCATCTTTCAAGGATATTGTCAAACCTTGGTACAATCAGAATTTCACTGTAACACCTTTACATTTCAGCATATGACCGCACTCATCTACCATGCGCTTTATATTAACAAATGCTAATATTTTTCCCCCTACTTTTCTAGAGGAGTCCTGGACCACAGAGCCTCACATTTTTCAATGCAATGCTAAGAATTCAACCCCAGATCTTGCACTGCTGGAGACCAATGAGACGAACTTTTAAATCCTATGATGAAAGTGGGAGTGGACTCTTAAGTATTCAGGATTTCAGGCAGGTAAATTGCATTTAGTAACCTAAAACTAGCAAACTGAAATAGTCCAACCTGAGGCCTCTAACCAATGTCTCTAAATAACTTACTGAAACAGTTTCTAAAAATCACAGCAACTATATAGTTGCTGACTCACTTGCTGAGACATCAGCACTGAGTGCTAATAATAATGGAAATCCCCCTCTTTCCAGTGTATGTGCAAGCCACCACTTCTTTCACATTAGTGCTGAGAAAAGTCTTCTTCACAAGCTTGAGGGGGAGGGAATGGGTTGAGGAGGAGAAATCCTTTCTACCAGGCCTCTGCGGTCACTACTACAGCCTCAGGATCCCAGTGACCCACCCAGCTGGTATGTTCGCTTATGAAGGGGAAGTAGCCTTGTGTACTCCTTATTATAAGGCAGCCCCAGCTGGAATGCTATCCTGCTGTAGGCCATAGTAGGACAGGTATACCTGTTTTAGTTTATCCCCTTTCCCCCAAGAGTCCAGACAGTCTTTCTTAGTACGAATGGCCCTTGCAGGGTTAATTTACTACAGAATAAAACTCCATACACATAACAATCCCAAAACTATAATCCAGGCTATACTTTAAATTCAGCACCAGGACTCCTCACCACATCCCAACTCTTCAGCATAGCCCTCTCTGTCCCTTTTGGCTTCATTCACTGGTTCCAAGAGCTTTTAGGGATCTCCCTTTGCTGCTTTTAGCCTTCTTCCCTCTCCAGCCTTCCCTGGCTCAGGCAGACAGCTAACTAGTCCCCCCACTGGCTTCCTAGCCCACAGCCCCTATCAGATCTCCTAGCACTGGCACTACCTGTCTTGAAAGTTAGCAGTTTAGGCCCTATAGTAGCTTCCTAAATAATTCCTCCCACTTTCCAGAAACAACCCACTGAGCACTTTCTACTCTCTATAGCTTTTCATTAAAACCCCCTCCACAGGGCTCTTGACTTCTCCTACCTATCTCTGACTCACTAGCTTTCTTCCTGATCTTTTATCCTGCTACCACCCTTCCCTTAACTGACCAAAGTCAGAGCACCTGTTCCAGCAAGGGCCACTGAGCCTGCTTCACTTACAGGGGTCAGACACTCCGTGACACTCTTTTACAGGCAGAATGACTCTGCCCAGGCTTTCTTCCCCTGCCCTTGCCAGTGGAACACAGATCTGTGGTACATACGAATACGTATCCTTTGCACGGGCTTCTTAGATCCAGCACTTTGTCAAACAGCGGAACCGCACCAATTTCAGTGTCTTCAAGGCTGTTCCCCACTTGCAGTGCTTATAGCACTGTGAGCCAGGGATTAGTGTTGCACTCCACTGTTCACACCACTGGGGAGTTTGATTGCTGCTTAGCATATATTTTACTTCTTATTTCAAGATCGTTGACATTTCTGTAAATAGAAATCACAGTCATAATATGTACTACAGTAACCACGAACATTTGCCAGTCAAGTTGCAAGGATAAAAAAAATGATGCATGAAGCTGTTTAATTAACACTGAATTCAAGTGGGATACCAGTGACCTTCTCCACATGGTATCATTGCCATTTAAAGCATCCGATAAAATAATGGGCCAGTCCTCAACTGCACTGAGTAGTTATCCATCGTTCTGCTCCCCCATTCCTGAGGCTGCCGGGAGCCAAAATGTCACCTAGGGTAACTTAAAGCAAACTGAAGGCCTAAGGGCAGAGATCCCTTAGAAATTGCTCTAATGGTCTGAGATCAGTTAGAGCAAGGTATGGTCCAGCCTCCCCACATACATGCTCTTCAGACATGCACCTGTATGAAGGTGGGGGAGCAAGATACTTAGAGCTATATCAGCTTTATCCCTGAGGTTTCCCCTATCTGAGAGTAGCTTTCTGGCTGCTTTGTACTATCTCAGGAGTGCAAATCCTCTAGAATAAGGAGTGAGGATCTGGCCCACTGTATTTTTAGAAAAAAATCTTATGTAATGTCAAGTTTATTTGTTTTTTGAGCATTTGGTAACAACTTCTAAACTCAGGCCACTATATCTCAAGTAATTTAATTACATTAAGAAAAATGAAACCAGTCCAATTGTATGATAGGATCTATTAGGTAAGTCACTGTTTCTCCTGCAACGCTTAAGTGCTACTCTAAAATATTTTTCTTTAGCATATTACAGACAAAAATTAAATGTATTGCATAAAAGACATTGTACTTGGCAAGCCAAATGGCTTCAGCAGCTCCTTAAATTTCAGTTGATTTCATGAGGTCAGGAATTAACTGCAGCATAAGCAATAAAAGCGCATTTATATGTACTAAAAATGCCCACTGAGCATTTGTGTGCCAAACAATGTTTTGTGAATACAGTCAAAGGAGCCCAAAGAAGGGAGAAATCAGAAATAGGATTGCAGTGAGGTGTGATTGGAATGAGATGTTGTAAGATAGATGTGGATAGAGAGATATTTTGATAGCAGAGTGTTTTTTCTACTATCAGTTATAACCACTCTCACTATTATCAAGGCTGGGATGTATATGAAGGGGAGGGGTGAGCAGACTGATCATTGTTGATGCTAGTGCTCTGCCTAAGCACTGAAGTAGACACACATACATATATGTGCCTACTGTGTCACCAGCACTATAGTGATTTCAGATGCTGGTTTGGTTCAGACTTACCTGAGTTTCACATAAAACCAGTGAAGTACAAAAGGCAGCACTCAGATCAGAAGGTGTCAGATGCTGGTGGAGATCCTGTTGGACAACAAACCATTGCAGAGCCAGTGGACACCACCTAGAGGTACCATGCAGGATATATACTTCTAGAAGCACCTTAAATGAAAAGTAGTACTCAGAAATGAACATCTCGTTAGCCTTGGTATCAAAGACACTAAGAGCTAGATTTGTACAGGTAATTAGGTGTCTAAAGATGCAGCTTAATGCCTAGTTGTGTTTTCAAAAGCACCTAGGCACCTAACCATCATTGAACGCAATGGGAATTAGGCACCTAAATTCTTTTGAAAATCCCACTGTGCACCTGTCTGCACTTTAGGCACCTCCATACCTTTAAAAATCTGGCCCTTACTGCCTGTAGCATTAGGTACCATCTGGTCAGTAGTGCTCTCATTAAAGTTTAAGGAAAGAACACTTAATTTTGCTCTTAGGAGTAAGTATTAAGGCACTGAGAGCCCCTTCAGAAATGCATATCCTCACATACATAAGTAGATATATTGGACTTCAAAGTTCCTTTGGGTGGAGGGGACCCAGATCCCCCAAGGAGAATGCAAAGGAAGAAGCCACAGCTGGTCTGCATAATCTCCTGCTCAGGTGGAAGTCCTTCAGTGGGTGTATTATGTGAATCAATCATATCGTGAGAAGGTGGGTAGGGTGCTAACAGTTCTCAATGGCCCTGTCATCTGGATCCCTGCAGGGCATCTGAGAGTAACTGCTGTTTGGGCCAATGTACAACAAATCACTGTTTGAGAGGATTCAGGAGCAGCAGCCAGTGGAACTATGTTGGCATGGAAAGTTGGGAGGCAATAGGAAGGTTCTGCTCTTCACAGATTTTATGAAATTCAAGACTGTGGGGCTGAACCCTGAGGCAGTTTTACAGAAGGTTTAAATGAGACTTAAGTGGTGCATTAGCTTTGTGTTAGCCCTGGGCCCAGCACTGAATTTCACCCCTGGCTCCTAGCTTCAGGTGAGCAATGTGGATGTTGTGAGGTTGTAGAATCCCCATCACTGGAGGTTTCTAAGCACAGACAAACACCTGTCAAGGATGGTTAAGGCATATTTAATCCTGCCTCAGCATAGGAGAATGGACTTAATGACTTCACGAGGTTCTTTCCAGCCCTATGTTTTTATGATTTTATGACGTTCTGTGTATTTTGCAGGTTCTACGTCAGTATCGCATCAACCTGACTGAGGAGGAGTTTTTCCACATTTTGGAATTTTATGATAAATCATTATCTTCAAAAATTTCCTATAATGATTTCCTCCGGGCATTTCTGCAATAGGAAATGGAAGGTGTCATCAAATGCAAAAACCTATAGATAACTGAACTAAAGACTGATTTATAGTTTCTGATTTCTAACTAATAAATTTAGCAAGTACAGCCTTTTTTGCATCTGTTCATCAGCAATCTCAAAATACTTACAATTCTGACAAATGCAGTGGTCATGAGTTGTGGAGAAAATCTACATGGCAGAACTATTAATATTCACATAATCCATTTATAAGAAAAAATGATACCAATTAAACTTGTTATAGTAATGATTCCTTAGACCTTACAGGCATATTCAAAAGCAATATGTTTAAGAAAATCATTTTGTGTAATTAAAGAGTTTTATTAATAAAATCTCTTTCTAATTTCAATAAAAAGGTTTAAAAGGCATACTATTCACTTTTATCAGAGATATGAGAAATAATACATTTGGAAAATTTTATTATCCTTCATTATTAGAAAATTACTTTACAATCCATCTTTCTCCCTATTTGATCATGCAGTGACATATTTATATCTCCAAAAGCTTTATATATTGACATGGAACAGCTACTGTTCTCTGAACAAACAGACTAGCTATGACTTGACATGTCATCTTTTTCCATTGAAATCTTTTCCCATCATTTTCCAATATTTTAACATACAAATGAAAGTTAAAAATAAAATTAGAAAGAAGCTAATTTGCCATTCACTATTGTATTTGTCACTGCAAATGTGGAAGTATATTCCTCTAACTTGCATCTCCTAACATTGACCCTGAGGTTTATTTTTTATGGATAAATTATTTTAATAATATATTGTATGCATAAAAGTAAAAAAATCCAGCTAGATTTATTGGTTTTCCAAAAGTGAATAATAGTTTGAGCACTTACTGGAAAATTATGGAAAAAGATTTCAGTGGAAAAAGATGACATGTCAAGGCACTGTTAGTGTGTCTGTGACATATGTAGATCTTAGCAGAGAAATTAAAAGATAATTATTTTGACTGCCAACCGGTATGGCAAGCAAAGAACTTATGATCAGCAAGTACTGTTTTCAGGGCTTATATCAAGTCTCAAGTGGTACCTTCTCTCACTAACTATTAGGTCAATATATTTCTTTGTGGCGTCTTAGTTGTGTTCTCTGCCATCCTGTCATTTTCACTGGTGTACTAAAGAACTCTGTCACCACAATATGTGGTTGCTTTCCATGGTTTTTTGCTTTCCTTCAAATCAAATATAAAGTTACCATTTTTTAAAAAGGGAAAGAAACCACTCAACGAACAAGTTTTACATTTATAAGGGAGTCTCTTCACAGTCACTATCTAGGGTATATCTGTATTGACAGTGGCACCGTTGGCGCTGCCAGATTGATTCTTCAGGATCAATTGAGTGGCAGTGGAGACCGGCTCAATCAATCCGGAAGTCGACAGCATTAATACAGCCCCACAAAAAGATTAACTCTGCATCGACGGGAGGGCATTTCCCATCAGCGCAGCATAGTGTGGAGCCTTGGTAAGTAGAAGTTAGGAAGTTGATGGGAGATACACAAACTACTTACTCTACGTATCTTGTGTATCTCCCATCAACTGCCGCCAAATTTCACTGGCAGTGTAGACCAAGCCCTGGAAAGTGAGTTGTGGAAAGATAGCTGAATGAAGGCATAAAAGGCGCAAACATATTCTATCCCTAACATTTTTAATGCATTTACAGCAACATCTTAAAAGGAGTTGGTAAAGTAGCACCAAAGATTTCAATAAAAAAAACAGTAACTACTACCTGGGGATAATGCACATCCAAACGATTTCTGTTTCTTATTGCTGGTGAACTTGCCAGCCATTACTGTGAATCTGATCCAAAGACCAGTGAAGCCAGTTGAAAGATTCCCACTGACTTCAATGGGCTTTGAAACAGGCCTTATCTGAGGAAATACTTAATCTCATTTGAAACTTCAAAGAAGATGTTTGGTGGATTTTAAATGAAAAATGTTAATGAGATGAGGGGTTTTTTGGCTTTGGTGATTTTGATTCTTGATCTCTGATATCAATGTGATCTGTATTTTGTTTATCATACACACTTCAGGAACACTTGTTATATATATAAATGGTCATATACTTGAAAACTGATACACTTGAAATAGTAACACAAAGGATAATTTTACATTTTCTTTGCAAAGTATTTACCACCTATACATCCATAAATCAGAACTACGTTTAGTGCTTAGGTAAATGACTAACCACACAGGCACCTATGACCAGAATGATGTAAGGGGTTCTCCTAGATCAACCCAATGTGCAAAAGTAACAATTCCATTTACAGTAATTTATATGGATTTAGTGTGTAACACAGCACATAAATAAAAAAATCTAAATTCCATTTAACTTTTTTATGTTTAATTCTATTCTGAAAACTGCTTTCAAGACATTCCTTTTTATGAATTTTTTTCCATACTTAGTGTACATCAGTCAATGAAATTCAAATGCAATATGCCTATGCTAAATTCTGTTATTTCTATGCTGTTTGCAATTATAAAAGAATTAATTTTCACCAAATTTACTGTTTGGAATATACCTAAGCAAAGTATAATAAAAATCAATTCTTTTGGAAGCAGGGATGTTTCTTTATTGATATTTTGCTTATTAATAAGAAAAGAACAAAACTAAATTTCGTTCAAAACTAAGTTCAGTACATTTTCTTTCCAGTTCCTATGATGAAAGTGTGATAATTTGGTCCGATTTTAGATCAAAGGCAATATGAACACCTCCATCTCTGTATTGCATTATGGCATGTAGCGCAGCTACTGTGATTCATGTCAGGTTACATGAGTCATCTCCTCGCTTCCAATCATCTTCAGGATCTCTGCTGAAATGGCTCTGGGAGGGGGATGTCTCAGGGTTTCTTGACACTTCATGCCAATGTATTTTTCATTAGTGCTACTGGCAGGAGAATCAGACTCAACAACTCCAAAGGGATTAAAGAACAATCTTTTTGCTGTAAAAACAAATCAAATCATGCTGTTTTTTTAGTGAGTTCTTAAAGGCATGGATGGCATTTGCCAACTGTTTTTCCAACCTCAAAAACAAACCGAATTTCCACTGCCAGCATTTTGAAATAACTTAGGTAATTTTTCATATTAGAATTGCCAACTACTACATACATAAACTTTGCAATAGAAGAGGGTTTTCTTTTGTTGTTGTTGTTGTTTTGTAGCTGTTATCAGTAAACAATGGTCAGCCATCCAGCAGTGATTGGTTGGCACCGATTCCATTTGTTTTCACTAAGAGATAGATAATGTCAATAGAATTGAACATTATCCTGTGATAATGGTCTCCTGCTGCTACATGGAAATGCTGAGGCAAAGCCGAGGCAGTTATGAAAATAAATGTCAAGGCAAAGCACAGAAATTTATTTTCAAAGCAGATGACATTGATCCTTGCCTGTTACAAAAGCTTTACTTCTTTGAAACCATTGGCTGTCACTCTAACAGCACCAGTATCAGCCCAATAACGCTACACCAATTTCTCCCCGTGCTATTATTGGCCTGCTGTATTGACTTGCTGAGGTATGTTGCAGTCAGCCAGAGTAGCTTGTCCATTATAATGAGTTTTTTAAAGTATACCCCTCTATAAAACACAAACTCCTTTGTAGGCTGACATTTTAGGGCTTAAATCTGACTGAACCAGTGCCTCAGATGCTCTTAGGAAGCACAGTTCCTTCCCTGTTTCTCCCTTGCTCCTTGGTGGATAGCAACTTGGTGATGGACAAGGCCAGGAGTAAACTACTATGCCTTTCCCTGCCCTCTGTGTTGCACCACTCACTCCTGAGTGATTGGGAGGTACGGAGTAATAGCTCCACCTATTCCTTTCCCCTCTATGAGCAAGTGAGTAGCTACACATCATGCACCCAGGTAATCTGTGTAGGTGTGCTAGGGTTCATACTCACACTTGCTTGGGCACATTGTCCAAGTCATAATCTCGCCCTTACTGTTTACCTTGCAGTGAAGAGCCATTCAGCATCTGATTAGACTAAGGCTATGTCTACACTGCCGGGCGCTGCATTGGGCTGCACAGATCAATGCAGCGGGACCGATCAACCGGGAAGCGGAGACCCACACAATTGATCCCGGAAGTGCTCTCCGGTCGACACAGTAAATCCATCCCCCCCGAAAGGAGTAATGCTGCGTCAACCAGAGGGCGTTTTCCGTCCATGCAGTGCAGTGGAGCCGCTGTGGTAAGGGAACGTTAGTAAGTCGATGGGAGATACGCAGACTACAGCACGTAGCCTGCGTATCTCCCATTGACGGCCACTGGCAGTGTAGACCAGGCCTGAGAAGCAATAATGCTCTAAGTTCTCTGAAGTGCTTAAGGTAAGTTATAGATGCCCATTTCAGTTAGTGGGGTTGACATGCTGCTTGACAGCCCCTTTCAGACTTGGGTACTCTGGGCTGTCTTTGAAAATCTCCCACCATTGCACCAGTACTGATGCAGCACCACGTGTGACAGCAAATGTGGGAATGTTAGTGTGATCCAAGCTCAGGGAGCTGCTGGTGTTTTCACCACCACGACATCTAGCTGATGTGGCACCAGGCTATACTAATACCGCTCCACTGCTGGTCCAAGGGCAGGGGACTTTAAAAAAAGAAAGGTTTCTGTGACAGAGCCTTTGAGGCTTGTCCAGGCAGAACATGCAAAGTCATGTACTGAATTCAGGTTTAAAGTAAAAATAAGATTTAATATCTGTTCTTTCTGAGGGCCTCTTCAGGCCCCATTCATGGAGCTTAACACTTCCACACCCAGTCCCTTCCTGGACCATCCAGAAAGGCTCCCTGCAGTCTCTCTCCGCTACTCTTGAACTGGACAGAAAAGGTCTGCTATAAACTGATGTGAATTCCTTCCTGCCATCAGGGGTGAATGTGCCATCTTGCAGCATAGTTTTAATATCAATATGGGTTTTCATGTTTCCTCATTCTTATCTCATAAATTATCTGAAGGAGGCTGAAGTGACTGAAATTATAACCGGAACAAAGGAGAGTCATATCATTGGTAGAATGCTTCTTGACCCACCAGATACCTCAGCTTCTCCTACCTATCTGTTCTCCTTAAATACAGGCTGAGATACTGTGTGCAGAGAAAAGACTTAGGCTCAGACCAGGGAGAGGAGGTTGGCGGGGGGGGCCCTGCGACTGTGGGGCCTACTTCCGTTCCCTTGTTCACTCTCGTATCTGGGCAGAGTTCTTCTGGGCGGCGTCCACTGGCTCCCTTGACACCTTCTGGGAGCAGTGGACGCTGTCTGGGGCTCTCTGCTCAGTGTCCCCTTCCAGTTTCCTTCGTTTACACCTATGACCCCCACACCCCTTCCTGTTTTTTCATTTGTTGTCCCAAGCATTCAGTTGCATTCTGGGTCTAGTGGCTCCTCCCCTTAGGCTGGGGGAGGGGCCTTAAGCAGTGGCCTTAAGCTAGCGTCCGCCCACTTCCCGGTTTGCAAATAGGAGTCTGAAGGGGATTGGTCTCTGCTTATTCAAGACTACTACACAGGAGGAATGTATATTTATTTAGATATACTTCAAAAAACCAAACCCCAAATAGAGACTCAAGGGCTGAGCATGCTCAACAATCAGTTGCTCTCATAGGGAAAAATCCTCCCCACCCCCAGCCATGTAGGCAGGCAGCACCAGGAGTCAAATTCTCAGCCAGTGCAAATCACTATTGCTCTGTTGAAGCCAAAGGAGTTACACCCATTTACACAAACTGAGCATTTTTAAGGCCTATGCATCTCAAAATTTGGACAAAGCCATCAGCCTGCCTACTGGGGAATTTCACATACAACAAGAGTCCAGGTGAGGTGAGCTGAGCTTTTATCCCTTTCAGCTAGGTTGCCTAGCTAGATGGCTGGGCTGGGCTGGGTTGAGCTGGGCTTTACACTTGTTATGCTTTTCCTAACTCAAAGAAGCCTTTAAATCAAGAATTTAACTGTAAACATCTGTTGCTCATTAGCACTTTCTCAAGTTCACCTGTACTGCTCTGCTGCTTTATAAACCCTGACCCCAGGCTGGGTTGCTGTTGTTATAGATAGGGACTTGTGTAGTGAGGAGTAAAGGAATTGGTTTAATTTCCATTATTTATAGATGGATATAGGGTTTATGAGTCCTTCTTTTAGAGCATCACCTTTAGTGAAAGACAGGAAGGCTACCTGTAGGAAAATACAAGCAAGCAGGGAAGGTTTTCTAGGCTAGGAGAAAGGGATACAAGGGAAATAGGAAATTGGGGATGGGGAAGAAGCAGTAGAAGGGAATTCACACAGTCCATGCTGATCACCCATTTCTCTCTTATAGTATTAGCTTTTGTTGAGTTTTAGTTCTAAGGGTTTAGCAAGAAGCCTGCCTTATAAGGACAGAAAAGGAGATAAAGTATGTTAAAATCTTGTACCTGAAACACAGCCATTTCCATTGTGCTTGATTAAAGTATTGATGTGTGCTAATGTATACACAATTACTGTTTTTATCGGAGTGATCTACATCAGGTCACAAATTGTAAGGGAAGCTCCAAATGCTGCAGAATGAAAATCAAATAAAAAATCAATTAAAAAAAAAACCTCTTTGAGTTTCTGAATTTTTCTGTGCCAAAAGCTGTCAGGCAATGGAAATAGCATTATTATGCTGTGAAAAGAAACATAAAAGGAATTTTGTATTATATCAATACTTAAAATATGCAAATATGATGTCTTCACAACATCCCGAATATTATGCTTGGCATGAATTCTTAGTAACAATACAAATATCATCATCTTCAAATAAGCAGCTATAACATGCTGCTCAAATAACTCTTAAAACATCCTGATCACAGTTCCAGAAGCATCCACTTACTATTAGCCCTACTTTAGCAGATTTCATCCTTTGATGCAGGTAGATTTTTTTAAATAAGAATAGAAAAATGGAAAACAAAAACCCCTTCGTGTCATCAAATATTGGGGTGAGTTTTTAGGCGAACTGCTGCATATTTAACCTGATTTAGAAAGGAAGCTGCTAATATGTATACACAAAACTATCTTTACTACAAAAAATAGCCGAGTCTCTCATTGTCCGATAATGGATTATCATTAGTTCATCACTTAAGATGATGGCTTGGCTAGCAGGAGAAATCTTCTTGCAATGTTTCTTTGGAAGGTACTGGGTGTGTTTTAAATACTACGTAGCAGGAGCTGAGTAGATACTAGTTTGATTGGGTCTGAATTTGCCAGTGAGGGAGCCTGTTTGCAGCATCAGCCAGTTAAGGGCTGGCTGGGGATGGACTCATAGCACTGATGCTCAGTTAGCTAATGGCAGTATTGTTAAACCTGGAGGTCAGAAATCATAAGACACAAATCAAAATAAACCTATGAGATTTCTTATTTCCAACCTGAAATGCATACAAAACCTGTTCCCAGGGCACGTACCCTCCCAGGTCAGCAATGTTCATCATGGGACCAATGGCAACAGCTTTGATTCCTGAAAAGAACAAGTAACAAATATACCAGGGACAGTAAGCCTTGCATTCCTTGATTTCCAACCAGCTAGCACTATGGTACTTCATTCTTGGCTTTCCTATTGCAGAGCTCTCTCTGTTTTACAGCCAGGTTTGCTAGGGATGAACCAGAGCACCTACTTTTAAAAGGTATAAAGTGTTTCCTTCTTTTTTAAGCATTAATTAATGTTGCCACTGTTTAAGCTCCACTGCACTGATGGGTGCGCACACCTCCATGTGTACAGAGGCTGACACAGATGCCAATGCCCTATGAAAATTGTATCTTTAAATGGGAAACTACTTGTCTGTGAAATGGTTTCTGGGTTTTACATCTGTGATCGGTTAATCTGGCTGTTTATCTCAGTACTAGTGATCAGTTGTGCAGTAAGGTTAAGGAAGAACAGGGGATTTTGGGTGTCTTGCATCTCTGGTGCCTCTTCCTTTTCTATAGAGAAACAAAGGGCTTGCTTGTGTGTAGTGGTGACCGCACTGAGTTAAAGGGTGACTTGGAATAGCCTTATCGGAGTACAGGCGGGAATTAAGCCATTATGGCGTTCCCTTTTAAGGGATGATCTGCCCTAAAGCTACTCAAAGCAAGCAGTCGGAAATGCCTATTTTTCATTGCTGTTACTTGAAGAAGTGGAGAGTGGTGGCACCTCCTCTGATGACTGACAACACTGGGCATCTCCCTTTGATGTGAAAAATACATCCAGAGAGAGAGAGAGAGATTCACTGCTTATCACCACGCTGGTCAAATTCATCCTTAAAGTGACAGCTTTAAACTCAGTGGTGTTACTCCAAAGATGAATTTCGCCATATGTGTCAAAGACCTCTACTTTGTGATATTGACAACGATCTAGTTCCTGGCTTCTGTTGGTTTTAAAGTCTTAACACTCTGTCTTGAACTTGAATTTCAGTCTTATCTTGTCATTGCTCTATAGCTGTCAGTGACCTCTTCCTTTCTTGGTTAGATGTGGCATTGTCTATTCTGGAGGTTAAGGTCTGACACGATTTCTATAACTAGCTCCTTCAGCTACGTGGATCATGTATCCAACGGCTGCAGTCCAACGTGTTTTGAGTTTTGCTTTAGCTAGTGTCTGTCTTATTACCACACTTAGAGATCGGTTCTAATAAAAAATAAAATAGGATGACATAAAATTCTCATTGTGCTGTAAATATTCTTCCACAACCATTGTTAATGAAAATATGTTGTTAGGGCTTGATTCTGATCTCATAAAAACATCAATGCACTGTAACTCAATTGACTTCAGTGAGTTTATTCCAGTGTATGTGAGATTGGAATCAGGCCCACAAACTTTATTTGTTTTCTCTTGAAATCAGTTTCTCAGCAAGTAGCAGCTCTTTCTAGTCAAAGTAGCACATGAAAGGAAAGTTGGTTTTTGCCTTGGGAACAATGCATCTTTCTCTAGATCCTATACTCAATTCCTATCTTTTTAATCGTGTACATTAGAATAGATGTTGAAACTGTTCTAATTACCATTTTAAATTTGCATTTTAATTGACTGTCCAGGTGTAAAATGACATGGCTGGGTAAGAGAACACTTTGCTCAGTTCCAGTGGTTTGAAGTATACTGGAGGAGGGATGGAATAGATTGATCTACAGTGGTCACCCTTAAAAACTTCCCAGTTTTGTCTTTGGTAAGTAAATACCTGCTGCAAAGCCCAGTGAAGTAAGTTGAAACATGCAAATTGATTTTTAAAGGGCTTTAAATCAGACCCTTACTAAGTTTATTTCAGCATATAATGTTTCATGTACTTTGTGTCCAGGGGGAATAGTGCAGATTGAGGTACCATATTACTTATCAAAGGCAATCGTCTACTTTAAGGGAAACACTGAGTAACTTCTAAAACAAAATTCTGCCCCAAAGAATGAATCTTTTTGCTTGTTAAATAGCTAGTACCTGAATGTTCCTGCATTTGATGTCACTTGTTTTCCATCAAAGCCTAAATCAAAATGCCACTGTTTAAAAAAAAAAAAAAAAATTAACACCCCAAATGTCCGATTGTCTTACAAAGACAAAACTTCATCTCCTTGACTAACATGAGGGTGATAGTTGGGGCCATCCTACAGAGTTGATTTTTCACTTTGAAGATCTGTTCCTTTGGATAGTTAAAATGCCTCTTGGAAAACAACAAAAATAAAGCTAGCATGTCGTGTATTTTCAGGCATAATGAGACACCATCTTTCATTAAAAAATGATCAGAGCATTTTCTTCTGGAAAGAATGCTATTTCCCTGCTTTGCCTAGCACAACGAGGCTCCAGCATGTCATGTCTCTTTCTTGATTTATCCAACCACAATTAGTAAATGAAAGTTTGCAGAGATAAATGTAGCTATTACTGAAAAAATTCCTAAAAGTTGCTAAAATTTCAGTCTGAAAAGCCAACACAGTGGCTGAGTATGTATAGGCTATTATACTCTGCGCTCAAAGGACCAGAGCGTCAAATGTATTTAGCACTTAACACCCATTCAAATCAATGGAAGCTAAGTGTCTAATATCTCCGAGGATCTGGACCGAAGTCTCTGGGAGAAATCCTGGCTCTGCTGAACTAAGTGGCAAAATTTCCATTGACTTCAGTGGATCCAAGTTTTCATGCAATGTATTTTCCTTCACAGTAGATTTGATTCTGCTTTCCCATACCTTATGTATAGCCCCATTGAAGTTTATGGAGGTAGACTGGTGTAAGTGAGAGGATAAGCAGGCTCAGTGGGTTTTTTAATATAAAGTGAGCCTTAAGGATGTGATAGCATTTGTGCAAACTTGGGCTATAAAACCAGCACTCACCAAGAGCCAAACCTGGCAGCCACAATGACAAGAATAGCCCTTACTCATGGGAATAGTTCCATAGTCTTCAGCAGGACTACTTGTGAGTGCAGGATACAGGACTAGGTACTGGAGCCAAATATTGGTTTATGCTGAAAAAAACTTAGGTGGTGTCTAGAAAAGTGGGTGTCTTTGAAGCTAAAAAGAACTTTTTCAGGAAAATTGCCTTTTTTCCTTATTAACAAAAACCACTTCACCTTATTTTTGACTGTGTGTGTGTGGGCTGTGATTTTTTTCTGATGAACTGAGTCAGACAATTTTAGAGGCTAACCCCACACAATTACAGAACACAACCACTCTTAATAATGTGAATGTGGTGACTATCAAGACAACAGTGCACTTAAAAGGACGTCATTTTTAGCTTAGAAACAGAATGGGAGCCAATAAGGGGAAAGCAATATAATAGCCACTTCCGTCAAGCCATTTGGTTTATATACTTTGTTAGCCTTGGGTTTGGGACTTTTTTTTATTATTGTTACCATTATATAAAAACCAAGTTTGGAGGAAATATACTTTTCTACCAGTTTTGTCAATTTTTCCATTTAGCAAATGTTGATTTTGAGCTGGATTTATTATGGCTGATTTGACGCAACAAAGCCTTTACGTAGGATTTACCCTAGCATGATGTGTTTGCTTGCACTACTGGATTGATGACTCAAGTCAGCACAATGGTGGGAATAGCATCATTAGCTTTTGCTGCTGGTCAGACTTTTGAAAGCTAAAATATTAAACTAATTGCATGACCCCTCCAACGTTTGCCTTAAAGGCCTACCAGCTTTTAGAATCTTAATGAAATGAAATTCTGTCGCATTATGAAATATATCCTGAAATGTTTAGAGTTAAGGAATGGCTGAGACGTTGCTATGTTGTTGTTTAAAACTGGAACGAAACATTACTTTTCAAATGTATAATAGTATTACAGAACACTGATTTATTATAATGCTAAGTGAGCACCTTAATGTGACTCAGTCTGTTAGTGGGGTGGAGGAGCTTGTTGATGAAATTCAGAGTAGATTGTGTAGCGTTTCATAATATGACTCTTCCTCTCCATCCGTCCGTGCTTTTGATGAGCAGTGAAATGGTTCACGGTACTGACATTTTTCAGGACAGTGACTGTCTATTAATCTGTGTTTGTACAGTGCATAGCACAATGCGGTCCTGGATCTTGGCTGATCCAGAGACCTATTGTTATACAAAGCATGAGTTAGCATGCGTTGAAATGAATAAGGCAGTTCACACCTGGGTTCAGGCTCTCTGCAAAGTCAGATACACATTGCTGCATTGATTGCACTCACGTGAGGGTTTAGTTTGCAACCAGAACAGCTAGTGATTTAATTTAAAAAAAATTAAAACTAAGATTCTGGAAGAAAATTGAAATGTCTGTCCACATCTCTTTGCCCCGCACCCAGTCCTCTGCACCCTCCCCAAACAGTCAAGCCCTATATTTTGGGAAATGCTCCTGCAAGGACAGCAGCGAAAGAACAAATGATAGTGGAGCAACTGCCTTTCATCCCATCCACAAGAAACCCAAATTGTCTTTTAAATGACTATGCATAAATTGTACTGATCAAACATGGCTTCAGTGTGATTGAAGTGGACATAGCTTTGTGCTGGCCCTGTATAGATGTAAATTGCACTCCAAACCAATCCCACATCCTGGCCCCTCATTTAGGGTTGCTACCTGGCCAGGTTTTCCTAGGATTAGCCTTTTTTGAGGTAGGTATCCTAGGAAATCTGTATGGGTACCCTGTGCATACTGCCAGCTGTCTAGTTTTATGTACAGCAGCTGACATTGGGGAATCCCTGTGTGATGGAAGGCAAGAATTGGTGCCTCTATTCCACCTCCCCCCATTCTAGCTGTAGGGGAAATTCCTGGATGGGCTAGTGGCATGGCTGGGGGATGGAAGGGCATGGATAGAGTGCACAGTCCTCCAGAGATCTCCAATTGGTACTCTTGTAGCCGACTTAACTTAGAGCAGGCCTGAGACTTAGAACTCATTTTCTTTCCCACCAGCATAGACTGGGGTTCTGGCCTATAATTCTGTAAAAATGTTTACAAAAAATACAGCTTTGCATTCATTTTCAGTGTTTTGGGGACAGTACATCTTACATGCTTTCTAGACACTACACCCCCCTATTTCAACATTCAGTGACCTTTGTAGAAGCCAGGTGTTTTTGTAAAATCTCTTTGGAGCCCTTTGTAAACTTAGTGCTGTAATAGATTTCCTGTTTTACATGAAGGCCGACACCGTATAAGAAGGTTACTGAGAGCTTTTCAGCTGATTGCTCGAGAAGTAAATTGGACTTTTTAAACACTTGGTAACGTTGGGAGTAAGCATGTGACATGAAATATGGTTCTTCAGCCCGACTGTACCATTTTCACAAAACATTACAGATGATCTTAGTTACATCCTTCCATTATCTAGTGCTTCCCAGTGCAATTTGATTCTTAACGCATTTCACAGAACATGTCACCTGTCGTTGTGCAGCTGGAAATAACCCACAACGAATCCCTCTTTCTTTTTATAAGTGGAGCCTGATGTAAATTCTGACATTTTGAAATGAATGAGCTGTAGAAATACAATAGTCTTCAAATGATTATGCTTAATACGTCCGGTGTCATTAAAATAAGTATGTATTCTTCCAAGAAATCCAAACATGGGGAAATTACACACTAGGGGATGGCTGTCTGGAGACCTTAGCAAGTCAAAAGGCGATGTCATAGCAACAAGAATTACAGGGGGTCCCTCACTTTGTGCTTGTGGTGCTGCTCCAGCAATGCTAAGGAGGTGGGGAGCTGCCCCCACAGGGTAGACCAGGTGTGCAATCTGCTGAGTCTAGGTGCAAGGTTGGGAAAAGCTGTTTGTTGTGGGGGATGTTTGGCTCTGACTGACACTTGGTGGAGGGGTTCTGAGTGAGCTGGTTATGGAGCTTCATGGGGAGTGTGTGAAGGTTTGAGACAGAAGCTTTGGTCTGCATAAAAGCAAGATTGTCTTGCCCGGTATTGCTTCAGCCATGTGCCTAAAGCCTGGATGGTCAGAAGTATTGGAGAATGAGTTCCTTATCCCGCAGCTTCTGCTTTCATTCATTTGTCTTTGTGGCTTTTGTTCAGTAAATTACTCGTCACCGAGGAGAGTTAGGAGAAGTTCTTTTTGTGACTGTAGTTCAACAAGCTGTGTTAGTAAACTTCTCGCACATGTTGTGATTGTGACAGACTTCAGAAGTGGAGGACTACATTTAACATGGGTATGATGTCCGTGGCGATACACCAGGGATGAACTTGAGTCACAGCTTGTGAACTATTCAGGTACCGTTGCTCAAAAAGGTTGAATGGAGGGTAGGGAAGAGGGCAGTTCAATGAATTATTGCACTCTCTGCAATCAAGTGTGCGGCAATGACGTGTGAGTCACAATGCTGGCTGCATAAGGTGACAGTGACAAAAAGGCCTGGGATGTGCTGAGCAGAGGAGCCTGTGCTCAAAGGAAAACAGTGACACGTTCTTTAAAAGTAGCTTTTCATTCTGTTTAAAAGCAGGCAACAGATGTAAGTCACAGTGACGGAGCTGTGCAAATGCTTTACAAAACAGTACAACAAATAAACACATGGGTGTGATTCCCTACTGCAGTTAAACTGCTTTACGCTGGTTGACGTCACTGGTTCCAGGCAAGCTGGCCTATGACGTTTTGGTGGGAGGTGAAGTTTGCAAAGTCTATGTAACCCTGCGTTACAACAGCAGCAACCTACTGCGGTGGCATGTGATGTGCTGTCGCTTAGAACATGCTAGTACACTAAACGTTTCCGTCGGCATGTAAAAGACAGGCCTTAATGCTGTGCGTTCGGATGGCAAGGCTGGAGCCTAACAATGTGTTGCATGTTCGTCGCTTGTATCTGTGGAGACACAGTGCCATTTATCTGCAACGTGTCCGTCTGAAATAAAAGACAGCATCTGACCAGTCACAGGACTCAACTGCACTCTCAGGTAACAGATCTAAACCTCGAGTAGCTGATGGAGTAATCCCAGATTTACCTCAGTGAAGTGAGGGCAAAATGTACCCCATCAGCATATCCACACAGGCCATTGTAATCTAAAAAGCCACATATACAATTTCTAGAGACTAGATCCTAGTCCCCATTATGACCCATTTACCCAGCTCTGGTGGAGCTCTGTTATAGTGCTACACTATCTCCAGTCACAGCTCCTGGTGTAGGAGGCATAGCGGGGATGTGGCGACACGCAAAAGGCTTGCCAGACTGCTGCTGCACTACAGCTAATCCCCGCTTGGCCACACTGCCCCTTGAAGGTCATGACCAACCCCGGGGCTGCTCTCCAGCTGATGTCAGGCCACGTTTGGCTCTCCCCTCCTTTGGGCCTGCACGGAACGGCTCTTGGCTGAGCCTGAGGATCAGAACCTTAGCTTTTTTTAATTAATCCTTCCCTTTTGATACAGTCATTAGCTTAATGTTAATATATTTCTTGCTGCATTTTGATATTATCCAGGATTTTCCCATAGGCGAGCATCGAGCCGCACATAAATATTAACAAAGCAGAAAGCATTTAAAAAAAAAAAAAACCCACCTCTTTAATGGTAGTAAGTGAAATAGCCATCCCGACCTTTCTCTGTCATTATTTCCCATCATTGTTCTACATGAACCGTACAATTATGCTGAAAAAACTGGAAAAAAGCCACTGCATCACCACATGCAATAATTGACATTAAGTTCTGCACTAGAAAGAAATCTGTTATTTTCAGCTGACAGGAAACAGCTTGTCAGTTAACGTTAAGCAGGCGCGATTGCATTGGATTAGTACGAAATGGTTTGGTTCGTGGAAACATTGTTCCATTAGTTTAGCTGACATTAAGTGAGGTTAACTACTGTGTGCATAGTTTTAACCCTCCCAAGGCTGGAAGATTAACCTGGTCTCTGTAAAGGAAAAGCCTGCCTTTTTAATCTACTCAAATTCTTTGAGCATGTCAAAAAAAAGTGGGTAACGGAAGACTGGTTTATATAATTTATGTAGACATTTTCAAAGGCTTTGACAAAGACCCTTGCAAAAGGCCAAGTCTGAAGTGAGAGGCAAAGTACTGTCATCAGAAACCAGCTAAAACACAGAAAACAAAGAATAGAAGTAAATGGACACTTTGCAACACAGCCAAAAGGCTAACACTGGGGTGCCTCCCAACTTTCTATACTGGGCCAGGACTCCTTTAATGCAGGTATCAAAGGAGCTGACTGGATAGTTGGTTAAACCAGCAGGTGATATAAAATATTTGAGGTTAGTCAAGACTAGAGAAGACTGAGGAATTCCAGTAGGTCCCAACAAAGCGAGGTGAATGGAACTGTGTGGCAACCAAGATGGAATTACCAGTGATTAAGAACTTGCTACCCAAGTTATCTAGGGCAAAAGTGTTCACTGTTTGTGTTATCAAGAATGGATTCTGGCATACTGAGCAAGAGGATCCAACCAGCCCCTTGACAACCTTTGCCACACCTTTTGGCAAGAAGAGCTGGGTATGACTACCTCTGAGCATCAGCCCAGCCCCAGAGATGTTCCACCAGGTCCCAGAGGGACTCCGAGGCATCAACACTGTAGCTGAGGACATTCTTAATGTAGGAGAAGGAGATGTCGAAAAAAGACGCCATGCAGGACCCGTACCAAGCGCTGACAACTCCTAAGCAGGAGCGATGAGCAGAATATTAGGCTGCATGTAGACCAGCTGAAGCATAGGAGAGCTGAGATCCCCTGCACCAGATATCTTTTGTCTTCTGAGGCACTCCAGCTGGACCCTGAGAAATTGTGAGTCATTAGAGAAATGGCCAGAACACAGGATGTGAAGGGAGTCCAGCAATTTATAGGGCTGGCCAATTCGCTTTCCAGATTCTGCTCACTCTGATCAGCTGCCTGTGAACCCTGAAACAAGTATCACACCGTAACAATGACTGGGGCTAGTCAGACACCCAAGAACAGGCATTTGAAAGGTAAAGAGATTATAAGGGAGGCACCAGTCCTAAAGTGGAGCAGCTAGTGCTGCAGTGTGATGCCTCAGAAGTAGCAGCCGTGATGCAAAGCAAGCAGGCCACAGCATTTGCTAGGAGATCTCTGATGGACACAGTAAAGGGAGATGCTTAGATAGAGCCCTGCATAGATACAAAACTGTGGATCCGCATCCGATCCACATCCGTCAGAATCAACATGGATCCAACCCGTGATCCACAAGCCCTGATTTATGTAGAGTCACAGCTGATCCGCACCTGCAGCAGCGCATCCTCACACAGCGCCTCTTACAAAGAGTGTCTGTGTGTGCGTGCCTGTGTGCTGTATGAGAAAACTATATTGCTGAATAAATGTGCACACTATAATTATGGTTGTTATGATTATTTTAAACATCCATTTTGTGCAACAGTCATCAGAACAAGGAGCCTTTTACATTACAAATAATACAATAAATGTCTCAAGTCACTAATTAAGGATACGGAAGTTCCGGTCCACGTCCTCCGTTACTTCTTCTGGCAGAGTAGTGGCTGCCCCCCGAAGAGGTGATTGCCCACTGCTTCCTGGGCCCTCAAACAGCTTATGGCCACCAGACCCTGAACAGCTGATGGTGGCCAGCCCCCCCACCGAACAGCTGATTGGCATCCAGCCTCCCCCCCACAGCCCACTTTCACCACCCTAGAGGGCTATGAGGAGAGGAGCAACCACAGCAGGGCCCCCTGACTCTATGTCAGTTTCCCCATGCAGGCACAGGAGAGGGTTGAAGGGGTGAGGGGCACAGGAGAGGAAGTGAAGGTGCTCTCTGGCTGCCCAGTCAGTGCTTAATTTGTGCCGGGGCTGAGCCCCGACACATTTATCAATACATATGAAGCACGGCAGGGCTATTTCCTGCCCTGAATTACAGAACTTGGTCTTAGACATCCTCCTTGGGACAGTTGGTATTCTTTGAAATACTACTGAGTGAAAACATTAAAACGTCCATGGTTTTTGGCTTAAGTGAAGCACGCGTCTCATGAATTGTGTGACCGGAGACTGAGGCGGCTCTCTCGGAGTGTGCGCTGGATGCATGGCGGGAATGCACAAACTGTGCAGCTTGACTGAGAAGGGGAAAATCATGCTTGTGTTGGCTCCACCACTCCAGCAGTGGCACGTCTTCATTCTTTGTCAGCTTCAGGCCGACATGCTTTGACACTTCATCATCGTCACTTCCACACCCGCCATCCGAATCCTCAAATGCTGGATGTGACCATTTTGTCTCCTTTGGCGAGGATGGCATCTGTGTAGCTGATGAAAGAAGCGTAAGATTCATTGCAGGAATATTTTTCTCCTGCAATGAGACAAGCTTCTTGGTCTCTTGATAAACTTCCTGTGTCTCCTCTTCAGTGAAAACTTTCATCCCCTTCATCGTGGGTGCAGGAAAACCACTATTCTGTGCACCGGCTTGATTTCGAACGTTTCAGAGACATTGCAAAGCTTTGGATTGGAGTTGACTTAGACGATCTACATCAGCGGTAGAAGGATGGAGCTACTTTTTCAGCCTTTTTTACCAAATGGGCACCAAGCGGAGAGTGGGCTGTGATGACTGCTCTAGCGCATCTGACGCTTCTTTGAAGGGCTGCAGGACTTCCATTAAGATGCTCAAGGTCTTGTGGTCAATGCTATCAATGAGCAGCGTATCCCCCTTTTCTGTCAAAAATCTCATATTTTCTGTCCCACTGCTTCTCGATTGCCTTAAACATGAGCAGTTTGCTGTTCCATTGTGTTTCTACATCACCTTTCGGAGACTTTTGTAGTCTGCTTTGAATTCCAGATCTCCTGACGTAGGTAACGAGATTTCAGCATGCCTGGATCAGTTCGGTTACTGCTTCCTCTCTTTGGTTTCCTGGTTCGGTAGTGTGCTCAAGCATAGTATTTACAATGTGTGCTGAGCTGCTTATTTGCATATGGGACTTGAGGGCTGCAATCACATTCACTCCCCGGTCCATAACAAAAGCCACCTGGTTGGTAATGCTGTGTGTATCAGATGTTCTGGGTGCCTGAATAACAGCCGAACAAACATTCACTGCAGTTTTTGGTTTCCCGCTGTCAAACTGAGTCACACAAAGTGCCTGCTCCACCATTCTGAACTGTTGTGACACTATGTAATGAACAGTTACTCCCAAATAGGCAACCTTTCTGTAATCATCCATCCACGGATCGAGGGTGACCCCTCCACCCACTGTGCCAAGAATGGTTTTCAGCTCTGTGGAGATTTGTTTGCTTTTTAATTCGGCCACAAGGGCAGCATGCCAAGCTAATATTGGGGAATGTGCTATTAACATATTTGCATCCATTTCACCATGTTTGGCACCCATGTTAATCAAGCATTGAGAATGTGCACAGAATCCCTCACCGCCAACAACCGCGAAAGATCTTATGTCTGTTGCTACAAACTCCAGTAATTCCTGAGTCACGGTTGTCTTCATGTGTTGTGTGATAGAGACACATTTCTCAGTGAAAAACTTCAGCAAACTGGATCCCAATTCTGGTGTACATTTATGTTTAAGTAAGTTTGAAATACCGTTTTTATGGCTGCCAAACGTAGAGACTTTTTTGCATTGGACACATGCAACATATCCAGCCACAATATCTCCCTTTTCCTCAATGAGAAATCTGAATGTATTCCAAATTAGTGATTTGCCTTTCACATTTCCCTTCAAACTGTATGCACCAGTGCTTAGTTTCCTCAATTTCCTTCTCCATTGAGCTTTTTAAATACAGAGTGTGGAAACTTTTCTAGCAGCAACTGGCAAGGAGGTGCAGAAGGGGTGATGCAGTGACTACTTCAATTTGCACTGACGAACTGACAATGCGATTAAAAAAAAAAAAAAAAAAAGATGACCTTTCACCCATATTATTATAACTGGGGTGCATGGTACATAGGGTGCAAATGGCATGCTACAAACCATAGGGTGCAGAGTGCAGCATGCAAGGTGAATTGCATAAAATGCATGAGACCATGGGGGTAAGGTAGTAGATGGCACAAGGCTGCCTCAGGCAGTCACATAAATCCTGCCTCTCCATACTTATTCTGCTGTGCACCCAGGAAGCATCATTAAAGGAGTTTATCTTGATGATGGGACTGCTCCAGCCCCTGGGGGCTTACCTAGCCCAGCTGCTGCTGGATGAGCTGGGTCACTTGGGTGGCTGGGGGGGAGGAGGGGCTAGAGGGAAGAGGGGGGCTGGCCTCCTATCAGCTGATTGGTGGCAACGGGGGGCGGAGGGGACTGGCTGCCCATCAGCTGATGGAGGAGTGGCTAACTGCCAGCCGCTGATCAGCTGGTCAAGGCCCCTGCTGGCCCTGGCCAGCTGTTTCTCGGCTCCAGGAAGCCAGGGCTGCGTATCAGCTGTTTGGGGCGGAGCAGACACAGAGCTGCTCTCAGTAGAGCCCTGGGCAGATACAAACTTTGTACCCGCATCCGATCTACAATCTGCAGAAACATGTCCACGGATATAAAGCAGACACCTGTGGATTTGCGGGGCTCTAAAGACAGAAATGACGCTAAGGAACGATTCCATTGGCTCATCTTTGGGCACAAAGTGGATATGACCATTTGGTTCCTGTCATTAAAAATGAACAGGTTTGTTCTGCCCTTTTCCCCAGGGGCGGGGTGGGATTTCCTGAGATTGTAGAGTCTGTCTCTGTTGTTGGGCAGTACAGTCTTTGCTCACCTCGCACTGTTCCAGGTCTGTTCTCAATTGGGCACTTGTGCCTGGCCAGAAGATACACTCCCCATCTCATCTCAGGGTTGCCTCGAAACCCAGGCGTGAAATATGTATATAGCTCATGAGGTCAGGTATTAAATCTACTGGGATTACAGCTTGTTCTCCTCTAGCCGACATCCTGTCATTCCTCACCCGATAGCAGAGGTAATCTTCTGTGACTTGCTCCTTGTGATCTGCTAGAGCACCTCATCCTGCTCAGGGTGTGCTGGCTTTCCTAGAGCCTTCTGTAAGAGATATGGAGCTATTACAGAAATGTTGATAGACTCTATCTCCTGTTCTACAGAGCCACCAGTGTTGTACTCTGGAAGGTAGGCAGGTAACGCGTCTGCCAACAGTACTGACTTTCCTAAGCAGGAGCTTATCCTCCCGTCAGAGCGCTGGAGTCTCAGTAAAATGCACTGTAGTCACTTGGAGGCACTCAGGAGTGGCTTCTTCATGATGCTTCAAAATGGCTACTACATTTTCTGGAAGGTAGATTAGCTAGAGGCCACTCAGGCAAGAACTGTGCTCAGGAAAGTGAAGGCAAATTTTGCAAGGTCTGATGTACCCAACAAGCTATGCTCAGACAATGGAGCACGGGACACTGCAGCAGAACTCAAATGATCAGCACCAAATGGGAATCTGAGAACACTTCTTCCTCTGAGTGCCTACAAAGCAACAGGAAGGCAGAATTGGCAGTAAAAACTCCTAAGAGACTCATTGCAAAAGTAAGACAGACAGGAGGGGATCGTTACCTGGCAATATTGGACCATAGCCATACACCCTCCCCAAGGCTAGAAAGTAGACAAGCACAGGGAAAGATGGGCCAGAGAATCAAGACTCTGCTTCTTTAAGGAGTAGGGTCTACTGGAGCCCAGCGGAGGAATGCTGGATAGAACCCAGAAGCCATTATGAGAACATCAAGCTAAGCTGCAGCTAGTTACAACAAATGAGTCAAGGACCCGAGGCCACTACACACAGGGGAGCAGGTCAGGGTCCAGCCATCAAATAGCCATGCACAACCATACAAAATGCAACAGTCCCAGCTGCAGTGAACACAGGCCATGAGCGGCAGTTATAGACTCAGGATGGTGGTAGAGATGAAACTGAAGAAAACCTCAGAGTAGTAGCAAATAGCTGGCACCCCCAGAGAGACAGGGCCAAGGCCAGGACCCAGGAAGATATAGCAAGAGCCTCAGCTATCAGATGGTCTGGTGTAGGAGAGTCCGAAGAAACAAGGTCTATGTGCAACTGGATGCCACTCAATCGAATGAAGGCAGCAATAGGGTGGAAGCAAGTCCTCCACCCACAGCAATAACACGAACAAGAAAGTGGAGACTGTTTCAAAGAACTGAACACTTGAAGGACTATGAGGCCAACAGGCTGCAATGGGCTGGTGCTAAAGACTATGTCCCTATAGTGGGCTATGTACTTGTAACCTCTAGTTCTGGTATGACAGCGAATGCTTGCGCAAAAAGCCCAACAGCAAAAAATGTTAAAAGGAAAGATATGGTAACCTGCATGGGACTTGTAGGAGCACAGGTTGTGGGAGTGAAGAGTTTGGGGGAGGCACCAGAAAGTCAGTCTGTGTGCACATGGCTAGGATGCTAGCTATTCTATGCTAGCTATAGGATGCAGCATCTCTGTCAATAGCTCTTCTAATAAAGAGCCATGTAACACGGGGGCCTGTCAGGCCCCACACTTGTGGCCCTTCTTCAGGCCCTGGCTCGGGGGATGGCCACTACACCTTCCAAAAAGGGGACTGTTTGCTGCGCATATGAGTCTGTCGCCCTGGCCCTCAGGCAAGGCAGGCGAGCAAAGCAGTCTGTCACCCCGGCCCTTAGGCAGGGCGGGCGAGCAAAGCAGTGGTTTCAATTCGAGAGTGCAGGGGACAGTGCTCACTCTCTGGGTGGCAAGGGTAAGTGGGGAGTGGAGGGGGATGCAGGCCCACCCAACTCCACTGCATCCCAGCCCAGGGCCCTAGCAGTGGCAAAGGCGTGCCACTAAGTCGACAGGGCTCCTGCCGCAACACACTGACTGGGGCTTGCCACTGTCTCAGCCACAGTTATGGCCACCCCTGGGCTACTTCCTCCCCGTATCCCCAGGTACTTGCATCTGTATGTTCCTCAGAGTCACTGGGATAGACTCGCCAGTCCCTCAGCATCCACAGGCGGCAAGGCAAGAAGCTCCTCGGCTAGGGGCAGTTCCTCTAGGTCCCAGTGCTCAGGGGATGGCTCGGCCTCAGGCAGCTCCTCTAGGTCAGGTCCGGCCTCGGGAGAGGTCTCCCAACCCTCCGGCTCAGGGAACTCAGTCCAATCGCTAGGGCCTATGGGCTTGGCCCAGTCCTGGGGGCCTGTAGGCCTTGGCCAGTCTAGGGGGTCTGGGGACCCTACCCAACCCTTAGCGGTTGGTCTCTTGGGCCGCTCCCAGGGTCTCCGCTCCGGAGGGCGCTCATTCCTGTCAGCGGCCCGGCCTAGTTCAGGCTTCAGCTGTAGCCGGCGGAGCTGCACATCTGCCTCCGGCAGCAGCTTCCTCCACACTGAGCTGTGGGGCCTGCTTTCTGTAGTCTCAGCCTTGGCTGAGACTCCGCCCCTCTGGTGCTGGATTGGTCGGCCACCAGGCCCTATCGCGAGCTGGCCTCCCGGTTGCCGGGCAGACTGGGCTGCCGGCTCTTTCTCTGTCTGCCCCCGCAGTTGTGGCCCTTCTTCGGGGCCTGGCTCAGAGGAAGGCCACTGCACCTTTCTACAAGCCAGATTAAATTTATAAGCAGGGAGTCCTTTCATGTTATTACCTAGCACATGGCACATGAAATAGGCAGCAGAATGGCAAAGGGAATGGCATGATGACAAAGGCTAAGGAATGCATACTGAAAGAAATAATTTGCAATACTTGTGCACTTTGCTGTATTCTAGATGAAATGTCACCTCTCAGACAAAAAGACCTGGAAATCCTTATAGACAGTTAAATGAAAACCTCTGCTCAGTGTGCAGCAGCCGTTTAAAAAAAAAAAGTCAAACAAAATGTTAAAGTGCATAAAAACAGGATAGAAAATACATTGGAAAATATTCTAACGGCATGATCTAAATGAGTGGTACCTCTTCATCTAGAATATAGCAGTCTTCCTACCTCCTTCATTCTCAGAATATACCAGGACTAAAGGGGTTCAGAGGTGGGCAACAAAAATGTTTACTGTTAGAGAGAGACTTCCTCATGGAAAAAGGTTGAGTAGATTGTAACTGTATAATTTATACATTTGATGAATAAGAGCTGACATGATACAGGTATATGAAATAATGAATGGCATAAAGAACGTAAATTAGTGTTCCCATTTATACTCGCTCTTCACATGAGAACAAGAGGACATTCAATGAAACTGGGGGGAGGGAGGGCAGGGCAGCTAATTTAACTGGATACAAGGTAGTACTCTTTTATTTTTTTAAATACCCACGGTATAATTAGCCTGTGCAACTCACTGCTCCAAGATATCTTTGCGTCTAGGATCTTAGGTGGTTTCAGGAAAGGGAAAGGATTAGGCATTTATCTAGATAAGAACATCCACAATTACATAAGGATTCATATATTTTCCGAGGAACTACTAAACCAACCACTAACTGATGAGTGTATATAAGAAACTTCCCCATCAGCAGGTTATTCCAGAATTGTTCATTAAGGGGTTTCTTGCATATACTTCTGAAGCGTTTGATATTGGCTATTGGCCAGAGACAGGATGCTGGATGGGCTGGCAGTATTCTGCACAATTCTGATGTTTCTTCATCTTCTATACCTCAGCCTCCTTTCTTTTCCCTCGAGCCAAACAAACCCACTGCTACCTAGCTAGCCCTCCCTGCTTTCCTGCCATTTTAATGAGTGCCAAAATTGCATGACACCTTCAAATCCCAACGCAGCCAGTCTAGAGCATCAGAGCGCCAACCCACCATTTCTTGACATCAGTCTCATTCACTGAATAGAGTAGTTTTGGGGACCGTAACAGTTTTCCTGTGTTTTTGGCTTCCGTTTCATTTGAGAACCATCATCTTACATCTAGTTCTCAAGTGTGGGACATGTCAGGAACTAGCATCAAGGATAAATGGGTGACAGAAGGAAGGTGTATTTTTAGAGAGGTGAGGGGGGGAAAGCAGGTTAAACTGGGCCTGGTTGCAGTCTCAACTAACTTTCTCTTGTGGCAATCAATCAAACTCTTCCGGTCCTTCCAAGTCATTAGGTGTTAAAAGATTCACATCTCCCAGTGTATGAGAGATAAAGAGTATTTAAACCACTTTTGTCCTCATCTATTATCATGTAGTGGTATTTTCCCCCATACCACTTCCATGTTTGGAAAGGAACTGAAATTAACCCCAGTGTTTGTTTAACAGCTCTGCTGACTTATGGCAAAGCATGTATTCCTTCACAAAGTATGGATGGACATCAGCACAGCTCAGGGAGTGATGTTAGCTGATTAGCTACCAATGAAAGTTAACAAGGGTTAACAAGCATTGCCTTGATGTAGGTGCTAAACATTCTTGACTTTTTTTTTAAAAAAAAAGCGCACACATTCTCAAAACTGGATATATGTAGAATCTTTCCTAAGTAATACTTTGCAATGGAGTGGAAAAAAAAAAAAGGGAGAGAGAAAGAACCTTTCTTAAGATCCTCTGTGAGGTCTATGCTGATGACACACTCAAATATCTCCAAAACATTTACATTCCTCAAAGGATTTCACCTGCATTCTAGTTATGGGACCCACAATCAAAATTTTGATTGAAACTATAGTAAAGACACATAGATAAATATGATTTGTTGAGAAAGAGTCACCATGGTTTTTCGTAAAGGGAAAGCATGCCTCACCAATCTACTAGAATTCTCTGAGGAAGGTCAACAAGCATGTGAACAAAAGTGATCCAGTGGCTGTAGCGTACTTAGATTTTCAGAAAGCCTTTGACAAAGTCCTTCACCAAAAGCTATTAAGCAAAGTAAGTGGTCATGGGATAAGAGGGAAAGTCCTCTCCTGGCTCAGTAACTGGTTAAAAGATAGGAAACAAAGGGTAGGAGTAAATGGTCAGTTTTCAGCATGGAGAGCGGTAAATACTGGTGTCCCCAGGGGGGTCTGTTCTGGGACCAGTACTGTTCAACATATTTATAAATGATCTGGAAAAAGGGGTAAACAGTGATTTGGCAAAATTTGCAGATGATACAAAACTACTCAAGATAGATAAGTACAAAGCAGACTTTGAAGTGTTACAAAGGGATCTCACAAAACTGGGTGACTGGGCAACAAAATGGCAGCTGAAATTCGATGTTGATAAATGCAAAGGAATGCACATAGGAAAACATAATCCCAACTATAAATATAAAATGATAAGATCTAAATTAGCTATTACCACACAAGAAAGAGATCTTGGAGTCATTGTGGATAGTTCTCTGAAAACATACACTCAATGTGCAGTGGAGTCAAAAAGCTAACAGAATGCTGGGAATAATTAGGAAAGGGATACATAATAATACAGAAAATATTGTATTACCTCTTTCTAAATCCATGGTATACCCTCATTTTGAATCCTAAGTGCAGATTGGGTCACTCCATCTCAAAAAAGATATATTGGAATTGGAAAAGGTACAGAAAAGGACAACTAAAATGATCAGGGGTATGGAAAAGCTTCCATATAAGGAGTGATTAATAAGACTGGGACTTTTCAACTTGGAATAGAGACAACTAAGGGGGATATGATAAAGGCCTATAAAATCATGACTGGTGTGGAGAAAGTAAATGAAGTGTTACTTACACCTTCTCATAACACAAAAACTAGGAGTCACCAAATGAAATTAATAGGCAACCGATTTAAAGTGAACAGAAGGAAGTATTTCTTCACACAGCGCAGTCAACCTGTGGAACTCCTTGCCAGAGGATGTTGTGAAGACCAAGACCAAGGGTTCATGAAGGATTGGTCCATTGATGGCTATTAGACAGGATAGGCAGGGATTGCTGTTTTGCAGCAGCTGGGAATGGCTTACGGGATGGATCACTTAATGATCACCTGTACTGTTCAATCCCTCTGAAGCACCTGGCATTGGCCACTGTTGGAACACTGGGCTAGATGGACCATTGGTCTGACCCAGTATGGCCATTTTTATGTTCTTATCTTCCATAGCTATTTTTGTTAAATTGGTTTCTGAAAACACAATAGCGTGTTATAGAAACATTTAATATATTTCTTCCATCAGGATCTTATTAGTTACAAGAAAGTTACTTTTCTCTCTCTGCAACCATTGGTTCCAACTCACTCTTTATTTTTTGCCACAAGGCAAGGAAGGCTCTTTTAAACCAGAAGAGGGATTAAAGAGTGCATCTTTTGTTAAGCCAGCATTCAGAGACAGCCTTGCAATGGCAGATATTGCAAAATACTTGGTACCCAGTCATGCAAGAGGCTTAGCATCTTCAACTCCATCTGATCTCCTACAACTAGTTTTTAGGTTAATATGGTAACCGATGCACAGTAGGGAGTGCTTTGGCACCTAAATAAAGGGCAACTGTGCTGTATTTTACATTCAATATTTTACGTTCATGCCAAACTGAATGTCTGAGATAGATGTAAACAGAACTTGTTTTTTTAATATTTTATTTGTCTAACATGCTTGACAAAAAAATTACAACATCAAGTTATGCCAAAATGATTAAATAACCTTTAAGCTTTCATACCTCATGTACTTTTAATGATAATTTTTAAAGTAACAGCTGCTTTCAAATAACTTTTTCACATAAAATACACAGTATTTTGAAGATACCTTAGGAAAAATTTGTTTTTGAGCATGTTTTATGGTTGACACATAAATTTTGTTGCGGCTAATAAAAGGTCCTTCCCTCCCCCCACTCCCGCCTAACATTTTAGTAACAAGTACTGAGAGTGAATGTAAACATTTCAGACTTCTTTATCATGCAGCCAGTTTCCTGCCACACTTGTTTCATAAAACACTTGAATTGTGACTGGTTAAGACACTTTTATTCAAACTACACAGTATCGTTTTTCTTTCCAATGAGGGTGGAAATCAGTAAGAGGCTATTAATTTCCATCCTCGCTGATGTGGGCTGATCACACAACCCTTACACAAATTGTTCTTGCAGAAACAGTCCCATGTAACTCAATGGCAAACTGCTCATGTGCATATAAACCATTCACACGAGAAAGGGTTACAGGATGGGACCGGCTGTTTGCTTTTAGTTTCAGCAAAGAGCAGCAAACCATTTTAGGTCCTAATTCACCAAACAACTCACGAGACATGTGGCATGCCATGCTTTTGGGCCTACCTGTTTGAATGAAGTTACTAGGCTCAAATTTAATTGTTTCCCAGGACCAGGTCGCACAAGGGAAGCACTGGAAATGAACCTAGCGTCGCTGCCTGCCTCTCCCAGATTTGACTTTGCAGTTCAAGATTTCAGAAATAGGTGTCCAAGTTGTGCATGCAAATAATATATATGCTGCTGCTACATGCACATTTGTGTCTTCATATTGGGCAAGTGTGCATGTGCAAAAGGGCACTAACATGCACAATTACCTAAGCTGAGTGTGCAACTATGTACTCTGCACATGCACTGGGTACCAGCATGGTTTTTTTCCCCAGCTTCAGTGTCTGAATACCTCACCCAGGAACTGTACCTAATGGGCGTGGAGGTTATTTAACACACAGACCCTGTTAGTCCCACAAGTGTGAAAATCCATATCCAAAGTACCATGGCTAGATCTCAGTTAAGGCATGAAGTCTCCTTTTGATTTCTTTGAAGTTGGAGAACTTGGATTAGGTCAGGACTGAGGCCCCCTTTTCCTTTAGGGCATGTTTTGGGGGGTGAACGTTGACTGTTTTTTTGACTTTTTAGAATTTTTGGGCTAGGGTAAAGTGCTGGAATGAAAACTCTGCGGACTCAACTCCTCTGTGAATCCATGGAGCAGGAGCAGTGCACGTGCCTGCTCCCCCACACAGTCCTGCCCATTTACTCTAGCCCTCACATCAGAATGGCTCATTTATAGGCGTTAGACTAGATTTCAGTCTCCTGGGCTCAGTTAGTCCTTGGTCTCTACTACCGCTGGCCACAAGAGGGCAAAGAGCCATGGCAGGTCGTGTGATGTGGACACCTGTGCTGGACAAACTGGCGTGAGTGAGCTCACCTCTCATTTCACACATGCTGCTGAACAGCTATTGGAAGATAAAGGGCCAAACTCATCCTTGGGGTAACTCCATCAAAGTCAGGGTTGTTAACCCAGGGATGAATTATCTCCAATTTTTAATCACTCCCAACCCAGGCCAGATTCAAACCAGTGATTTGATGATTGGCTGCATATCCTCTTACCAATTCTTGAACCAAACAGTCCCACTGGGCTACCTTCTAAAACCACTACTGAATGTCACAGGTTGTCTTTTTTATTTTACATACCATCGCAGGTCACCCCTCCTTTTAAACCACAAGGAACTTTTTAAAGAAAAAAGGGAAATGACATTTTTCATAGCTTACGAATTCCTGAGTTTGTACTGCCTTTAACACAATCTCCCTTCTAGAATTTTCAGCTGTTTACAACACACTGGCAGTATGCACCATTTCCTTTCCATCTGTAATGCCAGATGTAATACAACTGCATTACACAACAGTGATTAGGACCGTCTCCTGCACTGGCTTTGAAAGAATGCAAGGGCACAGACTTCAGAAGGATTTGGAATAATAACTTGCTTCTTTTAACTGGTTCAATACAGTACTTGTGTAGATTCTTTTTATATTTGCCGCATTATTCAGCAAAAATATCAACATCATTTTATTTTACCAAGTACTCACTGGAAAACGTTTCAAATGGTTACATTCTAGTCCAAACAGTCACATTCAAACTGTAGACATTCTTTAAGAAACACGCCTTTGAAAAGACTTTATACTTTTAATAAGTTTTATATATGGTTGATACAAAACAAAGAAAACCCAACCAAGCCCCCCTTGCTCGATATATATGTGGAATGCATTCACCTTTGTATATTCACAAGTATTTAAAGGCTGAAATTTTAACATCCTTAATCTGCTTCTGGCAGAAATTGGCACTAAAATGTCTTTGCGTCCCATTCGTTTTCATCACTCCAATTTGGCTGTGAAGAACTAAAAGAAAAAAATAAAGGGTCGTTGCTTCTTCACTGAACAGTACTTTATTATGTTTCTTAGCCAGCAATAGAATTTGCTAGTGTGATGGGCACATCATTAAAACCCTACAACAATCATGTGTTCCTTGGAGTAGGTAAGTCAATAACTATAGGTGGATTGAGAGGCTGATAATTCACAGTGCACACTGATGCATTCACATAGGTAGTAGTTCCATCAGCCATTACCCCATAACCTACAAAGAAAACAAGTTCTTGTTATTATTATTATTCGCTGATATAGTGCCACTGATGGAAGTGGCACAGAATAGTGCTACATCATACCCTCAAGGATTTAACAGGGCCATGTTCTGCTCTCTGTCACACTA
The DNA here is from genome assembly GCF_026122565.2 of Emydura macquarii macquarii. Taxonomy (NCBI): domain Eukaryota; kingdom Metazoa; phylum Chordata; order Testudines; family Chelidae; genus Emydura; species Emydura macquarii. Next base: position 9,514,271 of record NW_027132342.1, on the reverse strand, counting down.
GTGAAGCTTCCATGAGTAACAGAGAAGAATTTGGGCAGCCTTTTAGATTGCAAAAGAAAGCCAAAGAGAATTCTCCAGACAGTGAACACATAGCATGATATAGCCACTGAAGTATGCAGTCTTCAAAAAAAAGTTTAGTGACTTTAATATTTATTTTTAAAAGCAGTTTTAAAAAATATAATCTCTCCAGTTTTGGATAGGAGCCTAGACTGTATTTCAGATTTTTAACACAACCAAAACCCTGATTTGTTGGAAATCCCACACTGAGAACTTTCCGAAACCTTTACCTTTTGGGGCTGATCTTTCCCAGGCTTGGTTTCTGCCCAAAGATAATTTTTTTGAGTAACATTGAGTGAAATCCCTTCAACCATTTTTGGAGTTATGGAAAAGCACACATTTTCCATTATAAAATAATTCTAATCACTTATAACAAGAAAAAAAAATCAACTCGGCTTCAGCAAAATCTGCAGCTTGGCATGGATATAGGCATGCCATGGCTTAGCATGAAAAAACTGGGTTTGATTTAAAGGTATGACTGACTGTCTGAAAACTGTGTCCTCACTAGGAATTGTCTTTAATGAGCCCTATCCTATTGCCACTCAAGCTAATGATGACATTCCACTTCACATTCCACACTTCAGTGGGAACTTGATTGGATCCAATGTGTGTAGGTGTACACTTAAACATACAAGAGATGTTCTGGGCACAGGTAGCTGCATATACAAGTGCCTGACTGAGCGCCCATTGAAGTCAATGGTGAGACTCCCATGGCATGTCTACATTGCAGTGGGAGCGAGCTTCCCAGCCCGGATAAACAGATTCATGTTAGTGGGACTCAAGTTAGCACACTAAAAGAGCAGTGTGGCTGTTGCAGCTCAGGCGGTTGTGACCTGAACCCCTGGGACTAAGCCTGATTGACTGGCTGTATCGCCACTGAAGCCATATCATCCCCACTGCAGCGTAGACTTACCCTCATAGACTTCAGTGGGGACTGAATCAGGTCTACATGCTTTCTATTGGGGTCAGGAACTTACGAACTCCATGAAATAGCAGAAGATCCTTTTTGTTTTCCTTTAAAAAACCAACAAACTTAAAGCTACAAACTGTGGGCCCAATATGCTGCTCGTGGAAAAAGAGAATCTGGGCAAAGAGGAAAATTCTGTCAGGTTCCTGTCACAGAGATTTCCGCCAATCATTTGTGGTTTGCCATAGAACAATTGTTTGTTGTAAAATACAAACCATAAAACATAAACATGAATTGCACAGTTAACATTGCTGGAGGAAAGTTTCAGCATGCTCTCTCTCCCTCACCATGTTTTTAAAGCACCCAATCACCAGGGTACCTGCTTGCTAAAAAGGCTACATTTTCTGGATGATTTATAATGTTGCAATTTTCACTCCCTCCCACCCTAACATGGAGCCTCCTGTATCATCACCCCCCTCCAACCTGAGCCCTGGCAGAAGAATGGGAACTAGGAGTTGAGATGACATTACTGTAGGGCTGCCTGTCGCTGTGACTGTTGGAGCAGCAGCAAGTATGGTCATAGGTGACCATTTTTGGCAGTAGCAGCAGTTCAGAGAAGGAAGTGGGGAGGAAATGGTCCATTCTTTATTACTCCTGGATATTTAGTAAATAAGTACTGCAGATGTAGCTGTGTTTAGTCAGGGGAGGAGATCATCTGTTCATACCATGCACTCACGTTGCAGAGAGCAAATTCATTTGCAGAGGCTGTCTGTGAGAACTTACTTGGGAATTCTTCTCTGAGGAGTTTTACCATCCCCCAGCAAAACAGGCTTTGCATTTCCCATTTTGTTTTCTCTGAATTCTGATAGTTTACAAGAACTCCCTGTCTTTTAATTTTGCTACTTACTGCGACTGCAATGGTAATTGAAATAATTTACTATTCTGTGAGAGTCGATATTTTTTTTTCTCTTGTGGGAAAAATTCAGACATGGGGCAAGCAGATGCAACTCTATTTACCTGCCTGGCGCTTACAACAGGTCACTTACACCAAGTGTAAACTTACTGGCCTATAATAAACTAAAGGGCTAATGTCAATTTAAAAATTGGTTTTGTCTGAAAATTGTTCACGCACGGTCTTACAAGTAATCTCTAAGATTGCTGTAACTGAAAGAGATTAGAGATGAGTTATTTGCTCTGTGCATTCAGTTTGTTTACTTTGTGCATTTGACAGCACTTTAGAAATCAGCTAGTCAGAGCCTCATCATTTCAAGGAATAGGCAGTGATTGTACTTCCAGCTAGAGCCACACACCATAAGATGTATTCTTTCCCTTTTCTTTGATTGTAGATATGATCCCACTACCACTGACTTCAATGGGAGTAAGACTGATCTCATTTTATGATTTATAGGAAGTGAATTAATTTTCCTAGCTGAAAGCCAAATAGTCGAGAGAATACCCTTGGTGGGACTGTGCACTGAATGTTTCACCTGTAAAAAAAAAATAAATAAAATAAAAAATCTTACCCCCCAGAGACAGTGATGATTCTCTATTGTTCTGAGACACATGTCAGACAAATACTCCTAAGAAACTACCAGGTCTTGGGTTGCTGAGATAATTTGTGCATGTACCATGTATTAGGATGAAGAGTGGGAGGAACCTCTAGACTTTTATGGAGCCTCATTTTAACTTTGTATTTATTTAGACCCTTCTAACCCAGGATCTCAGGAATTAAACCTAGGGATTTTACAAAGAGAGAAAGTGAGATGTAGAGAGGTTACGTGATTTTCCCAAAGTAACACAGTGATTCAGAAGGAGCCACAAACAGAATCCAGCGTTCCTGACTCGTAGTCACCTGCTGGACCTCTACCCTTGTTTTGAAACAACTGGATCAGTAGTTGCTATGGAGCAGTAGATATAAACCCTGTTTTATAGATGTGAAAACTGTGAAAACTGAAACAGAGATGCTGAAGCCCACATATTCCAACTTTGATGTTAGATCCCTATACGCATAAGCATGTGGCCTGACTTTCAGAAGTGTCCATTAATTTAGGTGTCTATCGTTAACTGAAGTTTGAAAACGTTGGCCATACTGTGCAGTAAAATTTTAAAAATCACAAAGAGAGACAAGTGTTCTGACCTTCATGGATGTGTCCGAAAACATGAAGCCTGGGCTGTATTCGTCTCTGGACTGTGTTCAGCAGCTCAACACATCCTACTCTCTGCATTTTCTTAGGAACCCAGTCTAGAAAACCTGCGAAGAAGAAGAAAGATTAATAAACATAGATTTAAAAGGAGAGAGAAAGGAGTCACGTAATCTGTGACATTTTATACCTGGAATACTCAAAATCATTCCTGGATTTTAATGTCTTTCTTAATTGCTAGTAACTGGCCACAGACTAATCTATTAAAATGATCATCTTCCTTGATTAGTGGAGGGGAAATGAAAAATATTTGAGGAATGAAAAAATGGTTGATCCAAATACATGGGATTAGAGTTATTTTTGCCAACATTTCCTTTTTAAGGGAAAGATCCTTGCAAGGGATTTAAATTAAAACTAATTAAATCATATTTATTCTATTTAAGGCAAAAACTCTAAGTTTTATCCATCCCTGCTATATTTTAAGAGGTTTACATCAAAATGTTCAAAACTAAGTGCCTAAAGCAAGGCCTCTAAACCCACATTTAGGCTTTTGAATCTGGACTTAGGGTCTCAGACTCTGGCTACACTAGAAAGCTGACAGTGGCACAGCTGCATCAATGCAAGCATGTAGCTGCTCTAAGCCGATAGGAAAGAGCTCTCCTGTCATCTTAATTACTTCAGCCCCCACAAGCAGCAGCAGCTATGTCAGTGGAAGAAGCTCGCCCGCCGACATAGTGCTGTCCACACCAGCGCTTAAATCGGGATAAATTATGTCGCCCAGGCAGAGGCTAATTCACACCCTCTGAGCAACATAATTTATATCGACTTAAGCTGTATTGGAGCCAGAGCCTAATTTTAAGCACTGAACATTTTGATTTTAACTGATGTAATGTATTTGGTGCTGCTAGTTATTAAACCAAAACATACTGGTGTTGAGGGTTATATATTTCCATTTTCATACATTACAATGATTGCCTATTACAACTGCTTGCAAAATGTTTTTCTTTCTCCATAAAATATGTTGACCTTTTGTCAAAAAAATCCCAAGTGATTTGCTTTTCAGTTTTTTTATTTTGTTTCTACTTCTGTGAAAAAAAATCAAACATTTTCAAGGAAAGCAGACACTTTCTTAAAGTTTATCATTTAGTTGAAAACTCAATTTTCCATTTAAAAAAGAAAGCTGACTTTTTTTTTAAACAGCTTGATTAGCTACTCCAGAAAGCAGAAATAAAAGCAAATCTGAACAGAAATAACTGAAAATGTTATTTTATTAATGGTACCAAAGCCTTAAAACTATATTAAAAACTATACCCACAGGTGCACCGTTGGGGGACTCATTTAACTCCCAGTTAAGTCATTGGGACTTTCCATTGACCTGATAGGACAAGGAACTGGCTGTAGATTATCATCTTAGTTGGGTGGGAGGCTGGAAATTTGAGTAAAAGTATCTTCTTTTTAAATGCCCAGGACTATATGCAGCTTTGAACATGGGCCCACATTAGGTGGAGGAATGAGCAGGGATCACACTCCAGCTGGAATCCCTGGAGGCACTGTGGCTGTGTCAGTCTGAATCCCCGAAGAACCTCTGGGCACACATGCCAGTGCAGAAACGCCAGCACTCACCAGCCGAGCTCCACTGGCCAACACAAAAGGACAGTGGGGCCACGCTCCAGCCCTCACCTTATTGTTTTTGGGAAGTCTAATGCAACTGCCAAGCCCCTTGCATCTCCTCCCAAAGTCTCTGCTGGCCCCTTTTGCAGAGGCATCCATATATGAATGTTATGTTTACCTGCATAGGATGCAGGGTTTTTGTCAGTTCTTTTACAATGAAAAATGAAATATTCGTGTTAACACCAGTCTGGACATCAAACTGTATTTATAAACATACATAATTTCAGGAGGGATGCTAATAGTTGACTAAATCCTGGTATTTCCTTCAAAGCAGTAGTGTAACCGGGATGTGACACTTGAAGTGTGACTCCGTTTGCAAGTGAAAACATCATCTCCTGTATATCTGTGTTAAAGATGGAAGAGCCAGAGGGTCCACAGCTGTGGAGGGAAACACTATTCTACAGTGCAAATTGGAAAAATGTCGTTAATTTCAGTTCGTTTGGGATGATCTAATTGTTTTGTGCTTCCACATCTCTGCTACTATCATAAGATGTTGCCATCCCAATTTGGGGTACCTAAGACATATTGTACAATTTTGTGCTATTCTTTAGATTTATTTATCCTTCTGCTTGCATTACGTGCCTACTGCACAGCTCAGTAGGTACATCTGAAGGGAGCGGTGATACATTGCATATATATAGGGCTGAAAGGACAGGGAGGAACCAGAGACTTATGTGCACCTGACTCCGTTTTCAAATTATGTTACGGGGGCCTGAGCCAACATGGCTAACAAGGAGTTAACCCATTTACTTCAATGAGACCAGAAATGGAGCACTCAGCAGGAAGAGTGCACTGCATGCAAAATGGGTATATATCAGCCAAAGGGCAGATTTGGACACCCACATGTTTGCATTTCGGTGCCTATTTTTAAAAACTGGGATCAGTATATTTTAGGGTTTTGTGACTAAGGGTAATATATTCTAAAGTGCGTAAATGATTTAGACTCATAAATCCCACTTTCAAAACTGACTAAGGCACTCAGAAGTCTGTCTCCTTAAAAGTCAACAGAACCTAGGTTTCTAAGTGCCTAAATCCTATTTAAGAAAGGGTACTTTTGAAAATGTTACCCTGGGTCTTTTGGTGGTATATATCATCACAGAAAATCAAGTTACATGCAGCTGAATTACAGAGACAGATGATCACCATTTAGCTTTAATATTTGACTCTGCTAGTCACTTTTGTCCTCTGTGGCCATTCAAAACGTAGTCCATGAAATAATAGCAGTTACTTAACACGTCAAAGTAAGTTGAGAAATTGTATCTTTCAGAAGCCAGTTCAATCTCTTTTTCATAACAAACAGACTATAACCCAAGCTTTTGTTATTTTAATGATTTGAAACAGTTAATTGTCAAATTTCTGTGGTGAACATGAAGGCAAAGGTATTTCTACTTCAAAAACTTTACAAATGAAAATTCATGAAATTAACTTCTCCATTAACTTGAGCATTATTTATGTTGAACATATTTTTGTTTACATGCATTATCACCCTTCTGAATCCTTCCCGTATGTTTGCTGCTTATTATATACACTTGACTACACAAACTAAGAATAATTGATTACACCTAGCTAACAATTAGAGTTCATCTTAGGGGTTTTTTTAATGCTTGGTTATTTGAAACAGGTTTCTGCAACTGTCAGGAAAGTATAATTCTTCATCACACACAATCAAGCAGACACCTACTGATAAAGGTGAAATGAAATCCACTTTTAAAATAAGAAGAAAAAGAAAGAGAGAATTCTTGAAGAGAAGACAAAGAATCCTAAACTTAGTTCTTTACAGGTTAGACAACTGACTTTTTTTTTTTAAATGATGTTAATACATATTCAATAGAAACAATAAAAATACTACAGCAAAAATAAGTATTTCCAATATGATCTAATCAAAGCTAAGAGTCTCTCACCCTTCTATATATTATGATCCATGAATATATCGTATATCCTCATTAAGAGAAGGTTGAGTACAATGACTGTAGATAATTGTAAGCTCTTGGGGAACTGTCTTTTCATTATGTGTGTACAGTGCCTGGCACAAGAGGGAGCACAATCACTGATTGTAGCATGTAGGCACTACTGCAATACAGATAACGAAGAATAGCGATGATATGTAGGATTTTCAGAAGTGCATATGTGACATAGGCGTGCCAATTCTGGTCAAAGTCAATGGGACTTGTGCTCCTGCATCACTCGGGCACTTTTGAAATCCCACCCAATTTACATCTTTAGTTATGTAACATCAGTTGATGGGGAGGGTTTGTTCTGCTGCAGGAAGGGGATGAATAGGTAGAAGAGAAAAGTGGATGGTGTGCAGAATTAAGACATTAATGTAAGAGAAAAAGAAAAGGTGAGAAAAAAGGACATGATTTCATAAGGCACCAGCTCAAAAGAGGGATATAATCAGTAACAGGACTCAAACAGAGAGGGCCCATTGCAGTGCCCTCTCTTGGACCACATACAGAAGTGGGTAGTTGTCCTTTGAGTCATTAAACAAACAGACACCACCTATTACTGGAGTCTCTAAACCTAAGGTAACAGGGAGAATCACTGCAGGCATGGCAGTAGCAGCACTTGCTGGGGCACTTATGGATACCCCCTGTGAACCTGAGAGCGACCTGACAGAACCTGTAAATTAAAAGGAAATACATTTAAAATCAATAAAAGGAAATGCTCCTTTTTGCAGCATTATAGTCATACTGTCCCAGGAAGTTATCTAGATTGTGACTGAATTTGCAAGACCACTGGATGCTTTTATGATCATCAGTAACATCTGTCTAATAATATGCAGTCTAAGACCAGGATAATAGTAATCAACTTCCAGGTTAAAATAATTGCCTGTGAAGGTCAGAAAGGAATTCTGTTTCCAACCCACACATGCACAGTCTAGTCCATAGCTAGGTGCAATACGGTGAGGAGGTTGTCACTTTTGTTTGGACTGCCACATATAGTGGCTGCTGAAGAAAAGTAAGTAATGTTAGGTGGAGCAATATTTTGATCCTACCCACAAAAGGGTTGCAGACCATTCAGCACTGAACATGAGCTGTCCATAGAATTAATAGAGACAAGCCACCAGGGAAAAAAAAAAAAGCAAGCAAAGAAATAGGCAACATCTCTAAGAAAAAGCTTTTGAGGACAGTTGAAGATAAAAAACAAAATAGAAAAAATACTTAGACTAGTCGATAAGTGAATTATAAACACTGGGTATATGGACATTCTTTGGAACTAACAAAGGATAGATTTTTTTTTATGACTAATCAGATGGAAGTTTGGGGCTTTAAGAATAAAAGTCAAAATATTTCAAATGTCCTAAAATTGTTTTATTTTTACTTATAAACAGCTACACCAAAGATCCAGTGCTAACAGTTAGGCCACCAATCCATTTGTGATTTTGGATGATCTCCGATGCTAAATCTTTAGGGCTGACAGCTCCAGCCCAGCAAGCACTGAGGCATGAATGGCTGTTACCAATTTTTAAGATCCAAGTCCATACACAGAATAAATCTGATGACCGGAAATGGTTTATGCAATGGATTAAACACGCATTCTCATTGGGAGAACACAGGTTTACAAAGAAGAAACCCATTTCCCCCTGAGCTTTAGTGAAACATCTAAAGCAAAATTTTGAAAGAGAAGGGGAAAGAGTGTGGCAGAGAGGATTTTAGCACTTTGTGAAATTGTGGACTGAAAGGAGTCTTAAGTTTAAAAGAAAGCAGCTGGCCTGTACCTTGTACAAAGTGCTCTTTGACAGTCAGATTCAGCAGAACACTTAAGCATGAATTTAACTTTATTATGAATAAATCAATGGATTTTGAGCATGTGTTTACAGTTAAGCATGTGTTTAAATGCTTTTCTGAATCAGAGCCAAAACGATTTCTGTTAATACTTTATTTCCATAATCCAGGTCAGGTAACTATTATTAGGAAACATAATAAGCCCTCTATTTATATAAAGATATGTTTTCTCTCATCCATATTATTGTTTTCAAGATGCCAATGTAGGAATGGCCCTTGTTGGCCTATCATGCTGTTGTATTATATCATCGGCAGACCCTCTCTAAAGAATGGGCACCATAAGTGGGGCCACTTGGGTTCCTGAGAAAGAAGCAGATGTGGCACTCATGATGAAAGGAGGGAGAAATCAAAGCTGGATATTTGAGGGAGATGAATGCTACCATAAAATGGTGGTGGGGAAGCTATATGTAAGACACCTAGGGCCTTATCCTTCATCCCTTGTCCAATCAACTCTCTCATTTATTTCAGAGGCTTTGGGTGGGAAAAGACGCAGGATCTGACCACTAATTGTGTAAGTATATAGGCCTGATTCATCACTGTTTCACTCCAGTTTTATACTGGTGTAGCTCTATTGATTTCAGTGGAGTTACACTGGAGTGCTAGCAGCATCAGTGAATCAGGGCCATTGTTTCTTTATAATGTACATTAAGGCAAAATATTTCACATCCCTAGAAAATAGCAATTAGAAGTCCTGGGATGAAATCCTGGCCCCAATTGAATCCAGAAGAGCTTTGCTTTTGACTTCCCTTCCAGGATTTCACCCCCTGTGTCTGAAAAGAGCAACAGAGTTACTGTAACATTATTTGAAACATGTAACTAAAAGTGTTAAAGTTTTCTTACCGAGAGGTGGTCCATGTGTTATAAGAATATCTATTCCATCTGGAATAAGGTTCCATTTCTCTAATAGTGCTTGGCCTCGTGGAAGATTAAAGCCCCAGCCATAAAACCAAGGTTGCCTGCCAAAAGAGAAGGAGAATGTCTTCAATGCTACTCATGTCCATTGGTCATCTAATTAAAAAATGGAGACTGATTCTCTACTATGATGGAATTTGGTGACACAAATTAGCATTGCTTTTCTTTCCGCAGTGACACCATATCTGCATACAACCATAATTATTTAATATGTGTGGGAAATCAACAAGTTTATCAGCTTAAATATATAGTAAAATAGGTATTGCATTCTTCTAATTAGATTGAGAGGTAACTACTATAGGAGTTGGAGTACCTTACGTAGTACTGTATCTGGAGTTCCATTATATCTATCAGACCTTCACTCTGAGATGTGTGTGTGTGTGTGTGAGAGAGAGTATTATATTATATCATGGCCTGACTCCCACTTTCTCCCCGATCCTACAGTTGACCCCTGCACACATACAGATCCAATTACAGAGTTGGGGCAATAATCTGTACTGTGTTCTGTTAATTTTGTAAGCATCACACCAGAACAAACTTGTTTATTAAATTCATATGTACAATTTTCCTCTGTCATCTACCATGTTAATTGTTTTTAAAATAAGATTTTACATATTCAAGACTTAATATCAGATGAGAATTTATGTTGGTTTTTTTTAAAAAAAAACACATTATTAAATAGTGGGATTATAACAGAGCCAGTCAGAATATAATTGATTTGCCTATGTAATCCCATTGATTAAAAAGCTATATTTCATGGTAATATCACTGTGGCAAATTATGACTTGCTGGTGATGCTACAAGTTATGAAATGTGGAACTGGTTTTGGCTTGGTTTTTTTTTGACTGACTGACTGGTGTTCTGGCCATATCCATATATGAAGAGCAACAAACGGGCTGCTGTGAATTAATAACATTTATGATAATTGCAGCCTTAGTCTTTATAAATATGTAAACATCAACCAGAGTTCCCCTTCAGACCTTACTTTGCTGAAGAAAGCTTTCCACTCCCTCATTGCATCAAAAGGAAAAAGCGAGATTTCTTTAAACAAATTCTTTGTATCATGTATAGTAAAGGCAAAAGAAAATGCCCATGAAGCTATTATTCATCCTCTTCCATTACTGATGCTTGACTACCACCTCAGAAATTAACACGTTGTCTGCAATCTTCATGATCATATATTTTTCACGTCTCCTTTCAGAATGCTGTTAGACATATGTATATTGAAGAAAACAACTGAAACACATTACATACTAGGAGAAATGAAATGACACAGGCTATCTTAGAAGGGGGAAGCAAACTGTAGTCAAAAAGTCCTCCTAACACAAGCAGAGTTTCTGTGGAAAGTTCCCCCTTCTTGCACAGATCAGAGACCCAGTTTCTCTAGAGCCAAAGGTTTGGGGCTCTGCAGCATTGATTGGGGATGGTGTCAAGCTAAGAGTGAGCCCATATCATGGTTCTGCACAACCCCTTCTCTTGGCTGTCAGGCTTCTGTGTGAAAACCTAACGGGAAGTTACGACTGTTGCAGCTTGACCATCAACGTATCTCTCTTGGACAATGGGAGGCAAAGAAGGTGAGTTCAGGAAAGAAAATTAGTGGCAGCAAGGCTCCATTAGGAGACATGCTCACAAGAATGGGGTTGGCTGGGAAGCTATACCTACCAAAGGGAGAATCAGGCATAGAACAGTACGTTTCAGATCAGAGTTCTCTGGTACGCGTTTACCTTTCAGCAGCTTTTTCCTAATAGTGTACTCTCCCCCCAGGAAGAGTAGCATGTGGCTCTGAGATACATGCTTTCTCACCTTCCCTCTGCTGGGGTGGTAACTGTGCGTTGCCTTATTCTGCAATAAGCATGCAGCCTTATTTACAAGTAAGACTATTTAGTTGTCTTATGTTAAGTCACTCTCGCCCTTGCTTTGCAGCCAGCCTGTATAGTTCCTCCACCTGTAAGAAGACTGGAATCAACTACCTCTATAAATGAAATGTCATTTATCCAGTGAGAGGAAGGATGCTCCAGTGGTTAGGGTACTAGTTGGAGGCCGAGCTTCAATTCCCTGCTCTGCCACTGAGTTCCTGTGTCAACTTGGTCACCGAGGTTCTCAGTACCTCAGTTTTCCATCTATAAAATGAGGATAATGGTTCCCTGCCTCACAGAGGAGTTGTGAGGATAAATATATTGTGAGCTGCTCAGCTATTACGGTAATGGAGACCAGATAAGTACCACAGAGTGCTTGCAGAGTTTTGGCCTGCTTCTTTGAGAAAATACAAGGCTGCCATCCAAATCATAAATGCCAATGACCCTCCTTCACTAGTGCCACACATAAAACACTAAAATGGCTGGTATTCTGGTCCCACACAAAACAAATTTTATTTAGCCACCAAATAAAGTTTGGCTGCAAGCCCAAAACTAGTTTTCCACAAATATTCATATGAACAAAACTTCACTTGCAAAAAGCGAATATGAAAAATGATGCAAATGAGCCAACTCTCACTTGGGTTTCCAACTCACTTGAAATATTCATGAGACGTTTTCCTCCCATTCCTTCCCACTTGGGCCCTAACCAATACCCCTTGGAGTCAGTGACAGTCTTTCAACTGACTTCAGTGGGCACTGGATCAGACCTTCTATTCCCATGCTCTACAGAGATCATCAGTGATTGTGATGCACAAACAGGAAGCAAAATGTAACACAGCTGCTGTGCTCCCCGAGAAATAAATAGAGAAAAATATCAATATTTGCCAAAGACAAAAGGTCAGAAATCAGTATAGAAATAATAGTTATTTTAAAGATACATTGGAACATTTTTTTTAAAAAAGAAGAAATAGTCTTGCCCATTAAAGAACTTGACGGTGTCTAGTTAACACTATTAAATCCGTAGGCTTATGGATCACATATATAGGTGTAAAATCCCAGTGGTATGCCTGTCTTTATAGGCCCAACATATACATACTCACTTTTTTTAAAGTGTGTCTTTCTTTGTGAATAAGCATGATTTGCAGCTTATTTAGATATGGAACAGTGTCCCCCTTTCCTCTTTCCCTTTGTGCATGCAGCGCATATTTGTTTGAGTGAAGGTCTGGTGAGTTATGCATGCTGGAGCTGTTCTTTTGTGAATAGGAAATGTTAGAACTTGTGTGATTTGCCATTATGCTGTCTTTTATGACAATCCCAAGAATGACAGAAATGTCTGGAATATTTCTGGCTAAAATCTGAAGTCCTAGAAAGGATTCAGTGCATAATGTTAGTATTCTTTACATTAAATAAATTTATACACTTTTATGCCCAAACCACACAAAAGTAAAATCATTTTTATGTGCAGAGGGATTTTATCCTCCAGTCTCTTCTTGTGAAATTATATTACAAAACAGCCATTAAAGTTTCTGTGCAGAAAAAAAATCTATCCTTATACACACTAACAACTCTGTGATCTGGAAATCATATAAAGACAACTTTGTCTAATATTTCCATCCATCACAGAACGTGAAAGCAAAGTTATAGAGTTAAGATCTGACACTTTTTTGGATCCTTTTTCTTAGTGTTTGCTCAGTGAAAGTATAATTTCTTTATAAAATAGTTCACATGACTATTTTATGTTCATATACTAAGGAAGAAAAATCTGCTGGGTCTAGAAAAAAAGGGGCAAAAGTTTATCTGGCAATGAAACATATATATCATTAATGTATTTCATGTGAGGAGTGAAGTGTCCATAATTAGCAGTGTACTTTGATTTAGTTTTTGCCTCTTTATACCAAATAGCCTATGTCTCTCAATATCTTATTGAAATTCAATGCTTTTATTATTATGATAGAAAAATGATTGACTACATATAAAGCTGTAGCGAGAAAAATATATTGCAAGTGAATTTGTTTACACACAATTAACCTTATGTTAAAAACATATGAACAAGTTTTACAGGTCAACTCATCTTACATATAAAAATGCCTGGATTATCAAAATTTGTGCTAGCAATTGGATGCTGCTTTATGTACTGAATTTCTGTCTTTCTGTTCTAAAGTAACCATTGGAATAATTTTCTTACAGAATGATGGTTGCTATGACAACCATAGCAAATTTTCCTTTTCTGAAACAGATGTCTCATTTAGTTGAAAATTAGAATGTGAAAAACCCATGGGAAAAATTAATTCAAACTTTAACAGAACACTGACTACAATGTAATCTCTTATAGGTTAACCCCTTAACATCTTTCTGCACTCCTATAGTAACCTTCAAATAAATTCTAATTACACCATTTTAATCTCCTATGATGACCTTCTTATCTATCATTGGCATTTTAGTTTTCTTTGATGTGTGCATTTCTATTACCACAATAACAGAAAAAAAGTTGTCAAACACATTATTGCCTTAATTATTTTTCACTGTTTGTTCTTTTATTCAACCACCATCGGAAAGAGGAACAGTGCAGTATGAGTGTTCTATTCTGCCATTTAAATGGGGTATAACTTAGTTTTACATTTAATTTATTGTACAGGGCTGTGATGCATTACATAGATCTGACCTGTAATTCATGTGAGAATTGATGGTTTGTGTTCTTATACTGGTATACATCTCAAATTGCTTAGCAGATGTACTAATGGGTAGGGGATACATAAAAAAGGTACCAGACTGGACAACCCAAGCAATATACATGTATTCTCCTATCACAAGAAGTGACAGAGTGAAATGTCATTCTTCATGGTTTTAATTTAGCTACTTAACTAAAATGATCCATTCCTACCTTCATCTACACTTACTAGCTAAATATAAAAACCATGATCACTGCAGGTCAGTTACACATGCACCTCTCCAGAATTAGGGAATTAAAAAAACATTCTGATTACTGCATGACCCCTACCTCCTGGAATGCTGGTACACTGTAAGAACTTGGAAACTGCAAATTTTACTGCAGGAGCTCACCAAGAATGTGCAATCAACTGAACCCAATTCTGCAACTGTTACTTACATAACTTGTCTCAATGACTTCAGTGGGACTACTCACATGAGTAAGAGTTGAAGGATCAGACCCAGTGTCTGCAGAGAAGTATGCGTGACACTTGATCTTTCTACCATTGTGGAATACTATTAATCGTATTAAAGGGATGAATGAGTAGTGTCCTGAGTTCACCTTACAAGCAACAACAAAATCGCTAAAGTTTCCACTATGATGTTCTCTCTTCTTGACTGACAGGCACTTCTGTGTCCCATTCAAGCAAGAGAGTGCTCTAGTTTCCTCTTTGCTTATGATATACATTTAAAAATATCACAGTGAAGTGATACTCAGGCTGATCCCCTGTGCAGTATTGGTATTTATCTACTGTAAATGAACAAACAGGTATTGGCCCATCTTCATATAGAAACTCATTAGGAAAATAAATTGGTCAAAGTTAATCCATTCAGCTCCACTCCTATATATAATTATACAACTGCATATATTGAACATTAAATGATTGAGCTATGCATGCCTAACACTATACTAGCAAATATTAGAGGTCAAGGAACATAGGCATCTGATGTACAGTTAACAAACTTGTTGGAAAAATTGCAGCCAAGAGGCTAAGATTGAATCACAGAAGTTAGATCTGGAAAAGATTACTTCAGGTCATCAAGTCCATCCCCCAGGAACCCATACAAGATTTCCTCCAACAGGACGTTTTGTAGTATTTTGTTCAGATTCATTGTAAATCTGCCAAGCAATGGGGCTTCCATTACTTCCCTGGGAAGCTATTCCATAGCCCAATACATCTTACTGTTTGGAAATTCTGACTGATATTCAGCATCAATTTTACCTTTCTCAGAGCAGGTCTACACTTAAAATGCTGCCGCTGCGCTGCTGTAGTGCTTTCGTGAAGATGCTATGATGCTGTCGGGAGAACTTCTCCCATTGGCGTAAATAATCCATCTCTGCGAGAAGCCCTCCCATCAACATAGCACTGCCTACACTGGGGGTTAGGTCAGTATAACTGCATTGCTCAGGGGTGTGGATTTTGCACACCCCTAAGTGATGTAGTTATACCGATGTACATTTATACTGTAGATTTGGCCTCAGTTTCATCTCATTACTCCTAGTTATAGCCCTATGAACCACATTAAATAGCGTCCGTGCTTGCCTGGAGTTTACACCCTTCAGATATTTGTATTCTTATGTCCCTTATCATTGCATTAGTTGTCTTTTAGCCATCCTATATGTTTAACTAGTAAATCTTTCCTCATAAGTCCCTCCAGTCCACTAATCATTTTTGTTGCTCTTCTCTGAGTTCCATCTTCAACTCTCTTCCCAGGTACTCAACATGCATTCACAATCCTGCCACATCTTCTTTTGCTGGGGTTGGTTGATCCCACATGAACTATTAATGGGAAATCAAAAAGGTTCTTACTGTGCTAACATTTGACCTTGTACCCAGAGGGGAGAAGACGATGTTGAATGGGCCTAACGTAGCTATTAAACACTTCGGGATAAGCAACTTTGACAGGACAGTGTTTGCTTAGATGCTTTTCTATGGCATGCATCATCTTAGCACATGAGTACCTCACAAACTTTCATAGAAATGTAGGGCTGGAAGGGATCTTGAAAACTCATCAAGTCCAGCCCCCTGCGCTGAGGCAGAGCAAAGTAAACCCAGACCATCCTTGACAGGTGTTTGTCCAACCTGTTCTTAAAAATCTCCAGCGATGGGGATTCCACAACCTCCCTTGGAAGCCTATTCCAGAATGTAACTATCCTTATAGTTAGAAAGTTTTTCCTAGTATCTAAACTAAATCTCCCTTGCTGCACATTAAGCCCATTATTTCTTGTCCTATCTTCAGTGCACATGGAGAACAATTGATCACAATCCTCTTTATAACAGCCCTTAACATATTTGAAGAATGTTATAAGGTCCCCCTCAGTCTTCTTTTCTCAAGACTAAACATGCCCCATTTTTTTTAACCTTTCCTCTTAGGTCAAGTTTTCTAAACCTTTTATAATTTTTGTTGCTTATCCTCTGATCTCTCTCCAATTTGTCCATATCTTTCCTAAATTGTGGTGCCCAGAACTGGACACAATAATCCAGCTGAGGCCTCACCAAAACCAAGCAGAGAACAATTACCTTCATGTCTTACATATACACCCCATAATAACATTAGCCTTTCTAGGAATTGCATCATATCGTTGACTCATATTTGATTTGTGGTTCACTATAACCAACAGATCTTTTTCAGCAGTTGTACTGCCTATCCAGTTATTCCCAATTTTGTAGTTGTGCATTTGATTTTTCTTTCCAAGTACATTGCACTTGTCCTTATTTAATTTTATCTTGTTGATTTCAGACCAATTCTGTAATTTGAATTCTGATCCTATCCTCCAAAGTACTACCAACCCCTCCCAGCTTGGATCCATCCACAAATTTTATAAGCATTCTCCCCACTCCATAACCCAAGTCATTAATGAAAATGTTGAATAACACCAGACTCAGGACAGGCACCTGTGGGACCCTACTAGATATGTCCTCCCAGTCTGACCGTGAACCATTTATAATGACTCTTTGAGAGTGGTTTTTCAACCAGTTATGCACTGACCTTATAGTAATTGCATCTAGACTGCATTTCCCTAATTTGCTCATGAGAATGTCATGTGATACTGTGTCAAAAGCCTTATTAAAATCAAGATACATCACATTTACTGCTTTCCCTATCCACTAGGCCAGTAATCCTGGCAAAGAAGTAAATTAGGTTAGTTTGATTTGTTGTTTGTTTGGATTTGTTTGTTGTTGACAAATCCATGCTCACTATTCCTTATAACCCTATTATCCTCTAGGTGCTTACAAACTGTTTAATAACTTATTTTAATGTCTTTCTAGGTACTGAAGTTACTAGGTGTAACTCATTTTGTGCCTTATCCTTTCTGATTTTGTCCCTACATGCTTGTGCTATTCTTTTGTACTCCTCCTTAGCTATTACTTCATGTTTCCACTTTTGTAGCAGTCCCTTTTGATTTTTTAGGTTATTAAACAGCTCCTAATGGAGCCATTTTAGCTTCTTACTATTCCTATCTTTACTCCACACTGGGAGGGTTTGCATTTATTCCTGTAATACTGTCTCCTTCAGAAACTGCCAGATCTCTTGAATTCCACTTAGATTATCTTCCCATGGGACCTTACCTACCAGTTCTCTAAGTTTGTTAGTCTGCTTTTTTAAAATCCATTGTTCTTATTCTGCTGCTCTCACTCCTTCCTTTCCTTCCTGAGTGGGGTTTAGAGAACAGAAATAAATGCACTTCAGAGATGGCTGATGAGAATGAGTAGAAGCATAGAAAAACTTCCATATGAAAGCAGTTGAAAAGACTGGAATTGTTTACATTTAAAAGGAGATCTATAAAAGGGGACATGATGGGGTATACAAAATAGTTCATTGTATGGGGAAGGTAGATCAGGCACTTATAGACACTATTGCTCTTAAACAGAAGAGCAGAACACTAAATAAATGAACTGAAGGGCAGCACATTTAAAACTAATAAAGAGGTACTTTTTCACATGATGCATGATTGGCCTGTGGAACTCATTGCCACAATATATCAGAGAGGCCAAGAGGTCAGCAAGATTCAAAAAGAGATTGGGCATGTATATGTGTACTAAGTTAGAACAGCAAGAACTAAAATAACGAGATCATTGGAAGGGACATAAACTCTTCATGCTTCAGGGCATATACCATTCTCTAACTGGTGTACTTTAGAAATGGAGTTTCCTGGGGGTAGGTTATTCTATAACTACCTACTGCAGGGTTTCTTGTACCTTCCTCTGAAACAGCTGGCTCTGGTCACTGTTGGATTCAGGATCCTGGACTAGATGGACAATTGATCTCATCTGGTATGGCAACTCTTATGTTGCTGTGTTTGTAATATATCTTCACACACACCTATGAAGTAGGCAAACATTATCACCACCATTTTAAAGAGGGGGATCTGAGGCAGAGAGAGTAAGTGACTTGCCCAATGTTCCACAGAAAGTTTGTGGCAAAGTCATGAATTCAGGTTAGATTTCCTGAATATCAGTCTAGTGCTTTAACCTCAACAGCATCTTTTCACCATTGTTGTGAATCTTGCAGTACCGCTGCTTTTGCTATACATGGTCTGTGGATAAAAAACTACAGTATACATGTCTGTCATTTCTGCAACTTTCAAAACAGCCAATTTTAAAAAAAAGAGACAAGAAAGCAGTTCAAAATCAAAATAGGGCCCGTTGTCAGTAATTTTTTTTCCTATTCTAGTTACACATGAAATCATTCATCTTTTGTTTAATGAAGGACTTCATACATCTCTTACTCAAAAGAAGAAAGACTGAATAGTGATTAATATGAATTGATCATTTCTAAACATTAATCTGTTATAAAACAATGAAAAATAAAATGAAATCTATTTTATCTCCATAACAAGAAAAAGCAAGATAACAGGTAAGGAAAAAAATTCATGAAATGCTGATTTTTAAAACAAGCCAGTACCAATGGAAGTAAATTCTTTCATTGTGCTAGAAGCCAAATGGAAAAAAAAAATCACTCAAACTTTAATGATGAACAGGACTAAGATGCTAAAGAACTCATTTAAAGATAAAATCCTATGACTACTTAGTAGTGTTACCAGATGGCCCAATATTATCAGGACCATCCTGATATTAGGAGCTTTGTCTTAGATACGCAACTATACTCCCCCGTCCTAAAAAAGTGCCCTGATTTTCACACTTGCTATCTGGTCTAGAGACTCAGCACTGTCTAGTGGACTGAGCATAGCACAAAGAAGCTTATTTCTTGAGATCTTAAGAATTGGTTCCTCAATTTCTCATCTCCAGACTTATTCCCAATATACGAATTCCACCAGGTCCTCAAGGCTACACACAGCAAAGTGGCCCTTTAGTATGGAATCATTTCTTCAAATGCTGATAAGTGGCATAGCAGCAAAGGCAAACAAGAGCATGAGAGGTGGATCAGCACTATTTTTGATGTCCCACAGTCCACTTGGACATTATGACCAAATGTAAAGCTCCTCAGGAGTGAACCAATCAGCAAGGGAAGTTTCATCCATGCATGGATCCCTTTACAGCTTTTTTTTTCACTGCCAAAAGAAATGGCCTCCTTCCACTTTTGGAGATCTCATGGAGTAGGATTGGAGCCGCCCTAAAGAAATCAACTATAGTCTTCTCTGACCTTATCCTCAAGGTCTTCTCTTCTTCTTTATATGGCAATCGGGCTGAATACGAGAGTCTGCTCTGGAGAAGGGTGAATGGGTGGGGCTTAGAGGAACTCTTAATGAGCCATTGTGCCGGTATCACAGGGTGAAATTCACCCTTGTGTAGAGGGCCAGAAACAGACCTTTCAACTGCTTAAATCCCATTTACTTCAGCAACGCATAGACCTTGTGCTGGCCCTTTGCACAGGGGTGAATTTTTTCTACAGGGAGGAAATATCACCCCAAATAAAGATTAGCCCCTGTGGCTATAAAGCACGAAGTATTCGCGAAACTTCCATGGACATGCTGGGGCTATTTTAGATGGAACAAGACCAATCAAGATTAAGTGCATTCAAAATCCAATAAAAAAGGCCTGAACAGTAGCCACTTCTCAGTTTAGTATCTCACCAGATTTACATTTTTCTTTCAAAATTCAAGAAGTAATTAGACCATATGGACCTGCTCCCTGCCAATTTTGTTTTTTTAGAAAAATCAAACCCATTTTGAGTTAAATGAGCATAAAAATGCTTCCAAAACCAATAAATTATGAGTGCATCTATATGTATAAAGTATATTATTTTTAACACTTATAATTTAGCAACAGCTGAACTTATTTCTTGTTAAAAAAAAAAAAAGTTCCTATGCTGACACCTTGTGTGCCAAGTTTCCACCTGAACTGAACTAAAACAGCTCTGTTAATAATTTCCTGGAATCTTAAATTCACCCTTAACTATGGTAGTGCAAACTCATTGCTATGATAATTTTCAATACCTGAAGCTTACGGCTTGAGATGGTTCCTATTATAAGAGCACAAGAATGTTCAGCTTAGCTGACTAGGAATTGTGACATATCCTTTTAAGAAGAAACATATGTGCAAGACCTTCAGCTGGTGTAAATCACATAGCTCCATTGACTTTGACGGGGCTATGTGATACTAACCAGGGGAGATTTGGCCCATAATGCTTTGCAATACAACTTCTGATATTCCTGTATCATGGCTGGGGAAGGGAGTATTTAACAATGATTGATTTACATTTTAACAAGTAGATTTTAAAAGCCACACAGGATGCTTCATGATATTGTTGAGTGACCACATGGTCTCTTCCTTGGGCATGAGCACAAGCAGGCGGAGTCCCCAGAATGATGATACAGGCATGAGTTCTGTAGCAGCACACCATATAATTGTTACTGTAGGTGGGGGTCAGAGGCAGCTCCACTTCTGCGGCTGCTGGTGCTGACTCCTTCATGTTCCTCCCCACCCCCTTACCGGCAGAAAGCACTTGTCCCCCCACCCTTCCTCTCAGGGTTACTTGCAGAGTCAGGGACCCTTCCCTGGAGGAGCCACGTCCGTTAGGGACTGTCTGTGGATGTGCCCCACACACACGCAGACCCATCTAGCACAGTCACTCTGTTACAATATAAAACTGCTGCTCTCCTTATTGGCTCCACAAGAAGGGGTGACATAATGTACTCTTCCTCCAGAGCAAGGCGGAGCAGGGAAAGAACTGTGATACGGTGCCTCGCGATTTTGGTCTGTTCCTGGGGTGGTGCAGCTCAGCGCTGCCTTTCACTCAGGGCAGATTGTAAAATTACAACCTAGTCCTTTGTACATGCATCTATTGTGCCTGAATTTAAAGAGATGTATGCAAGCTGTTGTGAACAAGCTGTGGTGAAATGGAAGTGATCCTCGGCTGGGATAAATCTTTATAGCTCCATGAAAGTCAATGGAGCTAAGACAATTTACACTGGCCGAGGATCTACTTCCAGGAGTGGTGTGTCTCCAAAGCGGTTATATGTCTGTGTTTTCCTGACTTGGAATATTGTCAAGAGACTCGTCACTGATCCCAACTAAAGACAAAGCCCAGCAGATAACAGTTGGCATTAGGGGATTTACATCTTCCTCTGAAACATCTTGCAGTAGCTGCTGTCTGAGAGTGGGGATCCCATTACAGATGGGCCATTGGTAGCTGGAATTTCTTTTGTTAATGCAAAAATAAAAACACTTTAAATTTAAAATCAGTTCTTGCTCACAGAATTAAACTTCTAAATAAATGTAAAAAATAAAAGAGAAAATTGCTCTTGGGCATTGCTGTTTCACTCTTGTGGTTTATGAACTGCGTGAAAGTGAAGCATTCCCTGTAGTAAAATTACAGGTCTCTTATTCTATAGGTCTTAAATTAAAAAATAACTGAATCCAAAGTAGGTAGTTTACTGGATCAGAAAATTCAATTATTTCTGTTAAATAACTGAAATTGAATTATTTTACCCAAATACAACATACCACTAATAATTACTGTCCAAGAAAGGACATTTTCCCACTAAACTAATTAAATCAGGGTGGTATATTTTTCTACTATCCTCAAATTGAACTAAAACTAAAGATAGTTGTACTGAAGTAAGCAAATGCAAATTTCATTCATAGAAAAATCTTACAGAATATTAGAGTTACCCAAATGTGGACAAAGATATTATAGTAAACAACGTTATTTTAGCACCCACGAAAACATACTCAGAAAATAACCACAAACAATATAAGTATATAGGGATACACAGTATACACACACACACAATTCTTCACGGACTTGCACTTTGTGAAGTCTTTTTGTAGCTGTGAAACATGAGTGCAAAGTGGGTGTAAAATGCTGCCACTCAGATTTGGTAACCATTTAAACTTACTTTGCACACATGTAAATGACAACGTGCAGTACAGTGAAGCATCAATCCTTATCTATAATACACAAATACAAATGGGTATGTAATCTGCAAGGTGGTTTAACTGTTTTCCCCTTAAACCTGTCACTGTTCCAGAACTGAGTATTACCCATCCTCAGCCTTGGGCTAATGTAATTTTGGAGAGAAATCTCATTTGGGAGGAAATATTTTGTGGCAGGTTGATTAAAAATAAAAGAGCAGGTATTTGAAGCTGCTCAGAGGCTTGAACTGTTATCAGAAATCTTGGGAGAATATAATAGTGGGCAGAGTGCAGCTAAAGTGCTCAAGAGTGCATGATAAAAGTGATTTATCATATGGTTCTGCAATTTATCTCCATTACATATGTGGGGTATGATATGTATAGTATTATATATACCCAATCACTCCTAGCGTATATCAAAACTATAGGGTAATACCTGACTATGTTTGTTTAATGTGTAATGGAAGACTAATCTTGAGTAATGGGAGTTCAGATTTTTGTTTTACATTTTTTTCTTTTTTCAGCACTGTAAATGCAATTTTCTTACTATGTCAGTCACTTGACTGAATACCACAGTACAAATTAAGGATTGTATCTTGAGTTCAGTGGAACTACTCCCCTTAGTTAAGGAATTCATGTGCATAGTGTTTGTAAGATGGTTCCTGTATCTCCTACATTTCCAAGTGATCTAATGAAAACTTTTTCCAAAAAGTTTTACTGTTCAAAATGCCTTCATTTTAAGCAATATGCCATTAGCCCAAGAAACAGATTCAGGCAAAAACTTGCTAGTTAGTTTATATGGTTTTACAGTAATAAATACAGGCTATAGGCACTTCTCAAGTCTTACTTTTTGCCATTTGAGAATTTTTTACATTTTAAGTGTTATCCCATATGAAAAAACCTGAACATCTGAATTTAATAGCTCATCAAAATAATTTTTGCAAGAAGTGCCATTTGTATGATCTTCCAGATGCTGCAAATTAAACTATAGTGTGTTATGGTTTTAAGCATTTTTTAGAAACAGCACTTTCCAAAAATGGAATATCGTTTCTTATAAGTACAGAATGGGGGGCTGGGGAGTGTCACTCTAGCATTCCATTAAAATATCATTAAACCTGGTTTTACATGCCCCAGACTGTAATTAATATCTTTTAACAGGATGATCAATTTTGTTTTCTCTTTTCTAAACATGTTCCTATTCCTTATGCATCTGCCGCATTTTGTCTTCCATATACTGAACACCTGAAATAAAACATCTTCAGCTTTCTCACCATGCTACAATCATATCAGGCTTAAGATGTCAAACCTTTCCCCAAAACACCAGTATATATGATATGCCTCAATTTTCAATAACTAGGGGAGTCTATTATTCACACTCATGATTTTTCATTTTCCTCGAGAACCATGTCAGTCTGCCTAAATTACTCATTATATTGCATACCTCAAATGGATCAGTTAAGAAACAGCTCCAATCCCATGACGTTAAACAACAGAGAACATCCATCTTTTTAAAAAAAAAAATTTCTGAGCTATCAAAACCCAGCATCCTGTAACAGGCACTGCCAGAGCTAGACATTAAAACATGCAACTAGCTTAAAAATCTAATTAAACTGAGATCTGCAGGAATTTTAAATTGCAATTTTCTTTTTGCTTAAGGTAGCAATACTGAGGTAATCCTGCTCTGATAAACCCTATTCTTAACTGCTAAAGAACTGGAAGTGGGGAAGGGGGATGTAACATAAGATGAAAATCTCCTTTTTGTATAGAAGCCTCTGTGTCATTCTGCCCCAGAGCACAGGATGGAGTGCCCATTTATGTGTGGGTGAGAGAGAGAAAGAGAAACATAAAGAAATACAGAAGATTTTCTCAGATCACTTTGCATAAGTCTACACCCCAGTTGGGACCATGCCTCCCAGCCCAGGTAGACAGATACGCACCAGCTCCGCTCAAGCTAATGCACTATAAATAGCAGTGTGGCATGGTCTAGGCCCCTAAGCTTGGACTCACAGGGTCAAAAGTGGGCTTGTACTCAGGTGGCTACCCATGCTGCAACATCCACACTGCTATTTTTAGCACCCTAGTTCAGGCAGGGTTCGCATGTGACTGTCTACCCAAGAGGGCAGGCATGCTCCCAGGTGTGGTGTAAATGTACCTTTTGAGGCAGAACAGCAATTGGAGTATTTTGTTTGAATTTTAGAAATAGAAATCTGAGATTTACCGTCTAATATTGCTGCTGCTGTACCTGTGAGGCATAGTCCCGATGGGGGAGGACTGATGGTATGTTAAATGGAGTAAATCTTTGATTTTAATAAAATTTCATTTTAATTGATGTGCACCTCAATGACTGTAAAGATTTGTACAAGGCCTGGGAAAACAAACATTAGATGATTCATCACTGGCAAAATGAAAGTGCATCCCTCTCACAAAATGAACCGATAAATCTTTGTTACATTATTTTACTGATGGAGACCGAACTCAGTGAGGAATGAAAGACTCTGATAACTGTATTTGGTAAGGTGGAGAGAAAAGAGAGAAGGCACTGAAAAGGAGACTCAGATTGAGGAAGGGTGTGAACTGGTCTAAAGCAAAAGCAAGCCAGACTAAATTTTCACTTTGCCATTTTACCAAAATGATTATTAATTGTGTAACTGAAGTTACCATTCCCCTCCCTGAATGGATGTAGCAGAGCCCTACAGCACAATCAGAGCTACAAACTCAAGACTACAATGGAATAGTTAGCTTGACTAAAGCAAGCAGGACTCAGCTCATCGTAGGTACACTAAATCAAGAGTCACTGAATCAAGTAACAGCTAGGATCAACATTACAAATACTGAAGTGGAGCGGGGATTTTGATCATTAGTGGCCGGATCTTCTCCTGTGTTATGGTTGCTTTGTGCCACTATGACAACTGATGGAAAGTAAAGCCTGAAGACTGCTCTGTTTTATGGCAGGGATCAGCCACACCACACTCCTGGGCTTTACCAAGCAGAGTAAAGGATCTTGACTTACAGGTAATTAATTTGTGCCACTGGATGCCTATTATCAGAACAAAACACTTCCCCATGAACTGGGAGGAGATTGTATAAGAGCTGTGTTGCTTCCTGAAAATAGGTGCGGCCCTTATTCAGTCAACATACAATAAGGGTTTAGGGAAGGGACAACAAAAAATTAAAGTCCAAAATGGGCAACACTCATTGCAGGTCAAATGCTTGTGAAGGTTTACAGGGTGAAATTAACCTTTGCCTGCCACCCACCCCACGGGGGTAATAATAGTTTCTGAAGTTCCAGGTTGCCTGGAACAAAAGGATACAGGAGGGGATGGGAACAATACACACTAGAAAAATGTAAATGCTGCCAAAAGGAAAATGAGGAAACATTTCACAAGGATACTCCCCTCCAAACAATTCCAACGCAAGCAAAAAATCCAGTCTTCAGGTAACAAGTGCTGCAGAGAATCTCATGCTGAGGACTTCTTCAAGCTACCCAGAGCAACACGTTATTCAGACTAATGGATCTCACATTTCATAATAGTGATTTGATTTTCCTTTCCATTTTCCACAGGGGATGTGATGTGAAAATAGGCCACAGAAGGGATACAGAACTTTTTTCTGCCACACTGCATGTTTGGGTCAGGACACAAATGTTCCTTTATGACCCATCTACAACATTGCACAATTGGTCAGGGGCATTATGAGGTTTTAGGTACTGTGATTATTGTTGGCTGGTGGTTTGTGGGTCGTTGGTTTATCTTGCCATTTCTCCTCCTTTGATGGATCAAGTATTGCCAAAGGTGGTACCTCAATGATCAATGGTCTGATAAGTGTGTCAAATCCTATGTTCCCAAGGAAGGGAAACTTACACTTAGGCTGTACACAGACCACAGCAGTATTGCTTTAGTCTAGGTGAAGCTTTATACTGAAGTTTTGTGGCAATGGCAAGGTAGTGGAAATCGTGAGGGCAAGGACATAACTCTTGCCATCCACAAATGGCTTCTGATTTGAGAGCAGGAGAGAGATGTGGGGCTGGAAGGGACCTCAAGAGGTCCATTAGTCCATTCCCCCTCGCCCCCCACGTTGAAGCAGGATTAAGTATACTTAAAAATATATAATTCTAAGTATACTTAATCCTGCTTCAGCATGGGGGGAAGGACTAGAGGACTTCTTGAGGTCCCTTCCAGCCCTACATTTCTATGAGTCTTTGATTCTATTATTACTGATTCAAAGACTCTCCAAGTTGCTGCTACTCATCCACTAATCATACAATAAATGAACAGAAAATAGTGTGCTCATCAATTGTGTTATCAAGGAAAAATCACCATATAAGCCACAAAAGCAACTTTAACTAAATTCCAAATATTCTGCAAAGGATAGACAAATTTTAAGGAAAGGGAAGGAAATCTCTTATAAAACCAGGAAATGTTATTTACAGTCTATTTAGCTCAGGACATATTTCATTCTCATACCATTGGAATCTTGTACAGCAGAGAAGCAGCTACAACAACATGCAAGATCACACATGCAAGTGTAGATCAAGCAAGATTTGTTCGTGTTAATATGAAAACCTACAGGCACCAGTGAAGCTGTTTATTTCCACATGGTGCTTCTGTCTCGGAGACAAGGCAATTAATTCAAGCAAACACAGTAAGGGCAACATTTTCCTGATGTTAGACACAGTGCAAAGTCCTCCTCGCCACTTAAGCTCCATATTGGGGAAGAGGATGATGCTGGCAAAGTGGCCATGTGGGTGGAGGCCTCTGCTCCCCCTTATGCCAGCTCAGCACAGTTTCCCTGTCTGTACATACACACCTACCTCTGAAGGGTATTTTGAGGATTAATGTCTGTAAAATTGCTTTGTTCAGATAAAAAAATAGGCATTCTGAACAATCAGATGCTCGGTGTCTCCAGTTCGGTGCCTGATCACTGGGGCACCAGAAATGAGTGGACATTTTTTTAAATTTTTGCCTTCATTTTTCTCAGACTCCCTCATCTAAAAAATGGGGATAATAATGTCCTCCTATCTCATAAGGTTTTGTGGAGAAAAATTCATTAAGGTTTGTGAAACACTCAGATGCTATGGCGACAAATGCCATAGAAACACCCATGAGGCAATTAATTCTGTATTCAGTGTTGAGTTTGGCTAGCGTGTGGTAAATAAGGTAGGCACCGCACATCTTAGGAATCATGCAGATATAAAGAAATACAGTACTGAACAGCTACTTCATCATCCATCCTGTGCATTAATGAAGCCAGGGTTCTCTAGAAAAAAATAATATGTGATCATGTAATTAAAGATGGTCTCATAATGCGTATTCACATTGGGTTAAATACAGGTTGCACAGGCAACCTTAATTCTGGAATTTCCTAATACTTGAGTGCTTGACTTTGCATAATTAATAATACTCTTTTAGTACAATTGGCACAGGGTGGCACTGCCCTTTAAGGGGAAAGAGGCCAGTGAACCTAGGACTGCTCAGCTGACCCCCAGCTATAAGAGATGGAACATGGGCCCTGGGAAGAGCATGGGTGAGTCAGGCCTGAGAGGCAGTCAGGAAAGGGGCAAAGAGAGCTCTTGCTGTCTGCCCTCTGGCACTAGGGAGATAGGCCAGAGGCCAGGAGGCTGAGGTAGTGGAAGCAGGAACAGCAGGAAGTTCCCTGAGAGTGGCTGGCAGAGTCCCCTGGGAGGAGAGGCAGCAGTAGAAACCTGCTGGGGGAAAAAGGACTCCAGCAACAAAGCTCTGGGAGGTGGGACTCAGTTCACACAGGATGGGAGAATCCTGTCATGATCCCTGAAGCAAGAGAAATTGAGAGAGGCAAAGGGGAAAATCATCAGGGAGCTACAGCCCACAGTGAGCTGAGGAACTGTTTGTCAGGTTTTTGCCTATGTTTGAGAAATAGAACTGCCTGCAAAAGAGAGACTGGGTATAGCAGAAGGTCCCTTTTGGGCTGAGGACAAGCCAGCACCCTACAGTACATTTTTTTATATGTAATCTATGCTGTGACACACACACACTTTTCTAAAACAGCTTTTAATAGCTTCCATTGTTTCAATATCCCCATACAGTGATTAGGTCTGTTGTGTGTTTCAGTGGATGGCCTCTTAGCCGTAATACCCAGGAGAACCCCAGCTTGATGAGGCAATGAAGACCTGCTTTTATGCTAAACTGTTGTACTGTTTTCTCATCTGAATTTCCCCAGTACATTTTTCTGTGTTGTCTACCTGCTGTATCCTGTCTGACACAAAATCATAAGCCCTCTGGGGCAGGTACTTTTTTGTTAATGTTTGTATAGCGCCTAGCACAATGAGGTCTAGATCCATAATTGGGGTTCCTATGTGCTACTGAAATAAAAATAATAAAAATAAATCATTGAAATATCTCCTTCTTCCTTTGAAAGATTTAGAAATCATAATTGCTGTCACATAGCTTTTATACTTTAAAAAAAATTGGATTAATTTATGAATTAGTTTAAACTTTCTCAAAATAGCCAGAAATAAATGATGGAACGTATACTATTTTATAACTCTGAAACTTACTGACTTGCAATACTTTCTAATAGGGAAGCAGACTCTTCTTTTTACATCTCCAATGATAGCCTTTTAAAAGTCAACAATATCCAGTAGCATTTTACACACAGTTATTACCTGTTCTAAGATTATCAGTGTGGTAAATGTTGGCTTTTTAATGGCAGCTATCCTACTTTATGTCATGATCTGTTTCAAGATGGCTGCTTCCTGTCTGAATAACAATTATATATTAATATAACAATTATATTTAAGACTATTAAAATTTTAGTTTAGTGACTAAGAACCCAATCTGGAAGTTAATGGGAGTTTTGTCACTGATTTTGAGATGAGAAGGATAGTGTTTTATCTTCTTTGTGGTTAGACAAAGTGATTGTCTTTTCAAATATATTGAAGGACAGATGATATTAGTATACAAGTGCAATTAATAACATTAGCCAGACACAAGTGGTACAAATTGAAAGGCTTTGGGAGACTGGCAAGATATATAAACAAATCCAGCTCTCATGGTTTACTTTGTAACTAGAACAACTTCAACTTGTACAGTTAAGGATATGTATAACGTAAACAATAAAAAAGTTGGCATGTCTCTAGCACCTTTTATCTGAGATTCTTAAAGTGCTTTTCAAACATGAACTAGCCTCACCTACCTCAGCGATGTAGGACACCTGTGATTATACTCATTTTTATAGTAGTACTAATGGAGGCACAGGGTCAGTGATACAGCCAGGAACAGAAACCCAGGAGAGTACTGACACTCAGCCCCAGTTCCAACCACTAGGCAATGCCTCCTTCAATCAGATGAAGTGCAATGGAAAATGAGTAATTAGTCCATCTATATTCAGAATAATAATTGATAAAGATTTCTTGTAGGGTTTTTTAGAATTAAAAGGGCTCAGAACTAGACTACATATATCCAAAACCAGCACATGGGAACATTAATTGGGAGAGATTTAACTAAACCATTTTAAAAGCTAATTTATATACATAATCTAAAGAGCTGGCATTATTTAAAGAAAGTATTTTAGGAGACTCAGCAAGAAACTACAAGAAACTCAGCTTTCTTGCTGAACTCTGCAGGAAAGTTTTAGGAACTATTTTAAGGGATCAATGAGGTCTTTGGGGATTATCAAGAACATAGAGTTTTGTGGTGTAAGGCAAGAAAAAAATCCAAGCAAAGTTTTCACTAGCCTCCTGTAATTCTTTTGAGATTATCATTACTATTGTGTATGAAGGGACTGATATTAATTTCCCAGAAAGGCTCAGACAAATGTTCCATGTCAGGATGCATGAGGTTTAAAAATAGGAATACACTTTAGTTAACTTTTATTTTAACATTCATAATTATTGCTCATAAAATTATCCAGCACTTTTAAAATCCAGCCACATTAGATGGTTAGAGCTTAACCCACACTGCTTCTCTCCTTATGCTTTCTGTTAGTTTGGTTTGGTTTTTTCCGCATGTGCCGTTCTGGCTGCATAATTGAGTGTTTTTACTGGACATGTCATAGATCAGCCTGGAAACTGCTATTAGCAAACAAACAATGTTCAGATGAAACAACATGAGCAAGACATTGGGTCTAATTCAGCAGAATTGGTTCAGTGAGGCTTAAATTACAACAGAAGAAACACCTTGCCAGCAAAGCTCCTTCCTCCCCAGGAGAGAGTCACCCCTATGAGAATGATGCAGTGTGGGATGTGGAAGGGCAGCTTTAAACCCTATCATAGTTCCATAGACACTCTTCCTGTGGGAGATCTCCAGAGAGCTACTGAATCAGAGGACTTCTAGGCACACTAGCTCAAGCCCCTGTCTTGGGCAGCAACACCAATTTTTGATGCTCTGTCATACTGAATTTTTGTCTTGTCCCCAAAAAGGAGGTTGTGGTCACTTTGCCGCACTGTAACGCAGCCTCCTGGCTGTGGTTCCACTATCAGAAACCTCTGAGCTCCTTGTATAAGGCAGCACAAACCTTCAGTGAAATTTTCCCACCTTATCCTTTAGTTCCATAATGAACTGAACCAACTCCTGGGAACTCAGCACTGTCAAACAATGAGGAAGTTTTAATCCGGTTAAAAACACTACAGTTTAGAGCCATCTTTAGACTAAATCTCTACATAAGCACCTAGAAGAAAGGATGAATGGGAAGTACCATAGGTCAACATAAAGAACAGGTCAATCCAGACAAACCTGATACCCCACAGAACTCGAGCAAAATTACAGGGTTTGTGGACAAAATGAAAACCATAGATTTAATTTTACTGTAACATTACATAGAGTAATGTTGGCAGGCAAAGATGTCCCCCGGAGACTTTCACAGATTTGAATAGGTACAAGAAGTCCAAATGATTTCCTTGAGCCTCTACGTACTCTTATTTCATAGATATATATTTTTAAATGTAATATATCTTGTCTTTTAATGAAACTTTTGATATATTATTGCCTCAAAATTAATACTGACATTGGAAATATGGTGACTAATTAGGAATATTGTAATGAAGATACTAAACTGCCACTGAAAAATAAAGCATAGTTACTGTATTTACACTTAAACATCAAACTGGAAAGAGGTGCCAAGTGACATTCTCCAAACGTTAATATTGGGACTGATACTATTTAATATCTTCCTGAATAATTTGGAAAACAAAGTAAATTGTACATTGATTGAATGTACAGGAGACACAAGATTAACTTCAACACAGCAGGTGGGTAGGCTGAAAATAAAGAACGATCTGGAAAGCAAAGAGAGATGGGCGTATTTAAGTGGGATGAGATTTTAATATAGATAAATGTAGAATAATAAACTTTGGGAAAATTAACACCCAGCTCAAGCAACTAAGGGGGAAAATGCCAATTTTCATTAAAAAAAAAATTTCAATAGATTTCACAGTTTATTCACACCGTGAGAATTCACACTGGGGTATATGCATCAGGTCTGACAACTTGTTTGCTACATTCCATCCTGATGTGATTTTAAAAGGAACAACAACGGTTTCCATGTAAACCTACCTTTTAAAATAAAATGTTAATTTCCTTTAAATATGTATATAATGCTCATGAAATGTACCAGACTTACAACTTCAGTAACAGAAGTGCAAGCTTCCTTTTACTTATCCACCAATGAGATATGGAGAGACCACCTGTAGGGGAGTAGTTTAGTCTGCAACCCAATTCACACGTTAGCTGATCTGCTCAGCCATCAAGGGTACCAACAGTGAGGAGAATTTCTTTTTTCCACAAAGTGATAAGGTCCAGTCCTTTTGGAGCACTGGACCAGAATTCTCTCCTTTTTATCACAAAAAAGTTCCAAGTGGCCTCAGAGTACAGCAGAGGAGAAACTGTGAAGTACTGGGTAACCACCGACTGGTTACAATAAAAGCCAACATTATTCCAGAAACTAAACTACATCTTGATGAAGGGTATAAAAGGAAATAACATTCTGAGGGATAGCAGCTCATACTAAACTAAAAGAGAGAGAGAGAAAAAATAAATTTTCTTTTCACTGAATAACAATATATCTAAAACAGTGAGTTTTCAATATCAAAGGGCAGAAACTCAAAAGACATATCTACAGTGCACTCAACTTAAACTATAATAATGTAAACATATTGAATTATATATCCTTTCTATGTACTAAGTTAAAGCTACATGGAATATTTCAATGGCTCCCTCTTGAATGTGTGTCTAAAGCAGTGGTTCTCAACCTATTTTACCATTGTGAGCCACATCAATACTACCTGTATGGCCCTGAGGACGTCACATGGGCCTAAGGTTGAGAATCACTGGTCTAAAGGATACATTATCTTATCTTTGTTTCATTGATTTAATGATCCATACTCTAATAGTCAGACATTTTGCCACAGGAAAGATAAGCTACAAAAAAATAAAAGGTTATAAAACCAAATATCCAAATATGGCTGAAAGATGTGAAATGGCTGTAGTAATCAATGCTATAATTTTATTTTTTTATGTAAAAGAGCTGCTTACCAAGGAGAGCCATATATTCTGAACCCCCGCACCGTCACTTCAGAGTCTTGAAGATAGATGCAATTTGTTAGAAGAGACTGTACATTTTCATAGCTCTCTGGTTTCAGCTTAGACACAGAGGGGAAATAGTAAAAGTCCTGCTTGATTAAGTCTGCCATGAACTCCTGGTCAAAGGTCAATTCATGATTTCCTGCTATCACAATCTTGTATTCATAGGGCAGGCTACCTAAAATGGTAAAAAACAACAAACCTCAGTTATCTTTCAGTTTCTGAAAACTGAATAAAAGAAACAAACAAGAAACACAACACAGTACCATAAAACATTCTGACACATTTGAAACAACCAAATTCTGCCCTGGGATGTGTGAACATAACTATCATTAACTTCAGTAGGAGTGATATGCACCTTTCCAATGGCAGAATTTAACTCTTAATATGTATGTGAGTAGTGTTGTGACACTGCCTTAACTATTTAATCTTTTTTTTTTTTTTTTTTAAATCATGAACACCTCTGCTCCAATACTTACTTACCATTGGTTACATCTGCCACTTGTCACAATGATAATAAAACTCTCATGTGTTTGGGTTTAAAAGCCACTGATCATAAACCTTACTAAAATAAACACCACCTCTAAGTTTCCTGCAACCTGTTAGTGCTTAAATATCATTTCATAGTAAATAGGCCCACAGGTCCAAAGCTTGTGCCAGTTTAATAGGCCTCTTTTGCCACAATCTAGAAGCCAAACCTTCAACCAAGATAGGGCTCAGGCTTATCTGTTGGGATCCTTTGTATCTGTGTTTGATCCTATTGCCTGTCTCCCCTCCTGATTTGCCCTCCCACATACCGGTTAGCCCTACCCATTTTCAAACTTCTGTCCAAGTTTTGGGAAAGAGGTTAACACAACCACGGGGGGGACTTGCCCTCAAAGCTGCAACAGTAAAATTGCAAAAAGCTAAGATCCATGTAGCCTAGAAAACATATGCCTGTTAGGAAAATTGTGTGAATGCTTGCAATAAAGAATGCTGACAAGGTAACAGTCAAAGCAGTGAACTCATTGTACACAGGCAAGAGTGTTCAGTATTATACTCAGCAAGTAGCTGAATGTGGATCCTCACAGCATACACCACAGGAAGGCAAGAAACCCTCATTCCTCTGCCCACAAACTATATACAGTGGCATAAAAGTTGGCCTGGGTAGGAATGAAGAATAAAATGCAGTCACATAGAATTTACAGCTAGTGAAATAGCGGTTAGATGGGTCTGATGACTGTATACAACTGTGTGGAAATGGGGAAAAAGGTGTGGCTTACAAAAGCCCACAGTGTGGAGTCTAACATATTGTCATAAAATCAAACTGCCCCAGTCTGATTGCACCAAATATCGCCCACATTCTTAGCAAACACTGCAGTTACCACATTTCCCCTCCGAGACAGTATCCCCCACAGGGCATTAAGAGAACAATAACTCTTAAACCACACAGTGTTAATTAATCAAGCAACAGAATATGAGAGGTCTCTAGAAAGGGAGGCTTGCAACCATCTTAATCTCTGAGGTTCCAAATGGACAGACACACCCAATAGCACTTGTCTAGGAGTTTCACAGGCAACTACTAGAGATTAATTTAAGACCTATAAAATTCACATCAAACCCTCTGAACATTTATCAACACAGAACAATAAGAGCTGAAATGCTTTCTTTGTATTAGAACATGTAACAGATACCCAGAGGAGTCTTGTGGTAGAGATCCATAACCCCTCGACACACCCTCAAGATACCACAAGGTTGCCCGTGGTATATGCAGAGTGAGGAGGACTGGGGTGAAAAGTTATCAGGATTGGATGTCAGTGTTGTTGGCGAGAAATTAGGGATGCTGGCAAAACACAGAAGAGGTGCTAGAAAAAAATGCTCCACTGAGTGCTCCGTAACCACAAATGAATACATGAGTGCCCAGCAGAACATATCCCATACGCTTGCCCTACCTATACAGGCACTGAAATGGAGTGGATGCACTGGCTGAAATCAAGCTCTTAGGCTGAAATCCACTCCTGAACAGAAAGCATCACCTCAGGGATTAGGGACAGAAGGATTCTTCCCCTCCAGGTCATGGACTCATGGTGAAGCTGTTCCATGGCTGCAGTGCCAGTCTCTGTCCCATGTCAGCAGGGAAGGAGAGGGAGGTGACCAGAAATAGTGGACTACCAGATGACTAATAGCAGATCCATCATCCCTTCACCTATAGATCCTATATCCTTACTGCACAATGATGTACTGGGTGTCCCACAGAGCTAGTTTTCATGGTGTTTCCAGCATGTGCACCTTATGTGCAGACTCTTCAAGCCTGCACAGCAGAGCTGTACCAGTTCTGCAGTATAGCCTTCCATAGCCACTTTGTGAGCAGGATTTGCCCCTTATGAATCATGCTCATAAGATATATGAGCATAAAGTATATGAACCACACTCATAAGGTGTATGAGCATAAAGGTATAACCATGCCCAATCATATTGGGAACAGGATTTGCTCCTTAGTTCAGGAAACAGCAGCGAAAACATACAGAGGAGGCTCACCAGCTTCAAACACCTATAGCCAACAGAGCTACATAGCATACTGATGGCATGCTCCTACTGACCCTCTGCTATGAGCCAATGGCCATTACCATTTTTCTTTTGATCCTAAAGTGAAAGAAAGCTGATGGTCATAAAAGTACTCTTTGGTCAAATGATTTCTTCCCCCCTTCTCAGATCAGAGGTATTTTTAATCCTGGTTAAATTTCAAATATCTCTCTTATGAATAAGATTTTTTTTTTTTTAAAGACAAATCAGCATTTACACTTAGTATCATCTCTGTTTCTTCGGACAAAACTTAAAAATAGGATACCACCATGTTGGCATTTTGAAATACTGAGCTAACATTAAGAATAAGTTCTGTTCTCTGTTTTTACACCAGTATTATACTAATATTCAGTTCTTTCCTGTGGACCATAAATGCAATTCCCCTTGGCAGATTCCTTAGCCGAAACACTTTTCTGATTTATGATTTTCTGGTACATTTAGATGATGAATGCTGGAGAGTCAATTAGTTATTTTAAGCATTTTTTTTAAATTAAAATATTTTTATTTCCAATTCTGAAGCACTTCACTTCCTGCAGAATGTCTAACACACTTCCATATATCTCAGTCACACACACACACACACACACAATGTAACATTAAGTATTACAATATGTCTAGGCATTCATAAGCTTGGTACAGCAATACTAGTATAATTCCATTTCTATTCTCTTTTCTAACTCTTTTCCAGCTCATCTGATCCATCCATCTAGCCAAGAACCTGTATGAGCTGGTTATAGTTGTTGCTTCCACTAATGTATTGATGTCATGTTGTTGTCTGTGGGTGTTACTTAGGCAAATTAGCAAATTACTCTAAACGTACAGTTACATTTATTATAGTGGCGGCCAGAATCTCTGCTGTAGTTACAGGTTTGTCAGCTTTTCAATTAACAGCTCTGTTTTTGAGTTTGCAGCTCAGCTTTCTTTCTTTCATTCCATACCAAGCTGGAACTTGCTAAAATCTATTTCCCCCGCTTATCTCCACCCCCACCCTTCAAACCCTCTTTTCACTTACATTAGGATGGCCATTGTTTAGAAAACAGCAAAAATAACTGATTTTTGGCTGTTTTTGCACATTTTTGTTACCTTCTAACAAAATGTTTAAACCCTGGCCCTGCAAAGACTTATGAATGTCATAGTGACTACTCACAGGGTGTAAAATAAGTCTTTGAAAAATCAGGGTCCTCATTTGTGTCTGATCGATTAGAGTTCAATCCACAGGAGTGTGACTATTGTCTGTGACATACAGAAGCATAGGAGCACTGCGCTCCACTATATATTTTCTGAGCACTACACAGATTTCTCTGCCCTATGGGCCTGATGCTCCTGCCTTTTGAAGTTAATGGCAAAACTCCCATTGATGGTAGCAGGAACAGAATCAGGCAATGTGAACTCAGTCCCATGAAGTACTGAGCACCTCCTGAAGCCCTATACCTCAGCACTGAGCTCTTGGTAAACGTCAAAGACCATTAATGTGCAACATATTTACACATTAACCATTATATTAAATCAGCAGCTTTCTTGCCTACATATGTTTAGTACTGAGCAAGCCCCTAAAATCTTTGGATGGATTTCTTGTTATAGGGTTATTTTCCTTGATTGTTGTTACTTTTGGTGGTTATATAGATATATATATAACCTTCATATTATATCTGAGGGCTATCTGAAAAACAACAAAAACCTGAAATGCTGATAACTTAAATGAGAATTTTTCTAATTATTCATGAGTATTATTTCTCCTTTGACCAACAGATCATTTGGAAATTAATCTTTATCTTAAATGTATTGAAAATTTTGTATGGAATTTTCTGAATTTTTAAAAGCTTTGATGAATTATAGAAATGTAGGGCTGGAAGGGGCTTCAAGAGATCATCTAGTCCATCCCCCACGATGGGGCAGGACCTGATTCATTATGCTGTTACATGGCAGTTTTATTATTTTCACCAATAACCAATGTGAACGAGTTTATAGGAAGAAATTATACATTCTTCACAGTGCAGTAAAAGTTTCTCACATTACCCATTTAACAGGCTATGGAGGCAAAATATCTGACTGATACCCCGCTGCTTTTAAACACGTTGGTGTTAGTGTTTGGCTCTGCTAAGAGGGAAATGGCAGACCTGGGATGGAAAGGGAGCTAGCTGTGTGTGTGCAAACAAATTTGAGACCATATACTGCTCTCAAAGGAATTCTGCATGTGGATCCAGTACAAAATACAGCTCCCACTGAGAGTATAAGGCAAATGAGAGCACATAAGAAACAGATATGTCATTCAGGAATGCCATAATGTAACACACACAACATGTCCTGTGTAACTCACAGATTATTTAATGCTAAAGGAAAAGAAGGAAGTCTGGAATTTTGGGAAATTACATATTCTTATGACTGCTTATTCTGGTCTGCAAAAACCACAAAGACTCCCCCTAAGATGCACATGTGAAGCTGCCCCCTGCTGGAAGACACAATATACTGTGCAAGAAAAATTCTAGCTAAAGTTGGTAGCAAAATTTTAATCAAAACTGTTTTCCATCTGAAAATACTAGGTGTGGCTCAGTGCTTTCCTTTTCCACAGTCACCTGCAATGCCATTGGCTGAGGGTGGGGTTCCCTATTCCCCTCCCCGTCTTTCTCATTTCTTCTTTTTTTCCCCCTTTCTCATTTCTTCCCTTCCCCCCCCCCCTTTCCCTCCTTGTCTTTCTCATTTTTTCCCTTTCCCCCCCTCCCTCCCTTGCACACAAAATATATTAGAGGAACACTGTCCTGGACCTAAGCCAAGCAGTTTCTTTAAAAGGAGAACTTTTTTATAAATAGGTATCACCTCAAACCCTCCTATATCAATCTAATTTGTTAAATTTTGGGTAACTTGGTACTTAAAAATCTGGGTGATCATACTTGATTCATTTGTAGCTGAAAAAGCATTGTCACCTCCACTCACTCTCCCCCCCCCCCAAATGACCGTCACACGTTGTCTCAAGTAAATACACATTTTTGCCAGTTCTGGTAAATGTTCATCAAAAAGTATGTTATTCTTTGTTCACTTAGTACAAAAATTGATGATAGCCTTGGTAATGTAATATGGGTGTGTGCGGGTACATATATTTGATTAACTAATAACATTTTTATTTCTTTCATTATAGTAGATTACTAATTAAGGAAATCAGTTGAACATCTAATTTTTTATGTGCCAATTACAAAATCTTTATAGCAATTCCAAATTTTCAAACTATATCAGGCCCCTTATAAAAAAGATACTTTTTAAAGAATAACCTGAAGTGCAGGTTCACTGTCACTTGAAATACAGAGATTGCATATCAGAAGATACTAAAAGAAACCTGGGACTTTCATTTGCTATTTCACTATATCAGGGTTAATTGTAAATGGAACTTTGGATGTATTTAAAGGTGGATCATCATATTGGAAATCACGTTTTCTTCTTAAATTAGACAAAACACTGCAAATAATCCAAAAGCAAATGCATAGCTTTTACATTCTAGACTCCTCTTATACTAAAAAGTTAGAAGTCTTTACCATTTACCTAGTTCATTTAACTAAACACACAGACGTACAATTGCATCCCCATGCAACTTCAACAAGATATACGCAAACTCCTAACAGCAGCTGTGCTTTGCTTGTCTCCGGGTATTGTGCTAGGCAGAATTTTTAGTATTCTCTAAGAGCAGTGACAATCATATAAATGCCCACTTAATGCTTCTCTCCCTCTCATTTCAACCTTTTAGAATACAGCAGTGAGTGATATAGTAAAAAGACTGTATAACAGT
Source organism: Emydura macquarii macquarii (assembly GCF_026122565.2). Classification (NCBI taxonomy): domain Eukaryota; kingdom Metazoa; phylum Chordata; order Testudines; family Chelidae; genus Emydura; species Emydura macquarii. Next base: position 9,475,025 of record NW_027132342.1, on the reverse strand, counting down.
CTCAGATTGCTTTTTTAGCATCTCTTTGACAGTTCTGTGTTTAAACACTTGGCTGATGTCTGGGAAATTTACATTATACACCATACAAAAAAGTATGTTAATCTTGAATAACATTGTAAATCAACACTCCTCCTTAAGTCATTTGTAAACTGTTAGATCTAGCCATTTCTGCAACATAAAAGTTAGCAATTAAATCAACCACTAAAATAACAAATAAATACGCTATATTTCACCACTACATTTGCAAAATGGGAATTCTTTAAATACATAGATATAGATAAATAAAACTAGAAATAATGTTATAGGAACATACGTTAGAAAAAAATCTGCTAACATTCAAATATATATTCCAGGATACTGTGTTACATGTATAGTAATTGAACAAATTTCTCTCTAAGGAAAATGGACTACCTTCCAGCATAGGACCTTCATTTGCAGATCCTTGGTTCCTGATTTAAACCACCTCTAACGATGCAGAACCAATGCACTGTCCTATTGCATACAGGAGTCATTGTGCAGCATAGTTCACCCCTAAGCCACTGAATGAATTTTACCCTGTAAGAGTAGTCTCTTTATATTTAAGCTACAGTATGAAATTCTGTTCCCTTGTTTCCACCTTTAAAAAAAACTTTAAAAATTCTTAATAGGATGAAAAGATTCTACAATAACTTAACTTTTTTTTGCCTTTTAAAATATTTTATTTGTTATATAACATTTTTCTGAGGGATAAAGAAAGGATAGGTCAGAGAGAACTGTGTGAAAAAGTAACAATAAATACCACTTCACACTTACTACAAGGATTTCACCCCCAATTTGATACGGACTCCAATTCAGATCCTGAAAAGGAATCTTCAGTATCCCAAATGCCCATCTTGTTAGTGGGAAGACTATAAAAGGATGTGTACTATGTCAGTATATCCAGCGCACACCACTAATAATAATGTTTTACATTTATGTATGATGCTTTATGGTATATGTTGAAAGCACTGTACAGATAGTCATAAATTAACACATCTGTGTGTCAAGTGGCTAAGTATTATTGTCCCTATTTTATAAAGGGGGAACAAGACAGAGGCTGTGACTTTCAAAGGCCTCTAAGGGAGTTAGGTGCCCAGTTCCTATGGGAAAGGATTTGGGTGTCTATCTCCCTCAGTAAAAAGTCTAGCCAAAGGCCACAGCCACATCAGAATTAGATTCTGGACCTCCTGCCTCCCCTCCCAATCCTGCATTTGTGTCTCCTGGCCCCACTGCCTTCATGAAAAACTTCACTGAAGCCAACAGAGTTAAACACAGGCTAAAACTTGTGAGTCCAGAATCAGACCCACTGTTTGTAATGATAAAACTAACTTTTAGACAGAAGGGGGCGGGGGAAGCCATGCCACTTGGGGTATAATGGTATCAATAGCTATGGAAACAGGAGTTATTCTGCAGTTCCTATGACAGGAGGAATCATAATTTTTACTTTAGCAATACCAAGACTGTAGAATGCACACCGACCCATATTTCAAACTGCAGTGGTACATAGTTGCTCTAAAGCTGGTGCAGCCAGCCATGGCAAGATGACTAGGTGTAACAGGGGAGATCCTCTAGCATAGCAGCACCTACATCATATGTTCCCTGATGCCAGCACAGAAGTCATGGCTGGAAGAAATGTGATATGGGTCAGCTTCCTTACACACTGGTGATCCCCAGTGTAATTTACAGAAGTCCTCAGGCTGCTCTAAGTTAGGCCAGAGGACTGGCCCAGCACAGACAGCCCAGGATTGTGAGAGCAGCACTATAAATTCATCTTTGCAACCCTCTCTCCTTGACTATGCTGTGTACTCTTCAGAGGTAGCCAAGGATCCGGGACAATGTATGTTAAAGGAGTGCAATGAAAACCAACCTTTTTGGGGGGGTTTTTTATATGCCCAGGCTTTTAAAAATGACATCTGTTCTAAATCCCTATAAGCTCAATGTTTCTCACTGCATTTACAAAGCCGTTCTTTTGTAAATAGATAATTAGTACTTAAACACCCCTTTCCAGGGGTTTCTACGTTAACATAAAAATAGTATCCTGATGGTCAAAATGGCAAGACCAGACTTCATACATTCTAATTTCTTTGCTTTTCTGAAGGATGAATTTCTTTCTTCTTCACCACCATTTTAAGCTGTCTTAAATATTAATATTATTCCACCCTAAAATATACAGTACCTGTTAAACCAAGAAGGAAAATATCTGCCGTCAGTGCATAAGTCTCCATTTTACAAAGGATCTGAAACTAAGATTGTTTTCTTTGATGAAGATTTGTATCTTGAAACAGGGATACTGACTGTTGATCAAAATTAGCCAATTTTTATATAAACAGCAATGCTATAACAATCATAAACAGTGTGTAATGATAACAATGTAGCATATTGGTATCATTATGGCCAAATAGGCATTTTCATTCTAAAACTATTTTCAGATTACTTCAATTTTCTTTGGGAAAAATTTGATCCTTTGTGGGTGAAATTTCATATGGCAATTCACAGTCTGGAAGTGAATTTGTGTTGAAGTTTGATGAAATTCTGCTTATCCATTCTTGAGATATGAAAATAGGAATAAAATGGTGGTTTGTCACCAATTAAATGTTCCAGGTGTTTTTCATTTTTGTACTGTAACTCTAAACCAGCTTCATTTCAAATTTGGCATGAACTTATTCCTCAAAGAATAAGAAAGCATTTGACACATTTTAGGAAATTTCATTCAGAAATAATGAAGCTATGAACATTAGAAAATATGCAGCATAATTAAGTAATCGTCTAAATCTACACACAAGAGTACAATGCTCCACATACACACTCACATAAGTGGGTGCACAACTAGAGCGTCAGATTGAATATTTAGTTCAAATTCCATTAGTGAAACTCAGAGCCCTAGTGTGCACTACGGCTGGGAGTGTATAACATTTGGAAATGTTCGTGCAAGGTGGAGCCATGGGAAGCACTAAGGCTGCTGAACCAGATAGACCTTTTCGAATGCCATCATTAAAGAGTGTGGGGGAGGAGAGAATAGTTGTATTCATAATTTGAGGACTGCAGCAGGGCCGAGACCATGTTTTTGTGTTTGTTCTATAAAGCAGTGGTTTTGTGGTCTATCATCTGGCCCCACTACACCATCCATTTCAAATTTGGAACCTTCTGAAATCCCAAATGCACTTTGAGCTCACAATGCTTCAAGAAAAATGGGCTCAGGGAAGAGATTGGGACAAAGAGAAGAAAACAACAGAAGTAACAATATGACAGGGGGGAAATTAGAAAAAGAAAAAAAAACAGGCTTGAAGAAGGAAAGAAAGAGTTTTAGGTCTAAGTGTTCCCTATTTTGCGTAGCACTTAAGTACATGTTCAACTTTAAACATTAGCTTAAGTTCTATTAAAGTCAGCGCTTTTAAAGTAAAATATACTTGACATCAAAGACAGGGAGCCTGAATTTGATGTGGAGAAGAAAGGACATGGAGAAGCAGCCATAGAATTTGGCCAGGTGACATTGGAAAGCTCCATTAAGTTGAGTGGAGAATATAGGAACAAACTGGAATGCCAGAGATCCAAAAGAGTATGAGAGAAGAGGAAATTAAAGAGTGGCAGTCAACATCGCACACAAGAAACTTGGACATAAAGAGGAGATAGGACACGGAGCTGTAGTTTGAAAGGCAGGTGAGCAAGGGAAGACTTTTAAGGATAGAGGAAACTGTTGTATGTTTGAAGGCTGAGGGGACAGAGCCAAAATAGAGAGAATAGAGTTAAGGGAGAACTGAGACTAGGATGAAGGATAATGCAGTCTGGGAGGGAGCAGGGAAGTATGTGAGAGAGTGAAAGCTCTTACCAGATGGTGTCAATTATTTTTTTGAAGAAACTAGCAAGATCCTAGCCAAACAGGGAAGAGGAGGAGAAAGAGGTGGCTGGGGAAAGAAGAGGCTCTAGGGGTTCTAGATGCATGAGTCAATAAGGAAGGCAAAGTACAGCAGGTTTTCAAAGAAGATGGATGAGTTTTTACTTTATTTATTTAAACTTAACACATAAAAACCCCCACCTATTCAAAGGCTCTAGACACCGCAGCAGAGATTTAAAATATAAATCCAGAAAAACAACACTAGATAAAGCAGATAACCATCATAAGCATAACAAGCAAAACATTCTCATCCCATCGCCCAAATCTTAGGAATACTGCTCCCACCCAAAAATCAACCTGAAACCCACTCTACCCTCCCCAAATGACCATTCAGAGAGATGTGCTTGGCATCAAGCCTTAAAGATCTGCAAATTTTCAGACTATTAATTGAAGAAAAGAGAAAAACAATTCCATTGACAAGGCCATCATAGAAAAGGCCCTGTCAGCACCTCCCTCACTTATAAACTTGAGGGGATTTTTGCTGGGGGACTTCTGCTCTTCACAATGGGGGCAGAATCACACAGCAGGCCAGGGAGTCTCTCAGGTAGACATGGACTCAGCAGCAACCCAGACTTGCAGTCCTGGTCCCTGCTGACTAACAATGACCTAATACTGCTTCCCTTCTGCACTACTGGGTAAATATTGACTTTGTGTATAACAGATAACCCTAGGATTTGGAACAGTTTTTGTGCACTAATTTCTGTACATTATTATTCTGAAGACTCACAGCATAATTGAACATTGCTTAGTGTTGTAAGAGTGTCCTACTGTCCTGTATTGCCTGGGCACAGAAAGATTGAGTGGAGGGTGTTACAGGTTTAACTCAAAATGACCATGCTTTTGTGTGTATGTTTCCACCTTAATGTATCATAACTTTTTTTCTTAATTATTTTGTTAGGCATATTATTGGGCTTCCAGACACAAATATCTATTAGCATTAGCCTGCCAAAATTAGGGTAAAGGCTTCCTTGTAAATATTTTTTTAAACTGGAAAGGCCTGACATTTTTCTTACTGCATATCAGTCTCCATGCTTCTGTCAGTTTTGTGCTGCTCCTAGCCAATTCCACACTGGGAAATGCTGTAGCGCGTAGCTAAGAAGATAGGAAAACACGGGAAATATAAATTAAAGAAAAAAGTCCCATCCCTGTAAAATGTGTACTTCATACAAAAGTTTTTTTAAAGCCACTCACCCTACCCTCACATTTTTTGATAAACAAATATCAGAAACTCTCATTACAAGAAATAATTGCTTTGCTCATCCATTCTCACCTCCTACTCAATGACTGTCATTAGCCTCAAGTACTCGGCTTTCATCCACCTCCTCCATTGTTCTCTATGCACTTGTATATCTATGTTTACTGTTTATTGTATCATTCTACCTCTGCATCTAATGAAGTGAGCTGAGTCTCACGAAAGCTTATGCCTACAAAAATTAAATTTGTTAGTCTTTAAAGTGCCACAGAACTCTCGTTGTTTTTGCTGTATACAGATTAACACGGCTACCCCTCTGGAAATATCAGAAACAAGAATCCATGTTTATGCTAAGTCAGGGCACCAGCACTGCAGGAACAAAGAGTATGATTTTACTCTGGAAGCAGCATACTCTTTCCAATTTCCACTGTATCTTTTTTTTTTTAAGCACATGCACTTCTACAATGTTATATATGTAAATCACCACTTGCCTGCCCAGTGGAAAAGAATTTCAGCTATCAATGCCAACAGTTGCCTACAGAAGGCATCTGCATCTGGTCTGTCACATCCAAGACAGCAACCACAGACATGCATTTTGCTTTATTTGGAATTTCATTGCTGTGGTGCAGCTGAGCCTCAGAGAGAAAAATTAACAGCCTCCAGGTTTAAACAGACAAATGCTTTCCTCACAACAACTTTTTATTGGGAGGGAAACCCATAACAATGTATGTAAGAGTTCTGATGCAAATCATAAAAGGCCCAGTGAGGTAAATTGCAAGCTAATACCAAAAGTTGCTTATTGTACATTTTTCCAAACTTAAAAGTGGAAAGGCAGAATGGAGGAATAATCACATGAATTTCATTTGCTCAGCTGAAAATAACACAAATATTTTTAAAAATCTGAATTCTAAATATTGCCATTCAAACATAAAGCTAAATTAATATTCATCATTCCTGAGTGCATGTTTTACTAGAAGACAGAGAGAATACATTCATTAAATTAACGTTTACTTCCAAAACAGCATGTAATTTGATACTTACCTAGCCATTCATTGAATTTTTTAACTTCGCTAGGAAGTCCCAGTTCAGTGAAGTCACCAGCATGTATTAAAACATCTCCATATGGCATTTGGATTGGATCAGTTCTTGAATGAGTGTCAGAAATACAGACAAAGCGGGTATATCCTGGAGGTTTGGGGGCATCATGGGGCACAGGATCCACCCTATGGGAAATGCATCATGACAAGGTTATGAAATACAGTGGACTACATAACCTTTTTAACATTTACTTTGCAATTCCAATACAATTTTCACTCTTACAAAAGATGATGTATTCTGGATCTGTATGATGGAAGTCACTTCTTACAACAAACTCACAGAATTACTAGGCGGTGTAAGAATTTTGGAGTTCACCTCACTGTGCTTTCAATATTGGTTGGGTAGATGGATTAGTTTAAAGGGATTATGGAAAAAGGATTGTTTCAAAGTTATTGCCATATTTCAGATACTTATGAGTAAAACAAAGGCATTTCCAATTTCAAAATAACGTCCTGTGTTCATTGTTTAAATATGATTACACACTATGCTGAGAGAAGCATTTTATCACACATATAAATATATCTAAATGCATTTTCCTAATTATATTTTTTTCTGCAGGTTATAAAATTCCAACAAATTTAATTAACACATGTTTGGAGATATGGTTCAGTGTGTTAATGCATTGGCAGATAAGAACTCTACTGATGGCTGCGGCAAATGCACTTTCTATCCTTATTATTGTCAGGACAATTGTGGTAACTTTCTGGGCTTAATTATACTAAGTAAAATCAGATGCAGTGAGGAGTGGTGCTGCATTGTACAGTGCCCAATTTCAAAACTCAAAACTGAGGAAAAGAAATGATCTGACCCAGTTTTATATAGCTTCCTCATGATTTAAGGAAGGAAGGCAGAAAACACAAATCTGCTGCATGAGATATACTTATTTGCAACTCATTAAATCTCTTAACCCTCAACACATTTAATTACAATATATAGATGCATTTATGCCTGATTGTACCATAGCTGCAATTTCACTGGGGTTAATTCTGGTGGAAAACCCAGAAAAACAGAGATCCAAGAACTTTATTAATATGAGTAAAATCTGAGACAGAACTATAGTTGTATATGAACAATTCAGTGTTCCAAACATTTGTCTTTAAATGATTAAAAACACTAATTTAGTTAATTGTTATGTATAAATTGCATCTTTCCCCACCAATCGGCTTCTCTCGTGGTTCAATTTTTAAAATTTAATTAGGAAAAAATAAAGTAATAGACCTTTATTATTACTAATGCTAACACTTTGGTGTTTACTGGAAAAGCTGTCAGAGGTCTTCAAATTATTTTACAAACATAAGCTAATTGTCACAACACCCTCAATGGGATAGATAAGAACTGTATCCATTTTATGGATGAATAAACGGGGGCATGGATATTAAGTGACTTGAAAAGTTCATATAGTCGGTGGGAGACATTAGTGAGAGAGCCAGGAATAGGATCCTGTTCAAATCATTCAACAACACTTATAAAAAGTCTCACTTTACCATTTCATTAAATACATTGAAAAGCTAATGTATGAGCAAATTCTCTTTGTTATACCATTTTTCTACGCTTTTTTGGTGGGAAGGGGGGAATTGTCTTTTTTAAAACCATTACATCTATTGGCAGGTTCTAGCAAAAGTCCAAACTTTTCAAAAGTTTTTTTTTAATTTTACTAAATCCCACGAGTAATGACTACTTAATATGAGTGCTGTACAGCAGGAAATCTTAAGACCAAGCTTCCTAAAGTTTCACACCTCTTGTCAATTTCTCAACAGAAAGTGACCAAAAGTGAGGCCAAAGGTTGGATCATGAAACATGCACAAAAGCAGAAAGTTGAGGTCTCATATCCCTGACCTCTAAACTATTGCTCTCCCTGTCTCTTACTCCCCAATAAAAGTCATTGGGCACCTCTCAGTTATGCAGTTTTAAATTATAGATACTTCTCAACTACGGAAGAAAATAGCAAGAAAAAAATAAAATACTTCCCCAGGGTTCTCAAGCATTTGTACAAGATCTGAGTTAACACTGCTGGGTTTTCAGTGTAGCTCATGAAGTCTATCCCTTAATTATGTCTCTTTCCCCATGTCTATCGCTGAAACAAAGCCAAGTGCAGCAGTAACTTGTGCATCAATAACTTGTGCATCAAGTAGTAACAAAAATTCCACATAGTCCTTCTCTGAAGCTGAATGAAAAGACAAAAAGACTCATCATGATAACGTATACAGCACACAATACATATGCTTTTCCTTATGAACAATTTAGAACTTTATTTTGTGGGAAGCATTTTTCTGATTCACATTAGTCAGCCAAATTATATATTGCTTTAAAACACAGTACAAAGGGCCAAAAAATACTGGGTATAAATAAATAAATAAATACAATAAGGAAATTAAATGCAGATCACAGTCACAGAAATATGCACACGTTAAGGACGTGTGAATTGCATTTGCAGTACAATAGTATAAAAGTATGTCAGGTTTCACATAAATACATTTAACTGTACTGTAGGAAACAATTTTTTGAAGCCAGATACTGATGTCCCTGAGTAGCACCTTACTCCCATGAATAGTTCCACTGATGTCCAATGAACTGCTTGCAATGTGAGTAAGAGAAGAATGGGGTCCTTGTAGTCTATGTTGTTTTTTCAAAATAACATATAAACTTGCATATAAATTGAAAAACAAAGCTAAAATTTCTGGACAATAGTTGCTGGAGGTTGATATACACACAGGGCTTCAATGGGGTTTCAGAGGTCTGCCTGCATACAGGCAGGATTGAGATCTTAAATCTTCAGGGGAGGACTGTCATGATTTAGGTCTTTATAGCTCTGATTGCAATATCAGTGCTTAACAAACAGGAAATGATAATAACCATAATAAAATAAATTTGCCAACTGTGGCCACCCAGGCACCTCACCAACAGAGAAACAGGAAAGACAAAGATGGGGCCAGGAAAATGCTGTGAGAGGTTTGGAATAATCCTGGATGGTGCAGACAGAGAGTGCAAGACAGCACTGAGGACCAGAAAAACCATATATATATACACACACACACACACACACACCATAAAGCTGAGGTCAGAAGAGCTTTTGGAGGAGGATAAAAAGCACTGAGGAGAAAGGAGTTTAGGGCAAGTTTGGGGGTGAGTAAGTTTATATGGGGCTTATTCATTATTATTTGCAATATCGTTAAACTAGGGATTTTGCAAGTATATAATTCACTAAAAGGGTGAAATTCTGGCCCTATTGAAGTCAATGGAAAAACTACCATTGACTTCAGTGGGACCATGATTTCACCCCTAATATTTATGGAAATAAAGGAGATACAAGGTTACATTTCTTCCTCTGTCACCGTTCTGTTAATATACAAAAGGCAAGAACAATTTAAATACTGTAAGTATTCATAAAAATTCTTTGTGATTTCTACTGTCTAGACAAATAGAGTTGGTCAAACAACTATTATGAATAATATTTGTTACAACTTAGCCTGTTTTTGGTTTGCATGAACCTTTTTCAAATGCATTAATTATTCATAAGTGTTGAACAGATTTGGGGAATAATTTTCAGAGAATGACTTGTTTGTGAACTGCTCCCTTTAGAGTATTCACTGTGTTGTGTGGTGGATCACCAAAGACACTTCCTATTGTATTCACTCACTGACTTGGGTGACTGCAACATTAAACAAGAGAATAATCAGTAGCAGATGGCTAATAATGAATAACTAACTTCTAGCCCAAATTTTGTGATGAAAACTCACTCATGCAACTTTTGGGATTGGCAAACATATTCATGAATGCCCAGTGGTTGTCTGAATATTCACAAATAAGGAATATGCCCCACAAATCTCAGAGATCTGAATTTGGCACTTCTATTTGCCAAAATATTTGTGAATCCATTTTTTGTTTGTTTGTTTTCTGTTACCATTTGCCAGCTCTGCAAACAAAAGATGTTCCCTGGTGCAGATATTTTATTTGTTTTATTATCAGTTGTATTGGGACACTGCTAAAAGCCCCAACCAGGGGTCAGAACCCTATTGTGATTGGCATATATAACAAAAAACCTGCTCCAGAGAGTGGGTGTTCACATACTTTAACTCCACCCGCATGCAGACATGTGTCCACATTAATCTTTAGGTTTCCTTTCTATGATATATAATTTCTACCACAATTTGCATGTAAAATATCACTGAAAAGATACATATCAACCACTCAGATTTTTTTTAAATGAATCATCCCCTACATTTAGAAAATTACCAAATTGTATTAAACATAGTGGATGTGAGTAAGCCAATCTATTCAGTCCTGCTAAAGTAAAAAGTGAAAATCAATTCTCTGATCAAAATATAAGATTGAGTCTCTTTTTAAAGAATAGAATAAAATATGTTACAGATACTGATTTCCTATAAAAATATTTTGAAATGGATTTATATACTTAATTTATATACTTAATAGCTTAGCAGTTTTGCTCTTCCTTCTGGCTCTCAACTTTATGGCAGGTTTAATTTTGTAATGATGATCCTACACTTTATATTAAAAGTAAATCACCATTCAGAGCTGTTAACTTTACTGATATCATTATATATAAAAAGTCAAAAACAAACATTATTTTAATTAATCTTTAAGCACTCCATATCTTTCACATGCTGATATTAAAGTAGCCTGCTGGGTGGGTATGCACACTATTTTATTTGTTGCAGTCCTTTTTTTTCATAGTACATAGCTGTGGCATAGCTAACTAACTAACCAAACAGGAATTTTTTTATTCTGAATACAGTCTTGGTATTTCAACAGCAATTGACATGTGATGCAGGTTGAGAATGTGAGTTCATAATGCTGATGAATGGTACTAAGATTAGAAAATATCATCTATACAAAACCCCTTAATTACATTGCTTGTTGTTGTTTTCTTTTTTATAAATACCAAATTGTGCTAGCATAGTGATTCCTACTCCACCCTTTAAAAAAGACCTGTGCTTCCCCAATGGACTGAATTATATCATTACAGTAATTATTATTAGAAAGACAGCAAAATATTGTTCTCCAAATTCTTTCTGACTGGTCCATCAAATACCACATTGACAAGGCAATAACAATTCAGAAGGCTGTGTTAGAGCAATAACAAAACTATAATACTTACATTTGCACATGTGGGGGCTGAAAACGTCCCTGGTTAATGTTGTAGAACGTGAAAGCCTGCGTAGGGTTTGAGCTGTACTCATCCACTTCAATTATGAGTCTACTGTGTTGATGCCTTCTAGCTGCCATAATGTGCGATTGGGCGAAAGCCATGCTTGCACTGTGTAGTATGGCTTTTTCAGACAATCATCTGTGCTATCTTTTGTACATCGATGGAAGAAGACCATGTCATCTTACCTCATCAACATGCTCCGCTTTTGAAACCTAAAAGCAGATTGAAGAGATGGAGCATAACCGTTTGACAGTTAATCTGTTTTGGATTTGCTTTATTTAATGTCAGATGAAGATTTAAAGGGGGAGGGGGAACACTTACAGCTCAAAGAACTCATTACAAACCTTTCCAATTCAGTAATTTGATGAATATATTTCAGTCTGAATTCAGGGGGCAGGGAAACTTGCAAAAGAACACATAATGCAACACGTTCAAATAGTTAAGTCTTTTAAACACAAATTTCTATTGCACCGTGCAGTACTGCTGGGGAAAGGTATATCAAATGTTAAGATTCTGTGAACACAATTATTTATTCAGTAAATGTACCTGTTGTATTTGTGAATGTTTACATCATAACCCCCTTCAAAATTTTTCAATTGACTGCCTGTGCATAACTAAACTGCAAACAAATTTCAAGTTCATTAAAAAGCATCAGTTTAAGGACCGTTTTTCCATCATACTGTGGCGTTCATAAAAGGGATGTGTTGTCAATAGCTGCTCCCTTGAGACTAGGAAACAGGTATCAAAATGGGCTTCCCTGTCACATTTTATGTTATGTATGGCTTTGTAATAATCTCTAAAGGGCCTCCTAATACAAATATGAAAGCTCAAAGTGCTACTGCTCCACCTATCACATCTCATATCCTACTGTGAGGTAGTTTAGGCCCAAAATATAGGAGTCACTGGAAAATGGGGGTGTTCCACTGTCTAGTACCAATGGAAACTTTTTCATTTAAACTTTAAAAAGAAAATCAATTGAAACAGTGCAATACTCCCTGCAATGTATCCAATCCTAAAACAACACAATGATTGTCAGGGAAGTGAAACTTGACTGACTGAAATACTAAAAATGACCACTGAAAATAGTAGAAAGTAAATTAAATTAGATTTTTATCCCCCCACCCAGTTTTAATAAACTATTTCATTATTGGCAATAAAAGTAAGGCTCTTTTATAAGAATATGTTATTTGTAAGTGTCCCTTTTAAAATAACAATATTTTTAAAGTTCTGTTTATTGCCAGTAACAGACTTTTAGTTTTTGTTTACTTACTGAAAAAAATACTTTGCTTCAAAGGAACTACTCACATTAGAATAAAGTTATTTACTGAATATATATAGCCTTTGGGCAGTGGTTCTGCAAGTCTCCCCAAGGCATTGTCAATGTGTCTCACTCCTACTCTGATGGGACTGCCTCCAAGCATGATGGAAAGGTGGTTCATGGTCCATAATCACTCAGTCCTTTGCCTAACTATTAATATTGCCTACCTGGGTGCCAAATCTGGTGTTGGTTTCTGTAATGTAAGCTCGTCTTCTGTGAAACTGGGATGAGACTTCTAGTTTATTCCATGTCACTTACTGAATGGCTGTAAGGTGATGATGACAACTTGCTGTCATTATCAACCTGCAGGGATATAGCCTGAAAATTAAAAAAAAAAAAAAGCATATTTCTTCTTGCCCTCCACTAGAAATGAGTGGTAAGGAAATAGTAGAAAAGCAGCCAAGGAAATTTTGGATTTTAAACACTGTGTGCATGCTACAAAGCAGGCAGCAGAATGGAAGTGTCTGAAAGGAGGGGGAGGGAAGAGAGGAATGATCCTGTAAGACTAATCCAGTACAAATTTTTTCACTTAGAAAATAAGGCCTGATCTATATTTAAAATTTAGGTTGACATAGCTATTTTGCTCAAGGGAATGAAAAATCCACACCTCTGAGCACCACAGCTATGCCGATCTAACTTCCAGTGTAGACGCAACTAGGTCGAAGGAAGAATGCTTCTGTCAGGCTAGCTACCTTGTTTGGGGAGGCGCTGTTCCTGCATTGCCAGAAAAACGCCTCCTGTCACTGTAGGTTGTGTCTACATTACAGGGTTATGGCAGCATAGCTATGCCAGTACAGTCCTTGTAGTGTAGACAAGCCCTAGGAGATTAAAATGGCAGATATGAGGTCTTCCCTTAGAAGCCCTGTGTGCAAAATGATGCATTTTTAAAGAAATTCATATGGATCATGTATATCCATGTCAAAGATTTTATATTGGACCACCTGTTCTGAATGAATAGACATCTGTTTGAAGTAAACTATTATAAATTGTGCTGAATTTAATTCTAAAAGTCACCGTTAGTGATTTGCAATTCTAGAGAGTTTACAGAAGGGTCTTGTAATACTTTATAAAGCATTAAGTTTCAGCAACACCCCGGTGAGGTATGTAAAAATCTTCCTCATTTTACAAATGACTAAGTCAATGTTACAGTGAGGCTGAGGCAAATATTTTCAAAATTAGGAGCCTAAAGTTGGACTCCTAAATCTGTATTTGAACACTTGCCTGATACTGAAAATTGCTGAGCACCCAAAAGCTTCACTGACCTCAGTGGGAGCTGCTGGGTGTTCAGAACTTTTGAAAATATGGCTAAATAGGCTTAACTTTAGGCTCCTATTTTTGAAAATCCTGGCCTGAACGACTTACCTAAGGTCACCTAGAGAGTCATTGGCAGAACCAGCCCTAGAACCCAGGAATCCTCACTCTGAGTTAGATGCTCTGCTGACTTCCTACTAGCTGGACAAGGTGGATAATAGCACTTTCTAACTCCACTAACATTCGCTGCTTTTGGCAGAATTGATTACATTCTCTTCCCAAACACCGACAAAAGTGTACCGAATATACTACTCTGATAGCACTTTCTGGAGAAGGGTTTTCATAAGTACGGATCCAGTTCCCTCACACATGGGAGAGCCTGTGAATCACAGCACGAGGCCAGCCTGCATGGATGCTAGCCAGAGACACTCAGCATGATGGGTCACCCTGTAAACATGCAGAAAATGAGAAGCCAGCATCTTTCACTTGAGGAAAAAAATTGGGATATCATAGCACTAATGAGCCCTCTACCAAGTGACAGCCATACAATATCCTCCCTGGAGACATATAAAAATTGTCCAGGATAGGAAAGGGAACCAAAACCCCAGATCTTACCCTAAATATAAAATAGCTAGCAATCACATGAACAACTAATACTAAACAGAAATCAGAATAATATAACCACAGTATACAACTAACCATATTAATTCAACAGATGAAGATACTGTCAGCAAATGTCTTTGATCCTTACTTTTCTCTCTCTCCATGCCTTGATGAATAAGTGGCTGGCTGGCTGCTAACATTCTTGGTGACTGATAGAACAAGCTGTCTCCCTCCAGCCTGATTGCTATCCAAATTGACACTAGTCACTCCCCTCTATTTCCCTTTACAACATCCTTAAGATTTTTTTAAAATAATTTGAAATTTCCCCTTTAACTCAAAACATGGCATGACATGCAGTAGGAAAATAATTACCTGCAGCTGTATCGTGCAAGTTTTAAAATCACATGCCCAACACTACCAACATACAGCACGAAGACTCAAATCCCCACAGCAACAACATGCTAACCACTCTCTTCCTCCAGACTTATGGAGCTATGGGATGGCTGCCAGGGAGATACAAAGAAATGTAAAAAAGGTTTCAGGAATATGAATATTAAAATAAAAATCACAATCCTGGATCTTAGTTCTTTCTCCATCTCCAGCATTTATGATTCTATTAAATGATATATCCATCTTCTTACCAGTGTAGGAATGTTCTCTGCAAAGTTATTTTTCTAGGATTTTGTCCAATTTACTTGTAAATGTCCCCAAGGGTCTGATCCAAAACCACTGTACTAAATGGATGTCTTTTCACTGCCTTCAATAGGAATTCCACCATTTCCACTGTGAAGATTATTCTGCAATGGGACTACTCATTTACTTGAAATTGGGCATGTTCTTAAATCCCCTGCTGAAATGGGGTCTTAGAAAACTCACTGTGTAGAGTTTTCCTGATTTTTTTTTTCAGCCTAAAATTTTCCTCTCTTAATTTCATCCTAGTATTCTCTTGCACAGCTACCAAACAAAATAATTCCAGTCCATCTTTTGCATGTTATCTTGTCTTTTATTTGACCTCTTTCTCCTTCATTTTTCCATTTCAAATCAACATTTCACTATAATGTCTCTTATCCCATACAGCTCAGATTCTGGTTCTTCCTCCAATTCCTGTCTTTCCCAGTCCATTATTTCTCAACTAACTCACTACATTTTCTGTGCTAAGGTCCCCACTACCACCTACATTTTGTCAGTCCCATGGCAAACATATCTGTCTTGAACCTTTCTCATAACCTTCCAAGCACTACTGGACAAGAGTCTGGATCCAGAACCACCATGGCTCAAGTACAGTAGTTGTCATCTTAAATAATACTTTGTAGTTAAAATAAAATAATAATAATATAAGCAAAGAAGGACAGAATTTAAGACATAAAAGTGTAAAGAAGAGATATACTGCGAGATGAACTTTGCAAATATATGAAAAGTCAGTGAGACACGGAAACGTGTGATGGCTATTCCAGATCATAAGAGCCATGGAGGTACCGTTGCAACTCTTGCACCAACAGTAGTGAGATAATGTGAAGAGCAAGAAAGATGAGGCCAGTGGTAGATGAGTGGGAAGAGTGCAGCCAGGGAAAAGATATGTGAGTATGTTAGACTTTGTTCATGGACAGTCTGAAGAACTGGGATTCAGGAATGCAATCGAAAAAGGAAGTGCAGTAGTCAAACTGAGAGGAGATGAAAGCATTTCCATTCAACTTTAAAGTATTGAAGCCCACATTTTTCAGAGAAAGGGGTGCTTAGAAAAAGCAATAAATTCCCTTAAAGAAGTGTATGAGAGTTTGTACAGATAGTATAGTCATACAGTCTAGTATACAGTCATAGTATAGTCATACAGTCATACAGCTGCTTATTGTGCAAATACATCTTTGATAGAGTAAATAAACTCAAGAGTGCTTGGTGGACAGTTCACATCTTCCTTGGCACTGCAGGCAAAATTGCTCTCATCAAGTTACTGTCTCATGAATAGAAGAAAGTTACTTTAGATGAGGGAGCAGAAACCTTATTTTTAAAAAATCCAATGCTACAGAGTGTTCTATCATAAGGGAGCCACCTATCACAGTAACACTAATGTAATGTTTGGATCCATTATTACAAAATACTCTAGTATGTTTTTGTTTTAAACAGGGATGGGTTGATGGAAATTGGCCAGCATTAAAGGAATCTAGTGCTATCAGTAAAGAAGCAATTATTTAATTTAATGTGGGAAATGAACTGGATTCTCTGATAGGTTTTCCCTCTATAACTTACGTTTCCATAGTCCTGACATAAATTGGTACATAGAGTAGCAAAGTGATCCTCAGTTCTGTCACCAGGAACTGGATGGTGTTCTTCTTATGGGAAAGTTTGCAATTAACAACTGTTTCAAAGGAATACATTATCTTGTTTGTCTGTTTGCTAAAACGAATAATGACAAAAAATGACTACCGAATAGTCTCTTCTGGTTGCTTTGAATTTACCTTTCAATGAAACCATCAAATGCTCTCAGTCTATTTATGGACTTCAGAACAAAGCTAGCATGATTAAATGGCAATTAGACACTTGATGCTGTTGAGGTTGATCATGTACTAATGTACTCATGGAGCCATTAGACCTCAAATGTTCCCTGTGAACCTGTAGTTGGTTGTGTAAACGCATATTTAGGAAATTTTTAAAAATGTACATTTTCTGAACGAAGACTGTAATGTCTAGCACTGAAATATGCATTTAAAAGTCTATTCTTCCTAATGTGAATGTGTTATGTACCTGCCATTAGTGTCAGTGACAGTTAAGAAAGCATGCTGAAAGGAGAATAGATTCCTTGGGGATGTTTGAGTTATAATCTTTAGTGTCATTTAAGGTGTTTCCCCTCCCGCTGCAAGCTCCCGCAAAACTTCTGTTATGAATTAGTGATCTAGAAGTTCTATTTAGAAACCTAAGCCCTGTTTTAGTTACAGAAGCACTACATCAAATGGCACCATTAACTTTTTTAAATGTCAGCTTAGAACAGTTGAAAAGTGTCAGGGTGATAGCCTTGGAGACGGAGGCTTCCCTTAATGGCCTTTGTGTCTCAAGCCTGCCTGGAGAGATCACTTCTTAAGGGTAAGAAGGGTAGTTCAGACACCATCCCACTCATTCTATGACCTCTCTGTTGTAACTGCCAATAAGGGTGCTAATTATGGTGGGTTTTGTAACATGGATACATCTTCACCGGGAATTGGACTGAATCCACCAATCCATTCCATGAATGCCACTGAGCAGTCATGAGATGGCATAAAAGTTTTATAATGTAAAAATTTAGCAATTGCTCTCACTACAGGTTTCACAATCCTCAACTCTCAATCAGAGCATATATCCTAAGGGATCAGAGCATTAAGGGATGTCTTGGGACTATACTGGCAGAGATACATCACTGTAGCTGTGCTGGCATGACCCTGTGGTGTCAATGCATTGTACACCAACCAAAAAGGTGCACGAATACCATCTCCCTCCAAGCTACGGTAGCTAGGTTGATAGATGCTTTCTGACTCCATCTACAATGAGGGCTAAGCTAACATAGCTACATGGCTCAGGGTGGATTTTTTACTTCCCTGAGTAACATAGCTATGTCAACCTAAATTTTAAGTGGAGACCAGGCCTTAGACTCAAAGTCCTTTGCTTTAGAAGCATCTCTAACTGAAATAGATCTCTAGCATCCCTCTTTTTAAACTTCAGTTCTCAATGGTGGATTTTGATTTATTTCATTTTAACTGAAACTGCTTCAGCCATCTTTTTAAAATATAAAGTTTTCATTATTTAAAACAAAAACAAAAAAACCTATTATTATGTCTTGTTGCTTATAACTACTTGTCATATACTGGGTAAAAAAATCCTTTACTAAAATTAATTTTCTTCAAATTAGTTTTCCTCCACTGATCGCACACACAAGTAAGTTATTGTACATGTTATTGTCATTATTTTAGTTTTAAAGAGCACTCAAGCAGTTGTTAGGTGAAACTGTCACATAAAGATTATATGGATGTTGTAAATAAATACAAAAAGAGGAAATAAGATACACTGAAGTCTGTCTGCCGTTTTAAACTATGCCTCCTAGTCCACTTCTGCTGAGTTTCATCAATGGAAATATTCTACTTATGGTACACAGGAATTCTGGATAGTCCCTTGGACAGACAGGCAGACAAGGATGACGAATGCAGTCAGAATACAGGTGAAGTATTGTAATCTCTATGTAATCTAATAGCTGTACTGATTTAATGCATTTACCACTTAGAAACCTTTTAGTAAGTCTCATTTTGAATTATCACTACATGATTACACTTTCTAATTCTCTTATTCCAACTACCCCAAAATTGTAATTGCTTGTTCTTCATTTTATAAAGATTTAAGTTTAATTTTTAAATTACTAACAGTACCACTTACTGGATCATGTCCTAAGGTACACAAGTACTTGCTCAGTTATTCCTGTAATTCTAAAATACAAATGCAGTATAATAATGCTCCTCTATTTTCACTTCAAACCCTGAAGGGGCTCTATTTTACAATATATCATGAACACCCAGTATATTTTAGAGACAAGAATATTAGTGTTTGCATACACAAATGTACTGAGGAAAGAGAAGACATTTACAGAGACTAAATAAATTACTATAATCCTACATTAGATCTTGACTAAATGTATTCAGCATTTCATCCTTGAGAATTAAAGTGGTCACCTTTAAAGTATAAACCAAGTCCTCTTTCAGAAAAATACACAGTTTTGGTTTAAGGTTATTTATATTAATTCCAAAATAAAATTACAGAGGTAGTTAATCTACTTAAATTAAGCAAATCTAGTCAAGAAAATTTTATATACATACATAAAATCTGCAAAGCTCTTCAATTATTCTTAAGAATCTCTTTTCCTCTCCAAATGTACATCAAACTTTATTATATTATTACTGGAAGTTAAGGACATGCATTTAAGAAAGATGATAAACCTTCAAAAGTCAATACTCAATTTAAGGAAAAAATAACTGTAAGTGTAAAAAAAGCCATGAAAGCATCAGCAAGTTAGTACTGTGATTATTTGATTCTACACTTCAATCTGAAATTTGAGTTTGTCATTATATTCAACAATTAAGGTATATTTAAAAAACAAAATATTTTATATCTGAGAAATGTACAAGTAAGCATTAAAACATGCGGCAACAAATCAGTACTTGGAGTGTCTGGCTTAAACTCACAATTGAAAAACTCTTCTCAGCCATCCTTTGATACTCTTCGTCCAGACGCTGTATCACTTGGGTTATGTTATGCACGATTGGCTAAATCGTGGCCTCACAACATACATATATGCAATTTTCATTGGGCCAAACCCTGCTTGCCTTATTCACACAAGTGACCCAACTGACTTGAGTGGGACTACTTACAAGAGTAAAGCAAGCAGAACTTGGCCCTCCTAAATTGTGCACACATGAGGGTAGAATATTAGCCATTGGCCATTGAAGAGACATTATCTGGTAGTTTCACCTATCTGCCCTCACATCAAAATTAAAGTAGGAGTGCTACAAAACCTAATATTAATAGAAACGTTATAATTATTAAGTGTTTAGTTAAATTTGTTCGTACTTAAGCATACAAATTCAGTATTAACAATCCGAACACTGCAACATTGTTTTAGTGCAAGAGAATTAGAAAGTAAAACTGACCCTCTTTCTGTTGCTCAAAGTGAATGAAATGCAAAAAAAGTAAGCATGGCGAAATGGTGAAAAGTAAAGTAGAATTTTAAAATTCTCAAGTTTAATAACTTATGGTGGTGGCAGTATTGTTTTTAAAATGATTTTAATGTCATTATCCCTTTAAAGATTGAGTTACATTTATAAAATGAATCATCAATGGTTTTTTTAAGAAATAGCATTTCTCTGTACTGATAAGGAAAAGATAAGACCTGTGCTGAAGAATACGTGCACTGCCCTATCAACCATTGAGCCGGATCATCCTCTCTGATGGTAAAACCTTTGGAAGGAGGAAATCTTCAAAGATCTTTTCACCTCATCCCATTAGGGGTGAAAGAAAAGGGGTAGCATGATTTGCCGGTAGAAAAGGCCATGGGAGCAGCCCCAAACCTGATGCCACAGGAAGCCACAGCCACCACCGGTACAGAGACCCTGTGTTTAATCAAGGAAAATATATTGCACCAGGGAAAATATATTACAGGCTTAGACCATGTTATCTTCTCCAGATAACCTCCTTGCGCTGGACAAAATGTATCAGGTTCTTGTCTCCCCCAGTCCTCTACTTCCCCCTCTGAACAAACTCCAGACTCACGTGGTGCCATAGGTACTGGAACTAGGGGAGTGGGGGGAGGTTCTGCACCCCCTGCCTTGAAGTGGTTTGCATTATATACAGGGTTTACAGTTTGGTTCAATGGCTCTCAGCACCCCCACTATAAAAATTGTTCCAGCACCCTGCATGGTGCCCTCCGGGGGAGATGCAGAGACAGCTGAGTCCTCTTGCCTTCCATGTAAGAGCGGGAAGAGCTGTGCATGGGCCTAAGGAGGCTGAGCTGGGGCACTGATTTCTAACCCAAACACACCAGTGTTATAAAATGAAGCTGAAATGTATGTGGCTGTTTTGTATATTCCTTATGTGTAGCAGCACAGTTGATTAGAGATCCACTCCTGCAATCCCTTCCTCAAGTGAGGAATGACAAGTCCCACAGGAGTTAATGGGGCTATTCATTTAAGAAAGGACTCTCAAGATCAGACCTATATATAACGGCGAGAAAAGAATTAGTTATTTTACGACTGAAGAACCAGCAAGTAGAACGTGTGTGTTTGGGCCATCCACCGAAGTCATTGGTATTAATGCTATTATTTATTGTGTTTATTATAGTAATGCGTAGGGACCAACTGAGATCAGGGTCTCATTGTGCTAGGCACTGTACAAACACAGAGTAGTACACAGTCCCTGCCCCAAAGAGCTTAGTCGGCAATGCCACATTAGTTCTTTTATATGGGTGGGGGGACAGGGGAGTGGTTAGGAGGGGATTAGCTGTTACACAGAAGACAAGGGAAAGGAGAGGGGCTAGGGGGATAGAGCAGGTGAGAAGAGGGGAAGGGATGAAAGGTAAGAGGGGCAGGTGTGGAGTAACATTGAGGTGAAGAAACTGGAGGGGGCTGGAGCAGATAGCCAATCAGCACAGGGCAGAGAAAGTCCTGTCAAAACAGTAAAAAATATCAGTGTTCGCTGACTCCTGCATGAGCTGCTTTTGCAGCTGCTCTGCCAGCTTCAGTCTCTGTCTGAACAGTAAGACTTTCATTGACCTTAAGGGGAGTTGGACTACGTCTATGGAGAAGGAACTGGGGTAGGAGGCCGAAAAAAAAAGATTCTGCAGAAAAAGGGACTTTTTAAAAATATATTTATGCCATTGATGTTAACCTTGCTATTAATAACAATTCATAATCTAAAAAACAACAAGACAAGTTTGTCAGAGTAAATATTTACAGTTGAAATGTACAGACCCATACCCCTGAAAATAGCCATTTTTAATGGAAATTCCGACCCATCTTACCATACTGATGCTAGTAAGTACCTTTGTAATTAAATACAATAGAGTATGTTTGAAGAACAGTAAGGGCCCAATCCTGCTCTCCGTGAAGTCATTTAATTCAGTGACTGAATGGGGAAATTAAGCATTTTACATTTAGTCAGTATAATGAATACACTCCAGACTAGCTGTGATTAGAAGTTGTCATAGAGCGAGGGTTAGTTGGTAGAACTAACATAACTCCTGGTAACACATCCCATCTGGCACACTTGTTGGCAATTTCCACAAGGAGGTCAAGGAGTGAAAAGACATAAAGAATGAACTACTTTACTCCATTAGAGGTGATCCCTGTAGCATCAGGTGGATATTCATTAGCAGAACAGCTCTGCTACTGTCCACACTGTATCTGTTTTACACAGAAACCGTTGCAGGACTCTTGCTACTCTATAATATTTCACAAGCAGTAAATTCACATATATTTTATATGGAAGAACATTAGATCCAAATCATGGGCTTTTGACAGGGACTAAAGAGGATAAAATGAATTTAGAGGACTCCGCCTCCTATACACACAATTTTTTTTTAAACATTTCTGATAGACATAATCCAGAATACTGAGGGTTTACAGAAAAACTCAATATCAAATGCAGAAAAAATGTGTAGGGTGGTGCAAGATCACTTTGCAGTCAGACACTTTTACACCCAACTCTATTCATGTGTGTACTTCATTCAGAGTCTAACATAGTATAAGGTCCAGAATATGCAAGTTAATGTAGCCCTCACCCTAATTTAACATAATCATTTTCTGCCTCCTCCAGGTCAGACTCCTTTTTATGTTAATACAATATGTGTAAGGGCATCTAAATGCAAGGGTCTCACTTACACTACCTTACATATCGCCTCTGAATTTGGCCCTTCATCCTTAGCTTCTGTCAAAACAAGGTTTGGCAAATGGCCTTTATGGATTTATTTTGTATTATTATTGCTAATAATTTGGATGAAAATTGTTATTAATGTTATGAGTATTAAAATTCTCACTTTACACTAGCTTTCTTTGTTCACTAATCGTTATTGTTTCTTCTGTCTGGAAATGGGAACTGTTTTGATAAATGGATTAAATAGTAATCTGATATCATAGGGTTTAATCCTTTTCCCATATAATGCAATGACTAAACTCCTACTGATTCAGTGTGCAGAAATGTGCCTATAGTGTCTTCTTCACATAACTCTGTATCTTCTACTGAAATATTAGGGCCAAATCCAGTGGAACTATTCGGGTGAGTTGGATTTGGAACCCAGAATCCAATTCCTTTCCCTGTGATTTCATAGGCATAGGAGCAGACAATTATTTTGTAACTTCTGGGAGTAAACACCTCAGTGAATCACAACAGATATTCCTGCAAAACCTCACTGTGTTATGGAACTGTTTTTCTCAAGCGGCTGAATCATCAGTGTCAAAAAAGGTTCTGTGTTTGATCACAACTCTAGCCCTCTTTACACTGATACCAATAGTTCCCGCAATGAGCATGCAGAGTTAAAATAAAAGCATAACCTGTGTAAATAAGACTAGAATGCCAACTTTATCTTTGCATTTTCATATGTTTACTGCTTTGGATCACAATCTAACTCCATGTCAAATATTTTTAAAATTGCAGCTTATTGAAAGGTTCTAAAACATGTATTATAAATTTGCTCTAGTCCATCAAGCACATTTGTATATCTTGAAAAGGGGCATTTTTCTATATGTGAACACATGTAGGCATTTTTTAAAATGGTTATTCCACTTCTAATTAAACCTAAAGAGGGAGTGGTATATGTGTGTGTATAATGTACATTCACAGGAAGATAAAAATGATAAGGGTATTCAGTCAAGATTTTCTGTACTCTGAGATAAATGAAATAAATCACAAAAGCAAAGCCAGATCATACCCCAATAAATCCATGGCTGAATTACAGCCTAAGTTATGTATATCCATCAATTAATGCATTTATAATATAGAGTGTATCTCCTAAATATACGTATGCCAAGAAAATTCATATGTAAATTCCAAAAGTTACAATTCCAAAAGTATTATGCATGCAACAGACTGCCAATGTGTCTGGCACCATGAAACACAGTTTATTATTCATGGGTCCTATTACAGGCTACTACTCCACTACAGGATATAATGGCCCCTTAAATACCTTTCTCAAAAGATATATTCTTCCCATAGGGATCAAAAGCCTATTTTGGGTACATAAATTTAGGATGCAAACTTGTATTTAAAATGATAGAAAAATCCTCTGGAAATGTTGTTAATGCATGTCAGCAGTAGCCACTTTCATAGTTTAATAATCTTGGTCAGTTATCCAGAATACCAAAAAGTTTTAGACCATATTATAAATTAGTCACTTGTTACATTTATTTAACTTTTTCTGAAGTTGGAAAATAATATTAATACTATAAACATTAGCAGACCCTTTTAAAGTATGGCATTGTGAAGACAGGGATGGTGTATATAGTGAGCACATCTTCAAGTATTGCTCTAATTGCCAAGCAGTGATGGAATGTTTTAAACCTTAGGAGATAGTCCCCTTTATGTAAATAAATTTTTGATTTTCCTGCTTTTATATATAATATACCCAAACACCATGTTCTGTATTGGGCTATGTTACATGCAGTATACAAAGGCTATTTACAACTGCAACATGTAAAATACACTCATCAATAAAGCCACAAGGTAAAAGTAGGTAAAACAGCATGTAAATCTCCAAAGGTCTATTTTTTTTCTGTCCCACCTCGCCTTGCAAAAGAATCTAACGTATACGATTGAATTCCAAACCACAACTGTCTAACATAATAGATGATGCCAGAAACAGAGTACATTCTGAAAAACTCTTATGGTTTCCTGCTGGAACAAAACTTTGGAAGGTCACGAAAGCCTCCTCCACCACAAAGGAAACATTGCAACCCCCCCCCCCCCCCTTCACTTCGCCACTCCAGCCTGGGTGAGGGCACCAGCCAAGCGAGCAGTGACTGGGCAATGGCTGGTGGCATGACATCGTGGGGACTCTACAGCGGGAGGCTGGTGCGAGTTGAACACGGGGGTGATGAAGGTGACACTGAAAGGTGCCCTGAAGCTCCACAGCGCGGCGCCAGGTACAGCCCCCAGCCCCGGTGTATCTGGCTCCAGAGGGGTGTGTGCAATGCCCGGGCTGCCCTGAGGAGCCTCCACGGGAACTCTGCAAACAAAGTAACTTCCAAGGTGGGAGTGGAGCACAGGTGGGAAGGGCTCCTCGCCCCCTCCCCGCCCCTGTGGCCGCAGGGCACCGCCGAGAGCGAGCGGCGGGCCAGCCCTTACCTTCACACAGCCCCTTCCAGCAGCCCAGCAGGAGCCAAGCATCCGCAGAGCCGCGCGAGGCAGGGGAAGGGGAGCCGGGAGGAGGATTGCACTGCAGCTGCTTCCCTCCTCCTCCTCCGCCTCCTTCCCCCGGCCGGGAAGTGCCCGCGGGCTGGGGTTGCGCCGAGCAGCCCTTTCCCTTCGCTCGCTCTCCAGCTCTGTGGGGCAGTTTTATTTATTTATTTATTTATTGGGCTTGGTTTTAAAGGCGCCGAGAGCAGCCCACGGGGCAGCCTGCTTGGGAGAAGCCAGCCCCTGACGCGCCGGGGCGGGGGGGCGCGTGGGTGGGGAGGGGTTTGCGGGGGGCGTTCGGGGGGTTCCAGACCCTCGCGCGCCGCCGCCCCGAGCCCCCTCCCCCCCCCGGTCCCCTCCGAAGGGAGACGGAGCCTTGGCCCCCGGCTGCCCATTGTCACCCGCCTGGCACCCGGGGAGTGGACGGGCGCTGCGGCGAAGACACCCGCCCCCGCTCGCCCCGCAGCCGGAGGGGCTGCAAGGATCCGCCCCCGTCCCTGGAGCGCGGGGAGCCCCCCGAGACTTACCCTCCCCACCAGGGCTGCTCTGAAGACGCAACATTTTATTTATTTTATTTTATTTTATTTTGCAAGCTACCGTCTCCTCCCCCGCCTCCTTTGTGGGGCCAGGGATCCCCCCCTTTCCCGCGCCGCCTGCCCGGCTGCTGGCTCCCCCCCCCCCCCCCCCCCCCCCCCCCCCCCCCCCCCCAGCGCCTGCGAGACTGCTCGGCCCCTGCCCTGGATGTGGGGCAGGCAAGGCTCCTCTCCCTTCCCGCCTGCTGGTGGGGGTCGCCCGGCGATGGGATGGTTTGTGGATTTCAGGGCTGGACGCAACCTCGCCCTCCCCCCCCCCCCCATGCTGGCTGCTGCAGGTGGCGGGAGCGCCCTGTCTTAGCGGCCCCCCCTCACCCTTTCTCTGCTTTCCGTGGTCCCAGGAGGTGGGAAGACCCTTCTCCTCCAGTTCTGGCCTGCCTAGGGGAGGGGGCACCTCTGTACTGGGGCCCCACTGGTTTAGAGGCACCAGGGAGATCGGGAAAGGGGAAGTCCCTGCACCCCAGCCTCCCCCCCCCCCCCCGCTGGTTTGGGGGCCTTACGGGAGTGGGACTCCCTTGCCCCCCTCTGTGTTGTGGACTTTCTCTGAAGCCCTTTCCGGGGCTGTGACTGAGCCCTGCTCCTCCCTGCCAGGCAGTAGGTGCTAAGTGCTCCCTGGCTCTTGACCAGGGCCAGGATTCCCGTGCCACCCCATAAGAATAGCTATACTGGGTGAGACTATTGGATTGGTCCATCTAGCCCAGTGTACTCTCTTCCAGCACTGGCTAATGCCAGGTGCTTCAATGGGAATGAACAGAACAGAACAGAACAGGGCACCCCCACCCCCACACACCCACATACACACATGCCCTTTGTGCAGACTTATGCCAATGAACTGACAGTATCCAGGCTGAGGTCCCTGCTATCAGCTCTGGCAAGTGCAAAAAATATCCAGTGCTCCTATCATGACATTTAAAAAAAGTAACAGGCATATGAACAATGGGATTTCCCCTGGTATCCTTGGCCAACATTTCCTCCTCTGCTGCTGTGAGCCAGATAGAATAGTTGCTACCCCTCCTCCTTAGAGGTGACTATGTTTTATTTGTGCTGCCTGAGAGGGCACTTAGCAGTCCTTTGGGGGGAAGATGCTATATAAAACGTAAAATATTCATACAGCACCACAGAACAAGATGAGACAAGGTCCCTGCCCCAAGCAGCTTGTTATATGATTTTCAAAGGTACTGAGCATGCACAGCTCCTGCTAGCTTCAAAATCAGGCCAGGCACACAAATATGATATATTAATGATTCTATCATATGATATTATAGCTAGAGAGCATAAAAGTTAAATGAATACATGGAGGAGAGACTAATTATAAACATATGAAGGGCTGGGCTACACAATCATCTAGTAATTCTAAACTGAATTGATTCAAACCCTTCCAAGAATACATTGCACATCTGTGCACTTGTTCAAATGTGGCCTACTGGACAATGATGTGTGCTGGCTATGTAGTAAATGTTGGGGCTAAATTTTTTTTAAATGGGTGCCTATCTAAGTAAAGAAGTGGCCTGATTTTCAAGAATTCTGAGCCCCTATTGGGAACTGCTGAGTGCTCAACAATCGGGCCACCGATTTACATGGATAAATATGAATTTAGGAGCCTAAGTTTAGACATCCATTTTTTAAAATCTTGGGGTATTTGGTTGCTTCATTTCCCCTGTAAAATATGAGCAATATGCTTCATTTCCCCTGTAAAATATGAGCTATACATACCTTTTTGAAAGACTAAGACATTTAGACAAAAAGCGCTATACAAGTTCTAAGTATCATTATGTATTATTAATGTCTTAATAGAAAATTTTGGTCAAATGCTCTAAAAATATTCTAGAAACGTAAGTAACTCAATCAGTCAGAAATAGAATTGCTATGTGATTTTAAATCAATTCATGGAACTACAAAACTTTTTTAAAAATATGCTGCAGTTGCCCTTGGTTATGCAAAGAGATTGATCCTTGAAGGTGGAGATGGTTTTTATCCTATTTTTAAGTGATTGTTATTGACAGCAGAAATTGCTACATATGGACATGTTATTTATGCAGCAAAGGACAAAAGCTGAAGAATTTCATGTGATACAGAAAGATGTAACTTATCTAAAGGAAAACATAGATGTGCAAAACAAGAAGTTCGTGAGATTAATAGGGATAGAGAGAGATGTGGTGTAGGAGTGCATCACTTTATTTTTGTAATAAATTTGTCTGTTTTGTTAATTGACAATATTTTATGTATAGTTTTATTTAGATCATTGGATTATAATCAGTAAGGATATTTATTAAGTAAACATAGGGTGCAGGCTTCTGTCACCAAAGTGCCATTGCAGAGTGGGATTCAGGAGTATTAGTATAGGATGAATGACAGTCTGTAGTCAAAAGTGGACAGCCAGTGGCCCTTCTGGGATCTGCAACCCACCACTCTCTTCCGCTACCCAACTCCCTCCCTCCACCTACTTCCACATTCCCAAATCCTTCACCCACCAAACATGTCTTCCTCAGCCCCATAAGTCTCTTCTGCTGATCAGCTCCCTCCCTGTAAAGTCACTATCATATCCAATTTCAGATTTGGTGTCTGCCAGGTATTGATGCTTAATGGATCAAAACCAGACAAAAAGCTATATTTGTTGCAACCTTTGTTTAATAGTGCATGGGATCATACTTTCATGTCAACAAAACCATAGTCAAGCTTGAACGTGTTATGATTTGGGTCAGTTGTAGAATAAGAGATGATGGGAGTTAACAGGTCAGCATTTTCTTATACTAATTTTTAACTGTAGATCAGAATGTTTTAGCTGCCTTTCAGTTGTTCTACACCGAGTGGAAAATCCCACATCTGAGCAATTTTTCTTGTCTTTGTCCCATCTTGCTGCTGGATTCCCTTCCAATTTAAAGATGGAGTTATTGAATCAAAGACACTCTAGCTGTCTTTCTGTCTGAGCTCTCTGGTGGTGGCTGATGTGCAGACCCCTCCCCCATGGCACTGTCTAGCTCCACGGTGATTAGCCAGGGTAGGGATTCTGGAGAAGAGGCAGCAGCAGGAGGATTTAGCTTCTTGAGGACACGCTGCTGAGGAAGGGAGAGACAAGTGTGAAAAAGACAGCAAACGCAAGAGTTCCCTGTTGTGCAAGGTGTGATGGCTGGGGTCTCCTGGTATAAGCCCTGTCCAAAACTACAAATTATGTAATATTCAAGAGCTACCCATGTTGCACAGGAAGGTAAAGGGGGAAATTAAGATGAGGTAATGTTTGGAGGAAGTGGTGGAACAGAGGGGACCCTTAGGGAACAGTCCTAAATTATCATCATTTTATATTAAATTCCTTTTCTTTATGTTTTTGTATAGTCCTTTAGATTTTAATAGAGAATCACAAATTGCTATAGATTCTATTTGATAGCTAAGAAATATGTAGAAATTGTAATTCTGAATTATATTTTATTTTTTTAGTAAATTCTATAGAGCCCTATTCAACTTCATCCCAATTGCATTCTATGCAGGAATATAAGAGGACGCTTGGAAAGCACTACATGGAGAATGGAAAACACAGGACTTTTGTGATCTGTAGAATCACATTTGGAGGGCAGTGGAGAGGCAGAGTGAGGAAACAGTCGTGCCTTTGAGCAGGTTTGTGCCCACATTGCAACATAGGAAGACTGACAGGTATGCAGTACAGACTTTCTTTGCTTAGTATTTTACCTGTCTTGCAATGGAAACTGCAAACAGATCATTAAGTAAATTGATTGGAAAAGTTGCCTAGTTTCTCTGAAGCAGAATGTAAGTACTAGAAAGCAGGTCAGAAAATGTCAGTGAAAATGAGATTTTGATGGCAAATGGACACAAACATTTTTGCAAACTACGTTCCTTGGCTGATGATCTCAAATATCTGTCTTTTTACTGCTAAACTGGTAGTCAGTCCTGCAAGCTGAACCATGCAAACAAGCTCAGTGCAGGCACTAGGACTCACTTGTGTGCATGAACTCCAAGAATTGGGGCTGTATTTTGTAACTTTTTATCACATTAACCTTCAATGAATCATAATGAATATCCCTCTTCATCTTATAGTAATTAAAGGAGCTATTTTCTAGGCAGTGGTAGAATACCAGTGTCATAAATATAGGCAAGAGTATTACCCTGGATTTTGTTTTTACACAGATAGATTTATAAATAAGTTTGGGGAGTAGCTAAAATATTCCACAAGAATTTCTAAGGAGATCTCTTATATATATTTGGAAAGTGTAATAATAAATATATAGTCAACACCCTACACAAAATTTGGAAGTCACCTCATTCTCGTTATCATAGGCTTCTTCACTTAAAACTTGAACTGCCTCTTTCAACTAATGGGACTTCTGTTCCATCTGTCCTCAACTAAAATATGGAACCTTAAGTGTTTATACTCCATATAGTGTGAACATCCAGGTAGACTGGATCTTAAATAGGTATCCATGAGCCATAGATAGTATTATATTCCTTCCACAACCGGCACAACCAACATTATCCACTAATAAACATCAAATTGACCCCAGCTGCTTATCATTACTATTGAAAACCTATCTATTATTTCTGCACTAATGGTGTCTCTGGCATTGTACAAGACACAAAAGATGACATAGTTCCTGAGCAGCATGTGATCTACATAAAACAATCATACAAAATCAGGCATTTATTTCCAAAGTAACAGTGGCATAGTAATTGTGAGTATTATAAGGCTTCTACCTAACCAAGCACAAGAAAAAATAGTCTGTGCTACATATTGAATGGCATGCATCTAGGATCCCACAGAATGATTATATGAAGTTGTCTGGAATACTCAGTATGCACAGTAACTACATTACAGCACCGCAAGCAAGCATGATTTTTATCATGGAGGTATGTCACAGGGTGGCTGGCCTCTTAAGGTGAGATGGGCCTCAGTCTACCTATGGCAAGCTTCACTCACTGCTCCAAGTGGGGAGAATGAAGGTCAGGTGACCTAGTCAGGCCTGCAGTAGATAAGGAAGAGGCTTGGAGGGATAAGGCACTACAAATGGGTAGTAGTAGTTCCTACAGATATTGAAGAGAGTAAGGAAGCTCTTTTAAGGCCTCCGGTCAGCTGCGGGAAGATAGCAGCAGGGAAGGAGTCCTGAGGAAAAGGCTAAACTCCTGCCTAAGGGAGCAGAAAGGCAGGCCATCAGGGAGGAGGGGCTGTGCCCAACTTGGAGTTGGAGCAGAAGATACTTTATTTTATGTCAATAAACCAGACCCCAAGAAACAGTGAAATCTTTGCAGAGTACTTCAGAAGCCTGAGTGGAGGAGAAACCGAGGAAAGGTGGCCCAAAGAAATCCAGGCCATGAGGGGGCATTTGGGAAGTGGCTGACTCCTTTACAAGGTGCAGTAAAAGGGGATGGCCAAGTATTATTACACTTAGAATATAACAAATGAAGCAGAAACAAATCATCCACTGTATGTGATAAGCCACAACCACAATGGAATCTATTTTCCCCTTTATGTACCCATGCAAACCCCATTAACACAGGGTTTGATGAGGGTGATTATTAATGGGGCACAGACTTTTGGTGGAGAAAATCCTTTCCATGGGGTTTTGTAGGGAGTTATGGTTTACTGCAGTTTTTCTTGAGCTTTGCTGATTGTTGGGGGTGGGGGGTTTTGTATTATTTTAAATAATATCAGAGATACCCAGAGCAGCAGATGGATGCCTATTTCATGTCATTATTAATAATAGGAAATAACAGTATTCATCCTCATCTCAGAAAACCAGGAGCTATATTTTTTGAAAAGCTCCACAGATTCCTTTGCTAATGCAATGAAAAATAAAATTGAAGAGAGACCATCCATATTATTAGCAAGATGCATTTTTCATCAATGAAATATATTCAATTAGAAAAAAATTATATTTCCAAATTGCTTTTAGCAACAATCAACTGTTAATATTTGTACTTGTATTTTTAGGAATGTGGATCTTTGTTATGTACATTAGATATAGTTTCTAATGGAATTTTTCATTGAATACTACAATTATTTTATACAGTGTCTTTCATGTAAAGTGTATATAAAGGGCTTAGTGTTGGATTTGGGTCCCTGTCCCCCGCTTTGTTCTTGTTCTGTTTTTTCTTTGGAGAACTTCCTCCCTCCCCCGGCTTTTGGATAGTTCATATAATCTTTTCCATTCGTCATCAGCCAGGTTGCTGATTACGAGAGTAACTGCCAAGCTTTCAACTCCTTGTCATCAATGGGCTGTGAATGACAGACAGCATTAATG
This sequence comes from Emydura macquarii macquarii, assembly GCF_026122565.2. Classification (NCBI taxonomy): domain Eukaryota; kingdom Metazoa; phylum Chordata; order Testudines; family Chelidae; genus Emydura; species Emydura macquarii. Next base: position 9,442,755 of record NW_027132342.1, on the reverse strand, counting down.
TTGGCACGCTCCCACTCTCCTCTTCGCCTTTCCCAAATGTAATTAAACTGCACTAATATGGCAAAAGAAAAGCTGCAGCTTTATTTTACTTACTCTAATAATATAACAATTAAATCGCAGAAGCACACAATACAATCGTATTAACCCATCATGACAAGGAAATTCAGCGGTAAGGGAATGCCCATCTAGCAGTTAGAGCAAAAGGCTGAGTTAAGACGCCTCTCTTCTGTTCCTGGCTCTGCTACTAATTTATTGTCTGATTTTGGGCAAATCATAAAAGTCAGAATTTTTGAGAATGGCCACCCATTTTTGATCTTAACATCTCTACCTTTTCCCCCACCATCTGTAAAATGGGGATAATTATAGAACCCTCCCTCATGGATGTTGTGAATCAATGAATGATTGTAAAGACTTTATGAGATCCTCATATAAAAGGTACTGGATAAGTGGGAACTATTGCTACATGGATGGTTGGGGACTTTTTGAAATAATAATAAACAGTCATGCTGATCGCTCATCCATCATACTTTATAAATATTAGTACTTCTTACCACAGTGCCTTTTATTTTCACAAGATATAATTCAATATATATATTACAAAGTATCCAGTGACTCCAATCAGGATCTGAGGTCCATTGTGGTAGGCATTATACGAACAAAGGAAAAAATCAAGTCTCTGCCTCAAAGAGCTTACAAAATAAGAATATGAATAATTGAGGCTCTAGTGCCTGCTTGTGTTTTTAACCTGAACTCTGAATTTCAGAAGGTTGTAGTCCAACAATAATGTTAGCAAGCTTGTTTTATTACATTATTTAGACCAATGGTCCCCAACCTTTTTGGCTTGAGGGCCACAGATACACCTTTTACAACCCTGAAGGGCCACCAGTCTCTGCCAGCAGCCCCCCTCTCTCCCCACTGCAGCCAGAGGAAAGGAGTTCAGTGAGGAGTATCTCCCGTCACCCTGGCTGCAGCAGGGAAACTGTGTGCTCCACCTGGGTCCCTAGGCGGCGGCTCTCTTCTGCAGCCAGTGGGTGGGGAGCCACGGGCCACTCTGAAAGATCCCGGGGGCCAGGTTGGGAACCAGTGGTTTTAGACAGTCACAAAAGCGTAAAAACTCCTAAGTCTAAATGATCCTGCAGTTCTTCAAATCTTAGATATTTGAAAATGGGTGGGTCTTTTATTTATACTTTGGGTCTACTAGATAAAATTAATAGTAATACCTAGTTCTTATACAGACCTTTTCATCAGTTGATCTAAAAAAAACCACTCAGATGTACATTTGAAAGTGTATTATTTGCTCCATAACTTATTTTTAAGTCCCTTGTTTTCCAACATTTTCCATATTGTGAACCTCTGAATCCTTCCCTATAGGAGTGAGATTGTGTTTACATGTAAAAGTAATATTAGGGGAGTATTGAGGAGAGAGGAGGAAAATCAACTCTTTTAAATGCAATGTTTGCACTTTTTAAAACACTTTTAAGTCATTTTGCATCTTAATAGTGTCCTTCTAATGGTTCTCCAGATTTGGAGACACCTGTACATTTGATTGTGGCTCAGGCTGCAGCAAAAAACCCACCTGACAAAATAAGACCTGAAACATTATGCAGGGTGAGGAAAAAGGCTATTCTTTTTTTCAGCTGGCCACAAAAAGTCTTAGTAGTGAAGAGAGAAACTAAGCCTAAGGGCCAAATTTTCAAACTTGGGTATTTGTATTTAGGGTCCTAAAATTTTGGCCCAATTTTCCAACAATCCAAACCTATTTAGAAGCTGTAACAGGTGCTGATCCTTGGGTGTTTCTCAGTGCCCTGTGTCTCAGGTCAAGTGATTGCAGCCCTAAGTTGACACTTCCTATAAAAAAGGGCCTGTGTGAGTGGAGAGGAGACCTAGGGTCAGGATGTAGAGAAGACTCACTGTACCAGGCAGATGGAAGTCCTGGTAGGTACTTGCAGGGAGCAATAGTAGAAGCCTCTACTGGGAAAGACTATAGGAAAGCGATGGGTTTAGAAAGAAAGTGTGGAGTCTGTGGAAGAGGGCTGGTAGATTTGAATTTAAGTGGATATTGAATTATGTTTTGTTAGTAAACCAGCGAGGGAATGTTGTGTGATTCTGTGTATTTGTAGGGAAGCTAAGAAAGGGTAAGCAGATCATAATATGTATGTAATCCTCACTTCAGATATTAATTTTTTTAAAATCCTGTTCTAAGAATTGTGGAGTGGGTTATGTCTAGGCAGAAGCATTGCTGCTTGGAGACTGATAGGTTCTTCATCAGTCTGACAAAAGGAGCTTTTCACAGCACCTGCTATGGCTTTGTGTACCAGCCTGAGAATCACTGACATAAGAAATCTCCTGCTTTAAACAAAGGTATGTAGGAAAAGGAGCTTGGATATCACAAGTAGAAGCATGACATACATACCTGCATAGACAAATAAGATAAGGGGAGAGAGAGAGTGTTAGCAGCTGCTCAGAAAACCATGAGTCATCATACAGGTAGCAAGGTCAGGTAACATACTTAGCTGCACTTTTACTGTTGCATCAAAAAGGAGCAACTTGTGATCCTCTCAACCCCTAGAAGCTGCTGCTTGTCTGCTGCTTCCCTTCTCCATCTGCTCCTACTACAGCTGTGGAACACCACCAGCTGATATAATCAGCTTCATCACCCAGCAATCAGGGTAATGCTATGTTGGATGCCTGCACAGTTTTTTGGGTGCACTGGGAGAGAGCCCTTGCATGTTCTTCCTTTGAACTTCTCTGAGCACATCAGTGGGATTTTACCCTATATTAAAAACACCTGTATGGGAAGAAATACACAGGGGCAAAATTTCCCCAGAAAGTGCAGATCTATTTCAAGTTACTTCTAGAGAAGATCAGATCACAGCCACTAGCTGTAGCAAGTGCAGAAATATCCACTGCCCATAATGTATTCTAAAAAGAACTGAGCATTTAAAAAAAATAATGCAAATTTCTATTCTGGAAGTATATTAGAAGCACCAGATATTGTCTCCAGGGAGATTCACAACTCATAGTCCATGTAGAGCAGAAGAAGAGGAAACTGGGGTCACCCAATCCCACTGCATTCTGGCAGTTGCAGAAGTTATAATGCCAAAATACAAGTATCATACTGTGGCATTTAATCCCTATCAAGTGATTATCTCAGCTCATTGCCCCCAATTCAAGCTGTGAAATCCTGGCCCCATTGAACTCAATAGCAAAGCTCCCATTGACATCAGTGGAGCCAGGATTTCACTCAAGAACTTTGAAATCTTTGAATTGTTTTTCTTCTGGCTCTTTCTGTGGCTTTCATTCTGTCTGCATAGTGCACAGTGCTTCTGCACATATGAATGTTAAATGCTTGACTATAGTTTACACTACTGAGACAGACTGAGACTTTAAAAAAAAAAAAAAAAAAAAAAAAGTCAGGACCCTAAATTCCTATTGAGGCATCTAACTGATTTTGAAAAGTGCTGAGCACTCTGTAACTTCCTTTAGTTTATACTGGATGTCCTTTCCTCACACAGGTATGTAGTTGTATGAAAGGCCCACAAGAAAACCCCAAACCAAGCCACTTTGTGTTTCCTGAACTTTGCTGTTTGTGAGGCAGGGAGAAGAAAGGAGCAGCTGTCCCTTTTTGAATGCAATGGAACAGGAGAAGGATTGAAGACTCTGCACCTGAACCCTCTCAAAATATTTCAAAGGTGGGAGTCCTGGGGCCTGTTAGAGGAAAGGTGAATCTCTGACAATGGAAAAAGTGACAGTAGCAAAACTCACCAGTTGTATATGTGACCCATCCGTGCCTAGGGTAGCCCACCTGAAAATGCCAAGGTCAGGGCAGGCTGCAAAAGGAAAGCAGATTCTCCCAGCACTGTTGGGGAACACTGAAGTTAGATTCCCTGACCAGTCACAATCAGTGCTTCTGATCTCCCACACTGGTTATCAAGAAGCTAGAACAAAAGATACCCAGCCCCTTTCCTGCATTTCAGTCTCTGGCTTCCAATCAGCAACTAGATCTATTAAAGAGATAAGTTAATTAAACTCTATTCCCTTTACCAAAATGTTTTCCTGATCCCCTAAGGGTGAGCCATATTACCAGATCAATATAAGTTTGGCTCTTACCCAAAATACCACACTGCCAGCCAATCCTTTATTAACTAAAACTAAAGGTTTATTATAAAAGGAAAGAAACAAACAAGAAGAGAGATGTTAAATGGTGAAAGCAATCAGATATATATGGACTTTGAAGTCATTTATATGTATCAGATTCTCAGCAGAATTGTGGAATTTGCAGGCTTGTGCAGTTTCTCTGGTGTACATCCAGTACCTGGATGGGTCTCAATCCTTTGTTTTACAGCTTCAGATGTAAAGTAGTTGATCCAGAGGTAGGTAGGATGCAGGAATGAAGACAAGATGGAAATAGTGCAGCTGCATTTTATAGTTTTGGCCATGAGGCTTGTACTTCCTGTGTCCCAGACACAGTCACACAGCACAAGGCATGGAAAAGCCTCCGAGTCCCCTGTCCACAGGTATGTCCTTACATGTCCTGGTGATTCATAAGGTGTAGCCCCTGGATTCTTTCACTGGATTCATTATACATTTGAATTCTCTTGATGGGTCATTAAGCAGGTTTAGTGCTTCTGTTATCCTGTCTGGGGTGTCACCCAGAAACACAGCACAAGTCTGAAATACAAGTGTACCATTAGAATTTATAATACAAAACTGATACATACATATAAATGTGTTTGTCAATCTTAGCGAATCATGACTTTTCCATCAGTATCTTGCATAGCCTCTCCTATATGATATTTATTGCAATTTTGTAATATTGGCAACAGTCATTCCTACTACAGACAGCATCACAGTATATGTCTTGGGTTCATATGGGTTAGTCTTATAATTTTGGTTCTATGTGAATCTTAAATGCCTAGCAAACCCAACAGGATTAACATGGGTACCAAAAAAATCCACTGGTTTAAGATTGCAAAACCCACTCAAACTGAATTAAGTGGGTTTCACACAGCACTACATGCAGGCTTACCAGACTGCTTTTGTGACTTACTAAAATAGACAACAAAGGCATTCGTATTGTTGTTAGTTGTATTGTGATACTGCTTAAGAGCCTTAGTTATGGATCAGGACCTTTTTCTCTGGGTGCTGGGCAGTCACAGAACAAAAAGATGCCCCAACAAGCTTAAAAACTAAGTATAAGGGGTCAGCAGGGAGATAGAGAGAGAGACTGGAGGGTATAGGAAACGACAATATTGTTGGTCAGCATGGGAATCGGGGTTTCAGCACACCAACTCCCTGACTGCTGTCAGGTTTTTTTGTAGGCATTATGGCAAAGAAGAGTTTTAAGAAGGACAGTAAGGTAGCTTTCAGGATGTTCATGGAGGGAGCTTCTCCCAACTAGGAGAGGTCGCATTAGTGAGTGATTGTCCCTCATAAATTGGAAGATCCCATTTTTTACCAAGGCTAATATTATGTATTTATGTGTAACTTGCCTGCAAGACTACCCTGGTGATGAAAATATTTACTCTTTTTTATTGAACACAAAAGGAATGCTTTTTGTCATCTTAAAGTAGGCAGTGGAAAAAAGGCATTGGCACAGGCAGAAGTGGACATCACGTACTAAGGTTGTGGAACTGGGACAACACAGAAAAATCCAAAATAAGAACACTTACATTTACATTATAAGAAAAAACATGGAAGAGGATACTATTAAGTCTGGAAAATATGAATCTCAATCCAGTGTTAGAATCGCAGAACTAATGTGTCAAAGATGTTGGAACATTTAGAAATATAATCTTTTACAGTTTCGGTGTCATCACCATGTTGTTCTCACTATTTTCCATGACAAGAGAATTTATTTTACCAATTTGTCTTCAACACATGTTAAATGTACTGTATGTGGGTGGGTAAGCTATTGTTATTTATATAGTACTACAAGAGAAAATGCTAACAACACGTACATAATGCCCTTAGCATTCTTGAAAAATATTTCTTTTAATAGCAAACAGAGTACATCTGTTCTGTAACAGTTACACTTTTCTCATACCTGACCTTGTATAGTTTCAAAATGAATAACTTCGAGAGAGGGCAAGGGGGCAATATGTTCAGTGCCATTGAAGTAAAACTGAAAAATGTTGATTTGCCTTTTAGTATTTTTGTTTAAACAATTGCTCCACAGACAGACATTGCTCTTATGTTGCTGCAAATTATACCTAAGAACAAGTCCTTATGATGTCCCTCCTTTCTGACTCTGTAGTGTTTCCCCCTTCTAACCACTGTTTTGCATCAACCTTGTCGCTTCCCACCTTTTTCACTCCCTTTCATCTCTCATTCCATCTTCAGTTCTGAGTGTCTTGAACATGCAGTCTACTCTCCCTGCCTCAGTTTTCTCTGATCTAGCTCAAATATCCTGGGCAATATGGCTTCCATCCCCTCCACTCTACTGAGACCTGTCAGTAATGGCCTGCTCCTGGCCAAGAGCAAGGAGCTTGCTCTCTGCTAATTCTCCTTGATCTTGCGGCAACCTTCAAAACAGCCAGCATTTTACTTCTCTTTGACCATCTCCTCCCTGGGCTTTCTTGGTACTGGGTTTGATGGATTATCCTCCCCACTTTCTGAACGTTCTTTCATCTTCTTACGCAGTGGTTCCTCTCCATCCCATGTGTCACTGCTCTTGTTTCAACACACCCTTGCAGTGGATGGCCTCATCCACTCTCCTGGCTTTAATTGCCACCTCTTTGCCAAAGACTCCTATATTCCTTCATTCCTTCATTCCCCTGACCTTTTCCCCCCTGCGGTCAGTCTGGCATCTATAACTGTTTGTTTGAACTTTCATCATGGATGTCTAGTTGCCAGGTCAAACTGAACGGACCTAAAATGGAACTCTTTAGCTTCAACTATTTCCAAAGAGCCCGTCTCCCTTTTTTGTCAAAGCTAATAGTTCCACCACCTCATCTTTTTCTTTGCCTTTTTATTTCTGTAGAATTGTATAGCACCAAATTGCCTACCCCTTAAATAGCAGCAGTAAGTACACAAATTCGAGTTACTGGATTCAATACACAAATTCAAGCAACTGGTTATCTACCTGCATCTAAAACCCAAAATCAACCCCCCCGCCCCCAACCTCAAATGACCATGAATAAAGGTGAAGTTTATCATATGCCTGGAAGATTAACAAATCTTTATGACAAATGCATCCCAGAGTCAAAGAGAACATTCTGCTGGCTACTTCCTCCCATTTAAACTGAGGTGGTACAGACACTTCTGCTGATCATGATTAGGATATTATCCCACAGAGAGAGAGACAGATTCTCAGATAAACAGATACCAAATTAGCCATACAGGCTTACAACCTCAGTGTCACGCCTGAATACCTTTTCCTTCTCCCCACAACATCCAGGCTGCTGTTGGATCTTTGTTTATTTCTCAACAAGATCTCCACAATAAGTCCTTTCTTCATCTCCATTGCTAAAATACTGATTCTTACCCATCTCGGCTCTTGCCTTAACTACTGCAGCCTACTCCTCTTTGACCTTCAGGATTCTTACATCTCTCCTCTCAAATCTATCCATGTTGATTCAGCAAAAGTCATTTTTCTTGCTTACCATGCCAGTGGTATCACTCCTCCAGTCACTCACATCTCACCTTTGAATCTCTGCATATTGGCTTCTGATTTCATTCCACATCACATTTTAAACTCTTCATTTTGACCTTCAGACCAATACCAGCTGTGTGCCTTCCTATATATATTCTCCAAGTTAGTCCCCAGCTCACACCCTTTTCTCTGCCAGAGCAGTGTGGCTTGTCACTCCTCTGCTGGTCTCTGTGAATTTTCTTAAACCATATCTGTGCCTAGAATATTCTCCTGGATCCCATGCCATGCAGCCTTACTTGCCTTCAAATTCTTCCTCGACACTTCTTTCAGTTAGCCTTTCAACAATGTCCTCTGATCTTCACTCCACTTCTCCTGTTGTGTTGCTGGACTTTGCTCCTTTAATGTAGAGTATATCCAAAAGAAAAAAGGAACCAACAATATGTGTATGTACAATAACTGATATCCTATTCTGTTACAGTTGCAATGCTTGCAGTTTCCCAGCCCCCAACATCTTACTTTGTTTGCGGTCCTTGGCTGTGCTATGTCTTTACTACTACATATCTACTAGGCATAGTGCTTGCTTCAGTGGAATTACTCATGGAAGTAAGCCTACCCCTGTTAATAAGTATTTACAGGATCAAATCCTTAGACTGTAGATCCTTAGAGTGTTTGCAAAAATAATAAATAGTAAGAATGCAAAGGAATTGGTATTTCTTCTTAGCATGTGTAAAATGTTGTATGCAAAATGCTCTCAAGAATCTCAAACAGTTGATACAATAAAGGGTTTCATTAACTCAGTGCTATGTAATTGAAAGTATAGTTGCATATATTTAGAAAGAAGCTTGATTTTTAGAACAAAAGCTTCTTAGGGTACAGGTCAAATCTGCCTCTGTTTTGTACAGAGTGAAGCATACTGTCAGTGTTCAACAAATAATAATTGATACGCGGAGAGTCCCAATTTAGAAATGTGGGTGCCTTAATAGCATGTCTAAATGCAGGAATTGGACACTCTATTAAAGTTCTTCTGGGCTCACACAGTTTGAATCAATTTGTCAATAATTTTGGGCACTTTATAAAACAAAGGCTAAACAAAAAAGAAAAGAGAGAACCATCTGAGATTCACTTCAGACATGGAAACTTGGACATTATTCAAACCACAAAACAAAAGGGGTACTAGGGTAATGAAACTGGTAGTATCTGGAAACAGAGAGAATCATTCTTGAGTATCTCTGATGTAAATCCTTTCAAAGGCATGAATTCAGTGTAAGAAACAACCCCCTCCTCCCCCTCCCCCCCCCCCGCCATAAGTAACAGCATTACTACTGTAGGTAAAAATACTTGAGTAGTTTCTGTCATTTGCATGAAATTATAATTACATTATAAAACCTTCCATTTTCCAATTATGAGCTTGAGTTAAAGTGTAAGTACATCGAAATTCACAGCTAGTAATAGGATACAATGTAAGACATAACAAAGGTCTGCTCATATACTGTAACCTTCATGTTGTTTGGATTTAACTGCGAGTGGCTGTAATTAATTCCAGATCTAGCTTTCTCCAAATATGGAAAATAAAGAGATTAGCATTTCTAATAGTGGGTTTAAGAAGGAGGCAAGCAAATATGCTGTTTATGGAAGGTGTAAGCTCTCTGGGGCAAGGACTATCTCTTCCTCTGCATTTGTGAAGTGCCCAGCACAATGGGGCTATGGTCCTGGTTGTGGCCTTTGAGGGACTACCATAATAGTAAATCTAAGAGAAGAGGTGACAAAATAAACCTTTAAGGAACACACAATCACAGAACAATTTTGTCTGACAGAAAATGATTCACACTGTGAATTAAAATTCTCTAAAGGGTTGCTTATACAGAGACTATTTTACTATTTTATATTGAACTCTGTGTGTAATAGGAGATAATTGATAGCTTCCTTAATTTGTTTAATTATTTACATTTTTCTTTATGCCTATGCTTAATTTTGTTTCATTACTTCCCAGTGCACTACACTGTCACATAGAAGAACAATTGCACTCATCCTTACCCAGATGTTTCAGGATACAAAAATGTAACTTTTAAAAATTCTATAAATGTGCTAACAGAGCCAGTGTTGTGAAGGAGGTTCCAAGTCAGGACTCCAGGGTTCTGTGCCCAGTTCTGCCCATGATGAGATGTGGGCCTGATCCAACTTAAATCAATGTTAAAACTCTCAGAGACTTGTTAAAAAGTCATAGAATCATAGAGTTGGAAAGAACCTCAGGAGGTCATCTAGTCCAACCCCCTGCTCAAAGCAGGACTAACCTCAGCTAAATATCATATAAAGTCACATAACCACTCTGTGCCTCAGCTTACCTACATGAAAAATGAATATAGGAATGCTAAACTATGACTTCAGGGTGTTGGGAGAATAAATTAATGAATGTTTGGTAAATGCTTTGAGATCTTGGAATGAAAGGTTCTATTGAAGTTCCAAGGTATTATTATTACTGTTAAACTTATTTAATTTCCTTTTTAAAAAGCTTCAGTAATGTGATGGAGGAAATAACCAATATTTTAAATATACATGAAATATGTTTGGAATATTCTGTTGGAAAGGAATGTTTGGTTTATTTTATTAGCTGAGAAGAGAAGTATATATAAGCCACGATTTGTGATTGCCATCAAAGTTCTGCTAGGAATGTAAAGCTAAATGTGCTATTTTACCTTTATTTTTGCTTTGTTTGTGGTTTTGGCAGAACAAAAGAGAAATGGATAAAGAATTGTTTTGCATTCTGTTATGGTGGCTTTTGAGATACTCTCCTTGGGTTCGGCACAGAGTAAGCTTTTTATAATTTATTTGTATAGTAGTAGTGCATAGAGGCCTCAGACAAGGTTGAGGCTCCATTGTTCTAGACACTGTGCATACACATAGTGAAAGCTTACATTCTAGACAGGCAAAGGGTGGGAGGAAAGAGAGACACAGTAGGATAAAATGACTGGTACATATCAGAGCCAGGAACTGAACTCAGATCTCCCGATTCCTACTCCAGGGCCTTATTATCGGGACATGCTACCGCTCCAATAACTATTTCCAGAAAAACATACCCTAGGTCAAAGCTCAACCTTTGAAGACTTCATCTTGAGAGAGGCATACATGACAATACAGTTACATTTGATTTATTTGATACTTGTATTATTAAAAGGTACATTCAGAGAAGCCATTTTTGTTTTAACTTTGTTATGGCAGGATTTTTTTTTTTTTAATTCCTTGTTTTCCAGAATATGACCTGGCAAAAACATTTTTTAGCGAGCCGGTGACAGTGCCAAACAAGAAATAAATCAGAGCATTTAATCTTTACCATTTGTAAAGGAAACTGGGATGGTAGAAGTCTAGTTTTATTTTATCTCAGTATTTTAACAACAGATGCAATGCTGTTTTTGTTCTTTGTTCTTCAGACAGTATTTTTTTTCCTAATTATTACTTGTCTTCTATATTAAGATTGAGGAATAGCATTCTTTTAGCTCAGGTAAACCTCAAAGCAGTCTTACTTGAAATGGCATGGCTGCATATACTGGAGAGATAAATATACTGAATTTAAAAAGGAACTTAGTACTGTTTCTAAATCAAAGAAACTATTAATTACTTCTGAATAATGGTTACTGAGTTCACCAAGCAACAGTGGTCCTTTTGATCGTTTGCAAAGTTACTTGGCAATTTATGAAATAGTAAATTGGAAAAGGATGTTGGGCCAGATCCTTTGTTATAGTGCTCAGTGTAGTTGAGGTGGTTTGGAGTGAAGATGCCCATTATATCTCTGCCCCCAATTGTCTGGTTACCGAGACAGTCTACCTGGTAAATAAAATCCGCCTAAGAGGTGGGAAAATTGTTACAGCTACCAACAGCCCCCAGTGGATATTCTGGCAGCCAGAGATTAGCAGAGTACAGGGAGGACATTCTGGCCATGTCCTGTCCTGTCCCCCCAGCCACGCCTCCTACACCAGTGGCTTGGAGGGAAGCCCTATGCCACCTGAGCAACTGCACACATAGGTGAAATCCTCAGTATTGCTAAATCTTGTAACTGTATCACAAATGTCACAACATTTCACACCATTTTTAAAGCCTTGGCTCCTGGAGTCATGTGAGTACACGATAATCTAAATTTTCATTTAAAAAAGATAGGTTTCTAGCCTTCATGGTTGCGGAGAAAAGCTTGAAAATGTGAACTCTAACAGCTTAAAATTCAGAATGCAAATAAAAATAATCCAAAACCTATTTTTAAAAATCTCCTGACTTTTAAGATGATATCATGCAGGAACACTTTGAGTTGGCAATACTGAATTTTTTGTTGTTGAAAAACAAAATCACAAAATTTGGAAAAAAGAAAATTTTCTGTCAACATTTTTCTCTTTGGAAAAAATGGTCATTTTTCATTGAAAACAATCTTGAACAAAAAATGATAGCCAGCTCTGGTTGTCAGGATTTGGTAATAAATGTGTGTAAAGTGCTTTGAGATCTTTGGTGCAAAGTATAATGATAAGTAATAAAAGGATGCCACTTCAATTTGTTCTTTATTTACTTACAAAAACATCCTTCTGCCATAATGTGGCTACATATTTATGGATAGGTGAGATCTTGTTATTCTGTATTGCTATTCCTGGCTTTACCAGACCTTTTTATATTCTTTGGAGGAATTTTCTCTAAGTGGCTGAAAACTCATACTTGACATAGTGTTATATCCTTTATATTCCTTATTAATTTTACTGTTCTTGTTTTTTGGTCTCATACCGAGACAATTTTCTTCATCACACTTCTTTGTGCTAATGTGACGGCAGCAGCTTTGGACAAAACTTTGAGGATTGAACCTGAGACCATCATCGCTAAAAGCATAAACTGTTACAATTGTGCTAAAGAGGGGCTAAAATGGCCTTGGATCCTCACTGGATCAGGCTCTGAGGGGAACCTGTGACACACCACCCGTGGGTTACACGTTGGATATGTGCTTTGAGCTGGGAGTGAGAGTCTCAGCTTGAGGTGACATGCTAGTGCTAGCTCTCATCGAGCTAGCACACTAAAAAGAGAGTGTAGCCATGGCAGTATGAGCAGCACGAGTAGCTAGCTGCCAGAGTATGTATTTAGTGTCTGGTGGGCATGTGTTTGGGGCAGCTAGCCCCGCCCACCATTCAGACTGCTGTGGCTACATTCTGTTTTAGCATGCTAGCTTGTTGAGAGCCTGTGCAAGTATGTCTCCTGAAAGTGGGAGTCGTACCTGTAGCTCCAAGTGTAGACATCCCCAAAAAGATGGATAGTAGGAGTCATGACCTTTTAAGCTTCCAATCTAGACTGAGAGAACTCTACTTTAGGGTAGTATGGAACAGTGTCTGTAGCTAGCTGAAACAGAGAAGTTGGGAAGTTCATATATATAATCGTTGCAGCTGAGAATAAACATTTTCATAAACAAAGATGCTATTATTTAATTAAAGAGAGAAACAAACTTTTAAAGGTGTCATGAAATAAAGGAAGACTCCCTGGAACTGGGAATTTGGCAGAGCATGAAGGAGAGTATGACTGATTGTGTTTAAAAGCTTTAGACAATATAGTTTTGTAAACTGTTGGTACACTTTTGGTAGGAGGATGGGACTTTTTTATTGCTCATTGAAGTTAGATACAGACACAATAGTTTTCTAGAGAGAGAGAGTTGCATAGAGGGGGCTGGAAATCAGGTTGGGGGCTGTCTTAGTTCTGGCACCCACTGTTTGGCCTTGTGCAAATCAGCCTCCCTTCTGCAAACATTAAGATGCTGTGATGTTTAATTAAGTGCTACAGAGGGGTCTAATTCTGCTCCTGCTGAAGTTCATGGACATCAGCCGGAGTAGGATCAGGCCCAAAGTAATAGATAATATAATAGCAATGGTTGCATTAAAAGCACCTAAGAGAGATCACTTTCTTTTGAATTAAGAATTAATATATTTATGTGCCACAAAAATTGTGTAAAATCATGTGAATAATTATTTTAAAAATCTATTTCATTGTATGAAACAACCCACTATAAGCTATGATATATAACTTCTAAAGCAACTGTGACTTTAGAGCTGCATATCACCGTATTGTTTTGATACGTGTTTGAGTGCGGACCTTAATACATTGTTTTCTGCCTTGGTTGTAGTTTACTTTTGTACTGTTTCATATATTTGTGTGTAAAATATTTCTAGTTCACTTCACATATTGCTGCTATTTACTATTAACTACAGTCCCAATCTCCAGCAAAACTGGTAAATTTAAGTCAAGTGCTAACAGGACTCAAGGGTTTTTTATAATTAACACTCACATACATGCACAAAAAAGGACAGGGTCCATGTTTTCAAACAGATACTTTCACAAGTGCTCAGTGTAGACACACAAATTCCCCATGAACACATACAAGTTGAGGTTGCCAGTGTGCATATTTATATGCATGTGCATAATTTCATCTTGCATACTTACTTGTGGAGAAGTGTGCATATAAATTGTACACATCTGAAAATTTGAACAGCAATATCTAATTTCCTTCACTGAACTGAATAAAGGGCAAGTTAGCTATAAGGGGCATTTTAAGGGACTTTTTACTTAATTCCTAAAAATACAATGATTGAACTGAGCGCTGTAACATATATAGACTTCTTCAAACAATCTTAAACAATTTATTTCTAGTATGATGGATTTCTAGTCAGATTTATACACTGTTTATGCAGTGTCTCTTCATTTTTTCTTTTAGTCAACAAATTAAAATAACACACAAAATTAAAACTAAAAAGCATAATTATCTCTTTATCCTCCTCTTCCTATTCTAAAATGGTGACAGTGACTGTATTTAGCTACTTTAATGCAGAAGGAACAGATAGCTTCAGCCCCAAAGTGGCAATTTGAATTCAATCTATCATTTGTGGGATGCTTGAATATCAAGATATTTAAAACATTATCTGTGAAGCACCTAGCATGCTTTGGCCTGGTATTAAATAACAAATAATTAATACATAAGTAACAGAAACATGGATAAATTTAGAAATGGATCTTTCTCATTTAATTTACATTAGATAAAATCCTGCAACCTTTACTCATAGGTGTATGGGTCCTTTATTTGTTACAAAACAACTGATTGAAGTGCAACATTTTCAGGCAGGATAAACATACTGGTTGTTTTTAACATTAAACAAATATAACAAATGCCATGAAAGGCTTCTTAAAGCTATAGGCAAACATTAATAATGCGTTTATTGACATTACACGTTCAGGATTGCATTCTTCTGTCTCCTCCATATGTATTTTAATGTGTATATTCTGAATGTACTTTATAGTCCCTAGAATGAATTAAAATTTGGGTATATTTATTTTAGCTGATGGATATGATGCATTTGCAAGAAAGTCTGTTAGGAGGCACATTGTCTTTGTGACATTTATGTACTGTTGCGGCTGGCCTAGCAGTCTTCTGTTATTAAAAAAAGGCTGTCAGCTAGATCTGTTGTGTGTGTTGTGGAATGTTGCACCACCTAGTGACAGGTTCTGCAGTCTGCATGTAGGCCTACTTAAGATTCCTTGGCTTGATCCTGGAATCCACCCTCAGGTTAGATGTTCACATCACCGAAAACTTTTCCCAGGTGAAGTATGCAAGTTCAGGCCCTTAACAGGTCATGCCTCCAAACATTTGTTACATTAAGTAGTTTGCAATAATCAACATAAGCACTTGAGAGCTATATTCAACTAACCCCACCTAATGCTTGCCGCAAAATATGGCTCTTGCATTCCTATCCAAGAGGTTGCCGCTCTCTCTTTGCTGTACAGCCACAGTTGAGATCAGCAGGAGCAATTGAGGTGATTTCCACGCAGCACAAATGAAAGGGGGGCTACTATTAGGGGATTCTGTGTGAGTTGTCCTTTGCTTTGAAATGTGCATCCCCTATGGTCTGAAAGATCCAAGATCTGTTTATCTTCAGGAAAAAATTGCAAAGGATATCATATTGGGCTCTCTGCAGGAGCAAATATAATTGGCGGTGATGTTTAGAGGAAATGGGGTTTATTTTTGTGCAGCCTAATTATTTAATATTTTATGGCATAGCATTGCTGTTACATTTTTGCAGTTACTGTATTTTTAAATATTTTTTCAGAAGAACCTAAATTGTTTGGATAGGCACCTCTTTTTACTTAGGAAGCAAAAATAAATATTGCAAGCTAAACTCTTCAGCAGCAAGTGCAGTAGGGTAACGGAAGCTAAGCTAGTTCGTAAGATACCCAAGTCTGGGCATTGAGGGGAGAGCTGTCTATGTGCTATCATCTCTTTGTGGATTTTTATGTGTAGGGGCATTCTGATCAATATACAGATAGGACTATATTCACGTTTTCCTTTCAGCAGGTTGGAATATATACACACTTTTTTGGGAGCCCTGAATGCTGCCAAAGATGGGAAATACGGTTCTAATTAGAGCCAGGCAAAACTCAACTGTTTAGCTTTGCCAGCATTTGTGAAAACATTTTCTTTTGTTTCAATTTACACAGTCTTCCCCCACTCCCATTTTCCTCTTCCAAATTTCATTGAATTTGAGGTTCACACAGCTCCAAAAAGCTCGAAGTGTAATTCAGTGAGACCTGCCAGGTTTCTCACAGTTTTTTTGTTGCAAAACCCCTAAGTCTCTGCCAGGCTTCACTTGAGAGGTTCACAAACTTTTCAGTAAGCCTAGGCTTATGTTTGATCTTGTGACAGAATCTAGTGCCCAGCAAGTTTTTTATGCTTTGGTGTCTTGTTGCAAAAACGTTGCAGAGCTCTGGTTCTAATCCTCCTTTTACCACAACTGACTTTGAGGTGCAATAGAACTGATTATTTGAACTCTGGTTAACCAAAAGTCTTGGCCAGATCTTTCCTCCAAAGTTTACCACACAGCTAGCTGAAGAAGGAAACTGAGCCATTAGCTGCCCTTAGGCTAGAGGAGAGGAAAGGGGAGAACTGAGCAACATTATGCATTTAAACGGTTCTGTGCAAAAGTGTTTCCTTTTACCTTCCTCTCCTCCCTTTAGATGACCTGTTCCCTCAATTAGCATAAACTCTGTCTATATTAAGGTTAATATCCTAATTTCAAATTAAACAAATTAATTTCTGATCTATGTAAAAAAAGAGAGACTCCCTGCTTACTTTTTCGCTCACTCATTGACAGCTAGGAACTGTCATTCTTTCATGGAGTCTTTAATGACCGTTTAAGTGAATTTATTGATTGCCTGGAATATATTATACCTATGTGTAGGTCTGATGGTTTCATAAAAAAATTAGATTAGTCCATGTGTGCACAATGAAATAGTCTTCAGTTCATGTTGTAATGATTCAGACCCTTGTCAGAAGGAAGTTGTAAGATAGAGGGAATTGCCAGAATTTCTTCAGAATCTCTGCCAGTCCTTCCTTAAACTTACACAAGGAGTTCCCACAAACCTATGTCACTGCTGTGAAGGAGGTAACTTAGTGCAAGAAACTATAATGTCATAAAGAAGGTGGCCTGCATACAGGATGTCATCATGGGAAACACACAGGGCTCAAAACAAAATGCCTTCCCTGCAAGAATATGGCCTATTTACACAAGAGATAATCTTAGAAACACAAGTGTTTAGAGCCACCACCCCTGGCTCTGGCTTTTGCCTTTCCTGGGTAGTAAGAAAAGTAGAGAACATTAAGAATTGATATGGACATAGTGGCAAAATGAAGACAGATACATGCATAGAATTAAGAGGCGGTCTGCAACTTTTATTAAACTTCAGCACTGGGAAGGGTGCTGCCTGCCCATCACCCACACTCTCTGAGGAAAAGGATGTTGGCTGAGGAGGTGCTCTGCAACTGTGGGGCTTATTTCCATTCCTCTGTCCACTCATGCATCCGGGCAGAGTTCCTCTGGGCCGCATCCACTGGCTCCTGAGACTCCTTTGAGGAGCAGCGGGTGTTCTCCGGGGTTCTCTGCTCGGTGTTCTCTTCAGGTTCCTTCCGTTTAACCTTTTGACCTTCATGCCTGCTCCTGTTTTCTCATTTGTTGTCCCCCAAATTTAGTTGAGGGCCAGCCTTAGTAGCTCCTCCCCTCGGGCTGGGGGAGGGGCTTTTAGCCATCTCCACCTGCCCATCATCCACACCAGGTATTTAATTGGTTCCAGTGCAGAGGTTACAGGGCTTCTTACCTGCAAACCCATAACTCGGGATAGGCTCTCCTCAGCTTACCTCCCAGGACTCGGTTCTCACTGAGTCCTAACACCCTGGCCCTGCAAGGGGGACAGAAGGTGTAGCAGGCTGGGGTGGACCTCAGCCTTCGAAGGCCACAAGGTCTGACCCATGAGCTCAAGGCCCATCAACAAAATCCCATGTCTTTTACCTCTGGGAACTGTTCGTTTTATCCTTGTAACCCCACTGGAAACCAGCCACAAGTTGCAACAAATAAACAGCTCCTCCCTAGTACCTCAGGTAGATACTAAGCACATTCCTACTTAACCCATTGTGCCTCAAAGGTGCTGCAAGGATGGCGGAAAACTCCCTGGTCCACTGCTGATTGGCCTATGAGAGAAAAAATTCCTTACTGACCCCCAAATGGGCAATTGGCTAGATCTTCAGCATTTGTCCGGCCAGAGACCCATTCCTACTTAAGGTGGGTAGGGTGGGGCTGCTGGAAAGAGTGGAATGGAAAGAGGCTCCACATGGCCCCGGCGCCCGGTTAAATCCTGGGAGCTGGGGAATGCTGGCCAATCAGCACTCCTTCCCCCATCTGGCCAATGGGTGCCACACACTCCCAATGGGAGTTGCTACCTGGTGTCTCTCAGCCAGTGTCTCCCTCCCTTCATGCTGGGACTGTTCCCCTCCACTGTCTGCCCAAGTTTCCCTCACCCACTGAGGCAGGTGGGTGGCATTTCTACTGACAGAGCTTGTCAATGCCTAAAACATGTAATAGTACAACCACTATTAAAGAAACTTGACTTTTAGAAACCTGTCAGACTATTGCCCAATGTCTTTGCTTTTCTAAGCAAACCACTCAAAAAAACTAGCAAAAGAGTCTCTAACGTCTCCTGGATCCCTCTGTTTGGCTTCAGGCAGAGTTGCCACGTGTCTAGATTTCCCCAGGATCCAACCCTTGATTGCAGTAGTTGTCCTAAGAAATCTGTAAGGGTGCTCAGAATACACTGCCACGTGTCCAGTTTTATGGGCTCAGGATCATCCCGGATGTTCTATTTTTTTGTACTTCAGAGATAGCAACCATAGCTTCAGGCTAGGGCATGGTACAGAGACAACACTTCTTGCTGTGGTGTCTGACCTCCTCCTGTCCATAGACAAGGGAAGTACAACCAGACTTGCCCTGTGGGATCTCTCTGTGGCATTTGCACTGTTGATCATCAAATACTTCTGTACTGTACTGTATCCAACAGGCTGTAGGGATGAATGGAATGCCTATAAATAGTTCAGGTCCTGCCTCAGAAGCCCCTATTCAGCTGTCCATCAGCGGACATAAGCACATACTCAAGTGCTTTGCTGAATAGGAACCAGACCAAATTCAGAGAGTTGTCAGTGTTAAGTGTTGCTCCACCTTTAGAACCCTCATCTGCAGAGACTGACACAGCTTAATCCTCTCTCCCATTATGTTCAACATCTGTATGAAGATGGTACAACAGCACAGACTGAAAAGCCAGCAGTGTGCCAACGACACCTGGCTCTACATTTCCATTATGTCAAACATAAGCAGCACCACCTACCAGCTTACTCAATCAGGCTGTGAATGAAGAGGAGCTGGCTAATGCTAAACCTAGGCAAAAATGAAGTGATTCGAACTTGAAGAGGTAAGTTCTTTGGAGAACTGCTCTATCATCCCCCACCATTGGGACCCTCTGCCCTCAAATGACTAAGACCTGGTCTACACTAAAAAAATCAGGTTGGTTTAACTATGTCACTCAGAGGTGTAAAAAATCCACACCTCTGAGTGTTGTAGTTTAGCCAGCCCATGTCCCCATGTAGACAGCACTAGGTCAATGAAAAACTAAGCTGAAAAGTTTTTCAATGAAAGATTTCTACAAAAGACTTCGTTGAAAATGAAATTTTGTTTTCATCAAACTTTAAGTCTGATGGACTTAAATGTTCTGTTAGTAAAAAAAAGACTACTATCTGACTAGCGAGAGAGACAATTTTCTTAAAGTTCTGTTTATATGACAGGTCCTCTGGAAATTACTTCAGAACTGTGAGTTTGTTTAGTGAAATCCATTAGCTCTATAAAAAGAATACTTTCTTCTGCAATATTTGATGGATTAGAATTTCATTTGAATGAGTTTTATCTGAGCAATGATGGAGACTAAGAAGTCCTCTTTTTACATGGTCCTGGGAGCCCTGAAATTTAGGTTCCGATATCACAATTGATAGCACGTGAGCTCAGGGTTGGAGTTGAACACTTGTTTTTTCTTACTGATTGCTATTGTATCTAAGTTTGTGTCTATTACACTTCAGATTGTCTACTGCAGTGCATTGTTCCTATTTTTAATTGAACAGAAGACATCTGGATATTTTAAAATAGATATTAACTGGAACATGCTGATGCATTTCAATTCTGAGTATAGAGGAAATTCCAGATGGACATACACGAAATTCCACAAGGAGGCAGCAGCAGCATACTTCAATTTGCTTGCTTGCTAAACATTCATAGTTTGTATTTTAAGAATATTTTTATCCAGCATGTGTAGTGTTTGGATAAGAGATTTTAAAAATGTTTAGTTCAGAAAAAAAAGCTCCTTCCCCCGTTTTTTCCTTGCTAATAGAGAGATTGCCAAGCTCAATATTAGCCTTATATTTCCCTGTGAACTGTCACCAAAATGATTTACAAGTTACATAAGAGCAGAATTTTAAAGAAGTATGCATTTGATTAGAAACTAAAAATCACAGTGTTTCATTTGAGACAATATAGTGAAAGTTCTGTCAGCATTTCCATTGTGGAACTTTGTTTTCTGGGCTTTATCATCCATAAGAGGAAAAAAATCTAATTTCCTGAAACTTGAATTTGAAGGCTTTAATACTACAGATATGTGAGCAGTCCAGTATTACCCATTTCTGATGGGTTTTTTCCTTAAGTCTGCATGACCTCAGCACAGTTCAATATTTCATAGGATCCCCTAAATTGTAAAAGCAGCACACTAAAAACCACAGTGCAAGCTGCCTTAAATATACCTAAAGATATATAGACTGGGAGAATTTAAGCTTTGTGATTTCACTTAAGTCAATCAGAGTTTAACTTCAACCAGATGGGTGACAAATTTCCATTTTTATTATTCTTAAACATGGAAGAAGATTTAATGCTTATATAAGCCGCCATATTTAGCTACAGAACAATAATATCATGGTCAGCAGCAGTGCAAGCTTCTTCCATGCAGCTCTTCAGCTGGTCTCAGTCTTACCTTGAAGTTCACCTCTAAGAAAGAAAAGCCAGAGGGGTCGAATGTGGGACATGTGGAGTAAGCCAATGAAAGGAGGAGTTGATTCCATCTCGGGGTGACGCAGCGTGTTAAGCTTCTTTTATTGTGATGGCAATTTACAGTTTATTATTTTCCTGAGCAAGTGTTTGATGTTGCTTGGTAATATTTATATTCTTTTTTTATTATTGTTCCTGCCAAATTTCTGGGTTTTTCCTTTATAAAGCTTGAAATTTAAGGTTATCTCCACTGTGCTGATTTGCCTCTGTCTCATAGTAGGAATAGTTGGCTGGGGCCTGGGTAACTGCATTTTCTCCATTCCCAAAGTGAGAAGCTGCTTTGAGCTGAAGTGCCAGTAAAACTCAAGCTTGGCCATGGCACCAGCACAGCTTTAGGGAGAGGCTATCCTGCCAGTCTGAGCCATTTCCCATGCCAGCACACAGCAGCAATCAGAAGTAGCTCCACCAAGTTGCAGTCCGTTGTCACCTCTCAGCTACACCCCACCATTGTGATAGCTGAAAGCAGAGTACCGGGGGCACCAGCATTTTTAGCGCTGGCCTTGAAGATAAATTCGTAGAATCATAGAAGATTAAAGTTGGAAGGGACCCAGGAGGTCAGCTAGTCCAACCCTCTGCTCAAAGTGGGACCAAGCCCAACTAAACCATCCCAGCCAGGGCTTTGTCAAGCCACACCTTAAAAACCTCTAAGGATGGAGATTCCACCACCTCCCTAGGTAACCCATTCCAGTGCTTCACCACCCTCCTAGTGAAAAAGTTTTTCCTAATGTCCAACCTAGACCTCCCACACTTCAACTTGAGACCATTGCTCCTTGTTCTATCATCTACTATCACTGAGAACAGTCTAGCTCCAGCCTCCCTGGAATCCCCTTTCAGGTAGTTAAAGACTGCTATGAAATCCCCCCCCCCCTCCTTATTCTTCTCTTCTGCAGACTAAACAAGTCTAGTTCCCTCAGCCTCTCCTCATAAGTCAAGTGCTCCAGCCCCCAATCTGTTTTTTTGCCTCCATTGGACTCTTTCCAATTTGTCCACATCCTTTCTGTAGTGGGGAGGGGGCCCAAAACTGGACGCCATACTCCAAATGAAGCCTGACCAGTGCCGAATAGAGGGGAATAATCACTTCCCACTATCTGCTGGCTGTGCTCCTACTAATGCAGCCCAATATGCCATCAGCCTCCTTGGCAATAAGGGCACACTGTTGACTTATATCCAGCTTCTTGTCCACTGTAGCCCCCAGGTCCTTTTCCGCCGAACTGCTGCCTACCCCAGTCTGTAGCTGTGCATGGGATTCTTCCATCCTAAGTGCAGGACTTCGCACTTGTTCTTGTTGAACCTCATCAGATTTCTCTTGGCCCAATCCTCTAATTTGTCTAGGTCACTCTGTATTCTATCCTTACCTTCCAGGGTATCTACCACTCCCCCTAGCTTAGTGTCATCTGCAAACTTGCTGAGGGTGCAATCCACCCCATCCTCCAGATCATTAATGAAGATATTGAACAAAACTGGCCCCAGCACCAATCCCTGGGGCACTCCACTTGTTACCAGCTGCCAATTAGACATCGAGCCATTGATCACTACCCGTTGAGCCCAGTGATCTAGCCAGCTTTCTGTTCATCTTATAGTCCATTCATCCAATCCATACTTCTTTAACTTGCTGGTAAGAATATTGTGGGAGACTGTATCAAAAGCTTTGCTAAAGTCAAGGTATATCATGTCCACCACCTTCCCTACATCCACAGAGCCAGTCACCTCATCATAGAAAGCAATCAGGTTGGTCAGGCATGACTTGCCCTTGGTGAATCCATGCTGACTATTTCTGATCACCTTCCTCTCTTCCAAGTGCCTCAAAATAGATTCCTTGTGGACCTGCTCCATGATTTTTCCAGGGACTGAAGTGAGGCTGACTGGTCTGTAGCTCCCTGGATCCTCCTCCTTCCCTTTTTTGAAGATGGGCACTATATTTGCCTTTTTGCAATCATCTGGGACCTCCCCCAATCGCCACGGGTTTTCATGAGTTTTCAAAAACAAGGGCTCTGCAATCCCATCAACCAACTCCCTCAGCACCCTTGGATGCAATGCATCTGGCCCCCTGGACTGGTGCATTTCCAGCCTTTCTAAATAGTCCTGAACCACTGAGGGCTGCTCATGTCCTCCCCATTCTATGCTGCCCAGTGCAGTAGTCTGGGAGCTGACCTTATCTGTGAAGACAGAGGCAAAAAAAGCACAGAGTACTTCAGCTTTTTCCACATCATCTGTCACTAGGTTGCCTTCTCCATTCTGTAAGGGGCCCACACGTTCCTTGATCTCCTTCTTGTTACTAACATACCTGTAGAAACCCTTCTTGTTACCCTTCATGTCCCTTGCTGGCTGCAACTCCAATTGTGCTTTGGCCTTACTTCCTGATTTCACTCTTGCATACTTGAGCAGTATTTTTATATTCCTCCCTAGTCATCTGATCAAGTTTCCACTTCTTGTAAGCTTCTTTTTTGTGTTTAAGCTCACCAAAGACTTCTTTGTTACGCCAAACTGGTCTCCTGCCATATTTGCTATTCTTTCTGCACATTGTGATGGTTTGTTCCTGGGTACATAGAGGACATTAGTCTCTCTCTGCCTCTTTTCCCCATCTGGAAAGCAGGGATAATTCCTACCTAAAAGGGAAGTTGTGAGAATAAATGCATTAAAGGTTGTAAGGTTCTCAGATATTGTGGTGAGGGGGGCCACACTGGTATCTGAGATAGATAATAAATTACCACACTTATTTTTTGGTACTGTGCTCTTTAGCATTTATTAGGAGTTGGTGTTATCCTTAGAAGTCCTTCTCCTAGTAGTTTCAGTGTAAGTAAAATGCCATTGCAATCAAAGGTGAGGAAAGGTTATTGTTTTAGAGGAAAGATATGGAACTGAAGTCCTGACAATTTGTAGTTATTAAAGATTCCATGGCACTTTCTGCAAGACTAAGTGGGTCTTCAGGGGCCAGAATTCTAACTCAGGTAATTACATTCAGTCTGTCTTTCAGTTTGATGAGGTATTTTTCACATCTTCAGTGTAGTGTTTCTCTGTCCTATTCAACAGCTCTCCATTTCATTTCAGATGACACCACATTTCAGTGGCAGGTGAAGTGATTTCTATATATGTCTGTAAAGCATTGTGGGATCTTTCCAGATGACAAGAATGATATAAATGTCATTAATTAGTGTAATGCTTTACAATACTTTGCCCTAAAAATTCCATTTTTTACCATGCTATTTCTGGCACTGCACTTATAATCAGTCCCATTTGAGCACATAGTGAGGTTTGAATGTGAGACCTTCAGAGTGAGAAGGACGTTTTGCCCAATTCTATGATGTGGCACCAGGCTCCTGGTATTGTATTATTTGAAATTTGTGAGTGTGCTGTCAGCTTTGTCTTTTCTATCTATTCAAAAGGAAATAACAATCAGGCTAGTCTGCAAGACTACCCTAAAAAAATCCCAGCCTTTCCTGGAAAGCAGGATTTGCAGTACTGGATCAGTTCATTGGCCCACCAAATCAGATATTCTGTCTCTAGCAGATTCCACTACATGATGCTTCAAGGGAAGTTGAGTAAATATACCTAGCCAATTATGTATTTAGCTAATGCTGCATATGGGTGAAGTAAATACTCCTTTCAGGCCTCTAGAACTCAGCTGACAGCCTCAAGCATGAGATGTGATTACTGCTTTCTTACTAAGTTGTATAACTATAATGGTATCAGTGATCATAAAATTATCCAGGCCTTCAAGCTTCAGTATTTGACTCTGTGACCCTTCCATGACGATGAACTCCCTGGGGTGTAATATTTCCTTTTATATGTCCTCATTTAGCTGTCATTAATTTAATCGAACGACCCCCTTCTCATATTGTTAAAAAGAATAAAAAGAGAAGCAATCGAATCCTATCTAATTCTTCTTTCTGTTTTTTCCCCAGTACTTTAGGAGAAAAAGAAAAAAAGTTTAAGAACATATGAAATGAGTTACTAACTGTTCCATTTACTTGCTTACTAAATGTTTCCACAGCTCCCTTTTTCTTTGGAGATAAATGTGGTTAGACTATCAAACCAATTTCAAGTCACTCAATTTTTAGAAAGATGTAAAGAAGCAGCTCCAGTACATGAAAACATACCAGTGTGATTTAGGGGGTAAAAACAGGAACGCTTGATTTTCAGAGGCAGTTACAAAGCTCTTAAGTCCAGTTGCTCTATGTAGTGAATTTAGTCACTGAAGGTTTCTTGCACATTTTTAAAAGAGGAAACAGATGGAAGAAGTGGATTGAAGAAAATGTTACAATTCTTCTGTGTGTTACAAGAGACTAAGCATAACACTCTGACATAACTTGAACAGCAGCAGAATCGGGGCCTCTAGCTTGTGGTATATTAAAACAAGTAAATAATGCCCTGATTATGCAATTTACAATGCATGGGAGGACTGCATGGAAGTCACCCCTCAGAATTGTTTACTAAATTCAAGTTGCTGGACCAAATTCTGCCTTCTGTGACACCCCACAGTTCCGCAGAAGGCAGCAAGGTAGCTGCAAAAGTGTCACTGAGGGAAGAATTTGGCCTGTATACTCCATTATTGGCAATCAGGTGAACACAATCTTATGTTCTGGTTCTTGACGCTACCATAAAATACTATTATAAGGTTAGCCATGGTTAAAGTTTTTAAAGTTTCAATGCCTGTTAATGTTGTCATAATCAGGAGACCACCATTTGAGAAGTGATCATTCTTTATGTTGTTTAAAATCCGGTGCCCAACTACACTCAACCTTAGTGAATGTAATTACAATGTATGAGCTGCTTAAGAAAAAGCAACATGAAGAGCAGGATAGATCACTCAATGGGAGCTATTGCCTGATTGTTCTGATTGGTAGGCTACTTTTCTGGAACATAAGAACATAGGACTGAAAGGGTTCTCTTGGATCATCAAGTCCAGTATCTTGCTATCACAGGCAACCATAGGCTCAGATCTTCAAAGGTGTTTGGGCTCCTAACTTCCACAGAAATCATTTTGGAGTCAGAAAATGCACAGTGGGGGCCATTGTCAATGCAATTAATTGTGTCATACTAGGCAGGACTGTGACTCATAGCATTGTACAGGACATAGTGGATGGATTTTCAGTAATAGGGTTCCCAAGCTGTGGTGAGGTGATAGATGGCATGTGTATCCCTATTTTGGCAGCAGTCCAACTTGCCCTTGCCACAGAGTACATCAACGGAAATGGCTATTTCTCTATGGTTATTCAATCATTGGTGGATCAGCAATCTCAACGTGGGCTGCTCGGGAAAGGTTCCCAATGCTCACATCTTTAAGAAAACACAGGACTGTTCAGAAAGCTGTAAGCAGGGGCATTCTTTTCCAGCTGACAGATTATCATTGATGGGACTGAAATGCCAGTAGTGATCTTAGGGGACCCAGCCTATCCCTTGCTTCCCTGGCTCAGGAAGCCATACACTAGCCAACTTGACAGCAACAAGGAAAGATTCAACTATCAGCCCAGCAGCGGCAGAATGATAGTCGAACGTGCTTTTGGTAGTTTGAAGGGATGGTGGCGTTTAATCACAAGATTGTAGATTGGTGGTGTTTACTCTCAAGATCGGATCTCAGGATGAAAAGTTTCCGTATGGTTATAGCTGCCTGTTGTGTCCTGTATAATATCTGTGAGGCAAAGGGGAGAAAGTTGCCACCAGGTGGAGGGCAGCAGGGGAGCAACTGTCTGCTGACTTTGAACAGCCAGACACAAGGGCCATTACAAAAGCTCAGCATGGAGCTGTATGGCTCTGGGAATCTTTGAAAGAGCATTCTAATGGTCAGCCATGTCATTGTGCTGTGCTTGACTGTGCTGTGGCCCGAAGCGTTTTGTGATCTGTTAGGAACTGGGTAGTTCTTGGTGTACATTGAGAGACATAACACTGTCTTTTAATGTACATATGAATTATGCAGTACAATTATAATTATTACACTGAACCTATGAACTATTTAGTGTTTGTTGTACATTTACACACGTGACTGGGTATTTTGTTGAACCTTTAAGTTCTGTGGTGCTGTACACTTACAAGTACTATGCATTTCTGTGGTATACGTGGTGAACTAATATAGATGACTTTATTTTCAGAAAATTAACGTATATTGAGTGGAATAAAAACAGCGCAAAATATTAAAAAGGACAATACAATACAAACTTCTAACTTAAATTAACTGAAGGAAACTTCAAAATTAGAAAGGCAGCTAACATTTCTGTCCATTTAGTGCACAAATGCAGTCCATTTTGTCTACACATGCACCAGCTGTGCTTCTCACAGGTCAGTGTCTGTGAAGCTGTGGCTATCATTACTGTCATTAGAGTAGTGGCTGGGGTAGGGATGTCATCCATGATGCCACATAAAATGTTGGGGAGAATAGGGAGCAGCCACTATTGAGTTTTCCAGGGACTCCAAAGGGTGGCAAGTCTGTGATTGCTGGACCTGTAGGTCAAGCAGAGTCTGCAGCATTTGTGCTTGCTGGCTAAGAAGCCCCGCTATGTCCTGATGCATCTCTCTCTCCTTTTCCTACTGGGACTCCTGAGTCTTTCTCCATTTTCTCCTGTTCACTCTGTCCCTCTCCATCCTGTGTGCCTTGTTAGCTTCCCCCTCTCCCCCCGGCCCTTTGTTTGTGGTCTGGTACAGCACTGGTTTGCAGCATCTCGCTAAGCATAGCCTCTCTTGTCCACTTCTTTCTCCTCTTCATCAGCATCAGGTGTTCCGCAGGTGTGGAGAGGGCCCCCTCTCCAGGCTGCAACAGCTACAGACAAAATAGACAGATTATCATTTAATTTACAGCCACAACAGAAAGTGGAGGATAAATTTCAGAACTCCCTTCCCTTATTCCCATAAAGTTTTAAATAAGACATGCTTATTGACATGTCAGCTTTGGAGTGTCTCTGCACAGCTCCGATCTGCAGTCTCAGCCGTGGTGAATATAGCCTGCCAGGATCAGCTGGGTTGGGGAAGAGGAGGGCATTAAGATCGTTGGTTGTATGAAACAATGAAATTTGAGTCCTTAGTCCAAGGATACATATATAGGGCAATGGCACTGAATATTGGCACTATTTTCAGCAAGCAGCAGCGATTTTAGCTGATATCCTGAAGGTAATAAAGGCACAGAGGGCACAGCTGGTGCTGGCATCCTGAAGGCAAAGAGGCCCATATGCCACTAGCTCTAGCTTGTTTACTGCAATGGTGCCATCTGAATTTATCATGGAGGGAAAGTGTCCTACTGCAGAGGAAGAAATAAGGCAGCCATCTCTAGAAACCAGTGTATATTTAGGGTGTCTCAGGCAGTTGGCCTGTTATGCAAATAAAGACTGAGATGGAACAGCAAATAGTTTTGATCCCTTAGCAGCATCTAGGGTAGCATAGAATCTGAGCCTTCTGAAATAGCATGCCATGCCATTCATAATAAGCAATGGGTTGGAGATGCAAATACAGATGGGGTTTGTGGAAAATGGGCCATCTTGAATGGTCTGGTTTTGGCAACACTTGGAGTAGCAAGTAACAGATTCTAGACGTGCTTGAAAGCATCAAGGAAAGAATCCAGTTAATTCAGGAAAATCCCAGTCTGGAATTGTATCATTGCCTACTTACAGCTTGCTTGAAACTTGCCCAAAGTCTGGTGCCAGTACAATAAAGCTACACTTGCAATATAATGAATACATTCAGTACATTTTATTGCAAAAGATGTGTGGTGTCTGACTGAACGTTTTGTCTCAAAACTAAGTGGCTTAAATATAAATGGGAGATAAGTCCTGAGCCACAGATTTGGGATCCAGATACTGACCAGAACTTCTCCAAAGTCTGAAGGTATTGTTCCATTACAGAAATAGGAGCCAGCTTCAAAATTCAAATCTGAATCTAAGCTGCCCAATAGTTCAGTGGTATTCAGATCTGGATTTTCGCTGAGGTCCATTGCTAATATAAAAAACTTTATGCCCTTTCCCTACTATCAGTGAAACGATGTTTGTGACAAGAGCTGCCACTAGGATGAGTTGAAACAATAGTATGAACAAGACCTTAACGTTATTTAATAGTTATATTACAGTTGCACCTACATGTCCCAGGCCCCATATAAACAAACATAAGTAAGTCCCTGCCCTGAAGAACCTGAAATCTAAATAGACAAGGCTGGCAACTTGCTCAGGAGAAAGACCACACAATATACAAACACAGTGATCAAATTGGAGAAGTGCAGAATAGAAGGGATTTGGTGGCAGATCGCTTCATGATGTAATGCAATCTCTGCCATATAGTTCCTTTCTCCCAAGATTATTCACAGTTTTCACTACTGTTTTTTGTTAGTTTTCTATCCCTTTCTGATAAGAGGACATTCTACTGTCCTCTTAATACCAATCAAACAAACTAGTTTTTCAAAAATCCTTAATAAACCATGACTGAAATTGTGCACATTGTTGCCATGTTGGCCCAAGTGGATCAGTGCAAAGGATTTATGTCCAAAAGCAAACATGCTTCAAAGCCATATGGTTGAGCTGGTTAGAAATGTCGTCCTTACCTTCCCCTCTGGAGAATATTGATTTTATATTGAAAAACTCAAAACCATTGAACACCTCAAAATTTTCAGATTTTGTTTAAAAAAAAATTTAGTTTGGAGGAGTTGGGTTTTTTTTTATGAAAAACTGGAATGTTTTGAAGCAAAGAGTTTCCACAACATTTTTCATTTTGTTGAAAACAGTTTTCTGATGGAGGGGGAAATAGTGTCAGTGGAAAATTGTCAACCAGCCCCAGCTTCACTTAACTATTTTGTAGCATGCTCAAAAATATGCCAAGATCCATCGGTATCAGCTGGTTGCAAAAAAAATTGCATTCATCTCTTTCCAGAAAAGAGAGAATCTCTGAATATGAAACATTTTAAATCTACACAGGAAAAGACACATAGCCCTTTAATGCAATTTCTTCTCATTTTAACTGTCAGAATTCCAACTGGTGGCTTTGAATTCTCCCTAAAATTACTGGAAGGATGTGACACTGTACTTCAAAGTGGCATCCTGGAACCCCCATATTCCCCACAGTCATATAATTATGATATGTTTTGTATAAAGTGTGCCTTGTGAAGTATCATTTTAAAAGTCTTGATCTGTTGAACATTAATATCCTGTGGGATGGTATGTGCTACCATTATATGTGGAGTTACGAAGTATTGCTATCTCAGTTACTGAAATATGTTGTGAGGTTGGGAACATCCAAAACCAACCTTTCAGTTACAACAAAGGAGTAGCCATCAATAGCTAGACAGGTGATTAATGGGTCATCAACACCCAGTCCACTATTCCAGAGACTCCTTAGAGAAGGCAAGTACTCATTGGAAACTGACCAATAGGGACTACCTGATCCCCACATCCCAGCAAGGATCTTTCTAGCAGCTGGGAGAAAGTATAAAAGGAGACGGTGACATCATCATCACTTGACCTCTCTCTTCCCCCGCCCCTCCATCTCAACACCTGGAGGAACATCTGGAGAAAAAAGACTTTGAACTGGGGAAGAATGATCCCAGGCTGGAAAGGGAGTCCGGTCTATGCATTGAGAAACTGTAACCTGCTTGTAGCATCTGTCAAGGTGAGAAAAGCTGTTTGGTTCAATCTTGCTTAGACTAAAAATGTAGGACTTAGAATGCATGTTTACTTTTTATTTTCTTAAAGTAACTATTTCTGACCTTTATATCTACCTTTTATAATCACTTAAAATCCATCTTTCTGTAGTTAATAAACCTGTTTTATATTTTAACTAAAATGGTGTGTTTTGGTTGAAGTGCTTGGGAAATCTCAGCTCAGTGTACAAAGGCTAGTGTGTGTCCACTCCACACTGAGAGATGGGCAAACTACTTAATGGACTTGCACTGCCTAAGGGGCCTTGAGCAGTGTAAAATGGTACTGTCATGGGGTGTAGGGCTGGAGCTTAGCGGGAACTGGCTGGAGCCTCTCTATTGATGGTTCATGAATGGCTAGGAGATCATTCATGTAACACAGTTGGGTGTGTCCCTGCCTGTGGATGTAAGCGCATTGCCTATCAGAGGCTTGTAGCTTGACATCAGCATCACAGTGTGAGAGGCAGCCCAGGTTGGTGTATTTGAAGGGCTCAGCTGTCCCACAGTCCAGGTTGTACCCCAGAGACCCCGTCACAATGGAATCAAGTGGAATTGTTGTAAGTGCTGCAGCAAAGTGACAGAGAATGAAGAATTCTGTCAGCATAGAATTTCCTGCAGTTGCTAAAAAATTTCTGATCCAGGTTAAAGCATTAGACCTTTGTTGCTGTTATTTTTATATATATGTAGGGCAGATCCTTAGCAGGTGCAAATCAGCATAGCTCTATTGACTAGAGCTATCCTAGATTCCACACCTCTATTATAACCTGGCCTAGGACGCCTCTGTACAGTCACCAGTCTGTTGAGATTGAACCCAGTTACTGGGTCCCACTTACTTCCAACCCCACTGGATCTGGGCTGGGTAGAGTCAGAGTCTAGTCGCTGGTTCTAGCTCTGGGTCCCTAGGACACGTTCCCAGGTTCTGACTTCTTGTCTGACATCCTTCCTTGAGACATGGGACATGGCTGTTAAGCTGTCTTAGCCCCTGAAACCAGTATCTCAGATATCCTGAGCTTTCCCCCTCTCCCCCCGGTCATTTACACATGCTCCCTCAGAGTTCCACCTGGGCTGTGGGCATTCTGGGCTTCTAACTGAACACATTCTGCAAAGACATGTTGCAAGGAACACAAGCTTAGCAAATAAGTCTCTTAACCACAGAAATTTTACTCTTAAAGCACTCAAGAGTTACAGATTTTTTACAACAGCAAAGAAGTTGTGAGATTCATTCTCCCTTAGTCTGAGCTCACCCCTCCTGTGAGCCTGTGGTTCAGAAGCATTCCAGGTTGGGCAGAATTTCTTCAGCCCTTTCTCTCCTGCAAGTCCTCCTTACGTGTGACAGTGGTTGGCCCCTGCTCAGCGCCTCTTAAATAGAAGCCCTGTTTCTTTGCCAAGTGCTCCATGGATTGCTTCAACTCCCTCCCCAAGTCATACATGTACCACCTGCAAGCCTCTGCATAGAAAAACCATTAATA
This sequence comes from Emydura macquarii macquarii, assembly GCF_026122565.2. Lineage (NCBI taxonomy): Eukaryota > Metazoa > Chordata > Testudines > Chelidae > Emydura > Emydura macquarii. The sequence goes on along the minus strand of NW_027132342.1, from coordinate 9,410,625 downwards.
CACCAAGGTTGGCCAGCAGTTGAGAGACTAAGTTGATGATCCCAGATTGCAGTCTTGATGGCTTCTCTGTGACAGTGCTTCAGTGATGTGGCGAACACCTGGTCTAGGCAATTGTATGGAATGCAATACAATAGGTTGCACTGAGGCAAGTTTAGCCTAGTGTTCAATCCCTAGTACAAAATGGAGTTCATAATCTGATACAGGCATATCCCGTTTTGTCACAACAGCATTTGAGGATCTGTCCAATTATATATTGCAGAGAGTTATTCTGCAAGCTCTCTTAACGTGGTGAAGTTAATATTAAGTATTATGGAATGCTGTTGGAGTTTAATTATAAAAATCGATTTTAAAACACCACTGGCATAAACATTTCCAATGGAATTTTATGTAGTAAGGATTATGGAGTTGTACATTTTCTTTTCTTATTCAAAGCACCTTTCTATCAATACTAAGCATTATTACCATGGATTGCTATGGCCAAGTTCTAGTCGAATCTAGGGTACAAAATGTCCCATTTATTTCAAAGGTACTTAACTTTTTTTAAATAGGTAGCAATTGCTTAAATAGGTAACTAAATTTGTTACACTTTTGTACAGCATGTAATGCTAACAAATAACTAATGGTCAGATTCTGCCACTCTGATATAATTATATTGAAGAGTTCTTTACTCTGCAAGTACTCTAATTAAAATCACTGCAAAATATGGGTTTAATGGACCACACCTTTTTGTTATATAAAATGTTACAAGCCAAAAGAAAACAAGGAAACCAAGTTTTACACCACTGCACTTTAAAATACTCAAGAGAAGACAGCAAGAATAATGGTACTCCAAGGAACATGATTTATTGCACTGTTTATTACACTAGATTTATTACACAGTTACTAGTTGGTGATTACATGGCATTGATTCAGCGAAAGATTATATTCTGAAAAGGAATTGGTTTTCAAATTTGAATATGTAGTATCACATTTTTGCTTTCACAGTATAACATCTTTCATTTGAGGGCTTCAAAGAATTCCTCAAACAATTTATTTAGCCTCACAAACTCCTCTGTGAGCTATTTAAATATTATTTTTCTCATAATAGAAGATTGGATAATGGCGAAACTAATAAGTGAAGTGATTTGCCCAAGATCACAAAAGGAGTTAATGGCAGAATCAGGAATAAAATCCATGAAGTCCTAACTTCAGGGACTCCTATTCCAATCACTGGGTCACAGTGCTTCTCTGTGACATATTTCAAAGTGCTCCCATCAATGAGATCAAATAACTTTATAAAAGATATGCTCTAATTCAACCTACAAGTTATTGGGCTTGAACTGTTAATTATTAGGTGAAATTCTATGGCTCGTGTTATGCAGGAAGTCAGACTAAATGATCATAAAGGTCCCGTTTGGCTTTAAAATCTATGAATCACTTACCACACAAAACCCACTGGCCCTCCTTCCCTCCCCTAAAAATGAGCAATTAATCTTCTTTAAAAACTTGCTGTGAAATTACATTCTTCAAAACTCTTTTTATGCAAGAGGTTACCAAAAAAACAAAAAAAACCTTCAGAAACCCTGAAAAATGGACAGGTTGAATCAAATTAATTTTTAATTTTATTTTGACAAAAATTCACACTGGGGCTGACAACTCCTTGTAAAAACAGTGTAGCTAGCCACAGTTTGAAATGTGTGTGATATAAAACTTTGAGAGCAGGTTTTATAAGAGAAAGACTCTTAACCCTAGCAGCATTATCAGTGGTGTGTCACAATTATATAATGACACCATGCCTCAGAGCTCCTTCATTAGATTCTGACAGAAAAAGGGGAAAGAGAGGCTAAAAGTAATGGGGAAATGGAGAATTAGGCCTCAGCTGTGCATATTTAGCACCTAAATCAAGTGAAGACTATTTATTGACTTATTGATTCCAATGAGATCTTAATTAAAAGTTTTGTTCATTACTGCACAATTACTTGGCTGCAAGAAGTGCCCAGACTACTAAATTGCATGTTTGATCAAGTATTCTATTGGTAGGGACAGATCCTCAGTTGCTGTAAATCAGACTTGAGAGGTACACTGTCAGTTAATGCCAGCTGGGGTTCTGATCTATTTTTTTTCTATAAAGCAGTCAATTTTTTTTTTTTTGGAAGTAAAGTAGCTATAATGTATTTTTGTCCTTTGCTGAGCTGTAGCAGATATTGGGGTCTTGCATGTTGGCCTCCCAGTGAAGGAGAAATCAGTGATGTAAAGTCTAGCTTTATTCTTAGTGCTACTTGTCTATTTTACACTATGTATGCCAGTCCTTGAACAGAGGTGGTCACAAACAGCACAAAGGAATGTCAGCTAATGCCTGGTTCCCACTAATGCCTGGTTCCCAGGGAGCAATTCTGCCTCAAGTATTTACTCTAATTACAGAGGTTAAAGCAGACAGCACACTCCCTTGCTGCTTGCTACTACTCCTCCCAAATGAAGGTACAGAATAAAACTAACAATACAGCATTTTTCCAAAGGGTGCATATGCTAAGAAGAATAACTTGAAAAACTGTGTGTAATAGCACCATCTGGTAACTCCCACCATAACGGTATGAACAGGATTAATCTTCCTAGCACCTGTATTTAGCTAGCACCTTCCATCACAAAGGATCCTAAACAACTATGGATCAGATTTTCAAAAGCTTGCATTGGTGAAAATTTCAATATGGGTTAATATTTGCAGGTGTAAGAAACAGATAAGTGAATATAGGGCCTCCAAAAGGAGTGCATAGTGTGCGTTCTGAAGAATAGGCTGCATTATTGTGGGCCTGCATTCAAAGGCTGATATGCAACATCTGTTTTCCAGTTTGCATCACAAGCGATTCAGGCATGTGCAGGGCAGCTGGCATAGATGCAAGCAGTCTCCAATCAGCCCTCCACTACCTTGAGGGCTTCCCATTTCAGTTCAAAACAGGCAGCCAGATAGCAGGGTATACTGAGGTATATGTGGTGTGGGAGCAGCAAGACTGTACCTGTTTGGTTTGAGGTGAATAAAGGAGAGGTATAGATAACAATTGGAGGAAAGCACTGGAGTCAGCCAGCCAGCTTCATTCACATGCCTTTTGCCTGGCATGTTTTGTGCTGCATGCTTGTAGGAGCACTTGCCATATGTTAAATGCATCAGCACATGCTAATGAACCATTAGGATGTTTTAATGTGGCTGTTGGTGATGTGGCTATACAGCTGGACATGTGGAGCCTAAATGACAGAGAATTCTTGAAAATTGGCTTAAGGCAACCAGATAAGGGAATCAATAGGGAGAACAGGCATTTTAATAGCAGCGTAGCAGGTGCACCCTGCTACTATTCTATGTCAGTCCAAATAGTGTTTTCCAGTTATTGATTCTGCTTTGCCTTGTCTGGACCTATGGAGGGGCTATGCACTAACAATGCCAGATGACCATGACGGCTGCTCTCCATCATTCTCTCTGCTACCTCTGGGCCTAGAGGTTATACACTTGCTATGATGACCTCTACCCTGTTGTGCAGGTAAAGTTCTTCCAGTGGTGAGCACCTCGCTTTAACTGTAACAATGTTTATTCATATTTTGCTCTTTTCTAGCAGTTGTGGACCATAGTGTGAATTCAGGCCATAATTATAGCTGATTTATTTTCTTCCCTCCTCTCTGGTGTCTCCTTCTAGAATCTAGAGAGGGGCCCAATGAGAGGCGAGAGCCAGAAGATGCAGGTGCCTCCTTGCAGTCCAGCCATGCCCCATGTAAGAATGGTAGCAGCTTCACAGAAGGGATGGGGAGAGTTGATTGTGCCTAAGAGCCGTGTGGATGCAAATTGTAGTTTTGGTTGTGGTTTTTTCATTTTCACTTGTATCTGGTGTGGCACCGTGTGCACATCTGTGTTTTTTCTGTGTAATTTATAAAACCACTAATAATTTCTCTTCAGAACTCTGGCATCTAGGATATGGCATCTGCTGGATCCCATTGTGTTATAAAAATGTTCAGTGGTCTAGGCTAGCAGAAGTGTTGTTAGTATTATCAGCAACAGAAGTGCTAAAAGGCAACAGAGCACAGACCGGCCAAGTGGTGCCTCTCCTGTTCTCAGGCCTTTAGAGGCTGGAATGAGTGGGGCTGGAAGATTTGCTTCTGAAGAGTCTCCCAAAGAGGACAAGGCAGCCTGGCACTCTGAAGCCTTTTTCCAGAATCCTTGTGCCGTTCAGTCATCCAAACGCTTTGTGAATCCACACCTTGTACACACTCTTGTAAGGCTTCATTTCCAGGGGGCTGGTGCTGACTCGCTTTTCCAAATAAACAACACAAAGGATGTAGAAAAATACACAGCTACAGGAGCCACTGTGCATGCAGTGCAGGTCCTTTGAAAACAATAAACGATGGGCTACTTGCCATACAAGAGCTCAAAAAGAACAAAGGATGAAAGTGGCAACAAATCTTCACGCAGTGCTGGAGAGGATTGATCTTGCTTCCACTGAAGTCAATGGAAAAACTCCCATTGATTTTAATGGAGTAGAGTCAAGCCTAACATGAGGTTTGCCAGAACGCACCTAGCCAGAATTGCAGTAGAGGGAACTGGTGGTAACGGCAGCCTACCACTGCAGGGAACATGCAACTATTAAAGTAGATGTGGTTTGTAGAAAAGTCATGGCTGTTTCACATTCCAGCTAGCACAAAGACTGCCATCCATATTACATGCTAGTCAGTACTGTTTATTTGTAGGTATGTATTTCTAACAGAAAAAACCTTCAGCACAGAGTGCTGGGTGGGTCCTGATCCAGTAAACACACATGTGCTTACCTTTACCTCTGTGAGGAGTCCTACTGATTTCAACGGGGTTACTCATAGTAAAATTAATTATGCATGTAAGTGTTTGCTAGCTCAGGGCCTTGATGTGTGGATTCTGCCCTATGCCAGAAAGAATTTGCTTATATTAGACATACCTTACAGCATAATGGGGTAAGTGGTGTTATCCCCCTGCATAGCCTTTGGTTGGTACTAGGGTTTGCACCTATTTATTAGCTGATTCTTTGCGTTCCATATATGGTGGTGATTTTCAACCAGGAATCTCTAAGCACTTTAAAAAGATGGATATTATCCCACATTTTACATATAGAGAAATGAAGACTCAAAGAGGTTAATTGACTTACCTAACCACATAAAGGAACACATCTGCAGAGATGTGAACAGGTTCTGACTCGCAGTCTTCCACTCCAGCTATTACTCCACATTGCCCCTGCAGAATATGAGGCTGACTTTATACACCGCTAAGATACAAAATGTTGGGTGGAAAATTGCATCTTCTCTGTGGGCTGATTTCTGAGAGATGCTGAGTGCCTCCTATAAGGTGCCTTGAACTTCTTTTCAAACCATTCCTAAGTATTTTGATGTTATTTTTAGGAATTTATTCAAGCAGACTGATGTATATTTTCACCAGTAATCTTAATCTTGACATTTTGAATTTTGATTGAAAAATAGAACTATATAAAATTAACATGAGGCACATTAAATGCATGAATTAAAAACTGGCTAACTGATAGTCTCAAAATGTAATTGTAAATGGAATCATCACTGAGTGGGTGTGTTTCTAAAGGGAGTCCCACAAGAATTAGTTTTTGGCTCTGTGCTATTTAAATTTTTATCAATGACCTGGAAGAAAAAATAAAATCATCACTGATCTAGTTTGCAAATGACACAAAAACTGGAGGAGTGGTAAATAATGAAGAAGACATGTCACTGATACAGAGCAATCTGGATTGTGTCGTAAATGGGTACAAGCAAACAATATGTGTTTTAATACAACTAAATGGTGGATAATCAGATGAACATAAGGTTCCAGTAACATGCTGTGGCCAAAAGGGCTAATGCAATTCTTGGATGCATAAATAGAGGAATCTCAAGTAGGAGTAAAGAGGTTTTTTACCTCTGTATTTGGCACCGGCGTGATCACTGCTGGAATAATGTGTCCAGTTCTGGTGTGCACAATTCAAGAAGAATGTTGATAAATTCAAGAGGGTTCAGCGAAGAGCCATGAGAATGATTAAAGGATTAGATAATGTGCTTTGTAGTGATAGACTAAAGGAGTTCAATCTGTGAATCTTAACAAAGAGAAGGTCAAGAAGTGAGTTGATCTCGGTTTATAAAGTACCTAGACAGGGAACAGATATTTGCTAATTAGCTCTTCAGTGTGGCAGACAAAGGTATAAAACGATCCAATGGCTGGAAGGTGAAACTAGACAGATTCAAATTGGAAATAAGGTTAAAAATTTTAACAGTGATGGTAATTGATCATTAGAACAATTTGCTATGGTTGTGGTAGATTCTCCATCAATGGCAATTTTTGAATCAGGATTAGATGTTTTTCCAAAGATACATTCTAAGAATTATTTTGGGGAAGTTTTATCTATGGCTTGTGTTATACAGGAGGTCAGACTGGATGATCACAGTGGTTCTTTCTGGCCTTGGAATCTACCAATCTTCACTGGACGTGTCGACAGGGCAGAACTTGTCAAACTAAATATTTTTTTCAAAAGAATATTCTTACTCTAGCGTGACTAAATAGTTTTATCTTTAAGATTAACAACAGGGCTGGCTGAGAATTTTCAAAAAACAGTTTTTGCAAAAATGTTTTGCTGTTTTCCAGTTAGCTTGTAGAGGGGTCAAAACTTGAATTTTTGACTAAAATTTTGACTTCTTTTGCATTTTTCACCAGTTCTAATATTCTTAGCCTTTTGAATTTGTCCCCAGTAAATGTTATCCTTTTCCATTTGAGGGAAACACTGTACCAGATTCACCCCTGCATCTCTCCAGTTTGACAGCATTAGAATTCCCTTCCAATCAGTACAGCACCTTGGAGAATCAGGCCCATTGATTTTTATCTTCTATTCTGAATGGAAATGATATTCCAATTCCATGGCTGTTTTTACATAACTACAGTGGTCTTAATGCACATAAGCTCTCATCATACAAACCATCTGTGTACATCCATCTTATAAGTGATGTCCCGCTGCACAACATTGGGGAAAGTGGTTGTTTGTCAGCAGATAAAATGCTAGTAGCGGGAACAGAAAATGTGTTTTATAAGTTGTACAAAAAAGAATCTGTCAGTTTGATGGGTAGATAATGTTAACTGTCAAAAGTGAAGTTGTAATAAAAAAAAGATATTTAACATCAGGCCTATTTGCAATTCTTCTCATAACAATTTTGAATATAGATTAAAATTTGGGCCTGTAATATAGTTGACATTTTCCAGTCAGTGAACAGTGTGTGCTTTTCAAGTTTCAATAAGAGCTGCTGCTAATGTTTTTTGCAAGGGTTAAATTTGATTTTGTTTGTCCTGCTATCTAAATAAACTGTTGCAAAGTTCTGTCAATACTGGAGACATTTAGACCTAATAAAAGGAAAAATCTAAAACTGATCAATGCAAAGTTTGAGGGTGTTTTGTGCTGTGAATTAACAGTTTATTGGCATTTGGTTAAGGCAGCAAATTATAAATGAATAATTACCACATTTTATAGATCCACTATGAAATCAACTCTCCCCCATCTTTCTTTTTAACCTTTCATCTTGGTTTTGTTTTTATCTGACAATCTTCATCACCCCTCCTAAGAAACAAGCAGGAAACAGTTGGCTCCACACTGCTACTAAGTTTTATCCATACCAGAGTTATGTGGGTAAATGGATCTACATTTCCCAATAGTTGTAGAGCATTTGTTTAACATAGTCTAAATTCTCTAATAACTAGCAGAAGATTATACACTCAAATCTAATTTTCTGGCTAACTTGGGCCTCTCTTGGGAACCTTGGTGGCTGCCTGCAAGCACTTTCCTTGAATCAGCAGTATCAGCAAGGACTCCTTATGTTGCTAAAAATATATAATGTATAAAAAAATGGAAGAAGATTTAGAAACTAGGAAGGGATGGAAAAGGGAAGTACTATAAAGAGAAGGGCATATATAAAGACAGAGGGGTCTAAGCTCTTTACAATAGAGGCAGTCTGAAATAACCATGGTTTCTTCTTTGAATCGTGAGAATAGCTATTTTCTTGTTTAAAAGCTTAAAGAGCTATTAAGTTGGGCAAATCACTGGTAAAACAGCTGGAAATGTAAATAGCAATTTAAACAGTCCATTGCCCCTCAATCCAAATGTGGAATGTGCAGATCTACTTCAAAAACGTCCCTCCGGTTTTATTATATTGTCAGTGGTAAGAGGATTGAGTGGGGACCCTTTCTCAGTGGGTTGAATGGAGACGGTGTGCTTTATTTAGCAAATCCACAATTTTTTTTTATTTGCAAGTGAGCAGACGGGTCTCTAATTTTCACGCCATTCTCCCTTAGAGACCTCCTTCAATTGCACCATTCTTTCATTATGTGGAACTAATGAAGTGCTCTGCAGCCCTTAGGTCTCCAAAGAATCTATTGCTCTAGGAATATAGTCCTTAAATAAAACATGTTTCATTGGCCGACTTCAAAAATCTGTTCTTATGGGGGAGAGGAGGAAGCGAAATAAATAACTGGCCTGGAATCACTGTGTGTCTGGGGGAGGGGGGATTACATAGGGTGATGCCTTTAAATTACAGTTACAGTTGAAGGACACATTTGACAACGTCATTTTTGTCTCTCTGATCATTATCTCAGTCTAAAAACTTACCAGAATAAGAGACTCTGAAAAAAGTTTCAATATATTACATTTGTAAATACTGCATTTTAAGTGACTGCATTGTATTGAAGGACTACTGGGTTTGTTGTTTATTAAAAATAATGCAGTGCTAGATCAATAGGACTAACAATCCAGCAGCTCTGTTTGAAGTGTGGCTGCCTTGGGTATCTTAATAATAACACATAGCACTTTATACAGTGCTTTTCATCTTCAAAGTACTCTACAAACACTAACTCATTAATCTTGCTTGTTTATTCAGCCTACTGAAAGCAAAATCCAAGAATTATCCATGCTGCATCAGTTTCCCTATTTTCCCAAGACTATGTTAATATTAATACAACTTATTTTCAGGCCTTGTAGAACATGGTTATTCCCTTTAGTTCGTATTTGTCAAAACCTCTTTCCCACCACCCCCACAAGCAGTCCCTGCCCTCTGGCATTTTTAATTGATTCTCCTTTCTTTCCTAAAGCTTTTAATTGGTCAGAGCCCCATTTTCCTTCCCCCACCCTACAATCTGCATCCTTGCATCAGAAATGTTCTTTCTCACAATATCTTTGTCTGCAAAGTCCCATGTTTTGAAGTAATAAAAAAAAAAGGAAAGAAAACAGTTAAACATACAATTTCTTATATACTCCCAGCTTGTATATGAACCCAGGAAAGAAATGTAAACATTTCATTTTTATTACTGTTCATTTCCTTTAGCATTACTTGTCTTTTGCTTAATTTTATTTAGTGCTTGATTCTAATTTGTAGCACATTGGAGCTTGGCTTTCACAAACTGAAATAATGCTATCATCATGATTATTGTATTGCTGGCATGAGAAATTGGCTGGCTTAATTTCAGTGTAAACTAGAACAGACTGTAATGTCTGTCTTTGTCTGTAAAACAATTTATATTTATAGAAACTGTTGTAATACTGTATATTGAGCAAAAGGATTTCTTGGAGCGTAACTGTTCCTCAAAACACAGGATTTATCCAGACTTCTTGACTGAAAAATAATGTATATAAGCTCATCTGTGCAGATTAAAAAACATGCTTAAAGAACATCAAGGATGCATTTTTAGACTTCTGGTGGTTGGGACTGAAATACTGCCTTTAATTAGCCTCCATTGTGCCTTGGCAGTACAGCACACATGCTTGGCAATATCACACATTTGGGACTGGACATCAGGAAATCTGGCCCAAGATTTCCAAAGGTGACTAGTGATTTTGGGTGCCCAATTTGAGACACTTCCGAAGGGTCCATTTTTCAACGATGCTTTGAGAACTCACTCTGAGTTATGCCCATTTATGGTGTTTCATGGAGGCATCCAAAATCACTTTGGAAATCTTGGCCCTGGGCCTCTATTTTCAGCTTTCTCAGAGACTTTCTGTGTGACACTGGAAAATCACGCACCTTCTCTACACCTCACTTTGTATCTTTAAATGAAATCCCTATTCCCTGTAATGAATGCTAATTAATTAATTTTAATCACTGGGCAGAAGAAACTATTGTATAGCATTGATCTGATTTCTAAAGTACTGAGCACCCACAAACTGCACTGATGATCAAGTGGGAGCTGCAAATGACCAGGCTGACTACAAGTGCAAACCATTACTGCTGTAATTACATTGTAAGTTAAACACTCAATTGCAGCAAGCTAAAGATGAAGATTTAATCTTTGTTCTTCTCTTTGACTGGATCAGTCTTTTTCACTTCAGCATATATACAATTGTCATAATTTTTAAAAATTGATTTATTTACACCGAGGCCCCTTTTCTTCTCTACCTATCCACAAATAATTGTAAAAGTTACAAGTGATGGACCCTTTAAATCATCATAGTCTTCTGTGTAAATTAATATTTAGCAACACCAAGTCAGTTCCTAGTCTGGATTATTATTATTTATGTAGTGTTTGTACCTAGAAGGAAGAGCCCTATTGTGCTAGACACTGTACAGTCATAGCGACAAGATGCTCTCTACCCAAAAGAGCACATGCATTCTAAGTTTAGTACAAGAGACAACAGGTGGATATGACAGGCAGATGGCAGAAGCACAAGGTAATAGGGGGATGATTGCAACCAGCCTGAAAAGCAGGGGTCACAGCACACTAGCTGCTTACCCATAACCATATTAACACTATGAAGATATAAGCAATATATCCTCATGGTCTTAAATTATATTGACTATTGAACTAGAATAGATAGGAGCAAGATTTCCAAGCCAGTACTATGGGCCTACCACTCTATTATTCTTTGCTCTGCATAGTCATTTATAAAGTGAGCATAAAATATTACCATATGGATTTGACAGTGTTTTACACTTATATAACACGTTTGAGAGCATGGTCCAAATCTTTACATTAATTTAAATTTGTTGTGGCCCTAGCCTGTGTGCTATACAGAGGGTACAAAGTAGTGGAAAATCATGGTTCTATGAGAACATTCACATTCATAGTCTAAGACTAAACCGAGAGAGATGTGCATGGAAGGTGGGATATCACCATGTACTATGTAAAATTGACAATGTTTAGAGGTATGCTCCAAAGGCAACACTGGCCAATTTCTATCTGCTACACAGAGACTCTGTCACACACATATCTATCATGCTTTTTCTGCTGGAGGTTTAAGGAAAACCTCAGGCTGGTCTACCGACAAGACTTAGGCCTAGTCTACACTAGAGACTTTTGTTGACAAAAGTCAGCTTTTTGCACCAAAACAGTGGTGGTGGACATATTACAATCCCCCTTCCACTCTCCCCTCACTCCCCACACACTGCAAAACTCCCCTGATTTTGTGACATAAATAAAATCACCTCAATGAGAAGTCATAGAGCTTATTGTGCCAAACTTGTAGTGACAAAACATTCGTGTAGACACTGTGTTTGGTTATGTCACAGTAAATGGCCTCCAGGAAGTGTTCCACAATGCCTCATCCTGACCACTCTGGCCATCAGTTTGAACTCCGCTGCCCTGCAGCCATCTTCTTCTCCCTCTTTAAAGTCTTTGGAATTTTTGAAATTCCACTCTGTGCTGTGTAGGCTTGGAGAGCTCACATCGCATCTTCCCAGCTGACCATAGTGGCTTCATGCACCAAATGCTATCCCGCTTGGAGCACACCAGAGCTTCTGGATCTGATTGACATTAGGGGAGAGGAGGCTGTGCAGTCCCAGCTCCACTCCAGCTGGAGGAACTTCAATATGTACTGTCAAATTTCTTATTTAATGATGAAGAACAGCTATGAATGAGACATGCTGCAGTGCCATACGAAAATCAAGGAGCTGTGGCAGGAGTAGCAAAAGACTAGGGAGTCAAACTGTCACTCTGGTGCAGAGCCAAAGACCACTGCTTCTATAAGGATCTGGAAGCCATCCACTACCAAGAGACCTGTGGGTACCTCCGGGGGCAGTGGACACCAGAATCAACCCTGACAAAGAAGTCATGGACAAGGAGGTAGAGTTAAGGAATGATGCGGAGCAGGAAACTGGGTCATTTGCTGATATGGGGAGCCAGGATCTCTTCTCGACCGCAGAGAATTCGAGCCAGTCCCAGCCCTACAGCTCTGGTGCTCAGGATACAGGAGAGGGGAACTTGGGTAAGTGATTTTTTTGATCTGATGCTGCTTGGTTACCTGAGGTACAGCTGTCCTTTGCTTTGCTGCATTATACAGCTGGTTGAAGGGATAGAAATGCACAAGAGTAGCTGTGTTTGCATGTACTTCCCATCCCCCTTTTCAGTGAGGCAATGCAGGGGAAAAGTGTGTTAATGCACACCAAGATTTCACAGGAATCCCCCAGAGAGATCTCTAGGGAACTTTCTTTGTTTCTTTCTAGGAACTGCTTTGTTTCTTCCCCCATTGTAGGAAACTTTCCTGTGCCAATCAGCAATCACTTGTGCAGGGACCAAAGCAGCACACAGGCAAGCAGCATAGGGACCTGGTTTGAAGCTGCTCATATGGAGGAGATGCACCCTAGCATGCCTGCTTACTCTCAGGAGTGAGATATCGGCTTCTATGGCCCCTGCCTGTGGAAAATTGTGGCACAACTTGAAATTTTGTCCTCATCTACCTGCATCAATACCCCCAAACAACCACCCAGAACCTTTTCCTGAGCTTGAGAGCCCTCTCCCCCCAGGCATAACTCACCATGACCTAATTGATCATCGAGGATAGTGAGAAAGAGGTGAATGTATGAGTAATGCATCAATGCTGTTGTTGCACTCACAATAATGCTTCTATTCATTGTTTATCATGCTTCTACAGATGTACCCTTGATGGGAAACCTCATGCACAGACACACCTGCTGAGCATCTGTGGCTGATAAGAAAACAACCATGGAGAAGCAAAGAGAAGGTGTTTTGAGAACTCCTCCAGTCCTCTGAGGCAGAAAAAAGGGCTTGGTGTCATACTGTGTCCGAAAATCAGAAAATTGTTAGGCAGGAGAGGAGGGAAAACCAGGAGTGAGTGATAGCAGGTCACAAGTGCATGATAAAAGCCATGGCGGAGCAAATGGAGCTGCTAAAGTCACTCATAACGCTGTAGAGTGAATTCATGCATAATTGTGCCCTCCCCGCCCCCTTTGCAGCCAATACAGAACTTCTTTCCATGCCCTCCCCAAACCTCACCCACATATTCCTACCAAAATTCCAGCCTGTCTTGGTACCCCGTTTACTCCATTCCTTCAGACGGCTTCCAGAACGATAGCTGGACACTTAACTGTCATAGTTTATACTATCCCTCACTGCTTTCTCTCCTCCAGCCTAGCTTTTCATGTGTGTTGTGAATAATTGTTATTTAATAAAGATATCTTCTGTGAAGAATAAGCAATATTTATTTGTCTCTTGCACATGGTGATTGCACCTCACATTGATACACAGTGGAAGCTGGATAGCAGCCATAGCAGGGCACAGTGCTGTTTACAAAGATACCTTATTGGTGTTCATTGTCAAAATAGTTCCTCAAGGACTCCCTCAGTTGAATGGACCCGTCGTGCCCCTCTAATAGCCCTGACATCTGGTTGTTCATATTCAACAGCAAGGCAATCCACCTCTGCACTCCACTCAAGGGGAAACTTTTCACCCTTAGTTCCACAAATATTATGGAGCACACAGCAGATGGCTATAACAATGGGAATATTTTCCTCATTTAGTTCTAACCTGCCATAAAGGCATCGCCAGCGATCTTTTAATCTGCAAAACACCCATTCAACGGTCATTCGGCATTTGCTGACTCTGTTATTGAAGTGCTCCTTGCTGGTATCCAAGTTGCCCGTATAAGGTTTCGTAAGCCATGGCAGTAAGGGGTAGGCTGGGTCTCCCAGGATCATTATGGGCATTTCAACATCTCCCATTGGAATCTTTTGGCCTGGAAAGAAAGTCCCTGCTTGCAGCTGTCTGTACAGGCCAGTGTTCTTGAAGACGCATGTGTCATGCACCTTCCCTGACCAACACATGTTAATGTCAGTAAAAGGCCCATGGTGATTCACAGGTGCCTACAGTACCATAGGGAAGTACCCCTTTCTATTGATGTACTCCGTCGCAAGATGATCCAGGGCCAAAATTGGGATATGCGTGCCATCTATCGCTCCACCACAGTTAGGGAATCGCATCACTGCAAAGTCATCCATGATTTCATGCACGTATCCAAGATTCACAGTCCTTCATAGCAGAATGCAATTAATGGCCCTGCATGCTTGCGGTAACACAGCTCCAACGGTGGACTTCCTAACTCCAAACTGATTAGTGACTGAGCGGTAGCAGTCTGGAGTTGGCAGCGTCCACACGGCAATCACCACGCACTCTCCACTGAGAGGGCAGCTCTCATTCTTGTGTCCTTGTGCCACAGGGGAGAGTCAAGCTACACACAGCATTCCATGAAGGTGGCTTTGCACATTCAAAAGTTCTGCAGCCACTGCTCACCGCATAACAGTGCAATTCTTCCATTCAGTTCTTGTTTCATGCACCCAAAAGCGGTGGTGCACTGTGTGCAGATGCTCCATGAATTCAAACAGTAATTCAGTGTTTGTTCGCATGGCACACACAGCAGGGCAGGCACCTCGGCTTCAAGTTCCAGTTGGGAGCTACTGATATACTGCATGACCAGTCATGATTTGTTCAGAACACTGACAACAACAATGGAGGGCAGTTCAGGATCCATCCTTTCAGATAGAGATGGTGGGCGCTCAGGAAACTGGGGCCATTGAAAAATGCCATGAAATGCAGTCAGAAACCCATGGAATGGCAGGACAGAAATCACTGCATCATGGAACATTGAGCCTGCACCCATGATGTGCTGCAATCCTCTCTGCCTTCCCACAACTCCTAGTGGCACAAGGTGGCGAGTTGCACGGTGGGATAGCTGCCCACAGTACACTGCTCTCACTGTTGATACTAGAGCACTGAGTGTGGTTGTGCTTCAGCGACACAGTGAGTGCTATGTGGACAGGCACAAGCATTATAATTATAGCGCTTTTTGATCACCGCTATAACTTGCATGGACAAAACTTTCTAGTGTAGACAAGGTCTTAGTCTGCCAGAGGCATAGAAGAGACATCAAGCAGTTGGGAGGCAGTTGGCCAGTTAAGAAGTCTTGCCAGCTGCCTCTCAAAGGAAGTGCTGGGTGAGGCTAGGGCAGGAGAGCAATGCCTCAGGACCAGGCCAGACCCCCCAGGGTCTGGGCAGGACTGTGACTTAAAGCACTGTGACTAGTAGTTTTATGTTTATTAGTTTAAAGGAGCACAGCCAAATTCTGAGTTTGTTAATGTTTAAAGACTGTTGCTGATCTCATGGCTATTCTGCTCCAGACAGGTTGCCACATCTTGTAAACTGAGGCAGGGAGCTGCAATGCCATGTTTCATCAAAAAGGAGTGTGATGGGGTGGCCATACCTGTGACTACATGCCGATGAGAGAGAAACCATTGGTACAAAGCTCAAGGCAGAATTTGAATTTCCAGAAAATCCATCTGTGTGTTATCATCTGCAGTTCTGGTGCTTATCCTTCTATGAATGTGATTTGCACATATGGCCTGATCCAACCCCTCTGAAGTCAATGGGATTTATTCCATTGTCTTGAACGGAAGTTGGATGGGACCCATGTTGCCTTTGTGAATCTATACATACTATTGACATATGTTAAAGTTTATTTTAACTGATATTTAGATAAGTAATTCAAGTATGGTCAGGATTTAGCTGTGGAGGCTCTTCAGGGCTGTCAGGATAGGCGTTACTTACCATATTTTAAAAGCAGATCTAGAGTGCTGTTTTCCCGATGCTAGAAGCTGGGTCTGAACACACTTTTGTGAATAGTTTTGTCTACTCACTTTCATAGGGCAGCAGTTTTCAATGGAATTTAGTATAATATGTATATTAACAAAATCAAGCCCTAGCACTATACAACTGTTTTGCAACTGGCTCATATTCAATTTGTGATCTGCTATAGCCCCCAGAGCCTTTTTTGCAATACTACTTACTAACCAGTTATTCCCCATTTTGTAGCTGTGTATTTGACTTTTCCTTCCTAATCCAATACTTCGCACTTGTCTTTAATGAATTTTATCCTGTTGATTTTAAATCACTTCTCCAATTTATCAAGGTCCTTTTGAATTCTAATCCTGTTCTCCAAAGTACTTGTAATTCTTCCCAGCCTAATGTCGTATTTGTAAATATGGTGCAAATTTTATAAACACACTCTCCACTCTATTATCCAAGTCATTAATGAAAATATTGAATAATACCACACTGAGGATAGACCACTGTGGGATCAGACTAGATATGTCCTTCCAGTCTGACAGCGAAACTTTTCTAACTGTTCTTTGGGTATGGTTGTTCAACTAGTTGTGCACCCACTTTATAGTAATTTCATCTAGACCACATTTCCCTAATTTGCTTATGAGACTATCATGTGGGACTGTGCCAGATGCCTTACTAAAGTCAAGATGTATCACATCTACTACTTCTCTCCTATTTAGCAGGCCAGTAATCCTACCAAGGAAGGAAATTAGGTTGGTTTGTCATGATTTGTTCTGACAAATCTATGTTGGCTATTATTTATCAATCTGTTTTCCTCTAGGTCAGTGGTTCTAAACCTATTTACCATTGTGGGCCGCATCCAATACTACCGGTATAGCCTCAGGATGTCACATGGGCCACAGCTGTGTGCTCATTGGGCCACAAGTGGCCCGTGGGCTGCAGGTTGAGAACCACTGATTTAGGTGCTTACAAATTGATTGTTTAATAATTTGTTACAGTATCTTTCCAGGTATCAAAGTTAGGGTGACTGGTCTGTAATTCCCTAAATCCTCTTTGTTCCCCTTTTTAAAGATATGCACTAAGTTTGCCCTTCTCCCATACTCTGGGATCTCACCCATCCTCCAGGAGTGCTCAAAGATAATAGCTAATGGTTCCAAAATTTCTTCAGCTAGTTTTTTAAGAACCTTAGGGTTAATTTAGTCAGGCCCTGCTGAGTTGAATACATCTAACTCCTCTAAATATTCTTTAATTTGTTCTTTCCCACTTGTGACTTGTTTTCCTTCTCCCTGGTTAATATTAATTGTGTTAAGTATCTGGTCACAATATTTTTAGTGAAGACAGAAGCAAAATAGGCATTAAACACTTCAGTCTTCGTGGTTCATCCATTATTAGCTCTCCTTCCCTGCTAAGAAGTGGACCTACATTTTCTTTTATTTCTCTTGCTTTTAATGTATTTATAGAACCTCTTCTAATTGCCATTTATGTTCCTTGCTAGGTGTAACTCTTCTGTGCCTTAGCCTTTCTGCTTTTGTCCCTATATGCCTGCACTACTCTTTTGTATTCATCCTTAGCAATTTGTCCACTTTTTGTAGTATTCCTTTTTGATTTTCAGGCCATTAAAGAGCTCCTGATGGAGCCATATTGGCCTCTTACTAGTCTTTCTATCTTTCCCATGGGATAGTTTGCTGTTTTGCTTCTATTATTGTCTCTTTGAGAAACTGCCAGCTCTCCTAAACTCCTTTTCCCTTCTATTTTCTTCCAGTGAAACGCTACCTACCAGTTCTCTGAGTTTATTAAAGTCTAATTTTTAAAGTCCATTGTCCTTATTCTGCTCCTCTCACGCCTTCCTTTCTTTAGAATCATTATGCTTATCATTGCATGATCACTTTCACTCAAGCTGCCTTCCATCGTCAGATTTGTAACCAACTACTTTGTGGTAGTCAGAATCAAATCTGAAATGGCTGTCCAGTCCCCATGGTTACTTCTTCTGCCTTCTAAAATAAGAAGTTATCCCGAACACATTCCAAGAACTTATTAGACATTTTGTGTTTTGTCATTTTACTTTTCCAACAGATATCTGGGTTGTTAAAGTTCCCCATTACTTATTTGGATATTTCTGTTATTTGTTTAGAAAGGCTTCATCCACCTTCTTTTCCTGATTTGGTGGACTATAATAGACGCCTACCATGATGTTAACTCTATTTTTCTCCTTTTATATTTACCCAGAGACTTTCAACTGGTCTGCCTCTCACCTCTTTCTGGACCTCAGAACAAGTAATACACATTTGATATACAATGCAACACCTCCTCCCTTTTTTCCTCTGTTTGTTCCTCCTAAAAAAGATATACCCCTTTATACTAATATTACAGTCACGAGATTTATTCCACCCACTCTCTGTAGTGCCAAGTAAGTCATAATTTACCTGGTGTACTAAAACTTCCAGTTCTTCCTGTTTATTCCCCATATTCCTTGTGTATAGACAACTAAGATATTGAGCAGTCTCCCCACTATTTTCCCTCCCATTGCTCCTGTGACCTATTTTAATTTTCCATCCCTTCCCACACCCCAAATTCCAGCCTTGTGTCAAGGTTACTTTATTTAAATTTATGTGTGGTCTTTTGTCACTTTCCCCCTTTGAACCTAGTTTAAAGCTCTCCTCACTAGATTGGTGAGTTGATGTCCCAAGATGCTCTTCTCTTTCTTGGTCACATGGACCCCATCTTTTACCAACAGTCCTCCTTCCTGGAATGGCATCCCATGGTCGAGGAAGCCACAGTCCTCCTGTCAACACCAATGACACATGTGCTATTAGGTACAATGAGACAGAGTCCATATAACTAATATATCTTTAGTAACATGAAATGAAAAATAAGAGTTATTCACATATTAGACCAAATCCTGCCCACTTTACTCACCTGAATTGTCCCATTAATTTGAATACGATAATGTATATGACTAAAGCCTGTAGGAACAGAAACAGCCAAAGCAGGAACAGCTACAGTGAGGGAAAAGGGCTAAATGGGGCCTACTTGGGGATGCCCCTCCCCTCAGGACTTCACTGGATGTATAACTGTGCAGGGAAGACCCCCTACACACACTTGGGGGGCCTAGGATCTAGTATGCTTCCCTTGTCCAGCTCCTACCCCCTGCCATGAGACCTTGGGGAGAACTGCAGTGAGGAATCAGCCAGAGACTCCAACCTGTAGGAACAAAAGCAGCCCAAGCAAGGACCTTTTTCACCTTTGGACATTCCAGTCATAACTACACAAACTTCTCTGACTCCTTCTCTGTACAGCACCTTGCACAATGGGGTCTTGGTCCATGACTGAGGCTCCTAGGCACTATGGTAATACAAATCACTAATAATAATAATTAATAATAAGGTGAGCAGGATTTTGCCCCTTCTCCCTCCTCCGCCTCAAGGAATACTGAGGACTCTTCACTTAATCCAAGATGATACCTCTAAGATGCTCACTTTCCATATCACACCATCTGAATCTCTAGCTACCTTTCCAGAATGGAGTTTGTCTGAGCTTCAGCTGTCTAACAAGCAGTTTTGTGCAGTCATGCCAGGTGCCCTGTCATGGACCAGCAGTAGCTCTCGTGGAAAAGTCCTATAGCATTTCATAGAAAATGATAGCCTTTCTACAGGTTCTTTAAAAAAAAATTATCACTGCCTTAGAACTTTGCAGGCTGGTTTAAAAAAACAAAAACAAAACCTATAGGATGGTGTAATGGCCGCAAGCTGTGCTTTTAAGGGCAAAGCTTCTCAGTTATGGGCTTGGCCTGTTTAATGACAAGGATTCTGAGTGCATATGACTGGAAGCAGGTGACTGATAGATATGCTTTCTGGACTCTAAAAGAGGCAACCTTTCAGAAAGAGGGAGATGTGGTGGTGTGTATATTGACTTTACTGCCAGAGCTGTGACTGGTAGCTCCCTTGTGGCAGAGGCTAGAAAAGGGCCTGAGAGGGGCTGGTGTGTGGGCTGGGGATTGCCAGGAAGAGCTGTGACCCCATATAGCTGAGAGAGTAACTTGACTGACTGGAAATGCTGCTACACAAAGAAGTGGAGCCCTGGAATTTAGGAAAAGGACTCAGGGAAAACCTGGCAAAAGGTATGAAGTTCTGAGGGTCACTTGTTTTGAAAGGCTATCTGCAGAGAGGTTGTGGAAACCGGAGGTAAAGGCTTGAGATTCTGGGAACTGATTGGGGCCGTGCAAAAGAGCCCTGAGGGAACTCAAGCCTGGGGCAAATCCTTGGGTTGGCAGGGTCTCCTGCCCAATAGTTGGGATATAATCTGTATTTGAAGACTGTTTTAAATTAGATGTTCACACTAAAGACAGGTTGGACTTAACGCCAGTGAATTTTTAGTTCATTTTCTATAACAAAACAGTTGGGTATATTTTCCTATCACTGTACACTGTTTCATTTGTACCATCTTCTATTAAACCACTGTAATGACTGCACCACTCTTAACACTGGATAAGAGATTAAAGATCATATCATTACAGCTGAAGAAAATATAATCAAAGGAAATTATATCTATTTCTAGCTTCCCTTTTCGACTAGCAAAAACACATTATTGTGTGGTGCTCACAACTGTGTGTTTATTGTTCATTATAAACATACTGAGGCTTAGAAATTAGATTTTCCTTTTTTATAGGAACTTACTTAATCCATCCTGTTAAAAAAAAACAGCCCTTGGTGGCTTCAAATGCTTCTCACTCTGACATACAATAATCAAAACATTTTAAAGACCATATTATACAACCAGAGTATTTCTTTTCCCCCAGAAAGACTCCATTTCCCATATAGAGCCATTCATTTCCCTGCTCTAAACCCTTCCACATTGTCCCGGCCTCATTCTTTGTTGCCTTATATCTTGTGTTGTCACTTATACCTGTGAAAAGTGGATGTACAACTATTATTGTGGTTTGGCAGTATTATAAACCCTCTTTCCACCAGGGTAAGTGATTACAAAAGGTCCTGCGCTATAGAAAATCCAACCCCTGTCCTTTATTGGCTCATTTGTAGTGTGTAATAACAAGGAGTTTTGCTATAAACTGAGGGTTCATAAGTTGAAAGTAACAGAGGAGGAAAGTGACATGGTCAATCACAGGATGACTATGAGCTACCAAGATGATGTGGCTACAAAACAGGCAAATGTGATCCTAGGATGTGTCAGGTGAGGTGTTTTAGTGCAGATAGAGGAGTATTAATGCCTTTGTGCATGGCACTGGTAAGACCTCATTTGAAATACTGTGTACAATTCTGGTCACCCATGTTCAAGAAAGATTAATTCAAATTGGAACAGGTGCAGAAAAGAGCTACTAGGATGATCAGGGGAACTGAGAGCCTATTTTATGAGAGAAGATTAAAAGAGCTCACCATGTTTAGTCTAGCAAAATGAAGGCTAAGAAGGGATATGATTTTTTTCTATAAGTACATCGGGGTAAACACCACAGAGGATGAAAAGCTATTTAAGCTAATGGACAATACCGGGACAAGTTCAGGAACAGCCTCCCAGTAGGAGTTGTGAGGGCAAGCAACTTTATTAGTTTTAAGAGAGAGCTGGACGAATTTATGAGTGCAACTGTCTGATGATGTTGCTTGTTATGGTGGAGGGCAGAACTGAGGAGCCCTAGGGGTCCCTTCTGGCTCATGTGTTATGTTCCTAATGTCTCATGCTTCAGAGCTTCAACCAATCACTGCAGTTGTCAAGAAGGGATTTTTCCCCCAATGTATTCTTGTGGGTTTTTTGTTTGTTTGTTTGGTTTTAGGTTTGTTTGTTTTTCTTCCTCCGAAGTGTCAGGAATGGCCAATACAAATAACTAATAATAATAATTAATAATAAGGTGAGCAGGATTTTGCCCCTTCTCCCTCCTCCGCCTCAAGGAATACTGAGGACTCTTCACTTAATCCAAGATGATACCTCTAAGATGCTCACTTTCCATATCACAGAGATGGGACTCTGGCCAGGGTGGGCTGGTGCTTTGAGGTAGCACTGAGAATTCCCTCAGGTGCTTGGCTGGCTGGTGCTTGTTCACATGCTCAGGGTCTAACTGATCCTATGTGGAGTCAGGAAAGAATTTTCCCTCAGGTCAGCTTGGCATTGACCTTGGGGTGGGGGGCCACCTTCTCCTACAACGTGGAGTGCAGGTCATTTGCCAGGGTCATCTGGGCAACATCTCACTTAATCAATTCTCTGCCATTGCAGGGGCCTTGGGTATTGGTACATCTCGATCCCCTTATTCTCTGTCTGTGGCACATAATAGTTTAATACTGTAATATTAATGTAATACTTTGGTCTAATTTTGGTTATTGAGTTTAGTGTGTGGGTGCTGGGTGTTGTTGGTAGCCTGTGATTGGGCCAGAGGGCTGGACCAAGGAAGATGACAGAAATAGGTCATCACAAGGCCAAGGAAGTGATCAATGGGGCATTAGAGATGAAAATCACTGCAACACCATGCTCTGACACCAGGAGGCACTACAGTGAGTGGAACCAATCACAGCCTGACTCTGCATTGCTTTGCACTTGGTGCAATCATTCACACCTGCACAAAATCCTGCCAAATACAAGTGTAGCATTTTTACACTCAGGTGCAAGACAGGGAAGAATCAGGCTCTCTGTTCAAGATTCAAGACTAGCATAAACAAAGTTGCAGTGAAATAAAAGGTGCAAATTAAAACAGATCTATTTCAGTGCAAGTCCATATGTTGGCACTTAGTTTTGGAATAAAATTCAACTTAGCAAAAGACTGTTCATGACTGACAGATGTTTTTAATTCCAAAATAAATGTGCATAGGGCGGCCACCATTTTGATCAACATATCAGGGACTGAAGTGGGGATCTCTAGAGCTAAAAAGCATAAGCTGCTACAGCTTGAGCTAAAGAGCCAGGCTCTCTAGTAGCGTATAAGAGACTCTCATCCTCTGTGGATCAGGCACAGAGGTGGAAACAACAAACACTGAGCAGTATATGAAGTTTTCCAGGGAGACAGCTAATTTGATTTTAGAAAACTACTTAATTAAATTTGTGTAAGTTAGTTATGCAGACCAATCCTGGCCCGGGCTACTCTCATACAGCTAGATGAGACCCAGGTCATCGGCAACACTTGTTGCTCAATTTCATGCCACCAAAAACTTTCAGTGGAAGTTATTCCCTCTACAGCACCATAGGTGGGCATGGTGCCAAACAAAAAATAAGGGACCCAATTTTCAAACACCAAAAGGCCGCTCTATGCCACTCTGGCAAGGTGAAGGGGCAGAAACTTTCATGAGAATACCGCCAGGTACAGAGGGCCTTCCCTGGCTAGTGAAGAAGCTGTCATGGGGTTGTACACCAGTCCCACGTCAGCTCTTGGTGCAGGATGTGTGTGTCAGAGGTGGGCTGAGAGTACAAAGGGTCAGAAATAAAGAGTAGGGGGTATGATCGGAGCCTATGGCACTATAACTATTCTTACTTCCCAATCCATATAAAGACATCCTGAGAAGCAGAGTGTAAGTTTGAACAGCCTTGAAGTTGTAGGTACAGCTGGTGGGAAAAATTCCGATGAAACATATTTTGTCAGTGTGATGATTTGTGGAAATAGTTTGATTTCATCAAAGTTCTTATGGAACCCAGGCAGGGATCTGAGAGACCCTACCTGCCTATCTTGCCTGTTTTCCTGCCAGCTCACACATATGACTCTTTAGTGGCCTGCCTGACAAACTGCCTCAGAGTTGGAAATCCCAGGGCTTCCAGGATCCACAGCTGAGGTTGCTTAAGAGTCAATGTCCCCAGGGCTTCCAGAGTCTGCATCTCTGGGGCAGCCTGCCAGGCATATTCAGTCAGAGATCCCAAGAGTTCCTTGGTCCATAGCTCTGGGGAAGCCCACCAGCCAGACTGCCCCAGAATCAGGACTCCAGAATAAGGACTTCCCTTTTGTGGAGAATTTCTAACTTCTTGGGTTTTGTTCTGAATCAAAATGAAATATCAAAATCCTCCATGAAATAGAATTACCTTTTTCTGCACGGTTCTAGTTATATGTTGCTCAAAATAGAGGCAATGCAAAGTTTGTTTAGAGCCATGTTCCCCCCGACTTTTTCTGTGCTAAATGCAGGGTAAAAAGAACTGAGAATAGAGGCCTCAGTTCCTTCCCTTTAACTCACAATCTAAGGCCCTGATCCTGCAAACACATAATATGTGCAAGCTCTACTCACGTGCGTAATCCTATTGACTTCAATACACCTAATAAACATACTTAAGGGTTCGAAGGATCAGGCCATAAATTAGATCGAGAACAAAACAAAAAAGTGACAGCAGAGCTTGGTGGGTAAGTGTAAGAAGGGGAGTGCCATTCAGTTTAACATATATGTATATTATTTGCTTAGAATTTTAACTTTTAAAAATGTTTATAGATTATTGTAAATCCTATAGCTGGTGGCTTATACTTGGAAGGTCTCACAGAGCCCTATTCAGCCAAGCATTTCTGCATGTATTTAAGTCTATTCCTAGTTTTGGGTCCTGTACTTGCCCCTTAATTGCCAATCTTTGTGGGTTTGCAATCATTTTCCTATTTTTAAAAACATTTTCCTCAACCTTGTTCCTTTGCAAAAGACCCACACAAATAGGGGAATTACTGACTATACAGAGGAATAACCAAGGAGCTCTAAAATGCAAAACTAACTCAACTATAAAAAGTAGTCTCTCAAACTTCATTTACCTTCATAATTATAATTAAGAAAAATAGATTTATAAAACCCTCTCCTCACACATGTTCAGTTCTCTCTGAACATTTTGAAACTCATTGATCTAGAAAGATTGTAGACCTAAGCATGAAGGATGGTGGAAAACAGCAAGGACAATACATAAAAACATCAATACCAAATTCATCTTTATAATCATAATAACTTATACTTATTACAGAAAACTGAGTTGCACACTCTAGGAGCACAATGCTAAAAACACCTGTACCGTGTCACCACTCAGAGCTCACACTGTCACAGAATGTAAGTTACCTTGATCAAGAAAGGACTCATTGAAGGTATGAAGAGACCTGGGGCCAAATCCTGATCCCACACTAGTTTAATATTATTACATTGGCTGTAATTGAGTTAAGATGGATATATCTCATTCTAATTGAGGACAGAATTTGATCCCCTTTCTTTTAATATCTTTAATAATGCCTCCCTGCCAGTTTTGACCAAGCAAACTTAGCTCCATCTCAACTTCCTTCAGGTAAAATATTTGAAAAGTAGAAGAACTTTTCTTGGTCAAATGGTCTCTCTTCAACCCAGACTTCCATGAACCCAGAACATTCTCCCCGCACATTCCCCAGATTTGTACATTTTGTCACCACTCCAGTGCTTTCCAATCATCTCTGGAAAAAAATCATCATCTGTGCTTTAATTTTCTATTGCCTTGACTTCTGTAATACCTTCTCTCTTGACTCCTTGTGCCTTCAACTCCCCAGAAACAGACCATTTAAAGAATGCCCCTGGGCATCATCTTGCAAACTCAAGAAAGCGTAATCACCTCACTCCCAGCTTCAAACAGCTCCCCTGATTCCTGATTCATTTCAGCATCCCATTCAACTTTGCCTCTGTGAACTGTCCATTCTTCAGGATACTATCCTTTTTGTCCGCCAGTCTCCCATATTTTCCCTCTGCTTGTCTAGCAGTGTCCTCCTCTCTGTCACATAATGTAATCCCACCACTAAAGGTGTACAAGCTTTCATTCCTAGAATTTCTGTTAGCTTTCATCAATTTTAAGGCCAGAAGGGACTGTTATGACCATCTAGTCTGACTTCCTGCTTAACACAGGCCATAGAAATTCACCTGGTAAATCCCTACCTCAGGCTCATAACTTTTATTTGAGATATAGGACATCTTTTAGAAAGATAGCCAATCTTGGTTTAAAGATGGCAAGTGACGGAGAATCCTCCACACTTGTGGGTACATTGTTCCAGTGGTTAATTACCATTATCATATCTCAACAGTTCCCCCATCCAATTAAAAATGCATTTTTTTCTCTCCCTTGTTTCAGTGGATACCTATTAGTTTTTCTCTTTCTTGGCAGTTTAACTTTGCACAGCATTCTAGGAAATAGTTCATAGGGGAGGTGGTCTGTGTGCTTGCAGATGCATCATGATCCACAAAGACAATCTCTCTAAGATATTTTCTACAACTCAGAAGAATTTGAAAAGAGCCTCTTTGTTTTAGAGCTTGCTATTGGTCTGACCAGCATTACTCTTTCACCAGGGCATTGATTCCCCATGGAAGAGGACAGAATGCCTAGCTGTGGTGGGCAGCATGGCTTGGCAGCAGGCTATGCTGCAGTGGGGATAGTGGGGTAGCAGAAAAGCACATGGAAGGGGATCTACTCCTCTACAGGGCTTGACGATGATTTGCCTGAATGACCCAAGCCTGTGCCACTGCCAATAAGTACCAAACACTGTCTCATCAGTGGGACAATGAGATCAAACTGAACATACCTGCATAATGTCAGAAAAACTATCTCCTTTTAATTGCTACAGTGATTGTCATTTAAAAAAAATTAACGTAACACAGGTACCATATTTATTCATAGTTTGTCATAGATCTTAAGGCCAAAAGGGACCATGAGCTCAGCTAGTCTGATCTATTGCATGTGACATTTTGTCCAGTTACTCCTGTATTGAGCCGATTTACTTCTCACTCCAACTACATAGACATTCTGCGGTATCTCAGATACCACTGTCTGGTGACTGCTGGCATGTATTAACCAATGTATTTTCTTGGAAAGCAATAACCTGGCCTAGAGTTGATGGGGCTGCTCCGTCTGTAAGATCTAGCGTCAAAGGTCTCAAGTATGCTCCCCAACCCAAACACTATAGAAGTGCAAAATATTCCATATCATCATCAAGGCTAGTTGTTTTTAATAAAATAGGAAGACTACGGGTAAACAAATAGCTGATGGTACAATTTACAAGGAAGTGGTGGGGAAAGCAAAAAGTCAGTCACATTATTATGAGCAGAGTATCCTTTATTAGGAAATAAAAATAATTTACAAGTAGTTAATTTAAACTACTGGAAAAACCCAGATCACTCCCTAATATTCCGTTACACTACACTGGACATACATAGAGCCAAACTTGTAAAAATGTCTGATGGAGCCTTGGGCAGGAGTTTACAAAAGCCATGCCTTGCTCTGAAATCCCCTAAAAATAATGGCTTTTGCCAAGAGAGTCAGAGCCCTGTCAAACTCCATCCGGCCCTTGTTGTTTATTTTTTATTATGAAGATTTTCTCTTTTCCCATTTATCTCCTGCTTGATTCGTCAATGTGAGGTCATATTGCTGCAGTTGTGAGATCACCTTCATTTCCACCACAAAACACTGAGGTCATAAACAAATGGCTTCACTGCAGATGAAATGCCTGAACCAAAACTATTGAAATAAATGGCAAGACTCCCTGACTTCAGCAGGCTTTGGATCAAGTTCTTAAACAGGAGACGGTCGTGGGAGAGAGAGCATATTTGGACACACATCTTCGGTGATAGTAGAGGCATGTGGGACGTTACTCACAAAAGGGCCAAATCCTAGTCTCTGTGCATCACCAGAGAACACAGGCTGTGTGCGAGGGACGTCTGGTGACTTGGGAGGAAGAAATCCTTCTCAAAGCTGCAGTGGTGCAAATCCACATGTCTCACTGCAGTCGTTCCCCCCGGCTAGTGTGTCCCCACTCTGTGAGTGATGAGGGGGTTGGACAGCAGAACTGTGCTGCTGCAGATTCACCAGGCCAGTCCCTTCACAGAAAAGTCCCCTTTACATTGAAGTGCAGCACATACATCCTCTGTGCAAGCTCCTGGACTTAGCCTCCCTTGCCTATCCTCCCAGTAGGATCACACTGATTTCATTTAGAGTCATCCACACCAAGGTGTGGCATGGGAGAGGATTTACTATTTTTTATTTGTATTACAGTAGAGCCTAGAGGATCTAAATGAGATTAGGGCACCTCTGTGCTAGGCACTGTACACTCCTGTAGTGAAAAGCAACCCCTGCCCTAAAGAGCTTACAGTCTAAACAGATGAAGATAGACACAGAGTGGGACTGGGAGAGGAAACTGAAGCACAAAGAGGGGAAGTGACTTGCCAACATTCACATTGTAGGTCAGGGGCAGAGCTGGGAACAGGAGCCAAGTTTCCTGACTTCCTATTCAGTGGCCTAGCCACAAGACCACACTGCCTCCCCTTATGCTACATGAGACCATTTTTTAAATTTTCTCTCTACATATCAGTCATCAACAAAGGAAGAGTTGATGATACCATAAATGCTATAGCCTGCCCTCCAAAAGTGTTTATGGAATGATGAACATCTATAAGTTGTATCTTGGAAATGACAAGGTCTATTATTTGTAAATCATGCTTTTATTTAGGCCCTTGGCCTTGTTAGAAGAGCCTGTTTCAGAGTGTATGTTCATGAAGTTGGGTTGGAGTTTTTAAAAAGAGACAAGTTGGATAACAAGCACCTCATTCTTTTTTTCCTATGGAAAAGTCCTGCAAACCTAAAGAGATTCTGAAGTGAAGGACTTTAGATTCTTGGTAGTGTATTGGCACTGTGCCAACAACTGGGCTGGCTACCAGAAAGTTTTCTGGTGGTGTGCAAAACTGCACCCCAAATTGTGGTTTGTGCACCTCCACTGATTCCTGTAGCACTTGCTGATGGTCGGGTTGGTCACAGGGGGTTGGCTGCTCCTCTTAGTTTCCTGCTGCTATCTCACATTAGAAGAAGCTTAAGTACATTATGCCTAATATTGACTTTCCACATAAGCAATAGGGCTGTTATGTGATTGTGAACAGGTGGAGAGGTGCGTTGTGTGATCAAGACTGAAAGGGCTGTGTGTCTATGAAAGGGCTGTGTGTCTCTTTATTAAGTTCTGGTCCACAGTATGCAAAACAAGTTTGAGAATACCTTCTATAAAGACCCAATGTTGTTTGATCCCTGATTAACTGATAGATCATTAGTGCCTAGGAATCTCAGTCAAGGTCCAAGGCCCCTTTGTGCTAAGCACTGTACAAACACTTTTCTGCAAGTGATTCTGCCACAGGTGCAATCAGCAATCCAGTTTAAAAGAGAAGAGCTTACTGGTAGGGCATCTTCCATGAGTGATCCTCAGCTCTAGAATGCATTCTAGCCTTATGTAGTCCATGGGGGATATAGTGGGACCATTGTGATTATGTTTCATTAACGTTGCATGGTCAATTCTAGGAGTGTAGTGCAGATTTAAATTGCATGAAATATTCTTTGTGAAACATCTGAGTGAGTGAGAGAGAGCGAGAGACTGGAAAAGTAAGTCCAGTGGCAAAATTAGCATGGATTTAAGATCAAATCTTTTTGAGTGCTAGAAAAAGTAGATTACCAAAGTAGTTGAATACAATTATTCTGATAATTTAACAAACATTTTCAGAACAATATTCAAAATTTTAAAAGTTGAGGTAGGGACATTTCTGATCACTTCATTTACTGAGAAGCAAATGTTATTTGCCCCCAATTTAATGATGTAATCTCATGAAAGAGAAAGAGAAAAGTAGTCCGACAATTTCAGAAAACAGCAATGTAGAATTTCATAAAGGAAAGGCAACGTTGTTTTTGCTATATACAGACTAACACGGCTACCCCTCTGGAACTATTCATAAAGGAAAGGGTTTAACATTCTATATAACCCAGTCAGTCTTTTATTTATTTATCAGGCAAAATTCTGACTGAAATCGCTTGGAAAATAAAAGTATTTTCCAGCAGGCTCAGTGTGTGGTGGTAGCTATCTACTAAACAGTACTAATTCAGCTATTAATGAGATTAACATACTCCTGCTACAGCATGCAATAAAATTCACTAGATGGAGCTCTAAGGTACCAGGTAGTCTCTCTTGGGACCTGCATAGAAACAACGCTCAGTGTACCCATGGGAAGACTTCAGCAAAGAACTCACAAGTGCATTCTCAAAATGTATTCACACAAAAATAAGGGATTGTAAGAACAACAAAAATAAAACCAACACACCCACCAAAGGGCTAACAATGAGACTGTCCAAGCACAGTTGTAAACATTCAGAAATCAAACATCTTTATGCGGTGGCCTCTTGAACTAATCATTAGTAGTTTGACAGTAGATCGTTTTCTATAAGAAAAAGCCAGTTTGAGTAGAAAGAAATAATTCTTCATTAGTTCATATAACGCACCACTGAGTGACAGGAACAGATTTTCCTTTATTTCCCTCATGAGGCTTTAAAATTCTGATGTTACTCTTATGAGCAAATATATGGTACTAAAAACAAATGCATATAGTTGGAGAGAACTTGATAAAAAAGGAGGCATATTAGATTATGGAAGGGTTTTTATTATTCTAGATGTGAGAAGTCAATTTTATTTCTACCTAACAGGCATTCTACTTTGACGATTTCAAATGGTGCGAAACAAACCTGCAGTAGTCAGTGTTCCACTGGGGAGATATCTGTAAAAGACAATTGATATAAAATCAGATTCACCAAGGTATATCTTTAAAGCATTTCATAATTCTTCTAATGCTAATACGTATGTTTCAAAATTTACAATTGCCAGATTACCCTTTTTGAAAGAAAGCATCTTTCAATATTTGGGTTAGGAGCAAAATATTTCTCATAAGAGAGGATGAAACTGATATGATCGCAACAAAATGTATCCAGATATATCAATTTGGGGCGAGAGGGGGAGAAGGAGAATTTTTTCTATTGCATGGAAATCGTCAGAAGAGTAGAATATAAAACGCGAACTCAGGGTCTGCAACCTTCAGAGGACTTGAGATAGGAGCTATATTTGTTAACTACATTAATAGACAAGTGACACTTTCCCTCTGTGCCACAGAGCTGCATGAATCGATAGTTTCTCGATCACTGACGTTTAGATTTACTTTGTAAAACAACAGGAGCAAGGAAACTCTAACCATTGTGTTGGGATGCTCAAACAAATCGAGATCCATTTCCCCTCGCTTTCTGTGCTTCTGTTAAAATGTTATGGGAATGTAATGTCTGGTAATGACCTGAGGCAAGTGGAAAAGACAGCACTAGGAGTTAGATGAGGCTGGGGAAGGCAAAGGGGACAAAAAAAAGTTTTCTTTTAGTCTGAGCCCAGGAAAGGGGGGGGGGGGTAAGGGGGAAGAGAAATCCCTCTTATTGGTTGTCAAGGAGATCTGCTGTTGGGTTTGCTGGACTGTCTGTCTTCAAAGCCTCCTGCCTTTACTTTGAGAGGAGCCATTTCTTTGCAATGCAGGCAGTCACTGAAACCCTCCGAGGGGGGCAGAGGCTGAGTAGCCACAAGAACATTGCAGGCTCATTAAGGACTTTAAGACGTACCTAGGAGTCTTGTAGCAGATGTGATGTGGGAAGCTTTCTACAGCAGTAAAGGGCCCGGGGAGGGGGGGTGTTGAAGTGTGGGGGGTGTTATTGCAGTAAAAGCCACCCCAGATTTAAGTGAAAAGGGATCAGATTAGACCCTTGAATAGCTAAGAAAAAATAACCCTTTCCCCCTACTGTCACCCGTGTTTAGTATTGAAAAACTACTCGTGACAATGAAACCAGGCACCCCCAGCCCCGTCCTGGATGCTGCTTACCTGTGGGGGGAGAGTACAAGGCAGCCAGCACAAGTGGGGGACGGGCAGAGTGAAGGGCTCGGGCAGGGAAAGGAATAAAAACCTCCCCTAAAAGAATCTACGAGGAGTTCAATTCCCAGGAGCTGAGAGCAGCCCCTCCCCTCTCCTCCGCCTCCCCCCGGCAGCTCCCCGGAGCCGGAGGAGGGATTGGCAATTCCTCCCGGTCCGTCCCGCCCCCCCGCCTGGTCCCTCTGCGAATCAGCGGGATGCTGTCAGCGCGTCAGTTTCTCTGGCTCCCCTCTGCCAGTCCCGAGCGCGTCTCTTATCAAAGAAACACACCAACTGCATTGAATCATATCATTATCATGGGGGCTGTTTGTTTTTCGGGGCACTTTTGTTTGGTTTTCGCTCTCTTCTATTCGGGCAGGTTTGCGGGAGGCAATGGGGTCCCAGGTAAGAGAGATCTTTCACCGACTCCTCTTTCTTTAGGCTCGGGTGGTGGAAAGCGATTGCTGATGAAGGGACTTGGTATTTCTTCTCCTTCCCCTCTTATTTCTTTAAAGGTGTGGTGGGGGGGGATAAGACCTGTTTTGATTTTGCTGCTAATGTGAAGGGCTTTACAAGTTGCATGAGGAGTTCTCCTCTGTGTTTGATGCTCCTAAACTTAGAGAGACATTTTTGGAAGGATTTATTTTTAAAGTCCCTTCCCATAAGTGCTTGTGGAATAGATAACTGGTGCAAATACATCTATATTGCAAGCACACAACCTAGCAAGGAGAAGGTTCGATATTGCATATTTTAAAGTTTTCCGTGTTCTTCTGTAAACCCGAAGACCTGAGTTTACCCTCCACTTGTCTTATACCTTTTAAATAGCCGTGTGTGTGTATGTAGATATAAACTTTGCTATGATGTAAAATCTCTGCAGAGAAACGCTATAAACAAATGGGGGGGGGGGGTATTTGGTTTGTTTTTAAAGCTGTATATGCTCTTGAAGTTTGATTATTTTTTTAAAGAAAAAACTGACGTGGGATATTTTTTTTTAATCGCTACTCCCAGAGTGTAAGGGGGTTTGATGAAGCAAAATGCACGATGCCCGTGCAAAAAGTGCTGTAGCCCAGGAAAGACAACGTGAAATGTGTAGCTGGGGAAAAGCTCATATTTGGTTTTGCCCTTTTCATTTGACTCATTGGCATTCACGCCTGACTCCCAGTCATCCTCTGGTTGCTGTGAAATGTCCCCCTTGGCTCAGTGCAGTTTGAATTTTTGACTGCATTATAAAGAGCCCAGCTGTCACTTTTGCTGATCTTGATGGGAGATGGGTGCCACTTTAATGAGTCAAAAATATGAACCACGGTATTTTTTTTAAAAAATCTTTTTGTGCTTGGCTGAATCGGTGTCTGATCTGAGTAACACCCTCAGCGCCCCCCACGCCCCCGGTGAATTCACGTAAATCACAGCTAAATCTGAACTGGCTCAGCTGCCTAAATAAACGAAAGGAAAAGAAAGAAGGAACCAGATCACAGCAGCTCTGCATTTCTCAAGGAGACACAATACTCAGCGTTCGAGAAGGGGAAACTTTGTTTTCTTCCTATTCCTTTTAAAAATAATAATTCCTTGTTGTTTTCTTGGTCAGCTTCTTAAAGGAAAGCGAAGGTGCACCCTGAAAGCAATTCTGGCCTTTATTCCTCCCTCTGCAAAGTTCTCTGATGTGTGCATTGCCACAATATCTGATTATTCGCCTCCCTCTCCCCCCCCCCATAGCCCCTCCTGTCCCCGGTGACTTTGAAGGATCCTTGTTTCATCACTGGAGATGGCTGAGTGAGCATTTCTGAAACAATTAGCGTTAGGATTTCAGGCTAACAATACAACCGTTTTCACTTTACTGCACCTTTTCTGAGGGTCTGTTAATCTAATGGGCATGAAACAAACTGCACATGGATGTCCCTGGATTCCTTCTTCCCTCTCCCCCTCCCCTTACTTTATAAGCATAAATCCTAGCTTCACTTTATCCTGCTTTGCTAACTGTTAGCTAGATAATAAAATATCACTCCTGATCAGAGGGCTCCCTCTATGTGTGTGTGTGGGGGGGGGAGGGGGTGCTAGGGAGCCCCGAAGTGCCTATTTCCTTAAATTGTGGGGAAATCCATTTAAAGTGAATTCTCGCTAAAGGGGATTTTCCTTATTGACACTAGGACAGCAATCAATAGCCCTGGGCCACTTTCTTCCTCTAGCACAGGGCTTTGGAGGGCCCGTCTCCCACAGACACTGACATTCTTCCGAAGGGTCAGTCATTTCCCTCCCTCCTTGGCAACTTCGTTCGCCTCTTCTCTGACAGCCACTTCATGCATTACATTACAGTAGATGGAGATATGAGGAAATATGTGTAGGTTGCGCTGGATTTTAATTTCCCCCGTGTACACCCGCACAACGTCAGTGAAAAGGGTTAGCTTGTCTTTTATGTGTTCACTTCATTAACATTCCCACGACTACTAAAACGCCTCTTCTCAACCCATTCTCTCCCCCCGCCTTTAAAATGTAAGGAGAAAACGAATGCTCGCCATTGAATTCCCTTTGGGGGTTTGCTTTAAAAAAGTCAATCTTGGTTCTTGTTAAAAAGTCTCCACATCATTAAAGACTCTAAAGAAGAACGTTCAGAAAGGTTGAACGTGCATTTTCTTTTAAATGAGTTTTGGGGGTGTGGATACATTGTTATCGCAGGTTACTCTTCTCCCCACAAATTGCTGAAGTTTCCTATGCTCTCCCATTCTTTCTTTCTTTCTTTCTTTCTTTCTTTCTTTCTTTTTGGCCCCTTAATAAAAAGGATTAATGTAGTTTGACTGTTCCTATATTTTTCTCACTGCCTTGCTAAAATAGCTTGTTTAAACTGGTATCTGTCTTTCTAAATTTAAAAAAAAAAAAAATCTCTTTTCTGGCAGTATCCAAATGGACCTTTCTTTTCCTTTTATAAATCATTTAAATTCTCTTATTTTGATTAGCCAGACTAATAGAGTTGGTTAAAATTAGTTTGTACATTTTTCCAGACTGTGTAGCTCCAAACTTGTAGCACATGCAAATGATTTGATTCCTAATACATGAGGGATATCTGAGCCTTTAAACTTTGTGGAGGAATACAAATAGCTTTAGAGAATTAAAACTTAGGATATTTTTGAACAAGTAAACAGCAACAACAAAAAAACAAATAAAGTAAACCCCTTTGACCATAAGGAGAGTCAGAAGTCAGTCAACTAAACAGCTTCTTCAGTGGGAGTGTCCATGTAAATGGATTTCTGATCTCTCACTATTGAGATCTCTTCTTATATCTCTCTCTGGTATATTCATTCTGTGGTTACAGATGCTGATGAATGTGCAGAAGGGACAGACGACTGCCACATTGATGCAATATGTCAAAATACACCTAAATCCTACAAATGCATCTGTAAACCGGGTTATAAAGGAGAAGGGAAACAATGTGAAGGTAAGGATAGCTCCTCTCTCCTTTCTCTTCCCCCTCCTTTCCTATTTGTTTGCTCTGTAAAAGCTTCTGTAAATAGCTGAATTCCTGAAACGATTAATGCAGATTTACAGCTGCTTAACCTCAAATCTTGGTGTTTATTGGCAAGCATCTCCTGCTGCTTCTGCTAATTGTTCTGAATCAAAAACATAGTGTCCTACAATCGGATTTAAAAATAAAAACAGGGAGAATTGTCTCCTATCAAAGCCAGTCTGGTTTAAATAAAAACGTTCCAAGAAGTGCATGGGGTGTTTAGTTTTCAGCATTTAAAAAGATCCTATCCAAATCACCTGATCATAACCCTGGTGAAGAGGGATCTGAGCCTCCAATACTCCAGTTTTGGGCTGGTATTAAACAGTGACCCTGAACTGCAGTGTGCGGCTACTGGGGAGGAAAAGATCTAGACCTGCCTCTCATATTCTCATATCACATAAATCAGTGATGAGAGAGACAGTTTTTGAGCTAGTTCTTATTTCTCTTTAAAATTCCCAACAGTTAAAGACAGGTAGTAACATAAGATGCTGTGCTCAACCAGTGGCCCATGTACTCCAGTGTCCCATTGCCAGCAGTAACCAGTACCAGATGTTTTAGAGGAAGATGCATAAAACTGTAGATGGTTATGGGCTAACATGTTTCTCCCCCTTACTCACAAAGGTTTCCTCCTAATCCTTAATAGTTACACATTGGCATAAACCTTGAAGAGTGCAGGTTTATATATCTTCCAAAGCTCTTTTTTATATATTTACTACTATAGCTCTGCATGGTCTTGTTATCCATGGAGGTGTCCAAGACTTTTTATTTCATGCTGATAAACTTTGGGGCTCAATCTTGTGATGATGAGTTCCACAGGTACGATGTGCATCATGTGACAAAAATATTTTCTCTTATTGGCTTTGAATTTGCTACCTTTCATTCTCATTGAGTGTCCCCTTGTTTTTGTGTAAGTGACAAATTCTCTCTTCCCTTTTGAATTACAATGATTAAAAAGTTTGGTTAGGAAACCCAATTGTCCAACTCTACGTACCTTTGATTTACTGGTGTTATCAAGAGACGATAAACCTTCCCGAGTCTCTGGAACCCCGCCAGGAGCTGATTCAGCTCCCACTGAAGTGAGTGGAAGTTTTGCCAATGACTTCCATAGGACCAGGACTGTAACTGAAGGGGGTAAAAAAACATTAGAGGGCTCTTAAAGTGATGTGTACGCAAAGTGACTGTATGCAACTCTGGGCCTGTGGAACACCTTCTCTACTTGATCTGTGGGAAACTATAGAATTAGACCTTTTTAAAGACCACTTTTTATTTCAAGATGCTTTTGGCATGCTGTTGAGTTTATTGTATTTATACTGACTTTAATGGTGACTTTACATTTGTATGTCTTTAAGTCAGTCCATTCTAAGTGTGTAGAGTATTTTAATAGGCATTATATAAATTAATATGTAAAATTTTATACATTCCATCTTGTTTTTTGCACTTCACCAGAGAGATCATTCTTTTGTTGGCAAGAATGAATATTATGGTCACTGTAGAATACATGAGTTTATTTTGGGGGGTTTTTTTTTACTTGTAGATAGTAGTAGTTATATAAATTCTCTTCCAAATCTATATATTTTTCTAGTACAGTGTAACAGTTTTTCAAAATGTTTAATACAGTATACAGCCAGTCCATTAAAAAGATTAAAGACCTAGAAATGACTTTGCTGAAGTCCACAAAAACTTGAAACCACATATTATTCTCCATGGACTTCCAAACTGTTTGTGCAAGTGCCCTCATAAAGCATTTTTGTGGTTGTCATATTTTTCTGTCTTGGGTTTAAATTGACAGAGATAAATTCCTACTGTCCACCTCTTGGTGTAGTGTCTCTGAACTGCTATTTGTTGGAAGCCAGATTTTTTTTCTTGCAAACAGATCAAGAGAATATTTATCCAGCACCATTTTCCTCCCCCATTCGTGTCTTCCAGAGAATGAGTTCTATGCTTAGAGAAAACCTACTTAAGGCTATCACTACAGAAGATGCAATGTCTTTAGCATTGATTCTTGTTGCTATACTGGCTTTCCACATCAAATATTTCTCTAAGCATTAACTACTCATATTTTAGATGTTGATCTCTGCTTAATGGTAGACCTGGCTGATAGCCATGCTTATTTAATACATATATTTTTCTTTGCCCGACTTACTTTGGCTCATTTAAAAAAGAGAGCTCTGTGAGTAGTAAAGTAACAGACTTCCCAGCAGAATTATGTACAAAATGGAATTTGTATGGCTAATTTTAAACTCTAGTATTTGATGGTATTTAGCATCTGTCAAAGTTGACAAGTAAAGAAGAAAGGGCAAACTCGGACATGTTCTGCATAGATGTTAACTTGTTGGTTAATTCAGGTAAATTAATGTTAGCTCCCTAAAATGTAATAGCAGGGATCATGTAGTGTATATGATATATAACCTTAGCTTCTATTAATGTTACATTGATTGTTACGATAAGACCTTTGCAGCAGTTTTGTATCCATCTTAAATTCTTACCTGATAGAAAATTTTGTTTGGCATAGGGGGGGAATTTGAAGTATTTCAGATGTTTCCCTTCCTCAAACTTACCAACTCTTAAAATGCCCACAGGTTTATTTTATAATACTCATGTAACGCCTCTCAATTTTGATGATCTCAAGTCACTTTTCAGTCATTCATTAACAAAGTTCAACAGGACTCTGATAAGGTGGGTGAACATCATTATACTCTTTTTGTAGGTGAGTAAACTTAGGTAGAGGGAGGTTAAGGTAAGGTCACACAGCAAGTCAGTGCCAGAGCTAAAATCTACCTCCCAGGCCGCTACTCAGCAAAAGTAAATTAATTTTGCATCTTGAGGTCAAAGTTATAAAAAAACACAGATAAAAATAGAGCAATAGCATTGATTGTTATGTAATGCATTGCTACAAGATAAATACTGCCAGAAGCCAAAATTTTGAAAGCCATTTTGTAAGATGCATGCAGTTATGTCTGTGATGATAAAGATAATTCTCCCAGTGAAATATGCCAGATAATAATATCTACAGTGTCAAAGCCAGAACTGGAACAATTAATTATTCTGACTCTTTATAACAGAGTTCTTCCAAATGGTTTTCAATCTACTGAATTTATTACCTATGAAAACAAGATATCATTTTGAAAGATAACATTCTGCCTTCCTAAGTGTCCATTACAAATGCCAGTGAGAACCATCACATACGTTGCTTAACTTCTATAAAAATTAAATGCAACATAGGGCAACCCTCTCATAGTACAGTTGCGTTCTCCATTGAACCAGTTTTTATAAAATAAGCTGGGGTTCCCCATAATTGAACTGCAACTTACATGCTGTAATGGACTGAAACAAATCAAGATTTATATACTGTTTAACCATAAACAGAGTTCATTACAGGTGTTAAATATACTATAAATGGGTTGCCCTGTGCATGGTAACATTTTTTTTTATGACCTGTCTCAGGTATTTTTTTAAGTCAATGAAAATGACATTTTTGGGGACAGGGCTGATATTGAAAACATATTTGATGTATGTATTTATAAAATTTCATAAGAACTATCAGACACCCACATTGTCTACACAAAAGATACACACTCTCAAATCTGGAAATGACATTTGTGTACTTTTTAAAATCTACTCAGTCGTTTTAAAATACAAAGGTGGGATCTTAATGCTAATACTTGCCTCTTCTGCTGTAGGAAAAGTGGAGCCCAGTTTCTTGTGCTGAAGTCTGTGTATATGTTGCTACCTTACAAACAAAAGTGTTGGGAGAAATTTATGGGCACAGAAAACACTCTCTTGAGACCTTGAAGAGACCTTTTAGTAATTAGATGGAAACTGTAACTTTTCCTGCTGCTTCTTAATTTCTCTGGGTAGGGATCCGTTGTCTCTTCAGAGCTCCCCTAAACTTTGTTTTCCCTGAACCTCAGTTGGACTGGGCTTCTCTGACTGTCCGTTTTCCCAATAAAATGGAAAGGCCCTTCAACCCCAAAGCCTGTCTCCCCCACCCTCTCTTCTCCCCAGTTCAGCATTTTCTGCTCCTACCCATGCTCCTTTTGCTGCTCTACTAGATAGGAAGACAGGAGCCACAATGAGCAATTCCTCTGCTCTGGATCTAGCCTGCAGTTCTGCATCCCCTTTGAACTAATGACTCACTTTAATGTTGTTTAAAACATGCATCTAGGATTCAAATATTAAATTACACATTAATAACCATAAGAACCAGAACTACGGCCTTATTCTTCCATGGTCCGAAGCCACTCCCCTTCTTTATAGATATGTTGCTTTCAACGTTTTAAAATTCCATATATCCTCTGTGTGTGTATGCGTGTGTATTTCTTAACTGTCTGGAGCAACTATAAAGCTCCAGTCCTATCGCTAGAATTGCTAGCATCTATTCTGGACACTCTTGATATTTCCCACTGGCAGAAAAAATACCATATGCCATGGAAGATGGCATTGATTGCAATGGTCCTCTACCTACTGTCTCCACTTGAAGGCACCATACTTGATAGCAGGTCTGTCCCAAATGGTCACGGGAAGGTGTTTGTCTTTATATCAGCGCCTGGGAGTTCAACTCTCTGGTAATTATAATCAGTATTTCAAGATGATCTCCTAAAAGCTGTGACACTATCTAGCTAAAAGTGACTTTATGTGATGGCCTGTTGAATTCCTTGATTCTATATCTTATCTTTGTCTTTTGTGCTCAAGCCTTCCCTTCAGGTTGGTATTCCAGTTACGTTCACAGGTGGATGGTCATCACAAGGAAGTGCTTCATTTGCACCTGTTCTTCTTTTGGGTTTCATCTTCTATACAGGATCCTTTCTTCTACAACATAAATTAGGTCTTTTTGGGAGGATGTGAGTCTTCCTGAGAGGATGCTCACCACGACTTTCTCCTGGGTTGAAAAGCTCTGCTCTGAGATTTCCAACATGCAATATGCTTTTCCTCTTGCTGCTGAGTTTCTACTGTTTTCCACAGCAATTTTATAGTCTCTCATCAACTGTTCTTATCATTGATCTACATAGTTGGCATGACTTTTACTTTTTTATTCTGTATGAAGTAAAAGAATTATCAATAGTAGTTCCATGGTTGGCACATGCACTTCTCAATTTATATAATCCTTCAAATGTGAATTTTGTTGCTTGGTAATGTTCATAATGCTGATAGTTTTCTTGCTGGTGGTAGGGAAGTCAACAGGAGCTTTGTGTCTCCTTATCATTACAAAGTCTCTTGAATAGTTGATTCTCAAGTTCTCATTCATGGATCTTCTCAGGAAAGCCAAATTGAAGGATAAAGTCTCTGAATAGTCAGTCAGTAGCTGTTGAACCTGATTAGCTGTTGGGCAGGCCTAAGTGTGATATATTATACACTATAATGTACTTGTAGTCCTCCTTTCTAATATCTGAATGTAGGCAACTAGTACAGAGCTAGCAGAGGATAGTGGTAATAATGTTCTGCAAGGGGGGGCTTTTTTCCTGAATTTTTCCCCATTTAACAAACTGACACATTACTAATATACTCTAGTTCTTCTTTTATGGCTAATAGAATAGCTTTTGTGCTGAATGAAATTTTAAATCTCATATCACAGTAGAAACCTTCTGGCCCCAACCAACATTGGGGCTCCATTGTACTAGATACTGTACAAACATGTGCATGAGACAGTTCCTGCCTCAAAGAGCACACACATTCAGTCCCAAGGGGGACCTTATTCTCATGTGAAATTTTATAGAGTTCTGGGGAAGGAAGAGATTTGAATTCTTCCTCGTTAATCTTAAATCAGACTCATTCTTGTATCAAGAGTCTCACAGTTGGAGTCTGCTGCCATTTGTGTCCTACTAAGTGGTTGTTTTCTGCCTTTCCACTCAGTTACTCATCTCAGTGAAGATTTAGGGTTCTATAGGGTTTCTCACCCTGTTACTTTGAGCACCTCTTGGCTGAAGGAAGCGTTTGGGGAGTGGGGGGGAGAGGATCGTCTCCCATGCTGTCTGGACATGTCTTGGATAAGGATCTAGCATACTTTCTTCTCCTGCTGGGATTGTCTACTGGTAACCATGGTCATTGCGCTAGTCCCTAGAATAGGTTCTCCATATACAGGGAAAGAATCTGCATTGATGTTGGGTTTTCCCAGGTTTATGATGAAATTGAAATCTTTTAGTTCTCATACCCATCAATAGCCTGAGGCATTTAGCTTTGTCGTAGTCATGGCCTTTCAAAATAGGCAGAAAAGTGTGAAGCCCAATACAGATAGAGCCTAAACTGTTCAGTAAGAATCTGCTTCAAAGCAAGGAATTCTGATTTCCTGGGATACACATGGCAGTACGATTCCTATCTGGCAAATTTTTGTGACCCAAAGGCTACTATGTGCAATTTATCCTCATGCTGCTGATACAATAATGTCCCTAGTTTTTTTAGCCAACACAATGTTTAAAATTAACAGTTGTCTGAATTGTGACTGGGTCACAAATGGGGTGGATTAAACTGTTCATCAGCATTTCCAACACCTCCTTTTGGCTTTCTCTACAGTGGGCTTTCTGGGCAGGAAGCAAGTGACAAGTGTCTTGTTCCCCTGTTCATTAGTTCCTTTTTAAAATGGTCCCTATTCAGGTTTAGCAACTGGAGAAGTAACTAATGAACCCTTAAATGTATCTCAGGAAATCTGTTAGCTTTTTGTATCTTGTGGAATATTTCTGATCTTTTTTTTTTCCAGGCTTTGAATGGTGGTGGCCACATCTCAAATGTCAGCTTGATACCCTTCTTTTCAAATTAACCTTCCCAGCTACCAGATTTCTCTGTTTTTGAGGTGGTCCTGTGGATCATTTTTAATTTTACCCCCTAGTCTTGCAATCTCTCAAGTGCTTTTTTATATTTTCCAAGTACTGCTCAAAAGGCTTGCCATACATCAGGATGATCTAAAAATAGATCTGTATATCATCCATACAATGTAGAAAGCAGCAGCTGCTGCTGCTGCACTGGTCAACCCACTGGTAATACAGGTCCACTTGAACTTCTCATTTCCTAGCTCCTGTTTTCATACCTCATTCTGTAGTGTGTTTCACTGCCACAGAAGGAAGAGTCATCACAATGACTTCTGGGAACCCGTTGCATAGAATGATGATGCCATTTGTTTAGACTTCCCAGGACCCCATCAATTCACTCACAGCAGATCCTTAGGATTGAACCCCCTTGACCAATGACACCATGTGGTAACACTGCTGTTGTCCTCTAGTTTCTGAAACATTAGGCATTCCTTCTTGCCTGTTTATGCTTTTTGTTTTCTGGCAGTCTCGTGATTGCTTTGGCTGGCTGCTTCAGTCTGCTGAAAAAGGCTCTCCCCCAGTGCATCCTCTTTGGTTGGTGACCCATCTCATTACAATAGATAAGATTTATATCTTCAAGCAAGGTTCATCTTCTGGGACCTTCAAAAATTGCCTCATTTCAACCTGAATATTATCACTGGATAGCCTAGTTGTTATTGTCTGTAAACATTTGCTGTAGGTAATGACTTGGTCAGATGCAGAAATAATATGCTGCTGCAGCTCCATCAGGCAAATTAAACAGTCCCAAAGGGTTTCTCTGGGTTGCTGAACAGCTCTGGTCAAACATTATTAAAAATCATCTCCATCCCTTTTCTACATACCATATCCTGAAAATCTGCTACAGGAGGATAAGCCTGATCATATCATTTTCCCTCTAAGTATGCAGTTTCAATCCTAAATTTATAGCCTTTATTATAGCTTGCTTAGTTTCTGTACCCTCTCGTAACCTGGTCTCAGTTTGGTGCTTGAGGCTTGATCTGATTCCTTCTGATCTAGTTGTCCAATGATCTTGAGTTCCTTAGGGAACACTAGGGTACTGAAGTTGCTGTACTTGTGGTTTTACAGTTACAGGTCTTATGATATGTTACTATATGCAACTTCTTTTAGAGTTGCCAAATAAGTCATTAATAACATGTCTGATTTTCGAATCACCCTAGAATTGTGACTGTTTTGCCAGGCTGGATCCCTTGCATTAGAGATAACTGTCATCTGTTTTGGTCAAATAGGTTTACAGCTGGCCAATTAAGCACAGAAGAAGGGACGTTCCATCATCTCCCAACTTCTAGGTGCTTTTTCTCAGTGTTAAATTCTCCCATCATTATTCACATTGATTAGTCCCTTATTCTGTGAGCAGCTCCATTGATTTCAATGACAGCTACTTCCAGAGTGAAGTACTACTCAATATTAGTAAGCGTGTAAGAATGTAGCCCTGAGTGATCAGCTGCCCAACTAATCTGAGCACAATAATGCTGTTTTCTTCCTCCTGCCTGATGGATGCTACCATGAACAGCTCCCCTAGTGGCCCAGTTTGGCACTCCCCCCTTTCTACTGTGAACAAAGTATTTTTGCTAATATTTTTAAGAATATGTGCTTCTTGAATATAAATATCACCATACTCTACATAAACAAATACCAGGACTGGGAATGTGGCCTTATTTTTCAACAGCCCTACACATATTTGTCAACATGGAAATATATTTTTCCAAGGAGGTTTCTCTAAATAGCTGTTAAGCTATCCATCTGCTAGATGGTTCTACGTACAGTCTAGACAATTATTCATATATAAATACAAATAATTGGTCACTGCCTCCAATTATTATTGAATTACAGAATCCAAGGTAGCCAACTAGGATGATATAAAATAAGTATCCAAAAGAAAGCTATCCCTTTCCCCAGATGTACACAGATGCAGTGTAATACATCTGCTGGGAGAATAAATAAAATTCACCTAACTAAATGCTGTGTACTTCCCTTTTTTTGTACTCCTTACATATCTAATACACACTATCCATCTTGGCAATATTTTTCTGTATTTCTGTTTGGTTTTCTCTCTCCTCCTCTTCCCCCTTCTCTCCTTCCAAGAAGCAACATGTCCTTCCCTTGCATTCTATCTCTTTCATATTGGCTTTAGTATTCATCTGCCTAACTGACTTTAGCCCCCATCTTGCTCTCTCCCATGTTACATAATCTTATTTCCCTTCGTGTTGTCCCTCTTTTTACATTTTCATCTGTCTCCCTTATATTCTGTTCTCTCTTCCCTGGATTCCCTCTAAGTCCTTCTCATATCTTCTCTTCCCTTTGAGATCTGCTTCCCTTACTCTCAGCTGGTGAGACCCATAGTGTTGCCTTCTTCCCTCACTGGGGTCTCCCCTTCTTGCTTCCTAAGGCACCTTCTTTCCTCTTTCCCACCCCAAAAGAGGAGTTTTTGCTGGTGGGAGAGCAAATTCCCTTTTATCAGGCCCCATGGTTCCTCCTTGCATAGGAGGCTGCTGCTGCCATGCTTCAGGGTGAGTGGTAGGCCAGTTCCCTTCTTTTCCTGCTTCACATATGGCCTCCCCTTTTCTCGCCTGCTATTAGGAGGTTGATGCT
This sequence comes from Emydura macquarii macquarii, assembly GCF_026122565.2. Taxonomy (NCBI): domain Eukaryota; kingdom Metazoa; phylum Chordata; order Testudines; family Chelidae; genus Emydura; species Emydura macquarii. Next base: position 9,366,243 of record NW_027132342.1, on the reverse strand, counting down.
ATTGAGTGTGTGTGCACACGCTTCCATGGATTGATCCCTTCTTGTATAAGTTTTGATGGCTACCTGCAGTCGGGTGCATTTCTTCTCATGGTACACATTTGCAGCTCAGCTTATAGGTTGTCATTTTGAGCTTGAGGGGAGCTTATAGAGATCCTAGCATTTCTGACAGTAGCCAGAGTATTCCCAGATACATACTAGTGGTGTACTGTGGGTCTCCGGAGCCCAGGGACCAATGCTTGCATTTGCACAACCCCCTGTCAGCGGCAGTGGTGGCAGTACCCCTCGGGGCAGGGGAATAGTATCTGCGGGCCTGTTTCCCGCTCTCCATCACTCCTCCCTCTCACCCCCGCTGTGGGCATGGCCAAGGCAGCTGGGAGTGGGAATGATGGGGGGCAGATGCCCCCAGGCCGCTCGGTGGTGGGATGGGAGAAGTGATGTGATGAGCTCTGCTCCAGAGCCCTGCCATTGAGTTGGGTGCCTGGCCCCTGTGCAGCCATGGTCCCCATGGCTGCCTGGTGTCATTGAGCCCAGTGCGGGGGTTGAGGGGCTGGAAGGATGCTTGCTTCCTCCACAGAAGGAGCCCTCAGATGTTAGCAGGCCTGAGCGCGGCTGTCAGGGATGTCAAAGCCCAGTGGCTTCTGGCCACCTGTGGCAGTTGGGGGTGAAGCTCCTCCTAGGAAGGCTCGGCCTGCACTCTGCCCCTCCATCGGTCTGACACTGATACATACCATTCAGAGACTGTCCCCAGATTGAAGACTTCTAGCTGTGGGCTTTGGTGAATCTGAAGACGGGCTTGGCTGGCTATGTTTGTGAATAAGCTGTGAGTGGAAGTATCTACATTGTACACTTTCAGCCCTAGATGTTGTTAATTTTGAAGACTTTATCAATATAAAAGGACTGGAAAGTCTGTTAAATTGAAGGTGGACGTTAGCTTTCACATGTAAAGGGTCCACGCACACACACAAAGTCAGATAACCTCAGAGAACTTTCACAAGTGACTCTTGCTAGGTTTTGAGTGCTTTGCTTTGCACCCTTAATAATGTTATTCTAACTTGTGTGTGTATGTGTAATTTCCTAGCTTTTTAAAAAAGAAACTTGAACAAATAGAAATTCCATCATGTCATATCCTGTTGAAACCCACATGGGTCATCAGCAGATTGGAACCTTTAGCTCCACCACCACTTGAGCTAACAGAGTAGCTGAAAGAAATAGCAGATTGTCATCATCTGGGACCGGCTTTAGAGATACATGAGAGATGCATTTTGCCAGGGGCTTTCACAGATATTTGCTCACAGTAGAGAAATATTGAAACTCAGGAACCTACGGGTCATTCCAGGCTGTGGCAGAGTGTGTGCTGTAATGATGTGAGACACTTCTGCACATTTTTCTCAAGCTTCACAACTTCTGTCCTGTCCTCTACACTCTGATCCTGCCCCTGTCTTGTCTCTTCCCCACCCCTCGGTCCTGATCCCAGTCCGATCCTCCTTTCCACTCCCCAGATCCAAGTCCCAGTGTCCTGCCTCATTCTAATCCCAGCCTGATCCTATTTCTTTTCCCATTCTATTCCTTTCTCTCCTTCCAGCCTGGTTTTCATCCCTTCTGCATTTAAGTTAGGCAGCTTCCTAAGTGCGGCCTTAACATCAGCAAGAGGGTCACTGGTTTCCAGGCTCTCAATTCTGCTGCCAGCCCTACCCCAAATTGGAGCAGCAATTTCAGGAAAAATCTGGCTTTGTCCCTGTAGCCCTCAGCTAGAGGGAGCAAGGTTAGTTATTCTGAGGGAATGGTGCATGCACAGTCTGGTCAGCACTAGGAGCTGTGAAAGGCTAAGGCATGTTCAGTCAGAATGGAATGTATGGAGATTTTTTTATGTGCTTAACATCTAAGAAATTTTCACTTTAGTATGCACAAACTGAGATTATCCAAATGTTTATTATTTGGCTAAATTTGGACAGATTTTCTTGGGGATGACAAAAGGCACAAAGATGCACAGGCCAATCCCCAGCCAAATTTCAAGTCCCCACTTCAAAGCCTGGGGGCACTAGCGCTGTTTAAAGAAATGGTTGTCAGAATTGTTTAATATGGGCAAACATCTTTTCTCCTAGCCTCATTCTAGGAAATGCATAAATTCAACCCAAATGGTTAATGTTTCCCAAAATTATAAGCAATGGAAAACAGGGTCTTATAGTGGTAAGTGTCAGGTGTTAGAAATAGGTGGTGTTACCAGTCCTCCTTTTATTTAGGTTGTGAGGGTTTCCTACACACCTAACAGGAGGAATATGTCTCCATCGTATTTCTGTTGCTATTTTGTTCAGATGCCCTGTTTCAGCAAGCACTTAGATTATGTGCTTGGGTCCTTTAAAGTGCTTTACTGAATTGGGGATATCATCTTGATATTTTACTACAGTAGTGTCTCCTCTTGTAGAGGAAAGTTGCAAAAGAAGAAAAGTTTTTCTCCCTGAGATGGGTGGGGTTTTTTTTGGTGGGATGGGGAGGGGAAAATATGGTAAGACCCTGATCATGCGAACACTTAAACACATTTAGTGCTAAACAATGGAGTAGTTCCATTGTCATCAGTGTGATCTGCTGCCCTAAATAACATTAGATTCATGACCAAGTTCTCATAAATATTGACATTGCATTATTGCACAACCCCTAATGGCAATACTAGAGATACTATTAAATACACAAAATGACCTTAGATTCCTTTGGTTCCTGAATTCAGTTTATTGGACAAATGAGCTTTGTGTTTGGTGCTGACATGACAATTGGGCTTAATTTATTTTCGTTCATTACCTCAGCCAATACAATTCGAAACAGTGATAGCCTAGTGATTTTTTATTCATTGTAAATAGTGTTACTGAAAAACCTGTTATATATAACTATTACATGATATACATGGTCCACCTCTTGTTCTTGTCAGAAGTGCTGGAATACTTCTGTTCTAATTGGATTATCTGGTAGTTGGAGCATAGATTCAATTATGAACATGTGAGTAGTCTCATTGACATCAGTGGAATTACTCATTGCTTAAAGTTAAGCAGGTACATCAGTGTTTTGCTGAGTTAGGTGATGGTTTACTGGAATTATAATTAGATCTTTTTGGGGGGTGGGGACTGAGGGTTTATATCTGACTTCATCTCTCAGCAGATGTTGGCAATACTTTCCTTTGTTGGGGTAGAATTGTACCCTAGATCTATTTGCATTCCTTCTTCACATGTTTAAGCTCGTACCTTTTGAAACTTATTCCACAAAACCTGATTTGAAAAAAATAACATTTACTTCTGTCTTAATATGCAAACTACACAGGACCAAATCCTGACCATATAAATATAGCTCTTATAATCCCCAGACTCTGCCATCTCACCAACAGTCTGACCATCATGAATATGATCATAGAGAGTTTCTTGGTTTTGTTTTGTTTTTTGTAACTGACTCCACTGCAGGCAGTCATTGTCAGGGCTGTGGTACCGTCCCTTTAATGTTTAATGGTCGGCTGGGTGTACCCAGGCTTGGAGGCAAGCACTTTAGGCCTCTAAACACTAGGCCCTTCAGCTTCCACTGGCTCTCAGTGGGTTTCCACGAACACTCTCACCGATGACGATGATGATGATGAATAACAAGGGAGTGCTTTACTAGTGCTGCCAGAAATAAACAGTGCAATTAGTCGAGACACAATTGCTTTCAGTTACAATAAAAGATGAACCATCAGCCCCAAAGGGCAGTCCAGTGCAATAGTATGATAGTACCTATCTTCAAAAGAAGAGCAATGAGGACCTGAGGAATTATACATCAGTCAGCCTAATTTCAATACCTGGAAAGATACTTGAACAAATTATTAAACCATTAATTTGTAAATACCTAGAGGATAATACAGTGATAAGGAATAGCCAACATGGATTTGTCAAGAACAAATCATGGCAAACCAACCTAGTTTCCTTCTTTGACAGGGTTACTTGCGTAGTAAATAGGGGGAAAGTAATAAATGTAATGTATCGTGATTTTAGGAAAGCTTTTGATGGACATCTCACATGTGATAGACTGGGGCATGTGATAGACCTATGAGCAAGAGATTTATCAATATTATGAAAAAAAATTATACTAGCTTTATTTTCTTGAGGGAGCATAACTGAGAATTAGAGTGAAACCAGGACTCGACTGAGCATAGTCAATTTCAATACATGTAAATTGAAGTTACTACACCACCCCACCTCCATTTCAGAATGTAAATATTTTGGGTATTGGATAGTGACAGGTCAGAAGCTATGAAGTTTGTGTCGTAGGCACTCATCTTTAGTACAGTTTAACAATTTTTTAAAAAACTACTTTATTTGACTACGTAAACATTGGTGATAAACAGATCAAGTACATTTTGGAATTAATCCATGTCATGAAGACATGTTTTCCTGAAGTCTTTATGTAAGGTGTCATCTTTATGTTTTGGTTTGTCCTGCCTTGAGCAGGGGGTTGGACTTGACCACCTGAGGTCCCTTCCAACCCTAATCTTCTATGATTTTTACTCTGTATAAAAGTGATTTTGCATTTCATGTGTCCATGAAAGTTCAGATCCTTCTTTTGTTTGTACTTTAATTTCTTTGATTTCCTTTTTTTAATGGGGGAAATAGAATTCCATTACAGAAGTATCTGTCTGTTGTAGCAGGGTCACCTAAATCATAAAATCCTGCATATGGTATAATATGGAGTCCAAATGGAGAATACGTATGTAAAAATATTTAAAACACCCGAAATGGTGTGTTTGGTGATGGTGGCAACAAAAATTTCATGGGATGATTTATTGACAAGTTTTATTTGCAATTGGTATGAAGGCTTTTGTATGCAATTCTCCAGAAGATTTCCTTGTGGCTTTCTCCAAACAGAAAGACTCTGGGATCAAATTTTGTTTATGTAAAATTCCATGCAAAAAGCCTTTATTAATGCAACATTAAGGCTGAGACATAAAGCTTTTAAAAGTCAGAAAAAGAGTTAAGGCCAAAATCACAAATTTTAACTTGGTTCCCCTGTTTTTTATGTCTCTTTACTATGGTCTCTTTATATTAGTACAAATAATTTGTAAAGTAATGTAATTTGGAAGTTCTTGCATATTAGCTCACATCAGAAAAGTTATGATGTTTCTATAGCATGTTTAAACAGTTTAGGAAGCTGGCATCAAGCTCTTTTGGACTTACTAAACTTGTGAGAAAGCTAATGTGTGGCCTTATGAATCCCATAGAGTTGCTACCATACACACAAACTGACATCAATAACTCTCTAACTTTCACCAACCCTCAAAACTAGCCGAAGGTAGCAGTCTTTACCAAGACCATCCATAATAAAACAAAATTTGATTTTCTAGCTCGAGCCATATTGGAATTCTAAGCCCCAAAAGAAGAAATAAATTAAAAATACTTTCAAGAAGTGAAAGTTCTTTCTTTCCTGTTCCCCCCAAATTGATTTTGTGATTAGATTTTATGGAGATTTTTAGGCAATTCTGACATGAGTGTAACTGTGATTGGAGGTGTGAGGGTAGGAGCTGTCATAGTCCAGTGTTTCTGGGATACACAAAGATCTTCCAGAGGGTACATCAGCTCATCTAGACATTTACCTAGTTTTACAATAGGCTACATAAAAAACACTAGTGAAGTCAGTACAAACTAAAATTTTATAAACTATAACTTGTTTATACTGCTCTATATGTTATGCACTGATATGTAAGTACAATGTTTATATTCCAATCCATTTATTTTATAATCATATGGTAAAAATTAAAAAGTAAGCAATTTTCAGTAATGTGCTATGACTCTTTTGTATTTTTATGTTTGATTTTGTAAGCAAATATTTTTAGTGAAGTGAAACTTGGGGTACACAAGACAAATCAGACTCCTGAAAGGGGTACAATAGTCTGGAAAGGTTGAGAACCACTGTATAGTCTGCTTTTATAATGGGAAGCTGCCTCAGCCCTGTATCTGAAGGGGACTAACATGTCTTCATAATACTTCCATGCAAACAAGGAACAATGTCAATGTTCATAACTTCAAAACTCCTGAACTTATTTTATTTGTACATGGTTTATTCCTTAGATCTCGTTAACAATCTGTCTCAATCCTGCAATCTGATCTTCACAGGCAAGACATTTATGCCACAGAATCCCAGTGAAGCCAGTGGGTCTCCATACAAGCATGCGAGTTCATCTGCATGGATCAGATTGCAGGATTGGGGCCCAATTTTCATTAGTTTAAGTTATGAGTGTCCCAGATCCCTGACTGGAAAGTGTGTGGAAAGCATGTGTCTTCTGTTTTAGATGTAAGACTCAAAAAATGGCTGACCCTGTTTTGCTCAAACTTTCCAAAGGAAATTAACTGCAAAGCTGAGACCAAGCATGGATCATTTCAACCCCAAATGAATTATTTGACAAAGTTATGAGCAATCTGGAAAAGGTGGGGTGTTATACCAGTAATAAAAGCCAGAACCCAGACTTTGTGTGTTTCTACATTAACATGTGCACACACATACAAGCAACTATGAATCAAGTAGAAACAAATTAACTGCACTTGATTAAATTGTTTGGTAGCTATTTGATATTTTTATAAGGTATTTTATTTTTACCAACTCTGTCCTTTACTGAACCATATAAAATTAAATGGAAAACCCATAATGGAAGCAAGTCTTATACTATACTTATAACATTATAAAACTTGTGTTATATTTTGCTCTCAAATTCATGTACTGTAGACTATAACACTTCAAATACAGGACAACATTATATTTCACTGAAGACCTAGTTTACCAATGGATTTTTCTTTATGAGCTTATGATCAACGGGGATGTATAAAATTTGATGGAAACATATGTCTGCAGGTCTCAGTCACTGATGTGTTCTTCTTTTTTATTATATTATTTAGGGCAGGGGAGAGCTTCATCCCATTTAACCTTAATTGCTTAGTTTTAATAGACATGTAATAAATAAAGGAACCAAATTATATATTGAATTAGGCTTTACTAATCTTAATTAAAAGCTCTCCTTTGTAATTGGAAGCAGCCTCAGATGAAAACAGTAAGCCTTTCTTAAATGGTTTGTTTAAAAAGCTGAAGCCCTTTTGATAATAGTTGTTTAGACAGAACATGGTTTCCCATTTCTCTAGATATATTGCACTTAATTTAAAACAATGTCTTCATGTGGTTTTGTTCTGCTTCTTGGCTGTCAATGTTTGTTTTCAGGGCAGTGGGAAATACTTTTTCTGCAGTAATTGAAAGGAATATTGATGCTCTTTGTTTTTGAAATCTTCTAGAGTCACAAATCACACAATTAACATGTGAATTAATATAAATATTAGCTTCCTGCATTTTTATATCCCCAAGTGAACACTTGTCAGTCACTTAAATTAAATAGATTACTAGATATATAATTACAAGTTCTAATAATACACTCATTAATCCCTTTAGTTTATCATCAAAACTGTATATAGGCAGTTTATTATAGGCTTCATCATGCACTTCTTACCCAGACAAAATTCCCACTAAAATCTAGGGCTGTGACATCAGAGAACTCAGGCCCCAATTCTGTAAATTGACTCAGTGTACTTGGACCCCTATTGACTTCAGTGGAGCCCATACAGGCACAGGGGTCTGTCTGTCACTTGTGAGACCAGAGCCTAAATTTGTATATATGGGAAGGGCCAGATCCAAAGCCTGTCAAAATAAATTTAAAAACTCCCTCATTCAGTTTTGCTTTTGATCTAGCTATATCAGGGCTTAAATTCAGCGAGAGCTGTCCGGAGCAAAGCTCCGGTAAATATTTTCAAACTGAAGCCCCAATCCCCAGCACACCCCGTGGGGCTGAAGCCCAAGCTCTGGGTTGCTGCTGAAGCCAGGAACCCCAAATGCGGGGAGGGGAGGATGGGACCTCCAGGAAATACTATATGAGAATTTATGCTATATAAAGGGATCATTAAATTGCAGTATTATCACTATGGAAAATATGCCCCATATCTTTTGATTATATACTTATTTATATTGGGGTAGCATGTAGGGATCCAGGCATGAATCAGGGCCTTCTTGTGCTAGGCACCGTACAAAGACATAAAAGAAAATGGCTTACTTTACTCAAGTCCTCTCCAACTTAATTGCAATTTAGTAGATGTATTATTGCCCTGGGTTTTGGGAATTAACTAAAATATCTGGTCATTTCAATACAGATAGAAGCATAGTCTTCTCTCTACATTGCAAGCCCAATTACGGAAGGCTTTCCTACTTAAAGTTTTCAGATTTATACTGAATGCAGGCTGATTCTATCTGAATAAATTAAGACTCTTTTGCAGCTGTGAATTAGTGGGATGGCACTTGTGAGAGCTGGATTTCCATCTGAGGATATGGATATGTTTAGCATATGGTGATGATGACGGGCAGCTGTGTGAACCATTAACTTGCCAAGATTGTAATGCCACAGATGACCTGCAGCTTTTGTTTCCTGCGTCACATGGCTTCTGGGCCTGGTACTAGCAGGGAACACCAGTGCATTGTTCCCCAATGCACTATTAAACAGGTTGCTGCTTCAATAAGATTTTGTCATATTACTGGTACAAATAGCATTACTGTGTTTTGTTCAATTAACCAACAGCATAGAGCAAAGTGTATCACTCATGGCCTTCAGTGGGTCATCATGAAATTGAAGTAGTACTAATCTGCCAGAGAATGGTGAAGCATGAAGTACACTGTACACAGAAGTTACCCCTTTTACAGTGGTTCTTTATTAAAGGAATGCAGAAGAAACTACCACTTTCTGTTACGTGCTCCCACACAAAGGCCAGAAAAGATAGTGTTCGGCAAACAAGGCTGGTAAAATGAGCTTTAATTTTAGAAAAAATCCATGACTTTTTGATTCTTTTAAGAATGGGCAGAAGTTTAAGTGGCATGTTTTGAATGTCAGAATTCCACGATCAGAAATTCCATGGGACTCCAGGTCAGTGAGTTAAACATGTATCAGTTGGTTGGTTGCATAATCTTATTCATCTTTTTTTAGGTGGTGGGGCGAGGAACCCAAATCTTTTATGTTTATTTGCTGAGTTTGAAGTTGAAAGAACAATCTCACTTCTATTGCTTATTAAAGTCCCAGTTGCCAGGATGCATGCACATCACATGGGGAATTTTGAAGCAACAAAATATGCTCCCATTAGTCTTCCAAGAACTTGCACAATTAGATATCGAATCAAACATTTCCCCTTAAATTAAAAGAGGGAATTGTGGTGGAAGTGGTTATGATTTAGAAGTGGTGGGAGAAGTACTGTCAGATGTCATGTTTCACATCCATAATGACTTGTGAACAGGAAGTCTCTCTGCTTGAACTTGTTGGGTGCTGCAAATACTAAATAAAGACAGACTCTAAAACTGCTATGTGCTCTGCAGGTATCCATCTTTATTTTGGTATTTCATGTGCAGTTCAAAGAACTTGAAGCCAATCTGTTTAAATATCAATTAGGAAAAATGTCAAACCATGAACAAATCCCTGTTAGGGGTTCAAGATGTCTTATGAAGATTAAAAACAACTTTGGTTTGATCTAGAAAAGCTTGGTATGTACACATCGATTTTTATGTATATCTGACTTTGTGTTATATTTGCCCCTCAATGCATATGTGTAGCTCACTGACCAGTGTTTATTATGTATGCTTTTCTATGTTGCATCCACAGAGGATGTGGATGTGTAACTGCTCCCAGCTTGAGAGTTTGGCTTTTTAACTCATGCTGGAGAGATTTATGTTTTCAGTAACAGAGGGGTAACCGTGTTAGTCTGTATACAGCAAAAACATCGAGAGTCCTGTAGCACCTTAAAGACTAACAAATTTCTGTGGGCATAAGCTTTCGTGGGCTGCAATCCACTTCGTCAGATGCAAGAAGTAGGTTGCAGCCCACGAAAGCTTATGCCCGCAGAAATTTGTTAGTTTTAAGGTGCTACAGGACTCTCGATGTTTTCAGTAAGCGTGTCTAGAAAACAATCATTCCGTTTTGTGAAAAGTTTTGTTTTTCCTACATTTGTTTTTGTTCCACAATGGAACGAAAACTAGAACTTTGAACATTTTCACCAAGAAAGAAAGAAAGAGAGAGAGAGAGAGAGAGAGAGAGTGAATCAGATAGACTCAGGTTGAAGTCCCTGTTCTGTCATATTCCAGGTGAGTGCCATAAGCTCTAAGTTACTGGCTATTCTGGGTGTGTCTCTCTTGATTTAACCAGAAATTCCATCATAAACATGAGAAACCATTTTGATAGATCAGCATTGTCCAACAAAAAATGTTTCATAAAAAACAAATCCCAACCAGCTCTAGTTTTTAGCATTGGAGCTCCTCTGTTCAGTCCCCACTCTGATGGCTAAGATGTGGCTGTCACACATACCCAATATTAATTATAACCAATGGCAGTTACATGCACCTTCTGAGGAGAGAATTATAGAATGTACTTTTTTTAATGATCATACTTGTGATGGTATTTTTAGAACATAAATGGACATTATAGACAAAGACCACCAAATAAACCTACCATTAGGGCCATGGTAAGGCTGTGAGCAATCAAGCACTCAACTCTGGAATTACCTGAGTCTAAAGGATGGTCAATGTCATTTATTTGACCTCAGCTCACTTTCTATTCCAGGAGTGTCAAACATGCAGCGCACAGAGGGGATTTTTTGTGGCCTGCAAGGGATGTCCAAATTATGCAGTATCTTCACTTTTTTTTTTTTTTTTTTAAAGTGAGTGTCTGGCTCTTGTGGCTTCAGAGAGAACTTTCCAAATGTGAACCAAGTATAAACTGAGGAAATAATGTCTGGCTGGGTCTACAGACAGCTTGAACCAGTGACTCAGAGGGGTGCACTCTCTTAGAATCATAGGGTTAAAAAGGAGTGCAACTGTCATCTAGTCTACTCCCCTGCAAAGATGAAGGATTTGTTGTGTCTAAACCATCCAAAACAGATGGCTATCCAGCCTCCTTTTGAAAACCTTCAGAGAAGGAGCTTCCATGACCTCCCTAAGCAGTCTGTTCCATTGTCCTACCGTTCTTAGGATGTTTTTCCTGAGATTTAATCTAAATCTGTTATGCTGTAGTTTGAGCCCATTGCCTCTTATCCTGCCCTCTGTGGCAAGAGAGAACAACTTTTCTCCATCTTTTCTTACAGCAGCCTTTTAAGTATTTGAAGACTGCTATGATGTCCCCCCTTGATCTCCTCTTTTCCAAACTAAACATACCCTGTTTCTTCAGCCTTTGCTCAAAGGGTTTGCATTCCATCCCTTTGATCATCTTCACCTCTCATCTCTGGAGCCTTTCCAGTTTCTTCACATTCTTTCTATACATTGATGACCAAAACTGGTCACAGTACTCCAACTGAGGCCTAACCAGTGCCGAGTAGAGCAGTACTGTCACCTTCTGTGACTTGCATGCTATGCCTCTGTTAATGCAATCTAAACTTGCATTTTGTTTTTTTGATCCGCCGCATCTCCCAGATCCTTCTCAGCAGTGCTGCTGCCCAGCCAGTTATCCTTCATTCTGTACTTTTGCATTTGGTTTTTTTTCCCTAACTGTAGCACCTTACATTTGTCTTTGTTGTATTTCATTTTGTTGTATGTAGCCCAGTTCTCCAATTGATCAAGAACACTTTAAATTTTGGTGCCATCCTTCCAAGTGTTGGCAACCCTCCCTCCCCCCATCTTTGTTTAATCAGCAAATTTGATCACGCAGGTTGTTAATAAAGCTGTTAAACAACACTGGGCCCAGAACAGATCCCCGTGGAGCTCCACTTGAGACCGCTGTCCAATCTGACATCATTCCATTAATAGTTACTCTTTGTTTGTGGTTATTTAACCAATGATGTATCTACTTAATGATAGTTCTGCTGAGCTCACATTTCTCTAGTTTATTTATTAGACTGTCATGTGGGACCATGTCTAAAGCCTTGCTGAAGGCCAGGTATATTACGTCCACCACATTCCCCCAATCCACCAAATCAGTTACCCTATCAAAGAAGGAAATCATGCTGGTTTGGCATGATTTGTTCTTAGTAAATCCATGCTGGCTGCTAGTGATTACCTCTTCATCCTCCAGGTATTCGCAAATTGAATGTTTTATACTTTGCTCTAATAGCTTCCCAGATATCAAAGTCAAGCTGACTGGTCTGTAGTTTCCCGGCTCCTCCTTTTCCCCCTTTTTAAAGGTGGACACTATGTTAGCCCTTCTCCAGTCTTCCAGGACCTCACCTGTCATCCATGAAAAAAACAAGCAGTTCCTTCAAGCTGATATTGAACCAGCAAGATAAGGATTGCTATATAAATTGAATCCACTTTCTACTGCTCAACCTGTTGAGCTAGTGAAAGAAGACAGTAATTTATTCCCTCCTAATCTGATTGGAGTGTCATCTCTAAAGACCAATGATGCTATTTTAGTATTAATAGTAACTATTTAATTGTAGAATCTTGAAGAATCTTGACCTGAAGAAGAGCTCTGTGAAGCCTGAAAGCTTGTATATTCCACCAACAGAAGTTGGTTCAATAAAAGATATTACATCACCTACCTTGTCTTTACATATTCTGGGACCAACATGACTACAAGAACACTGCCAACAAATATTTAATTACTGATCATTTTAGCAGATGGAATGGGGAAAGGAGCAAAAATGACCCCTTGCGGTGGAAAATGGTAGTTCCTGCAGGGAAGGCAATGCAGGGGGAAGAACAGAGGAGATGCACAAAGATAAGGAAAGGGAAGAGAAACAGAGGACATGAATAGGGATTAAAGAGAAACCAAGAGCAGAAATAGCTGTGGAGCTAAAGGGGAGCATATATTCTCACTGAATGATGAATATGACAATGAGGGTATGTCTGCACAGCAGCATTGATTGAGTGGGCTGTGTAGATCCACTTGATTGATCCTGGAAAAGCTCTCTAGTCGATGTGATTAATCCACCTCCCTGAAAGGAGTAAAGCTACAGCGACAGGATAGCATCTCCCTTCAATGCAATGCAGTGACGACGCTGCGGTACAGCAATATAAGTAAGTCAATTATGTAGCTTGCATATCTCCCCATGACTGCTGGTGGCAGTGTAGATCAGGCCTAAGGCACTGAAAATAATATATAATTAAAATGTAATAAAAGCCATATTTATGATTGACCTCTGTGCAAACTTCCCATTTTAAGAAAGTGATAAGTTATGGTAAACCCTACCCCTAGAGTAGCCAGACGTACGCACACCTGAAGGTTCACTATGACTGGCTAACATGTTTTTAAGCATGACTCTGTTTGTCTCTGTTAGGTATTAAGTGGTATTTAAAACATGTTAACTAAAACACACAAACTAACATATTCGCTAACCATCTCCTTTTCCTACTGTAGCAAACCCACAAGCTTCATGGGCTCCTTGGTCTGCTTGTTCTAAAAGAGGCATCTTTATCCCATGTGCCTTTAAGTAACTTGCTTCACACTTGCTATGATCAGGAGGTATTAGGGTAAGACTCATGTTTTAATAGTGTTATTTCTCCTTTTCCTATAGGAGAGATCTCCTTAAGAATGAGACTTTAAATATGTCTTTTAGCTTTCTTAAAATTCATGACTCACAAAATAAAAGTAGAGACAATCTTCTTTGGAGAAGAGCAAAGACATTACACAGTTCTTCCAAAAGTAGAAAACATTTGCAGCAAGAAGTAAATCATCAGCTAGTTCAAATGCCTTCCAAATGCATCAGAAATATTTGTAGGAAAGATACACTAACAACTTTAATTTTAGAACTTCTTTAGTAATAGCAGAAATGCATTGATTATGCTTTTGTTTTGTTTAACCAGCTTGACATATCCTTCCATGGTTTTTGTATGTGTTCTCTTTTTTTTTTTGTACAAGTACCCTAAAAGGATATAAAACATAGTACCAAGTTATTGCAGAAAAAAAGGAAGCAAATAAAACCAACACAAAGCGTTGCATGTTTTCCAGAGACCACATGAAATGGCTTATAAAACAAAAAACACCCTTACAATACCACAATTTGCATCCAAATCAGACCCATTATATTGGTGGTGCACTTTCATTTCATTGCCATTTTAATACTGGAAAACAGGGCTTTGTGACCTTTTTTAGAGAAATCTCTAGCAACCAAATTATTTTGGTGTCTCCAGAGAGAAACAAAGAGAAAAAAGTTGGAGTGAGGCTATCACTAACAGTAGGGCTCTTATGGGTTTTTATCAAAGCAATCTAATGCTAGAGATTCCGTAATAATTGTGGCACCTTTCTGCTGGTCTTCCTGAGAAAAACATCAGGCTTTCCTTTAGTGGACCTCTCTCCTCCCATCCATTCCTTGGATATAAGCATCTTGAAGACATCATAACTGGAAAGCAATAAAAAGACACGCTATATGTTTCTCAATGATTCATTAGATCATAGTATTTCAAAGTCACAGCATTTAAAGAAACAAACATTAACATTAAGGTGGAAAAAAAAAAAAAAGGAAAATCTTATTTCTTTTTAGGCTGAGGGGAAAGAACCAGATCTAATTTAAAAAAATCTGTGTCTTTCAATTCAAAGTAAGATATGAACCCATCTATGGAAAGGTCTTTTCAGAAATTAACCTCACTTTGAAATGGTTTTGTTTGGGGAAAAAAAAAATTTGAATGAATCTCAAATCTATTAATACATTAATAAATGCTTGATAAAAATCGGGCTCAGAACCATAGGCATAGTTTGACTTCTATATTTGGGGGGGACAGCTCCAATTAAGCCACTGGAGCCACACGTGGGGGGGCGAATTCCATGGCTTGCAGTTTGGGGGGGCAACCACTCCCTTCCACCTCCCCCACTCCCAAACTATGCCCAGGCTCAGAACATGACACCAAATACTCTGCTCTCTGAAAGTCCACTGGCTGAAGTGCAAAATTTCAATAGATCTTTGGGATCAGTGGAATTTGTGACATATTCTCATCTTTCATTTTTCTGGTTAGGCCAAATCTTGTGATTCATAAGCAAACACCGAATGACTTGAGAGAACTGCAATCTTAATTGAGGCTAAACTCCCATTTAGATTTATATCTTTTTAGGAATCTTGCTTAGGTTGAGGCATTTTCAGCCAAATTTGTGCTTCTGGAAAATTTGACCAATCCCTTGACTGATATTTACTCTCTGGCTGAGGGGAAGTCCATTTAATCACTTGGTACCGCAGTTTCTACAGTACTGTCTTAGTCTTAGTCACCCAATCAATGTAGCCATTTTAAATAAAAAGAGGCTGGTGGGCAGGATGCATAAGTGAAGGGGCCTTTACTCCACAACCTTCTAAGAATAGAGTCCAGGGGTGAAATCCTGGCCCCACTGAAGTCACAACAAAAATCCTATTAACTTGAATAGGATAAAAATTCATCCTGGGATTTTATAACCTTCAGACACTGTAAGACACTCTCTTTTCCCAGGCTTTTCTGAGTAGAGGTTGCATAATACAGTGAGGAAGAGTGGTGGTCTTACATCTATTAAATTTGAGGGTGTTCTCTTATTTGTACAGTGCCTAGAAATTAGCATAGATAGTGTCTTTTTCCCCCTAATGCACACATGTGAATGAATCATTTCCTATCTCAGATATGAAGAGTGACTAAGGTTTAATTTGAAGTCTTTGTGTGGAAGGCACCATAAAAGCAGAAATATCACTTTTATTATATACCTGACCAATATATATTGCAACATTTTGCAATGGGAGTTGCAATATTTCAATTCCAGAGCTGTAAGTAGCATGCTACAGTTGAAAAGCTATTGTGAGACCAGTCTTTTAGTGCAATGAAATACATACTATAGAATGTTGCAAGTTCTTCTCTCTCATTTTCCATAGGTAAAATGAGAACTAACAACATTTCTTAGGCCTGAGGGACAAAAACCTAAAATTATGCACCAATGTGGTTTCTTGTTAACTTTTCTAAGCCTTCAAACGAGACAAATTTATTTATTTTCCCTGATGCTTCTTTGGTGATACATTGTTTAAAAATGCATAAATAAAAAATCGAGACCTTGAAGAATCGAGATCATGAAGAAATGCTTATATTTAGCCAACTGCTGGTACACCAACAATTAAAACATTATATTTAAAACCATTTTAGAACCCAAACTCTTCTATGGAGTATGCTGAAAGCTGCATAATATCCCCAATATCTGCATGATATCCCCAGTGCTAGATTTTGCATTTGGATCTCTAATTTAGATGAAAGGTGTATAAAATTGATGTGGGCAGACAGATTCCTGTTGGATATATATTTAAGGAGGTTCAAAAGCATAAATTATTACTTTCAAAGTCAATTGCAATTTAATTGTACTAAGTTAAATCTAGACCCTTCTTTTATAATTAGGAGTATAGAAAGAGATTAAGATTTCTAAGAAAAAAACACTCCTTTTAACCAAACTATGCTCTGGTTTGAAGATCCATCATTGCAGACACCGAGGGCAAGTGTATGTTGTGATCTGTACCCTTTGATACTTGTCAGGATAAATGTCAAGCTGAATGTTCCATTTGCAGCCATCGACACAAATCTGCAGAGTGCAGTAAATTGAATTTGGCTCTTAGGCTTTCAAAAGCAAGCCATCCTTTGTGTTATGTGTTAATTACAATAAGACTAAGTCTGACCCCAAAATACACAGAAGTCAATGCAAAGACTTCCATTGATTTCATTGAACTTTGGATCAAACCCTGCATGAGCTGCAGTTATGCTTATACACACTGTAGATTAAATTGCATTAGATGCATCCTGAAAATCTTTCGAGATTCAAGCACTTAATGAATGTCAACCAATATGATAAAAAATAGGGAAAGACTCTATTGGAGTTAGATTGTGTAAGATCCTTGGGGCAAAATGCCTTTCTCTGTCCATACAATATTGAGCATGTTGTTAGTGCTCAATAAACATCACAATTACAATAGAGTGAACCTGACTAGATAAAATGGGAATTGACATTTACTCAAAACTCAGTTTACCTGAGCCTTTTTTGAGGTTGTAAAGTGTAAAACTTTTTTGTTGTTACCTATTGTGTATCACTGTACCTTTCATTTCTTCTGGAACTGGAATCAGAATTAGTGAAATACTATGACAAAATTCTGTTCTTGTGGTATTTTTAACTTTGCTCAGTCAAGTCTACATGTATTTATAAGAGAGCTGGTTCTGTTGAGAATTCTAGGTTATAATGGCTTTGCCACCCACCTGTGGCATCCTCCCTTTTAGCTATTTAACTTGTGAAGTATTTTGAGATTCACCCATTATTATCAGAAGAAAAGTCAAATCACAAGCCCCGTAATTACAATATAGCCAATGAATGCTGAAGTCATGGATCCCTGGCCAGACCATGAAGAAGTCAGACTCTTAAAGGAAACAGCCCCAAATTCTCATGATTACCACCCAAGAACAATTACTGAAAATTTCAGGGCTTCTCTGGAATAGAGGATACAGTCTTCTCAGAGGCACCATGCTAGTCTCCTTTGGAAGGTTTTTTTTTAAACGTATCATAACCGTGGTCTCCAAGGTGCTCTTTAGACATCAAAATGACAATTAATTGAACACCAAACTTGATATATGACGGCTTTGGCTTCCACAGAGTTGATTGATAGTGTGGATAATAACATCTTGTAGGCTGCCACAAGAAGACCTGAATCGTTGTTCAGAGAAATCTCTGTTTTGAGTCCATTCTTCCTTCACCTGGAGGAATAGCTGAACCAATGCACATACTTGTCAGCAGATCCAGCCTACTACTAAGATAACTTCTTTTTACCACTGCAGTGTTTTTTAGTGGTCTTTTCTTTTTAAATTTTAAAATGAACAGAGGATCTTGCAGATCCTCCAAAAGTAACTGCAGAGAGAGACAGAGTATCAAAATGAGCTGAGACAGGGATGATGATGCATTTGTATAAATTTGGAAATTGACAACTAGGGCAGGCAGAAGGTGCAATGTGGGTTTAAGTCATAATTTACAAGTGCAGTATGGTTGTGGCAATATAGACTCTATGAAATATTGTCTTCATAGTACAATCACCTCACTTTTGATTTCCTCTTTTTCACAGAGATGCTATCTCAGCCATGAAGGTTGTTTACTGTGGATTATGTGTAGTCATGAATTGGGATAGTTTATTTCTTTTTAATACAGTGCCTTCACTCTCTATTGGTCCTTTTATATTACTGGCTTGCAGCGATTATTGTGTCATATATATGAGTTTGGTTTGGGGGAATTGTCAATGTTACAGAAATTGGTTTAAAGCTTACCCTGTCTCTTTTGTGATCAGAATTTGATCAAGGATATAAATGGTGCTTTTGCCTCAAATAAAATACGGATTCAAATGGCTTTAAAAGCCAAAATATCTCTCATGAAGACACTAGCAAAGTGAATCTAATTTTTTTTCTTTGCTGTAGGGTGCTGGATGTCTCTTTCCAGCTTGGCAGCACAGGAAAAGGTGCTGTATAGAGCCAGATTTTCAGTCTCAATCACTGTAATGGCAAACATTTACTTACTTTTGCACGTGCCTATTTTATGTGCACAAAATACCTGATGTGGGATCTTGGGGGTTGTTTTTTTTTATTTTGTTTTTTTTAGTTTATTAGATCTGAACATGCTCAGTTAGCTGCATAACTGTCTGTGTGTGTATGTACATTGATTATTTTTGTGCATAACTTTGGAAGTGCAAATGAAACCATACAATTGAATGTACTTGTCTTTAAGATTCTGGGCTGCATATACTAGGAAAGGATGGGTAACTGAGGAAATAAGGGGTTTATTATATGTAGTAGCAGAGATGATGTGGTGTAGCATCATGGATAGGTTATAAAGGCATCTAGGGAGATACACTCTAGGAACTATCTTTATGCTTGTTTCTCTCTCTTGGGTGTGTTTTGCTTTTATTTGATCTCATTTTACATGATTTTCATAAGTGAGCAACCTGGATGAGCAGTGGAAGAGGAAGGGGACTTCGGCAGGAGATTCATAATAGACTAAAGAAGAAGTGTGGTCAGGGAGGAAACATTTGCAGTACTAGAGAAAAAAGATGTCTGGGGTGTTGGTAACAGTTTTGGTATTGGGGATAAAGAGGGATGGATGCATTTTAGTGATGATGTCAAGGAAAAAAAGAGTCCTCAAAATTCTCTTTCTTCAGAGGATACACTTGTATTTATTCTTAGCAGTCTTTTGTAAAGGTTCTCCCTCTGTTCTTTAGCTAAGTACATCAGTCTTAGAATGTCCTTTAGAACTCTCTTTAGCCTGGACTACACACTTTCTAATACAAATTTCCCAAAGGCTACTGGGAGTTATTGCTAACAGGGTAACGCAGGGAGCCCAAACATGGACAAGGGATACAATTTTCAAAAAGCATCCCAAGTGACTTAGGAGCCTAAATCCAATTTTCAAAAGTGAACTTGAATGAGATTTAGGCTCCTAAGTGCCAAATCTACACTGCAGTGTAAGACCAGGGTTAGTGGGACTCAAGTCAGCAAACCCTTTGTTAGACAACTGAGAGAGCTTGAGCGTCTACACAGATGGTCAACCCTAGGTTAAGAATTTTCTAACCTGGGCTCAAAACCGTTGCTCCAGCATCCACACTGCCATACGCAGACTTGAGTCCAACTGACCATATGCCTGACTTCCTAGCACCCTCCAGAAATGTGGCTCCTCTAGCCCTTTGATCATGATGCAGTGTAAGAAAATTTGATTGTCCACCCTGCACGTTACAGAAGTTTGAACAACCTGCCAACACAGCCTGCTGAGCAGTCATTTTGATCTGTGCACTCCCAGCAACCGGAGCCAGCAACATGGAGGAGGTGCCATCTGAAGAACTTTTCTTGCTTCCACTTACACTCCTGTGCCAGGAAACAGGCAGAGCTTCCATGAGATGCTGGAGAGCATTTTGGTAGCATTTTCTGACCTGCTGAAGGCATCTGACAGAGCTAGTGATAGCGCATGAGGAGGAGGACACAGACCTAGCAAACTTGAACTGGCTGATGCCCCCTACATAGACCGGTACTTCTGGAGCAGGGTCACAAGCACAGGCTGGTGAGACCACATTGTTATGCAGACCAGGGATGACCAGCAAGGGCTCCAGAACATTGTCATGAAGAAAGCTACATTTCTAAAGCTTTGTGAGCAGCTTGCCCCAACTCTCCAATATAAAGACACATGCAAGAGGGCAGCCATGCCAGTCCAGAAGTGGGTTGCAATAACCATCTGGAAGCTGGCTATCTCAGACTGATACAGGTCCATTGCCAATCAATTTGGTGTGGTTAAAGTGGTGGCAGAGGTTTCTGAGGCAATTCCCCAGGGTGGGTGGCATAAAAAATATTCCTAAATTGCCGGCTTTGAAAGAATGGGGTTTCCTAACTGTGGGGGTGCTACTGATGGGACTCATGTCCATAGTTTGCCCAACTCAAGGAGTACATGGGTACATAAACCGTAAAGAGTACTACCCCATTGTTATGCAGGCCCTCTGGGGCCACAGAGGCCAATTTATGAATGTCACCGTGGGCTGCACTGGAAAAGTTCATGATACCAGGGTTTTCACAGATCGGGAGTTGACATTCATGAACAGGCTGGGATGCTATTCCCATCAAATGACATTGTCATAAACGGAGTTACTGTCCTCACCGTTATTCTGAGGAATCCCGTGCACCTTCATTTGTCTTGGCTTATGAAACCATACCATAATATCAAGGGCCCTGGCAAAAGACGTTTTAATTATGCTCTCAGCTGGTATAGACTGGTGGTTGAATGTGCATTTGGCACATTGAAATCCGATTGGAGCGATCTACAGACCCATTTGGATTCCAGTGTCATCGATACTGTGTGCATTACTGTGGCTAACTATGCTCTTCACCATCTTTGTGAAGCCAGAGGTTAGCTGTTTCCCTCTGAATGGACCTGTGAGAGTGATGAACTGCTGAACCGGTACACTCAGCCAGAAAGTTCCCCTACCACAGCTGGAGCTAGATGCACCTGGGTAACAGAAGTCAGAGATGCTTTGTGCTCCCACACTATGAACTTGTACGGCCCAATGGAAGAGGGAGAATAGTACCTTTATGAATGTGTTTGTGCGGGGGGTGGAGGGGTTGATTGCTTTGGGGGGGGGGGGGGTGAATGACCTGACCACTTATCAAATGGGGAGAGGGGTGTTTGAGTCACAGTCCGGATTGATGTAAAGAAGTGGTTGAAATGGACTGGCTGTATGAATGGAACACTTTTCCACCTCCCCACCCAGTTCACTTTTTCCAGGTGGCTCGTTACATGGAGTGGTTACAGAGCAGTGTACTTACAGGGATGGCAATGTAAGGTGCTCATTTTTAACAAGAAATGACCTAGCAAAAATGTGCGCCTTTCCAGAAAAAATTCACTTTTCAAGGAGTTTTTTGCTGTTTGCATTTCCCAGTTGCCATTTTGAATTGGGGGAGAAGTAGGTGAGGGGACACCAAGGCAGTGGCATACAATCCACCATTAATGGTTACATACTGCTAGCCAGCACTTGTAATAACTTTTGCATTGGTTCATAGAACAGAAATCCCTCCGATTCCTATATTAGAAACATTAAAATGGAGCCAGAAACCTATCAGGCTCTGGGGTGGCTTCTGCAGCAGGCTCTATCTCGGGGAGGAGGGGCATATAAAAAAACTCCGCCACATAAGGCCCAGGATGTCCTGCAGCTGCTTCTGTGGCAAAGCCTCCTCTGGACCGGTTTCAATAACAGTCACTTCAGTGGCCTCTCTCAGTGCCTGTTGCTGACTCCCATCAGTTCCCAGGCTGGATTCTGGGGCAAGCAGGTCGCCATCCCAGCTGATCAAATCATTGTGCACTTCTGTTTGCTCCATGCTTGGGGCATTACCCAGCACTCTGTCAAACACCTCATAAAACGGGCAAAATATCAGCGAGTTGCCCAAGGTGCAGTTCTGGTCCCTGGTTTTCCAGTATTTGGTCTTGAGCCACTTAATCAACTCCCTCAATTGATTACCAGTCCAGTAAATTTCCAATTCTTTAAGACTCTTTACTTTTTGTTGGTATGCATGGTCATTCCTGGCACTCTGACTAAAATCTACTGTTTGCTGGCTTCACACCAGAGATTAAATGAAATCTGGCCATGCTCCTGTGACCATGAAGGAGTGTGCTTTGTGTGACCATGAAGGAGTGTGCTTTGCAAAGGACTTCTTCTGGTCGCTGTCCATTGCAAACACACAAGGTACTCCAAATGTGTGTTTGCAACTGAGAAGTCAGAATACAATGGAAGGATTAAATGCTGATTCAGTGAGATGCTGCACTACAACAAGGGACGTTGTTTCCATTTCCCTGGAGTCACCTGGCAATTCTTGGGATAATGAGGACAAAAGAAGTTGGCCCAGGTGGTTGTGGGATACTTTGGGCAAACTCCCAGGACCTGAGTGTAGGGGCACTCCATCTACACTGCAAAACAATAGGGCTTAAACCCTGGGTCCCAGCTTGACTCTAGATCAACCTTACAGCCTCACAGGGTCCTAGGACTCTGGGTCCAAGCCTTAGTCTGAGAGATTTGTGTGTAGATGGAAAGGGAGTTTGGGTTCAAGCCTGAGTTTGAGCCTGGGCTTATGTTGCAGTATAGACACCCTTATGTACTTTTGAAAATGTTACCCTACGCTCCTGTGGATGGCGCCATATTTAATATCATGTCAAGTTAAACCTGGTAACAGAGCAAATCCAACTGATGCTGTGTTTTTAAAACTGCTGTTTGTCTGTTAGGGCTCTCAAGAATTGAGTCTCTGTGTGGCTGAACTGGTGTTAGCAACAATGGGAAACTTTGTAAATATTTCCCTAGGGTAGTCAAAGCTACAGATTCCACCTCTGAATTGAATTATGGTCAACCTTGCTAATACAACATTTTAAGAATAGCTTCCATTTCATCAGAGGTTAGTAATTCATATTTACCCATTTTGATAAATTAACACAATGTATACTGTGATGTACAGAATTCTGGAACTTTCCTAAAGACCTAGGATACACTTCAAGGTTTTGAACTGAAGCATGTGGCTATCAAAATTCATTTTAGTAGTGGTATTTCAGCATTAAGGGAAAATGGACTCTTGTACTTTTAGGATAAAGTCACAGGTCCTAAGATGTCGTATAAGGTATGTCTACACTGCAGTTAAACACCCGCAGGTGGCCTGTGTCAGCTGACTCAGGCAGCAGGGCTGTAAAATTGTGTAGACATTTGGGCTTGGGCTGGACCCTGGGCTCTGGGACCCTCCACATTTGCGGAGTCCCAAAGTTCAGGCTCCCGCCCGAGCCTGAATGTCTACATCAAAATTTTACAGCCCGTCGCCCAAGTCAGCTGACATGTGCCAGCTGTAGGCGTTTAATTGTAGCGTAGGCATACCCAGAGTTTGCTCAATGACTTCAGAGATCTTTTTAGTCTGGTTTCTTAATCTGGTTTGAGTAAATATTGATTTCAGTTCACTACTGTTTTGACAAAACCAAAATCGATAGACTCCAAACATGAATGTCGTAAAGAATAGTTTCTCCTATATTACAGTTTTATGTTCTTATAGCAAGTGCAAGCTAGCATTGTGGACACATCTTCCCTGAATCCTTATTTAAGTTAATGATAAAAGCAAATTCCAGCAACAGGGAGGGGGTGTTTGGATCAGCTCCAGAGTGTGACCAGTGTAAAAAGCACAGTGGCAAAGCCATATAGCTAGCTAGCTATATATATATCTTCATGATGAAGTTCAGTGCAATGACAATGTAGTCCTTAGTGCCTTCACTGAAATTCAGAAAATTTCCCATCATTTTGGGTTTTTTTTACTGTTTTTGTTTCAATTTTTGTGTGCCTCTATACTCCATGGCTCTAGCCAGGACTGGAACTGGAAATACAAAAAGAAAAGCTGTTTTTCTCCTGGTATTTCCAGTCTGTCCAAAATAAGGAAGCAGTGAAAATCAAGCAAGTCTATTCAATTGAGATTTCCATCCTGACTTCTTCAATCAAAGTGGTTCTCAGACAGGTTTTGGATAATGGGATATTGGAGCACAGTAGCTTTGTCCTTGCTTGATGTGGTATCTTGTGGGGTCAATGGCTGGAGAGTAATAGCTACAATATGAAAATGTTGGGCTAGCTTCTGATCTCAGTTATGCTGGTGTATAATTCCACTCAAATCAACGGTGTTACTTCAAAATAAACACTAATGTAACGAGGATTAGACTAGAGGAGCCCAAATATTTATATAATTTTTTATTCAACCATTTTTTATTTAGTTATCACCTATGCAATCTCATTGGTCAATAGCAGTATAGCAATATATATTTATCACTAAATCTACAATACAGGCCCTTGACAGCATGATGTCCTTGCACTGAAGCAGAGCTACTGATTTTGCTCTCTAACCTGGCTACTATTTTACTTGTAACACAAAACCTATCCATACCTCTATCAGAGGGACATACCTGAATTAAAAAATGTGCTGCACAAATCTTTTTGTTAAGAAATCCAAATCCATGCAGAACTTGCCTGGTTTAGTATTTCATTCCAAGTGCAAATTTTGTCGAAAAGTTTGCCTGCATTCCCAAGCTTCTTGAGATAAGTTGGATCCATTTTTTGTGCAACCTCTCCCTCAGGTGCAAGGGAGGGATTTTTTTTTGTCTTAACCTAAAACCAAGCAAAATGCTTATTCATAGAACCATAGTTTCTAAGGCCAGAAGATCTGTTATGATCATTTAGTCTGACCTCCTGTATAAAAGAGGCTACGTAGTTCACCCAGTTCATTCCTGCATCTAGCTCAACCACTTATGGATGGATTAAAGTATATCTCTGTTTCACTTGTTTTGCTTTGTGTATTCAGCTTCATCTGGAAAGAGTTACAAAGATATCTAAGACTGACAAGCTAAGGGCGGCTGAAGTTCCAGAATCAAGAGTCGATTACTCTACAGTTATCACAGAAAAAAGCCAAATATTGGCCTTATAGGTGGAATAAGACTTGACCAAAGAGAAGTAAATAAAGCTACACACAGGGAGCAATTTGAATTCTATAGCAGATAAAATCAAAAGCAAGCATACAGGTTAATATAGCTGACCATGCTTCTAGTTTGAGTTCCTGGTGTATTCCATTCACTAAAGAATCCTTGCTCTGCCTAGTCACATTTAGTACCCCACTTGGGAATTGCAGTTGCTTAGGACTTGTGTTTATGAATTAGCTTCCTGGGCACTGTTTATTCCAAGTGCATCAACCAAGTATTTGGGGACAAGAGGACGGAGTGTTACAATGATGATGACTCTCATTGTTGACCTGTTGGCATTTCTCAAAGCACAGTCAGAGACCAAAATGAGCTCGATCTCTGTACTTTGCTGCCTTTGTGCAATTTTTCAGAAAATAATTTAAATTCACCAGTCTTTCTCCCTTGGTGTTTTACCTACAGTTCTGGAGATATAAATTTCAATCACCCAGCATGGTGAATTCCATTAAATCACCGTGAGTTCCTGGAAAAGATACTCCCTACCTGCAGAATGGGTAGAATTTATGGCTCTCGGTACTGATTTTATATAGTTCTTATTGTACATGGAAATGGAATAGACCTCTAATCTCTTGGTAGAACTGAATAATGTAACTTGAACTCCTTGAGAGAAGAAGGAAAAAAAGATCTGTTCTTTCTGTTAATTTTCCTAGTTTAGCTGTCTGTAATACAAATAAATAACACCTAGAATCTCCAAACAAAGTAAGGCCCTATGGACCTAAGCAGTGTACAGTAACAGACAGATCCTGCCCAAATAGCTTAGACTCAAAATATACAAGACAGACAAAGGATGGGGGAAAAGAAGTACTTTTATACCCAATTTAGAGAAGGGGAACTGAGGCACAGAGATTGTGACTTACCCAAGATCAGGCAGGAAGTCTGTGGCAGAACCAGGAATGGAACCCGCATCCCAGTACAGTGTTTTAACCCAAGGACCATGCCTCATTCTCACGATAAGGTGGAAATAACAGAGCATTTCAAAATGATGGTTTCAGTTCACGTGGCATCTCAATCCCAATTTTGGTAGACCGCATACATAGTATTGAATCAGTGTCATAGAATAGTACAGTGAAGTAGTATAATATTTATGGATGATTCATAGTGTCCTTGCTAGGCAAATTCCAGCTTGCCCACCTATGTTCATCCCCCAGCTGTTTCAATTTCTGAGGAAAATGTAGTTATTCCTCAAACCCCTCCTAAAAACGTTTGCTCATGAAACAGAATGGCTGCTACATTGCACCCACATGGTGGTGAAATTCAGTCTTAGATGATCCCTTACATATACATTCCATAATGCACTATGGGATCTCTGTTGGATAAAAGATGTAATGTAAATATATGGTATAATTATTCATATATGTATATTCAATGTAACATATTTATCAGAGGGAATATTTCTGTACACTGATACCTAGAAACCATGAAGAACAGAATTCTTGGTAAAAGCTTTTAATGAAAATTGCTTTTTCCCCCTGTGTTTTAGACATAGACGAGTGTGAAAATGACTTCTACAATGGGGGTTGTGTCCATGAGTGCATCAACATTCCAGGCAACTACAGGTGTACGTGCTATGATGGGTTCATGTTGGCCCATGACGGTCACAACTGTCTTGGTAAGTAATTAATGTGGCGAAGATGAGCGCATTTTACCTGTTAAGATGTGGTTAGCAAGCCATATTTTCTCTCTGAGTTCTGTTATCAGGCATATATTATCAGTTAATGCCTGATCCAAACCCCATTGAAATAGATTGGAATCTTTCCATTGAGTCTAATGGGCTTTGGATCAGACCCTTAATATGTTCATTGAGCCTGTGAATGACAAGCTTTGCTACTCCTAGCCCTCAATCCATTCAAATCCAGTTTTTCCATGTCTAATATGTATTCCAAAAGCTACTGCCACACACTTAATGCTGAAAGTTATTTTTTTCTTCAGAAAAGTTACCTGTCCTCATTTCCCTCCCTTTTTTCAGAGAACTCTATTTCCTCCAACTCCTAGCATTCCAGCAGTAGGCAATTAATTGGCCTATGTTTTAAAGGCTGGCTCGTTGTTTTCAGTGCAGTAGCAGGGTATCAGTATGTGGTGTATGTTAACAGGAACACATGACTAGCCTTTCATGTGATTAAAAAAAAATGAAACTCCTAGGGCACTAGAAGGGTTAACAGTAGTTAAGCTGTACTACTACTGGTGGACACTTGGCCAGTTCTTGACTGTCCAAGCTACAAGTTTGCTGAGTGTATAGGTATAGGATTCCTGGGGAGTAGAACAGTGCAATGGTCCAGTTATAACTGTGTTACCAGTGTTTAAATTGGAGATGGACGCAAGCTGCCAGATGTGCATGCAGGTTCACATCTGGATTTCAAACACCACAAGGTTAAGGGGTATTCGGATCCAAGAGTTTGGTTCACACCCATTTCTGATTTTCAAATAGGTTCGGGAATGAAAATGTGTATTCCCACAGGCTGTATATTAAAGAAGTGTACATTTTCCATTTAATGGCATATGGTTATGACTGCTACTGCAAGTCCCGCATCCCTACCTTCGTGATAGGTCTTTGTGCTGAATCCTAGTGTCCATGTTCCCTGCCTTCCATTCAGTTGTGCACATGCAGGTACAATCTGTAACAGACTGAGTTGCTCAAAAATCCCAGGCACACATTCCAGTGACCAGTGTTTGACACAGACCAAACATCATTGTGGGGTAGTATGTGTAAACTGTATGTAGGTAGTAGGTGCTGACTGGCACAGCTGACATTTTAGCCTGCTTAAGGCTGAAAACCGCTGTTATATAGTGAAAATTGGGAATCAGGTAATGAATAACAAATAATATTGTCCAATAATGTCTGTCGACACTCAACAAGGCTGTGGAACAATTAGAATTTCTCGGCAGGTTTTGCTTAATCTTGTATTACCACATTGTTCATTTTCACACTGGAGTGATATTTGTTCAGATGGCTTGTACATCTGGCCTATTAACGGCTTTTTGACTTGAGCTTCCAAATTGTGTCTGTCATAAAAACAAAAGAAATGTAAAAGGTTCTGAACAGACTAATGTGTAAATATAGTGCTAGACTTTCCCTCCATTCCCTCACAGTATTCTGAAAGTCTGTCAGTAAATCTAGGTTAAAGCTTTCTGGGCCAGATTGTACCTTCCTGGATTTATAGGTTTCAACTAGAGATGGTCAAATTATTAATTATAGGAGAACACGGGTGTTTCTTTTATAGTGAACAGCAATTTATTTTTAAAAAACCTATTCATACTAATGTTCATGAATATCTAATAAAACAGGGCACAGATATGTTCAAATAGCAAAACCAGTTGATATTCAAATGAATGTGCATGGATGTGTGCATGTGGTTTTTGTGTTTTTGTTTGTTTGTTTGGTGTGGGTTTTTTTTTTTTTTTTTAATATTCAACCAGTTTTATTTTCAGCTCAATTTCTGAGTGATCTTCTCGATAGTGGAAGCTGAGCATGGTGTGCTAACAAACTGAAGACAATGAACTGGGGCATGAACTGATAAACACACATTCATTAAATCTGTGGGGCTTTCCTGCAGGTCTCCAGCAATCCATACAGTTATTGTTATCTTGTCCTGTGATTGACTCCTTTGCCTGAGCCAAAACTCCCTTCTGGAGGGTCTTCAGAGCACAGAACAGAACTCTTCTGACTCTGTGCAGATGCTCAAATTTCTGGTGGTTTTCTCCATTGATTTTTGGTCAGCCACATGTTTTGGAGGGCATGACCCACAATAATATAGAACACGGTGCTGAAATTCCTGGAGTTTGCTAGAGTAACTTCACACCTCCTGTAAGAGGGCCTGGTCCACCCCCAATGTATTCTTCAAGTATTGACCTAAGATTTACAAAAAGACTCCTGCACATTTGTCGTGTTCTGTGGCTGTCCCCCTGGATCATGCTCTACACTGTGAAATGTCATTCCCATCCCAATTAAAAGCCTCTGCAAAGGTGACTGCACAGAGGGGATTCAGTGAGCTGAGGAAGAGAGGGAATGATACTATGTGGGCTTCCCTTTCTCCCAGGAAAGATTTTTAGGACATTGGATTAAGATTAAGCCTTCATTCTTTTGGGGCCATGTAGTTAGGGGAGGATATGTTCCTCGGAATGCATATTGAAAAGCTGGGTGCGTGGATGATTTTTGGCATGTAGCAATAAAATAACTGATCTTATACTCACACAATGAAAAGGAATTAGGGGAACATTCTCCCCTTTCCACCTTTTTAAATTTTAAATGAATTTATAGATGGTGAAATGTGCCCAGTAGTGAGCCCTCAAGAGAGAAGTCTTCAGTGCAGGCAATGACCCTTGCCATGGCCTACCATCATACTTTAACCTAGCCATGGATGACACTTTTTAGGAAGTGCCTGTGTCCCTTAGAAACTGGATATCAGTCATCAAAAGGGGAACATTCTTGTCTTTTTATATACAGGGTAGGTGTATGCATAACTTCATGTATGCTGAGATGAGTGTCTTTAACTAGTAAGTGACATTTTTGGCTGTCTTAATATTAGTAGCTGAATTTATAAGCACTTAAATTACTGATAAACTAAGGTACAACAAACTGTGCATTTGCCCAGTGAAGCTAAGGTTTTCATCACTCTTTGGAAATTTTGGCTAGGGCAAACTTTGGCTATTTTCTGCCAAAGAAAAGAGATTTTTCCTTTCTTTTCTAATTGAGAAATTCAACCCTGGAGCAAATCAGAGTTACTCTGTGTCCCTTTTCCTCCACATAGACATCCCTCCTTTCAAAAACCACCTCTTGTTTAACAGGGAAAACCAGTAATGTTTCATTAAAATGATTTTAAAAAATTCTCACCAATTAACAAACTATTTTGCTGATATTTTTTCAGTTCTATGTACAGATGATACTTTCAGCAAATCTCAAAGCCAAAGGATAGCCAATTTGGGACTGTATCATGTCTTTTATACATAAATCCATGTCCTTTCTGAAAAAGCCATATAATACTTAATCAGGATGAAATAAATAAGGCTTTATAGAAATTAAATGGGATTTTAAATCCTAAAGAGTTCAACATGCAATGATTTCAGTTCTCTAGAATTAGTAAACCATCTTATAGAATTTAATAGTTATATTGCTACTATAAGATTCCATAGGTTGGTTTAACATGACCTCTTCTTTCTGTATTTAATTCAATAAGAGCCTTCCATAAGGCTCATTGACATCACTGGAAGTTGTATGCTTGGATACAAGGCAGAGGTCACCCTATTGTAGTTCATTTGCCTCTACAATGTTCAATGAGAGATTTATCTACAGTGATACTCCACTGACCAGAGGATATAATCCAGTCACAGTTGAGAAGAAAGCTACATCAGGACCTCCACATCTCTTGCTTCAAACAGGGCCCTGCAAAATTTTGAACCATCCCTATTTGTCAAGGTTCACATTCCTTTCTAAGACTCCACTGCATGCCTTTGCAGTAATGTCAAGGTAGAAAAATTATTACAATATTCTTCATATTCAGCCAAAGATGGAGTTTTCTTAATTAATTAGACAAGATGAGGTTGATGGGTTAAGTGTTTTCTCCTGTGTTTGTATTTAAACATTTTCTTTCTAATGAAGAGAATTTTTTTTTTTTTTTTTGGGTTGCGATTTCTTGGCTACAAATTTTTACTGGAAAATATCCAAATCCATCTTCTGGGGAGCTCAACTCACTCTCTATTTGACACTTTTATTGAGGAATTTCTCAAATATAACACAAAATTATACCATGGGGAATTCAAACTATGATGAGATCCTTGTCTGGCTAAAAATAACTGCTTTTAGTATTGCAATCACTTGAAATAGCAGTAGTTCTTTTTGAAAATTATTATTCTAAATTCTGTTCAGTGGATACAGATTAATATTTAGGATCTTGCAATAAGCTTTTTTTATTCTTAATTTGAAACCAATAATGCTTCCATATATGGAGTACTACTCTTTTTTCTTAAAAGCTCACTTATCCAGATGTTATTTTCAGTTTTATTTTCCCCCCATTGACATATTGATAAATTAATTTTTCTTCATGTTCTTCATAGTTTTAGCCATACTGTCACATTCAATTGCTCTATTTCCTCTAGGCGATGTCATGGAATAATTGATCATCCTTTCAACTGATGCCCAATAGCCACAGTAGATATAGATCATCCATGGTAGATATAAACTTTAAGATTAAATGCTGTTCTCTGATATGCAAAATGCTTCAGTAAAATCCATAGGAGATCTCAGCATGAGCTTCTATGTGTAGGATTAATTCCTTAAAAACTACTTATTCAAATTATGATTTCAGGCCCCAGTTCAGGAAAGCAACTGGTGTGTTCTTAATCCCATTATCTTCAGTGGGAGTTAGCCACCTTTGTTTACAATTAAGAACCAGATTATGTTTCCCTGAAGAGGGATAGATTTAAGTGTGAGCTTAAATGCTTTGCTAAATTGGGTCTTTAGAATCATATTCTGAAAGATGATAGACCTGTACAAATTTAGCACTTACTTTATTGTTCTATTTTGATGGTTCATGGATTTAGAAGCGTTGCTTGTTACTTTAGGGAACTGTGTTGCCTAATGAATCACTCTGCTGGTGGCTCTGTAGACAAACCAGTTATATACCATCAGAAGCAACAGACTGGTGCCTGGACGTCCCCATCTTTGCATAAACTCTGTAGATTGACATGGTTTCAATGATTTAAGTATTGTGGGCAGTGGCTAAAGCACTGGTGGTAAGGCTTCTTCCATTTCAGACTGAGATGCAAAATGGGTGTAGGGAGGTTTGTTTTCCTATGCTGCTGCTATTGTGGAGAATTCAGAATTTTTTGTCATTCTCTACCACAATATGGGTGAGTTCTGAGTAGCAGCCAGGATGATGAATTGAAAACGCCTTGACTCTAGCAGGTGTGAGAGAGAGTTTTTTTGCTTTTCAGTATACTCCTGGTTCTGCCACTGTCTTGCTCTGTGGTTTCCAATCTATACAGTTGGGTTAATAATAAATATCCACCTACCTCACTGAAGTGTGTGAATGGCATGAAGAAAGTGTGGTTTTCTCCTAGTAGCGGTCTTCTGGGACGATGTCCATGCCGATTTTATATCTCTGAGCAGTCTTTCATGCCACTGACCATGAGTTTTGTTGACTCACTTGCAGTGCCCTGCTGGGGGTGGATGAGGTGGTGCTGTTGTGGTCCAGATCTTTCCTCTGAGAAATTCCAGGTAGTGGTGATGAGCAATTTCTCTATCTCTTCAGGGACTCTCATATGTGGGGTACTGCTTCCTGAGTCTGATCATGTCTCCTGCGCCACATGAATTTAAGGCTGCTGGGAGAGACTTTGAGATGTACCAGGCTGAAACATTGCCACCATTGTGTGGATGATACTCATCTCTATATCTTCTCTTCACTGACCATGGATTCTGCTTTTTTTCTGTGGAGTCAAAGATGACTTCTAGGTTTGGGCTCAATGACAAAGATGGCACTGGTATCAGTGGCAACAGAGAATACAGTGAGCTAAGACAATTTTAGAGAAAAGTTTAGGAGTTCAGTTTTGGTCATGTTAAACTGACAGCAAGGTACGCAGGAGATCTCAGGCTGAGATGTAGAACTGGATGGAAGAAGAATCATCAGTGAAAAGGCAGATTTGACAATCACCAGCATAAAGATGAAAGTTGAAATTGTGTGAATGGATGTGTGTACCTAAAGAGAGGAAGTAAAGTGAGAAGAGGAGGGGGTCAAAGATGGAGCACACAGGGATCACCAGGTAGAGTGGAGAAGGAGGGCCTTCCTATTCAGTTGCTGTATGAATGATCAGAGAGAGGAGAAGAACCAGGAGGAGGACAGTTATAACAGCCAAGCAGAAAGATTTGATGAACATTGTTAAAAATATAGTTCAAGGAAGATAAGAATGGGGTATAGATGTGAGATTCAGCCAGGAAAGGTGACTAGTAACCTTGGTGAGAGCAATTCTCACAGCTATATACAGCTAACCGTTCCCAAGCTATTCAACAGTTCAGAATAGAAAGTAGAGGAGAATGCCATGTCTATTTGAAACTGGAAGCTCAGAGAGCCTTGTTTTGCAAGATTTCTTGACCAGAGTAGCTCACAAATAAGCTGATTTTTCTCTGTACCAAGTCTTCTGTTTCCCAATCACTAATCTGAATATGAAAAAATAAGGAAAGAAAACAAAATGTACAGGTGATACATGGAGAGAGAAAAAATTGTTTTATTGATTGTTGCATTTAAAAACCTGGAAATTAAATTGTTGTTCTTCTCCTGGAAGAACAGAGTTATGAACACATCATTACCAGTCTTTTTTTTTTCCAAAAAAAAATTGACATTATTGTCTTTGATTTATACTAACTAAAATGAATCCGTTATTGGGGGAAATATCATGAGTCAAATTTATTCCCAGAATTGCATCAGGGATTAATTTTGCCCTTTGCATAGCTCAATAAAAGTGCTATTCACAGCTCTCTGGACTTCCCCCACCCACTCTCCCACCCTGCTATCATCCATAACATTCCCTTTTTATCAGGAGCTAGTGTTGCTTTATTACAAAAACATTTCCTGTTTTCCAGATTGCATCCATTTTAACATGTTAAGATTAGTTTATATTTCATAGAGTAGTTCTCTATTACATCTCTAGGCAATAAGCCTTCTTAGTAGGTGTCATGCTGTTGTTAGCAACCTCAAAACAAGACACAAAGGAGTATAGACAATAGTTTTTATTTTAATCTTTGTATACACTTACTTTAGTTATAGTCTTCTGTATGTTGTTCCTCGATGTAGTTTCTAAGCACCTCACAGACACTTAATGGATTTATACTCATGACATCCCTGGGAGGGAAGGAAGTACTATTTTCCACATTTTAATAGATTGGAAACTGAGGTACACAAGGATTAAATGACCTCCTGATCTTCACACAGGATACGTCTTTGAGGATTTGGGTTTTCGTGTTTATCAGATATCTTTAGAGTATGAACTTGATGACCCCGTTATCATTAAAAATAGTACTCCCAAAGCATCTTTCATTTGAGTGTTTTGTAAACTTTAATTAAATCTTGTAACAACCTTTGGAGGTGAATAAAGGATTAGTGGTGTTATAGGGATTACTTTCACCCACATTGCACTGCAGACATCTTTAACAATACACAGCCATACTGCACAACAGTGTGGGACTGGAAGTGAATTTACATTACAGAATGTTATTACCTGGTTGGAATCAGGCCAGCATGTTGGGGCTAACATCCCAGCTCTTATGAAATGGGCCATAAGATCCTAATGAGTGCAAGAAGTCGTGCGTGCATGAATATATGTGCGTGTGCCTATAAACATATTTGGGAGCAAGTCATAAAACCAAGAACCTGACTTCTTGTGTTCATTTAGGAGCTAATGGCCCATTTCATAAAAGTTGGAATGTTAGCCCCAATGTGTGGGCCTGACTCCAACTCAAATGATAATATTCTGCAATTTCAATAGGATAATACATATAAAACTGTAAAATGGCAGTTCAACTGTTTTAACATTTAGCACTTCAGTGCCCTTCCTTTGCTGTCAAGGACATTTTGATTTTTTTTAAACTGTTTGTTTATTTTAACAAGTTTACAAATTCTTGCCATGTAAATAATCAGAACCAAAACAATCACTGCAAGAGTTAACTGTTGTTTAAAGAGACGTTCTACCAGAATATAGTCCTCAGCTCTTTCTGTTTAACAGGGAGTTACCGTATTACAGAGTGAGCATCATTAAAACACCTATGTAACTTCTAGTGATTTTATTAAATTGAATGAAATCTCTATATACACATATTTAACAGATCAGGCATGTCTATCAGATGTTAATATATAATTTGATTTCTTTAAATTCAGTTAGAAACCAAAACCTACCTGATGTCTGTCCCTCAATTTTGTATGTATGTGTAAACTGGGGGTAAGGTTGTAATAATCTGCCTCTGAACATAAAGCAAGAAGGAGTTGCAAATGTATAAGAAATCATTTCATATACTCCCAGATGCAAAATGTCGACAAGTTGTAACACTAATTGATTTAAGCTTGCATAATCACTGGCATGATTAAAGAGAGCAGTGCCTTACTTTTGATTCAACTTTATTTTTTCTTCTCTCCTTGGACAGCTGCGTGCAATATGTTGCTGACATGAACTCCAGATGAATGCTTCTATTACTGATGTTTATTTTTCTTTATATTACCCAACAGTTCAAATAGATTTTTTTCCTATTAAAACACTGAACATTTTAAATGTAAAACTAAACAACTTTTGGAGAGCTTCGTAAGTTTCATAAACACAAATATTTTAAAGAGAAACTGAATGATTGGCCATTCGTTTGGTCCTTCCCCAATAGCCCTCTCCCTCCTTTGCTAAATCCAGGTGATGGGTAGGTGATCAGACTATTCGGTACAGTCATCCTCTAATACACTAGAGATGTATTGAATGATATTATCAATCATAAATTATCTTAGTTTTTCATAGTTGCAAATCTAACTGAAACCTCTTGGCAATCAAAGGAGGGATATATAAACCAAATGGCTTTATTGTCATAATTCTTCTTTTTTATTAAAACACATGCAAAACCACACATTTTTATCGACTAAAGCTATTGGTCCAAACCCTGACGCCTCTTTTACAGTGAGCATTTTGCATGAGTAAGGGTTTCAGGGCTTAGCAGTTGTTTTGAGGTCTACAAGGAGGCTAGACTTTCCATATGAATTGCAATGGGTGCAGCACCAAAAATCCACACTACAGATTGAAGTAAGGTGCATGGGTAACTGATCTGCATACACAAATGGAAAGTTTCCATGGGTTGAAGCAGGTGAATGCATGTTTATTTTACAGGCACCTTTTAAGCCTTTTTTCCAAACCCTCTCACTGTATGATTGAAACTGCTACTTCTAATGTTTGACTTCTAATGTCTGGAAAATATTTCCAACTTCCTACTTGCTCAGAAAATTAATTTCACTTTTAACAGTGTTACATCATTTTAAAATGGTCACTGGTCCTCTTTGATACCGATCTGTGCCTCAAATTAATTATTACAATGACAAAACACACCTAAGGCACCCATCCTTGTAGTATTCAGATGCCAAAATTAAGTACCTGCATTTAATATTAAACAATAGTAATCTGCATGTACAAACATCCTCCATGCATGGGTCTCCATGTGCTGTACAAATACTAAGGAAATTAAGCCTCAAAGCTCCCCTTCAATGTAGGGATATAATTATAGGATTAATTCTGATGTTGCTCCCCCTCTTGACCCTCTCCCATCCTCATGGCTAGTTTTATGTTTTAGGGTTTTCTCCCTCATCCACTTCTTACTACTGGCCACATGGTAAGCATGGAAAGTTCCAGGAGTCCCTTCATTCAAATCACAAACATCAGGTCTTTGACTTATCTAGAAAAGTTTATTTTGTGTTGTCCAGCAAGGGCTGCAAAGTGCTGCTTAAAGTGATGGAGTATAGATTTGCCCACACACATGTCTGATGCTTCTCATCCCCTCTCAGGTGAGCCTTCCACTGCCAGCAGCTTGACCCCCTAACCCATAAGTCCCTACATCAACCCCTCTCCAAATTAGAGTGAGTGGCATTGCAACCTGGCACACAGAGAGACAGTGCCACTTAGGTTTGGCCCAGAAAAAAAGTGATCCAAGCCACAGCCCAGGTGGCTCTGAGGCTTGTGAATTCCAGGCACACTTTATCTGTTGATAGTTTGTGCACCTATTAATAGAAGTACTAGTTTGCAAAAAAAGTCTAAGTGCAGCATCTTGAGTACCTCAGACTTTCTTAGCATGACTCTAGTCCTGTGGTTTTCAACCCATGGGCCACTGGAGGCCCAATCAGCACACAGCTGTGGCCCATGTGACATCCTCAGGACCACTAAGGTAGTATATATTATGATGGGGTGGCCTCCGTGCTCCCCTGGGCCGAGCGCTTTTTCACTGTGGTAGGCCACAAAATGGCCGCCCGGGACTCCCACCAGTCTCAAGATGGCGGCCGTCTCCCTTCGGACCAGTCTTCCCGCAGGTCTTCGCAGGCCGAGTAGTGCCCTTGGGACCTTGGGTTCTAGGGTTTGGGGGTAGGGGGTGTCCGAGCCCGCCCTCTCCTTCGGACACCAGCCCAGAGGCCCTGGCTGACAGCAGTGGCTGGCTGCTGCTCTAAGGAAATGCGCAAGTCTTTTCTCTGGGCTGCTTCCCTACCCTGGACCCCGTTGGGGCTAAGTGGCCACTCCACCGGGGAAGCCCCCCTGCTTTCCTCTGGCTTCTGCCACTCACTGTTCTCCAAAGCTCCTTCTCCTTCTAACTCCAAGAGCACACTGCCTGGCTGGCAGAGAGCTCATATCTGCTCCCAGGCAGTGCTTAATGGGTCTCAGCTGGCTCTGGCCTCAGCTGACCCTAATTGGTCCCAGCTGGCTCTGGCCTCAGCTGACCCTGATTAGCCTGGAGGGAGCCTTGGGCAGTTGCTAGGGGAACAGGGCCTTGATCATTCTTGGGCTAACGTAGCGCCCTTCTACCACCCTCCGGTAGCCCCTGTCACAATATATTGTGTGGATGTGGCCCACATAACATGTAAGACCTTCCCATAAATCCAAGGAAATTGTTCATAGACCATAGACCATCCATGACAATCTCTCTCTTAAACTGAGGCTAAATTGGCAGGTGGGTGGGAAGTATTATCACCATTTTTGTATACCATATGGTAAACTGAGGCACAGAAAAGTTAGTGAGCTCTAATTTTTGGATCCCTGAGTCTTTAGGTACCCAATTTCAGTCACCTGAGCCTGAATTTTCAGAGCTGCAATCCCATGGACATCAACTGGAGCTGTAAGTGCTCAGCACCTTTAAAAATTTGGGCCTGAGGTATAGCAAGCTTGGAAGCCCAAGGTAGAGGGTACTTTTGAAAAAGTATCCCTACATTATTGTCCAGTGTTTCACACAGAAAGTTTAATGTAGAGCCAG
Source organism: Emydura macquarii macquarii (assembly GCF_026122565.2). Taxonomy (NCBI): domain Eukaryota; kingdom Metazoa; phylum Chordata; order Testudines; family Chelidae; genus Emydura; species Emydura macquarii. Next base: position 9,328,306 of record NW_027132342.1, on the reverse strand, counting down.
GAATTCTGATTTTAAAGGGACTGATCCAGAGCCATTGAAATTAGTGGGAAAACTATCATTAATCTAAAGCTCATGGAAGATAGGTTCTGGGTCCTGAGCTTTTGCCATAAGACATTCCTTCTGCCAATTCCCATGGGCCTTTACATAAAAGCTTTCCTTCTCAGCACCTCTTAAATATTTGGATACTCAAAATTAACCTCCTGTGTATACGTGACAGATCTTTCTTTACATATTAACTTGCTATGTGCTTGCTCTTTTCACACACCATGACCCTAAAAGGTACCAAAATGAAAGCAAGTTTGGATCAACTCAATTGTAAATGTTCTGAGCTTTGAGAAAATAATAAAAATTGTGGAATAGATCTGGGTCACCGTCAACTAGGAAGGCAGATTCTCAGCCTCTCATAAATAAAAAACCCATGAGTGGTGTAGCAGCAAAATTGATTTCTGCCTCTTATTTCTGCTAGTCTTCCTGTGATTTTTAAATACTCCCCTAAAGGAGGCAGTCAATCAAACTAAGATAGTGGCTCATGTAGACACTGCCACTCACAGATATGTTCTGCCATGTGTTAGCATGAGCCAGTAATCTGGAAGCCAGATTCTGCTCCTTGATATGTATTTGGCTCTCATTAAATCAGACAGAAACTTTAAGGTGGGATATGCATGTCGATCCAGTTAAGTGTAATCGGATATGTGGCCTGGCCTTTATATAAACCCAGAATGGTGTGTCTGTCAATTAACTACTTTTAGCCTGCATCACTATAGTATCTGAGCACTTGCTATTTTTGTGGGATCCAATGAAATAAGGAGGGCACAGGTGACTGGGAGGAGAGTTGTAAGGGTGGATTGGTTAAATTATTGTTCATTTTGATTTATAATAGAGTATTTGTAATTACACTGTAGTTACATAGCATTTAGAATGTACTTATGCGTTAGCTATGTTTCTTGATAACTAATTATCACTAATTCACATAACGAGACCTTTACTATATGACTGTATATTTATCTCTTTGGTTTCATATTTAATACATAAACTTTAGAATCCAACTGTAGTAATTATGTTATTCTTATGTTATCCTTATATTTAGACTGTTAGTTAACATTCTGGTTTTATTAGGAATTATCAAAAAGGGTAACTACAGTGTAATTGCAGTGCAAGTATAGTATAATTAGAGTAACAGTAATATAAAATGTAATCATATTTTTTCTAAGGGCTTGTCTAAACAAAGAGTTAGTGCATGGCAAGCTGGGGCATTTACAGTGAACTAGTGTTCCGCTCACTAACTCGAAAAGTTCTGTAGTTCAAATTGCAGTAGATCAAAGCACACTGCAGAACATTTAGTGTGTGGTTAGTAGGATTCACATGGCAGTTAGAGCACAACAGCCTAGTGCACTATAGATTTACACAACAGCTTGCTGTTCACTAACTCTGTTTTAGACCAGTGATGCCCAAACCTTTTTGGTCTGCGTCCCCCCTTACCTGGCCACACCCCCCTGGCAACCAAGGGTCAGAGCTGTGGCTGGTGGCAGGGAGTGCGGCTGGGGCTGAGAGTTGGGGGCCAAGGCAGGGGTAGGGACAGGGCACAAGTGGGGGTGGGGACAGGGCAGAGCTGGGGACAAAGCAGTTGTCAGGCACCCCTCCCCCCCGAACGTTCTTTGCCCCCTCCTCCCCCCCCAGGAATTACGCCCCACAGTTTGGGGACCACTGGTTTAGACAAGTCCTAAAATGGATGAGCACTAAAAGGAAAAGATGATGATCAGTACTCCTGTTAAACAGGTCCTAGAATCTTGATTTCTTCTATTCTTTCTACGTCTCTGTTCTTGCAGTTTGACATTCATAGTGGACTCCTGCACCCATGTAGAGTCTCATTGACTTCAGTGAGACTATGTGCAGGTATAAAGGACTGGATCATATTGCGAGAGCAGAGCCTAAGACACTTTGGGCCTGATCAAAGCCTACAGAAGTCATTTGGACTCTTTCCACTGATTTCAGTGCACTTTTGGACCAGGCCCTTTCCATGCAAAGAAATGACAATATCTCACTATGTATTACACATTGGAAACACATCAGATTACAAGATATAACATTACTCTAAAAAGGAAGAATTCTCTAGCCTTATGATACCAAAACAAACATATGGACAAAATGATGATAGCACCGTTTCAATATGGCATTCGGAAGACCGCAGGTAAAATCTAAAAATAAATAAATGCATTTCTGGACTTGGTAGTACCAAAATGATGGTTTGAAAAATTGGAAGAACTTTGGAGAAGAACAAAGATAAATTATTAAGGGGATGCAGAGACTGAAATATACAGAAAATCTTGAAAGAACTGATCATACATAACTTTAAATAAACTAGTAACTAAAATCCCATGCTGTCACGTAAGTGTATTTCATAATGCCATGTATGTAAAAAAGCCAAAAATGGGGGCTCTTGTTTCCTTGTGCTGTGCTGTAGTGAGCAACATTGCTGTTTGTTTGTACATGATCCCCAAAGTTTTTGCACAGAGCTGTCCCCTGCTGGAGGTACAACTACCTGTTTGTTACCCCCATGTAGTTGTTACTCCTACTCCTCTGATCAACTGTCACATTCCAGTTGCCACAGAATCTTGGACACCAACGTTCCATCTGGTTCGCCCAGGGCCAGTGATGACTGGACCTGGTGATATCCTAAACAAAAGGAGCTCTCAGTCATGCTTGTAGCTGTTTCCATTGCTTCACACTGACACAACAGACATTCTAGGTTTCAGAATGACACACAGAGTAACAATCCTGAAAGTTATGTGTTGATTTTATGTGAGTGGTGATTGAAGGGTGTGTGTGTTGTCATAAAGGGCTATATGTGTTTGGTGTTATTGTCTATGCTGGTTGTGTTGTTTGGGTGGTTGATTTTGTGTCTAGGGAGTTGTGCTTGCAGATTTGTGTGGGTGGCAGTTAGGTGCATAGATATGGCAATTGAGCCAAGTGTGCAGTCTCCCTTATACAACTAATGAAATCATTGCATATAAATTAGCTGTAAAGTAAGGATGGTGATTGGTTGAGTTGCCTTTGATATCACAGTGATCTAGGACTTTTGGCATGACATACATACATGCTTTACTGAATCTGTACACTGCATGGGTGTAATTTGTAAACTCAAAATGGCTGATATTGGATTGTAACAGACTGTGAATCTCACTGATTGAATCTGGTGAAATTCTGAACAAAAAGATCTCTCAACTATGCTGGTAGTTATTTTCTTCTCTTCACACTGATGCTACAGCCATAACAGCCAACAGAGTAATATTCCTGAAGTTTTATTATATAGATGAGAACTGAGGAGGCATATGATAACCCTTTACAGGTGTGGGATTAGGGGGGTGAGAACCAAAGAGACATTGTTTCATAGCTAGGGAAAAATTTTGCTGAATATCACTGAGTGAAGTATTTATAATAATGAGTATTAGACAATGAAATAATCTCTTAAGCAAAGTATTTGAAGCCCTGTTCCTTGAGTCATTTAAAACAGAATGGACAAAGCACTGAAGAATGTTAAGTGGGAAGGACAGATATTGTTTTATTATTATTTATTATTATTATTATTATTATTTATTAAGATTTCAGTCTTACAAATATGCCACACCAAAGGATGCCTTTCCTAAGATCCGGGAATCTCTGGTATACATTAAAAACATAATATTGGAGATACGTGATGTACTAAGGCTTCTACATCTGTTTTTCCTCAGTGTTAAATCAGGTTTAAAAATAAAATACCCAAATTATTTAAATATGCCTGAATTTTTTAAATGTCTGTGATTCTGCAAATATTGTGTTTAAATTGATTTTTGTAAATATTCCTGATTTACTGTCATTACAAGCCTCATTATTTACAAAAGCAAATATAAAAATTTGTACAATTTTTCCAGGTTGAAATGGTATAAATATGGACTAGAAATCTTTTCCATTAGTTAGTTATAATGTGATATAAAAGTACCTAAAACATGTTTTTCAGATAAATACTAATGACTACTAAAGAAAACTGACACTGTGTATAGCATTTCAGCTCTATATTAAAAAAAGTCTTCTAATTCACTATGATAAAATCTACGTGCTGCCATATTTAGACTCGGCTGGGGAATTCAACTGTTTTTAATGCTCGTTAGAAGCATTGAGTAACTTCATTGTTTAACTCTCTCTTTCATTTATGTTGAAGATGTATGTGAGAAACTGCTTCTGAAACTAGGCAGAGATGCATTAAAAAGTGTTAATATGACAGGTAAAATTGAGCTGCACATCCCTTTACTGATTTACAGAAAAAAGCATGCCCTAGTGCTTCAAAAACAGGTTAGGGAGTTGAAGAATCTGAATTCTCTGTGCCAGAGGCTTCCTTTGTGACTGAGGGCACAAGTAATTTAGGGCTTGAAAAGCTTTGAGACTCTCAGTTGGAAAAAGTGATGAAGTTCAAAGCACTTGATTCAGCTTGGTTTAAAATGACTGGAAAGACTCCTGTTGACTTCAATGGAATATTTTGAGTGATTGTAGGCCCAGTCTCTCATGTCTATTTATGATTGCATGTTGAAAGCATGGTAAAGCTTACTCCTGTGGTGTGAAATCACATGAACATTGGAGGCTTAGACTGAGTTTCAGTTTATGTGAGTCTGAAATCAAAACTCAAATGAATAACTCAGGTGGTGAAAGTCAACATGAATCAAAAGTAAAAAGATTCCAATGAACAGCCACTGTAATTTCTTCTTTGAGTGCTTGCTCATGTCGATTCCAAGTAGGGCCTGGTCTGCACTGGTGACAGAGGTCGACATAATGTCACTTACGTTGATCTCCGAAAGCCTGCATCTACACTGGCACGGCAGTTCCATCGACTTAAACTGCGGCAAAAAGTCGACGTAATAAAACCACCTCCGCAAGTGGCGTAGCGCCTAATTCGAATTTATTGGGTCGATTTTGCGTCAATGTAGACAGAGTGTAACGTAATTCGATGTTAATGGCCTCCAGGAGGTATCCCACAATGCCCCATTATGACCGCTCTGGACATTCGCACTCTGCTGTTACATGGTCATGCTTCCCGGAAACGGCCCCTCCCCTCATCCCCTGGGAAAATTTGAATTTGAATTTCCTGTGTGGCTAGCATGGAGAGAGCTTTGTCGCTGTACTCCTTATGGCTACTGCAAGGCCCAAAGGCGCTCCAACATGGAGTCGACCAGAGGTCTTAGATCTCATCGATCTGTGGGGCGAGGAATCCGTTATGGCTCAGCTCAGAGCCAGCAAAAGGAATCTGGAGATTTATGGGACGATATCCCAGGGCATGCTGGAGAAGGGACACAACAGGGACACACAGCAGTGCCGCGTGAAGATCAAAGAGCTGTGGCAGTCATATCAGAAAGCCAGGGAAGCTAACAGCCATTCTGGCTCCTCGTCCAAAACATGCTGCTTCTACGAGGAGCTGCATGCAATTCTTGGTGGCGACTCCACCACGGTGCTGCCGCGCAACATCGATACCTCTGCTAGATAACAGTCCATGGACAATGATGAGGACTCGGTGGACAAGGAGGAGGAGGCTGAGGAGAGCAGGATGCAGGAGAGCGGGGTGTCCATTCTCCCAGACAGTCAGGACCTATTCCTATTCCTGACCCCAGCAGCACACAGGACAGCAATAATGATCTCGGGGAAGGCACATCTGGTAAGGGTTTTTTTTTTTCTTCTTCTTAGCAGTTCTGCCCTTTTAAATGGTGGGGGAGGACCAGGAAGGGGATTTCAGGTGTTTAGTGGACTTTGCTGGGGGATTACCCCCGGAATAGATTTATGTGATAAGATATGCTCCGAGAATCATCATTTGATATCTCATGGAAACTTTCATGTAGGTAATCTGTTATCCTTCGCACAAGGTTTTGGGGGAGGGCAGCCTTGTTCCTTCCTCTCTGGTAGGATACTTTGCTGCGCCATGCTGCAATCAAGGGAGCTGGCATAATGGCGGAACACAGCATAGTGAAGTTTGTGAAGAAAGTGAGGTTCCTCATGGTCTCCCTGGCCTGCATCATTCCTTTCCTGGATCCAAAAGATTGGTATATCGCCCTCAACTTGAAAGACGCATACTTTCACGTGGCCATTGTGCTAAGACACAGGAGGTTCCTCCACTTTGTAGTCGATCAGATGCTTCTACGGTTCATGGTCCTGCTCTTCGGTCTGTCAGCGGCACCCCAAGTGTTTCATCAAATGCCTGTTGATAGTCGCAGCCTTCTTGAGGAGGCAGAGGATTCAGATGTTTCCCTACCTCAACGATTGGCTGGTCAAGAGGCGCACCAGGGCCCGGGTGGAGGCACACCTCGTGGTGATAAAGTCACCTTCGACAGACTGGGTTTTATGATCAATGAGCAGAAATCGACACTGGTTCCCACACAGAGAATAGAAATCATTGGAGCAGTGCTGGACTTGAGTCAGGCCAGGGTGTCCTTTCCCCGACCTTGGTTCCTGGCTATGAGAGACATGATACAAGGCTTGAAAAAGTATCCCCTTACCACAGCTCGGAACTGTTTAAAACTGTTGGGACATATGGCGGTGTACACTTATGTGATCCAGCACACGAGGCTACGAATGAGGCTGCTGCAGGCCTGGTTAGCCACAGCATATCTCCCAGTACACGATACGATGCCATAGACAAGGTCTCTGGACTGGTGATGCAAGCCTCAATGGGTATGTACAGGACTCCCTTTCCTGTCGCCCCAACCATCTTTATGTCTGGTCACAGATGTGTCAGACATGGGGTGGGAGGCCCACCTGGGTGATCTCAAGACACGACCTATGGACCCAGTCAGACCTGCTGCTACATATCAACGTTAGGGAGCTAAGAGCAGTACATCTGGCATGCCAAACTTTTCAGGACTACCTAATAGGCAAGGTGTTATCGTTTTGACGGACAATACAGCAGCGATGTTTTATAGAAACAATCAGGGTGGAATTTGCTCCCCTGCCAGGAAGCCCTCAGTCTGTGGGAATTCTACATCACGCGGTCAATTCACCTTGTGGCATCATACCTTCCGGGGTGCCAAAACGCATTGGCAGACAACCTCAGCAGGTCCTTCCTCATCCACGAGTGGTCGATTCAATCAGATATCTTGGCCAATATCTTCCAGAGGTGGGGCGTTCCCCAGGTGGGAACACCACAGAACTCAACAAGAAATGCAGGAAGTTCTGCTCTTTTCAGAAGCACAGCCCCGGGTCCTTTGCAGGCGCATTTCTCATCCCATGGACAGACCAGCTGTTCTGCGCCTTCCCACTGACCCCTCTTATCCACAGGGTTTTGGTGAAGATCCGGCAGGACAGGGCCACGGTAATTCTAATAGCTGGCTTGGTCCCGTCAGCACTGATTTATGACCCTGCTCGATCTTTCTGTGGAAACACCGATCACACTGCCTCTTCTCTTGGATCTGCTCACCCACGACAAGGGCATGCCGAGGCACCCCAGCCATGGGACGCTGCACCTCACAGCATAGAAACTCCATGGTTGAACCTGAAGGAACTAGTGTGTTCAGAACAAGTCAGGGAGGTTCTCCTTAGTAGTAGGAAACCCTCCACTAGGGTTACCTACTGAGCAAAGTGGAAGCAGTTTTCCATGTGGGCAGCAGCAAAGGGTATCCCGCATTTGAAAGTGTCAATTCCGATGCTATTGACTATTTGCTCCACCTGCAGCAGCAAGGCTTATTGGGGTCTTCAGTTAAGGTCCATTTGACAGCCATTTCAGCATTCCACCCTGGGGAGGTGGTCTGCTCGGTTTTTGATAACCCTATGGTTAAACAGTTCTTGAAAGGGTTGGACAGATTGTACATGCCAACACAATCGCCAGTGGCCCAATGGGACCTTAACCATGTCCTCTCAAAGCTAACGGACCCCCCGTTTGAGTTTCTTGCATCTTGTTTGCTCCTCTACTTATCCTGGAAGGTGGCCTTTCTGGTAGCCATAACATTGGCCAGAAGGGTATCTGAGCTCAGAGTGCTGACTGTGGAGCCTCCCTACGTGGTTTTCTTCAAGGATAAGGTCCAGCTTCACCCTCATCCAGTTTTTCTGCCAAAGGTGGTCTTTTATTTCCATGCTAATCAGGACATTTTCCTCCCAGTTTTCTTCCCAAAGCCACACGCTAATAGTAGGGAGAATAGGTTGTACACTCTCGATGTCAGAAGGGCTCTAGCCCTTTACATTGAAAGGACCAATCCTTTCAGGAAGGCGTCTCAGCTGTTTGTAGTGGTAGCTGATAGAATGAATGGGAAATCAGTTTTGTCTCAGTGCATCTTATCTTGGATCACTTCGTGTATCAGGGAGTGTTATGACTTGGCGAAAATGCCAGCGCCAGCAATAAGTTCCAATTCCACAAGGACCCAAGCATCTTCTGCAGCATTCCTGGAGCAGGTGCAGATACAGGACATTTGCAAGGCGGCAACATGGTCCTCGATCCACACCTTCACAACGCACTATGCTATCACTCAGCAGGCTAGGGATGATGCCGCTTTCAGAAGAGCAGTTCTGCAGTCTGCGGGAGTTTGAGTTCTGACCCCTCCTCTGGTGGTATGGTTTGGGAGCCACCTACTTGGAATCGACATGAGCAAGCACTCGAAGAAGAAAAAACGGTTACTAACCTTCTGTAACCGTTGGTCTTCAAGATATGTTGCTCGTGTCCATTCCAAAACCCTCCCACCTATCCCACTGTTGGAACTGTCTGGCGAGAAGGAACTGAGGCGGGGAGGGTCGGTGGAGCCCTATATGGAGTACCATGGAGGCGCAACTCCAGGGGGCTCCACAGCCGACCCTATGGGTACTCTGTAACTGCTCAGGTATGGCGACATAATAAAACGACCTCAACGAGAGGTATAGGGCTTATGTTGGCTCAGTTAGGGCAATGTAGTATCAATGTAGATACTGCATCCCTTACATTGGCTGTGGGGCAGTCATTCTTGTCAATTGTTCTGCTGGGCTGAAGCAATGAAATCGACAAGAAAGCTCCCTTGAGTGCTGAGCAGCTAGTCTCTGCTCCCACCTGGGAGCAGGCAGGAAGAGCATGGGCAGCCTTGTCAATTGCATGGCTGAGCTGTGAAATTTACATGGCTGCCTGGTTCCCTACAGAGAGGGGGCAGGGGAGAAGCCCAGGGGGCTTCTCCTGGCTCCCAGCGGGGAATGGGGAGGGGAGAGCCCGGGGCTGGCTCTCAGCAGGGAATGGGGATTGGGGAGGTCAGCTCACTGGGAGACCAGGAGCCTGTTGGGCTCTCAGCTCCACACACTGCCCCTTTTAGGTCAGTGGACGTGCTCCTGGTGATTACTGCGGTGGCTGTAAGTTGACCTATGTTAGGTCAACTTATTTTTCTAGTGTAGACAAGACCTAAATGTATCATACCTATGGAAGCATTTTTTAATTAAATGTGTTCTTAAGGTCTTGGTAGCTGGGAAAGCCACATAGCTGAAGTTCTAACAAGATACCTAGAAATGTACATCTGTGTAACAGAGGGCACAATTAAAGTGAACGATGTCTCATTTTACTTTTTTTTAAAAAATCTTACATGTAGGTAGTATCTTTTAATCTGAAAAGTCTTGGTTTTTTGGGGTTTTTTTTAAGACATAGTCTGTAGTCTGAATAATCTCCTATGCAGGTTATTCCTATGTAGGGTACTAGAAATTCTGGATTAGATCCTCAAATGGCATAAATTGATATAATTGCATTGTACCTAGGACAGTTTACACTGGCTGAGGATCTGGCCCCCTATGTGTTTTAGAATCATAGACTTTGTAACTTTGCTTTGTTGGAATGCAGAGTTGTCCCTGCACAGAGTGAGAAAATGGGTCCTTAGCCTAACACTTCCCCTAGTGCGGAGCTTGTGAGGGTGGCAGGAACGAGGCAGTGTGTTGTGGAGACAGCTCTCCGCACTCATTCACTCTCACTTCCGAACAAGGATATCGTCTGGGTTTTTTGCTTCTTTTCCCTTGCAGAAATGAAGGGGAGCATATAACCCGTTAAAGTGTAATTTAATGCTCCTTATATATCTAACAAAACCTAGTTAAAACAGTTTTCATGCTGTCCCAAATGTCTTTGATCAAAAGCCACATTCTTTCAATGCATCTGGGATTTCCCAGTTATTAAGAATCTCTGCTCCTCAGTTCAGATGGTCCCTTCTAAGATTATGACAACCCAAAATCAATTACCACCATCACTCTTCCTGCATGGCATTATCGATGTTGCGGCTTCATCTGTGGGAATGGTCAGTTCTTTTTTCTTACTTGCTAAAAAGCATATACTTGCCTTATGGATCTCCAGTATATCATCCTTCTGTTGAAATCTGAAATAAATAATTTGTTCAGTACTTAGTGTCTAAATCTGACACACATGTAAATTAAGGAAGTAGTCAAACATTTTTCAGAGTATATTTTATATAGTCATATTACTTGGCATAAAATCCCTTTACAGGTTGTAAATTGAAGAAATCCATAAACAGGTCCTTTCCACTATCCCATTCTACAACTGGCAACTCACTCTTCCACCTCTGTCACCACAGTGTTTTTCCACATTCAAAACTCTTTCCATTATATTTTGGACATTGGTACTGGATTGTGCCCCTATGATCATTAGAGCTGGTTGAAAATTGGAATTCCTATCTCGTGGGAAATTCTGGTATTTTGAAATGTACTTTCATCCCAAACAGGGATGAAAAGTAGAAATAAACATTTTTTATGGAAAAGTTCCAAAAAAATTGATTGAAATGAAACTTTTTCAAAATTCACAGATAGAAATATTCCATTTTATTTTATTAAACTGAATAAAAATTTCATTTTAATTTGGTTTGCCATTAATCTGTTTCCTGAGCTGCCATTGTGCCTCATGGGAATGGTAGTTCGGGTATCTCAGGTCTTCATTCTCTTCTTATAGGACAGACCCCCAGCTTGACTATATTTCCAATGATGCATTGTTATCACATGATGCACCATGAGGCTTCAGCCAGACAGGAGAATCATGGACGATGGTATCATGGAAGATGTAGTCCAGCCTGGAATCCTAGCCCATATAGGAAAATGCGGGCATTTTTCACCTGAACTACATCTTCCATGAGGCTTTGCGACAGTTCAAGCAAGCACAGAATAATGTCAGATTGACCCAACACAAAACATTTCAATTCAGTTTGACCTAACTCGAAATGAAGACGCTTTAGAGAGACCCTACTTTACTTAATTCTGTATAACAGTGATATTTGAGTTGTATCCCATATAAACATTTAAAATGTTGTTACTACATTAAGGCCTGTCTGGTATTAGATATGGCTGAGAATTTCAAAGGAGCCTAATAGAGTTAGGTGTACAAGTCTTACTAAAATGTAATTGGGAGCTGAGCACTAATACCATTAGGTTTTTTGAAAACACTACTGTGATGGTGCAGAGAAACTGCACAGGAGCAGACAAAAAGATGAAAGAGAGCCTCTGGGGTTAGCTAGTCTGCCCTACTATACCTGCAGCCAATGCCAGACCAGGAGGGGGAAGGAAAGGACAGAGCCTAGTTCAGTTCAGGGCTGACTAGCGAAGAGGGAGGAGGTAGCTCTGCCTCTCTACATGAGGGGAGCTTCACTACAACCCTGACAGACAGAACAGCCCCCAGGTGAGAAGCACTGCGTTGCTGACCAAAAGAGAGAGTCAAGCAGACTGGAGAACACCCAGCAGTAAATGAACTTTACTATTTAACTGTAAGGGCATTGTGGGACTAGGCATCCTCCAGCATTATATCCGGCCCTGTCCAGAGGGACCTGAGGCTGGTCAGGATGCCACAAAAGGTCCATAAGGGGTGCTACTCCAGGATAGACACTACAGGCCTTTTGGACTATAGGGACCACTCCCAAAACTGATAGGATATAGGTACGAGGTAGCCCAGGGCTATGGACTTAGACTCTCTGCCAAGAGAACCTTGCCAGTGTTGCTTTACACAGGGCTCTGGGCTGGGTCCCACTACCACAGCTCTTTAAGGGCTGAGGTCGAGATGCAAGTGGAGGCCAGAAGATTCCTGGCCTAAGATCAGGAATCTCTGCTACCAGGTCAGGGAAGCAAGGGGCTGGACATCAGGTGCAGTAACCACTACACCTTCCAGCTCTCCGAGCACACTCAGTACCCACCCAAAAATGATAAATTGGAGAGGGGGATGTTTTTAGTTATTTATTTATTAATATTTTAAATAAGAAGATTGTGCAAACCAAGTGTTATGCCCACTTTATAGATAGGGAATCTGCGTCAGAGAGATTTGTTGTCGAAGCCTGTAGATTTGTGTTTAACTTTGTTCAAAACAAAGTCTTATTGATATCAAATATAGGTGTGATATGACAGATAAGTATGGAATATAGATGGATAGAATAGAGTGACTGCAGCAGTAGAGATAGTACGTGCACATACACAGAGATATTGTTCATGATCCTGGCATGGGTGAGTTTTGGGGAGGATTTAAGAAGGGTTTAGGCAGACAGAAGCTATGGGGAAGTATAGGGACTGCTTTCTGTGTATGCCTGAGGTAACGATTGCCCCAAAGGGCATGGCAAGGACTCAAGACCATCACAAAAGATGACCTGACCTGAAGACTGGGCAGCGCACACAATCCCTTGTCAAGCTTTCCCTGAGTTGGTCTGATTCCATACCCAGTGTATAGCAGCACCTAACTGGTACAATTTAGTCCACAGACTACTGTTTGGCCAATATTTTCAAACATTGGTGCCTAAAGTTAGGCTCCTCAGTCCATGGCTAGGCATCTGAATAGAAGCAGTCTCATTTTCAAAAGTGCTAGACAGCACCAGATCCCTTGGAAATCAATGGGAACTGCAGGCACGTTACCTTTATTTAGGTATGTGTGGGCACCTAGTGTGAATTTCGGAACCTAAATTTAAAGGCATCCAAGTTTGAGACTATTGGCCTTTACTAAGCAGTAGTAAAAGACATCCTGGATAGAAAGGAGCAGAGTAAAATACATCTATTCATGTAAATATATGTTAAAAATATTTTGCCAAAAGAGCAGGTTAACTTATTTAGAAACGCTGCTGGGGAATTGTGCTGTGTTCAGTTAGTATTGTCAAGGGCTGTGTGTGTATGAGAGATGATTAACAATTAAGAGTATAGAGGCTTCAAGCAAAATGTCATTTTAGTGAGCTTTGGTGTTTATTTTGGAAATGCTAAAAGTCGTGAAAAGTTTTTGATGTCTTAAAAGGGCAAAATGTGGTGCCCGGTTGTTTATGAGAAAGAAATAAACAAATGACATCAGCAGACTTGACCTATGTGCTCTGTTGGTGTAATAGCATTGAGGCACTTTATTTCTGTTCAGCAAATGGACAGACATTGCACAAGCCAATATCAAGCTATCTGTTTGAAGGGAGTGAAATTATTCTCTGATATGACCGAACACAGGCTTCAACTCCATTTGCAGACACTGAAAAGACATTTGATTTTTTTTTAAATCGGGGTGGGGGATATAAAAGGGTTTTTTTATCTTATTGTTTTCTTGGTGTTCCAGTTTAAGGACAAAATACCATAATGAATAACCCAAATATCAGCACAGAAGGTTGGGAGTGATTCGGGAAAACTAGTTTGTTATCTTAGCCTTGGATGCTCAGCAGACAGACTGGCTGCATTTATCGTATCCGAAAGGGATTTTTTTTGTTGATTAGATTAGGGATGATGATTTATTACTAGAGCTGGATAAATACCACTAAAACTTCCCTCAAGTTATTGCTTTTCAAAGGCATCTGCTTCAACCACATTTGTGCCTTATTGTGTTTCATTTTCTCTGGAAATTTGAGAAATCCAAATGTATTTGTACAAACAGCCCCAGAAAGTGAATTGTAAACTCCCGTATTCAAGAGCTTCCATCAAAGATGTAAGAGCAAATGATGACCCAGTTACGTTACATCAGTGACTGTGGAGTTGACTAATAATTAAAGCTCACTAAAAATTACACTATTTATAGGACGTGGGATACTGCTTGACACATCAGGGGGATCAAGGTCCCATTGTGCTAGATGTTGTACAGCTTCATAATAAAAAGACAGTTCTAAAGAATGAACAATCTATACAGTTAATGGATATATTTGTGCAATTTATTCTCCATCTTTGAGATGTGTTTTCGCTTTTAAGATAAAAGAAACCCTTGAAGGGATAAATGCCTTTTTCTTTTCTAAAGAATTTGTGTTATGAAGACAAACTTTTCAGCTAAATCTAATTGCCTCCAAACACCAAAAGAAGAGGAAAAGCATTAAAAGAGAGATGAAAAACAGGTTCCCACATAGAGCCATGGCAGGTAAATTGATGTTGAGAATAATTATTTCTAATTAGAAAGATCCATGAAAGATGGAATAGCCAGATTACTAATGAGTTGCCAGCTGATGCAATTATCAGCGTTTCTTATTTCTCCCTTTCTCTGCAAAACTTGTTTGGCTTTTGCAGAGTACAGCACTTTTCATACTTTCTGTTTTTAAAGTTGTATTTTAGTAAGCATTCACAGCTGTACTTTTTTTTTCTTCCTTCTGAAGATGTGTGTTATCTGTTGGTTTGATCTATGCTTTGTATAAAGTTTCCATCACTATGATGGCTAAATACTGAGCTCAAGGGCTTTTGTTCTCCTTTTCATTCAATGTTTCTTCATTTTTGTCACATTCCTTGTTTTATTCCAGAGGCCAGGTTTTTCAGGTGTATAGTTTTATGCACATTTGAAAATTTTGGCCATGCTCTTAAATTCTCTGTGAGATCTATTCCCTCTCATCCTGAAGATATGCTTATTACACATCCACAATCAGATATGTCCATTTCTCATTCATTCATGTTCCTAATACCTACTTTTCGGCTATCTATAGGTGGTCCAATAAATATGGTGGTCCAATAGTAATGATTACACTTACAAACCTGCTTTCACAACCACTTAAGCTGGTGGAAGCCATCATCTCTTATTTTGACAAACATATCACCTGTTGTGTGAACATTTCAGCAGGAACTGCTGTCTGACATCTAATCTGATGCCATTTGCACAACTCCTACAGCCACTTCCAGATTTAATCTTGGAGTCTCCAAAGTCATATTGAAATCAGATCTTCCAGGACGCCTACTTCACTGCAACATTGGTGCACTCTTGAGGAGTGGAACAGGGAAGTGGAAGGAGCAAAACACTGCTAAATATAAGAAGATCCACTGCTAAATTAGAATTAAGTTAAGTTCTAGGGAAGGAAAACTTGATTCGAATGAAATCTGATGAACCTGCATCATTTTTCGATGTTAAAGAATTCTGTATGTATGTATTTATCGGTTACATTTTGTGCACTTTTACCCTTTCCATTTTATAGCAGAATTACAAGTATCAAAATACTACAAGGGTGGCTATATGCAGTATTTCCACCTCAGGAAAACCTTTTCTCATGAGATTTGCAGGCCAACTTCCTGTCTAAAATGGTTCAGAACATACTAACTTTAAAATTCAAAATCAAACTTTCAAACTTTTTAGGATTCAGACATCCCTACCAATTTCTCTTATAAGCCAACACCCCCACCCCCTTGGAATTGGTGTTTTGTTTTGCTTGAGATGCTCCTGCACTATATAGCTACCAGCAATACATCTCTCTGCCTTACAGTGCTACTTTGGTAAAAGCAACGTTCTGAGAGACATCTTCCAAAAGTTTTAAAGAAAAGGTTTTAGAGTAAAATATTCAAAAGTTCCTCAATGACTTAGGAGTCCCAGTCTCAAAAGTGACTTAGGAGCTTAATTCTCACTGAAAGTCAGTGGGATTTACTCACTTTTGAAAATGAGCCTTTAATTCCTGCATCATTTAAGCGCTTATGAAAATATTACCACAAGGCCAGAAACCCAGAAAGAAGGAAGAGAAGAAATTCCCCAGGAAAAAGAATGCAATAAAAGAGGGTGGGTAGTGGACGTACTTCCCCTGACAATCAGTCTGCTTAGTTTGTTTCCACTGCAAGCTTCCAGTTTTGGTCTCAGATGTGGTTGATTTTAGAGGAGTCCTTTGGTTGTTGGCTTTTTCCTGGAGTGTGTCGAAAAATATGGTTGATCAGAATTATATTTCAAGCTGAGGCCCTGGGGACACTGCTGAAACAAGGTGTGCCATCTTCACATGGTAAATACTCTGAATTAGCCATGGTTGCAGTACAGGTGGGCTGCTTTGAAAGGTTTAGCAGATACATTAACTGAAAAGCAAAAAGCATGTTTGTCTGTTTTAATAAAAATAAAATTTTCAATCAGCTGTAATGACCACAAACACACACACACACACACTGCCCCATCTCAACCGACAATCCAAACTATGCACATGATCTAATCTCAACAAATTATTAAATATGATTCCATGCCCACTAAACTCTAGGTCTAGATATCTGGTGGTTTTAGGTAAATGAAGCTGTGCATAAATTTGCAAAGAATTCAATATATAGCCATGTTTACATAACTCTTCTCTTTTCCAAACTTTCCTGGAGTTGGCCACACTTCTTCCCTGTCTGGCTCTCTCTGTCCTGCCCTGAAGCTGCCCCTTGCTCCCTCCATGTGCTCATTGACTTTGCAGAACATGGCCAGAGCATGATACCCAGTCTGCCTGTGGACAGAGGCACATAGCTAGAGTTACTGCCCACACATTGCCACTCCAGACATCGCATTGCCCATTGTTTTAGCCATAATTGTGGCCATTTGTGGGCTGGATGTTCTGCTCTAGACTGAGTTCGACTTCTGGAGGCCTTCAACTGTGGTGCCTTTTGTAGAGAAGTGTAGAGCAGCAGGACTGTAGCCATTCAGGACTGTAGCCGAAGAGATATAGCCTAAAATCTCCCTTCTCCTTCCCCTGCCTCTCCCTTCCTCCCCCAGCAACTTCCCTGCTCTCCCATTGGAGATAGGAGGATTGGAGCAGGTGCTTGTGATAGGATGCCTGAGATCAGCTAATGTGAGAGACATAATGTCCCTTTTGAATCTGGATTGTGTAGTTTTCCATAAACCTCTCATGGGCAGCTGGTCTCTGCAGCATCATCAATTGTTGTTATGACAATTTACCATCAGCTGAGCATCTGCCTCCAGATTTTACAAACAATTGAGGACCAGATTTTCATGTGCTCAGTCCTGGCCAGATTTTCAAAAAAATGGTCAGCATCCAACATGCAGAGCTCTTTTGAAAACCTAGGGACTTATTTTGGTGCCTAAATGAGAGCTGAACTCCACACCTCCCTACCAAAGGCGCCACAGTTAGACTTCAGTATTAAGGCCAGACTTTTCAAAAATAAATGCATAAATTACTCTCCCAGATCTGCAAGGGCTTGATCAAAAGCCCGGTGAAGTTAACAGAAGTCTCTCTACTGATTTCAGTGGGCTTTGGTTCAGGCCCTAACCTGAGTTAATAACAGGCTGACCAGGGATTATTCAGACAGCTCTAGCCAAGAGTGTGCTTGACACCATGGATAATAAGGGAGATATGAGTATTGTCCTCTAAGGCCCCAGTCATGCAATGAGCTATAAGTAGGCTGATCCCATGGTAGGGCTGAGGCCTTAAATAGAGTAAATAGCCTAACTGCTATACAGTGTACGAGGCAATCAGAAGCCGGAGTTTATTGTGGGGGAGGAGTGGGTGTTTCTACAGTATGGATGTATGTGCATTCTAGATCTCAGTTGCTCCCTTTCACTCAAATCTTCCTCTTTGTCTTTATTTTTTAATTATTTCAGTGCAAGTAACTGACAACATTTTGCTCATAGAAATGTCTCCAATTGTTTTCAGAGTCTGAACTGTAATAACGTTAGTTCTAAGATACAAAGTATGGGGGAGGTTTGGTGGTAAGAAGCGTAAATCATCAGATTTTTACTGTCAAGCAGAAAAACATGTTTATAAATTATTGTATTTGTTTCGAATTATTCATCATAACTGCAATTGTTCAAGTTGTTTTGTGAAAATATAAGCAGCAGTGCTTGGAAAACCTCTCACTGTGTAGTGAAATTTTGGTTTTGTATATAGATCAGCTGAGACTTTTTTTCCCTCCAGTTAGCGTTAAGCTAATCTTCTAAAGGGACGAGTCTACAATCCAATGCATAATTTTGAAGACATTTAGTCCAAACTCTGTAGATTGGATTAGGGCTATTTGTGTCAGTACTAACATTATTATTGCCAGAAGGCCTGTTCACTCGCACTTGCAGCCTCCTGCAAAGTCATGTGATGGCTCCCTCCCATCCCAGCTCCAGTGGCCAAGATTGTCTCTCCTCGTGGGCAACTCAAATGGCTTTGATGTGTCTGCTGAAGGGGTTCAGTCTCCCAAAGGGATAAGAAGAAGTGATAACATGTTGAGAATGGGAGGGAGGGGGGGAAGTATTGTTTGTGGGGGAAACTTGAGGGAATAGGGCCTCAAAGCTTCCTGGTAAAAAAGGAAGGGAAAAAAACTTGCTACATATTTCCATGCTGGTCCAGGATAAAGGAGGAGACATTATTACTCTGTAGGGCTCAAGTTATCCTCACTACCGTGCTCTGTGCCTGCCCAAAGGACTGCATTTCCCATCCTATATAGTGCTGCAGCTTGAGCAGTCAACATCACACTAGCATAGGTGGATCCCCATGGTCTGAGGTTGCCAGGCTCCTCATGGATGAATGAATCAGCCCTGCATTTCAGCCTTAATTACCCATCAGGTTTCTTTAACATTTCAGATTTCCTGCATGCAGTATACCTGCCTCAGCAGCATATCTGGTAATTTCATATACCACTGGCATTCCTAAAGAAATAATTACTTCAGTGGCTGTGCCAACCCTGCTGAGGTGTTTATAGTTTTTGTCCCTTTCTGAAATGTTGGCACTTCCCGTGGTTGTTTGATTGCAATGCCTTGCAAAAGGAACACATTGTGGGTTTCTTGGGTGGCAGAGTCTCTATTGTCCAAAGAGTTAACTGAGGACAGGGATACTCTGAAGTCTTTTATGAGCAAAAGATGAGAGTGCTTGCAAGGTTGAATACAGGTCAGATACACTGAATATACCTTTTAGTGTCAATGCTCTCCCAATGGTAAAACATATGTCTCTGTTAAACAGAACAGTATAAAAATTTTAATGTCAAAGCGAGATAACTGAGTGGGGGCAGAGGAGGAGGGAAGAGACCCTTAAAACAGCCAGTAGCTAGTGCTGCCTTTGTGGTTTTATATATTTGCCTATTAAAATGACAATATAGACATGGAACATTTAGCTTTAAGAAGCCTTCCTTTCATTAAACAACATTAAACAAACTGACAAAGTAGGGGGTTATGACTTCAGTAATTGAAACATGCTGTTCTGTTCAAGACTAGAACTCTATAAAGACTCTTTTCACCCAGTAATGCCCTTTGTGTTTGCCTGCTGCCCCTGCTAGAAATTACTGTAGGCCCAAAGTATATCTTTCCAAATGGATAGGGAATGAGAGAGCACAACAGCACTCTTGGCAAATCAACTCACAGCTCTTTTAAAACATTAACATTAATTGTGCTTTGGAAATCAGTTTGCAACTCAGAATGTATAGTGGCTTAAGCTGGATGGCCTCTTCCCCCCATAGGTTTTTTTAATGTTAACTTTAAACCTGTGATGTGAGAAAAAAAATTAAATGGCTTAATTTGGATTAACTAATTTCCGGAGTGCCTTTTGGTTGATGCTTACTATTTTAAATACACAGTCTGCCTGTAGATATTACATTCTCATTTTTTCCCCAGATGTTGATGAGTGTCTGGATAACAATGGAGGGTGCCAGCAGATTTGTGTGAACACAATGGGCAGCTATGAATGTCAATGCAAGGAGGGTTTTTTCCTGAGTGATAATCAGCACACCTGTATTCACCGCTCCAATGGTAAGTGATCAGTCCCAGAGATGTGTTCAGTGGAGTAACCATGTTGATAAGATATTCTGAAACTGGGTTCTTTATATTTCTCTCCTCAGATATCTGAAAGTTCATTGTGCTATAGAAGTTGGATAGTGAATTGTATCCATAGATTTCTGTGAGATTTGTCTGTTGGTGGGCTTTGGGGCAGTGATCTTGGCTGAATTATTATGCAGCCTCCTAAACTGGCAGCAGATTCATTAGTAAGGCAGGGAAAAAAGATTTTGATCTGAAGCAGTAATATCAGGAATTTAAACTACTGACCATTAGAACAAAAAAGTCATTTAAAATGGCAACTCTCCACCCTAGGCATTGTGGTACCAAATTTACATTGAAACAAATGGCTAATTTATTTGGGAAATTATACACACTCTTCTTTTGCCAGAGCCCACTGAATTTTGCTTTAGATGTTGATTGCTGCTTGCCAGGATCTGTAAAATCAAGGATTTTCCATACAGTTGTGGTCATAATCTAGTGATGATTTCGGTTGGAGCAAGCTCCTCTCCTTTTCCTGTAAATTTCAGGCACAGAAGACAAGCTTGGGTGCAAAAGGGGAATAAAGAGCAACACAACTATAAATCTTGGCAATTAAATGGATTCTTCATGTGTGTGTTCAGTCTTCAGGTGACCCTAACAGTAGTGGGAATATAGTCTAGTAAACTCAGTTAAGAAGAGGTGATGGCGAGTGACAAAGCAGCAAGATGAGTCTGATCAACAAAATGACCACTCTGTAAATTTCCACTTGCCACACAAACAGTGTCTGAATTATTTTAAGTCACTGTAATTAACCAGAAGTTCCTACTGAGTGTAGGATGTGAATTTAGTCACTCTATTGACAGAAAAACAAAATCTTGTAGTCCAGCAGGAGGAGCTTTCTTAAAATGCTAAATATATTTTTCACAGTCTGCCTGCTTATTTAGAATTGTATAGATAAATAATCATTTGATTTTAGGAATATGCATGATTCAGAATATACTTTGTTTCTCTGTATTTTAAAATGATTGTCAAGTTTAAAGCAACCAAAGCACTTTGATTTTTAGGAGAGCCTGCAATTAAGCTCCATCAGCCAATGTATTTTAAAGGACGTTATTTAGTAGGTTTTTAGTCATTCTGTTCAATATAAATTGTTCAAATTTCTGTCCAGCGTAAAGTAACCCTGACACAAAGATATCCAACAGAGCAAGGAATAGTAGCTGGAAGGTTAATGAAAACCATTTGCAGAGCTCTGCAATACAATCATTATTTCAATTTGCACATTATAAAAATTCCCAGATGTAATAAAAGGGAATTTAGCTATCCGAGATGGAACCTAATTAAATAAATGAAAATGGGATTCTGAAGGCAAAAGATTTTTATATGCAGTAGATTTATTGAAGGAAATGGTGAGTTTTTATGGTGAGGATGATTCTTGGTTTGCAGGAGGACTGGGGAAGCTGATTTAACGGGTGACTGAGGTATGCCAGTAATAAAAATGTGTGGGGTGAGTGTGTTTGTGTTAGCTTGTTTATAAAGAATGTGTGAAATAAGATTTAATTAAAGCAACACAGTCAAATTATTTTGGGTCTGAAATAAGAGGGCAGGAGGTAGTTCTACAAGTATTATGACATGAATGCTCTGTGGCTTTTCAAAAATAGTGTCCAATTTTTTTTTTTTTAAAGTAAACATTATTCTGTAGCTCTGGGAACCCAAACACATTGGGCTAGTGCATTAGAACCAGGAAATGAAACTGAGTGATCTACTTTCTCAGTCCAAGCGGACTGAAGTGCAAACAGTAACCATGTGTGATGAGAAGTATGTCAGACTCTTTCTATTACGTATATAAGCTGTTAACCTCAGGAATACTGTTTATTTTCAGAGGGGTAGCCGTGTTAGTCTGTATACAGCAAAAACAACGAGAGTTCTGTGGCCCTTTAAAGACAAACAAATTTAATACTTGCGGGCATAAGCTTTCAAGAGACTTCAGCTCTCTTCTTCAGATGCTTAGAGAGCTGAAGTCTCTCGAAAGCTTATGCCCGCAAATATTAAATTTGTTAGTCTTTAAAGAGCCACAGAACTCTCGTTGTTTTTGCTGTTTATTTTCATCCTGTATCACTTGTGGGTGCCTATATAAAAAACTTTGGGACAAAACAGAGCAATACTTTGTCAAAGTATTTAACTAGATGCCTCTTTAGTGCTAGAATGTGTCTAGCCCTACATGGGTGCACAAGGGTTTGTGGAAGAAGGGTACAAGGATCCCTCAACCCCACCCACACCCTGCATCAGTATGTACGCTCCAGCCACAACCAAGCACAATCATCCTGATCCATCACAGCACTTCAGCATGCATGTAAACTTTAAAAACAAGCAATCCCATTGACTTCTATACATTTCAGGCGCTTTTGATGTCAGTTGACAGTACATCCTATGTGCCACACTTTAAGATAATCCACAACAAATCTCACTCCCCACTCACACAATTTCCTGCTCTTCCGTTTCCTCCGCACCATTTTCAAATGTCTGGGGAAAAAGAGAAGCTTTGCAATGTGCCCTGAAGGTCATTGGATTTGGACTATTTCAGATGGGGGAGAATATACTCCAAAGCTGTGGGGCCCTCACTGAGAATTCCCAGCCTGCAGCCCTCTTCTCTTTTATAGTTATGAGGCTCCAGTACTTTACAGTTATGTGCATGCTTAAGTGATTTGGCATTCAGGGCTGAAGTAATCCACACGGAACTTGGAGGTAGAGCAAAGGACACAGGAAGGAAGAGTTTGGTAGAGGCACCAGAAAATCAGTCTGTGTCACATGGCTGGAATGTAGGCTACAGTTGCAGAACCTCTGTAAATAGTTCTCTTAATAAAGAGCCAGTTTAATTTTAAAAATATGGAGTCTTCTCATGTTATTAGCCAATGTTTGGTACATGAAACATGGTGGCATCAGTCAATCTAGTGCAATGTTGCCAACTCCTGGCATTTCTTTGCGTGCAGCCCCCCTGGCCGGTGAAAGGGAGCTGAAGACCCCCAGGACTTGCAGGAGGAGCAGACATGAAGCCAGAAAGGCAGAACTGATGTGGGGTGGAATTGATGAGGTGCAGGGGGCCAGATAGATGTGGGGATGAGAGCTCCTGCAGCAGGGTTCAAAATCACCTTAATAAATTTGGGAGTGTGAACAACACTAATTGTCTCACACCTGCATGGGGGTGGATGGTGAGTTCAAAAATCAAAAGACCAACCAAAGGATTCAATATAACACTTTTTTTACATCTCATGATTTTGGGGGCAGTCTCTTGACTTTTGGAGGTGTGACTCATGATCTTCGATCATTTGCGGTTGGCAATACTGTTAGTAAGACTCACAGCAAGAAAGAGCATGTGATTAACAAGAAAATAAAGCAGCAGCTAGAAATAGAACAAACAAGCAGCATGGAGGTATCAGACCACTGGGAATGCTGGATTTCCAGACAAAAATCCCTGCACAAGCATAGAAGCAAGAACTGAGTCTGTATAGAGAACTGATTGTGGGGGATAAAGATGAGAAAATGAAGGCAAAGCTTTTTAAATTTCTCATTGGAGAGGAAAAAGAAAGACAAGGAGTGAGACACTGTTGCCAGAAATAAATGTCTGAAGCATTGGAACAGCTGATAAAGTTGTCTGATGCATGCTGAGATTCCAGACAGAACAAGACTGGAGCGAGAGCAAGACTGAGTTTTGGTGGGGTTTTGTGTGTTTTACCCAGAACAAAGAAGCAGAAGAGGGAATAGTTCCAAAGCTGAGAACTCTGACATCCACATGCAACTTTGGAAACATTAAATGATTCCTTAATTAAAGATGGGATCTTTTGTGGGGCATGTGGTCTCAGCTTACAGTAGAGACTGTGGAGAGAAACAGATGTAACCCAAGAGAAATGCCTCCAAATAGCAAGGGCACCCTTGCTGAACAGAGAACAAAGAAAAGGTCACTAGGGCACAACAGGTTTACAGGCTCAAGCTAATGCAACCCAAGAAGCAGGACAGAGACAGACCGACTGAGAATGCAGGTGGTATGGTCTAGCATATAGAAGGTGGAAAGCAACATGAAAGGTGGAAAGAAAATGCCCTGCCTATAGGCAAAGGTGCAAGGAGTGTGGGAAATGAAACCACTTTGTCACAATCCTGTAGAAATGTGCCCCAAGAAATATAAAGCAGCAGTACATGCGATGATTGAGGATGTAGAAACTTCCAGTGAAGAGGCCAGTGTCTGCAGTGTGACTCTACCATATCCCAAAATTCTCCACATTACATGCACTTCAGAAGTTGGCTGACAGAAATTCAACTGCCATGTTTGCAGCTATGCTATTTGATCAATGACCATTCAAAGCAGGAGTGTGGAGCCAACTGCAGTGAACCCTGGAACACGGATAAGCAGCAACATTAGACTGGAGAAATGTGACCCCAGTGATGGTACAATAAAACCATTCTGAGGGCAGTGGGCATTTGCAGTCTGGTGCCTCCTCCCACCTTTTCCCTCTTGTAACCTCTGCTCTTCCTTCCAAGGTCCATGTAAGTTGCTGCAGAGGCCATGGACTGGGTGGCAGCATTACACTCCCCAAAGTGATAAGTAGGGGTAAGGATATGCCCCCTTTCCCTTCTGCACTAGTCAGCAGGAAGTGGGGAGTGCATGCAACATCCCACATAAGAATCTATGATGGTCTGGTGCTGCATACGCTTCTCCAAATTTCAAAGAAGTACTGTGCCCGCCTTCATCTCAGTATCTCTGGGAGATGCTGCTGAAGCATTGTGCCTGCACATGTAACTCCCATGGGCTATGGTTAAAAGCCACAACAGAGTATAGTAGGAGTTTTAATATCCTCTTCCGTGTGTCCTGGATGGCATGTCTCCATGCTTTAAAGAAGTTTTCTCATTATTTCTTATGGAGAGGCAGGATCAACTTAAATTATTCACAGAGAAGTATGAATTCTATATTGGATGTGTTAGACTGATGTTAGTCAGGCCAAATAATCATTTTGCAATGTTTGTTTTATTTTACTTTTTCCATTACTGACCAGCTGATTACTCTCTTGCATTTAGTCAAAGCATCTTTTGGTAAGAGGCTATGCCCAGTACAATGTGATTAATCTATTTATGCCTAAAATGTACTTATTTCCGTTCAGCTAAGCCAGGTTTCGACACTTTGTTACGCAAAAGGAAAAGAGAAGGAACAAGATGAGTACTTTATGGTGAGGGACAAAACTCAACAGAACATAAAAGAAATTTGCAGTTGTTTATATAAATACTGTGCATCTTAGTTGCAGTGGTAGGCTGTGGTGACTTGTAAATTATATAGAAGAATAAACTGTGTTTCCTGGTGGCTTTAATAGGCTAGAAGGTAGCTAATTCTTATTTCTAACATATGTTTAACCCCTTAAGTAGCATGCATTTCAGAAATCCTGGGAAGATTAGTATTTTAGGCACTACCTATGCTATATCAAACAGGACTACATTAATACAAATTAAGTACCTTTTAGTTC
This sequence comes from Emydura macquarii macquarii, assembly GCF_026122565.2. Classification (NCBI taxonomy): domain Eukaryota; kingdom Metazoa; phylum Chordata; order Testudines; family Chelidae; genus Emydura; species Emydura macquarii. The sequence goes on along the minus strand of NW_027132342.1, from coordinate 9,302,977 downwards.
ATGCCAGCAGGATCTACACAGGACAGCTAGAGTATAGCATGTTAGAGTTCTCTACCATTCACACCTGTCTACTTCATGCTGCAAGGCCGTATACAGATGCCCTTAGACAGAGCTTAATAGTGTGTCTCTGGGTGTGTCCACCACAATGCAGTTGGAGGTGTGACTGCAGCATGTGTACACATACCAGAGCTTTGATCTAGCTAGCTCAAGTAGCAGCAGTGAAACCACAGCAGCATGGACTGTACAAGCTAACCTGGGACCGTGGGTGTGTACTCAAGAGGCTACACCGTACTGCTTCTTGTGCAGCTATGGCTTCCTTGTTATTCTTAGCTTTGAGCTAGCTAGCTCAAATAATAACTTGGGCATGTCTACACTTGCTACAGTCATACGTCAGATTGCAATGTAGAAATACACTATAACTCTGCTCAAGACTTGGACAACCTAGGTCTCTTGTGCATACAGGCTCTGCATCAGTAGCCATGCAACTCAACTTAAGTAATATGGGAAGCCTTGAATGTCACCACCTATGAATGTCACACAAAAGCATACTGAGTATTTAATCACAGGCATGCCACCTTAAAATTTGTTTCTTTAATTTTCCGGAAAGAAACATCAGTTGTTTCTCCTCAGATACAGATTTGGCTTTCATGGTTTTATGTATTTTTCTTTAAATTAGCCAATGAATTCCACATATGAAAAGAAATGTAATTTTAAACCATAACCCTTGATTCTCTATTCAAGAAATATTTACACTGATGATGTTATATCAGCTAATTAGTCTTTACCAAAGCCCTATCTATGCTGGCAATATCAAGCAAGCTAAAAAGGCAGGAATAATTGTGGGAGGTGGATTTAAGAGGTAGGAGGAAGCAGATGGAGAGGAACTGGGCTGTAAAATACTGAAAATTAGGGAGTTGGGTCAAATTGTATAAAAGGCTTTTAAATGGGTGTTGCCATAGTTTTTCAGATCATTTAAGAGCCATTTGATGAGGAGTTGCCTGTCCACTTCCCCTTATCCCATAGGGTTATGGTATTCAGTTGAATCTTACTAAATTTTCAGCATTAGTCTAGGAATGATCTGACAGAAAGTGATGGATTGGTGCCTGATATCAGTCCTGGTATGGACAGGCATGATCATAAAAGTTCACTTCTTCAAAATGATGGTTTCTTCATTGTTGGAGGACAAGAAAATTATACTCAGTTCAATTTTTCTTCTCCACCACCACAACCCCAGATTTATTTATATTCTTACCCTGTTTTCATAGCTCCGAGAGAATTCTGCAGTGGCAGGATAGTGAAAAGCCTCGGCCCTAGGGAAGAAATGCCACTCAGGGGTTAGAGTAGGTGGGGACTGCAAATTGGAATTTTCTGTTCTGTTCCCAGCTCTGTTGCTGAAACCTTGCATGAGCTTGGGCAAGTTCTTAATCTCTCTTTAGTATAATTTAACCATGTGTAAACTGCAAAAAGTTTGTGAAACATCATTAGTTTGAGAGTCACTGGTGAATGGCTTCATAGAAACACAAATAATGTATTAATATTTAATATTAATTTGTAAGAATAATGTTGAATAATGTGTTGCCATGTCTCTGTAACTCTGAAACATCAGTGAGTCTCATCTCAATTCTCAAAGCTCTTTAGAGATGTGCAATCAGTAAAATTAGTTGGATGTACTAGATCTCACCCATTCTAAGAGTAGGTGCCCTGTGCAATGGAACAACTTTTGTAACAATAGACTGTCCCATTGTCATTTTGAAAATGAAATCCTAAAATACGATTATGTTAACAGAGAAAAGTATGTGAGGCATGTTTTAATGAATCAATACCTGTACACTAATATGTTTGATTAACAGGTATTCTGTCCATAAAAACACCGTTGTATCAGGAACCTTTTTCTAAACCATAACCAAATATTACCTAAGTGTACTAATAATAATAATAACCCATCTATTTGTTCATTCGCACTGTAGGTCTTGAGTAAATAATTTAAAATGACTCTTATCCGTGACTGCATTGGAGAGGGAGGATACAGGGATAAAGAGTAACGTTTTATATCTCATTGTTCTTTGGTGGAAATGTGCATACCCTGCCAAAATTGCTACTGTTTGGATTGTAAGGTTTCTCATCTGCTATCTGAGCATTTGGTGAGAGTATCCCCCACTTGACTTCTCTGTGCAGTGTTTTCGTCCAACAAATAAATTAGTCACCAGGCACCTTATTCATAAAGAGTAGTCTATAGACATAACATTTTTTAATCCTTGTTGTTTCTATAAATAGTAAAAGAGTAGAACACTCAACAGTCTCTGCAATAACATGTACCACTTTAATAGGGTGATTTTTAAATAGAAAGGCAAACACTGGCCGGTAGTAGGGGATTGGTTTTAACCCTTTAAGTACCTGAGTAAAATTAAAAAACAAACAGAAAACAGTGTTGCCATATGGAACTTATTATATATTATATATTATACGGAACTGCATCTCATACTATCATTTTACACATTTCTCTTCCCTGAATTGTTGTTCCTGGCTTGGCTAGTGTTTGTCTTGTCTGTCTCCAGCTGTGAACTCTGAGGCAAGGAACATGTAAATGTAGGGAGCCATATAAAACAGTAGTAGTAGTTAAGTTAATGTAATGCCATTCACCATATTGCCAACCCTACTCATTTTGAAAAAATCGAGATTAGACTTTTAAAAAAACTCACAAAATTGTCTTAAAAGTCATTGAGTTTCTTTTTATTTGTCTTCTGGATTTGGACTTTAGTTTTAGTTTACACTCAGTTGATGTTTTCAAGCTTTTCTCCACAACTACGAGGGCTAGAAGGTTACTCTGTTTTTATGAAAGCCCGAAGTGACTTGCCCCCAGCATCAATGGAAGTTGGTGGCAGAATCAGGGTTGAGTACTCGAGTACCTTTCTCATTCCATCTGTCATGAAAAATGCTATGAGCTGTCTAAGGCTGTACTTTAGTTTGATATTTCACATGCTTCTGAAAGACTAGAGAGTGCCCCCGAACACTTAACCAGAGCTTTGCCTTAGTACTGACTCGGGGGGGGAGGGGAAGAGTACCACTACTGAATTACCAACACCATATTCTTGTTTTATTTCTGGCTATGGTTTATATCCTAAGATACTGAAGAGTTAGCTAAACTCAATGGCTGTGAGTCTGCTGCAACTGAAAAACCAAATCTTCCAGATTTCAGAGGCAACTATAGGCAGAATCTGTGGTTCTAGGGACTTCTAGGGTACTCTGCAGAAGCTGGCCTGCAGAGCACACCAGAATCATAGGGGCCTTCCAAGAACTACAAAAGCTTTTTTCAATAAGGTTAAAGGGGATGTTAAATACAATCACAAATATACTGCTTGCAACCCTCAGCTGGCAAGAAGTCAGAAAGCCAAAAGTCTTTCTTACATATATTCCTTAATTGACTGGAACAGTAATAAAGACAGATGGATACTTGAACAAGTTTAAATAAAATCTAAAAAGAAAAGTAGAATATACATTCTTTTCCCTTCTCAGTGAACCAAAAGCTGACGCAGTTTAGAGGTACAGTAGTTACCTCTGCATGGTTGCAATAACCAAGTGCATTTTGGCAGGGCTGGGGAGGAACTGAAAGGAAAGAGTCTGTCAGAAATCACACAGCTGGAGATACCAAGAAGTGTGTCATGGAAAGAGCAGCTGTTTAAAACACCCAGCCGCAGCATGACAGGCAGACTGCTTGCCAGGAAGAGAAGAAAATTTGTAAGTCAAATCAAAAATCTCTCCACACCTGTGTGACACAGAGTGCAATGAACAGTTTGTAGCTCAGCTCTTGACTGACTAGCAGCACTGATGAGAATCAAAAGTTGTATGCACGGTTGGGAAAACACACTGGAAAGCATTTTAAAAAAGAAAACATGCAAAGGAGGCCTTCACACTCAATCATTCAATAATACTGGAAGTGTACCAATATTTTGTTCAGACTGTCTGCTCAGGATACAGCAACATTATAATAAATAAAAGAACTGGAGTGTTTTTAAAAGGCTCCTAATGTTCAGCAGACTGAAACATCAGGTGAGAAAGATCTGGGGACAAAACTAAGCCAAAACATCCTGGAAGAAATTCACATTCATATGCAGACCATAATAAAATGAGAATGGTATTAAATATAGGTTATACATTATAGTGTATATCTCAAATGCATGGAGGGATAGATTGATGGCTGAGTGATACTATTCAGGCTCAATTCTGTGACGCTCTGAGCAGTATGTGAAACACATTCAGCTCCTTCAATGCCTGTTGAAGTCATCTACTGCATTCATTTTGGACCTTACAAGTTTTAATTTCTTTAAATTTTTCACTATGTAGCTGAATTAGCCACAGACAAATGCACAGTCTACATTCCTCTTGTCTACTGACCATGGCATTTCATGGACCAGAACATAGATGGTCAGAGCAGTGGTGGTCATGTGTAGTGGTTGGAGCAGGAATCGCAAACCAGGGACTGGAGTCTGGGTCAGAGCTAGAGTTGGAATCAAGAGTCGAGCCAAGGATCAGAGCCCGAGCTGAAGTCACAGTCAGTAGTCTGGGGTAGGCCATAGAAGCAGGGATCTGGAACAAGGCAGGAAACAGGCAAGGCTTAGAAGTCAGGTGAGAAGAAAAGGTCCAGTGCAGCAACCTCATTGCTCAGACAGCTTCCTGTGTCTCCTGGCTTAACTAGTGAATCCTAGCCTATTAGAGAAGCCAGACATCTCCTCCAATCAAGAACTTCATGGGCAGTGCCTCTGGTGAGTTAGGGTCCACCAGCTCACACTCACTGCTGGTACCAGTGAGCTATTGGGTGGTTGCTGTTGTCTGAGGACTGGCTGGGAACCCATGGACCAAGGTTTGAGATCCATGATCCCTCACAGGCAAATGTAGGTGATGACATCCAATAGTGGTCTATCACCTGCTTTGAGGGGTAATGACACAATGTATTTTTGGCTGGGACAAACAAGGTAAATCAATGGAAATTCAAGAAAAAATCCCAAATATTTGTTAATTATTTTCTACTGAACAGGTAGGTGTGTGTGCATGTGCATTTTACTGATTACATTCATGAACTATTTTAAATTAGGGGGGTTCCTCTTTGAGTGCTTGCTCATGTCCGTTCCCAAAGTAGGTGTGTGCGCACACCACAGGCACTGGTGCCAGACAATTTTTTCCCTCAGTAGTACCCGTAGGAGCTGACTTTAGCGCCCCCTGCAGCGGCGCACATATGTGCCCGCATATAGGCGCCATCAGCTCCCCCTCGCTCTCGGTTCCTTCTTGCCATCAGTGATGGTGCTGGAACGCCTCTTGCCTTTGCAAGTTCCCTTGCTAAACCTAGTGATTTTTTCTCTTTGTTCTAGTTGTTAGTTAATACTTTAGTTTAGTTGGTTCCGGTTGTTAGTTGTTAGAAGCCCAGGGTTGGGGCATGCCCCGTTCCCCAGTGTTTAAACCCTGCTCTTCGTGTAAGAAGCCTATGCCGAGGAGCGACCTGCATCTAAGTTGCTTAAAGTGTCTGGGGGAAGTGCACGTCAGTGACAGATGCAAAATCTGTAAAAGTTTTCGCTCTTGGACTAAGAACGAACAAGAGATCCATCTTAAGGCCATCCTCATGGAGTTGGAACTTAGACCGGTGTCAGAGTCCGGTAGATCTGACTTGGCACCAAGCATGACAGCCTCAGTGCACAGCGCTCTACCGGTGCCCTCTGCCTCATTTCGGCACCGATCACCGTCTCCAGTACCGAAGAAGAGGCAGAAGAAGACTCATATGGAGCCGTGATGCTCCCCTGCAGAAAAAGTGAAAGGGGAACAGGCGAGCCCAGGGTCAGGCCACCAATCCTCCCCACCTCAGAGGAGTCCCTCGCCACTGTCAGCATTGACCCCGGCTTTGGGCCCTCCACTGACTCTGGGTAGCGGTAGAGGCCGTCACCGCCTGGTGGTGCCATCAACCCCGGAGGCTTTCCAGGCTATGAAAGATCTCCTGGCATTGCCTGTACCGCTGACGCCGAAGGATAGTAGGCCGCTCCGAGATTCGGCACCGCCACCAACTGGCAATATATCAAGGGACAGATCTGCCCAGCAGTCCCCATCTTCGAGGCACAGTTCACTGTGCACAGGCTGTCCCCGGAGTCAAGACCATGCTCTCCGGATCAGGACAGCATTAGACCTCGCTCCCACCGTTGGTCTCCTGAGAGCCAGCACCGGGCGGAACACCACCAGGGAGCCCTGGAGCAACACAGGTCACTGACTTCGCAGCATGTCTCCCCGGCACCACAGGCCTGCTCCCCTAGTCCATACAGGAAGCCAAAGGACAAGAGCAGGTCCCAGCACTCCCACCGCTCAGGCTTCCCGCTCTGCTCTCCAGTGCCGGAACAGCGTGCCGCATGTGACACCATGCAATATTCAGAGTTGGCGCCGGTATGGCCATTGGGTAGCTGCACATCCTCGGACAGCAAGGAGGTTACTCATGTCAGGCAGCTTGTGGCACCGATGCTCAGCTTCCCTACAGCACTGCCAATGGGAGTGTGGCCACGAGGTCAATGGCCCAGACCGTGGCCTTACTGGTGGGGGTTTCACTCGGGGATTCCACAGCCTGGTTCCAGGAGAGGAACTTGAGTGCCGCAGTCCTCCCACCCTCAAGGTTCAGCACTGCCTTTGGACTCGGAGTCTGACAGTGAGGGCTCAAGCATTTTGACCCTAGAGGAATCTACCCCTCCCAGAGTGGAGGCACCTCCCCCACCTCAGCTACCAGCCTCTTCGTCATTGCCGGATGAGGCAGTTGTGGGACCTTCATCAGCAGTACCATTGGATGATTTCAGGGCTTACCAGGACTTGCTGAAAAGGGTCATCTTTAACCTGGGCCTTAAGATAGAAGAGTGGAATGAGCCAGTGGATGAACTCTTTGGGCTACTGGCCTCAGCAGCTCTCAGCACAGTGGCCCTACCGGTCCATGAAGGGGTGGTTAAGCTAGCTAAAGCATTGTGGCAAACCCCCGGCCTCCCATGTCAAAAAGGGCAGAGAAAAAATGCTATGTTCCGGCAAAGGGGTTAGACTATCTCTATACCCACCCCCCACTGGGATCCCTGATGGGCACCGCCACTAATGAGAGGGACAGACAGAGGAAGGTGAGCTCAACCCCTAAGAACAGAGGCTAAAAGACTGGACCTCTTTGGTCGAAAAATGTATTCCACAGCTAGCCTACAGCTATGGGTTGCAAATCAACTGGCGCTGCTAGGCAGCTATCACTTGAATTGTGGACTCTTTGACTCCCTCTTCCAAAAAGGAGTTTGAGGCCGTCCTAGAAGAGGGGAGAGCAGTAGCCAGAGCGTCCCTGCAAGCAGCTTCTGATGTAGCAGACTTGGCATCTAGGTCAATGGCCTCGGTGGTGTCGATGAAACGAGTGTTGTGACTGCAGTCCTCGGGTCTCCCTTCAGAGGTCCAGTAGTCGATACAGGACCTCCCTTTCGACGGCATGGCCCTCTTTGCTGAGCAGCTGGACACCAGACTGCACAGCATGGAGGACTCAAGGGCAACACTAAAATCCCTCGGTCACTATACCCTGTCTTCAAGCCCCTGCTTCAGCAACGGTCTGGGAATTACTCCCACAAGGACTCCTATAAGAGGAAGGACAAGGGATATGAGAGAGACCAGGGCCACTCATCATCAGCTGGCCCACAGCCGGGCACTAGCCGCCATAATTGAAGCAGAAAATAGGCCTTTTGAAGGTGCGCTTGAGAGCGACCTACCAGTTTTACCCGTGGATCCAACTCCCCTTATGTTTTCCTTTAGTTTGGCCCACTTCTTCCCTGCCTGGGCCACCATTATGTTGGACTGTTGGGTACTCAGTTTGGTGGTGCTTGGCTATATCCTCCAGTTTGCTTCACTTCCCCCGTCCCACCCTCTCTCCCTGTCCCTCTTCAGGGACTCCTCTCACGACCAACTTCTCGAGCAGGAGGTGCGAGTCCTCGTGCAGGTGGGGCAATACAGGAGGTTCCCCAGGACCTACAAGGTCGAGGATTTTAGTCCCGTTATTTTCTGATTCCAAAGGCAAAAAGAGGGCTGAGGCCTATCCTGGACTTAAGACACCTCAACAAATACCTCAAAAAGTTAGTTCCGTGTGGTTTCCTCAGTGCATGTTGGTAGTGGCAGCAAAAGAGAGGGGTGCAATTGTTCCCTTACCTGGACGATTGGCTCATCCAGAGGAAAGTTTTCTGTCTATGATGGACATTATAACCAATGCATCGTCCCACCCCCTTACGACAGCGAGGGTCTGCCTCATCCTCCTGGGCTACATGGCGGCCTGAACCTATGTGGTCCCCAACTCTAGATTGTACCTCAAGCCCCTCCAGATGTGGGTGGCGTTGGTGTATTCTCCAGTCAGGCATCACCTGGACAGGATTCTTACAGTTCCTCTGGAAATACTTACTCCCTAGTATGGTGGACAGATCCATGTCGGGTGCTCTCGGGAATGCCTTTTGAACTGTCAGTAATGCTGATTTTCGATGCTTCAGACAGGGGAGCAGGAGCTCACTTGGGTTCCCTAAAGACCCAGGGCATATGGACCTCAGGGGAACTGTGGCTACATATCAATATCAGGGAGCTTAGGGCAATTCGTCTAGCTTGTACGGTCTTCCAACAAATTGGTGCAGATACTAATGGACAATACAGCCTCTATGTATTATATCAATAGACACGGGGGGCCTGATCCCCAGCCCTGTGCAAAAAGGCCATGAGTTTCTGGGATTTTTGTGTCACTCACAGTATTCACCCAATTGCAATACATCTCCCAGGGGTCAACAACTCTTTGGTGGACCGACTCAGCAGGTCCTTCTGCTCTCACCACGAGTAATCCCTCCATCCAGAGGTAGCGTCCCGCATCTTCCAAAGGTGGGGCTCTCCCCAAGTGGACCTCTTTACTACCAGGGACAACAAAAAGTGCCCTCACTTTTGCACCCATCAAGGTCTCAGTGCGTGGTCTATCACAGATGCCTTTCTCTTCTCCTGGGTAGGCCAATACCTCCGATCCACAAAGTTCTCCTGAAGGTGAAGAGGGACAGAGCACGGGTCATCCTCATAACTCCAGCATGGCCCCAGCAACGTTGGTTCGGGATGCTTCTGGAGTTGGCAGGACTCAGGCATTGGATCCTGCCACTGCGGCCAGTCCTCCCTTTGAACCTATGGCCTCGTGCTCCCTTACGCGTTTGTCCTGGAAGGTCGCCTTCCTGGTGGCTATTACACATTTGCCAGACAAGTTTCAGAGATCAGGGCATTGACATCAGAGCAACCCTATATGGTGTCCTTTAAGGACAAGGTTTGACTACGCCCACACCCGGTCTTTTTGCCTAAGGTAGTTTCGCACTTTCACCTCAACCAGGATATATTTCTACCTGTCTTTTTTCCTAAACCTCACAGCTCCAATGAAGAGAGACACGTGCACACTCTTCATGTGAGATGGGCCCTGGTGTTTTACATCAACAGGACCAAACCCTTTCATCGTTCCATGTAACTCTTCATTGGTGGTGTAGACCAGATGAAGGGACTACCGATTTCTTCACAGCGTATCTCAAAATAGATTATGGCCTACATCCAAACCTGTTATGAGCAGGCTGGTGTCACACCTCCTGGGACCTTGACAGTCCATTCAACGAGAGCACAAGCCTCGTCTGTGGCCTTCCAAGCTCATGTGCCCATCCAGGACATCTGCAGGGCAGCTACCTGGTCATCGGTACATACTTTCACATCCCACTATGCCTTAACGCAGCAAGCTCGGGATGACTCTGGCTTAAGTAGAGCCGTGCTTCAAGTGTCACGTCCATGAACTCCTGTCCGCTTCCAGAGATACTGCTGGTGAGTCACCTACTTTGGGAATGGACATGAACAAGTACTCAAAGATGAAAGAATGGTTACTTACCTGTAACTGTTGTTCTTGTCTATTGCACACCCACCCACTTTCCCCTCAGTCAGAGTTCCAGCAAGAAAGAACTGAGAGGAAGGGGTTGCTAATGGCACCTATATGCGGACACATATGCGTGCTGCTGCAGGGGATACTAGAGTCAGCTCCTACGGGTACTACTGAGGGGAAAAAGTTGTCCGGCACTGGTGCATATGGCTCACGCACACCTACTTTGGGAATGGACATGAGCAACACATCTTGAAGAACAACAGTTACAAGTAAGTAAATGTTCTTTATATGTAGCTTTGGATAATTAGATATAACATAGAGTTTGTAGAAGTGATTAAAATAGTTAACGTATTAATAACAGTGTCTCTTTTCAAGCCATCATCCATCCTTAGCATTATCCATCCTTATTCATCCATCCATCATCCATCCTTATTCAGCATTAGCCTGAATAATTGCACACTCTGCTATCTTAGTCATCTTAAAATTTTCTGGACAGTAAAGATAACCTATCCTATCCTCCCCTACCTGCTCAAAATTGGACTCAGTTTCATGGGAATGGGCTTCCTTATGAGATTTCCATACTAATCTGTTACTCAGGCAAGATATTTAGAGAGAATGGCCCCTCTTATGGTATTTAAGCTCTTTTGCTTCTATCTGGAATCCAGAAATACATAGGCACACACATGAAAAATAATGGAGAGAAATTTCTTATAATGTTTGAGTTGTGGCCAAAGGTCCAGGTTAATTGTTTTCTAAATTAATTTCCCCATCACTAACAAGAATAAGCTGATGTAGTCAATAATATGTGCTCCTGCTGCTACTTTGTAGCACATACTATGATTGTACAGCTTTAAAAGACTCATTTACTCATAGAGAGACAAGGTGACCTAAAGAAGAGCTCTGTGTAAGCTTGAAAACAGAAGATGGTCAGATAAAAGATATTACCTCAACCACCTTGTCTCTCTAATATCCTGGGAAAAACATGGTTACAACAACACTCATTTAGCTGGTTGTGGAAAATATGTTTCTTCCACAGCTCCAACATAACACATCTACCTTTAGAAAAACACCCTTTCTCCTCTCCATGATATGTAGTACCCTTTCATACGCTTTCCAGTGCATTTGCATCTGGTTAAATCATAGCACAAGCAATGTAACCTAATATAACCTAGTATAATATGTTATATGCATAAAGTTACAATGATGATTTACCAGTCTTGGCAGTTTTTCCCCCCACAGGCAATATGGGCTGAGGATAATGTTATAGCTGCAATCTACAATCCACATCAAACTGTAAAGAACTAAACAAGTCACGACCAAGAAAACAAACTTTTCCTTCTTTCTCAAGAACTAATTTTTGTCAGATATTCACTCATATTGCCATGTTAGTATTTTGTGTAATAAGAATCATTTATTTAAATTTGACATTTATATGGAATGTTACAAATACAAATTTGGGAGAGGTAGCAATACAAATATATCCTACAATGTGCATTCTTGACAAATGCACTGTAGGTTCTGCCTTTCAAAGTATTATTCTGCTAATTATTTGCACTTCTGATACCATCTTTCATCTGATGACATCAAAGCACTTTACAAATTCCACATAAATGCCATAATACACCAAAAAGGTAGGCAGTATTATCTCCCATGGTATAGGTCGTGTAAATGAGAGAGGAAGAAACATTAATTGACTTGCCCATGGTCACACAGGAAGTTTGTGGCAGAGCTGAGTATCAGAGCTGGTCAAAAAAACTTTGAAAAAGCCATTTTTATTAAGAGAATGCAGTTCCGTCTAAATCAAAAAAGCTTTGTTAAGTCATGTCAATTGTGCCGAAATTTAGTTTCAGAGGAAAAAAAGGAAAAGAAGTCCTAACAAAGTTGAAAGTCTTTATTTTGGCATTATCGGAATGAAAAATTTTAATTTTTTTCCTGTCAAATCTACCTTTCAATTAATTTTTTAAAATGTTGCATTATATTCCAACATAAAATAAAATGTAAAAATCAAAATGAAACATTTTAATCAACTTCATTTTTTTATTTTATAGAGAATTTTAAAGTTTTGGGGTTTTGTTTCTAATTGGAGCAAAAACAAAATTTGAATTGTACAGCAAAATGGAATTTCTGTTCTCATGGCTCTATTGAGAATAGAGCCCAAATCTCCTGGATCCCAGTACTTTAACCATAAAACATCCAGTTTTTTCCTTGGACCATCTATCTGATCTAGTACCCTGTCATCAGCATCCAATATTCTTTTATAATCAGACCACATTACACTATATTTTTAAGGGCCAAATTTAGAAATGTAGGTCTGCAAGGGACTTTAAGGTCATTTAGTCCTGCACTGTGGCAGGGCCTAGTAAACGCAGACAATTCCTGCTAAATGTTCATCTGATCTGTTCTTAAAACCTCCAGTCATGAGGATCCCACAACGTCCACCTGTTCCAGAGCCTAATTATACTTACAATTAGAAAGCTTTTTCTAATATCTAACTTACATGTCCCTTGCTGCAAATTAAGCCCATTACTTCTTGCCCTACCTTCAGTGGACATGGAGAGCAATTGATTAATGTCCTGTTTATAGCAGCCCTTGACATATTTGAAGACTTATCTGGTCCCCTGTCAGTCATTTTTTTCTTAAGATTACATATGCCCAGTTCTTTTAACCTTTCCTCATAGATCAGGTTTTCTTTTCTTTTCTTTTATCATTTTTGTTGCTCTCCTCTGGACTCTCTCCAGTTTGTCCACATCTTCCCTGAAGGGTGGCACCCAGAACTGGACACAGTACTCCAGCTGATGCCTCACCAGCGCTGAGTAGAGCGGGACAATTACTTCTCATGTCTTATATACAACACCCTTGTTAGTATACCCCAGAAGGATATTAGCCTTTTTGCAACTGCAAATCACATTGTTGATTCATAGTTTGTTTGTGATCCACTGTAGTCCCCAGATCCTTTTCTGCAGTACTATCTCCTAGCCAGTTATTCCTCATTTTGTAGGTGTACATTTGATTTTTTTCCATCCCAACTGTAGGACTTTGCACTTTTCCATATTGGAATTTCATCTTGTTGATTTCAGATCAATCCTCTAATTTGTCAAAGTCATTTTGAATTCTAATGTTGTCCTCCAAAGTTCATGGAACCTCTCCCAGCTTGAAATCATCCATAAATTTTATAAGCGTACTCTCCTCTCCATAATCCAAGTCATTAATGAAAATATTGAATAGTACCGCACCCAGGACTGACCCTGCAGCACCCCACTATATACATCGTCCCAGTTTGGCAGTGAACTATTGATAACTACTCTTTGAGTGTGGTCTTTTAACCCATTTAGTAATTTCATCAAGGAGCACAGTTTGCTTATGAGAATGTCACATGGAACTGTATCAAAAAGTCTTACTAAAATGTAGATATATCACATCTTATGCTTCCCACTTACCCACTAGGCCAATAACACTGTCAAATAAATTAATTTGGTTAGTTTTGCACGATTTGTTCTTGACAAATCCATGTGGCTATTCCTTATAACCCTATTATCCTCCAGGTGCTTATAAAATTTTAATAGACAGCAGGTTTAAATCAAATAAAAGGAAGTACTTTTTCACACATGGCAGTCATCCTGTGGAACACATTGCCAGGGGACGTTGTGAAGGCCAAAACTATAACTGGATTCAAAAAAAGAATTAGATAAGTTCATGGAACATAGGTCCAACAATGGCTGTTAGCCATTATGGTCAGGGATGCTACCCCATGCTTTGGATGTCTGTAGGCTTCTGACTGCCAGATGTTGAGACTGGATAACAAGGGATGGGTTACTTGGTGATTACCTGTTCTTTTCATTCCCTTTGAATCATCTGGCATTGGCTACTGTCAGAAGACTGAATACCGGACTAGATGAACCATTGGTCTGACCCATTATGGCCATTCTTATCTTATGCATGTTCTTGTGTTCAAATTGATTGTTTAATAATTTGTTCCAATATCTTTCCAGATATTGATGTTAGGTTGATTGGTCTGTAATTCCCTGAGTCATCTTTGTTTCCCTTTTTAAAAATAGCTACTATGTTTGCCCTTCTCCAATCCTCTGGGACCTCACCTGTCTTCCTTGAGTTCTCAAAGATAATTGATAACAGTTTTGAGATAGCCAAGTACACTAGGATGAATTTCATCAAGCCCTGACAACTTGAATGTATCTAACTTATCTAAATATTTTTTAACATTCTATCCCTATTTTTGCTTGCATTCTTTCTCCCTTGTTGTTAATACTAATTGTGTTGAGCATCTGGTCACCATTAAACTTTTCAGTTAAGACGGAAGCAAAATAGGCATTAAACATCTCAGCCTTCTTGATGTCATCAATTATTAGCTCTCCTATCCCACTAAGCAGGGATTTTCCTTCATCTTTCTTTTCCTCCTAATGTAATTAAAGAACTTCTTGTTGCTTTTGATGTCCCTTATTAGGTGTAACTCATTTTGTGCCTAAGCCTTTCTGATTTTGTCCCTACATGCCTGTACTATTCTTTGGTACTCATACTTAGCAATTTGTCCATGTTTTCATTTTTTGTAGGATTTCTTTTTGATTTTCAGGTCAGTAAAGATCTCCTGATGCATCCATATTAACCTCTTATTATTCTTCCTATCTTTTCTTTGCTTTGGGATAATTTGTATTTGTACCTTTTATTATTGTCTCCTGGAGAAACTACCAGGTCTCCTGAACTCCTTTTTCCTTTAGATTTTCTTCCTATTGGATCTTAACTACCAAGTCTCTGAGATTGTTAAAGTTTGCTTTTTTGAAGTCCATTGTCCTTATTTTGCTGCTGTCAGTACTTCCTTTCTTCAGAATCGTGAAGCCTAGCATTTCAAGATCACTTTCACTCAAGCTACCTTCCACCTTCAGATTTGCAACCAGTTACTCCTTGTTAGTCAGAATCAAGTCTAAAATGGTTGTCCCTCTGGTTATTTCCTCCACTTTCAGAAACAAAAAGTTGTCTCTAATACATTCCAAGAACTTATTGGACATCTTGTGTTTTGCCATATTACTTTTCCAATAGGTGTCTGGGTAGTTAAAGCCCCCATTATTATCAAGTCTTGTGTTCTGGATATTTTTGTTGTTTTAGAAATGTCTCATTCACCTCCTTTTCCTGAGTTGGTGGTCTATTATAGAACCCTGCAATGACATCACCCCATCTTTTCCCCCTTTTGTATTTACCTAGAGACTTTCAACTGGTCTGCCTCCCACCTCGTTCTGGACCTCAGAACAAGTGTATATATTCTTGATACATAATGCAGCACTGCCTCCCTTTTTCCCTGCTTGTCCTTCCTGAACAAACTATACTGCTCTATACCAATATTGCAGCTATGAGATTTACCCCAGCAAGTCTCAGTGATGTAAATAAAGTCATACTTTAGCTTATGTACAAATGCTTCCAGTTCTTCTGGTTTATTCCCATAATCACTGCGTTTGTATATAGACATCTAAGATGTTGAGCAGACTCCTCCACTGATTTCTTTTTGCTCCTATGACCCTTTTGTAATTTTCCATGTCCCTCTGAACATCTAGCACTCTGTTAAGGTCACATTTTTTATGCTTACCTGTGTGGTTTTATTACTTGCCCCCTTTGGACCAATTTTAAAGCCCTCCTCACTAGATTGGTGCATCAGTACACAAATATGCTCTTCCCTTTCTTGGTCAGTTGAACCCCCAACTCTTCCCAGTAGTCCTCCTTCATGGAACAAAAACAACGAGAGTTCTGTAGCACTTTAAAGACTAACAAATTTAATTTCAGCAGGCATAAGCTTTCTGAGCAGAAAGCTTACGCCTGCTGAAATTAAATTTGTTAGTCTTTAAAGTGCTACAGAACTCTCGTTGTTTTTGCTGTATACAGACTAACACGGCTACCCCTCTAGAACTCTTCTTCATAGAACAGCATCCCAAGGTTGAGGAAGCCAAAGCCCTCCCATTGACACCAACTGTGCACTCATCTCCAAGATCATGTGTCCCTGACTGGGCCCTTGCCTTTGACCAGGAGGATGAAAGAGAGCAGCGTCTATGCCCTCGACTCTTTTACCGTCACTTCCGGAGCCTGCTAGTCACTCTAGCACAGGTAGCTGGAGGGGTGATCATGCAAAGAGTCCTCTCTCTCCTCCTTTCTCTTCCTTTCTCCCCCTCCAAATTAGTCTGCTTGTTTTCAAGTCCTGCCAAATGGTGAACAATTTCTGGAAACATTGAGCAACTTTAACTCGTATTGAAATTATTGGGAGTTGAGGGATCTCAACATACTGCAGGCTCAGGCCCTAAGACTGTAAGAGGAGCAGCCAGTATAGCTTTCAGTGTGCACAGACCCTGAAATGACATGTCCAGGTGGGAAAAAGTGCACAGCCATGGCCACTGAATGAAAGGGCAGGTCAAAAAAGTTCCATTACAACTGTTTTTCAAGGGAAAATTGGGTCAGATTTCATCTCCCGTGATGATGTACCTTGGCCATGTGATTCACATGATGCCGGATAATCTACAGCCTTGAAGAGGGGAGGTGGTGCATCGTGGAAGACATAATCCAACCAGGGAGATGGGCCTATAGAAAATGGGAGCATTTCTGAATCAAACTTTCGATTTTTGGCCAACATAGTATGCGAAGCGGGGCTTTGTTTATTTGTTTTTTAATTGTTTGCCAAAAAATCAAAATTTTTGTCAGGAAAAACCCTCCATTTTGCAGCCAACTCTACAGAATGGCAACTTTTTGAGCTGCATTGGAGGGGGACGCTGACCACCCCTGTTCTTCTGAGTGATGCAGGTCACACTGATGAGTGAGCTTGCCACAAGCACTCCAGGGGCACCCCGCACCTGCTCCTGGCTTCCCCAGACATAATGTTTCCAGATCCCTCCACTCATCTTGCACAGGAAGAGCTATAATTTGGCCTAAATGCTTCTCTAATGGACAGTTGATTATGCTGCTGTAATTGGGGTTTTGAAAACATATCATTAAAGAATCCTGTAATCAACAGCCCAAGAACAGGATTTGGCGAGCGAATACTTTCCTGGCTAATCTACGTCTCTGTCTCTTATGCTGAATAATTTATTTACCCATAAACACTTCAGAAAAAGTTTGGTACCTAGATAGCCGCATGTCTTTTTGGCGTTTGGCTAAGATACAATTCATTTTCAGCTGGCCTCAGCTGAGAGACCTTTAACCATGGAATCTTACAAGCTAGTAAACTGTCATTCCTGAGCTACATCATAAAGAAGTTGAATAGTTATCTGCCTAGTGAATTCTGAATGAATCTAGAGGATTTCAGGAACTCACTGGAATACTGTATGGAAAAAGCCTGTAACAGAGCAGAAAACAAACTGTAATAAAATAAATGAATAACAATAGTTTTTCGGAGTACACAGATTTAAAAAAAAAAAACAGAGTAAAGCACAGTTTTGGTGGGAGTCGGGAACTTACTTCGTATTTTCTTTGTTTGCTGTTCTCTTTAGGGTATGTCTACACTGCATCTAGGAGTGAGCCTCTCAGTCCACGTCCACAGACTCATGCTAATAGAGCTCCCACTAATGCTCTAAAAATAGCTGTGTAGATGCTGCAGCTGGGGCTGGAGCTTGGACTCTGAAGACCAGCCCCAATTCCCCAGGTTTAGAATCAAAGCTTCAGTCCAAACCACAATGTCTGCACAGCTATTTTAGAGCGCTAGTGCGAGCCCCACTAGCATAAGTCTGTGAACCCAGACTGGGGGTCCTGCTCCCATATGAAATGTAGACATGTCCATAATCACAGTGTGATAGACTCTGGTACAGTATTCTCTCTGATATAAAGTGACCAAAGAAACCTTCCTATTCCCCATGCTGTGGGTTCAGTTTTTAATCCAGCTTTGAGGCACACCAGAGCTGACTGTGAGTGGTGTAAGTTATGGCTTTATGTGGTATTCTTTTCTCAATATAATTCTTTTTTAATATAATTTTAGTCTTAGAGATATTTTTCCATTCTGGATTTAAGAGCTTAAGGTTCATTTATATATCACGTGGTTGGAATCTTTTCAGGGGTAGCTAGACTTATTTTGTTTCTTCATGTCCTATAAAAACATCTAAAAAGACATTTTATTCTAGTTTCTGGTATGAATCATTGCACGGGGATACTCCTGTGCTGAGTTTTATAAGTCATGCCATGTCAAAAGTGTGATTATGGTCTGAAAAGTGACTGTTAAAATGACATCCTAAAGTTCCAAATTTATTCTCCCTAGTGACTTCCAGATGATATTTACAAACTTTTCCCACTTGCCACCATAACCTGATGTCAGAAAAAAAATGGTGTGATTTTCTTTCTTACTTTGTACAACCTGCCAGCTGTTGCCAATAGTAGACTCCAGAATCAGAGCTTAGCTGGTGATTTTGTTGATGCTACATGAATGAGGCAGAGCTGCATATCAAGGACAACATAATCTTTCCTTTTTTCCAGGAACATCCTTCCATAACCATATTGACACACATTACTGCCTGTTGTAAAAATCTGTGGCCTTCTTTTTCAGAGGTTCTAAGCACCCACAGCTCCTAGTTGACTTCAGTGGAAGCTGTGAGGTCAGCACCTCTGTAAATCAGGGCAGTGGTTTTGCCAATAAACTGGGTGTGGCAGTACCCAGGGTACAATCTGGATTAATGGACAACTGTGTCCCCACAATTCTCCAACCTGGGATGCCCTTTACACTGATTTGCTATGACAGCAACCACTCCTGGTCTGCTCTCACACAGCCTCCAGCATGTAAATCACTTCCAGCTACACTGTATGCGTGTGATAGCCAGTCACTCCTGAATTACACTGCAGGTCATCACCATTAAACTCCCAGTCCCAGACTTTCCCCTGGAAATGTGCATCTTATACTGCCCAGCAGCCTCCTACACAACACAAGCTCATATAAAGTCCTTTATTTTATGAATAGAAAATGACATGTACACATTTTATTATCTCAGATGGGATTTCCCAAACCCTATAGTCCAAGCACACTGGTTTAGATAAAACAATAAAACAAATTTATTAACTACAGAAAGATAGATTTTAAATAATTACAAGGCATACAATTCAGAATTGGTTACAAATAAATAAAAGTTAATGCAACTAATACCTAATTTAACAAGCTAAGTGTATTCAAAGCAAAGGTCTCTCTCACCACAAGTTCCAACAGTCCGACTGACTGAATCCTTCAGTCAGGATCTCCCCCCAGTGCAATGCTGCTTCCTTTCTTCTTCAAGTGTTGTTGATGCCATTGGTGGAGAGATGATTTGAGATGTCTGCTCTTTCCTTTTATAGTCATTTCTCTTGCACAAGAATCATCTCTACCTGAGGTTCAGGAGACAGAGAAAGTCTGTGTGAACAGGAACCTTGAACTGTTTCTTTGTCAAAATGTAGATGTTTTTTGCCCACGTCCTCTCTCCTGCCAAAGAGTGGCCACTTAATCAGGTGATGATTCATTTGATCTTGTTGACACCTGGCTGAGGTGTTGGCTAGCCTTTTGTCTCTGGGGAACTGGGTCGTGACTGCTTTCCAGAACATGTTGAAACATGTCCCAGTAATATCGCACAATAGAATCCCAGAACTTTACATACAGTGTTGCCACAGGTATTTTACCAGGACACTGATGGTCAGCAAATCATGAGTTTTCAAATGATACCTCACAAGGCATACTTTATACAAAACATATCATAATTCTTTTAAAGGGGTGA
This sequence comes from Emydura macquarii macquarii, assembly GCF_026122565.2. Taxonomy (NCBI): domain Eukaryota; kingdom Metazoa; phylum Chordata; order Testudines; family Chelidae; genus Emydura; species Emydura macquarii. The sequence continues at coordinate 9,283,369 of NW_027132342.1, read as the reverse complement.
ACATAGGCTGTTACACTGGGTAAATAGGTAAGCAATAGACATGGTATATGTAGTAATCAGGCTTTGTGTGTGTGCATGTGACTGTCTTGATAATTACTGTGTCTTCATTAGCACTTTCGTTGGTAAAACTCATGTCGGTTAGGGGTGTGGTTTTTTTACCCATGACTGACATGAGTTTTACCGATAGACGTACTGGTGTGGACAGTGCTATGTTGGCAGGAAATGCTCTCCTGCCAACATAGCTACCGCTGCTTATTGTGGGGTGGTTTAATTATGAGCTGTCTCCCCTCGGCATAGAGCAGCTACACGGGAGACCTTACAGTGGCGCAGCTGCAGTGATACAGCTGTGCTGCTGTTAGGTCTCTAGTATAGACATAGCCTAAGTTTGTGCTATGTTGCATGGCTCTTTTTTCCTTTATTTTTTTATGCAGAGTTCATGAAAGTGAGGGACTACTGTGAGCCAAGCATATCGCATGCACGTGCTTTGCAAATTTCCCTGTGCAGTTTGCCAGTGCTATTTCATCCTCACTCATCCTGTGCTTTCACCTTTCAGCCTGTTTATGAGCCCAGAATGTCAATGATTAAGTGGCTAGATGTTAGGATGAAATAGAATAGCTTTGACAGAGCATGGGAACTTGAACCCAGGTCTTTAGAATGCTTCTTTTAGCTTCCCACACTATAGTGTTCTGACAGAAGTGGTGACTTGATTTAAGCACAATCAAACTCCCATTAAACTCTGTATACTCCCATTGACCTTAATGGGAGTTGGATAGGCCCATAAGACCTGAGAACATCTGTTAAAAGCTAATACAACAATAGAGAGTCTAAACTAAATGCAGTTAAAGTTATTATTTATTTGTATTACAGTAGCACCTAGAGGTCCCAGCCAAGATCAGGCCCCATTGTGCTAGGTGTATAAACACATAGCATGAGACAGTCTCTGACCTGAAGTGCTTACATTCTAAATTGACTGACTGACAAAAAGTAGGAGAAAGGAAATATGGTTATCTCCCTTTTACAGATGAGGAACTGAATTACAGAAGGATTAAGGCCCAAATCCTCAAAGGTATTTAGGTGCCTAACTCCCATTGATACCTTTGAGGATCTAAGCCTAAGTGACTTTCATGAGTCGTACAGGAAGTTTGTGGCAGTGCTAAAAACTAAACTCAGATCTCCTGAATCCCATTCCAGTGATGTAACCACTAGACCTTCGCTCCTCTTTGTCAAAAAAGTCCCAACTGGAGAAGACATAGACGACAAACCAGTTCAAGTTTTAAATAAGATTGGTGAGAATGTTGGAGAGGGGAATAAATTTGAATGTAACCACAATTTAGCAAGACTATAAAGATAACACGTTAAGAGGAAGAAAGAATAAAGGGGAGAACATCGCTACTGAAAAGTCTTGTAACTTCCTGGGACAATTAATAACCATGGCCTTTTGTCACCTTGTTTTCTGATGGCAGGGGAAAGGCAGCATCTGTGGTAATTCTGTGCTGGACTAGAAGTTGATATTTTAAGGAAAGACCAGATTCAGTCAGCTATGAAGAATTATAGATGCTGAAAGCAGTTAATATCTGCACCACACTAGCAAATCTCTGTTGAGAGCTATGGTCCTTGTGATCCTTTGTAGTAATCTGTGGGACAAAGGTATCTTTTGATGCTCTGTAATAGAAAGAGTGTGAGAGACAGGACAAAAGGTACCAACAAGAAACTGATATATGATAATTAGGTTATAAAACAACTCCTTAATGAGACTTATACTTGCAGTGCAATCTCATGATTAAAACACCACTAGTGATAGTTATTCTAGTATAAAAATAAATATGCAGAGTGCCACAGAGGTAAGCAGGTGCTGACATAGTCATTTAAAAAAAATACTGGCACCAAAAGAAGTTGGGTTTGAAGTCTAAATAACCAGATCTTCCTCATCTACTCAGCATCAAGTAAATCTTGATACGTAGTGAAAGAACAAAAACATTAGGGTAGAACAGTGATTTGGTCAAGATTGTACAGGCAACATTTCTTACCCTGAGTATAATGTTCCGTGCAACTTTGCAGTTATAAGAGAGCCAGGTTCTTCCCCTTTACTCACACTGTGTAGTACTTGGCAAGTAGTCTCACTGATTTCTAAGAGACTACTTGCAGATTAAGGTGGTACTCAGTGTGAGTAAGAGTGAAAGAATTTGGCCCTAAAGGATTAATAATCTGGGATCTCCTGATAGAGATGCCTCTACCTGAGACATGGTATGGGATGCCCCTGAAAAATTCAACAGTTTGTGGGAGGATATGGTGGAATTTGTTGCCTCATAGGAAGACTTCCACACCTGCAGACTGGGGTGGGGGGGGGGGGGGGGAGGAGGATGGGTAGGGCAGGAAGGGAAGAGAGCCAAGAGGGTTATTTTGATTAAGGTAAATACCCAAGTTAGTTAAAGCTAAAATATAACTGCCTAAAAATGCTCTTCTCAGTGACTTGCTTTTTCAGGTAATGAAGAGTTTGGAAGTCTGATATCCCCTGAATATTTTTGCTTGCCATACTGTCTGGATAGTTCTTGATAACAGGCACCTTCTGGCACATGGCAACATGTCTGATTTTTTCCTCTCTGCATCCGTCTTTTTCTCCAGCACCTTTCACTGCTCCCCCAACACTGCTTTCAAAAGGCCTTTTAGACGACTATAAATCACTCATCTCTTGCCATGCTCCCACCAAACGTTATCATTATCGCTCTGACTTGAGCCCTGAAATTTGATTTGTGTGTGTTAGGCTTCCCACCTGCCTCAAGCTGGCATTTTATTCAAATTCTTTCTCAAGAAAACAGTGTGACGTATTCCATCTCCAAAGGGCTGTAGCTTCTTTCACTGTAAAAGAAAAAGAAAATCTTTGTATTTAAGTCATCCACAGACATTGCAAATTGCAGAGAGAGGGAAATACCATTTGCATAGAGTGGAATCTGTTGAAGAAGCTTTTTTATCTGTGTGTTAATACTAAGATGAGTGAGTGAGTGAGCGTGTGTGTATGCTTTTATGCACTGCATTGTCTTCCATCCCCTACCTCTCTTATTGATCCCATATTCTACTACAGTTCTTACAGATGAATGTTTGTGATCCTGTTCCTTCTCTGGTGATACCCAAAGGGAGTCAATAACATTTTATATTTGGGGTTCTGTAGGGTTTTTTTTGTTTGTTTGTTTGTTTTGTTTTGTTTTTTTGTTTTTTGAAGGCGAGGGAGAGTCTTGTAGCCACATTACTTTAATGTATAGCCAGTGTTTCAGGCCTTTGTCATTGGGCCAACCCATATGCTTAAGGTTAAGCCCGTGCGTATGTATTTTCATGAACTGGAGTCAGTAATGAATTAACATATATACCAGAATAGAGCATTCCCTTTCCTCTTTTCCGGATGTATAATATTTCCAGCATTTGCATAGGATGCACGGGCAGGATAACAAATGGCATAGTTCCTTTATGGTGAAATTGTATTGACAATTGCCTTCTTGGTTAGTGACTTTAACTCTATTATTCCCTTGAAATAGCTTTTTGATAAGCTCTTCCTTTCAGTGAAGAAGTGTTTCTGGTGGCCACTGTCTCAGCCTGGGCACTGTTACGTTAAGATGACAGTTTATAGTACATTTCATCATGTCTTGTATTTAGGCAGTGTTAGAATTTGGATTTAGCTGCCAGGTGACCAGAAGAGTGGAAGGGGTGAGACATTCAATATGGTTTGACTTCTCATCATGAGACATACTGGGCCCTTTTCTTAAAGAACTCATGGTTAACTGTTGCATAATTCCTTGCCTGTAGCATTGGAGAACAGATGAGAACTCCCTGGCAAATTTTCTTCTTTACCGTTGAACTTTCAATCCAGGGTCTGAGCACAACTTGGCCATTCTGCTCATGAGGCAGAACGTGCCTGAGTTCTACTTTCACTAAATGATTTCTAGTCCTCTTTTTTGAAAAGTTTCCCTTTTTAATCTTGATCAGCACTCACTGTTTAAATTTGGTGGCTTTCTCAAACCCAGGCCTTGCCTTGCGAAAGAGGTTAGTGCCTGGGTTCCCAGCCCTGCAGAGTGCAGTGTTGCTGGATCCATCCCCCTTGTTTGTTGACATAATTTTCTGGGCTGCCAAGTCTTTTTCCATCTTGCATCTTGGTGCTGTCTCCCACGCTTAGACACATTAACTTAGAATTCCTACACAGACTGGTAGAGCAGCAAGTATTTTAAAAGGCAATGGTATGCCTTGTCTGCTCGCTTTGGTGCCTCTGCGATAATTATCTTACATTTTTATATAGCACCTTTCATCCTGAAGGATCCCACAGCTCTTTCTATACTTGATCCTATCCCAAATGGTGCTGAGTAGCTGCAACTCACATTGACTTCCACTGGGCATTGCAACCACTTGGCAACTCTTAGGATCAGGCCCTTAATAAACTTTTATATGTGAACTATGCACAGGAATCTTTTCCTCCACCACTCAAATGCAACCACCTCCTGAGGTCAAATAGAGCAATGGTTTAGCTATGCACAGCAGCACCATGCACCAGTTTTACATCAGGAAGAGTATGATATTCAGATGAAATTGCAAAGAGAATATTAACAGGCAGATTGTAATTGCCCATGTTGGTTTTTTTTAGCCAGGGTGCCAGCAGGAACAAATAGGCAGTTTTATATCTCATCTGGAAGATGGCACCCATCCCCTTCAAAATATCCCTCTGCTGGGGCATTGGTTCAGTAATGACTTAAGGTATGTTTTCACTGCAGAGCTAACTTTGACTCTTACTCATAACCATTGTCTCATCCAAACACAACCATCTCTCAGCTGAGTGTGGTGTTGCTTTCAACCTGAGCTAGCTGGCCAGCCTAGGCTAAAGCCCAGGTGTTGCCACCCACTTTGCAGTGAGGACTAAAACAGACACTTTGACACAATTCTGTTTTCAAGTGGAGCTGTGTCTGTGTCCATCCTGGTGGTTAGGGTCACTGGCCTGGGCTGGGAGAGATGTAGGATCAAGTCCCTATTGTGAGCAGGGTTTTTATCCCATATCACTTTGAATCAAGCAGAGTGGGGACTTGAACCTGGGTCTCTTACATCCTAGGCCAGTGCCCTAACTACCAGGCTATAAAAACTTTATCAAAACTAGTATGTCTCTGGGAAATAGTTTGTCTTCAATAAAACAGCATATTTCAACAAAATTTCAGTCAGAAATGTTCCAACGAGAGTGAGGACAAGGCTAAACCACTCAAATGCTGATAGTCCTCCAGTGCTTCCCCACAATTCCCCAAGGACCGTATACCCAGATCATCCCTGACAGAGGTTTATCCAACCTTTTCTTAAAAACCTCCAATAATGGGGATTCCACAGCCTCTCTTGGAAGCCTGTTCGAGAGCTTAGCAACCCTTATAGTTAAAAAGTTTTTCTAATATCTACCCTAAATCTCCCTTGCTGCAGATTAAGTCCTTTACTTCTTGTCCTACCTTCAGTTGCCAGTCCTCTTTATAATAACTCTTACCATATTTGAAGACTGTTTTCAGGTCCCCCTTCAGTCATCTTTTCTCAAGACTAAACATGCCCAGTTTTTGTAACCTTTCCTCATAGGTCATAGGTTTTATAAACCTTTTATCATTTTTGTTGCTCTCCTCTGGACACTCTCCAGGTTAGGAGAGATGTGAACAAAGTGTGGCAGCCAGAACTGGACACAGTACTCCAGCTGAGGCCTCACCAGTGCCGAGTACAGTGGGACAATTACCTCCAATGCCTTACAGATGACACTCCTATTAATACATCCCAGAATGATGTTAGCCTTTTTCACAATTGCATCATACTATTGACTCTCATATTATATGTGATCCACTATAGCCCCCACATCCTTTTCTGCGGTACTATTGCCTACCCATTTATTCTCCATTTTATAGTTGTACATTTGATTTCTTCTCCTTGTGCATTGTACTTTTTACTTGTCCTTATTGAATTTCATCTTCTTGGTTTCAGACCAATTTGCTAATTTGTCAAGGTCCTTTTGAATTCTAACCCTGTCCTCCAAAGTGCTTGCAAACATTTCCAGCTTGGTGTCATCCACAAATTTTATAAGCATTCTCCCCACTCCATTATCCAAGTCACTAATGAAAATATTGTGTAGTACCAGACCCAGGATAGATCTCTGGAGGATCCCACCAATATGCTCTCCCAGTTTGGACAGTGAAGCATATCCCAGAGTGGCACATCGTAGTGCAGCTCTAAGAACTGTGCAATGTGCTCGCAAAAGTCCTAGCACCACTGAGGACGCAGTAACTCAGTTATGGCTTTGCAGTGTGGCTGCTCACATCTGGAGTAGGCTCACCCAGGTGCTCAGACCCAGGTGCCAATCCCCTCCAAGTTATTTCTGCAATGAAGACATACCCTTAGAGAGAAGAGTGGCAATTTCTAAACCACCACTTTTTACAGCAATTAGGTGTTCCTTACATATCTACATGCAAGTGCTGACCCAACCCAGCTTAATTTGCGAGATCTGAGCTGCAATTGCTCACTGTGATTTCAGTGTAGACATCCACTTTCTATCTGTCTTGTATGTCTGTAAGCACTTTGGGATGAGGGCTGTGCCTCCTTTTGTACAGCAGGTTGTGGGTACTAGTGGAAACATACTAAATCCATAATAATAATCTTGGGGATGGGGAAAATTGGAACATGCACATACAAAAGAGAGGAGCTAGATAATAGGGAGAGATGGAGAGAGGCATGAGGACCAATGGGGGGAAGGACTACAAGGGAGAGTACTCAAGAAACCTCAGAGCTGGTGATATGTAAAGGAGGATACTGTACTATAAGAGTATGGGGGTAAGAGAGTGGATAATTGAATAAGCTAATTCCTTGAAGTCTCAAGTTCCTTGGCACAAAGGGACAAGGAAAGAAGAGAGAGACTGAAGGACAAGGTGAAGGTGGCAAATAGGTATTAATTTGCAGGTATGAGAGTCAATAAGGAAGGGGAAATAGTGCTGTTATGTGAAAAAGATGGTATTAGTGAAGCAGGCAAGGATGAATTTGTAATGGAAGAAGTGTGCATGGGCCATAGTCAGTGGAAGAGATAGGACAGCGGAGGAAAAGAATGAAAGGTAAAGGAGAAAGTGGAGTTAAACAAATCAAAGAGGGAACTAATGGAGGTGGGAGAGGAGAGTGAAGCTCAGATGTTGATGGATTAGGGTTCAGAGAAGGGCTGGAAGAATAATCAGGGGAAAAGTTAAAGGGAATAAAATGATGGTGAGAGAGAAAAAATTCAAGAACCCATTGTTTTCTTAGTTTCTTTGCTTTTAAGCTTTCCTTGCATGTCTTCCCCTGCATCAATCCCACCAACCCTCACTCCCCCCATACTCACTCTACATATAAGAGGGCAAGCCGTTCAGCCTCCTCTGTAGCACAAGCCATTTCTCCTTCTACCAGACTCCATGGCAGTCTCTCCACAGGCCCAAGGATCTATGAGTAGGAAGAGGTGGTGGGGTGGGGTGGAAACATTAGATAACAGAAGCTATGTGCAGAGCCTCACATGTGCTGGAGATCCTTTAAAGGGGTTCCCAAGAACAGGTATGGCTAGAGAGTCACACCACCAAGACCCTGAGCCCACAAGGTCCATAGGTTTGTATGTCAAGCCCTGGTTTATTCTATGGGGGATAGTAGGGAATGGCCCCCATGCTGAAAAAATTGGACAAATCTTATAAGATTCTTCTTGTAGAATTTCCTAGCCCCTCCACATATATTTCTGCATGGGAATCTGGTCTGACTGTGTTAGTGAACGGTCAGAGGGAGCAGTGGTTGAAATATAAAATTTTAAAATGAGTTGCTCAAAACAGCCTAAGAAAACAGGGGTAACAGTATATGCACTATAACATATACAGTAAACTTGTGTGTGTCTTATCTACTCACAAGTGTGGTCTGCATGTAAAATATCTGTGTGTGTGTGTGTACACGAACCTCAGGGATAAAGGAAAATGACCCACTGTCATAGAGCATTGTGCAATGATACTTACATAGTAAACTATTTATACAGTTACTAAACTGTTTATAGAATTAATCAGTTATTTAGCTAATTCTGAACCTTTGTTGCATTATCAACAGACCCTAGTTTGATAGTGTCATTGGTACCTTGCTCCTCCTCTCACACACAGCAGCTGTAGTGAATCTTTCTCCTTTTTGATTGGGATGTCTCTGCTTCCATATAGATCCCTTCACTCTGTGATGCTATGAGGGGAAAATTACTACTTTCTGCTTTAAAGCGCTACAGAGAGCACAGCATCAGGTTGCTTTCAATTGTTCCTGCTGTGAGCTGTACAGTTACTGTGTGCAGCACCCTCCTGTGGTGTCTCATTGCTTTTACTAATTTAGTTTCACTTTCTTCTCTGTTCTCTTTTTATAAAACCCGTGTTCTGTAACTGACTCGTGAGTGTAAGCTGAGAGAAAGGGTTTAATCATGTCCAATAGTGAGTGATTCATGTGATACTGTTAGCTTTCTTCATTGTTGTTATTCTTTGGTCTTGGCTCTATCCCCTGATCTCCAAATCCGTAGTCTGTATGCCATCAAAAACTGTACTGATCCACTTTGATTATCTGAATCCTGTGTTCAGTTACTGAGGGGTGGAACGTGTTACTGAAGGAAAAAGCTTTGTGAAGAGGCAGATCTTGAAGATCATCTCATCTGTGAAGAGGCTAAGCATCTCCACACTGGACAGCTTCTTAGTTCTGAGCTGTAACATCCTTGTTACTACAGTCCTGAAACCTCTTTTGAGCAGAAACAGTCAATCATGGTAAAATGTATGCAGTGTTTTTGTTACATGGATGGTAATCCCCAGTATCAGCAACCAGATGAAAGATCTCATTCTGGAACTTGATTTGGAGTCATATCTCCAGAAGTGAAAGCCAAGTTCATGAAGCCATTTTAGTTCCTAATTTATTCTCTATAGGTTCTTATACTTCACCCATCACTGTAGTATCAAAGTGCCCTCCAGAAGTGCATTACACAACGTGACTAACATCTGTCACATATTGTTTGTTTTCTCATCCTCTTCCCAGGAGGGAGAAGTGTGTGCAGTGGAGTGCCTTGTTTTGGTTGGTTTTTTTTTTCCTTCTCTCTCTCACACACACACACACACACACACACACACACACACACACACACACACACACACACACACACACACACACACACACACACACACACACACACACACACACACACACACACACACACACACAGAGCTATGTGTTTATATTAGAGAAGGTGAGGTCAAAGAAATGCATCTTGCAGTTGGAGTGGATGGAGGTGAGGTTTGGATGACCCTTAGTTCCCAGGAGAATTCATTCCACAGTCTGACCAATGCTGAAGGAAGCACTGTTTCCCACACAGACAAGCTTTACTCTTATTGTTGTGAGTTCCATTGTGCCAAAGGAGTGGCACTGTCGACCACGGTCGCCTTCCTGGAGCTTTAGGTGCTCTTTTAGATATCTTGGACCTAGGCCATAGATCTCCTTCAATATAAGGATCAAGACCTTGAAAGTGATTTGAAATTCTATAGAAAGCCAGAGGGCAGGTTTTCAGAAAAATCCAAGAGGATGAGAATTGTTGTCTGCCCTCTATCCATTGACAGGAAGAAATCATCCATCATGGCTACTAAAGCAGTCTCAGTTCCATGTTCTGGGGTGAATCCAGATTGTGCCAGGTCTAGTATATTAGCTGCAATTAGATGAGATTGTAGTTGGCCTTTGACTGGCTTCCCTGTAGGTTTGCTCAGATATGGGAGGTTTGACCTTGAGAAGTAGTTGGCTAGACCAGATGTTTCCAGAGTGGGTTTCTTCCATGTTGGTCAGATTGCTGTATGTTTGAAAGAGGAAGAGGAGATTCCTTCTCTGAATGATACATTGGCTCTTTTGCTGAGGCGTGGCACCAGTTGTTCATGACTTTCTTTACAAGCCATGAAGGGTCAGACTCACAAGTCTTTGTATTTAATTTCACCACCTGCCTCAGCCCCTTACACTTTGCTGCCCTGGTTTGGCTCTTTGTTCTTCCTCTAAATCTCAAACTAGGAATGGGATAGGGCACCTTTTTGACTGACAGCTGAAATACAATAATAAAATATAAACACTTTATTCCATTATGAGGGACTGTTCACCTATGTGTCCTAACATGAGAAATTAGTTTTCAGATTACTCTTTGTAACTCCGCACTGGACCATTTGTTCTCTTCAGGTACAAACTGACATTTTATTATAGTACAAATGAAGCTCTTCTGTTTTCTTTATGAAGGCAGACACAATTAAAGATAGAAAGTTTAATAAATGTGTGTTTTGAAAAACAGCCATGCCAGAACTACACTGAGCTGATATGTCTCCAACTCTTATGATCACTTCAAGAATATTGCTTCCTTCAGATGATGATGAATTGCTACTATGTATCACTGTAAAGAACAAGAATGGGTGAGAGTGAAAGGAGAGAAAAAGACAAAAGACTGACAGAAAGGCACTAACCAAACAGTGTTTTGCAAAGTCCTCATGGAAATTCATAGCTTGATACCTTTCAGATCCTAAAAGTATGGGAGATGGAGTGATTTCAATTAAAATGGTATTTGTATGGTTCAGTGTGAAGTTGGTCATTGCCTTTTTAACACATCAGAAGTTGAAATCTAGAAATGTACAGTATTTTGTCAGATTAATTGGAGAGGGTGTGTTTTTCTAATACTTCTTAACTTACACTGAACATCCAGCAAGACTAGTAGGACTGACAAAAAATGGGTTTTTTAAATGGTCGCTGAGTACGATGTTGTAAAGTAAATAAATTAACATAAGAACCATGTGAAGTTTTAAGATTTTTACTCATTTCAAAGCTAACTCAAGTTTTCCCTTTTCTTGTTACAAATGTAGTTTTAAGGAATTTTTAGATTGGATAACTGAAAATTTGAAAGGGAAAAATACAATGGAAAGAAAAGGTACAATTATATGGCAACTATTAATATAATTTGAATATAAAAAAGAGTTCTTATCCCTGCTTCTAGGTACTACTTACTAATTTTTTCTTAAAAATTAATACATGCATACAAATGAATTCCTTGCCAGTTTAAGTTAATTAAACTCTTTTTATTTAAGGAAATGTGTAAACTTCTCTGTGGAACACTGAAAGAGTCCACAAGCTGGGTGGGGTGGGGAGAAGTGAAAAGAGGGGGAGGAAAAAAATGTAGATTTTTAAGTAAATCTAAAAAACGTTTTCTAAAATAAACAGTACAGTTCTAATTTTCACACTAACTGTTTTGGCCACTTTTGCATGGTCTTTATTGGTCTGGGGTATTTACAAATACAAGTTCCATTAATGTATAGATTAATTATGAAATATATGGAGCACCAGATCCAACATGTCCGCTATTGTCTTTGGAAGAGTTTTGGTCCTGACCTGAATTTCACAATTTAGGTTTTTCTCTTTGAGAACCAGATTTCCACATCTGAACGCCTTTGAACAATGAAAAAAAACTGATTCAGAACTTATTCTGGATCTGAACTTCATTACTTAAGTCCATTTCCAATACTAATAGAAAGTATGTTCAAAACTGCTTCCTCAAACACACAGTGAAAAATTGACTGCTTAAATCATATTCTGATTGCTTGGTCAGTCATTGGGTCAAATTATGCTCCCAATATAGTCAATGAGATTTTTTATATTGATTTCAGGGAGAGCCAAAGTTTGCTTCTATGAGTAATATCTAGAGTAAACTTGGGTTTGCATTATAATTTAGTCACTACATATCTTTCTGTGGTCTCCCCCAATCCTGAGTCTGTCCCCACCCTTTTGACTGTTACTGTCTTCCTTGTGCTTTGTCTAAGCTTTAGGTTCAAATCCTGATTCTGTTTAAGTCAGTGGCAAAATTCCAATTGGCATCAGTGGGGCCAGGATTTCTCCCTTAGACTGTAAACTCTTTTGGCAGGGACTATCATCTTGTATTTTCTGAGTTGCTTAGCACTGTTTTGTATGGTAGGTAAATCATCATCATCATCACCACTACCATCACATTTTTACTGAGATATGCGAATACGACAATGGCAGGTTTAATACCCTTCTGCCTTCCTGTATTTGAAATACTGCCCCCCTAATAGTATCACTTCTAAAAGGTGCAGAACATCTGAAAGTAATGCTTCAATCTCAATTGAATGACCATTGCTAAATTTGAGATGCTATATCCTTAGCTACTGCACCAATGAAGGCAGCAGAACAGCTAGCAGAGATTATGAGCTAGGCAAGTGACAAGATGATATTGACTCTGTCAAGATAAACAGACCTTGTTTATGGGTAGACAGTGCCCAAGTAAGACATAGGCTATGTCTACACTACAGCTTATGTCAGCTGCATGTCTACATGACAGCTTATGTCAGTGAATAAACCACCCCCCGTGAGTAACGTAAGTTACACCGCCATAAGCACCAGTGTGGACGCCTCTATGTTGGCAGCAGAGCTATTTCCCATATAGAGCATCTTCACCAGATGTGCTGTATGTGTAGACAAGCCCATAGTTGAATGCCTTATTGGAGCTGAGCCCGGTGTTCTAAAGTCCCCCACACAAAGTTTGCTTCCCAGCTGCATTTTCAAGAGTAGCCATGTGGGAGTAGGTTTTTGACTGACCCAGGAGCTTATTTAAAAATTTAGCAGTTCAAACCATATCAGCTCATATCTACAGATATTATGTGTAGCAGAACACAAGCTATCTGTAGAGGAATTCTTACAAGTGGCACTGTTTTTGAGGAGACCCATTGTGAATAAGTAAAAACACAATTTTAAAAATAAGAAATATAATGTGTTCACTTATTTGCACTATTATAGGTAACGTTTTAAAAATTATTTATAATACTTCATAATGTATTGGATCCTCCTTTTGGTTAAATCCATTATAAAGTATGGGCTACTTGCAAAATTAAGGATCAGAGCTAGATTTGTATTTTAACATGGCTAAGTTTGAGGATGTTCATATCTGAGATGTACTTAACTCTTTTTTTAAAGTTTTATACATAATTATACTAAAAAAATATGCAGTGCATTTAAAATCTATTACAATTTTGGCTATGCAAGCTAATAATCCATTCTGCTTCATATAGCTTTAAACATAAAACATAGTGAGTCTCCATTTGAAAAGCCTGTGTATTTTGCACTTTGGAAAGGCACATAACTATCACTTAGGTGATGAATATTTCAGTAAAGGAGCTGGCATTGAACAAGGTGATGCTATTTTCTTTTTATGCCACTAAGACTGCTTAAAAGGCTGCTTTGCTCTGGTAGTCCAAGGGGCAGAAAACTCTATAGCAATACACTGGCTTTACAGCAGGTATTGTGGCCAGCCAAATACATTTAAGCAACTTTAGGGTAGTGACCTTGTTTTCAGAAGTGCAGAGCTGCTGGGTGGAAGTAAAGGGGAATCAAACAGGCAAGCTGGTGCTTAGCCACCAGGTTACTTCTGTCAATAAGCAGGAGAAAGGTCAAAGAGGGGAGCATGTAGCAAGTGCCTCATGTGCATAACGAGTATTGTGAGCACATGCCCATTCTCCACCTACATCCCACATGCTACTTTCGCTGCACTGTTGAATGTAAGTAAGCCCCACGCAGGGGGCGTACAACCTTTTCCCACTCATTGCAGAGGAATACTTGGAGCGCTTAAGCTTACAGCATATGTAGCCTCCATTCATGCTTGCACTGGAGTGCTACTGCCTTGTGCTCTTAGCCACGCACTATGTGCTTGGAGGATAAGTATAAGGAAAGGTGAGTATGACTTGGCCCACTGTGTTGTATTAAGTTGATAAATTTAGGCTTTTTCTGCTATTTTGTGTGTGAGGTTCATGTCTGGGATGCTCCAAAAGATAATCCCTACAGTTTTAACTTTCCACATGTTGTAGTGTTTCTTGTACTTCTCTGTGAGAGCAGGCTAAAAACATCCAGTGAAGACAATCAGCTGTATTACAATGAATGAAAGGAGATACCTACTTCTCAGTTTTGGTTTCAGCCTTGTGTTAATGATTAATCTGAAATTGCTTCAATGCATCCTGAAGCATATGAGACAGTCCTACACAAGCAATGGGAGTTTGCCTGCTTGAGGATTGGAGAATCAGCTTGTGGTGAATGATCAATTTTCTGCTTATGGTGAAATAATAAGTGAATTACACACACAATAATGACACCAGAGGAAGACTTGCTATTTCCAGAAGGAGAGAAAAAAAGGGTCTCTTTAGACACAGCATCAAATATGTCTCAACATAAATACTGAGTATAACTGGAAAAGTCTTTGAACATATTTCCTTCTCTTCAAATGGGCTAGTTAATATTTTACATCGTTCTGCTTCTTGAGGGTGATTTACTTTTAAAAATGATTATTTTTGTAGTACATACCTTGGAGTAGTACAGGAAGGTTAATTTCTTTCCCCTTAATTTCTTAAAGGTGTAGCAACTTTTTCTGCCTCATTAGTGCTAGCCATGCTGATATTTGTTTTGGTTCTTTCCAGTCTATTCCTTGGGCTGTTATTAATTCTTCATTAAAATTCCTCTGTACTGTCCCTATCTGATATTTTCATGTCTGATATTTTGATATTGCTATCTCCATCAGACTATCATCCTCAAAAAATCATCCTCTATTATTTATATGTTATACATTCATGCTCTGTTGCTCTTTCAGATTATTAAATGGATTCATGTGTGGGTGAGACAGAAGGAAGCAGTTAGATTATTGAATCGCAAAGCTTCCAAACTCTATTGATATGGGGAGGAGGAATACAAATGGTAGAACATGTTAGACATATGAGGGTATCTGGGCTGAAGTAAGAAGAAATGCAAAGGAAAAACCCTACCGTGTTTTTTCCTAAAATTTGTGTGCATTCTGGAATTAACTATAAGTTCTCTCTTTTAAATGACTTGGGGATTTAGGCTCTGACCTTGATACACTTATGCACATGCTTAATTTTATTTATAGCAATAGTCCCATAGAAATCAAAATCAAGGTGACTCTTTCTGTGTGTGAAATTAAACAAGTATGTTTGCAGGATTGGAGTGTAACTGAGAACAGACGCGTAGGAAAGAATTGCCATAAATGGACAGACTAATGCTCTATTTACTCTGCTACTTTGCCTCTTGGAATGGCTATATCAAATGTATCCGGGCAAGGTGAAATGCCCCCATAATGCACCTAATTGGCTGTGCAATAGGCTATCATCAGAGCAATCTAAAACAAAGCAAAATATTTGCTATATTTCAAGTTTTTTCTTTTGTTCTTTTTTTTTAGAAATCATAGACAAACTCTAAGATTTGGTTGTAACAAATAAACGAAAAGAAAAAGTATATAGAGTTAAATCATTATATGGAAATGAGTGGCAAACTTTTTATTCGCTTTAATAGTGCAGGATTAGCCCCATAATAGCTAATTTAATTTTATTTAGTTTTCTAATATTTTTTGTTAATTGTTGCTTCTCATATGTGGTTTCCCATTGTCTCATATGGGTGACCTTGCCCACTGCACAGTCTGTCTCTGAGATTTAGGTAGTTAAGAGTGGCTTAATTTGATTAGTGAGTAGTATGTTTCAATGAAAAAGTAAATTTCTAATAAGGGAAACACACTTTTAGAAAGCCAGAAGTAAAACCTTAGAATTCCCACAAATGCCTCTTTTTTTTCTAATGCTTTCTAATTCCTTGTGAATCCAATCATACCCTGGGTCCAGTTACTTCTCCATTGAAGTCAGTTGCAAAATTGCCACTGGCTTTTAATCTGAACAGGATCCAGCTTCATAGAAGAAAATTGTGATAAGGTCCAATGTTTTTCAAAAGTAAAGGTTTCTAGAAATGAGGCTGCCAGAGATTTAAGCAATGCAAGTAATTTCCTGAACCTTGTGAGCAATGGTTTCTCCTTCCGTTCACATCTTGGAGTGAATACATTAAAAGGTGTTTCTGAGGGCTGGGGGAAATACAGGTTGTCTGAAATGATTCTCTCAAGGGCTTTCTCTTGCTGAATGGGAGTTTTGTCATTGACTTCAATTCAAGGAAGATCAGGCCCCAATTAGTAGCAACTAATATAGCCAAGCTTTTAAATAATGATTAGTGATTTTGAACGCTTCCATTTTTGAGTGTCCAACCTCAGGCACTATAAAGGGGCCTCATTTTCAGAAGGCTGGTACCCAGTACTTTCTGAATATAAGACTCCTTTAAAGGAACCTGAAGTTTGAAGCTTGAATCACTTTAGAAAATCTTGGCCTATATGAATATCATCTGATCAACATGGGCCTAATTCAATTGCCAGTGAAGTCAATGAGACTATTTACATTTACTTTAATGGTCTATGAGCCTTAGGACTCACATATAACATAAGACAGTTCATTTAGCATAATGAACAGGCAATAGTGGTATTCAAAGGAATGATCATTTATACAGGGTAAAAGCCAAAATATTTTCTAAATCTCCATGACCTTCGCCTTAATTTTTATTGTTCTGTTTGTGAGAATTCTAGGTCTGACTCAGCTTGCTTGAAAACATTTTCCCTTCCTTCTGCAACCACCTTTCAAACACAGAAATAGACTGAAGTGGATAACTGCTCTGGTCTTTCACTCCCAATATGTGAGTTCAACGACAACGTGTTTTCTTAATGGAATGACTTAGGTGGTCTCAGATCAGATCCCAGTTGAGCATAGACTATATTATAAAACCACTGTATATGAATTCAGTGGAATTGGCAGTCTTTGCTTGAAAAAGGTCCAGGGCCAACCTCGCATAAAGAATGAATTATTTCTTGTTCCTAGAGAGGGTCTCTTTAGGTCAGGGTTGAAAGCATTGGCAGGCCAATGTAGGGAAGCTTCCACTCCAGCTGCCTGCATTGAAATTAGACTGTGGATAAATAGAGGACTACAGTTTCCAGGACTGCCAAATCCTTAACCTTCATTAGCACAAATATTTGCTCAGAATTATCTAAATATTACCTTTTCAATGTCTCCTATTGTATTACGTTACTAGAACAATATTCTTTTATGATAGAATCCAGAGATTGCTTTTTAATGGATGCACAGTAGCATGCAAAAGGTACACAAGAATATGGATCACAGTGGGGATATCAAAAAGATAATTTTCTGAATATTTCTCCAGGTATTTCCTCTTGCTGTATGGATGTTGGTATATGGTAAGAGGTAGCAGGGATTTTTCCTCTTTAAAATAAACTAGGAGGCCAACAGGGACTCATAACCCAACTTCAAAAAACTGCTTTCTTAAGCCACTCCTTATGATTAACTAGGAATCTCTGGAGGCCTGGGTTAGTCTGTGGTCTTGGCAGAGTTTCTGCTGGCCCACCAGGCCTGATTCAAGCACAGGTAGTCCTAGGCATAAATAACTCTGATTTTAATGAAAAAGATTTATGTGATCATAAAGAAAATGTTTCCCACTGAGCCAATTCTGTACATTGCTTAATACCCAGCACCATATGCAAACTGAAATAGTGTCAATTATTTTTTATTATCTCACCACATAAACAATAGAGATGATTTTGAATAACACCGTTTCTACATTCTATGTTAAGTGTCCAAAACTTAACTATCAAACACACACAAACTTTCAATTGCTCCTCAACATGTTACTTGCAGCAAATTCACTAACAATGGAAAAGTGGAGGGGAAAAATCCCACAAATAAATAGATAGAAGATAGTTGACCTACATATGTACACAGGAAAGAAAAATTCAAAATAGCATACGCTCCTATTTTCCGTTCATAACCACAAGAAATTAATATGCAGTGCAGCATGTTCACAGGGATAGGTGGTGAAAAGTGAGAGTACCATTTTAAGATAGGATGATCAGATACAAATAGGCCCAAGTGTAAAAGGAAGTTTTCTTCAAAACCGACTTATATCACCCACAAAAAGAGTTTAACCGTAAATAAAAGGCACTTGATCTCTACCAAACAGACAGCTTCACTGGCAACTTTTCAGGAGCTTGAGGACCATGCCCTAACCTGCAAAAACTGGAGTAGATTGCACCCATGGTTATTCTACAGTCACAACTGTGGTTCACAAAAATTTAGATCTCAGTATGCAGTGTTCCACCTTGATATGAAAGGCTTTCCATTGAGATGAAGCTCAAGCATCACAAGTAGGGTCATGTAATCTTTGTGAGCCACACTTCAGTATTCAATACAAGGTTAGTCATGGATGCTGGTCTACCACAAATTGCCCCTGCTGAAAGTACACTTCTGCCAGGAAATTATTACTCTGTTGGTAGAGTACAGGAATGAGGGAAGAACAATAGGTATGGAGGATGACAGGAGCATAGCTGGAGCTTGTCTCTATTCTTGTTACTCACGCAAGATACCTCAAAAAAAATGACTGACCTTGGAGGAGCAGAGAGTTCTTTGATTTGCTCAACAGTGACTTCCCTTACTAATTTTAAAAGTATCATTGATAGGAATCTGCCTAATCCTTTGCCAAAACTGTTGTGTGGTTGAGTTAGGGCCTTAAGAATACAGTTTTTATAAAGCACCAGAGAACTGGCAATCCTAATGGTTACAACATAGATGGTGAAAAAACTCTTTATCCCTTATAGGCAGAAGTCGGGATAGTTTTTAAAAAGGCCAGGAGCAAACTCTTGGCCCCAGTGAAGTTAGTGGAAGTTTTGCCATTCACTTTCAGTGGTGCCAGAATTTCACCCCAAGTATTTGATGAGGACACAGCACATTGCAAATCTGTTGCTCTTATAATGATGCTTACCAGTGTACCTCCTTGATAGAAATATTTTACTATGTTTTGTTTTAGTAACTAGTCAAGTATTTCTTCAGAAAACCACATTGTTAAAGCAGCAAAAGTAACATAATGATTTGCATTGACATGAACTCAGTAGCACTTATATAACAAATAGCTGACGCATTCATCATATAAATGTTAAAAGTTCATTTTTAAAGATTTATTTATTTATTGTACAGAGGACAACATATAGTTCATAATTTTGATGGGTACAGTTAAAAATGAAATACAATTATATACAGCACAGCCCTGTTGCATCTGACAGTATCAAGATAGACCCAAAGCCAGTAGGTAAAGGGGAGTTGGTAAATTGGAAAAGCTACAAGAGCATGCTTTGAATCTGGACTGGAAGTCCAATGTGAGAGGGCATGAGCGAGTGTGGGTGGTCCAGTGGTTAGGGGTCTAGTCTATTGCTTGGGAGAGTCAGGTTCAGTTCCCTGCTGTGCCATAGACTTCCTGTGAGACCTTGGGCAAGTAATTTAGCCTCTTGGTGCATCAATTCCTCCTCCATCAAGTGAGGATAATAGCACTGACTTACCTCATAGGGGTGACCTGAGGCTCAATACAATAAAGACTGTGAAGCACTTGAAGTTCTACTGACACAAAATGCAACATAAGAGCATTTTATATATACATTTAAATATAAATGAACAGTCAGAGGATTCATTTTTGGAAAATCCAAATATTTGGGGAAAACCCCCCAAATATTTTAACAGTTCATGAGGCTCCAAACTTACTTCATCCAAATGCTTCTGAAATTAGCCAGGGACAAATATGGGAAACAGACAGATGTTGCCTGTGGCCACATGACACAGAAGTTGTTTTTAAAAAAGGCAACTGGAGCCAAATTGGAGCCAAAATCACTTGCATGTGGGGCTGGATACATTTGTTTTACAAACCTCAGATTGGAGGATACCATGGTAGCACTGCATCCAAGGACCAGTCTCCTTAGTCCTGTGCAGAGATACCAGGTTTGGACATTTAAATCTTTGAGCAAACTCCTGCCCTTTTGCTTTACAAATGCAGTCTACACACAGTGCATTCTCCTTACCCTCTTTTAGAATCATAGAATCATAGAATATTAGAGTTGGAAGGGACCTCAGGAGGTCATCTAGTCCAACCCCGTGCTCAAAGCAGGACTAACCTCAGCTATATCATCCCAACCAGGGCTTTGTCAAGCCTCAGATTAAAAACCTCTAAGGATGGAGATTCCACCACCTCCCTAGGTAACCCATTCCAGTGCTTCACCACCCTCCTAGTAAAAAACTTTTTCCTAATGTCCAACCTAGACCTCACACCCTGCAACTTGAGACCGTTGCTCCTTGTTCTGTCATCTGCCACCACCGAGAACAGCCTAGCCCCATCCTCCCTGGAACCCCCTTTCAGGTAGTTAAAAGCCGCTATCAAATCCCCCCCCTCACTCTTCTCTTTTGCAGAGTAAACAAGCCCAGTTCCCTCAGCCTCTCCTCATAAGTCCTGTGCTCCAGCCCCCTAATCATTTTTGTTGCCCTCCGCTGCACTCTCTCCAACTTGTCCACATCCTTTTTGTAGTGGGGTGCCCAAAACTGGACACAATATTCTAAATGTGGCCTCACCAATGCCGAATAGAGGGGAATAATCACTTCCCATGACCTGCTGGCAATGCCCCTCCTAATGCAGCCCAATATGCCATTAGCCTTCTTGACAACCAGGGCACACTGCTGACTCATATCCAGCTTTTTATCCACCGTTACCCCCAGGTCCTTTTCTGCAGAGCTGATGCCCAGCTCGTCGGTCCCCAGTCTATAGCTGTGCATGGGATTCTTCCTTCCTAAGTGGAGGACTCTGCACTTGTCCTTGTTGAACCTCATTAGATTTCTTTTGGCCCAATCCTCCAGTTTGTTTAGGTCACTCTGTATCCTATCCCTACCCTCCAGGGTATCTACCACTCCCCCCAGCTTAGTGTCGTCCGCAAACTGCTGAGGGTGCAATCTACCCCATCCTCCAGATGTTGAACAAAGATGTTGAACAAAACCAGCCCCAGGACCGACCCCTGGGGAACTCCGCTTGTGACCGGTTGCCAGCTAGACATGGAGCCATTGATCACTATACGTTGAGCCCTTGCTCTAGCCAGTTCTCTATCCATTTTATAGTCCATTCATCCAACCCATACTTCTTTAACTTGCTGATAAGAATACTATGTGAGACAGTATCAAAAGCTTTGCTAAAGTCAAGGTATATCACATCCACCGCCTTCCCTACATCCACAGAGCCAGTCACCTCATCATAGAAAGCAATCAGGTTGGTCAGGCATGACTTTCCCTTCGTGAATCCGTGTTGACTGTTCCTGATCACCTTCCTCTCCTTCAAGTGCCTTAAAATGGATTCCTTAAGGACCTGCTCCATGATTTTTCCAGGGATTGAAGTGAGGTTGACCGGTCTGTAGTTCCCTGGATCCTCTTTCCCCCCTTTTTTGAAGATGGGCACTATATTTGCTTTTTTCCAGTCCTCAGGGACATCCCCCTGTTGCCACGAGCTTTCAAAGATAATAGCCAATGGCTCTGAAATCACCTCAGCCAACTCCCTCAGCACCCTCGGGTGCATTGCATCCGGCCCCATGGACTTGTGAATGTCCAATCCTTCTAAATAGTCTTGGACCCGTTCCTTCAGCACTGCGGGATGTTCGCCTCCTTCCCATTCTGTGCCACCCAGTACAGCAGTCTGGGAGCTGATCTTGTCTGTGAAGACAGAGGCAAAAAAGGCATTGAGTACCTCAGCTTTCTCCACATCCTCCGTCACTAGGTCGCCCCCTCATTCTCTAAGGGGCCCACACTTTCTCTAATCTTCCTCTTGTGGGCAATATGCCTGTAGAAACCCTTCTTGTTCCCCTTCACGTCCCTTGCTAGCTGCAACTCCAATTGCGCTTTGGCCTTCCTGATTTCATTCCTGCACGTTCGAGCAGTGTTTATATAATCCTCCCTAGTCATCTGACCAAGCTTCCACTTCTTGTAATCTTCTTTTTTGTGTTTAAGTTCGCCAAGGACATCTTTGTTAAGCCAAGCTGGACGCCTACCATATTTGCTATTCTTTCTGCACATCGGGATGGTTTGCTCTTGTGCCCTCAATAAGGTCTCTTTAAAAAACAGCCAGCTCTCTTGGGTTCCTTTCCCCCTCATATTAGCCTCCCAGGGAATCCTGCCCATCAGTTCCCTGAGGGAGTCAAAGTCCGCTTTTCTGAAGTCCATGGTCAGTATCCTGCTGCTCTCCTTCCTTCCTTTCGTCAGGATCCTGAACTCGACCATCTCATGGTCACTGCTGCCTAGGTTGCCACCCACTTGTACTTCCCCTACCAAATCTTCCCTGTTTGTGAGCAGCAGGTCAAGAAAAGCACGGCCCCTAGTTGGTTGCTCCAGCACTTGCACCAGGAAATTGTCTGCAACACTCTCCAAAAACTTCCTGGATTGTTTGTGCTCTGCTGTATTGCTCTTCCAGCAGATGTCAGGGTGATTGAAGTCTCCCATGAGAATCAGGCCCTGTGAACTGGAAACTTTCCCTAGTTGAGTAAAGAAAGCCTCATCCACCTCATCCTCCTGGTCTGGTGGTCTGTAACAGACACCCATCAGGACATCACTCTTATTGTTCTTGCTTCTAAGCTTAACCCAGAGACACTCAACTGACTTATCTCCAGTTTCATACTGGAGGTCAGAGCAGTCATAGTGCTCTCTTACATACAGTGCAACTCCTCCCCCCTTTCACCCCTGCCTGTCCTTCCTGAACAGTTTATACCCATCCATGACAGCTCTCCAATCGTGAGAGTTATTCCACCAAGTCTCAGTTATTCCAATCATGTCGTAGTTTCTTGACTGTGCCAGGGCTTCCAGTTCTTCCTGCTTGTTTCCCAGGCTTCTTGCATTTGTGTACAGGCACTTGAGATAAGTAGCCGAGTGACCTACTTTCACAGTATGAATCTGGAGGCCTCCCCTGCTGCACCCTCCTCCTTCTGCTTCCTTGCGGTGTCCCTCTTCCCCACTAACCTTTGGGCTTAGGTCCCCGTCCCCCGTCAAAACTAGTTTAAAGCCCTCCTCACTAGGTTAGCCAGCCTGTCTGCGAAGATACTCTTCCCTGTCTTCGTTTGATGAATCCCGTCCCTTCCTAGTAATCCTTCTTCCTGGAACAGCATTCCATGATCGAAGAATCCAAAGCCCTCCCTTCGACACCACCTGCGTAACCACGCATTTACTTCCCCAATGCAACTGACCCTACCTGGGCCTTTTCCCTGAACAGGGAGGATGGATGAGAACACCACTTGCGCTTCAAACTCCTTAATCTCTTTTCCCAGAGCCACATAGTCCGCAGTGATCCACTCAAGATCATTCTTGGCTTTTCCGGAGTTTGATTTTGTTAACAAAAAATAAAATCATCTGAAGATTAGCTCCAACCTCCCCCACTTGGCTGCTCCATTTGATTCATCTCTTAGGACTACTTAGCCAATGTACTAGATCTTCTTTCCTCAGAGAACCACTCCCACCTCTCTTATATCCAGGTGTGATGACAATTTACCTGCCACACTGAGTCAGCAGAACCATCTTAACTCTTTCTCAGCAGAATCAATACCTGCTAAAAGGGTTGGATCTTTCAGGCAAATACTGCCAACTTTTTACAAGGCCTTGGTGAAAATGGGAAAGGTTAAAGAATTATAATTCACTGTAGATCCACTTAAAATAGAGTGGATATAGGGGAGAGCAATCAATCTTTAATGCAGCTTTTTCTGGAATGTCTGTCTGTCAAATTATTATAATATAACTAGGGATGGGCCGAGGTGGTGGTATTTTGGGTTCAGGTTTGGGTTTGATGGTACAGAAATCTCATAAGCAAGATTCCTGCCAATGAGAGCACAAATCTCACAAAATCTGTATTTCGGTTGTATGTGAACCACTCCATTTAATAAAACACATGTGAAACTGGTTCTGAATCCTAGGGTATTAAATCATTTGAAAATCCTAGCTCAAAACTGTAACAGTGCATTTGAATCAGGTAACTTAAATCTGAATTCTTCCTTCCTACCAGAAGTTCAAGTGCTGGTCCACCTCTAAATAAAACACACATTGTGCAATTCTTTTTCATTTGTCATTGAATGATCTTAGAACTGCTACCTGTGCACCAGACAAATCAGTCAATTCTCCAGTTCTAACAGGCCACATGGAGACTGTTTCCATAAATCTTTCTTTGTGAGGCACAAGTATTGTGCACTCTGCATGGAACTAGGATCTGTTAATTTTTTAATTATAAAAATGTGCTTATCCAATGAGCTCTAAATGCATACACAAGCAGGAAACAGCTCTAATGATCTCAAAGCCAAATGGATTCCCACTCCCAAAGAGCTTGGTATCCTCTCTGGGCTCACTTTGTCTCCCACCAGGTGAAGGCCTGATAGAACAGCTGAGATGTTTATCATGCCCTGGAGCCCAGAAAGAAAATGATTTGGGCACAGATTCCAGACTTGAAGTCCTTCCACTCTATCTTCTGCTCCCACCAACTCTCAAGCTTTCAGATCTAGTGATGATTAACAAAGCTTTAGAATTGGTCAAAAACTGTAAATGTGTTTTGTAAAAAATGTTGTTGACACCACATATTTTGTGAATTTTTTTGAAATTATGCAATTTTTTAATTTAAAAAAGAGTGGGGTTTTTTTTCATTTTCAAAGTTTTGGAAGGATGTTTTGCTCTTCTCCCTTTTATGTCTTTTCTGTTTTGCCACTGAAAAGGAATAAGAACTGGGGAAAAGAAGGGCAAAACATTAAAACAGTCAGTTTTTCAGTGTTTGGGATATTTTTCAATTAAAATTTTGCATTTTTTACAGCTACCATTTTTTCACTGGAAAAAAATTTTGAATGGAAAATATCAATCATCTCTAGTAACCTCTTTGGCAGGGCCTCCAAAATAGACATGTAGACCCTCAGCACAATGGGACCCTAATCTCAGGTGAAACTTTGATGCATTTCTGGAACACGATTGATTGATTGATTATAGCTGGTTAATTAATTTATTGATTGATTGATTAATTGTGGTTGATTAATTAATTGATTGATTATGGATGAATAAATAGGTAATGTTTTACATCTGATCTCCAGTGCTGCAGTAGTACAGAGGGAGAGTGGTATTCTCTCAAGTGGTTAGAGAGATTAATTTATGATTTATAAAGAATAAATTGACTGAGTTCATCTCTTTTTCTATCTACAAATTGTCCATGAACAGATCACAATTTTATTATATTGTTTTGTTAAAATTATTTAAATAATTCATTATTAATATTAAAAGCCTCATCATTATTATTTTTACTTTATTAATATGACTAATGCCAGGAGACTTAGGATTCCATTGTGGTAGGCACTGTACAAACATGTAGCGAGAGACAATCCCTGCCGTAAAGATCTTACCATCTAAATAAACAAGGAAGACAAAAAGTGAGAGGAGAAGCAGAGGCACAGAGAGGTTAGGTGACTTGCTCTAGGACTATGCATAACCTATTCTCCTGACCCCATTCTAGCACCCTAAACACTGGACCCGTCTCTCAGTTGAGTACTTTCTCTGAATGCTTCTTAGTCTGTAGCATGTTTATTAGCAGTTTGTTGTGATTTTTGGATCAAAATTATATTGGATTCTACATAGAGGTCACCTCATCTGTTTCTATTTGCCTGATTACAATAGCATAGCTGCAAATCAGGGTTGTGGTGTGAATAGTCACTATTACAAATTCAAAATTTTGCTTTGCACAAATAATTTGTAATGCTCACTTAAAATTTGTTGTTTCAGCGAACAAAATTCTGCCAATACATTTTTTGCTAGAATATTCTTTGAAAAGAAATGTAAAAGGGAAACATAAAGTTAATAAAATTTAATTTAAAAATTCAAGCATATTAAGGCTTTTTTTCAACAATATTTGTCCAATTCTAAGAAGCCAGGTTCAAACCATATGGGGTTTTATTGCTCAAAACTAACATTTGTGTTGACCATATTGATAATGATTCCTGGTAAGTATAGCACCACGTAATAGCAGGGTTTAGACATAATAAGTACCATGAGAATACATGGCTATTTCATCTTCTGAACCACAGTGCAGATACATGGTAAACACTTTTGGACCAACTAAGATTAATTACCAAGTAAGCTGCAGGGACACGTAATCATTATGTAGCCCTACTGGTGTAGTTACCACATAAGTAAAATGTACTTAGTAATAGTATATTTGTTCCCTGTAATGTAAAATGTTACCAGTCGTTCATGTGAGGATTTTCCCCTAGGAGTTATTCCATTCACTGAGTCTTCTATGAATGTGTCTCACTGCATCCCCCAGCACCACTCCCAAACAAAGGACATAATCATACATCCTTTGCCCACCCCAAATTCCCATTCAGGATTGAGTCCTAAAGGAAGGGAGGAGGACCTATTTTTTTCTATGTCATTTCACAAGCAGATTCTTCTCATCACTCTACTGTCTCCATTGCCTTACAGTTATGGACAGGTATTGAACTTGACAGAGATTTCTGTACAGGGAACAGCAAGTAGGTTCCCCAAACCTGTCCCAACTGATATTTGCACCTACACCTCTTTGCTTTCATTGTATCTTCCACATATGCTATCTCCATAAATTTGTGTCACTGTCACTTCAAAACGTATTTACACATTTTGCTTCAATCATCATTAAAAATTTTCCCCTAAGACTTTACTAACATGGAGGAAAGCTGCCAAATGGTTTGTGTGCACCCCAAAAGTGAAGGGTTGGGTTTTTTTTAATGCAGCATTGGTACAACCACTAGTGAAATATTACGTTCAGTTCTAGAGTCCACCATTCTAGAAGGATATTTCCCATGGTGGATTCTCCATCACTGACAATTTTTAAATCAAGATTCGATGATTTTCTAACAAATATACTGTAGTTCAAATAGGAATTAATTCAGGGCAGTTCTATGGTCTGTGTTAGACAGGGAGTCAGGTTAGATGATCACAGTGTTCCCTTCTGGCTTTATAATCTGTGGACTACTTGAGACCATAGTGACATGGCCAAACTCTAACTTAGGCAGAATACAATTACCCATCTTTTTTTAAAAATGTATGTGTAATGTTAATGTTCTTCACTTCCTCTCTCTCAAAAAAACTATTGTGTCTTCAGACTGACTACCATAATCCACCTCAAAGATGGCTTTACTTTTTGCTTATATAAAATGGTTGTTGTTTATTTCCCAGAAATCTCTATACCATCTTTTTGCTGTGAGAAGCAGTGTTTGAGGGTCCTCATTTAACCAGTGGCATACGGAGGGAGAGGGGCCATGCCCCCGGGCACCAGTGGCCAGGGGCCGGGCTTTGACATCCCCACCTGGCTGCTGAGGGCTCCCACTGCAGGGGGAGCAAGCGTCCTCCCCCCACACACCCCATGCTGGGCACCATTTAGGTAGGGTGCGTGTGGGAGCTTTTGCCTCACCCTGATTTTTCCGAACAGCTGGAAGCAACATTGCTTGCCCGGCTCCTCTTCCCCACTCCCCTCACTGGCCTAGTCTTTGCTCAGCCAATAAGAATGCAGGGGTGTGGCAGAGCCAATAGCAGGGCTGGGGAGCCTCTGCAGCACTTTTTCAATCTTGAAACAAACACGCTTAGTTGATGGAAGCAAGGCAAGCTCTCTGCAAGCTCTGTGCTTAGTCTGAGGAAGCTGCAGATTTCATCACGATCTGCCCCTCACCTTCATATGCTGACACAGGAGAAAGCCCCTTGTGCTGCTCAGGTGGGGGAGTGGGCTGCTGTCCCAGGTACATTCAGGGGATGATTATCCTCATAGACAGCCCAGCTTTGGAAGTTTAATGACACCAGGGAGCTGCGGGGACCCCAGCCACGCAGGGGCCGGGCAGCCAACCCAACAGCAGGGCTCTGGGACAGAACCCATCATGCCCCCCTACCTCACTCCTGTCACTCCCACTCCCAGCCACACCCGCCACCCCCACATTGGGGGAGCTGGTGGGGAAGAGCGGGAAATGGGGCCACAGACACCCCCTTCCTCATGGGGGGCTGCTGATGCCAACATTGGGCAGGGGGGCGCAAATGCAAGCATTGGCCCCTGGGCACCGGAGACCCATGATATGCCACTGCATTTAACTGGTCTCATTTTGCTGACAGTGCTATCTGAACTTCTTCAAAATGGTTCCAGAATGTTTTGAAAATGTTGTGAGCAGACACGGTTCCTAATAGGCAGTCTGGATAATGGTAAAAAAGTATGGTTATTTCAGGCACATTCTTTTCTGGTTCTTCCTCTTTGTCTCTGACACTGTATGATTCTTCATGTCACTTCATGGCTATAATAATGCACATTCGTTTTTCCATACACCTAGAAAATAAAATCCATCACTGGATTATGCCGTACTTTCAGAGGTGCTTTTGAGGTGCCTGAGATGGTGAGAAAGTGCTTAGCTATTTGGATTTTAAGCTGCAGCTAGAATAGCAAAGTTGGTTCATATAAAAGTAAATAAAAATGCTCTCCATTGATGAATAGGTCAGACATCACCTTCTTTGTCACTTACAAAGAATACTTCTGCAGTGATCATCATTAAAAAACCTCAGCAGTCACCCTCCGTATAGATTAAGCGATAACATTTTATTACAATCCCTGCAGCATAGTACATGTTGAGGTTTCCAATAACACTTGTTATAGTGAGCTATATATATTAATCCAGAGTATCATTTTGTTAGAAGCTATTGCTTTCTTTTACAAAAGAAATAATGGCTATGGAATTACATTTCAGAGACTGAGAGCACACAGGCATATTTAATTTGCATCATCTTCTTGCTTTTCTGTCTCACATGTGACAAGGGAAAGTCTAGAACCCTTTGGTGCAGTGGCTTCTTTGTGTGTGGACAGCTTACTTTTGTCTCAATGTAGCCTTTCACTTCACCTATGATTTCATAAATTCTGGAAAGTCCTAGACACAAATTGCAGCAAAAATCAACAAAAGCAGCTAGAAACTGATGGCCAAATAGAGAAGTTGCATATAGCGAAAAGAAAAGGTTCAGATGCTGCATGGGATGTGCACATCCTAAGGCACACAACTGAAAGCCTAATGAGAAATAAGAGGGATATAATCATTGACCATATGAATCTGAAGGGAGAGGACACCAATGGGTGAGAGGACATTTTTAGGGGGACATAAGGGCATAACTAGAACTAATAGAATAAAATGGATTGCTGGAAAATGAATGCTGAATATCAGGAAATAATTCCTAACTGTGAGAGTGATTAGATTGTGTAATAGTCTCCCAGGTGAAAATAGTGGAAACCCTGTTGCTTGACATTTAAAATTGGACTGAACAAAGTACTAGAGAATACATTGTAAGAATAATCTTGTACTGGCAGGGAGTTAGATTAGAAAGACATAATACTGTAAAATCTTTCCTCTAATTTCTATGATTCTTGATTGTATTTTTAAAAGCCATTATTGTTTATTGGGTTTTTTGTAACTTAGACATTTAAAGACAGCTTCCTAAAAGTAAATCCCAGAATTGTTAGGAGCCCGTATCCATATGTAAATATGCAGTTTCACAGCTTCATATAATGTCTACCCAATTCACACAATGCCTTCAGGGATTCCTGCTACTCTGGGCAGTGTGGCTTTCCAAATGGTCAACCACTCATTCAAACCTCCGAACTTATGCATTTGAGGCTGTTACTGCAACCAAGGCCTTTATAGTTGTCTTTTCATTTTCTTGGTAAAGTCTTATTGAAATCATCCTTTTTTTTTTCCTTTTGTCAACATTTACCACTACTATAACACAGCTAGGTATCTGGTCCTTAGTAATGCCCTAAACCTTTTTCTATGTGAAAGACATGTTGCTGATATATTAAGATCAGTCCTTCTTATAGAAGTGGTTTCTCCTGATATATATACACTATATTTTTTGTCTTTTCTTCCCCTATTCCTACCTGTTTCCAATATATGAAAGAGAGAGGAATTAAATTATTGACAGAAGGAGGTTATTGATGCAACAAGATCCAAATCCAGTATTTCCATATTCCAGCAAAAGACCAAACAACTGAACAACTTGAAGCAGAGTTTGAAGAGCAGGGAGGTGAAGTAGTATAATGTTTGCTTCCCTCTACTTAACAAGTTATGCTATCTATATATGGGGTGATTTCTTTTTATGTAACTCTTTATTCTCGAATTTAAATGATTATATGTTTCTTTCTTCACATGGAAGAAGTCAGATTCTTGCTGTTTTAGGACCCAATCCAACAGATATCAAATTTAGTGTGATTTTTCCATTGATTTCAGTGGTATTGGATACTATCCTTAATAGATTTGGTATAGGATTTTCAAAAGTCCCCAAGTAACTATAGGAAGACAAGTCCCATGGAAAGCCAATAGGACTTGTACTCCTAAATCAAATAAGGCTCTTTTGAAAATCCCATCCTGTGTTCTTTACTGACTCATCCTGTGTTTAAAGAAGTACTTTGCTATGGCATGTGGACCATTCACTTCAGTCCTAACCAAGAGAGATCATTACCAACAAGAGGGTTTTTCTGACAGTCTGGAATGCTCCAGAAGATAGGCTTTGAGTATGAACTTTGAAGCAGAACAATGGACGGTTTGAGATGTGTCTCCTCCCTGAGTGAGGCATGTAGCTTCTAGTAGGATGTACGCTTCCCCAGGACATATTCAGCCCCCAGTTTCTCCCCACCAGAATCTCAATAGCCTCTGCGGAGTGTCGCCTTGTTCCACGTCCTCCTACTCTTAATCACCGGCTTTCAGCAATCTCCAGCACTACAGCAGGTAAGGAGGCCCCCTATTGCAGTCTTCATGAATTTGTCTGCTGATGGCCTTCAGTTTTCCAGAACTGCCACTAGATCTTCTCCCAATAACTATTCTATTTTCTCATTAGCAGCCTGCTGCCCTCAGTCACTTGGCTGTTCATTGTTTCTCCACTGACTGTCAATTAAATTAGTTTATTAACTCATTGTTGACTGACTTGCTTTATAGTTAGTCAGTTTCAATTGATTTTTGATCTTCTGATTGTAGCTCTTCCCCCTTATCCTGTATAAACTTGGATTATAATGTATTAAATGCAGGGACTGTGTCTTCCTAAATGTGTTTGTTTGCACATTGCCTTAAACAATGGAGGCCCTATTCTGGGCACTAATTCAAGAGGAAAAATTAACAGTAAGAGATGCTGTTCCAGTACATTGGATCAAAAATTGCTGGTAGTTATTCCACTCATACTGTAATTTCTGGATCTGAAATATGTTGCAACAGTCTACATTTCCTTTAAAGAATTATGGTTTTTTAAAAACTTCTATCAATCCCCATAACCCAATGTTCCAGTAATAAAGGCCAAATTAGTGGTATTACCCATCATCTTAAGAAAACAAAACAAATCCATTCAAATCCATTTAAGTATCATTTGTTGAAGTTTTGACTATCAACAGGTTGATTCCTTTTTATTTTTAAACTTTTGACATTCATTGCAAAAAAGCCATTCTAAAAAAAACTTGTATGCAGTGTAAAAGATCCAGACAACAAGCACTAGTGTCATAAGTAACATTGCAACTTGTTGACTAGTTATGAAATCTGGCAATTAGTATCTTGGGGAAAAATGTCAAATGGCTGCCAACAGACTTTCACAATAGTAAGTGGAAAAGAGGATCTTTTGCTCAAACTGTGAATTTTAAGACGTGAACTGGATGGCACCAGAGCAACAGTGTTATGAATAATAGAAAATGGTTCACTCATGGTGCAAGGCTAAATGTCTGGTTGACTGTGCTATCACAAACTGGAGTGAACAAATGTGCCAGACCCATAAATTGTGTGTCTCAGTTGATGCAGAGAAGGTTATAAAAGCAGCTCCACAAAAGGATTTTAGGGATAGAGAAGGAGGGAAAAGACTTCCTTTAGCGTCTCTTGAGGGGAGAAGAGAGGTACTGTTCCAATTTTGCTTTCTGGCACCCAGCACTTGGCCTACAGTCTTCATTCCCTTGGCAGAACAAGTTCAGCACACAAAGTAAAGGGTAGCTCTTCCAATTCGGTAAACATGCACATTCTAAAATGAGCATTGTGTTTTATATTTTGGCTGGCTAACTGTAGTAGCTGGAGTTTGTGCATATGTTGAGCATAATTCAGATTATGGTCCCCTATAATTTTTAAGGATATGGATTAGCGTAACATTTGATTTAAACATTTAAAGTCAATGTTAAATGCATGCTCTTTGTCTGCCTTACTGTTTCTAAGATTGAAGCGAAATAGCTGCAGCAGTGATATGCTGAAACAACTATAAAAGTGGTGTATAATCCAAACCCTTATGGCAAAATTTCAAATCCGCAATTGGTGGTGTGGTGTGTTTTTGTGTTTTATTTTGCTTTGTTTTATGAACATAATAACCCAAATAATAATAGTTTCTGGTAAAACAAGAAACATACTTTTTTATTACACAAAATCTCATTTCATAGGCACCCTAAAAAGGCTAAGGAGCACATCCAATGTAGTAACTGGAGCCTCAAACAATTGTTGGTGCCACATCTTCAATTATTGTCTAGTATAGCCTTTGCTCTTGAAGATATAGAGTTTCCAGTCTCATTGTATTATTGGATATCAGTAATGATGGTACTTATGCCAGTGCCAGAGAGAAATGTTAATAACATTTCCCTGGTTTGATGTCACTGCATAAGCAGTTTGTTTATAAAGTTATGTGGCAGGAAAGATTAGAGCTGGTGAAATCAAGCCTTCCCAGAAAATGCAATTGAAGTTGCTGAAATATACATTTGTTCTGAAATCAGGCTCTTCAGTGACATGCAAGTAATCTTAATGTAACAGAGAGAGAGAGAATTTTTTTAATTGTGTGAAGGTAGTGTTAATTCAGTCCCTCTCCCTACCTCCCTACTCACCATCTGAAGTCCATTCCATCCATTTCCTCTTCTCACTCTTCACCTGTGTAGTTGTAATTTGAGGAGTCTTTGTCATTTTCCTTCCTTGACTTCGATGGCTGACTTTCCATTCTTCCTCTGTCCCCAATCTCTTGCTGTCATGGTGGGTCATCATATAGTAGTTAATCCAACTATCTCCTCAGCATCCTAATTCTTCACTTGTCTTCATCTTTGCTCCATTTCCGTCATCCAATCACCTCAGTCACTCACTTGACCTGATCTTCATCAAGTACTGCTTTCTTTCTGACTTTTTAATCTTAGGCCTGGTCTACATTTAAAAGGTAGGTTGACATACCTACTACACTCAGGGGTATGAAAAATCCACACACCATAGCTAGGTCAACCTAACTCCCCAGTGCAAATGCAGCTAAGTGGACAGAAAAATGCTTCTGTCAACTCAACTAC
Organism: Emydura macquarii macquarii; assembly: GCF_026122565.2. Taxonomy (NCBI): domain Eukaryota; kingdom Metazoa; phylum Chordata; order Testudines; family Chelidae; genus Emydura; species Emydura macquarii. Next base: position 9,250,276 of record NW_027132342.1, on the reverse strand, counting down.
CATTGCTCAGGGAAGTAGAGTTCCTACAGCGATGGAAAAGCCCCTTCTGTAGCTGTTGTCTGAATCTACCAAATGGGATACAGTGGCATAACTACAGTGCCAGAGCTATGCTGCTATAATGACCATAGTGTAGTCATGGCCTTACATTTCTTCTCTGATCTCTTGCTTCTATGTTGTTTCCCCTGCATTATCATTCACTCATTCTATGACCTACAGTCCAATATCTTTGTCTTCTCTAGAACTCTGTCCTTTCCTTCCATCGCCAGCCTCATTCCCTTCCATGGCTTCCTTTTCAGTTTCACCCTCTTCTTTACAGCTGATTCCTGAACCCATTTTTCTCATTGCTCCTACTATCCAAACAATCTCCAGCCCTGGTTCATCCTTACATTTCCCTTCTCTGCCCAGATCTTGCCAGTTTCTTAATGGAGATGTGTTATAAAAAGTCTACTCAGCCTTAACAAAAGTAGTGATAACAGTATAGCTATAACAAATGCTTATTAGTTTGGGTGTAGACCATAGCAAGAAATAAACCAGTAATAACTTATTAATGGTATCTTTGTAAATGATAATACCATTTTCATCATGTAAATAGAAGGGGAATACACCCCTTCAAGGATGCTCCTTAGTGTGGTGGTGGTGATGATGAACAGTTATAGAAGCCACAAAAGCAGTTGAATCTGTAATTAGCAGCTAGGGCTATAGCAAACTGAACTTTCAGGAACATGCAGAGCTTACTTTTTTTGAGAAGTTATTACTTTTGCCATTATGGAAACATCATTGGTTACAAATCATCATAAAGTCAAATTCTCTCTCATACAATTATCTTCAGCGTTCCGCTCCATTGACATCCCTTATTCTGTGAAACATCATTAGCGTTTAGAGTATGTTAGTGGATACTCCTGACTGGGAAATTAAGACTGGTATTATCACCTTTCCTTTTTTGCATCAGACAGTATCATTGTGAACACTCAAACAGAGCAGCCTATATTTTAGGATTCTGGAGATATAAAGAAAGCCAAAGGGGATGGTTTAGTTGATATTTGTTTATTTTAGGATTTACATTTGAAAAATTGCTGATAAAACAGAATAATTTCATAATCAGGGGGGTTTATTTTGAGTAAATTATCTGTACTGATTTGAGAGTGAACTGCATCCAGTGTGTTTCAGTGAAGAATACTGTAGAACTTTGATAATCTATTCTGGACATAGCTTGCAGATTCAACTGCTATGGTGGTCTTAACGGATGAGGATTATATGGATGTTAGGGGCAAGAAAGAGGGCAGCTGAAAATTAAAAGTAGATGACAGACATGATGACATCCTTTGAAATTGCCAAGAGTATTTTACATCTTTATATGTTGACATGATTTCAAAAGCACCTATAGCAACAAGATATAATCCTAACCCAGCTCCTAACATTTTATCTGGGAATTAATTTGGGTGTCACTGTATTGATGACAGAATTTGGGTTTTGTTATATATATAAACTTTGGAGAATTAAAAATTGCTTTCTTTTGTTTTGATTTCAGTTAAATGTTCTTGGCTTTTTGACCACTCGCTCTTATAGTCTTTAGAAAACTTCGTGGCTCATCAAGGGAACTCTGGGCTTGAGGAACACCATGGCTTTTTCTGTATTTGTCTCATTGAAAGATCCATTTAAGTCAACTGGAGCTTTTCCATTGACTTCAGTGATAATTGAATCAGGCCCTGGATGTCTAGCATTAAACAAAATAAATATCCACTTTGGCCTAAGCATTCATATACCTTACAATTTATAAGTCAAATGATGCTGGCAGCACCAGTGATGCGCTGAAGGAATGGATGCAAGGGGCCTCCACCACCAATGCTCCTACGTCATGTCACAGCCAGTGTTTCCCTAGTAATTAAGAGGTAAGAAGGCTAGTACTGATGACCTCAGTGAGGGCATATCTTAGTGTTATGAGGATGTTACTCCTGACCTGTGCATCAATAAGAAGGCCAGTAGCAGGAGAGCTCAAGTGACAAGAAAAAGGTTGAATAAGGGCTGCTGGGGAGCGCCCACACCACAAGCAGCCAAGAAAGCCACAGACAGCAAGCACCTAGCCTTTACCATCATAGTACAGCCACTCCCCTCCCTGGCCTCCATCCATTGTGGTTCTACGAGGTATGAAAAGTACCATTACTTTTCTCTGGTTATCAGATATGTTTCTGACATCCAAATTATTTACTTGCCAATACCATAAGCTCAGGAACATGACTTCACTGCAGTGTGGAATAGGAGGAAGATCCGGGTAGTGATGGGGGGGAGAGACCCCATTAAAGCAAAAATATCTTTGACGATAACAAAGAAAATACAAAAAAACTGCTGACCAAATGCATTTCTTTTTGTATAAAGAAACTCTTCTCTTCCCCCCCTCTCCCCCAAGTGTGTTTCATTATATAAGGCCTCCTTTAAAAATGTGCAGAACAGAGGTAAAAAGATGCTTGTGGTATATATATTACAGGAAAAAAATAAGGAAAATAAAACTTGCAAAATTCAGATCTGGATTTGCCTTCACTGAGTAGGAGAAAGGCAGCTTCCAGCAGGAGGCATGCAAAGGGGATTCCAAAGTCATCAGAGCATTGGGACCAAGATTTGGTTCAGGCTTCTCTGTGAAGATAGTAGAGCATTACTGCTGATCCGCACCTGGCTTGCTGCCCATCAGTGTACATACAACAGACCTGCCTTCTAAAGTTTTTTGTAATGTAGGTTCCAATCCTGCAATGACTTCTGCACTTTTGAAACTTTACAAACCTCAGTAGTCCCTTTGAACAACGCACAAGTTTAAGTCTTTGGGGCCTTCTACTGACAACACAGCAAGCATCCAAGGGCATATTAATTAGTCAAACGTGTTCTAAAACAGAGGTTCTCAAACTGGGGGGGCGGGCCCCCCCTGGGAGGGCACGGAGTGTATTCTGAAGGGGGCATGAGAAGTTTTTAGGGGAAAAAAACTTACTGCGCACATTTTACCCATCACCATGAATAACTAGCCAAGCTGATCCCTCCAGACAGATCAGGTCCTTAGCTGGCGGTGTTGTGCACTGGACTCGAGGTGGCGCTGTGTATTTGGACGGATTTCTGTGAAGCTTGCATAGCATTATACAAAGTCATTGCCATCTGTACTTTAATCCCTTTGCTATGACATAGTGTGCACATTTAATTGCAAGCATCGATCATCAGGGCAGTTTTGCTTTTGCTCTTATTACAATGGATCGTGGGCTCTGTTTCAATCAATGCCTTGCTGCTTTTCATATTTAGTGAGAGTTGCATGTTGTTTTTCCTTTATCGGTATATGTAATTGGGGAGTGCGAGAGGGGGTGTAAACTGCTCCAGACACAAAGAAAGGGGGCATCATCAAATAAGTTTGAGAAGCACTGTTCTAAAAAAAATTATTTTTTAAGAGTTTTTTTTTCTCAAAAGAAAATTTCAGACAGATTTTTTTTAAAAGGGCTCCTGTCTGCTCTTGATTAAGTCTATACCACGGTCCACACACAAACTTCCTCCTTGATTCCATAGGAGGAAGATCGGACTTAAATAATACAAAATGCACACAACACACAAGGAAGTGATCTGCATGCAGTTGTGATTAACAAAGCCCCAGCAGACAGACTGAAAGTGTCTAAAACAGCTAAGAAACTGTTGTTTCACAAAATATTTGTGTACTTTGAATACTTAATACATAAATAATGTGTTCTCAATATCTAATCATCCAGTGGCCTTTAAAAGTGTCTTAGCCATTTGTGTGCCTCTTACTAATTCATCAGCCACACTGGTTCATTATGCTGACATTCACACAGTGGGTTGCTATAAGGGTTCGTGTTTTCACTAAGCTGGGAACTGCAGTTCAACTTTTGGCCTCTTTGGTCTGGCTATGAAACTACAAGATGTGGATAGTGATTTCTTGTTTCTTTCCAAGTATCAGGCAAACCAGAAGGGAGGAGAATGTTTAAGTTTCCTTCCAAGAAGTTTTCTTCTCTTCCTAGGATTTCAGGGATGAAGGATAATGTCCATATGCACAGAAAAAGATTTGACTAATTTTAGCTTTCTGGGAAATTTGATTAACAGTATCTCAAGTTTTACTGATTCTATCTGCTTAGTTAAGGCTTTTCGACACAATTTTCTTAACAAGTCTTAAATATGTGACCATATAGAGGGCAGAAGCTTTTTCCCAGCAAACAGAACCATTCTAATACTAACATTTGTGAATGCTAAGTTCTCTGGCCTAAATTCAGGTCTGATTAGTGAAATCTCCTTGTCTTCAGTGGAGTAGATAAGTATGTATATCAGGGCAGAATTTCTATATCTAGAAATGTTGTGTATCTTCAGTGGTACAGTACTTACTTAGGAATTACACAGCACTTTCCATCCATAGACCTCAAGGAGCTGTACAAAGGCATTATTATCCCCATTTTAGAGATGGGGAAACTGTGAGATCAAGTGACACAGCAAGCCAGGGACAGAGTTGGGAACAGAACTCAGGCCTTTTGACAATGCCTGGTTCCCTACTGCACTGGACTTGCTATAGTCAGTCTGGAAATGAGGCTGTACTGTCATTCGTAAGCCAGTAAGTCTGAAGAGCTGAAATTACAACCTCCTCATCTGTGTTGCATCTTTCAAAGGATTTAGCTCTGTGCTATATTCGTTATTTTCAAACCAGAGAAAGCACCTACTTTGCAATTTAGATCTGTAGTATGATTGCCTTTTAGCAATCCTGTGCTGACATAGGAATTTTGGGGCCTCTTTGAGTTTCATCCTGGGAGCTCCTGTTCTCCACCTCCATCTTGCTCCAGGTTTCCACCACAAATCCTGTCACTCTCCATCCCCTTTTACCTGATTATGTTCTCTTCCCTCCTCCTGCCTCTCATGCCCATCATAGGGAGAAGAAATCAATGGATCTTCCCTACTCCCTCTTCACCCCTTGCTGGCAGAGACTGATGGCCTTCAGGGTTGTAAAAACGATATTTGTGGCCCTCAAGCCAGAAAGGTTGGGAACCACTGAGTTAGACCCTGAGCAGGTGAGCAGAAACCAGCAAGCCGATCACCTGAGAGAGAGAATTTTCAGTACCACCTTAAAGCACCAGTCACCCTGTACTGTATCCCATCTCAAGCTGTGGCCATCCCTGATCCTTTAGAGGAAGGAGATTTTTAAAAAAACAGAAAAACCCTTCCAGAATACATTGGGAAATACATACATAGGGAAATCTGATTCTGTCCCCCCACATGTACTACAATTATATGTTATGTTCAGGACTGTTCCACCAACCAGGGGTCCCTTATGTTTCAGGACATGCCCTCATTTGCAAGTTTCATGGTTTTCCAAAGCTGTCGCTGCAGCCTCACGTAACCTCAATAAAAGGGTGTTTACTTAAACAATGACCTTCCTTAATAATTATGATTCAGTTCTATACAACCTACCATGTTGCTATGATCTTTGAAGTTTTAATTTGAATGAAGTCAAATACTTAACTCTGCTTTGAGTTATTTTATAGCTATTTAGTAGCATTACTTCAGCTGAAATCCCATTTTTATTAGTACCATGGCATGAAATAAGAATAGTTTTTCATTATCATATCATTTAAATAGCAGGAATTTCCTACCACAGACAAGTTGTACCTGCTGGCTTTGAGGCCTTTATTGATCCTGTCACTAGCATAACTGCTTTGATATGAGTCTTTTACTCTAAAGTGCAGGATTTTTCAAATCTAATTGCAGCAGATGTTTCTTTGGGTTTTTTCTCTCCCATTGGCACTCTGGAGTTTTACTTGTTTTTTTTCCATGGAAAGGTACATGAAAGGGAAATCCTTGTATAGTCAAATGTTTGTTTTACCATCTAAAGCTTGCAAAGGGTCCTTAGCCTGGGCTGATTTCTTCTTGAAGAGCTGTAATTATTCATGGAAAGAAAAAAAGTCTTTGTCACTAATAGGCTTCTTGGTGCTTCTTGTAACAGTCTTTATTATTCCTTTCTACATAATTTTCTATTGATGAGGTGAAAAAAAGCTCTCCTCTGCTTTTGAGAGAGAAAAGGTAATTGTTCTTTTTTCACATTTACCAATGCTTGTTGCGTTCCTTATGTGTTTAAAGGACAAGGATGCAGAAAATTATGTTATTGATGGCATCACCATGGCAACGGTTCTTTAGAATAACACATTCTGGCATTGTTATTCTGAACACACACAAAAAAGGGGGACTTTCTTTTAAGCACAAACAGATTGTGCCCCTTTTAAATGCACCCATGAACTTTGCTTTTCTGAAGATTTACACACTGGTTTTGGGCAGAAAGGATTCCAACATCATTTACCTCTCTGTGTACATCACATTATGGTGCTAAAGAAAAACCACTTTGAAAAAGCCAATGGTTTAAAGAGACACAGTATGGGAAGGGTACATAAACATTTCTTTGATCAGAAGAACAAAAAACAACTTGAAAGAATTTTGAAAATTTATGAGCTCTACCAGCAGAACCCTCTAAAATAATCAATCAAGAGGCAGAGGAGAGTGGAGAAGGGCCAAATACTGAAATGATTGAAAAAGTTAGCTCTGGTTAATTTAGCATTTGCCCACACTAATACTGTACAGCTGAAGTTTAGACTGCAAACCTAATGGCCCCAATTACAGTGCAGTTTACAAAAGTGGCTTGCCTTTCAAATGCAACATTACACTCTCTTCATGTGTTGACATCCCACTATAGTAAGCTGCTTTTGCACAATATCACTGTATTCAATCTTGGTTGAGTTGTGATTTCATAATGCGAGTTGAGTTATTTTATTTTTCCAAAATCCATCAAATAATGTATTTCTATATAGGAACAAAGTAAATCATTACAAGTAGAGATGGGACAGAAATCCATTATCCAATATGTCTCCCCATCCCTGAATTCTGGGGAAGTTGGGAGTTGACTGACTAGCTCAAAAAATGTGATGGCAGTTTTCGTTCCAGGTTGTATCCAAAATATCTAGGGGACTATTTTCTGAATTCAGTTCAAGATGGTGGAAATCATGTTAGAAGAGCTGATTTCATGAGATTTTCAACAGTCAAGATGTTGATATAAATTTAAATCTTGCAAAAATAAATTTAAATTCTGTATTTTGGCACCCCTGTATGTGGATCCTACCTCCGATTCAGGCGGAAACCTGAGCTTTGAATCTGGGCCAAAAATTGAATCTGATGTTGAGCTGACCTCCATATCTTTGGCTCCTCTCTAAATAAAATCAGGTGAAATCATGTAACTTGGATGAAACGGTTAAAGAAATTTTAAAGATTTTTTTGAGGCGGAATTAGATACAAATAGACAAGAGCCTCCAGGAAGGTTCAGACACTTTACAACGCACTGTCAGCAGGATCTGGCCATAGTGCCAACATATGTATTCCAGGGAGGATCAGCCCATTGTAGGAGAATCCTCTGGTAGTGTAGAGACAGCGTGGAAGCTGTGATGCTGCTTCTTCCTGCTGCTGCCAATGCTAGAGAGGGTGTGGCCAGAGGCAAGGTGCCAATCTCCAGCCAGCACCTTTTGGCCCTTTGGACCGTTAGCCACAGCGTGCATTAGAGTGGAGTATGCTGCGGACCAGCCTCACCACACGGCAGCCCAGGATTTGGAGAGTGCAAAGGTTAACGTCACACTATTTTAATACATGCACATGCATTCGTTACTTGTGCTATGTGCTCTTTAAGGATCTGACGCAGCCTTATGTTATTCTGTATAGGCAGAGTAAGAGACTTGGGCCTTACCTTCAACATTCTTGAAGTGTTTTCAACAGCTACATTTGTAAGGGGTAATTTGGTCAGTTGCATATGCCATATTAGAGCTGTGTACAGCAGTTCCCCATAGTGACAAATACCAGGGTTGGGGAGTTTCATGTGGTAGAGAGAAGATATGGGAGTTTGAAAGGGTATTCCCTGAGTGCCATTTGCTAAGGACATTCTGCTTCCAAAGTCATGAAAGAGGCAGAATGATGTCAAGGCAGTGTTGGGGGTATGCAAATCTAGAAGATGCAGCATGCAGGGCTGAAGAAAGGAAGGGAAATGGGGACAATTGTACCAGGGCCCTGAGCTCAGTGCTTCCTCCAAAAGCCTGTAACTGGTGTTAAAAATGGGGGAGGGGCTAAGCAAACATGATGTACTAGGCCCCCAAATTTCTCTTGACAGGCCTGCATGCCTTTTCCTCTCCTCCAATGCCTGCTGTCAGTCAATCTATACGGAAAGAATGAGGGACTGGCCACATTCCCACCCCATCCAGCGTTAGACCTTTTTGAGAGTGTAATACCTCTGGTTTTGCTATCGTTCACCCGCACCTTGAACCAAGGAGCGAAATTCATCCTTGTGCTGGCCTTCTCTTCAGGGGTGTATTTTGTTCAAGGAGTGAAAGTACCAGGATTCAGTCTGTTTGCTTTTTCTTCCCTAGTGAGGAAGAGATTCCCTTTCCCTGTTGCCAAAAAAATCTGCCATTACAAAAGCAAATAAAAATGAGCAGCACTCCATGAAAAGAAAGAAGTCTGGTTTGGTGGATACTAGTTTCTTTTCTTCTTTGTAAGTCTGTTACCCAGGGCTCCTCAAGCCAGTAAGTTTCAGTCTCTGCAAGTTGGTATCAGGAAATAAACCAAAGGAAACACAGTACCTCCACCTGCTATATGACTGACACAGACAAGTCAAAACCAAGATTTAACACTTTACTTCATCGGTCTCCAACAGTTCCCATCCGAATCACTTTTACCAAAAGTCTCCACCTATTAGTCTTAAGCACATACAAATACAATAGGTGTACAATATATTACCCCAAAACTTGATAGTTACCCCACAAGTCTGAGGCAGTCTTTGCATGAATCAGACACAGATTTCTAGATGGCCGATCCTTCCGTCTATTCCTGGAGATCTTTTCAAATGTGTCCACAAAGTGATCCACCTGACTCAGACTCACTACCTACCTCCCTCTTATACCCCCAAAGTTACAGAGACATGTCAATCAAAATAATCTTACTTGCTACCCAAACAAATCAATCACTTGGCAAAAGCTGGAGTTACAGAGACATGTCACTAAAAATATATATCATTAAGCAAGCAGTCTTAAGCTGTTAGTCTGATAGCTAATTTTCCCCATACCGACAATTCTAAAATATATCCAGACTTCCTGTTTTTCACAGACACTCATCCCGACATATTCAGAGAGAAAGAATGCACAGAGCCAGGCTCACTTCACATGTTCACTGTCTTACCTTCCTACTCCCGGTTTGCCTAATTATGCTAAGTTCTTGCAAAGACCTGAAAATGGCTAAAAACAGCAAGCAGAATAATTGATAGTCCATCCCAGTAATTGGCAGTAGCTTGGACATCTGACTAGTTGCTAAAATGCCCCTGCACAAGTCTATAAAGCATCTCAGCTACCAAAGCTAAAGTGACACTTGTTTTGGTTGAGACAGATAAGCTAGTGAAAGAAAAAGTTTGGTAAAAGGGACAACTACCTTCTTTTCTTGCCACTGAATTGTCCCCACACTACCCATCACCAGTCAGATAGCAGTTGCCCCTACATGGGTTTATAAGTTAAGCAAAACCATGGCTAGTTTTCTTCAACTGAGCAGTCGGCGGCTTGTTTTGCAAAAAAACAAGACCAAAGGCTGGTTTAAGCTTAGATCTGGTCCCATTTCAGCCCCGGAGTTTGGGGAGAACAGGTGGGTTAAAAGCGTGTTTGATCTGGCCTCTGTTCTATATTATCCATAGGACAATGGATAGCCTTGGTGTTTTTTAAAGCAACACCACTTTTGTAAGTTACTTATCCACATTCTATATAATTTAGTCTTAGGATGTGTCTTGTGACATGTATTTTCATGCTGTTTATGTAAAAGGAAACTTGGAAAAAAATCTATGGCATCTATTAAACTTTTACCAGCCATCAACACAAAGTACTGAACAATGTCTTTTGGTATTTGTTCATTATTCAATAATCTCATGGAAACAACATAATTAAAGTCAGTTTTTTGAGGAATAGATTTGTACTCTTATAGGAGACTGTTTGTTTCACTTGGGTCATGTAATGGGTTAGTAGGGAATAATTACAAGTCAACGCCATAGGAGATGTTTTCTTGTCTCGAAGTAGACATGCATATGAGAATATTCTCAGTGCAACATAGATGCTGCTAAGATAGTTCTTCCATGAATAATTTGCACCAAAAAAATGCACACACAATCCACAGCTTTCCCTTGTGTCTCCATTTGTGATAATTGGTGTCAGTTAAAGCTAAATAAAAACTAAAATAAGAAATCTGCTTTAACCTGTTGTATTACAAAAAATATTTTCCTCACAGCTTACTCAAATAAGCAAGACTGGGAGTAAAGTTCCTTAATAAGTAGCCTTGTTTTCAAAGGTGCTGATTATGCACATATACACTATATATTTTTATATGACGTTGGCTGGTGGCATAAAAGTTTTACTGGCATGAATTTGGGATAAGTTATGGAGGTCACCCCAAGCAAGTGCTCTTAAAACATTTATACCACACCACAGTATCATGTATCTTGGGTGTGTAACCTATTTTACAGAAAAACTATTCCAGAAATGTTTGAGGTTTAAAATATTTTATTGAAATTATTTTTTACATCTCTCTGCCTGCAAAGCAAGACTGCCTTAGTTTCAGCTGTACGGGCCTCAGAGGGCGAGAGAAATTATAACATAGAAATCTCTTTTAAAAAAAAATCCTCCCACCCCTTTTGTCAAATAAATTAGATTGTCATGATTTAAAATTTGATTAGAGGTGGTTGAAATTTCTCCTTTCAAACTTTTTTTTTGTTTAACAGAAAATTGGAGTCACAACTAAATGAAAATGTTTATGGCCAGAGTCTGCTTTCCCTTAAAAAATAATTCAATTTTTCATTGGAAAACAACATTATTCAATTTGGGAGGGTGATGGGGATGATTTTTTGATGGAATGTTGAAAATTTCCACAGTGGAGGGGAAAACCCCTATTTTCCAACCCCCCCATGTCTGATATTTCACACAGGATAAGAAATGAGTACAGACGACCTTTGAAAAAGAGTGAGCAGCAGGGTTTCTAGCTCCCTAGTAAGATATACTCCTATTTCTAGATGCAAAGGTGCCCGAGATATTTGATCCAAAGGACAACATTTTCAAAATTCACCACTGATTCTGGGTGTCTCTGTTTTGGCGCCCATCCTGAGGCATGTTGGGCCTTGCTGTAAATACTGTGCATCACCCAGCAACTGGGGTTTTAATGGCTCCCGACAGTGCTGCGGCTCTGTGTACTGAGAAGCCAATGCAGCAGGACTGTGGGGAACCACATCACCATTAGCCAAGGCATTGGTGCTTCAGCTTCTCCAGCACACCAGGAAGGAGTGAGGTGGGGAATTTTCAAACACAGAAACTGGACTCCCAATCCAAACCTCCCACACAGCCCTTCTTCTCTTTCATTCAGGGCCTCTTCTCTTTCTGGCCCTGCTTTGTGTGAAGTAACATAGTAATGAATCCCCCCATGCATATAAACACTTCTCTCTCCTTGCTATCATATCTAAGGAGCAGTCACCAAGTTGCAATCTAAAGATTAAACAAGATTAGAGTAAGACAGCCAGTAGTTTTGGGGTTTATCTTCATATTTTCTTTTAAGTCTCTTGATGTGAGCCTCGCGATCCTGGAAGGTGCCAAATAGGCAGGCCGAGAGACTCAGCTGTTTATTCACAGAATAGGTACAGTGATGGCAGCAGCAGTTCTAGCTTCCCTGTGCTACCTTGCTAAATTTGCCTCTGGATGGACTACATCTGTGTGTGAGAGGGTAATTCAGTACTTGCTCTCTTTACTAAGACTATGGACAAGGGTGTTAATTTGGCACCAACTCTTAGCAGTATTGCTGAATGAGAACTGGTCTGAGATTGCCACACAGCCATCATCTGGTGATAACATTTAGTCCCTACTAACCTGAGTTGAATTGGAACCTGTGCAGCCAGAAATTGCTAGCCTGTCACTTGATCCCCAAGAAGGTCACCTTCAGCTATGTGGGAGGTTATGAACCGGTTTCCTTTCCCTCCCTCTGTTTTCTGCGAACTCGGCTTTGCTCAGTCACTCTTATAATTCTCAGATCATTAAAATTGCATTTTATCTTCCCCTCCCCGCAAGCTACAGTACCTTTGCAGAATTGCAAATCTTTGCCTGTTGTGTTGACAAGATGAAGTTGTATTTTTTGACACATGCCTATTTTTAAATCTTGAGACAAAACCTCTCTTCAGGGCTTGATGACAGATGCGGTTTTTCTGGCTGCCACTCAGAGCAGGAGAGTCCTGTCAAGCATAAGACCACAATCTTGTCTGCTGAAGAAGATGACCCTAAGCATGTTTTATTTCTAAACATGTAATTGCTAAACAAACTTGTACTTGTTTGTTTTGTAACATATGAGCAGTTGTTTTTTTTTTCCTGTATGATGTCCAGGATTTATACAGCCAGCCTGCTTTGTACTGATGGATTGTATTTCCTAAAGTCCGTTTTGCTCTGTAATTTTTTTAAATCTTCCATTTGAGTAGATATATTGACTAAACCAATAAGATTTTTTTTAAAAAACTTTCGATGGAACCAGTCAACTTCCTCAGAGAATCCTGAAGGAAAAAAGAACACATTAATTTGACTAACAATACAAGAAAACATCACAGCATGAAATAGTTAAATAGTTCTTAGCATACCTGGCACAAGATTTCTCATTTAGTTCTATTGATCTGTTCATAAATGGCTGTATTATTCCTGATGTATTGCCCATCATGTCATGATCATCAGATGAAAGTCAACTGGCCCTACCTAATCAACTAGCTTCCTCCCTTGTTCTTTTCTGCCAAGCAAGCAAACCATGTGATCCTTTGTTTCCTCACACAGGGCCTGATCCTGGTTTGTGACGAGGGCACCCAAGGCGCCCATTGATCACAATGGGATTTGCAGATGCTTTCCACCAATCAGAATCAAGCCCTTCTAAATGGAAAAGAGGTGTCCAGGAGAGCTGAACAAATTGCATGGCATAAAGATTAGGGATGAAATCCAGGCCCCATTGAAATGAATGGGAGTTTTGCCATTGACTTCAATAGGGACAGGATTTCATCATAGGTTATTCTAACATTTTGTTGTTTGGTTGGTGTTTGGGTTTTGTTTCAGGGCATCATTTTCACGTTGAAAATATTAAGGACAAATTTTCAAATATAGGTGCTTGAGCTGAGCACGTCAAACAGGCGCATGGAGGTGCGAATGGTAAGTTGGATGCCCCCAAAAAGCAATTAAATTCACAACATGGGTAAACAGATGTATAGCCCGTTAACCATGTTAGACCTGCAGCTGTGGATTTTGTATATTCAGCTACTTGTTCTACTTGGTTACGCTCACATGGGCATATTTTCCATGCATAATGTAGGAGCCTATTTTTCAAACTATGCATTAGGAAAGCTTGTTATGCACTCTCACTAGTGTCAATGGTTCGGGTTTGATTGGTATTTATTTTTGTTTCCCCCTCCCTCCAGGAGTCCCAGGAACTTTACTGAATTCTTTCATAATGTTCATGATATATAGTGTTGTATTTATTCTGCTCCTCCCACCCCCTTTCTGGTATTCCTCACTGGAAAATCTACCAGGAATGACAAGCATTTTAGGAAACATTTTTGTTTTGGACATCATCTAATATTTAGGATTATAAGAGTAAACACTTAATATGACATAATAGGGGTGAGAAAAATCTAGGTCTGGATACAGAAATGGACACCTAATTTTTAGGTTCCTTGAAAATTACTGGGATCCACAAAGCCAGAGTTGGATGCTAAGGCTACCTATACAATGAATGGGAAGAGACAAGCGCCTGAGAATGGGATCCACAAAAGAGAGCACACTAGGCAGCTCACTGCCTAAACTAGCCAATCTGAGATGCTGACAAGAGGTGTGTGTCCTAAAGCTCACCCCTCCTCCGCCTCCCCTTCCCCCGGCGCCCCCCACAAAATTTGGTATCTCAATCCAGGCTCCAGGGAGACTCCTGTCTCTGCTAGCAATCCACAGCCAGGGCCCCCTCTCCTAGAATCAGGCAGCTTAGGCACCTAACCTGTTTCTTGTGAGAATGGCTTAGGCGCTTGCCTACGCACATAAAATGGAGGAGGCTCCCTCCCTTAGCCAAGTGATTAGGGTACTCATCCAGGATATGGGAGACCCCAGTTCAATTTCCCTTGCTGCCTGATATGGAAAAAGGATTTGAATAGGGGAGTTTCCCACCTCTCAGGTGAGTGCCCTAGCCACTGGATTATAGCATGGTTCTCAGTCTGTCTCTGGCTCAATTGCTATTTAATTAAAGTGGAACAGCTTCAACCGGAGAGATTAAGAGTATCCCAGAGTCCAGTGGCATTCACTTGAGCAGTGGAAGATCTCTGTTCTAATCCCTTCTCCTCATCAGGCAAAGGGGGAAGTTGAACTGGCTTCTCCCACATCCCGGGTGAGTGCTCTAACTACTGGACTAAAGGTGATAAGGGAGGCTCCCCACCCTAGCCCACTTGGCCATTTTGTGTAGAGTTGGGCATGCTCTGAGCACACCTTCCAGATCAGGCCTCACAGCCAAGATAGACAGAGAAGCGCTTATCTTCAGCTGATGTGAAGGCTGGGGCTTAAGCAAGAGATAGGAGAGGGACCCTGGCCTGAGGCGACAGTGTGCATGCCCAGACGCAGAAAGCTAGGCAACTCGGGGAATTTGACAGCAAAAATTTGGGAGTGGAATGAGTATGGGCACCTACAGTTGGGCGTCAGCCAAGCAGGGATTTTGTGGATTGCAGTGGTGCCTAAAACTTGGCTTCAGGTGTCTAAGTCCCAGTGTGGATCTGGCCTCTAGTTCCTATCATGGGCCACGAAGTATCAGCTATTAAACAGATACAGAATACTTGAGCCTAACCAGAAAGCCAGAAACTGGGTAACTTTTTTTTCAGAAAACCTCTTCTCAATAAATCATCAATCTTCTATACCTAAAATTGGAAGTCCTAATTATCATTAGTAACAATTTCAAAGCCAGTCACTCACTGATCCCTTGCCCAGACTGAGGTAATTACCAATATCAAATGGGATAACTGGGGAACAAGTAGCAAAAGTATAAATAAATAAAACGTCACCCAGCATTAATGCCATGACATTTTTGGTTATACTTCATATTAAGGATACATTTATAAATAGCTTCAAATGGGTAATGAATTATTAAATGATATTTTAATACATGGTTAATCAATTGCTATAGGTTGGGCTGAAGCCTGGGTTTTGAGACCCTCCCTCTTCACTGGGTTCCAGAGCTCAGGCTGCAGCCTGAGCCCGAACATCTTCACTGCAATTTTACAGCCCCACAGCCCAAGCCCTGTGAGCCTGAGTCAGCTGACCCAGGCCAGCCACGAATGTTTAATTATTGTGTAGACATACCCTCCATGGCAATGTGGATTAACACACTAGCCTCTCACTTCTAGACCCAAATACAAATCTGTCCTATCTTGAAGACAAAAATGAATATGGTAGTCGCTATTTAGGTTCTAGCTCATCTCAAATGTCCACCACTCCTATAGAAACAAAGTGACATGACTGAAAGTCAGGGAATATCCAGAAATGCAATAGCCCTGGTGTCTTGGGTCAGGATTAAAATACTAATAACAGATACATTTAAAATTAAATTAAAATATTTTTCCACCAAGAGCACGTTGTACTGGATCTGGCGGTGACCACTTCTGTGTTCTTATTACCTTGATATTTTCTCTTGGAATTGTAAATACATACTTCCCTTGAATACTGGAACTTTCTAGAATTAGAGATGTTGATTGGGAGATACTGTTCTCATTGCCAGCAGCAGATTTGCCTTGAAATTCTTGTTGAAATTTGTAGAAGCCATCATTGGTTGTGATCATATCTGGTTACTTTTCTGAATTTATCTTATATATATATGAAGTAGATTTTACTTATTAATGTTGTACACTGTACTAAAAGGCGTTTCTTTCTTTTACATGGGAAATAGTGACTATGTAATTAATTTTGTAGGCAGACAGCTGATAGATTTATTTAACAGCTATATTTAATAAAAACACAGTCACATGAAAATAAAGTATTGTTTTATTTTACAAGTGACAGAAAAAAGTCTAGAACCTTTCAGTGCTGGGACATTTTAGTGTTAGGACAATAAAGTGAAGGGTTTTTGGTGTGCAGACTATTCTCTTTCATCTGCATTTAGTCTTTCACTTGACTTGTGAACTGTGATCTTTCAGTTGACCTGTGATCTCATAAATTCTGGAAGCTGGTACACACAAATCACTGCAAAAATCAACAAAAGCAGCAAGAAGCAGCTCTTCATGATCAAAACCAGAATGGAGCAGTTGCATACAAGCAAGCAAAGAGTACAAAGCCTGCAAATATGTTGGGAAGCAGTGAAAGCTCCATTGCTTGTTTTTGATATTTAAAACTGGACTGGACAAAACACTGGAGAAAAACTATTGTGGGTATAATCCTGCACTGGCTGGGAAATGGACTAGAAGGATTAACTTGGTGTTTCCTATCTCTGTTCCTCTCATGTTTCTACAATATATTTTTCAGTTGTAGAAGGAGCAACACCTCAGACCGTCCTATGATCTCATTTATGCTGGTGCACTTCCACTGACTTCAATTTGGCCTATGATGATTAAGGATAAAATCTTGGCCTTATTAAATTCAGTGGCAAACTCCCATTTGACTTCATTGGGATTATGAGCTGCTCCTTAATGACTAAGTTCCTGTTTCTTCCTGTCTCTTAAACTGAAGTCCTAGGGTTAGATTGTGGCAGCTGTTCTACAGCTTGATGGAGGAGGTGGTGCAGAGCTGCCCCATCCTGGGAGAAGACTCAAGCAGGTGAACACAATCTTTCCCAGTGGTGCTTTTTGTGCATGGAGAGGAGCAATCTGCTCCATCCATTAGGATACATACAGGCCAGTGCAGGGGAGTGACTTGAATCAAGGCCTCACCTTTTTCTTGTTGCTCCTCCTCCTTTTTTTGGCATCCTGCTCCCTGGTTGTCGAGGGAAGCCGGAGCAAACAATCCTTGTGCTCCCAAGGGCACAGGAACTGATACTAGGTGAGGCCCATAAGGAGCTCTGCAAAGTCTGGGAGGCTTCTTCCATGTCCTTGAGCAGTGAGCCAGAACCTCTCCCACTCTAGCCCTTAATATAAATTAAATCTGCAGGTCAGGTGGCTGCTAAACGTTAAATTCAACACAAAAATATGGTTCCTGTGGTGGGGTTCTCAAACTTTGTTGTCCATCACAATGTAATAGAGATTATATGAGCCACGTGGACCAACTTATCTCCCATTGGTGGCACATACCATCCGCTTTCTGTATGGAAACATAATATTTGGAAAATGCCTAATATATTTTTAGTTCAAACCTTTTCCAGAGCTTGGACCACATCTTAGTAAAGCGAGTTACTCATGGATCAATTGACCGGACAATTTCCCCTGCTATTTGCAGTCACACAACATCTGAATGGCAACTAACTGATACTAAATACTCTCCTAATATTAGTTTATTTTTAGCTTTATGATTTAGCTATGTAAACCAAAAGAGCCAGCACTATGTGAACAGTGACCTCTGCAAAAACCCAGCAAATGCTCCATATATCTCCAATGGATCACAAACCATTGGTATGCAGTGAATAGAATACCTGGATTGCTCTTGTAATACATTAATACTTGGGTAAAATTCTCCCCTAACTCTGTTTGTTCCCAAATTGCAATTAATCCTGATCTTAGATTTCCCTCTACATTCCCAGCAATGTACAACTCTGCTTTTCCAATGTGATTTTTTTTTTCAGTGGCGGATATTCAGTAACTTAAAGCAAATACTGAAAATCACTTACAAATACTGAAAATCACGTGCTTCTATGCCACTAAATATCTACTTTCATCTGTCTAATTCCTCCTCATTTCCTTAGCACAGTGACTCAATCAGGCATGTGTTATCTTTCCTAGATCCTTTTCTGACCAGAGGGTAGTGTGCAGGAATGTAGTTTGTCAAACACATTGTGTCTGAAATCCTTTGTCAGGGAAGTGTGGGAGAAAGAGATTATAAATTGCCTCAAACACTTCAGCAAGGCCGTTCCCAGGTTTTTTATATCTGCTCATCCAAAAAAACAACCATGCCTTTACGATGTTTTATTCATTTTCTGTTTGCATGCAAATATGTGTAACTACAGCACTGTACAGCATACATTATACTCTCCAGTGACATGCATACTGCAGTGAAAGTTATGTGCTTTGGCAAGTTTTTAGAATCATAAAGGTTATAACATTTGTGGCTTTAAAGGACATGTATTCTCTCTTCTCTGTAACGCTGGTTTCCATGTGCATTTAGCTTTAAGATTTTGATTTTGCAGGATGAGGAGAAGGAGTGTGACTTAGGGCATATCTTCTCTTCAGAGTTAACTTGAGTTATCTACACTGGAGTTACTCCTCTTGAGTTAGCCTAGCTTGCATGAGAGCAGCTACCCTGCAAAAATAGCACTGAGTTACCATTATGTCTACAATGGCACTGCTGTCACTGGTGTGTGTTGCTAGGACTTCTGGGAGTACATCTCATGGTTCTTTGTGCTGCAATAAATTGAGCTGCTCTGTGATTCTTTCCCAGTGACTTGTGGGAGAACTGGTTTGTCCTTTCTGGGCATGTGGGGAGAATTATGGGAAGGCATTGGAGGACTAGTAGCACTTGAGTGGTGCTAGCCTACATCCACACCAATGAGTGCTCACTTGAGGGTTAGCCTGTGCCCGCTGACAGACTAGTCACCTTGAGTTAAAAGCACCATCACACTCAGGTTAAGGATATTTTTGTGTGGATAGGACTCGAATTAACTTTGAAGTAGGGTGACCAGATAGCAAGTGTGAAAAATCGGGACAGGAGCTGTGGGATGATAGGCGCCTATATAAGAAAAAACCCTGAATATTGGGATTGTTCCTGTAAAACCAGGACACCTGGTCACCCTAATTTGAAGTGAAGATAAGCCCTTAGAAGCACAAGTCTCATTGAAAGTCTAAATCATTTAAGTGCTTTTGAAAATCCTACTCTTGGCCCTTAGGATGATAAAAAGAAAGTCAATACATATTGTTCTATAGCATATATGTTACATAAATCCACCCCTGGCTCTTAAACATCTGTAGAATGATCGGCATGAGATTATATATCATACACAGAGAGAGAATGTAATGGTGGGGCTTGCTGGGGAATAAGTACATTTGTGGCAAAGAAAGAGAATGAATGGAGATTTATAGTAAAAACCAAAGAGAAATATGCATGTTTAAAACTAAATATAAAATGCATAAATAGAATCCTTAGTGGATTCACCAGTTGAAAAGTAGCTTCTGTGTAATGGAGAATTCCAGAAACATCAACAGATTAAAAAAAAAAAAAAAAAAAAAACCAATAATCAAAAACTGGGCCTCTAATTTTAAAACTTTTTACAAAAAAAAAACCAAAAAACAAAAAAAGCAATGGGTTCAGTCATTCAGTTCAGATAACCACCTACGAGGCAGGAAACTCCATGGGATTGACCTTTCAGAATGTCCTCTGCATTCTTCCATTGGGAAGCAGGGTTTGCAGCCCCCATCTCGTAATGGAAATTAGGGTCTGGCCCCAGGAATCTACAAGGAGTACAGGATCACTCATAGGGTGACCAGATAGCAAGTGTGAAAATCGGGACAGGGGGTGGGGAGTAATAGATGCCTATGTAAGAAAAAGCTGCAAATATCAGGACTGTCCCCATAAAATTGGGACATCTGGTCACCCTAGTCGCACAGCACAGAGCTCTTATGCCTCTGCACTGGCTCTGGTTCCTGGTACCCTGCCTCCATCCCAAAGGAGCTATACTACTAGGAATTCCCCATGCTGAGAGAATTCTCAAATGTCTAGATTTGAATCCTCTATGGTGTGCGTGAATTAATATAGGTATAAACACATACACATTTTAGTCTGTGGCATGAATTTCATAGCCTCCCTATTTTAGTGCAAAACTCTATTCTCTTTTCTTTGAGCTTCTACAGTACTTGAAAGATTCTTGGAAACTAGATCCTTTAATGTTATAAACTTGGAAAGGGCAAAAATGATTAATTGTTTGACTACTCACTACATTCTTTTAAATTTTCTAAATACATATGGCTACAAGGATATAATTTCCAGTGGGCTCTGATAGTTCTAATCTCTTTTTAAATTCCATGCAGCTTCTTCACCTGCTCATGCAATCTGTCACTAAAAACTTTAAATTATATAGTCACAAAAATAACCACATTAATGTGATGTATAAGTCTGAAGTATAGGTGTAATGGATCCCAGTGGATGCTTTGTTTTGTAATTTATGGTGCTCATATGTTGATTTTAAACTCCTATTGCTATAGCATTCAGTTGCCGAATGAAACACACTCCAGATGGAAGATAAAAAATCATGCTGACAATGGAACAATGGACCTGTGAAATTGATTAGAGTTAATCTGCAATGGGATTTTTTTCAGTACTTGTGTTTTCTCTCTCTCTTTCTCTCTTTTTCTCTCTCTCTCTCTTTCTTTACAGAGGGTATGAACTGTATGAACAAAGATCACGGGTGTGCACATATCTGCCGGGAGACGCCCAAAGGTGGGGTTGCCTGTGAATGTAGGCCTGGCTTTGAGCTTGCCAAAAACCAGAAGGACTGCAAATGTAGGTAGATGGAGACTAAATATCAAATGCCCCATCATGTCTTATTTTCCACATTGCTATTATTTTCCAGAGATCAAGAAAGCAACTAGGCTTTGGCCAGAGGTGATGGATGGTCTTGACAGAATCTGAAAGTGTGTTCTTTTTTAGAAGTACTTATTTGGAGGAGGGTGAAAAGTTTTTAAGAGTACATCATCAAAAGAGATGGGTCTAATATCAAACCTTCAACCTGAACACCGCTTAATGAATACTGGGGAAATTCAGATCCAAATCTGAAACTTACAGTTCAGGGCCATTTCTCGTCTTGAACAGAGGAAATTGGAAGTGGGAGAAGATGTTTTGTTTTTGAGGGGAGAGGGAAGGGGAAGGGGGTGGGCTGGAGAAGATTCACTTAATCCAAACTATATTTAGAAAGCAAAAGCATCCACTATAAATTAATTCATATCAATACGATTCTGTCTTACAGTACAGTCATGTCTCTTGAAGTGACATCTAGGCATTACAGCCATAAAATAAAGTGCACCTACTTTTCATATTTAAAAGATAAGCAGGTTTTCAGTACTATTGATTGCATTGCACATGGGCTACTGCCCTTGGCATTACTGGAAGGCACATAGCCATATCATACGTGACTTTCTTGAATACCATATTTTAGATGATGGAACACACTGAAATTTATGGTTCATGTCAGCCACTGCAATTGGGAGCATAAGATTTTCCATGCAGGGTAAGATAATTGATACTTCTGTAAGAGCCTTATCCATGCCCACTGAAGTCAATAGAAGTCTTTCTATTGACTCCGGGGTCCCTTAGATCAGGCCCTACTACCTTAACTTGCCTACCTACCTAGAAGTTTTGGAAGGGACCGAGGGAGAAAGAATTGCTGTTACATTTCTGGTTTCCCTTTAAGAATGATATTTTTCCATGACCTTTGCCCCACCTTAAACTCTTTCTTCACATGACCTCCCCTGGTTCAATGTGATGATATTTTTCTGAATGGAAAGGAAAAGAAAGGATCACCTTTGAATGTCACTAAGAAGTGCTACAGATTAATGCACAATTTTATCAATATTTTAAGGAAAAATAAAAGCACACATCAAAAAAATTAGTGTTCTAGTAGAATATCCATTCTACGTGTGTATTAAAAGTGATCATTTTGTTAGGTGACTGCCATTAATTACAGTGAAACATGAGGTAATTGGAACTTAAGTTGCAGATTAACTTTACTTAATAATCATGCTTGTATTACCTGTTTGCACATATCTGTATGTTCTTTGTGGAATACTTGAACCTTCATCTCTAGAAGATGGTGATAGGAGAATTGGGGCCCCTGCCAGTTTCTTATTACTAGGCACATCACAATTCAGAAGAACAAAAGACCTGAATTTATTCAGAGCCCTGCAAAGTTCAAAATGTAATTTGAGTTACAGTGAATTTTTGTTAACAGATCCCTAAGCAGGGGCCCTGGGTCTTCCACAGCCACAGAATTTGCTGCAGAATCCTCACCCCCATTTGCTGCAGAAATTTGTTCAGAATCCTACAAAAATAATTTTTACTTCTAGCCCTTCCAAATGTGAACTGAGCACAAACCAATGCAGTGATATCTGCATGAGTGGTCAGACAGCCTGAAACAATAACTCTGAGAGAAATGAACTGGCTCATTTATCTCTGTGAAGGTCCAATTCTGAAATGTAATAAGAATGTAAATGTTAACATTTGTAACGGTTTCATCATTGTGAATCATTTGAATGGAAATATCCATTGGCTGAATCCTGAGTTGCACCTTTTCCAGCACCGAGTGCAGCTGAGTCAGGGAGCTGCAAAAGAGATATTTGCATCTTGGTCATCCTACATTAGCTCTGGCGTTATCATAGATTATAGCAGCCTCAGGGTTGCTCTAAAGAATTCTGGCTTGTAATAGTTTCTTACAGACCGTTATGCTGATCAGGGATTACCAGAGCATGCTGGGCTCCAGCCATATCCTTTCCTGCTGCTGACCTGCCCATTATATTAGGGTTAACTGGGAATGGATGGCACAGAGGCAGTAAAACCAGGGATGATTTCCCCCACACTGGGGGGATTGGATAAGCATATTGGGTGGCATTTTAGGAAGCAATCAATATTGGCCTAAATCTGCTTTTAGTCAAATCATATATATCACACACAAATTACATTAAAGGAATGTTAAGGTTGCAAAGTCAAGCACTCAAAATTTTAGAAATGTCCATGCCACCTTACTTTACACCCTTGTGTCCATACACTCTTGTGTGTATGCATTATGATACAGTTTTTAATTACATCATAGAGGCTTTTTTCCACAGGACCCCTGCCTCATTCAGTGCACAAGACAGTTGGTGCTCAATGAGTGAGCAGCTGTTCAATATTTTGTTTTATCCTCACTGCTCAATGTTTGGCCCTAGGATTTATTTAGTGTGCATTATTCAAACCCTGCTCTGAAGACAGATTTATTAATTCCTTGATGGGCTTTTCTATGGCATTTAAAACTATGGTATCTGAGTGCTTCGCAAACATTAATGAGCTTATCTTCACAACATCCCACTGAGGTAAAATGATTTTGTATCCTTGTTTTACAGATGGGAAACTGAGACACAGAGAGTAATGTCAAAAGTGTTCACTAATTTTGCATGCCCAAATTGAGACATGCAGGGCCTGATTTTAGAGTACTTGGTATTTTGTAGCACTTAATATGTTCCAAGTACAATTCCCAATGATTTAATTTGCAACTGTGAGTGCTTAGCTTCAGGTTCTCAAGTTGGGCACCCAGAAAATTAGGAACACACAAATAGTGTCCATCTGTGACAAGTTTGGCAGTGACTTGCCAAGTATCACATAGGAACTTTGTAGGTGAGGAAAGGATAGAATCTAGTTCTTCATCATGGCATTCAACTTCCTTAGTCACGAGACCTTCCTTTCTCTTTCTGCAGTCCCCTGCCTCATTCATTACACACTTCCCAGCTTCTGCAATAAATGAGGCAAGGGTTCTACAAACAGCCACCTTTGCTGCACAACCCTGATTCATCACCTGAGTTGACCCCGCCTGTGCACAAAATGAAGCAGGGGTCCTGTGCAAAAAAAGTGTGTGATAATGTAATTAAAGACTTATGATAATACATAGACAAAAGAAGCTCAAATTAAGGTTGCATGAGCAACCTTATATCTGGCATTTCCTAACTTCTGAATGTTTGACTTTGCAACCTGAACAGTTTCAGCATAGGTTTTTTAAAATGTAATTTCCTAGGTTTTTAAAAAAAGCAGCCTGAAAGAACAGAAAATCCATCCCGGGGAATCATACTGGCCACTGCACTGGTCATCAGAAGACTTGAAACTTAGATCCATCACAGAGACCTCTGCCACTTGAGCTAAAGGAGTAACTGATAGTAGTAGGTGGTTATCTTCTATTAGAACTAACCACCAGAAAGGCATCAGACATACACTTTGCCAGTGGGTTTCAGAGATATTTGCTGACATCAGAGGAATGTTGAGATTCAGGAATCTTGGGTTCTTTTCCAAGGTGTGGAGAGAAATGTACTCTAGTGAGCACAGTCCATTTAGCCCCTTTCCCCCTTCAGACTGGTCTTTAACTTGCCACCTCTGTGAAGGATCCAGGATGTACCTCTGCACCTCCAGATATATTCCAACAAGCCATTGTCTTTACTTGTAAACAAGATCTCTTCCTGCTGTTATTTCTTCCCGTAAATTACCTTTCTTGTAGATTTTGCAATCTCTTGATTAGCCTTTGGGTCAGTATGCAAACAAGCATCCATTGTGAGACATACAATGCCCAATATACACGAGCAGACAGAGAGCTAAGCATCTGTTACCTGCTACTTGAAAGCAATCTGTCTGAGAAGTGTCACCTCCTGGTTACGTGCTTTAAGAACATAATTTTCAGAACACACACGTAACTCCTTAAAAATTATCTGTACATACCTTTTGCCATGATTATGATGACCAGCAGGCTACTGGCTCTCAGAAGAGACATCACATGCCACCCTTCAATGAATTATTATGCATATATTTGACCCCAGAGATCCCTATAACACTGTATGCACCCCCTGCGCCATCTGCCAGTTGGCACCAAGAGGTTCTGGGATCAGTCTTATAATGAAAAGTATTGGGCCACCCTAACTATGTAGACATCTCTACCTGCACCACCTATAATGACTTCACTGACAGCAGACTTAGTCCAATGCCTGAGGACTTTCAATCATCCTGCCTAATGTGCTTACCCTACAAATCAAAACATTTTCACACTCCTTCCAGGTGCCAAACCTTCCAGCTTCCTCTGAGAGTGCTGTGATGCAGTTATGTACTGTCAATACAAAAATCTTCAGAATGTTGAAAATTTAGGGGCAGAATAAAATAAATTTAATATAGATATTAATAAAACAAGCCAGGCTGTATTCCTACCTTTATTAATTGCACATTGAATTCAATATAAAACTCAGTGGTTTTAGTTTATCTGAAGCTACCATGAATTACCAATGTGCTGCACCAACAGATACAGAAACCCAGGATCCATGCTACAAAATGTAGATCCAGTTTATTGCAAATTACATGGTGCCTTGGCCAGAACATACACTTTAACCACATTTGGTCATAGATAGGGATGTTATGATCCTAATATTTTTTAAATTGTTGGATACTAAATACTAGGTTCAAAATCTGGTCAGGTTCTAAATACAAATCTGGGTAACAAGCCACTTTACGATCTTAAGGTGCTTTAAGAGGTTAAGCTGTCTCAACTCCTTAAAATGGCTTAAATTCTAAAGCCACTTTGGTGTGTTAAGCTTCTTTAAACTATCCATGTAACATACATTTTAAGGTTGCTATCAGTTTGATTCTCAGTTGCTTGAGAGAGCCCAGAATTGTGTAAAAATCAGATCTGGCTTAGGTAGGCATCATACATACGTATTGAACAATAAAAGAATGTTATTAAGGTTGCAAAAGCAAGCACTGAAAAAAGTTAGGAAATGCCAGAATTAGGGTTGGTCATATAAATTTGTTTCTGCTTTCCCCTCCTACACCCCCTTGTGTGTGTGTTATGGTACAATCTTTATATAGAATCAGATCCTATTTTCTCCATAAGACTATCATGTTTCTTCTTGAAGCTCCTTGTCTCCTTCAAGGACAGGGCAGAGGACCACACAAGAGAATAAAATGAAGGTTATGTGGGGCATACAGTTACCAGGCAGAATTAAGGTTGCAGAAGCAAGCTGAATTCTAAGGCTTGGTCCTCACTTTAGAGTTAGGTCAACGTAAGGCAACTTATGCGACCTAACTCTGTAAGTATCAATGCTACAACATTGCTCCTGGTAATGTAAATTGCCCACTTTGCCTACCTAATCACAGACCTAAGCACTAAGCCTAACTCCACCTCTGTGAGAGGCATAGCACTTAGTTAGGGAGACACACTGTCTGTGTAGACACTGCGTTACTTACATTGCTTGTTGTCTGTCAGCCCCGCGTGGGGCTTATGGCTGGAGTCCCCCCACCCCCGGGCTCAGAGCTCAGGCCCCGGGGCAGGGGCTCCAGCTGTCAGTGCCCCACACATTAAGTTGGTGGAAGCATTCCTGCTGAGGATGCACACCACCAACAGAGTAGGCAAAGTGTAGACATGAACCACCACAGTAATTACTGCAGTGGCTGTACATCGACCTAACTTGGGTCGACTTAATTTTGTAGTGTAGACAAGGCCTTAGTGTTTGAACTTGCAACATTAATAATGTTATTTTAATGTAGCTTTTTCCTATGGAATATATATACGTGTGTGTGTATGCGTATTTAAATTAAACATCAAATACAATAGGAATTTTAATCTGGCCTTTGTCTGTTACTCATTTTATGAGCTATCCTTCCTCATCTTTAATGATTGTAAATGTCTTATCTGAGGCAGCCATCACCCTTCATATTAATTTAAAATGTTGGCTGAGACACTAAGCTGTGTCTGAGGACTGCTTAATGTAGCTCAAGATGGAGATGCAAAAGTCACCATTAGCTTTCCAGCCACCTCCTGATCCTCAACTAATCTGAATAGGTCTGGTGCCCCCAGCACAATTTAGAGGAGCCCAATGGGCAGGTAAGCCAGCTTTAGGATAGCTTTGTACTTGGAAAGAGGTAGCATAAACCTGTCCCAATGCAACTGAGGTTTTTGCTCATGACTTCTAATAATTACAAATTTAAGATCACCATTTTTTAAACTCTAAGGGCTCGATTATATTTTGTGCTGATTCACAAGGAGGCATGGCTGGTGAATTAGGGAGCTAACTAGCCCATATGCTGCCATCTTCAGGTAGTGCTAGTGGACACATGGTAGATATGCACATTGTCCCTACTCAGAGAAACAGCAAAGAGCACTTATCAATGCTTTGCCCTGGCCGTCCCTGTGAAATGCTGCTCTTTGCTGATGGGATCCCTGTAGCAGAAAATGCATTACACAAAATGTATGTTCCTCATAGATTGAGAAGCCAGGGCAAGATTTGGCTCATTATTTATTTCTAATGGAGGCAGCAAACCCCTATGCATGGAGATCTGGTTTTAGTACAGTGCCATAGGTCTCATGAGATATAGCCAGATATCTTGACCTCTCTTAGAGTTCCTTGTTATTCACATATGTCTATCAAGTTGACTTCAGTAGGATTATTCTAGTTTTACACCAGCTTTATGGAGATAAAGACTATCTGGCCCATACATTCTAACAAATATATATGTATATGTGTGTGTGTATAGATATATATATATAGATAGATAGATAGATATATGTAGATATATATAGATATATGTATCTTTTCCTTTAGTGAGAAACATTACCCACTAGCTTCCACACACTTGTTCCATCGTATTGATGTAATATGTTACCGTGATTTATGTCTGTTAAAAGGGCATTGTCAAGGTTGGTAGGTCAAAACTTTTGATTTAGTTTTTGTGCATTTTTAGTCTCATACATTCTGAACTCTAATTTATTCTTTTGTGTAGCCATATAGTGAAGTTTGCAAGAAATCTCTTTGTAGAGAGCAGGTTTGGAATTCTTATGCATCTCACTATAATGCTTTCCTATAAAAACCCCATGAAGACAATCAGTGTTTTGCCATTGACTTCAATGGAGCAGGATTTTGCCCATTCAATGAAAAAGGAAAATTCTCTAATCTTTTGTGATTGGAGGGTTAAAACTAGAGATGGGACTAAATTTATATATATGCAAAACTGGACTTCACACCCCCAAGTTCATAGTGGCCCAGCTTTGGAGTTTTGGTTAAAGTTGCTAAAGAGATAGGGAAAAGCTTAAAAGTTGGGATCTGAATCAGATTTCAAGCCCCTCCAAAATCTGAGCATTCAGATTCAGGACTTTTTGGTTCAGGCCCATCTCTAGTTAAAACTAGAGCATACTGCTAATTTGCTAAATCAAATAATTTCCTATTGCAGCCTTTGGTTCCTCAGCCACCATCAGCTAAAAGTTTTCAGAAAGAGATAGTGAACAAGTTTGAGATTTAATGTCCTGAAAGTCAATTTTTCTGATGACCAACCTTGACAAGTTTCCCCTTTAAAGATTAACATAGGTGGATGACAAGTTATCAGAAATTCTCTTCACTTTATAGCATGGCTTATTTTGCAGATACAGGAAAAAACACTAAAAACATCAATCCAAAATTCCCTCTGTGAAATCACTAGACCAAATTCTTCCATCTACGTACTTATATATCTCCATGCTATTATCACCATAATATCTGAGCACCTTGCAATCATTAATGGATTTTTATCTTCCCAATAACCCTGTGAAGTTGAGAAGTATTATTTCCATTTTACAGATGAGAAATTGAGGCACAGGATAGATTTAATGACTTTCAAAGTGGTCTATCCTCTAGAGTCTAGACTGTCCTTCTTAGCTTTTAAATTACACTGGAATAACTACACTGACTTCAAATATGTTACCATGGATTTACACTGGTATAACTGACAGTAGAGTTTGTCTCAGTGTCCACAACCCTGTACATTGTTCCAGAGCTAGATCTTCTGTTGCCTGGAGTTGATTTAATATTAATTATTATTTAAAAAAAATACTAGGATTGAATTTTCAAAAGTACTCAATGATGGCCTAACTCTGCTCCCACACAGAAAACAATGATAAAACTCCTATTGACTCAAGTAGAAGCACAATTAGGCCAATGCTGAGCACTTTTGAAAATCCCATCCCAACTTTGATTTTGTGCCAGCCACTTAGTGCCACTTCCTGTGTGTCCATTTGTATGATTTCACAGCGAACTTCATGGTGCAGAGGAGCAGGGAACAGGAATGACTTTAAACTGCATCATTCTAAAGTAGTTTTTCCTAGAAACATGTAATAAGAAAAGTTCCCTTACATTACAGTGATATGAGCAACTATGTTAAGATATTTTCACCCCTCTAGTGGGCGAGGTTTTCCACACGGACAAATAGTCATGTATACCACATGTATTCCAGTCATGTTGTTTAAAAAAGACCCTGTGGGACTGGATGGACTTTAAAGTGCTTACTTAAAAAAATCGGGCTAATTATTGACTGTTAGCAATGTATTAGAACATATGGCATAAACAGTAGTTATAATCTGATGATATAAAATGAGTTCCCTACAGCATTGCTGCCCAGCATAGGGTGGATCTAGAGAGGCCTAGAGTGACCATATTTCCCAAAGGAAAATGGTCAAACGCCCCATGCAGGGCTGGCTCGAGCCACTTGACCGAGCCCTGCCCCCCCTCCACTCCCCTTCACACAGGGCTGGTGTCATTGCTCCCTCAAGCCCTGCCTGCTCCTCTGCACGGGGATGGCATCGTCGCTTGCCCCATACACACGTTCCTCTGCACCCTGCTTTTTTAACAAAAGTAGGCATTTGTTACATTTCCTATTGCCATCTAATCTGGTTGGCAAGAGCAAACAGGACAAATGCCCACTTTTGACAAAAAAGTCGAGACAGCTGGGACAGGGCTTAAAAAACCATAGAATAGAATCATAGAAGATTAGAGTTGGAAAGGACCCTCAGGAGGTCTTCCAGTCCAACCCCCTGCTCAACCAGGACTAACCTCAGCTAAATCATCCCAGCCAGGGTTTTGTCATGATGCAGCTTAAAAACCTCTAAGAATGGAGATTCCACCACCTCCCTAGGTAACCCATTCCAGTGCTTCACCACCCTCCTAATGGAAAACTTTTTCCTAATATCCAACCTAGACCTCCCCCACTGCAACTTGAGACCATTGCTCCTAGTTCTGTCATCTAATGCCATTGAGTACAGCCTAGCTCCATCCTCCCTGAAACCCCCTTTCAGGTAGTTTAAAGGTTGCTATCAAATCCCCCCTCATTCTTCTCTTTTGCGGACTAAACAAGCCTAATTCCCTCAGCCTCTCCTCACAAGTCATGTGCTCCAGCCCCCTAATCATTTTTGTTGCCCTCCGCTGTACTCTCTCCAACTTGTCCACATCCTTTTTGTAGTGGGGGGCCCAAAACTGGACACAATACTCCAAATGCGGCCTCACCAATGCCAAATAGAGGGGAATAATCACTTCCCTCGATCTGCTGGTAGTGGTCCTACTAATGCAGCCCAATATGCTATTAACCTTCTTCGCAACTAGGGCACACTGCTGACTCATATCCAGCTTCTTATCCACTGTAACCCCCAGGTCCTTTTCTGCAGAACTGCTGCCTAGTAGTTGGTCCCCAGTCTGTAGCTGTGCATGGGATTCTTCTGTTCTAAGTGCAGGACTCTGCACTTGTCCTTGTTGAACTTCATCAGATTTCTTTTGGCCCAATCCTCCAATTTGTCTAGGTCACTCTGTATCCTATCCCTACCTTCCAGGGTATCTACCACTCCCCCTAGCTTAGTGTCATCTGCAAACTTGCTGAAGGTGTAATCTACCCCATCCTCCAGATCATTAATGAAGATGTTGAACAAAACCGGCCCCAGGACCAACCCCTGGGGAACTCTGCTTGTGACCGGTTGCCAGCTAGACATGGAGCCATTGATCACTACTTGTTGAGCCCTATGCTCTAGCCAGTTCTCTATCCATTTTATAGTCCATTCATCCAACCCATACTTCTTTAACTTGCTGATAAGAATACTCTGAGAGACAGTATCAAAAGCTTTGCTAAAGTCAAGGTATATCACATCCACTGCTTTCCCCACATCCATAGAGCCAGTCACCTCTTCATAGAAGGCAGTCAGGTTGGTCAGGCATGACTTGCCCTTGGTGAATCCATGTTGACTGTTCCTGGTCACCTTCCTCTCTTCCAAGTCCCTCAAAATGAGTTCCTTGAGTACCTGCTCCATGATTTTCCAGGGATTGAGGTGAGGCTGACCGGTCTGTAGTTCCCTGGATCCTCTTTCTTCCCTTTCTTGAAGATGGGCACTATGTTTGCCTTTTTCCAATCATAAGAGACCTCCCCCAATTGTCACAAGCTTTCAAAGATAATAGCCAATGGCTCTGAAATCACATCAGCCAACTCCCTCAGCACCCTCACATGCATTGCATCTGGCCCCATGGACTTGTGTATGTCCAATCTTTCTAAATAGTCCTGAATCTGTTCCTTCAGCACTGAGGGATGTTCACCTCCTCCCCATTCTGTGCTGCCCAGTGCAGTAGTCTGGGAGCTGACCTTGTTTGTGAAGACAGGCAAAAAAGGCATTGAATACCTCAGCTTTCTCCACATCCTCTGTCACTAAATTGCCTCCCCCATTCTGTAAGGGGCCCACACTTTCCCTAATCTTCCTCTTGTTGGTAACATACCTGTAGAAACCCTTGCTAGCTGCAACTCCAATTGTGCTTTGGCCTTCCTGATTTCATTCCTGCATGTTCAAGCAGTATTTTTATAATCCTCCCTAGTCATCTGACCAAGCTTCCACTTCTTGTAAACTTCTTTTTTGTGTTTAAGCTGACCAAAGACTTCTTTGTTAAGCCAAGCTGGGCACCTACCATATTTGCTATTCTTTCTGCACATCAGGATGGTTTGTTCCTGTGCCCTCAATAAGGTTTCTTTAAAATACAGCCAGCTCTCTTGGATTCCTTTCTCCCTCATATTAGCCTCCCAGGGGATCCTGCCCATCAGCTCCCTCAGGGAGTCAAAGTCTGCTTTTCTGAAGTCCATGGTCCGTATCCTCCTGTTCTCCTTTCTTCCTTTTGTCAGGATCCTGAACTCTACCATCTCATAGTCACTGATGCCTAGGTTGCCACCCACTTCTACTTCCCCTACCAAATCTTCCCTGTTTGTGAGCAGCAGGTCAAGAGAAGCGCGGCCCCTAGTTGGTTGCTCCAGCACCAGGAAGTTGTCTGCAACACTCTCCAAAAACGTCCTGGATTGTCTGTGCTCTGCTGTATTGCTCTTCCAGCAGATGTCAGGGTGATTGAAGTCCCCCATGAGAACCAGGTTCTGCAAACTGGAAACTTTCCCTAGTTGACTGAAGAAAGCCTCATCTACCTCATCCTCCTGGTCTGGTGGTCTATAACAGACACCCACCACTACATCACCCTTATTGTTCTTGCTTCTAAGCTTAACCCAGAGACTCTCAACTGGCTTATCTCCAGTTTCATACTGGAGCTCAGAGCAATCATAGAGCTCTCTTATATACAGTGCAACTCCTCCACTCTTTCGCCCCTGCCTGTCCTTCCTGAACAGTTTATACCCATCCATGACAGTGCTCTAGTCGTGTGAGTTATCCCACCAAGTCTCAGTTATTCTAATCATATCATAGTTTCTTGTCTGTGCCAGGACTTCCAATTCCTCCTGCTTGTTTCCCAGGCTTCTTGTGTTTGTGTATAGGCACTTGAAAAGGATCTGTCCCAGCCAAAAGGGGACATATGGTCACCGTAGAGAGACCCCAAGTAGTCCAAGAGGCAAGCAGGGTGGAGGAGGAGAGCAGGGTAGGGTGGAGGGAGTTGCATTACCCTGTATCTGCTTCCTTCAATGCAAAATGCTCCTGTGATTCTGGGTAAAAGCAGCAGGTGGCTTCTTGAAAGCTACCACTTACTGTCCCTATCCTGTAGCAGGTTCCAGCACAGCTGGCCATAGGAACAGCTCATATTTACAAGCCAGCCAGCTCAGACAGCAGCCTGCTGGTCCAGGTGTGTCTCTTCTGTTCCCATAATTCTCAGCTACATTGCAAGAGACTATGTGATCTGGCCTATGGAGCCACCAGTTGATGTCACTATTTCAAGCACAGTGTGGCTCAGAGAGTGATATCCACCAAATGAGAACCATCAAAATCAATTACAAAGCAGAAAAATGAGTAAAAGGGAACACAGGTAAATAAGGACAGAAGACAGATACTGGGTGGAAAGGAGGTGGGTGGCAACCATGCTGGGGCATGGCATGAGAAGGTAGGACATGAGAGGTACATATCCTCCAATCTAGAACATAGAGGGATCCACTAGAGAAAATTTCTGTCCTACAGGATAAAGAACAGAACTCTAGTAGGCTCTAGTCCACACACATGTCCCCCATTATCTGAGATCCTCCAAAATGAATATTTACAAAAGCCTTGTCTACAAAATTTACTTCATACACAGATGAAAAAGGAACATCATAAGGACCAGGAAACAGATTCTGTTCTCCTTATGCCAGTCTAGGTCAGAAGTAACTCCATTAAAGGGGGAGTTGCACTGGTGTAAAATAATGTAAGTGAATGAGAATCAAGTCCCAGAGTTTTTATTTTGCACATTTTATTGTGCATATTGGAAGATTCCGTTCCAGGCATCTCTGTCATTCTGGATTTGATTCTCTTCTCACTTACATCATTGTATATAAGGAGTGACTCCACTGAAGTCAATGGAGTTTTACTGGTGAAAAGATGGGAAAAGTGAAGAGCATCAGGATCTCTATTTGTGAGTTTCCTGGCAAGAAAATGTAGGCAAGATTTCAAAAATAGCCTGAAATTAGGTTTCATGTATTGAGACATCTGCCTGATTTTTGAAAGTTTTGCAGTCCTGTTGAGATCAGTTATGTGTCTGAAATCTAGGTCTAAAATATGCAGATTAGGCTCACTTTTAGCCCTCTATTAATTAGACACAGTGTAGTCAGCTTTTCTTCCTGTTTGCAGGTGATTACACACCAGAAAATTCAAAGATATTCCATTTTTTAGAGGCAAATATTAAAGTGAGATCATTGAGATGAATGAGACCTGTAGGATGCTCCACATTTTGAAAATGAGTGGTGTTTTAGTATGTCTTTGAGAGCCTCACTTTAAGTTCCTTTAAAAAAAAAAAATCTTGGCCTTACCTAATTGTGGAATTTATCGGCTTGGATACTTTATAAATTGTCTGTCTATCAAGGGAAATCCTGGCGATATTGAAATGATTCTAGAGCCAGTCTAGCATGGTTTAGGAATAAATATCTGTGTCAAAGAGCTTTCTTTGATTAATAGGATTCAGTATTTAAACTGCCATAATATTTAGAAATGCCAAAACCCGCCGAAATAATTCATATAAGTAAATAATTAGACATTTGATTTCCCAATCCTTTTTTTAAAAAAATATTTCAGTATACGCATTCACAAAGGACCTGATCCTCCTCCCTCTTCACCCTGGTATAGACATTTGGACCTGTGTATAATGACAGGAAAGTGTGCTTAAAATTCTCAGATCACAGTTGTTTCATTTTGCATGCACTTGCACAAGTGTGTGGTGACACATGGTGTAAAACAGGAAGAGAATCAGGCCCATTGTAAATCTGATTAGTATTTGGGAAATACCAGCATCCTATGGGTTAAAAATGAAATTTCCTCCTGTGACAAAAATATGCTTTATTAGTAATTCTTTAAAATTGCTAAATGTTGCCCATTTTGAGAATTTTTTTCTCCAAAAATGTCTTTGTTGTTAGAAGTAATTTTAGAAAATATATACTTAAGTAATAGTGAAATCTCAATGGGTTTCTTCCTAAATGAAGCAAATATACTGTAGTCCCAGAAAAAGGATTTTTTTTAAAAGTAAAAGGATCTCCTGTCTTATTTTTAAACATTCTTCTACTCTAGGAGGATTAGAGTTTTTGAAATAATAGATTTCAAGACTGATGTATTTTTGCTCTTGTGGTCTGGATCACTGCTTCCTCCAATTATGGAGTGAAGCCCAGCAGAAGAAAAAAAAATGCCGTCTATAGACTGGAAAATATGTATATATTAGTAGACTGCTCATTTCTTCATGCCATATACATCATGGATATGAAGCATGTAATTTTAGGAGGAGATGAAATTGGCTGGGCATTCATGCTAAAACAACCCAAACAGAATGAATAAAAAAAGTGCAACATTCTGGTTTTTTTATTACATGGATGAGAGAGAGGTTAGTTAGGAAAAAATGGGATCAGGCAAAGAATGGAGAATGGAAATACCTACAAATAAAAATGTTGTTTTGTCTAATGTCTTGCTTTATAATTGATCTTCTGTATTCAGAAAAGGCCCTTAAAAACTAATTGGTTTCATTGTCATTTTATTTATGTATTCATATATACATATACATTTTGGGCATAACTAGTAACCTGTAACTATGGAAATGGAGGCTGCCAACACAC
The DNA here is from genome assembly GCF_026122565.2 of Emydura macquarii macquarii. Classification (NCBI taxonomy): domain Eukaryota; kingdom Metazoa; phylum Chordata; order Testudines; family Chelidae; genus Emydura; species Emydura macquarii. The sequence continues at coordinate 9,215,042 of NW_027132342.1, read as the reverse complement.
CTGTGATGACACAGATACTGGTCCTGTGTGTGGTTGTCATCAGAAGTATGCCCTGCACTCAGATGGCCGAACATGCATTGGTAAGTACGTCTCTAAAGCACTCTTTTTACTGCGTGTGTGTGTGTGTGTGTGTGCGCGCGCGCTAGGAGATTAAAACTGTTGTTGAGAGGAGTGTGCAAAAGTAGATTATGATCATAGCAGATCAGAGATGCAAAGAGATCAGAAAGATGGAGTTATGATTGTTTTATTTAAATGTTTGTCCATGAAATATCCCATTGTAATTGTTTTGTCATTTTAATTCTGTTTTTATAAATCGAATTTAATAACTTTTTAAAATGAGAAGCACAAAAGATGACTATGGATCAAGTAGTCAAGTATGTGAGTAGTCCATTATTTCAGTGGGACTACTCACATCAGTAAGTAATTTTTTACAAATTATATTTGGGGAAAATTTAATACCTATGATATGCTTTCATTCCTGGTTTTTGTTTGGTTTTGGTTTTGGTTTTTTGATAGCAAAATAATAGTACTCATTGTGAGTAAACTTCCAGTGTGACTGTCAATGGGAAAATGGCCTAGCAGGAAGTGAAGCATCATGGTTGATGCCATGCAAATATTTATTATTACAGAGCACATTGTTTGCATAATATTATCCATTTTTTACAGAAAGGAATCTTTTGCAATAATTTAATCAGGGGGGTTGTTCGTTTTTGCACTCTTCCTCTCAAAATCAGAGCCTAAAAATCCATAATGGTTCTCATAATCTTCACTTTGTTATTGATTTGTTTGTTTCAAAATTTTATAAAGTAATACAAAAAATAGGAAATAAGCTTAAATACTTTCAAAATTAGATGGAAGTTCTTAATCTTCTCTTTCCCGTCTTCATATTTGAAAACATACCTGTCCTGATCCCAAACGCACTGACGTCAACGGAAATCTTTCTGTTTACTTCAGTGGGCTTGAGATCAGGCCTGTAGGCAGCGAGATCTGTATAGACAAACACCTATGCCAGTGCATGGAATTGACTTCAGATGGGACTCAACATAGAGAAACGGGTCCAATTGTACAGATCTCATGGCAGGATCAGGGCTGTAGCATTCACAAAAGCAAAGGTAATCAGGGTATAACAGTTATGTCTTGCTGTATACACTACTTATTCCTGGACTGTTAGAGAGACCCTATCAGTACTTTCTGTTAACATATTGGTCTCAGTCCTGCAGCCCCTCTGCATGAGGGACGTCTATAGAAGTCTATGGGAGTTCCGTTGGGGGAGGGCTTGCAGGATTGAGGGCCCTAATATCAAGTTTCATTGAGGAACGTAAAATAAATTTTCGATGCTCCCATTTGCCAAGAGTTCACTATTCATTAATAGCCTCAGGTTGACATTTAATTTTGTCCATCATGTTGAAAAGGACGTATACACAGCACTCATGGCTTTTTTTATTACTATTGTTGTTCATTTTTGTAATGTAACAAACACAACTCTGTGTTACATTCTTTGGTCCTGTGATGTAAGTCACATATTACTGCTTGTGTTGATTTTCCTCCCTCTCAGTAGTTCTTTCTTTTAGAACACTTTTTTATTTTTGTTTATTTTTTACATTTTTATTCCTGCTTTCTGGTGATGGTTCCTGATTGCCTGTCTTGTCTGATAACTGATGTTCATTAATTATTTACAGAACAATAAAAAAAACCACAATATCTCAAACAAAAGCCTCTATTGCAGCCTGATCCCATCTAGAACTTGTTTAAAATCTTCTCGTTACAACTCAACCATGTAGTATTGTTACAGATAAAACCTGCCAGCCGCGGCCTTCTCCTCCTCCTCCTCCTCCTCATTTCCATTATTCCACTGTTTGCTGTCTTCAGTGGTGTATATATTCTGGGCATCACTGCAAGAATGCAAACTTCTGCAATGCCAGATAAATACTTTTTGACCCTTTGTCTAACACATTTTGTCTTTGTTTGCTTGACTTTTTTTTTTTAATGTTTTCTGCATGTAAAAGTTTCCACTTGCATTTTGTTTTGCTTTTTTAATAAAGCAACACCCCCACCCTGCATAAATCATTTTATTTACCCAGCTCCTGCTTTCTCCATTGCTTTCCTGTATGAGAAACCTTTATTTTTATTTCACTTGCTGCTCATCTCTTCCCACCCTTGTGAATGATTGTTTCTATGTGTTTCTAATGAAGCATAACTCAACTAAAGTCCTTGTTATGCTGGATTGAAACTCTTACATATAGGATATCAGCAAATATCTGCAAAATGACCTTTGCTGACATCATCTTGCTTACTGCATGCTTATAAAATTACTAAACCCTGTACTTGCAACATCTTTTCTAGCACTGAATGTTTAGCTAGTAGTGTTTCATAGACAAGCAGGCAACCAGCACTGCCCAAATTGATCTTTTTTGTGTTTGTTTGGTTTGTTGTTCGTTTTTTTATTTTTGTTTTTTCCTTTTTTTTAAATTTGCATGCATTGTGTTTGGTTTTTAAACACTGTGTCAATGTGTACATGACTATGGTGCACCCATGCCCTTCCATCACCGGATTCTTTTAGCTCTGTCTGTCTGTCTCATCTTGGTCCTCTGGCCTGCCATTTTCAGATCCTGATCCCTCCGTCAGCCTGAATCACTTTACAGTTTGTCTTTAATAGTTTGTTTAACGAGAACCCTTGTATTTAAATTTCCATTACTAACATCTGTCTGGGGCACTCCTGTTTGCTGTCTCATTCTCTTTTAGGAAACAAGCTTTGTGTGTGTTTTCTGGTTAATTACTTTGTCATTTATCATTCCTTCTCCTCTTCCTTCTCCCCCTCTTCTGCCCCAAGCACCCTTTAATTTTTTTCTGGGGTTTCAAATGGAATTAACTCTCTAACGGGGATTTAGTGCTTTCATGGCTTGCTTCTTGGCTTTGGTTGTGCCATGTCAAGAAACTGTCTTAGGCAGCGGAAAATTGGGCTTTTGATTAACCAACTGCTCCATGTTTGTCCCTTACTTGTGTTTTAGAGAAGGATGAGGCTGCAATTGAGAGTTCTGAGTACAATGCCACGTCAGTAGCTGATGTGGACAAGCGGGTGAAACGGCGGCTACTTATGGGTAACACTTTTCTTCCACTTCCTTTGTTGTGCTCTCACTTTTGTCTGTATGTGTGTGTATGGATTTTTTATTTTTATTTATTTTTTATTTTTCGTTTAATTCATCTATGTTGATGAGGTCACCTTTTTTCCAATTCTTATCTTCCATCATACAATTTAATTTCTCATTTGTAAACTCTTTTCCCTAACCCTGCAGATGTCATGTTCAATTTCTTCTGCATAGAAAGAAACTTTTGCCATTAACCTTACTTACCTTTTGCAAACTACTTCTTATATGTGATTTGTGTGTGTGTTTGTGTGGATGTGTGGATCCAGGGTTCACATAAAATCTCATGTGTCAGACCTGCCTTTAGTTTGTAAGTGGATGATGATGTTATAAAATGATGCCCTTTTTCATATGTGGTGTTAAATGAATTACTGTATTTGCTTATTTAAGTTTTTGCAGTATTTTTGAGTGAAATGTATGTATTATTACTGGAAATTAATTTATTTCCTTAGCATTAATATATTGTGAACCATTGTGATTAGTGAGCTTTAATATGATCTTCTCTCAAAACTAGAGTGTGGTTTGTTTCTGTGGGTTGTTATAAGCTAAAGAGTGGAAGAAGAATTAATAGGGAACATCAGAATGAAGAAATACATTGAACAATCAAGATAATTTTTTTGCTTCTGATATCAATCAATTGCTCAGGCATCTGATAAACTGTCTTGTTCATATTATACATATGACCATTGATGATGGTATTCTTTTTGCAAATAAAAAGGAGCTTGCATTTTTGGTTTTCATAAGAGACTATGATATGGGAACAGAATCAACAATCCAGTTGCCTTTCCTTCTGAGTTATTCTTTAAGAGCATAGTGGCTGGATCTTTTCCAGATTCCTTTTCATGTAATAAATGCCATTGAAGAGTATGGATTGCTGAATTGTACTGCTACTTTGGAGACAGCCAGTCAGTTGATCAGACAGAATTTTTGGTTTTGATCGGTCTTGCATCATGCAAAATGGCCCCTCTAGATCTAAAGTGCATTTCGTACAGGTGAAAAGTGACAGATTGCCATCCTTTGAATCTGGAGTTCTTTATTTATCCATAGAGAGATACAGCATACAAACTGGCAGTATAAGCTTCCCGTCAATTACCTGTCAATTATGAGTCCAATCCTTAAAGGTGCTGAGCACTTCATAGATTTCAGCACTCTCTGTGAACCTCAATTCTGATCTGGAAGGACCATTTCTTGAGGACACGAGGACTGTTCAGTTTCTATGCTAATTTAATCCTTGATGACTAGGATAATTGTTCCAATTGTTATTAGAGGTATTGATGCTATCTTGACACTGGTCCACTTTGAACAGGTTTGAGGCCATCAACTCATTTCACATAGGTCAACAAACAGCGGTCAGATGGTAATGGTTTTGCCATTATCAATCTAAAATGGTATTAAATGGTTAAATGTAGGTAAAATGCTTTGTATCCTATTACTAAATTCCTCAGCCATCTGTTCGCCTATTGCCACTAGATTGCCAACAGGTTTGAAGTGCAGTAAAAGTTTGAAATGCAGGCAATCCATAGGCATGATTTGTTGTATAATAATAAATTGAATACTCACAAACCAGTTTAGATTTACATAAGTTATTGTATAGATCATCCAGCACCATAAGGGCACAGTTAATGGTTTAGGCTGGGATTTCAAAGAGGGAATGAGACACCCACCCCCATTGCAAGTCAACAAGAATTGTGTCCATAGCTTCCTTATGCCCTTCTGAAAATCCAAATCTTTAAACCCTAACCAGTGAACTTGTCCCTGCCAATAAAAGTTCATAGTGCAAATTTTTTAGTAGAACACATACTCTGATTGCCATTGGACATTCTGAAGCCCAGAAGTGACCAGCATGTCATCAAAGCTGAAAAGCAATCCATACGTTTGGCCAAAAAAAGTCACACTGTTGACTAGAGTAAAAGAAAACAGAATAAAAAAAAAGTTATGGTTACCAATATGCTTCTTAAATATATCAGGCTCCCATTAACATTTATTAGTATGTGGCTGGAGGGAAGGGGTTAACAATTCAACTAGTCATATAAGTGGTCAGAAACAGTCTATAACTCCTTTAACAGCATAGATGTGAAATACATGCAGTAGCTGGACTATGGAATCCTTAGGAAAGTTGTTAATTAGAACTGAATAGCTACTGAAATCAAATCTGAAAAGGCAGCAGCAGCAGTTCATGATCCAATTTCTGGTACATAGGGAGCCTGTGATTGGCTTTGATAGTATTCCAGTACACTTTCAAAGTTAATGACTTTTTCAAATAGCCTACAGTGACATGTCTCTTCTCGTACTTTTCAAACTGCCCTTATAAAAAGTACTGCAGTGATCTACAATAATTTAATAGTGTTGCCAATTCTCTCAAATTTATTATTGTGATTTTGACCCCTGCTGTAGGCCATCTTATGACAGGAAGACAGGAAAAGTTCCAGTGATTTAAGGGAAAGAAGAGAGGGAGATCTTCCCACAGTGCCCCGTATGTTAGAGGAAGGTGCACTAAACTGCAAGCCCAGAGACCATCACTTCTAGTCACAGCTCTTCCACTGACTGCTGTTAATATTTCTGTTCCCTTCATAACGTTTATTATGAACCAAGGCTTTATACTGCTACCTTGAGGAATTTCATTAACCCGTTTCACAGATAACTGAGTGCTTGCACAAGGTCACTTCAGGCAGAGCTAGGAATAGACTCCTGGCCTTCCTATAACAGTCATCCGTTTGCCACATTACCTTTCAGAAGGAACACAAATTAGGTTCTTCTGTAATTCATACTAACACAGTATGACTGTATGTCATCCTGTAATGGCTAGACATCATGAAGAGGGAACCTGATAGAATTCTCTTTCCCTCCTCCCTAATACAAATATTTTTCTCTATATCTTGGAGGCAGACAAGAAACAGGATCTTCTAAAACAATCTAATCATCTTCAGGGCAATTCAGCTTGTCCCTAGGAGTTTTCCCACAGTTTTTATAATGTTGTCTAAGAGGACCAAGGAAGTTTGAATTATCCTTTATATCTCCCCACCCATCCTTCCATCCCAGATCCCCTCAGTGAAGACTACCAGGTTCTGAATGGAGATTCCTTCGCTCATCATTCAGGAAGTTTCACTGAATGACTTTCTCTGCTCTGTGAACTTAAAGGAGGTATATCTCCACATTCCTATTCAACCAGTTCTTTGACAGTTTCTTCATTCCCACCTGGACCATGGCCACCCAACAGGAAGAAGGGGTACAAATATATCATTAGGTGGATGGCCTGCTGTGTTCTTGCTTTATCTCCATCAAGACCTCTGTGTTCCACAAATCCACAGCACTGTTGTAAACGGAGAAAAGAACTCCTTGGTCTACACTCCGAACCACTTCCTCTGAGTCACAGGTTTCTTATGAACAGAAGCATGGGCTTATTTACTAGAATCCAGGGAGAAGCAGCTTCAAAGAGTTGTCTGAGATCATTTGAGCCAGGATCTCACAATCAGAAGCCCTTTCTCTCCTGGGTTTAATGGTTGCATTGGTGGACACCATCCAATTGGACCTGCTCCATAACAGAACTCTACAGATGTTTCTGCTATTGGTCTGCGATCACGAGGCAGAGTCCTCTGATCATCATTTTCCTCAGCCCTTTGGTGTCCAAAGATCTCTCCACTAGTGACTCATCATAAATAACCTCTCCAAAGGCAAACCTATGGTACTGAGAATTATGATAGAGGCTAATCTCAAGATACAGGATGCAAACATGGGAAACCAATCATGTTAGGACCTCTGGTTCACATGGAAAGCCTGATGAAGCACCAACTTTCCTGAGTTCAGGACTGTAGGCTAGGGTCTTCAACACTTCATATCTCAGATCTTCAGGTCAGATAGCCTGACAGAATGCAACAATCAGACAGCAACTATAAATCAGCCTCTATAAATCACTAGGAAGGCACCAGGAGCTCCTCACTCTGTGTTAGAAATCATCTGGATACTATCCACTTAGGAAGAGACAATCATACTATTTCACATCTGTTTACCTCACATATTACTGACTCCTCATTGTTCCAGACATAATGATCCCCTATCTTGGAAAGTGAATCTTTTCTGCCTTGTCTGTGTTCTTAAGTATATGTTCGCCCTCCCCAACTCCCACATTTGCATACCTCCCAGAAAATTTGGAAGGTTCCTTACTAGCCTTAGAAGGAACATCATAGAACTGTGGATCCTGCCTCAGCCGATCAGTCTTCTGCTACCAGATCCCTGATCCTGACTTTCCTGCCCCTAGCAGCATGGAGATGGACAGGCTAGTGCTTCATGTTTTCAACTACTCCTCTAAGATGCTTCATTTTCTGTTGCAGTTAAGGCCTACCAAGTATCTGTCTCACTTTCTGCCAATAGTGCCTTTTCAGATATGTACCTCAACTCCTGGCTTTGTGATACTCTGTCCTAGAGCTCTTACTGAATGATTTAAAACAAGGCTTGAGTTACAAATCTCAGATGACAAATATTTGGCTTGGGAGCACTCAATCTCACAAGACTAAACAACCCTGATATTCACCCTAATATTTCTTCTTTCCTTCAATCAACAAAATATTTGATACACATCATTGAAACTAATTGCCACAAAGGACCTCAACTCAGTTCTTAGCTATTCAGTTCAGTTCTCACCTATGTAACCAAAATTCTCCTTGAATTCTTTGGGGTCAGTTTTCCTTTACTATCTGATAATTAGAGTATGGCTACATTGCCCTGCAAGTTGGACAATGTGGGCATCAATTTAAAAGTCCCTAGTTTGCCCTAATGTAGTCCTGCAGCCTTTAGGTGCATATTGCTGTTTACACCCTTGTAGAATAAACTGCAGGACAGCATAGACAAGCCCTTAGTCTCCTTCCTTATTAGAAACATAGAATCATAGAAGATTAGGATTGGAAGGGACCTCAGGAGGTCATTTAGTCCAACCCCCTGGTCAAAGCAGGACCAACCCCAACTAAATCATCTCAACCAAGGCTTTGTCAAGCTGAACCTTAAAACTTCTAAGGACAGAGATTCCACCACCTCCCTAGGTAACCCATTCCAGTGCCCCACCACCTCTTAGTGAAAATGTTTTTCCTAATATCCAACCTAGACCTCCCCCACTGCAACTTGAGACCATTGCTCCTAGTTCTATCATCTATTACCACTGAGAACTGCCTGGCTCCATCCCCCCCTAGAACCTCCTTCCAGGTAGTTGAAGGCAACTATCAAATCCCCCTCACTCTTCTCTTCTAAACAATTATTATACTTCAGCTCATAGAGTTTGTGAACTGGGTGTTATTTCCTGTAAAAACTCTTTATCCAACCCTTTGCTTGATGGGTAGGTCTCTGAACTAGCGACCAGTACCAAATGTCAATTCGCTTTTCCATGTTGTCAGTTGATCTCCTTCCCCAACTCTCCTGTTGGAAGGAAATGAGGCTACATTCCCTAGTCATGTTCAAACCCCTCAAGTTCTACTTAAGTAGGACTTCACCTTTAAGAAAGTCAAAAAGTTCCTTAAAGCCACTATTTCAGATGATAAGAACACACCCTAGGGAATCCTCTAATGTTCATAAAACATCTTCACAAGAGTCTCATATGTGTTTCACTGGATCTGGAACAACACCCAAGGCAAAGAAATAGGTCTCTCTCTGATGAGATCTGCAAGACTGTACCCTTGTCGTCTCTCCACATTTTCACCAAATAATAGAAGGTGGAAGTGGGATCTTCCTCTCATTTCATACAAAAATCTTCTGCCGATCCTGAAACTGCTGGGAAGTATTAATCAAAAGATTAATAGGAAGGAGAGAACAGTGCTAAATTTAAGCATTGGTCTTCTGATCCTGCAGGTTCTCCTTCCCATCTAACATTTTTCATTTTTCTTTCCCTGTGCGTGTAATCCATTCAATTTCTTATTTTTCTTACTCGTGTTTAATCATGATTACATGTTAGTATTGTTCCCTCCCTCATATTCATCTTCTGAGTGCTACTTCTCTGCAGTTTCAGGATTGATACAAGGTGATCTGTATGAGAATAGTATAATTTTGTCTTCATAGAAAATTCATACATTTTCAGAATTTAATCTCATAAAATAACTGTCCGCCAATCCTGGGGTCCCGTCTTTGCGTTTTTCCCCTCTTACTTTCTTCCGTCTCATCACCGTTGATTCCAATAGGAAAATTTTCTTCAAGGGCTCTGAGAATCTGGCTGCCTCCTAACAGGCCATCCTCAACCTTACATCTGACAAGCCCACTGGTGTACTGTCTCTTCCAGCACTCTCCACCTGAGGCACACCACTTGTATTTGTTGTCACTAAAAGTTGTAGCCACTTTGACTTCACATTGTCTGTCTTAATTAGTATTCTGCCCCTTGATAAGAAGGCTTGAGACAGCCTTTTTCCTCTTTCTCTCTGAAATTTTGAGAATTCATTTTAGTAATCTTGAAAATGAGGGACCAATACCTGAGCAAGGCACACAACGGGTAGGTTCTCTGCCAGGCTCTCCCACATAGTTGTTTAATTATACCTCAGTTCTTACCTGCATCACAACTATTTTCCTCTGGAAAGACCGTCCATTGGCTGGACTGTATGAGAATATAAATAGGGATTAAGATAAAACCACCAAACGCCTTCTCACATGTAACCCTAAACTATGATTTGATTCCAAGCACTAGCCTTCTACATCATAGAACTTCCATTTCTAGTTGTCATTTTGTAGCTCTTCCCAGCAGTTACTTTAGTACCATACAATTTTATTTTGATAACCCTTTGTTAACACAGATTAACTGAATTTTTAAGTTTAGCTCATTTGAGAGGATTTGGCACATATTGTATCAAAAAAAATCTCTGTTCTTCATTATTTTTCATATCCTCATAAAAAGTGTGTGTGTCAGTCTGTGCATGCACACAAAACACCCAATCCCTTCAAATTCCACTTTAAACCCTAAAAAAAAATAATCCTAATTTCAAATGTTACCCACTCACATATTCCTTTCTCTGCCCACAACTGGAGGCCTGCCTATTGGCTTCCGTTAAATCAGCTTTGTTTGACATAAATCTACTAAGAATCAGAGCAAAAAGTAAAGAAAAATGACAAAGAAGCAGGCAGCATTATGACAACAAATGCTGTCTGCATACTTTAAAAATGCCTTTTAGTACCACTTCAATATAAATTGCACATGCATTTAGTTTCCTTTCAGATGTGGCTTTAATCTTCACTCATTTGGGAATAGCTTGTTTTACAAACACACTGTAATGTTGGTCTGTGTTTTACACAGGCTAAAGTATAGATAGTTGTATTAAGAGTGAATGCCCATTTTTCTATGAGTAGGCTTATATGCAGGTTGTACGTGTGAACCTTTGCTCTGACAGACAAATTAATTTAAAACTATCACTCTGACCAGAATTTATTGTACTCCACCAGGTGCATTGTACAAATCTTGTACAGATTATAGTGTGACACAGAATTGGGCTCAGGACATTATTAGCCAAATACTGGCCCATGCAACAGCAATTGGTGGAGCACTGCCCATTAAGGGATCTTAAAGTGGCCCTAAATGAGCAGTTGAGAATTTCTTCTCCATGAAGGAATCCTTGGCTGGCATAAAATTGGCTCTGTGTTAGCCCCTCTTGGCCCTCCTGGTGTAAGATATGTGTTGGGTGCAAGGCTGGAGCGCACTTGTGTTCTGGTGATCCTGTTGGAATAGTGGCCTTTGGGCCATTACAAGCTGGCTCAACTTAGAGGATGCTCCTTAGGCTGCTCTAACTTGCGCTAGGATCATTGTGGCCCTTGGTAAGCCTAGGTTTTAAGTGTGGAAAACTTGCTTTGATCCACTGTTGCCTCTCCCTCTCAGCTGCACTTAGTTCTCCTATTGTGCAAAACTCCATATCTAGCCCGATACGTACATACACATACACACATACACACACACATCTCAACCTACCTGGTTTTATCACTCAAAATTGGTTCAGAGAATTTAAGGAAAAATCTTTCTTCTAAGGGAATCTATCTCCTCGAGTTCTCCTCTTCCATTCCTTTTCTGCCTCAGAATGAGGCCCAGGGCCCAAGCATAATTTTTTGGGGCCCAGTACAAACTTGTAACACGGGCTCCCTCCCACACACATACCCATGGGGGTTGCAGCCTTGGCCCTGGTAAAGCATACCCTTTTCTCTCTCATGTGGGGGCCCTGCTGAGTCCCAACCCTCATCACTGGCTTTGGCCAGCAGCAAGCTGGGAGCCTATTTCATTTAGGACTTTCATACAATCTTTTTTTTTCTTTCTTTTTTTTTTTTTAAGTTGGGTAACAAATTGTCTTTTGGAAAGAAAAGTTACATGGGCTGTACATTATTTGACCTTCAGTCTTAGAGGTATATTATAATTAGGGATGGCTGAACCAATTCTGATTGAAAGAAGAACCTGCCCCAAGTTCAGAAGTTTATACCCTTTTATTAAGGGTTCTTCTTACTTGTGGCAGCAGATCCTGTTGAGTAGGTGACCAAACAGCCCCACATCCCTCCTCCCCCCCATAGTGGGTGGTTTCATTCAGGTGGTGGTCCGCCCCTTTTCCCTGCAGTGAAAGGGCCAGGGAAGCTGTCTCCCATGCAATACCTCATGGGCTCATGTCCCTCACTGAAAATTCCCATAATAATGAAACCTACCAGGTTCAACAGAAATCAAGAGCCTGATCCTCCTACATCATTGAAGCTAATGAGAGATTTGCTACTGATCTCAATCAGAGCAGAATCAGACCCCCAATAAGGCTCTTTAGTAACTACTCTAAAAAGCTGTAGAATATTTATTCATATTTAAAATTATATTGCAGAATTTAACAGAGAAATATTGCTCTGCTATAGAATTCTAATCATTGGTTCAAGCGTTCTATAGAAATGATATTCTCTATTAAATTATGTTTGTTTTAAGAATAATTTCTATGATAACCCACTTGTTTTCTACACAAACCCTATAGGTATCCTTTTCCATAAGGGTTGATTTTTCTCTCCTCCAAGCAACATTTTGGGGCTATTGCCCTAAAAACCAGACACCGATTATAGCTGACATGAGAAAATTTGGCATTTATTGTATCTTATGCATCATGAGGCTCTCAGTCTTATGAGTTTAATATTGTTTGTTTCAGGTAATGTCTTTAGACAACAAAAGTAGCTGCAGAGCTTTAGAAAAGCTTATCAGTCACATAGCACTCAGCACTCCTAAAGTATCAATTTGCAAAACTGTAGGTATACCCAGAACTACTCCCATAATGTCCACATATTACTGCAAAGATCCCTCCTTTCACTATAAGAATCCACTGCACAAAGCCTTGACATACATTATAAAACCACTTACAAAGTTGTAATAAGGGCTTTGGGGACTTATCCTTTCATCAGCATGATGGAAAATGATAATCCTCTGCCATTAAAGTTTTAGTCTTTAGTCATATATCTATATATAACACAGTGCTGCTTTTTAAAACTTCTTCACAGTCTCAGAAAGACTTTGAGGGATACGCACTCTCTAGAAAGTCACTTTCTCTGTGATGCAAAATCACAAATGATATCTGTGTATTACAACAAGCAACCACTACCATCAGATTTTATCTACATAGGGAGCACTTTGAGTGTATTGAAGGCTGTTTATTTGGAAGCAAATTGGGATGTATTTAAAAAAAATGATGTGAATGGAATGGTTGGTCTGCAGCTTGAAAGGTCTTTCCATAACACAAGTTGTAAAGGTCAATGGGTGAAGAGGGATTTTCTTCTGTTAATTCTGCTGTATTTTCAAAGCCTTTAATTTACTTCATCTCCTTTTTAGCTGATTCAATGAACTAATGAAAACAAATCAGTTTCACAGCAGTCCCATTCCCACTGGACACAGTCCTTAACTATTCCTTTCTTTTTTCCAGCTTCTTTTAGTTGTTCTTCATTGCACTATCGCAATTCATTTTTAATATGTGATTATACCCTGAAAAGTGACAGCACAAATTGGCTGCATCTATGATGACATTGTCTGGAACATAACTACCTATAGGTTATTCTTCATGTAATATTGCAATATGGTTCCTATAAAGTTAAGGGTTCAAATTCATCCTTAATGTAATTCCACTGACTTCAGTGCATTTACACCAGTGATGAACTTGTCCAGGTAGGTAGGGCAAGTTGTCTTGGGTTGCATGTGAGATCTCACTCCTGATTCATCTCTATAAATATGGAAAATCCCTACAAATTAGAATGCAAAATGATATGTAAGTACCAGGGTAACTCAAAATGCACTCATTTCAGATATAAGAGGGATGAAGTTGGCCCAATGTGTTAAGTCTTATGGTCTATGGAAGTTAGCCTTCTAACCTGTTCAGTATTTAGATGGACAATAAGCATATCCTAATGGTTGGAAAGGGACTTCTGGGTTCTATTCCTAGCTAAGTCACTCACTTGCTCTCTTCGACCAGTCACTCATCCTCTCTGGATGGGATTTTCAAAAATACCTAAGGGAGCTAGTCATACAACTCTCATTCACTTACAATGGAAGCTGAGCTCCTAACTCTCTTAAGCACCTTTTAAAATGCCACTCCCTGTGCTTTATGTTTTGGAAAGTCGGCCTATAAAAAGGAAGTTACTCTGTTCCATAATGCCGTAGATTATACTGGGGCTTGGAAGTGTCAAGGCCTTTTGATTGTAGAGCCACACATTCCCAATGGATTGGCTCCTCTGACTGTCAGTTGACTTGGTTTCTGATGAGGATGTCCATGATCTTCTAGGTTCTGTGGGGCCCATCCCCTGAGGTTCTGATCCTTCTTTAGCATGGGTGCTTAAAGCAAGGAGTATGGCTGTGGTATAATTAGTTATTAGCAGTGCCTCTCTTAGTCAGAGCAGATGCAGATCCTTAACCATGCAGAAGTTTTTCCATTCCTCAAGAATTCAGCTCTTCATATTGGGTGGTTATTGGCAAGTCCTCCAATCTCTAGTATCCCCTTTTTGAGGAAAGTGACTAAGAAAGTAACAGCTGTTCAATTCGAAGACTACTTGGCCCCAGGTTTCATTTTCATTTGAGATTATCTTCATAAAGATCATGATCTTTTCTGATTTTAGTTTAAACTGTCCATTTGGCCATTCTGAACCTTTCGATAGTTTTTTAATATGATCTCTGGATTGTTGCACTAGCCATTATGGAACATTGCTGGTGTATCTAGAATTGTCCGCCAATCTTTCCAATCATGCTTTGAAGATAGTCAGAGGTGACACACACACATGTGTCAGCAATGAGGTAGTTGACATTCAGCGTTCCTCAAAGGTCTGTTCTTTCTGTTCACGTTGCTCATCTTATATGAGACCTTTTTGTGAGAGAATTTCTAAACACAGTGTTGAATATCATCAGACCAGTATGCTCATGATACTCGGCTGTGTCTTTCCCAGTAGATCCTGCATATTCAGCCTCTGTTCTGAAGGAATTATTGGATAATAGCATTGGTTGGACGTATCAGAGACTCCCGTCCTAAATCCTGACGGAAAAAGTCTTGCTGCTGGGTAGAAGTCGATGATATGAAGAGGCTCACTCTTGCTTTGACTCCCTGCTCTTGAAAAGAATTCATTCACTGGTCGAGAACTAGGGATTGGTCATGTTAAGAAAGTGGAGATTTTCAGTTTGTGAAATTCTTACATAAATAACATCCCCTGATGACTTCACAGCAGCAGAATATGCCCTCCTGAACACCAGGTGCAGTTACAATCATTCACTCGTTACAGTGCTCCCCACAACATTTCTCTGGTCTTGCATCTTGTTCAAAATACAGCAGCACACTAATTTACAAATCTGCAGAGCATGAATATATTACATCGACCCAGCATTATTTACACTGGCTGCCTATGCAATGGCAGATTGACTGTAATCTTGCACTAATGTTTTAAAACCTTAACAGTAGAAGTCCTGGCTATATTCAGCCCTTCTCTTTGAGGCTCCTCCTGACTGTTACCTACCCTCTGATACAGCCCTCTTGTAGGAGATATCCAATCATACCTTTATTGTGTGTATGGTGGAGCTCACTCCTCTTTGAAATGTGTCTCTGTTACTCTCCCCATACTTCTAATTTTTTTTCTCAAAAGTGCTTATTTTGTTTGGGGTTTTTTCAAAGGCTCCTCAATGATCCCTTTCTTACCTTTCTACTTCGTTCCTTTTTCCCATGTCTACTGGATCTTTGTTAACTTTGTATCTGTTTAAAATGAATATAATTATTTAAAAATATTGTTTACATTATCTTTCAGTTTATATTTATTAAGCTGTAAAGTATTCCAAATGTCTTGGCTGTTGGATTGAGATGGGGGACATAGAAACACGAGAATGTTGTAACTGGGTTCACAGCAGAAATTTTAAATCTAAACAATTAGTTTACATTAATTTTTCTTACTTACATGAAAACATTTTGTATTGGCTTTAATTAAGCCCTCTTTTGCAATGATGGATAGTAATATTTCCATTCTACGTAGGGGGAAACTGAGACACAAAAAGTTTCCATATAAGTTCTACATCAAGTGATCTGCCCAAGGTCACACAGCCAGTCAGTGGCAAAGCTGGGAAAGAAACTAGGTTTCCATTCTCTTCCCCAGTCTTTGGAAAATTAGTGCTTCCTATTGTACATGTGAGTTTTACCTTGACAGTCTTTTACCAGGAGACTTAAAGTGTGATGTTTAAGCTTAATATGTTATCTACCAACATGTTTGATGGAGATTTTCCCCTACTAACTAGAAGGAAGTAATAGAAAATAAAATTAAACTTGGAAGCTTTGGTCTCCATAGAATACATTTGAACATTCTTGAACAATTTAACTTTGCATGGGTTCACAGTTCCTAAGCTTTTTGCCGAGTATTGGTTTAAATGGATCCAAACTGGCAAAGTAAATAGCCAAAAATTCCAAGTTTTGCCTGATTGTCAACAAAAAACATAAAATCACTTCCAGTTACCTTGATTCTAGAGATGAGATCAAGCCACAAAAATTGGATCCAGGATTTGACCACACAAAATTTTGAGACATTCAGACCCTGAATGGGGCTTATAAAATAAGAAGCCACTTTCAAAAATGAAATTGAATACAGGGTTGGATTACATGCAATGATCCAAGAGGCTGAACTTCAAGGTTTTAGGTTAGGCCCATATTTATTAGAAACTCTAAATTCTTTGAAAGGTTGCCAAACCATGGTGAATGTGCTCAGAGGCTCAGGATTTTAACAAAACTCAAAGCCCAAGTGAGCCTTGTCTGGTGTCAGTTTTGCTTTTAAAAGTTTCACAACCGATCTATTGCCACATGCTGGAGAGTCACCTTTAGCTCAAGAGCTTCAAGTTTTGACATAGGGAACCTCTTTTTCAGTCCTAAAAGGGCTCTCAGCCACTGAAAAGGCATAATTAAATTGAAAGAATTGATCTGATACACAGGAGAGTCCCCAAATAACATCTTGAGGACTACTAAGGGACTTTCAATATCATGCATCAGCTTTGTTCTTTTTAGGACAACATCTTGATATGCAGGACCCATGTATATTCCTTAACGTAACTGGAGGTAAGGCAGATATTCCACTAACAACAATGTTTTAAGAAGGGCTAGACATATCAAATCTATAATGATTTGTATTTTTATAGTGCCTTCTATTTAAGGATCCCAGTAAGCCAATATCTGAGTTCCTTTCCTCAAGCAGTAGGAGATCCTCCTGAGGAAGGAACACAAAATTTGCCCCATACTGCCTTATATACATAAATGCCCTCATCCTACCCTGTATGCCATTCTCCCTGGAGCACTAGTTCTACTTGGGTTTTACCTGGGGAACTCAATAAAGAATTTATGGTAGGACTGCAAGCATAGCTTTAAATTCACTGAAAAATCTAACACATTCACCAAATAGTGTTATCTTCACCCAAAAAGAAATGTCCTAACTATTTGCATTATATTTTCTCCAGGAATAGACTATCAAAACACTCTTTGATTTTGGTGTTTCCTATATTAAAATGGGTGTGAAGCTCCCAATCCCCTCATGGTAGAACAGAAAACACATCAGCATAACATGGGCAAATAAAGTTTGAAAACCTAGCAAACGCTGAGGTTAATGGCTGTGCTGAGGTTGTCATGCACAGACTCTAAAGGCTGATACAATCAGCACCATCCAATATACAAAACTCCAGAAGGATCCAAGGTGTAAATTTCTGATCCAGATTTTGGAATCCCCACTTCCCTCCCCCCATAACACACATCCCCCTAAAGAAATCTAGTGGTTTGAATCGAGGGTTTTGGGTTCTGCCTTTTATTTGGATCCAGGTCTGAGGTTGGATTTTAAATACATCCTAAAGTGGGAAGGTGTTTAGATCCAATATGGATTGAATTCCTTTCTAATAAGAACAGGTATGTTGCTGCTGCTGTCAGGTTTAAATGTTGCATGCATTCTTACACATTTCTATTCCATATAGCATGTAATGCACTACTCCACCACCCTACTTTTCACATTCTTCTTAACTAATTTTTTTCTCCTGCCATCTTTTTTAAGGAATCTCATCATTACAGCTCCCATTACCCTAGTTACTATATGTATTGTCAGTCTGTCTGTTCATACCCTGAGTCCTTGTCCTATTAAAGTTTGCCATTCATTAAAGGTACAGTCAGCTGTGCTTTAAGAGAAGTTGAATGGCATTGTTCTTTTTGCTTCCTTTTACTAAATCTCTGTGAATCTAAGAAAAGCTTGCATGATCCCTTCTATTTATACATAGAAATAACTCCTGTTCAGTGACTCCTCGTTACCCTATAGATCCAGTCATCCATGCCATGGGCGGGGGGAGGAGGGGGAGAGTTTGTTGTGTCTATTCATTTTCACTGGATGTCATCCAGAAAGCAGAAATATTGCTGCTTAAGTAATGTTCATCTGTTGTTGATGAACTGCAATAAAGGGCTCTTCGTATGCCATAGTTAATCTGTTAACATAAGATTTACAATGCACTGCAGTGCCATGCCAAACGTATGTCTTTAACACCTCTTCATGATTTTTAACCTTAATTATTTGCCCCTGACAAGTCATTCTGTTTTTTAAACTGCTAGGGCTCCCAATAAATGGTCTTAAGTGAAAAAGTTTTTTAAATGATCTGATTTCCCCCCACCCTCAGAATTAAAGTTACTTGATATGTTGGCCCTCTGAACATGTATATAAAAATACCAACATTCAAACCTATAAAAGAATTCCCCTCTCCCCAGCCAAACAGGAAAGTGCTCATTGGAACTTACACTGCTTAAACAAATAGGATGTGATCCTGCAAGTCCTTACTTGCGTGAGTAATCTTTACTCATACAAGAAGTTCCTTTGAATTGTATTGACTACTTGTGACTGTGTATTGACTTGTGTCAATACTTCTGTATTGACTACTACACATTTCACTTGAGTGAAAATTGCTCTTGTGAATAAGAGGTAACAGAAGCAGCCTCGTCTGCTGGAAGTTTTCTATTAAAGATATATTGGTCTGTTCATCAAACGTGTTCTTCCTAGCAATTACAGATGTTGCCACAGGTTGCAGTATTAATGTTGGCACATTACACACACACACACACACACACACACACACACACACACATATAGTAATTTTATAAATTCTGTGCCATGCTATTAATGTATATCTCCCTGTTTCCCAGGCCCTGGTTTCTTAATGTACATAAATGCCAGCAGCACATTCCAAAACTGATATACATGTTTGTGCCAATGAAAAGGAGTTAAGTGACATTTTTCTGATCTGAAGCACTGATGGCCTTCCAGAGAGCCAATGAAGGTTCTCCCTGAGGGAAGCAGCAGCTGGTTCCATCCGAAGAACAGCTTTGCATGCTTGTCAATATAAAGTGCTTTATATTTTGTGTAAATTATTTTGAGCAACATATTGTACTAAGGAGAGTCAACACAAGCATGTCCACTTTTCTGTTGCCAGACTCTGTCTGCAAAGTACAGTTGTAACACAAACTCCAAATAGGTGGCAATAGAAGTTAGTCAGTAAATCTGAGTAAGCTTTGACAAAGCCTCTCCGGGGAAGGCCAGGATGAAGTGGACCGAGATGAACAATGACAACCTTATTATTTTAAGTTTTATCTGAACTGAACTGGAGAAACTGAAAAAGAAATTATGTAAAGACTGTGAAATATTTCCCTGGAGGTCTCAAAGTAGTTGCAGACAGAGTAGTTATGAAGCGGTACCTAATAACCATTGCCAGCTATTGTAAAAGCTAAAAAGTATTGTAGCTTTCTCTTGCCTGTGTTTGCCCAGCCACCATTCTACATACTACAAGCACTGGGAAATTTCAATGACACAGCTTGGAATGGGTTCAGTGACCTCAATTATGCCCTCCCACCCACTCCAAACTCCTTTCAATTTGCAAAAAGCTTTAAGTGGACAAAACCCAGATGCCTTTTGCTTGTAGTTCAGTAAGAACAGATTGGGCATGTAGATTCTTGTCAAAGTGATGTATGTAGTTCATTTTCCATTAACTCTTTCTTAACTAAGGATTTTAAATTCTCAAATCCAAGTCCAGCACTATGCTTTTCTTTCTATTGCTTTTTAAAGTTCATTAGACCATGAGACCTCTTTTTAATGAACCTTAAAAAGCCATGGCTAGAGACCAGCTGATATGA
The DNA here is from genome assembly GCF_026122565.2 of Emydura macquarii macquarii. Classification (NCBI taxonomy): domain Eukaryota; kingdom Metazoa; phylum Chordata; order Testudines; family Chelidae; genus Emydura; species Emydura macquarii. The sequence continues at coordinate 9,195,286 of NW_027132342.1, read as the reverse complement.
AACAGACTCAGTCCCTGGTTCTGTTTTAAAAGGCAATTGCTTTCTTTTGTTCTTAAATCTGACCTTTTTCATATTTAAATAATTCATCTAATTGTCTAAGATATTTCAAAAAGACTGACCAAATATAATCAATATAGACTTAACTTTTTGGATAGAAAAAAATAATTGCTTGTGAAAATGTTATCCAATTAAGCACGTATGTGGGCCATGGATGATCTTAAGAGCTTTTCCTGAGTTAGTTTGTTTCAACTTAGATTGCTTTTCTAACTTTTTAATATTGCCCAGCACAGTTGATGATCCCCAGAATGTTTTGTTACACTCTCTCTCGCTCTCTCTTTCATTCCACAGAAACATGTGCTGTCAATAATGGAGGCTGTGATCGTACTTGCAAGGATACGGCAACAGGGGTACGTTGCAGTTGCCCAGTTGGATTTACCCTGCAGCCTGATGGGAAAACATGCAAAGGTCAGCTTCTGTTTGCTTTGCAATGCATCACTTGCCTTCAGCAGTATCAGTGCTAGATGTAAATATTCAGATATATAATCAATGCACCAAATTAAGGCTATTACTGGTGTAGTAATTGCATTTGAATTTATTATTTTTCTCCTTCCCCGGGAGTAATTTTGCATTATCCATTCTAATAATTTTTTATGTTTATTTGAGGGTTTTTTTGTTTTAAGAAATTAGACACAAAGGCCAAGATTTTCAAAACTGACCAGTGATTTTGGGGAGGCAATTTGAGACACCCTAAAAAAGCCTCATTTTTCAGATGGTAGGTACTTTCTGACAATCAGGCCCCATTTAAGGTGTCCATCCATCGAGGCTCCCAGAATTGCTAGTCACTTGAAAATTTTGATCAGACTATTGGTCCACACAAACCATCAATACATTATCACTTCCAAAAGAAGAAATCGGGGAGAAGGATTTAGAATCAATAATCATGACCAAGTGGTAGCTTGAGAGTATTGCACCACACAAAGAAGTAAATTAACAAGCTGCCTCACTGCCCACTTCCTGCTGAAAACAATTAGCCAATTATAATAAAGAATTACATCATTTAAATATATTTATACAAGGCCAAATCCTGTAGCCCTTACTCAGCTTTTACTGCTCCAATGGGAGTTTTATTTCATAGAATCATAGCAAGGTCTTCAGATTTGGTCCCTCATAAATGTAATTAAAACACGGGGGGAGAAGGTGGAGTAACATCTGATATTTCTATCAACATTTGTTCTTAGTTAAGAAGAAATGGATTTACAAACACTGCAAACTGATACTCCAAACACAAATGTGCTTAATCCCACTCAATGGGACTACTCACGTGTGCAGAGTTGCATATGTTTTGCAAGATTAGGGCCTATCTAAACCATTTTTCCACTTCAGTATGTATCTCTTTTGAACTCAACCACTGGACACTTGGTGATGGATGTACAGTAGGACACTGCATATAATAGTGTCACACAGACTATTTTGTTGTCCATCAGTGATTTAGCATAAATTGACCTACCTCACTGAGTAGTTGTTTAAATTATTTTTTTTCTTAGAAGCAACCAGGAATGTCAGAAAATCTCCAATCCAGACCTTGATGTTACTTAAAATAGTCAAAACCATAAAAATAAACATAAAATGTGTGGTTTCCCCTTCCTCCAACTTGAAAACTCCCACCGCTTGGGTATGGGCCTGTTCATATTTACAGAAATAACAGTCCATTTGCATGGTTATTCAAAAATAAAACATTAAAACTGCCATTGCACACAATGTTAATAGTTAACGGTGAGCACACATCAAAAATCAGTCATTTTAGTTCAAACCACATAAAAATAAATGTTCATTTTTGCAGGCAGCACAGTTCAAGCCATAGAAGTGCAGTAACAGTAGTTCCACGGAGTGCTTAAAAAGGAGGCATTTTAATACTGTAACATACACCTAGACTCGATCCTAATGTTTATTACTTGAAACTACATCATGTAAAATAAAATGAATTCTAAATTTAGATGGCTTCCAATTTGAGGTTGTCCTACTGGGCTAAAATGAAATAATATTTATATAATAATCAACGCTATAATTTGCATGATAAACAAAATGAAATATCCAATTGATTCTCAAGCCTAAGATCAGAGATCTGAACTGTTTCACAGTGTTTTTATGGGGAGAACATGTAAGAAACAGGATCTATGTTATTTATGGTGTTGCAGATTTTTTTTTTTTTTTTTTTAAACAAACAGCTACCAGGAATTCATTTTTATGGTTAAAAGGATCCATCGAGTAATTTTTTTAACCATTCTGGGAGCTTTGGAAAAATGCTTTTCATTTTAAAACAGTAAAGTAAATGTTATGCCTTTGATTTAACCAGGATGAATGTTTGTCTAATGTAGTATATTGCAGGCATTTAGGCCTTGATCCTGTATCAGTGAAGTTAATGGGAGTTTTGTCATTAACTTAAGTGGACACAGGATCAGCTCCTTTAAAATGAGCCAACTGGGCTGCTTTTGTAGTTAACCACAGGCAACCCAATATACAAGTAAATCAGAACTGCATTCTAGAATTTATTGTTCCAGCATGCGAAAGAGAACAGTTCCTCTGTCCCAAGTGCCTCCTTCAGAGATAATGATGCTGCTGCCTTCCAGGATCCTTGCTAATAAAGAGAACCTTAAAATTTGCAGTTGTTGAGTTTCTGCAGCAATGGGATGTTTTGATTTAATTTTTTGTCTGCATTTTCATAGGTTGAGCATTCTTGTTATAGAGGTTTATAGTGGCTAAGTCACAAGAAAGATGCACTACTCAAAGAAAGGATGTCTTTCAAATAAATACAAACAAGTTCTCTCCTTTCATTTTTTTTGTTTCACTCTTCTTGAGTTCAGTGCTCTTTCCAAGGGCATTGATTGGGCCACTTATTTCTTAAACATGTGGTTCAATATGCCATGAGTCTGCAGTAAGTACCTACATATGGTAATAGCCTTTTTAAAGCATCTGAAGGAGCACACAACTATCACATCCTGTCCCTAGTGGGATTGCATCTCCAGGTACAACAAACATCATAGCATCCACCAATGAGGTTTTTCATAGAAATGTTATTTTGAGAAGATATTTCCAAATATTGAAGGAGAAAATACAACAGTATCTGTTGGGAGAGAAAAGTAGGGGTGTAAGTAGCAAACTTGCCATCTTGAGAGGTTTCTCAATCCTCCATTGCTTCAGCTAGGGATAAGCAAAGCAACTACAGGGCCTTGTTCCAATCTTCTCCTATTCCTGGAGTTAACTGTGAATAGAGCTAGTTGGGAATTCATCAACAAAACTTTTTTTGTTGGAATATGCCAATTCATCAAAACCAAAAATTCACGGAACCGTACCAGTTTCAACAGTCCGGAACGGAATTTCTGGTTCAAATGAAAGCGAGAGACCCACCCCAGAATAGCCAATAGAGCGGTAGTTGGGGCCCTCGCCTAGGTCTCCCACATCCTAACCACCAGGCTGTAGAATCAGTCTCGTCCTTTCTGGCCCAATTAATGTTTACATATTTATACAAAATGGAACAGCTCCAATAGGCAGGAAGGAAGCGAGCCTGACTTAGATTCTAGGCGATTGCAGCTCTGCCTGATTCAGACCAGGGACTTGAACATGGGTTCTCTCACATCCCAGGTGAATGCCCTAGTCTCTAGCTGTCTGATCGATAGGTTTTTTTGTTTTTGTTTTGTTGTGAGAAGAATAAAAACCCATTTTGATACTCCGAAATTTTTAATTAAACAAAATTCAGGTTTTCCATCCAGCCCTAGATGTGAATTGGTCTTTAAGGTTCTGAAATGTTTGGGGAAGGTATGTGTGTGTGAGAGAGAGATCATGCCATCGATCGTGTACCCAGGTTTGGAGCATGAGAGGCCGAAATCCCAAGAGTAGTGAGCATTTTCACATGCTCTTTCCAGCCATAAATAGAAGCAGCAGTACCAGAAATCGCACAAGACAGCATGTTCTCATGAGATTTTCAGCCTGCTTTTGCATCTCTATCTTATGGTATTTATACAGTCTGATAAAATACAGTTGCTGATATTAAAGAAGTTTGGATAAGTCTGAGTGGGCTTCAGAGAAGCATCTGACCAGTTGGGTGTTCCTGAAAACTGAACCCTTTAAGGTTTACTCATAGCTAGTTAGGAAGTAGTCAAATTTGGTTCATCTCTAGTCAGTCCTGTGATAGTGGACAGATTTCTTGTTAAAGTACAAGTTATTTGAAACTTTAGAATACTGGTATCTTATTAAAAGCCAGTGCAATTCTTCTTATTTATTATTGTTAATTGCTGAGGTCAGACTGGGTAATCCAATGGTCCCTTCTCATCTTATTATCAATGAAATCTATGAATTTTTTTATTGCCTACAAGCCTCAATCAAAGATCAGGACCCCGTTGCTTGGGCACTGTATGTACACATAATGAAAAACTATGTCCTTGTCCCAAAATGTTGTCTTGGGTTTTTTAATATTATGTATGTCCGTTAAATGTTTAATATAACAAAGAAACAAGTATGCATATAAAAGAAAAAATATAAGTATTTTTAGGGAGCATGTATATGTGCATGCCTGATATTCACAAAGGTCAGTAAACAAGCCACTTTAAATTTCACTATCTGTTTCACACTCTATTTGCAAATGCAAAATACCTCCTCATATTTCACAATTGTATCATAAAAGCAGAAATGGGCCCAAATCGCAGAATTTAGATCTGGATTGGGTTTGAATTCTGAACCCCATTCCTGCCCCTCCACAAAAATTAGGCAGTAGATTCAAATGCAGCTCTAATTAGAAGTAAGATATAAGTAATGGGACGGACTGATTTTCAGAGGCACTGCATATCCACAGCTCCCGCTGACATCAGCTGGAATTGTGGGTCCTGTGAAAATCACATCCCTTCTGTTCTGTTGTCGGTTCAGTGTGCAATCTGATTTCACATTTCTGAAACAAAATAGGGGAGAAACTAGCTAGTTTTTCTGCTGTGGTGAACCTTTTAGATTGCAAACAAGAATGCATTATGAACAGGTTTCCCAATCTAATAGCTCATTCCTGTTTTAACATATATTGCATGACTTAATAAGGATGTGGGTGGATTTCTGCATCACTACTCCACCTTCCCTTGTGTAGGAGATTTTTTGTTTTGTTTTGGATTGGTTTTATGAACATGGTTTTTTTTTTAATGGCGAGTGTTAAAGAATTAGGTAATGTTTTATTATTATTTTTAATATAGTGAACCCCAGATTGATTGATTGATTTTTATTCCTCAATAAGATCAGAGAAGAGCAAGAAAAATGATCAGGAGCTGGAAGAACTGGGTTATGAAAAAAGATTACAAGGTCTAAATATGTATAGCTTGGCTAAGTAACTACTAAGAGGGTGTTATGGACCTTCCGAATCATGTGGGTGGATGTGCAAGCTAAGAAAGGGGACAAATTATTTCAGGTGATTCAGAAGAATTAATCCAAAAGTAAAGGTTGAAGTAAAGAAAAGGAAAATGTAGACCAAATAGTAGGAATAACTTCTAAGTGGGAGATACATGATAGTGTAGAATAGTATCTCAAAAGAAGTGGTGAAAGCCCTAGGACATGGGACATATACAATTAGACTTGATGCAACATTACATAATGTATTGTAAGGAAAGATCTGCCTTGGCCTCTGGGGGATGGACTGGATAGCATGAAAAATCTTTTCCATCCCTATTATTATGTAATCTTATGCCCTTACAGATATTAATTGTGCAATCTCATTGTGGAATAAGAATAATGGTGATGTCTGTTGTGCATAGAGAGTGAGTCCAGGGCCATGTTAAGAGTAGATTCACCAAAATTTTTGCTCTCCCTCTTAAAAAATCAGCCCCCACCCAAAGTATCTTCTTATCTGGTCCCTCTTACAGAAACCTCCTTTCAAGGTTCCCTTTGCCTTTTCCTATTCACCTCTGAGTAGCATGTTTAGTAAGATTTAAAAAAAAACTCATGTATCCTCCTCACCTTAGTGTAGAATCCACATCAGACCAGGAAATCTCCATTCCCCTCCATATCCCCACTAGTGCCATTTCACCTCTTTAACAGCCTCTCCTGGGTTTTGGGGGTGCACAATCCCCCTTCAACTTTGATCATGTCACTCGGGGCCCAGCTTGGTGCTGATTCTGCCTTAGATGCAGGGTGCCTGCTAGCTTTTCATTGGCTATTATGCTGTGAACATTCCAGACCACATCCCATAATGTTTAGCATGGTAACCCACCAAATTCAAAAGCAGAGGCTGCAGAAAGGGTGGTCTGAGAATCAAATGATGCAGAGGTCCACGCTCCTTGTACCCCAGTACCTCCCACCTCTTTTCACCTTGTCAGTCAGCCCCACATGAGGTAGGTACTGACAGCTGATTGGTCCATGGCTCCACAATGTGTCGGCTTCTCAGGTTTTTCCCTGCTGGGTGCCCATTTCACAGATCTGCCCCAAGTGACATATATAAAGAGATTAATCAGTTTAGCATGTTAATCACATTAGGTATAACATTCATAGCTGACAAAGCAGGAGACAGATTTGATAGAAGCTGTTGGGAAGCAGGGAGATTGATTTGTAAAGACCCACCATCCCAGTTGGTGTGAAAAATATAGGGCTCAATTGTCTTTGGGCAAGTACAGAATTGATGGAGGGAGAAAAGGTGGGAAGGAGGTTTTCTGACAACTCCTACACTGAAGAAGGGCCAGGAACAACTGCCATCACTTCATTTGGTAGATTACAGAGACTTCCCCTCTGTGTGCCCCTAGGGACGTAAACTGGAACAAGAGGAAGGGCCCACTCTGCACTGGCTGGACACTGTGAGGGATGAAGCAGCCTGCACAGTCCTATAGAATGGGCAACTTGTGCACTCCAGCTGTGCACCAGGAAATTAACAAAGGAATTGTGCCCCCGAAGTTCCTTCTGGGTTAGTTCAAGTCCTCACTGCCCCCTACACAGACCAGTGGCCTTAAACACACAGTAGGACCCATAGACTGCTGCACTGAGAGCTGTTGGAGTAAAATGGCAGGGGAAAGTGCTTTTTAAAAATGCTTAATAGACATAGATCATAAGGTTTTTGGAACAGAAACCATGTCTCGTATAGGTTCTGTAAAGTGCCAAGTAACTGTCTGACATTCTGCTGATGCTTTGTAACTGCAATCATATTTATTACACCGTATAAATGATTTCCTGCTACCTTGTATTCGTAGACAGACTGATCATCAGAGGGCAGATTCTCAGCTGGTAAAAATTGTCATTGACTTCAATGGAGCTATTACAGTTTACACCAATTGATGATCTGCTGCCAGGTATTTGCTGAGAGATTATATGTGGCACTATTAATTCCTATTCGCACATAGATCTTCGCAGACTGCAAGTAATTTCATGGATGCTTATTTAAGAGACATCAAAAAACCTCCTCAAATCTCGCACCTCAAGATAGGGCATTTTATTTATTATGCTGTACTAAAGAAGAGCCCTTCTTAACCTTCTGGAATATTGTTTAACCAGAGGGGTGTTATGCAGGGGTTATGTGACTGGATGCTGTTTAGGCAAACATTTCTTGATCCTGCTGTCTCATTGTCATGGTTACCCAGCAATGTAATGTGCTCTCTACTTCCTTGAAACAGACCCCCATCTTTTTGCATTCAGATGCAGCAGAGAAATGTGGCACTTACGTGTTTAAATACTTGAATGTGCTGCAGTGGGAGCATCAGAAGGAGATGTGTTTGTAAACTGTTCTCTTTGCCCACTAACTCTACTTTGTAACCTGCCTATTTTCTGACTAAACTAACTAAAAATGAACCAGGGGAATATTCAAACTGATTGAAAGATTTCAATCTATGGTGTAAGGTCATGATCCAAAGCCTACTGAAGTAAATTGGAGTTTTTGCATTGATTTAGCCGGGCTAAGGATAAGGCCCAAAGAGTGGGTTAGGATTTCATTGTAGCCTCTTGCCGTAACAGAATGCACTTGATATCCTTTTGGATGCAAATATTTGAAAATGAATGATATTTTTAGGGTGGAATTGTTTCTGTGAGGGCCGTGTTTCTTTTGTTACAGAATAAACAACAGATACTTCTGAGATTAAATGAAGCAAAAACTGTCATATCTTGCTTAAAGGTGAGCTGAAATCCTTTCTGAAAATAAATAAACCTAAAATAACATTTGACACTAAGTTGGCATCCAAATCTTGAAAGCCATCATCTGTTTTCATTCAGACCTTACTAGAACTAAGTGAATTAGTCACGGTGAATACTTTCCCTGGCCAGTTTGGCTTCTTAGTCTGGCCACAGAATATCTGGGAGCAGCTGTGATTTCCTCAAGTGTATTAATTAGCCAAAATTATTAAATATATTTTTCTCTCTCTTGGCTCAAGCTGACTAAAGGTAGTAGAATGACATCTTGCAGATCTGGATCAAATCATTTGAAACTTAGAGAGTATCTTTCCTTTCTTGGAAAGGACCACTAGCAATAGTTGTACATGCTGTTTGCCAGTGATCTTGATTAGTGTGTAACTGTTAATTTGGCACTGCAGATATTTGCTTGTTTGATTTCTGATATTGGTTATATGAATTGTTATGGTTTGGCTGCGATTGGTTAGATAAATTATTTCTATTTCCTGATTAGATTAACATCCAAGTTTTTCCAACAGAAGTAGTTGTCCAGGCTAAATTAAGGCTCTTGTTCCCTAATTGCCTTAGCATTCAACTTTTAAATTAGTTTTCCAAGACCATCCATGCCAGTGTCATTACACAGAGAGCAAAATGCACCCCCCCCGTGCACAGATTTGCTTAAAACTATGCACCGCTAAAGTCTGCATGGTGGTGTACTGCATGGGACTTAAGTGGCACATAAGGCCAGATTTTTAAAGGTATTTAGGCATCTGTATGCCTTTAAAACACACTTACAAAGTCACCAGACCAATGCATTTTAAAACATGAGTTGAAACAATCTCTTCATTGAGGACTCCATCCTAAAATCCTTACTCAGGCAAAACTTCTGGTGACAGGGTTTGGCTCTTTCTTATCTGGTAAGACTTGGGTTCAGAGCGTTTTTACTGTGCATCTCTCATATCAGTTAATGATACCAGTAAAGTTGTGCAAGGAATGCTGCTCCCTGGTCTGTGTTAAGTTGTGTTGGTATTGTATGGGACACACCAAGTCATGAATTCAGGTCATGGCACGTACAAAAAGAGTCTTTTTCCATTGACCTTTGAATAGAAGTAGCAAGCTGGATCAGACTGTCAGAAACTTACTAAGTGGTCAGGTTAGGTAAAGAATTTAGCTTTCTCTGTCATGCAAACTCACCATATATTGTGAACAAAAATAATTTATGCCATCGGTGCTCTCAAGGTGCACTCTCCAAAGGGAAATCATAGTAAAGTAAGTGGCTTGAAAGAGTAAACACAAATGAAATAAAGACCCAGCTGGTCATCACCTCTTCCACTTTAGTTGCAGTACCGTGGTGCTATTAAATGTCAATCACAGAATTACAAGCAATGGTGGGTCCAAGATATTTTAAAAGGGACCTCTGGCACAGTAAAAGAGGATAGCGGAAAGAGGTGAAGCCCTAATGGCTTTGCTAGCCATGCAATTTGAAGAAGGAAAGGTCTTGTAGAATATTCTGATCTCAAATTAACTGAAAAACATAATGAATAACTGCCTGAACATTAAGACCAAATACAGAGATAATTTGCATAGCAGCAAACGCTAGGTAGAGCTGACACAGCTGCAAATTTGTGACTTTATGCCTTTCTCCTGTTCTCTTGAGCAGGCTTTCCTTGATAATTATATTTCCTGAGATAGTCAGTTACCTGCTTGGCATATCTTTTTAATAATGAAATACTTAATGTAGCTAATAAAACAGTCCTACTGTCCTATTCCTACTGATAATACTGAACCATACCCTTCCTCTATTGCTACATCATTTCAGTGAGAATAGAATGATGTGCATTCTATTAACCACCACAAAATCATGAAAAATTCTGGTTATATATCACACTGCACCAATATCTTGATTTTTGGAGTAGAATGGGAAAAACGGAGCCTTTGTCTTAACCTGATCTAATGTATAATGGTGAATGGTGTGGTCAGTGTTACATTTAGAACCAGTATATAGTCCGTGATTGTCAGCACGTAAAGTGTGCTGTTTGTTTCAGGCACTCTGAATGGAGAAACTGAAGAAACTTTGAATGGAGAAACTGGCCTGAGTCTAGAGGGTATTTTGACCAAGGTTTTCAAAAGTGGCTGATGATTTGTGGTGCCTCCATTTTGGGGGGGCCCAATATGAGACAACTTAAAGGCTTTTCATAAGGCAGATTCTCAGTACTGTCTGAAAATCAGGAGCCTTTCAGGAATCTCAAACTGAGCACCCAAAAATTCAAGCACTCAAACTCCCTAATCACTTTTGAAAATCTTGACCTTCACCTTCAAAGCCTCAATCCTGCAACCATTTTTTCATTTTCATTTACTCACAGGTGTAATTCCATTGACATCAATAGGACTGCTCACAAGCTTAAAATAAGTAACTGTTGCAGGATCGGGGCCTAAGTCATCACTGATGGGTGTTTGATGATTACTGTGAAATTAATTGATAGTAGTCCAGTTCCTAGTGAATAAGTGTCTGTATTACAAACCTGTCATCTATCGTGGTAACCACTTTTACACCCTTGTTCGAAGCCTTGATCTAGAAGTCAAGCCTGATCAGACATGGAGACCATACTACCCTCTGATCTAGGTGTGGGGCCTTCGGAGGATAGGTGGGACAGGATGGGGTGGGACGTGTCACTCTCCAGAACTAGCAGCCAGGAACTTTTCACACTGATTTTCAAAGAGTACTTTTTAAATACGATAAAGTAAAGAAGAAAGCAGGGAATGGCTCTGAAGAGTTTTCTTCTCTGTTCCGCTTAGTCTTATTCTCTGCCCATCAGTATAGCAGCCAAGCACATTAGTCTGGAATAAAGTGGAAAGCTGAGAGATGCAATATGTAAAGAGATATGGGATAATGTTGGCCGGCAGAGATAGAAGAACAAAACATCACATAGGAGAAAAAGAATATAAGCAGTAAATAAGTTAAGAAACTGTGACTTAAACATGAGATGATCAGGAAAGCAGCACTCAGAATATAAGAGAAGAGGGGAAAGAGGTAGGTGATATAGGTAGAACAAGGGGTATATGTCTAATGTCATAGTTATGAAAGCTTGTAAGAACCTGTCACTTTCCTATTATTCCCCGCTACGGACAAATGGCTGGAGTCAGGAGGTAGAATCTTCAAAGATAAAATTTGAACATTGTCTCTTAACAGCTCAAGATAAGCCACTCACTCTTTGGTGAGCGCTCAGGGATTATTGCTTTCCTTACAGTTCCCATTCCCCTATTAAACTAAACGAATATATTCATACAGTAGATATCCTAATAGTCAGGTCAACATAAAGACTTCATAAATTATTACAGAGTAGCCCCAAATTCATCACACCTCCTATACAAGGCTGTGTGCAAACTGTGTAATCTAGCTCTGTGTGTTTGTGTGCCTAAAGATAATGAGAAAGAGATCAAATTTAAATAGCACTCGACTTTACTTCATTTAGTTCCATTGCATTTCTAAGTTTTAAAAGTACAAAAGCAGTGAATTAAAAAAAAGGAAAGGGAATAATAAAATATATATAAATACAAGCAAAAAATCCCCATCATAAAATTGACAAGAGAGCCAGCTGACATCTATATTATTATATCCAAGAATCAAAGCCATAAAGACTTTGGACCTGTCCACTTTTGACAAGGAGCTGTTATAAAGAGCCTGGTTTCATCTTGTAACAGCTATTTTGTGGCTGAACCAAAACCCAGATTTGAACAACTCTCTACTTTGAGGGAGTGGAGAGGGCTTGAAATCCTGATATAAACTTTGTGGCTCAAACCCTTCTTTCATTTTAATGGCAAAATCTTCAATTCAGTTTTACACTCAAGAACTGTATCCAAAGAAACAAAGGGTGGAAAGTGGAATGAGTTTGCTTTATAAAGAGCACTAATTCGTTCTTCAAGCGGATCCAGAGGACAGAAGCATAAAGAAACCAGAATCTGAATAAATGAATTAACAGGAGGCTGATTTTAAAAAGGACAGTAATGAAAAGGTGTCTACTTGAATGAAAGGAGAAAAGGCGAACCTACTTATACAGTATCTTATAAACTACCAGAATTAGCAACCAAGACATTTAGTAATGGCTGAACTATCAAACTTTAGCAAAATGCTTTCCTAGAAACATGGAAGATCATTTTTGCCCATTTTCAGTGCTGTTAAGTAACTAAAGGAGTTAGACAGCAGCATGCCACTTTGAGGGATCAGTTGACAGCTATGTAGTCACAGGCACAGGAGACGATTGGAGATTGAGTTGCATTTTTAAGTTGAGTAGGAAGGTGGAAGAAAGTTGGCAAACTCTCTTGAAAGATTCTACAGCTGCAGCCAAGGATCCACTCCCAACATAGGATAGAGGAGAATAGAGGAGTTCTTGATTATCAGAACGGGAAAAGCAAAGGCAGCAAAAGGGTAAAATAGGACTCTAAAATAATGGAAATAGGTGTGGTATAGCCATGAAGGACTTTGAAAATAAAGAGAACAACTCTGAATTGGAAATAAAATCTTTTAGGATGAGTGTGAAAGTCTTTTAGAATGATTAAGTATAGGTGAGGGGCTCTGGAAACCCTTTTTTAATTTTGTTTTTCAAGGCATAGAGGAGAGAGGAGTTGGTGCTACATGACAAACGCTTATATGAGGGATTCAGCAGTGTGTTGAGATACTGACATATGTGGGTTATGTTGCAGAGATAACAGGCACACTAGCAGAGTGTAGTAATGTGAGATGCAAAGGAACAGTTGCTTTCAAAGGGTACTCCAAGCTTACACACCTGAAAGGAAGGTCAGAGTCCAAGAAGGGTGTTGATAAGCTGGAAACATAAATGAAGTTATTTTAGTTGCCAAGTATTTGTCTTGGTAAAGAGCCAGACTACATATATGAGAATGAGGGAAGGGCAGGGTTAGTTAAGGATGTGAAGGAGAGGGGTAATTGAGTGACTCTGGCATAAAAGTGATAGTTAAGTTCAAGTTGTTAGTTACCCAAGTTGGAAGAGATATCTAGAGAAGAGTACAGAGCTGAGACCAGAACAAAGCATTCAGAGTCAAGTGGTTGGGGCAAAAATTTTCAAAAGTAGGTCTAGAAAATCAGGTCACTTACCTATGAACCAAATACGGATTTAGAAACCTAACTTTAGGTTCTATGTTTGACAGTCTTGGCCTTACCATCCCAGGCATAGTGACCACTAGAAGCAAAAAGCAATTAAGACTATAACCAAGTGAGGAGAGAGCTAGTGACATCTGCAGGGCAACTGAGGAGAATCGTGGGGTAAGTAGTGTCAAATGCTGCATGGAGTTGTGGATGATCATGCGAGGGAGCTATGATCATCTGGGAGCCACTAACAACCCTGAAGACACCTGTGTCAGTGCTTTGGTGAGGTTGGAAGACAAATTAGAATGAATCAAGGATGCTATGGTTGGGGGAGAATAAGAGAATGTGGCATTTTCCAGCATTTTGAGGAGAAAGGGAAATTGAATGTGGAGTGGTAGTTGCTGATGGGGGCCAAGGGTTGGTTTCTGGGGTGTGGTGTGATGACCATACTGTATAGTCTGATAGAGATAGTTAGATTGACTAAAGGGAGATTAAGAGACATGGTGAGGTGAGACAGCATGGTGCAAAGAGTTTTGTTTGTTTGATTTTCTTTGCATAGCAGATGATGTTAGTAAGGTCAGACAGATACGGTGAGGCAAAGATGTTGGAAATGTGGGGATGTGAAGAGAGTTAATGGTATGCAATGGAATTGATTTCCATGGTGCCATCATATGTGGATGCATTTTTGGAGTAGACAAATATGGCAAACTCTCTGCACCGGGTGATAGGAAGGACAGAAAAGGAATTGGTTAAAAGAATCTGATAAAGTTGAAAGAATGAACAATGATTACCAATGCTTTTGTAGATTACAGAATAATCAATACCTGCTTTTACAGATAGGAGGGAAGCCTGACAGATGGCTACATGGCATTTATAGACTGTAGGTTCGGGAAGATTTTGATGCACCATTGTTTTGCCTTTTGCTCTGAGAGTTCAAGTTCATCAATTGCAGTGAAGGGTCTAGAGGGATAGAAAAACTGAGAATGTGTGTAAGTGCACAAGTTGGGTGTGCAATGTGGGAAGAATGGAGTTAAATTGTAGTTTCAGTAGTAGAAAGTGGAAGAGAGGGTGGGATAAAAAGGACTCCAGGAATACATTTTTTTCCGCAGAAGTCAGAGGGCAAAAAGTGTTTGAGTGAATATTAGCAAAAGAAGAAATATGGACAACGTGTGGGGTTGGTGAGGTGGAGATTAAATTTATATGGAATAGTCCTTGAATCTGAGCAAGGCAACTAAGTGGCAAAATTGCAGGGGGATATTCTAGTCATCAGATCAAGGAATTTGGACATGGTTTTGGACAGTAACAGGCTGGGGGCGAATAGTACTGTCAGTGGTGTTTCACTGGTGTAACGAAGAGCAGAATTTGGCCCAAACTTTCTAAGAGGGAGATGAAATTGTGGGTAATATTGTTTTCAGTTGCTGTTGAAGTGGATATTTGTCATAAGTGGGAAGTTCGACAAGCTGAGGTGAAGTGATAAACTGGCAGGACTCTAAAAATAAAGGGAAATGTTAGGGTTAGCTGCAAAGATAGGCAAAGTGTGCAGAACTTGAAAGGAAGAGAGCAGAGTGGATGGGAGGGGCGAAGACAGGCAGAATTGAGAAATAGTTGGTTGATGATTACCTTGGCAAAACTTCTAATGGACTTTGCAGGAGCATAAACTCACTGGAGACCCCAAAAGCTTAACACTGCCCCTATCAGCTCATCTAGTTTCTGAGCACTTGTGTGGATTCCATTGCCTCTTCCCTTTGTGTTTTATGGTCACACCTTTTTTCTTTAATTGAAGATATTCCATCCAAATGTCTGGTACAGAGTCATCTATAAAAGACAAATGTAGTGTGCCAAATTACCTTCCAATAAACAATGAAACATTCAGGTCAGATGTCATCTAACTTGTATACTTTTATTTCCTCTCAACTATTCAGTTTTTCACATAGTAAGTATTTGTATTATGTTTTTGGTTGTCATGAACTAGCAATATATACGTCTTCCAAGGAAGCTTGTGGTTGTTATGTCTTTGTGTTCGTCTCATTTGAAAATAGTAGATCCTTTAAATGATTGCTTGAGAGAGTCAGATTTTGCCTTTTAGTTGTTGAAAAGATTTCACATTTCTCCAACAATATAAAACTTCCACAATATATTACGTAAAAATATGCCGTGCATTCTGCAGTTTGGGGTTTGATTAAAACAGAAAGCTATTCATAGTCAATGATACTCTAGATTGAAAGTAATTATTTTGTTCTTCTATTGTATTGCCATAAAAATAGCTACTTTTTATATGTGGCTGGATTCTGCTCCCACTCAAGTATCTGGATTCAGTGGAAACAGGATTGGGATCTTGAAGGTTAAACTTAGAGCTATGAAAAGTCTTTGGGGTAAATTGTTTGTTCCTTGATCCTTTGATTTATTTTTTGGTGATTCATTATCATCTCTGAGTGATTTGAACTAGTGTACGGTTGTTTTCTTCTTTGTACTGTTCCTTTTAAGTAAGAGTAGACAGGAAATATGGGATCAAACTGAAGTTCCAATTGTCAGTATTATCATAGTAAAGGGAATGTTGTAGCCAGCATGATTTCAGTGGGATTGCTAGGGGGCTATTGGTCAGGGCAGATTTTGCCCTTAGAAATGCGGTATGGTGAAACGTCCCTTTTATTTTTCAGAAAAGCTTCAAGTTTTAGTTTTAAAAGTATGTAACAAAACCAAACAAAAATCATAATCACCTTTCCAGACAGAGCTTTGTAATTACACTTGTTCGAAATAAATATACACCACTCTTTAGCAGATAGCAGTTCAAGAAAGAGTGAAAATAGCCCAAATTAAAGGGACTCTATCACGGTAAAAATAATGGGCTTAAGTGCTGAAGCGCTTACTCAGAGCTCAGTTCTGTTATTCACTGCATGCAGGCTCTGTGGTGCGTCTGGACAGAGATCCATACATTTCAATGAGGCGCCCCATGCAAGGGCAGCGAATTGCAGAATCTGCCATTAGTTGTCACCAATCCCTGACCATGCTAAACTCCCATGGACTTCAGTGGGAGTTTTGCTCAAGTTTGCCCTTAGTAAAAACTGAGGGTCTGATCCTACAAACATGCCCATGTCTGGTGCTTAGCGCATACCATAAGCAGTCCCATTTAACAGAGATGAGAAAAAGGATGGGCCAGTGATTAAGACACTAGTTTAGAACCAGGTTTAATTCCCTCCTCTGCTACAGACTACCTGTGTAACCTCAGACAAGTCACTTCATTATTCTCTGCTTCAGTTCCCCATCTCTGAAATGAAAATACATTAAGAGCACTGAGATATTATGGTATTGTGGGCCATGTCAGTACTTCAGATAAGTAAATAGTAAGTTCAGCAACGTTAGTCCAATGTTTTTAATATAGCCCTACAAGTCTGTCTGTCTATTTAGATGGCCCCCAATTACTGTTCTATCAGAGCACCTCCCAATCCATATACCCATCCTCACAACACAACTTTAATGTAGGGAAGTGCAATTAGCCCCATTTTACAGAGGGGCAACTAGTACCTAACCACTGGATCGTCCCTCCTCTCCTATGGGATCAAGTGTTATCCTCTCCAAGTGTTATCAATAACATTTAGATTTTAGACATTTAGAACTTTAATTTTATTACTTTCCAACATTTATACTGTTTATTGTTTGCATTTCACTCACCTTGGACATTAAACCTCTCTTGGTCAGTTTCACTCTCTCTCTAGTCCATTTTACTTTGTGACTGTCCGGCTCAAAAACAGTGCTGTTGTTTGAGTTGACAACACTGCACTGACATGTTTTTAAGTTATTAATAAAAACAAACTGTTCAATGAAATTTTAAAATGAAAATCCTGTCTCTTCATATTATGCTTATTAAGTCCCTCCCTTCAAAAAATTAGAATTCAGGGCCTAAACTATGTTGACAATGTCTCTAAGTTTTCCACTTCTGATGCTTTTTGTGTTCTATAAATCGAATTAACTGTAATAAGAAAATAATAGGACATAATGTTTGTTTTACAAGGTGATTGATCTCTTGGCAGCATGGCAGGCTTTTTTATTGATTGATTGGTGGATAATGTCAGAGTGGATATGTCCTGAAGGAAAAGAGCTGACACTTAAATCCATGTGTGACAGATTACCATCTGTATTTGAAGACAGGTTTCTTCTGGAAATTGCAAAGATTTCCAAAAGAAAAGAGAGAAAGTGACATGAGAGAAATTTGTTGAAACTTGCCTCAACCTTTCCATGCTCTGAGAACATTTGCACAAAGCTCTGTGCTTTGTGGGCACCATGTTTTCAAGGAAAGAGAGATTTAACTTTTATTTGGTCCATTCTTGTCTGATGGATCTAGTTTTAATTTTGTTAATTAAGGAAATGCCTTACTGAACAACCAACCAACAAAACTAATTAAATGAAAAACTTTAATTTACTACTTGGTGGATAATGATTATCATATATTATACTTAATTAGCTCCTTGGGAGGAAAAGATGGTGATGTGGTTAAAGGAAGGAGATTAGAAGAATCAAGGAAGCTGGGTTATGTGCCTGTCTATTTCTTTTTCTTGTAGTCTTTTATTTTATGTGTGATGCTAGGCAAGTCATTCATTATCTTCTTCCTGCCTTGGTTTTCCCATCTGTACAAATTACAATAGCAATACTTACCCAGCTCACAGGAGTGATGTGAAGTTTTAACGCATTGAAGTTTGTAGCAGGATGACCTTTGTTATCATCAGATGAGGGAGACACTGTAAAAACATCCAAGTGTTATTTCCTCCTGAGAGATGTAAAAAAATTTACAGGCCATTAACTATATTCCAACTTTACATTCTCATGTGCAGCAATGGGATCTGCATGCATGTATCTGAATGGCAGGATATGATGTTATAGATCTTAACCCACCTTCAAAATGCAGCCACCTCACAGAGAGAACACAGCAGCTGCTGAACATCATGCAACCGCCCTAAGCAACTAGTCATTTGGGACAGGAAGTGAAGAAAATTGCTTCCAAAATGAACTGCGTAATATCAACCTTTAAAATGAGTAGGACTGAAAAGTAATAGTCTTTGGTAAATAAGGAAAAAAATCAGTTTTGCTAAGGGATTGTACCTGGAAATAAGATCACATAAAGGCTGATGTGAGAAAGAGGAAGACATTGATTATTATATCAGTGAAATTCATATCAAAACCATATGGAAATAAGACAATATTTTGTGCTTTTAGAGCACTGTTTCTCCCTGGAGTTTAAAGAAGCAAGTATCATTACTCCCATTTTACAGATGGGGTAATTCAGGTAGAGAGATGTCGAGTGACTTATATGAATTCTTAGTAGAAATCAGTAGCAAAACTGGGACTAGAACTCCTGACTTCATGCAATCCACTAGACCACAACTGTCCCAATGTTTTTCAGGAATAGCATAGCCTAAATTCTACCCTGACTTAGATTCTATTGCAACTCCATCAGAGCCAGAGAGGTTGCAGCACTGGGGGTAAGGACAGAAATTGGCACATAAAACATACTAGACATAATATGAAATATTATAGAACTAGCCAATTTTCCTGATATTTAACATAGACCATGGAATATGAACAGCACCATTGATCTGTTTATGTTAATTCCTATTTCTTAAATATATTTCAGTTATTGTCAGATGAGACATATATCCACACCCCCTAAAAGTTGTAGCTATGGTGTGGCTGCAGCTAGGTCGATGGAAGAATGCTTCCATCGACCTAGCTACCATCACTCAGGGAGGTGGAGTTCCTATAGTGATGGAAAAACTCCTTCCATCACTGTAGTCTGCGTCTACACTACGGGATTACAGCAGCATAGCTACAGCACCAGAGCTGTGCCACTGTAGCGTGGACATGGCCTGACTCAGCGGGATGGTAGGAAAGTGACATAGGGAAAGGGAGAAACTGCTAGGAAGAATTAGTAAGTTAGTTCACTTCATAGAAAAATAGGATGTGATTGTCCAGGACGGGGCAGTGGAAGTGTGGGGGAGGTACTACCCTGCAATGGAAATATTGTGGGGTCTCCACTCCCACATTAACTCATGCACACTGGGAGAGAGAGTGGATGCTGCAGGGCCCAAGGAGGGGGAGAGACTGGAGCAGATGCTGCAAATCCTGGGAGCAGGGAACAGGACTCGGAGGGGCTGGAATGGGCCTAGAAGCAGTTAGGAATCCCTGCAACCCTCCTTTACAGCCTGGAGCTGGTTGTTCCTCTCCCCTTCTGACCAAGTATCAGTATCTCCCCTAACTCCCCCTCCAATCCCTCTGCTTCCCCCGCCCCACCCAAAATATTCTGGTATTGGCTTTATTAATCCTGATAATCTGTCATTAACGTAATAAGGGGTGTGAAGCTTTTGTAACCATTTGAGCTTGGTCTTGGCATACATTGTTTTCTGGGTGTGATAGCATTTTAAGATGACAAAGGGTTAGACAGACACACGCAGTTCAAATATTTGTCCAGCCATTGAAATGAAAAGCTTCACTTCCGGCATAGGAGCTTGCTTTGTAAATTGTAATCCATCGTTGTCAGGTATCTATCCCAGAGACAAGTGGTGATTGTACACTGATTGCCCTTTCAGTGGCCTTTAACCAGCATTATGTGAAGTTTTAAATTCTATGATATCCAAAAAATCTATACTTTTTAATTTATTTTCTCCGGCATGTAGTAAGGGAAATTTTTAGCACTGTAAACAGACATGCACACACAAATCTGATCCAAACCAGGTCCTTCCAAACATTTGCAAATCTCCATGAATTACGCTGAGCAGCACCCGTCATCTCCATTCATCTTCACAAAGACATGAAAAGAAAAACAACAAATGACTGGCAGTTCCCTCTGGTCAATTTGAAGCCATGCAACTTATCACAAGACATTTATGTTTTCTGTTCCTTTATTTAAAACTGTCCACTCCACCCCCACTCCCAGTTTAAGTCTAAGTTTAAGACAATTGAGGACAATCATATGTATAAAGCAATTCTATATTTCAGAATCGTATTTCCTCCCCACACGCCATTCATCTAAAATTACTTTATAAGGGTTAAAAAGAACAGGTGAACCTTTAGAAAATGTTTACCAAAAAAAGGAGCATTTAAAAAAATGTACTTGGATTCATTCACCAAAATTGTGGACTATTCGCAAAAGATTAAGACCTTGATCCTGCAATTGGATCACATATGCAGACCCTTGAACGTACATTAATTGACTTCGGGGCACGGGCTCAAAAGGGTGTAGGTTCTGCACTAGCAGATGAATAGCAGGATTTGGGCCTCGATTTAAAAATGTAGTTTGAGATGGGCCTGAGCTGAAAAGTCTGAATCTTGAATTTTCCCTACTTTAGGGGTGTTCAAAAGACATGGGGTTTTGGTTTGTTCCCCTCACCAGAAATAGGGGGCAGCTTGTAAAGTTTGGTTCTGGGTCCAAAATCCTCCTGTGGTTTGGGTTGTTTGGATGGAGGAGTTCCATGCCCATCTCTAAATCTATTAGTTACATTTCTTTCTCCTAAAATATAATGATATCATTCAAGATGATTTTGCTATCTTTGTATTAACCACATGATTTATTTTATTTTATTCTTTTATAAAAATCATTAAGAGGAAAAAAATGAGGCATTTTGGGAGCTAATTGGGCTTGATTTAGGACCTTGAGTGCAGCAGTTGTCTCCCATGCCACCCCTTTCCGCAAAATAATAAACATGACCTGATATTCCTTTGAAAGCCCTAGTGGTTTTTATTTGGAGCATATTTTCCATTTCTACCTTGCTACATGTTCCTCGCTGTTTACAATTCAGCTGTTTGTGGTGTGTCAATCACATGGATGAGTAAAGGATCACTTGATGCTGACTTACTGCAATAAAAAAAAAGCCTTCAGGGTTTCTTCATTAATACACTGTAAACCCATCACACACCTTAGCCGGCATATTTGAAATGAATGGCAGGTTATCTGAGCAAAGCAATCTCCAAACCTTTCAGTTTTCAAGGCACTTTAAGTACCCATCCCAGTGGAAGGGTGCACCGTTTCTGCGTTTTCACATTTCTTGGGATACTGCAGGAAAGAAAGCTGTGGAAAGAGAGAAAAAGAGAGAAAGCTGAACCCACGTAAATGTAATCTCTATTATCAGCTGAAAATGGTACACTATAAAATCAAATGCACTAAGAGCCCGACTTCGTAGTCCTTACTGAGGCAAATCTCCATTAACTTCACTGGGATGTTTGACTGAGTAACAAGTGCAAGAATTTTCCTAAATGCTAGGTGTTCAGTGATCAATTCCCATCTTGTATTATTTTTTCTTTGTGTGACTTATGTGAATATACAAGATTCAGCGAAGGATAGACATTTCTCGGAGCCTCAGTGCAATTCACACAAGCCACTTGGACTCACTGAAGTTGGGTACCAATCAGTTTAAAGATAAATGGGGCCCTCACCCTTTCACACAAGTGAAACCATTTGTTATTTTCACATGCCTCATAACAAGAGTTATTTATAGCTGTGGAAAGAAAAATAGTGGAGCTATAGGCTTGGTGCAATTTATATGAAGCAGTTAGACATGATACGGTTGGAAACTGTTCACTTTCAAGTGAAATGCAGCAATGCTCTGCCTTCCATAGAGTGAAATAATTTTTACATGCCTTGTCAATCTCGTTATGCCCATGGAAAGAAATACAGTGAAAGCAGAGACATGGTGCTATTTATGCTTTTTAGAATGTTTTTGCAGTTAACAGTTTTGACCTTCATTCTGTTTTGAAGGTTCTGCTTTGAAAGGCTGCATGAAAACTCACACCACAGACAGTATTTCAACTAAAAAGTACCAAAGTCATGTGCGGGTGTGGGGAGAGGCTCTCCTTCTTTGGACTTTCTCTGTTTCATTCAAATCCTGGTTCAGATTCTCTGCTGGTATTAATTTGACAAAGCTGTATTTTCAATGATTTACACTAGGCATAAGTTCTGACCCTCTGAGTTCAGGAAAGTTTCATTTAGGTCCCATATGATCTTCGCAGACCCTGAAAGGAAAGCTAAATGCTACTAGAATTTAGTATCGAACACGGTGAAATACAATGGTCATCATTAAAAAGTCAGTCCTCTTTCACCTTTACCCCACCATGTTGTCTAAGGGCTTGTCTACACTTACCTCGGAGATTTGGCGGCAGTCAACCGGAGTTACGCAAACTACGCAAAAAACTTGTGTAACTCCCATCGACTACTATGCTTCTGTTCTGTGCACCGTCTTCACTGCACTACGCCGACGGGAACCACGTTCCCATCAACGCAGTGCTACGCCACTTGAGAAGGTGGTCTTAATACGTCGATTTCTGGATCGACTGAGCGGGTGTTCACTGAATTTGCCGCCGTCAGTGAAGACATAGCCTTAGTATCAGATGTTACAGGGAAGCTGAGCTTTCCAAGTTGAATCAGTTTAAAAAACAATTGCAGTGAGTTCTTTGACTATACATTTTCAAACTTGGGTGCCTGAAGTCAGGCATCTAAAACAGTAACTTTAGGCTCCCAAATCTGAAAATGTTGGCCTTCAGCAAAGAGAAACCCTGGACTGCACTTCAGAATATCATGGACCTATAGGTTGGAAGCAGATTCCATTTGATGTCAAACTGTGGTCAAGACAGTCCCGTCTCAACACCACCACCACCAACTCACAAGTCCTATTGGCTTATTTCCTCCTCAAATGCTTCCAGTCTTATTATTGATTCGTTCCAACCCATTCTGCACAATTGGGATTGCTTTACAGATCTCATGATGGAAGATTATCACTGTTCAAGTCCAGGAGCTCCCAGCCATCAGGCTTTCCTAGGGTAAGTTTATATAACTAGAGATTATAAAAATCTCCAGAGTTAAAAATCTTAGACAAAACGAATTCCTGATAGTATGTTAACTAAAACACGGCATGTGCTGTACACATAGTAGTCACCCATCATGAAGAAGTTATCTCTTACTCATGGTGAACACACTGTGATATCTGATCTGCTATATTGCCCTATACTTTGAGCATATGGCCTATATTCTGAACATGTGTACTCTGAGTAGGAAATAACTGCTGAGTCTATGACTATGTCTTCACTGACGGCAGCAAATTCACTGCCGTCAGATCGACTTATCTGGATCGACTGAGCGGTCAGTGAAGACCCGCTCAGTTGATCCAGAAATTGACGTATTAAGACCACCTTCTCAAGTGGTGTAGCGCTGCGTCGATAGGAATGCGGTTCCCATCGACGCAGTGCAGTGAAGACGGCGCACAGCACAGAAGTCGATGGGAGTTACGCACGTTTTTTGTGTAGTTTACGTAACTCCGGTCAACTGCCGCCGAATCTCCGAGGTAAGTGTAGACAAGCCCTTAGGTTCTTTCTATTAATTCAGTTTTATAGGTGTGTTGCCCGAGATACAAAGAATTCAACTAACCTTCCAAAAATTACACAAAGATCAATTCTGCCATCACTCCCATTGAGTAGTATCTTACTCTGTGAATAGTCCTATTGAAATCAATAGGACTACTTGCAAGGAAAGGTACTACCCCATCTTAATAATGGGGTTGCAGAATCAAGTCCATAGCAAGGTACACCCTTACTCTCAGAGTTCTTAGTATCAACCCACTGGACCTGTCTCCCTCCTTTGTTCTTGTCATATAAATATCAAATTAGAAAACTCTTCCAACTCCAAATACAGTGAAAGAATCTGCCTCCCTTACTCACACTGAATAGTAACTCACTCTGTTGTCTCCAATGGGACTACTCATGGAGGAAGGTACTATTAAGAGAAAGAGTGACAGAATCTGGCTCTCAGTGATTAAAAATTGTATATTCTGTTCATCCAGGTTTACGTTCTAACTCAGTTATTCTTCCGCTGTCATATTTTGTAGCTGTATATATCCAGAAATTTTAAACAGTACCAGACATAACTACTTACACATACTACCCCTCATTTTCACAGTAATTACCTACCTTTTTTAAAGATTTATTTGTTTGTTTATTAGAGATATTAATAATAATTTAATCAAGCATTTCTAACAAAAAAATTTCCTCAAAATCTTCCTCCCTCTCCTATATATCAAAGTAACTCTTTCTAAATATACCAGCTCACTCAACAGCCCTATTGATATCTTTGGCAGATTTCCATTTCTACATGATCATTTCTTTTAACACCTAGACGTGCTCTTAGCAGGATTTGTTTTTTAAATGGCCAATTAATATTCCTAAAAATTTCCAAGTTTTACTGGTAAGAGGCTTCCTGGATCACTGGGAAAATCACTCTCCGAGATCATGTCAGGTCTTGTTTCCTTCACAGAAGAATATGCTTCTGTGTGTGTGTAAAGCCTGACATGTTACCTCTCCTGTTGTATACAATCTCAAAGCAAGGAATATGGTTAGCTCTTTTTTTCCCTTTAACAATTAGCTGTTTTCAAATGAGTTGTGAATCCACAGTCCTTTATCTGGGAGAGGACAGCTAAAATGGCAAATTTTGCACATGGAGGTTCAGAGAGGCATGATGGTCCTTTTATGCAAGGCTTAACAGGATGGAGAATGGGAAAAAGCTCTCCTTTGATAGGTTGGGTCAGGGGAAGTGAAGCTTCTGACTTGACGAAGGAAGCAGATCTGTTCCTACTGAGCTCTTCACAACACTTTAGTAATTATTTTAAGTGACACACACTTAATCCTGCACTCCCTATACGTGCATGACTTCCAAATGGAACTAATGGGAGTATTGCATATATAAAGACTTGACAAACAACAATATGCACTAATTCAAAGTCTGCCTTGCTTTAATAGTGGATTATCTCACCCTCCTTGTATCTCTCGTATCCTGAGACCAACACAGCTACAACAATACTGCATACATCAGTGATACTCAGAACTCATATATATATATATATATATATATATATATATGTAATTTTATTTTATTTTCACAGCAAAGTGACTGACCAAGTATTATTATTTTATCAACTACAATTGGTTAATAACATAGTAAAAGCATCTTGATTGGTTAATAACTTAGATTGGTTAATAATTAAATAACAGTGTTTTAATATCATGTGCTGCAAAGAGCCACAGGAGACATATTAAAGAGCCACTTGTAACTCACGAGCCTCAGTCTGAGTATCTCTGGCCTGCCTATTATTTTTAATGCAGATAGCTGTCTAGTTAGGAACTGGACAAGCTCCCATATTCCTAATGTAAACTAATATTTTCCCATTCATTCCTTACAGACATTGATGAGTGCTTGGTAAACAATGGTGGCTGTGACCATTTCTGCCGAAACACTGTTGGTAGCTTTGAATGCAGCTGCCAGAAGGGCTATAAACTACTAACAGATGAACGAACCTGCCAAGGTAATATTCATTCTTTTTACTCTGTTTTTTTAAAGTGGATCTTTAATTTGAATGAATCTCTTTGTTTTTAAATCATTTCCATTGCAGATTTTAATCATAAATCATAGCATTTTAAGCCAGAGACGACCTCTTAGGTGACTATTCTCTAGTGGCTGATACTGGAGGTTTTTTAGAGTGTAATTTCTAGTGCTATGTCCAGTCTAGGTTTTAATGTCTCTAGTAGTGGGAATGGCCTGCAATTGCAGTAAGTGTAGCTGAAGCATAAGCATCAGTGTGGTGTAGTGGAATAAGCACAAGTTAGGGAGTCCTGGGTTCTAATGCAAGTTCTCCACTAATTTGCTGTGTGCCATTGGGCAACTCCTATAACCTCTCTGGGACAGATATTTACCTCAGTTACACTGGGTTAAATCCAGAGTAATTCAATGAGTCAATGGGTTTATAGTACTGGCACTGAGGTAAGAATCTGGCCTCTGTCTTAATTCCCCTACCTGTAAAATGAGGCTAATGAGACTTACTTACATACCTCCCAGGGATATTGTGGGAATTAAAAAAACACTTCATATATTTTCTAATGATTCTTTGCTGCCTGTATTGTCATTGGTCAGATTAGTCACATGGTATTGTTTCTGTTCACTGACTGGATGGGTACATAACCATTTACAACATACATATACAGGTGCCTTTACAATTCAGTTTGTGCAAACATTTGTGTAAGTAAAACTCAACTGCTAAAACATACCCAGGAGATAATAGAAAAGGCAAATGTGCATGGCCAGAGGGAGGTAATTTTAAAATGTGAGGAAATATTCATGGACATTTTTTTGCAGGAGATGCCCATCTCTATTATTAAGTGAATGTTTGCATAGCATTTGAAATGTGTAAAGGGCTATATATACAGTACTAAACAATATTATTATTTTGGCGTTTCCAATACTTCCTCCTTGTTCACCAACAAAAGCAAGGGAGAACTGTTTTTAAGGATACACAAGCAATTTAAAAAGACTTTCCATTGCATCTCATTGGTACGGTCAGCATCTGAAAAGCCTACCTCACCCTGTGTGGTTAGACACAGGAGAGTCACAGCAAAGTTGGCAGGTGCTGGGCAAAGCTCAGACTGGCACAGTTTGTGCCACATGTCCTGACAGAAATAGCACTGCAGGATTGTGTCAGACAAGGACAGCTTGGCACGTGTGGAGTTAGCCACTAAAAATAGAGACAAAAAAATTTTAAAAAGGAAAACTGTCTTCATCACACAATTAGGTGTGCAGGCAATAGACTTAACAGCCATGACAGAAAACAGTAATTCACAGTACTACTTGAAACTCATGAGTCTGGATCTTCTCTCACCATGGTTTAAAAAGAATGTCACTCCAGTGAAGTTAATGTAATTACATCAGTGTAAAATTTGAGAGAGAAATCAGACCCCATAGTTCTGTTATGCAGACTCTGGCACAAAGGAAGAGAAGAACTGAATTTATTTGTATAAAGCTGATGATCATGACTGAAAGGTTTACCAATGGACTTTTAAATGTTCCTGCAAATAATGATGATATATTTCGGGCGCTGACAGGAAAATGAAGGCATCACTTCAACAGTCAGAGCTTGTTCCTCTGTGTTTGGTTTATCCATGTGCCTGAGTTTCTGAAAGAGGGCGTTGATAGTGAACATTTATATGTATGATGCCATTAACAAAACTATGTTTAAGGGGATGATGACTTTTTCCCATTTTAAAATCCTCCCTTTATTTGCCCAGAACTTTTTCAATCCACATCCCTTTTGGTCTGATATATGTGATTAAAATGTTGTTAAAAATTTAAATTAATAAAGAAACGTTAAATTGATTTGGGTTAGTTTCATCCTCTTCGTTCGCATAATTGATATTAGAATTTGACAAAATAAAAAAAAATCTACCGGTATAAAGAAGAATTGGTTCGTACTAGATTTTACAGCTGATCAGTAACTTGCCAACCTTAATATATTTTAAAATCAATAAAAAAGCGTAAAGACACAAGTTTTGGCTACCCTTCCTAAACTGAAATCTGAACCATTCTCCTTCTTATCACGTGATCAGACAGGGTGCTGTGAAAATATCACCGTTTTTCATTGCCAGTGGGCTGGGGGGGAGCACTTTGTATCCTCCAGCCGGTGCCTTGACTGCACACGTCAATTTGCTCCTAATCTATTGCTATAGTAGGTTCACCATCACAAGTCCAGAGGATGTCTGTGCCAGAGAGATTGCTCCAATCACAGAAGGTTTGGTTCTTCATAGTAAGAAATGGGGAGAAGCAAGTTTTTTCCTGTTTGATGCCTGAGGTATTTGGGCCCTAGAGACAGATTACAACGATACAGAATGATGCCTGCTTCATGGAAGAGGGTGATTTGTGATTATTTAGCTCCTGTCTGGTGCGTCAAGAGATAATTGGTGAACTCATGCAGTCAGTATGACTGCTGATGATGAATGAAGGGAAGCTAACAGAGATCAAGGAAGCACTGAAGTGTGAATCACCTGTATTTTGTTTTGTACTCTGTGGAGAAATCTAGTCAGTGGAAGTGGTTATAGCTTTAAATGGCAGGCACTGGAGAAAAAAGTGGTCTGAGGTTGGTGACTGTGTTGCATTATAAATCTTTCTGTTTTTTCTGGTAATTGCTGGGAAAGGCTAACCGTAAAAGTGTCATTGAGAGATTCATGCAAGCTTATTTTGGGTGCTTTAGTCTTCCATAGTGTGAATCACAAAGCTTTGATTTTTATTTATGAAAGAGGATATTGTTGTTCATGTTATTTACAATTTTTAAATCCATTTTTCCTGTTTTTAATGGTTCTCATTGTTGTAATTTTTATTTTGCATTCAATATTGCCTTTCATCTGCAGATCTCATCTTAAAAGTAAAGAATAATTTCAATTATGAATTAGTATATTTGAAGAGTTGATTTGGGAATCAATAATGAAGCGAATGTGTTTGCTTCACTATGTTTTCGTCAATGTTCTTGTTTTTGTTTTTAGTTCTGTTCTAAATGCATCTGGTTTAGATGACTCTTTAATTTGGAAAGTTACTATAGGGGCTCATCTGCAGGTTAAGGTACTGATCCTGCAATCCTGAGACAAAATTCTCAATAAAATGAATAGGAATTTTGCCATATTAAAGACTACAAAATCAATCCCCACTTATGTCCATGAGCATTAGTTTCTTAGTTACAGAAAACTATCAGCAGAAGGGGAAAAAACCTGCAGATGTACAGATCTTGCTAGAAATATTTTTTTGACTAACAGATGCAAAATGTAAATTAACTATTGCTGCTTCTCCTTAATATTTTCATTGCTGTCATCATTAGGTAATTTACATTTTTCCATCAAGGGCCCTTAATGTGAAACTCTGAGGTTCCCTTGCTTTACCCCATTTCTTTGTAGTCTTTTCATTACGGGTTCCTGTGCCAGCGTTAAGATTTTAGGGAAACCTAATGTGGTCAGTCTTTAACCAACCTGCTTCTATCCATTCACATGGCTCCCATCACTAAAGTATCCGAGTGCCTCACAAAAATATACTCAGAACACCTCTGTGAAGTTTTAGTTTGCACCAGCACTATCCACATGCACAACACACCGGGGCATGCTGCAATTCACACCCCCATAGTCTGAATGGGGGGGTCGGGGGCACATGTAGATATAGCCTGAGTCTGTCTAGTTCCTTAACCCCAAAACTGCCTTTCCTCCTATAGAGAGACAAAGCGGGTGAGGTAATATGTTTTATTGGGCCTATTTCTGTTGGTGAGAGAGAGAAACTCAAAGAACTTACACAGAGCTCTTCTTCAAGCTTCCCTCTCTCACCAACAAAAGTTGGTATCAGCAGTTTTGAAACATGCTGATCACTAGATCAGCTGAATTCAACATTAGCAAATGGTGTAGCTCATATGATAGAGCATGTAGCATGTTATGGACGTGGAAAATGGTTTGCATGTATTTGTTTATGGCCAAACCATTTTCAGCCCTGGTTGTGTTGAAGAACCTACTGTTAACACACATTGAATATCAGTGATGATTTTTCTAGGGCAGTGCTTCCCAGCCTTTTCCATACTGCAGCCCCATGTTACAACAGATTTTTTTGCCTCCTCTCTTTCTGCAACCACCAGGCTTGAGAACCCATATTCTGATACAAACAGTACTGAAGAGAAAAAACGAGAGTCCTGTAGCACCTTAAAGACTAACAAATTTCTGCAGGCATAAGCTTTCGTGGGCTGCAGCCCACTTCATCAGATGCAGCCCACGAAACGTGGGTTGCAGCCCATGAAAGGTTATGCCTGCAGAAATCTGTTAGTCTTTAAGGTGATACAGGATTCTCGTTTTTGCTGTATACAGACTAACTTGGCTACCCCTCTAGTACTGAAGAGAGATGCTATTTTCCCAGAGTCCCCATTTTAAGTGATCAGACTTAAATCAGGAGTTGTTCTTCCTTTTTAACAATGAAGACATATGTATAAATTACTAGTTATTTCAACAATGCTATTGAATTTTAGTGATTGGAAATTCTTCAGTACAGTGAAAGTGTTAATACCTTAGCACATGTTTTTATGGCACCTAACCCAAAAGGTCCCAGTCTTGATCAGGGTCTTTGAGTATAACAGACATATTAAATAATAACTAAAGGATCATATATTTTAATGTGTGTCATAATTTGCAGTAAGAAAACAACCAGGATTAGTTTTCAGAGCACAACAACTACAAAATAGCAAGCAGATTGTTTGGGGCTACAATGAATCCCTACAAGTACAGCCTTAATTAGCTTAATCCTTGGACGATAGGCGTTTAACGCCAGTTAACTTAATTGCTTATTCAGTTTTTGTTTGTTGTGCAGTGATCTTGAAAAAAATTCAACAATAAGCACACTCTCTGCTCCACTGACGATCAAGCTTCATTAAGCACGCAGAAAAATGTGCAAAATGCTGTTATAAATAACAATTTTCTTTTCCTGCTGCCTTTTGCAAGGAAAGGCAATGTGCACATTTCCCAGTACTCTGAGCGGGGAGTGGAAGGGGAGAGAGCATAAATTACATTCAGGAAAGGACCCTTTAGTGGGAAAATCCAGTGATAAAAGTGTTAATACCTTAGTCAGATAAATATTTACCAAAAAAATACAGCGACTCCTCGTATAGGGTGAAATTCATCCCTGTGCAGAGGAGTAGCACGAGGCTTATGCACCACTCACGTTCCACTTACATCTTCAAAACAGGGCTTCAGTGGGACTTAAGTGGTTCAAAAGTCTTGTACTGGCACAGGCATGAGTTTTATCCATAATGAAGTCTGGGAAAGGAACCTTTCATCAAACAGATTATTTGACATAGACTAGTACTGTAAAAGAGTGGGCTTTTCTGGCAACTGAATGCCTCTTCTCTTCACCTCAGGGAAGGTCTCTCTGGGACCCTTTGCTGGGAAGGCCTCTCTGGACCCTTTGCATTTGCAGGGGGCATTAAGAGCTAGAGGAGCTTCTAGAAGGCTACATCCTCACTCCTTTAGGGTAATGGCACTCCTTGCTCGAGTTAATTGTTAATTATTCCTTGTTTATTACTTTTTATAAGGTTTCAAAATAATGTAATGATTTGCTCTTCTCTTGTAATTAGTCATTAGAATACCGCTGTCAATCGCACCAGATATTTATCCAGAAGAATTGCAATGATGCCGGTTCACCACGAGGGTAACCAAGAGCAGAATTTGGCCCAGTATCTTCACCTTACACTGATGTGTTCTCCAAAATAACTGTCCTAGGCCACATGCTGCCTTTTTTTTATTACGTCAAAGCTGCCCAACAAAGGCTTCCAGGTCCCAGTAGGGCTGGTGGGTTTGTTTTCCTTTTTGTTATTTATTTTCTTTCTTTTTCTCCTCTAGAAAAAAGGAGTACCTATGTGACTTCATGAAATGAAGAGACTAAAAGCACTGACCAAGGCCAGGCACGTCTCAGGCAGATGCTTTGCAAGCTTCCCTATATAACTTGGCCAGTAAATTGTAATTCTGATTTGCTGGGCAGCTCAAACCTGGCCTGACCCTCTATTATTTCTGTCCTGGGGTGCATCTGAGCAGAACAGCAGTTGTGCCCTGCTATGTGATAGATTTGGAATGTGATACTACTAGACAGACGTTTACTAAGGACTAGGATGAATTTCCCATCCCACTTCCTGCCCATCCATTTTCACTTTTGTTCTTAAATAAGATTTGAACTCAGGCCTTCAGAGTTAACCCATTGCACCATAGATCCACACTCTCAATCCTAAAATAATTCAGTTAAATCAGAGGCTGAGCTTTCCTGATTGCGAAATTCTAACCACAGTGGTTTTAGTTTCAGGGACTTTGATGCGATTAGAACTATATGCGCTGGGTTTGGGTTCAGTAAGTCGACAGAGAAATGTTTCACATAGGGATGCCATTACAGAATTACCAACACAATCCTTGCTTTTATTCCAGGATAAAGAAAAATAGTACCTTTTCCAAGCACAGTAATTGTCTGGGATCTAGAAACATTAATAGGATACCTAATTCCTCAATAAGGTTGTCCATCTATTCACTTATTTGTATAAAATAGGCATTTATCTGCCTAAGTGCTGATCTGAGCTTCCAGATGCAAGATTTGGATATCCTGTACAGCATCTACACTCTGAAATTGGGTTCCCAGTATGAAAGAAGGGATGATCCCTTGCAGTGAGAGATTGGTAGGAATTGTTTGTGAAAATCAGTTTTTAATATTATAATGAATTATATTCATTTTAAGTCTATATTTTTTAAATTACATTTCAATATATTTGTGTTTCTAGGGAAACTATCACCATAGCATCTGGGGATAGCTTATATAAAGGTCATTATACATCGTAATCCATGAGAAAGAGAAACGAAGCTCCCCCTCTCCACACAGATTTAAAATGCTAATTTGAGACAAATGCAATCTAGGTGGCTTATTTTCTAGACCATGTATCTGGCCCAAGCCACTACTCCAATTCTTAGGAGAAGGTTTATGGAAAGCCATGATATCATCACCTCAGGGTGGCAAGAACTGGGCTCACCTGACCTCCAGAGGAAAAAAAAATTCCATAGTCAAGCACCCCAAATATATAAACTAATCTTGAACTCTCCTTACACAACCAAAATTCCCTCAGAAATATAAATAAGCAGGAGTGGGCCCTTAAGCGGCAATATAAATTCGGTAAAAGGTCTTCTCTACACTAGGAAACTGAATCATTCGTAATAAAAATGGTCAGAATGAATTAGTTTAGGCATAAATTGTTTGGTGCATCCACACTAGCCATGCTGAATCAATTTAAGAGCTGTTACTGGCTTGCCCCCAAATCTACACTAACTAACCTAAACTGTTCCATTTCCAATATCTTACAGTATCTGGCTTAGCTCCCAGAAGTAGTGCATTATGGGAGACCCCAATAGGCTCTTGATGTACTGTGGACCAATAGTGACTGGAGAAATTGAAACTTTTCAACTAAGCTGTATCCATACAGACACTAAATCAATTCAGGCTAAACCTGTATTTAGGCCTGAAAAATCATAGGTTGAAATCCTGGCCCCATTAAAATCAATGACAAAACTCTCATAGACTTGAATGGGTCCAAGATTTCACACACAGTCTCCACAGCACTCTTTTAAATGGTTTGGAGCACACTTGTGTTTGGACACAAAGTGCTCTAGGAGGTTAAAACAGTTCTTAGCAGGGTACATTTTTCTAGTGTAGGCAAGGGCCATATGACTAGCAGAGTGAAAAAGCAAGTTAGTCATTCCACCAGCAGGTAGCCAGGCAAATTATCTCTGCCAAGTTACCATTTGAACCAATTTCTGATGAAAAATGTTAACATTTTTGCCTAACTTAAAAACAAGCAGAAGCAAATGTAAAATAATAATACTTTTATTCCGCCTTCTTCTTTCCTTCTAGCTGGAAACGTGGTAAGCAATATTACTCTGGCATAGTCCCTTGAGGCCAGACAGGAGGGCAACACGGGGGCACCAGAGGAAAGTTATACTGTTTGTTTTTTTAAAAAAATATTTTAAATAGATTTTTACCTGCGCCCACACAAACCCCTGTTTGAGCTGTGATCCTAGTGGTCAGGTTTGAACTTTATTCTGTGGAGAGGAGTGTTAGAATGCCCTCAAGGCTCAGTCTGTTCCCTTGAGAGGGAAGGGAACACCACAGTAGGTGTGGATTCCACAGAGGGTTAGGAAACTGGACCTAACAGCTGGAACACCTACAAGTTCTCTGTTTGACTTTTACCCCAGTCTGTGTGTGTGTGTGTGTGTTGTGTTTGCTATACTCATGCGGAAAAGCTGCAAGTTTCAGGTCTTCAGCTGTTGAAGAAAATATACAGGGCTTGAATCTGCTTCTCAGTTAAATGAGGCAAAGTCCATTGAAATCAATAGCATTACACTGATATTAAAGTAGAAGAAGCTCACAGTACTTACTCTCTATTACAGCCTTGAACAGAGCAGATTGTGCAGTGTACTGATTGGTACATACAGGGCTGAATTAACCCATTATTGAGTCCTAGGCAAACATATGCTTCTGGGCCCCTACCTTCTAATATGAATAATAACAAATGGCCCAGACACACCGTCCTGCCTACACAGGCAAGAAAAAATTACTTTGTTGCATAGACCATGGAGTTGGGAGCCAAGAGGTGGGACCCACGCGAGCCGGGCCCAACCACTCTTAGGCAGGTACATGGACCTGCTTAAGACACATGGTTGCATCACCATTCACATTTGGCCCCAGACTCCCTCTGTTATGGTGGCGGGGGAAACATGCCAAATTTGAGCAAGTGGCATTGCAGCCTGGTGCACAAGGTCACAGGATGGCTTGAGTTTCGTCTGGCCACCCCTCCATCGTGACATGCCTCCTTTCCTCCTACCCCCCATGAATTTGGGCCCTACACTCTTGCCTAGTTTGCCTGTGCATTAATTTAGCCCTGGGTACACCCAGAGGGTGTAAAACATACTGACTAGAGTTAGGCTGATTCACACCAACCAAGGGGCTGGCAGTTTGTTTAATTATATGCATATCTCACTGAAGTGACTGCACACAAACAGTCATGATGGCTCAGTTTTGAATGTGCCAAATGAACTGGTCAGAATCAGCGATGTGCCCAAGCGGCTCCTGGGAGTCCCTTGTCAAAATGGAAAGGAAAGATTGAGGTGATTTCCCTGTCGCCGATGGTGTTCACTCCTTATTTGGATACTATCTTTCCAAGACTGTTTTTGTCCCTGAGCCTCATAAAAATGCATCTAAGTGTCTTGCTTTTGGCATATACCAAATTGCTCCAAGTATCAGATTTTTATTTTTTTAAATGTCGCAGTGGAGAGCCCCCTCCAGCCTCTTGCTGAACAATGTGTTTATATCATCAGTACAGGGCCCACTGCTTCATCCGTTACTCATATGCTCAGCCCTGACTCTTGATATCAAGGGTTGCAGGATTGGGCCCACAAACAGTATATGGCTCAGGCACCAACTGTAAACATTTCCAGTAAGTGCGCTCAGTGTAAGTTGTTTGCCAAGTGATGATACCTCCCAAATTGGCTGTGATTGGGAGAAAGTGGTTCTGCTTCAATGTGAAAACAAATAAATAGATTCCCCTGTCCCTCAAGCCTCCTCTCTGCAGCACGTGCACTCCTAGTCCACAGTAAGGGGAAGGGAATTTTTTGTGGTTATCCCTAGTTTGGAAGGGTTATTAAACCTCATATTTAAGGGTGTTAGCCAGCCTGAAACTATTAGAAATCAGCATGAGACCTAATGTTGGGTGAGACGATCATCCCACATCTACCTGCTTACATCTTTCTTGGTAGCTTCTGGTGCTGGCCACTGTCAGAGACAGGATACGGGACTAGCTGGACCACAGGTCTGATCCAGTATGACAGTTCCTACATTGGGAGTACATCATTGGAAAGATGGCTTTTTAAAATACCCTGCAGCCTCTCTTGTTATGTAATGAACATTGGAAGCCAAACAAAATATTTCAATAGTGTATAGAGACTAAAATGCACTTCAGCGCACTTTTCTGTTGATATAGTAGGACATATTGTGTGTACCTTGCAGAAACGGTTGTGTTGTGAACTGGAGTTTTGTTATGTATTAATGAATTAGCAGGATATGAGTCAGTCTTAGAATAGCTTGAGCAGGATTGTAGCATTCTTTCACAAACAATAGTGTTGATAAATGGGGCTGGAAGCTGTAATTAATTGTGTTTTTAAAGATCGGTAGAGGGAGTGTGTTATTTAGTACACTGTGGTATGGTGATGTTGTTATTGTTATTACACATGTATAATGCAATCCAGTCAATGAGCAGGCCCCCATTGTGGTAGGCATTGTACAGACTTGCAGGAAAAAGACACCTTCTGCCCCAAAGAGCTCAGAATATTTCAGCTTTCCCAGAAGTACACCTTTTAAAGGTGAGTGGATTGGTTTGGTTTGATTCAGATCCCAGATCATTAAAGCAAAGAGTGCAGGTTTCATCTCTTAGCAATGTCATCAGTTGTTGCCATGTGGTCAGATATTATGGTGATGAATCTTGGATGGATTAGATGTGATGGTAGAGAAAGGACATTTTTACCTGTTAGTTTTCAGTTGAAAATTAAACTGTGTTGTAGCACTTGCTCTTCCAGCTACTTTAAATTACATTAGGCCTGATTCTGCCCCCCTTATTCAAGTTGAGTAGAACCTACTCTGCAAGGAGTCCCATTGACTTCTACAGAAAGCTGGCAAGGTCTGCTCCAGTAATTAGATTGCTGCTTTGTGAAGAAAGCCTTTTCCTCCTTTTAGAAATCTGTCTATAAAGCAAGTGTATCCCAGGACACAGGGAATATTGCTTGCTCAATATACAGAGGGTAAAGGCCTTTCTGTGTTTGTATCATTAGGCTGTTAAGTTGCTCTTTCAGGATTGCTGTGTAAATAGTGGCTTGAGAAGAGTGCAGGCTACTATACCATGTTTATGTTTGTGGGGAAACAAATAAACCTGCCTTAAGTTTCTTTTAATGCACTTCCATTCTTGATCTATAGCTTCTTCTCCCCAAGCACTTGAAGTAGTAGCACAGTTTATTGCCATAATGGCAGTAGATAATTCAGCTTGCTTTCGCCTTGGAAAATGATTAATTTTGGAAAGGGATACATGTTTGCTCATAAAATCTTGGCAATGTTTTTGATGAAAGTACTTTGTTTTCTTAAAAATGTTGGGAAAGTATTTGACTCTAATTGCATTTTATACTGTGCTAGCAAAACAATGGTAAGAGGATAAATGAAATGGGAGTCAGAGCCAATTGCCTCCTACTGGGTCCCATAGATTAACAAATAGAGGAACCTGACCATAACAAAGGCCTCATCTAATGAAGGCAAGGGCTGGAAAGGGTGTCAGAGAGATAACTCAGACAAGCAGAGAACAGGAAAGCCCAAGTGCATGGGTAATTTACTAAAAAGGCCACAATAACATTAAGCATTGATACAGCCCCGGTCTGTATGGGGTTGATACATTGATACAGCCCCAGTTTTATGATGACTTTTTTACAACTGCTCCTTTATTTTTCTCTCTGTCTCTCATTTCCTTTTTTCCCCTCCCTCAGTTTCACTTACTATCCAGTAGATCAGACCCTTCCAGCAGCTTCTCATTGCTTGAATACCTTGTTGCTGCTTCTAACGTATTGTGTCCAACAGTCACACATAAAAATACCTGTGCGAGCCAATTGGCTCAAGCTGGTCCTTATTTTGGTACCATAAATAATGCTGTATTTCAAAAGCACATATCAAAGACAATCTGAGCATAAGGCTGTGAGGCCACAAAAAATGAGTGTGATTCTTAGGTATGTGACTGGGGATTGCCGGGCATGTGAGTAAAGCTCCACTGAGGGATGGTTGGCAGTCATTCCGACGCATTCTGTTTGAAGGTGTTGTTTTAACTCTGGCCCGTTTATGTGAGTTGTGTTAGCCCTTCTCTGATTTTCTGTTACAATTCAGGACTGATATCGTAGTTCTTCTCTAACGACCTCGATCCTGCAAGGTGCTTAGTTCAACTCAGCTCCTGTTGACTTCAAATGTAGTTAGCTATAACAACAAGCGGCATTGTTAGAGGCAGCAATGCAGTATTATTAATTATTATTATTGTTTATTATTATTTAGATTATAGTAGTGCCCATAGGCATCATCAAGATCCAGGGCCCCGTTGTGCTAGGTGCTTTACAAACCCACAGGAAGATATGATCCCTCTCCTGGAGGAGCTTTACTAACTAATGAAAGGCTAGCGTGGAACAAACAATAAGATAGATGAGGGCAATTGAGATCAGATCACACAATCGGGCTAGCTGTGCAGAGCTGGATAGTTTTTTTTTGTTTGTTTTTTTTTAAGATTTGGAATTATCATTTTAAAAAATCCCAATCAGACCAACCCTCTTACCTCCAGGCTCCCTTTATATCTGTGATCCAGGCCTCATTTATTAACTTTATATTATTTTACCTAGTAATTAGTATATTTTGTTTCCCCGGCTATAGAGACCATTCTCAGCAGTCTTGTGACCTGGTAATTAATTCCTTCCTTTAAAAAAAGTAAATCTTCTCAAGAAGTCCCTCAGATGATGGGTCCACTCCCCATGCATAAATGCCTCTCCCCTGTTGGCTCTAGGGTCGGAGGGTTCTCCTGTTCTCTATGCTGCTGTCCAAGAGTACATGGAGGACTCCCCACATGTGCCAGAGAGCAGAAAGTTCTTTGATCATTTATGGCGCATGATCTGGGGCTGTGAAGATGCCACCAGAGTCTCCCCACTACTTCACCCTCTATGCAGCTATTCCCCAATTCCACAAGATGGCTGATAGAATCGCTGACATCATCGGGGCTGATGATGATGTGAAGGCACCACAGTGCTGGGAGAGAGGTTGAATTACACCACCCAATTCCTGGCCTTACAGGAGTACGGGGAGCTCAGCTAGTTCCCTCTCCTCACCCACTGGTATGGCTGGCAGCTGTCACTGCTGTTTTTTAATCTCTCCTTTAACCTCTCTCTGGAAAATGCTCACTCAGGGCTTTGCAGAGAGTCCTCTGAGAAATTCCATTGAGGGCTCTTGCCTACTTGGTTCTTTTAGGAGGGAACATTGCTGGAGTTATGTGCTCAGGTGTGTGGATGGAAGGAAACTATGCTTTTCTGTATGTTAAAAATATTAGACCAAATGAATTACCTTTCAACAAGGCAGTTTACCAGATAATCTGCTAGTCTCCTCCCTTGATTGCAGAGTTTCTTAAATGGTTATTTTTTTAAAGTAACAAATTAACCAGTCATAAAACACATTCTTCATAATGCTACAGGGAAAGGAATAAAAACCTTTTTCTGCCAAACAGCAGTATCAATAGAATAATTATAATAATAATATCATATCATATTTCATTTATAGAGGGCTTTAAAAACTGCAGGCCAAATCCTGCAGACCTTACTCAGGCAAAACTCCCACTGATACCCCAAATGATGCAGACCTCAGCTAAGCCATCAATTTTTACCTGGTTGAAACTGCCAAAAATCAAGGTTGCCATCCAAAAATATAAACCCTTCCCCAGCACCCAGGACTCACTTGAAACTTCTCCCAGATTCCCAAAGCTTTCCGTGACTCAGAAATGAGTTGGTAGTTTGGTGGATGATGCATAAAGCAGAACAAAATGCTGCTTGCCCACCTATAGCAATATTGGCTTTGCAGTGCTGACGGGAAGAAAAATGTGTGTTGGTCAGTAAACTCATTACAAAAGTTTAGGAAGACACATCGGGAGCAGATATTTACTGCAATAAGATGATATTTACAGCTCTTTTTCTGTGAAGTGTGACGTGACGTGGGCAATTTTTGAAAGCAGCTGAAGAAAAGAAGGGGAAATCAGCTTGCCATTACATGAGATCATACAGGAGTCACTTGGAGCAGATTCCAACAAAAGGCTTTTATTTACTCTGGAGAGGAAGCAAATGATTTGGACCTACATTTTTATCACCAGGTTCTAGGATTCTTAACACTTTGCTTTCAAATCCCAGGATATCCCCCACAAAAGTACTGCCACTACTCTTTTGATAAGGACTCATAACAGAGATAAAGAAAACCAGCTTGCCATTTGACTTCAAGGACTATTACCAATAGAACTTTCTTGTACTTTCCATTGCTGTCTCTTTGCTGGAGCTTCGAGATAAACGGTAGGAACCGATTGCTCTGCTGTTGATGATGAGTTTGCTAAGGAGAAGACAGGTCCACTTGGATTATACTATCAAAGAGAGATCTGTCTGATATGGCTCCTGCAATCACTGAAGAGTCAGACTATGATTACTGTCTTTGGCAGTTAACGACAGTGAGGATTTGATTTAGTACAAACCATTCATGGAAACTGCTATCTTTTCTAGATGCAGAAACAACCTCAGATCCAGCAAAATAATATGCAATATATTTCATAGGACACCTGATGGTTTCTGAGTTGACAGGACATACAGCACACGCTATTAAGTGAAATTTTTGACCTTTTGACCCTAACCAAACTTAGTTACTTAAAATCTCTGCATGGACAGAGGTTATACCAAGTACAATTTAAAAAATTACGTGATTCAGAAAACTATACCAAAGGCTTCAAGTCAGGAAAGCATTTAAATATGTGCTCAAGCCCTTTCCTGGATACGGATGCTTATCTGAATCAGAGCCTAAATCCCTGTGTGAAATTCTATGGCCTGTGTTATGCAGGAGGTCAGACTAAATGATCATAAAGGTCCCTCTGGCCTTAAAATCTAATCATTCTATGATATACCAAAATCCAGGTGTCAGCCCACTCTCTTAGGAGTTGCTTGACATCTCTCAGCCATGGACACCTACTAGAATTGATGAGTGAACCTATGCTGGCCAATAATCTACAGTTTTCTTTAAGAAGAATCTGAACTGCTCATTTATTTATCATGGGGCAAAATGAACATTTCAAGTCACAATTATACACAGTAAACAATAACATGGGTCATTGAAATGCCCTTACACCTAAATCAGAGTACTGGCTGATCATAGGATTAGAGTGTTAATAATGTAGTTGGGTCTGTACAAGCACAGAGGAAGCTACTGCCCCCACCCCCAAAGAGTTTGCGGTTGATACTACAGTAATTGAGAAAAACGTGAAAGAGAGAAGACCTGCTGATGGACCTTCAAGCTCAAGAATCAACAGAGACATTCCATTACTGATATTATTATAAGTGCAGAGGGCTTAGAAGGAATAAACATGGAAATCTTAATTGTAATACTCTTCAGAGATGTCCTGACAATTGCTGTAGCTAGTGGATCAAGTAACATCTATGTCTGGTGATAGACTTTGACCTATCCTTGCTAAATTATTCCACTTTAAGATCAAGACAGAGGTCTTTCTCCCTCCATCTTCTCATCTCAACTCATTATCCACTGTTGGGTGTTGTTAGGGAGGGTACGAATGAAGTTTTAAGTGAGATCTGAGGAATTAAGGAGAATGGATATAAAATTGTAGGAGACAAGACAGGTATCAAGTATAGTGTTCTTGGTGCTACCATTCACTAAGTGGAGGAGACCATGGCATAAAGCACCTTCCCGTGGACTGCTTTCACTGAGAGTTTGTGCCATAGAGCTTATGAGTCCTTGGATGGAAAAAGGAACATTGGCAAAGAAAAATGGTAGAATGTAATAAAAAGACAGCCAATTAGCTAAGACTCAATCTTAGGTTGGTGGTTTTTTTCCGCCAAGATTCCCTAGTTTTAATTAATTAAAAGAGCCAAAAGAAAGCACAAGATAAAGACTGTCTCCCTCCACACTCCTCAAGAGGTTTCCACTGCATTTTTCATTCCTTATAGACACAGCAGGGATCCAAATGAAGGTACTGATCCTGCTACTGGATTTATATGTGTAGATTCATGTGCCTGTTTAGAGTCCCATTGATTCCACAGGGTTCTTTATGGGCTCAGAGCTGTATCTGCCTAGAACCAAGTGTATGAGCTATAACTAGAGCACACCCACAATTGCATCGCCAGCTGTTAATAGAGTGGACTGTACAACTGAAAGGGAGCTGCTGAACTTCATCAGAACAAGGGGAACTAAGAAGTTGGCCCTAACCAGCTATGGATAGTGAGTTTTGTCAATTAATTGGTTCATAGCAACATATTTCAATATTGGATAATACAGTAGATCTAAAACTATTCGAGCGGATGGTAACCAAGTATTCTCCATAATCCAGCTTTAACTGCTACTGTATGCCTAGTCTTGGAGCTGAAAATAGCAATTTTATCCTGTTTTGCTATGTCTCACTGAAGCTGCAAAGGAAACATCCCCTTCTTCACATCAGTCTCAATTTTTGGCATTTATATAATGGGTTACAGCAAGGTTAGGAGGCAGCAGAAAAGTGACAGAAGGGAGGTATTTAAGCCCCAGAATGATCAGAGCCTTGTTCCCTGTGGACTGAGGAGAGTCTACTACAGATCAATTGAGCACCTGAGGCCAATCAAGGCCCTGCCAGGGACCTGATAAAAAACCCCTGCTCCAGCCAGAGAGGGGAGAGAGTGAGGAGAGCTGGTGGTAGTAGTAGTGTTGGAGGAGTGCTGGAACTGACTGGAAGACCAGGAAACCAGGTGAAGGGGAAACACTGGGAAAGAGGCTTGCCTCCCAAACCTCTGACCCAAGGGTACAGAGATCCAGCCAGGGAAACCCTGCTCAGGCAGGTGGAGGGACTTCTCAGGCACAGAGGTGTGGGGTGAAAATAACCCCACTGTAAAGAGGAACAAGACTGAGAGACTCCCCAGGCAGGAGGGCCAGGAGAGACCCCGCCCAAGGCGAAGGAGGGCAGGCAGCCTAAGAAACTGAAGGGGCAGAGTGGGACATAGACCAGGGGAAAGAATCACAATTTCAAGCACTGGGCGCTACCAGAGCAGCCAATGCCAGAAACAGGGACAAAAGGCAATGCCCTGACCCACTACAAGAGGGAAAAGTGTGAGACCCACTGTAGCAGAGCTGGTAATTTGCCACAATAATTAGTCACAGATTTCCGATTATTTATTACATGCTGCTGCAGTAGAGCTTGCAGGTTTGTTCTACAATTTATATGTATTTATTTGTTTTACTACTGGTTGTGAATTCTTACAGAGTTAATCATTTGTAATAAAAAGCACATTTCCTTGCAAGCAGAATCAATTTCCTTCAAAAGTCCTTCATTCTTTGATTAGTGTGTTGCATTTGGTCTTCACTAATCACTTAGCTAACTGCGAGCAATAAAACCCTTAAATAAATAAATACTCTGTCTGAGTTGAAGTTAGTCA
The DNA here is from genome assembly GCF_026122565.2 of Emydura macquarii macquarii. Classification (NCBI taxonomy): domain Eukaryota; kingdom Metazoa; phylum Chordata; order Testudines; family Chelidae; genus Emydura; species Emydura macquarii. The sequence goes on along the minus strand of NW_027132342.1, from coordinate 9,152,457 downwards.
TAATGGACAGAGTTGCCCGCTCTGGTTTTTGAAGTACAAGATGTGGCTAAGCTACTTATACATTTAAGCTCAAATTAAAGGTATAGTAATTAATGCCAGATATTTTTCTTCTGCAGGTCATTAGTACATTATTAACAACTAAGTCTCGGAAACAAGTGAGTGGACTTGTTTGCAAGTCAGTCACGCAATAGAAAGCTCAAAGGGGTGTGGTTTTTGAATTACATTTAAAGGTTTGGTTTTTCAGGGGAGGATTGCCAGCCTGCACCAGTTCTTGCCCACTAAAAGCATTCAACAGGAAAGCAGTAAAACAAGAGGTTTTATATCTAGCAATAGCCCGTATTACCTCTTCTTCCTTCACTCCCGCCTTCATTGGTTTTGTTATTGCAGGCTATGAAACATAATGAGTAGTTGGTTATAAGATTTTTCTTTTAGTCTGTGCTGGACTTCTGTATTAAAGAACTGCATTGTCAAACCAAAAGGTGATCTTGTTGGTTTGTTGGGTATGTCTACACTCCAATAAAAAACCCGTGGCACCGAGTCTCAGAGCCTGGATCAGCTGACTTGGGCTCAAAGGGCTATAAAACTGCAGCTGTAGACATTCGGGTTTGGATGGAACCCAGGCTCTGAGATTCTCCCACCTCCTGGGGTCCCGGAGCCCAGGCTGCAGTCTGAGCCCAAGTGTCTACACTGCAACACTACAGCCCTGCAGCCTGAGCCCTGCAAACCTGAGTCAACTGACCTGGGCCAGCTGCAGCCATGCTGCAGGTCTTTTATCACGTTGTAGACATACTCTTTAAGACCCTCTCAAGTGACCTATGGGAGATGCTCTGACTAGTTGTAGACAGAGAAAGGTCAAGCCGAGTCAGAAAGTGTGAGATACCAGGAGGATCCCAATCATATGTCTTGTTACTGTGAGGTCCTACATTTCCTGACATTGAACCCAAGCCATCCTTTGGTGGAGAGTCTGGCCTAAAGCCAGGCTTACCTTTGTTCCAGCAGCCTCTCAGGTGGGATCTGTAGGCTTGCTAATGTCCATTGGGTACCACTGGCAGCCATTTCAGGTAGTCTAATTGTGAGATGGACAATATCGTGTGGGTGGCATCAGCCATGGGTGGCCGTTTAGGGGGTGAGGGGAGGACTGGAGAAGGAAAACAGAAAATAACTATTTTAAACACACATGTGTCTAGAAAGGTGTCAGAGTTTAAAAGCATTGCCAGACTATTTCCAAGGAGTTCAGTGTGTGCGTGTTGGGACCAGACTGTGCAGTGGATAAGGAAAAGGAAGGTCTCTTTTTCTCAAAGGATCCAGAGGGATTGGGTGCTGAGGGATGCAACCAGAACACAGACAGCTGTGATTGGCTTTGTCTTCGACTGATCTGAATACACAGTGTGTTCTGTAGCACATGGTTAATTGCAGAGCACTCTCTGGGTATGTTTACACGGCAGCTGAGAGGATGCTTCAGACAGATAGACATGAGCTCTACTTGAGCTAGCGCACTAAAAATAATAGTGTAGCCATGGTAGCAAGGGCAATCGGTGGCACAGGCTAGCCTCCCCACGTACAGATCCATACAGACCTGTGGGTATATAGCTGGCGGCTCATCCATGCCATCACTCACCGCTGCCTGCGATACCATGACTACACTACTACTTTAGTACACGAGTTTGAGGAAAGCCAATACTGCTAAAACTGGGAATCATCCCCCCCCACTCCAAGTGTAGATGTAGCCTGAATTTTAGGGCTGTGTGAATGGTTCAAGGGGAAAAAATCAAATCAAGTGTGTCTGAGAGAACTAAAATAAATCCAGACTGCATGGATTTGCATTTGGAGGATAGAATCATCATGATGTCATATTGTGACACGGTACTGAGCTATGACTTTATTACATTGAGATGTGTTGTAATACGATGATAGTTACATTATGGTGTCAGGGTCATCTCTTTAGGTTTGGAGTTTAAACTCTGCTAATCCATCAGTCAGAGCCCAGAGGACTTCACATTTCATATGTTCCTCACAGCTTCTTAGACCACAATCACACAATCCATGCAGAATTTTACCACAAAGGTGAAGATAGATTGTAAGCTCTTTGGGGCAGGAACCATGTCTTTGTACAGCACCTAGCACAACGAAGACCTGATTGTGATTGGAGCCTCAAGATGCTATTGTAATATTGTTATCCCTTTTGACCAGAGCAGACAGCTGGTATTCAGGGTCTTGTGGATTGTTTCCATTAAGAGGAGAAACTGATAAGGGAGTCAGGTATTTCTTCAGTGCAATCCTGTTTATTTATAAAGAATGTATATAAAGCCCTGTTTCCCTGAACATTAAAGACATCAAGCAACAGGCGACAGTTTATTTTATCATAGTTCCAACCCTCTTTCCAGCCAGCACGCTACCAAAAAGTTGTCTCTCTTTGTTTTTTCTCAGAGCCATGCTACTAACTCTTCTCTGACTATCTCGGGGGTTTCCTTGGTGCTTTCTCTGTGCTTTGTTTTGGGCTGTGGGTGTTTTTGTTTGTTTTATGGTCAGGTTTCTTCTCTCTCTTATAATGCCATTAAAGTATACTCAGCCCTCTGCATTTGCATTCAAAACCCATCAGACCACATGACTCAGCTCCTACTCCAGCCTTGCAGGTGGCCTGAGCTTTGGGCAGTGGCTCTTTCTTCCATAAAGCAGCTTAATTGCTTTTTATATTAATCCTGAATGAAGGGCAGCTGTTACCCCCACTAGCTTCAATGAGATTTCACCCAACCCCCAGCACAACAGTATTATGAAATAAAATAATTGGAAAGAAAGTAAAAGAAATAAATTCATATTTTTGTAGATTTTTTTTAAAAATGTCTGAGTGGACAGGGCACTAAATTGGTTCCTTCTACAGTCACATCCCCAGCTGTACTCAGCAAAATCACACATAGGTCTCTGTCCAAAGGAGTTTCGCATAGTTAAATGCAGTCAAGAAGCAGTTATAGGTGTTTCCATATCAATTTGCATGTGCACAAAATCATCTGAAAATCCAGTGTTGTTTCGCTGCCTGATCTTTGAACATTTATATTTTGATCAGTTTGTCTCACAAGGCCAATGCTATTTAAAATGTCCTGTTTTGCATTTAGCAGAAATTGTGCTGATTAACTGAATGCAGAGCACTGAAATCGGGGAGTGGGGGTGGAACACAAAAAGAAGTCTTTCACCTCTAAGACACTGGTATGAATCCAGCTCAGTTTTGGACTGACCGAAAATCATTACTGTCTGGCTTCTCGGTGCCCTGTGCTCTCAGTCCACAACTGAGCAAGTGTCCACATCACAAAAACCACCAGCCCAATTAGTGCTTCTGTAATTGGGAACCCACAGCCTGAGTGGAAATGCCAAGGACTGGAAAATGAGGTACTCTCTCACTCCTCAAAGTGGTTCCTTCAGGTTAGCACTGAGGCTCAGCTGTATGAGGAAGCTCCAAGAAATTACTTTTGCCCAGGCAGAAACTGGAGATAAAGGGAAGGTTGTTGTTATGGCAATAAATGAAGGCCTTCACTTTCCAGTACTGTCAGTCTGGCCCTTATGTACAAGCCCTAAATTTGGGGAAATAAAGATCATTTAAAAGATCCTTTAGTTCCTGTAAGCATTAACAAAATCAAGGATAATTTAAAAAACTCCAAAGGCTCAGGTGAAATAAAAGGAACAGAGCCAGATAAATAATTATAAAAATACCTGTCATTGGCAATAAACAGGTTTCCACACAAACTTGTGAAATCCTGCTCCTGTATAAACCAACTGAGCAACCACTTAGGAACTGAATCCCTTATGGGCAAAAGGAAAGGAATGCAAGGCTGTTACAACGTTCAGATACTCCCCTCAAGGTCTGTAGCGTGGAATGCCAGAGATCATGGACTATACTCAGCTGGAGGTCATACCAGTCATGATGCAGGCACCTGGTGATGGAAATTTGGACTGGAGGTGGGGCAACTTGCAGCAGTAACACTCACTGCCCCCCACTTTTCACTTTGGGACCCACGGCCAGCTAATAGAGCTCCAGCAAGTGCATGGCTTTAGCCAGAGCTTGGGTGGTCAAGGGGTGCACTGAAACAGCACATTTGCTGCGTCACCTCTGCCAATGGAGCTTCCATGGCATATCCCGTGTAAGGAAGGCAGTGCTGGTACAGGGGTGAATTTAGCCCCATAGTCCTGATACATTTCAAACAATCAGCTCATGGATTCCAAGGCCAGAAGGGACCATTGTGATCACCTAGTCTGACCTTCTGTTTAACACTGGCCATAGAACTTCTCCCAAAATAATACCTAGGGCAGATCTTTTAGAAAAACAACCAATCTTGATTTTAAAAATTGTCAGGGATGGAGAATCCACCACAACCCTTGGTAAATTGTTCCAATGGTTAATTACACTCTCTGTTAAAAATGTACGCCTTCTTTCCAGTCTGAATTTGTCTAGCTTCAATTCCCAGCCATTGGATGGTGTTATATCTTTCTTTGCTGGATTGAAGAGCCCTTTACTAAATATTTCTTTCCCAAGTAGCTACTTACAGACAAGTCATCCCTTAACTTTCTCTTTGTTAAAATAAGTAGATTGAGCTATATGGCATGTTTTCTAATCCTTTAATCATTCTTGTGACTCTTCTCTGAACCCTCTCCAATTTCTGAAGCTGTCTCTTATATTTTGCTAAAAATAGGGCACTCACGCATATCACAGTGATGATGAGTGTAGTACAAATGCCCTGACACTGAGTATTTTGCTGGTCAGAAATAAAAGTGTGTTTGCAAATCTGCCTATGATGTCAAAATGACCCTCTAGGGCAAAAATCAGAACAATATTTTAAAACATAAAGTACAAAGCATTTCTGGCATGGAGTTTCATGTTTAGAAAATCAGGTCAGAGGCAACAAATATAAAGTAGATGATATTAAATAAAGGAATTGAATTTCTGTTTCCGCACCAAGTTTGCTGGGCTACCCTCAGTACCTAGAGAAATTAGGTGCAACCCACTCCAAGTTAAGCAGGACATTATTCCTGGGGAAATTCAGTGTTCATAAAGAGGCTATTAGCACTGGTTAGAGAGGCACAGAATACAGTCAAATGCTGAGGCACCTTGATCTCAGCCTGCAGCACCTCTGCTTTTCTAGTCTTGGGCTCACAGTATGAGCTGTGACAAATTGTGTAGTGATGTTTGTATAAAAGGGAGCAAAATTAGATGCTCAAATCATTGACTGTTTTTAACTAAGCAGGATCTAAAGCCCAGGGCTCAGAAGGTAAAAGGCAGGTGTAATACACTGAGCCATCTCCTTGTTAACATAAGAGGTAATTAATATAGATGTGTCAGAAAAAAAGTAATAACATCCTTGGGTCTTCTCCACCCTCAGACAAACCATTAGCCAGCAACCATTGGTGATCATTCTGGAAATTATTGGAATGGCCCATCATTTCTGGATAACCTGTCCAAACAATCCAATAAAAGAAAGGCACTAAAATAATCAAGAAACTCTGGAGTCAGATTTCCCCAAATGGCTGACTAAACTGCATCTGTAAAGTTAAGCACATTCCCATTGTGCTCACTGATCATATAACTGCATGTTGTTGTGGTGCATTTCTGCAAGCAGCTTGCACACCCGTGGAAGTGCAATTTAGGAAGTCAGTTTTGAAATGCTGGCCCCTCTGGTTTTCCCACCTCTAGTGCACACACCCTGTGTTGCAATGTTATAGCAAGAGACACAGCCATGAATAAGGAGTCTAAATTAAAGCAACATTCAGCATGTATTTCAATAAAAGTGCCCAGCAATGATGCTGCCGCCAGGGCAGTCCTCAGCTTTTTATAACTAGGTAAAGTTAAAATGATTTTTAGAGGATAAATTTACTTTCTGCCATGCTCACAGTATTAACCACTCCTCTGACATCTCCACTACCTGTCCCTCCCCCAGAATTGGTTGAGAGGGGAGGGCAAGGACCATCTACTCTCTCATTCCTGTGTGGGTGAGATGGTTACTCCCATACTGCCTGGCCTGTTCGTTCAGTTTTCCCTGGTCTGATACAAAATCCACATTGGTCAAAAAGTGGAGTGCTGATTGTCCCATTTTTGCATATCCATGAGGGTTTAACTGCCTACAGTATACTAACCTGTACTGGTATTTTGCCAAGGCTTGAGCTCTGTTGATGAAACTGGGCCCTCTTCCCAGAGGCAGCTCAATTCAAATCACTGTTGCCAATAACTAATATATAGCGCTAAATCTCAAAGCACTTTACAAAGGAGCCAGTATCATTATCCCAGTTTTACAGACGGAGAACTGAGAAACAGGGAGGTAGTGTGACTTGCCCAAAGTCACCCAATAGGCCCCTGGCATAATTGGGAATAGAACCCAGGTCACCTGAGTCCCAGGCCAATGCTCTATCCACTAGACATCACTGCTGCCATTAAGGGGTATTGTTTAATCACTATTGAGATGTGCATTTTTCATTAATATCAGCATTAATGCAGGTCAAGCACACCCTTCTAGAGAAGAAGTGGATGTGGCTTTGTGCAACAACGCTAAGGTATCAAAGGTTTCTGGGAGTCAGCAGTCCCATCCCCCCAGAGCACTGATAGCAAAGTCTAAAAGAGATGCTGAAAAAAGATTCTCCTGTCCTGACTTTAACATGCAGCCAGCTTTCTTTAGTGCAGAGTAAGTGGTGAATATTTTCCCTTTTCTATGGCCAGTGCTGAATTCCACAGGAGACTGGTGATTCTGTAGTCATGGGGTTGCAGAAAACTCAGAGCCTTGGGCATAGCCTACTATGGGGACTTCCTACCATGTCAAGCAGTGAGGAGACAGTACCAAAGGGGTTATTGTTAATGTGGGAAGAAGTCTGCATAGAAGGTTTCCAATCCCAACCAGCTACAGCAAGAACCAGTGCTGGATTTATCAGACGTATAACAGGAAGCAGGGTACTGGATTTAAGTGGCTGAATTGCCTTTTTAAAATATATTTGTATTATAACAAAAAATGTTTAACATCTCTGTTAACCTATAGTAGATATGATATTTCATCCAATAGAAATCATTTACTAATTCTAAGAGAGCATATTTTTGTTGCCAAACTGTTGCTTTTGGAGTCAAGAAGTGGTATAAATCCTTGTTAATGTCAAAGAGTTTAGGGCTTAACCCTGCAGTCATTTATGTTAATAGCATGATTCCACATGACTTAAATGGTGCAGGATTGGGCCATTACAGAGTAATATGAAGGGTTTTTGTTTGGTTTGGTTTTGTCTTTAAAAAGATACCTCCAAATTAAGTCAAAGGCCACCAATAAATGGTCCTTATGAATTTCCAGTGGTACCAGACCCTGGATACTGTCATACATGAATGAAACTATAATGCATTATTTAGCTTCTTCTGGATTTGAATTATTTTAAACTTCAGCTGTAGTGGTGGCTTGCAAATTTCCTTATATATTTATTATTTATTTAGGGGAAACAGTTTGCCATTTTCAAAATATATTCAGATCATTAAATATTGTTAAAGCTACAAAGATAACCCTAAAAAGAAGATAATTTTAGAAAGCAAACGCATTTAAGGAAAAAATCAAACAGAAAAACCCATAACAAAACATGAAGGATGCATGGGAAAAAGGAAAACTGGAATCATCATTTTTGATTGATTGTATGGGGAGAGTGTGACACACACACCAAAAAATGAGGATTTCAGGTCTTCTTATATCTCAAGTGTATTTCACTTTGTATTATGTATTTACCTGAATTGTTACTTTTTATTTTGTTCTTTTAATATTTTGTGCATTATCTTTGCATGTATATGTTTGACACATTGGAAATGCTGTATAAATATCACATGAAATATAAATTTTTATAGCTTTAGAAATTCGGTCATAAACCATTATTAAAACCCTGACCCTGCAAATACTTACACAAGTGCTTAATTTCAATGGGCGTATTCGCATGCCTTAAAGTTAAGCACTTATGTGAGTGTTAGCAAAAGCAGGCCTAGAACTGTACATTACACATCAAAATATATAAATATTTGTAGTACATAGGAATTGGGTTGTATCTTCATAAACAGTTTTTGAGCTCACTAATATTCTTGAGTGCTTACTGTTTCCTAAATAGACACAACATACAAGGCCTAGTAATATGTATGTACACTGCTGGTTTCTAAAACACAGAACACAGTGAGGGTCTACAGTGGGTTCACAAACTATTTAAAAGGATACCACCCAATTCCTGTACACTGCAATACATTGCAGGAATGCCATTTTTTCATTTACATTTAAACTTTCAGACAAGTACACTTTGTTACACTGACCTTTTAACATCAAAAACATTTCTGAGGAATTACTCTAAACAGGATTTTAGGCAAAACAACAGGACTCCAGGTGACAGATTTGCTGCTGAAATTCACTCTATAAAATTTGCTGCCATTCTGCATATGTTGCTGTTTAAAATGTCTATATCATCTTTTCTGTGATACTTTCTATTAAATGCACCTTTATTTCACTCAGTTCAGCATTGTTTTAAAAAGATCATGCCTAGTGCTCCTTATTGATTGTTGTGTGCCCTATGTTGGAGCAGAAATGTCATGCAATGCTGTTAATTACTCTCCTCATAAGAATTAAGAATGGAAGAGACAATTTGAATATGCATCTCACGTTTGAGAGGCCAGATAATATGCTATCCGAGATTAAATAGTGTCACCTAGTGGGCACAATGTATATTGCAGACATACTGCTTTATTCCTACAAAGCTCTTTCCTTCCTCCCTCCCTGTACCTTGAAACCTCTCTTCCTAAAACTGTAGGAAAATTAAGCTTATATTTTGATCCAGATCTTATTTTTTAATGCCTCTGGCAGTTTATTAATAAATGTTGATGCTGTGACTGAGAGAATTAAATTCCATCTGTCTGGAATAACTGCATTCTGACTTATTTTAAAATATTTGCTCTGAATTCAGATATAGATGAGTGCTCATTCGAAAGGACTTGTGACCATACCTGCATCAACTACCCAGGAAGTTTCGAATGTCTCTGTCACAAAGGCTACACCTTGTATGGAATGACACACTGTGGAGGTTTGGAGACTGATTTTAATATATTTATTTTTGTTTTGTGTAACCATCTACTGAGCCAACGATATTTGCCTTGCTACGATATCAGACTGTAGACATCATATTATAGCTCAGTAAACCTAGCCAGGGATGACCAAAAATATGGAACCTCAGATCTGCCTAGATATTCCTGGGAGATGTGTGTAACTGTAACATCCGTCATTTCTGTTGCCGTACAATCCAAAGGCCCCAATTTAGATCACGATTCTCCATTGTGATCTATGCAGGCTGACTCCTGCATCTCCATGGAGCCTCATGAACATCAATGAGCCTCCACATGGACACACCATTCCTCCCTCATGGAGCACTGTGCAGGATTGCAACACCATTGTGTTCCACATTGTACCAATGCACAGGAAAATATGGCCTTTCCCTAAAGAACTTGCAGCCTAAAGCCCTGATGCTGCAAACATTTGCCCACATGACTAACTTCCACATGAAAGAGACAAGGTGGGGGAAGTAATATCTTTTATTGGACCAACTTCTGTTGGTGAAAGAGACAAGCTTTTGAGCTTACACAGAGCTCTTCTTCAGGCCTTCTTCACGTAACTCAAAAGCTTGTCTCTTTCAGAAGTTGGTCCAAAAAAAGATTTTGCCTCATCCGCCTCGTCTCTCTAATATCCTAGGACCAACATGGCTACAACAACACTGCAAATAACTTCCACATAGGTAAAGTGACTCTAAACAATTATGTTAACTGCTCTAAGTGTCCTCTGTCATCAGAGCTTCTTGTTGTAGGGGTCCTTACCCTAGCAGCCCCTCTAGACCTTTTGCCTTTGTGATGACATAGCCCTCCAGCTGAGAAGTGTCTAGTTCAGACCTCTTTCAGTGTAACAAAAAAGTCTAACATCCAAAGTTCCGGCAGATCAGCCCATCTTCTGTGTTCTGTTCCCATTCCCCTTTCTGGGTCTACTCTGGAGTCTTCACCCCTGCTCTGGGATTACGCATTGGCTCCCTCAAAATGAGTCTTCCTGAGTTTCTGACCTCCTGCAGACCTTTCACAGGAGCCTCTCTCATCCCTGTGAAGCCTCTGCCTTTTCTAAGGCCCAAGTGCTACCTGACCCCTCTTAGTCTGCCCTTGTTGTCTGAGAAACAACTAATTATTTGCAGCACACATGTGATAAATATGGCATTTAACCCTTTTAAACCTGTGATGGGACTCGCATTAGACTGCAGGGTCAGGATCTAAGATGACAAGCAACATAAAAAGGGTATAAGAGAGGGATGGTATTTTTACTTACAATATTACATAGAATAGTTCTGTTTTTAAATATTTAAAAACACATAATCTATATCAGCTCGCCTTCAATGTATTCTTAATTACTTGGTTAATTTAAATCTGGTCCTTTGCCCCTAGCTATTAATACATAGCACTTACAAAATATTGTCCCCATTCAAAGCATTTTACATTCATTATCTAATTAATCTTGCTCTTCCAGTTAGAAAAGTTAGTAGTATCCCTGTTTTACAAATGGGGAAACTGAAGCACATAGTTTATGTGACCTGCTAAAAATGTGTTGAGCCAGGACTAGAACTCAGGTGTAGTCATTCGCAGTCCCATGCTTAATGAAATACACCTATCTCTCACACGTAATTCATAACTGCTTGTAATTTGGATAAGGGTAAGGAATATCTAGCGGTGTTTGGCAGATCAACTGACAAGGTGTTTTGAGAGCATCAATGCCTTATGGCTAGGGCCCTACTTGTGTTGCAGGATGATTGTCAAAAAATTGTGGCTGAATAGCAGACAAGCCATGGAAAATTGAGGAAAAGTAATAATGGACCTTATTATTTGTGGTAAAAAAGTCTGTTATTACTTTTTTGCAATATTCTGTTGTCAGCTGCCTGAGGCTGAGAGAGGGGACTCCCGCTTTCAGCTCCAGGGCAGCTAGGGCTCCCGTTGTCAGCCCTGCGCACGGCAGGACTCCTGCTGTCAAAATTGCAGTGGAAGCTTAATATTGCAGAATCCGTCATCTCCGAAATATCGCAAGTGAAGTAGGGCCTTACTTACGGCCATTTTTCCTCAGAGAGCATGTACTGTAGCAACCTTGCTGTAGGCACAACCTCAGCATGATTGGGAAGGGAGAATTGCATGCCCACTTTTGAATTTAAGTCCACTGCACAGCATCTGTATCACAGTACACAATCTTTTGCCACAACACTAACTGTCACTGACTACACTACAATTAGACACCCGCAGCTGGCTCGTGCTAGCCGACTCGGGCTCGTGGGGCTTGGGCTGCAGGGCTGTTTAATTGCAATGTAGATATTCCGGCTTGGGAATGCAGCCCAAGCCCTGGGACTCTTGCAGGGTCCTAGACCCTGGGCTCCAGCCCAAGCCCAGAAGTCTAAACGTCAATTAAACAGCCCCACAGCCTGAGCCAGCTGGCATGGCAAGGGTGCTGGAGCAATTTTTATAATGGGGGTGCTGACAGCCATTGATCCAAACTGTAAACCTTGTATATGATGGAAACCACTTCAAGGCAGGGGTGCAACAGCACCCCCTGCACCTCTAAGTCCAGCACCTGTGTGGCACAGGCTAGCTATGGGTTTTAATTGCAGTGTAGACATATCCTGAGGCATTTCTGTGGTCTCCTGTATGAACATTTAAAAATACTGGTCAAAGCAAAATGAGTTTTTCTTGTGGAATATGTTAAGTGTATTTAGTCTGAACGATGCTTTTAACTAATCAGATCAGAATTATAAAAACACAGTGTAAACAAACAAATAACATATAAGAGTCCATTTGTTCCATCCTACAACCTTAAATCTAAATTAATGTTAGAAAAGACTGAGGTTCAAAAGGAATTTTCCATTCATTCTTTTTACTTTAAAACTATTAGGTTTTGTTTGGTTAAAGTAGAGTTTGGCCTTTTTTCCAGAGTACCCTGAAATTATGCAAAGTATAATCTGAGTAAAATGTGCATTAAGCTATAAACAAAAGTATATTCAGATAATGTTAAGGGTCTTATTTTAAACCCACAAAAGCAAAATGTTCAGGGTCAGATTCTGCTCTCAGCCACACCATGACCAGCATAAAACCTGAATAAGTCCATTTAGTTCAGTGGAGTTACTGAGAGCAGATTCTGGCTCTAAGAGTTTACCATTCTGAGGTATATTAATACTGTATGTAAGATTTCCCCCCTTCCCCCCCCCACATATTATTAGGGAGGTCTGTTGCTGCTAAGAGGTAATAGGGCAAACCAGAGATATTGGGCTAAATTCTGATGTTGGTTAAATGATCATACAACTCAGTTTCAAGCTGATGTATACAGGAGTAACTGAGGCAGAATTTGACCCATTGTTTCTATCTGAATTCCCTGGGTTTTGTGGGGTTAAACTGAGACCTCCACTAATGATATCCATGCCTTATTTTTCTTTGGGAGAGAAGCAGGAGTAAACTGAGACAGAATCCCGGAGAGGGGTAGGAGGAGAAAGCATATGCATGCAGTGAATTAATGAGATAGCAAAACTATTCAGGAACTGATAAAGAGTGCAAGGAGTTCATCTGGAGTGGAGGAACTGGGAAGAAGAGTCCACTTGAGGGGAGTTGTAGGAATAAGATCAGATTTGAGAGTTATGAGAGTCTATGACAGTTAAGGGGTAAAGAAAAGATGCTTATTTTTTGGAGACTCCAAAGTTTTGGTTAAAAGGCCCCATTTGTTTTTCAATAAGAGAGGGGCCAAGACCTGAACCCTAGACCAAATGCCCATAATCTTTGGCCAAGACTGAATTCAGATCCAAATCTCATGGCTGGCCTTATTTCTGTTATGGGCAGAACCAAAAAACTCAGATCCGAATCTACCCTTGTTCAGATCCTGTTTTGGAGCTGAGCTTTGCAGCTCAGACCTACATCATTAGTTTTAATCTGTTCCTGGAGAAGGATGTTTATGATAGAATAAACAAATCAAGTTGGGTGTAGTCTATGTGGCACAGAGCAGAAATTAAGGTTCAGACATCTGGGGGAAAATAACATATTTCATAATTCTCAACAAGGGTCAAGTTTTGTTCTTAATAAACTTTTTAATTTGTGTTATCTGAGGCAGGGAATGGGCAGGATTCTATTTATTCCAAACTAATTCAGCCTTATTTTCTCTCTCTCTCTCTCTCTAATAGCATCTAAATAATGAAAGGGAGTGTCCTCATTATGGGCCATAGCATGCCCTCTGTCTGCATACACAACCCTTATTGTACTCACTGAAGCTCTGCTAGAAGCATATGTTACAGTAAAGGCGATCTGTATTTAAAGTGTATATTTTTCATATCCGTTAGTCTCACACTGCCTAATGGTGCAAACTCTACTCACAATATGTCACTCATGCAAGTAGCCCTATAGAAGTCAATGAAAGCTACAGGTATCCAGTACCTTTGAAACCAGGCTTCTTTAGAGCTGACCAGAAAATAAAAATCTCTTCCCACAAAAAGAAAAATCATGGTTTTGAAAAATGTTCATTCCCAGTTGGGTCAAAACACCAAAAATATGAATTTTTTCACTGGAAGGGTTCTGAGAAAAATTCCATTTCAGGAGACCAAAACAGAATTGTTCAACTTCCCAGCAGCTCCCCTGAAAGAATCTTGTCAATTTCCTTTGTGAAATTGATAAGAGCCTTCCTGTTCCAGGCTGAAGAGGCAGAGAGCTGGGGTGCAGAGCCTCCCCAGTCTCAACCTCCCCAGTTCCAGGGCCAGAAAGGCAGAGAGCCAGGGCCTCACGGAGAGTCAGATCATTCCAGCTCTCTCTGCTCCTCTGGCTCCTGAAGCTGGGAGGAAGCAGAGAGTCAGCGTGTTCAGCCTCCACAAATCTCCAGGAAAGCTTTTGTCAGTTTTACTGACAAAAAAGTGAAACTGACAAGGGCCTTCCAGGCAGGGAGGCAGCCCTGGAACCAGCATTTCACTTTTCAGGAAGCCTCGTGTTGCCAACCCCAAACATTCAAAAATCATAACTCAGGCCTTAAAAATCATGAGATTGCCTGAAAAATCAGGAGAATTTTTAAAATTAATATACAGATAATTTTAACTAGGCTCTGGTCTCTGAATTTTTTGCAGTGTAGTTGCTTCATATTTCCCAGCTTTCTTCTGCAGCCATGAAGGTTAAAAACTTTACATTTTAACAAAAAATTAAAGCTAAGATTTTCATGCAGTCTCTTGATTCCAACATCTGGGGCTTCAAGAAAACCACCAGCTAGCACAAGACTTGCAATAAAATCATGAGAGTTGGCAACACACTGTTAACGGCTTTATGACTGCAGAAGAATGGATTTCTTCTGGACAAAACCAAGCTTACTTTTCTGTTTAGAAACAACCATATATTATGATTCCTGAATTAATCTCAAAGCTGGGTCTCTTTTCAAGCTCATACAGGCAATGCCTGCAACAGCACTGAATATTTTTACTGTGTATTATTCCAGGATATAAATGAAATCTTACATAAATGCTGATTGAGTAGATTAAACAAATAATTCTTAATTCTGAACAAATATTTCTAAAGTTTAAAACCTTTAACTGGAATATCAGTTGACACATTTTTGGTAATTGCTTTGCCTGCCTATAACAAGACTCCTTCTTTTCATTAGTACCATCTGAGTAGTAGACTAAACAAATTATGCTTAATATACCCATTCCCATCAAATATGTATTTTCTCCCCTAACCATAATCCATCCTTAAAAACATGTTCTGTTCCTTCTATATTATACAATTTATGTTATGAATTATGTATCTTTCTGATAAGTAAAATGATTAAATCTCCCAGAGATGTACTTCTTTGAAGTTGTCAGTATAGTACAATATGCATTATGGTTCCAATCCTGCAGAGTTACACATCTGCTTTATGTATTGTGAGTAATTCCATTAATTTTAATGTGACTAGTTATAATAAGTAAATTTAAGCACGTGCGTAAGTCTTTGCAGGATTAGGGGCTCTGTGAGTGTCTCTATAAGGATACTCGCATATTCTGTGCAGTAAAATGTTTTGCAGTCTACATCATACATACTTATATATAATTATTATATGAATACTCTGTATGACATTATAAGAGAGATACAGTTTTATGCACAGTATATTTTTATTAAACAGTATATGTGTGTGTATATTGTACATAGTGTATAAGTACTATACTGACCTGTTTAAATATATTTTCAGATGTTGATGAATGCAGCATCAACAATGGTAGTTGCGACTATGGGTGCATTAATACAATGGGGAGCTATGAGTGTGTCTGTCCACCTGGAAAGAAGCTACACTGGAATAAAAAGGACTGTGTTGGTAAGTGAGTAACTTTTACTTTCATGTGATTGTGTTGTGCCTGTTTTCCACTTGGGTACAGTAACTTGGAAAGGTCAGAAATGGAAACCTACTTTTGATAAACCAGTTGGAGTCTGTGACACTCAGCTTGTGTAGTCATGTACTGAATGGTTAACTTCTATTACAGCCACAGCCACATCTTTTTCTTGTGCTTTGCAGCATTCTGGGTCTAATTTTAAACACAACAAAAACTGCTGTGCTAGGGCAATGTCTACTGACACTCTCTTAAACATATTTTAATTTGATTTACGTATTTCTGGAGTGGGTGGGGTGGTGTTTGTTTAATATTTCATTAATAATGGAAAAACTCTTTTTACCTGAGCACATTTTGATAGGTATGTTTGGAGCCTGCTCCTGCACACTTCTTTTAGGCAAAACACCCACTTACTCCACTCAGTGTTCTGACCTAATGAGGACTGCATGGTCAGCCCTGTGTTTAAAAGAGCACATTATCACCCTAAATGTTGTTTTTATTTAAGGCTGTTTGGTGGCCTATGTGATATCAATTGATGGTGTCCTATCAATTTCTAGAGGACGTGTCCAGATCACAAAAATGGCAATCGACGTTAACACTAATAAGCATTAATTGACAGAGGTCAAGGATGGAATGGATGCATAGCCTAAACTTCCTCTTATCCCTAGGGGAAGACTCTACAAGAAAAGTTTGACCATGAATGCCTGAGGGCACTAAACATAGAGACACTAGCCTGGCCTTTGGGTCTATTTTGTTTTGTTGTACTTTTGTTATTAATTAAAATAACAGCAGACTTTGTGAGGAGAAGAATTTACATACACACCAAGGCACAAAATACAAATACCTATGCATGTGTGTAACTCTAGGTACCTGAGTAATCTCCTTATGGAGCTACTCAGATGCATTCATGTTTGCAGGATTATGGCCAAACATCACTCCTGCACCAAGATCTTGTATTCCCACTTCCATTCCAGAGTGGATCTTTCAGGCCAGCCTAGAAACCTCTGAAAACAGAGATGCTTCCTACCTGTCTGACTGCTCCTTGGCCTTTTGGCTAAAATAAAGCAAAATATTAGTTCAATATCTGATGCATCCTTTATGAGGACTAAATCCTGCTCTTGCAGGATTGGATTCAGTGATCTAATAGGTCTTTACTATTTTGAAAT
Organism: Emydura macquarii macquarii; assembly: GCF_026122565.2. Lineage (NCBI taxonomy): Eukaryota > Metazoa > Chordata > Testudines > Chelidae > Emydura > Emydura macquarii. The sequence goes on along the minus strand of NW_027132342.1, from coordinate 9,135,928 downwards.
GCCACATAGCTTTAAGTACAGTGATTCAACTGCCTTGTAAGACAGGAAATGCCTAAGGAAAAGGCACATAGATTGATAGCTAATAAAAACTCCTAAGAATAACAAAGTGAAGTCATGTTGACATTCCACTATATTTCCCTATCATACAAAACAAACGTCACCCGCCCCTTTCAGCCCACTTCATATGAATTATGTTTTTTAAAATGATGTTGCTGACATTTTAGAAATCATTTAACTTAAACCTGTGTTTAGGTTTAAAACTGATAGAAATTATTATAATTGTCCAGCATATACTCATAGCCAGACAGAACAATAGATAAAGAAGTTTACTTTATAGAATCTACCCATCTATATAGGGAAGGCAGTGTGGTCAAGTGAATAGAGCACTGGAATGGGAATCACGGGATTGGGTTCTGTTTCCAACTCTGCTATTGGCTTTCTCCATGATCACGGACAAGTCACCTCACCATTTTGTGCCTCGGTTTCCTCACTTTTCTTTGTAAAGTTCTTTCTGATCTATGGAAGAAAAGTGCAATATAAGAACTAAGTATTGTTATAGGAACTGGAGAAGGAAAATTATTTCTAAATCATTTAGTTTGTCCCCCACCAGTGTACAAACTAGTCTTCAGAAATGAACCACAAACTAACAACAGGAATGATAATTTTTTGAGGTCTAGTATTATATTCCCCCTCGTTCTAGAAAAAAATTTGTTTCCACAATAAAAGGCTCTGTTAAGAATATTTTCATTAGTCATACATTTTTCTTCACTCTTTGTAATACCCTGTTGGAAGCCTAAAAATAAAACATCCTTTTCAGTTAATGTTCTCCTTTATAATTTGATGGACAAAGATTTCTCCCCTCTATTTCTAATGAAGATTAAAATTAATATTATCTTTCTGCTGACCTCCTTGTTTTTTACCAGCATAGTCTGGAGAAAATTATGATATAAACTGCTGTTACAACATGAGAATATATGTGCATCAGGAAATACAGGATGAAAAAATCTAAGGATAGTGAATGTTAAATAACACATGAACATTCAAGCTACAGAATTCTCTTTTGCTTAGTAGTCACAGTTTATACTTCTATAGTCTTCTCAATCCAGAGATCTCAATGTTTTACAAACATTACTCAATTAAGACTCAAAACAGTCCAGTGATGGAGGTAAGCATGATTATTCCCATATTCCAAATGCAGAAATCAAGAGAGGTTTAAGGGACTTGCACACATTTGTACAGTAGGTCAATGAAGCCAGGAATATAATGCAGATATCCCGACTCTGCTCCAATACCCTTGCTCTACCTGTGCTCCCATTCTACACAGCCCACAAGCCAGCCAAGATTGTTCAATTAATCCATTGTAATTGGTCTATTTTATCCAGGCCCTGCTTAGTTTCACCCAAACTTCAGAACCTTGCAGACTAGTGTTGGTGGATCGCAGACTGGTCTGGCTGCCCTTCTGTTGGGTTTTGATGCTGCAGCTCTAAACTCCCAAACGCTGCTGTTATATGGTGAACTTCTAGGCTCACAGTGCCAAAGCACACACAGCAGTACAATTGCAATGTTGGAGTCTAGAAGGGAGGCAAACTGGGATCTTATAAAGCAAGGATAGCCTAATGAGGTGTATCAGGAAACTGTCAGGAGAAACTGGGCTCAGAGACATGGGGTGTGTCCACCCTGCTAAGTGCTATACTGATTGCAGCATGGGTTGACATACCTCCGCCAGCTTCATTCGAGCTGACACAGTGAAAAATAGCAATGAAGATGCAGCAGCATGGGCTTCAGAGCTAGCTGTGCAATCCTGCCAGGAGTCCTGGCGGGATTGCACAGCTACTTGTACATGTGTACTTGTACATACTCACACTGCTAGCCTGCATCCGGGTTGGTGCTGCCGTGTCTTCACTGCTATTTTTAGCCACGTTAGCATGGGCATGCCAACCCATGCCACAACCATCTTGCTGATTGCAGTGTACACCTACCATGTATGTCCACACTGCTTTTGTATAGGGTTTAAGCAACATTAGCCATACAGAAACTTGATTTAGCTTTGAAAATCCAATTTACCTTTTAGTATCTCCTTGAAGAAGGGCCTAAAAATCCTTCAACTCCTTAGTGAAAACAAAATACAAAAAAGAAGGTTTCAAAAGAGAACAAAAGAAAAGGTTTTAGGTCAGGGGTTCTCCAACTTTTTTGTTTTCGGGGACCCCCTTTGAAAATATTTCAGGTTGTGACCCCCCACAGAAATAACGACCTCCCCCCCATGTCATGCCACACACCCCCGCCTCCCATGCCATGCCAATCTTACTTCTGCGCTGCTGCCGGGGGCGGCGCTGCCTTCAGAGCACCTGGCCAGCAGCCGCTGCTCTCCGGCCACCCAGCTCTGAAGGGCTCTGGCTGTCAGCCATGGGTGGGGCTGACAGCTGCAGCCACGGCATTTGCAGGGGCTGACAGCTCACGACATCTCCCTCCCTCCACCTACCCATAATCACCTCGCAACCCCCAGTTTGAGAACCACTGGTTGAGGTATTGTAGCGTTGGTGTGGATACTGATGACATCTAGTGGCTACAGCTGAGAAATGCATATAATAGTCATTTACATTTATAATCATGATTTACATTTAAATAGTTCCTTGCATCTGAAAGGATTTCAATTTAAACCCTGTTTTGGGATCACTTACTCCATCACTGACATGCATTCACTTTTGGGCTGAATCCCAGATATTGTTCAACAGCTCACAGTAAAATTACATAACAGTTCAGGATGGGAAATGAAGAAAACTTATCCAAATGACACTTTAATTAGCAGTTCCTAAACTAAAGGCTACAGAAGACTCTGCCTTCCTCCTGTAAAGAAACTGAGTGGGGGATTTAGGTAGGAATTACAATATATTGGCATGCTTCCAGGAAACAAGAGTTACGCTCCTGTAAAGGCATGTGCCATGGTATTTACACTGATAAGAAGCGGTCAGAACTTCTGTTTGGATGTCATCTGAAATACATCCCCTTCTATAACACCGTGTCTCTTCATAACATTGTGCTGGGGCATTGGTTCAGAGGGAGAAATGCCTCTTGCTTGACTCATCACCAGCACTTCCTAAAGCATCTCAGCTCTCTTTAGAGGTTTCCTATTCCGGGATGAGAAAGTTGAAGGTGGAGCTGGAATTAAAAAGAAAGAGGTGTAGGCAGCATAGTCAGTGAGAGCTGGAGCTAGGAAATGGAAAACACCACTCTGTCAGGAATTTAAATAAACAAGTTTTACTGAGAGTGACTCCTGTGTCAGTTGTTGCAGTGGGGCCCAGAGTACAACATGAATAGGGTAATATTACAGAAAGAAAGGAAAGTGATCTAATATGAATACTATCACCTGTCCACTTCTGTGACTAGATTTTGCACTGAATTGTTCTAATAACTAGCACTGCACTCAAGCTTCAAAATCTGGATTTTTATCATTCCAATCGGGGGGATTTTCTGATGCAGCCAAGCCAGGTGCAAACTTTAAATCCAGATTCAAGTTAAGATTTCAGATATTCTCCCCCCAACATACACAAAGCTCAGGGATGTTTAGATTTGGGATTATGATTCCTGCCTATCTCTACTAATAATTCAGTGTTTCACTGTTGTCAGGGAGTGGCCCATTAACGCTTCCAGGTTGCACAGTGTTTGATTTTTCATTTCTTCTTCCTCAGAGATGGTGAAATGCCTCCCAAATGCCAAGCCAGCTCCTAAGGCTCAACTTGTCTGTAGTAAATCAGGAGGAATAGAGAGCTGCTTTTTGTCATGCCTTTCCAATACACTTTTTATTCCAGGTTGGTACAATGTAGCATTTTCATGTCTAGTTCTGTCTGTACATAAAGTGACCTTTTTTTTTTTTACTTTATTTTATTTCTAACGCTTTCATTAAGTTTTTATTATGAACAAATGCAAAGGGGAAAGCATTAATTGTAGATTAAAGTACATGTGCAAATGATCATTAAACACTGTTACAGAACGCTACAAGGGCCTGATCCTGTGACTTGCTAAGCCCCCTCAACTCTCATTGCAAGATTGGGCCCTATGTAATTAAATATAAGTGACATTTGAGAAAACAATAAAAGAAGTACTAAAAAACCTAGTGAAAGGATACGAAGGACTAATGCATTATCAAGGATGCAATGCTAAAGAGAAACTTCACTAAATGAAATTATTAATTCAGCAAATTCCAGAAACTTGAATAAATGAAATCATTAACTTCAGCAAATTCCAGCCAACTCTTCACCATAACACTACAGTCACCTCATCCCTCCCCAGATATCTGTTTAGGAAGATGGACTTTACATTATAACCTGAGAGTCAGCATATTTGGGTGGTTGGCCAAGGATAAGGAGTGAATTCCAAAGTTGAGGGGCCCTCATGTACGCACCCCACCAGCAGCCCAACTGTGGCAATATGGCATGGAGAGAAAAGAGGCCTCAGGCAGGTTCCAGGCTATTTAGGGCATGGAAGGTCATAATGAACAACTTGAACTCCAGAGCCACAACAGTAAAGAACTTCGCTCACACAAGGCGTTTGCAGAGCAATGGGATGATCTGAACACTTACCTCATCATAACTTTATCCTGGGAGACACACAATAAATGGACATTCTCTATCAGATCTAGTTTTGAGGCAGGAAACTTCCTACCCTTAAAGCTGAATATAAACTGAATGGCAACAACCCTTCCTCAACTGTGATATTTGCTGCATTGACGAGGAGGCTGGAATCAGCTGTTCCTAAACTAGTCTGGCTGGGTCTCCACTATACATGCACAAACACATACCGCAACTTTTGTTGCCTATATTTTGCTGCATCACTTACTACAAGTTCCTGTTCTCTATCTAGGTAATTTTTTTTTAAATTTAATATTAACTGTTCCTATGCCGTCCATCTCCTCTTTATACAATATGGTGCTTTTGGTACTCATGTTAAATGCTGTGCAGAGATTCTAGTTTTATCAGCAGTCTAGCGGAGATGGGTAAAACTCTGTTTGTACCTAATTTGCACACATAATTGCACAATTTTGACCATGCAACAAATACGCCTTATTATGGCCCTAAGTGTTTTATATTTTTTTCTGCTAAAAATTCTGTCAAAATGGCTGAAATGAGAATTACTCAACAGAGCATGTGGTGTATTTATGAATTAACTGAGATTATCAAAGCCCAGTAACTCTGTGATGTACTAACAAAATAAAGTACATGCTGATCATTACCCTTAAATGATTTGTGGTTAGCATCCCGCCTTGTTGTATGTAAGATGTGGAATTCCAATGCTGGAAGAATATAAAATGTGTAATCAACAATAGGAAACAGGTAGACTTTGGCAAACCTAAGTCTGTGTCCATTTCAACCCTTTAAAATGTTAATTAGACACATAAAGTAGGTAACTCATATGATTATTCAAAAATCGTGTGTTCGTGCTGATGAATGAAGAGTGAGGGGAATGCTTCAGAAAGGATTTTTTGATACGCCTCACTATGCATGCACTTTTTCATATCTATTCAGATTCAGAGAATAGTTATACACTGAGCTGTGGAGTTCCAATACAGCAAGGCAAAGCCCAACAAAAGCGCAACATGACACTTCCCAGTTGTGCAGGTAGGTGCTAAACAATTCATGCGCCTGTGTGCATGCTTGTGTACATGTGTGTGCACACTTTTTTATATATACATAGATATTGATGGGTATAGATATATAAATAACATCCAAAAAATATTTTAAAAGACCGTTAGCGTTGCAAAGTCAAGCACTCAAAAGTTAGGAAATGCCAGAATTAAGATTGTCCGTGCAAGCCATTAGGCCCCTTTGTGAATATGCATTAGATTCTGTCTTTAGTTACATGATCACATAGTATTGTTTCCACTGATCCTGCAGTCCTGGGCAGGAACATGTTCAGCTGGTTGGTGAGGATAATGCATGCACAGTTCAGCCTGAGGATCTGGAGCATGTTCAATGAGGATTGATTTTTTGAGAATTTAGCTGCCAAACTCTAACACCTCTCTACTGAGCATGTGCAAACTGCATTTTTTTTTTCCAGAAGCTTGTAAATTGGGCAAATTTGGGCAAATATTCACAAGAGCAGTAAAAGGCACATCCTTGGCACCAGGGTGTCCCCCACTCCCACACTAAATGTTAAGTCCTAGCTCCAGAGCATGGAGGTGTTAGAGCTTTTCACCAAAGTAGTTGAAAGAACTTTTTTCAACATGGGCAAACAATGAATTTTTCCCTAATCTTGTTCTCCAAAATGGCTGAACTATTTTTGCTAAAACTTTTCAAATTAATCCAGCCTGAGGCAGATATCTAGCATAGAAAATTTCAGCCCAAATGGTTAAAGTTCAGCTAAATTATAAGCAACTGAAACCTGGGCATTAGAATGGGAAGTGTCGGATAACTAAGTTTAGGCATCACTACCTGCACTGCCTATTTTCCTTGAATGGAGGACTGATTATTCTTCTGGTTGTATTTTCCAGTTTTATAAATGCATATTTTATATATACGTAATGTATATTGGGGGTGCCGGGGTATGAGTTTATTTGATGGTTGGATGTGAATAAGCAGAGCAATAAAACTGAGCTGCCTGTCAGAGGGGAGGTAGATAAGCCTGTAAATGTAAATTGGACACTTAAAGTAGTTAACTAATAAGATGCACAAGTGCTGCCACAGGAAAAGCAGGTGGTGCACCGCTGAGCATGCATGAGACATAGCATCAGTTTGAAGTGTGTGGTCTGGTAATGCCCTGATCAGAAGAGGTCTGTGTTGACTGGGAAGGAGAGAAATTGAGTCTAGGTTTTCCAGCTACAGTTAGATGGTTCAAAGGTAGTTATCCCTTCTAGAAAGGCAAGCAACAGTTACATTTTCCAATCAACCCTGAGTTGTATAGCAAAACTTTAGAGTCCTGCAAACTTAACATCAGCTGCTGCTGCTGCTGCTGCTAGACACAATTTGACTTGACTGTAAGAGAGAGAATAAAGTTTGCAAGCCATAGACTGCAGTAAGATAGTTAAAAGCAGTTCTTTTTGCCATATAGGCAAGGGATAGTTTTAAACTGCCAACAGTCATATCTCCATTTAATCAATTTTACTTCTGATTTAAATTAGCATAAGTGAGATCAGAATTAAATCCTTAGTAATTTGGAGAGTCAGGAGTAGAGTTAGAAAAATTACAGCAATTGGTTTTATTCTGAATAAGAGACTAATTCAGTCAAACACCACCAAGACTGCACAGGCAAACTGGCAAGGAAGAATGGCAGTTCAGTTGGTTTCTTCATTTCTCTGCCCACCCATTTAGTATCAAGGTATAATCACACTCACTGAACAAACTCTCATTGGCTGATGAGTCTCTGTAGGCCTGAGGCTATTCTTAGCTGTTTGTGGACAGAATAGCCTTATGGAAATTAATCCTTTTGCAAGAGTCACATATAGAATGTACGCAAGGTAAATAAAGATTTATAGATTTGAAGAGTCCTGTCTCTTCTTTATGTTGCAGGAAGACTATAGCTTCAATTAAAAAATAGATGCCAGGGCCCCTTAAGACTACATTAGGAATGATAACTTTTAATTTTATTTCAACAGATTCTTTAGCCCCACCGATCAAACAGAAAGCTCGTTTTAAAATTAAAGATGCAAAGTGCCATTTACGGCCTCGCAGCAAAGAAAAGATTAAAGATGCTGGGAAGCAAGCTATTTTAGGTATGTGATTTCTCATAACGTGAGCAGAGAACCACCAATGGTTCTTTTAGTTTGTTTTGATAACTTGTGATTATTGTGCAGCAGGAGAATGTTATGGTTTACAGATTTGGGCCTTGATTAGGTTTCAGACCAGGATTCAGATTCAAGCTGAATTTGGGCTAGGTTTTAGCTTTGACAGTGCTGAAAATTTACAGTTGTTTTTACCAGGTATTGGCCCAAAATGGCAGAAATCTCATGAATCCAGGTGGTCTTGCTAAGTTTCTGGCATCGTCAATGGTAGAATTCTCATGAGATCAATAGTGACTGGCCAAGGGGAAATGGAATGACACCATGTCAGCTAGATTTTGTTGTTGTTGTTGTTTCCTATAATTAGATTTATAAAAGAAAATTTATGATAGCAAGATATATTATTACTAATTTAATTTTACTATGCTAGGATTGGCATCTCATTGTGCTGGGTGCTATACAAAAACAGAAGAGACAGCACCTGCACAGGAAAGCTTATAATCTAAATCTAATATACCATGCAGTCTTCAATCTGTTTTCCTTATACTGGAGTGTTTAGCTATGGTATTACAAAAATGATCAAGAAAGTGGAGGGAGTTAGACACAATTTCCAATTTTAGCAAAATCAGAAATGAAGTCCCAGGATTTGAGTTTTATAAATCTTGATATGAATATAAATATTTTCATTAATTCTTTTTAATTACATTTTTTCTTTTAATTTGTACGTTCCTGTGTAGTAACTGCAACCACAGTAGAGTGGGATTGTTATCTGACTGTGAGCACAGGAACAAGAAAGAGAAGCTGACTAAATACAAAATGAGATTGACCTGTGTAGACTGAGTGCCCAAACAGAGTGAAGGACCAAAAGTAAATAAACAGCATAAATAGTGAAATGGAAAGTAGATTGTTAAACTATTTCCATTTCAGTAATCTAGGCTGTTATCAGTAACACAGAAGAGGTTTGTTTTGAGCATCCCTTTCAAAGATGAACAGAAAAGAGAGAGAGGTTTTAAGTGATAAAGATTTAATCATTTTTAATTACATATACCATGGCATATCTTTGAGATGTCAAGTGAAGTCAAAACAGAGGCATTTGCCTTGCACAAATTAGATATCCGTCCACTCCTGTTAATTGAGGTCCTAGTCTGAAATGGTTCCGCAACAGGTAAACTTTACCTGCACTTCAATTACAGGATTCTGGTTTGAGGTTTTTGTAGATTTCCCTGAGTAGATTATGGCAAATTATTTTTAAAAATATGTTAGAAGTTTTTCTTTTCTTTTTTCCTCCTGGTGTCACTGCAGGGCAAATTTATGGTTATTTGGGTGCCCAAATTTTGCATTTCCATGCTGTATGGTTAAATTTAAAAGAAGTCCAAACATGTTAATTCTGAATTTCCTGGGTTTATAATACTTATCTTTTTTATAATTGCAACATCTCAGTAATGTATTTTACTCCAAATTACTGTTATATACTCCCAATTCCATTTTAACATAGATTTGTCTGGAAATTCTCTTATTTTTTAAAAAAATGTGTACATGAACACTAAATAAAAACTATATGATATTACTGATGATTTGAAGATTGTAGATTAAGATAAATTATTAAAGTAAATGAAAAACAATGTAAATATTCTCCTCGCTCTTATTTTCAAAGCACCAGTAAAAAAGAATTATTCTATTGCCTAAAGTGCTATCTTGTCAACATGGTTGTTTCCTTTCAATAACATGTGGCTATCAAAACCATTTTGAAAGTCATAGATATTCTTTTTCAGTCCATATTGTAAGTATATTTTCCTGGCTGCATTTGCGCTACACTTTGCTATCTATTTGCTTTATATCCATAATTTCATCTGACTTGAATTAATGCTACCAATTGTATAATTAACAATAGGATTATATAACATAATGCCATACCCAAAATGAAATACTTTTGGTGGCTTTGGTGTTGTAGTGTCATGTACTGTGGCACTGGAAGAGCCATTATGTCACTTAGTTATTAAAAGCTAGGTGGATAGCCTCTAAACCTCTGTACAGGCACAGAAATGCTTATCTAATTGTCTCCTAACTGAGATTACTCCCTTCCTCCTTAGTAGGTCTGTGTTTTTAAATAATCTTTTCAATTCTCCTGGACCAAATACACCTAACTTAAAACTTTTATAGCCTTCCACACAAAGGAATTTTGAAAAACTTCATGGCCTAGTGGTTATCATAATATAAATGTTGTCTACTGGCTAGGACACAACTGGGAAGCTATCCTTCTAGACTTTTGTCTTTGCTCTGCCTCTCTCTCATAATGTGACATTGTGCAAGTGAACTCTCTGACTATTTAATCATCAATAAACTAAGTGTAACAACTTTGATTTTAACTAATGTTTGTAAAGAGCTTCCATATCCTTAGACATGGTATGTGGAAAATATTTATTATCATTATTAAAGACACAAACAGTATCAACACACAGTTAAGTATTGCCATTCTATGTCTGTGCTATCTGGGCTTCTTTTCCTGCCCTCACTTACAAAAAGCAAACATTGCACAAATAAGGGTATGTCTAACAATGCATGTGGAATGTTACAAAATCTGCCAGAGCTATTAATGTTAACCCAGCTGAAATATCACACACCAGCTTGTCACTTGCTACCTTGCTACTTGATTTTTCTTCCATGTCACTTCTGTTATGCAAAGGAGGTCAATTCCCTTGTACAGACAACTGCCAGGTGACCTTTGTGAACCTCAAGTGTGATTCTTCCAAGAAAAAACGTCGGGGCCGCAAGTCACCATCGAAAGAAGTGTCCCATATCACTGCTGAATTCGAAGTGGAGATGAAGTCTGAGGAAGTCTCAGGTTTGTGGAACATCTTTTCTGGTGGTTGGTGGGGAAACCAAAAAGCAGTACCTCAGTGTGGTCAACAATTGCTATAATCTCTCTGCTGCTGTTTCACCAGGCCAGTCTGCAAAGCACATTACCCAAAACATAACGCAACAGCCCGTCCCCACTCAGAACTTCCACTGACTTCAGTGGAAGTTCTGTTGTCAGAATGGCTGTAAGATACAGCATGAAATTCAGCTAATAGCTATAGGTGGGCCCCAAGATCGGATCTAGAGCTAAATTTCTACAAAGTTCAGAGGTATTTAGATCCTTGGATTTTGATCTGGACTCATCTCTAGTAATAAGAGATATGTTCATTGATACAGGATTGGCTCATTGCTGCTTCCTTTTAAGAGATGTCTCACAACAACATCAGCTACAAAGACATCTTCTAGAATATAGATTGCTGAACTCGAATCAAATATTTTTTATCATGCATTTCAACATACCTATATTTTGGCAGCCAGGTGGAGAAAGTTCAGGATCGAGAAGAATTGTTTAGGGCTCTCCAGGGTGTAGCATTACGATATAAAATGAATGAGACATTTATGCTGAATATCATAAATATTTCAATATTCAAGAATGTATTAAACAATGGAATAACATTTCCAAATAGAATTGTGGAGGACCCACTATTTGAGTCCTTTAAAATGGAACTGGATAAAATCCTTGGAAATATACTGTAGGGGACAATGACTAATACCTCCAGGAATCCACGTAGCAATAGCCACTGCCACACCCCTTAACACAGTTTAGGATATGCTCACTTGATGCCAGTGTGGCTCTGCCAGCTGATGTGATGTGTTTACCATATCTCTCCCTATACACAGTCAATAGAACCAGTGTTGGAGCTTTTTATGCTCGAGTTGAGACAAGATCAAAGCTCCATGTGCAGTTATGGATTGAGAAGTTTAGTTTGCTAGAGCACAGCATATTCGACTGTCCCTTTCAGATCTCCTAAAGCCAACCCAGCTAGTTAGCTAGCTGATTCCAGCATTTTTTTAAAAAATACAACTTCTTTGACACTTGCCACAGAAAGAGAAGTGAACGAAGTACCAGAGGGATGAAAATATTTTCCAACACCTAGTGTGGGATGCTGGTTGAGAATTTTTTACTGATCATCTTTGCTTAAACATGAATCTCAATTGCTTCTAGTTTTCTTATTATTTCCCACCTAGACACCTGTAACCTTGACTGTGTGCGGAAAAGAATGGAGCAGAAGCTTCAAACGGCAATCAAAACATTGAGGAAATCTATTAACAAACAGCAATTTTACATTCAGTTTTCTGGGACAGAGTACGAAGTGGCTCATAAGCCAGCTAAGGCTACTGAAGGACATGAAGCATGCAGTACAGGACAAGTGCTGCAGGATGGAAAATGTGGTAAGTCCCAGAAAATATTGGAGTTACATTCTGACCCAACAGCACCCAAAAAATAACGAAACCTTAAATGGTCAACAGTAAGCCATATAGTAAATTTGTTAGATTCCTAGAGAATCTAGATAAACCAAAAACAGGTTAACCTGGTCTAATTCTATATAGAACAAGGATAGTCTGGTTTAACTGATTTCCAAGTTGCCAGATTCTGACCTTATTGGAAGTCAGATCCTACTGCTAACCCTTTTACTCCAGTTCTCGCCACTATGTCCTAATTCACCACTTATACAGCTATTTTTTTTCTACTAACCACACCACTATAGCTACTTTGGGTCAAATTTTCAAAACCCACCTATACATTTTTTCAGTGAAGTTTTACACCCCCAGTTGTTTACATGGAAAAAGAATAGAATTTGCATGTGTGGATTTGATAGTTAGATGTCTGATTTCCTGGTTCTCTCTCTCACACACACACACTAATTTAGAGGCTGGGTTGAAAATTTTAGCTATGTAGTTTAGAAACCCTTAGGCTTTATCCCATAGACCTAGTGCTATAGAATGTTTAAGGTAATCACATATCCTCTTGTTGTACGAGCATATGGATTAATGTAAGTCTTTAGAATGGCTGATAGTAAAACCATTCCACTGTCAGGAAGTATACAATATGAGATGGGATGCATGGCCTTTGGAGAAATCCATGACATCGTTATGTGATCTAATCATGCCCTCAGAGTGTAGACCTTTTATTTACAACTCCCATAAAACCACCACTTACATGTATCTACCATCAATGAAAAATTCACTTAATTCTCCATCCATTATGAAAGAGCATCTTGCTTAAATACAATATACATTTTTAAAACTGAGTTAACTCTTTTGGAAGCATAAGTCTGATAAATGTTTAACTGTAGAAAAATATCATTTAATGGTTTAAACAATACAGGATGGATCTTCAGCTGTTGTAAATTGACCTAGTGCCATTGATTACAGTGGAGTTCCACCAGTTTACTCAACCTAAAGATCTGGCCCAAAATCTGTAAAGTGTCTTTGGTAATGGTTATCATTGGCGTATGGGCAATGCGCCCAGCCATTTAATGGCGTCATTATCAGCCAGGTGGAGAGCCGGTGGCCCACCATCAAAATAAGTCAGTGGGCATTTGACAATGATATGCAACTTAGTCTGAAGTTGACCACAGTTGTATCACAGGCCATTAGAAAAAATCTCACTTAAAGAGAATGGCCACACAGTTGCTCTGTCCAGTTCGAAACTGGTTCAGAGATGACCACAGGTGCCTTGACAGATCAAAACCTGATGGACAGATGGTTGGGTCTGTGATGAGAGAGTGATTTACAGCTGTTGTCATTGACCATTCGTTGCACCAAACAGATTCCACTGTCATGTCCTGTGGTGACATAAATGACCATAAAGAGTGTCTAAAAGACAAGCAAGCTTGTGGGTGGTCAAAGAGGTCTGCGTACAATAGCAAGTCGATATTCTCTCAGATCTCAGCCAGCAACGTGAAAGAGGCCTTTTCATGGCAAATATGAGGCAGTGCTATGTTGCTAAATATCAGTGGCCATGGCAATGGAGTTGTTCTTAAAGTCCCGGAAACAATACGCATAGCTTCGTTAAGCTCTACATCGAGCAGCCTCATGTGAGATGAGCAACACTAGACAGGAGCACAGTATTCTGCTGTTGAATAGCAGAGGGCAAGGGTGGATGATGTAAATATCTGGGCGCTCGCACCCCAGGTTGAACCAGCCAATATTCCGAATGGTGGAGCTAAGTCAAATTGTTCCATCTTCTATAGATGTTTGATATGAAGGCAAAGCTATATTATCAAAATGAAGGTCTTTATGTAGATTTTGCTTTTCTTTTCTCAGTTACCTGCAGCACAGGAACCTATTATAGTGGAGAACATAATCAGTGCATTCCTTGCTCACCAGGAACGTACCAAGACACAGAAGGTCAACTTACTTGTGAACCTTGCCCAAGTAACGACGGACAGGGAATAGCAGGCGCACGGAATGTGTCAGAATGTGGAGGCAAGTTTAGTTTGATTATAAAAGGAGTAGATGCAATCCAATCACAATCAAGGTATGGAGGCTAAAAGTGGGGAAAGCCTTCCACAATTCTGCCTGGTAAAGCTAACAGGAAAGAACTCTGTACACTTAAAGTAATACCAAAAAATCTTTCTATTTGTTCCAAGTGTTCACACAGCACCATTGCTATTAAGTAAAAGTAAGCTGGAACTGCATTTTACGTAGTAGTAGGCAAATAAGCAGACCAAACAGTGCACTTTGCTTAAGGTCAGGCATGCAACTCTGGAGATATCTTCCCCTCTCAGGGTCCATTGACATGGTACATTATGCGCCAAAGGGATAGGTTACATGGTACTACAGGTTACTATGGTATCTCATATCAAACAGTGTGTACATACGTGTTAACTTTGAGCTGGTAATCACTAGATGAGTTAATTGAACAACTAGAAAAATAGTGAAATAACTACAGGTTTTCAACCACGTGGACTTTTATTTCCGCCAAAATGAAATAAAAATAGATTGTGGGTAAAATAAAACTTACATTTACATAGATTGTGCCATCCTACACTGATTATATCAACAGTTCAGCTTGCTGGAGGACTACAGCTCCATTTTGCTACAGTTTTTGAGGGTCTGAAATTTGTTTTTGATCTGCACTGAAATGAAAACAAAGCCTTCCAAACATTTTCACTAAATGGAATTGTGTTGAAATATTTGTTTTCAGATTCAAAAGCTCAGCTTCCCCCTCCCCACTGCCCTTCTCTCTCTTTAAGTGACCAGAGAATTTACCCTGGACCTCAGAGACTTTCCCATCAAAAACATGTCAAAATCAATACATGTCCAAGGAGTGTTTTGTCTTTGATGAAACAGCATATTTCAATTAAACTATGTGTCTCTGAAAATGTTCTAGACACCTCTAATTAACAGTACTTTTGTACATGGCTTCAACAGCATTACTGTACATGTAGTAACACATTCACCATGTGCTAAAATCCCCAACTCCCAGTCTTTACAATATAGGCATAAAAAATATGCTACAAGTTTTGAGTGACTATTGTGCATAACCCAAGCTATGTTAAAGTTGCAAGAAAGCAAGTGACTCTGAAGTTAAATTACAGTGGAGTTCACATAAATGCAATTCACTCTACTTACTGAGGAAATCTCCTTAGGTAGGGCATTTCCCAGGGAACTAATTTTAGCCTTCTTTAAACAGCAATGCCTACTGCCTAACAAGGATGGTAATTCCATGGGATTTGGAGGTGTGCTGCTGGCCAATTATTATGATGGATTTCATTATATGGCTACTTTACTGGCAGTTTCACCAGAGAAGCCAAGGACTGAATAGGCATGGAGACAGAATAACTCTCTCACTCCTATAGATGGTGTCTCCAGATCAGGGTTGAGACTCAGTATTATGGCATGAGTTCCAGAGGGGTAGCTGTTTTAGTCTCCAACACATCATTAAGGATCTACAACCTATCCTAGCAGATGATCCCTCACTCGCTCAAGCTGTGGGAGGCAGGCCTATCCTTGCTTACAGAAAGCCCCCAACCTGAAGCAAATACTCACCAGCAACCGTATATCATACAACAAGAAAACTAACCGAGGAACCTATCCCTGCAACAAACACCGTTGCCAGCTCTGCCCACACATAGACTCTAGTGACACCATCACAGGTCCTAACCACATCAGCCACACCATAAGGGGCTCATTCACCTGCACATCTACCAATGTAATATATGCCATCATGTGCCAGCAATGCCCCTCTGCCATGTACATTGGCCAAACCAGACTGTCACTACACAATAGAATAAATGGACACAAATCAGACTTAAAAAATAATAACATCCATAAGCCAGTAGGAGAGCACTTCAATCTCCCAGGACACTCTGTAGCTGACTTGAAAGTTGCCATACTTCTACAAAAAAAACTTCAAAAACAGACTTCAAAGAGAAACTGCAGAGCTAGAAATCATCTGCAAACTTGACACAATCAAATTGGGTCTAAATAGGGATTTGTAATGGTTATCTCATTACAAGAAGTAGTTGTCACTGTTCACGCATTCTCACTTCCTAATCAATGATTGTGAATAGGCCTCAGCTACTCTAACTGAATAGACTTTGCTTATATCTACCTTCCCCATTCTTGTTCCTTAACCTTGGATATGTATATATATATACCTCCTATCTGATTTCTGTTCCTTACATCTGATGAAGTGGGTTACAGTCCACGAAAGCTTATGCCAGCAGAAATTAAATTTGTTAGTCTTGAAAGTGCTACAGGACTCTCGTTATAATTTATTTAGACTTCCAATAGGCTTTTGAGAAGGGCCTGCACAAGAGGCTACTTAAGAAGTTAAGTAGTCATAAGGTGAGAGACAAAATATTGTCATGGATCAAAAATTGGCTGGGAGAAAAGACGAGGATTAAAAAGTCAATTTTCATCATGGGGACTGGTTCCTCAAGGTTATGCAGTAGATCCTATGTTTAATATGTCTATTAATGATCTGAGGTGCAAAATTTGCATGTGACATTAAATTATTAAGGTTAGTCAGGACCAAAGAGGAATGTGAGGAAGTAGAGAGAACTGAACAAGGTACATGAATGGTCAATTCAATGGCAAATGAAATTCGATGTCAATAAATGCAAATTACTCATACACCTTACATGTACACATCATGATAGATGGCTCATTGAAGACTTTATTCAATCTGCAGTTGTGATCAAAAAAGCAAAGATAATAGGTTGCATAAGGTATAGGATGGTGAATAACATGAAGAATATTATACTTTATATAAATCAATGGCTCAACTTTAATACTGTCTGTACTATTGATCACTACATCTCAAAATGGCTGAAGTAGAAGGGGCTCAGACAAAGGCAGCAACAACAGTGATCAAGAATATTGGAAGGGCAATATATGAAGAGAGATTGCAAAGACTGGGATTGTTTACCTTAGAAAGAAGACAAATATTAGGGGGCATGATAAAGTATATAAAATAATGAGTGATGTAGGAAGATATAGGTAAATGAGGAACTTCTGTTCTCCCTGTCTTATAACACAAGTACAAGAGGACACTCAATGAAATTAAAAGGTGGAAAATTCTAAATCAATAAAAGAAAATACTTTCTCATACAACATGTCATTAAACTGTTTCCAGGAAATCATTGAGGCCAAATATGTAACAAGATTTTAAAAAGGGATTGAACATTTATATGGGTATCAAGAATATCCAGAATTGTTATAAACAAACTTTGTGGAAGGGACATTAAACTTCATGCTTCAGGGCTTGAGCCAAATGCTAACTATTGGAGATCAGAATGAGATCTAATGGGGGATGCAGATTAGCCCACTTATGCCTACTGTGGAGTTTCTTATACCTTCCTTTGAAACATCATGGTGCTGGCCACTGTCAGAGGAAGGATGCTGTGCTAGATGGACCTCAGGTCTGATCCAGTCTGGAAAGCCCCATTTTCCTATTTGCTTCCATTTCCCAACTATCAAATGGAGATGATAATGCAGGCCTACCTCACAGAAGTAGTGTGAGCCTTAATTAATTTTTACAAAGCACTTTGAAATTCTCAGATAAAAAGCACAAAATACTATTATTATAATGATACCTTAATGGAGTCATAGACCAACAATCAGAAATATAGAAAAAAAAAGAGTCTATACAGAAACTGATATTGTTTTTAGCAAACTGTTTTTATAAATTTGGTAGATTTAATGTTATGTTTTTTAAGTTTTAGGAAGCACTGATAAATGATGCTGATTTTCTTTTTATATTGTGCACACAGAGGTAGGCTTAATAATTCAATATTCAATTTCTAGGGCAGTGTTCTCCTGGATATTTCTCTTCTGATGGCTTTAAACCTTGTACAGTGTGCACTCTTGGTTCATATCAACCTGAGCCAGGCAGGACCCTTTGCTTTCCATGTGGCGGTGGACTGGTGACAAAATACGAAGGCGCTGTTTCATTTCAGGACTGTGAAACAAAAGGTACATTTCAGAGCTTTTCCTACTTCGTAAAATAGATTGCTTAATAATTTCTCTACTTCTTCTTCTTTCACTTGGTAGTTTTAATTGCTGAAGAACTTGAAAACCTTTTGAAAAAGACAGCTCTGTGTTATTGAGTTAAGCCGTCAGGAAATCTGCAAACCAGAAATGATTTGCTGACATTACAGAGTCCTCAGCAGTCAACATAGAATTTTCTGGAATGTATGACATGCATATTCAGGGCCAGATCCTCAGCTCGTGCAAATCAGCCAAGCTGCATTGACTTCCATGGAGACAGACTGATATTTTTATCACATGAGGATCTAACCCTCAAGTGTTACTTATTTTATTTTTATTTAAAGAATTTGAAAAATTATGCATGATACAGATGATTTGAGATTGAACATTGATTATGAAAATGACAAAGAGAAGTGGTATATGTACAACATACTGTACTTGTTTTCAAACTTCCATGCAAATAGCACAATGATGAGGGAGGAGTTTGTCTGACTATATACCTACATGCTTGCTCAATTGTATACAATGGCACCATCTAACACCTGGTCATTAAAACTTCTCATCAGCAATTCCAAAAGGCATTTTTATTGTTGTTACAGACAGTTATTGACTACCTGTTTGTTATAAACCCAGGTATAAACAACCAATTTGTGAATCATTCTGTGTTTAAAGGCAATAAATATAGCATATTTTATCTGATTAGTAAGAATTTAGCTTTAGTTCTTGAAATATGATTCCAGTCAAAGGTCCTTTGTGAATGAAAAATGAATTAAAACTATTTCTGTTTAACTGTCTGATAAATACTTTGGAGTATGGAAATTAAAGAGTACATAAAGGAAAGAAGGAAGATGCCACTGCAGGTAAAATTGTTACTTTCTAAAAACAATGTATCTTTCTATTGTACAGTTCATTGTTCTCCTGGCCACTACTACAATTCCACAACACACAGATGTATCAGATGTCCTATTGGAACCTACCAGCCTGAATTTGGCCAGAATTACTGCATTAGCTGCCCTGGGAATACAAGTACAGATTTTGATGGCTCTACTAATGTTACACACTGTAAAAGTAAGTTCCTCATATTTTCCTGCATGTTAGTGATGGGACTGAACAAAAACTCTGGATCTGAACAACCCAGACATTGGGGTGTTCAAAATCTAGAGCTGGATGTGAATTTTGCAGCATACCATTAGCAAATAATTCCACTTACCACCAGAACTGCTGCTGAAAATGTATGGTGGTAGAAAACAACATCAAAACATGAGAACAAAACCTAGAAAATAAGCACTAGATGTATGTAAAATATCTTGGCATCAGTTTAATTTGGAATAGTGCAGATTACAATTTAACAAAACAGAGTTTGCATAAACTTTCCAGATCATGCAAGTTTTGCAGTGACTCATGATCCTGTGAGTCTTTGTAGAGCTAAAATAATTGAAAATGGAATTATTTCCATTAATAGTTATGAAATACTGTGAGAAACAGTCACTCATTCATGAACCCATGTCACTGTCTGAATGTTGCAAGTGCCAGGTAATATCTGACTACAGTGAAGTCTGCATTGAGATCTCCTACGTAGGCAGCCCTTTATCTTAAATTATCATTTTAAAGTACTGTATCCCCAAAGAGTCCACTACAATTTTATTTGACCTTTAGTTAGACACTTTCTTCTAGGCAACCAGATTTTGTTGTGTGTTCATTTAAGACCGTTTCACTGTAATTATTAAGTTGCATATGCCTTCTAAATTAAGCATTATTTTATATGTCTTCCATAAGCTTTCACTCTGATTATATGACATGTAATTTTTGATGTCCTTGGTCATTTCAACTGTAGTTAGAGTAAATTAGATATTTGCCAAGAATTGGGAGTAATATGACAATTGTAAAATAAAGTGATCTGATTAATTTTGCTCCCTGCATTGATCTCTCTTCCCCATCCACTTTCTGATCCTTATGTAGCATCTAGTTAGTGATGCCTCAATTAAGCAAAATACTTAAATACATGCCCAAATTTAAACATATGAGTAGCCCCATTAGGGACACGCTTAAATAACTTACTGATCAGGGTCCTAAGGCCTGACTTCAGTAGGAATTTGAAATGCTCAGCACATCTTAGTATCAGGCTATTACTTTGAATGTTGCTTTCCCTCCTTGCCTTTTACTTCAAAGGGGCAAACTCTGAACTTGGGTAGCTAAAGAGCCCATATGTCTCAGTTTTACTTTGACAGTCACCGGTTTTCATATGGGGACACTTGAAATAGTCCAGGTTTTCATTTCATTGATCAAAAGATTGGGTTGTGTGTTTTGTTGTTGTCATTCTTAATAAATACAAAAAGTTTATTCAAAACACTAAACACTAAATGAATTTCCTCCATTCCAAGAAACATGCATATCTTGCTGTTGAGTTAAAAGCTGGAGGTATCAACACTAGTATATGTATAAAACAAAAAGTGTTCTTTTGTTTAAAATGTGAGTATTTTGTGACCCTAAATATGTCACCATAAATGTGTCCTACTTTTTAATTATGAAAATATGGTCACCTAATGGACAGCACATTTCCACCTGACTTCAGTAGGACCCTGTGCATGCACCCAAGAACCAATTTGGCCCGCATCATAATAATTAGTGGATATATGGTACTTTTCAAGTTCAAAGTACTTTAACAACTTTAACATGCCCTTACAAACCTGCTGTAAAGTAGGTAAGTGTTATTACACTTTACAGACAAGGAAGGTAAAGCAGGTTAGTGATTTGTCCAAACTGACAGAGAG
The DNA here is from genome assembly GCF_026122565.2 of Emydura macquarii macquarii. Classification (NCBI taxonomy): domain Eukaryota; kingdom Metazoa; phylum Chordata; order Testudines; family Chelidae; genus Emydura; species Emydura macquarii. The sequence continues at coordinate 9,115,150 of NW_027132342.1, read as the reverse complement.
GAGTCGTTGTCAGACTTGGGATTAAAATTTACAGTTCCTGCCAAGAGACTTGATCTGGCCAAGACTTTCCTGGAGACTAGGGATGAGGGTTTTGAGACTGCAGCCACTGCTCTAGTCTGAGAGGATCTTGTCTTAATCTCCTGCCATTAAGGGGTGCAGGGTAGAATGGATTTGTGCAGATTTCCAGCCCAATTTTGTAGATGTGTCACTGTTCTATTTCCATGAAGCATCCACATTTTTTGGTGGCCCTCCCTGTCACAGTCCATGGCAACACAGTTCATTGCAGCTGTCTTTCCCCTCAGTGGTCCAGCAAGGGCATCCACTATTAGCCTCCAACTCCTCTGCAGTTGCCTCTCCTGGGTGCAGACTCCACATCTCTCTCCCTTCTGATCAGGGTATTTCCAGGCTGGACAGTTACCTTGCCTACATTGTGTCATTCCCAGCACAGACCAGTTGCCCTAGGACGCCTGCTTGCTTTCTCTTCAGAGATGGATAAACAGTGCAATTGCTATAGAAATAAATTTTTAAGCAAGCCTACTTTATTCTTAAGGTACAAAACACTACGGAGAAAACATATTTAAAAAAAAAAGAAAGAAAGAACCTACGTGCATGCTAATAAGCTTTCCAGAGTTCATCCCAACCCTCACATGGGCTCTGGCAGGCGCTCTCTTTTAATACACCACCCTAGCGGTTCCTTATGGTTACCAGGTCAGCAGAGCAACAGCTCAGAATGAGAATCCAGTCTTTTGAGGCCTCAGTAAGCCAGTCCTTCCCTAAGAACTGAACCTCCTTGGACCAGGGGTCATGTCCATTTGCTGGAACAGGAAGAAGGCTATGAGGCAGGTTAAACCCCAAGCTTTTATCCAAAAGTATTTTCTTTGTCTGTTGATCCCTGGAGAATCCAGTCTGAACTAGTATATGCGTACCTCTCCACAGGGGTGCCTTAAAAGGGTTGATATTGAAGGATATCAGCATTCCCCTCTCTTTTAGAGAAGGTTCATGCAATACCACAATAATATAGAAAAGACATAGAGAAACTGGAAAGGATCCAGAGGTGAGCAACAAAGATAATCAAAGGGATGGAATGCAAGCCATATGAACAAAGGCTAATGGAATTGGGTATGTTTAGTTTGGAAAAGAGGAGCTTACAGGGGATGGGACATGATAGTGGTCTTCAAATACTTGAAAGGCTGCCATAAAAAAGATGGAGAAAAGTAGTTCTCTCTTACCACAGAGGGCAGAACAAGAGACAGTGGGTTCAAAATGAGCATAGCAGATTTAGATTAAATCTCAGGGAAAACGTCCTAACAGTAAGTACAGTAGGACAATGGAGCAAACTGTCTACGGAGGTCACGGAAGCTCCTTCACTGGAGGTTTCAAAAGGAGGCTGGATAGCCATCTGTTTTGTATGGTTTAAATACAACAAATCCTGCATTTTGGCAGGGGATTAGACTAGATTACCCTTGTGGTCCTTTCTAATCCTATGATTTTGTAATTCTGTAACACATACACAATTGCATTTGTAATGCAATGTATCGTAAAGGTGTTAACCCTGCTTCAGTAAGGTTTAACTTAACTGAATAAAGCAAAAACAACAAGAGATCTGTGGCACTTTAAAGACTAACAAATTTAATATTTGCAGACATAAGCTTTCGAAAGACTTCAGCTCTCTTCTTCAGATGCAGTAATACAGAAAATAGGTAACACAGAGGCATCTTATAGATATCCAGGTGCATTGAGAACAATGGGGGAGGTGGAGTCCGGTACTTAAGACCTAATGACGACCATTGAGTAGGAGGTGAGAATGGGTGAGCAAAGTAATTTACCTTTGGTAGTGAGACAGCCACTCCAAGTCTCTGTTTAAACCCAGTTTGAATGTGTCAAGTTTGCAGATCATTTCTAACTCAGCAGTTTCTCTTTGAAGTCTGTTTTTGGAGTTTTTTGGAAAAGTACAGCAACTTTCAGGTCAGAGACAGAATGCCCTGGGGAATTAAAGTGTTCTCCCACTGGTTTATGGCTGTTGTTATTTTTTATGTCTGATTTGTGTCCATTTATCCTTGTGCGTAGTGATAGTCCAGTTTGGCCAATGTACATGGTAGAGGGGCATTGCTGGCACATGATGGCATATATAACATTAGTGGATATGCAGGTGAATGAGCCCCTTATGGTGTGATTGATGTGGTTAGGACCAGTGATGATGTCATTAGAGACGATGTGTGGGCAGAGCTGACAATGGGGTTTGTTGCAGGGATAGGTTCCTGGGTAGGATTTTTTGTAGGGTGTATGGTTGCTGGTGAGTATTTGTTTCAGGTTGGGGGGCTGTCTGTAAGCCAGGATGGGTCTGCCGCCCACTGCCTGAGCGAGAGATGGATCATCTGCTAGGATAGATTGTAGATCTTTAATGATGTGCTGGAGAGATTTTAGCTGGGGACTGTAGGTGGTGACCAGTAGGGTTCTGTTGTTTTCTGTGTTGGGTCTGTCCTGTAGTAGGTGACTTCTGGGTACCCGTCTGGCTCTGTCAATTTGTTTCTTTACTTCTCCAGGTGGGTATTGTAGTTTTAGGAATGTTTCATAGAGATCCTGTAGGTGTTTATCTCTGTCTAAGGGATCAGAGCAACTCCGGTTGTATCTTAAGGCTTGGCTGTAGACAATGGATCGTGTAATGTGTCCAGGGTGGAAGCTGGAGATATGCATTGCGGTCAGTTGGTTTTCAGTATAGGGTGGTATTAATGTGCCCATCCTTTATTTTTATTGTAGTGTCCAGGAAGTGGATTTCTTGTGTGGATTGGTCCAGGCTGAGGTTGATAGTGGGATGGAAATTATTAAAATCCTGGTGGAAATCTTCGAGGGACTCCTTTCCATGGGTCCAGATGATGAAAATGTCATCAGTGTAGCGTAGGTAAAGAAGAGGTGTTCGGGGACGAGTTTTGAGGAAGCGTTGTTCGAGGTCAGCCATAAAAATGTCGGCATACTGTGGGGCCATGCGGGTTCCCATAGCTGTGCCACTGACTTGGAGGTATAGATTGGTTCAAAATCTGAAGTAGTTGTGGGTCAGGACAATGTCACAAAGTTCAACTGTGAGGTGTGACATATGATCATCTGGGAGAGTGTTTTTGATGGCTTGAAGTCCATCTTTATGTGGAATGTTAGTGTAGAGAGCTTCTACATCCATAGTGGCTAGGATGGTATTTTCTGGGAGATCACTGATGGGTTGTAGTTTTTTCAGGAAGTCAGTGGTATCACGAAGATAGCTAAGAGTGCTGGTGGCATAGGGCCTGAGGAGAGAGTCCATATAGCCAGATAGATCTGTAGTGAGAATGCCAATGCCTGAGATGATAGGGCGTCCAGGATTCCCAGGTTTGTGGATCTTGGGTAGCAGATAGAATAACCCTGGTTGGGACTCGGGGTGTGTTTCTGTGTAGATTTGTTCCTGTGTTTCTTTAGGGAGTTTATTAAGTAGATGTTTTAGTTTCTTTTGGTATTCTTCAGTGGGATCGGACAGTAGTGGCTTGTAGAATGTGGTGTTTGAGAGTTGTTTTACCGGACTCCACCTCCCCCATTGTTCTCAATGCACCTGGATATCTATAAGATGCCTCTGTGTTACCTATTTTCTGTATTACTTCACCTGAAGAAGAGAGCTGAAGTCTCTCGAAAGCTTATGTCTGCAAATATTAAATTTCTTAGTCTTTAAAGTGCCACAGATCTCTTGTTGTTTTTGCTGTATACAGACTAACACGGCTACCCCTCTGGAACTTAACTGAATAAAGCTTATCTTAATTACATAAGGTTTGTTCAGTTTATTACAGAATATTGCCAGTCTGTCACAGTGAAACCTTTGAATCTGGAGGTTGTAAACAGTACTGAAATAACTATATGACAAGTGACTGCTGCCAGAGGTGTAAGAAAAGCCTTCATTTGCAATAAAAAGGCACTGTGATATAAACTGTGGTAACCAGAACACATAAATCTAATCCCAGTTTTGCTGCTTATTTAGGGCTTGTCTACACAGCATGTTAGTGTGTGGCAAGCTTATGCACTGTAGATTCACACCCTGGCTTGCTGTGCAATAACAACCTGAGTAGACAAGCCCTTGATGTATGACCTTAAGTGTTGAGTATTTTGTGTCTTACCTTATTGCCTAGGTTGCTATAGCAATAGAGCTTAGCTTGTTGCCATAGCAATAGAGTTAGACTATTAGGGGATAGCTCAGCCAGTCCTGGCTGGTTTTTAATGTAGTTGAATAAAGACTTTTCATGGGTTTGCATCTCTCTGTGTTCCATGCTGATTTGTCTCTGAATACAAGTACTTTCCAAGGATTTAACATAACAAAAGTGGCAACAAGAATGAGATGGACCTGTGCTGCACCAGCAAAGAAGTAAAAGTCAATGGAAGAAAAAAAACCTTTTTGCTGTTTTGGGGGCTGGGCTGTTTACACTGATGGTTCAAACTGAGACTAAAACAGGCTCTGCTTTGTTCTGACCAAAGTGAAGCAAACAGATTGGGAACGGAGAAAAGCAGTGCTAGTGAATGGAAATCACCAGCAATTGTGTGTGAATGACCCCAACATACATGAATAAAAGACACTAAAAGACAAGAGAAAAAAGGGGATAGAAAAAAAAAGGGAGGAGAGACAGCAAAGGGCCCCTGGGACCTTTTGATGAAACTCTAAAGAAATGGAACTCATATACTGAGCATTTTCATCTTTTTGTTATTGCAAATGAAATTACAGATGCAAAGAAGGTGCCCACTTTCTTAAGTGTTATAGGACTTAAAACCTATACTTTACTGTGCAGCTTAATGCATCCTAATAAGTCAGACAAAATCTTACAGTGACATTGTGAAAATCCTGGAGGCACATTTTTCTCCAAAACCGCTGGTAATTCCAGAGAGATTTAGGTTCCACAAAAGGAATCAAGAAGAAGATGAAACAATTGTGCAATGTGTAGCAGCTCTGAAGAAGCTTGCTGAGCACTGTGAATTTAATGATGTGTTAAATGACAGCCTACATGATAGGTTAGTGAGTGGTCTGCACAATGAAGCAATACAGAAGCACCTATTGACAGAGGCTCAGCTACCTGGCAGAAGGCCATTGAAATTGCAATCTCTATGGAGCTGGTCACAAAGGAAGCCCAACAGCTCAGTGCATCAACCAGAGTGCAGAAGGTGTCACAAGAACCTACCCACAAGACAGTAGAGAGCCGGGAATGTTACCACTGTGGAAAGCCAGGTCATCAAAATGCTGGTGCGACCTAATGTGAATGCGACCTAATATGTCGACAGTGTGGCGAAAAGGGACACATTGAGCGTGCCTGAAAACAAAAGAAAGACGAGTCAAACAGAACAGGCAAACCAGAGGAAAAAAAGCCTGCTGCCTGCGGACCAAAAAGGAAAATCTGCATGCGATAGAGCAGACTCAGGATGAGCAAAGTGACACCCAGTCAGAAGAAGAAGTGCAACCCCATGTCTTATCCATGGTAGTTGGCTCACATGAATACTGGGTAATCCCACTGTTGGAAGGTAATCCTGTATGCATGGAACTGGACATCGGTGCAGCAGTTTTGCTGGTCTCAGACATTGTGTATATGGAGACGCTAAAGCATCTCCCGATTAAGCCAACAAAAATTGCTGTGAAGAGGTAAACTGGAGAAGTTGCACCCATGTTGGGCACTACTGATGTTAATGGGGAGCTCAATGGACAGTCTGTTAAATTGCCACTGTTTGTGGTGGAAGACAATTACCCAGCCTTAATGGAAAGGTCATGGTTTAGGAAGATCCAGCTGAACTGGGCAGAAGTGCACAGGATGGCTAAAGAAGAAACAGGTCTGACAGCTGTATTAAAGAAACATGCTGCTGTTTCTGGAGAGGACCTGGGAAGTATGAAGGGAATCACTGTGAAATTGATTAAGTCTGACAGACAACCAAAATGTCTGAAAGCCAGAACTGTGTCATATGCCATCAGGCCAAAGGTTGAAGTGGACCTGGAGCGCTTGGTCAAAAATGGAGTCCTAGTACCAGTTACCTAGAGCCAATGGGCAATCCCAATCGTTCCAGTATTGAAGAAAGATGGCTCCATTCAGATTTGTGGGGATTTTAAGGTCACTGTTAACCCGGTGTTATGTGCAGAGCAATACCCTCTTCCCCACATCGATGACCTCTTCGCTGGCTTGGCTGGTGGCCAAAAGTTCAGCAAGATTTATCTGAGTCAGGTGTATTTACAGATGCACGTCGATGAGAAGTCCCAAGAGCTGTTTACTCTCGTGACGCATAAAGGTCTGTACCAATACTGTCACTTGCCCTTCGGAATAACGTCTGCTCCAGCTTTGTTCCAGAGGGCTATGGATCAGATCTTCAGTGGCTTGCCAGGAGTCCAGTGCTATCTTGACGACATCCTGGGCACTGGCAAGAATGAGGATCACCTTAAGAACTTAGAGACTGCCCTACAAAGACTGAAAGAGTATGGCCTATGAGTCCGCAAAGACAAATGTGAATTCTTCCAGCCATCTGTTGAATATTTGGGATATATTATAGATGCTACTAACCTTCATAAGGCTCCTGCAGAAGTCAAGGCTACTGTGGAAGCTCCACCTCCTCAAAATGTAAGCCAACTTTGCTCTTTTTTAGGTCTATTGAACTATTATGGAAAGTTTATTCCACAGTTAGCAACACTACTAAAACCACTACATGAACTCATTGGTTAGAACAAGGTCTGGAAGTGGACTGAAGCCTCTGATGTTGCATTTAACAAGGCTAAACGTGCATTGCTAAATTCAGAGGTTTGACGCATTTTGATGCATCCTTATCTCTACAGTTGGCCTGCGATGCCTCCCCTTATGGAGTGGGAGCGATTGTGTCACACACGATGCCTTCAGGAGAGGAGAGACCCATTGCTTTTGCCTCATGTACCTTAAGCAAAGCAGAAACTAACTGTGCCCAAATCGAACGTGAAGCACTGGGAATTGTTTTCAGAATTTGGAAATTTCACCAGTACCTGTTTGGATGGAAGTTCACACTTCTCACCAACCATCGACCTCTAACATCAGTTTTTGGACCACGCACAGGCATTCCACCATTGGCTGCTAGCTGTATGCAACGATGGGCATTGTTGCTTTCTGCACACACACATGAGATCAAATATCAGAAATCCACTCTGCACTGCAACACAGATGGTCTCTCAAGGCTGCCTTTACCAGTTAAACATCAAGATATTGGCCAGAAAGAAATCTGCTGCTGTGAACAGGTAGAGAACACACCCATCACTGCTACTCAAGTAAAGAAGGCAACTTGCGTTGATCCAGTACTGTCTCAAGTTATGAACCTAGTGATGCATGGAACATCTCTATGGGACTCTCAGATCTCACCCAACCTTCTTCCCAAATGTCCAGGAGAATGGAGTTATCAATCCATTCTGGTCGCTTGTTGTGGGGGATGCGCATCATTATTCCACCACTACTGAGATCACAGATGTTAGAACAGTTACATTCAGGTCACTGTGGAATAGTGCGCATGAAAGAAATTGTATGAAGCTACTTTTGGTGGCATGGCCTGGAGACTACCATTGAAGAGAAGGCAAGAGCTTGTACTTCATGTCAGAGTGTGAGGAATGCGCCTCAGTTGGCGCCCCGACACCCATGGACTGGCCTGAAAACCCGTGGCAGCATATTCATGTTGATTTTGCTGGCCCAATTGAAGGAAGCATGTTCCTGGTTGTTGTAGACGCCCACTCTAAATGGCCAAACATCTCTGTAATGCCATCCACTACTGCTGAAAGAACTATCCAGAAATTGCGTGAAATCTTTAGTTGTTTCAGTCTGCCAGAACAACTTGTGAGTGACAACAGACCGCAGTTCGTCTCTCAGGAGTTTGAAAATTTTATGAAAGCAAATGGGATACGTCACATCAGTTCAGCACCGTATCATCCATCCACCAATGGACTAGCTGAAAGGTTTGTGCAAACCATGAAACAAGCTTTAAGATCTGCACATGACATTCGTCCATTCAAAAGCGTCTGGACACCACCTTACTATCCTACAGAAACACACCTTATGCTACGACCAAAGCATCCCCGGCCTTTCTAATGATGGGACGACAGCTGTGCACTTGCTTTGATCTGCTGAAACCTGCCAAAGCATGACAAGTTGTACAACATCAACAGCAAAACCTAGTCATCAAACGTGTACACAGAGCAAAAGACCGAATTTTTAGTCCTGGAGAGCCTATCCTAGCTTGGAACTATGCTTCTGAAGCTAAATGGGTCCCTGCTACAGTCATTGCCCAAACAGGACCTGTTTCCTACACTGTCCAGACTGCAGATGATCTCACTGGCAGTGGCATGTAGATCAGTTGTTGCCAGGTCATACATGTCCCAAGGACACATCTCCAGTTGAACTTCCTGACCTCACCATTACAGGTGAGATATCATCAAGTCAAGAGTCACCCGTTCCTGACTCCCCTTCTCCATCCATCTCTGCAGCAGATACAGCCCCCTTCCGTATTTGAGCAAATACAGCATCCTCACCTGTTCAAGCTACGAGTCCTGAGCCCATTGTTAGAACCGCACCAATAATACCTTCTGGAGCAAGAACACCAGAAGTCTGCCATAATCCACCTAGAGAGAGAAGGCCTGCTCAACAGCTGGATCTTTAGCTAGGGCAAAACCATGTTACAGGACAGAATAATCCCCGGGGTTTAGCTGGGAAATGAAGCAGTCTACCCTCATTCCCTAGTTTAGTGATTGATCTGTTAAATGGGCATTTTCATTAAGGGGAGAGGAATATGTTGTGTATTTTGTGTCTTGCCTTATTGCCTAGGTTGCTGTAGCAACAGAGCTTAGCTTGTTGCCATAGAAATAGAGTTAGACTATTAGGGGATAGTTCAGCCAGTCCTGGCTGGTTTTTAGTGTAGTTCAATAAAGACTTTTCATGGCTTTGCATTTCTCTGTGTTCCATGCTGATTTCTCTCTGAATACAAGTACTTCCAAGGATTGAACATAACATTAAGCAAATCACTTAACTTCTCTGCATCAGCTTCATCAAGTGCTTACCTATTTTACAGAGGTGTTGTGTGGCTTGATGTCTGCATAGTATTTGAGAAAGTAAAATACTGTTTTATGGGTTCAGGAATGATAATTCAGTTTCAGTTACTGGAAATCTGGAGCATGAACAATCTTCTTTTAACAAAGTTTCAGTCACAGGAGTTGACTGACTCAGCAGCACACTGAATTATAATCTCCACACTTCAGAGTATGGAGCATCATCCCAGTTACTGCCATGTTAACTCAGAGTAGCCATGTCAATAAAACCCTAAGAACTATGACTAAACTCTGCCTGGATATGTATTTGATGCCATCTATATGTAGGAGGCCTTGCAACTGCAGATCAAAATGTTTTGGACTGTGTCCAGTGCATAGTATGTGTTGTTTTGTTGTTTTAAGAGAATATTTTTAAAGAGTTAGGCCTTGTCCACACACACAAATTGAGAAACTGATGTAGTTAAATTGATGCAGGCCCCTTGCCTACACTGTGTCATTCCCAGCATAGACCAGTTGCCTTAGGACACCTGCTTGCTTTCTCTTCAGAGATGGCTCAGTTTAAAAAGTGCCATATATTGATGTAGCTTAAGTCAATTCTTTGTTGTCTACATGCCATTTTAACTAAAGTAGTACCATTTTAACTAAAGCAGTGATTTAAATAAATGTAGATGAACTCACAGAAAAAGCTGTATGGACCTCTTAATTCATCTGAAACCTGACACATCAATTTATCTTAAATTGATTAGGAATAGATGGAAGATAAGATAAAATGAGGCACTGTTAAACTGAAATGAGTGTGTGTACACAGAGCTTTGCGCTGGTTCAATTCAGGCCCTGTATACACTACCACTTAGGTCAGCAAAATTGATGTCACTCAGGGATGTGAGAAAAACATGTGGCAGTGTGCACAGCGCTAGGTCGATGGGAAGGCTTCTCCCACTGACATAACTACTGCCTCTTGTTGAGGTGATGTTATTATATCAACAGGAGAGTTCTCTCCTGTCAGCATAGAATGGCTACACAAACGATCGTACAGTGGCGAAGCTGCATCGGTACAGCTGTGCCGCTGTAAGCTTGCTAGTGTTGACATGGCCTAAGTCTGTTTAAAAAACCATTTAAATTCAGCCAGAGTGATTTCTTATGTAGACAAGGCCTCAGTAGATATAAAGTGCTGTTAAATCACTTTAAGAGTGTCCACATAAGGGGGTTGTGCCTATTTAACTACTTCAATGTCTAAATTGAAGTAATTAAATCAGTTCAACTTTCATGTGTAGACAAGGCTTAAGTTTTAGGTTTGCAAAACAATGAGCAACTGGCTCAGAAGAGTCAGTGTTCTTTTAAAGGCTTTCCATGCAAGGAAAGAGACAGCTACAGAGTTTACACAGGTCTACAGCCATGAGGTTGGTCGTTTCTGTGGCAGATCCAAACAACTGAAAGAGATTTCAGAGATTTATGTTGTTTCTTCACAGACCAGCACTGTGGAGGGGAACTTGGAGATTACACAGGCTATATCGAGTCTCCCAATTACCCCGGAGATTACCCAGCTAATGTGGAATGCATTTGGAATATAAATCCACCCCCGAAAAGGCGAATACTTATTGTGGTTCCTGAGATATTTCTTCCAATTGAAGATGAGTGTGGTGATGTTTTAGTAATGAGAAAAAGTGGTAAGTTGCCATTCATGTGTCATTCAAATATTTATAGCAAAGTGTCTGAGTGGAATGTCCATATGGAATGGACAAAGTCCAAAAATTATTTTTTCATCGGCTCAATCCGACATTATTACAAGCACTTTAGAGTGAACTGGTACAGCAAGTTGTGACTAGTGCTAAGACAGAATACTTTAATAATAAAGTCTATGTGTTAATTATCATCAGAATAATGTCTTGAATAAAGGCACATAATGTCAGCTTGTCTGGTCAGATCTGCAGGCAGCATAAATCCATGTAGCTCCGTGGAAGTCACAGGAGTTGTGACAATTTACACGGTTGAGGAGCTGGACAATCATCTCTAAAATTATTCTCATAAATTTACAGTCCAATTATTATGTCTGTGCAGTAGTGAAAAAAAAGAGGTTGTTAATTTCACTAGATATTGTTCTGTTTCCCAAAACTTTCCTGGAATTTCTGTTTAGCCTACAGAGAAATGCCATGACACCTCCCAGCCCCTATGATTTTGTAATGCTTAACACAAGCAGCATCAGGCCTGGTCAGTACTGGCTTGGAGGTTCACATTCAGTACCTAGGTTCTTCAGGAATTGGTATTAGCAAGAAGAATATCACATATAGAATTGCTGAGTCAGCATGATGCCATGAAGCACTGTGCTTCTTGAGCAGTTTCCTTATGGATGAGATGTAAAGCCCAAGTGTTTGCCTCTTGTAGGCATTAAGGATCCAAAGGCAAGGGCAAGGATGTTAACCCCAGAGTCTTCTGACCAAAGTCATGGTGAAAGTATTTAAAACTATCCTTAATTCTCTGCTGTTACTACTGCTTAATTCCCTGGTTATCTGATTCTGACTGTGTGCGCCCCATGTGTGTCATCCACACATTGTCTCTCATCTCAAACTTTGGGTCTACAACTACAGCGGCACAGATGCACCACTGTAGCGCTTTAGTGAAGACACGACTATGCCGACACAAGATTTTCTCCCATCAGCATAGTGAATCCACCTCTGCAAGAGGCGGTAACAATGTCAATGGGATCAGCTGTCCTGTCAACAAAGTGCTGTCTACACCAGGGGATAGGTTGATATAACTACATCACTCAAGGGTGCGGATTTTTTATATCCCTGAGTGATGTAGTCATACCCACGTAAGTTGGTAGAGTAGACCTGGCCTTAGGGCAGGTTTGTCGGTTTCTTATATGTTTGTACAATGCCTAGCACAGTATGGACTCTAGGTGTTACTTCAATACAACTAATAAGTAATAATAATAATACTAGTTTCAGTTCTTTACTTCCTATTCTAAATTGTTATGTAGCATTGTTGTGTGTTGTTACATAGATGCCACAGAAGTGGCCGCTTTTCAGTAAAGTGTAAGATTTTCTGTGTATATAAAGATTGAGAAGTGCTTTAAGCTCCTTCCAGGAGGAAAGTCCCTATATCAATATATGATCTTCTCCCATACTAACAATGTATTGTTCTTTACTGTGCATTCCAGTCACTGATTCCCCTCATTGAAAATAGTGAGGTGGAGGTCCGTTTGGTTAATTTCTCTACATCTGAAGTTGGGACTACAGATGGGCTACTGTCATCTAGCCTTCCCCGCTTCAAATCTTTCCTTAAGCTTTCAGTTTCTGTTTACCTTATTATTAACTCTTTACAAAGCACCGAGGGTTTGGCTTCACTATGGTGCAAAATCAACACCACAGCCATCGATGCAGTAGCATCAACTGAGCAGATCTGGTGAAGACACACTCAGTCGATTGCAGAGCACTCTTCCGTTGACTCCGGTACTCCACCAAAATGAGAAGCGAAAGCTATGTTGACAGGAGAGCATCTTTCGTCGACATAGCGTAGTGAAGACAGCATGGCTGCTTGATGTAAGGTACATTGACTTCAGTTATGTTACTCTAGAGTACCTTACATCGACCTGGCCGCATAGTGAAGACGTGCCTGAAGAGGCATAATGTCTGAAAGATGCAATTTATAAATCAGCTGTATTGAGTAACAGTCTATTTTAATTAGTAAAATAGTTTCAACAGCTTTTGATACTTAAGGATTTATATTTACAGTCCTGTATCTCTGTTTAATATAAAACAAGTTCTTACCTGCTCTTTTTAGAAGAATGATTTTATAATTAACCAGATCACTCTGTAAGAGCCAAAAAATTGCCATACCAGAACAGCCTAATGGTCCTTCAAGTTCTACATCCTGTTTTCTACACTGTTCAATGGGGTGTGTTTCAGGGCAAAAACTTTCACTGCCAATAATGCTCTGATATTAACAGCAATACTAAAATATGGAAGGAAATTTCTTCATGATCCCAACTAGTGATCAGCTTATGCCCAGAAGTATGAGAACAGTTCTTAAAATGTTTATCCTAGCTCATGTAATCTCACATGCTATTTTTATTATGGAAGTGCCGATCAAAGTTCCTTAGTTAAAACTGAACTGAATTTTGTTTTTCAAGCAGGAATTCAACTATTTTATTAGAATATTGCATGTCCTCCCCAAGATTACAGCATTTATTCTTTGAATAAAACCTTAACTCTGCCCTGTAGTGACCCCATAAAAAAAGAAAAAATGAAAAACGTTAATGTAATTAAAAATCAATTTAATCTAATCTGGGACTACAAGCACTCCTATATGCTAATCATAATTGTATGGTTATTGCATAGCATCACTACAGGACAGAGTTAAGGCCATTGGGAGCTTTAACTATGCATTTCTGTACCTTAGCATGTTTGACTTTCTCTTGCATTCCACCTTGCCTCTGAATTTCTTCATTTTATAAGACTTGTTTTGGTGATAATTGCAGTATTCCTGTAATGTAGTTACCCTTAAGTTATTATAGGTCCTCAGTCTTAATTCCAATTTAACATAGATTCTATCTGGGAACTCATTTAGAGCCTGATTCAAATCCTACTGAAGTTAATGGAGCTTTTTCCACTAACTTCAGTAGGAGTCGGATTAGCCCCATAAAACAATTCTTTTTTTAAATTTACTACAGTAAGGTATTTGCCTGTATTATCCTGTGAATATGAATTCAACAGGTCACTTTTAAAATAGGTAAAAAGGCCTACCTTTTAAACGCTGGCTTCACCATAGGGTTGCCATCTGCCATGTTATTTCTGGGATCTGAGGCACTGTCACTGCTTCCTGAGGTGTATGTGGGGTCCTTTCTAGGTCCCCAAAATGTAATTTGATATTGCATTGCATTGTGGTGATGTTGTGCTCTAAAATCTAATGTGAGGGCCAATCTTGTGCCATTAGACTATGTTGGGAGTCTTACCAGCTTGTCATTGATTGTGAGCTCTTTGGGTCACGGATTGTCTCTTTTTTTTAATACGTTTGTTAAGTGTTTAGCATAATGGGACCATAACATTTTCTGAAAAAGAACAGTTCTGTCGAAATCAAAATGTTCTGGAGGAACACGCCAATTTTGACAAAACTTTTTATAGGAAAGTTACTAAATGATTCATGATCGAAATGGAATATTTTCCTTTTGACTTTCTTGTTTTGTTTTGACTTTTCTATTTCATTTTGGCTTTAATATTTAATACTTTATAAATATTGTATATTATATCACAGTGGTTTGATACTGAAACAAAATGTTTAATTAAGGTTGCTTTTGATGCTTCTGAAACAAAACTTTTGGAATTTCCGTTGCACAAAATATTTCAAAATTTCTCCTTTTGATCCATATTTGGGACAAAAACAAATTTTGAAATGTCTGACCTTCCCACAGGATGGAGATTCCATTTTTGATCAACTCTAATAATAATAATTTTATGTTGCCTCCTGCTATTTGCCTATTAACCCTGCCATAGTCTTCTGGGTTTCCCCTTCTGTGCAGAAAATAATGGCATATTTTCTATCCCAAGAATATTAGCTCCCTTAAAGGGAAAATATGAATGAATGAGAGTGCTATAAGTGTGACATCTCTGCTCTCCAGGAAAGGAAAAGGAAATGTTATGTTACAAAGATGTTTTATGTACTTATTTAATTTTCTAGCCTCCCCTACGTCAATTACCACATACGAAACATGTCAGACTTATGAGAGACCAATAGCATTTACCTCCAGATCACGAAAGCTATGGATTCAGTTCAAATCAAATGAGGGAAACAGTGGGAAAGGATTTCAAGTCCCGTATGTGACATATGATGGTAAGACTGGTGTCATTTTCCATCTCTGTGTTATATCTGAATTCAGAAGGCTGTTGCTGAATCTATCTTGTACTGACTGGAGGGGAAAAATAGGAGGGATAAAGACATGACTCATTTTTTGTTTATTCGGTGAATTATTCCAATGCTGATTGTTGAAAGTTTTGGGTCTTCTTCCACATTTTTTCCTTTTCTTTTCTTTAGCTCTATATGGTGATTTATTACCTTTTCTTATTCCTTATTCCAACAAAATATACACAGAACCCTTTGAGTCTGAGCCTTCTGCCATTGAAATCAATGAGATTCTTTGTTAATCACTGTTTATCATAATGATGAGAATACTATTGATTATAGCTCTTTTATTTATAGAAAGTCAATTCACGACAGCATATTGGTACCCAATAAAATATAATTAAAAATATGACTTAGCTGAAAATCAAAACTAGCATAGAAAAATAATTCCTATGGAAACTGAAATCTCCAATAACTTAACCAGCTCTCATTTGCAACATACAATAAAGAAAATTATGAACAACTCTCATAAAACTAACCAAAGTCTTAATCTTCATCTGAAAATATGTCAAAGATGCCTCTTCGGCATATATATATACAAGGGGAAATTTTACTTTTTAAAAGTATGGAGGAATTTCTTTAGCACACCTCATTTCCCAAATACTAATGCAATTTTCTGAATTGTTAGTCAATCTGGAATTAGGTTGGTGATGGGAGAGGTGATTTAAAGGTCAAGAGGTGAGATGGCCGGGAGGCACAGGACTGGGAGTCAGAAGTCAAGGAGTCTATTCCTGGCTGTGCCACTGACTTTCTATATAACCTTGGCAAGTCATTGATTATCTCTGTGCCTTAGTTTCTTTCTCTGTAAGATGTAGATAATAATACTTACCTGCCTCCTAATGGTTTTGTGAAGCTAAATGAATATAAAAAAACTAAGAAACTCAGTTGGAAGAAAGTATAGAGCTCAAAATATTAAGTTGATTATATTAAATTGCAGTGGTATTGGAGACTCTGAATGAGTATAAAACAAAATTTGCTTCTCAAATGCTTTCTGGGTAGTTAACAGTTGTCTGGATACTAACCTCTGTGATGGTATCACAAACTGTTGCTTACCAGCTCCTTTTCTGTTTATTTTTCAGAGGATTACCAACAGCTGATAGAAGACATTGTTCGAGATGGACGATTATATGCATCAGAAAATCATCAAGAAATTCTAAAAGTATGTCCACTTTGTTTTAGCTAAGCAAGGCCAACTGTTCAGTTTACTGACACATAGGTAGAATATTTTAGCACTAAAATAAAAGTCCCAGTTCTAGCTAGCTAGCATCACTGAGTCTGTTGATCACCATGTTCAGGAATTAGAACTATCACTTCTACAGCTTCAGCATTTTTATTAAATCCAGGTGTGTAGCTTTGAATCAATACTGTCTTGTCATGCCCATGAAGCAAATTAGATCGAATAGGCTGTATTGTTAATTTAGCGCCTATTTAAGGCTCCAATTCAGCAAAGAATTTAAGCATGTGACTAACTTTAAGCATGAGTAGTCTCTAATGGGACTAGTCACATGCTTAAAGTTAAGTACCATGCTGAATGAAAGCCTAAATGAGGTGCTCAGTTATATACTAGTAGCTTAGTAGAAGAGTCAATCTATCAAGAAAAGATATTGTTTGAACAGCACTCTTCAGTGTGAATCTGGCACTTGTTTAAATGAGTCACTGAGTTAGATTTATATACATGTAAAAAAATTATCTATCCAAATAATTGTCTTTTCTCAACAAGATTCACCCACACCCCAGCATCTCACACTGCTAAGAAAGTGGACTTGTTTTTTTAAAAGGGTAGAAGAGGAATGTTTAAAAGCCACAGCAAACAAAGAAATGCAAAAGACAAAGCCCAGTGTTTCTGCTTTAAAAACCAAAACCTGTAGGAGTAAATACATGGCCTGGAGTGACAGGAATTATTATGCCAGAGAAAGGGAAGAGATTGCAAAGGCCAAATCATTGTTACAGATAAGGTGAAAAACCCCTATCACATGTTCAACAAAACCATGCCCAGCGTTCTCCAGGCAAATTGCTAGAAGCTGCCAAAATCCTGTAGTTCCATCTTATAAAGCATTTTGTTAATTATTATGATTGTGTCTCCCCTGAAGGTATCTTTTATATTACAACCTGCTTGCAATGACTTAAAGCAATAAATATTACAGAAACTTCATAAAAAGCAGTTGCTGTATATGTACAGCTGCCACCTCTCAAACATTAATAAGACTAGTTTGAAGGTGTGACCCCTCCGTGCCGAGGGTAGCCCACCTGAAAATGCCAAGGTCTGGGCAGGCTGCAAAAGGAGACAAAAAGCAGGTTCTCCCAAACTGGTGGATAACACCGCAGTTAGATTCACCAAACAGTCACAAACAGTGCTCCTGATCCCCACACTAGTTATCAAGAAGCTAAAAACAAGAAGGTATACAGCCCCCTAATTTGCATTTCAGTCTCTGGTCCCCAGTTAACAACTAGGTCTAGTAAAGCAATAAGTCATTTAAAACTCTATTCCCTTCATCAAAAATGTTCTCTTGGTCCCCAAAGGGTCAGCCATGTTACCAGATCAATATAAGTTTGGATCTTACCCAAAATACCACGCTGCCAGCCAATCCTTTAGTAACTAAAACTAGAGGTCTATTATAAAAGGAAAGAAACAAATGAGAAGAGAAATGTTAAATGGTCAAAAGCAATCAGATACATACAAATGACTTCAAAGTCCATATATATTAGAGTCTCAGTATAATGGTGCAGTTTGCAGGCTTGTACAGTTCCTCTGTTATACATCCAGTACCTGGATGGGGCTTAGTCCTGTGTTTCACAGCTTCAGTTGTAGCTGAGTTGATCCAGAGGTAGGAAGCAGGAATGAAGACAAGATAGGGATGGTGCAGCTAGCTTTTATGTCCCTTTGCCATTTGGCTTATGCCAAACACAGCCAAACAGCACATGGCATGGAAAAGCCTCAGAGTCCCCTATCTATAGGCATGCCCTGGTGTCTCATAAAGTGTAGCCCTGGGTTCGTTCACTGGATTCACTGTACATTTGAGGTACATTTGAGGCCTTGATGGGCCGTTAAGCAGGCTTAGTGCTGCTGCCATCCTGTCTGTGGTGTCACCCAGAAACACAGCCCAAGTTTGAAATACAAATATACCATACGTATTTAGAACTTACAATACAAAATTGATATAAATGTGCTTTGCAGTCTCAGCAAATCATGACTTTTCCATCAGTACCTTGAACGGCATATCCTATACAATATCTATTGCAATTCTGTAATACTGGTATCAGTAATATTATAAATGGTCACTCATATGCCAGATAGCATCACAGAAGGTACCAGTAAATTAGATTTGTGTCACCTCCATTTACTTTGATTTATTTAATTTTTTTCCTGTTTCTTCTTCCTATCTTTTGTATTGCATCAGAGTGGCAGATGACACTGTCCAGTTAAGGCTCTGAGGTCAGGCTAGGTAAATTTGAGTCAGATACATTATGATCTTTAATCACTGGTGTAAATTGGTGCTGTTGGCATCTTTGCATGTCAGTTTTGCCTGTCCTCACTCAGACATCAGGAATCTCCACTGACATAAGAAAATTAAAAAAAAAAGACAACAAAATAACTGGCAACCCCCTGCATTCATAGGCCCAATTAACATATCTTGTATGCTTCTGCAGTGACCAAACAGTGACACTTGAGACAACCCAGTCTTTCCACCTCTGTCTGTCTCATGCCACATTTAGCTGTGAGGATCTCTGGTTTCAAGCAATGAATTTCCTTACGGGTTTGGTCCACTCCTTCAGACCTCCATTTGAACTCAGTTGTTGTCAACTCAGTGATTCTGAGGGGCTGATTGAGACAAACTCTTTTTTCAGAGTTGTTTCTATCACTGTGACTTTTTTTTACATGGAGAGGTAGTTAAGAGCTAGACTCACACTCATAGGTCGACAGCCCTGTGTTCAATATATTCAGACCAGCCCATATAATGTTTGGGGTTCCCTCATCTGCCCCCTGAGGGACATGCCGGGTAGTTCAGGATTAGAGGAGAAATATGCAAAACTTCCAGTCTGGGCTGGGATTTTCAAAAGTGTCCAAGGGAGTTAGGCACCAAACTCCCATCAAGTCAATGAGAGTTGACCATTTGAATCCCTTAAGCCAGTGGTTCTCAACCTTTCCAGGCTCCTGTACCCCTTTAAGGACTCTGATTTGTCTTGCATACCCCAAGTTTCACCTCACTTAAAAACTTGGGCTTCGACTTTCTGCCCTAGGTCCCAGCGAGTCTAACGTTGGCCCTGGAGTCCCATTAAAACGAACTCACTCACACTTTGAGAACTGCTTATATAGTCTATAGAACAGTATAAACAAGTTATTGTTTGTATGAAATGTAAATTGGTACTGACTTTGCTAGTGCTTTTTATGTAGCTTGTTGTAAAGCTAGGCAAATGTCTAGATCAGCTGATGTACCCCCTGGAAGACCTCTGTGTACCCCCGAGGGTATACGTACCCTTCACTGAGAGCCACTTAAGCACTTCTGAACATCCCTCCCTGATGTTTTGCGAGTAGTCGCAGGTGAAAGGTGACTACTTCTATGAATTTTATGATTTGATTTCACCTGTTCTTGGACCAAATTTTTTTTAACAAAATTGCAAAATTCTACTCTCTAGACAAAATTAAGACATTTCATGGACACATCCTAGGTTTATGGTCGACTTATCATTTTCACAACAAAACACATTTTTGCAGCAGAGAGATGCTTTTCCACTTGTCTTCAAGGGAAAAACTACAAGTGTTTCACTTTTTCACGATGGTGCTTTTCATCAGCAATCGAAATTTATGTCACCCGGCTCTAGTGTTTACAATGACCATGTAGTATATCCAACATCTCTATGGAGAGAAAAGTGCCTCAGCTATATTTCATTCTGTAATGGAGCTAATCCTGTAGGATAACAGAAGAAATGCTTCACTGGAATTTTGCTGGAATTACTGCAGACTGAGGAACACATTAAAGCTGAGAAGAAAGTGCTGGCTCCATTAGAAATGGCTAATTTCTATTGAAACATCTAATCAGGAAAATATTATGGACATTGGGTGTGTAGGATGTATAACACCTTTCAGAACAACTGAAGCTTTGGCAATAGATTCATGTCATAAAATACCTCTGAACTTGGATTTTTCTGGAAGGGGAGATCTGCTAAAATACCTACTGGTGTGGACTCCCTGGCTACATACCCAGGCCTCTTCCACTGTCCGCCTTCCAAATGTTCCTCTCTGCTAGTTCAACCACTCACCGTCCTGCCTTTCAGGACTTTCCAAAACCATTCTTGGAGTCTGCAGATTTAGCCTTCCATGAGTTCTTACAGAAGGGAAAAACTAGGGTAGTAGCTGAAGATAAAAAGCTTGCTGTGTTTAATATCAATGGGTTAGATACAGTAGTCTAATATGATGTATCGAGAGCAATGGTTCTCAACCTATTTATCATTGTGGGCCACATCCAATATTACCTGTACAGCCCTGAGAACGTCACGTGGGCCGCAGCTCTGTGCTAATTGGGCCGCAAGTCGCCCACAGGCTGCAGGTTGAGAACCACTGATCTAGGGTGATCTTTGTGGCTAAAACTTTAGAGTTACTGGTGACAGCAACTGTGCTCAGCTGATGTTACCCTTGATGCAAACCATCTATATGCCAAAGGCACACAGCCAGCTTGCAATCTAGTCAAGTTTTAAAAAATGAGACAAAAGTAGTTTCATGTCCTACTCCTGCCCTTGAGTTCTCTAGCCAAATTCTGTGATTTTTCACAACCAAATTTTCCTGTTTGTCTAAATGCTTTTTCAGTCCCATGTTGCTGTGTGAAAGACCCAAGCAAACAATAGGGGAAATAAACTAACTGACTATCTGGGCAAAATGTACAAAATAAAGAAACTGAAAAAATGTGGGGAAATGTCGGCTCCGTTTAGGTCAACAGGAAATTTGCCACTGACTTCAATGAAGCCAGAAATTCACCCTTTGGTTTTTTTCGAATCTCTTTAATTGACAGGAGGTGGTAACACTGTTTGATTTTTAAGTTGATAGTGTCTATTAAGTGGCTGCACTAAGAAGGCAACAATAGGCATTCATTCGCACTCCTAGTGGACCAAGAGATCAGAATGACAGCCTTCACTATTGTTTGTAGGCCAGATCCCCACCTGTAAAGGACAGATATACTTATCCTCTGTAAAAGTGTACTATTGCTTTCTACCAAATGCTTTGCTGAAGATGTAAAGAAAGATCCAGTACTGTCTAACACCTAGGAATGTCTATTAAATAGGAAACTCCCATGATGTGGCAGACATATAATACCTGTTTTCATTAAAAGAGGCCAGCTGCCTGCTGAAATGAAGACAAGTATTATCAGGAATAAAAAATACACTGTCTCACTCACAAAGGCTGTTGCTCTGGGTTCATGACACCTTACCTCTGTGCCAGCTTTTGTGCTACATTCCTCCGTATCAGGACGAGGATACCACACCATTCTCTTCCGAAGATCACCAGCCATGGAAGGTTCTTTATTACCCCAATATATAGCCAACCTCTTCAGGTCTGTATCCCCAGCTGAGCCTCCATCATGGGGTAGAGCTACTTCTCGCTATGTACCCATGAGATGTTTTCATGGAGGTGCTGGTCCATCATCTTTACCAACACCCCATTTTCCTGGATAAGGGTATGCCTGTAACCTAAGTCCATGAGGTTTTCCATTGACACTTTTCCCAGCCTGATGGATATCATGTGTGGCTGAATTCCAGTGTCATTCAGAAAGGACCCCAGGCTGCAAACCTGGCTGTAATAGCAACCCAGGTAATTGCACTCCATGATTAGGCAGTCTTGGCTGACATGCTCTGGCTTGCTGCATCAGAAGGACAGAAGTGCTCTCACTAGATTACAGGATTGACTGGAGCAGCTCTGCTAGAACCTGTGTACCCCCCTGTTTCAAGTTACTTGGGACTCTCTCCTGTCGAGAGCTTCCCTGAAACTCTCCAGATTGGGGTATACCTTCTTCTGGTCTTCCCCGATGGGCCACTCCTAGTCTGCCAGGCCATGCAGGCCACTTGGCTCCTTCAGCTACCATGATTTTCTGTATGAAATTAGTTTCTGGGCATAACCACCAGGCAGCAAAGTGCCATAGCCTCTGAGCCACCACCCATGGTCACTCTTTATGCAGGAATGGAACAGCCTTCAAATGGTGCCAGTACACCTCTGGAATTAGTCCCAGTCTATCTAAGATGGCAGCCTTCACCACAGGATACAAGCCGACCTGCTCATCATGCACCACTCGGTAGGCTCCCTGGGCCTCACCCATCAGAAACAGTGGTATGGGGGCTACCCAAGTAGATTCTTGCCAGCCCATTGCACTGGCCACTCATTCAAAGACACAGAGGAAAGGCTCCCAGTCATCCTGTGGCCCCAGTTTTGCCAGGCCAGGGAACAGCCAACCTGAACTATTCTTTCCAGTAGAAGTCAAAGTCCCCAGAACTCAGTGGCCTAGCTGCTTCCACAACCACTCTTGTTGTTATAATTGGGCGCTGCTGAGTGGCAAATTGTGCCCCTACTGTTTCTGCAGGATCTCCCTCAATTGCAGAAGTAGGTCTGGGTCTGTGGCTGCTGCTGTTCCTGCTGCCACTACAGCACAGCTATCTGCTGCTGCACCTTCATCAGCAGACATATCCCTTCCTCCATCTTTCCTGATTACTCAAACTGGTTGGAGCATGAATCAATACTCACAAGCTTTTGTTTCCCGTCACCTTTAGTGGCCGATCACCGGCCTACATACTCCACCATGTGCTATAGCATGCTCTTACCAGAGCACCCCCTTGTAGCACTGTGCAGTGCAGCAGCCACTCAGCCTCAGTTTCCCAGCTGACCTTCCTCTGCTCCATCCAGCCCCCAACTCCTTCTGGGTTCCAGTGACTTAACCTTCCAGTTACATCTTTTAAAGATCTACCCTCCCAGGCCACTAAAAGTCACAACGAGTTGAAGCAACATAAATTCTTCCCTTTCCCCTGGGAGATCTATTAGGCACCAGATTTCCCCACTTCCTGGCCCTAGCAGCTTTCTCTCCCACACTGAGAGCTCTATATCTGCTTTCTTTGTCTGCTTCTTCTGGCTGAGCAGGGCTCTTCTTGCTAAACCCCTCCTTGAAAGCCTGTCTCCTGCTCCATGTGTTCCTTTTTTGGGCTGACTGGGCCTTTGGTAGCCCATTAACCTCTCCCTGACTTGTGTGGAGATTTGTGTGCCCCATTAGTCCTGCACAAGGGTAGTAATATAGGGCCCGTCGTACTCCAGTGTAACTCCCTGGCATTACTCCTCATTTACACTTGTGTTCGGGCCCTCATCCAATGCCTGTTGAAGTCCCTGGGAATCTTTCCTTTGACTTCAATGGGTGTTGGATTAGATACCAAGCGAGATCAAAATTAACTTAGAAGCAGAGGACTGCTTCAAATCATGCCACGTCTGCGGTGACCAAAGCTCATTGTTGTATGCCAATAAGAGAGGGTGAGTTGATGTGTTCAGTCTTGTTCCTACAGAAGACATCACAAAATAACCACCAAGCACAACTAGCACTTTGAGGTCCAGTCCTGCAAGAATTTGTTCAATGGGATTTGAGGTCCCTCAGCCCCTGACTCACTTTAGTCACATGTATAAGGTTAAACATATGCCTAAGCACCGTGCTGAATCAGGGCATTAGCATCTTACAGGCTGAGATCCTTAGGGAACTTAATCCCTGAATAGGATGTGGAGACCAAACTACCCTCTTCTACATAGACAGAAGGCCCTTGTGGAAAGGGGTTGAGGTACACTGGGAGATCAGTGTAAAGTAGTTTGCAATACTTTTGCCCAGATTGTAATCATTTCCTGATTAACAAGATGCTTGATTGCATCAACCTGAAACCTACCACAAGCACTAATTACATTTGTTATAATGGAGAAGTTAGCAAATGGCCTATGGTTTAATATGCAACAGGCAACATGGACTCAACCATGCTTAAACTGCTCTGCCTAATAGCAGTTTTTGCCAAAGAAAATCAT
Source organism: Emydura macquarii macquarii (assembly GCF_026122565.2). NCBI lineage: Eukaryota > Metazoa > Chordata > Testudines > Chelidae > Emydura > Emydura macquarii. Next base: position 9,091,193 of record NW_027132342.1, on the reverse strand, counting down.
AATGAACATTGATTTTAAAAGTTGTGCAGAAACTAATTCAATCGAAATATGTGTCTAATATATACTTTGTCTCTCATAGGACAAGAAATTGATCAAAGCCCTCTTTGATGTATTGGCACATCCTCAAAACTATTTCAAATACACAGCACAAGAGTCAAAGGAGATGTTCCCAAGATCATTTATAAAGCTACTGCGATCAAAAGTTTCCAGATTTCTACGACCATACAAATAGCTTCCTAGTGATATTCAGTTTTGGGTTATTTTGCATTCCTGTCAAATATTGTATTGTCCTCCACAGTAGAAACATTTGCTAATTTGAAGGCTATTTTTTGCAGTCTTTATTTTCAATGATATATTGAAGAATCACTATAATGTTTTATAATCGTTAAAAGCCAATATTCTGAATGGGATTTTTACTTCAAAGAAGAATACTTGTGGATCCTTGAATGCATCCAATTGAAGATCCAAATTTGAGTCTGCACTAGTGTGTCTTCATGTTTCATTTGAAAATGTTTGTTTTAGAAAATATATTTTCTAAGCCTCTTTATTTTCTACCAAAAATAGTTTTCTTCTAAGCAAAGAAGAAACCTATTCAACCTGGCTCAAGAAACTACCTGCAACTTAGTATTGTGATAGAAAGGAAGATGTAGTATAAATACTATTTGGATTTTGAATTGCACTTGAACTTTATATTTGAAATTTTAGAAGAAAACAAAAAAAAATCTAAATTTTGTTATTTCCCATTTGTGATTTTGTGGAGACTTTGTTCTAGTATAAACCAAAAGAAAGAAAAAAGGAAAAAAAAAAAAAAGAAAAGAAAAAGAAAAAAAGGCTGTATAATTTTGTTTTATGGATTACACAAGACTGAATCTCATGCCCTAATGTTTTATCTGCCCTATTATAGCCTTCTTCAAAGGTCTACCACTACCTGTCTTGCTGCAGATGCAGTTATGGAATTTTGTATGCCATTTGGTCTCTTTGAAGACTTTCACTATAGGGTGGATGAGAAACAAAGGAAAAAAAGTAGTACTCCGTTTTTCTTTTCATTATTAGAGCATCTAATTAAGTACAATATATAAATATATAAATATATACTTCTATTTGTGGGTACATTAGTAATATTATCTTTAGTTACTGTAAATATTACTCATGCTTAAATTTCTACTCCCACGCACAGTATTTACTCATATCTATTTGTGACTTTGCTTAGATGATTAAATAACTTCTCCAAGTGCTTGTAACTTCTGTTTATCCCAAACTGAAGTCTCTTTGAATTTTATGATACAAGAAAAGAATAGCTTTTACTTAGACAATCTTGTCAAGCATAAATTATTCAGTGGAAGGATCAGAGATTTTAGTTAATGTAGAATTCATTATTTTGCAGACTACTTTACAGTATTTCATTCAGCAAGTGTCCCTATTCTTGATCTTTATTCAGGTATGCTTTATAGTGAAGTTGATGGGAGTTACTCCTGAGAAAGTACTGAATAGAACCCCAGGAGAGATTAACTTTTACATTAGATTTATCATCTCTAAATCATTAATAAATATGCCTCTTGTACATGCCAAATCTCTAATGGGGAAAAACGGAAATTATTTTTTGCAATCCATTTTAAATACTTTTAAGTTAATTAATTAAATATACACTAGTAGCCTGATCCTGCATTCCTTGGACATCCAAAACTCTCACTTACTCCAGTAGCAGATTTACACTCAAAAAACCCATTAGCTTCATAGGAACATAAGAAATTGCCATACAAGGTCAGACTAGTCATAGAATCATAGATTAGGGTTGGAAGAGACCACAGGAGGTCATCTGGTCACCCATCTTGTCTCTGACAGCAACAAGTACCCAGATGCATACAAAGAATGTGCGGGAATCCTGTAATCCCCTTCAGTTCTCTAACATAACAGTGGATTTCAATGAGTATATATTTTTGTTAGCACCACCGCCACTTCATTTTTCAGTTCCTTCAGAACTCTTGGATGTGTACCACCTGGAGGCTGGCAATTTGTTTAATTTACCATTGAGGTTCACCACCCTCTCCGTGGTCCCTCATCTTTATTATCTAAAGAGAGTAGGTATTTCCCCAACATCCCTTGTGGTGAAGACTGAGGCAATCATTTAGCTTCTTTGCTTCTCCACTGCTCCCTTATCTCCCTGGTAATCTAACGGACCTATGAATTCTCTCAAAGACTTTGTGCTTTTCAGATATACTTTAAATATGTTTTATGCTAATTTATATGCATATGTTTTTATGTCTGGTTAATTGCACTTCAAACTCCCATTTAGCTTTCTTAATTTCCAATTTACATTTTAACAGCAATAGTTTCTGTACCTTTTTATTGGCTACAAATTGAGCTGGATTTCCATTTCCTGAAATCCATTTCCATTTCCTCTTTGATTTGAAAACCTTTTTTTAATGATCACTATTGCCTACTAGGAGACTAAGGATGGGTGTTCCAAGGGATGTACAATCAGTCTTGGCCTAGTGCATTTGTAGAATGAAAAACTATTTGCTAAATGTATTTTTTTTAGTAGAAAAGCTAATAATTACACATAGTTCATACAACAGAATGCAGTGGATAATACAAGAATCTAAATAGATGTTCACAAATATGCATGTATAAATCTGAAAGCTAAAAAACAACTACAAAGAAACATAGTATTTCAGAGTGATGTGAACATTGCAAAGGTGTCCCAGACGTTATCTGAAATGGCTTGAATTGGTCATAATTACAGCAAATCAATTTAAAGATATTGGAAAACTGACTGAAATTCTCAAAAAAAAGACACACAATTTAAAGAATTGAAATAACACCATGAGTTTCTGAAGACTGGACATTATTCTCTGAACTTTCAAACTGCATTTCTCAATCAAAGTAAATAAGTCTGGGTCTAATACTGCACAATACTGAATGTCTCATGCAGACTAAAACTCCCTTTCAGCAACACACAGGATTGGTCCCTGTATCACTATAAAATATTACTGGCCTGCATGGCAAATTATTTTTTTTTGCAGCACAGCACAAGGTAATTTCCCTTGCAGGTCAGGAATCCCTTTGCAGTGCAGTAGCACTTTTAGGGCTTTCAATTACATTGATATGAAGCCAGAGCAAAGGCTTGTCTACACTAGGGATTTGCCGATCACAGCCATTGGTGGCCAGCCAACAGTACAGCTGCACCAGTGGAAACCTCTAGTTGGAAGCAAGCTAAACGATGATTTGCACTGGTGCAGTTTACCTCATCTTAAAAGGGCTAAGCTACACTGGTGCTTATTGCAGTTTAACTTGTCTACACTAGAGGTTTGTATTAGTGCACCTACTCTGGTATCTGGCCACTAACAGCTACAATCCCCAATATAGACCAGGCCTAACTCTGAGCATGCCCTCCATTACATGGATGCAACACTCATTGATTTATATCCAAGTAGTATGGGTAGAATATGGGTCATTAGCTGTGCTGCAACCAAGAGAACCATTTGGCCATTACCAGTATATAGCTGACACACTGAATGTTTCTTGTACTATATGTGTAGAAAATCATACATTTTATGCGATGTTTGCATTTCCCCTTAGAAATATGACAGGCAAATATGCAAACTTCTAGTGAAAAAAAGTTAGCATCAAATGGTAGGGACTATTTTCTAAGCAGATTTGGCATTCTTGTAGTAAATACAAGCTGGTTTTCATAAAAACACACATAATATTTCACTTATGTGATAAAAGTAAAAATTGCTATTAAAAATCCCCATCCAAAAGTATTATATGAACTGCAGAGCTGTGTAAAGGCTTTTATAACCAGGTTGGTGGCTTATATTGATAGAAACTGGTACTACATTAATGTGAGTTGAGCTTCTGGTTTGTGAATGTTGGTGTTTTCGTTGTCAGCAATCACAGAATGATATGGCAGTTTGTCAGAACATGTTGTTCAATAGCAGCAGCAGAACAAGAAATTTCTTGTTTTGTAGGTGGAGATAACCTATCAAAATTCTGAGACTTCAAGCACATGAGAGAAATGAGGACATTAATGATGCTTCCCTCTTTGTGAGAGAGGCACCTTCATGATACCAAAAAATAAGAGATTCAAAACTGCAAGTTGCAGCAGTGAAAAAACAGTTGATCTTACCTAAATAGAGAATATTGCATTTAAATCTAGTGTGACAAATTATTTCCCATTTATGGCTTCACATGTTACTACAGGGCAATTGAAAAATGTATTAATTTGTGATGACCTAATTCCATATCTTTGGTTCCATATTTTTGGTTCAATTTGAAAATATTCCTATGTTTGAAAGCTGAACACCTGTAGCACTTATTTTTGTTTAAATCTCTCCTCCTACCCTAAATTCTGCACTTATTGTTTTAAAGAGATGGTAATGAATCATCCCTAAATATTCTTCATCTTCCACAAAACAACAGACTGAATATTCTTTCTGTGATCTAGTAGACTGCTATCATTTAAAAGTTGCTGGATAATAATGCCAAAATCATCACAGTTACTGCTTGTTATTAACTGCTATTGGGTAGGTATGTGGGTTTCATTTCAGCACAGTCACCACAAGGGCACTAAATTCAATGGGCCAGATCCTTAGCTGAGTATTGCCTTCAATGGAGCTACGACAATTTACACCAGCTGAGGTGCTAACAAGACTGAATTTTAAACTTTTGATATATTCCTTCATACTACCGTCTTTCCCTACTTTCCTGCCTCTGGCGTACACAAGCTGCTTGTACACAAACAATACCTCCCTTTCTAAAACTCTTTTTCTCTTTTTTCCTTTTCCTTTTTATTTTATTTTATTTTTTTGCCCCAGACAGTAAAGTCAATGCACTCTATGGTATAATTATTGGAGATGAGCCCAAACCAGCAGAACACCCTCAAACTTTGTGGAAGCTTTGAATCTGAAACTGGCTCTGTAATTTGCCACTCACCCCAAACCCTCTAATGGGTCTGAATCAAAGCCCTGTACTTGAATTTCCTAAACTTCAGGAAGTTTGAATCCAGATCTGGACATTATGCCCAGTTCATATCTCCAATAATTATGTTTGTTTAGGAATGATTGCGCTATCAGAAGATGATGTACTTTTATTTATTAATTCTCTGTCATACATCCTCTCTGGGCATGGAAAGTCTGTGGCATAGCTACGGGTGGATCTGGGTGGGCAATGGCCCACCCACTTTGAAAGCAGGCCCACCCAATCAGATTTTAAGCAATTCATCCCACGTTTTTATCAGCCTCTGTTTCACTTGTGACACAAGGCTTGTGCCCATCCATGTCAACCACAGGCCCTGCCAAAAAATCAGTTCTGGCTACACCTCTGGATGCACATCCGGCAGACTGTACATCCAAAAGTGTCCTTTAATGAGTCCTTAACAAGTGAAGTGGATTGACAGAAAGAACTGAGAAGCTTTAAGTGAAAAGCATCGTGTTCTTACACTGAATCTTAGAAAGAGGGAGAGCCATATGCTGCATCAATGAAATTCTTCAATAATTTAGTTCATTTATACCAACTGCCACAGTGAATGCTATTCCTCTCTCATTGATGAGACCATTATTGGAAAATAGATCTATCTGTGAAGGATGCCAGACCGTGAAATTTAAACAGGATCAAAGCTATTTCTGTGAGCTACAAAAGAATGTTCTACAAGTCTTGGATTGAATATATAAAAAGGACCTATGGAAAGACATTGGCCCGGATTCTTCTGTCACACCAATTTTACACCAGGGTAACTTCATTGACTTAGTGGATTCACTCCTGTTTTATACTGGCTTAAGTGAAAGGAGAACTGGGCCCAGAGTTTTCAGAGAGTCTGTAGCTTGATTTATTAGATGGTTTCTAACGAGCACAGTTAATTTTTCAGTCCTATGTTATACAAGTAGAACTCAAAAGAAAAGATTTTGATGCCATGTGAGCAAGAATTATCCAAAATTAAACTTCTAAACTAGAAAGGCTCTCTTATTAATTTACGCAACATATTTGAATTTATTATTTCAACCATTTTTATACATAAAACGGGATTAACCATTGTGGATAACTACCTTCAAAAATTATCTTTAAGAGTGAAAGCAGCATTGTGATTCATAGTCTCCTAGAACTACTAAATCAACTGGTCTTTGACTTTACAGATGTCTGGATTCTGACTAACTTTTAATTCTCTTTAAAAAAAATCAGGGATGAAATCCTAATCCCATTGAAGTCAGTGGCAAAGCACCCACTGACTTCAGTGAAGTCAGGATTTCACTCGTATTGTATACTAAGAGCCTGACCTAATGATACAGTTACACATATTAGTGTGATGGTTTCTTCTAATTGCTGTTTCTTTCACAGTTTAAACTATCTTTTGAAGGGAATGTCAGTAACTGGGAAAGTTCTATAGAATCCCAGTATATTGAGATATTTTTGTTCTTATTTAGAGTTTCCCAGGATGAGAGAATGTTGTAAGCACTTGAAAAAAATTAAAGACTTTTGTCATCCTCTAGAATTGTTTTTGGAAGAAGAGAAATTACTGTAAAATAATATGACCTTATTCCTCAATTTTGGGCTTGGATACAAAAGAAATCTCTCTCTTTTTATCATCACATTTTCCATTTGAATAGAAATGTACAGGAAGATTAACTCTTTAAGGCAAAGCATTGTTATCTAAGTATCTGAATATATACAATTCCAGTTTGCTATTTCATTTATTTATTCTGTTTCTACAATTAGCTATTAATCTATAAACTTAATGTGTAATATACAACAATAAAAATGTACAGATGTACCTTTAGATGTAATAATTTAAACCATCTGTATTCAGAAAGCTGAGATAACGAGTTTAAATACACACAAACTATTGCAATTGGGTTTCAACTGAATTTTTGCTTGTGTATAGCACTGATTCTACTTTTAAAGACAATAACTATAAGTACTATTCTATGGCATTTTAGGACGATTCAGTGCACTGTATTTTAAATGACTGTAGTAAAGAAGTAACTTTAATTTAACACTTGCATTGTTTTCATTCAGTGACTGTAGCTTTATACTTCCACAGCATACCCAGAAGTTTGTACTCCAAGAAATATAGCTGAATTACTCATCACAAAATAATCTTCCCCATTCAAGAAAACATCAAATAGCTCTGTTTAACAAAATTTTATTTTAATGAATGAGAGAACATCTCGTCTTTTTTAGGGGTTTTGTGTTGTTTTTGATTTTAACATTTTTTTAATTAAAATTATTTTGTAAATATTGTTTTCTGCATTTTATATCTTGGAAATACTGCTAGTTTGAATTGACAGAAGTGGTTACTGAAATGTGATGATTAACAAGTTACCTTAGGGCACGGGTTGCATTTAATCAGTTGCAAGATTAATTTTTACAGGTAATTAGTCCTGTTATTCCTACAGTCTCCCTGGGATCATATCAAAAGTTTTCTGGAACAACATAGCCCGCTAATTGTGGTAGCAGTGAATCCATTATTATTCTGAAGTGCTTACTATTTTCATAACATAAAGAAAATGTATGCTAAAGTTAGTGTTAGCTCTTATTACACTATTAGGATAAGGGGAAAAAATAAAGTTCAGAAACAAAAAGGGGATTAAAATACATTATGCCCAATATAGTATAGAGATCAGGAAAGGTACAGTATATCTGTGTGACTTGGTTGCCGTGGAAGTGGTAAAACTACACATTGGTCCTGATCTTGGAGTCCTTAATCCGGCAAAACTGCCTTTAATGTCAGGGAGTGTTTTGCCTGATTAAAGTCAGCTATGATCATGTCCTTTATATGTTAAACGGGAACTTCTGTTAGGCTAGATCTGGAAAAAAAATGACTGGTAGTGAAATACTGGTTCATGTACTATTTTGCTGTTTATAGATCACTGGGCATGAGTGATGATTTGAACTAAATCCTTGTAGATGCTGCTGGTGAGGCTAAGGTTTATTACCTGTGTAAATTATGTACAAACAGTGATTTCCATATGAATTGTACCATGTTAGTTAGAGCAAAGATAGTGAATAACTGTACAAAGTTTGATACTTAGAAAATAAAATACAGTGGTCTGAGCTTTACTGACATTTTAACAAAACTGCAGGATTCAGTAGTAGAAGATGTTGTTGTAAATGTATCTTGTCTGACTCTACATTTCCCTTTGCCTCTGTATATCAATAGCTTTGTTTTCTATGTCAAAGCTCAAAAGGAAGCATGTAATAAAACTTTTGCTAGAATCACTTTCATAATAAACAAAATGGAATACATACTCTCTACTCTTCTCATTCTTGTGCCTGGGCAAACTGTGCAGGCATAGGCATAATGCAGAGAACAGTCAGTTGAGAAACCTTTTTATTTTTATTTTTTTTTAATAATCTCATTTATATATCTTCGGCTAATCTGCACTGGTGGACAATGAGGAGCTTCTTGATACCTAGACAGCAGGAAGAGTTCATTAGTGCTGAGCATAATATACTTGTTTCATAAGACAGCCTGCGAGTGGTGATCTGGTAGTGACAGGAATATTCCATTTTAGGAGCAAGATTGTCCCTCCATGTTTTCCCCACAGAGGGATAAAAGCACGCAGAGAAGCCACATTTGCTCTCTTCATATTTGTCTTTGATTACTTTGAAAGATGTGGGTTTGTGGGGAGCAGTCATGGCCTGGGAAGAGCCACACTCCACACATCACCCCCTCCGACGCCCTTAGAACTTCCTTGCATAAAATAATTCTGACGTTATCAGGTTTACCTCGTGTGGATTTCTACACTACACTTTCAGAATCCCCTCAGTTGATGAGTTGGCCCAGATGCAGGTAGAGAGTCAATGAGCATGGCTCCTTAGGGATAGAGTGCAATGAGTAGCATGGAAGTGCCAGCCCTTGGTGGAATCCACCCCAGATTTTAGGAGGCCTGCTGCCCACACCTCTGAGCAGTGAGTGGGAGGGGAATCTCAATCCTGCTTCTGACATGATGATTTGGAAGAAAGGCCAAAAGTCAAAACCCAGAGTTCTCCAGCCTCTCCAATCTTTATTCTAGAGGAAAACACGATTTTGTCCAATGTCACTTCCGTAGAACATGCTTACATACTAAAACAATGGTCTTATTGATTTTTTTATATGTCACATGTATAATCATTATGTAACTTCAGTCTAGTGAACAAACACAAATGGCCCATCAACGGATAGTCCAGATGGTGAGTAGATGGTAAATTGCAAAGGACAGAAAAACAGAGCATCTGTTTTCTGTAAAAGTGCAAACTGTCATCAGATACATATAGTATGCTATGCTAGACTGACTTACTTAACATCAGTTCTTTCAAATGAGAGATTATTATTAAAAGGCAACAGCTTTTCACTAGGAGAGCAGTGAAGCACTGGAATGGGTTACCTGGGGAGGTGGTGAAATCTCCATCCTTAGAGGTTAAGGCCTGGCTTGACAAGCCCTGGCTGGGATGGTTAGTTGGGGTTGGTCCTGCTCTGAGCAGGGGGAAGGACTAGATGTCCTCCTGAGGTTCCTTCCAACCCTAATCTTTTGTGATTCTATGATCGTTGTCACCTTGTAGCTGCTTGCAGAGTGATTTATACAGTTGCTGGAGCTTGTGGGTTTTTTTGTTTGCTTTTTGTTTGCTTGGTTTTTTTGGTTTTGGGGTTTGTTTTTTTTATAGTGTAATAGTTTATCTCCTATAGAACAGACTCACTATAGTTGACATACTAGAAGATGAATGACTGGTTTTCTGTTGATAGATAAATGCCAAGTAATCTATTTTGTCAGCAGGAATAATTTATCATTTGACAAAATTCTGCTCCATTTATTTGTGTTGTACCAAATTATGACTGGAAAAGATATAAGCAGGACTGATGATAGATATTGGTGCTGCATTGAAAATTGCAAATTGTCCCATAATACAAAAGCTTCGTTCTGATTGATTGTTGGAACTTAATTACTGTATTCTTTGTTTCAGCAACAAAAATCCATTTACTTATGATGGGTAATTCACCTACTTTTGTGGTAATTTACTCCTTACTGTGAATAAGGGTGGCAGAATTGGCCCCAGAATAAATTAGCCTTTGAAAAAAACAAAAGAACATTTTTTTAATGACACTAACAAAAGTTTATATTTTTCACAACTTTCAGGGCTTGTCTTCACATACAACACTACAATGGTGCAGATGTAGCAGTGCAGCTGTGCCACTAACAGACTTTAGAGGAGACACTACTACGCCAACAGAAGAGCTTCTCCCATCAGCGTTGTTAATCCACCTCCCCGAGAAGCAGTAGCTATGTTGACAGAAGAAGCTCTCCCATTGATATAATGCTGTCCATATGAGGGGTTAGGTGGATATACCTACATTGGTAAGGAGTGTGGATTTTTCACACCCCTGAGAAACATAGTTACACTGCTAAAAGGTCTGTAGTGTAGACCTGACCTTATTTAGAGACGATAGGCCCGATTCTCATTTACATTGGGGCCCTTTACACAGTAATCTGGCAATGTAAACAAGCCTTAAAGTGGATCCAAGTTACATAACACCTTCTTTAAGGTCCATTTATCCTGTTAGAACAGTCCATAAGTGCTGTATGCCTTCACTACAAAAAAAAAAGGTGTGTTCTTAATTGGAGTTTGCTAACTTGAGGTAAAATCCCAGTGAAGACATGGCAGTTTGTAGTTTCCACATAAGTTAGCAGGAAAATGAGAACCAAGTCTGATGATAGGAAAGATGAACTTGAAGTTAAGGCACTCAGGAGATCTGTAGCCAATTCCTAGTTCTCCTTATCCTGTGTGACTTTAGGCAAGATAAATAAGGGGGTGAGGCAATATTTTTTATTGAACCAACTTCTGTTGGTGAGAGAGAGAGAAACTTTTGAGCCACACAGAGTTCTTCTTCAGGTCTGGGAAAGGTACTCCCAGAGTCAACAGCTAAATGCAAGGTGGAACAGATTGTTTATCGAAAATAGTTAGCACATGTTGTAAGGAACCACTCAAAGTAAAATAACCTGTTAACACCTCTGCAGCCAGAGGACAAAAAGAGGGGATTAGCGGGTTACAGATTATTGTAATAGGCCATAAATCCAGGGTCTCTGTTCAATCTATGATTTTTGGTGTCTAGCAGAGTAACGTATTTAAATTCTCAAGAACATCTTTTGGAAGTGTTGTGCAATTTCCTTTGAGGATGAGGGGCTGATAGGTCAGATACAGAGTGATCGCTTCGTGAAAAGTGTTCACCCACAGGTGATAGAGTAAGCACCTATGTCTGCTCCAGCAGGTCAACAATATACAAGAGAAGATGGAGCCAGGATTGCCATCACTGAGCAGTGTCTAGACAAAAACACCTTATCTGTGGAAAATCCAGTGAGAGATTGCAGGAGTACAAGGCATCCAAAACTCCTGGAGAGCTCACAGGCAGCTAGAAGAGATTAAAAGTGGACAGCTCTGGATTGAGAAGAGTCTTAGCTCCAGCAGCCAGGGGTTGCAAGGGCTCAGGGCATCATTATTGCAGCTTTATAGTCCACTTCTCACTTTACATGAATGCCATCCATAAAGATCATGATGCCTCAAGCAAAACTGAATTAAGGAGCCCCATGACATATTAAATCAGAACATGTAGAGATTTAGCTGGAATTATTTTAACTAGCAAAATGAGAACTTTGGGAATTTGCTTCACTGCAAAAAGTGCCAGCTAAAGCACATCATTTCCCTATCACATGGCTTGACAGAGACATCATTAAAGTGAAATGAAAAGATTTTAAAAAATCACATTCTGTATTTCTAAAATCATCTTTAAAACTCATTTGTTTGGTTTCTCTCTGTTTGGACAATGACAATAGATTACTCAGTTTCTCTTTGGATACAGCGAGGCTCCAGTCCTACACCAAATTCTAGGCAGAGCTGATTGCAGATTTGTGGGGCCTTTCGGGAAAGCCTATTAAAAATAAGCTGAAGAAGTTACTCTAGTGTGATCAAAGTGTGCCTGGCATCATACTCACTATGAAGAAGTATCTAAAAAACACTGCGAGAGGCATTGAGGAGTTGAGTTTAGTGAGACGAATTTATTTCATGTATTAAACATGGCCAAATTCGCATATCTGATCTATTTATTAATTAAACACTGGCCTGAACCAACAGCTCGGCCCCAAACACACTCGATCTTTGGACCTTCAGATCTCAATCCTTCCTTCACAAGTAGCCCTGGTCTTTCTAAGGGGCCAAACCAAAACACTGGATCTGAACACTCTCCCAAAAAGCCACGTTGGAGTGGTTCAAATCTGGAGCTGAATTCTGCACGTTGAATATGTGCCAGACAGCCAAACGACTATTGCAGCCGGGTTTATTCCTGTTCTGCCTTTACTCGCACTCGCCCTGTGGGGCCTGCAGGGGCACGAGGGCCGCTTTGCAAAGAGGCGTGGGGAGGAATTGCTGCACCGCACAACAACCTCGGTGCAAACAAAACAGAGCAGCCGAGCACTGCGATTTCCTTCCCCCAATCCTCACGAGAAAGCCCTTTCCCTTTAAAGCGCGTCCCCACCCAGCATGCTTTGGTGTCGTGCTCCTGGCCGACTACCACAGAGGGAAGAAGTAGCAGCAACATGGAGGGTGAGAGCCCTGAAGAGTACGCGGCGTTCGTAGCCCTGCACGGAGCCGCGCTCAGCGCCTCGGGGGTGCCCCCGCTCTATTGGGAGCGCCTGTGGCACAAGCTGGAGAACGAGGTGGGTGCGTGGCAGGCGGCACGCGCAGGGCTGGAGGCCGGCGGGGGAGTTTCCCGGGAACACATGGCGCGCGCCCCAGAGCTGCCTGCGGCTAGCGCTGCTCATAGCCAAGAGGCGCTGCTTGCTGCCCTGCCCTGCCTGCCCTGCCCTCTCCTGAGAGCCTCCTGCAGATGCTCGCTGGGGATGGGGGGCACTTTAATGCAGGGGGTTGGACAAGATCTTCTCCCTGGACGGGCTTTTCTTCCAGCGAACCTGGTTAAAATCCCCCTGGTTTGTGTGGTTGGATTTCATCTTAAATTGCTCTGGCTTGGAAACCAGACTTGGGCACTTCAGAGTTGGCTGAAGTGGTGGGTGGGGGTTTGTTTTTGTTCTTAAATCCTAGGGGAGAAGCAGGAAGTGTGTGCGGGTAGCGCTTCTTGCGCGATGCTGGCCTCTGGATTCTTTCTCCCAGGGCACTAAAACATAACGATGCTCTTTGGTATTGCCACAGCCTGTAGGGCTGGGTCTCTTTAAAATGCTGGACAAATGCTAATTAGACCCCCAATAGCAGGTGAAATGCAGCTGCAGTTGTTCCTCCTCCCTCAGTATAGTTTGGTTTTTAGTGACAATGAACAAAGGAGAAACTCCAAAAATATGAAACCCCACTGAGCAAATGCTCCTTGAGACCATAACAAAATGGCCTATATTTGTATTATTAATTCTACTGTAGTAGTGCCTAGACACCCGGGTAAAGCCCCTCTGTGCTAGATACTGTACAAGCATGCAAAGACAATGTCCTTGGAAAGCTTAAAATCTAGACCTATGAAGGAGGTCCCCTTACTCTTTTGCAAAAGGTATGATTTGGTGTATAGCTCCATATCATATGAGAGAGAGTGGAATTTTTATGTCCACTCTGTTAGTGACGCTAAAATATTAGGCTATAACTAGGAGAGAAGTACTTCTGGAAATAGATCAGTAACTTTGACGTAATCATTAATAGAAGGCGTTGGGGTTTTGTAATCTGACAAGTGGTGCTAATTAATAAGTTGTATTTAAAGAACCTTGAGGAGAGGGCCTGGCTATATATAGCCCCCAGCACATTGAGCTAAAGGGGAAGTTCAGAAAGCAGTTAATTGTTGTATCTAAATATTGGTGTTTTCAGTATCTTAATGTATCATAGTTTTGGTTTGGCTTTTTAAAACAAATGAATAAAAAGCCCTTTTTATCCACCCAGTTCCCCTCCAGATTTGCCCACCTGGCTTTCTAGTTAAGAACATCTCCATCCAGCTCTCTTTACAGCTTGTAAGCACCACCCTTTGAGTTGGCTCCTGGTCTGGAGATTAGAGAATTGAACACGCTGTCCACTGTGGTAACATATCATACTGCCACTGCACCAGTGGACTTTCCCCCTTCATGTTTTCTTATTACAGACTGGTAGTAGCTACTTCAAAGTTACAACAGGAAGTTAGCTTCAGCCTTATACTTTGCCTGTCTTTTTAAAAGAAATCGGGAAGGGGCAAGAGATCCACCTCATATTCATTTACTCAATTTCCCCCAAAATAATGTGGTGCCTGATATCTCATCTGCACATCTTATCCTTGGGTAGAACTTTCCTGTGAAGTTCAAAAAATACAAAGAAGTTCTAAAATGATGGAATTTAAATAATTTCTTATTGATGACTTTCTTAAAATGTCACATTTTGGGTTTTTTTTTTTTTCAACATATGTCCAAAATGGTTTGGCCTAAAAGCTCAATATCTTGCTCCAGTCTTGAAAAGACTTGCATATGAGTGACCCACATATACACATGCCTGTTTTGTTTTGTTGGCCTTGCTGGAGAGAGATTCCTCTGTGTGTTTTAGAAGGAATTAGTGGGGAAAATTCTAATCATATTATAGGCAAATCTGGTAACACTAGGTTGTTAAGGTTGCCAGACACTTCTCATTATAAGACCCAGTTTCAAGTTGCTTATGACTTTGCCAAACTTTAAACATTTGGGCTGAAATTTTCCATGCTGGTGTCTGCCTCATGCTGAACTTTGTGGAAAATTTCAGTCAAAACTGTCCATCTGTTTCCAAAAATGAGGCATGGGGAAATTTTTTTTTTTTTTGGACCCATGTTTAAAAACAACAACAACAACCTGGTGACTTCCTTGAACAGCGCGACCACCCCAATGATTTGGAGCAGGGACTTGACATTTGGCAGGGAGGTGGCCTTCATGACAGATGCCTGTGGAAAATCTGCCCCAAAATGGCATTTCACTGATGCTCATTAGCTATTTATACGACTAACATCTAAATCTATAAAGATTCTGTCCCCACTGAACTAACTTGAGCATCTCATAGCTTCCAGTGCAGACCATGCGGCATGTGCCATCTGAGCATGCTTCCTGCAGGCCAGGGCTGAAGCTGGGGCTGGATACCAGAACTGACAACAGGGAGTCTGTCTGTCCTGTGCTCTCAATGACTCCCTTGCTGGGACCCAGGCAGCATGGAAGAGGAAGCTGTTTGATTCTAATGCAGAGGGGACAAAAGCCAGACCAAAGGAGTGAAAAGGTTAGGCTGAGACAAGGAGTATGAGACTGGAGGAGGGGAGGAAAAAGTGTGACTGGGAGTAAGAGGGACATACTGGGACTAGTTGGACAAGGAGGTTGGGAGCTGTGCGTGGGAGGGCAAGCGGAGGACGGTAGGCTGAGGGTGGAAGGCTTGAGGAAAAGAGCTGGGGGGCTGAGAAACCAGTTGGCTGTGAGGGGCAACACTGATATTAAACCAGGAAGACTGGGGCTAGGAACCAGTGGGAGGAACAGGGGAGGAGAGTTAGAGTAGACAAAGGGATGCAATGCAAGGGGAGACTGGGATTGACTGGAGAAGGAGGCTGGGATGGGGAGGGTTTGGAGAGAGACAGATTGGAGGGGGGACTGGCTGGGCTAGGAGACTGGGACTGGTTAGTGAGGTGAGTGGGATTGAGACAAGGAGCCAGAGATGGGAAAGCCAGAGGACTGGGATAAGGATAGCTTGGAGGAGACAGAGCAGAAGGGGTCAAGCAGGAGTGTCTGAGTCCACTAGAAAACGCTCTCTTGGAATGGAACCCATGATTTCTGGGTCTCAGCATTCCTCTGTTGTCAGCAGATATCTGTGAACAGCCCTGGTGAAGTATCTTATCTCCCTCCAGTGCTGGTCCACATAGAGACTGACCACCTACTCTTGCTGCCAGTTAGTTCATTAGTTTAGGTGGCAGAGGTTTGTACAATGTATCTAATGGTTTCAGCCCTGCTAATGACCATGTAAGTGTCAATATGATGCCACTTGATGGAATTTCATTTTTTTCCCTCCAAGTTGTGTTTTTAAAAAGCTAGGACATAACACACAAACTATGAAAAAAGAACATTAAGGGTGCAAAGTCAAGCACTTAAAAGTTAGGAATTAGGACTACCAGTACAACCTTAATTTGTTCCCCTTGTGCATCTGGATTATGGTACAGTCTTGTATATGATCACATTCTCTCCCCTTCCTTCTCACAGGATCCCTGCCTCATTCAGTACATAGTCCTGAGGAAAAAATATGTGATCGTGTAATTAAAGACTGTATCATAGTCTCATTGTGCACATGTATTGAATTAAGTTTGCAAAAGCAGCCTTAATTCTGGCATTTCCTCACTTTTGAGTGCTTGGCTTTGCAGCCTTAATAATGTTTTTATCATATTCGCTCCCTATCACAAACTGTTCCTGTACAAAAGTGTGTGTGCGTGTGTGCGCGCAGGAGGGATAATAAAAATAGCTTGGAATAGGAAGTACATATACTCCCACTAACAAAGGAAGGCAGGGGAATGAGTTAAGTAGGAGTTTATTAGAGGAGGGATATAAACAGGAGGTAATATAAAACTGGTGAAAAGGCTTTGCGTCCTAAGTGGTTGCCTTGTCATGCCACGTGTCAGGAAGGTAGGAGAAGTAGATTGAGATAAGGAGTCTGAGACTGGAGGAGGGAAGAGAGAAAGTATGACTGGGATTTAGAGGGAGAGATTGGCACTAGTTGGGCAAGGAAGTTGGGAGCTGTGGCTGGGAGGGCAAGTGGAGGAGGGTAGGCTGAAGGTGGAGGTGCTTGAGCAAAAGAGCTGGGGTGCTCTGTCAGACTCTTCTGTTAAAAACAGACTGGCTTTTGTTTTTGTTCCTGTAGCTGTGCATGCGTGCACACCCTTTTTGACCAGGCTGAAGTATGTCTGGTCCTTATTCCTTCTATATTGAGGCAGGATGGAGAAATGCTCTGTGCAAAGATCTGTGCACCATATGGTGGCAGGACGCTGCACTTGGTTCTCTGGTCCTTGTGTCCACGGTTGTGGCCCAGGGCACTGTGCTTATGTACACAGAGCAATGTTCAGCATTTTTAATAACTGCATATAGAGAAATTGTCCTGCTGCTGACTCCAGGCTCCACTGCCGAAGATGCTAATGCCCACCTCGGACTAGAGCAAAGGGTCATATGGGGGAAAGCTAGACATTCAGAGGGAATTATGGTGAGGAAGCCGTGGACTGGAACAGACATATGGAACAGAGTGACATTGAACTGTGTTTCAATATTTAGGTCTGGTCTACCCTGCTGAACTCGGTTGATGCGAGATACGCTAGTTACATAATGTGACTAGCGTATCTCACGTCAACGTACTTGCATCTGTGCAGTGTGGTGTCTTCAGGACGCCACATCAACGGGAGACACTCTTCCCGTTGACTTTGTCTTCCGCTTTTTGGGGAGGTGGACTAATTCAGTCAGTGGGAGAGCACTCTCCCATCGATTGAGTGGGTCTATGTAGAGCCGCTCAATCAATGCCGCTGCATCGATGTCTGCTGTGATGGCAGTGTAGACATGCGCTTACAATGGGTGGCTCTCAGGGAGGCAGGAGTAGGAGGGTAAATAGTAGGTGTGGGGAGGAAGAGGTGAAAGGGATTGTGGGATCTGTATGGGACAGAAGTTAAAGAAACCAGTGAGTCATGGAATAGAATGGGAAAGCCCCTTGTGTTTGGGTGGGTGGGTGGGTGGAATGAATCTTTTCTCTACATTACTTTAAGCAAAACCTAAAATTTTCTGGCAATATAAAACTTTGAAAGCTTAAGTGCTCGATATAAATAAAAGCTCCCCTTTCCCCATCGGTACCGCTACAGTTCACCCAAATTGAGCTCTTTCCCCACACACCTCTCAAACATATGCACACACATTCGTGCCTTCATTGGATGTGCCAAAACATGCAGGAGATGAGCTCTGTTTTGATGATCATCATAAGGTATGTTGGAGCAGGTTTCTTCTCCTGTGAATCATATACGTCATTTGGACTTCAGTCATTGGTTTGCTCATTCCGAAAACAAGAAATCTCCCAAACAACGCCCTCCCCTCCCCCACCTTTAATAAGAATTTAGAAGTATTCTGCTACACCAACAGCCAAAAACCACGGCACACTTAATTACAAAAATCCTACACTTCGAAACGTTGCTCCCTGAAAAAGTAAGCATGTCTTTTGGAAATGAATCATTTCACCGTCCCCACGTGAGAGTCTGTCAGTTCCCCACTGCCATGTAATACTTCAACCCCCCTCCCCCCCTAAAATTTGCATCTTATATACTTCTGTAACAAAGTACTGGGACCTCATACAATCCCATTTCCAATATGCTAAAATGCACAGCATTTTTGTACTGCCAAAAAGTGAATTGTATAGTTATTACACAATATAGTTCAGTACAAGCTTGCAAGGCTTATGTAAGTCTATGAAACCCAACAGAGCAATCCAATTATATTTATAATCATTTTGGTGTTCTTGCCATATGCTACCCTATGAAGAGAAGAAAAGGTCCTTGTGTCCTATAACAAGCTGAACTTCAGTTCTTTGGTAAGGACCCTAGATTTTGGGGCATTCATTTGCAGCAGACAAACTCTTTCAGTAACTTCATTTCAGCTAGCAATTGAAGCTACCATGAAGCAGGAAAAAATAATGCAGCCAGTACGAACAGCCTTTGTCATTGAGATATTATTGAATATATTTTACAGTGCTCCTGCGCTTCCAGTATGCTGAAGATTTCTGTGTTTGTTGACAGCACAATTGCATTATGGAAGTTGTCAGGGATGCTGGAGGCTTTGGCAACTGGATGGAGGACAGCTGGGGGGCATTCTTACATGAGAAGTTAGAGGAAGGAGATTGGGATTGTGGGATAAGCATGTTAGCTAGATGTTTCTGACAAGGTAATTCAATTAAACACTTAAAACTGTCATTTATAGTTTTCTGAGGTGAAAACCCCATTGTGGTAAATGCAGATACCCTTGAAAACATAAACGAGATGTAAACCAATCAAGCATGGCTTTCCTAACTTGGGGGCAATTCACACATTTCAGAATCACTGTTCAAGGTTATTGTCACAAATATGGAGACTCCAGTGGATCACACTGAAAGGTAAACAGCAGACTGGAGGGAAGTCAGCAGTGGTGTTCTTAGGACCAATCTAATTTAACATTTTTATTACTGATTTTGGCCCAAAAAGTGGAAGTGTGCTAAGAAAACTTGCAGCTGACATAAAGTTGGAAGGTATTGCCAGTATGGAGGAGGACCAGAACATCATACAAAAGGGTTTGGATGACCTTGAGAACTTGAGTAATAGAAATGGGATGGAATTTAATAGTGCAAAGTCATGCACTTAAGGACTAACAAGAATTTTTGCTATAATTGGGGACTTACTAGTTGGAAGCAACAAAAAAGGAGAAAGATATGGGTGCATTGGTTGATCACAGGATAACTGAGTTGCCAACTTGATGCTTGAAAAAGGCTAATGCAATCTTAGGAGGCATCAGATGAGGTGTTTCCAGTAGAGACAGGGAAGTGTTAGTACTGTTATACAAGGCACTGGTAAGACTTCATCTGGAATTCTGTGTGTGGTTCTGGTCTCCCATGTTTAAGAAAGATGAATCCAAACTGAACACGTGCAGAGAAGAGCTGCTAGCATGATCAGAGGAATGGAGAACCTATCTTATGAGAGGAGCTTGGCTTGTTTAGTCTAACCAAACAAAGACTGAGAGGAGATATGATTGTTCTCTGTAAATACAACAGAATGATAAACACTAAGAAGTAATAGGAGTTATTTAAGTTAAGGACCAATGCTTGCACCAGAAGAAATGGATATAAACTGGCCCTCAACAAGTTAGGCTTCAAATTAGATGGTAATTTCTAACCATCAGAAGAGTGAAGTTCTGGAGCAGCCTCTCCAGTTTTTTTGCCCCAACTACTTCCCTTAACAGCTTTCAAGGCTGAGCTCGGTAAATTCATGGAGGGGATGGTATAATGAGATGTGGCCCATCTGCAACTTCTAGTAATAAATCTCTCCAATGGCTGGAGATGGGACAGTAGATGGGGAGGGCTCTGAATTACTACAGAGAATTCTTTCTCAGGTGTCTGGCTGGTGAGATTTGCCAACATGCTCAAGGTTTAACTGATCGCCATATTTGTGGTCAGGAAGGAATTTTCCCCCAGCTCACATTGTCAGAGACCCTGGGGTTTTTTTTTTTGCCTGTCTCTGCAGTATGGGGCACAGGTCACTTGCTGGTTTGAACTGGAGTAATTAGTGGATTCTCTGTAACTTGAAGTCTTTAAATTATGATTTGAGGACTTCTGTAACTCAGCCAGAGGTTATATGTCTGTTACAGGAGTGGGTGGATGAGGTTCTGTGGCCTGTGATATGCAGGAAGGCAGACTAGATGATCACGATGGTCCATTGTGGCCTTAAAGTCCATTGAGGGATAAGAACTTCTTTTATCTTTTAAAAAATATATATATATTTTTTTTTTTTTTTTTGAGGAGACTTTGGTTGTCAAAGGTGTACAAGAGATGGATTCTATGACAATTTCCATTGCCACAGAGTCTTGGTTACATGGGGCCCGAACTATGCAGGAATCTAAAATGTTTATATCACTTGAGGATATTTTCCTTTTGAATATTTAATAAACAAAATATACCATCAACAGCTTATATTAATTGTAGAACAATTTTGTGTAGAACAAAAATTAACTGTAAAATTAACTGTAGGTGGGTTGGGTAAGCCACTTAAGGTGAAAGTGAGTGAAGAAAGATAATGTGGAGGAAGTGGATGGATCCCTTAACTGTTCACTTCTAGATGTCTTAACATTTTGTCATTTTTAAAAAATGTGTAAAGAAAATTGTTTTGGGTGTTAGCTGGTTTGTCTTAATTCACTCAATGTTTCATAATAATCTTCTTTACACTGTGTGAGTATATTGATGTGTGGAGAAAACTAATGAACAGATTAGGAAAACTCTCTCTGGTCTAACATAACCTGCAGCTGGAGAAACAAAGCTTTAGTTCAGTGTGAAATATAAGCCCTTCTTTTTTCTCTCTCTATCGATAAATAAAGGGTGGCCACACTTACTGACCTCTTGAAACTCCCCTCCCCACTGGGCAGAGTCCTCTAGCCTGACCACCCTGTTGCAGGGCAGAAGTTTTGAGCTTCCCACCCCAGTCTGGTAGGTGGAGAATTTGGGGAGAGGGGCATAAGGGGCTCCACAAGCCACACCTTAACTGTAAAAAGTGTGTGTGTGTGTGTACACAAACATACACAAAGCTGGTATGTTGTGAGTTTCTCTTCTTTTCTTAATACTGGTTAAACAAGTTTACAGCCTTTTGCAAAGCAACTGTATTTTCCACGACTATCCAAACGATAACAATGATTATGTGCGTTAAAAGGAAATTGGAATTACTAGCTCTCTGATTCTGGTGTCCACTAGAATATGTAACAGCAAATATATTCCGAATTAAAATATAACTTCAGTGATATTGCTTTAAAAACTCTAGTCCTCTTTACTCCAGTTGCATGTAAGTGATATGTTAGAACTACAAACACCATATTCCTCAACCTTACCCCAGGCAGAGTTCTGAGCCCATAAAAGAGAAGTACTGGAGACTCCATGAAATCTGCTAGGGACTTCACTGTTGCTATTGATTTTTGCATGGACGGTGTTCAGATGACAGGGCTTTATAGTGTAGCCTACATCAGAAATTTTTCCATCTCTTTCCATCTTTCTACCAGAACAGCCCACCCAATATTCCTCCTTCTGTAAACTTGATGCTACAGCAGGTTACTCTAGAATGTAGCAGTCTGGTTCCTGACTAGTCTTGCTTCATGGGTGCTTAGTTGATTTCCCTAGTTCTCCTGCTAGGAGGATTAGTAGAAATAATTATCTTGAAGCAACACTGCCTTGTGAAGTGCAAATAAAAATTCATTACTTAAAGTGAATGCCCTGAGGTAGGAAGCTGTTTGTGCTTAGAATTAGTGTGACTTGTGAGAGCTTGGTATTGTTCCCAGACTGGACATGTTAAACCAGTAATTCTTCAGGTTTTTCTACATACCTTTTTTTTTCCCCCCATCAGATTATCTGAGCATGTTTTGTGCAAGTAATTCTAATGCCTTCTTAAACAATGTGGAGAAAACTAATGATCTGCCTGGTCACATAGTGTGTAACTAACTGGCTTAGAGAAGTAGCGAATTTGGTACTAACTCTCTTATGTATTTTCCTTTTAAAAAGTGTATATTGGCCTTGAAAACTATAAAAGCAGATATATTTGAGACATTTCATGGCTGTGCAGCAGACTTGCAAGTTCACATCAGATAGGCTAATTACTATGTAAGTCTTTTCTGAGATCCTATGTAATCAGTCTAAATTCTAGATCATGATCCTGCAGCTGGGATAGGAAGGATTGAAAACAAACCCCAGAGAATCTCTGAGCATAATACTAGAGGTAAGTGCATAGAAATTAACTAGCAGCAGTGTATGAAATCATTCTGAATGCCCACGGGTGAGTATACATGTGCATTTAATCGAGTCAGCCTATGATGTAAATTGCATTTTTCTTAATATAATTTGTAAAAAGAAGCCAAACTGAAAACTTTCTTACTACTTCAGAGCTGACTCTATAAAGGAAGATTTTCTCTTGGACTAAATCAGGGCCCCTAATATGCATCAACACAGTTCAAAGACTAGGGAACAAACTGCATTGATTGGTTTTGTATCTTATACCCAGACAGCTTAGGGCTAGGTTCATGCCAGATTTAAATCTATGGTTTAACTCCACTAAAACCAACAAATACATTTTGGCCCTGTGTTTTCAGTTTCTAAAAAGAATTTATGAGATGGGTAAACAAAGGAACTATACAGAACTACTAATGACTGTGGAACAAAAACTTCCCATCTATGGCCATGTCTACACTACAAACTTTGGTCAACGCAAGTTACTTCGGCGTAAAGCCATAGCAATTACTATATTGTTTGTGCACGTGCACACTTGGCTCCTTGCATTGGTGCTATGCATACTCATCAGGAGTGCTTGCGTCAATGTAAAGTGCACCACTGGTAGGTATCCCAATGTCCAACCCCTCACTGTATAATGCACTGTCTTTTGGGAAGTTTTGGCAATGTATAGCAGGACAGAAATGAGTAGCGCAGGGATGACTGGGAGCAAGGGGTCAACTTCAGCAAGGATTCACTCTCCAGGCCCTATGCTCACCGTCTGATGCAGCACTGTCTTGTGGGATGACATTGAACATATCATCCCAAGTCCTCTTCTTTCTCTTCCTTTTCTGGCTCGGGTGCTTTGTGGGTGTGGAGCAGGAACCTCTCAAGGCTGTGTTGGCAGCAGCTGCAGGTAAAACACCCAGAGGTACCATTGTCAGTATAGTCACAACGGAAAGCGAAACTTAGGATTCACAATTCCTTTCCTTTACTCCCCTAAAGTTTTAAACAAAACATGCTCATTGACACTTCTGCTTCGTAGTGCTTGTGTATGGCACCACTCACAGCCCTGGGGTGAGGAAAATGAGCAGGGCATTGCTTGGTTGCATGATGCTATGAGTGCAGGGCACTGAATACTTGTACCATTTTCCACAGATGGCAGTGATTTTAGCTGATCTCTCACTCCTGATGGGTAACAGAGAGCACAGCTGCTGCTGGCATGCCAAAGCCACTTGGGCCCATATGCTGCTAGCTTCCGTATTGCAGTGGTGCCTGCTGAAGTTATCACTGATTGGCGTGGGAAAGTGTCCTACCATGGAGGAAGAAATAAGGCTGCCCTCCATAGAAACCTTCAGGAGAAGTTTGTGGAGTACTTCATGAAAGTTTTATCTGGATAACTTAGGAGGATTCAAGAGACCTTCCTGGGTACATAAACTGCTGCGCATAGTTCTTCCCCCTCCTCCCCCCTTGTCTAGCTCTACAAGGGAATTGTGACACTGTCTGAAAACAACATCCCAGAAACCCCATATTCACCAAGTGAATGACGTGTTCTGCACAAAGTATGCTTTGTGTGGTATCGTTTTAAAAATCTTGATCTGCTGAGCATTACTCTCGTGTTGGATTGTATGTGCCACCATAGTATGTGAAGTTATAAAATACTATTGGATTGTGCTGCTAGAACGTGTTGTGGGGTGGGAAACACCCAAACCAGCTTTTCAGGTAGAACAGTGGAGTGGCCAGACACCATTGATGGCTCTCCCTCACCCATTTAAGGAAAGAATCCACTACCAGGAGTTGTTTACGTTGAAGACTTCACAGAGGGAAGCACATAGGCAATGAATGCTCTTTGACCAATGAGAGTGTCAGCTACCCAGGTCAGGCACAGTGATTGTTCCAGCAAGCTGTAACAGACTATAAAAGAAGGGGAGTGACATCATCACTTGACTTCTCTCTCCCCTAACTCAACACCTGAAGAAACAGCTGAAAGACAGAGAACTTTGGACTGGGGAAAGGGTGGTCCCAGGTTGCAAAGAAAACGCAGCCTGTGTACCAAGGATCTGTACCTGCCTGTACCACCAGCTGACAAGGGTGAGCTATTGCTGGTTTAAACTCTGTCTAGTGCAGGGGTGGTCAAACCAGGGCTCATGAGCTGCATGCAGCTCTTTTATTACAGTTAGGGGGCTCCGCAAGCTGCACTTTATGCATATTCTCCCCACATTGAGGGAGGGGGTTGGGTTTATTAATGAGCTTGTACTGAACAAAGCTTTGTCCAGTGCAAGATGGTATCATCTCAGGGTACACTCCTGGAGTGAAGAGCTTGGGGACTGTGAGGGTAACTGGCTGAAGCCTTGCACTGTGGTGGGTTCATGAGTGGCTCAGGCAGGGTATTCACGTAACTCAGTTGGGTGTGTGGCACCACCTGCTGTCATATTGGGTGATAACAGGGACCTTAGCAGCTGGCTGTTTATCATCAGCAGAAGCATGGTAGGAGGCCAGTCCAGGCTGCAAGGGTAAGGAGGCTCAGCAGTACCCCCACGTTCAAGCTGCATCGGGGAGGAGCCCAGGACAGGAATGAAAAGCAGATAACCATGCTACCTCACTTTGTTAAACCACTTCCTCTTCTAGTACAAGTGAATGTAATGCAAGGTTGATAGCGGTGTCCTGTTAAGTTGGGATTGCCATCTCTGTAATGGGAGATAAATGTACACATTTACCCAAGATTCCTTCCCCTGCCTTGGGCTCACCTGTGCTTGACCGACTGGACTGCAGTGGAGTCTCAAACGGGTCCGGTCTCACAGCATAGCTGGACCACCTAGTTGCATGTCCCCCATCCTCCTTGTACTCCTGGTTCACGCCAGGAACCTGTGACCTGGACTTCTTGAAGGTATGCAAGGTAGTCTGCGGGTTAGTAGTGGGATCTCTGCAAAGTATGGCATACAGCTCTTTGTAAAAGTGTCAGCTCAGCACCAGATTGACTGTTGGCTTTCTGATATGTCTGATGCTATACCTTTTGCTTTCACATGGCACTGCTGCTGGTCCCTGTCATACCCTTTCTCCTTCATTCCCCGGGCAATCTGCTTGTAAATGTCCACATTTCTATGGCTGGTCAGTAGCTGTTTACACAGCCTCTTCTCCCCCTAAGCCTAGGAGATCCAATATCTCCTATATACCCCAAGCCGGAGTGCATCTGGAACATGTACCTGGCATGATCAGCTGGCAAGTTGCACACAACAATGAAGAACTGCTAGGTGTACTTGTCAAGCTGGGCAATCAGGGAAAAGGCGAGGGCTTTAAAGGGGAGGGGAGCATCT
The DNA here is from genome assembly GCF_026122565.2 of Emydura macquarii macquarii. Lineage (NCBI taxonomy): Eukaryota > Metazoa > Chordata > Testudines > Chelidae > Emydura > Emydura macquarii. The sequence goes on along the minus strand of NW_027132342.1, from coordinate 9,065,457 downwards.
TCTGATCTCCAGGACCTTTAGACAGTGGAGTTCACAATTGTGACCGGAGCAGCTACTGTCAGGCATAGTGGAACAGCTGCTAGAGGACTGTTAGGGTTGACATAAGTAATGCAGTGTCTACTCTGAGATCAATGCAGCACAAGTATATTGACCATGGCTCAACGCTGCTCAGGGAGGTGGTATTACTGCGTCGCTGTAATGGGGGAGTTACGTCAGTGGGAGACGTGCACAACTATGTCTATGCAAAGCTGCTTATGTCGACCTAACTTTGTAGTGTAGACCAGGCCTATGTAAACTAAGGAAATTGTAAAACAAATCCCCCAAAATATGAAAGAAGTAGTAGTGCTGTAGACTGTCCACCTGTTCCTTTCCAAACGCAAAATATTTGTTGGATCACAGGCCAAACTTGACTAGCCAGAACCACTAAACGTTGGACTATGTATGTCAGATAACTTCAAGATAGATTGTAGGGCTATTGCTTCAGCTAAATTCTTCTGATTATATGGTGCTTTCATTCTCAGGTGTTTGATGCTGGTGAGTTTTTTGGAATAATGCAAGTAGAGGAGGTGGAGGAGGAAGAAGAAGAGGATAATGAAGAAATTGAAGAAGACTTGAAAAAGAAACCGAATCCCAGAAACGAACTCTGTTACAAAGTTATCGTAACAAATGAGAATGGGCTTCAAGCAGCAAATCCCAATAGGTAGGTTCTAGTTTTAGAATTTATGCCAAATTTCCTTATTTGAATAGCCTTAAATCCTGAAGTGATTAGGTATGTGTCACTTGTACTGAAACTTGTTGGTTTCACTGTTTTTCCATAATTGTTCTTTACTGAAAAACCTAATTATCTGTCTCAGAAAGGTGAACTCTCCACATCTTTTGAGGCTCCTTTTACAAATGGTATTTGGTTCGTGTGATCCTAGACACCCCTGTATTCTTACCCTACACACCACTTCAATAATATTTGGACTATATATGCCTTGTGAGTTATCATTTGAAAACTAATAACACAGTGATCAGTAACATCACTGTGAAGTATGTGACAATGCTGTATGTGGAATTATGTATGTATAGTCAGTGATACTACGCTTTAAAGTCTGACCAAAAGGTGTTTAAACCAGGGATGTCAGGAGGGGTTGATAAATAGCATTTCTCCAGAGAAAGGGAAGAGGCTAACACTTCGCACCAGGGTGTGGCCAAATTAAGTGTGCTGTTCATTTGTATCCAAGATTGTAGGAAGAAATCATTTACGTTGTACAATCACCAACATGCGGAGGGGAAAGGAAGACCGCATTAAATTTACACCGGACAGCCTGGTGCCCACACCCGGCAGGGACAAGCAACTTCACCTTAGGATGCATTTCAGAAGAATTCATTTCAGAGGTTTACTGGGCTGTATGGAGAGGGGGAACAAATCACCTGCAGAAAGCCAGTACCTTGGACTGTGTGAGGATCCTGGCTAAGAGCTAGTCAGCTATTGCTAGAAAAGGAAGATGGTGAGGAAACTATCTGGAACAAAGACTGTAGCTTGTTAATTTAGGTCTTTGCCATTAGAAAACTTATTTTTACTTGTTTGTAACCCTTTCTGCCCTTATTCCTTGGTATCACTCAAACCTTTTGTTTAATAAGCTTGTTTTACTTTTAATATAAACCAATTCAGTGCTATGATTGAAATAAGTATTTGTCAAACCCTAGTTAAATTAATGAGCTGCACTGGTTTGACTCTTTAAAGGAGCAATGAACTTAATACCTTCTGTGAATGTACAGCGATGGGGCTGTGCATTGTAGAGAGACATTCCGAAGGAGATCAGAGGCTGGAATTCACTGACCGTTACCTGCTAGCTAAGGCTAAGACTGGTAGGGGAAGACAGACTGATGTGGCAGGGAGGTGACGTACAATCTATTCTCCAGCAAAGCTCAGTCTTGCTGAGGCAGACAGGTAATACTTATCAGTAATCTCATCATCAGAATAGTTTCCAAGCCCAGTCATCCCTGGAGCAAACTATAACGTTATCCTTGAAGGTCTGGGTAGAGGCACAATGGTATGACTGTGTTTTGGGTGGAAGGGCCAGAAGGGGATGTTAATTGCCCAGCAAAGTTATTTAGCAAAAGCCTGGATCACTGTGATCACAGATGTGCTTGTGGCCTGTTGTTCCATGGCATTGCTAAAGAAATGTCTGTGCTCCTTACACATGCTCCATTTATGGAGCTAACTGGAGAAAGTTTGTTAGCAGTCCGGGAATGTTGCTAACGCTGCTTATTAAGACATCACTGGAGACTGGGATCACCTGGTGGTGTACAGTATAACTACAAAAAAATAGATCAACAAAAAACTTTTACTGACTCCTCCAGTAGAAGATCATTGGTCTTGCGTTATAAATCTTACCTGACAAGTAATTTCTGTACCTGGTAATATTGCTGCTCACTGTAACACCTCATAATTTTTTTTTTTTAAATCAGACAATATTATCAAAGGTCTAAATTATATAACAGTCTATTTATTTAAAGAAACCACTGAAAACGAGTTCATAGAATGGGGATAGAATCCCACCCCACCCAACTGTTTTCAAACCCAAGTCTGTTTAGTTTCCAGACCCCAAATCTTCTAAAAAGTGGGGAAGAGTCAGTAAAGAAACTGTGGTCTGCTAAAGTTAGTATCTATGAATAGAGACGTCTAACACTGGCTCAAGCAGGCAGATGCATAGTAGAGGAAGGTACTATAAGTCCATCACACACACAAATCTACCCATACACCTAAATTCTGATCTTCAGATCCCCAGCTATTATAGCCTGGTGCTTTTCTTGAGGGTAAACTACCAACTTGTTGAGATGTGAATGAACGGATTAGAACCAAAGCATCCTCATGCTTGAGACCTAATCAGGGTTTGAACTAGATTTCCAAGGGTGAGATGTTAGTCTGCCTCCTCACACCTCTCTATTTTCTTCTAATTTAAAAGCTAGAGCTTTTTGCTTTTCAGGGAATATGAAATACAGTAGCCATGAATGTGCATTGTATATGAGAACAAAATGTTTTGTTTGTTGGGTGGTTTGGTTTGTTTGGGTTTTTTTTTTTTTTTTTTTTATTTGGTTTCATTTATTTTTCGTCAAGAGTCTCTTTATGTAGTAGAACTCTGAAAGGAATCAGACAGACCAGATCAGTGAGAGACAGTGATAACCAAGGCAGGGAAATGTCTTCTGTTTAAAACAAATTACTCTACTAACCCTTTGCTGTAAACTTCCTGCAATCCAAAAGAAAGCGCTGCTGGTCAAGTGAAGGCACATCATTTCTGAGATGTTAGAGCAAGACTTTCAAAGCCATCAATGAGATGTGGATACCTAATTCACTTGTAGGAATTTGATGTTCATGACCCCTGAGTGGCTTGTAAAGATATAGCCTGAGATTTTCTAGTAAGTGCGGTAGAGTTGTGGTGCTCCTGCATTTCTCTCTATTTCTGTCTTGTCTGAGGTAGTTTGGGCAACATGATCTTACCCAATAGTTTCATAATCGATTCTAACAAATAAGTTTCTTAAATACTGTTCCAATAATGTGCATAGGCTTGGCAGAATTCAATATTTTTAAAATAATTTTGAAGGATAATATCAATGTTTATTTTAAGCATTTTTTTTTCTATTTTTAGCTATTGACATTTTCACAGTTCTGGGAAATTGTGGCATATTTTGGACAATAGGGGGTCAGATAATATTTAATAGACGTTGAGACTCAAAAGTAAAGCTTTATAGCCATTTAAAACACAAATTGTCAATATCACATCAACATATAAAAACTAAGTATCCTTTTATCAAACTCTTAAGTTCATCAGTAACATTTTCCTTACTTTGCTTATCTGTACATTTCAGTTATTATAGATGGAAAATTTTTTTCCAGTTTGTGTGTATGTGGTGAAATTGACATTTACAGATTAAAAATCTAATCCTGTCAAACTTAAATATGTAGCACTTCTTCCTTCTTGAAGCGTGAATTGCTCTTCACAAGCTCGCTGGACGGTAAGCACTATGAGCTCCATTTTATAGATCGGGGGTGGGGGGAGAGGATTGGTGTATCAGAGGAGAGACAGGATTGTAAACTAGGAGTTCCTCTTTCTGTGCTTGAACTTTCAACCATACCTTTTATGGAAATCTGCAATACACTTTATGTAGCTGAGGGTACTGCTAGGAAGATACTCCTACTTCTAGTGATACAAAAAACCTCATTTTGGTGAAGAAATAACTTGACTGCAAGAAAGCACATCCTTTCTCAACAAATGCATCTTGTTTTGTATGTGTGTAGAGAAGATGCTTGTTGTAATGTGACTGTGACAAATTCTCTCCTTAGCATTTTCCTTATTGACCATGCCTGGACGTACCGTGTTGAACATGCACGCCAGCAGCTGTTGCAAGTTCCCGGTCTGCTTCACAGAATGGCAAACCTCATGGGAATAGACTTTCATGGAGAGGTCCCAGATGAGGGCGTTATTGAGGAGGTGTTGCAAGAAATGTGGAAATACAACCAGACCTACCAGCTGTCTCAAGGGGTAAGTGACTCCTTTAATTAAGAATATTGAATTGGTCTGCTGGTTCCTGAATTTAACCACACCAATACCTGGATAACTAATTCAGATGTCTCTCTCCAATATAAAAACACTGCTTTTGGGCCATTTAAGAATGGACTGCTGCTCAGAATAGGGAAAGCAAGTGCATTGCAATTCTTTTTTAAAAAAAAAAAAAAAAAAAAAAAAGAGGAGGGTGGGGGTGACAAGCTGCCAACATCTTAACAAACAAACCCATAAAAGTTTCCCTCTTAAAATGACAGGTTTTATGTAAAAAAGAAGCACATGCAGCAAAGAAGAGGAGTTAGCAGAATGAGGAATCTATTGGTTTTCCTTTCTTAGACATTTCCTAAAATTTACAAGAGAACAAACTCTCTTATAACAAAATGAGGCAACATACAGTTGAGCAAACAAACATGCATTAAGTGCATTTGTTAGTGGTCAATATTCGTACACTTTGCAAACTACAGTGAGCATCAGTCTTCTGATAGATACAATGGTGAGGTATGCTGGCAAACAAAGCTGTGAAGGGAATATTAGGATAACTCATGTATTTAAGTGTTGGGGGTGGGGGTTGTTTGTATTTTAAACATACTCTTCTGGGAGGCAGAGTGACCTAGAGGATAGAGCAGTGGACTGGAACTCAGGAAATCTGGATTTTATTCTTGGCTGGGCCACTGGCCTACTGGGTGACCTTGAGCAAATCATTTGATCTCTGTGCCTCTATTTCCCCATCTCTAAAATGGGGATCATGATACTGACTTCCTTTATAAAACACTTTAAGATCTACTGGTGAAAGGCACAATATAAGAGCTAGATATTATTACTACGATTCTACACTTCCTGTTAAGACAATTCTGATTAGGTTTCCTACTATCATCTGTTCTTCCTTCACTGGAAGATCATAAATCTTGGTTAGTTGAACTAGAGCACAGTAATATGGTTTTAGCATGAGCTCCTAACCTGTTCTAGCTTGCAGCATTCTTTTAATAGCATGATGTGTAAGGGATGTCTGTCTTTCCTCCCTTCCCACCCTACAGACTGCAGAGGAAAAGGTTCCTGTCTGGTATATTATGGATGAATTTGGATCCAGAATTCAGCATTCAGATGAGTCTACCTTCGCAACAGCACCTTTGTTTTATATTCCTCAACAAATTGCTTACACTGTTCTCTGGCCTTTAAGGGACCTTGAAACTGGTGGTAAGTGTGTCTCAAGTACGTTATTTGTTTTTATCCAAAATATGAAACTCAACTGAATTCACATACCAAAAAAATTCTAGCTTATCACAATTCTGGTATGAACGTAAATAAAAACTACCTCAAAAACATCCCGGGTGTCTTTAAAACACTAATAACTCTACCTTTTTAACAGCAAAATATACTATAGATATAACTTCTCACTCACATCATGACTCCCATTAAAGAGGATGTGGAGGCACTCATCTGTCCAGAAATGTTGTTGTAACACAAAATTGGAGAGTTTCTTTTCGGTGGACAACTCCACTGCGTTGTTAAACAGCAGTGGATAAAAAATTTACACAAACTACGTTACAGGAACATTATTTAAGCTTCAAAGTAAGGAAATGACAGATTTAAAAGTGCTGGTGCAGCTTTAATTTGGAACCCTTGTGCACTGAATAAGGCAGGGATTGTGAAAAATGACTGTTTTATGGCAAAAAGGGGGAGCAGTCTAGCTTTTGAGTGCTTGACATTACAACCTGAGTGACATTTTAAATGACACATTTTAAAAAATGACATTGTTTTAATCATTGCAATTATCATATCATTTATGGTTGAATTATGTTATTTGCATAAATATGGCGTGGGGAGGATTGTTGGTGGAAAATGACTAGCAACCAGACAATTACTTTTACATCCCCCTCTAGAGGAAGTGACTCGTGACTATGCCTATGGGGAAACTGATCGTTTAATCAGGAAGTGTATATTGTTGCCATGGGCGCCTGTTGAGATATTGGATGTTAACTATTCTACTCCAGAGCCATCAGAAGATCACTACCAGGTATAATTGTAATGAATCTTTGCTCTAGGTTCTCTTTCTTATTAGGGCAATCTCTTAAAACCTGGAATTGCTTTGGTTTTATTTCTCTTTCTGACTGCAATATGAAGTATCAGGATTACATAATCTAAAAGATTGTCTTGTAAGGAATTTAAATTCTCCAATAGGAAAGGAGATGTAGTGAAGCCAGAAATGAAAATATATATAGGCATTCTAAAACTAAAACAATAGTGACTTGCCACATATTGCAGTTCCCTTCACTATCCCACATCCTAACAGAGACACCAAATAGACTAGTTCAAAGGCTTCTGACATGCCATAAATCCAAATGATGTGGAATTCAGCACATTACCATGCAGATTCCAGCTCAGAGGTTGGAGCAATTGCTAAATAGGATCATTTCCATTAGATTTATTGTTACAGAATTTTTGATCAACCCTGAAATGTACAAAGATTAATCTTTGTATGTAAGGAACAAAATCTTATTTACAGCCTCCTTAATCATTTTATGTTGCAGTTCTAAAGCAGTTAAATACTACAGGGTGGGACAACAGTTCCAAGCTGTTGGTTCCGCTTTTCAAGTATCTTTCCCACAAATTACTTTCCCTTTTGAACTTGTGTGCTGTGACAAATAACTTGTTCTCTTTTAAGTATGTAAAGTAAATGTAGTGTGGCATCTTCTCTTTTAGCAAACAGACTGAAAAAGATGTGCTAAGACTTTCAAAAACAGGACCCTAACTTTTATGTGTCGGTGAAAGCTGTTGGGTGCTCGTAGGGTGGATTGATTTTAATCGTGATTTAAATAAGCAATCAGGAAACATTTGATTTAAATACTTGATTTTAATTGTGTTTTGCATTTATACTTCAAGACAATAATTTACCCCATTTAAGAAAATTTGAGTCAGATAGTTTGATAACCATTAAAACATAGCCTTTACACTAAATCTGATGCCACTTCTTGCTAATCAGGAAGATGCACTATATCTATATTCATTTATTTAAGCAATTATATAGTTTAACTTTTTACTAGATTAATTTTTTATTTGTGTCAAATTCTATTTGGATGGAAATACCAGTTCAATTAAAAATGCACAGAACAGTGTTTTTATTTTTTGTATTAAATAAAACTGCCTTAAATGTGGTGGATGTATAAACTTTTTTTTTTCTTATCGCAGACCTTATCAAAATATATTTTGTTTAATAAATTAGTTTTGCATGCAGAGGAAGTTATATCTGTAGTTAGTGAATTGAATTGATTATTTCTGGTCACCATGTCATTCAGCATTTTAGAACTAGTACATTTCATCCTCTGGCATGTAGCTTTTATTCAAAGATTGAAAGAAGAAAACAAGTTTTCTTTCTTTTGCAACTCCCAGTTGTCTTCTTAATTTTGAATGATCTAATCACTTAATTTCAGTTTTTTCTACTAGTTCAGTTAAGAAAATATTCTCTCTCCATCTTCAGAAGATGCTACTGCTGTCAAGAGCTGATTAGCACTTCATCAGACTCTGGTTCCTGGTGCTTAGCCTGTGACTTCCACAAGTTCAATGTGTTGACTTTCTTTAAAACTTGGCAGCAAACATGTACTGCTTAATATTATTATTTTAAATTTAATTAAATGACTTTAATAGATATAGCCTAAATTTATTATAACAACATAGATGGTCAATGTCAAATCTAATTTTAAATAGCTTTTTAAAAAAAAATCTGTATTTTTAATTTTAAATAAAAACCTATATTTTTAAACTTAAATCCACGCTGGATGCTCAGAACTTTGAAAATTCAGGCAGAGCCTTTGACGACTCCCCTCCTGTACCTTAGTGGTCTGCTATTCCTGTGCCACATGGTGAAGGGTGGATAGCTATTTAGCACTGGTTACTTTAGTCAAGTGACTGCAGCCAGCCTCAGAAACCAGATTAGTTTGTTTCCACCCAGACAAATTAAAATACCAAAAATATTCAGTCTCTTATTACATATGTCAGATTTTTTTTTTTTTTTGATGGGATAGTATTTGTTTTTTGGGGGCTGTGTTTCCTGGGGTTAGAGGTGAGGAACAACACTTCACTTTTAAAGTTGGTTCATATGTTTACTTTTTTTGGCAAAAGTGTTTTGAGCCCAGGATAAGGCACTTCTGTACACAGTTTGATTCTGTTCTATAATTATCAGGTTAAGTTAGAGACGTATCATGTCTTGCAGCTGGCTGCCATTTTATCTGTGATTAATGCACATCTTTTCAAGGAGATAAATCTATAAATCCCGGTTATTCTCTCTTCTGTCTCATTCTGGCACCCACAAGAGTTGGGGTGGGAACAGTTGACAGAAGCACCAGCCATCCAAATTCATGTTGCATTTTCATGCCTGTCAGCTGCTGAACTTCGTCAGACTGATGAAATACCAGTGCAAAGTAACTCTGGGTGCTTGATGCCATCCTGTACACCAATATATGACACTATTCATTTATGCAGCTAAACAAGATTTAGAGATGAGTGCAAACTATCTGAAAACTTCCCTGAGCACATTTGCAACTCAGATTTTTACAAAAAAATTACTTTTACAACTAACTTCATGCAGTTTCTCCAACCTGAAAATATTTTATTTATGGTATGCAGCTAACCATTTACAGTTTTTATTAAACTTTTATGGCATCTTACTTTACTGATGTTTCCTTCAAATTCTGCTGCCTGTAAACTTACATAAATCCTCTGTCCTGCCTTGAATCAGAAATATACTCTTAAGCCAATTTCCTCTTACACTGATTTGAAAGGCTTTTAATATTTTGTCTAGAAGAGTCACAAACATGATGCTTCTAGCACAGAAGCACATGGCTGTTGGATCACTAATCATCTCATTGTTCCCCAATATAAACACTACAACAGAGTAAATAAAAAAGCTATCCTTTAAACTGGGATATTATTAACACGGGATAATTTGATTTCTGTAGTAATATTTTTGGAATATTTAAGATGTTATCTTCTGCTCTAAAAAGTAGACTTCTTTCTCAGTAGGCAGTGAAAACAAGAAGCAATTTTGTACTCCTGCAATCCAGTTCCTTTTGGAGATAAGTGGCTAGGGATCTCTTTTAGGGTTTTTGTTGGCACCTTTTAATTATAAGTGATTGAATCCCCGACAACAATAATTTTAAGGATTAGGACCCTGTATCTGCACTGGATTGCCTATCCCAGCAGTATCCTATGTGGGGACAGCGTAAGTGTGTGTCACAATGGCATCTCTATTCTCAAGAGCTGCTGTAACTGTATCCAAAGGAACTATTTCATAGCTTCAGCAACTCCAGTTCCATGAGAGACACTTTGCCTCGCATCCCAGATATCCCACACAGTTCCGTTGATACAGGCTGCTGCAATGAATGGAGTGCGGCAGATTTTCCTTTTACCAATCAAATATGCCAATGGCATCATAGGTGGGATTTTCCAGAGCACTCAGCTTTAGCCTAACATTAATGCCTTTGAAGTCAATGATAAAACTCCCATTTATTTTAATAGGAGCAGAGTTAGGCCAACACAACTTCTTGATATTCTGGCTGCCTTCTCAGTTTACAGTACATCAGGAGTCCAGGGTAACCAGTAAGGGTCAGTGTTCAGGGTCAGGAGTGAAAGGCAATTTAGCTATACTTGGCTGTCTATTTTTTTAAAAAAAAATAAATGTAGATTTCTCAAAATAGAGTCCAAAAAGAGTCCATCTTTTGCTAAGAAATAATTGATTAGCCAAATATGCAAGAGAACTACCTGATGATTGATATATATCAATTTTATTTATTTTTTTTTTTTTAAATCTAGGCATGGGGAAGGGAGAGAGGATGAACTCTGAAGTGTTCATGCTTCAGGGAAAATTCCATATGCCAACACTAATGTCCTATTGAACTTTTTTCCTCTTGTAATATCTTTTTGGGTTTTTTGTTTTTAGAAAGTTGAGTTTTTTTTAATTATTTCCTTTTCATGGGTTCTCTGTTTTCATGCACTTTTTAAAAAAAAAAAATCAACTCAATTTTGGGCTTAAATTACTGTACATGTTCCTTTAACATGTTAAGATTGTGGGGTTTGATGGAAGTTTGCTCACTCTATTTAACATAACATCTTTGTTCTTTGTTCCTTGTTTTGTATTTTAGGCTATTTTGAACAAGAACAAGGAGACTCTACCTGTGGCTATAAATCCACCAGTTTATGACAAGAATAAAATTTTCAGGTATGTATCTACAAATGATATGCCTTTAAAATGCTTCCTGACAAGGACAGTTGCAATGCGTACAACCTGAATTAGGATTCTTATCCTTTCCAGACGGTTGGCACAGGTGGAGGATGCTTTACATATAGCTATGTGCTTGATCATGCTAGGGATTCTGACTGCAGGATTTACTAGTTCTTTGTGTTAGAATCTGTCTAGGAGCAATGGAAATTGCCACCTTTTTATAATTTGTAATCTGAGTTTAGATTCTTAAAGAGATGCCACCTTCAGGGTGAAAGGAATTTAGCACAACATCTTGGTGCTGGGGAGCTATACATTTTATTTATTTTAACTAGTGAATTTAATGTCTGTGGAAAAATTGAAGTCTTCAGGCTATCAACAGAGCAGGTACATCAGTGGTGGTGTAAGTTTCCCCATGCTGCCTCATTGGATTAGACCATGCATATTTCATTTCTGATCTTTTCAGTTGAAACTGCTACCAAAGGGTCATGTTAAAGCTGGTCAATTTTTATTTATTTTTTTAATTTCAACAAAATTTGGGGAGGGGAGAATAAAGGTATTTCCCCCCACTTTTCCAACTGTCTTTCGGATATATGACTCCCTGTACAACAGCGGAATGGCCCTAATCCTTCAGAAGAGGCTGAAGAAAGGACATGGTTGTGAAAAGTGGTTTTAGAACAGGATCAAAAAGTATAGCAACATTGGGTGCTAGAGGGAATAGCTCTAAGACATAGTCCCTACTCCAATGTAACGTGTGCTATTAAAAGAGATTTGGCGTTAAGCTTCTTGTGTGATTTCAGTATTTGAGACCAGCCACCCATCCTCAATAAAATGAAAAGATTGTTGCAGTTAAGTTATTTAAGCATACCTGTTAATGGGCAGTATAGTGGGACACAGAAACCTAAAGATCAAAGATGGGAATCATCGTCTCTTAATTTACAAGCCCAGCTCCTTATCTCCAGGGCTTTGCTACACAGATCCATAGGTTACCTTTTTCTCCTCTCCTCACCCCCCCACTCCCGGAAGCAAGTCTGTTTCTCAAGTTGGGCTTCCCCCGTTCGTTATCTTGTTGAGTTGTCCAGCCACGGTTGAAATCTCACATTGGAAAACCTGTGAGATAAGCAGAAGTTCCTTTCTCAATGTGAGTTCCAGAGGGGTGGCCGTGTTACTTTGTTTTAGCAAAACAACGAGAGTCCTGTGGCTCCTTAAAGACTAACAAATTTATGTGGGCATAAGCTTTCGTGGGCAGAAACCCACTTCATCAGATGCATGAAGTGGAAACTTCAGTTTAGTAGGTGTATGTATACACATGCAAGGATGGGTGAGCTACATCACAGTGAGGAGGGCAGGTGTTAACGAGGTTAATTCAATCAGGGTGGATGAGGCCCATTCACAACAGTTGATGAGAAGGTGTGAATGTCAAAAGAGGGAACATTATTTTTTGTAGTGGGCTAGCCACTCCCAGTCTCTAGTCAGACCTAGTCTGATAGTGTCAATTTTGCTTATGAGTTCCAGCTCTGCAGTTTCATGCTGGAGTTTGTTTTTGAAGTTCTTTTATTGAAGTATGGCAACTTTCAAGTCTGTTACTGAGTGTCCAAGGAGATTGAAGTGCTCTCCTACTGGTTTTTGAATGTTACCATTCTTGTTATCTGATTTGTGTCCATTTATTCTTTTGCGTAGAGACAGTCCGGTTTGGCCAATGAACATGGCAGAGGGGCATTGCTGGCACATGAGGGCGTACATCACATTAGTAGATGTGCAGGTGAACAAGCTTCTGATGGTGTGGCTGTTATGGTTAGGACCTATGATGGTGTCACTTGAGTAGATATGCGGGCAGAGTTGGCAATGGGATTTGCTGTATGGATATGTTCCTGGGTTAGTGTTTCTGTTGTATGGTGTACAGTTGCTGGTGAGTATTTGCTTCAGGTTGGAGGGCTGTCTGTAAGGGAGGACTGGCCTGCCTCCCAAGGTTTGAGAGAGTGAGGGATCATCTTCCAGGATGGGTATCTCAGTGTGGTGGTTGCTGCATGTCTGTAGTTGAACATTAGACAAACAGAATATGAAATATCGTAAGGATAGGGACAACAATAACATTGCTGAGTATACCAGCTGTCTTTTCTGTACTAGAACTTCTATATACCACCTCCTTTTTTTTTTTCCCCCCAAGGTAAATATTTCAGTTAAATGCCATTCACAGCAGGAATCCAAAGCCTTGTGGCATTCCACTCCCCATTTTCTCATACTTAAGGAATATCAGCAGCACTTCTATCTTCCACCACACAGTCCTTGGTGTGGTCTCTTCTTGACACAAGTTATCATCTAAAATAACATAACTGCTTATAACAACCCATGAAAGGCAGAAATGCTCTCCACTGCTCTAAATTTCAATCTGTTGTAGGATGCAACTTCTTTCATGGCTGGGATAGGCCTGTTGGCAGGACAGGCATCTACATGGTATATATGTGTGTGTGAGAACTTTCTCCTCTCTGTAACTGCTATGTGGGCACTTCTGGCTCCCTTCCCCCATACAACATGAAGCAAAGTAGGAATCCAAATCCATATCTTGTTGAGCCACTGTCGTTCTTCTGCACCTCTGTGGCTTTCAGACACTGTGGAATGGGTTTGTCTCAGGGCTGGTGAACCAGCAGACAGTGGTAACACTGTAGTAAGCCATGATAATTGTTGCTAGGAAGCAATAAGGGGGCATGCAAAAGCAAAGGGATGTATATAGTCCAAATTTTGGGATTTTACCTTCTGTATCTCTTTTGTACAGGGACGGGTAAAGTTCACACCCTAAAATCTGTTTCCAATCTGAACTTTTAAAACTTCTAATAATTGTCATCTTGCCTCAGAGTAGAGGTAGGAAGCAGAGAATGGGGAGGTGACAATTGTATGGAATAAATTCTAAACTATAGAATAAAGGAAACACTTAAAGAACAAATATTTCTAAAGGGGAGGTTAAAGTGATTACTGTTTATGTAGCTTGAACTGTTTCTACAGGGAGAATTTTATTCATTTGTGGTTAATGTTGGCTTTTTACTTCTCTTTCAAGCTAGTTTAAAAATTTCAGAGACAGTGCTGTTGCTTATATTTTTGGCATATAAAATATCCTTCAATTTGTGTTGTCTGTTCTTTTTCTCCTTGTCTTAAGATCTTTTCCCACATTTCTCTTCAGTCTTTTCAATCATCCTTAAAGCTTCCAAAAGTGCTTAAAGAGCTGTTACCAGAAGAAATATTTTTTGTCTTGATCAGTCTCCTCAGATCTGAGCTATAGCAATTTACTCTCCACCCCAGACCTTTTCTTGGCACCACAGACTCTTCATGGAGACTATTTAATTTGTTCCGTGTCAGTGTTTTTATACATTGTATTTTATATATGTAATGTTGTTGTGCAAACAATCAGTTTTATTCCTTAGCCCCTGGTTTGCTGTAAATATTCAGGCTTCTATATGTTTTGGAGTTGGTAGGGAGGAAATCATTCTGAAAGCTCAAATGTATGTTGCTGCTTACTTTCCTTATTGGTTTTGAAGTGCAGTAATAGCGTCTAAATCAGTGCTCCAAAATAAGTCAGATGTAACTTAAAATCCTAGAAGTATAGGGTTGACAGGGAATTCGAGAAATCAAGACCAGCCCCTGGCACTGAGGCGGGACCAAGTCAGTTTGTTTCTGTGATGGATTTTAAGATTTGTCCTGTTGATACTTGGAGGAAAAAATATCAGTGTTGCAGTCAGAGATCCTGTTGTGTATCATGGGCCCCAAAATGAGATTTCTTGTGCATTTTTTTCTACGAGGTTTTACAAAGCCTAATACTTATCATCACATGCAATTTGAATTTGAAGAAAGGACTGTCAAGAAGGTTTGTCTAGTTCAGTATCTGGTTTCTGAGGCTGGCCAGTTTCAGATGCTTCAGAGGGAGGTGCCGGATACACCGTAGTGGACCATTATAGAATATGTCTTGCCACCCACAATCATTGACTATGCCCTTAAATGTGAGGATATAATACTTTGGGAGGGGGGGGGGGGGGAGAGAGAGAATATACTGGAGGTATCGGAAGTCTCTCTCTCTCTCTCTCTCTCTCACTCACTCACTCACTCACTCACTCATATATATGTAAACTGCTCATTATCAAATAAATGCCTAATCTTTTTTAATCCTGTTACGCTCTTGGCCTCAATGATACCTTGTGGCAGTGAGCTCTACAGTTCAATTACATATTGTCATATAAAGTTTCTTTTTCAGTCTTAAATGTTCTGCTTTTCAATTTCATTGCATGACCCAGGACTTCTAGAGAAAAGGGTGGGAGGAGGTGGGAGATGCAGTATCTTAAACACCTGATCTACTCCTCTTCTGAAGTGAGTGAAAAAGTCCTGCACTTTTTGCAGAATTGTCTCCTTCGTCTCTAAGCAGCTAATAGAAACAAAGACACGTCTCCGTTTGCTGACTCTAACGGGCTTCCTGCAACCATTGTCGCCACAAGGGAGAAATTGCCCTCAATGCACCTTGGATCACTCTTTTTGTGGCTTAGCTAAGAAAAGCAAGAGTAGAGGACTTGTGGTGATATGTGCACTGTAACCCTATTTTAAAAGCAACTTGTAATTCATGGGTGGGATGACCTAGTCATGAATCTTGTGGCTTAGCTCATGCCAAAGCTGCAAGAATGAATATGGTGGTGTTCCACCTCCACCAGTGACCCCGACTTCCACCTGCTGTTTTTTCTGCATGGTTCTGGAAAACCACATTGACTTATGGTTGGGAAACAAAGTACTGGAAGGCTAGCATTCATATGTTGCTAGAGGTGAGGCTGATGTATAGTCTGTAGCATACCTTACAACTACCATACATGTGTCTGTGGGTAATGGAGTAGAGGGTATGCACTATTCGATTCCTAACTTTCAACTCCTTAGTGGTAGGAATGTTCTGTTGCCTGACCAGAACTGACACACAGTGTAGTGTGCTGGGGTATGAATTTTCCAGGTGTCCTCTTAATCTTAAAAGCTCTGACAAAGCAGAGTCTTTCTTTTTGTCATGAATAGCAGCATCTTTGTGGAAGCGCCCAGCTGGCTCAGGAGCCCTGGTGCTGGCTGAAAGACAAAATAAGAATGTCTTTAAAGTAAATGCTAGGTTAGCGGTATCCCTTTGAGCAATATCTTCCATGTGTCTGTAAATGTAGGTCAGTGTTAAGAACTACTTTGACGGTGTTCCTGGATAGCAGGAGTGTTTTTTTGTTTTTTGTTTTTTTAAAGGATATCACTTTCATGCTTACAGGAATTTTTAAAAATTTGCTTTTTAAATTGTGCACGTGGAGGGGGCGCTTACTCTTTAAACCAGAACTATAGAATAGCCATAGTTAGGTCAGTACTTGCATTTCCCAGTGATGCAGCATTGTACCAGAGCTTATGAAGAACTCTTATGTGAATTAATGCTCATGGGAAATGGATTTATTGATATGTTACTGTGCTGGGAGAAGGTGATCCCATTGACAGTTAAATTATTGATTAGCAAAAAGTACAGCCAGCTCCTCTGATCGGATGTCTATGCACAGCTAGCAGCACAAGCCTATTAAGATTTATTGGAGGAGAATAGCCATCCTGACAAATTCTGACCATAGCCATCCTGACAAAAGGTCTAGGAGTGGCGTGGAATGAAGACTTACTGGAGGCATCAGCTGTCACTTGGAAGAGCCAGTCACCCTTCTCCCATCGAAGGCAAAATGCCTTTTCTTTTGGCCCTGTGTTAGCCACCAGATAGAGGAGGAGGGTACAAGATGGGTTTCCATTCCTTGGTGCTCTTCTGCAGCTGCTGGAGGGATTTTATTTTGAAGAAAAACAATACTTGATACATACCCAGACTTCATGGTCTGCTCCTTCTGCTGGTTAGGCTAGAATTCAGGCCCATGCCACTGAGGATGGCAGTGGCTCTGTGGGTACATGCTGTGATGCTCTCCATTTTGTAAAATAAGTTGATTTAAATTAAAAGAGGCTGGTGAGTGCACGTCTAGCTGCTGCAGGAGGGGCAAAGGAAGGTATAAACTTCCCCTAATGGCATCAGAAAATACTCTAGCCAATGACTTCCACTAATCTTATTGGGAACTTTGTTCACCCCTTCCAATATGTGTACTAAAGGACTTTCTTCCAATTCTTCCTAGCCCTAGCTCTTCCAGTGTCTGATGTTAATATCTGAGTGCACTCTATTATAAACCACGGCTTCATATTCCTACCCCAAGGGAGGCAACTGTCATTGACCCATTTTACGGATAACCTTGTACAACCTGTTATCTTATTTCAGGCAGAGCTGTGACTAGACCACAGGTACATAATATGACAGACCCAAGTCTTGTTCTCTCAAACACATTGCCTTTCAGAGTGAATGTACCAAATTATGTGCCTGGCTATGCTACTTTATCCACTAATCACTAAAGCATTCTGTGCTCACAGAGCTGGGAATGGAACCCAGGAATCCTGATACCCACTGTTCTAGTGCTGTTCCACAAATAATTGTGTAACTGACTGGTAAAATGTTTCCATGCTCTGCTCCAGAGGCTGTCACATAAAAGATAATGAGCTAGTACTGCTATCATTTACAACTGTAGTTAAAGTAGGAGAGATCTGTGCTGTTGATCTGAAGGTCCTGTTGTCATGGGTCCAGACCTTGCTCATAAGCCATGTGGGGAAAAGTACAGGCAACCTCAGTTCTGGCCCTTCCTAATTTACAAATGCTTGACTCTAGGTAAGACTGTATATGTTGCATAACTTTTTGTATACAATGTATATCTAAAAGTAGCATTTGGATGCCTCATGGCATTGCTGAAGTACTACCAAGCCTTTCAACTTAGGTCATCAGTCTGAATCCAGCCCAGCTCGGTCGGGAAGTTGTTCCCATCTAATGAATGTTTGGTTGCCCCTGTGTGAGATGAGTGTGGTGGGCCTTGGTACCAGCTTTACTTGCCACCACACTTTGCACTAATTGGCAGATTGGAGGAGAGGCTAAGAACTGCAAGGACTATGAGGGAGCGTATTACTACTGTTACCCTTAGCTGAAGCCACCAGATTGAGGTTGAAGCTAGCAGACGGGGTCAACGGGTATATTTTTGTAAAGCTTCCTCTACTTCAGCCCTGTAGACAAACAGATGCCTTCTTTCACCAAGGATGTCAAGCTGATATCTTTCACCTGTACTAAATTTACACAACTTTTTAAACTGAAGACTAGGGCTATGTACAAATACCCTATAACAGAATTTCAATAAGATGTTACACAGGGAATTGCACAAAAGTTGGCCGCAATGTATAAACATCTGATTTTTTTCTCTTCTGAAGGATATATTTTTCTCCCTCTTAACAATAATGGAATGTAGAAGAGGTCCAGTTGCAAAGACATCCCTTGATGTGTCCTTGGATTAGTTAGCAGTAGAAAAGGTGGAACAAAGTTTATATCTATCTCCGGACTCTGCATCTCGAACTAGTAGAGTTGGGGAGGAGATGAAATGTGATGGCTCTTTAAAGTGATTAGCTGCTATTGACACAATTTGTCTAAATTTTTGCTTAGGCAATTTTGAACTATTTTGTTTGTCCCCTTCTCTGTAATGTGTTTTCTCTACATTTTGAGCTTTGAGGCTTGGAAGTGAGACTATACAATTCTCTCCAGATTGCATTGCTGCGGAGTTATTTGGACTTGCCAAATAGCAAGGTCCCTTGTTAAACTATCAAATAATCTTGAGAGGATTTTGTGTTGGAAACTATAAAAAGTATCAGCTTCGGAATATCTTATTTAAGTTTTGTTTATGCTTCATAATTGATCTGTGCTACCTATTTTAAAACAGTCTTAAATGTAAACATCTTCATTGAGGGTTTGCTGTGTCCCACTCGATCCTGCAGTGCTGTTTCTGAATCTCTAAGATCAAATTCACTTGCACATTACCAGGACTGCAATGAGGCGAACCTCGGAATATGACTTTTCTGCAGGCTTAAATTTTTCAGTGTGGAAATTTTTCAGGGGCAACCTGATGCTCTGAATGAATATTGAGGGTGCTCAGAAATTTGTAAGTTTGGCCCCACACAAATCCTCATTTGCAATAGCAAAAGAAATGCAGAAAGTGGCCAGTCACTTACAGTCAAGTATGTTTGCATAATTTAAAAAAAAAAATTGGCCTCTGAAGTTAGAGAGTCAGTTAACAAGCCCAGTTATTTTGTGTTGCATGTTTGCTGTTAAGATAGCCATAAGTTCTGCTTTCAAGTGGGGAAACTGCTATCAGATTGATGAAGCATGTATGCTGTGTATCTTTTCCTTTCTCCCAGGGTCTACACAGACCTTCAGCAAGTCCTCAACAACTTGAAACACCCACGTTTCACGTTTACTGAAGATGAGGGCGAAGCAGACATCCTCTACAACTTTTCCCACTTCAAAGATTACAGGTTACAGCTATTTCCTTGCAAGTATAGATTATCTAGTTGCCATATAAAAAGCTCTGTTCCATGGAGTGGTCTTTTTAAGTGACCTCCATCTCTGTCTTGTAGGAAACTAAGTGAAGAGAAGCCCCATGTGATGTTGAATCAGTTTCCATGTGAGAATCTCCTGACAGTCAAGGATTGCCTGGCATCTATATCTAGACGAGTTGGAGGGGCAGAAGGGCCAAAATGGCTGCCTCGTACTTTTAACCTTCACACAGAATTACCCCAGTTTATCAGCTATTTTCAGCAACGTGACAGGAGGTAGGCCCTGCTGCTGCTGCTGCTTCTTGTCTTGCAGTTTCCTAACCAACTTTCTCCAAGTACCAGCAGGTGCATGTTTTCGATTAAATTGATTACACAACTACTCTGCTGCCATTAATATGCACTACCTGCATTTCACTTATGTTTTATCTGAAAAGTGTGGGTGTTTTTTTTTTTTTTTTTTTTTTTTTTTCTTTTTAACTGCAAAATCTGTAATAGTGTGGAATCATGACTCCATTGAAATCAGTGGCAAAATTCCCACTGACTTCTGGCAAGGATTCCCCCCCATAGCACGTAACAAATGTACTGAGATTCACAACTTTTGCATGGGCAGATAGCTTTCTCTGTCAGAGCTTTTCAAGAAGTCCAGCCTCTTCAGATCTCTAGGTAATGGAAAGAGAGGAGAAGGTATGCTCTCCTGAGCTTGATAGATGTGTCTGGGTAAGGGATTCATCTCTGAATTGTTCAGTCCCCAAAGAGAAGATCTGTATGTTATGTAATTTTGGCTGGCTCGAAGGTGGCCATGGGGGATCTAATTTACAATTTTTAAAGCACCCAGATAGAATGTTTGCAAACTTTCTGATAGCCTGGTCAGAATGGTCTCTTGACCTAAAAACAAGCACTTATGAAGTCGTGGTATGTATGAAAAAAAGGGGATTTACCAGTGGAAGTATGGAAGGCCCTTACTGAAAAGGAAAGTGGGAGCCCCCAAAATCCTAGCTCATATCAGCAGTCCTTGGTTCTTGCACCCTCACCCACTACATCAAAAAGAACGCTTTTTATTTTATTGTAGGGGAGAAGACAATCACTGGATATGCAAACCATGGAACTTGGCCAGAAGCCTAGACACCCACATCACCAACAATCTTAACAACATCATCAGGCACAGGGAAAGCAGCCCGAAGGTTAGAGAAAGTGAGCTTCATGCTTGGTTTGAAGCAAGTTTTTGGAAATGTTTGTTCTTACAAAGAGCATAAAAAAATAATAGAAACAAGAGGGAAATTAATTTCCTTCTTCAAATTCATTTATTTCTTCATATATATGGTATATACAACCTCTTGAAGAAGGAATGGTATGTTTGTGAGCACGTAAACATTTAAGAGGGTGAACTCTTGATGATGGATTCAAATGGTAATCTCTTAGTATTGTGCAGTGCAATGTTAGAATATTTTTTCTATTTTTCTCATAACAGGCCATGTCTATTTCTTTATGACAGAAATAAAATTTGCCATGACAGTAATGAATGCTTAAATGTGTTGTGGCTTTTATGGCACTTGGTAAGAAATCTAAGTGGAAGATGAATTCTCACCTTCATGTAGGTACTGTTGGTTGTAAATATAAGTTATTGCTGCTTCCCTCAGGTGGATCATTTCTCCTAGCCTACACAAAATGCTTCTTCCATTAATGCATAACATGATTTTTTTATAGGAAGCCAACAGTGTATGGTCTTATATCAGAATGTCACATAAGCTTTATGTCCAGTCACTTAATAGAATATTGGACTGTATGCCTTTTTTGGAATTCAAACTTCAAAGAAGAAAATGCATGAAGAATTACAGTATCACTTTAGTTCAGAAAAAAACTGATAATATATAAAGTGAGACTGTTTGTTTATTTTTAATGGAATACTTTTTTTTTTTTTAAAGCAAAATCTGTTTAGTTTTTCTATAAAGTAGCCATTATTTCAAAAGCAGTCTTAGAGCTGTGTGTCTATACCAATAAACCAAAACTAAGCAGTGCATCGTTAAGATACAAAACAAAATGCTTTGACTCCCTATCAAGCATCTTGTAAACAAAAGGGAAAAAGTGTTTCTAACAACATAATTAGGATCCTAGGTATTATGGATCAGGACTAATGTGCTGCAGGACATTCTTAACTTTATGGCATCCCTTGGTAGGCTGCATGTAGCATTGATGGTGTCCCTTGTTGGCTGCCTTTGTTCCTCAACCCATACACTGAAGGCTCACCATCTCCTCTCCCTCTGTTTACTTTGTCCATTGGGAGCTCTGACACACCCCTGCTCTACCTGTATATATCTGAACACCAATTTGTGGGGTTGAGAGAACTGAGGCATTGGAGTAAAGGTAACTTCAGAGTATAAGCAATTATGCTGCTATTTGCATAGCCATATACTTGCATTGCAAATGAGGGCCTGAATTTTTTGGTGGTGAAAAGTACCGTCAGACAATGGGAAGATGCCTCAGATCATCTGAGGAGGAACAAATGTTGGATTAGATTTTATTAAAATGTTTATAATATAAACAGAATAAAATAGAAGATTTCAGTGGAATGAGGATGGATGTACTTTAGTTCTGTGTACTGACCTGATAAAAGAGAGTGCACTCAGACTACTCAGCTACAAACAAAGGCACGTTGGTAACGGTTGCTTATATCGAGAAACTTTTTTAAAAGGAAAACTGAGTTTTAATGTATGTTGATACAATATCTTGGACCATTCGAACCCACTGATTCTTGTTTCTTCTGTCACCTACTGTACATCTTCATTCCTTAGGGTTTAATTGTGTTCAATCTGTTTTTGTTTTAGGTAGTGTCTAAGTATATTGAAAGTCCAGTTTTGTTTCATCGGGAAGATGTGGGGATGGTTAAATTTGACATTCGTTACGTTGTGCTTCTGCGATCCATAAAGCCACTCAAGCTGTATGCTTACGATGTATTTTGGCTGCGGTTCTCAAATCGGTAATAACTTTTTTTCCCTAGGAGTGAAGGAATTAGCGGTGTTAAATTGTGATGCTTTGCTTTTCCAAGATCTTACAGAATTAACACTGTCTCTTTCCTTTATTTGTTAGTGCATTTTCACTTGATGACTTGGATGACTATGAGAAGCATTTTACTGTCATGAACTATGCTCCTGATATAACCTTAAAACAGGTAAACAAGTGATACATGAAAAGCAAATGTCTTCAGTCTATGAAGATACTGATCCTTTATCTGTGACTATCACCAGATGTCCTGATTCATACCCACCCAAACAAACTTGACAGGTTGTTCCTGCTCTGATGCAGCTATTTTCCCAGATTGGGGATCCAGAGGAAATAGTCATAGATTATGGCACAAATTTTACATCTCTAATCAAATTCCTATTCAAAAAAAGATATAAAAAGTGATAAAACAGCATTTTACTATTTTCAGACTGGTGGTTTAGTGCAGTGTTTTCACCACATAGTAAAAAGCACTGTCTGGTAGAAACAGGAACAATTGAAACAAATAGTTCTCATTTCTGCACTTTATATACAGTGAAATTCCCCAGGACCGTATTTGGAATTTGTACCATATATGTTTATAGATTCTGTAGCTCATACTCCCTTCCCCCCACTTTAAAATTAAAAAAAAAAAAAATCCTAGCTCATGGTGGAAATAATCCAGCAAACCAATTTCTAATGCCATTTACATTTATTTTAGGTTCACTGCGATGAATTTATTCCTCTGTTTGAGAAGCAGCATCCTGAATATTCCTGGAAAACTGTGCAAGTAAGTCACCAATCCATCTTATCCGTATAAGATGGTCACTAAATTTTTCCTTTAAGCAAAGGTGTTTTTCAAAAGTTTCATTTTTTTCTTGCCAAGTTAAACTTCACAAAGTACAGCAAATGTCTCTTTAGTGCAACAAAAGCCAGGAGTCCCAGAATTTTAAAGTCTACAAATACAAAATGCTCAGTTATCTGTGTTCCTATTATATTAGGGTTTTAAGTTGTTCTTCATGAAAAGTTGTCACGGTATACTGTGCTTGGGAACAAAATTGGTACTGATGGACACTGGAAGCAGAACACTATATATTTCCAAAATGCTACTGAACTTGCTGCATGACTGACGCCTACTTGCAGAATGGTGCATAAAATCTAAGCTTTCATTTAAAACACTAACTCGTCACAACCATGAAGGCTGGGAAAACCTGGATTGTAAACAGTCAGTGGCTGCAGTGATGCCCACATGAATCTGCATGAAGCCTAACACAGTAGTTCTCAACATGTGGACTGGCCCTTTCGTTTCAGTAGGTTGTTAACGCTATTATTGAAAGATGACAATTTAAATAACAGCAGTTCTCTTTGCTGACCTCAGCCCCAAACTGCTTCCCCAAGATAGGGAAATAATATCAAAATAAGTAAGAGCGTACTGTATTGATTGAGGTTTTTGTATTTGTTTTCATAGTTAGTCTCTTGCCTTTGTAGTCTGCAGCATTCTAACAAAACAGTGCTGCAGTGCTGAGGACCCTGTTACAGAATTTTGGTCCATCTTGCTGTGTAGTACCCAGGAGGTTGTTCAGAAGCGTGTGTATGCACACCCTAGCCATTCTGGCATAGCAAATGGAAATGAGTACTTTACCAAGTATGCATTTATGGTTACTGCTCTTGAGATGAGGTTGCTATGAGGTTGGATAGTTCAGAGCCTACATTTGGATGCCTTGGCGATTTTTTTACTAGAAGAAAACAGGGCAAATAAATAGTTTAAAAATCTAATATCTCTGTATTTATAATTCAGACCCTTAGCCAAATTTGTTGAACTTAATTTTTCCCTTTTGGGTTGAACTTTCAATTGCTGCTCCACACTAACTCTTAATCTTCAGAAGTTTGGAATTCCATGTTATCAAAGCTTAATATAAAGGCAGAGACCCCTTACTGTCCTGCCACCCCAAAAGTGCAATAACATTGCCAATTCCTTAATTGCCAAGATATGTTTTAACTCTAGATCTGTACGGAAGCTTCAAATACGATGACTCCATAAATGAAAATGGAAAATAGAGGGTGGTAACTTACTTACTCATGTTTTTTAGTTGATTTTAGTAGCACTACTCACATAAGTAAAGCTATTCAGGGTATAAGAGTGGCTATAGGATAAGTCTTAAAATTACACAAAGAAAAATCTGTTTTAAACAGTGGGGGACAAAGTATCCTTCAAGGAGTATTCTGGGCAAAGTACCAAGAATTAGCCTTTTTTTTTTTTTTTTTTTAAACATTTACAGGTGGTGTATTTCATTCTGGGGCATGGATGTTAAAAACTGCATGTACTCTAACTCCTTTACATCCCTTTATTTTGCCTTAATAGTGTATCCAGAAATGTCAGCACAGTGTGTTCATATTGGAAATTGATCTGTTTTTTTTAATATTTGGAATCTTCTTAGTATGTTTGTAAAATGGTGAGAGAAAAGTGGATTGATTCGACTGGATGCCAAAACTTCTGAGCTGCAGCTGTTGGTATTCACAGAACATCTTTTTTTCCTCTTTAATTTGCACTCCACCCACTGAGGAGGAGTCACAGGTGTAGTGGTGTACAAAATGACCTAGACATGGATTCAATTCCAGCATTGTAATACTTTTATTTCTGTAGTATGTGTAGTAATGAGGTCAATTCTGGGTGCTCACCACTTGCAAAAATCAGACCCGTTATTAGGTGCATAAATATAGATCTAGAAGCTTTATTTCAGGCCTCTATTTTTGGAAATATTGGATGTGGGTGGGTGTAAGGAACAAATATCTAATTACACCTGGAGAAACTTAACCCCTTTTACTGAAATGCTGAAGGTTCTTGTTATCTGCAGGCTGGTGTCATTTAAAATGTTTGATATGACTCATAAATGAAACTTTCACCTACAAAAATGAGCACACTTTTATAGGGTTCTTGCAACTATTCGTATTTTATTCAGAAACTGTCTTCTCTTTGGCAATAGGCAGAGATTTTTAAGGCATTTGCTGAATTATTCCAAGCTGCTTCAGCTAAACCTGCACCATTTGGCCTCTGTGATTATCCGTCATCACGAGCAGTATATGCCATTGACCTGATGCTTAAGTGGGATACTACTAGAGATGGTAAGATGCTTCTCTTCCTCAAAAGACTGAACTTATTCTTTCTCAGTTTGTTTTTAAAACTTGTTTCTTTGCTCTAAAATGTTGCTGTTTTTAAAAAAAAAAAAAAAAAAAAGTAGAGTGGACTCCATGATATTTATACTTTAACAGACTGTTGGGTTTGCATACATGTGAGGATGGAATCTGGTCTCCTTGTTAATAATAATATTGGACATCCATCTGTCTAATTCTTTACTGGCTCCATTCTGCCATTGCTTTCGCTATTATGATGTGAACAGTTGAAGACAGGTGTGCATAAAGCTTCGCAGCTACCTGTTAATTCTAACAACGAGCACTCTTTCCTATAATGGTGGTGCTCCACCTGTACAAGGAGAACAGTCTTTACTAAAAGTAATTATAATAAGCCCCAGGGTTTAATTAGTTCACCTATAATGTCAATATCAGGCGGGAAAGAGAATCTATGTTTTGTCTTTGTCTTTATTTGTACAAAAGGCATTTTTCTTAATTTTCAAACATTACTGCAATTCAAAAGGAAAAACTCAACCTCCTAACCTTATTTTAGGTGTGAGAGGAAGTAGATAGCTAAGTGAGGGGAGTTCTGTAGGCTGTGTTCTACAGGAGATCATGCTAGATGATCACCATTCACAATGGTCTCTTCTGGCTTTGGAATCTGTAAGTGGGAGGTGAGAGATTTTGTGCTACAGCTGAGGAACCGAGCTCTGTAGTACCAGCTGAACTAGAGAGAACGATAGAGCAATACAAGCAGCAAAGGAGGTTTGGTGCCTAGAAGTAAAGGGAGCAGCAGTTTTTTATGGCAGGTGCATCTCAAAGTTGTGTTAAAACAAGAGAGACCCACTAATTCTGATCTAGCTAAATCAGTGCAACTTTCTCATATGGACAAGGCCTCAGATTAGGGTATTCGCCTCAAGAATGGGTTTGGTGTCTTGCTATCTCCTACTGCTGGCCTCAAAAAACCCCCCTCTTGGTATGTAGGAGTTGGCCATCTTCAGCCTCTTTCTATGGTCTTGGCTACAACAAAGGGAGGTGACTTCCAGCATCTTGTATATACCTTATATTAAAATGTACTGTTTGTTTCTCTCTTTAGGGAAAAGAACTATGCAGCCTCAGATCCTGGAAGTAAACTTCAATCCTGACTGTGATAGAGCCTGCAAATACCACCCTACTTTTTTTAATGATGTCTTCAGCACCCTATTTCTAGATGAAACAGATAATTGTCATGTGACAGACATTGTCTAGTCCTGAAGGCTCAACTTGGTTATTTGTTTCCTTTACATATATCCTTAACAGCAATATTTATATTTCAGTTCTATGAGCTTCTTGTACAACTATTTTCCTATAATGGTAATGAAGAAAAACTACAATCAGATGAATATACTTGTAATCAGTAGTCTGCATTTTCTTTTCTTGCTTAGTTCTGTATCACCAACTTGTATTGACTTAAATGTCATCTTTTGCTAAATATGGAAGCCGACAAAAGTACAATAGTAACTGGAGCAATCAGCTGTTGTTTCTCAGATAGCCTAATACATCTTACTTGCAAAGAGTGTAGTGTTGTACAACTTTCCTGTGTCTGCATTAGAATAATAATTTACTGTATCAAGATGTTTGAGGTCATGCATCATTTCCTCCTTTCCGTGTAATACCACTGTCTTCCAAGCACTAAAATGCTTTATTCCACAAACTGCTGTGAAGCAACTAACTTTAAGTTTGCATCTGGTAACTCCAATGAGCAAACATTTATGAAGCTTGTTTGTAATAAAGTTGTAAAAATACAACAATATTCAAGTTAGTGTTTTTTCAGTTAAAGGTTCATAGCTGCTGTCATCTTTTTAAAGTTGAGTGAGGGCTATGAATATATCCCAGTCTGGTAGTTCTGAGCTGTCCCGCGTGCACTCTGATGCTGAAATTAGATGGAAAAAATAGCTCCTCTGTCACATATCAAACAATTCATTCCTTTCGCACTGCAGTTTGGGTTGAATATCGGGTAAAATTCTCACTGAATTCAGTGGGAGCCTTGGCTAACTAAGGACATCAGGATTTGATCTCAGATAGCAAAAGGGAGTAATTAATGAAGAACTTCAGAACAATTAGTTAATTGTAATGGCCCCTAAGCCATCCCCTATGATGTCCCCCATTAAGAGAAAAATATCTTTTGCCAAAGGTCTGAAAAGTAAAAAATATTTTATTTTGAGTAAATAGTGCAAGAACAAAGAATCCTTTTCATCTTTGTCAACGTTTGGATCAAGTGTTATGGCTCAGAATTTCACCCCTTGCTAAGCAATACTGCCCAAATTAAACTCTGTGCGCGCGCTCAGGGACAGTGAGTTTGCATTAGTATTATGCTGCTTCTTCGAGTATTTGTACATGTCCGTTCCATGTTAGGCATGGGGGGAGGGAGGTGCCACATGCATTGGTGCTGGAGATTTTTCCCCTCAGTGGTATCCGTAGGGCTGGCTCTAGCACCCTTTGAAGTGGTGCGCAAGTGCACCAGTATAAGGGGCGCTGCCAGCCTCTGTTCCTTCTTACTACCTGTGATGGTGCTGGAACGTCCTGGCCTCGGCAAGCAATGCTACCAGTTTTTCATCTGTAGATTTAGTGTATGTAGTTGTTAAATAAGTTACTCAGAGTTAGTAATTTAGACATAGTTGTAGTTAGTCCCACGGGGACATAGCCCCAAGGATGCGGCATGCCTCAGTCCCTGGGCTTCAAACCACATGCTTCGTGTAAGAAGCCCATGCCCGTGAACAATCCTCACCAGAGCTGCTTAAAGTACCTGGGTGAGACCCACATCTGGGATAAGTGCACGATCTGCAGAAACTTCAGACCCCACACAAAAAAGGACCGGGATATCCGGTTAAGAGCGTCTGCTCTTAGACTGGACTCCAAGCCAGGTCGCTTGGACTCTGCGCCCAGCACTTCAGCGTTGACTAAGAGTGCCCCACCAGCACAAAGTTCATCCCAGCACCAGTCACCATCCCTGGTGCCGAAGAAGCACCATAAGAAGTTGCACAACACAAGAGGGTGCTCCCTGGCCCCAAGAAGGACAAACGGAGCGGGAGATGAGCCAAGACTCACACCGGGCTGCTTGTCTTCCCCAGAACTCGGCCTCACCCATCAGAGCTCCCAATCCACCCCAGGACCCACCTCTGACTCCTGGCAGCGGTAGAGGGACCCAGCACTTTGCGGTGCCTTCCTCACCCAAGCCCTTTCAAGCAGTCAAGGACCCCAGCACCAAGATCCCATGCTACATCTGAGAGGGAAAGGGTTACTTTCTAATCCCAAAGGCCAATGGAGGCCTATGCTCCATATTGGACCTATATCGCCTTAACAAATACCTCAAGAAGCTGAGGTTCCATATGATCACTCTGGCCTACATGATTCTTTCCCTGGATCCTGGAATGCTGCCCTCGACCTAAAGGATGCATATTTCCATTTTTCATGGTCACAGACAGTTCTTTCAGTTCGTGGTGGGGGACAACCACTACCAATTCACGGCCCTTCCATTTGGCCTATCAACAGCGCCAAGAGTGTTTACAAAATGTATGGCAGTAGTCGCAGCCCACCTCAGACATGGAGGAATATAAATTTACCCTTACCTCAATGACTGGCTCATCAATAGTCGCTCGAAAGCTCAGGTCCAGTACTACTCCGGGCCACCTGCCAACATCTGGGCGTGTTGATAAAGTAACAGAAATCCACATTGGTATCGATATAAAGGATAGAGTTCATCAGGGCAGTCCTAGACTCTACCCAGGCCAGAGGATTTCCACCTCAAGTCAGACTTGAATCCATATCAAAGCTGATCACCCAAGTCAGAACTCACCCCCTCACCACAGCGAGCGTTTGCCTCAGACTGCTAGGTCACATGGCAGCATGTAAACTATGCAGTACAATATGCAAAACTGCACCTCAGATCCCTCCAAATGTGGCTAGCATCAGTTTATTCCCCGGCAAGACACAACCTGGACATGATCCTTATGATCCCGCCTAGAGTACTTACTTCACTGGCATGGTGGATGAATCCTGTCCACGTAGCAAGAGAGGTTCCCTTCACGGTCCCCCCACCCAATGCTCTCCTTGTTATTGGATGCCTCGGACTTAAGGTGAGGCACGCACCTCTGCTCCCTCAGGATCCAAAGCTTCTGGTCAGCAGAGGAGCTGACGTTACACAAATGTCACAGCGCTCAGAGCAATTCAGCTAGCCTGCAAAATGTTCCTTCCCCAGATGTCAGGAAAAGTAGCATGGATTCTGACAGACAATACAATATTAATATATTATGTCAACAAGCAAGGAGAAGCAAGATCCTCAGCTCTCTGCCAAGAGGCACTCCGCCTATGGGACTTCTGCATGGTACATGCGATCCACCTCAAAGCCTTGCACCTCATGGGGGGTTACACATTTGCAGATCACCTATGCAGGTTCTTCTCTTGCCACAAGTTGTCCCTGCACCCGGAGTTAGTCAAGGTCATCTCCCAGAGGTGGGGACCTCTTTGCAACCAAGGAGAACAGGAAATGTCACTGTTTCTGCTCCCTGCAAGAGCTCAACAACCACTTGCTTCCCAACGCACTCTTCCTGCAGTGGTCAGGTGGCCTAATGTATGCCTTTCCACCGATCCCCCTCATCCATAAAGCCCTCATAAAGATCAAAGGGGACAAAGTGCGGGTCATACTGATTGCTCCAGTATGGTCCCGTCAAAACTGGTTTGACATGTTGCTGGACCTGGCAGTGGCAGCCCCTTGGACACCTCCGATCATCCAGACTTGATTTCACAGGACCATGGGTGGCTGCTACATCTGAACCTTTCCTCCTTACACCTGATGGCATGGATACTGCATGGTTAAACCTTGAGGAGTAGGCTTGCTCCACTCAGGTGCAGAAAGTCCTGCTGGCAAGCAGAAAACCTTCCACTAGAATGACTTATCTGAAGAAGTGGAAATGCTTTTCCTGTTAGGTGGTTGAACGGAACCTCTCCCAGACCCAGACACCACTGCACTCCATTCTGGACTACTTACTTTACTTGAAACATCAAGGCTTGGCATTATCGTCAATGAGGGTACACCTGGCGGCCATCTGGCTCTTTCATCCGCATACCCGTGGCAGATCAGTCTTCTCTCATGAGATGACAGCCTTCCTGAAAGGCTTGGAGAAACTCCTTTCCAAAGGCCAGGGAACCAGTTCCCCTAGGAGACCTCAACCTAGTCTTGTCCAGACTCACTGGACCTACCTTTGAGCACATGATGTCTTGCTCCCTTTTTCACTTGTCGTGGAAAGTTGCCTTTCTTGTGGTAATTACTTCAGCAAGATGAGTTTCCGAAATCAAAGCTCTAGCATTGGACCCTCCCTATATAGTGTTTTATAAGGATAAAGTTCAGCTGTGCCTTCACCCCGCATTTCTGCCTATGGTGGTGTCGCAGTTTCGTGTCAACCAGGACATCTTCCTGCCAGTCTTTTTTTTCCAAAGCCTGACAGCTCTAGCGAGGAGAGACATCTGCATATCTTGGACATCAGGCAAGCATTGGCCCAGGACGAACGTGGGCTTTGGCAGAGCAGTATTGCAATCAGCATGTTTGTGAATTCCTGGCCCACCTCCAGAGGCACTGCTTGTGAATCACCTGACATGGAAATGGGCATGAGCAAGCATTCAAAAACAGTTACTAACCTTCTGCATCAGTTGTTGTTTGAGATGTTGTTCATGTTCATTCCATGACTCACCCTCTTTCCCCTCTGTCAGAGTCCTGGCAAGAAGGAACTGAGGTGCGGGGGCAGGCAGGACTCCTTATAACAGCACATACATGCACGGCTGCAGAAAGTGCTAGAACTGGCCCTATGGATACCATTGAGGAAAAAAATCTCTGCCACCAGTGCAAGTGGCACACACACCAATGCCTGACATGGAATGGATATGAGCAGCACACCTCAACAACAGTTACAGAAGGTTAGTAACTAGTTTTTTTAGCCAAACACAAGTTATGCTTTTGTCAAACAAGTTACTGGGCTCATTAGAGGAGTAACTGGGTGAAATTTAATGGCCTTCAGCCTAGATGATATAAGGTCTCTTGTAATCTTAAACTCTGACTCCAACATCTTACACTAAAGCTTTAGGGTTGTTTTAAATTGGATACATGCGTTACTTATTTCTTGAAGTATTACAGCATTAAAGGTAATATTAGTTCAATTTTATTTTTTGATAAACGTTACAATAACTAATCAATTGCAGATTTTAAGCAAAGTGTAAAAAGATACAATCTTAATCTACAGCAATCATAGCCTTGCATTATTGTCAAGGAAGCAAGGAATATAACCAGTTAGCTTTCATTCTTCATGTAGAAAAGTGTTGATTATGCCATAGAATGTCTTTTGCTTTTAAAAAAAAAAAAAAAAAAAAAAATCTTTCTAATGTTCAGTCTCAAGAACCTAACATCTGCCAAGCACCACCAAATTTCTAAGGGCAGATCTATGCTTACCTGAAAATTCAGTGGCAGTTGACGGAAGTTGACAGAGTAGCTTGCGTAACTCCCATCGACTTCTTAACTTCTGTTGTGTGCAGCGTCTTCAATGCGCTGATGGGAAATGCGTTCCCATTGACACAGCGCTACGCCACTTGAGGGGGTGGTTTTAGAGCGTCAACTGAAGAAGAGAGCTGAAATCTCTCGAAAGCTTATGTCTACAAATATTAAATTTGTTAGTCTTTAAAGTGCCACAGAACTCTCGTTGCTTTTGCCGTATACAGACTAACACGGCTACCCCTCTGGAACTTCCGGATCGATTGAGTGGGTCTTCACTGACCGCTCGATCGATCTGGCAGTGGCAAATTTGCCGTTAGTGTGTGTACATAGCCTAAGACACTTAGTTTAAAGTTGCTTCATATACCTAGGAAACATGGGAACGAGGGAGAGAGGCACTTTCAGGATATCTGGCCATAAAACGGGCAAGTGAAAACTAGCCACTGCTGGAAATTACTATGGATCTGGGGAAAAGAGGAAGGTTTAAATCCTAATAATGTACGCGGGGAGTGATGCCTGACTCAGTGATGCGAAAGCATGGCCTTAAAAGCAGTAATAATGTGCTAGCAATAGAGGACAAGGTAAATCTTCCTATCCCAGGTACCTTGTACAAAAAGTCCCTGTTTCTAGTTCAGCCATTTACAACTCAGTGCCTTCTGGTCTAAAGCTGCAACACTAATCTTGAAGCAGCAGAAACCTCTTGTACCTATCTCCAAGCAACTAGGGAGGAACAGATAGCAGGTATCTAGGTAAGTACTTTAGAAAGAAGGTAATAAGATGTCTGTATATTTGATATGCGGCACTAGCAGCTAGACATCCCTCCAGGGGAGGCAGTGTGCTCTGCTAGTAGCTGAAAATACTAGCAGTCACCTGGTGAAGCATCTAGGAACCAAGGAGCAAGTTTAAAGGCAATAAGTCCTCTTTGTGATTTTTTTTTCCTTCGGGTGCTTATTGGATACTTTTTGAGTGTTGTCATCAGTTCCTGACTGTGTGCTCTGGATTTTCTGTTTTGTTTTTAAGACTATTTTTTTAGCCACGTAAATTACAGTAATATAGTGGCAAGGAAATGGGATGGGGGAGATAGCTATCTTCTAGATTGCAGCATCCTTTTGGCTTTATCCCTTTTTAAAAAAAAAAAAAAAATTGTGGTACAAAAATGGCAAGTTATTTATTGTTTACTGTGTTTGAAACCTTCTCCTACCTCTAAACTATAATGGTAAACACTACAAACTATACTAGACTCTCAAAGTTCATATGCACAGGTATGGCAATTCTTCCTCTTATGAAGCCTAATCATAACAATTTTTAGGGGCAGCGATTTGAAGACAAAGACGCTCAAGTCAGTACAACAGCTGACTGTAATAAGCATTCTGCCTGGTGGTAAATGGCTGAAGGATCAGGCCCATAAGAAGTAAACTAATATGAAGAACAGTCTTCTGAAAGTCATGAATGGACTTTCAATTCTGGACATAATCTGCCCCCAATTCTCATGAATTGCCATTACTAGCATGAAAATGCTATCAATTAAATGTTTTTTGTATATAATTAACAGCAGGGACAATAAGAAAGGGTGCCGATTAAAACACCTGATTTACTGTGCTATAGAGTTCACTCATGCACACGTTTCATTCTGACTGTGTAGGAAGCCAGCATTTGAAGGTTGAACACCGCTCTATCAGACTAGTTAGACATGACGTTTTTAAACTAATACAGTAAGTAGTTCAAGCAACAGTAAGACAGAATTTAAATTTTATTTGGGAAATGCATAAAAAATCTGAATTGGTGTTTTCTGCAGGAAGGTTCTGTATTAAGATTGCTTCTTGTTTTGATTGTCTTTCCAGATGCGGTAATTGAGCACAGATGCCAAAGTTAACCAAGCTAAATAAGGGAACATCAAATATGCTGCTTTCTTGTTGACGTGGTACCAGTGGACAGTTGTAGCTGTAGCTGTACCAGTAGTGAGTAGGAGATTGACCAAACCCTGAAACAAAATAAGATGGTTAGTGTTATTTGATGTGCTGCAGTACTTAGATATTTGCACAAATTCAGACCAAACTTCTTTTGTAAAGAGTTCTGAAACACACAATGGAAAGTACATGCTAAAAAATTTTGAATGCGTCTTGCTGATGCGTGAATTTGTGCAGAATGGAGACCGATGCTGCTTGTGATCAATTTGGAAAAAGAATCATTTGCTCTTAACAGAAACGAGCTGACTTGAAAAATGTTCATACAAATATAAAATAAATGCAAAATGCTAGAATTAATGCAACATTGTCTGAAATGTCATGTATTAAATTCACAGCATTTATATTCATCCATACTAAATTAGATGTTAAATCAGGAAATTCCAAACGTTACATTTGTGTTTGAATTTCTTGACTGTTCAGTACGTCAAGTCAGGTGGTTAGGATGGTCACTTGCAATTTAGGATACTGCTTCAAATCCCTGCTGTGCTGCAGACATTTTGTGTGACCTTAGGCAAGTTAGTGTCTGGGGATAATAGTGCTTCCCTAAATCAAAGGGGTGCTGTGCAGATAAACACACAGGCTGCAAGGTACTCCATTACTATGGTAACTCCATTGCTATGGTAACGGAGTCATATAAGTATCTAAGATAGAGCTGTGTAATTAAAGAACCAGCCAAATAGTTTGTAGGGTGGTTTGTTTTATGTCAGAGACCAGCTTTCCCCCACCAGACAGCAGAGAATCATTAGCACTATCTAAAATTAGCACTGTATTACATGAATCATCTCTCAGTAAATTTTCACAAGTACTTGTCTAAAGGACCGCTAGGAATTTTTCCTTGGCATAACTGTTTACTTTTTAGTCACAAGCATAATAACTTCTGTTATCAACAAAGGGTGGGAGAAACACTCAGTTGAGAGCTAACAATGTAATGACGTGCATTATTTATCTACAATCTCATGTCTTGAGAGCATGAGTAATAAAAGAATTTTTAAAATCTGCTACTTTAAGCCAAATATTACTTTTCTATATGTACAGAAGTTCATTTTCAGAATAAAAAATTCTAAAGTTGGCACCTTGTAACTGATAGTGTGAGAATGAGACAGACTTTTAAATGTCAGTATTACTTTATACTTACCCATCCTATTTTGTGAGCCCCAAAGAATATGGGAGTCCATGCCCAATTTAATGCCAGCTGTCCTGCATACAATCCAAGTGGAACCATTGACTCTTCATTGAAACCTCCCAATTCCTTCCACACTAGGTAAGACCCATATCTGAATAAAATTAACATGACAATGCAAGTAGTCTGGCAAATTATACAATGTGATACATAGATAATTATAACACATACTTTGTCAAACTAGGTGACTTTTATAGGTAAGGTAGATAAAGTTTTTCAAAGACGACTGTGACTTAGGATTCTCCATCTTATTTTCAAAATTCACTTAGGAGCCTAAGTGCACTGACTTGCAAGAGATTTAGGCCGTGCCTATACCACACAATTTTGTTGACAAAAGTCCGCTTTCGTTGACAAAACAGTGGAGATGTACACACTGAAATGCTCCTCTTACCCATGTAACTCCCCTGCTACACCGACATAATAAAACCACCTCAACGAGAAGCACATGTCAGTGTAATTAGAGCAACACAAAGTTGGTGTAGATCAGCGCTGTCAGTTATCTGGCCACAAGGGCCATTTAAGACAAAATTGTTCACTGAGCAGGCCACACTGTTTTTAAAAAAAAAAAAAAAAAACCCAACAACAAAGGGGCAGCACAATGGCGCAGCTTTCACTTACTCACTTTCCATACATGCTTAATACTGTATTTTATTATCAATAATAAAATACAGTAAGTATTTTACTTTCAATTGAAATATCTACTAATATAAAACAGATTTCAGAGTACGTAATGCATCACCACATTTCAACTACAATTAAGTTTTACTGAGTGAAAATGCAAATTAAATTTATCTTTTATGACTTCTGCCCGGAAACCTGATACTACTACTTCTCGCACCAATGTTTTTATATCTGGCTCTAAGTCCCTAGAGGTGGCCACTCGCTACACAGCAGCCAGATGTTCATCTGTAATCCTTGCTCTGTGTTTTGATTTGTTTAAGTTCATTGTAGAAAAGAGCTGTTCAAAAATATAAGTACTTCCAAATAAACTCAGGATTCTTCCAAAAAGGTGTGCCAATTTAGGGAAGTCTTTGAATGAAACATATTGGTAGAAATCTTGCTGTGGCACTTTACTGAATTTATCCTTAAGATAGTGTTTGCACTGAAACTCGATTATCTCCATTTGAAGATCTGGCGGAGCTGTTGTTACATGAAAGGTAAAGGGGTTTGCAAACCACTGAAACCTGTCTCGATGAGACTGAAAGTCTTGAAATCGGCAATCAAATTCTTTCATCAGGTTTGGTAATTTTTCACTGTAGCACTTGTAATCTACATCTCCAAAAGTATCTTTGTGTAAGTCTTGAATCTCTCTGCATGCACTGAAGTGAACGGAATTTCCATTTGACATCTGTTGCTGCCACAAATTGAGCTTGGCTTTAAAAGCTCTCACCTCTTCATCCAGTCACATCACAATCTGCTTAGATCCTTGAAGCTTCTTGTTTAAAATATTCAATCGCTCCGTGAGATCAACAAGAAATGCAAGATCCAGTAGCCACTGTGGATTACCGAGCTCCACAAGATGTTTCCCTCTTTCTATCATAAAACTCCTGTATTACTTGACGCAAATAAAAAAAAGTGCTTCAGCAATGTCCCGTGACTTAGCCATTGTACACGTATAAAATACTGCAAATCATCATACTACGATTCCAACTCATTTAATAAGGCACGAAACTGTCAGTGTTGCAAAGACCGACTACGAATGAAATTCACACACTTAACAACAATGCTCATTACATGTTCTAATTCTGCAATTTTTCCACACAATGACTGCTGGTGCAGAATGCAATGTAAGAAAGTCGATGATTCTGCATTTAGTTCTTTTAATTTTTGCCATCAATCTATTGATTCTCCCAGTCATAGATGGTGCCCAATCTATTGTAATATCTGCTAGTTTCTCCGAAGGTAACTCTGCCCTGTTAAAGGCTTCCTCAAGTTTAAAAAAAATTCCTGTCCTGTGGTTGTGTCATGCTTGACAAACTTAAAAGCTCTTCAACAACATTAATTGCAAGATGCGCCATGTCCACAATAGCTGTGCTCCTCATCTAAAGAAACAGAAAATGCACAAAACTCCTTGGCTTTTTTCCTAAACTGCAATTTAATATCATCTGCCATGTCTGTTGTTTGCTCAGCAACCATGTTTCGAGACAAACTGATAGAATTTTTTTTCAGGGCATACTACAGTGGCTGCTTTAAGTATGCCTTTTAACAAATTCACCATCTGAAAATGCCTTGCTGGAACATGCAATCTCTGCAAATAATATAGCTGGCCTCCACAGTGCTTTCAGTTTTTCCCCTCATTTTAAGAAAAACATTTCGTTGAGACTCCATAGCTTTTTTTATGTTTGCAACTCTGTCAGCATGAACTTTACCAGTAAATTCAGAATATTTTGCTTTGTGCAGTGTCTCATAATGTCATGTTATATCCTTTCATTACAGCAACCAAAGTATTGCAAATTAGACACATTGCCTTGCCATCATATTCAGTTAAAAAATCTGTCCAGTGATTTTTTGGGATTTTTCTATGTTCTTCCTTCTCCTTTTGTTGGGGGGGACATCTTAATGAATTTTCAGCGAAAGATATTGCATTTTACAGAAAAGTAAAATAAATGCCGTAAGCCTGCACTTTTATAGATGAGCTTTACCACACTAAAATAAAACTCTGCGCCACTCCAGCAGTGGGACGGGGGCTGGCCACCAGCTAGCTTATATAGATGAGCTTCATCACACTTCACTCCAGCTCTGAAACAGTTTTGGGGGCAGATCGGACTGGCCAGCCTCAGGGCGGGGTGGACTAGCAGCACTCCGGGGGCGTAGGGCAGGCCGGGTCAGTGGCATTCCGGGGACTGCAGACACGCGGACCAAAAAAATTAAGCTTGCAGGCCGCTGTGTGTTTGACACCTCTAGTGTAGATAGACATGCTTGGTTATGTAGCCCTAAGTAGCCTCCAGGAGGTGTCCCAAAATGCCCATCCTGACTACTCTGGTCAGCAGTTTGAACTCCATGGCCCTGAAGGTACACAGATATGTGCCCCTCCCCCATTTAAAGGCCTGGGGATTTTTGAAATTCCTCTTCCTGTTTGCTTGGCATATACAGTTCACACAGCATCTTCCTAGCTGAGGGTGCTGGCTTTCCACAGCAAAGGCTCTCCCACGTAGAGCACACCAGCGCTGTTGGATCTGCTGAGTTTATTGGGAGAGAAGGCTGTGCAGTTGCCGCGTCACACTAGTCGTAGGAACTTTGATACTATGGGCTGATTGCTAGTAGCATGCTAGAGAAGGGGCACGAAAGGATCTCAGCACAGCACTGTCGCATGTTCAAGGAGCTGAGGCAGGTGGACCAGAAGGCAAGGGAGGTCAACCATCACTCTGATGCAGCGCCCAGACTATGTCGCTTCTGCAAGGAGCTGCACACCATCCTTGGCAGTGGCCCCACCTCCACCGCTAAGAGCCCCATGGATACTTCAGGGGGACTGGAGGCAGAGGCCAATGGACTGAAACCCGAGGATGAAGCAGTAGATGAGAACGTGGAGCTGGAGGATGATGTGGAGCCCACAACAGGGTTGTCCAGTGGCGCAGCAAGTCAGGACCTCTTTTCGACTCCAAAGGGGTCTACCCAGTCCCAGCATTCTGGCTCTGGCACACAGGATGCAGGGGAGGGGCGCTCCGGTAAGTGCTCATTTTGCTTTGATACTGCACAGTGAGAGGAGATTGAGCTCTCATGTACTTTGTTATATGGTAGAGAGGGAAGGGACAGAATTTAACAACAGAGCTTGTGCATCTATGCAGTGGGACCCAGTGGAAAAGTTTGTTAATGTACATGGGGATGTCCCAGGAATCCTCCATAGAGATCTCTAGGAAACTTGCCTGTAGGTATTCCGCAATTCTCTGCGGACAGTTCCTTGGCAGAGCTGCTTTGTTTCTCTCACCACTGTCGGAAACTTTGCTTTGCCCCACCCGGCAATTATTTCTGCAGGGACCAGAGTGGCACACAAATGAGCAGTATACAGAGCCGGTCTGAAGCTGCATGCAGGAGATGCATCCTGGGTTACCCTTAAGAATGCGATATTGGGTTCAACTACCCTAGCCTATGCAAAAGGGTACCAATATTCAGAATGAGCTCCCTAGGCACTTCTAGTAATCCCCTTTGCAAACCATCCAGACCCTTTATCCCTTCTTGCCAATTCCCCCTTTTCCCTCCTCTGTGTCCCGGCGAACTCACCATATTTGGGACTGGCTCTGAGCTGTGTGCAAGCCCAGGGACAGTAAGAAAGAGGTGTGTGTAACTTTTGTGATTCGCAGCTGTGCGCACACTCACAATACTGTTTCTGTTCACTGTTTCTTTTGTTTCTGCAGATGTGCCCTTATGGACCCACTCCTCCACACCAGCAGAGCACCTCGGTCAGATAAGGCAGTGAACCAGGAGGGGTAAGGAGGACATGTTTCACGAAGTGCTCTAGTCAACAGATATAGCACATAGTGAAACAAGAGTGTGAGGGAGATGATTAATGAAAGACTCAGGCTGAAGAGCCTGGAAAGGACATGGGGCAGGAGCGGATGATAAAGCTCCAGGAGGGCCAGACAGAGATGCTGAAGTCCCTCATTAGGCTGCAGTCAGAGCACAGCCAGGCACAACTCTCCCTGCACCCAATACAGAACTCTGTTCCATGCCCTCCCCCAAAGTCCTCCACCGCATTCCTTGTGTGTTCTGTCTCTCACAGTACCCCAGTGCACTCCATACCTAGGGCGGGTTTCACAGTGAAAACTGGAGTTACACACAGCTGTGAGAGCCCTAAGTGAGACTTCCTCATTCCCATGTCTCCTGTTTGACCACAAATTTGTTTTGTCCTGTTATTAAACTTGAGTCTTTGAAACAAAATGAGTCTGTGTCTCATACACACGTCAGTCAGTGTTAACATTTAAACACAGTGGCTATAGGCAAGAATATTTGCTCAGTATAATTAACGCTGAGGAAGCAAGCGCTACAGGGACCATTCAAGGCAGCAAGTAAAAATTGCTTGGCCAAATGCATCACATGACATATCACTGGGAACCACTGTCAAAATGCTCCTTCAAAATCTCCCTGATTTGAATAGCCACCTGCTGTGCCCTTC
The DNA here is from genome assembly GCF_026122565.2 of Emydura macquarii macquarii. Classification (NCBI taxonomy): domain Eukaryota; kingdom Metazoa; phylum Chordata; order Testudines; family Chelidae; genus Emydura; species Emydura macquarii. The sequence goes on along the minus strand of NW_027132342.1, from coordinate 9,025,387 downwards.
TAATTGCCCTGGTATCTAGCCGTTCAAAATCAGCAGGCAGCCCATCAACCTCAGTGGTCCACCCCTGGGAAACATTTCCCGCTTCTCTTTGCAAATATTATGCAGAATACAGCAGGTTGCAATGCCCATCGGCATATTTACCTCATTGAGGCCTAATTGGCCAAAGGCACATTCAACACCTGCTGAGTCTGTTGTTGAAGCACTCCTTGCTGCTGTCTAGGTTTCCCGTGTAAGGCTTCATGAGCAACAGGAACAAGGGGCAGGCGAGGTCTCCCAGGATCAATATGGACATTTCCACATCCCCATTGAACTCTTCTGGTGTGGAAAGAAAGTCCCAGCATGCAACTGTCTGTACAGTCCAGTGTTCTGAACGATCAATCACCTGCCCTGACCACCCCACACTGACGTAAGTGAAACGGCCCCAGAGAGCCATCAGCGCCTGCAAGACCATGGAGACATAGCACTTTCAGTTGATGCACTCCATCACAAGATGGTTTGGGGCCAACATTGGGATATAAGTGCCATTTATCACCCTGCCACAGTTAGGGCATCACATTGCCTCAAAGCCATCAAATTATTTCCTGCACGTTAGCAAGCATCACAGTCCTTTGTAGCAGGAGGCAATTAATGACCCCCCACACAATTGCATCACTGCAACCCCCAGAGTGGACTTTCCAACTCCAACCTGATTTGCGACTGACCCGTAGCAGGCTGGAGTTGCCAGCTTCCACACAGCGATCGCCACTTGCTTGTTTTCCACAGTGACAGCAGCTCTCATGCTGGTGTCCTTGCACCACAGTGCTGGGGTGAACTCCCAACACAATTCCAGGAAGGTGGATTTGTGCATCTGAAGTTCTACAGCCATGCTCATCAGCCCATATATGCCTGATGATGTGATCCTACCACTCACTGCTTGTTTCCCAAGCCCAGTACCAATAGTCCACTCCGTGCTGTTGTTCCATGAATGCCAGCAGCAATCCTGAATTGTTTGTTTCCATGGCAGATAGCAGGCCAGCTCTCACCAATTCACGCTGTGGTTCACAGCTCATGCCATACTGTAGGACCAGCCATATTGGGTTTATAACACATCACCAGACTGGTCAGCAGTTCAGGATTCATGCTTTCAGGCTGGGATGGCTGGTGCACAGTCCACAAGGGCGAAACGGCGTGAAACAAAGTCTGAAGCCCATGAAATGATGGACCAGCGAGCACGCCGCCCCCCCCCAATGATGCAGTGTGATCTGTTCCCAGAGCTCCCAGCGTCAGTGGGTGGTGAGTTGCACAGTGGAATACCCACAATGCAACACTGTCTCTGTCGATGAAAGAGCAACGACTGTGGACACACTCCACCAACACCAGGAGCATTGTGTGGACGTGCACAACCAATGTAATTAGTGGCTTATGATTGTCGACGTAACTTAAGTCAACTTAACTCTGTAATGCAGACTTGGCCTTAGGCTTCTACGTGACTTTTGAAAATAGGAGGGAGAATCCTAAGTCACTTAAGCACTTTTGAAAATGTTACTCAGTGTGAACTAGAGGTAAGAGCAACTGATTTTGAATCTAGAATCCAAAATTGATGTATTGATTTAGTGGGGGAACCTTTAGTAAGTGGTTTCACACCTCTATGCCATTCAGGCAAAATGAGAGAATACACAGTACTAAACCATCCAATAGAAGAAGCAAGTAAAAAATGTTGCTGTGCTATTTTCATTTCTGGGTATCGTGGAGAAGATGAATTACTGTATTTTGGACAAACAGACGTTTAAGCTGAGACCTGAGACTATAAAGGAAGGAACTGCATTAGTCTAGATAAACTGAAGGTCATAAGACCTTCAATAACGAAGTGTTCATTGTGTGGCCTACATAGACTATTTCAGAAGTTACCGAGGTTAATTTTCAAAACTGGGAGAATCTGGGGGAGTCAATTTGAACGAGTAGGTTCCTAACTGGAGGGTGAAGTGTTGGATTTAAATGTTACTTCATTTCCCAATATTTAATGAAGTGCTTGTCATTATTAAGGTATTAACTTTTTGAAATTAGTTAAAGGAAGTTATGGAATAATCTGAAATTAAAGCCGAAACAGGCAAAAAGTGAGAAGTCACAGCAGTGGTGAATATAGATTTGGGTAGCATCTGCATAGTAGTGATATTTTCATAACCACATTTTATTTCAGAAAGGAGGTGTAAAAGACAATCACCAGAGTGCAGAGAACTAGGGGAGAGCCACTGTCCTCCTGTCAGTGAAATCCTCTTGGTACTGGCTACTGGAAGATCTTCCAGAATACAGTTTTGCAATTGCAAAAATACCAGAATTCTCATGGCAATCCATGGTCTTTTAATGCCATGGAATGGTGCATTCTGGGACACCTTCAGTGAACTAAAAACGGATCGCTGCAGGGTGGGGGATATGAAGCTAAAGTTTATGATGTGCTGAAAGCCTCCACCACCTGGTGAGCTAAAGCATTCAGCACATACGTCTGCTCATTTAACTCCTTCTTAACTTTTGCTTTGTCGTTCACCTTAAAGCATTAGTGGATGCTTGATTTCAGGGCTAGATGAGTATGTATTCCTGAAGACAGTTAGCTCCTTTTTGTGTTAGTAAAATGCCAGCTGTTTCAATGTAGTTTCATATTGAAATGAAATCCACATTATAGGTCAGAACGCAAATTGAATTGTGCACCACATCTGGTAACGGGGGAGCTTTTATGCAAGTTTTGCTCCATGAATATTATTTGACCTCTTAAAAAAATCACCTGCTTATTTTTAAGCAAGATAGATTTTTAACTGTTTAGCTGGAGGTAAACTTCTAGGACACCCACACGACTGCTTACAAGAGTTCAGTTTCACTCACATACAGCATGAGTGAGTTTATTTTTATTCAGAAGTAAATAATCCACATTGACATGCTAGCTGTTCCTTTTCTGAGGACACAATTCAATATGCTCTCACTCAGATCACTATCCTGTCAAACAAGTGCTTTTAAAAAAGCTTCCTTTCTCTGTCACTAGGAGGCACCTAAACACAATACTGCTTCTACATGATTTGTGAAACGGGTATTAAGCAATTGCACTTGTACACAGATATAACTTTGCCTTTTGCTTTTGATCCATACTTTGCTTCACAAATTTGCCAGAAAAATATTACTTTGGGACCAGCCCCTTAGTTACACAACTGTCAGGGAGTGCTAGTGTGCTGCTACATAATATCAAATAAAGAGCATTGCCTGACACAATCCCCAGAATCTTTAGCACGTGTTAAATGCTAATAAAGGAATTGGATTTGTTGGGCACACTGAGGAATGTTACTTGCACAGAATACAATAATCTGGTTTTGAGCATAATGTAGGCTCTAAGAAGAAACACTTAACTGCACCTGGGATTAGGAACATCATTGTGATTTGTCATCGAGAATAGGTATGAGTAGGACATTAACCACATCTATCTCTGAATGCACTATTCTAATGAGGACATACAGGTGTATGAAAAAATCTTCAAAACTTGGACCTTAAAACAAAAAACATTACCTGGATCTCCTGCTTTATAGTGAGAAACCCAGACGCTACTGTTTGCATATTGTACAGTTCTTTCAGAGGCATACTTCAGGGACAGCCCTTTGGCTACATCACTCTGAGGAGTGGTTTGCCAGGAAACCATCTGACAGCTTTTCCATAGAAAGGCTATTTGGTCTCATTTCAGTGGTTTATTATCCTATTTTTCAACAAAAAGGGTGCTGCTTCCTAACTCCTGTGACCACCCTTTGATTTCAGTGCTAACTAAGTAAGAGACCTTACTGAATAGGTGGGAGGGAATAGAATAACAAAAAGATACTTTGTTTACCTGGGGAGGGAAAAAGGGACAGACAAGAAAGGGAAAGGACATTGTGTGCTGGGCTGTAAAAGGCTGGTGAAGTTTTCCACAAAAGATGAAAACCACCAAAAGGGGGAGAGAAAATGGAAGGAGCGACTATGAGTGGTAATAAAGTGATAAGGGCAAAGGCAAGAAGAGGCATGATTCAGCCTTTATTTTTATACATATTGCTTCACTACAGCGTTTTGCAACAGAGAGCACTATAGTTAAGGAAATCTGTAGTGTCCCAGTGTAACTACTTACTCTTAATTTTCTTTAAAATTTTGGGTGGGGCTGAACTTTCCAGACTTAAAGGCCAAAGGTGTGTGCAAGTTTGAGGAAAATCCCTTCAGTTGTATTTGAATTATGGAACGAGTTGGGCATGGTGGTAGTTTTGTGGTGGAAGAGACACTTCAGCTTCAAAGAAAAATTACTTTCTGGGGGGGATAAGCAATAATGCAACTATGGGTGAACAAAAATGCTCTAAACATGGCATATCGCTAGTCCGCCATAAAGAGGATGACTAAATCCATGGAAGTGAAACAAACTAGAGGGACTGAAAGTCACATTGGAGCTTGGTCATTTGCTATGGTTCTAGTTGCCTAATGTGGTCTCCCCTCATCTATGTGATATCTGTTCAGGAAGCTGGGAGAAAAGCACATTCTCTTGGAGGGGTTGTTGTGTGCGGGAGATCATAACTATCTAACACACACAAAACAATCCAGAAAAATCTGCTTTATAAATATTTTAGCTATTTTTTTACAATTAGATGTAGTAATTAGAATATATTTTTGTATTGCACTTCAACTTTTCTTTTAAAGTACTTCTAGGTCTGATGTGTGGCCTAACAACCTTGTGTATCCCTTTCAACATTCCCTGTTTCTTTTGACAGTATTAGCCTAAGCTGTCATCGGTATTGCAGACTAATTCAGTCAGAGGGCAGCAGATCATACCAGATAATGAGACAGTTCTTAAAAAAAAAAAAAAAAAAAAAAAAAAAAAAGGAGGGGGGGAGGGTGTTATAGTGTTTTATAAAACAAATGTTATGGATTCCAGTCATCTTAATTTAATCTCTGCTGGTGCAGGCCATAGCTCAATCCTCATTTATTTACTAATACAGTTCATTTTTACTATTGCACTGTAAAAGGACATATATACATGGGGGGAAAATTAAAAATCTCTTTCAATCAGTCATTACATTACTTCACAGTTCTATTTCTCCTATTCCGGAGGTCAGAAGCAAATTAATGACTGTTTTTCAAATTCCTGCATTTAATATACCTCCTTGTGCATTCCCATATATAGAGGGCAGTGTTTCCTAAGCAAGTTCTTACCTGTTGAACAATGCAGGAACAATAGCTCGATATTAAGTTGCTTCTTATAAACTAATGTACCATATATATATGCAATAATATAACTAGCTAATTTCATGCAGTATGGTTCTTTTTTAACAGTCCAGCTTTGGTACTGTACATTAAGCAACTATCAGACTAGTTAAGTGTATATACACAATATAAAAGACATACCCCATTGATGTATACAGAGTTCCCCAGACGGGGCCAAACATCCAGTTAGGTGGGCGCCAAGATGGCTTCTGTAGAGATTCGTACCATATAGGGATTTCTTTCTTTGTTATCATGCCTCCCAAGAACCCTCCTGCATGTGGCAAGAGTGTGAAACCAACAGCCGGGGCCCACGTTGGTACCATTTCCAAGACACAGACAGAATCTGAAACAAACCCCAAACACCGTTGGTTTGCAGAGCGATTTTTACAACAAAACTCTAGCAAAACACTTGCAGTTTAAACAGACTTATTTTAAAGATAATTAGTGTAATACTTCTAGGGCCTGATCCAAAGCCCACTAAAGTTACTTGAAAGACTCAAGGCCCACAGCACAAACTTCACTTCCCCCCTCCAATGCCTGTGCCGACTGTGGGCTTATGTTGCTCAGCTGGTGTCAGTGGACCTATAACAGTTTAAACTAGCTGAGGATCTGCCCCAGAAAATTGGAGCAACTATTTAAGGTGGATGTTTGTTTTAAATCTGTAACCTCTACTAAGCAAGATCAAGGAAGGGGATATGAATGAGTGCAGTGATTGATTGAATAATTGATCAAGAAATCTTTAACAATCATAAACAATGCATCAGATTAAAACTGCCTGCAAAAGAAAAACTCAAAAAAATCCTTGAGGTGCTTCAGATTGCCTTTGGTTGCCCTAGTTTCATTAGCAGAGCAAAGGTTTTATTTATTTAAGAATAAATAAATAAGCTGGAAAAGCTCCACCCCAAATTTTCTGGCCATAAGCCAACTGCTACATCCAATCCATGTACAGATTGTCAAAATGCTGAGACTGAACACATAGCAAAAAGGATAGAATAGAAAAGACAGGTTTTGAATGCATAGTAGTCCAGTGCATGCAACCCTTTATTCTTATTGTTTGCATAGAGCTATAATATTGCCCAGTGCATTACATGACACAGAGTAAGATATATTCTGTTGTTGTAGCTGTGTTAGTCCCAAGACATTAGAGAGAAAGGAGGGTGAGGTAATATTTTTTCTTGGACCAACTTCTATTGGTGAGAGAGAGAAGCTTTCAAGCTGACACAGGGTATGTCTACACTGCGATTAGACTCCCTCGGCTGGCCTATGCCACCTGCCTCCAGTTTGCAAGGTTCTGGCTAAGGGACTGTTTAATTGCAGTGGAGACACCGGGGCTCTGTCTGCAGCCTGAGATCTGGGACCCTCCCATCTCGCAGGGTCCTAGAGCCAGGGCTCCAGCCTGAGCCTGAACATCTATACAACAATTAAACAGCCCCATAGCACAGACCCGAGTCAGCTGCATGTACCAGCGGCAGGTTTTTCACTGCAATGAAGACATACCTACAGGACTCTTCTTCTGGGAACCATGCTCAGAGTGTCACAACTAAATGCAAGGTGGAACACTTTGTTTAGCATAAGTAGTTAACATATATTTCAAGGGACCTTTTAAGCTGAAGTAAACACCCATTCCAGTTGCGGTTACAATTGAGGAGGGGGGGTTGGGTAGTTAGTGGGTTACAGATTCTTGTAATAAGCCATAAATCCAGTGCCTTTATTAAGACCATGATTTTTAGTGTCTAGCAAAATTATGAATTTAAGCTCCCAGGCTCATATTTTGAAAATGTGCAGCTTGCCTTTGAGGATGAGGACTGATAGGTCAGATACAGAGTGATCACTGTGTGACGAGTGTTCACCCACATGTGATATGGTGTTTTTATCATTTTCCTGTGTGAGTTCATTTGAGAGCATAGTGACTGTCTGGTTTCACCCACATAGTTGTTGTGGGATTTAGTGCACTGGATGAGGTACACCACACATTGTGATAGGCATGTGTAGGACCCAGGGTAGCAGTGGGGACAAAAAACCTAGCTGGCTTCAAAACTGAGCTTGATAAGTTTATGGAGGGGGATGGTATGATGGAACAGCCTAATTTGGCAATTAACTGATCTTTGACTACTAGTGGCAAATATGCCCAAAGGTCTGTGATGGGATGTTGGATGGGATAGGTTCCGAGTTACTACAGAGAATTCTTTCTGGGTGTCTGGTTGGTGAGTCTTGCCCACATGCTCAGGGTTTAGCTGATCACCATATTTGGGGTCGTGAAAGAATTTTCCCTCAGGGCAGATTGGCAAAGGCCCTCGGGGTTTTTCGCCTTCCTCTGTAGCATGGGGCACGGGTCACTTGCTGGTGGAGTCTCTGTACTCTGAAGTCTTTAAACCATGATTTGAGGACTTCAATAACTCAGGCATAGGTTAGGGGTCACATGCACAAGACCTTCAAAAGATGAGCCTGGGAGCTTAAATGTGTAACTTTGCTTGTCACTAAAAATCATGGACTGAATATAGACACTGGACTCATGGCATATTACAACTATCTGTATCCCACTAACAACCCACTTTCCCCCAGCTGCTTCTCCCTACCTCTTCCTTTCCCCTTATGACAGCAGGGGTGTTAACAGGACACTTCACTTTGAATGGTCCCTTGAAATATGTATTTACTACCTATGCTAAACAATGTGTTCCACCTGGTATTTAGCTGTGACACATCAAATATGTTTCTCAGACCTGAAGACAAGCTCTGTGTAAGCTCGTCTTTATCACCACAGAAGTTGGTCCAATAAAAGATACGACCTCACCTATCTTGTCTCACAAAATAAGATACTAATCTTGAGGAATGGCTTCAGAGAATGGAAGAGGGGACACTGAGAAATAATGAGATACTGAAGCAGATCAGTGAGATAAAAGGAAAAAGAAGAGATGTGAAAGTGCCAAAAGGAGAGAAAATAAAGGTGCCAGGGTTGATCAGCTGTTTCAGAGGCAGGTCAAAGAGATTTTACTGGAAGGTTGTTAGGGATCTTGATGAAGTTTATATCAATGATTGAGAGCAGAAGCCAGATTGGAGAGGATCAAGGAAAACTCTGGCAATAGCAGTAGGTCATCCAGGCAAGGATTTTAAAGGCAAAGAGGAGGGGGAAGTATAGACTGGAAAAGCAGCTGGGATTCAGAGATTTTTTTCATAAGAAGGTAACCAAGAATGTGCCTTTAGCCTGAGAAAAAAGCCTGAGTGGAGAGGATGTTTTGAAGATAAAAGAGAAGGTAGGGAGAGAATATGTGCCCAGGAATGAATAAGAGATATAAGGGGGTGGAAGGGTTGGAGGCAGAAAGAAGAAAGAAATCAGACAGCCAGAGTCTGTGCACGGGAGGAGAGGGTGGAACTAAGGAGTGGAAAGAAGGGGAGAAAAGATCCTGCTGCATAGTGTCAATTAAGTCTTTGATGGAGGAGGGAAAGCTGGGAAGAGAGTTAAAAAAACTGCGTAGCTTGTTGCTACGATAACTGCTGTCATACTTCTTACCTAATATATTCAATGGCTGACTGAAGGAGCAGCATTAATTGATTTAGGAAGCCATGCCCAAACTCTCCATAAATGCTCCATGTGGGCCTTTAGAAAGAGAATGAAGGTATGTCTACACATCAGATCGATCTATCTAGATTGATTGAACAGAAGTGAAGACCTGCTCAATGGATCCGGAAGTTGATCTATTAAAACCACAGCACAGAGGAGACAGCACGCTAAACGGAAGTTACAAAGTTGACAGGAGTTACACAAGCTACTCTGTGTAGCTTGCGTGAATTTTGCTGGCAGTATAGACCAGGCCTTAGTGAGTAAAAGGAGAGAAATAGGGGAGGGGTCCCCACAAACACTGTTCCTGCAAAATAGAGCTGGAAACAAAATGGTAAATAACTAACAAAGGATAAAAGGAAGAGACATGCACAAGAAGATAGAAGGGTTAGGAGAGAGGAAGTAATGCATAAAATCTAAACATGGTGATGAGAGGAGAAAAATATTAAAAGGCCAGATTCCGGAAAACTTTATTCTTAAGAGTATCCCTTATGTGAGTTATCCAGTTGTAGGAGTTCCTATTACACAGAAGAGTAGAAAGAAGTAGCAGATGTTTAGACTTGAGATGTGTAAATTCTGAATCAAATTGCCTAGAGAGGTTGCAGAATCTCCATCATTGGAGGTTTTTAATAATAGATTAGATAAAAACACCTGTCAGGAATGATCTAGTTATTATGTAGTCCTGCCTTGAGTGCAGGGGTCTGAACTAGATGACCTATTGAGGTCCCTTCCAGTACTACATTTCTATAATTCTATGTTCTCCTACCCCACCCTATCCTTGCTCCAGATTTCTAACAAAATGACAAATTAAGCAAATCACATACAAAGCAGGACCTGCATTAGTTCCAGCCTTTTCTGATTTCACTTTAATGGGAACTGAATGACTTTCAGTTGCATTATTTAGTTTCCCTTTACTTGCAGAGTGGGAACCAGTTATAGAACTTACGAAATGCATTTCATAATAGCTGCTTGATTAAGAGGTGTTTTCCAACTGTATGATCATTAAGGGAACACCAACTAGAAATCTAGTCAATTTAAAAAAAAGTTCAAAGTCAATTCAAGCACTATACTTTTGTTCTATGTTGTACAGCACCTAGCATAATGAGGTCCTGGGTCCATGATTAGGGCTCATAGGTGGCACAACAATACAAATAATAGTAATAACTAATAATACACCTACTCTTAAGTCTTCTGGCCTATTTTTATGGTTAAACAATCACATTTCCTATTTTTACAATGTTTTTCTCATCCCTATTCCTGTGCAAAAGACCCAAACAGGAGGAAACAATTAATAGGGTGAGTATTCTCCAGTAGAACACTTTGTTTAAAGATAAAAAAGTTAAGGTGGGAAGTGCGTTTCAATGGACTCCATCCATCACCCAGAACGTTACATTTTTCTTTACAATTTTTTTTAAGTTCAAAAGCCTGGAAGTAAACATAAAGGGATCAATCCAGTTATAGTGACAAAGGGAATGAGTCAACAATGTGATGCAGTTCTGAAAAAAGTTCTGGACTTGATAACTTCCCAAGGTCCCATCCAGCCCTACATTTCTAGGATCCTATATCCCTCCCCATGTCTTCCCATTCCGTACTTCTGCCCCTCGGCATTTCTCCCAGTATTCTACTCACTCACTCATCCCTCCAGCTTTGGCAGTTGCAGCAGCACAGCCTGAGGCTGCAGCAGGTCAGCTACTACTTTAAAAAACAAGTTAAAATAATTAAACTCGTTTTGTGTACTCCTGGTAACTGCACTAGAGTGGCCCCAGCCATCACAGCAGGTACCAGGAGAAATGAGGATAAAGAAACAAAATAGTACATACTGCCACTTAAGGCAATACACCTCTGTGCAGGGGTTTCTCCACCAGGGCCTAACGCATGGGAAGTCATACTCAGGATTTTCTACAGCTTTTTCCCCCTTCTCTATGAGGAGGCAGGGGGTGGGCAGCAGAAAGAGAGCAAACCATGAAGGAAGGGATGGTTTGCTTCAGCCCAGAGGAAAAGCAAATTTCTTAAATCTCTTGTAAACTGTTTTGCCTTTCTGTGGAAGCAAGAGATCAGCTTCCCACTTGCCTTTCTTTTCTAGCCTGGGTGTTTCCTGACCCAGTTACTTTCCAGCTCAGGTAGATGAGGAAAAGAGAGAACAACTTTCATTGCGTCCTCTTTAAATCCCTGTTTTAGTGAACTACTAGCTAACCCCTTCTTTATCTACCTTAGTGCTGGGTATGTACACCCTATCAACGTCTTTAGATTGTAGGTCTTTATTGTTTTGCACTAGCATTAACCTCACCTAAAATTAAAAACACTAAAGGGCACCTCTCAGCATGGCCAACAAAACACAGTTTTGGTGTTTGTAGGCCTCACCATTTTGGAGATGTGAGGAGGTGCGGGCGGAGGACGGGGTAAATGAGAAGCATTAAGACTAGTTTAAAAACATCAACAGCTGGCAATATTTTAAACATAATAATTTTATAACTGCTTTTCTTGTTCACTCCCTCTCTGAAAACAACCAACCAAAAACAGAACCAGAAATTCTAGCATGGAATATGGCAGGGTTCAACAAATTTGTTTTGGAGCTAGGAGCCAGCCCAAAAATTAAGGAGCCAGACAACGTGGGCTTAGCATCGGAGCACCCTGGCCACAGCGCAGCAGCCATTCTCCCCTCCCAGCCCCGACCCTTCTCCCACAACGTGGGCCCAGCGGCAGGGCTCCCTGGCTGGAGCGCGGCAGCCACTCCACACAGAGAAATACCAGGAGCCAGACTTAAAGTTCTAGACGCCATGGCGACCTGGCACCTGGGGTTTGTCGAGCCCTGGAATATGGTATACAAAGTTTCAGGGGAGAGGAGGCAGTAGTTTCTTTTGGGGTGTTTGCTGGATGGATGGTTTGTACTGAGAATCCAGTTTGTTTTAATTATGGAATGGCTACAACAGCGCCATAAGTCAGAAGAAACCGTGACACTGACTAAACAAAAAGTTGTCAAAATACACAAAGTAAAAAACAAATCCAGAGAAATGTTTTCTCTAATCTTTCACTTATGACAACCTTAGATGTTATCTGTAACAATAGTAGGAAACAACACTGTAATTTTTAACTTGGTAGTATTTCTCTAAGGACAAAATGTGTGCAGTATGGTACATGAAGGCTTGGAAGGATTAGATTTTTATTGCTAGTATCAGTAAACATTGATTTTGTCGTGCCCATACAAACCAACAAAAGAAAATTCTATTAATTATCAAAATGTATAGATAAGAAAAGTAAGAAAAACACTGTCTGAGAATTTATTAGAGTTTGATTTAAGGATATTTACTTTATATATTTTGATGTGATATTGACCATTTGTGTTAACTGTTATAACACTTTAACTTTTTGAATCTGTCATTAAAATAATTATTGTCTGAACCCTCCTCATAATTTCCTACAACTAAAACAATCAAAAATAATTCTTAAAATCCATAATTCACAACTGAACATTTAAACCAGTAAAAATTGAAAAAAGCTTAAACATCAATGTCCATCAAAAATATAAAAAAATAAATTATGTCAAGCCTAAGTATATGTAAACTCACTAAATTTTGAGACTTAAATAATCTTACTTCATGTACTACAATACCTGAGTACAGCAGAACAGAGGGTGTGTAATTAATTGTAGTGCTTGTGGAAGTAGCCAGATTCAAAGTACCAGGAACAGAAATCTTTAGATCAAAATCCTCAAAGGTCATACATAATTGCCTTGCTTTTATTGGCTTGCTGCTCAACCTCTTATTTTTCCTCACATGTACTTTTGCATAAAATCCTTCATATATGCTGTACCATAAAGCCACACACACCTTGATCATTACCCTCTCAACCAATTGCATTACTCCCTCCTTAATTCACACACTTGAAAGAGTGCCACTTAGTCACCAGCACCAATTCTTGAGGCATCTGGATTTTGCTTAGAGGACTGTAAAGCAGCTACTTTCCCAACCCTCATTAGCTATATTGGACAAGAGGAAAAGTGAATGTAGGGTGAAAGGGGTGCCACATCGGAGAGGTGTCATAATATTATTGGGAATTTCATATTTGCTCATCAACACATTAGTTCCAAACGGCTCTTTTCTGGCTCCACCAACCCAGCTTCCAAAATAGTATTCATGTTTCCGCTCAGTCAAATGTCATAGTCTAATTTAAAGTCACTCCAGGGTATGTGTGGTTAGTAGGTTATTGGTATGCTTCTCTGATAATTGAAGGCACTCTGTTTTCAGCCTCATGCCTCTTTATGCAGCCAGGGCATGCATTATTAGTGAACATTGCTGTGAGCTGTTACATTAGACAAAACCGCCTGAAAACTGGTATAATTATATATTTTGACAATTTATAACTAACTAAAAGAACTAGTCATAATAAAAATCCTAACTGACTGAGCCTTAACAGACCTGGAACAATTGGTTGGTTGTTGCATCTCTATCCACTGTCCAGGTTTTTCATATTGGCACCCAACATAGTAGAATGTGAGCACTTTCCAACTATTTTTAAAAGTCCTAACAATAATATTTCTCTCTTCCATCCCAATATTTGAGGGCAAATATTTGATTACAATTAAAGATTTTTTTAAATGTATATAAGAAATGGAAGGGGCAGGGTTTAGAGAGGAAGCCAGGTTTAAAACAGATGTTTCATATTTTGTCCTAAATGAGGTAAGGTTAATGGTTGATCTTCTCTCTTCTGGGTGTGAGTTCCAAGCTCCTGAGCCAGCTCCTGTGAAAGATTTGTCTCCCAGGTTCACAAGTCTCCTTATAACAGAATGCAGCTGTTAGGGGAGGTTATAGCTTTAGAAGCAGAGGTGATTTCTCAGGTAGGTAGGTCCAGTCCTTTGAAGGGTTTTGAATATCAGGGCAGAGACTTTGATGGGGGACTCTGTATTCAATGGCAACCAGTGCAGAGAGAATGACATTGGATGGATACATATACTCACAGTGATCTGCGTTGTTCTGTAGATGTACTTCTGTGACATTTTGTACAAGTTGGACACTTTCAGAACAGACTTCATTCCTAGATTTGAGATGTAGTATTCACACCTGGATGTCATTAATATGTGAATCACCACCATATCTGTGTCTGATAGGGTGAAGTGTAATCTTTTGGCCAGTCACAAGCAGAAATGGGCAGCTTTAGCTGTTGTGGCTATTTGGGCACTAAACAGCATTGAGGAGTTCAAAATGAACCCTAGGCTGCAGATTGACTTAACAACCTGAGAGCAGATACCCTTGGTAATGGGGGATATTATAGAAGCAAGTTATTCAAAGCATTTTTCTTATCCCACCAGCATTGCCTCAGTCTGGCCTAGGTTCAGCTTTAGCCAGTTGCTCTTCATCCAATTTATCTCAGCTCAGCATTGAGAAAGAGGGGAGAAGATGCTGTTTATATTTGATGAAAAAACAAATGTACAGCTGAGTAGTGTATCTAGGCAGTTGTCAGCTCAGCCCATGTTGTTTCACTGGCTCCTCCAATGGCTTCACTTAAATGTTGAATAAGATGGAGAAGACCGAACATTATATGGGATTCCACAGAGGAGGGATTTGGAGGAAGAGTAGTATTTTCCCATAATGACCCTTTGGTTTTGTTCTGAGAGGAAGGTCTGGTAGCATTACTTGTTATTGTGGTTCATTTTCACTCCACTGAGTTACATGGCCCAATTCCTTTTATTAAACTGCCCTATGAAATGTGACTCACTGTTTGATGTTGTTTCATAACATCAAAGCAATGCCAAATGATTACACAAGTGCAAATGCAGGTTTGCCTACTTTCACTTCTTGTAGTTTCTCCCTTTGGTTCTCACTTTACTAAAGTGTTTCACTTTAGCCTTTCATGAATTCACTCCATTTCATTATATATAATCAAGAAAGAGAGCAGAGGTTGGAAATCTAATTGCAAAAACAAGCACTCTCTATTTTCCCCACTAGGTAACAGGCAGAATAAGCTTAAACTAAATACAGCAATTTAAGCAGCAAGACTGATGAGAGGGGAAATGCCACTAGTTCAGAATCCTACTCAGAGTATCTCAACCCAACTGGAAAAAGCAAATATTGACAATATGAGATTCTGGATGTGAAAGGCTGGAATTCAAGGCCCCTGTGAAGCCAAGAGATAGGAACTGGGGCAGGGAAGAGGTGTAACACTATTACTCTTGTTAAACCACATGCAGTAGTCCACTAGCGGTGGCTTGATTCATCACTGCTGGCACAGAGTGTGCAAACTGCACTCACTGTGTGGAGCCAAACTGCCCCAGCTCAGGTGCCACAGCATTGGGCAATTGCACTGCTATAAACCCCCTTCTGGAGATACTTTGCTAGCATGGTCCTACAATCCAAGTTCCACTAACGGAAGCCTGTATGACATAAGGGAAGATTACTAGGCAGTATTTCCCATTCAGTGGCTGGAACCAGCAATCCTTCCTAAATGTTTTCTTGTTGTGTTAATATAAATATGAGAGAGAAAGAAAAGGAAACAACTTTCCTGAACATTTTAACTTTCATACTTCACATGCTAGTGACAAATGATAGCAAGCCCCTAGAAATTAATTACCAATCCAACAGGAACATTATTAGCATTCATTTTATAGCATTTTTGTTATTAATGATCATAAAGTGCCTCTCAAGCTATACTATGAATCTACAGAGAATCATTTAACCCAGCATTGAAATGATGCCAACTCGGGTCTGCAACTCAGTAATCAAGAAAATGAAAGATACATAACAGGCAGGGCAACATCTGAGACACCAGAGAGAATCCCCTGAGGGAGAAGGCGGGCTGTGAGGAGAGTGGGAGTAAGAGCCTGCACAAACACACCCTTCCCCTCCCTGAAAGAGGCATATTTGCTTCCAGAATTTCAGCAATGAAGTGGTGTGGTCTGCACCTGCCAATGGAAGGAGGAGTGGAGGTGAAACACACACTGTAAGCATGTCTCTCCCAGTTCCCTGAAGATGATCCGAAAACACAAAGTAAATGTTAAATTCAGTGTAAAGTCACACTCTCTCACCGTGTAATAATCAAGATAAGTGAACACAGACCCAATAAAGTAGTGCTAGTAATAATAAAGTTCCCCCTCTATGGTGTATCTCATTTGACAATCTCCACGTGCTTTATACACAGTTAAAGAAGCCTCCCAGCACTGCTGGGAAGCAGTCAAGGATTGCATTTTATAGATGAACGAACAAGGGTTAAGTGACTGGGTTAAGTGACTGGGCCAAGGCCAGGAATCCCACTCCTTGTCTCTTACTACTACTAGACAATGCACACAAGGAGGTGCTGCTGTTACTGAGGTCCCGAAGCCGGCTGGCAATATGTAACACTAGATAACACAACCTCCGTGTTGCTATTCCCAAGCACCGTGTGTGACACCCAGGTGCCAACCCTCTTGCTGCTACCAGTGTCCCACCGGCCACGAGATGCGCTGTATAAGGTGCCATTTCCCTTCACCCCTGCTGCTATCCAGGCCGACAGACTGGCACAGGTGACCCTCCCTCCTTCTCCTGCTCTGCTGCAGCTGTCGTTACTGAGTGTCGCGCTGCTTCCCTTTGAAACTAGCAGTTTCCTCTTCCCTCCGCCTTAAAAGAGCCTCCGCCAGAAACTGGCGCCCAGGGAAGGCAGGGAGAGACTCACCTGTCGCTGCAGCCCGGAGTTCAGCGAGGCAGGGGAGCGCTCAGGCCGAGGGAAGGAACCAGCAGGGGTGCGGCGGCCCAAGCACGGAGCAAGCTTGTGTAAGTTGTCCCTCCTACGGGCACAGCAGCAGCAGCAGGGCGAGGAGGGGCGGAGCTGGCTGCACGCAACCTCTGCCCTTGTGCTTTGGTAGTGGCACGGCCCAGTCCGGCTGCAGCACGCACTGGGAGGAGGAAAGAGGGGACGTCTGATTGTGGGGGGAGTCATTGTTCAATGGGAGGCTTTTTTGTTGCAACAAGTCTGTCCCGCCGCGGGAGGAGTTTGCAGAGATATTTACTGTGTGAAATCTCTCTGCTCACTTACGGGAGTGGCCTACACGAGAGGATTGGCTAGCTCGCTTCCAAGGTTAAGTGGTAGGGCTAAGCTGGTATTGAGACCCTTTGGTTCTGAACTAGTTTACTGTGTCCACACTGACTATCAAGGGTAAAAGGGTTCAGTTTGTCCACCTCCACCACTCCCTGTGGCTGTGGATTACAGCAGCTAGTCCACTATTCCAGAGGTCTCTCTCTCCTATCTGCATTTTGTATTTCAAGAGGACACCGGTTGCTTTAAAAAAATGGGGAGACCATTTATTTTAAACGTTTTTTAGAAAAAAAAACCCCTTCAAAATAATAAAAATCTAAAAGTTTTACTTTTACTAGGATTTTCTGGGTCTTTATTTTGATGGAAGGCAGGGGTGCCAGTCTGAACCAAGACCAGCGCACTACAACGTTCAGTTTTGCTGCATCTGCATGCAACTGGTATGGAAGGTGTGTAACAGCAAGTGCTCTGAGCTGTCACTAAGAGTTGGGCAGTAGTATCATGCACCCACACTTGGAGGACCACATGAATTCATAGAGCACTGCCTTAGCTTCAGTCTAGACAAGGGGCGTGCTCAGAAATTTAACTTTGCCCCTTTTGGAGGGACACTTTTGTGCCCCTCCCTCCACCCCAGGAAGAGCTTGCTCTTCCCCACTTCCATCTCCTCCTCTAGCCTGGCAGGAGCTAGTCCTCCCGCCCACCACACCCTGGGTCCAAAGGAGTTCTGTGCCCCCAATAGTTATTGGGGGCCCAGGAGTGCCCCTGCTTGTCCCTCCCTTGTGCATGCCCTTGGTCTAGACTAACACAAAAATGTTTCTAACTGAATCAGAGCAGGCTGCAGTGTGTAGAAGATTGTCTTGGCTCTACTGTACTTGTAATCGTACTTATAACACTTGTGAAAAGTTACAAGTGCTTTTGTGTGTGTTCCCTTCCCCCCCAGTAAATCCCAATTTATCTCCTCCTGGTGTTCAAGCACCTAGTGGATGGATGGCATCTTCTTCCTTCAGTACCTTCCCTAGACCCCCATTTATCAATTAAGGTAAGAGGGAATTGAGAGAGACTATCTGGTCCATCTGAAGGGGATCTTGCCTACTCCATCTCTGTATCCTAGGAGACATAAAAGAAAAGGAAACCATTAGTTTACCAATAAAAGAAAAAGCCAATCCCTCCAACATTTAGGGCACAGTACCTAAGGCTTATGTGATAAATACCTGGGAAAGAAAAAGCAACCACCTTGCAATTCCTATCAACAATAAGACTATGTCACAGAGAATTAGGGTGACTAGATGTCCCAATTTTTTTGAGACAGTCTCGATATTCGGGGCTTTGTCTTATATAGATGCCTATTACCCACACACATACCTCTGTCTCGATTTTTCACACTTGTTATCTAGTCACCCTACAGACAATTATGAAAATCAAAACAGCAGCTCTCTTCAGCTTTCATTTTTAGTAATGATTATCAGTTATTTTGAGTATAATTCCAGCTACACTTTCTTCTCAGGAAAAAAATATCAAATATATTAGAACAGCCCCCTTAAATGTAACATATTTCAGCTGATGTCTTTGCTGTTTAGCGTGTCTGCTTGTTTGAAGTCCTTGGTTATGCATCATGTACCACTTAGTTGGCCTGTTTAAATTTGTAGTAGTATCTTTGGTACAAAACACACCTACAGGACTTGCCTAAACTGTTACATTATACTTGAGTTAAGGGTTGCAGTTAAAACCCATTTTTCTGTCCATCTCAGAGGAAGGACTGGATCCAGACAAAGTTCAGCCCCATTTACTCTGTAGAGGTCTTAATATCATGGTCAAAGTACTGAAGGCCACTCAGTGATCTCTAGCATAGTAGTTCTCAACCTTTCCAGAGTACTGTACCCCTTTCAGGTGTCTGATTTCTTTTGCATATCCCAAGTTTCACCTCACTTAAGAACTTGGGCTTTGGCTTCAGCCCTGTGCAGCAAGGTTTGGGCTTTGGCTTTTTGCTCTGAGTCCCAGTGAGTCTAACACTGACCCTGGCGACACCATTAAAATGAACTCGCCCACAGTTTGAGAACTGCTGATACCGTATATAGAACGGTATAAACAAGTCATTGTCTGTAGAAATGTTAGTTTGTACTGACTACCCTCATGTTTCTTATGTAGCTTGTTGTAAAACTAGACAAATATCTAGATGAGTTGATGTACACCCGGGAGACCTGTGTGCACTACCCCCAGGGGTACGTGTACCTGGCTGAGAAAGGAACCACTGATCTAGCAGTACAGTATAAGTGTGGCGTTTCTGTGCAAAACAAGGCTGGGCAACCCCACCACCAGGGCTGTCTCTGTCTTGCATCCCGGCCTGACGCCTGATTGTGAATTGTAATAAATCATGTTGTAAAGGTTCTACAGTCATTTGTTAAACAGGTTGCCCCACTAAATAATGTACAGGAATGGTTTAAGAGCAAGCAGGGCAGGGCCAGCCCTTCGTGTAGGAAGGAGGCGGGGAGCTCTGTGTGTCTGGGTAACCCCAGGTGTGTTATAGGGAGTGTGTAAAGTGGTCTGAAAGAAGTGAGGGGGTCTGTCACCACCTGGGAGCCCGGCTTTGGTAAAGCAGTGCTTACAGGGCGCCCCTCGGACCCCCAGCTCCATTTGTATTTTATTTCATTGCTGGGTCCGGGAACCCTTGTGACACCCCCACACTAGGTTGTAAAAGGCTCTTGAGTTGGGCAGCCCTAGGTCGTGGGACTGAGTGAGTGTAAGGCAGGCCCTGGTGTGGTTCGTGAGGGGTGCACCGTGCAGTGCACACGTGTCGTGGGGGAGGGAGCGAGCGAGCGGAGGAGGCTCTACGCCGGTAGAGCTGCGTACGTGAGCGGGGAAGAGGGGGAGGGATTAATTGTCGGAACCTTTCTCTCGCATTTTGTTTCTCGGCGCGGGGAAACCTTTTCCTACCGGCCTCGGGAGGAAGCGTGCGAGCCGGCCCGGGGACGGGGCAAGGGGGCTCCATGTGGGACTCACTGGGACCGGGAGCTCCAAAATTCTAGAGCGGTGCCGAGTCTGGTTGCCGTAGCAACGCGGGCTTCGGGGTGGGCCTGACTAGGCCTCATCTCCCTCGGCGGGACCCGCCGCTATGCGCAGCCGGGCCATCCTGGCCGCCACGGTTTGGCGGCGGCTGGGCGGGGGCCAACAGGCGCGCGGCGCCCCCCGGCGTTTGGGCAGCTCGTGGCCCGGCGAGGGCCGAGCCGTGAACCTGGCCGAGCTGCTGCAAAGCTCGGTGGAGGACGAGGAGCCGAGGTGGCGGCGGCGACCCCCCCAGGAGGGCACGGTGCTGCTCTTCCCCGGCCAGGGCAGCCAGTTCGTGGGGATGGGCCGGGGGCTCCTGCGCTACCCCAACGTCAGGGACATGTTCCGGGTGGCCGATAAGGTGCTGGGCTATGACCTGCTCTCGCTGTGTCTGCGGGGGCCGCAGGCCGAGCTGGACCGCACCGTGCACAGCCAGCCTGCCATCTTCGTCGCCTCCCTGGCCGCCGTGGAGAAGCTCAGCCATCAGCAGCCTAGTGTGAGTGGCGTGGCTGGGCTGGTGAGGGGGGCGCCTGGCGTCCAGCCCCGGGCAACCTCCCCTTGACAGCTAGACCACCAGCGAGCGAGTAATGTGTCCAGGCAGGCGCGGGGTCCATGCCCTGGTGTCGAGGACAGCGCTGCGCCCTCTGGGGAGGGGTATCGACATCCAGGGTTTGCACAACTGGTGGGTGCACGAGGACCCCTCTGGGAGACATTCACCCATGTCCTTCATGTCACCGTGCACTCGCCCTGCACATGTAAGCCCAAATCTTCCAAAATGACGCCTCATTTTAGGTGTCTGGTTTTGAGTGTCCAACTCAAGACATCATGGATGTGCCTGTTACTGTTGCTGAGTGACCACAGTTCCAGTTGAAGTCCGTGGGAGCTATATTTGCTTAGTATTTTGGAAAACCAGGCCTGAGGTGTTTAAAGTTGGGCATCCAAAAGATGACATGGTTGCCTCTGAAATTTTGGGCTATGGTTTTTCTCAGGACATCTTATAATATAGTCTAATTGGTTGGTTTGTATTTATTTTACTATTTCAGGTCATTGAGAACTGTGTTGCAGCTGCTGGCTTCAGTGTTGGAGAGTTTTCAGCCCTGGTGTTTGCTGGAGCCTTAGATTATACAGAAGGTACTTAAAGGAATATTTCTAATATATTAGGAATCATATTTCAGAGTGGTTTCCCCTCCACACACACAATAGCATTCTAAAACACCCTCTATTACAACTTTTCCTTGCTGCTTCTCATCCTTTCCTTCTGAATATAAATTTCTGATTTCAGTTTCTGTCTAAACAACTTAAGACAGTATTTTACATTTAAATAGAACCAATACATAATATATACACATAGTAATAAAATAAATATATTTTAAGACCCTGATCCTGCAATTTGTTGTATGTGGATGAAACATTTTTCCCAGTTGCAGTGAAGTTGTGAGAACAGAATAAGGCCTTACATTTAAAGCCAGCTTCAGTAGTTACTTTAGATATTTAGGTCGTAGCATACAAAAATTGATGCACCTCCTGACAGACTGTTAAGACATTGACATTAAAAATATTTCCTGGGTTTATTATTGAGAAGGATTATAACTGGTTAATTTGTATTTTAATTACAAAAGGATTATGTTCTTAATATTTTAAAAAATCTTTTTAAAAATTAATCACTTGGGAAAATTAACATATTGTACATACAGTGTTAAATGTTTTAGTTTTTGCCTTCAACGTGCTTTCAGCAAATTAAAAAATACTAAACTACACATTTGTAACTATTTTGAATTAAATATTGTGAAGCATTCACTGTTGGACTTCTATAAAGGAAAGGTGTATGTAAGAGGGATATACACAATTTTTTTAAATGTTTTTTGAAAGGTTGCTAAAAATCACAATAAAACAATTTTAATGAACTTAACCATTTTTCTGTGAGGTTTAAGCTTATTTAGAATTTTTGTTCTATCACTAGCCTTGTATGCAGTGAAAGTGCGTGCTGAAGCTATGCAAAAGGCATCAGAAGCTGTCCCAAGTGGGATGTTATCGGTTATTGGTCAACATGAGTCAAATTACAACTTTGCCTGCTTGGAAGCTCGTGAACACTGCAAGTCATTGGGTATAGATAATCCTGTGTGTGAAGTTTCAAATTACCTGTTTCCAGATAGCAGAGTCATTGCAGGACATCTGCAGGTAATGCCTCAAAATAAATGTCTAAACAATTTTAATAATAGTTTACTATTCTATAGGTCTATAGGGAGGTTAACAATATTGGTACAACTTCAGCCAATATGTCAAAACAAAATATATGGATTGAGTTTCTGCAGACCATGTCCAATCGTTTGTTGTGGTCAAATAGTACTTTTCTCTGAACTGCATAAATTAAGTCCCTTGGGGAGGATGAATAGGGATTTAGTACATTGTTTTTGAAAGACAGACAAATCAGATTAATATCACTTTACCCTGAATTGTGTAAAGTAAATAATGAATGCCTTTCTTCCCCCCCCCCCCCCTCTTATAGGCTTTGAAGTTCTTGCAGGAGAATTCCAAAAAACATTATTTTAAGCGAACAAAAATGCTTCCAGTCAGTGGTGCTTTTCATACAAGACTCATGGAACCAGCAAAAGAGCCTTTGGCTGAAATTCTAAAATCAACTGAGATTCAGAAACCATTCATCTGTGTCTATTCGAATGTTGATAGCAAAAAATATATGCATTCAAAACACATTCAGGATTTGTTAGTAAAGCAGCTTGTTTCACCTGTGAAGTGGGAACAGACTATGCATGCTATATATGAAAGAAAACAAGGAGTAGAGTTTCCTTATACATATGAAGTGGGGCCTGGGAAGCAGCTAGGAGCAATCCTCAAAAACTGCAATTTAAAGGCCTGGAAGCTCTATAAACATATTGATGTTTCAGAAGATGAGGAAGCAGAGGAAACGTAGTTTTGAAGGAAAATGCACGTTTTTTTTCCCCCCTGCTTCATTTTAAATGATTTTATCATTCCTGAAAGAAGCAGACATGACAGTCCTGAAGACCTCTCTTTATCTTATCTGCAAAAGAGCTCAGCGCACACAATTACAATGCAAGGTTTCCTTTCCAGGTTATGGCTCCAACATGCTTCAGACTTCACATGGAAGGACCACTTTTAAGGTTCAGCCATTCAACCTGTCATCTGTGAGACTGCCAGCAAAGATGTCAGTTACTGTTAGATTTGGGTCCACTCCTGCAAAGGTCCTGATTCTGCAACTAGATCAGCAGATCCACACATGCAGACTCTTTTACCCACATGGAGTCCTGTTGACATCAGTAGGGTTCTGTTTATGTGCAAAGGTCTTTTTGCTTGGATCTAGTTGCAGAATCACGTTCTTTAATAGTATTTTCTTATGTGGACTTCCGTTTACTAAGATCAAGAATTCATTTAGGTAAACTATTGGGTTGTATCAGCTTTCAGTCATAATCATGTTTTGTTTTATAAGATACCTAATCAGTGGGATAAATAACTGAAATGCTCTTTTTAAAATATTGTTTCTACAGGAAAAGTTTTTTTCCATGAGTCAGATAAGTTAGAAAAATATTATTAGAAATACAATTTTCTTAAGGTTGCATTATTAATAAACTATTTATAAAGCTGTGCCTCTATGAATATTTATTAATGCTATAGATGTAGTACTTACTTACAATCCATCTATGGAAGAATTTTCCTTCCTCTATGCTCATTGTGTCTTAAGTTCATTGTAGTGGGTTTCCTTTCCTAAGTTACCAGACTCAGATATGACCTTTCTCCTTATGGCTGCTCCCCTCAGAAGCTTTACCAGAATTCTCTGGTGTAAATAGTAGGCTTGAGTTTTGTCTGACATCTTCTTAGATAATACAGCTCAGCCAGTTAGTTATTGGGCCAAGTTGGTCCTTTGAACCTCTTTTAAGGAAGTGGAAAAATGAGTATACTAAATCCTTGCAATTTCCTTACCCTTGTGCTTAAAATAGGGGCCCTAAGGTGAGTTGGAAGGTTAGTGCTAGAAAATGTTCCATGTGCTTCTGTCTGCTACAGCCCTGTATAGAGGGTCTTGGGTTTTTTGCCACAGCATTAAAAGAGGAATTCAGGTGTAGGGGAGAGCTAGATCCCCCTGCATCAATGCTAAAATGATCTTTCTATTGTATGTGTGGGGTGTGTGAAGATCATACTCGTCCTCTGCCATAGTAGGTGCAGCTGGGGCATACATAGTGTTATCTGGCCACTTCTGCAAGTTCCTTCACTTCAGGTGAAACAGCTCCACTGAAGACTGCACCCATAGTGCTACTGCTGGCTTACATTGTACGTTGGGGCTAGGCTCTCTGAACATTAGGGAGTAAATAATGGTGCCATGGGCCCCCTTTCCACCTATTCAGCCAACTAGAGGTGCCCTTAGAGGTTATATGGTGGCTGTTTGCCACCATAATGAAGGAGGCAGGCTATATTTTCCCTTTAGCCCTGGGTGACATTCCACCATATGGGATGACTGTTGAACCTAAGGCATACTGTACTGGATTATGCAGTGGAACCTACTGATCCTACCCAGGTTCTCTAGTGAGCATTCCTAACCAATGGTTGACAAATTAGACCCTTAAATGAAACAGGTTCTTTTCTTGTTGTTCAGTGTGTTAATGAACCTCCAGTTTCAAACAAGCATTCATGTAAAATAAAGCATATTGTGTCTGAGAATTAATCTTCCTCTCTAGAATCCAATCCTCTCAAGCAACAAGTCTGTTCGTAGTTTTAAAATTAATCCAAAACCAGAAAATATTTTAAACTCAGATGCTGCATCTCATTCAGTCTAGCCTCAGTCTCAGGGAAATATAACTCTCAAGCTTATTGTTAAAGAAAAGATGGTGTATCTTTCTCAGACAATACCAGACTACCCCTAGAAAAAATGTAAGTTTAAATATAAATCTGAAAAGAAAGAACAAATCATCCTCATGGTTAATTATCCCAGAGGCTCTGGTGACAGCCCTGAGTCAGAACCAGGGGAAGAAGAGGAGGGTAAAGACAAGCTATTTCCACTGCATCTATTTGAGATTTCTGAAACAATCATCTTGGATATTCAGCCCAAACATCTAGAGGTGCTTTTTTAAAAAAAAGTACAAAGCCCCTTGCAAGTAGGTATTTCCTTCAAATTAAAAAGCTTTATATGCCTTTGTAGTCAAAGGCACATTAAAGGAAAAATAAAAATGCTCCACTGAAGTCAAATGGAGCAATTCAAAAGTTCTGTTTGTTATTGAAGGACTAAAAGACTTACATTATCAGAGGTGGCAACAGCTGCATCAAAGGTTAAGGACATCATCTCTTCCTCCAAGGCAGAACTACCAGAAGCCCCTGACCAGGAAGATTTGAATCAATACTGAGGTATGACCACAAGGTGATGGAATCAGCCTTTTGAGCTTCTGTGGCTATATCTTGCTTTTCAAGGGCCATTCTGGCATGGACAGATGAAGTGACTAATCTGTGTCCATCAAAATGCAAGTGTTTTTAAAAACTGTGTTTCAGAAGTTCTTGTCACAGCCTTAGCTGAGTCCCTGGATTAGAAGGTTACCAGACTGTGTTAACTGGACTCAAACTTTGGTCTCACATGCACCTAAGATGGCTAGGTCTGGGTAGCATCCAGTCAGTGTGTCTAGTTCTGGGATTCTGAGACTCACTGGGTGTAGGCTCCATCTTTGGACCTATTCTTTGGATGGGAGACTCCACAGTGCAACCACACTAGAACCTAGAACCATTGCTGAGATTTCCTAACTGTCCCAAATCACTTACGCATCCTTCCTCAGAGTCCCCACATTCACATCCTCTGGTTTATAGTTTAATTCTTCAGGGACACATCAAGTCAGGAACACAGAGTCTGCATGAGAACTCCTTAAACACATGCAGTTCATTCATAGACAGCACAGGAGAGTTACAGAGCTTGCAAAGCAATGAATGCCTGAACATAACCCCCCACGCTCACCACTCCTGAGACGCATTAGGTTTTGGTCAGCATACTTGGGAAACGGCAATGCTCCTCCACAATATCTTGTGTTTCTTGTGATGCACTGGCTCACTTGCTTAGATAGCTTGTGCCTCTTAAATATGTCTGCGACTCTTTTTTTCTTCTTCCATGAGGGCTGTTCCATGTTCCAGAGGGTCATTCAAAGGCAAATGGCTTGCCTGAAGGAAACTCCATTGCCCCACCAGGACAGAATTATAGAGTTGTTGAAGGCTGTAACAGTGTAGATGGCCCCTTAAATGAAATGGCTCAGTGCTCTGGTTCTAGTCCAGGTGCTTGCAGTTGGGCCAATTAAGGGCAGCAATGCAGAGCTATAAAAGGTCAGTTGGGCAGCAATACAGGCTGAGAGTCAGTCAGGAAAAGAGAGCTGTTAAGGATAGAACTTGGTTCCTGCGAGAAGGCTGAAGGTAAAGAGAATAATCAGTGGGTTTGCTGACTGGTGTCTAACCCTTTCTCTCCCCCCCCCCCCCCCCACGCAGTTAGGGCAGGAAGGTGCTGAAGGCAGCAACAAAAAGAGCAGCTGCAGTGGGAGTTGCTGCCTGGCCCTAAGCCAGAGTGAAGAGCTAGAGAGGACTGAAAACAGAGGAGTAGCAGAGGAACTTACTGCTGATATCTCTAGTGCTGGAGAGCTATCCAGTGGAATAGTGAAAGGGCTAAGAGGAGTGAGGAATGCTTCCCTGGTGAAGATCCTCTCCTAGCATAGATGCTTGGGGGAGTTCCCACGAGAAAGAGCAGGTGTACTCCAAGTGGAAAGACTGGGGTGGCTGTCTTGGCAGAGGGATAGAAGATGATGGACAGGGAACCTGCACATGGTAGAAGACAGTGGAGTATGGTGAGGCTGATCTGGTAGAGGGACTGTGTGGGTCCCTGTTGAGAACAGGACTGTGTGCACTGGGGGTTACATGGACTATGTTTTAAGACTTCGGTTATGGTCTACCAGCACTATGTTTTGTTAACAAACTGTTAACTGTTTCGAGGATAAACTCATGTAGTGTTACTGGGGACTCTCAAGGGAAAGTGAGGCAAGGGGGCCACTTGCAGGGCTGCCCTTTGGCCATGAGAGTACCTAGGAGGAGGCCCTGTGTTTTATAATGGCCTTGTTTCAGTTTCCTAGACACAATTTCTTCCTGCTACAAAATGGAAATTCTAATCCACACTGAAGATTACAATAAATGCTTTTCATAAAACAAAAAGGAATTACCATAATAAATAGACATGTCCTCCAATCTGGTCATATGCAGTGGGGGAATTGTTCACTGTTGCTGTATCTCCAAGCTCCCTGAGATTTGCAGTTTTACCAGTAGCTTTGAACACTGGTAGACAAACCTTTTGTTCTGTTGCTGGAAAACTGATGCATGGCCACGAGGGCTCATTGATAACATCAGGTAATGTAGGAAAATCTATATAGCAGAAGTGACAGATAGCTATATCTCTTTTACCAAGCAACAGAAAAAGAGCTACTCTTCAGCCCCATTTGTCTAGATGTAGGGAGAGATTTAGAAGGGGAGGAGAGTCAAAAGCATACAGTACCACCAGATGTTCTGCAATTAAAATAATATAACATGAAAGAACTTCTGTCTGACCAAGTAGTGCCTCTAGGAGACAATAAAAGGTTTGCACAAATACAGGAGACAGGTAGTATACACTACAGTTGAAGCTTAGCTAATGAAAACAGCATTTAAATATGCTTTTTGCTAGCACAACTTCTCTGATCTGAGGGCCACATCGGGGGCTACTCCCCCTCTCAAAAAACTGATATTACTGAAATTAAAAACAACTTCTAGAAAAATGCAGGAAAATAAATGTCATTACTGATTTTCTTCTCTGTGGTAGCATAGAGCCAGTACCATCAAATAAAGAATCCTGTGCAATGTACTCTATATTCTTTGTGACCTCAAGACACTTAAATATTTATTAAAAATCAAGATCTCTTAAATAACACTTTATAGCAGCGCCATCCCTTCAGAACTTTCACTCTTTAGTAGACCTAAAAGAAGCAATCCAGCAGATATCTTTCCAGGAATGTCATTACAATGTCCCGGCATTTCTTGTCACAGTAAATGGTTCTAGCACAGGGCCCTGCCCCTTTGGCTACTGAACTCTATGAAGGTGTTCAAAAAGTTAAACAATTTTGATTCCTGGAGGGCTGCTATGTTTATCTGTTCCCGGATAACCTGCAACCTTACACTGCCCACTACCTGTATTATCTGTATATAGTAATGACCAAGAGTGCAAACCCGTTGTTTCAAGCTCTGGGCAAATGCAGAGGAAAAGACAGTCCCAACTCCAAAGAGCTTACAATCTATGAAGATAAGAGATCAAGAAAATAAGCAGACAAAAAGTAATAACCAAGTAATATAGGAAAAACTTCAGTATGTAAGAGTGCATTATACAAGTCGTTATCTACAAGTTTTTTTCTTAAATGGCATACAATTTTATAGAACTGTTATTGGTTTGTGTAAGTCTATGGATGTTATACAACAAGATGTGCTGAGAATGAATTCTTACCTTACTCTGCATGCACAATATGTACTTTAAAAGGTTGTAGAAAAATGTATATGGATTATTGTATTAATTGGGAAGTAGTCTGATCATGTAATTAAAGGCTGTATGTTATAATGCATAAGCAGGCAGAACTGAAGGTTTTATGTGCAACCTTAATTTAAGCTTCTTTTGAATGTGTGTGACCCCTCTAAGAACTCATTTCGAGTTTGGTTGAATTTGGTTTCTTAGTGGTGCAACCTTAAAGTCCTTGTAATTGGAGAAAATTGAGTCCACACAGTGCACAAATCTATTATAATCATATGGATATATTTGAAGTGTTTAGCAAGTACTGTTAAAGAAACTTCTGTGCAACTCTTAATTAAAATAAATATTGAATACAGATTAAATTAAAAATAGATTCCAATAGTAATCAATTATAAGAGCATCATACTTCTGAAAGGCAAAATTAATTGAAAATGGCAAGCCAAGAATCTGATTACTGGAGTAAATTAATAGCACTTATTTCTGTGAAACAGCTGCCTTTGCCCAGACCTCTCAGTACAAATTCCACTCTTGGCATGTGTAAACATTAACTATAATAAAGCAGATAAACCTCCTCTGCAATTTATCATTTACTATTGTAGACGGTCAGTTGAATGTTTAGATATCAGTGGTTCCAGTAAGTATTCAGTAAAATATGCAGCGTTTATCACTAGATTGGGTAATAGATTTGTAGAATATGTCAAGAGGGGGGAAATCTGTGTCTTCTAAAGGTTGACTTATGTCTCTGAAATGCTAAATGTAATGTTAGAATTTTTGTAATCTAACAAACTGAGGAGTCCTACCTAGTTTTTTACTTGCTGTCTCTTATTTCTTCTGTGATGTTAGTTTCCATGGTGCTATGTCCTCACCTCTAAAGTAAGATCTATTATAGGTGACCCTGATGTTCCTAATGAGAGGGGGAGGAGGTGGAGACCTTAGTCTCTGCCTATAAATGCACTTTAAAAGCAAACATTTTGAATTGCAGCTGGAAGACAAATGACTGTAGTGTAGCTCATTACAGTGAAACTATCCTCCCCTAATCATAGCTTAAATTTCTCCTAGTCCTGAAAAACCACCATTTCTTCAAAAAGGTGGATTGTTTCACTGTTAAAAACATTACCTCCACTTTGTCCTAAGCCATCCATTATGGAGGAAATTTGGGATGGTAATCCTGTTTGTGGCTGTGCATTGGGTGTTTCTTTTATTAGAGAATTCTTGTGTGCGTCAACATCCTGGCTGCTTATAAGAGCAGATTCGACAGTAGAGCTGGGAGTGGCATAGTGTACATGTGTGCTCATAAATCAAACCATAAATGGTATCAAATCTCATTTTAGATGTACTACCTAAAATATTTTTTTTTTCTACTGAATAGTTTTTCAGGACTCTGAAAAGTCAAATTTTAATATTCATTTGTATCGATAAGAATTTATGTATTTTTATACTACAGGCTTAAATGTGAACATAACTCTGTTGTTCGAGGGGCAGCATGGTAAAGTTCTTCCTTAGCAAATGTGCTCTGTGCTGGAAGCAAAGAGCAAGAACGTAATATGCAACCTGATCTAAGACAGAACGCTGAAGTGCGATTTTCAGCTTGAGGGTGTTGCACTCTTGTAGTTCTTGCTTAATCAGGGAGAAGTAGAAACTAGAGGAAAAAACCCTGTTTTTGTCTAATATCTATCTTCTGTAAAGTAGGCTTAAACCAGCCAAATATCAGTCAAGTCCATAGCAAGCTGTTGTTTGGACTCAGAAGTTCTTTGAGTGCTGCATTTCCACAAACAGAACATAAGCAGCACTAACACTTTTAATTCTGTCCCCATTAATTAGGCTGACATGAATATTTACAAAATGTGTCCAAAAAGCATGTCTATGTAAAGGAGGTAAGAGGATGCCCATAGTTATCTGGTAATTCCATACCATACTTCTACTAGAAGACGGTAAACAAGAGGGGGGGTGTGTGCGTGTGTGCGCGCACGCTGGGTAGGAAGACAGATAACATATGAAAGAATGTCTTCTTTTAAGAATCTTACATCTGTGATGCCTAACTGACAGTTCCTGGTGTTGTAGAGTACAATCTGCATCTGCATTTGACACAAAGCACAGCAGGAATCAAAACCAGATTCAAATGACTTGAGTTTATAATCAACTGAAAATACTGCTAATAAGCTTTTTAAAAATCGCCATGGTCAATTTTTGGAATCTAACTAGACCACTGCCACTTGTGGCTGTTTGTTTAGATATATTCTCCTGGTTTCTGTGAATTTTAATTAACAAAATTTTCATTCACACTTGACTTCTGTTCCATTAGTGTGACCGCAGTAGGAAGCATGTAGTACAATACAGTTTTAAAACCGTAAGTTCATTCACTGTAGCTGTCATCTTCACCCAAGAAAGACAACACAAGTCTCCCCTCTACATATCCCTGCTTCTGTGTAAACAGTAGCTACCATGCAAGCTGCATAGAGCCATCAGGAAGTAATGCAGTTATTCTTTTTATATTGCTGAAATGATTCAACCAGGAAGACAGTATCAAATTACAGGCTGAACTCCCCTAATATAGACAGTACTGTAATTCACAAATACCCAATATGGATTTTTTTCAGCTTCCACTAAGTATTTACTTTAAAATATTTTCTTTACTACTGCAAAATCCTCTTTCTGCAGGTATGCATATAGCAAATAATTCCTGAACAAAACGTTGTTCCATACTTTTTGGTTACGTGGACCAAAATTTCACTACTGCCAGATCCATTTAGACAATTTATGGCATTAGTAGAACTGAGACTGAGAAGAGCTGGCCTGCTTAGAAACCTGATACAAATTGAATTTCCTATTCTGCACCAGCTGTGTAAACTTTCTCTAAAGACAGAAGTTTTAGAATTTTAGTGAACCACAGTAACAAGTGACTGATCAGAGAGAGGACTGAACAGCCACCATACCGTAAGTATGTTTGTCCTTCTTGATTTCAGTAAAATTTCCTAAATGGCACCTGTGCTCTGATTGCAAAGAGAAAACAGAAACTTGCTGAACTGGACTGGTGTTAGCATACACTGCACTCACAAAACAGTTGTGGCTTCCAAAAGAATTAGATACATTTCAAAATAAATTCTCAAGTTGATTCTATATACTCCCTTTATGTGATTTTATGTTATTTTTTTATTTTGGGGAACCTCCTCTGAGCACAAAGCGTAAAATCCTAGCCCTACTGAAGTTAGTTTTCCCATTGACTTCAATAAAACCACGGATTTCACTCCAAGATTATAGGCTCTTGCCTATATAAAAGTTTTAATTCCACTCCATGTCCTACCAGGGAATCCTTGTAGGATCACTGGGAAAGGATTATCCAAAGTATGACCTGACCTAGTATAAAGAGGTAGAGCTTCAGACAACTTAGTTGTTTACCCTTAGCCTAGCTCATCTTTCTAATTGTCATTCTACATGCTAGTTTTATCTGATAAATTATGAGACCTTATGTCATATTATCAGATAGTATGAAATGTCCTAATTTTCCAATGTTCAAAATGAGGAAAAGTATGTACTCTTGTAAAAAGATGACTCTAGAAAAATATATTTCAAACAACAATTTTCATTTTAATTTAAAAAATCAAAGATTTTAATCTTTGCTATAAGTTTTACAATGTAAGTGTTAAAGGATGACCAGCATTCCTTGTCTTCCCCAAACCAACATCTTTTTTAAAAACTTTATGTAATAGGCAATTTGTTGCATAAAAAAGGAGACAGATTCTTTAATCACCTAGACTTACATATTTCAAAACTAGCAGTTCAGGCAGTTATCCAGCAACAACCCCATATTATTTTAAACATTTTTCTTTAATAAAAAAAAAGTATGAAACAGCAGTGACCCAGCACTAGCCTAGGTTTTAAATATAATAGGGATTTCATTAACAAACACTTTAAAAAACAAACTAAATGCCACCTCCTGGGTGTTAATTACAATGGTCAGAGTCCAGCAATGACCTCCTATTGCAACTCTTTATATTAGTTCTGCAGTCCATAACTGACAGTCCACCACAACAAGATGACAAATAGGGCTGCCGGCATCAACTTCTGGCACATGGACGTAAGAGGAAGCCTAGGAATCTGTTCATGGGGGAGGGGAAAAAAGTTAATTAAAAATCACGAAGAGCAGCATAGAGAAGGTAATATGCACACACAACAATAAATTTAACATTAGGGTGACAGAGTGGACAAGGTGCCAGAGCAAGGGAGTGAGAACTGTGACTGGGGTTTTAGTTTTGACTCATATATACCTAATTTGTAAGGTACTTGAGGATTCTTCAGGATAAAGGTACCAAATACATGTTGCACTTTTCATGCAGAATAGGAAGTCTGCCACCCTTTTACACTGAAAAGTCCCTTGTTTATACAAACAAATCCAGACAAGCTTTACAGTCTCACTGATGTCGATGGGATGCTGAGCAGGCACCAGGGTCTGCCCATATTAATCCAATTTTAGAATCAGGACTTAGTCAGTGCCCTAAATGCACCTGAATTCTTTTTCTCCCTATATCAAAGGGAATGTTCAGAGTAAAAGGCTGAGCAAAGAACACAGGCTAAAAAACAGGCCCAATTCTTGTCCTGTTACATGTTCAGCTCACTGAAGTTTGAGTGTTAGGAATGCAAAGGAGACAGGACCCAAAGTCACAAACTCCAGGTGCTGCTTTTGTTACTACACAGTTTCCCAAAAGAGAACGTGGGGAGGGTAACAAACAAAACAAAGCTTACCCAGCTTCCATAGGCAACAACTCTCTTAGTCCAACCATTGTTCAAAAGACTTCTGAAACTTTTTATAACACCTTTAAAAATACTCCATATGCATGTTTGGAAAACACTCACAGCCATCCTACTAACAAACAAAAGTGGGAGAGGGGATAGTTACCTTACATATAGAGATTGCAATTTACAAAATGACTACAGTGGGGTGGGAAACAAAATTTGTTTAAAATAAATCTAAATTACCATGTCACTCTTTAAAAATTAGGAGGAACTGTGAACAGGCCATAGAATTAAGCTTTTTTTTTCCCTTCACACTGACCAGAGTTGTCTTATTTAATACCCTCTGCAAATTAAACTTGACATTCGGCCAGTGATATGCAAAGGGGGGTTCCCATCAATGTCCTGCCCTGAAAAGTCTCTAATTTGGAAACAAGGGTAATAACAAATTTTGTTGTACTTCCTATTTTCTTCCATCTGCTTATTTATCCCCCTTCACCGCAGGATTGGATCACCTCAGTCTTAATGTATTATCTTTTCATTCCCCCCTCCCATGCCCAGGTAAGGAAGTATTTATACCTCCATTTTACAGATAAGAGAATGGGATTTGCTCAAGGTCACACAAGGAAGAATGCAGTGTAGCAGAGGAAAGAATCCAGGTCTCCTGAATCACAATCCAGTGCCTCAACCTTCCTTCTTCCCTAAAACATACAGCTGAGCAATCTAACAATTACCATTGACCTCCAATAAATCAAGTCCCAGTGCAGCAACATAGGGCTTAATTGTGCTCTTCTCTTACTTGGCTGATCAGGGTAGCTTCTTGGCAAAGACAGACCTATCTGGATCTTGGTTCCAGGTTTGGTGTGAAGTGCAGCCCCTACCCTGTGGATATTCCACTAGTGAGTAAACAGATGGAGAGGGTGGAGAGTTAAGTGCCCTCTCCCTGCTGAGTAGCTGCCCAGGTATGAGGGGGCAAGTAAGCTACATGTCTTCAAGGGTTGCAGTCAATTACTTCCTTATCACGGAGCAAGAGGGGAAAAGAGGCAGAATTGTGTCTATGGGGTGTCTAAGGCACTCTTGGAGTGGTGCAGTTTACAGCCCTCTTGCTGCTCAGGAATGTGCCTAAAGACAGTCTAGCCCAGAGAGATCAGTGTGGTACTTAATCAATTTTAAATACTAATTTAAAAATACTTTGTTTTTAATCTTGTGAAATCAGGTAGATTTAGTTAAGGGAAACAAAACTTACACTAGGCACCATGATACGCTTGATTTTTTACACACCTCTACACTTCCAATCCAGGACAACTTCTTCCTTTTTTAGATATTTTATGTACATTAAGGACAGTAATAAGATGTACTTTTAGCTGTTGGTGCATTGGAAAAGTGACATTACACATTGCACTGACTTTATTAAATATTGCATATGATGGAAGTCTTAGATAATGAAAAACTGATTAACAAAAAGTGAACACTGAAAATATCCAATAACATGTTTTACCCCTGTGCAAGATGAAACAGCATGTCCTGTAACTTCCTAGTAGTGTATGTGCTGTTAAATTCATCCCCAATGACTGCCAGCTGATGGCCAACCTGGGTGGCAGAGCTGTAAGAAGTATTCAGCACGTTTGTCAAAGAGAAAACAAATGATTATAAAATTCTGATTGTTCATAAAGATCAGCACGTGTATGTAGTGCATCAAACCTTTACAACTACTTCACTAATAAAGCCCACAAGTAGGTTATTAAAAAATTTAACACAAGATTTTAAAAAATGGATGTTTGAAGTTAGGCTCCTAAATCCATATTTAGTTATCTAAATAAATGGTCTCCTTTCTGAGCGAAGTATTCAACACTTTTGAGAATCAGGCCAGTTACTTAGGTAGTACTATCAGAGCTGATTGAAAAACAGAATGTCTGTCCTGTGGGGAACTGTGATATTTCAACATTACATGAATAGGGATGAAAAGTTTAAATTGTGACACTTTTTGCAGAACAAAAAGTTCAGAAAATTTCAATATGGACATGTCAAACTTTCAAACTAACACTGATGTGTGGTGGAGGGGCTCAACCACAAAGACTGGCCACAAAGAAATGTAGTCTGGCCAGGGAGCAGGGTCAGTAGGTGAGAATTGGTGCCCGAGAGACTGGGAACTACAACTCATGAGGCATCCTATCCATTCAGGCAGAGGCACAGATTTACACTGACCCAGAACATTTAGTTTAGATTTTTCCCAGTGTAAAATTCCATTGAAACTTCTCTTTTGCCATGGAAAAATACTGATGAAGCCACATTTTCTGACAGGAGAATTTTTCATTTGAAATCTTTCAGCCAGCCCCACTAAACATGGAGATAGAAGCCTAATTGCAGGAACTCTTTTTAAAAAAAATAAAAAAAAAATCTTGGTCTAAGTGCATACATATTTTAAAATACGTGATGGATCCTGTTCTTGAATACACAGTCAATCATGGATATGTATCTTGTTAATCAGTATCTATAAAGCATCTTGACTACTTTTTATGTAAGGAGCAATGTAAGTGCAAAGCATGATGGTTTGGGATTTGGAGTAGGAATTTCAAAGGTACCGAAAAATGATTTAGGAGTCCAACTCCTACTGAAAGTCTATGGAACTTGTGGTCTTAAATCACTTCGGCACTTTTGAAAATCCCACCCTTTATCATTTAAAAGGTTGCCTCTTGACCTATTACCAGTCATGATAATTGAAGATGACTGATGGTCTTGCTGTCCGCTTCCAGAGATAGGTCTGCCACAGCCCCAGCAGTTCTTTGTGGGTGTTGGAATCAAATTAATTTCCCTTGGCGATCTATTAGAATTCAGTAAGCTTTGCTACTTATTTTATGTAGCATTTTGATGAGTGTTGTCTGAATAACAAAACAGTAATAGAAATTCTATCTGTGGGCACACTAGTCTTCTCAAAAGCAGTACAGTCTAGTAAATAAGTTATGCTATCCATATTTTCTGATGCTTTTTTGGAACATATTGTAAAACACTAAAGACAATTTGACAGGAAATGTGTAAAACACAAGATCAGAAGCTGGGGGAGACCGGTGTATTATATTTCTCTGATAAAGGTATACATACATTAGTAGGGTGTGTAAATACTATATATTTAATCAGCTACAAAGAATCTTGCACTGGAAGAATTATTGAAAAGATAGCAGAAACATGTTGGACCAAGGTTACAAAGGCAAAAAGAAAGGATAAATCAATGGCAGGAAAGCAGGTAGACTGAGACTGAACACCTGTACCAATGGCAAACTATTGCTTTTGTGGGGGAGATTATTTTGTTTGTTCTAATAAACTGTATAGAAATTTTCACAGGCACAGACTGCTTATGAACCCCTGAACAAAGTATAGTACAGAAGAGATTAAAAGAAAACCATGTCTCTATCCCCAAGCAGCTCCTCACAAGAGGTGTCTAGGCAACTCTGTAAAAAATGGCTTCCTCAGCTGCTTGTTACAACAGCTGGGCTTCTAATGAATAGCCACATCTGCGACTTCATGCAGCATAGAAAGGTGAAATCTTTTAATGCAGAATAGTCTTGTGTGATCAATATTAAGTGCTGCAGAGTTCACCAACAACTATATTTATTCTATTTTTATGAGTTTTTGGTGTAATTATTTGGCTTAGTAAATATTCCTAGTCAGAGAGGGGTTTTGTATGTAGGTCTGGGAGGGGGGGAATTAGTACACTGTGATACCTGATATTAAACTCCATTTGCTCTGTGGTGTCAGGAATTGCTAAGAGTCTAATGTGGCTTTCCTCATCTGGTGCTGCTGCTCCATTCTGGTTACTGGAGAGAATAAAATGCCGGGGGATTCTTCTTGCTTGAGACATACTTTACTCTGCAGAAGGAAATTAAAGAAAATCCTTAACATTTTGTTCAAATGTATTGTAATGTGGAATATTTTCATTTTAGTTACAAATT
This sequence comes from Emydura macquarii macquarii, assembly GCF_026122565.2. Taxonomy (NCBI): domain Eukaryota; kingdom Metazoa; phylum Chordata; order Testudines; family Chelidae; genus Emydura; species Emydura macquarii. Next base: position 8,988,354 of record NW_027132342.1, on the reverse strand, counting down.
CTGTTTTAAATGTCTAACTATTTTTAATTCTTTCAGAATGTGAGCATTTCTACATTGCAACGCAGGGACAAAGGGAACCACTGGCAATTTTCAGAATGCTTAAATGAACCAATGTATGTTCAGTAGCTTACATTTGAAAAGAGCATTTGCCTTACTGCTTTTTGACTTCAGCTCGCTGCAACAGAATATTCTAGAAATAGGAAAATATAATTAAAAGGCAGGTGAAACTATAACAAATTATACATACTTCAAGCTGCCCTCCTGTAATGTTTGCAGCACTACTTCAGGGAGCTGCCTAGACCTGTAACTCACTACAATTGACTGAAGCCCCAATTCAGGAAGGTACCTAAGGGCACACCAACTTTAATGGGACGACAAACATGCTCCTGAACTGGGCCTGAAGGGTCCAATCCTGCAGGCTGCAAAGAACTCGTTGCAAAATAGAGTGTAGGGTCTCAATTCTGCAAAGATTAAAGCATATGGGTAACTTTACGCACAGCAGTCCAATTGACCTCAGGGTGTACTTTTACATTGCAATTAAACACCTACGGCTGGCCTGCGTCAGCTGACTCGGGCATGTGGGGCTCAGGCTATGGGGATGTTCAACTATGGTGTAGACGGTCAGGCTCAGGCTCTGGGACCCTTCCCCTCGCTTGGTCCCAGAGCCCAGGTTCCAGCCTGAGCTTGACCGTCTACACCACAATTAAACTGCCCTGTAGCCTGAGCCCACAAGCCCAAGTCAGCAGACACAGGCCAGCCATGGGTGTGTTTTTAAATTGCAGTGTAGACATGTCTCTGTCCTAGGAGGTAACCAGCCTACTGACAGGGGGAGGTGGGCTGGGGACAGTGAGGGCAGCTGTTACTGCAGTGTTACTGAGCATGCTTGGTTTCTGTGAGCATGCTCAGTACAAACCAAGAAGCAAATCTGTGGGAATACGTGACCCCGCAAGCGCCCCGCCTCCCCCCCACACACACATTGCCTCTGCCCTAGGACTACTTGTATGCAGAAAGTTACTCATCGGCATAAATCTTTGAAGGATTCGAGCCTGTGGCAGAACTTGGTTCTGCTCTCATTAAAGTAAATGGCAAAACTCCATGGATGTCAGAAAAGATGGGAGCAAGCCTTTAGTACTTTTCGGTAGCTTTACCTCTATTACCAAAAGGCCTAAAGATCTTAAATCCACTAAGCAGCAGCCAAGATACCTACAGTATAGAATATAATGCTTCTATTGTAGTGTTCATTAGTGTGTTTTCCCTAGGTAATTTTACTTCAATTACCAAGTAAAACGACAAAGCTGTGCAAACATTTGAGTAACCACCTCACTCCCGTAGGTCCTCGTTTAGTAGCTACAATTGGCTAAGGTACCTCTACTTTTGGCCCTCCAGCTATGACTGCTGCACACACTGGCTGTCTTAAGGGCACAGTGCATTTTTGGATGGCAGGTTTTTGGACTAGCTTGTTTTTGTCCCCTGGCTTACCATTAAATCCATGATTATATAATTTTGTATTAGTCTGAGAACTAATTTCTTTTATTGGTATACTGGTAGGTCTGGAGTGACAATGGGTGTCCACCAGGCCAGATTCCTTTGTCCTTTGACGTACTCTATGGGGGTCAAATAAATATAACACAGACTGCTCAGTAATGGAACTAAATGAGGCAAAGATACTTGTCATATTGCTGCTCATGATAAACTTGTTTTTGAATTTCACATAATGCTAATAAAATGTGATGTGAAAATTGATTTGCACTGCTTGTACGCAATTGCTTTTTAGATTGTATGTGCTTTGGCATATGGCCTTTCTTTCCTCAGAATTTGGAAAATGCCTCAGTTAATGGATGCTACCACAACATAAAATATTTAACAATTATTACATACACAAAACATTCACGTGGCCATGTATACAACTGGAAGCTGCCATCGAAAAGCTGATAATATAATATTTGACTCTATAAAACTAAGTCTCCCTATTAATAAAACCTAATATGGTCACTGTCTTTTATATAAAATAAGGAATTTTATGGCTCATTTATGCTTGGCGATTAAAGTACAGTTATAGCAATTATTAATGCTAAACAATTGATTAAATTTTATACTTTTATTTGTAGAATTTCCAGTGTACTTGCCAAATTATTCATATCCTAAGTTTTATATTGTGTTTTGTTTTTAATTTATCCAAATTCCCAGAGAGGCCGTATGGCTTGGCAATAAGAGTTACATCCTGGCAGTCCGGAGTCCTGAGTTTTAATCCAGACTCTGCTACTGAGTTGCATGATCTTGAACAAATCACTTAAAGCTAGATTCTGCCACACTGATTCATGAAGAGTAGTATCTTATTACTCAATAAGAATACGAGTGACAAAATCTGGCCCTATTTTACCGAATAGATTTAATGAAGCCTCATAACCAGTCATCTTTTTTAAAAAGAATTAAAAGTAGTTTTATGTGATACCTGTTTCTAAAATCAGTCAGTTTTACCTTTAATGGTTCTACTCCCTGTTGCTGTATGAAAACCCACACAGGAAGAGTCCGCATGGAGTGACTATCCAGGGGAAACAGTGAAACTGAACAACAGTCCAAAAAGTGCTGTCAAATGTATGAAATAAACATATTGGAAAAACTAGAAAATATTTTTTTCCTCTTAAATGTGGCACTTCTTGGAATGCTAGGAGATAAATTTTCAAATGGAATTGTGGTTTTTAAATTGACATTGGCTTAATGTTTTTAAAACATTTAGAGATTCTCTAATAAAGGTGCTGTGGAGGTGTAGAGGATTATTATATGGAATGAAACCTAAAGGTATTAAACTCTGATATTAAAACTGCATGTCAGTATTTTTATAGTAACTATCCCTGGACTGAATAATGCAGAGGAAACTTCTTTTAAAAAAATTTTTTTTTTCCATCTCTAGAATAGAAAGAGGTTGGTTTCAGATTCACAGAGCCACACAGTGGAAATGCCTATATCTGTAGGAGATGAAAACTGACTTCTGAAAATGATCTATAATAAGACCATGCACCACAGAAATCAGACATGTAAACAAACCATACAATACCATGACAAGAGCCGAAAGCACAACATATGCTACCTCACACCTGTTATGATAATACCTTCCTCCCACAGGCTAAAAAAAAAAAGCTGTCATATATATATATTAGGTCATGCTGTTCCAAATTCAGCTGCAGCCTGGTATGCTGTTTCTGCCAGCCAACTTGTATGCAAGGAAGATCTAACAAAGGGGTATTTATAATAGTATTCCATGGTGTTGGGAGAGTCCTGTGAGAAGTGGCCTTACAATGACTACTGACTTGCTGAAGACACACAAGACACACGTGCTATTTAGTGTCACAGTGGAAGCTTAACTCCTTCAATGGCTCTGGAGAGTCTGCAGTGTGTGAATTTGGACTCTGGTGAGCCCAGCGAATGGCATAACTATCACACTTCGCTTGTCCCTCCTTTTCTCTGATGTATACATGGAAGAGGCATTCTGAATTTGACTTGTAGAATGTAGATAGGTATTCACAACCTTAACATTTATATATTACTTCAAATGTTTAACCTTTTCAACTCTGATGAAAGAGAAGAATGTAGAAACCCCATACTGTCAACAACATGGTCAAACTAGGATCCGTGCCAAACAGGTTGTTCTCCTGTGCGACACCCTGGTTCAGCAAAGCATACGCTTAATTTTAACAGGACCACAGACTTCAATGGGACTAATCAGGCGCTTGAAGTTAAACATGTGCCTTGCTGAATCAGGACTTAAATCCAGATTTTTTTTAAAAAAAAATTCTCAATATCCAATTATAGGATAGGTATAATGGCTCTGAATGAACATAACTGATTGGATAATATAGAACCTTTGGCAGAGATAGCATTTGAACTCTGTCTCCTGATTTTTACTGAGGCACAACTTGGGGAAAAAAAAATCACACTGATTAAAAATTTATCTACTACTGTTAACACCTAAGATTGTTAGAAGAAATAGGTTAAGGGGGGGAGAAAAATCCTACCTTTGTAGATTTGATAGTACTTTGTGTTGTCAGTTCTCTATTTGTGCTATTTCCACTCAGCAAAAGGGTACAGGAAAATACTTTTTAAAAATAGGAAAATGTGGTTGTGGCAGGGGGAGTTCAGGACAAACGTAAGACCTGAAATTAATTTGAATCCTTCTTCAATTTGACTAGATTTCTCATTGGGAGTATCCTTTGAGAAGGCAGTCACTTTGATTCTTTAAAATTTTTTAAAGTTTAAAATAGTTTAAAAATTCCATTTAATGGAGGCATGCAGTGCTTAATTAATAATGAGAGGTGCCAGGGCTCAAGCAATTTTTTTTTTTTTAAACTTTCATAACTGATGCAGCAAGCCCAGAAAACCAGGTATATAAATTGCTAAGCTCAGGGGTGCTGGGGCTCAGCTCTGGCAAGTCCTGGAAAAATTAAGCACTGGAGCCATGTCTTGGTAAAACAAAGTGAAACTAAAGATGTGCTATAATATGTGTGCATTCATTTTAGAGACAGTTATATGGGGAGGAAACATACATGCCCTGAAAATAGTAAACTACTGCTGACAGATCTAGTTTCAGTCTGCAGGATTGTGCTCCAAATTTTTACTCACTTGAGTAGTTTCATTCTTTTCCATGTACCTATCCATGTAAATAAGGACTGCAGGATGGGACCACTTACTCATTACCCTTTACATTCAGTTATCAAGGCATATCTCAAACTGTTTCAGATTCTACCAGCTGCATATGCAAACTGAAATTTAAATAGAACACAAATAGAGGCTTGGTTGTTTGCATACATGTCTCTACTACATAGCCTACTATTCCAAAATATGATGACATGCGCAACTTTGCAAATACAAATCCCATTCATTTTACAAGGACAACTCTTTTGTAGAATGGCAGAGGATTAAGTGCTAATTAGCATAAGAGTAAAGTAGTACATATTAGTATTTCTCTCTAGATATGGTCTATAGGACAGTACTCTTAAAATCCCAAATTATTACACTTTAGGATATTCTAGGTACTATCGGTGCTTAAAACTCAGGGGTAAATTACCAGTATTCATTTTTCTGGTTAGGCTTCAGGATTAATTCTCAATTCCCTAACAGGTCAGAAGCAACAATCTGTTCATCCTTTGCTTCCCGCCATTTTCTCTGACAATTTAACTTCAATGACCTTGGCCACAGTTTAAATGTAAACAGTTTTTAACACAGCCTCATACTGTTCTTAAAGGCACACTTTCTAGGTCCAAAATATATGCATTGTATTTACTGTATTCATTTGTTACATTTTTATATGCACTAATGTAATCACCCCTCCAACATTTTGTACAACTAAGTTTGATATAAATGCCTTTACCTCAGAACTCATTATGAATCAAATGGTTGATTACATGAAAAACCCACTCCTAAAGTAACACTGATAACCTGTATACTAGAAGAAAAATCCTACGCAGCAGACTGTAAATGGCTGATGCATTTCAAACTGCAGGGCTTAAATACATTGACAGTGTCTTCCGAAAGCATGCAAGAGGCTTAGAAAACCTGGCCCTACTGAAGTCAATGGGAAAACTCCCACCAGCTTTAATCGGGCCAGGATTTCAGTTATCTGATTTTGCACTTAGATACTACAGTTATGGCCATCCTAGAAATAGCTAAGATAATCATTTTCATGTAAATGCCTGTTGATAGGCTATTCCTGCAGTGACAAGATTGACATTTTTGTATTTTGGGTTATTATTAGTCCTCTTTTTAGGAAAAACAATTTTGAATTCCTAAGATTTTTTTAGGTGATGAACTGAGTACATTAAAGGAAACTATAAATGAAATCTGCACACTAGCAATCAACAGGTTCATGAAAAAGATACTAGTATCTCACTGCAAGATGCAGATTTTCTTTTGTTTTGTGACAACTCCATGTATTACAGAAATATCACTGATCTTTTCATATTTGTTTTGTTTTACTTGCTCACAAAAAATTATGCTATCTCCATCCAGAAAGCTTTTGTTTTAGTATTTTGTTACTTTTGAAATCAGAATTTGCCCTTTGCTTTCCCCAATCCCCACTAAAAGGAAAGAATTTCTCAATTAATTAAGATTACATAAAAACTACTACTGAGCTTGTCTGAAAGCAAGCTGTGGAATATAGGCATGAAAACATCAGTATTTTGGTAAAACATGGGTAGACCACAAGCAGCAGAAAATAATTTTTCTTCTACTGAGGTACAAATTCCTTTGAAAATATATAGTATTTTTTGTTTTGAATTTGTTTAATTTGGGTCTAACAACAGTACATAAACTACACTGGCAAAAAATGTGATTAGTAGATGGACATTTGTGAATGTTATGTTGCATTTTTATTATTGTAATTATGTAATAGAGCTGCGCTGTTTATAAAACTAAAATCTGTATATTTTAAAATCAATTTAAGAGATTATTCTGGATTACCGAAGGACCTGATCCTGCAGCTCATATTTTAAAGTGACCACAATAAGTCCACTTGCTGGGCACTAGCATAAAGGGTCCTCTTTTATTGACTAGATTGCAGAATTCAGACCATACTGGTATCAGGCTCACTCTTACAAAGTGCTGAGCACTCTGACCCCAATCCAGCAAAGCACTTAAGCACATGAGTAGCCCCACTGATTTAAGTGGGACTATTCATATATTTATAGTTGAAGTGGTTAGCTGTTTTGCTGGATTGCAGCTGGAGCGCTCAGCAACTTGTAGGGTCAAGCCCTTTGACAGCCTTCTTGAATAGGACACTGTGGGATTCCCCCTTCCTGCTGTCAGATTTAAACTATAAGAAAATTGTTTTAAAGTTATCTGATATTTATCTCCTTTAATGTATTCCTGATTTATGCTGTTTGTTTACTTCTTGCACATTAATTTAGATAATGAAAACAGTTCTTAGATTTACTTCTTTTTTGGGGTCATATGTACTACACAATGCTATTGTATTGATGTTACAAACACGTCAATAAAAAAAACTTATATGAAAACATTCTTAGTCATATTAGTTCTTGGAAATCCTTCTTATGCAATATTGTGGTGGTGGTATTTTTCACATTAAAGTTTAGTTTTTAAAACACATTCAGAGATTCCAAGGCCAGAAAGGACCATTGTGATCATCTAATCTGCCCTCCCGTATAATGCAGGCCATTGAATTTCCCCACAATAATTTGTAGAGCAGATCTTTTAGAAAAATAACCAATCTGAGTTAAAAATTGTTAGAGATAGAGAATCTACCACAATCCTTTGTAAGTTGTTCCAATGGTTAATTGCCCGCACCGTAAAAAGAAAAAAAAAGTACACCTTTTTTTCCAGTATGAATTTGTCAAGCTTCAGCTTTCAGCCATAGGATCATGTTATGCCTTTCTCTGCTAGACTAAAGAGCCCATTATTAAATGTTTGTTCCCCATGTAGATACTCAGACTAATCAAGTCACCTCTTAACCTTCTTGTTGTTAAGCTAAACAGACTGAGCTCTTTGAGTTTATCATGATCACATTAAAAGGAACAGAAAATTATAACAAAAATCTAACTGCCGGGGAACTCGTTGCTATACATTTTTGCCAGTCAAAGCATTTTAAAGCATCTCCAATAGTATTCAAATTAGTAGCATGTGTAGCATCTGAAGAGAGCTAGTTCTTAGAACCAAAGACCAAACAAGTAGAGATCGCCTAATTAAAGTAACTAGCCTGAGTTTCCAAACAGGAAGAAAAGTCATCAGTAATTTCATTGCAATAGCCCCTTGTTTTTAAACACAGTATTCACTGCTGTTTGTCTTATCTGGTGTTAGAATTCATCATATTATTGCGTTGGTTGCCATGTCCATCTTTATAATGTAGTCAACTTTTGTCACTTAACTTATCCGAAGAAGGCTCAGGTGAGTAACATGTCAGCACATGTTTAAGCTCCCTTCCTGAATAAGGGATACTTTCTTGAATCAGGGCCTTAATCCTTAGTAACTTTGAATAATTTTGGGATTTTTTTCCCCCCATTTTTTCCCATTGAAGTACTGAAGATGCAGTCTTCAGATGACAACTGGAGTAGAAGTAAATGTAAACATAGAGGGAGATACATTTTTTTCAATGTATATTTTGCTACATACTACTTTATAGACAGATTTAGAGACTTCACTGTTCATCCCCATACCTACCAAAATAAACACTCATCACATAACCATGTCAAGTCATTTTACCATAGATTTGTAAGCAACACTTCTACAATTGCTGTAAATTGTAACTAAGGAAGCAAAAATACAGCATTTTATTCAGTGGACAAGATATGTTAGAAATGGAGTATGAACGGGAAATTGTTTTATAATACACTTTGGAATGGAATAATTTAAAACTTTTAAAGATTATTGTTCCCTCCTTTATTCACATTTTAAAAAGAAAAAGAGCAAGAGTGTGTCCTTAATTTACTCATTTTCATTGGTTTGTCACAACTAATGTGACACTTCATCAGATTTTTTTGTAATTGATTTTTAAAACAGGAAATAATGCAGGTAAGCTACATATTTGTTCACATTCCTTGGGATATTTCAGCCCTTTTTCATGTAAAAGTTGGATTTTAATGTGATTACCTGTGGATCTGTTTCTGCCACCCTTACTCACCTTAAGTCTGATCCTGTAACACTGAAATCAATAGGAGTTTTACCATTGACTTCACTGGGAGCAAGAGCAAACTCACTGGTAGTACCCCTCTCTGCAAGTAGTCCCGTTGTCTAGTGAAGTAAACTCCTATGTAATCTGAGCAGGGTTTGCAGGACTGAAACCATAATTATGCCTTTTCTGTCACCTTTAGATGGTCTTATGTCACTGACATCTGTACTAAAAATCATTAAAGGACAGTTCTGGGAAAACATGTTGACCAAGTTGCAGTGGACCACTTCCTTAAATTTTTGTTTTTTTGTTAAATCATTCTTGTATCAAATTCCCTTTTTAATATCAAAAGGGACAAAGCACCTTCAACTAACAGGTTGATAATTTCTTATTTTAAGTTAGAGAGAGTCAAAAAATTAAACTCTTTCGGAACAAACTTTTAAAGCAAGATTACCCACAGCATCTTTGTATGTATGGCAGCGTGTGAAGGGACTGGAGATGAGGGACATTTGTCTTGTTTTTCTAAAAGGAAAGGCAGTTTCTGATAAGACCTAAAATAGCACAGTTCAGCTAGAGGCTAATATTCATGTCTCAATTTAAATCCCTATGAATCTGGCTTATAATAGGACTGCTACCAGTCTTCACCACTTTCGTTTAATGGCACTTTCTGATAAAGTCAGTATAGAGGAGAGAGTTCAGATAATGTTTAGACTGTAAGTCACCACCTGGATTAAGTCAAATTGTTTTTGTTGTATTCATAATAGGAACTGAGAGTTTATAAAATTGTATGGATTTATTAATTCCAGCAGTTGGTCAAGAATCCTGCCATTGCTAACTACAGCACTAAGGAAATGTCAACATTTCTACAAATTGGGGAGGAAGGCAGGGAAGAAGTTATTGAATAATGTTTTTAAATTTCCAGGGACAACCTTTTGTCACCTGCAAATTTAGCTATAAATTTTAATCTTCCTTCAAAGGCCATTTTAATTTTATTTCCTGGTTTGCTGAGAGTGAAAGTACAAATGCTCGACTAATTTGTTTAGAATACACCTAGACTATAGTAGCTGAGTACAAAAAAATACTATCCATACCAAAGAGATATTTTTCAAAAACTAAAACAGTACATTTCACTTTTAAAACCCTGCTCAAAAGTTAAACAGTTAAAGAAAATCAGACCCTCCACTTGACACACAACAGTATCAGAGCTAGGCCTCCACACCATATACAATCGGTCTTAAAAACAAACACATTTAATGCCTAAAAGGTTTCCATAACTTTTTGCAGTTTGAAAATTGGTTTACTAATAATAAATTATTCATATTCACACCAGGTTTTTTTACCCCATGCAGATTTTTTTCCCCACCCACCAAAGCCCTGATTCTGCCCCATTATAGTAAATTGTAAAATAACCACTGATTTAAATAAATACAGAACTGGATTCTCAATTACTGCAAGAGAAATGTTTTTTAAATGTTCATGATCCTTAAAGACAGTGCAATACAGGATATTAAAAATATCTGGGTAAAGAGCTATTTCCTCTTATCAAAATCAAAACTTGTAAGAGCATTTTAGTAGTTAAAGCAGGTAGTAGTATCCTTTTAGTGTAGTTGCCTTCAATGTTTTAAAAGTGATGCTGACTTGTGGTTTCTGGTATCTCTAGCGAAGGAAGGAGTGTGGTGGGTTTTTCTAAACAACCACCCCTACTCCTGTTGGACTAAACCAGGCGTTTATGAATGTGTGTAAGAATGACACAGTCCCTTTCTCACTCAACCAAAACAATCGGCTCCTGCAGGGTATACAACACCCCTCGAGCCAAGCAAACAGGCTGCAGGGGAAGAGAAGCAGCGCTACCTCCGGGCAAGTAAAGGGGAGAGAACTGAAAGCGAGCCGCTCTCTCGATACACAGGCACTCCTTGCAGTGCCGGTTCCCTTCTATTTCTTCAACGCGGACACAGTCACAGTCCAGGAAATAAACAGGGCACATGCACCCGTCAGCTCAGGTCCTGCAATCACTCTACGTGACTCTGCGGAGCTCGGCTCACGCACCCCCACCGTATGGCCAGCGAACATGCAACCCCCCCACCCCAACCCTCCCCGGACCAGTGAATGCACCCCCAGCCGTCTCCGGCAACCCGAACCTGGAGACGACACCCTCCGCACCCAACGCAACAAGTGTCCCGCCGCCCGCCCCTACCTTAGCGTTGCTCGCCTTCTCCGGCCGGCGTGGAAGCGACCGCTGCCCTGCAGACACAGAGAGAGACTTAGTGCACCGCGAGCTCCCCTCCCTCCCGGGCTCGTCCAGGGCAGGGGCTGGCCCGCGCGGCCAGCTACAGGGGCATTGCCTCTACTCACCGCAGCGTCACTTGCAGAACTGCCGCGCCTGCCCCTATTGTCCGCGCTGCGCCCGGAGCCGACTCGCCGAAGCTCCCGCCCCGCCTTGCTGCGCGCCCCGCCCTGCTCCCGGAGCTCTCCAACCACCTCTCTCGGCCCCTGTGTGTCTACAGCCCAGCAGAGCCTGCCCTGCCAAGGTATGCGCCTGGTGTGCTTCTGCCCATGCTCCGACTGCTGCTGAGTCAGAGGTTGGCTGAGGAGCTGCTGCTGTGTGCCGAGTGGTACGAACGTCTCTCCCCAGGCCGGGGGGAGAGCTGCTGCCGCCCTTTGCACCGAGCGTCGCCGAGCCTGCCCCAGCTGTTCCCATAGCTACACGAAGGAGCAGGGTGGGAGCGTGATGAGGAGAAGCTGTGGGGAAGGCAGAGCAGTGTGCGGGGAGGAAGTGTGCAGTGCGAGGATGGCGAACAGGAGCGATGCAGGAGCAGAAAAGAGCTGGGTGGCTGGTGGAGGGAACAGCTGAGCAGGGATAGGGGAGGAAGTTTTTCTAATCTGATTCCCTATGTTTGTTTACGTGTATTTAAAATAGGATCTTAGCACCTTGACATGATTGGGCCCTGCAGCTTGGTTTTTCCAAAGGGCTGCCCCTGAAGGCCCTGATTCAGCAAAACATTTAAAACTCGTGCTTAAGTGTAAGCATGTGAGTAGTCCAGTTAACGTTCATGCCACTGCTCCCTTGTTTAAAATTAAGCATGTGCTTGAGTGCTTTGCTGGATGGAGGCCCAAGGACTTGATAGCTGCAGCTGTGGAACCCAATACTTTTGTTACATTCAGTAGTAGTTGAGGGAGCTCTGTACTTCTCAGGATTCTCTAGTACCCCATTGTATTGCTCAGGAAAGATTACATGTGGTCAAAGATGAGTTTTATTCCAAAAACCTTTTAGCCTGTTTTGTTTAAAGTGTTATCCTGAAAAACAGGCTTTAGAATCACCTTCCTATTACCCCCTTAATCTGTTTTACTTAATGTATGGGTCTCCAGGGTAGCTTTAAAAAAAAAAAAAAAAAAAAACTTGGGTGATATGGACACAGCTGTCTGATAAATGATTGACACAGGCAATATTCTTTCCAAAACAAAGTAACTAATAATCCCTAATACAATATAATCTAAAACTTTAAGAAAACAAATCCCTTATTGCAAGTTAAAAAGCCTTCAAACCGCCATTGCATACACTTCAAATGTGTCTAAATGGTTGTGCTCTGTTACAGAGGGCCTATCTGCAACAGCTCACTGGCAGCAGCTCTTAAATTGTACTTTGTTTTACATATGCAAATTACAATGAAAACATGCTCATACATGACACACACATATACATACTATGACTGAACTATGATTAAAAATTGGCAGGCTGACTCCATACAGTCAGCTTTCTGTTGTAGCTGCCTTTATCAAGTCCCTTGCCGGTTCATCCACACTCCGTCTCTTGCCTGCTTAACTTCTCTACTAGCTCTCCAAACTCCTGGTCCACTTAACAGATCCTTACTGCACATGCTCATTGTCATCAGATCTTTTCTGTCCATGCTCACTGCCAAACATTCTTATCAGCTTGAACACCTGCCAACATTACATCATTCTTGGACATATACCAATATTCCATCCAAACACTGCACATGCTCATTGCGGTTGTTTACCTCTGAGCTATGATTTGCTGACCTTATCACATGAGCTGCAGTTTCCCATTACCTGCAGCTTCTAATGGTGGAGTGACTTTTGCTTTTTTTAAAAAAAAGCTAGGGGGCACAAAATGGAGTCAGGAATTTCTCCGGTACCAAGAAAAAGTAATTGAGGCACATTTTAGTCTGTTTCTGACTGACCTTTAGAAGGGGATAAATGTGGCCATAACATCTGGAGATGTTGATTACTTTCACAACTTGATTTTAAACAGATTAGAGGGCATGGAAGGATGGGTCTCAGAAAGGATAAGTAAGTCATACTGTCAAGGTGCAAAGTATGAAAGGACAGTAAAATGTTTTTATGGTGGTAGTGGGAAAGAAGATTTTGGAAATAGAGCAAAGCTAAATCAATAAGGCTTAGTGATTGATTCTGTGTTAGAAACATAAGAAGGGACTATTGAAGTAGCACAAGAATACATATTTTAACAATTTCTTCAGTGATGCTTCTCATGATGGAAAAAAGTCTGTAATTTACTTGTAAGGTAATAAAGATTACTATTAAACTGTGCATGTTTGTGTACAAATACACACTGACACAAAGGCATTATTTTCGCTACAAAATTTTATATTAGAAATTTACTCTAACAAGTTGTTTAACATGCAATTTTGCAGTCAGTGTAAACAAGGACACATCATGTTCAGCATTGTGTTAGCTAGTCATGGCAGGACTGGCTTTAGGGCTCCAAATAAGCCTTCTCCCATATTGCCAGCATGAGAATGCGGTGGTGGGTTTAGTTTCTCATTGTGATCCCGCTGTTGGAAATGGAGTTGGAGTTGTGATTTTCTTCATGTGTAGCAGGCCACCTCATAGGGGTTGTAGTGGTATGTTTTGTTCCTTATTACAGTTACATTGCCAGAAAGGAGGGCCTAGAAGAGACAATCCTTTTTCATATGGCCCAGTGGAGAGGAAAAGTTTGTTGCTAAGTTTCTTGCCCTTTCAGGTTAAGCAGGAAAGAGAAGGTGAACTCAGGCATATGGGGCCCCAAAGACAGAAGGCTGCAATAGTCCTTTCTATTGCGTATGCTAAAAAAGTTAAAATGTTTCTCCTACTTGAAGGAAAATGTAAGAAAGATGGAGTCTACTTGCTATACTCCAACTATCAACCCCAGACTACCTGCCCCGTACCTTTCTCACTGAGGTTAGTGAGGGTGAACAGTTTTACCTGAGGAAAAATTAAAAAAGGCAAAACAAAACTACTGCTCCATGCCTTATTGTCCTTTCAAATAGAGAGACAGGGTCAATTTATGATTGCAAAAGGACTTTGTCCTTTATTTACTGTATGATATCATCTCTATGGCACAGAAGGTAAACATGAAAAAGCAAAACAGTGGCATAGATACAGAATTATAAATGAAGTGTGGGTGTCCATAGATTTACATTAAAAAAAATCATTGTGTATAAGAAAATAAATATAAAATAGATGCTTCCTTTCCTGTGCCTAGTGAGTGACCCCAAGGGATTCTTTTGGCAGGATAAAAGTCTTTCCATTGCTTTCCAAGAAATCATGGGAGTTTGGATCAGGCTTTAACCCTGATGTAACTCATCTGTAAAATTAGTGTAATATTTACATTCAGCCTCACTTAGGTGTGTTGTGAGACTTAGATATATTTACAAAGTACAATCCTCAGCTAAAAAGTGCTATGAAAGTGCAAAATACTTTATAAGTTTTTTAAAAGTGGATTTAATCTTAAAACTATAATTCTTAATAACATTGTTTTTTCTATAGGCAGACTCCTCTTAATCTTCTGATAATTTAAACTTTATTTTGATTATGTTTTGCACTGGATTAAGCCTCATTCCTGCAAACACTTTTACATGTTTAACTTCAAATATATAAGTAGTCTCATTCGAGTCAATGAGACTACTACTCATATGCTTAAAGCTAAATACATACATAATTGACTGCAGAATTGCATCGATCCTGCTACAGAACTTTTTTATAACAACAAGTATCCTTGTTACAGCTGTTGTTGGTCTTAATTACACAATACTCTGAACTATAATTTAAAAAATGGAAGTATAAAATATGAAAAGTTGAATAAATGCATTAGTAAGTTGTAGCTATGATGTAGATTGACAAATTAATGTTTCATATTTTAAATCATCAGTAAAATTGCAAAATGTCAGAATTAGACTATGTCATAAAAGGATCTAATATTGTTGACAAAGGCCTGTAGGATTGGTCTGAAGACTTATTTTTGGTATAAAGATAAAAAGTCCTTTTGTACTGACTGAATTCTGTCATGTCCCCATAAGCTTGATGGATGCCATGGCCCAAAGACTTGCTACTGACACACCAGGTCCAATTTAGTGTTTCTCATTTGTATTTGTTGTCATAGTAGACATTTTTTCATGGTTAGAGGAGGGCTGTTGTCACTCCTGGTTAGAGCTACTGTTGTATCCTATCATTTCCACTGGATACGACACAAACAAGATAATATTGTACTTTGTAGGCCTTAGTCTCATAGATTCTAAATGCAGTATTATTAATTTCTTCCAAGAATTAATATAATTTGATTCAATTATTGCTTCATAGTTATGTCCCTGGAACTGACCTTATCACCTGAACACAAAGCATAATTATATTCAGATTGATTTATGAATTTAGGAACTATTATCTATCTAGTAGTGTAGCTGTTTCATTCCAGCATACTGCAAAAATTTACCTTATCTCAGCTATAGTCAAGTTATTCTATTTAAAAATGTGATCAGCTGTCTAAATCCATTACTGTTAATCATTAATTTCCCCCTTTATTTCCACTATAACTCTTCAAACCTTTGCAGTCTGTTATGAAACATCTACTTAGTTCTCTATTAACCTTGTCATTGGAGGTCAGATTCCTTACTATTCCTCTGACATTCTGCAAGGAGTTCCACTATATAGTCTCTAATCTTAAAATAGTTGTTGTGTGCCGTATGCTGGCACTGATGCCACTAATCTAGTAGCTGCATTACTCACCCATCTACTGGCATCTTTCTTTCAAGGTCATCATAGCACAGCTGGCTATTCATGTCACGCATGCTATTCTTTAAATTATGCTTGAGTGTGCCAATTGCTAACACTGGGACCAATCCTGCTTCCACTGAAATCAATAAGAGTTTTGCCATTAAATTCAGCTGGAGCAAACTTGGGCTCCTTAATCTCTCACTTTCTAGAAACCAGCTCTCTCTTATTTCCAGAATAATTTGAAGAAAAAGAAAGAGGTGTGTAAGAAGGAAATATAGACTGAAGAGTTTTCACAAGTAATGACAATAGGGACAAAATTCTGTACTGAATAACACAATAATGTAAATTAGTAAATGTTTCTAAGATGGTCAGACAATGGATGTAAGTAACAAAATATTGTATTTTATGTAATACTAAGCACAATCTAATTTATATCTCATAGGAAGCACATGTAATGACACCTGTAATTAAGTTTGCCTGACCCTTTTCAGTGTAAAACTGTGTTTCAGTTGCATTACATTTGTTGAACTTTGACCATGTGGGCTGAAATTTTCCATGCAAGGAGTCTGCCTCAGACTGTATTTATTTATTTATTTGTTTGTTTAATATTTCAATAAAAATGTTTCAGCTGTTGCTCAGAACAAGATTAAGGAAAAAATACATAGGTTTGCTCATATTCAAAACTTTCTTAAACTATTAAAAAAAAAAAAAAAAGAATCTCTAGTGCCTTCATGACTTGGAGTAGGGACTTGAAATTTGGTTGGGATTGTCTTGGTGTCAGGGATATGATGTTTGCTGTTCCCATGAAAATACACCCAAATTATGAGCTCCTGAAAAATCTGAGTTTCTACATGATTAGTAGATGCTACTTCAAGCTGTAGGACTAGAACCTGGGACTATAAGGTGCCAGCACCACTGATGCTTCTGCATTGCCACTGGAAACTTTGAGTTTGGCAGCTAAAATCTCTGAATATTCTGTCAGTACTGAGCATGTTTCAACCCAGGATTGCAGGAGCTGAGTGAGACTTTTTCTGCTATTGATCCTCCTAGGTACAAGGGACAGGCGTGGGTCCAGTCACAGGAACTGAAAGCAGGACTGGCTCTCCTATGCTTTTAATGCTCACCTTTCTGGTGCCTAAGAAGTGAGGAGGACTGAAGGAGGAACAGTCTGACTTAAATTCAGAGGATGAGGAGCTGGGCCTGGGGAAGCCAGGGACTGGGATGAGGATGTGAATTTAAGGGGGCTGGGGGTGGTTGTGTCTATGGCAGAGGTTTTCAAACGGGGGGGCACAAAAGAACATTTGAGGGGGGCGAGCAGCACCAGGTGGCTCAGGTTCTCGGGCTTCAGCCCCATGCAGCCAGGCACAAGGAGGGAGCACCACCTCCAACCCAACTCACCTCTTTTTGTCTGGGTTGGGGGGCAGCACAACCAAAAATTGTAACTCAAAGAGGGGGCTTGGTGCAAAAAGTTTGAAAATCGCTGGTCTGAGGCTGGCGCAGAAATGTGTGTAATCACTAGACACTGCCCTCAGTATCTGGAGTAGAACCCAGGATTCCTGAGTCTCACCATTCCTCTGCTGTCAGCAAATATCTGTGAAATATACTGGCAAAACATCCCATCCGCTCTAGTGCTGGCCCACACCAAAGATAACCCACTACCTACTATCAGCTACTCTATTAGCTCAAGAGGCAGAAGTCAGTGCAGTGGATCCGAAGGTTCTAACCCTGTTGATGATCCATGTGCGTGTCAATGTAGTTCCATGTGATGAAATTTGGTTTTGGGGTTTTTTTTCATTTTTTTTTAAACCCTATGAAATTATATTAAAAGACTACAATAAAAGGGCATTAAGGTTGCAAAGTCAAATACTCAAAAGTTAGGAAATGCCAAAATCATGGCTGTTTTTGCAAATTTAATTTGGCCCTCCTGTGTGTATGCATCATTATATAATATTTAATTACAAGATTATATACTTCTGTTTTCCATGTGGGAGGGGCAGAAGGAAGTACTGTATAGATCTCAGGAGCCAGGGGGCATGTAGAGTGTGTGGATAGTGATTTTTATACTGCAGAGGACGTCTTGGGGCAGGAGGTCTCTCTAGTGCCAAGGTGTCTGTAAGAGTTGAAGGAGTCTCTGTAGTACAGTGACTGACTTTTTAAGTTGTCAAACAAACACTTTCATCCCTCCTTAAAACTCTTCTTTGCTTCGATGTGTGTGCTGAGATTGCTGCCTATCATGCTGGCAGATATTGTCTTTTTGTGCTCCCCCATTTGCCTGTCTACCTCCACCTGATGTCTTGACATGCTTAGATTGTAAGCTTTTGGGGGGCAAGGACTGTCTTTTTGCTCTGTGTTTTTAGGGAGCCTAGGTCAATGGGGTCCTGGGCTGTGACTGAGGCTTGTAAGTGCTGCCATAATGCAAATAAATAATAATGAATAATAAAAAACCTGGTGGCTGTGGGGGTTCTACAGTGCAGAGGATGGTGCAAGTCAGTGGTGCAGAAAGGTGGTTGTGGGAGTGCCGAGATGTCAGAGGTCTCTGTGGTTCAGTGGGTGGCTGTGCAGGTGTGGTGGTCTCTGGGGGCCTTAGTGGTTGGGGGGTGGCTGTGGGGTTCTCAGTGGTTGGAGGGTGGCTGTGGGGCAGGGCGCAGGGGGTCTCGGTGATCTCAGTGGTTGTGGGGAGGGGGTCTCGGTGGTGATGGGGTGGCTGTGGGGCATGGGATCTCAGTGGTTGTGGGGAGGGGGTCTCGGTGGTGATGGGGTGGATGTGGGCCAAAGGGGGATCTGTGTTATGGGGTCTCTCGTAGACGCCTCCCCGGAAGTCTCGCCCAGCGGGGGAGGCGAGGCGGTGGCCGCGTCCCCGGTTACCAGGGCGTGGCTCCGGAAGCGATAGAGGCGGCGGCGGCCCTGCTGCGGCTGTTCCTGCTCCACCGTCCTAGGATGCTCCCGGTCGGCGCCCTCCGGCAGCGCAGGCGCCCGCTGGGGCGCATGAGGAGCGGGCGGGCGGCCGGGCCGTAGCGGGGCGGTGGCGGCCATGGGCGTGGCTGGTGGGGCGTGAGGAGGAGTCGGGGGAAGCCGCAGCCTGAGCCCCGGCGGCGGGAACAGCCCCCTCCCGGGGGCAGGTGAGAACCGGAGACTCCGCAGGGCCTGCAGGGGAGGGACCCCCGTCGCGGCGGGTAGGGGGAAGGGTGGGCGGCGGTTCCCCGGCCGGCCGCCTGGGGAGAGGGAGAGGGAAGGTGTCCGAAAACCTTTCACGCGGCGACACATCAGCCCGCGTCCACATGGGGGGACCCATATCCCGCATCCCAGCCTCTGCTTCCCCGAACACTCCGGCCCCCGCTCACACAGGGGGACCCACCTCCCCCAACACACAACATAATAATCCCCCCGGTGACACGGGAGAGTCTGCTCCAGCTCACCTACACTGCTGCTGTGGCCATAATCCATGTCGCGATAACTGTATTGATGTGGGTGTCTCGATCCACTCTAGATCCTGTACTTGTGACCTATCTTTAATGGCCTATTTTGTAGAAATGTACACTTAAACACATTTTATCCATCTACAGACACTCCTGAAGGACTCACTCACTTTAGTATCTTAGGGCTGATTTTCTAAAAATTGTATGTGTGTAATGTTATGTTTTTTAATAAGAGTATGTAGGATTTAATTTTGCATAGTCTTAACACTGGTACTCCTTGGGGCTCTGACCATGTAAGTACAGGTGAGCTAGTACTACCATGAGCATCTTAGTCCATGATTTATCCCATTTTGACATGAATGGGACTACTCACAATAGCAAACACTGTGTTCCATAGTAAGTACTTCTGGGATTGGGCCTCTGGAGTTTGTTTTTATCTAGTTTATATTTATCACTTTATATGTGGTGTGTTTCTAGTTGTTGTGGATTATTGATCTCTGTAGTTCCAATTCACTTATTCATATTTGTATTTTATGATGTATCTGTTCATTTAACTGTACAACTTTTACTGTTCAGCCCCTGCTTACTTGATATTTAAGAACTTTTAAAATATACCTGGGATCAGATAATCTGATCCTGCAGTTCTCTTACACAGGCAAAACTTCCACTGACTTCATGAAATTTTTCATGAACTTTAATGGGTGTTTTGCTTGAGTTTGAACTCAGAATTGTGGTTTTAAACATCAGAGATGGAGAAGACCTGTTATATCATCTAATGACACTGTGTGGGGGAGAGAGGCATATAGGATGTAAACCTCTATAGAGCATTAGATATTGGATTAAATTTATACTACACTTGATTGTAGTCTTAAAGTATTACCTATATTGTTGAGCATATATTGTGTTACTTTTCTGTAATCTTTTTCAGACTTACTGTAGCCTGTTATTTGTAAATAAATTATAAAAAACACAAAGCTTTAAACAGTTTGATTATGCATCCTTCTGGGGTCATCAAATCATCCAACTATTCACAGTGCTGATTTTGAGTCTCTTGTAATATTACCCTCCCATTAGCTCTTGAGTCCTATAAAAATAGGGATATCAAGATCTGATATTCCTAAAATAACAGAGGAAGGATGGATTTGACACTAGGGGTTAAATTCTTTGCTTTACTTTGCCACACACTTCATCTGTGACCTTCAAAAAGTTACCCCCACCAGGCAACGGAGAAATTAGGTATTTCCCAGTCTCATAATTAATTGTGTTATGAGAATAAATTCACCTACATTTGTGAAGTACTGTACTCAGATGCTATGGTGAGGAGGGCCTGTATAAGGATCTAGATAGGGTATGTATGTGTTTTAATTTAAAAAAAAAAAAAAAAAAAAAAAGGGGGGGGGGGGGGGCGGCAGAAAAAGAAACTTTCTGTTAGTCTCTTATCACCACAAAGAGAGTACAAGGAGAGTACAAACAGTTCAATTCTTGTGTAGCTTTGAAATTCACCTTTTACTTTGGAAGCTGGTTAGACGACACACACACACACACACACACACACACCCCGCACAGGGTGTTAAACAAGGGAATGACTAGTCTCTTGTGGTTTAATATACTGGAGGAGTCACTTTTAAAAAGCTCTAGACCCCGCTCCTTCAGGTCTGAGGGCATAACCTCCTTGGGAGCAAAGATACCAGAACTAGTAACTGAACCTTTCTCTCCCACATGGTAGTGTAGAGATGTTTTGCTAGACCAGTATCTCTAATGCATTGTTTAAGAAAATATAAGATGTGTTGTAGTATGTTAGTAAAAAGATGGCCCTGTGTAAAAGATGCTGTGGCAGTGAGATTCCTTTGTATTTAGTTTTGGGGTTTTCAGAAATTAGTTTATTGTGCCTCTAGTTTTTTAAATGCAGAAAAGGGTGAGAAGCCCTGAATACTTGAGTTTTTAATAACACTGTGAGATCACACAGATTAGTGAGTCATTTACTGTCAGTGAAAAATACACTTCACTTCAGCTAAATGAGCCCTTTAAAACCTGTTCATAAATCTTTGCAGGATCAAGGCCTAAGGGCTTGTCTACACTAGAAGTGCTACAGTGGCACAGCTGTGCTGCTGCAGTGCATCTAGTGAAGACTCTCTATGCTGATGGAAGAGAGCTTTCCCATTGGTGTAATAAAACCACTTCTGAAATAGGTGGTCCACACTGGTACTTATGTTGGTGTAATTTATGTCACTTGGGGATGGTTTATTCACACCCCTGAGCAACATATTATGCCGACATAAAGTGTAGTGTGGTCATAGCCTAAGATAGTAGTAGGAGGCACCTGCCCTAAAGAATTTACAATCTAAATAGACAAACCAGACAAACGTAGGAGAAATATAATATGAGGATAATACTTCCTGTGAGGATTGAGCCACAGAGAGATTAAGTAATTTACAGGAAGTCTATAGCAAAGCTGGAATTGAAGACAGAACTTTTGAGTTCCAGTCCAGTGCTTTGACCACAAGACCACTCTTTTTCTCACGTAAAAGTTTGCCTTATCTCAGTTCAGAACTATTTTTTATTCGTCAGTAAAAAATTAAAAGCATCATTGAGGGTCTGTTAGTAAACGTCACTTTGAAGTTTAATTCCCAGTTCACTTGAAAATCATACTTTAATTCATTTATTAAATTATTCTCCTTTTGGTATCTGTATTTTATACATCAGAGTAGATGCAGAGCATGTTGTTGTTTTTTTTTTCTGGATCTCTGGTGAGAACAGTTTGTTCTTTGCCTGTTGTCCCCAGCAGAGTCATAAGAGAAGTCTTATCTGTCTCAGTCAGAGTAGTAGCATTTGATCTGAAGAGCATTATGGGTGGGTTTTTTAACCCATTATGAGTCAGCAATTTTCCATTTTTTTAAATAGCTATGGGAGCTAACTAGGCAATTCCTCTGGAGTTCAGTTTTAAAAGTAACTTGTGACTTGAATAGCAATATCGAGGGTTTGCATGTCATAACTTGACCTGTCTTTGTCTTCAACAGAGTTATCCATGGCTCCACTAGTCAATTTAATTTTCTTTATCTTGCATAATAGTTATAGTTAAATCATGATCTTCCAATTAGATCCCCTCTGCCAGACTCCTCCACCCACTGAGAGCCTCAGTGACTTCATTGTAACATGTCTCTGTTAGATTTTCTTTGACTGTGTATTGGAAAGATGTTACGCTGCTGTGTTAGAAATGCAATGTAGGAAGTGAGCTCTAGATGACAGGAAGTGACTATTTCATCAGGGTGTGGTTTTTAAGGGTTCATCTAATGTCAGCATTATGAAGATTTTGACTCAGGAGATTAATATTGTAACTGTCTTGAGAGTTGTTTG
Source organism: Emydura macquarii macquarii (assembly GCF_026122565.2). Classification (NCBI taxonomy): domain Eukaryota; kingdom Metazoa; phylum Chordata; order Testudines; family Chelidae; genus Emydura; species Emydura macquarii. The sequence continues at coordinate 8,965,965 of NW_027132342.1, read as the reverse complement.
TCAATGCATCCAACCAGAAGCAGGTGGCTAACTAGCAGTTGTATGAAATAAAGGAACAATAATGTGAAAAACAACAAGGAGATTTTGAAATTAAATACAACTTTTTGTGCTCTACAGTATATTGTGGATATTTTGATAGAGGATTCCCAACATAATTCTTTACATAGTCTCACATTGTTGTTTCCATAGTTACTGAGTAAGGTGGACCATGAAATATTTGTCCTTCTTAAAAAAAAAATTTAAAAAAAAGTTGTATTTAAGTATTGACTATAAGTGATAAAATTTTCAGTGCAATGGATTTTATTTTGTAAACATTATCCAAGATAAAGACAAGGTGGTGGTCTCAGTTCAGTGGACAGATGGTCACTAGCACAGTTGATGCTAACAAAAGTACTGATTAGCAGTCTTGGAGAGTTCAAGTCTCTATGACCTATCTTCTCATTCCTAAATTTGAGATTCCTAGATTTGAGGGATGTTGTCAAGGCAGCATGAAAGAGGCTTGCAACTTCTGCTGCCTCTATCTGCTCTGGGGATAAATATAGGATTTCAGTCTCTTATGCTAATAGACCCATTATATTTTTCAAATACTAATTAATTTATGTTTTCCTCATTTTAAAAATTTAAAGGTAAATTACCTGGTGGATACTCTTTTATTTCTCCATTGGGATTTATCTGGACTGTATTAAGAACAAAATGAAAGAGAGGAAGTCTTGAAACTATGTGATACTACAAGTTCATTTTTCTTTAGGATAATGGCAGGAAAAGTGAAATGGGTAACTGACATAGAAAAGTCCGTGCTAATAAATAACTTTGAAAAGAGAGGATGGATTCAGGTGACAGAAAATGAAGACTGGAATTTTTACTGGTAAGTACATACAAGAATTCTTATATCTTTCAATTCATGAAGCATTTTACAATGTACTTTTCCATAACTAAAGCCAGTGTTAAGATGTTTAATTATTAATATTGAAAATTAAAGGTTCCATACAAATGCAGAATAACAGTCATCTGTTGGTGAGAGAGAGAAGCTGTTGAGCCACACGGAGATCTTCTTCAGGTCTGATAAAGGACAGTACTCATGAGCATCACAGTTAAAGGCAAGATGGAACAGGTTGTTTAGCATAAATAGTTAGCACATATTCTAAGGGATCATTCAAGGTAGAGTGGCCAATTAACACCTCTGCTTTCATAGGACAAAAAGGGGGGATGAGTGGGTTACAGATTTTTATTACAACAGTCTGTACCCCACTAACCCCTTTTTGCTTTATAACTGCAGAGGTGCTTGGTCCCTTAGAATATGTCGTAACTACTTATGCTAAACAGTCTGTTGCATCTTGCTGTGACTCTTGGAGTACCTTTCCCAGACCTGAAAAAGAGCTCTGAAAACAGCAAAGAAAAAATGTGGCTGGTCCATGCCAGCTGACTTGGGCTTGCAGTGCTTGGGCTGCAAGGCTGTTTCAGTGCTGTGTAGGCTTCCGGGTTTGGGCTGGAACCCAAGCTCTAGGAATCTGTGCTATGGGAGGGTCCCAGAGCTTGGGCTCCAGTCTGAGTCTGGTAGTCTGCATAGCTGGGAAACAGCCCTGCAGCCCAAGCCCTGTGAACCCAAGTCGGCTGGCATGAGCCAGCCACAGGTTTTGCTTTGCTGTGTAGACATACCCTATGTAGCTTGAAAGTTTGTGTCTCATCAACATAAATTCGTCCAATAAAAGATATTACCTCACCCACCTAAGTAGTATAACTGCTGCTGGGGAAAAAATGCCTCACATTATTAAAAGCAAAGGCTGGAAGAGCTCTAAGCCATTTGGAAGTGCAATACATGATTCTATTCAAATTGTAATGTATACACCCAGAAGGCTTAAAAAAGGTACATATATACTCATAACTTCTGGAAGATGAATTGAGTGGTTTCAGGGGAATCTTTGGACATATTATTTGGTCCTGTCCTATAATCCAAACACTTTGGCCTGCAAGTTATCAATTTGACTAGAGAACTCTGTCAATATTACAATGACTCTAGTCCTGTTGCCATGTTACGGTCTCACTTCATCTCAAAGCCAATTACTAGTAACTTGCCTTCTTACTGTATGATATGGAATTATATGGAGGTGGAAACAATCCAGCATCCCACTGCTGAGAATGTATGGTGGAGCCAAACCTGGTTAACCGTGAAAATAGGGGGAAAGTAATTCTGACTTGGCACATGCCATTGATTGAATATGAGACAGCGAGAAGTAGTCCTAAAAACATCCATGACCTATGCAGAGAGACATTTACAGAATCTGATTCCAGGAACAAATGTGGATCACTTTTGTTCCTATATGTTGTGTGAGTTAAGCAATATTTTTTCAACTAGATTGCGCAATTTTCATTGCCCTTTTTGGATACAACAATATAGCACTTTACATTGGCTGAATTGTGTGCCCTGTTTCTTAATCCTTTGTTAATAAATATCATTTAAAAAACTGGTTGTAACCAGCTGGTCTGCCCACACTTTGGAATGCATGTTGTTTTTATAACCAGTAAGATGTAATAAAATGTTAAGATTGCTGCTTATGGAAACAATTTAAAAATATGAGAATTAAGAACAAATGTTACATATGTTTCCCGTCCTTTTATCATTGCTGATCTGTCCAAGAAAGTGTGATTTTTAGGAGGATAAAGTGGAGTAGATAAGCAAATGAAGTCATAATCCAGTTAAACTGTAATGTATGTAATGGCATCTCTGAAATGTCACCCACTTGTGGCATTCATTTGAGATGTCACTGGGGTGTTTTGGGGATTACTCAGTCTAGCAAGGAGTTCTATCACCGCCTGCCTTGTAACCTTGAGTGTTTTAATGCTATACTTCTGTGGCTCAGAGCCCTGACACCAGTAGCCAACCCATAAGCCTAAAGGTCTCCCCTTGGCTTCAGCAGCCTAGTTGCTCCTTGCAGAGTGACCCCAACAGCCTTTCTGTTTCCAAGTCTCCCCAGATTCATCTACCCTGAGTTCTTAATTACCAGACACTTGGACTTTCCCCTTTGGTTCATCACCCCCAAAGGCATAAAACCATCTCTCCTGATACCAGCTTGCTTTGGCATGCATGGGGTACAAATAAACAAAACATTTATTTAATAGAAAAATCATAGATTGAAAGATGAAATTGTAAGGGCAACTAAACACTTTCAAGTTGCACAAAAAATTAATGTAAAGATGCAACTTTAGGCTTTACACTTTGAGATTAGATAAACTTCATTTTCTAACACAAGTTGCCCATTGCCTCTGAAAAATTTTCCCAGCATAGCCCTGTCATAGAGGTGATCTACGGTTTCACGGGCAGCACCCACCAAGTGACTGTCTCTCAGTTTCTGGATGAAGACCTCAGTTTCAAGCCTCCTATTTAAAAGGGCTTTTCCTTTTCCCTGTCTGTTTGTTTATCTATCTGTCTGTCTGTCATGGTGACTCCTTGTTATTGAGGATGGGAAAATTCCAGATAGGATGTCTCTATTTTCCCTCTAACTCTAATGGTCCATCATTTGTCTTTTCCTGGGTTGTACAATATTAGGTGCTTGAAACTAGTCTCTTCTGGTTAGGGAGGCAGCCCCTCCCTGCCTCTTGTCACCACAAATCAAGAATACAGTTTTCTGTATACATGAATGCATAAATTCGTAACAGTCTGTGTACAGGTCTCATAGTGACCATTACATTTAGAACATTACAAGCTTTTGTAAAAGACCTTTCTTAATATTGTATGCAAGCAGATGATTCATTTGCTTATTCTTTGGATTTCAGACCCCCTGTTGTCCCTTTGGAGTGGCTGGACCTTGATTATCACAGTCACTCAGAGTAAATTCTGCAGATCTGTGGCCCTCCCTCTTTCTTCACAAAGAATGAAATAGTTAACAATGTGGATGTCAAAATGGGACTCATGCCCTTCTGAGATGAATAGTGCAATTCACACCTCCCAGAAATATGGTTCCAGGCTCTTTGCAGACTCACAGATATCTCTGAATCATATAAATATTTTTGAAGTTTCTTTCCAACCATAAGTTAGACTTCCTTTCCTTTTTTAGAAAAGGAAAGCTGAGATTCTGAAAAACAAGATAGTAACTCCAGAGAGGTGCTGCTATGGTGTGTGGGCATGTGTTGGGTGTTTCCAAATCTTGTTCGGGACTGATTGGCCCCGATAGTGCCGGGATAGTATGGGCATAGGTTGACTCCCTTCTGTCCCTGCCCTGGCTTCAGAATGGGTTTAGGGATGAATAGTGGCTGTAGGCCTGCAGTCTTGTCTGGCTGAGTTTCATCTGGTTTCACTAACATTGGTTCAGGATGCGTTGAAGTTTCACCAGTAATCTAAATATCCATCCTATAAAGAGAAATATTAAACACACACAGAGAGAGAGAGAGAGAGCACAGATTCCCTTAACATAATAGTATTCCTTAACATTATAATATGTTTTCTTTTTTTCTTTTACTCTTCTAAATTCAGGACATTAACCAAAGTGGAATTAGAAAATAAAGGAGACAACAACAACTTGATTGTCCTGCTGTTGCTTGGGGGGAAATCACCTGACATTTGTTTCATCTTTCAGGATGAGCGTACAAACCATCCGAAATGTTTTCAGCGTGGAAACTGGTTATCGCCTTTCTGATGACCAAATCGTCAACCATTTTCCGAACCACTATGAGCTGACCAGGAAGGACTTGATGGTGAAAAATATCAAGAGATACAGGAAAGAACTAGAGAAAGAAGGGAGTCCTCTTGCAGAGAAAGATGAGAATGGAAAATATATTTATTTAGGTATATATTTCTGGCTATCAGCATTATTCTTGTTGTTGACCACACATAGGTTATACACGAAAAAGTTTATTTTGTGACAACTGCAGATTAATGCACTTGAAAGAAAAGCAGGGCTGGAGGTTGTGATGACTTTGGGACTCTTGCCTATGCTAGATAAATGTACAAGTCACAGCTTTAGTATGATGTATTCAGAAAATGTAGTGCTCAAAGGTGTCAGAAGCTCTTGGAGACTGAAGTTGCCTTTTTTTAAATCTGCAGAATTGGTTTGGCATAGGCAATGGAAATGTAAGCATCACCAAATTGCCTGTCAAAGTGCCTCAGTGCTACTCTTTAAAGACTATTTTTAAGCGTGCCGTAGTTCAATGTCCAGATTCAATCCTTGGCACCTTGCTTAGCATCTTATCAATGGTACTATTTATACTAGTGGTTCTAGCAATGTGGCAGGACTGAAACCAATAATATAGTTCCTGGTCCTATGACCTCAGACAGCCATCAGATGGTAACAAGTGTAGCACTCTACCTTGGTTGGTGGATTTTTGAACTAGTGTCTTGGTTAAAAGGCTCCATCACCGATTCTTTAATCCTATAACTTTCTCCACTCTACTGCTTCACTGCTGATCCTTCACTCTAGTGTCTGTGATGTTGTATTTTGTTGATGATTAATGTTGTGAGAGTTTGGGATGGGTCTGTAGTGCTTTTGTGGATTTATCTTAAACTTGAGGTGTGTTGAATCACTAGATGGAGGTAATTCAACTGGAGTGCTGCATTTTTTTAAGGACTGGGAACTGGCTGGTGTTTGGGGATCAGCTGGGAAGTCATGGGGGCCATTTAACATTCAGTGTGTGTAAAATTGCAAAATAAAAACAAGAAACCCTAGATGGTTTTAAGTGCCTGTTGATGTTCACATAACTTTATTAAATATACCAAATTTATTTCGTTAACCACTGAAAACATAGCAGCCCCCAAAAGAAACTCCATGCCACTGAAGAGAACACAGAAAATAAATTCAATGGCAGTATCTTATGATATTGTTAGGCTCTTGCATGTGAACTAGAGATTAAAAAAATTAAATTTTCTGGCTCACTCACCACACTAGCAAAAAGAACACAGATAATTCTTAGTATTTTATATAGTATATTACATTTTCAAAGCTCTTCTCAAACATTGCCTTGAAAGTTAATGGATAAATCTTTTACAAACAGAGAAAATGAGATAGAGACTATAACTTGTTCAGGGCTTCAGAGGCAGTTAGTAACAGTTGGGAATAACAGTTGAGATTAATGCTGGGGGTTCCTGATCTTGAATTCAGACTACTGAACCACATGCCCCTCTTGTATAGCACTAATCGCATATATAGAGAAAGACCAATCCAATTTGCAGACACATGGTTTAAGATTTTAAATTGGTGCTGATAACAAAACTAACATTATTTTAAATTGACATTGCATGGCCCATTTTAAATGTTGTTCTAAATCATTATCCCCAAAAGCCATAATTTCCCTTGTATTGAGGTTAAGAATTTTCTCACTTTTTAATCCGAACTAGATCTGACAGTTCTGGAAGGGTGGTCTCTATTTGGATTCCAGGATGTGGGCAGGAGCTTAAGGGGAGGAACTACTGAGCCCGGGACTCAACTAATTTTGGGGGACAACAAATGAGAAAACAGGAGTAAAGGTCAGAGGGCTAAATGGAGGGAACCTGAAGGGGACACCAAAGCAGAGAACCCTACACAGCGCCCACTGCTTCTTAAAAGTAGCTAAGGAGTCAGTGGATGCGGACCAGAGGAACTCGGCCTGGATACGCAAGCGGACGGAGGAATGGAAATAGGCCCCACAGTCACAGAGTACCTCCTCAGCCAACACCCTCTCCCTGGTGTTATAGATGGCCACCTTGGCTAAAGAGAGGAGGAGGTTGATGAGGAAGTTTTGTGACTTTGTGCAACCATGGATGGGGTGTGCATAGATCAGAAGGTGTGGGGAGAAGTGCAGCCAGAACCTCTGGAGGAGGTTCTGGAGGAGCCAGAATAGGGGCTGCAACCTGGCACACTCCAAATATATGTGTGCCAGGGTCTCCCTCATGCCGTAAAAGGGACAGGTATTGGGCCGAGGGGTGAACCGTGCCAGGTACACGCCCATGCTCACAGCTCCATGAAGGAGCCTCCAGCCAATATCCCCGGTGGGCTGTGGAACCAAGATGGAATACGCTGACCCACTGGGGTTCATCACCCTCGACAGGTGGTAAAAGGTCCCGCCACTTGGTATCAGTGCGGGACACACGGGCGAGGAAGTGGAGAGTGTGGAGCATGAGCGTGTAGAGATGTACCCGTGTGCAGTTCGCAGATCCTGCAGCCAGCTTGGGGTATGTGGAGGGGGCGGTGGAGGACGTTCACGGGGCAGGGGCTCAATGAAAAGATCCGGAGGGCCCGGGGTGGGGGGCCAGCAGAGAACACCCTCCCGCAGGACCCGCTTGAGGTAGGCCTGAGCAGCGGGCGGTAAGGCTGCCCTCACCTCCTGGAGCATGTGCCGGGGGTTCGAAGGGTGGAGAGCCCCATGCGCTGACCCAGCGTATGGCGATCCACTCAGTCCCCCCGGTCATAGTCCAGGAGGTCTCCGATCTTGGTGACTCCTACCAGGACCAGCCTCTGGCGCACGAAGAGGAACTCTGCTATCTGCACACTGAGATGGGGATTGTGTACCAGGGGCTCCAGGAGGAGATCTGCCCTCTTGGCAACCGCCATGGATCTGATTGTCGAGACCAGCCTCCAGGTCTGGAGGAGGTCCTGGTAGAAGACTGGGTAGCTCGGAGAGGTCTTGTACAAGACCTCTCGGGTGGAAATAAAAGAGCTGCCGGTCATATCAGTGACCTCAGAGGCGGTAGAGGAAGGTGTGCACCATAAAAGAATCTCTGCAGGGCCTGGAGGCGGAAGGCATGGACCTGGCTGCGGATACAGCACAGGCCCTGCCCCCTTCCTCCAGCAGGTCTGGAAAGGTGGTTGAAGGTGGGTATATCAGTCTTGGAATGGATAAAGCCCTTTTTCTTGTGAGGTGAAAGAGAGTACCTCAGGTTAATAATGGACACCCTAGTCTAACTAAGGGCAGCCTGTGACCTTTAAAAACCTCTTCCAGTAAGGGTGAAAAGAGAAGAAGGATGAGACTCAGGTTGCAGAAGGGTTGTGTGCACTGAGGGTAAAAGGCTTCTAGATAAAGAGCAGTTTTTCCCTATAAAGAGAAATGTAGTGTTTATTTCTGCTTGGGGAGGGGACCTTCGTTCCCAGCATCTCTGGGCCCAGAGTGGGTTAGAGAGGGTAGCTGGCAATTGGTAGCCAGCATAAGAAGAAGCATGCAACTTTTCTAGACTTAATTATTAAATTCTAGAACTTTTTTCCTACTATTTTAAACTAAAACAGCTTTCTCTTATTAGTGGAACAAAATATTAAACATTTTTACAAGATTTTTTTACTTTAGAACCCACCAAGTTGTTCCATTTCCCCAAATTGTCCCAGGTTGAGGTGTCAGTAGAAGAGGTTTTGGAACAAACTGATAAATTAAATAGCAGTAGTCACTCAGACCAGATGGTCTTCATCTAAGAGTTCTGAAGGAACTCAAATATGAAATTGCAGAACTACTGACTGTGGTATGTAACTTGTCACTTAAATCAGCCTGTGTACCAGATGACTGAAGGATAATGTATCACCGATTTAAAAAAAAAAAAAAAAAAAAAGCTCCAAAGGTGATCCTGGCAACTACAGGCTGGTAAGCCTAACTTCAGTGTCAGGCAAATTTGTTGAAACTGTAGTAAAGAACAGAATTATCAGACACACAGATGAACATGATATGTTGGGGAAGAGTCAACATGGCTTTTGTAAAGGGAAATCATGCCTCACTAGTCTATTAGAATTATGTGAGAGGGTCAACAAGCATGTGGACAAGAGGGATCCAGTTTATATAGTGTACTTGAACTTTCAGGAAGCCTTTGATAAAGTCCCACACCAAAAGCTCCTAAGCAAAGTAAGCAGTCCATGGGATAAGAGGGAAGGTCCTCTCCTAGATCAATAACTGGTTAAAAGATAGGAAACAAAGGGTAGGAATAAATTATCAGTTCTCACAGTGGAGAGAAGTAAATGGTGGGGTCCTGCAAGGATCAATACTGGAACCAGTGCTATTCATAAATGATCTGGAAAAAGGGATAAATGAGGTGGTAACATTTGCAGATAATACAAAACTACTGAAGATAGTTAAGTCCAAAGCTGACTGTGAAGAATTACAAAGGGATCTCAAAACTGGATGAATGGACAACAAAATGGCAGATGAAATTAAATAATCCCAACTATACATACAAAATTACAGGGTCTAAATTGGCTGTTAACCACTCAAGAAAGATATCTTGGAATCATCATGGACAGTTCTTTGAAAACATCTGCTCGGTGTGCAGGGGCAATGAAAAAACTAAAAGAATGTTAGGAACCATTAGGAAAGGGATAGATAGTAAGATAGAAAATATCATAATGCCACTATCAAAATCCATGTTACACCCACACCTTGAATGCTGCATGCAGTTCTGGTCACACGATTTCAAAAAAGAATTGGAAAAAGTACAGAGAAGGGCAACAAAAATGATTGGGATATGGAATAGCTTCCATATGAGGAGCGATTAAAAAGACTGGGACTGTTCATCTTAAAAAAGAAATGGTTAAGTGGGAATATGACAGAGGTTTATAAATGCATGAAAGGTATGGAGAAAGTGAATAAGGAAGTATTTACCCTTTCACATAACACACGAACCAGGGTCACCCAATTAAATTAATGGGCAGCAGCTTAGAAATAAACAAGGACGTACTTCTTCACACAACACATACTCAATCTGTGGAACTTGTTCTCAGAGGATGTTGTGAAGACCAAAATTACAACTGGGTTGAAAAAAAAAATTAGGTATGTTCTTGGAGGCTAGATCCATCAATGGCTATTTGCCAAGATGGTCAGGGACGCAACCCTGTGTTCTGGGTGTCCCTAAACCTTTGAATGCCAGAAGCTGGGAATGGATCATTGAGGATGGATCACTCAATAATTGCCCTGTTCTGTTAATTCCCTCTGAAGCATCTGGTACTGACCACTGTCAGAAGACAGCATACTGGACTAAATGGACCATTGATCTGCCCCGATACAGCCATTCTTATGTTGTGGTCTTATGTTCTCTCCTATTAAAAGGTGGTAGATCAGACAAGGACACACAGTAGTCAGTCTGATGAAGAATGGAAAGCCAGCGAAGATATTTTCACTTGTATTCATTGATATCCTTGCTAGAGCTAGTGTTCTAAGTCTTGATTTTTGTTTCCTGATTTAGATTTTGTGCCTGTCACCTTTATGCTTCCTGCTGATTACAACCTGTTTGTTGAAGAATTCAGAAAAAATCCTTCCAGCACCTGGATTATGAAACCTTGTGGAAAAGCTCAAGGGAAGGGGATATTTCTTATCAATAAACTCTCTCAAATTAAAAAGTGGTCTCGAGACAGTAAAACATCTTCGTAAGTTTAACCCCTTTCCCCTCCCTCTCACACTTTTGTGTATTTTGTAACATCCTATCACAGTCTGGCATGCTTAATATCAAATCACCAATGGAGAACTCTCTCTGTGCACCAAATCATTTAGCACTACTTCATTATAGTTGCAATTTCTCATGTAATGACTTCCTGCTTCAAACAGTTCTTAGTGCCAGTTATTGCACTTGGTGCCGTGTGGCACAAGCAGTAATTCAATTAACTGTACTATGTAAATATGCTTGCATTTTGTGAAGGTGCAGGATTCGTACGCCCAGCTATGTGAGGAATAAAATTGCATGGGCAGACTGAAATAATGATTTTGCTTCACAGCATTAAAGGTTTGTGTGTTTAGAGGAAAGGCTTCCACTTTTAGTAAGTGACTTCATTTTCAGCCTGAGGAAGGTCATGTGATAGTGTACAACCCCCCTCCTCAGCTGACCCATGAAATCTCTTCACTGTTCAGGGTAGAAAATCTCAGCCTGTATGGATTGCCTTCAATATGGGGCCTGGAGAGAGGAGCTATCAGCTGGGGCCTACTAGGCAGTTGAAGAGCAGAGCTGAAAGCTGGGCCTCCTGAATAGGAAAGCCACAAAAACTACGTCGCTCTATGCCGATGGGAGAGAGCTCTTCTGTTGGCATAATTAAACCACCCCCATTGATGAGCGGTGGTAGTTTTTTCACACCCCTGACCAATAAAAGTGCTAGTGTAGACAAAGGCTAAGAACGGGAAGATGCTTGGAGAAGGGGATCATGACCCTCATTTTTGTCTTCTATCCCACCCAGCACAGAGGAGGAATGTGACTGCTCTACCAAGAGAAAAATCTGTATTGCTTGGTCTTTTTCATTAGTCCATTATGATTAAAAATGCAACTGTGAGACTAGTAGCCTTCCAATAGGAAAGCAACTTGAAGAAGCGTTTTGTGCATTTTTTTCTTAGCTTTTCCCCCTCGGGTTTAAAAATGTTGGTGACTGCACTTCTAAGAGGAGGAGGAGTGAATTAACTACAGTCATTATATTGAAAAATATTGAAAGTTTAAGTGGCTTGATAGTTTAAATCATCAATATTGATTACTGATCAAAGTAACTGTAAAGGGCCCAATCAGCTGAACCACTCAAGTCTGTGTTTAAGGGCTTTGCTAAATAAAATAGTTTGCTGAGTCAGAGCCTAAATGGTCATCTTATAACAGATAATTGTAAAAAACTTAAATGGACAGCTAATTTCACTCATTTGTTTTAACTATGTTTTTGTATACAGTGAAACCTAGTACCCTGCACACATTAACCAGCATAATATTAAACTTAAGTGAAATAGGATATTGGTAAAGTGAGAACATTATTTTTTGACTGACTGCTTCTAAGGTAGGAAAAATATTTTAACATTTAATCTGCACATTCGGAAACATAAAATATATACTTTTTCTAGGTTTGTATCTCAATCTTCTAAAGAAGCCTATGTGATTTCTCTCTATATCAACAATCCATTATTGATTGGTGGGAAGAAATTTGACCTGCGCTTGTATGTTTTAGTGTCTACTTATCGTCCACTGAGGTGTTACATGTAAGATCATACTGACTTCTATCTTTTTTTTTTAAAAATCTGTTAAGATGTACTCAGACAAATGATTCTGCACTCATTGTACAGAAAAATTTACCATGAAGCTAGTATTTAGAATACTGTTTTCCTCCCCTCTAGTTGCATTTAATATATTAAATACCTTTTTTGTTTAAGGTATAAACTTGGATTTTGCCGGTTTTGCACAGTAAAGTATACACCAAGTACGAGTGAATTAGATAACATGTTTGTACATCTTACAAATGTTGCCATTCAGAAACATGGGGTAAGTGTTTGAGTGTTAAAAATGCTAATTTAATAGCAAAGTGGATTATTTTAACTTGCATCAAAAATGGAATTTAAGTGCTTGTGTATTTTGTTCTTCTCTTCACCCTCTTCCTCATTAAGTCATCTGAGTTAAATACTTACGTTAATGTATTTTATTTGCAAAACATAATTGGTTCATATTCAAAAGCACATGAGATAGTAGAGGGAACACAGTGCAGCACTACAGTGTGGATATTTACAGTTTAAAATTGCAACCTTTAAAAGCACATGTATTATAAGTCTATAAAGCTGTACCTAAGCACTAGTACAATACTTAAACATTAAGTGGCCAATAAATGTCGCTATAGATAAATGTCCAACTTTGTAACTCACACCCTCGCCCCAATTACCAATAATAAATACTTAGTCAAATTGTACCTGATTGTTTTGTATTTTACACCTTTGATACAGTGTCTTAAAATAGATTAAATATAATATTTTAAATCATAGACCTTGCCCTAAAGGGTTTCTCTTCTGTAGTATTTGTACATTGCATAGTACAACTGGGCTCTGATTCTGACTAGGATCTCTAGGCAGTACTGTAATAATAATACAAATCTTAAATGTTATTAAATTCTGGCTTTTAATGGCTACAAGCAGGAGTAAATTTGAAAGACAAGGTCCCTCGCCAATGAATACTCTGCTTTCCAGTACTAAATATTCCTTGTCATCTGAGAATTTAGCTCTCAAGAACATTCTTGCCAGCTAGCTGAGGAGATGGGACACAAGGAGAATTGGTTTTGGAGGTAGCTGGGTCCCAAGCTATTTAGAACTTTATACATAATAGACACCTTGCATTACACTTGGCAGTGAACATGCTGATGGGGTTGAGATTAGAGTATAGGTTTTAGGTACTACATGTCCCAGTTAGCAAGCAGGTCATGTTCTCCACCAGCTGGATTGTATTACTTTCAAAGTTAGCTCTGCTCCAAGCAATGCACATTAGAATAATCCAGCCTAGAGATGAGAGGAATGAATAATATTGTTAAATCTACTTGGCATAGGAAAGGCCAGCGGAAATTGTTAAAACACACTTCTTTCAGTTTAGAAAGTTAGCAACATAAAGAGTAGTGGATCTTTTTGGAAACTCCTGAAATGGTTCTTGGGAGTGATTGCCATCCTTTTGGTTCCTTCCTGAAAAGGATGAGCAAAGCCTGTGAAAAGCAACCCTATCCCCACCCCTAAAGGGCCCATAGACAACTCAATATCTGTTCTTCTGCTATATAAAAACTCTGTAGCTGTGAAAGCGAGCTTAATCTGGATAGGTAAATGCTAGAACAAGATTCTTGCTTTGTGTTTAAACTATTATGAGTGCCCAAATTATCATGAGATTAAGGTCAGTGGTTACCTCTGAAATCTTAATTCAATGTCACCGTGCCTCTGTGAGTCACATCTGAGAATACCATATTCATGACAAACTGCTGAGAAATAGGGCAGGTTTGAAGCAGTGATGAAATAAACTGCTAGTTTACAAAAGTCTCTCTGGAAATTACCCGAACAGCTTGGGGTCATCAGTCCTTGTTTAGAGCTTCCTTGTTAGAAATTCAGTCCAGAGAAATGAAGCAGGAAATGAAGACAAAATGAAGATATTTCCAGAGTCTTTTATGCCCTCTCCTACATGGAGGGAATTTTACTGTCCCAAACAAAGTGCCCAGCACAATTTGTCGAAAAGTACAGGCACAAGATGAAGTCCAAGGTCACATGAGCAAGTCACATTCTCTTATGGCTTGCAGATTCACAGCAACAAGCCATTGGCCGCTTGGAGGCAAAGGTGTCTGCAGGCAGAGCCATCTGGGCAGAATGAGTTTCTTCTGTGGCCCTTTTTGAGTCAATTTTCTTTGATGGGCCATCAACACACAGTTGTCTGGCTTCAATGTTGGTGTTACCTAGGAATATAGCACATGTAGGATGCCAGTACAGAGTCAATATTTATAACTTCAAATACAAATATGATGCATGCATATAAACAGGATAATCATACTGAGCAAATCTTAACTTTTCCATTGACACCTTACATGACATACTTTGTAGAAGATATGTTGCAGTTGTCTAAGAGTGGCAGTAACAGTGATATACATGGTCATATTTCAATCATACAGCCTCACACAAGTCTAGGGAAATTAACCTTTAGCTTACAAGATTTATTAATATCCCCATAGTGCTCAACGCCCCCAATCAAGATTGTGGTCTCTTTGTACTGTGTGCGGTGCAAAAAACATGAGAAGACATAGTCCCTCCCTCAAAAAGTTTATAATCTAATCTCAGATAAAATCAAACTAATAAGTGAAACAAAAATAGGAACAAAGGAGTATGGAAATTTCCCTTCAGTAGTAATAAATAAACACTTAGATATTTGGGTCTAAATCATTACACTTCTAAGGGTGGGTGTGTAAAATGTAAGCAAAATAACCGCAATCCTGTCTGCCTCTACCTAGCCATTATTGGTTGGAGATTTCCTGTAGGCCTCATGGCAGATACAAATGACCTAGTGTGGTCCAATTTGCTATCATGTTCTCTGTTAACCAGCCCTGATTATGCAGCACTCTATCCAGGCATGTCTGCTTAGACTTCCAAGACAAGTATTCTGGAATCAGAATGTGGATTGAACAGGGTTGAAGCTTTGATGTATATCCCCTAGCAGGAATTTGGAATCTTAAGAAATTTCTCATGGAGCAAGTTGTGAGAGTCATGTTTCAGATGCTTCATTCTGTATGGTTTCTCAGATACTACAAACATGAGCACTGTTTAAAAAAAAAAAAAGCCTATAAATAAATACAGAAGCTTCTCATGCTTTCTTCTCAGATGGTTAAACTGTCTTCCTCGAAAGTATTATTTTTTGTTTCCAAACATGTTGTGGTTTATAATTTAGCAGCATCACAAAATCAAGAATGTTCTTGGAAACACTCTGAGAAAAGCCGTTCTAAAGCTAAAAAATATACACTGGGGGTTACTGTGACCCCAGGGTACAATGTGAACTAATGGACAGCTATGTCACCTCAGTGCTCCAGCCTGGGGTGTCCTTCACACAGCTTCGCTGTGAGAGCAACCATTCCTGGTCCGCTATCTCTCAGCCTTCAGCATGTAACTCACTACCAGCTATATTGTACAAGTACTATAACCAGCCACCCATGAATTACACTGCAGGGCAACACCAGTAAAGTCCCAGTCCCAGACTTTCCCCAAAAATGTGCATCTTGTACTGCCCAGCACCCTCCTGAACAATACAAGCTCATATAAAGTCAGTCACTTCATTAATAGAAAATGACATGCACAAAGTTTGTTATCTCAAATGAAGTTTCCCAACTACTTTAATCCAAACACACACTGGTTTAGATAAAACAAGTTTATTAAATACAGAAAGAGATTTTAAGTGATTACTATTAATGAGGCATAAGAGTCAGAATTGGTTACAAGAAAATAAAAGGTAAAACACAACTAATATCTAACTTAAACTAAATGAATTCAAAGCCAAGGTTTCCCTCATTACATGCTTCAGCAGTCTTATTGGCTAACTCCCTTCCCCCCGCCCCCACACTGGTTCAGTGTTAATTTCCTTGTCCTTCAGGTGTTGATGCTGTGAACAGAGAGATAGGGAGGAGTATTTTGGGGCATATGTTCCCCTTTCTTATAGTCTTCTTTTTCTTTGAAAAACATCTCCAGCTGAAGTTCAGGAGGCAAAAGGTCTGTGGGGACAGGAACCGCTAGCTGTTTCTTTGCCCAAATGTAGATTTCTCACTCACACCCTTTTTTTTGGCTGAAGAATGGCCACTTAACCAGGTGATAGTCCATTTGATTTTGTTGACACCTGGCTGAGGCGTCAGTTGTCTTTTGTCTTTGAGGAACTGGTTTGTGCCTGCTTTTCTAAACGTGGAACATGTCTCAATAATGTTATACAGTAGAATCTTATAACTTTACATACAATGTTGGCACACACATTTTACCAGGACAATAATGATCAGCAAATTCTGAGTTTTCAAATTATACCTCACAAGGCATACTTTGTACAAAATCCATTATAATTTTGTACAAAGGGTGAACATAGGGATACAGATTGTCACAGTTACTCAGGAACTTCGTTAGTGTGTGTCTTGCTTGCCAGCTCTACAGTACCCTCAGGTTTTTTTTTGTTTTTTTTTTTTGCTTTTTCAGTCACAATATATTTCAATGCTTCACAGGCTGACTTCCTAAAAGGATAAATGCATGGGGTAAATACAAAGTAGCCTGCTTTTCCAATTACAATTGCAGTATAGTCTAATATTCTAGTGGGAGTCAGATATACTTTAACAAAATTATGAATTAAAAATAATTTTCAATACAGTGTTGAAGAGCATTCCTGTAATTGTTTCAGTATGTTCATGACTGAGACTGGTGCTGATGTCTTCTAATGGGTGCTGATTATTAGATCAAAATCTTTTCCTGCTGGGAAACAGACTGACAACTCACAATAGAAATGACTATGTTTCAGAGACTTTCAAACTTGCTGTAAGTGCTACATTTAAAGGTTAACTTAACATGGTTTTACGATTGTTAAATTAACCACTCTTCTATTCCTTCTCCCCAATGATACACACACATCTAAAACCTTATCCTTTCCTTTCAGTCTTGAAAATCTGATCTCCCAATCTTTCTAATCGTAAGCTGCATTTCCTGTGTCCTCGCCTACATTGTTAGACTGTCAAAATGAAGTTTGATTGTTATTTTTTAGTAATTGTAATTACCCTAAGACAAGTTTTAACACTTGTTTCTGTTATTTGCTATGTAATTAGATGTAAGTGATTTAAAATATGTTCTATGTTACATAGCAGGCAGTGCAAGGTAAAAATTTGAGCCTTACAGATCCTGCAAAATATTATACAATAAACAAAGTTTTAAAAAGAAACTTGTGCTTTAAAGTAAGTAAAAGTTTGTATGGATGAGAACACAACTGCTGAACAATTGCAAACTCCATGAAGCTGAATTAACTCCTTAACTCTATAGGATGACTACAATCATATCCACGGAGGCAAATGGACAGTGAGCAACTTGCGGTTGTATCTAGAGAGTACTCGTGGAAAAGAGGTCACTAACAAACTGTTCGATGAAATTCATTGGATAATTGTGCAGTCGCTGAAGGCCGTTGCAGTGAGTAGTGTTAATGGAATGCTACCAGTGTTATCCTTGTGGCTGCAGGCTTTCAGTAGCCATGAAAACAAGTTTACAGTAAAGAAAAAAACTAAAGAAATTCACTTCCTGCTGCTGGATTGTTGTTTTGAATACTGATGCTCCCATGATATTTTCTTACTTTTAGTTCCTTTTAAAAACTCTTATCACCTCTCAATGTCCCTGTAGAGCTGAGAGCACTTGGAGAAACCTGATGGGGGTGGGAGGAAGCTGTTTCTGTGTATATTAAATGAGTAAATTAATGTATGGGTCTCTGAAACCATCACAAACTCTTCCTCTCATTTAAAGACACTTTATGCTGCCCTCATGAATTACCCTAACCTCTGCCCAGGCCCATGACATGTTTCAGTAGTAACAAATTTGTCATAGGAGGAAATAGCATGGGAAGAAAATTTGTCAAACAAAATCTGAGGGTGTTAGGGTTCTTTCTTCCATTTGTTTAGAGAATTTGCATAACTTTTTTGCAGCTCTCTTATATGTGAATAATATAGTTATCCCAAACTCATGCCAAAACGCTGTGGCACCATGATGTGTCTTCTTTCCTCCTGAATAGTTTGACAAGGCTTTATGGTATATGGGTAACTTCAGGCATTTCCAGAAGGCCAGTTTCCCAAAGTGCCAAATTAGATGCTAGAAGAAAAGACAGCTCACCTCAACATTCACGGAATTGTGAAAGAGAAGAGAAACAATGTGAGAAACAGAAGGAAAACAAATAATGTACACAGGAGGAAGTGTTCTAATAGCTTCAGTGTCTTTTCTGTTTCCTAAACTTAACAGGAGAAATGTTTTTCCTTCCTTCCTCTACTCCTTACAAGGCTGAAAAGTTTTCAGTATTAATTACTGAAAGCCATCTCCACTAATCTGTTCCAAATGATTCTTTAAATGATCTGGTGTTGCACAGGAGAAGAGATGTCCGGATATTCAGACTTTAAATCCTTAACTGATGCTGGAAAATAAGTGATTCTCTTTAGAACTTCCATCCCAGCATTACTCAGTCCTTATCATAAATAACTGTCTGTATATGTCTCATTTAATTTGAAGGTGAAAGTGTTAATGATTAGGTAAAGCTGTATTTTTATATATAAAAATGTAAGTCTATTTCTAGTATCTCATATGGCATGAAATCCTTTAATTCTTCTATTTTCATACTCACCACATGCTGTGGGGTACACAGATGGAATGGAATGAAAACTTTTTAGTCAAATATGTTCTGTAAATTCACTGATGAGTATGATAATACTCATCTTGAGAAGATAACATTTTTATACAAATTAATTCTAAATATAATAGTAAAATGTTGCATTGGGGAATCAGTGCAGAAAACTTGTACTAAGAAAACTGCCATAGACAATTCGTATTATATTTGTACATGATACCTAGAAAAATAATAGAGAATGTATAATATTTCAAGTTACCTAGTAAATCTTTCTTCTTTAATATACATATATTTCTTCTTAATTTGTTTCAGCCTGTAATGAACAATGATAAACACTGCTTTGAGTGCTATGGATATGATATTATCATTGATGACAAGCTTAAACCATGGCTTATTGAGGTAAAGTTATGTATATTTTATAAACAACGCTCCTCACCATTTCACAGTATTACATCTATTCTTTGAAACCTGAGCTTGAGTTTTCCCTTTTCCAGTTGAGGGTTGTTCGGGAGGAGTGTTGGAAAGTAAAACAGGTGGCAAAATGAGTTGTGGGAGTTGCGGGATATCAAAATTCAGGAGAAACCTGTGTACTGCTCTGGTGAGCAAAAATCAAATCCAGGTGCATTAATGATGTGCTTGGACTCCACAAGCTGTCTGAATGCCAACAACCTTACTAGTGCACCAGTAGCTGGAAGATTGGCATTGGCTCAGTGCAGTGTAACTCTAACCCTGCTAAAGCTCAGATGTTGTGTATAACATAGCTTTACATTGTAGGAAAGGCAGAAAATAAGGAATACACATATTAAAGAAATAAGCTTGAAATCATGTAGGGTTGTATACGTCTATTGTCTGAATTGTACAAACCTCTCTGGTATGTTAACTTCTGTGCAAACCCCATGTCTAATGCATCACTGTCCTACTCTCTTTTTTCCTACATCTGATTTTTACACATAACAGTTAAGCATACATTTAAACAACTGTCAGTTTGTTATTCTGATATCAATTTATAGTAATAAACGTAAAACACAACCAGATTTATGTTAGATGCATGTAAATTTGGGGCTGAATGAAGTAGGGGATCTCTGGTAATGCAGTACAATTTAGAGTCTTGTGGAGAGACTTCTTATCCACTTTGCCAGCTAGAGACGTGTGAAAATGGGGAGTTCAGAGGAGGGATACAGGTAAAAAGCAGTTACTCCAGAACAAAGAGCCCTACGGATCCATATGTAACAACTATTAGGAAGGGGCAAAGCGTCTTTGCCTCCTCTTTATTTGATTCGAACTAAAGATATAAATCCCCAGATTCTGCTTGATTAGCATAGATGAATCTGCTCCCAACAAAAATCTACAGTCAGACTCTAAGGAAAATTAATGATGCTTAAAAATAAAATATGTAGGAAACACATTGTTTCCTTGCAATGGTTTTGTTCAAAGAAAAGGCCCTATGTTGAAATGCTGATGATTAGTTTACAGAGTAAAATTCATTATCATGTAGGTATTGTCTGTAGGACCATATTTCAGTCGAAAGGAAGCTGCTGAAAATGAAATGTCTTTGTTTTGTTTTTAATAGGTCAATGCTTCCCCTTCTCTTACCTCCAGTACAGCCAATGATCGTATCCTCAAATACAATCTTATTAATGACACACTTAACATTGCTCTACCTAATGGTGAAATTCCAGACTGTAAATGGAACAAATCTCCACCAAAAGAAGTTCTTGGAAATTATGAGATCTTGTAAGTTTTAGTAATGTCCTATGTAAATATGAACATAATCTCCTCTCTTGAGAGAAGATTAATTTAGAACTATGTAGATGTGATGAAATTTATTGAGATGTGGAGGGCAAACATAAAGTGCTCTGTACCACTTACTCACCATGTTTAGGGCTGGAATAGCAGCTTTCCAAGGGCCTATGCTCCTGCCTGGGGACTTAATTGTGGGTAGATATCCCCTTCCTGGTGAGCCCCTGCACGTCACATGCACAAAGGCTGATTTATTTGGACTGAATGGTGAAATTAATCTCACTCTTAAAGATATATCTAACATATATAGTATTTATTTTAGGATGAGCATAAGGTGTGGGTAACAATTAAATGCATTTATATGTACCAAGAAAATTTTAAAACCCTCTTAATTCATGGGAATGATGTCACCCAACTGTTATGATTCACTGATGGGGTTTTCAAACAGTGAATTGCAAGATTTTTTATTTAAACCTGGTTTAATGAATGTCTGACGAAGGAGGAAGTTAGAAAAAAGAGCTTCCCTATTTTAATGTGCGTAATAGAGTTAGCATGAGATGGGCTTATGCATGTAGGGGGATGCTGTCATCAAATTCCGTGTTACATTTGGAATCAGTTTCAGTAGCTAAATGTTTGAGAGCCTGGTCAGGAATTAATAGTACTGTAGTACAGTATGTTAACTGACCCACTAATTCATACCATCTATTTATCTAAGGCCCCAGTTCTGCAAACACTTACGCATGTGAGTAAATTTAGTCACATAAATGTTTGCAAGATTGGAGCATACCTTTGTAATTAATGTTAGCTATTTGATAGCTATGAATGCTGATGATCTATATTTAGTATTAGTTAATAGGTACAGATGGAATCCTGTTTGACTGGAAAATATTGTACCTGTACCTTTCTTTTTTGATTATCGACATTTATATATTTAGAGTCAAATTCTGCCTTTGGATGCATCCAGCAACTGTTAACTTAATGGATAGTGGGATTATCTCAGGCTATATTGGGTTTGTACATTTAAAGACCTATTTGTCATTGTGGCAAGCTTTACAAAATAAATATTATCAAAAATACATTCAATTGATGTGTACTTCTGATGTTGATAGATAGTGTTTAGAGTGAATCTTATATCTTGATTATCTAATCAGCTCACTCTTCTTGCTTAATTCTATCAACTGCTGCCACAGTCCAGCTTTTCTGATGTTACAATTGTTGCTGTGTTTGATACACTGGATTGTGACATGACTGAATAAGCAGCAGGCTAATATTTCTATTTATGCACAAGTCTATTAGACGAAGTGATGAGGGAAAAAAATGCAGAAGTACGTCTCAAGTAGTTTCACAACCTCTACAGTTTTGTGTCTGTTATAATAGGAACTCTGCTGATGATGTGCCTGTTTTTCATAAATAGTTACTGAAGTATGCTAGAGCTCATTTTATATGGTTTCATAGGGTCCAATCCTGTGAACACTTACTCACATGAGAAACTTTATTCATGTGAGAAGTTGCATCTTAAAACAAACTACTCATGTGGGTGAGTATTTGTAGTATAGGACCCGTCCTTTAAAAATGTGAATGTCAAATGTTAAGCAAAAAAAAAGTAAGGAAAGGTCATTCTTATGATTTCTGCTGTCCAGTGGTTAATAAAATGAGACATTGGAAAAATTATCATATTTTAGGTATGATGAAGAGATGGCACAAAGTGATGGAGCTGATCGTGATTTGAGAAGCCGTTCTGGGCAATCCATTGGACTAAAAGGAAATCGAGCAAGAGATTCAGGAAAGCCTGTGTTCACCACATGGAAGTAATGACAAAATCAGATTAATATGGAAGACTGACTCTTACTGATATTCAGTGCTATGCTCTTGGCAGGAAATTCTGAACCAAACACTTGGGGTTTGGACAGCTTCCCTCTCTTTATTAACTGTAGTGTCTGAGAGTTAATAATGCTGAAACAGCACATAATACATCAAAGAAATATTTGTATTGATATGAGACAGGTCTGTATGAAACAGGTTTTGTACAAGTGGTGCACCTAATCAGCTGTTCCAATAGTAAACTCACTAGTTCATTGCAATAGTATTATGCTGCATGTGGCTATAGCAAATTTATTGTAATATAAAGTATTAACATATTAATTGCATTACACTTTTAAACACATAACTACTCAGACTTGAGAAACATGGATATTTTTTCAACAAATGGCTGTTTTGTTAACATCAGTTTTCTTAAGAAGGTTCTTAATTCAAAGTATTTATTCTTAAAAGAACCACTGGTTTGCAGTTCAAGATTGTTTTACAGACTGTATATTGTAAGTAATTTATCTCTACACTTGTAATTTATTATACAGTTTTAACTCCTTTGTAATCAATTAAGTATGTAAAAAAAATTTGGTTAGAGTGGTCAGGATTGATTACAGGTTCTCTAGGAAACTTAGAAAAAATAGAATTTTGCACCTCAGGATGTCATTCCTCTGTGTTCAAGGATTACTCTTGAAAATAGAATCCAGAAAGGTCAGAGGTGAGGGCATTATCATTGTTGTATACTTTACATTGGCATTATGACAATTAAATTCCTTGATACAAATGCAATCTCTTCTGGCAAAATTTACAATTTGAGCTGTGATTGTCAACTAATACACATTTAATGATTTTTAGCTAATGTTGAGATTAAAAAATAAATAAATCCCAAAATGTGCTGAGATTGTCAGTTGCATTCAAGCTGGAACTCCTCAGGAATTAAAATTACATGGAAGGGGAGACTCTCTCATGTAGGCAGTTGGTTTGTTATCACATTTGACATTTATTTTTACTTATAAGATGATTTTGGACATACCTGAATAAACTTCTTCCTGCTTTCCCACTTAAACATACTGTAATAAATGTCAACCCCACTGTCCAGTGATGCCAGTAAATCTCTGCTTACATCTATGCAGCTCTTTATTTCTGTATGCAAGTATATAGGTATGTCTGAATTTTACATATTTTATGTTCTGTAACAAAATCTCACTGCCTCTAATAAGCCATCTCCTATGGCTGTGATGTCAGAAGGTTATGATACAATAGCTACAAATAGTACAAAGCAAAATAAGTTAAAAAGGCAATGATTGTGTCTTTTAACCAGTAGAACATGAATGAACACACACACACATAACTAGTCAGTTGTATGATTGGCTGTTAACTCTGATGTCATAATTCTAGCACTCATCAAGAAGATATTCATAGCTGCTTAAACATGTAACCCAAATTTGGGTGGTGGGGGGGAGAAAAAGTACTTGGTGCTATGATAATAAATCTGTGCTAAGCATCTGGATCTCACTAAAGGATTAACAGCTATATAGAATGAATGAGCGACATTTTATATGCTGTTCTAATCATTGCTAATGCTGTATGTTCTGTTTAAATATAGAAAGTCAAATGCAAACTTTGGCATGTGTTTCCACCAAATCCCTGGTCCTTAAAATTATGGAAATTCAGCCCCTTCATTAGGAGCACTATGATAAGTTATCAGAAGGTTGTGTCTTGAAGTGAAATTAAGGAGTACTTTTTACACAATCAAGAAATTAAAGCCACGTAATTTCCAGATCCCTCATCTTTTATTGCGTCCCTCATTCTGTGTCTTGTTTGTACATTTGAGCCTTGGCAGGGTGAGAGCTGCGGCTGCAATAGATTTGTGGGCAGATATTGAATGCCATATTAGTGATGACCTGTTTAAGGGCAGATGTTTCCTCCTCCACCTCCTAATCACTTGTTGCTAGGAAATATGCAATAGTGTAGGCCTTGGGAAATATTACACTGCTGTAAACAGGAGGTTTTTTTTCAGTATGACTGATTTCTTAATCTCAGACCTCCATTTTTTCCCTCATTTCAAAACATCCAAACAGTGATTTTTGGTTCTTTCTCCCCTTCCTACATTCCCACCATACCCAGAGCATCTGTCTGATAGCATTTGCTACATTCATTCTCATAGTTTCATTACCATAGCCTCTCTAATGCTATTACTGTGATGTAGCATGCGCACTACCTCATTACGCTTTATGAGTACTTAGTGGAGGGTCTTTGTGGGCTGAAGATAATGTCTGGAGAAATTAGACTTTGCAGTTAAGATCAAACTCTTTGCCTTTATATATATATAGTGAAGTTTTATTACATGAAAATCACCATGACATTATTAAGCCTGCTTCTAAAATGGAGCTAATGTGGAGGAACAGGAACAACCTTGTGATATGTTGCATTAATTTCAGTGAAATAAAGAGGTGTAGAGTCAAAGATTATATATGCCGGGGGAATCCTGAGCCAAAAAATTAAAAATCCTGTATTTAATATTTTAAAATTCTGCATATTTTATTTGTCAGAATAATACAATAGAATCAAGCCAGCTTCAATTAGTTTCAAAATACCTGCCAGCAAGTATATCTGTAACAATTCAGACGAAAACAATTCACCCAGCAATAGAAACCTAAGAAATCCTTATGACAACCCAGTTCCCGCTTCTGTGTTAGGCTTTTGCTGAGTGCTTCAGTGTGGGTGTGTCACAGGCACCAGCTGGGTACATCTTGGGGGAAAACTCTGCCCCTCCGCTTTTTTAGTTGATTCTTCATTTTTTGCCCTGCTTCTGTAGGTTTACCATATTTCAAGTTTCCAAATAGAGGACACTGCAGGGAATGGGAAAGTTGTGGGGGGTGCAGTTGGGGAGTGCTGGAGGGGGCATTTGGGGAGGGTGGAAGGGGCTGCGTGGGGTTCCCCCAGCACAGACACTCCCACGCTCCCCCCCCCCCCCCCGAGCCCAGGTATGGGACCAGACACCCGCACTCCTTCCCCCCAGAGCCCAGGCATGAGGTGTCCCCCTGGTCCAGATGCCCACATCTCCCAAAGCCCAGCTGCAGGCTCTGCTCCACGCACCTTTCTTACTGTCCCTCCGGGCAGAGACGACCCGTAACTGCTGATGGGGGAGTGGGGGTAATTTAAAGGTTTGGCTGCCCTGGAATAGTTTGAGCCCCCCTGCTCTCGATAGGTCCCTTCCTTACCCTCAGTCTCCCCTCCTGGAAAGCAGTGGTCCCTCCCAGCAACTCCCAGCTGTTGCTCCTGCCTCTCCCCAATCTCTCAGGCTCTGGCAGCTGCCACCCAGGGAGGGGACCCAGCTACACCATGTGACTAAGGGGGACTGGCAAACCTGGGAACCACAGCCTTTCTGTGCAGGCACATGGGGAGCTGGGCTCTGCAGTGACAATTCTGTGGGAAAAAATGGAATTCTGCACAGAACATTAATTCTGTGCAAATTGTGCAGTGGTGCAGCATTCCCCCAGGAGTAGTGATGGCATGATCCTGACACTGCACAACATTAAACAGTTAAACATGATTTGGGGTTTGGAGTACAGAGACATTGACTGTTCCATGGCAAACACACTAGAAAATTAATTCAAAAATTTGGAAAATTATTGATTAGGAGACATGAATAAAAGACTTAAAAAAAATCAAACAAGGCACATTGAAATTGAATAGCTATGCAAAACAAACTTACTTAAATTTTATCCCAGGCCCCTTTTCAGACAGAGAATAACTGTTAGTTTCTTATTCTGTCAAGCAATCCTTTTTAGTGAGGAAGAACGTTAGTCTTGTTGAATTTCAAGTGGAGTGCTCTGAGTGGTCACTATTTTTCCTGTTTTTGACAAGACAGTCAAAAGAGGAGAAGAGAGGATAGCAAAAAGATGGAGAAAATATGGCTCTTGTTGAGTATATCAGTCACAGATGGATGCTCTGGGCTGGCAGATCAGCCACTACAGCTGTTTCTCTGAACTCTGGCTCCTCGCTTCCCAGTTCTGGGATCCCATCTGGCTGGTCTAGTCAGGTATCTCTCTTTATTGGTCCTTCTCAGGCGAGGCAGAGTTGGATGAGCTGTCTAATCCCATTATACTGGTACTGTGTGATGCAGTTGGTCTCAGGATCAGGTAAAAAACAGAGTGGGGGGGACAGAAGTAAGATAATGGGGGATGGAAAGAACATGAGGGAAGGAAAGACAGCAATCAGATGGAGGTCCTTGCTGGTCCATTAGTGATAACAGATTGTCTTCACTTGTGTGTAGGTCTGGATGTCCTGATGATTGAGGGTCCCTAATGAAGGACAGAGTCACTGGAGTGAAACAGAGGCCTGTCAGTCTTTTCCCAGGAATCCACTCTACCTACCATTTTAATTCTCAAAGTGCACCACTTTAACACCCCTCAAGGGTGTGATGGGCGGAATAGCCCATATACCTTGTTACTTTGTCAATCAATTAGGCCTAATGTCTGACATTCATTTCTGATTCCATTCTCCCTTTGTTTGCTAGTTATGATCCTAATACAGTCCTTGGGTGGTATCAATAGATGGCTTCTTTTTTGACTAATCTAGTCTTGTTTTTCTAACTTTTGCTGACATTTAGAAACAATTTTATGTAACAGACTGAGTTGGACTTTTGTTATATTGGATGATTTGGAGCAGTGGTTTTTCCACCTTTTTTCATTTGCAGACCCTTAAAAGATTTCACATGGAGGTGCAGATCCCTTTGGAAATCTTAAGGTCCGCAGACCCCAGGTGGAAAATCACTGATTTAGAGGACAGGCTACTGCACAATAGCTAGCAGGGCCAAGTGCTACTGTTATAAGCATAAAGACTTTCTGCAGAACACACCCATGATGCCACTGCTCAGTTCTAGCATCCACTGACATTCTGAAGAATAAGTTCTTTGAGGAAGAGACAGGTTTTTACTGCATGTTTGTGCAGTGCCCAACACAATGAGGCCCTGACTTGGTTACGGCAGCTAGGCATTAGTGCAATATAAGTGATAGATGATAATATCTTGTATATGCGAGTGGCATTTACCCAATGCTGTTAGTGCTGGAATCTCTGGCGTTTCATTAATAGCTACTTCCTTAGTACTTTTATATGTAGGGAATGTGCCTTTTTGCCTTGGCTTTGCCTATTCCTTAGCTCTAGGACACTTTGCCTTTTTAGAGATGATCATCTCCCTCAATATTTTTAAATCTACCTGTAACATGCTAACTTAAACCTATAGGAGAGATGAACATTGGGATAAACTTCCATTAATTCACATTCAGCATTAACGCAGCTGGGACATAGTTATTTCCAAGACCTCCGTCGTCCTGTGACAATTAAGTGCAGCTAGGAGGCACTTGCTGTTATTTCCTGGGCTCCTGCCCTTGAAATTCACATTCCTGTGAGTGAGACAGTGCAGTGTACAACCTATCTAGTTTAGCTCTTGTCCGATTTTTTAAATTTGTGTTGTGTACCTGATACTATGACAACCAATCTGTAAACCAGCAGTGGTTCATTCATGCTACTCACTGTTTGTTTGTTTTTAAAGGGGAGAGAGGAGGAGGGCATTCAGGGGTCCGCCTGTCACAGAGGTAGGCCTTCTTTGAATTAACAAAATAAATAAATCTCTCCCAATCAAATTGTCTTCATCTACTGATTGGGGATGAAATTGTGGCCCTGTTGAAGTCATAGAAGTTTTGCCATTTACTTCAAAAGGGCTAGGATTTTGCCTATGGGGTATACTAAGTTAATATTTACATGTTTGGGTCACACATCATAGTCTTTCGCAAAGAGCATAGCTAAGATGTAGAATGTCTTAATATTGTTTACATTCAGGATGTTGGACTGAGGCTGGTTTTCATCTTTGATCACTTTACTGTTGGGAAAGTATATTCTTAATTTGTTTTTAAACACAGTGGTGAAGCATCTTTGCAAAATGGTATGTTACAAGCCATAACCGTCTCAAGATGTTTATCTGAATTAATTCCAGAGGGATAGCCGTGTTAGTCTGCATACAGAAAAAACAACATGCATCTGACGAAGTGGGTTACAGCCCACGAAAGCTTATGCTTGCAGATATCTGAATTAAGGTGCTTAAGGGTTTTTCCATGTAATTTATAGGGATGTTAGGAAATTCTGACTTTGATTTTAAACACCCAAATGTCAGCAAATTCAAAGTCATGGCTATGACTCGTGCCTCTTGTGCATAGTAAAGCATTTTTTACTATGGTATATGCTGTTAGTTTTGTATGTCTTTGTAACTGTCTCCTGCTCCATAACAATGTATGTAACAAATCCCTTCCAAATAAGATGATCATTTAAATAGTCAAATTAACTGAGACCAGTGGGGCTAAATTCACTCCTTTTCCCAAATTTAGAGTTTGTGTGTGGATATAGGTGAGGAACAAAGGATTTGATCCTTTTAGAGGAAAAATTAAATAGTTTAGACTGACACCAGAATGATCCCTCTTCTTGATCCCTCTCTGTTGTTAAAAGAATGGGTCACAGGGTGGATGTATTAGGTTGCTTCCCTTTCTCCTCAAATCCTTTTTCAAGCTGGCTACGGCAGAGGTAAAAATCCACATTTTTAGTTCTAATACAGTAAAACCTCAAAGTTACAAACACTGCAGAAACAGAGGTTGTTTGTAACTCTGAAATGTTCATAATTCTGAACAAAAAGTTATGGTTGTTCTTTCAAAAGTTTACAACTGACCACTGACTTAATACAGCTTTGAAATTTTATTTGCAAAAGAAAAATGCTGCTTTTAACCATCTTAATTTAAATGAAACAAGCATAGAAATAGTTTCCTTACCTTTTCAAATCTTTTTTTTTTTTAAAGTTCCCTTCTGGAATTCAGAAAAAGAGATGACTAAGAGGGGATATGATAGAGGTCTATAAAATCATGACTGGTGTGGAGAAAGTAAGTAAGGAAGTTTTATTTACTCCTTCTCATAATACAAGAACTAGGGGTCAACAAATGAAATTAAAAGGCAGCAGGTTTAAAACGAACAAAAGGAAGTATTTCTTCACACAACACACAGTCAACCTGTGGAACTCCTTACCAGATCATGTTGTGAAGGCCAAGACTATAACCGTTTTTTAAAAAGAACTAGATAAGTTCATAGAGGATAGGTCCATTAATGGCTGTTAGCCAGATGGCAGGGATTGCTGTTTGCCAGAAGCTGGGAATGGGCAACAGGATGGATCACTTGATGATTATCTGTTCTGTTCATTCCTTCTGAAGCACTTGGTATTGGCCGCTGTCGGAAGACAGGATACTGGGCTAGATGGACCATTGATCTGACCCAGTGTGGCCGTTCTTATGTTCTTTATCTTTTTAAGTAGTTTACATTCAACACAGCACTGTTTGTATTTGCTTTTTTCCCCCAGTCTCTGCTGCTGCTTGATTGTGTATTTCTGGTTCCAAATGAGGTGTGTGGTTGACCGGTCAGTTCATAACTCTGGTGTTTGTAAGTCTGAGGTTCTACTAGGGTGACCAGACAGCAAGTGTGAAATATTGGGATGGGCTGAATGGTAATAGGTGCCTGTATAACACAAAGCCCCAAATATCAGGACTGTCCCTATAAAATCGGGACATCTGGTCACCCTAGGTTTTACTGTATATAAAAATATAGTTATACAAACAGGAGCTTGCGAAACAAGAATAACATTGTATAAAATATGTGACTAACCACTATCTTTGTGCTCAGCACTGCAGAGAAAACAAACAGGAAGACATTTCCTGCCTTGAAGTCTAAGATAAGTAAGACAAGATTCAGAGAGCAAATCACAGACAGGAACCTTAACTGTTAAACTATGTGTCTATTTTTTTTCAGGTGTGTCCTAATGAAAAATAGTTCTTCTTTAGAAAGGACTTAAACAAAGTAAAGATCTAGTGCACAGAGAGTGAGAGGTTGTTCCATGAATGAGGACAACGTGACCTAGGTTTTAAGGGCATATAGGTGTCTGACTCCCATTGCTTAAATACCTTTTGTGGATGGGCCAAAAACAGGAGTGGAAGAAGGAAACAAGTGGCATAATCATAGGAAGTTTATTTTCAGTTGTTTATTCCTAATGAACACTGCCCTGTACTGCTCATTAACTAAATCTAATACTCAGACAAAACTAACAACACTCACCCTTAGGTCACCCAGAAAGTCTTTTCTGGAGGGACTGGGAAAAGCCCAAGGCTTACCATGCTCTCATTTGAGAGTAAGAGATGATTATGTAGCAATAAGGGATACGTAAGCCCCTTAGTCCTGTGTAACTAACCTCTGTACTGGACCAGCAATCCTAAAATGTTGTCTGCTGTGCAAAGGAGTTTGGAGAGACTTGGCAGCTGCCCCAGGGGAGCAAAATGCATTGGAAAGGACAGTCTACAAAAATTCTGACTTCAGCTAGTATAACAAATTGACAGGCAAAGCTAAAATAGGTAAACTCCCTGTCCCTAAAATACTACTCTTCACATGCTCAAGTGATCATTGGACTAACAGACAGCAATGTATGAATAATTAAACAGACAAGCACAACACATGCAGGATAATTGTTGTAACCACATCTATACATGGGACATTTATTGCCAGAATTGGATATGTAAGTGAAATTTGCTTACGAGACACAAAACACTAATGTTTCTTCCTAGTAATTCTTTTTCTTTCTAGTAAGTCTATTTAGTATGGAGTTAACAAAACTTTCACAAATAATAGCTTTCTTCTGCTGCTTTAGGAGCTTTATTAGAATAAAGGAAATAGTATTGTCCCTATATCTACTTTTTCCATCTGCTTCACAGTAGAACTTCTGCCTAGAATGTCCCCTAGTCCTTCCTGTCTGGCTTCCTGCTATAGATTTAAAGAAACAAGACACATATTTACACAGAAGACATATAGTACTAAGCTATAGAAATGGAACACACTAGATCGGGCTCATCTATCTAGAGAGTAATGAATGCTCTGTAATTATAAATAGTTCTGTTTCTTAAGCAATCACTATTCAGTTGACACAGGTGGGAGTAATTACCAGAAGGTAATTTACATTTTGGGCCTGATTTTTAAAATAGCCTCATTCAAGCCTCCAGATTTGTGGGAACAATTTCATGCCATCTGGTAATTTGATTTTTAAATATTAACTGATGCCTTGAAGAACAGGAGGCTGTTTCTGAAAGGCAGCCTCATAATTGCTTTACTCTTTGACAAAATAAAAATAAAAGTATATAGTTGAGGAACACTGATTTTAGCCATGTTTTATTAAAACAAATTAGATGGATTTATTTGAAAGCTTATTCATCTCAATTTCTAATAATAAAAAGGTGCCAATTTATACTCTGAGCACTTCTGATATATATGTGTGTGCCTATATGTATGTATTAAATTACAAACAAAACAGAAGTAGCAGCAAACTCTGAAAAAGTCCAACAACTTCCATTCTCAAATCAGCTCCATAGCTGACTTTCCCAACTAATACGATGGTGTAACCTAAATAATTTGGTAATTTACACAAGATTTACCAGTTCCTTAGATTATTCTGTTTTAGTATTTTATATCAATATAAAAATAAATTTATAAATCAACGTCCAGTGCCATTACAGCAAATTATCCACTAAAAAAGTTTCACATGTGAAAAAGCAAAGTAGGATAAAATATTTCAGCCACAGAAAGATGGCGTTATACAAACAGCTCCTTCCAAATAAGCCGACCATTTAAATGGTCAAATTAATTGAGTTCAGTCAGGCTAAATTCATTTATCTTCCCAAACTCAGAGTTTGCTGTGTGGATATATATGAACACTAAGGCGACTTTATTGGCCCTAAATAAAATGGTACTGGTTTGAAATGTTAAGAATTTAAAAAGATTATATATATTAGTTATCTTTTTTTGTAGATATGATGGACCCTTACAGGAACATAAACATTCTGAAGAGAATATGCTAATGTGCTAATTGAATGATGTAAATATACGATTAACAGTCAGAAACATAGCTATGCAACTTGCAACAACTGAAGGAATGTAGGTGAAATTTCTATACAGAGAAAGCTATCAATACATAACAGAGGATATTGAACTTGGAGAAGTATACACAAGAATATATTTAAAAATAGTTACTCAATATTGCTAATAGTAATAGAAAAAACTATCCACTACTCACGCAGAGTGGAGAGGAAATCGGAGATATTTTTTAGCTACTTCCTGTTCTGTTCCTAATAGCAAAACCAAAAACTTAATTGTCCACCAGGAGGCCTATGTGAGCTGTCAGCATTTGGCTTTCCTATTTAAAAAATGATTAAATAACCTTTGCCAGGCCAAATTTGCAACCATTTAGCATAAACTAAATCCATTAAAAAAGGCTTGAATAATCAAAGTCCACCACTAATTTGCATGTGAGCTAATATTATTATTCTTATTATTTTGGCCATTAGTTTTTCTTGCCTAGAATACACCAAAAAATAATTTAATTTGAAAAATAAGATTTTTTTAATTGTTACATTCAAAATTATTTAAACTATTAATGGATGCTTCAGCATCTCTAAATAAATCATTGATGGCCTTATGGTGGCAGAACTTCTTAGTTATCTCATCATGCCAGAAGGATCTGGTAGGAAACACTCAATCTGGTAATAGATATAAAAATATGTGTAGATATAAGACTCACTTAATTCAGTAAAAACAGAGACCTTCTGAGCCTGAATACACATAAAAATCTCAATCTAAAATTCACATTTTATGGATGAGAAAAAAATTACTTGAGAAAATGATTATGTGCATTGTTTGAACATTTGTTTGGTGATGAGAAATTGTGTGTGTATAATGTGTATGGCCCTCATTCTTCAAACTCTTAAGAATGTGCTTAACTTTACGCTTGTGAATAGTCCTGCTGAAGTCAAGTAAAGCATATGCAGCAGGGCTTGCAGGATCAGGGCTTTTGTGTGTGTGTGTATATATATATATACAGGCACATGTGTGTGCGTGTACACACACACACACAAACATATATTACAAAAAATGTTGCTCTCGGCTGTAGATCAAGGGTAATTCATGTGGAAGCTAATAGAGTTGATCAAAGCTATACACTGAATGATTTTAACAATGCTGTATTTAAATTGCTTCTGAACCACCCCCAAGAAAATGGGGACAGTGCAATTAAAATTATATTATTTTATTATAGCCTTCTTGGGTGTCTGAAAGACTTGCCGTCACTTTACAGTCAAACTTTAAGAGGGAATGGGAGGTATTCTATGTCCAGAAGAGGGTGTTAGCCACATATAAAGTATAAATAGTAATCCTTAATATGGAGCATTAGAGCAACCATTCAAATATTAAATTAAGATGCATTATGTAAATTGTCTCATATTTTTCTTTCAATGTAGCATTACACTTTCTTTCTGTTTTCCTTTTAATTTACCTTTTTCTTTTCTTTTTCTTTATTTTGTCATAATTTTTTAGAATTTACTATAAATATGGGAAATTAAGGTGAAATGTTGGAAAAGGTTCAGATGTGATTGTTATTTGACAATGCCATAATGTGTAGTGTTAAACTCTTCAACCAGATTTTAGCATAAAACTGTTGTTGAAAAATATTCAGTTCTGTTCATCCTTCCATTCCATTTATGAACACTTCAGTTAGAGATCCTTATTGATCCTTTTAAAACATCTTCAGGACATCACAAGCTTGGCAGTGTGTTCTATGATTCTCAGCTTCATACAATATTGGGATCATGGGGCCCACTCTTGGAAGTCCTCCATGCACCATTTAAAGCAATTTGAGTTTCATATGCAGAGGGCTTGCAGGACTGGGACTGGCATACTGCTTTTCCACCAAGACACAGGAGGGCCAATTTAGTGTATCCATCAATATGAAAACAAGTGTATGGAGAAATTAGGCACATACAAGTTCATACATAGTGACAGATCTTTAGATGAATAAAGAATTGTCTTCTTCAGCTAAAAAGCTAGCTTTGAAATTTTTTGCAAATGAACCTGGGGCCTGATTTTATACAGCTTTGCACCTTGTGTAGCCATTTACACCATTGTAACATGGGTGTAAAATTAGAGTGATTCCCTGACTTACACAAGTGATAGAGCTTTTCATACACTTGGTACTCATACTGCACAGCTGCAAATGACTCCCAAGGTGCAAGGCAGTAGAGAATCAGGTCTCAGAGCAGAGGAATAAATTATTCCCATTATTTTGCCACCCAAATCCACAGTTCTTACTCAAGCAAACTCCCCTTGACTTCAGTATGGATTTCAAAAGTGGACCATTGATCTACAGTTAGTTTCTGGTTCATTCTATTTCTTAAATCTTCTGACAAGTTTGAGCATTTTTGGATGATTCATTCCAGCTAAATAAATAAACTAGTGCCTAAGGGAACTTGAGGATGAGGAAGTGTAAGGTCCAGATCCTCAAAAGATATTTAGGCACCTAACTGGCATTGAAATCAATGGGAATTAGGTGCCTACATAACTTTGAGGATCTGGGCCTAAGTGCTTTGGCAAACTTGATTCACATTCATAAACATAATAGGATTTATGATCATGTGAAATAGTTTGTAATCCTCTGTGAAGTTAACTGGTTGATACACAGCTTCTTTTCATACTGCAGTAGGAAAGTCTCTACAAGGAAATAAAATAAAATAGAAAAAGGAATGTAACCAAATAAGTTGCAAGGATCAACTTCTTTTTAAACTAGGAAACACTGACTTTTCCTATCCAGGATCAAATGAAGTCCTATTACTATAATGAATCTGAATCATATTTCTGGGGATATATTTTCTGAGGATAAAATTAATCCCAGTGCAGAAACTTCATAACACACTCTTCACTGAAATGTTGTTGAAAAGTTGCAGAGTGCCTTGTGTGTGCCACTGCACTAGGATAATTTTCACCCACAGTGCACATATGTAACTCTGATGTTAGTTAGTTATGCACATGCATTTTGTCACTCTTTTGACAAAAATTTGTCATAATAGAATAAGGACTTCTAGAGCTGTGTCACAACCCTAGGAGCTGATCCTGCACTCCTACTACCTCCGAACCAAACTGTGTAGTGTGAGAACACGGTAGGCAGACTGGCCATATGTGCAGCAAATGTGAGGAGGATTTTTAAAAAAAACCAAAACAAACAAACAAACAAACAAAAAAACAGTTAAAAACATGGGACTCCTAATGGGAGACAAGAGAAAACATAGGATAGACGGGGGAAATTGTCATTGTAATTATCGTAACCTCTGAGCTGGACTTAAGAGGAAATGCTGTTCCCCTGTTTGAAATAAATAGGTTAGCAAGGGTAGGAACAGGATAGGAGAAGAGTTTTATCAATGGTAAATACTATTCACGCACAGTGCACTTCTACTGATAGAGGAATAACCAAACAAAGAACATTATTTTCAAGGTGACTTGTTCAAGGACAACCTCAATCTCACATGTAGTTGACAGACAGGAACACTAAATCCCATGCACTTTGTTTCTCTGTGCATTATGGGCTTCAGTTGACAGACAGGAGCAAAAGGAGAAATGTAAGAAACATAAGCTAAAGCACCGCTACCATTGATGCAGTGTGGTGTAAAGGGACACTGTGCTATTGAAGGAGATATCCTTAGAACGAGAAATAAAATTGATGTCTTGTCTGTTTTGGGTCATTAAAAATTCCCTGGCACTTTTTAACTCTTGATCAAATTCCAGTTCAGGCAATAAATTTGTGCTTTCCTACATTCCCACAGTAGTTTAAATTGGACATGACATTTTTCTTTGCTTCCTAGCCTAAAATGTTGAGCAGCATTACTGTTGTGCCATCAGACAGCAGCCATGTTCATCTCAGAGAGCTGGTTGCATTTGTTTGGTAGGCAAAGCCATTCTTCTGTATAGCCTGTAATATACTTTAGGGTTTTTAGCCTGAGGAGTACTATAGCAATGTACAATATTTTGATTAAAATATGGTCACGATTAAAGAAGCAGCTGCTCTTTCTGTGAGGTCTAGTCCTGAGATCTGCACATGACACTTTCTGAGAAGGTATAGAATAAATAATGTATTAGTAATATCAAGTTATCAATGCTGGGCCATGTATTGATCCCCTAATAAACTAAGTTAATACAAACACCATATGGCACTTTTCAAATTATTGTTTTTTTTCAGGACTTTGCCACCAAGGAACGTTTTTAGCCGCATAGCAAGACGAGCTGGGGGGGTTTCTAGGTGGTGAAACTGAGGCAAGGAGAGAGCTCGTTAACGGCCGCAGCAAGGGGTTTAGAACCCAGAGCCACATCTCTCTGCGCTGTTCAAGCTACTCGTCCGCCACCTCGCTAACCTTCAACGAGGCCATTGCCCCGCCCACTTCCTCGACTAGCTGCGGCGCCTAGGAAGCGGTTTTGATCGACAGCGGAATGAGCCAATGGGATTCTCTCCTGATTTACTTGGAGGCGGGATCACCCGCAGCGTTCCTTGCCCAATCAGAGCAGTGCGGTAGCCAATGGGAGCTGGCGGGCTGGGTGGCAGTTGGGTCTCGGTGAATCGGTTCGGTAGGGGCCGAGACAAGAGAGCCAAGCAGGGACCCCTCCCGCCTGGAGCCCGAACCGGCCGCAGAGGAGACGGGCAGCAGCCTAAGGTGAGGGCCGCAGGGGCGGGACTTGTACCCCGCTGCCGGGAGGGAGGCGGGGGGCAGCCCCGCCATCTCCTCGGGCTGGGTCGTCGTGGAGGGGCGGGGCCCGGGCGGGCTGGTGACCGATTGCTTCCGCGGGGGTGCCCGGCGCTGCCCCGAGCCGGGTTTCCCAGTGTCAGTGACGGCGCTGCAGGGGGAGCGCCACCGCCCCAGGGCTGCCTCTTCCCCGCCGCCAGTGACCCGGTGTAACGCCGGGCCCCTCTCGGGAGCTGGAGGTGTGGGCCGGGATGCCGGCCCTCCGCTCCGGGAGTGTGTGGGAGATTTGGGGAATGAGGGATTAGTCTCTCGGTGAAGTGTGACACGAAATCTCCAGGAATTGGGGGTGTGTGTGTGTTGGGGGCACCCAGCCCGTGAGCTTGATATGGGGGCGCCCTTGTGCCTGCGTGTGGGGGGTCGGGGAGGGCGAAGAGGCTGGGAGTTGGGAAGGAGGTGGGGGAGTGGGGACAGAGGAGGAAGGGGCTGGGAGTTGGGGGGCCGGAAGGAGGTGGGGGCTGAGGTGAGGGTTATGGGCTGGGAGTTGGGGAGGGGGAGACTGTGTTGATAGCCGCACACTGTCTCAGCTTCTTTGATCCAACTGGTTTGTCTCTGGATTATCCCCCATACCACACTTTACCAGTGCCCGTCTGGAATTACTTGTTATCAGTTAAATGTACTCTCTTCTGAGACAAAACTGCATTGTAGCTTTATTCATAATCAGTAGAACAATCTTAAGCAACAGTGTGTTTTGGCACGCATACTTAAAAGTAAAGTCTGCCTGGGGAATGCAGCTGCATAACACAGGTCAAGTAGCAATACCTCAGAAATAAGACAGCATACCACATGTATAGTTTGTGGTGAAATAACCTATTAATGGTTGACAGGCACTTCAGACCTGTCTTGAAACAAAGTTTTGGTAGCATTTTTTTCTCCATTCTAGGCTCCCTCCCCCACAAAAATGTATTTGGTCTAAGGGTCTATGTCAGTGATAGCTAATGCTGAATAAACAAATATTATTATTTTAATGCTGTGGATGGGTGATGTATGTCCATGTGGACATGTGTGATGTAAAGCTTTTTATAGCCCATGTATTTGAGTATCTGAGAAGGCCTGCATAGTTCATGAGTTGTCCAAATAAGTAGTAATAGTACACCCCAGCATTGTACATCTCATTCTATTTTTTATTTTAGTCTTTTGCTCCATCTTGTAAATACATTATGTAAATACATTATGACTTTCAGTTTATGCTATGTCATACAAGATAGGAATTTATGTAGTGGTCTCCCTGGCAAAATATTTGATTTGTGAATGTCTGTAAATAACATTTTCAGAAAAATATCTGACTTTCATGCTTTTCCAGCTTAGGTTGTCTGTCCAGTGATTCTCAGGGTTCCACTATTCTCCTTTCATAGAATAAAATATTTTGAGAACCAAGGATCAGATTGGGAAGGTAGGCAATCCTTGAGGGAGAGGCTTAATAACAAAGTGGTCCACAAAATGAAAATACAGAAAATTCCTGCTGTTTACATGATGATGATGGCTTTTTGTTAACATAGAAGCTCTCTTAAGAAATCTGGCTAATAGTGAAACAATTTCTTTTAGTTATCCAGGAGTATGTTGATTTAAAAAAAAAAAAAAACACCAAAAAACCAACACCAGTTTTCAGTCTCCTAGCTACTGGACTTGTATTGGAAAAAAGTAGTTTCAAATAGTGACTGACTCAGCTCAGGAGTGTTGTATGCAAATATGTTGTTAGTGTCCTTTTCTGACTCTTTGTTGCTGAAAATGGCACAAGCTGCCAATGACTCTAAATGCCATGTCTCCTTTTTGGCCAGGGGGGTAGCTACATGGCAGCTGTCACCCCAAAATTCTCCTGTGCATAGAAGAGCCTCCAAGGTGAAGTAAAACATCTAGATGGTAGCTTTCTGTTGTTGGAATGCTGGAACTTTCTTTACATACTTCAGGATATGGCCAGCTATTTCAGATTAATCTTTTGTGTAATAACTTTCTCAATTCCTAACTTTAAGTACAGGATTTTTTTTAAAACTAAAGAACATTTCAGTGGGTCAGTCTCAGAATGTCCTCTGAGGTTGAATGAAATAAGTGGTCCTATTAAATAACTATTATTTTATCCTCTCATACTATCTGTCATTAATGTGATTTTTAAACTTGTCTTCCACTCTCTCATTATATATACAGATCATACTTGTGTGTTATGAATTAGTGCAGTTTCAAATGCACAATTGATTCCTGGAAACTAACATATCTTATTTTCTGTGCCCATCTTTTTTTTTTTTTTTTTTTTTTTTTTTTAAAGAATTATTTATCTGGCTGCATTAAACTCCCAAATGTGTTGTGTAAAGGGTAATTTTGGTTCATCTACTTTGAAGGGTGTGCCTTTAATCTGAGCTAAAGATATAATGACCAAAATGAGAACATTTCCCCCTGGTGTCATACAGAAATTGGCTAAGCATAGCTTTTTAGCATATTAAAGAGTTTCACAGATACCAGTTATTTCATGGGTTTTGTTTAATATTAACTACTTTTTCAGTTCAAACACATTATCAGTTTGGGATAACTTGAAATCATGAGGAATTTCTTTTTGGCACATGAAAGAGAATACAGCAGGAAATAGTAACACTGACTGACATTCAGCTAACCACTGAATCTGATTAGGTGGAACTGCAATTTTAATACTGTGTTGAAATATGTATGTTGTCTAGATGTTTAGCTCATCAGGATTGGAGAAATTATTTTGGTTGAAGTTGAACTTGAGAAGGCAGACACCTAAAGACCTGTGGTTCTTTAGTGAAAAACAGTTAGTTTAGGATCTCTCTCTGCATTATTTAAAAAAATAAAAAAAAGTCATCATATCTTGAATCTCATTGTTCTTTTATCTGATATCCTGCAGGATGTCATATTTGTCCAGACAAGTTTGAGGTAGAACCAGGACAGTAGGAGAGAATATCTGTGGTGCATAAAACCTCCCTTGGTGTGCACTTAAAAGAATTTGAGCAATTCTGTCTGTTTGATGAACTGTTGTCAGCTTCCAGAGGAGTTGCCGTGTTAGTCTGTATATAGCAAAAACAACGAGAGTCCTGTAGCACCTTAAAGACTGACAAATTTCTGTGGGCATAAGCTTTCGTGGGCTGCAACCCACTTCGTCAGATGCAAGTTGTCAGCTGTTGCACACTATGATATTCAGTGGACAGGATGTGTCAATATTTGAGAAGTCACCCAACCCTGATTGATAAAGAGGCATAGAAATAGGTATTGCTAAACATTCAACAGCAAATTCTGTGCTATGTCGGAGGCAAAAATAAAATATTTTAAAGACTTTATGATGAAATTTGGTTCAAATATTTAAGCCATGCAAAGTATAAAAAAAAATGTCCTGACTCAGATACCACATTTGTGATCAAGATACAGATTTCCAACACTCTCAAAATATTTATATTATGAGAGTTTGGTTTCAGCTTAATGCAAGGTGTTAACACTTTTGTGCTGTTTATAGGGGACTGCTATCAACTGCAAAACTTCAAAGCATCTAAAGCCTCCTTGCTCTCTGCCCAACAGTAAAGGGTGAAAGAAAGTATGGTAATTTAGCTTATTATTAACTACTTCTGAAATGGAGAGGAAGAGCAGGATGGAAAGAGTACATGAAAGCACTATTCCAATCCTATTTTACATTTAACAGACCAATGTTGAAACTAATTTCTCTTTTGAACACTCCTTATGGCATATACTTATGGATGCAGAACAAAGGAAAAAACAGATTCCATAGGAATATGTGCAAGTTTCCTAGGTAATCAGTTATCTTGTAAGCTCCTTTGGGGAAAACATGTTTAAAATCTTCAGACAACCATCACTATCCAGATAACTAGAAATACTTTGCAATTAGAGTCCAAAGTGATAAGATGTCTACTAATCCTGGGACTGAATGATTGTGGTGTTATTGTAATCTTCACTATAAAGTGACTTATTTGCAGTATCTTGATATTCATTGTGTCCTATATTATCATATCTTTGATATGATGACACTAGCACAAACTTTTGAATTTGATTAACATGGGACATCAAAGAAAAAAAGTCAAACTTGGGTCTGCTAAATAGTGGCGTACTGCACTTCTATCTAACCATTGTGCCAACTGCAGATATGTATTTGCTAAGTTCCCAAAGGAATGACTGCATTAATTGGTGTTTCATGTCACAGCATGCTGCTTTCTGGAATGCCATAGCAGAATATAGTCAATTCAGTATGACCGCTAGGATCTGAAAATAATTTTTAACTGTTTGTACAGAACGCCTTTCCTAGCATAGTAGGTGGAGTCATTAGGCACATAGTGATTGATGTATGTGATTTTTTTTTTTGTGTTTGTGTGCATGGTTAATATCTTAAGTTAGGAATAAATAGAGCCACAATTTGTTACTCCTTTAAACTTCACTCACTTTTTTACAGGCAATGAATTTATAGCTAACATGAAGGGGAGATAAGATATCCCTGGCATATTCATTCTAAAGGGGAATTTTGGGGTACAAATGTCAGTGTGAGATAACAGGAGCCATAGGACAAATTAATTTGATGAAAACCAAAGAGATGCCTGTATTATGCCTCCAGTCTTCTCCTAATGAGAATCTTCTTGGCAACCTGAAAAATATCTGGGTCAGTGCTGAACATAATAACACTGTGTTCTTGTCAGGAGCTCTAAGAAATCCATCAAATACGTATGGATAGGTTGAGGCACCTTTGCCTGTCTATGGATCCGTGTGAATATTGTTAAAATGAATACTCTACATAAAATAAACTACCTAAGTATCATGTTACCTTTCTCAGTCCTTGAATCATCTTTCAGTGATGTCTTCAGAGTCTTATGGGCTGGAAAAATCACCCAAGTGATCCTAAACAAAAGCTTCAAGGGATTTATTTTTAGGTGTTTACTCTATCTAATTCTAATCTAAACTACAGAAAATTGCATTTAACCCTTAATGGCAGCTGCACCAAATTGACAGTAGGGTAATCTCCAGGGTGAATTTTACCAGGTGGAGTTCTCCCTCAAGACACTTACCTCATTTCTGAGATGCCAATCCTGTTCCACAGTAGTAGAAACCAATTGTTTTAACTGTAGGGACTGAGGATGGATCACATTTACTTTACACAAGACCCTCTGTTTAATCCACGAGTATTAAGAAAAAACTTTACTTTGAGAACATAGTCAGGTTTGTGGCATTTAGACACGCACAGATGCATTGACAAATAGAAAAATCAAGCAGTTAACTGCCCTTCATAGGAAGTTTAACCTCCTAGAATGTAGGAGATATTGCCCTTCTGGCCCAAGCAGTTAGCTAATATTCCTCA
The DNA here is from genome assembly GCF_026122565.2 of Emydura macquarii macquarii. Lineage (NCBI taxonomy): Eukaryota > Metazoa > Chordata > Testudines > Chelidae > Emydura > Emydura macquarii. Next base: position 8,923,919 of record NW_027132342.1, on the reverse strand, counting down.
TGTTGCCAGGTAGTTTCCATTAGGAGGACAAATTGATGTCAGTTATATTCTTTGGTGCAATTCTATTTATTTATAAAATATGTAAACAAAATCCTGTTTCTTCCAACATAGTAGAAACAAATAGCAGGCAGTTTCTTTGCTCACAATTTCCAAGCCTGCCTCCTCCAGTGAGTTCTTTGCCCCGAGGAACTCCATCTCTTCTCCCTCTCAGGGCAGGGCTCACAAATGCTTCTCTCACTTTCAGCTGGCTTTCTTGGCTGTTTGCCACCCCCTCCCTCCCTCCTCCAATTTTGCCAAACAATCCCTTATCCCTTGTGTTTGCAATCAGACAATTTCTTGGCCCACACAGCTTAGCTTCTGATCAGGCCTTGCCATGAGGTCTATTGCTTTGGATGGTGTCTTCTGTTAACAGCTATAACTGTGTAAAAGGAGCTTAATTGCGCCTTCTGCTTTACTTGAAAGATGTCTGATTAGCATACCTGTCAGCTTTAATCAGGTTTTTGATTATCTGTAGATCAGACCTGCCCGTAACACCTTCCAGTATAACAGGCTTCAGGTAATGTTCTCTACCAGTGGGGTTATAAGAATGGACATCTCTTACAGAGTAGAAAGCATAAGTCATCTTGTCACCCAGAAGTCAACTTTAAAAAAAAAAAAAAAAAAAAAAAGACTTTGACTTTGAAAACTCACAAAGAACAACTTTCAGACTGATGGGCTGTGTAAATACTCTGTGGACCTGCTGTCTAGAGCTATTTGATATAAAGTACAATACTCCAGATGTATTACTAGATTCCAAAAGAATTGCATTCTGAGTGTGTTTCTGGAAGATGGTTATAGTATAGCCATGGCAAGATTCATATGCTTTGTGCTTCATACCTGTCATAGCTCACTTTTGGGAATAAGTCTCCAAAAGTATGGACTGTCAATGAAGATGTCAGGACTTTTCATAAGCTCACTGCAGGTTGACTAGGCAGCAATCCGTGCCTTCTATCCTCTGATGTAAGGCCATTTTATTTTTATTTACGCAACCACAATTCGTTACATGGAAGGTCTCATTAGGACCTTCCTGCCTCTGGTGAACCCCGCACTGCAATGGGATCTCAACCTGGTACTCTCAATCCCTACCAGACCACCTTTCAAAGCTTTGCCACATGTTACATGTCATGTCTTTTCATGATGGTTACCTTCTTAATCACCAACATGTTAGCCAGATGGATGAGTGAACTGGGAGTGCTCATGGCTGACCCACCATATACCATATTTATTAAAGGAAAAGGTCTTCCTTCACCTCTAACTTCTGAGTTTCACATGAACCATCCTATTCACTTACCAGTATTCTTCCCAAAACTTCATGCTTCCGTTGAAGAAAAGTCTGTACTCCCTCTGTAGATGGGCCTTGGCCTTTTGTCAGTATGCCCTAGTTCAGGCCTCTTCCGTTGATGCGGCTCTGGGGACAGCAGTATTACAGATGTTCATACCAACTGCATCCTTGCACTCTCCTGTATGAGTGCTGCTTACCAATTGCCCATATGTGATATACACATAGGGAACAGCACTCAAAGGAGAAAGGGAGGTTATTTATCTATCATTGGAGGTTCTTCGCGATATGTGGTTCCTGTCTGTATTCCTTTACCTGCTCGCCTTCCCTTCTGCTTCAGATCTTATCTGATTTGTTGTAAGAGAAGGAACTGGAGAGGCATTAATTAGCCTGTGTTACTATTTATGTCCTTTGTTCAGAGCACAAAGAGGTCAACTGTAAAGGTGTGGATCAATGGACACTACTTGTTACAGGTCTCTGATGTCAGGTGCCTGAAGTGCGTGCATACCCATGTGTGGAATACAGATAGAGACCACATATCTTGAAGAACCTCCAGATAAAGGTAAACAAACCCCATTTATTTTCTAATTTTGTTTGGTAAAATAACTACTAATTCTGCTGGAGCAGAGTTTCTGATCCCTCTAACTGAAGAGCCACAGTCACCATCACAAATTTCATCTTATAAACTTTAAAACAAAAGGCTATTTTCTTAATTTGTCATAACATAATTTTGCTTCACAAATAAAAACCAATAGAACTAGCCAGTTCTCCTCCAGTTAGATCCATTCTTTGATGCTTCCTAGTCTGCCTTTCTGATTCATTAGCTGCACTCTACATGACTGTCTTGCTTGGTGGTGGAGAAGCAGGCAGACAAGCTGGTCAGAAGGGAGTCCTGGCTTCTAACCTCTTTTGTGTCCTTAACTTCTGTACAAAAGCTTCTGTACAAAGCTTCTCCATAGCATTGCTTACTGGTGTGCTGGGGAAGCTGACTCTGAATGTCATGGGGTGAGAGGAAAGGGCTGTACAAAGAGGGTGAACATGGGGGCTGGAGAACATGAGGGTTTCTGATGTGAGCTGGATAGTGGGGGAGAAGCAGGGCCAGAGAAGAGCTGCACTTGAATTAATCTTCCATTTTGATTAAATTTAGGACATTGACTCAGAGTATACAGTTCATTGGCACAATGTTAGATCCAAGATGGCAAGGGTATATTGACTTCAGCAGAAGTTTCAGATAGTAGTGAATCTCATAAGGCTCGCACCTGTGAAGTCTTCTCAGGTTCAAAGGATATATGGCAGCATGCACGTATGTCGCACAGTATGCACCTTTGCAAGGGTGTTTGAGATAAATATATCTGCCCAACAGGTGCAGAATGGATTGCTTAGTTACTATTCCTCAGAGTTTTGTCTCTGACCCAGGGACCTTGTAGTATTCACTGGAAGAGGATTACAGGGACCCCCTGAGTCTAGTATCTACATAAGAGTTCTTCAAAGGATGTCCTGTAACATATCTGCTGAAAGCTTATTACACTGATCATCATAATCATTGTGAAGTGTATGTAGGGATAATATGTAAGGAGTTATGTACATACTGAATACTCTAGTTGTTGACTTGGGTGGTTTCACCTCTCAAGGTAATGGCAATTGTACATGCTAATGCTTCTCCAACTTCAAACAATATTAAATTCAGACATGGTGTAAGTACTTTTTAGTTGCTGACTTCCAGGATTAAGCATGGATTGGGAGGTGGAACTGAGTTAAAATTGCTGGTTATGATACTTATTTGCTGTGTCCTTACTAATATGTAACCTCTCTGGTGACTCTCTTTCACTAGCTGTAAAAATAGGAGTACTGTGGTTTTTTGTCTTTAAATTTCAGGGATGTTATGAGGCTTACCTAAAGTCAGTAAAGTGCTGTATAATTGCTATTAGTGAGTGCCAGAGGTGATGTATTCTAGCTCTCAGACCTGGGTTTAATCCGCTAGACTATGAAGCATCACCACTGTCCCCCACCTGGTTATTTAAAACTTACATGTGAGTTTATGCATTGTAATAGGATAGGGGGATGCCAAGGCAATATTATGTACCACTCTGTTTTACATTCCTCTTCTTCCTCCACCTCGCTGTAACTATTTACTGAAGCACAGGCCAGAATTGTCTTCTCAGGAGTTTTCAGAAAGCATTATGCAGTTAAACCTCAGAGCTGTTGTATGTAAAACCGTGATAAAGAGATGTTAATTCCCAGTTAGTGCATGATACTCTGAAACTTTCTTAGGCTATGGCTCCACCGCTGCAACTGCCCCATTGTAAACTCTTTAGTGTAGCTGCTCTAAGCTGATGGGGGAGAGCTCTCCCGTCAACTTACTTAATCCATTCCTAATGAGTGGTGGCAGTTATGTCAGTGGGAGAGTTTCTCCCGCCAACATAGCGCAGTCCACACAGGCGCTTAGGTCAGTGTAACTTCTGTCACTGAAGGGGGTGGCTTATTCATATCCCTGAGCAACATAAATTATACCGATATTGTATTGTAGTGGTATTGTAGTAAAACAAACAGTTAATGTACTCAGAAAATCTTATAAATAATATTCCATAATACTATGCATACATTTTAAATAAAAACTTAGATTGTAAATTCACTGGTATTCCTTATGCAGACATCCTTCCCTTTGTTGCTGTTATATATTCAAATATAAGATTTCAGCATAACAATTTCTATAGTTTAGCACACATTAAAACACATTCCTCTCTGATCTTCTCTCAGATGACTTCTCAGTCTTTTTAGGGTGACCATAGTATGTGGTGTATTTCATCTGGACGCTTTTAGAGCTTGCAAAGAATGGCACCATCGAAGTCCTTTCAAACTCTTTAGAACTCTGTCAGCAAGTAATCTGGGGATCTCCACAGATAGAAGCATTGTAACCCTTGAGTTAATAGCTGACCAGGTCCTCAGTTTCTGGGGAAACAGACAGCTGTAGCATCTATCTAAAGTAGTACAGGTACTGGGATCATCATCATCAAAATATCCATTTCCTGGCTCTCTACAAGGCTTTTCGCTCTATAGGGCACTATCTTCTCCCCGTAGGTCTAGCTAAGTCAGGCAAGAATTTACAGAGCATGTTTCCTCATTAAGTGCTGCCCCGTTCTCTCTCTCTAACTGAGGCAGAATCAGTTTGAAGTGGTTAGCTAAATATAAGTTCCACGGGCTCTGAGGCTCTAGGGGTAACAAATGCTCCTGTTTCAGCTCTCCCTCTAGGTCTATAAACCACACTGGTGGACCAAACATTTATCTTAAAGAAAAGCTTCTCTACTAAGTAAAGTTGGAATAATACACTCGCCTGTATCCTGAGTGGTACAGGGATTGTGATCCAGCCCTCTCAGCAGTTACATCTCTTGTTCCTTTGTGGATTAGTCACTGAATACACAGGGCTGTCTTTAACTCCTATATTTATAAACTTCCCCCCTTGCACTCGGATTGGCACAACCCTTCGAGATTGGATGTTCGACCTGACAAGTGGGTTGTCTACACCAAAAATTTCCTATATAGCTTCAGAAACAGCTCATGAGCATGTTTAGTAACTGCCATACCCTATTTCTGGATATTTCTGGGCCCTTTTGGCTGAGTTGCCCTGGCCTGTAGTCTGCAAATGTGCAGAGACAGCACTTTAATTAAAAGCTATAACTCTTTCGCACTGCTTCTCTCTCTTTCTTTGGCCCAATCAGGCTCAAATGCTGCAGTATAAAGTATGTGGGTTTCATTTGCTTCAGTGCAAATTTTAGCACTTCTTCTCCCCTCCCACTTCTAGCTGCTTCAAGCAGTGTAAAAAAGCATGAAACCTAATATTTCACCAAATTCTCCTGAGCTTTTTTTAACAACTTTACCTACCTCTAGAATGCCGATCAAGAGTACATCTCACTGTGTCAGCAATCTTCTGTAAGATTGCCATGCTTCAGTGAAAATCATAGGGTAGGGTCAGGAGTAAGGCTGGATAAGACCACTCTGTCTAGCAAGAACTCTACAGTTTTCTCCAAATGCTTTTAGCTTTTTCTTTAATATCTAGCTCAATAAATAAATTGTTTGTGTGTGCTTGTCATCAAAAAGTGTTTTCCTAATGACCAAGGTACATATATTCTCAACTTCATGCTACTATGCTGTGGGAAATGACTCAAGTCAGGGTTTGGTTGGCAGCTGCTGTTTGTCAGTTTAATGGGAGGGGAGATCACCAGTTGCTAAACTATTGTTAATTTTGTAATTCTGCATCTTACTATGTACGTTGATTTCACAACTATTTAATTTTCAAAAATTGTGAAGTCTTTTCAATGTGATTTTAATATTTCTTTATCTTGAATACAAGATGAATTAGCATGAAATTGCATCCTCCTAATTTTTGTTTCTTCCTGCCATCATATGAAGACTGAGCTCTTTTGAACTGACAACCTTCGGTATTTAAGAGCTTGCTGATTTAAAATTCTTAGTACTTTTTCTATTGCTCTTCCCTGCTAGCAGATGGAGGCAGTATATTGGGACTCTTTGGTGTTCATGTTCTGCATTTGGGGTGCTTACCAGCTCCCGGAGTTCTGCTGCTTGTCTGCAGCAGGGTGGAGTATCAGTGCCATTGTCAGAGGAGGAGAAAGGGCTAAACCAAAAAGAGAAAATGGAGCAGACCTCATAAGCCTATGAGGATTTCTATTAAGAAGCAGTTGCCTACCAGTGATTGCAGCACCACAAGGCATTGACATTCTGTAGGTTCTCAGTCCCATAAAAAGTCCTGCCCTTCCAGATATACGACATGGCTGATTCTTTCAAGAACTCCAAGGCCAGGAAGCATCCACAATACTAGGTTTTTATTACACACACCCCACACTGCCTGCAGAATTGTGGAGGGTGTTGAAGACCAGGAGGGGGAGGAAAGGGCTTTTGGCTTAGAGAGGGTATGCAAGGTAATGCAGGGAACCTTTGTAGTACAGACTCTCCCACAACTATGGGTGATAGTGTAGTTCTGAGATTGCAGGGGGAAGTCTGCTGAGGCAGGCGGTGTCCAGGAGAGCAAAGAAGTCTACCAGAGAATCTTTCCATCTCCTTTTTAAAGGCACCACTTCCCCTTGGATTCCCAGCTGAATCTGCATTGTCAGCCTCCACCAACTCTGTCTGACCATATGTTAGGCCTTTTTTGTAGCCAAAAGCAGGTGGTTTAATATCCCTCGCTCCAAAATTAAAAGAAGCAAAAGTTGTCTCCCAGAGAGCACAGCTTGTAACTTGTTCTGTCCCGTTCCCCAGTATTCTCTTAAAATATGGACCTGTATTCTAGAAAGAACTAAATGCAAAGCAATTGCCTCCTATTGGAAGTAGGGATGTACATTTTTGTTTAAAAAAGGTAACCGTTTAAAGTATCTATTTATATTGGTTAACTGTTTAACCTATATAATTTTATGGGCCCCTCCCTCCCCCGCCAAACACACACACACCTTGCCTTCTCCCCAAAGACCCCGGATAACACCCCCAGCCTGGCTCCGCAAGGGACCACCTCCATCTTGGACCTGTGGACTGGGTAGTCCCCTGTGTTCCGCAGCGGGGTGCCCTGCAGGGCTTCGGCCTCCCCGGGCAGCAGCGCATTCGCCTCTGCCATGACCCCTGGCGGGTCCGGGACCGGGTGTAGGATAGCGGTTGCGATAGCAGGAGCCTGCCCGGCTTAGCTCCATGGGGACTCCTGTCTCAGACTCAGAGCCATGGACCAGGTCCCTAGTGTTCCACAGTGGGGTGCTCCACAGCACCTGCATCAGGGCCATCCCCATTTAGACAAAGAGCCTGTGCTGTCAGTTAACTGATAAGTATTAGTCTTAATGGTAAGACTAATACTTAATTTAACCATTTAATATTTTACATCTCTAATCAGAAGCCAACAGAACTGTGATTGTTGGACTCTGCAAACAGTAGGTTATTCTATAGAATTCACATAAAATATTTTAAAGAATTTCTTTATTCAGTTCATACATTCAGATTTGAGATTATCTTGAAAAGTCTGTCAGGCTATCATCTGTGTTTGAGGAGGAAAGAATGCAAGGCATATATTCTATATATTTGTCACTCAATATAAAAGTTTTTACAGATCAGTGTTGTACCTAAAGAAGGTGTGAATGCTGAAAAGGGACACTATAAATGTAAAGTCATGTCAGTTGGGAAAAAAAAATGAAATTGTTTTAGGTCCTACAACTACCCCATCTGATTTATTTTCTTTAAAGTTCATTTTCCTATTCAGAAAGGTTTCTCTTTCCTGTTTTTGTAAAATAATTGCACAAATAGGGAACTGACACTGATGTCACTTTGATGATATTTTTCCTCTGTCATTTACAGTAATATTGGATGTTCCGTGTAACAGTAAAAGTGAGCATTTGAAGAAGGATAAAATTTCAAAAGTCCCTAAGTGACTTAGGAGTCTCACTTTTGAAAATGGGTATTAAGCCCTAAATTTTGCCTGGAGTCTCTTAATCTTACACAGAGTCCAAACTTTTACGGTAGAATTTTTGGGTATATGTGATTCCTTTGGTGAATGCAGGGTAATAATTTGGGCTTTCTGGATCTACAGGGTTTCTTGGGATTGCAGCACTTCTCTGAATATTGTCCAACATCAAAATCTAGTAGCCAGAAACCTATATGAAAAATGAGTTTGCAGGGTTCAGTAGTTAGATACAGGATCAGTACCTTGGTGGGTTAATCCATTCTGCACTGTCATCTGTTGGGTGAGAGAGGAGTGTTAGAATTTTAACAGGATGCTGTGTTGGGTATTTTCTGTGGCAAATGGGTTTCTGATGTACCCCATCTTTCCTATCTGCTGAATGAGCTTTCTCTTCCTATCCCTAGTCTCCTGGCTATTCTGTGTGGAGGGTGGTGTGGTGACTCTGTTCTTCTATCCCCTCCCTCAGCATATGCATAGTATCAGTGTTGCTGCTACATATACCACAGTGACTGGGACATGTGTTTTGTTTTACAACTGCTATTCAGAACACTGTGTGGATCTGTGAAACTGACAGTCTTATTACTTTAATTCTGCTAGGACTTGAGAAAGCTGTGAGCAGTAGCAAAGGCACTAAAGTGGCCACCCTGAGCCTGTAGACAGACGGCACTGCATCGATTTACATTCAAAAGGTTATCTTTAAAGCCTAAAAATATAACATTTTAAATGAAATCTTAACTGCTTCTGAAATTGTCAGTTTAAGCCTCTTCACTCATCAGGGGTAAGAATGAGAAGGGGTATTTTTCACATAGCGAGGGTGCATATTCTAATGTCATGTCAATACAATTCTAAATCAATCTTTTCATTACTAGGTGCTACTGTTCAGAGTGTCAGCCTGAAGAATGTTCACCAACCTCTTCTCTCTCTCCTCCTCCCCCCCCATCTGCCCCCCCCATTCCCTAGTAATCTTAGCAGAAGCTCAGAAAAAATTCCTGTATTTGGATTACTGGGCAGAATAGCGTATTCTTGAATGTCACTTCATAGCACAGTGGGGTGAAGGAAGAAGTAATCTTCAACACAAACTCTAGTCTATTTAGGAGAAAAACTGGGAAGGCCTTCTAAAAGAACTTTAAAGTATCTCATGTAGTGTTCCCTCCATGTGTAGCTGTTTGCTAGTGCCTATGAGCTCTGGGTTATGTGGTAGCATCTCTTTGGGGAGGTAGAACCTGAGTGGATTTCCACATGACATTCCATTTTGTTACCTGATACGAAAATCAAAGCACTTCCAAAAAAACTTCCGTAGGTGGTCATGGTTGAACTACAGGGCTAGAAAATATATTAGTGAACACCAGTGTTTATGGTTGGAGCTTACCTGGGTAGTGCAGTTGCACAATGATAGGTCAGTATCAAAGAGGAAATGTTCAATAAGCTGCCTGAAATGAGAGGTAATACTGGGTTTTTCAAGGTAAAGTCAAGCAGACCATCAGATAATGAAAATGTTTAAACATCCTCCAGTAGAATAAAATATTGAGGCTATTGGGAGAGAAATATCTTAAACTTTCAGTGAACTATATACCATGAAACAACTTGTTGTGCCAAATTGTAATAATCAGAAAAATGATAAAGTACTTATTTGAATAGATATGCACCAAATGAGGGTCACCCACGAATTTTTGCTGTCCATATCTGACACAAAGCTAACTATATAAGTAGTTTCAGTTGCCTTTATCAAGGGGAGCAGATACTGTCATAAACTAGAAATCACCTTCTGCATGTGTAGTTAGACTTAGCATGGATTAAACTGTGATGCAGTCTCAAACTAGGGATGTCAGGAATGTGGATAGTTTAAATATTCTCCAGTGTGCAGAAAACAATGATTCATAGAAGGCTTGATCCTATGTGCAGTTATTAGAATTCTGACGTGCAGGACTAGTTAAGGGCTTGAACATGAACTCTAATTGAGCAATTTACTATTTTAGCGTAGGGAATAAGGAATAAAATGGGCCACAACACCTTTTCAGTACATATTCAGTTAAATCTTGTTCCATTAAGATATACGAGGAAACTAAAACCTGTAGTTAACCATAGCTGCCTCCCCCTGTGATCTTGGTCTAGTTTTCAAGGCCTTATTGTTGAGTTTCAAAACAGCAGGGTGCTTGTTGTCTGATCCACAAAGTGGAAGAGCTGCAGGTGCTATCCTATAAAGACCCAAGCGTGAGTGTTATGGGTTTTTCTTGATAGTCCTTGACTTTGTCTAAAGGGTTTTTCTTTCATTTTTCTTTGGTGCTGCAGCAGAAAGGAATACAGTGTACTGTCTACATGTTAAGAAGGTATGTAAGACGCCATTTCAGGTGCATTGTCAGAAAATCCCAAAGACTTGGATTATTATTGAGAATGCTGTGTAATTTGTCTGTTTTACCTAGGTGGGTAATTATCAGTAAAGGTGTTCTTCAAACTTCAATCAACCAGAGCTGTCTTCTGATCAGACAGAGTGGCAGAGGTCACATTATAGGAAATAAGTAAGGCAGTAGCCTCTGTTTCTATTCATCTTCTTATCCAAATTAGCTTTTTTGGATAATCCCAAAAGAATGCACTGGTGCAGTGAGGAGTAACTCTAACCTGGATTTTGAGCTTGTCAGTAAGAGTTTACTGTCTCTTACAAGATTAGCTGTAATATTGATCATGTCATTCTAATTGTTCAAATTGTCATTTCAAAGTCTCAGCTGTTAATAATAAGACATTCACCCCTTTTATGTTGCAACTTCAGATGCTTTTTCTCATTCTGCCGGCATGGGGGAAGTGTACCCAGACATTTGCATTGGCATAGGAAAAAGTAAGAAAATTTATCCTTCCGGGAATGGAACAATTGAAGAAGCTGTTTGTATTCTGAGCATTGTAATAAACAATATTTTGTCAAATTACATGCTTTCCATATTACCCTTTTCTTATGTTAAGGTCTGATCTGATTGCAGGAAAGTGAGTGATTGCTGAAATCTCCTTGAATCTTCTATTTACTATACACATGAACAAACCTGTCTGTTTTCAGGAATTTACTTTGAACATCATTGTTTCTAACTGCATACTGTTTTCTACCCAGGAATAACCTGCACATATATTAATGCAAGAAATTTCTAGACCGTCTTGTAAATTTGAAAATTGAGAAGCTATGTGTTGGTGACTGTTGGAACACAAAATAGAACCAATGAGTTAAAGATCTTTATCTGACAAGAGAAGCCTTTGTTCATGTAATTTCCATAGCTAAAATACATAAAGGTACACCCCTATTCCTTTTTGTCATTGGGTTTTCATAGAATTGCCAAACAGCAGAGTGAATAAAAATTAATATTTTTAATTTTAAAAAAATCTTTTTCCAGTTTGATTTTTTTTAAAATTTTATTTAAATTATAACTTTCTTTTTCAAAATAAACTGGTTGAAATGAAATCTAAATTTAATATAAAATATGTTAAGGCCTAAACTTATTTTAATCTCTTAAAACATTTAATTAAAACATAAATATGCTGAATCCATGAGCTTCTGTCCAAAACTGAGTTAAGGGCTGCTTTTCTATATAAAGAAAGAATCAGTTGAAAAACATCTAACTTTTGAGGTAACTTTTAAGGTAATATGGCACAATAGGTCATTTATTGTATTAAGGGCATGATCCTGTGATGGATCGGGGACTGCACTACTGGGTACAAGAGACTGGCAAAGTCATCATAGGCATTGGGACCCAGCCTCTGACTCCAAGAGACACCATCATGTATCCCATCAGGATCATCCACTGAGCCCATGTGTGGTCTTACTCTTATTTTATAGTCTCCCTACCTGAGCTCTGATTGGCTCAGTTCTCAAATTACAAATATTTGACTCCACCCACATAGAAATTTAGCTCTGGTCTAAACTACAGACCTATACTGGTATAACTTTGGTGGTTCAGGGTGTGAAAAATCCACACCCTTAAGCAACATAGTTATACTGACCTGACCCACTGTATAGACAGCATTCCGTCAGTGGGAGAGCTTCTCCCTCAAACATAATCCAGTTCCCGAGGAAGTGGTATCTAACTACACTGACAGGAGACCTTAGAGCAGGGGTGGGGAATGTCCGACCCGCGGGCCGTATAAGGCCCGCGAAATCATTTGGTCTGGCCCTGGCAAGGCAACCGCATTCGGCGGTGGCGCGGTTTCACGGTGGCGGCGGGGTTTCGTGGGGGGGCAGTGCCCGCCGCTGAAACCCTGCCGCCGTTTGCCCCTTTTTGGCGGCGGCGCGGGGAAATTCGGCGGCGGAATTGGTGGCAAGGTGTGCCTTGCGAACCACCCAGCCGTCTTCCGCGTACCACCATCAGGCTAATTTTTAAGTTGATAATTTTGTATGGCCTGCGAATGATGTTATAAATATCCAAATGGCTCTTGGCAGAAAAAAGGTTCCCCACCCCTGCATTAGAGCATCTTCACTAAAGTGCTACAGCAGCGCAGCTATGCCCTTTCCACATTGTGTAGTTTTGCCCTTTCCACATTAAGTGTAGTTTTACCCTTATTCTTCAGCTCATGGAAGAACACTAGTTTATATATCCAAACATTTAAGGTGGTTTTGTTTAAAAAAAACCAACAAATTTTATATGCTGTTTTGTGTGTTACCATACTAGTGCAGCTTGACAGAAATCATGAGCAGCAATATCATTCACCATTTCTAACATACTAAAAAGTACAACTAATAAGAATCTGAAAATATTAAGCTATACAATTACTTAAATGTATTCAGTTACAGTGTAGTCTCCTAGATAGCAAAAAGATGGATCAAATCTAGTGTAAAGACTATTTAGTTGTAAATCAACATGTTTTAATGGTTTTGTCAACCAATGAGAGTGCACCTTTCCATATAGAAAATAACTGAAGTGCAAATGGAAAAGTTGGTTAAAACTGATGATTTAATTCAAGGCTTTTCCGCTTGGTGATTTAAATCAGTATTTAAATCAATCTACCCTGCCAAATAACTCCTCTTTTGCCACTGTTAGCAAATGTTAAACTGATTTCATTTAATATAAAATGAAAAATTGAATAGGCCTTAAACTTTATATTCTGAGAATGATTAGAGGAAGGGGATTTTTCCTGTCAAGTCTGGAAGATCTCCACCATTTTCAATGTCCAGAGCAGCAGCCCATATTCTAAAGTCCTTCAGAGCCCATCACTTCCATTCCTTGATCTGGTGGAGTAACTACTATTAGTGAAGTACAGTTTCCTCTTTTCCCAAATGTTACTGGTCCATGAAACAAGCAATACAGTTCAACCCCAGTTCTTTGAAACTGCAGTGTAATAGCATTATTGCTGAGTTTTTTGTAAGATGTTGTGGCAGGGACAGGTTATAAAAAAAGTTTGAATTCCTGCTATATAGCATACCATATTTTCCAGTCCACTGTGGCAGTAACTAGGAAAGGGAGGAAATTTATTTTCCCTTTCGTAAAAAACCCCAGGTACAATGAAATATAAATATCCCAAATCATGAACATTAAAGTGTTGTCTTAAGATCTTAATTCTTTTATCTTGACAAGTTTTTTTCATTAACTTTAGTTTTTTTAAATATTTGGGATTTAGTCAGCTAGAACTGAGTTACTACGCTAAATGTTAAAATGAACTCTGTTTAATTTTTTAAGCAATATAATATACTTTTCTGGCTATTGCATTGCATATATTCAGTTACCTTGCAGTGGTGACAGGGCTACTGTTTCAGAAATCAAAATTTACTTTTGAAATAAACATCCCAAGGCATATATTTTCTGTGCACTTTAAAATGTTCAGTGTAGTACTTTTCTGTGGTGTTACAAGTGATCATGTATTGTATCAGTAAAATAGATGGTAGGCGGTTATCTGCTGGAGAACCTGTAGCTTTTGGGGAAGCTTGTATCACATTTGATGGGCAATTATACAGGTAAGTCCTAAATGTTCTCTAGTTTTCTGGCTTGTCTACATGGGAGGGTTTAAATTGAATTGAGTTCAGTTAATTTGGTTTGAAAACACCTGCATGTTCATGATGCAATTCATTATAGCACACTAACTCTGCGTGAACTCTGGAGTCCACTTTGCTGTGAAGCGAGGTAATCTGGTTTGTTCATGTGCATACAATGCTGCTGCCAACTATCCTGGCAATCTTCCAAGGGCTATCTCATATTGCTTTGCGGGCAACCAGTCTAGTTACCCATGTGCCCAGCTTGGCTCTGAGGGTCAAGCTGATTTTGTCCCCTCTCCCGTTCATAAGCTGGCACACAGCCAGATTTTGTCCATTTGCTCCTGGAGTCCATTTTATCACAATAGCTGTTATAATACTCCAGATGTCCTATATATGCCTGGAGCAGATGCTTTGAGCCATGCTGAGACCCTGGATCTAATTCCATCTGGGGAAAAGCATCAGAGCAAGAAGCTCTTGTGGCCAGCCACTGGCATAACACTCACTATAGGAATTTTTTTTTTTTTTTTTTTTTTTTTTTTTTTTTTGTATTTATAAATGGTTTATTAATCATTTAGCACCGTTACAAACACCCCAACTCAGAAAGGTAGCTAGAGATACTACAGAACGTACATCTGCACATCCATATACTCACCCCATTCCTTGTAGAACAACCTGAAATGTTAGCCATTATCTTTCTCATGAGCTCCCTCATCACCAGTGGCCATTATTTTGGTATCTCCTAAGGACTACATCTCTCCCCGTGCGTCCTCCCACCCCTAGGCTGGGATGTAACTTTTATAATACACTGACGCCATTATATTTTATACATATTCAGTAGAGGATTTTTCCATTTTTCTTATTTGTATTTCCTTCCTTACTGATGTTGGAATGTTCTTCTCCTATAGGTTAGTATCTTAATAATTTTAACTTACACATCAGTTTGTTACCATGGCCCTATTGTGTTTAAATGTCTGCGGATATAGCTTGTGTACCTGTTATGTACGTTAACTTGTTGCCATGACACTTTTCTGGTTGAATCATGTATCTTTACATATGGTCAGAAATTCTCTTTAAACACACTATTTTTAGTTCCCCAATAGTTGGGGTTTTCCGTTGGGCCATTTATTTGTTCAAGGTTTCTGTTCAAAGTTTATAGGCCTTAAGCCTATAAACTTGCTAAAGTTAATGTCTTACAGGAAACAAGCCTTTGCATTGCTGTTAAATATAATGAAAAGCAGTAAGTGTAATAAAGGCAAGCTAGCCCTATGGGCTACAAGAAAAAGTGATGCAGAGGTAATTCTTGAAGGCAATACAAAATCAGTATGCCCTGTTGCAGTGCATGTTACTGTTAAGTCAGTAGGCAATTTAGTATTGCACACCAGCCCCCAGCCCCTGGACAATACAGGCTACTGGAAGCAACAGTAACTCCTCCCCTCTGTACCGTTGTAGCACTGTTCCCAGAAGGTGTTCCCCTCCAGATCCCAGTTCAAGGAACAGTGGTCACCTGGGACCCCAACTACTTCGAGCTGCCCTGTTGCCCCGTGTAACTTCGGATCTCAGCACTCCAATGAGGAAGTCCCACAAACCGGAAGAGGCAGAGCCAAGGCATATACTCACCTCTGACTTTAAGACCTCCCCACCCACACGCACTCTTGAGTTGTGTCCTGCACTACTCTGTTGCACTTTGCTGTTTTGTTTCATGGCTGGTTAATGAAAAGGTTCTTTGTAATTAGATAATTGTTTTTTGTATGTTTAGTAATTGTCATTTTTCATTTTTGTTTCAGTTGAAGGTTCATTTGTTTGTTACATAATTCTTTAATAATAAGACCTTAAAATTTTATTCATATGGAGTCAGCAGTTCATATTACATAGAAGCTTGCGCTAATTCACAAGATTTTTACAAACATGCAGGCAAAGACACAAGGTGTGAGGGGACTGCCACAATGTTGCACTTTCACCACCCATAAAACAACTCTAAACTAAAGGAAAAACTCCACCCCTTCATGAGTTAAAAGCTGGATGTGCAGCTGCACAATTTCAAGCCATAGATTCAAAATAAGAGCAACAGGCATCTCTGACAACATTTCTCTGGCTGTTTGCATTTTGTATGACGCTGTGCTGATTGCCGCTTAAACCTCTGAGCAAATCTCCTCATCACAGCCTCCCACCCATTGCGAAGGCTTTCTCACTTACTCTCACAAATATTGTGCACAATACAGCATGCTGCTGTGAACTTTAAGTTTTTTTTTATGCTGCTTCCAACCTATTCCACATCAAGCACTATCTCCCTTTCAAATAGCCAGATGCACACTCCATTGTCCTTTTGCAGCTACTGAGTTGGTAGTTAAACAGTTTCTTTCTTCCTTCCAATCAAGTGGCCTGTGAATGCTTCTTTAGTTAATAAAATAAAGCCAGAGTTATAAGCCTGGATCTCTCAGGATAACCAGGGCAGTGTCTACATGGGCAAACAGTCCTTTTTCCACTGATTTAAATAGTGCTGAGTTTTGAAAGATCCTAGCATCGTAGACCCTTCCAGACCACCCAGCATTTGTTTGTTAACCGGCAAGCCTTTGGAGCACGATGAAGCAACACCCCTTTTTGTTTATAAATTCTGAGCTCTGGTATGAGGGTGAAAGGGCAAATAATAGATTCTTGGTTCCCCTCAATTGCTCCAGTACAGTTTGGGAATTCCATGCATGCAAAGCCATCAGCCTCCTGAGTGTTAGGGAGCTTTATAACCCAGATCAACAGTATCTTATCTGTGGCATCACACATTTGCATGACAGTGGCCCCAATGGTCCATCTTCCCATGCAGACTGAGTTGGCTGAGCATTGGTAGCAGACCTGATAGTAGTTGCAGCCGGTTTCTTCATGGGTATGGGGCACTGCATTTTCCTAAGCCATCATTGCAGCTCCAGGTTTAGTTCAGCACATATCTCCAAAAAGGTTGCCTTTGTCATCCTGAAATTTCTGCCTCTGCTGGTCATTCCAGGTCTGCAGAACTCTTTTCTTATCTGTACAGGTTTTCTGAGCCTAGAAATGGCTCCTGTAGGAGCAGTTGCTTGGTTTTGTCATCTTCCTTATCCTCATACCACTTCCTCTGCCACCACTAAAGTGCCTGCTGCTGCTGCCATCACATCATCTGCTTGGTGGAGCAGTGAGTGAAGTCCAAAACATAGCTATATTAACCATAGGTGCAGGAAATTCTTCATTAGTTGTGCACTTTATGAACTTGGTTAACAATTTCCTGCATACTTTCAGTATGATTTTTTTCTTCAAAGGTTCATGACTTGGGTAAATAGAAACATTATTCTTAATGACAGTCAAATGCATTTTTCCTGCAAAAATTGTGGCTTTAAACTCACAACTGCTTTGGCCTTAGAACTCTTAAAAAGCAGATTTTTTTTCCTTTGATCCCACAGAAAGTGGAAAAAACTTGCTAGACTATTGCACTGCAGCATACAATAGTGGTGTTGCAGTGCTAGCCCCCTCTAATGCTAAGACAGGTGATCCACACCAGTAATCACAGAATACTGTAACCATAAGTAAAGTATTGTGACCAAGATGCCAAGATATTCACTCTTCAGTGCAACATAGAGCTTTTCCTCAGTAGTTTCATATTATAGTTTCATTTCCTTTGATAACTTCAAGGTCTTTTCCCTTATCTCTCCTTTCCAAGCAATTGAGGATCATGCATGTAAAAATGATGACAAGGAAGTGGTATAGATCGAAGGCTGATTTTATATGAAGACTAGTTCAGTGCTTCGCCATTAGAAATAGTTATATAATCTAGCTAAATGTATATGTAAACTCAAATTTAACAAACATCTGCAAATGTAGGAGCAAACCCTGAATAATTGTAGGAGGGGCTGGTAGCACTGCCTATTAAGGTTCTCTGACAATCTGATTATTTTAAATAATACTGGATTCACTGCGTAATATAAACCTGTAGTTCCAGGGAGTATTATTTTTTCTTCTCTTGGCTGTTTAAAGGCTGGAGGAAACAATATGTAGGTCTGGTTTAGTAGATTCATTTTTAGAAGTTGGATTTGAATTACCTTTATTGAGCTTCAGGTTTGATATATTTAATTCTAGACTGGCTTTGTTCCTGAAGGAACATAAATCATTCCAGTCTTTACTTTTCAAATTTTTTAAAAACTTTTTCCCAGTGGTTCACTAAGTATACTTTAAGATTGAAATTAAAACAAATTATAACTGCTACTTCGGGTTGCCTATTGCATCTGAACACAAATTATTGATGTTAACAGCTTGTTGCGATTTGACTATGGAGTCAGTAAAGCAAAAAAGAACAAGAGAGTCTGGTGGCAAAATAAAGTGAGCTCTCAAAAAATTGACCATTTCATCTGGATTGGTAATTCTGCATCTGTTTTCTGCTCAAATTGTAAGTCTTTTTTTCCTCTTAAGGGTGGGTGAGTGTAGAGATTACAACAATGCATATTAATAGATTAATTGATTAAAACTATGGGATAGGTGTGTATTTTAAGGTGGTTTTAAGAAGGAATTTAATTCAGTTTTGAGATTGACTTTTGAATTAGAAAGATGATTGAGGTCTTTCAATAGGCATATATGAAGAACAGTGGACCCATTTACTAAATGCACCTTTATATTTTTCTTATGACTTTTTAAAATATTTGATGCAGTATGAGTTTTTGAAAGTTCATTTTTGCGGTATGGTGGAAGGAATTGGTGAGAACTTAGGAGTAGTCTTCACTTATGCATTTGAATCCATCAGATTCAAGGTCTATTGCAAAAGAATTTTTGGCTCCATCCAGGAGCCTCAGACAGGTGTGGATGTTGCTACATTATTAATTTCACATTTTTCCTCCTCTGTGCCTCAATTGCTGAGAATCTTAAAAGCTGCTGGTCAAACCCTCCAGAAATGAAAGGTAATGCTTCTTTCTTGACTTTATAGTAGTAGTAAACCAGCCCACACCCTTCAGAGAGCACACTTGCATTTCGCAAAGTTCTAAATATTTTAAATCAGGGTAGTCATTTTCATTTTGGTTCTATTTAAAACAAAGGAGAAATACTGTATGTGCCAAGCAGCCAAATTTGTAGAGAATTTCTAAAACGGAGAGTCTTCAAACTAAAAAATCCTTTGTTAATTTAAGGAATTACATGCAATTATGACTAACCATGCATCAACAATGGGCAATATCCACTGACAATGTTGAGCCAAACTTCCTTTCCATTTTTTAAATTCATTAAGTCAAGACTTCCTTTAAAGTTAGTTTTTTTTTAATTGATAAATTGTACCATACAAAATCCTACTTGCACTTTTGTTGACTTACCCAGCATCTCATGTTAACAATTTTCAATACACACTAGTCTGAAAGTTTGAGACAGCTAATTTAACTCTTGATCTCTGGGTGTGAGAAGAGCTGGTCTGGTATCTGGAAGTTCTGGAAATATAAGTATAGAACTTGCTGTTTGTCAGGTACAAGGACAAGTTAGAGTATCTATGTACTGATTGCATTAACAATGTGCACGATAGTTTTCAGCATTCTGTGTTGTGTTAAAAGTAGCAGATGGTGTCATCTCCACTCTCAGGGAAAGAGTGAACATTTTTAGCTTCTTGTAAAATTCCCTCATTTAAAGTGCTTATCTCTGCACCAGAATGAATATAGATTTTTAATTTTCTGTGTTGGCTGATGTAGCTCTTGGCTTATCTGTAGAGAATTCTTTAGGATGTTTTCTTACAGGAAATGTGGAACTGGTGAAAACAAGGAAAGGTGGTTTTTTTTTTTTTTTTTTTTTTTTTTGTTTGGTTTTTTTTTTGGTAATTACATGGCATGGATTTTTTTAATGGTCATATTAAAGAACTAGTAGCCAGTAGGACCTTGTGTGCTAATTATCATGAGTCTGACTGAATTTGACAATAGGCTAGATGTGGCCTGAAATACAAATAGGTTAGCCACCATTTTTTGAAAATTGGGTGGAAACCATTAGTCTTTATTTTTTTTAAATTATGTATCTGGGGTGAGTGCCCTGATGATAAATTTTCAGAGCTGAACATTTGTATATAATTTGCATTCTTGTATTAGGGATTGTTTCTTAGTGGTTGGTTGTTTTGGAACTACAAAAGAAAAAAATAACATGATTTTTTTTTTTTTTAAATTCCTAATTAAAAATATATGTAAGCCTTTAGAGCCCAAGAGAAGCTTCCACCATCTTCTTTGCATAATCTTGAGCTGATGTTTTCTTAAGGCAACACCTTTTTGTAAACACACACAATTTTAGTTTACTACTTTAGTTCTAAGGTGACTGACTAGCTTAAGAAAACTCGAACGAACTTCCAACTTGTCTAGTTAAACTACTTGTAAGATTTTGAAATTGTTAATGACATTTAGTATTTAAAGAGGTATTTTCAGGAATCTTAGACTTACAATTGAGTATGAAGTAGTCTTTTTTTTTTTTTTTTTTTTTTTAATTAAAAAACAACCCCCAAACTACATGAAAACTTGAATGTCAGTGAACTCTTCAGTTTAAATCAACACAAATATAAATACTTATAATTCTTTGTAAATGCCTGTAGCAATTAATATCCCTGACAGTGTTGGCAATCCCATGTTGCAGTAAAATGGTGGTGTATGAGACTCTGAAAGTTAAATAGGCTTCCTGATTGGCTAGAATTAAAAGCGAATCTGAACCATGATTTAAATTGGAACAGTGTCTAACCAGAGTTCAAATATGGTCCAAAGCCCAACAGTCTCTTTTCAAGCTCTGTCTTGTCTTTGACTTTACAGTGAATAAGATTAAAAAAATAAACTGTCTGAAGAACAATTTGGGGCATTTAACTTTTTTTAAAACTTTAAGCTAACTTCATTCAAAATATGATTTTCTTAACTATTTTATGCATGAGTGTACTTCAATATTTTTAGTCTCAAATCTGAATGATTTTCGGTTTTCTTGTTTTCTAGTAATGCTATAGTACCGCTTCAACCTTTCAAATCTTGATTTGGAAACAGTTTGGATCAAAAACTCCATTGCTGATGCATTAAAGAGGAATAGATCACTGCGGTGTTAAATGAAACAAGAATTGGATAGGCCAGGTGCGTCTTTCATACGAATAGGATTGAAAACTACATTACTCTGAGTCATAAATTCTGCACGAGTGACAGAGTTCTTCTGGATGGAGGTAGACATGATTGTTTTAAGGTCTGATCTTTTTGAACCATTGGGATTGGAAATGAATACTTTCCAGTTGCATCAAGCAACCTAAATAGGGCTAAATAGTAAATAGTCATTCTTACCTTGGCAGCACAGGGATAATTACTAGACTGCACTTTAATGTCTTTTGGGGGATGGGTGTGGTATCTGAAGGGATGCATGTACATCGATGTTTTATCCTTCTGGGAGATAACAGGTCTAAAAGTCCAAGGATAATTACTGCATAAACCATCAATCGGTGACCGCTGCAACTTCTTCCCTTGGGCTCAGCCTCAACACCTGTTCAGATGTGTTTAGGCCAGTCTACACTTAAAACTTTTGCCAGTATAGTAATGTTGGTTACGAATGTGAGGTTTTAAAGAAATTTCTATACTAGCAAAAGTCCTAATGTAGATGCAGTTATATCAGCAAAAAGTGCTTTTGCCAATATAGCTTATTTCACTCAGTGAACCAGTATAATCTCTGCTGTCAAAAACACGTCTTTGCTGGTATAAGCTGTGCCTACACTAGGAGGAGGTTTTGCAAGTATGAGTACATACTGGAAGCCTTTTCTTGTGTAACCTGGGACTTAAAAAATACAGGAAAAGGATGCAACCTTTTTTCCCTGTACTCACCTTCAGAAAAAAATCCCAGTAAGACACTACATAGGAAGACCTATGTCCACCTTTCTCTCCCTACTTCCTCAAGTTTGCTCTGTTGCTGAGGGGGCCAGATTTCTTCTTATATCCCCACCTAGTTGGTGGCCTCTCCCTTCATCTGTTTAGGTCATGAGATGTAGAAAGAGAAAAAGTAGTGGCAAAGGTGGGTTCATTTGTTAAAAATGCTAAAGACTAACTGTTTGAGGAAGAGTGCTTGCCCTAAATCAACTTAGTGTGCTCCAACATTATTAGTTTTCACCCAACTGTTGGCTCGTATAAATGGAACGAAGCTGCTTATGTCACACTGTATGAGCATGCACACACATACTAGCAGACGTTTGGTCAGGATGATGTTTATGTGCTGCTTTGCTTTCTTCATCTTAAAACTTCCCTAGGCTATATCAGTCCGCACCTTCTGTTGTAGATAGCACGTCATGCCAGTCAGTTCTTGTTAATGATAGCAGGAAAGAAATCGCTGCTAGGGACGGTTTCTGGGATAAAATTGATCTAAATGAAAAATCACTTATCTGAATGGTTACTACTAAAAAGAAAGCAAAAGCTCTAGTTGCACTTTAAAGTGAACCAATTTTGTTTTCTTGACATTGGTTACCTACAGGCTTGGACTTGCTTCTATTTCATATGTCAGTATTTTATTAGTGATGATAACCCATACTCTTCCTGAAACACAATAATTCAACTTTTTAAATCTGTAAAAATAGAAACGCCATAGCTAGCTCTTAACTAGGGATGTGCATGTGTGTTTGTGAAATTGGTACCGAAACAGTTTCATTTTCACCAATAGTTTAAAAAAAAAAAATTAAACATTCTCCTTCTTGAGGCTAATCATACTTAAAAATGTCTGCAGTGAATTCTCACTTTGAATGAAAGATTTAAGTTTTGAACATTCAGATTTATTATAGTGTTTAGAAAAGGCAGTCCAACATATTACTGCAGTATGTAAAAATATCAGACGTGGTTGTGAAAAAACCTGAGATCTGTGTGAGTACTGCAATGTGAAGGAATGACCTTAGCTTGAGCTACAAGGATTTCAGCAGCCAACAGGAAATGATGAAATGTGCACTGAGAGAATTCTGCTTGTGGAACTGGAGGTCATAACAGAGCTGTGTGGAGAAAAGACAGGTACTGAAACAGATCTGTGAAGTTATGCAACAGAGCTTGGCATCTGGAAGAAAAATGTGAGTTACTTAAGGTGTACATTTTATTAAGGTAGACCTTATGCAAACTGCATGTTTAATGAATTGTTAAACAGTTTTATTTTTTTCAGAACCTACTAGGTTTCGGCTGCTTAGTAGAAACAGTTTGAAAATATTTTGGCTGAACTGAATGGATATTTAGCTAGCAGCTTGAAACGAATACTGTGTGAGTGTTTTGTAAAACGATACGTTCTGTTAATAAGGTCGTGTATTAGCTAAAATCCATTGAATCATTCTTTCACTTTATCAATATGGCGATCATACTACTTGTGGTGGTGATTGTGGATTTATGCTTTTGCTTAGCATTGTTTATGTTTTTGTAAGTACTTTTATAGAAAGGTGCTTATATTTTATGATATATGCTCTGCCAGAAATGCTGTCAAGTAAGGTATACTCCGGTATCTTGAAAGAGTTTTCATCTCTGAGGCAATACCTTTATATGATCTTCCAATTCCCTTTGTAATCTTATACAATCTTGGAGTATTGATGTCATTCTTCTTTCAGTTAGAAAAGCAGACAGTTACTTTGTCAAGATTGCTGTAAATGCTGTTTTATGCCTTGCTGCTAGGGAATATGCAAAATTCGTGTCCCCGTCTTATTCTGCAAACTTTACTACTTACCCTCCCAACAAAAACAAACCAAAAACCCAACCTTAGAGGGGCTAACAGCATAACTGTCATGCTTTCAACTACCACTGGCTGTAGTGCAAGAGTCCTAATGCTACTTTCAAATCCGAGTTTGCTACATGGCAAGATGGGATAAAGTACTGAGAAACCAGTTTTTAATATTTAGCCTGCATAAATGTTGTTGTAACTAGAGACTTACACTGGATTAAGATTTTTGACATAAGGTTTGATATGTGCACAACTGTGTAGCTTACTATCCCTTTCAATTACCCCAGAAAAATCAATAGTTGAGCTGTTTCTTAATGCCATGCTTTAATTTATAACAAATGATATGGGATAAAAATTAAACAGTGGTACGCTTCCAGAATTCTGTACTTCTGTAAGTTAATAGATTTAAGATATAGTATGTCTTAGTCTTACTTAGCAGAATTTTTTGAGAATAGTTTCTGTGTGCACAGTTAAAATGACTCTCTGCTTCAGAGAAATTTAATGTTAATATTTGGAGCATCCAAATTGATTTAATTTCTTTCAATACCAAGTTGCCTGAAAGTTACTGACTGGTAAATGCTTTTCAAAGGTAACCTGCATAGAGTGGGAAATAGTCTTTTTTTTTTTTTTTTTTAATCCCTTTTTGCTGCTTTATGACATAAAGGTGGCCTGAAAGGTTTCAGTTCCAAGAATTCTGCTTGGTTTTTCATGTTGCTTCCAACATTAAGTTCAGTCAGATTGGAAGGCTTTTACAGGAGAAGCAGCGAAATGGGTGATATCACAAGAGCCAAGGGAGTGAAAGTTGAGCAATTGAATTGGGAAGGGATTTTTCATCATACTGTCGAACATTTTTTAAGCACCTGTTTAATTTTAACAACTAACAGTTTAAATAAAATAGTACCTTCAATTAAGGTACTAAAACTCAAATTCTCCCTGAGACCTCCCAGAAGTCCTTCAGCAAAAACAAGGAAGGACAGTTGTGATGTATCTGATATTTCTAAAGTAAATAAGCAGTTAAAAAAATCCCAAGACTTTTAAGGAAAGCCTTCAAGTTTTTTTTTTAATAAAAAAGAAACTAACTTAAAAAAATTCTGTGCGGATCACCTTTGAAAGAGCTACAATAATGCAATATCTTTTACTATACACCCTGTACTTTTTTTAATCTTGTAATTTGAATATCTTAATCTTTGCTGATAGACATCTAATTTTCATACCAAATTTCAGATTTCAAAGGGGTATTGCTCAAATGAAAGTATTAGGGCATGTCATCTAAATAGATAATAGGCATATCTATCTTTTCTAATTATACATGTGCTCATACACACACTCTATTCATATACATATACATGTTTAATTCTTTGGATACTGTGTGAACACATCCCACCCTTTCATTTGACTGCCGGAATAGAAAATGTAAGTGTTCTAAAAAAATGTAATATAGGTTGGAATGACTGGGGTTCTGGTGAGTGTTCAGATTTTTTTGGGGTGTAGAGAGAGTATAAGAGGAAAAGGAGGAACTAATCAGCTCTAATCAACAACCATATTTAGCAAGAATTTTATCCGTTTAAAATTCTGTCTGCTCTTACAGAAAATTATAGTGCTGAATAACTAAAAATTATACAACAAACTGAAATATTCCTCTCTCCCTTAAAAAAAGTAAAGACAAGTTGGAAATAATTTTAAACTTCCTTGTTGCCAATGTTTCAGATTACTGAAATGGAAAATTGACTACAGTTTCAAATTACTATTAATTATTTAGGTTGTCTCTTTCACTTTTTTGCATTTCACTCGGCTTGGTCAAAAATGTTTACTTTTGTTTAGCTCTTTTGCATTAGCTGCAATATTAGAGTGTTTTAAATCAAAATGGTCACTTTGAAAATTAAAAATTACATTGCAGGGAGTCTTGTAACAGCCTTTGGTTAAAAACTTAAATATAAACAAAACAGAAACGTAATATTTTGGGCCTAATTACCCAACAAATTGGCTGTATATTTTCATGGTTCCTATTATAGCAGCAGAAGAGCGTTGCTGTCAATGTGGGAGGGCTGCTTGTCTCCTAATTCCTCGACTTCATCCTGTTGCATTTGCCACGAGGTTTGATACCCCTTTCTGTATTCTCTGGGACTTAATGAACTTCTTAATTCAAAAGCAATGTAGTTGTCCACAGCAGGAGCTGAACCTACCACATAATAGCTGCTCTTACGACTCTGACTTAAGAAGGTGCCTTTCCAAAAATCCTGTAGAGATGTGTGGACTGGGAAGCATGGGCTAGCTTGATGGCAGAAGTGGGTAACTCTACATTCAGTGTAAGCCCAGGGGTTAAATTCGGGCTCAAGCCTAACCCAAATCATGCTAACTCAGGGCTTGGACCAAAGGTCCCAGGACCCCATAGGTATTGAGGGTCTGAGCCTGAGTGAAGCCTGACCCACCGTTCAAGACCTATTGCTTTGCAGTGTAAATGCAGCCACACTGGACTTGTGCTCTGCCAGAAGTATCCCACAAACTCAGGGGCAGACTTTCTTTGTTGTCTGGACAGTCAAGTTTTCCCAAAGCGCACCATAAACAAAGAGCTAGAGTAGCTACTTTTGGGAGGACTCTAGGAAATCTGCGATATGAGTGGTTGGACTTGGCCCTGCATAATGCAGTGAAGATTGGGACCCAGGGTTCAACAATTCCTAACCTGGATTTACAAATGAGTATAGACACTCAAACCATATGTTAACAAACCCAGGGTCTTCTAACTCAAATTCTGCTAAGGCTGGGTTTACATTGCTGTGTAGACATACCCAGTGTTTCTTTCAGGCCACGCTCTCTGGAATGTGTGCAGTCTACTATGATAGCAGCTTAGTAGAGACTTCAACTTTTACTCTAAATTTTTAACTTTCTATACCCATAATTTTACATTTTTCTACTAGTTTTTATTTGTTTTTTGTAAAATATTATGCTTTTTTCTAGAAACTGCACCTACAAGGAAGCTGCTACAGGTAACATAGGATATAGACATAACTATGTGAATGTTGGTATAAAACTTCAGGCAGTGAACTCTAGATAGTACTGCTTTTTGTTAACATTTAAGCTTCAGAAAGCTTAGAGCAGGGGTGTCAAACATATGGCTTGCGGGCAGCATCCGGCCCACAAACCTTTTTGATCCGGCCTGCGTCCGGCCAGTTTTTTTGAGATGTGCTGCCACCCAAAGTGAGGGCATTGGCACTTAAAGAGATTTCTCTGCCTACGGCATTGCCGGTTTAAGAGTCTGTGAAATGTCTTAAAACGTCGATGCTGGATGCAGAGAAATCCCTTAAAGCGGCAATGCACTCAGTCTGGCAACACAGCCCCCCACAAAATCCCGCTGTCGAAAACGGCTGATGCCGCGCCGCCGAAAGGAGAAGATGGCCCGAATTTTTCGGCGGAGGGTATTGTATGGCCCCTGTGAAGTGCAGTTCATGAGAATTTGGCCCGTCACCATCAGTGAGTTTGACACCCCTGGCTTAGAGGCTGCTGTGTCACATTTAGCAAAGGCAAGCTACAGTATGTTAAGCTATTCTTGTTCGTTAGTTGGCAGACTGTAGCACAGTTTCTGTGCCTTTGGAAGGCTTCAAAAACATAGAATCAGTTCAAAATACTTTTGAAATAAATTTTTGGGAGAAGTTTCTTTGTAATGACTAAATTAGTAAGTCTCTGACTACCTTAAATCAGGTTGAAATGCTAGAAATTGTGCTTGATGATGAAACATGAAAAAAATATTTGGGTCATCAATGGCAAATATATTAAGAAAGTTGTTTTTAAACTTAGGAATGTTTTTAGTTTCATATGTTAATCAAATAATATGGGAACTCTTGTTTGGTCTAACTCTATGCATGTATTTTCCTGCAAGTGAACTACTTTTTACATGTGGTTTATCTGTCCTTTTTCCTGGCCACTGCATTGTGTAGTTTGTAGACATCAACATTCAGTATTCTTCAAAGTATGGCCAATAAGTGGAGTTTAATTTTCATTATTGAAAAAATCAAACAGCATTCAGTAGTCTATCTAAAAAGACCCTGTGCACATAAATGAATGTACGTTTCAATCGTCACTTGGAAGCAAACCAGTTTTCTAAATTGGAGCTTTAGCCTACTGACAATGCGTAGGGGGACATACACTGCGTCAGTTTCCAGATATACAGACTCAAATTCCTAGTAAGTATGAAGTCTATTTGATAGAGAAATCAAAGATGGAAAACTTGGAGGAACTGAGGGCAGAGATGAGGAAAACTTGTCTTTCTCTCTCCCAGTACCGTGTGTGTGTGTGTGGGGGGGGGGGACGGACGGACAGAGAGAGACTGAGAACTAAAAAGTGATTTAAATGTAGATTTTGGAGTTTTGCAGACCAACTGTAGTGTCATTTTCTACCCATTAAACAAGAACACTTCTGATTTAGTGGTTGGATAGTTTTGATTCAATACTTCGTGTTGATAAGTGACTTTGCATCATGGATTGTTCTGCAGGGGAATCCTTGAGGGCATCTCAATAATGCTTTTGCTAAGAACTGCTGATTTGACGAGAAGCATCATTGATCAGGGAACCGTGCTGCAGTACTGGACTTCCAGATATCAAATATACTCCAGAGAGTTAATATATCTGCTTTTAAAACATAATAAATACAAACTTTTGTAATATAATAGTAGCTTACGTCTCAACCTTTTAATTTAATTTTAGTTCCAAATATTTATCTGACTTATTCTCCTCATATGAAAAATCAGATTCTGTTTAAGTGCGGAGGTTGTGTTAAGCAGTGTTTCTCAGACTTTTTGATACCAGTGACTGGCTTGCTGCTTTCCTAAAGCGTGTCAGGGAGATCTCAGACACTGGCACCAGTCCACGGACTGGTAGTTGAGAAACACTGGCATAAAGGAATGGTGGGATGGCAGTGTTAAGTACTCTCAAAAACCTCATTGGCCTGAAA
Organism: Emydura macquarii macquarii; assembly: GCF_026122565.2. NCBI lineage: Eukaryota > Metazoa > Chordata > Testudines > Chelidae > Emydura > Emydura macquarii. Next base: position 8,895,611 of record NW_027132342.1, on the reverse strand, counting down.
AACACTAGCAATCCAAGTTCATTTGTGGTTCAGCTAATGAATCTGACCTTTGCAGACAGTACTGCATTCATTTGTTTTATAAAATGTGTTGTCATCAGTCAGCCATGGAAACTAATCTTCCGTAGGTTGATATTTTATGTCCTAATATACCTAAAACTGCTGCACCTAGGTCAGATCTTGTATTGGGCAGAATTATAATTATCTGCACATGGTATATAAATATGCATGTTTGAGTTTTTCTTTACATGTGCCAGAAATATCACTTGAGCTCAATATTCTCAGTTTATAGTACATTTGCTACTTCTATAGTGCTGTAATCCTTGGTGTTCACTCTAAATAGCTCTAGCTGTACAGAAAGCTATGTAGGTATTTCTTTTTGGGATTTAATTTACAATGACTGTCTTGTCATATATTGTCAGCTAAAATGTAAACAAAATTGATGTCTGCTGCAAAAGAAATACTTAGGCCTATGTTTTCATGGAATTTATTGTGGTATAGAAGTTGAAGATACTGTCAAAGTTTAGTACAATTAAACTACATCTTAGTAGATTTGTTTTCATCAGTGCTGGGTCAGATTTGTTTCAATAACTTCTGCTGCTCATGTTTGTGGATGAATAGGAAGGGGTTGGCAGAGAAGCTCATGAGTGGGAATTGCTGCAGTGAAGGAAGTACAGAGGAAAGAAAAGATGTGCAGAGAGAGGGAAGAGAAACAGGAGGAGGATGGAGAAGGAAGAGAGCAGAAATGGTGACTGTGAAAGGGAGTACATTTTCTTACTGAATGACACTGACAATATGGTATTGAACAAATAACTAATATACTCTCAGGGAATTCTGCAGCAAAAACTTTACAATTCTGTGCACAATATTTTAAAATTCTGCAAAATCCTGCATATTTTATTTGTCAAAATAACAGAATATAATCACTTTGAGTAATTAATTTAAACTACAATACAGAAACATATTTCCCGCACTTCTCAGAAGTAAAGGCTTGGGGAATCGGGGTAATGGAGATGCTGAGGAATTTGGAAGGAGCCTGAGAGTGAATCTGGAAGGTGGTTGGGTGTGGGTGGCAGACGTATGGAACTTTTTTTTTTTTTTTTTTTTTTTTTTTTTTTTTTTTGGGGTGGGGGGTGGGGGGGAAGGATTGATAGGGAGTTGGAGGAGCTTCCCCCATGCAGACTCTGGCTGACCTCCTAGCCTCTCATATTCAGTTACGCACATCTGCCCCCATCCCCATGTGGCCCTGCACCCCCACGCCCACTCAGCACCCTGCTCGAGTCTGTCCCCCCACTAGGCCTTCTGAACCCTAGTCTGTGACCCCCCAGCAGCCCTGTGTGCCCCGCTCTCTGTCCCCCCCCATCCCATGCCTCCTCACCTGGCCCTGCGGGCAGGGTGCTGTGAGGAATGCAGCCTTTCCTCCTCCATATCAACAGCTGGCTGTGTTTTCTGCAGAGAGGGAAAAAAAATTTGCAGGGGACACGAATTCTTGGCCTGCGCAGTGGCACAGAATTCCCCCTACTAGTAAATAGTTCAGTTATTATATAAAGGCCATAGTCTACCCTTGATTTTTGTACAAATTTCCCATTGACATTGGTGGTTGTCCTGGTATAGATTGAGAATGCCATGGAGTCCAAATGTATAACTTGGCATATACTTGACAAAATTAAAAATGGAATTGAACCCTCTACCCAGTACTTAGCATTTTATACCACTTTGTATATTCAGTGTACAAGTCTCATAGGCTTCACTTGCAGTTGCAGAAGCATTAAGCATGTACAAACCTGACCAGTATGTCTAAAGTTAGGCACCCATAAAATAAGCAGCAAACACTTAGTGGCCACCTGTGAAAATGTTGGTGTAAGTAACTTCCCAGTATCACATAGGAACTATGTGGCAGGATTCAGTTCTCCAGAGTATCAGTCAAGTGCTTAGATCACAAGAGGAATCCTTTCCTGAGCTCTGTGCATCCAGGACACTGAAAAAAGGCAGGGGGAAAAAACCCCACTGATCATATAATTAGACTATATCATAATGCATAAGCACAAAGGGGCTGAATTATATTTGCATAGTTAGCCTCTGTCACTTTCTAACTTTTCAGTGCTTGATTTTTTGCATCCTTCATGTTCTTGTAATATAATTTTTTGGATGCAAGTTTAAAAAAAACCCAACAAAACCCAGAAGATATAATTTCCATCATGTTAAAACCAACATCCCCCTTCCTCTCCCCCAAGAATCAGCAGCAGCATTGGATCCTTTAGATCCTGCACAGAGCTCTACCACTTCAACTACAGAAGTGTAACTGATATCAGTAGCAAACTGTTATCCTCTGTGGACTAGCAACAAAAGGGGGATGAGAGACAATTTACCAGTGAGTTTCACAGATCTTTGCTAGACAGCAAAGGAATGTTGAGACTTGGAATCTTGGTTTTTATTCCTAGATAATGGAATGTACTGCAGTGTGGTTAGATCTTTCTTGTCCTGTCCACTCCAAATGCTCACTCTGTCCCCTAATATTTACTCACAGCAGCTTATTTCTGTGTGCCATCTCCCTGCCCTGTTCCTCTCCCCTCCTTTGTTTCATCCCTCTGAATTCCAGTCAGGTTGTTACCTCCTTCTGAGTACCAGCAGGGGAGCATTGAGAGTACAAGAGAGATGGTCTTCCTGCACTTAATTCCTGCTCCTGTTGCCCCAGAGTCCTTTCACTGCCAGGAGAAGCTCCTGGACTGGAGCATGCCCATTACACAATCTTCTGAGAATTTAGCTGCTAAACTCTAACAAACCTCTACTAACTGTGAAAACTGCCTCCCCCCCATGACCTATAATTTAGCCAAATTTGGATGGATTTTCACTGAGAAGACAAAAGGCCTTGAAACTAGGGCAAATCCTCTACCAAGTTTCTAGTCCCTGCTCCAAAACACACACTAGAGTTTTTCAGTGAAACAGTTGTAAGAAATTTTTTAACATGGGCAAAATTTATTTTTCCTTAATTTCTTTCTGAGAAAAAACTGAAATGTTTGAATAAATAAATAAATAAATTTTTGGCTTCTGGCAAACTCCCAACATGGGAAATTTCAGCCTGAGTAGTGGAAGTTTGGCAAACAGGGTCTTTATAATGGGAAGTTTTAGGCTACTTAACTGTCATTTTGGCTGCTGCTACTGAAAAACCCTATGGACAGCAGTGGCACTGATGAGATTCATGTCTTATTTCATACTACTGCTAATTGGGAAAACTATGAATTGCAAAGGTAGTTAAGGTGTAGAGCAGAGGAAACTCTTACAGCATCCAGAAGTTTGGAGTAAGTATGGAATAATGGATTCTTACCTTTTGTATACAGGTTTCACAGACCCATTAATCAGTGGGCTCTCAGTCTGCATGAAGCTGTGTAGGCAGAGCCAGACCTGTGAGTTGCTGTTGTGGGTGGGCTGGCCAAGTATGCTGAAAAGGCGCCTAGTTTTCATTCTGCCTCAATAGCTGCAGGACTGTTTATCAAAGTTCCTGTTGCAGAGCAAAAACATTTAATATAAATTAACCTTCTATAGTTTCTGGACCTCTCCTACATTGAGAATTTAAGGGTCTGGTTCTTGTCTACTGCTGAGACACCATTGGTGATATACCCAGCCCCTACACCCTCAAAAGTGCAGCCTGAAAGAGAAAGGCAAGAAAAATGGGCAAGCACAGATGTATGCTGTTTGCTCCAGTCCATTTGGAGTGCCTAGATGGGTATCTGCATATTCTATGTTCAGGAGCTTTGCACATCTCAGCAGAGCCAGCTGGAGCAAGGACCTTTGTGGAGTCCCTCTCTTGAGCTAGGAGTAGGAAACATAGACCCAGAGCAGCAAAACACTGGACCCTCTAGCAGGTTTCAGAGTCCACGCCCAGGGGAAAAACTGGAACATGATCCCTCTAAAGAATGGGACAGTCTCCACTTTTGTGATGGGGCACGTGTATGTGGCTGCAACTGTGAACCAGGTTCTTATCCCCCTGCTCCCACCTCCTTAGAAGTGCTTAAAGTGGAAGAGGGCTGAAGGGGACATGGGAGAAGTAGTCAAGGAGCATGGAGCACAGAAATCCCCCTTTCTCTAAGGCAGCCTGCCTGTCAGCTCATACAGGGGATGCCTCAATCTGTCCTCAGTCCCCTTCTCTGGGGCTTCCCCTCAAGCACTCAGTCCCAGGGTATGCTCTCCCCTTTCAGGGCTGGAATCTGATCACTCTGGGAGGCTATATCACCACCAGCCTCATTTGACTTGTAGGGTTCAGAAAAGTGTTCACTGTCAAATTTACCATAATGGACCTGGATCTGGTGTAGCAATTTTTCTCCAGCAGTGTTCCCCGCCATGCAGACTCAATCAAAGCCTCCATCTCAGGAGATGTGCACAAGGGTTTCAGCACTGGGCCAAAAGAAAGGTCAGGTCCAGGGAATTGGATTGCTTTCCCTTCAGTTAAGGGATTCCCGGCAAGAGGTTCTCCCTGTCACCCCAGATGGCAAGCATCTGTGGGGCAAACTAGAGAGAAGTAAAACAAGAAGTAGGTACAGTGTCCAGTCCCCATAGTCATCTGGCTTGCTTGCTTTCTTTCCCAGATTCTCACAGGACAAAACAAATAAGTAAAAATCCATTTATTCATGTCTGAATATTGGTGACATCATAGCAGAGTTTCTGGAAGCCTTCTTAATTTGTCACTAGCTTCAAGCACTCAGTAGCTCACTTACGAGTGATTTGCTGTATACCGTATAACTGATCTCTTTGCTGGTTATTCCCCACTATGATGACATTCCCCCACTCTTTCCACGGTAACTTTCTTGAAGTTGTTTACATCTCTATGCTTGATTCTATCAAAATACATAAGTTTGCCCCTGTTGATTTCTGACAGCAGGGTCTGCTTCTCTCCAGTAATATTTCTAGCAAAAGCATTTGTTGTTTTTATCAAGGAGATATGCAAAAGCACAAATCTCCTAGGGTTCAATTTTCCTTTTGTTAGCAGCATTCATTTCCCATGATTCACATCCATATATTGCTATGGAAAAGTTAAGCTTTTCATCGATTGAACCTTTGTATATTTGGAAATGCAATGGTTTTTCCAAACTTTCGTAGGGAGGCCATGGCTCAGTGAGCCATTTTTAGTCTTTCAGTTTCTCTGGAACAGCCTCCTTTGCTGATTGATATATGGCCATGTATTCTGTATGTCAAAAAGGCTGTACTACTCAGGAGATCTAGGAAACAGACCCAAAGCTCCTCCACCTATGTCTGAGTCTTCTGATGCTGATTTTTCAGGGAATGGCAGGTCTAAGAAGGAAGCAGAAATCCATTTCTTACAAGCACAAGTTGTCCCTTGTATCTTTTGGGAAGAGGGACAACTTTCAAATTCAGAACAGGACCCACAGGAGGAAAAGCAGAAAAAATGTCTGGTTATTATTCAAATCCATGTTTATCTCCTGAGGCAACTTCTGGCAAGAAAAGATGGCCAGGCCGACATTCTGAACTCTACACTGGTATAACTGTGTCGCTCTGGGAGTTGACAAATCCATGCCCCTGAGCAATGCAGCTATACCGACCTACTCCCACCACTCCCCCCCCCCCCCCCCCCCCCCCGGTGTAGACAGCTATGTTGACAGGAATGCTTTTCTCATGGAGGTGAATTAATATGCTGACAGAAGAAGCTCTCCCATCAGCGTAGTAGCATCTTTACTGAAGCACTAGAGCAGCCCTGTTGCACCACAGCATTTTAAGTGTAGACCTGCTGTCAGAAAGAGAAAGAAGGAACTAGATCAGAAGAGCAGTAACACCGCTCAGAAGTACCGTTCCTCAGGATCCCAAACTGAACTTTACGTTCGACTCAGCATGACTTTGACAGATGTGATCAAGGAGGAAGTGGAATCACCAGGAAAACCTGAGAGACTAAGCAAGGTGGCAAAGAAATACTACAGTGTGCGCTAATCTGAATCAAATTTTTGTTTCTCATTCTAAGGTCAGTGTAGGCTTATAATAAACATTCACTACCCCTGATATAAGTTTTATACAGTCTCTCAATAACTGTTGTATATCATTGTTCAAAAAATTCCATTTCAGTTTCCTTGGATTATTACATAATTTTTCCACATTCATCAGCTGGTGAGTTTCTCTGCTGCCTTTGGATTCCACTTCCAATAGTTTTTGTCCTTCGGCTTTGCCATAGCCCCCAGGTTATTTATGAAGGTATTAGCTGTTTTGGTACCTGCCCTCAGGCAAGAAGGGGTCACCTCTATCTAAGCCAATGCCACCATGTCTACACTACTATAGATTCTCATATTAGTGAGATTAAAGCTAGCACAGATATACCTACCCATGCTACAGCCACACCTTTACTTGCAGTGAAGATATACCCACAGTCTTTCTCTAGCAATCCGCATCAAAACCCACTTGCTGAGAGCAGTAGCAGCCTCTTACACATCATATGATGGAATTTGGTGGGCTGCCACCTGGTCATCTACTCGTACCTTCCCAAAATCTTAAAAGCTGTGCATTCAGGCATCTGAAGATGCTGCCTTTAAGATGGTGCTCAACTGAGTGATCTCCCAGTAATAAAGGAATTAAAAACCCTTTATATAGTTGTATGTGAACCCTCCCTAAAGGCAAACTGCTATACAAAATTCCACTGGCTGATGGATCTGTGGCCCATATAAACATAATAGGAAATTTTATTCTAATTTACCAAAATTTTCCTTTCTAGGTTATGGTAGCCACAGATCTAATCCTTCCTTGCTTTTGGAGTGTTTCTTTAGCTAACAGGATAAGTTCTTTGGTTCTTTCAGATTGGTTAATAAAATTATCATTGTTTATTGCTATCTTGCATATAAGCTCATTAGCAAGTTTCATTCTGCAGTGGATATTATCCTTTGTTATGGAAGCTATCTGGTGGGCTCTTCATTGTTGCCGGCTGCGCTCTTTGCTATCACTGACTGGCTGGTCTGGTTCTGATTATGTATCCAAACACAAGCTGAGAGCTCATTAGTTAATGCATCTGTGGATCTTGTAGTTCAAATGAAGTTTTCAGTAAGTCAAAATAAATTTTTCCTGTTTCCCATCAGTGCCATAAGAACGGTTGGAAAATTAAGCAACCTTTTTAAAGTCAAAGTTTGGTGTAAGACAAGGGCATATGTAGTCAGTCACTTTTCATCACGTTCTTAAACTGGATATTAAGAATAGTAGATGAATTGAAGGGCATAATGTTGTATGATCATGAGTTAAGCTCCTTCACTTATGTAGATGACCTCATGCAACTGGCGGACATGTTTGTATTAATGGTACTCTTTGCTTCCTTGGAAAATTGGTGTAGTCAGCTTGTACTTAGAGTAAATGCCAAGATGACAAAATGGTTGCATCTTGGGAAAGGGACAATAGATAGTATTGAAATGTAGCAGCAGTGAAATTGTAGAGTAAGTAGAATCTTGTGTGTACCTAGGAAGCTTGATCAGTGCTGACGGTTGCACCCTGGATTAGGTTTAAAAGGAGATATACCTTAGCTATGAGTGCTGTATGGAAGTTGACAAAATCATGGACTAATAAAAGTATTGTTTGGTACCAAACTGGTATCAAACCAGTTTACTTAAGTCTTATTCTGTGGTCAGAAGCAGCTGCATTAAATGAAAGATATTAAAAGTCTGGAAGCAGTGGAGATAAGGTGTGTGTATTTGTGTGTTTTGAAAGATGGCAAGTGTAAAATGGAATGATTTTAAGACAAATTAAGTAAGAAATAGAAATCAAGGTATGGGATTGGCTATAACTGAGAAAATTACAGTGGTGGGGACACCACACCGCAGAAGCCAGATAGCATACCAAAGAAAATAATGCAAGCACAAGCAAGATTAATCTGACTAAAGGTCAATCACCGACTAGGAGGTGGAATGCTTAATTCAAGGTCATGACCAAAGAACGAACGATGGACAGGAGTGAATGGTGATGCTGTACTGATCCCTGGGGGATGAAAGAGAGAGTCCCCATCAGACATGAGTCTTAGGAATGGAGCATATTCTGAAAGAAATGGAGGATTTGAGAACTTTCATTCCTACTAGCCAGATTCAACAGATAAAGTGCTAGAAAAAGATTTAGGGGCTAGCACCCTTCCATGAGCTGAGGATGTAAATTTTTAACTTGGAAAATGGGAAGTCTTTGTCCTTTTTTTGCTGGACAACCTCTTGGATTCTGCCTTCAGGTAAAGTTGATGATTTGGCATCGATTTTCAATCTTTTCCCCTTTGGTAATCTGGATTGATAGAATAAAAATTAGGCATAAAATATTTACATTTCCCTCCATTTTGTGGTTATTAAACTAAAAGTATGAAAGACAAAGTTCAGATTTTTTTTCTTGGGCAAACTTTTCAAATTCATTTAAGGGTTTGGGGGAAACTCAACCCTAAAGACAGATGTGTTTTAAAGACTGGCTGTTCTAATAAATGTATTTCAAGAGGACAGTATGACTCGTAGCTTAATGTTGGTATATTAGTATTAAGTTTATTTTTAAGTACGACCAGAGCTTCTGTGCTAGTTGTTGCCATGACTTCATAATATTTCCCTTAATATACTCATTCATACTTTCTCATAGCATAGTTTCTGGCATGTATAAACATTAAAATTAATCAGAATTTCCCGAATCATTATTTTTTGCTTTTATTGGGGAGAGGAGGGATAGTTTTCTGTTTTATGCAGTTTTATTAAAAAAACAAAAACCACCACCTGTTCTCTGTATTTATTCAAAAAAATGTTGTTTCATTGCATCGTTGATCTCTTCAGGTTTTCCAACTAGTTCATCAACTTTAATGTTCCTAAAGCAGCATACTCTGAACTTTTTAAATTGAAGGTGAATTGACATTACACCATTACTACTGAACACTTTTTTTCCAATTTTAACATTAGTGATCAGTAAAATAGAATTATTTTAAAAGTGTTTGTTTGGTTTCCTCAAATCCACAGCAAACTAATGCTCATTGTATGAAGGTTTTTTTTTAAAGATACTAAATATGTTGGTTAATGACTAAAGTAATGAAATGGAGTAACATTTTAAGATGACACCAAACTGGGAGGAGTTGCAAGCTCTTAGGAGGTCAAGATTAGAATTCAAAAGGACCTTGACAAATTGGAGAATTGGTCTGTAATCAACGAGATGAAATTCAATAAAGACAAGTGCAAAGTACTACATGTAGGAAGGAAAAAATCAAATGCACAAATACAAAATTGAGAATAACTGTCTAGGTGATAGTACTGCAGAAAAGGATCTGTGGGTTATAATGGATCACAAATTGAATTGTGACCCAACAATTTGATGCAATTGCATAGGAGGGTAATATCATTCTGGGCTGTATTAATAGGAGTGTCATATGTAGGACAAGGAAGGTAATTGTCCCACTCTGCTCAGCTGGAGTGAGGCCTCAGCTCTGACAGAGGGTGGGGAATGGTGGGACCTGGGAGGGGAGAAGTCCTGTGTGGCTGCCCTGGGCTCCTGGCTGGGACCTGAGATTAGGGGGGGAGGATGCAGCCCACAGGGAGCCTGTGGACTCTTGGCAGGGAGGAGGCTCTTAGCTCCCCACACTGCCCCTTAGGTTGGTGGATGAGGATGCACTCCACCAATCCAAGGAGAAGAGCAGTCTGGACATCAGCCACCACTGTAATTCTAGTGGTGGCTGTAAGTCAATGTAACATGTTGACTTACTTGTTTTTAGTGTAGACAAGGCCTTAGTTGTAGAATACCTATCCCTGGAGGTTTTTAAGAACAAGTTGGACAAACACCTTGTAGGGGTGGTCAGAGTACTTGGTTTTGCCTTAACATGAGGAAGGGGATGCTCTAGATCAGTGGTTCTCAGTCAGTGATGCATGTACCCTTGGGAGTACGCAGAGGTCTTCTAGGGAGTACATTAGCTCATCTAGATATTTGCCTAGTTTTACAACAGGCTACATTAAAAGCATTAGCAAAGACAGTACAAACTAAAATGTCATACAATGACTTGTTTATACTATTCCCTGTACTATACACTGAAAGGTATGTATAATATTTATATTCTCATTGATTTATAATTTTATGGTAAAAATGAGAAAGTAGACAATTTTTCAATAATAGCGTGTTGACACTTTTTTTGTACTTTTATGTCTGATTTTGTAAGCAAGTAGTTTTTAAGTGAGGTGAAACTGGGGGTACACAAGAAAAATCAGACTCCTAAAAGGGGAACAGTACTCTGGAAAGGTTGAGAGCCACTACGGTAGATGGTCTCTTGACATTCCTTCCAGCACTACATGTCCAATTCTAACATTTTGAAACTAGTTCAGTAGTTTGTTGTAAACAACAATAAATATTAACGGGAAAAAATATGGCTGTAATCATGATCCAAAAGCAATTGTTAACCTTGCTGAACATCTATTAGCAATGCACTGCTGGACCCTTTTATTCCACCATTTAAGAATTACATAACACTTATTTTAGTTTCTAAGGTGACTTAACAATAACATGGTCACCAGCATTACATTAGCTGGCAATGCTTTATTGTTTCCTCCTCTATTTTTTTCCCCCTCTAATCTACCTGGTATTCTATCAGTCTAAGTTCAAAGTTTACTCCAAACCCTGAATTATTCTATTAATAGGGTAAAATGATTTCAAACACTACATTTAAGGTTACTACTGCATAACTGTATCAATATTTACATTTATTCTGGTAACCTTTTAAAAATCACTTTTTAAAAGAGCTGTTTTGTAGTTGAAAGCAAATATTCTCTATGGGTCGGCATGCCAATTAGTCATTTTATAAATACGTAATTTTTATTCTCCCTCATGTGCTGCTTACAAAGAATTATCTGATAGCGTGAGAAGGGATGTCAAATGACCTTATCAACATATTTGTAATGTTGATGATCCTTGATTTGTTAGAAATGCATTATGTAACCATCTACTTTGTGCCCAGGGGGGAAATAATCTGAACGAAGAGGTAATGAGTTTAATGGTGTGGTAGCATTTGAGAGTGGCCTGTATTTTAAATTAATGTACTCTTTCTAGATTTTAATCTTTTACTTTATGAACTACAGGGTATTATGGAGTTGAAGATCCTTATACCTTTGTAGAACCTTACATATATATGCACTGTCTTTCATCCCTAGGAGCAGATGTGTAGGAGGGTCACAGGGGAGTTGGCCTATGTGCTACCTGTATCATAGGTAGCTGTGTTACCCTGGATTTGAGGTGTTTTGTACCCTAGAAGTTGATTGCGCTAATAGCAGCCATATTGTGTGCATTCAGCCATCATGAATTAATAAAAAAGAACACCACATAGTTGCGGGTTAATTTGAATAATTCTAGAGGGATTCTAGAGGCAAGGCTAGTGCAGGTTGGCAGTTTATATTAATCAAAATGGGAGGAGGGAAGAGAAAAGTCAACAATTTGAGACTGAAAGAAAACAAGTGGATGGGAACCTTGAATTTAGGTGCCTCTAATACAGATGCTTTTTATGGCTAAAATTCTTATGACTGTGTTAATAAGTAGCTTATTGATGTTAGAAGTGATGACCCACTAGGGGTCACTATGATATGTATTTTGTGACGTTGGTATAAAAGGACTAGATAATAAAGTATAATTTGGAGCAGTTCTCTGAAGTTACCCTGAGAGATTTTTCCTGACACCTTCACTCCCTGGCAGGGAAGCGTCCAGCCAAAACCGACCTACTGCAGGTTACTCAGTACCATCCCAGATTCTAGGTAGTTATTTGGGATGCTCTAAACCTATTGCTTATGTCTGTGTGCACTTAAATCTAATACATACTAAATTTAGAGAAGCGCATACTTGCTTGTATTAATCGTTTTCAGATGGAATGCTGTGTTCCCACTGATTTATTCCTGAAACTGCCAGGAATGAAATGGTTAAGTTACCACTGCTGTGGGTTCTAAAACCCTGGGTAACAGCTGCACTGAAGGGTTGGATAGAAAATGTTTACTGGCAACTATTCCCTTTCCTATGCAGGTGTGTGGAGAATGGGTGAAGACTTGGTTCTGGTCCCCACCCCAAAATCTTCCAGGCAGTGTGACTAAAGTGTTACAGAGAATGAAGTAAGGTATTCCAGGAGAAGGTGAATAGTTCCTAAAGGTTTTGTCCATCAACTTACTTATTTCCGTGAGGTGTTGAACCAGTTGTGTACGCACCTTCTTAAAAAGAAATTCATTTTACATCCAGTTTTGTATATGTACATGATGGGTCTAGATGTGTTTTAGGGGTGGAGTACTATCAATAATTGCGCTGTAACATCAGTGACAGAACTTAAAGGGAATATTGACGTTTAAATGGGTATTTTTAGCTTGAAGTTAAGTGAACACTTGTGAAAAATAAATTGACTTCTACCAGAAGGTACGGTTGTTTACCTCTTGTATTGACAGAATGGTTCCTTCTAATCACTACTTTCTTTTTTAGGGAATTTTAGTTAAATTATTCTTTGAGTGCTTGCTCATGTTGATTCCAAGTAGGTGTCTACGTGCTGTGTGCATAATTGTTGGAAGGTTAGTTGTTGGAAGGTTTTTTCTCCTTGCAGTACTCATCTGGTCGGTGCAGGTGCCCTTTGGAGTCTCCCCCAATGACACAGTATATAGGTCCCCACTGACCCAACACCTCTTCAGTTCCTTTTTACCGCCCATGATGATCATTGGAGGTACATGTCTCTTCTCTTGCTTTGGCAAGCGTTCCCTTAGCCTTCTGCAACCATGAGTAGTCTCTTCACCCAGACGTGAATAGCATCTTCCTGCGGTGGGAAGTTCACCAGGTAGATCTGTTCAGAACAAGACTCAGCAGGAAGTGTCAGCAGTTTTGCTCATTCCTGAACCACAGCCCAGGCTCGATCTTGGATGCATTTCTCTTTCCTTGGGAAGACCACCTGCTCTATGTATTCCTGCCTTTCCTGCTTTTTCACAAGGTCCTGCTCAAGGTCTGAAGGGAGAGAGTGTCTGTCATACTGATAATTCCAGTAGCATTGTGTACCAGTGTTGTTGGAGCTATCTGAGGCTGCTCCAATTGCCCTGGCATTGGTGCTGGATCTAATCACCCAGCCACCTCCAGCATCCCAGCCTTGAGTCTCTCTCCACCTCACAGCATTGAAACTTCATGGCTAAACCCCATAGTCAGCATGCTTGGAGCCTGTTAGAGAGGTCCTCCTCTGCATCAGGAAGCCATCCACCAGAACTACATATGTGGCCAAGTGGAAGACATTTTTTATTTGGGCAGTGCAGAAGGGCATCTCTCTAATGTCAGTATCAAGTAATCTCCATCTTGGACTATATGCTGCATTTGAAGCAGGTAGGTCTGGAGGTGTTGTCCTAAAAGTTCATCTAGCAGCGATCTTTGCATTCCAATCAGTCTTTGCTAATCCGATGGTGTCCCGTTTTTTCAAGGTCCTCAACAGGCTATACCCCCAACCTTGCCGTCCAATATCAGCATGGGACCTTAACCTGGTGCTCTCCAGGCTAATGGGGTGGCCCCCTTTGAGCCCTTGGCAATATGCTCACTCCTCTACCTCTCACTGAAGGTAGTATTCCTGGTCGCAATAACCTTAGCCAGGAGGGTGTCTGAGCTAAAGGCTCTGACATCCAGGCCTTCATATACAATTTTTTATAAGGACAAAGTCCAGTTGCGGCCTCATCTAGCCTTTTTCCCTAAGGTGGTATCTCAGTTTCATACAGGCCAGGACATTTTCCTCCCAGTGTTCTACCCTAAGCCACATGCCAATAACAGGGAGCAAAGTCTCCACTCCCTATGTCAGGCAGGCATTGGCTTTCTACATCAAAAGGACAAAACCATTTTGTAAATCAAACCAACTCTTTATCGCAGCAGCAGACAGAATGAAAGGTCTTTCTGTGTCGTCCCAGAAAATTTTCAACATGGATCACATCTTGCATTTGGACTTGCCATGATCTGCATAAAGGTGCCAACACTGGCACTGACAGCGCATTCCACGAGGGCGCGGGTCTCCTCGGCAGCATTCCTGACACATGTCCCTACACAGGAGATTGCAGGGCTGCGATATGGTCCTTGATCCACACGTTCATTTCACATTGTCCTCACTCAGCAGGCCAGGGATGATGCAACATTCAGCAGAGTGGTGCTTCAATCAGCAATCTAGTGAGCTCTGACCCCCCTCCTCCTATAATCAGTTTGGGAGTCACCTACATGAAATCGACATGAGCAAGCACTTGAAGAAAAATCAGTTACCTACCTTTTCGTAACCGTTTGTTCTTCAAGATGTGTTGCTCATGTCCATTCCAACACCCACCCACCTTCCCTTTTTTCGGAATTGAAGAGGCACTGGGTTGGCAGGGCCCTATATACAGCACTATGGAAGTATAACTCCAGGGTGCATCTGCACCAACCTGATGGGTACTGCTAGGGGAAAAATCTTCCGACTGTGCATGTGGCATGCACACATACTTGAAACGGACATGAGCAACACGTCTCAAAACAGTTATGAAAAGGTAGGTAACAGTTCTTTTGCATAGTGTCGTACTATTTAAAAACCTACTAATACTACCTATGTTTTAGTGACATTGACTTGTTCTTTATTTATCTCATGAACAAGTAATTTGTCAATCCATGACAAAACTCCATTGAATTGCAGTATGGTAAAGATGACACAGGACTTGAAAATGTTTTTCTTTGTCCTTCATATGTTCCCAGATTATGTCTTGTACTATTGTCACAGTCCATTATGATTTGGACTGATGACATACATTTGCTCTGAAACCTCTACAAACTTCTTTCTCCAAAACCTCTCTAGATAAATATTTTCTACATAATTAACACAGATTCATGCCAGGGCACTTTTTTTTTTTTTTAAATTGGTACACCAGAGATCTGTCCCCACTTCTGTTACATTTGATTTATCAAAGCTCTGTTAGCTGCATTATCCTCCAAGTAGTACAGTAAATATTTACTATTTAATTTGGTTAGTGTTGTTTGGAAAACTCCTTATCACTTTTATCTCCCATTATGCTTAAATATGTAGATGACACTATGCAAAAATGATTTTTTTTTCTTTGTGGAAAATCTAATAACATTTATTAACAAGTTATATTTTAGTTTGTCAATAACATTGAACAATCCATGCGTAAACCCCAGCAGATAAGAATGGCATTGCACTCATAATTTTATACGTAGACTCTGTTTAACTAGGAAAAAAGGTGTAGGTGTGGGGTTTTTTTTTTGTTTTTTTTTGTTTTTTGTTTTTAAACTTAAGCAGTCATGATCAACCCTTACTATATTAGCTTCTGAAGGTTAGTTGGGGGAAGAAGGGATTGTATCTGTTGTCCATCAAATATAAATACTATTTTAATGTAAGCCTTTTGAAAAATAAAAAATACGTGTAACATAAGGCGTGTCCGAAAGGGTTGAAGGTCCATTTTAGGCATGTATCTTTGCATGTTTTGTCCTAAAATTATGCATATAAAAGCTAACAAGTAGAATAAAGATTAATGCTATTGGATATTAAATTGAGATGCATTTGGCATGCTTAAATCAAATACATGGTCCTTACAGTTGTGAGGGCATTTATTCTAATTTATTCTCCCTTTAAAATTACTAAGTATAGCAAAGCTGTCTTGTTTTGTGATACCTATTGACCCAACTGGGTTAGATACTGCTCTGTGAATCAGTTGAATTAGTTCATATACCTTTTGTGTTTTAACCTGGGATCACCTACATCTTTGCTGAATCCCCACTTTAAGTCCTTCTAGGCCAGAGGTCCCCCAAACAGTGGGGCGTGCCACTCAGGGGGACCCGGAAGAACATTCAAGGGGGCGCGGTGGGACCCAGGCCCATGGAGGTGGGGAGGGAGTACCACCCAGCTCCCCTCTGCCCCCAGTTCTGCTCCAGCCCTGGATCCACATCCAGCCCTGGCCGCAGATCTGCACCTGGCTACCAGCCCCAGCCCTGCCCCGTCCCACCTCCAGACTTGGGCCCTGACCTCAGCCCAGCTTTGGCTCTGCTTCTGGCCCCATTTCTGGCCGGAGACCCACTGCCAGCTGCAGCCCCAAACTTGGTTCCTGGCCTGACCGCAACTCCAGCCCCAGCACCTGGCCCCACTCCCAGCTGTGCGGCCCTGCTCCTGATTCCCAACCATGGCTGGGGCGAGAGGAGAGCTCAGACAGGGGCAAGGGGCATGAGGTAAAAAGTTTGGGGACCACAGTTCTAGACACTACATGGCCACCACCTTTTTCATGTGAATGTGGAAAAAAACTTGGAGTTCAAATTGCAGCACTTCTAGCTCCAGAGGCAGTGGTTGATCATGCAACAATTACTTTAATTATAGTATTCGTCCAAGAGAATCTGCTAAAAGTTAGTGACTAAATGTTTTATTAAGAAACACTACAGTTAAAGTCAGTTGTTTGGGTATCCTCCAAGGTCCTTGCACGGAATTTTACAAACAAAACACTCCCTCTGCCCAGGGAACATGGCTCAGGCATTCCCTCCTTTCAGGTTTTATCTGGAGCGTGAAGGATCAGCAAAGCCATTAAACAAATACAGCTTACCTTTTTTAAATTAGTGATTATTATTTTGTGAGAACTCTGTTGTGCGAAGTAGCAACAGAACACACACTGTAATACAGTAAAAGGTGTCACAAATGCAGTCCAAGGCAAAAGTGTCCATGACTTTCAAGGGAATTAACAATTTTTTCTCCCTCCAGACTGCTTTTTGCCATGGTACATATGAATTTTGGCCTAAGGGGGCGGGGGGAGGGGGGGCGGTGGTGTGGGTGAGAGCGAGTGCACACTTGATTCTGGGATACCACTGAGCTTCCCTACCCGTGTGGCTTGGGCTGACTCCCAACCCAATCAGCTTCTGCTGATCTCACATTCTCCAGACCCTATTATCACCTAACATGACAGCAGGTGGTGCTCCATACCCAACTGAGTTGCATGAATACTCTGCCTGAGCCACTTACGCACCTACCATAGAGTGAGGTGACAGTCAGTAGGCCCCACAGACCCCAAGCTCTTCACTGCAGGAATGAACCCCAAGATAATACCATCTTGTGCTGGATAAATGTGTGTTCAGCATAAGGTCATTAATAAATCCACTTCCCTTTGATTTGAGGAAGGCATGCACCGGATTTTGTTAATCCAAGTTGAGACTGCCTGAACACTTCACTCAAAAACACACTGGTTAAGATAAAACATTGAATTTATTAATTACAGAAAAATAGATTTTAAGTGGTTATAAGTTGTACAAGTAGAGAGACCAGAAATAGTTACCAAAGAAATAAAAATGATGCAATCTAAATTTTAACAAGATTTGATTCTGGAAATGACCTGAGAGATGGTACAAGCAGGCAACAAATCTTCAATTCACAGACAGAGTGCTTTCCCTGCCTGGGACTCACCTCCCCCAGTCCAAAGTTCTTTGTCTTTCAGTTGTTTCCTTAGGTGTTGAGCTATGGGGGAGTGAAGCCCAGTGAAGATGTCACTCCCTTTCTTTTATAATCTGTTCCAGTTTACTGTAACAATCTGCTTGTGACCTGGGGGGTTGTCCTCATTGGTCAGTCAGTATTCCATTGTGTATGTGCTTTCTTGGTGCAGTCTCTAGGGATGGAGTTTGGGAGAGCGGACTCCTTTAATAGCCTAGTAGCATGTCTGGCTACTTCATGGTTGAGCCTGAAAGACTATTTGTGGAAGTTTCCCACCTTGCAACATGTTCTAGTAGCATTTTCAGCATTATTTTAACTTTACATACTATGGTAGTATATACTATCCAACAGGATATTAATGTTCAGCAGATCAAGACTTTTAAAATAGTACCACACAAGGCATACCTTGTACAGAACATGTCATAATTACATGACATTGGTGAATATGGGGTTTCTGGGATGGTGGGTGTGTGTGTGGGTGGGTGGGTGTGTGTGATTGTAAATCTTATCCCATTATGTTGCTGCTGCTTAGATGATGAGCTCTTTGCAGCAGAGGTTATCTTCATGTACGTCTTATAGGCACTACCTAATACATGGGTGCTACTGAATGATAATCTTTCATTTGGTGGTGACTTCCAGAAAAAATAATGATGGGTGTATTAATAAAGGACAACTCCTTTACACACAGGAACGTAAATATTTTTGAAAAACTGTATTAAACCAACTGCAACTGGGATATTGAATCCTCTTGAGAAGCCTGAAGAATAGGAAACTTCTGATTTATATCTACTTCTGCAGGTGTTTTTTAACTCAACCTTCCAGATTATTTTATTTAGGAAACCAAATAAACCTCCTGATCACTAAAATATGTCGGATCACCTTTTGCTTCTCATGTTAGTGTATGTTTTTTTGTCTCAGAGGAAGAGAGGTGGATTTCTTTTCAGTTTTGATGTGTTGAGTAATATACTTTTTTTAATCGTCTAATTTTGGGTCTAGAATTTTCCAGTTGAAAATTCCAGTAATGATTGAAACATGTTCTCTCTTCTATCCCAACATGGTTAGTGGCCTTCTATACTGCAGATGAGGTTTATTATAAATAGTTTCCCAGCAATTAGCTGTTTCATTACTTTTAATCTGAAAGACAAAGAATATATCTGATTTTTGAAATTAATAAAATATTTGAAGGTTGGGGAGGGAGAAGCTTGTAGGTTGCGTAATGAAGAAATCTGTGCTTATAGCCACCAGAAAGCTTGATCTTTGCGAACTTTATAAAATTGCTTAATCATTAATCGTATAATAAGAAATTACATTTTTCCATAACCAGTTGAATTTCTTAGACTATGTATCAACAAATTACTGAGTTTTATATTCAGTATAAATAATGTTCAGTTGAGGTTCAACAATTTTTTGGCTGTAGAAATTGTAGAGCAGTTCCAATTCAAGACTTGTTTTTAGTGAACTGTCAGTTAGGTATGCTTAATGAGAAAAGGTATCTTAACAGCTGTCGTTGAGCATTTGTTCATTTTCTTGTCCTTATTTGTCACTCTTAGATATAAGAAGTTGTTGCATTAGCGCTGTAGGGAATGCATGGCTAACAGCACTGCTCCCTGATGACAGCTGCTGTTCTTTAACAATGTTTTTATCATGTGTGAGAAGGTAGCCTAGGTTCAACATCTCCAACCATCTCTTCCTTTTTAAATGTGAAATATTGTTTTAAAATTTTCAGAAATATTCATCTAAAACCACTCAACCACTCAGGATTTAAACCTGAAATTTCCTTGAATGTGAAAAAACATTAATTGCATAGCAGCAGGAGTTCTGTCAGACTTGCTGTTCTGTGCTAGTTGGGAATTGCTTTATACTTGTGTACTGTATCTGTTTATGGATTTAGCTGGAGTAGCAGCTGGGTACTAGGTTAGAAAGGATTAATGAGTTAGCATTTAATCTTGGGAAATTTTAGCCCGAAAACTTGCCATTTCATTGATCTGCTTGCCAGTGTGACTTCATAGAGGCTGTAATGGGTCATCTAGTTGGATGAGGCAGCAATCCCTTCTCTCCACCCCTTTTGTAAATGGAAACATAATGTTAAAATTCAGAAACCAAAGTTATTCATCTGTAATTTGTCTACAAAATTTAATTTAGATATGATTTTTGAGGATAATTCTATTGCTATTGTTAATTAATGGAACACAGATTATGGAGTCTGGGTTTATGCTTAGTTTACTGTGCTGTGTCCTCTTTAGGTATGGTAAGTCAAGAGACCCTTGCTTGCCAAATGAAAGTTGTATTGAGATCCAGGCAAGCAGTGTTTAAATAAAACTCCGGCACTAAACACTGAAATAATTTATGTACAAACCAACTATAGCACCATACTGCACTGGAAAGACTAAAATGGCACCTTCTGTATATTGGGGCTGGTGAGTGTTTAGTTAAAGAAGACTTTTCCTTTAGGCTATGCCTACACTTAAACCAACTGCAGTGCTGAAGTTGCGTTGCTGTAGCGGTTCAGTGTAGACTCTTACTACCATGATGGGAGAGGTTCTCCTGTTGCTGTAGTCAGTCTACCTCCCTGAGAGGCAGTAGTAGCTAGGTTGATGGAAGAATTCTTCCGTCAACCTAGGGCTGTCTACACCCAGTCTTGGGTCATCTTAACTGTGTCGCTAAGTGATGTGGATTTTTTCACACCCATGAGCGAACATAGCTGGATTGACCTAATTTTTTAGTGTAGACCTAGCCATAGAAATGTATGTAGATGTCAAACCTGTAATACTTATGTTTTACTTTTCTGTTGCTGGAAGTAAGGATATAAGTAAACATGAATTCAGCCTATATTGATTTGGATGGGGTATTGAAAATTTTCCTGTAACATTTCACTTTTAGACTTAAAATCTGTGAAAGAAATGGACACTCACCCATAATTTGCTATGATTTTGAGTTTAATGTTTACTATGGACAGTATTTTTATAGTAAAACTTTCTTTGTCTTCTCTACAGGTTTTGAAGATCTAGTGCTGATAATAGAACATTAAACGCTTGCAAGCTCTTCAAACATAGAAATGTCTGGATCATATGATGATTCCGTTGGAGTAGAGGTTTCTAGTGATAGCTTCTGGGAGGTAATTTGAACATTTTATTATAAAATATGTTTGCTTCTAATTCTCATCTCTTCTACAGATTATTGTGATTTCTGTGCACATACAGAGATATAGGCAACTAAAGACAGTAATAGTCTAAATAAAATGTGTGCCTATTTTGAACTTCAGAAGTAGCCTTTAGGATAGCAGTGACCTTTAATTTTTGGCCCAGTTCTGTCAAGTTAAAGTTTATTAACTGAAAATGCTGACATACAAGATCAAACACCATCCATTTTAGTAGGATATGGGTGTCAGTTTAAATTATTATAATCTTTCTATCCTGCTAGAAAGTCTACGTGTAATGTACTTCCTTCTGTAGCTAGAGATTGACAAAAGCTAAGGAGTGTACTTAAAAGTTACTGTAACTAGGTGTTTAGGCAGTGAACGTAATTGTATTAAAAAAAAAACTTACTGAATGAATTGATCTTCATAAAGTAGAGATTTTAATGTTTTATAAAAATTTAAAATTAAACTAAAACAATATTTTGGAATGAGATCTTTGGAATAATTTAGAAGAAAGCTCACTATTCTAAGGTGCAAGTACTTCTTTTGTGACTGATAATTGTGGTATGATCTGTGGCAAAGCAGACACAAATGGATGAGGGAAGATGTTCAAATATTTCCATAATAGCTGGGGTATTGCACTGCCAGATGAATTGGTTTTGGTGGCCTGGCGGGGTCAGGTCTCCCATCAGGCAGTGGATGACTTAGAGGCTTGTTATACAAGTAGGCTTAGCAAAATTTGATTTTTGTCTTTTGTAGTCTTGATGGATAATATCAAATGTTTATTTTTATGCTTTTCTTATTTTTATTGATTTAAATTTTCACAGCTACCCATTTTGATCTATTTAAATGTTCACAGTTGTGGGAAATTATGGGGGAGTCAGACATTAATTCAATGACAATAGAATTGAGGTTAAAAATGTAAAGCTTTGTAACTGTTAAAATACAAATTAGCAACATCACATGTCAAAATATACAAAGTAAATGTCCTTAACTCAAATTCTAAGGAGTTCTCATAGGCAAAGAAAGAAAAATGTTCTATTTGCAAATTTCTGTTATCATTGATGGGTATATTTTTTTCATCAGTTTGTGTGTGGTTAGTAATGTTTACTAACATTTACTGATTAAAAAAATCTAATCCTTCCAAGCTTATATAAAAGCGTTATTGAATTCTGATGGTGGCTTCTCATTAATCTTGGATTAGATATCGAGGGAATACTTAGTTTGATCAGTTAATGGTTTCTATCAGATAACTGTCAAACCAGATGCTGTAAAGTTTCCTGGAAGACTTCTATGATTGAAGTGGCCCACTCACTCTCTTGCAGAGACTTTGGATACCACAGCATAAAATCTTGAATGGGCTTTTTGTCCATTTTAGGAAGTTCTAGTCTGGTACTTTCTTCTCAGGAATGTATACTTTGCAAGGAAAGTTTGCAGCTTCAGTACAATGGATCTTACACCTACAGTACTTGCAGCTCTGGGAAGGCAGAAACCAGACTTGTCAACCAAGCAGGCTGGGATTGGCCATCACCTTGAAGACCTGGCCAGACAGCATGAACTACTTCCAGCAATTATAGGAAGGGTTTATCAGACCTGCTCAGAGCAACAAGAAAACAAAACCAAAAAGGGATCTTCTTTTTTTTTTTTTTTTTTTTTATTCTTGCAATTCAGTTTATTGGAGCTAAGCATTACTTGGCAGTTGTTCAGGGGCTCTGTAGCAAGGATCCTGGAAACAGCCTTCTGCTACTTAAGTACCTAGCTTCAATAGCTTTCAGAATAGCGAGAATTGCCTGTGGAGCCTTTTTTAAAAAAAAAAAAAAAAAAAAAAAAATCATTACTTTAGCTATCCTTTTGTCATCTGGCACAGAGGTTCATTTAAGTGATAGATTACATACCACACTTAATAGTTTTGCAGTTTCACATTTGAGTTCCTTCCAAACTCTTGGGTGAATACCATCTGGTCCTCAGATTTAGTACAGTTTAATGTATTAGTTTGTTCCAAAATCTCCCTATTGGCACCTTTAGTTTGGGACAGTTCCTCAGATTTGTCACACCCAAGCCATCCTTTTTAGGTAAGGATCTCCCCCACATCCTCTACAGTGAAGACTGATGCAAAGAATTCACTTAGCTTCTCTAAAATGGCTTTGTCTTCCTGGAGTGTTGTGTTAGCATCTTCAGTGCCCCTACTGACTGACTGGCAGGTTTTCTACCAAATTTCTGACTAGTCTGGCTTCCTGACTAATTAGTTGTTAGTTTTTTGTGTCTATAGCTAGTTGCTTTTCAAATTCTCTCTTGGCCTGCCTAATTATACTTTTACATTTGACTTGCCAGAGTTTATGCTTCTTTCTGTTTTCCTTGCTAGGGTTTGACTTTGTTTCTAAAGGATGCCTTTTAGCATCTAACCACTTTTTACTCTGCTGTTTAACCCTGTTAGCATTTTTTGGTTCTCTTACTGTTTTTTAATTTGGGATGTCCATATAGTTTGACACTCTATTAGTGTTTTAAAAAAGTCTCCATGCAGTTTGCAGACATTTTACCCTTTTAATTTCCATTTACCTAGCTTTCTCATTTTTGTATAGTTCCCCTTTTTGAAGTTAAATGCTACTGTGGTGGATTTCTTCAGCATTCCCCCTGCCTCCCCACCCAAATATGATAAATTTAATTATATTATGGTCACTATTACCGAACTGTTCAACTCTTACTTTTTGGGCCAGATCCTGTGCCCCACTTAGGACTAAATCAAGAAACTGGGACTCTGCTTGTGGATTCCAGGACAAACTGCTCCAAGGAATAATCAGTGATGTCTAGGAATTTTATCTCTGCATCCCTCGCTGAGGTGACAGACTACCATCAATATGAGGGTGACATATTACCCATCAATATAGTTGAAAGCCCTTGTTGTTGTATTTTCTACCTTTATAGCCTGTCTAATCTCCCAAGCGTTTTACAATCACCATCACCATCCTGGTTATGTGGTTGGTAGTGTAATCCTTACTGCTATATTCTTATTGTTCAAGCATAGAATTTCTGTCCATAGAGATTCTATGGTACTGTTTGATTCAGTTAAGATTTTTACTTTTTGACTCTGCTTTCTTTCACATATAATGCTGCTCCTCTACTAGATCCTGGACTTTAATCTCTTACCTAACAGCCTAAATTTGGCCTCCAGAGCCCTTCTCCTACCTTTCCCTATCTTTGTTGAAATGGCATACAGAAACTAATAGAGATTATGTAAAACTTAATTTCAGCCGTTTGGATACTTACTTCTCCTGGAGTAGAGCCATATTTCTGGACAAAAATGGTTTCTGTGTAATTAATTTTAACATTGAAAGCTACTTCTAATTTAATATTTTCTGAACTACCTGTTGTTACCAATCTCGGCAGCCTCATGATCTGGTTATGTTTGTAGCTGCACAGATGATCAAATAAATGCAGTGACCAATACTGCTCTTTTTATCTGCCTTTGGTCAGGAGGTTGCAACCTTTTTGGGATGCAGGTCTTGCTGCTATGGTTCATGCTTTTGTCATCTCCTCAGGGAAGTGCCTTCTCCAATCCATTTGGAGGCTGAGGTTAGCTCAGAATATGGCAGTCTAAGTGGGAGTATGTGGTCTGTGTGCTACACTGACTGCTTATTAGCTTCTATATGTTGTTTGGAATGTCTTTTGACTCATAAAAACCCTAAATGGTGGGAAGCTGAGAAGCTACTTCTTCTTATTCCCTGCCACACAGTTGAGATCAGTGTAGGCACTTGAACTGGAACTCCCTTGGCATAGGAGAGAGGCAGTTTGAATTCATTCCCTCATAGTCCAAAATAGCCTGAATGTATTTACCTTCAGAGCATGCTACAAAGCACTTTTTTTTCCCTTGAGCAGGCATTAAAGAAAGGCTGAGATAACTGGGTGTGGAGACTTTTTTGGAACTTGGATTTTAATAAATATGCTTATGCTAAGTGGTTGTGGAGGGGCAGGAGGGAGAGATATGTACTACTTGTTTTGTATTTTGTAATTTTTATATTGTAGTCTTTAACTGATAGTAAAAGTGCCCATAACCTAGGACTAATTTGCTGCTAGGATTAATAAATAATCTTAGAGTTTTATGATGCTTTCTTTGGCAGGAAGGTGTTGCATATGGTATTGCCTTTGTAAACTTGAATACTTTCTTGTATACATTTCAAATTGTTTTATGGCTCCAAATTTTTTGTTCCTGCTGTGTTTTACTACTGTAATGTTGCTACTGGAGGTCTTGGATGCATAGGTGATCACTGGCAACATTAAGGGAAAACAGTCTCCTTTGTGTCTAATAGTAGGAGCAGCTGAGACCCGTTTAGGGCAAGATAGCTGCAAATAAAATACAGTTGAACACCAGAGTTTTGAACTGACCACTCAACTAAACACCTCATTTGGTACTTGAAGTACACAATCAGGTAGCAGCGGGGGAGAGGGGGAGGGAGGGAAAGAAGCAAATACAGTACAATGCTGTGTTAAACATAAATTACTTTTTAAAAAAGGCATTTTTCAAAGCTATATTAAGTAAATGTTTAGTTGTAAACTTCTGAAAGAATAACTAAAATGTTTTGTTTAGGGTTACGAACATTTCAGAGTTACGAACAACTCCATTCCCGAGGTGTTCGTATCTCTGAGGCTCTACTGTAGAGGGCTGATGCCTGGAGAGAGCATGTGGTCCAGAGGGAGAGTGTAGAGCTAATAGGATTTCCTGGGTTTCTGATGTGAGGGCTGGAACTAAGTCTTGTGTTAAGCAGTTAGAACATGTGAGCTTGTTTAGACCCTGGAAGGAAGTAGTCTGTATCTGATTGCTTGGTTCCTGGAGATAGGCAGAGATTTTTCTTTGAGTGCTTGCTCATGTCCATTCTGAATTAGGTTTGTGTGCGCCACTTGCACCAGTGTCATGGATGGTAGTGTTCCTAGTAGCTATCATCTCTGTGAGGCTGGTATCAGAAATAAGAGCCCTAACCTTGGAGCCTCCCTACACAGTTTTTTACAAAGATAAGGTCCAGTTATGGCCACACCTGGGTTTTCTGCCAAAAGTAGTCTCCCGCTTCCATGTCAACTAGGACATCTTTCTACCAGTCATCTGTCCAAAGTCACACAGCTCCAATGAGGAGAGGCATCTCCATTCTCTCGATGTAAGAAGGGCCCTGGCTTTCTATATTGACAGGGCCAAGCCCTTCCATTGATCTACACAACTCTTCATCGTCATACCAGTGTATCTCATCATGGATCACGGCCTGCCTCCGGGCCTGTTATGAGCCTCAACATCCCTGTCATCCTAGTCCACGAGAGTTCAAGCGTCTTCAGTGGCCTTCCTGGCTCATGTAGCAATATAGGATATCTGCAGAGCCACTACATGGTCTTCATTCCATACCTTCATGTCCCACTGTGCCATCATGCAGCAAGCTCAGGACAATGCTGGTTTTGGCAGAGTGGTTTACAATAGTCACGTCCATGAACTCCTTCCTGCCTCCGGGGATACTGCTGGTAAGTCACCTAATTCAGAATGGACATCAGCAAGCACTTGAAGAAAGGACGGTTACTTACCTCGTAACTTTGTGATGTGGTGTTCATGTCCATTCCACAACCCACCCTCCTTCCTCTCTGTCAGAGTTCTGGCAAGACAGAACGTGGTGGGGCCTGGTAGCTCCCTATATATTGGCGCATATGCATGCTGCTGCAAAGAGCATTAGAGCTGGCCTTACAGGTACCACTAGGGGAAAAATTTCTGGCACCAGTGCATGTGGCGCATATGCACCTAATTCAGAATGGACATGAGCAACACATCTCGAAGTACAACAGTTACAAGGTAATTAACCTTTTTCAGAATAGCTGCTTCTTGAGACAAAGCAGTAGTTTCTTAGCCTCTTTTGCAGGAATCCCAGATCTCTACTTGCATTTTCTTCCTAGTGCTGTTTAGGGAAACTGCACAGTTGTATATTTTGCAAATATGGCACTAAGAAACTACTTGACTTCAGTGTGTCAGAGTTTGGCACCAGATGGGAAACTGGCACACGAGGGCCCAAATTTCTGCTACTGTTTGGCTAACAGGGCAACACTATTAAAAATCTGTGACCTGGAATAGTCAGGGGAATAGGCAAATCTGTTTGTTTTTTGCCAGTCAAAAACAACTTATTTCTACTACATGGATGCACTGATCTGACCTACCTATTAAAATCTGAGAGCTTTCAGTCTTGGGAAATCTGAATACCTTGTTCTTTACAGGCATATTGTTGTGTCTTACCTATGTAGCTATTTTGTAAAGCTGTATGGAGATTGACAATTCCCTAAGTGGATCAGTGGGCCTGAATAAGAGGAAATGTCTAACTAGGGAAAAAACATTTTTCTTCTTAGTTGACTTTTAAAATTTTGTAAGTATTTTGCTAAATTTTGTACTCATGCTTAAGACCAGAGATTTAAATAATCATGATTGAAATCAGTTGGCCTGGACAGAAATAATAATCTGGTCTGCCAGATCTTAGAACAGTGCTTCTTAAAAAGACTGATGTTTGATGGCTGTCAGAATGAAAGCAGTACAATGCAGAATTATGCACATCTCTGCAGCTGTGTAAAACTACTTCTGTGGATATAAATGTTTTGCTATTTGTCAGTGGAAGATAGTTCAAGTCATGTTCATTGACAGCTCAGCTGGTGTTATGGGCTTCTGATTTTCAGTGCTCTTAAATGTTTTCTAAGAGAGCCCCAAACAAATAGTTTATTAGAAAAATACATGAGAAATAGCACTAAATGATGACCCACAGACAAAAGAAATTAGATTTTTACTTGTTTCCAAGTTAGTAGCCTTCCCATATACAATGTTTAAAAGCATCTCAGGATTTATTTTTATGAACTGTGGGAAGCATCCAGTGAAAATTGCCTTTTTAGGCAAAACAGTTGTATTGAATATCAAGCAAAAAATAAATCAAGGTCATATCCTGGCAATTCTGGCAAACGTACAAAAATGTATAAAACATTACCATCTGGAATTCCTGCAGTTGGCACAAACTGCATACAGCAGAAATGAAGATGAGGAGAAGCATGTATTTATTTGTGGGAAATTAGTATTACAGAAAGTAATTAGTTTACTTTCTATAAATCAATTGTTTAAAAAACTTGGTTAGTGTGCTTTCTAGCTGAGCTATATTTATCATTAAGAATTTGATAAGAGAACCATATACCTGCCTTAGAATGAGGAGATGGACTTGATGATCTTGAGGTCCCTTCCAACTCTACATTTCTAGGATTTCACTAAATATTCAGAAAGGTAATAATTTTTTCCAGACCAAACTGATAATACTGTCAAACTGTCCCTCCCCCCCTCACTTTTCTAGGATGTATTCAGTTCTTTTTAATTGTTGTTGAGAAATGTAAATATCAGTGACCAGCAAGCTGCACATTATCAGAAGGAAGAGCACAGAAGCCAGATAGCAATGGACTGCTAAATGTTTTTCAGCACACCTTACAGAAAAAAGTAATTTGCCTACTTCTCTATTATATTAGATACTCTGAAAGCAAATTCAGATCTCTGCCTTTCTGAGACTGCTAGCAAGGCTGCCATATATTAAGGTGCCCATTTTTGTATTTTAGGAACTAGACTAAGATCTTGTCTACACAAACATTTAGTTCACAACAAGCAGGGTATGACTCTACCGCATGCTAGCCTGCCACAGACCAACTGTGATGTAGACCTTGCTGATGTGCAGTAACAGTTTGTTCTTCTTTGAGTGATGTCCCTGTAGGTGGTCCACTGTAGGTGCGGCATTGCCCCCTTCAACAGCAGTACCTGTCAGACTGCACATACACACCTTCCCTCCCTCGCGCTATGCGCCGGACATACTTTTAGCACTGTGCAGTCTGACCGCTCCCAGTTCCTTCTCTACTGCCTTTGGCCTGGGACGGAGTCCTCAATTGAGCCCTATTGCCTCAATAGGTAGTGTCTTACCTGATAGTGTAGTGTAATTTCTTTCATTCTTCTCTTTTTCTCATCTATCTCCCCCCCCCCCCCCCCCGCGCGCCCAAAAATATATATATTTTATTTTTTCTTTACCTTTACAGTTCTTCTATAGCTTAAGTTTCTGGTTTTCCCCTGCTTCCCACCCTTCCCTACAGGATAGCCTTTTCCTTCACTCTTATGCCTGGATTCTCCAGGTTTAAGAGATGCGTTCCTTGTGGGGCTGCCCTCCCAGTAATGGATGGCCATCCTCAATGTATCCACTATCTGGGAGAGGGACACATCCCACTGCCTTGGCCTGAAACCCAGGTCTAGAAAAGACCAGGACTTGAGATTGAAACTTCTGCTCATGGAGAAATGATTACGACTGGCATTGGACCACAGCCAGGGCTCTTCCCCAGAAACCCCTTGTGCTTTGCCAGGTCATCTGCTGATACTAACTCTCTGCATCCCGTGAAGAGAGAGTCATCTTTTCCTCATTCAGATGCCAAGAAATAGGCTTCCTCTTCACATTCTGAGGCACAGCCCACCAGAACACTGTCTCGAGTGAGCTTAATTGCCTCAGCCTCATTTGACGATGGACATAGCTCCAGGGCTCATCTGAGTAACTTTGATACCAGCTCAAGGAAACAGTTTAAAAACCCTAACTTGGGAACCCTACAGCCCTTGGCACTGTTTCCCAGTTCTGGGAACCAAGACAAGCTGCCTTCATGAGTTATGGAACTGCCGCTATTTCTGGCAATGATGAAGCCGTTGGCATCGAGTAAGACATCATCAAAATCATCAGCACTGGCCAAGCCTCTGTCTCCCCCAGTGTCTTGGAGGCATACACTGTTCCCTCAGCACTGTCTTACACTGGCATCGATGATGCTTCTTCCTCCTCCACAAGACTTCAGATACCTGGCATACCTGCTGGTCTCTGGCACGCCTGATTCTCCACTTCTGCGACGTGGCCTCCCCCGACTTCCATCTCCCGCTCCAGACTCTCAACACTCCTCCTTCTCTCCACTGAGAATGGCACCTCTTTCCCAGTAATGAGGAGGAGGAGGAGGGCTCCATCCTTCCCTCGACTTCTAGGCAACTTGCACCTGCTCATCCTCACTATACGCAATCTACCTCTAATCCTAAATTCTGGCAGGGACCACCATGGATGTTCGCACATGTGCCACTCCCACCTAACTGGACATATTGGGACCCTTGGGCTATGTACAGGGTGCAGTTTGGGAACCCGCCCAGGGAGCAAAACCAGAGACCTACACTTCTCCTTTCTCCATCAGCCTCCTGCCCTCAGGAGGCTGACCCACTGCCGGTACCAACTGCAGAGGAAGAAAAAGAGGAGAGTGGGAGGAGGAAGCTCCATCAACTTTTACATTTTTCATCCTTCTCACCTGATGAGGCTGTCATGCTTCCACCCTCTGTCTTTCGATGACTTCAGACTCTTTCAAGATTTATTCCACTGGATTACAGAATCCTTGCAGATCACTTTGGAGGAAGTTAAAGACCAGCAGCATAAACTACTGGATATCCTCCATACATCCTCTTCCTCCAAGATTGCACTACTGATTAAATGAGGCTCCTCTTGATCCTGTGAAGGGGCTGTGGCATCCCTCTGACTCGCAAACACAAAAAATATTATGTCCCAGCAAAAGATGCTGAATTCTTATTTTCACACCCCATTCCAAATTCTTTAGTAGTCAGTGCTGTGCAAGAGAGAAGCTGTCCGTTCCAATCCCGTTTTAACAAACCAGACAGATTGGAAATCCCTGGATCTCTTTGGGTGCAAGGCATATTCATCAGCCATGCTCCAGTTTAGGATTTTGAACTACGAAGCTCTCATGGCAAAGTATATCTACATAAACTATTACAAATTAAAGGGACTTTGCCATGGCCTACTGGAGACTAAGAAGGATAAATTGCGAGCCTTAATTTCAGAAGGACACCTCCTTGCATGTACAGCCCTAGAAGCCTCGCTAGACTCTGCAGACTGCTGCTTGATTCATCATGACTGCCATGGTCTTGAGGCATGCATCGTGTCTCTGTATCTTGGGTTTTCCTAAGGGGATGCAAAACACAGTACAGGACTTACCGTTTGAGGGCAAGAAATTATTCTCGGAGCACATGGATAACTTTCTTCATTCCCTTAAAGATTCCAGAGCTACATGTCATTCCCTCGGGATATACACACCAGCACCAAAGAGATGCTTGGGAAAGTACCAGCTTCCCCTGTGATCCTGGACACAATAATACATTCCTCAATGACATTATGACAACCGGTACTGACATCAAAGACTCCCTACTAAACGTAGACAGCCCATTCCTCAGGGGTCTACCTCTCATGCTTCACCACTGAAGCAACAACTTTGAAGGTGTGGTCAAGGCCTCGAAGTCTCCCCCTCTTCCAGTCATTCCTGCCATCTTCGACATTCCATCAGTGTGGCAACCACCTAGCTCCATTCTTCCTATTTTGGAGACTTATCACCTCAGACAAGTGGGTCCTAGAAATAATCAGGGAAGGATACTCCATCCCCTTTTTATCTATCCTGCCCTGCCACCCCTCCAATCCCTCTTCAGGCACCCCTCTCACGAGTCCTTTCTATGGGGGGAAATAGACCATTTTCTGTAACTGGGAACCATAGGACAGGTCTCCTTCCAACACAGGAGAAAGGGTTTCTGTTCCCACTACTTTCTGATTCAGAAGAAGTCTGGCAGCTGGTTCCCATCCTGGACCTTCACAATCTAAGCAAATTCGTCAAAATGCAACATTTCAAAATGGTTACCCTCTCCATATTATCCCAGGGGACTGGTTCTCTGTCCTCAACCTCCAAGATGCATACTTTCATATTTCCATACACCATGCCCACAGCTGGTGCTTCTGCTTTGTCATGGGCACTGACCACTACCAGTACAAAGTTCTGTCCTTTGGACCTTCCACATTGCCTCAGGTGTTCTCTAAGGTCCTCACAATAGTCACTGCCTACCAGGAAACAAGGAATCATCATTTTTCCGTACTTGGATGACTGTCTTCTCAAGGCCCCATCCGAAAACACTGCTCTCTGAGCTGTCCACGTAACAATAGACCTGTTCATGAAGTTAGGCCTTCTTCCGAACCTAAAAAAAGTCCACTCTAACACCTGTACAGCAGCTGGAATTCATCAGTGCACAGTTGGATGCCATACAAGCCAGAGCCTTCCTATCATCTCATAGATTCTTGGCTATAACAGATCTGGTACCCACCGCATGGGTCTGCATCCAAATCTCAGCCCGAACATGTCTCCAGCTTCTAGATCACGTGGCATCGGCCACATTCGTGGTCAGGCACGCAAAACTCCATGTGATGCCTTCACCCTAGCTCCATATGGTATCTCTTCCTCACAAACACAGCCTCCACAAACTTTTATCCATGCTGATGCGAGTCAAGGACTCACTGCTGTAGTGGACACAGCCCAACAGCGTCTGTGTCAAAGTTCCTTTCCTACAACCACCACCAATTATGATCCTAACCACCGATGCCACCTTAATCGCTTGGGGAACGCATCTATATGAGCACTCAAACTGTGGAATTGGTGTATCCAGAATAACATGTCCATTTCAGCAGCGTACTTCCTTGGATGTCAGAACACCACTGTGGATGCATTGAGCAGGACAGTCTTGCAGGATCACAAGTGAGAACTGGATACGGGAACACTTCAACCGATATTCAGCCAATGGGGCTGCCCCACCATGGATCTCTTTGCCACTCCACACGTTGCCTGCTGCCCCCAATTCTGTTCCAGAGCGTGACTGAGACACAAATTGCTGGGAGACATATTCCTCAGAACATGGGATGCACAGTGCCTTTATGCCTTTCCTCCCTTTCCCCTCCTGTTCTGAGTAATTCACAAAATACAGGAGGATCAAGCTCATATCATTCTAATAGCCCCAGCATGGCCTTAACAGATCTGGTATACTTACCACCTCTATATGATGGTATATTGACCGATCTCTCTCCATCTAACACCGTGGTTCCTTACACAGGAAGCCTTCTCTATCCCAATCCACAATGCTCCACCCTCAAAGCCTAGCTTCTCCATGGTTCCAGGATTCTGAAATGGACACTGTCCTAGGGCGTGCTGTCCTCTCCTCAGCAGAACATGTTGCTCCAATGCCCTAGCCTTCCAACCAGGGGCACTGCTTTATAGTCACCTACCATGGAGCACCCATAGGGACCTCACTGGAAGAAGAGATGGTTACTCATCCTGTGCAGTAATATACTGCTGAGGTTCTTCAAGGTATTTGTGTCTATGGATACTCCACTACCTGCCCTCCTCCCCTCTGCTTCAGAGCTGAGAATATAAGCTCTGCGTCAGAGAAGGAACTAGGGGCGGTTAGACTGCACAATGAGATATATAAAATAATGTCCTGCGCACAGCACGAGAGGGGGAAAGTGCACGTGTGGTCCGACGAGCACTGCTGCTGATCTCCAATCCCAGGCATGGGGCGGTGTCGCACCTATAGTGGAGCACCCATAGAGAAAGACATCTTGAAGAACCTCAGTTACTGCACAAAGGTATGTAACCTCTTAATATGCTAATATGATCTAGTCCTCTTTGAAACTGGAGTAGATCAAAACATGTTAAACTGTTAGTGTGTGTCAGCAGGGTCCACATGATAGTTGCTCTGTTGCAGGCTAGTGCAGGGTAGATTCGCAGGCTAGCTTTGCTGCAAACTAAATGTTCGTATAGACAAGCCCTATGAAACTCCATAATTTACATGAATGGTCAGTCACCCAGAAGTGTAAGGTTCTGTATCCCAAGTCAATCTCTATCACCTTATCCCTTTTGTGACTGTTCATCTGAGAATAAGATACTTATTTTCACTGTTATTCAACGTACCACTTCCACCAAGAGTCATAGCAGTAATAGTGGCCCCCACCTAAAAAGCTTATCAGCTCCCAGTTTTCTTTGAGTAGATGCAGGTGTGTATTCTAAGTAGGTGTGTGCTCGTCCTGTGCACTGGAGCTGAAGACTTTTGCCTAGCAGTATCCATAGTGGGGCAGCGTTCATGCCTCATGCCTGTAGCACCTCCCCTGGCTATATGAGGTGGTAGCGCCCCAACCCTTCTCATTTCATTCTCACCGCCTGTCAGCTGGAGTTGGAGTTCTGTGTGGTGGTTGCCTCACAACCTCATAATTTATCTTCTTAGCCTAGTTTTATTATGCATAGTTAATAGTGTTAAAGTCGTGGCATATAGTAGTGTGTTAGCGGTAGTGCTCCCTGGCAATGCTCTCACTGTGGTTTGTGCATTGCCCTTTATGTGGAATGGTGATTCCCAAAAGTGACCCTCACATGTGGTGCTTGCTGTGCCTTCGCAAAGCCAACCTTAAAGAGCTCTGTTCAATTTGTAGATCATTCAAAAGAGTACTCAGGTGGCACAGGACCTTCACCTTAAGCAGCCACCTGCTTGAATAGG
The DNA here is from genome assembly GCF_026122565.2 of Emydura macquarii macquarii. NCBI lineage: Eukaryota > Metazoa > Chordata > Testudines > Chelidae > Emydura > Emydura macquarii. Next base: position 8,861,678 of record NW_027132342.1, on the reverse strand, counting down.
CCATGAAACCTGATCGAGGCCTACCTCAGTTCACCTTCTGGTTTGGAAAGTGCTGCTGCTTCCCTTCAGGGCAGGGACCTTTCCGAAGAGGCGCAGGAGTTGTTCTCCATTATCGGTGTGTAAGAAGAGCGCTCATAAGGTCCCAGGGCAACTCTTTTGCCTCCCCTAAAGAGAGTGCAGACCAGCACAGGACCAGATGCAGGATGGCATGGCTGCCTCTTACCTTGCTCTGGTACAGGGTAAGGAGAGCAGACATCCCATACAGTTAACTCTGATTCCAGCCTCTGGGTTTCTATTGAGTGTGGTACCAGTGGGTACGATGACGTTACTCACAATGTCAGTGATTTCAGCATACTAGGCTGCAGTGGACCTACTCTGCCTTTCAGTCCTGTCCTCGCTGCCAGTTCAAGACTTTGTGAGGCTGGCATCTGTGATGGGACCTCAGGTGGAGCGTGCCGCTGAAGTCTCTGCCCTGCAACCAGGAAGCACCTCTTCTTGGGATTAGTATGGACACTGTACAGGAGACAGTACAAGGTTCTTTGGTATCAGGCTCTTCCTCTGCACTGACACAATCAATGCTGCAGATGGTTCCATGGGGCTTGTGGCCACCATTGACACTGAGGCATTGGGGGGGGCGCTCCAGAACTGCTCTTTGCACCGGGACTGAACTTTGTCTGTGACATCAATTTTTTCAGCACAGCTGGTGCCAGCTACATCAGGAATGCTGATCCAGACCTCCTCCTGGGCCATGGATTAGTTGGATTGCCTATTGACTTCCTCTGGAGTCACCCCTCCACCCATCTTTAATGTCACAGGACTCCTCTGCTTCACAGTTGGAATCCTCGTCCTCCCGCTTCACTTCACCAGAGGGGGTCTGAAGGCCACTGGTAGACCAATATGGCTATCAGAGTTGGCATGTGCCCCAGGGCCAGGATGGAGGTCTCCCTTGGGCTCAGTGGGAGCTCCTTGCTCCCAGAGGTCTCTCATCATTCAAGTCAAAGGTGAGATCATCTGCTCATGCAGCACTGGTGGCAGTGGATCAGTCGCAAGTCCAGATGCCCCTGGTTTCTCTTTCTGTAGAGTTGCCGGAGTTTCCCCATCCAGAAACGCTGCCTGGAACAGGATCTGCCTCTGGCCCAGCCAACAACCTCATCCTCTTCTCCGGATGATATGACATTACCTGTTTTATCCTCCCCTTCCTTCCCTCCCGGAGGACTTCAAGATGAACCAGGACCTTTTACATTGGATGGCCTCGTCCCTGGGTATTCAGGTGGAGTTTCTCCAGGAAAATACCCATAAACCATGGACATTCTCCAGCTATCTGTCCCTGGGTTGATGAGGTGCTCATCAAACCTGTGGGGGCTCTATAGGATATGCCAACCTTGGTACTGCCAATGCCAAATGCTTGGTGAAGCATTATTTTGTGTCGGTACAGGGATGCAAGAGGTTTTATTCCCACCTGCCCCAAACTCCCTGGAGGTCATGGCGGTGAATGATAGAGCCCAGTGGGGTAGGTTCATGTCCTCCCCCAAAGACAGAGACTCGAAGTACCTGGACCTTTTGGGCAGAAAGATATACACTTCCTCTTCGCTACAGTTGAGGATCGCGAACCAGCAAGCTCTGCTGGCCAAATATGACTTCCTCAATTGGTTGGCTATGGCCAAATTTGAGGAGCAGTTGCCTGAGGCTTCTCACAATGAATGTCAGGCATTGGTTGCTGAGGGCTGCTTGTTGGCTAAAACATCCTTGCATTCTGCCCTATATGTGGTGGTCAGTTCAGCCAGGGCAATGGCCGCGGCCAGCAGTTCCCAACCTTTTTGAGCGTGCGGACCCCTTTCCAAGCTCCAAACAGTTCACGGACCATGCTACTAGTTTTATTTGAAATTGTACATTTCCTTGGTGAGGATGTTATTTTTCTTTTCTGCAGACCCCATAGTAGCCTCACAGACCACCAGGGGTCCACGGACGACAGATTGGGAACCGCTGGCTTAGGCAATTCCTATGAGGAGGACTTCCTGGCTCCAGAACTCTGGGATCACACTGATTGAAGACTTGCCATTTGATGGCCAAACCTCGTTTTTGGACAAGACTGATGAAACCCTGCTTTCCTTAAAGGATTAGAGGACTACCTTTCAGTCTTTGGGGGTGTATGCGCCACCCATGCAGAGACGCCATTATGGGGTGTGGCAACAACAGCCGTACAGGTTGCAGAATTCTTTTGTACAGCCTGTCTCCCCTCCCCTCAGACAGCCCTAGGAAAAGGGATAGGTCTCACAAGAGGAAGTGTTTAAGTTCAGGGCCTGGCCACTCTGTACAACATCACTCGGTGCTGGCTAAGCACCCATTTTGACTCAGTCCAGAGCACTGTTCCAATTGTTGTTCTTCCTCCCTCGACCATCCCCCCCATTCTTTTGGGGACAGGCTGGCCTGTTTTTACGGTGCCTGGGTCTCGATTTATGTCTGACAGCTGGGGTCCTAGACATTGTCAGATCGGGCTATGCCATCGAGTTCCTCTCCATGCTCCTTCCTGATCCCACCCTTCCCTATCCCTCTTCAGGGACTCCTCTCATGATACCCCTCGTCAAGCAGGTCAGCTCTCTACTGGCATTGGGAGCAGTGGAGGCGGTTCCACAAGAACATTGGGGTCATGGGTTCTACTCCCAGTATTTCTGATACCAAAATCCAAGGGTGGGATGAGGCCCATCCTTGACCTCTGTGGACTCAATAAATCAAATATATGAGGTTCCACATGGTCACTCTCTGCTATCCTCCCTACTTTGTCACAGAATGACTGGTTTACTGCTCCAGACCTTCAAGATGCCTACATCCATGTGGCCATTTTGCCAAGTCACAGGAAGTAGCTTAGCTTCATGTTATCTCCACCACTTTCAGTTCACAGTTCTGTTTGGCCTCTCTCTTACTCCATGACTACCACATTGCATTTTGAAGGCTCAGGGAGCATCTCAGGAGAAAGGGAATCCATATTTTTCCCTACCTTGACTGCTGATTGCTGAAGGGAGGCTCCCGAGAGAAGGTTCTTGCCCGCATTGACACCACACTATATTTATTCGACAGTTTGGGACTCGTTTTAAATACCATGAAGTTGACTTTGGCCCCCCACTCTGCAAATAGTCTGTTGGGGCCAGTTAGATTCTACGAAGTCGAGGGATTGGATAACTGTGCCTCAGTTTGCAATCACAACCATCCATGACAGTCTGTGCATGTCTGAGCCTGTTGTGCCAAATGTCCGCTTGCACCCAGGTGGTCCAGCTCGCGAGGTTGCATCTTCACCCTCTTCACATGAGGCTCTGCATGGGTGCCTGCCCTGCCCTGCACTCTAGACAGATTTGATCGCCTTCCTCCATCAGTCGTGGGGTTCTTGTGCTGATGGAAGTCCCCAAGCAATGTGTGCCCAGGGGCACCCTTCACTTGGCGCTCTTCAACCAAGTCAGTGGATACTGACATGTCCCTTTAGATGTGCTCCCCAACCTAGGACTTGTTGAGCGTGCAGGGTTTGTGTTTGGAACAGGAAGCGTAACTCTAAATGTCTGTGCTGGAGCTTTGGGTCATCCACAATGCATGTCATGCCTTCCAGGACTGTATCAGGCATTCAGTGTTCACATGCTCACCGGCAATACCACCGCGACGTACTATGTGAACAAATAAGGGGGAGCTCACTTCAGATGACTCTGTCTGGAGGGGATCAACCTGTGGTAGTTCTGTATCAAAGAGGACATCACCCCGATAGCTATCTCCATAGCAGTGTTCCAAAACCATCTCCGAGATCATCTCAGCAGGGTTTTCTATTCAAGCCACAAATGGCCCCTGAAGACTTAAGTTCATCCCCACTATTGATCTCTTTACGGCGAGGGAAAACAGGAAGTGTCGCTTATTTTGCTGTTGGGAGGGTTTTGCTCCAAGTTCCTTGCCAACGCTTTCCACTGTAGCTGGCAGTCAACTTCTGCTGTACGCATTCCCTCCTATTCTGAGGAGGGAATTCCTCAGGGAATTGACCTATTTCCCAGGTCATCGCCAAGCCCAAGGTGGATTGAGCCAGGCTCATCCCGATTATCCTGGTTTGGCCAAGACACATTGGTTCTTAAACCTCCTTGCTGTGTCCGGTCAGCCTCCCATGCTGCTTCCTCTCCTTCCCGACCTCCTCACACAGGACCACAGCTGCCCTCTGCACCTTGCAGCATGGCTACTGCATGGCTGAATGAGGAGGAAGGTTGTTGCCTGGCGGCTGTCCAACAGGCTGTACTCAACAGTAAGGAGCCTTTGCTAAAACAGACTACTTGGTGAAGAAGAAAAGGTTTTCTGTGTGGTTCTTGGCTCGTGGGACCCATCTAGTAGAGCAGTGGTTCTTAACCTTTCCAAACTACTGTACCCCTGAAGCCTGAGTCCCATCCCCACGGGGCTGAGGCATGTAACTTAGTTTCATGGCGCCCCTGTGGCTCCAGGCAATTGCCTTTCTTGCCACCCCCAATACCAGCTCTGCACTTGCGACCCCTCTAAAACCCTAGGTTAAGAAACATTGTAGTAGAGACTTCCTTCCAGGACATCTTGGATATCTGCTGTGTCTTTAGGAATTGGACTTGGCACTCAGTTCTCTGAGAGCGCGGAGTATTGGCAGCAATATTGGCATTTCATCCTGCTATCTAAGAGAGATCAGTTTTCTCCAAAGGCAAGGTGATGAACATTTTGAAAGGACTTCTCCACCTGCATCCTCCAGTCCAAGAGCCGGTCCTCTTGTGGGACCTGAACACAGTTTTAGAGTTCTGATGGGGCCTCCATTTGAGCCCCTTGCATCCTGTCCACTGCTTCTCCTGTCTCAGAAAACTGCATTCTTGACAGCCATTACTTCTGCCAGGAGCGGGTGTGAGTTGCAGGTTCTAGTGGCTGGGCCTCCTTACATGCAGTTCTTCAGAGACAAGGTTATTCTGGCCATATCCAAAGTTTATATCCAAGGTGGTCTCTGTTTCATTTAAACAGAGGGTGTATATTGCATCATTCACAGGCCTTTTCATAAAAACAATTAAACATTTAACTGAATATAAATTGATGAAAACAAATGACTATCTTTTGTACATGCCTAGCTTACTGGGGGTAATACTGTAACGTTGTACAATTTGTATCTATAATACTATATTATAGTATAGTGCTTAACATTCTATTATAGCATAGTAATTAATTTCTGTTATAGTATACATCATAAACCTAGTGCCTGATAACAGCCAAAATTAAATATATAATTTAGGACCATGTATTCATATGCTGAATCTACAAATCACTGGTATCAAGAGGGAATTATGACAGTCCTACACTGATGTATAATAAAATAGATCAATTTTAGCTTTGTGGTCTGGATTTTGTCTGGCTAACCTACTTCTGCAGTACTGTCATCACCAGCTGTGACTTAAAATTTTGATATCTTCTACTCAGTGTGTAGATGTAACGTATGAGCAAATGCAATTAGCTTCCAGTAAGGACTGAAATCTTTGATATGATCTCAAAGAACTATGATGTTAGGATTCAGACCTTTTTAAAGTTCAAATCTGTCAGGGTTCTCAGTTAACATGGCATCTTGTCCTGTTGAAGGTAGAAACTGGAAAGCTAGTTTTTTCAAAACATGCTGCTTTGTGCTTTGACTTTAAGAATGCTCTTAAGAGGGTGACAGGTGAATGTTTCTTTAATTTATTTCCTTCAGAGTAAGTTCTGGTAAAAGGCTAGGAGAATTTCATGCCCAGCATCATCACATCATTCCTTGCCTTCCTTAAGCAGTTTAAAAAAAAAAAAAAAAAAATTGAAAGCGTGGTGAAAATTTGGGAAGTAATCAATTACTTAAGCAGGTCTCCTCAAGAATGCAGCTCAAAAAGTATTTCCGACACCTCTTGTCTGTGTCACATCAAGGAATGGGAAGTCTCTAAATGTTAAAGAACACAAACAGTTCAGTTTGTCACCAAAGCATCCAAAAAAGTGCCAGTAAGAAAGACAACATATGGTAGGACTTCTTTCTGGCTCAACTTTAAATTTGAAAGTTTGACCTGTATTTCAACCCAGGACACCAGTAAGGCCCCATAACCTCTTAATGAAAAAAAGAGCCAAAAACTGTTCAAGATTAAACAGTAGGCAGTGCTACTCCCCAGCCTAATCTGTAGCCAAAGTCAGCGGCTTCTATTCTGCTCCTGCATGTGCTTGCATGCCATTAGAAGTGTCCTACAGGGCATATAAATAGAATGATAGACTACATGCCAGACCTTACTTTTAATTTTTAAATATGAAATTTTAATGGTATTCTTATATTCAAGGATCTTAATTGTTGTTTTGGTAGTGACATCCTTATACAGCAATGATTAGCAGAATATTCCAGTTCTTTAACTCATGCTTTCTGATTTTAGAATGGTATAGCTCCAAGGGTGATAGGTCCCTATTACACTTCCTGCACACTCGTCTTTTAAATGGAAGAGCGTTTATGTTCATTTGTATTATCTGGTATCACTTTTTCAGAGCTTTGTTCTTACCTGGATTCTTCTTTAATTCATTTATGGAGCTAAAGGGTCAGATTTATGAAATTAGGAGTGCATAAATATATAATCTAATGGTCAAATACCCATGTTGAGCACATACGAATAGCTTAGATTTATAGCTGGCCATATGTGCTCACAAATTAAACATGCATACTGGTGTGTACCCTATTTTGAAAATCTGGTATGTTTCAAAATAAATCAAAGTACTGTTACTGTCTAAATTGCCCATTTACTATACAAATATTGTTTATCAGGGAAAGAAAAGTTTCATATTACTTCGTGATATTTAAAAATTAACACGAATTGAAATGTTTGAAAGGTGCTATTTTGACATAAATAGAAACGCAAACTTTGTGTAGACCCGTGGATACAACAGAGGGCAGCTGTGGAAATTTCCATCAGTTTGCTTAGGGTCTGACTTGAAGTTAACGGTTAAAACCCACTTAATTTTTTTCCTTGGCTGTGAATGTTTATCAGTAGAGGATGTCAGTTGTAATGGTGTCTTTTGGTATAAGGAAGGCTTTTCACTTTGTCCTTGGCCCATTTCACCAAGGCCAGCTTGTTTAGGAGTTAAGATAGCAAGGCCAAATTAGGAAATGCTAGTTTTCCCAGTATTCCTAATGTCAGATGTATCTTTATAAATAGCTCATGGTTTGCATTTTTGCTCAGCCAATTCCTGGAGTGTTGATGGTGGTAGCAATTAGTGCAATATACCTGATTTTGTTGCCTGGAGCCTAGTGATAGGTAAAACATTCTCTTTCTAAAATTTTAATTAATCAAGTATCAGTATTTTGTATGTGGTACCCACTTTTTCATTTCACCAAAATAAAATGAACTTTTAACTTTTTAATAGTTTTTTTCCCCCAGTCCCATTAACAATAAATATTTGTACTGTGATAATGTGTAGAGGTCCCAATCATAGTTCAAGGTGCTATAGAGCTGGTGCTATACAAATGCATAATAAATAAATTGTAAGGATAGTGGCAAAAGTTGACAAAACTCTAAATCTAAGAGAAATATGTGGTCTTAGCATACAATATAATTCCATGCAAAATACTAGTATAGTTCTATGAATAATCTTCTTGCTTCACAACTATTTTTCACTATTTATACTATTTTCCATTCTTTTGTTTTTAATAAACTCTGCTTGTTTTTAACAATGGTACACATTTATTTACTAATCATTTTTAATCGAACAGCATCTTTTAAGATCAAGTAACAAACCCTAATGCAAGTTCTCTGGATACTAGTGCATTAGAATTAGAATTTATTTTTAGTTAGCTTCTGTATCAGAGAATGACTTCTTGGTGGACCAAACCAAATTAATTAAAAAAAAAAATACAAAAACTAGCCAAGGTCAAGTCATATACAGGAGTGGAAGGACCGGGAGATGGAAGTTGAAGAGTGGGCTCATCCTGCAGTGGCAGCTCCTGCTTTGTGAGCTGGTCTGGCTCCCCATACTGGCCTGTTGGTTCTCACCATAGCATACAGGCAGGACTCTCCTTCTGTGATGCCCCACCCCACCCGCTTCCTGGCCCTAGTCTCCCCACTCTGGGGTTTGTGATGCAAGAACTGGCAGTGTGAATGCTTTCCACTGACACAAGGAGCATAGTGAGGACATACTACAGTGGTTTCATTACATAACTTATGTCGACAAAACTCTGTAGTGTAGAAAAGGCTTTTAAGGTAAGTAGGGCAGCAGGGATAGGCTGTAAAGGGCCTGAGCTGTGCAGATGAATAGTTTGTGATTACATTGACAAGGAGCCAATTGAGGGATACACAGAGAGAGGTGACATAGTCAAAACAATGAGCCAGGAAAGTGACCTTTGCAGTAGCATTTTGAATGGATATCCTATGTTGCGTTGCTAGATTTCCTGGTGGAGTGTCTTGTGGAACCCTGGCAGCCAGATGAAGTAGTGTAATTCTTTGTTACAACTACAATTAGTCACAGATATTCAATATCAGTTGGCATTGAAACTTACTTGGTAGGGAAAGAAACTGCTCTTTAAGTCTATTGGTGAAACCTAAAAATCCAAGTACAAAGCAAGATACAGAAAAGTATTCAATTATATAGCACTGTGTACTTAATAAGAACACACACTAATTTAATAAAACTAAAACAATATTAGAAATTCTGCATTTTCTTCTGAAATTGTAAAGAACTTCTCAAGCCTGTGATTTACTTTCCATCTCTGAGACACTTGTCTCTCGCTGGAGATGACTAACTGAATGGTTTAGTTGGCCGTATGTTACATGTGATAGATAGCAACTGACCTAACAGAGTCAGGATTATGAAAAAGTGGTTCAGACTAGTAGAATGGTTATATTTTCATATAGACAGACGGTAGCCATACATAGAGCGGAAAAGAGGTTAAAATCTTGTGCCTTGATGATACTATGTAAGTATAACTCAGACTTGAAAACTAATACCTACTGGGTAGTTTTTTATGGTCAGCTGCTACCGATGATAGAATTTGTCATTTGTTTTCAGCTCAAATGCTTCTGAAGAAAACAGCTTATAGAAGCTAACTTTCTCAATTATGACATGATGAAATTGGAATAATAGTATTGTGTGTTTTGTTTTGTTTTTAAAAATTATTTCCAAAAGTAAGAATTTGAATTAAAAACCTATTTATAAAGCTGTTTTTAACTAAATAGGATCACATTTTAAACTTAAGGTTTCTAAAATCAGCCATTGGTTCTTTCTTTCCCTGTGGTTCTTGGCAACCACAGAGCTTAGGAATCTCCTCAGGATACTTGGCTCCCTGGCCTAAACACCTTGTAGTAGTAGGCATCAAACTGTACATTCCACACTTGATTGTCTAAATCTTTTGGTGCTGCAGTATATTTTGTCCATTGTTTAAATGTTGTTTTAACTGTCTTCACAGTAAACTGTTTACATCAGCATTTTTGGGTGGAGGAAGGCACAATAATGGCTAATACTGACTCTGTTTAAAAAAAGATTTTACTAAGCTATGCATGAGAGTTGTGTAGAAATCTGTATTAAATTAAGTCATTTAAAGTTAGAGAGCACTGCATCTGAAAGTTCAACTTTGAAATTTTAGATAAGGATAATGTTAAATACTTTAAAACTAAAATACATTTCCATTCCAGTATGTGAAAGTAATTCCAGATTTCAAGCCTAAATATTTTCTGGCCAAAGTTTTAAATATATGTGTGTGCAGGGAGAAAAGTGGAAGTTTACTTGTAATTTCAGTTATGGAGCCAATACAGAGCAGCTCTATTGTATAAATATAAGATAGCAGTTTGAAACAAAAATTAGATTATCTTCTCTCTTCCCTGGCAATGAAGATTATTCCCCAAGTTTATGTAGAACATTATTCCCCTTGAGTTTTCTTGTATGGGGCAGTTTTAAATGTGTCAAACAGTGGATTCCATTTTTTAGACTATTCTGCAGCCTATTAGATTTTGCTGTTGAGAAATTTTCCTGATAATGTAGTCTAATTTTTCTTTTTAATTTCATTCTATGTTTCTGTTGGAAATTAATGAGACACAGAAGAGACTTTATAAAGATTAAGACAATGGCATTGTGAAAGTAAACTACATTCTTTATAACACATAAGTACGAGGCTATTCAATGAAACTGATAGGCCAAACACTTTAAAACTGATAAAAGGAAATACTTTCTTACACAGTGAATAATTGACCTGTGGGACTCACTGTAATCATCCCATTGAAGCTGAGAGCATAGCAGTAGGCACAGAAGGATTAGATGTTCATATGTATGATGCTAGCCTCTTTTTACATTAGTAGAAAAAAACATTTTTAGAAGTATGTAAACTTCAGGACATAAGACAGCTTCTCACTGCTGCAGATTAAGATGAAGCTTCCTCTGTGCAAATTATTGTGTAATTTCTCATCATGGGATTTCTCGCAACTGTTCTGAGGCTACTGGTACAGGCCATTGCCCAACTACATTAGGTGGAGACTTGATCTGATATAGTATGGCAGTTTTGAATGTGACTTTGAGACCATCTTACCACAGACTTTTTTTGTCCATGTAACTTTTCAAGGTGAAAAATTGATTTGCTATACTTGGAACTACTTTCTCTCTTCAGTTTAAATTAAAACATTCTTTCAAGAGAGGATTCTCTCCCAAACTTTTCAGATTTCGGTGTGTCTCATTTTGTAAGTATAACTAAAATATATTTTGGTATCACATTCACATTACTCTAATATTGACAGTCTGATAACCAATAAAATTCTGTTCAGTAATTTGGGTAACAAACATGCATGACAAACTAAACAGTGCAGTACCAATTTTCATTTGCACAGAACTATTGTTAAGATACTGGCATTGAAATTGCTGCAGTATTATGGCAAGAGAATAGTAAAAGATAAAATTTGGGTCCTTCATGGCTTACTTATGAGGGCCTCCAATATGATAATGTGGTTGCATATTATTAGTGTCAAACTCAGTGAAGTTCAGATGACATATATTCATATAGTCACATCAGCAAACCTGACAATTAACTGCCATATACAAATAATAAAAAAAACTTTGCAATTTCTTTTCTTCTTACCTAATTGTTTTTCTTGTAAGTGCTTAGTAGCATTATCCCTGCTAACCACTTTGTCTCCCTCCTTGCTTCTTCCTGGGTCTCTTGAATACCAACATCATTAGGTGATGGTGATCTCAGCTCTAGCTGAACTACTCCTGGCTAGTTGCACATTGCTGGATGGATGGGTGAGCTGGGAATATTCATGTGCCTGGATAGAGTTGAGAAACATCGTGTAAAATCAGGAGAAGTACTAGTTGAGAAAGGAAAGGGGGTGGTAGGACTTCTTGCAGATCTGCTGCAAATCTAAAATGCCTAAAACTAACTTAGGAAACTTCTTGTGATTCATTGTTTTCATTTTTATTAAAATTTTACCATTTTTTATAACACTTGTAATGGACTTATCATAGAATCATAGAGTTGGAAGGGACCTCAGGAGGCCAAGCTAGTCCAACCCCCTGCTCAAAGCAGGACTAACCTCAGTTAAATAATCCCAGCGAGGGTTTTGTCAAGTCGCAGCTTCAAAACCTCTTAAGATGGAGATTCCACCACCTCCCTATGTAACCCATTCCAGTGCTTCACCACCCTCCTAGTGAAAAACTTTTTCCTAATGTCCAACCTAGACCTCCCCCTGCAACTTGAGACCGTAGCTCCTTGTTCTGTCGTCTGCCACCACTGAGAACAGCCTAGCTCCATCCTCCCTGGAACCCCCTTTCAGGTAGTTAAAGGCTGCTATCAAATCCCCCTCATTCTTCTCTTCTGTAGACTGAACAAGCCTAGTTCCTTCAGCCTCGCCTCATAAGTCCTGTGCTCCAGCCCCCTAATCATTTTTGTTGCCCTCCACTGGACTCTGTCCAACTTCTCCACATCCTTTTTTGTAGTGGGGGGCCCAAAACTGGACACAATACTCCAAATGCGGCTTCACCAATGCCAAATAGAGGGGAATAATCACTTCCCGTGATCTGGAGCTCAGAGCAATCATAGTGGATTTGGTGGGTGTGTGTATATTTATATTTTAAATACTGCTTGGGGGAACTGGTTATGTAAAGTTACTACTAGCTTTCTAAATGTACCCATTAGTAATTCCTGGAAAATGGTTTTATTTAAGATGGTTGTTTCACTTACAGAGTGTAAAAAAAGCTCTGCATCAAAAAGAGTAAGTGCTATTTCATAACATCTTAGGGTCAGCCCTTTCCCAAATGATAAAAGCTTCAGGAGAATACACCAGAGAGAGACTTTGTGTTCTGTGTATTAAATCATACAAATTTAAAAACTAGTTTAATATGCTAAATGTCATGTAGATTAAAAACTGAACTTTAAATCCTATATATGATGATGCTGGCTGTAAGTGAATGTTACATACTTCTAAAAATTCTAGCATGCATTAAGGGTATAAAAATTTGAAGGTGAAGTCAAAGTAACCTATAAAATGGGACAGCTTCTAGGTATCCGTGTGGATGCAATTCTAGGCCAATAAGGATTCTGGTTGTGATAGTGGCTTTTGTGAGGTGGATCCCTATCCACTAGGGAATGAATGATAATAGACCAGGGGTCGGCAACCTTCAGTAAGGGCCATGCCAAATCTTTATTACCCCCCACCCCTCTCCCAGTGCTGCAGCTGGGTGGGGGGAGGAGGGAGGCGGTGTGTCTGCAGCCCCGTTCTTGACAGCAGCAGGTCTGCAGGCCTGTTCCTGCAGGGACCGCAGAACTCCCGGCCAAGGGCGCCACCTGGCCCAGGTGGAGAAGAGGCTGGGTGTGGGGTGCTGCTTGGGGCTGGGAGCAGCACAGCTCCGGCCAGGGCACCACGTGCCACTCAAAGTCGGTGCATGTGCCATCTTTGCCATGCATGCTGTAGGTTGACGATTCCTGTAATAAACTATCATCTTGTTCCACAAGCCTCTGCATGGTTTGAGGGTGGCAATCTTAAGCCATTACCAACATGGCCAGAAACCTAGAACTAAAATGTTCTCTATTACATTATGAATACTATGAGGCATCCAAGACCTATTAGCTATCGGTATATTAAATGCTAAGAACTTGGCGGTAATTTTAAATTTGTAGTATTAAGGACATATTCTGACTTGCACAGCCATAAAATTCCAAGTATGTGTAATTAGACACAAAAATAACTGATATGAGGATTCCACTAGTGATGGAAGTATGCATAACAAGTTTTGATAGCATTCAGTTGAAGAACTAGAGTTGGAATAATTTTGAGCAAATATGTCTGTTCCTCCATCAAGAGTATGGTGGAGACCTTTTTTTGTACTGCTTTTTTTCTAATTTACCTAGTCTTTGTGTAATTAATACACAGTCATATTTGCTCTCCTAGTTGTCAGAATAAAGTGAATCACTGCCCAGTTTCTATTTCTGCTGAAAATAGGGGAAAACATTAAAATTTCTGTTACTAGATAAATGATGTATGGCAAGGGCAGTTTGACCATTCTCACTTGAGATTTTGATGACTGTGTGTCTATCTAGTCATATCCTGTGAAGCAGTTATTTAATGGTGAATACCTGTTCTTTGACAAGATTAAAACAAATCACTTGTGTGTAGCTAAGATAGATCAGGTGTCTTTTCGGGGGGAGAGAAGGAAGGTTAGTTGCCACCTGGCATTCTTTGCTTTGCTGAAATGGTATGCTGAACAGATTACTGTAAGGGCATTAGTTGTCAAAGTCAAATAGTCTTGTCACTTTTGGCCTAGCATATTTCTATATCAAATTGTCAACCAACTCAGCCATTGTTGAGCTGAAAATGAAGTGTGGCCTTTTACCTTAATGTAGGAAAAACAGTTGCTTTTGTTTCATTCTTTCTTCTAAAAGTGGGAAGAGTATTCTAAAAGTGTACACTTATGAACTTGATTGTAGACCTATTCTGAATCAAGTGGATTTATAGATAGGTTACTTTGATATTTTGTCCAGTTTTCAGTCATTTACAAAATTCTCTTCTAAAATTTTGTAAAACCCAAATCTTTTAGGTTTACTTGAAAGCTGTGTGTGTTTAGGACTCCAAATCACTAACAGACTTTGTCCATATGTAAAGACATAAAATATATTTGAATATGAAATATTCAACTATACGTTCATCCTCTATCTGACTACCAAATTGTTTCTTCACAGTTGAATAGTTTTGGCAGACAAGTAAAATAACTGATTCTCATATTTATAAATTGGACAAATTCTGTTAATTGTTTTCAATGTTTACAAAAGCTTTAGTTGACCTTCACAGTACCTGTGGAATATTTTTCCATTTTCTTTACTGGATGCACATTGATAATGGACCTGGTGTTGGCTCTCAGATTCTTCCCAAATGAAACTTTACAGTATCTTCTAGAGTTAGCTACCTGCTTACTCCATTTTTAAAATCTGTTTCACTATTGCAAATCTGCTGCCTGTCCTCTGTCTGCCAGATTTTAAGTGGTTGAGCTCTTCCATGTTGTGTTCTTAGACTTTATACTCCTTTACCCTGGAGTTTTTTTTTAAGTCATACTAAATGTAAATCTCACAATACTCCTGTATTCAGTCTTCCTTAACTGTAGTTTCCATAATACAGAAAGGTGTAGTTTGTTTTAATACAATTAACAGCACATTAGGACGTGACTACTGAACCTCTTAGTGGCAGGTGTTGGAGTAAAATCTTGTGTTTTGTGTTGAGGTTAAAGTAGAAAATCTGGAGGCAAAAACTAGAATATTACTTGGTTTTGCAGACATCAAATAATACTGTAAAGCAATTGTTCTTAAGAAACGTTTCTCATGGTGACTGACTTAAACTGCAGCCAGAATTACATTACAAAAGGGCTATAATTTTATTACAGTTCTGGATGCCATTAGTACAGAAGTGCTGACTTAATATATATTGGTTGTTCTGTTTTTATCTTAGATTAGTGTAACTTTCAAAACCAACCGCATTATTTTTAGGAGGAAAGCATGCAATGTGACCCTCGATGTTACTGAAAATGGTTTGCCATAGTCTTCCATGATACTTGAAATTGAAATCTCATATTCAGTTCTCCAACTTAAACTATATACTTTCTCATATTTTCTTTTAAGTTAACGTATACCGTTCTGTTGAAAATTATGCTATAAACAGTGGAGTCTGTTACTGTTTTTTATGATCTGTTTGGTTCCCATTTTCATGCTGTTTTATTATGTGGCCCACAGTTTTCAAATAGCAATTCCTAAATATTTTGTGTATTCATAGGTTGGAAATTATAAACGCACAGTAAAGCGAATTGATGATGGTCACAGACTTTGCAATGATCTCATGAACTGTATTCACGAACGTGCAAGAATAGAGAAGGTCTATGCTCAGCAGCTTACAGAATGGTCAAAAAGATGGAAACAACTTGTGGAAAAAGGTAACCAAAATATCATGAGATTAAACTCTGAGAGGTTTAATTTTTGTTAAATGAAGAAAATAGTTTCTAAAGGAACATTTCAACATTAGTGATTACAAGCTGAAAGTATGCACTGAATATCTTAGCCTCTTAATGGAGTCTTTACAAAAATACCAAATGCTGTAAAAGATAAGCACAGTTATCAAAACTAAATTAAGGCATCTACTCCTAAACCAATGGCTTGCTTGCTTGTTTTGTGTCAAAACAAGTGAATCTTCCCCCCCTTTTAGATGTTGTACAAGAGAACTTAACTATTGATATTTCAGGTAAGTAGTGGTAGAAGACACATACTACGAAGACTGCAATTGAACATTAAGGAGACAATGGCACTTGTGGTGGAGAATCAGCAATGAAGGGATTATGAATCAGTTTCAAGGAAGGCTGCTTTGCCTAAGATTAGTACATAGTTACAAAAGATTTGAGCATCATGGTGGACTACCAAATAAACATGAGTGCCCAGTGTGGTGCTATGACCAACAGAGCAAATATAATTTTGAGTATATAAACAGAAGTATATCAAATAGGCTATCAGGATTATATCAAAACAGGGAGTAGGGAAGTTATTACATTTGAATGTGGCACTACTGAGCAGGGTGGATTGATTTAAATCAAGGCATTTTAAATCACTGATTGATTTAAATCAAGGCATTTTAAATCACTGATTGATTTAAATCAAGGCATTTTAAATCACCAAGAGAAAATCATTGATTTAAATCAAGTTTCCCACTAATACTCCTTCACATATTTCTTAAACAATGGTGCAGATCTGATCACTAAAACATGTTAATTTATAACTCAATACAGCATTTTACATCATCTAGGAGGGTATACTTTGTGTAATTTTTTTAGATAACTTGATTATTATTAATTTAGGAAATAGTACATAATACTCATTACTTGTGTCAAACTGCAGATGCAGAAGCAGCACATTAGGAATGGTAAGAACTAAATCACAAACACAATAGCACTTACATTTTATTAAACTAAATCGTAAAAATTACATAAATGTTTCATATTTGCAGTTGCAGCAGTCTCCTGAGTTGCCAGCTGATGGCTGTTCTTAAACTTCTTTTTTTTAATTTTCAAATTTTATTAACTCTAACAGACAAGTCATCACAACACTAAATGTATGCTGTCCTTAAAACTTCTACAACTAGCTCTCATCTTACCCACTCCCTCTGTCATTTTTATTCATAGACTGAAACAGAAATGAGTTCTCCTGCTTTTACAACTCCCAGTCGATTTCTTAGCTGTCAGTGAATAATGCCAAATGATGAAACTATTCTCTCTCTGCCTGCAGAGGAAGCTACTGCTGTGAAAAGTTGGCGTAGGAGCTGAAGGAACTCTGTTTCAAAGTGCCTGGCTAATGATTTCTGCCAATTCAGGGGAGTGACTTTGTTCAAAACATCATCAGTAAACATGTACTGTTTAAATGGTTCCGCTCCAGCCCTGAAATTTATTATGACTGGCATAACTGAGGAGTGATTTTGAGATGCCCATGCCATGACAGCATCATCATCTTCAGAAGTTAGGCATCTACCTTTATATCTGGAGTCGAGAATGTTCGCAGGAAAGTGTGGTGGAATTAGTGCTTGATCCATTTGCTTCTTTATTGCCTGCAGTTTAACTTTCTGGTGAACTTTCTTCAATGTCTCTTGAAGTGCTGCATTGCTGATGCTGTCAAAATTTGGAAGGCAACAATTTCTCTGAAGTTTATTTAAGGCTATGAATATAGGCTTCAGTATACTGAGCATATCTTCTACATTCCTTTTTAATCCAATGTTAGATACTTTGGATGAGATACTTCCATCTATTTTATCATGGTTTTCTGCACAAAGTTTTATGAAAATAGGCCTGTTCTTAATAAATTATTCAAAACAATCAGACACAGAATTCCATCGAACATCTTGAGAGAGAATTAGTTTGGATCCTCCTGCTCTCTTCAGTGAAGCTGAAGCAAAATGGTTGTTACAGAAGTATTTTTTTATTTCAACATTCTCTTTTATTCCTGGAGAAGACCTACTTAAGTCTTTTGGCTAAAAGATGCATTAAATGGGCACTGCAGCCATATATTAAGGATCATCCTTCCGTTTCTTCTTCTAAGTATCTTCTCATCTTTTCCATATTTGCAGCATTGTCTGTGACAAAACTGCGCACGTGACAGTTGAATTTTTGTTCACAGTTCATTACAGCTTTCACTGCCACTTCTTTTAAATATTCTGTTGTGTGGGCATTTCCCGATGTATCTATTGTTTCTGAAAGATATGCAACCCCATCTTTTGTTGTCAGACAGGCACATATTACTGGATCATTGTGTACATTGCTCCACCCATCAAGGCTTAAAGTGGCAAATTTCCCCTGGGTATTTCTTGCACATTGTTCAAGTTCCTTCTCATACACTGTATCTAGCAACCTTCCACCAATGTCTGCTCTACCAGGTGGAGTCTAGGCTGGTCATAAGGACTCAGCCATGTCAATGAAGTGTTTATTAACAATGTGAAAAGGAGAATTTGTGGCATAAATGAACTGAGCAATCTTTTTATCTATGGTGTCTTGTTGGTATTTGCTGGTCCTTACTACAAACCCGTCCATGGTGGTGGTTTTACTGGATGATTGAAACATTTTGCTTGCTACTGATACTTTGTCATGTGAAATACACTGAGTTGTAGTACTGCTGCTAAAAGTACCAACGGATGACTCTAAAGTTGTTGCAGATAGACAGTCACAGTCAAAGTCTCTTATGCTTAAATGGAATCCTGAAACAAAATTCTAAAATGATTTTGAATAGTCATTCTTCTCAGTTCTTCTCACTCTATTATTCAGTTAATCATTTACATTTTTTTCCAGCAAGGATGCAGATCTGATTCAAAATTACCAAAAAAGCTCAGACTGCCTCAGCTTAATTTTGGAGTAAGCCCCATAGAACTCACTGGCACTTCTGTTTTTGAGAAAACAAGTATAGGATGGGGTTCCTTTGGGAAAGCTGAGTTATGTGGAAGTAAAATAGGGAATAGACTCATGGCATCACCATTCTGGTCTGTGGCCATGATGTTCCAAAATAAGGGATATGTATTATGTAATAAGAAAATGACACCCAGTGGCAACTGGCAACTCTAGATTTCTCTTACTGCAGCTTTCAGTATCGTATACTTGGGTGATAGATTCTAAACCTAGTTAACTAGTTAAAGAAGCCATAAGGATTAGCTAAGCTAAACTTTTTTTCTAGCAACGTCCCACACAGCAAACAGCTTGGGAATTTACTTGTTGAATCACACTGGTACTAAAAGGCATAGAGAGAGTCTTGAAGAATGATGCATTGCAAAGTGAATTATTTAGTAACTTTGTTACTAATCAGTTGATCCACATTGTTCTTCAGACATATATCTACATCTTCATCTACATCATCTTCTCCCAATAAGCTGTTTTCATTATGATGTTTCATTCTTGCAACTAAGACCTTCATCTCCTTCTTGCACTGCTTACGCTTGACACGTTTTCCTTTTTTACCCAGGGAAGGAATTTCTTCAAAATATTCCAAGATAGGGTCTCTCTTATGCCCTGAAGCCATGACAGTTTTTCTGTGGCAAAATTGTGGGGGAATATAGGAAGCTGTGTGTGTCCTGAATAATGTCTTCCCTTTTTCTTTCCAGTCCACTCCACTGTTCCTTTCTACTCTGCCTCCGTCCTTTGTCTTTGTCTTTTTAAGACAGTCTCTTAACTAACTCCTCTGCCTTGCTTGTCCCAGCTCCATCACTACATAAGCCCAGATCAACAACAGTCCTATCCAGCCTGTGTCTTTCTTTGCACAGGTGACTTTAGTCAGCTGAGAAACAGAAACTGAAAGCCCAGAACCTTCAAGAAGCAAGAGCTGGTAGTTGGGCTGGACAGACTAGAGCCACTAATTCATTTTTATGAGACTGTAAGTGTAGGTTTAGCATGTTTTAATTGTCTCTTTTTTAAATGAGAGAGAAATTTAGTATTTTATTGATTTAAAAAAATCAAAAAAATCTTCTTTAAATAGAAAAAATCAGATCTTTTTATTTAAAAAAAAAAAAAAAAATTAAAAAAAAAAAAAATCCACCCTGTTACTGAGGCCACTAGTCGAATACTGTGTTCTTTCTTGGTGTTTATAGATCCACAAACATTTTGAAAAATTGGTGAGTCAAGAAAATGATTGAAGGACATACTGTCTGGTGACACTTAAGGAACTCAGTTGATTTAGCTTATTGAAGAGTTGGATTTAGAGGGGAATTGGTGGTGGTCTACAAGAACCTACCTGGGAAGAGAATTTCTGATAGAGGGCTCTCTAACAGTCAAAGGTATAATAAGATCCAGTGGTTAGAAGTTGAACCTTGAAACTGAGAACAAAGTGTAATTTGTTAGAGAGGTGTAATCCCCTGGAATAATTTACCAAGGAATGTGGTGGATTGCCAGTCACTTCAAATCAAACTTAGATGTCTTTCTAAAAAAAAATGCTTAATTCAATCACCCATTGGGTTTGATGTCAGAATTAATGGTTTAAATTTTAATGCCTATGTTTAGACAGAAGGTCATTCTAAATGATTGAAATGGTTCCTTTTGGCCTTAAAATCCATTAATCTGTAATTACATAATTTTTAATAAAAAGCATGAAAATACACTAATTTCAGATCTAAGATGTAAAATAAAGGTAGGATTATATATTATGTACAACTAAAAACAATTTAAGAACTCATTAGCAACAAATAGCTTCAGATGGCTTTTTAGGGATGTGTGTTGTGATTTATCGAAAATGACATGACCTGTTGTGTTTAGGTCCACAGTATGGAACAGTAGAAAAGGCTTGGCATGCAGTTATGTCAGAAGCTGAAAAAGTGAGTGAATTACATTTAGATGTAAAATGTGCACTGATGAATGAAGACTTTGAAAAGATCAAGAACTGGCAGAAGGAGGCCTTTCATAAGCAAATGATAGGAGGATTTAAGGAAACAAAAGAAGCAGAAGATGGATATAGAAAGGCACAGAAACCATGGGCGAAAAAACTAAAAGAGGTACAGCAGTAGTTGCATGTTATGTATCAATATATTGATGCTCACAGAAATCACTAATGTAGGAAAACCACAGAGTGTATTGGATCCTTTCTCATTCTGGTGTGTCTGCTTTAGATCCTTTCTGGAGAAAAGTCTTCTCTTGAAAATTCCTCAGTAACCACTGTCCTCTCTCCAACTTCAGTAGTCTGAGCAAAGTTCTGGAGAAGGTGGCGTTAATCTATTTTTCTGTCCTTTTAGTAGCACTTGTTTGTACCGATAAAGGATTTATGACTTAGTTGAGGCACAAGCCGCAGGAAAAATGTACTCAAGGAAAAACATCCTGAGTGGGATTTACTTATTTTATTTAACATTGTGTCTGTTATTTAAAAGAGTATATGGAAGAGGAGATGGACACAAGCAAAAATTTTATTCAGGGCTTTCTGTGAGTCATCACTGAATCTTTCTTTCCTCAATAAGTTTAAGCTAAATTGAGTGACAGTAACTTACTTTGTATGGAAAAAGAATGTCAAATCTTATAAATATAATATTTAGTTTCCTCAGACTCGTTCTCCGATGTTGTATTGTGATTAAAATTGCTTGAGCATAGCAACGGGTCTGAATGTAAAGTCATCTGTCCATCCCATCTTTTCCCCTCCCCCCATATGCTATTTTCTTCATTACAATGCGATTATAAGACCCAGTTAACCCACTCAGATATAGATGCTGTTGATTATTTGTCAATTGTACCAGACAAAAAGGTTCAAAACTTCATTTGTAGGTAGAAGCTGCTAAGAAAGCATACCATGCAGCATGCAAAGAGGAGAAACTGGCTATATCCAGAGAAATGAACAGCAAAGCAGATCCAGCACTGAATCCAGAACAACTAAAGAAATTACAAGACAAAGTGGAAAAAAGCAAACAAGATGTGCTAAAGGTAAACTAGGCATGCTAGTGTACTATTCACATTAAATGTTCTGTGTATGCTATCCCTTTGTGTGGAATACACGCATAGCAAACTGTAGTACAAATGAGTGCAATGTTGGAGTGACAAACTCTTTATACGGAACATGGCACGTTTTAAATTATGGTTCTTGTGCCAGAGCCCAAGTGTTAGGAATACATACTACTCTCACTAACCTGCCATTGACACGTGCTGTGGAGAAACAAAAACAACGATATGTGAGCTTCACATAGTACTATTGCTTTTAGTAATCCTGGGTGTGGGGGGAGGAAAGGAATTCTAGGACTGGGGTGAGGACCAAATTAGTCTTTCAGTTTAGGGGAGGCAGTGTAAGGTTAGTTCCAAAAAGAATTAGACTTATCCTCAATGAACTTACCTATCGATGGCTTTTAGCCAAGATGGTCAAGGATGCAACCCATGCTCTGTGTGTCCCTAACCTCTAACTGTTAGAAGCTGGGAGTGGATGTGGATCACTCAATAATAGCCCTGTTCTGTTCATTCTCTCTGAAGCACCTGGCATTGGCCTTTGTTGGAAGACTGGCTATTAGGCTAGATGGATAGTTGGTACCTTCCACTCATAGCCATCCAGATTAATTTAAAATCTGCCAAGGTTTGCCTGAAGCACCTTCCCGCTCAAGGCCTCCAATTTTCCCAAGTAAATATTCTAGAACTCAGTCATTAGACTGGTGTACACAACATTTCTTGTTGTGCTGCGTGAATCGGCAGCAATATTTTGTCAACGTAAAAAGATTAGCATGATCATACCTCCCTCTTCCTCTCTTTGAGACTAATTGCTTCTTGACAGGCATATTCCACACCAAATCTCACCAGTGGCTCTGCATCTAGCAGACTTACAGAACATCCTAGTGAACCAGCTCAGCAGGCAATTTTCAGATGACCATGAGTAGAGAACTCAATCCTGCACAGATCATCTTTTACAGGATATATAAGAATAGATCTTTTTGCTATATATTAGGACAAGAAATGCCACATATTCTGGTTCAAGGGGGGCTGGCTGGCACCCAGACTTCATGTTGGATTCTCTTTATCCCATGGGCACTGGAGGTCATGTACACCTACCCACCAGTCTCATTAATGCTGAAGGTCTGAGGAAACTCAAGCAATCTTCAGCAATAATGATAATTTTAGTTCCAGCTTGGCCCAGACAGTTTTGTTCTTTGGGCCTAATGAATTTGTCAGTTCAGTCCCAGATCCCAGTACCTGTTCTGCCTGACAAAGCAAAGGTGAGGTGTAACCCAGACAAAGTGTCTTTACCAATGACAGCATAGATGCTGGCTGGTTAACTACCATCAAAAGAAGTTGTTGAGCTGAAGCTGAGAACACCTTGGTCTGTAGCAAAAACCACTCTACTAGATTGACCTATACAGCTAAATAGAAAATATTTTCTATTTGGGCAACCAATGTCATTTTCTTGGAAGCTCTAACTTCTGCTATTCAGGACTATCTCCTGTCCATAATGCATCCAGCTATCCACTGGCTCCATAAGGGCACATTTGGTAGCAATAGAAGCACCTCACCTCTTGTTCAGGGTTTCATGCTATTTTCTCACCATACAGTTTATAGATTCCTCAAGGGCCTCATTCATATCTTTCCCAGTTCAGGAACTCTATCCTTCCTGGGACCTCAACATAGTATTAGGTGGTTTAATTAGAACCATCTTTGAACCCTAGCAACCTGCTCTTTATATCATTTATCCATAGTGTCTTTTTAGTTCAATAACATCAGCTTGAAGGATAGGAGAAATTCCGCATGGCTGGTTGATCTCACATGGTATGTCACAAAAAGACAAAGTAATTTAGGCCTCACCCTAAATTTTTACCAGATTTTTCTTTATTTTTCCTTAAATCAGATGATTCACCTGCTAGTTTTAGATCTGTCCTTGCATGAATTTCATGACTCACCCTCCATTCCTGCTATGGAGTCCTATACCATTTGGATTCTGTATTAGTGAAGGGAGTGAGATAGTTAAGCCTCCCCTTTGTGAGTGAGAGAGCATCCATTGTACAGGTACAGCCCCAACAGATGCTGCTAGCTAAAAGAATCTCATTTTGTGTGCATGGGGCGTGTGCGCCCTGGAAGTGGAATCCACATGGACAGCACGTTTTGGATCATAGTTACTGGAAGGTAAAGTAACTGCTCTTTCATAGCTGTCTTCTGATCTCATCTCCAAGTCATCTGAATGTGACAGCTTTACAAATTTCTCTGGATGTTGGAAACCCTACATATGGTGCTTAAAATGCTTAAAGAAAATGGAATCTAGATAGTCCTAAGTGAGTCTCATTAGCTCAGTTGCTTTTGACACCTTTGAAAGGTTTCATTATCTTGCAAATGGGAATAGCCCCCTCTTATGGCAGACTGAGCTGTTGCATAGCATACAACCTTGAATAAAATAACTTTACTGAGATAAATAAAGCAGATGTTCTATTATAGTCTCAATATTGACTGTTACAGTATTGACTAGTGCAGCATTCTGTGAACCTATTGTAAATAGGCCAGTAGTAACAGCAAGAACAACTTGCACTGCATTTTTTTCAGACAAAAGAAAAGTATGAAAAATCACTGAAAGACCTGGATAATTCTACACCTCAGTATATGGAAAATATGGAGCAGGTATTTGAACAGTGTCAGCAGTTTGAGGAAAAACGTCTGCGTTTCTTCCGGGAAGTGTTATTGGAAGTTCAGAAACACCTTGACTTGTCTAATGTTGCAAGGTAAATTTAAAAGATTTAAAACATTTCTTGCTAAAATTGTTTCTGTGGCCATTAAACATTGTTCATCCAGTAAATTAGAGTTTACAATTTGACTAGCTTCTTCTGAAAGTATGTTACTTTTATCTGGTAATAAAACTAAAGATTCTAATAATTCAATGTAAGCCATTTCCATTATTTAATTTGTGAGTTTTGTTCTGGATCAGATGATGGGAAGGAGATGCTGTTCCAGTAGCCTTCTTCAAAATTTAGTGAGATTTTTTTTCCACTCTTAAATTAAGGTTTTCATAAGTGAACACTTGACAATCATTAAAAAGACATTCTCTGTAGAATTTAATTTAGATTTTAGAGTTTAGAATATAAAAATGGCAGAACAAAGTTAAATATGCTTTTCGTGGCTTGAAATAACACTTCATTCTTGACAGGCTAACCTAGAATTCATTTATCTCAGACTATATGGATGTAAGTGCATAAACATGTCTGATAATCATTGTTAAATGGACAAGACTGAAATAGTACTGGAGATATTGAAATACTTTTCCATTTGTAATGGATTAAAATGTGACATAACTGTTTGAAAGAGAGTATTTTTATGTCTTTTTATTTTACCTCAGACAGATTACTATGTAGTTGGTGACAACATTGCCAGAAAATATATATTGTAAGGAAATTGTGGCCAATTATCAGGTTAATTCTTTGTATTAAAATTCATACCCCTTTTGACTATACTTCTGACTTCTGGCATTTCAGGTTTTTCTAGTTTAGCTTAATTTTCTGAGTAAATATATTTATGAACATAATTTACATTGGAATTCATTAATTCAAAACTATAATAAAAACAGTCTCCAGTCTAGTCTAGGCAAGCTTGCTGAAAATTTGCATAAGTGGATTTTTAGGCAATATTATAAATGAGCTTATACAAAAATTGTTAAACATTTATCACTTAAAATTTGCTATCACTGATTTTCGGTTACTCAGAGGATGATACATAAAATGACTTAACTTAAGAGATGGTGTTTTTTTTATTTATCAAAAACTCAGTAGCTGGGCTACATAGCTTTTCTTTTTATTTTGCTGTTACTGCTAAGTTTTGCACAAGAATTTCATACAGATGTCTTTTGTCCTACACCGCAGAATGTGCAATATGGTATGGTGGCTCATGTAAATCATGGTAAAAATACACAATTTTATTTTCTGATTATTGAGTTTACCACATTTCTAGTAACTATATATTAAATGGAAAAACAAATTTGTCTGTAGTTACAAAAATATCTATCGTGAATTGGAGCAGAACATCAAAACAGCAGATGCTATTGAAGATCTGAGATGGTTTAGAGCTAATCATGGTCCAGGGATGTCAATGAATTGGCCTCAATTTGAGGTAAGAATGTATACCTTTAAACACCTGGGTTTTTTTTATACTTGACTTCCTTTTTTTTTTTTAACCTTCATTCCTTTAATGGAACAATAATTTTTTATCTAGTTTTAAAAAGCTGGATATTCCTTGCCTCCCTATTTTTGTCTTGAATTTTTAAAATATTTTTTGATCACTGAACACTTATAAACAGTCCTAATAGTTAAAAATCATTCATATGACACTTGTGTGGGTGAATTCATGTGAACCATGCTCTAGCTGGTTCAACTGTTTTTGCTTCCAGATAAAACATCCTGCATATTCTCATTTATATGCTATGGCTTTGACTTTAACTCAGATCCTGTTGATATCAACAAACAGCTAAATGAAGTATAGCAAAGCCTTTGCTTTCTATAAGAAAAAAAAAGTAAGTTATTAACTAAACCCCTTCTAAATTTGTCCTATTGAAGACTTACAATAGATACTTGGGTATTTAAAAATCCATATAAAAATGAAGAGCTATTTTTAAAAATCCATGTAAAAGTCAAGAATTATTTTTATTTGACTTGTTTCCGACCCCTTCACAGAAAGCAATAGTAAGTTTCACTATAATCTATAATTGCTACTAGATGCCATTTAATTGTATCCTGAAGACAAGTTTCTTTGTAATTTACTCCATCTTTCTAGTTATCTGTTTTATATACTGGTGACTTGTTCAAGTAAAGTATCACAGGACAAGAATCTGGACTAGATGTTGGCCAGATAAACTTGTTTTGTAGTGGCTGTTAACGTCACTCCTCATCCTCCAAATATAATTGGTGCTAAAAGTATACTTAATGAGGAGGGGAAACTTTAAAAGTTTCAGCTAATTTTGGAGTACCAAGTTGATGGAATTAAAATGTCACTTTCCTCAGTAAGGGAACATTAGAGACATCATGCTTGAAATCATTGCCTGGGTAAACCCATTTTAGCAGCATTAATGTGTTGTGCTGTTTTCTTTTTTGTGTTTTTAAATTTTGGGTCTGGTTTGTTTTGTCGTCCCTCCTCTCCTTCCTCCCCCTTTCCCCCCCCCCCATTCCCCCAAATGAATGAAATGCTGATATCAGGATACTAATGGAGTGAGGATGGGGAAAAAGCTCAAATTTTAGATAAAAATATTATGCTGTTGGTTTTCTTGGTGTGAAGTTTTGAATAACATGACTACAGTTGCTTTTTATGCATGGGCTGTGCCAGGCCTCTTTATGTATGATACAGATACAAATGTAAGATGTTCTAATAGAATAATGTAACTTTGCCTTTACATGCAACAAGGATGATGTAAGTACAAATATTTTTTATTGTCGAATGTATTTAGAAATATTGTCGTACATTGTAAGTATGCTTAAGTCAATGGTTCTTGTTAAGTTGTGGTACTTTGAACAGCTTTGTATAGATATACATTTGGAAGTTTAAGGAACTTGTCCTCTATTGAAAACAAATTGACATCTACTTGTTAAGCCTGATAGCGCTTACTAATTGTGTAAACCAGTGGTAATATCAACATGTACAGCTTTCAAATTCATTTTTAAAACTTCACTTCATTTGAATGCTGATTTGAGTTTTTACCTTTTGTACAACAAAACCAACTCTAAATTTTTACCCTGTTTGCCCTAAGGTGGGAGATGTAAACCATAGGATGCCTTGGGAATTCAAGATTTTCCCTAGTTTGTCCATTTTGTTCTTTGTATTGCTGCAGTGTTGTCACTCAGTTCCTGCTTTGAATTACCATGCAATTCAGGATTGACTTTGCAGTGGTCAACTATGTTCAACTCTTCACTCTTATGCCTGCCTGTCTACCTACACATTTGCATTTAAATGCTCCAAAATATCAAGACATAGATACTTAAACACATGAAAATCATGGAGTTTCATGATCAAACTTAGTCTTACTAATTTTTTCTAGATATAAAATAATGTATTTTAGCAGCAGTAGCTCAAATATATTAAACTAGGGAGCTGTATTTTAAGGATTTAAACTGAAATGCAAAATCACCACATTTCATACAATAGGTCACTTCTAAAATAGTTTACTTGTTTAACACTTTGACTTCTCCACAGATCATTCCTGGCCTGCTGCTTATCTGTTAAAATTAAATTTTGAAAACTATGTATATCACCACTGCGTGGCTGTTCTGTAGCAGTGGACGAACACTTTCCATACTAACTGAAGAGTCTGGTTTTGTGGTTTCTCCCTTAATTTTGAACTTATAGCAGAAGGATACAGTAAACATGGGGGTTTTGGCATTTTTAGAGGCAAGGAGATAGAATGGAAGCCTTCAATTGGCACAAGAATTATAAACCAGCATATTGCTTCTGACATTGCCAGTGGTCCACTTTACTCTTAATTTCCTTACTGATATCCAGGGCAAAGCGTTAATCTTTGCTATTTGTGCAGAACAAACTGTATTTATTCACCTAAGCAATGGATCGTTCAGTGGCCGTTTGCTTGCAGCCCCAAAAGCTTGACCATAAGAGAATTTGGTGATTTCACTTTTTAGAAACAATTTAAAAAGGTATTCTTCTGCCACCTAACTAATCCTTATTTTGTTTATGTATCAGTTTAAAGGATTTCCTTTATGCCTCTTAATTAATGAACTATCAAACTTTGATAAGTCACAGTGAATTTCCCTCTCTCCTTCATTGGGGGTGTGAGTGGAAGCTTCCTGTGAATGGAGGGAGCAGAGGGGGAATGGAGGGGGGTACTGAGGGTTGGGGGGAGGCTCCATACTGGGAAGTAGGATCCTGGGGGTTCCTACCTGCTTTCTGGCCGATTTCTGCCTCTCTGGGTCCCGTTCCCAGCTCCCCACCCCAATCCTGGGCCTCATGGCAGCTGTGCAATGCCCATAGGTCCTGGTTCCTGCTCTCTGTCACTCTTCCAGGTCCCCCAGTGGGCGCTCAGTTACATTTGGGTCCTGCGTCCTGGCCTGATCCGAGCCCCCATCGTAGCTGCTCGGGCCCCATAGCTATTGCTCCAACCCAAGTATCCTGATCTCATCAATCCATCCCAGATGAGTTTATGCAGGGGCAGAACCTCCACAATATTTCCACTGTGGAGTCACTGCCCCCTCCCCCTGCTTCCTTTTCTGCTGCTGCTGCCCCGGGCTTTATTACTGTCTCTTAGCACTAGAAACAGACGAGGTAAGGAACAAAATTAAACAAAGATTAGGTCTACTATAAAACTGTAGGCTACATATATGTAAAAAATACAGGGTACAGTAGACGCTTATTTGCAGTAACACCTGGTAAGAGCAACCACTGTTTGAGCAACATTTCCCTGGGAACACTTTCCCCGCTGTGAATTGTCGACACTCTTCATAACAGCAACAGCCACTTAGGAGCAATATAGCAAAAGGGCACCGATAAGTTGCTACTAATGAACGTCTACTGTATTGGAAAAGAAGAATATGTATACCAGCACTGGTCTGTGAACCAGTGGTCCGAGGAAAGTTTGCTGGCTCCTCCTTGTTTTCAGCTGTAATATCACATTAAGACAGCTAAAAATATTTTAAATCCTTTTTTTTCAGTGATCCTGTGAGTAGGAAGTGAGGTAGTCTGAGATTTCTGCTAAAGTGGTTAGAGAGCCCCTGATACTAACTAATGCTAAATAGGATCAACATTTGTATGCCAAACAAAATATGCCAAAAACAACTTAGTGAATAGAAACTATAACTTGCTTATATATAGCTATGATTATCAATTACAATAACCACCTCTCGCCTGGTCTTAGTCCAGGGTGACAACCTCCTATAAAAGCTGTAAATACTGAGTGGCTTTCATAGTGATGATGTGCATGGTGTAAGAGTCTGGGAGAAGTACAGGTGCGCTCAGGACTCCCAACAGGGATGCACAGATCCTTCTGAATGGATGACAAGGGAAAGAAGAGAACAAATCTAAAGTTGAAACATTTGAAGTCTTTTGTTTTTATTGCATACACAACTGATTAAATGTCTTAGTATAAGTGAATGTCAACATTAAATATTGTGCTGCTGATTAGCTTAAACTCTCATCAGCTTCTCTTGCATTCATTTTGTAGGAGTGGTCTGCAGATTTGAACCGTACTCTCAGTAGAAGAGAGAAAAAGAAGGCTTCAGATGGAGTGACTCTAACTGGTGTTAACCAGACAGGAGATCAGGCTTCACAGCATACCAAGCATAGCAGGTAGAACTTTTTTTTTTATGTCCATCAGAGCCAAGGACTGAAAGAATAATAGGAAATAATGGTATTTTGAAGTATATTAAGTGGATACGGGGTCAGAAATTTCACCACTCACCTCAGTAAAGGGAATATGGTTCTGTTGTCTCAGAACAAGACACAGTGCTTTGCAATATTTCTGTGGCTAGGGAACAAATAGAAAGCCCCTTAAATTTCAGGATTTTGAAAGGGTTATGTTCCTGCAAGCTCATAGAATACTTTGGTTTTATCTTCTTTTTGAGTTATTCAATATGTTTTTCTGTCCTTCAGCCTGGAATAGGAAGAAACCAAACTTCATCAAAAATTGACCTTTCTCTTAGGTGGCTTTTTGTGAATTTAAGTAGAAATGCATTCAGTCAGTTGCAAATGACTACATTAAGTAGATATGTTGTCTGCTTTGACAGCTCACTACTATAATAGTCAAATTACACTGAGGGATCTATTGAGCTCTCTGTCAAGTCTGGAGATTTTCAGCAGTCTTTTCCAAATGCTACACAGCTTAGAGAGAGAAAAGTATTACACTTACATATCTAATATTTATGTGCAGTGCTTTTGGAGGGCCCTGTACTGTCCTAAGAGACCTAAGCAATGTGCTTGACTGCTGGTTCTTGTCTGGAGAAGGGTAACTGCTAGGTAGCTCATTCTGAGTGTGACACTAATTACATATATATTTGACTTCATGAGAAGATAGGGTCACCTTAATGCTTTTTCTCTCCCAATTAGCAATCTTAGTGTCCCGAGTAATACAGTGCAGTCATTACAATCAAGTTACAATCCCTTTGAAGATGAAGATGATACGGGGAGTACTGTCAGTGAAAAGGAGGACAATAAAATCAAAAAGTTGGTGAAAGAATGCTTTTTAAATTGTTTTCACACTTGCTCTTTCTCTATCCAAGGTTTTCAATTTCGGGTTTCTACAAAAGCACCATATAGTACAATGCATGACAGTCCTTATGAGAGGTCATATAAACAGCATTGTAATCTAACTTTTCTTTTTCTAACAGAGACTGTATATGTTGCCTTAATCTTGTCTGGTTTGAAATTATACTGAGTTTATTGGTAGTTGGTAACACAACTTTCTGGTTGCTTTTTGTTCTCATTTAACTGTTCTAAAATATGTGAACTCTGACAGCCTGCTGTGAAACTACTACTGGAGCTTTGCTGCTGAGTTTGTGTTTGCTGGACAAATCCACTTTTATGACTTTCTCTCCACTCAATACTTTCTCAATTACCTATTTCATTGTACCGGTCCTGGTGTGTCATATTATTGTAGTCATGAATGTCATGTGCACACTCTACAGTTGCTTGTTCTTTAACTGTAAACAAACTACTTGCTATAAAAGTATTGCTCTAAAAGAGTGTTTCTCAAATGCTGGGTTGTGACCTATGCAAAGTCACAGAAGGCAATCAGGTGCTTGAGAGGCATTGAAAATGTTATTACCATCTAAAGCAAAAAATCTTGCTTCTCCACTACCTCTGTACATATTTATCTTTCAAGGTCAAGTATTCTCTGTCAACCTCCCAACACAAAAATAATATAGACCTCTCAATGATACACTTTTTACTCTTTTGTAGTAAATGTAAGGCGGTTGCAAACATTTTTTACTTTAAATAAAGTGTCACCAACCCAAACATGTTAAGAAACACTACTCTATAAATATAAAATTTTAAACATTGGCTCTAATGTATAAATGATTATGTTTATACTTAACTAGGGGAGACTGGTATTATGGTGTTGGTGTATGTAATATCAGTTAATGTTTTAGAGCAAACTACAGTGTAACATTTTAAAATTTTAGTGTTAGCAGCTCTGAGAAAAACCAAAGCTACCCTACAGAGTGGTCTGATGAAGAGTCCAACAATCCATTTTCTTCCACTGATGCAAATGGAGACACTAACCCATTTGATGAAGATGCCTCCCCTGGCATGGAGGTGAGAGTACGAGCACTGTATGACTATGAGGGCCAAGAGCATGATGAACTCAGCTTTAAGGCTGGTAAGTTTACTTCATTCTCTTAAAATGTTTGTCAGAAGGGGAAGCTGAGGAAGTATCTGAAAAATAACGGCTTTCTCACCTCTGCAGTGTACAATGAGAACTGGAATTTTTACAGAAAAACACGAACTCTAAACGGTGTCTCACATTACAGTAGCGGATTTACCTAGCAAATGATCCATCCTCCTGTCTACAAACATCTCTTCCTTCTGGGAGCATTGAGCAGTGCCTCTTCATACCTTGCAATTGCAGGGAGCACTAGCTGTCGGGAAGGAAGCTCTCTGGAAGTGAAAGGGGATATTGGGAAACTAATTATCTCTTCTGCATTGGGGCAGTGGCTGCTGCTACTACTTTAACTCCCCAGTATTGCCAACCCTAGAAGATGAGAAATCATGAGACTTTGCAAAAAGGTATCACAAGATGAATGTGAATCATGGAGTTTTTAAAAAAAATACTTGCTCTTTCTTTTGTAATAAATTTAACGGGAAGTACCCTTTTTTGTCTCCTTTTTCCCCAACTGTGCACATTTTTAGGTTAAAACTTAACATTAAATATGTACACAAATTAGGAAAGGCTCCCTCTTCTTCTAGTTGGGGAAGACTGTTCCCCCATCCTCCTTTGCTGTCATCCTCTGTCCCAGCGGTTTTCTGACTGGGGTTGTAACCCCAAAGTGCATCACGACCCCTCTTTACTGGAGTCACCAGGGCTGGCGTTGACTCGCTGGAGCCCAGGACTGAAGCTGGAGCCCAGGGGCTTCAGCCCTTCCTGGTGTAGCTTGGGCTTCAGCTCTCCCATCCAGGGTTGCGGGATTCGGGTTATGGTTTCAGCTGCCTGGGGCTAAAGTCCTCGGTCTTGTGCTTCAGCCCTGCATGGGGTTATGTAGTAATTTTTGTTGTCAGAAAGGGATCACAGAGTAATGAAGTTTGAGAACCCCTGCTCTATCCTCTGAGGTCATCCTTTGGTATACTCTCTCTAGCTATCTCTCCTGCTTCCTGGGGTATTGCTGTTCTCTCCTAAGCCACGAACCCATCCCAGCAACAAAAGGAAGGTCAGAGAATGTAGGTGAGCTTGTAGGGAACTGCAGTGCGGGAGACACTCTCTAGTCCACTTCCACTCCAACACACACACCTGCAAATTGCTCTCTTGCTTTGGTTAACAGTACAGCACTTGAAGCAGGTAGGTGCAAGCTGGAGGAGCTGCTGACTCTGGCTGGGGTTTTCTTCTGGTATTTCCTTCAGCTGTGCTAGCCTGAATAGGTGATTTCTCATTTGTTCAGCGCAGGAGTGGAGAGCTTGAGGCATTGCAGGAGGAACCTAAGAGGAGTAGCCTTCGATGGTGGCAAGTTGAAACTGTATCAGGGCCATTAGTTCAGACTGTAAAAACCAACATCTGGTGCTGCATCCAGACCTGCACCTTCACAGTCAGCTCCTTGAGAATTCCTGAGATAACAGCTGTTGAGTTGTGAGCAGCTTCTTAAAAGGATGCAGGATCACATCTTGCAAAAATGGCCATCTTTCTTCCTCTTCCCTTAGTGTCTGGTTGTGACCCTTTTTCATTCTCTGGTGGCTCACTTATTGCATTAAGTCAGTGTTTCTCAACCTTTTAAATAGCAGGTACCCCCTAACTTCTGAAAATTGTAATAAGTACCCCAACACTCTGTATTTCTCAGAGTGGAAAACTATCTTTTTCCCCTTTACCGCTGGATGACTGTATTTCTCATAAAGCAGGAGAGTTCTGAGTTCTGCAGTGTCATGTGGCTGTGGCAGATCACAAAACCCCCTGCTGTTTCTCCTCTCTTTCCTCCATATAGGAGCAAAGATCAACGCCAGCCAATCACTATGGCCTGATGGTGGGGTCACGTGTAGTCTCCTCACACAGGAAGGAACTTGAGATATGAGCAGGCACAAGTGGCCCACTAGAGTTGATAGCAGCGCTCTCCATGGCCATCCCTAGGGTTGCGGGCCTGGGGCAAAACACACTGTGTGGGCCATCTGCCTCCCACCTTGGAGCTGGGACCAGGTGGGAAGCAGGTGGCTGCCACCTGGCTTCCCCAGAAGTCGGCAGCTGCTGCTCGCCTCCTTTCACTGGGTTTTTCACTGCGTTACCCCCTGCCTGTGTCTCGCGTACCCCTAGGGGTACGCATACCACAGGTTGAGAAACTATGCATTTAGGTTACAAATGGGAGAATGGGATGAAGTTAAAAATTTGGAAAGCTTCTGGTTCTTTTAGTTTTAAATTAATCAAATCTTATTATATTCATCTACAAATGAGTACATAGCTGGGTTGTTCCTGCTAAAATGTGCAGCCATAAAATAGTTAATATTGACACTTAACTAAAACTTATAACTGACAAAGTTCTCAGAGCTGTTATTTCAAAGTGTTTGCCCTCAGATTCAATTAAGGCTGTGTCAGATCATATTCAAATTAGAAACATAAGAATGGAAAAGGTTAGAGTCTGGTCATCTGCTGTCACTGGCAACCACATCATATAACCCCACTGATAAACTTATTAAGCTTTGTCTTAAAACTAGTTAGGTTGTTTGCCCACACTACTCCTCTGGGAGGCTGTTCCAGAACTCTGTCCTGTGATGGTTAGAAACATTCTTCTAATTTTCAACCTAAATCTTAATTTGTGGCCAGTTTATACTCAATTGTTCTTGTACCAACATTGCCCTTTCCCTGAAATATCCCATCTCCCTCTCTCTCCCAGATTTATTTATAGAGAGCAGTCATATTCCAGTTCAATCTTTATTTTTCTAGGCTAAATAAAGTAACATCTTTTAGTCTCATCTCATTGCATAGGTTCTCCATTCCCCTGATCATAGAATCATAGAATATTAGAGTTGGAAGGGACCTCAGGAGGTCATCTAGTCCAACCCCCTGCTCAAAGCAGGACTAACCTCAGCTATATCATCCCAGCCAGGGCTTTGTCAAGCCTCAGCTTAAAAACCTCTAAAGATGGAGATTCCACCACCTCCCTAGGTAACCCATTCCAGTGCTTCACCACCCTCCGAGTGAAAAACTTTTTCCTAATGTCCAACCTAGACCTCCCCCACTGCAACTTGAGACCATTGCTCCTTGTTCTGTCATCTGCCACCACCGAGAACAGCCTAGCCCCATCCTCCCTGGAACCCCCTTTCAGGTAGTTAAAGGCCGCTATCAAATCCCCCCTCATTCTTCTCTTTGCAGACTAAACAAGCCCAGTTCCCTCAGCCTCCCCTCATAAGTCCTGTGCTCCAGCCCCATAATCATTTTTGTTGCCCTCCGCTGGACTCTCTCCAACTTGTCCACATCCTTTTTGTAGTGGGGGGTCCAAAACTGGACACAATATTCTAAATGCGGCCTCACCAATGCCGAATAGAGGGGAATAATCACTTCCCGTCGATCTGCTGGCAATGCCCCTCCTAATGCAGCCCAGTATGCTATTAGCCTTCTTGACAACCAGGGCACACTGCTGACTCATATCCAGCTTTTTATCCACTGTTACCCCCAGGTCCTTTTCTGCAGAGCTGTTGCCTAGCTCGTCGGTCCCCAGTCTATAGCTGTGCATGGGATTCTTCCTTCCTAAGTGGAGGACTCTGCACTTTTCTTTGTTGAACCTCATGAGATTTCTTTTGGCCCAATCCTCCAGTTTGTTTAGGTCACTCTGTATCCTATCCCTACCTTCCAGGGTATCTGCCACTCCCCCCAGCTTAGTGTCATCCGCAAACTTGCTGAGGGTGCAATCTACCCCATCCTCCAGATGTTGAACAAAGATGTTGAACAAAACCGGCCCCAGGACCGACCCCTGGGGCACTCTGCTTGTGACCGGTTGCCAGCTAGACATGGAGCCATTGATCACTACTCGTTGAGCCCTATGCTCTAGCCAGTTCTCTATCCATTTTATAGTCCATTCATCCAACCCATACTTCTTTAACTTGCTGATAAGTATACTGTGAGAGACAGTATCAAAAGCTTTGCTAAAGTCAAGGTATATCACATCCACCGCCTTCCCTACATCCACAGAGCCAGTCACCTCATCATAGAAAGTAATCAGGTTGGTCAGGCATGACTTTCCCTTAGTGAATCCGTGTTGACTGTTCCTGATCACCTTCCTCTCTTCCAAGTGACTTAAAATGGATTCCTTAAGGACCTGCTCCATGATTTTCCAGGGATTGAAGTGAGGCTGACCGGTCTGTAGTTTCCTGGATCCTCTTCCCCCCTTTCTTGAAGATGGGCACTATATTTGCTTTTTTCCAGTCCTCAGGGACCTGCCCCTGTTGCCACGAGCTTTCAAAGATAATAGCCAATGGCTCTGAAATCACCTCAGCCAACTCCCTCAGCACCCTCGGGTGCATTGCATCCGGCCCCATGGACTTGTGACTTGTGATCCATCCTAGTAAGCCTTCTCTGTACCTGTTGCAATTTGAATTCATATTTCCTGAACATGGGTGACCAGGATTGAACATCAGTGACCAGGTAAGGTCCTACTGATGCCTTGTACAATGGCATTAATACTTTGCCATTCTCTACTGGAGATCTCATGTAAGACAACCTAAGATTGCATTGGCTTTTCACAACCACTTGTCATTGGTGGCTCATACTCATTCTGCGATCAGCTAATTCACCCAGGTCTTCTCTGGCGTTTCCAAATGAGTCCCCAGTTTAAGGCAGGAATTCTTATTAGTCCGAAAGTGCATGCCCTTGCACGTCTGTATTGACAATGCCTTCTAAATTTGTGTCGTCAGCGGATTTATTCAGCCACTCCTACTTTTTGTGCCAAAGTCCTTAATGAAAATACTAAATGAGATCAGTCCTAAGACCGGTCATGGAGGAACTCCACTAGTAACCTTCTCCAACCTGATAGTTCAGCTTTCAGCAAAAACCATTGTCGTCTCTGCTTTAGCCATTGTTTCGCCCACCTTGCAGTGCTTGTACTAATCCCATTCTTTTCTAGTTTGTTTCATAGTTCTAGTTCCATATGAAATGTTTTTTACAGAAGTCCAGATTAGATCTACTGCATTTCCCTTGTCTAAAAAAAAAAAAAAAAAGATATATTTTCAAAGGTAGAGCTCAGCTTAGTCTGGTACAATGTACCTTTGGTAAAACAATGTTTCATTTTGTCCCATTTTCCATTTACTTCTATTAAAATGCTCTCTGTAATCACAATATTCAGATCTCAATATTTTGAAACAAACAGGGCAGGAGTGTAGCTACGGGTGGGCCAGGGCCCACTCAATTTGAAAGCAGATCCATCCAAGTTCCACTTAAACTACCTGCATAACTGGAGCTTTCTCGGCTGGTGGCTTCCTGAACTTCCTGCTCCTGGTCATGTGGTTGGAAGCAGGAAGTTCAGAAAGCGACCCGCAGAGAATCGCCCAATGCTCCAGTTTCCCTTGGCAATTGGAGTGTCAGGCTCCCTGAACTTCCTGCTTCAGATCACATCTGGCTACGTCTCTGAAACAGGGGCCACCAAAAATCCTGATTTTCTTTAAATCCTGTCCAGAGAAGGGAATAGCAGTAACAAGACAGACCAAACTCCTATTAATTCCTCACTGGAATCAGCAGAAACCAAAGATTGCTATTCATCCACAGTGGATTGTGGCAACTTCTGTTCTCCTCCTGCTTACCCAGCAGGACATAAAGATGTGCTAATCCCTCTGGAATACAGCAAGTAATAAGTCTGACAAGTGATAGGTGCTAAATTCCAAGGGATTAGCACAGTAGAACCTGTCTACAGCAAAATGAAGCAATGTTTATATACTGGGATGTAGTGGTTAATTTGGAGTCAGGCATTCTGGTTTCTATTCCTGGCTATGTGACTTTGGTTAAACCCTGCTGTTCTCAGTAGAAAATAATCCTTAAAATGTGGATAGTACTTAAGTACATTAAAAGAGACATAGTTAGACAACCTGTTTGTAGACATTTAAATATCCTTATAGGACAGATGCTATAATAAGTGCGTATTATACACAATCTGTTATATTTTAATATATATTTATATAAATAAATTAACAGTTGTGGTGGTTACTGCATACCGAATAGTTAATTCCAAATCCCCCGCTAGAGGCTTAGGTAAGAATGGTGTCTGTCAGGAACTTTTATGGGTTTGTGCAATGATATTAGAATGAGTGAGGCTTATGTTACACTGAGCATTTGAAACAGAAGCTTCTTGAGAAACAACTTTATGGGACACACAGGAACCAAAGTAGAATGTGCCCTTCTCTGTGTTGGATATGGCTATTCTCCTAAGAGCCTGTCATCAAGGGAGTAATCTCTTTCAAGATCAGTTTGAGTAAATGTATACAGATATTCAACCAATCTGCATAAAATGTATTCTCTTGATACTGATTTGAAACTGGTAGAAAAATTTTGTTAGAGAAACTTTGATCTCTTTTCCTTGTCAGGCATATGCATTGTTGTACAGTTTGTTTATTATAAAAGATTATAGGTGTGAGATTAATTTCTTCCAGAAATAGAATACCTTGAGACATTCCAAAGCAGAATTACTTTGGTCTTGGTTCTTGCATATTTTGTAAGAGGTAGGGTTTTGACTTGTGTATAGATGCAGGATGGAACAAAACTCTATCACCACTTAAACCTAGTCCACGCTACAAAATGTCCGCCATAGTTGTTAATTATCAGGTTAACTGGCACAAATGCTTAATGCTGTTGGTAGCCATTGGAGACCAGAACATGATGCTGAACAAGATTGTCCTGGTCAATGATAAATGTTAAAATGTGTTAGTGTTAAGTGTTCTGATGCTTATCTGTTACAACTGTGTTTTGCCATGGCAACGTTTTGTAGTGCGGACCAGGCCTAAGTGAAACCCAAAGTAATATCAGAGGGTTCTAGGGAGTTATTACCAAAAAACTTTGGCCTTTTGTTAATAGAAGTGCAACTGTGCTAGTATTAGCAGTATTGAGAGTCCTGATACAGAAGGTGCTCTGATTTTGGCAGCCATTATCAATATTCTTGATTAGATATGCTTAGGGCAGAGTTAATTGACATGATGAAAAAGGAGTTATATACTCTTGAGCATCCAGGGTTAGCAATAATCAGGATTTTTACCAAATTCTTAGTGCAGACAAAAGGTCTAGTGCAGAGGTGTCAAACTCGCTGATGGTGACGGGCCAAATGCTCATAAACTGCACTTCACAGGGGCCATGCAGTACCCTCCGCCAAAAAATTCGGGCCAACATCCCCTTTTCGGCGGCGCAGCATCAGCCGTTTTTGGTGGCAGAATTTTGCTGGGGACCGTGTTGCCGGACTGAGTGCATTGCCACTTTAAGGGATTTCTCTGCGTCCGGCATCACCGCTTTAAGACATTTCACGGACTCTTAAACCGGCAATGCCGTAGGCAGAGAAATCTCTAAGTGCCAATGCGCTCACTTTGGGCAGCAGCACGTCTCGGAAAAAACTGGCCGGATGCGGGCCGGATCAAAAAGGTTCGCAGGCCGCATGTGGCCCGCGGGCCGTATGTTTGACACCCCTGGTCTAGTGTTTCAAACACTAGCTTTTGTTATGTCCCTGTATGAGGTACCCTGTAATCATACAAATTGAGCAGGAATTTATTAGCATTTTTCAGCTGATGAGAAAGCATGGAAGGTAAAACTGAGATGGTTCAAGATGAAGTCTCATCACTTTTTGGGTTGTATAGTTTCCAGGTTACTTTTACATCCTGCTAAATAAATTCAGGGAGCACTTTGTTTAATGGGATTAAGAAAAACCTGTGTCTTCAAGAAATAATGTGTGTTTGTAGAATTCAAATCCTGGCCAAGTTAACTGACTGGTGTCAACAGCTGGAATTTCCCAGTAGTAAGCAAGCACAAATACAAGTAAGAACTGGTTGGGAAATGACTACCGGGCAGGACTGGAAGATCAAAATGTTATTTAGCAGCTGTGGCCTGGAACTTTTATGATCATTCTGTCTTATTGAGGTGGTCTTTTAATTGCTGATACAAAGCAAGTTGGAAGATAAAGCTTTGGTGTTTTATTGTAGAGTCTGTAAATCTTAGACATGGGGAGGGAGGCTAACAATTTGAGGTAGTCAGGATGTTTGAAAAGAGGTAATCACAGATCTTGAGCAGCTGAAAACAAGTTCATTCTTCCCGTAGAAAATATTAGACTGCTCCAATATACGTTGTTCCAGGATGGCTTGTGATTCTATCTCAAACCAAATTCTGATTTGCCTTTTTGATGTCACAACCATGTATCCACTTCCAACTGCAAAGCTGGGACCACAACACCAGAAATTAAATCCCAATGTCCATTATGTTTAAAGGGGAGGTAAAAAAAAAAAAAAATTAACGTAGGGTGGGAGATGTTTATTTTCCTCACAATACATCTAGTAGGTATATCAGTAACCTACCAGTACATTATAAAGAGAGAACATGTCTTGCCACCTTTTGCTAAATCTCTGCAGTATAGCTTGTTGCTACATGCTTCTGTAGTCATTTTATGTATAGGGAAAAAGATTGTGTACGTTAAATGGTAAATACATTAACTGGCTAAAAATAATTTTTCACTTATATTGAAGAATCGCTTGTAAATCTCCATGGTGTTAAAAAGATCATTTTTTGACTTGGTAGAGGTAGTTATGCTACCCAAATTTAGCCTGGTCCATCCACATACTCTAGAAAGATAGGGAGTTAATACTGACCAGATGTAATTCTTAACATTTTATTTTCATTTTGGTAAAGCAAAGTGTTTTAACTTTTTGAAATGTCAGTGTTGTTATACTTCACTTCTTTAAAACTTCTATCGTTCAAGTATCTTAAAGTGCTTACTCTGGACTCCTTCATACTATATGTCGGTGTTTATAAAATTTGATATTGTTTTCAAAGGTCAAAGTGATGGTAAAGAACAGAGTTAGGAAGCACTGGTCGGGGAGGGGTAAGGAAGAAGTGGGGTATCAGGGATAGTTGATACTACATTCTTTTTTTATTACCAAACTGTTATAATTTATCAGATGTGAAATTTATTTTGCAGGGGATGAGCTAACTAAAACAGAGGATGAAGATGAACAAGGTTGGTGCAAAGGACGTCTGGACAATGGACAAGTTGGTTTATACCCAGCAAACTATGTAGAAGCAATCCAGTGACAAAGGATTAAGTGATGCTGGAGGTATTATAATAACTCTGTAAGCCAGTACAGAACATGTTCATAATGAGGGGAACTGAATGATGTATAGAATGTACATATTTCTTTTAATGCAAAGGAATGATGGATTAATATTGACTTTATGGTGATTTAAAGACAAAAGGTAGACATGGCAATTTGAAAAAAAAATTGCAATTTGTACACATTAGAAAACAAAAGGGTCAGGTTGAAAAATGTAGAACAAGAAGAAAATTACTCTTTAGCTTCTTTCCTATCTAATCTGTTTTACCATGATTTTTGCATTTTCTGTACTGGTGCCCTAATCCACTCTGGGGTGTATGGCTTTACCCTGATTTTCATTTAATCAGTTATTTTAAGTGACCTTCAGTAATTTGCAACTTGAATTTTTAAGACTATGGTAGTTGATTTCCTGTTTGTTCTTAGCAAGGTATGAAAGATGCAGTATTTTTTTATTTCAATCCTGTGTAGGTAAGCACCTTTTTTATTCTTGGATTTACCAGTTAATACTTAAATTATGACAGATTGATTCACCAGTCAAGTGAATGAAAAACTTTCCATGTTGTAATGTTAATCTTTCCATGCTGTCAGCATGGATTGAAGTTGTAAAACAAGTATTGTATTTAATAAATGTCTGTTACAAAAGATGTTTTGTAGCAGAAATATCTGCATATATTATGGTTGGGTTTCTATTGTGAATGCTATTTATGCATTTTGACGTTTAAATATGAGTTTCCAAAATAGATCTTAAATAGCACTCTAAAAGCAAAAACAATATAGAATATTTAAAACTATTTCAATCATACTCTTGCTGAGAAATTTACCCTTCTGTAAATTATTAATGATTTTATCAGCGATTTGGAAGGTTAGACATGTTTGAAGACTAATTTTCAAGCAAAGGAGACTGTAAAATAGACTAAAATGCTTTTTATTAAGAGGCTCTTTATGTTGTGTATATGTATATATAATTTGATATTCAAAAACATTTAAAGAGCATGTCTTCTGTTAATTTTGCAAGCCCTCTGACTGTCGATTAGATTTAGATGCTGCTTGAAAACTTAAATTATAGGCATATTTAAATCTGCATTGTCATTCCCTGTTAGTTGTGCTGTATCATAGAGCAAGTATTCTGTGATTCAGATTCTCAGAAATATTATAGGAAATACAACAATATACTCAAATTGTATTTGTTGGTAAATTGTGGATCCAGATATAAACTAGCTTTAGTCCCTTTGTGGATTATTGTAGCAGAACACTGTAAAGATTTCTACATCTTGTTTGCAGCTACAACTCAGTTGTACGTAATAGTGTCATAGTATACATTTGTGACATATTTAAAAGCTGGTTTGTACATGTTGTTGCAGGTTTCTGTCTTTAAAAAAAATCTAAATCTTATCGGGTGAGTCAAAATGCTACATTAAGAAGCTACACTGTAATCAAATTAAGAAATCTATTTTCATATAATTAAAACACTGTAGGTGTTCCTTGGCTATACTGTTTGCTTTTTGAGATCATAGATATATATTTAGTCAACATTTCTAATGAGTTGAAATGTACAGGCTTAGGAAGTGGATATATGTATCTGTCTGTCATAAAAATTTATCAGCATAATTGCTCATCCACAAGATAAAGACTTAACAAAAACTGTCAAGAATGTGAGGTCTTGGTCTCTGTATTCTAAAATATTTTAGAAACATAATAAAAATCTGTTAATCTCTTAAATATACACAATGAATCTCTTACTTCCTAGTGGAATATGAACGCTTAGCTGTGAAGCAAATATTCTATGCATTTCACTGCAACTTGAGATGAATAAACAAAATTGATTTCAGTCTAGGAAATCCAGAAAACTAGTACATGATATAAACAGAAGTCTG
Organism: Emydura macquarii macquarii; assembly: GCF_026122565.2. Lineage (NCBI taxonomy): Eukaryota > Metazoa > Chordata > Testudines > Chelidae > Emydura > Emydura macquarii. Next base: position 8,818,980 of record NW_027132342.1, on the reverse strand, counting down.
TCCCCTTGGCAAACAAGGAAGCATGGCACAAAATGTAGACTGTATTGGCAAAAGCCTTGTAATGAAACATATTTGTAGAAGAAGGGGAGAAGATGGGTTATTGCTTCAGTCTAACTAGATCTGTCTACCGGACAGGTGATGTCTAATGCTGTTTTCCCTCAAGGTATGTGTAGCAAGTGAGCCTTCTGGATATTTAATGCAAAAGTGGTGGTGGCAGACAGTGGCAAATGCTGCTTTCTCTGAGTTTTCATGAGTGCCCAGGTGGGTTTATAGCTTCCCATATTGGACAGGCTGTCACGTAATGTTACGGCATTTCTGCCCTGTGTGAATTAATCTGGTGTCCTTCAATCAGCTCCTAGAGAACAGATGTCCCTGCTACAATAGATACTGATTGGCAATCTTGTCCAGGCAGCACAGCAAAGAGAGAAATTCAAATGGATATAGAGGAATCACAACAGGCAAGCATGTAGTTTTTCTGTGTCAAGGGTTTGGTAGATAAGTGGGGAATCTTCCACTGCTATTTCTAATGGTGTGCTGCTTGTGTGAAGAGCATCCTTTAGAAGAACAAAGTTCACTCAGAATTTAAAAAAAAAAATTGTGCTGAGGCAGCTGACATTTTTTTCCTGTGTGGCATCTACCAATGATAAAAGCAAGAATAGCCCAAAAGGTAATGTTCAATAAATAATAGGAAGAGTTCACAAAGATTGTTGCTGTTTTTAAAATGGTGTTGGCTGTATTTTTATTTTATCTCATCGCTCTAAATTAAAACATTCCTACCATATTATACAAACAGCAATGTCTCCTTGACTATTTGGAACACTGCCAAATTAAAAACATTTATTTTTCTTGAAAAATTAATACAATTATTAACAAGACATTAATTTTAACATTTTAGTGTAACAGATCTAAAAAATTCTTACAGCTTTTTCACTATTTCGGCTGGCTGCCTCTTGTATTTTACTCTGCTTGGACAGTGAAATTACATTAATCTGCTAAACAACAAGAGTCCTGTGGCACCTTAAAGACTAACAAATATATTTGGGCATAAGCTTTAGTGGGCAGAAACCCGCTTCGTCAGATGCATGAAGGGGAAACTTCACTTAGGTAGGTATATGTACACATGCAAGGATGAATGAGTTACATCACAGTGAGGAGGGCAAGTGTTAACGAGGTTAATTCAATCAGAGTGGATGAGGCCCATTCACAATAATTGATGAGAAGGTGTGAATGCCAAAAGAGGGAACGTTTATTTTTTGTAGTGGTCTAGCCACTCCCAGTCTGTAGTCAGACCTAGTCTGATAGTGTCAAGTTTGCATGTGAGTTCCAGCTCATATTCCAGTTTCACGCTGGAGTTTTTTTTTTTTTTTTAATTATGGCAACTTTCAAGTCTGTTACTGAGTGTCCAAGGAGATTGAAGTGCTCTCCTACTGGTTTTTGAATGTTACCATTCTTGATGTCTTATTTGTGTCCATTTATTCTTTTGCGTAGACACAGTCTGGTTTGGCCAATGTACATGGCAGAGAAGCATTGTTGGCACATGATGGCATATATCACATTAGTAGATGTGCAGGTGAACGAGCTCTGGATGGTGTGGCTGATGTGGTTAGGACCTGTGATGGTGTCACTTGAGTAGATATGCAGCCAGAGTTGGCAACAGGGTTTGTTGCAAGGCTGCTGATCAGTGAGGATAAGCCAGTCTTCTCCCCTGTTCAGAGGATAGTGATTATAGTGATAGTCCTGGATTCCACAGTAGCCTGGGCTTTCCTCCCATAAACCAGATTCTAAACTGGGTTAGCCATTTAATTAGACCTGAAGGCTCATCCAGCCACAACCATAAAGAACTGTCAGACTTTTGGCCTCATGTACATATGTTTGGCATGCCAGGCTTCGTTTCTGGAAGTTGCAGAGCTAAGTGAGCTCAATGTATCTCCTGATTCCTCATCCACTGGACATGCTTGTTTGAGTGCCATAAGAGTAGCCTCTTTGGACTGGTAGAAGGACCCAGCCAACGTACATGTGGGAGTTCCTTTCGTCCCCGCACAACCCTGCTGACTCTGGTTACAAATACTGCTATTGTAGGTTGGAGAGCCTACCTGTGGGCTCTACAGACTCAATCTCTTGTCCGGTCAAGAGTTACTCTCCATATAAAGATGAGGCAGTTGAGAGCCATTTGTCTAGCCTGCCAGGCTTTCTTCTCCCATTTCAAGGAAAAAAATTTACTCTTCTTCCGGTCAACATTGCAGAAATGTTCATAGAATCATACAAATGTATGGATGGAAAGGATCTCGAGACGTCATCAAGTCCAGCCTCTTGCGCTGTGGTGCAACCAAGTAAACCTACACCATCCCTGACAGATGTTTGTCCAACCCGTTCTTAAAAACCTCAAATGATGGGAATTCCGCAACATCCATTGGAAGCCTATTCCAGAGTTAACTACCCTCGTAGTTAGAAAGTTTTCCTAATATCTAACCTAAATCATCCTTGCTGCAGATTAAGCTGATTACTTCTTGTCCTACTTACCGTGGACATGGAGAACAACTGATCACTGTCCTCTTTATAACAGCCCTTAACAAATATGAAGACTGTTATCAGGTCCCCCGTCAGTCATCTTTTCTCAATTCTAAACATGCCCAGTTTATTTAACCTTTCCTCACAGGTCAGGTTTTTTTTTAAGTCTTCTATCATTTTTATTGCTCTCCTTCAGACTCTCTCCAATTTGTCCATCTTCCCTAAAGTGTGGCGCCCATCATTGGACATAGTACTCCAACTATGGCCTCATCAGTGCTGAATAGCAGGACTATTACCTCCTGTGCCTTACATACAATATTCCTGTTAATATACACCAGAATATTAACCTTTTTTGCAGCTGTATAACAAAGTTGACTCACTCACTAAATTTGTGATCCATTATAACCCCAGATCTTTTTCAGCAGTATAACCATTTAAAGCTAGTTATTCCCATTTTGTAGTTGTGCATTTGTTTTTTCCTTCCGAAGTGCAAAATACTTCACTTATCTTTATTGAATTTCATCTTGTTAAATTCAGACCAATTCTCTAATTTGTCAACATCATTTTGAATTCTAATCATGTTCTCCAAAGTTCTTGAAACCCCTCTGAATTTGATGTCATCTGCAAATGTTAAGCATACTGTCCACTCCATTATCCAAGTGACTAGTGAAAATATTAAGCAGCAGTGTTTCCAGACTGATTCCTGTGGAATCCAAGACACATTGTCCTACTTTGACAGCAAACCATTGGTAACTACTCTGAGTATTGTCTTTCAACCAGTATTGCACCCAACTTTTATAATAACTTCATCTAAACCATATTTCCCTAGCTTGCTTATGAGAATGTCGTGGGACTGTGTCAAAAGCCAGATGTGAAGAAAAGCTCTGTGTAGCTCGAAAGCTTGTCTGTTCCATCAACAGAAGTTGATAGAATAAAAGATATTACCTTACCCATGTTGCCTTTCTAAAATCAAGATAACACATCTATTGCTTCCCCCATTCGCTAGGCCACTAACCCTGTCAATGAAGTAAATTCACATTTGGCATAATTTGTTCTTGACAAATCCATGTTGGCTATTCCTTACAACTGTATTATCTTCCAGGTGATTACAAAATGATTGTTTAATAATTTGTTCCCAGTATCTTTCCAAGTATCGAAGTTAGGCTGAATGGTCTGTAATTCTCCAGGTCTTGTGCCCCTTTTTAAAGATAGGCACTATGTTTGCCCTTCTCCATCCTTCTGGAGTTCTCAAATGATTCTGAAATTGCTTTAGCTAATTCCTTAAATACTCATGGGTGAATTTCATTGGTCCCTGCCAACTTGAATACCTCTAATTTATTTACATATTCTTTAACCTGTTCATTCCATATTTTGGCTTGTATTCCTTCCCCTTCAATATTAATTGAGAGAGACTCTGGTCACCATTAATCTTTTTAGTGAAGATTGAAGCAAAATAGGCATTTAAAAACCTCAGCTTTCTTGATGTCCTCAGTCATTAGCTTTCCTTGCTTGCTAAATAGACAATTTCCTTTGTCTTTCTCTTGCTCCTAATGTATTTAAAGAACCTCTTATCTTTTCTGTCCCTTGTTAGGTATAACTCATTTTGTGCCTTAGCCTTTCTGAGTTTGTCCCTACATGCTTATGCTATTCTTTTGAACTCCTCCTTAGCAATTTTCCAATGTTTCCCCACTAAATAAGGGAACTATGCTTTCCTTCATTCTTTTCTTGTTCCTAATGTGTTTAAAGAACCTTTTCTTATTATTGCCATTTATGTTCCTTTCTAGGTGTAACTTATGTTCTACATTAACAGACAGGAGAGGGGCCTGATCAGATTGTATCTACCAAGAGGCGATACAGTTTTGTGAGTTTTGTATCACCGATGAGATTCACTTAAAAGAATCCCACCTTGCAGGTGTTCAGAACAGTCTGGCAGACCATTTGAGCAGAGCTTTCACCAGAGATCATGAGTGGTCTTTCCAGCCAGATATAGTAAAACTCATTTTTCAAGCCTGGAGTATTCCTGCTTGCAACTTGTCACAACAGGAAGTATCAGGTTTTTTGTTCAAGAGCAAGTCACAGTCCAGATCTCTGAAGGATGCTTTCTTCTTACTCTGGAAAGACAAACTCATGTATGCTTACTAGCCAGTTCCACTCCTCCCCATAGTGTTGCTCAAGATTGAGCAGGATCATGCTCACATGATCCTCATAGCACCAGTGAGGCCTTGCCAGCATTGGTTCTCCACTCTGCTGAGCCTCTCGATCAGGGCTCCATTGACATTACTTCCAGAACCAGACCTGGTTTCATAGGACCATGGTTGCCTCCTTCATTGCAATACTGATGCTCTTCATCTTACAGCCTGAATGTTCCATGGTTAACATCTCAGGAGGAAGTCTGTTCAAGGGATGTACAAAACCAGGCACATCTACCTATTGTGATCACAGCAAAAAGGTGTTTCACTAGTCTGGGCCTCTATACAGTATGTTCTGGAATATTTATTCCACTTGACACAGCAAAGTTTTTCCACCAGTTCTATCTCCCCTTTCCAACCTCCTACTGCTAATCACAGTTTTCTCCAATCCAATGTCACTCAGGTTCTTGAAGGGTCTGGACAAATTATATCCCCAAGCAGAGGATCCTATCCTCCCTGGGAACTTAAATTTGATGTTATCAAGATTGATGGGTATGGCCTTTGAACCACTGGCTACCTGTTAATTGCTTCATCTTTTGGTGAAAGTAGTCTTTTTTTTTGGCAGTTACATCTGCAAGGAGAGTGGGAGAAGTGCGAGTCCAGGTACATTCTTTTACAAGGACAAAGTTTACTCATGTCCATATCCACAATTTCTGACTAAATTACTCTCTTCCATATCAATCAGTCAATATACTTACCAACTTTCTTTCCTATAAGCCGTGTTACACGTAAGAATGATGGAAGCCTCCATACTTTGAATGGCAGGAGACTGGATAGTCTTTTACTTGGACAAAATGGAATCGTTTAGGTCAATATCACAACAGTTCATGGCACTTGCAGACAGGATGAAGAGTCTTCCAGTATTGACTCAGAGAATCTGATCATGGATTTCCTAATACATACATTTTTGCTATGACATTGTCAATATAATGCCACTAAGCAGACTGGTAGTACACTCAATGTGAACACAAACAGCTTCTGCAGCGTTTCTACGTTAAGTGCCTATACAGGACATGTGTAGAGCTGCAACTTGGTCATCAGTACATATACGTGCATCTCATTATGCCATATCTCAACCTTCTAGAGATGATGCCGTAGTAGTAGGATGAGTAGTCCTGAATTCATTTTTCTAGCAGACTCTGATCCCACCTCTGGATTGAACTGCTTGCAAGTCACCTGAAGTGGAATGGACATATGTAATCACTTGAACTAATGGTTACTACCCTGTACTGTAACAGGGTTGTTTTTGAGATGTGTTGCACGTGTCCATTCCATGACCAACACGCCTTCCCCTCTGTCGGAGTCTATGCAGAAAGAAGGAATTGAGGGTAGTTGGGGTGGCTCCACCCTTTAAAACATCATGCAGCTACATGATGCAGCATATGCTTCATAGGTATTGCTAAAGGAAAAATCTTACTTTAGAGCACTGGACCCACACCTATGCCTGAAGTGGACTGGACACATGCAACACATTTCAAAAAATAAGTTATAGAACAGGTTAGTAACTTTTTTTGGCAGAAACTCCATTTTCTATTAAAATAATTTGAACAGAAAATTCCCAATCATCTCTAATCCTAAAATAAGAGGGGCGGAGGCAGGGGTAGGGAACAGTTGTGGGAATTCCTTGATAAGGATAATTTATTCCATTATACCTTTCTATTTTCAAGTGCTTATAAATTTTTGAAGTACTTTCTCAACCATAACTCCACTATAAATCTAAGATTTTTTTGGCATAAGGATCCTGTTTTCCAATACAATAAATTCAGCCATCCAAAAAGTCTTCAGTTATGGATACCAATAAATTAAAAAAAAATTCTTAATAGTTATCATTCTTTTACTTTGGCTCAGATTTTTTGACCATATCTAGGTTTTTATGCCATGCCTAATATTGAGAACCCTGCTCTTTCACCACTGAAATCTGTACTTCCCTTCATTCTGTTCTAACCCATTCCTTTACAGTCTTATACTCTAATACCACAGCAAGAACAATGCTGGAGAGCAGAGTGAAAATAATTAACATCTTGGTAACTCTTAAAGAATTGAACAGCCTGCTTCCTTTCCAGTCACTGAGATATAGGATTGCATCATAAAACAAATTAGGTACAGGAACAATGATCCACTATTAGAGTGACAGTACTAAGGTTATGTAGTTTAGGTCTGGCTCTAGAGGAATGCTTTTCCAGGTGGGGCTGCTGAACAAACTTCTTCAAATGTCAGACCTGCCCTGTCAATCATTAACTTGAGGTGGGAGACTCCTTCATGTAGAGTTAATTTAACATGTTGCAATGTAGCCTTTTCTTCGAGTTGTAACTAAAATTTAAAATATTCCAAAAGCTTTTCATGGAGGGTAAGAACCATTTCAGCAGCTTCTAGGTGAAGCCCTTTGCTGAGTGCCCTGATGTGTCCTATAGGGTCCCAGGTCCATCACCTCTACACTAGCTCACAAGTGCTTCACTTGCTAGTACTCCACCAGATGGGAAATAGTCTTAAGGCAGTGAAGAGTGCTACCTCACTGCTCAGACAAATCCAGCTACCTAACTCTAACCTCCACACACCTATTATTTTCTTTTGGAGTGGCATCAGATTTATCACAGTGCCACCTGTGGGCTGTAACTTCTTCAGCTGAGTTACCATAGATGATGTGGGCTGGTAGAATTCACTTTTTAAAATAAGTTTGATGGATTATGTTGAGGTTTTTTAAAATAGGTTGTGCGTTCAATTTTCAAAGTTAGGTGAAGTTATGGGGCCGAGGGGTTAGGATCATGTAAAAATATATAAAGTAAATATCCCTAAATCAAGTCCTACTACAGCCTCAAACAGCATTTTTTTTCTTTGCCTAGCTGTAACTGTTGCTTATTGATGAAAATATTTTGCCAGTGGGTTGGTGTGTCTGCGAGGACAGGGCTATTTACTGACAAAAATCTAATCAGCCGAAGCCACGCTGTGTTTAATGTTAAATCCACTGCTGGGGCAGAGCCGCCTGCCAGCCCAGCACCAGCAGCAGAGCGAGGTGAGCTCTTTGCAAGCGGCCGCTCCAGCAAAGCTCGGCCAGAGCTGGCCTGCCGTCGCAGCGGTGGGGAAACTGGAGCAGCCTGAGAGAGGAGAGTGACAAGCGAAGGGGAGCGGGGCCGGGCTGAGCCGCGGAGCGGGAAGAGTGTAAAGTCTTCTGGGGCTGGGAATGCGACGGGCCAGCCGGGACGTGGCGCGGTTGCCACAACGGGCTGCGCCCCCAAGCGATCGGGGGCCTAAGGCCTCTCCGCCTCCCCTGGGGAGCTCCCCAGGGCTGGGGGGCGGGAGTCATCCCTCTCCGTCCCAGCGTCTCGCGCTGCTAGAGTCCGGAACTCGCTGGCTGGGCCGCAGCAGGGGTAAGTGGTGGTGACGGTTACGGGGCTTGGAACTGAGGTGACCGGGGAGTTGGGGGGGGGGAGTTGTGCGCGAGCAACACCGCCGGTTCGCGAACGCGGAAGGCAGCTTCCTTCCTGACGCGACGCATCGCCCCGCCCCCCGCTCGCTCAGGCCCCTCCCCCTCGCGGGCCGGGCCCAGCTCAGCGCTCCCCCCACCCCCGTCCTTCGGTGGCTGCTGCGTGGTGCGAGCGAGGGGAGGGGAAGCGGCCGGGCGGCTACTTCGCGTCTCCGCTAGTCCCGCCAAGTGTCCGCCGCCGAGAGCGGCCCCCGCACGGCCCGGCCATGTGCGAGCCCCGCAAGCAGGACATTGTCGCCGTCTTCAAGCGGCTCCGCACCGTCCCCACCAACAAGGTAACGGGGCAGCGGTTGGGCGGGAGCCGGCGCCGGGCGGGGGGAGCTGAACTTTGGTAGTGACACGTCGCACTGTCGGGAGCGGGAGGGGGCGGCGCCAGCGCCAGCGGGTATCACCCCCCAGCCTCCCCGCGCTCTGAGTGGCCAATGAGACCGTGGGGTCCCCTCTCCCCCCAGCTCTGACTCGCCAGTGGGGCCGGGTGGGGGCCACCGACCCACCTGTGCTCCCCCCCACACCCAGCTGCCACGGCCGGGGAGGGGGATCGGGATCGGGATCTTCCCCGGGCAGCCCTGCAAGGGCGCGAGTGGCCTGGGGGTGGCCTGTCATAACAAGGGACCCGCCTTCCGGCTTGTCGAGTCCGGCAGAGGAAGGCTGAGCTGGGGGGCGATGGTTGCTCCCTGAGAATACATGGGGGGCACGCTAGGGAGGGTGAAGGGCTGCATGAGCTAAAGGCCGGCCTCGGCGCATGAAGAAATGGGTGTAAACGAGCCAGGAACGAATTCAGGCTGGGCACGGGAAAAGGTTTCAAACCACCAGAGGAGCGAGGTTCTGCAATCGCCTCCCAAGGGGAGCGGCAGGGGCAAACAAGCTAATTCCTTTTAAGTGCCAGCTGCACAATACTAGATCGGGTTATATGATGGGGTTGCTTCTGATGTAGGGAGGCAGGGCTCGCTTTCTGTTTATGGCTTATGGTTTTAAAGCTTATGCTTCAAGGTTTCAGTCAGTGCCCAATAGGTGGCAAAAAGGGATATTTCTGGTCTCCCCCAAATATAACGTGTGCGTGCATGTGTATGTGTAATATATATATATTTTTAATCTCTGTTATCCAAAGAAAGAGGCTTCAATCTGTGGGGCATGCCCCCCTTTAGGGGGCCCAGAGGAGCTTTGGGCGGGCATGGCAGGTCCTAGGCCAGCCCCCATGGGCTCTGCCTGAAACTCTGCTCCAGCCCCATCCCTCAACTGTGGCTCCCGCCCCTGCCCTGGCTACTGGCCATGGTCCCCCGCTTGGTCCCCAGCCCTGCTCCCAGTGTCAGCTGCCTTGGCCCCCCTGCTCCCAGATGTTATTCCCGACTTGGCCTCCGGCCACTGTGGTCCCAGACACAGCCACAGGCCCTGACTCTGGACTCACTCCCAGCCCCAGCTGTGGGGTGTGGGTGTGTGTGTGTGCGCGCACACAGAGTTAAGGGGGGGACATGACCTAAAAAGTTTGGGGATCACTGCTCTAATGTATCAGATGTGTCCATGGCTGCAGATGGAACATTAGACTGGGAGGGTCAGAGCTCTGAGGTGGCATCGAGCATTTTCTCTCTCTCAGGTTCTTGACTGGCTGGTTCTTACTCACATGCTTGGGTTTAACTGATTACCCCATGTGGGGTTGGAAATGAATTTCCCCCCAGGCCAGATTGTCAGTGACCTTGCAGGGGTTTTTTTTTTAACCTTCCTCTGCAACATTGGGTGCGGGTCACTTGCCAGGGTTATCTGGTATGTCTTAATCATTTCCCTGTCATTGTGGGGCCCTCTGAAACTGGTGCACCTTGGTCCCTCTTGATCCTATCTGTGGCATATAATTGTCTAGTATACTGTGGGCTGTAATATTTGGGTCTAGTTTTGGTTGTGTTTAGTGTGCAGGTACTGGGTGGTGTTGGTGGCCTGTGTGGAGGTCAGACTAGATGATCTGGTGGTCCCTTTTGGCCTTAAACTCTGACTTTATAGTGTGACTGAACTCAGCGTGCATCCAGAAGCTGCCCATATCAGTTCATCAGCAATTATTATTATTGCCAGGTCTGTGACATCCCCCACTCCCTCATGCACACCCCTCCCCTGAGTGACTCACCCCAGTAGGGCTGTTGTCACAGCCTCCTCCCACTTCATTGCCCCTTTCCCCCAGCGTGAGGAGACTTGAGATCTATCTCAGATCCTTTCCCCCATCTCTCCTTCTGGGAAGGGGTGTGTGATACAGGCTCCATCTTTATATTTTCAACCCAGTTTACCACCAAGGAGTATTGTCTCTCCTAGGGAGGGAAACCAGCATGCAGCCTGGGAGAGGTGAGTATGGGGAGCAGGGTGCCTTAACCTCTTCTACCCCAACCTTCCATTGCCTCCAAATAGCTGTTATTCTATGAGTAGAGCTTTCCATGTTTAGGACAAGCACTAATAAATTAACCCTCTCAATTCATGTGAGAGTTGGGTCAGTAGCATCATCTCTATTTTACAGCTGGGGAATGGAAGCAAAGAAAGTTTCAAAACAGAAGCTATGGTTAGACTGCAGTGAATTTAACATATTGTCTCTTTTGCCAAACTGCTTGAAACTAATAAAAGTGCCACCGTCCTTTTTGTGGGCCCTAAACTGTGCTATTGTCTTACTGCAAATTACTTGGACCACTGTCCAATAAAAACTTTGTTTCCTTAGGATTCTGAAGCACTGTTTCATTTTGTTGATGCCTTTGCACTAAGATGTTCAGTTAGCTTTTATAAACTAAGAAGAAAACTTTATTCACTGAGAACCTTTCAAAAATATGGAAACTAATTTCATTGGCCTTCTGTCACATCTAATGAGAGGAAAAATCCAAATATGAAAGATGCTTGGTTTGCAGGATAATTGCAGAATATTCTTCAAGTTTTCTCATCAAGTATTGTTTTGTGCTTTGGCCCCATCAAAGAAGTGCAAACAAAATAGACAGTGAAAATTAAATATATATGTATCCTGGGACTAACAAAATATATGCTGAACTTTATCACTGATACTGATTTATTGCACATTCTTTGTATGAGGCCTGTTTAGATAATAAGCTGTTTGAGGCAGGGATTCTGTCTTTTTACTGTTTGTATATATCCTATATGAAATACAATAATAATGTGTTGAGGCATATCTGTTCCAACATTTTGGCCTATATCTCACCCTAACAGTTATGCACTGAAGAGCCTGAGGTCCTGCATTGCCCCATAACTCAAGTCCCATTCACCCCCCCCCCCAATCTGTTACCCACACACTAGGGCACCCCACCTTTACTCCAATCCAGGGCTCAAGGCATAACCCGATTAAGGCACCCCCTCTCTTTCCCAATCCGTAGGGCTCCGGGGGAAAAGTATCTACCTTTGCCCAGTTCATTCTCTAGGGCTCAGGGTCACCCATTCCCAAGGCTGTATGGCTCTGGGCATAACCTGGTTAATTGAAGTACCCATCTTTTCCCAGTCTGTAGGGCTCCGGGCGTAATTCTTTGCGGGTTTGCAGGATCTTTTACTAGTGAAGGAACCTTATTTAGTAATATCCTTATTCTCTATTTATTAACAATTAACAAAACAGAATGCACATATTAAATGTGCAATACTCACCACTCCCAATAAAGTAGACAAATTTCTTCTGGTGGCCAATCAGGATTAGATCATCTGGAGATTCCAGCTTCTGTAAATACAGTTGATAGGGTGTTGAGGTCTGGCATCATAGACCTTGGGCTGTGTCCTGGACTTAGGTTCCAAAGAACTTGCTGTTGGACCTCAGTTTATATAGTGAAACTTGAGTCCTGCTTAATTATACTTTAACCACTCATATTACAAAAAATTCTTTGACCAATCCTAATATATTGCAAAATAATTCTTTAACCAATCGTACTCGACCACCTTCATTGATTTAAATATTTATGAATATAAATATAGTTATGAAACAAAGAACCAGACAGAAATCATTCAGATAAACAATAGAGAATTGGGTACCATTAAAAACAAAACAATAAAAAGTTTAGATTTTACAACCACAACTATTGAAAAGTGATTCCTTGCCAGACAGTGTTGTTAAATAAAGTTTTCTTTATTCCTTTTAAGATATGTTTCTTTATCTGGTGGTGGTAGGTACTGTTAGGATAGTAGCACCTTCTTAACAGCCCAATATTACATTGTCTTGATGTATTTTCAGAAATGTGAAGATGTGACTACATGCTACTTAGCTTATGGCTGCTGTTTCTCCTAATATGGCTGCTACTGCTTAGCCCAAGAACAAGGCCTAAAGCTTAGCCAAAAAAAAACTAGGCTTTGGACCTTACAAATCCTTAACTTGAATGTAGTGGTGCTTTTAACTCGAGTTGGCTGGTCTGTCAGGCATAAATTTAAGCTTGAATTAGCATTCTGTCTTGTGGACGCAGACTAGCTCCACTCAAATGCAGCTAGTCCTCCAATGCCTTCCCTCAATTCCCTCCACGTACCCCGAAAGGACAAATAGGTTCTTTCCCAATCCACTGGAAAATAAATTATAGAGCAGCTCAGCTTATTGTGGTGCAAAGAACCTTTAGAAATATGCCTGCAGTAGTCTTAGGGTCACACACAAGTGAGGGCAGCAGCTGCCGTCTCTTTCCCAGTATGGCCTCAATTAGGCTTGGTCTACAATACAGAGTTAGATCGACGTTAGGCATCTTGGATCGACCTAATTATGTCAGGGTACACACTGCTGCCCTGCTCCCACCGATGTAAGTGCCCTACTACACCGACATAACTCCACTTCCACGAGAGGCATAGGGCTTATGTTAGTGTAGTTAGGGTGATGCAGTGTCTGTGTGGACACTGCGGGTTACTTACATAGGCTATTGGCTGTCATTCTTGTTAATTTAATGGTTCCATGCTAGCACCCTGAAATTGATAAGAAAGCCGGGTGGGTATGGGGCTCCAGCTAGAGCCCAGGTGCTTCCGAGGCTCCCTGCTGCCTGCTGGGAGCATGGCTGCCTTCCTCCCCCCAGGCCGTTGGCTCCTCTCTGGGAGCACGACAGCCTGGGTGTCAGCTCCCAGACTGCCAGTGGAGAGCCAGGAGCTGGGAGTTTCAGGGCAGCATCTGGTCTCTCGGCAGGAGTGGGGAGCCTGGGTGTCAGCCCAACTCCTTGCGTGGAGCTGAAAGCCCAGGCTCTCAGCCTCCCACACTACTCCTTTTACGTCGGTGGAAGCATTCCTGGTGTGGACATGCACCGATGATAGAAGGGCCGTGTGGACATTGTGGCTGAAAGTTGACCTAACATAGGTCGACATAAGTTTTAGTGTAGACATGCCCTCACTCAAGTTAGGCCTACTCAGAAATAACTCAAGTGTTGTTAACTTAAGTGAACTTTGCAGGGAAGACATACATTGCATCTTATTCACTTCCAAAGACAGAGAGAAGAAGGGGAAGAGAGGAGGAAGAATGGCAGTTCATTGACTCAAACAACTTTCTCATATCTTTGTGTATGTATGTATGTGTATGCCGAGGTCAATAATGTTTGTCTTCAAAGGTAACACATTTTTGTTCGGTTACCCTATTATTTTTGTTACTCCTTGTCCTGTGTCCTCTCTTTCTCTAGGCATTTCCTTATCTCCTCCTCTCCCCTTCCATCTTCCCCCACTCTCTGTACTGTCTGTTTTTTGTGTAGGTTTTTTGCTGACATCAAGAGGAAGCACAAAACTTGGAAAAGCGGTGTTCTCATATTTCTTACTAATGTCCCTTGACTGTACTGCTTCTGTAAATGTTAACATATACAATTTGGGAGGAACTTAGGTATTGTTGCTATAGTTTATTACAGCTCTCCCACTCCTGAGCAAAATATGTTGTACTGGGAAAACTACATCTACACTGGGGGCTTTTGTTGACACAGTTATGTTGGTCACAGATCACATCTCATCATTCCCCTGACCAACATAGCTATGCCGCCAAAAGTTTATAGTGTATACCTGTCCCTAGTCTGCTGGTTGGGTCTGACTTACTACCTGTTTTCTGATTGAGTCTGTGCTGGAATGAGAAAACTGAAAATTTTCCCCCTGCCCGCCTAACAAAAAGGATAGGAGGAAACTACCCTATTGATCTATTGATATTTGATGGGATTCTTTGTAGTCTTAGAACTTTTCACTGATACCCTTTATCCTCAGTTAATTATTCAAAAATATAAGTGAAAGGATTACTTTGTAAGTCTTATTTAACTAAGTATTTAACTTGTGTCACTGGCCCTTCAAAAATTATAAAAACATCAAAGCAGCTGGTCTTGTTTATGTTATCAACTTTGGTGACATTGTTCAGTGATATAAATTAGATGATAACTAATCCCTTTAAACAGTAAGTTTTTCAGGGCATGGGCTGTCTTTATTTTTGTGTATAGTACAGTACTCATTGTCAATGCTAAACTAAAATATCAGAATAATTAATTGTTTGTATTTGAAAAGGGCAAAAGTTTTGTAACAGTCAAAATAAATGCCTTACCTACACTATATGTAGCTGGATATATTAATTTTAAAACAATTCAATTAATTTATATGTCTAGAAGATATTACTCGGAGGGATCAGTGTTGAATTCAGTTAATCTGCTCAACTCCTTAAGTGCCACAGCCACCAAAATCTCTGACGGCTATATTTCCATATCTGGCAGTAGTATACATCATTATATATACACAGAGATGATACTATGTAGGTGCTGGTTTAATAAATGCATGTTGCAAGACATTAAAAAGTTTATCTGGGTTATCTGTTTTCTGGTGCAAACAGGCTGATTATCTGATGTTTGATTTTTCGGAAATGACTGTTAAGTTGATGAACAGAAAAACTTCCTTTAAAAAACCCTTTAACGTCCAAAATGAATGCAGTAGAAGTACTATTACAAGCAACATTTAAAATAAAGTAACTGAAAATTATTTTCTCCTTTAATTGCCTGCTAGAATTTAGGATCAGGGTTCTGTTTTCCTTGTTGGTGTTGATGACTGTCTGCACCTACAGCAGTGTAGGGAATGCCCCTGCTCTGTTTTTAGGTGGAAATGATTTCATAAACTAGTTCAGAAATGCTAGTTCTAATTACAATTCATTTTCATTTCCTGTCGCACTCATGCAAGTTGAGAAGTGCTTAAAAAAATTATAAAACATTGAGTAAAACGAATGTAAATGTTGTTTTAATAAGGTGGATAATTATACTTCTGCAACAACAGTGGTGTGCAAAGAGCCCAAGACATAAGATGCAGTGCCTATAAAATAGTGAACTTCACAGAGTAGTATACATTTGTTTCTGTATATTCAACCATATGCGAATTATACATGATTTCACACTGTGAATGTTCACAGAGGACATAGTAAAATAATCAGTTCATTTAGAGTTAGGCCATGCATCAGCAAAGACACTGACCTTCACTGCACTGGCAGTCAAATTTCCAAGTTGATGCAATCAGCTTTAAGATGATGAAATCAAGAAAGCTATAAGATACATATATATCATACATGTGTTTATAAATCACATAGAAAAATGGAATATTTTGGACTACTTATGTTGAACTTTTTATAAACTTTGTTGTTTAAACATAACCACTTAATGACATTCAGATATTTTTTTCCTATTTTCACTAGGATAGGTTGTCAGAGTCTAGGACCCAGGATAGAGCTGCAAGTCTGTTCTGCTGTCTCATGTTTAGAAACATGACCAGGTTGGTCTTATTAGCTTCAGTCCAAGAGTATAAACATTTTCTGTTCCTTCAGGTAAAAGGAATTAGGGGTGGTGAGACAGGAGATCTTGCAAGAAAAAGCCTGGAAGTAGCCAATTTCAGAGAAAGACCTGGCTAATATTTGAAATAATTCTTGATTATAATTATTAAAAAAAAGAAAGGGGGTGGGTTTTGGACATTAAGTCCATGTTGATAGCAAGGTTGTTTTTATAATGTGGCATAATTAAGGGCATGTCTGCACTAGAGTTTACAGCAGAACAGTTATAGTACTGCAGCTGTATTCCTGTAATGCCATAGAGTAGACAGTTCCTACATTGACAGAAGGGATTTTTACATCAATGTCGTTAATCTGTCTCTCTGAAAGGCAGTAGCTAGGTTGATAGCGAGGTTGACAGAAGAACTCCTCTGTCTAATTGATTGCTTGTACAGTGGGGTTTAGATTGACCTAACTTTAGCACTCAGGGTGCGAAATTTTTCCCAGGCCTGAGCAACATAGCTTGGTCAATCTAATTTTTAAGTATAGACTAGGAGTATGTCTACGATGCCACGGCGTCAGGCACTGATGCAGTGTCATCGATTGAGTGGGTATACTCGGTCGATGGGAGAGCGCTCTCCTGTTGACTCAATTAGTCCACCTCTTTGAAAGGCGGAAGGTAGCGTTGACAGGAGATGCACTTCCGTCGACGTAGCGTTGTGAAGACGCCGCACTGCGTAGATACAAGTATGTCAACATTAGATACACTAGTTTTATATCTCACATCGACCCAACACGGCAGTCTTGGACTTAGTCTGTTTTCAGTAAATGTTGCTTTAAAGGAAAAAGATCTGTAAAACTATAGGGTTACACACTTGTTGCTTCTGTAGCTGAGAGCATTGCACACATCAAGGGCTTTTGCATTCCTCCATTTATCCCACCCACAAGCTCCCTGTGTGTCACCTGCCCATCTCTTTCTGTTTCAGGGACTCCCTGCAACGCTCCAACCCCAAAGGCAGGTTCTGTGTCTGCCCCCTCATTACTCCCTTCCCCACCATGCCAGGGGCTCTGTTTTCCCCATGTCTCCGTACCCCTACCATTGTCTCCTATTCCCTCCGTCCTGCCAGTACTAAGGACTCTGTGTGCCTCTGCATTTTCCCCCTTCCCCACCATGCCAGTGGCTCTGTGTTTTCCTCATGGTCCCCACCTTCCATACCATTGTCTCCCATTCTCTTTACTATGCTGAGGGCTCTAAGTGCCACCCCCATTTCCTCCTTCCCATGCCAGGGGCCCCGTGTATTCCTTTGTCCCCTATGCCAGGGTCCCCAATTTTTCCTCCCTTGCAATTAGCTCTTTGTGCACCCCTTTTCCCTTCATTAGTCTTACAATGTTCTGTCTGGGAGATGAATCATTCAGGGTGGTGTTATTGTAAACTATTGAAAGGATGGGCAGAGCTGAGATGGTGGGTATTAGCTGACTGTGTTTGTGGCTGCCATCAACCAGTTCTTTGCTCTATAGACAAACTCCTGAGGTAATAGGAGCTGCTGGGTTTGCTAACCAGATGCAAAAGGCTCTGTTTGTGTCCTATATTCCTCTTCTGTTTTTCACCAAAATCTGTAGAGTTCTGCCCATTGACCCCTACATGCCCTGAAATCTTAGAATTGAGATTCAAAAGTTATCATGTTACAGACCGAGAAATGCCATCAAGTTGAGTGTGAGGTCTCACTTCCCTCAGCCACCAAAAAATAAAAGTCAGGATTACTGAAACAAAACATGAAAGCTGAAATATGAAGCTAATTTTTCCATGCAAATCCTGAAAATAGATGCACAGGCCCAAATCCTGCATAACTTGGTTGGATGCAAGGGATCCTCCCTTCAGGCAAGAAAGTGGCCGGGTGGCACTTCTGCCTGCTCATTCCTATGTCATGGGGAAGCAGAGGATCAGTGTAACAACAGATCCTCTGGCTCTATTCCCAAACAGCCACATTAGGAGCCACAGCAAGCTGGGTGTTATGCAATACATGGGGAGAATGCTCCCTATTCTCTGCTGAACCATACTGGTTTTGCTGTTAGGAACCCTTTGCGCACATAGGGGAAAAGGAGATCATGAATAGTTACCAGCATTATTAACTGATGTTACATAAACTAATGGAAAAGAAAATAGACCCAGCTGATATTAGATATGTTATCTGAATCACTTATTGCCATGATGAGAGAGAATGTCCTTGAAATGCTATTCATTAAACACCTGTTTGTTTTTAGTAATATAGAAAGAGTTGTAACAGACTTATTCTTCGGCTGTTTTAATATAGATTCTCTAACTATGCATGTTGCTTGTCTCTTTTAAACACAAAAGCTTGAGAATATAAAAAATAAATGGCTGATAGTATAAGCTGATTGCAAGGAAGTGTGTATCGCTCTTCAAAAGTATTTAACAAATAGAACATTTGATTGTAAATTACTGTACTGTAATAATGTAAGTATTTGTATGTTGCCAACAGTGTGCTAGATGCACTGCAGGTATGCATGAAAACTAATTGCCATCCCCAAATATCTTATAATCTGTGTAGATGCTTACATTCTAAACAGGTGGTGAGAGTCAGTGTTGGTATGAGTGAAAGTGACTTTTTCATTAAAAATGTTGAATTTAGGAGTTCCTGAAAACTAGATCATCAGATAGTGGATTGAGCAGACTAGGAGTCAGAAATTCAGAATTCTAATCCTTCCTGCTACTGATTAGTTGTGTGAGTTTGGACAAGTTGCTTACCTTGTTTGTTTCCCCATCTATAAAATCGGGATAATATAAAATGAACTAGTCAACATATGGTGTGGGGATTAAACAGTTTTAAAAGGCTAAGCACTACATGGGTACAATAGAACCTCAGAGTTATGAACACTTTGGGAAAGGAGGTTGTTTGTAACTCTGAACAAAACGTTATTGTTCTTTCAAAAGTTTGCAAATGAACAAAGACTTAATACAGCTTTGAAACTTTACTATGAAGAAGAAAAATGCTGATTTTCCCTTTTTGTTGTAGTAGTTTATTATGTTTAACAGTACTGTACTGTACTTTTTTTTTTTTTTTTGTCTCTGCTGCTACCTGATTACGTACTACCAGTTCCAAATGAGGTGTCTGGTTGACTGGTCAGTTCATAACTCTGGTATTCATAACGCTGAGGTTGTACTGTATTAATAATTAGTCAAAAAGTATCTTTTAGTGGGAATTATTGATTATGTCCAGTTCCATTTATTAATTTATCTTTTCTAGGTGTGTTTCGACTGTGGAGCCAAAAACCCTAGCTGGGCAAGCATAACATATGGTGTTTTTCTTTGTATTGATTGCTCAGGGACCCATCGATCACTTGGTGTTCACTTGAGTTTCATTCGGTAAGTAGTTTGCATGTTTCTATGCTAAATATGTGGTAAAATTTGTTTCCAATATTTCTGTCACAACATTATGTGGTGGTTCAGAGGCTTTTATTGTGGACTTTTTGTTAATGAGGGAATGAGCTTTTCACCTCTTAAATTACTGTCTCATATCCATCTCATGATGGTATTGACTAACATCTGCTATGTACTTGAGAACTAGACAAATGAGAAAGGAGAGAGTCTCAGTAGAGTTTCTGTTGTGCAGGTGTTCACATTGCACAAGTCATGGTACAAACATAATTAAGTCCCTTGTTCAACTTTGTTGCAAAAGATGAAGATTTGAACAGGCATGACATTGAACTTAACTTTCCATATTAAGTTTGAGCCAGATTTCTGCAGCATTGTTTTAAGATTAAGGTTTACTATTTTCAGCTTTATGTTACAATGTACTGAGTATTCTTTCATGGGCACATGCATCCGAAATATTTAAAAGGAGGTATGCCTCTGTTCTTTAAACCTCTAATAGTGAAATATGGTGCCATATTCTCTTTATTGGGGTAGCAGGAGAGATGATGCTTGATTTTTCTGATAAAATGAAAGATGTGGAAAATTGATAACAGATTTTGTTTTCCCTGACTTTGAATATTGAAGGAACCTTCACAAAAACTAGGTGATTATCTGTGCAGCAATAGATTGTCAATGTGTTACATTTTCATACTTAGGCACATATGTAAATATTTGGAAAGAGAGTTTTATTGTGTCAGAGCCTCCAACATGTTTCTTGCAGTTTCATTTTCTTTTTTAATTTTTTTAATTGGAAAAACTTTAAACCCAGGCAGAAGCCTAATATAGCCTTCCTTATTCAACTGGGTCTACACTTAAAACTTTTGCTTATATAATAAAATTGGCTAGAAGTGTGATTTTTTTTTTTTTAATTTAAACATTTTCATACCAGCTAAAGCCTTAGTGTAGATGCAATTATAGGAGCAAAAAAGTGCTTTTACTGGTATAGCTTATTTCGTTCAGGCAACTGGTATAAACCATGCTAGTGCGAGCACTCTTTTGCCTGTATAAGCTGCATCTTACACTAGGAGAGTTTGCTGGTGCAACTATACTATTGTATCTTTTCTAGTTTAGACTAGGCCTCAGACATTGAAGAGTTAATTAGAGTCCTGGGAGAAATTCATTGCTAACTGTGCCTCACCCAAGTTACCTAAGTACTTCGACTCTTGGGACTGTTCTGAGTAGATTCTAGTTTTGTCCTCAGTTATAGACTCCCTGTGCCTGCAAGTTAGTCCATATTCCAGAGCATCCACAAATTATCAGCTAAGTCTGTATCCTGCCTATGCTGCTGTTCTTCCTTGGTAAAGAGCACTGCCTATGTGGTTACAGGAGGCCCCTCCAAAAACCATCCTTGATGGTTGTATTAAAAAGGTCAGCCATTCGGTTGGTCTCAGATTTTCTATGTGATGTAGCATTGGATTTAATCACTTTATCATTTGTGTTGACAAACAACTTAACTGACAAAAAAGCTGAGGCTCAAGTCCCGAAAAGGGGAATGGCATCTCATTGACACCCCCTTTAAAGGCAAACATATGTAAATAGCCAGTTAAGTTACATTTTCTCAAATTCATACAAGACCTTTCAATATGCATTTCTTAGGCCTGGTCTACAATACAGATTTAGGTCGATTGTAAGGCACCTTACGTCAACCTAATTATGTTAGTGTCTACACTCCAGCCATGTTCCCAATGATTTAAGTGCCCTACTACACCAACATAATGACTCCACCTCTACGAGAAGCATAGTGCTTATAGGAGTGCAGTTAGGGTGACTCAAGTACTTACTTGACTGTCATTCTTGTCAAGATCACAGCTCCACTGTGCAACCTGGGGCTCACAGCTGCAGCTGTGAAATTGACAAGAAAGACTGGTAGGTTCCCTACTATGAAATTGAGCCTGGACTGGGCTCACAGCTGGCCACCCCTAGCTGTCAATTTCACAGCAGAGAGCTTACCAGCCTTTCTTGTCATTTTCACAGCTTCAGTTGTGAGCCCACCTGCTGCTCTGTGCCTGAGGCAGCCTTGAAATTGACAAGAAAGGCTGGTAGGCTCCTTGCTGTGAACTTTGTGCCAGTCTCACAGCTCCAGGTGTCATCCTGGAGCAAATGGGGGGCTCCAGCTGGGAGCACAGCTCCTGCTCAGGCTCTCAGCTCCCTGTGGAGCTAACCAGCTGGAGCTGGCTGCTGGCCAGGCCCTCAGTCACAGGGAACTGAGAGCCCAGGTGGCAGCTGGACTCTGTTCTTTACACTTCTCCTCTTAAGTCAGTGAAAGCACTTCTGCTGAGGATGCATACCACCAACAGAAGGGAGGGTAGTGTGGAATGAAAAACCGCAGTTTTTTTACTTAAGTTGACTTGACTTTGTAGTGTAGACATGCCCTTAGTTAGTATAGGGTTTTTTTGTACAATAGCACAAGTTTTGAATTGTAATATTTATTAAAAACTGCTAGTTTTCTTTAAAACAAATTTTAAAAGATGAATTTAAAATTGTTTTGGAAAATAACATTTAAAACGTTTCCTATTTAGATCTACGGAATTAGATTCCAACTGGTCTTGGTTTCAGTTGCGATGCATGCAAGTAGGAGGAAATGCTAATGCTGTAAGTATATTTTAGAAATATTTTTCTTATTTCAAGTATTTGCTTTTCATGTTTAACAACTTCACACCTAGCTTCCTTGGTCATTTCATGTGTTAGTGAAGAATTCAGGGATAAAGGAGTTAACTCCACAACCCCCTAGAATATTTGTGTATTTTTTGTGCATTTCAGGTTAAAATAATGAATTAACTGCTATACTCCTAAAACTTTATACATCCTGTTGGGAAGAAACTAGTTTATGTAGAAATGGGGTCATGACAGTATGTGTGCTATTTCAGGAGATTTGCATAGACTTCAAAGGCATAAGATCAATAAATGTGTATCTCTTAGAATTCTAGCAAAATACAGTAAATTACTTTGAATTTTCCATATGTTTTGGTCTTGGTGAAGGGAAGAATCAGCTGTGCTCAAAGATTACACAAGTAATAGCATGAAATGCTGTTCATTATTTTCTATCATGATATTTTAAGACAATCAAAAGACAAAAATGCAGCTTTTTTTAAAGCAATGGAAAATACCCCAAAGGAATTATTTTAGTTTTTAGTTGGCTTCTCTGTGCTTTATTTTTGGTGGCCACTGCTTGGTTTTTAAAGTTAAATGAATAGATGTGATGAGGGGGAAAATATTAAAATATATTTCTTCAAAGTTTGTGTTTTGTCATCTAATACATACAGGAATTCTTGGTATTATGTAATCCAAACTGGTACCAAGAGGGCCCTTGTAAATTCATTAACTAATATGAGTTACTGGCTGAAATTTCCAATACTGTAGCTATTGAATTGCTTAACATTTTCCAGGTAACTTGCTTTCTGTAATATCTGCATTCTAATCATATCAAATTGCATGTCATATATTTCATATGAAGTTTGTTTGTTTTTACTAACTTCTATTTAGGAATATTATTAATTTTTTACTATTTCTTTACTGTATGCAGTGTAATCTTGAACCTCAGCTACTAGAGTGTTTGGATTTTCTGAAAGCGTTTTATTTTGTGTTTAACACTAATAAAATGTAAGGGATAGCTTCAGAAAAAGGATTGGAAAAAAAAGGAAGAGTTAAAATTCTAACATTAAAGATGTTCTGAGACCCTCCTGCCTCAAAGACAAAGGAGATATAACTGTCAAGAAAGAATTACCATTCTAATGCATATGTATCATTAACAAACTAATAACTAAAACGAAGAGGTTCCTAAGGACAACCCAGAAAAGTACTGAGCCAGTGAAAGAATGACAGCAACCAACTTTGAATCTAAACATGCCTGAAAGAGATGTTTGCCTATAATTTCCTGAAAATAGGAAGGAAAAGGGTATAAAACTGTGAAATGAGCACTCCCTCCACCACTCACACATTGTTACACTGCTTAAACAGGAAGCATTCCACAATTCATCGTGTCCACCTCTACCAGCAAGCTACTGCAGACAACTATGAAGAACAGAAAAGATTCAGGAAGAAATCACACCTAAAGAAAACATACCCAAAACTTCAATTTGGATTGATGAGAAGAAGTTAACTATGACAATCCGAAGGGATTAGATTTGAAACTCCTGTGATGATTTTACTGGGATATGGAAATGCTGTTGTAACTCAATATACTAGCGTTTTCTCCTATTAATCACCTAATGGTTAGACCAAGTATTCCTGGAGAGGATGAGCCTAACATTGGGTAAATAGAGAAATAGTAGGATTTAACTGGATTTGAGATTCTTAATATTTGTAATTGGCCAGTCTCAAGTCAGGTGCTTAAAGTAACTAAGTAACAAATTTCAATATTTCTTTTGGCTTCATAGGATTTAATTAGGATTTTTTGCTTTGCCCATTTATAAACTTGCTGGCTATTAATAAAAATTAGATAGATTTTACCTTCCCTTACACAAATTATGTCCATATATAAATAGTTTTTAAGTATCTAAGATACTAAGGCTGTATTCACAATAATTTTGGGAAACCATATATCTTGCTCGTAATTTACCAAATTAAGAATGCCCCAGAGGTGGTCCACTGTCAAAGGTGTGATCTCTGCTAAAAGCTCTCCACAGAGAGGCATACAAAAACTGGTTATGTCTGTTACAATCTCCTATCATTTGTGTTCTGTGATTTATGTTCTTTTGTTTAATATTTTCTTTTCCTTTAATAATAAAATAGCCATAGTTAATTGTGATTATTTTGCTTGATTTTAATCATGGTATCCCCTAAGGTATGTAAAAGAACCCCTATCTCTAAAATAGTAGGAGTCACATCCCCTGAGATAATCACATGAATAGCCTGTATCAATAATTCCATGTTTTGACAGTAAAAGGAACAAAAAAGAACTGGCCTACAATTTCTTATTTATCTGGACCAAATCTTTTTTTGTATGCAGTGTTGTTCTAGTCTTGTTGATCCCAGGATATTAAAGAAACAAGGTGGGTAAGGTAACCTCTTTTTTGAGCCAGCTTCTGTTGTCTCTCTTCCCAACAGAAATTGGGTCCAATAAAAGATATAAATATTTGTAGTAATTTTTAAAATAAAATAAATTTCATCCAGCAATTAAAAATTACCACCTTCTACTCCACAAATGTTTAATTCTGTTTCTCATAATATGTATGTTTTTTGTTTATTTTTATAGTCTGCATTTTTCCAACAACATGGGTGTACAACAAATGACACCAATGCCAAGTACAATAGTCGTGGTGCTCAACTTTACAGGGAAAAGATTAAATATCTTGCAACACAAGCAACAAGGAAGCATGGTACTGATGTAAGTAATGTATTAGATCATTCAATATACTTTGTTTTAATATAAAATAATTGATTTCCTGGCTCCAAGGTAATTTTAGGTTTCTAAGCAGTAGCCGAAATGCAAAGTAAAGAGTGGTGTGTGTGTGTGTGTTTGTGGCTAAGTAAATACAAATTGCAATGAATCTGTGGAGCTAGGAGATGAAATACTGAAACTAATCTCGTTCATGGGGGTGATGGGGGGAAAATGCTAAGAAAGTCAAGTTTGAGCTAATGTTGATCAGTTTTGGATTAATCAGATAAGTCTACTCTGTCAATAGTTATGAATGCCAGAAAAAGTCTTCAGGTTTCATAGAAAGATGTAATTTTTATTGTTTTTTTTTTTAATTAGAACTACTGTAGTTATGGAGTAACACATTTATGAGTTTATGTAACTTTAATGTAAAAAGTGTCCTATAATTTATAGTTCACCAAAAAAAAAGTGTTTTTTATTTTGCTTCTTTTGGAGTTTAACCCCTATCTGTTAAGAAGAGCAAGTGAAAATAGTACAAAAAGGAATGGTCAGCAAGAGTTATGAAATGCATACTCAAAAAAAAGTTTTAGGGCTTGGTAATGATGTGAAGACTTTTTTTCCTCTAGGTCACTGGCTCAAATCCTGCTCAAGCTAGCATAGAAGGAAAGTTGTTACCATTTTATTATTCTGTGATCTTTATAGAATAGATTGCAAGGCTAACAAACTAGCAGTCCATATAATACAGACTACCATGAGAAATGACTTTCTTATCCATTGTCTCAAAGTGCAGGCAAAGGACTAAAGTCCTGACCTGCAAGGTCCTGCAATGTGCCAAAAGTGTTCTACCTTTTGAAATCAATGGGGAATTAAATATCAGTACCTTGCAAAATTGGGCCCTTAAATATGATAGAGACTTTGGCACCCTCTTATTCTTGGAAGTGGGTGGGAGGATTCCTTCGAAGCAGGGCTAAACCATGTTGAGAAAGTTTGGAAGGCTTCTTCCAGTTTTTGTCCAATAGTCTTGTGTTTTTAATTGTTATACTCTGATGTAGAATAAGAATATTGGGGGGGAAAACCTTAGATAGCTGTGTGATAGTTGGGGAGCAAAAATTTTATCTTATCGCATTGAATTCCAGTGCTGTTAAATGTTGAATGAGCTATTGCCCACAAAGATCACAGTGAGGCATTTTTCCAAACAGGAATTCAACAGTCTCAAGGGAAACTGCTTTTAATATTGGGAAAAGAGGGGAAAGAAAAAGATGCATTTAAAAATCAAATGGGTTTCAACAACAACAACAACCCCTCACTCACCATGTGTTTATCTGGGAGAATCAGCAGATATCCAGCCTGGAAGTTATTTTTTAAACATTAAAAGATTGCTTTATGCTTTCTTGTAATCATCTTACATTGCTACTTAAGGTAGTTGGTGGCTTTTATTGCATATAGCATAGCATCTGCAGCATGATAAATCATTTTTGGGGATTCTGAATTCTGTAAGGAAAACAATGCATCTCTGACCCTTTGAACAATTCGATTCACGTATTGTACATATAGTTATGCAGAAGAGTATGGCATATATAGGTACATGGTATAAGGCATGTTGAATATGAATCAAATTGTTGAAACTTTACAACCTATTTTTATTAGTTGTTTAGTCCAAAGTGTGTTTGTTAAAATTTAATCTCAGTCAAATGTTACATTTTCATTACATTTTACAGTTCAGGTTTTGAAAGTACTACATCAACACTTAAAGGGACATTTTTTAATTCTTGCTTTTATTAAAAAGGTTAAAAGACTGTTTCAATACTTCATGTAACGAGTGGGAAAAGGGAGCTTTTGGACAGTTACTGGACTGGGATGGCAGACAGTGTGGAAAATTAAATTTGTTGTGTTTGGCGTAAAAGGCTGTGTCAGGAATCCGGCATTGTCAGTATGCCAAAGATCAATTTAAGTCTCAATTTAAAAAAAATTTTTTTTTTCTTTTTTGTCCTACATATTTGGAAAAAGTATCAAATATATTCATATAATGTCTTATCAAATGTTTTATTGTAGTTGTGGATAGATGGCAGTGGAATTCCCCCTGTATCACCTCAACGCAAAGAGGAGGATTTTTTTGCGTCGCATGCTTCTCATGAGGTATAGTATATGCTGTACATTATTCTTACATTAGTCTTTTCAAGTGCTTATTTCTCAGTGTTGTTAAATGTATAATTTAAGACAGTTAGATGCTAATCTCTAAAATAAAATTTTTTTATAAGAAGGATGCTAGTCTGACCACAGTTTGGATTGAAGCTACTTGCCTATTTATTTTGTGATCCATAGATTTTGTACTTTTAGGCACAGTAAATTTATCAAAGGAGATTAAAACATTATAATTAATTAAATGTACCATACATGTATGGTAAATCAATAAGGGCTCAATAGTTCCTAGCAAATATTTGTAAGTGGAAATTTCCCTGAAAAAATAGAATCTTCAGAATACCTATTTGATCTTTATCAGAGCTAAAGTATTATACTTCATGCTGTCACTATTCTCCATTAGTTTTAGTTCTCTTTTGCAGCTGAAATTTAGTCTACCTCACTTCATCTGTGCCTGATGCACATTTCTGCAATTTCACATGGAAGTGATAGAAGCAATATTCAGTTCAGTTATTAGAGCTTCAGTAGGGTGGGAAGTATGGTAACAGAAGAATCCAGATGCCTGGACTGGAAGGCAATTCTAGCACCTCTGATCTTAAATTTGTAGCAGCTTAATATTATTAAAAGCAATGTTACTAAAACTTTGTAACGAAACGAAGATTTCTAATACAATTACAGCCTGTTAATAAGATTCAAGTATTGCCATAATATATTGCCCAAAGAGACAAAGAACATTTCAGATGGTTGAAGCATGTTACTTAATGAAAAGGGAAAGACAGTAAGAGAAAACACAGCAATGGTTGAATTTGTTAC
The DNA here is from genome assembly GCF_026122565.2 of Emydura macquarii macquarii. Taxonomy (NCBI): domain Eukaryota; kingdom Metazoa; phylum Chordata; order Testudines; family Chelidae; genus Emydura; species Emydura macquarii. Next base: position 8,791,422 of record NW_027132342.1, on the reverse strand, counting down.
TTTTTTCTTTGCTTTCCCCAGAAAGGTTAGCCATGATTGAATGACTAACATAGCAAGTATCAATGTAAATGAGTTGGATCTGAGACTAAAACTGGAAAAGAACAAGTTAGGAATCATTTAGACAAGTTAGATGTGTTCAAGTCAGCAGGGTCTGATGAAATGCATCCTAGAATACTTAAGGAATTGGCTGAAGAGAACTCTGAGCCATTAGTGATTATCTTTGAAAACTTTTGGAGGATGGAGAGATCCCAAAGGACTGGAAAGGAGCAAATATAGTACTTCTCTATAAAAAGGAAAATAAGAACAAACCAGGGAATTATAGACCAGTCAGCTTGACTTCTGTATGGAAAGATAATGGAGCAAATAATCAATTTGTAAGCACCTAGCTAAAAATAAGGTGGTAAGTAACAGTCAACATGGATTTGTCAAGAACAAATCATGTCAGACTAGCTTAATATCGTTCTTTGATAGGGGCACAGACCTTGTGGATGATAGGATGCAATAGGTGTGATATCTTAACTTCAGTAAGGTTTTTTTATACTGTCTCACATGACCTTCTCATAAACAAACTAGAGAAATATAGCCTAGATGAACCTATTATAATGTGGTTGGAAAAGCGTATTCTGAGAGTAGTTATCGATGGTTCACAGTCAAGCTGGACGATCATATTGAGTGGGCTGCTGCAGGGTTCTATGCTACGTCTGATTCTATTCAATATCTTCAAAAATGATTCGGATAATGATATAGAGAGTACACTTATAAAGTTTGCAGAGGATACCAAGCTGGGAGGGGTTGCAATCATTTTGGAGGACAAGGTTAGAATTCAAAATGATCTTGACAAACTGGATAAATAGTCTGAAATAAATAGGATGAAATTCAATAAGGACAAACACAAAGTACTACACTTAGGAAGGAATAATCAATTGCGCAAATATAAAATGGGAAATAACTGCCTGGGAGAGGCAGAAATGACCTGGGGGCTATAGGGGATCACAAACTAAATATGAGTCAACCATGTAATACTGTTGCAAAAAAACCGAACATCATTCTGGGATGTATTAGCAGCAACGTTGTAAGCAAGACACAAGTAATTCTTCCACTCTAACTGCAGTGTTGTGTCCAGTTCTGGGCATTACTCTTGAGGAAAGATTCGGACAAATTGGAGAAAGCCCAGAGGAGCAACAAGAATGATTAAAGGTGTAGACAACATAACATTACGAGGAAGGATTGGAAAAATTGGTTGTTTTTTTTTTTTTATAGAGAAGAAAAGATTGATACCAGGTTTCAAGTACACAGAAGTTGTTAAAAAGAGGAGGGCAATAAGTTCTCCTTATCCACTGAGGACGGGACAAGAAATAATGGGCTTAAATTGCAGCAAAGGAGATTTAGGTTAGATGTTAGGGAAAGCTTCCTAACTATAAAGGTAGTTAAGCACTGGAACAAATTGCCTAGAGAGGTTGTGAAATCTCCATCATTGGAGGTTTTTAAGAACCGGTTAGACAGACACCGATCAGAGATGGTCTAGATAATACTTTCTCCTGATTCAGTGCAGGGGACTGGACTAGATCAGCAGTTCTCAACTAGGGATCTGTGGCCCCGGCAGCGGGTCTGCAAGACCCAGTGCCCCGATCCCATGGGTGGAGTTTGGGGAAGACACGGGGGGGTGGGGTGTTGCCCCCCCCAAACTGCAGTGCCATAACCAGAGTGGGGCAGGCCCGAGGCAACTCCCACACACCCCCACCTCCTCCTTTCTCCCCATCAGGCCTCACTCCCTGGCCAGGTTGGAGGCCAGAAGCCGGGCAGTGCAGGGCTGCTGCTGCTCTTGATCGTGCCATGGAGCAGTCGGCTGCGGCACTCCCCTGTCTGCTCCTTTTGCTGCTGGTGCCTGAGGCTGTGTCTGCTCCTCAGCTCTCATCCCCCTTTGACTGCTCGCACAGCTGGTAAGAGCCGCCCAGACAGGGGAACTGGGCTGGCAGAGCCCTCCCTGCACCCCAAGGGCTGCCTGCACACCGTCCCTAGCTACCCCTCTCCCTGCACCCTGAGATACCATCTTCTCTGCACACACCCCTAGCTTTGCCTCTCTCTGCACTTTGAGCTACTCCTGCCTGCACACAGCCCCTAGCAACTTCCTCCCTACACCCTGAGCCATTTTCAAACTTTTTGAGCTGAACCCCCCCTTTGAGTTATAGTTTTTGGTTGTGCCCCCGAATCCCAGATAGGCTGGGTGGCCTGCTGAGGTGAGTCGGGGGGTGGAGGTGGCCTGAACCCTTTCGGGCTCTGCACCTCTCAAATAGAGGTCAAACTTTGCCTAAGCCCGAAGACCCTTCCCCCCTGACTGAAGCGCAGAGCTCAGGAGTTTTTATAGCATGTTGAGAGAGGAAAGGAAAAGGTTGAGAACCATTGGACTAGATGACCTGTCAAGGTCCCTTCCAGTCCTACATTTCTGTGATTCTATATTGACAGACCAGCCCTTGGTATGCAAAATGCTCATTCCTTACCAGTTTATCAACACTGGTATTAAAGTTGTTGTGATAGCATCCTGGCTTGCACAGTGCTTTATAGGCAAATAAAAAGTCTATGCTTGGGTGTTTACAAGCTAAAGTAATTAAAAAAAACAATGAAAATGACAGGACTGCAATGGATAGTTTTTTTGGGGAGTTTAAGGAGAGAGAGATGTTAGCAGTAAGTAATGGGCAGTTTTAGTGGAAAGCAATTCTTTCATATTTTTTCTCAATTTTCACTTAAAATTATTTTTAAATTAATTCTTATTGTATTTATAAGGCTTCACAGAAGTTGTGAATTTTAAGATGGGATTCAGATCTATCAGGCTGCATGATTTGTGGTTCCCCATCACCATTAGTATCTGAGTGTCTCACAAACATTAATAAATTTATCCTTATATTTCTGTGACGTAGGTAAGTATATCCTCATTTTATAGATGGAGAACTGAGGCACAGAGTTTAAGTTGCTTTCCCAGCATCACCCAGGAATTCTGTGACAAAGCCAAGAATTGAACCTAGCTATTCTGAATTTAGATTCAGTATCTTAGTGACAAAACAATCCTTCCTGCGAGTGCAAAATAAGTGGAAGACTTCTAAGCATAAAAGTTACCATAGAAGATGATGTGAAAACAAACATGGGAGAAAGGGGCTAAGAGGAATACTTGAGCAGAACCAAAGAAGAGAGCAAGAAATGACAACAGTGAAATAGAGTTGTGGGTGAGACGGGAGTTGTACAGATCCTTGAAGCTGAGGACCCGAAGCTGGAACTTGATGTGGAAGCCAGTAAAATAATTTAAATAATGAAGTGACATGGTCTGAGAGGGAGAAAGAGATGATTTTCACAGCAAGGTTTTGGATGGCCTGTAAAGGAGGGACTCCAAAGAGGAGCAGGTTGGCAGTAGTCAAGGCAAGAGATAACCAGGGCCTGGAAAAGGATTTTGACAATAGTGCTGTAGGAAAGGATGAATTTGAGTTGTAAAGGAAAAATAAGCAGGAGTTGGTGACAGGTATATTGTGGGGAGAGAGCATAATAAATGATGCCAAAGTTGCAAGCCTGGCTGGTGGGAGGATAGTGAAATTATTTATCATGAAGGAGAAGACAGAGTTTGGCAGGAAGAGATGAGATGGCATCTCACTGTCCAAAATGAAATGTTAAGAGAGTTGGAGATGCAAGACTGCAGAGAAAGGAAGAGGTTGTGGGTAGAGCAGTAAATAAACTGTTCAGATTTTTCTGTAGCATATCATCATCTTGGTCAAAGTGGAATAACCAGTGTGGAATAACTACCAAAATACTATAAAATATAATAAAACAATTATACCCTAATTTTTAAGTGCTGAGAACCCCCGTCCCTCCAAGCACATTGAAATAAATGGGAGATTACAGATGCTCAGTGCCTTATGAAAAATCAGGCCATTAGTGCATATCTTTGTTAGAAACAGCTGTTTCTGGTAAATTTAATTACTCCTCTATGTGGTTTGCAAATTATGTTTGCACCTATTTAACAAGGAAAAAATCATTACTAATTGAGGGCAAATTTTTAAACAAAAACTAGCTATAAGCTGAGAAATCAAATCCAAGTTACCCCAAAATGTGTGGTACTGAAAATGCTAAGATCAGTCACTGGCTTACTTAGTCAATGCAGATACTATTTGTATTTTACTTAATGCATTTTATTTTCTGAGCATTTTTATTTAGTAACTTCCTTTTCCTGTTGCAGGTGAATAGTACAGAATGGGCATCATCACAACCAGAGCCAGTTTTTCTAAAGGAGGGTTCTTCAGACATCATTCCAGAATTTAATGAAGGTATGGTTCATCCTCCATTAACAATAAATTAAGTTAATCTTTGTGTTGATTTTAGTTTATATCCTATTTATTATAACAGTACCAGCTACTCACTATGTTAGTAATTGTGTTCTGCTGGTAATAATTTAAGAAGCCTTTGGGTAGGTAGGGAATACTGTGGAGCCAGGTCATGCTGTAAGGTAAAGGACTACAGGTATTGTTAAAGGCACTTAATATAAACTCAAATTTAATTTGAAACTCGTTGGGCCAGATTTGATCTTTTGAAGGGTCCATTAGACTTGGTCAAGTTGGGAATTACTGAAAGCTAACTAAATTTTACATCAGAAAGTCATTTTAATAACTAAATCATAGAGTGTATTTCAACTTTTAAAGTTATTTAATCATTAGTTAGCAGTTTATAGGCTACTAGTAGATTAAAATTTGGTGTTGCTAGGTTACCTGAGGGTTTTTCCTCATAAGTCAAATAGCAGCTTAGTTATCGAAGATTTTTATTTTATTTCACATTTGTTACGTGAAATACACAAATAAGAATGTTAATAGTAATATCAATAGATATTTTCCCATTTTTGTTTTGTATCTGAACTCACAAAAAGTATTATTATTATCTAAATTAACAGTGCTTTATTTTTTTTTGTAACACTACAAATCTGAATTCTGTATTTTAAGAATGCAGACAATGACCCATAACTCAGCCAGAGACTTAAGCCCTATTTATATTGAAAACTAAACCATGTTAGCAGAATTGGCTTTAAATACGATTTAGAAATGACTCAGGATTAACTCAGTTTGTCTGGTCTATATGAACCATCCATTACATTTCTTTTCCTACTAAGTGCTGTAGGCTGCCATGTCCTGCTGGCCAAGGAAAACATGTTAACTTGAACCAGTTTTAAATAGTGTTTAAGACCAATTCTGCTCAAATATATTTTTCCTCATTGTATCATTCTGGTTTTGCCATATTTGGTTACATTCTTGTAAATAACATATGAGCCAAAATTTTCTACCTTGAGTCTCTGGAATTTGATAATTTTTACTTTTGTATGTTCCAAACATATTTCAAGCTTCTAGTTTTCAGGTTTTACAGCCCGAGACAGACACTGGAATTTTGAGCAGTTACAGTCACATACAAATTATCTGAATGTCATTGAAATATCCCTTCCACCTGCAGTTTTGAGAGTCACTGGTAATGTTACTGCAGTAGAAATGTAATTTTATATGCACATCAAATACAAAATTTGTGCAAATACAAAAAATTACAGGGAAAGGAAGGGAGAACCAGATTTAAGATTGTGTGTAGGAAAGTTATCTTAAAAAAAACTTTTCTGAATACGCAAGCTGTTCAAAACATCCTAATAAAAATGCTTCTGTTGTTCTCAATATTTTTTACATTTTTAGGTGGACCAGAGCATGGACCAAGTGTTGATTGCCTTAGTGTCTCACCAAAAGCTGCATTAGGTAATAGCCCTAAATAGATAGATTACCAATATATTTTACTCCAGTATACGTTATTAAAGAATGTTGGGTTGGGAAGAAATGTGCAAGTCTTATTTTAATATTTATACACATGGGCTAGCTGAAACAGATTAACTTGTAATATAACATGTCAATTCAGCTGTTTCTGTTAAACAATGTATAACACTTAAAAAGTGATTTTTACTCAGTGCTCTTTGTTTTTATCTCTCATTTTAGCCGACTTGCTGAATTTAAATGCTGCAGGCATCGCACCTAACAAAGGTGATCATTAATGTTTTAGACCTCCTGTTGGGCTGCTTCAGGTTCAACACTTAAGCAGACAGGTGGAATAGAGCATCGTACTGTGATTCATGGCCTGCTATTTACATTAAGCAAACATGTGTTTCCTTAATAGGCTTGTCTGTCTTAAACATAATTTTGCTCTCTTTCCAGCAATAATTTTTAGTTTTAAAACATTTTCTAGTTTATTGCAGAAAAATAATACACATTTTTAACATCTAGAGTTCATAATTTAAGTAACGTTGCAGAGCTGTATCCTACAGCATATAATAATAAATAATTATAGGATAAACAAAAGAAACTCAATTTTCTAGAAATGAAAGAAAATATTCCCAGAAGTATGTTATAGTTTTTATGACAATTTTAGTATCTCATTATTAAAATGATGGTTTTCACATAGGGAAAAGTGTCTGTCCCTTCATGCTGAGTGAAAATGGCATTCTGATGTCAAGAGTAGAGCAATTATTACATAAAATTTTTTAATCCTAGATGTACATGGCATTTCACAAATTTAAAGACATGATCCCTGTCCTAATGAACTTAAAAGCTAAATAAGTCAGTAATAACAGAACAGTTACTAGTTGAAAGGGATCATCTTGAAATGGGGAATGTTGCATTCAGTACATGTTTACAGAAAGAAACGTATTGCAATGGAAAGCTGTAGTACAAGAGCAAGTGACTCAAACAAATTCTAGCCCAAATCATTTCTCATGCGTTCACCCATGGAGAGGACTCTCCACCCACAGATGTTTGTCCCCCCTCTGCCTCCCATCACACACACACATGTATATACACAAGAGGGGCAGCAGTTAACATCTCCATAACATCAGCCTCCGTCCTCGCTTCCAATAAAGTCTCTCTGCATTTCTTGGGTGCACAAAAGAGTGAGGAAATGTACACTATGAGGGGTGGGGGAAGAATGGGACCCAACCAAAGGCATATGCATTATCCAGCCCCATGTAGCTTAGGCAAAAAAGATAATACAGTTGAGGCTACCAGGGAGAGAAAGAAGGGGATACAGAGGCACTAGGTTTTGTGTAGGTGGACTGGCTGTTGTGGATCACTCAGAGTCTGCCACGTTTGCAGGAGTAGTTCCTGTGGCTTATCCCTTCAACAGAAACAATATTTTTCCCCCACAGGAAAGGATGATCCAAGCTAGTATTATTTAAAGTTGGGTTTGTTTATGAGTTGGAAATTGTCTAGTGTATAGGACAGGCAGATTCATTCTCCCATCCAAATATATCTGAGTGTCCTCATTATTGAGAGGTGCAGATTCTGCTGCAGATTGTATACATAGAAAAATAGTAGGCAAAAAATGACTTTATTAAACAAATCTTCACAGCATTATTTGGAGCTGGAGACATATATGCAGTTAATAAAACATAAAAGCAGCAATTATGTAGTAAAACATGGCACAGCTTCCAAAAGTATAATCTCTGCATGTACGTCTAATGGAGCTAGAGGTATAATTTCCAGCTCGGATAGATGTATCTGCACTTGTTCTTATTGAACTAGTGCATTGAAAATAGCAGCATAGCCACGGCTCCATGGGCAGCAGGACAGGCTAGCTGGTCCGAGCGTGTAGTTAAAGTTTCAGAGATCTACACAAGGTGGAAATTACACCTCCAGCGCCAGTATCCTTAAAGTAAATCCAAGTTATTATGAAAGTACTGTTATTATATTCAGATTTGAGATCTTTGCTCAAAGTGCGTTTCAGTTCATAGTTGCAAATTATTTGTTAGTACTTAGTTAAGTTTAAGGAAGAGTAGTGTGCCTTAGGGTACATGTTTTGCATATTTCAAGGAATATATGCCACGGAAATAAACTGAATGCTTTTGTAGTTATTGAACAATGCAAGATAACCTATTGCCTGTAATTCTCTGTCATGTAAGATGGCTTCCAACTAATTTAGAGTTTACACTGATGTCACATTATACACAGTCATTGGAAGCTATGAACTATTATAGTGAGAATAATTTGAAAATTCCTGTTATGGAAGTTATATGCTTTAGCTTAACGTGTCCATCACTGAGCAAGTACAACATTTTCTTCACTGTGTTTTATTAACGTCTTATTAACAAATCTACATTTTAGGGGTTTTGATAGACATTATGCAAAGTAACTTCACTTCATTTCCACATCTCAAAATTTAGTATTATACACTATGGCTGAAATTTTTCGTACCTAGGTGCCTAAAGTTAGGCTCCTAAATCCATATTTATGCACTTAAATAAAAGCAGTCACTGTTCAAAGGGGCTGAGTACTTTCAGTCTAAAATATAATATATATTAAAATAAATTTTAAAAAATAGGTGTTTAAGTATAGATTATAAATCACCTAATTTTCAGACAGGCTGAGCATCCACAAAAATCAGTGTCCGTCTGCCTGTCGATTGTTGGAGACAAGATACTGAACCTTGTGTCTGAGTCTGATCCAGTTTGACACATTCTTTGTTCCAATTTAGGAGTCTAATTTTAGACACCTAGGTCTGAAAGTGTAGCCATAAATTGTAAACACAAACAAACAGGAAAACAAGATACATTAAAGGATAGTAATACAGCTTATTTCCAAATTTCTTCATGTAGAAATTGCAATATTCTAAGGCAGCAGAATGAACTGCAAAACTTATACTTCAGCACTTAAATTGTGGAAATATGCATCTGCAAGTATTGGATAAATGTAAAGTTATATGCCAAAGTAATGGTTGTTAATCTTTGCAGAGGGCACCTCCATTATCAAAAAGAAGTCAAATCAAGCTAAAAAGGGGGTAAGTTTGTAATTAATGCATATTTTGGCCTATATCATTTTGTAGAATTTACAAAGTATTTAAACTGCAGCACAGAATTTTTTTATGTGTGTTCTGTGGGATTACTGTTTTGTATCAGTAACAATTTGCATCACTAAAACAAATTAGAAAATGACAAAATATGAAAAAATATCCAACAACTTTATAAACAAAATTGTCTTCTAAACTCTTGTTCAGGTGCAGTTGTTTAAATGTTTATTAGTAGTATTGTGGTATGGAGTACTTTATCACAAATAAGTCATTTCCTGACTTGATACAATAATACTGAGCACTTACTGAATCTGGATATACATATACAATTAACTGAATTCAATAGACATTTCGTATACACACCCAAGTGCAGAATTTACTTTGTGTATGTATTTTATTAGGTTAATGAATTCAGGTATATTTCACATTTGCCCCCCAATCTTGCAAATCACTGTATGCAGGTGCACTGCCATTGAAGCCAGTGGAACTGTGCTTTGGCTCATGGGTACACCTACATTAAGTGAATTAGAGGAGCAAGGCCTAAGACTTTTTACAAGAGTATTTTTATATTCCCTCCCTCCCTCCACCTCAAAAAAATCTTCTGTCCTTTGTACTTTGATATTTTTTTAAATGGATATAGATAAATTTAATGCAAAAACTAACATTAATGAAATGGTAAGGTTGAGAAACTAAGCATATGAGAGACAGGAAATTGCAGTAAAAGGCTCATATTCCAATAGCATCTTAGACTCCTTTATATTTTATGGTATTCAGTACAGCATTACTGAATAGTAACAAGATCTGACACAACCTGATGAACCTGCTGCAGTTTAACTGCTGTTTGGGAGACTAAATAAGTTCTTGACAATCAAAGGCCTTCTAATGGGGGCTGAGAGTGGCTTTTAGGAACATAAAAAAACATGCTGTATGGGTTTCTCCTCTCTGAATTTTTATTACTGATTCCAGATTCTGTGGAATCAGGTACAGTATTTGATTCATCTTTCAAAATATACTAAACCATTGGATAGTTAATATAGTTTATCTATAGATTTAAAGCTTTTTTTTTTTTTTTTTTTTTTTTTTAATAAAGCTTGGTGCCAAAAAAGGTGGCTTGGGAGCCCAGAAAGTGAGCAGCAAGAGTTTTAATGAGATTGAAAAGCAAGCACAAGCTGTAGATAAAATGAAGGAACAGGAAGATCTACATGTCAGTAAGAGAACTGAGAGGGAAGAACCATTGTAAGTATGAATTACTTATAGAAGATAAAACACAAGAGTTACTTTATTAGATTTATCTACTAACATTTTGAGTAATGCCAAATACGATTTAATGCAAATTAAGCTTCAATTGACATTCTATCTGAGTGATTGCTCATATCCGTTCCAATATAGGTGTGTGCGCGCCCCGTGCACAGATTCCCGGAACCTTTTTCCCCCTTAGCAAGCCCCGTAGAGTCAGCTCAGGTGCCCCTTGGAGTACCGTGCTCATGCTGCGGTACATAGGGCACCGCCGACCCTGCGGGCCCTCAGTTCCTTCTTTCCGCCCGTTGACGGTTGCTGGAACGTTTGCCTCTTGCTTAGCAAGTAGCATCCACTTTGTTCTCTACAGATCTGTTGTAATAGACTGTTCACTGTTAATTAGAGTTAAGTAGTTGTAGTTAGTAGTTAAGTTAGATAGATAGCCTTCAGGGGTTTTCAGGTTGGGCCATGCCTGGCTCAACCGGCTTCAAAGCCTGTACCGCATGTGCCAAGGCTTTCCCCGTGAGTGACTCTCACGATCACTGCCTCCGATGCCTCGGAGAGCAGCACCGCAAGGACAAATGTCGCATTTATAAAGCCTTCAAGCCTCGCACTCAAAAGGAGAGAGATGCACGCCTGAAGGCTATCCTTATGGAGTCTGCACTACGACCAGACTCCTAACCGGCGTGTTCCCCCGCGGCACCGAGCATCTCCTCGGTGTGCACCGCTCCTTCGGCACCAACCTCATCGCTCCAGGGCCCGGCACCGAAGGGCCGCAAAGGAAAGGACACCGCGCGCCAAGACTCCCCCGCACCACCCACCCAGCCTGGGGGGAGTCAGGAGATGCCCCAGCCACGTGCCGTCGAAATTACTCCGGTACCAGCATCTCCATGCAGTGAGCCTTCCCCGACTCTGTGGAGTGCGGTAGCTCCCCTGCAGGGACTGTCGACGCCAGAGGTGTTCGCTGCAGCACGCGCCCTCATGGGCCTGCCCACACCTCCGTCCCCCCCCTCGGCCGAGGGGACCGGCGTCTCGGGGTAAACCTGCGCTGGGTGGCTCTGGTGGTTGGTGGAGACAGGAGTCCAAGTCTACCCCCAGATGGTCGAGGAGGGTAGAGAGTGCGGGCTCCCCTCCCGGCTCCGGCACTGAGTTGTCGAGCTCCTCGACACTACGGCACCGAGGGCGGTCCAGAGGCTCACGCAGGGGTCGCAGCTCCAGCTTTCATTCTTCCATGGAGAGCCCAGCTCGGCACCATGCACCATCAACTGACACACGGCACTGGTCTTGATCCCCGGCACCTAGCCCTGTGTGGATCCCAGTGCCTTCTGACACCAGTCGACCATCGGCCCTGGCGGCTTCAGCACCGGTGGCTTCGGCACCTCGCAGCTGGTCCTGCTCCACGCGCTCCCGCTCCATGTGCTGGCACCGCTCCCAGTCCCAGGATGGGAAGTGTCGCCGGAAAACGTCGGGACAGAGGAGACGCTCAAGTTCTAACAGCAGCTCTTCTCCACATCGGCACTGTAGACGACGGCACCGGCGTTCATCATCGTCATCCTCTTCCAGGAGCTGCTCTCCTGTCAGGGGAAGTAAGCGGAGGTCCAGCGGCTCCGGGTCCAGGTCCCACCACCAGGTGTCCCAGTCGGCACCGATGCCTGCTCCAGCATGGCCACAGGGGCCTTGGCAGTGGCCATATTGGGGGCCATGGGGTACGCAATTGGGCCAGGCCACCACCTCGGTCCACTCATCGGTGGCCCAGCCACCACCCCCCCACCGAGCCAGCCGGATAAGGGCCATCCCTCTGAGGAGGGATCAAATCCTGAGGAGGGTCCTTCCACGGGGCCCCTCCCTCAATCCTCCTCGTCACCGGACGATGTGGCCTCCTGGGACCATAGGGCACCACTGCCCGATTTCAGAGCTCACCAGGACATGCTCAAGAGGGTGGCGAGCAACCTGAACTTAGAGATGAAAGAGCTAACGGAGGAGGAGGAGGACCCCCTCTTCGGTGTCTCGGGGATGGCAGGCTCTTCCAAGGTGGCCTTACCAGTACATGAGAGGGTACTCAAAGTTGGCTAAATCCCTCTGGCAGATCCCCGCCTCGGTTGCCCTTACCTCTAAGGGCACCGAGAAAAAATATTATGTGCCTACTGAGGGGTTTGAGTACTTATACAATCACCCTGATCCATGCTCACTGGTTGTGGATGCGGTCAACCAGCGGGACAGACAGGGGGCCCAAGGTAACACCCCAAAAAATAAAGACTCAAAGAAGTTAGACCTGTTTGGCTGCAAGGTCTACTCAACAGCGACCCTGCAGCTGAGGATCGCTAACCACCAAGCGCTCCTTGGGAGGTATAATCTTAACCTCTGGTCCTCACTGCAGAGGCTCGCTAAGATCCTATCCCAAGTGTTGCCTCAGGATCAAGCAGCGGACTTCTCAATGGTCATCGAGGAGGGCGCTGCAGTGGCCTTGCAGATAGCTAGTGGTGCGTCGGATTCTGCCAGCAGGGCTATGGCCTCGGCCATAGTCATGCGCCGCTGCTCCTGGCTCCAGTCATCGGGGCTGTCCGAAGAGGTCCAGCAAGCCATTCAGGATCTACTATTCGATGGTGCTGGCCTCTTCTCGGACAAAACCAATGACAAGCTTCATGCCCTTAAGGATTCGAGGGCCACACTACGATCCTTAGGGCTCTACACCCCACGGGCCTCGAGGCACCAGTCTCGGCCTCAGGCACAGCGGCAACCTCAGCCTCCCCCGAGGCAGCCACCCAGACCCACTAAGCCCAGGAGGGATCGGGATTGGTTCCAGGCCCCTAACCACCATGACCGTTTGGGCTCTTCAGCGGGGCCCCAGCAAGGCCCAAGCAAGGCCCAAAACAATAAAAAGCCATTTTGATGGTGCGCACGAGGGTGACACTCTTCCTTTCCCCCTGGATCTCGCTCGGCCCTTTGCCCACAGACTCAGGCCGTATTATGCCCACTGGCAAAGTATTACTTTGGACCAGTGGGTCCTCGGTAGAGTCCTCAGGGGCTATGCCCTCCAGCTGACGGCCTTCCCTCCAGACTCCCCATCCCTCCCCCCACCCCGTCCCTCTTCAGGGACACCTTTCACGAGCAGCTCCTCACACAGGAGGTCCGCTCCCTCCTCCAGCTAGGAGCTGTAGAAGAGGTTCCTCCACAGGAAAGGGATTTTACTCATGGTACTTCCTGATCCCCAAGGCCAAGGGGGGCCTGAGGCCCATACTAGATCTCCGTTGTCTGAACAAGTTCATCAGATGCTTCAGGTTCCGAATGGTTTCCCTAGCCTCTATCATTCCTACCCTAGATCTAGGGGACTGGTATGCTGCCCTCGATCTCAAGGACGCATATTTTCATATCTCTATTCTCCCTGGGCACAGAAGGTTTCTCCGATTTGTAGTAGCTGGTGGTCGCTACCAGTTCTCGGCCCTACCCTTTGGCTTCTCGTCCACCTCCAGGGTATTTACAAAGTGTATGGCGGTAGTTGCGGCCCATCTGCGCCGCAGGGGAGTACAGATTTTCCCATATCTGGATGACTGGCTAATCTGGGATAAGTCCAGGGCCCATGTAAGGAACAGCCTAGATCTCATGTGCGCAGTGTGCACCAACCTGGGGCTGCTCATCAACGGGCAGAAGTCCGTTCTCACCCTGGTGCAGTGCATAGAGTTCATTGGTGCCACACTGGATGCCACGCAGGCCAAAGCCTTCCTCCCATGGCCTCACTACGAGGCGATGGCTGCCATAATCGACGATCTCCACAGGTCCCTCACAACAACAGCCAGGCATTGCCTCCAGCTGCTGGGACACATGGCAGCATGTACGTATGTGGTGAGGCTGGCTCACCTCAAACTCAGGCCTCTCCAGACATGGCTAGCCTCCGTGTATGCCCCAGCTAGACACCCTCTGAACAGGGTGGTCACGGTGCCCACACAGATACTAACTGCCCTAATCTGGTGGAAGGACCGAAGGGAGTTCCCTTCAGAGACTTGACACCATCAGTGACTCTGATCACAGATGCCTCGGATGTGGGGTGGGGAGCCCACGTCAGCAGCAACCTGAGCACCCAGGGGCTCTGGTCACCAGGCGAGATGTCCCTTCACATCAATGTCAGGGAGCTCAAAGCAGTCCGCCTGGCATGCAAGGTTTTCCTCAGATTCCTGAGGGGCAGGATGGTACAGGTCCTCACGGACAATACAGCAGCCATGTTCTATATGAACAGGCGGGGGGAGCGCGCTCCTTGGCTCTTTGCCAGGAGGGCATTCAACTTTGGGACTTGGCGGTGAGGCACGACTTTCATATATCTGCCTCTCACCTCCCGGGAGTCAGGAACAACGAGGCGGACCGCCTCAGCAGGTCGTTTCTACCCCGGCACGACTGGTCACTACACCCGGAGGTAATAGCTTTTATCTTCCGCAAGTGGGGTGTTCCCCAACTGGACCTGTTCGCGTTGTCCTGGAACAGGAAGTGCCCAAAGTTCTGCTCGCTCCAGGGTCGTGAGCTGGGCTCCATCTCCGACGCGTTCCTTATAGACTGGATGGGGACCCTGATGTATACGTTCCCATCCATTCTGCTGCTGCCCAAAGTCCTCTTGAAGGTCAAGAGAGACAAGGCGGACATGATACTGATCGCCCCAGCTTGGTCGAGGCAGCACTGGTACAGCATGCTGCTCGACCTGTCCATAGCCACGCCGCTGCCGCTCCCGAGGCATTATGACCTGCTCTCCCAGGACCAGGGTTGCCTGCTCCACCTGGACTTGGACTCCCTCCACCTGACAGCATGGAGACTGTGGCTGACAGAGGGAGAGAGAGCCTGTTCCATGCAAGTCCAGCAGGTCCTGCTCAGCAGCAGGAAACCTTCCACTCAGGTGGTGTACCGAGCCAAGTGGAAGCGTTTTACCTGTTGGGCACAGTCCCGGTGTATCCCACTGAACTCCTCGCCAATACAGGCCATTTTGGAGTACCTCCTCCATTTGAAGCTCCAGGGCTTAGCTCTGGCCTCCCTCAGGGTACAACTGGCGGCTATCTCGGCCTTCCACCAGCCGATGGAAGGGAAATCCTTATTTTCACACCCCATGTCAGCTAGGTTCCTCAAAGGGGTGGAAAGGCTATATCCCCAGGTCCGTGACCCGGTGCCTCCCTGGGACTTAAACCTGGTCCTCGCCATGCTGACAGGACCACCCTTCGAGCCCATGGCTACATACCCGCTGTTCGTCCTCTCTTGGAAGGTAACCTTCCTAGTGGCCATTACATCGGCTAGGAGGGTCTCCGAGATAAGAGCTTTGATCTCGGAGCCCCCCACACGGTCTTGTACAAAGATAAGGTCCGACTGAGACCCCACCCGGCTTTCCTGCCTAAGGTGGTGTCTCAGTTTCATTATAACCAGGATATCTTCCTCCCCGTGTTCTTTCCTAAACTGCACGGTTCGGAGGAGAAGCGGAGATGGCACTTCCTGGATGTCAGACGAGCCCTGGACTACTACATCGAGCAGACCAGGCCGTTCTGTTTGTGGCAGTGGCGGACCGGATGAAGGGCTCACCTATCTCCATCCAGCGCATCTCCAGCTGGATCACCAGCTGTATTAAAACCTGCTACGAGCGGGCGAAGATGCTGCTTCCAGGAGCTGTGACAGCGCACTCAACCAGAGCCCAGGCCTCATCTGCGGCCTTCCTGGGAAGAGTGTCCCCGCAGGACATCTGCAGAGCAGTGACCTGGTCGCCAGTCCACACCTTCACATCCCACTACGCCATCGTGCAGCAGGTGAGAGAGGACGTAGGCTTCGGCAGAGCCGTGCTGGCAAGGGCGGCTCAACGCTGACTCCTACCCACCTATAAGGTATGGCTATTTAGTCACCTGTATTGGAATGGACATGAGCAATCACTCGAAGATAGAAAACAGGGTTACTTACCAGTAACTGTTGTTCTTCGGGATGTGTTGCTCATATCCATTCCACACCCACCATCCGTCCCCGCTGCTGGAGTTGGCAGAAAGAAGGGACTGAGGGCTCGCAGGGTTGGCGGCGCCCTATGTACCGTGGCATGAGCGTGGTACTCCAGGGGGTGCCTGAGCCGACCCTACGGGGCTTGCTAAGGGGAAAAAAGTTCCGGGAATCTGTGCACAGGATGCGCACACACCTATATTGGAATGGATATGAGCAACACATCTCGAAGAACAACAGTTACTGGTAAGTAACGCTGTTTTTTGTATTTTACTACAGTAATGTAGTTTGTGTGGGTTGAAAAGTATCTTAGAGAAAGCTGTGTTTTAAAAAAGAAAAAAAGCAACCCACAACAGCAACAGCTAGTTCTTTATAAAGATGAGAACCTTTTCTGGCAATACCAGTGTAGAAATAGAATGAAACACTGTTTCCTATTTCATCTTCTGTTAAAAGCAAGGAATAGTTTGAATACTGTTACACTCTATCATGGATCTGTACAAGTATCAGGTACAGTCTATATCTTTAGCAGAACCTCTTAACATGCTTTTGCCTGTGGGTTGCCTCATGAGTGTTTCCCAGATAATGATCTTTCAGACCCAAAGCTACATAAGAAGCAATGTATTCATCCTGTCCCTTGGTTCTTTCCAGTAACTTGAACATCTAGTTGAAACCTATATAGCTTCCTCCTGCAGATTTCAGGTCTATATGTTTCTTTTATTATTTCTAGTTTTATGGTCATTCTTGATGAAATTAGTGTAGTTAGCAGTCAGCTTGTGTAAATTTGTGCTGTTGCAAAATTAAATCCTTCTTTCCTGGGGCCTAGGGCACCCTCCTTTAAAAACCCATCGGGAAGTTCCCCAGGTTGCTTGTAGCCTACAGTGGTCGTCCAAGGTTCAAATTACCACTTACATAGGCCTTTGTCTCTGCTGCAGTGTTAGCACGTGGTATATCTCTAGTGTTATTCCTAACCCAATTCCCATCCGCACACAGAATTCTCTAGCTCAAGTTAAGTGGTTCTTTAAACTCAAGTTTGCTGGCCCATCAGGGTATGTCTATACTGCAGCCAGAAACAAACCTCCCAGTGTGGGAAGACAGACTCAAACTAGTGGAGCTTGGGTTAGCTCACTAAAATTAGTGATATAAACATTGTGGCTTGGGCTCTTAAGCCCACTTGACTCCCTGAGATTGAGCTCAAGAGGCTAGTTTAAGTCTCTGTCGGAGCTGTGATATCCACAGTGCTATTTTTAACATGCTAACTTGAACACACTAGCATAGGTCTACTCTGGCTGGATAGACTACCAGCTGCAGTGTAAACATACCCTCAGAGAATATGGGTTGTGAAGCACATATACCACTGATGCTTGCGCTAGTAATGCATTGGTGATGCAGCTACAAGCTTGAGTTAGCACAACTTGTCAGATGCTTATCCAATCACTCTGTGTAACTCATGTATTATGCCACAATGTGGCAGCTCTCACTTGAGCTATGTTAGCTTGAGTGTAGTAATTTGAGCGAACTGTTTTAATGAAGACAAACACACAGTGTTATCACTTTGTTTCAAAACATATCATGATCCTGCAAAGGGTCTTCATTCCCAGCGAGTTTAGTGCACATTGTACTAGATTTAAAGCAACCACTATATTTTGTCTCAGAAACATCTCTATAATAGATAATAGTAGAACTGCTACCTGGAGCTATTTCCATAACTAAGAAGCATGACTCTCTCTATACGTCTTCCAGTTTGATGACCAATTTGGAAGACTCATTCTATTTTTATTTAGTTACGTCCTCCTCAGGGCCAGTACTACTGCTTGGCAATCTCCCAGAAGTGTAGCTTTTTGAAGTTACCCATCTGTGAATGAGGTTCTTTGAGATGCTTGCTTTCTCAGATCTGTAGGATCCATGCTGTATTTCTACTTTTTTGGAGTCTGGGTAATAGAAGAATTGGAGAGACAAGATTGAGGCTTTGGGCCCAAGAGCTTGATACTGTGAGGAAGTGTGATCCTCGTTCCCAGAACCCTCTAGAAACTTCTGGCAAAAATGTGGCATCCACGTTCTTGGGGCATGCATGTGTAGCTGTCTAGACAATCTTGTCTCACTCCAGATGTAGGCAAGTCTTTTGTTTTTTCCTTAAAAATGCTTACTCTTTGATTTGTAACCTCTAGGTGGCAGTGCATACACAATTTAGAGAAGCATGAATACATTTTAATTCCCGCTGGGCTCCAAACAATACCTCTGCTGGTTTTAATTTAAAATTTTGGAACAATTGAGTAGGACTTTATACAATGGCTAGAATTTAAATGTTGCTTTCAGTTCACAAAAGTTTTGAGGAAAAACCTGTACTGTTTTCAAAATGTAGCACATAATTTTAAACTCTGTGTGTATAAGCTTTCTAGAATTTTAATCCTTCCTCTCCTTGTGCTATTATTGCAATGTGTCCCCTGCAATAGAAGAATAACTGGGCTTCTTCAGAACCATCAACATGTTGTTTATTTTAAGCAGCAGCAGCAGATCAGAAAGTTTGATGTTGCTAAAATATCCTTGATAAACTGTGCTCTTCAGCTCAGTCCTTAAAATCTTGGTTGGTTGGTCTTTTAAAAATTAAAGACTTAATAGAAATTTCAAATTGAACTTGGCATGACCAGTTTCAGTTGCCTATAACAGAGCCTACTATAAATGAGGGAATTGATAAGAATTTAATATTCTTGCCCAAAAAGATATTATGCCCTGGTTTGAAGACGCATATTTTTCTTATGTTCTTGATTTCATTAATGCTTTCACAGAGGTGTAACAGTAAGTCTATTTTATTTATAATTGTAAAAGACAAAATGCATGTTTTAAGAAGTGAAAGTTTTTTCAGCATTTAAAAACATGCACGGCTTTAGAATGGATAATTACAAGGAAAAGCTCCTTTCAGTTACATTTACTTCTAATGCAGTTTTTAAAATTTCTATTGCTATATATCCATTTGCCTAACTATCATAGCTGCTTTAATTTCCATTGACTGCTATTTATTTATACACCTTTTTCATGTCTTCCATTGTAGAACACTTTACTCAGTGAATTGTAGACTTAAAGGCATACATGGTGGTTTAAGAAACTTGATTGCCTTTATAGACTACCTTCAGTTTTGTGATTTTGGCCTATTTTTTCAGATTTACTATTGTGCATATTGACTTTTCTGGGATATATATGTCCATATGCAGTTTTAAAAAGAGTTAAATTTACCATACCACCATGAACTTAAAATTTTAAGGTAAGGTTGACTCTTTAGTTTTAGTTAATGTGCTTGTGGAGAGAAAGTGACAGTAGTCAAATGTTTAAGATTATATTTTCTCTTTGATATCTCGCTGTTAAGAACTAGTAGGATATATATATTCATTTAGAAAAATATATTCCATAGCCTTAAGATTTCATTCTGTAATTTTGTTTTCACAATCATAATTTAAATGTAGTTTTTCACTCCTTACTATTTAAAGAAATATATCTATCTGTGTAAATTTATAAATCATGTAAAAAACAGACTTTGCCCCTTTGTGTTTTTGAATGATCTAGTATAATTGCATGTTCAGGGATATGTACATTTATGCCTTTAAAAGATTCATGATAGGGAATATATTATTACTATAGCTAGACACATCGTCACAGGAATACAACTTCCCTGATGTACCTTCATAATTTTTAAGGGGGCACCAGTGTGTTTAATATGTATTTTGAATATGCACTGATTTTGAGTACACTTGTGCTACCAGATTTTAAATGTTATCTTCCTGGCTGAGGCAAGGAATTGCATACATCTGCATTTTGGCACTCTTTAATAGCACTGTATTAATATCCTAATCAAGTCGTCATGGTTTATTTAAATTATGAGTGAGAGGTTAAATTGGATACTTAATATGGAGTCATGTAATGGCTTGTTAGCTAGTCTAATACAAAAGTCTGCTGGCGTGCATTTACATTAAAATCCTTTGAAATTGAAAACAATGTGCATGTACAATATCTAACTCTCATACTGAAATATCTGATTAAAACTTTCTAATTCATTTCCATTCTAAGATCTTCTGTGGAGGGTTTATCTTAGTGGGTTTTTATTATAAACTTCTAAGCAACAGGATTTATAACAGAGGTTGATCACATTCTTAACTACCGATAGTGTACCAGTGTTTGCTGTCCTGCTACTATATTGATATAATCCAAAAATTTTGAGGCAACATGATTATATGTAGAAATGAGAGAGGCAGAACCAAGCAAAGGAATCAGCATTTTGAAGATGGCTTTTAAACAAAAACTGGAGGGACAGTACTGTTTTAAAAATTCTGGGTATGTGCCAATTACCAGGAAGTCATGCCAGAATACATCATCACAAAAGTGACACTATATAGTTGAGGAGACATTGATTCTGAGCCCTGAAGCGAATTTAGGTGGTCTAAAATTCCATCAGCCACTTTGTGTATGAAAAATTTATGTATTCACCCCCATAAGTCCTAGGTTTTCAAAAGGATGGCTGACTGTCTTCTTTGTGGGTGCAGTTTAACCTGGTCTTTTACATGTGCAGTTGATTAGTGGGTACAAGTCAGATAGAGAAGCAGGTACTCTAATTGACACCTCTAAACCATTTTGTGTGTGCAAAAATACAGGCAGAAATTTTTGAAACTTTATTCTCAGTTCTTGTGAAAAAAAAAAAAGGTTTAATTTTAAAAGTTCAACTTGATTTACATGTATATTACAACAAGTTTGTATAAAAGTGATTTTACATATGTTAGAATGTTCTTATAAACTCAGTGCACTTGCTTGAATCTCACTTTGCATGCTTAAATAGAAACGTGTTACACTTCCCCCTTCACATAATCGCTCCCCCCAGGAAATGGCAAAAATTACATTAAAATAATCTTATTGAGATTTTACATGCAAAAGTTTGGAGTCCTGGAGCAATTACCACAGCAATCCTAACTTTGATATGTTACTCATGTTAGAGAATTAGTCAGTAGCAAATACTGTTGTTAAGGTAGAACGATTGTCCCCTCAGTTCGTGCTTACTTTAAGTTTCTCTGCCTCCATGGCTTGCAGCTTTTACAGCCTCTGCCTTCACATCTCCCTAAGTGAGAACCTTTTTGTCAAAATTTGTGGCATTGGCGAGCAGTGATCTCCCTGCTAGCCCTCCTCCCCCTGAGCCAGTTTTTTAGCTGGGTGGTGGAAACTCCTGGAGTCTCATCTGCAGTGCCTCCCTACTGGCTCCTCTTGACCTTCCAAGTATGGCAGAGCAGCCTGAAAAGCATCAAATGGTGATCCATCAGTGAGACTGCCCTCCCAGGCTCAGCAGAGGGTGTGTTATGCCCAGCCTGTATCCAGAGTTCTGTCCCTAATGCTGTGTCCTGAGGCTATGAGTTGGACAGGCATGTAGGATCCCCTACCCTTCAGAGCAGCTGCGACTCTAACATGGGAAAAAAGGACCAGGAGACTATGGGGAGTGGGGAGAGGTTCCAAGGAGGAAAAGGAAGCCCCAGTCAGCTGACTTGGGGTAAGTCCCAAGCGGCCCCAGGAGAACAGAGAGGGCAGACTTTTACAGTGTCACAAATCCTCTCTCCCCACAAGACCTAAAATGGGTGCCGAGTGTCCTGATAAAAGAAGCAGGGTTTGTAAGAACACTCTATCCTCAATTTGGGCAGGAGGGATCTGGAAGTTGTTCCCCTCCCTGAGGGAAAGGGACCTAGTAGGGGAGGACTTGGAAAGAGATCTCCTGAAAGGACTTATGGTCATCAGCAAGACTAATTGTAAAGGGCCTCACCAAAGCTGCAACAGAGCTTGTACACTCTAAGGAAGCTAAAAAAAGCTTAAAAAATCAAAGAAAGCAAAAATGGAACAAAAAGCATAGACGATCTTAGAACTATGAGTCTGACTCCTCTTCCTCCTCATCCTTCACAGAAGATGGTGAATTGTCAGGCTGTGACTCCAATCAGGATTGGGGAAAGACTCAACAAAGGTTCTCCCCCCCCAGAGAAATTTGAGGCCATGTGCAGCAAGGTTGTATCCACTATTCAGATTCAACCTAATAGTCGTCACATCTGCCAGGCAAGTGTCAGAGCTGGCGGTACTCTCTATGCAGTAGCCTTACTGCATGTTCATTAGGACAAAGTGGTGCTCAGAACTCTGGAATTGTTTATTCTGAAGGTGAACTCTTCTTTCCATGCTTCCCAAGAGGTGCTTCTACATTCATTCTGTCCAAGGACACAGAATCACACCTAGGAAAGGTGGCACTCTTAGGTATCAGAAGGGCTCTGAAAATTTACCTCAGACATAGAGTCCACAAGGAGATCAGGTACCCTGTTTGTATCCTTCCATCTGAAATGCCAAGGACTTGGAACTTTCAAATCCTCTCCTGGTAGGTGGAATAAACTGTGTTGTGGAAACGTAAAAGACATCAGGGATTCTAGTTCCAGAAGGGATCATGCACACTCCACATGATCCTTGGCAACCTCCTGGGTAGAAGAGCTAATGCATTCACAGTGGAAATTTGTAACGCGGACACCTAGTCAAATACTACCACGTTTATGAAGCTCTACAAAGTGGGCTTCCTATCCTCTGCAGAGGCATCCTTTTGGCAGGAAGGTTCTGCACATGGTGGCCTGGAAATGATTTTTCTCTTTGAACAAATATTATAGATGAAAAGGAATACCATTTTCTTATTTCTGACCTTTTCTGTAACCCTCCCTACATCTTTTGCAGCTCGCCACTTCCCAGACGTCAAAAATGATAGTAGACACTGAGCTGCAGAATGGAAAATTTCTTACTGATAATTTCCTTTCTGCTAGCATTATCTCCCACAAGTCTACCTGCTCTGCCTGGTTTTTTGAGTCAAATATTAAGTGGCATCGTTATCAGGCAATTGTTATCCCTGGAATATTTGTTGTTAATGATTTTCAGGTGTTACAGCTTGGGAATAATTTATTTGGAAGCAAGCAGGAGGTAGGGGTCATGGCCAAACCACCCGGCCAAAACTGATCCACCTTCATAAATTGCAGAGGACAGGAGAGAACACCTGGGACGTCAAGAATTGTGGGAGACATTGCTAGCAGAAAATAAATTATCTATAATAAATAAATAAATATATAAATTCCGTTTTACTTATAATGTCCTGAAAAATTCCTTCTTTAGGGCTGAAAGTTCTTAATTGGTCTGCCTGAAGCTGTTTGTTGATCAGGACACACTGGTGAATGAAAGACAGATGCAGGGATGGATAACTTTATTAACTTAACTTTGCAGGGGAGGGACACCATCAGCCCATCCTTTCTCCCCTACCAAGCATTTGATTGGATCCAGTGCAGCACTCTAGCAGAGTTACAGGGGTCCCACTGTGTAACCAGTAACTCATGTTAGACCCTCTTCTGCCTAACCCCTAGGACTCAGCTCTCTCCTGAATCCTCTTGCCATCTCTCCCCATCCCTCCTATGCAGGGAATAGAGGGCACCAAGAGGGACCTCAGTTTGAGAAGACTTCATGTTTCCATATCTCCTTGCAGCTAAATGTCCATCAAACCATATCCCAGGTCTCATTTAATTTCTTCCTTTTAGCCTTTATCAGTACTGGACATCTCCTGCAAGTTTTGATGAACTAACCACTTCTGAATTACCTTATAATATTAAAATTTCTATTCCTACTCCTTTTAACCTAAACTGTACCTCCACAGTGCTGTAAGGAAGGCAAAAAAACTTTCCAAATTCTGTCAATTTACTCTCATAGGGGGAAAAAATCTTTCTCTATCCTAAAAACAGGTGATCATCTGGACACACAGCATCCTGGGAACATAACTTGAGCTATATCTCAAAGGGAGGGAGGGTGGGGCAGCGACTGCAGCAAGATGGTTCCTGGTTGCCTGGGAAGGCTTTAAATTGTGGGGAGGATGGTCATGAGAGTTAGTTAGTCCCCTTAATTGCCTCCAGGTGGCCAAGGGGAGTTGGAGAAACTCCTACCCCAGACACAGACATAGAGTAGCTTGTGTATCTCCCGTCAACTTACTAACTTCTGCTTACCGCGGCATCCCTGCTGCGCTGATGGGAAATGTCCTCTGGTCAATGCAGCATTACTCTTGTGGGGGTGTATTAACAGTGTTTACTTTTGGGTTCGATTGAGCGAGTCTCCACTGCTGCTCAATCAATCCCGGGGAATTGATCCTGCACCGCCAGCAATGCCACTGGCTGTGTACACGTATCCAGAGACACAAGGAGGGGCAGAGCTCCAGTCTGGATGGGAGCTCTCCCCACTCCTGGTCCAACCAGAGCCATCCAAACCCCACCCCCCACCCCCACCACCTTATGATGAGGAGAAGCAATTTTTCCTTTTTTACATAGAACGAAAATTTTTCATCTCTCTAAGTTTCAGGGGATAAAGAATACTTTGTGACCTGTGGCTACACTTTTTAGATTGTGCTCAGGCTGGTATATTTGGATGCTTGAAACCTGACATGCAAATAATCCTTAATGAGGAATAGCATATTTGGTTTAAAAAAAAAAAATTGGGGTGGGGAGGGGGAACGTATGGGTTGACTTAACAAAGGAAAATTGCATATTGAACTTTCACAATACAAAAGTTTAAAGGTGTGTAGTTTGAAACGGACCACAAATACATACTTACTGACCTGTACACATTTGGTTAAAGACGGATTGAGGCACTGGCTCTTAAATGCTGACCCTCCTGTCTCCTCTAGCCACCTTCTCCTCTAGCCACCTTATCTACCCAAAAATAGTTTGAAATAACTAAAAACTGAATGCATTAATACTGAGCACTGAAGTAAGGAAATGCAAAAGTTAGGGTGCCTACAGCAATGTTAATTTGGCCATATTATCTTTATTGTCAAATGGAGTTTTCTGTTGTTTTCTTACTAACATTACTGGATTGCGGACTAAGGATTATTAATTAATTTACACTTATTAAACTTTATCTGTGTATTTTTGTCTTAGTGTGTCATCTTTACGATTGGCCTACAAGGATCTTGAAATTCAAATGAAAGAAGAAAAGTTAAATATGGCTGGTAAAAAGAAAACTGAGGTAGAAAGACTTGGCATGGGATTTGGCAGCAACAGAAGGTATGTGAAATTCTGTAAACTCTATTAAAATGGTTTTATATAGCATTATAAATTTTCCCTTGACTTTATGCATGTTTTGATGAAGGTAATCTAGTTCCCTGGTTCTCAATCAGGGGTACACGTACCTTTGGAGGTACATTGAGGTCTTCCAGGGAGTACTTCAGCTCATCTAGATGTTTGTCTAGTTTTACAACAGGCTACATGAAAAGCATTAGAGAAGTAATTAGAAACTAAAATTTCATACAGACAATGACTTGTTTATACTGCTCTATATACTATATCAATGTTTCTCAACCTGGGGGGAATCACAATTTATTTTATAATTGTATGGTAAAAATGAGAAAATAAACAATTTTCAGTAATAAAAAGTGACATTTTTGTATTTTTATGTCTGATTTTGTAAGCAAGTAGTTTTTATGCGAGGTGAAACTTGGGGCATGCAAGACAAGTCAACATCCTGAAAGGGGTACAGTAGTCTGGAAAGGTTGAGAACCACTGATCTAGCTAATATCACAGGGATCAAAAAGGAAATAAAAAGTGCATTATTGACCAGGAGCTTTTTTAAAATCTGTTGCCAAAAAATCTGGTATCCATTGTTAGCGGCAGGATCCTGGACTTTATGGCCTGCTGGTATGGTAAATCCTCTATTATGTATGGTGCATCTCACATTAACCAAAATAGTCAGCTAACTGAAGATTGATTTTTGTTAGGCTCCCAAAGGTTAATTGTATTGTGCCTCTCCACCAAATTTCTGCTCCAGTTAGCTGACGATTAGGGAGCTAGCTGGTATGTTTTTACTGAGCTACAAGTCCCGTAAGCTTAGAACACGGCTCCTACTTTAGAGCTCCAAGTCATTAAAAAAAAAAAAGCAGGTTAGCAAGCTTTAAAATCAGAGGAGATTACTGGCATGTTCTCAACCCTATTTAACAGTGTTAGAAAATATGCAATACAGATGTCAAAGCTTCCACCTGTGCCCCCAAAACTTAATTCTTCGTAGGTTTTGGATGTTACCTGAGATCTTCAGAAAATCAGGGTTGCACTTTGCTTGAGTTCAAAGTTGTATTTAGTAGTCTCTTTACAAACTAATGTTTTATTTTTTTTGGTACAGTGGCATTTCCCATTCAGTAGTTTCAGACATGCAAACGATAGAACAAGAAACACCCACAATTGCAAAACCAAGGAAAAAGTACAATGATGAAGATGATTTATATTTTTCTTCCCTTAGTTCAAGGTATGTATTAAAGCTTTTGCTTTGATGTGGCAAATATATTGATATAAAATCAAGACAGAAGGCAAAGCTGCACATAGCTCTGCATCTATTATGGTTTTGAGTGAAATCATTTAAATAATTGGAAAATTTGCAAAATGTTTTTAATATCTCTGTGACAAACATTTATCAACAGTGCTTGCTTTTATTTTTTAACTCTTTTACTATTTTAATAAGTGAAGGGTTTGGGGCAGGAAAGTGGGAACAGTTGAGATTTGTTTTCACTGATTTGGGCTGCATTTTTTAAAATCTATTTTGATTGGGTCTGCTGATGGGTCTATTTTATACGTTGCATTATTTCTTAACTTGTGTGTTTGTTTGCAAAGCCAATTGTCATATATAGCGCATGGGAAAATCTGAAAATTTGATTTTTCACAATTTGGGTCCAGTAGGTTCTGTATCATGTTAGCTTATTTCCTTTCTTTACTTATTGGTCATCTTAGCATTTGTAAACTAACTTTAAAACCTAAAAATAGGCTTCATATTAAAGTCTGACACGAGCATGCTGAGGTTGATTGGAATAAATCTAATCATACATCTTTGTTGTCAAATATGGAAAACTTACAAATATTTCAGATGTATCGCTTTCATATATTGGTAGGCTTTCTGATTTGTACACATTTTAAAACATTTTACAATTCAAGTATTTAAAAAAAAGCCAGTTGGATGAAAAATGTTAAATATTAAATTATTATTGCATTTTTGTTCAAAGGGCATATTTAGTAATGCATGATAGATATTGCCATCACTGGAGGAAAAAAGAGTAAGTCCCAAAGGCCTTAATTGCTATGAAACAGTTGTTCATAGATTGAGATAGGAGCAGATGGTGCTTTTATAAATCTTATGTATTGGGTTGCTGCCAAAGAGACAGGAAAACATAGGCTTTGAAAAATAGTACCTAGTTACCTGTAGAATGTCAAATTAAAACACAAAGACTTTAACGTCATTACTTTGTAACGTAATCACTAGTGGCAGAAATGCAGGCATGGTACTAAATACACTGGCAACAATGCTGTAAAATAAAACATGCACCATTTGAATGCTTGTCTATTTGTTCCATGGAAAGAGCTCTTATTGCTCTCAAATTATTCATTAGTCCCCTAGCAGTCAAATTATGAATTATGGAAGAGGTTTTTATATTTTTGTTCAATAATTAGAAGATAAATCATGACCTAGCGGTTTATTTTTGTTCTAGTCATGGTAATAGCAGAATTTAATTGAAGTTGGTGTACAAACTCATTCACCTTAAAGAGCTAGACTTTGAGGCTTCTACCACAGGAAATCTTTATTTTTAGCCAGATCTGTGAGATAGAGGCAAGCTTATTTTAATGTTGTCTTAATATACGTCAAAAGACAAAATAATTTAGCTGGAGAGCAGACTGACTTTACATATCTGTCACAAAAGGGTAAGATCCTTTCAAAAATTGTAGTGTCTTCTAAAAAGAAACAAATCTAAACAGTTGGAAATCTAGAAATTAAGTTAAGGTACCAAATAACATGGGAATTCCTTTATGGGTTTTTTTAGTTACATTTATTAAATATTTGGCATTCATTGGGAGTTGAATAGCAGAATATTTTGCACAGCTGTGAAGCGCCACAGGGCAAGAGAACAAAGATGCAAGGGAATAGGAACTCCATATGATCCTTGGCTTCTTGCTCCCAAGCCAGTCTCTGGGTCAGCTTCTCTGTTCTCCCTAATTTTGTTACTGTTGCTCCTCACTGCTTCACGTATACTTTGTTTCTTGCTCCCCATCCCTAACAAGCCTCTAAAAGCTACAGATCTGGCTGATAGCCTTAGTAGGAACGCAGGAATGATGGACTTGATGTGGCCTCTACTGCTGTCCCCTACAGTTCTTGCAGCTCTATGCCTCCTCTTACTCTGGGGGAGCAGGATAGTAAGTGCACATAACTCAGAAGCTGATGTGGGAAGCCAGAAGGGCCGATACTAAGCCTGTGGAGCTTTGGAGCTCTGCTGTGACTGTAAATTGAAGTGGGAGAAAACTTTGTAGGAGTCACCAAAGTTAGGAGAAATAGGAGTCAAGCTACTTGTTTGACTGTGTTGTGCTGCTGTTGCTGAAGGTTGCTGCCTTCCCACCATTTACTTTATATATGGTAACAACTTGTAGTCTTTAGCATAGTTTTAGCAAAGCATATTGCAAAGGCTGGGTGCAGGTATTGTACTTTATCTTCATGCTCTAAATATTAGTTTCAAACAGAACCTCATTAGAAGGAGGATCTTCCTATTCCTTTGAGTTCTGTGTTCTCAGTGTTTAGCTATGATAATTTACACCAGCTGAGAAATTGCTTTCTGGTTTAGTTTTTAACAGTTCCCAAAACACCTAACTGGTATTCTAATCTTTGCCCTGCAAAAGACCCAGTATTTTAAGTTTTTTTTAATTGTGTGTCAGTGTGGATCCCACTGTCTGTTGGGGCCATGCATGTGCTCCTGTACCAGGGTATAAATGGCAGGGTGGCTGCGATCCTCCCTCAGTTCCCTCTTACCTGCTGTGGCAACAGGACAGCACCTGATGAATGTCTGACCTGCTAGTTCTTAGCTCAGGCTAAATTCTTGCAAATCTTCAAGAAAACCTTCAGAGCTACTTCTGGTCATCTGCATCACCCCCCATGATCTTTTCATCCGTCTGAACTGAACTTTGCAGTCAAATCCCCTTTAGGCCTCTCCCTGCAGACAGACCCCCTGTATAAAGCTTCTTTTGTTTGGGGAGTCTTATATACAGAACAGCTTTTTGGTCTGCTTATCATTCTCTATGAGCACATGTAAACCACAAGATGTGAGGCTAAAGTGCCTTCATTTGGAACAGTCCATAAAGATCTCATCAGACTTTGAGGAGACAAGCTTCAGAGTTCTGCTAGCAGATCAAGCCAGCTTCATCCAGTGCCCTGTCAAGCAGGCAACTGACCCCAAAGACTACCACAGGGAAGATAGCAATGAGTTAAAGACCTGGCTCTGAGGTGGCCTGCTCCGAAACATAGGCAGAGACTACAAGTAGAGCTCAGTGTCTTCCCATAACAACAAGCACTGTAAAGCCTCTGAAGATAAATCCACCAAGCCATGGATGGTTGCAAGGGTTGGGGAGAAGGAACAGCATATGGTGCAGCAGAATCCTTCAGTTCCGACAGTGCAACCTTCTGCATCAGTGCTCACTGGAGAGAATATGCTTAGAGGAGAACCAAGACTGACATTGACACAAAGACTCATACCGTTACTGGTAGATGCTGGTACCAAGAACGCCATATACTTCAATGCCGTGTATGGAGGAGGTCTATTCCACCTCATCATCTCCAGGGCATATATTCACCGTGTCTTTTAGTAGAGAACCATTTCTGCTGAGGTCAGTGGTTTCAGTTTATAGGATTCAGTAGGAATGGCATTGGACTGTCCAGTATCCAGCAAGCTAGCCAGCCAGCCATATTCCTGTTGCATGCCAATGAAGTCCTATTGGGGTTACTTGGGCCCACCATTTCAGGCATTCAGAAGTTGGTCTCCACCATATTTGAGAAAGAAGAAGAGGTTGAGGTCATTCTCATCAGCATCCCTGACCAGACTACCTATGCTAGAATGCCAGGGAGAGTCCGATCCAAGGACGGAGCAGCACCAGCACTGTGTATTGCTGCCGAAGGACTCTTTGTCTTCATCACATGACAAGGCAGTATTCTTAGCACTGGTACCATCACCAGATGACTTAAAAACATTCCAGGAGCTCTTTGTGAGGATTGCTGAAACTCTAGAAATTGAGACATCCAATCATATTGGAGAAATCCCAGAATCTATTTGACATATTGTCAGCTTCTGGTCCAGTCAGGATTGCCTTCCCCCATTATGAAGGACCTGGCCAAGGTCATGTGGCAGACACTGTCCATGATAAATCCCACTGGGAAACAGGCCAAGAAGAGGTACCAGGTACCTCCCACAGGGCTTGACGTTTTCCTATACTATCCCCAGTCTGGGCTCTTTAGTCATGATGGTGGTATAAGCAGAATATCCCCCAAGGGCAAGGGCCACGAGACTTACTCATCTGCTTCCCTACAGCAGCATGCATGGGCACCAGTATTGTATAATTTTTGGTGGTGCTGGGAGCAGCTCCTGACCAGAACGCTGGGGAAGAAGGGGCGGGGCTGGGAGGGGGCAGCAGCTGCTGCGCCACACTGCTTGGGGGCAGGGCTGGCGCTGGAGCAGCTCCTGGCCAGTCACTGAGTCTGTCTGGGGGAGGGAAGCAGAACATCTGGGCTGCCCTGAGCGCTGGAGGCTGCTGCACTATGCACCTGCACGGTGCCACTGGAGGCTCCACAGCAGGCCCCCCAGCACTCCAGAAATATTGGTGGAGCTGGGCACACCATCCTCAATACTGGTGGAGCCCGGGTACCACAGGCCCATATAACTCGCCACCTGTGGCTAGCTGGGGCATGTGGCTAGCTGACAACCCTTATTTGCCCAACATAATTTTCTGTCATGTGACACCCTTCCTTTCAAAGCTTGCCCATAACAACAGAGAGCAGCTCACAGACACAGTTAAGGTGGCCAATTACAGTACGTCTATACTGCAGTTAAACACCCATGGCTGGCCCATGCCAGCTGATTCAGACTCACGGAGCTCGGGCTGCAGGGCTGTTTTATTGCAGTGTAGCCTTTGGGCTCGGGCTGCAGCTCAAGCTCTAGGACCTGTGAGGTGGGACCCCGGGCTCTAGCCCAAGCCTGGAAGTCTACACTGCAGTTAAACAGCCCTGCAGCCCGAGACCCGTGAGCCTGAGTCAGCTGACAAAGGTCAGCCATGGGTGTCTGTCTACAGTGTAGACATACCCTTAGTGGCCAAGACAACCAGACAGATGGCCAGACAGATGCTTCTGACACCACAGCCAAGTCTAGATGTCAAGTATTGGAGATCAGTACTTCAATCTCTGTTTGATAGTTGAAACTCCTTACACCCACCATCCAGGACGGGCACTGCTTGCGAGTCCCCTTCAGTGATATCCACACTGAGAAATAATAAAAGAAGAAAGAACAATTACTTACCCTACAGTAGTTGTTGTTCTTTGACATGTAATCAATGTGACTCTCACAACCTCTATCTCTGAGTTTTGGAGTCTTCAGCAGCACAGGCTTTGAATTTCAAGTGAACTGAGGGAGGGTTGCTCCTGCTCCATCCTTCATGTCCTTTCATGGGAGCACAAGGAGGCACAGGGCACACATGTAGCCCTGAAGGACACTGCTGTTCAAACCCCCCTTCCTACCTCAACTGCTTTCCCCCCTCCCCAAACAAAAACAAATAACAAACACTTTGGTCTTGAGCACATGAGGTTCATGTGTACCTACAATGGGTTCCACACAGATTACATCTCAAAGAGCCAGTTACTGTAGGGTAAGTAATCATTATTTTCATATCCTATCAATATTCCCATATACATTTTGCATATGAGTAATAATTTTGCAGAAGCAGCATAGATGAACATGTAGCCTTTCATAAGGAGAAATATTGACAAAACATGTTTAGCTTAAG
Organism: Emydura macquarii macquarii; assembly: GCF_026122565.2. NCBI lineage: Eukaryota > Metazoa > Chordata > Testudines > Chelidae > Emydura > Emydura macquarii. The sequence continues at coordinate 8,759,542 of NW_027132342.1, read as the reverse complement.
TTTCAAAATGCTATGGTTATTGGAACCATTTGTTGTACAAGTTTTGCTTAGTTGAATCTTTGTTAGCTTTTGCAAGGCATTAGTAATTGCAGAATAGCTTGAGTGCTTTGAGTTAGTTAAATAAAATTGAAATAGCACATTTTATTTAATACTTTTCTTCTTTTTTCATCCAGGTATTTTGATTCTGCAGAGTTGAGAAGCAGTGCTTTTTCTAAATGGGATGACAATTCAGATTCCTTCTGGAAGAAAGAGAGTAGTAACAGAGACACTGACACAATTCTAACTTCAAAAGTTACAGGCTATGCAGACAGGTATACAGAGATAACTTATACTTACTTCAGTACAAAACGCTAAACCTATTTATCTAATTTATGAGAGTAGTCCTGATGATTTAAATGGTACCACCTGTGATTAAGACTACTAGGATTTGGCAGAAACTTTGATCACTAGTAATGAAGTTTCCTTACATATTTAGCATGAACTTCTTCCGTTTCCCTGTGTAGCTTTTTGTTATTTATTATTACTTATTAAATGTTGACTATTAAGTGTTCAGCGCTGTACAAGACAGTCTTTCCCAAAGAGTTTATAATCCAAAAGACACGCACAGAAGAGAAGATGCAAAATAAGAAATAAATCTACATTGTTTCTAATTTGTGTGTGTGTGTGTGTGTGTGTGTGTGTGTGTGTGTGTGTGTGTGTGTGTGTGTGTGTGTGTGTGTGTGTGTGTGTGTGTGTGTGTGTGTGTGTGTGTGTGTGTGTGTGTGTGTGTGTTCTGATTCTGCCCATTTTTCTTCTGTAGACCTGCCTCATTCTTTATTAGGTTGAACATTAAATGAATGAAATAGTGGTGCACTTGTATAGTTGGGACTAAAATTTATTCTTTACAAGTAACAGATTTGATTTTTCTTAATTAAATTTAATTTTTTTAAAGATAAGTATTTATTGTTTTCCACAGTGAAATATTTTCAATTTTATAGTCAGAAGGCAATTGTTGTCTGTGTCCTTTCTTTTTCACTTTTGCTTTTAAGTTTATTTCAAAATTAATTTTGCACATCTTCATTTATTGACACCATGCATCCTTCACATTAGATGAATAGACATTCTTAGAAAATAACAGAATGTGATTGTGTAATTAGACTGTACCTTGAACTTTAGAGTTCCTAACTTTAGAGTGTTTGTTTGTGCAACCTTGACATTCTTTTAATGCACTGTAGTTTTTTTGTAGAAAATTCAGAGTATATTTAGTTACCAAAGAGATGTGAAAGGTAATGATGGTTCAAAGGATTATGAACTTCTTTATTACCATTATGCTAAGCCCACTGTAAATAGTTTCTAATTTTGTACATTATTTTTTACATATTCTTTTTGGGCAAACCTTAAACATAAATTTGGCTTACAATGTAACTTTTGTAGAATTAATCTAATCCTTGTTGACACCAATTTTGCCAGCTTTTAAGTAAATCTCTTTTAAATTAGTTATTCTAATTCAAACCAACAAAATTCATTTGGTTCAAGTTATAGTCAAGTAGTATATACATCTACCTAGAAAATTATCACCGAAATATTATGGTTCTGCCACTGTATCAATTTTTTAAAGAAAAAGTAGTTATTCAGTAGAACCTCAGAATTATGAACATCAGAGCTAGCACTGACCAGTCAGCCACACACCTCATTTGGAACCAGAGATACGCAATCAGGTAGCAGCTGGCGGCGGGAGGGAGGGGAACTAAATACAATACAGTACTGTGTTAAGTGTAAACTACTAAATAAAAAGGGAAAGTTTAAAAAGGATTTTACAAGGTAAGGAAACTGTTTCTGAGCATGTTTCATTTAAATTAAGATTATTAAAAGCAGCATTTTTCTCTGCATAGTAAAGTTTCAAAGCTGTTTTAAGTCGAGGTTCAGTTGTACACTTTTGAAAGAACAACCATAACGTTTTGTTCAGAGCTACGAACAGCCTCTATTCCTGAGGTGTTCGTAACTCTGAGGTTCTACTGTAAATTTTTGTTGTCCTTGTTTCATATTGACTTGCATTTAAAAAAATATAAAAAACTAAGTACATTTTTGTTTTTTGTAAAAAGAGATCATATTGCTTTCTGTTCAATCATCTTATACTAGATAGAATTTATAAGCATTAATGCAATTTATTTTAACTTTAGGCCTGCATCTCGTCGTAAACCTGAATATGAGACTCCTTTAAATACAGATGAGGCACAAAAAAAATTTGGCAATGTCAAAGCTATTTCGTCAGACATGTATTTTGGAAAGCAAGACCATGCTGATGTAAGTACAAAAGCTTCTATGCAAAATAAACATTTTGGATGCCCAAATATTCTGTGATGGCTTTAGAAAATTGTGTTACAGTAATTAATAATGGACAATATAGATAGCTCTGATTGGCTAACAATCAGAGAATAGGTTGCCTTTTTGGAGTTTGCAGAGACATATATCTTTGAATATTCAGGGTTTATGCTTTTGATATAGCTGTAACTGGTGCAGTATTTTCCTTTTAAAAAATTACATCTGAAAATAAGCTATCACCTATCAACTGTGCTAAGATAGAAGTGCTAAGGTAGGAATCAAAAGTGAGTGTGTATGAAGATGGTCAGCCTGATAGTGGCTAAACACTTTCTTGGTATGTCTAGTAAAGGTCTCATCCACACTGATTAAGAAAAAATATTAAGTGAGCAGTTATCCTTTTTGCATGCTTCTGACATGTAAACAAAATTAGTGCAAAAATAGGCTGGGCAAACCACATAGACTGATCCACTCACTTACGTTTTGTTAAAGCAAATAGCCAGAATGTGGGATAAACTATATGTTACATTGCATTTTTATGGGAAGGAATCATTGCCAATAATCTATTTTTTATTTATAAAGCATCAACAGTGTATTCAGTATTGTAGAGAATAAAGGAATCACAGTGCTTGCCAAGTAACTTACAATCTAAGAAAAACAACAATGAACTAAGACACCATTAAAACAAAGCATTGTGTAGTCAGAACAGATAGTGTGAGGGCAGCCACAGTGCATGTTTCCTCACCCTACCTAATCAATGTGTTTCAGATCTGTTCTGGATGGATGAAGGGTGTGAGGAGTAGTTCATTCTCCTTATCTAGTCAATCATTGCCTTCTCTACTGACACTGTTGGCAAATTGTCCAATAAGTGCAAATTGTGGTGGTGGGTTTTGCTTTCTAAATCCTTGTCTACTAGGAACTGGGCTGAGAATTGAGACCACAAATTCACTTTATGTAGTGCATTGAAGAGCTGTTAGATGGTGCTGACCTTCAGCTATTGCCAGTCTTGCCTGAAATTTTATCTATTCTACAGGTGAAAGTCTCTGTAGTCCATTACCAGGCACCTGAGCAAACAAGCAATACATATCAATATACTGTTAATGATGTTTTATTTTTAATTCTTTTCTAGTATGAAGCTAGGGCTCGTCTAGAGAGGCTTTCTGCAAGTTCTTCCATAAGTTCAGCTGACTTGTTTGAAGAGCAGAAGAAGCAACCAGCAGGTACTAAAGGAAGGCAATGAGAAAAGCTGTACTCTTCTGTTTTATAGACTCCATTGTATAAATGAGCTAAGATTATTATTTTCCAGTTGTACTGTGTCAGCAAGCTAGCTCTCCCTGTTCTCACAAGATGAAGTATTTAAACTGCATTGTGTGCTTAGCATTTATTACAACAATTCACTCTCAAAACTAGTAGGGCAAGTTTAATCATAAAAATACAAGGAAACTCACAATTAAGATTTTCATAACCTTCCTTAATGCAAGTAATTAATATGAATAATAGTATTAATATTAACAATAATATTATTAACATTATTTGAAGCTGATTTTATGCTATATGTCTGCAAATAATAGGCTATGACTTCTAAAGGTGAAGTCTTTTAATCAATGGGAAATGATAATCTGTACAAAATAAGCTCAGGAAGTCAAGTGATCCAGTATTTTTTGATATATCAGGTAGGTTTATATGGCACATAAGTCATACTAAATAGATTTTAATCTTTACATATGATTGTTTTTTCCCTTCTCAATAATGATTTTATGTTTTTGATTTTACCATAAGTGACCCAGTAAGACCTAGAACACTTAGTTATTAGGTTCGAAATTCTTCTTTCTTAGTTGCCTTATGGCATGTGTGTGTTTATCAAGATACTTATTACTTTTAATATTACTTGCCTAGTTGGACTTCTTTCTGTGAAGAAAGTTATGCAATAGCCCAGGATATATTAACTGAGCTGTCAGAGCCCTGCCTCACTTTCATTAGCAGGGTGCAGTAGCAGGAGGGGCTTGTCATAGGTAGGGTTGGGGGAGAAAGAGAGAGAGAGAGTAAAAGGGAAGGCACTGGATTGGTTGAAATTTAGGTTGGGACTCAATTGCAGCCTTGGTATGTTGTCATTCTAGTCCAGTTATTTATTTGACCAATCAGTAGCATGGCATGAAACTTCAGAGCATTTTAGTGCTCTAATTAGTTGGGTTTCTATTCTGTAGCCAGTAGGGAAAAGGAGGTAATTTTTAAAAAATTGTTTGAAGAAGTTAAAAATCTGCAAGTAATTATAAATGGTCTAGAAAAGTAAATGATACCCAGCATCCCAATTTTACTTTAAAAAACAGCCACACAGTTACATTTCAATGTCTTAGATAACTATGGAAAAATTCAAAAAATCAATATGTTCATTTTGGTTCCAGTGAAAATACATTTGATGTTGCAATTTACCAAGTTATGCACTGTTAATTTACTGACTAATGCAGCAATGTCACTGAGAAACCAATTCCCAAAATTGAATTATAGTCAAAAGCATCTAAATTAAAACAACTTTGAAGATTCTTGTTAGGAAGGAAGCCACCGTGACTAATTTAGAACTATGGCAGTACACTAATATCCTTAGCTTGGTGTCATATATATAATTAAAGGGACACTAGCTTAAAATCACACTTTTTTTCTGAATTTGTAACCTACCAGTATTAGTGTTACAGTTAATACCCACAATTACTGTAGCAATTAGAAGGGGAAACTTCTTTTCCCAGATTGTTCTTGTGCATTAGACCACACTTTTTGTGGAGACAATTTTCATGTTACCCCATCTACTCAGTTCTATGTGTGGTTTGTGGGGGTCTCACACAGCAACAGAGGAAAGGGTGGGAAGGAAATAGACAAATATGATCGTAAAACAAGGATTGGGGCAGGTGTACTGTCTGAAACTACTTTTAACTTACATTTTAAAAATAGATTAAAATTCAGATGGAAGGCATCCCTTTAAATATACTGTCTTGTTTTAAAATATCTTTTGTAGGTACTGATATTTGAGTACAATATCAAGTATTATATCTCATGAAGAATCTATAGCATACATGTGCTGTGAGTGTATTCATTACTGACCACTTGAAAAATCTATATGAATTATGGAACTCAAGGAAGTGCATCAAATAAAGATAGTATTACATTGCCAAAGATGAGAGGCTTTTACAGACTCTTTTTGGCTGGTATTACTAAGAAAATAATAAAGGGAGGAAAATACTATAACAAGTTAGTAAGTTTGCCTCTGCCCACAAAGGGCCCCCGGCATACCCTTAGTCTCTTTGAGGCAGCTTTGTTGTCCAAACTTAAACAAAAACAGCAAAACAGTTCTTTGCCCACCCTGGGTTAGAGTTCTTGGAGAATTTTTCCTTTTCTTTCAGGTGCCCACTGCCTCCTACTGGCAGTCTTGCTGTTCATGATTGCTGTTTCTGAGTCCTGTTTCCTGAGCACTGCCATCCAGAGCTCTTCTCCCCGGAGGCCCCTTTTCAGAACAGTTCCTCTCAGGTTCCCACTTCCTCCCCTCGAAGGGGGCTCTGGCAGTCCTAGGTCTCCAGGGTTCCCTAATCCCACAGTGTGAGAGAGTGTGAGAGCCTATGTCTGTGCTCTCTGCCTCTTTCCTGACTGGCTCTCAGCCTGACTCATGCAGGCTTCTCTTTAATGGGTCTCTCCTCCTCCTTAAAGGTTCTTTCTTTTAAAGCTCAGTTGGCTCAGCAGATGAGGCTGAGTGCACTGGCCCTGTTCCCTCGTAAGGGCCAGTATTACTCTGTGATATACGGTAGTGATTTGTACTGCCACTTGTAATTCACGCAATAGTCAGTCCTTTACACAGACATCCCCCAAGTGTGTTGGAGAGAGAGTGTCCTTATCTTTGGAAAATGGCCTACCTTTAACAAATGCACAGACAGTAATTCTCTATAAATGAAGGTAGTCTGAAGTTTGGCAGCAAAAAAGCTATAGAAATTCTGAGGTCCTTGCCAGAATAAAATGCCATTTTTGAACTCAAACATTCCCTTTCATGAATGGCACTTAGGGTTTATCATAATACATTTCCAAAGTGTTTGTCCTTGTAGAAAATCTCAGGTTAAACATCTACCTTTTAAAAAAAAACAAACCAAAAATAAGATCTAGAAATGCCTACAAAAACAGCTTCTGGTATAATTAATTTAAAACCTATTAATTTTCAATGGCACTAAATGGTCAAGTTTTACTGACAAAAATGCAAGATGCTGCCCAGAAGCCATGGGGAAAAATTAAGTTGTTTAAGAGATTAATTTATATGGTACCTGAATTATTTATATTTGTTCTTTTGGATTTTTATTTTTATTAATTTAGTTTTCAAAAGTAGAAGACCAAAGGATATCTGAAGTGACAAAGTTCATAAGAAAGTAAAAAGTACAGTTCAGAAACTTGGTTGTAGCCACTGTTGTTTCAGATGGTTCTCACAGGCATAAGTGAAACTTTGAATCCATATCACAATGTTGATTTATCTAAAGATTCTGTAGGAGACAGCTCTGGTGATAACACCATAGAAATAGCCAAAGTGACTTTAAGGATAGTGCAGAAAACTTTTTGAAAATAACTGCATCTTTCACAGCAAATAAGTTATGCTAACCTGAACAGTTTTTAATATTAAATACCAGCCTGCATCTGTAGTTTCTTAGAAAGTATGGTTGGGAAGGTATACATTCAAATTATGGTTGATCACTAAAACAGCCATGATGCAGACTTGCTATTAGAGGTGGGAGTCCTTTGGGAGTCTAAAGTAGTGACAAAAAATTCTTGCTGAATAAAAGGAGCAAGAATTTTTGCAAGAGGTCAAAATAGCTGTTATGATTGTGGTTGTAGGCAAAAAAAAAGCTCTTAAGAATTTAAAAAAAAAAAAAAAAAAAAAAAAATGGAGGGACAATATGACCACATTACCCGTAATGGTCTGAAAATTTCTACCATAGAGTTCCATCTTTCTGCTTATTACCCATAGGGTACCATTTTGCTGTAGTGGAAAAGTTACAAAAGAGTGTGTTTTGCAGCTGTAGGAAAATGAGATAAGGAATGACAATGAGTCATGATCCACAGATAATGAAAATTGGAATTGCACTTTGGCATGTAACTTAGTTAATGTGCATTTACCTTATAGGTTACATGCCGCAGTAGCAAGCAACTGTTTTTTGGATTTTAAGCCATGCTAGTGTACTGTGAAGTCCATAACTGAAATACCATACAAATATTTTTAAAAGCTCAAATTGAGTTTAATATTCTGCACTGAATTTACAGATTGTTCAAAAAATTCATGAGTGTTCACCCAGTCAGTGTTTCTGAAGTGTGTTTCGGCCACTGTTTGTTTTGTTTAATCACTAGGATTCTCGGTGTGCCCTTTTGTAATACTATGGGCCAGACCCTTGGCTTGTGTTAAACCATCATAGACCCATTAATTTCTGATTGAGCTGCCTGATTGTCTTGTCCGTATAACATCTTACGTTTCCTATGAAAGGAGCGGTTGTAGAAAAATTATACCTTTTGAAGAAGCAGAGTTCAACTGCTCATGCTGAACATGATGCAGAGCTGCCAACATCTAGAAAAGTCTTGTAATGGATGTCACGTTCTGGGGTGCAGTCCAGATCAGTGAAGAGTTGTCCCTTCTTATCCTGTAACCCTGTATGCCACACAATGTCTTGCTACTGTAGCTTTCTGCCTGGGACATTCACAGTTAGCAACAAGAATGTACTCTGTGTTTATGTGTTGGGCAGCCCTGGTCCAACAATTTGGATCCTGGAGCCTGCCTGTAATACCACAGACTTCCACAGACTCCACCAGCCTTGGTTAATGACTGGTAAGGTAACGCCAAGCTCTCCCCAACCCCATGTTTTTCCAAAAATATGTATTCTGAAATGTCTAGCCTGGTCTTGGAACAATCAGATAAATGTTGAGGTCTGTTGCACCTTTAAAGAGTCAATGTTCAACAGTTGGTTACTTTAACTGGAGTTAACAAACAGTTCAGTTTAAACACAGCACTGGACTGGATGAGATTAAAAATAAAACAAATTTAATTATGGAGTTAGCTTTTTTAAGTGAGTACAAGTATAAGAATTAAAGTCGGAAATGATTACAAGAGAAGAAAAGGAAAAATGTTTTTAATAACTAAAATTTTACAAGATAAAGTACAAGGTAAAATCCTCACTATTTCCATCAAGTCAGCTGACCAAACTCCTGGGTTAGGATCTATCCCTCAAAGTCAAAGGGCTGGTACCTTTGTCTTCTAAGGGGAAAGATAGATAACATGGGCTTCTTCTTCAAGTGATGTCCCTGTGGGTGCTGCACTTTTGGTGTTCGTGCATCCCTGTGCTTGTAATTGGAGATTTGTAGCAGCAGTGCCCCAGTTGGGTCGCATATACATGGTCCCTGTCTTGTGCCGTTTTAGGCGGTTATCTCTTACTGTGCAACCCACCCTCATCCCCCAGTTTCTTCTCTGCTGTCTTTGACTCAAGTCAGAGCACCAGCAGCATCTCTTTGGCTAATCTAAATAGTGTAGTTTTCATTAGTTAGACTTAGTTAATAGTAGTTATAATTTGTTCTTTTTATACCCGTTAATTATTATTTTAAAAAATTGTTGTTCCTCAACAATAGAAATTTAGGTTTCAGTTGTAGCTGTTAGAGTTCTTTTTCCCTTTCAACAGGGGGAGACACTCCCTTAGGGGCATGCCCGGTTCCCTGGATTTTAAATGCTGTCTCGCCTGCAGACTCTCAACACTAGTCTCAGAAGTCCTTACCCTGCCACAGTCTAAAAGCTCGAGCTAGAAAACCGAGAGACCTGCAACTTAAACTCCTCCTTATGGAGAAGACCCTCAGACTGGTGTCTGAGCCAGAAGCAAGAACCCCTCCTGGTTAGAAATCTCCATCTACAGCCTCTGACAGAGGTCCGTCTTTCATGGCTCAGACTAAGGAGCAACCCCCCATGAAAACTTCAAAGAAGTGGCTACAACACCACCAGTATAGGAATCTGCCAAGAAACAGTGTTCCCCAAATCGGCAAACCAATGCAGTACCAACCGCACTGGCTCTTTCCACAGCCAAAGTTGCGGGACCCTCTGGTACCATGGGTACCACGAGACCAAGAGACCCCAAACAAGCTAACTCCAGTACCAGCACTAAGGGGAAACAAAAATCCCATGCCTCGGTACTGACGGAGCCAACCAGGCAGCTCTGCAACACCACAGACCATGCTGCTGCTTTCTGCAGTGGTGTGTGCACCGACAACCACTTCACAATCCTCAGTACTAACCTCCAGCCATTCCACGGTACCAACTTTAGCGGCACCTCAGGAATTCCTGCACAATAAAGACTTAATGGTCACGTCAACACCTGAGTCTCCCATCCTCATACCGAGGTTGTCCTGGTACAGACAGTACCGAGTACCATCACCAGTCCACTTTGATCAGCTCCACCATTTTCAAGTAATGATGAGGATGAACCTGAGGAGGAAATATGTTCTTCTCACCAGTCTTCTCCAATCCACGTGCCCACCAGATCTGATCCACCATCACACAGGGCTTATCATACTGGACCCAAAGAAGGACATCGGTGCGGGCAGCCATTGATGCCACCAGTGCCCTTTCCACCCCAATGGGCTTATTGGAATCCATGGGCACAATACCCACTGCAACATCATAAACCCCCCCAGCTCACTCAGAGAGAGCACACAGCACTTGCCCTCACATTTGGTACCAGGATCATCAGAACCCACTGAGGACATCGCTGAAGAGGAAGAACAGACCTCTGACCAGGAGATGGTTCCAACAGCGCTTTTCCTAATCTTCCCCTGATGACTTCATTATGCCACTCCCTCCCAATATGGGTGACGACTTTAAACAGTTTCAGGATTTATATCAGAGAGTCGCCAGTTCTCTGAATATATCAGAAACAGAACACGAACTACTGAACATCTTACAGATGGCCACTTCATCTAAGAATGCCTTGCCCATGAATAGCACCATTATGGAACCTGTCAAAATAATTTGACAGACCCCAACAATAATTCCACCAACTTGTAAGAGGTTTGACACAAAATACTATGTGCTGGTGAAGGGAACAGAATTTCTGTTCTCACATCCTGCACCAAATTCTCTGGTGGTGGATGCAGTTCATGAACGTGGCAGACAACAACACCCCAAAAACATGCTGTATGAGAAGGACTGGAAGAGGCTCAACCTCTTTGGCCATAAAAACCTATTCCTCAGCGACTTTTCACGTCAGAATTGCCAATTACAAAGCATTGCTGGTGAAATATGACCACAATAGCTACACCAAACTTTGGAGTTTATGGAATGTATTCCTGAAGAGAGAAAAAAACAGTTTAGGTTTCTTATTTCAGAAGGGCACCTTATATTCAGAACAGCATTACAAGCCACTCTGGACTCAGCAGACATGGCTGCAAGATCTGTAGTCATGAGGAGAGCATCTTGGCTCCATCTCTCTGGATTTCCCACGATGGAAGATCTTCCATTCGAAGTTCCAAAGCTCTTTGTCACCAAGTAGATGAGTCCTTTCACACACTGAAGGATTTTAGGGTGATGCTGAGATCCTTGGAAAACTATACACCTAAAACCAAGAGAAAACAGGAAAAATATTACACACCACAAAGATTCTGAACCACTCCCTATACACAACATAGACAATATGAACAACAAGACCATAAACAGAGGCCTGCGAGGAGATAGCAACCTCCTCCTCAAACTGCCATGTCTCAATCGACATCCAGACAACAAGTTTGAAACATTGGTCAAGGACCTGAGAACCCCACATCTAATGCTAGAACCATCTACCATCTCCTGACCATTTAGAGATTGCCTGATTCTCTTTTACCCTATCTGGCAAACCATCACAACAGACAGATGAATATTAGAGAGAGTCAAGAATGGATTTTACATCCCTTTTACTTCCTTTACCTATCCTCCTTCCCTTACGCCTCTCATGAACATCTTCTGCGCCAAGAGATAAATCACCTTATACACTTGAGAGCAGTAGAACTAGTACCAACAAAATACAGAGGGAAGGGCTTTTATTCACATTATTTTCCCACAGAGAAAAAAACAGGAGGGTGGAAGACTCATTCTTGATCTATGACAACTCAACAAGTTCTTAAAAATTCAATACTTCAATATGGTCACATTAGCTACCATCATTCCAGCACTAGAAATGGGGGGACTGGTTCTTGGTCCTCGACCTACAGGGTGCGTGCTTTCATATAACAATTCATCCATCACATTGCAGGTTGCTTTGTTTTACTCTAGGCCCAGATCACTTCCAATACAAGGTCCTACCGTTTGGCATATGCACTGCCCCTCGAGTATTCTCCAAAGGTTCTAGCCGTAATGGCTGTCTACCTACGCAGAAATGGAATCATAATATTCCCATACTTGGACGATTGCTTACTGTGAAAGCATCAACTCGATGGGAAGCATTAGACATGACCAAAGAAACAGTAGCTCTCGTGGCACGATTAGACCTTCAAATAAATACACACAAATGGACGCGAACATCAGTACAAGAACTGGAATTCATCAACGCTTGTCATTCCCTGGATGATGCCTTCCTTATCAAATATAATGCTCCCCTCTTATACGCCTTCCCTCCATTCCCCTCCTTGTGCGAGTGCTTCACAAAATCAGACTAGAACAGGCCACAGTAATTCTGATTGGTCCCACATAGCATCGACAAACATGGTTCTCTTACCTTCTCAAAATGTCAGTGTATTGACCACATACCCTTCATCTTCTCCCTTGTCTCCTTCCCTAAGACACAAGTCAAATCCTTCATCTGAACCTAGAAACTCTCCATCTCAAGATGTGGTTGCTCCGTGGTTACGAGGACCCGAAATGGCCTGCTCAGAGGAATTACAGAATGTCTTATTAAATAGCTGTAGAGCAACTACCTGACAGACACATCTATACAAATGGAGGCAATTTGATAACTGGTGCAAAAACAAACAGATCACACCAGCTTCTGCTCTCCTATCCCTGATACTGTACTCCTTACTAGAACTTATGAAATCAGGCCTCTCCATGAGCTCAATCAGGGTACGCATTTCAGCTATTATGGTGTTTCACCACAAGGTGGATGACCTGTACATTTTTGCACACCCAGTCACCAAAAGGTTTCTTAAAGGCTTCAACAACACTTACCCAGAGGTGAGAACTCCCATTCCATCATGGGACCTCAACTTAGTTCATCGGGATATCACCAGACACCCGTTTGAATCTTTTGGCGACTTGCTTTCTCCTCCACCTTTCAATGGAATTAGCCTTTCTCATCACAGACACATCAGCCAGACGGGTTGGAGAACTGGGAGCCCTGATGGCAGACCCGCCCTACACTATCTTCTTCAAAGATAAAATCACCTTAAGACTGCCTCCCAAATTTTTACCTAAGATTGCCTCTTTCATCTCAACCAATGAATCCATCTACAAACCTTCTACTCTAAACTCTATGACAACAGATGAGAATCAATCCTTCATACCTTAGAAGTCTGCAGGGCACTGGCATTTTATATAGACGGAACAAAATCATTCCGCAGGTCTACAAAATTATTCATATCCATCATTGAATGCTCAAAAGGAGACACCATATCTAAGCTGAGGCTTTCCAAATGAATTTCTGACCATATCTAATTGAGCTATCATCAATACAATCTACAATCTACTCCACTACCCTCCCTCCTCCCCCCTACTTCAGAGTTTTCACACTAATAGCTTGGGTGCGGAGGGATTCGCACAGTGCCAGATAACTGCCTAAAGCAGCGTGAGATGAGGACTACACCTGTGCAACCCAACCTCCAGATGAAAGTCTGTTTCCAAGTGTGAAGTAGTGTGATGGAGTACACCCCTGTATTCATTCTTTACACACTATTGTAATAATCGTACAAAGTGCTTTGTAAGATATCATTTGAAAATTCATAATATGCTGGTCAGTGTTGTCTTGGTAAAATATGGGTGGCAACATTGTATGTGAAGTTATAAGATTCCCCTTTATGACGTTATTAACACATGTTCCAAACCCCACAACCCTGCCCCAGGTAAAAATCAGGTCTGTCCAAGGAATGTGTACTTGCCTTAATTTGCCTTTAAGCAGTAAACAGAGTCATAAAGCAGAAAGGGAAAACAAAAGAAGTTCAAACAGGTGAAAAAATCAGCAGGGAATATCCTTCCACATAGTCTCTTTGTCTTCTGCGTCTCAGCTAGAAATGTTTTTCAAGAGGGGGACTGAAACTATAAAAAGGAGGGGCAAATGCCCCAGAGGACCCCTCTCTCCCTGCCCACCTCATTCTCAACACCTGAGAAGACAAAAGGAAACAGCCTTTGGACTCTGGGGGAGGGATCCTGACCTCAGAGTTTGGTCAGTAATCTGCTGGAACCTGTGGTGAGAAAGTTTCCTTTGCAACTAGGATAGCTTTGTAAGTAGACACTACTGAGCAATTTCTCTTTATTTTTCTTGTGACCATTTCTGACTTTACTTATACTCACTTAAAATCTCTCTCTTTATAGTTCCAGAGGGGTAGCCGTGTTAGTCTGTATACAGCAAAAACCACGAGAGTTCTGTGGCACTTTAAAGACTAACATATTTAATATTTGCAGGCATAAGCTTTTGAGAGACTTCAGCTCTCTTCTTCAGATGCAGTAATACAGAAAATAGGTAACACAGAGGCATCTTATAGATATCCAGGTGCATTGAGAACAATGGGGAGAAACTGCTGAGTTAGAAATGATCTGCAAACTTGACACATTCAAACTGGGTTTAAACAGAGACTTGGAGTGGCTGTCTCACTACCGAAGGTAAATTACTTTGCTCACCCATTCTCACCTCCTACTCAATGGTCGTCATTAGGTCTTAAGTACCGACTCCACCTCCCCCATCGTTCTTAATGCACCTGGATATCTATAAGATGCCTCTGTGTTACCTATTTTCTGTATTACTGCATCTGAAGAAGAGAGCTGAAGTCTCTCGAAAGCTTATGCCTGCAAATATTAAATTTGTTAGTCTTTAAAGTGCCACAGATCTCTCTTTATAGTTAATACACGTGTTTTACTCTTTTATCTAATCCAGTGTGTTTAAATTGAAGTGTCTGGATAACTGTTTAATGTAATAAAATGGCATATTATTCCTGTAAAGGAATAATGGGCTTAATATATTTGTACTGGCTAGGAAAGGGCTGGGCAGTACTGGATGTACATTTCTGGGGGAAGATCCAGGACTGGGGGTGTGTTGTGGTCACCCTGCAGTATAACCAAGGCTGGTGAAATTCAGGATGTACCTGGCAGGCTGCAGTTATACACAGACAGGGTGTGGCTTGCATGCTGCAAGGCTGTTTGTGAGCAGTCCAGATGGGAGTTCCTACAGCAAGGCATTGTAAGGCACCCAAGGTTGCAAGACAGTGGTGACACAGCCTTCCACTAGTCTGAATTGTACCCCAGGTATGTCACAGGTAGGCAAAATAGAGTCTGTCTTGAAGGAAGTTTCCTGCTGCTTTTCCTCTGGAGTTGTCTGCTAAAATGCAAATTTTTTAGTTCTTCAAGTGATGGTCCCTATGTGCATTCTACATGTGAGTGCGCATGCGTGCTATGCGCCTGAGTCTGGAAGTGTCCATTGACCCACACATGCATGGTGTATCCCCTTTTGCTCCCAACTGAGGGTATAATAGGTAGTGTGGGTCGACGCCTCTCGGTTCCCTCTTACCGCAGCATGGCCTGAGTCAGATCCCCCATTCCTTCACGCTTTTAGTTTTCCAAAGAGAGTGACTACTCCTCATTCAATGTATATAATTGTATGTTGTCATTTTAGTGATAGATAAATTAGTGTAGTTCTTCCCACATTTGAGGAACGTTTCACACTCTCTCCCCGGAGCTATGTCCCAGATTCTGGGATTTAAAAACTGTCTCCTGCCTACATTCATTCTCTGGGAGCGACAAGTACCAGAGGTTCCTTTACTGCCTTAGCAAGGCACACATCACAGCTCGCTGCTCCATCTGCAAGTCCTTTGTGTCCTAAACTCGGAAAGCTCAAGAGCTTCGCCTTCATATGTGTTGATGGAAGAAGCCATGAGACTGAGGGCTCACTTGGATGCAGGACTGGCAGAACCCTAGATATGGCGACCATCACTGGTGGTGAGCACCCTCTCCAAGCACCTCGCATGCCCTGGATCCATGGGCACCAAAGACACAGGACAAGTCCCGACATGAACGAAAAAACACTCTCATGGGCATAAGAGTAGATCCCCATTGTGGATTGCTCCTAAGTGCAGCATTTCCTCCCCAGGCAGGGCTATGTTGGGTGAGATGTGGTGCGTGGATCTGACTGGATCGGCAGCCTAGCTTCCATGTGTGGAGGGAAAGGCCAAGAACAAGTGGGATCTAATGGTACTAATGATGGCCCCGGTACCCATGAGTCTAGAACACTCACCAGCATGTGCACAACCCATTCTGCCAGTGCCTCTGCTCCTCCCAGATAGATTTTCCTTGAAGATACCTGGAGCCTTTGGGATTTCTAGAGGTGCATTGTGGACCTTGCCTTCCTTGTCGACAGATGAGCGAGCTGATCCTTCCGTATTCACAGTCTCCACTTTACTCCTCTCCAGACCCCTGTGCTGGAGGATAAACCTCTGCTGCTGGAGAAGCCCACTGTATTGCAGCTCTCTGGTACCCGCTATCCCCCCTGCCCTGGTGGCCGGAATGGTCTTTGGAGTTTGAGGAGTTGGAACCCTCATATTCTCTGGTGTCCCGCTGAAGACCCACCACATCCCAGGGCCCCTTCTTTTGGCCATATTGGGTACCCTGGGATCCCTATCACAGATGCCAGGCACCATCACAGGTGTCTTATTGACCATCCCCTGTTCGCCCATCAACATTGTCCCTCGATGAAGAAGAGGCAGATATTGAACTGGTACTGCTGGCTCCGCTGGTCCCCATGTCAGATGAAGCGCTTATTCCTCCCTCCCTTCTCTGGATGACTATCGCCAGTACCAGGATTTGTTCCAGAGGGTAGCAGCAGACCTGGTGATTTCATTGGACGCAGTCCAGGACCCACAACATAGCTCCTGGACATTCTCTAATCCCAGGGGCCTTCTTGGGTGGCTTTACCCATTGATGAGGCCATTCTTCAACTGGTGCAGGCAGCATGGCACACTCCTGCCTCCTGGGCCCCTACACCAAAGAGGGTGGAGTGGAGGTATTTTGTGACTGCAAAAGCAGATTTTCTCTAAAAACACTCTCTCTCTCTCTCTCTCTCTCTCATCCCCCCGTCCCGCCCTCCCCCCAGTTCTCTTGTCCATGCAGCAGCAGACTGGACATGCCAGGACCCACAGAAATCTGTTTCTCTTGTTAGAAGCTCTGAGTGACAAAAGATCACTTCAGAGAGCAGGTACCCCTTCCACCATGCGATATGGTGTCCCTCGCGGGCTAGTTAAAACTATGGACACAGGTATTTTCCAAAACAGATAACAAATTTATTGGGGGAGGTAAACAGGGTCACAATAAGAGGTTGGGTTGTACCCAAGGTCCCAGATATATGTTCCCAGGCCACCCAAGTGTCTCTGGTCTTAAACAGTCTCACGCTCTTTCCTTCACCAAGTGGTGTTGTCGTCTACGGTCAGTCTCGTCTGCTTCTCGTCCTGGTCCGCAGCTCGTCTGCTTCTCGTCCTGGTCCGCAGCTCGTCTGCTTCTCGTCCTCGTTCTAACCCTACCCTTCCTACAACCAGATCTTTTCTCACCCTCTCTCTCTCTCGCGTTCGCACTGCAGAGCGGCAGCAACCAACTGCCGTCAGACATGATGTTATATAGACTGCTTGGAATCCCCAAGGACTAATCCGATTACAGGGATTTCCCGCTCTAGCTGTGGGTCTGCACACGGCACCAAAAGCCTTTGCGCACGACCCTTGGGTTGTGCACACGGCACACAGCCTTTGCGCACGTCCCGTGAGAGACATGTGCTACTCTCTTATTGGTTACTTAACTCTATCTATGTAAATAACTACCAGGTATGATCTAACCTACTACTATGAACTATTGACCCCTTCAAGGCGACTGACAGGGGCTTGCCCAGTCAGGGGAGTCTCTACTGTCTACTATTAAACGAGGGGACTTAACTTTGTACAAGGGGAGAGGGGCAGTATAAGGGCTATGACACACGGGTTACACTCTGGTCAGGGCAGCAAGTGTATTTCTTGGCAGGACTACAGTTCCAGATTGCAAACTACCAGGCTTTACTAGCCAAGTATGATTTCAATAACTACAGCAGGCTAGCAGAGCTCAAGGACAAGCTGCCACCAGACCAAAAACAGCAATTCTAGACACTGGTAGAAGAGGGTCTACTGGTGGCCAAAGTGGGTCTCCAGGCCACTGTAGATGTGACCGACATGTCCTCTCACTCTCGAGCAACCGGGGTCATTATGCACTGGGATTCTTGACTACAATAGTCCAGCTTCCCCAGGGAGGTCCATAATACAGTCGAGGATCTCCCCTTTGAGCACAAGTTGTTCTCTGAGAAGATGGACAAAGCCCTTCATTCTCTGAAAGACTTATGGGCCCACACTACGGTCCATTAGTATATACACCTCTGCATTAAGACATAGGCAGCAGAGACAACCATTCTATCTGTGACCAGACATTCCCTACCTGGCTTACTATCAATGCCAGCAGGAGGTGCCACTCACAATGGCTGCGCTTCCCTGCCTCCACCACAACCACCTCTTCGACCCTTTCCCAGCAGCAGCCAAAACCTCAGTTTTGACATGCGGGTCGTGACCCGTGAACTTTCTCTGATGCCACCTATGGTGCCCCATATTGTCTTTGGAGGGCCGTCTTGCCCTATTCACCTACAGTTGGGGCAAGATTACCACAGACAGTTGGGTACTGGAAGTCATCTACCACAGATATTCTACAGAATAATTCCTCTTGTTCCCACTTCATTGACCCTCCCCCCACCCCAGACTTCCCTCAGGAACCTGTCCCATCAATTCGTTCTCCAGCAAGAAGTGGACACTCTGCTCTTCAAGGGGGCCATGGAGCCTGTTCCACCTCAATACAAGGGAAGAGGTTCTACTCGCCATACTTCCTCATCCCAAAGAAGGGCGGAGGGCGCTGCCCCATTTCAGAACTTAGGGTGCTGAATACCTTTATCAGAAAGTCCGAATTCTATATGGTAACACTGGCATCAATTTTACCATCCCTCCTGCAGGGAGCCTACACTACACTACGGTTCTCTGCCGTCTTTATCTCCTTGGCATATGGCCACCTGCACCTATCTGACATGCACATCTCCAAATGCATTGCCTCCAGGCATGGCTCCTCTCTGTCTACAGACCCAGCATGGACCACATGCAGACCAGAGTCATTGTTCCCTGGACCATGCTAGCCTGCCTCATATGGTGGGCTGATTCTACCAACCTCATGATTGGTACCCCCTTCGCCCCTCCCACATCACAGGTCACCATCACAATAAGCATCTCCCTGGCAGGTTGGGGAGCTCAGTTGGACTGCCACATGGCCCAGGGAATGTGGACGCCACAGGAGGCCAGAATGCATGTAAATGTGCAGGAGTTCTGAGTGGTCCATTTAACGTGTCAGGTGTTTCTCCCATTCATTGAGTCCCTCCACATTAAACTGCTTTCTGACAGCATCGTGGCAGTGATGTACATCAACTAGCAGGGAAATGCCAAATCTTCCTCCCTCTGCTTTGAGTCCGTCTGCCTTTGGATCTGGTGTATCAAAAACTATGTAATGCTTCAAGCTATGTACCTCCCAGGCATCCAGAATTCCCTGGCCGATGTGCTCTGCAGGACTCTCCAATCATAGGTGGGAGCTACACAAAGCCATGCTACAGTACTTCTTTGAGAACTGGGGCATTCCTCGGGGGACCTCTTTGCCACTCATGAGAACAGGAAGCTGCCTTTCTATTGTTCCAGAGGAACAATAGGAGAGGAATTGCGGGGTGATGCTCTCCTCCAGTGCCTTTCTTTCCCCCGGGGATGACACCTTGGTGTTTATGCACTCCATCATTGTCCTCCTCGTGAAGGGTTTACTTAGCACTTTTCCACTAGTACTGAAGCCCACACCTCTGTGGGACCTTAATCTCATCCTCTCCACCCCCACAAAGCCACTCTTTGAACCATTGGCAACATGCTTCCTTTCCCATCTCTCAATGAAAGTGGCATTCCTGGTAGCCATAACCTCGGCCAGGTGGATCAGTGAGCTGGCAGTCATGATGGCAGATTCCCCCTACACTATAGTCAATGGGGACAAAGTGTCCCTATAGTTCCACCCTAAATTCCTCTCAAAGGTAGTGTCAGAATTCCACCTAAACCACTGCATCCACCTACCTGTTTTCTGCCCCAAACTGCACGCCTCCCCACTGACAGGGTCCTACACTCCCTCAGTGTCCACCGTCCACTGGCTTTCTATCTTCACAAGATTCGATCTTTTCACATAGCCAAAGCTATTGTTATCAGCTATTGCTGAATGGTCCAAGGATCAAGCCCTCTCCTCTCAACAAATCTCCAAATGGGTCTTGGGCTGCATCCATGAATGCTACAAACAAGCTGGCGTACCTCTGCCTGATAGAGTCATGGCTTACTCTACAAGAGCGCAGGCCACCATATTGACCTCTGGGGGATGTGTCCAGGCATGCAGCTACCAGGCAGTCCATTCATTTGTTCACGATGCACTATCCCATCGCCCCAGCGGCAGCTACGGACATGGCAGTGGGCCAGGCTGTGCTGTGAACTGCACTTCCTTACACCCATCTGATCACTGCTGGTGCGTCACCCACATGTGGAATACACATAGGGCCATCACTCGAAGAAGAGGAGGTTACTTACCTGTAACTAGAGGGTCTCTGAGATGTGTGGTGTCTATCTGTATTCCATTACCGACTCTCCATCCCCTCTCCTTTGGACTACACTCCAAGATAGGAGACTAGATGGTGTCAACCTGCAATAACTATTATACCCTAGGCTGGGAGTATGAGGGGATGCACCATGCATGTGCAGGTCAATGCACACTGCTAAGAAACACTTCCAGACTCAGGTGCATGGCACGCATGCGCACCCATGAGTGGAATACAGATAGGGACCACACGTTTCGAAGAACCTCCAGTTACAGGTTAGTAACCTCCTCTTCCTGCCTTCTCCCGTGTAACTGAATGAGTGTTAGACATGTGATTGTCAGTTTCCTCCCTGGATGTGATAATGTGAGGTTTGCCTTCATCCCTTGTTCACTTGATGGAGCTGTTTACCTGATACATAAATACATTCTCAGTCTTTCAAAGTACTTTGGAAGTAACTCCCCAGGTGAGGAAAATATGTTCCTTTCCTAGGGTGTGGTAATTCCTGCTTGGCTGACAAACACATCTTAATAATTACAATTTCAGTTTATGTCCATAACTTTGCTTCAGTTGCTTGCCACCTATGTTAGGTGTTGTTAATATTCAGTGAGTCATGAGCTGTTCACTGACACCTTGTGTGACACTTATCAGATACGGTTCATGAGATTAAAGAATGTGGGTACATTTGAACTGGTTAAGCCATCTGCAGCTCATTGTCAGCCGCAACTCATACCAGATATCTGGGTGTTTCCTGCCCTTTGCCCTTGGATTGTTCTTAATGTCACAACGGACAATTGTTCAAATAAGCTAAGGCTCTGAAGGTGGTTGTGCCCATCCATTAGAAAGGCTTGTCCACTAATTGGTGAAGTTTAGCACTTGTATAGTGCTTAACAATAACTCTCAAACCACTGCGACAAGGTGTTAATCTCTACTGTAGTTTCTAGGTTCATAACATGGATAAGTGGCTTGACTAGTGTCATAGAAAAACTCCACATTGAATCCAGGATAAGAATGAAGGAGTCACTTTTTCTGCAGTATATCTCCTCTTATGCTACTGAACTTTTCCCCCCACCTCTTCACCCTCATTTACAGCCAGGGTCACTTATGTGTTAGTTATACTGGTAATGGAGGTAGCTGCTCTTTGTGCCTTTGAAAAATCATCCTTTTTACAATAGCACTACTATATTGTTTTGGGTAATTACGTTAGAATATTTCCTTAAGGCATTCCAGTATTTTGTTTTGCAAATGAGGGAGTGGATGATTGTGATCCTAATGTGTTAATGAGCTAACGTTTATTTAATGGAGCTAGTTTTGGAAGCCGTTTGGTTTCTTTGATGTCTCAAATCTGTTTTTGATTTAGTACTAACAAAGAGTAATAGCTGGATTATTATGTGAGGAGAAATGTATCAGCACTAGCTAGATAAGCCTTAAGTAAAGCTGACATTTACACATTTCTGTTTTGGAATTTTAGAAGTCAGTATACAGATGATGTTACTACATAAGTTATAGCACTTTCCAAATTTCAGGTAACACAGGTAGGAAATATATATGGGGACCACTGACATGCATCCCCCTTTTGAAGTGAAACACAGCCGCTATTTAACAATACATAGCAACACTATGTAACAGTTTAGGAAAGGTAATGAATAATATTGTATCCAATTGAAACTGCAGTGGGAATCTTCTGTTGGCAGAGTGTAATTGTTCAACTTGGAATATGCAGTGTACAGTTTTAGAAACAGCAGATTTGATAGGAATATGTACAAATTCTCAAGGGGAAATTTGAAAATATAAAGCAAGATGAGTCTGAGTAATTTGACTGACTGTTTTAGTTCTAAAGATTATTTTTAGTTAGTATGTCCATTCAGACATTCATGGGTTTGGTGTTCAATGTGGTAGATAACAGCTCGAAAAACATGCTATTTTTAATACAGTATCACTACAAAATGTTTTCCCCCCCCATTTAGGAAGTTACAGTATTGCAAATGTCTTGCCTTCAGCTCCAGATATGGCTCAATTTAAACAAGGAGTGAAATCAGTGGCTGGAAAACTTTCTGTTCTTGCTAATGGAGTCATGACTTCTATACAGGTTAGTAAATTAGGAAAGTAAGACATATTAAAAATAACAGAGTAGATATTGAAGTCTTGTCATGAGGGTTTAGTCACATGACTCCTGTTACTTAACTCCTTTGGGGAAAAGTGTTGATTTTTTTTATAAGATGTAGTTGAAATTTCAGAGAACTCTCATAACAGATGGTAAAATATTTAAGGCTTTTCACGACTTTCCAATTAATAATTCCCTTTTCTTAGAGAAGTTTTCCTGTGTACAGATGAGACTCTTAAAATGACTTCAGTTTTCCTTTTCTTATAGTAATTGAGTGTGCATTCTATGAAGCAAGTTAGTTGTTCATGTCCCATTTTAGAGTAACTAGTAGTAATTTAACTGTTAGGCTTTTTGTCTCCATAACTGACCTGATACATTTTTATATCAGAGAGTCCTTGGACAGAAGAATCAATATTTTTTAAAAAAAGAGACACAAACTTAAAACCCTAAATCCATACTTAGGCACCTAGGTAAGAGGCCTGTTTTTCAAAAGTGCCAAATGCCCATCAGTTCCTGTTGAGTTCAAATTTCATCTTTGAAATCAGTAAGCTGTTGGGTGTTCGTCATTTTTGAAATTCAAGAGACCAATATTAAGCTTTTATTTTTTAAAATCTTGGCCAATTTTCTACGTGGTGGCTTTAAAAATTAAACTTTCCTTACTTTTAATGAATATTATTGTATGTAATATATCTTGCCGTGGAAGACATGCTATGAATATTTTGTTCTTTTCCCTTTTTTCTAGGATCGATATAGTTCTTAACTGCTTGGATATCAACATAATTAAGAACACTAAAGAAGACTTTCTCTCCAGATATGCCTGTGTTCACATTGCTGATTGAAATGAAAGCTACCTTTAAAGCTCTAGAATATTTTGCAAGTTGTTTTGCCATTTTTGTTTACCATGTTACTTTCTGGTTCTTGGCATTTTTTTCACTGTCACTTTATTTTTATGTAGCAAAAACCTTGTAGTAACCTGTTACATCACTTACACTTTTGTTCTTTTATAGTGTTGTATCTTTCAGTGTCCTTAGTGTTATAGACAGTACATTTCTCTCTCTCTCTTTCTCTCTCTCTCTCTCTCTTTTTTTTAAGTTGGCTGTGGGACAGAGAAGAAAAAGGTAGATAGATGGACACTTACATGGAAAGATGAGACTTACTGATCTGAATCTCTATAACTGTAGTCATAAACCTCAGGTGCCACATATACACACAGATTGGCTGCTGACATTTCTTTGTGTCCTGTAGAAATGAAATCTTAATTTAAAAAAAAAAATACATTGAGACGGTATTTAGTGTATTATAACAAAATATAGGACTTGATTTAGACCTTTGCTTGTCAGGAAATAGAAGCTCTGGAAATTCATGTTTAGCATTAAAATGACAGGGGAATAGTTCCTTTAGAGCATTATTTCCTCTAGAAAATCTTTTGCTTAGCGGTGAGGTATGAGATATATAAATACTCAGAGTATGTAAGGTAACAAACTTAATTTTGTCATGGGATCTATCTATTTATTCATAATTTTGAGAATTATATAAAAATTGCAATATAGTCTCATTAAGTGCTTTTAAATGATCAGTATCGTGTACAAAATGAACAAAATTCAAGTATGCATAATTATAGGGACAAATAGAGTAGTTTAATTAAATATTTAGTTTTGTTAGGTATTTTAGTACAATCTTTGTTTTTTGATAAATTACAAAATATGTGAATAAGAAAATATAGGGGGGCTGTGTTTTAGACAGCTTGGAATTTGCCTTTGACAAAGTGTATTGCAAATTTTGTGGATCAAAAAAAAACCCAAAATGAGTTTCCAACTGATTCTGTTCAATTGCTTTATTTCTTAAACAATTCTCAAATTTGTAAACTGCTAATACCTAATAAAAACAATTGAAATCAATTGTATTTTCATCATGTACATGTATGCTGGAGGCTAGTCTTCAGTTTTCCAACCGACCTTGCATGTTTGGTCTCTATACTGATGCTGTGCTTGTTGTTTGGAATTAGTCTTTAATTAAAATACAGCGAAGTGCCTATTTCATAGGTTTGCTTTGTTTGTAAAGAACACCACTGATTTGGGGGTTAGATCGAGGAAGAAGGGAGGAACCTACAGTCCTTGTAGCTTTATATATTAAGATTTTAATGTAGTGTCCATATGTATCTTCATTTCTATCTAACTGACCAAATTTGATTCAAGTTCTTTAAATTTAATCTTTACTTGCTGCTCTGTCTGGTACATCCTGATTTAGTAATCTAAAAATCCTCTAGTTTTCATAAGAGTTGTACACAGCTGGACTTCAGTTGTGGTTAACTGCACAGCTTTACTTTAGTAGACAGTATCATTGTTTCTTTTCTCTCCTTTATTTTTAGTAAAGAACTTCCTGATGCTGTTAAGAAAGGAAATGGGTGGAGGTGGATTTTTGTTTTGTTTCTTATTAAAATTAAAGAGAATCTGACTCTTTGGAGTTGTGTTCCAATTGGATCTGGGGCCAAAATGTTCAAAGTTAGGCACCTAAATAGATGGACTGATTTGTTGCTGAGTGCCCACCGCACCCATTGACTTCCATTGGAACTGCCTGATACTCAGCCTTTCTGATAATCGGGCCATTTGTTTAGGTGTCTAAAATATATATGGTTTCCTGACTTCAGGCTTTTGAATATAAATGTTTTAGCCTGATGTCTAGGTACAGAAAACTTGAACTGATTCTCTAAATTCCATCTCATGCTGTATAAGGAAATGCCATATTTGAAACACCCATGCATAGATATCAGTATTGAAGAGATGTCATTACATGAACGTTGTTATTCACAGTCTTAGTTCCATTCCTGCATGTGCTGTGTAGAAAGAACAAATCACAAGTGGAAAAGACAGAGAAATTATAAATAAGGATAAATGCAACCATAACAACATAGGTAATGTCCATCAGAAAAAAACTCTGTTATCTTAAAAGCAAACACATACCATAAAAAAAAATCTGATTTACACTCTTCCTGAGAGTTAAAAGAAATTAGGTTGATTTGCATGTTTTGTTCTTGACAAATCCATGCTGACTTTTCCTTATAACCTATCCTTTAGGTGCTTACAAATTGATTGTTCAATAATTTGTTCCAGTATCTTTCCAGTTATCAAAGGTAGGCTGACTGGTCTATAATTCCCTGAGTCCTCTTTTTCCCCCTCCCTTGTCCTCCATGAATTCTGACACATAATTACTGATGGTTCCAAGGTTGTTTTAGCTAGTTTAAGTACCTTAGGGTGAATTTCATCAGGCCCTGCCAATTTGAATAACCTAACTTGTTTAAATATTCTTTAATCTGTTCTTACCTTTGTTCATGTCTCCCTTTTCGTTAATATTTTGTTAAATATCGGATCAAAATTAACTTTTTTAGGTAAGATTGACACAAAGTAGGCATTAAACATTGCAGCTTCTTGATTACATTCATTATTAGCTCTACTTCCCTACCAAGTAGTGGACTTATATTTTCTTTCATCTTTCTCTTGCTCCTAATGTATGTATATGATCTCTTCTTATTTCCATTTATGTCCCTTACTAGGTGTAATTCATTTTGTGCCTTAGCTTTTCTAATTTTTTCCCTATATGCTTGTGCTATTCTTTTGTACTCTTCCTTATATAGTTATATATAAGTTATATATATATATATATATAAGTTTCCTTATATAGTTTGCTGTTGTGCCTTAATATTAGGCTCCTGGAGAAACTGTCAGCTATCCTGAACTCCTTTTGCTGTTAGATTTTCTTCCTATCGGACCTCACATACCAGTTCTGTGTTTAAAGTCGGCCTTTTTAGAGTTCATTATCTTTATTCTGCTGTTTTCACTCCTTCCTTTCCCTAGAATCATTAAATCTATCATTTCATGATCACTTTCACCCAAGTTGCCTTCAACTTTCAGATTCCCTACCAGTTGATTCTGACTAACAGGAATGAAGTCTAAAATGGCTATCCCCTGGTTGCTTCCTCCACATTCTGTAACAAGAAGCAATCCCCAGTACATTCCAAGAACTTCTTGGACATTGAGTGTTTTGCCATATTACTTTTCCAGTGGATATCAGGGAAGTCTCTCATTACTACCAGGTCTTGTGTTTTGGATATTTCTCTTAGTTCTAGAAATGGCTCATCAACCTTCTGCTCCTGATGTGGTGGTCAATAGTAGACCCCTACCATGACATCATCTCTGTTTTTCCCCCATTTTACCTTCACTCCGGGACTTTCAACTGATCTGCCTCTCACCTCCTTCTGGACCTCAGAACAAGTGTATATATTCTTGATGTATAATGCAATATCTGCTTCCTTTTTTCCTTGCCTGTCTTTCCTGAACAAGCTATATCACTCTGTACCAATATTCCAGTCATGAGATTTATTCCAATTGTCATAATTTATTTTATTTTCTAATATGTCCAGTTCTTCCTGTTTACTCCCCATTCTCCTTGCATTTGTGTACAGTCATCTAAGATGTTGAGCAGATTCGTCCATAGCTTTTCGTCTTGTTGCTCTTATGACCCTATTGTAATTTTCATCCTCCCCCCTCCAACATTTAGCCCTCTGTTAAAGTCACCTTTTTTTATCCCTACCTGTGGACTTCTGTCACCTGCCCCCTTTGAACCTAGTTTAAAGCCCTCTTCACTAGATTTTTGAGTTGGTGTGTGACCCCTTCTTGCTCAGGTGGACCCTATCTTTCTCCAACAGTGCTTTCCTGAATCAGGGCCTTGAGTATTGACATTTAAATTGTCTTTAGGTCTGAATTAATTTAGTGAGATAAGTGAGGCATTTAACACTTCTGAGCTATTGTTCAATACTGTACAATACTGTACTCACCAGATGGCATTGGATCAGTTTACATTGAGATCACGTTTTTAAAAATCTTTACAATCTTGTAGGATAGAAAAAATTATGGATTAACAGAAATTTAGATACAGGAGCCAAACACTTTGACAAAGGATAGATTCTGCAGCAAATTACATGGTAAGAGAATTACAGAATACTTGGGGCTCTGGTTTTCAGAGATTCTCATTTTCATTTCCCTTCACTCAGTGGCATTTTTAGTTAAATCATAACCCTACAATATATAAATCTATAGGACGTTTTCAGCACTATACTTGTTTCTTTTATCCCAGGGCTGAGCCATAATATAGCTGTATGAAAAGCTGAAATATCTAAGATTTTTCCCCTCAGCTCTATTCCTTCCTCCCCTTGCCCCCCAAATTCTATACCATTGGGGGTGGGGGGAACGTCACAAAAATGAATTTCCATTAGGAAAAAGAAAATAACGTAACTCCCCCTCTATTATAAGAATCCAGCCACTGATGTTTTGTATAGAGACCTTATGTTGTCCAAAGTAACAAAAGTCCATCCTGTTTCATAAACACTTTTGTGAGAGTCAGCAAAAGTTGAAGACAGATAGATAGGTGCAAACTGGCCTGTTTTACTCACTAGAACTTTAACGGGTCTACAAGCCTCCTGATAATATCACGTACAACAAAAAGATGAAATATTCTAGAAATGAGAGGATATTTACAGTCAAAATCATTGAAATGTGTTTTGATTGGTTATTGTTAATGAAAAAAGGATGTCCCCCCCTTTTCTTGGATGTTATCTTGGTGGGCAGTGCATGGACTGGAAGGAGTCAGCTTTGCCATCATGGCTGCCACCCACACTATCTCCTGGGATCATGGAATCCCCTATGACATCACTGGGCATTCATCCTGATCCTAAAGGAGGGGCTTGACTTGACCAGGTCAGAGAGAGGGAACCTACGATCTTAACACCTCTGTTACGGGAGAAACTAGGGACTTTACCCTGATGACCGGATCTATCACTGGGGACGGACTATAAGAATCACACCGCTGGTGTTCCAAAACAAATGAGAATTTATTGTGTGACAACTTGGCAAAACCATTGATATCAAGAAACAACAAAAGGGGATGAACCCCAGGTCCCACGATCACCAAATCAAACCTTGGTCCCCACAACTCACTATAGTCTCACAATTGTTCTTCACTCTGCCCACAGAGCGCTGGTCATGGTCTGGTCTAGCGTCTGCTTCAGTCCCAGGTCCGGTGTCGTCTGCTTCTCTTCCTCGATACAGGCTGTTCTCAATAATCACATGCATCCTCCCCACACTGCGACTCAGATGGGCAGCCCCCCTTTAGGAAGCTGGGTGTCCTCATATGCTTTTTGGTTCTCTCTTCGAGTGATTGCTCATATGCATTCCAATTTAGGTGTGTGTGCGCCCCGTGCACAGATTCCCGGAACCTTTTTCCCTTAGCCTGCCCACAGGGCCAGCACAGGCGCCCCCTGGAGTGCCGCGCTCATGTCGCGGTATAAAGGGCACTGCTGGCCCCGCGGGTCCCCAGTTCCTTCTTTCTGCCTCTGACGGTTGCTGGAACTTCTGCCCTTGCTATTGCAAGCAGCAGTCCTTAGCCTTCTTACTATAGTTTAGCTTCTAGCTTCAGTTCGTTGTTGTTATTCAGATTTAGTTGATCGTACGACAGTTCATTACTGTCAATTGCCCTTAGGGGTTCTTCGCTGAGAACCATGCCGGGCTCGGCTGGTTTCAAGAGCTGTTCCATCTGCTCCAAGCAATTTGTGGTGAGTGACCCTCATGACCGCTGCCTCCGGTGCCTCGGAGAGCAGCACCGCAAAGAGAAACTCTGGCTGACGGAAAGTGAAAGGTCCTGTTCCTTACAGGTCCAGCAGATTCTGCTTGGTAGCAGAAAACCCTCCACACAGGTTACATACCGAGCTAAGTGGAGGCGCTTTACGGGTTGGGCAGAAGCTAGGGGTATCGCACCAGCCTGCTCACCTATACAGGTGATCCTGGAGTACCTCCTATACCTTAAAACCCAGGGCTTAGTTCTGGCATCCCTGAAGGTACACCTGGCAGCTATTTCGGCTTTTCACCAGCCGCTGCAAGGGAGGTCACTGTTTTCCCACCCCATGTCGGTTAGATTTTTAAAAGGGGTGGAGAGGATGTTTCCTCAGGTCCGAGATCCAGTCCCCCCTGGGATTTAAGCCTGGTCCTCACCATGCTGACAGGACCTCCCTTTGAACCCATGGCCACGTGCTCCCTGTTACTCCTCTCCTGGAAGGTAGCGTTCCTGGTGGCCATCACTTCCGCCAGAAGGGTCTCTGAGATAAGAGCCCTAACTTCGGAGCCGCCCTATACGGTCTTTTACAAAGATAAGGTTAGGTTGAGGCCCCACCCAGCCTTCCTTCCTAAGTTGGTGTCCCAATTCCACTGTAACCAAGACATTTTCCTCCCTGTGTTTTTCCCAAAACCCCACGGGTCGGGAGAGGAACGGAGATGGCATTCGCTGGATGTCAGGAGGGCTCTGGCACACTACCTGGAGAGGACCAGACCCTTCCGTAAATCGTCTCAGCTGTTCGTAGCTGTGGCAGACAGGATGAAGGGCTCTCCCGTCTCCGCCCAGTGGATCTCTTCTTGGATCACGTCTTGCATTAAGGCGTGTTACGAGCAGGCGAAAGTGCCTTTACCGGGAATGGTGATGGCACATTCGACTAGGGCCCAGGCCTCTTCGGCAGCCTTCCTGGAGAACGTGCCACTGCAGGACATCTGCAGGGCTGCCACCTGGTCATCAGTTCACACTTTTACATCCCATTATGCCATTGTCTAACAGGCTAGAGACGACGCAGCTGTTGGCAGAGCCGTATTGAGTAGAGCTGCTCGTCAGTGACTCCTACCCGCCTCCATGGGTATGGCTCCTCAATCACCTAAATTGGAATGCATATGAGCAATCACTCGAAGAGAGAAAACAAGGTTACTTACCAGTAACTGTTGTTCTTCGAGATGTGTTGCTCATATCCATTCCAAACCCACCCCCCGTCCCCGCTGTCGGAGTCGGCAGAAAGAAGGGACTGGGACCCGCGGTGCCAGCAGTGCCCTTTATACCGCGACATGAGTGCGGCACTCCAGGGGGCGCCTGTGCTGGCCCTGCGGGCAGGCTAAGGGAACAAGGTTCCGGGAATCTGTGCACGGGGCTCGCACACACCTAAATTGGAATGGATATGAGCAACACATCTCGAAGAACAACAGTTACTGGTAAGTAACCTTGTTTTCCTTAGGTTTCAGCCAATCATATGCTGGGATTCTTCCCGCCTTTGCATTGTGCACACGGCACTAAACTATGCACACCGCCCACTGGGTCAGTGCACCCGACCCTCTAAATCCTCTAGTTTCCCGCCTTTTTGTCCATCTTTGGGCAGACTTGCCCTTGTTGGCATTCTGCCAAGCATCTCTGCTTGCACTTCTCACAACCCGACTCCATCTTGAATAAAATGGAGTCTGGCCTGGTCAGGCCTATGAGGGACTTATTTAACTATCTACACAATCAATATTCTCCCAACACCTCCATCTGGAATGTGAGATTTGCATTTCTGCTGTAATCCCTTCTGTTGGGTGTCATTTCCACCTGCCACCTCTCATTTCTTCTCTTTCTTTTTGCCTTCTGTATCAAAAGAGTCTGGCTTAGTTAGCCAAGACAGCTCCATCTTTTGCAACACTGCTGTGACCTATGTTCAGAGAGGCAGCTAAAAAACAATGCCTTAAACCAGGGGTGTCAAACATCCGACCCGCAGATCAGATACAGCCCGCCAACCTTTTTGGTTCGGTCCCTGATGGCAGCGTGCGCTGCAGCGAGATCTCGCGGCACTGCGCTGCCGCCGCCAGAGGGTACAACGCTGCGAGATCTTGCGACAGCGCCCGAGATCTGTGTACTCTGACGGCAGCACGTGGAGCACTGTGTGCACGAGACACAGTGCTCCAAAAGTGCCTAGTATTTCAATTTATGGTATGTATGGCCCACTTGAAGTACATTTAATTCAAATCTGGCCGGCCATAGCAAATGAGTTTGACACCCTTGCCTTAAACAGCCTGATGCTGGTTCAAATTTGCCAGGTCTTGGAATGGGTGATGAGATCATGTTCTGGCTTGTTTCTCCAGCAGCAAGGTTGTAAGTGAAAGTTAACACCAGAGACAGAAGCTGGTTTTTTTGTCTTTGCAGTTCTTTTCTCTCCCTTCTGTTGTGTTTGTCTTCAAGGAAGCAGGATTGAATTAAGCAACAACAAATCCCAGCTACCTAAACTAACCTTTTCCTTCTTCACCAAAAAGCATAGTTAATACCATCTAAAACAATGGCTCCCAACCTGGGGTACGGGACCCCCTTGGGGTTGGGGGGGAGGGTGCCAAAGATTACAGAGGATCCATGAGGCTTCAGTAATATTGAGGTCATTTAGCCCCCCAAGCTCTGTGCTGGGTGCAGCAGCCTTGACCTCTGCACCAGCCGGAGCGGAGGAGCAGCCCCCCCAAGCTCCACGCTGGCCAGTTGCAAACCCTCATCCCCTGAGCTCTGTGCCAGCCGGGCACCTGGCCAGAAAGGAACAGCCCCATGCCGGTGGAGGCCTGGAACAGCCTCGGCCAACTTGCCAGGGCCTGCCTCCATTACCCTCAGTCCATGAGGGACTGAAAGAGGCAGGGCCACATGGGGTATGCAGTGGTGGCTGCACCAGGGATGGCTTAGCTTCTTGCTCAGGTGAAAGTAATTTATTATTATTTATGTAATTTAGTGTTTTATCATTATATGTATTTTGTTTACGGCTGGTGAGGGGCAGGGCGGGGGGGGGCTTTACCTAGTGTTAACTAGTGAGGCTTTCACTCAGAAAGGTTGGGAACCTAAAAGACTGTCAAACAAGGGGTTTTCTCTGTAAAAGATTGTGCAGCTAAAGGGAATAAAAATATTGTTAAAATAAATCCTTACTTAACACTTCAAATATTTTCTTTTTCATTGTTTTTTTTCTGCTCTTAATAAAAGATTTTTAATGGTGGTAAGCTCTGGACCATACTCAATGTTGTAATAGTGAACAAGTGAACAAACCCTTGTTGGGCCTGAAATACATCCCCTTTTCAACACAACAGGTGATGCTAAGAACTATCTTTCTGTCTTGCCTACACTCTCTAACTCCCTCTTAACAATGCAGTTCCGCTTTCATGGTTGTGGTGGCAACAGAACAGCACTTCTAACTACCCAAAGCCTCAATATTTTAGAGGCCATTCTGAGGGCTTGCAAGTCTCAATTCTCTAAAAGCAAGTATGTGCTGAGCGTAGTCATCCTCAGGAGTCTGTCAGCATCGCGGCCTGCTTCCTGTGCCCCCAGCGCTGCTCCATCCTGCTCCTGACTGGAAGGTAGAGGGTGGGGGGATTTGTGGTACAGGGCAACCTAATCTCAGCTCTGCACCTATTTGCCTTCTGCCAATAAGGAGCAGAAGGGGCAAGACTGGGGACCACATGGCTCCTCTCAGAAGGAGCTGGTAGCATGTTTACACACTCTTGGGGCTGCAGTAAAGTCAGGTCTGAGGGTGGTGTCACCTACTAAGGCAAGGGCATCATTGGAGGAGGGGAACAAGGGAGAGACACTTTGGAGAAGACCTGCCACAGATGATAGGGAAAGAATGAGGAAAGAACCAGATTAGAGGAGCCCCCGCAATGTGTTGAAAAAGGAAAGGAGTGTGAGGACACTCAATGGGGAGTGGGAGAAGGCACGAGAGACTGGAAGGGAGATATGCCCCCATTTAAACGTAAGATGGGGGAGCAGCCCCCCCAAAAAAAACTACCCACCAAAGGGTCTGGAGTAGGGAAGATGCACTAAAGATGATAGCAGTCTGTTTGGTCTGCCCAAGTGTCTAAATGTAGGATTAGAGCTGATCAAAAATGTTTTTTTGCAAAACACATTGATATTTCAATATTGTTTCCATTTCACAGGATTCAAAATAGACTGAATTTCTATTTTTTGTGAAATTTTCCACATTTTAATGGATATTTTTGCTGAAATATTATCTTTAGTTTTTGAAATCATGTTAAATTTTTCATTTACCAAAAATGGGTTTTCTACTGAAAATGGGGTACTGTTAAACAATTTTTTGACTTTTTTATCAGTATTATTTTCAAAATCAAAGAAAATGTTGCAAAAGATGGGAACTACATTTTCTTTTTTCAAAAATTTTGTTTCTGAAAAAAGGCCAGTTTTCAAAACAAAATCTGTGCAGAGCATTTTGACCAGCTCTACTTAGGATCCTTCTCGGAACCAGATGACCTGTGATCCTTTGGGAGTCTCCTATTTTACACGTATGTTTGTAACACTGGTGTGTCTGTGCAGTCCATTTGTTGTGATGGAATACTGTAATGAAATATATGAGTCTGAGGGAGTGCTGATTTGAGGACTGGTAGGAAAGAAAGTCTTTAAGAACAGGTTGGAAACTAGAGATTTTGAAGTTGAGTTAATTTAAATGTATTAAATAATCAAGATTGCACCAGAATGCCCTCACTTTAATTTCAAAACATTAATTCTAAACTAATGATGCCTAGCATGGAGATATTGGTCCTCAATGGTTGGGCTTCCTGAAGACTATCTGCTGGCTGGAGCAAGGAGGTGTCCATTTCAGGAGAGATCTGGGGCCTGTTACTAAAGATAAGAGATGGAGAGTTGGAGGGTGCCTGGGGTCTCTCAAAAGATATGATAAATGTGAATAAACTCGGAGAAGCATTCAACCTTCATTAAAGGTTCACTGATTGCTAAGTTAAGCCATTCCCTCAATCAGATAGGCAACATGTTTGGTATGTAGTAAGTATTTTTAACTGTGTGCAACACTCCCATGTAGTTGCGGTTTGAGCATTTGATTTGCTATGTACGTTAGCTGCCAATTGAAAATGAACAGGTTTTTCTTCTTTTTTCCCATTATGTTGATTATCTATTTCGGCTTCATTTTCCAGTAATACATAATCTATTTATAACATTTACTGCTTGCCTTGCATGTCTTTTCCTCCTGATCTTATCAAATTTACCTGAAGTTGTAATAATTCTTTGAATAATGAAATACAAATGTGAATGATGCATGAAGGTCCAAACCCCTGGGTAAAATCTCTGGTCTTTCTGAGATGTATAGTTCAGAACTTTGATAGCATGGAAGTGAATAGAATGCATTTTGTGACTGACAGTGGCTAAAGCAGAATTCTCTGTTTACCTTACAAATAGTAACCTGCATATGCTACCCCTTTTTATTTTCAGCAGCTGATTTTTCTAATGTTGAAAGACACCTTGCAAAAAAATCAGGAAATTCATGAAAGCAAAGCTACTGTGTTGATGCAAAGCTGCAACAGAAATCAGTAATGAAAGGGTAAATTCAGACCTTTTTATAAGCAGGTGCAACTCTAATAGGGTTTCAAAGGGAGTGTTAATTTGCAGCACCTGATCCTGCATCAGTAAACAGCTGCTGCAGAGCTTAACACATTAAACACTTGCCTTCATACTAATCCATGCCTTAGTGTTTAGATAGTGTAAATGCAACTTCAGTTCACAGGAAATAATCTGAGTTTCCCAAACTTTTGGATGGTGAATCATCAGGAATCATAAAGAAAATTAAATCAATTCTTCCTGCTCACCTTCCCAACTTTGGATGGGTGAAATCCTGAGTCCACTGAAGTCAATTGCAAAACTCTGATTGATTTCAATGGGGGCCAGGATTTCACCCCAGGTGATGTTAAAGGCTTATATTTTACATCTTCCTAATATACCTTCTCTCCTTTCATATGTGTTTTGTTGAGCAGTGGAATAGGTAACAAAGTTAACGCTTAAAGTATCAGCACTGACCTCTGAGTTAGAACTCATTGAAATAAATGAGAGAGTTCATACCCCAGAGATATTTTTAAGCTCTCTGCAACCTCAGGAAGGCATCATTGCAGTGAATACATGCTGGTCATGTTTTTGTCACAACCATAACAATTACAGACTAACTTTATATATATATAAAGGAAGCATAGTTCTGGAGAACACTTTGAGAGCTCTGTCCAGAATCAGGGACACTTTGGGAAATGCAAATCTCGGACATCCATAGGGTTACATATATATATGAATATGGCTGACTATACTTCTGGGGCTCAAACAATAATACTCATTTGCCCAGTAGAGTTGATAGAATTTGGAAGTCCCTGTCTCATTTTTATAAATACAGCTTAAATTCAGATTCTCTGGTATTACAGGAGCTGCCTTTGAATGCGGAGAGGATTGTACAATATCTCACTCTAGAATCATGCTGGAAGAATACAGACATCATTAGTCATGTGAAAGTCAAAGGGAAAACACATGTAGGCCTCAGTATTACTCCCATTTGAGGGCCTAATCCAGCTGGCACTGAAATCTGGAAAGCTTCTACTGATTTCAGGGAGAGTTGGATCTGGGCTTTAGGCAGTGGTAAAACTGCCTTTTTCTCCAGTGGGAGCAGCACAAGGTTTATAATGTGCAATGATCAAATGAATCCAAAAGTCATAGTCTTTTTAGTATAATTATATATAGCAACTGCTTAGTTGGCTGTTGGTTGCAGCTGAAAAAAATTAATCTTATGCCTCATAGATGAAAATGTGTTAATGTTAAGAGTTTAAAAAGGCACCAAAAAGTAGCTTATGCCCAAAATAGAAGCTCTTTGAGTGCTTGCCCAAACAGATTCCCGTCTTGGTGCACAGTGACCCACCGGTGCAAGATTGAATTCTTTTTGAATAGCAGCATCTGCTGGGGCCACGTCTATGCTCTGGGAGCTCTTGCGAGTACATTAGCTAAGGGCATAAGGGATGGGGGGCCTCGACCATCTCTCTGTTCTGTATTGCCAGTGGTGCAAGATGGAACCCCACAGTATCCATGTCTCTCTGCCTACAGCGATTAGTTAGAGCTATTATGTAGATAAGTTTAATTAAAACCCTTTGATATGAAGAAGAAAAAAAAATCTTTTACTTCAGTTCAGGACTTTGACAGGATTACTTGCCCTATGCCCCTGTACATGGGCCTAAATGGCCAAAATCAAATCTACAGGATTCAAGATTTGCTTGTCCTCCAACACAGAAATGCATGTCAATGCCAGACATTCAACATGCTTCTTACGCCTAGAGAAGGACATATACACTGCTCAGTGTACAAATCTTTCTCAAAGTGCACACTGAAAGCTAGAGATGGTGGACTTCTCCCCTAGACACATTGGTGTGGCCATCTTCAGATCCTGGCAAGTAACTTGACCAACCTACTCCACCCAGTGAGTCACACTCCACTAGTGCCCCAGCAATCCTTGATGTCATTCCAAGCTCCAGGAACACTCAGAAGCCCTGCTCCTTCACAGCTCTGGCAACAACTCAGGAAGTGGGCCATAAGGCACAGTGCCCCAGAGATCAGAGAATGCACCAATCTCCCTCAGTCAGGAGACAAAAGACCTCCTCCAGGGCTCCATGTACATCTAAAGCAAAATTGGCACTGATGGTCACTTCCCACAGTGAGCACCATGCTGCTCCAGTACTGCTCAGGGGGTGGACCGCTCTCTGCCACTTCACAAGATGGCTTCTTACCAGTGGCATTGACTTAGAGAAAACCAGCATTGTGTAGCATGTAAAAGTGATGTTTTTTCATATTAAAGAGAAACGTGCTAAAATGTAAGGAGTGAACAGGTTTTGGGGCCTAAATTTAGCCTTGGCAATAATGAGGCCTGTTAAATTGAGGGTGAAATGAAGTAAGACAGCTCAAAGGCAAGTTAGAGTTATATTAGGACATCACCTCTGCTCACTGTAAACATGTTTGGGCCTAACTAGTTTTAACAGGCGTTCTAGGGGAACTCTTCGTTTTGTAAGAATGCTTTCTATATTGATAGTTATTGAAATGTATGCAGTTAATTAAGATGGTGTTTAATTCAGCCTGCAGGGAGTAGAAGGCTTGTTAATTATGGTAGCAGAAGTATAGATATGATAAAAGGCAGGCTTAAGCTAATTAATTTAAGGGTGTTATTGTAAATGATTATAAAAAGGATAGCATGCTAATTTTAGATCAGCATGCTCATCCACCATCAAGGTACCATTAGAGAAAGGATTACAAAGGGACTGATCACCCCTGGCTTCACCATTTCATCTTGGAAAGTGAATATGAAATGTAGTTTACGCTTATACTGTAATGTCTGTTTATTTAAAATAAAATAATTAGTTGAAACAAAGTCTTTGAGTGACACAATGAGTGATATAATTACTGTTCTCCACTAAGCTAAATTTAACTGTAACTACCCTGAGGCTTGAATTTCTAGAATATAATTTGGTTATTGGTATTATGCTTATTTAAAATACTAAATAAAAACATTTAAATCAAAGGTTACAATCAGCACCAACTGTCGTCATGACAGTGGCTCAAAGGCAATAATGTTCTCATTAGTACAGATGCAAGCCTCTTTGGCACTCAGACAATTCTTGGCACCGGCTATCATAGCCATGAGACCAAGACCAGTATCTCTGACATTGGACAGGCTGAGTGAGGTGATATACAGATGATTTCTCTATAATGGCCATAGACTTAACTAGACAGAGGATTCCAGACTAGTGTGCTCCACCAGTGAAAGAAGAATTCCCTCTTTTCAGCCTCTTCAGGGGAATGTAGCAGATCCTCTGTGATGCTGTCTGGTATATGAGTGACCATTTATTATATTATTCATATCACTATTGCAAAATTGCAATAATTCGTATGAGACATGTCAATTCAGGTACCAGTGGAAAGGTTATAATTATAATATTGTTTGTGTATCCATAATGATAAGTTATGGATGTGTGTGATATATCTGTATCCAAACACTTGTGCTGTGCTACTGGGTCACACCCCCAAGGCAGATTAGTGTCAGCATTGATGACTCATCAAAGGCCACCACCTATACAAAGAGCCCATGGAAAGAAGCCAAGGTTGTGTCTATGAGTCATCAGGATACATAGGGAGATAGATGCCTGTGGTCAGGGGGCTGCAAGTGCTTTTCCCTACCCAGATGCTGTGAACTTGTTTTGAAACAAGCCACATGGCAGAGCAGAGACTATAAAATACAGCTGCACCATCTCCATCTTGTTTTCATTCCTGCTTTCTACCTCTGGATCAATTATTTTACATCTGAAGCGGTGAAACAAAGGACTGAGACCCATCCAGGTATTGGATGTACTCCAGAGGAACTGTACAAGCCTGCAAACTCCACAGTTCTGTTGAGAATCGGATATATATGGACTTTGAAGTCATTTGTATATATCTAATTGCTTTGATCATTTAACATCTCTTTTCTTGTTTGTTTCTTTCCTTTTATAAAAAACCTTTAGTTCTAATCACTAAAGGATTGGCTGGCAGCGTGGTATTTTGGTAAGATCTAAACCAATATTGATCTGGCAATGTGGCTGACCCTTTGGGGATCAGGAGAATATTTTGTTAAAGGGAATAGAGTGTAAATAAGTTATCTCTTTACTGGACCTACTTGTTAATTGAGAGCCAGAGACTGAAATGCAATAAAGGGGGCTGTGTATTTCTTGTTGTGGCTTCTTGATAACCAGTGTGGGGATCAGGAGCACTGTTTGTGACTGGTTGGTGAATCTAAGTGCAGTGTTAGCCACCAAT
This sequence comes from Emydura macquarii macquarii, assembly GCF_026122565.2. Taxonomy (NCBI): domain Eukaryota; kingdom Metazoa; phylum Chordata; order Testudines; family Chelidae; genus Emydura; species Emydura macquarii. The sequence continues at coordinate 8,720,800 of NW_027132342.1, read as the reverse complement.
TTGGGAGAATCTGCTCTCCTTTTTTGCAGCACATCTTGACCATGGCGTTTTCAGGTGGGCTACCCTCGGCAGGCCCAGGTCACAGCCTCCTCACCAGAATGTGACCCATCCCCACCATGACTAACCAAGTGGAACATGGACAGACAATCTAGGAAGGCATCACTAAGAAGCACCCACAATTCTTTTGGATTGAGAGGGGAACCCCCATGCTGAAACCCTCCCATATGCCCTCTTCCCCATCAATACCCCTACCAACAAGGCCCTATTAGTCTCCATGGGATATCAACCCTTTATGTCAGGACACCAGCTCTCCAAACCAATATCACACTGATATAACCAGCAGATCCAGCCAGTTCTAGCACCTGCTCTGACACATCATCAACTGGTGGCAGGAGAGTAAGAGCTCAGTGGAGATGACTTCTCTCCTGGCCACCCACAATCACTATTTGTTCTTCCTCATCCCCTGATGAGACAGCCAACCTTCTGTCTACAGCCATCTAAAATAAGTTTTTCAGGATCTGATGAGATTAGTGGAAACACTTGGGTATCCCTTTAGAGATAATCCAAGAAAAGCAACATAAACTATTATTTGCACTGTTGTTTTAGCCTTGTTGGTCCCAAGGTAGGTGAGGTCATATCTTTTATTGGACCAATTCTGTGGGTGGAAGGGAGAAGCTTTCAAGCTTCAGAGACTTACTTCTCAGGTCTGGAGAAGATACCAGAGTGTCTGAGCTAAATACAAGTTGGGACAGAATGTTATACATAACAGATTCACACACGCTATTGGAGGCCATTTAAAATGAAGTGAGCAATTAAGGGGTTAGCAGGCAGTAGTAGGCTGTGTTACAAATTGTAATGTGCCATAAAACCAGAGAATCTTTTAAGTTCATGGCTTTTAGTGTCCAGCAAAGTTATGAATTTAAGTTCCCAAGCTCCTCTTTTGAAGGCGTGCAGGTTTCCTTTGAGAATGAGGACTAAGAGGCCAGATATGGAATGATTGCTTTGTGAAACGTGTTTGTCCATGGATAATAGAATATTTTTGTCTTTTATCATTTTTCTGTGTGAGTTCATTTGAGAGTGTAGCCATTGTGTGGTTTCACTCACATAATTGTTGTTTGGGGCATTTAGTACATTGGTGGAGGTACTTCACATGTTACGATAGGCATGTGTAAGCCCCATGGTTCTTGAACGGTGTGTTGTGAGGGGTACTGACCATCATAGCAGGAGAGAGATGTCTGCCTGTTTTGCATCTGTTGTTCTGGGAGAGTCTGGTGCCACTTTGAATTGATGTGCCCTGGTCTGTGGGGAGTTTGTGGCTGATGAAGTGGTTGGAGGGTTGTTTGAAGGCCAGAAGAGAGAATTTGGAAAAGATTTCTTTCAGGATGTGGTCCCCATTGAGTATGGCTTGTAATTATTTACTGATCCCCTGCTTGGTTCTAGGGTGGGGTGGTAAGTGACAACTAGAGGTGTGTGGTCAGTGGGGTTTTTTTCCCTGTATTGAAGCAGATTCTCTTGGGGTATTTGGGTGACCCATTCCATGATGTGATCTACTTCTCTGGTGGAGTGTCCTTATTTAATGAAAGTGGTTTTAAGTGTGTTTAGGTGTGTATCCCAGACTTTATCCCTGTTTTATTTCAGAGATGCTTGGGCTGTGATTGCCTCAGACCAATCTCACTACCAGTATAGAATCCTGCCCTTTGGCCTTACCACAGCACCAAGAGTATTTTTCTAAGGGTTTTGCTGCAGTGGCAGTTCACCTAAGGAAACCAGGGGCCTAGGGATTGTCCCTGCATCAAGTCAGACTCCATACAAAAGACTCTAGAGCTCTTCACTTCCCTGGGCCTCAGCGTCAACAAAGACAAATCCACAATAACCCTGATGATGCAAAGCACTGAATTTATAGTGGTAATGTTAGATTCCAGGCTACCAAAGGTATACCTACTTCAGAGATTCCAGACCCCAGACAATGATAGATGTCAGAGGGCAGCTCCAAGCATGTCTCACGATGCAAATGAGAACATGCCTGAGTCTTCTGGGGCACATGGTGGTGTGCATGCCTGTCATGTAACATGCCATACTTCAAACTTTTTCCATAGCAAGGGTGCCTAAAATCAGTATCTGCCCAACAGACACAGCATGGACAAGGAGGTATCCTTCCCCATAGAAGTTCTGTCATTATTAGGTAGGTGGACACAACCAAAACAAATATGCAGAGAAGTTCCATTCTCTAACATCCCTTTCATTAAAGACTCTAATTATGAGTGTCTCCACTCAAGGGTGGAGAGCAATCAAGATCAACTTCAGACTTATGGAAAATGGTTGCTGCTGAAGCCTTCCTCCACACCAGCATACTAGAACTCAGAGCAATTTGCATGGGAAGCATTTCTGCCTCTTCTTTGGGGGCCTCACAGTTCAAGTGCTTACTGATAACACTATAGTGATGCATTACATCAACAGAAGGAGCCAGGTCTTCCCTGCTATGCCAGCAAGCCATACGTCTATGGATGTGGAGGATTGTAATGGGGTGTACAGGCCCCACATGACAAAGGGGTTAAGCCCATAATCCTGGCAGTGGAAGTCACTCGGGGTGGGACACGGAGCAGGAAGGACACATGGTGGAGGCTCCCATGGACACTCCACAGAAGCCAGGCCTGCACACCACTATACCTGCTACTGGAGTTGGGGACCCAGGAAATGCCTGGATAAAGGCTTCAGGAATCAAGGTCGGAAGTGGCCCAGAGGGAAGGCTACTGAATGGCCTTTGTAGAGACAGTGCGTTTCAGCTGGATCCCTGCTGTCATAGTCTCAACCTCAAGTCACTGACAGGACCCTGGGCTGGGACCCAGTAGATTATGGAGGGTCTGGGTCTCCCTCTCCTAGCCACCACCCATCTTCTCTGGTGGTGCCTCTTTACACTGACCACCATGTTGCCCGGCTCTGGATCTAAGGGCTGCTGCTGACTCTGGCCACTAGGTCGCTTGGCCCTGAACCTAAGGGCTGCTGCTGACTTTGGCCATTAAGCCACCCGGCCCTGAACTTAAGAACTGCTGCTGGTGCTGACTATGAGCCTCCTCCATCACTGCCCCCTTTTGGGCAGTGGGGTCTGTGTCCTGCAACAAAGATTCAGCATATCATCCCATTATAGCTCTCCATCTTCCAGGGTTTCAGAACACCCTGGCTGAATGCCTCAGCAGAAACATCTCTGACCATCATAAGTGGTCCCTCAAGCTCTTGTTCCCCCACCTTCCCTTCCACAGATGGGGCTGCAGGGGCAATAGGAGGCAATGATTGTTTTCATTTTTCTGAAGTGGAAATTGACTTTCAAAAATTTGGGAAACAGTGTGTTAGTATATGTGAATCAGAATGTGAAACCAGTCCAATTTCATGGTCAAACTGAGTGAAATGAAAAGAGGCAAACAAATGGTATAAAAGGTGTAAAATAAATGAGATTTTTCTCTTGTGTCAGGTTTAATCTAAGATTCTGTTACTAACACAACTAAGAATAAATGTTTTAAAATATATTGAAGCAAATTAATTCCTGGTATGAATCCATTGAATGGAGTTACAGATTTGGCCCATTAACTATTATCTCTTCTGTGTCTCTTTAAATTGGTGGTAGGGTCTTTGTGAAACATATGGCAAATAATCCAGACGGGTTACAGGTGGTTTGTTAGAAATACTTAATTATTGTGGGTGACAGATTGGGGGATATGTCTGTCTCAATTTATGAATTCCAGTTTGTTTCTGAACACCTCCTATATTTCAACTTCCATTTTGAACGTAACCTTTTCTGAACCAAAAACTTGGCACCCGGTGCAAAGACTGTTTCTGGGGATCAGTGACAGAGCCATCAACATTGAATGGCTCTCCTCTTGTGGTACAGTGGGTTACAGACAGAGCCGTTGACTTTGAATGACTCTGCCCAGAAGCCAGTGGGGGCATGGGGCATGGAAAATGCCCGGCTGAAGAGCAGGGAAAGGTGTCACAAGCGGTTTTAAAAAGAGAAGTGCTCTCTAAGTCAAGGAAGCCATTTGGTCACCAGAAACAGACAACCCGAAAGGAAGAGTGGAGGCAGGAGGAACTTTGCCACCCTTTAAGGACTTGGACAAAACCCAGAAACTTACAAAAGGGGGTCACATCAGACTGAGAGGCGTTTGTAATTATCCATAGATCTGTAACTCTTGTGCTTCTCAAGAGTAAATGGTGATGTATAAGAAATTCCTTGCCTAAGCTTATGTTGCCACATTTCCCTTGAAGGATGTTACTAGGAAATTGGAGCTTCATCAGCCAGATTGACCCTAGGTGGAATGTGCTAAGCAACTGGGCGCTTGGGAGCGCTGAGGCACTGGTTCCAGGGTCTAGGTGGCAGACTGTATTGTTCCACTACCCAAAAAGGGTCTGCACCTGGCAGTGTGCTTTACAGACCCAGAGCTAGGAAGAGTGGTTAGTCACGACCTGGATCCTGGGGGTTAAAAGCATGCGGCATTCAGCAGGTAGATTCACTCACAACAAACAATCTGTTCTAAGAGCTAGGTTTGTAACTTGGTGTTCCAACAGGTAAATGATCCCCCAGAGTCAATAATGAATCGATTGGAAATAAATGAGTTTAATTATAAACACAGGAGTAATATAGATTTTTAACTAGTTATAAAAGGACATAAAAAACAATTAAGCACAAAACATAAACTGATATAAGAAAGTATTAAACAGGCGACTAACTACAAAGACCTAAACTAATATTAAACAGACAGTGGTTCCCTGACCAGGAATCAAACGCTGGTTTTCCACGTGGCAGACAGGGACACTTACCATTATGCTACAGAGACAACTAGTTGCTTGTAGGAAACAGAAAGGGGTTACACAGACTGTTAACTGAAAAGCACAGAGGCAGAAGCAGTTAACTACACGAGGGAATGCTTTCACATAGAGATTTCACAGACAATGAGTTAATTACAGGGCACAGAAGGGGGGGGTCAAACGGGCAGTTAACTGCAAGAGGCAAACGGGCAGTTAACTGCAAGGGGCAAATGGAGTTTAAAACAGAAACTAAAAGAGAGAGAGGGTTAGCGGGGGAGGGGGGCTGCTTTCAGAGCAAGCTTAAAACAGAAACTAAAAGGGAGAGAGGGCCAGGATCTCACCAGTCTCAGAAGGAAGAGTTGCAACATGACACCCAGAAGCAAAACAGCAACACAGAGCAGGCTTACATGTTCACGCTGGGAGTCCGGAGCGGGAGAGAAAAAGACAGGCCAGCTGATGGGTCTGGCAGACGGTGAGTTCTCTCCTTGGAGCCTGGGGTGTGCCCCGGCTTTATACTAAAGGCTTCAGGTGGCCGTGGTTACTCCTGATTGGAGGAGAGACATTTGAATCAGGGCAAACCTTTGGCTGGGAGGTGAGCCGACCGTTAGGGTGGCTGTGCTACAGGTCACATAGACAGCTGCTCCCAGTCACCTGGTCAGTTTCAGGAGGAGCCATGAAATTGCCTAATAAGGTCAGTTTCAGGAGGAGAGAGCTAATGGCCTAATAAGGTCAGGTTGAGGTTTTACTGATGCACCAGGTGGGTAGGTGGGGGCGAGAGGTGGACATATCAGGTACTGTGTTACAACACTTGGAAACAATATAAACATGTTATGTGAAAAGGAAGTTCCAGTTAAAGAAAAACATCTCAGGAAACAGGAAATTTTTATCTTGGAAGGAAGAAAGATGCCTATTAATAGAGGAGAAATGTAAGCAATGTACTTTTCAATCAAGTCCTTATGTCATAATGTGAGGCAGAAAATCTATAGTAAATGAGGCAGGTGAGGCTATCTCAGACCTGTGGTGATGGAAAAGTCCCGTGTTAAATAGAGTGTGCAAATACCACCCAGCAGTACAAGGTGACTCATTGGACAGCTGCACAAGGACTGGAGAATTTATGAGAATAATTTCATGTCCATCTCACTGGCTTGAATCCAGCCTGGGTTGATGGTGACTGAGAACTCTTATCATTTGAAGGCTATATAATGGCTTACATGAAAGTAACTGGATCATCAACCTAGGTTTTTATACCACACCCATTTCCATTGTACTTCAGTGCTTCCTCTGGAGGTTGCATACATGTTGGTAGTCTCAGTGGAGAGGCCTGAATGGAAGTGGAGACAAAATTCCTCCCTCTCTCTCTCTGAAAGGTGGTTCCTTGCTGAGGGCTGAGCAAGCTGAGGGACATTTGCACCGAGGATCCCTGCACACTGCGAATGATTATTAGCATTCACATCATTTTACACATGATTAGAGCACCAGGAAGACCGCTCCATTGTAACTTTCCCTCCCCTGCATTCCTCGGACAGCCAGGAATTACTAACGTCAGTGGTGTTTAGGGGGCTAAGTTAATCACCATAACTGGCAAAAATTCAGGGCTGCCAAGTGTCATGCAATCACACACTCCCGTATGTCTCCCCCCTCTAGCAGAGCTGCAGGACAGCAGTGAGCTTTGCCTACAGTTCTGTCTTTTAACCAGCAGAGGCCACAGTGGCACATCCTCGCCTTGCTCCCTACCCACAATGGATCAGCACAAGGAACAAGTAACTGGGACTAGGAGAAGGTGGCTGGTTCAGCAGCACAAGATGAAGTCTGATATTGGCCCCAAGCTCCCTCTTGCCTAATCCACCTGCATTAGATGAACACCCCAGCCACCCCCAGTAAACATCCAGCCCCAGGAACCTCCTGCCCCTCAGCATCTTCTTCTCTTAGCAGATTCAGCACCCCCTAATCTCTAGGAGCCCCCACAGCTGCCCAAACACCTGCTACCCTCACCCTGGAGTTCTCTGCTCTCCAGGAGCCTCTGGAACACTGCTACTCCGCATCAGTACCAACAGTCCAGAAGCTGCCCCACAGCTACCTACTCAGATTCCTCCACAGACACCTTCAGGCATTCATTTATCTGCAGCAGCATCCCCCGCCACTACTGTGGCAGAGTGTCTTAACAGGAAGCTTAATTTAATGTTATAGGCAAACATGCAGATAATTGCTATATAATTTGCATAAAGTATCACACCTGGAGCAGAACAAAATTAGGTACAAAAGTCCTGTGCTGGCTGGTTCCACTCAAGAACCCTGCTGTGCTCTCCACGTCACAATGCTCACAACAGAAAACAGGTCTCGCTTAGTTTTGTTTGTGTCAACATCATTGGCTTTCTTGCTCTCCTAATCTTGCTTTGTCTTCTAACACCAGTTCTCTCCTGCACACACAAAGCCAATGCTTCCAGTGCAGGTATCATTATTTGCATAAAATAAAAGCTCTTTCGCAAACATTTGAGTAGAAAAAAATATGGCCACACAAATGTTCACAGAAAATCAAAATTAAAAAGCTACGACTGCAGATGATTTAAATCGCTTGTTGGATTTAATGAGCCTGTTCATAAATCAGTGTTTCCACTATGTGCCCAGCTTCTCTTCTGTGGTTTGGCACAGTATCTCTTTGCAGTCAGTGGAGATTGCCTGTCTCCATATATGCCGTGTTTTGAATTTTGTTCCTTTAAGGATCTTTTTTTTGGTCTGCTTCTACTTAGCTAAGTAACGAAGCTGCAACATTTGCTTTTTCTTTTGAAATGTATTGATTATAAAGGCCCATCAGCTAACAGTTGAACTAGGTCAGATTTGCAAAGGCAGTTTGGGTTAGGGGGATAGAAAATTATAATGTTTTGTCATGGCTGCAATTAGCACCTACTTCTCTTATTGTGGAGTGTTGAAAACTGTATTAAAATTGTAAGCTATCACTTTACGTGCTCAAGGGCTTTTTTCCCTGGTCCTGCTCAAAGACTAGGAGGCTCTGTAGGGAAATGTGTAGGGGGATCAGATGTCCTGATTTCATAGGGACAGTCCTGATATTTGAGGCTTTGTCTTCTATAGGTGCCTATTACTCCCCACTCCCAGTTTTGATTTTTCATGCTTGCTATTTGGTCACCCTAGAAATGTGTGATCTGGGCCCAGCGGAAGTCAGGCTGCAGAAAGCCAGCCTCTGGTAAGGTTGGGTGAGTTGTGCCTCTCTGTTTTAGGCAGCAACCTGCTTTATCTCTTTGTTTTGGCATTCTTTTGTATTAGTCTGAATTCTAAGAACTAAAGTAGTGTTACATTGCAATCTTCCAGCACGAGTTTTTATGGTCTTAACTAACTTCTGTGTGTATGCCCCCTTTCCCTATCTTGTTAATCTCCCCCCGCAAATCTCTTCTCCATGTATCTCTCTTCCTCCTTGCCATTGTACTCCCATCTCTTATTTCTGCTCTCACATTGTCCAATGGCTGCTAGTTGTATATCTGTTTTCTTTCCCAAACATATTTCGTTCCCTTAATTACATCCCCCCTTTCCCTTTGTGTTGTCATCCTCTCTGCCTCCTTCTCACTCCCTCTTTTCCTGCAGTCCTTGCTGTTTTCCTCAACTTCAGCCTGTGCCTTGTTTATTTCTTCAGCTCCATTTCTCTTGTTCTTTTCACCATCTTGCCAACATCCATTTTTTCTTACTCCTAAACATATTAATCACCTGTCATTTGTCTTCTACACTGCCTGACATCCTTTTAAGTGGTATTGCATTAATTTTCCTATGGGTTTTTTTTTTAACACTGCACCCCAATATGCAGTTACTATATTGCTAAAGCGATGGCTATGGAAAGTTCTGTGGATCCCCCAGCAAAATATGAATGTGAATAAGCAAACAGACATACACTGTCCAGAAAAGTGGCAGTGAAGCGTCACTGGATGTGACTGTCACCAGGTCTTGTGGAGACAGGAGAAAACAGGCAGCAAGTGGGTTTCCTTAGAATTTTAAAGTTCATATGCTCACTGGAAAGTGAAGGCAAGCCCTGGAAACCAATATAAACCCTGTCTGGAAAGTCCAAGTGCAAGAAAAGGTCATCTTTGATCTAATGTCAATGCTACATGAAGCTCCACAATGGTCCTGCAAAGGATCTGCAAACTTCAAACACGAGGAAATGGCCTGAGAAATTTTTAGAGAAGTTGGAGGGGAAAAAAATCCTACAGTACAACATGTACTAGTCTGGAAAATTAAAATAGAACTGTGATCTGATAACCATTTAATTGCACAGTCATTTCCTATGCCTCTTCTGAGCGACTACAGAAAAATCCATAGTGAATTATAAGTAATAGGTTGCTGCCTAAAGAAAGGATCCACTCACTGTGACTTATTTTAGTTTTCTAAGCATACAAGAGCCATGTGAAAAATAAGGCTCAATTCTGCAAAGTGCTGAGTGCTCTCAACTCCCATTCTCCTTTGGTGAAAGCTGGGGGTTACCCAGGGTGGGATGTGTGGATTTCACCTCAGGCTGCAAAGGGCTCAAAATACCTCACTGCAGCATCTTGTGCCAGGTGCTGCCATATGTCTAGTTGGCATGTGTGGATAGCACACAGCTACTCATGTTCCCCAGCTAGATCTTCATGGTTTGCGGCTCTTTTCTTTAAGTTTTTCTTCTATGCTACTAGTGGTGGCTGCCACTTTTTCACGTGGCCAAGGGGCACGCTGTGTATACAGGACCTGATAACTTCAAAGTGGCTCAGTGCAGGCATAAGGGTCCACTCTTGGGTGTGTTCACAGCTTTGGGTCTAATTTTGTAATACGCGTGTGGATCTGCATGCCCTTTTTTACTATCAAATGCAGTACATAGCACTAAATATAATTAAATAGATGCTGGTGGTGTGATAAGGTATGGCCAAGTGGCTATGAGAGAGTCACTGAAGGCAGATATGTAAGCCTCAGAGCCCTGTTCCTGGCCAGCTGGCAACGGGTAACCTTAAGCAAATGAGACCACCCAGGGCTAATTCAGGGCCGCCCAAGACCTATTAAAAGCTCTTGCTTCAGTCAGAGTTTGGAGCTGAGAGAGTTTGGAGCCAGGAGCTGAAGGAAGCAGAGCGATGAGCAGGAGCAGGAGCAGGAGCGGACTAGGAGGACAGAACCACAGTAAGGGGAAGCTGCCACTACCAGGAGGGTGGCCACTAAAGCCCAGGAAAGGCAGCGTGGGAAAGCAGCCCAGGGAAAAGACTAACAGTTTAGGTGCACTAGCAGCAGGAGGCTGCTGCCGTCAGGGTCCCTGGGCTGGTGTCCGAAGTAGAGGGCGAGCTTGGACACCCCCCACCGGCCGCAACCGGGATGGCCAAAGCTCGCCCCAGAGAAGGGGGGAGACCCCACAGGCCCCATCTGTGACCATAGGCTATGACGAGGGCTGACCGCTGAGGGAAGCGCTGGACCCAGGGGTGCCGGGCGACACCCCATCAAGCACCTCACCACAACTTGTGTCGGGACGGATCTCAGCAGTTCAGCGGCCAGCCTGTCTGCCCTTCCACATGGCAGATGTGGTCAAGGCCTTAATACAGGCCACGGTGGCCCAGCAAGAAGCTACCAGGGTCCAGGCGGCCGCCCAACAAGAAGCACTGCGGGTACAGCAGGAGACGAACCAACTGCTAATGACTCAGGTCGCACAGGACTGAGCTATACTACAGGAGGTAGTGGCCCAGCTGAAGGCCCTGACCACAGGGACCCAGGCCCCTGCAGGCTGCATGCCCTGAGGGCTACAAGCTACGTCCAAAAGATGACTGCGGGAGATGACATAGAAGCATACCTCCTGGCATTTGAGCGGATGGCCGTACGGGAGGTCTGGCCCCGAGACCAGTGAGCCAGCATCCTCGCTCCTTTCTTGTGCAGAGAGGCCCAGAAGGAGTATTACGACATGGCTGCTGTAGCAGCTGCTGACTACACCCAGCTGAAGGCTGAGATTTTGGCCAGATCTGGAATGACAGCCATGAGGGCCCAGAAATTCCACGACTGGCGGTACCAGGAAGCCAAGGCCCCGTGATCGCAGGTGTTCGACCTGATCCACCTCACATGGAAGTGGCTGCAGCTGAAGACCCATAACACGGAGCAGATACTAGAACTCCTGGTAATGGACCAGTACATGAGGGGTTGTCCCCGGACCTGCGAGCTCGGGTAGGTCAGAATGGCCCCTTCTCCTATGATGAATTAGTTGCACTGGTGGAAAGGTGACTCATGGCCAAGGAGCTCTCACACCACCTCCGGGATGAACCCCGTTCCTTCCCAAGATCCGGCTCAACCCCAAGGACCTGGCCGCCTGAGGACACTAGCTGAACCCGGGCGGGTACCAAGGATGCCGAGGAGCAGCCAGATGCCATGCGGGAACTGGGGGACCTGGGTGGGGAAGGCCGGAGGAGCCGGTCAAGCATCCCAAAAGTTAGGGACCCACCCAGAACAAGGTATAGGTGCTATAGGTGTAGGAGTTAGGACACATCGCTGCCCAATGTCCTAACAGAGAGGAGCCCATGCAGTGTAGTCTGGGAGAGTATACAGGCCCATGTGCTCTGATCTACTTGGTGGGGGTTGCACTGACACCCAACAGGTACACCCGACCAGTCAGGCTGAATGGGGTGGAGACAGTTGCCCTGGTTGACTCTAGGAGTGCGGTCATGCTGGTCTCCGGGAAACCGGTAAAACAACACCAGCTAACTCAGGCCAAGCACACTGGGATCACGTGCATACATGGGTCTGTTAGCTACCACCCAACTGTCCAGGTCCAGATTGAAGTCCTGGGGAACACTACCAAGGTGGCAGCTGGGGTGGTCCCAATGTTACCCTGTAAGGAACCTGGTTGTTGGTCGTTAGAGTTATATGTGACCCCTGTGTGAACTTTGGGGATCAGGGGGCTGAGTGCAGAGAGTTAGAGTGGCAGATGCAGAAATTTAAGGTACCGTGTGCACCAAGGGCTAAGGGCTCTGTGCAAAATGGCGGGAAAACAATCTATAAAGGTTCTGCAGCCCCAAAGTTTCTTGCTGTCAGTCATAGTGGCACTCAGTTGTGCACGTACCCACCTGCTGGAAAGAAGAAGAGAAGGAAGAAGTTAACTTACCTGAGTCCTGGAGTCCATTGGTGTCCCTGTGTTCCTTTCCTGAGTTCCTGTTCCTGCATTCCTGATCCTGTGTTCCTGAACCCTACCCTTGTTCCCAGCGTCCGTCCTTTCATCCCCGTGTGTTCCTGTTGTGAGTAATACCCGTTTAGCTGTTAGTTTCTAGGCTTATGCCTACAAGGGGAGTTGGTTCTAATTCTCATGTAATAAATAAATTCATTTCCTTGTTCCAATAACACTGTGAGTGTCCTGATTAGACGAGCGAATGATAGATGTTGGAGCGAGCACCTTGGGTCAGCCTAAAATAAATTTTAAGCTGTTCACTTGATGTTACCCTGGGTATGAACAGGCCCATCAGCCGTGGGTCTAAGTGAGGAATTGATTCAATCAGCCCTCGGGATATATTGGTAACACCAAGGCTCCCCTACCCTGTCGTGATAGGTCGAGGTTTCCCCGGGTTCGGAAGCCTCCTCCCACTGGGGGAAAAGGGGACCCCGGAACCACCATAACAACCTTCACAAGTAACCAGACCCCTGTTTTTGTGGAATTTGCCCCAGAGTTGTTTTCTACCTCCAGGAAACCCTGGAAAACCTATCGACAGAGGAGGACAGACAAGGCCTTAGGGACCAAGATCTTGGCCCAGTACCAGGGGTCAGAGCTGAAGCAGGCTCCCTAGGGCTTGGCCAGGTCGGCCCCACTTGAGAGACGTTCAGCAGAGACCAGTTGAACGATCCCCGATATGACAATGCTAGGAAGGCAATGGTTGAAGTGAATCGGGGTAGCTGTAGAGAGAAAAACCAAGGACCTGGGGCCCTACTTCATAATAAGGGGGGACCTACTATACAGAGTAGAGCAGGTACAAGGGCAAGAGGTAAGACAGGTCCTGGTGCCTCAGAAACACCAGAGGGCAGTATTGGATCTGGCACATGGCCACCTTTTCAGGGGGCACCTGGGGGTGAAGAAAACCCTGGATCGGGTCCTACAACATTTCTTTTGGCTGGGAATAAATGCTGAGATCTGGCGCTACTGCGCCTCCCGTCCGGAGTGTCAACTGCACAGCCCCCAACCCGACCTGAGGGCTCCTCTCATGCCGCTGCCTATCATAGAGGTCCCATTTGAGTGGATAGCTATGGACCTAGTGGGTCCCTTAGGGAAGTCAGCCAGGGGCCATCAACATAGACTCGTCATCTTGGACTATGTCACTAGATACCCGGAGCCTGTGCCCCTCCGGAGCGCAACATCCAAGGCGATAGCAAAAGAGTTGCTCACGATCTTCGTGCGGGTAGACATACCCAAGGAAATTGTAATGGACCAAGGGACACCTTTCGTGTCGAACCTGATGAAGGACTTATGTACACTGCTCCACGTCCGGTCCATACGAACCTCAGTTTACCACCCCCAGACTGACGGCCTGGTAGAATGCTTCAATAAAACATTGAAGAGTATGATAAGGAAGGTGGTAAGTCAGAATGGAAAGGACTGGGATGCCCTGCTCCCCTACCTAATGTTCGCCATATGGGAGGTCCCCCAGGCATCCACAGGGTTCTCCCCATTTGAGCTGCTATACGGCCGCCACCCCCGCGGCATACTAGACAGTGCTAAAGAGGAATGGGAAGAGCAGCCCAACCTGGGGAAGAAAGTAGTAGAGCATGTGATGTAGATGAAGGACCGGATTGCTCGGGTTGCCCCTATAGTGAGGGAGCACCTAGAGAAAGCCCAACAGTTCTACTATAACCGCCAGGCGAGGATCTGGAAATTCCAACCCAGAGACCGAGTAATGGTACTCGTGACCACAACCAAGAGCAAACTTTTGGCCAAGTGGCAGGGACTGTATGAAATCATAGAAGCCATAAGAGAGGTGGATTATAAGGTACAGCAGCCGGGGTGCCAAAAGCAGGAGCAAATTTACCACATCAATCTACTGAAGCCTTGGCAAGAGAGGGAGGCTTGTGTAACCACTCTAGAGTTGCCGCCCCAGGGAGACGGCCCCCATGAAGATGTGCGAATGTCTGACAAATTGACTGCAGAATAACAGGCTGAAGTCGCCCAGCTGATAGAATGCAACCGAGATATGTCTCCAGCAAGCTAGGTCGGACCACGGAAGCCTACCATTATATCACCATGAGCCCTGGGGCCAAGGTGACAATAAATCCTACCGCACACTGGAGGCAAAAGGGGAAGAGAGAAGGGCAGAGGTCAGGAGGATACTAGAACTGGGAGTCATCGAAGAATCACATAACCAGTGGTCCAGCCCAATCGTGCTGGTACCCAAACCGGATGGCACCATGAGGTTTTGCAATGACTTTCGAAGGTTAAACGAGGTGTCCCAGTTTGAAGCGTACCCCATGCCACGGATAGATGAGCTGGTCGACCAATTGGGGAAAGCACAATTCCTGATCATCCTGGACCTCACTAAAGGATATTGGCAGATCCCACTTGCAGAAGACGCCAAGGAAAAAACTGCTTTTTTCACCCCTGAGGGGTTATTCCAATACACAGTCCTCCCTTTCGGGCTACTCGGAGCACCAGCCACCTGCCAGTGGCTGATGGAGAAATTATTACGGCCACATGCCGCGTATGCAGCCGCGTACTTGGATGATGTGATTATACACACCCCGCACTGGGGGATGCACCTGCAGAAGGTAGGAGCAGTCCTATATGCTTTGAGGAAGGTTGGTCTTACCACTAACTCCGCTAAATGTGCAATAGGACTGGCAGAAGCCAGATATCTGGGGTACGTTGTAGGGAGGGACGTAGTAAAGCCTCAGCTAAACAAGTTGGAAGTGATACAGCACTGGCCCCAGCCAATCCGGAAAAAACAGGTCAGAACATTTCTGGGCATCGTGGGGTACTATGGCAAGTTTATTCCCCACTTCACCACTAGGGCCAACCCCCTGACAGACCTGATAAAAGCCCAGGGCCCAGATATAGTAAAATGGATGGAAGCAACTGAGGAATCCTTCACAGATCTCAGAACCGCCTTCTGCAGCACCCCATCCTGATAGCCCCTGACTTTGAGAAGGAATTTATCCTGAAAACTGATGCCTCTGACATTGGGCTGGGAGCAGTTCTATCCCAGATGGTGGGAGAAGAGGAACAACCTGTCCTATACCTAAGCCGCGAGCTTCTCCCCAGGGAACAAAAATATGCAGTGGTAGAAAAGGAGTGAAATGGGCAATGGAAAGCCTCCGCTACTACTTACTGGGTGGCAATTCACCCTCATCATGGACCATGCCCCCCTCCAATGGATGCACCAGAATAAGGAAAAGAATGCATGGGTGACCAGATGGTTCCTAGCACTATAACCATGCCACTTCCAGATATAGCACAAGGCTGGCAGCAAACACGGCAACACGGATAGTCTCTCCTAGAGCACCCTGTTTTGCGACCCAAGTAGCCCAACCCCACGGTGTTGAGTGGGGGCGGGAAGGGAAATGTGTGATAAGGTATGGCCAAGTGGCTATGAGAGAGTCACTGAAGGCAAATATGTAAGCCTCAGATTGATCAGAGCCCTGTTCCCGGCCAGCTGGGAACGGGTAACCTTAGGGTAATGAGACCACCTGGGGCTAATTCAAGGCCCGCTCAAGACCTATTAAAAGCTCTTGCTCCGGTCAGAGTTTGGGAGCTGTGATAGTTTGGAGCCAGGAGCTGAAGGAAGCAGAGTGACAACCAGGAGCAGGAGTGGACTAGGGGGACAGAACCATGGTAGGGGGAAGCTGCCACTACCAGGAGAGGGGCTACTAAAGCACGAGAAGGGCAGCGGGGGGAAGCAGCCCAGGGAAAAGACTAACAGTTTAGGTGCACCAGCAGCAGGAGGCTGCTGCCGTCAGGGTCCCTGGGCTGGTGTCCGAAGTAGAGGGTGAGCTCGGACACCCCCCACCGGCCGCAGCCAGGTCAGCCAAAGCTCTTCCCAGAGAAGGGGTGAGGACCCCACAGGCCCCAACTGGGACTATAGGCTATGGTGAGGGCTGATCACTGAGGGAAGCGCTGGACCCAGGGCCGCCAGGCGGATGCCCCATCAAGCCCCTCACCGCAGTGGCTTGTGTCTAGAAGCAGCATACAGCTGAACCAATGCACAGAATCAACATGAAATGTTTCAACTTTAATTTCAAACTCTTTAATCATTGGCCCTAAAGATAAGTCTCTTGCATTATGATTTTTTTCCTGTATCATTTATTGAGAAAATATAGCATTTTAAAGAAAGAACTGCATTGTGTACCCCTATGATGGGATCTGTACGTTTCACACTGTCAAACCATGCTGTTACTTCCTTCCTATTATGAGGTTTACTTTCCACACTCAGACTCTGTGCTTGCAAGAGGGGAAGTGTTACCCTTTGGGGCACCCAGGGGATAGTGTGTGATTTCCTAGGTGACTGGGTGGGGGCTCGAGCCATTTTGATGTGGTATCATTGACAGGAACCTCTAGATATAGAACCTGGCCCTTGCTGCTGCCGACTCTGTCTGGCGGAAGAGTTACACAAAGTTACACAAAGTTGTGACAATCCTACTGAAATAGGAAAAAAAAATCTAACATGGAAAAGCTGAAAAAAAGAACACAGCTCTTTCTTTAATGAATAAAAGCAGTGCCAAGTAACTTCTAATGGAAGATCAGTGCAGTAAGTAAAATAAAAAACAAACAAAAAACCAAATAAAAACCACCCCGCATTGTGAAATCACTTCCCATTTCTTCAAATTTTGTCTTGCAGACTAAATAGAAATGCCCATCCCCTTATCCAACCAAATCCTTAATGTAATTAGAAAAGAGGCTTGGAAGACACTCTAAAGATAAAAGACAGATTAAATGCATTAGCAATACAGAAAATGTATTTATGTTGGAGTCAAATTCCTGTGATTCAAACAACTCAGCTATTTGATCCCCATGAACGTTTTAGTAATTTGAAGAGAGATGTTTCTGAAGCAAAGCAACAAACACAGGAAAAAGAGAACAAAGTAAAGAACAAAATGATGTGGTTCTGCAGAAATTATTAGACATATGGAGAAGTGAGGGGTGAATGCCACTCTAAGAGAAATGTCAAGACCAGCTGGTAAATATAATGTTGTTGTGAAGAGGCAAATTGAATCCTACAATTTTTAGAACAAATTAGATTTAGAAGCAAAATTGACTTAGGCCAGATGTATTCTAGAAACTTTTGCTGGTGTACTAATATCAGTTAGGGGTGTGATTATTTTGGTGACACTTCTGTACTGGCAAAAGCCCTAGTGTAGATGCAATTATAATAGCATAAAAGTGCTTCTCCCAGAAAAACTTATTTAGCTCACCAAGTCAAAATAAACAATATCAGCAAGAGCCCCCACCTTTTGTTTTTGGCCAGTATAAGTTGTATCTGCATACACTAGGAGGTTTTTTTTGATGTAGTTATGTTGGTTTAGCTGTACTGGCAAATCTTTTCTAGTGTAGATGTGATCGTAGCCAAGAGATAACCAAATCATGAGATGGTAGAGGAATTTTATGCTAAACATGTCTCTATTGAAACCAGGAACAGCTGTACGCAATGTATTTATCACTCAGGGCTGCAGAGACTTTCCAAACATAAACTGAGCATAACCAATGCATTGACATCTGCCTGAATCTGCAGAGAACCTGAATCTGTGTCTGTGCTGGAGCTGGAGGATATAATTTCCAGCTCAAATAGACATAGTTGTGCTGGTTTTGATCAAGCTCGTATGCTAAAAATAGAAGGGTAGCCATGGCAGCCTGAGCATTGGGAGGAACTAGCTGCCCTGAGGGCTCGGATGCCTAGCCCTTCTTGTTGCTAACACTGCTGTGCCTGTGTCTACGCCAGTGGTTCCCAACCTGTGGCCCATAGCGGCTTTCAAAGTGGCCCGCAGCTTCGCTCCAGCTGACTGTAGAAGGGAGCTGCTGCCTAAGGACTCAGCCAGAGCAGGTTTCCGCAGGGCTGCAGCCAAGGGGGTGGGAGATCAGCGCTCCCTGCCCTCTGGCTGTAGTAGGGAGCATGACAAAGTGCTCTGCCTGGGTCCCTAGGTGCTGGGGCCCCTGCTGGAGCCAGAAGGAGGGGAGCACTGATCTTCCATCTCCCTTGCTGCAGAAGGGATCCACTGCCTAGGGACCCAGGTGGAGTGCCCAGGGCTACAAGATGCGTGCAGTTTCCCTGCTGCAGCCAGGGAGATGGGAGATGAGTGAGGAGAGCCTCTACTGGCAGACACTGGTGGCCCTTCATGGTTTTAAAAATGATATCTGTGGCCCTCAAGCCAAAAAGGTTGGGAACCACAGGTCTAGACTATTCTTTTGTGCTAGCTCAATCAGAGCTAGTGTGGGTATGTCTGCTCGAGCTGGAAATCATAGAAGTGTAGACATACCCTGAAACAATAGCACAGAGGTGTGAACTCCTCTGTGCCTTGTTAAGTTCATTGACATTTAAACTTTTAATACAGGAGCATTTTTTAAAGCAGTTTAGAAAATGTGACTACTGTACCATCCAATCCAATAATTTCCTTTCTTCCCTTGCTGGAGCAAACTATGCTCCTTAATGATTACAAGGGAAGAAGACAAAGGATAACTTGATTATAAGGGAATTTTTTTAAAAGTCCTCAGTGCTGCAACGTGCTTGGTGGAAGCAAATGGGGAAGTGTGTAAGAACTCATGTGGCTCAGATGCTAGCTAGCTATTTGGAAGATTCTGAAGGGATCTGGACAGACCAAAGAGATGGAGTGAAATCCTGGCCCTGTTGAAGCTAATGCAAGTTTTCAACTTCAGTGGGGTGTGACTTCACCCATAATGTCTAGTTAGGAAGTTCAAACCTTTCCAATAATAACACAAATACAACAGGATGTGCTGTTGCTGGCCACATGATAAAAACAGGTCTCAGAGCCTCCAGACATACCAAATTAATTTCTTGTGTTACTCCATTGACAAAGACCATATTTGTCCCATGATTATTGATTTTGTTTACGATGGTAGTGCCTAGGGACCAATTGAGATTTGGTGCTGTATAAAGACAGAATAGTAAACAGTCCCTGCCCCAAAGAGCTTACAATCTAAGTAGACATCTACAATCTAAGCAGACATCTAATCTAAAACAATCAAAGTTCCCCCTCCTTGGGGGAACACGGAGTGAACACTGTGATGGTGGAAAATATCATGTCAGGGTCCCAATTTTTAAATTTTCTTTCTCATTTTTAAAAAAAATTTGTCTTGGTGTATCATTGGGACGGCACTGCCTACCCTTCTGTCTCACAGTTTAGCTGAAGAGGACATTGAAGGGGGTGATGGAGAAAGAGCATGGGAGAAGAAGAAGGAACTATACTGGAGCTACAAACACAACGAAGGTCTTCAAATTCCTTGGGAAGATTTAAGTTTATTTCTGAGGCAGCAGACTGTGGTGAATGCCTGGATGTAAGTGGGGGAATGGTCCTGCTATTGTGGGGAACTTTCCTGACTCATATACTTCCCTGGTGGAGGAAGGACCTGAGTCCTCGCTCCCTCTTTCTTTAGCCAGAGCCTGCCTGACTTCGAGGACTCCCCTTCTGCTCTCCCATGTGGCAGAGTCCTTGTCACCCTGACAAGGCTGGGCCCAGGATTGCTGGGGGCTCGACCCCCAATCTTGTGGTGGTCACTTAGGACAGAGGCCAGCGGGTCCCCACTCCGGGGTGTTCTCTCAGCACTGGACACCTCCCTAACCCCCTGATCATTACGTACAGTTCAAATACAATGTATTAAACAGCAGCCAATTTAAAAAATAAGGAAAAACTGTGGAAGTATAAAGGAAAACACCTAGAGCCGCCCCGTAGGCCCAGCGGGGGCACCACACACAGCGTCTCTGGCGTGTAAGGGAAACTCACAGTCTGTGTCTCACACGTCGCAGGCCCTGGCTGCGCAGCAGGGATGCAGAGAGCCGGACACTTGCTCTGGCAGTGGCCACATGCCTGCAGGCACTAGGTTGGCAGGGCCCTTCTGCCCCGGGTCGGCCCCCCCGTCGGGGGTCACGATTCCCCCCCCCAAAGTCTGGCCTGCATGGCCTCTTCGGCTGGTTGGCATCTCCCTGCGCTGGGCCCTGCCCAGGGTCCCCCTCGCTCTGCCACAGCCCCACCCTGCCTCCAGCTCTGCTCCCTGGGCTGCTCCTCTGGCCCTGGCTGTAGCGGCGCAGTCGCTCTCCTTAGCTCGGCCCAGCTCTGCCCTGGCAGCTCCAGCTCACACAGGAGATGGGACACCCCCCTCCCAGCCTCCTGACTCCCTCATTGGCCTGGCAGCCCTGTCAATCGGGCTGACCTGGAGTGTTGGCCTCTCCCCATTGGCTCTGGGGATTGTCAGTCTCAGTGTCCTGATTTATCATCGACCCTTCCCCTGCCCTTTGGTACTGGGAGATGGCTAGCTACAAAACCCCACTAAATTTCAGTAAGGGGCAAATGGGCCCCATACATTGTGGTTCCATGCTCCCATGGTCTTGCCCTTCCGCCTTCTTCTGGGTCAGCACCTTCAGCTCAAGATTGAGGCACGTTAGCAGGGTGCAGGGGGCTTGCACTGGCGTGTGCTTCTAGTTGTTACATGCATAAATATAGAACTTCATGCTCCAGTGCTGTCAGAGGGCTGCGTCTCCAATTGCTACATTAATCCCCTCTCTTGTCAGCAATTAAAAAGAGAGAAGGAAAAGGGGGAATCTGAAATTGACACTCTGAAGTCAACAAACTGAGTGTCTCAATGTAGCCAAACAATTAACATCTTAAGTCTAGATTTTATACAAGGTTTCCAGGAGGTGAGAACCTTGGAGCCTCCTAGCTCGCAGCACTTATCATAAACAGCAATTCAGCTGCACCACATTGGATTGGGAAAGCTGCTTGTTGCAGGGTTAGAAGGAGCACCATATACAGTTCCCAAGGCAGTTGGGGGTACTGAGGCCATTGTTTTCACTGAGTTTGGAATTAGCCACTCTCTGCCAACTTGTTTCTCCACTGTAGTTCATAGTCTTCCAAGTAAACCGCGGTCAAGCTGTTTCTGTAATGCGAGATCACAGTGGAAGAGCAGGTAAGATTTCCCTCCTTTCCTCTTCACTGGTTTTCCTGAGTTTGCTTTGGTTGTGTGGATTCAATGTGGCACAGTTAAAAAGAACAGCTTGGGCTCTAATAGTCTTGCTTGATTTTTGATTTGATGTGGTGCCTCTTCACTTGAATGTCATCAGGGGAAACTATCTGGTCAGATGTGTGTGATGAAGATTCTTGAGAGTTGCCTTGCAACCTGCCTTTAGCAATAATTTGCAAATAAGTTTGGAACCCCTCCTCCTTTTTTCTTAGCACAGTTGCTTTTTAAAATGATCCTTAACAGAATATTTCCCTGCCCCAAAGCGCTTATGAAATCAGCATTCAGAGATGAGTTTGCATATTTCTGCCTAACAGTGGGCCAAGTTCTCTGCTGATGTAAATTGGCACAGACTTATCAAAGTCAGTGGAGTGGCTCCAATTTGCACCAGCTGAACTTTTCCACCAGCTTTCCTTTTCCAGTCAAACTTCAATTTTGTTTAACAAAATATGCCTCTGTTCTTTGATCCCAGGAGAATTGGAAACAGACTTCTTTCTCTTATCATCTTAGTATTTTTTTTTAATTTGTCACCATGAATACAAGAAACATAACAGAAGAAATATAGACAAATACAGGACTGTGAGCTAGAACTCCTTGCTTCTGATGCTGGCTCTGTCACCAACACTGTGAGAGTTTTGGCTCCTGCAGTCCTGTAACAGTTAATGGAAAATTATATCCTTTCCATGTGATGAAACTTAGAGTATGTCTACACAGCCCCCAGTAGTGAACATCCCAGGTCTGGGTGGACAGACTTAGGCTTCTCAGACTCATGCTCTTGCTCTAAAGACAGCTGTGTCAGTGCTTTGAAGTTGCTGCTCCAGCTGGAGCTCAGGCTCTGAAGCCTTAGGATGGGGGTGGGCTTCAGAGCTAGCCCTCCAGCCGAGCCACAACTGAAAAGCACTGTTTACCCAGCTAATGTGAGCCCTGCTAACCTGACTCTGTCGCTACCGGGGGCTGTGTAGACATGCCCCAAGGCTCCTAAGTGCCTAAGCCACTTTTGGAAATGGGATTTATATACCCTAAGTCACTTAAAAATGTTGTCCATGTTCTTTCCCAAATGAGAATCTTGAATCCAAGTGTTAGCAGTAGCTAGCCAGTATCGTACTAGGTAAATGACATGAATAACTAGCCATATAGATTGTAGGCCTGATCCCATTGTGAGCATTGGGCATGCTGGGGGTGTAGCAGTAGGGTATCTATAACTGGAGCTTTATAGAACTGAGGCAGTTTTGCTTTATAAAGGTTAAATCAGTATGTTGTTCAATCCACATGTATGACCTACTCCAATTCCTTTTTAAGTTAAAATGTACAAAATCATGAATTTCCCATGATTTTGATTCAATACAGTGAATTGTCCCAGATTGTGCAAAAGATGTGTGAAATGGAGCCAGTCTTTCAGTGAACTTTCTCTGAGTCTTGAGTTTAAAATAAAATCCTAAACTAGGTGAGTTTTGTGTGGCTTTGGATTGTGTGTGTGCTGAGACCACTGTCTGCTATGCTGACCAGTATTGTCTTTGTTTCTTTGTATTCCACTTCCCTCTGACTCCACGTGTTATCTCTCATCTTATATTGTGATTGTGATCTCTTGGGAGTACCTGCCTCTCTGTCCTGTAAGGATCCACAAGTCTTGAACTTGGTTCTGAGACTACCTTCACATTCCTGTTGCCATCCAGCAGCCTGTTAGTAAGTGTTGGGCTGAGTGGCTAATAGAACCTCAATGGGCCCACTTAGCACCACCCAGTGGTGGACCCGACCTGCAGAGTGCTGAGCCCCACTGATTGATTCAGCTGAGCTATTTAAGCCAGAAGTAGGCACAGGAAGTTGTCCGTGCAACTGGGAGAATTCTTAGCTAGCTGCTACATTGGACCCTGCCGTCTCGTCTGGGACCTGCTTTCCCTAGTATGTCTCTGGTTCCAGCTTCCCTGTCTTGTTTTCGATTCCTGTCTTGTTCCTAGTCCCTGCCACTGATCTCTGACTCTGATCCTGGCCCTTGGCTCAGTTCCCAGCTCCGGTCCTTGGCTCTGCTACTGACTCCAGCTCCGACCACTAGGTCTGACCGCCAAAGCCCCGGTCATCACATGTCCCTTTGTATCCCTGCTTTTTAGAATTGCTATATTACTATTGTGTGCACCTTCTATTCAAAGCTGGAGATCTAAATAGTTAAAGAACCCATCATGTTCCTATGGGACCAATCCTTATATAGCTCATCTCAGTCATGACATCATGATTTATTTTTGTTATGCATATCTTCTTGGCATTGGAAATAACCCATTAGATGACATTGTCCAGATGGTTTAATGTTCGATGGAAAGAGGCTTACTTGAAAATATTAGAAGAGGAAAGAAATGCAATTTGTGAATCCACACATGAATTTTCCAAATTACTTTAAAATAGTTCTGCATTGATCTTCATTAACTGGATACAGGGATGGGAGGGCTGAAAACTGTCAAGCTAGTCACCATTCCAGAAATCTCATGATGCCTTAAATCAAACAACCCTTGAGACGCATGTATTGTGAAACTACTGTAATGCTTCCCAGGCAGCACAAAGCATAGACAAAGAAACACATGATCACAGTTCTTGAGAAAGCACAAATGGATCTTAAAACAAAAAGGTTTAGCTATTTAGGTGGCTGGTGAGTCATTTTGCCTGACTAGTACACATTATGTATGTGCATCTCTGGGCAACCAAAACAAACTATATTTGAAGGCTACTGTGGGTCACAGTGAACGTTTTAAATCTGCTTACTTATAATCAGTCTCTCTATTTGTCAGCTATATACTGTCAAAGGTTTTGGGGGGACTACTACAATCTACTAAACATCCTCTTAACTCTTGGTCATATGCTGCTTAGATAGAAATTATTTACTAATATAATCCCTTCTAGTTGTTTCATAGAGTCTGTTAGGGTACTTTGTAAAGTATGTAATCTCTGATATGAAAAAACAACAAAATCACTTCTGTACAGAAATTAGAGCTGCTTGGAAAAGTTACCCCTTCTCCCCATGGAAAATTTTAACTTTTAATTAAAAAAACTTAAAATACTTGGCAAAAACACCTGAAAAATCAAAACATTTTGGCTGAAAACCATCAGGCAACTGCCCAGAGTCATTAAAGGGATACCATGAGGCTGATGACACAGGTTTACCTGGTCAGCCATGCAGCCATAAATTAAGATTTATAAGGAATTTCCCTAAAGATCTCAAACTAGGAGTTGGTTCTATGCTTTGTCAGTGGGCAGAGGCAATTGCAGTGTGACTCTGACCAGAACCAGAGGCAGCTAGATGATGTTTCTCAGGCTGGCTGGAATGTCTCACTTGGTTTTTTTTCTGAGCAAGGAAATGCATCCGTGCTGTTTTTGTTTCGACCATATTCATGGAAACAGGACTTTGTGTATATTTTTTGCAAATAAACAGATAACGCCAAGAACGTACCCTGACTCTGTGTGTCTGATTTCTCATCCAACAGAAACCACCCTGCAAGGCCCAAGTGTCAGTTTCCTGCTGTGCTATAGGGGCAGCTGGCACATCTACTCAGAAACCTCCGAGCACATTTAAATGCACAGTGAAACTTAAAGTAGTGACCAACTTTACCAGCCAATCTCCTATCTTAAAAGACCACCCCAAAGTAACTTCACAGGCACTGAATCAATTTTACTCCACTTCTATGACACACCCCGCCCCCAGCCGCAGGAGGAGCTCGCTCTCTTACCCACAGCTGCCACTCTCTGGGCTTTGGAAGGAGCTTGTTCTCCCCCCTCCCGACCCCGGGAGGTGCTTGTTCTCCCCTCCGCCGCTGCTGCAGCCCCAGGGTTGGAGGAGTTCTGTGCCCCTGACACTTACTGGGGGGCCGTTCCCCTGCTTGCCCCCAGTCTGTTAGGCAATCAACTATTGGTCAGTGCCTTGAGTGATTGCCTAACACAGAGGTATGTCACTATTGTGACACATGTGGGGCTGCTCTGTAATAACTTTATGAACATTGTGTAGGCACGGTTATCGGGATGTTTACTGTATAAATATGTTGGACTAGTTTAAGAGCAGACTGTTGGAAAAAAGAGCAGGAAGTGAAATAATAGCTCAAGGAAAGCCACCTCCTGGCAAACAGCTCCAATGCTATTAATTGTGAAGATCGTGCCTCCTGGTTACCAGGCTTGTTTGGCCAGTGCTGGGAGCCAGCAGATCAAAAGGACTATAAACAATTAAAAAGACATTCTGTGTCCAAAGATCAGGCCGTTGTTGATAAGCTGTTCAGACTGCCACACACAGATGCCATTGGGGTGTCCAAAGAAATTAGGCCTTTTTAGCATTCCATCAGGGGTCAATAAGTTTGAGTAAGATAGACATGTGAATAGACTGTTTTGTTGTTTCTTTTTTTCCCCCTTATGTTTTGCTGTGTTCCTACTGTTATGATTAAACAGTACTTTGGTTTAAGAAGGCTGTCTGGTCATTCCATCCACCACTGGTCACAGACTCCTGAGGGGAAGAATCATAGTTGCAAAACCCAGTTGGAGCTACAGGGTGAGCATGGTCAATATATAGGGCACTATAGCCCAGGATCTGGTCTGATAATGGTGAGATCCCCCAGGAGATGTGAAGGCATTAGGCATGACACCTGAGGGGTGCACTCAGAGAGGCTGCAGCTAACCTTGTAATGGTGACAGATATTTTTTTTCAGCTGTTCTGCTTTAAAACAGATCATAGGCTCCAATCCTGTAAGCTATTTTAGGCAATTGGACCCCTGCGTCCACAGGAAGCCCCATCAAAGTCAGCGAGGTTCCCTGTGGATACAGGGATCCAATTGGCTGGGCACAGGGATCTGCCTGTAGAATCAGGACCATAAACAGAACATATTGCCCCTGGGGACATAGTACTGATACAGTTTCTCACAGATGATTGTATGACAATATTGATTTATATACCCAAAGCTAGACATATTAAATACATCAGGGCTGAAATTTCATTTCTTTGCACCCTTGACTTCAGCATCGCTAGATTGAAGCATCCCGAGACAGCTAGCAAAATGCAACCTTCCTACTGAGTGGTTTAAAGAGTGAATTTCTACTCCCATTCGAAGTGAACACAACAAGACGACTGGAAAATAATATCCTTGTTAACACTGCATCTGTCAACGTTTGACATGTGTAAACACCTCTTCACAGGTTAACTGTCCCCAAACAGCTCATGTTGCTGATATAGCTGTGGCATTTGTAGCTGCATTTTGTTTTAATTAACTCCTGTTGGTTACTATTAGCTATGAAGCCAGGAAAAACAAGTAATTGGAATAATTACTGAGATGGTTCTTTTAATTTCTGTGTTTTTTCAAGTGAATTGAGTGTTAGCATAGGATTGGCAGCCCCTTCAGCTTTATAAGAAACATCTGATGTGCGAACCATAGGCTTTTAGGCCAGCTGGCTGATGTCCACAAAGGTCCTCAAAGATTCTGGACTCCATGTTGCTTATTAAAATAAATGTGACTCAATGTGAGTTTTGTAAGTTTTAATAAAACATTTAACAAACAAAAAATAAAATCAAGTAAACATGTCCCCAAAGCGAAGCTATTCTTACTAATGTTAAACTGAATAAAGAAATATAATTATGAAATCAAGGTCAAATCAACAAGTTAGCATTGGTATTGGATTGGAATTAAATCTTATACTGAGTTTAATCATCAAATTAGTGCTAAAAATAATCCTTATATATATATATTCTAAAGAGGATTCTAAAAAGGTGGCTGGCTGTCCATTCAGATATAAATCCCCATTAAAGAATTTTACCAAAATCAGTCAAATCTATACCTTGCAGCTGATTAAGTGTCTTAATATATTGAAGCAAAATTATTTTCTGTTGTGTTCTATGAAGGCTCTTATACCGCACTCATCGCCGTAGTACCTAATGTCTGAACCACAACCTCAGAGCTAATTATAAATAGGCTTGAAAGGATAAGATTTTTTTATCAGTACAGTAAATGTCTATTTCACTGTGCACATACAGACTGATGAGAAATATTTCCATCAATTATAATAGACCTTTTAAACAGGCAAATTAGAAAATGCTGTTTGAGAGCCTATGGGAGTTTGACTTAAGATGACTTGCTTTGTATGTTTTGACAGTAATGTTGACAATTCACGTCTTTAATGGTTACAAAATTCTAAAGGTTTATATCTCAACATCTATTGTCACAAGTAATCATCTGACCTGCTTACATTATTTTGATAAAAATTGAAATAAATATTGATATTATCCATCAAAATTATTTTAAAAAATTGAATTCTGCCAAGTCTAATTATAAAGCTTCTTTCTTAGAATTCTTGGGTGGTCACTAACCCTTTTCTCTCACTCCTAACAGAGTTGTTATATACAGACTTCAGCAGAACAGCCTTGAAAAGCAGAAGTTTGACAACTCTTGTTTACCAGAAATTTCAAATAACTATTTCAAGCTTCTCAGCACTTTTAAACATAAACACAGAATGCACACGAAAGAGTAATTTTATGAGGCAATATTTAGAGCTGTTTAGATCTGAAGATCTCTCTTTCTGGTGCCTTCCCTGCATGGACTTTATGGGAGCTCATGCACACATCCTAAAAATAAAAACTCTAAAAAGGCATCTCCAGCAAAAGACACAAATAGAAAAAAGAAATTACTTGAGATGCCGGGATTAGCAAATTCTTCAGCTCTCACAATCTTCTGGACTTTGGTGCAGGAGAAGCTAGAATGGCAGTCAAGGAGCCAGATGATGTTCTGCTGGCACAGCACAGCGCTTTGTGGTAGATGACCTTCTTTGCATGCAGCAAGTCTGGTCAAAGACTGGTATAGCCAGCCTGTTGATGGCTTGACTTCCTCCCTCCAAGGTGGCTGGTCTTGAAGATTTATCGCACATCAGTT
Source organism: Emydura macquarii macquarii (assembly GCF_026122565.2). Lineage (NCBI taxonomy): Eukaryota > Metazoa > Chordata > Testudines > Chelidae > Emydura > Emydura macquarii. Next base: position 8,692,969 of record NW_027132342.1, on the reverse strand, counting down.
GACCCAAAAGGTGAGGCTTCTTGGCCTTTCCCTTGAGTCTTATGGTCTGCGGGCTTTGCTATCTCCACCATGCAGCACTGCCCTCCAGGGCCTTTGGACAAATCAGGTGTGAAGCCTACCATGGAGCCACGCATCTTGGTCCAATCAGGTGAGAATTATGTCATAGCTAGGGTGGGGTTTGAAGGACTGCTCACTGGCCAGAGCCCTTTTTGGAGTTGCGGGGTGATCTCTGGTAAGCTAATTAGCATGTGTATAGGTTCTTTTCATGTTTTCTCTGTAATGTTCTCACCTTAAGAATAAATGTGCTTGCGAACTAAAGGCTCTGTGGTAACTTATAACGGTGGGCAATTACACTGATCATAACCTTTGGAGAGCAAGCCAAGAGCGGATGCTGCCCTGTTTGGCCAGTCAGGCTTGCTGGAGATATCACGGCATAGCCAGGATACTGTGCAGCCTGGAAAAAAAAAACCTGATCAAGAGGAAGGGAGACACTGCTCTTCACCCCACCCAACAGAAATGAAGGCTGAGGTACTGGGAGCATAGAGTAGGTGCTCTCAAGTGACTATGGAGGGAAAATATGTGCAGTTGCCCTGAACTGTGACAATACTATCAATTCTATTTGCTGGCACACACTATCCAACACAAGACACAGAAGACCCTTAAGACTTAGCAAGGGAACAATGAACCAGCTGCAGAAGAGTTGACAAGTGAGGAACTGGAATACCCATCCAGTGCTGAAGGCAAAAAAAAGCTCAAGAGTATGGACATTGCTGATTATGCACAAAGGAACTACTCCTATTTCATCCACCCAATAATCCCTGAATTACAGTGAGATGCCTTTGTGAGTATTAGTCTTGATGATATCCTGTGCTACTACATTTGGCCTGTGATTCATGATGGATCTCCATGACAGATCTCTTTCTCTCTCAGGGCAGTGCCTCTGGAGCACAGATCTACCATGAGCCTTCTTTGCAAGGTCTGAAGTGCTGCTTCAACTCTGCCTGGCCAGCTCTTGCAGGATTTGTGACTGAGGAACTACTTTTTGAGAAATTAGGGAGGGATGAAAAGACAGAGACAGAACAGGAGGAGAAGATAGGTAATTAGAGAAATGTGATGACAAGACATAAAGACAGGGAGATCATGGAAATGCGTGACAGTACTGAAAGAAAATAGAAGAGAGATGGAGAAAATCCTTCTTGCTCAGAAGAGGACGTTTGGTGAGTTCTAGATAGGAGGTGCTACCATCTGGAGAGCTAGTTCAAGCATTCAGAAGTAAAGGAGTAACAAGGAAGCAAAGACGTTGAAAGGCCCTGGGGAGCGAGAGAGAGCCAAAGAGGACACATTATGGGATGGCAAAAAGCTTTCCTTTTGCATTAGTGTCTCAAAAGACTTATAATTTCCCACCATCAGCTTTGGGATTCAAGGCCTACAGGAAAGTCTTTCTTCTTTCTAACAGTTCTCTCCCAACATTTCATTCTCAGAATGCTGCAGTAGCTGTTTCTATCTTAAACTCACCTCTCTCTAATGAGATCACATATGAACTATTGAAGGGGAGGGACCCAATGTAGTTACATTCCCTCTGCCATTTCAGCACAATACAGTATTCTTCTTTCCTTATTCTAGACTGTTGTATAGAGTTGCAGCATACTTTTAAAGAGATGTTGTGCTCCACACAAGAGGAATTTCAATGGAGGCTAAAGTGATTCATGTATTTTTAGTTTATAAAGCACTTTGGCATCTCTCCAGCAAAACATGTAAGCACCTGCTTAACTTTAAGAATGTGAGTAGCTCCACAAAGGTCAACTGAACTAACCACATACACAAAGTTAAGTATGTCCTTAAGTGCTATGCTGGATCTGGGTCTTTGTGATAAACAAAGCCACATTAAAGAATTGAATTGCTCTTGTACTTCCATAGTTACCGTATACAACTGTCAAGCTCTCTGCGATACATAAAGATGTGAAATATTTTTGTGATGTCTGATTCAAGATATTTGTGAGCTATCTGACATATATCTGATGCAGCCAACAACTGACAACGTATCTGTGTGATATCTGTTCCATGGCTGGCTGCTTCTGCTTTCAAGTTAATCTGGGCAGCTAAAGTATCTTGCACTATCCTATAAAATATCTTGCACAATCCTATAGACTATCCAACTATTCAAATAATATTTTCAAAATGATACAAATTATTTTCACTTTGCATTGAGAGTATAAATGAACAAGAAATATTTTAATGAAAAATCCCTGATCACCCTAAAACTCTAGGGCTAATAATAAATCATTTGGATGCTCTCTGGAAGGTACATTAGCAGAGCACCTTGAAACAATAGCAAGAGATCAATAAAGCGCGAGACAGTTTTTGAAAATGGATTTTCTTGATTCAGTTAGGAGTGTTTGCCTATGTGTAACATAACAAAAAAAACTAAATTACCTTTGTTTCCCACTAGTCTTAAAATGTCTTTCCAGTTTAACAATATTTGCTTTTCAAAGACTGAGTGTGGGACAGACTATTTTCCTCCAGTAGCTGGCGAGTCACATTGTTTAAGTGTATTATTAACTCAACAAATGTTTATGAAGAAAGGACTGAACAAAGCAGTGGTAACAATGAAGTCACACAACGAAAATCACACAGTCACTGGAAGCACCTCAAAACCTGCTCAGATTTTAAGGGTGGGAGGAGAATTGAAACAAGTGGAAAATCTGACATTGGAGTAGGGCGCAAAGCCAAGAGGAAGGCTGAGCCAGGGTTTAGGTCACTAGCCTACGGACTCAGGCAACTTGATTTCAATTCCCTGCTCCACCATGGACTTCCCGTCTAATCTCAGGCAGGTCTGCACTTCAGTTCCCCATCCTGGCACTTTTCTTCCTCGCAGGGCTGTTGTGAGAATAAATACATTAAAGATTGTGAAGTGCTTTGGGATTTACTGATGAAAGCTCTATATAAGAGCAGGGTATTGTTTAGGATTGTCATGGGGACTTAAAGAAGTTTCTTCCCCTAGATGAGCATGTTGTATCATGAGTAAAATCCCATTTGTTTTCATTTTGCATTGTCAGATCTGAGATACTGAAGTTATTCCCCCTATACTTTGGGCAGGTCTACACTACTGCTTAAGTTGATCTAACTTACGGCACTCTGGGGTATGAAAAAGCCACCCCCTGAGTGACGCAAGTTACAGTCACCTAAGCGCTGTCCAGATCGGCGCTATGTTGGCAGGAGACGCTCTCCTGCCAACATAGCTTTCACCTCTGCAAGAGGTGGAGTAATTATGCCAATGGAAGAGCACTCTCCCATAGGTCTACAGCATCTTCACCAGACACACTACAGCATTGCAGCTGCATCCATGCAACTGGGCCAGTGTAGCACTTCTATTATAGATGTGCCTTTAGATTAGAGAATCATTGCAATATACCACAGTGTGGTAACCCGTTGGTAAATGCTGAAGCCAAAATTTTCCAACCTAACCTAAAGTTAGGCTCCTAAAACCATGTCTGATTTTCAGGCATTTACAACTCCCACTGAAACTACAAAGTTTAGTCAGCATTGCAGGCTTGGGGCCTTACTATTTGATATGTAACCCTTCTGCCAGACCGCGTCGGCAGCAGCAAGGGCCGGGTTCTATATCTAGGGGTCCCTCTCAATGATACAACACCAAACTGGCTCGAGCCCCCAGCCAGTCACCTGGGAAATTACACACTATTCCTTGGGCGCCCCCAAAGGGCAATACTTCCCCTCTCACAAGCACAGAGTCTGAGTGTAGAAAGAAACCTTTTAATAGCAAAAGAGAGGTAACACAGCACTGGTTTGGGGAACAGTGCAAACAGAGTTCATGAACTCAATGAACCAAACCCCGCCCAGAGTACGGGGCGTGTCCTTCGCCTCTCCCTTCCTTCTTCCCCCTGTACTGACCGGCGTCGATTGTAATGTCCACCTCTTGGGGGTGGCTCCACCCCCTAGGCCGCTCCTGTCCGACACGGGCTTGACCAGGCCCCCTCTGCTGCTGTCTCCTACCGCCTTTGGGCTTCGCTGAGTCCCCGACCACTGGCAGCAACCACGCCTGTTTCCACCGACCGCTGGCTCCGACCGCACCTGGCTCCCGCTGACTGCACCGGGCTGGCACCGACCGTGCCGACCCCTCTGCCAATCGCTGACCCAGCTGGCACCGACTGTGCCAGCCTGTCGGCCGACCCTGACCGCCCCAGGCTGGCACCGACTGTGCCAGCCTCTCCGCCGACTGCACCGGTGTCAGGCAAGGTTTCCCAGATCCTCTACTGGTTCAGCTCTTAGTGATTTTAGCTCATGGGTAAACCTTCTGCTGACATACAGGCAATGTCCCTGCTTTCAAGAAACAAAAGACTCCAAGATGAGTCATTAATTCTACCTTTTAACAATGGGGAGAGAGAATCACTCCATGCCTGGGGGCAGCCCTTTACCAGGGCCAGTGTGCTCCCCATAGGAGACTGCTCCACCTCTCCCTCCCCCACTCCCATTTCCAGGCTGAAACATCTGTCTGCCACCCTTGTGGAGCTCTGTTTAGTTTAGGGTGCAGATTCTATCATAACAAACTAAGCACAGTTTTGCTGACATCTGTTCATACAATTGAAGGACAACATTTCATTACCCCAGTAGTTAACACAAAAGTGGTTTGTAGCCCAAAACCAGCCCTGCTAACCATTTCCCATTATGCTCAGCACCTAGGTAAGTTATGCTAAATACTTAATTGTACTCATGCAGATACAAAGCCCATGCAAATAAAGTGCCCCCCTTTCAGCTGCTGAGCAGGGAGAGTGTCACTGAGACACTCAGACCTGGCTTACAGATACAAAAATTGTCCTTCTGGACACTGACTGCTCCAGTCAGTACTAAAACTGATCAGGAACTTTGATGAAACACTTCTGTCATTAGAAAATATCCATTTGTTGAAGCCAAAACTGTTTGTGGGAAAGTCGATTTTGAAGATTCTCCCAACTCAAGAAATTTTTGGGAAAAAGAAAGTTTCAGAATTGTTGAAATATCCCACTTTGACACTTTCAAAATTAAAAGTTTAGTGTTTTTTATTCAAAATGACTCTGTTTCTACTTAATTTATATTATAAAAGGTTTTAAAAATTCAAAATCAAAATGAAAAATTGTGAAATGCTCGAAACTAACCATTGTGATTGATCCAATCTGATTTTTTCCTCCAGATTATCAATTTACAGAAATTTCTGAGAGATTGATTTTTCATCCCATTTTGGGATGGGGCCAACATTGAAATCTCAACAACTCTTGTGCTAAAGGAAAACTGTTTGCTGCTGAGGCCTAGTCAACATTACTTGCTACGAGACTTCCTAATATCAAACTAGCAATCTCAAGTCCAGCACAATGTACTTTGCATTAGAAAATAAATTTGAGTAGCCTTTGGCGTTGCTGTAATTTACACTGGGGATTACTCCTGTCCTCTGCCGACTTCATGATATGGGAGGTGTAAAGTTGGAGTAACCCACCTTTGACCCTCCCCTCACCACATTTCTCTACTGAATAAAAGAAGTGGAGTCTGTGGTCTGATCACATGAAAGCACTTGGTGTGCAATAATATTTCCCCTTTTGGGGTTATATTTTTCTAGCATTCTGGGCAGATAGCCAGATTGTCCACCTGGTCCAATTCCCCCTTTATCTCATTGTGTTTTTGATCAAAGAGACTCTACTTGGTAAACAAATTATTTTTAATCCTTGTTGCCACTGACGGGCAAGATCTATCACCGCACTCCCTTATGTGCTGAATATTAATCAATACCCAGAACGTGGGGTTAATGTTTTTAAAAGGTTTTATCCATAGCTGCCAACTTCTTCATTAAAAAACCTGTCTGACAGAGGCTAATCATCTTCATTTCTGGCTGCCAGAAAAACCATTCTGTGGGTAATATTTCCCCCCACAGAAATTAGATCAAGAAAATGTTAAGCCATGAATCCTCTCCAGTTTCAATTAAATTGTGACTGAACAGGAATACAGTCTTCCTGGCAACATAATACTCAAATTTTATACTTTAAGGGTCTCATTCTCACATCCAGCTCATACTGGAAGTGGGGTGGGGTGGGGTAGGGTAGAGTTCAGGCTTCCAGCTCCTGAGATGGAAAGATTTTTTTAAAAAAAAGCTGTTGGCCTCACTCCCAGAAGCAGGTGTGTATGGGAGGAGAGTAGTTCTGAGTCACCTATGAATCTGTTGCCACCTGCCTGTTGAAGGCATGTAGTGACAACCTCCCTCACTCCCACTGGCAGAGAGAGCAGGAGCACTGATGAGAGTTGGTGGCAGTGGACATCACTGGTGCAACTTGAACCTCCTGTTCTTTGCCTGTGGGATACGATAGTTTCTTCTCTTGAGGTCTGTACTGCTTTGGTCTAATTCTGGTTGTTGGGCTTGATGTGAAAAGGGCTGGGTGGTGTTTGATGGCCTGTGATATACAGAGCTTCAGACTAGGTGATCTGTTGGTCTCTTCTGGCCTTAAACTCTATGACCCTGAGACCAAATGGCTCCCAGCAGCTCAAAGGTCAAAATGTGCAGAGGGAGAGAAAAGCTACACCAAGGCCATGACTACACTAGGAGAATAAAGTGTGTTTTCATAATGAAATGGCTAATACGTTACAAAATCCTGGTAGTTGGGGCAAGCTGAAGCTTCACCTCAGTGTAGTTGGTTGAAGGGACTCTAGGCCTCCTTGCCAAGATTATCTTGTGACTTTCAGCCACTGCTGGTCCTGTACCCACAAGACAGTTCAAATCAAAACTTCCATACCAGCTGACAGGAAGGAGCAGAGTAGGAAGGAATAGGCAGAGTAGGGAGGACTAGGTTGGCAGTGTTTACAAATGGTCTCTTGCACTCAGTTGATACCTTGACTTTAGCAAAGCTTTTGATACGGTCTCTCACAGTATTCTTATCAGCAAGTTAAAGAAGTATGGGTTGGATGAATGGACTATAAAATTGATAGAGAACTGGCTAGAGCATAGGGCTCAATGAGTAGTGATCAATGGCTCCATGTCTAGCTGGCAACCGGTCGCAAGTGGAGTGCCCCAGGGGTCGGTCCTGGGGCCAGTTTTGTTCAACATCTTCATTAATGATCTGGAGGATGGGGTAGATTGCACCCTCAGCAAGTTTGCGGATGACACTAAGCTGGGGGAGTGGTAGATACCCTGGAAGGTAGGGATAGGATACAGAAGGACCTAAACAAACTGGAGGATTGGGCCAAAAGAAATCTAATGAGGTTCAACAAAGAAAAGTGCAGAGTGCTCCACTTAGGAAGGAAGAATCCCATGCACAGCTACAGACTGGGGACCGATGAGCTAGGCAGCAGTTCTGCAGAAAAGGATCTGGGGGTAACCGTGGATAAAAAGCTGGATATGAGTCAGCAGTGTGCCCTGGTTGTCAAGAAGGCTAATAGCATATTGGGCTGCATTAGGAGGAGCATTGCCAGCAGGTCACAGGAAGTGATTATTCCCCTCTATTCGGCATTGGTGAGGCTGCATTTAGAGTATTGTGTCCAGTTTTGGGCCCCCCACTACAAAAAGGATGTAGACAAGTTGGAGAGAGTCCAACGGAGGGCAACAAAATGATTAGGGGGCTGGAGCACAGGACTTATGAGGAGAGGCTAAGGGAACTGGGCTTGTTTAGTCTGCAGAAGAGAAGAATGAGGGGGGATTTGATAGCAGCCTTTAACTACCTGAAAGGGGGTTCCAGGGAGGATGGAGCTAGGCTGTTCTCAGTGGTGGCAGATGACAGAACAAGGAGCAATGGTCTCAAGTTGCAGTTGGGGAGGTCTAGGTTGGACATTAGGAAAAAGTTTTTCACTAGGAGGGTGGTGAAGCACTGGAATGGGTTACCTAGGGAGGTGGTGGAATCTCCATCTTTAGAGGTTTTTAAGCTGAGGCTTGACAAAGCCCTGGCTGGGATGATTTAGCTGAGGTTAGTCCTGCTTTGAGCAGGGGGTTGGACTAGATGACCTCTTGAGGTCCCTTCCAACTCTAATATTCTATGATTCTAAGATTGGGAATGTGGAATTGGCACACACGGAATTTTTAAACACAGAAGTAGTTCCGCCCTTTTACTGGGTCATTCCTTGGAGGATTATTTGCACAGTGCTAAAGGGCCAATTTCTTTATGGTGCTGGTGGCTTAATATCCTTAGTGTACATTCATCAGCCCGGATACATGCACCTTGGATATACTGTAACATAGATATATCAGAAAAAGTGACTACAAAAGTGGCAGCTTCCCAGAAAACACCCCTGTTCCCTGCATTTTACTTTAGTGACAAAAAATAAGCTTGTATTACTATTTGCTCTTGTTAATACAGCTCCTTATTGCAGAGTGTCGTAACCATCCCATTTTAAACACCATCTCTGTGGAAGATGCAAACCGTCGTTTCTATTGCGCCATTTTTAAAGCTGCAATTGCAACAATTCCATGAGGCTTCCGGCCAGTGTACATTCCATGTTTGATCAAGGATTGTGCAGATTTGCTGAGGCAGTATGATTAGTCAAGTGATCTGGAGATTGTGGACCATCTTATAAAATCATTGGATGCTGCTTGCTGGGCTCGATGGGAGGAAACGACAGTGGCGCTTGACTTTATGCAGTCAAACCAGAACTTAACCGGGGCGTAGTTCTCGAGTAGGTGTGGCTCTCAATGTCCATGTATGCCAAGTCAGATGGATTTAATCCAAAACAGATTGCCCATCATTTGTTGAAGGTTGCTAAAACTCCTGTTGATAGAACTGTCAAATGACAGATGCATGACAAGTGGCGGCATTTCCTAAGGAGTAATCCAGCCAATAGTAAGATGGAGACATTCCTTAGTTACGTTTATGGGATAAAGCGCTGAATGATTTAAAAATGGGTACAGCTCCTGAGTATGATAGAATTGCACATGAATTTATGAAACATCTGGGTCCTCATGCTTGGGAATGGCTTGTTCGGTTTTTCAACAGAGTTCTGCGGAAATCCGAACTGCCTAGAATCTGGCGCCATGTGAAGGTCATTGCCTTGCTGAAACCTGGAAAATACTCACATTTGCCTTCAAGCTACAGATCAATTTCACTTCAAAGCACCTGCTTTAACATGATTCAGCATCTGATTTCACAAAGAATTTCACCATCTGTGGAAGGCATGCTGGCACCAGAGCAAGCTGGTTTTTGCCACGGTTATAGTACATGTCTTCAAGTGCTGACACTTACAACTTTCATCGAAAATGGATTCCAACATAAGCTGAAGACAGGTTCAATTTTCCTTGACCTGACAGCAGCATATGATATGTTTTGGCGCATAGACCTTTTGGTGAAATTGTCTAGAACTGTGCCAAGTTGATTAGTATGTGCAATGGCTCTGTTTCTGAGAAATCGCCATTTCCGTGTGCATACGGGTGATAGAACAAGTGCTTGAAGGGACCAGAAGAACGATTTCCTGCAAGGGTCAATATTATTATCAACATTATTTAACTTATATTTGAATGACCTACCATATACTGGGGTCTTGCAAGTTAGTTTGTGCAGACAACATATGCCTTGGCACTCAGTCACACTCCTTTGACATACTTGAGAGTGTTCTGAATGCAGATATGGTGGCTCTGGCTGATTATTGTTGTCAGTGGTACCTGATACCAAGTGGAAGTAAGACTGTGTTGAGTGTCTTCCACTTACATCATGCACAAGCGGGCAGAGAGCTGAACAGAGTACTGCACTCCAGTATGGGCTCGCTTGTCTCACACAAAGATGATTGCCGTACAACCTAATTCCACAATGCATATTATTTCAGGCATTCTTAAATCTACTCCTCTACCATGGTTACTAGTTTGTTATAATATTCATCATTTATCCAGTATTCATAACATAGCTCGTGATTAAATTGTGTGATATGCTACATCTACCATTAATTAAAGACTTGTTTAATCCACCAGTTGGTCGTCTGCCCTCACATCAGCCATTGTGGATAAATTTACCGGGTGAGGGATTTACAGTAGAGGATGCGTGGCGAGTTTTATGGTCCACAGAGAAAGTGACAAATAATTATCTTGTCTTGGACCCCACTCAGCATCAACCTGGATTTGATTTACCTTGAAGACAATGGAGCCTTCTGAACCAGTTTCATCTGGACATGGAATTTGTGCTGCAGTGGCATTTCGGTGGTGTTTTAGAAACAGTCCACTATGTCAAAGTAGGCAACCTCAAACCATGACACACATTCTTGAGAACTGCAAAATGACTCAACTTCCTGGAGGTCTTCATGCCTTGAATATCACTGATAAGGATGTGGTGGTTTGGCTTGACCAGATTGCATATGCCAAATAAATAAATAAATATGCAGTGCTCTGACATTGCAAATACTTAAAAGCTGTATCTCTACTCTTCCACCTCTTCCCTTTTGCATCTCCTACCTTGCATTGATTTTACTGGCATTCCAGATAGCTGGATCATTCCACCAGATTTCACTAATTTCAAGTTTTGTTTTTTTTCACCAAGTCAATCAAATGTTATAGGGCCATATTCTATCTTCTGTTATACTGTTATAACTACAGAGTAAATCCAGTCTGGCTCACTAGTTCTCAGTGAACTATGAACTATGTCCACGCAAGTTTTAGACTAGCTTTTTGCTCACCTTTGTTTATATAGATCCACGTTTATGTAACAGAATGAAACAAAATCTCTTGAGCTGATAATATAATATAATATAAGGTGTTTCCCTGGGGTCTTGTGTGTGTGCATGTTTAAAATCAAAGCAAATGCAGCAAAATCTCTCCAGCTATGTTTGAATTAAAGAACAGTGGGAGGAAAACTTTCCCATTGTAAACATCTAGCCACTTTGTATAAGCCATATAGCCCTTGTATAGAAAGTATCAGCTGAAAAGGTGTGTTCCAAAAAACTGTATTTAAAATATTCCAAACTCTAGTGGATGTCTTTAATTATGTTTTCTAATAAACTGCACCCACTCTTTTTTTGACAAGTGCGACATTTGGGATCTAAATTAATTGGTACAGTCTCTTTAATAGGAGGTTAATTTTTAAAGTTTGAGAGGGTTTTTTTCATAATTTGCATGACTTTGGATCTAAAAATTATTGGTGACTCTCTTATGAATCTGGAAATCACTGCTGGTGAATATCAGAATGAGTGTGAACTTCAGCACCTTCAAAACAAAATACAAATTCAGCTTTCCCACACCAGCACTGCAAAAAATAAAATAAAAATAAAATCCATGCTCTGCTGACTGGAGGGAATAGCAAAACAGAGAAAAATATCTTATGTGCACTATTCATAATTTTTGAATGGCACTCCAATACTAAGATGATGGGAATCATATAAAATCAAAGACAGCCAGACAAATGGTAAATTCTGTACAGTGAGGGTTGAAAATAATTTCCATTCTAAAGACTTATTTTTGCCCTCTGTAATTTTGACTTGAAAAATCAGCTTGGCCTGAAAATTACTAGATTTAGTCTGATGGAAAAAAATTCTGCAAAGTTTGAAGAAAATTCATCAAACGTTAATTTGAGCTATTGATCATTTTAAATAAAAATTACCCCAATTTGATATTGTCTTTAGCCTCCCCTAGGTTCAATAGACTTGTTACTATCCCTTCAATCTTTCCTTATTGTTAAATCTCCTCAAAAGGTATAGCACAGATTATAGCTGAAGAAAATTGTTGTGATCAAAAATTTATTAATAATATGTTGTTTTAATTATGTTGGGAGGTAAATTTAGCTCTCATTGATCTCTGAGAGTTTTGGGCCCAATTCTGTTCCCATTTTGTATTGAGTATTGTATTGTATTGTATGGAATACTCTAGATTTCTCAGAGCATGTGGGTGGTCGCAGATTAAAAAGAGCAAGAGGGATATTCAGGGTTCTATACCCAGCTCTGCAAGTATTTAGTTTGTGAAGTAGTGGTAGCCTCTCCATAGTTAATGGTGCAGCTAGGGTAACATTAAGAAGGCAAATTCTGATCCCCTTTATAACTCAAGGAATCCTCATGATCTCAGGATTTAGGGATAAATCTACTTTACAAATTGAATTTGTTCTGATAACTTGGAATAAATGACAGCACATAATTCTTGTGATTTCTTGTAAACTTTCACACACTTTTTTGTGAAGAATGTAACATTTCTTTCTCTTTGTGTATCAGTCCAGTGACATCAAATTATATTGCTATATTGATAACAATATTGTAATATAAAATATAGTAATATAATTTGATGTTACAAGATGACTATTCATATATCTAAGGCATGGTCTACCCTTTTGAATATGACAAGGGTGTGATTTTTTTTTTGCTGACATGGTTCTATGGTAAAAGCCCTACCATAGATGCAGTTAGATGGATGTAAAATTGTGTTTTTCACACCCCTGTGCACCATACCTATGTTGATCTAAATTCCAAGTGCGGACTGGCCCTTATAGTTTATTTTGATTCCTAGACAGAAATAAGCTATATTGATTTAAGCACATTTATGCTGGTATAACTGCATTTTTTTAAATGTATTTTATTTATTTATTTAGTTAGTTAGTTATTGCTACCACTGTATTAGTCTAGTCTAATAGTTTAGTTAAAGAGGCAAAGCTTTTAAGTGTTGACAAACCCTAGGAGTTTCTAGGATCAGGTTCTTAATTCTAAAGCTAGACAGACCTGTTCCCCATCTCATTTTCTCCCTATTCATGTCACCTCACATAGGAATTCACTTCTTAGAATTATAGTGCTGATTTTTTCAGAGATCGCAGAGGCGCTTTAAGAGATTATTCAGGCTCTATTAATATCTCTCAGCTAACTTGTTTCCATGACTGGGTGTGGAGATCTCAGGAGTTCATTCCAGCTGCAGTTCATGCCAGGCGAACGAGATGATGAATATGTGGAGGTGTCCAAACTGACCACTCCAACACTGATACTTCTCTGCTGTTATGTTCATTTCAGTTTTTCTCTAGGGATTAATTTGGCTCAGTCTCCCCAGACGCTAAGAGTCTGACTAAGCTGGCTTCTTGTTGTTATTTTCCAAAGAGCTAATCAGGGAGTTGAGACCAAAAACGCTGAGCGAGAGTGAAGCCAATTTAGGATGTAGGACTTTTTCCCTAGTAAGGTGTCAGCCAGCATCAGAGGAGGGGACAACGATCGCCTTTGGAACCTGCAACTAACAAAAGCAGCTAATTGCTATTTAACTAGCCATCCTTTGGCTGGTGCACAGATCGCTGATTGGTGGTGATGGGTTAAAGAATTGTGATCACCGCTGCAGGCGTGTATAATTTATTGTTTCTGGCAAGCGGGACTTGGTCTCCAGAACAGGGGGTGGGGAAGAGGTGGGGCTGGAAGCTTAGCAGGGGAGTGAAAGATTGTGACAGAGGCGGCAGCGATTTGGAAACGGATGGTTGACGGGGCAGGAAAAGTGATCCGGCAGGCCGATCTTCTCTTCAGAAACCGCCTCTCTCCTTCACTTAAACCTCGGCCACCAGCAGGGAGTGGCAGTCTCCGAAGGGGCCTCGTGTGGTGATCGCTTTGGACGTGACTGAAGGTAGGATTTTCATTACTCGCTAGCTGGGAGGCGAGGGCAGCTCAGGGGGGTGGAATTTACCTAAGAAATTCACGCTGAAGTAAGATCGGGGGGGGGGGGAATGAAAATCGCCCCCCCTTTTTCCTTCCTCCTGTGGGCTGCTTGCACCCCTGCGGGCAAAGGGAGTGGGGGAACGGGGCCCACTCCTGCCCACTCGCTCTGCCGAGGGGCACCAAGTGCCGAGCGCTTCCCTGGAGAGGAGGATGAAGACGGAGGAGTGGACGCTCAGGGCTGGGAACGTGAACAGAGACAAGAGGCGGCGCTGGTCCGGGACCGCAGCCTCTCGGAGCCGCCGCTCGATCCCCGCGTGTTCGCGGACTGAGGCGCGCCTCCCTTTGCCCGCCGCTGCAGCCCGCCGGCCCCTCGCCCCGGGAAGGGCAATCGCGAGAGTGGTTTTCGGCCTCACGTGTAGCCCGCTGGGGAAGGAGACGTGCTCCCGCCTCTCCGCATAATGCAGTGGTGCCGTGGGATAGCCGCCGGCTCCCTCCCCGCCTCCGGCTGCAGGGGTAGCTCCCAGAAGTGGCACCTGCTCATTCACCAAGCGGCCCCGCCTCGCAAAGTGGCAAGCCAAGGCGGTGTCAAAACCCAGCTCCCTGCTGCGGGTAGATAATATTTCCAAGTGTTGCTTTCTGAGAGGTTGGGTCCGTTTTCTCCAGCATCTGGAACACACTTGAATTTTGGAGCAACAGATGGAAATTTCCACACTGTGTCTGGGTGTGTGTTGGGGGTGGGGAGCCGGGGAAAGAAGGGCTGGGCAGAGGAGTGTGCTCTCAAGGGGCATGGAAGAGACTCTGTGTCTCGTTTTTAGCCTGTCAGCCCCCTGTCCCTGCGACACTATTCAGGTGACCACATATGGAGCCTGGGATGTCCTTTTTCTTAGTGGGATGCACAGGAAAGAATGAGATGGGCTTGATGGAGGAATTGGTAACATGCTTGTATTTAATCATGCAGCTGGGCCGAACCCACAAAATCAGATCCAGGTCTTGAACACCCAAAGCCCAAGGGGAATTTGGATCCGAAGTTTTGCTTGGGCTCTAGTCCCAGTTAATATTAGTCTAATTTTGTATAGCAGCCAGCTCAAACTCTTTAAAAATGTTTTCCCCACCCCAACAAGCTGTACTATTAATAAAAACATTTTCCTATCCCTGGGCTTAAAGGATCTCAGCTGTTTCTAAACTCTTCTTGTTTGTCTTTTAAACTGACTTGCCTAGGGAAAGCAAATCTTTTTGTTTCACACGTGTTAGGAGTATACTCCTACCACTGTGTCTGCCATTTGGTGCTCAGACACTAGCATGGACGCAATCAACAGCAGAGTGGGCCCAAGCTGTGGATGGATTTATTTCATTTGCATACTGTGCATTCTGAGAGCTCTATGGTCCGTGGGCAGAAGGTCTCCCACATTAACCAAAAGGAGGTCTTGTCTGGTGTAGACAGTAGAAGCTGTGATAACTCTCCTTGGCTGGAAGTTTCTCTTTGACTTGCTCTCTGTTGCATTCTGAGAAGTTCTATAAGGAGAGGGTCTGATTCTGCAAATCCATACACAGGTGCATACTTCCATGGAGGTAACAAAGACTACGTGGATAAGGGTTTGCAAGACTAAGTCTCTAAGGTGAGACTCACCCCACTGCAGACAGCCAACATCATGATGCACGGACGCAGTATTTTGAGCACAAGGCTGGTATTTTCATGGGAACTTAAAGGAGAGAGGTGGACAAATCTCACTGAATTTCAATGGGAGATGGGGGCTTAACTTCCTTAAGCTCCTTTGGTAATCTCAACCGTAGGTGATGTATTGGCTTTATGCAGGCTCTATGCACAGGAGTGAATTTTATTTCTAGAGCGTTTGTTTTTCACCACGGAGAGACTCTTCCCTTTTCCTGTGTTTTGTATTTCTGCAAGCTGGTTTTGCTTTACGTTTTATCACGTACTGAGTGACTTCAGTGTGCCTGTCAACATGGCACCATCACATATTTGGCTTTGATCGTGGTTTTGTCTGCATTTGGAGGAGCCTATGGTGTTATTGTTCAAATAGGCTGTTTAGCCCATTAAGGTTATTTAGTATAAATGCTTTAAAATAACATGAAATAATCTCAACATTAGCGGTGAAATTCTGGCCCCTGTGGTCAGTGGCAAAACTCCGATTGCCTTCAGTGGATAAGGATTTTATCCTGGATGTGTGACCACTTCAAAATGTTCAGGGACATGGAACGTTCTGTTGGTACAAAGGTAAATCTTAGATGCTCCAGGAATCTTGAACTGGGCTGTCTAGATGTAGGCCATTGGCAAAAATATGAAGGGTTCATCTGATATGTGTGAAACTTGTAGCTAATATAGTGACATCATTATTGGTGAAGAACTGCAAGTGACCAAAGGCATTGACATGTGGAGATATGTGTTTTCTCTGTTGTGAAACCTGCTGGTCTAAATAGGGCACAGCAAACACCTTTCATTTGATCTAAACAGAAAGAGAAGGCACAAAGTTAGGATCTGATCCCCCAAACCCTTCCTCAGATCGGATTAATCCTGTGAGTGAGAATTTGCAGGATGGACCCTTATTACTGATCTTGTGAGGTGCTTTATGCTCTCAACTCATACTGAACTAAGGGTGCATACAAGTGAACTGAGTCAGGGTCACAGTCCCCCAGCTGTCCTGAATAGGTAGAAGAGTTAACACGTTTGGAAATGATTAACATCTTCACAGGCCACAAGAGACTGTGCTGGTGTGACTGGCTTGAGCCATGCTTCTTACTGTTTAATTTTTTTAATTCAGGTTTTCCATTCCAAAATACAAATAGGCAGTGCCTACCCAATGCCTGTGAACAATAGGGGCCCAAAAAAAGCAATGACAGTAAGACTGGACAGCATGAAGCCATAAAAATCAAGGCAAAAGTAAGACTATTTAAGAAATTAGCATAGTGGGAGCAAACTCCGTGGTATTCATTATCACATTACAGTATTACAGGAGTGCCTGGAAGCCTCCACTGAGGTCAGGGTCCCACCATGTTGGACATCATACATGCTCCTACTAAGGGACAGGCCCTATCCTGATCAAAGCTTACAAACTAAATAGAAAAGACACACAAGATGGGAGAAGGGGATTTATTATCAACCCCATTTTACAGAGGCACACAGATTGACTTGTCCTGTATCACACAAGAGATAGGTGTCAAGGCTGAGAACTGAAATTAATCTCCTGTGTCTCAGCTTGCTTAAACCACAAGCACAGTTTCATCATGACATACAGCAGATGTCCGCAAAGGGTTCATCTGCATCACAGTGGGGAAATGTGATTTCCACTTGAGTGGAGGTATGCTTGCTCGCTCTGCTTGAGCTGGCGTGCTGAGATAGCGGTGTGGCTGCATTTGCTCAGGTACATCCAAATACAGACCTAGGGTCTTGGACGGGGTTGTACTTGAGCAGCTGGCCTGAGCCACCACCCATCCCACTGCGGCCACACTGCTGGTTTGAGCAGGCTAGCTCGAGCACAGCTAATGCATGTGTGTCTACCCGAGCTTTACACCTCCCAGCTGCACTGCAGACGTAAGTGAAATGTGATTTGTTGGATTGCAAGGGCTACGAAGAACGCTTTGTTCTGGTTCTTGGAGGGTACCTGTATGCAGCCTCCGGGAGAGACTCTGCCTAGTGCTCTAAAAAGAGCTGTGTAGACAGCATTTTGGAGTTGCAGCTAGGGCAACCTCTGCCCCCACGTTTCAGAGCCTGAGCTCCAGTTCCAGCCACAATTGCGAAGCTCTATCTATGCAGCTATTTTTAGACTGCTACTGCAAGCTCCACTAGCCGAAAATGTTGATCTGCTCTGGGAGTAGGGCTACTGCCTGGCTGGTATTTGGTTGGCCTGGCCAGTTTTTTATGGATTTACCAGTTGCCAAAAAAATAATTTAGTTTGCCCAGTTTGGTTTTTTTTTACCTGGGTCTAAAGACCTGCATTATCATCACAATACACTGGGATAGCTCATGTTAAAAGTTTCTGTGTCCAGTTAAAGATGCTGCAGTGTTCCCTCTGCCACAGTTTAAGTGATAACAGATCAAAACTGGACTTCAATACCTCAGTCATCGGTTAGAGGTCTATCACAAGAGTGGGTGGGTGAGGTTCTCTGGCCTGCCTTGTGCAGGAGGTAAGACTAGACCATCATATTGGTCCCTTCTGATCTTAGAGTCTATGAGCTGCCTGCCCACCAACACGCAAGTGTGTGTGAGAAAGGGTTTGAGTTATGTGCGAATGAGGAGATGTGCAATGTTATCAGTCTGATCTATATGTGTTACCTCTCTAGAGCAGTGGCTCTCAACCTTTCCAAACTACTGTACCCCTTTCAGGAGTCTGATTTGTCTTGCATACCCCGAGTTTCACCTCACTTAAAAACTACTTGCTTACAAAATCTGACATAAAAATACAAAAGTGTCACAGCACACTTTGACTGACACATGGCTTACTTGCTCATTTTTACCATATAATTATAAAATAAATCAATTGGAATACAACTATTGTACTTACATTTCAGTGTATAGTATATAGCACAGTATAAACAAGTCTGTCAGAAATGTTAGTTTGTACTGACTTTGCTAATCCTTTTAATGTAGCCTCTTGTAAAACTAGGCAAATATTTAGATGAGTTGATGTACCCCCTGGAAGACCTCTGCGTTGAGAACCACAGTTCTTGATACTATAAGTGGCTGTTGGAGGAGGGGTTGTGGAGTTGCTTTGTGCTTGGGAGTTGGGGTTGCTGCAGACATGCCTTGTGGGCGGGGGCGTGGGTGCTGGTTTTTTGCATTGCAAAGCTGGTAACCCTAGCTGGGAGGCTCACTGCCACAGGCAGTGTAGACTTACTCAGAGTGAAACCAAGCATTGCTCAGAGGGGAAGTGGCAGTGATGGCGTTTGTCCCGTGGAGGCACCATACAAAGCCCCATTCTGTGGCCCCTATCTGGCACTGGGGGGGGGGGAGAGGCTGAGGGAAGTCCCCTAGAGCCCGTCCCACCCCACCACCCCCTGTGTGTGCCAGGCTCCTGCTCCCAGCTGTGGGCTCCCCTGTCTGAGTGGCCACAACATTCAGTTCTGGCTTCACCTCTGAGTTCGCCACAGGCTTCCAGCAGTGCTGGTCCCAGGCTGCAACCTCTCTGTGCTGACCCACCTCGGAGCATCCCAACCCCTGCCCAGTGCTGGCAGCTGCTGGTGTGGAGGATGCTCTGCAGAGGTTAGGAAAGGGGCGGCGTGGCAGGGGAGCACAGGGGCTGGAGCTGCTGGTGAGGGCCTTGGGTTTGGCCCACCGGGCATCAGCTTTTCCTTCCTGCTCCCCACTGGAGGGTTCTGCTGTAAAGATAGCCCCGCTACCTGGCTCTGGCTGGCCCTGGGCTCCTGATAGCTCTGGCTCTTGCGCTGCTAGTCAGCCCCTTTCCCTACTGGCTGCAGATCACCCATTGAGTCAGAGAGATGAGGGTGCTCGGGGCGGGTCAGTGTGGAAATGCTGCAGCCGGGGCCAGGGAAGGGAGCACAGATGTTGGAGGTTCTGTGAACCCCAAGCTGGAGCCAGGTAATGGGGCTGCTCTTCCCACAGAGCCCCAGAGGGGAGCAGGATGCAGCAGCCGATGCCCGGCTGGGCAAACAGAAGGCTCTCTCAGACCAGACCTGGCTTTCAGGGGGCCCCCTTTCTGCCTCAGGGCCCCCTCTGATTGGATGGTTTGCAGGGGCCTAATGGGTTCTTTCCCTTATGAAAAGGTCTGCAGAATGGAAAAACTGGCAAATTGTTGACGTACAATATTCAGCCTCTACTGGGTTTCATAATGTGGAAAGTCTTTGCTATTAGTTGCTTGCCAAGTTTTGCATGACTCATCTTTGCATGGCTGCTGGAGCTGAGTAAACTGCTCAATGAATAATTTATTGGTTAAATTAGCTCCTCCTCCCCCCATTTGCTGTTGTTGATGTTATGAGTTGTCTGTGAATAGATCACACCTTCTGCCAACCATGTAGTTGATTAGAATTCTCTTCATGTTTTATGTGACTGTTTTGCTCTGAGTATAGCTTCAGATAGTCAATATTTGCTATTCAAAATCTATGCTATTTGAGTGAACACAGGCCACATGGTACTGGTTCTGGAGCCTGATAGGCTGTGGTGGTTTAGGAGACTTCTACTAGGGTCCTATTTTTCATGGTCGTGGCCTGTACATGTATTTTTCCCCAATTATGAAAATTGTTGTCTAAATTTTACCCTGTGCTGTATTTATTCTAAAATGAATATACAGAATAGGTAGGAAAATAACCAGATTAAATTAAATTTAGAAGTCAAATTATACAACAATTATAATAACATTAAGGGAAAATGTATTAATACTTGTACAAAGTAAATATGAGAAAAACTAAGGCCCCAAATCTGCAAAGACTTAAGTATGTGTGTAACTTTAAGAACGTGAGCAGTCCCACTACAGCCATATTCATATAGTTACATATAGGCTTAAATCTTACAGATCAGGGCCCTTCTGAGAAGTACTTATTATTGTCTCATGAAAAAGTAAACAATAATGGCTTGAGTTTCTTAAGTTTACACATTTTTTTCTCCAAACCTGGCTCCAACTGTAATAAAAATGAATGCACTAAAAAGCCCCCCAAACAAAAAAAACCCCACAAACCAACAAACAGAACTAAGGATGTCAATCTCTCTTGTTAGAGTAGTTTCTCCAGGGATACAAGAGGATTGGTTGATGTGAAACAACTTCATCTCACAAGATGCATCTTGTTTTCTCTTAATGGAAAATGTTACAGACAGGTGTGATTTAAAATGCAAAGGACAAAAAAGAAGGTTCTTCAGTTCTAATCTTTGGTAGGTGGTTTCCTTCCTTCTCCCTGCAAAAAACCTTGTTACAAGTCATGCTTTGCAATAAAGTAGTATTAAGTTGTTATTTAACTATTAGCTAACCATTCAAGTAATTTAAAGATGTCATTTGTTAAAGCTATAGTTTTGGAGTGTCATAGTTCAATTCATTTGAAAAAATATGCAGGATTTTCATGTATTTGTCTGTTTAGCCCTAATCTTGCAAAGATTTATGTAAGTACTTAACTCTGTCAACACATAGTTGACATCCTACAATGTGTAAAGTTAAGCACCAGCACAAGTCTTTGCAAGGTCTGAACCTTACTTATTTACTGAGATCCTAGGTGTGCCAGTATATGTACCTGGGCAGCTGGGAATTGTTTTACTTTTTAGAACAAATTTGATATTACTCAGAGTATTAGTAAGAGAATAAAAGACCTCAGTACTGCAAACACTTATGCATGTGCTTAACTTTTAAATCAATGGGAGTACTCATGGTTATGAATTTAAATATGTATGTAAAACCTTGCAGGATTGGGATTACCTATAACAGTAAACAAGTGAATTTAGAATTGTTGTAGATCAGTTACACTTTACAATAACTTGTAACGATTTAAGCATATGATTAACTTTACACATGTGAGTAGTCCCACTGATTTAAAAGTTAAGCATGTTCTCTCACACATGTGGAATGATGTTAGGGAGTGTGTGAAGGGCTCCACATTTATCCTTTTCTTGCAAATTGCTCACACATGCTATCATATGCATAACATAGACAAGGTTATACATTCAAGAAGTGTGCAACAGCTATTTTAGAAAATGCTGAGATTTATTAAAAAAGATTTGCACATTATACTTGTGTTTAAAAAATTCCACAAGCTTTGGTAAGTTGTTCCAATGGTTAATTACTGTTAAAAATGTACGCCTTATTTCTAGTCTGAAATTGTCTAGCTTCAACTTCCAGCCACTGGATTTTGTTGTATCTTTATCTCCTAGATTGAAGAGCCCATTATCAAATATTTGTTCTGCACGTAGGTACTTACAGATTAATCAAGACACCCCTTAACCTTCTGCTCTTTGCTAAGCTAAAGAGACAGACCTCCTTGAGTCTGTCACTATGAAGCATGTTTTCCAACCCTTTAATCATTCTCTGAGCCTTTGCCAATTTATCAACATCCTCCTTGAATTATGGACACCAGAAATGGACACAGTATCACAGTACAGTCGGACCAGTGCCAGATATAGAGATCATAGAACCTTTTCTTCTCTGCTGTGACTCAGGATGCATCTGTTTGTACATCCAAGGATATCACTAGCACTTTGGGCCACACTGTTGCACTGGGCACTCATACTGAGCTGATTATCCTCCTTGATATCTTAAGTCTTTTTCAGAGTCACTGCTTCCCAGGATAGAGTCCCCTATCCTGTAAGTATGACCTACGTTATTTGTCCCTAGATATATGATTTCACATGTGACCATATTGAAATGCATATTTGATTACACCCAGTTTACCAAGTTATTCAGATCACTCTCTATAAATGACCTGTCCTCTCTATTTACTTCCTCTTCCCCAACCTTTATTTCATCTGCAAGCTTTATCAGTAATGCTTTTATGTTTTCTTTCAGGTCATTGATAAAAGTGGTTAAATAACCTAGAGACAAGAACAAATCCCCGTGAGACCCACTAGAAACACACCTACTCAATGATGAGTCCCTATTTACAATGAGCTTTAAGAACTGTCAGTTAGCTGCATTTTAATCCGTTCAACTCACGCCATGTTAATTTTATATTGTTCTAGTTTTTTATTCAAAATGTCCTGAAACAAAATGTGGGGTACCAAGTCAAACACCTTACAGAAGTTTAGTACATTACATCATCACTGTTACTTTTATCATCCAAACTTGTAATCACATAAAAAGATAAAATATCAAATAAATATGTCAGGATCTATTTTCCATAAACTTGTGTTCATTGGCATTAACTATATTCTCCTCCTTTAATCATTTGTTAAATGAGTCCAGTACCTGCTATTTCTTTATTTTGCCTGAGATTGATGTCAGGCTGACAGGCCTGTAATTACTTGCGGTGTTCCATTTATCCTTTTAAAATATTGCCACATTAGCTTTCTTCCTGTCTTTTGGAACTTCTCCCCACTTGTTCCAAGATTTATTGAAAATCTACATTAGTGGTCCAAAGATCTCTTCAGCCATCTCTTTTAGAACGCTTGGATGAAAGTTATCCATACCTGCTGATTTAAAAATGTCTAACTTTTGCAGCTACTGTTTAATATTTTCTTGAGTTGCTCTTGGAAGGGAAAGTGTTTTATCAGGTGATATAACTATATTATATGGCTTTTTCCCAAATACAGAACAGAAATATGTATTGAACACTTCTGCCTTCTGCATTATTATTGACAAATCTACCATTTCCATTTAGTAATAAACCAATACCATTTTGAGGATTATTTTTGTTCCTAATATACTGAAACTCCTTCTTATTGTCCTTAACTCTCTTGGCTATATATTTCTCTTTGTGTCCTTTTGCTTCTCTTATCAGTTTTCTGCAATTCCTAGCTTCTGATTTACAATCATTACTACCAACTTTCCCTTTCTTCCATTTGAGATAGATTTTTTGTTGTTGTTGTTGTTACTTTTGCTTCTCTTCTAAGACAGGTTGGTTTTTTAACCATTACAGCTTTCTTTGTTGATTGTGGAATTGTGGCTTTTTGGGCATCTAGTAAAATGTTTTTAAACCGTTCCCAATTATCCTTCATATTTTACTGTTTAAATTCTCTCTTCCAACTGATCTGGCTCACTTGTTTTCAGGTTTGGCCCTTTTAAAGCACCATATATGTGTTAGTGATTTGTACTTGATCATATTTGCTATGCACAAACAGAACCAAGTCATGACCACTTGTACCTAAGCTACCACTAACTTTTAGTTCTGTGATCAATTCCTCTTTATCTGTCAAGATGGGGTCTAATATAGAATTCTCCCATGGTGGATACAATGCTTGTTGAGTTAGGAAATTGTCATCCAAAATAGTTAGAAATTCTGAGGATGTTTTAAGTACTGGCAGTATGCAACCATAAGAAAAACTCCGTGGAAAACCCTACCTGAAGAAGAGCTCTGGGTAAGCTTGAAAGCTTCTCTCTTTCATCAACAGAAGTTGGTTGAATAAAAGATATTACCTCACCCACCCGGTCACGCTAATAGCCTGGGACCAACATGGCTACAACCATACTGCATACTTCTACCATATGTCACTCAGACTGATGTCCCCTATGATCATGCAGCTTTTTTCTCAACACTTTGTAGATAGGTGCTTAAGGAGCCAGGTCATCCTTTTCTCTAGTGTGATTTAAAGGTCTTTAGCAAACAGTGGAGACAGTAGCAGGACAGTCCAGATGAGATGTTGGAAAGACAGCAATCAGAGAGGCATGAGATTCCTAGGCAGAGATGATATGAAGTCATGTGAATGGATGAGATCACTGAGAAATAAACTGTAAAGGGCAGGGGGAGAAGAGACCAAGTATAGAGCCATGAGGGACGAAGACAGAGAGTTTGAAAGGAAAGGAGTCACAGAAGAGGAGGTGAGAGAAGAACTTGGAGCCATGGAAACCAGGGAATGACAGAGAAATCAACAGTGCCTATGACAGCAGATAGATTAAGAAGGATGCATTTAGAAAAGTTGTCTCTGGTCTTGGCCAGGAGTAGGTCATTAGGATCAAACCTGCTAAACTAAGTTTGTTCTTCTTTAATGTAGGTAAGCACCTTTCTGGTAATCTAATATTAGACGGGTCAAAATGGAAACATTTTATCCAATCCTGACCGTGTCCATCCGCTTTGGAACTTCAATGGCTTGCATTTGTATGATTATTTGTATCACAGTAGTGCTTCAGGAAGCAAACCTTAGCTGAAGTTTTTCAGAGTCATAACTCAGCTCCCTCTGCCTGTCTCTAGTTTCAATAGCCACTCAATCTCTCAATAGTAATAATATTTTGCATTTCAATAGCACCTCAAATTGCTTAGTTAAGTCTCTGAACATCCCTATGAAAGGGCTAAGCATTATACCCATTTTACAGAGTGACTTGCTCAAGTTCATACAGGAAGTAAATGACAGAGCCATAGAAAAAACTCAAAAGTGATGGTACACAATCCCCTGCTCTAGCCACTAGAATACTGTGTTCAATGGCAGAGTGAAAGTAAGTGCCTATAGAGTGGCTGAGCCAAAGAAATCTGTAATCAAGGGTGTTTTGGTTTGTCTTTTCATGTAGCTGTGTACACTATGGTTATACAAAATGCACGAGACACACCTACATGATTTCAAAGTGGTCTCTTTACTGTGATAATAATTAATAGATTTTAATACCAGAAGGGGGGACTACTATGGTCCTCTAGTCTGCAATAATGCATATTGCAAAACACATAGCACAGAACTTCTCTCAGTGGAGGATATAATGATATTTATTCACAATGAAAGTCCTAAGAAACCCCCAGACAAATTTGGTTTTTTTGCTGTGTGGTGAAGTAGTTGTCAGTGACACTGGTTTGCAGTCTTTTGCTAGCATTTGATGAAGGAATAGCAAGCAGGGAGAAGGTGGTTATAGTGGTATCTATGTTTGGATAGCAGACACTGTATATGTTTAAATCATTGTTTGATCTGTGAAGGAAGATATATTTTTTTTAAAAAAATATATTTTGAAATGCAATAAGGAAAGGAGGTAACCTTACAAATGGTGGTTTGAGTGCTGCAGTGCTGAACATACCAGAGACAATTCTAAAATAACAGGGAAACTAAAAATAGATTTTCAACTGGGAATTGGAAAAATACAGAGGAGGACAGTAATCTAATGAGAATGAAGATGAATAAAGATGTACTGTAGGAACAGAGTGTTTGACTGTGGGAAGAGGGAAGGGGAATATTTAGTATGTATAAATGAAGAAAATAGGCTAGGAGATTTAAAAACATATTGCAAATTAGGGGCCATGATGAGATCTGCTTCACTGAGGGGTAAAAGAAAGCAGTACAGATGTATAGATCCCGATTCTGTTTCTCTTGAAATCAATGAGAAGTCTGCCTCTGATTTCATTGGGCCCACTTGTAGGCACGGTCAGAAACCAAATTTTATACTGTAAAGAGTTCTGGGAGGTGGAGAGATGCTATTGATAGTTTGGGTATCACCACATTTTAGACTGCTTTGCTGTCTAGAAAGTAGAAGGCCCATTAGAATAAAATCTTATTGGGATTTATTATTAAATAAATATTAATTAATTTTTGTAAATAAAATGTGAATTCCCAGTCCTGCCCTCTACTTCTTGGATGAGGCAAGCACAGCGGGGCTGCTACTCTGACAGCTGCTAGAGAAGGAAATCAAAGGGTATGTCTATACTGAGAGCGGCAAAGTCGCCGCCGCCAGATCGATCTTTCTGGATTGATTGAACGGTCAGTGTAGACCTGCTCAATTGATCAGGGAGTCAACTGAGTAAAACCACCCCCTCAAGTAGTGTAGCACTGCGTCGATGGGAACACGGTTTCCGTCGGCACAGTGCAGTGAAGACGGCGCGCAGAAGGGAGCACAGCAGTGGACGGGAGTTACGCAAGCTACTCTGTGTAGTTTGTGTAACTCCCGTCGACTGCCACCGAATCTCCAGGTAAGTGTAAACTAGGGCAAAGCAGTGCTACTCAGAAGAAAGGTAGTAGAGTGCCACATGCTCTTCTAGGACACTGAATGGTGTAAGTTGACATTTTAACCCTTCTGCACCGCTTTATGAGGAAGAAACCCCAGATTCCTCACATTGTTTGGGTGAGGTGAGCTCCAAGCCAATGGAAGTGTCTGTGTAGGGAGTCACTGGTACAAGCTCTGTAGGGGAAGCAATAGATGAAGATTTTCAACTCTGAAGTCCTTTACTGTCCCGTTGGAGGTTCATGCACAGCATCAAGGGTTGTAGTTTTAGTTTTCTACATTCATGTAGAAAGTTGTAGAAGGTTAAGGGTCAGATGGTGAGTTAATTTAAGTCCACCTGGCAATAATTACTTTATGCATGCTAAATAATTTAAGAGTGGGACTCAGGCCCCTCAACCTGATCACAGCTAGCAGTCATGATGATCACTGCCATGGACTTTTAGTTTCTCAGGACATCATTTTCCCATCTATACAACAGTTATAAATTCTGTCTCACAGGAGTATTTGAGACCTAATTAATTAGTGTGAGAATGTGATTATTGATGAGTAGCTACGCATGAGTAGTTCCACTGATTTAAATAGGCCTATTTTTGGAATAAGGTAGTATTCAATATGAGTGGAATCCTGGCCCTATAGAAGTCAATGAGAATTTTGCCACTCTTTCAGTGGAGCCAAGTTTTTATTCCATAAATCAGCGGATCAGAATCTGGCTCTTAGTATTTATAAGGCATTTTGAGATCCCCAGATTACGGGTGCTATAGATGTGCAATTTATATTTATTATTATGCAGGTGGAGGTCACCAATTTATTGAACATCACTGTGGTTTTAATCTCTGGAGAAAGCTATATTATACTATACCAGCCAGGGTGCTTTCTTTAATCAATTTGAGCTTGTACAGTTCAATTCAGAATTGAGACTGGGCAGCATTATTTGTTAATCTTCTTAATTTTACCAGTTGCTTTACTTATGACATGACACTTTCCTGCTCAACATATAAAACATGCCAATAGTCAGTCTTGTTTTAGGGGTGGGTTTTGGTAGTTACTCTAAATGTTGCCCTCACAAAACCGTATTTTTAAACTTTAAACATTTTGCAGCATGATTATAACTCCATGAAATGATATTTATAAATAAGATCATTTGAATTTTTTATACCATTTAGTTGGTAGTACAGAGACAAGTATCTTATGATATGCCAATCACAGGGTACCTTTATCATGTGAAGCTGTACAGTTATGAGAGAATCATTCTATGTATTTTTTTTAGGGTTAGGGGCTGTGGTCTGAAGTACACTGAAGTCTTTCCATCAGTGTAACAATGTCTGCCAGCCAATCCTTTAGTATCTAAAACTAAAGGTTTATTATAAAATAAAAGAAACAAACAAGATGAGAGATGTTAAATGGTCAATGCAATCAGATACATGACTTCAAAATCCATATACTGTATATCAGATTCTTAGCAGTATTGGAGTTTGCAGGCTTGTACATTTCCTCTGGAGTACATCCAGTGCCTGGATGGGTCTCAGTCCTTTGTTTCACAGCTTCAATTGTAAAGATGTTGATCCCGAGGTAGGAAGCAGGAATGAAGACAAAATGAAAACGGTGAAGCTGCATTTTATAGTTTCTTGTACATTCTATGTTTCAAACACAAGCTCACAGCACATGGGCAGGGAAAAGCTCTCAGAGTTCCTATCCATAGACATGTCCTGATCACTCATAAGCATATTCCCTGGCTTCTCTCCCTGCCTGGGCCCATTGTACAGCTGATGGCCCTTAACTGGCTTTCAATCAGGCTGGACAGTGCTGAGGCTAATATGTTGGGGGTGTCACCCAGTAGCACAGCACAAGTGTTTGGATACAGATATATCACACACGTCCATAACTTACAATGCAAAGATGATACATACACACACAGAATATTAGCATACTTAGCTTTCCAATGGTACCTGACATGGCATATCTTGTACGAATTATTGCAATTTTGAAATATTGATATCAATAGTATTTATAAATGGTTACTCGTATACCAGACAACGTCATAATCAATTTATTCACTGTTATGCACTATAGCTATTGCTACAATAGCAAATTACTGTATTTCCATCCATTCTCTCCGTTGTCTCTTCCAGCACCAACCCTACATTCCCTTTGAGTGTAAATATTGGCAAAGATTTATAAATTCTGTTTGTTTATGCCTTTCAAAGTCTATGAGCTGTAAACAAAAGTTTCTCCAGTTAAAGGACACTTACTGGTATGTTTTGTGGCAACATATGTTACTCACGTATTCATAGATTCCAAAGTCAGAAGGGACCATATAACACTGGCCACAGAACTTCCCCAAAATAATTCCTAGAGCAAATCTTTTAGAAAAAATCCAGTCTTGATGTAAAAATTGTCAGTGAGGGAAACTCCACCAAATCCTTTGGTAAATTGTTCCAAGAATTAATTACACTCACTGTTAAAAATGTCTGAATTTGTCTGGCTTCAACTTCCAGCCATTGGATTGTATTATACCTTCGTTAGATTGAAGAACCCATTAGTAAACTTTTGTTCCCCATGTTGGTACTTACAGACTGTAATCAAGTCACCCCTTAATCTTCTCTTTGTTAAGATAAATAGATTGAGCTCCCTAAGTCTATCACTATAAGGCATGTTCTCTAGTCCTTTTAATCGCTCTCATGGCTCTTTTCTGAACCCTCTCCACTTGATCAACAACGTTCTTGAATTGTTGCCACCAGAACTGGACACAGTATTCCAGCAGCAGTTGCATCAGTGCCAAATATCCATCTGTAAAATGGGGTTAAAACTTATTTCACAAGAGCATACTGAGGTTTCATTAGCAAATGTGTTAATTAGTTTGAGATCCTTGTATGGAAATGCAAAGTATTATAATTTATTCTAGATTCAATGGATTTACTGAAAGAAAAATCTACAGCTGTGAGGGGGAGGAGAGAGAAACAAAAACCCCCAGCAACCCAAATTTTTCTTTCCAGATTTAATGTACAACATTTAGAAAACCTGACTTATGTGGAAAGGTTTAAAAAAACAAAGCAAAACTGGGCATGTTTAGTCTTGAGAAAAGAAGACTCAGGGGGACTGGAAAAGAGTCTTCAAATATGTTAAGGGCTGTAATACGGAGGACAGTAAATAAGTGTTCTCTATGTGCACTGAAAGTAGGACAAGAAATAACTGGCTTAATCTGCAGCAAAGGAGATTTAGATTGGATACTAGGAAAAACTTTCTAAATATAAGGATACGTAAGAGTTGCAATACGTTAACAAGGGAGGTTGTGGAATCCCTGTCATCAGTGGTTTTTAAGAATAGGTTAGACAAACCCCTGTCATGGATGGTCTAGGTATACTTAGTTTTGCCTCAGCACAGGGGGCTGGACTAAATGACTTCTTGAGCCTTTCATCTCTACATTTCTATAATGGAACCTGATTCTCATTTACACTATCACCTCTTTAAGGTCAATGCTCTAGCACTGTTAAGGGGACTTAAAGTGAGTTGGAGACCACTTTAGCCTGCTTTAAGATCCATTATCACGGCCGGAATGGTACAAAGTGGCTTTGCTGAAAATCAGGTTCAAGAATGATTTTTGAGGTATCAGGAAGATAACCTTTGGCTTTATATTCAAGACAAATGAGTGTTAACACTGTGGTAGCAAACTACTGGAAAAGTTAGAACTATATCAAACCTCACCAAATTCTCTTGTAATACCAGTTTTGGGGTTTTCCAGGAGTCATGATGGAGACCTTCATTTAGATTTAAATGTTTTGAACAAGCTAGTAGCAATGATGTAGATATTTTCACTGAAAACTCCCTGCTTCCCTCAGATCTGAGAACAACAAAATGTAAACAGTATACCAAACAATAGGGACATGAAATTTTGGAAGCATTCCTCTTCCATTAAGCAGTGGAAAAACACCAGGCTTTGAATATTTTATAATATTCATCTAGGAGAAAACATCCGAGACGTCCTGAGCTCAATATTAGAGAGAATATTTAATGAAGCATTTAAAACCAATATATTACTCTAGCCTCTTAAGAAAGCCTTACATATTTATTATACTATTATATCACCTTGAGTATATAATGCCTTTCTGTATTATGGAAACACGTAACCAATAGTCACTTATGCCTCCCTCAACAAATGGCCAATTGGTTCGACAGTGCTTAGCTAAGAGTCATGGCTGAAGTAGACATAGGTATGTGTATCCTTCTTTAGTTTAGAATGTGCTTTTTAGCATGTAGGCACAATGAATGTTTTGGTTAATGCTGGAATATGTTGTTGCACCTTTGTGTGAGCAGAAATACACTACTGAACGCATTTTATAACAGAAAACTCTCCCTGGTACTTGTATTCTTGTAATGATAACTAGAGATGGGAAAATCTCCTAAGACTAGATTGCCACAACCCTTACTTG
Source organism: Emydura macquarii macquarii (assembly GCF_026122565.2). Lineage (NCBI taxonomy): Eukaryota > Metazoa > Chordata > Testudines > Chelidae > Emydura > Emydura macquarii. The sequence goes on along the minus strand of NW_027132342.1, from coordinate 8,662,479 downwards.
GCCACACAGGGGAGTAATGCCCTTTGGTGTGCTGGAGGATGGTTCTTGCTGATACCACCTGCATTGGAGACCACCTGGATTATGATCAGAGGGAGTGGGTGGATCTTGCGGCACTCGGACAGTACATAGGGCTACCTGCTCTGTGCTCTGTGTTCCCTCTCATGCTCCAGAGGTGAGGGCCAGCCTTGCCTCCTTCTTCTCTCACTTTCCTCAAGTGGGTCATGCAGGAGGGTGCTTTGCACCCATCCCTCATCCCTGGGTCTTTGGAACATGACATTGGGCTCTTGCCCCATGAGCCTCCCCAGTCACCCCTGACATGCCACCTGAGTCAGCTGCATGACATCCTGACAATCTGTCCCCAAACCATGCCCCCAAAACATTGAACATGTATGTGCTTCATGCCATCAATTTCCTTACCCTTGTGTCCTGCCCCAACATCAAGTGGTGGGACCTGCTGCCACCTAAGGAGGGCGAGGAAGCCTGCTGGGTCACTGTACTCCACTCTGGTTACACATCCTTCCCAGGATATTAGTCGGTGGCTCTTCCATGGAGCCCTAAGCAGAGGCATTAACTCCCTTAACACCTGTACCTTCTGTGGTGAGAGGGAGACCCTGGCATACATCTATGTAGGGTGCATCAGGTTGAAGCCTCTCTTCTGGCTCCTCCGGAATCTCTTTCTGAGGTTCTGGCTGCACTTCTCCCCACACCTCTTCATTTATGCACAACTCATGTGGCCCTGCAAAGTCACCTCCTTGTCAATCTCCTCTTGGGGCTGGTCAAGATAGCCCTCCGTTATACCACAAGGAGGAAGCTGGATGTAAGGGGTGCTCTGCAACTGTGGAGCCTACATCTGGGCTCTGATCCAATCATGTTATGTCTCTGGGCAGAGCTGCTGTGGGTGATGTCCACTGACTCCTTAGACGCCTTTGAGGGTCAGTGGGTGCTGTCAGGGGTTCTCTGCACTGTGTTCCCCTCTGGATCCCTTATTTTTAACCTTTAACATTCATTCCTGTCCCTGTTTTTTCATTTGTTGTCCCCAGTACTCACTTGCGGCCTGGCTCCTGCCCCCAGTTGAGGGGGCGGGCCTCTACCTTTGGGCAAGCCTAGATCCACCTGTCCCAGTACTTGCAAATAGTACAGAGGAGGAAGCCCCTGTTTGTACTGTGGTACTAGTTGTGACAGTGGAAGCAGGGATGTTTGTTGGATACTCTCTGCAACAGCATGGCTTGCCTGTGGACTTGGGAGCCTGGGACAAAGCCAACCTGACTACAGAATGGGCCCCACCTCAGAGGAATCAGTGGATTCCTGTGTAAAGGGAGCCTGGCTTACGTAATGAGAAAGCCCAGCTGGGCAAAAACCAGAGGGACGTTCCTATAAAAGCAGGATACACTGACTAGGAAGTGCTGGGGGGAGAAAGCTCAACCCAGGAAAGGAAAGCACCACCACCACACCTGAACAAATTGTAGGGATCAAGAAGGTTCCTGCAGGGCCCTAAGTCAGCAGGGGAAAGGTCTCTTGGTAGGGAGGCCTGGGAAAGACCCTGACTAAAAGCAGGGAAGAGGATGAGGAATAGCCCCAGAGAGGGCAGAAGGTTCAGTTGTTGTGTTAAGATATTTTTGGACTTTTAGTTTGGGAGAACTGTGACCCTGGAAGGGGTGGACTAAAGACTGTGACCTGGCTGAAGGGTTGAGTCATGGGATGTGTTACCAGGCAGAGAAGCTGCCACAGCACTAGAGCAAGTGTTGATAGGGGGTCCTAGCCCAGCGAGGATCTGCTACACCACACCTGACCACGAAGGTGCACCTGGCAGTGAGTAGACATGTTTACACTCTTCCCCTGTTGGGAGTGGATGGACAGACTGGAAATGGAAGTAGTCCTGCCTGACCCCACCTAATTCTCTGCCAGGATGCCTGATCAGGCACATACAGGAGATTAAGCTCTTCCATGAAAAGGGGTAAAGTAGCTTACACCCCCCTTTGCAGTTCAACTGGGGAGAGAGGGAACTGAGTTATTTCTGCTTCTGAGGTGTGCAACTACATCCCGTCCCTCCGTCTGGGCAGATTGTAAAATTACAATCTATTTTTTAAAGTTTGGAGTTGGGGGTTTGGCTTAGTCACCCAAAGTCTGGGGTCACAGTAAGTATTATGCTATTCTGTGAGCAGCCCCACTGATTTTTGGTGGGACTACTTAAGCTGTAAGGAACTATCCAATAGGAGTGATTGGTCCTGGATGTATTCAGAATTGTCCAAATCTCTCAGATCTGGAAAATGGGCTGCAGATCCCAGGACAATAGTTTCTTGCAATATTTTCCACTTCTAAGTCAAGACTCTCAAACTACTTGTGCAATGAAACATTTCTAACATCATTGTTGCTGTTTATTTCATGTGTCCTAATGAGAATGAGTATTCTGCATCCTCACAGAATCAACTTCACTATTCTTAGATTTGATAGTATAAAATCTGTCTAGGTTTTTGTACCATGCTTATCACCATGGTCTCCGAGTGTGAGAATGGTATCGTAATAAGTCTAGAATCCAAGTAGTTGAAACATAGCAATCCCAACAACTCCTTTTGATCTGATAATTTGTAATGTCCTTGGCAATGTGGGACTGTTTCATCTTATGTCTGTCCAGTTCCAAGAATCCTATTGATTCTCATCAGATGATTCTAATAATAGGGATCTGGGTTTTAATTTTTCTTTCAATACATTATGAAATAAATACACACTACATTTCATTACAAAATATAACCATCAACAATATACGGCCAAGTCTGGGGTGAATTGCCCTCTGTTGTTGAAGACGCAGTAAAATTATACAATTTAGGGCAAGAAATGAAGAAAAGTACTATATCTAACTGGAACTGCAGAGGGAAATAAGGAAGACAAAGAATATTATCACCCAAGTTGGAATTTAGCCAGGTTACTATGGCCAAAACTCTTATTCTTGGCCAAAGTACTGAAGGATCTCTGGGAAGGAGTTCCATACGTTGACTGTGCGTTGTGTGAAGAAATACTTCCTTTTGTTCATTTTGAACCTGCTGCCTATTAATTTCATTTGGTGACCCCTACTTGTTGTGTTATGAAAAGGAGTAAATAACACTTCCTTATTTACTCTCCACACCAGTTTTTATAGACCTATCTATCATATCCCCACATAGGCCCTCTTTTCCAGACTGAAAAGTCCCAGTCTTATTAATCTTTCCTTATATGGAAACTGTTCCATATTCCTAATAATTTTTGTTGCCCTTTTCTGTACCTTTTCCAATTCCAATATATCTTTTTTGAGATGGGGCGACCAGATCTGCTCGCAATGTTCAAGTTATGGATGTACCATTGATTTATAAAGAGGCAATACGATATTTTCTGTCTTATTATTTATCACTTTCCTAATGATTCCTAACATTCTGTTAGCTTTTTTGACTGCTGCTACACATTAAGTGGATGTTTTCAGAGAACTCTCCACAATAACTCCAACATCTTTCTTGAGTAGTAACAGCTAATTTAGATCCCATCACTTTATATGTATAGATGGAATTATATTTTCCAATGTGCATTAATTTGCATTTATCAACATTGAATTTCATCTGCCATTTTGTTTCCCATTCACACAGTTTTGTGATATCCATCTCCCTTTGTAACTCTTCACAGTCTGCTTTAGACTTATCTATCTTGAGTAGTTTATCATCTGCAAATTTTGCCACCTCACTGTTTACCTCTTTTTCCAGATCATTTATGAATATTTAAAGCATTTTATAGACCTCAGTAGCAGGAATATATAACTCTCGAGTAAATTCTACAGACTTGTAGTGTACATTTGATTAAAAAACTCTTTTAAATTACTATAGAACCCTCCTGATTTTCCTTCCTATTAAATCCTACAGGACTGTTTCATAAGGAAAGCTAAAATGGGGACATTAAATGTCTCTCAAATGCCAAAGTACTTCCTAAATTAAACAATTTTGCATACCTCGAACAACTTAATACTGAGCTTAAAAAAAAAAAAATCTATTCCTTATGCAGAACTCTTACTCTCATATGAGAGGTGCAGCAGTAAAGACTCCATGCAGACTCTGAGATATGCCACAGCACCCTGACCCCATCTCATTTTTCTTAAATCATGCATTGCAAAAGCCTGATGTATCTTTTTTTGTTTTCATGCGTGCGTGCGTGCGCGCGCTGTTGCTGTGATATGTCTGTTTATGGTAAATCTACCCTTTGGACTTCAGGGAATTAAAGTTGGTAGTTGGCCTGGACTTTCCAAGTTTGAAAAAAAAAATCCTAAGAGGAAACAGACTGAACACCTAAAAACTCCAGTCTGTATGTACACTGCAAAAAATAAATGAATAAATAAATAAAATAAAAAAATCACATGCTAAAGCCTATTATGCACAAAAACAATGGTTAAAGCACATTAATGTTGTAAAGTCAAACACTCAAAAGTCAAGAAGTGCCAGAATTAATGTTGCCTGTGAAACCTTAATTTGCCCTCTTTGTGGGTACACATTATGATACTGTCTTTAATTATATGATTCATATAAGGCTTTGTGGATGTGGGGAAGGCGGTGGATGTGATATACCTTGACTTTAGCAAAGCTTTTGATACTGTCTCTCACAGTATTCTTATCAGCAAGTTAAAGAAGTATAGGTTGGATGAATGGACTATAAAATGGATAGAGAACTGGCTAGAGCATAGGGCTCAACGAGTAGTGATCAATGGCTCCATATCTAGCTGGCAGCTGGTCACAATCGGAGTGCCCCAGGGGTCGGTCCTGGGGCCGGTTTTGTTCAACATTTTCATTAATGATCTGGAGGATGGGGTAGATTGCACCCTCAGCAAGTTTGAAGATGACACTAAGCTAGGGGGAGTGGTAGATACCCTGGAAGGTAGGGATAGGATACGGAAGGACCTAAACAAATTGGAGGATTGGGCCAAAAGAAATCTGATGAGGTTCAACAAGGACAAGTGCAGAGTCCTGCACTTAAGACGGAAGATTGCCATGCACAGCTACAGACTGGGGACCGACGAGCTAGGCAGCAGTTCTGCAGAAAAGGGCCTGGGGGTAACAGTGGATAAGAAGCTGGATATGAGTCAGCAGTGTGCCCTGGTTACCAGGAAGGCTAATAGCATATTGGGCTGCATTAATAGGAGCATTGCCAGCAGGTCACGGGAAGTGATCATTCCCCTCTATTCGGCATTGGTGAGGCCGCATTTAGAATATCGTGTCCAGTTTTGGGCCCCCCACTATAAAAACGATGTGGACAAGTCGGAGAGAGTCCAGTGGAAGGCAACAAAAATGATTAGGGGGCTGGAGCACAAGACTTATGAGGAGAGGCTGAGGGAACTAGGCTTGTTTAGTCTGCAGAAGAGAAGAATGAGGGGGGGATTTGATAGGAGCCTTTAACTACCTGAAAGGGGGTTCCAGGGAGGATGGAGCTAGGCTGTTCTCAGTGGTGGCAGATGACAGAACAAGGAGCAACAGTCTCAAGTTGCAGTGGGTGAGGCCTAAGTTGGACATTAGGGAAAAGTTTTTCACTAGGAGGGTGGTGAAACACTGGAATGGGTTACCTAGGGAGGTGGTGGAATCTCCATCTTTAGAGGTTTTTAAGCTGCGGCTTGACAATGACCTGGCTGGGATTATTTAGCTGAGGTTAGTCCTGATTTGTCCTGCTTTGAGCAGGAGGGTTGGACTAGATGACCTCCTGAGGTCCCTTCCAATTCTATGATTCTATGATCTATGATTCATAGCTTCCAAGGCCAGAAGGGACCACTGAGATCATGTAGTCTGACCTGTATAACACAGGCCACAGAACTTCCCCAAAATAATTCCTAGAACAGATCTTTTAGAAAAAAACATCCAGTTTTGATCTAAAAATTGTCAGAGAGTAGAATCTACCATAATCCTTGAAACATTGTTCCAATACTTAATAATTCTCACTGTTAACAATGAACACATTATTTCCGGTCTGAATTTGTCTAGTTTCAACTTCCAGCCTTTGGATGGTGGTATACTGTTCTCTGTTAGACTGAAGAGCCCATTATCAAATATTTTTCCCTTTTAGATACTTGTACTTGATTTTACTTAGACTGTAATCAAGATGTCCCTTAAACTTCTCTTTGTTAAGCTAAATAGATTCAGCTCCTTCAGTCTATCATTACAAGATGTGTGTTCCAATCCTTTAATTATTCTTGTTGCTCTTCTCTGAACCCTCTCCAAATTATCACTATCCTTCTTGAATTGTGGATATCAGAACTAGATGCAGTATTCCAGCAGACTTTTGCACTTGTGCCAAATATAAAGGCAATATAACCTTCTACACCTGCTCAAGATTCCCCTGTTTGTGTCCAAGGATTGCATTAGCCCTTTGGCCACAGCACCACCCTGGGAGCTCATGTTCAATTGATTATCCACCATGACTCCCAAATCTTTTTTTAGAGTCATTGCTTTCCAGGATAGATTTTTCCACTGAGTAAGTATGGCCTACATTCATTGCTTCTAGATGCATATATTTACATTTAGCCATCTTAAAACGCAAATTATTTACCACATGATCCAGATGACTCCATATTGGTGACCTATCGTCTTCAATATTTAACACCTCCCCAATTCTTGTGTCCTTTGCAAACTTTATGAGTGATGTCTGTTTTCTTCTAGGTCACAAATAAAAATGTTGAATAGCATAGGACCAAGAACTGATACTGGAATCACACCCATTTGATGATTATTCCCAATTATAATTACATTTTGAAACCTATCATTTAGCCAGTTTTTCATCCATTTAATGTGTGCCATGTTAATTTTATATAGTTCTAGTTTTTTAATCAAAATGTCATGTGGTACCAAGTCAAATGTTGCATGCTATTTCTTCCATAGGACCAAGGCCTCTTTTAGTGCACAATATTTTATTTTCTCCTGATTGTTCAGTGTGTGGCTCCAGGCTTTATTTACTGCATACTCTTCAAATCTTGCTCTGAAGACAGAATTATTAATTTCCTCATGGGCTTTTCTATGGCGTTCATCACTATAGCATCTGAATGCTGAATGGATGTTAATATATTTTCACAATACCCCTCTGAGGTGAGTGGGGTTTCATTAACCCTATTTTACAGATGGGGAGCAGAGGAACAGATCTATTAAGGTAAAAAATGCCCATTAATTTTGGATGCCCAGTTTAAGATGCCTAGGACTTGACTTTTCAGAACAGTTGAATTATACAGCACTTTCTAAGCTCAAAGCACAGTTGTGAGCACTCATCAGTTCTGCAAATCAAACCCGAGGGTCTCAAATTGGGCACTTGGAAAATGAGGAACACACAATTAGGGGCTAATTGTGAAAAGTTTGATTTAAATGACTTGCCACAGAGTTCCTGTGCAATGCTGAGCAGAGGTGGGAATGGAATCCAGTTCTGCAGTGTAGTATTCAATTGCCTTAACCACAAGACAGACCATCCTTTTTAATCCTATAATTCCCTGACTCATTTGTGTCACACCTAACAACTTCTGCAATAAATGTTAACAGACTTTTTCGCTACACAGTCCTGAGTCAACCCCAGAACACAGTCCTTTGTGTGCACTGTGTTAGTCAGAGGTCCTATGCAAAAAGAGTATTGCACAGACTACCTTAATTCTGGCTCTTTTGAAATTTTAAGTGATTGACTTTGCAACCTCAGTGTTATTTTAACATAGTTTTTATGTGTAGTTTCCTAGGCTTTTTTTTAAAAAAACCAAAACCAAAAAAAAACCAAACCCAGATTTCATCATGTGCAATCACACTGCTCATCAGCAGGGTTGGTTGAACAAAATAGAAACAAAGTGTGTTCTCGTTTGTTTTGTTTCAAAATTACTTTGTTTTACATTATACGTAATATAGAAAATAAATTAAATAAAAATTTTAAAAGTCAAAATCAAACCAAAATGACTTTATTAAAATAAAATGTTTTGATTGACTTGAAACTATTTAAAAAAAAAATCATTTAGTGGGAAATTTAGAATTTTCAGTTTTTAATTCTAATTTGAATGATTTTTTTCCCACAAAATGTCAGCACAATGGAAATTCCAGTTAGAATCATAGAATATTAGAGTTGGAAGGGACCTCAGGAGGTCATCTAGTCCAACCCCCTGCTCAAAGCAGGACTAACCTCAGCTATATCATCCCAACCAGGGCTTTGTCAAGCCTCAGCTTAAAAACCTCTAAGGATGGAGATTCCACCACCTCCCTAGGTAACCTATTCCAGTGCTTCACCACCCTCCTAGTAAAAAACTTTTTCCTAATGTCCAACCTAGACCTCCCGCCCTGCAACTTGAGACCGTTGCTCCTTGTTCTGTCATCTGGCACCACCGAGAACAGCCTAGCCCCATCCTCCCTGGAACCCCCTTTCAGGTAGTTAAAAGCTGCTATCAAATCCCCCCTCACTCTTCTCTTTTGCAGACTAAACAAGCCCAGTTCCCTCAGCCTCTCCTCATAAGTCCTGTGTTCCAGCCCCCTAATCATTTTTGTTGCCCTCCGCTGCACTCTCTCCAACTTGTCCACATCCTTTTTGTAGTGGGGGGCCCAAAACTGGACACAATATTCTAAATGCGGCCTCACCAATGCCGAATAGAGGAGAATAATCACTTCCCGTGACCTGCTGGCAATGCCCCTCCTAATGCAGCCCAATATGCCATTGGCCTTCTTGACAACCAGGGCACACTGCTGACTCATATCCAGCTTTTTATCCACCATTACCCCCAGGTCCTTTTCTGCAGAGCTGCTGCCCAGCTCGTCGGTCCCCAGTCTATAGCTGTGCATGGGATTCTTCCTTCCCAAGTGGAGGACTCTGCACTTATCTTTGTTGAACCTCATTAGATTTCTTTTGGCCCAATCCTCCAGTTTGTTTAGGTCACTGTGTATCCTATCCCTACCTTGCAGGGTATCTACCACTCCCCCCAGCTTAGTGTCATCCGCAAACTTGCTGAGGGTGCAATCTACCCCATCCTCCAGATCATTAATAAAGATGTTGAACAAAACCGGCCCCAGGACCGACCCCTGGGGAACTCCGCTTGTGACCGGTTGCCAGCTAGACATGGAGCCATTGATCACTACTTGTTGAGTCCTATGCCCTAGCCAGTTCTCTATCCATTTTATAGTCCATTCATCCAACCCATACTTCTTTAACTTGCAGATAAGAATACCGTGAGAGACCGTATCAAAAGCTTTGCTAAAGTCAAGGTATATCACATCCACCGCCTTCCCTACATCCACAGAGCCAGTCACCTCATCATAGAAAGCAATCAGGTTGGTCAGGCATGACTTTCCCTTGGTTCCTGATTAACTCTGGTTTTGAACCATTAGCTCCACAGCACAGACCTCTGCCATTGAGCTAAGGATACACTCAGAGCATGGAGTTGTGTCCCTGCCCATCTTGGCTAATAGCCATTGCTTGACCTAGCCTCCATGAACATAGCTAATTCTTGTTTGAACTCAGTTATACTTTTGGCTGTCACAACACCCCCTTGCAATGAGCTCCACCGATTGACTGTTGGTTGTGTGAAAAAGTACTTCCTTATGTTTGTTTTTTAACTGCTGCCTATTAATTGAATTGGGTGACCCATAGTTCTTATGTCATATGAAGAGCTAAATAACACTTCCTTATTTGCTTTCTCCCCACCATTCATGATTTTATAGACCTCTGTCGTATCTCCCCTGGGTCATCTCTTTTCTAAGATGAACCGTTCAGTCTTTTTCATCTCGTCTCATGGAAGATGTTCCCTGCCCCTAATCGTTTTTGTTGCCCTTCTCTGTACTTTTTCCAATTCTAATATGTCTTTTTTGAAATGGGGCAACCAGAACTGCATGCAGTATTCACAGTGTGGGCGTACCATGGATAGAGGCAACATGATATTTTCTGTCTTATTACCTATCCCTTTCCTAATGGTTCCTAACATTCATTTCGCTATCTTGACTGCGGCTGCATATTGAGCAGGTTTCAGGGAACTATCCATGATGATTCCAAGATCTCTCTTAAGTGGTAACAGCTAATTGAGACCCCATCATTTTGTATGCGGAGTTGGGATTGTTTCCCAGTGATTAGGTAAGCCTCAGCTCAGCCAAATAAACAATGAGCAGTAAATTGTCAAACAACAGCTCCTTTCCCCACTTCCAACCAAGCAGAATGAACCTTCAATCCAGCTCTTGCAAGGGCTACAGAACAAAGACTTGGCAGTAGTTTTTTCTTTGTGTGCTACAGATTAAAAACAGCATTTAAAGCTTTTTTTGTGTAGAAGGTGTGTGTGGAAATCTTGCAATGCAGTCTAAGAAAAGATATTTACAAAGGTAACATGAAATGGGCTGTGAGATTGCTATGGCAGGAGTCGGTGTGTAATGATCTATTGTCGTACTATTAAACACAGTAAACTGTCAGCAAGAGACCATGGGAGCGGGAAGCCTGGGACATTATTTCTCTGAAGGTTTTATGCGCTGTGTGGTTTTTCATCTGAGATACATGCAAACAGAAACCCATCCCAGGTACCTTAGAGACGCTGAGAGCAGCTGCTGAGCCTTGTAAACAGGCCATTCCAGGTAGACATGCAGCATCAGCCTCTGGCCGTATCATGTGCTCAGTGGGGAGTTGAGGAGGAGTTAGGATACCAGCTGGTGGTGGTGGGAGGGCAAGAAGCTAGAGAGAAAGGAAAGATTTTTCTTGCAGTCGTGGGCGAAAAGCAGATGGCGAAAGACCTCAAAAAATTCATATAAGAATCCAAACATATTGCTTACCTGGAACAACTGAACAGTTTTGGTTTGGCCGTCACTAGCACAGCTATCATTCCTCTCAAGTTCATGCCACAGTTATGCTAGCACTGACTTAAAAGCCCAGTTTTAAAAGCAAATTGTCAGCTGGTGTACACTAGAATCTAGCCTGCATTTCACTGCCCTATTTTCAATAGATGGTTGTGGCTTTCTTTTAAAAGATCAGAAGAGTAAAAGGCTGCTATATTGAGCCAAGGCAGGAAGGGAGATGCTTTTTCTCACTCTTCTAAAATGTTATGGAGAGGTGGTCTTTCCTGAATAGAGATTTTGCTTTTTTCTCTCAAATCCCCAGGCGAGCTAGACTGTGAATTGCAATGCAAGGTCTCTGGGCAGTGGATCAGAATCAACCTTTGTGCCATATTGGTAACTCTCACTTAAATTGTAAACACTTTGAGGAAGGGATTGTCTTCTCATCACATGTTCTTTGCTAGATTTTGGGCCATTAAGAGTCTTCTTGCATTTTTGTCTAGTGCCATTCTGATACACACCTTTAGAACTTGTGGGGCTAGCTCCTACATCTTGCTGAAGGAGAAAAATCTCCTGGCCCTTTGTGGAACTGAAATGACATTTTCTTTCTATTTTTTCTTTAGAGGAAATTAAGAGGCCCGCAGCACCTAATTTTCAAATGCATTCTTCTAATCATTGCTGTGTGGTACAGTAGAGTGGGAATATTGAGAAACAAAGGCTGTTACATTGTACTTTTTAACAGCATATTGCATGTATGATACTCTACTACTTTAGCAGCACTGCCAAGCTTTATGCATCCCCATATTTGACATTTCTTGATGGTGAGAAAATGGCATTGACTTTCCTCCTTAGTGTCCACCCTGAGCAATGGGAGCAGATGTGGGATAGGCAGGAGCCTATTCCCGGCACACCTCAAAGAATCAGAGGGAGTCAGCAGCCATGGGGCAGAGGCGCTGTATTAGTAGGAGGAGGCTGGAAGATTGTTGGGTAGTAAAGTGCATGGAGAGGTGGGGGTGAAGCCTTGGGCAGGCTGGGAGGAAGTTTTGGGAAACTGTGGAAGCCCAGTGCCTGGATGATGAGGGCGGTGGGGGAACTTGTAGTGGCTCTCAACTGCTTTGAGCTCAGGATCCATTTGTAAATGTTTATGGCCTGTCAGGACCCAGTAAATAATCTGAGGGTGGAGACCCTGGGGCTGAGCTGTAACTAGGTATTTTAGCATCTAGGGAGAGCATATTTACACACCCTTGTGTGGTGCAGGGGAAGAGAGGATTGCAGATAATAAAGAGATTTTGATCAAAATGTAAAAGAGACTAGGAGACCAATGCAAGCACTATCATTTTAGACTAACAGATAACAGTTTCAAATGTACAAGATGGGATGAATGTGGATGGGCTACTGTAAAGTTTAGAGAATTGTATCTACCTAACTACATTCCCCCTACTGTTTAGGTGACTATGGTAACTCGTCTTCACTTTCTGTCTTTGATTGTTTTGTGTAGCTTTGCTGTGCACAGTTAGCGTGCTTCTACTCTGAAATGTGATTTTGTAAAAAAACACATTGTGGAGTACCATATTTGTTTCTTTCACTGTCTTTTGTCTGGAATACAACAAAATAGATAGTGTACAGACTCCCATTGACTTCAAAGTGCTTTGGATTAGGCCCAAAGGAAAAAAAAAAAAGGTAGAAATACGTTTAGTTTTTTCAAATTTGTAATGGTATTTTTTTCTACTTTCAGTGTTAGAGATAAATGTAGAATATATAGATTTGCCTAAACCCAGTGACAATGAATTTGGTAATTAGGAATATCTCCATGTATCATAAAACACTTAATAATTTAATCCATGCAATAGATCTGGTAATACATTCTAAAGCAGAGGAATATAAGAAATAGGAATACCATTTTCTTATTAAAATTTCAATAATGGAAAAAGATTTGCTTGTTATAAACGTGACTAATACCAGTCAATGGGCCAACTTTTGGAAATCTGCTCATACAAGTGTGACACTTTTACAGATAATTGCATGCCACAAGGATAATATAAGTTACTTGTGATGCTGCCTTTACTTTTTGGAAAACCTCCATTGGTAGACTTGGCTGTAGTCACGGTTTCTATATTTCTATGCATTTTACTACCCAGACTTGATATGGTCAGTTTTAAAACTTGAATTTATTGTACATTGTTAATCATACATGGCATTAAATATACAAGACCACCTTTAACCTAGAAATCACATGTGGCACATATGATTAATCTTACACAGAAACTGGCATAACATTGGCATCAATGATTGTAAAACACCTCTTAACTTTCTTTATATTAAACTAAAAGTAATTTAAAATTTGCTAGGTGTTTCACTAAACAGGCAAAGGCCTGGTCCCTCCTCTCAAAAAGATCAGTCAGAATTCTAAATGACATCAGTAAGAGTAATACACGGAGAAAAGCTGGAAAGAGAAGGAGAGGGTAGGATGAGACTGACAATAAGATCATACACTTTTGCAGTAAGGCAAGTGTATATCTTGATGGTTCCATTAATTTTTAAAAGTGTGTGAGTGTACGTGCGTTTTAGGGAGTGACTGGTCATTTTCAGTTTAGCAGGAACTTTAAACCTTTATTTTATAAACATCTCAATAAAATGGCATAGAACAAAACTTTGGGCACTATTTGAGTTTTTCATGCCAGTTTGATGCAAATTAATTTGATGCAGAAATGATGGATGACCTCCTTCATTGCAAGTTTTCACTGGGTTGTCTCACCTGGTTTTGGACATCTTTTGTAAGAAAACAAAAGCTCTCTGGGGTCTGTGCTTTGCTCTACATGTTGTTGAAGAAGTGGAAGTGAAAGCCTTATTGAAGTTTATTATTGACAGCACTGTATGCTATATGAAAATAGCAAGGAATGCAAGGAACTTCTTCCTTATCAACTTATTTCCATGCTTTTCAGGGTTTGGGTTAGGATAGTGTGTCCTTATCCAACATTGACTGTCACTAAACTGTGAGTGCGTGCATGATTTTTTGGACACTTATTCATTTGAAAGACAGCACAAGTACATTTTTAGAAAGGATTTGAATGAGATCAGCAGGCTTAGTGAACAGGTGTGGGGAGTATGTTCGGGACATAAAAAGCCCAGAATCAGAGATGAGAACATGAAAGGGGTCTTAAGACTGATGTCAAATTCTGTCCTTAGTTATAACTTTGCAAGCCCTTTGCAAGAGAACAATTTTCCATTTGAAAATGCTGCTTCTACAGAAACCAGACTGGCCAGCCTGCCTGCCCATGTGATTCCCTGTCAACTCTCCTATCTGTCTTGCTGCTCATCTGGTGGGCTGCCACGGAGCAGGAGATTCTGGGGGGCCAGACAGCAGGAACATTTTGGGGTTTCCAAAACAACTACAGAACGTCAGAATTTCAGTCCGTTCAAAATTTTTTGGTTTCATTTTTTTTGGTCTCAAATTGCAATGTGTTTTTTTTTTTTTTTTTTTTTTTTTTAACTTGAAATATTCAGTTTCCGAACCTGCTCAACTTCTGTGGGACAATCTTCTTCTTTTTTTTTTTTTTTTTTTTGTCCCATCTCTCTTTCACATCCGGATTAGCAGTGGATTTGCCCAACATATGTGAGGCAGGACAGTTGTTGGGTAGACATATTTCTTTTTTAAAAAAAACCAAAAAAACCAAAAAACCACCACCTCATGCAACTAACTTCCATCGCAGGGACCAAATGCTTGGCAGAAGTTAGTTGCCAGGGCAGTAGCAGTGAAGTTCTCTGTCCTCCTCCCCACCAACTCTCTGAACTAATACTCAGCAAGGAGGGGTCCGCATCAGGCTACATCTCCTTGTCATTTGTAGCACGAGGCCTATGGCAGCCCCCTTCTCGCAACCATGTTGCCTGGAGAAGAAGAAATAGGAGCCTCTGGGTGTGAAACCTTTTTCTGGTTCTGAAAAGACCAGGCAATAGAAGCAGGATACTGGACAAAGCATCTTTGGAATGCCCTGGATAGCAGTGGTGACATCACATTCTGCTGATCCTCCTTTTGATGTAAAATACATTTTTCTCTCTGTTCATTGTCAGTGCACAAATTTCATTAGCTTTGCAAATATCCACTGTCCTTTGCAAAATCAAATCCAGTTCTTGCAATCAACCTTGCTCTGATCTAATTTTGTCCCTAATTATTCCTTTTGTTAACTGTTCACGTTCCTAGGGCTATATAAAGTAGGTCTGTACCATAATGGTCAATGCCTGCTGAAATTAAATTTGTTAGTCTTTAAAGTGCTACAGAACTCTCGTTGTTATTGCTGTATACAGACTAACATGGCTACCCCTCTGGAACTCTTCATAATGGTCAGTGGTCTCTCCTAGCAGCTAGTTTATTGTAAAGGAAATGTGCCCTTCCCAAGTGACATTTTTACTAGGATCACAGTAGTCTTGACACATTTTAATGAGTTTTTTTCTAGCAGATTGCACTGCACTTCATGCTTACACTGGAATTTGTTGTCAATTTCAAGCACCTGTACACCTGCCATGTAGCGCTGTGGAAGATATCACCCTTGCTATGTCTGAGTGAAACTTTTTCAGGAAATAAATTCACCAAAAAAAAAAAAAAAAAAAAAAAAAAAAAGTGTTGTTCCCAAACTGCACTCATTTGGGTTGCATTTGGCAAATGGTTTCAGCCAAATAAAAAATGAGGGGGAAAAGAAAAAAAAATCATTTTGACATTTTCAAAACAAATCTTTTTGACATTTTATCTGGAAACAAATGGTTCTGTTTCAAAATGTCAGTTCTAATCAACATTTCACTTAGAAAATGTCATTTTGCTCAACCTGAATGAAATCTATTTACTTATTTCAGCAAGGGAAAAATCTAAATTGCCATTTTGATTCAAAGCCAATTTTCCTTTTTGTTTTTTGTCTGCTGGGTTTTGTATTCACTCAGCTCTAACCGTTTGCTTGTTTCTCAATAATATTATATGCTGCTGGGAAAAATGAGGAAACACTGCAGTCTCATTTTCAAGTTCTCTGATTGGTGCCCAGACTGTAGAATTTGGGTGACTTCATTTCTGCCATGGTTTTACTCATTACATCTTACAGTAAAAGATTGACACAGGATTTCTAAATCACCATACTATAAAGTCACTCTTTCTGGTCGTGTGGGTGTTTAATTATTTGTATGAAGTAGAATAGCTCCTACAGGAGAGATTGAAAAAGAGACTCACTCTATAGCCCACTGATTAGGGCAAGTCCCTGCTCCAAATCAGGCAAAGGTGGGAGCTGAATGTGGGTCTTCTTCATCCCAGGTGAGTGCCCTAACCCCTGGGCTATTGGCTACTTTGGGGTGTGGGTGGTGTCTTTCACACTCTTTAAACATTTCATAAATTTCTGCAAAACAAAACTGTTGTTTTCTAGCCAGCCCTGGTAAAGAGGAGCCCCATATAGTTGTCATTGACTAAAATAATTTCTTCAGAATGGGAAGTTTGAAAGAGACCTGAAAACAACTGTGACTAATGACACATTTGTTGGCAGCAGGGCCCTCACATGGGCAGGGGGAAAGGCTACACTTCCCCAGAGCCTGGAGGCTCTGGGGGGCCGGCCCAGGCTGCAACCCCCATTACCATGAGAAAAAAATTGAAGATAAATTGTAGATCATGCCTGAGGATATTGATAGAAACTTATTTCCCTGTATCTACTGTCCAGATCTTGTGAGATTTGCTGGAGCCAATGAGAAGCAGTGTTAGAGCAGTCTCAAGCGACATTCTGAACAGTGAGCTGCTGGGCCAGAATACAGAGTGTGTGTGCTTGTGCAGTTAAACTAGGATTTGTAGTTTGAGACTGAAACACAGAGATTTGTGCTCCTTTCACAAAGTTCTTTCCAGGTATTCTGGAAGCACTGGAATGTGCTCTTGAATTAAACTTGACACATGAAGCTCAATCACAAGCAGAAGCACTGAAAAGGTACTTCAGCTCATTTTTATGCCTTTTGATGGCTAACTTCTGGTACAAAGCTCTTTCAAGTATTGAGGGTAGAAACAAGATTTTACAAGCCAGAGGAATCTCTCCTGAATCAGAGGTAGCTCTCATTGCTGATATTATTGAAGAAATAAAACTACTTAGTCAGTGGCCCAAAATTCTACAGGAAGCATTTCTTGCAGCAGAAGGCATGGGAATTTTTAGGCACAATTATCAAAGAACAGAATGAAATGGAAAAGATTTCATGATGAGATATCTTAGCCAGAGGAATCATGTTCTACCATCTCTGAAAATGAACCAGAGTCTTTATTCAGAAAGAGTGTTTTTTGATGCAACTTTGGACAATGTCATCTTTGAATTAGAGCACAGGTTCAAAGCAACCAATAACATTTGTTTGATGATCCGTTCAGTCCTAAAATATGTGACACTAGAGCCTGGGGAACTTGAAGAAGCTTCTAAATGTCTGCCTCACAAGTATCCTACAAGATCTTTCTGAGACTTTTTTCCTTGTGAAAGGTTGCAACTGAAAAAAAAATCAAGTCTACTTTTGGAAAAAATATGAACTACCCCCACTTATCTTATTAAGTGAGATTTACAAAAAATAACTGCAGCTAATTTTCAGTGAAATGTGCATAGCCCTACAGATTTTTTGCACACAGCCAGTGATTATGGCAGAAGCTGAAAAGTTTCAGCAAGCTAGCACTCATCAAAAACTGCAGGCGTTCTGCAGTGGGGTGAGAACGGTTAAGCCACCTAGCTATCTTGTCTATTGAGTGTGAACTTGCAAGAGAAATCGACTTTGGGGGGCTAATTCATGATTTTGCAATGAAAAGGGTCAGAAAAATAAAGCTTTAAAGTTAATTGGCCTAATTATAAAATGTTTGAAGTCACACTGGTCCATTAGAATAAAAAAAATCAAGATATTGACAGGATATAATACCTTTATAATGACCAAAAAGTTACAAAATAGTCAGCAAACTTGTAGGACTCAGGCTGGGTGTTATGTTAAACAAAAATAGCCAAGGGGGACATTTTTCAGAAATGTAGAATACGTAACAGTAATTTCAGAATTCAAACTGTTTTCATGGCTCATGAGATTGTATGTATGGGATGAGGGATTATGGTATGTGTGTTGTAAGTTTGTACTGGCCCTGAAAAAATTATGCTTGGACCCTGGTTGGCAGGAAGCCAGTGCTGAAAACAATGTGTTATTTCCTGCAGCACTGCCAATTTCCATTAGCTCTTCCCTTTGCCCAGAGATCTTAGCTGTCTGTCTCCATCACCCAGCCCCCAAATCTGGCTTCTTTAGCAACACTTCACCATTCCCCTTGCTGGCAAGCCACGGCAAAAAATGTGTTTCTGCTACGAGGCAGCTTCAATCACCATTAATGTATTAGGCAGATGATGTGTTTCAGATAAGTGATGTGTTTAATTCTCAGGCACTGCTTTGTTTGGATTTCTTAGACACTGCATGTAGCAGCGTCTAAGAAGAGCTGGTGCTTCAAATTCCTGAAGCATTTCCATCTGTCTATGATCATCAGAAGTGGGTAAAATAAACTGCCTAGTAGAGATGGCCTGGGCAGATCAAATAACTTCACTTGCTGAATGGCAGGAAATCCTGTCCAGTGAACTCTAAGGAATCTCAGCCCCAGGCCAAAACATTAGCAGGCTAGTAACAGTAAGACAGCAGCAGGGCCCAAGCATAATTTCTTCGGGCCCAGTACAAACTTGTAACACTGGCCCCTGCCACACACACACCCATGGGGGTTGCAGCCTGGGCCGGGCTTCCCAGGTCCTCCAGGCCTTGGAAAATTGTACCCTTTTTACACTCCCCTCCCCCTCCCCCCATGTGGGGGCCCTGGACAGCAGTAATGTATTCTGGTTCAGTGCAGGCTGTGAGGGTAGACAGGCTTCCCCCACATTTGTGGAGATACTCCAGTGGAGCTATAGACTTGTTTGATAGGATTGGGGGAAAGGGAAAAGTGCACCAGCTGTTCCCCTTCCACCCTGGAAGATGATTTCAGGAAAGTGAGAGTAGGGAGAGCAGACTCCTGTGTTGTGAAGGAGGGGATGATATTCAGATTTAGATATTTTCATAGTAAAGGCCTAAATATTAAATCAGGGAGCAGAGCACCAGTCAAAGAAGAGTGGAGCAGAGCCAGAAGTGTGTGGGCAATATGGAAAATGCTCTCAAATTGTGGGACTTTGTAACAATGAAACAGGACAGTGGGATGTCACCAGGAAAATAAGAGAGCAGAATAAGATCAGCAAAGATAATTGCATGTTTGCCTGCCTAGGAGTTGAGATCTCTTGAGAGGAACATGTGACTATTGTGGCTGTTATCATTTGAGCAATCAACAGCTGCTCCACACAATGCCTTTTTCCAGGGCTTTAGGATTGTTTGGATGGCAGCTCTATGGAGAAAGTAGCTACCAATTCCCAGCTCTCGAGGATTATTACTACATTTGTCTGATGAAAAATATGGCCCGAAGTGAAAGAAAAAGCTAATTATGGGCCCATTGAAATCCCTGCAGTTGCATCGGTGTAAGCAGAGGGCAGAATTTGGCTGCATGGTGTTAAAGGGGGCAGGGACTGTCCTTTGGTTATGTGTCTGTAAAGCGGTCGCTGATCAGGGCCCCTAGATGCATAATACATAGAAATAAATAATAATGGTGATTAATAAAGTAAGCCAGTGTATTTTGAAAGGGGGGTGTGTGTGTGTGTGTGTGTGTGTGGGTGTGTGTGTGTGTGTGTGTGTGTGTGTAATTGCATAAGGTTACAAATATGAAATAGTGTTAACTGTTTCTATTGTCTCTTTGTGTTTAATAACTTACTTTTTTTTTCTTAATTTGTTTCAGATCACCCTATTTTTTTAGAAGAACAAGACACTGAGGTGCAGACAAAATGTACAAAATGCCCACCTGCATGCTGCAGCTACGCAGGGTGGTGATGAATCACAAGCTGTGGGCTGTGTTTATTATCACCTTTAAGTTCATGTCCTTTGTCTCCATAATGTTCTACTGGAGAATCACTGAGGATGCCAAAGGCAAGAGTGGGCTCTATGGCTTGCCTCTGGACGTCAAATGTCCTCGCTCTGTGCCTTCTCCTCCTCCAGCTGTATCCGGCAGGCCACCTCCACCACCAGGGGATATATTCTTTGTGGAAACCTCAGAGAGAACCAACCCAAGTTTTCTCTTTATGTGCTCTGTCGAATCAGCAGCCAGGGCTCACCCTGAGACCAAAGTTGTCATCCTTATGAAGGGCTTGGCAAAAAAAAATTTTACTATGCCAAAACACTGGGGCTTCTCCCTGCTGAGCTGCTTCCCCAATGTGGAAATCCGGCCATTGGACTTGAATGACCTCTTCTCTGGTACCCCTCTGGCTGGCTGGTATTCACTAGCCCAGAACAGGTGGGAGCCTTATTTCTTACCCATACTTTCTGATGCCTGTAGAATTGCTATTATGTGGAAATTTGGGGGTATCTACTTAGACACAGACTTCATAGTCCTTAAAAACTTAAAGAACCTCACCAATGTGCTTGGCACCCAGTCCAAATATGTATTGAATGGGGCTTTTCTCTCCTTTGATCCCAAACACAAGTTCATAGAGCTTTGCATGCAGGATTATGTGGATAATTACAACGGCTGGATCTGGGGGCACCAGGGCCCACAGCTTTTAACACGTGTTTTCAAAAAATGGTGCTCCATCAGGAGTCTCCAGAGCAGTAAAAGCTGTAAAGGAGTCAGTACTCTTCCCAGAGAAGCCTTTTATCCCATCCGCTGGCAGGACTGGAAGAAGTACTTCGAAGTAGTCAGTTCTTCAGAGCTTCACAGACTTTTCAAGAACACCTACGCAGTGCATATTTGGAATAAAAAGAGTCAAGGGACAAGATTTGAGACCACTTCAAAAGCTTTGCTGGCTCAGCTGCATTCCCACTATTGCCCTTCAACGTATGGGATAATGAAGAAGTATTTGTGAAAGGAATTGACCCACCTTGTCACCTAACCAAACAAAGGAGGTAGCCAAAACTGTTCACCCTCCCTAGCAGAAATGTACATTTGAAAGTGCTTATATATATATGTGAATCATCAGTCGCCAGATGGTGTGATGTGGTGAAATTCAAAGATAAATGCAGGGCAGGCTGAATGTAAGTTGAATACACGAGTTAACTAAAGACTGAGCAGTGCTGACCTCATTTTCATTCCTTTCCTTACACTCAGGTCCCTTTACACAACCAGAGTAGCGACCAGACCTTGAGATGGGAGTAAATGTTACACTACTCTGGCATCATAAAGATGCCATCAAGTGAGAGTCCAGAGCCTTTATACTGCCACATGACATAAAGAGGCCTTAGTAGAAATGAAAATCTGGACCAAGGTCATTGGTTAATTCTTGTGAACTCCCAAGTATTTTCAAAGAAATAAAATGAGGGAAGCAGAGGGAGGGTGAATTAAGGAAGGAGTTAAAAGGAGGATCAGAGAAGGCGGCGAGGGAAAGGAATAAGGAAGAAGATAGAAAAGAAGGAAAGGGTAGTGTGTGTGTGTGTGTGTGTGTGTGTGTGTGTGTGTGTGGTTTTTTTTTTTTTTTTTTTTTTAAAAAAAAACCACCTTCTTTTCCTCTGTCTCTTTCCTTACTGCAGAAACCAGTGGATGAAAGGAACTTACACATGTTCCAGCTTGTATTTTACACAGCTTGAATGGGGGGGGGGTGTGTGTGTGTGTGTGTGTGTGTGTGTGTGTGTGTGTGTGTGTGTGTGTGTGTGTGTGTAGGTAGGTTGATGGGGCAAATTCCCATTGTCTCCAGTGTGAGGTTTGAATGGGTCAGGATTTGTCCAAAGGTTTTTAAATTAAAACTTCTAAGTAGCCATGGAAAAACCTTAATTTTAAAACAGGGTCAGAATGAATCTGCTATGAAGTGCAAGTGATAGGCATGTATGTCTTAACTTCCTTCTGATCTGAATGCTGTAATATATCACTTTCTTTTACTGGAATTATTTGTGGGTTTATGTGCATACACTCATAGCAGCTTTCATGACTATCACTGTCGTATCAGAGCAAACATTAATCGTATTCTCACCACACCACTGGGAGGTAGGAAAGTACAACTCTCCTATTTTACAGATGGAAAACTGAGGCACGGCACGATTAAGGATGGGAGTTCATAGAAGAATCCTAGGAGATTAGGGTTGGAAGGGACCTCCCGAGGTCATCAAGTCCAACCCCCTGCTCGAAACAGGACTAACCTCAGCAAAATCATCCCAGCCAGGTCTTTGCCAAGCCGGGCCTTAAAATCATCTAAGGATAGAGATTCTACCACCTCCCTAGGAAACCCATTCCAGTGCTTCACCACCCTCCTAGTGAAGAAGTTTTTCCTTATATCCATCCTAGACCTCCCCCACTGCAACTTGAGACCATTGCACTTAGTTCTGCCATCTACTACCACTGAAAACAGCCTAGCTCCATCCTCCCTGGAACCCCCTTTCAGGTAGTTAAAGACTGCTATGAAATCTCCCCTCATTCTTTTCTTCTGCAGGCTAAACAAGTCTAGTTCCCTCAATTACTCCTCATAAGTCACATGCTCAGGCCCCCTAATCATTTTTGTTGTCCTCTGCTGAACCCTTTCCAATTTGTCCACATCCTTTCTGTAGTGGGGGACCCAAAACTGGACACAATACTCCAAATGAGGCCTCACCAGTGCAGAATAGAGTTAGGTGTCTAAATACCTCCAAGGATCTGAGCCTAAGTCTGTTGTCCAATATCACACAGGAAATGCACGGCAGAACTGGGAACTGAGCATAGATTTTTCTGAACTTCACTCTAGCACTGTTACTGAAAGACCCAGCTTCTTACACTTTCAAATCTTTGGTGGAATTCTCCTGCTCTTTCTTGCACGGAAGGTAGCCTGGAAGGGCAGTGGTCTCCCATGAGCCCTGGATAAATGCTACTGAAAGCATCAGTGGCTCTCAGAATCTTCCTGACTGATGCAGGTGGGAAAAAAGGTAGCTTGTGTGGTGGAAAAGCTGTGTCTTTGCAGACTCCCAGCAATAGGATGAGTCCAAGGGGAGACCTTGAAATTTTTGGGACCTTTTTATCTTGACAGGAAATTCCAGTATCTATAAACTCAGTGTAAAATAGATGATGAATTCCATATATCCTTTCTTACATAACAGATGTAGCCATGTGCTGTGACTAATGGGGTTGTGTAAGCATTACAGTGTCAGTGAACTACCTGCCCTGTGTGACGGGACAGACCTGTCCCGGGGCGTGTGTCAGTGACGGAGGGCAATGAATGGATGGCTTTTGCAACGTTGGAGGGACCCTGTCACTGAAGGAGTCAGGTGGAGTACGGTGGTGAAATACTTTGGTGGAAAGAAGAGGGAAGCATCGAGTGACAGAGAAATGTTACTGCTCCATCTCCCAGCTTTCCAGTCTCAATTTGAAGCTTTTGCTGCTGCAGTCACAGAGCATCTCTGCCTTCCTTAATTCACCAGCCTCCCACTTAGCTGCCTCCTACCTTGCAACCTGACCCTGCCAGAGACTGAGCTGCTGCTGTGAAGTGAATGGGAGCTAGAGGAACTTAGCATCCTACAGGAGGCACTCAGCACCTTGCAGGAACAGGCTTTTACTGGCTAAGTTAGACCCAAGTGTAGCCTCTGCAATGGGAAAATGTGCCACCTACCTCTGTCTTGGCTACCACTTCTTTCTTCTCTTTGATTCAGCTGTGAGTCTATACCATGATTTGAAGCACAGCAGAACTGACAAAGCAGCAGCAGCAGTGGCTAGGAGAGGCAGGCTGCCAGCTAATGCATCAGTCGCACTGCGCACACACTCTAAAACAAGATTTATAGCAAGAGGGGGCATCCAGGGACACAGGCGTGTGGTGAGATGGCATTGTCATGGGCAAGTGGAGTGTCAGCCATCTCCTACCCTGTACTGAAAAGAAACCATAGCACTATCAGATATTTTAAACACCTTATCTGAGACTTAAACAGTTGGTTTTCTTATGAATAAAGATGGGCTCGAGCCATTAACTTCAGATCTAAAAATAAGCTTCTCTAAAGTTCACAGACAGTAACTGATCCATGATGAACATGACTAATGATGAATTCTAATGGGAGGATATCATGTGGCACTGCGGGAAGACCACTCTAAGTCATGATCCCACCAACACCTCTGGCTCTGTCTGACCTTCAAGCCCGCAGCTGCTTCAGGGCTCTTCTGTTTCCCAGCTCAAACATAAGCAAACACAGATTTGCTCAGCTGAGCCAAGGAAATATGTAAAACAAAAGACAGCCTGAAGCATAGAAGGACAAAATCTCTTTATTTCTTTCTCTCATTTTACTTGCCTCCACCTAAATGATAGAAATAGCAGAGCAAAAGAACTTGAACCTACTATGAAACTCATCCCCCCTCACTTCACAAGACTATGAGTAATTAGATATTTTTCCTCCCCTCTAAACCTTAAGTCACATTCTTAGTTTTACTCTCCTTCTCCTGTATGTCCTACAGTCATTTTGGTTCTTGCTGATTTCCCCGCAATCCCCATCCTGAGCACTTTAAAATGAAAGGTTTGAGAGCTTTTAAAAAAAAAAAGGGTGCTTACCAGAAACCAAAAATGTTTACATGCATAGGAACTGTGATCTTACAGCAGACCCATGGTCTATGTATGTTAATTATCCTGTCTCCATCCACTGGAGCCAATGTTGGGTATTTCAGAGGAAGGCAAATTGTTTACTCATTGTAACTTTGCAACACTGAATAGTATAGGGATTTTCCTGAACCCTAGTTGATGAACATATGTGAGACACTGAATTGATAGCCTTTGTATTTTTTTTCTAGCTTGTGTCGGTGCAGATGCTATTCCTATCTATATAAGTGGATAGTAATACAAGAAATCACCAGACTGGAACAGATCCCTGGTCTGTGTGGCATGGTATCCTATTTCTGGTATTTCTCTATTTACTTGCCCTCAGTCTAGCTAAGGACTGAAAGATTAGCTGAGCCAGGGACAACTTAATGGTTAAGGCATAGACTTAATTTGGTCAAGCTGCATCACAAAGTGTGCACTTTATTTGGTCACAGACTCTTTGCATCTGAATTTCATATAAAAAATAGCACTGCTTATCGTGGAAAAGTGCCTTTTCATATAATGTCCTATTTCTCTGCAACTCACACCCTGCATAAAGAGCTTTGCACTAACATCATGTTCTCTCCACTGCTGTAAAGAGAGTAGAGGTTAATTGTTAAATGGGAACGGAGTCCTTCTGTCCTAGCAGAATATGGGAAGTTGAGTCAGTTATGTCCTGCCAGATATTGCAAGATATTAGGAAAATTCTAAATTTAGGATTTGAGTAGAACGTTGTTGATGTGTGGCAGTTTAATATCAGGTTAAGAAAGAGGCCAATCTACTCTGCAGTGAAATGCAGAATAAGAAATAAAGACCTTTGCACATTAAGGATCATGTGCCTTGAGTATCTCCATTCTGACTGCTGCCTTAGTGGTCCTGATCTTACAGATAAAAGGTGTGCCCAATGGAAGTCAAATGTTTCATCTGCCTGATGTTTCCTTCTCCATTTTGAGGAAAATGAGTACATCATCTCTCATCTATGCAAGAAGGAACAGACTTGAGCCAGCAGTGGTTATATTTGAGACACTTGCCCCCATCGTCCCACCTCAAGGGATAAGCAGTGATCTGGTCCAAAAATGTGGATAAAAGTTTTCTGTTAAAATTCAGTTTTGACTAAATCAAAACTTTTTGGAGAAACATTGATTTTTGACTAAATTTTGCAATAGGTAAAAGTAAAAACATTTAATTTTTGGAGTAATTTTGGTTAATTTTGTTTTTATTTTTGTATTATATTAAAATATGTATATGTAATATACATTATATATAATATTTTAATATGGCATAAAAGCCACAACAAAATGAATTGAAATGACACTATTGAAATGAAATGTTTCTACACAGATGAAACATTTGAATACTATTAAAATGAAACTTTTAGATGGTTCCAAATTGGTGGGGGTTTTGTTTTTTTTTTTTTTTTTTTTTTAAACCAAAAAATTGAGTAATGGAAAATTAGAACATTTTGGCTTTTTTGTTCTGATTTGGAACAAATTTTTTTTGGGGGGAAATGTCAGACTCTCCTGTAGAATGGAAATTGTTGCTCCCAACCAGCTGTGATGTTCTCTGAAGCATCAGTCAAATGCAGTTCAATGTGGAAGAATCATTATTGAGAAAGGAAAAGGAAAATTTGGGTGTGGTTTTAAAAAAAACAAGTTCAAAATAACCTTGAAAAGGTCTACTGTGACCTTCGGTTAGTCAGATGAGCAAGCACCTATGTCTTTCCCTGAAGACTCAAAATTTAACCGATGCTTCTGTTACTTACCTTGCACTGAGATATGGAAACTGGTGAGGACTTTCTTTAAACTGTAGCCAGGACTTACACTGATAATAGAAAGTAAAGAGATGAACTCACTGTGATCTTTTCTCACTTTTTTCATGGTATTGCTTTTGAGGCAACCTGATTCAGGATTTTAGCTTTTAAGCAAATAAAGCTCTTGCAATATTGTAGAACCCTAAGGGGAAAAGAGCTTACAAAGTTTTTTTGGGGGGGGGCATGGGTGGAGAACATGGGCACCATTTTTATTGCCAGAGGTACTAAGAAGAAATGCTGGCATATTTTAAAATCAAGAATTAGTGCTGCTGTCTGGATTTATGCCATTTGATGCCTTTTCACAGATGATCTCTTTTAAGAAGATGATGAAACCAAACTAGCCTTTGGTTTTTTCCTACTGTTCAATGTTTATGGGGGGGAGATAAATTTAATTTTTATTTTTTCTTTTGTTTCTAAAAAAAAGTTGAATTTTGTTTTTCAAGTGATTAATGGGAACTTTATGTACTCTACATTAGTTATTGTCAAGACACAAATTTTCATATCACTATAAACAACTTGATTAAATTTAGCAGTGTTGAAATAGCATTAGACTAACTGATCTTGAACAATTTTAAAATATAGATTAAGGCATGCAGGCTAGATGCCTAGGCAATTCGTAATGTGAATGCAAAATATTCATCTACTGGTCTCTAATCCAGGATTATAGTGACCATACATAATGACTATTCGGTTACCTACATAAAATAACATTGAAGGTCTTGGTCCAGTTGAAAATAGACAGATGTCCACACCATAAGAAATTGTATCACTATTTACACTAGTCTTCTCAGTGAGATCAATAATCAAGGTCCTAAATTAGCATTGATATTTAACTACTTCCTGAGTCATCTTAGTGGCAAGTTTGCACTTCCATTGTTCTTCCTATTTTTTTGGGCCTGATCAAAAGCCTGTTGAAGTCAAGGGGAGCCTTTCCAGTGACTCCAATGTGCTTTGGGTAAGGCAATGGATGAATAAAGGACCTCATGCACCAGTTCTGTCAATTTTGATCACCAACTGACTTATTTTCAAAATGAAATATGTGGCTCCCAGGTTTGCCTTGTATCTTGTGCAGTGCTCATATAGGCAGTTAAACTGGCAGATTTATACACACCAAATCCTGGGCCAACATACAAATACCTGGTAACAATTTTTCAATTATTAAATACTAGCTTAGCTTTATTTCTACAGCTTGGCAATGGCAGATTGTGTGTTCTGTTGTTCTCAAAAGTGTATCTGATAAAAAATCATTTCCAGTATGTTCAAATCATGTTAATATTAGCAGATTGACTGAAGTGTTACTGTGACCACACTGGATCATGAACGGAGGGAACAGATTTCACTTTTAATGTACAAATATTAAACATTTGGTTTATATATTAACTAGTGATGTTCTTCTTTTGATTGTGTATAGTGGTGTTGTAGCCATGTCAGTCTCAGCATATTAGAGAGACAAGGTGGGTGAGGTAATGTGTTTTATTGGACCAACTTCTGTTGGTGAGCGAGACAAGCTTTCAAGGTACACAGAGCTCTTCCAGGACCTGAGCTTATTCATTTTGAGTGACAGATTTGAAGTATTGTACTACACTAATGTGTCAGTAGAAGAGGTTTTAGAACAAATTAATAAATTAAACAGTAATAAGTCACCAGGACCAGATGCTGGTATTCACCCATGAGTTCTGAAGGAATTCAAATATGAAATTGCAGAACTACTAACTATAGTATATCAGCTATTGCTGAAACAAACCTTTGTACCAGATGAAAATAATAACAGAAAATGCGGAAATGGCAGGGGTGCTAAATGACTTGTTTCGGTTTTCACCAAGAAGGTTGGTGGCAATTGGACATCTAACATAGTGAATGCCAGTGAAAATGAGGCAGGATCAGAAGCTAAAATAGGGAAAGAACAAGTTAAAAATTACTTAGGCAAGTTAGTTGTCTTCAGGTCACCTGGACCTGATGAAATGCATCTTAGAATACTCAAGGAGCTGACTGAAGAGATAGCTGAGCCATTAGCGATTATCTTTGAAAAGTCTTGAAGACACGAGAGATTCCAGAAGACTGAAAAAGGGCAAATGTAGTGCCCATTTACAAAAAGGGAAATAAGGATAATCCAAGGAATTACAGACCAGTCAGCTTAATTTCTGTACCCGGAAAGATAATGGAGCAAATAATTAAGCAATCAATTTGCAAACATCTAGAAGATAAGGTAATAAGTAACAAACAGCATGCATTTGTCAAGAACAAATCATGTCAAACCAGCATGATAGCTTTCTTTAACAGGGTAACAAGCCTTGTGAATAGGGGGAGGCAGTAGCTGTGGTTTATCTTGACTTTAGTAAGGCTTTTGATACTATCCTGCATGACCTTCTCTTAAACAAACTAGGGAAATACAACCTAGATGGAGCTACTATAAGGTGGATGCAAAACTGGTTGGAAAACCATTCCTAGAGAGTTATCAATGGTTCACAGTCATGCTGGAAGGGCATAATGAGTGGGGTTCTGCAGGGATCAGTTCTGGGTCCGATTCTGTTCAATATTTTCATCAATGATTTAGATAATGGCATAGAGAGTACACTTGCAGATGATACCAAGATGGGAGGGGTTGTAAGTGCTTTGGAGGAGAGGATTATAATTCAGAATGATCTGGACAAACTGGAGAATTGGTGTGAGGAAATAGGATGAAATTCAATAAGGACAAATGCAAAGTACTCCACTTAGGCTGGAACAATCAGTTGTACCATGTACAAAATGGGAAACGACTGCCTAGGAAGGAGTCCTGCGGAAAGGGATCTGAGGGTCACAGTGGACTACAAGCTAAATATGAGTCAACAGTGTAATGCTGTTGCAAAAGAAAACATGATTCTGGGATGTATTAGCAGGAGTGTTGTAAGTAAGACACTAGTAGTAATTCTTCTGCTCTATTCCACGCTGACTAGGCCTCAACTAGAGTATTGTATCCAGTTCTGGGCACGACATTTCAGGAAAGATGAGGACAAACTGGAGAAAGTCCAGAGAAGAGCAACAAAAATGATTAAAGGTCTAGAAAAGATGACCTATGAGGCAAGACTGAAAGAACTGGGTTTGTTTAGCCTGGAGAAGAGAAGACTGAGAGGGGACATAACAGCTTTCAAGTACATAAAAGGTTGTTACAAGGCGGAGGGAGAAAAATTGTTGAACATTAGGAACATTAGGAAAAACTTCCTGACTGTCATGGTGGTTAATCACTGGAATAAATTGCCTAAGGAGGTTGTGGAATCTCCATCATTGGAGATTTTTAAGAGCGGGTTAGACAAACACCTGTCAGGGATGGTCTAGATATTACTTAGTCCTGCCATGAGTGCAGGTGACTGGACTAGATGACCTCTCGAGATCCCTTCCAGCCCTATGATTCTATGATTGGAAGGTAGCTAATATAATACTGATTTTTTTATTTTTATTTTTTTCAAATAAAAGGTGCTCCAGAGGCAATCCTGGCATTTATAGGACAGTGAACATAGTTTCTACCAATTTGTACAGTACTGAAGTTATCATGGAAGGGACCTCAGTAGGTCACCTAGTCCAGCCTCCTACACTCAAGGCAGGACTATGTAATAACTAGACTATTCCTGGCAGGTGTTTGTCTAGCATGTTCTTAAAAACCTCCAATGATGGAGATTCCACAACCTCCCTAAGCAATTCTTCCAGTGCTTAAACTACCCTGACAGTTAGAAAAAAGCTTCCTAATGGCCACCCTAAACGTCCCTTGCTGCAGTTTAAGCCCCTTGCTTCTTGTCCTATCCTCAGAGGTGAAGGAGAACAATTTTTCACCCTCCTCCTTATAACAATCTTTTATGTAATTTTATGTAACTGTTTTGTCCCCTACTCAGTCGTCTTTTCTCAAGACTAAATAAACTATTTTCCCAATCTTTCTACACATGTCATGTTTCCTAGACCTTTAATCATTTTTTGTTGCTCTCCTCTGGACTTTCTCCAAATTGTCCACATCTTTCTTCAAATGTGGTGCCCAGAACTGGACACAATAATCCAGCTGAGATCTTATCAATGTGGAATAGAGTGGAAGAATTCTCATATCTTTCTTACAATGCTGCTGCTGATATATCCCAGATTGGTGTCTGCTTTCTTTGCGACAGTGTTACACTATTGACTCTCATTTAGCTTGTGATCCACTATAACTCCCAGATCCCTTTCCGTAGTACTCCTTCCTAGGCAGTCATTTCCCATTTTTGTATGTGTGCAATTGATTGTTCCTTCCTAAGTGGAGTACTTTTGCATTTCTCCTTATTGAATTTCATCCTGTTTATTGCAGACAATTTCTCCAGATCATTTTGAATTTTAATCCTGCACTTGTAACCCCTCCCAGCTTGATTTAGGCTGCAAGCTTTATAAGTGTATTCTCTATGCCATTATCTAAATCCTTTCTGAAGATATTGGACAGAACTGGACCCAGGATCAATCCCTGTGGCTTCGTGTGCGATATGCCTTTCCAGCTTGACTATGAATTGTTGAAAACTACTCTCTGGGAATGATTTTCCAACCAGTTATGCAGCCACCTGATAGTTCCATGTAGGCTGTGTTTCCCTACTTTGCTTATGAGAAGGTCATGCGAGACGGTGTCAAATGCCTTATTGAAGTCCTGTTATACCGTATTTACCGCTTCCCCTTTTACATAAGGCTTGTTACTCTGTCAAAGAAAGCTGTTAGTTTTGTTTGACATGATTTGTTCTTGACAAATCCATGTTGACTGTTATCACCTTATTATTGTCTAGAGGTTTGCAAATTGATTGCTTGAGTATTTGCTCCATTATCTTTACTGAAGTTAAGATGACAAGTAAATAATTCCCTGGGTTGTCCTTAACCCCTTTTCATAGATTGCCACTATATTTGCCCTCTTCCTGGAATCTCTCACATCTTCCATGAGTTTTCTAAGATAAGTGCTAGTGGCTCAGATGATATCTCAATCAGCTCCTTGAGTATTCTAGGATGAATTTCATCAGGTCCTGCTGACTTTAAGACATCTAATTTGTGTAAAGTATATTTTTAACTTGTTCTGTCCTTATTTTAGCCTCAGATCCTATCTCATTTTCACTGGCATTCACTATGTTAGATATCCAATTGCTACTAGTCTTTTTGGTGAAAACTGAAAAAAAAAGTCCATTTAGCACATCTGCTATTGCCACATTTACTGTTATTGTCTTTCCCCTCTCATTGAGTAATGGGCCTATCCCACCCTTGGTGTTCCTCTCGCTTCTAATGTATTTGTAGAATCTTTTTTTAATACCCTTTATGTCTCTAGCTAGTTTAATCTCATTTTGTGCCTTGGCCTTTCTAATTGTGTCCCTACGTGTTTGTGGTGGTGGGTTTTTTTTAAATATTCCTCTGTCGTAATTTGACCTAGTTTCCCCTTTTTGTAGAATTTTTTTTTTGAGCTTCAGATCATTGAAGAGCTCCTGCTTAAGCCAGGATGATCTCTTGCCAAACTTCCTATCTTTCCTACACAGGGAGATAGTTTGCTTTTGAGCCCTTAATGTTTCTTTGAAAAGCTACCCACTCTCTCAAACTGTTTTTCCCCTTAAACTTGCTTCCTATGTGATCTTACTTACCAAATCCCTGAGTTTGCTAAAGTCTATCCTTTTTAAATCCATTATCTTTATTGTGATGTTTTCCCTCCTACCATTCCTTAGTATCATGATCACTCTCACCCAAGCTGCCTTCCACTTTCAAGTTCTCAAACAGTTCCTATTTGTCAAAATGAAATCTAAAACAGCCTCGTCCCTAGTTGCTTTCTCCACCTTCTGAAATAAAAATTGTCTCCAATGCATGCCAAGAATTTGTTGGATAATGTGTGCCTTCCTGTGTTATTTTCCCAACAGATGTTGTAGTTGAAGTCCCCCATCACCACCACGTCCTGTGCTTTGGATGATTTTGTTAGTTATTTTAAAAAACAAGCCTCATCCACCTCTTCTTCCTGGTTAGGCGGTCTATAGTAGACCCCTACCATGACATCAGCCTTGGTTTTTACCCCTTTATCCTTATCCAGAGACTTTCAAAAAGTCTGTCTCCTATTTCCATCTCAACCTCAGTCCAAGTGTATACATCTTTGATATACATACAAGGCAACAACTCCTCCCTATTTTCCCTGCCTGTCCTTCCTGAGCAAGCTATACCCTTCTATACCAATATTCCAGTAATGTGTATTATCCCACTAAGCTACTGATTTGATGTTCCCTCTTATCTCTCCTTTATCCCTGCTATAATGGCTCATGCTGCCCTAAGCTTCTGACCCTTCACCTAGGTCTCCGTGTTTTTGACATACCTGTGGGCTTTTGTCTCCTGCCCCTATCAAACCTAGTTTAAAGCCTGACTCACCAGGTTAGCCAGTCTGTATCCAAAGATACTCTTCCCCTTCCTCAATAGGTCTGCTCAACCTTCCTCAAATGCTCAGCAGCCCTTCTTCCTGGAACAACATCCCATGGTCAAGGAAGCTGAAGCCCTCCTGACAACACCATTGTGCAGCCATGCATTCACTTCCAGGATGATAGTAAAGAACAGAATGATCTGACATAAGATAAACATGATTTGTCGAGGAAGAGTCTACACAGCTTTGTAAAAGAAAGTCATGCCTAACTGATCTATTAGACTTCTTTGAGAATGTGAACAAACATGTGGCTAAGGGTGATCCAGTAGATATAGTGTGCTTGGATTTTCAAAAAACCTTTTGACAAGGTTCCTCACCCAAGAATCTTAAAGCAATTAAGCAGCCATGGGATAATAGGGAAGGTCATCTCATGAATCAGAAACTTGTTAAAAGAGAGGGAATAAAGGGTAGGAATAAATGGTCAGTTTTCACAATGGAGAAAGGTAAACAGCAGGATCCCCCAAGGTTCTATACTGAAACCTGTGCTATTCAACATATTCATTAATGATCTTGATAAGAGAGTGAAAAATGAGGTGTCAAATTTTACAGACAATCCAAAATTATTCCAGAGAGTTAAATCTAAAGCTGATTGCAAAGGGTTGTCACAAAATTGCATGACTGGGCAACACAGGGGCATAGGAAATTCAGTGTCAGTAAGTGCAAAGTAATGTACATTGGAAAAAAATAATCCCATCTATACATATAAAATGAGTTCTAAATTAGCTGTTACCACCTAAGAAAGAGATCTTGGTGTCATTGTGGATAGTTCTCTGAAAACTTCAGTTCAGTATACAGCAGTGGTCATAAAATCTAAAAGAATGTGAGGAACTATTAGGAAAAGGATAGAAAATAAGACAGAAAATATCATGTCACTTTATGAACCCATGGTGAATCCACACTTTTAATACTGTGGCCAGTTCTGGTTTCCCTATCTCAAAAAAGATGTATGGAACTGGAAAAGCTTTAAAGAAAGGCAAAGGTATGAAATAGCTTACATACAAAGAGAGAGTAAAAAGATTAGCGCCGTTAATCTTAGAAAAAGAGATGATTATGGGGGACTACGCTGGTGGGCTATAAAATCATAAATGTATGGAAAAAGTGAACAGGGAAGTGTTATTTACCGTCCCCCCCCCCCCCCAATACAAAAACCCAGGGCCACCCAATGAAATTAATAGGCATCTGGTTTAATACAAACATACAGAAGTACTTTTTCCACACTCCTCACAATTAACCTGTGGAACTCATTGCCATGGGATGCAGTGATGGAAAAAAATATAACTGACTCCAAAAACAAAACACAAAAATAGATAAATTCATGAAGGATAAATATGTCCAGGTTATTAGTCAAAATGGTCAGCATGCAACCCCATGCTCAGGGTAACCCTGACCTAACCCTTTGCCTACCAGAAGCCAACTCAGTAAGAAAGAATCATCAGGCCTTTCATCCAGGATCTTAATGAAGGAAAAAGGATAAATTGATCATGTTCCCATAATCTGTTGATGGTACTACATTACCTTACAGAATTCTCCAGTGTAAAAAAGAAATAACATGGGATCTTTAAAGCCAGGCTAATTAAAATTAGAAATAGGACACAATAGTTTAACTGTGAGGGTTATTAACCATTGGAACAAACTACTAAAGGTTATGGTGGATTCTCAGTCTCTCAATGGCTTGAAATCCAAGACTGGATTCCTTTTTTGGAGGCTGTGTACTAATCAAACACAACCTACTGGGCTCTGTAGAGGTAACTGGTGGAGCTGTTTCAGTCTCTTTTTAACAGGAGGCCAGATTAGATGAGCAGATGGTCCCACCTGGCCTTAAAAAGCTATGAATGAAAGTTTCTTTTCCCTTCTAAATGTCAGATGAAATTACATAAATCTATGATTCACAAAGAATTAACCCACTGTTCCTTTTCCCGACAGTTGTGTGATACTTCATATCACAACACTCAGGTGAGTCAATGTTCAATGAGTTTCTGTAGAACCACGGTTGACTCCAGCCAGTCAGAGAACCTGCAGAAGCAGCAAAAGCAGGGACTGCTGCACTGAGAGGGAGGGGTAAATGCGACTCAGCTGGAGCGACTGCTCCCCTAGTACCCTCCTGGAACCAGAACTGTGCAGAAGGGACATCCCACACATACTCCGGGGCTCTAGGACACAGGTGATGGCTCCCCACTATGGGGCCTTAGTAAAGAAGGACAGAAATGAGCCAACCAGAAACTCCACCCAGTAGAAGTAGCAGCCAAGGCAAAGATCTTTGGACATTGAGAGAACATTCTATAATTTCGACTGGACTTTCTCTGCCCTGTGCTGATTGACTGTTTCCTCCAACCCTCTCTCACCCACTCTGCTGCATTCCACAGCTGTCCCTCTTACCCTCCTCTCCCCATGCTGTCCCCCACACCACCCTTCCCATCAACGTCCTCTCTGTTTCCTTTTCTTTCCATTTAGCTGAACCACTCCTAAATACCTCCTCCCCCATAACGTGCCACTAACATGAGGTTTGCCACCATCACGTTGTTCACTCTACTTGTGTGTTCTATCCCTTCCCCCGCCCTGTGTTGTTTTGAATAGTACATTATAAGATCTCTTGGGCAGGGACTGCTACTTCTTTTTGTTGGTATAATGCCTCACACACTGAGGCCCCATTCTTGGTTGGCCTTAAGCACTATTGTAATAAACATTAATAATAACAGTGGTTACAACATTACAATACAGAATGCATAACGGAGAATGCCTCTGTGCTGTCCCTCTGTCTTAAATGACTTAAAGCTGATCAAGGTGGATTTATGTCATACACATATGAGTCTATACCTGGAGAATACAGGATTATGGCCAGCAAAAGGAGTGGGGAGCATTTTCCAATAGGAAATAATTTCACAACAGAAAATAGGGAGGCGTAATAGGATGAACTTAAGTGTAATATAAACTTTGTGTGATGAAGTGAAAAGGGAAAGTGGATTTCATCAGAATATTTGCCTCACCAAATATCATTAATGTTTATGTCTGGAGAGGGCAGTTGTCTCTATGAGGGGGAGGAGGCAAATGTGCCTGGATACCTGGGTAATGAGTGTGATCAAAACCACATGACACCCCCGATAGAAAAGGAGTGGGCAAAGAGCTGCAGGATACTTGGTTGATGACTCTTCTGAAGATTAAGTTCCAGTTAGCAGGGGCAAAGCTGGTGGCCAGAATGCCATGAAATGCTCTATCAGAACCATTTGGGACATGCACAGGGACCAAATTTGTAATCAAAATTGTGAATTGGGAGCTGTGAATAACCCACAAAGGGCTTGGCGTAGTGGGCAGGGCTTACACCTGAACAGACATTAGGAACACCATCAAAGTTGCCAGTCACTAAAGGAGACAATAAACAAGGTTCCATTGCTCTTTACACTGTGACAGGTGAACACTGTAACCAGAAAAGAAAAGAATAGCTTCCACACATGAATACCCAGGCAGTATTTGGCATAAAGAGGGTTAAAACTCTCTTCCAGAGAAAGGCAAACATGGCACAAGTTTCTGCCATCATAGTAATGATTGCTATGAGGAAATGAGTGGGTATTGGGGGTAGGGCATGTGCTCCTCATTACCAGAGAAGATAAAAGGATGAAGTTGGAAGAAAACTGTTTTATCTTGTTGAAATCATGGCACTGAGCAGGGTGGGGATTCTGACTTCTGTGAGAGCTAGATAAGCTGATGCTGATCCCATGCTAGCTGCAGAATGAATTTAGGATACAGAAAGATTAGGAGTTGTAAATTAAGGCAGTAGCTGACGCAACTTAGTTACTACTTTATGTACGCACTTAGAGATTGTGGTTACAGTGAAGCAACTTTGTCTCTTCCTCACCCTGGGGCAAAGCCTTTTGTTGTCATTATTTTCTGGTCTCTAGGCTGTGGTTGGGAAGGGAAGCAGCCTGCTGTTACTGCCTTCAGTGAAATCATCTGGACAGTCAAATGTGTCTAAAACAATTTATAGAAATGCTATTGCTTACTATTAGGCGGTTGAGAGCAGAAGAGCTGGGAATCTGGGTCCCTGTGCCCCTCTCTTTTCCACAGTCAAAATCATCTTTAGCTATTGACACCAGAGCCTCATACAGAAAAGTAGCAACTGCAGCTCCAAACTGAACACGCTTGTCTTTCTATTATTTCTTCTTGATCTATAATTTCTGGAACCACGGCTTAAGGTCCCACTATCCCCATTCCGGCTACCGGCATTGACAATGTTATCGATGCACACCATGGTCTAGTGAGCGTCAGAAAACCTGGGTCCTATTCCCAGCTCTGGCTGAATAAACTTGGATAACCAAACTGGTTTTATGCCTGAGTTTTCCCCGTTTGTATAATGATACTTGCCTACCCTTATAATCCTTAGATGAAAGTAGCTATTTAAATTCAAATTATTACTGTTGCCCATGAGGACCATGGAAGGACTGGCACTATCATGTTCTTGGACCCTTTCTTGATGGAGATTGCAGATTCCCACTCTAATGAGGAGCCCCTGCCTACGTGAAGAGAGATCCACAGGTTTGAATTGTTTCAGTTCAAACTGCTTTATAACATCAAGATAAACCTGTAGGCGGTACAAATACTGAGGGTGATTAAAAAGTTGTGTGTGCATTTGTTCAGCAAAGAGCAAGGAAAATGAGATAATTTTCTGCTGTGCATTTATCACAGGCACACTTTGCTAAACTCATTCAGCTTGAGGCAGAAGTTACTCTCCACCCATAAGTTACATTCCTGTCCTGTAGTAGCACAGCTAGCCTGTCAGTGCTTCTCTTGGCTCAGTCTCCACACAGTTCCAAAGAGGTTATTAAATAGCATTGCAAAGGAGGCTTGGCCAGATTTTCAGAGGTGCTGGGCATCCACAGCTTCCACTGACATCACCTCTGAAAATCAAGCCAGCAGACTTCTCTCATATTTCCATGTAGAACTCTGAATCTGGGCACTAGCTGTTGTTTTTAAAAGGCTATCTTCCTTTGAAAGTGAGATGGGTTCAGATCATAAAATTCTGATCAGGGCCCAGAACTAGATTTTAACAGCTCCAATTTCAGGGGTGTATGGATTTAGGGCTAGCTCATTGCAAAATGGATCATTTGTAGAATTCAGAGTTTTTTAGACTTTTAATCACTTTTGTTTCTCTCCTCTGGACTTTCTCCAATTTGTCCACATTGTTTCCAAAGTATGATGCCCAGAACTGGACACACTGTTCCAGCTGAGGCCTTATCAGTGCTGAGTAGAATGGAAGAATTATTTGGTGTGTCTTGCTTACAATATTCCTGCTAATACATCCCAGCATGACGTTCACTTTTTTTTTTGCAACAGTGTTATGCTGTTGATTCATGTTTAGCTTGTGATTCACTATAAGCCCCAGATCCTTTTCTGCAGCACTCCTTCCTAGGCAGTCATTTCCCATTTTGTATTGATTGTGCAATTGTACTAATTGTACAAGTGATTATTTCTTCCCAAATGTAGTACTTTACATTTATCCTTACTGAATTTCATTCTATTTATTTCAAACCATTTCTCCAGTTTGTCAAAATCATTTTGAATTCTAATCCTGTCCTTCAAAGCACTTGCAACCTCTCCCAGCTTGGTATCATCTGCAAACTTTATAAGTGTACTTTTTAATGCCATTATCCAAATAATTAATGAAGCTATTGAATAGAACTGGACCAAGGACAGATTCCTTTGGGACCCCACTTGATAAGTTCTTCCAGCTTGACTGTGAACCATTGACAACTATGCTCTAAGTACAGTTTTCCAACCCATTGTGCAGTCACCTTATAGGAAGTTCATCTAGGCTGTATTTAACTAGTTTGCTTATGAAAAGGTAATGTGAGACACTATTGAAAGCCTTACTAAAGTCAAGATATATCACACCTACTGCTTCCCCTCCCGT
Source organism: Emydura macquarii macquarii (assembly GCF_026122565.2). NCBI lineage: Eukaryota > Metazoa > Chordata > Testudines > Chelidae > Emydura > Emydura macquarii. Next base: position 8,624,015 of record NW_027132342.1, on the reverse strand, counting down.
CCCCGCCCCTCCCCCAATCCACAAGACTTATTACCCTTTCAAAGAAGGATATTAGGTTGATTTGACACAATTTGTTCTTGACAAGTCCATGTTGACTGTTACTTTTCATCTTTTATCTTCTAGGTACTTACAAATTGATTGTTTGATTATTTGCTTCATTATCTTTCTGGGTACCAGAGTTAAGCTGATTGGTCTATAATTCCCTAGGTTGACCTTATTCCCCTTTTATAGGTAGGTACTATAGTTGGCGTCTCCAGTCCGCTGGAATCTCTCCCATCCCCTGTGAGGTCTCAAAGGTAATCACTAATGGCTCAGAGATCTCTTCAGCCAGTTAGTTAAGTATTCTAGGATGTATTCAGTCAAGCTCTGCTGACTTGAAGACATCTAACTTGTCCTTTTCCTATTTTAGCTTCAGATCCTATCCCTTTTACACTGATGTGCACTATGTTAGTCATCTGATCACTGCTAACCTTTTTGGTGAAAACTGAAATAAAAAAGGCATTTAACACTTTGGCCTTTGCTGAGTTTTCTGCTATTTTTTTCCCCTCCTCATTGAGTAATGGGCCTATCCTGTTTTTTGAATTGCAGGTCATTGAAGATCTCCTGGTTAAGTCAGAGTGGTCCTTACCACACTTCCTATCTTTCCTATGCATTGGGATAATTTTCTTTTATGCCCTTTAAAAACTGCCAACTCAACTCTTTGATTTACTTCCATGGGATCTTACATACCAATTCACTAGGTTTGCTAAACTCTGTCTTCTTGAAGTCCATTGCCTTTATTCAGCTGTTTTCCCTCCTACCATTCCTTAGAATCATGAACTCTATCATTTCATGATCAATCTCACCCAAGCTGCTTTCCATCTTCTGATTCTCAGCTAGTGCCTCCCTGTTTGTCAGAATCAAATCCAAAATAGCCTTTCCCCATGTCAATTTCTCCATCTTCTGTAACAAAAAGTTATCTCCAGCGCATTCCAAGAATTTGTTGGATAATCTGTGCCCTGCTGTATAATTTTCCCAATGGATGTCTGTGTAGTTGAAGTCCCCCATCACTACCAAGTTCCATGCTTTGAATGATTTTTGTTGGTTGTTTAAAAAAAGCCTCATCCACCTCTTCTTCCTGCTTAGATGGTCTATAGTAGACCTCTACCATGACATCACCATTTTTTTCTGTTCCTTTTATTCTTATCCACTGACTTTCAACAGGTCTGCCTCCCACTTCTATCTCAACCTCAGTGCAAGTGTATACATCTTTGATATGCAAGGCAACACCTCCTCCCTTTTTTCCCTGCCTGCCCTTCGTGAACAAGCTTTATCCTTCTATAGTGTCTTCTGGCCTTAATATCTATGAATTAATTTTATACGGCTCTCAGAGGTGGAAGCAGACCGGTGTTGTGACTACATTAGCATTTTTACCTCAGCCTTAGTAACCCAGGATAGTGAATGGAAGCTCCTCAAGAAAGTTCTATTGTATTGGTGGTCTATGAATATGAAAATATAAATATGAAAATAGGACAAGCCACTAAGGGGGTATTCATTCATCTGTTCATTCATTTTTCTGCTTGTAAAGCATAGCGTGGACACTTTGGATCACCTTTTTCTAGAACACCGAGTTTCCTGCCAGTGTTGCAGCCTGCTCTATATTAAATCTGAGATGGGTGAGGTTGGAAGCCACAACATCCATCTAGCACATGCAGGGCCACCTGTGAAGTCATCTCCCTCCAGCTTTTGTTGGATAAAACTGGTGGGTTGGTATGGACTGGCAGATAGAGCAGATGGCCAAGCCACCTGAAATGGTGTTAAGTCACCTGAGTAGACACTGACGGCTAGTTGGTCCAATGCCTAACATTCTCATTCATAACATGATGACATTACCATGTGCCTTCATATCTATCGTTGTTTCATGTCAAAAGCATGCAGCTGGTATATTTGTGTCACTGTGGTGGTTAAGGTTTTAGAGCCAAACAAAAGGAAAGAAGCCACTGCTGCTTGATGGATATGTATCTTAATCTGAATTGATATGTGGCATGGACTCCACAGAAACTGCCAACAAGTGTGCATAACACCCATAGCCTTGCTGATTCGATGGTTCATGTCAGTAAGGCAACCTAGTACCTTGGTGACAATAGAGCCAAGATATTCAAATGAGTTGATGAATTCAACTTCTTGTCCATCAATTACAATGGGTAGGGCTAGAGTTCTGTTCATCAGCCTCTTCATCAGTTTGGTCTTCTTTCAATTGACTTGACTTCAATTGACCAAGCTTCCTTGCTTCTTCTTTAAATATATTCAGGTTGTTGATGAAATTTAATTTCTGAGGGTGTGAATATAACTGTGTCATCTGCACATTCCCAGTGTGCTACTCAAAAGTTATGCAGCTTCACATCCAATATGTGGCTAGTGTTGCCTTTAATCTTTTGGTCAATAATGGTGTTGAACCCACACGTCCTTGATGGCTGCCACTGTTGTACTCAAACCAGTTGGACACTCTAGTACCTAAGCGGACACAGCTTTCACTTTAATGTTACATTTCTATGAGACACCATTGGAGCTTGGAGTGAATATCAACAGAATCAAAGGCAGTTTTTAAATAAAAAAGGCTATATATACACTTCATGCCAGGTGCTTTCTGGCCAAGCTGTTCTAACAGCACCCAGTGTGGGGTTGGCATTGAATAGCACAATGATAATGTCACAGATGGATATTCAGGTGATAATAGCATACATGGCTCGTGTATTGTTTGAGAGCATTACAAGGTTTCCTTGCCAAGGTCAAGCAATACCACAGAAGCCGACACAGCTGACGCCCTAACCACTGGAGCTCGACCATAAATAACGATAGCCATTAATAATCATCTCAGCAGCGCTGCTCCAATGGATCTTGTGCAGTCCATCCATGGAAATGCTGTATTGGCTCAATTCACTTGACAAGAGGTTAGGAGCACTAACAGTTCTTAGCATGCATATGTTCCAAACAGCAAATCTACATTGTATATGAAGGTCCAAAAATCATGAGTCCATCATTCGATGAGCGGGCTTGTCCTGGGTTCCAGATTGAGTCATGTTTTGTCTGCAGTTCATAGCAGCAAAAGTCTGCACTGGTTCCCCACAGGCAGCAGGCGATTCTGGTTTGTCAACTAGCCAGGCCTGTGCCACCCTAGGCAGACTAAGATTAGTAGGAGATATAAAAGGCATGACTGGGGGAAATCATGCTCCATGAAATGCTTTGTTCAACAGGGTTCCAAAAGAAGGATGCCCTCCCCCCCCACTAACAGGGGCATGGATTGATGGAAAATATTTTTATGCAAAGTAAGCACTAAACAGATGAAGGTGAGGAGGCCGATGAGGAACCTCCAGAAAGTAGAAATCTCCCATCAGAAAGTGAAATCTTCATAAGTCAGAAGCCTGTGGCGGACTTTGACTTATAGAGCATTCCTATGCCAGATATGGATGAAAACAAAACAGGAGGCTTATTCTTGTTTAATGTAAAAATCCCAAGCCTGTCATGCTGCAAAGTCGATCTGAAATCCAACACACAAAGGCACCCGATCACACCATTCATGAAGCAGCAGGGGAAGGCCCACAGACCAGCTATACAGATTACATCTTACATGAGTGCAGAAATAAAGGTCAAAGGGCACAGCATGAAGACAGAAATACAAAAGGAAAAGAGATATTTTCTGGGTGCACAATGGAGCCGGTCACGCCACACAAGCAAGAACTATACTAAAACGGTCTCATCCATGCAGGATGTGGCAAGAAACCTGCCATAGTTCTCATACAAAGAAAGGCAAGTTTTTCACACTCTGCAAAAAAAATGAAGTTTAGCATACTCTGCACACAGAGAAAAGCATCAAGATTGTAGTAAAGTGGCCGTGACAGGGTTAACTGGGTTCTCCAGAGTGTTACTTCTTACTAGAATGTGCTGTAACAATATAATGAGAGTTATAATGAGCTCCCAGTGAGATGTTGTAGCTGAGAGATCCAATATGATGTATAAGGAGGGGAATAACAAGTAGGAGTAGAGAAGAAGTAATTCTTATGTATATGGCATTAGTGAAACTATTACTGGAATAGTGTGTCCCGTTATGGTGTCTGCACTTCAAATAAGGTATTGAAAAATTGGAAAGTGTTCAGAAAAGAGCTACAAGAATGAGTTGAGGTCTAGAAGTATGCCTTATAGTGAGAGACTTAACTAAAATCCATCTACTTAGTTTATTCCAAAGAGGTTAAAATGTGATTTAATTACAGTCCTCAAATACTAATATGGGGAAGACACTTCTGGTAGTAGATGGTTCTTTAATCTAGCAGAAAAAGGGTTAACGAGATCCAGTGATTACTCGTTAGAAGCTGAAGCTAGACATGCTTTAGTTAACGAGAAACATTTTCAGAAAAGTTATTGGGCTCAGTACAGAGTAACTGGATGAAGTTCTGTGGCCTGAGTTAAACTGGAAGTCTGACTAGATGACCTAATAGTTCCTTGTGGCCTTAAAAAATTAAGGTTCTAGATTAACTGAGACTAGAAATAAGGTGCAATATTTTATATTGGAAAAATTTACCTTGAGGGATGGTAGATTCTTTACATCAAGACTGGATATCTTTCCAAAAACTATGCTAGTGTTCAAACAGGACTTAACGCAGAAATTGCTGGATGAAGTTCTATGGCCTGTGATATGCAGAAGGTCAGACTAGATGCTCACAATAGTGCCTTAATATCTATGAAATTTATTAATTAGGTCTGCATGCCTCTTAGAGATGGAAACAGGCCAGTGTTGAGAGTCAGTTAGCAGCATTTTTACCTCAGTCCTAGTAACCCAGAATGGTGAATGGGAACGCACCCATGGTAAACTCAAGAAAGTTCTATTTGATTGGTGATTACTGAATATGAATATATAAATAAGAAAACAGACCAAGCCACAAGCTGTTTGAATTGGTGGAAAACATTGTTATGCTAATTTAAGCATTGAGGTCCGAGGGCTAGGAAGGGAAAGAGGCCTATCAGGCGTCTATATGAGTCAGAAGCTTGTGGTAGACTTAGACCAGGAGAGCATTCCTGTACTGAATACGGACTAAAACAAAAAAACAGTGTCTATACAGCTTCTCCACTGTATAAAAGTGGAAATTCCTTCGCACAGACATGTTTGCATGCTCACATGCCCTGGCTACAATTGCACAATCACATGCACACAAACATTTGCATGGACACATTTGTGCACCCGTGTATGTTTCCAGCCATTCTGGTTAATTATGCTTGTTTATTCTTACTTAATGATTATTTTTATTCTTGTTTAATGTGAAAATCCCAAGCCTGCCATGCTGCACAGACATGTCTTTCAAAGGCATCCAGTCACACATTCACGAAGCAGCAGGGGAAGGCCCACAAACCAGCTATACAGGGTACATCTCACGTGAGTGTAGAATTAAAAGGAGAGTGCTAGGTACAGCATGAAGACAGCGATACAAAGGAAAAGATGTACTTTTCTGGGGGTGCACAATGGCCCCAATTGTAGCACATGTGTACCAACTATACAGAAAGTATCCTCCACACAGGATGCAGCCTGCAAAGTTGGGTTGCCAGCAAAGGAGGTCCAAATGAATTAAAAAAAAAGATAGTGGGGAATGGACTGGGATATGTAAGGCTAGGGCAGAGACTGTAGCTGGGGAAAATACTAAGAGTAAAAAATACACATAACATGTCACAAAATTGGTGGGGGGCAACGAACAGAAACAAAGAAAGAGTTAAAAGAAGCAACAAAAGCAACAAAGCCCTGGAATGTTTCTGCTCTTCTAGCAGGGCAGGAAGCAGTCCAGAGACATGATACACTGCAGCAAGCACAGGAACAAAATAAATCAGGAAATAGCTGTAAGAAATCTGCAAAAAAGAGAGGTGCCATCCCCAGTGGCAAATATTTGTGGTCAACAGTAATTTTCAGTTACCCTGGGCCTGAAGAACGAGGACAGAAATGGAAAAAGGTGTCCCTAGCAAAATTAAAAAATGAAACGTGCCACTGGATTGCAACCATCACCATATTATAAGAGCCAGGTTCTGGTAAAATTTAAACAGAGATCTAAATTGGTGCCTGTCAGACTGAGGCTATGTATACACTGACGGCGGCAAAGTCGCTGCCATCAGATCGACTTCTCTGGATCGACTGAGCTGTCTGTGAAGACCCGCTCAATTGATCCAGAAATCGACGTATTAAGACCACTGTCTCAAGTGGTGTAGCGCTGTGTCGACGGGAACGCGGTTCCCGTCGGCGCAGTGCAGTGAAGATGGCGCGCAGAACAGAAGCAGAGAAGTCGACGGGAGTTACACAAGTTTTTTGCGTAGCTTGCGTAACTCCGGTCGACTGCCGCCGAATCGCCGAGGTAAGTGTAGACAAGCCCTGGGAGAAGTAAGTGCACAGGAGAGAGAAGTAGCAAACAATATTACTGAATTGGTAAATCAGATGTAGGAAAAAAATGGAATAGTTCACAGAGCACATTGGAAGACAGCAGCTGCAACTTGGTCACAGGGGAATGGATAGACAAGAATTTCAAAGTGAAAAACAGAGTAAGCAATTTAATATCTACAATTGATGCATTAACACATGGAATTGCCCAAAAAACAGTTAACTACAGCAGGAAAGAGCACGCCTGCAATCCATCTGACATGCAGACAAAAGCAACAGACACTGGGGGAACAAATTCAGGTTTTACAAGAGCAGGTAACACCCCAGCTCTCCTCAGAACCAGGATAAAAAAACCAGGGGTGAGGGTTCCCAACTGCTTTCATCCAGCCCCACTCCTCACTCAGAGTTACCAATATAACCTTCTTTCTTACATATTTTTATATACTGGTTAAGTTTTCTTCTCTCAGTTTGCTAAACTTCCTGCTGCTGCCTGTACTTTAAGATACCTTGATAAAGTTAATTCATCTCTCTCTTGGCTCAGGTCTTCCTCCCTTCCTAGGTTGCTCTTCCCGCCCTCCCCCACCTCTCCTCACTTATGCTCTCCCTGTTTTAAAAGTTACAGTTATTACAGAAACCATGCATAATACCTAAAAAGATGAAGCAACTGAAAGCAAAACAAAAGAAAAACAAAGTAAAAACTTTATTTTAAATAAGTCCAGTGAATTGTTTTAACCCTTCAGGAATGCAACAGTTGGAAATATTGGTAACTTTCTTGAAGCTATGGTTGCCAAGCAACAGAAATGCAGATTGCTTCTAATCCTAACCGCTGACTAATATTTAAAACATGGGCTTTCCTTATTTCCATATGGCAAAGTTTTTAAAATAAAGGTCTTACGTTACTAAATTAATACAACAAATGTGTCAAATAATTTAATATGAATTTTTAGCAATTCTTATTAAAATTTTTAAATAAAAAAGTAATAACTTGTTTATTTAAATGCTTAACTCATTTGTTTACCTGTCTGTTTTTTAAAACTGCATTGCTTTAATAACTAAGCTCTTAATGTTCTCTTGTATAGTTATAAATATAATTTTCTCGCCATTCATCTTTAACTGTAAGTTTGTTTTGTATGTTGTCCTGTGTTCTATGTTGAGTGTGTCACGTGACTTTTTTTTTTTTCATTTTGTTGCAACAATACTCAATTTTATACTTTTAAAGATATAATTGGTACCACACTATTTTAATATTATGGTTGGGGTATAGCCATTATAACATAATCACAATTTTTTTTAATTCAAAGGAACACTGTAAGGGAAAACCTCATTAGCAAAACGTCAGTTTCTTGTTTGGGTTTTTATAAACTTGTTTGCACCTTTATTAAATATTGAAAAATAGTTATAATAATGTTATAGCAAAAATGGTAAAAAAGATAGCCGAACATAGTATATATAGTTATGTTGCAAAAAAGTTAAAGCTAACCAAACAATTTCAACAGGTTTCCACCTTTGTTTCCCCAAATATAACTAAGTGGTATAAAAGTTTAATACCCTCAAAGTATTTGCATAGACCTGTATTTAAAATTAATTTTGATTTAAATTTTATTTAATTTTAATTTAACTTTTTTTTTTTATGCTATGTTAAAGGGAAGTAGTGGTTGTTAAATCTTGTGCTTCTAAATAGTTAACAAAAGTGGAATGGCTATTACAAGCACATTAACTCTCAAAAGCTTGGCTAAAAATTCTGTTACTAACTCTTTTGCTAAAACAGTGCTCAGTAGGGGAAAGCAATGCACTTTCTCATTAAAGATTGTGAGCATTTATTTTAGCAGTTAAGCATTATATTTAGTATAAAATATTAGTAGTGCATCTCAAGTGAAAATGAATGTCTGTATAACAGTTGCAAAAATATACCTTGTGTTATAAAAGACTTGGTCCCTATTACATTGTAAACAAACTAACTTGATTTGTGTATCAAGGTTTCATTGCTGAAAACAAGAGAAATGTAAAACAAACAAGCAAAACTTTATTATGTTAATTAACTTAAGCTACTGTTTTAAGCTACTATTTTAAGCTACTACTTTACTTTAGATTGGTAGTTGGACCCTGCTCTTACAACGCGAAGTTAGCAGAAGTCAGGCTGTGAATCTGCATGCAAGTTCACAAAAACTGGCAAGAACAGAACTGATATTGCAAAACACACATTCCTAAAGAAGCACTAGGCACAGAACACTCTCACAAACACATTCCAGAAAGGTGATACCAGAACACCCCTGCTGCCAGGAATGGTACAAGCTCACACCTCAAAGATAACGAGGACACACTGACCCTGCTTTAAGATCAGGATGAGGGAGAAAGATAGCTTGACAATGTGATGGACAGAGATGTTTTGATTGAACCATCCTGTACAAGGTAAAAAGTGGTATCTTACCATGTCAGAAGGTGGTAACTTCACACGTCAGAGGGGCAATATGCAACGTGTCTGTATCAGTGTATAAAAGAGGATCTCAAAGGGCACATCTTCATCTGGCCAAGTGAGGAACAGAAAGTCCTGCTGTTTACCAAGCGCTCCGGTGTCACGAGCATACAAAGTGTACTTGTAGCACGTAGAGGGTGTTTTTTAACCATGCTTCACTGGCAATAAACCTGGCCTGGTGCCTTCGTTACTGCAGCAGATCTCTGGTCTTATTGGGTAATCCAATCATGGTCTGCTGTATCAGCTATCGTGCAGAGCTGGGATAGCATACACACTGGGAGAACACACACTTTGCCAACAACTGACAACAGCAAGCAAGTGTGGCTCTACTGGCCACCAAGGATTATCCCATCTTGTCAACCAATGAACAAACATGTCCTGCAGGAGTGAAATTTTAATAGGGGGGACTACAAATACAGAGCAACAGACACTTTAGTAAAAGGTGATACAGAGATAAAAGCAAACATGCCCATATGAACACCAAAATACACCAGTTAAGGGAGGCTAAATAGCACTTATTTCCTCTATTGTGTCATACTTTCAAAATGGAGGCAGTGTTAATGGAGGGGGGTGTTAATGCATCCAAGATACCTTCATCCTGAACAGCCCAAGGCGGAAGCAAATTCCAGAGACTAAGACCACTCCCTGACATACCCTGCTGATAGTGCCCCGTGGAGGGGAGTTGCTGGTCACAGCTGGGGCAGTATGGCATGGAAAGAGAGACACTCTCAAGAAGGCAGGTCCCAGGTCACTTAGGGCTTTAGAGGCCATGACCAACACCTTACTGTCCATCAGCAGACCAATATACAGCCAGTGCAGACCCTGGGAGCCCTGGTTTCATGTACTCTCAATGAAATGGTCGACTCAGTAAGCAAGCTGCCACATTCTGCAATTATATCAGTTAGAAACCAGCTTCCATCTCTAACTGATGTAATTGTCTTGAGGGAACAAAGGCATAATTAACCTATGCAAGTGCCACTTTTGAAAGGAAAGGTTGCAACTTCCGTACCAGGCAAAGATGGTTAAAAAAAGCTGATTAGGTTACTGCTGTGACATAAACATCTAGCAGCAGCTGAATGGATGCACTCCCTCTGCCACCTTCTTCACTGCTTTCATCACCACACCACCAACACCTCAGTCCTATCTGGATTGAGCTTCACCCAGCTCACTCTCCTTCAATCTTGTGTAGACACTGGCTGAGGAGCTGAACTATATTATCTGAATTGGACAAGATAGGGACATATAGTTGGGTGTCCTTAGCATATTGAAAACGTCACACTCCATACCACTTTATTAACTCACCTAACTCTCTGTCGTAACCTCACACTCCTGCTGAATTCTTGGAAGCCCTCCCTCTCATGCCCACTGATAAATCTCTGGGCATGGAGAGGCTGACTGTGGAATTCTACCAGGTGTTCTGGGATGTCCTCAGCCCCAACCTTGCTATCATTTGGGCTGAGTCCTTAAGGAGCGGGGAGCTCCCCCTATTGCGCAGGCGAGCCACACTCACCTTGCTGCCAAAGAAGGGAGACCTCCATGATCTTCGGAACTGGCATTCTGTCTCGCTCCTCAGCACAGACTATAAAATTATAGTGAAGGCTATCTCGCTGCGGCTGGGGTCCAGGATGACGGACATGGTCCATCCCAACCAGACCTACACCGTCCTAGGCCACACCATTTTGGATAATTTCTATTTGGTCCAGAACCATCTCGGGCTTGGGTGTGGGGATGGTCTGGCGTTTGCCCTCCTTCCCCTGGAGCAGGAAAAGGCACCATGGGTATCTCCTGGGCACCCTGCGGGCATTTAGCTTTGGGCCCCATTTCATGGGTTTTCACTAGGTGCTGTACGCTTCTGTACTGGACCCTGACTGAACCTGTCAGCTTCAGGTGAGGGGCGTGTCAAGGCTGTCTGCTGTCAGGCCAGCTATGTGCTCTGGCCATTAAGCCCGTACTCTGTCTTCTCTGCAGGAGGTTGACGGAGTTGGTGCTCTGTGTGCCAGAGTTCTGGGTGGTCCTGTTAGCATTGTGGAATCAAAGAAATAATCATTAAATTGATTAATAGAATGCCTGGTCTGAAACTGGTCATAGAAGGCCTGGCCTGAAGTTGTAGCCTGAAACTGAAATAGAAGCCCCAGGCTAAACCATTAACAGAATGCCTCAACTGAAATTAGGATAAAGATGTTAAAAGAGGTCTCTGAACCACACCCGAGAGGCAAGTCTCTGTTATGAGCCTTAAGCCTTATTGAAGTCTGAACAGACTTCACCTGTTTTGATAAGTACCAGTACCTGCCCCCCCCCCCTTTGTCTTACTGGCCCCATAGAAACTTACTCCATATAAATTAGCATTTGAACAGGTATTGTGTAACCACCCATCTTCGGGTGTTAGCCAGGGTCCCCAAAACTACATTGTATACTCAAGTGACTCATTGGGCGGTCCTGTGAGGGCATCTGGTGTGTCCCACTGTGCATTGTGATTGTCTTTCCTGTTAAGTGTAAACTGTTAATCAATTCCACTATACGATCAACATGTAAATGAACCTAAGCAACCCCTATATAAGTCTTTTGTATCTGGTAGCCAGGGGAAGTACATTTGCCCAGCATCCAGACATGCTGCTTGACTTCCCTATAGCCACCTGGGTTTTCCCTATGGCTATAGTATTCCCCATAGCTATGGTTAGCTGATTGTGCATGTCACAATTAAAGCTGCACCCGATCCAACTCTAAAATGTAGCTGTGTGATTCTTTTCCAACGCAGCATATACCGATGATATACTACTCATGGTCCATGCAGGACCTGGCACAGATGGAGGCCTGCCAGGCCGTCTACTCGGCGGCCTCCTCTGCCTGGGCGAAGAGATCTGGCCTGATGGTGGAAGCTCTCTCCCACCTGCACTTCAAGCCATTCAGTGGAGCGTGGTTCTGCTGCTCTATCTGGGCATTTACCTCTCCGCCACCCATGCCTCCCCCGCCAGAGAACTGGAAGGATTTGGAGGGCTGGGTGACTGAGCAGCTGCGGAGGTAGGCAGGACTGCTCCAGTGCCTCTCCCTGTTGGGGAGGGTGCTGGTGATTAACCAGCTGGTCCTGTCCATGCTCTGGCACTGGCTGAACACCCTGAGCCCAGTCTCTGGTTTCCTGGCCTATCTCCAGAAGCTAACTCTGGAGTTGTTTTGGCCAGGACTACATTGGGTCTCTGCAGGAGTTTTGAGTCTCATCCTGGAGGAAGGAGGGGAGGGTCTGTGCTGTCTCCACAGTCAGGTGCATGTCTTCTACCTCCAGGCCCTGAAGAGACTCCTTTTTATAGTGCAGGTAGTCTGGCACGGAGCACATTAGCGCACTCCTTCCTCTCCTGCCTCCAAGTTGCCGGTCTCCTACCAGGATCTCCTCCAGACCTGGAAGCTGGTTTTGGCAATCAGGTTGTGGAAGCTGCCAAGGAAGCGAATTTCCTCATGGAGTCCCTGCTACACAATCCCCAACTCGATGTGCAGGTGTTGGAGTCCCCCTCGGTGTACCAGGGATTGGTCCTGGCTGGAGTCACCAGAATCGGAGACCTCCTGGACTACAACTGGGTGGATCCTCTAGTGCAAGGTTGGCACATGGGGATCTCCACCCTTCGAACCCCCCGGCGCTTACTCCAGGAGGTGAGGGCAGTCTTATTGTCTCTCGGGTTTACCTCACATGGGTCCTGAGGGAGGATGCTCCCCACCAACCCCGCACCCCAGGCCCTCTGGATCTTTTCATCAGGCCACTGCCCTGGGAACCCCTCGCACCTCTCCTAGCTGCTCTCTTCTGCATGCACCAAGTCAGCTGTGAGACTTGCAGCCGGTTCATTTCCAAACCATGCCAAAGACACGTCTATACATGCTCGTGCTCTGCACTCCCCATTTCCTCACCCTTGCGTTCTGTGGCAGGACGTTTTGCCATCTAATGTGGGAAAGGAACCCCAGTGGACCAACCTCTATTCTACTGTAGTTCCATTGCCTGCCAGAGATATCAGTTGGCAGCTCCTTTTTGGAGCCGTGAGCACAGGCATGTACCTGACACGGTTTACCCCTCTCCCTGACACCTGCCCCTTTTGCAGTGTGAGGGGGACTCTGGCGCACATTTCTCTAGAGTGTTCCAGGTTGCAGCCCCTTTTCTGGCTCCTCCAGAACCTCCTTCTATGGTTCTGGCTGCACTTTTCCCTGCACCTTTTCATTTACGCACACACTATGTGTTGCCCCACAAAGTCACGCAACCTCCTCGACAACCTCCTCCTAGCATTGGCCAACATGGCCATCTATAACAACAGGAAGAGAAGGGGGTGGGTGCTCTGTGACTGTGGGGCCTATTTCTATTCCTCTCTCTGTTCACGCATCTGGGCAAAGTTGCTCTGGGCCATGTCCACTGGCTCCCTAGATACCTTTGTGGAGCAGTGGGCACTATCCAGGGCTTTCTCTTCAGTGTCCCCTTCAGGTTCCCTACTTTTGACCCTTTGCCCCCCACTCTTGTTCCTGTTTTTTCATTCATTGCCCACCACACTTAGTTGAGTCCTGGGCTCAGTAGCTCCTCCTGTGGGTGGGCTTGTGGCCGCCCACTTCCTGGAATATAGTAGGACCATTTTCTTACAGCTGTCCAGTCTGATTTTTGTCACACAAGTTATACCACTATACTTCAGCAGACACATATAAACACATTCTTTCCTCGCTGATCTTCTTTCCAAGATGATTTCTTAGTCTCTGCAGTGGGGCTTGCGTAATAGAATCCCTCCTTTCTTTTCTTATCAGCATACAAACCTCTGAGATCCCTGAGAGCTGGAAATATTCCAATCAATTAGTTAATAGTTGACAGGTCACCTCAGTTTCTGGTGAGATGCAAAATCTATAACCTGTATCCAAAGTAGTCCTGGCATATCAACTATCAGTTTCCTGGGCTTTCGATAGGACTCTCTCTCTATTGGGCACTAACTTCTCCTCGTGAGCCCAGCAGAGTCGTTTAAGAGCCTACAAACCCCCATCTCATTGAGTCCTGCCTTTTTTCTCTCTTTAATGTAAAGCAGTTAGCTAATAGTTACAAGTGCATTTCTATAGGTGCTGTCATTTCAAGTTGTGACAAAGATCTCCCTCCAGCTCCATAAAATACCACACCATGGACCATATATTAATCTGAGGATTTACACGATTAGGACAGGAGATAATTCCAAGAGTACCTCTGACTCACGGTTGACCACCCTGTATGGGTTCTTGTACTCCTGTTGCAATTTAGCACTCACGCCCCTCCCCCACTTTCCTTCTCTGCCCCCGACGCAAACCCGATCACCCTCCTGGAATATCTGGGCAGACACTTAAATAATAGTTTTCCTTCTGTCTCCGGGTGGCCCTACTCTGGTGATGCTATACTACTTGAATGCCGGAGGATGCCTTCCAACTGCATTTGGTACTTTGTGCAATTAGCACACCTTTCCATCACATCGGCCCCATTCAGCACTTCTACCAGGAGACTAGTCTCATGCCCAAACATCCCCATATGTGGTGTGTACTCCATGGACGACTGCACACTATTCCTATTGACCATTGTGACATAGGGAAGCAAGCTGGCCCATTTCTATTGGTTGACAGCTGCAAATGAGGACCATGTAGCTGCCAGTGTATGGTTTAGATGCTCCGCCAGCCTAACAGACTATGGGTGATAAGGTGTAGTATGAATCGTATTTATCCTGAGCAGGTCACACCTCATTGGTGCAACCGTGACTCAAAGTTTCACCCTTGGTCAGTGGCAAGGAGCAAGGTCTGCAGTACTGGCAGACAAGCCACGCAACAAATACCTTAGTAACCATCTATGCTACTTGGTCAGGCAGTGGATGATCCCCTGCCCACTGGGCAAAGTAGTCTGCTATGGGAGGATGTACTGACTGCCTCTCTGTGACAGGTAGATGTCCCAGAATAACCATGGCTATCCGCTTTAGAGGGTCACACTTCTGGGTGGCAACCTTAGGTGCTCTGGTTTCAGTATGAGCTGTCTTATGCCGCACCTGGATAGCAAGCTTTTCCCCAGTCCTCAACAGACCTGTACCATCCAGGCCAGTAGTATTGACCCTGGACCCGTTGGGTAAGCTTTGCTATCCCCAAATGTCTCACATTCTTACTGCTATGTTAAGCCTTCAGAATACCCTCTGGCCCATTAGTTGATTGTAACGGCCCATGTTCTCCTCTGCCCTTGCAAGTCAGGCCAGTCTTGTCTGTATTGTCATATGCCTGGGTTTGTCCATACCTCTTCTGGAAGATGTAACAGGCTTTCTTCATTCCAGCGCTTCAGCTGTGCCTCCTTCAAAATTGTGGTTCCTTCATCTTGCATTAGAGCCTCTGTCCCACAGTTGGTGACCTTTTCTTCTAGTGTCAAAGCTGTTGCTAGACTGGTAGGTTTTTGTTCCCCAATCCTGGCTTCTTTATTGGCACTATCCTGGCTTGGTCTCCCAGACAGGGAATCAGCATCAATTAGAATTACTAATCAAAACTGACATTGCAGTACATAGCCAAACAAAAACAAATAAAACTAAAAAAGATATGACTGCCTTTCTCAGAACAAAGATGGATTGAACGGTGAAACAAAACTGATGTAATGACACGGGGTGATTCATAGGTTTGTTTTTACAGAGTGTGTTTTTTGCCTTGGCAGAGTCTACTGAACACAGTGTAATGAAGAGATTTAGATTTTACCTATGATGATTCAGAAGGGAGAAGGAACGCAGAATGAGCGATGCAGAGAGAAAGAAAAGGCAGGAACATGTAACAGCTCACGGCTCTGCAAATAGAACATATTTCTTGTGTCTGCATGCTCAGATTGAGACTGTGCTGAGATAAGTTCTGATCCTTGCAAAACTGGGTCTGTTTTTGAGAGAAGAGAAGGAATCTGCAGCACATAAATAGTAGAAAAAACAGTTGATGACAGAAAAACAAAATGAACAGGAATTGTGCGAGGTTTGCAGGGAGTATTAACTTTGCTAAATGCAGACGATTGCTGTGTAGAGCTGGATGAATGGCTGATTTTTGGATTCAGTGGCTGAATGGGACAATTTTAAAAAATTGTTTTGGGCTGGTTTTAAATGAATTTTTTTTTTAAAAATAAGTAAATCGAAGCTAAAAAAAATGATTTCCAGTCAAATGCAACGTTTTGTTTGACCCAAAACAAAATATTTTGTTTTTCTAGATTTTTTTTTTAAACCCTCTGCCTTATTCTGCAGTGTAGGGCGTGGATTGTTTAACAGGATTATCCAGGTATATCTCACTCAAGCATTTCCCTGCCACTGCGGGGGGACTCGAGCACTGGTGCACCTCAGTTCCTCCTATTCTGTACCTGTGGCACATAATAGTGTAGTCTCTTGTGGGCTGAAATACCATGATCTAATTTCAGTTGTTAGGTTTAGTATACAGGTGTCGGGTGGTGTTGGTGGTCTGTGATACACAGGCCAGCTTAGATGACCTGGAGGTCCATTCGGGTCTTAAATTCTATGACTTGATAACTACTTTTTTAAAAAAAAATTAAAATTGCAGTAAAATTCTAAATGAAAAGATGAACCAAATGAAAAATCATTTGAAAATGC
The DNA here is from genome assembly GCF_026122565.2 of Emydura macquarii macquarii. Classification (NCBI taxonomy): domain Eukaryota; kingdom Metazoa; phylum Chordata; order Testudines; family Chelidae; genus Emydura; species Emydura macquarii. The sequence continues at coordinate 8,607,577 of NW_027132342.1, read as the reverse complement.
TGAAACAACAATTATAGATTTTTAAAATTTGCTGTTTTTTTTTAATCAGCCTGACCCCGGGGTTGTGAGCAGAGGCCTAGCGCTGCTGACTCAGATTTCATTTTATTGAAATGTTTCTCTTATACAGAGCATTAATAGTATGCCAGATGAGGATGTAAAGCCTCACACACACACAACAGCTACATAGACAAACAAAATGATTAGTCATTTTTCACTCTGTTCTACCCTTTCTTATTCTGTTGGAACAACAGCAGCTGAGCTGAATATAAACAGAGGCTACTTTTTAAACTCTTTGTATTTGAATATAAATAGAGGATGATTTTGTATCTCACTTAAGATTTCCAGTGTGACATTAGAGGGAGACAATGTGCAAGAATGACATTTCAAGATTTCTTGTAAGACACCACATTATACAATAGGAGCTAAAAGAGAGGGAACACATACATTCCTACAACGTGTAAAATGTATCAATGCAGACAACTTGTTTATTTTATGAATAATAGAATCCTCAGTTGGTGTGAACTGATGTAACGCCCTTTCGAACAATTTTACAGCTACCCATAAAAAGATACTTGAAGCATGTGTTACCCTGAAACAAGTGACATATGATGTTAATTAAATCAAGAATTTCACAGAAATGGCCAATGTAAAAAAGAACGCAGACTTTAACTGAAACTTTCATAGAAACATCTGAATGTAAGGTGTCAAATAAATGAAAAACTTGCTACCACAATTATCATAAAATAGTTTAGATTTAATGAACATATATGTTAAAATTCACCATATTGCAATAAAGAAAAAAAGGAAGCAGGTTTTCATCATATTGCAGTGAAAACTCAGCAAGTAAATTTTTTAGAATTTTTTTCCATAAAAAGCAATTCTTTAACAGACCTCCTCAGCTTAAAATGACTTTGTTTTAAATAAACTTTTCTATCCATTTAAAATTTTGACAGTCTGTGTGTGATTATTTTGATCGCCTCAGGGAGGACAAAAAGCTAAACAACAATTGCTTTATGAGATGGTGAAGTACAGTGCAGAGTTATTGAGAAACATGGTTAGGAAATTCACTGCAAGAAAGAGATGATGAAATATGTTTAGAATGGGTCTGGACAGGTGAGATGCTATGTTTCTTATTTTTTTTAAATGCTGCATGATCAGGTCAATTTTGTGCTGAATGGCGGTTAGAGTTGACCATTAAAGAGTGTTCAAAAGATAATCTCTTAAACAAACTACATAGTGATCCCCACAGGCAACATTTCCATCTTGGAATTGTTGAAGCATGATATTACAGGCAGTTTTTCTTAAAAATCTATGATTCAGTAAAGAGCTAAGAACCACTTAGGGGGCACTATGCTAATGGAGATGCTGTTTTTGGGATGACATATAGGTGAAGTCCTGGCCTCACTGAAGTCATTGGGAGTTTTGTACCTCAGCCCATCTCGATTTTGTGTGTGGGGCTGAGGTAAATCTCTTGTGTAAAGACTGGCTCAAGAGGTGAATTTTTTAAATACTATTTATTTAAGAAGGAAGTATTAACAGGTTTACAAATCCTTGCTATGTAAATATCAGAAACAAACCAATCATTACAACAGCAAGCAGTGGTTTAAAGAGACATTATACGGGAATATAGTTATTAGCTCTTTCTGTTTAACAGGGTAGTACCATATTACAGCGTGAGCATCATTACAACACCTATGACATGTCATTTCTAGTGATTTTATTAAATAGAATGAAATCTCTGGTTACAAATATTGTACAGATTAGGCATGTCCATCAACTGTCAATATTCAAAAGAACTGGCCAAGTGTGCTGGCTTTTTTTGCAGGTGACTGTACTGAGTATTAAATAAAAGATAACCAACTATCTATTTGTCCTCTGTCTATTTGTGCTGAAGGAACAGGTCCAAGACTATTTAGAAGGATTGGACATACACAAGTCCATGGGGCTGGATGCAATGCACCCGAGGGTGCTGAGGGAATTGGCTGAGGTGATTTCAGAGCCATTGGCTATTATCTTTGAAAGCTCGTGGCAACAGGGGGAGGTCCCCGAGGACTGGAAAAAAGCAAATATAGTGCCCATCTTCAAAAAAGGGAGGAAAGAGGTTCCAGAGAACTACAGACCGGTCAGCCTCACTCCAATCCCTGGAAAAATCATGGAGCAGGTCCTTAAGGCACTTGAAAGAGAGGAAGGTGATCAGGAACAGTCAACACGGATTCACCAAGGGAAAGTCATGCCTGACCAACCTGATTGCTTTCTATGATGAGGTTACTGGCTCTGTGGATGTAGGGAAGGTGGCGGTGTGATATACCTTGGCTTTAGCAAAGCTTTTGATACTGTCTCTCACAGTATTCTTATCAGCAAGTTAAAGAAGTATGGGTTGGATGAATGGACTATAAAATGGATAGAGAACTGCTAGAGCATAGGGCTCAATGAGTAGTGATCAATGGCGCCATGTCTAGCTGGCAACTGGTCACAAGCGGAGTGCCCCAGGGGTCGGTCCTGGGGCCGGTTTTGTTCAACATCTTCATTAATGATCTGGAGGATGGGGTAGATTGCACCCTTAGCAAGTTTGCGGATGACACTAAGCTGGGGGGAGTGGTAGATACCCTGGAAGGTTGGGATAGGATACAGAAGGACCTAAACAAACTGGAGGATTGGGCCAAAAGAAATCTAATGAGATTCAACAAAGAAAAGTGCAGAGTCCTCCACTTAGGAAGGAAGAATCCCATGCACAGCTATAGACTGGGGATTGACGAGCTAGGCAGCAGTTCTGCAGAAAAGGACCTGAGGGTAACAGTGGATAAAAAGCTGGATATGAGTCAGCAGTGTGCCCTGGTTGTCAAGAAGGCTAATAGCATATTGGGCTGCATTAGGAGGGGCATTGCCAGCAGGACGCGGGAAGTGATTATTCCCCTCTATTGGGCATTGGTGAGGCCGCATTTGAGTATCGTGTCCACTTTTGGGCCCCCCACTACAACAAGGATGTAGACAAGTTGGAGAGAGTCCAGTGGAGGGCAACAAAAATGATTAGGGGGCTGGAGCACAGGACTTATGAGGCGAGGCTGAGGGAACTGGGCTTGTTTAGTCTGCAAAAGAGAAGAATGAGGGGGGATTTGCCTTTAATTACCTGAAAGGGGGTTCCAGGGAGGATGGGGCTAGGCTGTTCTCAGTGGTGGCTTATGACAGAACAAGGAGCAACGGTCTCAAGTTGCAGTGGGGGGAGGTCTAGGTTGGACATTAGGAAAAAGTTTTTCACTAGGAGAGTGGTGAAGCACTGGATGGGTTACCTAGGGAGGTGGTGGAACCTCCGTCTTTAGAGGTTTTTAAGCTGAGGCTTGACAAAGCCCTCACTGGAATTATTTAGCTGAGGTTAGTCCTGCTTTGAGCAGGGGGTTGGACTAGATGACCTCCTGAGGTCCCTTCCAACTCTAATATTCTATTTTGATGGATATTAATTGGTGTGTTAATTTTTCCATGACCACAACCTCCCAGATTTTTTTTAAATCAGTTCTTTATGAATGGGCTACTTTTTTTCCCAATGAGAGGCTAACAGTAGCTGAGCAGATGAGATTAGTTCTTCGTTTCCTCTTATGTGACCATATCCATGAGGAAGCCCCAGGAGGATTATCGAAGGATCATTTGGTAGTAAATATCCAACCATTTATGACATTTGGTTATGGATTGCATCTCAATACTCTCTAACGACTAGACTTATCCCCCATAGATGCATGAAATCTCCTATTTCACCACTATTTCTCCAAAATGTATCTGCATGCAATCTATTTTTTTATCCTGACTATTGCAAGATACCATTGAATCAGTACCTTAAAAAAATCTTTTATTGTGGTACAGACTGAGGTTTCTGATCCTCTTTTCAGGATCAAACCCCATGCCTCGGGGGTAATTTGTATATCCAGGTCTTTTTTCCAGCATGTCATATATGGATATTTTTTTCCTAGGGAAGTTGGGTGCAAAGATTGTTTTGTTTTGTTTCTGAATTGACCAGACACCAATGCTTCTATTAAAGTTAAATTTCTGTATAAAACAGCTTTTTTTTAGAAAGTTAAGAAACATAATGCCTAACTTGAAATTACTGATACCATGGGCTAGTGAGCCAGTTAAAGTTAGTTTTGATCTCTAAATAAGTTAGAAACAATTCCTTTACTGAACACCTGGCAAACTGTGGGTATTCCATGGTTCTTCCAATCTTTAAATCTCTCTGGCTCATGATTTGGGTTAAGATCTGGTTTAAACTGGTGAGCGAAATGGACTTATCTTATCTCTAGTGCTATCCCAAACACATAAAGTCGTCTTTGCTAAAAGATGTGTATATATATTTCTGGACAGTGTAATTTTTTTATTACTCTATGGTAGCCTAGCAAAATTACACTACCACAATTTTCTTGTTCAATAAAAACCCAATATTTAGTTGTGTTAGACTCTCCCCCAATTCACTACTGCTTTGAGCTGGCTGGTTTGGTGGGCCCACAGAATATTTGGAACAGCTAGTTCAGCCTGTTTAATGGCTCTGTACAAAGTATCTGCACCACTTGGTCTTTTCTTATTCCATATAAATTCTAACAACATCCTCCATATTCCTGCTAGGGTTTTATCTGGGATGATCACAGAAAGATTTTGAAAACAGAAAGATACCTTTGGCAAAATTTTCATTTTTGACTGTAGCTATTCTTCCCAACACAGAAATGTCATACTTCCCCAGCACACCAGATCTTTTTTCATTTGCTAAAGAAGTGGTCTGACATTTTAAATCATAGAGATCTTCTAGGTTGTTTGAGATTTGAATATCCAGGTATTTTATAGCATAATAGTTCCCAATCTGGAGGTGTGGGGGAAGGATTACAGGGGTTCCATGAGACTTCGGTAATGTTGTGATCATTTAGCTCCCCCAAGCTCCATGCTGGGCCCAGCAGCCACGAGCACTATGCCAGCTGGAGCAGAGGAGCAGACCACCCAAGCTCTGTGCTGGCTGGAGCAGAGCAGTAGCCCTTCAGAGTGGAGGAGCAGCACTGAGCTGTGCGCTGGCCGGAGAGAAGAAGTAGCAGCCCTGAGCTCCACGGCGGCCAGAGCGGAGGAACAGCCACCCCGACTCCCAGCCCCAGACTGGCCGGGCACGCAGCTGGAGAGGAGCAGTCCCATGCCTGTGAGGGCCTGGAGCAGCCTTGGCCAACCTGTCAGAGCCCGCCTCCATTACCCTCAGTCCATGAGGGATGGGAAGAGGTGGGGGCTACACGGGGAGTGAAGTGGTAGCTGTGCCAGGGAAGGCTTAGCTTCTTATTCAGATGAGAGTAATTTATTAATTATTATTATTATTATTATTTATATAGTTCAGTATTATCATTATATATGTTTATAGGGGTTATATGTATTTATGGCCAGTGAGGGGTTGAGTCGGGAGGGGTGGGGGGCATGTGTTTTACCTAGTGGGGCTTCCACACAAAACGGTCCGGAACCACTGTTATAGAATTTGCCCATTTGTACCCAAATAATTCCTAGCAAATCTGTAGCAAGCATTTCAGATTTGGCATAATTTACATTAAAGCCAGCTGCTTTCTTTAGAAACTAATTTCAGAGAAATATATAGTTTAGATAAAAATATCATATCATTGGCATATAATGCTATTTTCTGATGTGTTCCTGCAAATTTTATTTTTGTGATATATTAATTGTTCCTTATATTCTGTGCAAAACATGCCATGGGCTAGTGCAAAATGTATTTTTTCAGATTCAAGATCAATTAAAGGATAAACAGGGGTGGTTTACATTGTTGATCTTTAATATGAAAAGGTATATGGTTAGCAAATATTATGCCCACCCCTCCTTTCTTTTCTTTAGCTGAAGCAAAAAGCCAGCATAAAGAATTACCTTTCATGCCCATAATTTATCCCTTCTGAAACTAAATTTCTCAAAGGAGAATAATCTGAGCATGTTTTTTTTCCTTTTTATGACATTAGTTAGCCCTTTAACATTCAAAGATATTACTTTGACAGGAAGAGCCATTGAGAATAACTATTTAGCTTATTGCAAATGTAAATTATGATGCTTCTTGATGGCTGTTTCATAGCATGAACACTTAGTGGCCTATGTCTCATTTCTAATTACGTTGTGTTTGCAATTGTGTACCTGAGTATGGCTTGGTTTCTGTTTTGTAAACCTCCATACAGTCGTGGAAAAGATCACACAGCTTCTCTTTTGGGTCAAATCGAGCTGAGCTTTATTTTGACAGACATACACAGACTCATGGCCATGGGAAGGTCCCGGACAGCGCAGGGTTACTGTGCTGTTATCAGGAGCCCCCCCTTACCAGGTGAATGCCTATGACTTATAAAGAATAGCTCTTTGCATAGTGGAATTTCCCTTACAAGACAAATCTGACAATTACTTCCTTATTTATGACCCAAATCTAACAATTACCGCTTATCAGTTACAAGAATAACTATGAGCGAGTATAAGAGCAGACAGGTGTGAGAAAACAGATTATTTAAGCAGATAATGGCAAAAACAGCTTACAAAGCAATTAGCAGTCTTCAGTATATTTTTTCATCCGTAGTTATGCTAACTTACACTGAAATAACTGATGAAAATGTAAGGCCTACCAGGCCTTGCTTTTGTGCTTCCACATTTCCCCCTTTTGGTGCTTGTAGCACCACATTTATAAGCTTATTTGCATTAATCCATTTACCTCCTCGTCTTCTTCTTTCTTCTTTCTTAGTACTTTTGCGTACATCAGTTGGACCATCTGTTTAATTTCTGTGGTCTTTATACTTTTCTGGGTTTGAGTTACTATACATTGACAACAACAGCTGAATAACATGAATAGTACATTTATTTCTATTATTATGCCAAGGAACAATAGGAATCCTTGAACAATTTTGGAGCCTAGATTTCCTAACAAATCTTCAAACCAGCTCCAAAGGCTCCAGTTTTTAGTCTGGTGTAATTCGGCAGTGGCATCTTGTATCTTTGTTAAGGCATTATAAATTTCTTTCTTATTATCAGGGATATAGGTACCACATTCTTTTCCTATTAAGGCACATACCCCTCCCTTTGCTGCTAACACTATGTCTAGAGCCATTTTATTTTGTAAGACAGTTTGCTTTATTTCTGAAACTTCAGTGGTGACGAATTTAAAAGCTTCAGTAGCTCCATTTGCTACCTCCCTTAAGACTAATGCCACCCGTCTAAGTTATTTTATGGTTCATCCTACACCATAGCTAGGGAAGGTATTGCAAAGAATCTATCAGTCTCAGTTATTTTTCTTTTAGACCGATGAGAGTTTGGTGATTTAACAAGGTCTTCTTGAACATGCCTTATGACCGGATTTAAATAAGCCTTATAACATCCACCGGCCCATCCCCATGGCCAATATTTATAAGCCCGAGTGCCACATACCCAATACTGTCCTAGTGTAGGATTGTGAGTATAACAAGCATTTGAAGTTGTACTTCCTATGGTCATTTCACATTGATGGTCTTGTACCTTTCCTGAGGTTTTAGCTGTCGGATTCGTTGCGACTATAGCTTTACACACATAATACAGAGGGACCGAGGTGTTAGGGTTTACCACTCTAATAAATTCATTTATATTTTGTTTTACGGAATTCCAAGTTTCATTCCAATTGTTAGGCTTTGGTCAAACGCCTCTTTTGGAGTCCCTAGGAGAACTGGCACAGGGATCATAGGAATTCTTACTTGAGCATGAATGGGAAGATGGGCACAAACCCAACAATTTGAAACATTAACATCTTTGGTATATTGAATTACTGTAGCTAGGAAAGTATTTCCTTTAACAAAGGCTGTGAGATTAAGGGTCCATATAAGAAAGTGTTGCATTTTGTACCATTTATACTGTAGCAGTGAGATATTGGAGACCATAGACACCCTGGGTTTCGCCTCCTGGTGAGTTCACCAACGTGTCCCACTATTCTGGTGTCGTACAATCCTCCAACTCGCCCTTGCCTGCTACAGATGTTGGCCTAAAGTCTTAAAACTTTGGTTTCCACACTACAATAAGCATTAACACAATCAATATCATTACGCAAAAAATAATTTGTCCTTGTCTTGCCTCTCAGTCCCAATAGTTGTCAATAATAGTCCATGGATTTGTAAAGTTTTCAGGGGAAGAATTGTTGTACATCATGGAACAGGGGTTAAGTTCTGCTTCTCAAATTATATGAGTGAAGTTGTGGCAAATTCTCTTCCTGTGCAGGGGAGAGGTTACGAGCACTTACACCCTGCTCCTCTGACCTTATTTCTTCAGGTGCAGAGGTCCTTTTACAGTGTGAGGCATGTTTCCAGGACTGGTGGCCTTGGCACTTTACAGCAGTGTTAGTGGTGAGGAGTACCTGGAATAGACCCTTCCAGCGTGGTTCCAGGGCTGACTTTCTCTGGTGAACTTTCACGTAGAACCCAATCTCCAGGTTGGAGGGAGTGGCAGGGTTCCGTTGCAGGTGTTGGGAGGACTTTCTTGAACCTGTGAGTGGATATACTTGATACACTGTATTAACATTTTGCAATAGTCCAGTATCACATCATCTGTTAATTGTAAGTCAAGTTGTAGCGGATTTGGCGGAGGAGTGTGTGGCAGTTTCATAGGTCTGGCCATAAGGATCTCATGTGGAGATAGTCCATGCTTCTGGTTGACAGTGTTTCTAATATACATGAGAGCTATGGGTAGGGCATCTGGCCACTTCAGGCTAGTTTATGCACATATTTTAGCTAATCTAGTTTTCAGATCTGAATTTTTTCTTTTTACAGCTCTGCTAGACTGGGGGTGGTATGCACAGTGCAGGTGTTGTTGAATTCCTAAGGCTTTACACAAGTTCTGAATGACCTGTACTGTGAAGTGGGTTCCTCTATCGCTGTCCAAAGTGAGGGGCAACCCATGTATGAATTCTTTCAACAGTTTCTTGGCAACGGTTACTGCATCCGCTCGCTTACAGGGATATGCTTCTACCCATCCTGAAAACATATCAACTAAGACTAACACATATTTAAAGTTACAACATTTAGGCATTTGGATGAAATCCATTTGTAAGTTCACAAAGGGTCCCCATGGAGGGAGGTGCGCTGAAGGTTTAGTCTTTTTTTTCCTGGCCTATGTTATGGGCCAGACAGATAGGACAGGTTCTGCAGTACTGTTGTGCTATAGAAGAAAAATGTGGGGCAAACCAATCACACTGTACTGCAGCAATCCTCCCCCCTTTGCTCGTGTGAGCCACCGAGTGGGTCACACGGGCAATGTAGGGTAAAAGGGACTTGGGCACTACCAGGTGGCCATCTGGGGAGCACCACAAGGTGTCTGGGTTCAATTGGCACCCTTGTTGTAGCCAGTCCTCTTTTTGTTTAAAGGTACAGTGTATCAGGCTGAAATGTGGGTGTGTTTGTGGTTCTGTTTTTTTCAGTATTTCATGAAAACAGGATTGAGCCAACATTATTGACCCTTCAACTTGAATAAGTAGAACGGGTCATATTTAATCGTTTTACAGCTATATATTGTGAGGAAATGTGGGCTTGTGGCTGTAACTTAGCATACATTTTTTTTTATCCAACAATGCCTGGCACACATACTAATTAAACAAATACAACTTAACAGTAAAACAATTAACAATGGGTGTAGCATAATAGACATTATCCCTGTAGAGGTGGGGGACCCCCCCAGTGAAAACATTATACCAATGATATGCAGTAAGTTTTTTTTTCCCCCTCCCTTAGCAATTCTAATCATTTCCTGATTAGAATGTGAAATTTGGATAGTCCTGTTTCCAGCACCTTGCTTTGTTTGCTGCAGAAACTGAGTTACTTTTTCTCCCTGTAACAAGTGATCAGCTATTTTAGACCAATTTAACCCAAGGCTCACTGAAAATTCTGTTTGACTGGCAGTGAGAGTTGTACTGTACTCTTGGATTTTTGGTAGGTTGTATGTATGGTTTGTGGTATACAGAACACTTACATTGCATTTGCATTTTTCTACAGTGGGGTTTGCTAGTACTTCCATTCTCCCAGAATACCTTCTCCCACTATGATATACAGACACATTGTCCATTGTATAACACTCTGGTGTATTTTTTAATTCATCCCAAATACACGTTCCCACTGTGGTAGTTCTGCTGCATGGTTCTACGGAGGGAGGTATGGATAGACAGACCCATTGTTGGGGGTTCCAGGCACTACACCCCTGGTATTTAATAGTTTTTCCTTTTTTTTTTTTTTCTGGCCCACTGACTCATAACCCAGAGTAACCAAAAGGATCCTGTGGCCAATTTTGGTAAGGGGCTTTCCGTCCATAATTCTACCTTCATAGATTGCTGGTGGGCAATTCTTGCAAATATCTATTTTGACATTTAGAGTCACAATAACCATGACTCTGTGCCCTTCCTGTTTGGCAATGCAGCTGGTTCTACAAATTAGGATGTACAAGAACTTTTGTAAAACAGTCAGATTCATTCCAAGTAGTACAGGTTTTACAGCAAAAGAAAGAGTATATCTTACTTTTACTGATTATATTTAAGTTTAGGCACTTGGAATTTAAAATTACATCCCGTAATTGCTATAATACTACAAAAACATCTATTTTCAGGACCCTTTTTCCTTCCAAATTTATTGATCTTGATTTCCCTTTATTTTGCCTTTTTGCTACCCAATAGAGGATGTTTTTGTAAATATAGTTACAGTGCTTTATTATTCCTTTTTGCTTCATGCAGTACCTTTCCTAATTATTATTATTTTTAAACCCAATACCATACACAACAATGTTAGTAACAAGACAAACAACACAAAATATAAAACACAATTTTTGTTGCAACAGTAGATTCATGGTTTCGGTTCTTTTTATTAGCTGTTTCACTGGTACCAGGTTTTTTTTTTTTTTTTTTTTTTTTCCCTTTTCCTGTAGTTCTGAAAGATAAAAAGAACACTTTTCTACCCCCGTTGGGGTGTGTGTGTGTGTGTGTGTGTGTGACAGATTATTGCTTAGAATACCCCTTTCTTTTACATATTTCCTTTTTGATTGCAGGCAAAACAGACAAAATACCCTCATATTTGCCGGTGTGTGTGGGGGTGGTTTTTTTTTTTTCTATAGGCAGGCCAGGTTTGTAATGGCTTTTACCTTTAAGGTTTTAGGGTGATTTTTTTCACAAGGTGGTGTACCTCAGTTTCCCTTGGTACTGAGCCAATTTATCCTTTAAACTGGAAATTGTGTGGATATCTGCTAATGCTTGTCTTGTCCACGGATTGGAACCAAATTTTTGCAAAGCAGAGGAGAAGGGAGTCTCCTCTTGTATAGTTGGCAGAGAGGTCAGGATTTTAAATTCCTCCCCTGTGGATGGGCTTTTGGTTTTGTTGTTTTTTTTTCCTTAAACATATTTTTGGATTTTTCGTCAGTTCTCTGGTTGCTAGCAATCAGTTTCTTATCCCAGGGGACTGCAAACATACTTTGTTAATGTACAGTGGATTTCTAACTAAGCTACTAAGCCCTGTCCCAAGCTCTTCAACAGGCAGGCACACTCCTGCACTGCTGGAATAGATAGCTCTGTTGGGGACCACGGTCTAGCAGGTCCTCCGTTGTTTCTTGAAGATGGGGTACCCCTTTCAATGCTGGATACTGATGTATAGGGCCTGAATTCGGGGGAGAGGCCAATTTCTCCCATACCCCTTTCAATCGTTTTAATTAATTAATTAATTTATTTATTTTCTGGGAGTTTTTTTGAGACTCCGAGTTTGTGACTGTTTGAAGCTTCATCCAACTTCAATTGAAAATGCATCCCATTGTGACTGTGATACTTTGGATCCATGAGACTCTCGCACTTTTCTTAAGTGCATTATTTTATCCAAATCAAAAGTTCCCACTTTGGGGAATTGCCTGGCTGGGTCACTCTTGGTATAAGAGTGCCATTTCGCTAGAAACTTGCAAGTCGTGGGAGAATAATGCATACTCAAATAATATGCTGGGGTTCCTTTCGAGGGACCTGATATTTGCCTAGATTGTGCTGTCCCCATTATCACTTTCACACACACAGGAATGGCTTATTGAGGAATCCGCATCGCTTCAATTCAGCCCGCAATAGTGCCGAGGTGAATAACAGAACGCTTATTTAGCGGGAGGAGGTTTGGGAAGGAGACAAGACACAAAAGGGGTCCTCCAAAGTCACAGGAGTCCGAACCCTAGGCCTGTCTAACGACCGAGGCTAAGGTATCTTGGACAACGGATCTAAGGAGGCTCATGAATCAGAGAAAGGGAAGGGACAGCCTTGCGGCTGCAAACTCTCCACCTGTCTGTTGGGTTGCTAGGTTCAGGCAAGTCCCCCTTGCAAATTGACTCTCACTAGTCATCACCAACAAGGCTAGCAGTGGAATCAGGGTGGCTAGAACTTGCCTTAGTCCAAGACCTGGTCAACAGTTCATTTTGTCAAACACAATCATTCGGGACTCACTCATTCGTCTTAACACCCCCTTAATGTGCTGCTGTGTGTACTGCTTCAGAACTGCCGAGGTGAGGACCTGATAGCGTCCTCAGCCTGCAATATGAACCTCTAGATTCTCCCTGTGTGGTTTTCAGAGACAGACAGACATGCTCCTCCACCCCTGAGATCTCCTCCTTGTCTTTTATCTCCTCTATTTTAAAAAATAGAGAACACAGCTGCCATAGAGTTATCATCACCCCAAGTAACGCAAACTATTTTCTTTATAATGTTAACATTGTTACTACTAACTGTTCATTCCTGGTGCCTCCTAAGAAGTTGCTTCTAGTTAATCTTTAGGTTATTCCTCAGATATCAGAGTTTTCTTGTTCAGTTTCACTTCTACCATTGCCCGGAGGGTCTCTAGAGTTGTTTGTCCTTTCTTTCTTTTCCTGAGTTTCACTATCTGCCAAGAGATTTTTCAGCATCTTATTTGTAGTTACTACCCTCAGGAAAATCCTCTGCTGCATCTGAGATTTGGATTACTATCACAGTGACTGGAGTGTATTTTTTCTTTGACTACTGATTTTTGGATTGTTTTTGGAGAATCCATCCTCTGCCACACTCTGCTCTGGTGTTTAGTAAGTTTTGGGGGTTGATGGAAGCAAATTGTTTTGCTATCTCCTCAGAGCTCAGGCTTCAAGCAATCAAGTTATTCCAGCTTCCTGCTAGTCTCCATGAATCAATTTTTTAAAAAATGTGCCCTGTCCTGTAAAAGAGTGATTGGCTACCGTCTGATAAATGCTGCACTGACTTGCATCCCAGGAAGCTCTCCTGTGTCCATAAGGACTGTGCTGGTTGGGAAGGGGAGGGATAATGTTATAATTGTCCAGGTTGCCATTGGTAGAAATCCTTCTCTCAGCCTATAACTGCGGATGGCAACACAAAGTCCAGACATGCAGTATTGTTTTACACTGTCATAACAGACGGCTTTATTCAAAACAAATGCCAAAAGACACACTTATTATGGGATATTCTGGTCTGTATTTTATATGGTTTGATCAGTCTTTCTAGGTGGGCAGTAGTTAATAAATAAACCCCCTACTTCCATTTAAATAGAGCTAGTTTAAAAAATTGTTATCTAGTCAGGAAGTTAAAGTACAGCTTTATGATTTCTGAAGGCACTTCAGTACAATTTCTTTCATCCTTGGCTATGATGATAAAAAGGATTTCAAAGCCAGGACAGGCACTGAACATTTCTTTAAAAGACACATCTTAGGATAAAAATCTTAATACAGAACAAAAGCAAATTATTCCAAACATGACATTTAAAATTATACAAAACTGCAGTTGAACTCAAAAAGAAACTCAGTTTTCAATACAAATCTTCATTGTTGCTGCTAAGGAGGACTGGATACGCTGTTCCAATGTATTTTCCATGGCGATACACAACTATCTGTAGCTCATACTCCTCTATCCGCACCATCTCACGAGTGACCTTTTCCTGAGACTGTAGAAAAATGATTGTATAGAGGGCAAATTCAAATTCGGGGCTGACTCCAATAAAGGTGCTCCCCACAGGCTTTACTAGACCTTTCCAGCTGAATTGTAGGCTCAGAACTTGATCATCTTCATCAGGCTGTAATCAAAAATAAAAGAGCTGAAGAGCCCGAATGCTGAATATATATAGACAGATATATTTTTCACATTCAGGGCTACACTGCAAACATGAATGTGGGAGACTCTACCTCACAGCAGCCATGGTGTTTGTATCAGTAGTGTATATGTGCAACGTGGGAGGTAAACAGAGCTATTATAGGCAGTTACACAGCCTTTGATCTCACATTAAATCTTCTTTATGTTGTTGTTTATGGTTCCAGAACTCAGGAAGCAGTTTTATCTTTCCTAATAGCTAAAACAGTATCCTAAGCCAATCCTGTATTACAGAAGTCAATGGCACTAAATATTTTTGCCAATTTACATTACCTTAAGGTTTTCTATAACACCCATCACTGAAAGAATCCTAGTAGCTAAGGAGTGTGGTCTCCTATTTCATTAGGGAGTAAAATGACAGAACTGGTGCCATGCTCAGAAATATCCTATATTTTGGTAGAAATCCATTTCCATTAAATTATAGCTTGGATTTTCAAAGGAGTCTAAGATGTGAGTCACCCAACTCCCACTGAAATTCAGTGTGAGATGGGTTCCCAACCCTGTTACCTGGGTGTCGAACAGCCCTTACTAGCAGAGTCAAGTGATATCTCTGTGTAGTATCCCTTGCATCAATGTCTAAATCTAAATTATGACCTCCTTTATGGTTGAAAGGTGACATCTATAGGCACAAATGAAAACTGCACCATTGTGAAAACAAAATAAAAAAAAGTACAGTGCTTCTGTAGCTCCTTTCACTCACAGCTCTCAAAATACACTGCTTGCATTTAAGGTGCACTGTTAACTTCAAGTTGATATCTGCTTGATTTTTTAACCTACTACTGTTACAACTAACACCTAAGATCATTATTATTAAGAGAGAGACAATATTTTATCTATTTTCAAAGTGTGTTCTCTCTGTGAATTAGACAGCAGTTTGTATAAGTCATTTTCACTATTTCCTCTATTCAGTCAGTCTCCCCTGTTTGTATAGGCATTTCACTCAGCAATAGGGCAGAGAAAATGATTGTTAACTGTGACAGGGCACCTGCCCCTCACTGGCCGGGAACAGGTTAAGAGGGCTTTAGGAGAGGCTGCACAAGGAGTAGCCAATAGGAAGGGGCTGTGTGGCAACCAATCAAGGTCCAGTCAGCCAGTATATAAGGGAGCTGCAGAGCAGAGCAAGGACAGTGCCTCCTAGGAGCTTGAAGGGGAATGATTGTCAGCATCTTTGACACAGCAGTGGCTGGCTATTGGGATTCAGCAGAGCCAAAGGCCCTGAAGCAACAGTGGAGATGGTACTGGGGCTGTGGTGAAGTGCCTGAGGGAAATCGATGGAGGAGTTGTGCGGGAGGTACAGCAGAAGGCTGCCGTGGAAGTTGCCACACACATAGGGTCCCTGGGCTGGGACCCAGAGTAGTGGGTGAGCCTGGGTCCCCTTTGTACCCCTGATTGCCAGAACTGGGACTGCAGAATCCCCTGAGGAGCACGGATTGGGACTCAATCCGAGGGCTGAGTCATGAGAAGGTGGGTTTGATGGAGACAGGACTGAGGATGAGATGCTGTGGAGAGGGGGCATCTGTCTGGCTGAGAGCTGATTCCCCAGATAGCCAGCAGGAGGCACCAAGGGAGTGAGATGGACTGTGTTACATAAGACAAAAGAATTGGTAGGGATTCTCCAGAGCTAAAACTATTTTTAATTCACATTGTTTGACACTCGGCAGATTAACTTGTTGGTGTTCCTTTAATTAAGCCTCAACAACACTGAGTTAGGTATTATTGGCATTATGTTACATATAGGGACACTACAGTAAAGAATGTTTAAATGCCTCATCCAAAGCCAACTGAAGTCAATGAGACTCTTCCAATTACTTCAATGAGTGTTGAATCAGACCCTAACTCCCAAGATCTCAGAGCCAGAGAGTAACAGGAAACCCCAGTCCCATTCTTTAACCCTGATACAACACATCATGTAAACTACAGAATTATGCCGCTTTTCTGGTCAGACTCATCTGAACCCGTTATCCTAAAAGAGTTCTTCAGCTCCCAGAGTTGAGCCCTTTGAAATGTAGTGCATTGGGCCTTAGCACAAAGGCAGCCAAAGGTGCAGGGTTCTCTCCAATGTCCTTGTAAAGGCAGGGGTATTTCCAAGGGATTTCTGTGGTTGAAGACACTCTCAACATCTTTCGATATCATGCCCTCTTTCTTGGGTCCAGCATGGTAAAGTCAATGGAGACTCTAGCCACAAGAGGTAGTGGGGGGGGGGGGGGGGGGGGGAGGGAAAGGTAACCCAAGAGAATTTTAGGGTTCAGCAGGGAATTAAAAATGAGGTGAGCATTGAGCTCAAACAGCTCAGCAAACAATTTTTAAAAATCTTTCCTCCCCTCCCCGCCCCCAGCCCAACACCATGATGCTCTGGACTCTTTACCAGAGTAGATCTACTTACCTTATCTATAAATTGTACACATACAGACAATCCCAACTCTCTCTCTTACCCTGCTTTTTTGACTCCTGGCAACATAGCCTTTGTAGTCAATCTCTTTATGCTTTTCCTGAAGATAAAATTGTACCCAGTTATGCAAACCCAGAATCTCTCTTCCATGTTTTGTTTCTCCGACAAACACATGTTCAAATCCACAGGAATCAGGCCTACAATAAAACCAGCATAAAAAAAATAGCTTAAAAAATTAAATTTGCTGGATGCAAAAGGCCAGAAAACTAACATAATTGGCACTTGCTGAGATTTATCCATGGACATTTCCTGTTATGAACATTTTTTCTTTTGTAGAAATAAAGACGTCATGAAATCTAAGTTGCTATTTGTTGTGAAAGAAACAACTACCAGTAAAAAAACAAATGGACCAGAATATTTGTCTTTGCCATTATACACAGAAATTTATTTATAAATTGCATTTGCCCCTCAATGCATGTGTTTGCATAGAAAAGGATTGTATAACTAACCATTCAGTCTACGAAAAATAAAATTGTTCTTTGACAAACCACAACCATCTTTTACAAAAACAGTGGGACATTAAAAATTACTTTCACCCATGTAGTGCCAATTAATAACCTTTTCCATTTTCTGTGGTTATGTCTGTGTGACATACAGATTTATTTCTTATAGCCTATTAAATCTGATTACTACTAGGATCCATATTAATCATACGTACCCCTTTCCTGTTTCCCTGCTGTATAGCTGAAACCAGATGCTATAAAGCTGAGACTTGAAATCATTAAGACTTGGTTTTGACCAATTTTTTGTAACTAAATATTGATGAGTAAGCTGGAGGATTGAAAACAAGGAAATATAATTAGTTTAATTCACAATTAACTGTGGTAAGTGATAAAGCATGAAAAGCTGCTGTACTCACTTTCATTATTTTTGTTTCTAAGATAGCATCAAGAAAACGATTGTTTTCAGCCTTTTCTTCTGGGGTCACAACTTCTGCTACACCAGTTGATGTCTCATAGTTGTCCAATAGGGAAACAAAAGCTGCAGAAAAAATACCATTCAGCATGGCACCAGTTATAGATGTTCAACAGTGTGTAGACCAACATCATCTTTGTAGATTGGCCTTTAGATGGCAACATAATCACAAAAAAAGTCAATTCTGGTATTCTGCTTAGTATATCTATACATATACTGGCGATACATAACAGTGCTTTGGTGAAGTTCCATTAATTCCTATGGCATTGCATCTTTGCTCTGATCAAGCCCTCCGCCGCTGGGGAGGTGGACTAGGGGAGGGAATTTCCCAGGGACCCAGCGATTTCAAAGGGCCCAGGAGGATGGGAGGATAGATACATATCTGCCTCTCCTCCACACACTCCCTTCCTCCGAGGCACCCACTGCTCAGGCTTTCCACCCCTCTCCTGAGCCAAGTTTATTTATCATGTGCCATGAAAGTACCGGGTCGGTTGAGGAGGCAGTATCTGTTACTCAGCTTCTGCATTCATTAGTCATCTCTCTGGGGACTCCCAATGGACCAGGAAAGCTAAGTAGCAGATAACGCCTCCTGAGCTGCCCATGAACCTGCATGGCACATAATAAATTAACAAAAACTTCCAGTGGAAGCCCACTCAGACCTCAGTCATCCATTTTTAGGGGGGCCATTGGCTAATCTGCCCTGGGACCTAGAATTGCTGTCAGTGGGCCGGGCTCTGATCAAGGTTTTTAGGTCCAGTAGGCATTGCCATTGAACAATATAAAGTTGGTTGATCCCCAAGTGAGCCCAGTCGTGGAGTGGGTGCTAATTCTGACAAAATTAGCTCTGTGTGAAAATACATTCTTGTTCCACAGTATAAGTACTAATGAGAGAAAACATCCTCCATGCAGAAAATACAGTGTGAATCTGAATAGCTGCAAAATGAGAAATAATGTTACAACCAATTAATTAGTTAATGTTTCTAGAAGCACCAAGGAATGAATAAAAAATTGGAATGGCAGTTTCTGGAACTACCATTTAATAAGCATAAAGTCAAATTCTGTTCTGAGTTACATGGCTATGTATATACAGAGAGATTACTGCTATTGCTTTTATTGGAGTTGCCTCACTGGTGTAATAAATAACAGAATACTGCTCAGACTTTTGTTTGAAATAAAGATAAGGTTTGTAGTTGATGCTATATTTTTATACTAGTGTAGCCAACCACCGGAGCAACAAAACTGTAAACAAGTTAAATTTTCAAAGTTGGTGAGTTGGTGATTTACTTCATTCTTGTAAATATATAGAATTCTAGCCAAATCTTACCAAAAATGTGTACATTTGTTTACCAGCATATTTCCTTTGGAGATCAGTGTACTTTCTGAAATAGAGGCCACAGGTAAACTCCAAGACCTTATTGCAAATCTAGGGGAAATAATCTTTCAAATGACATGCCACATGATGACCTTCATCTCCTAATAGTCTGACCGTCCAAGTTACACATAATGCTACATTTTGAGTTTGTTTTAAAAAAATGCAGATTCAGTGTTCCATTTCCAATGTTAACAAAACAATGAGAAGAAGGGATGCACAATTACTGCAGAACAAACCACAGGAAGAGCTTACCTGCAAAAGTTTCTATGCTCTTCAGACGCTCTTCATTTACGTAACGAAACAGAGGTTCAGGTGCATTGTCCCTTGCCATCCCTCTGCCCTGCTGCACAAAGCCTGCTTTGTCCTATGAGAGGTATCGGAACAAAACAATGAAGGATGCACAATGTATTTAAAGGGGATAATCCCTCTCCTAGTAGTAATCAAAACACAGCAAAAAGTTAACTGCTATTAAAACTGTTTTGTTTTCTAATATAATATAGAGATCATTATACAATAAAGCATGGCATCAAGAAGAGAAAAATATTAATTTTTGTCATTGCAAGAGTTTAAAAGGGTCTTATTGCCTCTTTCTCAGGGCTAACAGTGATGGATCATTGGGGCATAGCTATACTGAATAATCAAGCATATCACTGTGTTGTATAAATAATAAGCAATCAAGTGGAGCAATGTGGGTCTGATGCTGCACTCCTGGAACAAATAACTCCTGCTGACTTCAGGGAAATGATGCCTGCATTAGAATTGTGGAATCACTGCCATTCTGAATGGATGCTTTGAGAGTTATCTGTGTTCCTGCTGCCATGCATTATAAAATGCTCTGAAGAGGTTGTGGTTTCACCAGCAATTGTGTTAACTATTTCTTCTCTCTGTATACAGTAGAACCCTGCTAGACAGCACAACTTCACTAATTTGTGTTCTGCCGATCGATGCCCTCATAATTTATACACAAACAGACAGCTATCTCTTCCCACTTTATGGTAAAAAATGTGACCTCAGACTCTCTGTAATGAGGTCTGATACTACAAAGATTTCATTACTTTTACAGAATATATTACAGAATATTTTCTAACAAACTAAGAATTATTGCTAGCTATTGAATGAAGATTCAAGTGAGAAATATGTTATGTGTTGCCTAGAACTAGCACAATGGATTTCTTTAGTAAAACTAATAAGCATTATAATAATAACAAACAATAATAAGCACTAAGGCCCCAATCCAGCAAAGCATTTAATCACATTTATAATTTTAAGCATGTGAATAGTCCTATTGAAATCAACTGGCTTGATTTGCTGTACTGGTTCAGTGATTTCACCTCCTGGTGCTGGAGTGTTTGCCAATTGAAGTCCAGTTTTTACCCTCTTCTTCTTCAGTTAGAGCCCGAGAAGACAGTGGTTGTCCAATTGAAAGATAAGTTGGATACCAATGACATCAAAGGTAGGTTCTATCCTTAGTTTGTGCCTTTTTTTGGATGTGAGGGTATGCTTTTATCAAGATCATGAAAGATCTGCTTGTTGTAGATCAGGCACAGTTCAACATTATTGTGAAGTGGGAAATTTCATCAGCTTTTCATGCAACTCACCATGGAGAATTGCTTTGGGGCCTGATCCTACAGTATTAAAAGCAATAGAATTTTGACATAGGATCAGGGCCTCAGCGACTAAGGGATGTTGCTGGTATGAGAGAAACTGACCTCTACACGGGCAACTATATGCTATCACTGAGGAATATAGAATGCAGAATTCCTCAAGGATATATGGAATCTATGTTGTTCAACATTTTTACTTGGCTTCCTACCTCTTGCTCTAACCATGAGACCAAATTCCCTTTAGATCTGTCCTTTTAACAGTTAGTCATTTAAGCAGTCAAATCTGTGACTATAATTCTGGAATATTTTCCAGAGACCAACTCAAATATAAAGCTATAAATATATGAAAATACAATGAAACTCAAATGAATATCTGATAAAGAAACAGATTTATTAAAGAATAAAATTTCTGGTCAGATTTTCAAAACTAGGAGCTTAAAATCCTTATTTGGATACCTGATTTTCAAGAGTTCTGAGCTCCAAACAGCTCTCACTGACACTGTTGAAAATGAGACAAGTGCCCAAGTGTGGATTTAGGGGGTCTAATTTTGAAGCCAATGGGTGCTCAGTATTTCTTAATTCTGATTTTAATTACATTGGTATAAATCCAGAATAACTCCACTGATTTCAGTGTGCTACTGAAAGCAGAATTTGGCCTTAGATGTGGTAAATGTCTTCATTTACCAAACTGAAAACATATTGCATGCATAAGCAATGTGTTACTACTAGATTTCATTGGCCCACACTGATACATTATGCATTATGCTAATTTCAGGCATCACAAAATATGTTCCTTTCCCCTTTCTTAGAATATTTGATTTACCTGGCATTGAAAAAACTAAAGTACTAACAACTGAATTGGCATTTTCCCACATGGTCTCTGTTAGAGCAGACAGGCATTACATAAAAGGGAGGAATCTGCACCCTCAAATCTTGTTAACTCCATAGGAAGGGTGGGGGGCAGGGAGGGGGAAGCAAAGTAAGGTAAATTGTGCCTTGCCTGTGCAACCCCTTCAAAGTCAGTGGGGTTTCATGCAGGCAGAGTTGAGCATAATTTATATAATTTACAACAGCAACAGTATTCAGAATAATTCCCACAAGAAGTTCTATATTTAAATGCATCAATTTATACTTCTGAGTTCTGATCCAATTTACACATGTGAATTGCAAAACTTTCCTAAAGAATCTTGTTAGAAAAGCAGAACATTTTGATGCAGTAACATTAGATGACTAGTACATTTAATCTATGCATGTTTTTTTCAACAAGAGGCCAACTGTATTTCTAGTCTGCTGTGTTACCAGAGCAAGCAGACATGTCTCTAAATGCTTAAGGCCTACTAAATATTAAGTAAATTACACCTGAGCTGAATGTCTCTCAGAAAAAAGTGATTAACTATTCTTTCTGAAACCCCATAAACAGATTGGGTCTCAGAGCCCTGGCTCCAACTTGAGCCTGAACATCTGTAATTTTTAACCCCACAATTTGATCCCGAGTCAATTTCCGCAGGCTCTGAGACTTGGTGATGTGGGTTTTTTATTACCCTGAGTCCCTCACAAGCATTATCAGCTTAGTGCGTAGCAGGGAAACAATAGAGGTGGTATATTTGGACTTTAGTAAGACTTTTGACACAGTCCAACATGTCATTCTCATAAGCAAATTAGGCAAATATGGTCTAAATGAAATTACTATAAGGTGGATGCACAACTGGTTGAAAGGCCATACTCAAAGAGTAGTCATCAATGATTTGATGTAAAACAGGGAGGACATATCAAGTAGGAGCCCATGGGGGTCTGTCTTAGGTCCAGTACTAGTCAATATTTTTATTAATGACTTGGATGATGGAGTGGAGAGAATGCTTATAAAATTTATAGATGACACCAAGCTGGGAGGGTTGCAAGCACTTTGGAGGAAAGGATGAGAATTCAAAATGATTTGAACAAACTGGAGAACTGGTCTGAGATCAAAAGTCTGTTACCTTTATTGATGACAGTGTGGATTTCCTTGTATTACCCTGAGAAATCTTCAGGACATAATGCATGGCAATTCTGTCATTGAGTGTGATAGGCAGTTTACCTGTTGCAACTGCCATACACTCTTCAATGTTATCAGACCAGTCTATCATGGGAAAAATGTGTTTTACAATGTTTTGATAAATGGGATTAAATATTAGAACACTAGCTAATCTCTAAGGGTGAAATCCTGGCCCAAATGAAGTCAATGGCAAAACTCCCATTGACTTCAACAGACCTAGAGTGAAATCCTGATCCTTTAACAGTGTTCATATTGGTTAGCTCCTAAGGATTAACAGGTGGCCTGTATCCAGCCTGTTTATGGCCTCTCTGCATCACTAACTGTAATGGACCTGTGAACTGAGCCCATTATATATACACACGAACAGTGCACCCCTCCCCACACACAACCCTCGCTGCTCCTACTCCCACTATTTCATATAGATTCATCCTGTCCTCACTCCTCATGCTATTTAGTAGTTAAATTACCTGTAAATCAATTGTATAATCTTTCCCAGGCACAAAGCGGTTAACATCTGCGTCCCATAGCTCATTGAAAAGTTTAGAAAGTTCATGATTTAAGAGCAGCCTGCAAAGAAATTCATAAAAATATCAATGCTTAAAAGAGATACAAATCAATACTACTTTGTCAGAGGCAGCATCCATATTTCTGGTGCCACTTCAGTAGTGTTCTGTGTGCTGTCAGGACATCGGGGGACCTTGCTTCCCTCATGACACTAGAAGTCAGTGCTGCTCTTACATGAGGGACAATGTTAACAGTATTATCTAAAGTACTTTATAAAGAGATAGGAAATGTTCGTTCATTTTGTAAATTTTCAAGGGAAGTTTTCCTTTTTAAAACAATTGAGGTTATTAACTTTTAACAGTAGACTTCAGTTTTATTTTATAATTACTGAAATCTACTAATTAAAAAAATTAAAATAAAGGTGACAACCTTTAATTCAGAAGGATTCTATATACTCATCACAAAAATGCAGCCACCTGTAGGGTGGAATGTAGCAGATGTTTAATAGTCAATAGCAACACTACCCAACAGATTAGAGCAAAAAATGAAGAATTCCATTGTTTTTAATGGTTGGTTTTCTAGGGAAGATCCCTTATTCCATCACATTCCCTATCCCTGCCAATTCTCAACCTTCCAACTCTTTCAACTTCCCATGGCAGGACAGCTTTCTTTTGCTCAGAGGTTGGATGGAACTTCCTTCAGAGTACATCAGTGCTGGTCCTAGATCAGCTAGGCAGATTGCTATGGAGCAATTCATGGTGCCTCTTCCCTTCCAAAAACCAGTGGGCATGATAACACCAGCATAAAACTAGACTAATTCAGGGGCAAATCCGGTCCTGTGTGTTCTGTCTTCCTCCATCATGTAGTGATACTAAGCACTCACTACAAGGTTACCATGTTGGCCCCTCCACACTTTAAAGGATATTTGTCTCACTTAGAAAAAGAATTACATAGCCACCAGCAAGGACCATTCATCAAGAAGGTCTGTAAAGGTGGCATTTTGTTTCTCTTTAGTATTTGTGACGAACCTGCTAGTTGATCACTGGGTTCCTACTTTCCCTCCACCATGGTTGAGGTGGAGAGGACAGGACAGGGCAGGGCATGGTTATCCAGTTCACCCTACAGCCAGCAGAGAGCTCCATAATCCCCAGAATGCAAGAAAAGCAAGTCGCGTGCTGAGGTCAGAGAATCAAGCTCAGATACACCGGAGGGTAGGGATAGAGTGATTTAGACAAATTAGAGGATTGGGCCAAAAGAAATCTGATGTGGTTCAACAAGGACAAATGCAGAGTGCTGCACTTAGGAAGGAAGAATCCCATGCACTGCTACAGACTGGGGACCGACTAGCGAGGCATCAGTTCTGTAGAAAAGGACTTGGGGATTACAGTGGACAAGAAGCTGGATATGAGTCAACAGTGTGCCCTGGTTGCCAAGAAGTCTAAATGCATATTGGGCTGCATTAGTAGGAGCATTGCCAGCAGATCGAGGGAAGTGATTAGTCCCTGCTATTTGACACGGGTGAGGTCACATTTGGAGTACTGTGTCCAGTTTTGGGCCCCCCACTACAGGAAGGATAGGGATAAATTGGAAAGAGTCCAGTAGAGGGCAACAAAAATGATTAGGGAGCTGGAGCACATGACTTATGAGGAGAGGCTGAGGGAACTAGACTTGTTTAGTCTGCAGAAGAGAAGAGTGAGGGAGGATTTGATAGCAGCCTTCAACTACCTGAAGCGGGGTTCCAGGGTGGATGGAGCTAGGCTGTTCTCAATAGTGGCAGATGACAGAACGAGGAGCAATGGTCTCAAGTTGCAGTGGAGAAGGTCTAGGTTGGATATTAGGAAGATCTTTTTCACTAGGAGGGTGGTGAAGCACTGGAATGGGTTACCTAGGGAGATGGTGGAATCTCTATCCTTAGAGGTTTTTAAGCTGAGGCTTGACAAAGCCCTGGGTGGGATGATTTAGTTGGGATTGACCCTGCTTTGAGCAGGAGGTTGGACTAGATGACTTCCTGGGGTCCCTTCCAACCCTAAACTTCTATGATTCAGGAAGGCAACAGAGATGTCATGAGACCAGGAGCAGCAGCTCAAAGATAGCAGCCTGTGGGTTGGCAGAAGACAGAAGCTCAGCAATCAGCCAGAAATATGGGATGTGTAGGCTTAGAGCCAGGCAAACATGCTCTGTTGTTGGCAGAGGAGAGCAGTATCCACAGCAGGTAGATACAGGGCACTAGCCTATAGGCTACTATTCATCCCATTCCTTTGTGGTCCATGGGAAGACCAGGATTGCCTGCATTGCCCACAATGTGCTCGTAACACTTGCAGCTTTGCATTAAGACAATGACTATAATAAAAACTCATGTTTCAGGGCTTCAGCCGGTTTTCTGTGGTGGTCAGGATGGAATCCCCACCCCCTGAGCCGAACATAATTGATTGTATCCTGGGAGGGTTCACCTTCCACTGAAGCATCAGAGATTGGCTACAGCTGGAGATAGGATTTTGGAGAGGGTGGACCAGTGCTCTTGTCGTAACGGGTTAAATTCATCGAATTGTGTGTGTGCCCCGAGTCCATGTTGAGAAAGGAACAAGTAATTGGTTTGTATGTGATGAATGGGAAAGTTCATTGAAGATGGTTCATTATATTTCAAGGTTTTGTAACCATCTGTTCTTATAATTGTTCCTAGTTCTTTTTGTAGGAGATAAGGAGAAGTTGTTGGCCTCGAGAATGCACAAAGAGGTACAAGTTGTAAACCCCTGGGAGAGGAGCTCAGAGGCAGCAAAAACCCTGACCAAAAGGAACCAGTTGAACTTGAAATAGGGGTAACTTGCAAGCACAGCCATTCCTAGGCCCAAATTTGGACGTTTGCAGTTGCTGCAACTTTTATGTGAAGGTCAAGGATAAACTTCTGGCCTGGGGACTTCCCAAGGAGGGACCGACAAAGTGACGTAGGAATACCCATCGTTGGTCTGGCGGACGTGTAGGCTGGAGTGGAGATAAAAGGGCTGTCAGACAAAGCAAAAATTAGAGAGCCTTGTCGTGAGGACCACCAAGCCTCCCCAAGGCGCACACCTGAATCGTGCCTGCAAGAGGGTCTGATCAGCCCTCTGGCCTCTCTCCAGCTCTCGTCGCCTACATTACCGTAGAATAGTCAGGTACCTGAGCTGATAACCCGTTGGGACTTGTCCTGCGGAGGAAAATACTCTAGATGTGAATACGATAGAGGTTCCACCTGGAGGAAAATACCCTAGGTGCGGATACGATAGAGGTCCCACTTGGCTGAAACATTAGAATTCTAAATAGAAAGACCAGGTCATAAAACATCTGTTATCTATGCTGCAGCTGAGTTCATCTCTACAAGTGGTGAGTAGTGAATGTGAATGTAAAACTAGCAATAATTCTACTTGTATTCCAGGAGTGATTGTGACTGTAACAGTTGGAATAACTGCTTTTTGTATGTGTTTTATAATTGTTAGTTGTTTTTTTAGTTCGATATGTGTCTTGACAGTTTGTAACAGAATAAGGGAACAAGATTTGTGGTAGGACAAATTGCTTAAGTTTTTAGTTGTTGTATTAGTAAGTTTGTGTCTAATATTTAATCATTGTAATCAATTTTTGTTGTTTGTAATTATATACAAAGTAAATCAGTAAGAGAAAAGTTTAAGTCAAGTTGTTGTATTAAGTTGTTAAATAAAGACTATAAAGTGGTTACGAATTTGAGTAGTTTGCCAAATTTTTTCAGGAAGTTTGCCAACTTTTTCTAAGTTAGCTTTTTCCAAGCCTCACACTCTGTCTTAAAAGAGAATATACACGAACCGCCTTAGTGCCTTAAAGCACCCTTCAAACCGCTCCCGTAATTTGGGGGGCCTTTTATCCCTGTTAACCTTATCAAAACACGGCACTTAGGCACCTCACCTCTGAGGTGGTAGAGAGAATCCTTTTTCTAGATGTTTGGCCAGAGTGTCTTGTTCACTTGCTCAGTGTCAAACTGATCGCCAGATCTGGGGTCAGGAAGGAATTCTCCTCCAGGTCAGACTGGTGGGGGTCTTGGTTTTTTTTCACTTTTCTCTGCAACATGGAGCATGAATCACTTGCTAGGATCATCTGGGCATGTCTCAAATCCGTTCCATACCATTTCAGGGGCCTCAGACATTGGTGGGACTTTGGTCTTTCCTGTTTTCTGCCTGTGGCACACCACAATTTACCCTCCTGGGGACTGAAATTTTTACTGTCACTCCTGGGGCTCTATATAGGGGTTTTGGGTGAAATTTAATGGCCTGTGATATACAAGAGGGCAGACTAGATGAGCAAATAGTCCCTTCTGGCCTCTATGAAAATCAATGACAGTGTGGAGGGATTTCTATTAGGCTCTTACCTGTATATTCGTGCTGGGCTGCCCCTAGAATCTGGGTTGAGAACTGTTGTTTCGATCTTCATTGTTCTAACTAAAAGCAATTGTGCCTATGGAATTTGCTGATTTTTTTTTCTCTCTGGTTTCCTTAGTAAAGCAATCCTCTTACTCAAAATGTGTGAGTGTTTATGGGAATCCAACATGGACTGAAACTTGTACAGCTTTGTGCTTGGTGCTCATGGTACACAGAACACATTACCATGGGTCAGAGGGGACTGACGTACCACAGAACGCACTACAAGACCCGGTAGTGGGGTCGGTTACAGTATTTTCCCTTTTGTTTTACATTTATAATGACGTTTTGACACTATTTCTTAAGGAACTAGCTTTAGTTTTTGGGTATATTTTCACTTCAGAGTTCACTTGGGCTCTTCCTTATGTGTCATCCCTGACTCCTGACATCCCTGACTCTCCTCCAGTCCATACCCAAGACCCTCTGACCCAAATGTGATGGTGCTTTTAACCTGGGCTAACTGACTCATCTCAGGCTGCAGGCTAAAGCCTGAGTGAGGCTTTCACTCGACCTGGGTACCTGATCATTTTGTAGCGAGGAAGCAGGCAAAACAGCTCAAGTGCTGATGGTCCTCAAATTCCCCCACATGCCCAGAAGGACAGACAAGTTCTCTCACAATTCATTAGGCAAGAATCATACAGCAGCTCAGTTTACTGAAGCACAAAGAACCATGGAATGCATGTACCCCCCCGAAATCCTAGGGACTCACATGGGTGAGCGTAGCATGCGTGAGGACACAGTAACTCAGCTAGACTGTGCAATGTGGCTGCTCACGCCCAGGCTAGGTCCACTTGGCTGCCCAGACCCAAGAGCTGATTGCCCAAGTTAACTCTACAGTGAAGATGGATTCACCCTTAGTAAACACGTGATTGTGACTCATTTCTTTCAACAGTGAAGAAAGCTCAAAAGGTCAGGACAATCTGAAAATATAGCCAGTGGGAACTATCTAGTTTCTATTTTCTAGTCTGCTGTGAATGTTAAAATAGGCTCATATATAATCCCTCTGACTTTACAAAGTAAAACTTTATTTGAGTTAACTATTTGAATTGGCAAATCCAACATTTTAGTTCAGAAAGAAACAATGAGGACTTATGCAAATTTGTACTGGCACAAGAACAAAGTTTAGATAAACATGTCATTGATCACTGAAATCCCCTAATGGCATAGTGGAGAGCAATAAGAATCCTTGTGTCCACAAAGGAGTGACCAAGTCACGTATCTGTGCAGTAAAATGGAGGTTTTCCCTGGTTTCCTGAAACACACCACTCAAACTGGTGACAGTGAAATAAAAGAAAAAACAAACTATCAGAAATCATACGACTTCCCGCCAGGCCCCCACATTCTGCTCCCTCCCAATGCAATCACACTGCTTTGAACCTACACCTGTCTTTTCCCTTCAGAAGCCTTGATTGCCCAATACAAACAAAACCCTGTATTCACCATTCCCACCCATCACAAATAATTCTCTTATCTCCTCCCCACTTAAATAAAAGTGCCAGTTTTAAAAGGAAAAGGGAAGAAAAAGTTACATAAAAACCTTTAACAACTGGAACAAAATATGTTTTGTTTGCTGGATGGATTTCTTCTGGAAGATCAGCTTTTGTATTCAGTTAACAACCCATACTCTATTTGGCATAGAAAACTACAACAGTAGCCTGTAGTGCTGACTGCCAACACAGATGACAACCACACCATTTCCATTTTTTTAAAAACCTTTCGCTTTTTGTGCACACATTTTAGATCCTATTGTGTCTGATCACAATTGCTTGTTTATTAAGGTGCTGGCTTTCAGATAGAATATGCAGATTCTCCAAATAATACGTATGATCTTTGACATTACTTTAAAATATGCAGTGTTGTTTGTGTCGGTCCTAAGATATTAGGGAGATAAGGTGGATGAGGTAACATCTTTTATTGGACCAACTTCGATGGGTGAGAGAGACAAGCTTTTGAGCTGTGTAAGTCGATGAAAGTGGAAGAGAAGAGAATGTCTTTTTGTGCACACACATCTATTTAGTTTTAGATACTTGTAATTCTATTTGGAGCTCTTAAATTAGTTTTAGAATAGACTGCTTGGAAAAAATTGAATTTCCAAATAACATTACACCAAAATACATGGTATAGAAAGCAGATGCTGATTACAAAACCCACAGAAAATGTGCTGTTTAAGTGCAGGAAATTCTGAAACAAAACTACTTGAGGAAATGACAGAATCTTATACGTTTCCATGGAATACAAACTACATAACAGTAAAAATCAACTTCATATCAACTTCATATCTTGTGATAAAGGGAACTTTTCACACACTACTTCCCTGACAGTAACCGTATATGTTGTTTAATACTTTTTAAGCAAAGACATTCCTGTGCACAAACATTAAACTGCAACTAACACAATGGCTTTGGTTATACAGAGGATGTGGAAATGAGGGTTTCCTTGCAATAACGGTCCTGTGGATTCCTCCCTCTATTCTGTATTTCTTCTAGCATTTACATCTATCACACAATCAAGGCCTCTTCTGCAGCCACAGTTCATTTAGCCGCAAAGGCCTTGGACAGAATACACACCAAATCCCATTAAATGCTTCTCTTTCACTACTTGGATAAGCTTGTTGTTGACTGAGACAAGGCATTCCCTGCTCCTGCTGGTCTTAGGGAGTAAAACTCAGTCAAACTTGCACTGAAGTCAAGGGGAATAAGAGCCAAATCCATCACTAATGTTAAGCAGATGGGACAAAGCATCATTATCAGTGCTGACCTAGGCTTTTTCATCAGGGGTGAACTTGGCCTCAGACCTGGAAACTGAACTCCCGTCTCCTTTATTTTTCTCACACACAGTTAAAAATACCACCAAGCACAAGGACCCTGATAATAAATTTCAGAGGTATACCAAAAGTCGCTTTGCACACTTGCTGTGCTCTTGGGCAGATTCTTTTATTATATCACACCATACCAGCAGGTCAAATTAACTCTTTCCTTACTAAAATGACAATTCAGTTGCATGTCAGGGAGCATACTAGAAGCAAAGAGTTATCATGCTGCCGTCATGCTACAATCAATTGATGTCACAGAACTGCCTGTCTCCTGTGTTCCTTCCTAGCTCCTCCCATTGCTGACTTTGCCTTCTCTCTCCCTGCTACCATTCAACTCATGCCCCATTCCAGTGGTGTTGCTCTTGCCCGCCCACACAACCTCCCTCCTCTCTTTCCACAGATCATCCCAATTTACCAAAGATTTCCCCAAAGCCCAGAGATTTAAAAAAAAACAAAAAAAAACCCTGCAAACAAGGTATGAAGAGGTTAAAATGAGGGGTAAATATAGCAATGCAATGGACAACTTTATATACTGAACTCTTGGTTCCCTTTCTTCAAGGGTTCAGAGATTAAAATTATAACTGGGCAGAATCCAAGTCACAATTTCCTTGAGATGCTGTAGTACAAGTGTGGGAGAGAAGGGAACTGTTGAACTTTCACATCTCATTTACATAGAGCTGGTTTGGAAAAAAGCAATATCAATATAAAGCAGATGTTTGGGTCAGGCTTAAAAAAAAGCCACATATTGATGGTTTGGTAGTAAACACTTGTCATGCTTCATATACAATTATCATCATTATAAATCTTTACACATATTTTGTTGTGTCTTCCATTGAGGATCCTAGAGTGTTTTATAAGCATCCGTGAATTGAACCTCACAGCCCCCTTGCGGGGTTTAAGAATCCCCTATGTTCAATTGACAGAAGAGAAAATTTAGCATACAAGTACTTAGATAATAATGCAATGGGAGCTATACAACCCCCAAAATGTGTGTCTGCATTTGAATTTTTAGCTGTGTTTCATTGTGTTAATTAACACATTAACTAACGGGACTATAAAATCTAGTACAGACATGACAATCAAATTTTTTTGCTAGGGTTAAACATGACTAGCAACTAATGTTTGTGTCCTAGAACAAATGTTTGTGTAATGTCTACACTAAAATTTACAATTATGTTAGATAACACGTTAATTTCAGTCCTGTACCTTAGCCACATAAACATTTTTGCCCTTGAAATAACTATACTAAATTTAATACTGTTACCTCTTCTTTGACCCAAGCAACTAGCCAAAGTTGGGGTGTTGAGGGTTAAGATGAGAAATTGATGATTTGAGAAAAATGATTAGGGGCCTGGAGCACACGACTTATGAGGAGAGGCTGAGGGAACTAGGCTTGTTTAGTCTGCAGAAGAAAAGGGGGAGATTTGATAGCAGCCTTTAACTACTAAGGGGTTCCAGGGAGGATGGAACTAGGCTGTTCTCAGTGGTAGTAGATGACAGAACTAGGAGCAATGGTCTCATGTTGCAGTGGGGAAGGTCTAGGTTGGCTATTAAGAAACACTTTTTCACTAGGAAGGTGGTGAAGCACTGGAAATGGGTTACTTGGGAGGTTGTGGAATCTCCATCCTTTAGAGGTTTTAAAGATGCAGCTTGACAAAGTCCTGGCTCGGATGATTTAGTTGGGGTTGGTCCTGCTTTGAGCAGGGGTTGGATTGGATGACCTCCTGAGATCCTTTCCAACCCTAATATTCTATGATGGAGGCAGGTATTTCTTAGATCCAATCCTATTTATTTACAAAGAATATACAAAGCCCTAAATCCCTGAACACTGCAGGAATCCAACAGCAAGAGACAGTTTCTTTGTTCACAGCTCCAAGCCCCTTTCAACCAGCACTCAGCACAAAAAGCTCTCTCTAGGCTTTTCTCATGGCCTTGCCCCCAGTACTTGTTCAGGCTTGTGTCCTTTTCTCCCCTTCTGCTCTAGTGTTTTCTCTTGCTTCTCTGGCCTTTCTGCCTCTCACAGACACACAACAATAGCCAGCAAAACCCCTCCACCCATATGTGGTCTTGCATTTGCCATTGTTTTGGGGAGTTACATGTGCCTGTGTATGGAATGAGGGCTGTTATTGTTTCAGCTATTTGGTTCCATGAAGGAGCTTATCTGTTTCTTACAACTATCTTAATGAAGGGCAATGATTGCACCCAACCCAATACAATACAGTTAGGTAGAAACTCTTAGTTGTCAGAGTCAGTACTGGATTATTGAGTTTGTAGCCTTTTTACGCATAAAGAGTTTCAACAGAAGTTACATGTATGTAAGGACTACAGACTGGGGCCCTTATAGAACAGATCCATGGCTCCACAGACCCATGCACATGCTCTTTCTGAAGGGGACGTGGATTGCAGCATTACAGTGTCAGTCCTGGTTGGCCAGTCCACACAATGCAAATGATAAACTTTACAGAGAATTAACTACAAAGTAAAGAACAGAGACCACCAATAACATTGCTATTATTGATAGTAATTTATTTGGGATAGAACCTCTTATGTTTACAGTAGTTTCTAAACACTGAAGGGTGGTCCCTGCTCTGAAGACGTCAAACTATGGACAAATATAGAGCATTGTTCAGATTACCATCTCCACTGAGAACAGGATTCTCTTCCTTCCATCCAGAGTTCACAGAAGCCTACCAGAGACTTTTACATTTTTTTCCTGTCACTCTGCAGATATCCACACAATCATATTTCTTTACAGTACCTTCCCTATATTCCCCCCATGTTGGGTCAACCTAATTTTTATGGGTCTTTATTTCTCCTTGCTTTCTGGACTCTCTTCCCATCTGTACTCATTTTGTCCATGCATGCTGTCTAGCTTCGTTTCTGCTGCTACCATTAGTTACACTACCTCTGCTAGACTTCACAGACTTTACACATTTGAGCCAAGTGCTATGGTGACAGGGAATCTGCTGTGTGCTGGAGCTGTAAATAAGGATTTAGTAAGGAAATAGTTTGGCAGCATTTATGTAAAAATTCTCTTTCATGTAGGGGAGATGAGTCTCCACTGGAACACCTGCTAGTCACAGGTCTGCTCACATTTTAAAATCACAATGTTTATTGAATTGTAACATGCTGTTTGCACTTTCCTCTTCTGGGGTAATTTTTTTGAATTTTCCAAATTACTCCCACTCCCCCCATCTCCTCCACCCCCGTCCCCACAATATGCTTCATGTTTCTTTACTCAAAAGAGGATGATCAAGAGTGAGCGAACACACACACAGACAGTGGTTAGGGTCACATATTAATTTAAGAAGTATGTTACTGCCAGCAATTCAGAAAATGTCTGCCTAAAATTTCAAAGTCACTTCACATTACACAATAACTTTCTTTGTTCTCTCCTTTCTCCCCTGCCTGTGACCAAAATAATAAAGTAGCATCTGTAAACTTAGAGACTTTCCAGCTTATTTTTGCTGTTACCTTTTTTTTTTCAAACATGACAGATCACATGCATAGATTGTATCTGAAGTTTAGAATAAAGGTGAAAGACAAAACCAAACCTGCCAAGACAGAGATCTCACTTAACAAGTTACATTGTTATTCTGCAGAAAGTGTTTCTGATAATTAAAAAAGTCACAAAAATACCTTAATCATCTGAGGTGTGACAACCTCAAGCACAGACTTTGAAGTCATAATACATTTTAAGATGCAGTCAGTGTTTAGATAAAGTTTCCTTGAAAGAAAATATAATACTCCCCCCTCTAATTTTTAATATGATAGTGTCTGTGGCTGCAACCAGAGATTTGTCCCATATGTTTTTGTTCCCTTCCCTATGATTTCTCCTTTCAAATTCTTGATGAAATCAGCCTCAGTTGCTTGTTACTTTTGTATTTCCATATAAAAAGAGATTAGAACAGTTTCTGCATGCCAACATAGGCTAAATTTTGCATAGGAAATGTGAATTTTGCATGAGTGTTGCTGATTTCAGCAATCTCAAATCTATGTTTCAGTTTTAGTGCAATAAAAGCAATACTGAAATTGTAAGATGCAAACAGAGCTGGTGGGATGTAGCTTCTCAACTGTAAGTTTACTACATTCTAAGTATTTCTAACAGTTGTACATTTAAAACAAAACTCTAATCTTAGAATTGCTGCTATTTTAAAACAAGACATTTGCATGATATTCCATTTGTTTTTGGGTGCAATTCCATTGAATCATATAAATCCTCCTCTTTTCCACCTGTACAAATAGTTTCTGAGCAGGAAACAAGTACTGCTGTAACCAACAGAAACAACCAGTTGTAATGAAATCAACAAAATCAGTGCAACAAAAACTGTACTGTAAATGTGCAATGCAACCCCCAAACAGAAGGCTTGGGTGTACATCTTCTGTAATGTACTTTTACACTCAGAGACTTTTAGCAGCAGTGCAATTTTTAAAAATCCTCTAATCTTAGCATTACTTATGATTTAAAAAGAAGAAAACATTTGCCCAGGTTGCTAAGTAAACCCTTGGCATAAAGATTTAGTTCGCATTTAAAGTTCCCCTTAAAATTTTATGAAGTGGTTAATAAAAGAAATAAATTATTAATTTGATTCTCCATTCACTTCAGTGTCAGTAGAACTCCATTGGCTTCAGTGGAGTTATGCCTGATTTACAACCTCATGATACATGAGAGAAGAATCAGATCCAGTAAATGGAACTGTATCTGTAGAGTGGAGATCAAGCTTCAAGTTGTAAGATAACAATTGTATTAAAGCAATAAACATTCTAGTAAGAAAATCCAGGAAAAACCCAGGAGGGGTTGGTGAAAGACTAGTAGAGGGAGGGGCTTGTCTCATTCCCCCATATATAACTTTACTTTTGCAAAGTATTCTACAGCATCAACTGTCTTAAAACATCAAATCTTAGATATTTTACATAAAGCAACATGTGACTCAGTTACATTTTTAGCCCCCAGCAGTTTTTTAGCTTGAAGCAAGTTACTACAACAGAACAGAAACAATACACGGAATATTATTGCAATGCTGCACTCCAATTAAACTCCCTTTAAACAGAAGTGCCCCAGAGAAGCACAACTCACTGTCTGTCTACTTGGCGTTAGAAAAAGAGGAATTAATGGGGCAGTGTGATTCTCCCTTACCCACGAGCCATGCTGAGAATATGTTTGTCTCTTGGATATCAGCTGAAGCTCAAAACTGTCTGCAGCCCAATGAACAGAAGCGTCCCTTTCCCACAACC
Organism: Emydura macquarii macquarii; assembly: GCF_026122565.2. Taxonomy (NCBI): domain Eukaryota; kingdom Metazoa; phylum Chordata; order Testudines; family Chelidae; genus Emydura; species Emydura macquarii. The sequence continues at coordinate 8,572,108 of NW_027132342.1, read as the reverse complement.
TGGTTACCTGGCACGGCAAGAAGGAAATGAAGTTTCAAACACACAACTACAGGAGAGGAGTCTGAATGTAGGGGAGGGGCAGAACTTGCCAATAATAACCTTGCGTCTAGCTGCAACCTGCTAGTAGCTGTACTGGAGCAACTTGTCTGCTGTTATGTGTGCTGAGCTGACAGAGAGACGCTGAGCAAGTCTTAGATCTGCCATGCCAGCCTTTGCCTCACTCTTTATCTTCCAGAGCTTTTGTCACGGTGAATGTGCAGATTTACAAAGCACTCAGAAAAATAGAGCTCTGTAGGGAATTCCTACAGATTTTCTGTTAGGGAATCCTCACTAAATTCTTTGCCCACTACTTTCTACATGGTGTATGAATTTCACATCCAGAAACAATCAGTTCAAACTTAAAAATATAATATTGACTTCACTGAGAGCAGGCTTGGGACCTTAGTGTCATTCTTATGCTTTTGTTTTACTGTATTGTTATAAATCAATAAAGAAAAAGTTTATGAAGATATAGAGTATAGGAAAACACTTTCCAGCCTCCCCACATAAAATATCATGATAGCTTACATCTGGAAAGCGCTATGAAGGGCTATAAAATCCTGTGTTTTACAAATGCAGAACTTTGCATGTATCAGATGACCGGCTCCTGAAGATCAATACATTCATCAAATGGATACATTGAAGCTTAAATTAAAATAGTTTTAAAGCTATTTTCTTTTAATTCTCTACCTTGCAAAAAGTGATATACCATAATTTAGCTTTATTTTTTTGACTCTTCAACTATGGAAGCCAAAAAATGTTTCCAGTGTTAGGATCCCAAACCTTTAAATGGATCTGCACACGTGAATCCCTGTACTGCCACGAAACCCCATTAAAACCATACGGGTTCCTGTGAGGTATTGGGATCTGCCTGCGTGAACTAACTTGTAGGAGCTGGGACTTATTTGATTCATCAGAAACATTCAAAATCTTTTTAAAAATCATTACAACTTTGGAAAAACATAATTTCTCTGAGTGTTTAATGTTCTTGATTTTAAAAAATTCAGCTTTTTCTAACAATTTTATGATTCAACTATTGAGGCTCTGTGCAAACAGGGAAAATCCCAGGAAATACAATGTATCTAGTGTCAGAAAGAAACATATCTGTTTTTGCTAGGCAGAAACCAACATTAATGCAAAATCCAAAAATAAACAGGTGTTTTCACTCTAAATGAGTGTGACACCCCTATTAACATGGATAAAAGCTGAAGTGTGTGTGCCCAGTTCTGCATGCCTTTCTCAAGCAAAACTTGAATCAGTGGAGTCAAATTAATCATCAGTGTAAATCTACTTTGATAAATTGATTTATACTGAGGATTAATTTGACCAAAGGAATTTACCTTGACTAAGACTGGGTCTTGTGTGTATTTATGGTGTTGTGGGCAAAGGGCTGTTACATGCTTAATAAAGTAACCTGAATGATGAGCTGGAGTGGAACTGAGTTTTTTGGATCCCAGAAAACTGGATGAAGTGGTCTTCCAGAACTGGACAAAGTGGAGAGGTGTCAGAGGGAATTCCAACATATGGAAGCACTAGGATATATTCCACAGTTAAGAATGAATTAAAATTTGCACTTAAACCTATATTAAAATCTCTATTGTCATTGAACTACTAAATCAAGATCTTCAGGATCCTGAAGAACATTAAAGCCACACCTTGTTTATGGTAACAAAAGAGCTGCTAATCCACCAGTGAGAGCAATGCAGTGTCTGTGTTGTTCCTGGATTGCACCATGTTAAGGAAATCTGAGAACTCCAAGAATTAGCTTTGCTTTCACCAACTCCCTAACCTTCCTCTGCTAAGGGAGATTAGAGACCAGGCAGTGCTTAGTAAGATTCATGTCACTGTGCAATTATGCTCAGTGCTTCCTGCAGGGAAGCTGATGCCCTACTCATCTAATGCATGGGTATTGGGAAGGGGAAAGGGGCTGAGAAATGAGCTTGCTGGAGATTTCCATAGCTTGTGGACAGTCTGGACCTTTCTCCCTGCATCAGCCCAGAATGGCCACAAGCTATCCCTTTGAGTTCTCCTACTCAGAAAATAGTGCCTGCACTGAACCCCACCTCCCATATGGTTATGTAGCTCTGGAGTGAGGTCCACATTCCTAATGACACTGGAAGTGCAGACCAGGGAGTGGGATCCAAGGCAGGCCAGGGAATGGGGGAAGCTTCTGTCCCTCATTACAGCCAGACATGGGGGATTTCCAGTGCCTCCACCCAGCATTCACTTGCACCAAGTTCTCAATGCCCTCCCTTTCCTCACAACTCTTGAAGCCCCCCTCCCCAAGTTCTAAGACCCCCTGGGTCCTAAGCACCCCTTTTAAGCCTCCTTCTATCCATTGTTCTAAAGCTTCATCCAAACTGGTGCTATACTTTTCTGAGGCCCAGACTGAGTTCTGAACTCCCCTTCTTCTCCCGCACATGGGGTTCAAAGCCCTCAACTTTCCATTGTGATTTTTGTTGCCATAGTTTTCCTCACAGGAAAGGCAGAAGAGGAGTGCGATGGGGCATGCTATCCCTGCCCTGTGTAACACAGGGTTAACAAGTTAATGTGGGCTTAGGTAGCCCTTCCCCACTGCACCTGGGAGAGATGTCAGACTTGGAGGAAGGAGGGGGTTAAAAGGGAGAAACCCAGCTCAGATGTGAGGAGATTACTGAGGCGAGCAAGTCTTAAGCTCTCAGCTTCTGGAGGAAGCACAAGCTAAAGACAAGAACTCAGCCAACTACTACCTAGTGACTTCTCCCTGAAGGAAGGGAGAACATGTTGCAGATTCACTTGTGATTGGATTATTCTTTTGTGCTAGCTAGTGAGCCCAGTTTAGCCTGTGATGACTTGGGGTTTTGTCTGTATCACTTTTGAATTTTGGATGATTTTATGAAATTGTATCAAGAAAAACGTGTATGCATGTGGGTCCTCCATGAGTTAGCAGGATTCTGTCATGTCTCTGTTAGGCCAGAGAGGCAGAGACAATGATGTGTGATCACCCTCTCAACTATCATCTACTCCAGGGGTGTCCAAACTACGGCCCGCGGACCAACTGCGGCCCGCGATCCATTTTTAATTGGCCCGCAGCAAATTCCAAAAATATACCAGAATATGGCCTGCACATGAAACCTGGTGGTATTGCACTTCTTGGTTTTAACTCTAGGTGGAGCTACTGAGTTGATCAAGGCAGTTCCTCTACAAAACAAAATTAAGGAAAGAAAAATTTTGCCACAGCGCACTGAAAATGACAACACCAAAGAAACGCAAGATAGCAAGTGAGTGTAGAAAATTTCAGACACGGTGGGAAAATGAATACTTCTTTATGGAAGTCAAGGGGAAGTGTGTGTGTTTGATTTGTAATGAGAGTGTCGCAGTGATGAAGGAGTACAATGTAAGACGACACTACGAAACCAAACATCAGACCTACATGTCCTACACTGGTGTGGAACGAGAACAGAAGGTTAAACAGATGACAACTATCTTGCTAGCTCAACAATAGTATTTTTCCTGTGCCAAAAAAACTCAAGAAAATGCCACAATAGCCAGCTATGAGGTGGCTCAACTCATTGCCCAGCATGGGAAGGCTTTTTCAGATGGTGAATTCATAAAACAGTGCCTCACTAAAGTCGCAGGAATAATGTGCCCAGAAAAAAGTCAAGAATTCGACAGCGTTAGCCTATCAAGAAACACAGTTGTGCGGCGAATCGAAGACTTGTCAGCCAACATAAAACATCAACTGTCAGACAAAACGTGTGCTTTTGATTTCTACTCCATTGCATGTGATGAGAGTACAGACGCCACAGATACCGCACAGTTATTAATTTTTTTTGCGGGGAGTTGACAATAACTTTTGCGTTACGGAGGAGCTGCTTGATCTCAGCAGTCTAAATACCACAACAACGGGTAAAGACATTTTTGAAGCTGTGTCAAATGCAATTGACAAGATAGGACTTAAATGGGACAAGTTGTGTGGAGTTACAACGGATGGAGCTCCAGCTATGACAGGTGAGCGCAAAGGAATGGCCTCTGTGGTGTGTGCCAAGGTGCAGGAGAGCGGAGATGAGGCAGTTAAAATGCACTGTATCATCCACCAAGAAGCACTCTGTGCCAAGACAGTATAGCTTAGCGATGTGATGAACACTGTTGTGAAAACAGTAAACATAATTCGAGTACGAGCACTCTACCACAGAGAATTTCAAACTTTCTTAACTGACGTTGATGCTGAATATGGGGACCTGCTCTACCATTCAGAAGTGCGCTGGGTAAGTCGCGGCTCCGTGCTTCGGCGGTTTTATTCTCTGAGATCAGAGATCGACCAGTTTTTGAAAGAAAAGGACCGACCTCTTCACGAGCTGAGTGACCCTCTATGGTTGGCAGACCTGGCGTTTTTAGTTGATCTCACTGAACACCTCAACACACTCAACAAAAACCTACAAGGCAAAGACCAACTTGTACCGCAGCTTCACGCACACATGAAAGCATTCTGTGTCAAGCTCCGACTGTTTGAGGCACAGTTGCGCACCTTCAATGTCGCGCACTTCCCCACATTGTCCGAAATCAGATCTGCGTTTCCAAAGGCCGATCTCACTGATAAAAAGGGGAAATATGTGTCTGTGATCACATCTCTCATGACAGAATTTTCTCAGCGCTTCCAAGATTTTTCTACCATTGAGAACGATATCAAGCTGTTCGCGACTCCCTTCATGATAAATGCAGAAGAAGTGGAAGAGAGTCTGCAATTAGAACTTATAGAAATGCAGTGTGATGATTCTCTGAAGAATCAACATCAGCTTCTCTCCTTACCTGACTTCTACCGGAGCTTGGAAGAAGCCAAGTTTCCTCTGATGAGACGCCACGCAAAAAGAATGATGAGTCTGTTCGGCTCAACATACATATGTGAACAAACATTTTCTCTGATGACGCTGAACAAAAGCAGATTGAGAACCAAAATGACCAACGACCATCTCTGTGACGTCCTTCGCATCTCAACCACAAAACTGACTCCGGACCTGCCAGCAATCCTGCAGGCCAAAGCGCAACTTCATTGTTCCCACTGAGCGCAACCGTGTTCCCCTGAGTTCAAAATATATTACACGTTCCATGTGTTATTAAGCCCTATTACTTAATAAATGTAATCATTTTATGTTGATAGCATTTTTAAAACAAATATTAGTTGATCTGTTGACAATCCAAACTTATTTGCATAACAAGCTTGAAATATAGTATATAATTTATTTTATATCCCCACCCCCTCCAGGTCTGTCAAGAAGGACCACCATCCAGAAGCAATCAGAGGCAGCTGTTTTGAGAATGAACTGCCAACCTTTTTTGTTCTAAAAAAAAAATCCCATTCATGAAAAGCAGTGTTGTAGGCTGATTGATTTAGTTTACTTACTTAAATAAACCAGGTGAGGCAATACGTACTTCATCTCGAGTGAGTGGCCCGGCTGTTTGTGTATTTTATCGCATGTGGCCCTTGGTGAAAAAAGTTTGGACACCCCTGATCTACCCAAAGTAAAACAGCTACTGCAGAGGCAGGGTAAAGGGGGGGAGGAGGATTGGGCCTGCCTGACTGAACACAGTTGATTTCCCTCCTCCCTTCCCCCGGGCCTGGACTCCGAAGAGCAGGGTGAGCTACTGAGGGATGTTTGTTTTATTGTTTTGTATGATCCATGCTCCTGTGCATTCTCTATTAAGAGCTTAAAGCTGATAGATTGATCAGAGTGTGTGTGTGCGCGTGTGGACTGCTTCACAGGTAGTGCAGGCAGGCCCTGAGGGAGTTAAACTATAAACCACAAGCTTCACACCATGGGGGAGGAATGTTGGGAGAAGGGTGTGTTCAAATCCTGGGAAATGTTATAGGTCAGTGCTGTGTGCAGAGGGGCTAGGCAGCAGGTTCTAACATCTGGAAAGAGGATGCCAGAGAGGTCTGCCCTATCAGATCAGGGCAGTGGCTGGACTCTGCTCAGGCTCCAGAAGCTTTAAACACCCCTGAGAATCCAGAACACAGGCTTGGATTCCCCTCACAGCAATCCTAGTGGATAGCCAGGAAGTGGTGTTTGCTAGTGTGATGGGATCCCTGGGGTACAATCTGGAACTGTGGGACCATTGTGTCCCCTTAATTCTCCAGCCTGGTAGGCTCTGATTCTCAGTTGCTCTATTCCTGCACTTAGGGAGAAAAGATGGGGCTTTAAGTCAACTTTGTGCTCCCCTGCCCCTCTCCCCCCCCCTTTTTTTTTATATGTCTACCCTACAATCAGGAAGTATGATTGCAAGATATGTAGGCATATCTGAGTTAACTTTCATTTAGCTGATTGGATACCAATAATAGTGATGCCAAGGTAGCATAGATCTCAAAGTACTTTACAAAAGAAGTAATGCATATCTGATTTTATAAGAATTTTTAAAACATTTTTATTTGACTCAGGGTATGTCTATACTGCAGTCATGGGTGTGTGATTTCAACTCAGGTAGACATACATGAGCTAGTTTTAATGTAGCTAAGTTAGGTCTCAGAGGAGCACTAGGTGAAATTTTTCAGGTTAATAGGTTATTCAAAGAAACATGTAGTTACAATCAAACAGAAAATTTGACATGATTTGTTCTGGCTATTTGTAAAATGGCTGGAGGAGGAGGAGGAGGTAGCTGTCATGCTGCTGGCCTTTCTCCCTCCCTCCCTCCCCCTTTTATCACCTCTAGCTCAATAGTTAAGGTACTCACCTGGGATGTAGAAGACCTACATTCAACTCCCTTTTCTAGAACAGACCTGAAAGGGGCGTTTATGATTAACTAAAAATTCCAGCTTTGGTGCAATCTTAACCATTTCTCTCCCCTCTGCCCTTTCCAGCGCTATACAGGAGTAGTGAAGCTGTGTAAGTGCACACTTAACCATGAGCTCTACAAGTCCTCCTGAATAACTACATGTGCAGCTAGCTCACACGGAAACGTGCCCTGCTGCATCTTCACTGCTCTGGTACCTGAGCTAGCTATAATTGAAGCTATGTATGTCTACACAAGTTACAATCACACCATCTGCCTGCAGAATATACCTCAGTCATATATTTCATAAGGGCCCCTGACCACCATGCACATCTTGTTTCATGTCACCTTTGTTCTGACTAATGAAACAGTTCTCAGGAGCTGATAATTTATATAATAAAGTGATCAAGTGTGAAATCCTAATGTTTACAGGCGATTCATGGGAACAGCAGCTAGCTGCAACTCTGCTATCCAGGGAAAGCATCCACAGAGATGTATGTAGAGACCTGTCACCGTGACAAGGCAGAGAATCTGAAACCTGCTTTATGTTGTGTGGGCACTTTGATAGCATGGGCACAGGGAAAGTTACATTTCCCTAGCACCTTTCATTCCAACAAACCTTAACTTGCCCTCATAGCAACGGGAGGGGAGGGGCAGAGAAGGGCAGGTTGTGTGTATAAGGTGTTCTCGCCAGTCTATAGAGGGGGGAGAGAAACATACAAAGATGAACTGACTTGTACAAGAGCTAACAGCAAGCTCTGGCAGATGGGGCAGCAAGCCTGGATGCCCTAGTTGCTCTAACAGGGCCCCCACATGGGGGGGAAAAAGGGTACAATTGGGGGTCCTGGCCCAGGCTGCAACCCCCACGAGTATGTGTGTGGGATGGGCTGTGTTACAAGTTTGAACTGGGCCTGAAAAAATGATGCTGGCGCCCTGCATTAGAGAACACTCCTTCCGCGTGCCCTGGAGCACTAAAGTCACTGATGAACAATACTCTGCCGGCAGCAGTTTCTATTTGGAGAACCAGGCCACAGCCCTACAGAGGCTCCTAGCTCCAGGGAAGGACATTCAAAGGTTTCACTCCCACGGCGACGCCGCCTGGCAGGCAGAGCACAGCTTGCTGGTTACCCCCTCCCACTAGCTCGGCTGTTACAGCCGGAATCCGCCCCCCCCTTACACCACGGCCCAGCAGCGCCCCCGACGACACATCCACCCCGCAACCCCTTCCCGCGGGCAGGCTCTGCAGCCGCGGGGGAGCTGGAACCAGTGCGCCCCCTCGCGCAGCCAGGCGGCGAGCGAGGGGCGGGTCCCCGCCAGGCCCAGGCAGCGCGGGGAAGGGACTTAGCCGGCGCGGTGTCAGCTGGCGTGACGGGCAAGGGGCGGCGGCAATGGGGCGGCAGCGCAGGCAGGCCCGTGGGGCGGAACGCGCCGCCGCCGTCGTATTGTTGTAGTGCGCGGCGGGGGGGGGCCTCGTCTCCGGGCTCTTCTCAGCAGACAGCAGCAGCAGCAGCGCCGCCGCCGCTGGGAGGAGGGAGCTCGGCGCAGCCATGGGGGCGCAGCTCAGCACGGTAAGCGGCCGCCCGCCAGTCCGCTCCGGTGCGGGGAGAGGGACTGGCATGGAAGCCCCTGGAGCGCTTAGGCAGGGCTCCCCCTTCCGTGTCGGGGAGAGGCCCCAAAGCCCCTTGCTGAGATTGTCCCTCCCCCGGGACCAGGGGCCCCACCCGGGCGCTCCCTTTTGCAGGGCCGCAGGGTGCAGCCGTGCGCCTGCGGCGCGTGCAGGCCCAGGGTGGAGTATGGACTGGGCGGTGGGGAAGGGAACGCGCCCGAGGTCTCCTGCCCGTCAGCACAAAGGCGGGCCGCGGGAGCAGTTGGTGCCGTGGCTTTGCAGTCCGCGAAAGCCGAAGGCAGGGACGATAGGGTGGTGTGTTAACAATGCCAAAGGGCGAAAAGCTTGCAGCCTCTCTTAAAGGCCGCCTCAGATACTCCCTGGCTTGTGGGGTGGAGTTTGTGACTCATCGTGTTTGACAGTCAGAGGGAAAATATTTCAGACCGCTGTTTGCTGGCTGCTCACCAGTCGGAGCCATCCAAAAGTGCCTCCACCCAGTGCCTCTCTTACACACGTTGGAGGTGTGTGTGTGTGTGTGTGTGTGTGTGTATACATGTATGTATGTATGTATGTATAGGCAGGCACTAAATGACCCAAGGCCGCTTATTTTTTGCTGAGGCTGATTGTGTTTTAAGGCTTCCATTACGCAGAAACCAGAACGCGTAAGGGGCGTTACAAAGCAGGGCCACCGCTCCCATCCCCCTGCCATAAAAAATGGGGTGTGTGTGTCTGTGTCTGTGATCTAACAATAGAGACGTTCTGTTTTGAAAACTCTAGTGTGACCTTGAATGCTGAGAAACACAATTCTCTTTTTTTCCTTACAAATTGAATGTACCTGAAGAAGAGTCCCTACCACACCCACCTCCTATAGGAAGCCATTGACAGAGGTCTAGGAAGTCTGGCTGGTTGCCTTTCAGCTAGGATCTAGGGTCCTCACTTTCAGATTTCACATGTGTATATTCTGGGATGTGCAGCTCCAGAATGCAAAATTCACTGTTTATTTAAAAAAAAAAATGAGTGTACAGCCGAATAACTGGTGGAGGGAGGCTTGGAAGGGAGGATTGGATGGCCAGGTTGTAGGAAGAGTCTTGAGAAATTGGCTTACATTGGATTTCAGTGTGCAGTTGTTTGTATTTCTGAAGCACTGCACTTCTGGCCTTTGTTAAAAATCAGTTAACAAATTTAAACAGAAGTTCTTGTTCAACTATAACTAGAATATCGCAAGAGCACTGTGAGGATACTATTAAATTTAATGCGGTATTTCCCATTCTGATGAAAGCAGTTGTTATAAAAGATGCATGTTGACAAGGGCTTGTATCTCTGCTGATTTAAATGTAATTCAGAATAGTAAGTAAAGGCCTCAGAGATGAGGAGGCACAGACTCTTTAAACCATTTTATAAGTGAATGAGTTGCCCTTTAAATTCAAGAATGTACAATCAATTTTATTTCTAAATTCTCTACTTTATCTGCCAAAAAACTAAAGCAATTTAAGTTTATTTCTTTAAAGTATTTTCCTATTAAAAGTTTTTTGACAGACCAACATTAGGCAAAAGTGGGCTTTTGGAAACCATTTATGAGCATCAGCATGATTTTCTCACAGTTTTTTAATCTGGAGTATAAATCTGGGCAAAATCCAGTTTAATAGTATCCATGTTATGGTTCTCTCATTGAGTTCTTCCTGTTTCCAAATATCCTCATTTCACTGAGCTTCCCAAAGCAGCACTTGTTTATGGGCTAGGTTCTCAGCTGCGATAATTGTGTATCTCCACTGTGATCAGTGGATCTATGCTGATTTACATCAACTGAAAATCCAGCCCATAGTCTTTTTAGGTACAGAACAGCATCCTTTTTTATTCATGAAGGCCTATTTGAGCACAAATGGGATCTTAATTTTAGGCTGAGTATTGAGGCCTAGATATGGAGGAAAGAAGTTCTGATGGCATTTATACCATGGCTCATATCTGCTGTATCAGAGTGCTTTATGAATTCTTAAAGCACACACATTAAGGATGTGTGTATCTGTGTTTCCTTACCATCTAGTCTAAATTTAAGTTAATATGTTTGATTGACTTGACGATCTAAAATATATTATTTTAGAAATATGCTAGTTTCAAATGTATTGCAGAGATAATATTTAATACTTGTATACTGACTACTTGGAAGGGGGGAAAAAGAAAGAGAGTTGTCTTTAATATCCATTAAACGCTTCTACAGTAATAAGTTTATTTTGTGATATTCCCACTTATGTACATAATGCACACAGGCCTCAGTACATGTGCTAAAATGAAGAGACTGTAGATGGATGGAATAAATTGAAGTACGTTATTATTCATTTATATTGCTTATCTCTCAGACTTCTTTTTCCTTGCCAAGGTCTGATTTAAAAAATAATATCGTTATCAGCTGTGGCCGAGACCTTTGCACAGTCATGTGACTTGTTAAAAGTGGGTTTGTGTGGAAGACCGTTAACTGTCATTAGCATGCATCATTACTCTTCTCCAACAGCTGTGTAATATTTCTTGCTTCCATTCTACTCCTTCCTCTCCCCCCCCTCCAATGCACAGTTAGAAGTATTTCTAACTGAGGGTGTTTGAGGGTGACCTGCAGGAATAGACTGGAGGCAGCTATAAACTTTAGAACCTCAGATACTGTTGCTGCTAGACCAGTGGTTCTCAACCAGGGGTACATGTACTCATCTTCCAGGGTGCATCAACTCGTCTAGGTATTTGCCTAGTTTTACAACAGGTTACATAAAAAGCACTAGTGAAGTCAGTACAAACTAAAATTTCATACAGATAGTGGCTTGTTTATACTGCTCTATACACTGAAATGTAAGTACAATAGTTATATTCCAATTAATTTATTTTATATCACATCACATGGTAATTATATGGTAAATTATATGGTAAAAACAAGAAAGTGAGCCATGTTTCAGTAATAGTGTGCTGGAACACTTTTGTATGTTTGTCTGATTTTGTAGGCAAATAGTTTTTAAATGAAGTTTTTAAGGTACGAAGGACAAATCAGACTCATGAAAGCAGTACAGTAGCCTGGAAAGGTTGAGAGCCACTGTTCTAGACCATAAAGGCAAAGGAAGGAAAATGGGTAAATGATAAAGTGTACTCCTCCCCTCCGAAACCAACCAACCAAAAGACTCTTCCATGCTAGTTAAACTTTCTTAAAAGGTGGGTCTAGGCTAGGATGGATAGGTAACAGCTAAAAGGGTTGTTCATTGTTCTTGTTTTACTATAATTCCCTGACAGAGTATTTTGCCATCAATTATCTCCCTTAGAATTTGCCTGACAGATACACTGCTCTCAGTTTTTGCCCTCTCTCCAGATAAACCTAGCAGCTCGATAAGTCTTGACTGTATAATGTACAGTCTAAAAACTATAATTCTGTATGCCTTTCATTTTATGCTACTGCCCACACCCCAGTGCAGGAGCTGAGGATCCTGGTGCTGTAGTGAAATGCCATTGTTAAAAGTAGAACTTTTGATAAAATATTTACACTTGTTTCCCCAACAAGGTGTCTAATTGCATTAATAAAAATCTCCTGTTCTGAAGTAGTTTTATCTTCGTTAGCAAGGATATGCCTCTTTATAGAGCAGGACTTGCCAGAGCAATGTTTGGAGAGAAAACTTGCCTTCTCTGAGTCACTCAACTTCTGTAAATTGGAGTAGCTCCCATGACTTCATCAGGGGAGCTATCTTGATTGATGCCCCTATATTAGGAGTGTACAGAACATTGTTTGTCCTGCTGGTATATTTCAGGCCTCTTTTGTTACCATAAATGATGGATTATTTTGGAAATCATCCAGCCTGTGTTTTTCCCATCAGCTGACAATGAGTCTTCAGCTGCTGGATGAAAATGTATCTGAACTACCCTACTGTACTTTTCCTTTGAATCCCGTGAGGCTCTTGTATTAACTGAACATAAATAACAAAGTGCCTTCCATTTTGCATTAATAAAGCAGACAGTGTATTTGTTGTGTGGATCAGAACTAGTGGTAGAAATTAACGGACTGCGATTGCAACAAATCTGTAGTGCAGCACCCTGCCTCCAAGAGTGGTGGTTGTCACATGCTTCAGAGGAAGATGTGATGTGATATAACAATTTAATATGTAACAATAACACTTTACACTTAGAGTACTTGCTCTCTGTAGACCTGAAAGTTGTTCAGAAAGTTGGGGTGGATTTAGCTCCATTTTACAGATGGAGACGCTGACTTATAGAGAGATGAAGTGACTTGCCTGAGGTCACTCAGCATGTCAGTGACAGAGCTGGGAATAGAGCTGATTCCCATCCCATACTCATTTAGTTAGCTGGAGCTGTTCCTTTGCTAATTAACTGCATCTTTAAAGGGCACAATATTATGTTAAGCCCAAAATTTGGTCTGCCTCAAAACTCTTCTGTAATCTGAAGTTTGTATTCAGGATTCTATCCATCTCTCTGCCACCACAAAATTAAAAACAAAAAGTTATCTTTTGTGTATGTTCTATAGCTTTTTGCTATTGCAGCATCAGCAATTAATGAACACTCTCTTCTCAACCCTGGTCTACACTATAAACTTATGTCAGTCTAACTATATTGCACAAGAGTGTTTAAAATCTACACCCCTGAGCAATGCAGTTATACCAGCCGAACTCCTGACAGTGCTATGTCAGTGGGAGGGCTTCTCCCATCAACATAGCTACTGCTTTTCGTGGGGGGAGGGGAGTACTTATGCTGATGTAAAAAGCTCTCCCATCGGCATGGGTAGTGTCTCCATCTAAGCACTACATTGGCAGAGCTGCACCAGTACAGGGCTGTAAGTGTAGACAAGCCCTCAGAACTGACATCTAATGGTGCCACAAAAACATGGAAGAGTAAATAGTCTTGTTAGCTTCAGCTCCATTAGAAACTGGTGTGCATGCATAACATCAATATCTGCAGCTAAGACAACATTAATGGGGGAGGGGAACTTGTTTTCTTAGGTCCTATGATGCTAATGGATAAAATACAAAAACACCTACATGAGGCTTTTGTATGTTAATTCAGATATAATATGGTCCTATATTTAAAATCTGTTCCTGCACAGAGAGTTCATATGAGACCTATGCCACACTTGCATAGACACTCTGCACAAGGGGAGGGTTCACTCTGAATGACTAAATGGACATATGAAAACAAGAGGCAGAATAAATCTGTCTACCAACATCTCTATAATCTGCACATTGTGATATCTGAGTGCTAGGAGTCCAGAAAGACTAATGCAAACTAAATGGATATCTCAGTTGGACCCATTATTTGTATGGTAAACCAGTGTTTACACTTATTGCACTGAGTTATTTTTAACGGACTTTTTTCTGTATGCTCATAACATAACCATGCAGAAACAGGTTCTGCCTCATGGGTTATTTCTGACATGATATTATCATGGTATCACTTCACTGAAACAACTTCCTTTTGTTAGTTAAACTGTGATGTTAATATTCTTGTCTTTCTGCATTGTTGCAGGTTGGAGGGATTGTGATATACCCAGTATGGCTAATCTACAATCTCATCATGAGACTCTTTAGGAAACCCACTCCTGCAATTACCCTGGAGGACCCTGAAGTGAAATATCCATTAAGGCTGATTGACAAAGAGGTAAGTAAATGCACTGAGCACACTGACAACACATATAGATACCAAATGCCCCTGTCATTCTAAAACTTGAGTAATGTAACAAGCTTGTGCTCTGTTAGGAATTGTAAAAGTTCTGAGGCTGCAGGGTTCTGTTTCTATTTAAGCCATTGGTTCTCAAACTGGTAGTTGCAACGTGGTTAAGCGGGGGTTGCGAGCTGTGAGTCCTGACCCTGGCCAGGCGCAGGGCTGTGAGCTCAGAGCACCAACACCTGTGGAGCTGTGAGCCCCGAGCCTGGCCAGGTGTGGGGCTGTAAGCCTCCCTGCTTGGAGGAGAGGGAGTAGTGACACACAGATACTGCTCCACCCCTCCCCCAACGTTCCTCTGCACCCTGCTAGGGAGCTGTGAGGGGAGGAGTGAGGTGCAAGGCCAGGGCACCCGGCATCCAGGTCACTTTCTCCCCCCTGGGCTGTGCTGTGAGGCGAGCATCAGGAGCTGCTGCTTCTGCCCTCTTCTTTCAGAGCCTAGGTGGGGAAAGTGACCTGGATGCAGGGAGCCTGACATTGCTCCTTGCTCTCCCACAACCCCCTGGGGTGCCTGGAAGAGCAGCCTTCAAGGGGGGAGTGAGCAGCCATACCAGCTGCTCCATACATGCAGGTCAGTGTCTCCAGGTGAGCTTGGGGGAAGGGGGGGAAATAAAGTGGGAATGGGCCATGGGAGCCAGGGGTGAAAGAGGAGCAGGCATCCCATGGGGACTAGGGGTCAAATTCAGAGGCTTGTTGTGTGAAAGCAAAAAGTTTGAGAACCACTAATTTAAGACATATAAACACTTCTGTTTAAACAGAGAGTTTAAATGCTTTTTACCTAATTTAGCCAATGCTGACAGTGCAATGTAAACTTGACAGCATCTAATTTTTTTTTAAACATGGAGTCTAAACTCTTGTTGTTTAGCATTGCTTTATCTCCATGACAAATGGGAAAGGCTGTCACTTCTGGATTATCCTGTGGAACATGTCACCCTACATTCCTAAAATCCACAGGATTAGACTGGCTTTTCTGTATAAACTGTTTTTCATTTTCATCCAGATTTTCCATGGTGTTGGGAAGAGGGGAGAAGAGAGAGACCCATTTTATGCTCAGCTGTAGTCACAAGTACTATAATGCAGATTGTATCTTTGTGGCTGAGAGTTCAAAAATACTTCTCATATAAACAGAGAACATGTTTACAAAGCAACTATAGATTTCCAAAAATACTAGCTTAATGAAAAACTGTTTCTCACTAAAATGAATGGTGACCTTTGTGATTTACGCTTCTGTGTTGCCAAATCCACTTTGTGTGCGTGTGTGGGAAAGAATGTAACTTCTTGTGTACACTGCAGATGATTTTAAGACCTGTTAAATTGCACTGGATGAGAATTTAGGATTTTATGGTTAAAAGTGTTAGTCACTATTTGAAAAAAGTCTCCAAGATACAGAAGTGTGTTGCACAATTGGCTTTCAGGTAGAATATGGAGCTTAGGTCAGATCTGCACTACAAACATACATTGGTATAACTGTTGCTCAGGCATGTGGAAAACCCACACCCGTGAGCGAAGCAGTTATACTGACCTAACCCGAGGTGTAGACAGCACTATGTAGACGAGAGAGCTGCTACCGCCTCACACAGAGATGGATTAACATCTTCAAAAGCTGCAGCTGCTCTGCTCTAGCACTTTAATTAAGTGTAAACATGTCCTTACTTGAAAACAAATTTTATTTGTTACAGCATATCTCCTGATGGGAGAGAATTGTTTTCTTAGGTGGACGCCTTCATGTGCACGTGTATTTTCAGTGGTCATTCTTCCCCTCCTATTTATAGCAACTATTCTAAAATCATATCTAATTTAATAGATAATATCACTTCTATAGGTATTTAACCATTGTATGTAAGGGATATAATGCTTTATTACATTTTATAAGGCTTTTATAAGAAGATGCAATATGGTACAATGGATGAGCATTGGACTGGGAGATCTGGGTTCTCTTTCCTGCCATGTCACTGCCTTGCTGTGTGCCCGTGGGAAAATCACTTAACAGCTCTGTGCTTCAATTTCCTCATCTGTAAAATGGGAGGAAGTGATACCTACCCACCCCTGTAAAGCTTTACATATGAAAATGCTGTAGTGGTGTTAAGTATTTGTTGTTTGTTCAAGGGATGCAAAATAATCAATAGCACTAGAGTTCAGACTCTAAAGTATGCAGTATTGAAACAAAAAGCCTACATGGTAGAGTGGAAAAGTGAAAATGAAACAATGTCTCATCAGTGTTTGTTCATTCTTCCCATTCAAATACATTACATATCACTTAATATTTTACATGTTCTCTAAACTGATGTGTCACTTTGGTCCAATGATCATGACTTAATGTTATGATCATAACTCTTTAAATAGTATGAGAAATAAATTGCTTTGATTTATTTTGAGTTAAATGATTTTGAAATCAGTAATAAGGTCCCAAGTTTTATAGCAGGGCTCTAATCTGCAGTTAGTGCTCTTTCCCATTGTAATTAAGGAAACTTTATATATAATATTTTAAAGCCATTAATGTAACAAAGGAGACCACGCTGATATGCGTCAATCCCTTCTTATACCCACCCGTGTAATTTGCAGTATTCTGCTCCAGGACTAAATTAGAATAACTAATTCATCTGTTTTTACGTCATAGCCAAAAATAAGTTAGATCTGTCTTTTGTTGGAGAACTGTTCTGAAACTTCTGGCACTGAACTTTCTCCTTCTTGTTTTTTGTCTAAATTAAAACTACAGATGCAGAACTGATTAGATACCTTTTGAGATCTTTGTGTGGAGTTCTGTACAAGCACAGAGCATTATAAAGTTATTGCCTAAAATAAATTGTTTATTTAACTTTGTTTATATTTGAAATATTTTTTATACAGTTTCTCTTTTTTTTTTTTAAAAGTTGTCTTAGGTATTTATTATTATTTTTTTGACCTCATAAACTGAAGTATCAATCATAGAATCAGAGAGTTGGAAGGGACCTCAGGAAAAAATCTAGTCCAACCCCCTGCTCAAAGCAGGACTAACCTCAGCTAAATAATCCCAGCGAGGGTTTTGTCAAGCCGCAGCTTAAAAACCTCTAAAGATGGAAATACCACCACCTCCCTAGGTAACCCATTCCAGTGCTTCACCACCCTCCCAGTGAAAAACTTTTTCCTAATGTCCAACCTAGACCTCCCCCACTGCAACTTGAAACCGTTGCTCCTTGTTCTGTCATCTGCCACCACTGAGAACAGCCTAGCTCCATCCTCCCTAGAATCCCCTTTCAGGTAGTTAAAGGCTGCTATCAAATCCCCCCTCATTCTTCTCTTTTGCAGACTAAACAAGCCCAGTTCCCTCAGCCTCTCCTCATAAGTCATGTGCTCCAACCCCCTAATAATTTTTGTTGCCCTCCGCTGTACTCTCTCCAACTTGTCCACATCCTTTTTGTAGTGGGGGGCCCCAAAACTGGACACGATACTCTAAATGCGGCCTCACCAATGCCGAATAGAGGGGAATAATCACTTCCCTTGATCTGCTGGCAGTGCTCTTACTAATGCAGCCCAATATGCTATTAGCCTTCTTGGCAACCAGGGCACACTGCTGACTCATATCCAGCTTCTTATCCACTGTTATTCCCAGGTCCTTTTCTGCAGAACTGCTGCCTAGCTCGTCGGTCCCCAGGCTATAGCTGTGCATGGGATTCTTCCATCCAAAGTGCAGGACTCTGCACTTGTCCTTGTTGAACCTCATTGGATTTCTTTTGGCCCAATCCTCCAGTTTGTTTAGGTCCTTCTGTATCCTATTCCTACCTTCTAGGGTATCTACCACTCCCCCCATCTTAGTGTCATCTGCAAAGTTGATGAGGGTGCCATCTACCCCATCCTCCAGATCATTAATGAAGGTGTTGAACAAAACCGGCCCCAGGACCGACCCCTGGGGCACTCCGCTTGTGACCGGCTGTCAGCTGGACATGGAGCCATTGATCACTACTCGTTTAGCCCTATGCTCTAGCCAGTTCTCTATCCATTTTATAGTCAATTCATCCAACCTATACTTCTTTAACTTGCTGATAAAAATGCTGTGAGAACCGTATCAAAAGCTTTGCTAAAGTCAAGGTATATCATGTCCACCGCTTTCCCCACATCCACAGAGCCAGTCACCTCTTCATAGAAAGTAATCAGGTTGGTCAGGCATGACTTTCCCTTGATGAATCCATGTTAACTGTTCTTTCTCTTTTCAATAAATTATGATACAGCAGTGAAACAGTGTTAAATTGACTTCCTGATCTATAGCATACCCACAGTGTTGAAATGGTCTGTTACATATCTGTGAATTAGGTGGAACCTAATTTTTAGAAATAGCATGACTGACATGTCTATTAAAAACAAACATCCCCCGTCAGCAAAACACAAACTGTTTACAACCATGTGTGTGATGTATGTTTATTTTTGTTTTTTTCCCCCCCTCATTTCAGGAAGTTAGCCATGACACAAGAAGATTTCGCTTTGCCCTTCCAACTCGAGAGCACATTCTAGGTCTTCCTATCGGTATGTTTTATATTGGCAGCCTGGTTTTTATCATAATGAATCAAACTTTGTTAATTATACCTGTCACAGACCTGTGAAGCAGTACAGATTCTATGGCCTGCAAGAACAACTTTCAAAAACACAATGTCAGTAGCATTTAAAATATCTTCCGCTGTAAAGTCATCTAATTCATTCCAATTTCAAAGTAAAATGAAATAAAAAAAAATCCTGCTCTAAATACACATCAGAATGCAGCCTTAAATGTGGAACTCCTAGAATATCTTCATAGTATGCCTTTAGATGTCAGCCATCTATTATGGAGCTGTGTTCAGTTGTGTAACTGACATGTGTTAATGAGGTTCTAATAACACTCAGATGTGTGAGTCAGCCTTGAACATCCTTTTGCACATCTGTGTATGTGTGTAATATATAGTATCTCCTGCAAAATCTAACTTGTGGTTATGGATGTTAAAGTTGAATTCCTGGTTGGAGAGCTGCTCTTTTAGGCTGGCGTAGTAGCTGAACCCACTGTCAGCTCAACTGGATTTCATGCACACTGGAGGAAGAAATCTAGCAAGTTGCTATAGAAATACAAGAGAGCAAGGACAAGTTGTTGCTTCTGGACCAAAGGGGTAAAGGGATGCTTAGGATCCGATCTGGCCTTCCACCAAGTCCATTGTCAGCTGTAGTGAAAGAGAACTCTCTCAAATAGTCCCTCAAAAATAAACCTACTCTCCCTCCCCCAACCTTCTATCCCCCACTTGTAGGACAGCATATCTATCTTTCTGCACGGATTGATGGGAATCTGGTTATCAGACCCTACACTCCAGTTTCCAGTGATGATGACAAAGGCTATGTGGATCTTGTTGTCAAGGTAAGGGTATCATTGTGCCATGCAATACTTGCTTGTTTACAAGCCTTTAAAAGGTAAAAAAAGATGGTGTTGTAAACATATTTTTGTGTGATTCCATGACGTCTAACTCTGCGTTGGCTTGTTGGCTTTCATTCAGTGGTCCCCCAGCATGCAAATCAATCATGATATAATCTATAAAGTGTTTAATAAGTGATTTTTTGGGGGGAAGGGACGGATTAGAAGATCTCTGTACACATAGAGTGCAGGTTTCCAAAGTTTCTATACCAAAGGGAATCAAATTTGTAGAAGTTCATAAAATTCTGCAGTATTATTTAAGAAGCAACTAATCATGTGTGAACTCCTGTATGCTTACCCCATACTAATCAGGTCACCAATGGAATATGTAGGAGAATTATTAAATGTGGGAGCTGGTAGGAATGGATGTCACTGATCCATAACATTGTGAGTTGGGTGAATGCTTTGTTTGGCACAAAGGTGAGTTTGGATCATCTAATGTTCTGAATTTCCCCTCTCAATGGCCAAGTTGAGGTATTCAGCAAACATTTCTAAAAGCTGATAGAATTTAGTGTTAAATTACTACAATACTTTGCTGGTTCTCTTCAGAGTTTTGTTTCCAATTATGTGTTTCAGTCTCACATTGTGAAACACTATAAAGTAAATCATAGAATCACAGAAATGTAGTGCTGGAAGGGCCTCAAGAAGTCAAGTCCAGTCCCCTGAGCTGAGGCAGGACCAAGTAAACCTAGACCATCCTTGAGATATTTGTTCAACCTCTTCTTTAAAACCTCCAGCGATGGGGATTCCACACCCTCCCTTGGAAGCTATTCCAGATCTTAACTAGCCTTATAATTAGAAAGCTTTTTTTCCTAATAGTTCACCTAAATCTCCCTTTCTGCAGATTAAGCCCACTACTTTTTGCCCTACCTTCAGTGGAGAACAATTGATCATTGTCCTCTTTATAACAGCCCTTAATATATTTCAAGACTGTTATCAGGCCTCTCCTCAGTTGTCTTTTCTCAAGACTCAACATGATGCCCAGTTTTTAACCTTTCCCCATCGGTCAGGTTTTCTAAACCTTTTATCATTTTTGTTGCTCTGGAGTCCTCTGTATTCTCTCCAATTTGTCCAACTCTTTCCTAAAGCGTGGTGCCCAGAATTGGACACAGAGGCCTCACTAGTGCTAAGTAGAATGGGACAGCTACCACCCATGTCTTCCATCTGACACCCCTGTTAATACATCCTGGAATGATATTCACTTTTTTCAGACTGTATCACATTGTTTGCTCATATTCAGTTTATGATCCTTTTCAGCAGTTCTTCCAGCTAGCAAGCCAGTTATTCCCCACTTTAGAGTTGTGCATTTGATTTTTTCCTTCATAAGTGAAGTAATTTGCACCTGTCTTTTATTTAATTTCATGTTGATTTCAGACCTATTCTCCAGTTTATCAAGGCCATTTTGCTGTCTAATCCTGTCCTCCAAAGTGTTTGCAACCCCTCCCAGTTTTGTGTCATCTGCAGAGTTTATAAGCATATTCTCCACTTCCTAATCCAAGTCATTAATGGAAAGTATTGACTAGTATTGACTGGATCCAGGATGCCTGTGAGACCCCACTACATATGCCCTCCCAGTTTGACAACGAACCATTGATAACTACTCTGAATATAGTCTTTCAACCATTTATGCACCCACTCTGTTAGTCTAGACAACATGGAAGCTGTAGGTACTTGACACCTCAGAATTGGGCCCAAGGTTAACAAGTCTTGAGGCTATCCCTATGTAACAAATTTGCCTTAGGACAATTTTCACCTATTCAATTGACTTTAAAATAGAATTGTCTGTTTTGGATTCACAGATCACTGTTTTAGCTTGTCTGACAGCCATATCTCCTTGTTTATTGAAAGATTTTGACTGAGTGTTAAGATCTCATTTAATTTTTGCTACTTTCTGTTCAAAAGTCAGACAAACATAGGGGAGTAAATCCCTTTCAGAACAGAGTCCAAGCAGCTTAATTTTTTGTCAGCCAAGTGTGTTCCTTTAGCCTGCCTTATTTTTAGTAACACGCTCACTGAATGGTGAATTTGGGCATATGAATTTGTGTGCTACAGAAAATAAAGGCAAAAACTTGTCTTTGGTTTTAGCTCTTTCTATAAATCAGTAATTTAATTTTAATGAAACAGTTCCTTTTAATCTTTATTTTTAACAGATTTACTTTAAAGGGGTCCATCCAAAGTTCCCGGATGGAGGGAAGATGTCTCAGTATTTAGACGGCCTGAAAATAGAAGATACCATTGACTTCAGAGGACCCAGTGGATTACTTGTCTACAAGGGAAAAGGCAAGACTGATTTTGAAAATAGTGTCCAGAATAAAAAGCACAGAAAATCATATGAAACTGTGATACATTGTAATGTAGGAGTAGTGATGATCACTAACTTTCTCATAGTGGCCTTGCCTATGCACAAGTTGTACCACTTTAACTATATTGGGATACTTAGAGAGGTACAATCACTCTAGTGTGGATGCAGCTATACTGTTGTAAACGTTTCTATATAGGAAGGGGAATAATGCCTTATCTACATTACAAAGGTTTGCTGGTATAGCGGTACTGGCGAACTCTTCTCGTACAGACACAGCTTTGACCCACAGTGTGCTTTTGCCAGTAGAACTGTATGTGTTCCCTCAGTAAAATTTGCTATAGCAGCAGAAGCACATTTATGCCACTATACCTGTGTCTACACTAAGGCTTTTGCTGGTGCAGAAATATTACCCAAAAATCAAAAAACTCAAAAACCCTTAACCAACATTGCTGTACTGGCAAAAGTTTCTCGTGTAAGCCTGGCCTAAGCTACACCAGGATGATGCAACATTTATCTACTGTAATTGTGTCCACAAGAGGGGTTGTACTATATGGGCAAAAAATAGCGCACCTAACTGACATAGTTATACTGATACAAAAACTATGTGTAGAGCAGGCCTGACGGAATCCTACTCTCAATTCAGAGCAAAAGAGGCAGTAGCTGTATTAGGATCCCATCTACACTACAGAGTTAACAGCTGTTAAACTTGGTTACTTTGGCCAGACCTCTATGAATGAAGCAGGAATGTTTAATGTCAGGGATAAGAAATAGGCTTTATCCCAAGCTGGGGCTGATTCCTAGAGTAAAGCAGAAATGTTTGTAGCCTCTATCAAGTCAGTCCATACTAGAAAGTACCTCAAGTTAATTGGGAATCAGTTAACTCCAGGTTTAAAAAAAAAAAAAAAAGCACAGTGAAGAGAAGCCCGTAGAGACCTATGCAAAGGCTCTTTTAAAACCTGGTCATGGCCTTATTCAATACGACCCACTGGGCTGGTGTTTGCATAATAATTGATGATGGATTTGTAGTATAGTGTTTAGATGCTTAATTTTTAGCCAAGTTTCCTCCCCACACAGTTGAGGTGTCTCCTGGAAATAGTTTTTACATACAAAGATGGATTGTAAACTCTTGAGGACAGGTTGATCTTGGGAGTGGGGGCGGTCCTTGTCAGAGTTGGCTTCTTCTCCTTGATCAGAGCCCCTAGATACTACTGAAATGCATAGTAGCATGGTGTTGAGTAACGAGTAAAAAAAAAAAAAATTCCATATAATTATGACACACTGGCAGCATTCATTTTCAATGTCTTTTAACATAGTTAGCACTTTCCAGACATACCTGTTTGTCCTCATGATAGCCTTAGGAGAGAAAAGATGACATATCCCCATTTTACAGATGGGAAAACTGAGTGGAGAGGTTGACTGCCCAGGGCCTGAGTCACTAATAAATCAGAATTAGAATTCAGGATTTGCAATCCCAGTCCTTTGTCTAAATTAGTGTTTGCTTATACTCCCTAGTATTTCTCCTCTCCTCTTTTTCCAGGCAAGTTTGCTATTCGCCCTGACAAGAAATCTGAACCTGTTCTTAAAACAGTGAAATATGTTGGGATGATCGCAGGTGGAACTGGTATGTCAGAATGAAGTTTCATTCTTTGAGTGCCTTGTTTCTGTGAGGTTGTGGGTGAATTGCTCGTGGCCTGTTTTTAATTGCAGTTCTTTTTCAGGGATAACTCCTATGCTGCAGCTCATTCGAGCCATCATGAAAGACAAAGATGATCACACCATTTGTCAGCTGTTGTTTGCTAATCAGGTAACTCTTCTTTTCTTGTTGTGGCAAGGTATTAAAATTGTCCTAAGTTTAAAAAAAAACCCAAAAACCAGGTATACACAAATCTCTCCTGAGACAGCACAGAACACAAATACAATTCAGTATAATGAAATCCTAAGCTAAAAATTAACACACTATAAAGACAGCCACATGTGAGGCCGTTGCAATGAGCGCACAGTTCTCTTCATTACTGCATGGTAACCCTTGCTGTGCCATCTGCCCACTCTGTTTTTTCTATGTCCTCTTGTTGGCTGTTATCCAGACTGTAAGTGTTTTTAAGAGAGGGAAGTCTTTCTTTTGTATGTTTCTTGGAAGTGATTAGCACATTTTTTGAGAGAGCCTTGGACAGAATTTTAAAGCTGCCTCAGCTAGAGACAACATCATTTGCCCTCCTTCAAGATTAATACCTCTGCCTCCAGAGCATGGAACCAGCATGTGTAGGGAAGTAGGAATCTGACTGTTGCTGAGCACAGTTGCAGTATGTAACCTAAACTTTATTGTCCCCCATAGCCGATAACTGTGAATAGGGGAGAGAGTGCCATGCAATTAGAAATAGCAGCTTACTTGTTGTAGAAGCAGCACTACATAAAGATGTTTTCTGATCTGTCAGGGGCATGTTCCACTCAGGCCCTATTTTCAAATTGCAGCCTTTCAGAGGAGTTGAATTGTGTTATGTCACCACATGCTGTCTCTTTCTTTACAAAACTCCAATGAAGGGTTGATAGAGTGAATCTTAATGTGGTTTTAATGGACCTGGCAAATGATATCCTCAATTTTAAAACAAGAAACTCTTGTTTATAAATTTCATGATCTAGCTGTGCTAGTCATTAGGCATAAGAAGGAGGAGAAATAGAGGTAGGTGGTGTTGTCCAAGCATGATGGCTTAATTTGGATACAAAACTGTCCACTGTTTGAAGGGTAGGGATGTAAGTTGACAGGTCTTAGTCCCATTTGGTTCTAGTAATCCATTATCCCGATTAAATGGTAACAGACACCCTCTGTTGAAAGCGAACTCGTCTTTAAAACCAAATCAGCCACTCTCACACAGATAACATTCTGCAGCACATTCCAAAATGTATGAAGGGCAAGATTCTCAAGAGATCAGCTTCCATATAGGCACCTAAACAAAGTAGCCAGAGCTCAGCTCCCATTATTTTTAATAGGAGTTGGTGGATGCTGAGCATTTCTGAAAATCTGAGGGCATAAACATGTAAGTACATTGTATCAAGTTACACTAACCCAAAGGAAAGCATATGAGTGGGTTGACAGAGTGTAGCATCATACAGTATAGCCTCAGTGCTTTATCTTGTATCCAGTGAAGTTATTTTAATCAGAGATAATGTTGTAGAAATGAGAATAGTAAAAGTTAGTGATGGAAAAGACTGGTGGTCATCTAGGCCTTCTCTCTGCCAATATAGGATTGATCATTTATTGTACATTTATCAGAATTATGTTCAGCCTAGTCTTGAATGTGCCAAGTGATGTCCCATTTCACTTGGAAGAGTATTCCATAGACTAATGCGTCTTACTGTTGGGAAGTTTTTCCTGATGTTAAGCCTACATTTTCCCTCTTCTGTTTCATCCCAATATTTTACCACTCCAAATGCTTCTCAGTTCTTGCTTGAAACAAATGTCCTTTCTTGGTCATTATTTAGCCAGTTGAAGTATAAAATGTCTCATTCTAAGGATGGTTCATACACTGTGGAATTGTGATCAGTGTTTCCTCCTATTGAGGTTTTTTCCCCACCACCTTTGTACTCAGCCCTTCAACACTGTTGTTGCTCTTTTTTCAACTCTTGCCAGCCTGTCAATATATTCCTAGTATTGGGGCACCCTGTATTCCAGGTGTAGGTCTTAACAAAGCTTTGTGCAGAGGGACCGCTGTCTCCCTGCTCTGTGACATGCTGTTTGTGTCTGTGCACAAACAAAAATCATATTATAATGTAACATTCAGTTGCAAACTCTTAGCTACTCTGCCCACTTTGACCTGTAACCCATCCTTCAGTTTTTGCTGCTTTCTAGATTTCTCCCCCTCTGTTAATCTGTGTTTAGGATTAGGTATATATTTTACATTATCCCAGGTAGAATCTCATTTTATTTCCTGCCTATATTTTTAACACTGTAGACCCCCTTGTATTATTTTTGTCCTACACATCCATGTTTTAATACTTATTGCTAATCTCACTACATGCCCTTTGCCCCCCTTCTAGATCATTTAGAATGTTTTCCATTGTCCAGTTCAGATGCCTGCTTTGATTTAGTCAGATCAATAAATAGCTTTCTTGTAACAGATGCAGTTTCATGTTCGCTCCAGAAATAGGTGCCTTCTCAGAAACAGGTGCTGATTAATTCTCTCCACCTCTGCAATTTCAAATACATTACTTTCCAATCACTGCCTGGCTGGGTAGATTATGAGGGTCTAGCACCACTTCATAATGTGAAGCTGAAGAGAAGATGGAAAAACTATCCTAAGACTCTCCTAGCATTTATACTATAGTGCTGAACTGTAGTGATGTCATTGTGCAATAATTTCCCAGGTTTTATGAAAGCTGAATTGATACTGAAGACTGCTAAAAGAGCATTTCAGTTTCGTAATGCTGCATCTAATAACCATGTAGTGGGGGTTGTTTTGTTACAGAAAAAATCATCTAAATATATTTTTACTCCTTTCCTTAGAGGAAAGGCACAGTATGGTGGTCAGAGTTCAGGAAGCTGGGAAATTTTGGGAGTGTTTCTGATTCTGCCACTAAGTTCACTTATGTCTTTTACATTTTCTTTGTCTCTAAAATTAAGGTGATAATTACTGAACAAAATTAAGCCTCACAAAACCTTTGTGAAGAGCCTGGATGAAGGATTCTATTGAAATGTGAAGTTTTAATGCCTTTCAATGCCTTTCCTTTCCCTGCAGAGTGAGAAAGATATCCTGTTACGTTCAGAACTGGAGGAAGTCCAGGTTCAGCATTCAGACCGCTTTAAGCTTTGGTATACGTTGGACAGAGCACCTGAGAGTAAGAACTAACATACGATCCCTGTCAATGTACCAAATTAGTAGTGCTGATGATTATAATTCTAGAATTCTCTAACTTTTTAATCTCCTGTTAAAGGTAATTATGCATTCAGAGCTGCCATAGGGAGGATGTTGTTAGCTAGTGCTGGAGGTATGAAATGGGGCAGGAGAATGCTCATCTTTGACCTCAGTGAGGCAAAGTTGAACAAGTCCCCCAATGTTCTCAAGCCTCTAGTTTCAATATATTTTGAAGAGAGAGCGAGTGCATTATTGAAACAAGCATTGGGGATTAGATGTTTGCTAATTTGGGAGCTTAAAGAAGTAACCTCATTCCCCTTTTTGGGATAAGCAGTTTTCTGTGTTCAGTACCAGTAGCACGCTGGGGAGCCCTGAATCACTGTATGAAAGGGTTAACACACTGAATACCTATGTTTTCTTAAACAATGAATTGAGGGAGGGAGAAAGGAAGGAAGGATGGTCTTGTGGTACTGAACTGTGATGGGCATGGGGAAGGGGAGGGAGAGAAGAGGGGAAACTTGGGTTCTGTTCACAGCTCTGCTACAAAGTTCCTGTGTGACTTAGCAAATCATTTACTTTATCTTAGTTCCTCATCTTTAATAGGAGGATGATAATTCTTCTATACAACACTAGGGTGTTGATGATAAATGTATTAATACATTCAAGGTGTCCCAGTACTCTTTTATTCTGTGTTTGTCTGTAAAGTTCCTAGCCCAATGGGGCCCTGTTGTTGGTTGGGCCATAATAAATAAGGGTGAGTGTCATTATAAAGCCTATAAATAAAATTCTTTTTTCCCCCTCTTCCCCCTCTCCATTCAGATTGGGAATATAGCCAGGGATTTGTGAGTCAAGACCTGCTCAGAGAGCACATGCCACCTCCTCAAGATGATGTTCTGATCCTCATGTGTGGTCCTCCTCCCATGATCCAGTATGCTTGCATTCCCAACCTGGAAAAACTGGGATACACCAAGGACATGAGATTCTCCTACTAAAGAAGACGGGCGATTTAGCTGTGCTGTAGTGCAAAAGGAAAGCTGATGTATGGAAAAGCATCTAGTTAATGGGGAACAAGACGAAGTACACACGGGGGGCTGGTGCACAGTGCTGGGAAGCTACATTTAGATTATAATCATTTAGATTTCTTAATGAGTTTGGAAGACAAGCCATCTGTTTTAGACTCAAATTTTAAGAGACTATTTTTAATGTTGCACCAAAATTTGGCACACAAACAACTTAATTGTATTGCAGGTGGGTAGTGATGCACGGTGCTTGGCTGTGCTTTCCTTACCCCATCCTTCAGAGAGACGGACCATTGAATTGTAATCAACTTTCAGCAGTAAAGCATAATTTTTGAGGAATTAAATGTTCAGTTACTTTGCTTAGCATTGTAATCACAGTGGTGACTAGTTACTTCCCAACACTGTGTATAGCGGATGTTACACATGGTATGGATGTGTATGGAAAATGCACCTTTATTTACCTTTCTATTGCCAAATCTTAATCATCACAAAGCTTTTACAGTAGGAAGGTCAAGAATGGCTGCATCTTACCCATGTACCTTGAAAGGTTCAGGCTGGCTTTTAGTTGAAGTCTGGTGGTGAACTGGTTATGACAGATTAACAGAAATACACATATAGTAGGAACATAATTTCCAGTTGTATTTTGGACTGTCCTTGCTTAAAGCAAATCTTTTCCAGCTGGTTACCTTTACTATCCATTCCCATCCTAAGGACCTGAGATGAATTCTTGAAGGCAGGAGGTTTTGTGCACTAATTCCCCAAGCAGTTGGGGGTCTTTTTCATGTATGTTTTTAATACAGAAAGTTGAATCAGTTATTTTTATTTAAAGAGGTGAAGGTGCTATACTGGTTTGTGTGTCCCTTCTGCAGAAAACTGTAGATCTGACAACTTTTCAGAACTGCTCCTGCTGGGATTTCACTCTTAATAGTGTTCTGTGGTCAGCACTAACCACTGCGCTGATGAGGTTTTTACGTTGGGATGTTAATTGCAAATCTCTAGGAGTACTAAAATCCCATTGGCAAAAACTAAA
The DNA here is from genome assembly GCF_026122565.2 of Emydura macquarii macquarii. Lineage (NCBI taxonomy): Eukaryota > Metazoa > Chordata > Testudines > Chelidae > Emydura > Emydura macquarii. The sequence continues at coordinate 8,543,423 of NW_027132342.1, read as the reverse complement.
TGGCTGTATAAGTTTAAACATTCTTTTTGTACATGGTTACATCTGTAATAAGCTGCTAAGCAAGGGGTTCTACCCTCCATCTAGTGCTCAAGCAAAATTCCAGTTGGAATTTTGCCTGAAAAGGGTGTGTAGAATCAGTCTTGTCTGACAACAATTTAATATGTCTAGCTGAATCCAAAAGTGCTTGTAGGTGTGATGTAAGCAGCTTGTACCTAACCTGTTGTGAGATGTTTTCTGCAGAATTTTCTACTTTCCCGCAACAGTGATGCTACAGAAACTGAAGCAGTCAAATTGTAAAACTGTGGGCTAAAAGACTCTCTTTAATGGTCAGCAGGTGCTTCTGTCACTGAAAGAGTAAGTTATAGTGATGCTATACCCTTTCAGTATCTTTAATTTGCAGGACCTCCTCCTCTGCTTATGTGTACAGCCTGGTATTCTGCACCTAACTGGTGGAAAAGATACTAAAAAATATTCACTTTGTTCCTTTTACATTCAACCTTATTTAGTAGCTTTGGGGAGATCTTGACATGTCATTGTATATTTTTTAGTCTGAAACTTTGGTCTTCAGTAGAACTTTACTGCATCCTCTTGAGTACAACTGATGTGTTCCCACTCTAGTTTAAATCTGTCTTTGGAACAGGCAATATATGCAAGTTTAAAGTAAAGCATTTGTGTTGCTTCTATCTCTATGGGACAAACATACCCAAAGATTTTTTTTCTTGTATTAAAGACTTATTTTTGATGAGCAACTCTTGCTGGTTAATCACAAGCTGTTTTGTATTACTTATCATGCATACTTATTGGCTTTTTCAAAATGTTTGTGCAAGAAATAAAATATTTTGCTGATTGTCATTTAATGTATTGTGTGTTATTTGCATAACTTTGAAAAGCCACCTGTGGAGGTACTTGAATAAAAAATGTGCTCCCTTGTAGTCTTATCCTTATAGAAAAATACATAAAAATTCTATTCTTATCCAACTGCTTATTTGTTTGCTTAGCTAGATTCTGGGATGAATACAGTAATTTAGAAACCATATTGTATTGCGATGCAGGCCATTAGGATTTTAGTACCTTTCTTAGCAGAGGCCTATTCAGACAGAGGGATCTTCGTATGAAAACTTCCGTACCTGCCTTTGACATAATCTATTAAAAGCAATATTTGCAAATATGTCCTCACTATGTGACGGTATAGGTTGCTCCTAGCTTAATAAATGGAAAATATTGAGATCTGTTGGCAAATAAATGACCTTTTAATAACTACCAGTGTAATGTTGTGAGCCAGGTCCTCTCTGCCTTGTAGAAAACAATTCCTACTTGTGGATTTGCCAGCACCCCTGGCTGACCTAGGCTTCCAAACCATCAGTGTTGGTATAGTTCTGGTTCTACCTTTCGCTGATTTTCCCCTCCTTCCCCCCAAGCAAAGGGGAAAGAGAAACACTGGTTTGCTCACTGATTCTACATGTTGTGGGGGTGGGAGGTAAATTATTCAGAGCCTGTCCCTCAAGCCCTGCACTGCAGCTCCCCAGCCAGCTCCCAGGGAAGAACTGTTGGAGGAGGTGGGCTGAGGGCATGATGCTCAGCAGGTGGTGCAACCTCTACAAGAGTTAGTCCCTTTGCTGAATAGTGGTAAAGACAAAGTACTAACAGAAATTCTTCTTTCCCCTCCTCCCACTCTTTTGACATAAACAAATAAGCATCACTCATTTTATAAACAGGCCTGTTAGAACAGTAAAACAGCTTGCCCAAGAGGAGAGAGTAGCAGTTCCTAGACTCCAGTGCTCTACTTGGGTCACAGGTTCGTATCTCTTGCTAACACTAACAGAGAGGGTAGTAGCAAATGAAGTACCTGTGCCCCCTGGCTGAAGTCACATCAGTCTGGGCCGAAAACCAGGCCAACCCCTCAAAGGGAAGGTCCTGGCTGGATTGCTGAACCTCTTGAGGATTGGAGCCACGAGCACTGTCACATGCAGATAGCGGAGGCTATATCCCTGCCCGCCGAGTCACCAGATCCGAATATACCTGGAGCGCTGCTCTAGCTACAGTGGTAACCTCCACCAAAGTCTATAACCTGGTCCTGGGGCAGGGCTATCTGCATTGAGGGCTCTGGCACCTTATGAGTACATTGGCTCACCCGATGACTACCCCTCCAGGAAGACCCTGGCCCTGCAGTACCATGCCAGGGGGAGCGGTGACCTGAGTCACGAGTGTGCTGTCTTACTGTAGAACGTCTTCTCGCTAACGCTGACCTCGAGGAGGATGAGGAATGCCTTCAGTGCCATGAATGGTGCCGATGAGCAGGGTCATGCTCCAAAAAGCCAGAAGTACCGGAGCGTCATCTTGGTACCACTGACTTCCGACGCCGCTTGCCCCCAGCTCCATGGCAGCTTTCAGTGACCAGGTTCAGCGCTGCCTTGGTGCAGGCGCACTCTTTGGTACCGAGCCCGACTCCAACTACCAGGTTCTGCACCGCCTTAGGGCAGACGAACTCTTCAGTGCTGGTGAGCGGGAATGGGAGCTATCTGAGGAGTGTCGCCCGGCAGGGGACCTTGACCAGGGCTGTCTCCTTACTTGAGCTGCTCCCGGTGCTGGGGATTGACGTCGGTGTCAGGAGGGAGACTCCATGTCCCACGTTGGAGCAGGTTGGTTCGATGCCGACCTGGAGCAACTGCTAAGGGAGCAGTGCTGCTCCACGCTAGGTGACCGTCCAGAGGGAGAGCCTCCTACCCATACCAGGGATCTCCTCTGCCATTCAGGTTTGCCCTGGGACACCAACCCCTTCTCCCTCAGCAGAGGGTGGGGCATAGGGGGCTTAGGCAAGGCCAACAAGGTTCTTGCTGCCTGAAAAGCCTCCGGCAGTGGCAGGGATAGAGGGGCTCTCCTACTCCCAGGAGTTGGGGGAGGCTCTCTAACTCCAAATGCAGGTACTAGGGACAGGGTCTCCACAGGTTGACCTCAGTGTATGTCAGTACTTGACCCTGCCCATTCTGACAGCATGGGGGAGTGTCCAATGTTCCGCATGCTGCTGCTGCTGCTTCTTTGGTGCCAAATCGTGGACGGTGCCAACAGTGCACTCTGTACCAACTCCATGCTTGGTATGGCGGCGGAGTGGGTCAGCTCAGAGGCCAGGTGAAGTGCTGCCTCCATAAGCAAGGCTTTCAAATGGATTTCTCTGTCCTTTTGAGTCCTTGGATTTGAAAGCCTTGCAGAGGGCTTCCCCCAAACAGTTAAGGCAGCTGTTGTGGGGGTTGCTGAGCAGGAAGGACTTCCCGCAGGCAGCACATGGCTTAAAGCCCGGTGACCAGTCATGCTAAGTCCCAGGCAGGACTACCTTACCTCTAACTACACTATTAACAACTACTTAACTAAACTATAAAAATACAGAACAGAATAAAGTCCAAACAAGGGGAATAGTACTTTCAATGCAAGCAAGGCTAGTTCCAGCAACTGTCACGGGTGGAAAGGAGGAACTGAGGGGGCCTAGGGCTGGCAGAGCCTCATATACCGCGACATGTGCGTGGGGCTCCAGGGGGTGCTGGAGCCAGCCCTCTGAGGTCTGCTAAGGGGAAAAAAGTTCTGGTAACTGTGCATGGAGGTGTGCACACACCTATAGTGGAATGGACATGAGCAAGCACTCGAAGAAGAACATTGATGCCCATTGTTTGCCCTCTCCAAGGTATCCAGCACCCTAGGCTGGAACCTGTGTTCATAAGAGATTGGGTGTCTTAACGAAGTTACAATCACACTAACAAATGAAGTTCACCTTATGACCCAGAGAGACTTCACCTGCCCTTAATGTTTCATACTGTTTTTTCTTCTGCTGACTAAGTCATCTAAAATGCTGCTAGAAACGTACACAATTCTACACAACACTTATCAGTGGCCATTCTGACACTCTTTACCTGTCATTGTTCTTTTTGTAGAGCTCTCTAAGTACAGTTCTGTTCAATATTGTATTACACCTAAAATATCAGTGAATGGTTTAGAGTTGAGTCAGAAGGGAAAAGGAAGTGCTTTTCTGTTAGAGAGCTGTGTCACTATCTGCAATAAAACTGAATACAGGCCCATACTCTGTTTGCTCAACCTTGACTCACTGCATGTAAAATTGCATGATTCTTAAGAGTAGCTTGGGCTAACTAACTTGTAGAATCAGCTATCATTCAGCAACTTTAAGACGGGTTCTTTATCAAATTAAAAAAAATCATTAAAAGGCCTGTACCCTGGCCTGAGAATAATATATAGCTCCCTATGCTATTAAAGTACAACAGAATACTAAATACTGATAAATGTAAACATACAAAAGTCAGTCATTTGCACATGCACTGTTCAATGACTCAATTACTTTTCTTACTTTTTTAAAGTTTGTTTTTGGGGTTTTTTTGGTCTTGAAGGACTAGAGGAGACTAATTACTTGAGAAAACCAACTTCTGAGGTGCTACTTTATTAAATCCTTTCTTACCAAATACCTGGCAGTCTCCCCACACTTTTCTGCAGAGTTAATTAGTAGATACTACAGTGAGGTGTCATTATGAAATTGCTTTGCTTTACAAAATATTTCCCAGTATACTTACCTGGGATAAATTAGTGCAGATCCACAGAAATCAATGGAGCTATGCCACTATATACCAGCTGAAGATCTAGCCCAATTTGTCTGAATAAGTGAACAAAAAACAAGGTTACTTACCAGTAACTGATGTTCTTCGAAATGTGTTGCTCATGTCCATCCCACCATAGGTAAGTGCACGCCTCCATGCATGGTTCCTGGAACTTTTTTCCCCTTAAGAGATCCCATGGGGCCAGCTCCGGTGCCCCCTGGAGTCCCGCGCACATGCCACGGTATATGAGGCACTGCTAGCCCTACACTCCCTCAGTCCCTTCTTTCTGCCAACTCCTCCGAACCGTGCGGTTTTGGAAAAAACACGGGGAGAAAAATATCTTGGTTACAATGAAATTGGGAAACAACCTTGGGTAGGAAGGCTGGCCTCAGCTGGACCTTGTCCTTATAGAATACTGTATAAAAGGTCAAGGCGTTAATCTCGGAGATCCTCCTAGCTGAGGTAATGGCCACCAGGAATGCTACCTTCCATGAAAGTATGAGCAGGGGGCATGAAGCCATGGGTTCAAAGGGGGGGGCCCCTGTGAGTCTTGAGAGGACCAGGTTGAGATCCCAGGGAAGCAGCAGGTCATGGACCTGCGGATAAAGCCTCTCCACGCCCTGGAGAAACCTGACCGACATGGGATGGGAAAACAGGGATCTCCTCTCTAGCAGCTGATGGAAGGCTGAAATGGCCGCCAGTTGAACCCTCAATGAGGCCAGCAACACCCTGGAGCTTTAGCTGGAGCAGGTACTCCAGGATCACCTGTATAGGCAAGAGGCTGGGCGGAATACCCCGGGACTCCACCCAACAAGTAAACCGCCTCCACTTAGCCCGATACACGACCTGTGTAGAAGGTTTCCTGCTGCCTAGCAGGACTTGCTGGACCTGCACTGAGCAGGCTCTTTCCCTCCATCAGCCACAGAGCCTCCAGGCCACGACGTGTAGGGAGTCCAGGTCTGGGTGCAACAGGCGACCATGGTCCTAGAAGAGAAGGTCATGCTGTCTTGGGAGCTCCAGGGCGATCAAAAGGTCCAGCAGCATGCTGAACCAATGCTGTCTCGGCCAGGCTAGAGCGATGAGTATAACATCCGCCCTGTCCCTCTTTATTTTCTGCAGGACGTTGGGCAGGAGCGGAATGGGCGGAAACGCGTACATGAGGGTCCACATCCAGTCGATGAGGTATGTGTCGGAAATTGACCCGGTCTCACGACCCTGGAGCGAGCAGAACCTTGGACACTTGGTTTTCCAGGCCGACGCGAATAGGTCCAGTTGGGGAACACCCCACTTCTGGAAGATCATAATCATGACCTCCGGGTGCAACAACCAGTCATGGTGTGGTAGAAACGACCTGTACGACTCTGCCTGTCAGGAATCAGAGGAACACCCTGCACGCTCCTTCATGTTGATGTGCAGGTGCCTCTCCTTCCCTGACCAGCGCCCCTGAGTGCTTAGGTTGGCGCTGATGTGGACTCCCCATACTACATCTGAGGTGTCGGAGATTAGGGTGATGAACAGGACCAGTTCCCTGAATGGAACACCCTTCAACACTGCCCTGGGAGACCTCCACCAGTCTAGGGAGACTAGGATGGTTGGGGGAACTGTGACCACCCGACCCAGTGGGTGTCTGCTTGGCACATATACCGAGGCCAACCACGCCTGAAGCAGTCTGAGCCTCAGGCGAGCTAGTCTCACTACGTACGTGCAGGTCGCCATGTGGTCTAACAGCTGTAGGCAGTGCCTGGCTGTTATCGTGGGGCATCGGTGCAGCTGGAAGATGATAGAGACCATCGCCTCGAAATATGGTTGAGGCAGGAAGGCTCTGGCCCGGGAGGCGTCCAGGGTGGCCCCAATGAATTCTATATGTTGCACTGGGATTAGTGTGGACTTCTGCTCGTTTATGAGCAGTCCCAGCCTGCTGCACGTGGACCAAGTGAGGGTCACGCTCTCCTGGACTTGGGACATGGACTGCCCCTGATCAACCAATGAGGGAAGATTTGTACACCCTTTTGTCTCAGGTGGGCCGCCACTACCGCCATGCATTTGGTGAACATCCTTGGTACTGAAGAAAGGTCATAGGGTACGGCTGTAAATTGGTAGTGGGAACCAGCCACTATGAAATGGAGGAAGCACCTGTGGCTGGGGTGGACAGACACATGAAAGTATGCATCCTTGAGGTCGAGGGTGGCATGCCAGTCTCCTGGATTCAGGGAAGGGATTAGGGAGGCTAGGAAAACCATGCAAAACCTGAGTCGTTTGACATATTTGTTTAGATGACGCAGGTCTAATATGGGACTCAGAGCCCCCCTTTGCCTTGGGGATGAGGAAGTACCTCGAATAGAACCCCTTCTGCCTTGAGGTACCATAAACACCATTCCTATGTTGAGGAGGGTGTCCACCTCCTGCAAGGAGTTGCTCTTGAGAGGGGTCCCTGAAGAGGAATATAGGAGGAGGGTTGTTGGGGGGGGGGGGGGTAGAAGTAAACTTATGGCATAGCCCCCTGAGACTACCCTGAGGACCCAATTGTCCAACGTGATCATTGCCCATTCGGGATAGAAGGGCCTTAACCTGTTTAGGAACGGGCAGGGTGGATCCAGGAGAGCAGTAGGGGCGCCACCCTCAGGCACACCATCAAAACTGCCTCCTCCAATTGCCCAACGCCCTGGGGGGCCCCTGCTGAGGGGCTGAGGAGGAGCTGGGGTGCTGATTTAGTCTTCTAAATCCCCTATTTCTGTAGGGTTGAAAGGGCCTAGGCAGAGGTCTTGGCTACTGCTGCGCCTGGGGCCATGGCTGCCGCCTGGAAGCCTGGGGCTTGTACAGGCCCAGGGAGCGAAGCGTGGCCCTGGAGTCCTTCAGACCATGCAGTTTCGCATGTCTGATTGGAGAATAGGGCCGACCCATCAAAGGAGTGCTGCATCTCCTGGGACAGGCCCGAGGATTGCAGCCATGAGCACCTTCTCATGGAAATGGCGGAGGCTGAGTTAGCAGCATCACTGGACTTCTGGAGCACTGCCCTAGCCACTGTGATTCCTTCATCCAGGATGGTGGTAAAGTCTGCGGCCTGGTCCTGGGGCAGGGCCTCAGCAAACCACCTGAGGGAGTCCCACAAGTTAAAATTATATCTACCCAGGAGGGCCTGATGGTTGGCAATCCTGAACTGCAGGACTGCCATGGAATAAATTTTTCTCCACCCAAAAATCCAGCTTTGTCATCGTCTTTGTTTTCGGGAGTGGAACCAGGCTGACCTTGCCTGTCACGCTGGTTGGCCACATCTACCACCAGGGTTCCCGGGGCTGGATGAGTGAACAAATACTTGAACCCTTCGGCTGGGACATAGTACTTTTTCTCAGCCACCCTTGACGTGGGGGCGACCGAGGAAGGGGTTTTCCATAGAGCCGTAACAATTTCGAGGACCTTTTCGTGGACTGGTAAGGCCACTCTTGCTGGGGCAGCTGCCGACAGCACATTAAAGAGGCTGTCATTGGCCTCTTCTAACTCCTTCATCTCCAGCCCTAAGTTAGAGGCCACCCTCTTGAGCAGCTCCTGGTGCACCCTGAAATCCTCCAGTGGCACCATGTGGTCCCGGGAGACTGCCTCGTCTGGCGAGGAGGAAGAGGATTGACGAGGTGCGTCCTGTGGGTGCTTCCCCACCTAATGAAAGGATGCGCCCATAGAGGGTCCCTCCATGGGGTCTGACTCCTTGTCCAAAGAGTGGTGTCTATGGGCCTTCTCCTGTGCTGGAGGCACGGACTGAACCCCTGATGACAGGATGGATTGTGGCCCCAGTTCCACCTGGGGCCCAATAAGGCCATTGTTGCGGCCATTGCCATTGCCCCTGGGGCTAACTGCACCACCTGCTGTGACACCTTGTGGGAGTGTCGACTGTCCCAATGACTGTCCCCCCCTGTGGGATCCCGAACAACTGGACCAGCGGTGCAGTGCACGTCCTCGGCCCTGGGCACCTCCGTCCAACCTGGAGGACGACGACTGACAGCGACCGGGTTCTGCACTGCCTCGATGCGGGCGAACTTGATGCTGAGGATGTGGAATGGGAGCTGTCTGAGCACCACCTGGCAGACCTCTATCGGTGCCGCCGCTTGGCCTGCACTGCTGCTGGTGTCAGGGACCAACATTGGTGCCGAGAGGAAGACTCCTCGTTCTGAGTCAAAGCAGTCCGGCTCACTGACGCCAACCTGGAACGACTTCTGGGGGAGCGTCCTCGCTCTACCCCGGTGGACGTCGGGTGGAGATCTCCACCACCCTTCAGGGGGACGCAACACAGGCTTGCCCCGGGACATCAGCCCCTTCTCCCTCAGCAGAGGGGGGGCAGAGGCAAGTCCAACAAGGCTCTTGCCACCTGAAAAGCCTCCAGGGTCGACAGCGTCAGCAGGGGCACTCTCCCACTCCCAGGAGTTGGGCGAGGCTCCCTGTTCAAAGATGCAGGCACCGGAGAAGACTCGACGGGCCGGGTTCGGTGCATCTCCGCACTTGACCCTGCCCGTACCGATGGCGCAGGGGAGTGTCCGCGCTCCATGCTGTTTCTTCTTTTTCGGCACCAGGGATGTTCCTTGATGCCAAGTCGAGGCCGGTGCCGGCGGTGCACTCTGCACCAAGGTGATGCGTGGTGCCGAGGTGGAGTGGGACAACTTGGATGCTGGGTGGAGCGCTGCTTCCATGAGCAGGGCTTTTAGCCGGATCTCTCGGTCCTTCTGAGTCTGCAGTTTAAAAGCCCTGCAGATCTTGCATGGTCTTTTCTGTGCTCTTCCCCAAAGCACTTAAGGCACTGATCGTAGGGGTTGCTGAGCGGAAAAGCCTTCCCGCAGGAGGCACACGGCTTAAATCCCGGCAACCAAGGCATAGCCCGGTTGCTCTAAGTCCCCACAGGGACTTACTTATCTAACTACACTTAACAACTACTTAAAACTAACTAAACCACTTAGAACAACAACAGTTCAAACAAGGGGAATAGTATTCGCAGAGAGCAAGGCTAGTTCCAGCAACCGTCACGGGCGGAAAGAAGGAACTGAGGGGGCATAGGGCCGGTAGCACCTCATATACTGCGACATGTGCACGGGGCTCCAGGGGGCGCCGGAGCCAGCCCTACAGGATCTGCTAAGGGGAAAAAAGTTCCGGGAACCATGCACGGTGGCGTGCACTCACCTACAGTGGAATGGACATAAGCAATCACTCGAAGAGAACAGATTTTACCTTGCAAAATGGTGCTTTTTCTTTTACACTTGCTGGCTAATTCACAGTAAGTCTAGGGACTGTGGTACCCTTGTCTGTGAAACAAACAGTATTGACTAACTGTCAAGTTAAAGCCATATGGAAGTTTAATTTAAAGATACTAGAAACTCACTGCAGGGAAAAAACAAGATTACTTACCAGTAACTGTTGTTCTTCGAGATGTGTTGCTCATATCCATTCCAATATAGGTGAGTGTGAGCCCCATGCACGAGCCTCCGGAAGCTTTTTTGCCCTAGAAACCCCTGCAGGGCCGGCTCCGGCGCCCCCTGGAGTGCCGTGCTCATGCCACGGTATATATGGCGCCACTGACCCTGTGGGCCCCCAGTTCCTTCTTTCCGTCTGTGATGGTAGCTGGAACGCTAAATGCCCCTTGCTATCAACAAGCAAGTAGCAACCCCTGTTTTCAGTGTTATTGTTAGTTCAATAGTTAGATTAGTGTTAAGTTGTTTATAGAGTTAAGACAATAGTAGTGTTAAGTGTTGGGTAGGAGTCACTGGTGAACAGCCCTTCTCAACACGCCTCCGCCAACGCTCGCGTCCTCTCTTGCCTGCTGTACGATGGCGTAGTGGGATGTGAAGGTGTGGACCGACGACCAGGTCGCTGTTCTGCAGATGTCCTGCAGAGGCACTCTTTTCAGGAAGGCCACGGATGAGGCCTGGGCTCTGGTTGAGTGCGCAGTGACAGGTCCTGGGAGTGGCACCTTCGCCTGCTCGTAGCAGGTCCATATGCAGGCGGTGATCCAGGTGGAGATGCGCTGGGTGGAGACAGGTGAGCCCTTTATCCGTTCCGCCATTGCCACGAACAGCTGTGACGACTTCCGGAATGGCCTGGTCCGCTCAACGTAGTAGGCCAGGGCTCGTCTGACGTCCAGCGAGTACCATCTCCGCTCCTCCTCCGAACCGTGTGGTTTAGGAAAGAAAACGGGGAGGAAGATATCCTGGTTGTAGTGAAACAGACACCACCTTGGGTAGGAAGGCCGGGTGGGGTCTTAGCCGCACTTTATCTTTATAGAAGACCGTGTAGGGGGGCTCTGAGGTCAATGCTCTGATCTCGGAGACCCTCCTAGCTGATGTCATGGCCACTAGGAAGGATACCTTCCAAGAGAGAATGAGCAGCAGGTATGTAGCCATGGGCTCGAAGGGTGGTCCTGTCAGCATGGCGAGGACCAAGTTCAGATCCCAGAGAGGCACCGGGTCACAGACCTGCGGATAGAGTCTCTCTACCCCCTTGAGGAACCGAAGGGACATAGGGTGGAAGAAAGGTCGACCTTCCTTCCATCGGTCTGTGGAAAGCCGAAATGGCTGCTAGGTGTACCCTCAGGGAGGCCAGTGTCAGGCCTTGCGCCTTTAGGTGGAGCAAATACTCCAAAATTGCCTGAATGGGCAAACAGCTGGGCGGGATGCCCCGGGACTCTGCCCAAACAGTAAAACGCTTCCATTTAGCCCTGTATACCACCTGGGTGGACTGCTTCCCAGCAAGACTTGTTGGACTTGTGCTGAACAGGCCCTCTCTCCCTCCGTCAACCACAAAGCCTCCATGCTGTCAGATGGAGGGAGTCCAGGTCCGGGTGCAGCAGGCACCCCTGGTCCTGGGAGAGCAGGTCGTAGTGCTTGGGCAGCGGTATTGGCGTGGCTATGGAGAGGTCCAGCAACAGGCTGAACCAGTGCTGCCTTGGCCAAGCCGATGCGGTCAGGATGACGTTTGCTTTCTCTCTCTTGATTTTTAGGAATACTTTGGGCAGCAGTGGGACGGGGGGAAACGCATACATTAGGGACCCCGTCCACGTTATGAGGAAGGCATCAGAGATGGAGCCCAGCTCGCGACCCCGGAGCGAGCAGAACTTCGGGCACTTCTTGTTCCATGCTGACACGAATAGGTCCAGTTGGGGAACCCCCCAATTGCAGAAAAGAAAAGTTATCACCTCCCAGTGTAGTGACCTGCTGAGGTGATCTGCCTCGTCGTTCCTGACCCCCAGGAGGTGAGAGGCAGACAAGTGGAAGTCATGTCTCACCGCAAGGTCCCAAAGTCGCACTGCCTCTTGGCAAAGAGCCGAGGAGCGAGCTCCCCCCTGCTTGTTTACATAAAACATGGCTGCTGTATTGTCCGTCATGACCTGAACCACTTTGCCCTTCAGGAACCTGAGGAACACCTTGCAGGCCAGGCGGACTGCCCGGAGTTCCCTCACGTTGATATGGAGGCGCTGTTCGTGTGTTGACCACAGCCCTTGTGTGCTGAGGTCGCTGCTCATGTGGGCCCCCTAACCCACATCCGAAGCATCCGTAATCAGGGTTATGGAGGGTGTTAGGTCTGCAAAGGGGACACCCCTCAATACCTCCATCGGGTCTGTCCACCAATTGAGTGACACTAGTACTTGGGCTGGGACAGTAACTACCCATCCCAGGGAGTGTCTGGCCGGGGCGTATACAGAGGCCAACCAACCTTGGAGGGGCCTCAGTTTGAGGCGAGTTAGCCTCACCAGGTAGGTACATGCCGCCATGTGCCCCAACAGCTGAAGACAGAGTCTGGCTGTTGTCGTGGGGGACCTGTGGAGATTGTCTATTATGGCGGTCATTGCCTTAAAGCGGGGCTGTGGAAGGAAGGCCCTGGCGTCCAGGGTGACCCCGATGAAGTCTATTCGCTGTACTGGTGTGAGGGGGGATTTGATAGTGGCCTTTAACTACCTGAAAGGGAGTTCCAGGGAGGATGGGGCTAGGCTGTTCTCGGTGGTGGCAGATGACAGAACAAGGAGCAACGGTCTCAAGTTACGGGGGGGGAAGTCTAGGTTGGACATTAGGAAAAAGTTTTTCACTAGGAGGGTGGTGAAGCACTGGAATGGGTTACCTAGGCAGGTGGTGGAATCTCCATCCTTAGAGGTTTTTAAGCTGAGGCTTGACAAAGCCCTGGCTGGGATGATATAGCTGAGGTTAGTCCTGCTTTGAGCAGGGGGTTGGACTAGATGACCTCCTGAGGTCCCTTCCAACTCTAATATTCTATGATTCTATGATTCTGCTCGTTTATGAGGAGACCCAGCCTGGCACACATTGCGCAAGTCAGTGTCAGGCTGTTCTGAACGTGGTCTCTGGACCTGCCCCGGATTAACCAGTCGTCTAGGTAGGGGAAGATCTGAACCCCCTTGTGGCGGAGGTGGGCAGGGGCACTACTCCACCCCCTGGGTCAGGGGAGGCTCCCTGCGTGGAGATGCCGGTGCTGGTGGGATCTCAATGGCACGTGGCTGGGGCATCTCCTGAATCACCCCCTGCTGTACTGGTCGCAGCGGGGAGTCCATAGACACTGCCTCGGGCCACTTCTTCCTCTTCGGTTTCGGTTTTTGTGCTGGTACCGGTGGAACGCTCTGCACCAACGACACGCTCGGTGCCACCAGAGACCTGGAGGGTTTGGAGTCGGGTTGGAGCGCTGACTCCATTAACATTGCCTTCAGGCGAGCATCCCGCTCCTTTTGTGTCCAGGGTTTGAAGGCTTTACAAATCTTACATTTTTCCTTGCGATGCAGTTCCCTGAGGCATCGAAGGCATCTGTCATGGGGGTCACTGACTGGGAAGGCCTTCGCACATGTCGCGCAGGCTTTAAACCCTGTCGAGCCCGGCATGTCTCAGTCCAAGCCCCTAAGGGCTAATGCCTACTACTTAACACTACTATTGTCTTAACTCTATAAACAACTTAATACTAATCTAACTATTGAACTAACGATAACACTGAAAACAGGGGTTGCTACTTGCTTGTTGATAGCAAGGGGCATTTAGCATTCCAGCTACCGTCATGGACGGAAAGAAGGAACTGGGGGCCCGCAGGGTCGGTGGCGCCATATATACCGCGGCATGAGCACGGCACTCCAGGGCAAAAAAGCTTCCGGAGGCTCGTGCACAGGGCGCACACTCACCTATATTGGAATGCATATGAGCAATCACTCGAAGAGAAAACTGAAGTTTAGGTTTCCATTCTCTGAACAAGTGCCTACAAATACTGCATCAGTCTGAGGGCAGGTCAATCAGAAAGTAGCGTTGGTCAAACACTTTAATATCTGTCACGAATTAGAAAAAAAAAATTGAAATATCAAGTTTTGCGGAAAGAAAAATTCAAAAAAGGCTATAAAGGAAAATGGGGTGTCATGTAGCAGGTGCACATGGCTTGCTCTGCCTCCTACCTTTACAGGTGTCTCTGGGCATGTACCTTCTGTTGTGCTCGGTCCTTCTGGCAAGTCATAGCCCTGTGGCTCTGCTAATCAGACTGGTCCCTGGCTTCAACACCTGTTTTTCTAACCAGTTCCAAAGGCGCTTGATCCCCAGTTGGAGACTTACCCTTTTGGGAGCTCTATAACCAGATGAAGTTTTGAAAGCTCGTCACTGTGACCAAGATATCATTTTATTAGTCAACTGGAATAAAAGAGTTAGTGACATTAGCTTAGAATGGTCAAGCAAAAACACACGTGCCTGTCTGCAGCATCACCTCTCTGCCCTGCCCAAAGGTCCTGGATTACCCCCACAACCTGCCCTGGTAAAGCAGCCTCTTATTGCAATCCCCTCACATCTTATTTCTGTGTCTCACACTTCAGTCATGTTCAACCCCCCCCCCTCCCCAATCTGGCTCCCATTGTTAAGGTCGTCCCGTGGTCCTGCATTGCCATTGCAATGTCCCATCGCATGAAACAGGTGAGAGGACAGCATGAGGCCCCTCCTCCTCATGCTGGGCAGCCACTCAGGAGGCACCGACGAAGCTCTAGCCATTAGTTGCTGGGCAAAAACTTTGCTGCTGGTAGATGGGCCAACTGTAACCTGCAGGGTAGAGATGGGAAAACAGGCAGTGAAAGAGAAGGGAACAGGAGTCACAAACAGGGCTGGGGGTGGGGGAGAAGTAATGGGGAAAGAGAAATAGAAACAGGAACTTATGCTCATGTGTCCAGTCCCTCTGGTCCAGCCCTTCATCTTCTATAGTAGTTCCAAAGTAACTTGACATTTCTTGATACAGCATTTATCTCCCTCCCCCCACACCCTATGCATTGCATACCTTCTCACCTCATTGCTTATCCTCTGTCCCAGGAAAGAGATTAACCCCTTCATTCTCTCCCAATACAAAAAGGAGAGAAACAGTCACAAATACCATTCATAAAAACAGTACACAAACTTCCCACCTTCTTCTCCATCTGGCGCTTGAGGCACAAGAACTACAACTCACATGAGGTACCACAGCAGCTGCAGTGGACACAGATTGACCCAAAAAACAGGGTTACTTACCAGTAACTGTTGTTCTTTGAGATGTGTTGCTCATGTCCATTCCAATATAGGTGAGTGCACACCCCGTGCACTGGTTCCCGGAACTTTTTTCCCCTTAGCAGACTCCGGAGGGTCGTCTCAGGCACCCCCTGGAGTACAGCACTCATGCCGCGGTACATAGGGCACCACTGACCCTGCAGGCCCTCAGTCCCTTCTTTCTGTGAACTCCGACAGCGGGGACAGAGGGTGGGTGTGGAATGGATATGAGCAAGACATCTCAAAGAACAACAGTTACTGGTAAGTAACCCTGTTTTCTACTTCGAGTGATTGCTCATATCCATTCCAATATAGATGATTAAGTAGCCATACCTTGGATGTGGGTAGGAGTCAGCGGTGAGCTGCTCTCATCAGCACGGCCCTGCCGCAGCCCGCGTCCTCTCTCGCCTGCTGCACAATGGCGTAGTGGGACATGAAGGTGTGCACCGATGACCAGGTAGCTGCTTTGGACTTCAGAAAAGCAGACTTTGACTCCCTCAGGGAGCTGATGGGCAGGATCCCTTGGGAGGCTAATATGAGGGGGAAAGGAATCCAAGAGAGCTGGCTGTATTTTAAAGAAACCTTATTGAGGGCACAGGAACAAACCATCCCGATGTGCAGAAAGAATAGCAAATATGGCAGGCATCCAGCTTGGCTTAACAAAGTCGTCTTTGGTGAACTTAAACACAAAAAAGAAGCTTACAAGAAGTGGAAGCTTGGTCAGATGACTAGGGAGGATTATAAAAATACTGTTCAAACGTGCAGGAATGAAATCAGGAAGGCCAAAGCACAATTAGAGTTGCAGCTAGCAAGGGACATGAAGGAGAACAAGAAGGGTTTCTATAGGTATGTTACCAACAAGAGGAAGATTAGGGAAAGTGTGGGCCCCTTACAGAATGGGGGAGGCAACCTAGTGACAGAAGATGTGGAGAAAGCTGAGGTACTCAATGCCTTTTTTGCCTCTGTCTTCACAGACAAGATCAGCTCCCAGACTGCTGCACTGGGCGGCACAGAATGGGAAGGAGGTGAACATCCCGCAGTGCTAAAGGAACAGGTCCAAGACTATTTAGAAAGATTGGACATACACAAGTCCATGGGGCCGGATGCAATGCACCCGAGGGTGCTGAGGGAGTTGGCTGATGTGATTTCAGAACCATTGGCTATTATCTTTGAAAGCTCGTGGCAATTGGGGGAGGTCCCTGATGACTGGAAAAAAGCAAATATAGTGCCCATCTTCAAGAAAGGGAGGAAAGAGAATCCAGGGAACTACAGACCGGTCAGCCTCACTTCAATCCCTGGAAAAATCATGGAGCAGGTCCTCAAGGAATCCATTTTAAGGCACTTGGAAGAGAGGAAGGTGATCAGGAACAGTCAACGCGGATTCACCAAGGGAAAGTCATGCCTGATTGCTTTCTATGAAGAGGTGACTGGCTCTGTGGATGTGGGGAAAGCGGTGGACATGATATACCTTGACTTTAGTAAAGCTTTTGATACGGTCTCTCACAGTATTCTTATCAGTAAGTTAAGGAAGTATGGGTTGGATGAATGGACTATAAAATGGATAGAGAACTGGCTAGAGCATAGGGCTCAACAAGTAGTGATCAATGGCTCCATGTCTATCTGGCAGCCAGTCACAAGCAGAGTGCCCCAGGGGTCGGTCCTGGGGCCGGTTTTGTTCAACATCTTCATCACTGATCTGGAGGATGGGGTAGACTGCACCCTCAGCAAGTTTGCAGATGACACTAAGCTAGGGGGAGTGGTAGATACCCTGGAAGGTAGGGATAGGATACAGAGTGACCTAAACAAACTGGAGGATTGGGCCAAAAGAACTCTGATGAGGTTCAACAAGGACAAGTGCAGAGTCCTGCACTTAGGATGGAAGAATCCCACGCACAGCTACAGACTGGGGACTGACAAGCTAGGCAGCAGTTCTGCAGAAAAGGACCTGGGGGTAACAGTGGATAAAAAGCTGGATATGAGTCAACAGTGTGCCCTGGTTGCCAAGAAGGCTAATAGCATATTGGGCTGCATTAGTAGGAGCATTGCCAGCAGATCACGGGAAGTGATCATTCCCCTCTATTCGGCATTGGTGAGGCCGCATTTGGAGTATTGTGTCCAGTTTTGGGCCCCCCACTACAAAAAGGATGTGGAGAAGTTAGAGAGAGTTCAGCGGAGGGCAACAAAAATGATTAGGGGGCTGGAGCCCAAGACTTATCAGGAGAGGCTGAAGGAACTACGCTTGTTCAGTCTACAGAAGAGAAGAATGAAGGGGGATTTGATAGCAGCCTTTAACTACCTGAAAGGGGATTCCAGGGAGGATGGAGCTAGGCTGTTCTCAGTGGTGGCAGATGACAGAACAAGGAGCAACTCTCTCAAGTTGCAGCGGGGGAGGTCTAGGTTTGACATTAGGAAAAAGTTTTTCACTAGGAGGGTGGTGAAGCACTGGAAAGGGTTACCTAGAGAGGTGGTGGAATCTCCATCTTTAAAGGTTTTTAAGCTGCGGCTTGACAAAACCCTCGCTGGAATTATTTAGCTGAGGTTAGTCCTGCTTTGAGCAGGGGGTTGGACTAGATGACCTCTGAGGTCCCTTCCAACTCTATGATTCTATATCCTGCAGGGGCACTTTTTCCAGGAAGGCCTTCGACGAGGCCTGGGCTCTGGTTGAGTGCGCTGACACAGCTCCTGGAAGCGGCACCTTTGCCCGCTCGTAGCAGGTCCTGATACAGGCGATGATCCAGGTGGAGATGCGCTGGGTGGAAACGTGTGAGCCCTTCATCCGGTCTGCAACAGCCACAAACAGCTGCGTCGACTTCCGGAACGGTCGGGTCCGCTCGATGTAGTAGGCGAGGGCTCGTCTCACATCCAGCAAGTGCCATCTCTGTTCCTCCTCCGAACCGTGTGGTTTAGGAAAAAACACAGGGAGGAAGATATCCTGGTTATAATGAAACTGGGACACCACCTTGGGCAGGAAAGCTGGGTGGGGTCTCAGTCGCACCTTGTCTTTATAAAAGACAGTATAGGGGGGCTCCGAGGTCAAGGCCCTTATCTCGGAGACCCTTCTAGCCGATCTGATGGCCACCAGGAAGGATACCTTCCACAAGAGGATGAGCAGCAGGCACATGTAGCCATGGGCTCGAAAGGGGGTCCTCTCAGCATGGCGAGGACCAGGTTCAGGTCCCAGGGAGGCACTGGGTCATGGACCTGTGGGTACAGCTTCTCCACCTCTTTAAGAAACTGACGGACATGGGGTGTGAGAATAATGACCTCCCTTGCATCGGCTGGTGGAAGGCCAAGATGGCTGCCAGGTGCACCTTTAGGGAGGCCAGTGCTAAACCCTGGAGCTTTAAATGTAGCAGGTAAACCAAGATTGCCTGTATGGGCAAGCAGCTCGGTGGGATTCCCCGGGACTCTGCCCAACAGGTAAACAGCTTCCACTTGGCTTGGTACACAATCTGAGCGGAAGGTTTTCTGCTACCCAACAGAACCTGTTGGACCTGTGCTGAGCAGGCTCTCTCTCCCTCCGTCAGCCAGAGAGTCTCCATGCTGTCAGATGGAAGGAGTCCAGGTCCAGGTGCAGCAGGTGGCCCTGATTCTGGGAGAGCAGGTCGTAACACCTCGGGAGCAGCAGCAGCGAGGCGATGGACAGCTCCATCAGCACGCTGAACCAGTGCTGTTTCGGCCAGGCTGGTGCGATCAATATCATGTCTGCTTTGTCTCTCTTGATCTTCAAGAGGACTTTGGGCAGTAGTGGAATGGGGGGAAACGCGTACATGAGGGTCCCCATCCATTCTATAAGGAACGCGTCGGAAATGGAGCCCGGCTCGCGACCCCGGAGTGAGCAGAACCTCGGGCACTTCTTGTTCTAGGACGACGTAAACAGGTCCAGTTGAGGAACACCCCACTTGTGGAAGATAAAACTTATCACCTCCGGGTGTAGAGACCAATTGTGTTGGGGAAGCAACAGCCTGCTGAGGTGGTCCGCCTCGTTGTTCCTGACCCCCGGGAGGTGAGAGGCAGATATGTGGAAGTCGTGCCTCACCGCAAAGTCCCAAAGTCGAATGGCCTCCTGGCAAAGGGCTGAGGAACGCGCCTCCACCCCCGCCTGTTCACGTAGAACATGGCTGCTGTATTGTCCGTGAGGACTTGCACCATCCTGCCCCTCAGGAATCTGAGGAACACTTTGCAGGCCAGCCGGCCTGCCCTGAGCTCCCGTACGTTGATGTGGAGACTCATCTCCTCCTCTGACCAAAGCCCCTGGGTGCTCAGGTCTGAGCTGACGTGGGCCCCCCATCCCACATCCGAAGCATCTGTGATTAGGGTCACTGAGGGTGCCACGTCCCTTAAGGGGACTCCTTTCAGGACCTCCCCTGGGTCCTTCCACCAAACCAGGGAGGTCAGTACCTGCGCGGGAACTGTGACTATCCTGTTTAAGGAGTGCCTGGCTGGTGCATACACCGCAGCTAACCACGCCTGGAGAGGCCTTAGCTTGAGGCGAGCCAGCCTCACCACATATGTACAGGCCGCCATGTGTCCCAACAGCTGAAGGCAATGCCTGGCTGTCGTCGTGGGGGACCTGTGAAGATCGTCAATTATGTCAGCCATCACCTCGAAATGAGGCTGTGGGAGGAAAGCTCTGGCATGGGTGGCATCCACGGTGGCCCCGATAAAGTCTATGCGCTGCACCAGGGTGAGAATCGATTTCTGCTCGTTGATGAGCAGCCCCAGTCTGGTGCATGTTGCGCAGGTGACTTCCAGGCTGTTCCTCACATGGGCCCTGGACTTGCCCCAGATCAGCCAGTTGTCCAGGTAGGGGAAAATCTGAACCCCTCTGCAACACAGGTAGGCCACCACTACTGCCATACACTTCGTGAACACCCTGGGGATGGACGAAAAGCCAAAGGCTAGGGCCGAGAACTGGTAGTGCGAGCCAGCTACCACAAACGGGAGGAACCTTCTGTGACCAGGAAGGATTGCAATATGGAAGTAAGCATCCTTTAAATCGAGGGCAGTGAACCAATCCCCAGGATCCAGTGCAGAAATGATAGAGGCTAGGGAGACCATATGGAATCTGAGGCGCCTGATAAATCTGTTCAGATGGAGGCGGTCTAAAATGGGCCTCAGGCCCCACTTCGCCTTGGGAATGAGGAAATAACGGGAGTAGAACTCCTTTCCTGTTGGGAAACCTCTTCCACAGCTCCTAGGAGGAGGAGTGAGTTCAACTCCTGTATAAGGAGTTGCTCATGAGAGGGGTCCCTGAAGAGGGATGGGGTAGGGGGAGAGTCTGGGGGGAAGGCCGTGAGCTGAAGGGCATAGCCCCTGTGTACTACACCGAGGACCCAGCGGTCCGAGGTGATGTTCTGCCACTCGGTGTAGTACGGCCTTACTCTGTGGGAGAACAGTAGGGTTGGATCCAATGGGACAGTAAGAGTGCCACCCTCGGATGCACCCTCAAAATTGGCGCTTGTTGTTGCGCCCTTTGGACGGGCCTTGTCGGGAGCCCGTCGAGGACTCTTGGCGGTCCTGTCTGTTAGGCCGCCTATACCGATCCCGACCCCTCCCTCCTGGGTTGAGCGGGTCTGGCAGGCAGTCTCGGGGCAGGCTGCTGGGCTTGTGGCCGAGACAGAAGCCTCGAGGCCTGAGGGGTGTAAAGCCCTAGAGATCTCAACGTGGCCCTGGAATCTTTTAGGGCACGCAGTTTGTCATTAGTCCGTTCAGAAAAGAGGCCAGCACCATCGAAAGGCAAGTCCTGGATGGACTGCTGGACCTCTTGTGATAGTCCCGATGACAAGAGCCAGGAACACCGCCGCATTACAATAGCCGAAGCCATGGCTCTGCTGGCTGTGTCTGCTGCATCGCTGGCTGCTTCTAAAGCTGCCCCAGCCACTGCAGCACCTTCGTCGATAACAGTGGTGAAGTCACCTGCTTGGTCCTGCGGTACTTCCTGTGTGAACCTCTGTAAGGAGGACCAGAGATTCAGGTTATATCTGCCAAGGAGCGCCTGATGATTCACGATCCTCAGCTGCAGGGCCCCCGTGGAATAGACATTGCGGCCGAAAAGGTCTAGTTTTTTGTAGTCCTTGTTCTTGGGGGTATTGCCCTGGGACCCCTGCTTCTCTCGTTGGTTGGCGGCATCAACCACGAGCGTTCCCGAAGCAGGGTGGGAATACAAGTACTCGATCCGCTCCACGGGAACATAGTGCTTTCTTTCGGCGCCCTTGGACGTAAGGGCGACCGATGCAGGGGTTTGCCAGAGGGCCTCGGCCAGCTTCAAGACCCTCTCGTGCACTGGAGGGCAACCCTAGAGGTCCCTGCTGACCCAGAGACACCGAATAGGGGGTGGTCCTCCTCAGATAATTCCTTGAGCTCAAGACTCAGATTACTGGCCACCCTCCTTAGTAGTTCCTGGTAAGCTTTAAAGTCAGGAACTTGTGCCCTACAGTCCCTGGCGGCCGCATCATTGGCAGGAGGAGGAGGATTGTGGGAGGGTCCCTCCCCAGGGTCCGATTCCTCCTCCAAGGAATGGCCCTTGTGTGGCTCGCTCAGAAGTGGGGGGTGCCGGTTGGGCCACTGAAGAGTGAACCAACACTGTACCCTGGCCCATCTGGGTCCCCCAAGACCCCCAGTAAGGCCACTGCCAAGGCACCTGTGGCCACGCCGGTGCCGGTATCGGTGCCGACTAGGATGTCTCCCGATGGTAGGGACCCTGAGCTGCTTGATCGGTGCTTGCATCGACGGCCTTTGTTCACCCTCATTGACGACTGACCCCGAGATGATGAGGAGAAGGATCATCGGTGCAGACGCCTGTGGTGCCAACGGGGTGGGGGTGAGCAGCTGGAGGAGTTGGAAGATGAGCGCCGCCTCCGCACCGAGGTCTTGCGATAGCACTTGGCCCTCGGGGACTGGGAGCGGTGCCGCTTCAGTGCCGTCTCCGACTCCCGAGACAGCGAGCGGGGGTGCGGTGCCATATCCTTCGGCACCGGGATCCTCGCCGGACTACGGTCCGGGGATCGGGACCGGTGCCGCCGTGTCTGTTCCGAAGGTGGACTCCCCGCCAGTGCCAGGGATCCAGACCGGTGCCGAGCGCCTTGGGATTCGGGAACTGGGATCCGCAATGGGTTGCCTGCCAGGTATCTGGCCCCGTGCTGAGCGTGTTCTTTCTCGTCGGACGCCGGGATCCATAACGGGCTGCGTGCCAGGGATCTGGACCGGTGCCGAGCTGGACTCAATGCTGGGGTGCTGGAGCTGGAACTGTGACCCCCACATGAGGCAGAACTGTATCGTTGTCGCTTCTTGCGTGAACCTCTCGACCGCCCTCGGTGCCGCAGTGTCAAGGAGCTCGACGACTCATTAACAGTCACTTATCTAACAGAATGCTATACGAAGGGGATGCTAGTTAGCAAGAGGCAGACATTCCAGGATCCGTCACAGGCGGAAAGAAGGAACCGAGGGCCTGCAGGGTCGGCGGTGCCTTATGTACCACGGCATGAGCGCGGTACTCCAGGCGGTGCCTGAGCCGACCCTACGGGGTCTGCTTAGGGGAAAAAAGTTCCGGGAACCAGTGCACGGGGCACGCACTCACCTATATTGGAATGGATATGAGCAATCACTCGAAGTAGAACTAAACTTTTCTATTTGGCTTGACAAACTGAAATGTTCCAATTCGGGTTAATCCAACCCAGGGCTCCCACATAGCCGGGGGGAAAACACTTTACTGGGGTCCAGAGGCTCTGGGAGGCCCAGCCCAGGCTGTAACCCCCACTACCATGAGGAAAAAATTATGCATGGCTCATTAGACTATGTATGGGATGAGGGACTGTGATGTGTGTGGGGGAGGGGGCCCAAGTTACAAATTTGCACTGGGCCCGAAAAAATTATGCTTGGGCCCTGACCCAACCCAAAGCAAAACATTTCACTAGGATTTTCTCAAAGGAAAACTGAAATTTCAAAATCTAAAGTTTCTGCTGAAAAATTTCAGTGTTGTCTAAATTACCTTTTCTGTTGAAAAAAAACCATTTTGACAAAATATTCCTGACTAACTCCAATAATAAATGAGAGTTACGAAACCAATGGATAAATGAGGCTTTCACAGGACTTTTTCTTTGCAAGGATTTTTATAATAAAGGAACTGGAATGTGCCACCACGTTCAAACAAAAAGCTGGACAGTCACTCCCAAAATATCCATTTTAAGAGACCAGTTTTATCTTCTCCGTTTTATTGAACCCTTCCATAGACTTAAAATACACTGAAATCTACACTAAAGACCATTTCTGTTAGACAACCGTCATCTCAAAGAACCATTTTAGCATATGCAAAGCTTCTCCTAATGGAATAGCTGATTGTTGCTGATCTTGACTGCTCACTTAAAGACTGATTTCAGTACCCTTACTGTTTTTCTTCAAGTATTTTCAGTTCACCTATTAGACTAATTTCATGCTTCACAGAAATCTGCTAGGAATTCCAGGCTTGATTCTGAGTTCTCTTAAACTGATTCTATACTGGTGTCAGTCAATTGACTTTAGTAGAGGTATGCTTGAGTTACATCAGGCCTTAATAACACCATTTTCATAACTACAAAGATTGCACATTCAGTAAAACATGGTACAGCTAATCGATTTTTCTCACTATCAAGTTTTTTTTATTTTAATAAAATTTCAACATTAAAATAGAAATTTGATTATACAACTTAAAGTAGAAAAAAATATGAAAAAAGGTATGTGAAAAGGAGCTCAATATCCCAAAAATTAAATATCCACATGTATAAAATGTAAAGTCTCTTCGAAGTGTAAGCCATTTTAAAGTATCACCCCCAATAACCAAATTCATTTATTTTGTGAGCACATAAGTAAATTTTTAAATTCCTCGTATATACATAATCACCACTTGCTTTCCCTTGAAAGAAAAGGGAATTGTACAACCTGAAACTCACATGTTGCCAAATAGAAATTAGGCGGGGAGAGGGGTGGAAAATCAAGCATGTGGCTGAAGATGTAGCATGATTAGGCCCTATAATGCTGAAAAGAATAATTAATCTCTATGAAAGAATTCTACCTCTTAAAAGAACAGAGCGAGTATATGTAATACATGGTGGACTTAAGGTCAACTACAAGACAGGGTCAAATGGTAGAAACTCCCATTGATTTCAGTGAAGCAGGGGTTTCACCCCTATTTTTAAGCTTTAAAATACTCTGCAAGACAATTTTCCTTTAACCAAATAATACTTTTTTTCTATTCTGCTACGTCGTCCCCCCCACCTTGTCTGTCTCATCTATTTAGATTGTAAGTGATCTGGAGGCTGGTATTGTCTCTTACTATGTGTTTTCTGCAAGGTCTGATTCCCAATTCATTTGGGACTTTAGACATGACAGCAATACAATAATAAATGATTAATAGACTACTATTAACTAATGAAAATGGTTACATATAGGAAAGGTCCTTGCTATTATCCAGTCTATGTGCATGTGAAGGCAGGAGTGGTCCCTGCATAATGAAACAATTCAGATTTTACATCCAGCATTATAAATATCATGGCATCATTGTCCTTCTCTCTCATGCCAAGTAATAAATAAATACATTTTCTTTATATCAACTTTCTGTTTAATAAGTGCCCACACTCTAGGTAAATGTAGTGAATTCAACTATTTCAAAAAAATCTTTCAAAGGTTTAGGTGTTGAGTATTAAAGTTCTGGGGAACCGAATAGTCTTAATTTTAAATCCCTGGCATAAACACACACACATTTTCTAGAATGCATATACGTTGATTTAAAAACCGGAGAGACTTAATCATTTTGATTCCTATAAAAATCAACTGCCTGGACTAAGTTACTAAGTTCGATAGCGTGTGCATGAAACAGCAAGAAATGCAGATGATTGAAAGATCAGTACTAGAGTCTTTGGTGGTTGAGTACACAGTCCTTTTACCATTAACCAGGAGTTTAAAGAAAGTTAATGTACACCTTGCCCACCTCCTTGAGCCCATTTTTCTTACAGAGGCAGTTTTCAAGCATTTCTCTTGTGGAGAGGAAGCTGTCAGTGTTCAAGACGAACTGCCACAGAGCATTCTCACCTGACAGGTGATTTTTTCGTTTCTCCTTGTTTATGCTGTCTAGCATGACTCCTCTGATATCCTTAGGCTTCCCCGGCACACCAAACATTATAAGTAGGCCCAGGCAGTCTTGCCCCACCAGTGTGCAGAACTCTTCCAGCTTTTCAAACCTGCTTTTGTTTTTGAAAAGTTGGTCTGCTAATGTGGGTTCCTCAGTGGGCCCAGTTTCATTGTGGAGGAGCTCAGCCATCTGCAAAGACTGCACAGCGATCTGAAGTTTGATCTGTTTGTTGGCTCCAGATAAAGTCCAGATCCAGTCGACCCCAAGCAGCAAAGACTGTTGCTTTGTCATCTTGTTGGTCATGATACGTTCCTCCACTCCTTTTTCAACACAGAAACTGAGGAAGTTAACCAAAAAGATTTCATTTAAAGTATCCATGGCTGGGCGGAATTTGCTCTGAGGATCTTCAAATCCAAGGTATTCTTTCAGCTTTTGAGATGCATGGACTACTCCTTGGCTGAATACCTCGCTTATAATGAGAATGTCAGCCTTGTTCTTCTCGTTATATTCCTGTGATAATTTCTGGCCCATTTTCTCTGCAAAAAAGATACTCCCCACATGCAGAAGGCTCTGCAGTAGCTTCTTTTTCTCTCAGTGAAAGCTGCGTGGTCACTGGGTTAAGTCATGCCTTTAAATATGCATAATGTTCACCCATTGCTTTCCAGATAAAAGTCATACCAATAGCAGAGCTATGCTATGCAAACAGGTTACAGTTCCGGAAAGGCAGATATGAATTCTTCTGGGCGTGCTCTCATCCAGCTCAATACGAGAAACCAGCTGAACAGGTTGGATAGCTTTCACACAAAATATCAGTTTTTCGGTGTGCATTACTCTCACTTTACACCTTTATAGTTAATTTCAGCACCAGTTTAACTTACTGTATCCTTTTCTGTTTTTAAAACCACTACAAAGAAGCCATTCTAGGGAGACTGGATGGGGATATGGAGCCTTTCATATTGGGAACACTGGTTCAAATTTAGCTCAGGGCAGCAGACACCAAACTTCATTGCCATCTGACAGTTCCTCTGTGGGCTGTGTGAAATGAGTGGGTGGTCTCCGGAGCATTGTTAGTGGACACTTGTCCATTTTGCAAAATTTGCCAGCAATAACCCTCACTCAGGACAGAGGCCAAGGAAAGAATGAACCTGGAAAAGACAGTTACTAACCTTCTGTAACTACTGTTCGTCGAGATGTGTTGTTTATGTCCATTCCAAGTAGGTGTGCATGCGCCGCATGCAGAGTCGCCGGAAGGTTTTTTCCCCTTAGTGGTATCTGTTGGGTCAGCTCTGGAGCCCCCTGGAGTTGTACCTTCGTGGGGCCCTATATAGGGCTCTGCCGACCCTCCACCACTTCAGTTCCTTCTTGCCAGCAGATTCCGACAGAGGGGTACGCGGGTGGGTCTTGGAATGGGCAACATGAGCAACACATCTTGAAGAACAACAGTTACAGAAGGTTAGTAACCGTCTTTCCTTTTTCAAGTGCTTGCTCATGTTGATTTCAAGTAGGTGACTCCCAAGCAGCCCTGTAGGAGGAGGGGTTGGAGTTCAAAGGACTACAGACTGCAGCACTGCCCTACCAACTGCCATGTTGTCTCTGGCTTGATGAGTAAAGCCATAACGCACCGCAAAGATGTGGGTAGATGACCACGTTACAGCCTTACCGATGTCCTGGATTGGGACCTGATCTAGGAAAGCTGTTGAGAACTCCTGGGCCCTTGTGGAATGGGCTGTCAACGCTGGGGCTGGCACCTTTGCTAGGTTGTAATAGGCCTTGATACATGACATGATCCATGATGAGATTCTTTGAGATGAGATCAGGAGGCCCTTCATCCTGGTAGCTACTGCTACAAAGAGTTGAAGTGTTTTTCTAAACAGTTTAAAAGTTCTTTCTATATAGAGAGCCAATGCCCCCCATAATGTCCAGTGAATGAAGCTTCTGCTCTCAGCTGTTGGTGTTCAGTTTTGAGTAGAAAACCGGAAGAAATGTCCTGGTTCGAATGGAACTGAGACACTACCTTTGGAAGGAAGGTTGGGTGCGGGTGCAAACAAACCTCGTCTTTGAAGACGACCGTATAAGGAGGCTTGGATGTGAGGGTCTTAAGTTCTGAAACTCTTCTAGCTGAAGTGATGACCACTAGGAAGGCTACCTTCCATGATAGGTATAGGAGCGAGCATGTTGCTAATGGCTCAAACGGTGGTTTCATTAATGTTGATAGCACCAGGTTAAGGATCCATTGGGGAACCAGCTGACGTGTCTGAGGAAATAACCTGCCAAGGCCCTTGAAGTGACATACTGCATGGTTTGCAAAAAAAAAAATCAAATGGCCTGCTACCCAAGGTTGAAAGGCTGAGATTGCTGCCAAGTGGACCTTGATGATACTGAAAGTCCATGATGTTTCAGAGGTAAACAGGTAGTCCAAGATAATAGGTATGGATGACAGTTCGGGAGAAGTGCCTTTCTGCGTGGACCAGCTAGAGAATCTCTTTCATTTGGTCAGGTAGGTAGCTCTATTAGAGGGTTTTCTACTATCCAGGAAGATCTCCCTGACCTGGTCTGAACATTTCATCTCCTGGGAGTTTAACCATGGAGCTTCCATGCTGTAAAGTGGAGGGATTGTAAATTTGGGTGGCAAAGACAGCCGTGACCCTAAGTAATCAAGTCTGGTACTAGCGGAAGCCTGATGGGAATCTCCACCGAGAGGTTGAGAAGCATGATATACTTGTGCTGGTGCAGCCAAACCAGGGCTACCAAGATTATTGCATATCCTTCTTTCCTGACCTACAGAAGGACCTTGTGAACCAGAGGTATCAGAAGGAATGTGTAGAACAGATGCCCTGTCCAGGGCATGAAGAATGCATCCATGACTGACCTTGGACTGTGGTTCTGGAATTAGTAGAACTGTGTGCACTTCCTGTTGGATTTTGTGGTGAATCCCTCATTTCCAGAAGATGTCATTCTCTGCATCTGGACGAAGGGACAACTTGTGTGTGGGTATCAACCTGCTGAGGTAGTCCGTTAGCACATTCTGAGACCCCGGCAGGTAAGCCTCTAGATTAATCGCATGAGCTATGCAAAAGTGTCATGGGTCGAGGGCTTCCTGGCACAGGGGAAAAGAGTGAGCTCCACCCTGTCTGTTTATATAGAATATCACTGTTGTATTGTCTGTTCTTATCAAAACGCATTTGCCTTCCAGGTGGGTACTGAAGGCTTGACAGGCGAGGCATACCACTCTTAGCTCTCTCATACTGATGTGGGTAGAAAGATCTTCCCAAAACCAAAGCCCTTGAGTCCTAATGCGCTCTAGATGAGCACCCCAACCTGTCTCTGAAGTGTCAGTTACTAAGGTCATGGTGGGAGACAGGGAAGTGAAGGGGACTCCTGCACAGACTGATCACGCATCTAGACAATAGTGGAGTGTTTTCAACATGGATGGCAAGATTGATAATAATCTGTCAATACAATCCTGAGCTGGGTGGTAGATTGAGGCCAGCCATGTCTATAGGGGCTTGAGACACAGTCTGGCATGTTGGCCTTCATAAGCGCATGCTGCTAGGTGGCCCAAGGGTCTCTCACAGTTTCTGGCTGTGGTAATGGGGTGCTGTTTCCATTCCTCTATGATGAAGCATATGACACGGAATTGTGAGTTCAGAATGTAGGCCCTGGCCTGGTCTGAATCTAGGACTGCCCCTATGAATTCTATCCTCTGGGTAGGAGTCAGGATTGACTTCTGCACATTGATCAGGAGGCCTTATCTGGCAAATGTTAAGCTAATGAATGTTATGTCCTCTTCCACCTGCCCCTGGAGCGGCCTTTGATTATCCAATCATCCAAGCACAGATAAACCTGTATCTTCCACTTTATGAGGAATGTGGCCACAACCGTCATGCTCTTTGTGACCACTCGGAGCTGTAGAGGGGCCGACCGGAAGTACTGTGAATTGGTAATAGGACCAGTAGACTACGAAACCGAGGAACCTTCTGTGCCTTATGATAATTGACATGTGGAAGTACACACGCTTAAAGTTGAGGGCAGCATATCAATCTCCAGATCCAGAGAGGGAATAATCGATGCCAAGGAGACCATGCAGAATCTCAACTTCTTCATGAATCTACTGAGGTTTTGCAATTCCAGAATAGGTCTGAGACTACTCTTGGCTTTTGGATTAGGAAGTATTGGGAATAGAATCCCTTTCCCTTTAGCTCCCAAGAAACCTCTTCCACTGTCCCTATCTTTAGGAGCTCTTGCACTTCTTGAATCAAAAGTTGCTCGTGAAAGTGGTCCCTGAAGAGGGATGGAGAGGGTGTAGGATGTTAGCGTGGTAGGGAACTGAATTGGATAGAGTATCCCAGTTATACTGTGCGTAGCACACAGCTGTCTGATGTGATCTGGGCCCACATATGGTAGAAGTGGGATATGCAGTTTAAAAACAAAAGATGTGGAGATTGTTTCAACTGGCCTGCCCCATGGCTGGAGGAAGCCCGAGAAGGTTTCCTTCTGTAGTTCCTGACTCTTCTGTGGCTAAAGTCCTATCTTTGATGTGGCTGATAAAAATGAGGCAGTAATTGAGGCTTAAAATGCCTCTTTTGGGATGCTGGAGTATGTAGGCAAAGGGACTTGAGGGTAGCCCAAGAGTCCTTGACACTATGTAGCTTTGAGTCAGTCTGATCAGAAAACAAGGACTGACCCTCGAAAGGAATAGTCTGTTGGACCTGCTGAGGGTGGCCCGAGGCCTGCAGCCAAGAGCTGTGGCACATCATTACTTCAACGGCCATGCAATGGGCTGCTGCATCTGCCACATTGAGGGCCCTTTGCTGCAATGTCTTCACAATCACTTCGTCCTCCTCCACTAGGACTGTGAATTCCTTCTTGGAGTCAGGAGGGATGGATTCTGTGAACTTCAGCATAGACCCCCAGGTGCTGAAAGAGTACCTGCTCAACACGGCTGCTGGTTCACCACACAGAGGTGGAGATTCCCAGTGGAATACACCTTCCTCCCAAACAAGCCCATCTTTATTGCCTCCTTTGCGTTGGGCATAGGGCCTTGGTTCCCCTGCCTCTCCCTCTCATTTGCTGCCATGACTACCCAAAGATTCCAGAAGGGGATGGGTATAGAGGCACTCGTAGTCCTTAGACAGGACAAAGTATTTCCTCTCCACCTTTTT
This sequence comes from Emydura macquarii macquarii, assembly GCF_026122565.2. NCBI lineage: Eukaryota > Metazoa > Chordata > Testudines > Chelidae > Emydura > Emydura macquarii. The sequence continues at coordinate 8,513,053 of NW_027132342.1, read as the reverse complement.
GGCAGTCAGGGGAATGGAGGCTGGGGTCTGCCACACTGCCTTCATGGATTGTTGAACTGTCTTTATGAGAGGCAGGGCTATCCTGGTTGGTCCTGACGGGGTTAAAATATTCATCATTGGGTCCTCCCTCCCTTTGGAGACCTCCTCGACCTGGAGCCCCAGATTTTGGGCAACTCTACGAAGGAGTTCCTGGTAGGCCCTACTGTCCTTCACTGCTGGTGCCGGTGAAGAGCCAGCAACTGCTTTGTTTGGCAAAGAGGGTGATGATTCCCTTACTGGGGAGGTCTCCAGACCCTCTGTGCCCAAGGGATTCCACAGTACTGGTTGTTCAAGTTCGGTGCTGGGATCGGCGACATCTGACTCAGTGATGTGGCTGCTGTCATATTCGGTGCTGGAGTCAGTGTCAAACCTGGGAATGGTCTCTGCCCAGGGCTACTGGTATCTGCTCCCAGATGCCATCAAGAGAGAACGTCCAGAGACCGCCTGAGCTTGGTGAAAAGCCAAAGGGGTCCAGAAGAGTCACTGGGCCAGGATCTGCCATTTGGTTCGCCATGGGATGGAGAAGGGGTGAGTGGTCTCCAGACTCTGGTACCTCCCTCTCTCCTGGTGCTGACTCCGCCCAGAGGTGTATGACTCTGTCTCTGAGTTGGATCCTTAGCGTTTGCTCCTTGGAGAACAAGGTGATCCAGTGCCCTTCAGTGCCGGCAAAGGGTGCCAGGATGATGGTTGATGGGGCATTATCATGGGCTTCCCCTTAGAGGGTATCACATGCTTCCTCGGCACTGGGACCGACCTCTGCCTCTGCTGCTCTTTCACTAGTCTGCTTTCGATCAGCTCCCTGGCAGCCTTGAAAGTCTCTGGAGTGGAGGGGGGTAAGGTCGTAGGCACCAGATTCAATGCACCCCTCTCCCTGGCTGGAGGCTATGGTATTGTGGCAGTGGTGGCCTGGCACGGGTTGCACTCCACTTGTGTTCTTATGCCCTGATCGTTTGGGAATTGGTGAGTGACCACTGTCTGTTTTCCTTTGGTTCTTCTTTAGAATAGGGGAACAAGAGTGGTGTCGTGCTCTTGAGGCATCCCTTGCTGCTAAAGACCCATGGCAGTGCAGAGGGTCTCTTGAACCAGATTTCTTCCTCGGCACCGAATCTCACATCGACACCAGAGAGCACTGGATTGAGGTTGACGTGTTGGGCACCGGTTTCGACGGGCTCAGAGATGGTCGGAGGGCTGCCTCCATGAGGATAAGCATTAACGTCATTGATTACATCACAACGTCATTGATTACATCACAACGTAATCACAATGTACATCACAACGTACATCACAACGTCATTGATTACATCACAACGTAATTGTTATTGATGTAATCAATGATGGGCTAATCCTGTGGTTTTCAATGGGGTACACATACCCCTAGGAGTACACAAACTGTCATCAGGGGGTAGGCGAGAAAAATCCTGTACTAGCGGACAACACATTTTATTTAGTAAGACTTGGCAATCTAATCATAGGTATATTATTCACCTATCTCAGATGGTGAAACACAGTAGACTACGTTATGTGGAAAGGAGTATGCAGTCTAAAAAGTTTGAAAAAGAACAGTTACTTACCTCATAACTGTTGTTTTTTGAGACTCCCGGATCCACAACAGTGGGTGGAGACCCTTTCTAGGCTAACTCCAGCTTCTCTGAAGCTCTCTTAGCCGAATTCAGCGCCAGTGAACACTTCCTCTCTGAGGGTGCCGTCTTTTTTGGCACCGGGGATGACGAACGATGCCGTGGGACCGCCAACGCCAGCGGAGTGCTTTTCAACAAGGCCGCAGTACTCAGTCCTGAGTCCGATCTCGGCTCCGACGCCGGTCTGAGCGCTGCTTCAATCAGAAGGGCCTTGAGTCTTATATCTCGGTCCTTCTTGGTTCTCGGGCAAAAGCTCTTACAAATTTTGCACTTCAGGGAGAGGTGGGCTTCCCCCAAGCACTTCAGACAGCTCTGATGTGGGTTGCTCAGTGGCATTACAAGAAGCACAGGGCTTGAATCCTGGGAACCGGGGCATGCCCCAACCCTGGGAGCTTCCTTAGTTGTGAACCTAGTTAACTATTAACAACTTTCTAGAATTTTGAAACTATATACACTGGTACTAAATAGATAGAAAACCACTAGGAGGACGGAGACTTGCGAAAGCAAGAGAGTTGTTCCAGCACCGTCACGGGTGGTAAGAAGGAACTGAGAGGAAGGGGGCCGGCAGCACTATATATGCAAGTGCATATGTGCGCCGCTGCAGAGGGCGCTAGATCCATCCCTACGGGTACCGCTAGGGGACAAACTTCGAGCACTGGTGCGTGTGGCGCACACACACATCTACATTCAGAATGGACATGAGCAAGCACTCGAAGAAGAACCAGTGGGCTAATCTCAAAAGGCTTGGTTTGGATAAGCACCGTAGATAGCTCAAGGACCCCTTCTGCCCATCATTTTAAATAAACATACAGAAAAATTTTATTTATTGTATTCTAGCTTCCGTTGTTCATTCTCCTCCATTTCCTGAGAGAGGGGCTGGAACAGGGAATGCACTGCCACAGACTACCTATATCAGTGTTTCTCAACATTTTAAGAAGCAAGTATCCCCTAACTTCTGAACATTTTAATAAGTACCCCAACACTCAATTTTCCATGGGATTTTATATTTACAGACTAATGTGAGCCATATGTTGGAAGAAGGGCTGAGTATATAAGACTGTGATATGACAGATGTCAGATCTAGTGTGGGTAGGATTACCACCTTTACACCAGGGGTGCACAACCCAACTATGTACCTAGGCTAGAGGTGATGTTGGCCAAAGCTACGAGGCTTTAAGCGGCATGCCAATGCTGCGGAATATAAAGCGCCGTGCCAAATTTTTTTGCCATAGATTTGAGAGGAGGAAGGGGTGAGAGAGAGACAGGGAAGGAGGGCGAGAGAGAGAGACAGGAAAAGAGGCAACTGGTAAAATCTGGGGCTGTCATAGAGCAGTGAAATTGACAAGTTTTCTGGGCACTGGGCTTTGAGTCAGGGAGGGGGGCCTGCCACCCAGGAGGTGGGCGACTGCCACCCAATCCGAGCTGAGGCAGAGGAGTTTTCTGTGCTGGCTGGGACCCAGGGATGTGGGCAGGCAGCTGCTGCCCATCTTCAACCAGGGTGCTGGAAGTTGTACCTCGGCTTGGAGCCGGGGTGTGGGTGGCTGTCACTCAGCTGTGAGCCCAGCTCATGAGACGCAGGAGGCTGCCACTGGGCTCCCACCTGGGAGCTGGGACCTGGCAGGAAGTGGGGGGCTGCTGCCCGCCTCCCCCAGAAGCTGGTGGCTGCTGCCTGCCTCCCAGCTGAGAGCTGTGACCTGGCGGGAAGCAGGGGGCTGTGATCTGGCGGGAAGTGTGCTGCTGCCACCAGGCTTCCCCAAAAGTCAGCAGCTGCCACCCTGCCTCCCCTTCTCTGCCTGTGTCTTGCATACCCCTAGGGATACGCGTACCACAGGTTGAGAAACTATGACCTATATGCCCTTGGGCAAGTCACTTAACCTATCTGTGCCTCTGTTTCCCAACTGCAAAACCAGATTTTGTGAAGCTTAACTACTGTTTGCAAAGCACTTTGAAATTCTCTATGCAAAAATGCCAAATGTCATTTCACTCTTTACAGTGTAAATCCACTATGGCAAGGTATCAAGAGATCAATGAGTCAACTAACGTGGTTTTGAGAGATCATTATTGAACAACCCAAGAACAGAGCGCAGAGCCTTTTCATTACATTTCTGCCATCAGGCTGAGCTGGTTTACGTCTTGCTCTCAGAAATAAAACACAAGATCCCTTGGGCTAGCCGGTTCTTTGATTTCTAATGGGACCTTACAAATGGGATGGATGAACAAACATATAACCACTGGGATTCTGTTTGGCTTTTTTTTTTTTTTTTAAATGATGGGAACAGAACTTTCCAGAAAATTAATTTGAAAAGTATTCTAAGATCTATTGAAACTATGAAGACAGACACACACTTGAGATACTGTTTTAAAAATGCAAAAGCCCAGAAGTATTTGGCATTTTCCAACTGACTTTATTTGCTTTTACACAGCAATACATATTAGTTTATGTTGCCCTCTTTACACACAAAAATTGAAATATAAAAAAGTGTGTGTTTGTTTTAACTGTCTGACTTTATTTTAACATTTATATTACTCTCTCCATAAAATAATCAAAAAGTTCAGATGACAAGGTAGCTTGGACAGGATGGCCTTTTTCCAACCAGTAAACTGTCAAAAAGAATGATTTTGAATAGATCTCTGTTCACATTCAAATTAAAAACAAATGAATATCTAAACCTGTCAATAGGCTTATTGATAGGGCTGGATAAAAAAAAGCTTTCTGTGAATATTTGTTTCAATATTTCAATATGTATGTTTGTAACCCTCTTGGGATCCCTTTCTGGGAATATTTTAGCTATTGTGTTTACTTCCAAGAAAAATTTGCAAAAGTGTGAATTTTAAGCAAATATTGGTTCCTAAGGGCAGGGACCCATATCTTCTTGTGTTTTTGCAGTGCCTAGCACAACAGGACCCAGATCCTGAATGGGCCTGGTTGGGCACTACTTCAATACAAAGAATAATTATGTTGCTGAATATTCACAAAAAGCAAACTTCAAAATGACTATCACAAGTATTCATACTGGAAACATGATTCTAAGAGTTACACTTAGCCAGTCAGGGAACCATATGACTTATCTGTCCTATCAAAATAGCTCAAATGTCAAATCATCACAAGGAATTGCTGATGAACAAGCTATAGACCAAGAATTATTTGCAGAAACGATTCTGTCAGTAATTTTGAATGATGAATACAAAATTCATTATGAATTATTGGCCTGGCACCTGTTAGTAAAGAATGAATAACAGAGTTCAATGTAATACATAACATAATTGGGTCTACTGAATTTATTGTAGTTATAAATAAATATAAACCTAGGCTGCACATCCTTTAAAGAACCAGACTGATAACAGTTCATACGGGTTATACCGCTAAATATCAGAAAAAGTCTTCAGTCCCTCCCAGCAAATTGTAGAAGCCCACATTAAAACTCTTGAAAACGTCTTGATTGCCTTTCCAACTTCTGTAACAAAACTTCGACAGAAATTGCCATAAGCCTGGCATTGTTCATATAAGCAATTTATGTAGAACAGTGTCCCTCCCAACGCTTGTAACAAGAACTATGATGAAAAGTATGATGAAACCCTTCTGTTAAAGCGAAACAACACAGTAATTTAATTACTCTAGCTGCAGTTTTTCTTTACAAACAATGAAGCATCATGCCGTTGTGCTACAATACATGCAACATTAACACCCTAACAATCATTATTTTTACAGACAAAGAGCTAGAGTTTTTTGGCAAGAATTATCATGTTCTATAAAACATGTGACAAAGGATTTTCACCGACTAGTTAGAATTTTAGAAACCTGATTATTTCAAAGCAAAAAAGAGTTGTGCTTTACAGAGGCATAAATATTAGGCAATGTGTGTTTTGGCATTGACTTATTTTTGAGGCAAAATCCTACCTTAGGTTTAACACTGTGAAATTATTCATTTCCTATATGTTTACATAACTTTTGCAACTATACAAGCCATCCTATTGGAAATACAACACAAAAACATCCTTCCCCACACTGAGCATTCCTCAGTTTCAAGCTGTAAATTTTCCAGAATATTTAAAAAAACCTAAAACCTTATTTTAAAACTATAACTGCTAATTGGTGGGGGGGAGGAGGAGAACATGGGGGAGGACAAAAATAAAAGAAATCTCAGATATTATAGAGTTAGAAATGATGCAAGCAGACCTACATTTCACAATAGCTTCATCCCAAACATAAGAATGTTGACAACACTAAGCAAAACTTTAAAACATAAGGAAGCAAACAGTTCAAAGATCAGTCTGACTTTTCCAGTAACCAGCTGGTTTGCAAACTGGGATCATCCCTTTTTAAAAAAAAAAAAAAATTGAACCTTTCACCACTTTATGTCACAAAATAAAACTTCTGCTTTACATGCACTTCATATAATATTTTTTTAATATAAAACAGTATAAAAATAAGACAGCAACAGTCAAGCGTTACCTTGAGTTTTGAACAGGGCATTGGCTCCTGCAGGCCTACACTGGATACTACAGGAAAGACCTGGTACTTACTTTGGACAAATCCATTAAAATAGGACACCAGTGATATCTTTTTTTTCACCTGAAAGCCACAGTGAATGCTGATGCAGGTTATCTACAAGTTGAATATTCTACTTAATGTTTCATGTTATTTGAAAAACAGTACATTTCACTACATGAATAAGCATGAAGAGCATCATGGTAACAAATTTTAAATGCAATACTTTGAAATATGTGTCACAGGTTTGTACATTAAATATAATAAAATCAATTATACTACCACTAACCAGTGTCTGGTTGGTTTATTTTTTATGGCAACTTAAGAATAGGCACCTTTTCTCCTTATCCACCCAAAAATATCACTTCTAACAAACAGAAGCAAGAGCAATGGTAATGTACATGATCTGCTGCCCATCACATATAACGATGATGTTTCTAGCATGTAAAACTGAATTCTTGATTGGTATTTGGCGGTTACTGTCACACATTTGAATCTTCATCTGTTATACTGGTGCTGGGAGAACGAGTAGCAAAGTCTTTAAACATTTCATCTTCTTTTAACATGTGCTGCAACAAAAACAAAGAATTAACACACAGACGCTCACAAAATTAAGAACTCAGAATTGTCTATTCTCAGGAAAATACAATGGAATTGTAGTGAATCCTCTGGTGAAGTGATTGGCCCCAGGCCTCTGCTACATCCAGTGCATGCTGGGTGCAGATGACAGTAGAGAACCATTTGCAGTTCACTGATCCTGGGGCTGTTTTGGTACAGAATGGTGCAGGATTGCTCTATAGTATTCCTGGCTGGCTCTGGCCCATAAAGGGACATCTACCAGCCAGGGATTGCCAGAGCACAGTGGCCACACTCTTCTTTCCCACCCGGATTGCTCCTACACCACTAGTGATGTAGGAGTGAGCTACAGGAGGCTCTACACACTCCCTGGGGACTCCTCCCCACCAGGGGAACCTTCAGCTGGGGTATCTGGCTATTGTCTAGCCCCTTTGCCATATGGTGCAAAAGGACTTGATTTAGGTTCAGGTTGGAGCCCATTATTTTACAGAAAACTAAACCAAACCAAATGACAGATCTGACATTCTTTGTGGAGATTCGCTATAATCAGAACTTTGATTTGCACAATAATTCTGGATTTTTCAGTCTACTTAGGTATAGATGGCGTTTCACAATATCAAAACTAACTTTCAGCAAGTTCCACGATAGACTGAAACCTGCCCAAAGCAACTATTCAAAGGACTGAAAAAAATCAGCTCCTCAACACTGAAGGCTTGCTCAGAGTGAAGCAGAGTTGTACTCAACATGCTGGTCAATCTCTTAATACAGGAGGCTGGCTAAGGTTTTGTACTATGCTCAAAACATGGATATTTTACTTCTATTTTAGTAATATTTTTAAAGCTTACTGTCAAGTTGTTGATGCCTTCAGAGAATGCTCCTATTTGCCTCACTGTCCCTTCTGAATCTTCCATCTACAAGAAACAGGGTCACAGGAAAAATATAATTTACGCTAATCTGTGGTGGTGATTAAATAAATTCATTAAACAACAAACATGCTACATTATGGCATATGTGATAAGACAACCTGGGGGAGTAAGTTTTGGGCATTGTGGAAAAGGTTACTTATGCCAAATTAAGGTCCAAGTTTTATGCGTAAGTAGTTCGTATGGACTTGTGTCAGGAACTATATTTTTTGGCAGTACCAGGGTGTTCCAGGACTGCTACTGATAAGGAGTTAAACAAGCCAAGACAAACAGCACTGAAACAGTAAGGGTATGCCATTCAAACGCAACAATACAATCACAGAATCTAAACAGCAAAAGCTGGTTTCACCTGCTCCAATCTATCCAAATCGTCGTCATCATACACTCGGATATCCAAGCCAGGCTTAAATCCTTTCTTAGACCCACTTCCAGATGCCTGTCCCAGTTCCATCGGGCACACATACTCTTCCACATCATCCTGCTTCTTCTTCCTCAGACTTCCAAAATTGCTGAAGGCAAGCTTCTTTGGCTTAAAAAGTTGGAAAAAATCATCATGAAATAAGGAACTCAGTAATTTACGCACGCTTGGATTCACTAAAACCTTTATTCTTGCATCATCTATTTAACTGCAAGCGCATAATGGAGGCTCAGATCCAACAGCTCTCCTAAACACATTGGCCTGAATATTTCAAACTTCACTACAATCTCAGCCTGGAAGAAACAGATCCTCATTGTTCTTATTTGTGTACCAGCAGCACCTTGAGGTTCACAACTGAGATCAGGGTCCCATTGTGTTAAACACTGAGCACACACAGAGTGTGAGACTGTCTCTGTCCCAAACGGCTTACAATTGTATATGGTCAGGGCAAAAGGCAGGAGAAAGGAAGTATTATCTTCATTTATAGTTGGGAAACTAAGGCACAGAGAGATCACACAAGGTCTCTCAGAAAATCTGTGGCTGAGCCAGGAACTGACTGATTATCCTCCCATTCTAAAAAGCACTTGCCCCTGAGCAGGGATTTGAATTTTGGGATCTCAGATTAAAAGCCCAATACTCTACTAACTGAGCTAGCTTTCCTCCCTTCTCCCCCACAAGGCCTTAGGGAACAATACTCTGATCGCTTGGAAAACCACAACATGTCTAGCAAAGCGGCAGTTGGCTACTTAAAATGAGCACACACAACCACTGGACAGTCAAGTCTTGACCTACCTTCACTTTGGCAGTAGCAGTTAAAAGGACATAGTCTGGAGATTCCATGGCTTCCCGCTTTTGGTGTTGGGCATCCTGACCAATCAGTAAATTGAAATGGGTTGCCAAATGGCGTCTCAGCAGCGTCTTGTTTGGTGGGATGTTCAGCAACTGTGCCATGGTTTCCACATTAAAACGAGGTTCCAGGACCTATGAACCAGACCATGGAGATTCAAACTGAAATCAACACCCTTTGATTAGGCCCTGGCAATGACAGCAGCCAGGCACTTTTGAGGTTTCGTAACCATTTTTAGGGGAAATGTACCACAAAAGAGTTAACATCTGATGGGTTTAGAAAATGTTACTCCTGTGGTTTTACAGAGTTCTCACTGGAAACGAACCAGTAAGCATGAGAAAGCAATAGACTGAGCCACCATCATGTTTAAAATATGCATTCATTTACGGCAAAAGATGTTCCCACCACCCCCTTTTAAAAAAGTATATATATATGTCACTGCGATGGGATGAATGAAGAGAGAGAGATGGAGAGATCCCTTCATAAACTGATAATGATATGCTCGTGTGTAATTTTCATTTCCATTTTAAGGTTGGATACTTTATTTAAGCTTAACAGCAATGATAATGGAAAGTGAACAGGCATACAATGGAAGTGTTCTGTGTGGCGTGCTTCTCAAAGAGCAAAGCGAAGTTCTGCATTCTATAATCAGTTTCGATATAAGAATCGTATCTACCAGCCTAGTTATTTACATTGCTCTTTTGATTGTGGAATCTGAGCCAGCAGAGATTAATATTACTATAAGAAGATGATTTCTACTAATGACAGTGCCTGAAATCCAGAAGGGTCCCAACATACTTTATGAAGTGATGTACAAATTATACACAGGAATCAAAATATTCACCTAATGCAGAAGCACATCCAGCTTTTTAACAGCACACAGCAACACTATAGAACAGTTTGGGGCAAGAAGTGGAGAATGCCTTATCTAAATGGGAATGCAAGGGAAAATAGTTACCGAAATGGCCAACACGCTAGGGTTTATAAAGTTCCTAACAACAAGGAGCTTACTGAAGAGGACAGCCCAATGTACAGACTGAAGTGAAAAGGAGGTTGATAAAATGGCAAAACTTAGTTAACACTTGATTTTAGCCATAGTTAGTTTTAAAACAATCTGAACTCTCTCATAAGTGAAAAACTAAAACCCTTACCATAAGTCCACCATGCACACCGCTTCCTCTCAAATTAGGTGCATATTCTGCTAGGTCAACTGAGCGTAACCACTCCATGACCCGGTGATTGGTCCACTGAGTAACCTCTGATGGAGCGATGTTATTCTGTAAACAGGAATAGGGGAAGCCATGAGGATTTCTTAGTTCCTTTAATTCAGTCCCTCTCTTCCCTTAACTTTAACCAACCTTCCACTCTCAAATGCATAACACTTTTCTTTTTGATTGGTACTTTGTGGCATTTCATACCATCAAACTTGAGATGTGCCTAGGAGCTGGGGCTAGAGGCAGAGCTGGCGTGGGAGCAGAGGAGAAGGTGGAGGGGTGCTGGGGTAGGGGCAGAGCTGGGTGGGGCCCGTGGGGACTGGCCCAGGCCCTGCCACACACCCCCTCTGCATCCCCTTAAGGGGGGGGCGTGCCCCACAGTTTGGGGACCAGTAGCCTAGACCAAAATCCCAGATCCAACCCCTCCCCCCTAAATAGTGGGAAATTTCAAATCAGATCTAATGTTTATGGGTCCAGCCCATGTCTTCATTAGAGATACTGTACTAGGAGGCACCCTATAATGTTCCTGACAAGTTGAACAGATGTCCTTCTCCACCCTCTCTGACTGCTGTCTCTTGTTCATCATCCATATCTCCGAGTCCGGTATTTCAAGATCATTTATAAATGTGTGTTGAACAGGCTGATGGCACTCCTGTTGAAATGTGGAGATAACGAAAGCTACCTCCTGCTCCTGTGAATGTTATGATGAATCTTGAACCACAGTTCAGGTGGCCTTATCTTAGTTTCATAATTCCATTTCAAGAACAAGCTGACTTTAAGACAAACACAGCTACAGCAGTAGCCCAAGATAATATTTGATTATGAGGTTCAACCCATTTTAGAAGGTAAATATTGAGAAGTCTTTATGAAATCTGTAGTTAACAAGGCTTCAGAGGAACGGTGCACCCAATACAAGACAATTAGTAGCTTGCACTGTTGTCCTTAAAATAGCATAACAGAATATATTCCAGAAACAGTCAGTCAGAAACTAAAGACAGAGATTTGACAAGAGAAAGTGACTCAATGAGCTGGTGTAAGGAGAAGAAAAGGAGCCAGAGTTCCAGATAGGTAAGGCACAACATGAAAGTTGAAGGAAGAGAACAAGATAAGGGACAGAGAAGAGCTGGAATAGGCAGCAGTCAATGCTGGGGGTGAGTAAACCAAGAATTACTTGTAAGGAAAGCCAGTGGATTACTCCCCATAATTTATCCTTCACTTAAAACTGGTTACCTCGTCAGACGGCCTCCTGCGCAGACAATTGGGTTCAAAGTTATTTATCCTCAGGACCTGAATGGCTCTTTTAATGCTCAGATGGTGGAGGACACTAACAACTTTCAAGGAGAGCAAGTCATCCTGTGAAAAATGAAAAAGGTGTGAAAACACACACACACACTTTTGGAATCTATACTAAAGTATCCCCTGAAAAGATAGGTTTAGGTGTCTGCCCACAGTGACCCATTCAAGAAACGCTGGGATAGCTTCTCCCTCTGATAATTTTGAAGGATAAAAAAATAATTTGTGCCAGACGAGAGCCCTGCCTCCCCCCTACATTTCCCAGAATTGTGTCCACCAGCTATTGTGCGACTTCCTCCCAAAGAGCACAGAAGCTAGTGCAAAGGATTCTGGGAAACGATTAGGAGAGAGAGTGCCATAACCTGTCATCACTGAAGCAACCAGCAACAATGTAACTTTCTGAATACAGGATATCAAACTCATTTTAAATTTTAATCCAGCCTAGGCATGAGCTTTCTCATGGCAAAAAAAGAAAAAATGAAAAATCCATCCATAGTGCTAAGATGAAAACACGAGAGTCCCCACGAAGAGAGAGGCACCTCCTATAGTAAAATAAAGAAACAGTCATACTGGTCTCAAGCCTACAGTAGCTGAGAAATGTTTTTCAGGTGCTTCTGATAAGGAACTGGATGGTCAAGTGACTGACAACAAGACCACTAACTCACCGGGGAGGAAAAATGCTACTACATAAAGGCTGGTGAGAGGTCTGTGTGAAATGATTTGGTGGCTGCAGGCACCTGTAAAGCCAAGGTGAATTAAATCATTAAAACCACCTGTGATGGGCACTTAAACCCTGCACTGACAGAGCCCTGCCTCTGTGAATTATGCATGGTAGGGAGGAACTTTGAACGGGGGAAGCTGCAATCAGCAAGGGGGAAGCCCTGAGAAGGGAGTGACTGGAGAGCTCCTGCAACAGCAGGAGGAATCGTCACACCAGAAGCCTCTCAGCTGGGCGAGGAGTCCATCAACTCCCAGAAGTAAGCCCAACAGGGAGGGGGCAACTCAGCTACCCAGTTATCAGGACTCCAGGCACCCCTGAAGTAAGGTGATGCTGCTGACTTTTTTTGCCTTGTTATTGAGCCCCCACCCCAGCGGGGCTTGGTTTGTGCTGACCTGAACTTTTGCCTACCCTGCCCCCTCCCCTGAAGTGAAGTAAACAGGCCCACAAGGGCGGGGCCACCACCAGGACTACAGGTATGTCTAAACGGAGATAAACCACCCGTGGTTGGCCAGTTGACTTGGGTTTGTAGGGCCAAAAAATTGCTTGTAGATGTTGAGGCTGAGGCTGGAGCCCAGTTCCTGGGACCCTGCAAGGGTGGAGGGTCCCAAAGCTAAAGCTCCAGCCGAAGCCCAAATGTCTACGCAGCAATTTTTAAGCCCCGCAGCCCGAGGCAGCTGACCTGGGCCAGCTGCGGCTGTGCTGCAGGACTTTTACCTGCTGTAGATGTACCCTATGGGCCCGTACAAGGCCAGATCTGTGGTAGAAACTGGGTGTGGTGAGCAGCCACAGCCAAGCTAGGGTAGCAAACCAGAAAGACTCCTTTTACACTTCCATCAAAAGTGGCATCCTATTATCAGTCTCACAAAGACACAAAGGTCTGAATGGGATGAGAGTGAGTTACCACCTCACCTCCAGGTCATGGTTGAGGCACATGCTACCTATTTGGTGAAGAAAGAGAAGATTTAATTCTCCGGGACTGTCAACGTGGCACCTTTCACATGAGCTCTGAACTCACGCTTTATACAATGCCTCTCATCAGGAAGGTGAAGGAAAAATGACAGCGGCTCATATCCTTCTAAGTACAATACAGTCCTTCCTGCACATGGTCAGTGACACAATTGAAAGGAGGTTATGCTGTCTCTTCACTATAGTTTTGATATACATTTTAATCTCAATGACAAATAAACTCAAGGTTTAAAGCCACTCTGCAACTACAATAGCAGACTACATGCACTAACTTTGCTTTGACCTCATGCAGCTTTCCCTCACATCATCTCAAAATCTCAGGATTTTTTCAAACCTAGATACAGCTAATAACCAGACAGATAAAGCTTTTTATTACTACTTCCAGAGCAAAGAAATGATATATTTTCATTTGCTCAAGTACATATCAAAACATGTCCACCTTCTGGATCATTCAGTGAATAGGGATGCACCCAGAATTTTTAATCCTGTTTATTTTTCAGGGATGTTTGTGGCTGTTACTCAGTTGCAGACCCAGATTTATTCAGTGTGAAAGATCACACTTGGCTTTTCCACATCTGTTTTCACTTCAGCATCTAACCTCAGAAGATTCACACATCAGGAAAAGAACAATATATATATATATATATATATATATATATATCTCCCCCCCCCCCACACACACACATGCTTTGTTAAAACTGAGGTGTATGTGAGATGCTTAGCCAAATTTTACAGCTCTCACAGCTACTGTATTTTCAAACAAATGTCTTAATAAAAATACCTTTACAGTCACATACCACATTTCACTCTGAAGGATCCTAAATTACATTACCAATATTATAAATATTAAATGCAAAAGCTACATTATTGCAATATTTTTGCATAGTTAAGAACTCAAAATCAGGAGATGTCTAAGTTAATGCTGCACATTCAACCAGAACTGTGCCATGAAACAATGTTTATTTAGTTGAAGTCTCAAAGTCTAAATCACAAAGTTTAATTCATTGGTGGTGTAAGTAGATGCAACTCTACTGCCTTCAATGGATTTAGACATACTTATCAGACTTACTGATAGGCAATCTGGCTTCACACATTTCAGTGCTATTTACATTAAATTAATACTAGAGTTCAGATTGTGTTCTAACTTCCATTCTAACCACTGTATGTCCAGGGAACTATAAGAAAATGTCATGGAAAATCCAGTAGTTCACAGAGGTTTATGCATATATTTTCTTTGGTTTCACGTTGCAGCATTTTCCACAAAACCCCCTTAGATCCTGAAAAAAATGTTGCTTTGAATTTCAGGCTCAAATTACTCCAAAAAAACCAACATGAAACTTCACTAAAATTGCTCAGCTTCACCTGGTTCCATGTCAAAGTCATACAAAACTTAGATTTTTACATGGTTTAAAACATAAAACCCCTAAAATCTGGTCAGGTGAATTCAAAATGAACTCAGGTTCACTCACGTTTCACCAGCTTTAGCTTTAGCGAATTTTATGATGAAAGTGGCCTAAATTTTGAGTTTGAATTTCTTGTTTGAGTTTGAACCAAGTGAGTTTCAAAATGAAATTTAAAAACCACATGACTTTGCAGACATCTCTATTTACAGTTAATTATTTAGAATAATTCAGTTATTACAATTCATTAGGTCCCTGAGCATGGTTCGGACTTTGCCTAAAACACAGTAATGGATTTAAAAGTAGGAAGGTACAGTCCCTGCTACACACATCTCCTTCTTTCTCTTTACACGTAAATTACACTGGTTTTAAATGCCAAATGGTGCAAATAGATTATACTTCTTTATAATCAACTTTCAACCCCTGTGTAATTTATACCATTGTTTAAGTCACTGCTGAACTGATCACAGCCTTCTATGGGACCTGCTGGCCAGAGAGTTTTCAACAGAGGCTTAAAAAGTAGGAGCAAATCAGGTCTTAAAAGTATGTATTCTATTTTATATTAATGGCCCAAACACAAAAAAAGAAGGCAAATTCAGAAAAATATGCTATGTAAACAGAGTATTTAGCACATTTTTTTCAAAATTTACATGAGGCAGACAGCTAACTCACACTGGGTAAAATTCACCACAAAATTCACCATGGCCCACAGTTCTAAAGGTACCTAAAGAAGCTGATAGGTGCCTACTGGGATTGACAAAAGCACCTAAATGAGTAAAGCGCCAAGACCCTATTGATTTCAATGGGAATTAGGCACCTAACCTGCTTCAGTGCTTTTGAAAATCCCACTCTGCATCTTTAGGTGCCTTAATACCTACATAAATTTGGCTGTACCACAATTTCCCTTGATTTAAGAGCACTTAAGGGCTTATGTGGGATCACAGGCATTGTGCTGAACCTCTGCACAAGAGCGAATTTCATTGCATGCGTGTCCTTTTCTTTTTCCTCTGCAATAGTTCATATGAATTTGAAAAAGCAAACCCAGCGGTATGTACAATCGTCATTATTTATCAACTGCCAAAACGGAACATGTAGCTCCGTGTTTGTACTGTAAATAAGTTAATATGGGAAGATCCTAGTCTGTGCTAGTGTACAGAATGCACAAAGAATGTACAAACAATACTTTGTCAGGAGATGGTAACATTTAGCATGGTCATGGTACAAGATATTAGAAAATACTTTTGTGGCTGATTTCTTTTTTTTTTTTTTTTTTAAATACATATTGTATATGATCCTCAATTTCCATTCAAATCTGTAGGAAAGAACAGAGCCTTGCCTCCTCAATTGCATTATGCCTTATCTGGCCTTCAAACAAAACACTCTGAGCCAACTTCACTCATGGTGTTGTAAGGCGGGAGACCTAGATCAGAAGTTGGTCTGATATATTTTAAAAATACCACCTGAATTATATAAAACTTAGTCTTTATTGTTAATAATCATAGTTTAAAGATTAAAGGAAACTGCGCTGATTTTCCTACCCTAGTCATCCAAACAGTAACAATATACTGAACATTTAAGATTAAATTTCTTAGAGAGAAGAATGATGTCCCTCTACTTGAAATAGTTAATATGAATTTGAACAAAGGCCCAATTTTCAGTAGGTGGATGGATGCTAAAGATGTGACTACAAAATTTACACACACAAAATGTGTCTGCAAACACTGCACACTTGCATTTGAAAATCATGCAATTTTGTGTGCAAATGAAATAGGCACAAGGTTACCCCATTTACACATATACATTTATACACACAATTCTCAAATTTTCAGGCACAATGGAGATGAGTGAGTACATTTTGCAAGTTACTTTACATTATTATCTTTGAAAACTTGGCCCTTAAAATATTCTATATTAGTGATAACCTGTGAACCAATCACATATGTAGTACTATTTGGATTTATATCTTCTGCAGGATGTAGATTTTAGAAGGCAGCATACCACTGAATACACTTAAAAACGTCTGAAATTCCAATACAAGATATTTGCACACAACATTGTGGGAGGACACACACGGACAATTACAGTATGCTTTTACATAAATATTTGATTTCAAAACTCATTTCAAACGGTGGGAAATTTCTAACATGCTGATATTTATTAAACACTACTCTGCTATTATTCAGCATATTTGTAGAAAAGATTTTTGGAAAATTCAACAATTTTAATATTACCTGCAGAAAATCCCACAAGGCAAATAAGCTGTTTTTCTGTTGAACAGTTTTATTACGATAGATTTTGTAAAAGCAAATAAGGTTAATCTTCTAAATTTGCTCATTTAAGTGAACTATAGTTATCTTCCTTATAATAGAGCTATTTACTATGGGGAAAATTCATCCCTGTATAGAAGGCTAGCACAAGACTTATCACCATTTAAGTCCCCTCTTAAACCCTCAGAATTTGGCCTAAGTCATGCATAGGCATTCTGCTGGCCTTCTGCACGTGGGAGAATATTACTCTATGTAGTTACTACAGAGATGATAAATAATAAGGAAAAAGCCTACTGATTTCCATTTTCTGAGTGCATGGTAAAATAAACTTTAGTTTGGTAATACTTTTGGAATCACCATGATACACAGCAGGAAGAGCAAGTTTCTTTAGGTTACTGAGGTCTGGTCTACACTGCCGCGCTATGTCAACATGTACTTACGTCTTCACGACGCTACATCGATGGCAGAGTGTCTCCTGTTGATCTGCCTTCCGCCTTTCTGGGAGGTGGACTAATTCAGTGGATGGGAGACCTGCTCAATCAATGCTGCTGCATTGTAGACATGCGGCATCAATTGAACAGGTCTGTGTAGACTCGCTCAGTTGATGGGAGAGTGCTCTCCGGTTGACTCAATTAGCCCACTTCCACGAAAGGTGGAAGGCAGCGTCAATGGGAGACTTCCTCCTGTAGACGTAGTGTCGTGAAGACGCCGCACTGTGCAGACCTAAGTACGTTAACATGAGATACACTAGTTACGTTATGGAAATAGCATATCTCCCATCGACCCAGTGTGGCAGTGTAGCCCAGACCCGAGTCTCCAATTTACCACCTAGAACTGTGTTATTCTGTACAAAACAAACAAACAAACAAACAAACAAAAAAAAACCCAACAAACAAAAACAACCAAAACCAAGAACACAAAAAAATGCCAGAAAACAGCCTGCTGTTTACTTACAACACTCATGTAATGGAGCATTCGACCATCCACCCTTCCTTCATCAAATTGAGTCTTATACTGGGGAAGTCCAATGTCATCCAACCACCCTAAGAAAAACACGTACTACTAAGTCAAAAACCTTTAGACTAATGACAGTTATGTATCTAGCCAGCACTCTCCATGTTATCATTACTCTCAGGTATTCATAGAAACTTGAATTATCCAGGACCCTTAACCCCCTTGCCCCTATCTTAGGGTACGTTTATACTGTACATTCCTTACAGCAGCATGTAGATTACATATGCAGCACCCCCCGACATGGGTATAAACAGCCATGTGGATGGTGAGGCACTGCTTAAGTGAGTAAAGACATGCCTGAACCCTTAGGGTATGTGCCCTATGTGGTTCTCTACATGCCCAAGCAGTGCCTCCCCCTTTATACTGCCACTTTTAGCAGTGGAGTCCCGCTGGCAGGGATTTTCCTTACCTCAGGGAAAGGCTCTGCAGCAGATAAAGGCCCTGACAGTAGGGAGAGGTTCCGGCAGCTACCCGCTGCTGGAGCCTCTCCCCACCACAGGGAGCTGCCGGAGCCTCTCTAGGGAAGGCTCCAGCTGCTCCCTGTGGCGGGGAAATGTACCAACAGCAGGGAGCTGCCAGATCCTTTCGCCGCCACAGTGAAAGATTCTGGCAGCAGGGGAAGGCTCCAGCATGTCTCAGCTGCCTTCCCCCCGACAGAGCCGTGTACTGCCATGTTTAACTACAAACAACATCAGGACACCTAGGGAGGTGTGGAATTCCATCCTTACAGGTTTTTAAGCTGAGGCTTGACAAATCCCTGACTGGGATGATATAGCTGAGGTTAGTCCTGCTTTGAGCAGGGGGTTGGACTAGATGACCTTCTAAGGTCCTTCCAACTCTAATATTCTATGATTCTATGATTCTATGAGGACACAGCCTGATGTTCACTGCTGCTCAGAGCTATGCACAGCCTACACGCTGCTGCCAGTAGTGCGCAGTGTAGACCTACTTTTAGAACGCACAGATGCTATTATATTAAAGTGCAATGAATCTTACTGGTAACCCAGTTGTAATCCAGTTTTCCATGATTGTTTTCTTCTTCCGACCCCAGTGCCTGAAGAGCGAGCTGAAGTTTCTTCCGATGCAGTGGATGCTTTATTCCAAGTTCCTGTGAAGACAAAGAAACCAAAGCACTTAATTTCTAGCTCAGCAGCACATGGATTTTATGTTGTCTACACAGAATCAAAATGTAAAAATAACCAACATCCATTTTACCCAACCCACAAACTAACACAGAAACTCCAACACTACAGGCTAATTTTGCCCGCCCACCCACCCACCCACACAGAGCAGTTGCTGTTGAAATTAACAAATTGTATGCTCACATGTATCTGAGGACAGATCTGGTCAGGTGTCTAAATTTAGATATACAAATCCATAATGAGGCATCTATATGAACATACCTTGATGTTTGTTGAGCACCCACCACACCCCAAGATGCCAATGGGAGTGCAACTGCTCAGCACTTCTGAAAAATTAGGCCACTTATTTACGTGCCTAACGGATTTAGATGCCTCGTCCCTTTGGTGATTGCTAGCCCCAGTATTCTTATGTGGGGCAAAAACAGCCTGCTCACTAAATTGTGATGGTATTCAGCATCATATTTTAAGGGATAATATACTTATCTACCTACCTACCTCAGATTTAGGCAGATAAGGCTGCGAGGTTTAGTTAGTTGTTAGCTATAAAGTACTTTGAAAACATGAAATGCTACATAAATGCTAAGGAATAAGTGCTTCCAAAGGCATAGGATATTCCTTCCCAATACTGTGGCAAGTGCAGCTGTCACAGGAACTCTTCAAACAGTTTTTCGTTGTTTAACTAATCACTGATATCAAACATAAACCTGGGGGCATCTGTAGGCTAGAGTGGCTATTATGACCATATACATTTTTGATTTAAAAATAAACTGTTTTTCGATGTTGCATTATACTGTATAACCACCACTTTGAATAGCAGCTTTGAACTAACCCAGGACTACTTAAGGAAGTGGATGCCTTATTTGTTTATAACAGCAAACAAAGCTAAAAATTCAGTAGAGCCAGACTCGTGACTGAAGTAAACTATGAGAAATGCTGTGGGTCCAAAGCAGGAAAAGAATTAACTTTTCCTCATCTGAATGTTATTGAAAAACTGTGGCTTGGACAATTTAAATTTAGAAGTTATATAAATTGAGGGCCTGGTTCTCCAGTGTCTTGCATCTTGTATGCCCCACCACTTTGTACAGTAGTGAATGACAGCACAACCAGACCAGAATAATAGCTTTTTACATTCACCTTGCATCGGTGTAAATAAAGGCACAAGGTGAAAGACAATGGAGAATCAGGACCACAAATCAATGGTATTGTAACAAGTGATTACCTTATTTGAATGTATTTTTAAATGTAACATATGGAAGAGTTAGTTGATGTGCCAATGTTTATGGCAGCTAAATTGTACATTTAATTACTTCTTTTATTATGGAACATTAAAATTCATACTAAAGTTAGGCACAAAACAATTTGTTTTGTATTACTAAAGATAATGTATTCTAAAGATTCACTTGCTGGGCTTTTCGATTTTAATTGCTGCATCTCACAGCCCTGACTTACACACACACAAAATGTACACCAATGCTTAACATTTATCACAGTATAAATATTGTTCTGACATTTCTTACCTTTTCCAGATCCTGCTGAGAAGCTTGCAAGAGAGTCTGCCCAGACAGTATCCAGTGTTTGCCATGATTCATGTATGAACCTAAACCCTGGCCCTGGAGCCAGTTGCAAACTTGCTCCTTTGTCCATTTAGCAAATGGCATATCCAGGTCACTAAAGCAGAAGAAAAATTAAAAATAAAAACAAAAACATTACAAGGAAAAACTATTACAACTTCATAGTGTTTTTGAGAGCCGAAACCATACACAGCAAAAGATGTGTGCCTGTGTTATTTAGACAGTAAGCCATTTGGGAGAAGGTATGTCTACTGCTCTGAGTCTATACAATGCCTAGAAAATGGGGCCCTAATCTCAGTTGTTGAGTTCGAGGCACTACTATAATAAACATGATGTGGAATCAAAGAATTAATCATAAAATTGATTAATAGAATGCCTGGTCTGAAACTGGTCATAGAAGGGCTGGCCTGAAGTTGTAGCCTGAAACTGAAATAGAAGCCCCAGGCTAAACCATTAACAGAATGCCTCAACTGAAAGTAGGATAAAGATGTTAAAATCCCACAAGAGGTCTCTGAACCACACCCCAGATACAAGTTCTCTGTTATAAGCCTGAAGCCTTTTGAAGTCTGTGAACAGACTTGACCTGTTTTGATAAGTACCAGTACCTGCCCCCCTTTGTCTTACTGGCCCCATAGACACTCACTCCATAAAAATTAGCATCTAAACAGGTATTGTGTAACCACCCATCTTCAGGTGTTAGCCAGGGTCCCTGAAAACTACATTGTATACTCAAGTGACTCCTTGGGCATTCCTGTGAGGGCGTCTGGTGTGCCCCACTGGGCATTGTGATTGATTAACAGTTTATATGCAACAGGAAAGACAAATTCCACTATACGATCAACATGTAAATGAACCTAAGCAACCCCTATATAAAGTCTTTTGTGTCTGGTAGCCAGGTGAAGTACATTTGCCCAGCATCCAGACATGCTGCTTGACTTCCCTATAGCCACCTGGGTTTTCCCTATGGCTATAGTATTCCCCATAGCTCTGGTTAGCTGATTGTGTGTGTCACAATTAAAGCTGCACCTGATCCAACTCTAAAATGTAGCAGTGTGATTTTTTTTCCACGACAATGATGATGATGTTTATTATTCATCATCATAATCTGTGCACTCCAGGCTGGCTAAAACTTCAAAATCCAACTGAAATATTTTATTTACTTAAAATAACTGAAGATACTCCAGTGACCTACCTTATAATGAAAGGAACTTTCACAGCGTCTGAGTTGACCGAGGCCTTGATCATGCCTGAAATCCATGTGATGGGACTGACATGTGCACCCCAGTACAGCTGCATTCACTTCAGTGTATCTCCATATAGGCAGATCCTGAGCCCATTCACCTGACAGTCCCACTACAGTCAACGGGATTGCACTCAGGGGCAAGATTCAGCCCATGTGAATCTCACGGCAGGACTGTGGGCCATACTTAGGCCTTGTCTACACTTCAAAAATAAGTCAACATATATTATGTTGACTTACGGCCACTGCAGTAATTACTACGGTGGCTGACATCCACACTACCCTCCTTCGGTCGGTGGAGTGTGTCCTCACCAGGAGCACTTCCTCTGACCTAAGAGGGGCAGTGTGAGGGGAGCTGCGCGACCGGTCTCTCAGCTTCCTGCCGGGAACCCCACAGGCCGACTTTTGTTGACAAAAACTCTTTAATGTACTAAGGGCTGGTCTACACTAATTTCCTGACCATCCTCTGAAGGAGGGCAACGTCCCAAAGAGCCAGGGCTTGCCTGTTGCCTTTTGCTAGCAATGCTAATGTTACTCTAACTTCACTTTTGCAAAGCACAATTCCTCTTAATACAGTAGTAAAATGAAAGCCTACAAAGGCAAATTGAAGTGGAAAACCACTGCATGTTCTGGTTCAGTGCAGTTCCTCTTACTTGTTAGACTGTCCAAGATCTCGAGACCAGCCCAGTCTTGGTCCTGCAGTCGCTCTTGTCCCTCCTCTTTTGAACTCCACCTCAGACATATCATCCGGGTTAAATGTGGTAGACTGGCTTCTTTTAAGTCTAAGTAAAGAAGGCAAAGCACATTTAAAATTCTTTGCATCACATATGATAACCAGGAATAAATCCCTTTATTGTCCCAACCACAGAATACACTGTGGAATTTTGAAATAACCTGCAATACATTTTGCACCTTTTCATCTGCACTAAGCTCAATTAGGTCTATTTTTAAAACTGGGAGAGTCTAGACCAGAGCTACTTGGTTGGAGGAAGAGGAAAGAAAGATGAGAAGCTGAGGACAAAGAAATAAGATTGAGAGACTAAAAAGCCACAAATATATGCCAGATGTGGCAGTGACTTTGTGATAAGGATAACTATTTACTAGGAACTGTGTTGAGACCACTAAGTGAATCCACATAGGCCACCAAAGAGATTTCAAATAGGAATGACTATGTCATGTCCAGCTTGAGCTGCATTTCTGGTGACCTAGATATGAAAGGTTATGTATCATTAGCAATCCCCTCTAATGATGCAGCCCTACATGACGTTCACTTTTCCTTTTCCTTTTAAAAAAACACCAAACGGACAAAAAACTAACCTTCCAAATAGTTTCTTGATTCCTCTGGCCTTCTTCTTGGAGTCCGGAGAAGACGGAGACATCTGCCCACCATCAGTTTCTTTCGGCCGAGGGGGCAAACCAGCTAGGTCCAAATGATCTGCAGATCCCTTTTCTGTTTCGGCTATTACAAAACAAACCCCAGTAGAACTTCATCTGGCAGTACTTCATCTGTATTTCATATTATGAGCACATTTCTGAATTCTGTAATTACTCCTGCTGCAATTACTGTGAATCATCAATTTAAGAAGACGGAGAGCCAAAGGAGTTAAAATGTATTCCTTTCTGTGGTCTATTGTTTGAAAACTGGTAGCACTCAATACCATCAATAGCATTCATTAAGTACATTGCACCAAAAGAGGGCAAGACCCTTTATGAATGATTGATAAATTAAAGCCTTACGTAACTCTGCCAGGGAAGCATTATTTCCCCCCATTTTACAGACAGATACACTGAGGCACAAGGAAGCCTTGCAGAAATCCAGTGGCACAGCAGGATTACCCTAACCACTATAAAGCATTTCCACCCTAGCGTTGTTGATAAAAAAATGCCATTTCTGATTTGATCCTCATCTAGCAAGATCTATCAACAGCCAACTCCTTCTGACTCAAAAATGCAATCGGGAAAAGCGGGCCTTCCGCTTCTGCACATAGTGGAATATTTTTCTCCTTTACAGACAGTTACCATGAACTTTGGGTTGTGTCCTGACTAAAAAGCCATTGCTTCTTATTTAATAGAGACAGGACGGCTACATCTAACATCCACCACTGCACTGGGAAACAACATGTTACCCTCCAGGATGGAAATCTTACATCTTTATCCTGTATTTGTCTACAGAGACTTCATATCCAGCCCAGGTAAACCTGAGGACTACTCAAGAAAGTATTTGGTAACCAAAATTATAAAATGAAAAGTAAACAATAGAGAAACAGATGATTAAATAAATTGCAGAATCTAATATTCTACTTAAGCAGAGATGTGCCAGCAAGTGCCATACAGCTGTGGGCAAACAAATGATGAAGAGTTTATTTACATCACTTATTTGCTAATGGAAGCTTAAAACAAAATCATAGAAGAGTGAATATAAATCTACTGCCTGAGTCTGTTAAGGTGAAACAGCCATTGCCAAAATGTAGGCCCTAGAGTACACAGAGCAGTTTGTGGCCATCTTTATCTTTAATATGGATGGGCAGCTACAGGCACCATTATTTCTTTTAAAAAATAAACCCTTTATTGCCTTTCAAGAGAAAACAATGTTCAGTGAAGCAACTGCAAGTCATTTGGGTCAAGATGAAGCATGGTATGCTGGGACTTGCAGTTTAAGACCTCAGAGTTAATGATGAAGGTGGATGACATTTGCTCCAATTAATGCAAGTTCGGCATGGCCCTGTGGCTCCTGGCAACTCGCCAGCGTGGCCCTTAATTGGACAAAGTTTTGATGCCCTAGGGGTCCCATGTTAGCAATATCTTATATCAATTTTATATCAATATTTTATAGCAATGAAGAGAAGCAACTATATCATTTATTTTAACATGTGCTTTCTGACCACTTCACCTCTACTGTTGGGTGAATGAGGTCTTCTCTGTTGGAGGATAGATCTACGGTATAGGTAGGGTATTTTAGAAAGGAATCTAACTTAGGAAAAAACACATTTAAGCAGCATGCTTGTTGGGGAATATCAGAACATGGTTGAATGAATCAGAAGCAGAGGTTTGTGGGTACTAGAATGCCTGCTCACTGTATCTCCTTCTCTGAAATAATCCTTCAGAATAGCTGTTTTATGAAAGAGACGTTTGGAAATTTGGAACACTAATGAGAAATAAGGAGATTAGCTCTGTTTCTGTCATGTCTTAGGACCATATTCACCTTTAGTTACCATAACTGATTTAGGGTTACATGGGTATACATAAAGGCAAAACATTCCATTCCGATTCCTATACTGCCATTGTCACCAGCATAGCTGAGTACCTGCCAGAACTACCAGACTATTGTTTGTCATGTGTGGTTCTTTCTCCCTTACGTTTATTACATTCATTATTTGGGAAAGAGGACTTGTGTATCCCTCCCCTCAGTGCCACCTCAATTAAAGCATTACAAATACTTCCAAAATTCATGTTGCATTACCTGTTAGCACCTTCCAGAAGCACTGAGTTGGATGACAACACAAAGAGATGATGATCCGACTAATAACCAAGTCATTATGATAAAGTGAGCAGAACATGTGGCTAGGCCTCTGTAGATTACACACACTTCTACAATTACCACCCATTCTCTACCTTCATTTTTGCCTTGATGGGTAACCTTTGTGTTTGGAGGTTCATTAACCTTTGCAAGCCTACCCACAACATGTCTCATTAGTACTGGTTATCATGAAACAATGCAGCAGACTTTTAGTAGTAGGCCAGCGTTCCAGAGAAAATTTGTTTTAGTGTTGTATAAAAGTTTCAACATAGAGATCTTGTTTCTAGTTTTGTTTTAAACGTGCATGGCCATAACCAGCTGTTAGCAGCAATCATGACAGAGCACTGGTACAGGCAGACATGCAGGACTACTATACCTAAAGTAGGTGCACTTGCACTTCGACTGCGATCTTCAGATATCCAAACAATGCACATAACCACACGCAGCACAATGGGAGAGAACACGCAGAATGACAAGGTAAAACACACATCAAAATTTACACTGGCAAAATATAAGAAAGGGGAGAAAAGTAAAACAGACACATGCACCACACACAGCACTGAATTCACACAAAGATTAGGATTACTGATAACTGTTAATCCCTTCCTCACCAAAAAGTAATATAGCAAAGTTATATATTAATGAGAGTAAAACATCCTGATGATTTCAGTCAGCATTTGAGCACAAGAAAATAATAGATTGCATGTGTAATAATAGTTGTGCCTGTGCCTCACAATACCCCTGTGAGGGATACAAGTATTATTGACTAGTTTTCCAGATGGATACACTGAAACATACACAATGTAAGTGAGTTTCTCAAATTGACAAAGCAAATCCAAAGCAGAGCAAGGAACAGAATCCAGGCTCCCACTCCTCTACTCTACTCTGACCCCGCTGTTTTCAGATAAGAAGGATTATTTTAAAATTGCAATTTGTTACATTGTAGCTGTCATATGAAGAAATGGGCACAAAAACATCTTAACGGGACGAAACAACTGGTCTAACAATGGATAATAAATCTGTTTCATGTAGGCCAATCAATTTTCATAACATATATGGGAGAGGAAGACATGGGTCCTATATAACGAGGCTGTGGGTAAATTAACTCCCTGGGGCAAGGTATCAGAAAGACCATAAAGTGGAAGTCTTTTCTTCTGGACAAGGAGGCAGAAATCCCTTTAAACTTCTGAAGGATGGAGGTTTTTCACCGCTCCTCTCCCAGGGGGAAAATTAAAATTCTGGGTGGATGTATCTCAGGTGCACACATTCTACAAACACTTTTAATAATAGATGGAAGACGACTTGAGTAGAGGTGCTATTGTAGGTATAATATTGGATTGTGGTAACAACACTGCCCTTGTGATAAGACTAAGATCTGGAGCAGAGGTTGGGGTGGAAGAAAAATGCCTATGAGCTGCTGTGTTTCAGTAAGAAAATTGCTGCTTTAAAACTGCTGCATGCTACAGAGTCAGAGCATAAAGGCCAGGGCCAGGGTTGGACTGAACTCGTATGCAATAGCAATAGCACAGCACTTTTTTTGTGCAGCCATAAGTGTCTCCATACAGCCTTTGGGTCAGACCGTGGCTGGCCCTGCCCCTGTTTATGATAGCTACAACACGCATAAAAAGAAACCCTCATCTCTTATTAAGAACTCCTATTCAAAATACCCTGGAGACGCTTTCAGGAGCACGATACCTACCCAAATTAGGTGCACTCGCTGTCCTCTTGGTATTTTTTATCTTGAAAAAGCCTCGTCCGAATGAAGATCTGGCTTTCCGGGAACCAAAACTATCCTCATCACTGGTGCCACTATGGCTTGGGGATTTTGGAGGGAGGGTTCCACCTTTGTTACCTTCCACGGGAGCTTTAGTCTAATTAGTCAGGGAAACAAAACTTTTGAACTCAATATTATTGCACTATAAAATACCTTTGAATTGTGCACCATCAATTTTGAAAGGTAATTTGGAAATAAAGGTAGTATTTTCACTGTAAAATAGACTATAGCATGCATATACTGACTCTGGATTAAATAAGCAAGATCTTCAGTTAAACGTGTTCAGGACTCAGTTATATTTATTATCTCTTCAACAGTAGCATTTCTGTACTAAAATGTTTCAGATCTTGCAAAAGTGGTACTTTAAAAGAATAAATTGAACACACATTCACACAGGGCTTGGTCCTGTGAAGTCCTGAGCTCCCTCATCTCCCACTGATAGAAGTTTCTGGAAAAAAGGAGGAAGAACAAGCACCTTATGACTGGCCAGTTCTCTGCAGATTGCCAGAAAGTCTCCATGGACCATCAGCGGTTTGCAAGAGCAGAGTATGAAAACCACTGGACTAGTAGCCTATTTCCATTGTCCAATGGAGAGAAATGGAAGCAGCTAGTAAGCAGCATAAGCGGTGACACATAAATTAGATTTGTATAATTCTGGCAGTTTTGATAATCTAAAATAATTGTAAAATAAATAAGCATCTTTCTTTTTATTTATTCTGGGTTTTTGAAACAGTTTTTAACCTCCCATGGTCTCTTACTGATTAGCTAAGTAAACACAGTAAAGTCTCAAACATAAGAATTCTCTTTTTGCTGAAAAATCACAGCTTTAGAAGTGGTATTTGAGATACTATGATTTGTCTCCATTACTTAGAATAGGAAATAGTGGCTCCACGCTAGGTATCACTGCATGGTAGCGGCTAGTAAATGGCTACTTTTTAATGGCAACCACAGCAAAAAGAGAACAGCAACTCTACTACAATACATTGTGAACTTGGAAGGTTTCTAAGGAACAAAAACACGACAATTTTAAATGCTACAAAGCTAACAACAAATCTGAGACCTGGCTTTGTTAGTTCATAGTGCAGCAATGTGTAACTGCACAGGGTTACAGGGCTGGAGACTATCAATCCCTTGATCCTGGGCTGACAAGGGATGAGCATGCTGAAGCAGCAGAGCGCACTTCGCCATTTGGGAACAGGAGCCACTTGTGCTGCTTTGTGAGGAATCCTCTGGCTGGCCCAGGGGTTTTGATTTTGGCTGTAAGCCCCATGGAGTCCTACTTAGCCAGGACAGCCTACCACAATAAGGGGTGTCTTTGGGGCAGAGTGAGTAAAGGTGACAAGAGAACCTTAACACCTCAACAGAGTGATTTGAAGATGTTCCCCACATTCTCTTGGAACAAACAATAGCTAACGGGTGATTTTATTTATTCTCAGCCAGTCAAAACGAAGACCCATATATGAGAAGAAAAGAGTGCGAGAGAGAATATAAACTTGACACAAAGTAATAGTGGAGATCCAAATAGATTCTTTGTATCACACTCCAGAATCTTGCTTGCAGTTCTGCTATTCTCCCTTAAAATGTCTGACACTGAATGTTAATAAAACTATGCTAATTAACACACACACTGTTTTCTGCATTGCTTCACACAAAGATGCATATGAAAGTTACCTCTGCTGGTTTCTGTACAGTTTCTTTGTCCTGTTTGGGAAGGATTGAGAAGTGTTAAAATTCTTATTTATCACAGTTATTTAATTAATTTAAATTTAAAATAGTCAAGTTCTTATTGAGATATTTTTCCTCTTCTATTTTTCAAAAGAAATCACATAAGAACTATACTTCCCATAGATTAACGCCATTCTTTATTTTCCCCCATGCACACAGTTCTGTTTAGGTTCTGGATTTCATAATATAGTCCTTTTTAGGTCCTGATTTATTAACAGCTTTGCACAACCACGATTGGTTTTAATTATAAAAATTAATATTAATGCAGTGGTGGTAAGAAGTATCTCTCTTTGAACGCAGTGCAAATAAATCTTATGAGGTATAATTGCAGGTTTGCCCTACCACTGCTCTGCAAATAGCAATCAGCCTGAACTACAACTACTTATCTGAGTTTTGGGGATTTGGATAAAATGGGACTCAGATCTAAGCCACCTGTTGAGTTTTGGTTTTTGGTATGATAGATAAAGGTTTTTAATCCTAAGAAAAACTCGCCTTCTCCATATTCACCCATCACGACTGCTGAGATGCTGCGGTTCCCTTATTTTTAACTTGACCTGCTAATTTACATGAAAATGACAAACTGCCTCATCTTTACTAGGATTTTGCTCTAGTTAGGTAACTTGAGTTAAGAATACACATTTTTACCTATTAAGACACAGCTTTGGAGTGCAAGAGATTTACTTATGTAAATACCCTACAGTAAGAGGATAGGCCCCTAAATATTCAGGGACAGATTTTCTCCTTCACTAATATTCACAGGATTTTGTTGCAAATGAGACCATAGCCAACTGTAAATTGAATGACCAGAGCTATGCTCGGCTCCAAACCTAATCCGGGGCGGTCAGGCAGAGTTGGTGGACGAAATGGCTTCATGCCACCTAAGAGGCCTCCACCACCATGACGAATTCTCAACCAGCCAGTTCCAGTCAGATTCCAATTGCTTGCACCACTCAGGGGGCCAGAACTGAGGTAGACAATTTGGTCCTCAGTATTAAGGGGAAAGAAAGGAATAAAAAACAAAACAAAACAAAACCAACCACTTCTGATGCCTCTTTCTTCAAATTGCCCAGACTGCTGGATTTTTGCAGGGCTGAAGCTCTACAATAAGAACATAAAAATTAAAATTAAAATAATTATGAGTTGATGGAGCTAGACCCCATTGTCTCAAAGGCAAATGTATTCTCAAGATCTATATAAAGATTGTATTACAATATAATTTAAAATGGTCAACAGCAAAGGAATTTTGAGTTAAGGCAAGTACTCCCTTGTTAATTCCTCCTATGTGGTGGTTAGAAATTGCCAGGAGATCTTCCATAGCATAGTAGTAATTATGCTAAGGTACAAGAGGATGAGCTAATGCTGGAGTGACAGGATGTTTACCTCTGAAATTCTTCACTTCTTATTTTAAGCTACATTTTCCAAGAGATAGACTGAACATACACATCCAAAACATGTACTTGCAGGAAACACACTGCATGCATAACTTGCAATCCCTTAGTATTTAATTTGCATGTGTTAATCTCTTAGTATTTAATTTGCATGCATACAGTAACCGTTTTATACAGGTTTCATTCATGCAATTTAGGTGGACATTTAAAAATTCTCTCAATGTTATTTCACTTTTTAAGAAATGTATATACATATTAAAAACAAAATAAATATTTTTAAAGGACAGTCCTTAAAGGAAAGAAGTTACTCACCTTGTGTAGTAACCATGCTTCTTCAAGATGTGGCCCCCTATGGGTGCTCTGCCCGCTGTAGGTGTGTCTGCATCCCTCCATTGCTGATTGGAGAACTTTGGTAGCAGCGCCCATGGGGCCTGCATATGTGCGCTCTCACTTTGTGCTGTGCCTCGAGGCTAGCCAGTGCATGCGAGCTAACCGCCCTCAGTTCCTTCTCTACTGCAGAGCCATGAGAACTCCGAGGCAGAGCGGAGCAGGTTGGGCAGTAGAGCACCCATAGGGACATACATCTTGAAGAACCATCGTTACTGCACAAGGTGAGTAACTTCTTCCTCAAGTAGTGTCCCTAAGGGTGCTTCAGTGTAGGTGATTACCGAGCAGTACCCCTTTTGGAGGGCTGGGACTTCGGAGTCACGTCAGTTACAGATGACAGTACTCTAGAGCCAAAGATGGCATCAGAGGCAGAGTCCTGGGTGATTGCTAAATGTTCTGCGAAGATGTGGACTGACACCCATACTGCCGCTGTGCAGATCTCTGAGACAGGGACATCCTCAAAGAAGGCGACAGAGGAGGAGATTGATCTCATGGAATGTGTATGGATTGAGTCTGGAGGGGTCATGTTACGGATTTGGTAGCATTCTCTGATGCAATTCAAGACTCACTTGGAGAGCCTTTGGGCTGATATCACTGAGCCCGTAGATCTTTCCGCAATGGAGATGAATAGTTTAGGAGACTGCCTGAAGGCCTTTGTCCTATCACGGTAGAATGCCAGGGCTCTCCTGACATCTAAGGTATGCAGTATGGCTCCCATATTGTCTTGGTGAGCCTTAGGGTAGAAGGCTGGAATATGAATAGACTGATTCATGTGAAACTATAAGTGCATTTTAAGGATGAACCTATGGGGCCTAAGCATAACCTTATTTGGGAAGAACACTGTGCATAGGGGATGTGCCCTCGGGGCTACTATTTCCCAATTCTTCAAGTCAAGGTAATCGCAATCAGAGAGACCAGTTTTATTGATAGGTATGTTAGCAAACAGGTGGCCTTAGGTTCAAAAAGGGGCCTCGATCAGCTCTTATCATTAGGTTTAGGTCCTGTGTGGGGGTAAGGAAGTCGAGGTTGATGGAAGAGGTTAGTTATTCCCTTCAGGAACCTTTTAATGGTTGGTTGTGATAGAACTGAGTACCCTTCCACAAGTTGGTGAAATGCTGTAATAGCTGCCAGGTGGACTTTGAGGGAACCCCGGGATAACCCTGATTTTTTAAGGGTCTGGGCATATTCCAGACTATGCGGAAGAATTATTGAGACTGGAGAGATTTGTTGGGATGTGCACCAAATCTGGAACCTGGACCATATCTGCAGGTAAGTGTGTCGTATGGAGGACCCTCTAATGTGTAGTAGAATCTCCTGTATTTCCTTTGAGCATGAGCTGTCTAGCTGCTGGAACCACATTGGAGCCATGCTTTGAGGTGGAGGATCCCTAGGATGGGATGTATGATATGCCCCTTGACCTGAGAGAGAAGATGCGGAGTGGCCGGAAGGGAGATCGGTGGGCACATCGTGAGCTGCAACAGGTAAAGGTACTAGGCCTGTCTCGGCCACATGGGAGCAATCAGAATTACATGGGCTCTGTCCGTCTTTATCTTTAACAGGACCTTTAGCAGGAGAGGAAACGTAGGGAAGGGGTAAAGAAAGTCCTTTTCCCATAAAAGGAGAAGAGCATCGCCCAGAGAGTGCTGACTGGTTCATGCCCTGGAACAGTACCTCAGGCACTTCTTGTTCTGGTAAGTGCCAAACAGGTCTGTGGATGATGTTCCCTATTGTGGAACCATGTCGTGAAGTATTACCGGGTGCATCTCCCACTCGTGATCATGTGGGAATTTGCAACAGTTTGTCTGTTACTGAATTTTGCATGCCTGGGAGGTAAGCTGTGGACAGGGTGACAAGAGAAATGCACCAGTTCTATAGTTTCATTGCCTCGGAACACAGATAGGGCAATCTGGCTTGCCCCTGGCGGTTGATAGAATACATACAGGCTACGGTGTCCATTAGGATCTTTATATGTGATCAGCGGGAGGAAATGGGCGCAGGCATGCCGACTGCTCTCAATCCAAGGAGGTTGATATGCAGAGATATCTCTGCAGGTGACCATTTGTCTTGTGCTGTGAAACCATTTAAATGTGCACCCCATCATATAAGGGATGCATCAGTGGTACAAAGTGATAAAGCGGAGTTTGAAGAAAGGGGATGGCCTTGCCTGTATTGGTTGGGTTCTTCCACCAATCCAAGGCGTTCCTTATCCTGATGGGTACTGACGGGAGTCTTACTACACTGTCCCTGTTAGGTCTGTAAACAGAGCCAAACCATATCTGTAGGCATTGCATATGCAACCTGGCATGTGGAATCACCACTGTGCTAGCTGCCATATGCCCCAGGAGTTGGAGGCAGATTCTGGCTGGCACCTGAGGGCTGCATTGAGCCGTGTCTCTGAGCAAGATCAGGGATAGAAACCTGTCTCAAGGTAGAAAGGCTTTGACCTGCCATGCCAAAGGTCGGACCCTATGAACTCTAGATGTTGCACTGGTGTGAGGGTCGACTTCTGGGAATTGATCTGCTGGTCCAATTCCATGAACAAGTGTCTTGTGTCCTCGATGGCTCGAGAAGCTTCCTGAAGTAAAAGGGGTCTGAGGAGACACTTGTCTAAGTAAGGGTAGATCATGATCCCTTGCGAACGTAGATGGGCAGCCACAACCGAGAGGACTTTGGAGAACACCCTTGGGGCCAAAGACAATCCGAAGAGTAGAACTCTGTATTGGTAATGGTCATGCTCCAAGGTGAATCTTAGGAAATGTCTGAGCTGGTAGTATCAAAATGTGAAAGTAGGCATCTTGTAGGTCGAGGGCCAAAAACCAATCTCCTTGTTCCAGTGATGGAACGATTGTTGATATGGTGAACATCCTGAACTTCTGAGCTTTGATGAACTTATTGAGAGTTCTGCAGTCCAGGATGGGTCTTCAACCTCCCTTCCTCTTGGGTACTAGGAATTAGCGAGAGTAGAATCCTTTGCCTTGAAGATGTTGAGGTACTGGGTCTATGGCTCCTAACTGTAGGAGGCAATCTATCTCCTGCCGTAACAGACTCTCATGAGAAGGAGAGTCCCTGAAGAGGGATGGGGAAGGATGTTGTGGAGGTGGTAGGAAGGTGAAGTGGATGGAATAACCAGATCTGACGATCTCTAGGATCCACCTGCTCAAGGTTATGTGCTTCCAGGCACAGCAGAATGCTGACAAATGGTGGCTGAACGGGTGCATGGATAGGAGTGGGGAGTGGTCTTGTAGCACCTCTACCTGCCCATTAAAAGTGGTGTTTTTGGGCAGGTGGTTGAGTTGAGGACTGGGAGCTGGAAGGCTTATGTCTCAAGAATTTTCCCTTTTTCCTCGGGGTTCATAGCCCTGCCGTGATGGAAATTGAGACAAATGAAGTCTTTGTTGGTATTGAGGGCTAAAGTATCTCTTTTGCCCTGATGTGCAGGTTCCTAGAGACCTTAGACTGGCCCTGAAATCCTTTAAGAAGTGGAGAGAGGCTTCTAAACAAAGAGTTTCACACCCTCAAAGGGGAGGCCTTCCACCATGATCTGTACCTCCTTCCGGAATCCCAAGAAGTGGAGCCACGATGACCATCTCATCACCACTGCTGCAGAGATGGTCCTAGAAGCTATGTCAGCAGCGTCAAGGGCTGATTGCAAAGACATCTTTTCCACCAATTGCCCCTCCTGGATGATGGCCTTAAAAGGAGTCTCAGGAGGTCTCCAGCAATTTATCAATAAAATCATGTAGTTTGTTGTCGTTCGCATAGTCATATTTTGCCATGAGTGCCTGGTAGTTGGCAATCTGAAGTTGTAAGGTGGTTGAGGAGTATGCCTTTCTATGAAAAGGTCCAGTTGCTTCCAGTCTCCATCGTAGGGTGTAGACCAGGAGTGGTGTTATCTGTCATGAGCGTTCACAATGTCCACCATGATGGAATTGGGTAGCGAGTGGGTAAATAAGAACTCAGTCTTTTATGGGGACAGAATACTTTTTGTCTGCCCACTTGTATTTCAGGGCCACCGAGGCGGGGTTGGTCACACTGTCTTAGTTGGATCTAAGAGAGCCTTGTTGATTGGGCAGGCGATTTTGGAGGTGGCTGAAGCATGGAGGATGTCGATAAGCTGATTGTGCATGTCTTTAACCTCCTCCAAAGGTATGTGGAGTGTATCCGCCACTCTTTTTGCCAGCTCCTGGAACACATAGAAGTCTTCTGCCATGGATGGTGGTGACGGTATGACCACTTTGTCTGGGGATGAGGAGGATTTGGCCTTGGGTGTGACCTCTTCATCTGTGTCCACCTCTTGCTCCTCCACCTCTTGGGGTTCTGAGGCCTGCGATGCGGCAACCGAGGGTGCATGTCTGGGAAGTTCATGCGTGATGCTTGGTGCCTCCGAGGCAGGCTGTTGGAGCGCTGCCCAAGTGTCCCAGTTTGGCCACTGTGGTGGCATAGGGCCCGGTGGAGGTGCCCCTGGGTATCTGCACCAGGAGGTGGCTGGCAGTACATTCCCAGACCCTGTTGATATTGGGTCCCATATGGAGCTTGGGAGAAGTATACAGAAACCTCATCAGGCTCACTGTCTGATCCCTCGCTTGACATCAAAGGGGCATGGCACGACTGTAGGGAAAAACCCCTTGATCGGCCATGGCTAGGTTCCAGGATCTCGATATCGAGATGTGGGGAGTTGGGATCTTCTAACACAGCCCGACGACGACACCTTGTCTGTACTGATCTCTCTGATGCCCAATGGGCCAATGCTGCTAGCGGTACAGACACTAGCTCGCATACCAGGAGCATCCTTGGGCGCTTGCCCACATGTCTCTGTAGCAGAGCTTTGGTGCATATGTGAAAAGGGTCCATGGGTCTATCAGTGGTACTGGACATTGGCGGTCACCATGAGGCATGGGTGCTGGATGATCTCCAAGTCTACGGTGCTGAGGATACTGAGCGATATGAAGATCGCTTTCAGTTATCCCTGGGCTTGCTGAGGGGCCTTCCCATTCTCTTTTTCGACTTGTGAGAGGAGTCCCCTGACTGTTTCTTGACCCAATATTCTTCCAAGTCAAAGGTTGAGGGGAAGACTCACGCCTGCACAAGGGCTTTGGTTGGAGAGCTGCCTCCATAAATATAATTTTCTGGCAGCATGCTCTGTCCTTGCAGGATCTCAGTTGGAGCTCTTAGGAGAGGGAAAACTTTTGTTGCATTATCCCTTGTGGAGGCAGTGAATGCACTGGGTGAATTGACAAGTTTTCTGGGCACTGGGCTTTGAACCAGGGAGGGGGGCTGCCACCTGGGCAAGTTGCAGGCAGCTGCTGCCTGGCTGCCAACCCGGGAGGTGGGTGATTGCCACCCAGTCCAAGATGGGGCAGAGAAGGCTTCCACACTGGCTGGGACCCAGGGATGTGGGCAGGTGGCTGCTGCCCGTCTTCAAGCCGGGGTGCTAGAGACTGTCCCTTGGCTCAGAGCCAGGGCGCAGGTGGCTGCCACCCAGCTGCAAACCCAACTCACAAGATGCAGGAGGCTGCCACCAGGCTCCCACCTGGAAGCTGGGACCCGGCAGGAAGCAGGGAGCTGTTGCCCCTCTCCCCTTCACTCTGTTTTTCTCCACATACCCCCTGCCTGTGTCTTGCGTACCACAGGTTGAGAAACTATGGTCTACACTATAAAGTTCGGTCCACATATGACGCCTTGCGTCGACCTAATTGTGCATGTGTCTACACTTAAATTTGTCTCCCACTAATGTAGGCACCCCATTATGCCAACATAATAACACCATCTCCCCAAGCAGCATCGAGTCATGTTCGATGTACCGAGGTCAATGCAGCATGAGTGTAGACATAGACTTATTTATGTTGACCCTAACAGTCCTCCAGTAGCTGTCCCACAGCCTGACGCTAACTGCTCTGGTCACAACTGTGAACTCCACTGTCCAGGGTCATGGAGACTAAAGGGCCCCCTACCCCTTTAAATCTCTGCAAATTTTTGAAATGCCCTTTCCCAAGTCCAGCTTGGTGAGTATACCTAACAGCTCTCCACAGACTTGCCACTTTTACACAGAACTGCATGCCATACGTGGCAGAGACCCCATTGCCACCCCACAGACCACTGTGGATACCTCCGAGGAGACCGAGACAGAAACTCCTGCCATGAACAGTGAGGATGAGGAGGAAGATGGGGGACTTGTGACAGGGGTCCAGCTCCAAAACGAGCCAGGACATGTTTGAGATTCCACCGCAGTCAAGTCGAGCATGGGTGAGCCCAGTGCAGGGGAAGGAACCTCAGGTCAGTGTGCAAATGTGTTTCCCATCACAATGATACACTGATGGCACCCCCAACTTAACAGGATGCCGCTAGCGACTTTTCATTAATGTACTTGTATTAGAAGTACAACAAAGAGCAGTAGCATTGCTATCTGCTTTCCATTTCCCTGTAGAGTTGGGGAAGGGAGGCCATGCGGAGCAGTTTGTTTATGTACACAGGGATGTCTTTCGAATCCTCCTGAGAGATCTCAATGAAACTTTCATAGAGGTAGTCAACGCTAAAATGATCAGAGCAGAAAATTATCAACATCACTACATTTTTTTAAAATGAATTAACATGGTTAGAATTTACACCCATTTTCATGTGATCATTAAAATAATTTTTTTAAAACGTGTCTAAGTAGAATCATTTCCTTAGCTGATATGGTACTTACAATGGACTGTCACTCAGCTGAGTTTCTGCGGAGGAACCTGGTGTTTTCCCTTCACTGTAAAACAGATATGGTACTACAGCATGAGATATCTAAGAATCTCATTAATAGATCCTATTGATACAGAATTCCTATTGTCTCAACTAGTGAATTTTATTTCTCTCTTTTCATCTGAATGGCTAAATATTACCACAAATCAAATCTTTCCTTCGGTCATCTCCTGTTATAAAAGGAAACAAGGTGGGAGTGAACTCAAGAAGCATGGCAAAGACTTCCTACATCACTGCAAGCACTGCAGGCTGATCAATATATTCAGGTTTGAGTCTGAGTAAATTAAGAGGTCACAGCATGTGTAATGTCTCACATGCCATTGCAATAATTGAGGACACAAGCAGCTTATGATAGGAACTCCAGCAATGAGTCCGGTCAAAGTGTTTTCTTTAAAAATAGAGAAAATGAACAAGAAACAAGATTTCACATTGCCTAAGGTTAGAGCTACATGAATTGCAGCACAGCATGAAGAAATACGGGAACCAGTGGAAGAGTGTGAAGGAGGGAGGGAGAGCAGAGAAAGGCAGAGGCCCTCATTCAGGAAAACACTTAAGCACAAGTGCTGTCCTGGATGGAGATGCTTTCCTCGATCAGGGCCAAAATAAAGCACACTTCAACTCTTGTCTGCTCTAGTTTTTACAATAAAGTCAAAGATAAAGTCTTATGTCAATGAGATTTCATGGCATTTGGATTCCTAACATCCAATATTACTATAGATAAAAATAATGGTTCAGATCTTCAAATACCAACTAAGGAATTTAGCCAAACACCCATTAGATTTGCTGGCATCCAGAATTAAACAATTTATATGAAGTAAAAACAATTATTCTGATTGCCCACTGCGTTACCTTAGTTTTATAGTCATCCCTGTCACAGGGTGACTGGTCCCTTTAAGGGGGAAATGGAGCCAGCTACACCTGTGCCATAATTTGTTGCTTCACTGCCTGAGGGGGCAGGGCTATGGAGGGCCAAGTGATAGCTTAATGGACACTTAAGCCTTGTAAAAGGGCTGAGAGAGATCAGTCTTACCTGTGGAAATCTCTGAGCCAGAGTCTGCAGGGAAAGGGTACTCCAGTGGAACCAGCCTGGCGACCCCGTGCTTGATACTGGAGCAGGGGGCTGGGTGCTGTATCCCAGAGCCGTAAAGACTCTCAAAGGTAGCCCAGAAACTGGGAATAGGTCCCAGAAGGTGGGATGAAAAGGAAACCCTCAAACGGTAGAAGAACCTTTTTCTTTGTTGGGACCTTTTAAGAGGTTAAGTTTTGTTTTTGCTCCAGCACTGACTGGTATGAGCTGAGGAGACCCACCTCGGGAAAGGAAACTGAGGCAGGAAGCACCTATCGTTACACAGTCAGCCAGTAGGGGGCACCAAGGAGCAACCGCACCTCACAACAATGCTATCATGCCTTCTTTCTTGGAAAGCACATAGCACACTATTGGTGCTTTAATGAATAACGACGACAACAGGAATGCCCACTTTTTTAGACTTAGAAAGGTGTGTTTGGTGAGCATACAGTTTAATCCCAGATGGACATTATATGTGCCAGGGCTAACTTGAGGAAACTGACTTAATACTCTAATTGTCCAGGCACTAACAAAAACAATTTCACCTAACATTTTGCAACAAAATGTTGGCTTCACACACCAGTTAGAAATAGTTTGTGATAACTATACCTCACTTCACTTGCAATGTCTGGGTTAGGCTGTACTTTCACTTTTTCTGTCGCTGCTTCTGAGCTTTTGGTTGTTGGTGAAAAAGAAGGGATTGAAACTTGCAAGATGCTGGTGTGAATCTGTAGTGAATTCTAAAAGAAGAAAGAATACGTCACCACAATGGGCAAAAACTATACAATCACTGAATAAAAATAAGAATAAAATATAACAGCTACAAAAATAGAAGTCTGACACAGAGTGTCTTCAGAGCATATGGTTTGATTTATTTTCTTTTTACTATAAACGTAGTTTAGGGCTTATAAAGATGGGCCAGGCTGACAACACTGGAGCTTAAAACCCTCTATTGGTATACAGAGCAGGTACAACAGGATCAATAAAAGCAGCATAAGCCTCTTGATGCTGCCTGGTCCATGTGTCTCCCCCTTGGGCCCACCCAATGGCGTGAAACAATAGTTCACTCTCCATCTCTGTTCAGTCCTTGGCTGCTCTGAGACATCCAACAAGGGTGCCAATTATTTAAATTTGAAAGAAAATAAATAGATTGATTCAAGTGCTTCTCTCTGGCTCCAGGCACTAAGGCCCTGATTCAGCAAAGCATTTAAACACACGCTTAAGGACTCTGCTGAATCTGGGCTTTAGGCCTAATCCTAACATTGATTTATGCATGCGTAACTTTATGCACAGGACCCATCCCATTGGGTTCAATGGGACTACTCACATGCATATCAGAACATTACATTAAATTGTATCTATAACATTCAAAGATAAAAGCAATCCCTGGAAGATTCCTATAGAATTTAATAGCAAACTGTAAGTTTCCTATACGTTATTTGAAACATTCCATAGGATTTAACAAAAATTATATGCTATCTTCTTCAATTATATAGCAGGGTTCAAAACATCCTGTAGAAAAGTTATTTTTATTTCTATTAAATTCTGTAGGGATTTTTTAAAGTAATTTCTCTAACATCCTATTAAATATCTACATAATGTTAATAGTTGAATTCACTTTATGCACTTATGTAAATCCATCCCTGGTCAGTGAAGCACTTAGGCAGGTGCTTACCTTTATGCACGTGCTTAAGTCCCATTAAATGTAACTTCAGTGGGACATAACCATGTGTTTAAGTGATTTG
This sequence comes from Emydura macquarii macquarii, assembly GCF_026122565.2. NCBI lineage: Eukaryota > Metazoa > Chordata > Testudines > Chelidae > Emydura > Emydura macquarii. The sequence goes on along the minus strand of NW_027132342.1, from coordinate 8,472,962 downwards.
CAGAAATGAGGCCCCAACAGAGAGTTACAATATATAAATTAACACTAAACGTAAAAGAAAATGATAATAAAAATTGAAAATTAAATATATCTCAGATATTAATAAAAACAAGAAATAGTTTAAATATATCATGCATAACAGGTCAGTATGTCAGCTAAAAAAGATCCCCATTATTTTACCATGCAAATGCGAGACATGCTTGTGAAGAAAACTGCTGGTAGAATGCAGCTGGATTTCTCCACTATCTCCACCTGTTGTCTCTTGTCTTATATTTAAATTGTAAGCTCTTTGGGCCAGGGATTTTGGCTGGCTTTGTACAACCTCCGGAACAATGGGGTCCCAGTCCATGACTAGAGCTTCTAGGTAATAAAGTAATACATTTCCACCATTGTTCTCTATTTCTTTAAAAATAAATCAAGAAAACAATGTGCGAATATATCAATTGAACCATGGAGGCAAACACCCTATTCCAACCTGTTCAGAGACTTCCAGAAGGCAGAAGCGCTGGACTTGTAAATACACTAAATAAAAACTAGGGCCTTAATCCTGCTAATACCTACACAAATGAGTAACCTTTCCCATATGAGTAATCCTATAGATGTCAACAAGGCTTACTCATGTGTATAACGTTACTTGCTCATGTGTCTGCCAGATCAAAACCATTGCGAGTAATTATGAGATCTTCTCAGGCCATTTAAACTTGCTCACATTAGCACATTTTATAAATAAATGGTAGAGCAATTATTCACACTTAAGGCACCAGACAAGCCAAGACAGCTTGCATATTCTAAGATCACAATTAAAAAAAAAAAAAGTGGATGGGGCAGGGCAAGGAAATAAGTATAAATAATATAATATATCATATCCAGGAAGAAAAGGATTGAAGAGTCTTGAAGACACAGCAAATTTAGCTATTCGGAGAAGGATTCATCACATTATTTCATTGTAAGATATTGCCTGACACTATACAGAACAGTCATGATACAGCACACATTGTTAGTGCCCAATCCTGCACTGCCCGTCCACCTGGATCTCCAGATGAAGGAATTCAGGGCCAAGCCCTAGGTTTAAAGGGACATTACTGACTTCAAAGAATCACACTTCCCTCTGAAACTTTCTGACCCACTATTTGTTACAAGTTACCCTGAAGATGACTATAAATGAAACATGTGGGAGGGAGGAGCAGGGGAAAGAGATAGTATTTTTCAAAACAGCAAGAGTCCTCTGGCACCTTAAAGACTAACAAATTTATATGGGCATAAGCTTTCGTGAGCAGAAACCCACTTTGTCAGTATCTTTCAGTTTGCTTGCTTAATGCATTTGATAGCATTTGGTTTACAGCTGTGTTCACGGGTATAGTCAGTTTCCCATTGCACGAATGCTTTGACGGGAGAGAGAAATATTTTAAATATATGAAAACAGGCTTGTAAAATCAGGGATGTTGGCATGGGGGGGATCATAAACTACTTGTAACTTTTTTTTTTGACTGTGTCCCTTTAAATATACTATAGTATATATTTTAGCTGATTTAGAATAGTCTCAGTTTACTTTAGATAAGTGAAAATAAGCTTTTAAATAAGATTTTACATAAAAACAATGAGAACACAGTTCCAGAAACTCTCAAGTTTGATATTGAAATAATTTCTGGACTTTTAAATGAATTAAATATGATTTTTTGTGTGTGTGTTTTCAAATTTGGTTCTGTGATTTTAAAAAATCTAAAGTAAAACCTAATTCTTAAGAGTTGGTGGCTTTCACACAAATCCTATACGGGTGAGGACTTTCCAGACAAAATGGGGAAGTTTTACTGAAACTGCCTAACCAGGGAGAAAACGTAAAAAGTGGGTGTTTGGTTTCTGAAGCGTGAGTAATGTTATCAAGTAGTGATACACTGAGAGAAAATATAGAACAATACCTCTTCGGGATCAGTGGTGTTAAACTCTTCATGGCTCGGAGAGCTGATTACTGGGATAGGAGATGGACTTTTCTCTTGATCAATTAAACTCTGCATGTCCAATAAAACCGCTGAAACAGATCCTGAATTTAAAAATTCTTCACATTCACCTTCTTTGCCTGACAGAAGAGAGATGCAAACATATTGGCTTTAGTTCTCTACATAGGAGTATTGTTCTCATGGAGGACAAAGCCAGGACTCTTATTTATGGGCTCAACAGGGTGGGGGATGATGGTGATAGGAGGAGACAGGGTGTGAGGGTGGGGTCGGATGGCTGGCTTCTTTAACCCCTTCCTGACAGGCATCACGATTTCCCAACACAGTTTAAAGTAAAACTCCACCAATAAAAACATGCATCAGTGCTTAATAGCAGGAGCTCCAATTCCAGCAGTACCAAAGCAGTATACAAGTACCCTGTAGGCAGCAATGGTATCATTTTTGTTGCAGTGCCAATGCAACAAAAGGCAAGTAAAGATTCACACTATAAGCCAGATCCTTAACTGATGTATCTTGGCACAGCGCCATTGGCTTTAATGGAGTTATGCCAACTTCCAGCTTAAGATCTGGCCTGAAAAATCCCTAATTTGGAGTTCGATGTTTGGGAAACGTTAGGCACAAACCCTGCACACTAATGATCCAACTGGACTTTTTTTTTTAAATCCAAGAGGGTTGAATTTCATGAAAGTCATGGTTTTAAATAAATGGACCTTCCCAAAATGCGTGCGATTAGTGGGTTCTAGACAGATTCTTTAAGGTTTATTTAGGGTTTATGTGGAACCAGAAAGCACAGTCCTCATTTAAACACATGGGGTAGGATGTTTTGCTGTGCCAGTAAGAGGCAAGGCACAGAACAGTGAGGCCCAAGCAAAGGGACTAAGGTGGCTTGGTGCCTTCCCAATCCTGGGATTACTCAAGATGCCACTGTGGGTCCTTGGGTAATGTAACCCTGAAGAGCTGCCTGTCTCCGGCTGCCTATGGGTAGCAGCAATGCCTGGAATCCACACAGTGCTTCATGCTGTGGCCCTGCCCCATCCGACTCTGGGCATGTCCTGTCCACTCTCATACTGGCCTCTGATATGCATCCAAAGCGGGGTTTATGGTGGGGCCCTCATAGGGCAGTGTAAGCCACTGTGTGTAAAGCCTGAGCTGGGGGAACTTTCCCCTAGCTGGATCCAGCTATCTAATGGCTCTTTTACACAACTGTAGCAGCATATAGGGGCTGTGGTGGATGGGAGCATCCGGCTCATGCAATTATATTTCGTAATTACAACAGCAGAAACCCATTCCCTCCACACTGGGTTCCTTTTCAATATGCTGAACATTCTTTGGGTTCATTAACATATCAAACCACAAAACATTGCACAGACACACTTCTTTTCCCATATTCATTGAATGAAAAAGGGGGAGAGAGACATGTTTGTCTCAAATTTAAGATCAAGAATCAAAATCTGTCTCCATTGTGCCATTCACTATCTATGGGGAAAATGGGGAACAAAGCTCAGATCAGTAAATAACTGGAAAAAGAACAGTCAGAATCAATTACTATACTAGCTCCTAAATAAGAAAAAAAATTATCTGCCAGTTTGTACAGTGCCACAAATCAATTGCGTCTCATTCTGTCAATTCACTACCATGTTAGAGTTTGTATATTCTGCTTTCACTGACAGCATGGCCATTCTTTAATTAGTTCAGTAATTTTGAAAGGTATGGATTTCTACACTTCTGATCAATACCAAAGTACCACACGACTGACAATGACACGAAAAAGCACTCAGGCGTTCACAGCGCTGTGTTTCTAGAAAATAACAAACCCACAGTTTATTGCCAAAGTAAAATCTCAATTTTATTGCCCCCTTTTCTCTAGCTGAAAACACTGTGTTCTGTGAAGCATGCAAGAGATAGAGGTTCTTCAGATAAAATAGACTGTTTTATCATTTCCTTTCCTGGCATGTACAGTATCATAAATGTGCACGCTTAATCTTGCTTTCAAAACTTCTCTCTCTCATTATGTTTCCATTATTAAATAGGCTGCTTTGTCATACCAACCGCTGCTCTTTTCATGTAAGTGCTCAAATTCACGACATAGGTATATGACGTTTGCATACAGAAATGCAAGCTGGGGTCTAATGACACTGGTAAATAAATTACCTGCCACGAGGAGTTGAGTGCTCTCAGTTCCCAGAAGGACCATGCTCTTACATCCTGATCCAAAGCCCACTGAAGTCAGCAGAATGACTGCTACTGACTTCAACGGACTTAGAGTCAGGCTCTTAGTAAGTGAGGAAAGACTGCTTTCACCATGCCACTTATCTAAACAGGAATCTGTAAAAGTGCTTCTATGTGCATTATGCAGGATGATAAAGACGATGTAAAACAGCATATTCACTATCCCATTAACAGGAAGGCATTTCAATGATCATTGATGTAATGCAACTGCTTCCTATGAGTGGCTAATGCAGTATGAACTGGTGATTTTCTCTGGGCATTGCAACAGGGGCAGAGAAGATGGATTGGGTGCCTTGTTTCAAAAATGAAACCTAGCACGGTGGGTTTTTCATTTGTGTTTAATGCTAATGTTTTGAAAGGTCAAATGCACTCAAACCACAAACACACCCCTGCAACTTTGACTTCACCTTCATGAAATTTCTCTCTTTCCTTTAAAAATGGTCCTAGGACCCGCTGGGGAGGAGCCTTGCTCCTACAAACCCTTTGAGGGCCAGGAGATCCAACAGCTCTTAGGGGGATGGGGAGATCCCCCTTATTCTGTTGACCACAAAATATCCTGCAAATCAGAGTCCCAACAAAGCACATCCTGTGCTATGGTCCAATTCATCTGGATCTCTGGAGGTCCTCAGGATGAAGGCTCCTCTTCCGCAGAGTTTAGGAGCAGCACAGCAGTGAGACTTCCTTCTAGTCTATTTCCTAATGGCTGGGACTCTCCTCCTAAGGCTTGCAGAAGTGAGGCTGGCAGGTGGCTTTGGAGTCAGCAAAATGGGGGGGAGGGGGAAGAGAGGGAAAGGGAAGATTCTTCCTTATGCATCCTGCTGCTAACCCACAGGTTTTGCAGCCTACATCCCAGCAGGCCCAGATCAGAGGATCCCCAGGCACAGGTATTTGTCTGATCTCGCCAGAGCTGCAAGTTAGCTTGTGCAACAGCACTGCTCAGTCAGGAACCCTCCTGCTGCCTTGCAGTGTTACTGACTCCCTAGACTTCCAGTCTGCCCTTGATTCGGTTCCTGTTCCTGCTGCAGCTTTGCCTAAGCCTTGTTCAAGCCTGCTCCAGCCTTGTCCATGCCCTAATCCCATCTTGCACCAACCTGTTACTGATCCACTCCAGCCCTGACCCCACCTCCTGGCCTGCCAGACAGATTCCAACCTGGCTTTGACCTTTGGCCTGTATCCGGAGTCCTACTGATTTGGCTAGCCTATAGACCTTGACATTGGTTCTGATCCACAGCCTGTCACCAGACCACAGTTTCAGCACTGCCCTCGGCCCAGTCACAACTCTACAGCTGGTACCTGTTCTCAGCCACAGCTCCAATCACCGGGTCTCACTGCCTAGAACCCAGAGCCTATCACGTTGTCCTTAATTCTACTAGACATATTTCCCCTTGTATCCGCTGCTTCCCTTATCCATTTTCTACAATTCCTAACTGCTGATTATTATTCATTATTATACACTTCCCCTTTTGTCCATTTGTTTTTTATATATAATTTTTATAGCTGCCTTCACTTGCCCTCTAAAGCAAGTGTTTTTTAACCATCATGGCCTTCTTCCACAATTGTGGCTTTCTGGGCATGTAGTAAGGTGCCCTTAAATGATTCTCAATTATTATTCACATTTTTCTGACTAATTTCTTCCTGCCAGCTGATCTGGCTCATAACTGTTTTCAACTTTGTGAAACTGGCTCTATTAAAGCACCACGTATATACATTACTGGGCTGGACTTTATGCTGCTCACACATTATAAACGTGATCAAGTCACAATCACTTGTACCTAACATGTAGAGAGTAATGCCCCTTTTCCACTCAGAGACTGAAAAACCTGAACCCTCCACTGAAATGAGTTAGCTATTCTGCTCCCTGTCCACTGCCAATCTTCACTCCTTGAGAGGCTCAGTGCAGCCCACCACATCCTATCCCCAACAATCGTAGGAATCCTCAATCTTGAGCCTTAGGATCTTCATCGGGGTCGCCTACAGAGTTAATACACATCCGCCCATCCCCACACTCTCAACAAGCCAAACAGCCTGGTCAGGGACTAACAAGTCCGTTTTCAGTCTTGTGGAGGTTTGGGGTTAGTCCTTTGAAACCTTCCAAAGGTTCACAGTGAGAAAATGTTCCCGATGCAAGGTAATTCAGCACTGCAAGTCACTGGGCTGCCTTTATAAGTTATGCAGTCTGTATACTCTCAAAGTCTATTGGAAAAATGTGAGGCAGCCTTCCAGCTGGTAAAATGCCAACATCTATTTTAATAATTATTGAGCAAGACTAAATCTTTTAGGAATAGATGAGCTAGAAGATACAACCTATGCAATGAATGAGGCAGGGGTTTTGTGGAAAATACAGTAATGTGATCATGTAGTGAAAGACTATCATAATGCATATGCACAAGGGGGCTAAATTAAGATTGCACAGATAAGAAGTTACTCATCTTGTGCTGTAACGATGTTTCTTTGAGATGTGTCCCCCTACGGGTGCTCCACTGTAGGTGTGTCTGCGTCCCCGTGCTGCTGATCAGAGAACTTTGGTAGCAGTGTCTGTTGGGCCCGCACATGCACTGTCTCTCCTCATGCTACACCATGAAGCCAGCCAGGGTGTGCGGGCTAGCCATCCTCACTTCTTTCCCCACCGCAGAGTCATAAATAGAGAAACTACATAGTAGAGAGGAGGAGGGCGGATTGTGGAGCACCTCTTGGGGGACACATCTTGAAGAAACAACAAGGTGAGTAACTTCTTCTTCGAGTAATGTCCCTATAGGTGCTTCACGGTAGGTGATTATTGAGCAGTACCCCTGTTGGAGGGCTGGGACTTTCGAGTCGGGTCAGTTTCAGATGACAGTACCGTGGAGCAAAAGGTGGCATCGAAGGCGAAGTCCCCAGTGATTGCACAGTGCTCTGCAAAAGTGTGGACAGACGCCCTTGTTGCTGCTCTGCAGATCTCTGAGATAGGGACATCTTTGAAGAAAGTGACAGATGAGGAGATCGATCTTGTGGCATGTGTATGGATTGAGTCTGGAGGGGTCACACTGCAAGTTTGGTAGTACTGTCTGATGCAATTCAAGACCCACTTAGAGAGTTTTAGGGCTGATATTGCTGAGCCCTTGGATCTTTCCATCACAGAGAGAAAAAATCTAGGGGATCTTCTGAAGGTAGAATACCAGGGCTCTCCTCACATCTAAGGTATGTAGTATGGCCCCTTCCCCCTATTGTGTTGGTGAGGCTTGGGGTAAAAGATAGGAAGGTGGATTGATTGAACAAGGTGAAATTAAGTTACCTTAAGGGGAAATTTTGGAGGCGGCCTGAGTGTAACCTTGTCTGGAAAGAATACTGCTCCATCAAAGCTGCCATCTCCCCTATTCTTCTAGCCGATGTAATTGCCATCAGAGAGGCAGTTTTCACTGATAGGTATGTTAGCGAACAGGTGGCCATAGGTTCGAAGAGGGGCCTAGTCAGCCCTTTCAGTACCAGATTTAGATCCCACGAGGGAGCCGGGAGTCGAGGTTGCGGGAAGAGGCTCATTATACCCTTAAGGAACCATTTAGTGGCTGAGTGTGATAGTACCGAGTACCCCTCTATGCGTTGGTAAAAAGCTGTGATAGCTGCTAGATGGACCCTGAGAGAGATTAGGGATAACCCCAATTTTTTAAGGGTCAGAGCAATACGTCAGAATACGTGGAAGAGCTGCTGATCTTGGAGAGATCTGTTGGAACGTGCACTAAATATGAAATCTGGATCATTTCTGCAGTTAAGTGTGTCATGTGGAGGACTTTCTACTGTGTAACAGAACCTCTGTACTTCCTCTGAGCATGAGCTTTCTAGATGCTGGAACCACATAGGAGCCATGCTTTAAGGTGGAAAATCCCCAATTTGGGGTGTAGGGTACGTCCTCTGTCTTGTGAGAGGAGATGATGAGGGTCAAAAGAGAGATCAGCAGGCATGTCACGAGATGCATCCAGTAAGGATACCAGGTTTGTCTCAGCCAAGTAGGACCCTCAGGTTCACTATCCGATCCCTCACTTGACAATGGATGGGCATGATTTGATTGCAGAGATATGCCCTGTGCCCGGCAAAGGTTCAGTGCCACAACATTACTGAAGGGCAGAAAGTCGGTTGCCTTTGTCATGCCTACGTCACCGGCATGGTGGGATTCCACTGGTACTGACTGTTCTAGTGGCAATGGCGGGGGAGATGGAGACCTCATTTGTACCAAATTCTCTAATGCTGGGTGGGTCATTGTCACTGGTGGTACAGATGTCGACTTGCGTACCAGGAGCGCCTTCCTAGGATGTTTGCCCTTATCTCTCAATACTAAAGATTCCATGCCCATACCCAAAGGGTCCATTGGCCTGTCAGTGGCACCAGATATCAACCGTCACCATGAGGCATAGGTGCCAGACTGTGGTCTCAGTGTCAGCAATTTCGAGGATACCAAATAAGATGGTGATCGCTTTTGGTTATCCCTAGAGTCGCTAAAGAGCCTTCCTGCTCTTTTTTTTTTTTTTTAAACTTGTGAGAGGAGTTCCTGGTCCATTTCTTTGACCCACTATCCTTTGAAGATGAAGGTTGAGGGGAGGACTCATGCCTGCCGGAACGTTGGGGTCGAAGAGATTCCTCCATGAAGATGATTTTTTGGGGATGCTCTCTGTCCTTGCAAAAACAACGAGAGTTCTGTAGCACTTTAAAGACTAACAAATTTAATTTCAGCAGGCATAAGCTTTCGTGATAGATAACTTCTCCAAAAAAACTCCAAAAACAGACTTCAAAGAGAAACTGCTGAGTTAGAATTTCTCTGCAAACTTGACACATTCAAACTGGGTTTAGACAGGGATTTGGAATGGCTCTCTCATTACAAGAAGTAATTTGCTCTGATCACCCATTCTCACCTCCTACTCAATGATTGTCATTAGGCCTCAAGTACCTGGCTTTTATCCACCTACCCCATTGTTATCTACATCCTTGGATATGTATATGTTGCCTCCTATATATGTTACCTATTTGCTGTATCATTTCTACCAACTGCATCTGAGGAAGTGAGCTGAAGCTCACGAAAGCTTATGCCTGCTGAAATTAAATTTGTTAGTCTTTCAAGTGCTACAGAACTCTCGTTTTTGCTGTATACAAACTAACATGGCTACCCCTCTGGAACTCTTCTGTCCTTGCAGGATCTCGGTTGGAGCTCTTGGCAGAGGGAACACTTTTGTTGGATGTGGCCCTCGCTGAGGCAGTGTATGAACTGGGGAGTGCTTGTCCGTGGAGTTGCCTCACTGCAAGTGTGGTACTTCTTGAAGCCTGGAGAGCCAGGCATACCCTACACTCCAGAGGAGTCCTGCCACCGGGGGTTGACAAAAGAACCAAGTCCTTTGTCTTTTTTGTTGGCAACCCCCAAATCAACAGTAGAACAAAGAAAAAAAACAAAAAAGGCTTCAAAGGAAACGAAACATTAGCAATTGTAAAAGAGTTAACGATCCACGAATGGATAGGTAAAGCTCTCTCTCTAGCCAGGGGCGGTAGAGAAGAAACTGAGGACGGTTAGCCTGTCTGTGCTGGCTTGTTTCGTGGCATAGCACAAGGAGAAACAGCGCAAGTGTGGGCCCAACAGACACTGCTACCAAAGTTCTCTGATCAGCAGTGCAGGGCTACAGACACACCTACAGTAGCGCACCCACAGGGACACTACTCGAAGAACCTTAATTCTGGCATTTTTTAACTTTTGAGTGTTTGATTAGGAAACCTGATTACATTTTCTAAGCACAGAATTCTGACACTTGAGCTATGGGACTAAGCACATGATCTGGCAATAAAGAAATCTGTGATTCCAGAAGGGGATAGGCCATTGGTACCATGTACTGGCTCTAAGAGATGGTCAGGAGGAGCCTGGCCCAGCCTGGTTCTCTCTCTCTTCCCATCCTCCAAAAGAGATTGGGGGGGGGGGGGAGGAAAGGGGGGCTTGTTCCAAGTCATGTCCTCCAGAGGGAGGACGGGATCCTGGGGCCACATGCTGGATCCAGAGGTTGTGATGAGGATGGGGAGAGCCCAAGCCTGGCTCTCTCCCGCCTATCTTCTACTGGGACAGTTGCTCCGGCAGCCCTCAGACAGTCCCAGTGTGGTAAATGCTGCTGCAGTGGTGGTGGTGTGAGCTCAGCTCTTTAGAATGTCCAGTTATTATTTTGGCAGGCTACTGAGTTTCCCTGAGGAATGTGAGCAAGGTGGGGGAGTGGAGGGGATGGGATGTGTTTTTTTTTTTTTTTTTTTTTAACAGTTTAAACCTCAATGAAATTTCATGGGACAAAGAAAAGGAACTTCTTTAACCCAAGGACTTTCCCCTTGATGAATTTCACAGGCCTGTGGCAATCAGTGGAGGTGACAGCTTCTCAAAAAAGAAAAAAGGTCACAAGAATCTTTTACAATGGAAAGCGCCAGGGAACCTAAATTATAGGCGTCACTACTTGCTCCCTATGAAATCATCAAGGTCAATCCTCGCTGGTGTAAACTGGTGTAACTGCATTGCTTGCAATGGAACTATACCAATTTACATCAGTTTAGGAACTGGCTCTTAATGTACTCTTATCTGGAAAGATAATAAATCCAAGAGTTAAATATCTATTGGTATCACAGTATGTGCACAGTTTAAATGCTAGCAGAGTGGGAAATCTTTGCACTTGCACTGTACCTTTTTTACCCTGAGCCAATATTACCATGTCTTGCACTTTCTTATACCGATTCAGGGATTGTCGCAGCTCTTCTATCTTCCGATCCTAAAATAAAGGGGGGGATCCATCCTGTGATTGTGATTTCTTTTATGAAGAGTCAAAAATAAAAAATAAAAACCTAATAAATGAAATTGTCTAACAGATTTTAAGAAACTAGAGGAGGATAAAAACTCAGAGCTTGAAGAGTGCTGAAAATCCAAAACTGGATCTATATTTGGGGAAAGCTGGTTTCTGTATAATGGACGTAACCAAAACTCAGGATCTAAATACAGAGGATTCAAATACCCCCAAACTTTAAGATGGATCTCAAATTTTGCAGCTTCAACCCATCTCCAAAAGAAAACTAAAACACCATATATATGTAGATATTAAGATATCATCTGCCATTTTTAAAGAAATGGATACTCAAGCCATGTCTACACTTACAAGCTTACAGCAGCACAGCTGTACATAGCTCTCCTGTCAACATAATAAAAACAGCGGTGGTAGCTATGCACACAAGCACTTATGCCAACATAAGCGCTAATGTAGACATAACCTCAGACTATTGTTTTAGACCAGTGGTTCTCAACCTGTGGCCCAATCAGCACATAGCTGTGGTCCATGTGACATCCTCAAGGTCATACAAGTAGTACATATATCTTGTGGATGCAGCTCAAATAATATACAGAGAGCTACATATGTGGCCCACAATGGCAAATAGGCTGAGAACCACTGTTTTAGAGGCTTAGATGACTAATAGAGCCAAATTCCCAAAGACATCTGCAAAATTTACGTGAACTCATATGCATACACAAAACGATATATGCATCCGCAAATGGTGTGCATCCACATTCCACAGGTGCTATATACCTTATAGAAAGCTCCTTTTTAAATTTGACCATAATAACTCATGACACTTACATGTAGTGCTTTACATTTTCAAAGCACTTTACAAGAAGGTCTTGAGATGCAAACCTTTACTCATGAGAGTAGTCCCATTGAATTCAAAGGCACTACACTTGTGTGAATAAGGATTATTTGCATGGACAAAGTTTGCAGTATACAATTTATAAGTGCCTATTTGTGGTCCCAACAGACACAATTGCAATACACCTATTAACTTAAATGAGAACAGAATTGGACCTTTACTAATTAATCTTCAAAATGGACTTTAACAATTTACATCCGGCCCATGTGCTGACTGTACTAGAGGTGTACCTTCATACAATGAATGAATGCTGAACTAATGACTCTTTTGCTACCTTTTCTTCATTCGCTGCCATTAGAGACTCCATAGCCTTCTTCATTTTCTGTACCTCTATATCTAAAAATACACAACACAATTGAACAAGTCAGATTAAATGAGAGAGTAAATGGAAGAAAAAAATCCTGACAATTTCTGAAGCTATGTTTACAAGAAATAAACAAAATGCAAACCACTAAAATTATTTCAATCTGAAATAGACAGCAAGATTCAGAACATTCTCTCCATGGAAGCAGTTTTCAATAACTAAATGACTGAATTTAGCAAATATTTATATCCTAAATAATGCTAAGAAAACTGCTAAATCAATGAATGATGACTTTCCTGTTTTCTTTAATCCTTTAAATAATGGAATAATTATAAATAAGAGTTCCAAAATAAAAACAGTACAACAGGAGTGCAATAAAACAATCCATTATGACAACAGCCAAACATTCCATAAGGTGTTTATAAACCCAGTTACACAAAGCAATGGAATTTAAGCAATGGATTGTGGACATAGTGAGTAAAGCATTGTGTCATGATGCTTAGTCACAACCCCAAATGGATGTAGAAATGAGAACAGCATGATGAAATGGTATATGTATTCACTGTGATGAGCAGTCATGCTAGAATGTGTATTGTAGTTTAGATTTGGAAAAGGAACCTTAAAACAGAGATGAATACAAATTGTGCTTCATCTATAATCCTCACTTACAAAATATGTAAATGCCACCATTTATTATGGCAATCAAAGAGGATATTTTTTTTTGTTTTTTGTTTTTTGTTTTTTTTTAAGAGGTGGGGATGTTCTTTGTTTCTATTAGAAATCTACCTATTTGGAATGAGCAAATGAAGCTTTAAAATGTTACAAATGTAGAAAAGTGACTTAAAGCACGAACAAGAAAAAATTCTGCTCTGTAACATCACAGATTGGTGTTTTAACCTCCTACTGATTATCGCACACCAACAAATATAACTACTAAGGGTTACTGCTAAAGGGGTGAAGAAAGTTCTTCCTCAGGAAAACATAAGATCAAAGAAAGATGTATAAAATATATCATCCTGCACATGATTGGATAAATCCAGCTGTTTAAAGTTAGATATACAAATTCTCTGCTGGTGCAACTCCACTGACTTCAGTCAAGTTATGCCAGAAGAGAATTTGGCCTCCTGTATTGTGACTAAACTTAATACAGAGGGAAAAATTTTATTTGTATGTGCCTTTTATGAAGAAAAATCTAATTATTCAACCATCTGTAGAAGTACTTTTTAGCCAGATCAATTTAATATTTTACAAGCCATTCTACCAAGAGCTATATTTAGCAGGCGTGTAACAAGTATAGCAGAAATGAACAAGCTCTCTCTCAGGCTGCTTCAGGAAACCAAAGATTTTGTTTACTAGATTTTCAATAAAATATTCATATTAAAAGTCACAGTGTATTTATCTTTTCAACCTCTTTTCATTTCTAATAGTGTAACTAAGGATTATAGATGAGGCAACCTAACAGCTTTTGTTAAAGCCGTTTTAAAAATACATGCAGAAAGCTATTCTGGAAAGAACTTCTGAAGTATAAATGCTTGTGGAAAGACACCAGGAAATCTTACTTTTGTCTTTGAGCTTCTTTCTACAATTTTCATCTGTGCAGGAAAACCCAGTGGATTTGAAATTAGCATACAGGTTATGACATTAAATACAATTTAACATTATATGCTGTTACTTTTGGAGTCATCAGTGAATCATTCCTTACCTTCTTACAACAAGAGCGAAATAAACAACATTTACAATTTAGGGGCCCAATCCTATAAACTTGCACACAAGTAGTCCCTACTCACTTGCTGAAGCCAAATATAATTACTTTCTAAGGGCTACTAGCATGAGAATCTATATTAAGATTGGGCTTTATACAAGGCCTGAGTATTTTTGTCCACCTGTATGTTTTCACATACATTGTCTCATATAGTACTTATTCCAACAGACTGCTCTTACCGTAACACTAGACATGAAATATCTTACACTTGTACTAGCAACTAATAGTATATGACAGAACATAATTGTTCAGGTAATCATAAATCTGCAAACATGGCATATAATCTGCAAATATTTCAATTGCATTCATTGCAAAAAATGCATTATTTAATATTGTCGGAACAGAACAGAACCTTGGTTCATTCACAGAAATGGCTGGGAGATTCTTGTGCGTTACTGAACTTTGCAAATTATGGCTCAGTACCACAAGTCAATGGAATCATGGAAGCTGAGGATGCTCAGCACCTTCTGGGAAAAAGCTCAATATGAATAATAAATGCCATAAAAATAAATAATAGTAAATTAGTGAGTAAGTGAACAAACAAAAATCGCAAGGATAATGCATACAATGTATTTTATTCATTCATCTTGGCAACTGTCATCCAGTTTTATTTATTTATAAGTACAACAATACTTTACAATAGTCTAGCAAATGTAATGAAGAATATTTTACAAAAATAATGAAAACTTAGTAATCTTAAACCTGACAACAGCAGGTGTATGTTACTGAGAAATGAAGCGAGAACTGGTCAAAAAATGCCAATTATTTTTTGTGGCAAATTTTAGGGGGGCAGGTACCCTTTTTAAAATCCCCCTAACATTTTGACAAAACCCACAAAACCGACTAAAATTTTTTATAAAAAAAAAAAAAATAAAAAATTGGTTTAGGTTTCCAGTTTTCCACTGGGAAACCGGAAAAATGTTGACTACAATGAAAATTCTCCATGAGAATTCAGGTTTAATTAGGGCTCAGCTAGGGTGTAAGCGGGACTTCCAAGTAGTGCATTTAAGCCTTGTGCAGGCCCTGAATTTCACCCAAGTAGGCCTGGTCTACATTTAAAATTTTTGGCAACACAGATATATATGTTGGTTAAGGTTGTGATTTTCTTTACCTCTAACCGACTTAGCTATGCAAAGCCCCCACGTAGACACAGTTATACCAGCAAAAAAGTCCCTTTCTAGGGTAGACAGTGTCTTAGAATTGTAAATACTTGGTTACCTTATTTTAAAGCAAAGCAACAACCTATTATTGTAGGTTTTATGATTGCTTTGCAAATACTTGCAGAATATGTTAAAAGGAAATAAATATGCTGGCAAAACATGTAAGGAAATTGAGGTTTACCACAATAATTCCCTTATAACAACTGACACAATTATTTAAAACAGGTAAGCCAGAACTACAATTGTGCAAGAGATACCTCTAGACACTTAACAGAGAGCCTCTTTTGTTCTTACCTCTCTCAGTTATTTCAACTCCTTCTCCTTTCATCTTGCAAACCAACTTTTCTTGTAACCTTCTTACTTCTGCTTCCTTCTGTTCCAATTTCTCTTTCAAAGATGCCAGTTCATCCTGTATAGATACATAATCATTTAGCCATAAGAAGAACTAGGTTTAAGTTTTGAAGAGGATTTTAAAATATTTTTTTACCATTTAAGTTAGAGATGACTCCCAACCGAAAGCTCCTAAGAAGCCCAAGGGGAAGAGCCTCATTTGATGCAAATTGTCATAGGCCCATTGCAATAACAATTAACATCATTTGAGAATCTGTCCCCAGAACTTTGCATCTGAACCTTGCAGCAAAGTTGCTATCTCTGTAACAGGATAGACAGCCCCAAACTTTTCCGTACAAGTCCCAATACCAATTTAAATGCATGATTATTTTTTTGTCTGAATAAAAAATAGCACTGGGAAAAAAGGGGTATTTTTGGAAGCATGCGTAAATGGTAAAAACTATTATGCGTAATAATTGACTCGCTATATTTTCAGCGTAGGATTTTATCAAGTAATATTTGAACACACAGGATGTGTATGCTTATTGCATGCGTTCAATGGTAAATAGATGTTGCTTTATTTCTCTTTAAATACAGTGTTGCCTCAAAACAGGCCATGAACAGTTTTATCAATACATACAACTGGCTGTGAAATAAAATCAATCATAGCATAATAAAAGTAAAACACTCTGAAAAGCAATTCAGACAAAATGAAAAAAATAAAGCACAGGAAGTTTTAGCAGTGAAGCTCTAAATAAGGAAACCAAACCAAACCTCCCGGAATAGATATTCCATCTAAGCTCACTTTGCATTCTGATAACATAGGATTAGGCCACTGCACCTACAAAGATGAGTTCGCCTACAATTTGCACTTGAGAAGGATTTGCTATTGCAACATCTCTGCAATGATTTGGTTTTGTAGAACCAAAAATCAAAGAGGGTGGCTTGAATATGGGTCCCATTTCACTGGAACATTCGAAGCTCAGATGGTGTTTGTGGTCTGATAAACGCCTCTGATCTGTATCTATCCCCATGACACGGACCCAGATTAAGTTTTATTTGCAAATTTGGGCCAAATTCTGCTCACCTTAACAACACGTCCCTTTGGCTTCAATAGGACTCTGATAGGAGTAGCTACAACAGGATTTTACCCTTTGTGGGCAGATATTTTATCATTATGTGATGGTATTTGCCCAACTTCCTTTTTAAAAACAAAACTCTAACTTGCCTTTGCAATTTCTAACTGTTCTACTAAATCCTGAGACCAATAAGATAAACTGTAACATTGGATTTAAATACCTTTCTAAGCTTCACTGACAATGGCAATGTTTCCAGAAAAAGGGCCGGATCTTGCATTCTCCAGGCACTCCCAATTGATACTGACTTCAGTGGGAGGTTTGGTTGCACAGGGCATGCAGGTTTGGGCCCTACATTCTTCCACAACTGTATCCCTATCTTGGAAACTTTAAGCATTTTTAGTATAAGAATTGAGATTTAAATGCGAGTTGCATTCATTTTCTGATGTAGGGTACTTTTTCCAATGAACTCAGCACATAGTCTGTTAATTTATGTTAATAATATATGAGGAAGATGTATTACAACAATTATTTTCTTGTTTAAAAATCCATTAACCAGTCTTTGGTAAGAAATTACTGAGAAATCAGTGCGCATATCTGTGCTTCTCTAAGAAATCAGTAAGAGCTTTTTCTAAATAATGACTGAAGTGGAGGAGTGAAAATTACCCCTTTGAAGAGGGATAATTTAAATTTAAAATTAAGTTGTGGGTAACCCACCCAAGGCCTGTGCACCACTGAAATCCCTCTGAAGTCCAATTTATGCATTAAAAATAATTTGTAAAGAACATCTCACTTCAGAAGGTTTAGTTTCTAGCGGAAAGAGCACACTGCACATGAACAGAAAGTAATCGATAAAGAACACAGACAGCAAGATGCAACACAGACCACGAAGCAGTGGTGTAGAAAGGATTCAAAACAGGCCCTACTACACCTTTAATATCTGGCATTTTTGCTCCATCCGCTGCTTTTCATACTGCATCTGACCCACTTTGATTTTCATACTAGAAAGTTTGGCCATTAAAGACTGGTAACAGAGACAGAGGAGTGAGAGAAAACTAATGACAGAAAAGAAACAAGGCTAGATAGCTCACAAAACTCATAGAGGAGTTAGATCGAGGAGTTAGATACTTAGAGAAATGGCATGCTAGAATTGTTCGGGTTATTTTTAACACATTTAAAAGAAAATAATGCTCTGTTTTTGTCCCACCCTTGGTCCATGCCTTTCTCGTTACAAACGACGTTCCCTGACCCACAAGAATATAAATATCTAAACAGAATTTAAATACAAAAATTGCTGCTTCTAGCTAGTTAACTAATGCAACAGTGCCTCTCAGAAATGGGGCTGATCTGAACACCCCAAACTTCTGTGTTGAGCTTGAAATTTGGTAATGGCCTCTATTTGTTTTGGTTTTTTTTTTTAAATGAGCACCACAAAAGTCCTGGATTGGCAAACTCCCAAGACTTCAGGATGGTTGAAGACCAGATCCAGTTCCAAAGTTTGCAGCTTACACCCATCTTTCCCCTCTTTCTCTCAGTGTAACTTACTTTGGTAGATTTAAGCTTCTTCTCGTACTGAAGTCTTTCATTATTCATTTCTCCCACTCTTAACCGTAATTCACTGATTTCCTGCACCAAACCCTAAGTGAAAGGAAAAAGAAAGAAAAACCCAGAAAAATTCAATAAATAAAATAGAACAACAGCTCAACAACCACACATTAGTGGGGAAGTAAAAACAAAGCAATAAAAAAAAAAAAAAAAACAACAACCCCACACACACTGCATACAGACATTTCAGAGTTCAAAATCAGGTCAGGACAAATATTCAAGCAAGTCAGAGCTTGGTGGACCATTCATGGGCTCCAATTCCAAATTCCTACATTCCTGCACTAAATCCAGGAACGAAGGAGAGAAGCTTTCAGTGGCTGATACGCTCCCTGTGTTCTTTCTGGCCCCCAAGTAAAGTTAGAGCAGTCCACATCCCCCCCCCCCCCTTTTAAAGCCCTTTTATATTTCCAGAGAAGCACAGAGAGACCTTCATGTAACTGAGAATCAGGTCCACGGATTTCCTGGTTTCCTCTTCAAAGCACCAAATTGAAGCATGCAGGAAACAATTAGCTGATTTATCAACTTCTAATTAAAATAGCAGCCTGATCCTCCCCCATCCTGCACCTGGTAGCATTTGATAACCATTTTGCACAGGTGTGAATGACAAAGGAAATGGAGAATCTGTCCCAGTAGCTCTTCAATATCAATATTTCTATGCAACTAGGTCATTTCTGGTCTTATCGCTAAAATACAAATGATAAAATAGTCGTCACACACAATAAAAGCCACTGGCTTCATAAATGTGAATATATAAGCAAGTTACATTTAACCAAAACTAACAACAACAAGATAAAACAGACCTATTATTAGAGAACAGTGAGAAAAGATTACACAATGTGAACCTGAATTATGCTCACCTTTTTTGTGCCAGTACTCCCAATGGATGACATATATTGTCACTGAAATGAATGGGAAATTATCCAGAGTGTCTCATGTTTCTGGTCACATTAAGTTAGAGTGCGTTGCAATACTGTCTACCTGGGGCTAAATGCAACTGCCATAAAAGGCTAAAATTTGTGCAGCACAGAGCTGCGTTCATCATTAGCAAGAAAATCTGCTGCAGACACTGTCGTGTGCTTTATCAACTCCACCGACTCCCCAGTTGCTTCCGAACATGGCTCACAGTCCTAACCATAATGGATTGGGATCTGACTTCTGCAAAAAAGATTGCCTTACCCTTCTTGACCCTTTCGAAGCAGCTACATGCCACAAAAAGTGATGCAGCTAGCGACAAGCAGGTTTCGACATTCCAGTAGTAAGGGGATAGAGCATCCTTAGCTGTGGAATACCAGCTGTAGAACTCTTTGCTAAAAGAGATCAGACTAAACCCAAGGTTGACTGTGTTTCAATCAAGATGCAAGGAAGTACTGATGATGATCACCCCCATTTTACACTGAGGCAGACACAGATTAAGAGATTTGCCCGAGGTCAAACAGGAAGTTTATGGCAGAGCCAGGAATTGAAACCAAGTGTCCCAGGGCCTTACACACTAGACTATCCCTCCTCTCAAATAAACTTCCAAACTGACCTGCCAAACCTTTGAAGGGTTATTCATCTCGAATTATAAAGAAAAGGAAGTGTGCATCCCTTATATCTGTATTTGCGGAGCAGAGGGGAAGGAACTGCACTAGATTACATAAACATCCTCAGGTAGTTAAACCAAGTGAATGACCTGGAGGAGAAATGGGCAGCGTATCTGGAATCCTAAACTTCTCTAACCCAGAACATGCCACTGGACAGAAAGTCTCTCCATAAAAATAAACAAAGCCTGGATTGCTAGAAAATAACAGAAAAGGTACTGATCTTCCTATTTGGCAGGGGAAAACATTTACCCGAGTGCTGAGGCCTGAAGGAAGTTACCTTTCTCTTCATCACATCTATTCCATTATTCTGAGGTTTACACACTGATCCCCAGCGAAGTATTACATTTTGGCTACAAGTGAATTCTTAAGATGCACTGCAGCTATTGTAATGCTGGTCCGTCTGAAAAGCATTCAAGCATATTAGCTTTTTATGAGTCCTGGGAAACAGGCACAGGAGGATGGAAAAATGACTAAAACCTAGTTTAACAACTTTCAAGCCCCAGAGGACAACATGGTGCTCAGTTTTACCAGTTTCCCACATAAGGGACTGCAATCTACTTTCGTTCACTCCTGCCAATGACAGGCACCCTTCTTAGAGGGCAAGCCTCCCCATCAGTTCCATTCAAGGACTTTTAGGGGTGGCTGGAATGACTTGCCTTCCAGCCTCTGTTCCAGGTGTTCTCCATCTACCTGCCTTTTAGCTAGTTCACTAGTTGTACTGTGTTAGATACCCAGTGAATCTGAAGACCACGTAGGAATATTTTTATTTCTTAGCTAAGATCAGACAAGAAGCAAGAGGTAGATAAATCTTACAGAAGGGGGGAGGGAATTTAATGAACTTTTATTACCCAGAACCATGACTGCAACTTAATTTAAACCACTTCTGTTGGCCGGTGGGCACTTTTGGCAGCCAGAGTTACATGAGGTCTCTGACTGGGTCATTTGCTGAGTTCTGAGAGCTCTAGTCTCAGAACCTTGCTTCATTTGGAAGGTGGTAGAACACACCACCCTCCCGCCAAACGGGAATCAGGTTTATTATCCAGGACTGATGCGTCATGCAGAAGCACCCATGCTCTCTTGGAGGCTTAGTGGCACCTCTAGCCAGGATCAAGCACTACAGCATTATTGGGATTGGTGTATTACTGCAGTATCAGACTTGTGACGGACTGGGCTGCTCCTCTGAATGGAGAAGCAGTAACAATAGGAATAGGGAGGAGCATGTCCAGGCTTCTCCCCATCCGATTGGCTTTCACTGTTTCTTGCCGTCTAGTTTTAGTTAGCCATTGGTGCATAGTTCAATTCAGCTGTGGCCTTCCCTGCCACTTTGAAACAGTTGATGCATGTGTCTTTGGAGCATGCACTCTGCAAAACACATTTGCTGTGAATGCAGTGAATGTCTCAAAGAGACATAAATTAATGCCCTTGACAACAATAGCGGGCCAACTAAGAAAGCTCAGACCATTTAAAATGGTAAATTTCAATAGTGAACCACAAACAGAACTGAAGAAGCTGCAATTCTGAACTGGGGGGAAGAGGAGGGAACTATGTTTTTGTAGTTAAACTGATTAAACAAGTAACGGGAAAACACTATAAAACTTGCCATATAAAACAGCTCTTCTCCATCTACTTCAAAAAATGTACATTTGACTTGAAGGTTAGAGTATATAGCTACACCTCATGCAAGTTAAGCTACCGGAACTAGAAAGATAATTAAAAGGGAGATCATTAAGAGTCTGTTAATGATCAGTATGTTAGTGTACAACTTTATGAGTCCATCTCCGATTCTCAATTTAGAGACAAAGTGGGACCTGACAGAGCATGTCAGTTTTCTTATAAACATACACGATTAAATACCTTGAACTGTAGCTTGGCTCATGAAAAATGTTGAAGATTTCAAACAAGTCCCTGCCCACTGGCCTTAGATTAGTGTATTGCTTTTGTCAGAATAGATTGGGGGTTTTTTGGTTTTGTTTTGGGTTTTTTGCTATATGTTGACTTCAAAACAACAGATTATTAATTTTGTATGTCTGTAATTGATGAGGTTATTGTGTATAACTTTAGCATGAACTATTTGACATTGAAAATACCAGAAAAAGAAATCCATCAAATTCTTATTCAAAATCCCTTTAAAAGAAACACTTCCTACAAGAAGTTAATTTAATGAAAAAAATTAACTTTAAAATAGAACTGTTAAGATGTGCACACAACCTCACTGAGTAATCTTATTACTGTAAGCCAAGCATTTTCTCAGCCCATCCTCTATTGTTAGCTAATTTGCCTTTCTGTGTCATATCTAACATTAGATTGTAACTCTTCAGGGCAGAAACTGTGTCTTTTTATTTATTCTATTAAGTGCCTCATACATATTTGGGTGCTGTATAATTTATAATTATCGTAATTAAAATACCGTACGACTATTGCAAAGGGACAAAAAGAATTAAAGAACATCTATAATCACATTTCGAAAAACATAAATATTACCAATATGTTTTTCAGAAGAAAATTTTACAATTCATTTCCTGCCAAAGACTGTTATATACGATATTCTACTCTAAATTACATTCCTCTGTCCATTTTCCAAGGCAGAGAAATAGCTTAAAAGTCCATAGTTTATACAAAACCTTGGCCACCAGCCCACATGGGCCAGATCATGTCCCTGCACTGATGGTCCTGGGTGGAAGAGGGGGCACAAGCATCCCCCTCCTCTGTTATGCATCTACACAGTGGATAGCCACAATCCTGGTCTTTGCACTCCTTGGCCCTGCTCCCCCTCTTCTGTACCACACAGTGAACTGCAGTTAGCCTGGACTCTTAATAGGAAGGAAGGAAGGAAGGAAGGAAGATCTTGTGATTAGGCATTGGACCAGGACTCAGAAGATCTAGATTCAATCTGCAGCTCTGCCACTGACTTTCTGTGTGACCTGGGGCAAATCATCTAGATTCAGATTTTCAATGGCACCTAACTTCTTCAGTGTTCTTTGAAAATCCCAGTCAATCCTTTTGTGCTTCAGTTCCTGCATCAACTGCTTGTGTCATCTTTTCCCCCCATCCTTTGCCTATTTTATTGATTTAAATTAT
This sequence comes from Emydura macquarii macquarii, assembly GCF_026122565.2. Classification (NCBI taxonomy): domain Eukaryota; kingdom Metazoa; phylum Chordata; order Testudines; family Chelidae; genus Emydura; species Emydura macquarii. The sequence continues at coordinate 8,450,207 of NW_027132342.1, read as the reverse complement.
GAACTTTTCAGCACAGGAACTGATGCTTACATGGCACAAGTATAGCAGGCCCCAATGTTGATGGCGGCCTCTGTGGGTTACTGAAATACAAATAGGTACAACAGGCCACGGTCAGAATACTCCTGGGACCTGGTGCTAGTGCGCTCTATATCTGCACCACATAGGGCGACTAGATAGCAAGTGTGAAAAATCAGGACAAGGGGTAGGGGGTAATAGGCGCCTATATAAGAAAAAGCCCTGAATATCAGGACTGTCTCTATAAAAATCAGGACATCTGGTCACCCTAGCACCACATTCCCCAGACTCTTCAGATATGGTGATGTGAAACCACAGTATCATCATTAGGCTCTGATCAAAAGCCTGCTGAGACCAACAGGAATCTTATTAACGTCAGAGGATCAAGCCCGGAGTGGGAAAAGTGAAACACCAATACCAGACAGTTTTTTATTGAACCTGCTCAACTTGCATTTAACCTCTCCTCTGAAAACACAAGTAAAAGGGTTAAAATGATAGCCTTGGTTAGCCTAAGGGTTAAAATGATACCTGTATATAAATGTCCAAAAGTCAGAAGACAAAATGCAGCTGTTATGCTCCAATATTGGTTTCCCCTAGACAGTTTTTGTTGATTGTGCTTTCTCCTGGATATGGACTTTCTGTTTGGTTTTGGTGTTTTTGAGCCTGTGAATGGCACAAAGATGTTTGTGCCTGTGAATGGTACAAAAAGCTAGAGGACAGGATTTTCAAAGCACTCCGCATCAGCCTCATTGAAATCAACTGACCATTGACTTCAGTGGAAGTACAGTTATGTCAACACTGAGCACTTTCGAAAATTCTATTCCCCAAAACGATAGGGCATAGATATGCAGAGTGGTCACCAAGTCTTTACCGCCATGAAGGGCTGGCACATGGAACTAATAGATTCCGTAACAAAGTAAGCAGCTCTATGTTGCCTTAAAAAAAAGACATTTTAGTAATAGCTTATTAGTTCTGGCATGGATGTCCTGCAAATAAAACGATATTATTCTTAAATACAATTATTAATTATGATAATTAAGTGCTATTTAAGTTTAATGTTATTTTATTACAGTATCTTTTTTTATCCTCATAAAGGACCATGATTAGGCATATTCGGAGGCATCTAAGAGAACTCTTGGTATTAATAGCTACCATGCAGGTAAGCCTTTTGCACAGAGTCTACGGTTGCAGTGCATGATGTGGAAAAGTCATCTCTTGATCCCCATACTGTGACCTCTTTTCCTGGAACAGTGCTAGTTCCACCTCCACTTTCTCCATTTGTTGTCTGAATTCTGCTATTACGTTATGGAGTGACTGCAGTGCAGAGGGAAATGAAAGAAGGGGATAATAGGAAAGATTGGAAAAAACTGTAATCAAAATATGAAGACAAAAAGAGAGTAAAGGCAAGCACTGAAGCACTTTTGTTACCTGTTTCAGAAAACTTATTTAAGAAACCAAGTGATGCAGATAGAGAGTAGAATTCAGTTTCAGCAGTAAGTCTTTACTGTGAGCAGTTGGGTTAAATGTTACCTCCCCAAAAACCATTTGCTATTAGTACTGATGTGTTTACCCATCACTCACTGCTCAGTGAGGGCTTTGGGGTCAAATCACATTGTATCTTTTATGTTTTCTACATTAAGGAAAAATTTCATATTTTATTGAGCATCACTTGGGTTAGTACAGAACGTTACAAGCTGTGGAAGTTCAAAGTACCAGCCAGTTATAACTTGACTGATTCACCACCGCACTAGCAATACCTAGAAGAATTCAACCTGCCCTTGCCAGATTGAAAACTTATTTCTACAAATCTGCTCTGTATGGTACTTGTCTGAACTGGTACGTTTGCTGCTTTAAAGCAATGGCAATCATTCATATAAAACTGGGATCAGACTGCAGGGAAAAGGCAATAGAACTCAATGCAAGCTCTGCTCACAGCTCCACAGCAGCTAAAGTGATGAATGTTGACATTTAAATTATCATCATTAGCCTTCAGAATGAGCACACTATTGATGTTAATTGGGCTTGACATTCCTCCCAGGATTACATTGTTTCTTTCTCGCCATAGATTCATTCACATTTGGAATCCTACCTATGCAGCATCAAGGGTAAGAAACTTAATTTAAGCTCTGATTTTATGAAAAGAAACTTATCTTCAACAACATGTGCAGCCACCAGAAGATTGTTGGCATGGGATAGCTCACCGCTGCATGATAGCTCCATCTCACCCCCACTGTTACCACACAGAACTGGGCTGGCCAGTTTGGTCCTTGTAACAGAAAACCACTATAAAACAGTCAGTTTAAAACTTAAGCCCAGAAAAGTGCATGTACTGTGTCCAACAGGCAGCAAGCAGACTGGCTTACCTGCTGGTGAGCTTCACCAGAGAACTCCATCTGCCAAAAAGAAATTAAAACACATGCTTGTTGGGCTCATTAAGGGCTTGATTATGCTGCCCGAAAAGGAAGTGCAGGGGTGCCCTTCCCCACCCTCACTGGGAGCACAGAGTGGCATTCAGTGTTCAAAAATGGTAAAAACATTTGCAGTGAAGACAAGCCCAACATCTCCCAGGTACACAGTGGCAGCACACTCATTCCTAAGTTGCCACTTACTAGCCCATGTGCAGCCAGAAGAAGCAGAACCACGGGACGCAATTCTGCCTGATTCAAGCTGTTCATGGAGAGGAGGACCCTTTATAGTCATCCCCCCCAGCCCCCTTCCCCAATCCCTGTGCACCATGTAAAAGTCTGACGGAATCCTGACTTAAGTTAAGATCTGCTGGCATTTTGGACATCTGAGACACATCTCACACGCTGGGTGAAATGCTGGCTCCACTGAAAAGTCAATGGCAAAATTCCCACTGACTTCAACAGGGCCAGGATTTACATTCTGACTCGTCAAATGAGTGAGATTGAAAAGAACTATCAGAGAAATATTGTATGGCTCTAACTGAACATCACTGCAAAGTCTTGCACTGCAACAGCAACATGCTTGAAAAATCTGCTGTGACATACATGAGCCACGCTCTGAAAGAATGTGACCTGTCACCTTGGAACACAGCAAGGCAACGTACCTGTTTATTTCCCCCCATGAGAAAGTCCATCTTAAATCCCTTTTGTTTCTGAGTAAGAATTTCCAAATTCAAGTCAGTCATTTTTGTAAAATAGAGAAACTGAGGCAACATGAAGCTCTGAGGATCAATCCATCTGCTTTACTCACCTCTGTGTCTCCATATCTATCCTCGTAGTCTAATCTGTCCTTCTCTACAGCCGTTAGCTTTAGCTTCAAATTGGAAATTTCTGCCATAAGGTCCAATTTCTGAGTTTCAAGGGATGTTCTACTCAAAAGCTCCTGAGATTCAAGATGGAGAACAGAGTTATTCTTCTGACGAGGAAAAATTACATGCTTAACACCACATGAAGATAGGCCCCAAAAAACAGACAACAGGAAAGTGGCCTTCCTGCACCTAGAGGCTTCTTGTGTAGAAAGGCAGGACTCCTCTTCCAATCTATCAAGCCAAAGGACACAAGCCCCAGTTAACCTGACTGAATGACTACCTTGACTGTTAAATGCTGCCTCTCTCCCCAATCAGGACTCAGCGTCTAACCTTAGTTTATCCGGGGATTTTTCCCAGGAACATCCAGTTCCACCCAGTTAAGAAAAACTCTCCAATGAGAGTAGAACTGGATCCTTACTCTGTGGGATGGCATGGACATGACTAAGAATTAGACCAATTTTAACAAATAAGTAAAAACGTAAATAAGAAAGTTTATCTGTTCATCCTGTGTTCCAAAATTTTGTACTAAATAGACTAGTTATACTGAAGCAGACAAAACAGTATTCAGTGATACCGCACACACCTCTACTAAGCACTGACAACAAGAGAAATGAAATTGCTCTAGCTTCCTCGCAATACCTGTTGCAGCATCTCTTCTGTGGCATTCAGCTTCTCCCTGTGCTCCTCTAGACAGCACTCTAAATCTCGAATCTTTTCTCCTTGTGCCTCCACCTGGTCAGTAAGCACACTTACCTGTAGAGTACAGAAATATGAAAATCCATAACTACCTCCAAATTATATAGCACCTATCACCCTGAAGGACAATGAACAAATAAGAGGCAATCTCTGAGGTAACTGCACTTAGGAGGCATTCTGCAATAGTTACACTGTACGTGCTGAGGAAGAACGTAAGAGTTGCCATAGTGAGTCAGATCACGGTCCATCTTGCCCAGTATCCTGTCTCTGACAGTGGCCCATACCAGAGCTTCAGGGGAGATAAAAAGAACAAGGCAATTATGGAGTGGATCCACCCTTGTCTTCCACTCCTGGTAGTCAGATGTTTAGGCTCATCCTATGCATGGGATTGCATTCCTAACCATCTCGACTAACAGCCACTCATGGACCTATTTTAACCCAGTTATATTTTTGGCCATCACAACATCCCATGGCAAAGAGTTCCACACATCAATTCTGTGTTGTGAGAAAAGTACTTCATCTTGTTTGTCTTAAACCTGCTACTAATCATTTTATAGACTTCTATCATAACTGCCCTTAGTTGTCTCTTTTCTAAGATGAACAACCCTAATTTTTTTTAGTCTCTCCTCATATGAAAGTCGTTCAATAACCTTGATCACCATTTTTGCCCTCCTCTGAACCTTTTCTGGTTCCATTATATCCTTTTTGAGAAGGGGCAACCAGAACTGCACACAGTATTCAAGGTATGGGCGCACCATGGATTTACAGAGGGGCATTAAGATATTTTCTGTCTTATTTTCTCTCTCTTTCCTAATAGTTCTTAAGATGCTTTTAGCCTTTTTGACTGCTGCAGACTACTGAGCAGAAGTTTTCAGAGAACTATCCATGGTGACTCCAAGAGCTCTTTCTTAGGTAGTAACAGCTAATTTAGGACCCATCATTGTATAAACATAGTTGTGATTATGTTTTCCAATGTGCATTACTTTGCATTTATCAACACTGAATTTCATCTGCCATTTTGCTGACTAGTCACCCAGTTTTGTAATTACTCTGTAACTCCTGCCAGTCTGCTTTGGACTTAACTATCTTGAATAATTTTGTATCATCTGCAAAGTTTACCACATCACTGTTCATCCCCTTTTCCAAATCATTAATGAATATGTTGAACAGCATAGGTCCCAGTACAGATTCTTGGGGACCCCCCTGTTTATCTCTCTCCATTGTGAAAACTGACCATTTATTCCTAACCCTTGTTTCTTATCTTTTAACCAGTTACTGATCCATGAGAGGACTTCCCTGGATCCCATGACTACTTTGGGCTTGTTTATACTTGAAATGTTACAGCGGCACAGTTGCAACACTACAGCTGCGCCAATGTAGCGCTTCAGTGTAGACCTACCTACGCCAACAGGAGGCATAGGTAATCCACCTCCCTGAGAGGGGAGCTAGGTCAACAGATAGGGTTGACATTGGGGAGTGGGTCATCTTAACTACATTGCTCAGGGTATGGCAGACAGTAATTGTCCAAAGGTGCAATTCAGCCAGGATCCCAGGGTTTTATACTTCCTTTCTGAAATGTACCATGGGATCTTAAATTGGAACAGCTGGGCGGGGTCTCATTTTGCCTGGGAATCTGCATGTCTACCAGCACTATGCTTTTGAGGCTCATGCTACATCATTATTTTGCTACTAAATCAGATTCAAAGGTATCTTGTATCACCAATGACACTTTGTAGAACATCTTAGCTGATCCAGCTATTGAACAGTCCAGATCTTGCTTAGCTATTAGTTACTTTATAATGCTCATGACACTAGCTGCATCATACTACAAATAAGATGACATGACCCCTGCCCTTACAATTTTCAGACATGATGCAACAAAGGAGGTTAACAAAAACTGGGAGAAGTTAAAGCAAGAAGGACCAGGACAACAACACTAAGATACGAGTCTTTCCCGAATAAAAAATAATAGTAAATAAAAATACATAGGTGTCTTAGTTGTATGATTCCTTTAAGGTGTCAAAGAAGATGTGGGTCTGAAGGAGGGGATATGAATGAGAGAAGGTAGAGGCCTTGTAAACAAGCTCAACTAGCACGATTCAATAAACGCACAGTCCAAAGGTGGCTTAGCTGCAGACCAACACTCACAACTTTTCATTCAGTCATTTACCACAGAACGCCCAATTTAACACCCATCTAAATACACAAGGGGGGGGGGGGGGAAACTAACTTTGGAGAAGACTTACTTGCAGAACAAGAGATTCCTTATCATTTTCCAGACGCGCAAGCCTTTCTTGATAGACATCTCCATTACCAGATATATGTCCATTAATCTGAAAAAGAAATAAAAGTTTGGTTTATATGCTATCATGTTGTTAGCATTTTTCATCAATATAACTTCAAAATAATGGAACCCTAGAAACTCCAGCTAAATGCAGTATTGCTGGTCACTTCAAGAAAGAAGTTTAAAATGTAAAAGGCTAGATCGTCACCTGGTGTAAACTGGGGTCAATGGAGTTATTCATATTTATTATGAATAACAATTCTATAGCAGTGTTAACTTGCACAGTTTAAAAAACAGATTTTATTTCTAACATTTTCCTGGCTTAAAAGGGTTACAATATAAAGAAAAGACAGGCAAACAGAAGACACAGGACTACAGTTCAGCACAAGGATTGTGTGGGGATTTAAAGACGAGAAGGAAGAAATTGGTCCTCTGTGACCCAATTCCACATATTCACTTACTGCACATTCAGCATTTTAAAAAATGCCTGCATGATTTACCATGCTGAGACACACTAGCAAAGAGATGCGTACCTCAAGAAATTTGCCAAGTGAAAAAACAACACAGTTTCAAAATATCCTATCTGATGTGAAAGAAAACTAATTGTTATTTCAAATATTATTTACAAGCAACATGCTGAATGATAGTACAGACGGAGGTTTTGGGGATTTTTGTGGTTTTTTACACACGCACGCACACAAAATACAATGCATCCCTTCACAACATCAAATGCATTTTACTGGATAATGCAAAACTTTGCACTGTGAATACATTCTTTTAAGAAGTTGCCTCAGCTTGAAGAAGAAAAAAATGTGTTGATACTGTCCAGGAGCCAGAAACTGAAAACATATCAGGAAAATGAATAATCCGAAAGACCTCCTCCTTTTCATAATTATTCCAACAGAAAAATGTAAACTAGCTTAAGAGAGTACAGAATTTGATTTAATTCACACAGATCTTTCACTCTCAAAGTCATCTCAAAGCATCTTACAATATCAGCAATGATTAAACTGTTTAAAAACATTCCTCCTATCATATAAATCACTGGGGAAAGCATGGGAGCCCGATACAAGCCAATGAAGACAATGGAAAGGCTCGCATTGACTTCAGTAGTCTTTCGATCAGGGCCGGTTTCTTTCCTTCTTTTTATCTTCTCAGTACACAATGAAAGAAATTCCCTGGGTTGGATCTAATGACCACCTGTTTTGGCGGCCTGCATGAGTCAGCAGAACAGCCCTGCAACTCTGTACACACTCCTAGAATCAGACATCCTGTTGCACTCTGGCAAACTGCAGTACAACATGCAAAAGATAATGGAAGATCACTCAGTTCAAAATTATAGACAATATTAAGCAGTTAAAGGTTAAACCCTCAAGAAACTGGGGTAAATCTGCCATTTGCTGTAATGGAGCGTAGCGACAGAAAGTGTGCTTCTTCTTACCATGCAGTATCTCTCTGGTATGCCAGGGTACCTAGAAGCACCACTTTCCCAGGAAGGCAAGAATTTGTGTCTTATACTCAAGTGATCAATACTAGCACAAGGGTTAATATTCTCAGAGGAGCAGGAAGCATGCCCCAAAGTACACTGCAGCTTTCCATCATGTGTGCGCCTCTTCTGTGCCAGAAGGATTCCTTGTGCAGAGGAATAACCTGCCAGTATCCCTGCTCATCCCGGTTCGGCTTGATTTGAAGCATCAGGGCAAGGCTTAGCCATAGTCTGTGTTTATATAAAATTGTTCTGGCGTTCACTGGAATTTAGCTGAAGTAATCGGGATTTAACTCACAGACAAGTGAGAAAAACAGGCCAAACAAGTCCAAGAGCTCCCCCATGTAAACTCTTCTTAATTGCTAAGGGAAGGATTTTCTTTTAAAATTACATAATTTTACATAGTGTGAATAATGTGAAAAACAAATTTTCATAGACATTGTTGCTGTTCTGTAGATGAATGTTACATAATAGATCTCTGTTTAGCTTTTTTGTAATCACAATGGTGAAAATATTAATGTTTCATCATTTGACTTGCGTATCCATTGAAAAATAAGGTTACTTACCAGTAACTGATGTTTTTCGAGATGTGTTGCTCATGTCCATTCCACTATAGGTGAGTGCACGCCTCCGTGCACGGTTCCCAGAACTTTTTTCCCCTTAGCAGACCCCGTAGGGCTGGCTCTGGTGCCCCCTGGAGTCCCACGCACATGCCGCGGTATATGAGGCACTGCCAGCCCTACACCCCCTCAGTCCCTTCTTTCTGCCAAGTCCAGCAGCGGGGACAGGGGGTGGGATGTGGAATGGATATGAGCAACACATCTCGAAAAACATCAGTTACTGGTAAGTAACCTTGTTTTCTTCGAGTGGTTGCTCATGTCCATTCCCCTATAGGTGACTAACAAGCAATACCTTGGAGGTGGGTCAGAGTTACCAGTGAGCTGCTCTCAGCACTGCTCTGCCAAATCCCATGTCCACTCTCCCCTGCTGGACGATGGCATAGTGGGACATGAAGGTATGCACCGATGACCAGGTGGAGGCTTTGCAGATGTCCTGCAGGGGCACTCTTTCCAGGAAGGCTGTAGACAAGACTTGAGCTCTGGTTGAGCTCGCTGTGATGGTTCCTAGAAGCAGCACCCTCGCCAGCTCGTAGCAGAACCTGGTGCATGATGTAATCCATGAGGAGATGCGTTGGGTGGAGACAGGTAAGCCTTTCATCCGGTCAGCCACTAAAACAAACAGCTGCATCAATTTCCGGAATGGCTTTGTATGCTCAATGTAGAAGGCCAGGGCTCGTCTCACGTCCAGCGAATGCCATCTCTTCTCCTTCTCCAAACTGTGTGGTTTGGGAAAAAATACAGGGAGAAAAATACCTTGGTTACAATGAAATTGGGAAACCACCTTGGGCAGGAACACTGGATGCAGCCTCAATTGCATCTTATCCTTATAAAATACTGTATAAGGGGGCTCCGAGGTCAAGGCCCTAATTTCAGAGACCTCCTACCTGAGGTAATGGCCACCAGGAAGGCTACCTTCCATGAATGCATGAGCAGAAGGTATGAAGCCATGGGTTCAAAGGGGGGGCCCTGTGAGTCTCGAGAGGACCAGGCTGAGATCCCCGTGAGGCATCGGGTCATGGACCTGTGGATAAAGCCTCTCCACCCCTTGAGGAACCTGACCAACATGGGATGGGAGAACAGGGATCTCCCCTCTAGCGGCTGATGGAAGACCGAAATGGCTGACAGGTGAACCTTCAGCAAGGCCAGCACCAGACTCTGGAGCTTTAGATGGAGCAGGTACTCCAGGATCGCCTGTCTAGGCGAGAGGCTGTCGGAATACCCTGGGACTCCACCCAACAAGTAAACCGCCTCCACTTAGCCCGATACACGACCTGTGTAGAAGGTTTCCTGCTGCCTAGCAGGACTTGCTGGACCTGCACTGAGCAGGCTCTCCCCCTCCATCAGCCACAGAGCCTCCAGATCGTGAGGTGCAGGGAGTCGAGGTCCGGGTGCTACAGGTGACCATGGTCCTGGGAGAGAAGGTCGTGCCGTCTCAGGAGCCCCAGAGGCAGGGTGATCGAAAGGTCAAGCAGTATGCTGAACCAGTGCTGTCTCGGCCAGGCCAGAGCAATGAGTATAACATCCGCCCTGTCCCTCTTTATTTTGAGCAGGACCTTGGGCAGGAGCGGAATGGGCAGAAACGCGTACATGAGAATCCCCATCCAGTCGATGAGGAACATGTCGGAAATCGAACCAGTCTCGCGACCCCAGAGCGCGCAGAACCTCAGGTACTTCGTGTTCCAAGCCAATGCAAAAAGGTCCAGTTGGGGAACACCCCACTTCTGGAAGATCGTAGTCACGACGTCCAGATGCAAGGACCAGTCGTGGCGGGGTAGAAACAACCTGCTGAAGCGATCTGCCTCGTCGTTCCTCACTCCTGGGAGATGAGAGGCAGTCAAGTGGAAATCGTGCCTCACAGCAAAGTCCCACAGATGGATAGCTTCCTCGCAGAGGGCCAAGGAGCGTGCTCCCCCCTGCCTGTTTATGTAAAACATGGCTGCGGTGCTGTCCATCAGCACCTGTACCACTCTTCTTGTCAGGAATCAGAGGAACACCCTGCACGTTAGGCGAATGGCCCTCAGCTCCTTCACATTGATGTTCAAGTGTCTCTCTTCCCCCAACCAGAGCCCCTGAGTGCTTAGGTCGGTGCTGATGTGGGCTCCCCATTCCACATCCAAGGAGTTGGAGATTAGGGTGACCGACGAGACCAGTTCCCTGAATGGAACGCCCTTCAACACTGCCCTGGAGTCCACCACCAGTTTAGGGAGGCTAGGACAGGTGGTGGAAACTGTGACCACCCGATCCAATGGGTGTCTGCTCAGCACATATACCGAGGCCAACTAAGCCTGAAGTGGTCTAAGCCTCAGGTGACCTAATCTCACTCTGTATGTGCAAGCCGCCATGTGGCCTAACTGCTGTAGGTAGTGCCTGGCTGTTGTCGTGGGGCATCGGTGCAGCTGGAAAATAGTAGAGACCACTGCCTCGAAATGTGGCTGAGGCAGGAAGGCTCTGGCCTGGGAAGCATCCAGGGTGGCCCCAATGACCTCTATGCACTGCACCGTGGTTAGCATGGACTTCTGCTCGTTTATGAGCAGTCCCAGCCTGTTGCATGTGGAACAAATGAAGGTCATGCTCTCCTGCACTTGAGACCTGGCCCTGCCCCTGATCAGCCAATCGTCCAGGAAGGGAAACATTTGCACACCCTTTCATCTCAGGTGGGCAGCCACTACCGCCGTGCATTTGATGAACACCCTTGAAGCTGAAGATAGGCCAAAGAGTAGGGCTGTAAATTGGTAGTGGGAGCTAGCCACCGTGAAGTGGAGGAAGCGCCTGTGGCTGGGGAGAATGGACACATGAAAGTATGCATCCTTGAGGTCGAGGACGGCATACCAGTCTCCTGGATCCAGAGAAGGGATTATGAAGGCTAGGGAAACCATGCGAAACCTGAGTCGTTTGACATATTTGTTTAGACGCAGGTCTAATATGGGTCTCAGTCCCCCTTTCGCCTTGGGGATGAGGAAGTACCTCGAATAGAACCCCTTCCCCCTTCTGTCTTGAGGGACTATTTCCACTGCTCCTATGTTGAGGAGGGTGTCCACTTCCTGCAAGAGAAGTTGCTTGTGAGAGGGGTGCCTGAAGAGGAACGTAGAGGGAGGGTTGATGGGGGGGTAGATGTAAACTGTAGGGCATAGCCCCCAGAGACTATCCCAAGGACCCAGCGGTCCAACGTGATCTTTATCCATTCGGGATAGAAGGGTCTTAACCTGTTTAGGAAGGGACGGGGGGGATCCAGGAGAGCAGTAGGAGCACCACCCTCGGGCGCACCATCAAAACTGTCTCCTCCGGTTGCCCGGCCCCCTGGGGGGCCGCTGCTGGGGGCTGAGGATGAGCTGGGGGGCTGATTTCTCCTTCTAAACCCCCTATTCCTGTCCCTATTTCTTTAGGGTTGAAAGGGCCTAGGCAAAGGCCTTGGCTGCTGGTGCCCCTGGGGCCGTGACTGCCACCTGGAAGTCTGAGGCATGTACAGGCCCAGGGAGCAAAGCATGGCCCTGGAGTCCTTCAGACCGTGCAGCTTCGCATAGGTCTGATTGGAGAATAGGGCCAACCCATCAAAGGGGAGGTCCTGGATAGATTGCTGCCCCTCCTGGAACAGGCCCAAGGATTGCAGCCACGAGCACCTTCTCATGGCAATGGCGGATGCTATGGCCCTACCCCGCGCGTCAACAGCGTAACTGGACATCTGGAGTGCTGCCCTAGTCACTATGGTTCTTTCCTCCATGATGGTGGTAAAGTCTGCGGCCTGGTCCTGGGGCAAGGCCTCAGCAAACTGCCTGAGGGAGTCCCACAATTTAAAATTATATCCATCCAGGAGGGCCTGATAGTTGGCAATCCTGAACTGAAGGCTTGCCATGGAATAAACCTCTCCCCCAAACAAGTCCAGTTTTTTGTCATCTTTGTTCTTGGGAGTGGACTCTGGCTGACTTTACCTGTCCCACTGGTTGGCCGCGTCTACCACCAGGGTTCCCGGGGCTGGGTGAGTGAACAGATACTCAAACCCTTCGGCTGGGACATAATACTTTTTCTTGGCCACCTTTGATGTAGGGGCTACCGAGGAAGGGGCTTGCCATAGGGCCTTTACGATTTTGAAGACCCTTTCGTGGACTGGTAGGGCCACCCACCACCAGCACATTAAAGAGGCTATCATCATCCTCTTCTAACTCCTTCACCTCTAGCCCCAAGTTGGAGGCCACCCTCTTGAGCTGCTCCTGGTGTGCCCTGAAATCCTCCAGTGACGCCATGTGGTCTCGGGACACTGCCTCGTCCGGTGAGGAGGAAGAGGACTGACGAGGCGCGTCCTATGGTTGCTCCCCCTCCTGACGAAGGACTGCACCAGTAGAGGGTCCCTCCATGGGGTCCAACTCCTTGCCCGAGGAGTGATGTCTATGCGTACTCTCCTGTGCCTGAGGCACGGACTGCACCCCGATGCCAGGATGGATTGTGGCCCCAGTCCCATCTGGATGCCCCATGGGGCCCAATAAGGCCATTGTTGCGGCCATTAGCCCTGGGGCCAACCTGGGGCTAACTGCGCCACCTGCTGTGACGCCTTGTGGGGGTATCGACTGTCTCGATGACTGTCCCCCCATGGGACCCCGAGCCACTAGACCGGTGCGCTGCCGTGCACATCCTCGGTCCTGGGCGGCCTTCCATGCTGGGGACCGTCCTCTCAATGCCTCCGACCTGGAGGACGACGAGGACTGCCTCCGTAACCACGAGCGGTGCCGACGGACGGAGGTGCACTCCGAAGAGCTAGAGTTACCAGAGCGTCATCTCGGTACCGATGATTTGTGGTGCCGCTTGCCTTTCAGTGACCGAGACCGGCGCTGCTCCGAAGTCTGCGGTGCCTAGCTGGACTCTGGCAACCGGGTTCCATGTCGTGGACTGCGCTGTGCCAGGTCCTTGGATGGCGACCGAATTCTGTGCCGCTTCGGTGCGGGCGAACTCCTCGGTGCCGGGGATCTGGATTGGGAGCTGTCCAAGTGCTGCCTGGCAGACCTCGACCGGTGCCACCTCCTGGCATGCGCTGTCTCCGGTGGCGGGGATTGACATTGGCGCTGAGAGCAACTGCTGTCCCGTGTCGAAGAAGGCTGGCTCAACGACACCAACCTGGAGCAACTGCTGGGGGAGCGTTCCTGCTCTACCCCCAGAGGCCATCTTGCGGGAGATCTTCCGCCCCGTACCAGGGATCTCTACCGCCCCTTGGGGGGACCCAATGCAGGTTTGCCCCGGGACACCAGCCCCTTCTCTCTCAGTGGGGAAGGGGAGGAGGGGGGCGCGGAGATGACCTAGGCAAGGCCATCAAGGCTCTTTCTGCCTGAAAAGGAAAAAGCCTCCGGTGTCGGCAGGGGCACTCTCTCCTGACTCCTGGAAGTGGGAGGCTCCCTGCTCGAAGATGCAGGCACCAGAAAGGACTCGACAGGCTGGGTTCGGTGCATCTCCGCACTTGACCCTGCCCGTACGGACAGCGCAGGGGAGTGTCCGTGCGCTACTCGCTGTTTCTTCCTCTTTGGCACCGGTGATGTTGCTCAGTGCCAAGTTGCGGTCAATGCCAGTGGTGCACCCTGCACCAAGGTTACGCTCGGTGCAGAGGTGGAGCGGGCCGGCTCGGATGCCAGGCAGAGCACTGCCTCTATGAGCAGGGCTTTTAACCAGATTTCTCGGTCCTTCTGTGTCCGTGGTTTAAAAGCTCTGCAGATCTTACATTTTTCTTTTCTGTGCGCTTCCCCCAAGCACCGATCATGGGGGTCGCTGAACGGGAAGGCCTTCCCACAGGAGGCACATAGCTCGAATCCCAGCGACCGGGGCATAGCCCAGCTGCTCTAAATCCCCTCAGGGACTTGCTTATCTAACTACACTTAACTATCACTTAACAACTACTTAAAACAACAACAGTTCAAAGAAGGGAAATAGAACTTGCAATGCTAGTTCCAGCAACCGTCAAGGGAGGAAAGAAGGAACTGAGAGGGCGTAGGGCCAGCAGTGCCTCATATACTGCGGCATGTGTGCGGGACTCCAGGGGGCACCAGAGCCAGCCCTACGGGATCTGCTAAGGGGAAAAAAGTTCCGGGAACTGTGCACGAAGGCGTGCACTCACCTATAGTGGAATGGACATGAGCAATCACTCAAAGAACAACAATTTCATTTTGTTTTTACATGCTTACTGTATAAAATCCTGCCATCCTTCCTGTGTGAGTCATCCCAACGGGTCTACACATGTGAATACAGCAGGAAAGATTTGGTTTGAGGTCAGGAAAAACCATGAGAATAACTTGAGACAGTCAATTTTAATATTGTAGGATTGAAAGAAATACCTACTGACTGTACCTTCTTATACAGAACTGATGACTTGGAGGAATGCCAATCCAGACCCTTTCCCATTTAGGTCACTAGTTCAAATTACCATCTGCAACAGCAGTAATTGACTGTCATTACTATTGACAGCTGTATGGTGGTCTATGTGAAATGAATTTGGTGATCTCATTCCAGTTCCTAATAGGCAGGCACATCTGCATCATAAAACCACCGCCATAACTGGCACCATTTGGCATCCTTATTGATAGTCTTAGCAGAGAAACTGAATGGACCTGGAGACATAACTATTGTCTCGCTGCTACAGATGGCCCCTCCAGCTCACGCATAAGGCATACTACTGGCAGACCAGCATAACCAAACTTGTACTGTCCTTGCTTTACCTGCAGAGATTTTTCATTCACCATGGAAATAATTTATTCAGCACCTTTCACAAGCATTTGATTTTAAAATTATATAATCTCTTGGACAGCACATGATTAAGTCCCATGTTTACATCCGTTCCACACAGACTTGCTATTAGCTAGAGTTGATGTTGATGTTCATTACTGTAAATTACAGACCTTAGAGGTGCTGAAAATATAGATAACTTTATATATTTGGAAGAAATGAATCCTGTATCATTCCATCTCCCCCTTCTGACATCCATGTGTTATGACATTTTGGCTTTTGATCACAGATTGCAGCACTGAGGGGGTGTGATCCAAAGCCTGTTGAAGTCAATGAAAAGACTTCCACTGACTTCAGAAGGCTTTAGATCAGGCCCTGGTCACTTGAATAGCATAAAGCAAAAGCTACTTCAAAAAATACAGCTCTCCTCCTAGAATCTTCAGTAAGAGAAAAAGTTCAGTCAGCTGTATTATTCCCAGGACCAGTATCTCTCAACTGAGATTTCATAGAACTACAAGTGCCACTAGATGGCATCTGAAAATTCTAGCAACAAAAAGCATTACATTCTTAAGGGGGCAAATTTTCAAAAATGGCCCCTAATGGCATTCAGTGTGGTGAAGGTTACTAATAGAATGCAGTCTTCAGAACACAAGAACAGTCGCCCCAAGGTCCACCTAGTCTGGTATCAGGTCTCCAATAGCAAACAGCACTAGATTCTTCAGGGGAAGTTGCAAAACCCTGCAGTAGGCACATAAGGGATAATCTACCCTCTGCCCTTCCTTGCATTAGATGTCATTCTGATCTCGCTAACACTTAAGAGACTGACAAATGCTGAAGTATGAGGTCAAATGTATAATTTTCACTTCCACCATCAGGGCTCCCCCTGAGATATGTATTCCCTAAGCCATCAAACCAGCACCAAAAGGTATCCACAAACAAGGAAGACACCAATATTCTTTCACTTGCACCTGCAAGCAAGTACTGTACATCAGGAATACTGCAACCAGAAGGGGATTAGAATTACAAAATTATGGGTGCAAAATTAAAGGTCAGGCTGAGACCTTTTTGAAAATGTTCCCCCCTATATTATGTCTTACATTTACTGTGCATAATTACTTACTATCTGGTCACCCTAGAAAGCACAGAGGAAGTGTGAAAAATTGGGACAGGGGGTTAGGGAGGTACAAGGTGCCTATATAAAACAAAGTCCTGAATATCGGGACTCTCCCTATAAAATCGGAGTATCTGGTCACCCTAGTGATTTTTCCTAGGTCACACACTACTACAGAGTAACGCTCAGCTCTCAAATGTAGTGGTAACAAGACAGGAGCAAGGGACAAGTAAAACTGACAAGTACACACTGATGCGTCTTCAAAGCGAGGATGTAAAAAACTGGAATTCACAGGCACAGAAAGTAACTCGAACAGATTTGGGTCTCTAATATGCAATTTATGCTGAATAATACGATATACCACTAATTTCCTTTGTAAACCAATATAAGAGTCCGTTAAAGATGCTATCATTCTAAAAGTTTTCCTGATGGATTATTAGTACCAAAAAGTTTAAATAGTAGGTCTGATAATTTTTCCATCAAAACTAATTTTCGATGGAAAATTGGGTTTCAACTAACTAAAATTTTCACTAACAGTGTCTCTGCTTTCCAGAGAAAACTCTGATTTTTTCATAAAAATATTGAAAAGCCCGATCAATAGAAACATTTCTCACTAAGAGGAGACACTGTGGTGCATCATGGAAAATGTAGTCTGACTAGATTATAAAGGACAATGAGATCATGAAGCTGTGCAGCAGCTTTTCTGAACCAAATTATTTCCCATTTTGTCTCGAATATTTTGGTTTTCCATTTTTGGCTGAAAATTCAAAATTTTCTGTAGAAAATATAAACCCATTTTCTGACCAGCTGTAGCATGTAAAACAACACACCAATATTTTATAAGACAGACAAGATGATATTGTACCATTTGGCTTTGGAGCCATTCAATCAAAGCTTCTGCTGTTGAATCTGGGACTTGACATCTCAATCCTTCTTTTTCATCTGCTTCCATCATCTCTAATAAACCTCGCAAATCCTCCACAAGGTGCAGCGCTCGCAGGCTCCCCATGAATGGAGAGGTAGGTGACTGACAATCAAATATACCATTGGAATACTCCAAAGCCTTGGAACCTAGACAAAGCAAGGTAAAGGGACAATGATTACGTTAGATAAACCACAAGAGTAAATAAAATAAATAAATATAATTATGAGACTTCCTATAATATATATAGAAAGTCAAGTACCTACAAGGATACCGAGCAACAAATATTTAATACCTACAAAATTCAGACCTGGATCTGGATTTTGAACCTCCCAGATTTTAAAGATGTTTGGATGCAGGCTCATCTCCATGTTATAGCACAGACATAGATAATTCTTCACTGATATAGATCTGGTGTCCTGATGCTACCTATAACTTGTATCTTTTCTACAATTTTAATCCATAGTGAATCTAACATGATATATCAAGGGCTGTTTAGACTATCTTGCAGCAGAATAATATGCCAATACAAAGCTCACTGGAGTTCAAGGGCACAGCTCCCCATACTACCAGAGTTTGGGAATACTGTGGAAGAAACATGCTCAGCCCTAGCCATATCCTGTGTCACTCTGTAGTTATTACATGACCCAAGAGTGACACTGAAGGGTTCCATAAGGAATTGCATTCAACATTTTTCACTCAAAAAGACAGGTTACCCTGATGCAAGGTCTTGAAAGCCTTTTTAAAAAAAAGAGAATAAACAAAGAGGGAGAGAAAGGAAATATTGAATGACTTCCTCTAAAATTAAAACGCTAAACTCAAACAAGGTGGATATCGTGGTGTTCACACATGCTTATTAATAGGCAAAAGTCATCATTCATGAAGAGAAAGGCTGTTCACTCTAATTTAAAGGTTAAATAAGAAACGGAGAAATTCAGAGTGAAGGCTGATTTAAATTAGCCTAGCTAATTCTGCCTGGATATTGCAATACACTGATTTGAGACAGTCATGTCTATAATGACTTAATACTGTAATGCCAAGGCACAATGAGACATTAATGACAAAGTATCAACTTTTGTGCTGTTAATGTTTGGATATTGCAGATACATGCAGAATATATACGTCCTCCTAAGCCTTCACTTGTCTGCCAGTCTGGAAAATGCAAGCATTCCAATTGTTAATTCCCTTTGAAAAAATAAGAGAGAAAAATCCACTGCAGAAGCATAGGAGGGTGATAGGGTAGATTTAACAACTCCTTTGCAATATTATTTAAAAGGTTATAAAAAGACATATGTAACTAAGTTTTTGGTGACTTAAACCTCCTGATAACCACACTTCATTTTTACTTGAAACCTTATGCTGTCCAGGCCTACTTGGGCCCCTCATAATACAGATTTGTGACCAGATCTGTATATGAACTTCTACTTACAGAGATTTTTTAAAGACAGGCTGTATCAATCCTAGTACATCATTATGACCCACTGTATCCGCTGCATGTGTGCCAAAGATCTTTAAGATAGCATTGTGGAGAAAAGTCAGTTCCAGCAAAACAAGCACTTTTTTAAACTATTTTTTTAAGGAAATTATAATAAAGTGGGACTGTTGAAGCCTTCATATCTCGGATGCTGCCTACGCAGAATACTTCCATTTGAACAGCTGTTTGGATAGCTCTGTTGGAATGGGATCAAACTAAAAACCTCTGTCTGCTTTGTTTCTCTGACTGTTCTATATGACTATTATTTCACAGCTCACTGGACACAACTGTAAGAGTTCAGGAAGTAATATTCTTTTTGATGTCTCTCCCCAGCCCAGTAAAAATTTATGAGTATATTGCTTATACTTATGAAAACATTAAAGTTAGAAATAAACCCAAACCAAAGCCCTGAGTCAAAAAGCCCCTACTCTGAAGAGATCAAAACTTCACTTCTTGATCTGAATTTGTCCCATTCAGGCCCATTTAATTAATTTCTCTGAAGACTTAAGTGAGGTACAGTGCTACACAAGCTTTTCCTTCCTGATGCCCCCTATTTTTCAAACACACTCTGATCCTCATTTGAAACATCCTTGACTATTCCAGTCCTTCAAGTTGAACCAATCAAGTTCACCAATGGGTTTGTGAAGTACAGTGATGGGGGAGGGAGAAGAAAAGCTGCAATTGAATCAGCACTACGTTTTTGCAAGGATTTGTGACATCCTCTTTCAAATCTGTTTCCACCCTTTGAGTTTCACAAGTAGTTAATAGAGAGTCATCAAAAACAGTCCTATTTGTATCCTCTTTATACTGGAACTCAGCCATGCAGAGATGAAAGGAGGATTTGAACTGGACAAACAAACAGCATAATGTTTTACCTGCTATAATGCCGTCCATCTGTTCCAAAGCTGCAGCCAGCATGTCACTTGCATCACCCATCATCTTCCTGCTTCTCAAGAGTACTCACTGCTAAATCCTAACAAGAAATGATATGATAATTCTGTTACATGGACACAAATACGTCAAAAGTCTCAATTATGCAAATCAGTCTGCAAGTGGCTATTAATTTCACTGTTGTACTAATTCAGATGGAATACACGGGCCAAAAGTGTTCACATAACCCAGTAATTGTCCAACATTAAACAGTATATAACAAGTTCTGGGGTTTGGTAAACAGTTAGTCCTATGGCAAACAACCATTAAAAATCCTTGTAATTTTTTATTAAAGATACAGAGAAGGAAAACAATTAAAGCCTCTTCAATTAAAGGCATCAAGTCAGTCTTTCTTGTATTTAGTAACACCCATTGTTCCCTTTCATTTTAGTTGGAGAGAGTTTTCAGAAGTCCCCCTCACTCCCCTTGTCTGACAGCCTCTTAAGATGGTATTAAAGATGGTAACAACTGTCCTTTTGAGGAAGAAAGAAGAAATTAGTTGAAATGGGCTCGAGCTGCTGTTGATGCTGCTGCTGTTAAAGTCCAATCCCATTTTATTTCAGGTGATCTTTGGGATTCAGATGGAACTGGTAGGGTTGGTGGTGCCATCTGGATCCTTCTCTCTGGCCCACTCAGGTCAGGACATCTCTTGGGCTCAGGATGACAAAGGCCGGGGTCCAAGCAGTCATGGGGGGGGAAGCAGTCATGATGGCAAAGTTGCTCCAGTAGCCTCTGTCTGTTCTTATTCTCCTCCCCACTGAAAAAAGTCCATTTTTAAGGACCCAAAAAGGGAGTGGTGGGTGGAATAGCTCCCCTGTCACTATTTTGTCCACCAATTAGGCCTAATATCTGACATAACAATTCTGGTTCATTAATTTTTGGTTCCACATTTTTTACTACTACTAAGCATTTCAGTCTTTTGAGTTATATTAGTAGGCCTCTTTGTTTAGACTAATTCAGTGTTTTGGTCTCGCTTTCATACCTTTTAATGACATTCATTATTACTACTTTCTGCCAACATTTATTTTTATAGCTTATTGCAACATCTCATGACCTTTCATATATATATATATATATATATATATATATATATATATATATTTTTTTTTTTTTTTTTTTTAAACAATTGAGCTTACAATTACGGTACATTTGTAAGTCCAATCATCACAGCATCACTCAGTGTCCTCTCATTTTAGTCATGTTCGTACGTGCTTACTGCCTGTTTCATAAAACATTGGTTGTCCTCTAATTCCCACCAGCAGTGGCATGTGAAGCTTCAGACAATTCACACTGCAGAAACCGCACACTGACAGCCAACTGAAATTTGCCAGAAGGGAGGTAAACTGAGGATGAAGCTTCAATTGCGGCAATAGTCTGAGTGTCTGCTTTATAGCTCCCTATGGCCCCACTTCTCTTCTGAGGGCCCTCATGAATCAAAGAGTCTCTCACGGGATGAGAAAGGAAAAACAACTACTTTGGATAACAGGGCACTGTTCTATATCAATGGTGCACCTGGGGGAAAGAACCCAATTTCAGATAATCCAGGTTTCAGGAACAGGAGTTCAGGTAAGGAGGGGTCTAGTGTTCTGTGCATTACTTCAATAGAGACCGAGGAAAAACAGACCATGTGTAATTTTAGAACTTCTCTAAAAGTTTCTAAATATATATCACTTGCCTTATTGTGACTGGATCCAGAGAAACAAGATGACAAATGAGGGCAAAATAAAAAATGCCATTGTTCTTCACAAATACCAAATAAAATAAATTAGCAAATGAAAATACAAAATAGTTTCTTGCACTTAAGGAGAGTGCTTCTAGTTATCTTTTAACAACAGTTAGCAGTGTGTGAACCAAATTGTCCCCTAGGACAACTGCAGTGAAGACAATGGAGTTACACCACAATTAATCTAAACCCAGAACATTAAAATCCCTCTTTATTCCTCAATTTCTAAAAGCAGGATTGTTTTGCAGAGACACATTTCAAGTAGAGTTTGGAAAAGCTAATCTGCTGGACACACTTCCCAAGATGATGAGCTGGGAGTTTTGGAATTTAAATGGGTGATTTAAAGAAGGAAGCAGTATTTTTAAGTTTTGGTCCTCAAAATGGATTTCTTAGTTGAATCACACCCACTTTTCCAGCTGCAACAACTCATTCTTATTTCCTGTTATCCCTTAGCTCATGAGAACATTCAACTTTCCAAAAAAAAAAAAAAAAAAAAAAAAAAAAAACAAAAACAAAAACAACATAAAGAGGCTTTTAAAGATGCCTTCCGTTGCACCAATTTCAACTGACTGCTTCAGAGTAGGCCCAGAACAGAATGAACAGCAAGATCAGCTACAGTCTCTCACTACTCTGTCTAGCTGAGGCAACCGGGGATTATCCCAGTTTAGCAGATATCAACAGGGGCCAAAGTCAAATGCACAAATGGCAGCAATCTTAGGAGTAGCTCGTCCGCCAGAGTTCAGGTCTCTATGGCTCTTACTTTAAACTAAGTGAAGGGAAGAATTCACCCCTCGCCCCAAAGTATTTACAGCTACTGAATTTTGCCTAATTAATCAGCTTGCCTAATTCATTTTAAGTCTAATGCTCCATGAAGTTCAGAGACAAGTTGGCGTAGCTTACTAGAAAGCAACAAAAACAAACAAGCAAGCAACAAACATACAAGTCAAAAAACATCCTGCACCTGTGCAGGAGATTTTATATCTCTATACAAAGCAGACAATATTTACTGCTTATGTAAAAAGATCCTTGTAGCCAACATAAAATCCGAGCCAAAATGATTGCTATCTCAGAGCTTCCTAACATTTGCTTATTACACCCACGGAAGAACGTGTGGCTCCTTTGCCTTCACCGAAGTTTTAGGGCATTAGGCCACAAACTCTTGTTCAATGAATTATTGTGCTACTATTACACTGAAATTGTATAGAAATCAACACAAGCATATACTCAGCATTCTCATCTATCCAGGTACATATATGGATGATCTCACCATGGTATCCGAGCACCTCACAAACAATGATTTATCCTTGCAACAACCTTTTATGAGGTAGAAAAGTATTTTATCCACATTTTTACAAATGGAGAACTGACAAACAGATTAAAGGCCTGATGCAAAGTCCACTGAAGTCAATGGAAGCCTTTTCAGTGTTTTGCCCAAGGTCACACAAGAAGTCTATGGAATTACTGAGATTAAACCCAGATCTAATTCCCAGTACATTGCGTTAACTAGGGTGGCCAGGTGTCCTGATTTTATAGGAACAATCCCGATATTTAGGGCTTTTATTTATATAGGTGCCTATTACCCCCCCCCCCAAACTCCTGTCCCGATTTTTCACACTTGCTATCTGGTCACCCTAGCCTTAACTGCAAAATCAGTAGGACACCTGAAGATGGTAAAAGGAAAAATTTGGGCTACCACTGTTATTAGGACTCTTAGCGGAACAATACTTCCAATAAGACCCTAAGATTTCAGACTACTGAGTCAACACAGTGTAAACCATCCTCTTCCCTTCCTTATATCTCCTCCTCCTCCCTTTTTCTAACCACCTAATTTCCAAGATTGAAAATCTGGTGAGAGGCAGATGGGTACTCTGAAGCACATATATGGGTAACAGTGAAGTTGCTGGGTGACTGGATTGACAAGGGGCCAGTAATGCAATAAGGAGCCTTCCACCTCTATGTCAAAGCTTAAATCCCAGCCCAGACCAGCAGAGACAGGAAGTTACTAATGTCTGAAAGCCGTTCACAGTCCTATGTCAAATGAGGTAGTGATGACAGTTCAGTTTCTATCGTACACATGCCACATCGTGAAAACCACCACCATGGTTGTTACTCTGGCTGACAGTCTCAGACGAGAGGCCAAAGACTGAATGACCACGAAAACTGAACCACCATCTTGCCCTTAGGGCTGGTCCCATTTCAAGCCAAGTCTGTATCACACCGGTGTGCGAAAGTTTGAGCTGCTGTTTCCCATACCTTACCTCTGGGTACGACTTCAGTAGAACTGGAGGTATAATGTCCAGCTTGGGTAGATGCACACATGCTAGCTTTGATCGAGCTAGTGTGCCACACATAGGCAGAGGAACCACAGCTGCGCAACTAGCCACCAGAGTATGTAGCTAAGGTCTCAGACGGACTGGCCTCCAGTGGTTATCCTTTACCACTGCTGCTACCCTATTTTCAGTGCACCAGCTCAGTCAGAGCTAGCACGTGTACAGCTACCTAAGCTGGACATCATAGAATCATAGAGTTGGAAGGGACCTCAGAGGTCATCTAGTCCAACCCCCTGCTCAAAGCAGGACTAACCTCAGCTAAATAATCCCAGCCAGGGCTTTGTCAAGCCTCATCTTAAAAACTTCTAAAGATGGAGATTCCACCACTTCCCTAGGTAACCCATTCCAGTGTTTCACCACCCTCCTAGTGAAAAACTTTTTCCTAATATCCAACCTAGACCTCCCCCCCCTGCAACTTGAGACCATTGCTCCTTGTTCTGTCATCTGCCACCACCAAGAACAGCCTAGCCCCATCCTCCCTGGAACCCCTTTTCAGGTAGTTAAAGGCTGCTACCAAATCCCTTCTCTTTTGCAGACTAAGCAAGCCCAGTTCCCTTAGCCTCTCCTCATAAGTCCTGTGCTCCAGCCCCCTAATCATTTTTGTTGCCCTCTGCTGGACTCTCTCCAACTTGTCTACATCCTTTTTGTAGTGGGGGGCCCAAAACTGGACACAATACTCTAAATGCGACATCACCAATGCCGAATAGAGGGGAATAATCACTTCCCGCGATCTGCTGGCAATGCTCCTACTAATGCAGCCCAATATGCTATTAGCCTTCTTGACAACCAGGGCACACTGCTGACTCATATCCAGCTTCTTATCCACTGGTACCCACAGGTAACACCTCCAGCAGCAGCATAGACATATCTTTTGTGGCTGGAAGACTGGACTCTCCAGGACTGCCAATCTGGATCCCCTCATAAGCACCATGTTCACCTTTTAAAAAATGCAGTTGTCTTAACCAAGCAAGTCACCCTGTTGAAAGGGAGTTTACACACATGCACTGTACTTACACGCAGAAGTATACTTAAGCATGTGCTTAACTTTAAACACGTCAGTAGTTCCATCAAAGGCATTGTATTTGCATGCTTAAAGTTAAGCATGTGCTTTAGTTCTTTGCTGAATCAGAGCCATGGAAATCAGAGATGCACTGTAGTTTCTATTCTTGCATAATGAAGATGCAAGTCACAGGGATACTCTAAAATGTTGAGGCTTACATCTGGTACACATTAGTCTGTGTGAGAGAACACTTGTACTATAAACATAGATACCGCACAAGGCTAAACAAAAATCAGACAGGGAAAATCACTAACCTTTTGCATGCCCTGCCACATCGTCTTCTCAAAAGGTCAACTATTTTCAGCATCATTGGCAATATTCAGCTCCAATATAAGCAATAAGGAAAGCTATCCATCTAATCTTTGGTGTAAATTATAGAACGTAGATCCCTAAAAAGCAAAAATATTCTGAAGTTTCCCTACACAATTGTCATTTTCTTGGTAGAAACCACCTGCTAGGTAACTTTTACTGCAGACCGCCAGCTATCTCTGCTGAAATGTTACACTAAAGAAGGCTAATGAGCATCTTATCTTTTACATCAAAGCTTTTCTTGCAGCAAATCAGCAAGAAGAGGATCTGAATTTTAAGGATACATTTTGAATGATGGAATAAAGACTACTGAACTTAGGCTTTGTCTACACTAGCACTTTTGTTGGCCAAGGGTGTGAAAAAAACATGCCCCCGAGTGACGTAAATTTCACCGACAAAATTGGAGGGTGCTATGTTGGCAGGAGACAGTCTCCCTCCAACATGGGTACCGCCACTCGTTGGGGGTGGTTTAATTATGCCGGCAGGAGAGCTCTCTCCCATTGGCATAGAGTGGCTACACAGGAGACCTTACAGCAGGGCAGTGCTATAAGGTCTCTAGTGGAGACATAGCTTGACATAACGACATGTGTGTTTTATTATGTAGTTACCGAAGTTACAGAAGCTGCAGTAATTTTTGAAACGGAAAAAGTAACATGTGGATGAGCTGAATACAAAAAGGAATAACCAAAACAAAGATTGTAGCTTTCTAGAAGTAGCTTCAGGTTTTTGGCATAACGTAGGTAAGCAATAAAGATCAAACAATATATTTCCTGCCATAATATACAGTAAATCTTCCTTAAAATATCTATGGGTCAGCTGCCTATATGTTTGATTAGGGGGGTGGTCTCCTCTTCCTTTGAAGTTTGCTTAGACAATTAAGGACCTCTTGCCCTTCTCTTCCCAGATATAGCATAAGAATCTTCATGAATAGAGAACGTGAATGGTCATCTTTAGATTTATCTCAAGTCCTCCATGGCAGAGAGCTTAAAGAGAAACCTCAGAACTTCTTCCGCTCTAGACAAAATGCTGGTTCCCTGTTGCACTGTGGACCAAGGGCCTTATACTGCAAAGTGAGGCGGACCCTGATCTGCCATTTGTTTTAATGGGAATAAAAAGCCCTCAGCATAGCTCAGGAACAGGACTCCTATAAAGACCTTCATAGTGGGAGGAACTAAATAAGACAGATAAGATGCTGCCCATAGCTTTGATAAGGAGCAGAATAATCTCATTGTTACTTTGTGCTCCCCCCAATATCTGTTCCTTGCCTTATGCTTAGAATGTAAGATCTTTGGGGCAGGGACTGTCTGTCACATGTTTGTACGGTGCTTAGCAAACAATGGGGCTAGGGCATCTAGGCATCACCACTATACGAAAAATGAACCATTTTGCTTCATCAGGGCAAAACAAGCTCACAATTTTCAGCTAAATACATTGCCCACTTACTGCATTTTTCTTCTGAACAAAGACTTTGTCTGTACTGGGCTATTGTTCCTAAAAATGACCCCACCAAAGCTACCATCAATACAGCTCTACTAAGAGCGGCAACAGCGAGAAGTACTAGCGTAGCTAGGGCCCAGGTGGGCACTAGTGTTTTAACCAGTGTCATCTAGCCCTGCTCTAAGCAGGGTTGGACAACACGGTGGTTAAAACACAGGCAGCCAGTGTAAAGTAGAGCTCCTACAAGAGGAGTTGCCCTGGGGGGTAGGAGCAGTGGCAAATGTTAAAAAAATAAAGTCCAGTGAAGCAAAAAAAGGAAATATCACTGCCTTTTGTAACCCAAAAGACTTCTCCAAACATCCGCTGGTCACCTCTCAGAGAACATCTGCTGTCAAACTGAGCAGGCCAGAGGCTAGGAAATTGAGAGGTAAAGGACCGTTGGAGACTATATAGCAAGATCTTGTTTCCCTAACTATTCGGCTCTATGAAGTGGTAATTTAAAACCAACATAGCTTGATTTGAACATAATGAGCTGGTCATTCCCCCTCACCCATCCCTCCCAGACAGTGCATCATCTGCGTTCAAGGAAGTGAAACCACTGAGATAACAAGAATAGTGGAAGTGTTCTTCCCGTGCTCCAGAAACAGTTGTTTTTATTATTATTTACATAGCACCAATGCTATATGTATGGCATTCAAATGACAGGAAGGAAGAGGAAGACTCTGTGCTCCAAGAAATTTACAACAGACAAAAAACAAGGCAAGAAAAGACAATGCACCATAGAGAGAGGAAAAGAAGGGGGGACATCATAAAGCAGAAGGAACGGGGAATACAGGACATGCATTTTTGGGACAGGCATTCCAAATCATTTTATGTACCAAAATAGTAGCCACACTTGCCTTGTACATATTAAATGAATCATCTGATATGTTAGATGTTGCTAACACAAATAAAATAAGAGGAAGGACAATAATAATGAGACACCAAAAGGATGAATTGCTGACTTCTGAAACAGACTGTGTGGCATCTAACAAGGCTGCATATGAAAAAATGATACTTGTTGATGAATAGAATAGTTTCTTTTTTTAAATTTACTTTATTCTAAAGGAGGTAAAACCCTACCAAACCCTAGAACAAGCTAGACAGTCAGGTAACACTGATGGAAAAAACAATTTGAACAATCCCACGGAGTTGTGAAGCAGTCAATGCCCTTGGAAATCTTTTATTAACTAAAGAGGTTGTCCACACAATCACCCATAGCTAATATAGAACACCAGGACAAACAGAATAAATCATTTTCTCTTATTCACAAAGATAAGGAGAGAGGAAAGGGGAAAACATCAAGAAAGAACAGATGGGTCCAAATGTATAACACAGAAGGTGAGAGAAACAGACGTTTGCATACAGACAAAGAGAGACATGGAATTCATCCCTGATACAACCGTACTCTGTGTGTGCACGCGCGCACACACACCAGTTCAAACTACAATTATTTCTATCATCAATTAGAATGACTCATCAGTTGCTGACATTCCCAGAATGTGTCTGGCTGTTACATATAAGGAGTTATTTTGTCTTTCTTGTTAAATATCCTTTCTGCTAGTTCCCTCCACCACCACCACAAACCCTTCTGGCTACCTCACCAGTGCAGATGTATTCCAAACCACTTAAAAGAGAAAATGAAAGACAAACCACAGAGAAAAGAAAACACTGCTTTGCAAGAAAACCTAAGGAAAGCCAAAATATTCAGCATCCTGGAGCTTATGCTGCAGTACTCATTCACATAAAGCTCACATCAGCTTCAACTGGAGATTTGCCTGAAGGAGGATTTCAGGATCCTCAACGAAGATGCCAAACCAAAAAGAAGTGCTTAAACATTTTACATATATTCAAAATTATACATAACTTTCTCTCCCAGAGACTATCTATTCTAGCTCAAAAATGCATCTACAGTGGCAACATTTCCAAAAGCGTGCTCTAGTTTGGGTGCCGTTGCTTTTGGAGGCACATATTCTGAAGTCAATGGCAGATTTTGGTGCTCAGCCCCTTTGAAAAGAACGCTTCAACTGTCTCAAAATTATTAGCATCCAAAATTAGTTGACTTTTGCAAAACTATGGCCGAAACGTTTAGATGATTGAAGTCTGCACTAAGCGATGTGGTTAATTGAAGAAAGGTCAATGTCTACCAGTCTTCTTTAGTCCAAGTCTGAGCTCCATACTCTTACAAAGAAACAGCTCCTCATTGGGGCAGAGATAATACGTGGAGGGCCCACATACTGATATGTTAGGGGCACTCAAAAAGTTCTCTATATGCAATTTGAAACAAATGTAGTGGAGGTATCCAAGGCCAGAAGGAATTTAGACAGAAAACCCTTGGGAATTCATTCTCATCAGATAAATCAGAAACCATATGGCTGGAGCCTATTGCCTAACTGTTCAAAGAAAACCAGCAGCGTCTGAAGTCTTGCTTTCACTGAAAGAGAAAGCTTCAAAACCTGCCAGAATGTAGAGAGGCACATGTTGCCTTCTTTTGAGCTCTGAGAAGTTAAAACATCCTTCAGGTTTAAAGAAAAGTCATTAAGTTCTTTCAGTGCATCGAAGAACTCTATGCATGACTACTACTTTGCTCTCATGGTCTTTTGCAATTTCATACTCGTGTCTGCAGTTCCTATATGTATAAAAATGATTAATTCCCTCCTATATAAACCCAGGGCCAAATTCTTCTCCCATTAACACAAAAGTTGGTATCCATTATGTTTAGAGAGTTCAATCACCCCTGACTGAAATAAAGAAGGTGCCCTAAAGAACCTTATTAAAATCTAGACAAGAAGATTGTTCTCTCTTCTGCACAGCAAACAGCACAAAGTGCTATAAAATTACCTTTAAAAATATTCATAACTGTGCTTTTTCAACTTCAGGCAAAACTGAAAAGAGCCAAGGATAGGTGGGATTAAAGGCATGTTTATTTCAATACATTCTGACTTGCATCAAGAGAAATATTTATAAGCACGCTCTATTTGTAAATTTTCTTCAGGAATCTATCAATGTCCAGATTTATTTTGAGTAAAATCTCCAATTCCGTATTTCCTGTCAGCACCAGCTTACTTACATTTGGTGAAAAATATGCATATAAAAATTATCCAATTAGTTATAGCTATCAGCTCTGTCTTCTTCTGGTCAATACAAAGTACATCAATCAGAATTATTTTATTAATTCTCATGAAAAGAAGATCTAATAATAATTTAGGACACTACAACATTCCCACTGGAGAGAAAAAAGAGAGAGAAGAAAGAAAATCAAGAGTTTCACACATAACAAGTGTTAGTCACAATGCTTAACATACTTCTGAAAGGTGCACGGATACTACAGCGATGAAGACAATATAAAAAACAGACAATAGCTCGTATGCCTTTGTCTATTAAATTAAAGAGCCCTCCTCTATGAAACATCTTCTCTCTAAGCAGTTACTTGCAAAATATAATCAAGTTACACGTTATAGTTATCTTATTAAAAAGAAGTCTATCAATCTTCTTCAGTCTCCCATTATAAGGCAGATTTTCCAGTTCTCAAATTATTCCTATGCCTCTTCTCTGAGCACTTCCCAATTTTTCAACATCCTTTTTGAAGTGTGGACACAACACAGCATTTCAGTAACGGTCTCACTAACGCTGCAGACAAAAATAATACTAACCTCCCCACTCCTGTTCCAACTCTCTGTTCCCTTGCTTATATACCCAAGAATCATGTTTACCCTCTTAATCACAAGATTGAATTGGGAGGTCATGTTCAGTTGGTTATCCACCATGACCTTCTCCTTTTCAGAGACACTACATACAAGGACAGAGTCCCCTATCCCATAAGTATGACCTATATGCTTTGTCCCTAGAGGTGTAACCTTGCATTTGGCTTTATTGAAACATTTGTTTGCACCAATTTACCAATCTAGATTGCTCTCTCTATGTGACCTGTCTTAATCATTATATACATGTTCTGAGAAGGACTAGGAGTACAAAATCCTAATAAAGGATCAGGTAAGTACTAAGCATTACTGTCATTTATTGTGATATAAGATGCATGTCTTGGTTAGCCAGTTCCCACATTCCTTTCTGATGCATTTTAAGACTGGAAATGTGGTACGCAGTAATTACCAATCTTTGTTATATTTGTTTCTTAGCCAGAGGAAACAACTGGGGGGGGGGGGGGGTGGAGAGGGGAAAGAATAGCTAGTAAAGAGGTTATTCTCTTAACAGCCTATCTCAAAAAAATCCACCAAAAAAATCAATATTTATATTTTGTAAAGGGGTGGGTGAAAGGAGAAGCTATTCCATGCAAAGAATCAATACGCCAAATTTCAACCTAGAGCAAATTAATTCTATCAAGTTACAAAATCCACTAAGATGATGCTATGGGATTTTTTTTTTTTTTAAATGCGGAAAAACAACACATCCTTAACCATCAGCATTGCTAGGTGAGGCTGTATTTCATGAAAAGAAATGTCACCTCAGACACATTTATGTTTATTTGTGCTCTCTCTAGAGAGCCAAAACAAGCAAAAAACCCATACTTTACAAAGAAATCTTTGTACAATACATTTCAATTATCAACACACTTGTTTGGAACACAAAATATCTAGAGTCAGCTGAATAATTTCCCATAGGATGTTCTAAAGGCTACAAAGCTAATAGCTTGTTGTATAGTTAAACAGGATCAAACTGGTTAATTATGTTTTGCTCCCTGCATGACACCGCACCTCTGCAAATAATTAAACACATGAAATGTTGGTTTATTAAAGGCAATGTAAAGAGCAAAGAAAGGACACTACCACTACCCTTTCCCTGGAGAGGCACTTTATTGTCCATTCCACATCTTCTAAGTCCAAAAAGTCTCATGGTTGTATTTATTTTTAAATTTACTATTAACTTCTTAAAGAAAGTCCATGTGGTTGGTTGGTTGTTTTTTAGAGGGTGGCAGAAAAAAGGTGAAAGGTGCAGAAGCAAAACAATTAACAAGTAATTTATTTTTTATAAAATTACTTTGGGTATTTTTAGTAGTTCTATAAAAAAGGCTTAGCTTCAAATCTGTTGAGCCATCAGGAGTTCCAGCCCTGAAAACACACAGTATAACTGTATTCAGAACATTACTCTGGTGCTCAAGGAAGGAGAATAAATAAGCTTTAAAGTTAAATAAAATAAATGTTGGCAAGGCAGTAATTTAATGGAAACAAGTTGGAAATATATCTTAATACAGGACAGAAAATAAACTGCCTATGATCCAAATTTATCTCAAGACCTTTTTTGAGCAGTGTGTTAGAATCTGTGCCTTAGGCAAGTAAACAAATAGGTGATGAAAACGATGATCGAAGACATTTGCCTTATACTACAATATGTACTGTAGCTAGAACCAAATTGCAATTTGTAACACCTTCTGCCAGCACAGGAAAAAAGTCACCTTACCTATCAATCTCTGGATCAGGTAATTAAGAGTATTTTCATTCTGTATACAATGTAAGTGCAGATTGAGGAACAGGAATTAAATTTGACCTGATTTTAACAGTGAGTGAATTTTTCAAAGAGAAACAAGTAAAGGAAAATTACACATGTGGGTAGCAGGCTCAAATCATAGTATTGGGACAGGTAAATTGTAACCAGATTGTTAGTCTGAATGAAAGAGGTTATAACTGCATAGAAGTAGTCATCCCAGACACACCAAAAGAAGTGCTCAGAGCAGACCTGATCATACAACAAGAGGAAGTGAAAGATGCAGAGAAAAAGAAAAAGATGCATGTTTAGGAAAAGTTAAGTGCAGCTCAGATATGACATGAAGAAACTATTAAAGAAAGAAGAGGTACGTGGGCAGACTAATGGCAAGAAACTTCCCAAGACTGCAGATTAGCTCACTGGAAGGATCAGTGTTAAAATAGAACTAGCAAACAATATTGATTTATGACATCTCCTTCCCTTCTCCCAAACCTACATGTTCATGACAACGCATAGAACATGCTTCTTCAGCAGGAGCATTTCCCGCAGAATACTTCTTAGTGCAGAACATCTACTCCATCTAGCCTGCGTTTGAGCCCTGCTATCATTGTTTCCGAGTCACTAAAAAGCTGCTTTGCAAAGTGAGACGCTAATGTCCTTTCACTCTATCCCCAGGGCATGAAGATTTATCTGGACACCACACAAAAACATTTTGGAGGGTTCTTGTGTACTACTGTGGGATGTTAAAAATCCCATGGTTAAGGTTAAGAATGTGTCATGATTATTTTTAATAAAAGTCAGGGAGAGGTCATGGACAATAAACAAATATTCAGGGAAGCCATGACCTTTCCCTAATTTTTACTTAAAATAACTATGTATGACAAAATGGGGCTGACGGGGGGAGGGGGGGCGGGCGGCGGCGATGAGAGCAGTGGGGCAAGTTGTCCATCCCCCTCCCCTACCCCACTCTGCCTGCTGAAGCTGGGAGCTCTGGATCCGCAGCCTACAACTGTGATGAACTGCTTTCTCCTCAAGCTGGGAGCCATTGCTGGGCCACACTCCCATCTCTTGCCAACCCAGGAACTCAAAGACAGACCAATCCTTGAACTCCAAGTCCTCAAGACAGCAGACACTGATGTTAGTCTAACAAACCATTTTAATCTTCTTTTGTTGGAATCAGTTACACACTGACTTATCAAAAGAACACTGGAATTTGCCAGACTAGATCAGACCTGAGATCCATCTAGTCCAGTATTCTGTCTGTGACAGCAGCCAGCACCAAATGGTTCATGGAAAAATGTAAGAACCTTGCAGTAAGAAGATGTGGGATAATCTGCCCCTTTCACTTGATGTCTCATCCTGATCCTCCAATAGTTAAAGACTGGCTTTAGCCCTGAACCATGAGAATCAACATCCCTCCAAAAACTGTATCATTAATAACTCTTGATTTTCATAAAAATGCCCAATCCCTTTTTGAATCTTGTTAAATTCTTGGCCTCAATGACTTCCTGTGGTAAGGAGTTCTGTAGTCTAATTACTCAAGTGATTAGACTTTTATCAGTTTTGAATTTGCCATCTTTTTTTTTTTTTGTTTGTGTTATGACAGGGAGAACAGAAGTTCCAGATCTACCTTCTCTAGACCATTCATTATATTTTATACTTTTAGCCTGTCCTCCTTTCTAAGGTAAACAATCCCAATCTTTGCACTCTCTCTTCATATGAAAGCTTTTCCTATGCTGGTGATTCATTCCCATCACCCTTCTCTGAATCCCCTCTAATTCGGTCATGTGCTTTTTCAAATGAGGCGTGAATTGGTTGCTATGAGTATTCACTATTTATATCCTGTGATTAGTTACTTATGTTGCACAGTTTCTGCATCATCACTGGACGATCCAAGTTTTTAAAATCATGAAGAGTCTCTTTTTCTGCTCACCAATTACCTGAAAATCAGATCACGATTTTTTACAAATTTACTTTCTGGTGAAACATTTGCCATTTTTTTAGTGAATAAAAACAATCTTTTCTAAAGGTAATGAGCATATTTCCCATGTTAATACTCATGCAAATGTATTTACATGTTTACCTGAGATATTGTTGCTTTACACAAACATTCTTTTGATAAAAAACTAACTTAGGCAAATGTTTACAAATAAACAAGTAAAAGGGGGAGTCTGAATACCAACTCAAAGAATCACTGGATTTTATTCTCAAAAATATTTAATTTTTTTTTTTAAAATAGTTGCTAAACTCCAGTTACTGACATCAAAACGATTTTGAGCTTGTGCAAATGCTAAAGAATACAAAAAATAGCTTTAAATCCTATCACATGCTTCAAAACTAAGGATTCTTTGCCCTGAATTTCATCATGGATCTTTGTTACAGTATCTGAAATAGAATGTACAATCATACAGGGCCAAATTTTTTACTGATGTACATGGGTGGAACTTTGAAGTCAATGGAACCATCCCCATTTACCTCAGCAGAGAGTTTGGCCCAAAAACCTAAGTTCCTTTAAGATCCTTTAGTAAAAAGCACCATGTACAAAGAAGATAAATATTTTTTTTTACAATTCAAAAGGATGGCAACGTTCCTACAATTCAGTCCAGTTATTTATTTGTTTATATTGGGAAAGCCAGGAAAGTTCTCACCCAGTTACCAGCTCCCTGCTTCTAAAATGTGCAATAGTTTTCCAGCCATGGAATGTCTTTTCTCAGGCTCCCCAGTATACTTTTCTAGACTTTGCATTATAAAGAAATTAAATATGGTAAAACTAGAGATAGCATTAAGACTCCACATTTGGATCCAGAGTGATTAGCATGGTATAAATACCTTGGCAGATAGACACACACACACACACACACACACACACACACACACACACACACACACACACACACACACACACACACACACACACACACACACACACACACACACACAGAGGTTATAGAAATAGAAACTGGGATTCGTAAACATCCCAAAGTCTCAGATCCAAGGTTTATGGTTTAGGCTCATCTCTAATTACAAAATCTACTATTTACCTTGGCCTGCAGTTTTGAAGTGTTTTTTGTTGCTTGTCTATCCTAACTTTTGCATCCCTCTATTTTTAAGGAATTTCAGAAACATAGTATAGGGCAAGTTAGTTTCTTTGGTGAAGGACAAGTTAGCACCAGGCAAGGAATTTCAGAGAGCTAAATACAGTAATAGTCTATCATACAAAGTAGACTCTTGGCTGTAAACATTGTTTGGATTTAGCTCTGCCACTAATGTACAAGTGCTCCGAGGGCAAGGGGAGACTTAGGAGTATGCGTAGATGTACTTCATACTATGCAGTTGATATTTCATTGGTTAATTATTCCGTCAATCTTTTCAATGGTTCATGTTAAATAATCTGAGAAATCAATACATTCATTTTCTCACACATTCTGCTTAGATCAGCTGATTAGGAAAACACAGTAAAGACATTCATTTCTAGCTCTTGGACTATAAATACAAGCAAGGAAATACCATACATTCCCCATCAACAGAATATTGACATTCTGTGGCCACACAATCCATGAAACAAGAGAGACATTGTTCATTAAGGGTCCTAAAATTGACTCTCCAAAAAACTAGAGAACCACCAAAATCGCAGATCAGAAGCCATGTTCAGATCAGATTTCACAGCTCATGCCTCTCTCTTTAACTGTTTAACTGAATGAATCCAAACACCAAAATTGGAGGAAAATAAACCCTACAATTTGAAAAAAATTCCAATTTGGATTTCAAACCTGCAATTATATGAGTGTTTGGATCAAAGGTTTTGATGTGGCTGATTATGACATTCAGATCGAGAGTTTTGCTTCAGGCCCTGCAAAATAATCCACTACATACATCAAAACTATTAAGACATCATTTTTGCCACATGGATGAGTATTGTGATCAGGACCCCAACATACACTCTGGCTGTGCATTTGCCATGAAATACCACAGGTTTGCTCTCCAACAATTTCAGTTTTAGTTTTTTCAGAAAACATGTATTTAGCCCCCATGGTTGTGAAGAAAACCTTGAAAAAAAAAGGGAACAGGTATAAATGGATGCAGAATTGTCTTCTTCTGACTGCAGAGAGACAGCAATAATAAATCTAAGTCCTGAGCTACATACTGATTTTGTGCCAGTAAAACTACCTCAGTTAGGGGTGCTGTTTTTCATGAAATAATTAAACCATACCCAACACTCTAGTGTAGACCAGTTATACTGGTATAAAGGAGTCTCCTACCAGTATCACTTATTCCTCTTCCTCTATGGAGATAACCTATACTGGTATAAGGGTTTAAGTCACCTTTATACCACCATAACTGTGTCCACACTAGGAGAGTGGCATTGCTTTAGCTATACCGGTGTATAGTTAAAGAGGTAGAACTGTTGTGCGTAGACAAGGCCTAACACAAGATTGTGAGCTGCGCCACAAATCTCAATGGGGTATTAATTATGAAAACTAAAAAGGACAAGTTAAATGTTAATATGTTAACTACAGCCCTACTGAACATTTTAGATTAAGCATCCAGCTAATGTGCTGATCCCACATTACCTTCTATTAACATGTAGGTGCCAGATGCTCCAAGTGCTTCTACACAAGTGCCAAAACTTGTAGTTTTCCCAGTTGAGAATGCAGAATCTGTGGCACACTGGCTATTGAGACATTAGAATACATAGGCAAACAAATATTTACCTGAAACTGCCACAGAATTGCCAACTGCCACATTAGAGTGCTACAGTAACAAAGGGATGTTGCAGTGGATTAATATGCTGAAACTTGCGTATAGTTGGCCCACTACTGCCAACTCTTGTGATTTTTATTACAAGTATCATGATATTTGATCTATTTCTTAAAGCCACCTTGCTGCAAGCCAAGTAAATGCATGAGAAACTTAGCACTCATTTTCAAAAAAAAAAAAAATATATATATATATATATATTTCTAGCCTTCATGTTTGCAAGGAAAAAGTCTGAAAATGTGACCTGAGAGCACCTTTCAGGCTTCAAAACCCAGAAGGTAAATTAAAAAACCCAAAATGTAAAAATGCATTATTCCCAATCATTTGGAATACTGTTACGGGAAGGGCTCTGCAGGCATTTCCACCACACAGCATGAGTTTCTATGTTTTCTGCCTTGGCCATCTGAAACCAAAGGAAGATAAGACTTGGCATGTGTGAGATCCTGGTTTTCAAGAATATCCCCTCTCCAATTAAAGAGTAAAAGTTATAAACCAGAAAACGTAACATCCCATCACATTTTGGCCCAATTTTCAGATTCTGTCCTACTAAATTCAAATCATGCCTTCGTTGTTTGGGGTTTTTTTTGGTTGGTTGGTTGGTTGTGGTAATTTTAAAGTCCTTTATCAAGAGTTTGTAATGGAGATATGAACAGTTTATTTTTACATTACGAATTTGATAATCTGATCTTTACTTCTCTAATTACTATGAGTCTAACGCAAACCAATTTACCCTAGATAACAGATGACCTTAGTCACTGTAATAAAATGAAATATCTCATCTGGAGTCATTAAAATGTTTGACAAGAGGAACTGAAAATTTCTAGGTATACAGTTCAAGTTGACATAACTTCTAGGTTTGAAAAATATTTACCATGTGCATACAGCAGCTTATAAACCCCCAAAACTGTTATGCTAGACCCTGAACCTTAGTTTGAATCAGACAGATACCGGAAAGCCTTGCATGGCTATTTTCAATTTTTTGTTTTGTTTTTTCATTGGGGGCACAGTAGTATAAGTGGCAATAGGGCTTTTTTGCACAACCACTGTTTCAGGATCCAATCCTGCATGGTGCTGAGTACCTTCAGTTCCTATAGTGAAGTCCTAGTCCCACTCAAGTTAATGGCAATGTATCTACTGACTTCAATGAGGATGAAATCCTAGCTGCTGAATACTATCCAGGATCAGGCTTTAACTAGCAGTATGTTAGCTACAAAACAAAAATACAGTGCTTGAAAAACTCTCCTCAAAATGCCATACTGGTGAGTAGCAAAAAACCTGTTATTAGTGCAACCAGACATTGTTCTTCACAATGTCCCATGCTATGGGTTGCTTTTGACAGAAAGCCACGTGCTGTAATGCCTCGACATTACTGGGCTGAGTCGACTGTCCCACGCAAGTTTTAACTTCAGACTTGCCCGGTTTCTCATTCTGAAGGCTATTTTAAAGTCGTCTTTCACCTCTATTCACATATATGATTATGGGTCTGGCAAAATGAAAGCCACAACTCTACTAAGTATAATGTTTAACAAAAGGTTCTGCTATCCCTCTTGATATACTTGCACAGCTGATAAATATAGCTGAGTGTTTTCATCACAGAGGTTTACGCATATTGCTGGCAAACATCAAGTCTGTCTCCCTACTTATAGCTGTTAAACTTTCTTATGAAAACTCACAAGTAGGTCATTTAGAACAAATGTAGGTATGTCTAGCAGACTGAGAAAAATTCAATTGCCCAGAAACAAGCAGAAGTGAGTGCTGTCTGGGCTTATCGCTGAGTTTACTGATAGATCTACGGATGGGTCTATGGCAGGGCAATCTTCTTTGTACATTGGATTTGCACAGGGTTGGAAATTTTATATTCTCTTTGATGACACACAGACTTGGAATCTAGGACAGCTGAGGGAATTGCAGAGGAAATAAAAAATGTCTGTAGGAGTTGTGTGGGTTAATGCAGAATAACTCAAATAAAAGCTAGTTGGCCTGAATTTGTTATTAATCATGTTTATTATTGTAGCACCTAGGGACCAACCTTCAAAGATCAAGGCCCCATTGCGCTCGGCACTGTACAAACATGCAGTCCCTGCCCTGAAAGCATAAGTAGATAGGACAGACAAAAGGTAGAGAAAGAGGTATAACATAGAAGCAGAGTGAACAATGAGATAGTGATAAAGCTCATGTTAGCACCGTATTTTTTTATTCTGGGTGAACTTTATTTGTGAGGGGATAAGGTAAACAGAAAGACGCTGAAGCGAGGGCAACTGAGGAGGCAGGAATGGGTTGGTGCAAACAGCCAGTCAGCACAGGAGACAGACTGTCCAGTCAAAACTGAAAAAAAAAAAAAAAAAAAAAAAAAAATCTCTAATGACTTCAGCAGCAGCAGCAGCAAGTCCCTGCTTAAGCTGCTGCTGCTCTGCTGGCTACACTCTGGCTGGCTCCTTCCCACAGCAGCTTTCCCAAAGGCCAGATGGAAGGGGGAAGTGAAACATCACATGTTCTAGTGCCCCTAGAGGGAATTCCCCATGTACAGTTCTCAGGGTGAGGGGCTCTGGGGGATTTCGGTTATTCAGCAGCAACTATTATAGCCTAATGGCAACGGTGTGCACACCAAATTTAAAGAAGAGTAGTTGTGCGCTGCATGAGCCACACCCGTGAACCTGCTATTCTGGATCTCCACAAGAAATTGTTCTTATTTTTAAAGTTTGAATTTATTTTGAAAGACATTTTCAAATGTTAAGTTCCAAAAGACAACAGTAACTTCAAGGTCTCGCTGATGACTTTAAAGATACCGTGAGCTATTTCTAAGATAGCCACTATGTTCACTGGTTTGCTAGTATGGCCAAAGCACTGAAGGTAATGGAAAAAAAAAATCATTTGACTCTCACCCATCTGGAATGCATTGCAGAAACTGAGTCAGAAGCTCACAGCCTGAGGGAGAGGCATTCTTAAGGAGATCAAGACAGGCACATCCATGGGCATTTTAAACTGTATTTCATAAACTTAAATCAGCCTTGTAACTGAAGTCTCTTAACATTTTAAGAGGCAGCTTTCTGTTTGTGGCTTTGCAAATGATAGAAAGTGCTATGCTGGAAGTCATGTTAATGAGACAATCTTGGCCTTTATGTCCAAAAACTTATTCTTATCAGTGGTAGATTTTCAGCGTAAACATGGCTCGTCTTTAGAAGCAAAGCTGCACAAAAATAAAATGTAATGTATAGACCTGAAGCGGTCAGTGAAGGTATGGATGCCAGATTCACTAGGCTACAGCTGCCACCATTCATATGATTTCAATGTCTGGACTCCTTGCACAGTGGCCTAGAAATAAGAGGCTGGTCCATTATGGTACAGTACAGACTGACAATCGGCTAGACCAGGAAGGGCTTGGCAAAACATGGCCGGTCCATCTTCTAAGAATGCCAACCTGAAGGGAGTTGAGAGGTGAAAAATTTCTCCAGAGTAGGCATTCTCCCTGCTCTGTCTACTTTTTAAAAAAATTAGTTAACATTTATGCCTCGGCAAATAATTTGTAGCAAGTAAAATTGACACAAAATTCTTTTAATAGATTGTGTGAAGATACTGGAATAGTTTAAGTACTCTAGACTGCAGAGTGTTTTATATTTAGATGAGGCAGAGATTTTAGAAGCGACTGTGTTTTATTATTGTGTTTCTAATATTTATGTTGCTGCCAGCAGATAGGGCTGTCGAGCACTTAATGTTATTAAGGCAAGAAGTGCATAGAGTAAATTTCACTTCAATATAATGGAGTGTGCAAAAGCTGGGTCCATTAGGGAGTGCTGGCTAGCCTACATCTTAGATAGTGCAGTTGTGTTTGATGCTTCCCCAGAATATCAATTCTGTTGCCAATTCTCACAATATCATGATTCTTGCAATATGTTTTTCTTAAAGCCCCACTCCTGCAGACAAGTGATCCATGAAGATTTCAGCTTTAAATAGGTTTCTATCCCTCATGGTTAGAAAATGGAGTATGAGGGCACTCGAGAGGCTCAAACACAAGGCGACAAAAAAGAACCCAACTTTTTTTTTTTTAATCTCATGATTTGAAGGGACCTGACTCATGGATTTTTGAACATTTGACGTTGGCAACTAAAAACATATCTTTGAGAGTGTAAGAGGGTGTTCACTCTAGTAAAAATACCTTTCACAAAATCAACCGCCAAGTTTGGATCCAAATTTGAACTTCCCCAAAGTTCAAGCTGTTTGTATTTAGCAACTTGTATTAGGTCCATACCTCTGTTTTCTTTGAGGAATAATATAAGCTGTTTCCATCTCAGCCCTCTGTAGACTTTACAAACACCCAAGTTCAGGAACATTATTTAGAGACATCTACTGCCAGTCAGAATGGCAGTGAACAATTTATCTAGCAAATGTAGACCTTTTAGCGGTTTGTGAACTTGTCACTATCATTACTAATTTCTTTGGACCATGGAGTGTTTGCAAACTGTTGATAGCAACTATCATTCCAATATTCAGCATTCATGATTTGCTGTGACTGCTCTCCCAAGACACAGTCTTTTTTCTGTTCCCTGACTGAGTGACCTATCCTTTACAAAACTTCCACCCAAAAATTGTACTTCTATTCATGTTTGCAAAAAGTGAGCAAGGAGTAAGCCCCGCTAAACTGAAATGCAGTTCAGAATGTCTGCACCTATCTTTTCTTTCCCACTATTTGCTCTGCTCTATTGCCAGCTCAGGCTTTGCAAACTTAGGTTTAAAAAAAAAAAAAAAAAAAAAAAAAAAAAAAAAGTAGTTTTGGTTACCAGATAACATGGGGGATTCTCTCTCATACTGGGTCCTTATTCCAGATGTTTTATGCAAGAATTCACGTAAGGAGTTGATGAGCAGTCAGTCTTCCCAAACTCTCACTCTACCACAACAGGAAATACACACATTTAACAGATGTGCATGCCTGGACTAAGTAAACCACTTCATCATATTATAACCCTTCTCCTTCCAGATCCCCTCCCTGCTCTGTGTTAGTCTCACTTGTTACATCACATCAAATAGTATCCCTTTGGGGCAGTGATCTTGGCCAAGATTTTCAAAAGTGACTAGTTATTTTGGATGACTAATCTGACACTAGAGCCGGTCACAATTTTTCATTGAAAATATTTTTTTAAATGAAAATTTTTTTTCAATCAAAATGAGAGTTGCTGTGCAAAAATTCCATTTTCTATTAATTTTCTTAAATTGTCATTACACAAATGCCAAAAAAAATTAGGCTGGCTGAGCAACCTTTTTTTTTTTTTAAAATAGAAAAACCAAAATTTTTTGCCCAACTGGATGAATTTTTTTGGTTTTCAGTTGCTGAAAATCAAAATATTTTGTGGGTTTGTTTGTTTTGTTTTTTAACAGCACACCAAAAAAAAGTAGAAAATTTTAGATGAAAAAGAAAAAAAAAGGAAAAAAAAAAGCAATTTTCACTTTTGTCTAAATTGTTCATGGAACAAGAAGTGTCCCCAACCAGTTCTATCTGAGGTGTGTTAAAGGGGCCCACATTTCAGAAAGTGCTAAACAACTGGCCTCTGAAAACCAGGCCTCTTTAAGACCTTGTCTACATTAGAGTGTTGTTGACGCAAGTTACAGCAATGATCAAAAAGCACTATAATTTTTATCACTTGTACATGTCCACACAGCACTCATTTTGTCACCAAACCATGTCCACGGTTGGAACTCTAGCATCAACAGTGAGAACAGTGCAATGTGGGCTACTATCCCACTGTGCAACTTGCCACCTTGTGCCAATAAGAGTTGTGGGAAGGCAAAGGATCACAGTGTATCATGGGTGCGGGCTCAATGTCCCATGATGCACGGATTTCAATCCCGTCATCCATGGGTTTCCAACTGCGTTTCACAGCATTTTTCAATGCCCCCAGTTTCCTGCGCACCCGCCCTCTCTATCTGAAAGGATGGATCCTGCACTGCTTTTCACTGTTGTCAGTGTTCTGAACATATCGTGGCTGGACACTCAGTATATCATGAGCTCCCAATTGGAATAGGAATCTGAGGCATCTGACCCATTATGTCCCATGCAAACAAACTGCATCAGATTACTGTTTGTATTCATAGAGCATCTGTGCACAATGCACCAACACTTTTGGATGCGTGAGACAAGCAGAATGGTGGGATTGCATTAGCAGCAAGGAGCACTTCAACAAGTTGAGCAGGCGCCGAATGATTGTTGAATGGGCATTTGGCAGATTAAAGGCTCGCTGGAGGTGCCTTTCTGGTAGGTTAGACCTCAAATGAGGACAATATTCCCATGGTTATAGCCGCCTTCTGTGTGCTCCATAATTTATGTGAAGTGAAGGGTGAAAAAAAGTTTGTCCCTAGCTGGAGCGCAGAGGCGGATCACCTTGCAGGTGACTATAAGCAGCCTGATGCCAGGGCTGTTAGAGAGACACAATGAGGGGGCCATTCAAATCAGGGAGGCTTGAGGTACTCTTTTGACAATGAGCCCCAATAAGATGTCTCTGTAAACAGCAATGTGTCGTGCTGACTGCTATCCAGCTTGCACTGTGTATCAATGAGAGGTGCAACCAGCGTGTGCAAAGAATTGCTTATCCTTCAGAGAGCATGTCTTCATTAAACAATTATTCACAACACAGAAAACTGGGCAGGAAGGGAGAAAGCAATGAGGGGCAGTGTGGACTA
Organism: Emydura macquarii macquarii; assembly: GCF_026122565.2. Lineage (NCBI taxonomy): Eukaryota > Metazoa > Chordata > Testudines > Chelidae > Emydura > Emydura macquarii. Next base: position 8,406,935 of record NW_027132342.1, on the reverse strand, counting down.
TGACCGCTGGATGCAAGTCCAGCTATCGTTCTGGTAGCTGTCTGAAGGGATGGAGTGAACAGGGTACCAAGATGGGCCAGGAGTTTGGTATGAACGTGCGGGTAGAATATGGGGAGGGCAGAGAAAGCAGTTGTTTTGGTTGCAAAGGGAGGTGAGCATGCTTGAATTCAGTCTGCAGCATTGTGAGTGATGTTAGCAGCTCCGTTTGCTCCTCCATGGCTTTTATCATGTGGTTATGACCTGCTATCACTTGCTCCTGGTTTTCCCTCCTCTCCTGCCTATCAATTTTTTGATTTTCGGTCACTGTGTGTGTCTGTGATGGGGCAAGGGGTACTCTCAAGCTGGAGAAAAGGTTCTGGGCGGTTGTTTGGGATATTAATGCAGGTAGATAGGGACAAAATTTCAAATAGTGTTACCATTTTCCACAAGCAGGGGCCATAAAAGCCGACCACACCACCACCACCGTTTTGGCACAAAAAGCTGACTTTGGAAAGAAGGCTGTAGCATAGATCAGCCAAGACAAGGTTGAGGTACCTGAAATCGCTAGTCACTTCTGAAAACTTATTTGTATTTAAAATATCTCTCTCTAAACAAAAAAGAAATACCAGACATGCCCACTTGCAACACACTTGTGTTCTGTCTGATGTAAGAACTGAAGAGTGAGTATACCTGCTCTGCTGTGAATAAACACATTTTTATTTAAATAATGTATCTTCCAGGTCATTGAGAGATTAAGTATTAAATTAAAAGGATAGCTGAACAGGAAACAGAACACATTTTTCACAATTCGTCGATGCATTTCACTAAAATGTCAAAACTTTCCTACCTAGCCTGACAAGAGCTGATATCTCTCCAATGCTGAAATAAGCAAGCTTTGAAAGTGCATCTCCTCCCAGATTGTCCTTGTATCTAAATCAGCCTTGTGCGGAGATTTCCACTTGGAAATAGAGCTTTTTACTAGGATGCTTTTAGTAACATTATTTTTGGTGTCAAGAGATCAAATGGAAATGCATGAACAGGGTTTAATCCTGCCAGGGGCTGAGAACTCAAATCCCAAGACAGCAAAGAATTTAAGCATAGCCTTAACTTTAAGTAATCCTGTCGACTTCAATGGGGTTCTGTTTAGATGGAAGAGTCTGCCTCCACAAAGCTGTCCTGAAGTGAGTAGGGTCCACTTTACATGTATCTGATTACATTAGGAAGGCTCTGATAGACTCCGTGACCTAATTAGTGAAATGAATTAGTAGCATATGCCCACTTCTTCATAAAGAGGTGTCAGAATCAAACAGTGCACTGTCATAACTGGCACCCCTGGCTGGTTGGCAGTTTTGGCAGACAGGCTGAAGACTGAATCTGATTCTCAGCCAAAACGGAGGCTGCTCTAGGTTACAGTAGCAGCCCATTGTCAAAGCAGGGTAGGGAAGTTGTTCTTGCTGTACACTGCAGTTAAAGGAAAGAACAGTGTTGGCTTTCCAACTAATCACTTAAAGCTCTATGGCTAAACCCCATCCTTGGTGTCAGGGGAGCTAGATCAGAGAAGCGTGGCTCACACTCAGGCACTATTTAAGGCAAGTTGTTGAAATGCTGATTCTCACTGAATAAATAATACATCTGTAAAAAAAAGACTTCTTTTCCTTAAGGCTTTTCCCACTGAAATTTCTTTTGTCAAGGCGGACTCTAAGGCTGGTTCAGGACTCATTAAAAATAGAAGAATTGTGTTCAGCGATGTTTATATTGAGTTTAAAAGCATTGTGGATTCTCTTTCAATGACTAAAGTTACGACATGCTTTTCCCTCCCACCCGCCACAAGGAAAGAAAGAATCTTACAAATTCTATTCTAGGATCCCAGAAGACACTAGTCATGCTGAGACCTCAATGGTGTGAAATTCTAATCATATTAAAGGGAAAAGTGAGCCAAACATGCAAAAATGTTAACCTGCAGCAAATGCATTTATATTTATTTTTGGTGTATTATGGATTAAACTAGAGTTTCTTTCCAGCACAGAGAAATTGATATTTTATATTTTGACATAAAAATAGGAAAAATCTTTATGCATTGTAGCATTTGTGTATGTTTCCAAATGATAACTCCACAGTAATTTACAGCAATAGGATAAGTATCAGTGGTACTAAATAGGCTGACACTGAAATCAATGGGACTACCGACAATTTATGGTATTACTCAATGTGTATGAGAGTGGCAGTGTAGGACGGGCTCCTGCCCGGTCCAGTCCTGGCGGCCCTTCCGCAGGCCCAGGCTCAGAGGAAGGCCACTGCGCCTTCCTACACAACAGGGGAATGTTATTCTTTTAGTCTTTCGCCCCGGCCCTCAGGCAGGGCGGGCGAGCAAGGAGTCTTTCGCCCCGGCCCTCAGGCAGGGCGGGCGAGCAAGGAGTCTTTCGCCCCGGCCCTCAGGCAGGGCGGGCGAGCAAGGAGTCTTTCGCCCCGGCCCTCAGGCAGGGCGGGCGAGCAAGGAGTCTTTCGCCCCGGCCCTCAGGCAGGGCGGGCGAGCAAGGAGTCTTTCGCCCCGGCCCTCAGGCAGGGCGGGCGAGCAAGGAGTCTTTCGCCCCGGCCCTCAGGCAGGGCGGGCGAGCAAGGAGTCTTTCGCCCCGGCCCTCAGGCAGGGCGGGCGAGCAATGAGCAGTGGCTCGAGTTTAGCGGGCGGTAGAGGCTATTTCCCTTTTGGGGATTGGCAAGGATCAAGGGGGAGGGGAGGGGGGACGCAGGCCCACCCAACTCCACTGCGTCCCAGCCCAGGGCCTTAGCAGTGGCACGGGTGTTGCCACTCAGTCGGCGGGGCTCCTGCCACAACATGCCGACTGGGCGTTACCCCTAGTACAGCCACACCTCTGGCTGTCCCTGGGCTTCTTCCTCCCCGGGTTCCCCGGTACCTATGTCCGTGGGGTCCTCTGGGTCGTCAGGGTACACCGCACGGGGTAGGCCAGTCAGTCCTTCTGTGTCCACGGGGGGTAGGTTGGGAAGCTCCTCAGCGAGGGGCAGCTCCTCCAGATCGCAGGGCTGGGGGTACAGTTCAGCCTCCGGCAACTCCTCCAGGTCGGTTCCTGCCTCCAGGGGCTGGGCGTCTGGCAGCTAGTCCAGGTCCGGACCGGCTTCTGGGCGGAACTCCCAGCTCTCCGGTTCAGGGGGTTCGTCCCAGCCGCTGCGGGCCTGAGGCTTGGCCCAGCGCCTCAGGCCTGGAGACCTCGGCCAGTCCAGAGGGCCCGGAGGCCCAACCCAAGCCTTAGAGGCGTGTCGCCGGGGCCGCAAGGCCGGGAGGGGGTTACCTGCGGCAGTAGCCTGGCGTGGTTCAGCCCCTTGCTGCAGCCGGCGAGGCAGCGCGTCTTTCTCCGCTGGCAGCCTTCTCCCTTCTGGGCTGTAGGGCCTGATTTTTATAGCTGCCGCCCTCCCTAAGGCTCCGCCCCCCTGCTGCAGGGTTGGCCGCCCGGCAGGACCTATCGGGGCCCAGCTGTCTGGTTGCCGGGCAGACTGGGCTGCCGGCCAGTCTAGAGTCTGATTGGGTGCCTGTGGCCCTTCCGCGGGCCCAGGCTCAGAGGAAGGCCACTGCGCCTTCCTACAGGCAGACTAACCTACACTTAAATTTTCTCCAGTAAGGCTATACTGGCAAAGCTATACATACCAGCAAAATCCTCCTAATCTAGACAACTTCTGCTGGTATAGTACCGTTTATACCAGTTCAACAAACAAAATAAACTATCCCAGCAAAAGCATCTTTATGCCAGCGTAACTGCAACTACATTAGGGCTCTTTCCTAATCAACATCACTATTCTAACTAGACTAACAAAAGTTTCTAATGTAGACCTAGTCTTACAGAATATTTATTTTTAAAACTAGAAAAAATATCACTAATGTATGAAATTCTCATGGATGAACTTCCAAAGCTGTGTGATAAATGTGTGCGTTGAGTGTTGCATGCACAACCACTTGCTTACACAATTAGCTACATAACTTATGTTTGAAAAAACCTGTGTTTATACAGTATGCTACTACAAAAATTCATGACTTGATGCTGCAATCAAATTTGTAGGGCATATGCCAGACCCCACTGTGGGGATTCACAAGGGTGCAGGGATTAGGCTGCATGCAACAGAAAGCATGATCAATGCCTTAGAAAACAGTTTGGCCCCCCAAAAATAAAAAGTGGGTTTTGGCGTTTAAGTAACACATTCTATTAAGCATATATTTCTCTCAGTACAATAGGCTTTAATTAAAAAAATAAACTATTGAGCACTCTTTAGAACTGTAAAAAGAAGTTTGGTTTTCCTTATTTTCCCCAACATAGGGGTATGTACAATAGAATCTGAGGTCAAAATATTAATAAAATATTAAACACTGAGTACAGAGTTTTCTATAAATTATATACTGTCTTGTGCACCATTGGCATTTATCAGTTACTCTTCTATAGTACTATGCAGTGCTTTTCTAAAATGGAATAATAAAACGCTTTACATAAGAACTATCCCCAATTATATACCTTACACTGCAAGTTATCTTTTGATCTCAACTCTTGGGTCCGCACTTCTCAAAGTCAAGTGAATGGGGGTCTCTCAGAGAAGCCCGACTCCTCTATTGGGGTCAAGGAAGGGAGAGAGGATATGCAGGAGGCCCAGGTGAGTTGAAAAATGTAGCTGATGTACCATCCACTATCCACACAGCAGTTAACTGAGGAAGCTGCAGAAAAACGTTTCCCAGCCTTGCACATTTCTGTAATGCACTTGGAAATAAATCTAAATTTGTTCTAATCGCTATTACAGATTTCCTAAACACCAGTTCAAACTCTAAAGTTCATCTTCTTTATAACTAGGTCTGGCCATAGATACCCTTTACAAAATGCCATAATTTTGCCCAGAAGAAAAGATAATGAAAGGGAGCACATCCCGTAATGGCAAATGCCAGGGTACTGAACTTTGAATGGTTTATTTCTGAATCAGAGTTTTTGAGGTTATTTTAAATCTTTCTTGACAGTTCCAATTAGCAAACTTCTGTTTCTTGCGGTAGTTTCATAAATCAAAAGTGCTTTCAGTCTTCATACAGTATTTTAATGAAATATCATCTCTGCTACATTATTTGATTTGCACACAAAATTTGCCTTTTTTAATGAGATAATCTTAAGTAGCTTTCAGAGGAAGTACAAGTTAGCATTCTTGACATTTGTCTTTGTGCATCTACTTGGTGGGGTTTTAAAAAAATAAAACTATTTAAATTTGCTTTAGAAAAAAGCATGGTGCTGGAACAAATGAGCAGTATATCACATGCAATAATTTGCAGAGATTGCAAAATCTGAATCAGCTTTATCACTAATTAAAAACTAGGAAAGTAGCAGAATTTAAAATTTTTTGCTCGCATTAAATGATTGCAATCTAAAGAAAAAACTAGAAAAATAAATTGGCAAGACTGAACTATTTAAATATCAACCCATATTTTTAAACTTAGGGATCAGAAACAGAGTGTGAGACTGTAGCATTTCTGACCTACTTGTACTGATTTTTACAAGCCCTGCTTTAACATGAGTCAAATAAAATTATTGTGATTAAAGGGTAAGATTGTGGCATGGAGATCACAGAACCTGGCGCTCCTGGCTGTCGATGCGGGCGGGGGAGGGGGGGAATTCATCAGAGCTTCGAGCCATGGGCCCCATGGGGGGGAGGGAGGGAAGGAAGGAGGAGTGCACAGACCCAGAGCCCCCAGATCCCTGCCTCTGCAGGCAGCGGGGGAGGGTGGGGGAGAAAGGAGAACCCTGCCCCGCTGATCTCATCTCAGCCCCATTTTGTCATAGATGTTATTTTTAGTAAAGAAGTCAGAGAGGTCAGTGCTTCCCTGAATTTTTTTTTTTGGATTGCCCGTGACCTCTCCCTGACGTCTACTAAAAATAACCGTGACAAAATCTTAACCTTAATTATGATTTAAGGAAATTTGCTTGTTGAACTGTGAATCTTAAAGGTTGCTTTTACTACACTGCAACAATGACTATTACCATGAGTGCCACTGTTGCAGCGCTTGAGAACCTGCCTTTTTGAAGTCACAAAAGATAGTAAGAGTAATGACCTCTTTCTCAGGGCACACCGTGTTCACTCAGCAGACCGGTGACGGAGCTAGGACCAAAACCTCGGTATCCTGAGTTGTAGTCCAATGCCCTAGCTGCAGAATCACACTGTCTTCCAGTGTGAGAAAGATGCTATTATTATTACTATTACTACTACTTAAAGAGATGAATGGAAAGGGGATTTCCCCAGCCGTGCGCACACCCTCCCCCTCCCCTCACTGCGCTCCCTCCCATTATGCACCTTGGTAAAAGCAGGGAGATGAAAGTCAGGACTGCTGAGCTATACTCCCAGTTCTGCCACAGACCCAATTAGTAATCTTGGGCGAGCTGCTTATTACTTCATGGGCTAGCTTTGCCATTGGTACCAAGAAGATAAACACCTCCCTCCCGCCCAACCGCAGTGGTTTGCTACGAGATTTTTTTTTAGCAGTTCTTTCAGATCCTAGGTGAAAAGCATTACACAAATACAGAGTATTATTTTTACCACATGCTGACCTTTAATTCACTCCCTCAGTGAAAAGGCCCATGTCACTGCAACATTTTGAACGTGGACATGGGTAGCCGCAACACGAGTGCCACTACAAGCTCTCTCCAGAAGGGCTTTGGAGGGAGGAACAGCACAGAGTGTCACGGCCCAGGAGAAAGCAGTCCATTTTCTAGCTGGAAAGACTTTGCTAAAATTACATGTTGCTAAAATTACATCTATAATGCTGAGAGATGGGACAAGCAATTTAGCTGGTTATCGTAGAGGAAATTCATTTCGTAGAAATGCCTTGTATAAACCAATTAGAATTGCATCAGTCCCAAAAAATATTCACATGCCTACATTTGTTACCATTTTCAGTTTATAACAGGAACAATTCTTTGTGCAATATATTTCCTGGTGATGCTTTTACAGGCATGGAATGGAGCAGTATCCTCATTCCACTGCCTTCCAGACTCATTCACATCCCTAGCATAGCTCTTAACCTTGCAGAGCGTGGGATGGCTTGAACGAGTCAACACTGCTGCTACCAGGGAGAATGGGGGCTCTCAGAACAGCCTCTACCCTCTTCCATTATCCTGTGAAAGGAACTGAGCACAGGCAACATGGAGCAAGGAAAGCTGCCAAATACTCCTCCATATTGTGACAGGTTCTTGCAGGTGCAGCAGCAGCCTCATAGGATCAAGGAAGTGTTGGTAGCTCTCTGGAAGCTCTTAACACTTGGGTTAATTCTACTCCTATAGCGGCCTGTGGGGAAGCTGGCTTCTAGGGCTGGACATGATGGGAGCTCGCAATTTTCTACGGTCAAACAGGACCTCTAACTAGGGAACCAATAAGGAAAGGACTGAGGATCTCAAGCTCCAAGAAATAGGGGAGCCAGCAGGAGAAAGTGACAGTCACCACAGAAAGGAGGGAAAGGGGTGTTGTTGTGGGGGGATGGAGAGAGGACAGATGGGTTGGGGCACCATTTGCATTCTGTTACACCTTGTGGTGAACGTCACAGAGAAGCATGTGCAATTACAAGCTCTCTCTAGGAAATAGCACTAACCTGATGTGACAAGTAGGGAAGACCTTGTTTGCTAACAACTAGTGAACGGTAAGTGGCTACCAGAAATGCTCTCCCCTAATCAGAGATACTGAAGCATCCCCTACATGGACAGCTTGGGAAAGGACACTTATGGTATGTATGGTCTCCAGTATATTGGGAGGAGAGGTGCAGTTAAAGACAAAACTCCCGCACTAAAATGGCTGGCTTGGGCACTTGAAAGAGACAGGCCAGATCAAATTCTCTTCTTAGAACAGAAATCTTTTTCAGGTCTGTAACCAACACTGAGATAATGAAGCCATATGGCTCCAGCTGGAGGAAAACTTTCACACAAGTATTATCCCAGTTCCCTATACCATGAAGGCATTTAGGGTGTGTCTATGCTGCAAGAAAGCCCCACAGCACCAAGTCTCAGAGGGTCTCAGAGCCTGGGCTTCAACTCTAGCCTGACCGTCTGCATTGCAGTTTTAAAGCCCTACAGCCTGAGACCCAAGGACCCAAGTTAGCTGATCCAGGCCAGCCACAGCTATGCTGCAGGTTTTTTTATTGCAGTGTAAACATACCTATAGGGATAAATTCAGTGTTAATGGATGCAACTCCTAATAAGTATTACTGTTTAAATTAAGTTAATACCTGTACAATACTCTCCATCAACACATCTGAGTGCCTTGCTAAGGTGGGTGAGCATTAACCCGTTTACAGATAGCGAAAGTGAGGCACCTTGCCTACGGTCATTCAGTGAATCAATGCCAGATCTGAAAAGTGAACCCAGGTTTCCTGAGCCCACTTTAATGCTCTATCCAGTAAATGACATCTCCTCCAAGACTGAAGTTAGTCTCTTGAGTTCATCCTCCACCATTGTTGAATACAGCTCTATGCTGAATTGCTGGCTGAAAGATCTGACTTGCATTGTGGGAAAGTTTAAAATTATATTGCCAAGGCCATTTTCATCAATGGTTTCTATTTGTACTTAGGGTGGATAGGACATTCCAACTGGGCCTAGATATTCTGTTGAATGGCACCTTACAAACTAGGAGGGGTCAAACATTATCGTTTGTATTGACTGAGCTAAAGAGCTGAGAGGGGCTTCACGCGTTCTCTTTTAGTTTGCTAATTCCACCTCCCCCAAATCAATAGACATTTGACTATTGATGCCTAGAACATTCCCAGAAATTTTGGAAATTGATGGGTTGCAAGGTTCAAAAATGGTCAGCTCAGCCAATAATATGTATAACTACGACAGGGTCGCTGTCTCAAGTGCAACTATGATTTCAATTTAATAACAGGTACAGTAAGTAAGTATATGCGCTGTATTATGGGGGGCTTTTTTCTGGATGTGATATTTGCAGGTGGTGTTTAATGCCTCACACACAGAAATAGAAGAAGGTACCAAACAGGACAGGAACACAGATGCACAGACACATGAGGCACTGCAAAGGTGTCTTCTGTGTCTCTTCAGCAGCAAAGTATATCTTGCAGGTTTCTCATTCAAGTATTCACCCAGCCTGATGCTACTTAGTTTGTGGGATCTGACAGGATCACAACAAGGTAGCATGGCTGCAGGCCAGAAAGCTTGTATTGTGCAGAGTTTGTGTGACCTTTTACATCACTTAGGTTTTACTGATTCCAAAATACCATCTGCAAATGCACAGTGACAGTCATATAACTGCACATGCTTCTCTTATTTTATGCAAGCAAAGAAGCAGGAGCACCAGCAAAGCTGCAATGTATTTATGGATAATAAATATTTTCTCAGCTGTATATAGATCCAGCATAGCATGGATTATGGAGTATGCTATGGCTGTTGTACCATATTGTAAATTATGCACAATATGTATTTTTAATAATGCAGCCTCTAAACGTAACTACTTTTTGGTGGTAGAAATTAATAGACGTTGACAAGTAAACTTAAATGCATGAAAGGGACAGTTCTGAGTCCAACACATCATGTTTCACTGTATACTAATATTTGTTGCTGACAGAGGGTGCTTTACAATGCAGATAAAAGATGTGTTCTCCACTTTATCTATCCATCTTAGGTACTTATCTGACCGCCATTACCATCGTATCTGAACTCCTTCAAATATTTAATGTATATATCCTCACAAAACCCCTATGAGACAGGGAAATGTTATCTTTATTTTACAGGTAGAAAACTAAATACAGAGAGACTAAGTGACTTGACCAAAATCACACAGGAAATCCAAGGCAGAAGTGGGGAATTGAATCTGGACCTCCCAAGTCCCAGGTTACCACTTTAGCCACTGGACCCCATCTTTCCTTTCTTCCACCCACAAGAGCTTATTCTACCTTATTGGTATATTATGCTCCAATATAAAATTACTGAAAAGCCTTCCTCCAGTTTTGTGCTATTGTGGGGGTAGGAATCCTATACAGTATACTCTTGTTTATCCTAAATTCTGTTATCTGAACTTCTGCATTACCCAAATCCCACCCTTGTCCCCCAGCAGGAGATACCTGCTCTCTGCAGCTTGTACCTCATGCTAAGGGACAAGGAAGTAATTTGGATAACGCAGGGCTTCCAATAATAGAGCAGAGACACACATACTCCGGCCAGACTGTGAGGAGGACAACCACAAGCCCCCGGCCATGGGGGAGGCTACCCTGCTGCTGAATGGCTCCTGCAGCAGTACAAGGAGCCCTCCACAGCTTTGCAGGGGTGAGCAAGCGGGTCCGTGACAGTGGAGCTGCAGAGGGCTCCCACACAGCCGGTAACACCTGATCCCTGCAGATGCAAGGTGCGGGGCTGGAAGGGGAGGCTGCAGCCGTGGTGGGGCGCAGCAGAGACCCCCAGCCAGGACTGGGAGGAGGAGGAGAACAATGATGGCAAGACTCTAGCCATGGGAGAGGCCACCCTGCTGCTGAATGGCTCCTGCCCTCTCAATTATCCAAACTGCTGATTACCCAAATAAAATTGGTGTCCCCCATGCTATTGAGATAAATCATGAGTACTCTGTACGTACAAAGTTATGCTTCTCTGAACCAAAAAGATTGGATGGGGGAATGTCCACCCACCCCCAACTTCGGTCTGTGTTCAGTTACATACCACAGTGGTATCTGGTACCACATAAAAACCAATGGGGACAGATATGTTGGTATGCTGATCCTTTACATAGAGATACCAACAGAACCAGCTTTATCAGAGAACCTCTGGCTGAACAAGAAGAAGCAGTGCTGCTTGTCTCAGCTGGTAGTTAAACTGTAGGCAACTCTCACAGCAGGCAACAATAGTAATCTGGACACTCTTCTATTGCATAATATTTTAAAATAACCTTTCCCTTATCTTTCTTTCGCTCCATACCTTCTATTTCACTTTCAATTCTCTCTTTTTTTTTAAAAAAAAAACCTCATCATTTATCTACAGAGAGATATTCTCGCTAAATATTTAATTATTTATACAGCATGAGAAGGACTCTGTAGCCCAGTGGTCAGGGCACTCACCTGCAGTGTGGGAGACCCAAGTCCCTGTTCCAAGGACTAGATATTAATGCAAATGGAGCAGCTTCAACAGGAGCCATTGAGAAAGACCCATACCAGAATACCCAGTGGTAAAGGCACTCTCTCCTGAGAGGTGCAAGATGTGAGTTCAAATCCCTGCCCAAATCAGGCAGAGGTGGGAATTTAACCTGAGTCCCCCACTTCCTGGGTGAAAACCCTAACTCAGTATGCTAAAGAATTATAAGGGGGAAGACGCCATCAACTCCTCCAGCAGTTTTGTTTTGTGCAAGGCAGATCTATTAGGCAGCCTTTGAGAACGCCTACTGAATCAGGCTCCACAGGTGAGATGGGGAATGCCTAGTCTGAGGCTCAACCTTGCAACGAATGGTCACTATTTCTTAGTCCTAGAGACAAAGTTTAAACTATTTTCTTCTTCAGACCACAAGCAGCAACTACTTTGAGACAAGGATTTTAGAGGGGCCAGTTCTTTTATGCCTTCCCTCGTATTTTTTTTTTTTTTAAACAGTCAAATTTGTTCTTATTAAATAAATATTGTCTTTTGCATCTGTGTAGAGAAGAGACATCAAAATAATCTATAGACTAGATATAATCACATGCAGCATCCACTTAAAGTAAGCAGAAATTCTAGACTATTACATCAAAAATGTACTTTAAAAGAACATTCAAGTTCTACAGTTAAGAAATGTCAAAGTTAAGGCTGCAGATGCTGTATCAAATCAGAACAGAACATGGAATGCCGTGAGTTGAGAGCTATTGTTAAAAATGTACTATATATGTGTTGAATGCAATTTTCAAAGACTCAAAACTCAGCCAGATCACCACTATTTTTTGCCAGATCACATCAAAAGGCACTTTTCCTCAGGGAGAATTATTTCCCTGCCAAATTTTCCAGTTTTTTTGTCTTCTAAAAATGCCTGAGCTGTTTCTTACTCAAAATTAAAAATTTTTACAGAAACCAGTCCTAGGAAATTTCACCTCAAAAGGTCATAGTTACAACTGACTGAAGTGAAGGGGCTTTTCTGTTGTGCATGTAAGCACAAACAGCAGCCAGAATTTGGCCCTTCATTTTCATTCATAAGTTGAACCATAAATGTCTCTATTTTTTCTTTTTATAAGCAATATTGATGTGCATGGAAGAGTCAGGCCCACTGGGTGCTTGTACACATGGGGCACAGAGATCAGCAAATGTCACCTAGTAATCACACCAAGCACTTAAGGCTGGCCTTAGCGAGTGAAGCAGGTACATGGCTAAATCTTGACTGCAGGGTTAATGCAAGTTATCTACGCTCAAGTTAACATCTCCTACTCATGGGAGAGCTGGTACACGGTGAAACAACACTGGTGCTGCACAGAGTGATTGGGTTAGCAGCTGATGAGCTGTGCGAACTCAAACTGTAGCCTGTTTCCCCAGTAGGCCAGCCAATTGGAGTTAAAAGCACCACCAGACCCAAATTTTGCATGTGGACAGAACTCAAGTCAGGGCAACGCTCCAATTACAACTCAAGTTAACTCTGCAGTGAAGATAAATCCTGTGTTTAGTCAGGTGTTGCCCCAAAGCATTTTAGGTAAATTTAACACACTCATCTGCGATAGAGATCACGCAGCTCGGCTATAGAAATAACTAGAGCCGGGGCGAGGCGGGTGGGGGAAAAGAAAGGGGTTTAGTCCTTGGTTAAAAACCCTTAATCTCTCTGGTGTAAGACATTCCTAAGGAAATTAATCATTTATAGATTCTGGAGGCCAGAGGGAACCAATATGATCTCCTGCATAGCACAGGCCATAGGAGTTCTGTATCAAGTCCAGTAACTTGTGTTTCAGCTAGAGTGCATCTTACAGAAAGACACTATGCCTGCTGCCTTATGATACAAAAAACTCGAAGTGAGCTGGGTTGGTCCAGGTCAGTATTTAGAGAAGAAACTTCCCTACCCTGCCCCAGGACATGGCGATGGTGATCTGGTAGGTGTCACTCTGACCTCTGAATGAATTCAGAACCACTTCACCAGCATGGAGCTACAGGATGAATTAATGATTCGGAACTAATGGCCAAGGCAAAAGTGGTCAACCAGCCATGAATCCTCACAAAAGGTGTTGTGTTTTGATCAATATTGCTTAAATCGTCAGCAGTTAAGGATGTGGGACAGGAAAAATGTGCCTGGCACCATTGCTAGATGGAAATTCCAACCACTTGGTCACCCCCCTGGAGTGGTTTCTCTTTTCTTGATTTTTCTATGAGGAAAGTATTTTCAAAATAGAACATACACTATACAGTAACTACTTAGGCTTGTGGAACCTGCAACAGCCCTTTCTGTTATTGTTTACCTTGCACACGAAACATGCTTCTGTCCAAAGACTCCGGAACTTGTCTTAATCAACGTGCAACTCATTGCATTTCAGCTGCAGATCTGACTGCAATCCTGCAGTGATGAGACTATTTAAAGACAGCCAATTACAGCAACTTTAACATCACTTTTCCACTAGTTCAGTAACTCAAAGTGGAAACATACCTCACTGCATTTAAACAGAATAAAATCCAAATGTACATTAGAATCTCATTTATCTGAACCCCCTTCTTATCTAATACTGGGTTGAACATCTGACAAGACATGCATAAAATCGGCAATAAAAAGTTCCACATTTAATAGAATAAACTCCACGTCCCTTAGTCTATTCAGATAAACGGAACTCTAGTTTATATGGGCCTGAGTTTTCATCACCTTTAAGCTTTGAACAGCTGCACAAAGTGAATGTGAAATACTACTGCTCTGATCCGGTAGCATTTTACACACACACACACACACACACACACACACACACACACACACACACACCCCTTTGCACAGGTATAAATGGTGGTGCAGAGAATCAGGACCAATATTCCAATCCTCTCCCCTAAAAAATGGAGGGATTGGCAGTTTTTACATTGTTCCAGTTAGGTAGCTTTAATTTTAAAAGTATGGTCTTAAGGTAAAAGATTTATCAAATCACTCAGTAGAATTTTATTTCATTAATAGGCCAATAAAATGGAACTGTTTCACCTTGCTACTTTCATGTGATATTTTTGTGCATGCTATTGTTGGTGTCCAAATGAAAAATGGTGCTTATAACTATATATGGCATTTATTCTGCCGGGGGGGCGGGGAAATGTACTGATAAGCTAAAAATTAGATACAAGACCCTGTGGATATAAACTATGCCATTTATATATTGGATGAAAAAAGTGCTAGAGGCATTTCAGATGACCAATGTCATATGACCAATATCCCCTGCCTTTGGCTGAAAGCCAATTATTTTAATATTATGATTTTGAAATGTGCTGTGTTCCTGAAAAGGCGTGAAGACACTTTGCACGATTCTGGCTAACCTCCAAATGCTGAATTAATAACTTCAGGAGGTTCTTAAACTTTCAACTTTTGAACAAATCTATTCCCATTTTTACACTTCCCATAAGTACATATAGTTTTAAAAAGTTGAGACAGGCCTGAACCACAAGGTTTGATTTTAAATAGAATCCAGATCTGAACTGCCATCCTCCCCCCACACACCCCGACCCGCCAAGCAAGGTTTATTTAAGAGGTTTAAGCCCTGGGGTTCCTGATTGGGCCAGTCTCTTTCACCAGTATTATTGCTTTATGTTCATAGGACAGAACAACCTCAATACTGTCATGCTCAGGAAAAAACAGACTCTATAAGTAGAAGAGTGTCAGTCCATAGTGGTTCCCATTCTAAATTACCATTTGACAAGTATGTTTTAAGAGAATCTGTATGGCTATTTAAAGTAATGTTATCAATTTTATACCTTATCATCCACACCTTGACATTTTTCCAATTCCTAAACCTTAATCAGGTTTATTAAAGTCTGATTAAAGTCAGAGGGAAGGCTGATTGGTTTAACCATCAGACTGGAAACACTTAGGTTCCTAGGAATCACTGTTTCAAAACTTGGCAGCATCAACTCATCCTCTCGAGACAGAGAACACTGAGAAGCATGCAGTTTGCTGTGTGGAAATTTTACTGACAAGATCATAAAGAGCTCAGGTCCTATCTGCTGCTCTCTGTAGATCTTCACAGACCGCATGACCCTTTCCAAAGAGCAGGAGCTTGCTTTGGTGCCCCTGGTAAACAAAGTCTCCCAAACACATGCATTATCCAGCATTATTCTGCACTGGTTGGCAGGCATCCTCCACTCCAGTGAGGCATGTGTGTGTAAGGTATGCAGCTTGAGAAGCATGTCGGGATCCATCAGGTTGGATGGTGCTATGTAAGTTAATTAGCAAACGTTTGTCTCTGACACTAGCTGATGTGATTTCTTGCACAGAAAGAACCACTCCTACCTGAGTTTTGCATATTCAATTAGATAAGTATCAATCATACTTCAGGTCCTTCACTCAGTACAATACACATAGTGGAGTTATTTTACATTGGTTTTAGATCTTCTACAGATAGTATCTTTAAATTACTATTTTAGGAGATGAATGCAACATGCATTAAAGACTCGTAAAGACACAGGAGAGCTGAATTAAGGTAGTACAGGGAGCCTTGAGGCTGGGACTTCCTAACTTTTTAATGCTGTAGTTCGCAACCTTCTTGTTATTTTAAATATTTTTAATATAATTTCCTAACTTAAAAAAACTGACGCTAACTGGGGAAAAACAACAAACCAAATTTACATCATGTGGAACCACAAATTGGATCATCAGCAGGATCATTAAATCCACAGCACAAACTTCTACCACTTGAGCGAAGAAAATACATGGTGGTAGAAGTAGGCTGATTACATGGATCATGAACTAGAGGGGGATGACTTTACCACTGGGATTTATTGCTACTTGCTGACAGCAGAGTAACACACTCAGGACCCCTGGGTTTGATTTTCAGGTTCTGGAGGGAAATATGCTCTGGGGGTTATAGACCCTTCTTATCCTGTTCCCCCACAGGCTTGTTTCTGTTCCCCACCCTCCAACTCCTGGGCCCCACCCTTCTGCTCCTATCCTCCTCCCCATCTATGCCAAAATACCCCTCCAGATCACCCTTCCCTCCCATTGCTCCCATCCAACCCCCACCTCGTGTCCCCCGCCCCCATCTGCCTATCCCACTAGCTCCTGTCTCTCACTGCTTCATGCCACCAGCTAACCACATATTTCTCAGCCCCGTGCTAAGTCAAGCTCCTTCCTCCTTCTCCGTGGTGCCTGGCGGAATTTGAGAGTGAGAGTGAGAGTGAGAGTGAGACTCCCAGATCTCAGTTCTGCACCACTGCAGCTAGGAGCAGCAATTGCAGGGGAAGGTCCTGCTAACCCCTCCAGCTTCCGGGATGGAGCTTCTAGGTTACTTGATGGGGATGGCACATGCAGTTTGGTTGGCATGCAGGGCTGAAGCAGGCAGAACAGATGGAACCCTCAGCGAGTTTAGCAGCCAAACAAACAAGTCCTGACCAAGATTTGCACACTACAATTTTTCCACAGGCTTAGAACATGGCCAAATGTATGTGAATTTTCATAGGGAAAAGCAAAAAAGGCCCATCCTTCCCAGCCAGATACAACCCCTGCCAAATTTCAAGTCTCTGCTCCAGAGCATGGAGGCATTAGTGCTTTTCAAAATATTTCTTACTGCTAATTAACATAGGCAACATATTATACCTTCAGCCTGTCCTTGGAAACACATGAACCATTTTTGCTGGAACTTTCCATGCTGGGTGTCTGCCTCAGGCTGAAGCTTTTTGGAAGTTTTCTTACTGGAGGGTTCAAGATTGGCACAGTTATAAGCAATTGAAACCAAGGTCTAACAATGGGAAATGTCACGCAACCATAAGCTATAGGTGGAGCTACCTACACCACCTATAATAAAGCCAGTTGCTAATGTATGCATGTTAAAATACACACAAGATAAACAGCACCATGTCAAAATTTTAAATGCATATACATTAGCCACTAGTTTTATAGATTTTCATACTACTATGTGGTGCTCTTCTACTGACCCTGAAATTACATTTGGCTAGATAGGAGCACTTCCTACCCAGAACCAAAACCTCCTTAAGTTCAGTGGGGAGAGGGTTACAGGTTCACGACAGTCCATATGTAAATCCTCAGAGCTGTACTGACATCTGTCAGTGATTCAGGTACATGAACAAAGGTGCTGTGGGGGTGACAAGACACTATTAAGTTGAAGTATGTACTAGTTGAACAAAACATAATACTTTCAGATACATTCAAAATGGCAGAGAGGAAGAATTTAAAAAGAGGGGAAATCAGTGTTTGCCAAATAAAAAAGACTAAGGGCCAAATCTGGCTCTCAGCTATGCCTGTGTAGATACATGCATGGGAGCGCCTCTCAATTCTTGCTCCCCCACTCCTCGCCATGCATGCACATGCACCCATGCGCGTGCACAAAATTTGGGGATTAAATAATATGGTATTACTACCAGTGGATAACTGAAAACTAAAACACTCTTTTTATAACATGCTTTTAAAAAGAGGAAGCGAAAGAACTGTCTGCCCCAGCTAGAAGTTTAGCCTCTCCAAGAGACGACTATATTTCCTGCCTGAAATGCAGAAATAAAAAGCTCCCATCACCCTTGCTATTTGGTGTGGAACAGACAATTGGATATGCCCTAGTAGTTCAGTCTTGAACTCAAAGATGGGTGGGGGTAGGATTTTATATTACTAATTAGAGCTGATAGCTGAAAAAGCCCTCTCTCCAGCCTTCATCTTTAGCAGTCCAGTAAATGGAGCATGCCCATGATAAGGCTGGTTAGTAACACAATACCCTTGTCAGAAAAAATTCATCAAGTGTGGCAGTGTGGGCCAGACATAAGCAGTGCAAGCCACTTTGAAGCACCATGTGGGAAGCACCGTGGGATTTTTTTTAAAACAAGAGGAAGATATTCCCAATGCTATTTCCACTTCTCTGCCTCAGCCCCTTTTCACCAAGAACAGATGAAATACCTGAAATTTCCCAACAGGATTGTCTGGCTCTGACACTATTCAGGTCTCAGATTATCTTCCTTAACCTTTGTGAAATAATCAAATAAAACTGGTCTCCTTTTTTCCAGAGAAATTATTTTTAGCATAACTAACATTAGCAGTCAATGATTATTAGTATGATTTACATGGCTAATCTATTGGGAATGTCTTAATTTGATAATTCAGTGAAGTGAATTACCTATTCTGTAAAGTGCCTATTGCACTTTTGGGCACCATAAACTAACCAAACAACTATAAGTCTAAGTCTGGTGCATGCCCTACTAATCCTTAGCCAGAGTCACTGATTTTTAAAACTATTTCTACTGATGAGAATCTCAAAAGGGGACTGATCCAACAATTTGTCTTGAAGTTGGGCGAGGGGGGGGGGGGGAATGGGGGGGGGGGACCATGGATTTTTGAGAATTGTATTGTGCCCAAGATGCATAATTCAGGTTCATTTTCTATAAGTATCCAAAGATCAAGATGCTTATCTGAAGAAGCTCAAGAGTCTGCACAACTGGGCTGGGACCTTGTTAAAACAAAAGTGCCCTCCTATTATTTCCGGCTTTACTAGTTCCAGAAATAAAAAGAACATTTTCCCAACTCCACAAAAAAAGGTTCATTTTGAATTCAGCTTTACAAATGGGAGACAGTCTGAAGTAGGGATTGGAACGCGGAGGAAGGATTCTCTTTTTTTTTTTTTTTTTTTTTTTGGGGGGGGGGGGGGGAAGAAGAAGAAGAAGAAGAGAGAAGGAATTCCTCCAAACTGGTTCACCAGTCCCTAATAATTTATTTCTCCTATACTCTAATAAATCAAACACACACCTCTTTAGGCTAACACACACTAGCCACTCCTTCTCATACATCCAAACACTCAGAGAAATGTCACCCAATCAAATTAACAATAATGAAAACTGTACATAATAAATCAAACACAAGCTATCATGAAACAAGACATTATTTCATCACTTGATCAGGTCACTCTGCTTGATCATTCCCCTTTTAGTCACATCTCAAGCCCCATCCCTCATTTGTACATTGTTTACTTGGTCCAGATTCCTGTAATCAGATCCAAACAAGCAGATTCATGCAATCAATAGGGAGGGCTCTGCCTACATGAATCTAATTGCAGGTTTGAGATCTTAGACTTCATATTCTTTGGGGCAGAGACCATCTCTTCAGAATTTGCAAAAGTCACTATGCAAATCACATCATCACTTTACAAGTAAATAATTAATAATAATGGTTAACAAGGCTAGGCTAAATAATTTAAAAAATAAAAAGAGACATCCGCCCCAAGTATCTGACTGAATATTTCTCTCGTCTTTTACTGTTGATATAAATTAAATTAATCTTACCTTTCTTTAAATAAAGTTTCATTAGCAGAGAAAGTTTGCAAAGGGTGTGGTACTGTTTTAGCACAGAACTGAGAGCCAGTACCTCTAGTTCTCTAATTTCACTGTGAAAATGATTTGCCCTGCCCTCCATTTCATAGCCAAAGGCAGGTCACTGAACCGCTCTGGTTCTGTTTGTCCCATCTAACAGGTGGGAAACTATAATTACTAACTACTACACAGTTTTGTTGTAACAACTAATTACTTAATGTTTGTATAGCTCTTTGAAGATCAAAAGTGCCACCTAAGTGCCAAGTAGTATTATTAGATGATGAAACAATGTATTTTCTCCCTCAAGGTACTTAAGGAAAAAACAAACAGGCAACTGTCTTTCTAATAAGATGAGGTACTCAGAAAGTGGGACATTTTAGAATAGATTGCATAACCTTTTTCAAATTCAGAAAGATTATTCCAACCACAAACTTTATAGGATGATGCATCCAAGAAAAGAAAAATATCACTCAATTGACTTTCTGCTGGCAGAATAAGCTTGTCTAAATAAATATGAAAAGTCTCAGTCTTGGAGAGGGGAAACAACATCTCGGGGAAATTGAAATCATATTGAAAAGCTCTGAGGTCGAAGAATTTATAATTTCTGAATATAAAGTTATTGCCAGTATCAGAGATGTTAATTTAATAAAAAACTGGAGAGGAAATGAAAAAAAACTATTCTACAAAGAGGTCACATGCTAGATAAATCGAGCAGTGTGCTTAAATATTTATGTATTTTCTCCCTGTCCCGTTGTATTGGGGATCATGGTCAGTGTTTTGGGTGAACAGAAGGCAAAACAGAGCATTTCTATTGCCTAAACCATTAGTGAAACATTTTTACATTATGAAGCCCAGGAACACCCAATTTTCTACAAGCAGCAGCATTTGTTAAAAAGGAGGGAGGGAGGAATAAAGCTCCACTAATCCCCTTCTCCCTTTTAAATTCTGTCATCCCTTCCCCTGCCATCAGTAAGAAAAGAATGGAACAATCCACTTTAATGAATGTGTAGAACAGGCCCACACTACTAGTCAATGAGTTTACTATGCTTCGTTTGCACATATCAATTCCATACAGCAGGAAGAGTCTTCTTTACGCAGATGTGCTGGCATTTTGCCTCCATGCTTGAATGGATTGGCAGCAAGTGTTCAGTGCTCTCAGATATTGTTCGGGCTTTATCTCTGCTCCTTCCCTCAAATTTGAGGTTAAGTTCATTCATACTATGAACAACACAACAACATCTGCCAGGGCTTGTCCAGGCAAGAGAAGAATGAATTGAAGAAGTGTTTATGTGGCCTTACGTCTCACTGTACCTAGCTGTGAATCAAATCAAACTATGACACTCTTCAATTAGCATTCAGGCTACTGATGTGTATTGGCAACCTTAACCATAATTCACTTTTTGTAACATATATACTCCGTGCGTGCGTGCATATGGCAAAGCAGCCAAAGATGAACTCAGCAATAGGTGGAATCAAGTCCCCTACCGACGGAGAAAACAAAAACAAGAAGTAGGTGGCTGTTTTGAAGATCAGCACACTTGAAGGAATATGATGCCTAACAAGCCACATTGGGTTTGTGTTAAAGGCCATATTCCTATTGAGGGCTATGTGCTAGTAACCACATGATATACAATACAGTGATATAACAGCAGGATGCATATTAAGGTCCCAGTTCTACTGCCTTAAAGCAGGGGGAAAACTTTCACTGACCTGAATGGAAGTTTTGCTTGCATAAATTAGAGGATCGGGGCCCTTGAGTGATACCAAAATAAAAGAATATTGCAAATCAAAGGAGGCAGCATTATTACTAAGACAGGTATCAATTTACAATTCATTAAAGGGATTTTATACAGTAAAAATTTTCCCTAACTTTGGAAACATTCAATAGCCCCTTGAGAGGATAAATGTACAAGCAACAAAGATGACTATGGCCATTAAAAATGCCAATAATGAGGATGATTCAGCAGGCTGGGGATTACTCACACTGGAAAAGGAGACTTAATGCTGATCTTTACTGAAGCTCTTCAGACTATACAGATGATTAACGAGTTGATCCATGCAAACTTTTGACACTAAAAAAAAAAACAAGAAATCTTGAGTTATTAATCAGCACAAAGTTTGAGGTAACTTTTTAAGCATAAACAACTTTATCAGAAATCATACAGGATGAGGGAGAAACGGGGTGACATATGTAAGTGAACGTTAAAGACATAGGAGACTACACCAAAGGGCAAGAGTAGAAAAAGCAGGAAACGCAGATTGGAAACAAATCATTTATCCCCAATTTTTTTTTTCTTTTTCTTTTTTATAAACACTATGGTTTCATATTTCTCTCTACTGGCCAAGATGATCAAAACATGCAGCAGTGAGGCAGAGGAGACAAAAATGCTTTGCAGTAGGCTTGCCTTTAATCTCGGGGGTCTACAGAGAGCACTCCATAGAGTTGGGGACCTACAGGTCAGAACATGAGAAAGCCAACAGCACTACTCCCTTGAGCACCAGGCAGACTTTTGGCTTGAAGCAGCATTACCTGCCTTCACAAATTCTACCCCACATTTGTGATCAAAATGAAGCCAGTGAAATTTGATGGCTTCAGTTCAATTTCTCCTTGAGACTTTACATGCTTTCAAACATGAAGCGCAAAGCAAAATTCAGGGGATAAGAATCTAGTTGAATAAAACAGAAATTATTTCCGTGAACCCCCCTACAAGAGGGTAATGTAAGAAACAGTAAATTAGGCATGAGTTTCCAATGAGGTATGACAGCTAAAAAATACATGTACTTTGGGCCATATACATAAAAGGTAACATCACTGAGCAGGATAGTAAAAACAGTCTCTCTCTATGGCTCTGCTGCAACCGCATTTAGATATAACATGTTCAGGGTTAAATACAGACAGCTTGACTAAGTGATGGTTGGAGTAACATGAGATAATCTATCAATATTCAAATGGGTATAAACACAAAGAAATGAAGGAAATATAGTGTGTGGCACATGCAGGCATAGCTAGGAGAAATGCATGATATTTAGAAAAGGAATATTGAATACTGAATATCAGGGAAAACTGTCAATGAGATGCATTAGGCTATGGAATAGTCTGCTGAGAGCAGTGGTGAAAGCTCACTGCCCCCAAAACTCTTAAAACTAAACTGGATAAAAACACTAGCAAACAATTGTATAGTGGCAGGGAGTTGGGCTAGATGAGCTAATTCGTTTTCTAAAATCTAGCTTCGATTTCTAAAGGCAAGAACGTGGCATCACACAGGTCAATCGTATTTTTAACATAAGACACAAGCACTTGATGATGTATGTCGTCAAAGCATGGTGAAATCATCAACTAAATGAATCTATTACCCCGTAAGTGAATTTAAGAAAACACACACTGATGGGTGCTGCAGCATCTAACAAATGGTTCCTGCAGCTGCTAACCTCTGTCATAATTCTGAGACACAAAGACAGCGTCAAGATAAGGCGTCATACAGATTCAGGCCCTGATCCTGCAAAAGGTCACAAGTGTGGACCCTTGTCCTCAAGGCAGCAGGACTCCACATAGGCAGAAGGGGCTGCTCAGGCAGATACCTTTGCAGGAAAGGGGCCTCAAGCTTTTGAACAAGAATAACTATGTTAATTTGAGCTCTAGTCAGCAGCTAGGAAAAAATGTATCTGCCAGATGGAAAAGGGACAAAATCTGATAGGCGGAAAAAACCATCTGAGGTTTCTAAAAATGGCACTGCAGAACGCCACATACAAAAGTAGACAGCTAGGGAAAAAGTTACTTGACAGTGTTATTCTGAGTGTGTCTGGTCTAATACCGAGGGCTCCAATGGAAAACAAATAACCCGTCTCTGTCGTCTTCATCCCATGTGTTAAACTGATAAGATGCTCAAATCTCACTAATTGGCAGAACCTATAGGGTTGAGGCTTCACATTTTGGGGCCCAGACACAGTAGCGGGTCAGAGGGCAGCACAGTAGGCAGTGATGATGCACGCCCTTGCACGAGATCAGCAGCTAGCTGCCGGCTGAAATGAGCAAGGGCTGCTCATTTGGCAGGAAGCTCAAAGATGCAGCAATAGGAGGAAGAGAGCAGTCCAGCCTGGGCAGGCTGGGAGCAAGAGTCTGAAGAGGAGTAGGAGTAGGAAAGAAAAGTCTTCCCCAGCATGTGAGGTGCGGTGGGGGATCATAAATTTGCTTTAGTCAGTACCCCAATTGGCCTTTACTCACTCTCGCTGACAGCATCATGGCCAATTTGTCTCTCTCATCTATTGTGGCCTTTATGAAGATCTGTCTTAAGGAAAAGAGAAACAGAATGTGCCGGTACAGGAATGCTTCAGGGTGAAGCTTTTTTTTCTGGTTATGTGGCGTCCATCCATCTTATTTAATTTTAATAAGGAGAGCTGCATTCACCCATTTCTACCCTGAACACTGAGATTTGGTTAATTTGTTCTTCCATCAGGGTGTGCAGGTAACATTTGTTTATAAATACCGCAGTAATTCTGAGTCTCTTTCCAAGGGCTATTTATGTAAATCAAAGATGGTCTTTGTTAGTCTGGTATGACAGAAAACAAGAAGCTTCGGATATTTCCTCTTCAACAGATTCAGGGTTAAGCATACAAAGCCTACACTTCAAGCAACCAGTATGGTCACTACTTTAGAGAGGTGGGAAAAAATGTAAAGACATATCCCATAAGAGAAATTTTAACTACGTTGTGAGCTGCTACCACAAAGATGAATCAGAGTATTTTCATTTTGTTCAGACAATTAGTGTGCCCATGCTAAATCTTCAAAATAGCTTCTCTCTCTCTCTCTTAAACCTACTTTAGTTTTACTAATAAACCCATACATATTTCCCAGACCCCAAATCGTAGGGCTAATGGTCTCAGAAAGTGCACCCTGGAGCCTCCTATCATATTATACTTCTGTAAGGGACCTATTTTTAGAGGTAAGCCCCAAAACAAAAACATTTAATATCTCCATGTGGCTGGATGCCATCTTACCTCAATATTTTTGCTAAAGGAAGAGTTCAAGGGGGCTCAATATTTTCAGTGCTGGCCCTTGGCTAGCCATTGAGATCCACAACCATCACCACCACTGAAGAAATGCCATTCGAGCACCTGCTGCCAGTGAAGCCTCTTTGCTCCCACACTAGCAAAAAAGTTGGCTGATAACCTGCCATACCAGTAGCTTCCTCAATATTCCCATGCAGTTTATAGTTTTAAAAATCCAAGAAGTCACCCAGTTTATGGATAAATAGGGCAACTTTCATAACAAAGGAAGCAAAGAAGCAATTTTTAAAATGATTGAAATAACTATCCCACTGTTTTCTGCTGTGTTTCACATCACACAGAGACATAAGATACAAACATATGATATTCTTGCTGGAAGGCTGAAACATAATGCTGTTCTATGTTTTAGACTTCACAAGACACAAGAACCCAAAACAGAGAGAGAAAAAGCAGGCTGCTCTCTAACACAGAGCAGCACAAATCACCCCACTTTACTTTAGGTGGTCTGAAGAAGTGACTAACTTCCCTACAAATCCCTCTTCTTGTAATTAGGACCCAGAAAAACCCAGAGAATTTAAAATGACAGATCACAATTTGATCACAATTTTCAGTACATCACATTTTCAAGATTACCTCTGTGTTGTGACTTCTGAGGAAAAGGCAATAATTGATTTTGAAGACTTTTTATATA
Organism: Emydura macquarii macquarii; assembly: GCF_026122565.2. NCBI lineage: Eukaryota > Metazoa > Chordata > Testudines > Chelidae > Emydura > Emydura macquarii. Next base: position 8,381,828 of record NW_027132342.1, on the reverse strand, counting down.
CGTAATAGGAAGGCAGGCTGCATGCCCTGCATGGTGCTGTGTCCCTGATTTCCACCAAGAACAGGGAATTCTGGGAGATGCAAGACCTGCTGTGTCTAATGGCAGAGAGACCAGGAAAAAAAGGATTGTCCCATCAGAGGGCCTGGAAAAGAGCTTAGGGGGAAGCTTTTTAAGATGATGGTAAAAGGGTCTGGGAAAATAGCCAGAGGGCTATCAAGGGATAATATACTCTGAGGAGGTGTTACTTATGGCAGGGCAAGGCAGTAGCCTTGTGGAGGGAGAGAAATGATGGTTAGACCAGACACCAGCTTCATTGTTGAAGGCCCCAAAGGTGGCTCTTATAGAAGAAGGAGAAAGGGCGTGAACTCACTTTTGACTGTGAGGGACTAGCAGGGGTTGTTGCTGCTGTTTCCAGAATAAACGAGAAGAATGACAAACCTTCAAGCAATGGTTGTGACCCAGGCAGACAAAGTGAAGATTGGGACTTTTATCTGGAAAACGTTGACTTTTTGCAGTTTAGCTGGAGAGCTAAATTACCCATCAGTGATTCAAACTAGGGAACAGATACATCTACATGGTGCAGGATAAACATAATTTACAATACCAAATACCATCAAAAGTATGTATCAGCCAATATCTTGGTTATATGATTTATCTAGGCTTATTAAATATTACAGTGCTAGGCCCTCTATAAATGTTAGACAGGATAGATATTAAACAGCAAGATTCTACAATTTTCTCACTCTCTCTTGATATATATATTAAAATGAAGTTTTATATCCATCTATCTCAGTAGCTAGTTGGCTGCGTTTTAGAACTGATATTTGCTATTTAAAGCAGTTTGCAGACAATACGGAAGCATATCTCCACAGAAGAAAATTACCTCTTTAAATTCACTACAGAATTTCAGATTCTGTGCATTCCAATAAGAAAGGGGGAGAGAGGAAAAAAAAAAAGCTAAGGTATGATTCGTTAATTTTTCCACAAATATTATGGCATAGTTTTTGAGGTAACAGAGAAATATACAATACATAGTTCTTCTAATGTATCCCTACTATGTAGTAGGCAGAGACAGTAATGTGATATAAACATGACTACACAATACAGAAAACTGAATTGATGGAGTCCTTTCCAGACCTTAACCTATTAACGAGGGAGAAAACAGGGAACTAACTCAAACCACCAATGCATCTTAACATGTCTGAAATTCCACTTCACCATGCCAAAGGGAGGGTTTTTATATTATGACCACTCATTTCTTTTATAGAACAGGGAGACAGAACTAGCCACTGGACAAAAGAAAAGCTAAAAATGGCATGGAACTACAATCCAAGGAGTGAGGATCTGAAAGACTGATTTAGGAGTGTGTGTTGGCAGCAGTTTAACTGTTTTGTACCAGACGGTGCTGCACACACAGATTCTATTTCTTCTTTGTACCTGTTGCAAGCTCTCTTTCAAAGGCATTTTTGGAAGTATGTTATCTGGAAGACTGGAACCCAGTGGTCTGTTTTATATCTGTTCATTGACAAAGAATCAGGCTGGGTTGATCTATTTACTTTTATTCCTGATGCAAGATTTTTTTTTTTTTAAGTAAATTCTTTAAATATTAAAAAGTTGTTACATTTCCTTTCACTACAGAATAGAGGGATAAAATGAAGTCTTTCAAAGGGATCATAAGACAAGTCAGATTACTTCTCCAACCCACCTACCCGCTTATTCATTATTGTCCAAGTGGGCTATTAAAAGATGCAGTTGTGACACTGCACCTGAATCTCTGAAGAAAAAGTTTGGTAAATTCCATTAGCCCCAGAAAGAAAAAATATACTTTAAAAACTTACATTTATACAGCTTCCTCCAACCCAGATCCAAAGCACTTTACAAACTTAACTGACAAACTACGAGGAATCCTGGCTGTATTGAACTTATGGGCCAAATCTTCACCCGAGGTTTACACGTGGCAAGCAACATACAGCTTTGTGAACTGGCTGATCAGCCATGTTGAGGGTGCACTTCAGGCAGCTGCACTAGAAGGGAGGGCAAGATGACAAAAAGTATCTGCTCTGTGGACAGATGTCTGAGTTATTTTGGCAACAGGAGCTTATGCAAATAAGCTTCCCTACCCCTGAGCAGCTCCATGCTTCCCCCTCTGTGCCTCAGTTTCCTCATCTGTAAAATGAGGATAATGATATTGACCTCCTTTGTAAAATGCTTTGAGATCTACTGATATAAAGTACATCACAAGAGCTAGGTATTATTCATTATTAATCATATAATATTTATTATTATTATTATGATACATATCCTGACCTTCTCCCCCCCATGGTGGGATCTTGGGAAAGGAACAATGGACTTTTTCCCCTCCTTTTCTCTCTCTCTCTCCTTTTTTTTAATGGGGGGAGTGTTTTGGGTGTGTCTGGGTGTCCTCTGGGGTTTTCTCCTTTGATAACACTCCCCCTTTCAGGAAGATGGGGGTGTTCTTCAGTCTCATTGCCCCCCATCACTACCGCTTGGCAACAGCTCCACTGCAGAGAAATCACCCAGGACAAGTCAAGTCTTTAGACCACACAGCCGATTCCACCTCAGTCCCCCCAGACTACCTCTTCCTCCCCAAGAACCTGTCTGTATTTATGGCAACTGGGTTGAGCAGAGAGCCAGAGTTCACTCAGTTGTAGATGTTGTAAAGGAGCTGGCCCATAGGAGATGTTCTCCCCCTGCAGGATCCCAGTGGATTACACAGCTTTTCCGAGTTTCGCATCATAGATGAATGGCCTTTTTGCCAGGAACTGGCCCTCCATTTTTAACCTCCTCTGCAATAACCACATGCCCCGTACATACTGTATTGTATGTATAAATGATGTAAAGCTGCCCCAGAACTGAAAAGCTCCGATTGACAGATGCTTCCCTAACAACCCTAATGCCACTGCTACTTGTACATTTTATCTTGATCTATACCAAAAGCCAGGGAGAAGAGTTTTGGAACCTTTTCCCCCTTCTCTCAGTTTTTTTACTCTTCATATTTAGCTTACTTTAAGTTTCTTTGAGAGTAAAACATTTTTTAATGCAAGGGGGATTTTTTTTAATGAAAGAAAAAGGATACTAATACATATTTCTAAAGTAATCGCCACAGTAATAATAATACATATTATTTATACCACCCAGCTGTCATGCAGCAGTTTTCATCAATGACGACTGTGCACAAGGTTGGGGCAGGATGGAAGCGTGGATTTATACTGAGGCCTTAAATAGTCAAACAGCAAAACACTGAGGAAATGTTTGTTTTCCTGTTTCAGGGAAGCCCAGTGATTTCTTAGCAAAAAAGTAAGTCAACTCCCTGTTCATGGCTGATGAATATCTATTACTTCAATAAAATATTTGGTAAGTCACCATACGACGAGCATTAAGCCAAAACTGTTTTGAACTGAAGTTATGAGGATTACTATTTGAAGAAAACAATGTGCTCACCATATTGATACACAGCACCTCATCATACCAAATATCAAAATGCACCAGTAATCACGCAGTGAGGTCAGCAAACTTCCAGAAATAAATGTTTTCAACTCCCGCTGCCAAGCCAGCAGAGGGACCAGGTAATGAATCTCTTCATAATGCCATTATGGAAGTTGAGTTTATTTTTAGATCATGTTATTGTAATGATACCCGAAATGTTGGCCCTCGAGCCTTGGAGCATCATTTGTGTGTTCAGTAGAGGTATGCACAATGAAAAGCAAAAAACACGCCCATAAAGCCTACCCGCCAGTGGGTTTCACTACAAACTCAGAGCTGAGCCCAAGCTCAGCATAACAAGGATTGATGAAAATGCTGGAGTTTGAAGTGAATTTCACTTTGGGTTTCTGCATTCCTTCAACTCCAAAGCTCAGAGTGAAACTAATGCTCAGGATGCATTCCTTGTGACTGAAACTTAATGTATGCATGAACACCTGAGACCAAAACCACTGGTATTTCATGCTACAGCTACTAACCACTACAAAAATTTTGAAGTTGAAAAAACCAAACAAAAAACCTAAACAAACCAAAACAGGTCACTAAACTCATATACCAGCATTGTAGGATATAGGCTACATATCGGATAGCTACTGCAAATAATATCTAGTGAATATGGTTTGTGTCTCAAAATTCAATTACACATTCTGTGATTTGGGTTTTCTTTGATGTTCAGAAAGCCAGCTGATTCAGCAAGTTTCCAACTTCAAAAGGCATTGTTCTGCAATGAGTGATATGAAAGCTACAGTAGTTACACATTTAAATTACAAAAACACCCAAAACAGGTAACATTAAATTGCCAGTTTAATTCAGAGTAAAAAGTTGGAACTCCATCCTTAATGCCCTGTTTTTCAACATACAAAGTGCACAGGAAATCCCTTCACACATACTACATGGAGACCTCGATAAAAATGCCTACTCACAGCCTGGGGTATCAAGAAATGAGTTTACTAATACTCAGCACTCATTTAGTACTTTCCACCTAAAAGGATCTCCAAGCACTTTAACATTAATCCGGCCTCACGTATACCCTTGTGATATAAATGTTATCCCCATTCTATAGATGAGGAAGCTGAGGCAAAGTGGCAAAGCCCTTTGACCAAGGAAACACAATGAGGAACATGGCCCTTTCTTCCATTCTTCACTCTAAATACTCTTGATTATTTTTTATCTATATGAAAAGGAAATTGACCTCAATTCATCATGTGAGTTATGGACATTAACCTCAGAAAACTGCATCAAAAAACATACATACACTGAGAACACTGGTAAGTGCTAAATGAATTGATCTGTCAGGTATAAACATCTGCAACATGGATGAAAATAAAACGGCAAATCTTTTAAATGTAGTCTTCAGGTAACTGACTGCTCAGGGGTTAGAAGGGAAACTAGACATGACCTACACTAGGAAAAAATTTAAGTCTATGACTAATTTCTATATTAATCACTGACTGAGTCAACTCTAAAATTAAAAAAGAAGTTCGGCACTAATTGTGCCATTTAGTTTATGCTGTAACACAGAATCACAATTTTTTTGTTTTAACTTGATTTTTAAAAAAATACAGTACCGACATTATGCTGTTTATTTTTTCTGCATAATCCTCAGTCAATGAACAATGGGTGAAAGATGCAGAAATTAAAAATTAATCTTCCAACTGCTCCTCTTTAATCTACAAGTCCAATATGAAGTTGACTACAAAATCTCATACCCCAACTCTTCTCTGTTGTATAAATAAGGTGGTAATCAGTCGTCAAATCAGATATCCAAGAGATCTCCCATCTCTCATTGTGCAAAAAAAAAAAAAAAAAAAAGACATTTTCTAGCATGAATTAAACAAAATGATTAAAACTATTTGTCGTGTAAGCATTATGTCTGCCTTTTAGTTCGATCAAGTTTGTTGGTATTACTTTGGCTAAATTCATTGATCTTGCTAATCATATGACAGCAAAGCACAGGTTACAACCTGCAGTTAATAGTGAAATTAACAGCAAGCCATTCCCCTACCCTTATAGAAATTCCAGGAGTCTATTAAACTCTTAACTGATGTCTGATACACTGGGGTCCACAATAACCCTGAAAACACCATTTTTACTCACTACTTTCTTTTCCAGAAAGACAGTTTAAAAAGATGCAATTAGATTACAAAATAAACCCATCAACACTACTTGACCTGTTTTGTCTTTCAGATAAATAGCACTAGGTTTTATTTATGTTGGTAGTTTATAAACTACCATTTCCTCATTGTGATGCCAGAATGCAAAAATCTTACCCGCATAGCTGCTAGAAACATTAGGATCTGTTTTACTCAAGGACTTTCCTTAAACCCATTGCAACATTTTATTTAAGCAGTAAGTAAAGATACAGCCACTAGCATTAAATACTCCAATTTAACTGACAATTCTAGTGTATTATCCTCAGAGAAAAAACATCATTAGCTTTCAATCTATCTACGTCTCTAAAGAAGTCAGTGTCTTGCAACAACAGATTTGTTTTTCTCGCAGGGAAAATACCAACAATGCACTGCATATACTACCCAAAAAGTTTCACAATTTATTTTTCATGTCTGGAGGAAAAGTAGGCTCTGATTAGACCCTAAAGAATAAAGCATATCTCTCCAAGAGTAGGTTTTCAAATAGCGTAGCATCAAACTAAAATTACTATTTCTTTTGAACAAATGCACAGTTTTTCAAAAAAGGAAAAACTTCTCTCCTCCTCCCCCCTCAAAAAAAAAAAAAGGAGAATGGACGGCTCAAGGTATTGGTGATGGGATTACAGCACCTTTTCACTTCTAGGTCACCAATTCAAATCCAAGCCAATCATGTAATGATTGAAATGTACAGCCACTGGATTTTTGGGTGATCTTTAAATAAATTAAATAAATGTGTTCCCGGCCCATTTCTCAATGGACAGATGTCCACCACACCTACAGAAACCACACCATCATAACTGGGCAGTCTCTCCAAAGAGGCAACAGACTGAATGCGCATGGATACTGAACTACTTTATTACCACTTCAGGTGCACCAGGTCAAGGCAATGTGGGGAATTTTGTACTGCTGCCACCTATGTTGTACCTATCCTGTGGCTAGCAATGGTCACCCACATCAGATGTCAGCCTGGCACCCTTCATGATTGAGCTCATTAGTATTATGACAGCATCCAGAGGCCAGGACCTCATTGTGCTAGGCACTGTACAAACAAAACAAAAAAGACTATAAGCTCTTTGGGGCTATCTAAGTGTAAGACTATCGACAACAGATGGATAAAACAGATGGCAACCAAGAGAAAACAAACAATGAGACAAAACTGGTCATAAAAGTAAAGAAGATGAGCCACTGGCACATAATGTCCTCAGCCCTTCCACAACGAATCAATGTATCCCAGCTGAACCAGAAATAAAACAGTGCAACAAAAGCAGCACATTTATTTATGTCCCTTCCAAAGAGACCAGTTCAATTAATTCTTTTGTTTCATCTGCCAAGTTTTCAAAGTGGCGGAAATGCAAGCTGTTCAAAGCAAGATACAGTAGCTAATTAGAAAATTATCTACGGGGAACCTGCACTGTCTTTCACAGCTATTAAAAACAAACCAACCAACCTACTTATATAGTGTAATACCTTCATTTAAAAGCCATCTTGAATAGCTCACCTTTCAAGTGCAGCCACAGGGGACAGTTATTACATGTGGCTCCTAAATGAAGATGTACAGTATTTTTTATTATTATTATATCAGAGACCTAAAATCAGAAAAGTTTAGCTAAAGAAAAATGTTATTGCTAAATCTGATAAAAGTTTTGAACATGTGGGAAAAGGCCGAATTTCACCCTCCAATCATGTTTCTACTGTTTACATTGAATGAATTTAACTAAAAATTCCTATTTAGGATTAGATTTTGACAGGTTCTTACATAGGTGCTTGATGGGAGAACACAAAGAACTTCCTTATGCCCTGCATATCTTGCATAAGGACCAGTCACAGTCACAACCCATGCACTCAGAGATTACTCCCTCCGAGCAGCCCTGGGGATGCACATCACTCACATGCAGAGCAGACCAGGTGCAAAAGAACGGAGGAAGCAGGTTGCACCATCCTAAAAAATATGTCCAGTCCGCACATTTCCAACCCTGAAGCAACAGGAATTACAATCTAGCTTTTATAATGCTACAATGCAATTTACTTTTTTCCTTTGGTAGACAGCTCTTCAGAGACAGCAACAGCAAAATGCTCTAATGGCAACATCAAACCCAAGAAAAGAGGAAGAGGTTTTCAGGGGAATACTTCCATTTATACAGAGGGATCCCAAACAACTTTATATTAAAAACCTATAGAAGAATTACTTCATCTTGTATTGAAATGCAGCCACTGCCAGCAGCGCACTGTAACCCAGTGGAACTGTTAAGGACAGCAAGTGAAAACTACTGCACCCAATTGCAACTAATGGGGGAATTTTAGGTAAGCTGAATACACGTGTTATTTTGCCAGAACAGAGATACACACTCCTGTGTTTTTGACAATTGCCGCTAAAACTTTAAAGACCATGAGCTGTCAGTGTAACATCTTCATGACAGTCAGAAACTCCATTTTATGTCTCCTCCAAAAGACACCACACTGCCCCATAACCCCACCATGGGGAATCCACTCAGAAGGAAGAGTGTCACTTCCTGAAGCACTAACACCATTTCATGTATCACCCAGTTGTTCTTTGGGGCTAATACACACGAGTTCTGGGCAGGTCCAATTCTAGATTGAGAGACAGTGGGGGAAGGAGGGTTACAACAGTATTGGTAACAGGAGATAGCTCTAAAATTCTAGTATAGATGAGGGAACTCAATGTAGCAATCTAGGGGGTGGGGCCCAACACTTGTCTTCAGGAAGGAGAAAAGTTGTGCTTTAGAAGCCCTAAGCGTTGCAGGGTGCAGATTTAAAGAGAAGAGGTGACTCAGTAGCCTGGAAGAAGGGAAGAGATTGTCAGATTGAGCAGCACAAGGGAGCAATCCACAACTGCAGTTACCTGCAAGAAAGAGACAGAAGGAGCCAAATGAGAGAATAGGAGAATGGGTGAAGGCACAGCGAAGTAGAATGGATCAAGTCCATCAAGACTTTACAAATGAAGTCAGTAATTCTGAACTGTCTTTGACTACTGCAAAGTTAATAATGAAGCTAACTAGTTCTTCTCCTTTTCGCAGAGAAACTTAAATCTATTTTCCTTAAAAACAGTCACCAACATGCAGTATCACAATTTTTCTTCCAGGGTCAATTTTCCAAGTCAGTTGGGCATCTACTAGACCACCTTCTGCTGCAGTGTGAAATCAGTGAGATTTAAAAACTTTACCCAGATACCACCCTGCTCATTACACAACAGCAATCCTCATGTGTATAGAAGCAATACAGTTTGTTATAATGTATTTTCCCTTCTCCGCCTGAAGCACAATTTCTCATTCAAAGGGTTTTTGTATAACTCCTTTATTTGAGAAAAATGTGCCAGCAAGGAATAGAGTGTTTCCGCCATCCCCACCTTCACATTATGAATCTGCCAAGGAAATGCTTAGAAACAAATTATTTTGATAGTAGCCTATTTCATGGCTCAACTTCGGGGAATAGGTTTCCAATGTAGAATTTGTTTGTTTTGTTTTTTTAAAGTGTACCGTATGAAGCCAGATATGGTGGGTCATTATAAAAGAATGTCACATAAAACTGAACATTTTATGAAGCATGCCTTGTGGAAAAATAGATACAATCATTTAAGGTTTACTCCCTTGCCTTTACTTACAGCAACTCCCTTAAAAAACACTGCTAAATCTAAGAGCTTGTCTACACAACAGGTTATGGCGGTATAACGTACGTCGCTCTGGGATGTGAATGAGCCACCCCCTGAGCGACGCAAGTTACACCAGTGTGGATAGTGCTAGGTCAACGGGTGAGCTGCTACCACCTCTTGGGGAGGTAGTTTTGTTATGCCGGTGGCACAGAGCATCTTCCCCAGACATGCCACAGCAGCGCAGCTGTATTGGTGCAGCTGCATCATGGTAGCGCTTCTAGTGTAGATTAGCCCTAAAAGCACAACCGGGGCAAAGCAAAAGGATTACTGGGTCTGATTCTGCACTCCCACCCATGTAAATCAAGGATAACTCCACTGCAGTAAATGCAGTTACATCTGCGTAAAACCAGAACAATAAAGGAAAAGAATGAGGTCCATCTAAATACATTCTGATAGGTTGATAGCAGCACAGTCAGACAAGAATGCAGGATGGTCACCTCCTCCACCTCGCTCAGACTTTTTAGAGATACAGTGATCCTAACTGGTATTTAAGTTGTGGGCTCCTGTCCTGCTTTTGGATTGGGGAGCCATTGACACTTGACTTCTAACTGCAGCTCTGAGGGGCTTGGGCAAGTCACTCCACCACTCTGCTTCACATTCCCATCAGTCAAAAACGAAAGACTAATGTGGTTGTCATTGGAGAGCCAACAATTATGCCAGAGCAGGACTCTCAGCAGGGAGAAATAACTGTGTAAGTGTGGTGGGTTATGGGTAAGTGTTGACTTGAAGAGGGACCATTGTCTGAACACTTAAGAGCACCTGTACATTACTACAACGAGGTAGTGTATCTAAACATCACCGTGGTATGCAAGTGCTCCTAATAGTAGGTACAGTAGAACCTCAGAGTTACGAACACCAGACTTACAAACTGACTGGTCAACCACACATCTCATTTTGAACTGGAAGTATGCAATCAGGGAGCAGCAGAGATTTAAAAAAGCAAATACAGTTAAACTAATAAAAAATGAAAGGAAAAGCAGCATTTTTCTTCTGCATAGGAAAGTTTCAAAGCTCTATTAAGTCAATATTCAGTTGTGAACTTTTGAAAGAACAACCATAACATTTTCTTCGGCATTACGAACATTTCAGAGTTATGAACAACCTCCATTCCTGAGGTGTTCATAACTCTGAGGTTCCACTGTACAAAGTAGTAGTCCCTTTTAAAAGTAATCATTATCATCCTGATTGTACATTTTGAAAATGTTATGCAAACATGTAAGAACAGAAAGTGCTACATTAGTGCGAATTATTATTTCTTACTCAGGATGGGCCTAACCACAAAATCTAGATCTGTATCTGAACTTCCCTATCGCTCCAAACTGAGGTTTTCGGTCCTGGCCCAACTCTATTTCCTATCCGATACACAGGCATGAAACTTGCATCCCTCTCTTTCAGCACATGCACATAATTACATCTAAACCTAAGAGCTTTACCTGTTTAAAACCATTTGTCCCCAAAAAAGGAGCAGGCTGTAACTGCAGACCCCAGGAAGCATAGCAAATTTTAAAAAGTAGGCTTGCAAAGTGCAAAATTCAATCTAAGCAGCCAACAGCTGAAGAAAGATTCTTCTGCAATACAAACATATGCTTCTGTCTATTCCTAAATAGCGTTCTCCTATACAGCAATGTGCTCTCTGTTATCACCACTGAGGGGTAGCGAAGTCTGATTGTTCTACATTAATCATTAGTGATTTGACTCAATATCCAAGGGCTAAATTTTTTACTGACAGTCTACATGCTATGATTTAATATTCAAAGATGTCTACAAATTATAAACTACAAAGTCACTTCTAATAAATTCCTTTCAGGTACAGGTAGTCAAAGCTTCTGTGCAGAGATGTGGCTGTAGTTAAAATAAGCTTCGTGAAGTACCAACTAAGATTAACACCACACGTGAAGACCAGAAACATTTCTGAAGATTGAATTTAGTACAATCTATCTTCGGAATCTACTAAAAGGTTTCAGAGTCTGTTGCTATCAATCTCTTCTGTTCCTAGCCATAATGTCAAGCGTGTCTAGCTGTAACAAGTATTCAGTCAGACTTGCAGCAAATTGAGGATTGCCACTTGCATTTTTCCATCTAGCAACCACAGGTCTTTAAATGACAAAATAAAGCCTATGATGATGTGTGATGCAGGAAAAGGACAGAAAGGCTCAAACTAGCTCAACAGGAAGTTCTGATAGTGTATGCCAATAACCATGTGCTCTCTCTTTTTGAACATAAAGGGACCGTTTCTGATCTCATGCGCACACATTTTACATTGATGCAACTCCCCTGACTGAATGAAGTAACTCCTGAATTTACGCTGGTTTGAGCCAGATCTTAATTAGTCCCGTAGGACCACATTGTCTGTAATACTTGCACACAATAAGTGCAGAGAAGATGCCTGTTGGAAGATCTCCTCCCTCTTCTGAAACTCTCCCAAATCCGTCCAACATGTCAGTTCCAGACCCTCTATGGCAGGCGCCGCGAAAAGGCATTCTAGTGATGAGTCCCTGGGGTCCGGTCCAGACATCTGCATGCATATGCCTACTGCTTCAGTAACAGGAACCATTCACTCACCCACCAGGGATGTTGTGCTTCCAGCAGGAGCCATCAGAACTTGGGATATGAGAGAGGGCAGCACTGTTGGTCAGAAGATGACCGTATAAGAAGAAATAACAGACATCCATTTTAGAGCCATTTTACAAGATGGACCAGAATTTGGTCCACATTAGAAACTTAGAAAGAGATTCTCTGCCCCATTTTGCTCCCTTTGTGCCACTCAGATGGCATAAAAGAAGCAGACACTAGCCACATCCCCCTAATCTGGAAGGAAGGGGGCAAAGAGTAGCCACATTCTCCACAGTTCCTCATTCAGGAAACGGCCAGAGTCACGAAATTATGGCTGAGTACACTGCACTCTGTGTACACTCAGTTGGCAAATGATCTTTTGGGGACTACTACTAGCTGACGCAAGTTAGAGCAGTCTATAGCAATGGCATCCCCCGGGGGTACACAGAGTTCTTCCAGGGGGTACATCAACTCATCTCCATATTTGCCTAGTTTTACAACAGGATACATAAAAAGCACTAGCAAAGTCAGTACAAACTAAAATTTCATACAATGAAATGTTTATACTGCTCTGTATACTATCCACTGAAATGCAAGTACTATATTTATATTCCAATTGATTTATTCTATAACTATATGGTAAAAAGGCAAAAGTAAGCCATTTTTCAGTAATGTGCTGAGACACTTTTGCATTTTTATGTCTGATTTTGTAAGCAAGTAGTTTTTAAGTGAGGTGAAACCGGAGGGTACGCAAGACAAATCTGAAAGGGGTACAGTAGTCTGGAAAGGTTGAGAGCCACTGGTCTATAGGCTACCAGGAGCTAGATGCAGAATCAGAGAGCTGTAACCTGCTCCCTGTCAACCTTCCTCTCTGCTTTGAGCATAAGTAGGTTATCAGGATCCACATCTGCATAATCAAAAATTAACGTTCTATACAACAGTATAACTACAAGAGTTGGGAACTTCAGTTCTGCCAAAAATAGGACTTCTTGGAAAACAGAGTCAGGCAAAATGCAAGAGATCTAACAGACAAAAGGCCTTAGAATCAGTACTATTTTGTCCAGAAATATTCTCCAATAGCCATTTCGTTACATCACTCTATTTTCCTATTTAGCAAAAGATCAAGCTGTATTTTCTTTTATTCTATGATTTCCCTCAAATGAAAGACATTTCTCATGCCAAGAAAAAGCAAAATGAGACTTATTTATCCTATAAGATGCTGTGTCAAACTCTTCATGCAAAAAGAAATCATTGTTTTCCTAAAAAGGAACAGAAAGTGAAGAAGGAGCCAAAATTATTAGTACAGGGAACAGAAAACAAAGAAGAAAAGGACCATTGAAAGAACATATTCCCAGGAGCTCTCTCAAATAATTTAGGAAACACCAAGCACTGCAGTTATACTTCCTCTGACCTATAACATCAGGTGGTTATTTAAAAAAAAAAAAAAAAAAAAAAGTCATTGAATCTGAATGGATTACACCCAGACTCTGCATAAGCTGTGTAGTAAAGCAGAATACTGTACTTTAAAATATATTTCATTAGAATGTGTAGACACAGAAATCTGATTTGAGTGATTTTTTTTTTTTTAATGGAGCAAAAGTAAAGGACAGTTAACTGCCACTAACCTGCAAAGCAATTTTTTTTTTTTTTTTTTTTTAAAAGGCAGATCAAACTTCTCAATGGAAGCATGATTTAGAATCTCAGTGACACTTTTTCACATGCAAGCTGATAGGGAGACTCGCCACTGCTCCCAAAGCTGGGAAAAGAACCCAGGAATCTTGGACTCCCAGTCTCCCTCTCCCACCCACTTGACCCCACTGCCCTCTCACAGCCAGGTATAGAATTCATGAGTCCTGACTACCAACCACTTGCTCTAACCATTAGACACCACTCCTAGCTCAGAGCCGGGGACAGATGCAAATCAAATTAAACAGACTGGAATCAAGATGGGAAAGGTGAGTGGGGGGAGGAGCATTAGATTCTGCTGCTCTCTCTATTTCATGCAGTAGGGTTGTTGAAGATTGAACCAAATTAAGTTTTAGCATATTCCAGCTATAAACAAATTAATTATACAAGAAGTTATAATACAATGCATTTTATAATGTGAACTACCCAGAGATCCCTTAATCAGTCATTGAAATGCAACAATTCCTAGAGTAAAACCGAGCAACTGTTTAACACTGTACAGCAAAACACTAGGATAGAAAAGAGAATAATGAAATGTTAAATTGCTGCACGATTTCAATTAACTGACCAATTAACTAAGGGCTTGGCCTCACTGCAAAGTTATAACTGGAGTGTTGCCCCTAACTTAAGTCCCATCCACACACAGAACTTCTGAACTCAAGAGCAGTGGTGCTTTTAACTGAAGCTGGCTGGCCTGTCAGGGACATAGGCTAAGAATAAAGTTCAGGTGAGTGCAACTTGTCAGCTGCTAACACAACCATTCTGCAGCATGGATGCAGGCTATTGCCACTAGAGTGCCACTAGTCCTCCAATATCTCCTCACAATTCCCCCACCCCTCATGTGCCCAGAAAGGACAGAAACTTTCCCACAGTATCCTACGAAAGGATTCATAAAGCAGTTCAGCTTACTGCAGCACTAAAACCCATGAAATATAGCCCCTAACAGCCTTAGCATTACGCATGAGCAAGCGCAGGGCCAGAGTGGGCCCAACAACTCAAGTGTCATCTCCCAATGTGGCCACTCAAGTGAGGTAAGCTAATTCAAGAGGAGTAACAAGTGTAGAGAACTCAAATTAACACTGAGGTGGTGAGAGATCCTCAACTGGAATTTAGCCAGGAAACCTGGGTAATAACCCTACACTTGCTAAAAGCATCTTGGGATTTTTAATTATTACAAGTGACTGGGGACCTCAGTTTTCACTCATCTGAAAGATATTTTTCTTTATGAGTCTATCAGATCTGGCAGTCATTAAGTAATTTTTTCCCCCATTATTGCCTTGTCTTATTGTTTTCCATTTTCAAAAACACATTCAAGCACTGGTGAATCAAGCCATGGAAATAGGAGTTTACTTTTTATTTTTTTTTAAATATAAAAACATTTTTCAATACTCCCTTCTCCCTCCACAAGATACCATTAGAAATTTTAAAGAAACAATTATATATCCAAGTCTTGTGTCCTTTGATAGCAAATTAAATCTTAGGCCTTGTCTACAGTAGAAAGTTGTTGATGCAAGTTACAGCACTTTTCGATCACTTTAATTACAGCACTTGCACCTGTCCACACAGCGCTCACTGTATCGCTGGAGCCATCCACACTCAGTGCTCTAGCATCAACGAGAGTGCAATGCACTGTGGGCAGCTATCCCACTGTGCAACTCGCCATTTTGTGCTGCTAGGAGTTGTGGGAAGGAGTTTGCGCCGCAATGCATCATGGGCGCGGGTTCTACATCCCATGATGTAGTGATTTCCGTCCAGTCATTCCGGGGATTTCCGACAGCGTTTCGCAGCATTTTTCAATGGCTCGTTGTTTCCTGAGCGCCCGCCATCTCTATCTGAAAGGATGGATCTTGCACTGCTCTCCACTGGTGCTGTCAGTGTTCTGAACACATCACAGCTGGTCACGCAGTATTTCATGACTGCCCAATCGGAACTGGAATCTGAGGAGCCTGACCTGATGTGTGCCATGCAAACAAACAGCACCGCATTTCTGTTTGCAGTCATGGAGCACTGCATACGGTGCACCGCCGCTTTTGGCCACGTGAGACAAGCACTGAGTGGTGGGATCACATCGTTATGCAGATCTGGGATGATGAACACTGGCTGCAGAACTTTCGAATGTGCAAAGCCACCTTCATGGAATTGTGTGTGGAGCTCGCCCCTGCAGTACAAGAACACACAAATGAAAACTGCCCTCTCGGTGGAGCAGCGCGTGGCGATCACCGTATGGAAGTTGGCAACTCCAGACTGCTACCAGTCGGTCGCTAATCAGTTTGGAGTCAGGAACTCCACCACTGGCATTCTGTTTTTGCAAGTGTGCAGGGCCATTAGTCACATACTGATATGAAGGACTGAGACTTTGAGCAATATTTATGAAATAGTCGCTGGCTTCGCAGTGATGGGATTCCCTAAGTGTGGCAGGGCAATAGATGGCACACATATCCCAATTTTGGACCTGGACGATCTTGCGATGGAGTACATAAACAGAAAGGGATACGTCTCTATAGTACTGCAGGCGCTTGTGGATCACCATGGGCATTTCACCGACATCAATTCGGGTTGGTCAGGGAAAGTGCATAACACACACATCTTCAAGAACACTGGCCTGTACAGAAAGCCGCAAGCAGGGACTTTCTTTCCAGACCAAGAAATTCCAGTGGGGGGGGGAGGGACGTTGAAATACCCATAATGATCCTGGGAGACCCGCCTAGCCTTTACTGCAATGGCTCATGAAGCCTTATATGGGCAATCTGAATAGCAGCAGGAAGCATTTTAATAATAGGCTGAGCAAGTGCCAAATGACCATTGAATTTGCATTTGACAGATTAAAGGCTTGCTGGAGGTGCCTTTATAGTAGTCTACATCTCAATAAGGACATTATTCCCATGGTTATAGCCACCTGCTGTGTGCTCCATAATATTTGTGAAGCAGGGTGAAAAGTTTGCAGGGCACAATGGGGGAAAGAAGGAGGGAGAAGACCATTCAAATCAGGGAGTCCTTGAGGTATTCTTGACAATGAGTCCCAATAAGGTGTCATTGTAAACAGCAATGTGTCATGCTGACTGCTATTCAGCTTTCATTGTGTATCAAGGAGCGGTGCAACCAGCGTGTGCAAGAGACACAGTGCTTATTCTTCAAACTTTATGTCTTTCTTAAAAAACAGTAATTGACAACAAACAAAAATGGGGCTGGAGGGGAGAAAGTGGTGAGGGGCAGTGTGAGCTATCACAATTGTGTGCAGGTCCGGCTATCATTCTTGTAGCTGTCTGGATAGGTGGAATGAAGGGGTTACCAAGAGAGGCCGGTGACTTTGGTAGGCATGTGTGGGTGGAGTCTGTGGAGGGTATGGACAGCAGTTCTGTATCAGCTGCGGGGGGAATACATTATTTCAGTCTGCAGCGTGATTAGTAACTTTAGCAGCTCTGTTTGCTCCTCTATGGCTTTTATCATGTGCTCATGACCTGCCATTATTTGCTCCTGATTTTCCTTTCTGTCCTGGAGATTCTTGTGTCTCCATGCCCTTTTTTCATTCTTGTCCATGTCAGAGGAGCAGAGGAGTTCTTGGAACATCCCCTCTTTGCTCCTCTGAGGCCTTTTTCTTATCAACTGCAGCCATTCGGCAGGTGTTGGATGTTTGACTGCCAACACCACATCTGTAGAAGCACAACCAACAGTAGCGTTATTGTCAGTGCAACAGATATATTTAACAGTAATGCTGTCTCACTGTACCCTGGCAAGCACACAGCTACATGGTGAAGCAGGGAATGGTGAGTGTTTCCTCAGGAGGCTAGAGGGAGCCATAAACCCGGGAAAGAGGTTACAGGTTGAAGATTGTTTGGGGTTTCAATAAAGGTCGACAGGGAAAAAATTGTAAATTGTGTCACTGTTTTCCACAGGTGGGGGTCATAGCAGCCGATATCTCACTCCTCGGAGTAAGCAGGGATGCTAGAGTGCATCTCCTCTATGCAAGCAACTTCAAACCAGGCCTCTATGCTACTGCCTGTGTGACGCTTTGGTCCCTGCACAAGTGATTGCCGATTGGTGTGGCAAAGTCTCCTTCAACAATGGAAGCAACAAAACAGCTCTGCCAAGAAACCTTCAGCTGCTGATTTGTGAGTACCTCCAGGAAAGTTCTCTTGAGCTCTCTCTGGAGGATTCCCACAAAATCTCCGCATGCATTAACACGCTTCTCCACTGCACTGCCTAGTTGAAGGAGGGGGGATGGGAAGCACATGCAAACATCTACTATTGTGCATTTCTATCCTTCAACCACCTCTATAATGCAAAAAACCAAAGGACAGTTTTACTTCACATACACAAGCAGCAGATTAAAAAAAACACTCATCTGAGCACCCCTCTGCTGCATCCGGCACACCAGAGCTGAAGGACTAGGACTGGCTGCAACCTTCTGGGGTCGAGAAGAGCTGATTCACCATCTCAAACAAACAAACTGGTCCCCAGCTCCAGGTCGTCCTCCAACTTCATCTCCTCATCAACAACTCCTTTGCTGGAGTTGATTCTGGTGTCTGCTGGGCCCCGGGCCAAGGAGGCATCCATGGTTGTCTTGGGGATAGAGATGGGGTCACCGCTGAGGAGGGCTTCCAGCTCCTTATAGAAGCAGCAGCTCTTTGGCTGTGCACCAGAGCGATGGTTTGAGTCCCTAGCCTTTTGGTAGCTCTGCTGCAGCTCCTTGATTTTTGCTCAGCACTGAAGTGTGTCCTGTTCATAGCCCCTCTCCACCATGGCTCGAGAAATCTGGCCATAGGTATCAGTTCATATGGCTGGAGCGGAGTTGGGACTGCATGGCCGACTCTCCACAAATGCTGATGAGATCCAGCAGCTCTGGTGTGCTCCAAGCCAGAAAGCATTTGATATGTGCTATGGTCATCTGGGAAGGTGTGATGGGAGCTCTCCACGCCAACCAAGCAGGAAGTGGAATTAAAAAGATCACAGACTTTAAATGGGGAGTGGTGAGTAGCTGAAGGACAGTGGAGTTCAAACTGCTGGTCAGGATGGGCACTGTGGGACTCTTCCTGGAGGCCACATCCCACGACATAACCAAGCGTGGTGTCTACACAGATGCTTTGTCAATAAAAGTTTGTTGATGAAAGTGCTACACCTCTCGTCAAGATGGTTTTACTTTGTCAATAAGACAGGGCAGTTCATCGGCGGAGAGATGATTGCAATGTGTACACCAGCAGCTTTTTGTCAACAAAAAGCTGACTTTGGTCAGCAAAACTCTCTAGTGTAGAGGAGGCCTTAGTGAAGCACTCGCTTTTCTATAAAGTATCTGTTTATGGCCATTAAATCTCTATGACAACTCAATTTGTAGCAAAGATAATCAAGTGCTCCATATTACTGTAGGAAGTTTATCATGTGCTTTGAGGAAGGATCTTGTGCAAAACTTTGTCCATAAGTTTACCACCACCATTTACTATTCTGCCTATTCAGTCAGACAGACAGAAAACAAATTACACGAACACATGCAGGTGGCTATTTGTTCCGTCTGCAGACCAAGCTGTTTCACAATCTTAAAATCTAGCGGTCTCTGGGCACCAGCTAATGAAATACAACCAAACTGCTGCTACAACGAATTCCATGAAAGCAGATTTCACTGATCGGGTTCTCTCCATTCTTAATGAACCTACTGCTCCTATCTGCCTAATCCTGAGAGATACTGAGCCCTCATAGCGCCCACTGACTTTTGAGAGAGCTGTGGGATCTCAACAAAGCCTAGGATCAGGCCCTCAAAGCCTTTACCAACTTGCAGTTTGTAAGGCATTTTCAACACACATTTAAATGCCACCACTGCAATGACAAGAAGTTGAAGATGTTTGTTTGGCAGTGTATATTCTGCCCAGTAACAGCAGGGGGGCCAAGAGGCGACATGGCCTAGAATACAAGCGTGTCAACTAAGATCTAACACACCCTCGGCTCAATCCTGCAACCAACTCCATAAAGGCAGCCCCCTCTGCCTGCACAGATCCCTGACATGGATTTCAACAGAGCCTTATGCTGCAAGACAGCGAGATGACCTAACGATAGACAGACAAAACACGCAGAATGGAACCACATATTTTATTTCACTTTTTCTTAAAAGTTCCTATATTATAGCAACCTACATGGAGCTTGGAGGGCTCAGCACAAGTTGCAGGAGAGAAGCGTTTGGAGGAAATCCCAGGGGGGAGGGGGGAAAAAAAAAATCAGTCTCTGTGCACATGGCTAGGATGCTAAATGGAGTTCTCTCTGTAAATAGTTCTCTCAATAGAGAACCAGATTAGATTTACAAACATAGAGTCTCCTTATGCTGTTCCCTAGCATGTGATACTTCAGATATGGTGTTTAATTTTGGAAGAGAAAAAAAAACAATTTTAACAAAACCAAACCCTGATTCAGCTCAGAACATGCGTGTTAAGTTTCAGCCTGGGGCAGAGTTATACCCAGGACTCAACAAGCACACATTTTTGTGCTCAGTACTCACCCTACGTTCATTCAACTAAATGTTAAAATTAAATAACGTAATGCAGTCTCAGTTCAAGCCCTAGTTATATACCCTGCCCCCGGCTTTTCCTTAAGGAGGAAAATAACCAAGAAAACCACCAATCAACCTAGCAGCAACACAAGTTAACAAGTCCCAATCTGCAATATCTGAAATGCTGAGAATGAATGCTACAGGCACTAAGCCAATGATGTACAGTCTGGGGGGACAGTCTCCTTGAAAAAGCTTCATAAAAACTAAAATAGGTATGTTCTTCTCTACCTTTCAGGCACATCACCTCATCTGGCTAGGGGTATGGGTACCATGGGGGGGTATGCAGAGGTCTTCCAGGGGGTACGTAGACTCATCTAGATATTTGCCTAGTTTTACAACAGGCTACATGAGAAGCACTAGCAAAGTCAGTACAAACTAAAAGATTTCACACAGATTGACTTGTTTATACTGCTCTCTATATACTATATCCCTGTTTCTCAACCTGGACGTTGCAATTTATTTTAAAATTATATGGTTAAAAAGGAGAAAGCAAGCAATGTTTCGGTAATAATGTGCTGTGACACTTCTGTATTTTTAGGTCTGATTTTGTCAGCAAGTAGTTTTTAAATGAGGTGAAACTTGGGGCATGGAAGACAAATAAGCCTTCTGGAAGGGGAACAGTAATCTGGAAAGGTTGAGAACCACTGTTAAAAAACACCAGGTTGATTTATTAACTTAGATTCTTGACTGCCAATGGATTCATATGTAGTCATAACCAGCACACAGTAAGTCGACAGATATTGGAACATGGAATTAATCAATCTAAACAACAGGACTATTCTGTGTAAATGCTGCATTTTACAGATTGATGTTGGGAGATATGGGCCTGCTCTTCTTCCCACTGAAGGTGCCTCCATGTTATATGTGCGGCAACATAAACCGTGCCCAGTGCTTTACAGACAAATGCAATTAACACCCCTGCACAAACAGCTTATAATCAAAGGTCCCAAACCTGCAAGTTGACTTCAGTGGGGCTACATCTGAATTTAATAAACTTGCAGGGTGTAGAGGGAGGGGAAGACAAGGGTGACAACAATTAGACAATGTAGTCGCTTTGGTTAATAATTCATCTGTGCTGAGTTAGGAGTTCATAAAGGATTACTAACCCTAGGCTTTGTAGGCCTAATGGCACAAGTGTGCTTCATCAGTGCCCATTATACAATTTTTGGGTAATGATTCAGTACAGGCTCAGAGGGAAAAATGCCACTTAGTGACCAGCTAAATTTCCAATGAACACCTAATTATTGGCCAGGCCTAATGAGATCATCCCACTTTGAGAAGCCTGATGACATCCCAGCACTAGGACAAAATTGCCCATATCCATGCTCCTAGTGCTGGCTGTGTCTCCCTGATCCTTTGGCTGGTTTATATGTTTGATAATGGCCCCAGTGTGAATTAAGTTGGCCATGGGGCCGTTCTAACTTGCACCACAGCTGAGACCTTACCATATGGAGGGTTCTGCTCTGCTGGGATGACTCTCTCTTCCCTTCCCCTAATGCTGGCAGGGGAGAGGGAGGCAGCTGGCACTGGAGCCGGCTTCACCAGACTTATGCTAGCTGAGAGTTCCCCTCCCTCAGCCAGGAGAATTCTCTACTGGCCCCTTACAGCCAGAAGCCAGCCCTTTTGCTCACTCTGAGTATCACAGAGGGATCAGAACCTTGCTCATCTTAGCCAAGACCCACCTATTCTTCTGGTTTTCACATTTCTGCCTCATGTTCTAATGCTACAGCACATGTAGAGGAGCAGGAGTTTCCAAAAAGCCAGCTGTGTATCCTGTGGCACACATGGGTTATATCTAACCAACAAGAGTTTCAGCTGGGCTTCACTAATGGCCCTGCTCTACTCCCTTGTCCCTCCCCCCACCCCCACATCCCTATTTACAGCTTTTTTCCATTTGAGCCTCTAAATTCTTATCAAGATTTGAACCTCCTCATGCACCAAGAAGGAGCGAGTTCATAAGCCTGAACAAAACCCCTGCATATCTTTTGTTTAGTTGCCTTGGAGAGGAGGATTATGGGTACAGTGAAGCAGGGTGGTGCTTTCATTTTTACTAGAGTAGTTGAAGTAAAGTAGTCCACCTAATCTCTTTATTCGTAACGCCTACACAATCAACTTTATGTGCTGGCTTGTCTCAAAACTTTGCAGAAGCCAATCAGACTGGGACAACTTTTGGAAGAACCCACTTCTCATTTTTCATATATTTTAAATTATGCAACACTGTGTGCTATAATTCTGGATCTACCATGCGATAAATATTGGAATTTGGACTTACATGACATGTGATTATACATCAGTTCTGCTAGAAACTTGGAGAACCTCTCCCTGTCTTTTCACTTTAATTCACTGTCTACTGTTTATACAGTGCTGTTATTAGCATGTATGGGGCTTCAGATATACAACAAAAGGCCTCTGCTCCAGAGAGTGTACACTCAAAACCAGACAAGAGTTAGACAAAAAGGGCCACAACATAAACTGGTTGGATTGGGTTGTATATTCGTGGTCTTAATTCGGAGTTTGACTTTAAAAAAAAAGAACATTTTATGTTTATATAGTAAAGAGACTGAGATTAAGTAGTAGGCGGTAAGTCACGTCACAATGCACTCTCGAAGGCGTTCAAATACTATGGTGAGGAGCACTGGATAAGAATCTACAGAGGATAGAATATGTGTAAGAGCAGGGGGTGGATGTCAAAGAGGAGGCAAAGGAAAGACATACAAATAATGCCTGTGTACAAGTTCTAGGTGCCTTGACAACTACACTTATAATCAATTAAAATATCACCCAGCAGCCCAATATAACAGAAAAATAAAAAACCACCCAGAAAACAAAAACAGCAAGTTCCACCACACTCGACCCAATGCCCCAAGCTCTCAGCTCACATCAGAAGCCCCAAAACCTGCTTTTGCCATATGCCCTAAAAATTAATAAATCTGGTCTATTTCAGACTATATGTATTAAATGATGATACTTACACTTATGAAATAAACAGCAGGATCTTATTCAGGGGGAGACAAGGCAATATACCGCCTTTATTGTGAATACTGAAGTTTCAAAAAGCAATTGCCCACACACACACACACACACACACACACCTGCAGAACACGTGTGTATAATTACCAGCCTAACAGTTGCTCGAGCCAGCCCAGTGGCCAGATGGGCTAAACACAAGGAAGGCGCCGGGCTCTGTCAGTCATGAATCCGATGCTCCTAGATGTTTGCAGAAGGAACTTAAAGTCTCCTTGTCTTTATTCCATTTTTATAGAGATTCATTCCCCATATAGATCTATGGGTCTTGATGTGTTATGCCGCTTTTGCATCCTGGTGTGACTATTAATTACCCATCTGTTGTTGCAAGCATGACCATTTGTGGGGGTTTTTTTGGTGGGTTTTTTATATTTTTGTTTTGTTTTTGGCATGAACTTTTCTGGACTTGGGGTTATTTGGAGTCACGTTCTTTGGCCATTTGGATTGTAAAAAGTTGTTGCAATGAAGTCTTGCTTCACTTTTTTTGTTATTAGGGAGACTTAAAATTGCCTTTTTACTTTATTATTATACATACACTATATTTTAGTTATGCTAGCTAACTTTTACTTCAAAGAAAAAAACTCAAAACAAAAATGACAACTTTCAATTAAAAAACTACATTTTTATATATTATTTAGTTATTTAAGAAAAAGAGGGGAGTAAAAGTTATTACAATCCTAAAAATGTGAAGGCGAATTAGCCTTCAATGGGAATTATTCCACTAACATAGAACAAAGAACATGCACAGTAAATGTTCTTAGATATGAGCCAGACAGTTGCTTGTGTAATAAAAGGCCTTAAAGTATTTCTAAACAGCAGACTGAACTGTGATATATTATAGACAAAACACAAACAGAACTACGAGATGTTACAAGCAGAATGTTCCCAAACACATGTAAACATAATTATAGTAACAGGGTCCCAGGATGTTAACAGTATTCAGAAGGCAGAAATAATTGTAACAAGGCAAAATAGTTGCTCTCGGTCTACGTTGTCCCCCTTTTGATTCTTAAATCCAAAACGGGTTGAATGGGTCACCATTTATGCAACTGTCTGAGAGCAGTGTACTGAGAGGCAATCTGAGTGCACAGTTTTAATTTTGCATTCATTCGTTTTATTTAATGACACATAAGCACATGCCAATAAAACATACACAGCTTAGAATTAGAACAACCAACAGAGGGTGTAGCAGTACAGACAGTATTTCCTTAGTTGTGGGTGACCAACCCGTAAAAATATTATACTATTATATTATTATAATTATAAATGTTAGCATACCTCCATTTGCATGCATTATTTGTATGGTTTGATTTTTTATATTTTTGGAAGTCTGTTGTAATAGTTGGATGACCTCATTCCCTTTTAATAAATGGTCTGTCAGTTCTTGCCAATCTAAGCCAATACTGACAAGTTCATGCGGTGATTTAGACAAAGAAGATAACAGGTGAAAACCAGGCCCCCACTGAAATAGTGGCAAAACTTCCATTGGCTTTAATGGAGTCACAATTTCAGCCATCCTTCAGTGCCCAACTAGCTTACAATACAAGAGCCAGGTTTTGATACTTAACACAAGTAAAGGTAACACCTTATCAACAAGCGGTCCCTATGATTTCAGGTGGGCCACTTTTGGAACAAGGTACTCTTCAGTGTGACTAAAGCCAGAGGTTAAAATATAACATTGACAAGAAAAAGAGAGCAGGGTATGTGTGTCTTTCCAGTTTTTCAACTGTTAAAGAACAAATCTTGCAACCATTACTCAGGCATGTTAGCCTTAAGTACATGTTCTACACCACCACTGAGGAAATCAATCTCCACCTAATAGATAGAAAAATAAAATGAAAACCCACATCCTATCCACTGGTGGTCACTGAAAGATAACATGGCACATTTTGGAAAAATAGGGACTTAAACTGCAGCGTCATAGCAAAATTCCAGTTTTGGTAAATACACAGTGACTACCTGCACATTTACCATAAAATGCCATGTTTCTCCAAAGAGGCAGCCTCATACAAGTTTTTCCTTTATAGAAAAGATCATTTTGGGATCTCTCTTTTAATGATAAACATTATCATCAATTGAAACTATTACTATTCTCCCTTCTCCAGGTTGTGTGTATGTATGTTTTTAAATAAAAACAGATTATATCTACCTTAAACAAAAGATTTTCCACCCTTTATATTCTCCAATTTTGTTTTTCAATACACCAGTGACCATACCAACAGGGTTGAACATAATATCAAAAGAAAATGTTAGATGCTTCTTTTAGTATATATTAAGCTTACGTGATAAAGTTTATTAGGGAAGCACAGTGAAGCATATGAATGCCCTTTCAGAAACATAAGCAATAGTTCTCACAGTTTGCATTTACATAAACCTAACATTAAAATAGACTCTCCTATGTATTTGGTTACATCTATGCAATGCCAGTGAGGTGAATGGAATAACACTGGTACAAATAAGGGCACAAACAGGGCACAAGTGTGTGTTTTGCTGACCTTCTACACACACATTGTTACTATATTTCACTGAGAGCAAGATTACATTTCAGAGCAATGCAAAACAGCTGGACAAAGTTCTAAATGAACTTCTAACTGAAACAATCAGAGCCAGATATTTATTTTGAGGTATCTATCAACTGTGCCCATCACAGTTTATTGTGTGTTACACTTCTGTGATGATTTCATCACAAATTAGTGCAAACACTTGAGCGTTCTGTGTAAGTGTGAGGTTTCAAGCTAGAAATTATTTACTTTCATCTCACTCATTGCAGTTTTGAGAGAATAAATCAAATTAGACATGTACAAGTTAAACAGTACTAAAGCTCACATGCTGGGAACTGTTCAAACAACAATTCAATTAGTTTGCCACAAAATTAGCTGGGATCCAGTTGGGCACATTTCAAAGCATAAAAGGGAGAGCTTTAAGATCTTTTCAGACCTTGACTGAAGATCAGATCAGATTGACTCATCCTGGTTAGTCTAACAGAAGTAGTTTCTCTACAAAGAATTTAGATCCATTATCCCATTAATTTACAAAGATTTATTTTACTGCACTACCAACTTGAAGAAAGAGAAGTTACTATAATAGCTGAACATGTTTGCTGCTGCAAACTTGCTATAATTGCTTAACTAATGCAAATAATTTCAAGTATATCCTGAAGGACTGCATGGGATAATTGTGTGGTGCCATCTCTTCCATAGATATTACACAAGTACTTTTCATATATGATTGTGGAGCCAGTTCTGTTTTTTACTCTTGCTGTCATAACTACCCAGAGCTAGCTGATTTATTTGTAAAATTCCTAGAAAGAGGGAATGAAAGGAGAAGGTTTAAACCCCAAAAGGCCTCAAAGCTGTGGGCTGAAGTTGGTAGGATCTGTAGCCATGGGAGTTCCACACTAGCAACTCAACCTGCTACTAGCATGAACTGCCACATAAACGCTATAAAGCTGCTAGCAAAGCCAGCTTCCATCTCCTCCTCCATTTTCAATAAGCCTTGCATATTGCCCCTAAGCCCCACCACCATATAATACGGAGGTGAGAGGGTGACAGCCTCCCACCTGCGTCCAAAAACAAAACGTCTAGCTGCCAGTGCCACAGCCCTGGTGGTAATGCACCTTGTCCAGAAAGAGGGGGTCTCTGGGGTCATACAGTACACCTACCAGACATGCAAGCAACCTCAGCACTGATCTGATGGGTGGTGCTCTGGAATCCTGCAAGGGTTCTGTTATAGCAGCGTTGCTTGTGTTAGTGTGGAATTCCAATTGTTACCATCACTTTCAACATACTTCGCAACTGCAATGCAAACTACTGAAGATGGAAGGAAAATACATTCAACAGCTGGCAAGTTATAGAATATGTAGAACCAAGTCACAAGGGGAATTCTCCATGATTGCCACAACAGATAAGATACTGCCTAGAGCCAACAGCTCCCCAGTGACTGGCATGGGTGTCTCTGAATGGTTAAATTAGAAATCTTATCCAGAATAGCAACAAGTTCATAGGCCTTGCTTGGCATGCTAGGTAAGAAGATTCCCCCTTAATTCTTTTCTACTTCCCCTATGTGTTACAGCCTAGCGATGGATTATCGGCTGAGCTGAGCAACTCTGCCCTTAACCTTCTTTCTAACAACTGAACTGTAGTTACTTTTACAGATTATACAGCAATCTGACCTTCAGTTATCATTTTGATCATGCTGTCTGAAGTCACCCTGGGAGAACACTGGAATCCCTTTTATCATATGGGCACCTGAGCCTCAGCTTTAGGATAGGAGGGTCTCTTTCTACCTTGTTTTATGGCCAACCAGCATGTCAAGGAATTATAAAACTAAGGACATATATGGAAAACTCTGTGCCACGTGGATAATGCTGTGCAAAAAATTAGGGACTCAGATGTCATTCTATGAATACAGTTAAACACACACACACACACACACACACACACACACACACACACTGTAAGATTTTTTTTGTCACCTTAGATTTAAAAAGTTCCTTTTACCAAAAATATTTATTCTGAAATTAATTTTTTTTAAAATCAGTCTCAACAATGGAGCTCAACCCACAGAATTCTCTCTGTGGAACAAATCACTAGGACAAGCAGGAAGTTCACTTGTACCACCCTTACAACAACATCATTTGGTTTTTATCTCTATGTTGCATGAACAATCTGAAGCAAAGCCAGCCACACCCCTGACAATGGAATGGTGAACAAGAAATTAACCATTATTTCAGTGACACCTGCACTGTCAAGGTTAAACTCACCTATAAAGGACATCTGAAGTGACAAACTACCTAGAAGAGGGTGGGTGTATCATCAATGTTACTTTTTTAGCTTCCTTTGGAGGCAGTGTGAGGTAGGAGGGAGTCAAAAGGGAGAAAGGGATTAATCAGTTTTAAACTCCCCCAGCAAGTGACTTAGACTCGGTCTATACTTTAGAGTTATAGCAACATAGTTATGCCGGTCAGGGGTGTGAAATTGCCGGTCAGGGGTGTGAAATTGCCATGGTATTCTCGTTACCCAATTCTGTTCTACTTGGTTTTTATACCCTACCCACCACCATTGTATCTGAGCTCCTAACACACCCCAGCTATCTACAATGGACAAGTTCCCTGAACATTCCTGGTGGGGTTGGACGGTTTATTAATAGTCTGCTCAAGAGAAAGTCTAGTGGTTAGGCTGGTAATCTGGGACTCAGGAGACTGGACTCAAAGAAATCCCAAGACACTACAAGCATGTATGAACATACATAATGAGGAAATCACATTAGTAAAAGCTCATCCAGTCCATCTCCCTGCCAGTATCCCTTATGAAAGAGTCCACTGAAATTTAACAGTGAATAACCACCTTTCCATGGAATGTTTAATACCAGCCCACAAAATTCTACAGCAGAAAAAGCAATTCTCTATTAAACTATAGGCTGTTAGAATAATTTCTATAGAAGTCTAATAGGACATCTCAGCAGCAGGAAGTTTTTCCTGAGATGCAGTCTAAACAGCAACAGCTCCCCAGGGAAGGCATTAATTATAATTATTAGAATGCTTTTTTGAGTCATATCATAGGATCTTAATTTGGCCCTATGGACATCTTTATCTGTCAATTTTACATGCCCATTTTCAGAGGTTTCCCGCCTCCAGTGACCCTACGTTTTCTTTGTCTTAATCTTATTGCATCTCTCCTAATTACAAATTCCTCTTGGCCTGGGCCAGCCTCAACAACTGACCTTCTTCACTAATGCTTACACCTTTCAGATACTTGTAGAAGTGTTATATTTCTGGCTGAACTTCAGGCACTGGTTAGCCAAGATGTGCATCATATTTACTAGAGACAGACCTGGGGTGTATAACCCTGATCTAACACTTCCTAACTTCGGGGAAGTTCACCTCCAGACTTCATGGGTGACTCCGATCCTTTTAAGTGGACTGAAACCAAAACCCAACTCCAACTGATCAACTCCAAGCTTTAGGAAAATTCAGCTCAGGAGCCAAACTGCAGCTTTTCAAGAAATTGACCATTTCCTTATAATTGGAGTAGGTTATGCTGGACAAAAAACAAAGAAATTTGGAGGAAACAGCAGTCTAGTGGGTAGGTCACAGGACTGGCAGTCAAGAGACTTTGGCTCTATTTCCTGGTCCATCACTGATTCTCTGTGTGACTGTCACTTCTCTTTGCAGCTGCTTCCTTTCTCACCCATTGTCCGCCTTGTCTAGTTAGATAACGCGCTCTTTCAGGTATGGCCTGTGTGTTTGCAAAGGGCCCAAAAGTTGGCTCTAGGTGCTACTGCAATACAAAGAAGAAGAAACAAAGGGCCAAAGCAACCCTGGGGGTAAATATCCTTAATTCACACAGACTTCAATTGCACCTGCTTACTCCAGGGACGAGATTGGCTCTGAGGGCTCTGCAGCCTTCATGGGCATAACAGGGCAGAATGATTCTAGTTTCCTTGATTCATGCCACTGAACGGGTTTCTTTTGCCGAGACGAAAGGGGTACAGTAGACTGAATTAAGGGGGCAGAGTCAGCATTCTCTCTGAATGCAGGTACTTGGATTGAACTCACCTAATACCAGTGCTGCTTTAAATTAAAATCATTCAGTCCAACCACAGTTGACTCATGTAACCAGCACAGAATTAAAATACAGATGACTTTGCACGCTAGAGAGAACAGACAGGCAGCTATGTGTAAAGCTATCACAGATTCAGAGTGCTGCCCTTCCCACTGGTACTAAAACACCACCCTGTTAACTTGGTAAATGCATGTGTTTTTAATTTTATCCTTCTGTCATTCATACAAGGTACTGTAGAGGTAGGGCCTAGAAAACAAGATTATTTGTTAACAGATTTAAAAAAAGTCACCTTGCTATGTTTGCCAGTCTCCAGCTTAAAACACATTTAGTAGTTGAAATTCCCCTTTCATAAACATTCAAATGTTTGAAAGCTTTTGGTAACCAGAACTTGTATTCTATGCTTATACTTGAATTGGAAGTTCTACATTTTCCAGAGGCATTTACCTAAAAACTGACTTGTCATTAAGACACTTTTGACCAATCATAAAACAAGTACAAAGTTACTCAAAAAACTCCCCCAAATCCAACCTCCATTTTATGGTCCTGACTTTTCCATTCCTCTGTTATTTTAATCAAAGCTGTCATGAAAAACAGTCAAATAAAGTTGCTCTCTCAAATCAGTCTCATAGGGTCCCATAAAAGCCATTGAAAATAACTACTGGTTATAAATCTGTATATTGTAAAACAAATATAAATCCTATAATTAGATGTCTGTCTGTCAATGCAAACATTCTCTGATAAAGGAGTTCAGGTACTGCAGTAAGTGGTTCTCAAGTCTGAAACACTCTCCAGTAAGATTTAGAAGAAAACTTTAAATGAAGGGCACCTACATAGACAGATCAGCATACAACTTCCCCCCCAGAAGTTCCAGTGAAGTCACTGGGACTGTTCTCATAAGGGCTACTCATGTAAGGGCTGAAGGACAATGCCAAGCATAAGAGTGTAAGTGCTAATGTACCATCCATGCAATGTGCTGTTACAAAGACGTCAAGATAAAAATCACAGCACTAGCAACCAGGAACTCCTTAGTTAGCTCTAGTCCTGGCTCTAATGCCTTGGCGAAAGAAGCACAGTTCAGTTATCTGAACAGAGGACTGGGAGTCAGGACATCCTGAGTTTAATACAAGCTATGATGCTGATTTCCTCTCTGGTCTTGGACAAATCACTCAAACTTCCTGACTAAATCTCCCCACGTGATGAATGGGGGTAATATTTATCACATCACAAGGGTGTTTGTGAGGATTAACGTTTGTTCAGTGTTTAAAAAATGTGGAAGTGCTATACAAGCATTACTACTACTAGAACATATTTGTTATCAATAACACTTTGTAATATTAGAACATTAAAAAAATATAATGGTCTGTCCATCATTTATGTAGTTAGCTCAAAAAAGGTTCTAACTAGGTAGGCACCTAAACCCATATTTAAGCTCTTAAATAAGCTGCTTCTTTATGTGAAATTTACTTTTTACATTTGGATCGTACATAGAAAATGAAATAATGGATCTACCAAAGTTATTTTCACTGTCTGATTCCCATGACTTAACAGGTTGTGCAATTGTGTTTGGGGTTCACAAAACAAGTGGAAGTATTAAAAGTCACATTTGTGCTGCAACTGAAAATCAAACATTTGTATTCACACATACTCATGCCTTGGGGCCCCAAATGAAAGGGACTAACATAAACCATAGAGAATACTTAACCCCCTACTGTATGTTCCTCTCCTTTTTGCAGTGCAGCAGAGAGAAAATGGTAGGAATGTCTTTAAAATGTTGTGGGTAGCTGTACAAGGAAAGTGAAGGGAGGAGAATGTTCTGTTGTCTGCACAGATACCCCTTTCAGTGCACTTGAGGTCACTTTTCTTGGAGTCATAGATTCCAAGGCCAGAAGGGACTATAGTGATCATCTAGTCTAACAGACCATAGAAATTCCCCCAAATTAATTCCTAGGGCAGATCTTTACAAAAAAAAAACACAGTTGTGATTTTAAAATTGTCATTGATGGAGACTCCACCACTGGTAAGTTGTTCCAATGGTCAGTTATTCTCACTGTTAAATTTTCACACCTTATTTTCAGTCTGAATTTGTCTTCCTTCAATTTCCAGCTGTTGGATCATGTTATACCTTTCTCTGCTAGATAACATGGCCCATCATTAAACATTTGTTCCCCATGTAGGTACTTACGGACTGCAATCAAATCGCCCCTTAATCTTCTCTTTGTTAAGACTGACTGAAGGAGCTCAATCAATTTATCACTATAAGACAAATTTTCAAAGCCTTTAATCATTCTTATGGCTCTTCTTTGAACCTTTCTCCAATGTATCAACATTCTTCCTGAATTGTGGACACCAGAACAGGACACCCAGTCTTCTAGCAGCAGTCACACCTGTGCCAAATACAGAGGTCAAATAACCTCTTTATTTCTACTTGAGAATCCTTTGTTTATACATCCAAAGACTGCATTAGCTCTTTTGGCCACAGCAACGCACTAGGAGCTAACGCTCAGCTGATTATCCACCACAACCCACAAATCTTTTTCAGAGTCACTGCTTCCCAGGATAGTCCCCTATCGTGTAAGCATGGTCTACATTCTTTGTTCCTAAACTTATACATTTACATTCACCTCTCTTAAAATGTTTGCGGGGAAGAGGGGGAGCGT
Organism: Emydura macquarii macquarii; assembly: GCF_026122565.2. NCBI lineage: Eukaryota > Metazoa > Chordata > Testudines > Chelidae > Emydura > Emydura macquarii. Next base: position 8,349,498 of record NW_027132342.1, on the reverse strand, counting down.
GCCAGGAATGGAGGACAGGAGAGGAACAGCCACTAAGTAGCATGTCCCTCCACTTAGATAGGACCATTTCTGGCTGAAACTGCTAAAGCAGCATTCACTCCCTCCACATTTAGAGGAAGCAAAGGGTTTAACAGGAGCCTGGCAGCATGGCATACAAGTTGCGGAGCTACCCTTTCCACCTTGAGAGAAATGTGAAGGAGCAGCATATCTTGAGGGGAATCCATGGAATTTAAGTCACGATTTCTCACAGTTGCACAGCCTCTGCAGCTAATTAAGGTTTGCCTGCTGACCTGGCCAAAAGCCCCAAACCTTGCCCAAGTTTTCAGGTAACTGTTGCCTTCCCTCACAAATTATCTCCACGCAGGAGGGAATGACAGAGGCCAAAGCAAGGCTACCGCTGCAGTTTGTGCTGCATGGAAATGTTTAAATAAAACAAATCGTTTTGTTACACGGTTGATTTGGTGTGGGCTTTTGACAAACACAGACACACGTTCATCGCAAACAAAGCTTTTATCCACCATACTTTTCCTATCTACAACAAGGATACAAAGGAATAGTCTCTGAAAGCTACGAACATGGGAAACAGTACACGTTCACAGGAAGGACAATACACATCACAGGTAAGTGATTGCAAATCCAGTCTGATGACTAATTAACAGACAATTCCAAAACCTTTAGTAAAAATAAAAACCACCACACTGATAACCAGTTTGTTCCCTACAATTAGAAAAATAGCAGAAAGCCACTATCCTTAGCCTGATCCGAATAAAAAATACAAGTCTTCTTGTTCAGTCAGAAAAGCAACTGCATAATTCACAGCACCCTGAAAAATGTTCACAGTTAATCCCCTTGCTGGATATTTTGTTTAACAACAATCAAACAAGGCCAATCTCCACAGGAAAGATCTGAAAACACAGTATCCCACTGATAGAGCCATTGTTTTCCTCAATTGAGTCAATATCATTTGAAGCCTTGGCTGTACAACAACTGTGTAAAGAAATAAAGTTAGATATATAACCCAACAGTGAAGCATTCATATTTTCAGGTAACCCATTGGCTAGAGAAAGTTTAGCGCTCTGAGAAAAAGGACTGATCTGACAAGACAAAATACCTCTTAGGGATAATGCTCACCCTCTCTCACAGGGTGCTGTGAAGATTAGCATTCATACAGCACACTGAAGATAAAACTTGCTATATATTATCATTAATTTCCTTAGCTGTCTTTCCATAGCTCTAAGCATCCTCATCACCTACCTAATACAGTAGTACTGGACACATCTCAAAATTCAGTGGGTAGGCCCAATTCACCTCTCACCAATTTTTCCCCACCTTTCACTGAAGTAAGAGTTAACAGGCATAAAACCAGTGCGAGAGAAGAATCAGGCTCAGTATTTCTATTAAAAAAGAAAGAAAGAAAGATGTTGCAACATACTTATTGGCTAGTTCTATTAAACAGATTATGAAAAAAGGCTCGGATGACACTCTCTAACAGGGAGCCTATATTGCAATCACCAGGTGGGACTGCAGCTCGTGCACATATACCTGAGCTAGCTTTGATCTAGCTACCGGAGCTGTGAAGCCACAGCAGTGTGGGCTTCAGCATAAGCTAATCAAGGCCACCCAGAACTTGAGTAATTAATTAATCAGCTGTCTAGCTAGTGCTGAAGCCCATGCGGCCCTGGCTTCACTATTCCAGTACCAGAGCTAGCCATATTAAAGTCAGCTCAGGTATGTCTTCAGAAGCTGCAATCAGACCCTGTGATTACAATGTAGGCACACTTAGGAGTACATCTTCACTGATGGTGGCAGATCGATCTATCTGGATCGATTGAGCAGGTCTTCACTGCCCACTCAATCAATCGGGAAGTCGACACTTTAAAACCACCCCCTCAATTGGCATAGTTCCATTGGCGCAGCAGTGAAGACGCTGTATAGAAGAGGAGTTATGAAGTCAATGGAAGTTATGCAAGCTATGTAGAGTAGCTTGCATAACTCCCGTCGACTGCCATCGAATTTCAAGGTAAGTCTAGACCAGGCCTTAGTTGGGCATCTAATTCCCATTTGAGCCTTCGGATATCTTCCCCCTGGACTGTACGCTCTTCAGGGTAGGGATTGTCTCTCACTAAGGCATGTCAAGATTAGATCCCAGAGCCAGACCGATGATTAATTTCAAATGAACTAAAAAATGATTGGCAATAGTGAACGCTTACTATTAGGGGAGGTCACTATTAACTGTAAATATGCAAAGATCCAGGGGGTGGGGTTGATTGTTTTTATTAGGCTACAGTTTCCCCATCTGAAAAGCATGGATAATGATACTAATCTCCTTTGTAGAGTACTTAAAAAGATTTATATGCAAGCTAGGGGACATCATCAGGTCTCTATTTGAGATTAACCTTGCACAGAAATATACAGTAAATCTGCCCCCCCCCCCCAAAAAAAAAAAAAACTGTCAGAAGTTATCAGCTTAGAACATTTAAAAACTTAACCATATTCATATTTTTAAAATGCAAGAACAAAATAGGTCACACAGTAATTGTGTAGCTTTAAAGCAGCAGCAGCATTTGAATTTCTCTTTGAAGTCTGAAAATAATAAGTTCAACAACAGAAGCAGCTGTCTTGGGTATACCGTCCTGCTGACATGCATACCACCATCATGAGAGCAGTTACCTTGCTTTTGTCTCCATGCTTCTGTATGTACCTGGGAGCTTTTCTGACCATGTCTGAACTGCATGAGTATTCACACAGCACTCCGTTATCTCCTAAAGCCCTGTCCAAACATGCACTGGACTATTTCTATTGTGGTAGCAGCTAAATGCCGCTATCAGGACCAAGTCCCTTTCTACTAGACGCCGTACAAACACATAAGGAGATAAAATCCCTCCTGCAAACAGCTCAAATCTAAGGGCTCTATATATAAAATCTAGGATGGATTCTCTGGGGAAAGCAGCTTCTTTGGTTGTTCCAAGACTTGATCAAGAATTGGAGGGAATGTGTGTGTACATCAAGGGCAAAATCTGTGATTACAGAGGCATCCCTTGGGAGTAGAACTGCTGCACCAGGTGAGGGCAGCAGGGCCTCCTAGGGCCATGCAACGTGTGGACTTCTTGTGCAAAACTTAGGTCTGCAGGGAATGGTTGAGCATGCAGTCAGGATGGGGTGTGGAAAATGTGCATCCCAAAGACCCGCTGCCATACAGATCCTGCCTGGTGGGAGGCATGCGTTTGGGCTACAGAGTCTACTCTCCAGAGAGCCACTGGGCAGGTTAGTGGAGGTAGTGAAGTGGGGGAGTAGAGCTGGGAAGGAAGGATTCTTACCAACACCCCACAGTCCCTGTGGCACAGAGCAGAGGGAAGCTCACTAGGAGTAGGAGACTGGGCCAAATTCAGTGCTGACTTACATCCCATGCGACACCATGACCTCAAGTTGTTTATAGAGCATACATTGTCTCCGTATGTCCCCTAAATTTCACATGTATTCAGTAAACTAGCGATATGACTGACCAGAATTACTACAACACCCAGAACTTTAAACCAAAGAGTGTGGATTTCAGTTTTAATACCAGTGTGCAGGACAGACCCATTTAAATATCCTTCAGTAAAGCTGTTAAATGCAAACACTAACTAGAAATGGGACCGAACTAGAAAGCCAGCTATGAATACACTGGAATTAAGGAGGTATTCAGATGTGGAGCCGAACACTGGGGCTCAGGCTATCCCTGACATTCATGTAAGAGGATTGATGGGTGTTAAGTGTAAAAGGGAATTATTCAAAGGAAGCATGCTTCAAAAACTGGAGTGATGCCACTGAAACCAAAGAAACACCATCCGCCAGGCCAAGCTCTCAGAAAAACACATGCAACTCCCATTGACTTCAAAGAGAATAATAAACTCTGGATTCCAGGACTGATAACATCAATCAATCAGTGAGCGGTACAATACATATTTGTTATCATATCAGCATCACTTTGGCTAACTGGAAATGGGTTGGGGGTTTTTTAAAATCAAGGTTATGAATTAATAAATAACGCAATACATATCACTTCTGTAGTACTTTCCAGGAGAGGATCTTAAAGCATGATACCAACTTTAATGGCCTGTGCCTCACAACATCCCTGCAAGGTAGATATTATTGCCCCCCAGTCCAGAGAGAAGGAAAGTGAGGCACTCAGATCTTAGGAGATTTGATACACAAGCCAGCATCAGTGCAAAGAAGAGAACCCAGATCTCCTGGTTCCCAATCTAGTGCTCTAACACTGGTTCACTGATCACCTTGCTACTGAATTTATTGGAATCTACACTTGTGATCTTATCAAAAATTAGAAGTCACACTTGCCCTTCAGAAATTTAAGTTCTCAAGCGATTACTATTGCCTTTAATAGAAGCAATAAATCTGGATTTGGCACACCAAGATATTTTACTGTCAGATATTTGATCACACAAGCATGAAGAATATTTTCGCTTGGGAGGGCGCAGTATGAGGAATGCAGATACTGGTTTTGCTCAGCCCTGCTGCCATTTCAGTATGTGCCATAACAAATGACTTATGCATTGTAGTTGTAGCCATGTCAGTCTCAGGATATCAGAGACAAGGTGGGTGAAATAATATCTTTTATTGGACTAACTCACCAACATTGAGCCCAATAAAAGATATTACCTCACCCATTGTGTCTCACCAACCAATGACTTACACATTTTATTACTGAAATCTTTTCTGGGGTCAAAACAAACAGAACCAGCAAAGTCCCAATATTACCGATATAGCTAAAGTTCAATTTAGTTGAAGCAATACAACCCTTGTGCATAGAAAAGCATCTTTGCATAAGAGGCAAAGGGATACAGTCCCCCCCATGGGAATACAGTTACACCAGTACAACTACTGCCCTAAGGGAAGGTAAATAAGCGACTACAGTAGGAGGCATCTTTATACCGGTACAGCTGAATCCACACTAGCAAAAGCTTAACCAGAAGAGTTGTACATTACAAGAACTGTGTGTGTATCAGGCCCTAGAGATGGAAACATTTGCTAATTCAAGGTGCACCTAGCTTTTTAGTTTTAGTGGTTGTATTTGGAAGAGTCCTACTAAATACTGGAAATGCTAAGCATTAAATCTAAGCACACCTTTCCCCACCACCTTCTTAAAAGTTGCATGTCTCCAACGCAGTGGTCCTGAACTATGGGCTGCACCTCCCAGGGAGCATGGAGAAATGTCCAGGGAACACGCTGAGGTCTGAGCCAGTCCCCACAGTGTGGGGTCGGGGAGGGAGCGCCACCCAGCCCCACTCTGACCCAGCCCCGCCCCCTGGACCCCGCTCCCAGCCAGCCGGCAGACATGTTTTATTACTGGTAAGGAGGAGCACAAGAGGAAAAGTTTGGGGACCACTTCTCCATGGCTTGTAGCTAGTAACTTTCAACCTCAACCCTCCTACTACAATGCATCGTCTTATGCAGTAAGAGAAGCATGGCATGTTTAAATTTAGCCCTTCCACTCAACCTCATTTTTCAAGCCTATTAAGTGACCAGTTAGAGTCCAGAAGTCTAAATTTTGTCATCACCTGTTTACTGCCCTTCCCCCCCCCCCACTTGCCATGAGGCCATTCAATATAACATCACTCTAGTCCTATGACTCTGGGTGCCAGCTAGCCATTTATTCACAGTGAAGCTGATTCCTGTTCCTTGTGGAACTAATACAAGGTGGAGAAGAAAGGGGGTAACTTTCCTTTGGACTATGGAAAGTCAACTGGAAGTGGAACATGACATCAGTCTAGACTCTGTCAGTCAAACCCTGGCTAAAGATCCAGAAACAGGCAATGCCTGTTGATGGGAGAGGGAATAGCTCTCTCCCATCAAGTGGCTATACAATCTCTAAATAGGGGTTAAAAGCCAACCTAGAAGTAAGGCAGGCAGGTGTGTCTTTTAAAGTTTTAAATAGTTTGCTCCCTGCCAACCTGATACAGGCAGCTCAATCTCAGCCATTTTTAGTAGTCAAAAGGTGGGTTTGCCTTGCTGCAGTGAATAAGCAATATCCAGATGGTCTGCTAACTTTATTCTGGCTTCCAGTTTCTCAGGCAGGAGGGGAAATAAAGACGTCTATGTTCACAAGAGCCCTTCATTTCCCAGACAGAGCAGAACTTTAAAAGCAACAGAAAATGCTCCTATGTTAAAACTTTGGGGGAGGGGGGAGTGGCTGGGATGAGCAGACGTTTCCCCATGATGAGGCTGCTTTCCATATTAGAGACAGGTTTGCAATTAACACACTGCAATTGAATTTCACACATCCTCCCACAGAATGCAAGTAACTTATTAAGTGTCAGTTTTTTAATAAAATAAAAAATCACCTGCAGTTTTTCTTGGGGACGATAAAACCCACAGTGCTAATAAAGTTCCAGAGGGGGTAGCCCTGTTAGTCTGTATACAGCAAAAACAACAAGAGTTCCGTAGCACTTTAAAGACTAACAAATTTAAATTCTGCAGGCATAAGCTTTCCTGGGCTGCAACCCACTTCATCAGATGCAAGAAATAGAAATCCATTTCTAATTTAGTCAAATTATTTAGTCTTCAAAGACTAATAAATAATAATAATAATAATAATAACTTTTAAAGTGCCACAGGACTCTCCTTGTTAGTGCTAATAAACTTTTCTTCTATCAGATGATTTCATTGAGAACCACATGTTCTCAGTCACTAAACTGAAACAAATTAAGTCTGTTATCTGAGACAGAACAGGAAGCGTTGGTTGATTGTAATGCTCTTTTCCACATGGCAGGGTGTGAGCCTGAAGCCAAAAACTAATGGCACCTGAAGGCGTCAGGTTCCCACCCCCCCCAAGAAATCCTCCTTCCCGCATTTCTCCAAAGAGAGGGAAACAACGTAAACACCCACAAATCCTTACACACACCAGATTGGAAAGGTACCACACAGCACCCCCTCACTCCCTCCGCTTTTTCTGGCTGCAAGCTCCCTGCGATTTCTTTCAGACTCTGCTACCTCCCTCCCTCCCACCAAAGCCTTCCAACTATTTCAAACAAACCCTCCCCCTAACGAACACGGCAATGATGGAAGAGAGGCTGAATTAGGTACTTTCTCACCCCCCCGGCAGCTTTGCACGATCCGCGCTAAAGAGGGAGCTGAAGATAAATACACCCCAGGCACAAGGGAGCAGGAAAAGTGACTGGTGTTGTTTTGGGAGAGGGAGGAGGAGGAGCAGAAGCTGCAGAGAGCAGCTGCAGACAGCCCCGTGTTGCAATACCAACCCCTCTTTCCCGGACTTCCACCCACCCCCAAAGTGCCACCAGAGCCGCTTACCTGGGGGCAAAACAGCCAAGCCCTTCCCCAAAGTTCTGCTACGCCTTGCCCTAGGCTGAGAGCAGGACCCTCCCCATCGAGCGCCAGGCTTCCCCCTCTGGGCTCGCCCTCCGCCTCCCGCGCCGAGCCGAGCCAGGACTCCCTCCGAGGAAGGACTGAGGCTGAACTGGGAGCTGACGTCACCACCCCTCTTCCAGGTACCTCCCTCCCCGCAGGGAATGGCCAAAGAGGGTCGGGGCGGGGCTGTCACGGCAGCCCGCACGCTCTGGCTGATTGGGGCTGGGACCAGTCACTCAGAGAAGTCAGACACTTTGGGGGCGTTCCAGGGGTGGGCTCTGGTCTGGAGCGAGCCGTGCTGGAGTCTGGAGATAAGAGGTTTTTTTGCGGGGAGGCGGGTGTGATTGTCCTAGTGGAAGGGGAGGCGGTGGTTTCGGGAAGCACCCAGCCCGCAGAAGTCGGGCACGTCGTTAATGAGAAAGTCATCCATTCTTATTCTGTTACTAGCTCCAGAGCCCAAGGAAGGCGTAAACAAATCCACCTTGGGAGCCGCAGAAAAAGCAGCAGCAATGCCGTGATGCAGCACGTTGTCTCTCTGGGCAAGGTTTCCCCAGCAGCTTGTTCAGAACTGGGATAAGCGCAAACTCTCGCACAGAACTCCGAGCCCCTCCCCCCCAAACCGTCAAAGTTCAACTTCTTGCAACACTCCACACACACACACACACACACACGCACCAAGTCTTGCAACTCCCCACCCCCGGACACACACACCAAAATCAACTTCTTGCAACTCTCCTCCCACGCACCAAAGATCATCTTCTTGCAACTCACACACACACACCCCAAAGATCAACTCCGTGTAACACATACTGAAACTCCTGTGTCTGTTCCCAGCTAGACCCCAGAAACTGGTGGCACCCTGCAGAACGTTGCCTAAAAACAAGAGCAGTGAGGGAAACGGACTGCTTCCTCCCACTCTGCATTCCCTTAATCTCCTGCACGCAAACATCCCCGGAGTTTGGCTCCCTCTAATTATAAAGCATGCTCGCAGCATTTGGATTTCAATACAGGGCTTTATTCAGAGCAGCAAATATTCACTAACTCAGCACACACTCAAATTCTGAATGAGCCAAAAAACAGGAAGTACCATCACAAACAATTCCTTCCTTTAGGGCTATCAGTAAAGTCATCGCTTTTACTATATGTTTGGGATCGTCTAACAATTATGCAAACCACTTTTAAGCCACCTACCTTTAAAAATTAATAGTAATAAAATAATATAAAAGCAAGCAAGGATATTACTCTGTATAGTGCCCTCTTTGTAATAGTACCCTCCGGAGATGGAGGCTACTGGGCCCCTGCCATGTGATGGGATATTAACCTTTTGTAATCCCAGACTGATAGTACCTGAATGGAGCCAGAAAATAAAATTAAAGCTCTTACCAACAGTCCTGTGTGTCTTATCTTTATTACCTTTTGGCTTCATTGTTACTTAAACAACCCTACCACACCGTAGAACATCTTTCTTTCTCAACTAGCTGCTTCTGAGTCAGAAGCCAATTGCGAATCATCTGTGGATGGCACCCTCTTGTTGGCCCATGATCTTTGTTGCACTGTGTAACTTGTCCACTCTCCACCTCAATTATAAATAGCACAGGGTGTTATTTCCGTCACTCTCCTACAAAAAATGAGCCATTTGCCCTTTTTCCAAAATTCACATAAAAAAAAATTCCACAAAATGTATCCTTCAAGAAAGGGATGGGAGAAAGAAAGAACCACACATGACAGATGCTAGTCATGTCACTCTGGAAATTCCATGTGCTCAGATAGTACAGTGATAAGTGGCAATATAAGACTCTGATTAGAATAGAATTGTGATCTCACTTATACTAGTATAAACCAATTAAGTTTATGGGATGACATGGGTGTATAACTGTTACGAGATTGTAACCCAGCATCCATTGATTCCAGCCACCCAAACTATCCCCTAGATTAGCCACCTCTACCAGATTTCCCTCTCACAAGTTGAAATGGCCAGCAAAAGTCCTATGAACCACTTAGATCCCACAGAAATCCTATGTCAGGATTTATCTGGATTTAACTGAAGCCTGGGCTTTTTGCTGGCTGTCTGCACAAGTGTGAATTTCTCACACAATGAATTGGCATTGTCCTAAAAACATTATTGTTCTTTTTTGGACCTTCTCTATTCCTGATAGTTTCTCAGAAATTAGGTGACTAATTGCAATACTCAAGGTGAGGATATACAGTAGCATCAATTTCTACAATGCAGTTTCTATATAGCCTAACAACTTACTAGCTGTAATGCGCCAAGAAAACATCTTCCTCATTTCATTTGTTCAGGATGACTTCCTGGATCATTGTGTTGAGAAGTTACAATACAGTCAAAACCCATCAGTGTGTATGGAAGCAATTGTATTTTACCTGAAACAGATCTACTGGAAATGTATCTGTCATTCTATTGCCTAGTTACTTAATGTTGGTTGCTCTTCCTGGACATTCACCCAAGCCTTGACTAACTATTTTGAGTCTTGAACATATTTTGCCACTTTGCTATGCACCTTCTGTTCCAGACAATTAATAAATATTAGGACTGGGCTCAAACACAAAAATCCTGGCCAAGCACCTCACTTCTCCTGTCAGTTTTGAAGAAGTTTGGATCTGGACTCAGATCTTAATACAATTTTGACCCAATATTGATCCCTGGTGAACCACACTACTAACCTCTGCCTGTGTTCCAAATTGGCCATTTATTTCTGTTCATTCTTTGTTTTTTGACTCTTAACTAGTTTTTAATCTGGAAAGTCAAAGAGCAACACTTAGGAATCTAGTCCAAACAGACCTATTTTGGTAGGAGGGCTGTGTGAGTGAGTTTTGTCTGAAAACAAATCTAAACTGACAGAGCATTTATGACCATTGTTTGAATTCTTTCATTAAAGAAAATACCTTGCAAGTCAAGACAAATCTCTGATAAGGTTTTCTGCTTTGCTTATCTCTCATCTCCCAAAATAGCTTAGCCCTTATTGCTTCAGGCTGAATTGTAAGAAAGGTTGTTGCTGTATGCACTCTTGAAAAGGCAACATTTGAGAAAACAAACATCTCACCAAACCCTTCTGGGAAGGCAGCAGGAGATTATCACAACCAGATATTTGTTCTAGAATGTTTTACATTGTTTAATATATTTTGCACAATGACAGTAGTCACTGTATTTCTGGTTCAAAATCAGCATGTACTGTTGAGCCTATAATTTTGAGAGCTGCCAGAGGCATTTTGAAGATACATACTGTACATGACCTCGCCTTTTTAGCTTCAGTGAATAGCTTAAATGTTTGTATAGATTAGCAAGGATATATCATTTTAAATGTTCAAAGCACTATACAGAAGAACTAATTCATCTGCACAGAGTATCTGTCTATTTTAGGTACTTAGATGGCCTCCATTACTGTAGTATCTGAGCATCCCACAATCTTTAATGCAATTATCCTTACGATGCCCATGTAAGATGCTATTACCCCATTCCACACACACTTACTTGAGATAGGCAAGTAAATATGATTGTGATGGAATGTATTCCTGTATTCACACCCTACACACATTGTAATAATCTCTGTACAAACTATGTCATGTAAGGTATCATCTGAAAACTCATAATTTGCTGATCAGTATCATCCTGATAAAATACGTGAGGCAACTTTGTATGTGAACACAACTCTATGGTGTTATTAACACATAAACTGAGGTTGGCAAACAGGTCTGTCTTAAACAAAGGAATGGGTGCTCTGCTTAAATTGCATTCAAGCAGTAAACAGACTCATCAAGCAGGAAGGGAAACAAAGGAAGTGCAAACAGGTGAGAAAAAAGCAGCCAGGAACATCCCTCCACACAGACCTTTTGTCTCCTGGTACCCAGCTGGAAATGTTTTTCAAAAGGGGGACTGAAACTATAAAAAAAGGGACATACACTCCAAGCACCCTTTCCTCTCTCCCTGTCCATTGAATTCACTGCAACGGAAGTAACAAAGGAAGCCTTTATTGGATTCTGGGAGATGGGTCCTGACCTAGAGAGTTTGGTCAGTAAGACTGCATAGTTAATCCACCTCCCTGAGAGGTGGTAGCTATGTTGATGAGAGAAATTCTCTCGCCGACATAGTGCTATCTAAATGTGGGGTTAGGTGGGTATAACTACATCCCCCAGGGGTGTGGATTTTTCACACCTTTGAATGATGTAGTTATACTGTTATAGGTCTGTAGTGTATACATGGACTAAGATCCCCTCGTGTTTCAGCTGTGTTTCACCATTGTGACAGAAGATGATCCATGGACCACCTGCAATCCAGAGACCACAGACTATAAACCCTTGTTCTAGATATTTGGAGAAGAGAGAATCTGTCCTATGGACATAACATCTTACATTTAGATAGCATCTTCTATCCCCAAACACCCCTTAGTGTATCACAATCTTCAACAGACAACCTATACAAAGGAAATCACTTCACTCACCAGTCAAACCCTGTCACCTCAGAAGTGGAATGTGGCAGGTATTTACAATAGTCCTTACTCTTGAGGGAGAAGGGCAAGTACCATGGGAGCTATAATGGCTGCAGATGATCAGGACCTCAGATTTCTCTCATCTGAAGGACAGCACCTCTGCGGTGCCCCGCTAACATCATGCCCAGGTACTGTATCAATATTTACTCAGCATATCTCTACGCCACGGCCGCACAGCTACGGCACTGCACCTGTGCTGCTGTAGCACCATAGTTAGGGTGACCATATGTCCTGTTTGGCCAGGACAGTCCCCTTTTTAAGCCCTGTCCCCGGACATCCCAACTTTTTTGGCAAAACTGGGCTTTTGTCCATTTGCTCTTGTCAACTGACCAGTAGGCAAGAGGAATGGGACAAATGCCCTGTTTTGCTAAAAAAAAGTGAGGCGCGCCCACGCTAGTGGGGCATGGGGAATTTGGGGGAGTGGGGGAGGCAAGCGGCAACATCAGCCCCACGTGGTGGGGCTTGGGTGAGCAGCGATGCCAGGCAGCCCCGGCCAGCCTCGCGCAGAGGAGCAGGGACACAGGTGAGCAGGTGCGGGTGAACCCAGCTCTGGCAAGCGGCTCAGGTCAGTTCCATATGGGGGGATGGGCAGCTCAGGCGAGCTCTGTGCAGTGTCGCTTTTTCTCTTTTGGGAAATATGGTCATCTTAACCCTGGTGTAGATGCTACGTCGATGGAAGGGGGTTGTTCCACTGATGCAGTTAATCCACCTCTTCCGTCAATATAGCTGCATCTAACCTGGGCTTAGGGTGATTTAACTACAGCGCTCAGGGCATGACATTTTTCACAGCCCAGTGAGACATAGCTAGGTTGATCTGATTTTTAAGTGTAGACCAGGTCTCAGAGGCAGGGCCTCACACAGAATGAGCTGCCAAGTAAATTGTGGCAAGAAGTGTCTTCCTTTTTATAGCACCAGCTTATTGTGCTCCAGAATCTGACACTGCCGGCTGAAGTCCCCTAGCATAGACACAGTTATACCAGCAAACTGTGCTTTTACCCCTGTTTTGCATGAGGGGTGGGGGGAGTGGAATAAGTTATAGCTGCAAACGTGCAGTTTGTGGATAGAAGCTGCTTCCATACTAGGAGCACTTAGCCAGTGTAGGATCGTGGTATAATTATTCCGGTAAAGTGCTCCTAGTGCAGGCCAGACCTCAGTGTCATGAACTTAACTATGACAATGCCAATCATTTTAACCGAAACACAGAGCTAATGTTGGCTGTAATGGCAGACATTGGAACCGGGGGCAGCAGTCTGACGTCAAAATAATGTAGCAGGGAATGAAGATATCAATCCCCTTCCCACATGTAAAATTGCCTCCAACTCTTCTTATAAACAGGAGGAGATGCAGCCCCCCTCTCACTGTCGAAAGCTTCAACTGACTCCCACACTGTCCTGGGTGAAAAAAAATGCCCCAACATTGTGCCCTAAACATCTGTCAAACCTCTAGCTTCACCTACCCCCAGCTGTGCAACAACTCCTACAAGGCAGTTAGGCATTTTAAAAACAAAAACTACAGAACAATGAAAACGAGATCTTTGGGGCAAATTGAATACATTAAATATAATGTTGAAATAAGATGCTTAAAGAGACACTTTACTGAATGTGCCGTACTGGCAGAGAAGCCTTTCACATGACAGTGATGCAGAAGTCAGGAACTCCTGCCCTGTTTGCCCCTGCCCTAAATTGCTCAGAAGGAAGACTGAGACCCAGCCAATGACCAATACTGCCTCTGTCCTTGGGATTTTCTTCTATCCCAATACAGGGCACAGCCAAAAGATTCAGGTGTGTGATCTGATAAGGTCATAGCCTAAGATGGCATGGCTGCAATCAGAAGAAAAGAATCTAGCAGCTTTTCATTTCAGAATTTCAGATCAGTGGTAAGTGGAATTATCTGGCTGTGGAGCATTGGCCTGTAGACTTGGTATAACACAATCCTTCAGCAGATGCTTCAGAGAAGATGCAATTTGCTAAATCCTATGCTTGTGTTAATCATGCTCCCTTTGGTTCTCTATTTGGTGAGATGCTCAATAAAACAAATTATATCCCTTTCAAGGTTATGCTTCTCTCAAATATTTTCTCTTACTTGGAAGCTCTGTGTGATTATTCCCTCCATTACGGCACAAGCAGGGAAAGAGAGGTCAACAGCCACTACAAATTCTTTTCTAGTGAGTAAGAAATCTTCAAATAAAAAGCCTTTATACACCAACATGTGTGAAACAGAGTAATTAATTCCTGGAATCTGTCCAGATTGAACAGGGAGACAAACTGCAGATGAGTTTCAATGGATATCCGTAAGAGTGATGTAACAATAAAATGTATACGCTCCACTTACATTGAGTATGCATGAGGGACAACCTCCTGGTGGGAGCAGGAAACACTGAGGTAATCAAATGAAAGAGCATTTTTTTAGTGGCAGTGATTTAATTGTTGCCAAGATTTGGTGTTTGAAAGGGACTTTGTCTTCCTGTTATATTTGGTGATCACTTCTATTGGGAGCAGTGAAGATATTGCATCTTGACATCCTTATGTCAAATTTCTAGGCCCCTTGTCCCTGCAAGAACCTTGCTTTTCTACCTCAGATTTTCCGGTTTTGCATTTTAATATAAATATGCCTTAATCTGAATGTAATATTCACTGAGTTCATGCAAGTACAGTGTTCATATAACTCTCTCTAGATCTGAAGAGAATTTTTCACTAATTCCTGCGTGATGTCCTTATTAAAGTTGACTGCTGGATCAAGCCCCAGTGAGAATACCCTCTAGTGTTGAAGAAGTTTGGATTCAGGCCTGGAAAAAATCTACAGAGACTTACCCAAAGCTATAAAATTAGCTATCAAATGTAAGACAGTCAGAAAACGAGTGTAAGCGGCAAAGTAATCAAACTTGCATTGACGAGGCCTTCTGTGGATGTGCAAAATGAGTGTAATTCTACTCTCTCTCTACACACACACACAGCCGTGCAATGTTCACCCAACACTAATTATCAGGGCAAAGAAACCTAAGTCTATTGAAGTAATGAGAAATGGTCTCAGGGTAGAGCAGGATTGATTGACACAGCAATAAACAACAAAGGTGCATTTTCTATCTGTACCTAATAATGTCTCTTAGGATTAGTCCAGCTGATTTGTAACATCTGCTGTGTCTGAGTGGTTTTTTTTTCCTTTAGACACTTACAAACCGATTGTAGCAGCACACCTGGCCTGTCAATTATATCATGCCTCATCCCAGCCCTACACTTGGGCACACACACCTATCTTATTTTGAGTGTTCAACACCATAATATCCCCACTTAGAGTTGCAGCCTTAATCCTTAGGAAGAGTCGGACGTGCTCATTTTACACCTATTCTGAACCTCTGCTACAGCATCTTGCCTAGTATGCTTTAGTCACAGAAATGACATCCTCTCACAATTTCCTCCTTAATCACCTTGCTATTTATTAGAGAAGTGTGTGGAAGAGTGGTGCTTTATTTTTACTTGAACTCTTTTAATCAGTTGCATGAAAGTTTCTCTGAGTATACCTTGGTCCAATTTGCTCCAAGCTGCAGTGTGTAAAAGTACATCTACACTACAATTAGACACCCGTGGCTGGCCTGTGCCGGCTGACTTGGACTTGTGGGGCTTGGGTTAAGGGGCTGTTTAATTGCAATGTAGAGGTCCAGGGTTGGGCTGGAGCTGAGGATCTAGGACCCATTGAGGTGGGAGGGTCCCAGACTTCAGGCTGCAGCCTGAGCCCAAACATCTATACCGCAATTAAACATCCCCTTAGCCCAAGCCCCAGGAGTCCAAGTCAGCTGGCACGTGCCAGCTACAGGTGTCTAACTGTAGTGTAAATATATCCTAAGGGCATTGGAAGCCCAGGTCTATGTGACCCAGGCTTGTGGACTCAGTGTTTTCCAAGCCTGCACTTGAATATCCACAGTGCATTGTAAACCTGGGTTTACAATTGCTGGACCTGCATCTCACAGCCATGCTAATGCAGCAATATTGCATTTTGCAGACTTTCGGACTTGCATCCAAAATGCAAAATGACAGGGCTTGGATTTGAGTCTCAGCAGAACTCATGCTCTGATTTGTCCCCCTAGCAGGGTCCTAGGACCTGAGTCCTGAGTGCTTGCTGACCTGAGCTGGACTGATTTGTGTGTGGATGGTAGGGAGGCTGGGGTTCAAATAGGAGTCAGAGCTAGGCTTAGTGTGCAGTGTAGACATACGCTAAGGTGCACCAGGATTAAAAAATGTTGGTGACCTTAAACAAGGTCCTTGTCAGATTATGTTAACTGGGGTTGTATGTACAGTTTGTATTTTATGTATGTCACCCTTCATCAAACACGATCATTCAGATAATAAAAATCACCATAAGGATACGTTACAGATCTATTGTGCTTTTCATTAGATATTCTCAAAGCACTTTGAAATTTCAGCCTCCTGTGAGATATGGAAGAAGTGTTAGCTCCATTTTGCAGATGGAGAAAATGAGGTACAAAGAACCTAAGTAATTGACTTATACACACACAAATCGGGAACACAACCTCAGTTTGCTGACACCCATGCTTGTGCTTTAACCACAAACCTAGCTTTCCTGCTTTAAAAAGAGGAAGACAATACATGTTCAGTCATTCCCCGTAAAATCTGACAACAGTATTTAAAGCCCACAAGATCTCCAGGGAAGGTCACAATATCCTCCTTCTATGTGAACAGGAACTGCGTTTACTTCCCATTTCCAAGAATTTATGACACTTGTATTTGCTTGTTCCTGGACTGACATCTTTAAAATGTATTATGTGGTTTGAAAATCCTTGACTCACTGATTTAGGAAATAACTGTATCCTAGGAGCCCCATTCATTCCTCCCGTGTGTGGGATAGAAATGAGTGTTTTAAGGTGCCAAGTAATTTTATTTGTAATCTAGAGAAACAAGAAATGGCATGCCAGATCTTAATAACTGTCTCTCTTAATACCAATTCAGGGAAGTGACTCCCACACTTTTAGTCACATGGGGGTCTTGCCATGCCTCAGGGGACACCACTACTAAAGACAAGCCAAAAAGTATAGTTATTAACTAAGACTATTTTATTAAGAAGGAAAGAAAGAAAGAAAGAAAGAAACTATGACAAAACTAAACAGAACTCAGGCAGTAACCAATGGTTACTTCAGATACAGTGTTTTCTGTATGTCTTTCTGTGAAGAGCTTTCAGCAGAGATACCTTAAGAATGGGTCCTCTTTTGGTGGGAACACTCTCCTCTAGGTAAGATCAGACAAATAATATTATTCCCAAAATTAGTAGTGAGTCCTGTTTCCATGTATCATAGAAACTAGAACAGTTTGTAGCTGGGCAAAGGAATATCATTTAAAGGTTGATTAATTTACTTTGGTTTCTTATGGGTAACCTGAACAGTTTATAAATAGCAAAGGTAAGTGATTTTATGAAGTGATCAAAACTATGATTTTAACCTATGAAACCAAAGACAATATTTAAATTTGTTACCTAAGAAATGTGTTACTTATCTAATAAGTATTTTCCAACGGAAAACTGATCTGCCAGACTTTTTTTAACCTGTTCTCATTATCCTGTTGCAGAAATGGTACTGGGTCAGAAGAATGCTTCTTCTTGATGTTTTGCTGTGGCTTCTGTGTTCTTATCTATTATGTTGCCGCTACTGTTGAGATAAGATGAGATGAATGGGGTGAACCAAGGGCATAAGAAAACATAAGAAAGCAAGCATGCATAAGACTAAGTGTGAGTGAGCATATAAATGTAAGAATATGAGAACAAGAGTATAAAGGTGTGGGAGCCTGTGCGTATCTGAGTCCAGAGTAATTTATACTTTTCTTTTTTCAGTTTCACTCAATGTGGAAGGCACACCTCTTTCAGGGCTTGTCTGGATTCAAATATCAGCCACTGTCACCTTTCACTTGCTTAACACCTTCATTGGCTAGTCATGGGAGCATCTTCAACTCATGAATATGCAATCTGCTAATACATATGCAGCAGGGTTGTAATTCTTCAACTTCATGGATAATTGCTTTTGGGTTTGTGGCAGGAAATTCTCAGAACATCTTGAAAGAGAGTTAAAACGCTATCTTTATTTTATTCAGTTAATTTTCGGATATATCCCTTTACTTTCATCACAGTTTAGTAGGAGTTGAAATTCTGTTTCAAAAGAATCCAGACACACCTATTTCCTATATAAGCCTTTCAGCCCTTAAAAAAGTCTCTTTTAAACTTAAATGATTCTTAAAGAAAGTCTTTAAACTTAAATGGTCATCAAAGAAGTTACTGTCCTATCTTCCTACCAACTATGAAGAGATTCATGTCTTCCTGAGCTTGGCAAGTTGTTTCTTAAGCTTTGCCAAACAACTATTTAATTCCCCAGTTAATATACATTTTTATACTGATATGGCATAGTAACCAGTTGTAGCATCAGTTGCTATACTTGTACATAAAACCTCTTACTATTCGCATAACAATGGTTTCAGGCAGCTATTACATGAACGTTTGCATTTAGATATAAAACATTTGCAAATAAACATTTCAAAGGACGCTTATGCCTTCTTAAGCATTTGAGGACCAGTAAAGTGTCATATGCTTAAGGTCTCAGGCTGCCAGTACTAAAATATTTCTAAAAATTATAGATGATAGTTTCCTAACTCAAATATATTGCATCTAACACAGGGGAATTCTGTATTAGATCTCATCTTGACAGATAACAGGAATAGATATTTGAACTAAAAATTAGTGGTAGCTCAGGTGCAAATGCTCATGTCTTGATTACATTTAATATGTGCAAACAGAGTAAAGTCTAATCAGTAATATATGAACTTGGTGTTTTTAAAAGGCCAATTTCACAAAGCTGAAAATAATAATGCACCAAAAGCTAGAAAGAATTTAAACAGAAAAAAATATGAATGGTACCTGAGAACTGCTTAAGAACACCTTACAAGATGCATAAAAAGCTACAGTCAAGAAAGAAGGCTATGTTAGTCAAAAACAACCAGCCTGGCTTACAGGAGAAGTGAAAGCAGCTACAAAAAATGTAAAAAGCCCCAATATAGTATATAATAAAAGGGGAAGTTGATAGCAGTTAATATAAATTAGAAGATACAAAGGATAAAAAACTGATAAGGGAAGCAAAAGGACATAAGGCGAAATCTATGGTCAAAAAAATAAAAAGGAGGGTTTTTTTAAGTATGCAAGAACAAAAGGAATCCTATTGTTCATTACTAGATAAACATGGTAGAATTGTCAATAATAATGCAGAAAAGGCAGAAGTGTTCAATAAATATTTCTGTTCTCTATTTGGGAAAAAAGCAGATGATGTATTCCTATAATATAATGATGATATGCTTTCCATTTCAACAGTAACTATGGGTGTTGTTACACATCAACCACTAAAATCAGATGTTTTAAAATCAACAAGTCCAGATAACTTGCATGCAAGAATTTTAAAAGAGACGATTAAGGTGCTAGAGTGTTAATGTTGATTTTCAATAAAGTCTTGGAACACTCGGGAAGTTCCAGAGGACTGGAAAAAAGTTAATATTGTGCCAGTATTTTTAAAGAATAAACAGGATGATCTGGGTAACTGTGGGCCTGTCAACCTGATGTCAACCCTGGGCAAAATAATGGAATGGCTGATAAAGGGCTTGATTAATGAAGGATTAAAGAAGAGTGATATAATTAATGCCAATCAACATCAGTTCATCGAAAATAGGTCTTATTAAATTAACTTGGTATTATTTTTTTCAAGATTACAAGTTTGGTTGATAAAGATAGTAGTATTGATGTAATACACTTATAGAAGTCTAAGACATTTGACCTGATACTTCAAGGTATTTTTATTAATAAACTGGAATGATATAAAATCAATACTGTACACATTAAATAGTTTAAAAACTGGCTAACTGATAGGTTTCAAAATGTAATTGTAAACGGGGAATCATCAGTGGGTATGTTTCTAGCAGGTCCTTCAGGGATTGGTTCTTGTTCTTATACTTTTTAACATTTTTATCAATGACTTGGAACAAACAAAAAAAATCATCACTAGAGAATAGGATAGGTCAGTGATACAGAACAATCTGGATTGCTTGCTAAGTGGGGCTCAGGAAAACAATATGTGTTTTAGGATGGCCAGATGTAAGGGCCTACATCTGGGAACAAAGAATGTAGGCCATATGTATACAATGAGGGACTGTATCTTGTGAAGCAGTGTCTCTGAAAAAGACTTGGGGGTCATTGTGGTTAATCAGTGTAACATGAACATGCAGTGGAAGATTGTGGCCAAAAGAGCTAATGCGGTCCTTGGAAGTATAAACAGGGGAATCATGAGTAAGAGTATTGGCACTGGCGTGATTACTACTGGAATACTGTGTCCAGGCTTCAAGAAGGATGTGGAAAAGTTGGGGATGGTTCAAAGAAGAGTCACAAGAATGATTAAAGGATTGGAAAACATGCCTTATAGTGAAAGATTCAAGGAGCTCAATCAATTTAGTTTAACAAAGAGAAGGTTAAGAGGTGACCTGATCAGTTTATAAGTAGCTTCCTGGGGAACAGAAATTTGATAACAGAGAACTCTTCTAGAAAAGGTATAACAAGAACCCACGACTGGAATCTGAAAATAGACAAATTCAGACTAAAAATATGGTGCAAATTGTTAACAGTTAGGATAATTAACCACTGGAACAGTTTACCAAGGACTGTGGTAGGATTCTCCCTCAATGGAAGTTTTAAAATCAAGACTGGTTGTTTTTTAAAAGATGTGTTCTGGTTCAAGCATGGCCATTGGACTTAAAGCAGGAACTAATACAAGGAAATCCTCTGGCGTGTGTGTTATGCAAGAGGTCAGACTATATGACCATGATGATCCCCTCTGGCCTTAAAATATATGACTTATTTAAAGTATTTATGAGGAAATGTAAGTCAGATGTAACCAATATCTTCTGTAAAAGATTTTCCAACCATAAATGTTCTCCTTAGTATTTGAAGAATGAAGACCTTAGAGTATTTATAAAATAAATAAGTTTCAATGAGGATATTACTAAAATTCTTTGTGTGAGTTAACAATTAAAGGTTGTTTTCTTTGCAAAGAGATGGGGGGAAATAGACCCTTGTTGAGTTTGTTTGATGTCTGATATCACATCTTAAGCACCACTCCTCTTTGGAATATCCTAAATAAAGAACATCCTCACATTATTTTACCCAGCCAGGTCTCTTTCTAAAAACATATATCTTACAAAGTTTGTATTCTTGAGATAAAGATCATGTCTATACCAGACTAGTGTCTTATACAAAGAGGTATGTGTCTTGTTTTCTGAGAAGACACTTTTGTTTATTGTTTGTCTTATGGTCAAATGATTCCTAGATAAACAAACTGCCATTTACAGTACATTTACAATTTGCAATCAAAGACATAAGAATATAATTATGGCCATGCTGGGTCAGACCAATGACCCATCTAGCTCAGTAGCCTGTCTTCCGACAGTGGCTAATGCCAGATGCTTCAAAGGAAACAGAACAGGGCAATTATCACATGATCTTGCAATCTGATCTGGCAATCAGAGGCTTAGGAACACTGAGAGCATGGGGTTGCATCCCTGACCATCTTGGCTAATAGCCATTAATGGACCTAGCCTCCATGAACTTATCTAATTCTTTTTTGAACCTAGTAAGAGTTTTGGCCTTCACAACATCCCCTAGCAATGAGTTCAACAGGTTGACTATGAAGAAGTACTTCTTTTTGTTGGTTTTGAACCCGCTAAATATTCATTTCATTGGGTGACTCTTGTGTTATGTGAAGGGGTAAATAATATTTTCTTATTGACTTTTGCCACACCGATTTTATAGACCTCTATCATATCCATATCCCTTAATCATCTTTTTCAAGCTGAACAAACCCTTTTTAAACTCGCCTCATATTGAAGCTGTTCTATACCCTTAATCATTTCTGTTGCCCTTCTCTGTATTTTTTCCTGTTGTAATACGGTATATCTTTTTTGAGATGGGATGACCAGAACTGCATGCAATATTGAAGGTGTGGGCGCACCATAGATTTATATAATGGCAAAAATGAAACCCTGATGAATTATTCTATACAAGGCACAAATCACAATAACTGGCACTTATTTACATTTTTCAAACAAACATAATGTAAAAGAAAATAACAGAATGGTAGAGCAACATAGACATGCTAAAGCTGCGCTCCAGAGTCTGTGTGAACACACATGGAAGTGGTATGGTTTATGGCTAAGGAGGTGTCATCTCTTTGGAACTTTTGGTGTCTGTTACTGTATCTCAGAAAGAAAAGCTTTCCTAGGCATTCACTTAATTAGTTTGAACATTTAATTTACATTTTGTTTAATTAAATAAGTAACTAAAAACATTAGTGTGTGATTGATCATATTCTCCAAGCATAACGTGTATAACCTTAATTGTAATTATCTTCTAAAATTCAGTAGAGGGAAAGTCAAAATTGTAATAACCTAAAATAAGAATAAATAATATTTTAAATAACCATTTCTGCATCAGTATTGAGGCTATGCCCTCTACATGAAGCTCCACTGAAGCCAATTGCATGACACCAGGACTTAATTTGTTCCCAGAGCTATGATCTGTGTTTCTGTCATACTGCAAGTCTCAAAGTTCCCCTTTTAATACCTCTGAGCATGAACATCATGGATAATTTCCACAGTCTTGTCATCTTGCACTTCTTTCCTTCTCGTACACCAGTTCTGTACTTCTGACTCTGGTTGGTGGGTCTAGCCTTTCCCCTGGCTCACAGAAGATATGGACGAACGAGTGTGGATAAATTAAGAACCCACCCAAAACTTTATCCAACATCAGAAACAAAATTAACTGCAGTCTCTTGTGAGGTTTGGAAAAGTTTAGCTAACATTTTTTCATTTGCATTTTTCCTGCCTGACAGCAGAAATAGCAGATAATTAATTTGACTCACACTCACATAAGACCTCCCTGAATCCTCAGGATACCCACGTCAAACTGGGTAAATCACAGAGTATTCCCCTCTCACCCACAATCTTGGCTAGTAACTATAGCCACACAACTGATTTTAAAAATGTTTAAACAGTTTGGCAGTGTCCACACTGGCTAGTTTACGTTATGTTACCATGGTTTTAACCTGAAGTAATTTTAAACCATGTATACACATAATCAGCTAGATTCCCAGTTTATTGCTGTAGCTCCATTTTATACCAGCTAAGGATCTGGCGCATTAGTTAATCCCAGTCAGTGAGAATGGGCACAATGTATTTTCAAGACTCGGCACATTATAGTATAGATATGGGTCATTGTGGTTTACTCTGATAGCTTTGAACCTCGTGAGCTAGGCAATACTCCAAAAGGCTCTGAAGTTAGGAACAGATGAGTATCCATACATTTGGATACCCACAGAAACTTAGTTAACGCTCGAATCCGGAATTTGAATTGGAAATTTCATGAGAGGTGTCTTCCACATAAAGGATTGTCAGCAGTCTTCTCCAGCTTTGGGTGGGCTATGAGTATTCTTGCCTGAATCTTTTTTCTGGATGTACAGACGCACACAAACCCAAACGCAGACACGCACGTGTGAGTAAAGCGTCAACACGGTGTTCAGAGGACTACACCTGAGAAAACAAGAGGAAAGATGACTAGACTGAGTTGCATGAAGAATTTTTTAGTAAAAACGTATGCCATGACTGGAGCAAGAGGTGAAGGAATGTTGCTTTGCCCCTCACCCCACATCACCTGACATCCACAAAGTCCTGGTTTCTGGAACTGTTCATGTTGGTGAGCACCCGCTTGGTTAATCTGTGTTGTTTGCAAATGGGGATAGCGTTTCCTACAATAACACATCTGTAAATGATTTTTTGTGGCTAACGCCGCTTGGATCAAGATCAGATGCATATAAAAAAGGGGAAACTTTTCTGCTTGAGTCGATCTGGTATGGCTAACTCACTGCTGGAGCAGTTGCCAACTGAGACCTCTGAGTTTGATCCAGGTCTCTCTTGGCTAGTAAAGGCACGAGGGAACAATAGTGGAACCATGGTTGGAGTTAATTGTCAATGCTTCTCTCTTGGGGGTCGGGGGCAAGATGCCAACTTCGTTTTTAAAAAAACATAGCTAACCCTGGCTCAAGAAATAATCCAGTTGGCAATGACAGTCTTCCAGATTGTTGCCTGCTGGTCTTGAATCTTCCATTTTTTGGGGGGTGGGGTAGGGGGCAGAATAATCAAGAAGCTTCTGGAAGAAGAGCTCCAACAGCATCTGGTGTGCTACCTTCATTCGGACCTGATGTCAGTTTGCTTTCCATTTGAACTCCATTTGCTGCGCTGGTTGATCCTGCCAGTGGGTGATGTCCAGGTGTCTATGCTGATTCCCTTAAATCTTCCAGCAGCCTTGGCTACTATTAACTATCAGGTGATGACAATTCATTTGAAGACTGCAGAGGAGCTAGATGCAATCGCCGTTTCTGAGAGATTGCAGAGGACAGTCCTGGGCAATTGCTCATCTGTGCAGGTGCTACAGACTTCCCGTCAGTCACCCCGCCAGTTCAACAGATACACGAAGCCATTAGGAGTGGGAGTGAGGAATGGTGGGTTGTGACAGCTTCAGGTGGCAGAGACACCCAGCTATTACTTCTTCCATCTTCACTAACCAACTCAGCGCAGCTGAGCAACTTGCCTGGTGTCTGAAAGACTGGGCTGAAGCTCAGTGCAGATAAGATGGAGGTGTCCCTTATACAGTAGGGGAAGTAACGGGATGAAAAGGCAGAGGATCCCTGACTGAAGGGGAATGTCTGCTGTTTGTTAAGGGGGGTCTTGCTAGATTTTCAGTTTCTACGGGATGTACATCTAACAGCAATCACCAAAGGTGCTTTGCACCAGTGTTTCTCAACGACCGTTCATGGACTGACACCAGTCCTTGGGATCTCCCTGACACAGTATAGGAAGCCGGTCCCTGTTATCAAAAAGGCTGAGAAACACTGCTTTGCACAACGGTGCTTAGCAAGAAGGCTGCAGCTTTCTCTTTTGGATGGGGACTGTAACATGGTCTTCCCTGCTTCTGCCAACATGAGGCTTGCTTGTTGCAAAGAGCTCCGCATCAGTGGCGTACTGAATGGGGGGTGGGGAGGGACCAGGTCCCCAGGTGCTAGCCTGGGGGGCAGCACTGGGCTGTCCCTTCACGACACACGGGGGAGGGGGGGCACAGGAGGCTCTGAGGGGTTGCTGGATGGAGCCCAGGGGCAGGCGGAGGGGTGGGGAGCTGTGGCTGACCAGGAGAAGCTCCCTCCCACTACCCTTTGGCCAGGGGTCTGAGGCTGCCCTGCCCAAGCTGGCACTGGGCTGCTGGGATGGAGCAGGAGAGGCAGGCACTGCACGGTGGGTAAGTGTGGGGGAGGAGGGGAGGAAACACCAGAAAGTCCCCCGCACAGGAGGAAGAAAGCTGGGGAACCCTCCTGCCTTGCCCTGCCGAGGAGGGGGGGGGGGGAGCATGAGACCGGGTGGGCTGTAAATGCAGGCTTGGCCCCTGGGCGTCGGAGACCCATGGTACGCCACTGCTCCGCATGAAAACTGCGCTATCAAAGTGAAGCTTATTAAATAGGATTTCACATCACCTCTGTGCTCCATACTCTGCACTTGCTGCCTAATCCATTTCCAGGTGTACTTTAGGGCAGCATTTTTAACTTATCACACCCTAAATAGTCTGGGCTCTGCCTTAAGAGACTGCATCACTCCCTCGGCAATTCCATGGCAGCTGGGCTCAGCTGAGTTGATTCACTGAGTTAGCAGTCCCATGATTTCTAAACGAGAATGGTGCTGATGGCAGCACACTTCCAGTGAGGACTTGACATTGGAACTTGCTTCTCTCCTTGGTCTGCCACAGCCAGGATTTGATAGCCTGCAGGGCCCCCTGCAAAACCCACGCTTTTCCTTTTGGAGAAGAGGGACGAGGCAATGGGATTTTGGAGTAGAGGGCTGGGGATGGCCTTCTGCTGACAGTCAAGTGTACAATATTTCATGTTTAATTTCTCCTGTTTTCTTGTTGAACTGTTGCAATCAAATATACATGGAAACATACGCAGAGTAACTGTGAGCATTTAAGCCTTTTGCTTTTTTTAAAAAAAATCAGTTTCCACGTTTTTGCATGAACTGGGTGTATTCCCCGTCCGCCCCTCCCCCCATTTACTAAATTGGGCTCACGTTAATGTGAGCTCAGCTCGGTTTGTTCTGCACTGGCTTAAGCAAACTGGATTATGTTCAATTAGCTACCTTATTTTTAGTCTAAAGGAGCCAAATACTTGGAAGTAATAGTATGGGTTTGTTAGAAAATAATAATAATAATAATAAAAAGTATACATAAGCTGTGGAGCTTGAAACAACATTTCTTAAAATTAAACCAAATTCATGGAAATGTATTTCCTGCAGTAGCATGTAATCCCAGAGTGGCAGGGAAAGGGGGTGTATGGAATAGCCAGCCACATAGCTATTGTAATAGCCTGAAGCCAATATAACCAAGAACATAAGTAAATTAATAAAATAATACAATCAACAATGTATAGCGGCATCTCGCAGCTCAGAAAACTTCATGTTTTGCCTCCAGCCTGCCTTCCCACCTCCCTGGCTGCACAATATCTGATGGCTCAGTGACCGTGAAGATGAAAAAAAAATCTCTTCACTCAAATGATCCAGAGAATGAATTCAACAAGAAGTTTAAAATTAACTTTAAAGTGACTCTTCCGATGCCACCCCCACCACCTTCGATGTGCCTCTAAATGCAGCTTGCACTACACAGGCGCATACTTTGATGCCGTAGGAGCTTTTACAAAGGAAAATTGGCCTACCCGGCAAACACTGCTTTAGCACACAACTGCTCTTTTCTGATGAATGTTTATGGAAATGAAAAAGGAATGGCCTGCTGTCCAGAGGCACCGACCCACCGGGTGCTCAGCACCTCTCAAACTTAGGTTGTAATGGCACTCTCTGAGGCACAGTTTAGGCGAAATTCTGCTCTCAGATACACTGGTGTAAAGCCAAAGTCAGTCTTGAAATCAACGTGATTGAGAGCAGAATTTGACCCCACAGGATCTGTGCAAACCATCTTGCGTCACTCAGCCACCACAATCCGACCTGCAACACTGCTGCTAACGCCTCACCTCACCTGAACAAAGACTGCCAGTTATGCTGAATTGTGCCTACTGGAGCAGTGCTTAATGGTGTGTGTCATGGGGTGCAAATACCCCAATGCTGGTCCAGCAAACAAAGAGTTAATACAGGCACTGCTGGCCACTTCTGATTGGCTGCCTCATAGCAGATGGGAGGATAAAAGGGCTGGGAAGCAGAGTGGCGGGGTGAGCAGACTACAGAAAGGAATTCCTGCCAGCAAACTACTAAAGAGCTGCCCAGAGACAACAGCCCAGGAGGGGACGAACTGACCGACAGGCTGGAGAGCCTGCAGAGATCCAAGGGAAGGTCAGAAGCAGCTCAGGGAATTGTTAGAGTTAAAGAACCCTGATTTTGTTTATCTAACTTAAGGGCCCTGAGTTGGAACCCAATGGAGTGGGCAGGCATGCGTTCCCCTACCTACCTCCTGGAAGACGTGGAACTGAAGAAAGGCTTTTCAGACTCCGGGGCACCAGGATTAGACTGGCTAGGTGAGCCCAGGGGCTCCACCACACTTGGCCAGAGGGGGCGCCGTTGCACTGATGCATTGCCCCACAGTGTCGCTTAATCACAATTGGGGAAGGTAGCACTGGGAAAGGAAGAGAAGGCCGTGAAGAACATCTTGGATCTGCTGCTGTACGGATCCACCAACTGCCAGCCACTGATGAGCAGAACTGGAGCAGCTACAGGATCTAACATTATGGCCTCAGGATTCTGCAGCCTGAGGTGGGAGAAGAGGGAAGATCCCCCTTCTCCCCAACTCCCATGGAAAAGAAAAAACAGCTCACAGTCTAGCTACTCAGACTTTGCACCTGGATTTGCCCTAAAATTCTATAGCAGCTTTCATCCAAGGATCTCAAAGTGCTAATTAAGCATCGCACCATGCTATTGCGTAACAGCAGTTTAGCACTCACATAACGCCTTTCATCTATGAGCCTCATAACATTTTATAAAGAAAGGGAACTGTTATTATCCCCTTGTCACAGATGGGGAATTGGACTGTAGAAAAGGTAAACAGCTTATCCATGGCAATTAAAAACCAGGAATGCTGATTTCTAGTTCTCCAACCATCAGACTACACACCCTCCCCTAAAATATGCTGTAATAGAGTATCTTATTTGGTATTATAATCTGCTGATGTTATATTGCATTTTATGACAAATATATAGCAAGTTAAACCAAAGTAAAAAAGAAGAAACAGCTACAGCCAGCCTTAGAGGACATTTCAGTACCTCCAGCCAAAATCTGGACTGTTTCCTCTGATTAAATAAAAGATAGTTCTTAACATCACAGGCCTTTTGTGTACTGTATCACCTCTCAGCTGATGAAATCCCTAGCGGCAACGATAATCCGTTTGGGCTGTCAGCTACTGTAGTTGTATTATGTATGCAGTCATACTTTTAAATTAAACATGTCTTATTTTACATATAGTGGAACATGAATGCAAACTGCACTCCCACTTTTCCGAAAAAATTATGCAGCCGATCCCTTCTGTGTTAAGACAGACATCAAAGGTGCACTAGAAAACTGACACAGGCCCACTAAGGACACGAGCCATCCAAAAACAATCTAGACTATTTCAGGAATTCATCTCCTTCAATCCCGAACACAACAGTAGCACTTCAAAAACAGAGGCGGGATAGGTTTTAATTCTGTTCAGAATGCAGATCTTCCCTCTTTATTGGTCTCAGGGCTTTTTTTTTATCCTGGAATTTTGCTTTTGCTTTGGAAGCATCAGGGTGCCTGATACTAATGCAGTTCTGTCAGTATCTCTTGGCATTTCACAGGTGAAGACCGCATCCAGTCTCCTTTTAACACTGAAGAGCTGATATTTCAGTATCACAAACTAAAAAGAAGACGTTACCTAGTGAAGTTTGATGGGCTGCGTTATGCACCAGATCAGACTAGATGATCACAGTCTGGTCCCTTCCAGCCTTGGAATTTATGAAGCTAGTAGAATCAAAGAATTTTATACACTTTTTTCTTTAAAGGGGTTTTTGTGCCAAATTTTGCCCCCCACAGATGTACCTGTGCTGTTCTCAGTGACTTTGCTAGGGGTTATGTGCAAACCACTTGTGAAATTCTTCCCTGGATTACGGACCCAAGAAAGGCCCTCAGCTTGGAGAATCCTGTGGCAGCCCTGCACAGAGAGTGATAGGGTGCCGGGGGAGGAGTTGTGCCAGGACGGGAGTAAAAAAAGAGACGAGATCCATGACGATGAGTGGAATAGAGTATCTTGCCACTTTTAACTGCATCCGGAAATGAATCCTCAGCTAGGGCAGGCATCTGAGGATACAGGTGATGTGGCTGTGCTTCTTTGTACATGTGAGAAGATGAGGAGAATATTCTGCACATGTTGGAGACTGGAGAGCTGGGATTTGTTTTAATAGTCCAAGAAAGAGATAAGAAAGCCAGGGGTGAAGATTTCACTGGCAGTGCTGATCAGGCAGTGGCAGACATTGGACTTGTCGCTGAAGTGGTGTTGTGTGAGCAGTGCCCTTGATACCATAATACAAGAGAGCAGCTACAACCCATTATGTAGTAAACTAGTGGTAGCACCTCACACTGGCATGCAGGAGACCCAGGAATTACCTGTCCTAGTCATTCTCCATGAACCGGTAGGGACTGGGAATGCTGCAGAGGCAGCACACTTAGCCCTTGGGGGGACTCATCTGACAGATTAAGAGGGGTGTTACAGGCAGAAAAGGGAGTTCTGTCCATTTCTCTCCAGCTAAATTAATGATGACCACTGGGTAGAGCCTTCAGAATGGAAGTCGAATGGAGTTAAAATGAGGAAAATGGACTGTTCCATCAGAGATGCTAGTTCTAGCAAAAACTAATTGTCTCTAAATAATAGGTATGTAAACAGGGCCATTTCAGTCTGTATCTACAGTCAAGAGACCATGGATTAGAGAGTCTTGTATACAGCTAACATATAAGACACTTTCATTGTATCAGTACTTTGCACATTAAAGATTCTCTGGGAACAAATTTCCACAATGGACTGATCATCCATCATACCCATGATCTTCATATGAAGGATCCCTGCTGACCGATTGACTAGATTATGGGACAGGCAGAAAGAACAGATATTAGTCATTTATAAATTCTAAAAATAACAGTTTCAAATAGTTTGGAAGCATCAGGTCACACAACAGCTAACCTAAATCACTATGCAATCTCATTACCACTGCCCTGACCTTCTCTTCCCCTTCCTGCACCATTGCATGTTCTAGCTACTTGTGTTCTGCTTCAAATGACACTATAAACTCTTTGAGGTAGGGGCTATGTATTAGGAGCACCTAGTACAACGGAGCCTCCAGTAAAAAAAAGATCCAAAACTGATTAAAAGGTGTAGCCAATTGTTTGACTACACTCGCGGTTCATTCTTAAAAATGGCCTAGAGACCAAATAACTGAACGTAGCCCAATTTATCGTCTAAAGACAAAATAGTGCCATACGAAAAGGAGACATACATACCCTCCTTCTGGGAACCAAATTCCTACAGCGTGTTCAACTTACACAGAGGCGTGCTTCAAAGGTACGCTTTTCAACAAGCAGTATGTATAGTAGCATTATACACATTATAAAACTTTATATATATGACTAAAATCCAATCCACCACTTCGTACCAGTTCTGTAAATTGTTGTTCTATACCTTCCTTATCTTTGTTTTGGATGCCAGCACTCCAGGTACTGGTCCATGAAGATACCTCCCATATACTTTCCCATATCTCATTTTGAATACTACATTCCAAGTGTTGATGAACCATGAAAATACTCCTTAACTATATTTCATACAAAGTATTCATGCATATTTGCTTTGACAAGTTTCCTATTTTTTAATGCCAAAGCTGACTTCAGCTTTGCAAAGGGTTGTGGGATACTTGACGTGGGTAAACAGAACTGTGGGAAGAGCATAGTACATTCAGTTAACATATTATATACAATGTATATTGTATAAATACAGGCACATAAGACCTATTCATATAGTGTATACTATGCCTAACATATATGTATTCCCTAACAGGCTGGATGTTGATGCTAGATAAATGCATACTGGAAATGAGGCAATTTTTTTTTTTTTAACAGTGAGGGTAATTATTTAATGGAACAACTCACCCAGGGTCATGGTGAATTCTACATTGTTGGCAATTTTTTAAATCAAGACTGGGATGTTTTGTTTTCAAAAAGATCTGCTTTACTTCAAACAGGAATTATTTTGGGGAAGTTCTATGTCTTGTGTAATACAGGACGAGCTGATCACAATGCTTCTTTCTGGTCCAATAATCTATTAATCAATCTTGACTGCAGCATGTGAATGCTACCACAATAAAACAATACTAGTAAGGTAAGGCTGTTCTCTTTAAGGGAGGCACTCATATGAAATGAGCTGCACTGCGGAGCTGTGAACTTTGTGCCTGTGTGTTCAGTGGGTGGATAGCATCATTTATTTATTTGTACGTATTCTGCATTTTAACTGAGTATCTACTGGTACGTGCCCACTTTACGAAGAAATGTATCTCCAGTTAGTTTGATAAAAATGAGTAGACAGCACAAAACAGTATTAAAGCAGTATGTTGCCAGCATGAGCAAGCAGTTCTGGAGGGAACATTTTTTTAGCCTAAACTGATGCAAACTTTCTTCATAATAACTTGTTCTGAAGCATTTGCAGCTGTGTAGTCACTAGGGAGTCATCTGGCTAGGCTGTATGTATTTGTTCACATCTGTTAGGAAAATCAGAAGCAAATGCAGAATCTAGTGCTCTGAAACATTGGGCAAAATCCTTACCTGGTATAAATCAGCATAATTTAATTGACTTCAATGTTCCCATGCCAACATACAGCAGCTGAGGACTGACCCAATATGTGGATTTGTGGCACTCTCAGGAGAGTTTGGGAACATAAGCCAATGAATGAATTACAACGAACAATAAATATAATGTGTTTTCATGTGACTCATAAATCTTGCTCCAATATTGTTCATATGATCTAGGAAAACTATCCATTTTCCTTCGATCAGCATTATGGCATTTCAAAAGAAAAGAAAATCTTATAAACATGAATGAACTGAGAACTTTGACTGAAAATTTGCCATCTTATTGTCGTATTTCTGGCATGACTGAAAATGGCAGTTTTCTTTTTGTTTCCAGCCTTATGAGTGAACACAACAAAATAAAAGAGATTATCAATAAAATGAAACTGAAGCATGTGGCAAGCATGTCTACGAAACGCATAGCATGTCCCACACATGCATTTTGGCTGTGGTCATCTAGAATGTGTCAAATACAAGATAGAAGTGGTTTTTTTCCATAGCCTAGTTAATTGACATAGGCAAATCATGTGCCTACTACACCTTTCACTTCACTAACGTCCCTTACTGGTGCTGCAATCCCGACTCAGTAATGTTGCAATGCATCTCACTCCCAAATAGTGAGACTACGCTTAGCTGTCACAGGGTCGTCAGAGCAGCAATGTAGGAGAACATTTTAATTCATGTTAATTTTGCATTTTAATTGGTGGGAGGCACCAGGCATGAGTCCAGGACCTCTGACAGGAATTCTGGACCTCCAGGCAGAACACTCACTGCTGCATCACTCTGTCCCCGTCCTCCTCTCTTCCACACTGCCCCTTCCCCCAGGTGGCGAGCGACAGCAGGGGGCTGAGCGGGGAGGGGGAGGAAGGGGCATG
This sequence comes from Emydura macquarii macquarii, assembly GCF_026122565.2. Classification (NCBI taxonomy): domain Eukaryota; kingdom Metazoa; phylum Chordata; order Testudines; family Chelidae; genus Emydura; species Emydura macquarii. The sequence goes on along the minus strand of NW_027132342.1, from coordinate 8,316,792 downwards.
GCGAGCAGCACTGGGGGGGGGGGAGGCATGGCTGCAGGGAGGGCAGGTGGGGAAAAGGGGGTGTGGAAAAGAATAGGGGGACCAAGCGGGGAGTTGGGCTGATGGGGGGGGATGTGTCACTATTGGCGAGCGGGGCGGGGTCTGGGGCGGAGCAGGGGTAGACTGTGAGCAGGAGCCCTAGCCTCCCAAGGGAAAACTTTCACCTCACTGTCCAAGGCCCAGGCCCTTTTTAAAATCACCGAGCCCCTGAACAATTGCTTCCCTTGGCCCCCCCCCTGTTGACGGGCATGCATGAGTCATTAAGGGTGGTTTATAGATCCCTAAAATACAGTTTATTCTGGGGTAGAGACAAAGGTTGAGAATCACTGATCTGGATGGTCAACAGAGAATCTGCTTTCCAAAAGGGATTTATTTGGACAATGTTTTCACATCTTTCTCATTGCTGGACCCTCTAATACCTGTGAAAATGATCCTGTGAAGTGTTGAGCATCCATAGATATTACAAGGTCCAGGCAAGTGCCTTCAACTTCTGTTGACGCCTTAACTTCTTGTAAGATTGGTCCCTGTGCCATCTACATTCAACCTGAGCAAAAGTAAAAAAGATAAAGATGGGCCAAAACAGAACCTTGAATTTGAACCCTTCGGATTTTTTGGGGTGTGTGTGTGTGTGAAGTGGATTAAAATCCCCAGAAGTGAATGTGCTCCTATACTTTTGATTCAGAGTTGATCCCAAACCACAAAGGGTTCTCTTTCTATATTCTTTGTATTTGTCACACAGGAGTAGCTATTTTCACAGGTTTTGGGGCCAAAATGGTGCATATCCCATGATATCAACTGTTCCCATGAGCTTTCTATAAATGAAGACAACATCTTGTCAGAATACTTTTCAGGATTTCAGTGTTTTTTGGTCTTAGTCTTAAACCTAATCTGAACATCACCTTGTCCTCTTGTGTCTAGTAACATGCATGTTGTACTGACCATTTTTTGCCTGTTCCATTCATGGTGTTGTTTGGTACATCACCACCTACACAGTGAACTCTATATCTGGTTAATAATCCTCAGCATCTTTTTTTAAATGGCATGGGATTAATTTCTTTAAACTAAAAAAACAAGATTTTATATAACCTGAATAAGTTATACGGAAGTAATTTGCAATAATAAAAAAGGAATATAACCCTGATTGCCTTGGACATTGTCAAGTTTGGGTGTACCTGTGATTCAACAGATATCTTAGATGAAGGCTAGGAGACATCTGGATGAGATATTGTGGGACAGGAAATACTACATACAGCAGCGTAGCACAGAGCTGGTTTATTGCATTACTCTGATCACCAACTAACACCTGTTTCAAAACTTAATTGAAAAAGAAAATCAGAATTAGCACTCAGGTTAGAATTTCATCAGGCTAACAGAAAATCTAACAGTGTTTGAGGAAATGCAGAAGCTTTTGGTTAATGTTTTGCTTTTCTGTGCATGAATTTTCCTTTTCGGTATACATCACATAAATTCTGCTGGTGAACAGCTTTCTCTCAGCTGGAGATGTGTCATGAATTAATTAGCCCTGAAAAATGGCATGGCTGGTTGTGAGTGCAGCTCCTCGTAAGTAACTTATGCTTGGTTCGCCATGCTTGTTTCCTGCTTTTCAAGTGTTATCACCATAGTCAGTTATTCTAAGGCTGCAGAGTGCAAAGTTCTGCAACAGGCAAACAGCCAATATCAGCAAACAGATTTTTTTCTGTGTTTTTAACTCCCAGCGTTCTCAATATAATTTTCTTCTTCAGAGGCTTCATAGCAAAAGGCCAGCATCAGCAGAATAGCTTTCATGTTTCAGTACTGGCAATTTAAAAAAACAAAACAAAAACTATTGTCTAATGCCTTGACATGTGTGTGTATATATATATATATATATATATATATATATACATACACACACACACACATGAACTTTCCAGTCTGTGTTTGGGCTGGAATCCAAACTACAGCATAGATTTCATTACATTTTCAGGACTGTGCATACTTACCATATGCCTGGGATATGAACATAGTCCCTTGTCCTTAAATGTGGCAGTTATCAAATCTCCACCACTTGAGAAGCAGCTGGGAAGGCTCATCATAGCCTGATATCTTAGGTACTTCTATGGCCTCCATTATTGTAGTATCTGAGCACCTCAAAATCTTTAATGTATTTATCTTCAACACAACCCTAGGAAGTAGAGCAGTGGTATTAGTACATAGGAACTATTAGCAAATGGGGAACTAAAGGTCAGTGAAACTAAGTGACTTGTTCAAGGTCAAACAGGAAGTCTGTGACAAGGTAGGAATATTGAACCTGGGTTTTCCCTGTTCCAGGCTAACAGCCTAATTCCTGGTCCACCCTTTTCATTCTTCCTTAGTAACCTTGAATTTAAATTATATATATGTCTAAGCATTGCTTCAGTGGCTGAAGCAAAGCATTGTGTCATCAGCACATTGAGGTCAGCTAAGAGGTGTCCACCAAGACAAATCCCGGCTCCTTTCACTTGTGAAAACCTTCCAAGATTTGTCTCATAATAAATTCTGTATATATACTAAAAATATACCTTTGTCTTACACCCTTGCCCAATGGAAGGCCATTCACTTTCACCTACTGCTGATTTCACGATGGCCTGTTGTTGGTGACACAGACGTGCGATGAGTTAAATGAGATGCTATGGAACCCTCTTGTCGGCTACTATCCTCCAAAGATGGTCATCTTGGATCGTATCAAATGCTTTTGTGTAGTCAGTAAAGCACATGATCAATAGCTAATTGTACTCCCTGCGTTTTCAATGTGATGGATTTTTGCAGTTTGGTGTGTTGTGCCTCGGCCCTCTATGAAACTAACTTCTTGTGAGGGTAGTTCTGCTTCTAGCTTTTGTTTCATGCAATCCTACATTATGTAGAGTAGAACTTTGCTTGTGTGCGATATCAGGGACATGCTCCGATAGTTACTACACTCTGTAAAAACAGTTAGTGAGGAATATGGATTATTCCTGAATGTGACAAAACCTAATTGCATGTACATTGACAACTAATGAGCAAGATGGAAGCTGACATCATGATTAACAGACAAGCTATACAGGCAGAAGATGAACTTAATTATCTGGGATCATATATATCCCGACTTATACACTTAGATCCAACCAGTGAGGCTATTCCAAAGAAAACAGAAAATGACTAGGGATGACTCACTCAGCTATAGCCTCCCTTAAGTAAGTGTGGAAAAACCATGGCATTGTGAAATGTACAAAGGTATGAGTGGTGCCAGGTTTTTTTCATAGCAATTTATAGATGTGAATTGTGGAAAGAAAATTTAAGTTTTAGAAATGTGGTGCTGGTAAAGACTGTTGCATTTCTTTGGACAGGGGGAAAAAAGAAAAAAAAAGAAAAAGAAATGTCTATTCTCCTTCCTCTACCCCCATATTGAACATTTTATGTGTGCACACACACATCCCCCCTCCTATAATCCTTCCTCATTCTCCTTTGCCCCACAAGGTTACCAGTTGAAATCCCACGCAAATTGAAGTTACTAGTGGTTCCTGTTGGTGGTGCCAGTCCAGTTTCTGGGGCACCAGTATCCACACATCACAAAACAATCACAGCTGACACTCAGTTAGAACCCTTGGTTGCAAACTCAACAGAGGCACCAAATACTGAACTCTAGAACCAGAGGTGGAACTTGAACACAAGAGGTGATTGCTCTCCATCAGGGTTAAGGCATATTGAAAGGGATTATGGAATGGAATGATCTGTGGATTAGGAGTTTACAGTGTGAATTTACCGTGGGACAAGTCATTTAACCTCTGTATCTAAGTTTCTCCGTGGATAAATTGGCAAGAATACTTGTTCGCCTCACAGGAATGTTTGTGAGGATTAGTTAATGTTGTACACTGCTTTGAAGACGGAAAGTACTATATATATAAGTATTACTTTGGTGTTCACATGCTGTACCTTTTCTGAAGATAGATGATTTCATTTCCAGCAGTCAATCAAGGGTACCTTTTACAACAGTATCTAATTCAGTTATGAAAAACAGATGAGAGAAAAAGTCATAAAAACGTCAAGATGCACAAGACTGATAATATTTAATACTTGCCCTCAAGTTAAAAATCAAATTAGAAAATGAGGCACAATTTAACTGAGAATGATTGGTGGGATTTGGGTACAATGGAATAAACTACCAGTGGAAGTGGTAGATTTCCCATCTCTTGTTGTCTTCGGATCAAGGCTGGATAACTTTCTGGAAGCTATGCTTTAGCCAAACACAAGTTATGCTTTAGTAAACCCAAGTTTAGGTAACGGGGGGTAATTGGTGAAATGTGTTATACAGGAGATTAGATTGCATGATCAAATGGTTCCTTCTGACTTTAAGTGTATAAATATTGTGGGGGAAGGGGGAATATATGAACTTGGTGGCTCAGATATAATCAAACCGAAAACATCCTGATAGCTAATGCAAAAAGAAAACCTGACTAGTAAGATTTTGTAAACCATAAATCAAACCCACGCTGGTTTGCTCCTTCCTCCCTCTCAAACAAAGGTGGGATTTGGATACAATGGAACCCAGAACTTATCCAACCTTGGGTTTGCAGTGAAAAAAGTGTCATCTGGCAAAACTGAAACATGAAAACTAATAGCCTCTTAAATCCCTCTCTAATCTCAATTACACTTTTTGTCTTGGCACCTCACCTTCCTCCGTCTGTTGCACTTGGAAAAGGGGAGTAATGTATGGGGGAGACAGGGTGTATGATTTTTTAAAGAAAAACAGGGTTACTTACCAGTAACTGTTGTTCTTCGAGATGTGTTGCTCATATCCATTCCATTTAGGTGAGTGCGCGCCCCGTGCACGAGCCTGCGGAAAACTTTTCTGCCCTAGCAACCCAGCGGTCGGTCTCGGCGCCCCCTGGAGTGGCGCGCGTATAGCGCGGTATATAGGACGCCACCGACCGCGCGGGTCCCCAGTCCCTTCTTTCTGCCGACTCCGACAGCGGGGATGGAGGGTGGGTTTGGAATGGATATGAGCAACACATCTCGAAGAACAACAGTTACTGGTAAGTAACCCTGTTTTCTCTCTTCGAGAGTTGCTCATATGCATTCCATTTAGGTGATTACATAGCCATACCGTTGGCGGCGGGAAGGAGTCAGTGGCGTGAAGCCCTTCTCAGCACGGCTCTGCCAACTGCTGCATCCTCTCTTGCTTGTTGCACGATGGCATAATGAGATGTGAAGGTATGGACCGATGACCAGGTTGCAGCTCTGCAGATATCCTGTAGGGGCACTCGTTCCAGGAAAGCCGCCGAGGTGGCTTGGGCCCTGGTAGAGTGCGCTGTAATCGGTCCCGGGAGTGGTACCTTCGCCATCTCGTAACAGGTGCGGATGCAGGTGGTGATCCAGGAGGAGATGCACTGGGTGGAGACAGGTGAGCCTTTCATGCGGTCCGCCACTGCGACGAAGAGCTGCGTGGACTTCCGGTTGCGGCTTAGTCCGGTCTATATAGAAGGCTAAGGCTCGCCTGACATCCAGTGAGTGCCATCTCCGCTCCTCCTCCGATCCGTGTGGTTTGGGAAAGAACACGGGGAGGAAAATATCCTGATTATAATGAAACTGGGACACCACCTTAGGGAGGAAGGCCGGGTGGGGTCTCAGTCGCACTTTATCTTTGAAAAATACTGTGTAAGGAGGGTCTGAGGTTAGGGCTCTTAGCTCGGAGACCCTCCTAGCCGATGTAATGGCTACGAGGAAGGCTACCTTCCATGATAGGACTAGAAGAGGGCATGTAGCCATAGGCTCAAAGGGGGGACCTGTGAGGATAGTGAGAACTAGGTTTAAGTCCCAGAGAGGCAGGGGATCACGAACTTGTGGGAAAAGCCTCTCTATTCCCTTGAGAAACCTGATGGACATCGGGTGGGAGAATATAGACCTCCCCTCCACTGGGCAATGGAAGGCCGAGATGGCCGCCAGATGCACTCTTAAGGAGGCCAGGGCAAGGCCCTGCATCTTTAGATGGAGGAGGTAGTCTAATATAGCCTGGATAGTTGAGTCCAGAGGCAAAATACCACGTGACTGTGCCCAGTAAGTGAAGCGTTTCCACTTTGCCCGATAAACCACCTGGGTGGAAGGTTTCCTGCTCCCCAGCAGGACGCTTTGGACTTGTGCGGAACAAGCCCTCTCTCCTTCTGTCAACCATGGAGCCTCCATGCCGTCAGGTGGAGGGAGTCCAAGTCTGGGTGGAGCAGGCGACCCTGTTCCTGGGAGAGGAGATCGTATCGTCTCGGGAGCGGGAGCGGTGCGGCGATGGAAAGGTCGAGCAGCATACTGTACCAGTGCTGTCTCGGCCATGCCGGTGCGATCAGGATGATGTCCGCTCTGTCCCTCTTGACTTTCAAGAGTACCCTGGGGAGCAGTGGGGTCGGTGGAAAAGCATAGAGAAGTGGCCCCGACCAGTCTATCAGGAACGCGTCCGAAATTGAGTTCTGTTCTCGCCCTCGCAGGGAGCAGAATAGTGGGCATTTCGCGTTCTGTCGCGTGGCAAAGAGGTCCAGATGGGGAACTCCCCACTTGCGGAAGAGAAACGCTGTAATCTCCCCATGAAGTGACCATTCGTGGCGGGGAAAAAACGACCTGCTGAGGCGGTCTGCCTCGTCGTTCCTCACCCCTGGTAGGTGAGATGCCACCAAGTGGAAGTCGTTTCTCACCGCAAGGTCCCATAGTTGTAGCGCCTCGCGACACAGGTTCGAGGAACGCGCCCCGCCTTGTCTGTTGATGTAAAACATCGTGGCGGTGTTGTCCGTAAGGACTTGTATCACCCGCCCCCTGAGAAAGCGGAGAAAAACCTTGCAAGCGAGAAGGACTGCTCGGAGTTCCCGAATGTTTATATGGAGCAGTCTGTCTTGCATTGACCACTGACCTTGAGTACTCAGGCTGTGGGTAATGTGAGCCCCCCACCCGATATCGGAGGCATCTGTGATCAATGTTACAGAGGGGATCAGGTCCGAGAATGGGACTCCTTCCATTACTTGTCTCTGGTCTGTCCACCAGTTCAGTGACGTTAGGACCTGGGGTGGGACGGTGACTACCCTGCCCAGAGAGTGTCTGGCTGGGGCATATACCGATGCTAACCAGCCCTGCAGAGGCCTGAGTCTGAGGCGAGCCAGCCTGACCACGTATGTGCATGCCGCCATGTGCCCCAACAGCTGCAGGCAGCGCCTGGCTGTTGTTGTAGGAAATGTCTGTAACTCGAGTATGATGGCAGTCATGGCTTGGAAGCGAGCTAGTGGAAGGAAGGCCCTGGCCTGTACTGCGTCTAGAGTGGCCCCAATAAATTCTATGCGCTGTACTGGGGTCAGCGTGGATTTCTGCTCGTTTATGAGCAGCCCCAGTCTGTTGCATGTCACGCACGTTAGGGCTAAACTGTTTGTTACATGGAGTCTGGATCTTCCCCGAAGTAACCAATCGTCCAGATAGGGGAAGATCTGGACCCCTTTGCGCCTCAGGTAGGCCGCCACCACCGCTATACACTTGGTGAAGACCCTGGGCGCTGAAGAAAGGCCAAAGGGGAGGGCTGTAAACTGGTAGTGGCCACCAGCTACCATAAACCGTAGGAAACGTCTGTGGCCAGGGAGGATAGACACGTGGAAATATGCGTCTTTCAAGTCGAGAGCGGCATACCAATCTCCAGGATCTAATGTGGGAATGATGGAGGCGAGGGAGACCATGTGGAACTTGAGCCGCCTGATGAACCTGTTGAGGCGGCGGAGGTCCAGAATGGGCCGGAGGCCCCCTTTGCCTTGGGAATAAGGAAATACCGGGAATAAAACCCCCTGCCCCTTTCCATAGGTGGGACTTCCTCTACTGCCCCTAGGCGGAGCAGGGAGCGGACCTCCTGAAGGAGGAGTTGCTCGTGAGAGGGGTCCCTGAAGAGGGACGGGGTAGGGGGAGAGTCCGGTGGGAAGGCCGAGAGCTGTAAGGCGTAACCCCTCCGCACCACACTTAACACCCAGCGGTCCGAGGTTATGCCCCGCCACTCTCGGAGGAAGGGGCGAAGCCTGTCTTTGAAGGGTAAGGGAAGATCCTGGTCGACCACGGGGCCGTTGGAATGGTAAAGTTGCCGCTCCCGAGCGTCTCGTCAAAAGGGGCGCTTGCCATTCTTGCGCGGGCCTGATTGGGAGCCCTTGGCTGGCCCGGAGCAGTTCCGGCGGTTGTTCTGCCGGAAACGGTCCCCGGTCCTCCTAGGTTGGGTCTGGCGGGGGGCAGTCTAGGAGCGGCTTGCTGCTGCCTCTGGGGCTGTTGTTTGCCCTGGCGCCTCGTCGCTTGCGGTACATACAACCCCAACGATCTCAAGGTGGCCCTAGAGTCTTTTAGGGCATGCAGTTTACTGTCCGTCTTGTCTGAGAACAGGCCCGTGCCCTCAAAGGGGAGATCTTGGATGGCCTGTTGCACCTCGTTCGAGAGGCCAGAGGACTGCAGCCAGGACGACCGGCGCATCACTATGCCGGATGCCATGGCCCGGCCTGCCGCATCGGTCGCATCACTGGCAGACTGCAGTGTAGCGCCCCCCACCGTTGACCCTTCCTGAAGCACCGTGGTAAAGTCCAGTGCAAGATCTGGAGGAAGGGCCGACGTAAACCGCTGGAGCGAAGCCCAAAGGTTCAAATTATAGCGCCCCAAAAGTGCCTGGTGGTTTGCTATGCGGAGCTGAAGAGCAGCGGTCGAGTACACTTTTCTCCCAAAGAGGTCTAATTTTTTATATTCCTTATTTTTGGGAGTATTGGCCTGGGCACCCTGCCGCTCCCTCTGATTCACGGCGTCTACCACTAACGTGCCCGGGGCTGGATGGTTGTAAAGGTACTCGAAACCTTGCTGCGGCACATAGTATTTCCGCTCCGCAGTTTTTGACGTTGGAGCCACCGAGGCCGGAGTCTCCCAGATGGGCCTGACCAGTTTCAGTACTCGGTCGTGTACTGGGAGCGCAACTCTAGACGGGCCTGCAGAGGCCGGGATACCAAAAATGGGGTCCTCCTCCTCCGAGAGCTCCTTAAGGTCTATGTTAAGGTTCTCCGCCAGCCTCTTAAGGAGTTCCTGATGCGCCTTAAAATCAGGCAAGGGGGTCCTCTGATCCCTGGACGTTGTATCAGGGGGGGAAGAGGAGGAGGACTGCAACAGTGGACCCGTGGAGGGCCCTTCCATAGGGTCGGAATCATACTCCGACGACTGTTCTTCCGCTTGCGGGCGCTCCTCCTGCGGTCCTCCCTGGGGTGGGGGAGGGGGCTGCGGTTTTGAGGAGGAGGGGAGTGACCCTGTCCCCTGAATTGTCTGAGGCGGCCAAGGTCCCCAATAAGGCCACTGCCAAGGGCCTTGCCCCCATGTCGGTACCGGGCCCGGTACCGGGTAAGGTGGCATGGGTGGGTGAGCCGGGCTCGGAGATCTCCGGCTCTTTTTGCGTTGCCCCTTAGATGGAGAGGGGCTACGCGCTGAAGGGGAGCGGTGGTGGTGCTTGCTGCGTCGGGGAGACGGAGAGTTGCTGGAGGAAGAGGAGTACCTCCGTGATTTATATCGGCGTTTGCCGGTGTGGCCCCTAGGGCTTCTCGAGCGTCGTCTCTCCGTAGTAAACTGCGGTACCGGCGAGGTGTCCGGTGCCGAGGCGCCCGGTGCCGGGGCTCGCTTGGGGCTACGGGAGCGAGACCGGGAAACGTCCCGGTGCCAATGATGGTGCACCGGGCTACGAGAGAAGGGCCTTTGATGGTACCGCCCTTCCCTCGGTACCGAGGCCTCGGAACGCCGTTGGTGCGGCGCATCCTTTCTCGGTGCCGGACGATGTGTCGGAGAGCAAGTTGGCGACCTCGGTCTATCTCGGTACCTTATAATGTCTTTCGGTACCGGGGATCAGGAACGGTGGTAGTGCCCTGATGCCTTCGAGCGTACCGGGATAGCTGATACGTGTCGGTACCGCTCTCGTACCCTCGGTGCCAGAGGGTGATGTGGGCTCGAAGTAGGGGCATCGCGTGACGAACGGCGGGACGGGCTCGGAGTTCGGGAATGCAAACGGGCCCTGAGTGGTGGGGTGTCCCGTTGCCTCTCTCCGCGTATTGCCGGGGAACGGGACCGGTGCCGTGTATGGGGCACCGGGATCCGCACCTGACTGCATTCAGATGATCGGGGACGATCTGCAGTCTTTGTCGGCACCGGAGCCGGTGAAGGGCGGTGCCGAGAGCCCGAGGACGAACAGGAGCGGTGTCGTGGCTCTGACGTCCGGGTCTTTTCCCGCCGTGTTGAGCGGTGCCGGGGCTCCGAAGTTCTTGTATGTGACGCGGAGCTCTCCCGGGAACCTCCAGAGCACCCACGGTGCCGTGCCTTGGAGGAGCTCGACGACGCACGGTCGGAGCTGGGGGGAGGATGTTGCTCTCCCTCTCCCCGACCGTCTGGGGGGAGACACCGAGTCCTGTCTCGACCTCCCACCGGAGTAGCCCAGCGCGGGCTTACCCCGAGACGCTGTCCCCGATGCCCTCGGCCGAGGGGGGGACGGAGGCATGGGCAAGGCCATGAGGGCTCGTGCCGCGGTGAACGCCTCGGGCGTCGACGGCCCTTGCAGAGGCGCTCCCCCACGCCCCGGGGTCGGGGGAGGCTCTCTACGAGGAGATGCCGGTGCCGGGACGATTTCAACGGCACGTGGCTGGGGCATCTCCTGCATCACCCCCTGCTGTGCTGGTCGCAGGGGGGAGTCCATAGATACAGCCGTTGGCCGTTTTTTCTTCTTCGGTGCCGTCTTGGGCGGTACCGATGGTGTTGCGGTCGGTGCCGGTGGTGCACTGCGCACCGACGAGACGCTCGGTGCCGCGGGTGATCTGGACGGCTCCGAGTCGGGACGAAGTGCCGTCTCCATCAAGATCGCCCGGAGGTGAGCGTCTCTATCTTTTTGAGTGCGGGGTTTGAATGCCTTGCATATGCGACACTTGTCCTTGCGGTGTTGTTCTCCTAGGCACCGAAGGCAGCGATCATGGGGGTCGATGACAGAGAACACCTTCCTGCAAGCCGCACAAGATTTAAACCCGGTGGAGCCCGGCATGGCTCCTAAGGGAGCCCCTAAGGGCTAACTATTTACACTATCTTAATATCTACACTAACTATGTACTATAAAATAACAAAGAACTTATCTACAATATAATGGTAGGTTGCTACTTGCTGAAAGGCAAGGGGCAGACGTTCCACTGACCGTCACGGGCAGAAAGAAGGAACTGGGGACCCGCGCAGTCGGTGGCGTCCTATATACCGCGCTATACGCACGCCACTCCAGGGGGCGCCGAGACCGACCGCTGGGTTGCTAGGGCAGAAAAGTTTTCCGCAGGCTCGTGCACGGGGCGCGCACTCACCTAAATGGAATGCATATGAGCAACTCTCGAAGAGAGAACCTGATGGAGTTAGATGCTCACTTTCCACTAAAATGGAATGGTAGTTGGGTGCCAAACTTCCTAAGGCTCTTTTGAAAATGCTAGCCAGTGTAATCTAGGAGTATGATAATGCATAAACCGCTGCAGCTGTGCCACTGTAACACTTCAGAGAAGCCACTACCTATGCTGATGGGAGAGGTTCTCCCATCAGTGTAGGTACTTCACCTCCCCAAGAGGTGGTAGCTAGGTTGATGGGAGAATTCTTCCATCGATCTAGTGCTGCCTACAGTGGGGGGAGGGGGGAAGGATAGGTTGGTTTAACTGTGTTGCTCAGAGATGTGGGTTTTTCACACCTCTGAGCAAGTTGTTCTGACCTAATTTCCTACTGAAGACCATGCGTAGGGCAGGTCTTTTGAGTCCTCATTTCATCTAGGTTTAAAAATAAAACAGGCAAATATATACGTTGGAATTAGCTAGGCCAACTACTTAACAAGCTTGAGTTCTGACTGCTCAGAGTTCCTTGAATACATCTAAATCATAATTGTAACTAATTATTTTAACTCATCTGAAAGAAACCATCTTCAATTCCTGATGATGATTACTCATCTTAAAATAGATGACAGGAAAAAACTGTAGAAACACAAGTGATTTAGGAACCTGAATGTAATTAGTGGGATTTAGGATCTTTAGTCTCTCTTGAAAATGGGATTTATGAGCCTAAGTTACTTAGATGATTTTTGAAAATTTTATCTCACAGCTAATCTCTACAGATATAAAAAATAAGAATAGTTAGAGAGAAGATAGTTTTGAGAAACTGATAGGCACAATTAAAAATCTGGGAATTGTATACTGATCTTTCATATAAGGCAAGTCATATCTGTTGTGGTGATGTTAGCATCTAGTTTTGCACAGTTTTGCTTAATTCAGTTTTGTCATTGAAATCACATGCTTATCTTGGCTTTGCTCTTAGTTGAGTTTATCGTTGCCAAGGGAGAGCTTTTGTAGAACCATTCAACAGTTTTACAGTAGCTATGGAATTTCACCATCTGTCCGCCCCTTGGACTGTTGAGTGGTCTTTGTGAGGCACAGAAAAGTAGAGAGAGAAATTTTACTAAAAGTAAAAGTAAGAAAGAACTATTCACAGATTTTCTGTAGATAATGACCAACACATATCTTCAAAAACCAGTTCAACTAAAGTGGCTGTACTAAGATCAGAGGAGATATAAAACTGAATGATCATTAATCATCCATGGTCATTTTTCCAAGACTATAGTAACCAGGTCAAATTTCAATTCTGGTAATTATGTTCTGCCTACATAAAATTATACCTGTAATTCCATTTGGAATTATCTCCCTGAAATTCTTAATTCCTGTTCTAAAATGTGTGTTTTAAACTGTTAAAACAATTGTTATCCTTCTTTCAAAAGTGATCGAAGTGATTTGAACTGCAGGATTGGCCCCTAATTTGTATATTAGGCCTGACCCCGCACATATTTATTAAGCATATGAGTAACTCTCAACAGAACTGCTCATGTGAGTAAAGTTACCTATGTGTTTCAGTGCTGGAAAGATCAGGTTTTTAGTTACAGATATAAAGTACATCCTTGTGGAGGAAAGAAACACATACAATTATTGAAGATACGATTTGGTCACAAAGGTCACGGATTCCATGACTAACAGATGTCTTTGAGTTCTTCGGTTTCAGCCTTGGGAAGCAGGGCTCAGGGAAGGAGCGCCACCTCCATCCCTTGACTCGCCCTCAGCAGCCCACCCAGTTTGTAGGTCAGTCAGCATCAACACCTCTGTGCCCAGCAGAGATTTGTGGTTGTCATGACCATATCAATTTTAAACATTTTTACCTGGACTATTCTATGAATTTTGCCTAATTTTATCGTGACATAATCGTAACCATAACATTTATTATTATACAGCTTCATGTAACACAGCCACTTCTGGAACATTTGAGTCAAGACCATTGTTATTTGGTACATGCCACTCTTTAAAAAGGTTATCTTGCACAAACAATCCCTCTAGTTAGTTTTATTAAATTAAATTAAATTCTAATTACATTGCTTCTGAACAATTACAGAGAATTGTTCTTTTCTAAATTGATTTGAATTTAAGTCATGAAATGTCATATCTTCAAGGAGAAAACATGAATAAAAATATTCACTTCTATAGCACTTTATGGCTGAAATTTTCAAAGCCATCTAAGTTAGCTGTAATAGGAATTGGGCATTGTGACAAAGTGACTCACCAGCTGTTGTGCTGTCTTGTGGCTGGGTGTATTGTTATATATTTTTTCTTCTCTATAGCCACACTGACCAGTCATTCAGGTCCTTATGTGGTCTCCATTTTGTGACTAGTTCCTCCAGCCAGGTCACATTTAGTCTCACCCTTTTTGGGGTAAACCAGAGTTCAGCTCAACAATAGTTCCATGACCTCAGGTCATGTCATCAGCCTGAATCCAGGCCCGATAGTCCTTTCACCCCATTTGTCTGGGATCTGAACCTGGTTTCCCTCAGTGGAGATTGTAGGGGAACCCAGTCCCTCTCTCTACCTTGGGTTGAATCCCAGGGACCCTGTAGCCAACAGTTATCTGTATCAGTCTGTATCATCAGATATCTTGCTTTTCCCTTGGACTACTTCCAGTGTTAGCCTGCTTTCTCCTCATTGCATTGTTGGTAAGGGTCTGCCCTGGGTTAGGCCCCTGGTCCCAGTTCCCAATGTGACAAAGGAAAGAAATTTAAACTAACAAATAAAGACTGGCACCAGCCTTTCTATCCCACAAGGATCCTTTGCCATCTGTGCTCCCACTCCACACCACAAGAGACCAAATGTAGCTTGTCTCTCGGGTAGCTGAAGATGCAAATTTTGTCTCCTTCCGAGGGCTGGCCCTGCTGAACTGGGCTTCTCCCTTTTTAAGGCTCTTCCTTCAAGTCTCAGGATTTCACCCACAATTTTGACTGTTAGAATGAAAATCAAAGTTTAGATCTTCCTAACACATATTACAAGTACTACAGTTTCTGGTCTTGTTGCTCAGTGAAGATCAACAATTCTCAATGCCTCTGAAAAACAAAAATTGATGAAGAGAAAAATTAAGGGTGGATAATCAAATAATTCCAGGGTTCTGGCTAATTCTACCATAGCCATCTAATAATGTAGGATTATCCTGGTTAATTCAGAGCATCATACATAGAAATTGTACACTATTTCCTTGAAAAATATTGATTCAAGGTTTTGATTAACTAGGAGTGGAGGATCTATTCTCCCCTTAGTTCAGGCACATAACTTTCATCATCAACCTGAGTTACTCTTGCAAACACAAGAACATTGCTAAGAATTGTTAGCCATCTTTGTTCAGTGTTGCCCTCTTAAAAGATTTTCTGCAATCTCAACACAAAACCTATTCCCCATACCTTTCTCCACGACATAAGTTGTTTAGTGGGAACCAAGTCTTCTAATTTCTTGTTCCAAAAATATTTGAACAACTTCAACATTATATTATTTTACTAGGATGGAAGAGACACCAGAATTGCAACGTAGATCATCAGAGTCTAAATTTGGAAAGCTTTTTTCCTGTTATTCTTAATATATTTGAGTTTGGCTAATCAAGATTAGAGTAAGGTAATCACAGTAGACAAGAAACAGAAAGATGTATAGTTGAGTTATAAATGATATGCTAAATTTTCCATTAATACTTCCAGAAGTCTGACTTGTGTTGTCTTCTTGGAAGTGAAGTGTTTTAATTCCACAAGCTCTCTCATAATGCATCTCACCTTCCCTAAGTTCTTTAAGACCAGATGTCAAATTCTGCCCTTAGGTCCACTTGTGGAAACCTAAAGTCAAACAGATTACAAAGGTTTAACTGAGGACTGAATTTGACTCAGTAGGATTGATTTATTTCTTAGTCACTCACAGCCCATAAAATCAGGAGCAGTTCCACTGAAAAATACTTTTTTTTCATCACAGAATAACTGGAATAAAATATTAACTTCAGGAGGCCAATCCTATAAATGTTCTGTACACAGTGTGCCTTTGGGATTATGCTTTGGATCACTTATTTGAACTACTTGTCCAAACTAAGTAGTCTGCTAATAGTATAAAATATGTTTTCCTGTAGCTGTGTCTAACTTTTCATTCTGTTTGATATTTGTTCATATCTAATCTCCCACAAGGCTAGATTGTTTCCCAGGATTTCCTTCCAGATCACCCTTGAGAGAACTCTGAAATACTGATCTCTCATTTTCTGGGATATGCGATACACATTTTTATCTTGAAAATTTAAATGTTCCTTGCAGAAGTTGAACACAAAATACCATAAGAGATATAACATACTGCAGCAAACTAAACAATTGCTTTTCGGATGACAACTTAACACCATATTGTAACTTACTTTAATACACTGAGTTTCAAGAACTGTATAAGAAAACCTTTCTAACAATGTAATTACAAAGCAACACATCACCAATGACAGTTATCTATATGACAATTCAAGTGGCAGTTTCCTAATATGAAGAAGGATCTTAACATAATCTTTTTATAGTGTTCATATAATAAATCTTCAACAAGAGACTCTGCCCTTGAAGAACTCTTTAAAATAAAATGTTAGTACGGAAACAAAAACTAGGGTAAATATTCAAGACCCAGGTACTATGCAGGTAAGAACTTTATATAATATAAATATATGTTCTACTGTACTAGAAAGCTTAGCTAATATAGAAGTATTGTTACCTTTGGAGTTGTAAAATTGAACTCTGAAGGAAAGTTAGAAAACATACAACTGAGTTTAACAAGAACTTAACAGAACATGAGAGAAATGAAATTGCATGAGCTTTCACAGGGAATCAAATGACAGCCACTCAAAAAACTACATAAAAGCTTTTCATCATCAGAACAAGTTTTCATCAGCTGATTGTACTCTAAGGAATTACATTTACTAGCATCTTCTGAACATATACTTTTTAGAGACTAACCATTTCTTGAGAGATTCTAAAAGTATCTGATATTGCAATTATGTTGGACTCTGAAATGAAGGATGATGGGATTCTGAAAGACTCCATCGACCAGAAATGTGTACAGGGAAGGGAGGGAATTGAGGAATGGATTCACTTTGGACTGAGTGGACTTGTAGGCTCTCAGGTTTTACATTGTTTTGTTTTTGAATGCAGTTATGTAACAACAAAAATTCTACATTTATAAGTTGCACCTTCACGATACAGAGATGGCATTGCAGTACTTTTATGAGGTCACTTGAAAAATACTATTTCTTTTGTTTATCCTTTTTACAGTGCAAATATTTGTAATAAAAATAATAATAATATAAAGCGAGCATGGTACAGTTTGATTCTGTGTTGTAATGGGAATCAATATAGTTGAAAATGTAGAAAAACATCCACAAATATTTATAATAAATTTAAATTGTTATTCTATTGTTGTTTAACAGTGCAATTAAAACTGCAATTAACCACAATTCATTTTTTAAATTGAGTTAATTTGTTTTGAGTAAATCGATTGAGTTAACTGCGATTGACAGCCCTAAAATAAATTGAAAGAACCCCAACACATACATCACATTGCTATAAGTATTGTTTAAAAAGGGGATCCAAAGAAAACGTCAGACATAAGAAAAGTTTTGGGTGAGTGGTACTTTTGCAAACCATCAGCACTAACCTTATATTTTTTCCACACAAAAAACTGCCAGGGAATATTTAAGCAGCTCATAAAATTGATCTTCTAACTCCAAACACAGACTTTTTAAGAGACCCTTTTCACCCGTTAAAACAGAAATCCTGGCACGGTCTTACCTATTATGATTCCACCCCACAATAAAAACACTGGGCTTTAAACAAACAAACACATAATTACCTCTCCATTCATTATCATAAATATTTACAAAAGACATTGTACAATGTAGAATAGTGTGAAATCAGCAGGTCTGGCAAACGGTTTTGCAAATAGAAAGGATTCAAGAAAGGAGCTAACAGACACACATACTGTACAAGTTACTGATTATAAAGGGCTCAGCAAATTAGCTGAACAAAACTAGTTCCACAATAGGTTTGCCTGTAAGGTAAAAAAAAAATTTTCAGGAGTAATCTGGGAGGAATCCCAAAACAGTGATTTGATTATGCATGGTAATATTGTCTCTTGTAAGATTTAATACTCTTGTTCGTGCACGGCAGCATTTGGACTCTTCTTTCAACAATTTGGTTTTAAACTTTGTTTTCCATTTCTCTGGATTACATACAGAATTGTTTTAATTAGAATTTATTTTAACTTTAATGTTCAACCAGCAAATACAGAAAAAGGAAAACAAACAGTTATGTTTCATAGCTTTCCATACAATTAAAATAACAAAATTAGAATCCATCTTTCAGAAACAACTATAAAAATTGAATTCTATTCTGAGAAAGAGTCCTGTTCCTTCTGTGTTCCTTCTTATCAAGGACCAAATTCAGCTCTAGTAGTAAAATTACCCAGATGTTATTGTCCCCGTGGTGGATAATGTATACATTCCAGATATCTCAGTAATTTTCTCTAATGTCTGTAAGATAGACAGCTGTTCCAGTTAAGTATAGGAGTCAATGCATCACAAAAGATTGTATTATCCCACCCTTTGAGTCACGTTCTTGTAAAACAGACGAAGTGTGACACCTAGTGGTTATTTAGCGTAATTACAGATTTAGTTCTTTTTCTTGAAATATTCTAGAAAATTTTCTATACACCATTCTACACTCTTATCTAGATGAATCTGAAGGCTGCTGAGTATCAACCATCACCTTTATTGTTAGGCACATGTGTACATCACCTGCAATCTCCTTCATTAAAATATTTTAAAATATTCATAGTTTTACATTTAGATGCCATACTGCTTACAAACTGTACCTGTGTTTTCAAATCGTAAAGAATATACTAAAACAAAAAGGTCTACACACGTCAAACATTTTCTTTCAATGCTTTTCATTTCATGAATTTGGAGGGGAAGTGTATATGGCATAATCCTTTGACTCACTCATTTATCTGCACATACAATGTATGAGGAAAGACATTCATATCTGGATACTAACATTTTTTAATACAACACATTAAGGATGCTGCACTCAAGGGTGATCTGTCATAACTGGATCACGTTTTGCAAGTAGATTATAAAATTAGAAATAAGAATCCTATATGCAGCAATTATATATTAAAGGATTGTAGTAGCACAAAAAGTATTTGTGGCTAGTATTGAGTAATAGAAAAAACTCTTTTGATTTCTCCAAAGTACAAGAACTATAAAAGGTATTATATAATTTAAGCATCCTTTCCACAATTTTACATATTCCTATATTGTCCAAACCTTCTATCGACACTATATCTCCTAGTGGAATATTCCTATATTGTCCTAACCTTCTATCGACACTATATCTCCTAGTGGAATATTTTGTGAAGGTGCATAATTTAAATGTGGCTCCAGCAGTCTCAATTAATAGATAAAGACCAGGATTATTTCAAAAGTGGCTAGTGATTTTAGATGCCTCCAATTTTTAGGCCCCCAAAATCATTGGGCAAAGCTTACAAAATTGTCTTTATATAAGACATTAAACAGGAAAAGGCCATTAAGGTCCAACATACTTTACCATTTCTGACTTGTCTCAATCCCACTTTATTACTTTTTTAAATCTCCAACTCCTCAATTCTCACTTTACTCTAGATATAAGATTATATTAACTAATTTTATATTCTCTTTCTTTAAATAGCTATGCTCTATAACTGTGGTTTTCAATCCCTGGGGGTCTGCAGACTATGTCTAAGGGTTCTATGAAAGGTTGTTGTTACCATAGAACAGTAGTTTTCAACCTCTGGCCGTGGTCCCTGGGGTCCGCAGACTATGTCTAAGATTTCCAGAATATTTTTAGGGATCCACAAATGAAAATAGGTTGAAAACCACTGCTCTATACCGTAGTTCCAAGGCAATGATATCCCTCAAACTGTAGCGACCAAATTGTTTTATTACAGTTACAATATTACTACTTTGGTTTTGTGTTCTGTCCCTCTACTAATATATAAAAAACACTTTGTATTAATTATACTATTTTTGTTTCTCTCCCTCGCCCCTGGTCACATTTGTGCTCTGGGACAATGTTTAATATTACTTGTTCAGAACTCTCAAATCCTTTTCCTGGTCAGCATACTGAATAATTTAACAGAAGTCCTATAACTTGATTTATTGCTCCCAGACTACTGATTTTTGTTTTGCGTTTGCTTGACTACAAAAATTGCACACAATATTTCTGAACAGGGCAAAGAACTGTAAACCACAATGTCTTTTAGTACTATAGGACTTGAATTTACAATTTTGCAATGTGGAAACCATATTTTCAATAAAAGCTCATAGGTACAAAATAAGTATGTCTCAAATTGCGCAAATAGAGTATGTCCTACAGAAGTGACAGGGATAAATAATATTCTTATTCACCCAACTCTTAAAAGAAAATTACAAAAAGTTTTTTTAAGTAGTAAAACATTCTGATGAAAACAGTTATTTCTATACATTGTACAGTATCTTTGAGTTAAAGTTTTTTAGCAAAAATGTAACCACATGTTGTAAGCATTCCAGTTACATATGGATCCATAATAAAATTTTGAGGTTCCGTCATGAAAAAATATCACATTTTTTCCAATGTGCAGAACAAGCCATCTCTCTATGAACAAGGTATAAAAAGTCTTAGCAAATATATAGATAGTAAATATGAATTAAAATAGAACCTTAAAAATTACTAATACAGTAGTTGAGGATGTGCAGTTGTTGTGCATTAAAGAATTTTACATTCTTCTCATTTGTATTCAAAAGAACCACTAGTGAGTCCATTGTATATCACTGAGTTCTGTTGGATCCCCAAGGCCTCCTTCAGCTTCCAAGTAATTCATGAGAGAAGCTATGGCAGTGTCATCATTTTCACATATTGCATCAAAATCCAACTGACAACTGTCACCTAGAAAATAATTAAACAACATTACTTATGCAACACAAAAACTTACAGAATAGGATAACTTAAAAAAACCACAACTTTTAAAACAGCAGCTTTCCTTGAGGACAAGGGGCACTTTACATTTTAACATGTTCAAAGATGGTTAAATTGAAGCAAGTTTTGGATTCAGAAGAGACTCTTTCAGTTCTCACTTTCAATGTTTATACAACCAAATTATTCAAAGTTGTTTGCTTGATTCTGTGACTAAATTTATACCACTCCAGAGCCACACCCTAAACTTCATGCTAATAAAAAGACAAACTTCAATCTATGCCAGTTAATTGGCAAACTTCATGCCACACCATTTAAGTAGAAAACTTTATTCCATTTCATGCCACTTAAGTGGGAAGCTCACCTGTCTCAGCTCACAAAAGAAGAGGTGATCAATTTTTTTCTAATTAAAAGTTTGTTTTTAAAATGGCCTTATTTTAAACAATAAAAATTTCATAAGACATTGTTGCTTTTAGATTTTTTTCATTGCTTTCCACATTTTTATTTTAAAACATTCCAGAATTTTTATTTACCAAAATCCGAGTTTTTGATAGAAAAAAGATTTCAGTATAAAAGAAAAATGTTCAGACCTTACAAGTCTGAAAGACCCTCAAAAGTTTCAGACCCTACTAAATGGAAACAACTTCAAAATTCCAACCTGTTTTGCAAAATGTTATGTTTCAATCAGTTCTCTATATGTAAGCATTCATACTTTACATAGGTCTGCACAGCATGGCAGATTATATTCAGTTCCCTTAAGCCTGCATGGCTAGCCCTCCACAGCTACTATTTCTGAGGCAAGAACTGCAAAGCAGCCAATTTGTGAGTCTTGGAGAGCAAGAAACAGTGAACTTCTGCTCCAAGCTCCCACAGTTATCATAGGGTGTAAGTGAGCATCTATCCCCAGATTTTTGCTGTAGATATACTTTGGTCACGTTTCTGTTTTGAATGATTCCCTGCACTTAAATAGGAACCCTGATAATCTGTCAAAATTGGTAGACTTTTTGGGCACACCCACTATACACAACATTGTTCTGCTGAAGTTGCAACCATTAACAGAGTTTTCTTTAAAGAATAAGCCATGAACTGTAGTAAAAGAGCTCTTACTGAGGAGAGGCTCATTGTTTGGGAATGAAACAGTGTCCTGATTTTGCCCCAAAGTCTCCAAGTCCTCTGTTTCTGAAGGACATAATTGAATTAACTCTTTAGTTGGCACCTGAAAGCACACACACACACAAAAATTGAAAATAATGAAGTTAAGTAATAAATTGATTAAAACCACTCTACAAATCAATGAATTTCTCTGAGTCTAAAACTATCAAGGCTCATATTTTTCACTTCATATACAATAATCTCTACAAATTTACTGTAACAACAAAAACATATTTTAATGAAAATACATTCTAGCGTTTAAAAGATTTGAGTTTCTGTATGTGCACTAAGCTATTTGGAATGTGAAAATTTGTTATATTTTAAATCTTGTTTTCAGCACATGAAGAGTTAAAATTATTTTAAATGATTTTTAGTGCTTCCAAAAAGTGCTAGGTTGACAGCACTGGAAACTGAAGTCCTTTCACCACCACGATAACAGAGCAAGTTCTACCACACTGGTTTGGCAGTAAATCACTTTTCCTTTAGAGGACTGTCCCTAGGGGTCAGGGACTGTGATAGCTCTGCCACTGGGGCCGCTGAAGCATTTTCCCACAGACAAATGAAAAGAGTCACAGTAAAATAAGTTTGTCTTCATCCCTAGTCCATGCACCGTTCAGATCTGTAATTTAAACAAAGCAGCTCTCTCAGCGCTCTGTAATCTTGGATTCTATTGTGCACATTACAGTAGGGAGAGGGAAAACAACAAGATTTCACAGAAGTAACCAGGAACAACACTGATAGAGATACATTCAACACAATACATAGTTGAAGTGCTGGGGAGTGCTTCTGTGACCTGAAGCTGCAATAATTAGAGGGTGGCTCAATATCTATGAGCCAATCAGTTCTTAGAACAGACCTGAAGTAATTGAAGGAGGAGCCACAACTTGACCATAGTGACTCCATCTTAGTTATTTTATTTTAGCCTTCCCTCTTAGCTCTTGAAACAGCAGGGCCCCTCTGTGTCAGAATGCTTGTCTGTGTCAGGGTCATGGAAAGTTTCCCAGAGAGGCAAGAAGATAGTTCCGACTGGTTTCTGCTAGTTATGTAACCCTGAGAGATAAACCAGGCACCCATGCTAGATAAGGTTAAGCTAGTTGTCAATATATTTTATGAATATGTATACCTGTATAATTAGATGGTGTAGAAATGTAAGCCAATAAGTGTTTGTATAAGAATTGAGTGTACCTATAAAAAGTAAGAATTTATGCATATGTAATTCCTTTGTCTATGTTATTATAAATATGGAAAGAACGTAAACTTCAGGGTCTCTCGCTACCCACTGGTTGGGAAGCGTCTGACCTCTGCAGAAATAAATTCTGGAGACTGTTCACGAGACCTGCTTGGCTCTTTTTATCCGGTGCAGGGAAACGAACCTCCTGAAATATTTTTCATCATAATGCATGGGTGGAATGGATATCAGGTATAAAAGAGGGAGCAAGGGGAAAAAAAGTCTATTAGTGTAGCACAATGATGTCAGAAGAAGATCAGAATCAGAGAAGAAAAGCTTTGTATAAACAGAAAAACAGCGACTGGATTCACAACAATGTTGCTGAAGGGAACGAAGTAAGTGATTGGGAGTATGGTGTACATTTCTATCAGTAATGGCAGTACTGTACAAAGATTAATTCTTTATGCACACCCCACCACCATGCTGTGACATCAGTCAATACCACTCTTGGATTAGATAGAGGGGTAGAGAGTGATAAAATATGCTTCTTCTCTAACCCCTTTAAAAAAAAAAAGATTTAAAATTCAGAGGGCACACCTCAATGGATTTATTGCAAAGCAATTATAAGAGGGGTGAAAGGTATCTCTGAGAAAGGTCATAAGACCCAGACACTTATCTTCAAATTGCTGGATTGAATTCAGCCTAGGTGAATATTTTATAACCATCTGTTAGCTCTTGTGTGGTGGTTTCAATTCATTTCCAAGTTTAAAGGGATCCACATCACAAAAAAACACCCTCCCCACATCTGGAACATTTTTGTAGCCCCAGCAGAGGCCACCCAAGGACTGAACAATCTTCTTAGCCCTGATGAACAGTTCCTCAAGGCTTGAACTGAGACACACTGATAATGTAGTGAAGATAAGTTTGTACTCTTGCTGCCTGTGTCATATCTCTTTTGTGACACAAAACTGTCAGACGCCATGCACTGACACTAATTTACACACAAAAATCAGTTAAGGTAGATCAAACATAGGCTTTGAACTATTTGATAGTGACCTTTCATTGAAAGTTCTTAGAGTCAATAATATATGATATACTTACATTGCTGCATTTTAGAGTTAAAGTTGGAGAAGATTTCCTCATAAGATCAGATGGACTTAACTCACCAATAGATGGAGAATGATGTAACCTAAAATATAATATTTATATGCATGTTGTACAATACATTCACTGTTGAGTATGAACTCCAATCCCTTCCCATTTAAAATGAGAAACTTATTTAGTCAGAGAGCATAGCATTACCCTCCAAAAAAACATAGGTAATAAGGTATTTGAGACTTCAGCCAACACTGCTTTGTCAAAAGTGAAGATTAAATTCTGCCACAGAGGCACATTCTTCCTGCTCCAAATTTTGGTAAAGAAAGAGAACCTGTGGGTCATTGAGACCCAAGTTGATAATTAAGAGAACCTGTGGGTCATTGAGACCCAAGTTGATAATTAAGAGAACCTGTGGGTCATTGAGACCCAAGTTGATAATTAAGAGAACCTGTGGGTCATTGAGACCCAAGCTGATAATTAAGAGAACCTGTGGGTCATTGAGACCCAAGTTGATAATTAGTAGAACACATTTTTGCTTTTTCTCAATCATCAAAATTAACAGATTTCAGGAAAAACAGTCATGAACACCTCAGTGCAAAACTACTCGCTCTGGAGCATGTAGTCTCTAAATATCAGAATACAGCTGTTCGGAAATATTTGGTATACTGTATAGCAAGGATGGGAGCAAAAAAGAAAAAAAAGGGTGTACCTTCCACATACCCTCTTGGTATTTGCTTTTACTTCTAATGTTCTTTCATGCAGTTCTATCCTTTTCTTAAATTCTGGCTAGAAAATGAAGGTTACCCATCGGTAACCAGAGTTCTTCGAGATGGACTCTGCACATTCCACTCATGAGAGCCATAATGATGCAGCACTGATAGTAGAACCTTCTTCCAGCAGTGCCTGGTGGAGCACTTTTATGCCCTCTCCTGCGCCTCCCCTCACTCTTCCTGAACATTCTGAGAGCAGAGTTATAAAAGGGAGGCATGGAGCTCCAGCAGCCTCAGTTCTTATCACCGCCTACCCAGGTTCAAAGTTGCAATTAACACTGAGGAAAAGGGGAAGGTGGGCAGGGAGTGTGAATGTGCAGAGTCCATTTAGAAGGGGACCAGTTACAGGTGAGTAATCTTCATTTCTTGGAGTGGCCTTTACACATTCTTCATAGGATAGTTTGACAAATAGTAGAACAGTCTCTAGAGAGTGAGGTGCCAAGTTCTAATTGAATTATTATTGTAATAGTGCCTTACCAAATTGAGCATTGACCAGATCCAGAGAGCAGTGCTTTGTGAAAGCATGAGTAAAGCTTCAAGTTGCAGTTCTGCTCATTTCTAAAAACTGGGACATGCCATGAGGCATGCCATGAAAGCCACTTTTGCCCTCTGGAATGTGATCTAAACTACACTGGGAGAGAAAGAGATTTGCTTGCAGCTTTCCTCTATAACAAAACTAACCCATTTAGAGATAAATGCTGAGATGAACTTGCCTGTCCTTTATTATCACTATCCCCAAATGAAATTAAAATCTTTGGTGACTTTCTAAATTCCTGAGATCCGTTTAAGTAGAAGGCTAATGCCCTCCTGGCATCCAAAGCATGCAGTTTCACCACATCTGGATGTGACCAAGGTCAGGACGGACTGATGGAGGTGTGTAGAAGAGTGGACTCAATGTTGGAGCACTTGCTCCCAGGGGGGGACAGAGAGGGTGGAGCAGCACTTTCTTCTCTAACACCCCCTGCCAATGGTTGCTCTGGTCCTGCAGCGGTCTGCCTCTTTTTGCAACTCAGCCCTCCAACTAGGTCATGTTTAATTTCTACCCCTTTCAGAGTAATAAAAAGTCCAACAAACCATAGTCCCAATCGTTGCAGCTAGTCTTTGACCCTCAACTCTGGACCCTGCTGTGCCTACATCCCTGCACTCAGGGCTTTCAGTTGCTTTTATCACTTTCTTAAGGGTCTCACAACACCTTCTCTAGTGGCCATTCAGGGAACCTAGGCACTCCGATTACAATGGGCTCCAATTCAAGGACTCTGTAATCAGCAGCCAAGGTTTGCTCTGTTAGACTTTTTGCTGCTGCCTCCCTAGACTTCTTCCTACCATAGCCTTTTTTCCAGCCTTCTCCCAAGCCCCTTTCTGGGCTCTTGTAATGAGAAAAGCCTCCCAGGGCTTCTCCCTGGAGGTCTGGTTCCTTCCCTTGGTAGTGTTGCAGATCCACCACAACTCTCATGTCAGGGCTCCTTCGAGCAGGCTCCCTGCAGTATTTTACTGCCCAGATCCTTCTATCTATGAGTCCTACCCCGGCCAAAATCCTCCAGAGTCACCCTCCTGCTCTTGGATTCAGCCTCTACCTGGTTAATCCAGTTCTTTCCCTTCACCTTGGGGCCCTGCACGAGCCTTCTACCCAAAAGCATATCCCAGATCTGGTTAGGTCCATAACAACCTTCTGTGCACCAACTCCTGCTCCTCTGTTCTTTACTACCAAGAGAGGGACTTCAGAGTTCCTTTCCCTTTCTCCCTGCAGCCCCCTTTTGCCGCAGACCTCCTACTTTTATAGCACCACCTAGCTCTTTCCCAACTAAGCTTCATCATTAATTAGACCTCACCCACCCCTCAGGTACAAGCAGGTGAGTTAAGTGGCCTCTCAAGCCCACATTAATCCTTTCAAACTCAGGATGGGGTATTCATCACACAACTGCTCAAGACTGTATCCTGCCTGGTATAGGGTCTTTTTGCCTTGTGGAGGAGCCTTCTTCAATTGTGTCTATGTGTATCCCCCTGTTCGCCCCCTTCTTATATTCCAGGAGCACTATCTGAAACTCCAACCTAAATTTCTCTTTATCTCCCAGCTCTCTCTCCTCAGGGCTCCCACAAGGACTGCTCTGCTGTTGCTAGTTTTATCTTAGACTTGCTGCCTCCAATATCTTAGGTACTTCTGCCACCAAGGCCTCTAGCTTTTTTCCCCAGCCCTCAGGTAGCTGATGGGGGTCAAAATCTGTCCACAGATCCCATATTTTTATTAGGGGCAGTGGTCTGCATCTCCACAAGCATATTGTTCAGACTCTGTATTTATCCTAACTACAACCCAATTTGTTGCAGTGGCAGTACTCCTCTGTGTTCCCTCAAGCCCCCTACTAGGAGGTTTAGTTAGTAGCTATGAGGGCCACAGTCACATCTGTTTTACCTGCAGCCACTGTACTGGCACTGCAGGACACCCAATCCTTCTCTTCCCAATTGCTCGGGCCCCATTCTCTCTATAGCTGCCACTCACTTTCCTTTGAGGGCAGTATCTGTTTAAATGCCCCACTATTCTATCAAAAAACTCCTTGTCCACGCTTTGGCAATAGGCCAAGCCTTTTCAGTTATTCCCATGATTTTCCCCCCAGAGCAAGCCTTCATAACACAGTTCACATAGAGGAAGGCCTTTCTAATGTGTCTCACCTGCCTATCAGCATAGCATACCCTGGCTGGGCCTCAGCACTCCTGGCTCCAAATAATTTTTCTTTACCCGATACCTGTGGCCACTGAGTGCTTCCTTTCTCAGGCTCTCCAGTGGGTTTATTGCTGCTTCTCCAATATGAACAGTCACCTCTGTAGATCCAACTGCACCTCCCACTGCCACTGTTGGTTCTCAAGGAACTGCAGGAGTGCCTGGGTCTGTTTTGGGTGCTTAGTCTTTTCCTGAAACTGACCCAGGAAATCTGGCAACCATATTTGTCCCTCCAAGATCCATAGTGGGAGAGCAGCCTTTCCAAGAAGACATCAGTATATACCAGTTCCATTGCTCTCTTTTTTTCCATTTCCCTCTTTTCCTTTGCACCAGTGACCCTCCTCACTCTCTCCTTATTTCACAGGTGATTGAAGAATGCAGGCAGAACACCCATGTAGAAGAACAGACTCACTGCTGGAGCACCCCCTCACAGCTGGGCATGGCACAGCAGCTCTTTTTTCTTTAATTTCCCCTGCCACGCGTCAATTTGGTTCCACAAGGGTCCGCCTCTTCTGGCAACAATATGAATCCTATGCATGTAGTGGGATAAGAAGGAAGAGGAAGGATATTGTTATTTCAAGGCAGTAATACCAATTCTTCTTCTTGATGGTAACTATATCTCAAGAGATATAACTGTAGATCTAGTGTCATTCAGCTTTTCTAGAACTGCATCTGTTCTTGTACTGAATAGAATATCTTCTTAAAATGCAAGGTCTTCCATATGTATTCTTATTTCTGGTGAAAGTCAGATGGTCTCAGCCACAAATGCTGCTTTAATGTGAGTGATGACACCACTGCCCTGGCTGCTGCGTCCCAGGAATCAAACGAGGCTCAGCTTCAGTACTTTCACCAGCTTTTACTGGTCTTCAGGAAGATATGTGGCAAAAATAGCCATCTTCTCTAATAGGCAGTACTGGTAGCTGGACATCACAACTTGACGATTAGAAACCCCAACATCCAGTGATGCTGAAGAGAAGACTTTTCTGCTGAGGGCATCAAGTTTTTTTCCTTTTTTGTTGGATGGGGTGAAATATACCTGTCCTTTTGTTCTTTAGGAAACAGCAGCAATCACCAGTGAACTGGGACCTGGATGTTTGTGGAAAAGTGAAAATCTTTCATATAGTACTTAAAGTGGAAAAGTTTATCAAGACATTACTTGACTGGATTTGACTGTATAATCTTGGCTGGCTGCAATAATTGTTCCAAAATGAGGAGTGTGATTTTACTGTTGGAAGGAGATTCCAAAATAAACACAGGATGAGAAGTCTCTTCCACGGTGATCGAAGGTATTTTCAACATTGTAGCTATTCTAGTTATATCATCGTTTGATGGAGAAGAAGCTGAGGAGACCCCCCACATAAGAACAGCCATGCTGGGTCAGACCAAATGGTCCATCTAGCCCAGTATCCTATCTTCCCACAATGGATGGCGCCAGATGCTTCAGAGGGAATGAACAAAACAGGAATTTATTGAGTGACCCATCCCCTGTCATCCATTCACAACTTTTGACATTCAGAGGTTTCAGGACACCCAGAACATGTGGTTGCACCTGTGACCATCTTGGCTAATAGCCATTGAGAGACCTATCCTCCATGAATGTATCAAATTCTTTTTTTAACCCCGTTATTCTCTTATACATTATCAGGAGACGTTTGGTTGACTGGTTTTATGTCAGAATCCTGGAATTCAGCAGAACCTTCTGGTTCATCTTCTGATAAAATGTTAGGAACTAACATTGGAGAAGGGTCCTTCTGAAGTGGAGGTGTAGACTGATTCAGATGAGCTGGATCCAATGTTCAAGGTTTATCCTATTCCCTTTGTGGAGAGGGGATCTGTGTAAAGACGGGACTGGTCAGGGTCCCTGTAATAGCTAGGCAAAGGCCAGTAAGGTCATCTAACCCAAGGTGGTATATCCCATTCTTGCCCGTATTCAGCATCAGATACTCTATCTTAATATCCCTGTAGAATAAAGATATTCTGCTTGGGTATATCTACACTGTCGGGGCTGCACAGATCGATGCAGTGGGATCTATTGAGCAGGCTATGGAGACCAGGCTCAATTGATCCTGGAAGTGCTCTCTGGTCGATGTCATTAATCCATCCCCCAGTAAGGTTGAGTCGACCGGAGGGCATGTCCGGTTGAGGTAGCACAGTGGAGACACTGCAGTACAGCAATGTAAGTAAGTCGACAGGAGTGTTCTCCCGTCGACGCTGATGGCAGTGTAGACCAGGCCTCAGTCTAAATTATCTGTATGTTGTGTCAGTTTAATGTTTTCTAGTGTATCTGAACCACTCCCCAGGAGGAAAAAGGTGGCCAGTTAATAGGTCTGTACTGGCCTGAGTCTTCTGATTGTGGATTCAAATGAAGATGAGAGATAATTCAAACTGGAGACGGTATTAGCCTCGATAAGTACAGTAGAACCTCAAAGATACGAACACTTCAGGAATGGAGATTGTTTGTAACTCTGAACAAAACATTATGGTACAGTACCCCGCAGTCAGTGTCTTCGAGCTGAGTCTGCAAAGGTGGCACCTGGCAGCACTGCTTGGTTTGCAAGCAGCTCCCTACCTGTTTCTACCTTTGGGCTGAACTGGGGGGACCTGCCCCACACCCTTGGCACTAAAAGCCCCAGGGCTCTCCCAAGGGCTTGTTCTGCTCTATGCATTGCTTGCCATGCTCCAGAGACAGCACAAAGCAGGGGATTGGTGCCAGCCTGCTGCCAGTGACCCTCTCTCCCCTGCCCCTTGCACTCCCAGAGGTGCTGGCAGGATCCAGGAGTGCAGCCACAGGCAAAGCTTGGGCTGCATCAACGCACAGGCTGTGGCCCTTTAAAATTCCTCCAGAGCATAGCATGCAGGTCAGGCTTTGGCTGCAATGTTCAGTTCCCTGCAGCATCAGCAGCTTGCTGTGGCAGCTTCTTTCCCTGGCTCGGACTGAGCTTGCAAACTTGTCCCCCTCCTGGTGGGGGGGCAGGTGGTAGTGGTGAAAACAGCTTCTCCCTCCCAGTGGTGTGGATTGGGAGGGGGTGAAACAGATCCCTTGGGTTACAGGGAACAGTGCAGACCCCAGGCTGCTTCTGCTTTGCATGCCGACCTTTAAGATGTAATACAGGCACAGTATAGTATTTGCTTTTTTTTTTTTTTCCCCCTCCTCCCCTCCACTGCTGCTTGATTGCTTATTTCCAGTTCCACATGGTGTTTGGTTGACCGGTCAGTTCGTAACTCTGGTGTTTGTATCTTTGAGGTTCTCCTGTACAGTACAGAAAATGGCAAGCCAAACTTCCATGGCTAGCCTGTAGATGTCCTAAGAAATGTAGTAAAACTTCAGGGGAAACCTGTAACTGGGAGGAGTTTTACTTTTCTTTCCCAGTGGTGAAGATGGAGGAGGGATATCCAACATTTCAATCTTTTTTTAAAAATTCCCTTACCTTTCTGCCCAGAGGATCCCTGAACTGGGGTGGCCTTTGGATCAAAGTATGATTCTCACTGCAGAGTATGGTTCTGAAGCTGAATTATGAACTTGAGCCATTACTGCAGTAGGGGAAGCACTGAGGAGTCTGAAGTTGTGTCTGGAGCCTTTTCTGGCAATTTTTTGGAACAGATATGCTTGTTACGTTGGGTCATGACCCTTTTTCTGGATTTGTCACCATGATCCTTTATTTTTGGTTTGGGCACTACAGTCTTGGAACTGAGGGGGTCCTGTGTATAGACTGGTCTGCTAACAGAAGCCAACAGCTGCAGCATTTTTTTTTGCTCAGAACAAAAGATGCTGGATCCCTAGGATTGCATTCCTGATGCCTGGCTCTGCCAACAAAGGTCAACGCCTCCAGCAGTCCATCTTGCTGACCAGTCAGATCTCATGGTTGGCAGATCCTTTGGTACTGTGATGCTAGATTTTACCTGGTAATGAAGGTCAGTAATTTGGACAGGATCATATATTGCTTCTTAATCTTTGAAGGAGCTGGGGCTGAAATTGGCCTATCTTTATTCATGGATTCTAAAAACACAGAACCAGAAGATTTGGCCACTAAGGCTTCCTGGAGAAGTAATTCCAGAATATTAGGAGCTATTTTGCTGGGAACACAGCAGGAGAAGAGGCACACCTCTTAAATCCTAGTCTTTTCTTTTTTGGCTCTATGGATTCATGCTGAGGCACAGGAACTGACTAAAATGAATGTAAAAGCTCTTTATTCATTTAGAAGAAATTAAATTTAAATGATTAATTCTACACAAACTGAGAGCTAGCCAAGGCACTGACTCTTGAGTTAATGATTCCCAGTCGGAGTGACCTGATGAGGGGCATGGTCTGTCTGCAACTGTGGTTAGAAGGAACTGAGCTGGCTGGAATGCCAGACAGCCTTTTAGAACCTCAGCCTCAGAACATTACAAAAAGGATGTGGACAAGTTGGAGACAGTCCAGTGGAGGGTGACAAAAATGATAAGTCTTGTGCTCCAGCCCCCTAATGAGGAGAGGCTGAGGGAACTAGGTTTGTTTAGTCTGCAAAAGAGAAGAATGAGGGCGGGATTTGATAGCAGCCTTTAAACTACCTAAAAGGGGGTTCCCAGGGAGGATGGAACTAGGTTGTTCTCAATGATAGCAGATGACAGAACAAGGAGCAACGGTCTCAAGTTGCAGGGGGGGGAGGTCTAGGTTAGATATTAGGAAAAAGTTTTTCACTAGGAGGATGATGAAGCACTG
Organism: Emydura macquarii macquarii; assembly: GCF_026122565.2. Taxonomy (NCBI): domain Eukaryota; kingdom Metazoa; phylum Chordata; order Testudines; family Chelidae; genus Emydura; species Emydura macquarii. The sequence goes on along the minus strand of NW_027132342.1, from coordinate 8,284,785 downwards.
GAATGGGTTACCTAGGGAGGTGGTGGAATCTCCATCTTTAGAGGTTTTTAAGCTGCGGCTTGACAAAGCCCTGGCTGGGATGATATAGTTGAGGTTAGTCCTGCTTGAGCAGGGGGTTGGACTAGATGACCTCCTGAGGTCCCTTCCAACTCCCTTCTGGAACAGTCAGGAGAGGAATGGGAGGGGCTGTAAGGGCTCTCCAACAGGCATTGCTACAAGAAGATTCCATTGTCAGACCTGCACTGATGACACATCTCTTCAGTATGAACAGGCAGAGACCCTTTGAAGATAACGTTATTTCCAGTCCCCGGGGTGTCTGTTCTAATTTAATGCAATAAATTCAGAATAATAAATTTTTTAGAAATCTGGCTGAATAAGCAAACTTTTTAAAATAAAGAATGACTACTATATTAGTAAGATGGTTATCTAGATCAGTGATCTACGCTGCCAGGCAGGAATCTCAGGTTAGAGTGCTATATCTCGTTTCTTATAAGGCAGTGTCCCAATGCTGAACCAAAAAACACCTACTCACATGGCACGATAAAATATAGCAGTGCTCTAGCTAACACCCATTTAATTACTTATGCTCCCTGCATCACATTCTATTCTTCTTCGCTTAAAGCTTAAAATACAATTTTAACGTTCATTACCTTTCTAAATCTAATACTTCATTTGCAATCCCAGTTCCTATGCTTTCAGCACCAAGTACTGTTCCAGTGGAGAGACCAGATATACTGGGAAAAGACTGCTTTGATGTATCTAAAATTACAAAAAGAAAAAACAAACAGAGAGAATTAACCCAACTCTTCTCAAAATTTTCTGACCTTTTATTCACATAAAACAGATTCCTTACTTGTGTTACCAACATCTTAAACAGAATTTTATAAATCTGATTTGATTTTCATTGTTCACTTATCTTTGCATTTTATTAAGCTTAACCAATAAAAATATACATTTCACTTACAATCAGGGTGGACTGATTAAAAAATCATGATTTAAATGAGCTATCATTTTATATTTGTATTTTTCAGTTATTTTCTTAAAGAAAGGTTAATTCTCACTACTTAGTAACCATTAAAACACATTCATGTGCAAAGAAGTATAGCATTTACACTAACTTTGGTGCTTTTTTTTTTTTTGCTAACCAGGAAGATATAATTTATTTAAACTATTATATAGCTTAACTTGCATTTATTCAGATTCTTAATTTTTACCTTTTTAATTTATGTTAGAAAATGGTAAACAATGTGCTTCTTATTTATTACATGATGATTTTTTACTTGTAATTTGCGTCAAGCTCTATATGATGAAAATTAAAATTAAATTCACTTTATTAGTTAAATGTGCTGGATACATAAGAAAAAAAGTTTATCAGAATGTTTATCAGAACATGTTTTGCATTTAAGATTGACTGATTTATTAAACAAAGGAAATATTATCTGTAGCACGTGAATTGAACACATTGTTTCTGGTCACTATGTCCTCCAAGATTGCACAAGAGTCGTAAGAATGGCCATACTGACTCAGACCAATGGTCCATCTCGCCCAGCGTCCTGTCTTCTGATAGTGACCAATACCAGATGCTTCAGAGGGAATAAAAAGAACAGGGGCAATTATCGAGTGATCCATCCCATCATCTAGTCCCAGCTTCTGGCAGTCAGAGGCTACAGATACCCAGATCATGGGGTTGCATCCCTTACCATCTTGGCTAATAGCCACTGATGGACCTACCCTCCATGAAGTTAGCTAATTGTTTTTTGAACCCAGTTATACTTTTGGCCTTCACAACACTCCCTGATAACAAGTTCCACAGGTTGACTGTGCATTGTGCGAAGAAGTATTTTTTATTTGTTTTAAACCTGCTGCCTATCAATTTCATTGGGTGACCCCTGGTTCTTGTGTTATGTGAAGAAGTAAATATTACTTCCTTATTCACTTTCTCCACACCATTCATGATTTTACAGACCTCTATCATATCCTTCCCTTAGTCATCTCTTTTCCAACTGAAAAGTCCTAGTTTTTTTAATACCGCTGCATATGAAAGCTGTTCCATACTCCCAATAATTTGTGTTGCCCTTCTCTGTACCTTTTTCAATTCTAATATATTTTTTGACATGAGGCAACCAGAACTGCATGCAGCATTTAAGGTGTTGGCATACCATGGATTTATGTAGTGGAATTATGATATTTATTCTTATTACCTATTGCTTTCCTAATAGTTCCTATCATTCTGTTAGCTTTTTTGACTACTGCTACACATTGAGTGGATGTTTTCAGAGAACTATCCGCAGTGACTCCAAGATCTCTTTCTTGAGTGGTAATAGCCAATTTAGACCCCATCACTTTTTATGTATAATTGGGATCATATTTTCCAATGTGCATTACTTTGCATTTATCAACACTGAATTTTATCCGCCATTTTGTAGCCCCATCACGCAGTTTAGTGAGATCCCTTTGTAACTCCTCACAGTCTGCTTTGAACTTAAATATCTTAAGTAATTTTGTATTATCTGCAAATTTTGCCACCTCACTGTTTACTCCTTTTTCCAGATCAAGTATGAATATGTTGAACAGCACTGGTCCCAGTACAGATCTCTGGGGACACCACTATTTGCCTATCTCCATTCTGAAAACAGACCATTTATTCCTACCCATTTCCTGTATTTTAACCAGTTACTGAGAGGACCTTCCTTCCTGCCATATGACTGCTTACTTTGCTTAAGAGCCTTTGGTGAGAGACCCTGTCAAAGGCCTTCTGACAGTTTAAGTGCACTATATTCACTGGATCACCCTTGTCCACATTTGTTGACGCCCTGCCAAAGAATTCTAATAGATTGGTGAAGCATGATTTCCCATTATAAAAGCTGTGCTGACTTTTCCCCAACAAATCGTGTTCATCAATGGATATAATTCTACACTGCAATTAGACACCTGCAGCTGGCCCATGCCAGCTGACTCAGGCTCCTGGGGTTCATGCTGCAGGGACTGTTTAATTGCAGTGTAGACTTCCTGGCGTGGGCTGGAGCCCAGGCTCTAGGACCTTGCGAGGGTCCAGAGGTTGGACTGCATCCTAAGCCCGGAAGTCTACACTGCAATTAAACAGCCCCACAGCTTGAGCCTGAGTCAGCTGGCATGGGCCACCCACATGTGTTTAACTGCAGTGTAGACATACACTTAGTGTCTGATAATTCTGTTCTTAACTATAGGTTCAACCAATTTGCCTGGAACTGAAGTTAGGCTTACTGGCCTGTAATTGCCAGGATTTTCTCTGGAGCCTTTTTTTTTTTTTTTTTTTTGGGGTGGAAAGCTGGTGTTACATCAACTATCCTCCAGTCATCTACTACAGAAACTGATTTAAGTGATAAGTTACATACCATAGTTAGTAGTTCTGCAATTTCATATTTGAGTGCCTTTCCATATTTGAGTGCCTTCAAATTCAAAAATACCATCTGGTGACTTATTACTATTTTATTTATCAATTTGTTCCAAAGCCTCCTCTATTGACACCTCAATCTGGGGCAGTTCCTCAGATCTCTGACTTAAAAAGAAAGGCTCAGGTGTGAAAATCTTCCTCGTGTCCTCTTCAGTGAAGACCAATGCAAAAAATTCATTTAGCTTCTCTGCAACAGCTTTGTCTTCCTTGAGTGCTCCTTTAGCATTTCAGTTATCCAGTGGCTCCACTGATTGCTTGGCAGCCTTTCTGCTTCTGATGTACTTCAAGTTTTTGCTATAAGTTTCTGAGTATTTTGCTAGTTGCTCTTCAAATTCTTTTTTGGCCTGCCTAATTATACTTTTACATTTGACTTGCCAGAGTTTATGCTCCTTTTTACTTTCCTCAGTAGGATTTGACATCCATTTTTTAAAGGATGCCTTTTTGCCTCTAACTTGCTTCTCTTACTTCATTGTTTAGCCATGATGGCACTGTTTTGGTCCTCTATGTTTTTTAATTTGGGGTGCACATTTAATCTGAGCCTCTACTATGATGTTTTTAAAAAAGTTTCCATGCAGCTTGCAGGCATTTCTCTTTTGTGACTGTTCCTTTTAAATGAGGAAGCTAGTTAAATGGAAATGGTGTGTAGTTCCCCTTTCTGAAGTTAAATGTTACTGTGGTGGGCTTTTTTGGTATTCTCCAATCCCACAAGGATATTAATTATTTTAGGATCATTATTACCAAGCACTTCAGCTATATCCACTTCTTGGACCACTTAGGACTAAATCAAGAATTGCCTCTCCTCTTGTGGATTCCATGATTAGCTGCTGCAAGAAATGGTTGCTCATGGTGTCTAGAAATTTCTCTCTGCATCCCATCCTGAGGTGACATGTATCCAGTCAATATGGGGATAGTTGAAATACCCCGTTATTATTGAGTTTTCTATTTTTTATAGCCTGTCTAATCTCCAAGAGCATTTCACAGTTACTATCACACCATCCTGGTCAGGAGGTCAAAAGTATATTCCTATTGCTATACTCTTATTATTCAAGCATGGAATTTCTATCCATAGAGATTCTATGGTATAGTTTGAATCATTTAAAATTTTCACTATATCTGACTTTACGCTTTTTTTCACATATAAAGCCATTCCCCCACCAGCATGACCTACTCTGTCATTCCTATATATTTTGTACCCTGGTATTACTGTATCTCATTGATTATCATTCTTCCACCAAGTTTACATGATACCTATTTTATCAATATCCTCATTTAATACCAGGCACTTAAGTTCACCCATATTAGTATTTAGACATCTAGCATTTGTATACAACCACTTATAAAATTTGTCAATATTTAGCTGTTTGCCATTATGTGATGTAACTGAATGAGACACTTTTATTTGACTGTTTCTCTTTGACTCCTACCTGTACTTTATCAACTTCTATCCTCTCCTCTTTATTAGGATATAGGGAAACCCAGTTAATAGATCCTCTCCAAGAGATGTATCTGTCCAAAACATGTGCTCCTCTGCACCTTTCGACTTTCCTCCAACCCTTAAAACTCCTCTACAGCCTTTTAAATTTTACATGCCAGCAATCTGGTTCTGTTTTGATTTAGCTGGAGCCCATCCTTACTGCATAGGCTCCTCCTTTGCCAAAAGATTCCCCAGTTCCTGAAAAACCTAAACCCCTCCACCCTACACCATTGTCTCATCCACACATTGAGATCTTGCAGCTCTGATTGTCTAACTGGCCCTGCACATGGAACTGGAAGCATTCTATCATGGAGGTCCTGGACTTTTAGGTAGGAGACCTAGCAGCCTAAATCTGACTTCCAAAACCTGTCTCCAGCCTTTCCCTATGTTACTGGTACTTACATGTACCACGACCACCAGCTTCTCCTCAGCACTGCACATAACCCTGTCTAGATGTCTCAAGAGAGCCACAACCTTGGCACCCAACAGGCAATTCACCTTGCTGTTCTCCTGGTCATCACAAACTGAACTATCTAATGTCAAATCCCCCATTACTATTACCAGTCTCTTCCTAATAACTGGGATTCCATCTGGAAAGAGAATACCAACTATGGGATTGTTTCCCTCCATTCCACTCTGCTGTTGAGGAGGATGAAAATCTCAGTGAAAGAGAACATCAAAGGAGCTGTCAGACTGTAAGAGATCCACACACTACAATGACAAGATTTTGTAAACTAAAAATTGCACTTGCCTTCTGAAGACTGGGAACTACAGGGTAGTAATGCTTTTTCTTCTGACTCATTGTGGCCCCTAGAATTTAATAACATAGAAAAAAAATCAGTAGAACTTAAAACACAACACATAGTGATTTAAAGCAGTACAGAGGAAACAGAGTCACAATTTTTGGCACATGAAATTATATGTTTGATCCTCCTGCACCAGAAAAACTCAGTTCCCACTACTAAATAGCAATGCCCTGTGCATTATTGCTTTGTGCCAGGACAATCGCACTTTCTGGGGCATCAGGTGAAAGATTTAGCTCCTCTTATTCTCCAGTTTTATTTACATTATATTGTATTATTAATGAATGAAGCTAGAGCAACAGAAAACACAAGGGATTAGACCATACTCTTCTATTATGAGGCAGTCAGGAGTGCACTTAGTCTAAAACCCACCCAGGCTCATGACTCACCACTCTGCATACCAGGATGGTCAATCCTAATGTGCAAGGGGACCCATGTTTGCTCTGTAGATTGGTGAAGTAGAGCTGCTTACGCCATGTTTCTAAGGAAAGTCACATAAATGCCTCCAAGCACCTCAGGATGGATCTGTGCTCTCTTCTTCCCAGTTTAAGTAGTAGTAAATTCCATGCAAAACGTCTGCCAGGAAGGGCATGGGACCAAGATTCTTTTCTTGTGCGCCTATGGAAAAGCTACCTCTATAAACATTCTCCAGGGTGTTTTTTGTGGTTGTGAATGTGTGTCTTATTCTCAGCCCTAGTTACTATGGAAGTCAGAATACTTCCCTGAACTCCTGAACCCCATCTGAACTCCTAGAGTGGGTATATGCCGCAGGAAAATGTGTCTTGGGGCATATACCCACTCTGTTAGACTGAGAGCCAGGGAGGAGCTTCACCTAACCTGCTGTTGAAACACCAGATAATTACTACCTCTCCTGGTGTATATGGCTGGTCAGGCACTGGGGACTGACAACAGGTGGGCTGGACAGTTATCTTTCTTGCCGGACGGTTACGTCCCCTTTGAGATTCACTAGGCGTCTATGGCTGGAGAATCCAGTATAGTCATGAAGCTTTTGCGGGCTCCATACCACTGAGAGATGAAGTGAAATTACTGGTCATAGATTTATGTACCTTTTTAACTATTGAACTTTGCCAAATTGTCACAGAAGGAGCAACTGTCTACCATTCCTTATAGTACCATAGGTAAGAATACAAACTAATGCACAGAAACTGAACAAACTCTTTGAGGTGGGAAAAGGGGAAGAAAAGACGTTTTGGATAGCTGGATTTACTACTGCATAATTTTACATAGACTAAGAAATGACTGAACAACAGCTCAAGTAAAATTAAAGATAACCATGATCTTCTATTAACACCCACATGGAAGCAAGTAAAGTTAAGGTTGCAAAATGTTTTGTTTCAATTTTAACATTGCATTTTCACTCCCAAATAACTGTGAGAAAGCCCCTTTTAGAAAGGTTTGACAATTTGAAAATTGTACACAGGTTACAAAAAGTACATAGTGTCAGCTAAGGCAGAGTGTTTGCTCATCTCTGCATGATTTTTCCAAAAAGTGTGTACATTGCACTACACAGAAATACCTACTGACTGATGCCTCTTAGCTAAGTTAATCTGCACACGTTGACCAAGTGCATAAGAATGAAACAGATACATGGCTGGATTTTAAAGTGGCAGGTAGCAACTTTATTAAGTTTTAGTTTTAATGGAAGGGCTAAACCCCTTCCAAAATACCAGGCATTTACTCAGGTCCAACATGGTATTAAATAGCCTCCTGCTAAATAACCAATATTCAGGTTTAGCCCCCTATAGCCTAACCCCTAAGATTAAACCCAATTCTGAATTTTCTTATCCTTCCCATCTGAGGGGGAATAAGAGTACAAATCTGCAAAGATTTAAGGTCTCCCCTTCCTCCTACACGCTAATAGGATCCATCAGCCATCTCCTTGGTTTCAGGGAGCTGGTTCCTTTGGGCCTCATCTGTCCTGGACACCGGTCACAAGTTGTGATACAATTACAAACCCCACTTATAACTTACAGCTTTTAAATTCCACTCCTTACACATTTTTTTAGCCTAAAGTGGGACATACAAAGTGCTGCAAAGACAATGGAAAAAATGATACCTTGCCAATAGGGTAAAATTCCTTCCTGATCCCCCAACGCTGGCCATCAGTCAGACAGGCAGCGTTTTGGGAACGTAGTTCAAATTCTTTCCATGACAGGGCAAGGAGGGCAGAAGAGCAGCGGCAGAATGGCTGCAGCATGCTCTGAGGGATTAATATACAGCAAGGGATACAGCACGACAGAGTCAGTTTCTATCCTCCGTCCCCCACAGCATATCCATTGGACAGCATGGAGAGGTAGAAAAGTCTCTCCTCTTCCCATCTCACCACCCAATGCCTTGCTGGTCCAATCAAACATTCCCCAGCTGAGACATGGTCGTATTGGTGGGGATTTTACTAAAATACAAGGTCAACCAAAAGTAATCCCCCCCCCCCCCCCCATTTAAAAAACACCCAAGAAATTAAATGCAAAAACTATGCTAAGGTTGCAATTAAAATCAGAGTCAGGAAATGTAAAATAATGTTGTCACAGTTGGAACAGCAGCACAGGAGCCAGTAAACAGAGCTGAAAACAGAGGACTTGGAGTTGAGATCTCTTGGAGGAGAAGGGAGGCAAGCCACTGGTCTTAGGGGCACTGAAGTAAGTTCTGGAGAATTTCTTTGCTGGCTTGTTTGTTTTTTGTTCCCTATTTTCAATTTGCGAAGGCTGGTAGGGGGCAGTGTGTTGTGAGAGAAGCAGAGCCTTTGAACACTGCAGAGCCCTGATTAGAGGGCGGATCTTCCCTAATTAGGGGACCTATAAAGGCAGCGCAGCAGCAGCAGCAGCATTGGAGCCAACACAACTGAAAACAGGGGAGTTTTGAGGAGGAAGTGTCTGTGCGTGTGCACGTGGTTTGTTTTTTTGGGGTAAGAGCTTAGGCAGGAAAGCTATGCCAGCTACAGCAGCAGTAGTGGTAGTGACTCAAGGAATTAATGAGATAATGAAGATGATTGCATGTAATAGCGATGGAATTTTTACATTGTTCTGGAGAAGGTACTTGAAAAGTGCGTTGTTTGTTTGAAGTGCTGCCTGATGGAGCTGATGGAAGAGAAGATCCAAGGTTCAGAGATGCAGGAAGAAACTATGACAGAGTGTCTTAGGGGATCTGAGCAGATGATGGACGGAAAGGAGGCTGAAGGGAAAACTCAAGACTTGCAGAAGCAAGCTGGACAGCAGAACCGTGAGAATAGGCTGCTGGACATGGACAGTGGTCAGTGGAAGCATGTGACTATGAGAACCAGGCACAGGAAAAGACGGGCTCGTGAAGAAGAAATTGCTGAGGAAGAGGTTTGCTGGAGTTGGAAAATGAAGAAGGAGCAGCAGGCACTAACAGAAATTGGGAGGGCAAGGAACAAAAGAGCGGCTAGTCCTACAAGAAGACAGAAAGAATCAATGAAGATACCCAGAGTTCAGATATGACTTGCAGAAGATTGGAAATGGTAACAGAAGACAAGAAGACTTGCAGCCAGACAGAACAGAAGGAGGAAGGCCGGAAAATCACACCAACACTAGGAAGAGGCAGGTCTATGACTGGAGACTCGATGCGAAGAAGAACAGACAAGCCTGTCACCAGAGCTGATCCAGAGAAATAAGGAACGAAGATGAGGATTTGGACCTAATCCTAAAGAGGATCCTAATGGGAGCAGGAAAGAATCCATTGATTGTCCTTCATGTGGGAACAAATGATACTGCTAGATTCTCGCTGGAATGCATCAACGGAGACTATGCCAGGCTGTGGAAGACACTTAAAGAAACAGAAGCCTAGGTGATCTTCGGTGGAGTCTACCTGTCCTTAGAGGAGAAGAGTGAAGGCGAAACAAGTATGATGACCAACAGATGGCTCAGGCAGTGGTGCTACAAGGAAGACTTTGGGCATTCACAGACAAGATTGTTTTCCTTGGATGGACTCCACTTGATTAGGGAGGGAAATAGACTTCTGGGATAGAAGTTGGCACAACTCATTAAAAGAGCTTTAAATTAGGAATTCTGGGGAGAGTTGCAAGTTGCTCATGTAATCTCCACACCTGATTCTAATATTGAGCAGGAGGCAAATCAAGTAAGAGAAGATAAAGCAATGGAGAAAGGAACAACAGGGTAGGGGAATAGACATTCAGAGGAAAAGTGTCATTGGCATTGGCACTAACAGTCGGATAGGCGAAACTGGCAGTAGAATGACTGTAATTCATTGGGCAAGGAATCCGGATAAAGCCAAGCAGAAACAACTATGATGTCTGTACACCAATGCAATGAGCCTGGATAACAAAATGGAGAAACTAGAACTACTGATGCAGGAAGTGAAACCAGATATTATAGGGATAAGAGAAACATGGTGGAATAGTAGTCATGAATGGAGAACTGATATTGAAGGGAATGACCTGGGAGGGAGGGAGGGAGGAAGGAAGGTAAAGGTGGTAGACTGTAAAAAATTAGAAGCAATGGAATGGATAAAACAATCTGCTTTGGTCAAAATCACTTTGGGTAAGAATAGTAACAGAGGATCTACTGGGACAATGCTTGCGATGTGCTACAGATCCCCAGGATCCTATCTGGATATGGATAGAAATCTCATTTTCTATCTTGTTTTTTACTGTTTTTAATTAAATAAGTACTCCTAGGAATTGTGTCATTATGGGAGACTTTAATTTCTCAGATAAAGATTGGAAGACAGTGCTACTAACAATCGTAGGGCCCCAATTTTCCTGGATGTGATTGTTGGCAGATTTCTTCACCAATTAGTCACTGAACCAACAAGAGGTGAAGCCATTTTTTAGATTTAGTAGTGGTAAGTATTAAGGATCACACAGAAGAGCTGGTTGTAGAGAACAATCTTGGTTCAAGTGATCATGAGCTAATTCAGTTTAAACTAAATGGAAGGCTAAACAAAATAGGTCTGCAACTAGGGTCCTTGATTTCAAAAAGGCAAACTTAAAAAAAATTATGGGAATTAGGGAAGTTGACTGGACTGAAGAACTCAAGGATGCGAATGTGGAGAAGGCTTGGAATTTAAATCAAAGATGCAGAAGCTATCTGAAATCTGCATACCAAGTAAGGGGGAATGAATTGTAGGGAAGGATTTCAGACCAAACATCTCAAATAGGCTTTCTGCTTTCTTTTAATAACCTAAAAGAAGTGGAAGATGGGATGGATCAGCAAGCAAAGCTATCTCTTGAAGATCAGAAAGTGTAGAGATAAAGCAAGAACTGCCAAAAGTCAATCAGAATTGGACCTTGCAAAAGAAATTTAAACCAACAGTAAAAGGTTTTATAGCCATATTAAACAAAAAGAAAACAAGGAAAGAAGAAGTGGGACCACTAAACACTGAGGAGGGGGGCAGATTGAAGATAATATAGGCATAGCCCAACACCTAATGATTACTTTGCCTCAGTTTTTAATAAGGGAAATAAGGAGCTATGGGGTAGTGGCAGGATAGCTAATGGAAATGAGGATATGGAAATAGAAATTACCACATCCAAGTTGGAAGTCAACTACAACAGTTAATGGGACCAAAGTGAGGGGCCCAGGTAATCTCCGTCCAAGGATATCAAAGGAACTGGTGCATGAAATTGTGCAAGCCCAACATCAAGGATTTTTAATGAATCTGTAAAAGCGGGGGGTTATACCCTCTGGCTGGAAAATTGCTAATATATTACCTATTTTCAAGAAAGGGGGAAACAGTGAGTTGGGAAACTATAGGCCCATTAGTTTGACCTCAATTATATGCAAGGTCTTGGAACAAATTTTGAAAGAGAAAATAGTTAAGGACATAGAGATAAATGGTAATTGGGATAAAATACAACATGATTTTAACAAAAGGTAGATCATGCCAGACCAACCTGATCTTTTTTTGAGAAGATAAATGATTTTTTTTAGACAAAGGAAATACAGTAGGTTTAATCTACCTGGACTTCAGTAAGGCATTTGATACAGTTCCATATGGGAAATGATTACTTAAATTGGGAAAGGTGGCATTAATATGAGAACTGAAAGATGGATAAGGAACTGGCTAAAAGGGAGACAACAACAGGTCATAACGAAAGGTGAACTCTCAGGCTGGAGGGAACTTACTAGTGAAGTTCCTCAGGGATCAGTCTTGGGACCAATCATATTTAACATTTTCATTAATGACTTGGGTACAAAAATTGGGTGTGTGCTAATAAAATTTGCAGATGACACAAAGTTGGGAGGTACCACAATACGGAGGAGGATCTGAATATGATACAAGAGGACCTGGATGACCTTCAAAACTGGAGTAATAGAAATGGGATGATATTTAATAGTGCAAAGTCATGCACTTGGGGACTAACGAGAATTTTTGCTATAAACTGGGGATTTATTAGTTGGAAGCAACAGAGGAGGAGAAAGACTGGGTTTACTGGTTGATTGCAGGATGATTATGAGCTGCCAATGTGATGTGTCTGTGAAAAAAGACATCCTAGGATCATATTAACACCAGGTGAGGTGTATCCAGTATAGTTTGAGAAGTGTTATTACCATTATACAAGGCACTGGTCAGACCTCATTGGGAATACTGTTTGCAATTCTGGTCTCCCATGTTTAAGAAAAATGAATTCAAACTGGAACAGGTGCAGAGAAAAGCTATTAGCATGATCACAGGAATGGAAAATGTACCTTATGAGAGGAGACTCAAAGAGCGTGGCTTGTTTAGCCTCAAAAGAAAGCTGAGGGGAGATGTATTTACAGCAGAGGGATAAATACCATGGAGGGAGACAAATTATTTAAGTTAAGCACCAATGTTGCCACAAGAACAAATGGATATAAACTGGCCATCAAGTTTAGGCTTGAAGTTAGACAAAAGTTTCTAACCACTGGAGAAGTGAAGTTCTGCAACAGCCTTCCAAGGGAAACAATGGGGGCAAAAACAAACAAACAAAAAAAAAATTAACTGACTTCACAACTGAGCTTAATGAATTTATGGAGGGGATAGTATGATGAGATTGTCTACAATGGTATGTGGCCCATATGCGACTCCTAGTAGCAAATATCGCCAAGAGCTGGAGATGGGACACTAAATGGGGAGTGTTCCAAGTTACTATAGAGAATTCTTTCCCAGGTGTCTGGCTGGTGGGTCTTGCTGACATGCTCAGGCTCTAATTGGTCACCATATTTGAAGTTGGGAAGGAATTTTCCTCTACGTCAGGATGGCAGAGACCTGGGGGTTTTTTTGCCTTCCTCAGCAGGATGGTGCATGGGTCACTTGCAGGTTTAAATGAGAGTAAATGGTGGATTCTCAATAACTTAAAATCTTTAAATCATGATTTGAGGACTTCAGCCAGAGGTTACGGGTCTAATACAGGAGTGGGCGGGTGAGATTGTGTGGCCTGTGATGTGCAGCAGGTTAAACTATATGATCACGATGGTCTTAAATCTATGATTCAACTAATTTCACAGAGTTTGGATTTTCTAGCCCTGTTCTTCTCATTAATCTTGTTAAATGAATAGCTTTATATTAACGTTAACCCTAATGAAGACAAAAAGTAAGATGCTAATTCACATCACCAGTTACTTACAATACTACAGTGTTGGTTGATACAATGTACTCCAGTTCTTTGGTCCATGGATTGATGAAACTAAACCACTGACTCTTTAATGTAATGAAAGTTCCATCTTTTGCTCTGAATTTGTAGGAATTGGTAAATATTTTTTCTTTACTCTGCAACACTAGATAAGGAGAAAACCACATTAAGCTCATCCTGATATGTATACAAAGGAGGACACAACTGACTTTAAAAATCTGTTTCGATAACTTGGTTTTGGTAGCCACACAACTAATAAAACAATTCCAATCTAACATGCAGTAGGATCTCAGAGTTACGAACACCTCGGGAATAGAGGTCGTTTGTAATTCTGAAATGTTCGCAAATCTGAACAAAACGTTACGGTTGTTCTTTCAAAGGTTTACAATTGAACATTGACTTAATACAACTTTGAAACTTACTAGGCAGAAGAAAAATGCTGCTTTTAACCATCTTAATTTAAATGAAACAAGCACAGAAACAGTTTCCTTACCTTGTCATTTTTTAAAATCTTTTCCTTTTTTTTTTTTGTAGTTTACATTTAACACAGTACTGTATTTGCTTTTTGGGGTGGGGAAGAGGAGAGGAGCAATTTCTGATGCTGCCTGCACTTCTGGTTCCAAATGAGGTTTGTAGGTGACTGGTCAGTTCATAACTCTGGTGTTCATAACTCTGAGATTCTACTGTAGTGTCAGCAATGTGCTCAGTACTTTCCAGATAAGCACAAAGACTGGATTCCAATCAAATTTCAAACTTAGCCATTGATCAGATGTCAAGCAAGCCCATCACTTGGGCTCTAGCAAGTCAACAGTGGGAAGTTTTGAGGCTTGGTGGTCCTTTAAATTCAGTAGTTAATTACATGACTACACATTATTTTTTATACAACACCCCTCCATCTTTCAGTGTACAGGATGGACAGAGATTAAGGGAAGAGAAAGAATATTCTCTTGTGTTTAAGGCACTGGGCGGGATCCAGGAAAGAGACAGTTCTACTACAGACTTTATATGTGACATGAGGCAATACTTAATGCAAATGCACAAGGAGGCCTTATTTCTAACATTTCCTAATTCTTGAGTACTTGACTTAATGTTCTTTTAACATAATGTTCGTATGTAATTTATATAGGGAGGACCAAGCATTTCATACCTTCTTTGTGTTTATCAGCTAGATGATTGTGATCATCTTGATGAAAGTACTCGTAGCAAGAAGTTCCTAGAAGCTCTTGTGGCACATACCCTAAAACTGCTGTTGCACTGTTAGGCCATAAGAAGAGAGGATTCACACAATTAAAACACTTCCTTCAGCATCTTATGCCAATATAAAAAACAGTAAAAGCACATTTAAAGGGGAAACGCACGTTTATTTGTGTTTGAAAACAAAATTCCACTACAGCAGGTACAGATCTAAGCAAGTATAGGAAATAAATGATGGCTAAGATTCAGATTACTTTGAATCTATTTGCAACAGAATCAGGATATTAATTACATTGTATTTGCATTGTTAGTTCTACTAGCTCGTTTACTAGACAGGGAAGTGGTTGATTTAAATTATTTAGAAATCCCATGGTTCAATAAACCTTTAAAAAACTGGATATATTTTAAGTTATATTTTGAATTCTTCTAGTGAGAATGAAGCCCTTTGCTTTGTCTCAAAGTATAAAAAGTCAATATTACTTTAAACAATAGTGTTTAAATAGTTACTTTTATTCTATATTAACAGGCTTTGTCCTTACAGATGAAAGGCAGAATTGTCTTGAAAAAGCACAGTAAAGCAACCATATAGTATTTCGACTTAAAGTAATGAGCTACAAAATAAGGAAAACTGACAACTGAGTCCAGACCACAAAGTGTTTGTTTTAGATAAACTAGTAACACATGGACAAATTCCCATGCTTATTAAATAATTTGCTGGCATAATTTAAATGTGTTGCATGAATTTTAAGAAGTAAAATTAATGATTTTCTGGTTAAATGCTAACTGCTGACACTTATGTTTAGTTTTCTCAAATTCAAATTCGAGATTTTTGATTAATTAGTTTAAAAGCATTGTGATGGGGTGTGCTCTGCAAGAGCTGAATTGGACTAGGTGGACCCAATTAGCTAATCAGACTGCAAACAGGGGAGCTTTAGGCTAGAGGCAGCTAATTAGAGAGAGGCTCACCTGTGCAGGAACAGGCGGGGCTGATAAAGCCAGGAAGCTGGCAACAGACAGGAATTGCTAGGAAAGGCTGCAGGAAGCAATCACTCCATGGGAAGAGGGAGGAGGATTTGGAGCTGGTATACCCAGAGCAAGGAAGAAAACCAGAATTTGTAGGAAGCAGTCATGGAAAGGAGCAGAGGGCAGGGAGAGGAAAGCCCAGAACTGCTGGGTTGATGGTCCCTGGACTGGAACCCCAAATATTGAGGGGGCCTGGGTTCTCTTACCAGCCACTGAGTGGCATAGACCAGACACTGAGCAGTGAACTGGAAGACTGCCTGGGTCACTGTGGGAGTAACTGAGATTTGATGATTTATACCCTGGAAGGGGGAAAGGCTGAGTGACCTAGTCAGAGGGTTGAGTCACAAAGAGGATTATGCAGTTCCTGGGACAAGAGATGAGCTGTAGACCAGAGAGAGAGAGAGATTGATGGTGTGCAACCATGGGAAGAGGCATCGGCCTCGAGAGCTAATCCCCAAAATGACCAGAAGGTGGTGCCAGATCAGTGGTGAGCAGAGCACCCCTTAACAAGCATGATAATATATTTTATGATGCTTTCATCTGGTCAGTAAATTCTTTAGTGTAAGGTAATACAACACCTCTTTTTCTATATGATGTCTTACATATGTGAGTCCTGCTCAACAATCTCTCTTCTATGTAACAGAAAGCATTAGGCAACCTACATATAGGAGTCACTATCAGCTCTTCCTATAATAAAGAACAAAATGCTTACCGTTGGTCTACATAAACAAATTTTCCATCCATGGCAAAGCGTGTTACAAATTCTGTTGGTTTGACCTTTATCTCTCCAGTCTTTTGTGAAACAATATAAGGATGCAATCTCCCAATTGCAACAAGACAGTTAAAGTTACTATGGTCTTTTTCTGCATCATTCTCCTCTTCCACTCCCACCTTGCCAGAAGGCCAGCTCTTTAGATAGCCAGTACAATGGATTGTACGGTACTTTTTGTGATCTAATTAAAAATGTGAAAGTAAAAGTTAAATTCCCAAATGAAAATTAATTTTCAAATTTCTTTTCCAACTGTTATGTTTTGTGTTCACATACAGGTCTGAGTCGTATAGAGCTGTAAATAATATTGAATAGTGTTTTAAATGTGTTCTCACACAAGAAAATTAAATCAACAGTTTAGTAATAGACAGATTGCTTAACTTACTACAGATAGCTTATGCAATTTCTCTTGTGTTGTAAATTACATTAAGCTAAAGAGACATTCCGTAATTTGAATATCAAGCTTAAGTGAGGAGACTGAGAAATGGTTATTTTAGTGTAATTGCTAAGACAAAGAAATTTTCAGCAAAATGTAAAAAGCTTCGTATGTTTATACTGTAATTCATCCCAGTGGATCTCACACCATTTAATTATGTAACATTCAGATATCACTACATTCACCATGAGATAGATGCAGGACTGCAGCTAATAAGACTAACATCATACTACACAAGAGGGAGCAGACAGGATTTTTGCTCAAAGACATTGGGGCAAACCGCTATCATTCCAAAAAGTGCCATGGGATTGTTAGTGTCCATACACTGCAGACAGGAATTCTGTTTTGAGAGTCCTATGCAAAGATGCTTTCCCCTAAAGTAAACTGCACAAAATTCAATTTTTCTACCTTTGGAAAATGAAAGGCTGAGTCATTTCCATTGGAATTTCAACATGGGTCTTGGGGCGAGTCTAGATGTTTAGTTCATTTTCATTCTTTTCCTAGGTACTGATAAGATGCAGTTTAAGAATGAAATCCTGGCCCCATTACAGTCAATAGGAGTTTTGCCACACACTTCAACAGGGCCAGGATTTTACACTAAACATTATAAAAGAGTGAAGTAGTTCTATGGTTAATATCAACAAGAACAGCTTTACCTTTAAAATAAAAGTGACATTAAATTTTGGAATGTCTGACAATTTCAGTAAGCCTTGCAAAAATCTATTTTAAAACCTTTGTTTAAAAAAAGTGTCCCAGTACACTGAAAATATGACAAGTGTTTACTATCATTCATTGAAACAAAAAAAAGCTGTATCAAGATGGGATGTAAATCAGCCAAAAATTACACTAAAGAATTAAAGAGACAAGATTTCAAACCAGGACCTGAAGAAGAGCTCTGTGTGGCTCAAAAGCTTGTGTCTCTCACCAACAGGAGCTGGTTCAATAAAAGATATTACCTCATCCACCTTGTCTCTGTAATTTCCTGAGACTGACACAGCTACACTTACACCGCATACTAAAGAATTAACTTAATTATAAAAACAACTAAAGGCATAGAATAATTGTAGGGAATATAATATACAGAAGACACTGTTTATGATCTCTGAAAAGCATGACTTAGTTATCCCTCAAGGGAAAAAAAAATGAGAGAGACACTCATGAACAGTGACTGAATGTGAGATTCTAGTGGGATTTTGAAGACTGAGGGGAATTACTGAATGGAACTGGAGCAGTTCAAAAGCATAGGAGTAAGAAGAAATATGTCATGTAGATAACTATGAGTAGGGTTTCAAAATCTTCTGTTTTGGAGAGGATAACTTAAGCAGGGGAAACTCCCTCTTCCCCAAATTGTTGTTGTATTTTCATATCAGGTATGATTTTCCCTTTAGCTATGAAGTCATTGCTAATACTTAAACCCTATTACTGACTCAGAATTTAAATACACCATATTTAAAAAAAGAAATCCCCCAACTCAGCCACACTTTGAGATACCTTTCTTCTTTGAGTTGGGCAAGCATTTCTTTTCTTCCTTGACTGTGATCCTACTATACTTTATCCGACAGAAGAAGGAACGCCGAGCACCAGAATGCAGTCGAGCTGATCCAGCTTGAAAATCCATACGTACTTGCAAGCCAGCTTGTAAAAGTTTAATAAGGCAGTCAGACAAAGTCTTTGGACTATAGAGAATTATTTGCATTTAAATCATTAATATAGTCTCCCAATTGCCTTACTGCCTCTTAAATTCTTGCCCGTGCAATTAACTACTGAAAAAACTTAAATGAATTAAAATAAGATTAACAAAATATGATTGTCAAAAGTGGAAGCTAACAAAATATTTTAATATACTATTCAATGCTATGCAATCTTATTTAGTAAATTAAGCTTTTAAAAAACTTTCAATTTCTTTTTGGTAGGGGGGAAATAGTTGCAGAGCTGCTCATATAAAATAGTGATCAGCTGCACAGTACATAATGTTTTCCATACTAGCAAAATAAGACTTGGTTAAATTAGGATTGACACTTAGCATTTTCAGAGAAGACAGTGATTCTTGGCATTGAAGCATTTTATCCCAAGCTCGACTACATCAGGTCTTTTGTATTGACAAGACCTATCAAATACAAGAAAAAAAGTAGTACGCCTGGTTAAAAAAAAGTTCATACTAACTCTTGGTAAATGTCTAATAATGTAAACTTCAATCATTCTTATTACCTAAAATGAGTTCCTTTCTGATATAGCTTTCAACTTGTTTGTGTATTCTAAGCAGCAGGTATGCATACAAACATGTTTTGTTTGTACAAATCATATGAATGTTTGCACATATATGCATGCATGAATTTGCCCTACATAATAACTGAACTTAAAAACAAACGAAGATATTACATTAAAAAATCTGAGTATATTTAAACAGACACTTACTTTTGGCATCTATAAGCTTTTCTCTTGGTGCAGCGTCTGAAGATGAAAGTTGCTCCTTCACTTTGGCAACATCTTTTGGATGCAAGTAGTCAAATAAACTTTGTCCAATCAAACTGGCCTAGTGAAAAAAATGTTAATTTAAAAGATGATCATTATACACCCTATTCTGCATCTCCTCACCAAGGAAGTTAATGTTCTAGGCTGCTTTAAAAAAGGTCAGAATGCCCAGATATCCAAATTGTAATATTTGTCCATTTAATTTACTTTCAATTAACAGCTTCATTGAATTATTTTTGTTTCAATATTTGAATTAAAAGCATATGGATGATATAGAAATTAGTAAAAAAAAAAAAAAAAAAAAGTCAGAAATGCAATTATATCTTATCTATTAAGTTAAAAAGTGAAACTGCAAAACAGTCATTCATTTTGTTTTCCTATATTTCTGTTCTTAAATTAAAAAAATTAAGAGGTGATCGTGTCTCTCACTGTTAGCTAGAGAAGGGCAAGGGGCAGAGAGCCTGGTTTAAACTCTAAAAATGTCATGAGAAAAAATGGAATGATCAAAGGAGTTTAAAAGTAGATGTGGGTAGCACAAAGAGCTCAAAAAAGCTACTCATCGGCCACTGGGCAAGGCAGTTCAGGCCAGAGATTTTCAAGAAAATAATCTGCATCTTGGTAAAGGGGAATCATTCCCTGCACTCATTCAATTTGAAATAAAAGCTCACTATTTGATTTTTGTGTGTGTTGATTGGTTAGATTGGTCTTCATCCTTCCTCTCTTCCCCAAACTGAGTCTAGATTGGCTCGTTTCTGCACTACAGCAACACAGAGAGATGTCTGTGCATGACTATTTAATCTTAAAACCTTTAAAACTAAGCAATTCTCAAGCTGAGTTTCAATTTACTTGCACTGTTGAAATACTGGTTTTCTAAAGTTCAAACAATCACTTCACCATTCACCAGACCAAATCTGTGTCAATAAAAGGTGGAAACAAGAACATCTTCAAAACATATTTTTCTCCTGGGTTAGTTTGTAAATCATTTCCCAAAGATCATAATTTTAAATCAGATGCCAGTAATTGGGTCAGGAATGTTCAGTGTAGTTACAGAATGCTTATAATTTCAAGTAGCATAAGCCTTTGGAGTAATTGTGTTGAAGAGGAAGCTAAAGCCAAAAGACAAAGAAATCATGCATGAGGAATGGTATTTATAACAAAACCAAATACATTATCTAGAAACTAATTAAATCTTTTTCAAATGCCTACATAATTCATTTAATAAAAAATGACTTTATTGTAACTACCTGATCATAATTAAGTATCTTGCAGACTGATTCAGAGACAAAAATAATTTTTCCTCTATCACATCCAACCACAAACAGGAACCCATCCGCTGCCTATAAACATAAAAATGCAGGCTTTATAAAATCATACAACACTGATAAAAAATAGCTATGTAGAATGAGTATATTAACTGATGCTGCAGAGTATAATTGCACACCTCAAAATTTTAGGTGAATTTCAGCTTATTTAATAAGAGAAGACAAATTAAAATGATGGCAAATATCCATGACACAGAGAGCTAAAAAACAAAAAACGGTTTTGGAAAAGAGCAGCTTAGCTGTAGAACAGTTTATCTTGGAGTTATTTTACAGATTCTTGCCAAAGGGTGTTGTTATATCTAATAGAATAGGCAAACTGTGGCAAGTGAAAAAGGTGATAAGAAAATATTTTAAGTAAAAAGCTGCTTTCAGAAGTTAATTTTTGCATCTTTTTCAGTGACTGAAGTGCATACTTTGAAAACTAAAATGAAGTGTAGAAAGAACATTTGCAAAATCTGCAGACTTATTTAACGGGAAGGAAAGATGTTTTGTGTAAGTGCACACACTTAGATATTTACATAAATACAAGAAACATTCACCTAGCACATTCATTATGCAGTTTTTTATAGATTTACTGTACTAATGGGTCACAATTTGTATAAATGCCCTATTAACACATACATCTTCCATGGCTCTTAAAAAAATCTTGTACCTATAATTCTGTGTTTAGCATTTATAAACTGAATCTTAGCAAGGATATCAGAGCACTGACTTGAAGGAAGAAAGGTGAGGAAAAGCTCTTTGCAGTCAACTAAATTTAAGTTAAACCAAGCTTTAATGAGGACATCACTTGATGCATAGTTTCTCTTTACTTACCCTAAGGAGTAACTGTCTCAGTTCACCATCCTGTAAAAATGAAGGCTTATACTGGACTTCTGCATAACTACTGGTAGAAGCTGTGAAATAATAAGTTATTTATAAATGTTATAAAAGAAACAAAATTTAATCTTTTAAGTTTCCTTTATAAACAAGGTTGCACTTTAATCAAATTCACATGTAGAACACGCACACAGTGCTTTCTAACCATAAAAAAGTGTCTTCTGCTTTCCATACTGGAATGTACATTTTCATTTCTCTTTTAATGAGAAACTCATTAAACAATCATAATCTCATCTCAGGGAATTCCAGACTTATGCTAAAGCAAATGTGTTCAGGCTAACACTGAGAACACAAGACCAGATGTTTGTAAGAAATGAAGAATCCTGAGGAAAAAACAAGTAAAAAGGAAACAACTTCTAGGTGGCGGCAATTTTAATTAGATTTTAACCACACTCAAGATTATAATGACTTCAGTTCAAAATGAAAGAGGAGCTTTATAAGTTATAGAAGAATTCATGCATATTACTAATATGGTATGACTTCTCTCTTTCTCTCTCAAAAAATTTTTTTGTATTGAAGTATATTAGTAGGATATTATTTAATGTTTAGATAAAAATACTCTGCCTTCATCTTTGACATTTTTCTACACCACACCCTCATGCAGAAGTATATTGCCTGTTGCATCTCATGGTTAAATTAAAAAAGCAGTTGGTACTCAGCAGCAGCAATTTGGGTAACCAGTGCAAGACTGTGAAATAGATTTAAGGCAGACTACAACTAATAGCATGGTACAGTCAAACAGTACAGGCCATGACAGCCTTACTCCTGAAAAAAAGTGCCTTGATACTTTAGCAAGTGTTCAGCATCTCTGTTATGTCTCCTCAGAGACAATACCTCTAACAGAGCTTCCCCCAGAAGCCCTTTACTCTATCATCCCTCCACTCCAAAATCCCATTGCATGTTCCCTTCCCCAAACTGGAGAATAGTGAATAAACAGAAACCAAAAATAACTGTCAGTAACATCATTGTTTTTGCATTGTTTCTGTGCAGAACTGCTGTGTTTTTCCATCTTAGAATTGATCATTCATTACTTACGAAGAATATCACCTAAGAAATAAGGGAAGTGGTGTTTAGGAGAACTACAGACATTCCTTCCTACAAGCAAATGAGAGATTAAACATTTTTGTAGTCCTAGCTTTGATAGATTTCTAACTTGATCTGAATCCTTTCCACACCATCAAACACTGCTTAGAGTATGAACAGGGCTCCTTCCTCCTTGTATATGCTGAGCTCTTTGCATGGCCTCTGTGTTAAGTTCAAAAAGTTTTCCCCTCTCTAAGTGCTGTTTGATGGAGCAATTCCTTCAGTCAGCTCCTTTTACATGTTCCTCCAGCTGCCCAATGGCACGCCCGCCATGGCAGATACCCTGGCTTCATTCTTAACATGTTTCAGATATTTCCATCTTTTCTGGATAACTTTGGAGACAACGGGTTGTTAAACTCTCTGATGAATCTCCGCATTTGTTATAAACTCTTTCCATTTAATAGCTAGTATTTTCCAGAAGCATTTGCTTTTGAAGGCATTTAGATGTCTGTCTAAACCTTTAGTGTATATCCAGCTTTCAAATCCATTCATTAAGGTGGAAATAACATTTGAGTTGAAGATTAGCAGTTTGGTCTTTTTAAATGACCAAATCTTATTTAAGCTGGTGAATGCAGCTGCCACCTTGCCAATTCATGGCCTTATTTCCTTCTGAATATCCCCTGGGATAAATATTTTGAAAACAGAAGGCCCGCATAACTTGCATCCAAGAATCCTAAAAGAATTGGTTAAGAAGGATCTCTAGATGACTATTAATTTTTAATAAATCATGAAGTCTAGAGAAGTGCTAACATTGTACCAGTGTTCAAAAAGGGCAAGAAGGATGTCTTGGGTAACTGTAGTTGGTTAGCTTGATATCAACCCCAGGCAAAATAATGGAAAAGCTGATGCAGGATTAAAGAATGGGAACATAATCAATGCTGTTTTATAGAAAATAAGTCCTGTCATACAAACCTGATTTCATTTTTTGATGACAAACTTGGTTGATATAAAAAATATGTAGATGTACTTGGACTTTTGTAAGGTATTTGAACCTCACAACATTCTAATTAAACTCGTCATATAAAATAACAATACAGCATGTTAAATGGAATAAGAACTGGCTAATTGACAGATCTCAAATAGCAGTCATCAATGAGGAGGACAAGATAATCATACAGACTGATCTGGATTGCTTGGTGATCTGGGCCCATTCAAACAAAACGTTTCAACACAGCCAAATGCTATAGTCCAGGTAAGGGTAAATGCAGGTGAAGGGAGTTTACTCCCTTCTGATTTGGGGAA
Source organism: Emydura macquarii macquarii (assembly GCF_026122565.2). Lineage (NCBI taxonomy): Eukaryota > Metazoa > Chordata > Testudines > Chelidae > Emydura > Emydura macquarii. Next base: position 8,261,064 of record NW_027132342.1, on the reverse strand, counting down.
TATGGAGTTTAGTTTAGATTAGTTTACCAACTTACTGATGACCCAACTGGGGAAATTAAGGCAGGTAACACTGCACTTGGCCACAAGTGGATGTGCAAAGACACCATGCACCGGTTGCATAATCCTTGAATGTATAAACATGAGAGTAGCAAGTAGGACAAGGGAGTTGAGTTTACCTCAGCATACAGCACTAGTGAAACCACTACTGGAACACCGTGCTTCTGGCGTCCCCACTTTAGAAAGAGATATAAAATAACTGGAGAGGTAAAGAAAAAATCCACAATAATGATTTGAGGACTGGAAAAAATCCCTTACAGTTTAAAGAGTAATCTGTTTAGTTTATCAAAATGAAGACCAATAGGTGACTGGACTGTAGAAAATACCAGGTATTAAAGGGCTCCTTAATCTAGCAAAAGAAAGTATAACAACAAGAACCAATGGCTGAAAATTAAAGCCAGACAAATTCAAATTAGAAATAAGGCACTTGCTTGATGCCCATCATTTAGAGGAAAAATACTATTGCCTTGGGAAGGATGCATCATAGGGCAACAGAAAACTGATTTTCTTGGATAAGTCACAAGAATCCAAAGTTATGAGATTTTTATTGCAAAAAGAGGAAATTTTGATGCAACTGAGAAGTTTACAAGGTTTTTTATGTTAATAAGAGCTTCAGAATCTAGACGACAAAGTAAAAATAAAACTAGGAGCAGTTAAGAGAATTTAAACAGTACTGTGTCTATATATAAGGTATAACATATAGATACAATTAATGCATCAAAGACAATGAAGTGCATGCAAGAGTTCAAGATACATGTAACTCTGTCTGGGGAAGATGACTTAGATACGTGGCAATACAAATAAACAACAACAAGGGATATGAGAGTCTGCTCTCTTTAGATTTGCTTACACGTTGAATCAGATGACTTTTTGTTCCTAGACTTAGGTTTCAAATGTAACTGCTTCTTTGCCAAGGCATTTCACTTTAGTCTTTGCTATCACAAAACTTTACATTTCTTCCTAAATAACTAAATGTAAGGATAACATCTAAAATAAAGCACAAATTCTTCAAATTTCAATCTTTTGATAAATATACTGAGCGAACCTCAGAGCTGAATTCAGTAAGTATAAATACAGAACAGCTAACCTTAGTTATATAACTGTAAAGAAATTCTGTTGTGTAATTCCCATTAAAACAAGGAATTTTAAGACCAGTTTTTAAACTCACCTTTTAATGACTTGAAGTGCTGCACAGCCATTCGTAATACTGTAAGTTTGTCTAATTTATGTGCCATAGGGTTGCACTGAGGTATCATTGCAGATAATTCTTCTATCAAGTTATTCATTTTATCTCTTCTTCGTTTTTCTGTTTGACTATGAGCCTCTCTAAGAAGAAAAATATTTTAAGCAAAGTTCAACATTTTTCAATAGACTTTCCCCTGTGCTACACATTGACTTTATTAGGGGAAATTGTTTTGTGAGAAATACCACCATACCAAAATAACTTCTTATGTACAGTGCACATATGTTACAACTGAACTTTCACCTGATTCACCTGAAATATGCAACAGCTGCTCATGGAAAATGGTGTGATGTGAAATTTTGAAAACAAAACAAAGTAGCATCAACTTGCTCAAAAGTGGTAGGAACAAGAGGGAAATACAGACTTTATACAGTGTTTTGTCTCTGTTCTTCCTCATCATGCTGAATTTGACTTTATAGAAAACATTCCCCTCTATGCATACACTTGTGGGCTGCACATTATTTTAAGGACCAATTTTAAACAAAATCTCTAGTTTTACAGAAAAGTTAACTTTGTGACTTTTTTTCCAAAGCAACAGATTTTTTTTTTAAATATCTGGATTACTTATCCCACAATAGTGTTGTTGATACTTTTCTCCGCTCTAAAATCTTTGTACATTTGCTTCCTCCTATGTATCTCCCCAGACTAACTAAACTTTTTTCCTGACACCAGGTAATCATATACTGTGTTTGCCTTTACCTCTGTGTCTATAAAATGGAAGATAGAGACTTAGGCTACGGCTACACTACAGAGCTTACAGTGTCACAGCTGCACTGATGCAACGCGCTTCTAGTGCAGGTGCTCTAAGCTGATGGGAGAGTGCTCTCCCGTCGACTTAATTACTCCAGCCCCCCACCAGAGGCTGTAGCTATCGCCAACATAGCACTGTCCATTACCAGCACTTAGGTCGGAGTAACTTACATCACTCAAGAACAGGTGGCTTATTCACACCCCTGAGCAACAACTTATACCGACGTAAGCTATAGGGTGTACATAGCCCAACAGACATACAGTTGAGGGAAGTTCCCACCTTGGTTCTACAACACCTGGAGAACCCAATGAATAGTTAGTTTATTGCACCTGGGATAGATGGATTCAGAGGACTAGATGGTGCAAAATGCCTAGTATGGCATTCCACAGCTGCTAAGGAACAAAGTTTTGTGAATTTCAGGCAGGAAAGGAAATTAAGTTCACAAACAAGTTTCCCAATGAAGCTTCTGCAAAAACAGTAGTGAAGGAATATATTGTTGAACCAAGCCCTAAAATTATTCCTCTCATAAACTGAATGCATAACTTTCTTTTTTGACTAATGAAAAAAGTAATTCAAAACAAAATTAAGAACAAATCATGAAAATTACCAAAGGACAGGATTTTATATACAGACTCATTAACCCCTGGGACACCCATTGAGACACTGAATTGGGTGTTTAACAAGTAAACGAAGCAGCAAAGATAGTACATGACATGGGACTTTGTTTATTTAGTTTGATAATTACTGTTTAGATTTAAATTGATATATTAGTTCAAAGTAATCAGTAAACATAATTATTATAAAAGTAATAAAGTTATTGGTAATATGAGACCACATTACAGGACTCTTCTATTAAATCATTGCTGAGAAGAAAGGAATGACCAGCATCTTTTGTTTAAGCCATTACCAAATTCTTTAAGTCACAGAAGTAGATCCTCAAATTTATAACAGCTGCCCCCTATTTTAAACATTCCATAAATACATTACATTAACTAATATTTACCTAGCAAAACCATGAGGTTGAAATGCCAATGATGGGATTTAGCTAAATAACTTCCACTGAAGTAAATGGAAAATTAAATCCCCAAATCAACTTTGAAATTTCAACATGAGTTTAGAAAAAGTTTAAGAAAACTGGAAACATTCAATATTTGAAAACTTCTAACAAAACTATGAATTATTATTTTTGACTTTGGTAGATTCGGTCCCAGTAACTGGTAGAAAAATGTACTTCTCCAAATTACTGTACCTGAAATATTTAATTTTTACATGTTCGCCATCTTCACTCCTAGAAAAACAGAATACAGTTTTACATTATATATTAAATTTTTTAAATATCCATCAAATCAAGATGATACACAAAATATTGCTTATTAATGCACGAAGTTCTGTATCTCAAAATTCTTTAGGAACTGTTCCACAACGAAAGACCAAAACATAATAAACTGCACTTAATTTAACTTTGAATGTTCACATAGTTTTAATATTATAGTCTAATAATAATGGAACACATGATTGGTTTAGGTCCCAAATTTGGGCTTCTGTAAAATTGTAATTTGGTGAGAAACGTTCCACATATTTTTCTTTTTTAACACTCTCATACAACTGCCAAGAAAAACAATCCAACCACAAAAACAACAATATTAAATTTGTTAGTCTTTAAAGTGCCACAGAACTCTCGTTGTTTTTGCTGTATACAGACTAACACGGCTACCCCTCTGGAACAATCCAACCACAGTTTAGGATGGACCTACATTATTTTGTACTCTATTCACAGTCAGCAAAGAGCACAAATTCAACATTTTTCTAAACATAGCAGTAACATTAGTGATACCAATCTATACAAATAGAAGTATAAATGTAACAAAGCTGTATTGTCTTCTGTCATGGGAAACCTGAGGGAAATGGTAAATATTTGCTAATGGAATGAAAGTGGTACACATACAAACATTTTGCAAAAAAGTATTTACAAAATAAGAATATAGGGTAACTGGTACATTGTCTCTGATCTTAATAATTTGCCCCCAACTCCCAGTCCCAGTTTCCCTCCCCACCACAGCCTCATTTTCCTTATCCCCCAGGATCTTTGTCCCAACCCTTTTCTCACTACGGCAGGTCTCTCTCTTGCCCCCTGCATTCAAATCAGGCAACTTCCTCTTCCACACAGCCTGGGCCCAGCAAGAGGTCAGTGAGAGCACAGGAGGGACAGACACCCTCTCTCAGTTTCAGTGCCCAGACTCAGCACAGACTTCAGCAACCCAACGCAGCAATGGCAGGGAAAGTCCTGCTCAGTCATGGGCTGGAGCATGGTCAGTGCAAATGAAATCTTCAGGGAAATTCAGCTGTTAAAATCTAAGTCTTTGAGAATAGAATCACAGAAATGTAAGGCTGGAAGAGACCTCAAGAGGTCATCTATTCCATTCCATAGTGCTGAGGCAGGACCACATATATCTAGACCACTCCTGACAGGTGTTTGTCTAACCTGTTCTTACAAGCCTTGCATGATAGGGATTCCACAATCTCTCCTGGAAGCCTATTCCAGTACTTAACTGTCCTTATAGTTAGTTTTCCCCTAATATCGAACTGTGACAGACTGTTCCCTTATGTTCACCACTTTTACAAAACTATGATTCATTTTGTACAAAGTATGCCTTGTGAGGTATCATTTGAAAACTCAATCTATTGAACAGTACTGTCCTGGTAAAATGTGGGTAGCAACAATGTATGTAAAATTATCAGATTTTACTGTATGACATTGCTGAGACATGCTCCAAGATTAGCAAAGCAACCTAAACCAGTTCCTCAGGGACAAAAGGTTAGCCAGCACCTCCGCCAGTTGTCAACTTAATCAAGTAGACTATTACTGGGTTGAGCAGACATGCATTGGCAGGAAGAAAGGTCTGAGCAAGAAATTTATATTTTGGCAGTCAAACAGCTCAGAATTCCCATCCAAAACAGACCTGCTATCACTTGAACCCCTGCTGGAGATGTTTCTCTCAAAGAAGAGAAATGCTTTAAGAAAGGGGAACAGAGGACACAAATCACTTTTCTCCCTTCATCTTTATTCATGCATCAATGTTTGAAAGACAAAGGAAGCATCTGTGGTCTGGTCCTGACTGAAGGAGTTCAGCCAGTAAAAGTATGTGGTGAGAAAAACCGTGGCTTTGAATTAATTTAGCTTGTTAAATTAGGTAGTTTGCATTTTACCTTTTATTTCTTTGTAACCAATCCTGACTTTTATGCCTCATTACTTGTAATCACTTAAAATCTATCTTTCTGTAATTAATAAACTTGTTTTATTGTTTTTTCTAAACCAGTGCGTGTTGGATTTGAAGTATCTGGAGCCTCCATTTGAGATAACATGGTTTGTGCATATCATTTTCTATTAATGAAATGACAAATTTTCTATGAGCTTGTAGTGCACAGAAGGGAAGAACTGAGCAGTACAAGATGCACATTTCTGGGGACAAATCTGGGACAGGGAATTTGCTGGTGTCACTTTGCAATATAATTCAGGAGGGGCTGGCTAGAAGCACTCATATCATTCAGCTGGGAATATTTTGCATACTAGAGGCTGTGTGTAAACAGGCCAGGAGTGGTTGTTCTCAAAACAAAGCCCTGTGAAAAACACCCGAGGTTGGAGGGTTGAGAGGACAGCTGTTCAACTGTCCAGATTGTACCCTGAGGAATGTTACACTAACCTAAATCTCCTTTGCTGCAGATCAAACGAATTACTAATTATCCTACTTTCAGTGGACACAGAGAACAATCAAATCACTGGCCTCTTTATAACAGCACAGATATTTCAAGACTCTTATCAGGTCCACAACTCAGGTCTTCTCTTTTCAAGACTACACATGCCCAGGTTTTCTAAATTTTTAATCATTTTGTTGCTCTTCTCTGGACTTTCTCCAATTTCTCCACCTCTTTCTTAAAGTATTGGACACAGTACTCCAGCTGAGGCCTCACCAGGGCCATCTAGTGTGGGATAATTACCTCCCATGTCTTACAATACTCTTGTTAATACACACCAGAATATTAGCCTTTTTTGCAACTGCATCGCATCATTGGCTCATATTCAATTTGTGATCCACTATAACCCCAGATACTTCTTTGCAGTACTAAAGTCAGCCAGTTATTCCCCATATTGTATTTATGCATTTGATTTTTACTTCTTAAAGTGTTTTACTTTGCACTTCTCTTTACTGAATTTTGTCTTGTTGATTTCAGACCAATTCAAGGTTCTCCCCCTGGCAAGACACATGCCCCCAGCATCCTGTTTTCCCCGCTTCCCTCCCCAGGGCAATGCATGGGGCAGGAACTTGCCCAATTCCCATGGGACTCAGGCGGGGCTCTCCCCAACCATCCCTGGGATCCAGCGTGTGATGCCATGGACCATCCCCCTGGGATAACAGCCTTCAACTGCTAGCTAATGTAGTTAATTTCCATAGCATAAGCAGTGCTGAAACATTAGGATTCAAACCCTGCTGAGGATGCATGATTTGGGCAGGGAAGGGTAAAAAGATGAGGGCAGTTCTGTGGTGTACCTTTCTTTTTTTTTAAAAAAGACTTCTCCAAAATTTCATACAACAAAACTAAGTTATTTATGAAAAACATTCAATCACTTGAAATGTCAAACTTGTTGACCATGCATCCTTAATTCTGCTTCCATGATACAGTTTTTAACAACATGATCACATATTTTTCATAGGACCCTGCCTCATTAAGTGCTGTGGTCCGATGCATGAGGAGGTAGAATTAAGGTTGCCTGGGCAATCCTATCTGGAATTTCTTAACTTCTAAGTGCTTGACTTCGCAACCTAAATAAATGTTCTTTTAATATATTTTTGTATACAACTGATATTTAATTTCTGAGGCATGATAAAGGTTAATTATATTACACGTACCAGAAATTTGGCTACATAAGCTGTTTAAACAAATTTTAGGAAATGAGGTCTGTTTGGCTCAGAGAATTCTCAATGACTAGATTCAGAGCTCTTGAGAAACTCTAGATTCCTGATTCAAATCAGTACATACAGTAATTATCTGTCCAGGGCTTGAAAAATCCACTTCTCATTGATAAGTTTGAAATTTCTCCTATGCCATTAGCTCCTCCAGAACTTAAGTTTTATTTCAATTTTTTTTTAAAACTCTTACTGTTATAAAGATTAAGTATCCGAATGTGAAACTAATGCAAAGCCAATGCAGTGCTCTCTTCCCAAATCTATCCTAGTAAAACACCTATGGATATATCGTTGCTGTGGTCAATTATTCAGAAACAAATTTATTTGAACTACTTATTTAAAAGCCTTAGAGGTGTAGGAAACATCTGAACATATCAGGTGGCAGTGGAAGTCAAATGTTTTCATTCTGGATACATATATTAGTTTGTTGGGCTATAGGAAAAGAACCTGGCTTACTTTCAGGGGAATTGCTTTCACTGGTAGAAATGCAGCACGGCGATTGTTCTCAAGCTGTTTTGTATGGACCAATAGCAGCCTACAGAGAGCTTGCTGGTCCATATGTGAGGCTCTCTTCCTTCCTTCCAGCTGCTAAACCACATTCAAAATATGCCTTAAGGTACAATACGTTCCTAAGAGTATTTTTCCATGTACACAATTGCTGTACTGCCCAAGGGATGTTATGTGCTTATGGATGGGAGAGAGGCAGTCCACAAGATAATCTCAGTATTATAGCATGCTCCACATTATGAAAGAGTCTGAGAACTCCAGCAATAAATCTTTTTAGGTTGCACTTCTGTCTAGATGCGTATATGACTTAATACCACTTCATCATTGCACCAGCACTATATTTTGGAGTTCTAGGTTTAAGAGCTAATTAGCCAACATACCAGGCACTTTGTATTTGTAATAAACCTACACTACAATTCACAGCGTGCCTTTACTGAAAAAAGGGGGATAGAAAAAGGTTACGTTTTGAAATTCCAGCACCAGAGATATACTACCAAGGTCTTGAACCAAGGCCGTTATAGAAATCCACCTAAAATCCACTCCGGGGAGTTAGGACCCTGTCTGTCAGTTCTTGATTTCCCAGGATTTCCAAAGAATGCCTATGCAATATTGTTTTCCCTTTAAAATAAATACAGTGTAATGGGAAATGATATAAAAAAAAGTTATGAAATCATACTAAGAACAGATGCCTGCCTTCAACTGAGATTCTGTCATCATGATGTAGACTGGAGACAGAACAGAAGCAAACCACTTACTGGTTTTCAAAATCACTTCCTTTGTGCTTTCTTGGAAGCTCAACTGCAAATGTGTTGGATGAACAAGCAGTGGCAGGCTTGGTTATTGGACTCATAAGGGTGGAGACTGAAGAGGCAACACACTGGCTCTCTTCCATCACAAGATTATCTGTAAATGAAAAAAATCCATGATCAATAAAGCAGAAGAGTATTATTCATTCATTTTTATTTTGCTCTTAAAAGCAACTCCCCACTAAAAGGTACCTCCATCCAGAGCTCTGAATGCCTTTTGTCATAAACTTAAAACCACAATAATGAAGTGTCACAATATAAATTATCAAAAGCGGAAGCACTTCCCCTCTCCCCCTAAACCTAATAAAACTTCATCTAACCACCAGTCATTAGACCAATAAGACTTAAAATGTATTCCCCACATGCACAGTCCCACCAGACTACAATCCCACCAGACTACAATTCCATCTGCCAATATCTCAGACTTCCAAAAAATGCATGCTGATACAGATGAGCTTTCCAGAGTGACCAGACGATCAAAATATTATGGCTTTTTCAGGCCAGAGACTAAGCACAAACAAAATCTTACTAGGATACACACAGTGTATAAATGTACACACAGTGTAACGTGACTAGTGAATATCTACAGCTCTATATGTTAAAAAGCAACTAAGCATCCTAAAATTTTGTACAAATAGAATCATAGAAATGTAGGAGTGGAAGGGACCTCGAGAAGCGATGAAGTCTGGCTTCCTGCACTGAGGTAAGACTAAGTAAACTTAGGTCATCGCTGACAGGTGTTTGTCCAATCTGTTTTTAAAAACCTCCAATGATAGGGATTCCAATACCTCCCTTGGAAGCCTAGTCGAGAGCTTAACTATCCTTATAGTTAGAACATTTTTCTCAACAGCTAACCTAAATCTCTTTTGCTGCAAATTAAGCCCATTATTTCTTGTACGGATGGGTGTGTAACTAGGTGCACAACTGCAGTATATGCATATGCAAATTAAACATATAATTTCTGCCAGTGGCTTACCGAGGGTCTCTGGCACCCAGGGGCCAAGCCTACATTTGCACCCCCCCAGGCCTCACGCCTCCCTGCACAGAGCAGGAGGGGTCCTGGTGCTGCCCGCCCCCCAGCTGCCCTGGGGAGGGGGATGGGGGTCTGTACCTGGGGGGGGGGGGGCGTGAGGTGCAGTGGGACGCAAATGCAGGCTTGGCTCCGCTGCCTCCCGCTCCCCGCACTTATCCGGCACGTGGTGCCCACCTCTCCCGCTGAAGCCCCGCAGCCGGCACTAGGCTGCGGGGCTGGAGCAGTGGGTAAGTGTGCTCCGGACCAGCCCATCAAGATGGGCGAAGGGCAAGGGGAGCAGGAGGCTCTGCGCCCCTCAGAGCCTCCTGAGCCCCCTGCCTCCTGCACATCCAGAAGGGCTGGCCCAGCGCTCCCTCACAGGCCGGGGAGCCTGGTCCCCCCCGACCTTGGTATACCACTGATTTTTGCACCTATTATTTGAAAAGGGAGCTCTTAATTTTGTGTACTCAAATACCATTTTTAAAAAAAGACACCCTTAATTTATAGGTTCAAAATTAAGTTTTATAAACTTAAAATACTACTAGGATTTTTTTTAAATTTAACACTTGGATTTATTGTGATGAATGAAGTAGGAATTATGTATTTGTAGCAGGGCAGACCATTGGACTAGCTCATCTAACACTGATACCAGAAGAATCACAGAAGGAAGGTGAACTGGAATCCAGGATTTGTCCCTACAAAGACTTATTTCTGTAATTGCATATGTTCTCCATTTGCCTATGTTTAGAAGTTTTCTTTCCACTTCTTACTGCTTAAAAGTTTCCAATTAGCTAAGAAAGCTATTAATCTCTGGCATTCATCTTTCATTTCCATCTACCATATTTTCTTTATGATTCACTGTAATTGATATGCTGTTAAACTTTTTGTCTGACAGACTTATAAAAAGACTACCTAGGGTGGTGCTGATGAAGATTCCATTACTAAACTAAAGGAGCTTTCTTCTGGCAATCTGTCTTGTTTCAACCTGTCACTGCAGGGTTTGACTCAAGATTAAGAAAAGGGAGAACCGAGGGACAAGTTGTAGAACAGTGATAAGTCAAAGAAAATACATCTAAATGGGATGATCCGTAAGCCAGGTCACACCATCACATCATGGTTGCAGGACTATAGATTTTGATTAAACTTATATAAGAAATCAATGGCGAATATTGCATTCATTTTTCTTTTAAATTATTCATTATATTCCTAGGCCTTTGAAGACTAAGGGTATATCCACACTGTGGAGTGAAGTCAGTTGATTTTAAATCAACTTTCACCCACCAAATTTTAGAAGTCGCAGGAGCATGATCATACCAAGTTCATCGCGTTGGGGTCTTGCATCCCCACTAGCCGTGGTTGAGTCGATAATCAAAGGGTGCACCATGGGTAGCTATCTGACAGTGCAACTAGACGCAGAGGCTTTTGGGAAGCTTATCCTCCCATGATGCTACGTGCTCCCTCCCCCTCCCTTCTTGTTTCAAACAAACAGCAAATGCTTTTTCGCGTCGTTTTTCTCTGCCACGCGCACGCCGCTGCCAGAGAGGCATGGAGCCCGCTCAGCTCTGCACTATTATTGTGAGCATCACAAATACTTCTCAATTTATCCTGCAGTATTTAAGGATGAGACAAGAGCCGCAGCGGGGAAAATTGCGATATTATTGAGGCTGCCCTGCTACAAGCCATAGTGTGAAAATTTCCATTTGTTGTAGGCTGTCACGCACCATCTTCAGTTGGTGAAGCGCCGGTTCTGGTTCCGAGAAACAAGCATAGACTGGTGGGACCGCATCATTATGAAGGTGTGGGATGATGAGCAGTGGCTGCAGAACTTTCGTATGTGAAAGACCAGTTTCCTTGAACTTTGTGCAGAGCTGTCCCCAGCCCTGAAGTGAATGAATACTTGCTTGAGACCAGCTCTGACAGTGGAGAAGCGGGTGGCCACCACTCTGTGGAAGATAGCAACCCCGACTGTTACCGCTTGGTTGGTAATCAATTCGGAGTCAGTAAATCCACCGTGGGAGCTGCTGTGATGCAAGTGTGCAGGGTCATTAATAGACTTCTTCTACAAAAGGTAGTGACTTTGGGAAATGTGCAGGACATAGTGGACGGGTTTGCTGCAATGGGGTTCCTAAACTGGGGAGAAGAGAGGGGCATAGATGGCACGCATATCCCTACCTTAGCACCAGATCACCTTGCCACAGAGTACATAAACCAGAAGGGATACTTGTCAATGGCATTACAGGCCCATGTGGATCACAAGGGACATTTCACCAACATCAATGTGGGGTGGTCTGGAAAGGTGCATGACACACGCATCTTTAGGAACTCAGGTCTGTTCAAAAAGATGCAGGAGGGCACTTTATTACTTGACCAAAAAATAAATATTGGGGATGTTGAAATGCTAATAGTGACCCTGGGAGATCCTGCCAATCCCTTGTTCCCCTGGCTGATGAAGCCCTACACTGGGCACTTGGACAGCAAGAAGGAGCGTTTCAATAATAGGCTCAGCATGTACAGAATGCTGGTGGAATGTGCATTTGGCTGCTTAAAAGCAAGATGGAGATGTCTACTCACTAGGCTTGACCTCAGTGATAAAAACATCCCAGCAATTATCTCTGCAGCTGTGTGCTCCATTATGTGTGTGTGAAACAAAGGAGGAAAAGTTCTCTCAGGTTTGGGTCATGGAGGCTGATAGGTTGGTCACAAATTTTGAGAAGCCAGATTCTAGGGCTATGCTGAGAGCCAACCGTAGAGCGCTGTGCCTCAGGGAAGTATTGAAAAATCATTTTTGGAATGAACCGCAGTAATGTATGTCTCTGTCAGTGCTGTGCCTTTCTTTCCCAACCTCCATCATCGCACCACCATCCCACTCCCCGTCATTCCCCACCGACAATCCCCAAGCTCGGAATGAATAAAGACAGATATTTTTTAAAGCAGTACAGTTTTATTTGTGACCCGTTTCAGTGGGGGGGAGGGGGAAGGAACATAAGTTAACATTGACATCATGCTGCTTGGCCATCCAGAGCAAAGTGTGACTGTGCAATGGTTGTGTGCAGTTCTTATAGGGGCCGTTGCCTTTCTCCTCGCCTCCACCGGCGAGGAGCGAAGCACTTACTGCACCCTGCTCAACCTCCTCCTACAGCGCCTGGGGGAAAGAGGCTGGTAAGAAACTGCTTGTTGGTTGAGCATTTTGGAGGGGCTGCAGAGGGAGTCTGTCCTGCTGCTGCTCCTACTGGCACTCTACCAGGCGCCTCAGCATGTCAGACTGATCCCTTATAAATACGCAACATCTCCTGTTGCGTTGACGCTCCTGCTCCTGTGCTGATTTTCTGTGCTCCATGTCCATGTCTAGTTTTTCCGACAAGGACATCCTCCAGGCTCAGAGATCTGTGTCAGCAGTCGTGGAGATATTCATTAGTTCGTTGAACATGTCATCCTGAGCTTTTCCCCCTGTTACCTGTCAGCTCTGTGTTCTTGGGGAACCAGGGTGCAAAACCCCTACTCTCTCTGGCTCACCTGAATTTCCCCCCCTCCTCCCCAGCCTCTGCTTGAACCAGAAACCAAAAACAATGAAAGGGCAGTGGGAGACACACCTAAACCCTTCCAAACAAGGGTGATAGGATTAAGATAACTCCCCTAGCCTCATCTACATCAAAGATGTAAAAAGGAGGCACCTCAATTAGCACATCGAATGGAGAACAGAAGCCTCATCTACTTCGAAGATGGAACAAGAATTAGCATACTGAATAGAGAACCAAGCTCCAAAACAGGAACCGCATTGAACTCTGGGATTGGCAAAGCAGAGACGCACTGCATGATGGGAGATCTCTGCTCCTGATGTAAATGAACCCACACTTGCACACACCCAGCCCCGCAGTTATCAGATCATTCTAGTTATTGATCTCCAAAACACTCAATCTGCCTGATTGCATTGTGAACTCCCTGATAGGAACACTGCCCATAGCCAGGAATGATCAGTTCCTATTGTCTAGCATAAAGAAAACCATTCTGGTATATTCCCTTGAATCATCATTTACCCATAAACAAACCTAGTGTTCTCCCTTGAACCACTGTTTCTTCCCTAAAAACCCTACCTAAGTTCAAACCTTGGATTCTGATGCCTGGATCCAAATGCTGCATCAGCTCCACTGGGACTTCCCCTTTTCCTGACTGATCATGTTGGGGGCTCTGCCTGTCTCAAGCGCTCCAGACCCTACGCTGAACAGCCTGTCTCCTGGAAACCTCTGAGCTGCACGGAGTGGTGAGACCCTCCTAGTTCCCCCAACACTCTCTCTCTCTCTCTCTTTTAGTCCAGGCATAACTTTCTATTTTTGTAATCAAACCTGGGATAGCTTTCTCCAATACCCCAACTGTAATTATGTAGTACTGTAAGCATTTGATTGTTTTTCTCTCCTTGTATGGTATTACTATTAGTATCGTAAGTTTTATATACCTGGCAATAAAATAACTCTTATAATCATGGTGGTTGCCAGTCTCTCTCTCCAAACTTCATTTACTCCTTCGTGTTCTTGGTTTCCCTATCTGCTCTGCAGCAATGCTTCTTTTACCTAAGTCAAAGATTCCTGGAGTGCCCAAAAATCCTGTGGGGTTTGCTCATCAAGAGGGTTACTACTAGAACAATTGTTGAGTGGTGAGGGGCAGCTGAGAAGTGCTGCTCTGCCTAGCCCAGAGTCCAGGGGCATATAAGGGTGGCAGCTGAAAATACTGTTTAACCCAGCCCGCTCAGAAGTGTGCTCTATTCTGGTGTGGCGCAAAGGGGCATGTAAGGGTGGCTGCTGAAAGTGCTGTGTCACCCAGACTGCTGAGTTTAGGGACATATGAGGGGTCAGCTGAGAGTGCTGATAGCCCGGTCCGCTCAGACGCACTTGGTTAATCTGGAATGTGTGTGTGTGTGCATATATTGGGGGGGTTTATTTGAATCTGGGGCTGGAGGAACTCAGCCCTGAAAACCTTAGGTCCTGCAGGATAGCTCCATTGGGAGGGGACTTGTAGCCATATGAACACACAAGTAACACAAGCAGTACATTAATAGAATCACAAACCCCCTTCTAGGAAAGTAACCCTAATAAATGAGTGAAACCCAAGGTGACAGGCAAATGTGGTAACACCCCCTCCACTTCCTAATCTGGGAAACGCGCTCTGTGGAGTACAAGATGGGGTGAAGGCCGAGGTGTCCACTGTAAGGCAAGCAAAGCACAAAGTTGCCATTGTTAGCTGACCCCATGGATAAAAGAAATGCTACAATGTAAAAATAACTCCCTTTCATATTCACAAGGTGAAGCCAGACCTGCATTCCAATCTGTACGTATCGCACAGGTCAGAGTGACGTTCTAGACATGGTAAGTAAGGATCGCTTGCATCCATTATAGTGAGGTCTCAGTAGTACTAAATTCCCCAATCCACAATTATTTAAGCAAGGAGAAGGATAATTGGGCTCCACTTTACCATCCCAAAGACTGGTTTGAGAGGAGGTGGTCAAAACGGATTAGGAGAGGCTGTGAGTGAAGTATAGCTGGAGAAAAGATATGGGTCCAGGAACTGGTTACCCTAACATCCATGCCAACAATACCATGACTAGGAATTGTCTGTGTAAGGGCCCAGGGACACCGTCCACGGCAGGGGAATAAGACGCAGTGACTATATTGGTCGGTACTGTAAACTCATGCCATCTTCCCTAGTGATCATGTGTGATATCAGTCTCCTGAAGGTAACACAGGCGGAAAGGGAAGATTGCTGCAAGCATTAGGATACAGACCTGGCCCTTATGCTGCTATGCTGTGTTCCGTGATGATGCCTGCTCATTTAACAGCAGAGTGGCGGGGTAAAGTTTCCTACCGGGGCCAAAGAAATAAGGCTGCCCTCCCCAGAAACCTTCTGCAAAGGATTGCAGAGTACCTACATGAAAATTTCCTTGAGATTCCACAGAGGATTCTCAGAGCATCTCTGTGCACATAAATAGTCTGTTCCAGGGGTAACCCTCTGCTGAGGTTTAGCAACACCAACAAAGCCATCCCATTAAAAACACAAACTCCTTTTTTCCCCAAGAATAAGAAGCTGAATTAGGGACATAACCACAGAGATGAGATTTGCTATACACACTCACCAGATGTGCCTTCCCTGGCATCTCATTCAGTACCGCTGTCCAGTGTCCTGCTGCTCTTGGGTAACAAACAGGTCCTGGCTCTCAGGGAGAAGGGATACCTCGCTCTCCTTACCCTTGTTCTCCTCATCTTTCTCCTCCTCATCTACAAAGTCCTCCTCATTCATCCTGGACTGGGATTCTTCAGAGATATCAATGCTACGTGGTGGCACAGTGGTGGAGTCACCACCAAGAATCGCATGCAGCTCCTCATAAAAGGGGCACATCTTCGGTGATGAGCCAGAATGACTGTTCGCCTCCCTAGTTTTCTGATATGCCGGCCTCAGCTCTTTGATTTTAATGCAACACTGCTGCGTGTCCTTGTTGTGGCCCTTCTCCACCAGACCACGTGATATCTTCTCGTATATATCCAAATTTCTTTTGCTAGCTCAGAGCTGAGCCAGAACAGACACTTCGCCCCAGGCTGATGAGATTCAAGACCTCAGGTTGACTTCATGCTCGAGCGCATTTGGCCATGCAATCAACATGAGCAGTTCAGCTACAAAGCTCTCTCCATGCTGACCAAACAGGAAATGGGAATTAAAAATTTCCTGGGGCTTCAGGGGGGAACTATTTCCTGTTTACGTGGCCATGGTGCAGCAGAGTACAGATGTCCAGAGTGGTCAAAACAGAGCATTATGAGATAGTTTCCAGAGGCCAATGATGTTGATTTACATTGCGCTCTGCCTACATGGACGCTGATTCAACCCATAGAATTTGACTTCAGCGCTACGCCACTTGCAGAGATAGTTTTTATTAAGTTGAATTTTACCGTGATTTAGGTCAGTGGAGCTGATGTGCCAGTGGAGATGCATATTTTAGGGGGTTGACGTAAGCACCATTACGTCGCCCTCCATTGTCAGTGTAGACCAGCCAAAGAGTTGTTTGCTTCTTTCTGTGTGAACTTGCCCTGTGGAATCTTCAGTTCAGTCTGTTTTGAAGTGATGCTTGAACATTGGAAGTACCCAACCTGCAACCCTAGGCGAAAGTCTTGCTGATGGGTAAAGGTTGTTTTGAAAATGCTCTTTCTTGCACCCCTGCTCACTGAAAGAACTGACTAAGGATAAAAATCTGCCGTTTGAATGAACTCTTTCCATAGAAAACCATATGGAAATGTGGCATGAAAGATTCTTTAAGGTAGGCAATCTGTTCAGGCAGGATACACCAATGACAACCTCATGAAACAACATATGCTCGCATAACAAAAAAGATTTTAAACTCCTTTTCACTGGACTAATAGTGCATTTCTTTTGCTTTCAGTTTGTTCAGAATGTAGCACCATGTTTGCTCGTACGATTATCGTACACCTGTCCTGGATTCTTTACAGCATTGGCTGTGTATAGATTAACAGAATGATCTAAAGTTGAAAATTGGTTTTCAATAGGTCCTGATCCTGCAAACTGTGCTGTGCAGATTGACTCATGCATCCATGTACAGCCCTGCTGACTTCATTGGGGCTACATGTAAGCACAAGGGTTTGCGGGTTTGCCTTCATACAGCAGCCTGCCTATTCTGTACAGCTTCTAGGCATATTTAAGACCTTCTCCCTGAACCTCATCACCCACCTTATCCACCCATCATTTCTTAAGATGGGATTCAATCAAGACCTTGATATGGTGGGTCTAGGCTGTAGAGTTCATTATTCCATAATAGTTACTCTCAGTGCATCTTTCCCAAGAATTAAAAAAACCCCACTAAGACTTAATTTTGCATGGTTTATATATGATATTGCATACACACACACACACACACACACACACACACTCTTGGCTATCCACACACTATATATGCTCTGAAGCCTCTTGGGTTTGGTTCTATTTCTTCAGTTTTAAGAAGGTGTTTTCTCAGGACAGTTTAATGATGCTTTACTACAGAGTGCCTTCACTAGGAGATTCTTTATAGATTAATATTAATGAGGGAAGTGTTATTGCAAATTGCAATAATTCACACTTAGTTTTTTATTTTGCAATATTTTTCCAGCTGTTTTCTGTTAGACGATATGTACAAGTTATAGAAGAAAGTATAAATGTGCGATAGTTGCATTATTTTTTTGATGAATGTGTATTTGTGGAGAACTGAATATGTTGTATTTTCATTAGAGACAAACAACTGATATATTTTTAAAAGTAAAAAGAATATTTTTTTAATTTCTAAATTCCAATTCAAGGTTAAAATCTGTATCTCTGAGGAAAATTATGTCTACAGATTAAATGCAAACTAGTTGAGAAGTAAGAAAGACTTTCCAAGGGGATAAAGAATCAATTCTCCATCAGATACCTGGAGAAGGACGACGCAAAAGTATCACTCATCATGGGATTTAAAGAAGACAGAGAATTTTCTAGATATATTTCTGAAATAAAAGTTAAACAATGCAAGTCCTCAAAATTACTTTGAGAAATATTAGTATTAATTCATAGCATTTATCATCTTAAAGAAATTCACCACCACTAAAAAATGAAGTTCACAATTTGATAACACTAGGTGATGAAGCAAAAATCTGTCCCTCCTTTATTATTTACCCACTTTATACTTGATATATTTCTGGCTTATTTAATTTAAGTAACCATAAAACTGTACATGTCATAAGGACAGCTAGAGAAGTTCGTGCCCTCCAAGACTACCCAACTAGGGCACCCATACCCTAAGTATGTATTGGGCTTTACATGTCACTGTGATGCTTCTGATGTCCTCCAACACTGCTTTGAACACAGTTTAAAATTTAATATGTGCATCATTCTGCACAGTAGCTTTGCCAAGGCTTAGCAAGTGAAAGATCTACAGTCACCTGTCCCCACTTACTCTTGCTAGTGCCATGAATTACTAGAAATAATGCTAATAGATAGAACCTAGGGCAACATATAATTTATGAAACGTTTCTAGCTTGGATAGCAACTAATGTGGGTGGAAAAGAAAAGGGCAAACAAGCAGCAGGCTTTGGGCAGTTCCAACAGAGCCACAATTTGGTCTTTGCGCACAATGTGTCAGAACGCTTTGGTCATCTCTTGGAGAAAGTACTGCAAGGAATTGTATCACAAATGCAACACGGATATCAGTGATCGGCATTTCAAAACCTATTTTAATTTTGAAATAGTCTTAACTAACCGCAGAAATGCCAATACTGTTTCTATGTCTAATTCTGTATTTCAACTTTTTTCTGAATTAAATCTTCTCAGCATATTTCATTTCCAGCATATCTTTTAAATAAAAATGGCTATGTGGGAAATTCATTAAACCTTATAATCCAAAAAAAGAGCATATGAGAAGAGCATCTCTAGCTTTGAGTCACATTTACATAGTAAATATAGATAATGAAATCTACATGGTAAACCTCAAGTTTTTAGAAAAAAACATTTTGGGGCATACATTATTGAAGGATACCATTCTTATATATACATGAAAGGGCACTGAGTAACCAAAAACCTGAGTGTATGAAAGATTAGATTGCTTTCCGTACAACAGATCCTTTCATCCAGTAATAAAGCATGACAGAACAGAACCACTAATTTAAATACTCTTTTATACACAGACAGCCGACCTTTTTTTTAAACCACTTCCTCTTAGAGAAACAGAATCGAATGTAACGGTATGGCTGGTCATTTATAATGCTCCAGATTTGTCCTCTGAGTACCATAAGATCAAAACAACAATATTTTTTCTTAGACGAATATCTGGTGTATTGTGAAAACTACATCTAATTTTTTCCCTTCTAACACCACCACCCACCTTTTCTTTTGTAATGAAAAAATGGCTGTATTAAGAAAATCAGCATAAATTATCAGTTAAAGGAACTTACATAAAAAAAAGTTTTCAAGTGGTGCTCAGGTTTGTTAAGTGCCACCCAGTATCTCTAGCAATGGATAGCATAGAAACCTGAATAAAAATAGTTCATACCAAGCAGGTCTTAATTAGAAAGATTTTCAGTAAGGAACCAGTACTGACTCTTATCAGGTACAGCATAGAGCTTTTGATTAATTCTTCCCTTAAGAACCTTTAGGATGATAAAGAACTACAAGCAGAAGCAAGAGAAACATCAGTTAAACAGCTCTAAAGCATCAAGACCAAAGCATAATGTATAAGCATTTGGATATCTGACATTTACTGAGCATGGAGCAGATGAAAGCTCTTCACAAAGCTACAGCACTCATCACTGTAGTGTAAATGTTTCATAGCAAGATCCATTGTTCAGTTCAGGGAGTATTCTCTTCTCCAAAGAGGCTCTGCTTGGGATAAATTTAAATTAATATTTTCAGCTATGGTAGAAAAGCTCCATCGTGTTTTAAATGATCTTGTAGAATACTATCATCATAGGTACTTATATGGCCTCCATTACTGTAGTGCAGTGTTTCTCAATTAAATTTGGCCACGGAACCCTTTTGAACTCCATAAATAATTGCGGAACCCCCCAAACTCTTAACAGTATTTTTACATATGGGGCCAAAAAAAATGTCGAAATAAGCAAATTATATCCAAACAACTAGGGCAGCGTTTCTCAATTAAATTACACTTAAATTACACTTACACTTGATACCCTCCGCCGAAAAATCCGGGACATCTTCCCTTTTTCGGCGGCGCGGAGAACAGCTGCTCGCGGCGGCGCGGAGAACAGCTGCTCGTGGAACCCTAACAGTGTTCCCGCGGAACACCGGAGTTCCGCAGAACACCAATTGAGAAACGCTGCTGTAGTGTCACTCTCTCTCACAATCTTTGGCCTGGTCTACACTACCAGTGGCAGTCAACAGGAGATACACAAGCTACATAGTGTAGCCTGTGTATCTCCTGTAGACTTACTAGCTTTGACTTACCATGGCATCTTCACTGCACTGCGCTGACGCAAAACGCCCTCCGCTCAATGCAGCCTTTGCTTTTCACGGGAGTGGATTTACAGCATCGACCAGAGATCATTTCCGGGCTCAATTGAGCAGGTCTCCACTGCCTGCTCAATCAATCCTGTGGCATCGATCTGGCAGCGCCAAAACAGCCGCAGCAGTATAGACATACCCTTTATGCATTTATCCTTACAACAGCCCTACGAGTGAGAAGCACTCTTACAGATAGAGAACCGAGATATATAGAGTTTAAGCGACTTGTCTAAGGTCCCACAGGAAGTCTGTGATAGAGCAGGAAATTGAACCTGGGTCTCCAGTCCCAGGCTAACATCCTACCCACTGCACCATCCTTCTTCTCTATACAAAGAGGTATTTTACACACACACCACACACACACACACACACACAAGTACATTCAAAAGGACGCTAATTATGATTTAATTTTAAAAATTTTTTTCATCTCTTCATATTTTGTATACCTTTATCCCTCCCCCAAAATGCTTAATGCTTACAATTAAATATTTGTATGTATAACCAAATCTCAGCTTTTAAAAAAACAATACAAGTTTTAAACATCTTTCCCAAGTTCGCTATAAGTTATAATATTTTAAATAAGTTGAAACAACAAATACCAATCAGAGTAATTATATGCTACCTACCCCCAATTTTTTTTTTAAACTCCAAGTAAAATACCAAAAAAAAACCCAAAACCAAAACGAAACCCCTACGCGCACACAGGTAGTTTTGCCAGTACAAAACGCTGCCAGATTCCCTATACTGGCACAGAATTTCTGTGGCTGCATTCAATGGATAGGTAAATGACCCCTTATATGTATATGGCCTGTTTCTGATCTCACTTAAACTCCGTGCAAGTGTTTTGGAAACGTGCTTATTTGTACAAAGTAAGCACAATTTTGCTTTTAAAAATATCAAAAGGCAAAAAATGCAGATAAGAAAGTGGATGCGACACAGAAAAGTCATTTTCTCTCCAAAGAAATTTTACAATAGCAAAGACCATCAGATCAGTACAAATGTATCACAAACAGAGAAAACAGACACTTGGTAAAAGTGTTATAAACTAACACGCTAACACTGTAGTTAGCTATAATTTACACCTCTTCGGATTGCCTCCTAAAATACTAATGTACTTTAATTTCAAAACATCTATTTTGACTATATAAAATATCTGTTTAGGAGGACAAAAACACCCCAAATTAAGTTTATACACTTAAATACTGAGGGGGAAAAAATCAGTGAAAAATGAGAGACTAGCTATTAGGGATTTTGCAAAGAAATAATTTTCAGCACTCCTCTCCCCCTGATACACACACGCTTCCCACCTCACCCACAGTTTAAAAAGAACATTTTAATAACCTAGGTGATGGACTGATTTGGAGTGTAATAAATAACATAACTAACCAAGTAGATATATTTTAAATTTGTCTATGGCATTTTTCATATTCTACGGACAGGGGCACACACTGGAAATTTCTAACTCTTGTGCAATTACTTCCTCCTTCGCACTACTATGGCTGTTGCTATGTATAGTTAGTTGTGTCAGCATTTCCTTTCTTATAATTTAAAGATGAAAAGGCATTTTCATGCCAATCCTGGTTTGGAGGGGTGGGAGGGAAATTACTCTGAACCCTCTCTCATGCTTGTTCTTCGTCCAGAGGTGAATTTTTTATGTTTGAAGAAAATTCTATCAGCAGTTCTTGAGTTATCAGAGCATAAAAAAAGGTGTTTTTTCATGTTTAAGAAAACATTCAGATGCTTTTTATGGTCAGATTAATCCAGAATATTTTAGTAGTTCAGACCTGGCACATTCGTAGATTTGAGCAAAGAAAGCAAGCTTCAACAAGAAATAAGTTAGAAATGAATGTATTAAGAGAGTGGACTGTTCTTTATCAATTAAATGGCCCAATCCTGTAAAACCTCACAACTCCCATTGACTTCAGGGTTTTCATATTGTGGCCCAAAATGTGCATAGAGTGCAGTCACCCAGACACAGGCAACAACTCATATGTAAACCTAGACATCCACAAACAGAAAACCACAGTTGGTTTAAATTTTCCAAAACACAAATGATCATGAGTGTCCAACTTAAGACACTATTCAAAATGCCTAATTTGCCCTTTTAAAGGCCACTCAAAACTTAAGGCACTCAAAATCAGTAATTACTTTTGAAGACTTAAGATAACTTTGTTTAATTAAATCATTTGACACATTTATATAGGATCACAAGTGAGACTATCCAAATAAATGTGCGCTGTTTGATAGGTCATTTAAATTCTTTCTGGTTACTTTTTTATTAAAAAGGATTAATTTTCTAAAATTATTTTAATGAATCATTACTGCTGAGACACACTCAAAAATAAGGAAATTGCATCTATTCAACAAAGACAAACTACTACCCCATGCAGTGAAACAAAATATTACACACTGTATTGTGTGGGGAGCAAAGTTACTGTTGCTTTGACAGTTATCATTTCGAATCTCCTGAATTGTATATACTGAAAAATTTCAGCAACAATGTTTTATTAATAGGGAGAGGGTATGCATTAAATATCCTTTAAATTTTAACATAAAAAAGTCAGATTATTCACACTGAAATTTAGCATTCAGATCACAGCCCAGAACAAAATTTCACTCAAAGTTGTGTCCATTTTTTTAAAGAGATTCAATGGCAAAAGTAGTAGATGCCTATTACAAAAAGTGAACAAATTAACTTAGGTTATTACAACTCAGAAACACAAACCCACCACTCATAATGGGAAGCAAGAAATCGAGACCCCAGTAATGAACCCATCACATACATGACAGTAAACAGATCAGAAACTTCATGATTTTGGCTTAACCTGTTAAGTGTTTATGATTTTCTATTTTTTAAAAACAAAACTACAGAAAATAAAAATAAGTATGCCACCCTTTGTCACAGAAATATATTTACACCAATAATTATTAATACAGACAATTTTATGCACTTGGTATTTCCTCAACAAAAAATTCACAGAGCCATCACTGGCTCTGAATAAGTGGTAGTCAAAACCCACAGTGATGTTATCATATAAACCAGAGACATATTTAGTAAATAGGTTTGAACTACATATATGGGTTTGGCCCAATAGGTATATATGTATTTAAATAAGTATTAATGTAATTAGCCACAGAGAACATACTATGCCAGCACTTTCAAGTCTTCGTTGACTCCCTAGTCACTTCCAGGTACAACTCAAGGTGCTAACAGAAATCTACAAAGTACAATTTAGCTTGGATCCAAACTGAGAAAACATATCTCCACACCAATCCTATTAGGAGAACTGATGTTAGCTGCTCTCTTGTGAGTCCTATATTCCAGTGATTGAGGGCAAAATCATGGCTCTGCTGAAGTCAACAGCAAAACTCACATTGACTTGAATAGGTCCAGAATTTCAATCAGGGAGTTTTTGGTGGTATACATTGGCTCTTGGTTTCACCTTCCCCAATGGTCCTGCAGAGTCCATCTGTTTACTCAGGGTTTGCATGATGATATATTCTCATTTCTAGCACACTGTGGAGTTTGTGTCTTAATTAGACTATTGACATTAATTTAGTGTTTTCTTAATTCATACAAGTTCACTAACAATAATAATGTAAAAAGATAATCTTTGGAGTAAAAAATTCAGTCTTTAGTACAAGTTAAGATATTTATAACTTAATAAAAGTAAGAAAATGTATATAGTAACTGGTCAAAAGATCTTAAAGAAGCAATGTGAACAAGTATCAGCAATTTGATAGTGGAAACTGACAAGAGTATAGAACATATAAAATATGGGACCCTATGATTCATTTCCTTCCTATGGGTGCTTCTTCATGAGGAAAAAAAAAGCTGTGCAAATGCAGTGTTTTGTTTTTACTTCTATTTCCTTCTTTCCTTACAATAGGTATACAATATGCATCAAATATATTTTCCTCTTTTGAACTGATTTTCATGAAAGCTGTCAAGAAAAAAAAAATCCCACCTGTTATAAAAATAAATATCACTTTGTTTTGAAGACTAGATTGCTTGTTTAAAAAAAAAAAAATCACACCCACATTTAAACAACCAAATGCTGTCTAGTTTCCATAAACCAGACAGGAAACAGAATCAGGAAAAAAAATACCGACCTATTTCTAGGCAACTAGAATTGTCACACACACACACAAAAAAACCAATACCAAAAAGCATAGTAATAACTAAGCAAACTACAAGTGACAGTTGGAGCAAGAATTCACTCTCTCTCTTCTGTGCCTTACAGCTGGGTACAAAGCATCTATTTCTTTCCTCAGATGGAAATCATGAAAAGGAGAAACATATACATTTCAAAGCAGAAAGAGCCCAAACTGCTGCTGCTAGCTCAGTACTGAACTAAACTCAGCTCCAGAGATTTATGGTGGAGAACAAAGAACATGAAACCTCAGAGTATTCACACACAACAGAAACACCACATTTCAGATGATGGATTAAATTAATACACATCAGAAAGCTGATACTTAATAGACCTATTTACACACACACTGTATAAAGCAAAACAATAAAGTATAGATTAGAAAGTGTACCTCAACCACTAAATAAAACAAAAACAGTGCATTACAGACCAGAAATAAAAAAAGAAGATATTTAGCTCAGGCTATCTGAGTGTGGATACGTGATTATAGCAGTGAGGATAAACCAGATCAGTGTGTGACTAATTAGCATAGGAGCTATGTGTGGGTGCACAGGAGGAACAAAACAGGATCCAACCCTGCAGGTGCTCTGTCGTTTAAGACTTTCAGTAGGACTGCATGGGCAAGGGAGGAGCTGGCAGGATGGTGACTGTGCGGCCAGAGAGCGGGTATTTAGCCTTAGAAAAAGTATGCTTGTGAAAGTAACGAGAGGGCGATACAACAGTATGAATTCAAGAAAAGCGGCAGGATAGTGGGATAATATACCACACATACACACATGGGCACAACACACAGACGCCCAAGCGTATGTGTGTATTTACATATCGGGATACAAAAATACACACGGGCTACATCGCAGACACAGACACAACCCCCAGAACAACACACACACACACGAACTATGTGTGTATTTATTAAATATACACACACAGACATTCATGGGATACAAAACTACACACACGCATCCAGGATAACACACACAATTATGTGGGTGTGTGTGTATGTAGACAGACACACCCGGGATACAAAAATACACACACAAATTAAGTGTGTGTGTATGTATGTATGTGTACACACACACACACACACACACACACACACATGACAGAACGGGCAAGGCAGGAGTCCCCCAGCCCCGCTGTCTGTCTATCTGTCCGTCTGTCACGCTCACTGCCGATACAGCCCGGCTTCCCCCTCTCTGACCTGCCGGCGCCGCCCTCCGCTCCTCCGCGGGCCCCGCCTCGGCCATGGCGAGCGTCCCCTGCCCCCCTCCGCCGCGGCCCCAGCGGCATGGAGCAGAGCGGGACGAGGCGAGCCCGCCCGGCGGCGGCCGGGTCTCGCGCTGCACGACTCAAGACGAGCTCACCACGGACTCGCGGCCAGCCACAGCCACAGCCAGTCCCGCCCCCCCCCAGGCCTGAGCGCGCTTCTCGCGGGATCTCGGCGTCCGAGCGGGCGGGGGATGGCGGCGGTGCTGTGGCTGCCTCTCCAGCGCGGCACGAGGGTCGGGGCTGAGACGGGCGGGAGCCTGCTGCCCTGCCCTGCCCTGCTAGGGAGACAAGCCCCGCCCCCGTGCACGCGAAGCTCAGCCTCAGGGGGGTGCAAACAATACAATATCCTCCTGCCCCTTCCCTGCAGGTCCCCACGCCCCTCACCCTCTGCCGCCAGCTGCCCTGGTTTTGGCCCCCAACCAGCAGCTGTACCCAAGTAAGGTCCAAAGCCACAAAGCCTGAGCACACTGTGACACGGTATCAGGGCACCTCGCAGTAATTATACTTCATGTAAACTAATGAATATACTCTGAGTTTCCAAAACTAGTACTCTGTTGTGTGCAAAGAAACAGAAAACAACATCAAAGTGAAAAACACAAGTTAAAAACATTTTAGCAGCGCTGTAAGACAGAGACCCATACTTTAAAACCCAAGTAAACAATAAACATGTATGTTTATGTATTAAAAACATATTAGTGTGTTTCAGTCACGCTACAAACTATGTGGCTGATCCTGTGGTTTTCACAGGTCACTGCTGTCACAGTTTCAATGTAACTGCATCTGTATTCCTCCTCTGTGGTCCACTCCAGAAGTGCCCACTCAGGACTCCAGCCACCACAGGTCTCTGGGCAGGGACCTTGTTTCAATTCCTTCTGACTGAGGGGCTGCTTTTTAAGGCTGCACAGCTTCCTGCCTTATGTTGTGATATCCCAGCAAGCCAGTCTGCCTAATGGGCAGCAAATGTGCACTGCATTTTCTCTCGGGGGGCTAAAAACAGTGTATTGCCAGCAGTCACAAGTTATCACACAGCTCTTTCTAAGCAAGCAGATTTAGTCTCAAGGCAAAAGCATTACAAAGAAATCATAATTAAAAACAATAAACAGATTTAAACACACACTAATCATACCAAGAGTCACCCATCAATCTTATGGACTCTAGTAGGTTAAAGTGTTTTCAACCCATCTGCAAAGGTTGGGGCCTCTCTTGGACAGAAGGTGCTGTCCAAGGCCCTGAGTCAGTTTAAATCAAACCTTTTTATATCAAAAGCTCCTTCTCTGTTGGTCTCCAGAAAGTCCAGTTTGAATCAGTACATGTAAGCCTCCCCAGGGTTGGTACCTAAGTGATTTACCTTAATCATTTCCCACTGTTTTTGGTTCCTGAAGGAGTTGTGGTAACCCTCCCCACCCAGAGTTGCATGCAATATCTGGCCAACAGCAATCCATAAACCATTCATAAACTTAATACAATCTGTTCCCCAAAGATATTGCATAGATTCCTATATTTGTCACAGGTGTAGGTGTAGCTATGGTTCTCCTTGTTTTCCCCTGGAATGGAATGGTAGGGGAAAGGATTTATACCATTCTCCCACTTGTTATGTTGGGGGATATAGGGAGCAGCAGCCTGGAGTTTGCCATGGATCAGAAAGGCTGCTGTGAGAGGGGTTTCTGAGCATATAGCTTGTTAATGCTCTGTAATCTCTGTGTTTGTTGCCTGAGCAAGCCCAGGAGGTCCTGGTGCACTTCCCAATGCACATCTTGTCTCTCCTGTGTCTCTCCTGCAGCAACCACTTTCTCCATTCTTAGGCCTACTCCATGTGGTCCCGCCAACCACTGTGTTCACTGCACAGGACTGAGGGATCTTACAGGCATATCTTCCCTAGTCCTCTTCTTTCTTTGCCTGATCAGGAACTGGTGTTCAGCAGGTGTGGAGGAGGTATCTCTAAAGGCCACCACACCAGGGGTTGCTAATTAAAACAGAAAGATACAGGATTAGATTTACCATTACAGTGGAAAGGGAAAGCTAAGTCTCAAAACTCCCTTACATTATTCCCATAGATACCTTTAATAGGAAATGCTAATTGTCACTTTAGCTTTGCAGCACCTTGTTAGAGCACCTCTCTGCAGCTCAAGCCATGGTGAATATGGCTTAGGAGAGAGCAGAGGGATGAGGTCTGTTGCACGGAAGGTTTAGACGCTGTATGCCCCTGGGTTTGAGTAGAGGGAAAATGCAGTGCACGTTGCCAGTGTTTTCATAGGCAGTGGTAATTTTGGCCAATATCTCATTCCTGAGGGTGACGAAGGAACAGAGAGCCCAGCTGCTACTGGTGCCCAGAAACTGCCTGGGCTGATATGCTGTTAGCTTGTTTACTCCAGTTGTGCCCGCTGAACTCATCCCAGAGTGGTGTGGGGAAATCTCCTTTGCAGGGGAAGAAACAAGGCCACCATCCCTAGAAATGTTCAGGAGAGGAGTGCGGAGTATCTCCACGAAAGCTTAATCAAGATTGCTTAATCAAGAGGAGAAAAGGGACAACCCTACTCAGAGAAACAAAGTACTCCATACAGCCCCTGCTGCCTAGCCCAGCAAGCCAAAGAAACAAAAAGTGGATGCCGCCTCTACCTCTTTCTTCTCCCTCTCTCCAAGCACAGGACACTGACCTGATGTCGATTGTGTAACCGGATTGTCATACGAATGTTTTAAAATTTATTTTTTGACATTTTACAAGTAAAGTGAGCAATCAAAACTCAGTGCTTTGGTTCTCTAAATGCGCAGATGGGATGGGTACCATTTTTAAATGGTGAGGGACAGAGGGAAGTTTCAGGCAACAAAAAAGCAAAAAATGCTAACAACAAATAATACATGTACACACTTACATGAGCTCCCTTTCCCCTTTGTCAGGGGGTTCATCAGCACTCACCTAGCTTGACTCCAGTGGCGTTTCAAGCAGCTCCTGGCTTATCACATGGCTCATGTCTCCCTCTGGGTCTCCCCCACATCATTGCTATGTACTGCAGGGGTCTCCGTGTCAGGGTTCCATGAAGTGTCCACAGTTGTATGCAGGGTGCTGGTGGGGTCACTGCCTCGTATGGCATGAAGTTTGTTGTAGAAAGTCTACGAGGTGACCCCAGGTTTGTTGCTGCCCTCCCTCGCCTTCTAATATGCCTGCCAAAGTGCCTTTCATGCAGCACTGCTGTTTGTCCCTGTCATGCCCCAATTTCAGCACTCCCTGTTCAATCCACATGTAGCTATCTATTTTTTGGCTGTTCCTTAACTATGCTTCCACAGTCTCTTCTCCCCACAGACCGAGGAGATCCAAGGCTACTTTCCTACTCCAGGCAGGAGCACGTCTAGCAACCCTGTGTGTGTGTGGAGCCAGCCGGGTCAGATGCCCACAAAGGTGGGCTAGTAGGTGTGCTTGGCAAGGCAGGCAATCAGGAAAAGGCATTTCAAAAATACGCTGGGAATTCTAAAGGGGATGGGGCAGGTTTACAGGGTCTGTGACTCCTGTGCAATAGAGTTCAAAATTGTTATCAGAGTGACCACTGTTGTGGGGACAGTGGCATTGCGGAACAACTGCTGGAGGATTGTTAGGGTCAACACAGGCAATACAGTGTCTGCGCTCCCACTTCATCAATGTAAGTAGGTTGACTCTGCCTCTGCCTCGTTCAAGGAGGTGGTGTTATTGTATAATTGTAACAGGGTGCTTACATTGATGGGAGGCAAATTTAGGTGTACACATGCAAAATTAAGTCAAAACAAGTTGATTTAGATCAGCCTAACTTTGTAGTGTAGACAAGCCTCTAAGTCAGTAGCAGAATTGGGAAAAGAACCAAGCAGCTTTCATTCCCAGTCATGTTCTTTAAGCACCAGATATGACTCCCTCTGATCTTTGAAGATTACAAGGTGCAAAGAAAATCCTGTGCCTTAACTCTGTCCATATCTTAAAATGGCAAAAAAGTCAATAACAGTCCTTCTGACACAAGACCATTGAAAGCTTTGTCTTCTGAATGTCTTGCTTTCACTTTCAAATTGCCAGTTTTTGCTAAGCCAGGCAGCACAAGCAGCCAGAATCAGATGTAAATAGTGGTCCAAATTTTCGGTAATCAATTTACACCTATGTAATTGTGTGGATGTCCTTGTAATTTACATATCAAAGGAAGAGTATAAAGGAACAATTGCAACAACAAAAGCAAAAGCCAGGCAGGTTAAAGACTGGCCCACTATTCTTGCTTGTCTACATAGTTTTTGTATTGATTTAATTATATCAGTTTAGAAACAGATATAGTTAAAGCAGTGCACCCCCTCATGTGGATGCAGTAATACTGGTATAAAGGAACCTTAGAGCGGTATAGCTTATTCCCATAAATGTATCAAAATATGCTAGACTGATATAAGCACCTTTATACTGGTGTATCTGTGTCACGGTGGAGGGGTTGCATGAATTTAACAATATCTAAACCAATATAATTACATTGGTACAAAAACTTGTGTAGACCAGTCCTAACCCGCTCTTGTTGGTTGCAACCACACCCTTCTTACTTATGCACTCTTCAGCACCCTTAGACCATGGAACTCCTATCTCCTCAAAGTTTACGTTACAGTAAATTTGAATCCTACCATCTTCCTGGTGTATAATTTACACCACCATTTGTCATCCATCAGTTTGGTCAAAGGAGTTTAGGATGCAGGAAAGTAGTTGAGAGTCACTCCGATCCTAAATGTAATAAAAAAGCTGTAAGAGTGGCCAGCAAACAGCAGTAATAAAAAGCTGCTGTCTTCTAGGAATTCTTTACAATTAACATTTGTTTATTATTATTATTCATATAACACAATAGGCTGGGAAAAATCTTCTGATCATTTGTCATTTCAGTTTGGCTGTCCTATAAGTGAGCGTGATTGTCCCAATTATCAGGCTATTGCATTCTGTAGAGTAAATGAAAATGAAATATTGTTTCTGCTGTGAGTGGCTAACTTGGCATTTCTCTACATTCTACTTATTCTGGTTTACGCTATT
This sequence comes from Emydura macquarii macquarii, assembly GCF_026122565.2. Classification (NCBI taxonomy): domain Eukaryota; kingdom Metazoa; phylum Chordata; order Testudines; family Chelidae; genus Emydura; species Emydura macquarii. Next base: position 8,230,274 of record NW_027132342.1, on the reverse strand, counting down.
TTGCCAGGGTTTCTCATGTTCTTCTCTTATTGTTTGCATGTCTGACTCTTACTTGGTTTTATGTGTTTAGTTTCGTCCTTGTTTTAATCCAAATTAAAATGCCATTGCTGGTGTCCTGAGGCTGAGTGTCAGAACTAAAACTATGCAATAACTTATTTCAAATTGAAGTAAAAATTCTAGTACCTAATTAATATTAGGGATAATGTCTACATAGTTTGAAACGTTCGCCTGATCATGTACAACAGCGCTATTCTGGCTCTCCAGTAGTGCTGCCTGTAGTTCCTGTTGAGTCCTCTGAGTGACAGTGTTCATACATTTGTTTTGTTCCTAGTCCCCCTTCAAGACAGTAGAAAGCACCTTTTATTGGGCCACTTACTCATATCTGCCTCAACTTCTGGAGTGCACTTTGCAATTGATCTATCTAGCTATCTACATTCATAGGCTTGTTTTGATTAAACTAACTGTGGAAAACCCACATTCTGCCACTGCAGCACTACAGGACAACAAAAACAGTACGTCCAGCAGAAGTCTTAAAAACAGGGGGACTTGTGCATAAAATCTTTCTTAAACATGCAAGTGCCCAGTCATTATTGTGAATTTGATAGTATTTAAGTGCAATTTTAGAGACAACCACTGATCTAGGGTACTGTTGTAAGAATTGGGGCATGGCAGACCTATGCCCAGTATGAGCTCAGTTGGTGAAAAGTGGTAAAGGTTCATGAAACACTACAATAATCTGTAACAATGAATGGGAAACAAAGACTGAATTAGTTCAAACAAAAGTAGCTACTGATATAGCTGAAAGACTGTGCTGTTAATAATGTCTGGTAACCAAGAGAAGTGTGGGACTAGAAATCAATGGACGAAAATTGGTGTGTTGGAAATTGTTGCAGCAGAATTCCCAGCATATGCTCACCCCTCGCCCCCCGCCCGCTCGGTGCCAACAGTAAAACCGTGACCTGACCTTATTAGACTGCATCTGTTGTTTACAGCAGTTAGTTGTTATGCTGTTATAAGAAAATCACCTACGCACCCCAGTGCCTATGTTGTTCTCAGCTAGCTTTGTTGCCCACCGATAACGGGCTATGTATCCCGTGCCATAACAGCTCTACCCAAGGCCACAGGCCTCGTCATAGTCTGGCACGTACTAATGTATATCCCTCCCCCAATCCAAAGCTACCAAACTTGTGATGCATTCTCTAGTATAAAAAGGGGTACGCCCCATGCCCAAATTGCGAAAGCGTTCACCAGCCTGATCACCTGGACCGCCCCGCTTCTCCCATTCCCGTACTCTGAGCGCGAAACGTGAAAGCCGGCCTGTATCGAACGACATGCGACTCCTTCTGTGCTTAGTGGTGAGATATAAAAAGTAACTGCTTTGCCTGTTTCTCTGCCTGCTTTATATGATAATCATTTAAGCTACGTATTCAGTATTACAGCGTGTACCCCATATTCCTTAATAAACTTTTGCTGTATTATCCAACTGACTGATTATTGCCTCTGGGGGATCCATAACCTGTCGAGACAGAAATCAGGTCTAATTGGTGGACAAATTAATGAGGATGAGCTATTACACCCATTACTTCCTTTTGGAGTCCTTTAAAAAAAAAAAAAGACTTCATGGGAAGAATGAGCAGCGGGCTAGAAGATGGGTTGATAGCGAGGAGAGAACTGACATTATGGCTGCCATCTCCACTATCTCCTGGGATCCACCCTGGACCTCTGTCTTCTTGCTTCTGAGAGATGTCCTGATCAGACAGGGCCAGAGTGAGAGATCCAGATAACATCCTCACCTCCACCAGCTTTGGCTAAAAGCCAATCATCACCTGGGATGATACACTGTGGTTCCTGCTATCAGCCCTTCCCCACCTAATTTCTTCTTGTTCCTATCCCTCTCCTTTTGCTCTCTAATCAGCAGCCAAAGTCTGAACTCTTATTCCTTGCTACTTTTCCCCTGAGCCTTCTTCTACCTTTTTGCCTCCCCACACTCTCTGGGTTTACCAGCCTTCCAACTTCCTCCTTTCAGGGAGTAACCATGGTCTACTCTTTCTAGCCTTGACACACCTCCCTTCACCCAGGGAATGACTGTAGCTTCCTTCTCTGCAGATTCCTTTTACACTAGCTTCCTAGCTTATTTAGGCCCTGCCTGTTCCTTCCCAGATGAGCCTCTTCTAATTAAATTCCTGCTCCCTGTCTCCTTCTGCAGGTGCACCCCGGGCCTCCAGGCCTTTTGAGGTGGATACTTCATCAGACGCTAAGGCTTTGTGCTGGGTGTGTGTGCTACTTCAGCAGTGAGGTTGCAAGGTAAGAGTGATCGGCATCAGTGATACAAGCTGCATTTTCTATATTTGCTGTTCTTTTCTCTCTCTTTTTGTTTGTGTGTGTGTGTCTTGTTTTGTTACCTGGGAAACAGGATTGAACTTTACCAGCAACAGCAGCTCCAGCCTACTTCACCTAGCTTTCTTTTCCCCCAATAAAAATAGAAGTTATTAGAATCATTAATATTATCCAAGAGACTGTCAGATGGGGTTGAGGGAGAATGAGGAGGGTTTCTTGTGGAGGAGAAAAAGGGATATTGTTAAAATGAAAGCCCAACTTGTCATTTCAAATGCTTTTAACTGTTTTTCCTTTTCTGTATCTTCAATAAAAGGTCAAAAAGACTTTTAATGGTGCGTGTGCATGACAGACTAAGCAGACGAAGGTTTCTGTATTCCAAAAGCCTAAGCCTTGTTTAGTGTTGTACGGTGACAAGGTCATGTTATCATTGTTGAGTATCTAGGCATATTTATTCAATTGAAATTAACACAGAATGCTCTCCTTTTCATCCTTATTCAATAACTGTGTAAAAGAGGCCAAGCAAATTGTCAAGTTTGTACATTGCCATAGTGGCCAGTGATTTTAGAATGAATATTATTAATTACTAGGCCCCAGTGCAGAGCTAAATAATTGTAATCATGTGAATTACACCAGCCATGTGAATCTAGATTCCATTTGTGCAATGGCTGGTTTAAGCATATGTATTAGATCTCATTTTTCTGCTGCTTTGTCTCTAAAGGTGCAGAGATGTTTCTTCTTTCAAATTAGCCATCCCTAAGGATAAGTTTTTGGACATAAAGGCAAGGATTGGCTTTCAGTGGTGTTAGTTTCCTCACAAACTCTCAAACAGCTGGAGAGTTTATCTCCTTGAAAAATAAGGACGCGAGGTAGATTTGTCTATCATGAAATAGAATATGTGTATGTCTTAAAAATGCCCTTAATCTGGTTACCTCAAACCTTGACTCAATGCACCACCATCAAAATTCAGGCCAACAAATTTTGATTTGAGCTCTTCTGACTTGCTTCCCACAATTGCTAAAACTGGACAAAAGTCCATCTGATTAAACACGCGCACAAAGGCATAAACAGAATACAAATAACAAAGACCGGTTTGATTTACAAGGTGGGTTTTTTTTGGGGGGGTCTATTAAATTTACAAAGCAAGTTTCTAAAGTGGATTGGTTTGTGTTTCTGGAAATACATTTTAAAAAATGTGAATTTCAATATAGATACTGATGCTCAATGCCATGTAATAAAGCCAGTGCATACAAAAAAGCCATATAAAATATTAGCAAGTGTCTAATGTTCACATTCAAAATTAAACTTATTTCATATAGTGGGCACAAAGGCCCTAATTTAGGAAGGTATCAATAGGACTGAACACATGCTTGATTTTCAGCACATATTTAAGTACTGTTCTGAAGATGGATGGACTTACGCATGTACTTAAGTGTTTTTCTAAACTGGGACCAAAATGAACCCATGTTGCAAAGCTACATTGATATATCTGTGTAAATGACAGACACTAAATCAGTAGAGTTTGGAATTGGAACAAGTCCCAGAGGTGCCTGGGCTGAGCATCAGTCTGCCACTCAATTGATCAAATGAGTGTATAATTAGGTTGTAGAATAGGATGCATAAAAGTATTAATATTTGATGAGGTGTTTAATGGGCTAGGCTGTATTAAGGATATAATATGTCATAGTGATCTAGAACCTAGTATGCCCCTAAAATACATACACCACATACTCTTATTAACACTGAGAAATAAAATAAAACCTAAATATTATTGGATGGTAAAATTAGATGTTATTGGGAGAATGCAAATACCAACCCTCGGGGTTAACTGTGTGGTCACTGTAATAAAACCCAACAAGTTAAGTATTATAATAGACCTACAAGAGCTGAACAAGGGCATCAAATACAAGCACCACTTCCATAAGAGCAGTCAGTGAGGTCAAATCTATACTTCAAAAAGTAAGAGTATTTTCAGTTTTGAATACAGGCCAAGGGCTGATTCATTACACAAAATGTTTATAGTATATTATCCGTATTTGATTGTTTTTTAATATGATTCAAGAGTAGCCACGGGAGTGAGTGTATACCGACTAGTGGCATGTAAGAGGGATATAATTTTTTGTATCTCTCACTAGACCTGTGACTTAGGCCAGATAATTGTCTTTTGTCAGTACTTCTGGGTGTCACACTCCTTTTATTACCTTCTTTTGTGTAAACCTCCCCCTTACTTGATGCCATGTTTCTCAGCATTCAGAGTCTATGCATATAAGCAGAGAGCACTGCATATTAAATAAGGAAAATCATCACTCCAATACTGTTTATGCCACTTGTTTCCCCATTTAAATGCGTTCATAAATGGGTGTTGGTTTTCTGGTTGTGCAACAGTGGCTAGTCCTGAATAAAGGAGGGTGAGCCTAGTCCATTGGTGGAGAAGGAGACTAATTTATATAAGTAGATAGTCATTTTTATTCAGGTGCACTGGATCTTTCTTGTCCTGTCTTTTCCATTGTGCACATTTCTCGCCTTACGGACTAGTGCATCTTGAATAGAGTTTACAAATATAATATAGGATGTGACACCTTATGTAAGCAACAAGCAACTTCTGTTTTTCAAATGGCTAATACAAGCTTCTCTTGTTTGTTTGTTTTTTAAAAAAGCCAAAAGCGTAGAGCAGTCAGGTAGCAGAGTGTGTCACTGAGCAATAGAAGTATCCATAGTACTAGTTATTTGTGTATCCCAGTGTTTGAACAAGATATCTTAGCTGTTACATGAGCAGAAGAGGGTCCTGTCAAGTTCTGCCTTGCACACAACTGCAGGGAGGGTGTAAATTTCAGCTTGAGGAGACATACCCACCCTAGCTCTGATCAAGCTAGCATACTAAAAAATGGAAGAGGAGCCATGGCATCACAAGCAGGAGGCGCTAGCCACCTGAATATGTACCTACAGTCTCAGATGGGATCATACTCTGGCAACTAGCCCCTCATCCATCCCCACTGCCGAGGCTACACTTCTATTTTTAACATGCTAGCTCAGTCTTTCTGCCCTGGGCCCCAGTGTGTCTAATGCCTGTGCTGCTAGGCAGACCCCCTGAAACCTGCTCATGGGGGTCATGGACCCTAGTTGAGAACGGCTGCCCTAGAGCCAATGTATTATAGGATAAATGGTTTGTCCAGACTAATGTGTACAGAAAGGCTAGCTAATGCAGGGACAGTGAATAAACAGGGTTAAACTCTAGGGTATACAAATCCTTAGGCAAGTTTAAGTCTGCTTTACACTGGTGGGGCTCCACCATGCAGTCTTAATGGGCATCAAGAGCTGTCCCATGGTCATTAAAATTTCTGATACAGTCAGCATGCAAGGTGGGGAGCTGCCCAAACTAGCTACTGGGAGATGCCCAAATTCTGGCCTGAAATAATTTTCTGAATGCCTCTCACCTAACAAAAGAGCCTAATGTCTCTGTGTCTGTTTGTCTTTTATCTTCAAGACCCTTTGCAAAGATTAATCAATCTCATTAAGGAAACCCTTGTGAAATAGCTAAGTAATAGCATCCCCATTTTACAGATGAAGAAGTTGAGTCAGCGTGTGTGACCTATCCAAGGCTACAGAGGGAATACAGTGACCAACTATCTCCACTGGAGTCAAAAAGGAATGCAAAGTAAAAGGAAGATCCTAAATTTACTATAAAATAGGAAAGCATCAGCATTCTGCCATCTTATCCACAAGAATTTGCCATAGGCCATTTACTTCTGTGGTTCACAGGTGGAGAATGTTTTGTACAAAAAAATCTACAAAATTCTACAAACAAGCCAAACTCTTCTACGTGGTGTTGTATACTGCTGTACCAATCAACAGCACACAAAAAAATTGAGACAGGTCAGCAAACTCCAAAAGAGGGATGTGGCCCTATGGAATGTAGGAGGAGTCAAGGGAAAGCCAAATTATTATCCTGGAAAAAAAATTAGTACAGAAAATTGATAAATTAACTTAAGCTGCAATAACATTCCTTGGGTGCAGCAAAATATAAAATCACTAGATGCTTAAGTATGCAGGGGCCATTTGCACATTGAGTGAACCATCTTAATTTCAAACTACAAGGGGGCTGGAATTTTTCACTGCATTTTTCCATTCATAGTGTTTCTACCCTACAGACGGTCTTACTGTGTATGCGTGCATATGCAGTGCTTCACATCTTCCTCCAAACAGCAGGCACAGGTTGTTTTTTAATCTCTTCAGTGGGTGTTTCTAGTCACACCTACTGCAAGTGACTACAACATTATTTTCACATGACTGGCTAGCATGCCACATATTAAACAGTTCAGTGGTTAGGTCACCCTCCTGTAACTCTTCTCTTCTGCCAAAGAAGCATTGTTACCTATAGTAGAGTCTCCAGAACTTTAAAAAAAAATTTATAACTTGTGCACAATGGGCAAGATTCTCAGCTAGCATTAGAAAAGCTCCATTAAGGGATCTATGCCAATATACACTAGCTGAGGAACTGTTCCTGTTTGTTCAGTGTACATTATACGTGACATTTTCAAATTGCAGGTCTTTACCTATTGGTTAGTCTGAGTGACAAGTGATTTCACTGTTTTCTTGTTTTAACACTAGCAGATTAATTCAAAACCCACATTAATATAACTTTGGGTTCAACGCTGTTTGAATAAAATGGTTTTATATTAAGCCCTGAATCCCTGAGTTAGCAACAGGGAAAAATTAGCAGCTGGCTTCTAATATGTTAAATTTAAATAATAGGATATTTTGTAATGTATCCAATGTGGATTTTTTTTTAAAATAAGTAAAATTTTCTCTTGGTGTTGAAATACTGTGCAACAATCCCATCTTTCACAGATCAAGCAAAAATAAATGCCAGAAAATGCCCATTTACTACTTCTGCTTTTCAAATGGTGGGACTATATGAACACAACAGCTCTTCTCTTTCATTTTAGAAAATGTGAAAATTTAGTATACAGCAAGTTTAAGACTAATAGCATTTACCCACCTGTAATGTACTTAGAGATATAAGAGAAGTGCAAAGTATTTTATTCCCTCATCGGTTGTAAAACAGGATTAGGAAAAGTACTATATTTTGTAACTATGAATAACACAGGTAAGATTTTCAAAGTTGCTTAAGGAATTTGGATATCCAATTCTTCTAAAATTAAAGAGCTCAAGGCATCAAAATCCCTTAGGTGGGTTTGAAAAATCATACTTTTAGGATTGTTTATTTAGCTGCCAGATTATAATTCAATTAAATATTTTACATCTGGATGCTTTCAAAAACAGTTAAATGAATACATAAAATAACCAAGTTTAGCAATATCTATGGAAAAAATAGCTTTTTTAAAAATTGTCTGACCCCTCTCCCCAAATTTTTGCCTCCAAACCAGATTTTAAAAGTTTAATAACTGGGCACAAGCCTCAAATTATGAATGGTTAGTCTCCGGTACAGTTAAATATTACTTTTATTTCCTTTTGCCTCCATCTCAAATATTTGAGTAATAGTAATTTATTTTCTGAGCACATCTAAAGATGCAGCACAATGCCCCAACCCCATTGACGTCAATGGCAAAACTCCCAGGCCTAGATTCACAATAGTATTTAGGCATCTAAACCTCAGACTTCATCTGGCCTTAGACACCTAGGAGTTTAGGCTCCATTGTGATTCATAAAACTCCACTGAACCCTGTAGGTGCCAAGTGAGCTTAGGCTCCTGTTTTTGCACTAAACATTTCCTAGATACCTAAGTTTCTGCCTCTGAACATGGGCACTGTTGCCTTCCTGTAGGTGTCCAGGCACCTATGGCCCAAAGCAAGTCGCAAACAAGGGAAAATAGATATTTGGTCGCCTGTGTTGCACATAGGGCCCGATCGGGTAGGCGGCCTCTTTGGCTTAGTGACCTCTATAATGCACTTCAAGAACTACAAAAGTGTGAAATACATTCTTCCTTCATCACTTACGCAACCGGATTAAGGAAAGTCTTCTAGACAGTTTACTGAAGTGCTATATTTTGTACACATCAGTAACGTGGCTAAGATTTTCAAAGCTGCAGAAAACAGCTGGGGGCAGGGAAGGAGTAGGCGTTCCCTCATAACATTTAGCCCACTGGTCAGAGTACTCACCTGGGATGTAGGAGACCCCTGCTCCTAGTCCCGCTGCCATTTGAGGGGGAGTCATTGGCAAGAGAGAGCAGAAGCATGTGAATGGCTCTGTAGCCTGATAGTTAGAGCACTCACACAGGATGTAGGAGACCAGGGATCCAGTCCCTCTGCTCCAATGACTCTATTTATCTACAGTGCCACAGCTTCAATACGAGAGATTGAGGGGAGCCAAACATCAGACTATCCCATAGGTCAGTGAGGGCATGCACCAGAGAGGTGGCAGATCCCTGTTCAAAACCCTTCTCCCCCTCAGGTACAAGGGGACTTTAACTAGGGGTCTCTTACATCCCAGGTGAGTACCCTAACCACTGGGCTAAAAGTTTGGAGGGAGGTCCTGCCTGCCCCACCCCCCAGCTTCTTGCAAAAACAGCAGAGGTGCCTAACTCCAAAGAGGGGTTCCTGGTTGAGAATTGCAAGCAGAGCAAGGCACCTCCCTGCAGTCTGAACTTAGGTGCCTGTCTCAGTGAGGGGGTGGGATTTAGCACACATCCTTCTGGTCAGCATCTTCCATTGGCTAATTTCGGCAGCTCCTCACTTTGCATGCTGACTTTTGTGAATCTCATTCTAAACACTTGGTCTACCTTGAAAACAAAAAAAACACCCATGGCACCAAGTCTCAGAGTCCAGCTCAGCTGAGTTGAGCTCACCCTGAGGAACTAAAATTAGGGTACAAATAGCTATTTCTGCTGGGGCTGGAGCCCGGGCTCTGAGGGTATGTCTACACTGCCGAGTGAAGTTGACTTACTTAAAGTCAACTTTCACCCATCGATTTTTAGAAGACGCAGCAGCGTGTACACACCACGCTGTTTGCGCAGTTCTCATGCGTCCACACTCACCATGCTTATTTCGACTTTCAAAGCAGTGCAATGTGGGTAGCTATCCCACAGTGGCTGTTGGGACGAATGTCATTGTCCCATGATGCAACGCTGCTTCCTCCTCCCTTCTTCCCCCAAACAACCAGGAAAAGTATTTTTGCACCGGTTTTTTTACTCTCTGTTCTCACCATTGCTGCGGAGACATGGAGCCAGCTCAACTCTGCACTATTATTGTGAGCGTCACAAATACATCGTAGCTTATCATTGAGTATTTTCGAAGTAGGGCAAGAAGCCGAAGCACAGGCAACTTCGATGCCACCGAAGCTGCCCTGCTACAAGCCATCGAGCAGAACAATTCCCAATTGCTGCAGGCTGTAATGTGTCATCTGCAGTCCATGGAGTGCTGGTTCTGGTCCCGGGAAACAAGCAGAGACTGGAGGGACCCCATCGTTATGTAGCTGTGGGATGATGACCAGTGGCTGCAAAACTTTCGTATGCGAAAGGCAACTTTCCTCAAACTGTGCTCAGAGCTGGCCCCATCCCTGAAGCACATGAATACTCGCTTGAGACAAGCTCTGACGGTGGAGAAGAGAGTCACCATCGCTCTCTGGAAGCTGGCAACCCCCAACTATAACCACTCGATTGGTAATCAATTTGGAGTCGGTAAATCTACAGTGGGCATAGCCATGATTCAAGTATGCAGGGCCATCAACAGACTTCTGCAGTGAAGGATAGTGACTTTGGGAAATGTGCAGGACATAGTGGACGGGTTTGCCACAATGGGGTTCCCAAATTGCAGGGGGGGGGGCATTGATGGGATGCACATCCCTATCTTAGTGCCTGCCCACCTAGCAACCGAGTACATAAACCGCAAGGGGTACTTTTCAATAGTCCTGCAGGGCCTTGTGGATCACCAGGGTCATTTCACCAACATCTTTGTGGGGTGGTCTGGGAAGATGCATGACGTGCACATATTTTGTAATTGGGGGCTGTTCTCTAAAATGCAGGTGGGCACTTTTTTCCCCTGACCAAAAAATTCACATCGGGGGTGTGGAAATGCCCATAGTGATCCTGGGGGATCCTGCTTACCCCTTGCTCCCTTGGCTAATAAAGCTGTACACCAGGCACCTTGACAGTGACAAGGAGTGTTTTAATAACAGGTTAAGCAGTTGTAGAATGGTTGTAGAATGTGCCTTTGGGCATTTAAAGGCCAGATGGAGGAGTCTCCTCACTAGGCTGGACATGAGTGAAAAGAACCTCCCTTCTGTGATATCTGCTTGCTGTGTTCTTCGTAATGTGTGTGAAGCAAAGGGTGAGAGATTCCCCCAGGGTTGGGCTGTGGAGGCAGAAAGACTGGCTGCCAAATATGAGCAGCCAGATGCCAGCAGTACGTGAGAGCTAACCGCAGAGTACTTTGCATTAGGGAAGCTTTGAAAACCAGGTTCTGCAATGAGATGCAGGACTGATTTCTGTTCCTGTATGTTGTTTACCTTTGCTGAATATCCCCCCGCATTCGATATCTGTACCCTCCAAATCCCTCCAGAACAAGATATGATTTAATAAAGAAATGTGTTGAAATGATGCAAACTTTTATTTATGAACATTCAAGTCATGGGGGAAGAGGGCGAGTGTTCATTCACTGTCTCAACGGGTAGGATGGTAGCTTGCTGGCCAGCGTGTCCGCCGCTGCTTTCTGCTCACCTCCACCAGGGTGGAGGCGAGCACTTACTGAAGCCTGGCCAATCTCCTCCAAGACCTCTTGGGGGTGGGGTAGGGGCAGGGCAGCAAAGCCCTCGGTTGAGGAGCATTATGGAGGGGCTGCAGCGGGACTCTGTCCGGCCTCCGCTCCTCCTGAAGCTCCACAAGCCGCCGGAGCATGTCTGCCTGGTCACGCATGGTTTGCAGCATCTTCTGCGTGATACTGCGATCATGCTCCTGCATTTCTCGGCGACTCCCCCTGTCCATGTCCATATTCTAGGACAAGGTCAGCTGCCACATTCTGAGCTCTGTCTCTGCAGCCACAGATGTGTTCATGAGCTTGCCAAACATGTTTTTCTTTTCCCTTCCCTCTTTCTAATCTGCGATAGTCTTTCCACAGCATTTCTTGAGGGTTGGGCCAAGGCCGAGGTGGCTACAGAAGGAAAAAAAATTCACAAGGTAGCCATTGTTAGCAAAGTGAAGAAAATGGTATAACTACAACAGTGTAGACAATATTCCTCATGCAGTGCACAGGGCAAACACAGACCCTCATTCCATTCCTAACATCCCAGAAGGGTCGGCTCGCTGCGCCCTTACAGAGATGGTAAGCCAGGGGATCTGCGGACAGCGCGGGGGGGGAGGGGGCGTATAGTCTCGGCTTAAACCAAATAAAAGTAATCAAAGTGACTTGGTAGGACACTTCAATGGGGAATACAAAAGGTACAGGGCATCTGCTGTATAGCTCAGGTATTTTAAACATGCACCATCTTCCCTAGGTGACCATAAGCGATATCAGTCTCCTGAAGGTCACGCACAAGGAAAGGGAAGATTTGCTGCACGCAGCGGGGTACCAGCTGTGTTCTGCCATGATGCAGGTTCCCTTGATTGCAGCGTGGTGCAGCAAAGTATCCTACTGTGGAGGGAGGAACAATGCAGCCCTCCCCAGAAAACTTTTGCAAAGGATAACAGATTACCTACATGAAAGCTTCCGTGAGATATCAACTGATGATTATCGGAGCATATCTCATCACAAACTGTTCCCTGGGTAGCCCCCCAGTACAGTCACCTAAACGCCGGAAATCCCTTTCCTGCCCCACCCCCCACCCCAGAGTAAAAGGACAGAACTGCTAAGAAGAAAAAAAACTCACCAGATGTGCCTTCTCCGGGATCATTAGTGCTGTCCTGTGTGCAGCTGGACTGCTCTGGGGTCAGGAATATGTCCTGAGTTCTGGGAGAACGGACACCCCGCTCTGCTGCACCCTGCTCTCCTCAGTCTCCTCCTCATCATTGTCCATGGACTGTGACCTAGCGGAAGTATCGATGCTGCAGGGGGGCAGCGTGGTGGGATTGCCACTGAGAATTGCATGCACCTCATCGTAGAAGCGGCATGTCTTTGGGGAGGAGCCAGAATGGCTGTTAGCTTCCCTGGCTTTTTGACATGACTGACGTAACTCCTTGACCTTCACGCGGCACTGCTGTGCATCCCTCGTGTCCATTCTCCAGCACGTCTTGGGATATCTTGCCAGGAATGTCCAGATTCCTTTTGCTGGCTCTGAGCTGAGCCATAACGGACTCCTCGCCCCACAGCCCGATGAGATCTAAGACCTCTGGTCGACTCCATGCTGGAGCGCATTTGGGCTTTGCAGTAGCCATGCGGAGTCCAGCGACAAAACTCTCTCCACACTGGCAGCACAGGAAACAAAAATTCAAATGTTCCCAGGGCTTGAGGGGTTGGGACATTTCCAGATAGCGTGACCACAGTACAGCACAGTGCGAATGCCCAGAGCGGTCACAAGGGGGCATTGCGGGATACCTCCCGGAGGCCAATAAAGTCGATTTAAGTGAAGTTGTGTCTACACTGACACTAAATCGAACCAATAAATTTGAATTAGGTGCTACATCACTTGCAGAGTGGTCTTAAAGTTGACTTTTGCTGCGACTTAAGTCGACTTAACTGTAGTGCCAGTGTAGACGCAGGTGTTCGGAGATCGACGTAAGTGACTTTACGTCGACCTCCGTTGCCAGTGTAGACCAGGCCTGAGACTCACCTCCCTCACTGGAATGCCTACACTGAAATTTTTAATGCCATACAGTAAGCCTGGCTCACACTCGCTGTCCATTGGGGTTTTATTTTTTCCAGGTTAACATACCCTTATGCGAATCTCTCTCCACGTTCATGGGCTAGGGAGCCTGGGCGCTGAACTGAAGCTTTGTGAATTGCCCTGATTCTTGTGAATTTCTAGGCGCCTAAAAGTTAGGTGCCATGACGCTCAGTGTCACAATGCCTAACTCCTTTTGTGCATCCAGGTCCCAGAGACTTTAACAGGGCCAGGATTTCTCCAGCAGTATCGCTCTCAAATCGTGCCTCAGAATTACAGTGCTCAGTCACACAGTCCTCCCTCAGTCAAAACTCTTCTTGAAATCAAAGGGCCAGATTCTTATCTATTACAATGCTGTAAACCCAGAGTAACTTTCATATTAGTGGGCTTTTGATTCAGGAAGGACTTCAGCTAAGCTCATGTGACCTGATCCTGCCAAGTGCTGAGCAACTGTTAAGGACGCTCAGCATCTCAAGGAGTTGCTTAGGACCTTGCAGGATCAAACTCATTGGGCTGATTGCTGCAAAATATGGGGCAGCCTTGGCAGATCGGGAGCACTTTCAACTCTGACTGAAGTTAATGGGAGCTGAGGGTTCTCAGCACTTTGCAGAATTAGACCCACAGTGCACAAAAGACCAAGTATAAGGTATCCAGTTAGGGCTTCTTTGGTCACAAGCAATTTCAGTGAATAGCTTTCTAAAACTATCAAGAGAATCTTTGGAAATGAAAAGCACCCTTTAAAAAAAAGAAAAAGAAAAAATGACAGCTAAAGCAAGATGCAGCAAAAAAACCTTGCTAGTTTAGAATAGTCTGAATACTCTAAAAATGCTTCTGAAAGCATGATTATTCTGTGCATTTCATAATTGACACAGGGAGTGCTAATAAGGAAATGCAGGTTTAGGTCTTCTGAAATCTTGAGTTATAGCAAAATACAGTATTGTAGGAAAAAATGGTGCTTTAAAATTTAATATAAATTATGTGCCTCCAGCACATTGATTTTTTTTTTAATTTGCAAATGCTGTTAAAAATAGTTTTAAGTGCATTTAAATACTGATGTGCATTTTTCATTCTCTTTGCCCTTCAATCAATAGAAAGTGCAAGTCAGTCTTTTACTTAGACACACACAATAGGTGAGGTAGTATCTTTTCTTGGACCAGCTTTTGTAGGTGGAAGGAACAAGTTTTTGAGCTTCACAGAACTCTTCTTCAGGTCCTGAAGCTCATGAAGCTTGAAAGTTTGTCTTTTCCACCAACAGAAGTTGGTCCAATAAAAAATATTAATTCACCTACCTTGTCCCAGGGTATGAGAGAGATCAACACAGCTACAACAACACTGCAAAGATATCTCTTATTGTAAGTCTGAGGATAGGACAAGAAGCAATGGGCTTAAATTGTAGCCAGGGTGGTTTAGGTTGGACATTAGGAAAAACTTCATAATTGTCAGGGGAGTTAAACGCTGGAATAAATTGCCTAAGGAGGTTGTGGAATATCCATCACTGGAGACTTTTAAGAGCGGGTTGGACAAACACCTGTCAGGGATGGTCTAGATAATGCTTGGTCCTGCCATGTGTGCAGGGTACAGGACTAGATGACCCACAAGGTTCCTTCCAGTCTGATTCCCATAACAAAGAGGTGGGACAAGCTCTCCACAAGAAACTCAATTTACTAAAATGAGGTCTACACAGGAAAAAGTTTAGGAATCTAGAATAAATAGTAATAACTATTTTTAAACCTATGGTTGCGGCGTATGTAATGATAGCAACAGCAGCATGGCTAATTGTTTTGACCGAAGGCAATTGTAGCTTTGACTGGTGTCTGAGGGGATTGAACATGGATATACCCAAAACTGGAAGCCTTCAAATGTCTCAAAAGTCCTCTGTTGTCTACACATTTGGAAGGGGAAACAAAACAAATCCCTTTTAAAATGACGTTACGAGCTGGGTTAAAAAAATTGCAACTTTACAAAAGAATGCTATGTTTATTTTCAAATGCTGTAAAAAGCCTCATATAAATCTTTATAATGCTTCTAGGTAACTTTCCAACCACAACTAATGCAACAGTCCAGAAAAAAAATATAGCAGTTGCCATTTAGACTCAGAGAATGAGCTTTTGTATTATGAACAACATTAAAAGGATAAAGTACAGTATGTTACAGTGCTTGTAATTACCCCCATGTTGTATCCAGCGACTTAGGATTTTAATAATGGACCTATAAAAATAAAATTTACCTAACTCCTCAGCAAGGCAAATTAACAGTGCAAATGCAGTCTCAACAATATTCAATTTTGAATGCTGGCAACATTATTTTCTATTTTTAACCCCCTTTCTCACACACAACAATCCCCTTGACCATCATTTACTGCCTTTACCTCAGTTCATTAACCCATGCCGATCAGAGATGGACCCACATCCAAAAGTTCCAACTGTATTTCCATTCAAATTTCCTCCTCAGTTTGGGGGATGTTCAAATCCAGGATTCTGGTGCAGGCTCACCTCTATGCAACTGATGATTTAACAGTTTCTCCGGCTGGAATAGGTTAACTGCCCAGAAAAACCTTTTATGAATTGTATACCCTGTTCCACATTTAACAGAAGTTAACGAAACATACTTATGGAAATCAAAACTTCACACGGTTGCAATCATCAAGCCATTTCAGGATCTTTGGTACACTCTGAGAAGAAGAAAGAAAATGGCACAATGACAAACACTGCCCAAAGAAAAAAAGATTCATCCAAAGAAAAAACTAACAAGCAAAAACAATATATTGCTCTTCCTTGTTTGTGGAAAGCCAGTGCAGATAAACCTTCTGTTGTCTTTAGCTCATTACAGTGTCACAGTTTTGCCTTTAAAAAACATTCCCACTACCATTCTAAAAGCAGTATTCTAAGATTTTCTTTAATTTGACTTGCTGATTAGATTAAAATAATACCATATTTTCAGAAAATAAAGAAATTCAACTTATCACAATAGAGATTATTATGCTAAATATACTGCAGTAAGTCTCCTTAACAGCATAACTCCTATGTGAACATTGATTTGATTAACCATCTGCAGTTTTATATGCAAATTATCTTTAGTGTTATGACTAGGAGGGTGTAGCTTTTTCCTTGGTGATAAACCAATTAATATGTACAGACGAGTCAGTATAGTAGTTAGCTTTAAGTTAAATGTCTATAATCAGTTTTTCTGAGTGTTTGCTATTTCCATGAAATCTCCTTAATAAATTATCTTCCTATATCTTGGCAAGTTCAATCACACAGGGCACATTTTTTATAAAGAATGGTTACTTACTCTACAGTAAATGTGGTTCTTCAAGATATGTTGCCCACATGGATTCCATTTTTGGTGTGCATGTACCCAATGAGTGAGAGATTAGATTCCTTTGCATAGCAGTGTCTGTTGAGACTGCATCTGCGCCCTGGATGTTCTGCATGGCTCGCAAACCGAGGGCATAAAGGCCAGCGTAGGCCCAACCATCCCTGAGGGAAGGAGGTCAGGCTGTGGAATACATCTAGACAACACATCTTGAAGAACCACACTTACAGTAAGGCAAGTAACTTTGTTTAAGTGATTGTCCACATGCATTCCACTTTTGGTGACACACAAGCAGTGACCTCACAATAAAGAGCTCTACTTGCACTCTGTTTAAACAATGGTTGCAGGGCAGCTCTGCCAAGGTGGACATCCTACTAAGGAGTGGTACTGGGTGAAAGCATGGATTGAAGTCCAGATAGCTGCCCTACATATCTAAAAAGAGGGAATGCCGCTTAGAGAAGCTGCAGAGGCTGCTGCGGGCCTGATGAATGGGCTTTGATCTGCAGAGGTGGAGCAACAGATGTTGATTAATAAGGTTAAATATAGGGTAAAACTGATAGTAGGTACTCTCACTGCAGAGGAGGAGGAGGAGTATCTTTCTTCCATTGGTGGAGCTACCTTTTCAGGTGTTTTGGGGAGCTCTGAAATATCTTCCACTGGTACCAAGACTAGGAGCTTCTTCAAGAAAGAGAGCAATGGTGACTCTGGTTGTTTGACTACTGTTAAATTGCTCTGTATTCCTTCAATACTGAGAAAGTCTGCACTAGAAGGCTCTCCTCCACATCAGTTGTTAGAGTATTGGGTACCATAAATGATAGTGCCATGTGCTTTGATACCAATGTGCTAGTACTATTAGCAGTATAGATAGAATCCTCAAATGGTACCATGGTTATTTGGTGACCAGCTGATGCCAAGGCATGAGCAGGACCTGATCTGGGCCTTGAACTGCTTCCTGGCTAAGAAGCATGAGCTGGAACAGATATATGGTGGGATTTCTGCTTCAATTTACCGGATCCCCGGGCAAAAAACCTATGTCTGGGTCACCTTGAGAAAGGTGCTCTTTCTTACCTGTTTTCTCCAAAGATGGGGCAGAGAAGGGCTTAGATGTTTTTCCTGACTCAGACAAAGAGTAGGTCTTTCCTGAGGAACAGTGAGCCTTGGATCGCAGGGTAGACCTGAGCTCTCCAGAGCACTCACAGAGATAGTCTAATCTGGTTCAGCAGTCTTATCTCCCTTAGGGTCAGAGGAAGCTCTCATGGAGTGTTCCAAGAGGAAAAGTTTAAGGTGGGATTCCTTCACTTTTTGTGTCTTCTTATAAAAAGGGTGACCTATGGAACACTTATCTGGAATATGTGCTTTAGCAAGGCAGAAAAGGCACTTAGAGCCTCCACCATTAATAAGAATATCTGCCTCACAGGAGGGCCAGGATTCGAATCCTGGAGTCTTGGATTCAACCCTCCTGTAGGAGCTCCAGTACCTACTAGATAGAATTAGAAATTACACAGTTCACAGAAAAAGCTGACACTGCAGGGGTTCTGCCCATGATAGAAAGATAGTACGAAGGATGTGGGGGATGGTTGGGTGCACTCCACCCTTTATGCCCTCAGGTGGGGGCCATAGGGATGCAGGCATGTGACCCAGTGTACATGACAATTAAAAAGAATACAATGTCATATGCATGGGGTGTATGTACACCAGAAGAGGAATCCATGTGGATGAATCACTCGGAGACCTTTACAAATATGGTTAATGGTTTTTATACTGTATATCTAAAATCCACCAGGTCAGCAGTAAAATAATGGTGCGGCAACATTACCTAGCATGATTAGCCCATGTTGCTTTTTAAAATTATGTTTTTCTCCTGGGTGGATTAGATGGTTTACAGTATAAACAAAGCCACAGTACACAGAGGCATAATTAACCTTTATACACACATAGGCAGTGCAGTTACAAAGGGATGTATGTTCCTTTTATTCCAGTACCTTTGTATAATAAAGTTAAAAAAAATATTCAAATATTAAAAAAAAAAAAAAAAAAAAAAAAAAAAAGCCAGCTGGCACTGCCAACTAATTCCTGTAGTAGTCGTAGAAATCCTAATCCTGTAGAATTTCCTCGTGAAGTCGATGCGCACCAGAGTCAGTTTATTGATATCTATGCCAAGCAGGCCTGGTGATGCAGCTACCTGAGTTTTTTTGTTTCTAATTTTGTGTTGTTTTGTTTCACAACTTCCCAGCTTTCATGTAGGAAGGGATAGAGCCACGCTGTGTAAGCCCTTCAAACCTCTTGTAGGTATAATTGAGGAAAACCCAGTCTTTGGATTTGTAGTCAGGTTCTGTGGTGTTTGGCACTAGAATGTAGAAACCAAAAAGAAATAATTTAAAATAATTAGTATTGCTAATAAGAGAAGGCTCCACACACTGTCAGACAAACAATCCTGAAGTTGGTTCTCTCTAGCATCACGAAGACTGCAGGTGAAATCCTGGTTCTAGTGAAGTCGATGGAAGTTTTGAACATTAACTTCAAAAGGACCAGGATGTCACCCTGCATCTTTGAGGAAGAAATTCCCTTTATATTGCCTTCTATAATAAGATCCTGATCCGCAACTGTGACCACAATTAAAATAATAATTAAAAAATCCAACAACTTTTAGGTGCTCTCTCACACACACGCACGTACATCCCAGTATCCCTCCTGGAACAGCAGCAAAAATCAGACCTGTCCCAACAGGACTGTACCACTCTACTTTTTGCCTTCTTTTCTTGAATTTCTTTTCTACTTAGTGCTTTTGTGGGGGTTTTTACAGCATTTAGGAGAGCTAGAAACATTTTACTTTATGAACATCTAATATTATTCCAGTGCTGAATATAGAATTGTCTTACAGCAATCTTGTAAAATAATTATTCAGATTAATATTCCTATAGTTCTAGGCCAAAATTTTCAGACCTGGTGCTGAAAGTTAAGTGCTTAAGTTCATATGTAGGCATCTGAAGAATAAGAAACATTTTCTGTGGTGCTGTGTCTCATAAATGCCTATTAAAGTCAATGAGAGTAATGGATCCTCAGAACTTCTGAAAAGAATTCCATGTAATATAATTAGCTGCCTAAATATAGACTTAGGTACCTAACTGTAGGCACTCAGGTTTGACAATTCTTGCCTTCAAGAAAGAGGAAAACCAACTTGCCATTATATATGAGCCATTTCAGAGTTACAGGAAAACAATTAAGGTTTTGGGGAAGTGGGATGAGCTAGCAGAATAGTAAAGACTATTTGACACCAAGGTACACAAGTGTCTTGCTCAAAGCACATAAATAGTATCGTTGAAGTCAGGGGGAGTTGAAGAAACCCACCCTGCAGATTCAGGTCTTATACAGTTAAGGATCTCTGGCTACATCCTGACCTAACTTTTTTATAAGTGCCCACCTGACTTCCAATGAGACATCGGTTCCTAAATCACTTAAGTGTCTAACAGTGGTTCTCAAACTGTGGGGCATGCCTGGTTACAGGGGTGTGGAGGAATGTTTAGGGGGTGTGCGATGGGGCCAGGGCCAGCCCTCATCGGGGATGGGGGAGGGAGCATCATGCTTCTAGCCCCACTCTGCCTCCAGCCACAGCTCCACTCCGCCCCATTCCACCCCCAGCTTCTCTCTGCTCTTATTCCCTCTCCGCCCCCAGACCAGCTCCGACCCCAGCTGCAGTTCCACTCCGCCCCCTGTTCCACCTCCATCCCCTCTCCACTCCCCAACCAGCTCCGCCTCTAACTCCAGCTCCTCCCCCATCTGCAATTCTGCCCCCAGCTCTGCCTTCAGCCCAAGTGCTGCTGCTGAGGAAGCCTTGGCTGTGCAGACTTGGAGGAGGGGCCTGGACAGATTCCATTACTGGTAAGCGGGGGCACAACTGAAAAAGTTTGAATATCCCCGGTCTAACAGTCCTTACTACATCATTAAGATGCTTTTGAAATTGTGCCCACAAAGAACATAACATTTGCTTCTGGCTTCAATTTCAAGGTTACCAAACATCTGAAACCAATTAGTGCAATACATTTTACCAAAAATGTGGTGGTATTGTCTGTAAGGTGAAATTCTATGTTGTTTTCTGTAACATGCATCCCTTTCCCCCTAGATTAAATCAATATTAAAAGCTATCTTTTCACACTCCCCGAGAAAGAGGATTACGGAAGGGGCAGTTCATAGATTTACATTTTTAATTTAAATACAATTCACTAATGAAGTTTCCAGATGATCCAACTACTTCAGACCTGCACTGTATTTGATTAAGATACTGGAAAAATGAATATAATTGAAATAATAATCTAGGGTTATATTTTGGTACATGTTACAAAAAGATTGCAGTTTACAAGGTCTCACCTGGCTGTAAAATATCAGATTCTGGAAATTCATCAAAATTGGAAGTGTCATCAATACTTTTGATTTCTATAGGGATTGCAGCTGGCCTCTCCCTACACAGAAACAAAATGAGCATCAGAGCATAGAATAGTAAGAAAAGCTTCATTATGTTTTAATTTTGCTGTTTTACACGACAGAATGACAACATGCCCATCATGTTGACAAAAGGGGAAGATCCTCGGCTGGTATAAAATGTTATAGTTCCACTGACTTCAGCTGAGTTAGGACGATTTACACAAGTTAAGGATCTGCCCCCAAAATGCCTCACTTGTTCCTGATTTGATATAATGGGAAACTAGCAGTCCCTTTAAGTTAGTTTATATTTAAACAATTCTAGTGGACTGAAATGTATTATGTCCTCCAAAGTTTGGCTTTCACTTGGGAAAATTTGTCTCCCATTTGTTAAGAATGGGTTCCAAATTAATCTGCCACATAGATATCTGCATGATCCACTTTTTACCAAAATTTGCTATCACACATTGATATCACAGTGCCAGTCTACCCATTCAGTCAAGTACCTACTGGGGGTAGGCTGGGTCATTAAACATGTGGCTCTATGAACTCTGGAATTGCTCTGAATATCATCTGGTTGCCGTTCCTGCTGCTGACACTAGTTTACCAGTGTGCTTCCTCATCATCTCATGCAGAACGGGCGGATTCAGACCATTAATCTAGCAGAGCAGCAACACAGTAACAGGTACTTGTAAAAGTAAGATTTGTTTACAAAAAAGCTTGCTTTAAGATTACCCAAAAAATCCCATTCAAAATCTAAGGAGGGCGCGTGGGAAAGACAGGAAATAGAAGAGTAAGGGCGTAAGGGCAGGGACAAGAGAGGCATTCCATTTCCCCACTCCTCTGTCCATCTTCTTGTAATGACTATTCCTTCAGGAACCAACCCAAACCACACCACTGGGGGACACTGGGAGGAAGGAAACACTCTGTTGCCAAATCCAGGAATGACAAATGTATTATTGCTCTTGCTGTCCACTGGTTCCCACCACACTGAAAAGAATTATGAGGCCCTCTGCATCAGAGAGACAGCATAAGAGCAAGTGAGCTGTAGGATTGGGTGGGGGTGACCACCAAGCCCATAGGAAAAATATGGGCTTTCACAATATTTCTAAGACACAGGTTTATCCTAGTTCCTTAAAGGACAGTAGTAGTAGCAGCAGTCCCTACTGGCCATCCTTTGAGTGCCACTGATGTCAGTGCAGAGAAGGGCTACTAGGATGATCCGTGTAATCGAAAACCTGCCTTATGAGAGGAGACTCAAAGAGCTTGGCTTGTTTAGCTTAACCAAAAGAAGGCTGAGGGGAGATATGATTGCTCTCTATAAATACATCAGAGGGATAAATATGAGGGAGGGGGAAGAATTATTTAAGTTCAGCAACAATGTGAACACAAGGACTAATGGATATAAACTGGCCATCAGGAAGTTTATACTTGAAATTAGACACAGGTTTCTAACCATCAGAGGAGTGAAGTTCTGGAACAGCCTTTCAATGGGAGCAGTGGGGGCAAAAAACCTAGCTGGCTTCAAAACTGAGCTTGATAAATGTATGGAGGAGATGGAATGATGGGACAGTCTAGTTTGGCAATTGACTGATCTTTGACTACTCGTGGTAGATATACCAATGGCCTCTGATAGCACATTTGATGGGGTGGGTTCTGAGGTATTACAGAGAATTCTTTCTTGGGTATCTGGCTGGTGAGTCTTGCCCACATGCTCAGGGTTTAACTGATCATTTAACTCTCATATTTGGGGGTGGGAAGGAATTTCCCCCAGGGCAGATTGGCAAAGGCTTTGCGGGTTTTTCACCTTCCTCTGTGGCATGGGGCAAAGCTCACTTGCTGGTGGATTCTCTATACCTTAATGTCTTTAAACCATGACTTGAGGACTTAAACCTCTAACTTATGACTTAATTATTACAGGAGTGGGTGGGTGAGGTTCTGTGGCCTGCGTTGTGCAGGTCAGACTAGATGATCATATTGGTCCCTTGACCTTTGAGTCTATGAGTTTTAAAAGAGATTTCCGTGTTTCACTCATAGTTGCAGCCTTCTCTCCTTTTCATTCTCTTTCTTCTTGTGATTTCGCTATATGATTTTTTATCTGCTATTTTTATTTGCTGGGTTTTTTAAATTTTCATTTTTTTCACCTCAAATTTTCATTTTTTCCTCCTTTTGGTCCTCTACTCACCAGAAGGCAACATGCTACTTGGGCGTGACCATTGGCTGCTCTCTGAGGATGGGCCACAAGTTATACCCTCAGCCTGTTATGGGCAGCTGTGGAAGCAGAGGGAGAGATGGGTGGCTCACTGCAGCTATGGGTGCAAGTCAGGAATCACGCTGCTTTATTGACACCACTGCTTTCTGTCCTGCGTCACTGCAGTGCAGACTAGTCTGGATTCCCTCTAGGTTGGGAATGCTGCATAAAAAAACTGATCAGAGCTATGAATGTCAGTTTCCTGCTCTAAAAACAAGGTTGGACTTGCTTGTTTTTCCAACAACTACACTTGACAATAAAAAGTTAATTAAGAAAAGTTATTCCTGCCTTTACAGCATATGAAATTATTGCAACCAAGATTTCTATCCAATATATACAGCACATGCATATACCTGATATGTCCCCAGTCAACTCCTTCAAAAAATGGATGATCCTTTATTTCCTCAACTCCATTACTACCAATTCTATTTTCGGAATCAATACAAAATCTGAGGGGGGAAAAAGAAAAAGAGACTGTTACAATCAATGCAGAAAGAAGCATATAAAATAAACCACTGTACTATCCTGTAGCAGAAATTTGATCAAGTCCTTTAAAATTATTTAATCTTTGTATTGTTCAACATCCCATTACACCTAGAAAAATCACAAATAAAATGTTGTCAGGCCCATTATGAAGGCACCATGCTACAATGGTAATATGTCATGTTTCCCCTCCATTCCCAGGCTTTGGTGAACAAGTTGCTGCCAGAGCTGGTTATTATTCCAAACCAGTAGTAGGAAGACATTCTCTTTCCTAGAATTTCCAGTTTTTCTATATGGTCTGGCCCAAAAGAGAGAGCTTGATTTTAAAGCATCCATTTTTGCTAGGTACTCTCTCTGTTTGATCAACCTCCAAAACCTTCTTATCTCCCCACATTAGACAGCAGCATATTCCAGCAGACAAGAAGTCACTGCTGCTCTGTGATTCAGCCTTCTGGGACTGCTAGTTAAGCCAACAGACAATTGGACAACCAAGTGCATCCGTCTTGTCAAGCATCTATAATAGAGAAAACAACAAGGCCCTTTCAAAGGGCTCAGTTCTTTTAGGTGCAGAGCCACCCATTGACCTAATGGGAGTTGAGTCCACTCGCAACTTGCAGATTGGGCTGTCATAGTTTGCTGCGTGACAGCATGCTGCCCTCCCATAAATCCCTTTGCTGGCTGACATGCTACTTTTGTATCAACTAATGTTTGTGTCTGAAAATTGATTTGTTTAACTAGATTCCACTTCTGCTCTCAAGCAATCATCAGTTCCGTACTGAAAGCATTAGACAATCTGTGCTCAGAAGCAATTGTTGTCTAGCGGAAAAAAGATGACCTCGCTCCCCCCCCCATTTCAGTATTTCAGGCAATAGAATTACAGGAGTGTGTGTTCGGCAGTTGCTAACATATGCAGAGCAACTGATTTATAAGCATCAATATGGGTAACTAGCTATGCCTAAATGATCACAACATCCAGATTCATGAAACACTTTGCCTTCCAAATCAGTACCTTCACAGAAACAAATCTCCTTCTTGCTAGCGCAAAGCAAGTTCTGACATGCATTTCAGTAATGTGACAAGTCAGTCAGGTTATAAATTGACTAAATCATACTCCCACAAGATATAATATTCTTAGCTTACATCTCAATGGCACTTACTGAGGTATGAAATTATTCCCTACCTTGGAAAATATCAAAGCACCCTGCTGCAAAAAAACCAAAAAACCAAAGAAAAATAATTTCTAATCTGATCTTTGACACCAAATCCCTACTGGTCAATCAATGTAAGCAAGGAGCAAACACCACCACCACCAAAATGGCTTTTGGAAAATGTGATTTTATTCATACAGCCTAACAATCTCTATGAACTCTGACTGCCTAAGTCAAACTCCATTATATCTGGTGTGTTGTTTTGTTTTGCTCTGAATAGATGTGCTTTACATGCCGGTTGCTGTAAAGCTTTTCTAGTTCCCCAACTGATAACTGAAAATTTGATTTTTCAAACATTCTTTTTATTTCAGATCTGTTCTCTTTGCTGCTGGAGACACACACCAAGAGGTTTGCAGCTGCATTATTTCTATTCCCTCATGAGAAGCATTCAGAAAAGAATTTGAAACAAATTATTGTGAGGTAAAATTGAAAAACTGAAAAATTTACCAAGAATGGATGAAGTGGATAGAAGAGAGGGTAAAGTGAGAGAAGTACCTGGACAGGGTCCTTTGACTTCTCTTTCAACCTAAAACTTTCTCTGTGTCTAAAATTAAAAGTTGCTTTGATTTTCCACTTGATTGAATAATTTATCCCAGATAACTGTGGACCACTGTTGTTAATTTTTGTCACAAAAGACTGCTCTGAAAGTTGCATTCTTTCAAAGGATGCTGTAATATAGACTAATGCAGTCCATGCATCTAATGCTTTACAAGACCAAGTATTGCCCAGTAAAACCTATTCACTTATCACTGTTCTTTTCCTTCATCCTCATGATTCTCCCTTTGTTCCTCCTCTCTCCCCATCTCTTGTATTCTTTCAGGGCCCAATCCTGATACAGACAAAACTTCCATTGAATGGGGGTTCTGTCAGGCTCAGGACAGCAGGATCAAGTCTTTAATACATATATATTAGGGTAGTTCAGGACTTCCCCCGCTTATACAGCCTACTCTTGCTCCCACCTACTTCAGTGGAAGCTTTTCATTATCTTCAGTGGTAGCAGAATCTAGCCCAATGAGCTATTCAGATCTACACAGCTGTTCCTGAAAGCTTTGTCCCAGGAAATGGTGGATTGACCAAGTGGAATCAGTTTGGCGAGATGGGGAGAAGGCGATGAATTCAGCACCTTTCCACCATGCATAAATGAGTTTCTCCACATACTGCAAAATTAACACAATGGAATAGGATAATGTCTATGGGTCTGAATGACCACAAGAGTTTTAGTTACTAACCTTAGAATTAAGTCCTTTGCTTTCTCTGAAATGGGCACCTCTGGAGGAAACACCAAAGTTTCTTTCCAGTTCATAACTTTCCTATAAGTTTCTTGTGGCGTTTCAGAACAGAAAGGTGGATACCCTATATAAATGGACAAAAGCTTAATGAGGCTTTCCAACATTAGAAAATGTACCTATGTTCAGGCTGACATAAAACAAAGCAATTTTGCTACCTTTCCCTCAATGTCAACTAAAACATTTCTCTCCTTGAAAATTACAATACTTCTTTGGAATTGTAAAATTAAAGGTTAAGAGGACTGAATTTGTAACAATTTTTAACAGTGAGTGTGATCAACCACTGGACCAAACTGCTAAGGGAAGTGGTGCATTCTCCACCTCTTAAGGTCTTCAAATTAAGAGTGGGATGCCTTTCTGGAACATGTACTTAGTTGAACACAAATGGTTGGGCTCAATAAAAAAAAGTAAGTAGATGAAATTCTAAGGCCTGTGTTATACATGAGGTCAGACTAGATCACCTAATGGTCCTTTCAGACCCTAAAATCTATGAATGATTCTGGGGATTGGTAATAACATACCTATTAACATTTCATACATAATCACTCCCAAAGACCACCAGTCACACAACTTGTTGTACCCAGTCTGCATGAATACTTCTGGAGCAATATAATCTGGGGTCCCAACAGTAGAGTATGCCTGAGGGAAAAAAAAAGTAGGGGTGAGGTGGGCTCTTTATATGGGTTATACACTCACCATTTTAAAGTTGTCTGAAAAACTTACTGGAATTTATATATAAAGCAAAGTACTGATATTTAGTGGGAAAAGGATACGTAATTTGATAAGTCACACTACCTAAAACCCAAAAGACACTGTTCATTTAGATACACAAGCACAGAACCAAAGATAGCACCTAACTTTGAAGTTATCACCCTCCATAGAACATACAGACTGAAATATCATGATTTCTTAGATCACATTTCTTTATACATTTTAGCTT
Organism: Emydura macquarii macquarii; assembly: GCF_026122565.2. Classification (NCBI taxonomy): domain Eukaryota; kingdom Metazoa; phylum Chordata; order Testudines; family Chelidae; genus Emydura; species Emydura macquarii. The sequence continues at coordinate 8,203,271 of NW_027132342.1, read as the reverse complement.
ACTGTATTACTGGTCTATTACATGAGATGCTGGGAAAAAAATGTACATTCAACATCTGACTCCCCTGAAACACTAACAAACTCTTCTGTATATAGGCTTGTCTGCACTGCAGAATTAACTCAGGCTCTTATTCAGGTTCCCCCCCCCCACCCCAAGACAGCTCACATTCACACACACACTTTATATCGGGGCTCATTGGCCTATTCTGGGGTACAGGTTAAGCTAGAGCTGGTCAGGAATTTCCTGACAGATGGGAATTTTGAATTTCACTCATCTCTACTTAATTAGCCCAAATGCTAATTACACTCAGGCTGGTAACCTGCCTACTGTGCAGCGAAGAACTGGGGTAAATCACTCAGCTGCTGATAGTTCTCCAATGCCTTCCCACAATTCCTCGTGTGCCCAGAAAGATTGACAGGTTCCCCCGCAATTCTCTAGGAAACAGAGAATCACAGAGCATCTCATCTTATTGCAGTGCAAAGAACCCTAGGATGGCATCTCAGAAGTCCTAGTGTCTCACATGAGCAAATGCGGTGCCAGAGTTGACTCAGTCTAGTGGACGTGCTCAAATCTGGCTTTACAGTTTGGCTGCTCGCACCCAAAGCAGGGCCCATCCAAGTGCTCGCACCTATCTGCCAATCACCCAAGTTAACTGTGCAGTGAAGACATAACTTATAAGGTTATAAAACACACAAGTAAACCAGCTTACCTGCAAAGGTACATTTTTATCAAGTCAAGAAATGTCCAAGTTAAGGTTCAGAAAGCAATGTTTACTTGGCTGTATTACACACATGCCGTATTATTATTGTTTTCTATTTATACATTGTTATTAATCTTTTCAAATACAAGAAAGACATACTTTTATTATTATTTTTGCTGATTTCATAGATTACTGTTTGTGGCTTATAAAGCACACAATCAACTTTCCAAACTTATCAATGTGGTTGAGATATCTTTGCTGTTGGACTGTTTTTGAATTTCCTCACTTAGGTTTTGATCAGACAAACACTTGCTGTTAGCTTTAATTCTGTGTATTATGATAGCTCTTAGAGGATCCAACTGAGAGGAAGGCCCCACTGTGCTAGGTAATATACAAACATATAGTAAAAGGCAATCCCTGCCCTGAAGAGTCTGCAGTCTAAATAACAATACAAACAAAAGGTGGGAGGGGGAAAACAAAAGCAGAAAGAAGTGAATTGAGTTGACCAAGGTCACACAGCAGGTCCTGTGGCAAAGCCAGGAATAAGTGCACCAAGTGGCAGATCTGTGTAAGTTTCCATGGCGCCATGCTATGAATGTTTATACCAACTGAAGATCCGCCCCCAGATCTTGTGACTGACAATGTGATGCCCTAATCAGTAAACCACATTGACTCTTGACTTCAGTGGGACTAGTCACACTTAACGTTAAGTTCATTTACGTTTGTGTGCTCAGGGCCTTTGAGATCTTAAGGCAGCAACTTGGACATTAATGCAGATTTTTTTAATTTGTCTCACATTTGTCTGTACAAAGAGGTACTGCAAAACGTTCCTTAGAGACCACTTCTGAAGAGACTTCCTGTCACAAGCAACTACTTGCAGAGGCCACTGCTCCCTGGGGTGGAAACTTTGTAAGAGGTGGCCTCTCTTCAAAGCAACCACTTTTGCTAACTCCAATGAGTGGTCACTCTTGGCATGTTTTACTGTATGTGCAGACAATTTTATTCTAAAAGTATTAAATAGGTTCCACTGTAAAGTGACTCACCAACTGTCGTCTGTTCTTCTTCCACGTTTCTGCTTTTCTCTTTGAATTCATATTCTGAAATGCTTAAAATAGCATTATTAGGCATTAAAATAATTTGTGAAAGAGTACAAAAAAGAAGAAAAAAATCAGCCTTATTGATGTCATTTTTACAGATTAGTCTTTTTGTATATTTAAAATACTATATTCCAGAATATTTTTTTTGTAGAATTGGAGAGGGAAAAGGGAGGTTATGTTAAACAATTCTAAGCTGCCAGGGTGGGGAACGTTTAAACTGCAACAGTAACAATAATAATATCTGATAAACCATCCAAGGATTTCTTTAACTAGTTGAAGCTCAACACCTTTATGAGGGCCCTGGTAATGTATGTACACTGATCGCTCCTTCCACCAATAAAATACAGCCACCTCGGACATGGAACATGGCAGCCATTGCACAGCAAAGCTGGAAGTGAATAACAAGGAATCCGAATTAAACCGCAGGGGGAATTTAGATCAGTAGAATGTAATTACCTATCACTGAAATGTGATCATGGCAAACAGATTGACACTCTTACCATTATGAAAAGTTCCATGAGATCATTACTGATGCCAACTGTTCGGGACATAGGTTTCACATTTTGTCTGAAAACCTATTTCCAGCAGCACTGGGTCCTCTAACATTATGGGGAATGGATTCAATTCAGACTCAGAGGGAAAAGTGCCACCTATGGAATCCGCAACACCATCTCCTTCCTGTAATTCCTAGTTGTTCTGTGGACTGTTCTCCCATTGAAAAAACTCAGGCCAACCCAATCTTGCTTATGCTGTGAAACCTAACAAGCTTAAAATTACAGTGTGGCATGGCTGCAGTCCAAAGCCATTTAATACTTCAACTAGAACACCTTATACTTACAGAAGTCACTCGGTGGATTGTGTGTAAGGTTCCTGTAGAATTCAGTTCGGTGAGCTTTCTTCAAACCTGTGCACAGTCCAAAATCAGATAGCTTCACATGACCCTACGGAATCAGAGAACAAAAAAATATTATTGGGAAAGTTGAGTGTTAGAGGGAGCAATGTGTTTTCATAATGTTACCTGCTTACTTCAGAAATGTGTTAACTGCAGATTTGTGCAGGATTATCTAGAGGGCATCATAATGACTGAATCTTTATACATCAAGAAAGCATGATTTTTCTTAGTAGGAGACTCATGGCCTCTTCTTTGTAATGAACGACCTATGCTTAATTATTCCAAAGAATTTTGGAGGTTTTGTTTGTTGATTTGATGCTTGCGGTTGAAGGGGAAAAGAAAAGTACAATATTGTTTACTTACGAAATCTCAACTAGGATGAAATACATGTTTTTAAAAATTTAATATCCTGTTTTTATGCAGTTTTACAGCTAAATTTAGAAAGCTATGGGGTGGTCAACAGAATCACTGAAGTTTAGTTTCTTGGCTCTCAAAATTTTGCTCTAATCAGTAAATGGTCCTTCTGATCAGTTGCCAAATGAGATAACTACATCAGAAGCTACAATGATCATTTAAAAGAAAACTGAACTTATGTAGCATTATCTGTATGTTTTGTACTTTATGCTTTTCTGAAAATAACAGACTGCAATAATGATTAATGTATGTGAATTAGCTTGAGGCTACAGTCTGCAAGTGTATGGACACTGTGGATGGGTCTTTTCTAGCATCTAAGGAGATCCACATTTCAAATACTTTTAGTGAAGTAAAACAATTTACTGCTGCTTTTGCTGTGCTAATTGTGTAGATAAAACGTAGGTGACAGATTCTGACTTCACTCCCACTGGTTTAAACACTGGCGTAATGCTATTGGCTTAGGTGGAGTTATTTCTGATTAACACTAGTGAAAGGGAGATTGGCCTCAGGCCATAGAAGTTTAAATTTAAGCAGTTTACAAACACATTACATGCCTTGGCATCCAACAAGAGGTTATCTGGTTTAATATCTCTGTGGATGAATCCCAGCTGATGAATGGCATCTATGGCCAGCACCGTTTCAGAAATGTAAAATTGGGTTTCCTCTTCTGTTAAAGTGTCTTTCTTCATAAGTAAGGTCATCATATCACCTACCCACAGAGAAAAACACATTAGAAAGACCAGTACATTTTAATCACCATGGATAGCTCTACTGGAAAGGTCAGTAGATTCTAATGGAATCTAATGGCTTCTGAGGATTTCAACTGTATGACTAATACTCCAAGGACCTGCTAGCCCAATAGACTCATTGTTATTCTGCTTCAAAACCTGTTTGGCAAACTGGACCTAACAGGAACCAGATGAGAATTATTAACTGTATTTTTAACTTGGATATTCAGTGAAGTGGAATCAGTTTAATTACGTATCTCCGAATGTATACCACACAGTAGTAGTTGTTAGTAATAGCCACTTTCACAGTTATTGATATCAGTAGAAAACAGCAGAACATCTGATTACAGGAATTATTTCATCCGAAGCCACAACTATGATTACAGATGTTTTAAAGCCTCAACAAATGCAGGAATGGTTATATCTCTGACACTGGAACTTAACAGAGCATAAGAAGCCCATTAGCACCAAGTATTTAAGATTGCTTTTGTTATCAGCTATATAAAAAAAGGAATAAATACTTTAATCACTGAGCCACCAAACTCATTGGTTTGCTTTTTTACCTCCAGGTAGGAACTCCATGATCAGGTAAAGATTCCTTTTATCCTGAAAACTGTAAAACATCTTCACCACCCAAGCACCATCCGCTTCGACCAATATATCTCTTTCTGCTCGGATATGGGCCACCTACATGCAGAGTTAATAAACAAAATGTCATTAATACCAAGGACAATTATTACTTTAATATTGAATTGTATTTCTAGTTACTGTACCAATCACTGCACTGTTCATGATCTCTAATGAAGAAACTGTTCATAATCCTGTGACAGGGTGTGCGCAGCAGCAGCTGCTGAGCTAGCACTCTGGTCACTGTAACTCTGATTAATTACTCTAGAGTAGAACTCATTAAAAAAAAGCTCTGCCTAATGGATGGGCTGAGGAGAACTAAAAGGCTAATTAGCCCATCAGGCAGATGACACAAAAGGCACAGGAAGAAGTGAGAGAGGAGAAACAGAAAAAGAGAGAGACATCTCCCCTGCCTCCCTGCGGTGCTGAGGGCTCCCTAGGACCAGGGGCATGCCCAGAATTTTAACTTTAGCCCCTTTTGGCGGGGGACGTGCTGTGCCTCACCCCAGCAGGAGCTCATTCTTTCCACCTCCCTCTCCAACCTGAGCTTGCTTCTCCCCCCTCCAGGGGTGGAGGCGGAGATGTTCTGTGCCTGCTATGATTACTAGGGGGGCCCAGGCCCCTGCTTGCCCCCCCTTCTGCACACCCCTGCTTAGGACAGTGGGAGTAAGGAGTGTATAAGAGTGGTGGAAACAAATGTTGTAAATAAGCTGCATGGAGCGTTTTATCAATGAAAGATCTCTAAGCTGTTTGTGGGCTTGAAGAGAGGCAGGAGCAAGCCATCCCTGCTACAAATCCATGCACAGAATCCCTGCGAAGCCAGCAATGGGAGAATAACTCTACATGGCAGTCAAGAGTTTTGGGAGGCAAACTCCTGATTTTAAAGACCATCTCCAAGCATTTCCAAATGTAGAGTACAATTTATAAAGGGTGTTTCTATTGGATGCATAATACTCAGTAGAGCTTGTGGAAACAGAGCTTGTGGGAAAATTGAATTTCTGTGGATGTTTTATTGAAACTAGCTTTTGGATTTTTTTATTTCAAGAATGGTATTTTTTTTTAAACATATTAAAGTACAAAATCATGTCAGGTGTGGTCTATAATGTAACTTTTCCAATTGTGAATTCTCGGATACCTACAAATGGCTGGAATGTAATTTGAAAGTCAACGTGAAAGCCTGGAACAAGTATGAGGCAAAGTGTAGGATCTTGTCTTAAATAATGCAGAAACAGAAGTAAAAAGACAGATGGAATATTATCAACAATAATTAACCAGACTTCTCATTTATGTCAGCACAGTAAGTGAGCCGATAACTGTTTTGTATACAGATTCCTTATATCTGAATGAATCTTCTCTAATAAAGAATGGTTCAGTTGCTAAATTAATATCTATAGAAATTAGAGATACAGTGGTACTAGCAATTGCAGCAGTTTTTACGTCAGAGACTGTCTGGTGAAAGATTGGTTCCATCATCAATACAGGAAAAAGACCAGTGTGTGAGCTGCAGTGAACTATTCTCAGTGAACGATGCTGTTGGCTGAATGCAACTTATGAGCAAAACTTTTGAAAAATATTAATGAACTGTTCACAAATGCATGAGGGAATATCCTAGACTTTTGGACTCTTATCTGAAAACAGTCTACAGAGTAGCACTGGTTTAAAAGCATCCTGACGTACTACTTTTGGTCTGCAGCACTGTCAAGCGGCAGAACTGTGACGCCGCAAAGGGGGAGCATTTCAGTGGAAAAAAAGGCTCAGTGCAGAAAGACTACATTGTATGAATAAAGGCTCCCTTAGAGCTCTGATATAACTCAGTGAGGTTCGCTAGAACTTACGGATAATGCAGCTAAGTGCTGTGTCCCACTGAGCACTGAGTGTTTCCTAATTCTAAAGAAACTGAAATATGAAGAGTTAAACTGTGCTCCCTGACAGCTGAAAATTTTTCATGCATCAGATACAAGAAATTAATTAAATAGAAGGAAATCTTACATCTAGTCCAGCTTTCAGAGCTATTTTCAGCAAGCAGTAGAGAGACCAGACCTTTAATTCAAATATTTTTACACCTAACCCCAACTCTACTGGCCAGAAATATTGCTGTGGTGACAGTGGACTTCTCATTCCTCATTCGGCCCCTTTCCCACAGCAGCCTACTCACTTCAAATTATTTGCCTACCCTTAATTAAGCTATCCCATATTTCTACCTTGCAAAAGGTCTTTCCTCCCTCCCTCCTTTTCTGAATGAGGATATTGCATACAATTAAACTTAGTTTAAAAACAAATCATGATGATATCTCCTAGTGTCACTGTATCTGAAATTCTCTAGATTCTCTTGCATTTCTCTTTCAGCGTGTTGTTCCTACAGATCACGCTAAATAGTGGAACATCCTGTATGCTCCCTACTCCCGGTGGGTGTGTCTATGCTGTACGCCTGGGTGTAATTTCTGGCTCAGATAGATGTACTTGTGCCTTCTTTGATAGAGCTAGCACTAAAAATTGAAGTGTTGCTGGAGCAACACAGGCAGTGGCACAGGTTAGCCTCCTGAGTATATACCAGGGGGGATGGGGTGGGACTGTAATTTGGCTACTAACCTGTGCCACCTGCCATGCAACCATAGCTAAACTGCTATTTTTGGCACACTAGCTCAGTCAAAGATAGTGTAGGTATGTCTACCTGAGCCGGAAGTTACATCTCTTGCTGCAGGATAGACATACCTGGTGGCGTTAAATATACTTACATTTCACTCATGTACCTATGCAATGGAACATCTATTTAAAACAGTGGTATGGACAAAACATATTTGACCAACAGAGGGGTTAACAAATGTATCTCAGTTTGACAAATTTTTCAAGAAGCCTGGAGCAACAGATTAAGTGCTGACAGCAGATTAAGTGCTGACAGCATGCTCTATATTGTACAAAGTGAAGAAAAATTGTATTGTTCCTGCCCCCAGGAGCTTATAAATACAACACTTTGCAAAATGTCATTATGTTACTTTATTTTCCAGCCTTTTTTATTATTTGTATTACTGTAGTACTTAGGAGCCCCAGTCATGGACCACGATCCCACTGTGCTAGGTGCTGAACAAACACAGGACAAAAAGATGGTCCCTGCCCCCAAAGAATTTACACTCTCAGTAATTTCCTATCATCATAAGCAACAGAAACACAAAAGGTATTTCCTATAAATCAAGGAGAATTCTATTAATCAAACCTGCTCTTTTTCCAGCATGTCAGCTTTTCTCAATATCTTCATTGCATAAATATGACCCGTATCTTTCTTCTGAACGAGGCGTACCTAAAATTAAATAGAAAACAATCCTTCTAATATACCTCACAAAATTGTTAACTGTAATATCTTGGAGGATTGAAAATTGTTGGCGCTTACAAGATGCATTTGATTTTAAAATCAGGAAGACAGAAGGAAGAAAAAATATGATATATTCCATATTATGTACTTTTATACCAAATCAGAAGCTGTTTTTTAAAAATAAACTTTAGTGATCAATAGATTTTAGTTATCTTGTTGGGATGATTAGTATTTTGATAAGTTAATAATCAAACCGAATATTACATGTTCTTTAGATCAAAGGTGCTAATCTGTAAAGGAAAGCGTTAGGGCTTGTCTACACTTGCAAATTGTCTGAAATAGCTATTCCAGAATAATTATTATGGAATAACTCCCTATGTGGACACTCTTATTTCGGAATAAAAATATTTTTTTCTGATTTATCTTAATCCACTTCCAAGTCACTTCCACTGACACATACCTCCCCAAATGCTCCTCTTCCTATAACTTTCAGAGATTCAAAGTCATCCAAGCCAAGCCTCGTCCTCTTCAGTCGCAGGAATTCTGTTTCTTTGCGAGCATGCTGTGACCTACGCAATTTTTTCTATGGAAACATATCACGTGATAATTAGAAAGTTTATTGTAAATTAAGTAACACACACAACTGAAAACATTTGGAACATATAAAACTATATTTTAGAAAAAGGAAGTTTTAGAACATAAGAAATACAATTCTCCATCAGATCCCTGGTCCATCTAATCCAATATTCTGTCTCTGACATGACTTACACTAGATACTTCAGAGGAAGGTGCAAGAAACCCCACAATAAGCAGGTGTGGATATTCTGTCCCCCAGGAAGGGCTCATCATAATAGTTAGAGATTGACTTCCCCCCAAAATAAAAAAAAATACCTTCATCTCTTCATGTTTAAGACAGTAACTTGGTATTTTATAAACAATTATAGAGTTGGTGGGGAATTTTTCAATGAAATGTTTTTTGTTCAGAAAGTGTTGATTCATCAAAACCAAAGTTTTTGCGACAAAGGGTTGGTTTCAATGTTTTGTTTTTTTAAACTTGAAAAATGTTAGTTTCAGCATTTTAAAAATGGAAAATTCTGGTTCTTCACTCAAAATGATTTTTTCTGTTTGGCAAGTCAAACTAGTTATACTAAAAAAAAAAAAATTAAGTGGTTGAAATTGAAACAAAACATTTTCAAATAAATGAAACAAAATATTTCAATTGACCCAAAACACTTTTTTTTAAATGTTCAGTTTATGAACATTATTTGAAATTTCAACTTTTCATTCTGATTTAGGGCAGGAAAAAAAAATTCAAAATCTTCCACAGGACAGGAAAACAGATTCTTGTCCAGCTCTAATTGCACCTACAGTCCAGCCCCAGTTGTGTGGTTTTTGTGCTACTTGCATAAAGAGAGACAGTAATAAAATCATGTAGACAAGTCTGAGGGGGAGTTAAGTTACTGGTTTCTACTATACATGAGAGAGAGAGAGAGAAGTCACGTTGCTTAAAGTGCTTAATATTAGAGAATGACCTAAATAAACGTAATTACAACCCTTGAGTGGGATAAAGACCCAGATAAAAACTGATGACATTTCAAAGTATTGTTTCCTGTGATTCTACAAAACTTGATTCATGCACAAAAAGCTGAAATCAGCTACATATGCCAGTGGGTAAAATGCACTGGTCCAAAAGACAATTCTACTTTTGGGGCTGGGCAGGTGGGAAAGGTCAAGAAAAGCAAAAGCACAGGCTCCATGACTTGGACAGGGGGAAAAGGGGCAAAATGCAGCTGCGGGAGAGCAATTAGATAGCCTGCTGGGCAGCAGAGATCCATATTTACCCTTCTACACCGCAATCTACTTGTATTAGACAGGCAGCTGGACAGGCATTGCAAGCCACAATATATTTTAGTATATGAAAGAGCCAAAGGGCTTCATCTTGAGAGATGCTGAGCATGACACCTTCCAGTGATGTTAAGAGGAGTTTTAAAGGTGCTGAGACCATCAGGGTCAGGCACTGAAGTCAAAAAAATTTATTCTAGATTTTTTAATATCATTTAAAGCCACAAGATGGCATTATATGCCCACTTGCTCTCTACTCTGACTCTTATTTAATGCACCAATACAAGAACTGTTGGAGGCAAATTTTATTGTATTCTTATTACATCTCGTAAAATGCCATGCAAGAAACAATGATGTGACTGGCCACAGCAAGGCAATTTAATGGAGAAAATGTGGAAAGATCCAATGGGTGTGAGTCTCTTCTCACCTACATCAGTGTGAAGCAGGGATAACTTCTTTACTGCTGGTGCAAGCAAAGGAAAAGCTAGGCTCAGTGTTTTTAAAAACTAAAGGTTTGGTTCAGTGAAAACATAAGGCCACTGGGGCAAATTCAGCCCTGAACTGAGTATGTGCAACTCCCATTGACTTCAGTGGAACTAGTCACATGATTAAAGTTGGGTACATGGTTAAATACCTTGCTGAATTAAGGCTTTATAACCTAGATCCTCTCTCCTGTGTATTTTGTCTTCTGCCTGTTTCTGGACCCTTTTTCTTTCCTTCCCCAGTCCTGAGTTTCAAAACAGATTTGTACTCCAGAAAAAACCAATGTTATGATACAGTCTTCTTGGGTGCATCTGCCTTACTGGATCGTAAGTACTGAACAGAGATGTAAACAACTTTTTTTTATTAAAAAAAATTAAAAGCGTATTAATGGCTTTTTTATAAATATTAAAATACACTGTTTGTTTACAACAGCAAAACTTATATAATAAAAAAATCTCAGTATCGTGTTGGATAAGACGACTTAACACTCAACCATATATACTCATCAAACACCAGCTTTGAACAGTAACCATGAAAGACAAAGCCATTCAAATGTATTTCACTGGATATTACCTCTTCATCTGCCAGACCTTCTTCTTCCATGGCCACTTCTAGCTTTTTCTGCCTGCACAGGTAGACATACGAGTACACATATTAAAAAAATACATCAGACCATACAAAAATTCCTTCACTTCACAGATCTCTCCTCTTTATCCTTGACACAAACTGGAGAATAGAAGAGTAATGTCAGAAATTTGCAATTTTAGAGTGCTCAACGAACGCATTTCTTGGAAAAGATATCCTGTCTAAAAAGAAGGGATTTGCACTATTGTTTAAAAGAGAACACCATGGACCTATGTCCATCAACTCTTTAGTCACAGAGCTCCCACTGGGAGGTCCACACAAAGGAATGATATGTCTTAGTCAGAATATGTTAGCTATTATATTTTGACAGCACCAGATATCTGCATAGCATTTCAAATAAAAGATGACAAGGTCTTTGAGGCAAAGAGCCATCTAAGGCCCCAATCTTGCAAACACAAACATACTCACTCATGCCTTTACTCATGTGTGACCAGACCTGTTGAAGTTAATGGGTCACATGAGTAAGTTTATGCATGTGCGTAGTGTTTGCAGGACTGGGATCTAAAGACCCAAACTCTAGATACTTTTACCCTCATCATTTTATTCCCATGCATAAGCCTGTTGAAGTGAATGGGACCATACATGTGAGTAAAGATTTTGAACAATGAGTGCCAGGATGCTGACTTCTAGGGTTTCATTTTGAGCCCTTCTCTAGTTAAAAAAATCAAGACTTTTTCCCATTTTGAGAAATATAGTAGAATCCATTAAACTAAGACTCTCCAGTGGACAATCTATCCTCCTAATTGGGAGTGGTCCAATTAAGAGAGTAACAACTAAATAAGAACTTCAAAAGAGATGAAAACCCATTTTTAAAACCTCAATTTAAAAAAAAAAAAAAACTTCTGCTACTGTAGAAACAATTATTTTAATTATTGAAACATAGTATTCATTATAATAAAGACTTGGTATTTTGACATTTTATTCAGTGGCTTTACACTGTGATGTATCTGGACATTAGGGATGGATGATACGGAGAATAAAATGAAGTTGGTTGGGACTATACTAGTGCTGCCACAGTTATTACCACCAATGCTAGTGCAATTGTGAGAGATTTTAACAAATATGCTAGCCCCAACAAGGCTTAAGTGCTGAGATACATATTCCATCAAAAGAATGTACCCTCAAATGGTGAGTAATTTGCTTAGCAATCAATACAGCTTTCTAAGAAAAACTTTGTGCAGGGACTAAAATGACTTTAAAAGCACATATTTGGTCTGTACAACCACCACAAGAGGCCAGTATAAATAAAACGCTAAAGATGTGAGAGAAACCAAACACAGTACCTGGTTTCTCTCTCTTCATGCTGTAAAATTAGATTGCTGTAGAAGTTTTCCAGTGTAAGTTTGGCCACAGTCACTCTCTCCCGGGTGTGGTTGCTCATTGGAAAGGATGTTGTAGTCCCTGCAGTCATTGCCATAGTAACATGTACTGAAACAGAGCACATAAAATTACTCAAACTTTTTATCCTCCTCCCGGCCAATAAAATCAGAAGCAGTGTGAACTTCATGGGGAAGACACCTTCCTTACATATCAACAATCCATAAACTTCATATTGTAAACTTAGAGCGACTTAGTAGGGGAGGATATGCTTCCCAGTCATCAAAAAACAACAAAAACCATGTGCTGGCAAAATAAGGAGTGAATCATAGCAGAGAACCATGCTAGCTACAGGCAACTAACCCTGATGTACTTGTCCACGCATTAAAGAGATTTACACGCTGGCTGACTAGAGTTCAGTCCAGAAAAATAATATAAAAAATAAAAGAAGTCTAGGGCAAGAAGAGAGGGGCCATCCATGTAGCTCTCTAAAGATAATATGTCTAGATGGTGCAAGAAAGTTTTAAGATTGAAGAAATGTACTTGCCAAAATGAAATGATAAATATGACAGACATGCAAACAAACACCTAGAAAGATAAGCTAAGTCGGGCATAAAAGCTTAACTGTAAACTAGCTTACTTTTAAAAACCATTTAAAAGAACTAAGTACTGACACTTGGATAATATCGAGAAATGATCCCATCATTTAACTTCCTTAGTTTATGGAGGGATTGTTTTTACTATAAAATAATTTTAAAAAAGGGAATATGAAACTCCCCCTACCGGAAATGATCAGACTTGGAGGAAGTTTTCCTTCACAAGGCAAACACGTTTTCAGGTCAGCTCCTTCCGGCTCATTTATATGCCATACTGACAAGTTGGTAAAACAGAACTGTCTAGGACATTCGGAAAAGTGTTTTCAGGAGAGGTGCCCCACATGTGGAAAGCACTGCAAGAGGGTGTTTAGGACTTTTCAGGATGTGAGGGAATCCTCCTAAACCTGGAATGGATGTGCCCTGGTCTAGTGTCTTAACTATCTGAGGGGCAGGAAGTGGAAGCTAGGAAGTCGTCTAGGGGCTAGTTAAAAAGAAGACCAAAAAACCCACCCCATTCTGCAGACTGGTTTTAGGCCTGGAGTTCCATGGGCTGGAACTCCACACAGTGGAGGTGAACAAAGCCTGCTCAGCTCTCTTAGATCCAAGAGAGCAGGGCTGTTAGGAAGTGTTGTTTCTCCTAGCAATCATGATCCAGCCCTTGGCTGGGTAAAGGCATGCTGGGAAATAAAGCAGTATATAAGCTCTGCCATTCCCCACAAGAGAGAGAGACCTGGAAGGAGGCATTCTTTGTTGATGGTTCCCTCTTGAAAAGCTAGGGGAAAATAAACCCTGTTTGTTTGTATAATCCTTTTGCTTCATAAAGGGTTATTGAGGCAGCCCCTTCTGCAAATGCCCAAATCAATGTTTGATCTGTTTTTTTGTTGGTTTTTTTGAGAACTGATAAAAAGCCCCAGACAGAGGTAGGTGTTTAGTTTATAAAATCCATGGACTCGCCTTTCCTTGTCTAACCTGTCACACACACATACTTGGGCAGCTTGTGAGGATGGCTTTTGGTCTGTTAACTTTTAACTGAAATTTATGTGGCAGTGAGACATTGTCTCTTTGCTAGAAATGCAGCTGCTGTGCAGCAAATAGTGGGGTTTTACAACACTATGCAGACAGTATTATTTTAACTGTGTATTTTGGACTATGCCCATGTGCCACAGTTATGAGAATAACGTGTGTGTATTTATAGCTACACAGAGGGAATACTGATGGACTTAGCAATACAACAGATTTTACAATCCTGTAGCTATTTCTGAATTTTTTTGTCAGTATTTTATCTCCTTTGATTTTTCTCCCAATGAGAACTGCTATCTGTTCAGTTAACATATATTATAAACTTTATTAACAATAGATACATGCCAGACAAACAAAAATCCAGGAGGTTATCCTGTCTTACACCAATACCACCAGGTGCATACGCACACGCTCTCTTTGGGTAGCAAGTTTTCCAAATGCAAAAGTCAGAAAACTGATTTACAAAATCGTTAGCCATTTCTATTCTGTTAATTATATCCTGTTTCATGTCACTCCCCCAATAGGTGGAAGTCTTGACAAAACGTTAGTGTACTGTTTTCCTATCGTGTCCATTCATATTGAAAAGTTTCACTACAGTTCTTTATTGACAAAGTCAATGAAAGGGAAACATAAATCATGTGATTTTACTACTGAAGGTCAGTATATGAACACACCCAAACCAAACAATTCCAATTACCACTCTTGAGTTGAACACAGAGCGACATCACCAGTGATCAATTTATTTCAAGGAATGATCCAATATGGCAAAATCAGCCTTTTGATCATTTGGGAATTCTGGCACTGAACGTATTGTTAACCCAGGCTCAAAACGGATTAAACTTTAGTTAAGGTATAAAGACTTTTCGGTTGTAACAGCAGGGTATTTATCATTTGCAAGTCTAGTATTCCTGGTTGGCTAAAATAACAATATAATTTTGTTTCCGGTTAATTTGTTTGCTTCATGCTCCCATACACACAAATGGAGACACTACCAAGCAGTAAGTCTAAGACCCTTGATTTTATTAAGCCTGGAAAAAGGAGATAATTTTGGCACTAAAGCAGTAGGCTATAAATAGAATGGGTTGATTCTAACTAAGAGTACTTCTAAAGTAGGAAAATACAGAAGTGGTCCTGATTGGCAAGGACGTGAGCTCAGAGAAAGCTATTTAACTGATAAGAAGCTTGTCACTACTGTCATAATATAGCATAAAACAACCAAGAGAGGAGAGAATTACCATAGCACGGGTCCGCTTCCAAAATCCCACTTGCCTTTCCCCCACCCAGGTCAGCCACTTCTCTATGTTGCAACTACTTCTTCCTGATTCAGACTGAAGCTTAGAACACATTTGCTTACATTGTGATAGTAACATTCAAGTAGCTGACAGTTTCAGTGCTGTAAACAAAATCATCCCCAAAACATCCCCTCAACTAAGGGTCTAATCCTAACCAACCCCTTTGATTCCCACAAGTGAGAGATGAAGGAGCACAGAGGTCTTGTAGGAAGTACACTGCACCTTTCAGAATTGTGCCCTCAATTTGCACATGCACGCACACTTGCACACAAAACCCCCATTCAGCTGGGAAGAGGCTAGCAAAATATTTAAATCTGGCCTTTATAAACAACTGATGCGGGCGGAGGGGGTGAGGAGAGGGAAGGAAAGGGGAAAAATCAAAGGAAGCCTTACTCAGAATTTTGGCTGAACATTGCATTCCTGATCTCACTATATTAATCAAAATGTTTTGAAAAAGGTGCCACCCATATTTCTTGGAAATGCCCATAAAAGAACCATTAATCCACCCAAAATCATGCCATTTATATAATTAATCTTCCTATTCCTGAAGTGCCATCAAAGTTGCAATAGATTTCTGGGACTACAAAGAACACAGCATTTAAAACAAGTAGTTATATTTGACTGAAAGTCTTCTGGCTGAGAAACCAAAAGCCCTAAGCCCTTCACAACAGGTCTATTACTCTGGAAAAATTGATATAAAAGATTTTGACTTAAGAGACACCACACAATCTGACCAACTTTTACTATTAGTAATAATTACTGATTGGCTGAGCCATACCCTCCACCCTTTTAAATCTAAAATCTTTTCTATTTGGACTGTGAAAGGAAAACTAGGCACCAAAGACTACATCTTATCAGATCAATTTTATGGCTGAGTTTAAATCAGATCTATGTCAGTCCCCAGCCAAATTTTCCTGAACACGCTGCTCAATTGGTGAAAATCTTCACATAGCACAGTTTCTGCTACACAAATGGCCATGCAGTCTCCTGCCCAAAATCTATTCTTCAGCGAGTTCCCTTTGACACTGAGATTTTGATTAAGCCGAACCATACTGGAACATCATAGTATCTGTGAGACGGAACCACTTGCTGCAGCAAGCCAGAATAGTAAAGATGGAACGATAAAGCATCTTGAGAAGTATTCCCCTCTAATGAAACTGACCCTCAGGAAAGCTGGGAGGATTTCCTAGCAAGAGAGAAACGAGCACACAAAGCCCATCTCTATCACATTTAGAGCACTGCACCATCTCCAAACTTCAGAGATTCTGATAAGATCCAATTCAGGAAGGCCAGAAGAACATAAGAGTGAGGTAGCATTAGATCTTGGTGGCAGCTGCCAAATGACAGCAAGCATGGAGTTATTGAATCCTGAGTCATTGGATGATAATTAGAGCCCCATTGCTGCTTGCACAAAATAGCTATTTATATTGACGGTGTGGATGGCAGAGGGAAGTGGGAAGGATGATCTAGTGAACAGGACACTGTCCTTGGACTTAGATTCAGGAAACTTAGGTTCAAATCCTGGCTCAGCCACAGATTTCCTATTGGACCTTGGGCAAGTCTCTTAATCTATTGTGTGCCTCAGTTCCCCATATATAAAATGGGGGTAATACTTCCCTACCTCACAGAGGTGTTGTGAGGATAAAATCCATTAATATTGTAAAGCATTCAGAAACTACATTAATAGGGCCATTATAAGGACATGGCTAGAAAGGATAAGGCGTCTGTGACCTCAGATCCTTCCATCAAATCTTTCTGGCTCCTCGTGTTTTGTTTTGAATATTTTTTATTTCAGTCTTTTAATGGGAATTCATGCTTATGAAAAGGTGCTACGAACAGTGAAAATTGAAGACATCTTTTCACTCAACAGGCAGGGGGAATGATATCTGTCTCACGAATGTGCTTCAAAATTCAGAGGACACTACAGTCTCCAAGTCCATTCGATCCTAGACTCCTCTTGCAAAAGACTGCCAACAACAAGGCACATTAGTGAGAGTTGTAGTGGTTGTTTTCTTGATGTGGACAGCTCACCAGCAAGAACTGGACGGAGGTCACCAGTCTCATTACAGATAAACTCTCTGCACATCTGCATTAGATGGTATTATTTGCTACCATTCATCTAATTTAACTGCATTTGAACCAAACAATGCAAAATATTCTTCCCAGCCACTACCATTTTTGTAAACTGTATCTATGAAATTTTAAAAGTTAGTTTTTAACTACTCTGAAAGTCAGGGAGGATATTTACTAGATGGACATTGGCGCTAGGAGAAAACAACTAAACTGGTGCCTCTTGTGTTGAGCACAAACTTCCCATTTCCTTCCACAACTTTAGCTGCTATATATCTACAGTACTACACATTATAATCAGTTATTCAGACTACAAAGTCTCTCACATTTTAGTGGGGAAAAAAACTTTTGAAACCTCTTTCTGCTCTTTTGGGTTTAAAATACAATGCTTATGTCATGAGGATAAGGAATGCCTGTCCTTCCTGTAACAACACCTTTATTAAATAGTCAATAAAACTCATTAATGCAATCCAGAACACACTGGCGCTCCTGAATCCTAGAGCTCATGGGACTAATTATCTGCTGGTGCAAGCAGTCAAGACTGCACTCAAGTCAATGGAGCCATAGCACTGACATTTCACACGTGTGTAAGGACAATACTGAGAAATAGTTTCTGACTTCAAATCATAGCTTCCGCAATCCTCTCAGTGTAATAAGTTTTGTCACTTGATCCCAACTTTCTCCTGAAATCAGATATGCCAACTGCAGTTTCAAAGGGGGGAGAAAGGGGAGAGGAACAAAGCGAAAAGGCAAAGAGGAGAGAGACAGAGTTATGCTGATGGAGTCATTCAAACGTAAAAACACACAATCCAGTAAAACAATTATCTTCAAAAATCCAGTTATTCACCACTATATACAATAATGAAGTGGACAGCTCTTCTGAATACAAAACCACATTACCTTTACTGTCGTACAGTTGCTTGACCAGTGACAGACAGACACTACAGCAGAGCAAGTGGTAGCAAAACAGTGTCAAAACAATGCTGCCTAGTGCTATATTTAAAAAAACAACATGCAAAGTGCTATCTATGAAAGTAGCAAGGAGACGGCAAATTAAGAACTTCAGCATATGAACACCATCTCTCCCCTCTCCAAATTGTTTCGGTTCTCTTTAAGAGAGACAGAGGCAGGAGACTGAAACAAAACCAAACCCACAAATAACTGCATGATTCACTCCAAAAGGCAGTGGGCAGGGTCAGCTACAATGGACGAGGCAATCAAAGAGTCAGCAGCATGAGGTGATGTGACATGCTAAGGAAACACAGGGGAGGAGAAGCAGTAACCCAGAAACCAGAGCTGGCTTCCAAAATATAAAATCAGCCCCCATATGAAAAGGTTACCACTTCTGTTTTAGCTTTAGCAATGTCCTTCATTGAATATCCAACAGATGAAATAGAAGGAGAAAGAAATCAGCTTGCCTTATCCACTCTGAAGAAAGGTGGATCTTTGCACTGCCATATGCCTCGTGTACAGAATTTGGTATTTGTGTTACTCACCTTTTCGCCCTGCACATTCTTTTCTATCTACCCTTTTCTTGCACAGACTACACATCTTCATGTGTAGCAAAAACATTCAATCAATGTTTCTTTCTACAAATGCTTAAAGATCCACTATAATAGCCACAAGACAATCCAAGAACTGGAAAAAACACTGATCCAAAAATCTTTGCTCTTTTAAGTCTCAGAGCAGTAGGCAGGCAAGAAAAAATCCCACCTTGGCAGACTAATGTGGACATGTCAGTTATAGAGCAACGTTTTGCAAACTGCCAGGGATGGCTGTTAAGACTATTGAAAAATATGGATTCCCATTTTTGAGTGAAATGAAAGATATAGGACCTGATCCAAAGTCCACTAAGTCTACAGAAAGACTCCCACTGACTTCAATGAGCTTTGGATCAGACCCATTAAGAATGAATCTTATTCCGGTGAACTGTGAAACGTTATCTGCTAAAGTACTTTTAACAACAGGCTTAGTTAGCAGATCAGTAAAACTTTTCCAAGCCTTGCTGTGGGACACTAATCAGTAAGAAAAAAAGAAAAGATCTCTCTGAATAATTCATGTTCCACATGAGCCACCATCCTTCAGAAGCCTCTCATTTTGTTTCACCTTCTATCTTTAAGTAGCAACTTTTACAGTCAGGTATAACAAATCAGATGCATAACACAGATTTTCCTTCCTTGATAATATTTCCATTCAGGTCCTTGCTGATATCTTCAGAATGTGTTTTTACTACTAGTCTAAATTTAAGGGAAGAGAAAACGAAACCCAAAACTTCAGTACTCCGTAATGAGAGGATTAGTTCACTACCATTTCCTTTATCCTTAAACATTCATTTACTTTGCTTATTCCCTCCCATTGCCCAGATACGCTATAAGTATCTACATGGGGAACAAATATTGAATAATGAGCTCTTCAATCTAGCAGAGAAAGGTATAACACAATCCAATGGCTAGAAGTTGAAGCTAGACAAATACAGAAATCAGGCATACATTTTTGACGATGAGCATAATTAACCATTGGAACAACATCCCAAGGGTCGTGGTGGAGTCTCCATCCCTGACAATTTTAAATTTTAAAAATTTGAAAGATGGGATGTTTTTCTAAAAAGATCTGCTCTAGGAATTATTGTGGGGAAGTTCTGTGGCCAGAGTTATAAAGGAGATCAGACTAGATGACCACAATGGTCCCTTCTGGCCTTGGAATTTATGACTCTATGAATCTATAAACTTTTAGTTTGTCATTATTTTCCAATGTCTATTAAACTGTCTGTAACCAAGTTCACATGAGTTTTGCTATCTTGAGCTAGAGAATGAATTACGTTTGTTCTATCTGAGTGAACACCAAGCAACATAGAGTAAAATTAGTTCTCTCAGAACAGGCATTGCTATTTAAAAACGAAAAGCATTCAAATGTTTTGGCCATTTTAAGTAATTCTTGCCCTCCTGTGGAATGTCCATAATAAGTCGCCTATTATAACCATTTACAGTTAAAAGCCAATATAGCTCCATGACTCGCCCGGCCACAGCTAATACATCAAAACAGAAGACACTCCCAACATTTGAACTCTAAGATTGTGAATACATTTGCAGAAGGTATTCATAGACATGTAGAAATCAGAGATGAAAAAGGCCCATTAGATCATTCAATCCATCAGACATTGCAGCTCTGTTAATGGAGACATTGGGAATTCTCAGAATTCTGAGAATGAGAGCCTAGAAAAGAGCTAGGAATTCAACGAGTTAGATTTATCCAAAGGCCCATCTGTTGTGTTCAACATGGAACAAGTAATTGTTCTGGGACTAAGAAAGACTTTAGTAAGCATCTGACACAATGGGCCAAGTTAAGAGGTAATCTGTAAGATAACTTAGATCACCTTATATTCAGACAGAGTCCTAGAGCTACGTATATCCTGTCTACCCAAGTGTAACAGAGGGTCTGTCTAGACTAGGGGAAAAAGATGCTTTTTAAAAACATTGAGTTAGCTACCATGATTTAAAACATACCTTTCAACACCTAGAGTAGCCACAGTTTGACACTGTCACAGTTATATCAGCTGATTGTGTCAACCACAAACAGCTAAATCTAGAAGAAAAGCATTATCATCCTACATCTAGCCTACAAAAAAAGTGGAGTTCTGTTACTCAACATATTCTTACCCGCTTTTCCTCATCTAGATGACATACCCTGAGTTACACCATGATCAGCTAACACGGTTGTGATGGTGACAAGCTGCACCTATTTTAGGTGTTCATTCAAAACATCCCGTATGTTAGCTACATCATTTTTAAAAAACCCTTTTTTTCTGGTCTCAACAGGCACAGAGTACAAATGAGTTCTAAAGGAGTCTGTCTGAAGTCAGGGAGGACTAAGTAATACCACCTTTCTCAACGCCTTTAAATGTGGTTCAAGGAAATTAATCTTCCTTTTCATTACTAAACACCATCAGTAATGATAAGGAAATATTTCCAAATATGGAATATAAACGGAATATTGAAGTTCGGTTGCCCTTAAGGATTTCCTGCTATTCAACTAAGTAAAGCAGCAAAAACCTCCCGAGAACAACAGCCTGTGATTCACTGCTATTCTACTGTCAATGAGCAGCAAGCAAGAGGATTGACAAATGCAAATTCATTTCCCTAACAGGAAAACATACTGGGTGGGTAAAAGCTATGTTCAAAAAAAGGTTCATCGTTCATTCAGCTCAAGTATAAAGAAACATATGACTCAAAACACCTCAGTATTTGTTTTGGTTAGCAGTGGAGATGGTGGTTACCTACAGTTTAGAACCATTAAACTACCAATAAGGTCACTTCAGTACTTAAACATTTAACAGTAAATACACAACGATGCAATTATGGTCTCTATATTCCACTAACAATAGCTATTCCCTCTATTCCCATGGTAACGGTACAATTTTGAGACATCATGTATCCAATATATACAGTCAAAGCTTTATTGCTCTGCTCAAGTCTGATCACGCTCAGTCGCTTCAGAGCTTTTCTCGACAAACTATTTTCAAAATAAAGTATTTGCTCTTTTCCTTCTGTCCAAAGATCTCAAAATTGATTTGCAAATATTATTGAATACTGCTGTGAGATTGGGAATAATATTTACCTTTCTAGAGAGAATGAACTTATGCTGTATCACCAGAAATAAGGGCCCCGATCATACAGGAGGGCCGCCATGACAGGGTCCAGAATAAAAGGTCTGGATTTTCAGAGATGCTGAGTACCCATATTTCAACTGACTATAATGGAAGCTGTGGATTCTCAGCACCTCTGAAAAGTCAGGATGATGGCATCTGGACTTCCAGTCCTAGCTAGGCTAGTGTCTCTCTCTCAAAGGTTATCGTAAGATTGAAACAATTCACTTTTGTTTGGCAATTTCATTATTTTGGGCAAGCAAGAAAAATTATGTAGTGCTTAGAAGATACATATATGGTTGTGTGCACTGAACCAGCACATTTCACACATCACCTTAAGCTTACTTTATTTTTTCCTCCTTGTCATAGGACTCATCTTGGACTCACCCTGAAGTACAAAATATTGATGTCATAGTCCTATTAGAAGGGTTTCAAAACAGTTAATTGCTCTGTGGGTCAAAGCACTTAAGCATGTGCTTAACCTTAAGCTGGTGCTTATGTCCAACCCTATCCAGCAAAACACTGTTTTACGTCCCACTAAATTCACGGGACTTAAACCAATGCTGGGCCATGAAATAATTAAGAACAAAGAAAGATCAACTGTTCAGAGGCCTCTCATAAAATTTCTCTGTCCTTCTAAAATAATTATTGCTTTTCTGATTCTAAGGAAAACTACACCCAGTTCTTTTTAGATCCTCCTTCAAAAAACTGTACCACTTCTCACCATGAATAAACTGGAAAAGCATCTAAAAATAAATTTTTATCCACAGATGACCTTTCTGAGCCTGTGATACCATTATTGTGAAGAAAAAAAAAAAAGCACCTAAAAATGTATGGGGGTTACTATATATAAGACTATAAGAATAATAGTATAGAGTAAGAGAGGTGGCTTCTAGTAGGCCATTTTCCATAAAGGTCCCTTGAAATTGTAATTCTGTGCTGCCCATGATTCAATAGAGCCCAAATCTCTTGATCTTTAGGGCATGCTGCAAAGTATCTATTTTCCAAGGAGTTCAGGGAGGCAGGAGCACAAGGAGAACTGAAACTAGTGGTCTGAGAAGGGCATTGTTGGGGTTTGATTTTCATTTTTTGGTTCAATATTTCTAGTGTGGAGGGTAAGACACCACTGAATGTATTCTTGTTTGCATGGTTGTATTTTTAATGTACAAAAGCCTTCTGAATCTTGAATAGGTATATAAAACAAAATAAATACAATAAATATGCATGGTAAATCCATGCTACGAAAGGAGAGGTGATCTACAGGAGAAGCAAAGTAGAAACTGGATGAGATGCTGTGGCCTGTGTTACACAGGTGTTCACACTAGATGATCTAATGGTCCCTTCTGGCTTTAAAAATCTATGACTCCAGATACAGCTGTGTTGATGAGAGCTGGTTCAACTCCCACTGCTGACAGATTTTTTTCTCATTATGATTTTTGGAGCAAGAGCCAGCCATTAGTGGATAAAGCGGATTCTGTGTGGAGCAGAAGCCTGCTGGAGAGATGAGACTTGGGACACATACGTGACTGAAAGTACCTTCCAAGTGCTAGGACCTGGAGCTGTGGAGGTGGATGTGGTGGGCAGAACTCCTCCTCACCCCCACAAATATAGCTGGGTTCAGCCCACCTGTACTCCAGAAGGAAAAAGAAAGATTATTTCATGAAGGGACCATGAGACTAGCAACGAGGTCCCTACAGCAATAAAAAACAGCTGCAAAGGGAAAACATTTCCATCCTGCTTTAGCATCAGGCAACTCTAGAATATAAAAGCAAGGCCAATACTATTTTAATTTTGCACTCTGACAGCAGCACTGTAGCTACACTCAGCATCACAAGCAAAGACTCTTCAACAAGAAGGTGTCACAAGCTCGGAAAAGTGAATGGCCGCATTTTATTTTCAGATCTATTTCAGAGAATCCCAGGGCATCCCCAGCAAGGGGTGCTTTTTACCTTTGATCTCTCTGATGCTTGGACTGAGAGACATCTTATTCTATTCTACATAGCTTCTTATACTGCTCTCATCACTGTAGTATCTGAATGCATTAAGCAACATGACAACACATCTCTCACACATTCGTTCTCTCGTCCCTGCCTCAGGAAGAGACGTGTGTGCAGTGGAGTGTTTTGTCTTGACTTTTTGTATACATGCACAGACACACACACTGCTACAGTATGTGTGTGTATATTGGAGCAGACGGGTCAAAAACATGTGCCTTGCACTAAGGCAAAGCTATGTCTACACTACAAGAGCTACCACAGGGCAGCTCTGTCACTGCAGTACAGAGGCTTCCTATGTTGATGGATTTTCCTGTCAGCATGGTTAATAGACTTCTCTGAGAGTGGGTAACTAGATCGATGGAAGAATTCTTCCATTGACCTAGCTGTATCCACTGTGGGGGCTCAGCTGATCTAACTACAGGGAGCAAAATTTTTCATGAACTTGAGAGACATAGGTAGGCCCATCTAATTTTTAAGTGTACTCATGGCCTTGGAGTGGACGATTCTAAGGTCTGTGCGGGGCCTTCATTTCTGTTGTCCACTGTCTTGGGCTTGCTCTTGAGAAACATCAGTCAAATGGGTGGCAGTTTCCTTTAAATTAATCTCTATTGCTCGATATTTTGATTAGATTATTTCCCAGTCAAATGACTGCAGCATGCCAAGCTGTGAGGCAAGGGCCTTGGCTACCATATTTTAGCGTATAAAAAAAATGAGAGAAAAGGAGCAGAGGGTAGCTGCTTATCTGTTTACATTATATAAAAGCACCAAGGCTCTAGGTGCTCTACAACAATTAAAAATACAAATACGATTAAAGTTTCAAGTACAAATAACATGAACAAACTGCCCAATGACCATTCAAATTGAAAACAATCATCCAAGAACTAAAAGAGTAAGACAATCCTCCTGCCACCAATCCTCTACCTATCCCACTTACCAAAAGCCTCAGTGGAAAATGAGGTTTGCCCTGAAGATGAAGGTTCAGTCAACGTTCTGGGTGACTGAGGCAGGAAGTAATTCCTAGCATTAAGGAGGACCCTTCATGGAACATGTCATTTGATACGAATATGTACATTTTATATAAAGGTAGATGGAAACACTGATATAACTTTGTATTGTTCCAGCAGCTTTAGAATGAGATCTCCAAGTGCTTTTACAATTACGAAGTCTCCACATCCCTGTGAGGCACGCAATTATCATTACCCCCATTTGACAGGTAAGGTAATGCAGGCATAAAGAATATAAAATAGATGATAAAAAAAAAAAGTGCTTGAATTATAAGTTTCACTGAAAACTATTTTAAAAGACTCTTATGATCAGAAAAGTGATTGTGTGAAAACAGCAACTTTTTTACTCAACAGATCAGCTCCCTATTTGTATTCAGAGGCCAGTCCACTTATTCTAGTGGTGAAAATACGTTTTCACTAATTTGTAACATCTTCATCCTTAGACATCAACACAGCTATGAAAGGGAAAGAGAGCTGGATTTTATTCTAACTCATGCATTCTTTAATTAACTAAGGCCTGATCTGTACTACAGAGTTTTGTCAACAAAAGTCAGCTTTTGCTAACAAAACTGTGGAGGTGTGCATACTAAAATGCATAAAGAACATCTTCAATAATTTGCAAGAAAATGTATAATGATTGCTGATAACGTCTGCAGATGACAAAGGTGGTAGAGAGAACAACAATGAGGACAGGTCCTTTATTCAGAGTGATCTAGATTACTTGATAAGATGCATACCATCAGCCATTTTCCATAAATATTAGCGAAAAAAGAAAAACACACCCCTAAGTTGCATAAAGAACAATAAGACCAAAAAAACAACAAAACAAAACACACACACACACACCCACACACAAAAAGTCGACAGGAGATATTATTTTTTCACCAAATTCTTACCGAAAAGGGCTCAGGCCAAAAGATTTGACTCTGGATTCAAGTTTCAGGCATGTTCAAATCTGGGATTGTGGTTCAGCCCACTGTAAAGATGGGAATCACTCCCAAGTTAGATCCAAACTCCCCCTAATCTAGAACTGGAAACCAGGGTTTTGGTTCGAGGCTCTCTAGTTTCTAAACATGTTACAACTTTGACAGTCCCTTAAACATCTGGGGTGAGCAGCAGACTCTCGCAGACCGCTTACTGTAAAATGTGTGTGTAAAAGTCTGACTTCAAACTTGAAGGCTACTAGACCCCAATTATTTATCAGCAATTATTTACATTCCATTTAAACCAACCTTTGCCTGCTCACTATGAAGAGGAGAGAATTAAAAGATAGTATGATTATGACTACCTTCCCACGTTCCCCTACTTCAAACTATATTAACAAGGGAGACCATTCTTTTGGTGGACCTCACTGGATACAAGAAGATTAATCATAATTAAGAATTAGAGATAGTGCATCATATATTGTACCTCCCCAAATTACGGATGAGAGGTCACATATTGACAACTATGGCCACATTTACAAAGCCTAACAAAGCTTTCTACCATGTGTTGCTTATTCTTGTCATCACTTTAGCAAACCAGGTATGTTTTTCCTTGACTGCAGCTTAGTTCCTGCATGCTGTTCAGAGTTTATCCACAGACAAGCCAGATCAAACAGTGAAGTTGACATGGGACAGAAGTCTCCTCTGTGAATTCAGGGCTGACATTTCTTAGGTTTTGATCTAGGTAGTTTGATCACACAACCCAGTGTTTGCTAGTAAGCTTGTCACAAATGAAAGTGATGGCTGGAACAACATACATGCTTGACTTATGGCACAACTACAGGAATGTCACCCCCTCCCCCCCAAAGGCCTTCTTCAACTCTTCTTACTCATTCCTTTATCCTGGCAAGTCTCCCATTGTCTTTAATAGGTTTGCTTGCAAAGGTAGTGCTGAACACATCGTCTACTACTTACCAAAGTTGGACAATCCTTACTGCAAAAAACGAAAACACATGCTTGGGTCCTGGCTGCTGATCCTAGCATTTAAGGAATGAACAACTGAAAAGTTAGCCCTGTTTTAGATGCATATTATGCATGTACAAAGAGAAAGGATGTTTTGTGGTAAGGCACAGGAAATTATATGAAGTAACTTAGAAGATCTGGGTTCCATTTCCAGCTCTGTCAAGGATTTCCTGTGTGACTTTAGACAAAACAAACACTTATGCTGTACCTCAGTTTCCCCATGTGTAAAATACCATTTCTCTACCTCACAATTATGAGATTAATTAATTATTATTAATTAATCCATTTTAAAAGTATTTAAATTGGTTGACAAACACTCATTTATCTCTTGGGGGACTGGGCTAAGTGTTTTTAAGCCCATATTCTGTAGTGGGTCCCACATGGGCAAACCCACCAGATCTGGCTGGTAGTGACTGGGAGCTATTATTGGTATGCCTATTCCATCTGAGTCATTATTGTATATATTGGTACATATATGTGTATTTATTTGATAGAGTGAGATAAGCAATTATGACATTTTATTGTGAAAAGTGTATGATATAGGTGCCCCAAACATGGGATGAACACTTATTTTAGTTTCATAAAGTGAAATAAAGAAAAGATGACAAAATAAAAAGAACTACTCCAAATATTAACAATTTAATGCAATTGAGCAGTTAGGTTTGGCAATAATGTTTTCTGTTACTGTTACATTTTTCCTTGGCAAAAAGCAAAATGTTACCACTAGTTCAGTAGAATATATTTAACTGAATTCTCTCTAACCAACGTTTACATATTCTTTCACTCATACGCAAACAAACGTTAGATATTTTAATCAGCTCTCTTCGGCAATATTTTTAAATGCATGACACCTGGATATTTTTCAAGTTTCCTTGTGAAGACGTGTGTACTATGTCAGAAATATAGTTTGCTTCAAGTATTTAACAAATGTTGAATGAACATTTTTATTTTAAAAACACAGAACAGAGTTAGCACATTTTCCCTTTATGCATTATGAATTAATAAGCCACATTATCAAAGATAAAGAAAACATTACGCTTAATAGTGTAGAATTGTTCCAAAATCAGGGTCAACCTGTATGACTTATTTATATCTATGATTATTTCTAGATGATAAAAAAAATGAGTGCTTGAATTATAACATTCACTGAAAACTATTTTAAAAAGGCTCTTGTGGTCAGAAAAATGATTGTGTGAAACCAGCAACTTTTTTACTCAACAGGTCAACTCCCTATTTGTATTCAGAGGTCAGTCAGCTTATTCTAGTGGTGAAAATATGTTTGTACCATCATAATACTAATTTGTACCATCTTCGTCCTTAGACATCAACACAGCTATGAAAGGGAAAGGTAGCTGGATTTTACTTTAACTCATGCATTCTCTAATTAACTAAGGCCTGGTCTACACTACAGAGTTTTGTCAACGAAAGTCAGCTTTTGTCAATAAAACAGTGGAGGTGTGCACACTAAAATGCTCCTCCAGCTGATGTAACTCCCCTGCTATGCCAACATAATAAAACCAGCTCATTGAGAGGTGCAGGGATTATGTTGGCATATTAGAGCGATGTGGTGTCACTGTAGACACTGCGTTCCTTACATTGGCTGTCATTCTTGTCAACTGGAGCCGTGAAATTGACAAGAAACCTGGGCAGCTAGAGTCTAGCTGCATCCCCCCGCCCTCCCCTCGCTCCCAGGTGGGAACTGGGGTAAGAAGCCTGGGCAGCTGGATCCTGCTCCCAGCGGGGAACAGGGAGGAGAGAGGGATGGAGAGGAAGCCCATCAGGTTCCGGGACCATGTGGGGCAGCTGGGCTCCTGGCAGGGAGCTGACAGAGGAGCTCAGAGACCGGGCTCTGAGGTTCCCACACTGCCCCTCTTAGGTCAGCGGAAGCGCTCTTGGTGAGGATGCGCAACAGCCACCCAAGGAGGGTAGCTAAAATAGGCTGACTTATCTTTGTAGTGTAAAAAAGGCCTGAGATCCTAAGTGGGGCTATAAAAGCAAAGGGGAAGCTGCTGTGGTGGCAGCTACCTAAAGGGTAGGGTGTGTACTCTTCCTCCTCAGCTTGTTGAAAGTTGAAAAGGTCACTGGTGGTTGTTACCAGGTGTTCTGAGTTGCTTTGTTCTTGTTTTGAATATTCTTTGTGTTAAGAAAGCCAGAAAAGTACTTGAACTGAACTATAGTTTGGGGCTTTATTTTACTGCCTCAGCTGCAGATGTTTCATTTCTTCAGCATCTTCCATGCAAAGCTCTCAAAGCACTTTGCAAATATTAATTAACTGAGCCATACAGCACACCTCTGAATGGGTGGGTCAGTAGTATTATCTACATTTCACTACTCAGGAAACTGACCTTGAGAGGGTTAAATCCTGGCATTACCAGAACTCCATGGATTTCAAACAAGTGTAAATTATGGCTGGATTTGGCCAGAGACACACAAAGGATGGCTGTAGCAGAGCTGGGAATAGAATCCAGATCTCCCAATTCCCACTCCTCTGTCTTAATAGTTTAAAAAAAAAAAAAAAAAAAAAAAATACTTGGCACATATATAGTGCTTGCCATCTGGAGAGATCAAAGCATTTCACATTGGACGATAAACATCTCTATTTTCATTTAATGGACAGGGAAACAGATACAGCAAAATTAAGTGAATTACCCAAAATCATGGTGTGAGTCCAGCATTCAAGACCCAAGCTCTAGTTTTCTTTCCATGTATTAATGTTTTGTATACAGTGCCATGACATTTCAGCCAAGCTGCTCTCCCCAGTCACATGGCCATATTTTATCCTAGTCTTTACACTTACAACACAGAGAGCCTATTTTAAATCTTGGTAAGAAGAAAATAAAAGTTTTATTTGAAGATCTTAAAAAAAAAAAACAACAACCACCAACAAGCAAAATGTGTCAAAACTACAGACTCAGTGAAGGAAGGGTTGAGAAAATGAATCTTTGTAATCCCAAATTTCATCAGCTGCTCACAACTAAGAATTGAAATAAGGTCAATATTTGAGCATTTGGGAGAGGCAACTTATTTCTCTGGCAAGACATCCACATGTTCTCATAATGAAACATGTTTCAAAAGTGAAGATTGTGCACTTAAGGAAAAAGAAACAAAACTAAGTATATAGGGTTGCTCATATAATTTAGCACTAAAAACCCTAAGAGATAGGAAAAAAGCTCTATTCAGTGTTAAATAAGAGGAGACCCAACAAAAAAATATCAACAGTTTAAATAAAGACTGAGCCCGATTCTTCATGAGTGCATTAACTCCAGAGGAGTTCCATCTGCTTATATCACTAGTGTCTCTTGGGTTCAGAGGTTTTAGCAGCTGCTATTACGAAGCAGATTCTGATGCTCTTCCAGAGACAGTTAAGAACATTCCAACTACATCATGAACTATGTAAAGTCACTGAATTAACAAGATGTTGTTTGCACCTGCACTGATATTTTATCAAGGTGATGCCAACTGATTGATCTTAACTGAAATATCACTGGAAAAAAGAAACAGCGTTCAAAAAACTTGTCTGGGCAGCAGCAATGCAGTCCATGTACACTACACAGAACAACTAGAACTTCATAATGGCCTTGCCTTCACTGGCTTTTTTCTTGGAAAATTTCTAATCCAAACTAGCATCAAACAGTTAAATTACTATTTTTATCTTGTACTTCAGGTTAGGATGTTGGTAATTTTAAGGGGAACCAGATGGCATCAGATTCAGAACCTGAATGTATAGGTCATGTTATAAACCAGACTATATCTCTTCCTTTCCCACTGACTGAAAAGAACCTTTGATTTTAGTTTGCTAGAAATTCAACTAAATTGTGAGTACTACAAGTACAATTCAGATCAATGCTGGTGGAACTTGATCATTGGCATTAAACTCTAACATGAACGTTCTCTCTCTGAAATGACAAAAGTTTATCAGCATGATTAATCTTACTGCAGTTGGCTTTGTTAAGAAGATAGAGATTTACTGAGGGGAGCAGAGAATGATTATCCTATGAGGAAAATTTCAGTCCTTTTGAATTTTGAGTGCTTAATAAACTGCTCCTAAATTAGATGAATTAACTAATTATGGTTATGAAATTTGAAAATAAGAACTGTATTTCTAATATTAAAAAAGACAGAAAATGTAATTTTAAAAAAATGTTCCTTTCACGCTCTCTTTATATTTCATACACAAACAAAAAAGGTCATTTGATTCCTTTGTATATCGCCTTTCAAAAGTAACATGCATTCAAAATACAGATTATTATTTTCTTTGTCAAAAAGCTCTTGTTCCAATCTTGTTCCCACTGAAGTCAATTAGAATTTTGCTAGAGATTTGAATGTGAGCAGGATTGAGCCCTACATCAACAGATCAGACTTTTTTTCTGGGAAGCAGCAGTTTTCTTTGAGCAACAAACCTGAGCCACCCCGGACTTTGGGAGCTATTAAAAACAGTAACAGGTTTTTGTGTTGTTTTTTGAAGTGTTTTTAAAACATTTTCTTCTGCTTCTTTTGTAAGTGCTCATTTAGTTACCTGAAAAGCATTAGAATGTAACCAATGCAGTTTCCTCTTTAAATAACATTGGCTAGCTACGTTTTGCATCATTTAATAAGAGTTTGAGAAAAATCAGATTCACCTAGCCGCTTCCCCTCCCCTCCCCCAGTCAAACACAAGTACATTCATAATCTTTTTTAGTAGGTAGACAACCCGAGAAAAAGCACAGGCAGGTGCAGAAGTTAATTGATCATGTGCAACATAACACTCCATATGTATATGGGGAGTCTACTTATTGTAAGTGACTTCATCTTGTAAATCAGATGCTTTGTTGACAAGATGATCACCACCCTTGAATACAAGGAAGCTGCACCCAAAGTACAAATTCAATAGTTCCAGACAGAAGTCTGCCCTTCCATCCAAGACAAATACGGAATTTAATCTGTACTGCACTGAATGTGGTTTATTAGTTTGCAATATCTGGAAATGATTTACTTTACCATTAGAAGGAGTGTTCCTAACCAACCTTTCTGCAGTTAAACCCAGCTCTGCCTTGGCAGCAAAGGGCAAGGGGGGAAAAAACCACTTAGATTTTCCTCAGTCATTGCAGAATCTCACCAGGCACACTTCAATTGCAGACAAGGCAGATATAGATGCATTCTTATATGCCTCTCATTTAGTATATTCTAAACACTATGCATTATGGTTCAGTACTTTGTCATTGTCCAGCAGCTCTTTTTAAAGATGACATTTTAGAAGTCTATGACTAAAAAAGCAATTAGGTTATGGAGACAAGACAACATTATGCTTCTTAGACTAAAGGAAAATCCTCACCCCAGCTGTGTGCAGTGGTCCCTTATCCAGCTGGCTGGAAGAAAAGGGGCAGGAACCAGGTGGGGCAGGCAGGAAAGTTAGGTAAAGTGTCGCAAGTAAGTAACTAAAAAATGCGGCAGGTGTCCAGTGCAGGTACTTTTTACAGAAGGGATATGGTTATTGAAAAAATTGATTGGAAGCTGTTTTAGAGGAAATCATCCCTTAAGGAAGCTGGGGAAGAGGGGGTTCAGGGCTCCTAACATCTGGTATAGCTGCAAGCCAAAGCCTCCTCCCTTTCCAGTGGCTCTCTCTCTCATAGGAGGGGAAGGCACTGCGTTAGATGGACCATTGGTCTGACCCAGTATGGCCGTTCTTATGTACCAGCAACAGGTTGGCTGGGACCAGGCTGGGAAGGGGTAGGCCTGACAGCAGCCCTCCCGCACAGGTGGAAACGATTGAGGAAATAACGATGACCTGCACTGTACGATTTATTGATGTGTATTCCCAGATGTTTTAAGTGAATAAAGTTGCAGCCTCACTCAACCACATCCTTTGCCTCCTGTCTTTCTTCTGACATGGCCAGACAAATACACTCATAAGGGTGTAGAAAGGACACTTTGTCAAGTCAAATTTGACCCAGAATTTAATAGAAAGGATTCCAGGAAATTTTTGAAAAAGAGAGAAAGAGTTCCAAAAACAGTTTTTTTTTTAAAAAAAGCAAACAACTCTTCCCTTGCAATGTTTACCATCCAAAAGCTGCAACATTTTTCTAGTGCTTAAGAACTAGAAAGTGAAACATACTAGAACCTGCAAACAAAAGTGAAACTGGCTATTGTACTTTCATTGCCACAGCTGATAAAAGTAAACAGTATAAAATCATGAAAAATAATTTAGATTTTTAATTTTTTATATAAATTCAAAATAATATTTTTTAAATTACTGTGTCCGGCTAATTATGTATTCTATTTCTTTTTCTCCAAAATTTATAAAATCCTTTCAGTCAGCCAGTCAACAATAGCTATAGCGTCATGTGGGGATAAACGGCACTTCATTATTTTTAAAATTGAAAATGTGTGAATATATTTGATTGCACCCCACTCTCTTCCTCTGCAGTCATCTTGAGGCCCATACCCTGAAAAGACTTATGTAAATACACATTAACTTTAATGATGTGAATAGGGCCATTGGGAGTGTAATAAACTTCCAAATTCACCAAATCTAACAGGTCATCCTGAAATAAAGAGGAAATATGTTAAAATAAAATATGTCTATATAATGAAGCCAAGTGTGTATTATATTACTAATTCCCAATGAGACTAAGGCCATGTCTACACTCACAAGCTTACAGCGGCACAGCTGTACAACAGAGCTGTGCTACTGTAAGAGCACGCAGATAGCCACGTTATGCCAGCATAAGAGAGCTCTCCCGTTGACATAATAAAACCATGAATGAGCAGCGATAGCTATGCTCCCGAGCACTTATGCCGGCAAAACTTACGCTGCTCAGGAGTGTGTTTTTTCCCCACACCTCTGAGCGACAAAGGTTTTGCCGACGTAAGTGTTAGTGTAGACATGGCCTTAATCATATGCTTAAAAGTTAAAAGAGTGTTTGCAAGACAGGGGGCCTTGGACTGTAAGTTCTCAGGGTAGAGGTAGTGTCTCTGAATGAGTTTTAACAGCACCTAACACAATTGGGCTTGATCCCATAGTACAAAATAATAAATCCAGACATACTATTTATAACCACACTCCTCACAGTGACATCTGAGCAGCTTAACAGGAGTAGTAACAGGTCTTGGGAGAAAGAAGACCATGGGTGAAATCCTGTCCCTGTTGAAGTTAGTGGCAGTTCTGCCATTAATTTAATTAGGTTTTGAATTTCACCCCATGTGTAAAGTTCCCACGTAAATTATGAGAGATTCATGTGCAAAGGGTTTAGAGCTCAGATTGATTAGTCTGTGAACATATCATAATCCTATATTGGACAGCTCCATTCTTCTGTATATATTTTCACACCAGTTTTTGCAGTTTTAATCCCATTAATTTTGTTTTCCTATACAGTAGTTATTACATAAGAACATAAGAACGGCCACACTGGGTCAGACCAATGGCCAATCTAGCCCAGTATCCTGTCTTCTGACAGTGGGCAGTGCTAGATGCTTCAGAGAGAATGAAAAGAACAGGGCAGTTTTGAGTGATCCATCCCATCATCCAGTTCCAGCTTCTGGCAATTGGAGGTTTTGGGATGTCCACAGAATGGATTTGCATGCTAATAGCCACTGGTGGACCTATTCTCCTTAATAATTCTTTTTTGAAGCCAGTTTATACTTTCAGTCTTCACAACTTCCTCTGGCAATGAGTTTCACAGGCTGCCTGCATTGTATGAAGAAGTACTTCCTTTTGTTTATTTTCAATCTGATGCCTATTCATTTCACTGGTTGATTGCTGGTTTTTGTGTTATGTAAAGAAGTAAATAACACTTTCCTATTCATCTTCTCCATAGCAGTCTTGATTTTATAGACCTCGGTCATAGGCCTCCTTAGTCATCTCTTTTCTAAGATGAACAGTCCCAGTCTTTTTATTCTGAACTAGTATGGAAGCTGATCCATACCTTAATCATTTTTGTTGTCTTTCTCTGTACCTTTTCCAATTCTAATATTTGCTATTTGAGATGAGGTGTCCAGAACTTCATGCAGTATTTAAGGTGTGGGTGTACCATGGATTTATATAGCTAATAAAACAGAAAATATCATAATGCCACTATCCCTTTCCTAATGGTTCCTAATATTCTGTTCGCTTTTTTGACTGCCACTGCATATTGAGCAGATGTATGTTTTCCAAAAACTATCCATGATGATTCCAAGATCTCCTTCTTGAGTGATTACAGCTAATTTAGACACTATCATTTTGTATGTATAGTCAGGATTATTTTTTCTAATGTACGTTACTTTGCACTTAGCATCACTGAATTAGCCACATCACTTGGAATCTTTGCCCAGTCCTGCACTCCTTACATACCTGGAGCTCCAGGTAACTTCAGTGTGCTCCTTCCTGTGCAAGAATGCAAGATCAGGCTCCATAATGTGCATAATTAACCATAATCAAAGCTAATTTAAAAAAAAAAAAAAAAAGAAGTGCTTTTTGTAGCACCTACTGGCTACTTTTCAAAGAATTTGTATAAAAGTTTTCCAACATCATTGATTTTTGTCAACAACAAAAAAAGACCCCCTGAATACTGAAAGCATTCTTTTCCTCTGTCTTTTTTTCAGTGACAAAAAGAAAATAAGAGAAATGGGAGAACGGGGAGAAAAACAGAGGAGAAGCCAAGATCCTATCTCCTGCCCCTATGAAAAGAATAAAATAAACCCTGACAATTTTGGGGGGTTGCATGAGAGGGTTCCTCTCCCCACTCCAATAAAAAAACTGCAAAAGTTTTCATTTAAAAAAAAAAAAAAAGTTGTTTGTCTTTAAAAGAAGTTTTAAACAAAAGAAATTCAACCAGTTCTAACCACAATGCATTTTTTTTCAAACATTGCTATTAAGGCACATGTTCTGTCTATACCGGTAGGAGTGCTAGGATTTAAAAAATGTAGACGAGATATTGACCAGACTTAAATGTTATATGTCAAGAAAAGAGACACTGTTTGTAACAATCTTTTGATATCTTCACACAGCACTTTAAAAATCCTTTTACTGAAGAGTACTGCAGGAGATGCAACATTTCTACATTTGTTGAAGCCAATCTCTCCTTAGCCTTAACTGGTGGCTAACATAGTCAAGTTTTGTGTAATTCTACCTTAATGACAGCTTTAATGTAGAGGTTCAGATGGAGAATTCAAGAAATGAGTTGCATTTAACTGCAATACTGTATGTTTCTTCTAAGCAGGGACTACTCTAATGTCAGAGCTACTGTATATTCATGTTTTACTTCTTCCTGTCAAAGTCTCCCTAAACTTTTAATTATTAATTCAAATGTATTTGCAGAAATGTCCACTAGGAATTATACAAACACTTCATGATGGTCTCTGTCCAAGGAGATTAATAAAAATAGTTATCTTAGTATCACTGTTTTACTTCAAGTTTGCCCTGATACTTTTCTTAATTATTCGAAGTATAATAACCTACCAAGACACTGTTGATGGTGTTTGGAACTGTTTGTACTGAGGGAAGACACATGTTGGGTTGTTTTCAAAACCACCCTACAGCTGAGAAACTGGCTCACAACTTGCAAACTTTCTATATAGCTGTATCTGTTGAGTGAGTTGAGATGCTCACATACGAAGTGTTACAGAAGTGTAAATTACTATTCTTATATTCTAAATGAAGTCTCCTTTCCCATCAAGTGACGCACCTGAATGTCTTCTGAGGGAGGAGAGGGGGAACACCACACAAAATTAACGATTTACAACAGAATTTCACTAATCAAAATAGCTTATAACAAGTTTGCATGGAAAAATGCCAGTCTTTCCCCATTGCTCACAAAAGTTTTGAGAGCAAAGGTCCTAGTGAGATCACATACTATTAAGACTTACTGATTATTATACAAATAATGAATTTACAATTGTTCTTCATTTCCAGGAGGCAATCATGCCTATTGATTAGAGCAGGAAAGATCACAAGACTTTAACTTAAGGGACGTTTAAAACTAGTTCTAAACAAAGACCGTTTGCTATTTTTAATGTTTTAGTATACCTGAATGTATGAAAGATTTCCTTCCCCCTACCACACACACATTTTAAAGCAGGCTCTCTCAGGCTTTTTTTTATAAAGTTTTAGTAGAAACCAAGAACCATACTGTGAAGAATTCCAAATAGTGAGAGAAACAAATTACAGTATTTTAAATAGCAAAGGGGAAGCTTAATTTAGCCAGGAGAAAGTTTCTTCAGATACAAGAAAACTTTTGATTTACAGAAGTGAAATATGGCAGGTCAGTCACGAGGAACCCCATGCCAGCTGTTCAATCAGAATGTTTTACCACATCTGGGCAATGAAGTGCAAAGAAAACCTAGTGATAAACGTGTATGTGCAGCATGTTTCAAAAGGGTGAAGATAGTGATGAAAATTCCTTCTTCCCTTCCTCTGTTAACATCTCTTAACTGTGTAAACGCAGCTGTACACACACAGCTTTCTAGGACATGCAACTATGTATGTCCTGAGATAAAAAACACCTTAGGAAATAATTCCTTCATAATGTATTTGATATACAAACATCTGCAAACCAAGAGACACAATTCCACTAAAAGGGAACTTGTGTCAACAGTTAGCCATTACATGTCTTTAATAACAGCAAACACTTTAACTGCTGTATGATTGCTAGCAGAAAAGTTCATTTTCGTCTTTTAAAAATCCCTAACTTTTAGCTGCAAGATTTCTGTGCTTAGTAAATTACATTTTCAGGGCAGGACTACCACACACACACACACACAGAATTCGTTCTGACTTTTTTTTTTATCAGCCATAGTTGCAGCAATGTTTGTACGTTACACTAAATCACCGCCTTTTAACTGCATTAGCTTATTCTCCTCTCCTGCTTTGCTAAGCTCTACATAACACAAAGCACAAGTTGTAGAGCCCAGCAGTGCAACGTTGGCCTTTGCCTTGAGAAATGGCGACCACCTCTGAACGTACAGTTGGTTTAATTTTATCCAAAGAGCTATGACTAAAAGCAGTCTGTTACTACCACACTGCATGCTAAAATGACTGTGATTACATTTTTAGGTGGAACAGACAACTCTTTCACCATTAAACTGACTTTGGCTCAGGTTGCAGTAACTGCCTTATTAGGCTCCAGTGAGTGGGACAGGCTGGGACTTGGTTCCACAACTGTTTATTTTTAAGAAAATGTTACTTTGTGAGGTTGGTCTCTTTATCCAACCCCCGTCATATAAACCTCAGAGTCAGAGGGGTTCTTGACCCTGTTTCGACTTGGGATCCACCACTTCTATTTTGCTACTGTGTCTGGGGCATGTCCTCCTTCCAATACCCTCCCAGATTGCCTTGGAGAGAG
Source organism: Emydura macquarii macquarii (assembly GCF_026122565.2). Taxonomy (NCBI): domain Eukaryota; kingdom Metazoa; phylum Chordata; order Testudines; family Chelidae; genus Emydura; species Emydura macquarii. The sequence goes on along the minus strand of NW_027132342.1, from coordinate 8,165,355 downwards.
AGTGCATGGGGAAGAATTCTTAAACCTGACGGTTTCTCCTGTCTTCCTTCCTTTGGGGGAGAGTTCAGTTCTGGTTATGCAACTCCCTTTAAGGAATGTCTCGGCTGACTCAGCCAAGAATCACTTGGTAAGAGAGAATAGGCTTACTTGTGCCTGCCCCTGACATCATCCCCGAGCGCCTAAATGCCATCCATGGCAACCAGGGAGGTGGGGTCCCAGAGTCAACTTTGGGAAATGGTAGGGAAGCCGTGTGGCCATGTATGCAGTACGTGGCCAGCTTGTGGAATGCACCTCCCCTCTGTAACCTTTCCGTGGACTCAGATAGGCAAAAGGAACTGTGGCAGTAGGTGGGCTCTTTCACGGCAGTGTAAGCACTTGCCCACCACAGGATGGTGGGTAAGGCTTGGTGAATTAGTGGTGGTAACGCGGGTTGAGGGTGAAAGTGCTCAGCAGCAGTAGTACTAGAGTAGTGTTATCTGGTGATTGACTCAGACCTTTAGCAACAACATTCAGTTCAGCTCCGCTCCTTTTCTGAAAATCAGATGTTAATTCAGATCACAGAGACCCCAGATAACACACACCAAAGCGTGAAACCTGCGGGACAGATCAGCTTTATTAAGCAGTCCCTCAAAAATCACAGGGCTCACTGTACTCCATGAGTTGTACCAGCAGAACCCAGGCTTTGGACCCCTGGCTGCAGAAAGCCCACTCAGAATAGGGATGCAGAAGCAAAGGGTTCCATCTGCAATCCCTTCCCTTCTGCTAGGGGCCCAGAATTAGCTTGGGGTCCGCCAGAGATTCAGCACATCTCCTGGACAGCCTCCATCTGCTGGGTTACTAAGGAACCCCACATGGAATTTAAAGCCTGAGCATCCCATTGGGTGAAACTTCTTTCCTCACCCCTCTGGTGCAGCTGCCTCTAAGGGGGATGTGGGCATGTGCTACAATTTGCAACAACAGGAGTGAATCTGCCCCCATCTAAGTTCACTCCGTGCTTAATTTGTGCCAGGGCTGAGCCCCGGCACTTCCAGGCTTGGCAGTACATAACCTCAGCACCTCTGGGCTTGCCGTGTTAGTTATGAAAATTTAAAAAAATGGCTTGAGCCTTGGCATCTCTCTCATTACAAATTAAGCACTGAATACACTTCTCCTCCACCTTTGTTAGAAGGCCTTCTCCTTTTAGCAACTGATATTTGCTGCTCCCTTGAATGCTCATATAAAGCTGTTTCACTGTAATCATTTGAAACACGGAGTTTAAGATTTTTTTTTTTAATCTATTTTTTCCTATAATAGTTTATTTATTAGATTTGAAACTCTGTGGTTTGAATTTACAAGGAGGATATATTTCCCCCCAAATTAAGCAGTATCTTTATTAGCTTAAGCATCATTCCACTGCAACGGCTCAGAAAAAGTTGTCAAGCAAACATTTTATTGTATGACCGCATCACTCTAATGGGGCAGTTTCAGATGTTTGAAAACAAGGTTTGGTAGGGAATGATCCAATTTCATGCATAAAACACAACATTAAATGCCACAATCATTAATTTTAATGCTTCCTGAATTGATCAAAATATTCGTAAGAGGTACACTCACTGCTCAGTTTATTCATCTACCCTTTTGTTTTTACTGTTATTCTTGGAGAAAAGTGCAGGTATAGGAGCACTGGGACTGCCGAAAATTACTCTTTAAAGCTATAAAGTCATGGTATTTGCCAAACCAGATCAAATCTAATCTATCGTGTAATCTCCAGCATCCAGTGCTTCAAAGGAAGTTGAACCCCCCTCTCCTCAAATATGCACCTTGTCAAGTGCATACAGGAGTTGGAACGGATTCTTCCCGGACCTTCAGCTTATGCTCTGAACCATGAGATCTGATTACCCTCACTGTTATTTTAGTTTGCATAGCTAAGATGGTATTGATCGTGATGCAGTTATCCAGTCCTTTAAAAAAGCCTGCCACAGTGCATCTTAAAAGAATTAAACTTCAGTCAGTTATTTACCAACCTCATATTTTTATACTACTGTAATGCAATTACTGTTGATGGCAGGTCTGTTCTAAATGTAGCTGTACATTAAAAAGAGTAGGAAATGAGAGACGATTAAGTGATTTTGTGTACAATAGTATGTTTGATTTATGTCAATTATCATTACCCTAAGATACACAAAGCCTCTTCTGGGGGAATAAAACCAAACAATTTACCATATCATAACAGCTTACTCTTTATGAATCATCATAATACTGTACTTAAAGAAGTAATTCTCTATCATAATTTACAGGCTTATTATACATCTGTCAGCATACAATTTCAGAAGTTTATCAACCAGCTTCACATTTAAATAACTTCCCTAAATTTGAGAGGGAATAAAGCATATTCATTAGCAAAATAAATATGGACAGAATAAAAAGTTTGGGACTATTTAAAAACAAACAAACAAACAGCCCCAATCCCCCCTGCTGGATAAAAACTGTTGAGTTAGATGGTCCATGCCTGACTCGTGTGAGAAGTCACACAACTGCAGTCCAACATTACCTCCAGTGGGCACAGGTTCAAAGCCTCAGTGATTACCAGTGTAAGGGTTGCACAATCAGGCCTACAATGGATCCAGACTGTATGCTCTGCTTGGATCACATTATCTCCATTGTATACTTCCAGCACAGGGACCTGATCCAAAGTCTTTTGAAAGTCAATAGGAGTTTTCCCATTAACTTCAATTTTCTTTGGATCAGATCTCAAAACAAGAAATATGAGAATACCTTATCTGTCATAAATATTTGCTTCCCATATCAACTACATTCATATTAATTAATTTTTCCCTGAAATAAACATGCCATTCAAGGTTTGCTTTTAGGGTTCTTTGTTTTTAAATCTACCAAGTAATCATATTTAAAGTGAACCCTTGCCATTCCAAAGCTCTCTATGAAAAGCAGCATACACCATAGCCCACTGAATTATATAGCTGATTTTTCTTAATTCAAGACACATTTTAATTAAAGTCAGGAAGTCATAATCACATATAGCACAAAATACAGGATAAAACTATATCCATTATATATGCTAAAATAATATGCTTCTCATGTTTAAATATTTTGGCCAACATTCATCACTAAGAAAGATGATAAAATGTACAATTTCTAAGTACTTCAGTTATTGCTCTGACTAAAAACAAAACTGATACTATTTCACCTACTGAGCTTCTGGGGTGAGGAGGATGAAACATTTAAAGATTTCTGCATATTCTGAGGCAAACATCATAGAGCATGCACAGCAAAACATAGCAATGTTTCTAGTGTTATATATACTTCAAAACAAGATTTATCCACAGCCAGGCAATTTGCAAAACTGCAGTCAACACTGAAACTGGGTATTTAAAACAAACAAAAAAAGCCAAACAAACAAAACACACCAATAATTTACAAACAAGATGACTCATTAGTAAGGAACAAATGAAGAAAATAATCGGACTCAATACAACCCACCAACAATTTGAGAATGAAGAAATTGTATCTGTGCTTAAAGACAGACAGACAGACACACAGTCTAACTCCTAAACAGAAATACACCCAGAGATTAAACCTGTCGAAAGGCTTATATATTTCCATTTGAGATTTTAATCACACAGATATTGGCACATAACGCCAATGGAAAGTGACTTTTGGTGTGTGTCTGAAACAAACTGTTCTAATCCAAGGGCTGATTTGTTTTGTTTTTTTTAAAAGCATCAGATTTACAGCATGTACAAGACTCTCCTACTCCTGTCTGCACTTGACTTTTATCCCCTTCACAGCCACTGTTTTTCAGTTAAAAATATAAACCAAGCAAAAAGCTGAGCTGCCAACCTACAGGCCTGATCCAAAACCCACTGAAGTCAGGAGAAAGGTTCCATTTGATTTCAATGGGTTTTGGAACTGGCCAACTAAGCCAGATTCTCTTTTTTTAAATAGTGGATCCTAAAGAGAGTAATCTGGCACATATCTAAAATAGGACAGGACACCCCTAAACCAGAAATCTGTGTAATCGATTGCCTCCACACCCCACAGGATCTGCCAGACACACCTGAGCCTATTTATTGACCTTTTCTGTTTATAGTACTTTATCTAGTCACAGATCTGAGTTCATCTCCGGCTGGAGGGAGTTTCATACCTGTGAGACAGCTACATATTTGGGTTCATCGCTCCCTGTGCCCACCCTAAAAAGCCTCCTCCCCAGCAATAGGCACCTCTGAAACACAGATCTCCCCTGTCTCCTAAAGTGTACCCTTCCGCTTTTTGAGGAGCCTGTCTGGCCCATCTGGGTTCATTTCAGAGGCAGGTTTTTCAAGCTGCTCACACTGCTGAAAAAGGAGTTCTGCTGTGTATGTAAGTCTCACTAGTTTAAAAGCAGCACCTCAGCTGCAGCCCTGGAGTCTCCATCTAGCCCAGGCTTTGGGGCTGAGGGGAAGAGAAGATGAAGAACCGACCTGCGGAGTTGAAGACTGAAATGTGGACATGGGAGAACCCCTTCCTGAGAATCTGAACCCTCTCTCCCCTCTGGTGGGGGTGCATTTTGCGGTGGCTGATGGGGCAAGAGATTTTAAAATCTCACTTGACACCTTTTAGAAATCTCAGCTCACCCAATGTATCCCTCACACCGCCTGACAGCTTCTCCCTGGAGAAAGAGACCCTGCACCCCAACAGATCCCAGAGAGACATCCTCACCTCTTCAGACACACAGACAGACAGACAGACCACCTGCGCCCCACAGCCTCAGCCACAAGGGCTAAGGGGGGCAGGGGGTAAAGGCGTGGAGACAGGCAATTGTCCGTCTTACTCTATTCCTCTTGCTGGCTCTCTCCAGCAGCCACACACAGCCAACATGATCCTCCCTGAGACTGGATGGCCATGGCAGCTATTGCAGCCTCATGGTGGGAGAAGGCGGGGGGTGGAGGAGAAGAGATTTCCAGCCTCCGGTGCCAGGATTTCTCCCTCTCTCTGCACCGAAGAAGAGAGAGGCTCCTTCCCCTCCTGCACAGAGACGCTCGGCTGAGGGGGGCTCTTCCCGGGGCAGAGCTTTGCCTGGACGCTCCGCCGCACTCACCTCCCTGCGCCCGGCTCCTGCGTCCCCGCACCGCCTGCGCTGCAGCAGCAGCAGCAGCAGCAGCCCGTGTCTGCGCGAGCCTCGCCTCCTCCTTGCCTGAGCCTGGCAGCGGAGCAGGGGGAGGGCAGCAGGCGGGACCTCCTCTGAAGGCTGTTTACTCAGCCCGCTCTCGCGAGAGCTCGGGACGCCGGCAGACAGACAGAGGAGGGGAGCGAGCGGCTTCCAGGGGCTGGGGGGCCTGAAGGCCGCTCTGTTTGTCCCCAGGCAGCTGCGCCTCCTCTGCCAGCTGCTCCCCGCTGTCCATGCACGCTCCGCCCTTCCCCGGCCTGCCCCTTCCCGGCTGCGGGGTGAGGTCCAGGCTGCCGGTGGGCCCGGTCCCCGCTGCTGGTGGGATGCGTGCCAGCCGCGCTTTGCAAAGAGCTTGCAGCGTGACCGGCCGGGGCTAGATACAAAGTGTCCCCTCAGTACTGGGCGGGGCGGGGACGCTGTCCGGAGCCGGCCCCCGGCAGCGGGTGGGCGTGTGTCCCCTGTCGGACACACACTCTCACCCGCTCGGCGAGTGAGTGGCAAGTCTCTACGTGCCAGATCCTCAGCCAAAAGAGCCTGGCTTCCCAAGAGCGCCGCTGATTTACACCCGCCGCGGAGCTGGCCCACGTTTCTTGTCCACTCGGGCAACCCCATCAAAGCTTTTTAGTAGCCGCCTTCTCCCTTGGGCAGTTAGGAGTTCAGCAAGGTAGCGAGGTCTCAAAAATGGAAGGTGGAGACGTCAATATTGTGGTTCTTTACTTACATTCACATTACACACACACACTGTACATTAGGTTTAGTGCACCAAGTTTTGTGGTAACTTACAAGCCCTTTAATTTCGTTGGGGTCATGTACACATTAGTGCTCATTTAAAAGGATTTATTTAATTGCCCCCATTTAAGCTGTCCCTGTGTTTTGTTTATTTATATCTCATTATTATTTCCGTAGCAAGAGCAATGTGCTAGGCGCACTACGAGATACTGTTCATGGCCCAGAGATCCTACAGTCCAAGAGGTTGATCTGCCTGGGCAGAGCCACTGAATTAAATCCGGACACAAGGGTCCAGCAGTGTGAATCAGCTTTCAGAAATGTGGTATTTGGTCCACCTGACATGACAAAAGCCTCAAAAATCAATGCATTTTGAGCTGGGTATGTTTCTGGAGACGACTGGAAACGGTGAAGTACACTCTCTGATTTTCAGCAGAGAATGAGGGCACTCTAGGGTTGGATGAGTAGATACAAAATTTCAGGAAAAAAATATTTAGGGAGAAAAAGGCGCTCTCACCCCAGAAATAAGCAAATACAAAATAGAAGGCTGGTAGATCTGGAGTAGCAGTACTTTTCCAGAGCAGTCCACTCTGGGCAAAAGTATTTTTAAATCTTTACAAATGATGACGAGAAATGAGAGAATAGAAAACAGTCCTTTTAGGAGGAAAAATACTGGACATGGCTATCTATTGTGATCAACTTCCCCTGATTGTCTGGAAGTTTGGATTTCACCCTCTTGTTCCTTAGCTGCTAAACCCTTCCAATGTCATCACCTAAAGGAAGTTGGGGTCAGTGTAAAAGATGAGCACCAGCTGCGATAATGAAAGTTGAATGAATATTCACAGCATGATGTTACAGTTCCTGACTTGCTGCTACTGCTGCTCCATTGGGTCCTGCCAGGACAGCAGATGGCAAACACTGAACAGTTGTTTTACTAGTGGAAAATTACTGAGTCTTGGGGGGTGGGGAGGAGGCCTTTTATTTAAAAAAAAAAAGAAAAAGTTAATGGTCCCATGCATTACATGTCCATACGGCTACAAAAGTGAGTAGTCTAAGCGATTCCTTTCTCATTTTAAAAAAGCACAAGTAGTGTACTATTTGTTACTTAAAATACACAGTGAGCAATCTTTCATGAATTTTAGTTCTTGTTAAAAAAAGAAAGGTGTTTTAAACAATAAACTTCTGATTCCAACCTCAGCCTCACTCAGATAAAGAAATTACTGATTTCCATTGTCCTACTTTTCTCTCTCTTTAAAAACAGTTATGTTACATGGTTTTCCATTGCAGCTCAGGCATGCTTTGTTTCGACTTCCTAATTTTACATTGGCATAAATGCACCCCCTAAAAGTCCTAGGACCTGATCCTGCAGTGGGATTGACTCAACTCCAGTTACCTTAAAGGGCACTGCTAGTATGAGCATGTGGGTACTGACAGGATCCAAGCCTTACAGCAAGCAAGAAAAAGAACTTCAAACTCACAAATGCCCCACGATGAACCACGCAGGAATCTGTCCTGCAAAATTAAGGTAGGTCCTCCTCACATAAATAGACGGTGTGCAAATTTACAAGAGAGCAGTATGTGGTTATGTCTCATAACTATTTCATTCGACTGTGAGACACTGGGTAAGACATATCCTGAGCCTGGTCTTGCAAACACTTAAGTGAGTAGGTAACTTTACTCAGATGAGTAGTCCTGATAACTTTGACAGGACTACTCATGTGAGTAAAGTTACTCAGGCAATTGTTTGCAGGCAAATCAACCACAAGTTTTTAGGAAGATGTACTTTTTGTCCCACCTCCTAATCTGAGCTCTGCATATATTATTTAATGTATATGTTTAGATTGGCACCTTTAAAATATATTGTGTATTTTTGTTATCGATCTGTTTCTCTGGGTGCCTTTAGCAGACACTTGAAAGACAGTCCAACTAAGATCAGCAGGTAACTCACAACAAATAATGTAATACAAATGCACAGTTCTGACCCCTTACTTCCCATAGTTTGTACTTTCCTGAGAGCACAGAAATGTTTTGTTATATTAATGAAATCTAGATGCAAGAAAATGATTCTTGTTAATATATGCATAGCCTAGGGAACAAAATTAAAGCATTCATCTAAACAACATATGAAGGACATTACTTTAGTCACCTTACAAAGTGTCAGCTCATATCCTGGATGTCTTAGCAATTCACAACAAACCTTCCAAAAAATCAATGTTTTGCCAATTTTAGAAGCAATCCAAATGACATTTTTCCTTTGTAAGTACGGGGAAATGCTTCTTAAGAAGACTGCTGGTTTGGCTTCCACTTCTGCAATAGGATTCAAAGGAACATAACATTGTTCTTCCTGGCACTGGTATATCAAATTCCTCACACAGGAGGTTAAGATGTGACAAATTTGATTCTTTTAAAAAGTAATTACAACTTCTATACACTGAAGTTCTTAAATAACATCCTATCTTAGAATATTATTCATCCTGAGTTCTCTTTGGAGAAGATCCTTTGGGGACCTGCTGAAGACTTATTTAGTGCACAATCTTTTCCTTAAACTAAGATACATATAAGTTATGATACAGAACGTGTTACCAAAACAACTACATTATTGTAATATAGTTTTAAGAAGCTCACTGTTCACAGAAAATACAGTCAGCATGTGTCTCTTTTAAAATACAGGAGAAAGAGAGAGAGAGAGAACCTATGGATTTGGACTTGGTGGAATGATGAAAATCTGTATTCACAAATAATTTCTTTAATAAAAAATATCAACATTCCATAGATAACTGTATTAATTATGAATAATGCATCTGATCTATTTCCTGTTCTCTTTCAGGGCTCCATACCACACTGTATCTATCCACATGTCAACACTTGTCTCTTCCTTCTTTACCTCTGCCAACTCCCCCTTCCTTAGCACACTCTACATTTCTTTATTAGCTTCATGTTCTTTCCACAGCACCCTCTGCACATGGAACAGCATCCGTAAACCCTAAACAACCTCACTCTTTTCCTTACTAAAATCACTGCTTTCAGCTTGCCTTCCACCTGGAGCCATCTACTCTGGCTCTCATGCCTGACTTCATGCTCCTAAAATAAAATTAAATTATAAAACCGGAACAAGATCTATCCGAAGAGTAAACAAGCCAAATGACACAACTTTCTGTTATATCCTGTTCCCTGTTTCTCTGACTAATATGTCTATTTTAGTTCCTGATCCTGAAGTCCTTACTCACGAGTCATCCCACTGAAGACAGTGGGTTCCTAGATCTGTGCACAAATCTCCCCATTGTCGCTTGAAAGGGAGTCCCCTCAGCACCGCACCCCCCACTCCAAAACCTACAGAAGCCTCTCCCCAGGTCCACAAGCCACGGGAAGGAGGAATGGAGATGAGGCTGGCCAGAGGGAAAGAGTATTTAGGGCCAGGGAGAGAATACACATTATCCCACTTCTGGGGTCATGGAAAATTAGTCAGGAAAAGATAAAACAGCCCCAGACTGTGACATCTTTTACTGATGAGACTTCCCGTTGCCTCCCCCACATGCTCTGATATCCCAGGGACAGTTGTGATGACTCCAATGGAGCTGCACTGCAAGGGAGCTGGGTGAGGGGGCTAGAATTAGTGCCAAGGGACAGGTCATCCATGCAGAGACCCCTAGCCTGCCACAAATCCCAGGGAACAGGGCCCCAACATGGGGGGAGGGGGAGAAGGGTACACTTTACTAGGACCTGGAGGCCCTGTGGGTCCTGGCCCAAGCTGCAACCCCCATTACCATAAGGAAAAAAATTTCATAGCTCATGAGATTGTATGTATGGGATGAGGGATTGTGGTATGTGTGTGGGAGGGGGCCTGTGTTACAAGTTTGTACTGAGCCTGAAAAAATTATGCTTGGGCCCTGTCAGGGAGCCACCAGTTCTGGGGGCAGGCCCCAAACCCATTTCCATGATGAAACAACACGATTATGGGGGTGGGAGGGAGGAATCACTGCAGGGGCTATTTCCTGCACTGAACTGATCCAGGCCAATGCATCACTGCCATCCGCAAGAGTTCACACACCATGAGTCAGAATCCCCTTAAAAAAAGTTAGATTAAAAGAAGAAATCAAGCTTTCTGGTCAGTGTTCTGATTTTGAACTTCCTCTGCCCATTCACAGTGTGGGGGGTGACAATTACAGTTGAACATTCAATCGTAGAGTCAGACAAAATGCACGCACACGCACATGCGCACACACCCCCCTTGGCTTTCCTGTACACCTGCTTTCCCTTCCACCCTCACACACACAGGCTCCAACATCTACCCTCTTATCTTCAGCCTGCATGGATGGTGCTTCCCCTGAGCCCCTATCTCCATGAACACCTCCCTCACTGTACTGTGATGGGGTTGGGGAGGGAAGCGATCCATCACTGTTGTGCTTTGTTGCTCGGGGAGCACATGAGGAACCCCAGTACTGCAGGCAGCTGCTATGGCAGTCACCTGTAGCATAAGTTGCACAGCATCCTCAAATGTCAAGGGGGAAATTGCAGGTAGGAAATTCCTGAGCTGCTGCTGTTTTCTTGTAAGACCCCTCCAAAATCATTCTGAAATCAAGACACTTGAGACAGTATCTTGCGTGTTGACACTATTGCCAGTGATATAACTCCTATGTATTTCTAATATGATCTTTTAGGTCCTAATCCTGCAAAACAATCTACCCACATGGATCCTTAAGCCAGCACACAGTCCCTTTGACTTCAGTGCATGATAGATCTCTGTGCGGGAGCAGGATCTTACACTGTAAGCTCCTGGAGGCAGGATCCTTGTCGTGTGTGTCAATAAAATTCCATGCATATCTCTGGTGCTATAGAAATAATAAATCCTGACTCAGCAAAGCTTGTTCTTAAACGCTTACATGAACTGGGTCCTTAGTAAGTTGGTTAGTCCACATAAACACCCCATAAACTGTTGTAGGACTTTTTAAATAAAACATTTCAAAATTAAAGCATAAAATGAGACTGTAAAAAGTGGGGACAGGAGAATCACAGAATTTCCCTGACTATCCTAAATATGACCTTTTAAAGAGCAAGACATGTATACTTCTGCTGAATTTTGGCTAGGCTGTTACTAGACACCTCTTGGTCCTTTGGAAAGGTTCTCAACAGCCCCCTCTCAGTTCACAAAGCTTTCATAGGGTATGCTATGCGTACACAAAGGCCAGATTCATCAAAGCTGACAAATGGAGGTGTAAGCTGTCCTGGTCTAAATCAACAAGACTGCTTGCACCTGTAAGTATTCATCTCAATGAAGGGCAAATTCTGCTTACACCGTTGCTTTAGGTGGTCAGACCTTTAAGTGCATCTAAGGTCTCCATAGGAGCTCTGCCGTTAGGAGACATTAAATGGGAAGTGCTCAATCAGTGCACTTCCAACTACCCTCACTAAACCCCTGCAAGATCAACACCATCCGTTTTTTGGATGGCATAGGCCCTGCTCCCTGTTACATACAGATGTCAAAGAGGGCTGACTCACTGAAGCTCACAGAACATGTACAGTTTGGAAGCTGCCATTTTGTGCTCAGAATCAAAACTTTGGTCTAAAAAGAAAAAAACAAACAAACAAACAAACCACTATAATCTGATGCAGGGATGCCTGCCTACTCAGGATGAAACAAAACCCAGAGGAAGTATAAGCTTCTCCCATTCATCTTGATGGAATTTTAAAATGTTCATCACGAGGTTTCAGACTGGCGTTAACTATTTCAATGCTGATCAGAGGACAACAGAAAAGGGACACAGATCAGCTGAAGTTACTGCAGGTCAAGCACAGAAGAGAGTATAGAAAGAATCACATTAAGAAGCTCGGCTAATCTATTATAAGGAGCACCTTGTTTTGGTGTCTCAAGAGGGTTCTGAGAAGAGTCTGGGAGGATATCATTCTCTTCCTCTCACCCAGCTTGGTCCTTGGCTACAGAGATGTCATTAGGAATCCGTGCAAGAATTCTTCTCAATGCCAAACAAGTAAGCATACTGTCGTTCTTTTTCCTTTTGGCTGCTGGTCTTCAGAAGATTTATCTTTGTTCTATTTTCCCTCATACCAGGACAATTGACAACATAAATTAGATAACTAAACTTTTCATTTTTTAATACACCACAGCCACATGCTGGAATATATTGATCTTAGCACAATCAACATCTCCAGGGGAGAAGAAAATGTGATTTCAGGCTAACAAAATAGTTACAAACTTTATGCCGCATCAAACTCACTTGGACCACTAACGAAGTAGAGCTGAGAAAGGAAAACAATTCTGTTCCATTTCAGATACATGTTGGGCTTAGATCTTCAAGTGCAAACAAACAGATTAACTAGCACAGTGTGAAAAAAGCAATGGGATCTAAAAAAGACAAGCTGGAGATAAAAGTCAAAACCATTTTTTTAAAAGAGCCACCAAAAGAAGACCTTATGCTTTCCATTTACTGTTACAGATCCTTCTCTACAGTGCTGATTGTCACTCTCTGTTGTCACTGTACCCTTCAAGAGACACTACTTTGTCCATTAACATTCAATAGTACCCATTTACATGGGACAACATCTCCTAGTTTCTCTTTTGAGTCAAATCAAATGCCTGTACAGTTTGCCTGAAGTAAGGACTGCAGAATACAGTCCATAGTGTGTGAGTACAAACTAAATAAGGGATTAAACCTGTAATGCTCAAGTCTATTACAGAGAAGGGCATTTGGGGTCCCGATAAGCAAAATGCCTTTTTAAACGGTGTCAAACACCAAACACCCAGAACTACATTTTCACTATACTCTTATCTACTTGCTCCAGATGGAAACAGTCAAACATCAGACCCATATTTTATTTATAATGATTGCAGTGCAGACAACAATGGCAATAAACCACCAACAAGGTTGCAAGCAATTTAGAGCTGCTGAAGTTATTTTCTAGTCTCTCCAAAGGAAGTGAGAGGCTAATCTACATTCTTGTTTTCTTCTTCTGCACTTACAAGTCAACACCACAAGTGGTGCAACAACCCCACAGAATTCTCATTTGGGTTTTCCTGAAACTTGAAAAAAAAACCAGTATGTTCAGAGGATTTCTGATACATAGGAACAGGATCAGAAGGACAACAAATGGTCAGAGAAGTAGCCGAGGCTTCAGGGATCATCAAAACGGGCAATGAAGGGTAAAAACTCTCTTATATGTTAGAATGTTTATTAACCATCTCTTGCCAAGTTGCTGATCTTCAGCAATGCAGAGGTTGCGTAGCAAAGGAATATAACCCCCAGGTGCTGTCTGGGGGCCTCTTATGAGGCTATGTTTGAAAGTCAATTTGGGGTGTGTCGTTTAACTGTTTTTCATGATGACTGAGAAGGGGAGCTAATGAAGACAGCAAAGATGGTAACCCTTATTCTCCTTTTTACCTATTTTTTGTCACTAACGAGTGTTTGTGGTCCTCTCCACCCTCTTTGCGAAGGGTCTTTAAGGAGTGAGACGAGCTATTTTCCTATCTATTGTAGCACGAAAGATTTGAATGAATGAGCTACTACACTTACCTTGGCTGATCACTCCTTCTACATTTTTTCTTCTTGTCTTTTCCTTTTCTTATCCTGTAGATCACCTTCTCTCTTTCCATGATCCTGGTAACTTAAGGCACATGTGAGTCTTGTGAAAATCTTCTCTCTAGAAATCTCCCGATATATAGGGAACAATATACCATGAGGTTTACTAAGGCTTTTGTTTGTTTGTAAAGTAGCTGCAACCTCGGAAGGGTGCTCAAAATCCTCCAATTAAAGAGAATCCTGAATCAAAACTGCAATTGGTATCGTGTACAAATAAAAACCTACCATTTAGAGAGATGCTAGTTCTCAAGGCCCCTTATTTAATTGCTGTTTTTCTTCAGGTTCCTCACCAGCTGCATTCCCCCCCCCCCCACTTCACCCAATCCAAAACACACTGGCTCGCGGTTGGATGAGCATATGAAGGACCAGCCTGCGTTCCGTAAGGGTAGTGGGTTTTTTTTTCTTTTTAGTGATCTGATTCTTTTGCCTGTTTCCCCACTCTTGATCCCTTCTGCCCTGCCCCCTTCAATCTGTCCCTGCACGAGTTCTGTCTCTTCTCCACTGCATGATCCTTCTCCCAGTCCCATTCTCTGTGCTTTACCCAGTCTCCGTTTCCATTCCTCAGGCTTCTCATCCCCGTCCCATTGTCATTGCCCAGCCAGACCTAGCTCTCCACTTGGGCTCACTGTCTGAGTTCCAGCCTCTCCCTTTTTCTTTTACCCAGTGCCAATCCCCTTGTCCAGTCACTACCAGTTCTGCCTACCCACCCCAGCTCCTTGTTCCCAGACAGCTCCAGTTCCCTCAGCTCTTCATCCACGCTGTCTCTTGTCAGCATCCCACACATACAAATCAGAATCTCTCTTGCATGGCTGATCATCCAATTTCAGGTTTCCCTCCACCCCTCCCCAGCTTCTTGCCATAGTTTTCCCCACCCCTGATGCTTTGTCCCACTTTATTTGCCCAGTTGGTCCCAGTTCTTCAACCCAGACCACAGCTCCTTCTCAGACCGGTCTCTCCCCCCATTGCTTCCCACACTGGTTGCTCATTTCAATCTCCTTGTCCAGCCAGTCCCAGTCTATCCTGCCAGCTCCTCAGCTGATCTCATGTGTCGTTGTCCCCACAAACCAACAGGCTTCCCAGCCCACCCCTGTTTCCCTTATTGCTCCCAATCCCAGTTTCCTTGCCCAAGCAATCCCAGCCTCCCTCCTGACCCTAGTCCCAGTGCCTTTGTCTACTCAGTTCCAGTTTCTCGCCCTGCCACTCCAGTCCTACAAGACTCCTTTTCCCAATCTCCTCTGGTTCTCAATTCCCTCCCTCTGTTCCCACTTTCTTCCCTACAGGCCGTTATGCAGGCTATCAGCTGCAACCTTTAATGCCTTGAACTTGTCAACCTGAAAAACCACTTCCTCCCATGTCTGTCATGACAGCTGAGCTCAGCTGTGTCAGGCTGCTGTTGATTTCTGGAATAAATCTTTTTAGGGCTAGTGGCAAGGCATTCTCCACTAGGAACTCTCACTAATGAAACTTGTGCTCTCATGAAGTACACCAGGGCTGGAGTTTGGTGCTCTTCAGGGCAAGTTGCAAGGTGCATTTATTTAGCCAGGCCTTTTACTGACGATTGAAAGGCAGTGATGAGGGGTTTTCTTGCAGCTGGATGCTGCTAGTGAGCCACTGTATATAATTTTTTTAGCCTGCCTAAGACGGTAGCTTTGGTATCTCCAGTATCTCTGTTTTTGTTTAAATTTGACTGCTGCTAGGCACATAGAAGCTTCATCAAAGGGCACAGAAGCCATTTTAAAATAAATAGATGTCAAAGTGAGGCTCTCAATGAAATGCCCTAGATATCTCTCTTAAAGCTTCTCTCTGCCTGTGTTACCATAATATAAGGAAAGAAGGATGCCTCCAGTTTCTCCACAAAGGCTTGTGCTGGGAATGCTAGCCAGCATTAGCCATCGTCGGTCCCGCACACTGGAAGAATCTATGCAGATGACACAAAGCTAGGTAGGGTTGCCCACACTTTGGAGGACAGAGGCAAAATTCAGAGGGATCTTGATACTTTGGAGAACGGGGCTATAGATAACAAAATGAAGTCCAACAAAGACAAATGTAAGGTACTACACCTAGGGGAGAAAAACCAAATGCATAAATACAAAATGGGGGATAACTGGCTTGGCAGCAGCACTTCTGAGAAGGATCTGGGAGTTATGGTGGATCACAATCTTACCATGAGTCAGCAATGCAATGCTGTTGCAAAAAAAAAGCAAATGCTTTTTAGGTTGCATTAACAGAGCATAGCATGTAAGTCATGGGAAGCAACAGTACCGCTCTACTCAGCTGGAGAACAGTGTCCAATTTTGGTCATCAATGTACAGAAAGGATGTAGAGAAACTGGAAAGGCTCCAAAAGCGAGTGACAAAGATCAACAAAGGGATGATATGCAAACCATACGAGCAAAGGATGAAGGAGTTGGGTATATTTCGTTTGGAGAAGAGGAGATTAAGGGGGACATGATAGTGGTCTTCAAATACTTGAAAGGCTGCCATAAAGAAGCTGGAGAAAAGTTGTTCTTTCTTGCCGCAGAGGGCAGGACAAAAGGCAAAGGGCTCAAACTACAGCATAGCAGATTTAGATTGAATCTCAGGAAAAACTTCCTAAATGTAAGAACAGTAGGACAATGGAACAGATTGCCTTGGTGGTCATGGAAGCTCCTTCCCTGGAAATTTTCAATTTTCAAATTTTCAAAAAGAGGCTGGATAGCCATCTGTCTTGAATGGTTTAGACACAACAAATCCTGCGTCTTGGCAGGGAGTTAGGATAGATGACCATTGCGGTCCTTTATGCTCCTATGATTCTATGCCAAGTAGGATTAGTGTCCTGTCACTAGTCAGCTGGAACACTTCGTTCATCTGAGTCAAAGTTAACACTAATTCTGTTCTCTTTTTAAAACGATCTTTATAAATGCATTCCACCCTTGGCTTCCGCTTCCTATACTGAATTCAAAGCCATGAGATTCCCAGGCTACTGGCCACAGGAACTTAGCTGAGCCTGTC
Organism: Emydura macquarii macquarii; assembly: GCF_026122565.2. NCBI lineage: Eukaryota > Metazoa > Chordata > Testudines > Chelidae > Emydura > Emydura macquarii. The sequence goes on along the minus strand of NW_027132342.1, from coordinate 8,148,907 downwards.
AAATAAAAAACTACTACTACCTCATAAACAACCGTCTCCCAATAGTACAGAAATGACTCGGAGAAAAGTAGCTGAGCTAATACAAATCGCATACCATTGATTAATTGGACAAGCAGTACTATGATATGGTACTAATAAATCCAAGAGAATGAGGCTATCTCATTCAGTCTTTACAGGTCAAGGTCTACTTCGTCATTAAATAGAGTTGCAGAGAGACACAGAAGAATTCAAAATATTTAGAATATAAATGTAGAGGTATCAGTTTATTAAATAATAGTTGAATAGTAGCCCATTACTAGAGCAACTTCATGCTTCAGGCTACCACATCTGCTCTAGAGGTTTTCACCGACCTAGTGGGTGCACAGATCAGACTTAATAAAATTTGTTTGGGGTTAATGTGACTATCTGTGAATTTGTGGTCTTGTTTTAAATTGCCATCTTTTCCCTGCATCGTGGTCAGGGCTGCATAACCTCATTTAGATCCAAGCAGATAGACACTTGCAGAGTTAGGAAAGGCCAAATGCAGTCTAAGAGGTATATATTTTAAAAGCAGCCATGTTCATCTCACAAACTTTAAATAAGCTGTATATCAGGGGACTAGCTAGCAACACGGATGCCGTGTCTTGAAGCTGTATTTCCAGGTGTGTGCTGATGTCAATGAGGCCAAGGCACAAAACAGAAATAAAAGCAGCAAAAGTAAGCATGTGAGAAATATTGCTAATCGCACATGATTGCGGGCTCCATTTTGCTGGGGAAGTTTCTTTCACACAGGTCATTTCAAAGAATACATTTCCAAACAGTTCTGATTTTTCTTGGGAGAGGATGCAGTTAAATAGCAAAGTTCCAGAGGGGTAGCCGTGTTAGTCTGTATATAAATAGCAAGTCGCCTTTATGTTACAAGAGTTGTCAAGAGTTAAGGCTGTTTTAGATACCTCATCTTTAACATTCTAGAGACCGGCCATGAGAACAAGCCAGCCACAAAAAGAGGTAAATTAACAAAAGCAGGTCATTTAAAAAAAAAAAAGTAAGTCAGCTGTTCTTGCCAAATTATTCAACGCACAGGACACACACACACACACACAAAAAGTCACAGTGCACACACACAGAGCAGGCTTCAAGTGTTTGTCAGTGGAGAAACAAATTTACAACATCCTTTCATAACTCCAAATGCCCTACATATAACACCAAATGTGTCAACGTGAATCAAATTATACTGTGTCTTGGCTTTAATCAATGGATATTTTTTTCTGTGGGGGTCATCAGCCTGGATTCTCAGTGGATAATACTGTCTGGAAAGAAAGGATCACTGTAAAAGAACAATATATCAGTTTTTAAAAAAAGGATTTTATTCAAACTCCCCTTAAATCATTCATCTCTGGGCTGAGAACAAACAGGAGAAATTTCAACCCCAATGCAAGATTTTTGTGACAGTAAAGTGAATAATGGGGTTGGGGATGGAAAATAAAATTGGGTTTAGAATGGAGTGCAACCTGCAATGGTAGCTACAGAGTCAATAACTATAACCTACACCCCCCTTTGCAGCCTCCACATTTAAAGAAAATGCAAAGGATGCATTGGTTTCAGTTCTTGTTGGTTTATGGTACTGCTTATTATGCACTGAACACTTTGCAAACACTCAGGATAGAAGATTCCTGCTCAGAGGAGCTCAAAACACCAAAGAAATAAGTTAGGGCAAGGAAAACAACTCTATCTAATTTATTTACACGTCAACCCTAATCACATTCAAAGCCCAGCAAAGGGGGCAGCTCCAAAAATCAAGTAACACAGACTGGAAGAAGATTATTTCACCTTCTCATGGTTTTTATAGCCAGGGTGTTTTCTGCTTAAAAACTACAAGAGTTAACGAAAGCCATAAGAAGCCACAAAGGTACTAGATACATTTGGAAGAAAATTGATTAAGGAGATTTGTTCATGCCTTGAAAAAAGTTAACTGAGGAAAGGGGTCACTTTAATCTGGGAACTCATGCAAGTTGAACGATGCACCTAGTAAAGAGTATTTAGCTTAACATTAAGCGTAGGTTTATTATTGAAATATTCAGGTGGTAGAAAGACACATCCCCAAATTTGCTTTCACTAGTGGAGAGATGGAATTTCTTGACGTTGGGCCAGGTTGTGGCTTTAATCTACAGGGACATCTCACTTTGCCAAGGAGACTTTGTGAATAACTAACACAGAATTCTTCTCAGAGTTCTGAACACCACAAGCTGAAGCAAGACATTTTGCTACCCTTTCACAGGGTACGTTGGGTTCTCCTTTCCCCCACCATACCGACCATTGTCCTTGTTGAAGGAGGGAGGTATTATTTTATTCTCCTTTTAAAGATGAATACACTGATACAGCCAAAGGCTTGGGGCCTGAGCTGAGAAGTGCAGAACAGCCAGAACCTCCCCCCGGAGGTCGATGAAAAGTTCCAGTCAATGAAAAGTGGCTCAGCAAATCCCAAGATCAGGTCCTAACCAGTGACTTACCTAGCATCACTCAGGCTGTCTACACTGGAGCAGAAAGGTGTAATTTCCAGTTTGGGTAGATATTCTTACACTAGTTTGATCAGAGATAGCTCACTAAAAATATAGGTGAAGTGGTGGTGGCACAAGCAGCAGGATGAGCTAGCTACCCCAAGTACAATCCCATCCAAGACCCTAAGTGTGTACTTGAGTTGGTTACCCTTGTTGCTGATCATGCCACCATGAGTACACACTGTTATTTTTAGCATGCAAGCTCAATCAGAGCTAGTGCAGGTATGTCTCCTCAGTCTTCAGCACCAATGTAGCCATACCCACACTGGGGCAGGGCTTGGGAAAGAACCCAGACATCCTGATTACCAATCCACACGCGATCAATGGTGCTCAGTCTTTTCTATACATGGTCCCATATTACATGACACTTCAAATGAATCCATGGAGTTAAATATTTGATCTTGTTCAGGGGCTTTTTGCCAAAACTTTGGAACTGTCCTGGGTGTTCAGTCAAGCACAGAGTGACTCAATCCCCTGAAGGAACAGTACTGATCATATTTTGGGAAATGCACATAGTGGACATGGATTTTTGGCTAATCCTATCGATGTCACCTCATATAACTTTACATAAATCAGAAACCAAGAAATGCAAGGCTCTAGGAAGTTTGATTTGCACAGGGACTAGAGATCATTTGGCTGAACTCTGAACTGCACATTGCAATTAATCACAGAAAATTCTATGATGTCTTCATTTAGACAGTGTATTTATGTAATTTGCTCAGCTGTGTTCTTTAGAAAGTGGTGGAGAGGGGGCGGGGAGGAAGGCAGGAAAAAGTTTGAAATGAAATATGCATTCTCCGCTCTAGACAATTTCTCCAAAAGATGCAATGTAGCACCTTACCCAGTAAGGGCTTTTCCCAGTCAATATGCACAGCAGTACACTGTTTCCTGCAGCGAAGGACTTACATGACGACAGCATTATTCAGCTCTTTCTGCTGTTGTCTCTACAATGTGAAATATAGGTCATCTGCTAATTGTACTCAAAACTAGAAATGAGTCCAAATCACAAATTGCAGCTACAGATTTGGATCTAACTATTCCTAAAGCTCAGGACTGTTCGGACCAATTATTCTCGGTCAAGCTCATCTCTGTTTGAAATGAGAAGGCAATGAGACTCAGGAAAGAAGAGTTGGTCTAAGAGCTTATTAGCACATTCTAAGTAAGACAGAGGAAAAAGGAGAGCACTTCAAAATGGCCAGGCTACCACTACCTCTTCAAGAGGCAGTGCAGTCAAGTGGTTAAAGCAGGGGACTGGAAGTCAAGACTATTTGATTCTGACCCTGACTCTACCACTGACTCATTTTGTGACCTTGGGCAAGTTGCTTAGCCCAATCTCTGCCTCAATTTACCTATATTAAAGTACATATTATACTCATACTACCTTACAGGGGTACTTATTTCCAATTAAAGTTTCCTATCAGTCAGAAGGCAGTGAATTCCTTGGCAGATTTAGTACATTAGAAAAATCACCGGATTACCTTACTTCAGGTGCATTAAATTTCAACAAAATATGGTACCAATGTGCATATATCATACTCTACCACAAATGTCTCCAAAAGAGAAAATGCCTCCATTATTAGTGAAAATGAAACATCAAAATCCCCTGGAGAGAATTTTAGGGTGGAGCTTGTTGATCTGGGCTTTTGATTCAAATCTCTCTCCATTTGGTAGTTTTTGCATTAGTCATAGGATACAGGACTGGAAGGCACCTCTTGGGACATCAAGTCCTGTCTCCTACTGTCACAGGCAGTAATCTCTTTCATGAATTTATCACAAAGGTACCTAAATGTACAGACACTTCAGAAAAGATTGAGAAATTGCCCATACATTTTTATAACTAAATAAAGGAATAGAACAATGGTTATACCCATAGGTGAAACAAGAGAAAACATCTTTCTAAAGTGGATTCTTGGTAAAGGGAAAATAATCCATCTAGTGCCACCCAATAGGAATGTGTAAACTGGGCTAACATCACAGGAAATAATCTGTTTGTCGAAAACCCAAAACATGACATCATCAGCCTGGGTTGTTGTAGCCGGGTTAGTCCCAGGATATTAGAGAGAAAAGGTGGGTGAGATAGTATACAAAAACAATTACTTCCCCCATCTTGTCTCTCTTATCATCAGCCCGGGACAGGCATTTGCAACTGCCAAAGGTTTGTGCTGAAGGAATGCACACCAAGAAATTCTCATATCACCTTGTCACTAATTTTAATGAGAGAAGAATCAGGCCCATTTTTTAGTCAGAATGGTGCTCCAGAAGAAAGCCTGTAGTAGAATGATAGATATTAGATATGGGGAAAGTCTATTAGGAATAACAACCTTTCCCTGCCACTTACAAGGGTTGTTGAGAGGATTAGTAGGCAATATTTGTAAAGCATTTTGAAGATAAAATCACTATGTAAGTGCTAAGTAGTAATATTCTTTTCTAAATGGATTATAGATACTTTCCTGCATGATCAGCCAAATTTTCTACCATAACCAAACTTTACTGAAACTAATTTTAAATGCTTGTATTGCCTTCTCAACATTGTGTAAATATTTTATAGCTGCTGCAGCTACCTTGGGAAGAACCCAAGGCCACAGATGCTAAGGGTACAATAACAGATAAGCCCCATAACTGGTCCAAAGCCATAGTAACCCGCCCATAGCACAGAAGTCAGACATGGAAAATATATCTTAGTCTCATGCATTCCCTTGTCAGTGATTATTTTCTATTGCTTTATTCAGGCTAGGGTAAAATATCAGACTCTATGCAGCTTTTGTCTTCCCTTTAGAGATACTTCTACGGTCTAATATAACTCCCTATTAAAATGTTTCCTGCTTTTCAGTCTACATTTTCCTTTGCTTAATTTTAGTTTGTAACTGCTTATTTCCCCTTGGATTACTGTAAACAATTCACCTCTCTCCTAATGTTTAGCCCTTTCAGATACTCAGAGACAGTTGTCAAATTCCCCTTACTTGTATTCCAAGAAGTCTGAAAGTCCCCTTCTAAAAGCAGTGGTTGCAGAAGAAATGCTGTCTTTGTTAGAGATTCTTCACTGCTCCCTCACCCCCATTCAATAAAGAGCTGAGAAAGATTTCACTCCAAAGAACATCCCCAGAGGAAAAAAGATTTGGTGGTATTCCTAAGGTACAATCATGATATTTCTGGTCTACTTTTTACATCATAAACAGGGGCGGGGGGAGAGAAATATACCCATCTTTTTTCTCTTGAAGGTTACCTTTAAGTGAGATTTATGTATTTAATATTCTCATATAGGCTGCTGTAACCACAGACCTATATATATCTAGATATATTCAAGTGAGATGTTCTGTTTCTATTGCTACACAGTGGAAATTTCCAGAGGAAGAAAGATATGAGAGAACAGTAGTAGTTACAGCTTTAAGAGTTAGTATCAATACAGAGGTCATAGTAATAAACTGTTAGTGCACTGTGTTTTCTGCCGTATCAGTGCTGAGGGGTGGAAGCTGCATGACTAGGTAATTATACCAAGAAATACTGCTGTGACTGCAATATTTAAGATGAGGAAGGAATTTACATTGCTTGTTTATATTCACAAATCCTCAGCATGTTTCTCCCTTAGCCTTCCCAGAGTTAGAAAGGAAGAAGCCATGAACGTAGATTTAGAGTGTTTTACAATCTATATTCCATGGGGCAGGGACCTTGTCTTCTTCTGTTTCTTATACAGTGAGAGATTCAGGACTGTTGGTGCTTAACTTATTTACATTTTAGTAAATAAGTTTAGTGCAGTAGATCCCAATTTCAGAGTAATAAGTAGAAGATTAACAATAGTGGAAGCTATATATTTAATTCGTTCTTGGCTGGAGAAAAGTATTTTCTAGGTAAGCAGAATTTCCCACCAATTTTACTCAGAAAAAAATGCACTCTGATTGAATCATACAGTAAGAATAAGTAAATCGTGCACATTCCAGACTAGAGCGAGACACTGAACTATAATTTTAAAAGCTCAAACATTTATATAGGGCAGTTCCTCCCCTAGTGTAAGCTGTCAATTGTTGATCTGATAGTCAAAAATGCTGTGTGCACCCTTCATGAAGCTGGGTCCCAAATACAGTTTCAGAGTGTTTTCCACCCCTTATAACCTAATCAGCAAAAACTTGGCCAGCCTGAGTCTCATAGAAACTATGCAATGGTCAGGTTGTAAGGTAACCGCTCTTTACTGCTCTAGGCTAGAAAATAAAATAGCAAGGAGAGACTCCATATCTCAACAAACCACAACACAAAACCGAGCCCCAAACACATCCAGTGGTCTTAGAGAAACTGCTTTTTTATTAAGCACTAACTGAACATCAGCTTTTAAATCTGAGGGTTCGGGCAGGGTTCAATTCCCTGTTCAGAGAATAGCTGGAGAGCAAGGACAGTCCATGGTTACTGCATAAGTCTGAGCCGGGGGTTACTGCATGAGCCTGGGTTTAATTCCTGTTCTAGCACTCTCATCTTGGGCAACTCACTTAGGACCAGATCTTCAAAGCTATTGGGTACCTAAATCCCACTGATTTCAATGGGAGTTGGGTTTCTAAATAACTTTGATGATCTGGGCCTCCATTCCCCAACTGTAAAATGGGATAATAGTACTTCCCTATCTCATAGGGGTGTTGTGAAAATAACTACATCAAAGGTTACAGTGCTGGGAACATAATAAGTATCATAGATAGATACAACTGAGCTATTTTATTTGTTGTTGTGTTTGGGAACTGACCAAAAACAGATTAAGCTTTAAAAACCTTTTCAGTTCACATCACAGCATCCTTATTTATATTTTCTTGATCTCCTAAAAGATCTTTCTCTCTTTCCACAAGTTAGTAAATTTGAAGATTTGAAAGATTTGAAAACTGAAAGATAAAATTAAGAATTCTTCCATACATTTTAACTTCCTTTATGAGCTAATGCTTGTCTGCATGAAAAAGTTGCACTGGTTTAATTAAAGGTGAGACTTTAAACCAATTTAGTTAAACTGATGCAAAAGGCTGGCTGGACACTTATTTCTGTTTTAACCAAGTGTATTTCAGCTCAGCTTAAATAGATTATGAATCAGTTTAAACTAAATTGAATTAAACCACTCTTGAACTGAATGAAGAGTGTCCACAAAAGTGTTTGTACTGGTTTAAGTCAGTCTGAAAACTGACTTAAGCTAAATAGGTGCAACTTGCTCACATAGACCAGGGCATAGTTATAGTTCATAGCACTTCATATGTTAGTTCTCATAAGGGGATACATAACCTAGTTGTTAGAGCACAGCACTGAGTCAGGAGATCTGGATACTATTCCTAGCTCCGATACTGGTTCTTCATGACCACAAGCAAATCACTCAACATCTCTGGGCCTCAGTATTCCAATTTCAAAAATGGGGATAATAATCTTTTCCCATCTGCAGCGGGTGAGATTTAAAAAATCTGTAAAGTGATGAGAGATTCTTGGATAAATAGAGCTATAGAAATGCAATGCATTGTTAGGAAAAAAGTCTAATCTTTGAGAAAGGTTTTTGCATACAGCAATAACTCAGCTACTTTTTCTCCCTTAGGGGTAGTAAGAGTCCTGTGTTTGTGACATCTAGGCTGTTGCCTTAGAAGTGTTTGAGTTTCCAAATTGGGTATAAAGACTACTTTTAGAGCTGTGCAAAATTAAAACTAGGCAAAATTTGGCTGCTTATGAGTTTATTGCCAACTCAGACCTTATCTGAGATGTGCCAGATGTTCACCTTTCAAGTCAGCCTGAGTCCATTTTCAATTGAACTTTCACCGCTTATGGTTTCACATGTAAAGAATGAAATATCTCAAAACCAGGCACTTTGGTTTGTGTAAACATGGACTCATACACACAAATATTTATTTACATATGCTATTAAGTGTTTGAGTCCATTTTTTTGTGTATGTTTCCAGATGCAACTTAAATGACTATTTGAAAGTTTAGCTATAGATGTCTTATTAACATGGCAGGGAAGGTGTGTCAGGAAGAGGTAAGTACAAATGACCGTGCTGGAGGGTCATATTTATGAAACAGATGTATTCATACTGTATTCCAGGGCATGCTATCTTCATTCATATATATATATATATATACACAGGGGACAACTGGGGGTATCCTTTACTGGATCCTTTTTATCTGTACAAGCATTTTAATAGAAAAACAAACACACTTCATGAACCCATCCTTCAGAACCTGGGTCAAATTCACTGCAGTCAATGGTTGTTCTCCTTAACATTGGCAATGTGTTTGGCTCAGTTACCACTACGTGAAATAAAATGGCCTTAAATGAATCTATCCCTTACCTGGCAGCAGGGAATCAGGAGAGCTTAGGAATTTTGGCTAGAGAAAGTATAATAAACTCCTGTTGCCAGATTCCTCCTTAGTTTCCCTGTCTATGCTCACAGATGGAGCACCTCCTTGACTGACCCAATAGAACCATCCAGAGTGGTAAAGGCAGGTGTCCACTAGGAGGTGAGTGGATAATATTGCAATTCAGGAATGAAATGGATGGCACCAGCAAGGTGGGGTGTCTTGTTGGGGGAGAAGGAGTCATCAGCTGGAGGGAGAGAAGGGCTGAGGGCAGGCATACAAAGGGTCAGAGGTTTGCGTCCAAATTCTCACATAACAGATTTTTGGCAGTCAAATATTTATCAAAGGAAAGTAAAGCACATCTTTCAGCACCTTGTCAGCTGTTTGGAATTTCATCTATTTGTTTTTTCAGTAACAGGACTAAACAAGCCAGAGTCAGTTTTGTCTTGCAAAATACCTTGGAGCAAATGTGCACTTCAATGACTCCTATATTTTATATACATATATATAAAAACCAGGTAAATAAAGGTGGATCAGGGATTGATTTGGCAAACCATTACTTAAGTGAGTAGCCTTTGCCCATGTGTATAATGCTGATGGTGCTTTGCTCTAGTTGAATAACTGAAAACTTCTTGTGGTTGCAGTTCAAGGTACATTTATAATTCAAACAGCATTTGATGAGATGTTTCACACATAGACACTATTACCTGCTCTGGTTCTAGCCAGTCAGCGGATACCAGGTAGACCACTGTGGCTTCATAAAGAGGCTCAGTTTCAGGAAAACCAGGTTTGTTTGAACCCTATGCTTTTCCCACTTGAAGGCCCATGAACAGTTTCTGACAACAGAATTTGTTAGCCTCCTGTCAGCCTAACTAGGAAGGGTCTGCACAGCTCTAACTGATAGTGAGATGATCAGGCAGCTGAAGCACAAAGCTTTCCCACCTTTTGATGGCTGGTTCTCAAATATTTCCTCACCAAGGGAAGTACAGGAGATTAGATTTGATGATCTAATGGACCCTTCTGGCCTTAAAAATCTATGAATGTCTATTGCCTCTGGAAAATCTATTTTTCATGGCCTGCTTTGGGGCAGCAGTGCTACCCTGGGTGGGAGGAAACATCCAGGTTCACTGAGCTACAGCAGCCTTTGCAAGCCAATGCTCTCTCTACTGGGACATGGCTGCCAGCTGAAAGCCACCATTTATCCTTCTCAGTGGTTGGTAGACAGTTGTGGATTACTAATGGTCCTGGAGCCCCCATCCTTTCTCCACTTTTCATCCTCTGTGGTTCAAGCACCTGTGTGCACAAGGGATGAGAAAAAGGAGCCAGCCTTCACCCATGAAATCACTGTAGTATAATACAGGGTGAGACATGTAGTGCAACAACAGCAACAAAATCCAGCCACTACACAAGTAGAAAAGAGCCTAAATGGCTGCATATAAGATGTCAGAGCAGGGCATTCAAGGATGCTCTCATCAGTACTTTTACTTACAGATGCTGCCAGCTCCTAAGAATTCCACCTCCTCAGTCATCATGATGACACTGCAAACTCAAAGTATCTGCCGGCATTGATCAAAAGTGAGGTCCATATGCCATTGTTGAAGACAACCATCACTAGGCATACTTAGACAGCCAGACTTTTGTGTGGCTCAGCACCCATAAGTGGGGCCAGGTATTCCAAAGAGTTCAGCATGTTGAGTGCACATTGGGTGCTGAGCTCTTTTGAAGATATGGTCATAAGCATCACTGTGGGAACAGCTGGGTAATGAGTACTTTTAAAAAATCTGGCCTCAATTCTGGGTGCCGAACACGTGAAGATCTGTCCCTGAGCACTGTTGAAAATCTGGGCCCGATGTGTGTGCAGCCAGAAGAACTAACAGAACCTGAAAGGGAAGCTCAGGTTGTACATATTTAGTCCAGGCCTGCCAAGCCCTACCCACCTGCAATGGGCATGCCTGCACATGTAGAACTTTTTTGTTGGGGCTACAGGTCGAGATGGTGGGCTGGGTAGAGTAGGGGACCAGGAGCAAAGCCAAGTATCAGGAGCACACAGCAAGATCAGTTTGCAGCAGCAAGCCAGGATCCACCTAGTTTCACAGACAACCTCCAAGTGTTCCCTCTAGGTCTTAAATAGCATGCCTGGGCCAGTCAGGGAACGTGGTAGACTCTGCCAGTCAGGATCTATGTGGGCTGGTAATCCAGTGGTTTTTGAACCTATAGGGTTCATATGCTGCTGTTCCCTGCTTTGCCAGAGCTGTCGGGTGGTAACAGGGACACAGCAACTCTCCTAGAGCCAATAGACCTCGGTTCCAGAGCCTCAGATTTTCTCCCACTTACCCAAAGTCTCCTCTAACCTCTTGCAGCCACACCAGCTCTCTGTGCTGCCTCCTACCTAGCGAAGCCATTCTGTCCTGCTTCAATGGTTTTGTTTTCTTTTTGCTTGCTGCTTGTGGTCAGCGTGCGGAGCTGAGCACAGATAAGAGAAGAGGTCTACAGTAAAACCAAGGAGATGAGGGCACCAGCTCATTGTTTCTTGAGGACATCCAGAATGCTGCTGACAAAAGTAAAAGCCAGTCGCTGACCATCTAACAAATCAAGAGCAGCAAATACAGATCCAGATGGTGGATCCAGCTGGACAGACAGGAACAGCTACTGTAGAAGGAACAGTTCTGAGAACAAGAGACGGCCCCATGGCCAGTTGATCAGAAAGCCTCTGAGGTTCAAAGGCAGTAGTTGCTCACAGATGTCCAATGAGAGACAAAACAATCCTCCTATCTGCCAGAGTTTCCAGGGGTCTCCATAATAAACATCACTGCTTCTGTGATTTATTTATTTATATCTGCTTATGATTATTATTTTTGGTTGTTATTATGATTTATTTTCATTTGATTAAAAAAGACGGAGGGGGAATACAACAGTAACCACCACAATCAGTAGATACTGACATGTGACACTTGTCCTGTGACAGGGGCATTAATCTTGGTAGCCCCGTCATGATATAAAGGTCACTGTCTCCTAACAGCACTTCTGTGTGTCTCGCCTACTGAAGGAAAGGAGCAGCTCTAACCACATGGAGATGTGCAGCACTCACACTCCACTAGCAGAGTTGTAGGGTCATGAGGAACATGGGCAGGTTGAAGAGAAGCAAAGAAGAAAGGGCTGGGGAGAAGGAGAAATCTCCTCAAATCTCCCTCCAGCACCATCTATGTTTCCCTCTAGCTTCTGGCTGGAATTTAACAACTGCATTTTATATAGTAGGAGAGGGTGACATGATAACTAGAGCTGGCCAGAAACTAGAATTCCCATTCCATAGAAATTCTGAAATTAAAAAAAAAAAAGTTCCAAAAAGCTGAATGAAAAAATCAATTTTGAAATTTCCTGCAAAATGGAAATCCCCACATTTTGTTTTGAAAAAGTTAAAACAATATTTTGCTTTTGATCTTTTCAAAACATTTCCAAGGCTCCCTGACCTGCCTGGAGCCCCAGTGGGAAGTTGGGCTGCACGGGTAACCTGGGAGTAGGTGCTCTGAGGAATTCTCAGCTGGTCAGGAGCCAGGATACCCTGGGAGCCTGGGCTGCTGAAGAGCCTGGACACCCATGGCATCCAGACTGTGAGCTCTTTGTCACCCTGCAGGCAGGCCACTGAGGCGTCAGGCATCGGAAACCTGCCTGTCAGGTAGGGTTCTGTCACATTTCCTGTCCTACCTGACTTCCATGGGAATTGCACTGAAATCAGCAAATTCCCACATGTCAGTTTCAACACCTTGACATTTTCTGATGGAAAAATGATTCATCAGTAAATTTCCAACTAGCTCTAATGATCAGACAGTAGTGGGAGATTTTCAGTTATAGTGGCCAGCAACATGTCTAATATCAACCGTTTAACATCACGAAGCAAGCAGCTGCACAGACATTAAAAGATGGAGGTTTGTCAGTGGGAAAAGTTCAGCTGTTCAGGTTTGAGCATGCTAAAGTTGATCTATTTTGTTTATTCTCTCGACAATTAAGGTTCTTTGTCTAATGCACAGACACAAAGTTGGTTTTGCCCCTATTATAGACAAAACCATCTGTTGTTATAGTAAATCAGAATCTGTTACTGTAAGGTGTCAAGTAAATGTGGATAATGAAATAAAGATACATGTTCCGCCTATGAACAAAAGACTGTATTGCAAAGGGTAATCTGAATGGATGATAAACCATGCAGACTGTGAGAAATGAAGGCACACACCAGTTCCAGACACAACAGATAGCGAGTAAGAAATATGCAGGCAATTTCAGACTTCACTAGAACAGCTGGTCTGTATGGCTGGAAGAATCAGTGCTTTCAAATCACAGCAAAACACAAGGAAGGGTATAGTTAGTGACTGTAACACGTAATCAACAGCTAAATGCCACATGAAGCTTTTAAGTAACAGGCAGCACCTAATGGATGCAACAGAACAATATATTTTTCATGCTACGTAAGTGATACTAAGTAAATCTGTCTTGGCAGCAGGAATAGATAGGATAAAACAAGGCTTGTAGAGTTAAGATGCCATAATGAGACATCAGTAGATATTTAATGATGACACCTTGCCCCCACTAGCAGTTTGAACCTGAGGAAACCTCAGCAAGACAGTGGGCCAGATTCTCAGCTGCTGTAAATCAACATAGTGCTATTGAAATCAATCTACAGCAGTTGAGAATTTGGCTCATAGACATCAATTGGAGACTGGAGTTACAGCTGCTGAACACCTCCTAGGATTAGACGCAAAGTGGCCCATCTCCTGAGCTGTATTTTAATATCTAGCTCTTGTGCACATGCAATCCTTTCCAGTTTAAGTGACAATAGTGTGTGAGATAACAAAAATGCATTCCAGTGATATATGTCAAAGGAGTCCTGTGACGGGTTTCCCCTCACCCACCTCTGAGGTGCAGTCTGAAGGTTGTGAGAATGCTGTGCCCCCTTTAACTCTCCAGTCTTATAATGCCTTTCCAGTTACAATCAGAAAACCCCTCCAGGGGTTTATCACCTTGCTCCAGCAACATGCAGAGCCCCACCCCCAGCTATATTTCCCTGGGCTGCCTCTGGCTCTGTGATGCTATCAGCAAGCTACAAACCTCTAGCAGGCATAGTACTCACACAGACATTCACAGGCAGGCACACACTCAAATGAGGTACATTGATGCTTTCTCTAGCCACCAACAATAGATTGAGGCACCAGCCAATCCCCCCTTCTCCTGCCCTGGTTCCAAAGCATTACACTCCAGGACTGTATCCTCTTGCTCTGGTCAGAAATCTGGCCAGAGTAAATTCATTCTTTAGTCCCCGCCTCCCTCAATAGGAAGAGGTCATGCACCAGCCTTTGTTAACAGAGCAGATTTCCCAAACACTTCAACCAAGACTGTTTTAAGGTAAAATTATAAAACAGATTTATTAACTACAGAAAGATAGATGTTAAGTGGTAGGCATAAAAGATCAGAGACAGTTACTAAAGAAATAAAAATAAGTTTACAGTCTAACTTCTAAAAACAGTACAGGATTTAAAACAAGTAAAGTCGCACCCTGACAGATTATACAAGCAGGCTACAGATTTTGATACACAGGCTGCGTCTGCTTTGCAGTCCGGGATCCCCTCCCCCATTCAAAGTCCTTTGTCTTCCAGACGTTTCTTCAGGTGTTCAGTTGTGGGGAAGTGATTAAAAGTGATGATGTCACTTCCCCTCTTTTATAGCTTCTTCCATCTTGGTAAAGATCTATGAAAGTGATGTGGGGGGGCCCATCCCCATTGGTTAAGATGTCTCCATTGTGCATTTGCTTCCTCTGTGAAGTCTTTTGGGATGGCTGTTGGGAGAGTGGATTACCTTTAATGGGCCATCAGCACATCTGGCTACTCCACTGTTGTACCTGAAAAGCTGGTTGTGGGTGTTTCCTACCTCACAACATCTTTCAGTAGCACACACATAGCAAAACTTCATAACTTCACATACAATGATAGCACATACAGTCCAACAGGATATTAATGTTCAACATATCAAGATTTTTAAAATGATACCTTACCAGGAATAGTTTGCACAAACACAACATAATTGTATGACAGTGGTGAATATGGGGGTTTCAGGGTGCTGGTTTGAGATAGAGTGTCACAAGCCCTCAGTTTCAGTCATATGCATGTTTAGAGGACACACCAGAGAGCATATGAATAAAGGTTGCACATTTATGCATGGTTGTTATGGTCTGTCCATCTGAACCAGTAATATGCTGTTTGTTACATAATATGGGGCACAGCTAGGTTCAGACGGTAGGTAATAATCTCACCTTATTGATGTGCAACATTCCTAATAAACCAAAAGAAATCTGACATTTTACTTTGCTGGCACTGGTGAGTTTTTCAGTTAACATTTCTCAGTTAATCAGTGAAAAGACTGAAATTTAAGATGTGTCAACATATCCACAGTAATGTGATACAAGTGATTAAGCAAAGCCTTCCAAGGAGATGATTCATTGCTTATTTTATCACATTACACTTAATGAGCTTTGATGTGCGCGTCTGTCATCATGCACAATGGTCCTATTATGAGAACGTATGCTGCTTTGTGTACCAGCTAGGTATTCACTACTGCCCTAATCAAAGGGAAATGGCAACTAACAGAAAAGTACAGTTGGAAGTTGATCAACACCCAGTAACTACATCACTATTGCTTCCCCTCCCCCAAATAGAATCTAGGTGTTCTTGAGAGAGGAACTTGTCCCCTCTGGAAGTCTATCAGACCCTGGCTTTTGCTAGCCTCTGAGAATGCTGCAAGGCTAATTTTTTCAGGGACGTCTTTACCAGATGTGCCTAAGCTAAGGCATCATTCTATTTTTTCCTGTTGTAATAGTGGGTAATTGGATAATTGGGAAAAGGAAGGTCCATATTGTTAGTTATAGCATAGTGCAGTAGAAATTAATAATACTATATGTAGTAGAGACAAGTCAAAAGCCAAGATCTTGAATCTAAACCCCTTCAAATTTCAAGATTCAGCAGAATGCATTTTAATTTTGAACTCTGCAGCCAAACCCATGGTAACACTCTGTACCTCAAAGTAGTATCCTAGAAACCCCATATTTGCCACTGGCATGTAATTATATGTTTGGTACAAAGTATGCCTTATGAGGTATCATTTTAAAAGTCTTGATCTGTCTTGATTGGGCAGACTACTTAATGGACTTGCACTGCCCAATGGGCCTTGAGCAGTGTAAGATGGTACAATCCTGGAGTGTAGGGCTGGAGCTGGGGGGAATTGGCTGGAGCCTCTCTATTGATAGTTCATGAATGGCTGAGAAATCATTCATGTAACACAGTTGGGTGTGTCCCTGCCTGTGGATGTAAGCGCACTGCCTATCAGAGGCTTGTAGCTTGACATCAGCATCACAGTGTGAGAGGCAGCCCAGGTTGGTGTGTTTGAAGGGCTCAGTGGACCCACAGCCCAGGTTGCACTCTGGGGACCTCATCACAACCCCCTTAATTATTTTGATTTGGGGTCAGATCTGAAACAAGAAGGAGCAAGTTTTAGCATCTGGATCTAACTCAAGACAGCAGAAATTTGGCGAATGCAACTGATCATGTGAATTTCCAACCATATGGGGCTGACATCTCACAAGAACACTCTGTAAGATTTTGGTGTTTAATTCAAACTCAGCCCTGAATTTTAGCCTTGATTCAACTTTGAACTGACCCCATTCCTAGCCTAAAGCTAATCTGGAACCAAACACTCTGTCCTCAGCCCATCTCTAAAAGACAGCTGTCATGAAATTGCCAACTATGGTATTGGTGTCTAGGACAAGCATGCATAGTAATACCTTGCTTAAGATTTATTGCTGCAGATGCAGCAGAAATCTCAAATGAGGCATCTTCTCTATGGATGAATCACACCTCTCCAGTCAGGCCTATGGCACTATCAGACTATTTCTCTACATACCCTAACCTTGACCTTAAAGATACTGTAAATATGGAATCAGCAGGATTTATTCTATTCATATAAACAAGGGAAGCAAAATATAAGACATGCAGATATACCTTATTAGTTTAATCTAAAGAACCTCATTGTGGGGTCTAGATTAATGGCTCTCTACCAGGTCTGGAATATGGGCCACCAGCCAAGCAATACCCACCACCTCCAGCTGTCATGTACAAAGGCACAGCTGATGGCAGCTTGCGACTTGCTGTTCTCTTGCCCCTGATCAAGCTCTTTTGAGGCTGATTGAATGTGGGTCACAGCATGCCATGAATATACTACTTGGTTTGATTAAGATGCTGTCACCACTAAGCTGCCTACAACTGACAATTTATTCCTACCGATGTGACATAATCTCGTGGACGTGTCAGTCGATAGGCTGCCATACAGAAATCACTCATGTATGTGGCTATTCCTGTGAGGATACAGCCACTCATGTGAACATACCATGACATGTATGCAGCATGGCCCTCCAGCCGTCATCCACTGAATACTCAGAAGGTAAAGTCACATAACATTGATTATGTCATAACTGTGGTTTTGCATCATGAACTGTGTGGAGCCATGATTACTACACTGTTTTACCAGCATCCCTACTTACTACTGCTGCCTCCTCTACTGGGCTGCCATTCCTGACACTTCTTCCATCCTGGATCTATTATGAGGTACCCTCCTTGAAGATATCGGTGCCACCACCATGTTGAGATTGTAGTTTAATTTTTGAGTAAGGTTGCTACTGCATGCCTCAATTTTGGCATTGCTTTCATAGTTTTTCTTCCGAGCCCTTCTGAAAGCTGAGAACTGAAGTTAAGTAGCTGAGTCCTTCCTGTCATTGGGGAAAACTACATTTGATGTCTAGGTACAAAACAGAGGAGAAGGCTCTGCCTCATTTGTCCACTCCTCCGCTGTCCGCTTGTGTCAGTTTGTGCAGTGCTTTGACAATACGGAAGTGCCACGTATCATACATTAGAAGGACCTATGTAAGAGCTGCACAGGGCCACATAGCACTCATCCACGGTTTGCTTTTTCTCTCTCTTGCACCCACCTTTGTGACAGAGGGGCGTATTAGAGAAATTAAAAACAAGCAAACAATCGTTACAAATGTTAAACGGCACTCAACACATCTCAGGCTCCCAGGCCAGATCCTACGGTGAGTGAATAATGTTCCCTTGTCCCAAAGCAACGCTAGTGGAGGTCCCCACTGCCTGGCTTGCTGGCTGTAGTACTGAAAGGTAATGAACACATTTAATATCCTGAATAATCTAATCCTCTAAATACATAGCACTCTGCCTTGGGCACCGTTATCCCCTTCAATGAGCCTCTCGGTGCTTTACCAGGGCATACGTGATGTTGATTGACATACTGGTATACAGTAGGTTGACATAGTGAGTGTTTGCATGGGTTGGGCTCTGGAGCTGTGATGCATACTAAATGGCTGCCATAATCTATTATGCATGAGCAAACTGGGCTTGCTCAGGAGCGTGTGCAAAGGGGGTCAAGCAGCGGCACCCCCCCAATAATCGTCAGGGGCCCAGAACTCCTCCGGCTCTGGGGCTGTGGTGGCAGGAAGTGAGCTGCTCCTGCCAGATGGGGGGAGGGGGTGGGGAAGAACAAGCTACTCCCCTGGATTGGAAGAGCATGAGCTCCTCCCAGGGTGGAGGCACAGAATGTGCCCCTCCAAAAGGGGTCAAAGTTAAAGTTCTGCACACGCCCCTGGGCTTGCCTCATGTGGGGTGCAGTTATAATGACAATATAGCCGCACGTATAGCTGCAGGACAAAGGGCACTATTGTAACAACTGTGTGTAACAACATACACTTTGCAGTTTGAGGTGATAGCGTGCGTCCTTATGAAGGAATAGCAGTGGCAGTGTAACAGATGTGACCCTACAGTGCCTGTGCAGGATGATGGCAGCACTGGCCCTTTCATATACCTTTGACAAATGTAATCACATTTGGAATAGGCCTGAGGCAATACAAGAGCCAGGACTGGTGGCTCCAGAAGCTCTTATCAGTGTTTACCTATAGATCTCTGTTGACGGTAAACCGGCTTGTCAATTAAGCAACATGCGATACTGTGGATATCTCCTTTCAGTTAATGTACAGAGCTATAACATCTGCTGTCCCTTCACCACCCTTTTAACTGTACAGTTGGCTCCCTGCAGCTTCTATGAGGTGTTTCAATTCAGGTACAGGTAGTTAGAGAATGGAGCTGGGATCTTCCGAGGACCCTTAGGCAGGCAGACCAAATCTCACTGAGCACCCCAACTGGAAGTTACCTGGACAAAGTAAAGGGGATTGGGACACCTAACTGCCTTAGCCTCCACTGAAGCTGCCATTTGAGTCACCGTGTTCCTCGTCTAGCCTGCATATGCAGGTTTTTTTCTTTGTGGATGTTATATTTGTCCATACATTGCCAAAGTTTTTCAGACTTACAGCCATGCCACTCAGCATCTCCCATAGGTTTGCATCCATCAGCCATGCTGACTTCTTGAAGGAGGTCAGCATTAGCTGCAGGTTAGCACTTCCTCCTCTCTCCTCAACACCCTATTTGATGAGTTCCATTAATAGAAACCAAGCTCAACCACAATGAGTTACCACCTCAATATTGTGTGTGTGTATCCGAACCCAAAATCCTGCTAGATTTCCCCCCTCTCCTCTTGTTCTGTAAGCCCATTATGGGTCCTTTTATCTGTCTTGGTTCATACACACGACCTGATGCTATGTTGCCTTTCACTGCCACCCCACAGCTCTTGCATTGTTGAGATTTAGGCCCACCTGTTAATTAATGACGTCACTGTGAAATGGATTTCCAGTTGCTGACTCTATTTCGCCTGGGTGTTGCTACTTTTGGTCAAGGCTCCAGTTCAAAAGGATTCTTTCCCTCTGCCTGTTTTTCCCAGTGAAATTAACCAAGAGGACAAGTTTGTGCAGCCAAACGCTGCTTCCAGAGAACAATAAACCTCCTCCCCTAATATTTCTTCCTTTCTATAAGGGCAGCTTGAGCCTAGTACTGGCTAACACTGATTTTTCTATCTTGGTAAAACAATCTAATTCACCTTAGCTGGGGTGATACAATCATACATCCCCCCTGGACAAGTTTCTTGATTCCTTGCACTGAAGCAGGTTATCTTTCCTCTACTCAGAGAGGAAGACTGTTAACCCTCTCTCTTCCAGCTCCTAGAGAGAGCTTCCCGCCTGCACTAGAACACAGGAATTGCCTCTAGCTAATGCTCTCAGCTTCCTGCTTTCAATCTTTCATTCCCTCTAAAGAAAAGGAACAAAAATAAAAACATTGAGTTCACACAGTTTTAAAATGAAGTTAAATATTCTTCTTACAGTCACTTTGCTTTAAATTAGTAAGCATTCTATGACATGCTACCTTTCACGTGCCCTTTGATATAAAAATAATGTCTATGGTCTTAAAAATCATGCCTATTGGAGTAGGGTTGATCTTGCTTTAGCTACTTGCCTTGTTTTCCACCGTTTTGTTTTGGCTGATCGTTTATTGGTTCTGTTGTGCAATGAAGAATCATATTCACTTAGATTTCCTTAACAAAATGGGCAGTGTTTATTTAACACACAGAAGGTGACTATTGCAGGGAGTGGTAGAGATCATGACAGCCAGTCAAAACCATTTAGAAGCTAGCATTTTTCTCCTAGGCAGTTATGCAAAACTCAGTCTCCAGACTTAACCATAGGTGCAGGCTAGAACATTATTAGCAACAATATGGACAAATGACTTAACCCCTGTGCCCTTGCTTCTGTTCCTAGCCTTTGTCTCTGAACAGGCTCTTTGGGATAGGGACTGTCCTACTATTTGTTTATACATTGCCTATTACAATGGGCCCCTGCTCTCCATCGGGACCTCTAACATTACTGCTGCTAGATAGGTGTCATCTAGTTCCAGGCACTTCTAGACAACAGGAACTGACAGCTGGTGCTCTAGTTAACCCATCAGTGACCATTAACTTTTTTATACACAGCAGGCTCCATTGCATAAATGTAAGAAAATAAGTGTACAAATCTAGAGAACAATAGATGAGAGTAACAGTCAGTAACACATCAAAGCCAGATAATAAATGCCGGGCAGCTCATCCTATGGATCTGCATGTCTTCATGTGGTGTAGATTTTTAAAAATTTCCCTACCCAACATTTGGCAGAAGAATACAACACTTGTGGGGCTTAGCTCTGCAATGAAGGGAGCCTTTATTGTTTAAGCTGCTTTGCACCGTCCTGGTGATCCAAGACACACTTAAAAAAGCCAGCTACTGGGGGGATCCCTGGGTGGGATAGAACCAGCCACCTTTTGCTGGACCCTGCTGCAGGGAATAAGAAGGGCTGTAGCTGGAGTACTGCTTCACTCTGGGAATTTCAAGGCTGCTGTATGTGAAGGTGGCACAGCTTAGGATCTGACCTGTAACAAGAGTCAATAAGTGTACGAACAAAAGCATCTATCTGCAGCTATGCTAGTTATAATTAAAACTCTAGGGCTATCAATCATAATAAGATTCTGAACTCCCATAGCCTCTTCCATTTGAGGATCTTGATGTTCTTTTAACAATTAAGCTTCATAACACACCCGTGAAGTAAGAAGTGGCAAATCTATAGATTTTATCACTGGCTACTGCAATGTGGGAATGTCTGGCGTGGAATGCAGTAGAAGTTTAACAGTGCACAGCAGTGCTTTACAAACAGTTAGGACAGGAAATGAATAATACTACATTAATTTGAAACTAGGGAGTGCAGGAGTTGCATAGACAATGAAAAAATGACCTGCTCTGGAATTGAGCCAAGACATTATGCTTCACACTCTTTTCCTTACGAAAATTACCATGGGATTTGTAATAGCTGTGAGCATTCTAAATCTCATCCAAAAGAGGGGCACTGCGGCAGGACAGAACTTTCCAACGTCATAGCGGGGTATTAATTCTATCCAGACAGTGATGCTGTGAATGCCAGCTGCTGAGTCACCCACACCACTTTTTGTAGCACATAACTCTTGGAAGATGCCTATCCAACCCCCCCCCTGCTCCAAAACAAACAAACAAACCCTGCTATTCTTGCTGGGATCATTGGGATCTTCTCATACCTGAATGTAAAGTGAGGACGATTTTTCCCAGTACATGGTATTACACAGCTAGGCACATTTATGGCATTTTTACATTCTCTTTTTATGCATCCATCAGTGGCCACAATCCAAAACAGGATAGCAGGTTAGATGGACCATGGGAACGCCATTCTGGAACAGATCAATATAAATTAATCTGTTGCTGGATCTTTTTCCTTGGAAAGCTATCCTCTGAGTAATGTTTTCTCATTGCAACTTACTCATGCAATGGTATTGCTTTAATAAATCACGAGGACATCAGGACACTGATAATGACACCAGTTTAATGCATTGTCAAGGGAGACCCTGTGTTAAACATGCAGCCAGCTGAGAAAGAGTAGAGCTAGTTTTGAATCAATTTAATTATATTCCAGGTAACATGCTAGTGCCAGGATGCTCTTCATCAACACTTTTAAGATCCATACATAATAAGTGCATACCTGCATTATGGCTTCTTCACAAATCTCATGATCTGATTAACTTGGCTTAATCAAGAAGTCGAGTCACAGTGGCTGCTTCATTAAGTTTCTTGCCATATCATCTGTTGGGCTGAAAGAGACATAGAGTCTTGCTACTGAGTTACTTTCTATTGCACAAACTACAAGTTTCATGAAACAAAATGTTTATTTCCTGTGTGCCTGATACACGGCCCATTGAGAGCCTTTGCATTGACCTCAATAGGTTTTGGATCAGGCTCTGTGGGCATATTCATTCCCTTCTACTAGAACAAGATGCATCAGTCTTTACCTCCTAAGGTAGAGCTAAAAAACTATATTGGGGAAGACAGATAGTTGTGAAGGGAGATGAGGAGGAGGAAATTCTTTTCCCCAGTCCATTCTCATTTCTCTTCCTCACTGGCATGTATCCATTTAGAGGTCAGTAGTTGAGAGACTGTCAACAAAAGGTGCAGGCATCAATAAGTGATGATAGTGTTGTGCCTTGTATAACAGATGGTTCTGCTTTTGCTGCATTCTGACTCTGAAATGAACAATGCTTGAGTAAGAAAAAATAGTTTGAAGAGTCCGGGATAATAGGAACAGTCCATGAAATCTGAGACCCTCAATTAGATCATATTGGGTCGCCAAAGGGTGGAGAATTTCATGGAACAAGGAAGAAGTATCCTTCCTCCTCTCCTCCACTCTCTCTTCTTTCTCCTCCTTCTTTCTTTTGCTCCTAAACAATAGCAGTATCAATTGGTATTCAGAGTTAAACGACTGGCATACACCATCAACCCATGTTTATATCACTCCCTTTTGGGAGACTGCCTCTGTAACAGTAGAAAATAATCTGGTTGGTTTTAAAACAGGAGGAAAACTAGTGAGATTATTGACAGGGAGAGAATGTTTCAGATTCAACAGTGATGGAAACAACATAAAAAGATAGATAATTATATCTGAATGCTGATTTTTCCCCTTTGTAGTAACAGATCAGAATATGTGTTGCTAGTTACATAGCCACACTGAGATGTGGCTAGTTTGCTTGTGTTCTTACCTAGCAGTAGTACATGCCAGGAGACAGATTGTAATTGGGGAGAGGGGTTGTAATAGATCAAAGGAGGCACATTTTAGGATAGATTAACAATTTTGTACTGCAGTAGCTCCTGGAAGCCCCAGTCATGGGCCAGGAACCCACTGCGCTAGGTATTGTACAGACTAAAAAAGACAAGTAAGAGCCAGATTTTGTGCTCAAAAATTTATGAACTCCCATTGATTTTAATGGAAACTGTAGGTGCCTATCTGAGGGAAGATCTTGTCCCTGTTAATGTTGTGCAAGCAGCTTGTGGTTTTACACTGCACCTGACTGCATCTGTACCTTAGTAGAATGGCGGCAATTCAGAAAGGATCACTCAGTTGAGCTACACAGTATAATCAGCGTTTGTATAGTAACTTGATATTCTCAGATAAAAGCCATTGCAGACTTGCAAAGTGCTGTACCCAGGTGTAGTTTTTAGAGGAACATTTTCTTGCTTTATTTTTTTTTTCTTAACCCTTTTATTACTGGCTCTCTGCAACCTCTTTGTGGTTCTGTGGAATACAGAGCTGCTTTTTGATGTGCTGACATATCATTGAACTGCCAGCTTTTCAAAAGGCTGACACCATGGGTCAATGCCGGAGGGGCAATCTACCCACTTTACCAGGAACCTTAGTCAGCAGAAAAACACTTAAAGGACTTGTATAGGAGACATCTTTAGTAGGGTCAGATCAGACCATCAATCAGAAGCAATTTCTCTCTTTTCTTAACTCATGAGAGTCTAGAAGTGCTGCTGCAGTACCAGAGACTTATGGGCTTTAACATTTTACAGAAGCCCTTCTTTGGTCATCAGACTGGAGCAGGCACTTCTAATTTTTCAAGGAACGCTCAGTCGAGCAAAACAATGATGCCAGACTTATATGCCAAATCTTCCCTTCTTGAGGACTGCAGTCTTCCATTGCATTGGTGAGAAAAGGGATAGCCAGGCAGAAGAGAACGGTTTACAATAATAGTCTGTCACTTTTATTGTGCTTTCTATCCAGGTCATCCTTCCTTTTCAAAGTGTTTTACAAGCATGGTTGAATTCAGCCTCACAGCCATCTTGCAAGATGGGTAAAGCAATATGTTCTATTTTAGAGATGGGAAAACTGATGTAGAGCAGCTAAGTGATTTGTTTAAGATTGCATAGGAAAGCCATAGCAGAAATAGGACCAAGACCCAGTTTTTCCTCACTCTTAGGGCATATCTACACTGCCCCACAGTTTGGACCACGGGGGGTGTGCATAGCAGTGTGCACCTGCCCAAAGTGCTGCACTGTAACTCCCCCATGCGGATGCTGTTGGTGCAAACTAAAAGGTTCCTAGTTTGCATTATTCTGCAATTCTTCAAACAGGATTGCATTAATGCAAAGTAGCAACATATTAGTATGCACCTGCAGCACCCCAAACAGGAGAGCTACAGTGCAGCACGTTGGGACACCCTGCTATTCACACCCCCACAGTCTGAACTGGGGGGCAGTTGGGCATGTCTTCAGTCATGTAATGTAGCCACAAGACTCTCTACTCTCCTATGCTAGTGTCACACCAGTAGAGTGCTTGCTGGGCCCAGATGGCGTCACAACGGGGACATCTCCAGATGGGATTGTCAAAACAATTGGAGTACCCTTGCCTAAATTGGGGTGAGGTCCATTCCAGAGGGAAAACAATCTAGTCCAAATCAAGGCCTTCCCTTTCATCAGGGAAACAAAGGAAGTTTCTTTAACTAACTGGGAAACCCAACTACCCTTTGGAAGTATGCATTCCACTGATCAGACTAGCTGTCTCTGAGGCCTACCGCCTCCCGTTCTATCCTGAACTCTCCAGATTATTAACTTCAGCTGCCTCTCTCCACAGCTGACATTTCTAGGTGTTGCAAATTGGAGCCTGTTTCTATCTATTTTGTGTACTTATATGGCATCACCATAATGTCCCTCACAATCGTTAATGCATTTATTCTCCTAGTACCTCTGTGAGGTGGGGAAGTGCTATTTGACAGGTGGGAAGCTGAGGTACAAAGAGGCTAAGTGACTTGCCTACCGTAACACAGGAAATCTGTGCTGATTAGGGAATTGAACCCAGTCTTCCAAATCCTAAACTAGTGCCCTAACCGCTGGTCCATATTTCCTCTCATTTGCTGTCTCCGGTATAGATTTTTAAGCTCCTTCCTGTGCTGGCCCAGTATGAATTTGTACATCCTATCCCATCCCTGTTAAGATGTTCTCCGCCAAATTTTATAACTTGATTTTGCAGGCCGTATCAGTACCGCACAGCACTTTGGACCTCTGGAAATTTGTGGCAAACCACATGAATAAACTGACTCTAGTGCAAAGAGGTCTCTAAAGGGTTCACATCTCTCAATTCCATTCTAGGAGAGATGATTTGAGACCTCTAATCCCCACCCTGCGCAATGGTTCTGTTTGAACTGTCAGATGTTAATCTTCAAAACCGCAGTGAGCATAACTGACAAAAACACAGTATCCTGTTCAAAGAACTGGTTTCCCTGGTTTTACGTACAACTGTGACCTTTAGACTGAAAGGATCTTGTAACGTACAATTCTATGGAAGTGAAAAAAAGGCTTGCAGCCTCTCAAACTGTTCCCCATTGTTTTTATGTACTGTTGGTAAAGTTCCTGTGAGACTTGTTCTGATGCCTCACTGCCATACTCTACTCCTCCCTGGAGTTTTTCACCTGTCAGTGGCAGCATTCTAGAAAATGTTTATGCCTTGCATTCGGATTCTTAATCATCTGCTTTGTCAACTACAGTGTATGCAGACAAGTGGTGGGAATAGGAATAGGAGTGTAGCTAGAGCCCATTTCAGATGTGCGCAATTATTTTGGCTTATTCTCTTTGTTATAATGAATAGAAGTCATCACCATCACCTGCCTCTTCAGTGGCCTATGGGAAAAACGAACTGGTCGTTTCAATGCATCTTCTAGGGGACACCCTGAAAATCCCCACAGTAAAATGACATCTTTGATGACAGTCTCATAGAGGCCAACATCTGAAAGTGCACAAAGACTGAGCCACCACTAGAGATGGTCCCATCAGGTCATGACTGAGGTGCAGTGGTAGCTCAGTGTGGGAAAGCTATACTTGCTTTGTGGATATAGGACTTCAGGGATCTGGTTTGTCAAGCCGGTACCTTTCACCCGTACTAGAAGTCTTTCAACTCCCCCTTAGTATAAAATAGTATAGTCTGGTGTGCTGTGAGGGGTGGGGTGAGAGTGCTTCACTTTCCTCTAAAGCATCCAGTCTTAGCCATTTCTAGGACAGGACACTACAGAGTTCCAGGAATCAATTCCTGCACTACTTACTCTGGAAAACCTCTCATTTCATGCTGTGTCGCTCTGCCTGAGGGAGGAATGGAGGATTTAGTCCTCTGTGCTCTCTGGCACTGCTCAGTCACCACAGTGATGGATACACTATGAGAACCTGAATAGAATAGCATCACCTCAATCCATGAGTCACCAGGACTCTGTTTTTCCTTTTTTTTTTATTGAAAATGTGGAAATTTGTTCACTTTAAAACAGTTTTATCAAGAATTTTTATACTTTAAATATTGTTCAGTGGTACTTTGGCTTCCAGGAGTTGGGTGCATGTCCTTTAATGCACACACTGGGCCAAAGAAGGCTTGGGTACTCATTATTCACAACATATACCCTGCAGGTACTGTAGGAAAGGGCATGTATAGTAAATCAACAGAGCAAATGGGGTAGTGGAGGCATGGGAGACTTGGATTGGTTGGTCAAGGACATCGGAGCTGGTGAGAGACTGCTACTGGGAGCCAGGGAGCCAGGGAAGCTACTTGGATGGGGAGGCTGGGATAGGAGGCTTGGTCTGGTTGAGTGGGGAGGTGAGGGCAAGGAGGCTGGGTTGGTGGGAGTGGGGATGATGAGGGAAACTAGATGGGGACTGGAACCCAGTTGTCTGGAGGAAGGGGGAGACTGAGATTGATTGGACAAGAAGACTGGGACTAGAAACTAATTGGGGAGACTGGGAAATAAGGACCTGAAATGTGGGAGCAGAATTGGGACAGGCTCGACAAATGGATATAAACCGGTCATGAACAAATTCAGGCTGGCAATTAGAAGTTTTCTAACTATCAGAGGGGTTATCAGAGGTTCTGGAACAGTCTCTCAATAGGAGTTGTGGGGGCAAACCTCTTAATTAGTTTAAAGAGAGAGCTGGACAAGTTTATGAGTGGGATTGTATGACAGAGTTGCTAGTGATGGAGTGGGGCAAGACTCTGCAGCCCTAGGGCTCACTTTTGGTTTCTGTTTTATGTGCCTAAAAACTCATGTTTCAGGGTTTCAATTGGTCACCTGCAGGCGTAAAGAAGGGATTCTTCCCCCCAATCTATTCTGAAAGGGTTTTTTGTTGTTTTATCTCCCTCCTTTGAAGCACCAGGGCCATCCCTGGCTGGAGATGGGACACTGGGAAGGGAGGGCCAGGGCTCTGAGATGGTATTCTCCATCTTAGGTATTTGGCTGGCTGTTTCTTGGTCACATGATCGCTGTCTAACTGATCAACATATTTGGGTCAGGAAGGAATTTTCCCCCAATTCATATTAACAGTGACCCTGAGTTTTTTTCACCTTTCTCTGCAGTGTGTGGATGCAGGTCATTTGCCAGAATCATCTGGATACATCTCACGTAAGCATTTCCCTTCAATTGCGGAGGCCTCAGGCACTGGTGGACCTCACTTCCTCCTATTTTCTGCCTGTGGCACATAATAGTCTAATTTCCTGAGGTCTGTATTACTTTGGTCTCATTCTGGTTATTGGGTTTAGTGTAATAGTGCTGGGTGGTGTTAGCGACCTGTGGTATACAAGAGGTCAGACTAGATGATCTGGTTGTCCCTTCTAGCCTTAAATTCTTTGACTCTAATAGTTGAGGACAAGGAGCCAGGGAGGAGGGAGTGAAGAAACAGATCAGACAGCCAAGGGCATGGAACAGGGACTACCTGGGCAAGGAGACTGGGACCAGGTGTGGGGAGGGGCAGAGACTGGCTGTCAGGAGGAAATTGGGAATTGGACAATATTCCCAGAGTGGGAGACTGGCTGGACAAAAAGACTAGAATTGTGGTGAGAAGCCTAAGGAGTGGAGACTGGGACTGGGTAGGCAAGGTGAATGGGACTAAGACAAGGGTGGGGATCAGACAGGACTGGCACAAGGACAGGTTGGAGGGGAGAGAACAGAACAGGTCAAGCTTGGAAAGTATGGGTAGAGGAGTCTCTGCCCACTAGAGAACACTCCCTTCCAGAATCTGGAATGGAACCCAGGATTCCTGAGTCTCACCTTCCACTGTTGTCCGCAAATATTTGTGAATCCCATGGCAGTGTCCAACCCCCCTGTCCACATACAGGATCTCCGTCTGCTATTATTATCAGTCACTCTGTTAGCTCAAATGGCAAAGGTCTGTGCACAGGATCTAAAGTCTGCCGATAAACCATGTGGGTGTCAATATGATGCCACATGATGGCATTTCTGTTTTTTCTGGTTTTTTTAAACCTAGGAAATTACACACAAAAAAGTTATGTTAAAAGAATATTATTAACATTGCAAAGTCAAGCACTCAAACATTAGGAAATGCCAAAATTAAGGTGGCCTGTGCAATCTTATGTAGCCCCCCTTGTGTGTATGCATTATGATACAGTCTTTAATTACATGATTACGTACTATTTTTGACAACGGTAAATCAAGAGTAACTCCTTTAATGTTAATTAAGTTACATTGCTATTAAAAGAGAATCAGGCTCCAAGATAGGAATTGCTTGTATTCATCTTTTGCTGTTAGCTCTGAAGCTAATGACAACAGACCAAATGCCAAAGCCATTAACTAAACCATTTTAGCAAAAATATCCAACTCCTTTAAGATTGTTATGAGAGCTTGAGAGTCAGCATTTGTTTTCCTATCAGTTCTTTGGCCTGATGCTAATACATTTTAAACTAAAAATCTGACATCTGCTCTTACTCTACGGGCACTGGATTACATGTTGATTTTTGAAGAGGATAAAATATGCTTCTACCTGCATTGACCTAGGAGGAAACCTTTGATGTTCTTTCTCATTGACTCACTGCATTGTGATGTAATTCCTATGAGTTTGAATTTTTAAGGGGGCATTTGCAACATCTCCAGTTGCGCATTATAATGCGCATTATAATGTAAGGAAAATACTTCAAGTGCTTTGCTGAATCAGGGCCTAAAACATTTTTCGAGTTTTATGTATGACTTCGAGTTTTATGACTTATGTATGATTAAAGGTATATTTCTAATGGATTTTAACTGAATTAATTGTCTAATGAAGACCGTTATAAGGAAGAAGCACTGATCTGACCATTAGGGTGAAAAATTGGAAGTACATGATGTGTTGTAGAAAAACATTTTGGGTTGAAAGAGCTCAGCAGTAAATAAATTTGAAGTATATTTAAATATGAAAAAATATATAATGATCTTGAGGCAGTCCTTATACAGGCACAATTAATCTAAAATTCTCATTGACAATAATGGAAATTTTATCTCAGTAAAGACCACAGGATTCTCCCCTCAATGATACAATATGATACTATACAAATACAAATTCTTTATTTTTGCAAATTCACATAGATGAAATAACACAGTTCTCCCCATGACTCCTTCCCTATTCTCCCTCTAGTATTCTGAAATATGTCTTGCATTTTCTCACTTCTGCTGTAATCAAATCAAATTAGACACAACTCTATATAATACAAGCACATCCTTCATATTGAAGGGGAAAGGCAAACCAGAACCAACAAGTGAAGCCAGCCAAATTAGAAATAAGGCACAA
This sequence comes from Emydura macquarii macquarii, assembly GCF_026122565.2. NCBI lineage: Eukaryota > Metazoa > Chordata > Testudines > Chelidae > Emydura > Emydura macquarii. Next base: position 8,118,670 of record NW_027132342.1, on the reverse strand, counting down.
TATTTGTTTTAACAGTAAAGGTAATTAGCTACTGGAACAAAGTACCAAGGGAAGTGGTGGATTCTCCATTTCTTGATATCTTCAAATCAAGACCAGATGCCTTTCTGGAAGATATGCTTTAATCAAACAAGTTATATGGCTCAATATAGGAGTAACTGGATAAAGTTCTATGGCCTGTGTTATACAGAAGGTCAGACTAGATAATCAAATAGTCCTTTCTAGCCTTAAAATATACACATTTTAGATAAACAAGGGAGTGTATTTTTAGTACTTGAATATTTTAAGTAGAAACTCCCTTGGGAACACTGACAAAGCATTTTTTTCTGTGTTATTCAATGAAGTTGCTCTTTCTCAGAGATAAAGGGGATGAATGCTAATTTTCTGCAGACTTCTTAAAACAAGTGACGTAATTACACTACTTGAAAAGTCTTTTGTAGTTTTTTGTATGGCACAGTATTGATTGTGCCTGATATCTTTAAGGTACTTTCAGGAAACCTAATATAGCTTTGCAAAATATGCAGTATTTTCTAAATGTAGGACTTAACGATAGACATTGATTACTCGGCGTTGGCATATTTCCTCCAACTGTTGGTAGAAAAAAAATTACCCCCAGGAAAAAGAGGTATTTTATACCTTAGCGAGGAAGTAAAAAATGAAATGTTTATGGAGAAAAGCTTGACACAATCACAGATACATCAATAATATTCTAGAAAGATCCTTTCCAGATTCATAACCAGGACTTTGGAACAACCTAAGAAGAGATTTAACATGAAACCTAATGCATTCTGGGACAGGAAACTCTGGGTATTTTAATAAGTGTGTTGTCCCTCAAAATCTGGGAAGCCTGAATGGACCTGATATTTCACCAAATATTAGTAGCAGGCACGTGGCAAAATCTTTGCACACTTTACTGACAATGTACACTTGACCAAATGCAGGAAAAATAGCTTTCCCACAATCCCCCCAGAAGTGTGCATAAACACTGTATAACCAACATCAATGTGTGCTAGTATCCTACCTGTAAGCAGCTCCCTGCACAATCTATTACTAGTAAGAGAAAAAATCATCTGCTTAGGATGCTCCATGTATCAGCCATTACTGGATCAGGAGCTTACATGCATTACATGAAGACCATGATCTCTGACCCTTCCCCATGGCCTCGTAGAATCCTCCTCTTGCAGAGGTCATATAAAAAAATTGCATTCATATTATTTAAGAGGGCCAGAATCAGGTGTGACTAATTCACGCCCTGTGCTTCCGATACTGGCTGTGGGTTTGTTGGCATACACTTATGTACACCAGAAGCCAGAATTGATACTAATGATAAGTTCACATGGCATAACAGTGATTGATGTTTCCCCTACATTATCACAGTGCTGATCAAATCTGTTTTTTAAAAAAAGAGTGTTATCTTTTGTAAACAGTACAGTTGTAGTTCTGATTGGGTTTTGGCATGAGCTTTGAAATGGGAAAGTCACTTCACAGAAGATAACACTGTACTAATATAATCCAAGAACAGTTCTCAGAACAATAAAAGGTATAGACCACAGTCTCAAAACTTCTCACCGCACACATGTCAGGGGACTTACTGGGAGTAAACAAGTTCCCAAACATTTACTCTCACTGAGCAAAGGATGACACAACATGTCAGCCCTTTTGTGGATATGCACACAAATTGCCCCAAATGTGCTATCAGTGAAAACGAGTGTGCACATCAGAACTTCCAACAGAAAACGGAGTATTCAGTTAGTAATTTTCCTATGGAAACAAAGTTCTCTTTATTGCTCCTCTCATAGGGGAATTTAGGTTAAAGGGTGAAGGCAATGGAACTTTTATTTTAATACAGAAAAATAACTAGACTGCATTCTGAAAAATGCTATTGATTGAGTGTCTCAGAAAGTTACAGCTAAGGTGATACAGGTGATAGAAGTGTCCTTTTACCTCTATACATCAAGTCTTGCGTGCCTGCCGACGTTTGGCAGCTATGAACAGAGGCATTTGGGGAGAGAAATACGGACACATCTGTGACCTGATGTCCCTAGGGTAGCTCACCTGAAAATGTCAAGGGCAGGGCAGGCTGCAAAAGGAGAGCAGATTCTCCCAACACTGGTGGCTAGCACTGCAGTTAGATTCACCAGCCAGTCACAAACAGTGTTCCTGAATCCCCAGACTGGTTATCAAGAAGCTCCCCCAAAAAGAAACACACAGCCCCCTTTATTGCGTTTCAGGCTCCCAGTCAGCAATGAAGTCCAGTAAAAATAAGTTCTTTAAAAAACTCTATCCACTTTACCAAAATGTTCTCCTGTTCCCCAAAGGGTCAGCCACATTGCCAGATCAATATTAGTTTGGATCTTACCCAAAATACCATGCTGCCAGCCTTTAGTGTCTAAACTTAAGTATTCTTTAGTATGTAAAACTAAAGGTTTATTTTAAAAGGAAAATAGCACAGCACAAGTTTTAGATGCAGATATGTCACACATATTCATAACTTACAAAGATAATGCATACATAGGTAAGCTTATCGTATTTAGCAAATCACAACTTTTCCATTGATACCTTACAAGGCATAACTTATAAGATTCACTGCAATTTTGCCACATTGGTATTAATAATATTATGAATGGTCACTTGTAATTTATACAGTGTCACAACATCTTTTAACAATACTGACCTACACTGGATGGGGAAAACCTCTTTGAGAGAGAGAGAGCGTGGATAAGTGGCAAATATTTGGCTGAAAAATGGGGAATGACCCTTCTAAAATGTATAACTAAAATTCACCAATGAAAAAGAGTAATCAATCTATTAATTAGACAAAACTATTTTTGGAATCTCAGCAGTGAGCTAAATCGGAATGAAATTATTACAAAACAAAAGTGTACAGAGCAGATTATTGAACAAAGGAAAAAGCTGTGTCCCTACTATGAAGGGCTATTGTGCTCATCATCATGGTATCTGGATTTGTTACAAATATGTGTAGCCAACAATTGGCACAAACTAACCCACTTCTTTTCCTACTGCATTCATCCAGTGATTGATATAAGCACACTTATACATGCCCATGCAGACTGGCCCATATTAAGAAAACAGAAAGCCAGAGTGTACAAATTTCATCCTTTCCCCCTAAAAATGCAGGTTTTGATGAACTGTAAGAAAAAACAAATTCCAGAGCTAAGGACCTTCCCCTGAGAATGTTGTATTTTGAAACTTTTGCACAGAAAGCAATCTTTCTTTAAATGTTTTAGAAGTGTTCAATTCACCGATCCCCCCCCCACTGCAAGCATGTTCTATATAAATCTGCTGTAATCATTACTGAGGCAAATCTCTCAGTGAATCCAATGGAAGTTTTGCCTAAGCAAGGGCTGTGGAATCAGGCATAAAATTATAAATTCAGGTGGGGCAAAACAAAGACCAATATAATATTTACTTGACTAGACTGACAACACAAGGGGAAATGTACCTGTACAAACTGGTAAAGAACCCGCTGATTAAACTGGATATGTAAATGTAAATCAGGAGCTCAGATTTCACTAGTTAAACATGTGCTTTATCAGGAAAATAGCCAAGTTTTTACTGTTCTCAAATCCACATGAGGGAATGTCAGCACCAACATTCTGCTGTCTTTAACCCATATGGATCTAGCATTACTAACAATAGGAAAGACATGTATGTACCCCCTTAGAAGAGATGAATATGCATGGGTTCTTTTGTTTGCTAAGGGGTTCCACATCTAAGGTCTGATCCAAAAAGTATTTAAGTCAACGGCTTTGGATAAACCGCCTAATCACATTTAAGGGTTCTCTAGAAACGTATATTTCACTCAAAACTAGGAACGGTCCATCATGGAATTGCAACCATTTTAGTATGTGGGCAAAACTAAAAAGTACTAATCAAAGGAAAAACAAATAGGATAGTAAGCAGATCAATATTTATCAGGACAGGCTTAGGACACAGACAGACAGCGCCTGGCTGAGGAAGTTCCTTCCCCTTATCTAAACACAGCCAGACTATCTTCTCTTTTAGTTTTTTAAAGCAGATAGAAGGAGAGGAGAGGGTAGGAAGTAGACTGGCAAGACACACACAGCTGAAATCTGAAATAAGATGGAGGTGACCAGGCATAGGGATACAAGAAGACTGTGCCCTCTGGCAAGCGCAGCAGAAAAGAAGGTTCTTGCAAATAATTGTGGTGAGATAGTGGAGATGAAGATGACCCTGAGTTCAAAGTTTCTTATAGATTTTTGGCAAAGTAAACATTACTGATAAAAAATCTAATTTTTATAATAGGTAATAGCTTTGAGCAATTCCCAAGGTGCTTTTATTAATTATTATTATTAATAATAATAATAATAATTCCTAGTCCCAGAACATCCAAACCACTAGATGAAAAAACATTGTAGAGACCTGAAGCTTGGGGATGATTACTTTAGAAATGCTCCTTTAAAGAATACCAAGGACTCTTGGGATTTTATTTTCTAACTTTAAAAAAGAAAATAGAAATGAACTGTTAAGCTTATAAGAAATAGAGAAAATGTTTAAAGACATGGAGAGGGTTTTATCCACATCACTGAGCTTAGACAAGATTCCCTAAACAGGAAAAGCATGAGGTCAAGTAATACTCAACCCCACTTTATCTCACAGACAGTGACAAATTGTGGAGTAGGAACAAAGTCATTTCAGACTCACGCAGACATTTTCACAATTATTTTAAAATAATACATTTAACTGGTTAAGGATCATGTGAGATAAACACTATGCACAGAATAATACTGTATGCTCTAGTGACTTTACCACACTCCAGGAATAACAAATCTGCAATAAAAGTGTCACTGGTATTGACAAATTACAGATTATACTGTTCTTTTGTTGTTGTTTTTGTCCTTAACTATAACTCAATACCGTGACCACACCTTGTACTTAAAGGTGACCTGCAAAAGAAAAAACAGATTGGATTTGTGCCCAATTTTTAAATCATTTTTCTGATGTTTATAGAAAGCCGGATGGAGTAAATATTTAAAATCTATTGTTTTCGATCTGCTTTTACTTAAAAAATAACAGGAATGTCAAATCTGACATTGCTGGGGCACGTTTTAGAGGTGTCTGATCTGGGCATATCTTTTCCCAGCTCCTAACTGTTGAAGTCAGGGAACTGAATCTTTAACAAAGGCATGTTTTATCCCACACATTTATCAAGAGTTTAAGTTAAATGTGTGATAATAATAAAAAAAACAAACCCAGAAAGCAAAGAGTATTAAACAGCCTGAATAAAACTTTACTTCCCTTCTTAGGTAACCAGGTTAACACTCAGATTTAGAACTCAGGAATACTTGAGTCCTGATATTGTATCATGTCTCCTGTTGATTATCTTACTGGGCATTTGCTCTTTTTTTTTTTTTTTTTTTTAATTTCACTTCAAGCCTTTTCAAACTAAATATTATAGAACAAAGTCTGAAAAAAAGGGGGATGTGGGGACCTGGACACTATCATCAACAGTAAGAATAATCATATTTCTTTCTTTAAAGGAACACGACCCTGATCATGATTTTGTCAGAGTTATATGTTTCTCTAACTGCTGTAACTTTCATGTAGTTTCTCTCTCTTATGGCTGTGTTTGGAGCCTGTTACCAAAGATATTATGTGCTCCTAGCAATGCCTGCACTGAGGTCAGAGTTCATAGAATCATAGAATATTAGAGTTGGAAGGGACCTCAGGAGGTCATCTAGTCCAACCCCCTGCTCAAAGCAGGACTAACCTCAGCTATATCATCCCAACCAGGGCTTTGTCAAGCCTCAGCTTAAAAACCTCTAAGGATGGAGATTCCACCACCTCCCTAGGTAACCCTTTCCAGTGCTTCACCACCCTCCTAGTAAAAAACTTTTTCCTAATGTCCAACCTAGACCTCCCGCCCTGCAACTTGAGACCGTTGCTCCTTGTTCTGTCATCTGCCACCACCGAGAACAGTCTAGCCCCATCCTCCCTGGAACCCCCTTTCAGGTAGTTAAAGGCCGCTATCAAATCCCCCCTCATTCTTCTCTTTTGCAGACTAAACAAGCCTAGTTCCTTCAGCCTCTCCTCATAAGTCCTGTGCTCCAGCCCCCTAATCATTTTTGTTGCCCTCCGCTGCACTCTTTCCAACTTGTCCACATCCTTTTTGTAGTGGGGGGCCCAAAACTGGACGCAATATTCTAAATGCGGCCTCACCAATGCCGAATAGAGGGGAATAATCACTTCCCATGACCTGCTGGCAATGCCCCTCCTAATGCAGCCCAATATGCTATTAGCCTTCTTGACAACCAGGGCACACTGCTGACTCATATCCAGCTTTTTATCCACCGTTACCCCCAGGTCCCTTTCTGCAGAGCTGCTGCCCAGTTCGTTGGTCCCCAGTCTATAGCTGTGCATGGGATTCTTCCTCCTAAGTGGAGGACTCTGCACTTATCTTTGTTGAACCTCATTAGATTTCTTTTGGCCCAATCCTCCAGTTTGTTTAGGTCACTCTGTATCCTATCCCTACCTTGCAGGGTATCTACCACTCCCCCCAGCTTAGTGTCGTCCGCAAACCGTTGAAGTTCTCTCTTGTGAGCCCAAGTTCTGAGACTTAATTCAAATTCCCCTAAATAATGAATGAATATTTCCTGGGCAATTTCACAGAAATGTAGAAAGAAAACAAAAAGAAAAGAGGCAGGTATAAAAATAAACATACCAAGACTAATAGTGCAGAAAGCATCTCTAGACTGGCAATATACTTAGCTACACTATACATTACATGCAGTATGGCTGAAAAATCCTTGTTGTCCTACACAGCTCACAGTTGTTCATTTCTGCCTGTTTGCTCAGTGTATGATCACCCGATACCAAGGGTATATATTTTTTGTAATCAGCAAGACTTGTCTATATAGTCTATCTTAGCGTTGGAAAATTAAATCTGAAATCTCAATCAGCATTTGCCATTACATCACCTACCAGACCAGACCAAGATGAGAATTCTCTTTGTGAGGAGACCACATATTAATAAGAGAAAAGATGTGGCTCTTTGAAAACTAGTCTTGTTTTCTTTAGTTGAATACCTACCACAAGCATACATCGATATTAGACAACATACTCTTGAACTCCCTCACATCACCATTAAATTATTATCAATTAGCCAGTCTTACAGATTCCCAGTTCACATGTTTGAGGTCAGCTTTTGTCAACATGTAATTTAGTGGGACACATGGAGCAGAAGTTCCAAGACTAGCAGTAAACAGCAATTATTACTGCCCTTCACACTCACAGTATAGTTTTTTCAGATATAAGTATTATAGAAAAAGCATCAAAAAGGCTCATAAGTTAATACAGAAGTGTGAATAGTACATAACAATACAATTAACTTTCCTAAGTCCACGGTTCTTCAGATCTAGAGTTTTGGTTCCTCTCAATACAGACACAGGGATCAGACATGAAATGTAGATCTCTGTCCATATTTATGTTTGGAGAAGTTCAAATCTGGCTCCGAACATCACCAAACTCTGGGATAATTTAGATATGGGATTTTGGTTTGGGACCATCTCTAAATTTGATAACCAACATATTGTAAACAGATTTTCATTTGACATAGCTTAAAGATTCACCAAATGATCTTGAAGTTTAATCAGGCACAAAATGTTTAACATTCAGAGATGGGCAAATTGATTCTGATGAAATAAAGACTGAGAAAACCCTTCTCTTGAATCAAACCCAAACTACTTATTGATAATGTCTCTCTCTCTTTTTTAAAAAAAAACAACTTTCGCACAACTTTGTTCTTCCTATAGTAGTTTTGGCTATGTCCACAGTCAGAAACACAAAAATACTGTAAACTGTGATAATTCTGTGGTGTTCCCAACGTGACTGAAACCAAGAGATACTAGAAATCTTACAAGGAAGACTGTTGTTCCGAGATTTCCATCCTGTTCTCAGGCATGCATCCAAAATTTGTAAACATTTGGATTGCTTGTATTATTCCTCAAAGTTTATACTTCTAAGGCCTGATTCTTCCCACACAGGATATGAGTAACTTTCCTTGACATCAGTGGGAATTACTCATATTCTATGAGAGGACAAATGGGAAGGAAAAAAGTAAAAGGGCTCAAGAAGGGGAGGTGAGAGAGAAAGTGAATGAATGAATACACTGTGCATTGGAATCCACGGTTAATAAGATACCTATGATAAGTGGGGTTCAATTATTGCATCAGCTGTGTTTGCATAACTCACTTTGAAGTTAGTGACAATTGTGCACACAACTGATACAATAATCAGATCCCTCATTATTTTAATCTATATGTATGTTATCTTTCAATGTGACACTTTCAATAATATGTATATAATATATATTTATGTGTTTTACATGTATAAAATATGTGTATATATATGTATGTGACTGTATTTATTTATTTATATACATATAAATATAAAAGACAATTAGGATATTTAGGGGTAAAATGGAAAAGCAGTGATTAAGATGCTGCTCAATACAACACTTCACAAAAAGAATGGAAGAATCATTTCTCAAAGTTTAAATCATGAATTGTCCATTGCTTGCTGGATTACTTCCACTAGGCCATTTCCCACATCACTCAGCAAAAAGTTTCTCTAAAATACATGGCTGCATAGCACCCTGTGCTATAAGACGGGTTTCACCAACCATGCTTGCAGATTCCAGAGATGGGCACAGGAATTCCACATGTTTTGGCCATGTAAATGAGCGAACAACACAGAGTAAAAACACCTTATATTGACACTGCCAACAAAGTGGCAGCTTCCATCAACTTGGTCAGGATCTGGAGTAACAGGTTTCAGTATACCAGGTAAGAGAAGCTGCCAAAACAAACACCTGCTAAAGTGCCGCATGTCGCCCCATCTAGTGCCGTCAAATGCTGCTCTCTCTGCCCTCTTCTGTGGTAACTGTCATTACGTTCTCTCCAATAGTGTGGCAAGGGGCACAGGCGAATATGAGGAAAAGCAGTCTGAATTAGAGGCAAGTCTGGATGCAGAGTTCGGGTCTGCTATTTTGGTTCAGGCTCATATCTTTGTCCCTACACCAAAGCAGGTCACTACATAACACACACCAGCTGATGCACAGAGCTGGAAATAAAGGCCCTGATCCAAAAAAGCCCCTAAGAATGTGCATAACTTTAAGCAAATGGAACTACTCAAATACTCAAAATAATGCACATGCTTTAGTGCTTTGCCGAATCGGGGCCTTCAAAAGGAATAGGTACCACATATTGTGCATAGGATACTATCTGAAAGGTACAGGGTAACTTCAGCATTGTGTTCTAAGATACGTGTTCAATAGAGGGCTCGGAGAAATTGTGTTTTATTTTGAGGAAAAGCTGGGGATACTAGACAAAGACTTCAGCAAGCTGCTTGCCTACCATTGAGTAGAGGGGCCATTCCATCCAGTACTTGGTACAGAGTTTTTGCAGCTCCTTCAGGAAGGCCCTGGCGGGATAGGGAGAGTAGGAATACAACACACAAAACACTGTCTCAAGGCGGAGAGCTAGGTCAAAGCCTCGCAGCTCTATTCGGCATAGTCAGTTTGCTGAACCACTGTCATTACATAGCATGTTTCACATGGCACGCATCCAAGTTGAGATTAAGTGAAGAAATCCTAGACTGGTATTTCCAAGCCACTGTTAGTAAAAGGAACACGTTTAAAAGGGGGAAGGAGATAAGAAATGTAAACAATTTTGCTGTTTTCTCCCTTTCTCCTTTTTCTCAGTCTCCTGACAAAATAGCCCCTGATCAAAGCATGTCCTCATGCGTGATAAAAATTCCAGACTAACATGTTTTTGGTTTCCCCAGAAGACTCCTGCTTTTGGGTACCCTCTGCTCAACCCCCAGATAGCTGCCTGAATCTCCTGAACTTATGGAGAGACAGCTGCTTAGCCAGCATCAAGGAAGCTTTATGCAATGGAAAATGGCCTTAGGGTCTGTCTACACTGCAATCAGAGGTTTGACAGCCTGCATGGGTGACAGAAAGGCTAGTCACTCGAATACATACCCAGTGTTCTGGTTGGGCTTGTACAACCTGCATTATTTGCTGTTTTTATTCAAGATGGCTAGATTAAAGGTAGTTTGGGTATGTCTACACATGCTGCAGTCACACCTCTGATTGCAGTATAGACATACCGTAGGCAACTATGGAGCAAACAGGTGTGGAGAAAGCAACCATAGCCAGACCCTGCAGTGGGAAAGAACCATAGACCTGAGGGGAGCAGGGAAAGCCAGTCCTGAGGGCAGGAGTGGGTAACTGCAGCTCAGCAAAGACAAGCAATAGCAGCCAGGGTGCAGTCGCCTGTGTTGAATGCAGGGCTTTTTCAGCTGCAATCTATGCAAAACACAATGAAGTTGGATGAAATTTTACATAAATAGACATCTGTGTTATCCAGTGAGATATAAAACCAAAGAGTTATGCAGTGTGCGTGTGCGTTAAAGATCTCATGAGACTTTTGAGCTCTCTGCCCAACAATCAGGATGTGACTTCAGGGGTCATGGCCACATGCCAGCCTGAGTACCCACTCCCTGCACTTAAAAGTTCAGCTGCAGTTTCAATTATATTTATCTTTCCTACCACATCTCCTTGTAATCCTGTTGTGCTACTCCATGCCCTCCTATTCTGGACATTGGACAACACAAATTTCTATTTTATTTATTAATTTTTAACACATGCAAAATTTTTCTCCCATTGTATTGTGTTTTGGACAGGCTACAGTTCCTGAATAAGTATCAAGGAGACATGGGGCTGCAGCTGGGACTTGGAAAACATGGGTTCAGTTCCCTGCTCTACCACAAACTCCTTGCGTTACTCACTTAGCATCGCTGTCTCAGTACTGTATCTGTAGAATGGGGGTAATAGCAGGGGTATTCTGAGGATGAATACATTAAAGATTGTGAGGGGTTCGGAGACTATGGTAATGGGGACTGGATAGATAGATCATTATGAATCACATGCCCAGTTCTAACCTTCAGTGCAAAATCTTTGGTGCTCATAATCAATGTTGGTGATTTATCTGCGTCATAAACATGCCACTTAGCTCTCCAGGACTGAAGCTCAGGAGACAAAGCACTGGAATTAACAAGGGACCTTGTGGATGAGGATTGAGGGAGCTCCAACCATATCTGACTGCCTGTCGGGGGCAGTAGCAGCAGTATTATTAGTTTCTCATAGTCAGGAGCACAAAACACAGTTGAAAAGTAGATGCTATTATAGTTACAGGGTGTGATTTGCAAAATGTATTAGTCACAGTAGTAGCACCTGTGTGTGTTATCTGGTTGTTCTGCTTTTTCATTTTGAAAGTCATCCATCATTCAGTTCCTGTTCTCTCTCTTTTCCCCTCATCTTCCCCTACACACCGATTTTACTCTCACCTACTGGAATGTAAAAAAAAACATTTCCCCCCCTAAAACGAGAACAACAGTAGGGAGTCATTTAAAAAGATTGGAGTCTGTATTTCTAGGGAGCCTATAAATATTATAAACCTGTGAGGATCTGATTCTCAGAGGTGCATGATACTCACAACATTCATTGACTTAAATGGATGTGTGGGTGCTCAGCACTTCTCAGGACTGGCCTTTTGGTGTTTAGGATTAGCTAGTTTTTTGACTGGGATGATTTAGGGTCTATTTGCTTTAATTGTCTGTATATGAACATGTGCTGAGCCCTGGAAGTGTTCAGTGAATAAGAACCATGGCTCAGAATCTCAGCGGAATTTAGACACCTGACTTCAATTGAAATCAATGAGAATTAAGCACCTAAATACCTTGGAGTACCTAGGCCTTAAGAAGGGGGATGATACAGACACTTTGCTGCTTAACAACAAAGCAATGGAAGTTAAGTTACGCTTTGGTAAGTGGGTGTGAATCTAAAGAAATCTAAGTTGCTGTCTCATGTACATTGAGGGAAATAAGGAGAAATTGGGGGGGGGGGGGGGGGGAGACCAACTTACACAGGCCTTAGCATACTTAGACTTCCTTAAACTCACAGGGCTTGATTCTTTTCTTACTTATGCTGGTGTAAATCAAGTGTACACTGAAATCAGTGAAGTTAAACGTGTGAGAAGAAAATCAGGACCACAGACTTGATTACCCATCTCCAAATTTAGCTTTTGATGTTATATTTAACACTGAAATAACAGCAGATAATGTGCAAAAACAACTGGGAAAATAAAATGAGGTGAGAATAAACCTCAGACCAAAAAAGGAAAGATGTTAACAGAAGGAGGTTATATTGTGTAACTCTCTTTGTGACATAAATGTCTGGTCAGCTGAAACATTAACATAAGCTGACCTTTTCAACCCACTAAGCAAAGACAGGCATGAGAGCAATTCCTGTGGCATGACATTTACACTGGATGACATAATTTTCTAATTTCTTGGAAAATCTAAGATGAAATATACACTAAAACAACTGTTCTGGCCCTTCCAGACACCTGTGAGTCAGTCTAGACTCGCTTTTCCCCACTAGAAACAGATGAAACATCACAACCAGTTTTCTGAAAGCTGTGACAATTACAGAGGGATTGATTTTTTTTATATGGACTCAAACTGTACTGTTTCCATAGCTGGGTCTATATAAATCTATTGGAGTTCTCTTTACCTCCCTTTATTTTCACCAGGTCTGTAGTTAGTCAGAGACCTTGGATATTTGTAGTGCTAACGTGTTTTGAAGGCTATTTTTTCCCCTATGTTAGGAATATTATGATTGCTATACAAGAGTACCAGATGATTCTTCAATTTGGTAACAGAATAGGGGGTCTCCCTCCTAGGTAACCAATTGACCCAGGTCAGTACTAATTGAAGATCATTCTCATCTAATGGATATTTGGTGGCTATGTGATATGAACTGGTAGTTTCAATACAGTGGACATATAACAAGTACCACAACAAATGGCACTGATTGATACCCTGTGTGACTGGGATGGATCACATGGAGAATGCTGCATTCAGGGCAGCCTGCAAGAAACAGGGCCAACAATCCCCCAAAACCGGTGGTTTATTCTATAATTAGAGTCACCAAACCAGTATCAAAAGAGCTTCTGTAGCACCATACTGGTTAATTAGAAAACAAACTCAATCTCCTTTAGGTATTCCAGCCCTTGGCTCCCATCCAGACACACAGGTCTAATATAGTGAGAAGTTACTGAAAACCCAATTCACCATATGTGAGGTTCTATTAATCCCAAAAGATCAGACACTTACCCCCAGGTCAATATGTATCTCAGATTTTACCCAAATATCACCCTGTCAACCAATCCTTAGTAAACTAACTAAAGATTTATAAAGAAAAGAAAAGAAGAGAGTTATACATGTTTAATAGATCATATACATACAAATGATTGCAAAGTCCTTATATCAGGTTTGTAGCAGTGATGGAATAGACTGCGGGCTTGCAAAAGTCTCTCTGGTAACTTCCAAAAGATTGGAAGATCCTTAGACCATTGTTCAAAATACTTCATTTAGTTGTAAATCCACAGTCCAGAGAATTGGAGCAGGAATGAGACAAACTTGAGATGTCCCTGGTGTCTCTTATATCCTCTGCCATGTTAATGGAAATGTACTGTCCCAAACAAAGCCCACAGCCCCTGTGTATGGAAAGTTACTAACCCAAGATGGAGTCTAGGGGCACATGTCCTTACATGCTTTCCTGACTTACAGAGGCAACCATTGCCCATATTCTTTCTGAGGCATCCACAGGAAAGGCGTACTGGTCAGGAATTTCTTCAATGGCCCATTGTAAGAGAGGAGTGTTCTTAATGGGCCATCAACACATAGATTTACATCTGAGCTAGACAGCTATCTGCGGGGTGTCACCCAGGAACAAAACATGTTTGAAATATGAATACATAGGCATTATTCATAACTTCGGATATTGTGATGATACATGGATTTAACCAGGATAATCCTATTTGACAGGTTGTAACTTTTTCATTGACACCTTACATGATATACTTTGTATAAGAGTTGTTGCAATTGTATAACAGTGGTAGCAACAGTGATATAAATGGTCAACTTCAATCATGCAGCATCACAGCCTGTCAGCATCCTCAGCAGAAAAGCCAATGGAGAAACAGACTTCTAAAGCTCTGTACTGTCACCCCCTATCAATGACCATCTTGAGCTGGAGGGGATAAGACAGTTGCAACAAAGGAGAGAAGCTTGCATTGGCACTGCTTGAGCTGTATCTATTTCGGGGATAAAAAAAGGACTTGAGTTTTCAGAGCTGTCTACCTAGGCAATGCAGAGTAAAGCTGCCCAACTATACACAGCTTCTTCTCACACACGTATCCCCACATCCACTCAAAAAAACAACACTTTTCCTACCACCAGGATATCAGCCGTAATCAACGACAGTCATCCAGATGATATGTTAGCTAATCATATCTTAACTTTGATTTTTCCCCCAAACTAGACAACACTTTATTATGTGTATCTACCTAGTTGGATGCAAGGTGGAAAAGAGAGCTAGGTACTGTATACAATTTGGAATGGATCTGAGAGCTATCAGTCTGTTGCCAAGGACTGTGGGGTTTGATAACAAACCAAAACAACAAGGCAAATCCTTTTGTGAGGGGTATCTATGCTGATAAGTCAAACATATCAGAGGACTCCATTAGACATAGGCGATGCTTGGGGTGGGGGGCACGAGAGGTTACATGCCTCTCGCTCCCCTCCTCCCCCCAATTTCTGCCAGAGTTGGAGTTGAGCTGAGCACGGCTGAGGGGGACATGCCTGGGAAAGACACCAAGACCACGCACCCACATTGAGCCCGCTAGGTGGCACCTGGAGCCTGCCTGAGGTGCATGTGAGACTACAGAAGGAGTCAGGACAATGAGGGTGGGGAAGACAGTAGGGCAGAGAATGCTGGGGTGGGCTGGGGAGCCCAGGAGAGGCAGGGGGGGCCTGGGGCAATGGGTGGGGAGCCCAGGGGAGACAGTGGGGGCCAGGGCCCAGTTCAGCCCAGAAAGAAGACATTCCAAGAATTCTAGCTTCCAAACTGATGGGAGCTGAAGACCTGACAGTGAGCTATAGTGGGGAAGGGAGCTGGACTACAAATAAGTTCCCTTTCCATAATGTGGTAGGAAACAGCAAGGGAGCATGATGTGTGGTGGTTCTTCCTGCTAAGAAACTCTCAGAAGAACCAGAAGGAGAAAGAGCCTGGAGGACAGGATGCGGAGCGGGAAAGGAAATGATGAACTTGAGCTCTGGATCTCCACAAAGGGAAAGGACTTTCTAGAAGAAGCCTATAAAAAGGCCATGGGAAGAGATTAGGAGGTTGTAATATGGTATGCGATAGGTATGGGAGTACCCTGAGGAAGGGCAAATGGTAGCCTGTTGTCCTGGGACACCTGAATAGAGATAGGGTGAGGTCTGTAATTGAAAACAATAACTGTCTGTAATTGAAAACAATATATTTGAAAATGTAGAAAAACATCCAAAAAATATTTATAATAAATTTAAATTGGTATTCTATTATTGGGTAACAATGCCATTAAAACTGTGATTAATCACAACTTTTTTAATGTAATTTGTTTTGAGTTAATCGCTTGACTTAATTACTGTTAATTGATAGCCCTAAAAATATTGTGCAATTTGAGGGAAAATATATTCCAGTGCTACTAAAGATTAAGTCATAATATTACAGGTAGACAACTGGAGAATGTTAAAACTAAATTCTTATTTTATCTTACCCACTTTTCCCTATATTCCCAATCCGGGCAAGATTGTGCTCATCTTTATGGATTTTTCTAGATTAGGAAAAGAGGATGAAGTTAAATTGGGAGGTTAATTGTCTTAATTAACTCCAATTTTTTCTCCTTGAAAAATTATATGGTGCTCCATATAGGGCAAAAAGGGTACTGTTTCCCCATTGTTAGCCCAATCAGGTCTGTTTAATTTGACTGAAAAAGCTGTTTAGCACACTGGACACAATTTAAGATCATTTTAGTTGGTCATGTTGTAGCTGAGGCGGGAATATGACTGTGTTAAGTTAACTCTATTGAGGTATTGCATTGCCTTGCATTGACTAGAATTTAAAGCTGGGATATGAAATTATGCTAGCCAGTTTGAGCTAACTAACACATTCTAAAACACTTATCAAGACTAAGCAAGTTTTTACTCTGGCATGTGCTAAATTGGTTTGAATTAAAGCCCAGGGGGAGAAGGTGTGAGATCCAACCAGCTAACCTCATTTAACATCATATCTAGTTAAATATGAAATAAGATGAGGCAGAGGCAGAATGAGTAAGGCACAAAGAGATTGCTCCCTCTCTTGACTGGCCCACGTAGGGATCAGGTGCACTTGTAGTCCCTGAGTGCAGGTGACCTTAAGGACTGCCTCCCATAGGGGTGCCTATGGGGTGAAGCTGGAATATCATAGGGCTTGGGGAAAACGCTGCACACTCCAAAAGGTGTGCTGATTCTGAACTCCTGGGAGGCATTCTGACCAACACAGAGCTGTGCCTTAAAGTAAAATGCCTTAAAATTCACTTCAGGATGACAATGAACTTGGACTCTGCTCAGGGTTTGAAGAAAAAACCTGAAAGTCTTTGAAACCAGAAGGAACTGAAAGAAACAATACTCATTCCTGGAATTCAGCCTTTTAGCGATAAACAAAACTGGCCGTATCACCCCACCTCATGCCTCACTTCAGCTGGAACCAGCTGGGAGAAGAGGAGTAACTGTTTTCTGTGCAGTCACGTATTCTTGCTGTCAGGAAAAAAAAGGACTATAAAGCCTATCTCACAGAAGAAGCTCAGAGTAATCCGGAAAGAGAGTGAAAACATGGAATGGGTAAGTACATTTCTTCCCCTGTGCAGTCGATTCTCTCATGGTATGTCGGTGCATCACGGATGTGACGTTAAAGCTAAACTTCATCAGTAAGCAGAGACCATTCCTATGCGCTCCCCTCTCTCCATGACTGGACCCTCCATGTGTGTGCATCCCAAGGCTAATTTAAACAAATCTGGGCCCTGTACAAATTATTTGCAGGGCCCCTGGCTGTGTGTAACCCAAGTCCCCCAAACCCAAATCTGTCCCACCTCCTCTGTCATCTCAGCTGGAGCTTTCAGTCCCATCAAGGTATGTGTATATGGAGTGGGGGAGTTAGAAGAATATTGGGTAGAGGACTTACATTAAATAGGACAAAGGGGTATCCCTGTGATGTGCTCCTGCCAGAGAGGTGATAACAAGGGACATATCCTGACTCCCAGGGGCTTTGACTAACACCACAGAGCTCACTCAGCATAAAGCAGCTGTTGTTCCATGCCGTGTGACACTTGAGCACCAGCAGCAGACTTGACACTAGCATTTCAACCAGTCCCTAGTCTGCTGCTGTTTTTTACTTAGTTCTTGAGTATCTTACCACGTTTGTTGGTTCTGTAAGCCATAGGCATCATTCAGACAAATTCTGGGGAAGGATAAAGTTCTGTCAGCATATGGAACATTGTAGGTGATATCTTGCAAAGTCAGGGTGGGGGCATAAAGTGGAAATCAGATGTATGAAAAGTTGAGCAGGGGAGCATGCAACTGTCCCTGCTGGCCCATAAGAAATGACCCCTCTATTGTATGGTAACTAACTAACTGAAAAGGAGACTCTCCCTGCCTGAGTTTATGGGAGACAGTCAGATCTACTCCACAGTGCCAAGCCTGAGTAGCTGAGCTCTGGAGAGATCTGCAGATGGAAGAAGAAACCCTCCCCACAAGGCAGTAATAGGCAGTGGTTCTGCTCTGAGGAAGCTGCTCCATCCTATTGGTATGTTAAACTTGTAAGCTGTCATTGCACATTTCAGGGGGGTTTTCTGGTCCTCCTTGTAGGCTGTGGGTTCACATGGAAGCTGGGTCTAGCAGAAGTCAGTCTGCAGCCAACCAGCCTTTAGTAGGGTGAGGTGAGTTGTGCCTCTCTGTCTTAAGGAGCAGCCTGCTTTGTCTCTCTCTGTTTTGGGGTTCTTGTGTGTTATCATTCTGAATTCTAAGAATGAAAGTAGTGTTTCATTGTAACCTTCAGCAAGTGTTTTTTAAATCTAACTTTTGCGTGTATGCACTGAATGTAGCATTATTTCCATTGCTAAAAGGACTTCCACCACCAGGGTGGTGGGATCTGGATTTGTCCCATAGTGAACATACTTCAGATAACAGCCTCCTCCCACCTGGGCCAAGTCAGTAGAAGCTGTATGTTGTGAGAAAATTTAAGTTATTTTCCCCTGGGCAGAGCCAGTAGAAATTGCGATGAGTAGTCTCTGATAGGATTCACTTTTTCCTGGATAAGATGGTTGGAACTCAGTTGCGCTTGTCTTGGATGGGAGATGACTCTTCCTGGACCAAGTCAGGAGAAGCCACATGCACATCTTTAAAATATGATATTTGCCATTAGATTTTTCTGGGTTCCCATGTGTTGCAGTTAATTTTTCTTAAGTTTTAAAGAAAAATATTCTGTTTAGTGAAGATTTAACAACCAATCTTTCTTTCCTTTTCAGATACGGGATATATGGGATTTCCTTACTTCAGCAATAAAACTAGATCCTGGAGATCTGATTGAATTTCAGAGAATGGGATACCAGCACTGGGCCATCTATGTGGGAAAGGGACATGTGATCCACTTCACATTTCCAGGTAAAGAAGAATAAAAAGATTAATCCTTTCATTGATTACCAAATAATCCAAAATTATTCTACTCTGATGATAATTTGGCTCAGGTGTGAAAATGATCTCACCTCAGTTCCCCGTGGGACAGGTGTGCACAGCACATGACCTGTCATTTCAATTTACACTAATTGGTCCCTTGGCATTCTCATTAGATAGATGAATGACTGAATGGGTCCTGGAAATTGAACTCTTGTTTCACCCAGGCACTCACTCACTCACCCAGGCACTCATTTCACTCTTGGTATGTGGCTAAAGCACATTGAGGTTGGGTGGCAATATGGGGGAAGCACACTTGTGAAAAGGCAATAACCAAAACTGTGCCGTCTGCTCTCCCTCCTGCCTATGATCTCTGATTTTCAAAGCTGTACGTAGTCTCAGAGTCAGGAGAACCCTATCAATTTCTTGCACTTAAATCACAAAACAAAAGTCCCTGATCACTCAGAGCTCTGTTAACCCTTCCTTGGCTCTGGCACAGCTAAAGAAGATTCAGTCTCCACAATTAGCTCAAAACAGTTTGGGCCCAGAATTTGCTCAGTTCAGATTTAGGCCCAAATCTGACCCTTCCATCGCTCCCTCAAAATTTTAGTTCATCAGTAGTGCTTAATGTCTCAACTGCATCTAGCTAACATACTCATATTGCCTCCATTACCATACTATCTAAGCATCTCACACTCTCTAATATATTCACCCTTCCTGTAAAGTAGGGAAGTGCTATTATCCCCATTTTACAGGTGGGAAACTGAGACAGACTGAGGCTATGTCTACACTACAGCACTAATTCGAATTAGCTTAATTCGAATTACAGAAAGTAATTTATAGAAAGCGCTGCAGACTGTCCACACTACAGTGTTTGTGCTGGTTTCTTGCGTCCACACTGGCCAGCCTTAATTCAAATTAGAAAGCAGTGCAATGTGGAAAGCTATCCCACAGTGCAACTAACCATAGAGGCTGTTGTGACGAGTGTCATCATCCCAGGATGCAGCGCTGCTTCCCCCATCCCAAAACAAACAAGAAAAGGATTTTCATGCTGTTTTTTTATTCCCCCGATCGCCATTGCTGCAGGCACATGGAGCCAGCTGAACTATGCTCTCATTTTGAGAGTGACAAATACATCGCAGCTTATCCTGAATTACTTTAGAACTGTATGCTGTTTGCCTTTTATGCTCCCCCCACCACCCCCTGTATATTGCTTGCCTTTGATTTTGATTCTACAGGAGTCTGTAGAATGTAAGATAAATAACAACGGAGTCAGTTAGTATATTAATACAGTGATACAAATGTTTCCATTTCACTGATGGAAAGCATGATATAATGCATCCACATGTAGCACTGTGAATAAACTCTTAAGAAAGTATCAATTTCCATGATTGTTTCAGTGGCCAATGTAGCAAAGAATTTCCTCTGACTGCTAGCATTTAAAAGGCATTCTCCATGCCGGAAGTGGGGTGAGTGGTAAAATCTTTCAAAGGGACAAACTTTAAAGGGCTAAACTTTTAAAGGGACAAATCTTAAAGGGACAAACTGCAAAGGGCTTGCTGGGCAGTTAAAACACATTCACCACGTGGGAAGGGGGGGGGGTGAATTTTCAAACCCTTAAAGGGACAAACTGCAAAGGGCTTGTTGTGTGTGTGTGCGGGGGGTGATCGCAGCTTGGATTTTAAACCCATTCACCGCAGAAAATGAAGATTTAAATCTTCCCAGGGCTGCTTTGGGGCAGGGTACTGAAAACGGGACATCATGGGATACAGTCTGGAGGCCAATTAATTCGAATTAAGTCCCATTGCTTCCACACTCACACTAATGCGAATTAACTGATGCGCTTCAGGTGCTAATCCACTTGCAGAGGTGGTTTTATTAATTCAATTTTAAAGGCTCCTTAATTCAAATTAACAATACGCAAGTGTAGACACGGGAGTAATTAATTTGAATTAAGGGACTTTAATTCAAATTAAACCACCAGTGTAGACCAGGCCTAAGTGTCCCAAACAAGTCAAAGTAAGTCTGTGGAATAGCAGAGTCTTGAACTCAAAGCTCCCCAATCCCAGGATAGCTTCCTAACCACCAAACAACCTTTCCTCTTACATCCAGCCAGAGATATTGTAGGTTTCTCAGATCTCAGTCAGGAGCTGCTCTTCTTAAGCCAGCCAAGAGGAGCAACACTAAGTATTGCCCTTCTAGATATCACTTAGTGCTGGCTGAAATGTTTTGGACAAATAGCTTATTCACTGAAAAACATAGTTTTGGGTCAACCAAAACTATTTACAAGTTTGGGTCAAACTGGTGAATAGTTTCAGCTTAAAAAATAATTTTTAAAAAGTTGAAACATTTTGTTTTGACATTTTCTAAACAAAATGTTTGTGTTTTGAAATCTAGCTAACTTTTTTAGAATAATGAAATTAGGGTAAAAATCTACTCAAAGACTAACCAAAATGTAATGAAGGAATCTCATTTTGAGTCTAACAAAACATCTCATTCAACCCAAAACAAACTTTCTTTTCTGATTCTTTTCTTCCAGTTCAGCCACTGAGCCAAAAATATCACTTAATTACATGAATCTAGTCACTCCTGTCAGCTCTGCTGTGCAAACTTTCAACCCTCTTTCACCTCCCATTGTCTGTCCTCTTTTTTTTTCCTTTTCTTTTTCTTTCTTTTTTTAAAGAGTTGAAAGAGGGATTGAATAATATGCTTCATGGAGAATTCTTCAAAGCCAAAGTGCAAAAGGAGCGTCTGAGGAACGTGGCTGGTGCTTCAAGCTATGCTGTGAACAACAAATTAGATAAAAAGCACCCTCCATTACCTCTTTCTCATGTTGTAAAGAGAGCTGAGCACCTGGTGGGGAAGAATATGGACTACAATCTAGTTATGTCTAACTGCGAACATTTTGCCACAATGATGAGATATGGCATTGCTGAATCAGAGCAGGTCAGTCTGGTTCCTTCACCTAATCTCCATTTAGCAAGGGCTCCCTAGGGGCATAGTTCTATTTTGATTTGCATTTGTTTTACATTGGTGGAGTGATTTACCTCAGGATAACAGAAGAGAAGCAGGCCTTAGATATTTATAGAATATAAAGCAATATTAATACTCTGCTCAAACAAGAAACAAATGCATATCCATGACTGTTACATAATAGAGACAAGATGGATGAGGTAATATCTTTTATTGGACCAATTTGTGTTAGCCAAAGAGGCAAGCTTTTGAATGCCACAGAGCTTTTCAGGTGCAACAAACGGAGAAATGCTCTCCAGCTGGGTACCGGGCCTCACTTTTCTTGGCCAAATATGGGATAAACCAGGGAAACAAAAGGTGACTTTGAAACAGTTATTTCTGAACACTTTCTCTGATTTCATGGAAAATCCCTCCCTTGTTGAGCCAGAATTCAGAAAAACTTAAACTGGCTAAGTTTCACCCCCCTCCACCCCCAAAATAGGAAAGAGTATAACTGATGGGGCTTATTAGACCCAAAAAGTGATCAGTTCTTAGATTCTAGCTCATGTGAATCTTCACTCTCTTCATTAACTTGAGTTCCAGAGGGGTAGCCATGTTAGTCTGTATACAGCAAAAACGAGAGATGCAGTTTGCATCTGAGGAAGTGGGCTGAAGCTCACGAAAGCTTATGCCTGCTGAAATTAAATTTGTTAGTCTTTAAAGTGCTACAGAACTCTCATTGTTTTTCATTAACTCGGCTTCTTGTTTTAGGCAGTTTACTTTGAAGTGGATGAAGGTTTTGTGAAGCAGATAAAGAAATGGCTCGCAGAAATCAATGAGTAGCTTGTGGATTGGTGAGTATGCACTAAGGCATTTAAATGGGCATTGACTTCTCAGATAGAAATCAATTCCACAAGTACACTGATGCAACATCCATCCCATCATAGACAGGTATCCAAGGTAAATTATTCCCCTCTATATTCCAGAACAACTCTCACATTAGTGGGGAAGATGATCCTCCAACCACACACAAAAGGAAAAAGCACACTTGTAAAAATATCTGAGCCCCTTCTATGTTAGTGGTGAGTTTGTGGAGAAGGGGGATGATCCTCTCTCAATACAGACCCCACATAATTAAGAGGAGTCCACTTACACTAAAAATGAATAGCTCTTCTCCCATAAAATCTGAGCCTCCTTCACACTAATGATTATCAACCTCCCCCGATGCAGACCACATGTCCATGAGTGGGTCCAAGACCCCTTTATATATTACTAAAAAAGGGGATATTCTCCCCCCACTACCTCCCTCAGAATGAATATACAGTTCAATAATAATCAGATTTGGGGGATCAGAGAAAGCTCTTGAAAGTATTTAAATAGCCTTGGTTATTTACTCCAAATGCAATGGAAAACTGGATTGCTAGGGAAAGAACCTCTTCTACATGAAGCGGCATTCAGAGGCTAGGAACAACTGACTTGAAAAAGCAAGTAGGATACTTACTAGTAACCCTTGTGCAGTCTCCTCCTTCTGTTTTGTGGTGCATATAGCCATAAAGCTGTGGTGCTTTGGTATTCTGTATACTGCCCATTTCTATGAACTCTGCCAATGTGTACTGACTAGTGTTGATTTTTAAAAAGTAAGTATAATTCACACAGGCTCAAAAGAAATGAAAATTTAGTTTTGTTTAAATTTTTTTTTAACTTTTATTTTTTTACTTTTATTTTTATTTCCTTTCACTGGTGAGAACACAAACTCTCGCTTTTTAGATTTGTCCTTGATCTGAAATAAGTCATGTTACACTGAAACTACTTGGCTGCTCTTGGTGTTTCAAAAATGATAATGGGCCTGATTCTGCTCTCAACTGGTTTTACACAATGTAATACTGTTGACTTTAACTGAGATTATTATTAAATTTAACATTTGTATTGAAGTAGCAACTAGGAGGCCCCGTCACAGACCAGGACTTCGTTATGCTAGGTGCTGTGCAAACAGAACAAAAAGGTCAGTCCATTTCCCAAAGAACTTATAATATACAAGCCAATGAGTAGATCCAGACACAGGGGAGCACAAGGAATCAATGAGATAATATTGTTCAGCATGACAGACAGTGGTCACAGCTAGAGATGGTAAAAAAAATTTTTTTTGATTGAACAGTTTTTCATCAGAAAATGCTGTCTCATTGAAATCTCGATGTTTTGTGGGAACATGGAGATTTTGATGGAAAAACTTCAAAGTGTTTCATTTTGATTAGGCCATTTTGACTTTTATATTTGCATTATAACATTAAGAGTATTATAATGTATC
Organism: Emydura macquarii macquarii; assembly: GCF_026122565.2. Taxonomy (NCBI): domain Eukaryota; kingdom Metazoa; phylum Chordata; order Testudines; family Chelidae; genus Emydura; species Emydura macquarii. Next base: position 8,094,777 of record NW_027132342.1, on the reverse strand, counting down.
TAAATAATAGTTGTCAATATTTCTGAAACAAAATATTTCAGAATACTTCATTCCAACAACACCCTAGCCAAAAAACTTGAGATGAACTTTTCACTCTTAATTGCGACAAAAACAAATTTTGAAAATTTTTGTGGAATGGAAATTCTGTTTTCCTGCACATTTAGTCATGGCACACCAGCTGCCTACCCATCATCAGGTTTTTTGTAGGTATCAGACTAAAGAAGAGTTTTAAGGAGGGATCTGAACAAAACACATTAAGAGCCACTTTAAGAATCAAAGTACCTAATTCAAACCTTCCAGGGAGTGGGCTAATTGTTTTGATTGTGATTTGTTGGACATATATTAAAGAGATTGACCAAAGCTAATTACAGGAGTATTATTTCATATAAATGTCATGGTTTCACAGGAATAACTGAAAAACATACATAAAAGGAGCAAAACAATGAAACTCTGGTTAAAATTACCAGCCTAAGGCAAGTCTGCTGGAACACTGTTACAAAAGAAACGTTTATACTATCATATGCATTTTAATGTTCACAACGGTAGGAGATTTTACCCTGAGATCCTGGCTACATTCCAGCTCTATTAATTATATTTTTGCCTATGTATGTTTCCCCTGTCAGTTCTTTTGGATACAGGAATCTTCACTTCCTATCCTAAACCTTCCTATACCTTTTGCTCTGTCCTATTAAACAGCTGTTGTGTTTTACCCCCCTCCTCCCCCATACTAATGTGATGTCAGTGATGAAGTGATCATTTTAATAGCCTTAATATATTATTTGTTAAATACTGATATTAACATGAGCAAGAAGTCCCAGTCAAGATCAGGATCCTATTATACTAGGAAAACACAGAAGCAGACAGTTCCTTCCTCAGAAAGCTTACAATTCAAGACACATATAATAGTTTACAGTTCAATACGCATATAATTTATTGTCACCCTTCCGCTAAGCAGTAGGAGATGTTGGCACCCTGCAGGTCAGCTTCCCAGTGGAGGAGAAATCAGTGAAGTGAAATTGGTAGCTTGTTTTATTTACAGCATACACACTAGTCCTGGGACGGATATGACCACAAACAGCACAGAGATAATCTCTTCATTCAGAGATCTCAGCCCCAAACATCAGTGTCCAGTTCCCTTCCTCCATTACTACACCAAAGATCCACAACTAATAGTATTGGAAGTGATAAAGGAGTGTATGGATAAGGCAGATTGAGAGGTGGAGGGCAGAGGTGCAGTGTGGAGTTGGGGGGGGGGGGGGTGTTCAGTAGTTGTGGTGATAGGTAAGGTGTGTGCCTGTGGGTGGAGGAGTAGAGGGTTTGTATAAAATAGGTGGCTTAACCTTGCTTGTGTGGGTCTGTGTCAGCTATATTATATACATAACAACCCCAACTGCTTCACAACAGAGAGTTTTTTTTCCTGTATTAATATAAATAAGTCTTATCTGCTTACATAGCTCCAAGCTATGCTGATGAGCTACAGATCTACTCCTCCACCTCCATCCCGTGTCCTTCTATTCAATCCTGCATGCTGGTCTGTTCCCCTGACATCTTCTCTTGCATATCTTGTCATCACCTTAACTGAACATAGCCATAAACTGCCGATCTTCCCTTCCAAACCTTTTGCACTTCCTCCTTCTCTACCATTTCTGACAACACCATCTTCAATGCTGCTCAACCTCAGAACCTGAGAATTTTCTGATTCCTTCCTTTCCCTTTCCCCCTCATATCCAAATTCGGCTGCAGCTTTCTGCTCAACGGCGCTAAGATCCAGCCTTTTTCTTTTCATCTCCACAGCCAAGTTCCTGTCAGGCACTTTTTTTCCAATAAACTGTTCAGTCATTCTCTCTAGCCTCCCAAACAGCCACACTGCTCCAGCCATAGGTATAACCACAGAAAAAAATTGGGGCGTACAAGAAAACAAGCTGAAGAATTTTGTTCAAATAGAAAAGACAAAATTGAGATTGAGGCAGGTTAGCCAGGTAGGGCTGGCCCTAAGCAAACTTTTAGCCTCACCCCAATGGCACATTCCATCCCATCCTTTTCAAAACAAATTTGGAACACTATTTATTGCATCGTTTTACATGTACATTTCTATTAAGGAAACACTTTTTTGGTGGGCTTCCTTCCTGCATTTCACTTCATTTTATTTTTCCTTTCCTCTGCTCTATATATTTTGTTTGTAGCATGGTTGTAGCCATGTTGGTCCCAGGATATGAGGCAAGACAAGGTGAGGTAATATCTTCTACTGGACCAACTTGGTCGGTGGAAGGGACAAGATTTCAAGCTATACAGAACTCTTCTTCAGGTCTGGGGAAGGAAATTAGTGTGTGTCTGAGCTAAAAACAAGTTGAGACAGATTAAGCATTAGGGGTAATAGATTAAGCATTAGGGGTAATGCATACTGTAGGAGGCCACTTGAAAAGAAGTGAGTAACTGAGGGATAGACTTTCACATTAAGGATTTGAAGTGTGCAGTTAAGTGCAGCAGGTAGTGAGGGGCGGGAAGGGGAGAAATTGTTGTAGTGAGCCATGAAACCAGTATTCCTAGTGACTCGAGGCAGGTCTACACTACAAACTTGCATCAGCACAGCTGCAGTGCTTCTGGTGAAGATGCTCTAAGCCATCGGTTCCCAGCCTTTTCGAGTGCCTGGACCCCTTTTCAACCTCCAAACATTTCCAGGGAGAGAGGGAAGTGTGTATATTGTAACTTACCAGCCTGAAATTCCAATTCTTGCCACAGCTTGGGGTCCTCCTCTGGCGCCTTGGGGATTGCTTCCTCAACTAGGTCTGCCAGGTAAAGGTGGCAAATAATACACTCCTCTTTCTCTGCGTCTCCTGAGGCTTCCTCCAGGATTTCTTTCAAGGTCCCTGCTGTCTCCTTGCCCTGCCCCTCATTGGTGTCCTATCATACAATGAGACCAGTGGGGTTGAGGGGAGTCATGAGTCACTTCAGATGCTGTACTTGCAGTCCTGAAGAGCACCTGGTCCAACTCATTGTAGCATGAGCATGTGCTAGATCCTCCTGTACAGGGAGCCTGAGGTGTTTTATGTGCTCCCAGCACTAATATGGAGTCTGGTGAATACTCATCTCATCCAGCTTCTGTGAGATCTCCCAGTAGAGGTGTATGCTCCTACCACTCTAGGCAAAATCACAGAGAATTGTTTATCCTGACCACACTGATCTGCATGCAAGTATGCTCCAGAGACCAGGTGGCAGATCTTGGAATATGATCTATGATCACCAGTGCTGGTCAATAGTATTCACAGGAGAATGGATCTTAAGAGCTCAGTGCAGGTCGCTATTACCACTGGCACGGGGGATCAGGGACCTTTATATCTTTGGGTAAGGGTCAATGCATTGTGGGAATGGCCCTGGAGGACTATCAATACCCATGGCCTGGTACATACCTCTTGCCCTCATCCATATAGCACTGTATAATGGGTATGGAGCCATGACACGGTAGTGTCATGTACATACCCCACATCCCTCATGTGTGCTAGCTTTCCTGCACTACAATGTCCTCCAGGAACTTGCTTCAGGTATGGACAATGTGGGTTTGTGGCACAACACACATGTAACCATGTACAGTCACAAGTGTAGGTGCAGCCTTAGAGGCGCTCGGTGCCCTAGTGGCAGAGTCAGTACCGATGAAGCATGGAGCCTCAGCTGTACCCAGATCAGGACATGAGGTCTCCAATACTGTCTTATGCAGAAGACACTTAAAGGCTTTATTTAAGTGAACTCTTGGAGAATGAGTCCTCTTTTCAGGAGTCTTCCCTGACTCCTCTAAAGATCTCTTCCAATTAGGTCTGGGCAAGCATGCAGATGCTGGGGGGGCACTATGTTTACTGAAAGATTACTGTCCAGACAATGTCTCCTGGCCTGGATCCTAGGCTGGATGGAGAGAACACTCCATCATTAAGAAGTTGTTTTATCTCCCTATTCTTCCTACCTCTGCTTTTAAATGCTGAGCAGATGCTACATTTTTGAGGGATATGCATTTTCCCCAAGCAGTGGATATGTAAGCGGACACACTAAATGCTCCATCTCAGGACAAGGCAGTTGACAAGGGTGGTTCGCTCCCAGTCCTGTATAGCCATGTACAGGGCACAAGATAGTGTAGGGTCACACATGGGCCATACTGGCACTACCACTACACATCTCCTATCAAAGGCACATGTGCATCTGAAGTGGAACACCCAAATGAGACGACTTGAAGAAGAACAGCAATTTACTGCGCAGAAAACCAGGGCACAAATCTACAGTGCACCAGTTTGCAATGCAGTAACATCATATGTGGACACTACTACAGTGCACTGAAAGTCCTGGAATGTCACTTGGCATTCTACACGTTCAAGAAGTACTGTAATATGCTAAACAGCATATTCAGTAATATGTTAAACTGCATTCTGCTAAATATGCATTTCACTGCATTGTAGCAGTGCCCACTAGAGGAGCAAGTTGGTGCGCTGTAGATTCATGCCCTTGCTTGCCATGCAGTATTTTGCCATAATGATAAGCTGTGGGTGTTTTTGACAATTTTATCCTATATCACAAGTTTCAAAATAAAATGAAGTGAGTAATTTTAACAAACTACATCATTTTATGTTCAAACTCTATGATCTTGTGATAAATATTAACAGCCTAATAAAGTTAGGAAAGGAAACATCACAGTGGATAAGAAAACCATGTGTCGTATACTAGATCTCTTTTCAGGTGAATCTCACACACACACAGAGCCATAGGAACCAATCCATAAACAGTTACACACATGCCCAGCTTTATGCATATGTGTGGTCTCAATGTAATCAAGTGTTTGCAGGATGGAGTCCTTATTCCTCTGCATCTTACATTTTCATATAGCTGGGTAGCCTATAATGTGGTAGTTTTGTAACGGCAGAACTCATGTGGCACCATAACCCCCTCACTTGCATGATTTTAAATACTGTTTACTAGGAGCCTGACAGGCATTTATTCCTGTTTTTTAAACAATGCTGAGTGAAAAGGGTGCAATGAAAACACTGCTTGCCAAATACAATCGAAGAAACTCTCCTTTCAATTTTAGGTCAGTACACACATACAATGCTTGCTGGGGCGTGAGAAGATGTTTATCTAATTATAGGATCTGGAAATGTCCAGATATCAGAATTAATGTGCTTGCTTACTCTGAAAGTTTATCAATATAAATGTTTTCAATAAATTTGGTGGCGGTCCAAAAAAATTCTATCTATACTTTTCTGATACCTGCTGAGAAAGAGCGAGAGAGAACTTTACACAAAGACACCTTATCCACTTTTTAGCTATATCAAACAACACAATCATATCTCCTCCCTCCTCAAACTCCTCCGCTGGCTTCCCGCCCTCTTCAGAATTCAAGTCAAAATTACCCTCATTTTTAAAACCTCACATGTTCCTGCTCCTATAGAACAGAAGATCAATGGACTATCAGCATGCAAAGGAGAGCAGGATTTGGCCCTTTCTCTCTTCACTCCATTCCCATTGCTTTTGCTTCAGCAGTTGCCTCCTCTGGCTCATTCAACAATTTTACTACTGTGTGGGTGCAAGAACCTCCTTCTCTGCAATTCCTGGCATCTGGGATGATCTTTGTGTGTTTCATCATCATATCTCAATCTTTTAAAATCTAATCTGGAAACAAGCTCCATCCCCTCTTCCCCGCCCCCACCCGCCCTCTTGTTTCTATCCTTTAGGCTGCTATTCAGGAAAACGTTTAAGCACATGCTAATTTTAAACATGCTGAAAGTGAAAGTATGTGCTTAAATGCTTTTCTGAATGGGGGCCTCTATTTCCATTTTTATTTTGTAAGTGTACTAGGTGGGGAAGAATACTCTTGGAGCTGCAGGACAGAGCCTGGAGCCAGAAAGCTGGGTTCTATTCTCTGCTCTGCCACAGACTACCATAGTGAAGCTGCCCACATCAGTGTCTCAGTTTCCCCATCTATAAAATGGGAACAATGCATTTTTTTCTATTGTACCTATTATTAAATCCATGTAATATTTTCAGCTATACCAGTGTAAATCCAAAGTAACTCCAGTGTAACTGACAGTAGAAGCTGGTACCCTCAGGTTTAAAGCACTATTACAAATACAAAATATTATGTAACTCTGTTTATGTTTTTGTATATTAAAAGTATGAAGAGAATAGAGTCAATTTCAGTAGAACATATGCTATACACTTACTATTAGATTGGACTACCTTATCATTTTCTAACCTTGGTAAATAACATTTACTTCAAGTAAGTAAATCAAGTCTGTCAGCAGAGGAAAGTTGACACAGAGTAAGCTATGTTTATATAAACATCGTGCTATGCTATGTGAACGTTAATTATAAATAGTCAGGAGAAGCCCTGCCCTGATACTGGTGTCAGTCTAACAGTACACAGGACAGCCCTTTTGTATTTGGAGTTGGAGCTAGACATGTGTCTATATACTTATCTATACAGGATGCTGCATTTATATCTCACGCTAGCAAAACTAAGAAATGAAAAATCCCATGTTTTCCTACCAAGCAGACAGACTATAAAATTCTTCTTGCATAACATGTATGTGGAACTGAATGCTACACTAGTTTGTTACACTGGTTCCAAAAAATCTGAAGTTGTTATATGGCCTTCTGAGATTCAAATACTCAAACAAAAATGGGCATGGCCCTCAAATTAAATATTCATTATGAAGACAGACAGACAGACAGACACCCACAATCATTAGCTACACTAAGACAGTCAAAACTTTCCTAAACATCAATTCCATAAATATTCCACTTTGAAATGGAGTGTAATATAAGGAAATTAAACAAACAATAGATATCATAATTGGAGCACTAAGAATACTCATTTGTGATATAAACCTAATATTTTTATCCCCTTTGATGCTGGAGTAGATTCACAGAAGTTAGTGATGAAAAGATCTTATTAGATTATCAAGAACATGATTCATAATCCATTGAAATCAATGGAGAAATGTCCATTAAAATTCAATACATTTATAATCCTTTTTTCCAGTCAAAGTTTAGATATCTGGAGTGACGGGGCTTCCGTTGCTCCATATGTAAATATATTTAACCAACTGATGTGTGTATGCATAAATATAATTTATTTCCCTTTAGGACACAGTAGCGATCTGGAAATGATTGTAGTGGAGTCTCCCACTGTCTGGAGCACTGAGTAAGGATCATCTGTTAGGAGCAGGTGGGTATGTTCCATATGATTAATTTTCTTTAATTACAGGATACAGATCCTGCATGTCATGTTCCCTGAGGGCTTCAGTTAAAGCATCAACCTCACTATCACTTTAGTGTGGAATTTCACACTCTCCTTTAGACCAGCTCCACGATGAATGGGCTTCTATGCAGTTTCTTATGGGACCTTTGACAGCACCCTGAGGTCCATCACTAGGATCGAGACTGATTATTGACACCCTTATCTATTCCATTGTTCTGCCTAGGGGAAAAAATAACCTCTGGTTCCATAGTATAGTAGGGAAAACAACATTGTAGCACTGGTACGGTACACCAACATAGCTCCTCTCCAACTTCACTCCTCCTTTCCTCTCTCATACTCATTAAGATCTATTAAACCTCTTCTGGTGCTAATATACCTCTAAGTAATTGTTCCTATTAGTACTTGGGACATTTATTATTGAAAATAAAAGTCACCCAGCCGACTGTCTGTGAATGATACAGAACTGCAAATATAGAAGAGATATGAATTCACACTATTTGAAAATACTTTTCTTGTTGAATTCACCCCACTCTAGTTTGGTAGCTTATTTTGCTGAAACTCAGTTGCTACTGTGAGGAGTTCCTCCTGCCCTCCTCGCATGGATGTTTATAGGAAAAAATCTGAGATTTTGAGCAGCCATTTGTATTTACTCAACTGATTGCAATTTCTTTGGTAGTGGGCACTGTGGATTCTTGGCATGAAACCCTCTTACTCATTTGATGTGGTTGAAATTACTCACTGGAATCTTCCATTAGGTGCTGTGCCATCTTTCTTCAAAGCACCGTTTGTCATTGGGCGGTATTCCTTGTCAAGCACAATATGCAAACCTACTTCACCTCTTGCTCAACTTTTTCTTTTATTTTCTTTCCATAACACTTTGTCTCCATTTTATTCTGGCTCCTGTGGACAAAATGAGTTCCATTTGCTAAGGGCCAAATGAGATTTCAGATTTTTCTAATACTTGTGTCCCCCATTATGTTTTGAGCAGGTTCTGAACCATTTGGTAGAGGTAATAAAGATATCAGCTGGAATACAGTGCCTTCTCTCAAGGCCTTGTGAGAAGCAGACATAGATAATGAAGATCTAAACAATCTCAGAAACCACAAGCCAAATAAGAACCCAAGGTTTTGGTTTTTTAGAATTTGTTTTGCTGGGGTGGAGGGGAGGGGCCTATCAAGCCTCAGCACAGCTGGTACTGGTGTGGTACAAACCCTGTGGTTTCAAGATATCCCCATGCCCATCAGAATAAGACAGCTAGAGACAAAGGGAGACTCCTAATTTTCAAATACACCTTATTATGGTAGTCTGAATATGTACAACCTCTCTCCTTAAAGGCTCAGTAAGATTTAAAGTGCAATTCATAGAACCTTACTATTCCTAGACATCAAGGTGATGGGTGCATTACAAATGTAGGCAGTCACCATCGACTTCCAGATGGCTTCAGCTACTTCCGTTCTTCTGCTCAAGGTGCCTCTGAGCTGTGCCACAGCTTTCCTTTGTCTCTACAACCAAACGGATGGCACTGGCATTCCCAAGGATCATTAGTTCTGCCCTTTCTCTTCCCCCTCCTGAATTGAGCTAAATGATTCCTTACAAACTTACATTTTGTGGCCTGAGGGGGTGTGTGAAAGCACTGTACAGCCTCAGGCCCTCCCCTTTTGTGCAAGCAGTTCCATGTTTTTCTCAAGCTCTATCTTATCCTAAAAATAATCAGATTTGGGAGTGCTAATTTTAATCCTTTCCATTAGTACTGAAACAAAATGCTGCCTATGAAACCACTGCCAGAACATATTACTACTTGGTATATGAATCACCCTTATTTCCCCCATTCTGGGCTGCAGACATATTAACTCAGACCAGACAACAAAAGCAGGAGGTGCAGGTTGAGCTGCCAGGCTGTAGTAAAGCACAGGTGAAAGTTTGCATTATGGGATTCACACAGATCAGTGTGTGACTCACCAATGCTGAGTAACAGATGGAAGTGTATTTTACAGGTTGTAAGCAATAAATAAAATAAATAAATAAAAATAAAATCACTTCCTTAAAAGAAAAAAATAAAAAGCATTTGATCACATTCCTTGCTTCATTTTTTAGTTTTATTTTCATTTATTATCAATATGTAAATGTTGACATTTTAATAGACATGCTGAGCTAAACAAGGGGAAAACAAAATGTGTGTAAGCCATACTTTCCACCTCCATAAGAGTTAAAGTTCTTCACATGCAGAACTGTTTCTTTAAATAGCTGTTTTGACACCAGTACACACTTTAATATAAAGGTGCTGGCACATTAACACACTACAGTAAGCAGCATGAATGAAAAAAATGCCACACTAAGACAACCTTTTAAACAAAAAAAATCTGGAATTCCAGCAGTGAAAACTTCCTCATAGTGAAACACAAAGAGCACAAAACCAAGTATTTGAAGACAGTGTAACGCCGTAGTAACCAAGCAAAGAGAACTTCTGAATGGTTAAGAAATATTGAACTTGAGTTTACTTCTGGCAAGTTGACTGCTGACACAGCACAGATGCTAGAGCCACTGTGGTACAGATGTTAAAGTGTAAATCCAGGGTTTGGGATACTATGCCACTTAATCCATTTCTACCATATTGGACTACTATACTAACTATAGCAATAAATTAAGCCTCAGAATTCCTTTGAGATTGGGAAGTTTTCTCCATTTTACAGATGAAAAAAAGGAGGGTTAGATCCAAGGGTTCAATAATTTTGGGTACCTCACTTTCCAGTGAGGTACAACTGGAGACGTAAGCATGTTTTTTTAGATGTGATGATCACAGGTCCCATGACTTCAATTGCAGTTGGTGTCTAACATCTATTTTTAAAAAGAGACAGGCCCTCCCGGTCTCATAGTCAGCACCCAAAATTAGTACATATTTGTGAAAGACTGGTCTCCAGTAATTTACCAAGACACCAGAAGCCTCTGGCATAGCTAGGACCACACCATAGGACCCACTTTTATATGAAGTAATAGACCATCTTTCTTTTCTTCCTTGTATCTAGCTATTGCAGGAGTCTCACAAAAGTCAGTAAAGTTTGCCATATAAGTTTGATTCAATCCTAAATTTCCATTTTAGCAACAACTACAAGTACTTACTGCTTTGTATTTAATTATATGGTGAAAGTTCTCTTTAGAACAGCAGACTGTTACAGCTGTAAGTGTACAAGGTGTATCCTATGACCTGCTCCACTCTTCCTTTTATAGCACAAGTTAATGGGTGTAGGTCTCCTTGAATGCATTGCCAATGGTAGGTTGCCAAAGGACAAAGTTCAAATTGTTTCAGACCATCTGAACACAATAGAAGCATAATAATTCCACGTACATTAGGGAAATTTTGACCAGTACCTAGAGACAGTTTGAATCAGGTAAATGAGAAGATTATATACACACAGACTCCAAGAAAAGCCAGTCCATTTTTAACAATGTGGCCGAAGTAAAATTTATAGACTGCTACTACTTACTGCTGTATACTTACGCCACAAAGATCAAATATTGGTTCACCCATCCTAAAAGCTTATGGTGTTTGAATTTAGCTCCATTTTTCTGTTTTTAAATCACACTATATTAGGGGCACAAGTTTTTGCAGTATGGAAGAACTGAATACCTCAGGGACTATTCCTTTCATATTTACACTCATACAACATCCATGCAGTGGTTACAGCAACTGCTTACACAGAAGAGCAATATTAGGAAAGAAGTTAGCATCAACTCTTCCATTGCTGGTTTCCATACTTACTTTTATTTTTTCTCCAACTCCTCTGATGCTACTGAGGGAGGAGCTGCTGGCTGTGGTTGCGTCTGCTTTTACAGGCACACTCTTTGCTATGAGAAATCTGGTATGTGTAGAAAGAGCCGGAAGTAGAGAAGTAGAGCTAATCCCATATGACCTGCTAGTAGCCTGCAGGGAACCAGCAAGTACATCAAGAACCACTACTAGTCCATAGATCCATTTGTGAACCACAAATCTGACAGACACCTGATCTTAGCATTACCTTTCTTTTTAAGTATTAACAAGATGCAGTTGGCAGGGAAACTGTATACCAGCTCACAGACAAAAGAAAAAATACAGTCAAGTAATAAGCTTGCCAAGTATCACAGAAGAAATGGTAATGAAACAGTATAGATAGCAGTGCAGGAGGAGAGCAATGAAACGACCTCAAAATGCACAGCACTTTGCTCATAGAGCTCTGTGCAGTGAAGCAGTATTTCCTGTAAAAGCATCACACTACAATAAGACACCCTAACCTTAAAAATTTAGAGAAGCAGGTTACCAAAACTATGCTGAGAAAGAAGTCTCTCTTATTCCCCAGTAGGAATATACAAATTTACACTGTGAAGATGACAACCCGTCAGATATGGATAAGAAAAGCGAAACTTTAAAAAAAAATTAGTATTTTGAAATAAAGGAAATACATTAAATGTGTAGTGCTGGATGAACATAAACACCAATTCTTAGTTTATAAATGCTTCCCATACCAACTTGAGATTATATTACAAGATTTTTAGGCTTTGACAAGCGACATGCTTTTACCATAATCAGTGCACTCAAGATATTTACACAACAGTAAGGCTCAATATTACTGTGTTTGATATAGAACTTTGTTTTCAAAAAATATGTTTTTATTCACAATCTAATAGTTCACTTTTGCAGCAGAATGCTGCCCTCTGCTGCTATGAATCTGGAATGGGTTGACTATGAGTTCCACTTCTGGTCTTTAGCTGTGATTGAGCAATATCTGCTAGAGCACTCTGTATCTTTTCTAGTAGCATATCTCCACGATAAACCACCTCTTCCAGACGAGCAGCTGCTTCATGGTTCTCCTCCTCTAACCGATACAGACTAGCAGCCTTTAAATACAAAAGAAAAGTTAGGGCAGTGGTTCTCAACCAAGGGTACACGTACCCTGGGGGTATGCAGAAGTCCTCCAGAAGGTAAATCAACTCATCTAGATATTTGTCGTTTTACAAGAGGCTACATAAAAAGCACTAGTGAAGTCAGTATAAACTAAAATTTCACAGACAATGACTGGTTTATACTGCTCTATATATTATACACTGAAATGTAAGTACAATATTTATATTCCAATTGATTTATTTTTATAATTATATGGTAAAAATGAGCAAGTAAGACATTTTTCAATAATAGCGTGCTGTGACAGTTTTGTATTTTTGTCTGATTTTGTAAGCAAGTAGTTTTTAAGTGAAGTGAAACTTTGGGGAACACCAGACAAAATCAGACTTCTGAAAGGGGAACAGTAGCCTGGAAAGGTTGAGAGCCACTGAGTTAGGGGATCTTGAACGTTACATAAGGTAAAGTTCTGCCCAAAGGGATGGGTGGAGGAGTTGTCGATGCACCTCATGAAGCATAGTAAAAACCCCATCTTTAGCTTCTATATCAATCATGTTTGTTGGAGTCCAGGAATATCATTTATCCATTATAAGTGTGTCACCTAAAAATGTATTCCTTGCCTAGATATCAAATTGGTCAACAAAAATAGATGTTTTTATGTCTCAGATTGCCAATTTCAGATGAGCTCAGCTATAGCTTTCTGAACAAAAAAAATCAGGACCCTTCTCCCTATTCAAGAGAGATGAGTAAAGTATAAGACTTTCAGATCTCAGTGTTAGCTAACCGTTTGCACCACATTCTCCAACAAGCTCATCTTTGGAACTGCACAACCAGTGCCTCCAGTGAGGGCCATTAGACATATACATGTGGGGTACAATGGGAATTAGAATCCAATTATTTGTTCAATTATCTAACTGTAAATTGTACGACATGTGACTATAGCTAAACTATGGGCATTTATACTAAAGACATGGCAATGGACTATCTATCTGACCAGAAAAGTGAAAAAAGGTAGTGTCTTGGGAGAACAAATGTGGCAGCCCCGTCTATACATTTAGGATAAATTTATGAAAACAGGTTTCAGGTCCAGCTACATTTTAAGTTACGAATTAGTGTCAATAAATTGAGTCTTTTTATATTGCACCTTTAGAACCTGCACAGTTTTAAACATTCAGCCAATTTCATCTATCCCTATAATGTAGAACTGTAAGGATTGATTGAGACATTTATTTGCAACAACACTTCAATTTAAGAATGGAAGTAAAGAATAAACAAAAAGCTGTATCCATTTGGAAGTGGAACCAGAGGCTAATCTGATCAGCAGGACTAAACACCTACTCTTGCAGAAGGAGGCCATGAAACCTCTAATGACGACAGGCACTAGTCAAGGCTTTTGCTGAAAATGGAAACGCAGTGGCCCCTAAAAAAATCAGACACAGGCACTGGTGCAATTCCTGCTCAGAGGAAAGCATGCCATCTACTGGATCACCAAAACCAGTTTCTGTAGTGCCTTGGCTTTCCAACACAAGTGTCATTAGGGTCAAACATGGTTCAGCTATGAAACATGACATTATCATCTGTGGTATGTCTGTACATAAGACTAAAAGCCTATTCAGATTATTTATATAGACTGAAATTACACTGATAGTTACATTAAAAACTCAGACCACGTAAGTAACATGTTTAGTCACGATTATAACTAGAGAGCTAGGAGAATCTCATACTTATATAAAGTGGGTTTTAAAAAAAAAAAATTCAGAAGTTAGGGCTGAGAAGGGCAAGGGCAAAGGGCAAGATAGGTGGATCACCAAGCAAGATTTTTTAGAAAGAGATGAGTATTGGAGCAAACTGTTTTGGTAGGTAGGACTGATTTCTGGAGAGACCCTAGCAGGAGTCGTGCACCTTTCTGAGGGAGAAAAGTTTGGGGCAGCAAGCTTGCTCTGCTGACATGCAGGAAGGTTTCCTGGTTGAGCCAAGAAGTGGAAAGAACTTTAACATTTCAGAAATGCTGAAAGTCCTTTAGAAATGAGCGGCTGACACACAAAGCAGTTGTACCATGTCAGATACAGTAGTTTAAGTGAAACTCGCTCGTGACATGACATGTTGGCTCTTACACAGACTGGATGAAAACTGCTTTGACTGCCAGAAAACTTACAAGTTTCTTTTAATAAGAGAAAAAAGTATATTAAAACAGTTGTATGTTTAAATATTAACAGCTGAAAAAACACATGGCTCTCAAAAGTAGTTTTAGATAGTGGTGGAGGGGCTAGTTTCTTTAGGAGCCCTGTGAACTGAAAGATGAATTTAACATAGCTCAGAATTCCAAGGTTTAAGTCTTCCCACCCTGCTTCAAGTTTTAAGTTAGGCTTTGTAATATTTCTAGTAATGAAGCTGTTGATTACAGGTACTTTTTTTTAGGGGGAAGGGGGGGGGGGGGAAAACCACTCAGGCCCATTTTTAAAAAAAGTTTAAGATTACATCCTTTACACCATCTGCTACTTTGGGCTGTGATATTCAGAGGGGCCTAAAAAAGCAGGGATTTTTTTGCTGTGTTTCAAATATTTTCGATTTTAGTGATATTCTTTAGGGCTGTCAATTAATCGCAGTTAATGCCTGTAATTAACTGAAAACACAATTAATGCATTAATTTTTAAAATGTGTTAATTGCAGACCTCTGGGTGGGGAGGGAGGCATCAGTTGCAGAGGAACCTGACTGTGTCCAGTCAGGTGCAGTAACCCAAAGCCACCACCGGAGGATGTGATGAGAAGAGGACAGAGGAAAAAATTACTCTCCTCCCCGCTCCCCTGCCATGCTCCATTGCTCCTGGCCAGACACTCGCTCAGGCAGTACCCCCTAGTGAACAGACCTGAAAAGCTTTTGTTTCTTTTGTACAGTGCAAATATTTGTAATAAAAAATATAAAGTGAGCACCATACGCTTTGTATTATATTGTAATTGAAATCAATATTTTTGAAAATGTAGAAAACATCCAAAAATATTTTTTAAAATGGTATTCTATTATTGTTTAATAGCATGATTAATTGTTTTAATTGCACAATTAATTTTTTTAATTGCTTGACAGCAATATTCTTACCTGCAAAGCTGCCGTTGATTCTTCACTAGGTAGTGAATCTATTAGTACATCAATATCCTTAGCAGTTCGTGCAATCAATGCTGCAAATAACTGAGCATATTCTATTAAAAAAATCAGATCAGACAATTACATTATAATTTAGTTTACCTTTTCAGAGGACAGCTGTGATAAATTTAAGGCACAAATGACTTAGAATTTTACTCTTGAATTCCAGAAGACTTGCACTGATTTCTAACTCCAATGTATTCAAAAATTCTTTCCTGTACTAAAAACAATGGTGTTACCTTCCATATTAAGAATTCAACAGTTACAGTTTAATGGTAAAAGACTATTTAATTTAGGATTTAGAATCAAACAAACGAATGGCATTGTAATAGCAGTCTCTTTACAAAATATGAAGAGGCAGACAGCTCGTAAACCGGATACTCCATTCTAGCAGCCTGTTAAACATTCCAGTTATAACAGGGGTTCTCAAACTTTTTTTTCTGGGTCCCCCTTTGAAAATATTTCAGGCTGTGATGACCATCCCCAAAAAACCGAAGACCCCTCCCATGCCATGCCACTGCCCCCGCCATGCCATACCACCCTTACTGCTGCGCTGCTGCTGCTGGGGGAAGCACTGCCTTCAGAACACCCAGCCAGCAGCCGCTGCTCTCCAACCACCCAGCTCTGAAGGGCTCTGGTTATCAGCCATGCCTAAGGCTGACAGCCCCAGCATGCATAGGGGCTGCCACCTCACAACCCGCCCTCCCTTCCCCACCCATAACAACCACGTGACCCCTTGAGGGGTCCCAACCCCCCAGCTTGAGAATCCCTGAGTTATAATATGTTACACATTCTGGAGCATCGAGATACTATCTTTAAGATCTCTCTCCTTGAATTTGGCCGTAGTGCTTGTTTTAAAAAAGGAGCAGGGATTAGATTATGATAATGCGAATAAATCTGAAATTTATTAAATGTTTACACCAAGCTGGTAACACACATAGGGAAGAAGGATTTTTTTATACGTCTGCTCAAAAGGTTTACCACTACAACAATTAATTTTACCACTTAAACTTAAATGCTTTTTCTTTGTTAAATTACAAATTCACCTGAGAGGCTTAGTTATCACTTTGTTAGTGACAGGATTTTTATTTAACTTCCAAATAACAAAAATGTGTGGAGTACTTTCAAAGGGATATTGCTTTTAAAGTCAATTCTGGATGAAAGTGTTTTAAATCATGTTACAAGTAAAATTCCAGGTTATTATAGTTGAAAGGTTAAGAGGAAGAGCTATATTTTCTCATCTTACTTTGACATTTGCTACATGGGAGAGAAAATTTAAAGATAGGAAACTCAGGGATAGGTGTAGTAAACTTAAATTGTCATTTTGAAAGAGTCATGTTTGAAAATGTTTACTTAAATGTGTACGGTGCCCTCACCATATATCACCTTCATATAGAAATATTCATGTTCTACAGATTGTACTTAAGCTTTCAAAGATATCACTATCTGACGATAATAAACTTACAGGGAGGCTGATCGGGCAAGAAAACTTTGGCTTGTCTAGAACCCAGACTTTAACTTGAACAGTTACAATATGCTGAAATACAACTCGCCTTGTCTAGAGTTTAAGACTGTTAGATCAAGTCAACTTTCATGACCCAGTGCCTTTAAACCTTACTTTAAACAAAAACTTGGGCTAAATTATCACTTAGTAGATACCAGTACCTGGGATTGGACCAGCTGTCATTAGAAGAAGTGTAAGCTTTTTGCACCTTTAACTAGCTCCTCATGGCTGTCTCCAATATCAGATGGCAAGCCCATATAGGCCACTGTAGAACTGATTGAAAGTTTTCCTGAACTGCAGCAGAACATCATTTATGCACTATGCTTGTCTCAGTTGAGATTCCTGAGGTCAGACCTAATCTGATCCAAGACATGTAAAACTAAGGGACTAAAGAGTCATTTAAGCATAGAGATATGTCTTAACTAGAAAGAGCCATATGTAAAAATACTCAAAACAAAATTAGGGCCATCCTGAGCATATAAATAAATATTTTCTAAACATCACATATGCATATGACTGATCTTTCTTTCCAGCTTGCTTTGTTTTGTTTTGTTCCGCCCCAACATGAAGTACTTTAGATCATATATTTGCTTTAATTCTTGCCATTTTTCTAAAGATAATCTATAAAAAAAGTACAGATAGAAAAGAGTTTTTGGTAAACTAATAGGGATGTTAACTTTTATAATTGCAGACTAGGGGGTGTAGATATTATTTCAAAAACATTAAAAACAGTAATTTTATATACATACAAACACAAATATATACATGGTAGAACTTTATACTCAAACTAATGCAAAATTTGATAAGACTAGTACACACTTGATTTGGCATCTATAAATAGAAATTTCCTGCTCACTGAGTAAGAATCTCCTAACAGTGACCCTTATAAAATGACTTATGAATTATAAGATCTGTATAAAAAAGGCCCACAAGACAAATATTTCTGTTATCTTTGTCAGAAAAAATGTCAAATGTCTCAATCAATTCACTCCTCTACAGAATGCAGTTATACATAACATGACCTGAATCATGACAGCTGTACAACTTCCGAAGTAAGTAAATTACTTAATTCCAAATTGATATTACTTATTTTACCAGAGTAAAATCATGTTTAGTTAATGGAACACATAAAACTTACCTTCTGTAGGATTAGCTGGCTGGTCTTTGTTTATCGCTGTCTGAATGTTACTGAAAGAGGCAGGTGGGCCACATTGCTGCAATACCCCAATGGCATTACAAAACTGATCTGCAAGCTACAAACAACATGAAAGAGATTTAGACAATCATACTATCATTTCAGTCTGCTTTTACACTAAAGATAGTCAGTTTAAACTGTTTGCCCCATCAACCATTATACAGAGTAGCCACTTCAGTAAATGGAAAGAGTCAATAGTCTGTGGTGAAGATCCCAACCTGCCTTCTGTGTAGACAGATCTCTCTGCACAGAGCCCACTGACTGGACTAGGACCCTATGCCAATGCAAGTGTTCACCCCCACAGATCAACTGGCAGGATCAGGGACTAATTAAGATGCTATCATTAGCACACTCAAGTCCAGGACAAAAATGTGGCTCCTAAAACCTGGCCTATAGCTCCTCAGCTTGCTGCAGATATAAAATGTTTTCTCCCATTCCCTCACCTGCATGGACAGATGCTAGCCAGCCAGTTACTGAGCAGGGTGAAATTAAGTGGGCAAATGATTGTGATCAGAGAGGGAGCAGTGTCCTCTCGCAAGCACCTATGGGAGGGGCTCCCTGGGGCAGAGTGAAGAAACGGATGGTTTCTCACACAGGCAAGTCAAGACCCTTCTCACAAAGCTTTCAGCCTCAAAACAGCCATTTCAAGAGGGAGCCGGGTTGGCAGGGCTTCTCCTCTGGGAGCGGCTCCCTGGAGAAGCAGCCTCCCCCTCAGCAGCTCGAGATGGAGGAAAACCCATCCCCCTTCAGAACCCCAGGGTGGAACGGGCTGCCCTGGCCATCACGGACGCTGGCAACAGCGCCCAACTCCCCCGCGCGGGAAGGCGCGAGGGCCGGGCGGGTGAGACAGGCGAGCTCTGCGGTGAGGCGGCGCGAGCTCAGCGCGGGTTCCTCGCAAGGCGGCAGCGAGCGGTTTCCAGATCGACGGGGCTGAGCAGGCGGGCGCGTGCGCGCGGCCTCCCCTCGGGGCTGAGCGAGGGGAAGGGAAGCGCGAGACCAGCCGAGAACGCTTAAAAGCTCAACGGCCTCCCTGGTTTTTAACCGGCTCTACCGTCATCATCCCCCCCCCACCCTTCCGGGCAGCGCTGAGGTGATGGGGCGAGCCGGGGGAGGCAGACGCCGCAGGTTTGTCACCCCGCGCCCGTGGGGCCCAGAATTCCCCAACGCCACGAGGAAGGGCTCGGAGACGGCCTGGGAGATGCAGGGATCGAAGCTCACTTCCCCCCCCGCACGGCGGGAGACGTCTCGGCCTAGCCCCCATCCGAGCCGCCCCGGCTCCAGCCTCACCGAGTTCACCGCGTCCTGCAGCTGCGTTAGCCGATCCGCCATGATGCTCCGTTCTGCCGCTCCCCCTCACACACACAATGGTACACCCCTCCCACAACCCAACTCCAATCCCGCCTGCCCATTGGACAGAGCCTAAGCGAGGCCTGGGGCTGACAGCCAATGGGCGTGCCCAGGGCTGGAGCTGGACTGTTGGGCTTCAGGGGGTGAGGGGATAATGGGCGGGGTTTTGCGTGGTTCCCTTTCGGGTCCTTAAATCGGCTTCGGCTAAGACAAGAGGACGCCTCGGATGATGCGGGGCGCACGCCCCCTGCCGGCTGGGAGGAGACTCGGCAGCGGCCTGTGCCGCCCACTGGTGTGAAAGGCCAATGGCCGTGTCCAGACCCAACTGAAGTCAATGGAAAGAGTCCCATTGACTTCCAAGGGCGTTGGCTCAAGAGCCCTTTAGGAGCGGGGCATCCTTTAGGGCGACGGAGGGCGAGGTCTGAGCGAGTGTGCAATGGCAATGAATAGCATCATGTGATATAACTAGGGAGAGAAACAAACTGGATGTGGATTGTGTTAATCTGCTCCCCCTCCCACCCCATGAATCACCTTTTTCTTGACTGAGGTTTGCAGATATTTGCGGGTTTGGACACGAGTAAAGCCCCCAGCCAGATCCCAATCCTGTTAGTGACAAATGCAATGTTCCATGAGGCCCATCCTGCTGTCTTAGCAACAGCCTTGAGCTAGGAGGGAAGCAGAATAACTATCATCTAGGCACAGATTTGTCATTAATTTGCAGTGTTACCAACTCTCAAGCCCAGGCTCCAGCAGTCCAGAGAATACACCAGAATCTCAGCTTTATTTTATAAAAAAGTTTCTACAAACATCCATATAAAAGCTTGAAAACATGCCTGTAGGGTACACTAAAGACTCAGAAAACACAAGGCAAATAAAAATGCTGTATTCATTATCTTAAAAATAATCTCATGATTTTAAAGACAATCTCATGATTTTTGAATTCTTCAGATTGGCAAAACTACTTGAAAGCGCATTGTTGGTAAGCTCTCAGTCAACTAGGGCAAACATAATTGTGCAAGTAGGTACAGACTCTTAGGGCTTGTCTACACTAGAAAATTAGGTTGATTTAACTATGTCAGTCGAGTGTGAAAAATCCACACCCCTGAGCAGTGTAGTTAAGCCAACCTAAGTGCCCGTGTAGACAGGCCTACGTTGACAGAAGAATTCTTTCCTCAACCTAGCTACCACACCTCAGGGAGGTGGATTGCCTGTATAGACAGGAGAATCTCTCTCATCAATGTAGGTAGTGTCTACACTGAAGTGCTACGGCGGCACAGCTGTAGCATTTTAAGTATAGACAAGCCGTTGGAAGCTTGGGATGGAAGAGACATGTTAGGGTTTTCAGCCCATCTACTTGCCAATGTAAAATTGTCTCCTACTGTATACTACTTGTGTGTTTTCCAGTCTAGTTTCAGAGGTCTCATTTAATGTATTTTCCATCACTTCCCTTTGGAGATGATTCCACAGCCTAATAGTTTACTAAATAAGAAACTTTTCCTGATATTCAGCTTCTACTGTCTATCTTAATTGCTTCTCAGTACTCCCAGTTGTACTCCCTTGCATTATTGTAAACAATTCTTTACCAGCCTTGGAGTTTACTCCCTTCAAATATTTGTATACCGTTATCACAAATCCTCCTTAGGTGTCACTCAAGCAACATGGCTTCAGCATTTTTCCACGTAAATCATTCCCTCCAACTCCATTATCATTTTCCTCTTATCTGAACTCCCTTCAATTCAAACTATCAATATATTTCTGGTAATGAGGTGCACAGAACTGAACACAAATATCCTAGAGTCACACCAGATCCTTAGAGAGTTTTGATGCCTCTGAATGTTCAGTCTAAAACTACACTGACATGGATTGCTACCACACTGCCTTTTCTAACTTGTCTAATTTGCAGTCAGCCCTCATTAGCTAGTATATAAAAAAGTGCTGTATCTTAAATGCAAAGCTATTATTTCCAACTGAGACACAGGAGAAATGTTGCTTCTACAAATAATACTGAATGCCCCGCAGCCTCTGTGAGTAGAAAATTTTCTGAAATAACGCCCCCCGGTAATGTGTTCTAACGGCCTGAGCACAAGTCTGGGCCCCAGAAAGTCCTGATTCTGAATCCCGATGCTGACCCTTAGTCCCAGATCCTCAACTATATTTAGGCATCTAACTCTGATTAATTTCAATGGCACTTAAGCATCTAACTACCTTTGAGGATCTCGGCCTTACTCCCTCTGTGGCTTTAGGCAAATAATTTTGGGCCTGATCCAATGTCCACTGAAATCCTGTTGACTTCATTAGGCATCTGATTAGGCCCATAGACCCTGACCAACGTACAAAAGCACATGCTTAACTTTAAGCTTGTGAGCATCCTTAAATGTTTTGCTGGATCAGAGTCTTAATCTCTCTTCCTAAATTTCCCCTTCTGTGAAATGGCAGGGCCTAACTCACAGGGTGATTGTGATGATTAATTAGGTGGTATGTCTTATTAATACATTACCTGATTTGAAATGAATTTGGTTTAAAGTTAGGATGATTGAAGTTAGGATTCCTGTCCCGACTTTTGATCGTATTTGTATTATAGTTCATTTTTCAATAAAGGGAAAAAATACACAAGAAAAAGAAATCTTGGGTTTCACAATATAAAAAAGCTGCATTTATAATGTTTCAAAAGAATATGCTAGCCTGTTTTGATTTAAATTTTGATCTTTTTAAACACTATTACAATCTGATGAAAAGTATTACCTGGATTTTAAATAGCTTTTAAAATATCTATTACTTTCTTGACAGTGAAATAAAGCAAATTGCTACTTACTTACATGTGACTTAGGCCTTGTCTACACTAGCACTTCTGCTGGCAAAACTTTTGTCACTCACGGATGTGA
The DNA here is from genome assembly GCF_026122565.2 of Emydura macquarii macquarii. NCBI lineage: Eukaryota > Metazoa > Chordata > Testudines > Chelidae > Emydura > Emydura macquarii. The sequence goes on along the minus strand of NW_027132342.1, from coordinate 8,072,603 downwards.
AAAAACACCCTCCTGAGCGACATAACTTTTGCCAGCATACACCATTATTAAATATAAATGCTAATAACTTCCACATGCCATGGAAGAAATTAGAAAACCATCAAAACAAAGCATTGACATTGCAGAGTAGTTCTTTCAGTTAATGTACATAAGAATAGGTTAGGCATACATTTCTCAGGGATGGTCTAGGTATACTTAAACCTGCCTCAGTGCAGGGCGATAGACTAGAGGACCTCTTGAGATCCTTTCCTGCCCTACACTTCTCTGATTTTATCACTTCTGAACAAGGCCAATCAAGGAAAAAGTAAGCATACATTGATGGCGCTCTTATTTTAAGTCAGGTTAGCAGATAAAAGATACCAAAGTTCTGTAAATCAATTCACATTTGAATTTTAACTTTGTTGTTGCCAGTCAGCAGTTGGCCATGCCTGATCCAACTACCATTAAAGTCAGTGGGACTTAATCACCCTAAGAACCAAATGTTGCCTGAGCACTGAAAGACGTAGGCTAGTCGGTTTTGAGTACTGAGCTGTGAATAAGGAATTATTTAGTACTCATGCCAGCTCTGGATTTGGGCAAACTACTTAACATCTTTTAGGTCATTAACTTTAAATGGCACTACCACATATGAAGATTAATTCATTTTCTGCAAGAAAAGTGCTGAAAAACATTTTAACCTTTTGTCTCTAGCACTGAAGCTGCAACGAACTCCATGCAGGCAGACCCTGCTGTACCTTTATGGTCCCCCATTGGGAGCAGCCATTGTAGAGCTCATTGGAATACAGCTCCTATATTTGTATTTTAAGTTAAATTTTGAGTTTGCAGCTTTAGGTTACAATTTGAGGTTTCAGGAGTTACTTTCAGGCTTTGTTCTAGTAGGATTAGATCAAGATGCGGGAGAAGGCTGATATTATAATGGATCCCTGCCCTAGCATGTTAATATAGTAGAATTTGGCTAACAGGTATAGTGTCATGGGCAGAGAAAAATCACAATAAACCAGATATTCCAGCTGACAAAGACTTTAATCCTGCAAATACGTATGTAGGACTTGTCTGTACAAGAAAGTTGCACCCCTAAATTGTAAATTCAAATTATGATAGTTAATGCAATGGAAAACCCTGTGTTATTTCAGTTTGCCTGGTTTTTTTTGTTTTGTTTTTGTTAGCTTGAGTTGATTGGCAACCAGTTTCAATTAAGCCAAAACAAGGCACTCTTAAACCAAAATAAAAGTATCCACCTAAGGGATTTGTATTGCTTTAGTCATAATTAAGGCTAAGATTTAGTCACTGATATTTTTATTAAAAGTCATGGACAGGTCACAGGCAATAAACAAAAATTTAGGGCCCTTGACCTGTCCATGATTTTTACTATAAATACCACTGTCTAAAGTGTAGCTGCTCCCGAGGTGATGCTGCAGCAGCAGTCAGTGTGGCTGGCCTTGGGAACACTTGAGTGGCTGGCCCCAGGTCTCCTCCAGTAGCAGCCAGTGCTTGGGCAGTCCTGAGGTCAACCGCACGGGCCACTGCAGAAGTCACGGAAAGTCCGTGACAGACTTGCAGCTTTAGTTATAATAGTACTCTGAACCCCAAAATATTCAAACACTATGGATCAGGTCCACAAAAAATCACAAGCTTGGCTTAAAAATCACAAGAATTTTAAAAATAATGAGTGTGGTGATCTTTTAATTGGTCATCTGTTTCCTGAGCCTTTGTGCTTGAGACTTCTCCACAACCATGAGGGCTAGAAACATTTATTTTTAGATGAAGTCTGAGAAAGTGGGGGGCTTTAAGAAAAAAAAAAACAGAATATGAGACTTGCAGTAAAACCATGAAAGTTGGCAAGACTGCCACATTGTTTCAAAACCAAGATAAGTCAAAAACTAGCACAACCTTCCTATGCAAAATTACTTTTAGATTGGAAGTTTGTCACAGCTGCTGTTACTGTGTGTGCACAGAGCCTAGCACAACAGAGCCCTGATCTCAACAGGCCTCTAGGCTCAGTTGCAAGGCAGATAAATAATATTTGTAGCAGCCGGACATTTCTGCTTAAATAACATGATGAAGCTGAAAAATATAAACGTTTCCTGCCAGTGCCAACATTTACCTTAATTCAAACCCTAAGAATGCTTGAAAATCAATGACAATGAGATGCATAAACAATACAAAAAGGGAGCTGATCCTCCATTCGTTCTAGGTGATTAGTTTTTGTCCTTTGCCAAATGACTGTCAGACGCTGGGGGGGCCCTTCAGGAACACGGGTAAGCAGGATTAGCTCCTGGATACCTCCACAGCGCCCACACAATCCTGGGCCCTTGATCTGCTCCTCTCCAGCCCCAGCTACGGTTATGCAAGCAAACCAGAGAGAGAGAGAGGAGGCAAAGCCGAGGAGTTGATAATTGCCGGAAGTGGGGACTTTCGCCGGGCCGCCCCCTGACTGTGCGGTTTAGAAATGGAGCCGAGGAGAGCCGAGGCCGGCTCTGGCTGGCGCATGGGGCTGGCCCCCGGGCTGCGATGAGGGGCAGTGCCTGCTGCTGCCGCCCGGGTTAGAGCTGCTCGCCCTGCTGAGTTAGTAGCTCGCGACTCCCTCTTTGAGTCCTTCTTCCCTCGCTCACTCTGGTCTTGGCGGGGGTTTTCAGGCACGATGTGGCTCCTGCGATTCTTCCCCATCACCTTGCTGCTCTTGGGGCTCGTCTGCAGGCGTGAAGCCTTGGTCGCCTCCAGTGCAGGTAAGATATAAAGGGGGTGGGTGAGGAAGGAAAGGGGTCCCTTCTAGCCTGACCTGAACCATCAGAATAACCTCCCCTGGCAGAAGCACTCCATTTTTTGAAACAGAAACTTGCCCCCCCTTCTCTTCAGCTCGGTCAAAACAAGCATGTGCGTGCTGAAAAACAGATCGCTGGCCGCAAATGCCGAAAAGCGGATTTGCCTTTCTTGGGTATTTTTGAACTGTGTTTACCAAAGAATTTTCATAAACTGGTGAAACTTTGGGATTATTCACCCCACAAAGATACTTAACAGCCTGTCTCCAGCTGCAAAGATGATCACAGCTGTTTAGAGGCTTCAGTAGGGGGTGGCCTAGAATAGTTTCTCAGGATTCCTAATACTTTCTCTGTCCTGGGTTAGCCGTGTTCCTTCTTGGGCTCACATTTATCTGCAAATAACATTTGAACAGCTGACAAACTCTGCTTTGCACACTCGAATGCATTCTACACAGTAGGAGGGAATTGCCATGAGTTGTTGGGTTGGTTATCAAAATCAGGTGGTTTGCATAAGAAACAAAGTGATCACGAGCACTATAGGCTTTAAAGGAGCATGTCATGGGTTTCATGGGTCAGGGCTCAGTCATATGTTTCCACAACTGAGGTTTTTTTCCTGAGGTGAACAAGCATTCCATTATGGATGAAAGAATCTTAATACAAAACCTGTAAGCAACAGTAATGTACTTCTCCCGAAGGGTACAACTTAATGGTAGAACAGATCAGTCTCAACACTGGTTAAAAGAAAAAATGAGAAATCCAACAACTACTGATATATCCCCTACTTGAAATATGTGCAGTTTCATTCAAACTGTTGGATTGTGCTATGCAATGAAGGTCCAGCAGTGTGTGTTTGAATAATAATGAGATGTTGAAAATAAAGACCTATCAGGCAGAAGGAACCTGTTTTAAGCAAAGAGATCTCTGAAATCTCTTGAGGTTCTGTTTGTAACAAAATTTTCAGTATGAAGAGATTATAGAAGTACTGCTCACAGCACTATAGTTGAGGCTGTATTAGCATTGCCATGATTATCCTTTTTCCTTGTTCATAAACTGAGTCTGAATACTCTGGACTGAAACTTAGCATGCAAGATCTTAATGTAGAAATAGTTTTTTGGCTGGTTGGTTCCACTCTTCTGATAATATCTATTCTAAGAATTGCAAAAATTGATTTTAATCTCATTTTGCTGATAGCTAGTAAACAGTGTGGCTCATTTGATATTTCTGTGTCAAAAGAACTAAATTGAGCAAAATAAGTCTTAAGCAACACATGCTCTAATGCTGCTCTACATGCTGTAATGTAGAACAAGCCTTAGTGTCCCCAGTAGACATGGCCAGCTTGATGGAGTGTTGGCCTTATCTCTGAATTTCCTTTTTCAGCTTGTCTCTTGCAGTGGTTAAGGCACTCGGCTACAATCCTGAAGGTCGTGGGTTTGAGTCTTGTTTGTTCTTGCACTGAAAGGCCATCTCCAGTTCACCCAGCTGCAAAATGGATACCTGGTCCATGGGGTGAGGGCAGTCAAAAGCAGTTGAATGTGATGCTGGCCTTTGTGTACTGTTTGTGTACTGTTGGCTATGAAACTGACTTGCCTTTACCATATCAGCCAGATGAGCCATTGGCTTGGGGGAACTTTGACTTCGATTCTTTCAACCTTGCTTTAAATTTAATATCTTTTAGTAAAGCATAGAAAATACTGGCAACCAGGTACTTCCAGGTCTTGTCATATGTAATAACATTTTAGACCAACATTTAAAAACTTTATATTTGTGCTAATTTGGTACTCCGCTTAAAACACATAGGGTCTCTTCACCCCTTCCTTGGAGATGCGAAGTGTAAGTCAGTTGGTGGTGGGATAGGTATTCAGTGCTTCTGAAAATCAGGAGCTCAATATCTCAAGTTGGGCACCTAAAATTAGTGAGCGCTTATGAAAACCTGGGCTGAAGTGTATTGAATCCCTGGGTTTGTATTACAAAATGCTGGCAATGGCTTCCCTTCCCACCTCAAAAAGACCAGAGGAAGAAGTCAGTTTTCATGCTTTTTATGGTCGTGTGCTGTTGTTGGTTTCCGCAGAACATTTAAGTAGGGAAATGGCAAAAGTGATACTGAGCTAACCACTTCCCCTTGGAGGATGCCAGGCTACTGTTGCAAGGCAGACCTACATTTTTATGAAGCTGGTAAAAAATGCAGGAAAGACTCTCAACCAGCTTTAGATATTAAACATACTTAACGCATCTATGACCAAACCCTTTCAAGTAAACCTGAAGTATAATAATTTAATAATCCACTTGGCTAGGAATATCCAGTGGCAATTCATGTGCTTTGTGTTAACAATATATCTTTTGAGTTTGGAGGAAGTGGCTGGGTTTTCTTTGCTAGTTCTCTAATTCATCTTTTCAAAGATAGATTGGCTGACCTTCTCTGTGTGAAAGAAGTCAGTCTGATCTGTATCCTTGTCAGTGCATTACAGAATCTCTGAGGCTATCTAGTATCTAATACTACCCCTTTGTAATTTCTCCTGAAATTCTAATTCTGCACAGCAGTACTACTGTGTAACCAACACCAGGTTGGTGCAGGAGACTTCAAGCTATCATATTTCACTGGGATTCTTTCTCTTTCCTCAAGTGGAAGAACACAGCTGCCTGGCACATTATGATCCAACCCTACAACTGTCGGGTTAATAGTGAAGACAGGTAACAGTTCCTTTGTAACAAAGTGAAAGCTTTGTGTAGTCTAGGTTGTTATCCAGTTTCAGGGAGCCAGTTAAGAGACCTAGCACAAGTGGAACTTAACTGATTTGACTCCCTTTCCAGTCTCTGCTATTGTGACAGTGAGGTTGTGGGTTTCAGTGGCCATTCCTTTTGCTGATAGTTCCTGCACATAAAATACTGCCACATAAAAGGTCCCTCTTCTAGACAGTCTTAAAGTCTTGTGGAGTTCCTCTTGACATTTAAGAGTAAAGGGAGGGACTATAGAGGAGTGTTTGAGTTTCCTCAACCCTTTTCTTTGCTGCCTTAATTTGGTTTCTCTGTGAATTTGGTTCCTTGATCCTGAGAGAACTTGGTATGGAATCATTGACACAAACATGGAAACAACTCAAGGTGATTATTGCTCAGTTTTTCCAGTAGGCAATAATGTGATGAAGGAAAGTTGAATGGCTTGAGGGAGTAGTCTGGTAGCCAAATGCAAGATTTTGGTAATACCTTGTTTTGATATACCTTGGTATACCTTGGTATACCTTGTCCATACAGTGTTGGTTTTTTGTTTTTTGTTTTTTTTTCCCTTGTAGATTTGAACTGAAAGACCCTAAATTTAAAAAAAAAAAAAAAAAAAGCCTGGTGACTCCTTTTTACTGTTGAGCACTTATTGCCACCCACTCTTGAGTCACAACCCAGGAGACAGTGAAACTCCTTCATTGAATTTCAATTTTTTTTAAATGAAATTTTCACACAAATATTTTGTTATGGAACATAAATTAGCTAGAAGGGTACATATGTTTACGTTAGTGTCTGTATTAGCGGTATACCTTGCTAGAATACTTCTTCTTTCCCCAGAGACACAAGGCATATTCTTGTATTCTGAGTATGCTCATTTAAATTCTTACATACTCACTCAATCATGAGGATTAATTTTCAAATACTGGGCAATTATAGACATTAACATAATTAATTAATTAATTAATATAACATAATTATATAGACATTATAAACCAAGCACATGGTGCATGACGAAAACAGCTGACTATGTCCCCAGAATACAGAATGAGAACGGTATGTACAGTGACATGTACTTTGAAACTACCTTCATGAGGCAGAAATACAAGATATCCACAAAGAAGAAATAAAGTCAAGGATTGCTGCAGTTGCAAGGGACAGAAATGGTTAATAAGAAGATAGAGCTGTGCATCGATCCCTTAAACCTCACTAAGCACCCAGAGGCAATAGTAAATATTGTCTGTGGTAGATGGCACCACTGTCAGTCAATACAGATGACACACTTATAATTGGAATTCACCAAATGCAAGTATTTGAACATAGCTGGCCCACAGGGTTCTATGACATGAAACCAAGGATAGTAGAGACTCTGGCAGGGACAAAGCATGCACAGGTTTGCCCAACAAAAGCATTTTACTCTTGCCTACAAACAAGTTCATGAGAGGTTGACATCAAGAATATTTTGTCACGTGGGCTGGCTCCTGTACCAATGTTCATTGACTCCAGTGAAATGAGGCTAGCCAAGGGTAAGCCTAAGTTAAAGAACCAGCTGCAGAGAGAGGTGTTAGCTAGATATACTTCACAAGATGTCACTATTGATGGTTCCACAGTTCTTTGGGTGGTATGCTGGCCAGCAAGTGGTATTCAAGGACTTTGTGCCCAATTTCTGAGTCTACATTGAACACAAGTTAGCTGCAGGTGATGTACAACTTGTCTTTGAAAAGAGCAAAGACTCAGCACAGAGTGTCACAAGATCTAGCAGAGCTACAGAAGCAAGCCGAGTGCATCAGCTGAGTGCAAGCACAAAGCTGCTGCTACAGAAAGTTGTCTTGACATTAATTGAAAATAAGAAACAATTGTTTGACATCACTTCTTCTGAACTCATTGAAGACAAGAATTTTAACCAGCAAAACACATTGACGTACAAGCTAGTCATCGCAGGTAGAGACCAAACCCCAGTTGAAATAAAGTAAGAGATGTGGTGATCAGTAGAGAAGATATGGCCACATGAGGAGGCAGACAACATTCTTGTACAACAAATGGTGATGGTTGCGAAAGAGAATCCAGTGGGAATATCCGTATTTTCAGATGACACTGGTGTATTTGTTTGACTCTTGCACCATTATTTGGAACAGGGCCAAACTTATTAAGTGATTATGGAACCTCCAGTTTAAGAGAGAGCTGTAATAGACATTCGTGCTACTGCAGAGCAAGACTAGAACATTGTGCTCAGATGGTTAGCTGCCCTTGCACTCTCAGGCAGTGATGCAGTAGCATCCTATTTTAGCCTTGCCAGTGGCACTACATTGAAGATTCTGCTGGTTAACATCAGTGCAGCAATTCGTGATGTCACTGAACGGGCAAACAAACTGCCACCATGTTGGAAGCATGGGAGAAATCATGTGCAGTGAAAATTGGCCAAAGTACCCTGTCAACACTGAAGCTCAGCTCCCTACCACCACCAACTGAAGCATTTATAGAAAATGTAAAATGAGCATCTCTTCAGGCATGAGTGTGGGGAAAAAGTGCTTTGGAGCTAGATGCGCTATCTCTTGATCTACTGCAGTATTTGATTAAAATATTACTATAATTTAAATCTGGCACAACCAGTAATGCTGTACAGGCAGAACACACGCTTGGGATTACAAAATAACTAGAGATGGGATGTAGACTTGGTGGTTATCTGCCTGGGTCAGCAAAAAGCTCTGTCACCAACCCTATTGGTTTTTTATTTCTATGTATTGCATTGTTTTTTTAATTAAACTTCAGATTTCAGTTAGAGTTCCCAGAATAATGGAATGGGTGTGGCACAGGAAAATTTATTTCAGATATCTTTATGCACCACACCTTAATTTAAACTGCTGCATTGTAAACTAGTTTGACAGGTAGACCGTCTATTGATGTCTAGAGTCTAGTGATCAAATTGAGGTAGTTTCTCCACATATTGAAAGTGGAATACACTTTAATAAAGAGTGTTCTTTTCATTAGCATGGCTAACGTGAAAGTCTCTGGTATGTACAAAGGGGAGAGTTGCATCCAGCTTAACTGTGATGTTGTTGTCTCTACTCCACTGTGCAATGTGCAGATAGATGATGTTTCAAATTGATCGACTGTTCACTCTGTCTGGGAAATCTTGGGCAAAAAGTTTGAAGTACGATACATTCTTTCTCATCCCCTCCCCTTCAGGTTGTTTGCATTGGCAATGGTGTGTTTCCACACCAGTTATTTTTCTCTTTACAAAAAAGACCCTTGATCTCCAATGGAGTGCAGAAAATGCCTTTAAAAAGGCTTTTTTTCTAAAATGAGGGAAGACTTCAGGACACTTTTCAAGGGGGTCTCTTTCAGAAACTGTATATTATAAAAGGGGAATATAAGTAGCAATGTTCGAGTAAACCTCAGAGCAAGGAATCTTTTAACTTGGTATAACTGAATGGGGGAGAGAGATGTCCTCTCGAGCACTTCTATCTCGGCTCTCCTAAACTCTTAATAAATGAGGCATTTCATTTGTAGGTGTTTAGCTTTGATTGTTTACTGCCCTCTGTATAAACAAGTCAGGTTTCAATGGAAAGACCGATCTTGACGCTGCAGAATAAGCACCTCAGTTTGCACCCTTTTGGGGCTTTCAGCAGAATGCTTAAGGATTGGCATAGGCATGGAGATTGAACTTCCTTCTCAGCTTGCTTAATGAGAGTCAAGATGAACAGAACCATGGGACCCTTGTTCCTGTAGATTGGGGCTGAGAGATGCTGGCTAGGCAGTGGGGGAAAAGTTTGCACTGGCCATACTGTATCTGTACTGTGGCTTACCAAAAATTAATTTTCCATAACCTTTTTCTCTTGTGTGAATTTGGTGCCTGTGGAAAAATTCCTTTTTGATTCTAGCTCAGTGTTTGAAGCTGCTCCATTCTAGAGGGCAGCTTTTTTGTTAAAAGCAAAAGACCCCCAAAACTCCATTTTCTTCTTGTTTTGGAGTATGAAATAAGTTCACTTTTATTAAGAGATCAAGCTACTGCTCTAATTGTGGAATTCTTTGTGTTTATAAATGATGTCTCAAATCTAAATGTATAAAGTAATATGTACAAAGGCTGCACTGAGTGGAAGGCTACTAGGTAAAGTTAAGATTCTGTCATGGATATTTTTACTAAAAGTCAGGGACAGGTCATGGGCAATAAACAAAAATTCATGTGACCTGTCCCTGACTTTTACTAAACATACCCTGGGTGAAGGGAGACAAACTGATCATTGCCGAGGCTTGCAGCTGCTTCAGCCCTGCTGCTCCTGCGGGAGGGCTGACCCAACCCGAGCTGCTGTTCCAGCAGCAGCCTCTGGGCTGACAGCTGCTCCAGCCCTGCCCTAGAAGGATTCCCAGAAAGTCACTGAATCCATGGCCTCTGACAGAATCATATCCTTACTAATATGAGACAAATGACTCAAGCAGACATGTTAAAACACCACTTGATGGACTTATGTGGCCTGCATGGCACATTAGTTCTGCAGAATCTGTTTTTAAAAAAACAAAACAAAAAAAACCTTTTAATTTGATTGCTGATAAGGTGGCTGGGGCTGGAAGTTGTTACATGGAAGGAACTATGGAAGCAAGACATGAAAAGAGAAGGAACAGGAGGAGGGAGAAATAAGAACAGAAATAACGGGGATCCTAAAAGTGAATTTCATTCCCAGTGAATGATGCTGAATTCAGTGTCAAGGTACCACAAAACAAAAGCTAAGTTTTGAGTTAAAACTCTGCCCTTGCTTTTTTGTATAAACATCTTATTGACATAAATAGGAATTATCCTTGTGGACTGAGGGAAATATGGACTACTATATCTATAGTTCTAGCCCATGAACAATGAGAACTGGGAATAAGAGCTGCTCTACACTGAAAAGTTACATCAGCATAGCTGTCTCAGGGGTGCCTCTGAGAGAGGTAGTTAAGTCAGCCTGTCACCCAGACAGTGCTAGTTTGATGGAAGAATTCTCACATGGTCACACTGATAAAGGCCATGTCTACACTGGAGAGCTTACGGCAGCCAGCTGTACTGATACAGTTATGCCACTGTAAGATCTTTTGTGTAGCTGCCTTAAGCCCTCTCATCAACTTAATTAATCTATCTCCAGCGAGCGATAGTAGCTATGTAGGCAGGAGAAGCTTTCTCACCAACATAGCGTTGTATGCAGTAACACTTAGGTTGGTGTAACTTGTCGCTCAGGGGGGTGGAATATTCACACCCTGAGTGGGGAAAAAAGTGGTAGGGAAGACATAGCCTAAGTAATGTTCAGCTGCTGTGAAAAACCTAGCCCAGTAGGTGTTATGAAGTAGTGTGGAAGCAATAAAAGGCAAGAGCAGGAAACCTAATATTCTCAGCCTATTGAGCTGTTACTTTAAGCACTGTGAGTTTTTGTTGCTACCTATTAACTATGGTAAATGATAGTTAGTTTAAAGTTGCAACTTCTTAATGAAGGTTGAAATGGGTGAAGAAAATGCATTCCTTGCGGTGTTGGTGCAAGCCCTGTGTTGTATGCAGTCAAAATTAAAACCTTAAATGGGGCTATTGTTGCAATGAAGGGACCATCTGAAAGTGTACTATAGATAAAGCTGCTTCTTAGAAGCCACTGACTTTTATGTATGAATCTTGTGCAAGGACGAAGCTTGTTTCCTTTGACTATTCTGAATTCCTGTGCATATAATCCAGTCTGGCTATGGTTGCTGGTACTGCAGTCCTCCCCAAGTCTCATACTTTTTGTATGGCTAATTTTACAGTCTCCTCTTCAGGGGCTTAAAAGGACATCTGACCACTTGAAGAGATCTGACAAAATGCTGCATATTCTGTGAGGGGACTGGGGAAGGGAAACAGCAGCACTGTCCTCAGAGCAAATCCAGTCCATCTAACGGAGACATGGAATAATAGGCAACATATGTGTCGGCATTTATTTCATGATAAGACTTGTTCTGCTGAGGAAGTAGCTCACGTATGTTTTATACTTAGTAAGTTCTCTGTTAGCTAGACTACTGGTTGGGGGTAGTGAGAGCTTGGCATGAATTGTGCCTCTTAATTCAAAACTGAAGGCTTGTCTACATTTAACAGTGCTGCAGCTGCACTTATGTAACTCTTAGTGAAGATGCTACTTATGCCGATGGGAGAGTGTCTTCCGTTGGTGTAGATATTCCACCTCCCCAACAGGCGGTAGCTCTGTCAACAGGAGAAGCCCTCCCGTCAACATAGCACTATCTACACCAGGGATTAGGTCAGTATAACTACATTGCCCAGAGGTGTGGATTTTTCACACTCCTGAGCGATGTAGTTATGCTGGCATAAGCCTGTAGTGTAGACTAGGGCTGAAAAAGTCGAACTGTATATCTGAAAGCAGCTGGACTTTTTCCTTTGCTACTGGCACTAATTAGGCTTTCTTGAATAACTAGTTAACATGTTAATTCTCATTATCTGGTATGCTGGGTCATATAATGTGGTTCTTCTTAAATGAATGTAGAGGGTGGGGTGCCTCTGAATTTGAGGATTATACCCCAACAAGACTCCATTATTTAAGGGATACTGTCCTGGCTTTAGCCCCCAAACTTCTCTTTGAATGAGTTAACTTTTATCAGATCTCCTCATTGAGAGATGTATTGTGTCATCATTGCAGAAATCAAAGATCAATGTGCACCAAAGAAAAATGTTAAACTTTGAAGTGGCTGAGTGTAGAAAAAAGTAGGAGTGTGTCTTCGCTAGGAAATCTTGGGTGAATTCTAGGACCCACTGAAGTCAATAGGAGTTTTGCCATTAACATCAGTGGGGCCTGGATTCCACCTGGTATGTCTATATTGTGAGGACAGTGCACTGACCCAGTCAGTTATACCAGTAGCAAGTGGCATTCAGCATCATGTCAGCTAACTCAACTCATCATATTTATTCCATACAGAATGCTATTTGCCCTTGTTGGCTGTCAGTTCAGTCATGGCCAGCTTTGTCAGCTAACACAATTCTTCACAACATAAAATTTCTAGTGAGAACAGCCCCTCTGGTGCACACTCTCAGTGTGTGCCAGGCTTAAACAAACTCTTGTTATGGCTTTCTTCTGTGGAAGCAGACCTTTTTATGGTGTTTTGGGTTTGGATTTAATTTTTTTAAGTACCATATTCTGCTTTGTCTCCAGATAACTAATTTTGGACCCGCTAAGTCTTTAAATGTGTTATGTCTATCTCCTTTTCCCTTTTAATGATACCAACATAACTTTTTTATGCTGGATATTTATTGAATACAGGTCTTCTTGAGCTCTCTTTGGGGAAGTTTAGAAATGTGCAACTTAACAAGACCATCCCAGTGGAAGCTGTAATAAGGAATATTACAAGCAGTGTGGCTGTCATTATTTTTCAAGTACATTCCCACCAAAAAAATGTAACCATCTCCTTTGATAAGGTATGTATGAAGTTGGAATCCAAATGCCTTGGTTGTGTTCACATTTACTAATGATACTCATCATTAGAAGAGGAAGAGTAGAAAATCACTCTGGTAAGAATAGTTTGGGGGGGGATGAAACTGCACGCACGAACATGTTTTTAATGTTTTAGTCTAGCTCCCAAACTTTAGAACTAAGGACCTTTCTCGTGTCTACTCAACGTTCTTGTAGCTTATGTCTCACAAAAAACAGGGAGCCATTTTGTATATTGGAATTCTGAACAAATAAGCAGTTGGATGCAAACTGCACTGAGGCTTTAATTGTGATTCTGTCACATGACCTTTGACACATGTCTGTAACATCTCATATTTGACCTAGGACTGACATCAATATACCTGATCCCCAGTTAGTGTGCTCCACTAGAATTACAAATCTTTGGCTGGTGCAATTCATATTTATAGGTACGGTTGTTATGGGGCCCTTCTTAAAATGTATGTGGCTTTTGTTTTGTTTTGTTTTCCCGGTTGCCTCTTCTGGATTTATCTTTGGTAACTTTTTGGGATGAGCGGGAGAAACTCTCTTAAAAGCTCAAATTCATTTTCCGTTTTTCTTTCACAAGCGTGACTCATTTTTTATGTTTCTAACAAAGCATAAGCATTCTTGCTGCTGAACTCAAGCCTCGGTTCAGCACAGTGACATTGGACAATGCAATCTAAAAGGCAGGTATTCTGTTGCAATGAGGATGTAACTGGTTCTTGGGACAAAATGTACCTTCAGTATAATTTCTGTGTACCGTTAGGTAGCTTTCATGTGCCTAACCCCATTCTCCTATGCAAAACTTTCATAGGCATTTCAGCAAAGACTCGGTATTTGGGACAAAATTGGGGAACTTGTGATTGGTAGAGTTGGTGGCTGTGTGAAGTTCTTCTTCCAACACTTTAGTCCACTTGCTTTCCTAGAATATTCAGTAGTACTAAACTGCTGTTGCTTTATGCAGTTACCTCTGCATTGCTTTTAGTGTAGGTCCTAAAGAAAGCATTGTGCGGTTTTTTAGGGTTTTTTTTTTTTTAAATGGCAACAGAATGTTTAACATTAATCAATTACAAATGCAACAGAGGGACTTAGAATAGTGGGTTCATTGCTTGTCAGACTAATTACTCCAGTGTCATATTTTTGAGCCCAAACTAAACCATATTGTCTCCTGAAGGAATAAAGATCAAATAAAAAAGCCTGTGGCTGGCTGACTTGTCAGCTATTAGATCACTGCATACTGCAGACAATGGGATGCATGCCCCAGATTGCTGTGTGCCTTCAGGAATGAGCTCCATGTGTATCTGTCACTCTGTGCAAAAACCTACCGCTGGGCTGAATATGTGCTTGGTTTTATCTGTTTGTTTTCAGAATTCCTCTGCAAATAACTCAGGAACTGGAGTAGACAAAGGGTTAGTTTCCATCCTTAGGCCTCAGCAGAGTGTGTGTACATGGTACCTGCAGTCTCTGGATGCCAACCAGGTGTTGAGTACAGCTGTTTCTTTCTCTTATACTGAGAGAGGTAACTTTTTCCTATCATTCTGTTATGGGGTAACAACAAAAGAGTTAAACTATAGAGCTCTCTGGAAGGTCATATTTGTTGCCCAACGCTATAAATAGCTTGCTGTAAACACATGAGAAGTCCTGCCATATGCTGGGTGCCAAATGGAGGCCAAATCTAGGGTCAGTGTTTAATCAACTGATTATACTGAGATCTAGCATTAAAGGAATTGCTGTCTTGGAACTGGCTGCACAGGCTTTGCTAGTCTAAGGCCCCAATCATGCAAACATTTATTCCCATGTTTAAGACTAGTCAGAGTTTCACTGAAATCAGTGTGACTTACTTGCTTGCGTATGCCTGCAGGCTCAGGGCCCTAGATTTCAAAATCTTTGGAGAATGGATTATGCCTGTTGGTACATACCAAATGGGGCCCTAATAATAAATACAACAAAAGCTAACTAAAGCTTCATTGCATTGCACTGCTGAGAATTCTGCACAAGGGAGAGGAAGATTTGCTACATCTAACTGTCTTATTTTGTTTGTGTTTTTAGATCCTATCCCTGGCGGCTGCAATCTGGAATTTAACTTGGAAGTTGATCCCAATATTTATTTAGAATATAACTTAATTGACACACACGTTAAATTTGCTCCTGCGAACTTGGGATATGCCAGGTGTGTGTAACTTAACAAATAACCTTCCTTGTATTGCGTTTGTGCAGAGTTGGAAATGCTTAATAAACAATATTATTCTGCTGGAAAGGTAGTGTCTCTCTCTGACCAAGAGAGAATTTTCCTTATAGCACAAGAACTAGACAGCAAATGAGGAGTGATTGTATAATTGATCTTTAAAATAGGTTAACTTTGTGAGGGAGAGAAGAAATGGGATGAGGAGACTATCCATAGCTTGTGAGAGAGACTACATGAGCTAAAATTTCTGATATGTTTGTCCTGGTGAACAATATACAGTTATTGGGACTAATAATTCTTCATGGAAAACATCTGTTCTGTTCTAGAAACGATTCTGTACTATTTTTTTCCTCATTCTGTTACCATGATAGCAGGATCCTTGTATGGAAGTCTTATCTAATCTTACTGCTTATCACGTGAAGTCCTAATCTTCTGCATAGTGTAATGCCTCATGATAGACAGCTGTAGGCAGAGGGTGAGTAAGGATATAAGGCCCGGTGGAATTTGTGCCTTTTCAAAGAAGAAACCCTTTCTAAGGAGGGGCTTTTCTAAAGTTCTGTGTTGTGTATTGTGTACAGAGATTTGGATGAAACTCTAATGTAGATCTGTTCTGTTCTGGATTTTAACTTACTTGAGGAAAAAAAAATGTGAAGTCTGTCTGTCTGTGACAGTTTAAATGACAACTTGAAAAATCTGTTCTATTTCCTTGCAATGATTTATGTTAAGCACTAGCTATAATGGCAAGCTGTAGAATAATAATCTGTTCTATGTGCTGTAGAAATGCACAATGAAACATTCTCTCTTTCCCAGAAGATTTTACAACCTGTGTGTATAGCTTGTGGACAGATTCAAATCCAAACGCTCAGCCTGAACTTCTCTATAAAGAGCCAAATCCTGAAGTCCACACTTGGATCTGGATGTTGAAATACTCGTGTTCAGATCTGGAGTTCTGCTTCTGCCCATTATAGATACAAACCTAAGATCAGGAGTCTTGGTCTGGGCATGTGGCTAGTATAAACTTTTGTTTGTCTAATACCAGAGGTGCCAACCCTCCCTCATGTGATTCAGGAACAGGCCAGCACTCTAGATGGCGACTGCACTATGATGTCTATCAGTATTTCTTACCAGAGAATGATCTCTCTGAAACCGTACTCCTGAATCACCTGCGAAAGATGGCTGAGGTGCAGAGCATCAGAGCGAATGGTATTAAAGTAAGTTGGGCAAATATTTGGATTGCCAACAACTCATCTGACATGGACTCCAGGTTCTCTCAGAAAAAGGGGGTGTGGAGAGAAGGGGTGAAACAAATAGATGCAGTGTTGAAACATCCGAATGCTATGTTCCTTCTGGCTTCTATTCCCAGTCATGACACCACTGCTATTGACCTCTCCTTGTGGAGTGTGACATCTGTGAAATTGGTATCTTGTAAAGCTATTAGCTGTCAGAAATTGCGGTGTATATGGTATGGTTTACACTGCCGGCAAAATTCGGCAGCAGTTGACAGGAGATACGCAAACTACGTAGAGCAGCTTGCATATCTTCCGATGACTTCCTAACTTCTACCTACCGCAGTGTCCCCACTTCACTGCGCTGACGGGAAATGCCCTCCCATCAAAGCAGCGTTACTTTTTTTGCGGGGGGGGTGGATTAATGACATGGGGGTCGATTGAGCAGGTCTCCACTGCCGCTCACTTGATCCTGCAGAATTGATCCAGCAGCACTGAGGGTGCTGCTGTCGATATAGATGTACCCTATGTCTTTCCTTTAGGGGTATGATCAGCTAGCTAGCCTGTTCTGATGATGGTAAAACAACTAAACTGATACTTTGTTAGAGAGCTTTGGTGTAGGGAGCTGCCTGGAAATTGGCTTCTAACTTCCTGTAGAGTTTCGATTAAGTTTGATTATATTTGCCTTGTGACTTTTTAAAATTTTTTATCATGAGTCTCACAATAAAAATTTAAGAATGATCAAAAATCTGATTTCTGCCTTCAATCTTGAAGCTTAGCCTTGGCTAAAATGGCCACCATGTCTCCTTTTTAGCAATGATGCTGAGACCACAGCCTGGCCACTATATTTTTCGGCCAAGGAGGAAATGTGGGGTGGGAGCAAGTGAATGTAGGGGGTTTGCAGGAGACTGGGAAGCACAGAGGAAGAATGTGAGTAGTGCACTACTTATCCTGTCTAGCTAGGGAGAGGATTAGAGTGGGATAGAAAGGCAGCTCACCACACCTCAGGGACAGCACAGGATAAGTCAAGCTCCCTCTGAACAGGATGGCTGCACTTCCATATGTATTCAAAACTGAATTTTTTACCCTGAGCTCACTCCCAAATTGGGGGTTGGTGGATTCCTGCTAAAAGTGCAGGGGGGAGGCTGTGCCAAAATGCAGGCCAAAAATGCAATTCATTATTAGATTTTAAAAATCTTGTGTGGGGGGTTTTTGGGGGCTTGTGGGTAGGGTGACCAAATAGCAAGTGTGGAAAAATGGGACGGGGGTGGGGGGTAATAGGTGCCTATATAAGAAAAAATGCCCAGTATTGGGACTGTCCTTATAAAATCGGGACACCTGGTCACCCTAGCTGGGAGTCTGACCTGTGACTCTTGGATTGGATTGGCAGTATGGAACGAGGACTTGTGGGAACTGGTTCTTAATAGGCAGAAATCCCACTGAATCCAATGAGACATTGGCGCACAGATGACTCTTGGGTTACAGTCCACATTTACTTAAGTCTGCCTCTAGATCTTTAAATACTGTTCCAGCGTCAATACCCAACATGATTAACCTTTATTAGATAGGCTTACTAAGGCATCCTGGTTGGATGGCAGGCACGCCAGTCTTGATGCAAGGGAGGAAAGGGGCAGATCCCTTTGTAAGATGACAAGAGTTTTCAGCGATGGTGACGCATTTTTTGTTTTTTCAGCTGGTTTCCTTAACAACTGACGACAAGACCAGTGTACACTTCTCGTCACTCCCTGGACAAGGAGTGATCTATAATGTCATTGTGTGGGATCCATTTTGGAATACCTCTGCTGCATATGTACCTGTTCATACATATGCCTGTAGCCTCACTGCCCTTGTGGATAATTGCTCCTCTCTCAGTAAGTCCAGTAGACCTGTATGTTTTTTATATGCAGTCTTGCTTTCAGAGTTAATTGATCTATTTAACATGCTTGGACTTGGGCTTCTGCATTTGTCAGCAGCGTTGGAGACTTATCTAACGTATAGCAAGAAGCTTCCTGCTTTATGGCATTTTAAAGTGCGTTACTAGCATGAAAAGTGATTCTGTGATGATTATAGGGGGTTTCCCTAGCTTCTTTCAGTGACTCCAAATCTAACTTGCCAAGGGTGGGTATAGCATCTACTCTTTAACTACCTACCCTGGCATCTTACAATCAAGCTGTATTCTTAATCACCAGTAAGAAAGATGGTGCAAATTAAATTCATTGGCTAATGAACATGGTTTAGGGGTCCAGCTCTCTCCAATAACTGTGTTTAACATGACAGTGCGAAAGTCAATAATAATTTAAAAAAGGATTAAATGTATCTGTCACCAAGCTGTTGAAATATGACTCTGCATGCAGGGAAATAAATCTCTTGAGTAAGAAGGTGACCTTTTTTTTTTTTTTTACATAACTGTCTTTCTGACTGTAACTGCACAAGTGAGTGTCGACAGCAGGAAAGCGCAGTGCCTGATTTTCTACTTCCTTGCAGCTCATGAAGTTGCTTACACCTGAATAAAGTGAATGGGAGGCCTGGGGGATTGTTGCAAGGGAGGGAAGCAAAGCTGTCAATTAGATGCTTATAGCCTGTTACGCCTACTTTATATATGGGTGTAAATGATTGTACAAGGGACATGGCAGTGGAGAATCTGTTCCAAGATGTTTGAAAGTGAGTTGCGGCAGGTAAATGCTCTTCTAAAATATTTTATGGTAACTTAAGCAACTATGTTTAAACTATTTGACAAAAGCATTCTGCAGTCTGTGGGAGAACGCTGTAGACTGGATAATTTTCTTACCAGATTCGAGATTCAGTTAAACTGTAGTCTTCCTTTTCCAATGTTTATAACACCAATAAGTATATTACATGCAGTGTCTTGGAAAGGACAAACTCAAACTAATGAGGCTATTTACAGGGAGCAGGATCTCTTCTGCTATAGAGAAGCTTCTTTTTGCTCAATAGAAATGAGGTATTAAACAAATAAACTGTTGGTAACTAAGCCCTGGTCTACCCTACGAACTTATGTTGGCATAACTACATTGCTCAAGAGGGGTGGAAAATCTACCCCCCCACCAGCAACGCAGTTATACTGACTGAACTTCCAGTGTAGACAGTGCTATATCGATGAGAGCTTCTCCTGTCAAGACAGCTACTGTCTTGGGTAGATGGAGTAGCTACATGGATGGGAGAAGCTCTCCCATTGGTGTAGGTAGCATCTTCACTAAGCCTCAGCACTGTAAGGGTAGACAAGTCATAAGGGTCTTTAAATTGCTGCATAGTACCATTAACCAAGTCATAGCATGCTGGCTGTATGTCAATGAGGGTTGTGACTTGCAATCTAAAAACTGCGGTTGGGGGTTGGTAGAGTGTTGTAATTTAAATACAGTTGTACCATTTGTAATTTAAATGGAGTTCTTGAGCTTTTGCTTCAGGCTCCATTCTTCAGATCCTCACTCCTGTATTGATATTGGAATGAACTATTACCCTGTGTGGCATGGAATTGAAACTGCACAACATTTTCAAACCCTATTTTGTTAAAGGAGATGCTCCTTCAGTTCAAGCAGTAGAGTCCTGTGCTTCTGAAGAGGCATATGAGCTTTCAATACCCATGGTGTCTACAGTGAAAGTATTGGTGGCCATGACTTGTTACCTTATTCAAATCACAGTCTGCAGTATATGCACACCCAACTTTATTATTTTTTTCGTTTGTTTGTTTCCTTATAGGAAGACTCTCTACCAAAATATTCTTCACCACTTTTGCTGTCCTTGGTCTCTTTGTGTGCTTCTCTGGGCATAGGTTCTGGAAAACAGGTACTGCATATTGTGGGGGCTGAGGTGTGGCTGTCTTTGTTTTGAATGTAATAGGACTTCCTGGTTGTAAATTGAACAAGCATAATCTGCATAGTCCTCACTCTTTGATCCTACATGGATCTCCTGTTTAATGAGGTTTGCTGTAAGTATTATAAGAGGGGATCCTCTATTCTAAGTCCCACAATTTTATAATGGGCATAAAACATTGTATTTGTCATTTGCAATAAGAAAGGATGGACTTGTGGTTAAGGCTCAAGCCTGGGACACTAGAGATATTGTATTTGCAGTCAGTGAGAAACTGGCTGTAGATGTCACAGAAAGGAAGCTAAAACTAGCTGGAGGAGGCAGGACAATCTTACTGTAAACTGGCCGAGTTTTGAAGTGAGCTAACTTAATTTACCAGAGCCAGACATTTGGGTGGGTCTGTGCTGTTAGAGTGAGTAACCAATGCAAACTACATTTATAATGAAAATCTGAGTTCATGGAGAATAGGTGTCTTTAATTGTATATAAAAGTAGGCTTAGAATGGAAAGTTGTCGAACAGAGCGTACCAAACTACTTTTTTGTCTTTTATTTTTTTTAGATTTGTTCTACATGGGCTTCATTGTCATGGGATTCTTTTCCTTTGCATTATTTACTAGAATAACCCCCCTTAGCTATGATGGTAAGTAAAGAGTGGGGTCAGTGACAAATGTCCCATTGAAATCAGTTGGGACTGGGATCATGGCCCCTTATTAGATGTAAAAGTTGTTTGGACACTAACAAAGCCAACAAGTTTCTGTCATGAAGAATTAACATGTGACTGTGACATGTTTAAAATTTTAAAAACTGGATCACTTTCCTGAGCCATAATACAGATTGCCCAAGCAGTATCAAAAAACCCAGGCTTGTGATCTGCTGCTTCTGATTTAGTGTGAACTATAGGATGGCAGAGATTAAACTCTGCCGAAGAACCAGTTCAACTCTTCGTGATTGATTGAGCGGGTCTCCACTGCCGCTAAATCGATCTGGAAGTCGACCTCATTAATCTACTCCCACAAAACGATTAACACTGCGTCGACAGGAGGCCATTTTCCATCGGCGCAGCGTAGTGGAGACACCATGCTAATTAGAATTTAGGAAGTTGACGGCAGATATGCAAGCTACTCTATGTAGCTTGCTTATCTCCTGTCAACTGCCGCTGAATTTCACCATGAGTGTAGACCAGGCCTGAGATACGAGAGGAAGGCCCTTATTTTAGAAAGTAGTGAAGTTGCAATGTGTGTCTTCCTCCACTGTCATTACAATAAGAAAGGATGGTCTTGTGGTTAAGGCTCAAGCCTGGGACACTAGAGATATGGGCTCGGTTCCTGGCTCTACTATAGGCTTCTAGTGTGACCTTCTGTGTGCCTCCATTCCCTGTCTGTGAAATGAGGATATTTCTTTTGTCTGTCTTCTCTGTTTAAAAATGGACAACTCTCATGTAGAAGTTCTTCAGAGCAGGAGCTTGTGTGCCATATGTACAGTGCCTAGCACAGCAGGGCTATGATTGTGAGCTGGGTCTCGAGGTATTACCAGAATACAAGAAGCAGGAGTAATCTTTCCCATTCCTCCTGTTGCTAAAGCCCCCCACTCAACTGCTGATCAAGACTTTTTTTTATTTAAGTTGTGGCGGGGTCACTACAAAATCCGGAAATACTTCTGTTGCCTCATACTGACTCTCTGGAATTCTGATCAGTGTCAGGAGTCTAAAATAAAGTTTCAGCTAAAAAGTGCATTTCAACAGACAAGTACAAGGACACTGGGCTATAGCCAGTGTTAATGGCTTCATTATCATTTGGGTTTGATCAGACAATGGTAGCCTTCATAAACGTATATAATTGATGAAGTAGCATTGCATAGAACTCCATAACTGTGATCTTTCAGAACCTCACCAAAACTGGTTTTTGAAGGAATTTGACATCTTAGAGAGGCTCTTACTTCCCTCTCCCGTTCTCTTTTACAGTTTGTCTGATTCTGACAGCAGTAGCTGGACTTGTTGGAGGGCTTCTCTTGGTTGCTTATTGGTGGAGATTTGGCTTTGTCCTTCTCTGTATGTTGATTATTGGACTTGTGCTGGGATTCCTCTTCTCATCAGTGATCTTCTTCACTCCACTAGGTATGCCTTGTAGATTTTCTGTTACCGTATGAATAGTCATTCAGAGACTGTACTGCTACAGTGACATCAAGCTACTGGGGGTCTGGCGTGTTGCTGCTATCTGTGCAGCTTGAGACTGGGCTTCAGGGGAGGGTGCCACCTACTGGCTGATCTATGGAAAGTGACTGGAGGATTAAAATGGGTGATAACTAATTACCTATTTCTGAAATGTTGGGAGGATTATGTAATGTGTCTGCTGCACTTTTGAAGTGATGCGTTCGTTGCACATGGACAGAATGCTTTTTATAATATAAGCTTTTTTTAAAAAAAAATTTCCCTCAAAAGTGGCAGACTGCAAATAACTTTGTAATTGAGTAAGTTGGGGCTCTCCCCAAGGCGTTTGCTGTTTCAGAAGTCTAACCCCTGTGCATGCACATACGTACTGGCTTCTCCATTCCCCCAAACTGATCCAGGTTGTACCAACGAAGAATTTGCAATCCTGTAACTTGGCGAAGGGACTGTGCTTGAAGATGTTCTGCGAGCTGCTCCTTATCTGGTGTTGAATGTTGTGAGATGAAAATACAAACAAAAAGCCTTGTGCACAGTGCTGTCCTGAAGGGAGTTGTTTTACTTCCAGCTGTACCAATGTGCTCTTAAGTATCTAGTGTGATTTCACTAACAGGTGCTGCTGCTGTTCCCCAGTGCATCTTAAAAAAGACACTTCTTAAAAGCCTGGTTGAACAGCTAGGCTACTGAACTGAAGTACCTCTGGACAGTGGTGTCAGCAAGGCTGCTTCCTTCTCTTATTTTAAATCTCCAGAGGCCGCATTCATCTTGCTCTGCCATGGCAATGCTGACCTTAAAATTTATCAGTTCCTCTTTTTTTTTCCTCTCTTCAGCTAGCATAAACCCTCCAGCCCAACATCCATTGGGGAGAAGGGACAGCTGCAAGCTGTAGGTTTTCAGTTAGGTTAAATAAACTGTATGAAAGAGTTCACTATTGCAGGATCAATATATAAGTCAGGCACTAATCTCTGTGTGCAGGCCCCTGTCAAAGTCAGTGGCATTCTACACTAGTGCAGGGGTCTGAACACGCAGAGCTTGTTAGTTTGGGGCCTTGGATTGTAAACCAATCTAGTCAGTAAAATAGTCTTATTTGTGTGTAAAACTGTGCAATAGAGAAATCTTTGCAATTTTTTCTAAATCTTTTTTCACATGTCAACTAGTTCTACTGTGTACATTTATGGTACAGTAATTATATTAAACCCAGCAGACTGATCACTGACTGTTGCAATGAATCACAAATGATGAAGATATTAGCTTTGTATAATGCAATGGACAGACATGCAAAGAAGGTAATTCAGTGGTTGATCTATGTCCTGCTGCCCATATGTAACTACAGAATCTCCCCTCACAGTACTCTGGGAACTTATTCCCAGAACACTGTATATTGGGATGAGACTTGAGTCTTAAAATACTATCAAATGTTGTGGTTCTTTACTTTGCAAAATTAACTCCATTTACACATGAAGTCTCACTTGTGGCTGACTCCCAACGTGGTGTTTCTTCACAGGAGACTACAAGGTTTTCCGTGATGATGCTGTGTTTTGGGTGACCTTTTCTTGCATAGCACTGATGGTGCCAGTGGTCTTTGCCGGCTGTCCAAGAATTGTAAGTATTTGCACTATATGGCTTCACTTTCTGCATCTGTTCAGCATTAAATGTATCTCTGAAAATGACACTCTTCTAAAACTTGGTAGGGAAAAAGGTTTGCCTGGGGATGTAATCAAAGAGCCTTGTGCAGCTCTTCAGAGTCCTGACTCTGAAACCTTAAGAGCCTGCCTCCCTCACTTGTATGTTAACTACGTGATTTGTGGCATGTTTTGTTTGACTTAGGAATCTACGGTGCTGGGTATAGTGCAGACCCCTAAAAGACAGTCCTCAGGAGAGTATAATCTCTAAGGATATAGTTGCCATGCTATCAGAGGTGTAACTGCAGCACAAATTAGCTTTGATCTGATTAGCTCAGACAATAGTAATGAAGTCCTGGCAGCATGGGCTAGCCACTAGAGCATACATGTAGGGTCCTGGTCGGGCTTGTACAGCCCAAGCCACCATGGCTTCACAGCTTTGGTCTAGCTAACTTAAACAATAGCAAACTCAGGTATGTCTGTGCGTTGCCCCTCTGAAGTGTAGACCTGCACTAAAACAAGTTGCAACAAGTGTTTTGAAACAAATAAAAATGGGGCGCGGAGAAGGGAAGGTTTAAAAAAACAAACAAACAAACAAAAAAAAAAAAAAACCCTCTTCCTATGCTGTCTGTATAGAAAGGATAAAAAGTGTGTTGTTTAGCTAGCAGGCCTCTGAAAGATCTGATCTTTCTGTCTTTTTGTAGCTGAACATATTGGCCTGTGGCATAGTAGGCTCTTATTCAGTGGTCTTAGCTATTGCTTGTTACGTGTACACAAGCCTCACTTACATCACCCTGGACCTGCTCAGGAGGGTTCTGAATGATGACTTCAGCCAAGTTTACACCAATGTGCCCTTCCAAACAAATGGTGAGTAATTAGTGGTTTGTGAAGAGACAAAACCTAAGTATCTGTTTGGAGTAAAATAACTCTGAAGCTTTTACTGAGGAGAACTACTTCTTCCCGAGTCATAGTGATCTGTGCTGGTTCTTCTGTGGCCTCTGCCCTGTGGCACCTGAGCACCTCCCATGTGCTAAGACCGTGTTCTCTCTTTTCTTGCTGTTGAGGGATTTTTTTGGGAGGATTTTTTATGAAATGTATATTACTGGGTTGAGGAGGTGGGTTTTGCAACTCTTTTAGAGCAGCTCCAGGCTACTTGGCAAGAAGAGGCTGAAGTACATGGCTTCAGGTGCAACTAAAGGCTCTGGGCTTCTGTAAGAACCGAATTTGCAATCTGATTTTAGGAAAAGCTAACTTTTACCCAATGTGAATCCTGTAACAAATGCCTGGATCATGCCAACAGTAATGTGTCCATTTAATGATTAAGAACTGGTTTTGGAAACTTTCTCCCCAAATGCTAATCATCAGAGGGCTTCAAAGCACTTCTTAAAAACCTTAATCATCACAACACACTTGAGACAAATGATTCCCCATTTATAGATGTAGAAATAGAGTTTAAGTGAGTTGCCCAGAGTCCTACACGAAGTTGCGAGGCAAAACTGGAGTTGTAAGTTTGACTCAGTCCTGTGCTTAAACTACAAGAGCATCCTCTCCTTCTGCAAACGTACTGTTTGTAGTACACACCCAGACTTGTTTTCTATTCTACTATGACAGCTTGCTTCAAGCATGTCTGTACATAAATCAGTATCTAAATTTGAGCCTGATATTGTCAGTGATGTTGCTTTTGCCGGGGAATAGAGATACTTCATGCTGATACTGTTTGAATGAATGGCTTCCTATTCCCCTGTAGATTTAATCATCTTGGCAGTATGGGGGATGCTGGCAGTCGGTGGAATAACAGTGCAGCTTCGCCGAGAGAGACATGAGATACCCTTCCCACCACACCCTTACCGTATCTGGAAGCAAGAGAGAGCGCGCAGGATTACTAACATCTTGGATCCTAGCCACCACATACCTCCTCTGAAAGAGAGGATCCGTAACAAACTGTCACAGATCAAGGAGATCTTTCAAAAAGAGCAGCCAGCTGGGGAAAGAACTCCATTACTTCTGTAACTGATCAAATGCTGCATATTGATAGCTACTAAAAAGGGCTCTAAGAATCTAAACTGAAGTGGTGATGACCAATGACTATCCAGCAATGCTGACTTGATGTCCTTATTACCTAACCCTGCTTAACAAAGCTACAGCTACAGCTGGACATGGAAGAGAAACCTTTATCTAGCCAATACACTAAATGTTGTCCTGTGCTCTTTCTCAATGGCCCACTTATCCTGCTGTAACATGCAAACTTTTGGTTCCTGCAGAGACCTTGCACTAAGGGTGAAGTACATTTGAATGCAATGACTAAGGTGTTTCTCTGTGTGAGTCTTGTTGTGTTTGTTGAAACCGTTTAGGTATGTGAAGTCTTAAAAACAAAATCCTGAGAAGGTAACTTGTGATTGAAATATGTGCAATGTCAAAACTTTTCCTTTGGCTATTGTAATGGATTTTTCAAGAGACCACCTTGATTCCCACCAGACATGAGCATCCTATGCTGAATGTACAAGGGAAGAAATACTAATGACAGATTAGATATTGAAGTATCCTTACTGCAGTGACTTCACAACTATTAAACCTTCAATATTGGTACAAAACCTACATCTCTGAACACAAGAACTGTTTTTAATAGGTATATTACTGAACTGTGACAAACTGTACTAAGTAACTTTTGTGTTTTAATTGCACTGGATTAATATTTATATTTCTGTGTGGTGGTTCAGCAAGTGGCCTCTGCCTCTGAGATAGAATAGGAAGGCTTTTTTTCCACCCTCCCTTTTAAACTATCTGGGGGGTGCTATGACATTTCAGTACCAAGTTGCTTGTCTGGTCTCTGCTTAAAGAGTTGCCTAGAGTGCTACAAGAAGCAGTGAAGCAAAGCAGTTGTATGTTAAATGGAGATGATGGCTTGTTGATTGAATACAAGAGTCCCTTCCCTCACCTTCCCTTCCCTTCCCTTATTGCCTCTTTGAGCTAGTAAGAAAAACAGACATTGTACATTTAAGGGCTAATGGCCTCCTTGCTTCAGCTACTGTATTTTGTAAATCGCTTTAATTCTTGATAGTTGATTGTTAGTTCTTCATAGAATAACCTCAAATTCAGCACTTCTCAGTTTAAAAGCAAATGTTTTTTGAGCTTGCTCAAAACACTAACTCTGCCTTTCCCCTCCCCTTTTGGGTGGGGGGGATGGGAAAAGCATATTGCTTGTAAAGTACTAACCTGAAGGCTTGCTGGTTGGTTATACCTACACTTCTCTTACACTCCAGTCAAAATACTGTGAAAGGAGTTACAAGACCACCCTTCATATCCCAGAGAGCTAGTTGTACTTCTTTTTAATCACTGCTGGAAAAGTGAACAAGAGCGTCTTGGTTCAGATCACTTAGTACTACCACAAATCCAAGGCTTTCCTCCAACTCCTCCTCACCAGCCTCCCAATGCAGTCCTTCATATTGCATGTATGTGGTGATTTGTCACATTCTGCAGTGACGTGATGGTTATTAAGTCCATATCTAGCTTATTCAGGCAATTTTACCTTCCTCCTATTTCTCCTTCCTCATCACTCCCACTTGTATACCTCTAACTCCTAGGTAGCATTGACCTCTCTTGCTTTGTTGTAATCCTCTTCAACTTTGTATGGAACAGCCAGTAACAAATAGCATAATACTAAACTTACCAGTGCAACCTGATGGCTAAAAACTCAAATTCTTTAAGTGTAGTGGGACACCTCCTTGAATTATAATGTGGTAAAAATTATGTTTAAAAATTAGCTTTTGAAAGCTGCAAAACATCTAATGGCACAAGTGGAACACAGCTTTAATAAGCCCTTCCTTGAAATCTTCATACTTCAGATCATTTTAATACAATTTAGCATAATTTAGAAATGTTCATTATGGGATGAAAATTAGGAAAGATGTGGCATAGTTAAACAGTCTCTTCAAGGGCTGATCTAATGTAATCTTAAATCGGTCATTCAGTGTGGGAGCTAAAAACCAAGTGCTGGATTATAGCATAGTTCAAATGAAATCAATGTTGATTTACACCCAGTGAAGATGTGGCCTTGAAAATACTGTCTTTCATTTGTCTCGAGGGGAAACCTGTTACATGTCATCTCCTAGATGGATGCTCTGACTACCTTTTTATAGCACTGATGATACTGAGAAACTTTGCCACATCTAATGGCCAAAGTAAAACACTTAACTTGGAATTGAAACTACTCTTATGTTTACCTTGTTTTTAATTTCCATGATTTAACATTATGAAAAGAACAAATTTAACTCAAATATTTTCTATCTTTTATAATAAAGATTTTTTTTTTTAAAGAGTATATAAAACTGAAGAAGTCTGCTCTTGTAGAGGGTTTCACCATCTTTGGTACATACATGATCACAAAAAGTTTCAGCCATGCTGCAGAAACACGTCTGTTGTGTAGGTCTCTGGTGGAGACCTTCAAAAGGTGAGTATGGAGGCTTCACTTTAGCTTGTGTACAGTAAGACCTTGAGTTTCCATCTGAGATCAGGGCCACATTGTGCTCAAGAGTCCCTGCTGCAAGGAGCTTACACCCTAATCCAAGATTTGGAGAAAGGAAACTATCCATATTTTACACATTGGGGAAATTGAGCTAGATTAAACAATTTACCTAAAGTCACAGGTTGGTAGGGACCATAGTGTGACCATCCTCTTATTTTTAACAAAGTTTTCCCTAATCAATTTGATTGCTCTGAGAAACGTCCTTTTTACACTGGTGGTTGATAACTCTACACTACTCAGTGTTCTCCAGCATTGTTCTGTATGCTGACTTACGAACTGATGGCATGACTTGTTAAAGATTAACATTTTAACACCTAGCTCCCCTTCCAAAACAAAGCCCATAAATCCTGATACTATATCAACTTAATGAAGAACTACAGCTCTGAGAACACTAGTGTTGTAAATGTAGTAGTGCTATGATAGAACTTTAACATCAGGGACTTTGGAACTACAGTACTTCTTCCCTCAAAGCACAGACTCTCCTACATCTGACTTCCTTTTTAAGGGGAAGCTATGGCAGGGTGAGTATTCTACCTCCTTTAATTACTAGGACTACTAGCTGTGGGTGAGAAATAGATCCTGTGGACAAGAGAGCAAGATTCAAATTCTTCCTGGAGTATGCTTCTTGTCAGTCAATGAGATCATTACTATAATGTACATGTTCGTAAAGCATTTTAAGATCTTTATGAATGTCAGCCAGTGGGAACAGTACTGACTGGTGGGGATGGGTGTGGTGAGGGGCCCTGGGGCTAGACAATTGATCCAGAATCTATTTTTCTTCAAAAAGCTTTAGCTTTTCTACTTGCGGAGCTAATGCTGAAAGCATGAGCAGAATGTAACCTCAATGTGTACAGTCAACCTGAAACAAAAGGTCAATCATCAGCTACATTATTTGTTTTAAAGGGTTAAGTGAGTGGTTTCAGAACTATTTTATGGACCACTTCCAAAAACTGATCAACCTATCTATCCATCCGACTTCTCCCAGCCAGCTCTCAGGGCCTCCAGTTTCCCACTATCACCTCTAATGCAGTTAGGTATTAATACCAAATTAACAAAATAGCAAATTTGAAACTAAAGAGAAGCTACTGTCCTGATCAACTCTGTATTTAGCTCAATAAAACTTACTTCAAACTGCTTTAGAATTTTTTAAATGCAGTAAGGGACTTGAGTATTTAAGTGTCACCCTAAAGCATAGCTAAAGCAGTGAGCTCAAGTAACTGCAAGATTTTATTTTTGTTATTGCACTCCATAGACGGGACTACTGACTACTTGTTAAAATATCAGTAAATACAACGTGAGCTATGCTAACGTTTTCAAAGTGAAGGCCTGCCTGGCAACTGATGCTGTTTTAGACAAGCTCTCACATCTCTGGGGAACCCTGCTCACTAAATCCTTTTGCCATGTAAAGGAAGCATGGCCTTTGAGAGGGGGATTAGTCTTCCTCGTGGACAGGCTCAATCATTGGGTGAGAAAGGGATTTAGTGACCTCAAAGCCTTACTTAGGTAGGATCAGTCACAGCAGCAGAGTCAGATGGAGAACCCCCAATTAGTTACTAGGTGTTGCAGGCAAACTTGACGATTAGTGACTTAATCCATCCCTACCCCCACTTTCATTGATAAAGAGCACTAACCATTGCTAAAACAAGAGTCCAAGGAACCTCAATACTGGTCATGCATGATAAAGCTATTTACTGTAGCCTGGAATAGCTGCATTATTGGCTCTTCCCCATTTAGAGTGTTCTTATCTTCTTTCCTGGAGTTTTCCTTAACACTCAATCTTCATTTGCCCTACTGTAACTTAAGCCTACTACCACCCCCAGTGACCTTATCCTTAAACTGTCCTTTACCTAGCTGAAAACACTAGCTTGAACTTTTCTAACAGACTTTTCTAATAGATTAAATAGTTCCAGTTCTTCACATGCACTGTCTAACCTGTCTTAGTTTAAAACATTATGCCCCAATCTAAATGCAGCACTACATCACTTAATACCGCAAGTACAGCAAAATACTCACTGGGTGGACATTTTGTTTATCCTGGCTTTGATTCATTCACCAGGTCCTCTATTACAACTTTAACTGTTTTTTGCCAAGATTACTGCTCAACTATGATTCTTTAGAGGAATCACTATCATTTTGATTAACAGACATAATTAAACATCCCAGGGAATTTTGGGTGTGAAAAAAAAAAGGCATTAGCGCACATGTCCTGGCCAAATTCCAACTCTGATCTATTAGTATGTATCAACTTACCTCTTTTCTCTCTCATTTCAGTAAATTATTCCTCTGACTTTTATATAGTAAGTTTGTAAAAATACCCTGCATTTCAATAGGGGCTGATGAAATCAATTTTGTCCTCATTCACAGCATAAAAATAAAGAACCTTAGTTTCCAACTTTCCTGAATACTAAACTACATGGAGTATTTTATATATAAAGTATAGTAAAGTTATGGAAATTTTCATACTGCAATTAGCTCAGTGTAGTTTCAAGTTTGACTTGTCATTTTATATGCCAGGGTCTTTTTAACCTGCAAAATACTGTGCTTATTTATCAGTCAGACTAGTGTTTGACACTTATCACCTATCTTTAACTCAACTTGTACTGTCTCCCATTCTGTAGCAAGACAGTTTACATTTCTTAATTATTTTTAAATGCACTCAATAGTTTCCAATTTGAGTATAATAATCCAACATTGAGTTATTATAAAAGTAACAGCCTGAGTCCTGACTGTAAATGTTTTTAAACGCTGAAGGAAACATTAATCATTCAAATTTTAGCAGAGTATTTTCAAAATTTAAGAAAATATTTTTTAAAAGGGTCCTGTATTAGCAAACTGCATCTGAAAGATGTACGGCCACCTATGAAAGTGACTGGGCAGTTAGTTACTTGTCCAAACTGACAGGAGTCTACAGAGACTAAGTAGTGAAAAATATTTGAATTTTAAATTGGTTCCTTGTCACTTTATAAGAAAACCTGCCTCCTTAAAATTTAAAGGTCAGTGAAGGCCACAAGCACCACTAGTTGGACATCTCTTTTCTATGAATATAAAATATTAAGCAAGTACTATTCATAAATTAGCATTTTTCTAATGGTACTTTAATCATGAAGCCATCTACATTTGATCATCTTTATTCATAAAATAAGTTTACTGTACAGTACACATTCCCAGCCATAAGATCACATCAAGCATCTGCATTACAAAAATAGTGGGTATGTGATGAAAAGTAGTCACTTCACACAATGTAAAAATTTAAAACCCTAAAACTGAGTTTGTTTTGGGGATGGATGAGGAGAAATATCAATGTAGGTAAAGACTAGGGATAAATTAAAAATCACATTTTGTATTTACAAAGATAAGCACTAATCAAGCATTGTTTCATAATAGAGCAACCTTAAAGAATTGCCATAGATTAACAGCTCTCTCCTATACAAACTAAGAAATTACATTTGTAAAAATAAGATGTATTCAAAATAAAATTTAAGCTGTCTTTGGACACCAGTCAGTAACAGCTAAAGGGAAACTGTCATTTTCTTACAGCTCTCAAACAGAAATAAAACATTTCTAAGGTTGACACAGAGGCATCCTATAACCTGCAGTTTCTCTTAAATTCTTAAGCCAAAAACAAGTGAGGCTGATTTTGTAAACAGTGTGTAGATACAGAACCACCGGTCTTTTCAATAATTTTTATGAACATATTTTGTAAAAAGCATGATTCCCTGGGAAGTCTGGAGCACATGACAGCTGTCAGCTCTCCTCATTACAATGCTTCTATCACTTCCATACAAGCTGGTCAGTCATTCTAATTATTAACTCATATTTACGAAACAGCAACATGGATGATGCATAGGGTCCACCAGTTTCTGGAACTACTCTTGGCCAAGGAGACAGATTTTAAAGTGTCATGTTATTTAGGCAGGTGTCCTTTTTATGAGCAGTAGTTTATACAAGTTTTCTATATGTGAACGTTTAGCTTGTCTTTTGTTTTGAATGGATTAATAAAAAAAATCTGATTCCACAATTGCATTGAGAAGCCGTTTCCTACAAGAGTTAGATCTATGGCAATCAACTAATCTGGCGCTAATAACTGATATACTGTACACACTATAAAGCATTAAACTAAAGTTGGATATAAAATATGTTAAGTTTCTGATGCCCTATTCAGTAACAAATGCTTGACAAGTGAACCCTGATACCCTAAGCTGTTAGATGTGCAACAAAGTTCGTTGACTTCAAAGAATCTTCAGCTCTTCCTCAGGCTCAGATCACTGCTGGTTACTAATGCTGACAGAGATGTACTCTCTGATACATCTTCTTTGTTGAGATTCAGGAATGATTCTCTGGTTATCTGAAGGATTTCTCTCAGGCCTTTGTTTTCTTGCTATAACATGCCAAGACAAAATAATTTTAGATGAAAATCAGGACAAAGAAAATGAAAACAATCTATTTTGGGAGGAGATTGTGTGGGATGGGAGAGGGAGAAATTCTTATGTTGACCTATGATTTGAGAGTGGAGAGAACTGGATTTTTTTGTTGTACTAAATAGATATCTTCAGCATCAAGAAAAGTGCTCAACAGAGGAAGAGAGGGTAGCTTAAGTTCAAACTTTTTGTTTAAAAAAAAAAGTTGACTATCTTTTCCCCCCTTAACTCCCATGTGAACACCGTGATTATAACATTTGTGTTAAAGCATTTTGCTAATACATAACCAGAAAGCTGCACTACCTACCCCCAACATTCAGAATTAGATCCCAAAACATATTTTAAAAATGGTTTTTAAGCCAAAGATGTGCTTGTGAGTTGGAGATTATTTGCCTTCTAGTTTCTGAGCCTTGAGGATACACTCCTGTCACATTTTCAAGCTTTCCTCTACAGCCATGAACACTAGAAACTTTTTAAAAAATGAAAGCCGAGATTCTGAAGTAATCATTTCTTTAGGAGCTGGAACTTTACATAAGACATATTACAGAACTCATGAAAAAAATGGCAAGAGGTGGAAACAAAGCAAAACTAACTAGTCATTGTCCAAGCAAAGTATAATGCAAACAGTAGCATAAAAATAAATTAGATCAAGCTAATTCAATAGCATATTATATTTTGATAATTTTGTCAGATGAGATTGTTTTGGGTGTCAATAATGTGATAGGAACAACAGGACTGGAAAGTTTACATAAAACAGAAGTTGAGACTGAACCAAAAATGCAAAGCATCCTCTGCCATGTGAGACTAAAGTAGCAATAAGAGGAGTAGAGAAGATGAAGCTTTCTTCTTCAAAATGTCTGGCTTTGCAGACTGCATAATTAGTGGTGATAGAGCTGAAAATAACAGTTGCTGGAATGGTACATACATTCATCCTTAGTTAAGATGAATAGCACAGCATTCTATAAAAGTACAGGGCACAAAGAAGCCCTATTGATAAGGCTTTTTGTTGTCTCTGCATTGTTACAGAGGATGTAGCATCTAAGGACATATAAGAAGCCAAAATAGACAACTGGAGCAGGGGAAAGGATTTAGACAAGGTGTGTCAGATTCTACTGAGTACCTGATCCTGGGCACCCACTAGGACTGTGAGGGGAATCCACATCTCTATGTTCTGGATCCCCTGGAGTGCATTACACTTCTGAAGCCTGAGTGGAGTTCAGCCACTGCCCCAATCACAGGGCGTACATCTTCTAGCTAGCACCACCCCGCCTACCCCCCAATTGTGAATCCACTATCCAGTCACATAGCCCCTCTTGGCTCAGCATTGACTCCTCAAACTCCCCAGCACTTAAACCCACTCCTTTCCCACAACTCCACCCAAAAGGTGTGAAGCTTCCAATTTACAGTGCAGCAGGACAGTCTACAATTTTTTTGGACAGTCTAACACCTTTATTCTCTTTTATTCTTAATCATGTAAAGCACATGAGAAAACAGACCACAGACAACAAGACATTGTAACCACAATATCCCTCATTAGCTCACTCTTCTATTGAAAGTCCTTAAAGAATAATCTGTGTTCTGCCAGGCAGGCAGAGTATCCCGTCTTATGCACGCTGTCAGGTGCCACTCATGCCAGCTTCCCCACATGAACACAAACCTGTGTCAGGTGACTTTGTTGCCATCACTTTCCACCTGCTAAACCAGTTCTTCAGGGCTGGGACCAGTTTGTTATCTAGCCTGACTAGATTTCCCGTGATTGAGTACTTGAGTCATCTACCCTCTATTGTTGTTTTGCCACCAGCGTTTGGAATTTTCAACCCAACATGGAGGCAGGCAGACAGACCACAGAGAAGGCAAAAGGTTGCATGCTCAATATAGAGAGTATGCAGTCTGACACAAACATAAGGTTACATACTTTCACACAATTCATAAACTGAACAGACATATTCCCAATTCATCACACCGGGATAACAAGGAATTTTCATAGTAGCCAAGTAGTGCAACTAGAGGAAAACAAAAAAAAAGGCAAGGAAACGGGAATATTGTACTAAAGACTAAATCCATTGACAAAAGTTGAGCTGGGGCTCAGTGCACTCAATGAAGTCTAGGCATAGTATATAGCCCAATTCTCACATAACACTTATTTCAGCAACTTTTCACTTAAAAGTACTCGCTGGGTAGAGACAGGAGATGGGCCAAGCAAAATACATGTTCAGTGCCAAAAACGGATGTAGTTAAAATAATTATAACAAATTGTCAAAGAGACAGCCTTATATTCAAGCAAACCCTCGTAACGTTGAGCAAGATACTTCAAAGCCAGAAAGCTCTACTGCTTTAAAAATATATGCTAATGTAATTTTATTTCAAAATGTGATAGCACTGGCCTCAGTGCACTTAGCAGTTGGGGAGAAGAGGGAGGAGAGAACCTAGTTGTTGCCAGAGATTCTCTGATTTGATACTTACTTCAAGCTGAAAAATACGTTCTTGCTCTTTGCAACCCTGCTGCTCATCGATTTCAATGGCTTTTCTCATTACTGCTGCCATTTCTGTAATCTGGTCCATATGCACTTGTAGCTCCTAAACCATAAGTGAAATAAAAAAAGCTTTATCAATATATTCTTTTCTGCATTAATAAAACTAACTGAGCATTAACTGCATTTTAACTGCTGTGGAAGCTCCACAACTTTCCAACATTAACTGGATTACTGTCTCACAACTTATCCAGTAAACCATGTTATTGCCACAAGAAGAAAGTCACCTTAGCAAAAGGCTTTTTCTTCAGTCTTATGCCTGCCAAAGTCTGGACCCAACTTGCCACAATATAATTTCTTTGCTCTTGCTCATCCCTGATGTCAATCCTTGAAGTACACATCTACTACTGCACTCTGTTCTAAAAGTAATCCCTATTCCATCTTTTTGTGGGATGGTCCAGACAACTTCTAGTTTTTGTGAGGTGTCCTTCACCTACATTTGCATTTAATCGGTCTTTGTTATCTTGCCTGCCTATGTAAGCATACATCTATTCTTTGGTCAAAATGTTCTTTTCGTATCACAGTGAATATCAGCTCCAGTATTCCTCTTTCCTTAAACACATCACTATTTTCTTCCTCCAAGTAGGCAATGATCTTCAGGTAGAAGAAAAAACTTAGTGAAAATACACCTTATTATATTAACTTCACCTCTCTATGAATTATTTTAAGCCATTACGAGTATCTAACGGCTGAGTTGGATAAAGTTAGGCATTAATTACTTGTCCTGTATCACATATCAAGCATGTGGTGAAAGATGATCACAGTGCAATATTGCATACTTAGCAAGTCAGATTGAAAATGTTAGTATTTAGAATTTTCACTGCACAGAGCCTCCACTGCAGTAATGGGGATTATTTAAGTAATTCACAGATAAGAATGCCAATTTTAGTTTATTATGCATTCTCCCCTCTTCTACACAAGTATACTATGCTGGTTCTTTTATGTCGCTGACCATTCCATTATAATCTCCTTTAATGGCTCTTCATCCTGCCCTATTCCACTGCATCCTTCAGGGCTTTGTTTTCAATTCACTCTATAACCTCTTTTGGTTGTTGCCGTGGTTCAGCAATCATATCTACAGTGATTATTACATGTCTACATTACACCTAACTACTCTCTCCCTGAATTCCTCCCACCTTCCCTCCACACACACTATTTTATCCACCACTGAAATGCAATATTTTGCACCATTAACCCTACGTACTTTTAGAGGAAATTTATTAAATTAAAATACAAGACATGTAAGAAGGAAGAATGTAATTACTGAAATTGGAATTTGCAATAACTAAGATTTGTGAAGACCGTAAAGCTTTAATAACCACAAGTGGCCAGGACCACTATATTACACCTCATTTGCAAGATTAGGCCCCCCTTGACATCCTCCCAAACGATGCTGGGGAATTGCTTCCACACCAAGCCAGACAGAAGAAAGCATGTCACCCATATCACATACACCATTTCCCTGCACCTATTGATTTTTATTTAGATGTATTCCATTTAAACTCTGCTTTGCTAAGTATATCCGATGACATCAAAAGAGTATGCCTATACTAGAATCATTCAGGAGTATCTGAAAACCAGATATAGTTAAAAAATAAAGCTCAAACTATTCCCCAAAAGGAATTCCTTTGATATCCCACGAGGATTTATATTAAATCAAGTTGAAATCAAAAGCTTTATAACTATTGAAGTTCAAATAATGTCTAGGCTTTAACAAGTTACAAAGTTAATTCCATCTTTAGTTTGCCCCATTGTGCCAAGATATTGCTGAGGCTTGAGAAACTTACTAAATATCTTCAGGACATATGCTACAAGAGATTTGGAATTTTCATACTTTTTGTCACAACCATAACACTCTTCTAATGTAGCTTTTGGCACTTGGTTTACTATTTTCAAAAAAAGGTAAAGTAAAACTAAATAAGATCAGAAAAGAACAAATTTTAAAATGTACATTCTGATTTGCTGCCAACTGCCTCCTCTCCAGTCCATAATTAGGTGCTTCATGGACATGTTGAGATGCACTGATGAGGAGGAGTCCTTCAGGGTTGTTACAAGGACACATTTCAATCTGTGGTATAGAGTCATTACAATGTTAATATGGATGTAAACTTAAAGTATTACCAAAAAAAGTTAAATGGTGTGCAGTAATCAGTGTTTGAGTTGCAATATCTTTGTTGCTTAAAGTATTTGGTTGTTCTAAAGTTACCAGATGGCACTAGTCCATAGCAAGGATTAAATGCCAGCTTTTTTTTTTTTTTTTTTTTTTTAAATAAAAAGGTAAAAAAGTTTTTATAAAATTTAATCTTAAACTGTTCCTAGCAGGAAACTGTATGACAAGTTTCAGTTCACAGCATATTTACACCCCATATTTAGATAAGTTTTCACTACTATCACCACACAAATATTTTTCTGGAGTATATGGTACTGCTATCAAAATTTTTAAATTTCTATTTTTCTGCAATTGAATTTTTTTTCAATGCGTAAAACTGCAGTAAACAAGTGCCAACAGTTGCCACTTGGTAGAACAGTGTTCACTGGTAAAGCAAGATTAATTCCTTGCACACCAAATTTGACGTAGTTATATTCTTAATGCACATAAGAGATAGAAGTGTTCAGACTGCACTTCAAGATTACTCAACATATACTAACTATATAGATTAACAAGTGCAAATCGTGAAATTCCAGGTATCCTGATTTGGGAATAATAAAGTCGCCGCAACACACATGACTGAGTAGAGCCAAATAGATCAAGAGGGCTCTGTAATTTCTCTGCTAAAACATATTTTTCCCAAACAAAGTACTTAAATCACAGCATGATAAACAGTTTGTTACACAGATCTAGAATCATTGCTTTGAATTGGGCTTTTATGTAACACCTTCCTTAGGACTTCAAAAAAATAGCATTTGTTTCAGTGACAATTTCAGATCAATGCTTCATCTTTACACTTTTCTAGAAGCATAAACTCACTTTATAGTACCTACATTTTTTAACTCCTGATTTATCTATCATTATAAGTCCCATTTGAAGTTTTCTATTTCATAGAGGGACTTTTTCCAATTTTTAATGAAAAATGTTAATTAGAAACTCCAAGCCGAAGTCAACTGAGGAATGTCCCATTTTTTATTCTCTGTTTGTCAGTGAAGTTACTTCTGGTACATAACAATGCTTGTTATTCTATTTACTTGTATGTAAAATCGATTTCAATGGTTCTTCTAATGCAATAGTTCTTTTTTTAAAGTTGATTGCTATTTAGAAATTTTAGGAAATAAGACTATGAGTTTAGGTCTCAGTACTACAAACTCTTATGTATTTGCTTGATTTTACATGAGTAGTCCCACTGATTTCAACAAAACTATTCATGAGTAAAGTGGGTAAGTATTTGCAGATTTAGGCCTTTTATTGGATTTTATTTTTTCCAAATTTTAATATCCAGATTCCAAATTATCTTACAGACATGATACCATTTAATTTAAGGACTAAATGTGTAAGTGTTTAGTTATTTGAATTATTTATGAAAAACTTCTTAAATAGTTAAATAAAACTTAGGAAATTTTAGTTCACCTTCCCACAAGTAGCATACGATGCTGAATGCAGTAGTCATTAAAGTCTCATTATTTGATAGTTTCCAGTTTAGAGGGAATCATCACAGTACCTTCTATTAATTAAGAGTTTATTTGTGCCATGTTACAATTTAAATGTGTGCGCTAATGATTTAAAAAGATGAACTGAGCATTGTTACCTTCTGGCAAAGCCAAGGGTGAAGAACGAAAATAACATGGCTCAACCTTACAAGGAGCTGAATGCCCACACACATACATACATATCCCACTAATGGCAGTTTAGAAAGACATTAACTTTTAGTAACCCTTTACTCTTCTAGTTTTCCAGGATCATCAAGCAGCTCACCCCGTTTGGACAACTTCCAGCTCCCCTCCTACAATGCACTGGTTACTCCACAGCATCTCTGATCAGTGCTGAAACAGGAACCCTACCTGAAGGAGTAGGAGAAGAGAAGATATATAAGCCTGATTATTCAATATTCAGAAGGTTCTCTCAAGAGAGTTTTTTCCAAAACTATTTTAATACCTTCAGAAAAAAAAAACTGAATATTGAATAAAACGAGGCTTACCTTATTGCTCCAGCACCAATCACAGAAGCCATTAAAGTTACCAGTGCATGCTGGAACACTGAGCTGATTTAAAATTATTATTGGAGACTGATATCTGAAAGTCCAACATAGCAGAGCTGCCTACCATCCCCCCAGGCCTACAAGAGGAAAAGTGAATTATGGAAATGTAGTAATGGAATGTTTTTTGATGAATGTCTAAACACATATCACAAGCATCTAGTAAGGCTGATCTGTTAGTCTGAACGACCATCCTGTTCATGTTTAAGAGACTATGCTACAAAACTTAGGAATTGCTAATGCACTTTCTAATATAAAATGAAACAAGATAATTGAGCAAATATTATATTGACACATGACCCTATGTTAAAAAATTCTAAAACTTATTACCTTGGAATGTTGCTCTTTTAATTTCATTATTATACCTGGATCATCCTTTTTGCTGGCCATGAGCAACCTAAACATCTGCTCTCTGTATTTGCTCATTATGAGTTCCAAAGCAGACTGATGTTCTTCAAGAGATGTACGTAGTTCTACAAAAACAATTTAAAAATTGCTTCAAGACATGTATGCAAAAATACTTCAATTTGAGAAAACCAATACAAGCTTTTAGACACCCCAGAACAAATTCTGTGTCATGTCTGCACTGAGAAAGTTCTCCCACAGCCAGAACCAGGGATTATAAACCCCCCTTATGTTGCTCCAGCCCTTTTAACTAGAGTAAAGTAGCCAGAGAAAAGGGTGAGGCTCTTGCTCCTAGTGCTCCACTTAAAATACCCAGTGCAGAGTCCATCTGGAAGCTACTTAAGTTACTGTTTTGAACTGTAAAATCTAGAGTTTGTCTTTAAACATGAACAAAACTTTGCATATTTTGAGATACGTTTTGAGATTCTTCAATATATAGCACCAGCAATTAATTTTCCCAAAGCTAAACTTTTCTGCATCAAAGGTTAAAAACAATTAACTTTTACAGAATTAATAAAGGGAGTGGAATTGTACTTAGTAAGCAGACTGATCTTTGAATTTCTGGTGCCCTAAAAAAGGGTAGATAACTCTCTATGTGAAACAAGATAATGGTGAATATGAATCTGTAAGTGCCCCTTTGCTTAGAGTGTCCCCAGACCGTGAGTCGTTAGAAGACATTTCATTAGACTATCATTTTTTATTTTATGCTTTAAGAAGTAGGAGCCTCCCCTGTACATAAAGTTATTTTCTTGGCAACAGTAAGATATATATATAGAGGTACATATGCTATGTATAGCAGCAGTGAATGATAGTCAAAGTCACAGGATAAATAAGAGCTATAAGACCTATAGAGAAGTGCCAGCAAATTTATATTTTAAAGATCTGAAAGGAAAATAGAATGCCTGCATTTCTGTTGTTGTTCACCATTATAATAAAGACGTCAAATCTCCATGCAATCAGTGTGTCTGACTGATTATACTAAAAAAAATTGAGATTAGAAGACAAAATTCTCAGGATATGATCTAGCATCCATTGAAATCAGTGGGAGCTGACTTCAATGCAGCATGATCAGATCCTTAAAGAACAAAATATGAAACCTCACCTTTATTTTCCTGTTGCAGTTCTCGGATCTGCCTGTTTTCCTGCTGGATACCCATTACTAATGTAGACCGAGGCCGATGTCTTGCTACCTCATTAAGCTCTTGAATTTCTTCTTGGTACTAGTTGTAGAATAAAAAAATATTTATGTAAATGAAAGCAAACAGGTGTATTGGTCCTCATCGACTAATTTCAAAGTTGGAATCTGTCCAATATTAAATAGCTCTTTTGATACGATGCTTGTTAATCACCAATCATTTAAAGACCATTAACAAATGTTTAACAAATATTTGTGTCTGAAGCTTCTGCTGACCATTATAATCCTCCCAAGAAACAACATTACCTTTATGTAAAGTAAATGCACTTATTAGCTTTTCTGCTTTATTGAGATTGTTAACATGACAGGATGGGTCTCCCCAACATGGATTCCACAGAACCTTTATCGCCTTCTAAAACCACCCCTCCACACTTAGCAGAACTGAATATAGTAATATTCCTTTGTTAGTTAACAGCAGAAAGAAAATTGTTACCCAGTCAAAATAAGCTGAACAGGCTACTTTGTCACAGAATAAAATATAAAGATGAGAATGCTCATGCAAGAGAAAACAAGAGATTGTTCTTATGTAAGTCTCTAAGATTAAAACTTTATTAGCTCAGACATGCAAAATTAAAATATTAAGTTACTTTTAAATACTTGATAGAAGACCAGCACACAGACATTGAAAATGCTGATAAATCATAAATCCTACAGACACACATGAATGTGCTTAAACTTTAAGCACGTACATGTTTGCAGGATTGGGGTCATAGTAACCAATGAGTAATTTGTTTATAGAATCATAGTTATTAGAGACAAAAGAAACCTACTGGATGACAGAGTTCATCCCAGTCCCCATAAGAACATCTAGTATACCACCAGATGACATATAGGATAATAAACTGATAATGCACCACTTTGTAGTAGTCGAGATTATGTAATGTTTCAATAGTGATGTTAAGTGTTTTCAGCAGGTTTTCAAATGAATAAGCAAAATGGGAAAACAAACCTGCTTCATCGCTTCGACCCGCTTGTTGAGAGCTGTAGTCTGTTCAATAAGAGCTTCTGCTGCATTGTCATGTTCTCTTAGCCGTTCCACTAGTGCTTTAGCATCAGCTAGGGCTTTCTCAATTGTGCAACTCATTTCTAAAAAATAGAAATTTAATTATTTCCAAGACAAGGACTGTTTATCATACAGCTCTATCACCACCAAGTCATACCGCAAACACATTTCATATTATTTTACTCTGAAGCAGTCAGATACATTCTTTCCCTCATCCCCAAAAAAGGAGAAACATCCTCACATTGCAGGAACTATTTTCTCCTTGGGAACAAGGAAACTCTGCATCCCTCATGGAACCCTGATGCCCACATTTTCTTCACCGACCTTTACTCCCCAGACTCAAGGCCATACACCACAGCCAAGAGCTGAAAGGAAACTTTTACAATTACAAAATGTCATGTCATATTAACTGAAATTCAAGACACCCATTAAAGACCATCAAAAATACAGGAATAGCTTAGCAGTTTTCCCCTTTAGCCTTGGTCTATGCTTACCTGGCAATTTGATGGCAGTCGACGGGAGTTACGCAAGCTACACAGAGTAGCTTGCATAACTCCTGTCGACTGCTGTGCTTCCCTTCTGCACGGTGTCTTCACTGCACTGTGCCACTTGAGGGGGGTGGTTTACCAGCGTCGACTTCTGGATCGAGCGAGCAGGTCTTCACTGACCACTCAA
The DNA here is from genome assembly GCF_026122565.2 of Emydura macquarii macquarii. Classification (NCBI taxonomy): domain Eukaryota; kingdom Metazoa; phylum Chordata; order Testudines; family Chelidae; genus Emydura; species Emydura macquarii. The sequence continues at coordinate 8,029,753 of NW_027132342.1, read as the reverse complement.
TCGATCCAGATAGGTCGATCCGACAGCAGTGACTTTGCCGCCATCAGTAGAGACGTATGCTTAGTTGCAGTAATCTGGTTTAAGTGTAAATAATTTTATGGCAAGACTAATAATGGAACACTATGATCAAAGTTCTCTTTTTAAGACTTACTGAATTTTATGGGATAAATGTAAGATAGGCAGAGATGTAACCATAAGTTGTTCGGTATTCTGAAAGTGGAACAGCTGGAATTTAATATGGAATGAGAAGGGAAACGAGGCAGAGAAAAAAGGAGCAGATGTGTTCAGAGCATAAGAGAAAAGGTGATGCTGGCACCTTCATTCTGAGGTCCCGTGTGAGGTATTGAGAGGGAGAAATCTAGGACTGAAGAGGCTGAAAGGCTGGGAATGAAGAAAATTCAGCCCACTATGAATGGAGCTTCACACCTTACAGTAAAAAAATTCTTGCAGTCAATCTATATTAGAACTTATATTATTGTTAATTTTCATCCAACTACACCATTACTGAATAGATCATAAACTTTCTGGTGTTGACACTCCTTTATAGACAAATAATCAATTTTGCCCCTCCTATACTGAAGTAAAAAAGCCCCTTTGTAGCAGAATGAGCAAGGTTCTGAATTACAGTAATGAGTCAAGAAAGCTGTGAAATGAAACCACATATCCTGCACAAACCTAGCTCTGGGGGGCTTCTTCTTTGTGCACAACTGATGTTGCTGTGTTTCTCCCTGACTTGCCCATAAACATATGCCCTCCAAAAATAGTGGGAGCTCAAGTGGTGCAGAAGCTACTTCCAGTTCTGATGGTAGAAGAGAGTCTTGGAGTAAGAGATTATTATTATTTACCAATAGCTAAAAGCCTGTGCTGTCATCACATGGGACCAATTTGTAAAACCATGAGTGTAAAAAAAGCTAAAAGTGGCTGCGAAAGTAAAAATTTGACAGTAACAGACTGCAAATCCCCGGGATGATTGAACCTGGTGATATTTCAGACAAAATGATTTTTCAACCACGCTTAATCACTTCACACTGACTGTATGTTCATTTTAGGCTTCACAATGACACACAGAATGCTATTCGTAGAACTGTGAGCCAGGAAACCATTATCCTGGGCACTGTACAAACATTTAAACAAAAAAAAGATGATCCCTACCCCCTAGAGTTTATGATTCTTTCTACTCAGCAATTTGGGTTTGTGCTTTGGAAACACTACTTGTAATTTAAGCAGAGTTGTGAACCATCTATCTGCAGACATCACTGAATTAATCAAATCTACATATCTGAAAGGTTTTCTTTGCAACCATTAGTGCTATAAACTTAACCTTTAAAATTTTACATTCTGCAACAACACCTGCTCCTCTTCCCCATCCTCAAGGAAACACATCTAAATGCAAGTGGATTTGTCAAGCTGGCCCTTACACTGAATTCAGAACTTTCAGGGTTAACACAGAGCAAGAGCAGTAAGCTGACAGAACAGCCACCTACATGCTCACTTCCTGCCACTTCCTGTTGTTAACTAATTGCTTTGAATTAATATCTTATCAAACTCAGTTGCCTTAAAAGCATATTAAAGCCCTTCATACATACACACATAACCCGCCTGTGTCTTTCTGCCTTTCTCCATCTCCACTAAAAACATCTCTCGTCAGCTTAGTTTACACCTCTTAATTCCTCTCCTTTTTGATTATTAGTTTTCTAACACTGCACAATTTTACCGGACACAGTTTGGGCAAAAATGCAAATGCACCTTTTGGAGAGCACTGCAGGCACTGAAAACACTGAGCGAGCAGCAGCCCTCTCTGTGCAATCATCGAACAAATCCCTCCGCATCAGACAGCAAAATATTACAGCGATGCTGCTGCTGCTGCGTGAGCACCCGTGTTTAGGACCGATGCCGTAGGGGAGGCTGGGTCTCGGGTTGCCCGGGGGCGAGAAGAGAAAGGGGTGCTTGGCGAGGTTGGGGCTGTCCCGACCCAGAGGCTGACCTAGCAGGATGGGATCACGGCTCCAGTTGCCCCAGGCCCGTCCTCCCCCGGCTCTAGTGCCGCAGCGTTACGGGAAGGAGGGCGGGCGGCGGCAGCGACACGCACCCGTCGGTTACCGCACCACTGCGGCTCGTGCCGCGATCCCAGGGTCGCGAGGCCCGATCAGGCCAACGTTCACCGGCCCCCCAACCCTTTCCCCTCCCCGCCCCCGCCGGCCGACTCACTCATGTCCCGTGGCTCCGACAGCGCCAGGCGCCGGGAAGGGGTCGAGGCCGCCGCTTCACAGAGCGGCGGGTTCGGCGGGAGGCGCTAGGCCGAGGAGAGCCCCCATGCAGCGGCAGCAAAACGCGCGCGGCCACAACAACCAGCCGGGGCCGGCCCCGCCGCGCCGGGAAGAGGCAGCAGCAAGGCAGGGGGCGGGAGGGAACAGAGACCACATATCGCGAGACTTCCAGCTGCGAGACGAGACTTCCCCCCCTCCCCCTCACCTACATACCCCCTCCTCCAAATACCGCGCAAGTGTACGTTTCTCTTGGCAGCTGGGAAGTCTCGAGAGAGGCACGGACGGTGTTTGTCCGACTCTCGCGATATCAGCTGTGGTAAACTCCTGGCAGCTAACGAGCGACCGAGCGAGGCCGGCCCTTGTTGAGCTGAGGCGGGACTCGGGATCTCGGAAGTGACTGACCCGCGCCGCGGCGGGGGATCGTTGGGGCCGGGCCCGCTGGCTTAGGCGGTTGTAGCTTCAGGGCGTCGGAGACTGGAGTGCGCGGAGCCGGGCTGCGCGGCGGGCGCGGGGCCCTGCGTTGGGGCTGGCCGGTGGGGCAGCGGCGGCAGGAGGAGGAAGAGGAGGATGGAGGCCACAAGGCCGCCGCGCCCCTCGCCTGTCCCGGTGTAAAGCCGCGTGCGCCTACGCGCTTCCTAGCTGGGCAGAGGCGGCCCCGGGCGGCGCTTTTCTGGCAGAGGATCAGGCAAAAGTAAGAGACACCCCACTCTCCCCGCCCCCTCCCGTGTGTGTCTCTCTGTCTGTCTGCCGAGCCGGGGCTCAGTCCTGGGTTCTTGCGGCTCCCTTAACTTCCGTGTTCGTTTGCCTGGCAGCTAGATGGGATACTAATGCTGGGCCCTCCTCGTCTTCGCACGGTGTTGGAAGAGGTTAAGGCCTGTCTGCTCCACTTCAACTGTTGTTACCACCAGGGCAGCTGTGCCGTTTCTGAGATCATCTACAAACCTGGCTAGCGTGAACAGGCCTTTAGAGAGGCAGCCTGGAAGAGGTAAACAGCACATGAAGATAGAGCACAGTATGAACTGGCCCCAGTAGGCCGAAAAGGCTGCTTATTTGTTTTCAGGGGAAAACCTAACCTTGTTTGTGTGTGTGGGTGGGGGTGTGTGTGGTTTGCTTGGTTCCTTTCTTTTTTTTTGAACTGCATTGTCATTCTGATTTTATTTGCTGTGGTGCTGTACCCAGGTTGGTCCCAAGATATGAGAGGCAGGGTGGCTGAGGTAATGTCTTTTATGGGACCAACTTTTGTTGGTAAGAGAGACAAGCATCAGGTCTGGCAAGAGAGCTCTGTGTAAGTTCAAAAGCTTGTCACTTGCATCAACAGAAGTTGAGCCCATAAAAGATATTACCTTGCCTACCTTGTCATTCTGAAGTATTTACATAAACACATTTTGAAAAATTTTAATACTGGAAATATTAGAGTCTAATTTCACTCTGTGAATGAAAACTTTTTGTGTTTTAAATAGGGAAACAATAAGAATCTCGAGGTTCCTGTTATACCTCTTAGGAAAGCACTATAAGTTAGAAGGCTAGAGGGGAAGGGGATTGGAAGGATTAATTGGAGTGTGACATGGATAGAGGGTGGAACTAGTTATAAGTAAGGTTGGATTTGCAAACTGTTAGTGAAGCTTGGTATACTGGAATACAAAATTTTCTGTAAGGCAGGAAGTGCATCTGATAAGTATGTAAATTGGCTAGTTCATATTTTTAAGCCATAAATGTTGAATTCACTATGACAGTGGTTCTCAACCAGGTGTATGGAGGTCTCCCACGGGGTATATCAATTCATCTAGATATCTGTCTAGTTTTATAACAGGTTACATAAAAGGCACTAGTGAAGTAAGTACAAACTAAAATTTCATACAGACAAAATGAGAAAGTAAGTAAGCAATTTTTCAGTAATTGTGTGCTGTGACACTTTTTTGTATTTTTGTCTGATTTTGTAAGCAAATAGTTTTTAAGTGAGGTGAAACTTAGGGTATGCAAGACAAATCAGACTTCTAAAAGGGGTACAGTAGTATGGAAAGGTTAAGAACCACTGCATGACTTACACCCAAATACAAAGATCATAGGTTGAGCCCAGAATATAAAGAGGCATGGTTGACGGAACATAATCTTCAGTTCCTTCTCCTCTGGCACTTAAAAGTTTAACATTCTGATTTCTACCTTAAATCTGTTTGTGAAAGAGATTGTGTCACATCCAAATGGTGTAAGAACTGTGGAAGTAAAATGACAGGGGACTGAACAATTGAATTCAGAACTTTGTCAGTTTTTAAAAGACTTCTTCTCCTATCTTGTCAGCAACAATCAAGAATCCTTTTAGCTCATTTGGAATGGTTCGTAGTAGGAGGTTCTGAAAAATATCAGTATTGAAGGGCAGATAAAAACCTTGTTAGTCTTAAAAGTTCATAGTCTGGGACTGAATTCCTTTATTTTACTTACAGAATAGCAACTTCAGACAATTATGTTTCTTTTAATGTTTAAAATTTATTTGGAGGCACAGCTATAACATGGTTTGCATCCACATTCAACCTGGTTACAAATGCTGTCTTATCTGTGTTCAGAAACTCCTAAAATCTTGATGCTGTGGATGGAGAAACTATAGTAGGGTTTCTGCTAGCAATGTGTTTTAAATAGTTCTCTATGTTGAACAAGGAAACAACATTTTGGTGCATGACAATTTTAAAAGGACACAGTTAACTTAAAATCTTGTCAACTTCAAATAATGAGTTTAAAGTGGTCTCTAGTAGTAGATTTGTGCCTCCAAATTTCCGTGCCAGTTTTTAACTTTGCAATTATATTTTCCTATTATTTAAAATGCTTTTCTTTCCTCTTGCTGTGTGAAAGTTCCATACAAACAAAAGGGAAAACTCTGTCTGCAGAAGTGGAAGAGAAATTGACAATCCACAAATGCTACCAAATGCACAAACTAACAAACTGGAAAAGAAGTTTCTGTTGTTTAAAAACTGTCGTGAGATTACTATAAGAGATTTAAAAAAAAACAAAAAACCATACTCATGAGTGGTTTTTTTAAGAGTTGATATAGCTAACAGAAGTTAGCATAATTTCCAGTGTGAAAATCTTGTATTGAGCAAGTTAAATTTGATTGACTGAATTTGCCTTGCTATGTGCACTGGGGGCCGTTCCTACAAATATCATGAACTACTTTAGACAAACAAGGTGGGTAAGATCATGTCTTTTTATTGGACCAACTTCTGTTGGTGAAAGAGACCAGCTTTTGAGCTACATAGCTCTTCTTCATGGCATTGCAATGAACTACTTTGGCTGCTGAAAAATTGCTGACCACGCTTAATTCATTATTTTCAGAAATCATATTTTAAGGTATTTTTTTAAAACAAGCAAAGAAACCGACTGCTAACTAATTTCATTTTTAATCCTTCTGTGAGTAAGAACTGCAAAAAAGAAATATCTATTTATAATTTGCTTTCTCTACCACATTTACCTCAATTTTTTTTTCCTCTTTCTGGGGAAATTAGTTTCTTCCTGGACAGAGATTATGTATTAGTAGTTTTTAGTTCAGAAGGATTTTCTTTTTAAACACCAACCATGACTAAGGCAAACAATCAGTGCAAAACATATTTGTCGTGGAAATGTTTGTGCATCTTTAACTAAAATCTCACCAAGAGCAGCTCTCTTATAAAGTTTAATATTTGTAGGGCAAACTTAAATAAAATAACACTAAACATCTTCAGAGGCTCAAATATCCTGTTAAAGTGCTTAATTACAACATTATTGTGCAGTTCATATAATGGTCTTCTCTTGTTGGTTTGTAAGTTTTTGTCTAATTTCAGGATTTATTCATTTCAGGAGGAAAATGAGAATTTTCTCTGAGTCCCATAAAACTGTTTTTGTTGTGGATCACTGCCCGTATATGGCAGAATCCTGTAGACAACATGTTGAGTTTGATATGTTAGTAAAGAATCGGACCCAAGGAATCATACCTCTGGCACCCATCTCAAAATCACTATGGACCTGTTCAGTGGAATCATCTATGGAATACTGTAGAATAATGTATGATATTTTTCCTTTCAAAAAACTGGTAAGTGCTTCTGAAAGTACTGCTTATAGTCCCTCATAGCAGAGATTTTCATTTTAATGTGTGCTCTTTTAAAATTATTTTTAGATGCTGTCAGATTGAAAAGCCAGGTGTCCTTCCATTATAAAAACTGGGAATTTTAAAAATAGATTTTTTCACTATTTATTTAAGCTGCTGACTTACCCTTTCCACTCAGTTGAACAATGAAAATAGTCAGTTTCATTTTAGTTTATGGGCATTTTCACTTTCTGGTTATCCATTCTGTTTCATTGCTTTGATTGCAAACTCTTTGGTTGAGTGTTTAAATCCATACCAACTATAATTATTATTATTTAAAATAAAAAGAGATGATTTCATGGTCTTTAAATTTATCTCAGGTTTTACAAAACCTCAGTTTTATATAAACCAGATTTTGACTCTACATAGACATGGATTTAACGTCTGTAAAATTTGATGAAAGAATAAGAAAAATATAAAATACTTGGTATTATTAGGAAAATGTCATCTTAGAGGAGAAACGCACTTTCCTGTTTTATTTAGTCATGCACATAATTAGTCACGTAGATGTCTACAACTGAGTATAGGTGTACTACGTAATGGGGTAACTATTAAAGCAAGGCAGAGTAATAGAATAATTAGCCACATTGGCATTTGTTAGGGTATACCTGACTCTGTTGTTGAAATGGCAGTAAATGTGCTGCCCTTCTAAGTCTAGTTTGTGCGCAGGATTGATTGGTATTCTAGGAGACAGTTCTCTGTGGCTCGATGCTTTAGCCTTGCTTTCCATAATGCTGGTTTTCCACTGCTGGAAAGGAAAATGCAGTCTTGCTGAAGGATTGATAATGTACTATGATCCCCTTATATTGCTGTTAGAAGTTAATCTTCAAAGAGCATGTAATGGTAAAAATTATAGTAAATATGGAGGTATTTGCATAATGCTTCCACTTCTCATTTCAAGGTAGGTGGCGTTAAAAAATATGTCAAGCAAAGAAAGTAAACTTCCATTCAGAGTCTTTTTGAATAATACAAAGTACAAAAAAACACAGAATTGGAGCAGGCCTTTTTGTTCTCACAAACTCATTTAATTGATTTTAGAGTTAAGCTGATACCTTCTGGACAAAACTAGGGAGTACATAGTGCATCACTTACCTGCCAGAAGAAAAGCAGACTATTTGGGACCTCTCCATTCCTTTCAGACCAAACCAGTCATTTCTGTGATTCACAATTCTTTTTTCTTCACTAACCTGGAGATCAGAAATCTTGAGTGCTCCTTGGTTTATGGTTAGCATCACATCCAGCTGCCATAATCCTCTGGACCCAGCATGACTCATTTGTATCTTGGTAGTATATTTAATAAATTCTTAAACAATTTTTTTTAAAGTGTCCGAACTTTGGCATATAAATGAAAGAGGATCACTGTTGAAGAGAAAAGGAACTGTGAATTGCAATCAAGGATAAGTTACTTTAAAAACTATAAATAGAAAGATTAACTTTTTTTAACATAACATGGGCAGTTTATATTTGTAAGAAAAATAAAATTAAAGTAAGTTAATAAAATATAAATTAAAAGTGAAAGATTAATGACAACAAACAACGGGAGTTCTGTGGTACTTTAAAGACTAACAAATTTAATTTCAGCAGGCATACAGAGTACAATTTTTTTATCCTTTTTGTTTTGTAGAGTAAGCACTGTGCCTCTTAGTTAATACTTCACAATTAATTACAAGACTTAAAATGCCAGATTTGCCATTTGCCACATTTGTAACCCTTCTAGCTGTTGTTGTAATAAAATTGTTACACTCCTTTCTGTGCTAAATATATTGAATTATTTTGTGGCTTTCTGCACTGGAGTGGCAGTGCTGCTATTAAGAGAAAATTGTAACTTCTCTAAGGCCCCAATTCAGCAAAGCATTTAAGCATGTACTCAAGTCCCATGATGGAGATTACAATGAAGTCAATGGGACGTAAGTACATGCTTAAATTCTTTGAGCCTTAACTTTACGATCATGAAAGATTAGATCACTACAAAGGATCTTCAGATCTCACTAGGGTATTTACTTCAATGATCCCTTTGATGGCAGATTCTGCTCACTGATTATGTGCTGTTTAATTAAAACCAGAAAAAATACATCTCTCCTCATTGATAACTGTTGCTAATGAAAATGTAACTAAGATACTAAGGGAATTGCTCCACCTTTTCTTCTGTTAGTCTTAAAATGGTAACTGCAGTGTTAAAGTGCTACAGGACTCTAGTTGTTTTTGCTGTATGTAGACTAACACGGCTAACCCTCTGGAACTTTTCACCAGTGTTAACAATGACTTTCTAAAAAGATAATTAAATATATCTGAACTTTTTTCCCCCCCTTAGACTTGTCATCACACCACTTCTAAATGCTTGATCTCTGTAAAATAAAAAGGAGACGTTACAGTCTGGATTTAGCACAATAGTTATAACCTATGGGTACCTGTAAATTATTACCTTATTTTGATGTAGAAATGAAATTAGGTTTGAGTGACTTATAACGATAATACTATGGCAGTGTGGCCTTTTATGGGCATGTGAGAATTATACTATAAGAAGAAAGAATACATTACTGTGACCTTAAAATTTCCTTTGTAACCTTTTAGGTGAATTTCATTGTAAGTGATTCTGGGGCTCATATCTTAAATTCCTGGACCCAAGAAGACCAAAACTTGCAGGAGGTATGTGTGATTACTTGATGCTTCTATTCATTTTGTGAGGCTAGCTTAAATTAATTGTATTGAAAGAATATGATTTAGTATATTCAGTAGGTAAAACTTTATTATGATGTGACATCAGTGTTTTAGTTTTTTGTATTGTATACCGTATTTCCCCATGTATAAGACGCTCCCATGTATAAGACGCACCTTAATTTTGGTATTTTGTCTGAAAATAATTGGAAAGTGTTAAATTGACTCATTTGTTTGAAGGAAGAATTCTGAATTTTGAAGATTGTATGTTTCTCACAGAATAAGATTTTGTGTGTGTGTTTAGTTTCTTTTCATCTTAAGATAATATTTTAAATAGTGACAACAGCTTTTTTCTTTCTGTAAATTTTATTTGCACATTCTTGCAACTCTAGATGAAACTAGCTACTCTTTTAGACTCACTTGTGTTTTTATTTATTCTTCATTTTTTTAAAATCACTCATGTAACTATAACAAAGGCAAATAGACAAGAGCAATAAAATTCTTTTTATTGCAACAAGTTCCAAAATAATCTTATAAAGAATTTCACTGAAACACAATGGGAATATAAATTACTTTTATTTTTGTTTGTTTGAAGACAAAATTAAAAGGTATTCCATCACAGGTAGGTCTGCTCCGTAGTACCCCCTGTGGGACTAAGCATGGTACTATAGGTGCTCTCTGCCTTGGTCTGTAAGTTGTGGCCACCTGCTTGGAGCAGGGAGATCTATGCTGTAAGCTCAGGGTCAGTCTCTAAACAGTTAAATAAAAATAACAAACTCAAAATTTGTCTGTCCAAGCCAAGACAAGCACTTACTTGCAACACTTGAAAGCAAGGCTTTTACCCGGCTCTGGGGTTCTAATAGAGAGCACCAAGGAACAACTTCTCTTTCCCAGTCTTACCTACCTCTTCCCTAAGCAGAAGAAGGCAAGCTGTCTTAACTAGCTTGCTGGCTCCCAATTGGTCAGTGTCTCCTGCTGGTCCTTCTAAGCCTCTGGAGGACTAAGTCTTGTAGGTAGCCCAGTCTGAGAAAGTGGGGGAGGGAGTGCTGAGACCTTAGGCACGGGGAGGAGAAGTCCTAATAGGTGCCCATCACATACGCTGTTTGCATTTTGACTAGAGCTAGTTGGAAATTTTCTGATGGAACAGTTTTCCATTGGAAAATACTAATTTTGATAGATCTGCAGAAACATGTTGATTCTGTCAGAATTCTGTTGTAAATCTGCAAATTAAGCTGGTTTCCTGCAAGCTTATTCCCTCCCGGAGCTGGGTCTCACAGGGCTTCCTGGCTCCTGATCAGCCTGTCTAGTGGGCTGTCTTGGGACCAAGGCTTCCAGGCTCCTAGTTTAGCCTGCTGGGCAGGCTGCCTCAAAGCTTTCAGGGAGCCTGGGATTCAGGAGATCACATTTCATTTTAGAATCACCAAAATGTTCCCCTGGAGATGAACATTTTGATGTTTCCAAAGCAAAATAAAACAGATTCTCAGTTCCATGAAAAATTTTGTTTGATTTTGGTCCCAGTTTGGGCTAAAACAATTTCCTGTTTCCCAGGCTGCTCTAATCTAACATCTAAAGTAAAATATCAAAGGCCTAATTTTACCGTTAGAAACAGCAACTGATCATAGTCTTTGTAAGAAAGAACTATCAAGAACATCCTCGTGAGGACCTACATCATAAGCATCATTCAGATGAGCCTCTCTTTGGCCTACTTGTATTAATGAAATGTCAGTATGGAGAAGTATAATTTTCAGCCTAAAAGATGTTTTCAGAAAGCTAGGAATGTGTGATAAATGAAGATAATGGAAATGGTTGTGCAAGCTTAGGAGCATAAGAACAGCTGTACTGAGTCTGGCCAATGATCCATCTAGCCCCGTATCCTCTGTTCTGGCAGTGGCCAGTGCCAGATGCTTCAGAAGGAATGACAGTTCCTTCTGGCAGTTGGATATTTAGGCACACTCGGATCACGAGGTTGTGTCTCTGACTGTCTTGGCTAATAGCCATTGATGGCCCTATCCTCCAGCAACTTGTCTAATTTTTTTTTTGAGCCCACTTATATTTTTGGCCTTCACAACATCCCATGGCAACAAGTTCCAGAAATGAACTGTGCGTTGTGTGAAGAAGTATTTCCATATGTTTGTTTTGAACCTCTTGCCTATTAATTTCATTGGGTGATCCCTAATTCTTGTGTTACGTGAGGGGATAAATAACACTTATTTTCTCCATACCATTTATTATTTTAGAACTCTATTGTATCCCCCCTCAGTTGTCTCTTTTGTAAGGTGCACAGTCCCAACCTTTTTAGTCTTTGCTCATATGGAAGCTATTCCATATTCCTAGTAATTTTTGTTGCTCTTCTTTGCACCTTTTTCAATTCTACTATACCTTTTTTGAGATGGGGTGACCAGAACTGAATGCAGTATTCTAGGATTGGGCATGCTGTGGATTTATGTAGTGACCGTGTGATATTTTCTCTCCCATTCCTAATGGTTCCTAACATTGTTAGCTTTTTGGACTGCTGCTGCACATAGAGCACAAGTTTTCAGAAAACTATCCATAATGACTCCAAGATCTATCTTGAGTGGTTACAGCTAATTTAGACCCCATCATTTTGTATGTGTAGTTGGGAGTATTTTTTCCAGTGTGTATTACTTTGCACTTATCAATATTGAATTTCATCTACTTTAAATCTGACAGTAGCTACTGGCTCTTCCGATATATTTAACATAAATGTATTCTTCGTTAGTGTGCTTTCTGAAAGTGTTGCCAACTAATAAATCTACTGCTAAAGAGAGTTCAGGGCTAAATATTTAGTCCAGCAGGTTGGTTATAGATCCGTGTCAGTTGAGTAGTGCTCTATTTTTCTCCCCTGACAATGTTAATTTGTATAGAGAATCAGTTGTAACTAATGACTTCTGGTAACAGATCAATTTAACTGTAATACAGTTGAATCTCAGAGTTACCCACACCAAGGTTACAAACTCACCAATCAATCATGAATCTCATTTGGAACCGGAAATACACAATCAGGCAGCAGCAGAGACCCCAGAGCAAATACAGCACAGTACTGTTAAATGTAAACTACTTTAAAAAAAAAAATTTTTTTTAAACATTTGACAAGGTAAGGAAACAGTTTCTGTGTTTTGTTTAATTTAAATTAAGATGTTTAAAGCAGCGTTTTTCTTCTACTGAGTAAAGTTTCAAAGCTGTATTAAGTCTATGTTCAGTTGCAAGCTTTTGAAAGAACAACCACGTTTGTTCAGAGTTACGAACAATTCCCAAGGTGTTCATAACTCTGAGGGTCTACTGTAGCAAAGATCATAACTTTACAACAAAACTTTTTTTCTTTTTAACCAGTTAATGGCAGCTCTAGCAGCTGTTGGACCACCTAATCCTCGCGCAGACCCAGAGTGCTGCAGCATACTACATGGTTTGGTTGCAGCAGTAGAAACACTTTGCAAAATCACAGAATACCAGCATGAAGCCCGAACCATGCTAATGGAAAATGCAGAGCGTGTTGGAAACAGAGGAAGAATAATCTGCATTACTAATGCTAAAAGGTGTTTGCAGGAGTATACAGTGCTGCTTTTGGAAATTGCTGGTTTTATAAATAGGTTAAATCCTTTGTCTTCTGATTCTTATATATTTCTTTCTTTCTAGATGTAGTTCAATGTTTTTATTTTGACATGCGACCTTTATAGTTAGTTTTGGCTACTTTACAGACCACGTCTCTCCTAATGTCTTCCACCAGTAAGGTCAACTGAAGCACGCAAGATAACAGCTCTCTGCTTCATATAAGTGAGCATTAATGGTAGGGAGTTTCCAGGAGAGAGTTGGTTAAAGAGGAAGTTGGTGGGCTAAGGAGTGTAGTAGTATAGTTCTGCCGGGATTAATGGATTAGGAAAGGTTAGTAATTTGATACAGAATTAAAGCTTGTCTACATAGGGAGCTAATCAGAAATCATAATGTATTAAGTGAAATTTGAAGAAGGTACTCTTATTCATGAATAAGGAGGGTGGGGGGAGTCTACAAAATCCTGAATAGTTATTGTGCTTGAAATTCTCAATGTACTTTAATCCAAATGAATTGTCAAGTGTGAACAAGTCCTTTGACCTATCTGTGACTTCTTGCTCACAGTCATAACATTCCACAGACACGTAAAAAGTTGCAGATTAGGACTTTGGTGTATAAGATTTGTAACTTGTTTAGTTGTACATGGATCTAGGAGAAGGGATAGGGATGTGTGTATTAAAATTATATTTTGACTTTTCAAATATTATCAAGAGAACTTGTTTATACTTCTGTTGAAGAATTTTTAAACTGACATCTGCTCTTCTTTGTGCTACATCTACATGCCAAAACAGTGAGCAAAATGTTAGTGAAGCAAATACATTCACAAAAGCTTTTTCAAAATCCTCTTGACCTCTGAAAGTAATAATAAATATCAGGTTTTAGTAATAAGTTATTCACTGAAGTATTTGGGTTAATTTTCTCTTTTTCTAAGGTCATGTCTTTTTATTTTTTTCCTCTTCAGTGACAGCCATGTTCGAATGCTTGAAGACTGTGTCCAGGAAACTATTCATGAGCATAACAAACTTGCAGCTAATTCAGATCAGTAAGTGTTCAGTCCATAAGCACAGTTTTTCTTATTCCGCATATACCCACTTTGATGTACCTTTTAAGAAATATTGATCTGTATGGTGCCATTTATTGAGAACTTATGGGCCATTTGAAGGCTTAACAAAGAGGGAAACTAGATGAGAAAGATACTAAACACAACCCTATAGTCTGAGGTGTTGAATATTATCCTTGTTTTCCGATACCATAACACTACGCAAGGCAGTGTTTCTTTAGATTGGTATCTATTAAAGCAGTAATGTATAAAAGAAAAGGATAAAGAAGATAGCTTAACCCTGCTGGGGAAAACATCTCTGTAACTAATAATGTATCTGATGGATTCCTGATACTGTTGGTGATTTAATGCTTTAAGCAATGCATATTGGTGGTAGCATGGAATTAATTTTACATGTCTGTTACTTTAGACTGCAAAAGCTTCGGTGTTTGGAAACTGCTTTTGGTTTTCAAATAGTTTGGAGTTTTTTGGTTTTTTTGTTTTGTTTTGGCCTGGTATCTCTGTCAACTTGAGAAACAAATTACTGGGGAAAAAAATAAAGCCATGTTATGTTAAATCCCTTTTTCCCCATCTTCTGTCTGTCTTGTCTATTTAGACAATGAGCTCTTTGGGGCAGGAACTGTCTATTACATTGCAATGCATAGTTCATGGGGCCCCATCCTTGCTTGGCAGTAGGCATTTTTATCAAACAATTAAATATTAATAATATAATCCATCACATAACATCTAACTTTTATTTCACTGTTTACAGTTTTACAATTTCATAAATATTAAATGGTACTATGGGCCTTCAGGAAATAAGATTTTTATTTCAATATTATGTAAGTGTAGAAAGATGATCTTGTGACTAAAACATGTTATATTGGACACTAGGGAAGATAGGCGGTACAGGATCTGGGTTCTTTTTCCAGGTGCCAAAGTTTTCCTGTGCAAACTTCAGGCAAGTTGCATAATGGCTGCTTCTGTGTGGAACTCCGGTGTGGGGTGCTCAGCATCTTTCAGGCTAATAATTTCCATTTCCTCTTCCAAATCTAATGGGGATTAATTGATATTTGCAAAACACTTTTAAGAGCAGATCCTCAGTTTGTGTCAGTTGGCATAGCTTTATTGACTTCTATGAAGCTATGACAATTTCTGTAGCTGAGGATCTATCCCATTAATACTTGAATGAAAGGTGCCACAGAAGTACAGTGTTGTTTCACACAAACAAAACTCTCAGCTGGAAATCTTACTATTTTCAGTTATACATCCTGTGCTTATAAAATGCAATAAACAAACACCATGTCCTGACAAAACTTATTCAGAAGTAGAATATGTCTCTGGTGCTCCTGACTGGCCCATGAAATCAAGCTATTCTTATGGTAGAGAGTTGACATGAAATATGTGGCATATAGCTGCATTGCTGACCTACTAAATTGAACGTTTGATTTCTAAGCCTCATGCAGATCCAGAAATGTGAATTGGTCTTAATCCACACCTATCCAGTTGGTGAAGATAGCCTTGTTTCAGATCGTCTTAAAAAAGAGGTAAGGAGCTTAAATTGCTTTAAAGAAATGGTACCACTGTACTGAATGTCACAAATCAACTTAGGGCAGGTCTACAATTAAAATGCTGCATTGGTGCAGCTGCACCATTATAGCATTTAAGTGAAGATGCTCCTACGCCGACAGGGTAGAGGTCTCCCATCGCCTCCTGAGAGGCAGCAGCTATGTTGATGGGAGAAGCTCTGTCTGCATTGGGGGTAAGTTCACTATACACATCCTTGAGTGACATAATTATACTGACAGATCTGTAGTGTAGATGTGGTCTTAGATAGACAAATAAATGCTGAAAAATTAGCAATAATGTTTTGAGTATCCAGTCTGTGGGAAACTATCTGTAAAGGAGAAGGGGTATGTGACAGTTTCTGAAGAAGCTGACATATAGAAATATTGCCATTTTCAGTGTGTGTTTCTGATAACCTTTTTTCCCTTCTTTGCAATCTCCATGTATTTATGGTTAGAGCCCTGCAAATCTGCAGATATCTGCTTTCTATCAGTGGACCATTTTTGTAGATTGTGGATTGGATGTGGATACGAATTTTGTATCCACACAGGGCTGTAGTTATGGTAATCCTTTTTACAGCATGCTTTAATTTTTTGCCAACTATTGACTTTGCAGTAAAGCCATTCATCTTACAGTTTTTATAGTTTGAGCTCTTTAGTGACCTCTTGAAAGGAAGATTAAAGTTAGTTTTAATTTGTGGGAAGGAGATTACAGCACAATGAAAAAACGAGATCTGCATGAGATGGTGTGGTTCACTTCACTGTCTCTACATTGCTGGTCACTAGGAATCTCTACTTTCCCACACAAATTTCTTTTTTGCTGAGCTTAATGGCCTGCCAGAGCATAAATATTGTTAAATGTTACATATATATTATTCTAACCAACCTTTTAATACTTTGACTAACTGTATTGCACAATATGTTATTTTATACTGGGCAAATGGACTGCTTTATATCTTTTTAATTAAATGTCAATGGAAAAAATACCTGCTTCCAAAGGGGTAATTTTGCAGGTAGTCTCACTGTGTCTCTCAGGAGTTGATAAAATTCCGTAGCATTTATCCATATACCAGTAAAAGAAATGACATAAAAGAAAGAAATTGTATTATAAATAATACTGACATTTTCAGTTAAAATTCTCTTCACTGATATTTACATTGCTTATTTACAAGTGCATGTTATTGGGCAATCTGTATATTTATAGTGACCATAGGTCAAAAACCACACATGCACCAAGTGGCATGTGTTTCTGTGCTCTGCTGTTCTTCAGTCCTGCTGTCTTTTAATAGTCATATGGTGCTGGCTGTAGCAGAGGTAAAGGCATATTTTGTTAAAGAAAGCTTTCTAATTTGGCAGTGCCCTTTTAAAATGGGCAGATTAAAATGAAGCCGTTGGGTTCATTGAAAGCGTGAAAAAAAATCTGCATTGACAGTGTTCTTAAACTGTCGTTCTGAACATGAAAAAATCTAACTCTGGCTCATTGTAGGAGTAAAAATAAATATAATACCTTTCCTCCCACTGTGTGTGTCAGTACTTCACAAACTTCAGACTCCTTGTATAGAGTGTTAAAAAAGTATGCAATGGGTGTGAAAAGCAGAGTACACTCTTATTCCTTCACCGTATCTTGAGATTTTCCTCTATTACCTAGTCTGCTGGCCTAGGAAAATTAGACATGACTTCCTTGCAGCTCGTTATATCAACTCATGACAAATAGCACTTGACCTTCATAATGTTATGCAAGTGTATATGAAACACACACATGTGAGGTTGATGGATAAAATAGGACTGTCCTCACTTGACAGATTGAGATATGGAGACACTAAGGCTATGTTCAGACTGATGGCGGCACAATTGCCGCCACCAGATCGATCTTTCTTGATCGATTGAGCGGTCAGTGAGACCCGCTCAATCAATCAGGAAATCAACTGAGTACGTCCACCTCCTCACATAGCATAGCGCTGAGCCGCTGTTCCCGTTGGCTCAGTGCAGTGAGAACAGCGCGCAGAAGGGAAGCAGAGCAGTTAACATCAGTTACGCAAACTACTCTGTGTAGTTTGTGTAGCGCCCGTCGACTGCTGCCAAATCGCGCAGTAAGTGTGAACCAGCCCAGAGACTTACCTCGGGCCCTTAATGATAGAGCTGAAATTAGGACCCAAGAGTTCTTGGATTCCAGTCCTGTGCACTGAGGCTGCCTCTTGTTGGCTGGAAGGGTCACAGTTTAACAGCTCTCAGGTGTTCAGCATGTTTCTGACTCTTTGACCAAGTTATGACGACTGACTAAACCAAGATCTTTTGTATAATGTCACAGCGTCTCAGATAACTAAACAATGTTTATATCCTTTTTCTTTCTAAGACCATCATATTTTCTATTGAACTTGGTGATGCAAGTCTTTTAAGCTTAAAATTTTGAGCGATTTGTATTTTGTTGTGTGAAATCAAGACACATTGATATTGTACCGTCTTTCTCTCTCTCTCTCTCTCTCTCTCCCCTTTTTAAAGCTTTCTCCTGTCTTAACCAGCGAAGTACATAGTGTCCGTGCTGGACGGCATCTGGCTACAAAACTGAATGTTTTAGTACAGCAGCACTTTGATCTGGCTTCAACCACGATAACTAATATCCCTATGAAGGTAAGATTGTATCTGTAGCTTTATGATAAATAGCTGCATCACTTATTTTAAATTGTTTTGAATATTTAATATTTATTTTAATTGAATTTTTACATTGTTTTTCTCTCCATATCATATTTTCTGTTTTTATTAGCCCACATTCAATGTCTGTGACCAGGTTAGTACATTTCAAGAAGGAAAATTTAAAAAAAAAAAAAAAAGGATCACAGAACAAAATGCTGTATTGCTATGTCAGCAATTCGATTCGGCAATACAAGTGTTATTTCAGTTCATTTCATATTATTTTTATATAAATATAATCTAGTTTACCTCAAATTACTTTGTCTGTGATTCTTTTGTCTCTTATAATTGTGTTCATTAGATATTCTTGACCCTTGTGCACTTTAGTGGTTTAGTGAGTCTTTTTTCCTCTGTTCATTTTCATGCCCACCCAACATAAAGGTGTTTGTAACTAATAGACAGTTTCTGACCAAAGGATAATGGTTTTTCAACTAGTGTGGAGCTGCTTAACCAAGAGGCTGAGGGGAAAATTACTTGTGCCTCTAGTAATGGAAGACATTCAATGTGTTTTCCATAGAAGTTACGTTCATCCCTACTTCATTTATTTTTCTTTTTAATTAATTAATCTTTGTTGCCACTGGGACGACAATTAATTAATGTAACTAAAAATTCTAATTGGACTTTAGTAAGTAGGAGTCCCCCAGCTTCAATTACATTTTGCTGCCAGACCAGGAGCACCGGTATTGAAAGGGATGGAACACAGTAAATCAATTTATTAGCAAAACTAAAGAATGCACAAAAGGAAAATAAGTGTTCATATTAGCCAGTGCTCACTTCTTAAAAATGAATAATTGATAGTAATGTATGGATTTTGTGGGTTAAAATATCAGTTTACTTAACGTTAGTTTGTTTTGACAACTTTCAGTTTTAACATGGATCATAGTATAAATGTGATATATATATTATTTTAGTTTCACAAATACCTTATTTGTAACTTAATGACCTGTGTGCTGCTGGTATGCCTCTTCCTCCTGCCTTTGTCCTTTTTAGGAATAGAATATGTTGGGTTTCCTGTGTACTATTTACTCAAAATAAATTCCCACAGTTACTGTTCTGTTTTTGCTAATTTATTCTATATGGTGTTTGCTAATCTGCTGCAGCTGTTTAAAGATGCTGTGTCCTTCTTTTAATAAACATCCAATGTTTAATTTTATGCCTGCAGTTAGAACTATTGAATAGCTTCTAGTTATTAACTGCAAGAACATGATAAACTGCTACTGTAAGTGGTTTCTTTTGTTTGTTCAGGTTAAAAAGAAATTATCAGAAGATATGAAAAGTGACTCTGCCAACAGGCTCTGTAGCAGTCAGAATTACTGGACGTTGGTTAGGAAATAACAGCTTCCCAGTCTGTTTCGTTTAGCTCTGGGTGTAAGATGATACTAGGTATCTTTTCTATATTACATCCTTGTCAAGCTTTATATAAAGGAAAAAGAGGAAGGAAAAAGAACTAGAATTCATGTACATGTCATTTATCTTTATGCATTGTGCACATTTATGGTATTTATATAAATAGGAATATCATAGATTCAAAGAAAAAGCAGGCTATTGCATCTTTAAATAGATCAGAAAGCAAACCATTTCCTCAACATTGCAACCCCTTATTGTCTGATGCACTTAGAGTTTTATTTTCTTCGGGAATGAAAGGTAAATATAGAGTATCATCCTCCTCCACTTATAAAAACAACCAACAATCCTTTTAAAAACAAATCAACAGCATTCTTTTTGAATTTCCTTTTTATTTAAAGGAAGAACAACATGCAAACACATCTGCCAATTATGATGTGGAGCTTCTTCATCACAAGGATGCGCATGTAGACTTTCAAAAAAGTGGTGAGTAGGAAAAAAAACACGTAGAAATCTGAATTCTCTGTAACAGAAGACTTGCATAAAAACTGTTTAATATCATTCAAAAGCTCAGGATCTTATTCAGCAAGGACAGATCTTTAAGAAGAATTTAAAATTTTAATTTTTCTTTTTGAGATTTAATGTAATGTGAAATGAATTAGTCTTAAAATATTCAGTATAACTGAATTTTGTTAAAAAGGAGACACAATGAGGGAAGGAATAACAGAAGCATCAAATTAGATTAGACATGCATTCAGAATGTATGTGTTTATGATCATACCAGCGGCATTTCAATTTGTCACATTGCTGTAAGAATGCTAGTTCATAAGTTAAATAAGACCACGTGTTTAAACAAAAGTCCAGGAGTTTTTGTGCAAGAGGGAGGATTTCAAAGGATACTCAGATATGAGAATGGTTGTCATTTATCCAAAATGTGACTTGCAGAGACTAACCAGTAGCAAAAAGAAGAACATCTAGGATGATGGGTGAGAGCAATGAGGTCTTCCTTTTGCTTAGCTGTGTGGATTCATTTAGTGTAAAGTGTCTGAACAGTGTTCAGACTAAAGATTTAAGACTGACAAAAGCAGTTTTACAAAGTATGGACAACAAATTACATATGTTAAGAGCTCAAAGGTAACTTATATATAGATCTGCATGTGAGAGTGGAAAAAGTTTAAAATAATGATTGTCGTATATTTTGTTTGATTTCCCCGCCCTCCCCCAATAATTGCAGTTAGCTCTTCCTTTCCATTTCTGAACCATTTTGCTTTCCCATTATATACGTGGCCCTTTGATCTCTCAGGTTTGTGGGCACAATTAAACTCTTTTAACCTCTTCACTAGGCAGTGATATATCCAAGCCTTACAGAATCCCCAGGCCCCTTTCTGAACACAGTTGTTGTTGCAGGAAATATTAAAACAATCATCAGGTATTTCCAGCTTTCCCATGGAATATAGAAAACTTATTCAAGCTGGAAATAAGTTTAATTACTACATATTAAATACACCGCTTAGGGAAGACTTTTGAAAGACTCCAGTTACTGCTATGTATTTCAAACATAAATTACGTTTAGTATAAAATTGCTTTGTTCAACAAACATATCTGTAATACAAAAGAAAGGAATGTTAACACAACAAACTGTGCAAAACTGAATCCTGTGCTCAAAAAAACCCAAAGAAACTCCACAAGCTTATAGGTGTGTCATGGAATACTGAAATTCTTGATGAGAGGTAAAATGTTCAAAAGTGCTTAACTGACTTAAGCACTGAAGTCCCACTTTCAAAAATGATTTAAACTCCTAAGTCATTTAAATGGTCTCAAAAATTTTACCCAAGATTAGTAGTTGTAAAGTCTGTCATCTGATTTCTTAGGGAAGGATAGTCCTGCAGCCTTTCTTGCTTCTTCTGAATATTTGATGCTGCCAGTGCAATGAAGAACTAGTGCAGTTTCTGAGCTAGTGGCAAGGCTGTTGTTGTTTTCTAGGGTACTTGCCTGAGGATCAGGATTTCAAGGCTTAAGAACTTGTTACTTGGTCTGGGTGTTTTTCAAGTTGCCCTCTGGAGCCTTGCTAATATAGTACTGTGGTATAGTACATGGCATGGATCATATGATCGGCCAAATTCTCTTTGACTTTTTTAGGAAGTATTCTCCATTCAGGTAGCAGGATTTTAGTGCCTGGATGAATATGCACCCAGTTACTTCTCTCTGACACACAGTGTTCAGACACACACTACTTCTCTCACAGACAAATAGTGGTTCAAAAAATTTGAGGCAATCAAACATGCATATAAGAGTATCATCGTCTCTGATGTGGGGTATGCTAGATTAAATTTCCTATAGAACGCTGGCAGCTGAAAAGTGGAGTGTATACGAGTGAACAGTAATTCCTTCCTCTTAAAATTAACAGAGATGATTTGAGCCCTTATTCTCCCACAGTTTTTTCTATTCCAGTATAATCTTTAGCTTTTGGTTTCATCTCTTACAGTCCTCTCCTACAGTTCAGCCTAACTCCAGTGCAGTTTTGGGCAGCTTTGCCATGTGGCGTACTTGTGATCTAGAAACAGGGTCTGGCTGTCCAAGCTCTAATTTTAATGTACAAATATTGGAAGGCCAAAACTGGGCTTAACGAAAACATTTTCCTCACTTTGAGCAGATACAAACTTCCACCTGAAAATATGAAGCAGATATCCTGCCCCCCTCATTTAGAACCATCTGGCCCAGGGATGAATGAGTGGAGTGTTTTGATGGTTTGGTTTGGTTTTTTTGAGAAAGGGGGGGAATTACCACGGGTTACTGTGAGGGAGAAACTACCTAATTGTCTTTTACAATTACTCTGTTACAGATTTTAAGAGTGATGTATGATCAAAAATATTTTGCAATTTTGTCCTTAATTGAAGCAGTGAGGGAAGAGACTGATGATAGTACAGTAATGCATTTGGATTGGCCTGGACTTGTATTATGAGCCAGGTAGTGTCTTTTCTTATCTTCCCAACTTAAATAGAATAATAAAAGTACTCCCCCTCCTCTTTTTTTTTTTCTCCCCCTTTTCTTTTCGTCCACAGTTTATTCAGTAAAATGTGGGTTTTTCTTTGCGTCTCCACATAAACCTATGGATTTGTCTGTGTAAATTTATAAATATGGAGGCCTACATCTTTTCCCCCTTCCCTTCCCACCTACTGAGAGAGGTGGGGGGGGGGGAATGGTTTTCTATTAACTTACTTATTGTCTTTGAAACCTCCTTGGGACCTCCCTCTTCTATATCTTCCTCTGGCTGGGAGGCGTCAGGTGTCTGAAAAATGTGAAATGTGCTCAGTAAGACTTTGGCTTCTGGAAGGATCATTCTCATCCTAGAGCCTTTTTGCCATTGCAAAGATGGACAAGGATCTTCCCTACACTGCCCACTTCGAACCAGCAGGAAAGTGAAAATGATCCAGGGTTCTGAATATCTTTTGTGAGAGCTGCTAGTACTGTTAAGTTTTCAGTCTGCTGCAGTTAGACAAAGCTATGAGAAGCAGCACAGACTAGTATTTACTTTCAGGCCACATTTGGAATGTTATCTATGCAGCCATGAACAGAAGCTTGGATTCTGCAGAAGTCAGTTGACATTCACCTGGGAAAGTTTACTTGGACAAGTTTATGAAGCAAAGTGGATTTTTTCAAGCCCATCTATGGGAATATATTGGACAGGAGAGAGCAGCCTAGACAGCACTTCCCCTTTTAAGAATGTTGACTCTGTTGACCAGAAAAGTGGGCATTCGGACCAGTTAGATGGGTTTAAAAAAAAAAAAAAAAAAAAGATGTTGTGGCTGCTGCACAATTGAGATGAAATAGATCTGACTGACATTCTTTAGGCGATCTCTGTTTGAGTATCTAAAATTATTCTGATTATCTTACTCTTAATAGCAACCTGCAGGGTTGACTTCAGTGTGACTTTGTGTGGGTAAAGACTACTTGCAGGAGTAAAGGCCAGATCATGCAAGACCTATATTAGTACATGTTTCTTAGATTTCTTGATCAGAAAAAGTAAATAAGGACAGTCCTGATTTCCTACATAACCCAATATATACCTGTCTAGTTCACCCACTAGAGCATAATATTTTGAAGTATATTTTGTAAATAGTAACACCAGTAATTTGAGACTTGATATAAAATTTATCTTTCCTTAGGGTGTGCAGATTATTGGAAATTCAGACTAGCAAAGCACTAATTAGCAAGAATCTACTGCATTGTCTTGAAAGCATTATTATATGTCTATATATTTTATATTGCTTTCCTGTGATTCACTGCTTCCTGTCAGATCAGCTGTAAATAAGACATTTGTAAGGAAGTGTTTTAGCACTGCATCTTAACATTCATGGCCAGAACTACATGATGAGAGGTGCTCACATTGGACCAGAAAGGACAAAGATTGAATAACAGTACCTGCTATTTTTTTGCAAAAGGGAAGAAAGCAGTACAACCTGTCAAATGTGTGCTTTACATAAATTTTCAGTTATGATTTTTGAGATGTTTATAATACAATTTTAATTATAACTAATCAGTTCAAAACAAAGGTTCTGACACCTAGCAGGTGCAAAATTTTTGCACAGAAGGTCATCACCCATCCTTTGTGTATTATATATATTTTGAAAATAAACTTATTGTCCTGTTACAGCTAGAAAACTTGTAAATATATTTTTGCTTTTAAATAATAAAATGATACTTAGAGGGACACCTTTTCAGGAGCCTTAATGTAGCCATTAGGTTGAACATGCCTACTTGAACACCTAGGTATTTTGCGCGCATGGTTTCTTATACCAAGTTTGTCTGTGCTGCAACAACTTTGCTGACCTAAAAATATTTATGGTTAAAATTTTAGATGTCATTTCTGAAAACTTCTGGGTTTGGGGATGTTTTTAATCTTATTTTGGATATTTAGTTTTTAAAAAATCATCATATTCTCTTTCTAGAATCAAGTTCAGATGCCAGATAATACATCTTTTATGTTAAACCCTCTCATTCAGGTAATAGAAGGGATTCTACAGCACCATCATATATTTATATAAGGGTTATAATTAGGGTTAAGATTTTGTCTCAGGTATTTTTAGTAAAAGTCATGGACAGGTCACTGGCAATAAGCAAAAAGTCATATAAGCCCAGGATCTGTCCATGACTTTTACTAAAAATACCCTGCAGGGGGACTAACAGTTTGAGTCCTGCTGTGGGCTCCAGCCCCACCACTGCTCTGCCGGTCCCGAGGCTGCTGTTCTGGCGGCAGAGACTGACCACTGGCCCGCTACTCTAGCCCCAGCTGCTGCTCTGGTTCCATTGCTGTTCCTGGTTCCTGCTCCAGCCCCACCATTGCGGCTAGCTGAAGCCAAACAAGTCTGAACAGAGATCCCAGAAAGTCATGGAATTCATGATCTCCGTAATAGAATCGTAAAATTAGTTATAATTGTTAGATTTTTGTATTCTGTAATATAATATATTAAATAGTACTGACTACTTGTTGTGATACATTTTCTCTAACTTACTGTTGCAGGTGATAATCATATAGGTGGCAATAGCAGAGAGGTCACTTTTAAAGAAACTGTAACATTAAAATGGTGCACACCACGAACAAACAGTGTTGGTAAGTACTGTATTTTTTGTAAATGTTTGAGAAACACTTTCTGTCCTGCACTAGGTTTTTTTCTCCCCAATGGTATCCAAACATCAGAAATATTATTCCCTGATTGATTGCACTACTGTTCTTTCCTTTTTATTCCCTATACCCACTGTCTCTTGCCACCGTTTGCTTTACTGACAGTCAGCAGGTGCCCAAAGAGGCTGCAGCCTCTAGTGCTGTGATTTGGCCACTGTATGCATACAGTCACTATCTTGTCATACTTAATGCTCTTGATGCTGGCTAATCAGTGACTTATTTATGTAGGAGATGGGGAAACTAGTGTTTTTCTCCTTCTGCCAAGCAAACTGCTTGTTCGCTGGCTACAAGAGTTCATTAATTTCCTAGTCAGATAATGTATTTTTCCCTCCATTAATTTTCTGTGGTTTGAATCATCAGTTAGTAAATATATTATAATTTTGTAGTAACATTGCTCTGCAGCTTTTTTTCTTCTTTCTCTCTCTCAAGGAAATTTCACAAATAAATCACTTCAACTAATATTGGTATTTTGTAAGAGTAGCTTCATGCCTTCCAGGTGGTATGTTCTTTTTCCCTCTCTGGAACTAAGCTAAAAACCTTTCTACGTTTGTTTGGTTTTTTTTTTAATTTTACTTTTCAGAATTGCATTATTGCACTGGAGCATACAGAATCTCACCTGTAGATGTAAACAGCCGACCTTCCTCCTGCCTTACAAACTTTCTTCTCAATGGTAAATTGTTTTTGTGGCTAAACATTTTAAAAATGGTTAATGTTGCAAATAGAACATTTATCCCTTTTGAAAAATGTGTAGGTATATCCATGTTGTACAGAATGTAAAACATTTAGATACTCACATTATTACAGAAGTCATATTAACTGTGTAAAGACCAGTAATACAGAAGCAAGATGGTGCAACAAACATCTAGATAGATATTAACTGATAACTATATTTGAAGGTAAATGGAATAAAAATTATCTGAGATTAAGAAGCCTAGAAAAGGGGAGATGAACTGGGAAAGGGAGAGGAATCCTGATTGCTTTAGTTTTTTTCCAAATCCCAACATAGCATATTCTGTGCTTAGTAATAAACATTTATTTTAATATTACATCTCTTCTTGAATTACAGTATAGCTGATTAATAATAATGTTTGATCTCAATGCTTAATTGTATTAAGTATTCTTTCAGAATAGAAGTGAAATAATTAAGGGTTCTTCCATCAAAAAACTGGAAAATAAGTTTTCTTGACCTTATAAGTTAAGTAGAAATTGTTCTATATTGCAAAGCATTTGCAATTTTCTCTGAAACATGCTGCAGGGATTCAGTACGGGATAGGGACTTCTCAGTGTATCCCTCACTGTCTGTCATTCAAGAGACTAAAAATATCTTCCCTTCTACTCACCTCTATAAACTTTCTGATTTTAAATTTAATCCAATTTTGAGCTAGGGTAACAATATATCTTGTCATATGTATAGGATAGGCAGCTGTCAGCGATTGTGACAGAATCAAGGATCAGTGAATACTATCCTTGCCACCCACAGTTGTTCTAAATAGGTGGTCATGTGACCTCATACATTTATTTTCATATACTAGGATGGTATTTTACCTGAGTGAAGCCGACATACTAATTAGCATTGTGGTCAACCAAGGATTTGGTTGGTCAGTTTATCATTACATTGTTACCATAACTCTACTAAATATATTCTTTTGAGGGTGAAGATTTTATAATGCATAGTCTTAATTTCAAGAAAATAAATGATTTTTTACTTTTGTGAACATGAATGTTTCCCTTGAAACAAAAAACGTAAGATACGCTTGTGCTCAAATAATTCTCACAAGGTAGTTTTTTAAATTGCATATTTACCATGTCCCTTAGTCTTCAGTGAGAACAGGTTGTGTGTTTGGGTCACAATTTGGTTGACCAAATACTGTGTAGCATTTTCATTACATTTTACAAAAATTTATCTCCATAAGAACCATATTTTCTGAATGATCAAAAGGTAAGAAAGTACATAGTTTGAGCTCTTTTTATGTAATGCGGGAAGAGTGCTATGTTCCATAATAACCTATCTAAATGCAGGGATTAAATTAAAGCTCTATAGGAAACATGTAGAATTACTAGTATGAGTTTAGTAAAAGACCTACAGTAGCTTAACACAACTGGGGGTTGGGTGGCTGGGTGGTTAAATATAAACCTGTAGAATATCTTTAAATGTAACTTGCTGCACTCAGTAGCTAATCAAACTGATCTCAATTCTAATAGGTCGTTCAGTTTTGTTGGAACAACCACGCAAGTCTGGCTCTAAAGTAATTAGCCACATGCTTAGTAGTCATGGAGGAGAGATTTTCCTGCATGTATTGAGCAGTTCTCGATCAATTCTGGAAGATCCCCCTTCAATTAGTGAAGGATGTGGTGGGAGAGTCACAGACTACAGGATTACAGTAAGATTTTACTATTGATGTTCTTAGTTTTACTCAACAGTTCATCAGAATGCAGGGGAGAGGAGTAAGTGGGTTGAAACAACCATTCTGTAATGTAAGAAATAGTAGGTCACTTTAAAAAAAAAAAAAAAAAAAAAAAAGACACAAATTTGGATCAACTATTTCTTCATACAATTATTGTTATATAGTCAGCGTTTGTTGACACACACATATGACCACTTTCTAGAAACCGACTGTCTCTTTCTTTCCCACATAAGTGCTTGCATGCTTTAGGTAATATTAACTTTCTGAAATGCTCTCATTGGTTATAAACACTGTTTATCTCAACAAAGGTTTGAGGTGGACTGGATCCAGACAGCCATGCATCCAGCTCTCTATCAGAAAGCTAATTGTCATAATGAGGGTCTTTTTGAGAGTAGCTGAACTGAACAGATGACAAAAGGATGGAGTTTAAAGACTCGGAGGTGTGGCAGGGGCACTGTAAAGAGACTCATTTTACTCTTTTTAAACTGATATCCTCTGCATTCAGTGCACATTAGCAAAAAATGGCCTGTAAAAAAGCAGAATAAAACTTTAATATATGTAAATCATTATCACTAATCGAAAGCAATGCATTTGTTCCGACATCATGAAATCTTAACTTCACAAAATTTTAGGAAGTTAAGATTTGATAAACATCTTCCTTAAACACTGTCTATATGAATCCAAAATAGAATTGCTCATAAGAATATTGAACATAGAATTTAGCCCTAAAAACTAGAGGTCTTTTTCCTTTCTGCATTATTCATAAGGGAGGCAATGATGTTTGAGCCATTCAATGAAAGTTACTTTGTACAAGAAGTTCCTAATTTTATCTTGTTTGGTTATCATTAGGATTTTGGTGAATTTATGAGGGAAAACAGATTAACTCCTTTTCTAGACCCCAGATATAAGATCGATGGAAGTCTTGAGATTCCTTTGGAACGAGCAAAAGATCAATTAGAGAAACATACTCGTTACTGGCCTATGATTATTTCACAAACCACCATCTTCAACATGCAAGCTGTAAGTGACCATGGATTTGTAGCTTTCCTTTTCTATTCTGTTCTGGAGTAAGTTTTTAAAACTGTACTTGGGGAAGAGTTAATATCAGTAAAAAACTGCATAGCTGATAGCATGCTACAGACAAATCAACAAAAACAAATTCAGAATAATGTTTTGACTCTCACTTTTGATTAAGTACTTTGTGTATATTTTACAACTATAAATCTGTATCCAAATGTCTCCCATTACATGGAATTCAGTTGGATGCAAAGCTATTGGGTTAAGAGGGAGACTTCATGTAATGATGCATGTTGGGGATACTTCAGAATGTAGGTTAAAGGATTTCTGTTGTTTAATGTTAAGTTTTGGTATGCTTCCAAATCTCCATTTCCCAACTAAATGCAAATTTTTTTGTTCTGTTTTGTTTATCTTGCAGGTAGTGCCATTAGCCAGTGTTATTGTTAAAGAAGCTCTGACAGATGAGGATGTTCTGAATTGTCAGAAAACAGTATACAACTTAGTAGATATGGAGAGGAAAAATGATCCACTGCCAATTTCAACAGTTGGTACCAGGGGAAAGGGTCCAAAAAGGTTTAACATTTATTAATTTTGTTGTACTTTTGCACACCAAAAAAAAAAAAAAAAAAAAGAGAGAATCATATCTGCATACATTCCAGGTGAACCTTGTGTTTTAAATTGGACAGTCAAAGGTAATTTAGAGTCCACTATACTAAATACACATACAAAATAAATGTTTGGCTGCATCATTTAGAGCTGTAATCCTATTTTCCTGATTTTATGTTAAAGGAAAAACTCAGTTGTAACTTGAAACAGATTCAATCTCATCTTACCAAAAAAATGTTTTCGTATATTTAAGATACTTTTAAAAGCAAAAAAATAACCAGCACACAGGAAAACACCATCTTACTCTAGGTTAGAACAGAGGAAATGCAGGTCACCTGGGGATCATGGAAACCAGAGACTTCCAAAGCTATTGTGTTTTAAAATATTTTTAATATTTGATTATCTTAAAAGTAGTCATGCCATTGTCAAAACATTTTATGTAAGAGATGGAATTTCTCTTACGACAAATTTGGAAGTCTCTGATATTCCATCCATTCGAATAGTGACCTGCATTTCTTGTACATCAATCTAATCCTTGGCAGGATGGTTGCCTGAGTATGAACAGAAAATTTACCATAACAGAAAGTTTACCAAAGATACTTGAGCTATTCTGTAGTGTTATATTATGATGATTCTGTATTATTTTGTCTTTTAATTTTTGTCTAAGAGAAACACACACACACACACACACACACACACACACACACACACACACACACACACACATTTGAATCTGGCAGTAAACAGATGGATCTCTACCTGTCCCAGCATTAAAAAAAAGGTTTCTTCTTGCCTCTTCAGTTGGTTGGGCTCAAGTGACTTTAATAGGTTTCGGCAATGTCTCCTTGATCTAGAAAATTGATGATTATGTCTCAAGGAGAGATTGGGGTATTAGATTTAATTGCAAGTTCAGTTTTGTTGGAAGCAACTGAGCATGTCCACATGCTACATGACTCTGATGCTTCCAAGAGTGGAACAATACAAGGCGATCAGAACTCCAATAAAAGGGAGTTGGAGAAAGCCTACTTGACTGAGACATTTTTTAAAAAATTAAGCTCAATCTACTGGATTGTAATTGTTTTAAACTTTGGTTAGTTAATATATAAATGACTTTTACAACCTGGAGAGTGCATACATGTGTGTGTAAATATGTAAAGATTTTATTTTGTGCCTGTGGATAGAGATGAGCAATACCGGATTATGTGGAATGAATTGGAGACCCTCGTTAGAGCACATATACATAACTCCGATAAACACCAGCGAGTCTTGGAGTGTCTACTAGCTTGCAGAAGCAAACCTCCTGAAGAAGAGGAGCGCAAGAAACGAGGGAGGAAGAGAGAAGAAAAAGAAGACAAGACAGAGAAATCAGGAAAAGATTATGAACTAGAAAAACCCTGGCAGGAATCAGAAAGGTGAATTTTTTGAATTAATATATGCTTCTGCATACCAGTATGAAGTATGTAATAAGCAACACAGTCTAGCATTAGAATTTTTAAAAGGTTAACTGCTTTAACTAACATGGATGTTAGTTTGTTTATAAAGGGCATACATGTAAGCAGCTACAAGTAAACTTTAAGTATCAAAACCCCAAGTATGATGTTCAGATAAATTTCCCAAATCTGAAATAATGTATTATAAGGTACACTTTTATAAATAGTTTATGATGGGATAACAAATTGTAGATATTTTAATAAATGTTTAATCAATTGTTATAATGGCCAAAATAACAGTAAATTGCTAAACTTTGACTTAACAATCTATAGCACCTTCTACTGTTTAGGTGTATACCCATCTGTAATGTACTACATATGTTACTAACTTTTTATAAACAAACCCTAATATGAAGTGTGATTGAAAACCATAGAGAATTTAATTTAATTTATTCTGAACTCAGGTTGATTGTTTAGGTGCCCTCATAGACAGTTAAATGCTCCAGGTTTCTCTGCACTGAGTTCTGTGTAGATAAGCATCAAGTTTTATTGACTTTGGACCTACTTTTTTCGTACCTTTAAGGAAAAAAAGTTGTCCTGTCAGCTGATATGATGTGTAATCACAAAGGATCAGTTAATCTGTCTAGTCATGAATTTCTTGAGTATTTTCTTTTTTTGCCCTTTCAAACTTCTCTTTGAAAGAAGTCATAAAGTTGAGACTCAGAAAAAATGGTTACTCAGCTCTAAGCTCAACTTGTATGTGCTGTTCTGTGTGCATATGGCCCCTAATGAAATGAATGTTTTGGCCTGCAGTGTTGTCACCATGCTGATGATACTTACATCTACCTGCGCATGTGGTCAAGTCCAATACTATGATTTCCTTTCTCTCCTAGTGTGAGACAGAGGTAGGGACACAAATGGGAGCAAACTGGTTCAGGCTCAAACCTGGAGTCAGCAGTGGGTTTGAGTTGTCCAGATTGTTAGCAGCAATCGTGCCTTTAAATCTCTGGCACAACCAATTATCACAATAATGAGTGCAATATAAATATCAAAAACTAATTGAAATGAAATTGAGTGTCAGGTCATTCCCGTTTCCTTTTGGCGTGCATCGAAGAAAATACTTAGCCAATGGCTTTTCTGGTTATTTCCATCTATCTCATGACTCTCGGACAAAATGATTGTTGTACTGGGACAGATGTTATATGGATAACCTTGAAGAATTCTGTAAATGAGAAGTGTATTATTGGTGCTCTCTGAAGTCTCATCTTTTTTTCCTTCCTTTTCCCCTTCAAGATTAAAAGGTGTATTGGATCGTGAAAAAGAGGAACTGGCAGAAGCTGAAGTTATAAAAGATTCTCCTGATTCTCCTGAACCACCTAACAAAAAGCCTCTTGTTATGATAGATGAAATACCTCCAGTGGAAAAAACAAAAGGTAAGTCAAAATGATTGCAATAGATTTTGAAAAATAGTAAATCCAGATAAAATTGGTGTGACTTGCAAGATCTCCTATATGGTTGTTAGAACAGTTCATATTTGCTTGCCTAAGGTAAAAGTGTATCTCTTGAACACACTGCATGTAGATTTAGTCATTCAGTGCTAATGGCAGTTATGGCCAACTCTTTATTTACAAAGTGGGCGAACTTACTAAGACCTGAACAGTTTTGGTCAAGGTGGAGGGATGAAAAATGAGCTATGAGGATGAAGGTTCTGGGTACTGATACTTGTGATACAGAGCCTTTATGTTCCTGATTTGAGTTCCATCTGATTGCTGTTCATTAGGGGCCAGATTGTGATAGTTTTACATTTGGATAATATCTTACAGTGTATATAGTTCCATTGATTTCTGTGGCATTACATCTAGAGTAAGGAGCTTCTGAATGTGCAGAAGGGTCAGAGTCTGATCCTAATCTAGGTAATAAATAGGTTGGATTCAAAATTCACTTCCTTACATAGAGATGTAACTAATGTAGAATAAAAAGCCGTGAGGGTAACGCAGAGGAGAACAGAAGAGTTACTAGAAAATGTAAAATGTATTTATTTTGGGATAATATGTCTTTACTTGGTGAGGGCTCTTTTCTATAAAGTGTTAAATATGGCATAGAGGTGGAATACAATGCAGCATACACCTATATGTGAAAGAAATGCACAGCAGCCAAGTTACAGACAGAATGAATGAGGTTTGGCAGAGGACATCTAATTGTCTTAAAGTGAGGTGTCAGCTGCAAAAGAATTGAGTCTTGGAGAGATTTGAAGCATTAGTTTTAGTTTAATTAGAACATTCTGAATTCTTAGAGATGTCTTCTGATTTTTGTGTGTGTATAATCTGTTGGATCAGTGATTTTTCAGTCTGTGGTCTGCGGACCCCTGATGGTCTGCAGACTGTCTAAGGGGTCCATGAAAAGAAAATAAAGTTTCAGATCCCAGAAAATGCATTCTGTTTTTATGATCAATCAAAAATATGTGAATACCCCACATACAGGTCAAAACCCAGAAGTATTGTAGTTACTATAGAAACCCACAGTTTAACACCCTTTCTCACGCTGCATCAAATGCCATGCCGAGCACATGCAACATTTATAGTTGAATTCTGTTCAGTCACTTTTCAGTCTAAGACCTCTATGGTAGGGGTCCACAGACCACAGGTAAAACTTCCAAAGGGTTCCGCATTGCCATTCAAAATTTTTAGGGGTCTGCAAATGGAAAAAGGTTGAAAACCACTGTATTAGATAATGGACATATTATATAAAATGGAATATTGTGGTGTGTGACGGTTCTAATGATAGCTGCATTGTGCATACCTTGAGCTATAGTATCCTCTGGAGCAGTCTGCAAAGGGTAAAGAGAGGGTTGAGGTAGTGAACAGACAGAGATTCCCCACCCCCAATATAACAAATGCTGATGGAAAGCTCAGAGAGCTCTGCTGCTGCCCATTGTCCTTGGTGGTTCTCGGTGGGGAATGTTTTTGGGCTAATGGGCCACCATTCTTGCTGGCTGAATAGCCGTATTTCAGAGCTGTCAGCAGAGGCTGGTGGTGAAAGGACAGTGACCACTTGGCATGCTTCTTGTCATTCAGCTGGAGAGACCAATCCCTATGGTAGGATATCAAGAGGAGGAAATGCTTCCTTTGATGGCCCCAGTATCATACATTGCAGTGAAGCAGCCGTGGCTTCACTTCTACCTTTGAGACAAGGGTGGATTGGTGCAGAGCAATTATTTGTCTGTTATTGGGTGTGACTGTAATGGGGTCTGCCACCTTTGGATCCATTTACCACTCTGCTTAAGTACAAAGCCTGGCCCAGCTTCATGCCCACAGAATAGTGGAATCCATTTTGGTCAAATGTATTGAATCCAAAAAATAAACCATATAGAACGAATATAATGTGAGGGTAACCTTATACTGCCTAAACCTCCCACCTGTGTGCAGCTGTCCTGTTCATTTAACCTACAATGTAAGTTTCTTGGGACAGGGACCATGTCTCATATTGGTCTTTAGTGTGCTGTGCTGATGCTGATAAATAGTATAATTTTGTTCTGTAAATTTATACTGAATTAGTATTTGAGAATTCATTAATTAAAACACCTTGATTCTATTTTCAAATCTAATCCTAGGGCCCATGTCCTTGCTGTCTTTGTGGAGCAATAGGATTAATACGGCCAATTCTAGGAAACACCAAGAATTTATTGGTCGTCTGAATTCCATCAACAACAAAGCTGAGCTGTATCAACATCTTAAAGAGGAAAATGGGTTTGTATTGATGAATACCTAATATATAATTAATATATTTTTTCATTCATTTTGCCCCTATTGCATCGCAGTCTTCCCACTAACTGAAAAGGGTT
Source organism: Emydura macquarii macquarii (assembly GCF_026122565.2). Lineage (NCBI taxonomy): Eukaryota > Metazoa > Chordata > Testudines > Chelidae > Emydura > Emydura macquarii. The sequence goes on along the minus strand of NW_027132342.1, from coordinate 7,995,538 downwards.
GTCTTCAGGGTGTTGCTCCTTTCCTTTTATCCCAATGACTGTCTACACAGCACAATCCTCCTTATGCTTATAGGGGCCAAATGGGAGATGAGGTTAAGACCCAAACTCAGATCCTTGTGTGCCAGGCTGTAGCTCAGTGTAGCCCCCAAAACAGTATCTAATACAAAAGTAGCTAAATCAAACATGGCAGAGATTAAAACTATTGCATCTTGTACAATGTGTTAAGGAACAATAAACTCCCTTGCATCCCCACAAACCCCACTGCCATCAAGTAATCATTAGAATGGGAGTGACCAACAACCTGAGCAAAAGGATAAAAATGAAGGAAAAGAAATGTTAAATACAGTTAAGGACTTGACAGAAACTGATACAGCTCTAGAGATTCAGAGAAGCAGGCCCTACACAGTCAGACACGAGTCTGTGTTTTGTCTTTTCTTTGTTAACCACTGCTGGAGTCAATGTAATGTCAGTCTTAACTGCGACTTTTTATATATGGAACTTATTGCTCATTTACCCTAGTTGTAAGTGGAACGTTCCTTGAAAGCAAACTTTCCTCTGATTTAATGATTACTGAATAAAAAGATAGTGTTGGGCTACTAGAAAACTACAAAGAAACGTTTATATAAAATCAGATATTTGCCTTTTATTTTTAATAATTTGTTTGCATTATAGGTAAACTGTATGCTCTGACCAGTCATCTTGACCTATTTTTATATTTCAGAATGGAATCAACAGAAAATGGAAAAGCCAGCCGGCAATAAATGTTGGTTTTTAAGAATTAAGCTTGACTGTATTTCATAAATATATTATGATGGATTTGATACTGGTACCATTTCAATAAGATTGCATAGGTTTGTTGCTTTGATTGGTTTTACATTTTTCTGGTTTTTATCCTTTTTCTATTAAATATAAAATTTGCATATTACATTCAGTGAATTGTGTGCAAATGGGACCTGTCCTGAAGTATTTTACAATCCTATTTTAGAATGAAAGGATATGTTTCTCCTGTGACATGCACAAGCAAACCTATGAAATGATACAATCTGATTTTTAGGTGTGTTTAATATTGAAAAGCACAATGTTCAAGTATTTTTAAAAAAAAACTTTTATTTGAGCTTTTTTCTGTTGTATTGATATATTTTAGATCTATATGAAACTTCTCAAGAACTTCTCAAAAACACTCCTAAGAGAAGATAAATTATAAAAATACCTGTTGAGTAGAGACTCTTAATCTGGAGTTCCTTCATTGAGAGTGTGCAGTTCCAGATCAACAGCTGGGTAATGGGGTGAGGAATGGTTTAAAACCTTCACTAGAGTATAACTGATGGGGGTGAGGGCATGAACTTCTTAAATAAGATTAATTACTAATTTCATCAAGGAAATTATACAGTTTGAAAGCAAAACTTTTTTGTAGTTGCTATTTATGACAGAATAAACAAAATAAAAATCCTTGCCTTTAAACATGGTGGGATCAAAATTTTGCTAATTGTTTAACAAACCTGATTAAATCAATATTATCCTCTGTGGCACCTCCTGGATTATGGGATCGTGGACACTAATGCCCTTTCTGAATTTGAAGGGAAAATTTACTCTGGCCATCAGCATCTGTGGAATGCCAAATTAAATATTCTATCCTAACCCCTTCTCTGAGTTGAGCTTTAGATTCCATATATAGTGCAATAGAGCGCTTAAAAACTATGTGAGTAGATCTTACTGTGTGGGGTATCTTTTTTTTTCCCATGTCAGAATGTGGTTTCTTTATGAATGACTGTGTGTCAGCCAGTTGGAGAGAAACAGCTTAAAGGAGGTATGATTCAGAGACAAAAATGCTCCTGTAACTGGCTACTCCCTTCAATTAGCCATCCACTGGAGTGTACATAAAGAGGTTGCAAAGAGGGTTCACAATAAAACCAAATTCAGAGAACGGAGCTCAAACCAATCGATTATTCCTTCTGCAGCCATGCAGTAGACTTACCTTTGGATTACCTTCTTTTTGCTTGATGGCAGCTAGTAGAAACAACTGACTTGGGACTACAGTGCAAGTTGCTGTACCCTGCTTCTCACTGTAAGAAGAAGAGTATTTGGCACATAGCTTTTCTTCTGAATAAGTCAGTAGGTCACATGGCCAAGTCTCATTGACTGAGAAAAGTCTGAAGACCACAGATGATGATAATGGCTGGATCAGAACACAAAAGTCATGTGAGTACTCCTTACATTTGTAACTGCTGAGCATTTAGCTGCACAGAAGTAAAGTACCATACATCACTTCAAGGTGATTACATAGCAAGTGTAATGTAATCTAATTACTAAGTGAATACTTGGTATATTTCTTTCCTGTTCTATGATGATTACTTTTAGAGTCACCTGGTGTAATTATTTAAGTAATCTATAGGATCATGTCATTACTCAGTTAATAAAGAGTACTTGCATGATACTTTGTCTGTCATATTTTACATTTATATGGAGATCGCTGAGGTTCTCAAAGCTTGGTGCCACACTGCTGAAATCCAGTGACTTCTGGAATGGGAAGGCAACCATTGCCCAGCACTGCATAACAGCTGGGGGAGGAAAAACTTTGACCAAAGACACTGCGGCAAATCTCTGCCTTTATAAAAAGGGCTTCTGGATGTTGAAAGTCTTCTCAGAGCAAACAGGACTAATTTTTATAAGGTCTGATCTGAAAGATCTCTGCAAAGAATCCATACTCTTGAGAGTAAAATAGAATCTATAATGGCCACAAATACTCAACTCCTCTGTTTCCACCTCTTCTCTGAAAGACTGCATGTCCTGCAGCATAGGGTCTCCTAGCACCAGACTGAGGCATTGATTCAGTACTGATGCAGAAAGAAAAGTGCTACCTAGAGCCTTGCAATCTGATGGCAGCTGATTACAAGTGTCAGGTTCAGATCAGGTCTGAAGACAACCTAACTCTCTGACTTGGGTTGGGTTGTCTCTGATCATCTCCTGCTGCTCCTGGGATTGGCAGCGCAGCTGCATACCCTGCTCCTGCTGACTGCTGCCACCTTACTGCTCTCTGTGTTGTCGGCACACTCACTCTGCACAAGTCGAAGCACCTCTGACTCTACAGTGCGCACACAGAAGTGAGGCAGCTGGCAGGAGCAGGGCACTTGGGCCTCCACCACACTGACCTCACAGGTAGGAGACGATTGCAGACCGATTTTAGCCATGGGATGTGGGGAGTGGGAAGCTTCTACCAGGCCAAGCCTCAAGAATGATGCAGCAGCGTTAACACAAGTTTGAGGGAAATGTCAGTCGTGTCTGAAAGCAATTTGACACTTGAGTTTGAGTCAGCTGTAGGCTTGATGGATTCAAGTCAGGTTTTAAAATTAGGCCAGAACTGACCTGGGGTGCCTTCTACTGAATTGAATCTGTTTTATGGCCGTTTCCCATCTTAAAACTTACTCCGCTTGAGACACCTATCTGCTGTGAACTTCCTCCTGTCTATTTTGAAGATTTTTAAGTCTGGAAGCTGAGCATTTAAATGTCAACATTCAGCATTAATTGATGTTATTTGTAACAAACTTAAAGCAGAAGTGCTTATACTTTGTATCCGGGTTCTCTCTACCCCTCCCATCTTAATGTTCCATAAATATTAGCCTGCAAATTTTAAATATTCACATAAATATTTTATCACAGGAAGAGAAATGCTGCATGTTCCATGTAAAAACAAACATGCTGCATAAACAACCCAAATAAATAGTTACACATGATTCAGTAAAAATATTTGCTCTTCTAAAATATCTACCATACCAGATCTCAAAGCACTTCACAAATAAATGGGCCCCAGTTCTCCAGGGTACTTAAGCATATGCCTAATTTTAAGGACATAAGCAATCCTATTGAAGTAAACAAAGTATTGATACACTTCAAAGTAAAGCATGTGCTTAAATTTCCTGCTGAATTGGGGCTATAATTTCATCTTAAGCTTCACAACAATCCTGTGAGGTAAGTAAGATGGTTACATTTATTATATGTTATATTACTTACTTTTTGTTCTACCCTTTTGATGCTTACCCAACTCCATCTTTCCCTTCCGATACCCCCTTTGAAGAGTCATATCTCCTCTCTGGATGGGTTTTAGTAAATTTGTATATGGTGGTCTTTTAAGCTAAGATTTTCAAACTTGGGCACAAAAATAAATGGCTGCAATTTTTTCCTGGAGTTGAGCACTCAGCAGAGATGACATTCTGGACTTCTAACAGAATTTAAAGGTTTGGGTCACTTTCTGTCCAAACTTACCACATTTAACACGTTTTAACATTTTTAGTGGCGGTTCACTAAATAAAAATATAACACTAGTTTTATGCACAATGCTATATTTAAGCGCCAACAATGTGGTTGATGCTGCACAAGAGACGTGAAGATAGTCCCCTCACCATAAGTTTACAATTTACAGATAGATAAATCTATTCTAGTAGCACCCACATTGCGTCATGATTGTGGCCCCATTGTGCCAGATGTAGTACAGACATGTAGGGACATAGTCCTTACCCTGAAGAGCTTACAATCAAATTTGAAACAAGACTCAGCATCAGGAAAGAAGGAGATGGATGGTAACGAGATCATGCAGCTACATAGGCTCGCTATAGACTTGATCCTGCTCCATAGAAGTCAATGGCAAAATGCCTCTTCAATTGAGTGGTACAAGTTCAGGTACAGGCTGCTTGAAATTATTTGGTGTTTTAAAATTAATCATCTGTCCCTAATTGTTGTTCAGCCTACCAATCAGAAGACCAGGTCCTCAGCTGGCATACCTCCATTACCTTCGGTTGAACTATCCTGTTTTGCATCAACTAGAGACTTGGTACCCAATTAGTTGGCTTCTTGTAGGTATTTCAGCAGTTGTCCTGAGGAAGAAGCTTATGGATAAATGCAACACTACAATCCTGAACTAGTGCCATCAGTTCATACAGCAGATCATCCTTAATTCCTAAGCCAGGCTATTGCTGCCACACTCACAACGATTCAACTGCAACAATTCAACAGCAACTGTGTGGTACTGTTCTCATAGTCTTCAATATAAATGAATGACACACTATTGTTAGCTCTGGAGGTGCATTTTCCATGATGTACCTGGTACGTTCAATCACAATATATAGGCTGATGAAGACATTTTATAGGTAGTATAGGTATTGAAAAAAGCCTGTTTAAAAGTAATTTGGAGAATCATCAAAATTGGTTTCTTTTCCCTCTCCCACAAAAATAGAAGTACAAAACACATACAGGAAATCCCTGCGGTGTTTTTGTACATCTCAATATATCATTCTCAATAAATTCCCTCAGCTATAAAGCAGGTTTTGTTACTTCTATGTTAATCCATGCCCTATCAAGATTCTTTTTATTAGCTATTTCTAAGAGCAAAATATCAGTACTTTTACAAGAGCACAGCATAGAAAGAGAACACATAGCTATCCTAAGAGGATTTACTTTGTAGCTGTTCGTATATTTAAAGGATAGACATTTATTTTTCATAGTTCTAATGCCAGTGGGTCTCATGGCCTCCTCCCATCAAAGCCTTTACTACTGCTATAATGTGATGCAACATCACTGTACAGTGCATTTTGTGGATGCATCCTTTCCCAGAGTGCTCTCTAATGTGATCTTGTGGTATTTCAAATGTATAAAATGGAAGGAGCTGCTAATTTGAAGGAGAATTTCTACCAGTGTACAGAAGTGTATGTGAATTGATGAACAATTTAAATATCTGTACATTAGGTTATAAAATTCTGTGGTGTACTTTCAATACGTTGGAAATACTCAAATATAATTTTTTTTTATTATGACTTCTTTGATTATGTTGTGCCACTGGAACCAAGATCCTGAATCAGTTTAGTCTACAGTGGAGAGTGAGAGCCTGCGCAGTTTTCATTGGTATGACTTCCCTTTGATTTTCCTTTATAAAAGCAAAGGAGTGCTCTTAATTAAGCAGTCTGCATTGCTTTAGTTTATGAAATGGACTGCGTGTGGGTTTTTAATTTTGTTTATACCTTTTTAAATACAGATTTGAAAAGATTGGGATATTAACACTTAAATATCCAGAGTTTTCATGAGTTCCTGTTGCTTCACCCAAATCTGAGATGAGTGACTAACAGGTAAAAATGTCAAAAGCACCTAGGGTCCATTTTAAAAAATATTTTAGGAATTCAGGAGCCTTTGTCCTATTGACTTTCAATGAGATTTAGGCTCTAGAGCCTGGATCCTCAAAAGTATTTAGGCTCTTAAGTTTCAGGAGCCTAAATATATTTGAGGATCTGGGCGAACATGACTTGGGTACTTTTGAAAAATTTACCCAATATCTACAACCTAATGGTTAGAGAAAAGGGGTTGGGTTCTTTTCCTCATTCCCATCACCAACTTGCCGTGTGACCATGGAGAAGTTATTTATGCACTCTGTAAAATTAGCTGATATTTCTACTCCAGTTTTTCAGAATGTACTGGGGTTTGATACTTAAAATATATTCAGATCCTCAGATACAAGGTGTGAAATATTTGTTAATAAAGAGGAAGAAATCTTTGACTAGAGCTGGAAAAATGCTATTCTGATCTGAAGAGGCCATTTAAATTATGATATATAGGCAATGCCTAAACTGTGTTAGTACTTGCCTCTTGGCAATCCGTCCATATCAATCCGTTGCTACAAAACAAACCACTAATGTTTTGGTTTTGTAACTATAACTGTTTCTTTTGGCATCTTGCACTAATTGTTTGTTCCAGAATTCTATGTTGTGACATCACCTTTTAACTTTTGGGATTTAATACCTTTTTCAAATTTTAGAACAGAATACAAAGTTGACGCATATTGTTTTGAGCATTTTCTTCCTGAATAATAGACAAAACGTGCCTCTTTTGAGACCAATTTTTAGTATAAGCCAAATTTAGGGTAACCTCTTCTGTGACTATTGCCCTGGTCACTCTGGCTAGTAAGATCTACTTTGTAATGAGGTGGGAGTTGATATTTTGGAGGCTGGAAAGGCGGTAGAGTCTGAGGCAATCTTGAGGTAAGTGAAGTTACATTAGGTCTGCAAGGCTGCTGTTGGGAAGAAGGTGGCACAGGTACCCATAACTGTGGTGAGGGTGGAACCTCCCATTGAAGTACAGGTGCTTTGCGGGGTTTCAGCATGTCCATTTCCAGGTCAACATAGTCAAATAAGGGTCTTCCATGAAAAGTCATAGACTGTGATTCAAAAATATTTTTGTGATATTTACAACAACGGTGGGCAACAATTATCAGAGCCACCACAATAGTTGCACATAAACTAATTAGTAAGGCATACAAGGCATTTCTAATCCAGGAACTGTTCTCTTCATTATACGTAGGCAAGGTATTGTTTAAAGTCAAGGATTCATTAAATGGTTTTGTAGTGGGAAAGCAGATTCCTGCATATGAAACATTCTCAACTATATCAATTTTGTATTCTGGCAACATTGCTTCAGCAAAATATGGGCTGACATTTCCATCAGGTACTCTTAGTTTATTCAGCACTTCCTGGATTTCATCTCTTGAACACCAGCTCAGTGATGTGTTGGTGTTTGTACACAGAGACCTATTGTACCACGAGATTACAGTGGACCCAGGTCTGAGGGCAGTCAGTGTGATACTCTTAAAACTGCTGGAGTTTAAATATTTAGAAAGCTTGTAAAGGAATAAACCAACTCTTTCTCTTTCTCTCAGGAATGAGTGGTAACTGTTTTTTGTTCTGATGGTATAAATATGGCATGGAATGCTGGTGGGCCTCAAAAGCTCAATGGTGAGAGGTTCCCAGGCAGTCAAACCCCCTGAATCAGTAGCAGATAATACAAACTCCTGAGGTGAATATTGGAAATCAGTATTGAGCGGATAGCCATACATGGTTTGGTGAGATGCATTAAACCGCAGCCAGCTTTCTGGCCCTGATGGAGAGCCGTCGACTGAGTTTATTCCAAGGATCAGCTGAGTTGAGTTGCCATCTTCCCAATCATAAAACGTGTCAGCAGGAACTGAAAAATGGAACTTGTATCCAATAGTTGCTGTTATGAATTTAATGGAGTTAACAACTTGAGGGGAAGTGTTTATTTGACCTATAAAGGATGAAATAATTGGGAAGAAAAGTTAGAAGAAAAACAGCCTGGCTGAAAATGAATGAAGAATAAAGAATAAGACAATAAAGAAACAGTGTACAATTTATGACAACTAATTGGTTTCATAGATTTTTATCTGGAGTAAGATAAAATGCCCCCCCTCCTGTACATCCTTTCTTGAGCACCGCAAATGATTTTCCTATAAAATAGGTAACTTCTACCACAAGCAAAATGATGCTTGTACCTAGGCTGAAGATAGCTTGAAGTCCCTTCAGTCATTTCCCTCTTACCTGGTTCATCAGGAAACTATAGTGTTGCACTTTAATATCCATAATAACTGCCCTCCCCTTAATTGTGAGGGTCACTTAATCTTACATGGCAAGGTATGATTCAACCTGAAATATCTCCTTAGGTGAAAAATGGCTCAAATTCATTAAAACAATATCAATTTCTGAAAGATCAGAGAGTCACAGAGGGCCTTAATTTTACTTTAAATTGGGTATTCTGAAATACATGTACCCAAAATCTAAATCCCAAACTTGAACTACTTTTCATTGCTTTGATGAGTATCCTCTTATTGCTTCTTGGTGGTTTCAAGTTCAACCTTTTTTTGGTCTACATTCCTTGAGTTTCCTTTAACTAGTGACAACTACTCAGATAGGTAGAAAGCCATTTCATTTTTTATCTACATTTAAATTATGTAGCTATACGTGCTTTTAGAATGACTGCCTGACAGCCACCTTTTGAACTTCACTTCTGGGACACATGTCCTTGATTGTTCTCTTTTGGTCGTCAATATATACACCTACCAATGACCGGAGGCTTTGACTGAGTTGCTCCTCAAGAAACCCAGGGTTTACCTGACTTCTGGGTTGATTTGACTGATGCTATAACTTTGGTCTGTAATGACTCTGAAATGTTGTTGGTACTATGCTTCAGTCAGAATTTTGCTTGTGTGTCGTCATGTATTTGCATGTAGTTTTAAAACCACATCTATTATAAAGTATAGCTACATTTAGGATGTTTATATATAATATATAGTAACTTGTACATCTGGATACATGCATGCGCACACAAATTACTGTTACTTTCTAGTCCATATTTCTACTTGGATACTACAATAAAATGTGTTTTTGTATAAAAGGTTTCATAGAGCATTGCTACAATATGCTTTGCAGTGAAACCTGCATAAGAGATCATCTCCAATAGCAAGCTCCATTTCTACAACCATTTTATTCCCATGGTTTCCAGTGCAATTTTGTTTGACCTTTAAGGCACAGCCTATACTAGTCAACCAATTTTGGCTGTTCTCACATGTGGCTGCATAAGATAGGTTTCATTTAAATGCAGTTATGTGATTACAATATTGCATGCAAGTAGAAGCTATACCTGTAATAGGGTACCTACGGCATATTTTAGGTGGGATTCTCTTGGATTTTTACATTTATCATTGCCAGGATTAGGTATGAAAAATATTAATTGGTTAAGAGTAAAAAAAGCCAATGATGGAGACAAATGGAAAAAAAGAAGAGGAGGTGGAAAGCAGTGTAATTCTCCAAGAAAGCAGGGAAGGAAATGTGGATTTCTCCTGTCTTCTGTCTGTATATTTAGATGGTTATATCTCTGGGGCAGGAGCTCTCTCACTGTGTGTCTGTGTCGGTCAATCGCTTGGAGCTTCTCCACACCACTGTAAAACAATAGAGGGTCAGAGATTGTCAGAGGGGCAAGAGATTTTAAAATTCCATGATGGAGCATGAAGTAATAGGAAGGAGATTTTTGAGTCCTGGAAAGCACAGGGACTCAATCTTGTAAGATTAGAAAAATAAGTTCCAACTTCTGAATATGGGTGACATTAGAAGGGAGGAGCCACTCTGCATTTGGGAGAGACTGAAGTTTGTTATGCTTGTACTTTTCAAAGTAATTGTGTATGTTACCTGGAGTTATGTCCTGAGGCACCTGTGACACAGAAAACGGAGGACGAACCCATGCAACTTTTGTATGTTGCAGTGATTCGTGTGTGGGGAATGGCATGCTGCTTGTATCGTGGTAGACCAATGAAGATGACATCTGTACCAGCTCTGTGAAAATGAAATTATTAATATTTATTACAGTATTAGATGAGATGTTCTGGCTTTTAAAAAAACCCATTTGTTTTGATATCTTCCAGTATTAGTAATACAAAGATGAGATTTTTTTTTAAGCATGTGATTACTTTAAAAAAAAAAAAAAAAAATCTAGCGGAAGGAAAGAAAAGTGTGTGTGAGAGAAGCCACAGAAGAACGTAATGTGAATTTTCACGAGTGGCTTCTGCGTGACTGCCACAGATTCACGGTGTGGTCTTGGTCAAGTTACTTAACCCTTCCATCTTGGTTTCTCATCCTTAAAATCAGAGTGATGCCAAGTGGCAGCAGTGGTCAATGAATCAATTAATTTGTTAAGTGTTGTAAAATGCTTTGACAGTGTAAAGCATATACATGTGAAGTATTAATTTATTTTATGATGCAGTGAGTTGATATTAAAGATCACTTTTGGTCTCAAGTTGAAAATATAGTCTATTGTTCAATGGGAAGGGGGTAATGGGAGATTTTCCTGACTCTGGAGCACATGCCCTTCCCACCACATTCTGTAGACGCTGCTGACTGAACCATGCACTGGGGATGACTGCTATCTTAGGATCAGAAAGATACAATTCGATGCTTTTCAAAAGTATGTCCTTTCAAACATACTGGTGGGAATATCTCCCTCGGTGCTGTTGCCTCCCTCTACAGGCTTTAACAATGACTGAACACCGATAGTCTGAATAATTTGGGCTACAAATTTTCATTACTAGTGCATCAAAATAGGGACTGAGCTTTACAAAAACCTTTTTGTGAAGGGCAGTTACTGGGTGGTAAATTGAAAATGGCCAGACTGACATAGGCACTCAATTAATTCCAAAATGTAGAAATATTTTTGACAACCACAGTGCTTCACTTAATTTTCCCAGTACTTAAGATTGCCATAATTATCACATGCAGGTTTTTACTGGCAAACTATTATCCACTAAGTAAGCTGCATGAGCACTGATAGTGCAAGCTTCTCTAAATGGCCTCACAAATTTACCATCTCTATGCTCAAAGCTATAGCTGAGTCTCTGAATCCATTCATTTGTTATCCCCTCTCCTAAGGTTGCTAATGTTAACAGTATGTTGATGGTGGATGTGGGCTCATGTCCGCTACAATCAGGACAGAATCCACCAACTCACTTCACATTAGACAGCATTTCAGTGAATACCGTGAATGACAAGCCACAAACCTTAAACGTACCTTGTACATTGTTGTACAGATGAGAAGTGGCACTAAATATAGTCCTCACGGGTATTTCTGCAGTGTAGGATGGGATATTCGATATTTTAATCAACTCCAAGGAATGCTCTGTGGTGATTGGCAAAATCATTCTGGTTTCAAGATACCCATCTGAATTTAAATCCTTTGTGCCACTATGTAAAGCACTTGGGAACTGATTCTGTGTTCTGAGTTTGTTGCTGTCATAAGAATTAAATATCTTTGTTGGTCTGGACAGCTCAGAGCTGACAAAGCCAGCAAAATCTTTAGGCAGCGTAAGCGATGGAGCATTATCAGGATAGGACTGAATTGTCAGACTTGTTTCATAGTCAACTCCAGCTTCACTAGGGGAAGTGCTATTTAAAATAGAATAATCCAGTGTTGAGATAATGTGGCTTAAATTGGATTGTCTATCCCAAGTCAATGTATCCAAGTGGATTATAGAAGGAACTGATGTTTCTTCAGTCAATGGAAGTCTATAGGTCTGTGGAATAGTCATAAAAGACTTAGAAATGTATTCATAGCCATTAAAGAGCTCTTGACTCAGATGGCTACCACCTGACAAAAGCAAAAACATATCATCGGTGGGAGATGTAAAACCAAATAACATCAGTTGTACTGAAGTCGATGTGGATGTTGAAGGCAGCTTTTCTGGAGAGGTGGTTGCACTCGGTGATATTCTAAATTCAAGAAAATGGTCATAACCTGACATGCTGTCCTCCTGACTGCTATAAAATGATGTCATTAATATTTCTTCTGGAAAATGTGTTTGAGGTGCTGTCTTAACAAGAAACACTTCTGGTGAGAGTAGAGGCTGTTCATAATATGTTTCTGTCATTAAAGTGTAAATGGGTCTTGAAAACTGGTCTTTACCACTTGGCTCAGTGATATCAAAAGAAAGGACCGATAGAAAATGATGCCTTGATGGCTCTGATTTGCTAGACTGCAAGAATGCATCCAATGGTAGCATGTAAGATTGTGATTGCTCTAATATGAGTGGCATACTAGAAACAGTATTCTGCAGCCCCTTAAATTCTGTTGAAAGAGCGGTTTCTGTAATTATCAAAGAAGGTAAAAGTTCAGGAAAAGTAAAAGCAGAGAGATCTTGAAAAATAGTCAACATTGGTCTTTTACTCAGAAAGTTCTGTGATGGGTCCATTTCCCAGGCTCCAAAACTCCTTGGGCTTGTTACAAAATGTGGAATGATATTAGTATAACTGGTGATAGCTGCGCTTGCTTCGTGGAAAGATAACAAACTCTGAGTAGGTGATACCGCAATCTCTCTGTGTAGGTAAACAAGTGAGTTTGGTGGCAAAGTCTTGAAGACATCTCCTCCAGTTGGTTTTGCCATAATTTTAGTCATTCTCAGTGTAGGTGTTGGCGTAACCATTAACTGTCTGCGTTGTCTTCCTGAATGTTTTCTTTCAAATCCTTCTCTTTTAATTATTCTCCAGCCTGCAATTTCATATCCTAAGAGCTGTGAAAGATGGTGTGAATTGACATTGTGTCTTAGAACTTGTATTAATTCATAGATCATTACAAAAACTCCACATCCAACAGGCCAAAAGAGTCTTATATAATGGCTTTCCATGAAGCTAACTTGTCTAATATCTTCAGCCAGTACTGTTGGGTTCTTCCTGCTTCTGTGTGCTGAACCCCGGTATGGATTTAAGGTCAGTGAGGTGGGATCCAGATGGAGATATTCTGCCATGGTGCATACCAAAGAGAGCCGTTCTTGAACATCCAGCGATTCAGCTGCAACGTGGAGGATGATCTCAGCAGAGGTAACAGAACCATCCTGTGTACATCTTTCAGAACTGATACTGGAAGTCCAAAAATGTAGACCGTAAAACTCCCTTTTATGTGAAAATTCCTGTTGGCCTAAATTCAGTGTCCCCTGACATACATCAGTTATATGGGAAAACTTCATCTCTTAGCCACGCTCCCTCTTACCTGGATAAATTTCAAGTCCCCATTCCATTCAGACAGTATTTGAATGTAATTACAGCTGTTTATATTTAGCTTCATGATCCCCTATCCTAATCTCACAATAAACTATTTATCAACCAGTCTTTTTTTTTTTTTTTTTTTAATGGATCAAAATTAGGTCCTGGCTCCTTTCTGGTCTTACAGCATTGTGGTACTTGTTCAATTACTCCCCCCCCCCCTTTTTTTTTCCCCAAATATATTTGCTATTTATTTATCATCTGTCTTCTGTAGGTTGGGAAATGAAAATCTGAAAAGTATTTCTTCCCTTCCCACTTCTTAGTTCTCCACCCCGTGTTCATTCCTGAGTCTCTCCTCAGCCCATATGTTCCTCTTAGACCCATTTTCCATGATGATTACAGCCCCAATCCTGTGCCCACTGAAGTCACTGGAAAGACTCAATCTGGCCCTGTGTCTGCCTCCTTCCATTCCACCCACACTCTCTCACCCTTTTCTTCAGCTTCACTTTTCCTTAATAAACAAATCCTGCATCGGGTAGATGCATCCACACTTTTTGTTACTTTTGGACAAATGCATTTGTAAGTTGTTGACATTAGGGATTACTCACATATTGCCCTTGGGCATGTGATTCAAGCCAGTCTTCTTTTCTGGGATCAGAATGCTGTCCTGAACACAAAGGGTGAAATTTACATTGGCTCTTGATGTTTTCTGAACACACACATCTCCATAGGCGGCTACATTCAGGTGGTATTCTCCACTCTCCTCGTTCACTGGCAGTCCTTGCAGTGTACTTGTATTAGGATTGTACTCCAACCATTTTGGCAAATCTGCACCACTAGCCAATGTAATCTGTTCCATAACAGGACAGAAGATACAATGAGTTCTAGGAGCAGTACGTGAACATCAGTATTATAACTGAAAAGTACACATCAAAAGCTCTATGCAGAAAAGACCAAGCTAGTCAATAGAATCAGCTGCAGATGTTCTTATAAATAGCTGGAAGCTACTGCTAAATTATTGCCATTAAATAAAAAATTTGTTTTGTTCTACAACTTTATTAAGGCAAAGTTGCACTGAAATGTTAACATACATCATACATTACTTACTACTAATTCAGGATCAGATTAACATTCAAAGAAAGTGGCTAAAGGTTCTGGCTTGCTCTTTGGGGAGCCCTCTTCCTCTCAGTACACTAAAAAGTACACTAAAAAATTTCTAAAAATCTGTCCTCTTTTTGGCACAAATCTTGCATACGTTCTTGGTGTAAAAGCTTTTCCATTACAAGGACAATCCCTACTTTACTATACCACAGTTCCATTGGAGGAGAAGTCACATTTTTTCTTTTTTTACTGGAGGATTAAGTAAGCAGGTCAGGGGATCTCTGGAAAGCTGGCATTATAATTTTTTTGGAGACTGCAGTCAGCAGCCATGTTTGATACTGAAGACTGTTTAGTGCCTTAAATACATTTTAAGTGTTTCTTTAATATACAATTAATAATATAAATTGATTATTTATGCTGAAATCCAAGTTACAGGAGGTTAGGTTTTAAAATAGTCATTACACATCTTTCTCCATGCAAGTACTCCAGAGCTGTATTGTAATTAACTAGAAATTATTGCAAAAATCCCAAGTAAATAGCCACCTTAATATATTATACAGAGGAGTGTATTTAACTCAGTATTACCTTGTACTGGGTTACCTTTCCCTGAAAGGCAAATGGTGGTACTGGGTAGTAGAATACTTTCCCCATAAAGGCTATTGTGTCTGGGATGCCTTGAAGGACCTGTATCTCTTCACATGTGTTATTTGATTCCTTGGCAACCACAGCAGGCATAATTCTGGAGAGAGATACCAGTGCAAGGAGCAGAGGTAGTGTTGGTAAAACTCGCCTCTCCAGGTGCAGATGAGACTCAGAGACAAGAAATCTGTTATCAGTACCAGTGTGTATCCTCAAGGCATCCATTCTCACATAGTGTGCGTGCCTTTGACAGATGCTGCTATTTTGTTGCATTTCAGAGCTGTAGGAGCAAAAAAAAAAAAAAAGCCAAAACATTTACGATCAGTCGATAGATTTAAAACTTCCTAAGACTTAAACTGTGTTAATTAGAACCCACTTGTTTAATTCTAGGTGAGGAATAACTAAAATGATTGGTTTACAGACTTACAGCTACCTTTTTAAAAAGCTGCAATACTCACTGTTACTGCTCGGCTCAGCTCAGTTCAAAAGTCTTTACTGAAAAACACCGTAGAGCACAAACAGTCCTTTATGCTTTTTAACATGGTTTCCTTTAGACACAGTGATGCTCCCATTTCTGCCTCTGTCATGATAAAAGACCACCTGGTTTCTAGGAGATGAAATGCTAGACTAGGGCCTCATGAGGGGGGCCTTCAACATATCGTTAGAGAAGTGCCTGGGAAACTGTGCAGTAACCTGACTAAGCAGGCTTTTTTTATAATGGTATCAGGGGTGAGGCATTACATTACTTCTCATAAACAAACTACGGAAATACAACCTAGATGGAGTTGCTATAAGGTGGGCGCTTAACTGGTTGGAAAAACCGTTCCCAGAGAGTAGTTATCAGTGGTTCACAGTCAAGCTGGAAGGGCATAACGAGTGTGGTCCCACAGGGATCAGTTCTGGGTCCAGTTCTGTTCAATATTTTCTTCACTGATTTAGATAATGGCATAGAGAATACATTTATAAAGTTTGTGGACGATACCAAGTTGGGGAGGGGTTACAAGTGCTTTGGAGGATAGGATTAAAATTCAAAATGATCTGGACGAACTGGAGAATTGGTCTGAAATAAATAGGATGAAATTCAATAAGGACAAATGTAAAGTACTCCTCTTAAGAAGGAACAATCAGTTGCACATATACAAAGTGGGAAATGACTGCCTAGGAGAGAGTACTGCAGAAAGGGAGTTGGGGGTCATAGTGCAGCACAAGCTAAATATGCATCAACGGTGTAACACTGTTGCAAAAAAAAGCAAACATCATTCTGGGATGTATTAGCAGGAGCACTGTAAGCAAGACACAAGAAGTAATTCCTTCTCTCTACTCTGCGCTGATTAGGCCTCAACTGTAGTATTATGTCCAGTTCTGGGTGCCACTTTTCAGGAAAGATGTGGACAAACTGGAGAAAGTCCAGAGAAGAGCAACAAAAATTATTAAAAAAAATGAGAGTCCTGTAGCACCTTAAAGACTAACAAATTTTTTCAGGCATAAGCTTTCATGGGCTGCAACCCACTTTGTCAGCATCTGAAAGCTTATGCCCACAGAAATTTGTTAGTCTTTAAGGTGCTACAGGATTCTCATTGTTTTTTCTTTATACAGACTAACACGGCTACCCCTCTGGAACTTTTCACAAATGATTAAAGGTCTAGAAAACATGACCTATAAGGAAAGACTGAAAAAAATGAGGTTTGTTTAGTCTGGAGAAGAGACGACTAAGAGGGGACATATCAGTTTTCAAGTACATGATAGGTTGTTTAAAGGAGGAGGGAGAACATTTGTTCTCTTTGAGCTGTGAGGATAGGACAAGAAGCAATGGGCTTAAATTGCAGCAAGGGTGATTTAGGTTGGATATTAGGAAAAGCTTCCTAATTGTCAGGGTAGTTAAGCACTGGAATAAATCACCTATGGAGATTGTGGAATCTCCATCATTGGAGCCTTTTAAGAGCAGGTTAGACAAACATCTATCAAGGATGGTCTAGATATTTGGCCCATTATCCATAAGTGTAGGGGACTGGACTAGATGACCTCTCGCGATTCCTTCCATTCCTATGACTCTCTGATGATTACAGGACCAAAGGCAGTTCAAGGGTTAACATATCAGTCCAGTTTCATCCTGGCATCACTCCATTGAGGTTAGTGGAGTACCAGCAGAGAGGAATTAGACCCACTATATTTTTAGGTACCTTTTTTCACTGGGGCTATAACTATTAAAAGTAACACAGTATAAAATAGTTCCTGCTGATGCAGATTGTGGCTGATGCGAAACTGTGAATGGGTATAAAAGATGTGTTCGACTTGTTCAGAGAGAGTTACAGTATGTTTGGTCTGTACTGGACAGGCAAACCATATTAAAAACATGGGTACAGGCACCCTTCTTAAATGGTCTATTAATGCCATTTTCTTCCCAATGTAGATGAGATCTGAGAATAAAACCCTTTTGGATGGAAACATTGGTTCAGATCATTTTGGGGCTGACTCATCCTTTCATCCTCCTGAGATTTCATCCTCCTAGTAAGTTGAGTACCATGTTGTTTGTTGCGTGGAACTTTTGGATGAAGCTGGAACAAACCAAGATGCTTTCCCTTCTGTACAGGCACTCTAAATCCAGTGGCTCTTTTCATGAGAGCATTGATTTGCCCTGCTGTCTTTGGCCAACAGTTTTAATTTTGCATTGAACGTTGTATCAATTGCCGGCCTTCGTGCCACTCTCCACTCTCCAGGTGACTGTATTTTAGCAATGGTAATCTCTGAAATCCTTTGGGATCCTTTGAAAGATCCTATATAAATGTAAATTAATATTCATTCATAGATAAGACCACAGAATCCTGTGACCTGGAAATGTATGTCCAGCTGCTAGAGCCCACAATGTGTTATATTCATTATAGGTGGCACCCTGTGCAGGAAAGTAATATTTAATTACCCTGTTACTTAGGTGCATACAGCTCAGTGAACATGCCTGAGGCTATGTAGAATTACAGGACTCTTCTAGAATGAAAAGGATCTATGATCAAACTAAATGTTGTCTGCCACGTTGTTTTCAGTTAAAGCCATGATTGGCTATGACTAAATCTAAAGTTCTGTTCTTTATGATTATGGTTCATTGTTTTAAGAAAGAAGTTGCTACACTGAATTCACTGTTTTTCCTAGTCCCACAACTTCATCCAGCACCACAGCCCACAGAGGCTCCTCAGCCTCTGCCGGATCCACATGCACCAACAGCATGACCACTACTGGAACCATCAGAATCTGACGGGTCATCTGAACCAGAGCAGCATCTCTCCCCAGAACACGGCGCATACGGCACAGACAATGCTATGCACCCCTACAAAAGCCACCACGACATCAGTGGTTTAGATACCCAAAGGGCCTGCATACAGACTCGGACAGACCCCACTGGCAGGGGTGGGATCCTTATTACGACCGGGCAATAACCTCTCATTCCCCTTCAGTATATGCTACACCATTGGTATCCAGAGAACACACAGGGGCCCCAGCTCTGCCGCTACCACTGGGTCCATCAGGACCAATGGATCCACTGCTCCCTACGGGAGCTTCATCATCACCGGAAAACACCATCATTCCTCCATCCGCATCTCCATTGGATGATTATGGCCAATATCAGAGCTCCTATTATGTATGGCAACAACCTTGAAACTGATAGTGGAAGACGTCATGGAGTCACAGGATGAATTCCTGGACATCCTTCAACTGACAGACCCTGCTAGGATAGCGTTACTGATTCACAAGGCCATCTTACAATCAACACAAGTAATCTGGCACACCCCAGCATCCTGCGCACCAACACCCAAACGTGCTGAATGTAGGTACCTGGTGCAGGCCACAAACAATGATTTCCTCTTCATGCACCCGCCACCTAATTCACTGGTTGTTCAAGCTGCCATGCAACAGGCCAGACGACAACATCCCAGAATGACCTGCTCAGACCGGGGTGCAAAAGAAGTTAGACCTTGTCGGCCGCGAAGTATGCTCATCTGTGGGCCTTAAGTTCTGCATAGCCATCTATCAGGCCATACTGGCAAAATATAACTTCAGGTTTTACTCTAGACTAGCGGAATTCCAGGCCTTGCTGACAGAGGACAAATGTGCAGAGTTCCAGGCCTTAATTGAAAAAGGCAAACTGGTTTCCAAAGTCTCCCTCCAGGCAGCAGTAGATGCAGCAGATACAGCAGCACAGTCCTTAGCATCAGGACTTATACTGAGATGAGACTCGTGGCTACAGTCCTCAGGGTTTCCAAAGGAAGTCCAAATGACCCTGGAAGATTTGCTGTTTGACAACCGAAAACTGTTCAGCAACAAGACAGATGAGTCTCCACTCCTTGAAGGAATCCAGGGCCACACTTAGATCACTGGGCCTTTTATACTCCAGGCCATACAAGATTCCAACACAGGCAAGCTTATAGGCCTCTATATCAACTGAGACCCAATTATCAAACTTACCAACCCAACCCTCCACAGCCACACGGAGCAGCACCACCGCCGGCAGCGGTCACAATGCCCTTGCCACTCCTCAGCCACCACGCCCATGACCTCTACCCCACACCAATATCTGAGAAAACAGTTTTGACTCTCAGCAAGAGAACTGCAAACCCCACCCCAACCTGACTTCAGCCCCCACCCCGTTCGATTCGGAGGCAGTCTTGTTCCCTTTGACGACAACTGGAGCAGGATTACCACTGACCACTGGGTGCTAGACAGTGTATAACAAGGCTACTCTGTAGAGTTCCACACTTTTCCACCCCGCCACCCACTGTGGGCCACCACGGCGAATGCAAATCTAATCCATTTCCTGCCCAAGGAGACTCTAGCATTGCTCCAGAAAGGGGCCAGGGAGCTAGTCCCCTTCTGCTACAGGAACTATGGGTTCTATTCTCCCTACTTGCTCATCCCAAAGAAGGGAGATCTCAGACCCATTCTGGACTTATGGTGTTCAACAAATTCATCTGCAAATTCTGCTTTTGAATGGTAACAATACCACAAATCACCCTCTCCCTCAATCATGGGACCTGCTTCGTGGCTTTTGATATGAAAGGATGCATATTTTCATGTAGACATCCACCCAGTCCACCACAAATTCCTCCACTTCCAAGTTGGGCAATCACACTATCAGTTCCATGTTCTCCCTTTTGGGATAGCTACTGCACCGCGGGTATTCACAAAAGTCTTCGCAGTTGTGGCAGCGTATGTGCGATGATGGGGCCACTCCCTGTTTCCTTACCTGGACAACTGGTTACTGGTGGTGTCGTTGCGCAAATGCCTGCTATTGACTATCCAGATCTTACAAGAGCTGTTCACTGATCTCAGCATATGCATCAACAAGGGCAAGTCCACTTATTCCTACCAAGTCCTAGCCATGCTGGACTCCCGAGTAGCATGGGTGTTTTTCCCCAAAGACCGCTACACCACCCTTACAAGCATTATCGCATGATTACAACACCGTCCACACATGCATGTTCAGCTGTCTCTCTCCCCGCTTAGGCACATGGCAGCATCTACATTCTTCACCCTGTATGTCCGACTTCACATGTGCTGCCTATGGCATTGGTTACTGATAGTTTACGACCCACAGAAAGACCATTTGGACAAATGGGTTTCTCTCCCGCCAAGAGTGCTATCCTCCTTGGCATGGTGGCTAGACCCCTCCAAAGTTCTGGTGGGCATACCTTTCCACTAACCCAAACCAGACATGATCCTCATAACAGGACACGGCATTCGTGAGCTGAGGGGGGCCCACGTACAGGGCCACACAGCTCAAGGGCTGTGGTTTCCCAGAGAGGTGAGGATGCATATTAACATCCTAGAAATGAGCTGTTCGATGTGCCTGCCATGACTTCCTTCCCCTATTCCAGGGCAAACATGTTCACCTCTTGATGGACAACATATCGACAGTATTCTATGTCAACAAACAAGGGGGTGCCAGGAAGCAATCCACCTGTGGAATTGGTGCCTGCAGTGCAATATAATATTACAAGCGACACACCTACCTGGAACAGACAACGTTCTTGCGGACAAACTGAGCTGCTCCTTCCATCGCTTCCACTTATGGGAACTCCATGACCCTGTACTCCGGGATGTCTTCCAACAGTGGGGAACCTCCACATGGGACCTCTTTGCCTCGCCAACAAACAGCAAACCCCCCTCTTCTGCTCCAGGGGATCCTTAAGATGGGAGTTATAGGGGGACGCCTTCATCATCCCATGGACACCGGACCTCCAGTATGCTTTTCTGCCTTTACTGCTCATCCCTCAGGTATTCAGCAAGCTGAAACAAGATCAAGCACAGATTATACTCATAGCCTCGTCCTCACCCAGACAACATTGGTATTCAGATTTACTACACCTGTCAATCCACCTTCCAATCCCTCTCCCCCTCCTACCGAACTGGCTTACTCAACGGTGTGGCTGCATCCAGCACCCCAACCCAGCACCACTCCACCTTACAGCTTGGTATTTGGATGGGGCTTGCGGGTAGACAACACTTGCTCCTCCCTAGTGTAGCAGGTGCTCACACACAGCCACCATCCCACGACTAGGGCTTGTTACCAGGCCAAATGGCAATGGTTTACTCAATGGGCTTCAGACAATCATCGCTCACTATTGACCATGAGTATTCCAACCATCCTGGACTACCTCCTCTACCTACGATGGCTAGGGCTCACACATTCCTCCATAACGATTCACCTAGCGGCCACTAGTGCTTTCCTTCCACCTGTGGATGGCTCCTCTATCTTTAGTCATCAAACCATCGCTAGATTTATGAAAGGCTTACTTAACTTGTTTCCAACCATCAGGAACCCCACCCTGGCCTGGGACCTCAATCTAGACCTCTCAACACTTACAAGGCCAGCCTTTAAACCCTTGTTCTCCTGCGCCCTCCCTTACCTATCTATGAAAATAATCTTTCTTGTGGCTATTATCTCAGCTAAATGGGTTAGTGAACTAGCGGTCATTATGGACCCCCCTTTTACCATCTTTCACAAGGACAGTCTCCCTGGGACTTCATCCCAAGTTTCTTCCTAAAGTAGCCTCACAGTTTCACCTCAACCTGATTATTCACTCCCTGTTTTCTACTCTCAGCCTCACTCTTCTATCAGGGAGAGGATCCTACATTCTCTTTGTCAGGCAGGCACAAGCCTTCTATCTCCAATGCACTTGCACCTTCAGGACCCCGCAGAAACTCTTTGTGGCGATAATGGACTGCTGTAGGGAGCATGCACTTTCTTCCCAATGTATCTCTCACTGGATCATCCGCTGAATCAGGGAATTACTACTCCTTCTGCTGAGTCAAACTTCTACCTCATATCAGGGTGCACTCCAAAAGAACACAAGCGACTACAACAGCCTGCCTTGTTGACGTTCCATGGCACGACATTTGCAGAGCAGCACCTTGGACTTTCATACATGCGTTCACGGCTCACTAAGCTTTAGCCGATGCTGCCTCCATTGATGCACCAGTGGGCACTGCAGTCCTACAAATTCTGGCGTCCACGGAGCCCTAGCCCTGCCTCCATACTGATTACTGCTAGCTACACTTCCCACTATGGAATCCACATAGGGACCATCACTTCAAGAAGAAAGGGAGGCTACTTACTGTAACTGATGGTTCTTTGAGATGTGTGGTCCCTATCTGGATTCCAGTCCTGCCCCCTGTCCCCTTTGCTTAGGGCTTGATTCCTGACTATAAGAGGAAACTGAGGAGGCATCGACCCGCATGGACACACAAGACCTCGGACGCACCATGTGAGCAAGACGAGGCATGCACACGGGTTGATGGACACTGCTTTCAACAGTTCTGGCTCTGGTGCATGGCATGCATGTGAACCCACGATGGTCCCGTGATGGAATCCAGATAGGGATCACACATCTGGAAGAACCATCAGTTATAGTAAGTAACCTCTCCTTTTTGAATGCTTGGGGTTGGCAGTACTGGTGATTCTTTGCAGGCTTTGCTATGAAATAATATGCTGTTTCTTTGTTCCGTTGGAATAGCAATAAAAACTGATTCACAGCATCACTAGATTTGTAATATTTTTAAATAGTTTTAATTTTGTTAAATGCCATTTTGTTTAGTGTTGTAAGAATACAATAGCTATGGTATTGTGTTAGTATGGGTGTGACTATGCAAATGAGATGTCATGTCAGTATAAAAGTGCCTGTGCTAATGCCTGTATTAACCTGAGCATGCCTAATTATGAACCAAATATTTCCAGAAGCCTCAGCAGACGCAGAATAAACCTGGTCTTGATGGTTGCATAAAATTGGTGTGCCGCTTCTCTTAACTGATCTGGCTCCTGAGTATTTAGTAACCATTATGTAATGACATACTGGTCATCTGTGTACACTCAAATGGTGGGAATTTTGTGAGATATCCTGTTGTTACGAGATTTCTGCCATCTTGGGCTGAATCCAAAACAAATCCTAAAAAGAGGCCCTTTAGAGTTTTGGATATAAAATCAGAGCAGAATTCAGATCCAGGATTCAAATCCAAACCCACAACTACTCCTGAAATTCAGGGAGGAGTGGGGGAGTTCAAACTGGTGGTTCCCCTACTTTTGTCCATCTTAAATTTCCATCTAATATGTGACCTGAAAGTGTTGAGTGTAGCAAACAATGGTTATTCTCAATTTGCTTTGTTTGTGGTTTCAAATGCTACAGATACATTCATCAAGAAATGTGTGGACATATGTTTACCCACACAACATGCTACCTCAATACTCCAAAGGCAAATATTCCAGTATCTTTGTATAAAGGTGATAAGGAAGCTTAAAATACAGTCAAATCTCCAAGAGGCTGCCCGAAGTTCCTGCTGCAGTATAGTCAGAGTTCAGATTTCATTTTACAAGTAAATTGTAAGAGTGTCACATAGGCCTGAATTTAAATCAATGCCATTTGATAAAGCAGAAGACAACTTATGCAAAGTGCTCTCAAACATAAAAGGAAGAAAACACTTCTCTTCACACTGTCTCTGTCCAAGGTTAGAAGCAGCAAAATATCTCAAGTAAAACTGGCTTTACCAGAAGCAAGTATTTCTGGCCCAGCGGACGAATACCAGAAACTTCATGGAATAATCCTATTCTCACAAAATATCCTGCCCAATTTTGCAGACTCATCTTGTTCAGGTATTTTAGATAGGGATGGATAAGTGTAATCCAAAGCTCTGGGTACTTTTCTGAACCAAGCTGAAAGTGTTCACCCGTAAGTACTTGCAATGAAATAAAAAATAAAATTATTTTTAAAAAATGGGCAAACCCTTTGCTCCATTTCTAGATGTGTATGAGGTGTTTCCCCAACTGTCAGCTTTACATTTTCATGTGTGATTCTGAGAGAGTTTTTCAATAGGGATGAATCTTTATCAAATACACTTGAGTTATACCACAATTTTCCCAAGAGAATACATATAATCAAAAAAAGAAAGTAAAAAACAGACCCATAAAATAGAAATCATGATTAAATTGCTTATTTCCTTGTGCTCACTCCACCTGTCTGGCTGTATCCACCTGTTCTCTTGTTTTATGCTTAAATTGTGAACCCTTTGGGGGCAGGGACTGCCTTTGTTGTATGTTTGTGCAATATTTAGCACTATGGGGCTGGAGCCTCTAGGTCCTACCACAACACAAATAATCCAGGGTTGACAACTCTCACAATTTCATCACAAGTCTCTCAATATTTGATATATATCTGAAAGCCCCAGTACCTGGAATCAAGAGATTGCATGAAAATATTTGGCTTTCGTTTCAAAGTAAGGTTCTTGGTACAGAGAAAAGCTTGACACTGTGAAGCTAGTGTACCCCAAATACTCAGAAGCCAGAAGGTGAATAAAAAAGAATCCAAAACATACTATTTAAAAAAAACAAACAAACTCTTGATGTGGGGGCATCATGAGTTTTAAATGCTTAGGCTTGGCAAAACTGACAACCACAGATCCCCCCGTTTAATAATTAGGCTGGCTGTTTCAAATTGTTTTTCATTTAGGACATTTAGGAAGTCCAGTGATGATACTTCATTGGGTGAATTGCACAGTAAAGAGAGACTGGGAAGGTTTGTTCACCCTGTTCCTTTGACTTCAGCACGTTACAGGGGAGGCCTGTATGCTTAAGTTGCTTGGTAACGTATACAAAGATACCTCCAGGTTGAGTCTCTCCTTGCAGGAACTTCCTAAGCAGGCTGGTTCCTTTGTGAAATGTCAGAAATGGTGTTGGTTGTCTATTGTGATAAACATAATCCTGCAAGACAGAAACATTGGCACGGGTGAAAGACATAGATACATGAGGCACTGGAACAGAATTTTATTTGGGTCTATGTACTGAAGGTTTTCTTTTGTTTTCAGATTGGATGGAGTTCAGTGCTACAGGCAAGTCCGAACTAGCCCTAATTATGGCAACACACCCTATAATGCAAGTACAGGAACCTTCGAGGCACTAGATGCATTAATCTTCCAGTTATTTTTGCTCTTCCTCAGTCTCATTGAAAGTGTTTATTTTTAGCAATTCCTACTGTGCCTGTATGATTTAGATTAACAGGAGATATTAAGGAGGAAAAATGAAAACTGTCACTTAAAGGGTTTGCCTTTTCTTTTGTGTCAGACACAAGTTTAGTGTCATTCAAAGGTGGTTTTCCACCCACCAGATATGGTTAGAGGCAGTTGATGGGAATTGCTTGATAGATAATTGTTATAGCTTTATGTAAATTGTAGTGCATGTTTCCCTGTGTGTGTGTGTGTGTGTGTGTGTGTGTGTGTGTGTGTGTGTGTGTGTGTGTGTAAAATTTTCAAAAGAAAACAAATGGGTTTTCATTTGTTCAACATTTTCATTTTTAAATGAAAAATTTGAAATGAGATTTTTTTCAATGAAATGTTTCATTTTTATGTATTTCCTTGTTGGGTTTGAATTTCTGAGATTCAAAAATTCCTCTCCCCCCTCCCGCATTGCCTTTGATTTATCCCTGTTTTTTCTCCAGTGAAAAACAGGAGTGGGTGGGATAAAAATGAAGGGGGGGACCCATTTAAAAAAAAAAACCAAAACACTTCCCCCTCCCCCCCCCCCAACTATTTTCCAGGGGAAAGAAGAAAAGGGGCAGAGGGAGTGTGAGAGTGTTTTCCTCTCCCTGACTCCACATATTCTCTAAAACTAAGGACTTGTCTATATGGGAAAGCTAAGCTAATGTATGAATAATAATATAAACTAGATATGAATTGTAACTGATCAGTATTACCCCTCCCCGCCCTTCATCACATGGACATGTAGTGTGAGATAAAGCCTTTTTTTGGTTTTGCTTATGTTGCTTTGGAAGCAGTTTAATCTAAACTGATAAAAGCCGCACTTATTCTGAACTAACATCCACATGGGGACATACGCCATTTATCACTACTTCATTTTACCTATGCTAATATAATTATACTGATAGAACTGGTAAAACTTTCCCATTTTTACCTTTCTCCTCATACTGTTCCTTCCCCCTCCCCTTGCACTCTTTCCAGTGTGGTGAATAAGGGGAGAGGGTTTAAAAAATGGAGAGAAACTGGCAATTTTCCCAGTATTTTGAACTGAATTTTTTTCAAAAATATCAAATTTTTCAATATTTTCATTTCATTTCAATTTTTTTTGAAAAACTGAAGAAAAGTAAAAAACACACTTTTTCATGCAAAATTTCATTTTAACTTTAAACCCCATTTTTGATGGAAAAAGCTTTGTTAATAAAATTTAAACGAGTCTAGAAATTTGGGAGCTAAGCCATGTGACATTCTCTTGATTATAATCTTCATTCATTAAATGGCTTACTAACGTGTGACTGATATGGGAGAAATGCACAGTGTAAAGATGTGTCTTCTTATATTGCTGCAAGCTTTGAATTTGGCACTAAGTGTCATAAGGAGAGAGGGTATATAGACTAGTGGTTAAAAGAGACTTTGACCTGGGATCTGGGTTCTATTCCTAACTCATTAATTCAACTGTGCGACTTTGTAACCCATTTAATCTGTCTCAGTCTCACTTTATTATATCAATAGCCTTTCCAAAAGAATTCTCAAAAACATGTTATTTTTTAAAATTGTTCTGAACAGTCTTTCATGGCCCACATAGCTGCTAACTGCAAGCTTTTAGCAACATACTACCCTCCTTCTTTGTTTGCCACTTTGTAAATTGCAGAAGGCTGAACTAAAGGAAGTTTTGTATAAACACTGCTACAGGATGGGAACCTGTATGCCAAGTTTCAACCTTATGTGATTTTTAAATGGGTGGGTTGTGTATAAAACAACTGAAATAAGGTTTATAATGGACATGCTGACAGAACCTTATTTATAGTGCCTGCTGTGACTGAGTTCCGCTTCATATTGATTTGGTGTTCCTGGCTTCCCACTGCAGACTTTCAAACAAGTTGTTTTAATATTCTAGTTATGTTTGTCTCAGTCAGTGTGCCAATTTTAGCCCTAGTGTTAGAGGATGTGAATCCATTGGACAGCACTGCACCCACAGGCACCAGGTCTGAATTTAGCTCAGAACGTTTTGTTTAATTTTAGGAGGCTTCCTTTCCCGCCCCTCAAATCCAAAACTGTAACTTCCCCCTGAAATATAGAGGCTGCTGTTATTTGCTGTGCTATGGTTCCATTTTCATTTTGACAGTTCCTATCTCCCCTGTGAGAGGAAGTGAAATCACATTTCCCATGAGCTGTTGTTTGTAAACCTTTCTGATGAACAGTGTTACTTCAGGATGCTGGTCAATTTCTGAAAACCATGAGAAAAATAAATATCAAATAACACAGTTTTCCAAAAAATGACAGGGTCATGTAGCTGAACAGAGTGCAGTGCAGTTCAGTAGCTGATAAACTGCTGTAAAGATGACCAGCAAAGAGGGGTGGGGAAACTGGACTTGTGCCCCCTCCTTTTTTGTTGTTGCTTCTTTAAGATGTATAATGAAGTCCTGAAAGAGTTTTTAAAAATATCCCCTCATAGATTCTCTAACAAAACCAGGAACTGATGAATTTGACATGCCTGATATAGAAACTCTGTAACAAAACAAACAAACACAAAAATTCAGACTGTTTTTTATCATGGGGGGAGGGGAGGGAGAGGGTGCTGTGTGTGTGGCCTTTGCTTACCATTGTTTTGGGCGAATCTAGAGCCAAGCATAATGTGAGCAGGTGCTGGGAAAGCTTCCCTGGAAGAGCTCGATCAATGCTTCTCAGTCTTGGCCGCTTTCAGTAATAGATACTAGCTGTTCTACAATTGATTTATTCTTCAGCAAAGACTCTGAATTGTGTCCATTTGTGTGGTGTGGCTTTTTGTCACATTCACCAATAGAGAGTAAGATGTGGCCCACTAAACATATTGTTACCTAAGCCACCATTTTTTCCACAGATAAAAGGCTGGTATGATAACCCATTGCAGCTAGCCCTCAAATGGGAATGGTTGGGGTGGGGGGAGAACCAGAAGAGTTTTAACTTGCATGACTGCTTTTTGTCTGAAGCAGAATAATGGGAAAACATCTTTGTTTAGGTCTTGAAAATAGTTTCAAAAAAGGACAGCACTCCCCAGATGGGGCCCAGATTTTCAAAAGTGGAAGCCTTGGCTCTTAAATCCCCAATGAGGCACCAAATAAGTGATTTGACTTTTCAGAGAAGCCAAACATGCACCAATGAGGTTGATGGAGTTCTGGCTGCACAGATCTTCTGGAAATCAAACCATTTATTTAAGGACTTATGGATTTAGGAGCCTAGTGTTAAGCTCCTACTTTTGCAAATCTTTCTCTTTACTCTTTGTGGGTATCTTTTTGCATGGCTGTGGTGTGTGGTCACTTGAGAAATTGTGTGATGCTCTTTGGTGCAATGGCCACCATTAAAAAGTCATTTACCAACAGTTACCACATCACAATAATGCTGTTATTTCCTCTTTAGAACATAGATATTCTACAGGAAGACGTAATGTGGTCTAATGGATGGGGCACTGGACTAGAAGTCAGGGAGCTGGGTTCTGTTCCTGGCTCTGCCACTGGCCTGCTGAGTGACTTTGCCCAAGTCACTTTGCCTCTCTGTGACTCAGTTTCCCTTCCCACCCTTTGTTTATGTTGTCTGTTTAGGGCACTGTCTCTAACCATGCGATTAGAACAATAATTCTCTCCAATACCACTATGGGCAACTAGGTAAATGTTGACATTTTATTGGCAAGCAGTGCCACACCATCACGACTTTGAGGAAAAGAGTTCAACTATTATCTTCCTGTCGTTCAAGCTGGTGCCTACTTTGTGTTCATTTTTTCTGTCTATCTGCAAAATGTTACCAATTTATGAAGCAGTAAGCACACTTTCAGCTATCAAAATGATAATTATCTTCATATGTTTAATAAAATGAACCATGTGCTTTTTTATAATAACACTGACTCTTTTATACAGTGAGTGCTCTTCATCAGTAGATCTCCAAGCGCTTTACAAAAGAGGTCAGTATTATTCCCACTTTAAAAATGGGTAAACTGAGGCACAGGGAAGGGAAGTGACTTGCCCAAGGTCACCCACCCAGCCAGTGGCAGAGTTAAAAAGAGAATCCAGGTCTACTGAATCCCTCTTCAATGCCCTATCCAATGAGACACTCTGCCTCTTTTGTTCCTGTGGCCTTAATCCTGCAAGAGGCTGAATTCACAGGATCAGGCCATTGAAAGTGTCTGTAATGTATCTTGTTTATCCCCAAATTGGGCTTCTATTTATCTGTTGGATGATCGGACCCAAGCTTCTTAGCTCATGGTACCCACGTGGGGTATGACTGACAGATTTATGATGGAATACAGTTTCCTCTGTTTGTCTGGCAGGGATTGATCAGGCTTTGCGATTATGCAGCTGACTTCTTGCTCGGCTAACACTTCCAGCTGGATTCAGAAGACAGGAAATGATTTAGCTAAAGGCTTTCAGTGACAATCAACAGAATTCCTGCTGATAATTTTTCCCTCCAGTGTGTGCTTTTTTTTTTATATATATATCAGGCTTTCAGTAGCTACAAAGTGCCATTGTAGGTGGTTACAATACAAATATTTGAGTACTTTTATAAACAGTCTTTCATTTATGTTTCTGTTTAAAGTACTTTTTCATCCTCCATCTCCTCGCTATTCCAGTCAATGGCCACAGCAACACTAGCACTTACATTTGTTACCAGACATTCATATCCTGAAGAACAGCCCAGCTAGTGCTGACTTCCATGTGTCAGCTTGATATATAGGCTTGCACTGAATTTCTCCCATGCAGTTTGGCTTCAGATGAGCGTGCATCTATTGTGAGATTAACCTAAATGAGAAAGGTGGTCATAACCTCTAGATCATGATCCTGGATGGGGGCTCTTCGTGGCCTAAGTCAGGAGTGTGCAGCCTGAGTTGTAAACTGCTGACTTTGGCAGCAATGGATTTGGAATTATGATATAGGTCTTATGGTGTATAAGGAAAGGGGCTTGTGCTAATGGCGTGGGGGTAGCAATGGCATTGTGAACAACTCAACGTGTTTAAAAAAAAAAAAAAAAAGGATTTCCAAGGCATTATCTGTCTGGTGTGAAGTGTTTACTCCCATGAAGAGGAAAAACTAAACGTGCTGTTATGGGCTAGCAATGTACTGCTGTGGCAGAGAATGCAGTATATGGACATTGGGTATGCAGTTTAGAGAACAACTGGAGTTGGGCCCAGGGTGCTACAACACTCTGAAGTGCAATCCAGAGCACTGAGGGGCTGTGTCACCATCTGCCCTGCAACCTGGGGTGCCTCAGAATGCTTTGCTGCTGTAGATCCCAACGTGGGCTCCTCACAAACAGCATGCAGGTCACACCCTGTGTGTCTGTGTACAACCAAGCTTTAGTCCAGCAGCTCTGACCCTAGCCAGCCTGTCAGCAAACACCAGCAACAGTCTGGCTTCCAGCAGCCCGGGTTACCACTTGCAGAGTGATCCCAATACACTCCCTGTCCAGCATTCCTGCCTCTCCCCCCCTCTCCCCCCCCCCAAAAAAAGTGTGTTCTGCACTGTTCAGCCCTCTCCTGTGTAGTCCAGATATATTAGGTCTGTTGCCCTTCTAAAAGGATCAATATACAACAGTTTGTCACTATAAAGAGAGTTACCCACACAGTTCAGTCTAAAGACATCACTGTATTAGTTTTTATTAAAAAATAAAACAAGTTTATTTAACTATAAGGAGATAGGTTTTAAGTGAGTATAAGTGTAAGGCATTAAAATCAGAAGTGGTTACAAGAGAAAGGAAGATAAAACACTTTCTAGTACTAACTTTAACAAACTAGACTTGGTTAAAGGTAAAATTCTTACAACATGATTCCAGCAACAGGGCTGACCAAACTTCAGGTCAGGATCTCTCCTCAAAGTCAAATAGGCTGGTTTCTTTTGTCATCTTAGGTGAGAGAGATGGACAGGGAGAGAGATTACTTGGAGTGTTTTTGCCCCTCACTTTGATAGTTTGTCACCCTTTGAAATGCACTTTATTTAGGGGTAACCCTCAGGAAAATGCATTCCTGCTGGCAGGACAGAGACAAGGTGTCTTGTGTTTGAAAGCGGTTTCACACCATGTTTGCTAAGATGTGGGTATTTGCTCCTGCCCACCTTCCTTGCCAAAGAATGGCCACTTAATAGGTGATCACCCATCAGCTTTGATGACACCTGGCTAGAGGCATTAGCTTTGTCCTTTTTCTTTTTGAGAAACAGGTTTACCCACTCTGTAGACTTGTCTGGTAAACATTCTTCAGTCATGATTTCAGCTTAAGTTCATAACTTTACATATAATGTTGTTACACACATTTCATCAGCTTATTATTGACCAGCAAGTTATTAGTTTTCAAATGATACCTTGCAAGGCATATTTTGTACAAAGATTATTACAATAGTGTGTATGGTGTGACTATAGTGGGGTAGTTAGTCATAGATGCACAGTTGAGATCTGAACTTTTTTAAAGTTTGAGACTCTTTATATTCAAGATCTAGTTTGGCTCTTTAGAAAGAGACGGATCAGCCACAAAGGTTGGATCGCTTCTTGGGGTTTTGATTTGCGTTCCTCTTGTGGTTGGGGGTCGGGAAACCCTAAGAAATTATGCAACTGGGGAATTGACTGCAATAGTGCAATTTTTAACAGAACCCTTACAATTCTGGAAGTAAGTTACAAGTGAAATAGATATTCATGATAGGGTAAATTCAAGCTTGTATGGAGATCCTTATTTTGAGAACTTAAGAGGTGCATAGCCTTTGTGCTGGGAGTGTCTTTCACCCAATAATGTTTTATTAGAATATGGATTTCCAAACAGGGAATCATTAACATTTTTTTTGCAAGCATGATAAAATATCTAATTTAGGTTACCAATGTGGTTCAATGATTCAAAATTTCTTTATTTTGTCATTGACACATTATGAGCAAGTGCTGTATATAAAAAATGACAAGGCCTTTCCTTGTGTATATATATGGTGCACAGGCAAACTGTTTTTGCTTAACTTCAAACCAATTTGAATATTGAGAGTTCAGATGTTTAGCTTGTCTTAATTTAACCATTATTGGATTTGTGTTCTGTGTAGAAGAAACTAAGAAATGGAGCAGAGAAAGGAGGGAGAGAAGATTCCGACGGGAAATAGGCAAATGAGAAGGCAGAATGAAAACAAAATAGACAGATGGTGAAAAAATAAACAGAAATGGGGAGAGTAAAAAGTTGTAATGCTACAGCAGATACAAAGGTTGTGATGCCAGCCTAACTCTGGGGAGATTTTTCTATCCTTAGCAGAGGCTTCCCTTCAGTTAGGGAAAAAATGCATTTAAATTGAGTTGCTATAAAAAATTGCTTTTTAAATAGTTGGGGGGGGGGGGGGGGCCCGGAGGGGGAGAAAGTGGCTTTTCAAAATGAAACTAGTTTTGTAAAAGAACCCGAAATAGCATGTGAGATGTGCAAGTCAAGCTTTTGCATAAGGTTCCCTTTATAATTCTTAATTATAAGTGGTATTAGGTTAATATTTGTGTTGCTATGCTAAGTATGACATTTGTGGGTTTTGCGTGACGCTGTCTGTTGTGGTTAAATTTTAGCTACTTTTAGGTTTCTATTTATCCAGGTTTTTGTGGCGTCCCTCATCATAACATCTGAGCACGAATAGGTAAGCACAACAGTTGTGGCCGGTTCTTATGTGGCAGAAGACTGAGAGGGTTAGGAGTAAGAAGACCCTGTCCCCTTGCCCAGTACCATAACTGGGCATTTTGGCACCTGGGGCAAGCAAGTATGTTTGTTCTCCTTTGTAGAGCCCTGCGTGGGACTATTTTTTTTAATCCCTTAAAGGGTGTAGAAAAGTACTTCTTATCGTCTCCCCCACTGCATAACAGAGGTCTAATAGACACAGCTTAACCCTTTGTTATAAAAACAATAAAGCAGCATGGAAATATTAGGATGTCCCTGCTTGATAACCTTCTGTTTCTCTTTCTGTTTAGTTACTTTGGTGTAAATCCTGTGTTCTTTACTTAGGGCCAACAGGAGTTTGGCCTGTCAAGAATAAAAACTAAAAAAAGGTCCAGTGATCACAGGACCTTAGAATAACCAGATTCACAACTGATCTCTGGTTCCAAATAATGACACGCAGTACAGTGGACCGAAAGGCTGCTGATATGAGAAGATAATGAAGACCGAATCTTTGAAGGTGACTATGGCAAAGGTCAAGTTTGGAGCAAAAACTGGAGTGGCTGAGCTAATTACTCCTAATATCTTAGTTGTAAATCTCCACCAAATTCCAGCGGAACCAAGAAAATTTTTGTCCCTGTTTGCAAAAGTTGCTTTGAATACCAGTGCTTGCTGGGGAGCTACCCAACAGCGGTGTTAAATTTAATAATCCTTTTAAAAAGAAGGCTACTGATGTAGCATACTCTCAGGGCTTGTCTTCACTTACCTTGGAGATTTGGCAGCAGTCAACCGGAGTTACGCAAGCTACGCAAAAAACTTGCGTAACTCCCATTGACTTCTCTGCTTCTGTTCTGTGTGCCATCTTCATTGCACTGCGCCAACGGGAACCGCGTTCCCGTCGACGCAGCGCTATGCCACTTGAGAAGGTGGTCTTAATACGTCGATTTCTGGATCGACTGAGCGGATCTTCATTGACTGCTCAGTCGATCCAGGGAAGTTGATCTGACAGTGGTGAATTTGCTGCCATCAGTGAAGATACAGCCTCAGTTGGCTGGATGCAGCTGGAGGAAGTAAACTAATTGGCAAAGCATTCAGCTGTTTGTAGCTCTCCAGGCCTGTCTATTCCCATCTTTGCTCTTAAATGCTAGAAGCAGTGTCTGACTAAACCTCAGAAAAATCTTTACTTTTTAATCTCCTAATCATACATCAATGCTGCCTCTGTGTTTGTGTAAATATGTATGTCATAGAGATACATACGCTATGGAGTGTGTGTGTGCATGGAAGGGTGTCATTGGAATTTGCACCAGTGTAAATAAGAGAGGAATCTGACACCCTTGTTAGGTTAATCCTCATCTTCTGCAATTACCATCTCATACCTCTAAAGCTCATTCCTAAGGCACAGTAGCAAGCCGGGTGGGCTAGTTTGCCCTGCCAGGATATCTGGCAATATTTCTTTTATGCAAATAACAAGAAACCAGATCCTGCCATTTTCATTCAAGCAAAACTCCAGTTGAAATGATTTGTGAGAGTTTTGCTTGATTCAGGTCTGTAGTGATTGAACCAGATCAGTGTTTTCAGTGCTCTTCCATTTCTGTATGTTGGTCTCTCTTCTCTGGTTTTGATCTTCCAAACCATGATTAGGGTTTCTGACTCAGTTTGGCTGCTGTCAGTTTACAGGCCTCTTTTATATCACTTGTGGCATTACCGACAACCTATTGGAATTTACCAACATCTACAGAATGCTATTTCCTGGAATAGAATGGCTCCTGTTTTAGACCCCAGAGGTGGTTGAGTGATTGCTGTGTATACATAACGAAAAATCTATTTTCAGTTAGCCTCGGGAAACACAATAGAAACCAACAGGATTGCACTAGTGTAACTGAGAGTAGAATTTGGCACACTTTTTGTAAAGCAGCTTGGAAACCTTCTGGATGAAAGTTATTCAAGAGATGTTGGAGAATTCTATCAGTTTTCCTAGGCAGGGGTAACTGATTGTCCTGGAAAAAAAACTGAAGCTATTTGTAGCAATGAGTCTATATTCAAGCAACAGTTACTGATTTTTTTCCGAGATAGGTTGAAGTAGAAGATGTTGGCTACAGATAATTTAGTTTTATTTTGTAGCCGTATGCTAAAATTTCTCCAGTTCACACTTACACTTCATAAACTCAACCTGCTCTCACAAGTTAAGACATTTAAGACCTGATCCTGCTCTTAAGTAAATGGGAGTTTTGCTATTAACTTCAATAGGAACAGGATTGGGACCAGGGTGTTGTAGGTGGCTTCATGCCAAGTGAAATAAAAAGTGGGGAGAAAAGACATCCAGCTCCTGGAAGCATCTGCCTGCAATTTTGTGTAGGCAAGAGGCAAACCAGTAGGTTTTTTGCTCGAGTTAATGAACCAGTTGTTGGAATTGTTTATACAAGATGGTTCTCTAAGCTTTTACCTTTGCTTATATATGGATCCCATCTGCTAATCTGGTGGCAGGGAAACAAAGACTGGAATGAGAAACAAAATAATGTGGGCCTTGTCTAAGTTAGAAATATTTGATGTGCTAAGAACTGTGTGTTCCCTCTAGAACACTTGTAATGCCTCCAGGCAGGGATCTACCTATGTGGACCTGATGACAGTACTGAGGTTTACTTGTGGTGTATGGAGTTTTAAGAACTGTGGTGACTATGTGCAATGGTGGTCGTGCACGGGATCTGAGGGTACGTCTTCACTGACAGTGGTAAATTTGCTGCTGTCGGATTGATCTATCTGAATCGATTGAGCGGTCAGTGAAGACCCGCTCAGTTGATCTAGAAGTCAACGCATTAAAACCACCCCCTCACATGATGCAGTGCAGTGAAAATGCCGTGTAGAAGAGGAGTTACGAAGTTGACGAGAGTTACGCAAGCTACTCTGCGTAGCTTGTGTAACTCCCATCGACTGCTGCTGAATTTCAAAGTAGACTAGGCCTGAGTATGGGATTCAAACTCTCAGCCCTTTGTTCCCAGACCATCAAGAGAACTGCACACCTTGCAGGAAAAGGAGGGCCCTTTGTTGCATCCTATCATCCTGTCTGACTGACTCAGGGGCGGCAATGACTAGCTCCAGAGGGAACTGTGTCCAGGCATCTTTAGCTGAAAAGCTGTCTGTCTGAATGCAATGCTGAATTGAGAAAGTTGAATCAAAAGGGCAGAAGAAATTATTTTATTTTGACTTTCTGAAGAGTGCTTTTAAAGAATGTGTGTTAATCAAATGTACAAGACCCCTTTACTTTTGAATGGTCTCAAATAAATAAATTATGGCACCAAACAAAATGTCTTTCTCATCAGGTCAGACTTCAAGGATGGGTGCACTCCAGTTTTCTGTGACATCCACTCAGCAGAATGGTGGAAGGGTTAGTGTTATGCCCAATATAGCTGTTATTTTAAAACTACTGTAACCTTAGTGGAAGGGAGGTTACAGCCCCATGGTTCCTATCCTGCTTGCCACTGCATTAATACAGGATTTTGGAGTGCTCTCCACTCCTATCTGCCCCCATCACCTTCCACCAGTCCACTATGGCTGTTGGGTGGAAACCCAAAGTTGACCATTTCTCAGACATCATAGCAGGAAGTTGCACTGTAGTGATGGGTGGTCTACGTTGCAAAGTTGAAGCCTTTGGGTTCAGACTCTGATAATGCATAATGGGAGGGGCTATTACAATTGCACATAAGAAAATTTGTTTTGAAGCAGTGTGGCTCAGTGTAAAGGGCACTAGACAAAGACTCAGTCGTCCTGGTTGTACCATTGACCAGCTGCGTGACCTTGGGCAAATTCTTTTATTTCCATGTGCCTTCATTTGCTCATCTGTAAACTGCTAATTTTATGAATGAATAAAATGGGATAATGAATGATGCCTAAAACACTTTGAGATCAACAGATGACAAATGCTGTCTAAGAGCTAAATGTTATTGTAAGGATCCAAAGAGTGGGGTTTATTCCTAGTTTGAAAATTAGGCTCCAGGGCTTCCAATCTACCCAAAGGATGTCATGTTTTCAAAAACAAATAAAAACCACCCCAGTAAACACCCCAGTATTCTCATGTTGGGCAGTTACAAACCCTGTGTTTGGCTGTGGAATTTTGATTCAGGCTTCTCTGTTTCAAAGGTGTAACGATGCATAATTATATAACCTGAGCTGCAACTACACAGATGTAAATCACCTAGGCATGTTATCTTTCTGTTTAATCAATTATTTGTTTGCTATTTGGGTACAAGAAGTGCTTGAGTCAGTTTTGTTAGAAATAACCTGGTTATGTCTCTGTCTAGGAGAATTAGCATGAAATATCGAATCATTCAGCAGGGGAGCTGGTAAAAGATATACACAGATATAGCTAATGTTCTTCATTTTGCCTTAATACTTCATGCCCTGAAAAACCAGCTCGCTTTCCACAACTGTGATGCAAAACGTGCATACTTCTGCTTTTCCTATTAATCTTTAACTTTTAGAAACAAATTTACCATTTTCCTGCTCTTGGTGGGTGTTCACCATGATTTGAATCCTGCTTTTCATTTTTTGGGCTATCTGTTTTGATATTAACCCTCATTGTATGTTACTGATAATCAGAACTACTTTTCTGTGGGACAGAAACTGACTAATGAACAGCTGGGGTAAAAATCTCACAACAAGTTGTTACCTGGCCAAGAGAATTTAAATTGTTCTTGTCATGACTGGTAACGTAGGTGCTTTGTGTTCTGAAGGTCAGGCTAGAGAAGTGAGAGTGAGCACTATGGGGCTGATTCAAAGCCCACTGAAGTCAATGGAAAACTTCCACTGATTTTTGGATCATGCCAATTTCCCATGATGATTTCATTGTACTGGCAAGGGGTGAATGATAAAGTCTTAGACTGCAAGTTTTTTGGGGGCAGGAACTATCTTTTAATTCTGTTTATACAGTACCTAGAACAATGAGGGTCTGCTCTAAGACTAACACTGCTAGGCACTATAGTAATACAAATACATAACAATAGTACTAATTATTAGGTTGGTGCCTTTCAGTAGGTGATGGTTTTAGTTTTCTTGCATGATATTAGCCAATCATAGTTTTAAGTTATTTTTTTCATTTGTGAATGCATAGCAAATCCTATATTTCTGAAATCCTTGACCTCTCACATATTAATTCCACAATTTGCTGTGTGATGAATAGGTGAAAGGAGTAGTTGAGACAAATTTTCCACAATGTAATGAGTGACGTATTGGTTATTTTGCTGTTTGTCAAGGCGGAGGAGGTGGCAAAAACTTAATTCTGGTGTAGAGAACTGCACCAACCAGTCCCTTCCACATTCCCTCTCCTTGGCAGCAGGAATTCTAAAATTAACCCTTAGAATATTAGGATGTTACAATATTGAAACCTGCTGGTTTCCTAATTGAGAGGAAGGATGGGCCAATGGCAAAGGCACTA
Organism: Emydura macquarii macquarii; assembly: GCF_026122565.2. Classification (NCBI taxonomy): domain Eukaryota; kingdom Metazoa; phylum Chordata; order Testudines; family Chelidae; genus Emydura; species Emydura macquarii. The sequence continues at coordinate 7,956,897 of NW_027132342.1, read as the reverse complement.
CCTTGAGATTGGGAGGCCTGCATCCAATTCATGCCCTACCATAGATTTTGTGTGAATTTGGGCAAGTCATTAAGTCCCAGATTTGTAAAGGTAGTTAGGTGTTACAATGCTGAGTGGAGCAACTCTTAACTGATTTTGATTAATAGATTCCTAGCTTCCAAGGCCAGAAGGGACCATTATGATCATCTAGTCTGACCTCTGACATAAAATAGGCCAGAGATCTTCCCCAAAATTATTCCTAGAGCATATCTTTTTGGAAAACAATATGTACCCTAAGTCTCATTTTCAAAAGTGACTTAGGCACTTAGGCTTTTAAGTGTCTCAATCCCTTTTGAAAATGAGACTTAGGAGCCTAAGTCAGTTTGGCATAGCAACACCTAAATACCTTTGAAAATCAGCCAAATTTTCAAAAGTATTTAGGCACCTAAAGATTCAGGTAATTCCACCTTTTGAAGTGCCTAAGCAAGTTAGTTGCCTACATCTCATTGACTTCAATGAGAGTTAAGCTCCTAAACCTGCTTAGGCATTGTTGAAAGACTCACTAGGTAAGTATCTGAATTTATAGGCCCTTAAATATCTTTTGAAAATCTGGTCCTTAGTCTGTGCTCAGTTCCACATCTCTGTATGTGTATGTGTGTTTGCTAGATACATGTGCATGCACACGCACACCCTACTGTAATACAGTAGAATCATAGAGTTGGAAGTGACCTCAAGAGGTCATCTAGTCCAACCCCCTGCTCAAAGCAGGACTAACCAGGACTAACCTCAGCTAAATAATCCCAGCCAGGGTTTTGTCAAGCCGCATCTTAAAAACTTCCAAAGATGGAGATTCCACCACCTCCCTAGGTAACCCATTCCAGTGCTTTACCACCCTCCTAGTGAAAAACTTTTTCCTAATGTCTAACCTAGACCTCCCCCACTGCAACTTGAGACCGTTGCTCCTTGTTCTGTAGTACTTCCCTAATTTAGAGAGGTATTGAGGATAAATATATTAATTGTGAGGTGCTCAGATACCGATATGGCCCACTTTACTCCACTATCTTACAGATAGTGATCCCTTTTAGCTATCTAGGGATCACTAAGGGTATGTCTACACAGCAACTCGGAAGTGTGATTCCCAGCTCAGGTAGATGTACATGCACTAGCTCTAAAAATAGCCCTGTGACTACAATGGCTTGGGCTAGCTACCCCAATACAATCCTGTCTGACCCCCAGGTACATACTTTGATGGCTAGAGTGAGCTCCTGTGGCCGCATTGCTATTTTTAGGCACTAGTTCAAGCAGAGTTGGCTGGGAATCACACCTGGTGGGCTGTGTAGACATGCCCTAAGGGTCTATGGCTTGTGGAGGGGAGGGTTCCTCTTCTCTAGCCAGGCTAGGAACCCCTCTACTCCTCCATCTTAGGTGGAAGGTGCCTCTCCCTAATGCCAAGACCCACCTTCTGCTTCAAGCAGTGTTGGGGAAAGGGGAAATGAGGCTCAGAGCAGCAGCTGGGAACAGAGGCTTCTTGCCATAGAATTAAGGAGTGGCCTTGTGGCTCCAAAGGGAGTTTTCCAGGAGAGTGGACTGGGAACGGGTGTAAGGCAGCTGGAGCTCCTAATTTAAGGATTAGATTCTGGACCATGATTCTGTAGCAAATTCCACAGCCACATAGATGCAGAATATATATGGCTCTGACCACAGCAATACCTCATCCTTTCTTTGGCTGCAATAAAAATAAGTTTGTTTGGCTTTGTTTTCCAATGCATACAAAGTTCTTCTAGTGTCATCAAGACATTTGTGAACCAGTGTCTGCCATGTCCATAACAAAGGAGGTGCTTTAGCAATGACTTTACTCTCTTCTGGAAAGTTGTATTCAGAGAGCTTGGCTTGACCGGATTGCATACTCCAAACAAATAAATTGCTTGTCCCTCATTACATTATTACAGAGCCACCAAATAGCCCCAGGTGGGAAGGAGGGTGTCCTGAGTTTTTCCAGAAACATACCGTTGCTATGGGAAACCTCCTCCTGTATCTACATCTTAAGTATGTTTGTTTCTTTCTCTTGGATCTCAAAAAGGAAATTGTAGTGTGTGGAGGATACAGATAGCTTTAAACAGGAAAATTCGACTTTTATAAATCCATTCTGGTCTTTACATTCATATTTTGCCTCAGGCTGGATGGGAGAATACTAGTTTCTATGGCAGCAGTCTCCCATCTAGCCTGTGTTCTGACACAACCTAGGCCCGGTTTAGCATGTGAGTTTTATTGAGATTGTATCTTGATGTGATATAGCTGCAGGTACTTAGGAGTATGCAACACAAGTTAAATCACCTCTTAAATGAACTTCTGGGTGCAAAATTATGGTCCAGTCACTGAAAAATCAGACAATGGCCACAGCCAGAGACATAGTCTGTACATCTATTTCAGTATTATCTGGACTGATGTGGTGAGCCACTGAGTGTTACATTTCCCAATTTTCCATATTAAATCAGTGTCAGTGCTCTAATAATTTAATGTAGCACTGATCACTAAAATTCAAGTTCAAACACTAAAGAGATGTTTAAATACATATCTCTTGTTGTTTTCTTCCTAAAAGCTGATACAGATTCTCCCAAATGCAGATGCCCATAAGTCTTTCCGGTCGTCATTTCATGTGCTTCGCTTTCTATCCAGGGTGAATTTCACCTTCTGTGTTTTGAAAAAGGAAAAGGAATCATGGATCTTATCTCTTACCTGGATGCAGATATAGCAGAATAATGATTATTTGTCTATTTCTTCCCCTCTGCTGCTGATTCTTGCTTTTTCTAGATTAACAGAGAGAAAATGATGGGTGGTGGTGATTTTTAATGGTGCTATTTTATGGTTACCTGCATGTGTTATATAATTACATAAAACTTCAATGTCTCTAAGTGCAACTATGAATAAAAACCCAAAGCATTTTGCAAGAGACATGCAGAAAAGTTAAGTTATCTGGATGATTTATCTTGTACAAATATTGGAAGAGTGGTTTGCTTCTTTAATTCATTAAGTGCACACCTCATTTAACCGTTTAAATATTATGTAACTAAAGGAGGTGAGATTACACCTATCAGCCTGCCAGAGATCAAATGTGTTATACTAGTGAAGACACCAGAATGAGGAACATTCCCCAAAAAAACGGAAAGAAGCTTGAAAAATATGTGGGATTCGTTTCTAACATACACAGTTGTTTGTAACCTCTCTTTCATGATTCAACATTTTCTATCTCATTAGCACAGTACTAAATGCTAAGATTGTTCCATGGTATAGCACAGAGGTAAATGTGAGACATGCCTCATAATGAACCTGCTGTTGAGATGTATGCATGTGATTTATATATAGTTAAATTTTCAATAAAAAAGTAAGCATTCAGGGTTCAATGACTTTCAACGAGAGATGGTTGTAGCCAACCCAAAATCTTGGATTGGTAGGAGGAGGTTAGAGTCTCATCCCTGGATTTAAGACCGTTCCAATTGTTTTAGTGATGGATTGTATCCAAATCAGGGAAAAACCAATTTTTCTGGTTCAGACATAGCTATGCCCAAGCATAGCTGGCTCAAGATGGCAAAAATCCACTGAGAACCACTGATCTTGTGACATTTCCTCCATTTGGGGGCTAAAATCAGTTTGAGATTTTGGGTTTGTTGAACCCAAACTTTAGCCCATACTAGGTCTTGAAGTAAAACTCAATCTACCATAGATCCATCCATCCATTACTGTTTCTAAGTAAATCACTCTGTAATGTCCAGGAAAGCATCCTTAACGTATTCCAGAGCAGGACCAGATGAACTGAAGTATAGACTCATGTAAAGGAATCTATCCCAGGTTTAACACTAGATTCAGGGTAAGATTCAGCCCAGGATCTACTTTAGCAGATGTCTCCAGGGGAAGCCTTCTCAGACCTCTCTTTCATGTAGCTTTTAAATTTCTATGTACAGAAAGCTGAAGAAAATTATTCATACTGGGGTCTTCTGTTTCCCTCCCCTGGCAAGCTCTGAAGCACTTTTTTTTTTTTTAAATTATTATTTTGGTGGGGATAACAGGACCTTTCTTTTACTGGACCTAAGGCTTCAGACTTCCTTAATCTGCCTCTGAGGGAAAGAAAGGGAAGGTGCTGAAATAACTTTGGTTTGAATGGATAAAAATCCATTGTCAACTAATGACAAACTTTTTTCAGTCCACTTTAACCTTTTAGAAGTTAGCTAATATCCAGGGCTAAGAGAAGAGCTGAGATCTGTGGGGGCCCCTGCTGTGCAAGGAAACAAATTTTCTGGGTGTTGGAAGGTGGTGCGGATGGGTTTGGATGTGTTGGGGAGAGCCTTTCCTTTTCTGCCTTCGCATTTCTGGAACCTACTCCCATCTGCTAACCCACCAGCAAATATTTTCTCAAACCAGGCTAAGGGGCACATTTAATGCTGAAGCTGGAAGGTGCCACAGTGGCTCCATGAAAAGTGGCAAAGTCAGCAGCACTGTGAGTAAAGCTGGTCAAATATTTTTTCCACCCATGGGGAAATTTCAACTTTTTGTATAAATAATAAAAAAAACATTTCCTCAACGTTTACATTCTGGAAGCCAATCCCTACCCCACTGCCCCAAATTTTCAATTTCTGGGTTGTCAGTTTTGTGACAAAAAATGTTGAGGAAAGCAGACACTTTCCATGATCGTCCCATCGTTCCATCACGGGGGGGAGGGGAGGATTCTATTTGTTGCCCTTGTTCTAAGGGTAAGCCCTGCATGTGGTAGCTTTTATTTTCTGAGGGTTTCTAAAATGCTTATAAAAGAGAAAATTAATAGGTCCTGTGTATTTGTATCTTATAAAGAAATAGTTAATTCCATATAGTCAACAGAAAACAGAACCTGAAAAAATACCCAAGCTCCACTGATTAACAAGCTTCTTGTGACTGACAGTGGATTGTGTGTGGCTGAATGCAAACTTAATGTTACTGTTGGCCCTCATTCTACATGGGAATAATAACTTCATTTTTGTTTGCTTCCTGATGTTAGTCCTGTGGTTGTGAGCTGATAGAAGGCAATGCTTTTACTTCCTGAATCCTCTAAATAAAGCATGCTTTCTGCACAGATGCTTTTTAAGAAAGGGAACATTGTATTTTCTGCTTTGATAGATGTTTATATTGGTTCTCTGAATGAACAAGGTTAGTTAAAAAGTAGAAAAATGCTTTAACGGGATTGCACTGAAGCATATCCTCACTTGAATGGTTTAGAACAGCTGACAGAAAGTTATTCACATAACTATTCTTTGTTCTACTATTTGAAAAGTTTCCATTTTGTTTTCTCAAAACCCTTTTTATTTAGACACGTAGTTGACAGTATATTTAATTGTTTCTGGGTTTGTTACTTTCAAGAAAATATTACAGTAAAACAACAAACTTCTAGATCCTAAAATAAATGCAGAAATTTGCATGTATAAATTCAATGTTGAGAGTAGCAAGTGAATCTGTCCCATACATTGCATAGATGTGATAATGTAAGCAACTACTGAGCACAGGTAGTGGCAGGCAAACTCACCCACACTCCTCAGCCCTGTGCTGGAAAGATCATCTCTGGGTTGAGAGGCTTATTTATTTTCCCTGGCCATTCACTACTTTGGTCTCTTTGCTTAAAATGACAGTGATACCAGATAGGCCTAGTTATGGTGAGAACTCGAGTAAGCCTTCCACAGTCAATTCACACAGGTGACTGAATTAGAGCTCACTAGACCAGGATCAGGAGCTCTGGGTTCAATTCCTGGCTCTGCCTGCTCTGGGTTCTGTTCCTGGCTGTGTTGGTTGATCTCAGGCAAACCACTCTCTATGCCTCAGTTTCCCATCTGGAAAATGGGGATAACGATACTGACCTTTCTAAAGAGACCTACAGATCATAAGAGCTAGAGATTATTACCATTATATTCTCAGGTAGCCATAATTTTGTCATTCCAAAATGGCTTGGCTATAAACTGACAAACTAGAGGTGAAAGAGTCTATATTCTGTTTGTATCTCTTTCTTGACCTATATTATTTCCAAATATTGATCCTTGTAAAACTCAGAGCATTAATTTGTGTTCTGCTGGTTTCTTAATGGAATAGGTTTACCATGTTAAAATATTTATTTTTTCAGGGAATTAAACACTCTCTATTCATAATTTTCAGTACTAATCAATGCCAAGGTATTGACAAAAATAAAAAAGACAAGTTAAGCCCAAAAGGAGAAAAAGGGACAAAAATTAACCCATGTAGCTATTTTTAAAACTTATAAACCACCAAGTCATTTAGAATTATATTCTGTTGTTAGTTGCAAGCAAAATAAAATAAAGCACTGCCAATGATAAATCTATCATATCTTTCTCTTACCTGTTCTTAAAACAAGTAGTCTTGTTCATCCCTTTCTTTTATCTGTGCATCCAAAAATTCTGTAGCATCGTCATAATCAGGGAGGAAATAGATTATTTTTATGGTAACAACCACAATGAGCTAGGCATCATGTGCTTGTATAGGAAGACATAATTGCTTACTCCTAAAAACTAAGACCCCCTTATCTTAAATAATCCTTAGTTACACAGAGCTTGAGATAAATATTTTGAAATATTACAACTATAGCATGGCCCAAGCCACAAAATTCAGATCTGGATTTCAAATATCAAAAAGTTCTGGGTTGCTCTGAGTCTGGTTTTATTCTGGCTCATTATAAAGATAGAAAGTAGCAGCAGGATTTAGGGTCTAGAATCTAAATCATGCTGCATCTGTCTTCCAAAGTGCAGGGGTGTTTGGACTTTAGTCTTTGTCTTATCTCTAGCTGTCATTCTATGCTTCATCAACATTCCCTTCCAACTTTTCTCCTGCAGCTGGAATGCAATATACTCTGCTTTCATTAAAACAAAGATCAATGCTGCTTATTGTATAAGCCTCTAATTGCCCTGGTCTGCTGTCATTTGAATGCTGTGTATCTATAGTTTTAAACAAGAGGTGTATTGTGTAGGTGCAGGATGAGTCTTTTGAATTAAGTATTTTGCAAAAGCAATCAAATACCACGCTTCTCTCCGGAACCTTTTACATTTTATACAGGATGGAAAGGAAGTTCAAACATCTTCCTAACAGTGAGGTTTGGAAAAAGGAGTTAGAATATGATACTGGCATATTTAAATTCTATTTTATAGAGTTTAAAAATAAAATTTTAGAGTCCATATTGCACATTTTTGCCCTTAAGATGAATGCCCAAATCTTGCATTTCGATGCTATTGTTGACATTTAGGTAATTAAATGCCTATTTTCTATGCCTAAAAGCTGATTTGAACATTCAGATCTGGAAACTATGGTCAAGCTTCCCTATGGCAAAATTGGATGTAGAGTATTGCTATTTCTTTCCCCAGATTTCATATTAGATGTCCCTCTAAATTTAATCTAAAACTGTTTTTTGTATGAAAATAAATAATAGACTTTGAAAGACATTTGAGCAGGAAAAGACTGACTTGTACTCTAAGGGTAGTTTGTTCACAGTGTGTCAGCACTAACAGGTGACTTTTTTGCATCTATGCACTAACAGAGAAGTATGTACCTTTGCAAAAAAGCTTATCAAAGATGAAAAAAAAGGAAAACTTGTTATATCTATTGACTCAGCAATCTCACCCTCACCTTGAGGCTGACTGCAAGGTTAAGAAACATTATAAAAACAAAACCCTCTCTTACTCATATTTTATCAACAAGTTTTGCTTAACTTTCACTCTGGAGAACACTTTAGGCACAATTCCATCATCATCTCAGACCATATTTTGCTTTTTCTTGATAGACTCGTTATGAAAACATTCTCAAGTTCAATTATATTTTTCAGCTACTTTCTTCAAAAAAAAAATTAACATTCAGAGATGAGCAATCATTTTTAGAAGAGAATTAATGCTTATTAATGGTGCCACATTAGCAGCCTTAAGCCTGACGTTTTCTAGCCATAAGTAGGCATTGGCAATGCCAACTTCCCTCAGATCATTTTCACCATTAGGCCTTTGATCAACAGATTTGACCCTATGTTGGAGAGAATCCACCTAGAAATATGAGTAATGTAGTCATTATATTGATTTAGGTTCCAATCTAGCATAGCATTTAAGTATGTAGTTAATTTTAAGCAGAAGTAATCCAATAGTCAGTGGGCTATTCATGTGTTACAAGTTAAGCACATGCTTAAACACTTTACTAGATTGGGATATTTGTTCTGAACTCTTCCCTTTTGTTAGCACCTTTTAGCAGAGTTAATTAGTGTTGATTATCATTAACTGTGGGCACCACTTTTAAGGGAGTGGGGTGGGACTGCCAATTCCTTTCACATAAGTCACTGAGCTGCCATGATATGGTAACCAATTTCAGTCACTGCCACCAACAGGGGCAGATATGAACAGTTGACCTGGAAATGAAAGGAGATGGGATCCATGCATTGGCTTCCTTGTTGAAAAAGAGAGAATCCAATGTGCCACATAATCTGCAAATCAAAACACAGCAGGTGGCACCACTTCTGTCCTATCAGCCTTGACTCTGCCCCATTAAGTAATTCCTTAATATTAAAAAAAAAAAAAAAAAAACCCAAACCAACAAAACCCAAAAACTTAGTTAGCCCTCTCTTAGAATTCTTGAAACTCAAAATAACAGGATACTGTGTATATAAACATTATGAAAGGGGCAATTTACTCCCAGCCAGAGCCATTGTATGACAAGTTTTGGCCCAGAATTAACTATGGTTGAGGTCCGGCCAAATTCTAAAGTTTTTATTCAGGAAAAACTCCCATTGACTTGAGGAACTTCAGAATTTCCTCTGCTATTAATAAACACTGATGCAGGGCCATTTATGTACATGACATTTCACAGAATATAGAAAAAAATCCCTTTTTACAATCAAATCAAATCTACAATAACAATTTATAGCTGAATTATAAATTGGTGACAAACCAGTTTCAGTAGTGAGTAACAAAATCGTCCACAACAGGATTAATATTTTAAATTTTGATCACTTAGAAGATTCTCCATATCTCTACTCTTGCATCTTACCAGTCATTTCCACAGTGAATTCTATCTACTTCTGAAGGAATTTCTACATGATCGTGAAACGTTCTAGAGGGGTAGCAGTGTTAGTCTGCAAAAACAATGAGTCCTGTAGCACCTTAAAAACAAACAAATTCCTGTAGGCATAAGCTTTTGTAGGCTACAACCCACTTCGTCAGATGCATGAAAAGGAAATTACAGATAGGAGGTGTATATGTACATCCAAGGGTAAGAGACAACAATGGGGAGGGCAAGTGCTAACAAAGTCAATTCAGTTAGTGTAGATGAGGCCTATTCACAACCATTGATTAGAAGCTGAGAATGTGTGAACAGTGACAATTACTTCGTGTAATGAGAGTCCCTGTTCAGACCCAGTCTGGTTGTGTCAAGTTTGCACATGAGTTCCAGCTCTGCAGTTTCTTGCTGAAGTCTGTTCTTGAAGTTTTTTTTTTTTAACTGAATTGACTTTGTTAGCACTTGCCCTCCCCATTGTTGTTTCTTACCCTTGGATGTATATATATACACCTCCTATCTGTGATTTCCATTTCATGCATCTGATGAAGTCGGTTGCAGCCCACAAAAGCTTATGCCCGCAGGAATTTGTTAGTCTTTAAGGTGCTACAGGACTCTCGTTGTGTGGGATGGACCCCTGTATCAGCACAAAGTCCTGTTGTCTTCAGTGAAGCTCTCTATGGGTGCAAATCCCATGCAGATTCTATTGCAGGAGTGGGCTCTAGGTTTGCAAAGTGCTGTGCAAATTTGACTGCACAAATACTTAAGTTTATAATGGCTCCTTGAGCACCTTGCATGTATATCATAAGTTTAACCAGTCTCCCATTATATGACAGTGGGAACCTACTATCTGTTTACATTTTAAACATTTTCTTGTCCTTTCCCTAAGAAATGTATGCTTTGGGGAAGATCCTCAGCTGGTATAAGCTGTCATAGCTTCAGATGGAATGAAGACAATTTACACTAGCTGAAGATTTGTCCCCTTATCTTTGATTTATTTTTTTTAATTTTTGGTATAAGGTGGTAGGCCTCATGTAACAATCCAACATTTTAAAGTTTCATAACACTAGATTTTGAGGCTGTCCTATTTCTTTCCCATGTCTGTTCTTATTTGTTTCATAGTCCAGACTAGTTCCAGGCCCTCAGATTTGATCCTTTACATTTTTCTACAATTCATCTACTCTATTCAAATTGCATTTGTATGCGCATGTGCTCATGAATACAAAATGTAAATGTTAGCATGTGATGAGGGGTTTTAAGTAAGTATAATACAAAAAGAAGACAGAAAATGAGAACTCAGTGAAAAAGAGCAGAGGAAGAAAGGGGGAATGTTAGAGAATTCCTTTCTTAAAATGCTAAATTGGTAAAGCTTTCTTTTGCCTTTACAATGAAGATTCAGCATTTTCTGATGTCAACATTTACATTAATAAAGGAGAAAACACTGGGTTCTATGGGGGATGAGAAGTGAAATATGAGTGGGAAAAAGTTGGCACAATTTCAGTTGGTTACTCATTCCCAAAAGGTTGGAGCCTCTCACGCAGATGTATGATCTTATCACTTTGAAGTAAGCAGTTGATCATGTTATTCATTTGACCACTAGGGTGCATGTCCCAGCTTGTATCCAACATGGTTGTGCTTTATACTGTCAATAGCAACTTCAAAATAACACAATTGTGGTGCCTTGTGCTGCATTACTCAAATTCCCTTTGGGAATTTTTCCCTAAATGGGGATTACAACCTTAGGCCTCAAATTCCAGTCACCTTTTATTTTTGGTATGGATCTTCCTGGAGCGTCTTCTATTTCTCAGTCAGAACTTGGCCATCCTTATTAAATCAATGGCAGCTTTCTAGAGCCAGTGATTGAATTACTGCTCCAGTAATACCTGCTCAAAATGATCAGAAGAAAGAGTAGAAGTTATTTTCTTTATAAGAAAACTTTATTTTTATGTAAAATATAAACACCATGAAACAAAACATATATAAACATACACATGAGGGAAATAGCATATAATTAACAAAATTGAATGTTCATTATTTGTAGAGTCTGTTTGCCAGAAGCTGCAAATGGGTGACAGGGGGAGCATTTGAAGATTATCTGTTCTGTTCATGCCCTCTCACTGCCCTGGCATTGGTCGCTGTCAGAAGATGGGCTATGGGGCTCGATGGACTACTACTCTGACCCGGTATAGCTGCTTTTATGTTCTTAAAACCTGGCAACAAACAGACAGCCCTGAACCCAGTAGAGGTCATGTAAGGCATCAATTATTAAAGTCACTGAATAGCTAACTAAATGAGAACATAACTAATGAGTAGTGGGAACTCTGAATACTAACTTCACAAGTATCCAATGGAGGTCAGACTACATGATTACTATGGTCCCTTCTGGCCTTAAAGTCTATGAATTTCATGTGTGACCAAGAAGTTTTCAATAAAAATGATGTGGTGCCTGAGGTTTGCATCATATTAAATGGAGGATCAAATTAACTAGTGATTTTTGAATTAAGTGCCCTGGGAAGGCTTGAGAAAGAGGCACTTTGAAAAAGAGCAGAGTAGGAGAAAATTATATCTAGCGCTCCAAATTTCCTCTTCTACTCTTGGTCCCCCTCCCCTCCCTGGTCTACAATTTAGAGTGTGGTGTTAAACATAGAACGAGATGCTACCAAGGGACCCCCTGGTAAAGTTCTGCCTGGGAAAAGCGTTAGGGGGAGAGGAACAGAAGGACAATATTGAAGCTAAGGCTTAAGATAAACAGTGTGCCAAAGATGTGAAGCAGAGCCGCGTGTATAGAGAGAGAAGGGGAAATCCGTTCCACATCTGGGACACAGAAGCAAGGGACTGGGGGAGAACGGGGGCAAATGCAGGCAAGGACACACAGCCCTGCGAACAGCTACGCACAGATCAGGCCAACCCAGCCCAGCGAAGAAGGGCTCCTGTCCTGGCACTGATGCCTGGTAGCGCAGGATGAATCCTTCCCCCCGGCTCAGGCACGGCTGATGAGGGAACACACCTCGTTGCATTTCAGCCGCCTGAGTCTCGGTGCTCGCCCCCCACCACAGCTCGCTGCCGCTCTCCGATTGGCGGGGACGCCTGTGAGCGCCCCTCCTCCCGGGCGCTCAATGGGAAGGGAAGCGCTAAGCGGCGGCTGCAGCAGCAGCGGCTGAGCAGCCTTTGCAAAAGTTCAGTGGGAGAGAAAAAACTAGGCGCGGGGGCGCGCGCGCGCTTGAAGCTGCCCAGCACGGCGGGGGGTGGGAAAGCGAAAGGGGCAGAGGAACTAAGGAGGGGAAGAGAGCGCGGGCGAGAGGAGGGAGGAAGGAGGACGTCCCGCAGGAGGGGACGGGGAGAAGGAAATGAGGCGAGAAAGGAGGAGTGCAGCAGCAGGGCGCGGATTTCCCGCAGCGGAAGGAGCTCCGCAGGCGGCGTGCTGAGCGGGGAAGGACGGGGCTCGAGGAAGGCGGCTCGGGATCCAGGCTCGCCCGGCGGCGTGCGGACTGGGGGAGGGCGGCAGCAGCTGCGGGCGGCTCATGCCAGGCTCCGGCCGGGGAAGGCAGCCGCTGCCACCGCTTCTCCCTCGGCTCCCAACTTCGCAGCTGTGTGAGCCGGCGGCGGGCTTCGCTCGGCTCGGCTCTGCCCTGGGGGGGCGCCTGGCCCGCGCTCTTCTCCGGGGCGGCTCCGCGAGCAGGGGAAGCGACTGACAATGAGCAAAAATGTCTGACAAAATGTCCAGTTTTCTGTACATCGGGGACATCGTGTCCCTCTACGCGGAAGGCTCCGTCAACGGCTTCATCAGCACCCTGGGGTAAGGAAAGGGCTGGGGCGGGGACGCTCCGTGTGCGGGTCTCGGCTCGCTCGCTGCGGTGCGTGTAGTTCTGTGGGGACCCCCCCGCCTCCCCCAGTAAGTGGCAGGCTTTGGCATCTCGGTGCGGGACAGAGGGACCCGTGGAGACAGCATGAAACGTCGCAGCACAGGAAACAGCGGGGAGAGGAATGGGCTTAGCAGCAGCAGCAGCCACGACTTCACAACCTCCTTCGGTAGCGTGAGAGATCAAAGTAGGAAGTGATCACAAAAAAGGCTCGAAAAGGCCTGGGGAAGTCGAGCCCTGCTGCAGCCTTGCTGGCAAAGTCTGTTACACCCGCCACTGTCTTGTATTTGTCCTCCTAGCCCTTCCCTTCCTCAGTTTGATTTACTAGCCAGAGGGAGCTGATCGTATTCGGGAACGAGGTCAGCTTCTCTCTAGCTCACCATTAATATATGGAAGGAAGAAAAAGTTTCCATGGATTTAAAAAAAAAAAAAACCAACAACCAAGGAGGCCTATTTTAATGAAGCAGCATATCCTAGTAGGGGCTGTTGTTCCTGAGTCCCACCGGCTCATAATCACATACACTTGGCCACCGTAAACCTTCCTTTTCGCAGCGGTTTTCTTTTTAGCCTGAGTACTAGGAGCATGCAGGCTTCTGGGCGATGTATTCCCGACCAGCTGTTTGTCATCCTTTTAATAATTAAACCACCCGCACCTGACATGCAGCAATCTATTATGTTTAAATACCTCGTGGGTGGTAGGACTCACCATCATCAGGATTCTCCAGCTAAGAAGCCTTTAGAACCTCCTGGGGTTTAGCCAGTGTGAGTGAAATCCTGGACCCTCTGAAATGGCAAAACGCCTGTGGATTTCGGTGGGGGCAGGATTTCATCCTGTGCTGAGGCAGAACTGCATAGACCCTGGATTGCTCTAGACCCACCTCTCAGATTACTCCGGAGAAGTTGTTCAGATAACATGGTAGCATAAAGAATAGAAATAAAAGAAGTCATAGGTTCTAAACTCTAACAACTTGAGTGTTCAGGTTCTGTTGAGAAATGAAAAAGAGTAATTTTTTAGTAAAATCTTATGCTTAAAAATATGAATGTAGATTTCACACAATACGGAACTTATTAAGAGATATCGGAAAACCTAGACAAGTAATGCCATTAACATTTGTCTCAAGTTGGTGTACAAGGCCTCGATCCTGTAAACACTTATTTGCTGCTTAATATTAGGCACATGAGTAGACCCATTGACTTCAGTGGAGCTGTTCAATTGCTCAGAGTTAAGCCTGTCTGTTAGTGTTTTGCAGGATCAAGTCCTGAGGGCCTCATCTCGGATGGTGCTGAGCACTTACAACGTCTATTGAATCCAGTTGAAATATTGTGTGATGACTGTAGACTTGTGCCCTGAAATTGCACTGCCCTGTAAGGAGTGCAACATGGGGCTCTTTAAGACTGTATTTAAGAAGAACCCCAAACAATATTCTTATGTTTTGCAAGAACTTACGTCAAGGACAAATCTAATTCTTTAAAACAAATACCGTAGGAAAAGGGAATATGTTCATTTTTAACTACCACTACCAAATTTGTTCCACACTACTTCTTACGTAATACTTGATAAAGGCATGCAGGGGTGAAAACTTTGAATTTTTTACTCACCTTTGTAACCAACTTGTTAAAAATGCTTAGTTTCACTTGTCTGATTATATCTTTGTTTATCCATTTGGTGGTGGATTTGATTTGCCTAAAGTCTTTCGTACTTTTAATATTGATCAGATATTTAATTTCCTGTGGATGACTTTCCTTGAATCACTCACTGTCTTTAAAGAAATAACTTACTGAAGTAGCTTTTCTTCATTCAGAACCTGAACGTTTTTGGATCATCCTTTCAGTTTTTTATTACAAATATCCCAACACACAAAAACTCCATTGATAATACATATAAAATGGCATTGATAATACATTATTATAAAACCAGCGTTGTAGTATTGTTATAGTGATATATCCAAAGGCTCTGGTAGCCCCCCCACTCATGTCAGTGGAAGAGTCAAAACACTTCCAATGATTTTGTATCAAGTCCAGAGCAAAAGTGTCCTTAATGACCTGTCAATAGAAATGTCTTATAGATTGTATAAACCACAATGATTCCATTGGCACATATTAGAAACAAAGCAGTTCCAAACCTAAGAGTGCCAGTGTGGGTTGTTTTTTAAACAGTGGCTATTAAAAACCAAGAACTATATTCAAAATAATAGTAAAAGTCTGTATCAAAGAAAGCAAAACAACAACAAAATCACTGTTAAGGTTGTGACTTCATCCTCCACTAATTTACTCTGTTGTGCCTAAATATTGCAGAACATACATCATGTAAGATTGCTTATATTCTTAGACTCCTACAACAGGAAACTTTAGGGTGTAGTAAGGACGGAGTGGAATCTTTAACAATGAATTTTGGTGGTTTTGGTCTGTCACTTAGATCTTTAATGTTATTGGAAGGCAGTTGGTGTTCAAAGTCTTTCATATCTTTCATCTTGCTTCCTGTTCACTCACTTCATCTGTTTGCAAATATCTTTCCATGATGTATTCCTCTATTTCTAAATATTATGTCTTCCCTTCTGCTTATAACTCTTTGGTATTCTTTTCATATCTCTGTTTGTTTTCCTGACTCTTATAATGTTAAAAACCTCCTCAAAACTTCTGTTTTCTGCATGTTCAAATAATTGGATGTCGCTTCCTGTTTTTGTAAGCTCTATTTCTTCAGTTAGGACCTCTAGTTGTTGACCTGTTTGTTTAATTGTTGTTTGTCTCTTATTGCTAGGGCTGCAGGTAAAAATGTCAGGGGTATCATGATTTTTCTGTTTATCAGTGTTTCCCGACTGATGGGTTGCCAGCCCAGTGAGAAGGGGAAATTTGGTGGAGCAGGGACTGGGCCAAATTTGAGGTGAGTGGCATTGGGACCTGAGATAAGACAGGAGATAGGGCTGCTGTGTGTGTCTCCCCCTCTGCAACAGGCAGAGAGTCTACAGAATAGTAATGACAGTTGTATTAGTTTGTTCAGCATTGCCCTTTCACACCCTACCACCTTCCTTTAGGGTGTAGCTCCAGAGGCAGGGTAGCTGAGGAAATCTTTGGGAGTGTAGTTGCAGTTCAGAGGTAAGGAGCAGAAGGCCTTGAAGCAAGTGTGAATGGCCCTGATCACAGTGGATAGTCCCAAGATCTGCAGATTCTGGGTGCTGAGCCCACTGTGTGTCGTGCTGGTAGTTGGGTAGATCGGGGATTGTTGAAGTTATGGTGCCATATAATATGGTCTATAGTAGTGGTTGCAATCATTCCCTTTGGGACCAGTAGCAGACATGCAGGGGCGGTTTCACCAGTAGTAATTTCTGGGAAGAATTCTGCTGGGAAATCTGTCCAGCTAAAGGGGGAGCATGCTGAGGAGTGTGATTGGTCCTGAGCTCCTTACTCTACTTACCACAAGGTTTTCTTTCATCATTCAGAGCAACAGAGCCCCTTTCATATACAGGTGATTCTTATGTATATGGAGGAAGGGGGAGCAAGCAGTGGAATTGCTGCTCTCTTCCCTTGACTGATTTGTGCCCTCATTGCCACATTTTGCTACTGTCCTGACTGCATAGCAAATGGTAGCCATGTAGCCCAATATTTTCAGAGGCAGTAGGAGAGGGTGATAAATTACCCAGTCACTTGGTGTCTGGATTATTATTTAGTCCACCAAGTAGCCTCGTACAGTTGCAATAACTTTAAATCCAGCTCAAGTACAGTGATCGTGAAGCAGAGACTTGTTTCTGTTTTATTTTAAGCTGCCAAAGGCTAATTGTTTCTCAAACAAAGCATGAGTGAGGCAGTTCTATAAATAAGACGTAAATGTGCACAGTACCTCGCTAAGCAGGGAGGGCTGTCACGTAAATGGACATCACTTCTTTTGCAGTTGAATGATCCAAGTAAGTGTTTGAGGAATGGAGGTTTTAAGTAGATGTCTTATTTCACAGGTTTTTCTTTTTGTTTGTTTGATGAGGCAGCACTTTTCACATTCCCATTTCGCCCCGAAAACCTTTTACTTAAAAAAACAAAACAAAACCCCCCAGACATCCAAGGATAAGTGATTATGGTCAAGTGTTGGATCAGTTTAATGCCTGGTACATCCTAGAAAAAAATGTATCCTGCACTTGCAGTGGGGATGGAGCTGATAAGCGAATGATAATATAGAAGTTCTGGTACTCAGATGCAGATATGGGTACAGTATTAGAGCCTAAATAGACAGTTAGCTGTTTCTACCTTATGATTTTATTGTTATTTTAAAAATAAAAAGGAAGCCCCAGTGTGCGCATAAACAAGAAGATCCCATTGCAGTGTAGTAGAGCTGGCCATGAACCAGAGAAACTCGAACATTTTGATTTCATTTTTTCATTTGCAACCTAGAACAAAAAGCTCAAATTTCCCACAAAATGAAAATTCTGAAAAATTTCAATTTGGGACCATCAAAACATATTGTTTCAATAATATTTCAATTCACTTTGTTTCATCTTTTATTTTAAAATACGATATGTTATATGTATAGACATATTGCAATTTATGTTTTAGTATAATATAAAAATTGAAATGAAATGAATAGAACCAAAAGTTTAGTTTGTTGAAATAAGTTTAGATTTTTCCTACTGAATTTTTTTGTTTAAATTGACACATTCCCTTGAAACACTGATTTTGATGAAACTGTGTTTCTCAACAGACGACTATTCCATCCGCATTTCATTTCAACAGTTGGACAACTTAGATGAAAAAATCAGGGCAATTTTTCCTTTTTGTTATTTATTAGTTTTTTGTATTATAGTACTGCCTGGTGGTTTTTACAAAAATGGTTACCCCTTTGTGCTATGCACTGTACAGACACATAGTAAGAGACAGTCCCTGTCCTGAACAGCTTACAGTGCAAGTAGCTAAGACACCCAAAGGGTGGAAGAAAAGAAGTATTATTATTACAGTCTCTATTTTAGAAAGAGAGAACTGAGGCACAGAGAGACTGAGACCCATATCCTCAAAGGAATTGGTTTCAATGGCAATTAGGTGTTGGCCACATAGGAAGTCTTTGGTAGAGCTGGGAAATGAGCTCATGTCTCCTAAATTCTAGTCCAGTGCCTTAACTATGAGACCCGTCTTCCATATTTTAGGAGTAAATATTGTAGTATATTATAAAAACTTTTTAAGAATGGAGAATTAAGTTTCTCTAGTCATCTGGTACAATGAGAAGAAAAAGTGCGTGCGTGTGCGAGGGTATGTCTTCACTGACGGTGTCAAATTCGCTGCTGTCAGATCGATTGATCGATCCGGATCGATTGAGCGGTCAGTGAAGACCCACTCGATTGATCCGAAAGTCGACTTGTTAAAACCACCCCATCGAGTGGCGCAGCGCAGTGAAGATGCCGCGCACAACGGAAGTTAAGAAGTCGACGGGAGTTACGCAAGCTAGTCTGCATGGCTTGTGTAACTCTCGTCAACTGCCGCTGAATTTTAAGGTCAGTGTAGACCAGGCCTGTGTGTGTGGGCTGTGAGTGTGGAGGGGCCGGTGAGGAGGCTGTGTGGATGTTGAGGTAGATTGGAAAAAAAAAAAAATAGTGCCAGCTATTGTTAGTGGAACAATGCTAGCTTGAGTACCACAAAAAACATGCAAATTAAAATAAGTATCGCTGGTGGCCTGAGAGTTGTTATGGTAAGGAAGTCAGGGTGACCAGTGGTGCTTAGCCATCACTGATGTAGCATACGTGCTATTTTTTACCCCCTTCACTCATATTGCCTGAAAATGTGAGTGATTGGTGAGGAATGTGGTGCAATTACTTTTTTTTTTTTTTTTTTTTAAATGAGATTTTATTCTGCTCTTATGAACTGGAGAAATGTTAATACTTAGGATGAAAGACAAATCAGTATCAGGTGGAAGTCTGGTAGTTGGCAGTGTCAAGCTCTGTAGAGTGGCTCAGGAGCATGAGTGCCAACCTCAGGGCCAGGTGGGTGAGGTAATATCTTTTGTTGAACCAGCTTTTGTTGGTGATAGAGACAAGCTTTTGTGATTACACAGAGCTCTCCTTCAGGTCTGGGAACTTAACACAGACTCAAGAAACAGGGCCCAAACCCTAAACTATACTTAGATTGCACCAACTAAGTATCAGGTGTGAACTCCTCAAGCACTATGACAGCCTTAGCATGGAGTCACAGACAGTCCCCTTAGGCAATCAACTTTACCTGGGTGGCAAGATGGACCAGCCTTTGTGGTCCCTTACACCAAAAATCTCAGCAATATTTAGGTTACTCCCAGTCCCAAAGGACCGGTCACTTACCCCAGGTCAGTTGCACTTCAGATCTCAAACCAAAGACAACACTTTGATTTATTAATTAAGGCAAAGTCTACACTATAAACTTAAGTGGGTATAACTGTGTTATTCAGGGGTGTGAAAAATCCACTCCCCTGAGTGATGCAGTTATACCAATTGAATTCCTGGTGTAGACAGCACTATGCCCACGGGAGAGCTTCTTCCGTTGATATAGCTACTGCCTCTCATGGAGGTGGATTAACTATGCTGATAGGAGAAGCGCTCTTGTCAGCATATCAGCGTCTTCACTGATGCGCTATAGTGGTGCTGCTGCAGCGTTGTAAGTGTAGACCTGTCCTAAGAAAAAGAAATTAGACTTATTTACAAGGTTAAAGCAGGTAAACATACACACACAAATGAGATACAGCCTTAGATTCCAAAAGATAATAGTAGCTGCTATAATATGCAAGCTCTGTATGTCTTTTAGGCTAACCCGGGCCAAGCAGCTTGGGGATCCCTTGCTCGTGCTTAGAAATATTGCCCTCTCCAATTTCCAAGCAGCATAGTGATGATTTCTCCTTAACAGGGATTTTTATTCCCTTCCCCCAGCATTGAAGCTGTGATGGGAGGAGGGCCTGTGTACCTATGTCTTCATGGGTGTGGGGGGAGCAATCAACAGAGTCTTTTGTTCACTGATGTTCCGCAATGATTTGACTGGTGTCTGTAGGCTTTCTTTTGCTGGGGAGGCGATACCACTTGGTGTAGTGGTTCATGGTTTACTGTCTTAACCAACATTTTTATAATTACAGAGCAAACGCTTAACTGTTACCTTATACAGTTATAAATCAGAGTAAATCATGCAGCATCCAACAAGCATTTCATAAAGTCTAAACACATTCTTATACCTCTAATATCTATTTTAACAATGCTACCACATAGGTGAACCACACTGGTGTCCAGTAATAGAATCATAGAGTTGGAAGGGACCTCAGGAGGTCATCTAGTCCAACCCCCTGATCAAAGCAGGACTAACCTCAACTAAATAATCCCAGCGAGGGTTTTGTCAAGCCGCATCTTAAAAACCTCTAAAGATGGAGACTCCACCGCCTCTCTAGGTAACCCATTCCAGTGCTTCACCACCCTCCTAGTGAAAAACTTTTTCCTAATGTCCAACCTAGATCTCCCCCACTGCAATTTGAGACCGTTGCTCCTTGTTCTGTCATCCGCCGCCACTGAGAACAACCTAGCTCCATCCTCCCTGGAACCTCCTTTCAGGTAGTTAAAAGCTGCTATCAAATCTCCCCTCATTCTTCTCTTCTGCAGACTAAACAAGCCTAGTTCACTCAGCCTCTCCTCATAAGTCCTGTGCTCCAGCCCCCTACTAATTTTTGTTGCCCTCCGCTGGACTCTCTCCAACTTGTCCACATCCTTTTTGTAGTGGAGGGCCCAAAACTGGACACAATACTCCAAATGCGACCTCACCAATGCCGAATAGAGGGGAATAATCACTTCCCGCGATCTGCTGGCAATGCTCCTACTAATGCAGCCCAATATGCTATTAGCCTTCTTGGTAATGTGTCTGTGTAATGTATGTGTCTGTGTTCAGTGAGGCCCAAGTACCTTGACATGAGCTGCTACCTGGTCTGCCAGCATCATAAGTGGTACAAGTACTCAGAATTGCACCCATAAATTATTTTGCAGACACAGTTTTACAGAGGCAAACAGCACTCTGAAAAAGAGAAGAGGAGCCTGAACCCTGCTGAAAACATATGAGTCTGGGGACCCAGGGGGTTTTATTCTCCAGGCCCTTTCAGTCATTGTCCTCCACGCTAATAGTGCCAATGAGGGTGCTGGCTTTGGTGATGCATTTTGTGATGCAGACTGCTCGTTTGCTAAGAACTTTCTTCTCACTGATGTATTAAAGGTTCTAGAAATGTGTTGCTCTGTATATCTTCTTACTGTAAAATCAGTGGTCTGAATTCTTCTCTGAGCAGTGGAGTTACTCTGAATTTACACCATGTAACTGAGGACAGAATTTGGCCCAGTAAATATTGTGTTTCAGCTACATGGTACATTGCATTTCTGATAAGTAACTATTCCCCCTTACACACAGCCCATAATATATACTGTACTAAATATTTGTATTGATTTTACAATAACCACAACACACACACAGGTGTAGACACATAAATAAAACTCAGGCTTCCATTCCATTCAATACAATACATTAATCAAAGTCTATATCCGTTTTAATGCTCCAATTCGCAGTAACAGCTGTAGAATACTCTATTTTAACTTAGCTGTCCATAATGAATTTGTTTAAATGCCTATCTGAAATGTTCTATATTAGTGGTGCCATCTTTAGTTAAACTGTAACATAAAGCTTCACGTACAGCTCTCTTATGAGAGCTGAGCAGGTGGTGAGCTCTGGAGCTGAATTGTCTGTGTCAGGTTTTTTGCTTGATGGGGGAAGAGCACACAGTTTCAATGTACAGGAGCATAGCATAGTTGGGGAAGCTTAGTTTTAGGACTAAGGCTCAGATTTTTGAAGGTATTTAGGTGTTGCTGTAGTCTGCATTGCAATGCCTAATTGATTTAAGAGCCCACGTTTTGTTTTCAAAAGGGATTTAGGCACTTAGGAGCCTATATCCCATTGACAGTCAATAATTAGTTACTTTTAAAAATCAGGACCTAATGCATTGTGTTCCTCCCTTTCCCATACACAGGGGGAAGAGACTTGTATAGAACACTTCTTACTTTCATAGGTACTCTCTCTCCAACAGAACCATTCACAGGTGCCAACCTCATTGGCAGTCAAGAGTGATATGTAGAAGATTGGATCCCATGGAAGGTCTGGTTAATTACAAACCAAGTTCTACTTCTCAGTGTGGGACTCATTACCAAATTAATCTAAGGATTTAAAATCCTTAACCGAAAAAAGATTTATATGCATCTGTTCTATTATTATATGGACGTTTGTGTTTGTGTCACCACTGCCATTTTGGTTGATAGCAGAGATTGAACCACTGACCCATAGTGCTAAAAGGATGAGTCTTTACATGCTGAGTAAGAGCCAGGCATATAACCAGAATCTGTTACAGTCCTATATCCTCTATAGATTGGTTGCAGAAGGGGAGATATGTAACACATTGAGCAGAAAGGTTCATTTGCTTTGAAAAGTTAATTATTTTTTGCAGAAAAAAATACAGCTGCACTGATCTGTATAAACATCACTATTATTAAAACAACGAGAGTCCTGATGAAGTGGGTTTCTGCCCACGAAAGCTTATGCCCTAATAAATTTGTTAGTCTTTAAGGTGCCACAGGACTCCTGTTGTTTTGCTAAAAACAGACTAACATGGCTACCCCTGTGGAACTATTATGATTATTTATTAATATTTGTATTGCCATAGCAACAAGGACCTTTAGTCAAGGACCAGGAACCCATTATGCTAGGTGCTGTACAAAGACAAACAAAAAGACCATCCCTGCTCCCAAATTATGTTCAGTCTGAGGGATGTGTTGGGACACAGGGGGAAGGAAAGTGGAGTGGCAGGCCAGAATATTTTTTGGGTGGGGGAGGGTAGTGCATTTTGGTTATACATTTGTTCAGTCTTTGTTGTTTATGCATAGATGTGTATCATTATATTACAAATTGTTTCCTATTTATTTTCTTAATCTATTTTACATTCTTTTAAGCCTTTATACACACTGATTATCAATCCGATTCAATCTAATTATTGGACCTGGTAGCATTACCTATACTTCAGATTGCCTAATACTTCCCATAATAGATCCTGTTTTCAGTTTCCTGTAATTTTGCAAAACTTTGACCATTTGGGATGAAATCTTTCATACCAGGTGTTTGCCTCAGGCTGATTTTTTTTTTTTTTTTTAATTTCATTTAAACTAAAATGCTTCATTTCAGAGAACAAGATTAGGGAAAAATACACTGGTTGTACAATTTTTTTGTTCTTTTTAACATGGGCAACCGTTTTGTTGAGAAGCTCTTTTGCTAACATGCTTTGGAACAGAGTCTTTAAATTTGGCTGAAGAGTTGTCCTAGTGTCAGGGATGGGCCTTTTGCAATCCGTATGAAAACTTGGCCAAGTTATAAGCCTCTAACAAATTTCAGTTTGCACATGTTCAATAGAGACTTGTTAGAATTTGGCTGCTAAATTCACCAAAGATTCCGTCTGCAGTGAACATGCTTCAGACACTCACAGCTCCTATATGCTGACCAGCTGAGGTTTCATCCCTACAGAGCAAATGAACATACTCCATCCCAGAGCTACGGGGATAGAGCGGGACTTTCCCTGCAATTGTTCTTCTCTGTAGCCAGGAGGGTCACTTTGATGTTGAGCCCTGAAACTGAGAACAGAGAGACTGCCTCTCTTGTGCTGTCAGTGTTCCTCCAGCTTGGGCTTAGGTAGCAAGTAGGAAGAGATGGTAGCCATGCTGGAATGTGGAGGGTGTGTTTGGGGGGAGGGGAGAAGGGATTGAAAGAGTCCGAGGATGAGGGAAGCAGAAGGTGAGGGTGACAGCTGGTGTGTGGAGGTGGATAGTAATGGGGTGGGGAGAGAGGAGGTAGAAGCCACTGTGCACGTGTGCTGAATAGGAACAGAGCAGCAGGGAGTCAGTAGTTGGATAGGAGCAAAGGAAAGAAGAGGAAAAACTGGGAGCTCTACATTATTATGCTGTCATCAAAAGCTATGAACCCACTGGCAAAGTGTGTGCCTCATTCCCTTTAGTGATTAGCCCATGTAGAGGATCTAAAGGTCCAAACCCTGCTGATGACCCAAACTGGGGGTTGAAGACGGTTCCAAGTGTTGGAATTTCTGTGTTTTCAGGTTTTTTTTAAAAATACAGCATTAGGCAATTACATTAACCAAAAAAAACCAACAAAAAAACGAAAACAAAAAAACACCCTACATGAAAAGAATGTTAAGGTTGTAAAGTGAAGCTCTCAGAAGGTAGGAAATGCCAAAGTTAAGGTTGCCTGTGCAACCTTAATTTGGTCCTTTGTGCATATGCATTATGATAGTCTTTAATTTTTTTCACCTCATTCAGTGCAAAGGATGGACAATGCTCTTGGAATGAATCAGGGTTGTATAATGAATGAGGCTATTGTAATCTCTATATAAGAGAGCTTTGGACAGACAGATTTGCATGAACTTTTTAGTTTGATGGCCACAATATGCCAAATAACTCATGATTGAAACTGAGGTGAAAATATTTTGAAACAGAGGAAGGCTATAAAACCAAGTCCAAAAGTTATTTCTATTATTTATTACTTTGAACTGGATTTACTGTAGCTCCACTCTGTACAAAGAACAGGTATCAAAGCAGGAATGACTTTTTTTCTCTGACCTCCTGACAGATAAAATCAATATCACAAAAATAAAACTGAAACTAGACCACTGTTGTTAATCACAGAATATAAGACATTTGCTATGGATGTATGCCTGGAGTTCTTATCTTGATTTTCTTTTAATGGCTTGTTTGACTTTTTTTTTTTTCTCCACTTGATAGTACATTTGTTAGACGTGTGTAAGTGGAGCTAAGAACGTACATGCATAGGAGAGTAAATATCTCTTAAATGTACTGTTAGTCCTACATTTTCAACCTTGGGTGCCTGCAATTAAAAACCTAGTGCCTGATTTTCTCTGTGCCAAGATCTGCTTATGCCAGTTGTGTGTAGTGAGGAAGTCAGATACACAGAGTGGCTTATAATCACCTTTTCCTATGTCTGTACAGCTGCTGGGAGTGAGTCTCTCAGTCTAGAGGGACAAACTTGTGTTAGTGGGACTCTCACTAGCATGCTAGTAATAGCAATGTGGACGTTCTGGCTTGGGGTTTGAAGTCTAGGGAGGCGGATGGGATTCAGAGCCTGACTTCCAGCTCCAAGCTGAATATCAAAGCACATCTGTATAGCTATTTTTAGTATGGTAGCCCAAGCCCTGCTAAGGCAACTCTGACCCAAACTGCGAGACTCTCTCAGGAGCTGCGTAGGCATGCCCTTAGCTGCTTTTCTTCCTCCCTTTTCTCTAAGACTGAACTCCCCTGGTATAAAAGCAGCTACAGGGAGTGTTCTGCTGCCTTAGGATTGCTGGAGTGCAGTACACTATGTCCCCACTCCGTTTAGTCCTAGCTGTATCATGGGGCTCCCCCGCTACCCCTTTAGGGCAGCTTTGAGTCCACTTGTGTTGCTGGCACAGCCCAAAAAGGATTTTGTTTGGGCTGAACATCTGGTCCCTAAATCCACCTACAGCGCCACACCTTTGAAAAAATCAGGGAACTTATTTAGGTGTTCAACTTGAGGCATTTAGGTTTGACATATCTGGCCAATTGGTTTTAGAGGACTGCCATTTATCAGTGTTGCCAACAGCATTGTATCACAAGTCAAGTTGATAGTTGTTTTTCTTAAAGCCCCAGCTTCTGGAGTCCCATGATTATGGGATAACCTCTGCTTTCATATAAGAAAAAGTAAGCTTCTGGCTGGGGAGGGAAGCTTGAAAATGTGATTCCCAAAGGTTCAAAAACCACAATCCAAGTAAAAAGGATGCCAAATCTATTATTTTTTAAGAATCTCATGATTTTTAGCTATGCACCTGTTTTTTGGGGGGGCTTGATTTATGATATTGGAACACTTGAGGTTGGAAATGCTGTTTTTTTGCATGACCTTGCTGATTGTATTTTGAAGTTTGCTGTATTAAGATTGCCAGAGTGTTATCAAACTGCTTCATACTATCGGACGAGCAGTGCACTTTGGCCAAGTAGGTAATTCCATATTGCTTTTTTAGTGCAATAGGATTTAGTAAATAAGTAAAGAGGAAAATAAAAGTGATGTACTAAGAATGACTGACTGGACTGGAAATCTTTAAGGCAGTAAGAGCAGATATCTTTGTGTATGTAATCAATGTGATTAAAAAAATCACCAACAGCAAATTCATTATTCTAACAATAAAATAAAAATAGCAAGACTATCCACAAAGTTTTAAAAAGGATTTAAAAAATTCATTTAGAATGAAAAGGTTAACCGCTTATTAAGAGTATTAACTTTGATGTGTTGGACAAATTCCAACTTGGGTAATTGCGTTTTGCCAGTTTAGAGTCTACCCTCCAGTTTCAACTGAATTCATTATTCTACACTTCCTATTCAGAACTGTGTGTGTAACTCCATAGACTTCAGTTGAGTTACTGCTGTTATGTATAAGTGAGAGAAGAATAAGGCCTGTTAAGCTTGATGTTCCTCAGCTAAACCTATGTTTGTAAATCAGGAGCGAATGAACAGAAATTTGAGTTACTTACATTGGCCTTAGAACAATTTAAGAGCAGAAAAATTAAAGGAGGGAAGGTGTCCAGTGTGCTTCAGATCAAATATAGATGTCAGTAGGTCAATCTTAAAATAAAGTAGGTTTCTCAAGTAATAAACTGAGGACAATAAATGTTGCTAATTCTAGTTTCACTGTATCACCAATCAAGGTCAGAGATACAGTGAATAAAAGAAGTTCAAATCTCAAGTTTGACTTAATCAGACTTCCAGGAAGTCCTTTATGGATCAAATTGTCTATGAAATCCCTTTGAATATAATTAAAAAATTCTTAGCATGTAATTTAAAAATTATAAAACATGCATCTGGCTTAATTTATTTTGGTTTTGTTCATGGTGTTGAGGCAGGAATTAATTATAATACCATTCTACAGACAGCAGTTTAAGTATTCTGATTTACAGCTTTAAAAACTGTGCCAAAGTCACAGAAATTAATTTTTTTTATAGGTGTGCTGCTTAAAAATAGTAAATAAAAGCCGTTTAAGGTCCTGTATCATTAGAATGTATTGATTTACAAATTACAAGTACATTTTAAGACACAATTTTGGAAAGCCATATCCTCTTTTACTTATCTGTCAAAGACCTGAATTAAAAGTTCTGTTTTTCCTGCTAGAGTTACAGACATTACTAACATATAACTTAGGCTGCAATCCTGCACATTGCACAGAATTTCTGTTGACTTCAAATAGGAGTTACCTGCATGGAGCTGCTACAGGATTGGGTTAGGTGCTTGCACAGATTATATATTCGTGACCGCTCTTGCAAAAAACAAAGGAACAACTGCTGCCCTGTACCCGCAGCATTTCTTAGGTTTTTTGGTATTCAGGCCCTGGGAGGTAAAACATCTTCTTTTGCCTCTTATATTCATAATGCTTAAATCTAAGCATGTTTTTCTGCTGATACGATTGGATCTGTTTTATTTTGTATGTAATAGCTATGAAATAGTTAAACAATTATCTACAGCATTCTGTGCATTTGGATGAAGATTGTACATTTAATCTATATGTAGTGCTTGTTCCAGGTTGGGTTTGCTTTTGTAATTGTCACCCCATGAATATAACTGGACGTTGAGCTGTCCTTCTGACCTTAAAGTCTCTGAGTCGATGTTGAACACTTTTCATCTGGTAGCTCTGAAAGGCCTTGTCTACACTACACAGGTTTTGTTGACAAAAGTCAGCTGTTGTTGACAAGACAATGGAGGTCTATACACTGAAACGCTTCTCCTGCCAGTGTAACTCCCTTGCTATGCCGACATCATAAAACCACCTCCACAAGAGGCTTAATTCGGTGTAGTTAGGGTGACGCAGTGTTTGTGTAGACACTGTGTTCTTTACATCGTCATTCACCCAGGGGGGAACTGGGAGGGTGGGAGAGGGGCAGCCCGCCAGGAGCCTGTGGGGCAGCCGGGCTTCTGGCAGGGAGCTGCTAGCAGAGCGAAGGGACCAGGCTCTTGGCTCCCTGCACTGCCCTCTTAGGTTGGTGGAAGCGTTCCTGAGGAGGATGCGCAGCACCCACCCAGGGGAGGGTAGTGTGGACATCAGCCTCCCCAGTAACTAATGCAGTAGCTGTAAGTCGACCTAACATTGACTATGTCTGCACTACAAAGATAAGTCGACTTAAGTGCTTTTTTCAGGGAGGTAAGTATCATTATCCTCATTTTAAAGAAGGGAAAACAGAGAGTCACTGAAGTGGCTTGGTCACTAGGAGAGCCAAGAATAGAACTCAGATCTCCCAAGTTCTAGTCCAGTACTTGATCCACTAAGGCTAGCCATGCAGCCAACTGTTTTGCTGAATGAGTGTTGATCTATTATAGACTTCAATGCTTAGTCTAAGGGAATTGTGTTTACATAAATTGTGTTCCTGTCAATTAACAAAGTGAAGATGATTAGTTAGTTGGTTTCCAAGTGCCAAATGAGGTTTTTTATTAGATATCCATGAATGTAGACTATGTAGAATGTACACTATCAATAAAAATGTGTTAACATCAATTTTACACTCACTGACGTGACTGTTATGCTTGAGGGTTGGTTGAGGCTAGTGGGTATAACAACCACCTTAATTTAGGATAAATGTAAGAAACAATCAAACTTCTTTATGAAACCAAATAGCTGAAACAATGTAAGCCACTATCCAAAGCACAGGCCACCTGGCAAAGTTTGAGTAGAAGCTGAACTGTGTGGCCCAAGAGGTTTCCATGGAAACTGATATAGCAAACTCAGGGGCTGGAGCATTGATTGGTGAAGTTGTGTATGTGAGGGAAGCAGCAGAAACATGCAAGGACACACACAAGCCGCAAAGAAGCCCAGACGCAGCCCCAGAAACCCTGATAGCATGATCCTGAGAAAAAAGCAAACTGAGAGTGCTGATTTAAAGAGTCGTGGAACTATAAGCAGAGAGAGACTTATTGTTTGGTTTCTGCTGTGTTCAGGGAAACAGGACTTCATACGTTCTTTGTAAATAAATAGGATTGTATCTACGAAATACCCGCTTCCATCATCAAATTCCCTCTCTAATGGAAACAATCTCTAGACTCCCCCAAATTGGCTAATTGCTGAGGTCAAAAAGAGATAATATTACTGTCTTTGATATCCAAGAGAGAGAGTCACAGTGAAAATTATTGAGAGGTCTGTCATTACTATGTTGCACACAGCCACAATTCCCAGCCCAAAATGTTACTTCACTCTTTTGGGGTTTCTGACCAACCCATCACCCAACCCGATCACTTATATTGCTGCCCATCAACATAGTATTTGAGTGCCTTCCACATAAAATCAGTAGTAATAGCAAATTACTTCTTGTAATGAGATAACCATTCCAAATCCCTGTTTTTAAAACAGACTTCAAAGAGAAACTGCTGAGTTAGAATTTATCTGCAAACTTGACACATTCAAACTGGGTTTAAACAGGATTTGGAATGGCTATCTCATTACAAGAAGTAATTTGCTCTGATCACCCATTCTCACCTCCTACTCAATGGTTGTCATTAGGCCTCAAGTACCTGGCTTTTATCCACCTATCCCATTGTTATCTACGTCCTTGGATATGTACATGTTGCCTCCTATATATGTTACCTATTTGCTGTATCATTTCTATCAACTGTATCTGAGGAAGTGAGCTGAAGCTCACGAAAGCTTATGCCTGCTGAAATTAAATTTGTTAGTCTTTCAAGTGCTACAGAACTCTCGTTGTTTCATCTTTCATAGTTCATCTGTGAACTATGGTAATTGTCTTGCTTGGTGTGGGGAAAGTGCCTGGCTCAGGACTAAAATGTTGGTGGTCCTGGACATCAGATGATTGTATTACTGTACTAGCTCCCTGGTACCTTAGTCTTGTATTTGGGTGACTTGTTCTCCTAGGGCAAGCTGAAAACCTAGGGGAGTTCAGGAGTCTTCAGGGATGGACCAGCTTTTGTTGATCACTATTACCCTTGTGGGAAGAAAGGGAAGGCTCTGATCTCTGCTTGGATGAAGGTGATGGTAAGGCCAGGAGAGTGGTATACTGAGGACATTTCCAATATCTGGTCCTAGGCCAAAGATAGGATTCAACATATGTCCTGGCTGCACGTGTAGGTTCAGAGACTGTTTGGGAGAATCCCACAATTTCCGTGGAGGTTATGAGATCAAGTACTACTGTATCACTGAGATTATGTATGTGAAGGCTGAGGTCTGGGGGATTCCAGTATTATGATTGGCAGCAGTTATGTCAGTTCATCCAGGAAGTTGACAGAATTTCTATCTTCTGGTCTGCACCCTACTGGGATTTTGTGTTCCTCTTGGTCTTTACCTCAGAGATCATGTGGATGTACTCGTATGCTTTTGTTTCTGGGATGGAAAGTCTTCTGTATCTGCAGCTGAAAGGGAACAGGACACTACTCCACCCTCCCTTCTTTTGTCTGGTGCATTCTGAGGTCTGTTTTGGCATCTGACATATGGAGTATCATCCTGGAGGTTCTGTCTGGTCTAGGGTTGGGTTGGAGGAGGCATTGAAAGATTTCTGAGTGAGGAAGGCAAGCCCAGGTGTTCCATCCAAATTAAATCATGGCTGGCATATTGAAGATGTTTTTCTCTGTCTATGTGAAATGATAGTACTGAGTTGGCTCCAGGCCTGGTTATAAAGGTCTACATTCTCTTCTGTTCTGATATCTGACTGGGAAGGGAGGAGTGGCCTCTGGGAGCCATTTATGGCTCCATGATTTCACTGGACTGATCTGGGCCAGCCCCAAGATACATCAGCTGGAAGTAGTCCCAAACTGATTGTGTCATCTGGGGATTGCTGGAGTGCTGGAGTGGAGTGGTCTAGCTTCATCTCTGCCTCTCTTGGTGCAGCCAGATGAAGGAACTGGCTACCAGGGTAATTTGTACCAAGTGAGAACTACTTCACAATGGGAGAATTCTCAGCTGGCCAGATCAAGCTGCTTTCTGGTCCCAGAGATATGCAGAAGAGGAACTGTCCTGGAACCTTGACAGAATCCTCTTAATGTGGTTTCCAGTAATTTAAGCCTAGAATTAGTGAGCATAAATATTATGGTATTTGTTTCCTATTTGGGGACTGTAAGTACATAAAAATCTGTCTTGAAGGTACTTTTATATAAAAATTATAATTATTTCGGTTCCCTTTTTGTGGTACTTCAAGAAGGTTCTCACTGCCTTTAAAAATTTGAAATGTATCCAAATGCAAAACAAAATAAAACCTATTCAGACTGTGTACGTGCACAGGCATGTGCGTGTAAAAAGAAACGGAACAAAAGTCCAGCCTTATCCCCAACACTTACATTTGCTAACACGATAGCAGATGCAAATCACATAAACATAACATTGCAGAGAAAACAAAAAAGCATTCAGTATTGCCTTGCAAGACCCCAAAATCGTCATCCATGGAGACAATCCCAAACATGCTGCCCTCTTAATGGAGTAATTCTGCTTCCTGGCCTTTCAGAATTGTTGGTAATTCAGGTTTCACCAATTTCAGTCATATCAGGACAGCGTCATCTCCCAGGGTCTTGTTTAGGGCATTGTTCTCCAGAGAAATTCATAGATGAGTGGAATTGTGGCATTAGAGGTTATCAGGCCTCCTCTCTTGATGAATCGTTTTCCAAACTACTAATTGACATGAAAGGAATGAACTAGTCTAAAGTACACCATAACTATTTCATTTAATCAGGCCAATAATATCTCACTGGTAGTGTTAGCAAATGTAGCTTGCAGATTGAACATCGGTATGTAAATGTGTCTCTCACTCATTGCTGAGAGCGGGTCAGAGAGCACTGAAACAAATGGTGTGTCACTGCTGTACTGAGGCTTGCAGCCAAATCCGCAGAGATCAGAGATCCCACTTTGCCTAGAAGAGGTTGGCAACCACCTTTTCAATGGCCTTCTCAGGGAGTGAAAGGTTTGAGTCTGGCTGATAATAGAAAAATAAAAATTGAGAGAGCTTTCTTAGCAGGGGGAGCCAAACCTTGGGTTATTTGAACTTGACTGACACGCTGCTTTCTGACAAGGGGATGATGATGGTAATTTAGCAACCAAATGGCTCTATGGTCGCGTATAAGAGTATTCAAGACAATATGTTGGTGGCGTTGGAATAATTTGTATAGTCGGGGTGCCAAAAGCCGTTGAACAAAACTGTAAACCCTGTATATAATGGAAACCGCTTCAAGCCAGGGGGTGCTGCTGTACTCCAGCACCCCTAATTCCTGCACCCCTGATATTTTGCTTTCTTTGGGAGAAGACAGATTGTGTACTGATTACACAAAGCTCTGCTGCAGAGATGGCTGAATTGCTTTTGATTATGCAGTGAAAACTGGAAAGGTGGATTTAAAAAAAATCAAAGCTGATATTGGGTGGGGCGACTTTAGCTGCACTAAAGAGATAGTACAGCATAGTCATTTTTTGGGTACACATGAATGATTTAGGGAATTGTAACCACGGAGATTTAGCAGGCTTTTAATCTCAGTGCTGTAGGCAGTGGATTAAACCACTTGTAATGGTATCTAGCAGTCCAGAAAGGGGTGTGGAAGTGTAAAGCAAGGATTAGAATAGTGTTACACTTCTGAACATCATTGCACAATATTAGATTGACATCAGCCAGACTGTTTTTAATGAGGACTGTGTACATTAATTGGTTTAACTAGAAACTAAGTTTAAACTTTGGTACATTCTTTTGGCCTCTCTTTGTAGAGAAAGGATCTAGTAACACTGAAGCCTTGCTGGTACCATTAGGTGTGACTATGGAAAGCAAGTGGGTGTGGAATCCTAAGGTTAAATGTAATTATCTTTAGGAGTACACATTGGAATAAAGAATTTAGTTAACTAGAGTAAATTGAAAAGTGAAATGAATTCTTCCTGAAAAATGTTCCCCAAAAAAGTCCCTTAATTTTTCATTGAAAAATTCTACATTTTGGTGTTTTTTTTTACCAGTTTTAAGAGAGTGGAAATTCTTTGGGGCAGAGGCTGTGTTTTTATTATGTGTTTGTACAGTGCCTAGCACAGAGGGGCCCTGGTCTATGATTTGGGTCCCTACATGTGCTACCATAATGTAAATAATAATAATAATTGCAATCATTAACACATGTCTTGCCTTCTGCTCCTTTCTTTCCTCCCTTGCTGTGGCCCTCTGCAACCCAGGTCCATCTCTCAACCTCTCAGTGAGTTCTTCGCTGCTTCCTACCAATCCTGTATTCTGACCACTTCTGTCCTTCCTTCTCCCAGCACCTTCCACACTCTTTCTGTGCTCTCTGCCAGAGTGTCCCCATCCTTGGGCGACCCTTCCCAATCAGAAAACCTCCCCCTACTGGTTTCCAACCTGAGAGAGCATGTAGGCACCGGCTGTTGCTCACAGGTTGTTCACTGTGGCAGGCCAGGCTAGGAAAGCAGGTGGCTTCTTGCAAGGACAGCTAGGACTCTGTGTAGGGGATAAAAACAAATTAACCCTGCCTCTTAGTGGCCAGAAAACTTCCTTCCTGCTGGCCCAAACTAAACTGGACAGTGTTTTAGGAGAGAGCGGTGGTGAATGGAGAGTGGGAAACACACTTTTCCATGTATGCAATAAAAGGAAACATTGTAATATACTGAGTGAAATAAAAAGCTTTCCCAATACATTACCCTGTGACTTTTTTTTCATCCTATTTCTCTGTTCCAAGTCATTTGTAGAAGACCTGTACTGATTACTAAATCCTTAGGAAACACTGAGAACGTTCATGGTAGAGTTTGGCCTGTTGACAGCTTGCTTATTTTGCTGCCAGCTGTTTGAGGCTCAAGTTTCTCAGCTAGAGCGGTGAAGAGCTGGTGCTGGGTATCAGATGAGAGGGCTGTGAGCATCATGCTGCTCCAAGTGCTACAGGCTAGGGCAGTGTTGAAAGTAGGTTGATGGGAAGCTTTCACTTCACCGGCCAATGAGGAGCGGGAGCTCTATGGAAACTCTGCTCAGCCATGTGGCAGAGAGGAAGGGAAGCTTTCACTTTGCTTTAAGCAGAGGAAGAGGAGTTCTGTTCCTCTTGCTCCTGTTTGCCTTAACTCCTGGCTGGCAAGAGTCAATGGGAGTGGCACTCTGCTTGTTGTCGAGGGCATGGGAACAAGAAAATGGCTGGGGAGTAATGTTTTGCAGATATGGGAGAAAACCACTTTGACATTTGCCATGTTTCCAATGCTGGTTGTGCAAAAGTTATGAGTCAGAACCCGCAAATTAATGAGATTGGCTTAAAAATAATGGGATTTAAAAATAATAAATTCTGAGTTATTTTTCTTTGCCTTTTTGGTTTTTGAGCCTCTACGATGCACTTGCATCATGTTTTCATGCTTTTCTGCACAACCGTAAGGGCTTGAAATCTTTTTTAAAAACTAAAGCTGAGATTCTTACATATTCATATGGCTTCAGGAGGTAGATCATTAAGAAAGACTCCATATATTAACAGGACTTGCAATAAAATCCCAAGTTGGTGACACTTCTTGTGATCTTTTCTAAGTTCTCCTTGGGCTCACTCCCATTGACTTTTTATAATCATCACCCATGAATATAACTGGATGTTGAGCTGTCCTTCTGACCTTAAAGTCTGAGTCGATGTTGAACACTTTTCATCTGGTGGCTCTCAAAGGCTTTGTCTACACTACACAGGTTTTGGTGACAAAAGTCAGCTGTTGTTGACAAGACAATGGAGGTCTATACACTGAAACGCTTCTCCTGCCAGTGTAACTCCCTTGCTATGCCGACATCATAAAACCACCTCAACAAGAGGCTTATGTTGGTGTAGTTAGGGTGACGCAGTGTTTGTGTAGACACTGTGTTCTTTACATCGGCTGTTGGCTGTCATTCTCCCCGTGGGGAACAGAGAGCCGGGCGGGTGGGGGGGGGGAAGGGGGGTTGAAGGGCAGCCTGTCAGGAGCCTGTGGGGCAGCCAAGCTCCCAGCAGAGCTAAGGGACTGGGCTCTTGGCTCCTCACACTACCCCTCTTAGGTCGGTGGAAGTGCTTCTGGTGGGGATGCGCAGCACCCACCCAAGGGAGGGTTGTGTGGACATCAGCCTCCACAGTAATTAACGCAGTGGCTGTAAGTCAACCTATGTTAGGTCGACTTATCTTTGTAGTGCAGACATAGGCAAAGAGCTTTTTTTCACTGAGGTAAGTGTTGTTATCCCATTGATGTTGGATCAGCCCCAACCAGACCCTAAGTCAGTTTTCCTTTGATTTATAAAATGTTTTAATTGGCACAGATAAAGACAAACTGGAGTGTTTTGAAACGTTCAGTAGAACGTGTTTGAAATAACAATGTTTTCAACTATATAAATCATGTTAACACAGAGAGGGGTCAGAGTCCTCTTGAAGGACCTTCCTGGCCTGTTGCAAGACTTGGCTGCTTAAGCTTTGAAACCTGTGCATTTTATGTGGCCTGTGGCATCGGTGTTAAGAGGAAATGTACGTATAGCACTAATATACCTAACAGTGAGAATAAAGTGGACTCCATCCTTTTAATGTGTCCCCAAAGTACAGGCCTTGCAAAAGATGCCATCTTACTTTCTCTTCAGTTAACCCCCCAATTAGCAGTGAGCTGTTAAAGGACTCCACAAATCTCTCCTTGTAGGAAGTGTTTATTTGCAGTCATGTGTGGTCTCTCAGCAGGCCAGTGTAAACAGTAGTGAAGAGGGCTGAAAGTGTTTTGGTTTGAGTCAAAAGAATGGTGGAAGGGTAGAGGAAGTACAAGGGCCCACATTCATCTCTGTATAACGAAATGAAGCTACTCCTTAGTAGTTGTTTTTGCTTTTTGGAGAACTGACTACACAGCCATAGATAACATCAGTGTTCTGCGCAGTTAACACTAAGCCATAGCATTGGCATTCTAGCTGATGATTAAAAATACCTGAACCTAGTCTCCACTAACATGCTCATCATTGCTAGCATGAGTGAAACTGCTAAACCATTGGTAGGAGAACTGCCTAAAATTTTTAAAGGGACACCATTAACTTGGAATCTAGTCAATGTAACAAATTAGTCGAAATCTGTATTCATTATTAAACCTGCCAATCTGTGTGGTTTTTATATTGACATTTTTGTATTTTTAAAAATGTTGTCTCCCCAGCTTCTGTGTGAAAGACCCACACAAACAGCAGAGACTGATCAACTAAGGCTGTGTCGACACTAAACTTTTTCTTTCCCCTTATATTTCTCACCTTTGGTAACCACTGGGTGTCCTAGTGTAGGCAGCTGTCAGCTGAGAGCAGATCAGGAAGACATAGTGCTTAAAACACCAGCAGCTGCCAGAAGCCTTTCAGCAATAGTGCACCCACCCCTCATACACAATACTGCTGCCACCAGCAATACTTCCTATTGTGGTGGGAAATTTTAAGAATCCAATGTAAACAAGACCTAACTGATTATACAGGAGAAACAAGCGGAACTGATTATACACAAATATACAAAACAAACAAAGGGGAAGGGGAGAGGTCCCTCTAATTTCTGTGTTGTAGCCATTTTAGGGGTTACTTGTAACAAAAGGGGATTTTTTTTAACCTGACAGAAATGATTTTTTTTAAATTTTTTTTATTTATTTATTTTTTTAAGATTATGATGTCCCTCTAGTAGGGAGCTGTTCTTCAAGGGTCAGTATGACTGGTCACTTCACACTTTGAATGACTAGGGGTTACTGAAGACTAAGAAGGGCTTTTTCTTTAGTTCACTTGATCATTGTGCAGTGTGAATTTCTCTATGTGCCCATTTTACTCTCCCGTGCAGGGCAGGAGGAGAACAGACATCTCCATATGAAGGTTATGTCTGTGTTTCCAGTGGGGACTATTTGTCTAGAGCAGGGGGAATAGGAGTTCTAGCTTTTGGGATCTATCCCTGCATCTGCCTCTGACATACTTGATGTGTGTGTGGCTTTCAGTAAGTTAGCCTTACCAGGGGTGTTCTGAGGCTAAATTAATGTTTGTTTGCTGTGATTATTTATTATATGTGTTTCAGTAGTGACTAGAGAGGCTCCATTGTGCTAAGCGCTGTAGATATATTAAGACACCATCCCTGTCCCAAAGAACTTATGGTTTAAATAGACAAGGCGGGGAAAAAGGCAGGATTTTACAGATCCATTTTACAGATGGAGGACTGAGGCACAGAGATGTTTAAGTAACTTGCCCTGGGTCACACAGGAAATCTGTTACCGAACCTGGATTTGAACCCAGATTATCTAACTCCCCAGTGCTTGATTAACAAGACCTTCCTTCCTCCTTCATGTTTTAAGATCACTGGATGACAGCTGTAGGGTTGCTGTTATTATTTATGGTGTCTTTTTCCTGAGTCTGCTGTACTTCCCAACACCTTCTCTCTCTGAAAGGAGAGATCTCAAGTGCTTTCTTTTCAGGCTGCTTTTCAGTGCCAGACTCATGTAGCTTAGTTAGTTATCAGGTAGAGAGAGGCTGACTGTGAGTGGAGCAGAGCCCTCTGAGGATTGCTTCCAGCTAATGGGAGAGTAACTCTGAAATTATCTGGAACAGCTCCCAAAATGATCTGTCCCAGTAGGAAGCAGGGTCACCTTACTTCAAGAACAAATAAACAAAGTCTATGTAATTTGTCCACTGTTTTTTGTCTGGAAGACAATTGTTTTTCCTGATGCAAAAGAAACAGGAAAGCAAAGGGAATCTTCAAGTTAGTTGGCACAGCCATTAAATGTTTTTTAAACATTTGTCATTGCAAGGCAAAATTTTTCAAAATCGTGTTTAGGAAAATTGAAACGTGTTCATCTTTGGGGTTCTTCTTCCTTTGAAAAGTGTGCAGAACTCCCATTAACATCAGTGACAGTTGGGCACATATATCAAAGGATAAATAGACCTCTTTCAGTGGATTCTTGAAAAGCAAGTCATTGCCTCTGGAGGCAGAAACAAATGCTGAAACCAGAAGCTGAATTACATGGCTGCTACTGCTTTTGTGACTGCTGTACAGTTAAGTTGCAGGTTGTCTAATTCATCAGAATGCAAGGTTGGCTGAAGGGGACCCAGACTTGGAGAGGCTCTTCTTCCAAGTGGTCAGACCCAGAATTGCTCTGGCCTGTGCTAGGTGCTAGGGCCCATTCTGTCAGAATGCACTGTTCCTGCCAAATGAAAGAGAAATGAATCTGTACTAGAACTTAAAAACCCAAATCTTTACAGATTTGAAGTCCTCCTACAGTCCCTGTTTATAACATTGAGAAAGTAGTAGGTATTTTGTGCTCAGATACTATTGTTATAAGAAGAAAAAGCAGCACATTAGTCCCTTAATTTGTACAGCAAGATTTTCAAAGGAATTTAGGTGAGTTAGGCACCCAGTTGGGTAAACACAAGAATGACATACTGGGTTAGACCAATGGTCCATCTAGCCTGGTATCCTGTCTTCTGACAGTGGCCAATGCCAGATGCTTCAAAGGGAATGAACAGAACAGAACAATTATTATATGATCCATCCCCTTTCATCCAGTCCCAGCTTCTGGCAGTCAGAGGTTTAGGGCATGGGGTTGCATCCCTGACCATCTTGGCTAATAGCCATTGATGTACCTGTCCTTCATGAACTTAGCTAATAGTTTTTTTTAACCTAGTTATAGTTTTGGTCTTTACAACACCCCTTCACAACAAGTTCCACAGGTTGACTGTGCGTTGTGTGAAATACTTCCTTTTATTTGTTTTAAACCTGCTGCCTATTAATTTCATTGGATGACCCATGGTTCTTATGTTGTTGTGAAGGGGTAAATAACACTTCCTTATTCACTTTCTATACACCATTCATGATATTATAGACCTAAGTCATATCCCCCATTAGTTGCCTCTTTTCCAACCTGAATGGTCCCAATCTTTTTAATCATTCCACGTAAGGAAGATGTTCCATACCCTTAATCACTTTTGTTGCCCTTCTCTTTATCTTGTCCATTTTTAATATATATTTTTGAGATGGGCAACCAGAACTGCATGCAGTATTCAAGATGTGAATGTACCATGGATTTGTATAGAGGCATTATGATATTTTCTGTCTTATCTATCCATCCCTTTCCTAATGGTTCCTAACATTTTTAGCTTTTTTGACTGCTTCTGCACATTGAGCAGATGTTTTCAGAGAACTATCTACAATGACTCCAAGACCTCTTTCTTGAGTGGCAATAGCTAATTTAGATCCCATCATTTTGTATGTACATTTGGGATTATGTTTTCCAATATGCATTATTTTGCATTTATCAACAATGAATTTCATCTGCCATTTTGTTGCCCAGTCACCCAATTTTGTGAGATCCCTTTGCAGTCTGCTTTGGACATAACTATCATGAGTAATTTTGTACCATCTGCAACTTTACCACCTCACTGTTTACCCCTTTTCCCAGATCGCTTATGCATATGTTGAACAGCACGGGTCCCAACAGATCCCTGGGGGACATCTCTATTTACCTCTTTCCATTCTGAAAGCTGACCATTTCTTCCTTTAACCAGTTACTGATACATGAGAGGACTCTTCCTTTTATCCCACATCCCCCTCTTGTCACAACGTGCATGTCAGAAGTACTGAGTTGCAGAGTTATTGGTAACTAAAGAGGGAGAGTTAAGGGTACATAATACTCGTTCTTGATTTTTCTCATTTCCAGCTACTTGCATGATTAACTAAGGGAGTGTAACTCCTTTAAACCATTGTAGAAATCCCTACCTACACTAATATATTGAATTTGCAGTGTGGTTTTAAAGACAAAATCTTAGATCTGGTCTACACTGCTGCTGGTGGTCAACAGGAGACACGCAATCTACGTAATGGAGATACGCAAGCTACCATCGACTTACTTACATTGGCATATTGTGGTGTCTTCACTGAGCTGTGTTGAAAAGGAGATGCCTTCTGGTCAATGCAGCCTTAGTCCTTTTGGGGTGGGCAGGGGGATGGATTAATGATGTTGACCGGAGAGCACTTCTGGGATCGTTTGAGCGGGTCTCCACAGCCCGCTCAATCGATCCCACTGCATTGATCCTTGCATCCCTGGCAGTGTAGACATACCCTTATTTATTTTTAAAGTGACTATCTTTTTTGGGGGGGGGGAGGAGGGGGAGGAAGTGACTCACTAATTTAAAAAAAATTAGTTGTTTCATTATGAAACCAATAATATATTCACCCCTCCAAAATCTGCTAAAAACAGTCTCCCGCCCCATCCATGTATTCAGAATCTGAATAACATTGAGTTATAATATCCCATGATCACAACTCCAAAACTGCACAGAAAAAAGTACAGGAGAAGAGCTAGAGGTTGACCGAAGACTGATATTTGACTCTATGGTAGCTATATATATATATATTAGATTTTTAAAGATTGAAAAGAATTTTTTTTACATTGAAAATACCATAATTTGGCCTGCAGATCTTTTATTACTGGTGGTGATGCAAAATAAGGAAGGAACCCAGCTTGACTCTCTAGTCTTAGACTAGATTCCAGATTGAGTTTGCAGGGCTGACACTGAAAAAACAAATATGTAAAATGTATTTAATTTTGTCTATATTTGATTTCTGTTGTAGAAATCATTGAGCCCAATAAACAGAGGACCCAGAAAGGTGCTTATAACACTTACTTTGTGAGACTAGGATTGCACTTTAAGCAACAGTGTGCTTACACCATGTCATCTCTGGCTTTGTGACGCACCTTTGTGTCAATGAAAAGCTTTCCTATTGTTTCTCTCCTTTGGTGTGTGCCTCCCTTTTTATATTATAGGTTGACTGTTTGATGTCGAGGAGTGAACGCCTTAATTACCATTTTCAATATGAGGTCATTTTTTTTGATCAGTGAACAGATTATGGTATTTCTCAAAAGAATCTTTTGTGTAGGTTTATTTGCCAGACCTTTTCTGTGCAGTTTGTTGTTGTAAACATTATTTAATGAAACGCAGCCTTTCAGTTTCTTCCAGTTAGCATGCAATACTTCAAAGCAATTGTTTGAAACTGGAGTAGATGTTTAGCAGATACAGGCATATAGCTTTAGGAAACACCTAACAAAAATGATTAATCCTTCTGGTGTGACTGTCTGGGCTGACCTTGGAATCTTTTTCAGTTATACTTATGTTCTCTCTCTACATCTAGGTTCTCCTTGCAGCCTCTCTCTGAATGGTTAGTCATGAAACAAGATTTAGGGTGAGTGTAGAAGTGTGTGGCCATCTCTCCTTGTCCATCTCTGAGGGAGGCCACACCCCCTCACTGTCGCATCTATAAATGCAAGATTAAAACAGGGAATTAGCTGTCTCCGAGATCCTGGCCCTGTAGGTAGGGCAGGGCAATAAGCAGATAAAGGGGCCCTGGCCTCAGGTGGGGCAGAGTTGGAGCAGTCGAAGTGGCTCGGGCCTTGGCAGGGCCGAGCGGCAAGTTGTTTATATGCTCAGGCCCTCGGGCAGAGCAGAATATCGAACAGTCTAGGTCTCTGATGCTCCGCCCTGCCTGAGGATCAAACAGTCTAGCGTCCTGGCTCTGGCAGGCGGTAGACCAAGGCAGTCCTCTTGGCCTAATGTGGAGAGGCTTCCACCCTGGGAGGGGGATTGGCAGCAGGGGTTGGGGGACACGGGCCCACCCTACCCCACTGGGTTCCAGCCCAGGGCCCTAGCAGTGGCGGAGGGTTCTGTGTCTGGATCCCTGCTGACCCAATGGCAACACGCTTACTTGTATTCAGGCAGCAATGCAGCTGGACTAAAGTCCCAGTCACTGACCCTGGGCTACTTCCTCCCCTCCCTTGGGGTGTACCTGGATCTAGGGGTCATCCTCTGTCTACCCGGGGTATACCGCCAGTGGTTGTCCCAGGAACTCCTTGGCATCCAGGGTATCTGGCAGCTCTGGTAGTTCGGGTGAGTCCTCAGCACAGCAGAGGTCCTCTTCGGGTTCCTGCTGCAGCAGTGGGTGGGAAACATCTGCCTCCCTCGGCATCCCTAGCCAAGCTGAGCTGCAAGGCCTGTCTTTCTTTTACTTCCTGTCCCAACCTTCTGCTTCTGGTGGGGTGGGTGTGGTCTTCCTAGCTCCACCCACCAGAGGGTCAGATGGTGATCTCTCCTCAGTCTCTGTGGGAGGCAATGCCCCCTCGCTACAGAGGGATTTTTTAAAAGCGTCTACATGCTTTAGATGCATAGGTCCCATTGATGGCCTGTGTTCCTAAGTCAGCTAGGTTTGAAAATCCAGCCTGTAATTCACGGAGGTCACAATCTTGAAGTTACTATATGTCTTTATTAACTTCATGTCATATTGGATGAACAGGGTTCTGATTGTCACAACTTGCATGTTAAAAGTGCTGATTTGCAAAGTTACTATCTATCAGTAATTGTAGAGAGGCAGAGTTAAGGGTACATATTCAGTCTTGATTTTCTCTTTTCCAGCTACTTGCGTGATTAACTAAGCAACCTTAACATTTTGTTAACATACAGCCAAATCCTGCCGTTCTTAAACAATTTTTGTAGTCCGTAGGAATCTTGCTTGTGTAATGACTGAGTAAAGGGATTGCAGCAGTTAGGTCAGAGGTTTTTGCGCGGGTGCATTAGAAGTGCCTAAAATAGATAAATGATTTGTAGAGTACCACAGATGTACACGTTGCTTTGCAAACACACAAATTACATGCTACCTGCCCTGAAGAGCTTAAATACTGCATGTGGCACAACGGTTCAAGTTGAAGAAGTCATGCAGACACATGAGTAGATAACATTGATTTATACATGGACAATTCTATGTCCATTGATCTACAATATATTTTACTAGTGTGATACAAAAGGGCTTAATTAAGATCCCATTTTTTAAACGTTCACTTGGAATTACTCAATTTCCAAGTTCAACTGTATATTAATGAGAATATTTTTTGGCAATCTTTACTGCAGATTTCTAAAGTTTTGCTTAGGTTTAACTATCACATTACCTCACAACTATTGCTGTAAGTGAGGAATATCTTAGCAACCTTAATTTAAAATTAACAGAGGGGTTTTTGGTTGGTGTTAGTATCTCTTTTGAAACAAACCATTTAACCTAAGACCTGTTAATGGTGCTGAAAATAAAGTCTAATAAACAAATCCCTGAACATTTTAGAATCTAAAGGCATGAGTGGGTATAGCACAACCCAAAACAACAGAATGACTTTAGGACTTTATAGCTGGAATAATTCATGGAACAGGTGAAATCCTGCTTTTTCTCTGGATACAAGTTTATAGGAATAGTGACTGGTAACAAGGATATTTAAATTTTACTTGCTTAGACAAATAAGAGAGAACCTTTAACATTGGCTGCTCATTTTGTATTTCTGCCACCTTATCTCCTAGGCATTTGATACTACAATTCAAAGTGACTTGCAAAAGCATGTCTCAGTATGGTAAATGCAATTCTTAATTCGAGTGGCTCAAATATACTAATCTTGCATTGCTCTTTTATATACAAAAGGTATGTGTTTAATGATCACCTACTTAAGAACTTTGACAGGTGCAGAATATTTTTAGGTGCATAGAACTCTTTGTGAAGAGCTGGCATTTATTTAATAGCATGTTGCAATCTGGGTTGTAATAAATTTGTATTTGTAGCAGTTTAAAAAGTGCTTCTAAAAGAAGTGGCATAAAATTACTGAAGTCGGAGGCAGCAAAGACCTAAAAAATCAGGTCATCTAGCCTATTTCATGTGCAATTTTACTCAGACATGTAAACTATATTATCACACTATTATGATGATGAGTGCCTGCATCAGGGAAGACTGTCAAAAGCAGGGCAGACACCCTAACTGGTAGTACGTTTTATAATTAGATTTCACCAACCAGTACCAAATGTGAATTCCCAAAGTACTACAATAGTCTTATGGAGTCACAGACAGTCCCCTTAGGC
This sequence comes from Emydura macquarii macquarii, assembly GCF_026122565.2. Classification (NCBI taxonomy): domain Eukaryota; kingdom Metazoa; phylum Chordata; order Testudines; family Chelidae; genus Emydura; species Emydura macquarii. The sequence goes on along the minus strand of NW_027132342.1, from coordinate 7,913,117 downwards.
ACTCCAGTCTATCTTGCAACCCGAGCAAGATGCTCTATGTTATAAATGGTCACTTACATAAAAATAATCACAAAATATTCCCGGTTACACCCAGTCCCAAAAGATCAGTCACTCACCCAGGTTGATTTGCATCCTAGATCTCACACCAAAGACACTGCTGGTAGCCAAGTCTATAGTAAACTAACTAAAGGTTTATCAGCTAATTGAAAAAGGAATGAGTTGTTGAGGGGTTAAAGCAGGTAAAAATATATGTACAGATGAGTCTCAGTCTATATTTCCAAATGGTAAGAAAAATGTAGTGATCTGCCAGTTTCCCAAAAGTCTCCCAGGGCTACCTAGAATAACTCTGGGGATCTCTGTTTTCTCATTAAGTTATTCTGCTCTGTTAGAATCCAAACAGTCCAGAGATGAAGATTTTTTCCTTATGTCCATACTTAAAGCTTCTTTTCACAGAAAAACAAGTTGACAGTTCAGCTGCCCACATGGGCTCTTTCTTTGATGTTTGAGATGTTACCGTAAAACAGAATAAAAAAAAGGGGTCTCTCTATTGAAAGTTCTTACCCTGCCGGATCTATCACCGGTGGAGCTGATTATAAAGGACCACAATGCTCAGAGTTTTGCAAAACACAGGGTGACAATTTATTAAGTGACAACATATCAAAACCACTAACGTCAAGAAGGCTAAACAGATGGGGGATGAACCCCAGGTCCCAACGACCAATAACACAACCCCTGGTTCCCCAAAAGTCTCTTATGGCTCACTATTGTTCTTCACTCAGACCGCCGAGTGTTGTTTACGGTCTGGTCACCATCTGCTTCAGTCCCAGGTCCAGCTGTCGGCGGCTTCTCTTCCTGGTCTGCAGGCTGTTATCTCTCTCTCCACGCGCCAGTCCTCAGCTCTCAAGGTACCCTCCCCACATTGCCCTCAGTTGGGCAGCAAGCCTCTAAGGGCCCTTTTATTTCCTGCGGTTCCTTCAGTCCTGAACCAATGAGAGCCTGGGGATTTTCCCGCTTCACCGTTGTGCACACGGCACTAATCTTGTGCACCCGGCACCAAACCTTTTGCACACCACCCTCTCAGGTGGTGCACACGGCACCAAGGTTATGGGTCTTCCCCCCTTTTCCGGCTGTTGCTGGGCAAACCTGCCCTGTTGGCACCTTGCCAATCATCTTTGGTGTCTGTGTCTTTGTTAGACTCCATCTTAACCAAGATGGAGTCGGGCCTAGTCTTGCCAGCAGGGGGACTATGTGAACTATTTACATAGATAAAAGCACATCACAACATTTCCCCAACAGAGAGAGGAATGCATTTAGAGTCTTTGATCTCCCAATCATCACACACAAGGACCACTTGTTTTGAAATGCGCAAGAATTAGGGCTTTCCTGTTAAAGTTCTTCATTTACATTACACCAGACTTCCTTGTAATTTGATGGGTTATTTAGTTACATGGTTATATGTAATGTAAATGTTTGTTACATCAGAACAGGTTATGGGTAAGTGAAACCATTTCATGCAGCATCCCATTAGTTTTAACATTTTATACATTTAACAGTTCCTCTGATCTATACTAATACACAAGTGAATGACCCTGGATTCCAGCAGTGAGTTTGTCTGTTCTCAGATGATGCCTTTGGCCAGAGTTGGCACTTGGCTTACCAGCGTCATACACATCTCTCCGAAGAGCTTGTATGGAAGTTTTTGAATGGATTTTTGATATTTAAATCTGTGACCTGGAATGCTAAACTGGAATGTGTCTATGTGTATGGTTAACTACAGACATTGGTGGAGGACTCTGGTTGTAATGTGTTAAGGCATGGAAATGTACACTTAAGTCACCAATACAATGTAATTCTGTCCTATAGTGACACTGGGGTGCAGGAGATAATATTTTTAAAAATCAGTTTAATTTAATCTGAGTAAAGTTATTACTTGGTGTGACTACAGGGCAGAACTAAGGTTGTTTAGGAGCCTTAACCGTGTATTTCCATATCTTAACATGTTTGAATTTCTTTTAAGTGTAACCTTAACTTTGAATATTCTGCATTTTAAATATTTGATTTTGAGACAGTTACAACATCCCTGGAAAGTTTTATTCGGGTTAGGTTACAGATACATATTGGCAACCTTAAACTCCATTTAGCATAATTTCTTAAAAGGCCTACTTTTGATTATATTTAACTCATAAATTAGTTACATATATTGGTAAATTCACAGAAAATTCATTCAGTACTCAAAGAGTAAGTGGTGTAAATTTGGTGAGGCTGTACCGTTTCCTTCATACATTTAAAAAGAGGCCCAATCCCTGCCTTAAGTGCAAAACTCAGCTGACTCTTAATGATAGAGAGACTACTGTGGTGTGCCTGCATAATAGAGATGAGCTTGAACCAAAACAGTCTATGAACACTCTTGCATTGTGGGTAGAATTATTACCTATCTAAAAGTAGGGCTGTGCCCAGATCTTTGTGCTCAGGGTGGGTGGATAGAGGTTTAGGTTTTAGATTTTATTTGTCTCCTGCCTCCCTTCCTCTTCACAGACTTTCAGCCAGCTTCTGATTCCCTCCCTCTCACACCCTAGGCTAACCCCATCATGTGAAGAAAATAGGAATTTTCTCGGTTGTGTTTACACCGGACAGTTGAGCCCTGCTTTGGTGCGCCTCATGTAGGAGCCATCTTGCCATGGGACACGTGAACATAGTAATGCTGAGACCAGTATGGAACTGCTAGGAGAGGAGTTGATTCCATAGATCATCAGAGAGAGGTTTGTGGGATGAGAGGGAACAGAAATCCATGCTTTGAAAAAGCTGCAACTAGATGCCTGATGGGAGGTTTTGTGAAGCAAGAGACAATAAATGAGTGGATCTGATTGTCTTGATACTTAGAATAACACAGTTTTCATTATGGGCCAGGTTCTTATTCCCACTGAGTAGTACCTTACTCCTTGAGTAGTTGGGGGAAATGTCTATTTGGATGTTGAAATAGGGGGAGGTTTCTGGCCGGGGAAAGGTTTTAGGGTAGCAGGTACAGCTGTGCAAATAATGGATGTTTTGTTTTACTGGCAACTCTGAAAAAGAGAAAACAAATTTGTTTCAGATCAACCCAAAAATGAAAATCTGGGGAGTTTTGTTGAATTGAAAAGTCGAAAAAATTGTTTGTGGTTGAACAAAACATTTGGTTCGATCTAAAACAAAAGGTTCAAATTTGACCTTTTCCCCCTTGTCATGACAATTGCTTACCTGGGACCCATGAAGCCCAGCCCCAGTGTGAGGCTGTGCTCATGAGGTCCAATTGGCAGAGTCCCAGAGTGGCTGATTGGCCCTTTGCTTAAGCCAACAGCAGTAACAGGAAACGGTCCAAACAGCTGGGCTTCATCCTCTGGATTGTGTGCCTTGTGATTTCTGCTCCTCCAGCTTGATTTCCTAGCATCTTGACCCTGTCTGACTCCTGGCATCTGACTTACGGTTCCTCATCTCCATTTTGTTTCTTGCCTCTGACCTCCTGGTATCCCGACCCAGTTGACTTTTGATTCCTGTCTCATGACTGCGAACCTTGGCTCCAACTACTAGTTCAGGCCGTCTGACCTGGCCATGACAGCTTGTTCAGACTACACTAACTCTGCGGGATTAGATGGACCCAGTAGCATCACCACAGCCACCAGAAGCATCAGACTCACCCAAATAGAACTCCCACTGCAGGCCCAAGTTGTGCTGTTGACCTGGGACAATCAGCAACTGCAGGAGCAAGCGAGGCAGCTCAGCGCTGAGAATACCTCTCTGCAAACATAGCCTGCAGTGCCTTGTCCTGAACAGAGTCCTGTGATACTCTTGCCCGAATGGATTGTTGGGAATCACTGATGCTTCTGGGATTTCATGAACAGTGCTGCCTTCTGTTTTCAATGTGTCTCCTAATATATGCCTCTAGCCCAGCCAAGGAGGTCTTGGTAATCAGCCTCCTGATGCTTTAGACTGGGCCTCCCCCTTGCTTGAAGGCCATAGCTTGGTGCTGTTGGATTGGGATGCCTTTCTCCATTTTTGATGACCCACACTAAGCTTGAACGGCTGACATTGCCCTGAGGGGACTCTGGCAGAAGCAAGGTACAGTGGCCTCCTATGCAGCACACTTCTGCTGCCTCGTAGCCAAAATAGAATGGAACAAAGGAGCTGTACCAAGTCCAGTGGGGCTTGCAGAACGAAATCAAAGATAAGCTTACTTGAGTAGCAACACCTATGGGCCTAGATGCCCTTGTGGACCTTACCGTCTACATAGATAGATAGTTGCAAGAACAAGGGGGGAGAAAAGAGGTTTCCTGCACCCTCTCCTACTCACATACTGTGGCCTCACTTTCTGTATCGCCCATCAAATCCAGGCAAGCTGATCTGGCTCATTACGGATTGATACCTGCAGAAAATGAATGGTGGTGTCAGCACCATCTGTGTTTCTACTATGGTGGACCTGGCCACATCATCTCGGTCTGCCCAGTACAAATGCCAAGGAGTCCAGGGAAACAAGCCAATCCAGGCGTGGTGGGAGGAACCAGCTTGGGCCTCAATAAAATACCCCATCCAGGGGCTTCTAATTTGTAGGTGTGTATCCAGCTGCACCTCCCAGGGGTCCACCAACAGATTTCTATCCAACAGGCCCTCATTGATTTGGGAGCAGTAGACAATTTTATGGATGCAGCTACAGCTCGTGCCTTATAGATTTCCCTGCTACGCAAGGCCATATATGACATGATTGAAGCTATTGATGGTTCCCCGCCATCTTAAGGTCCAGTTGTGGAAGAGACTGCAGCTTAAGGACACAGAAATAATGTGATTCAGCATGATTTATTCCCCATGTTTTCCCCTGATCCTTGGCATCTCCTGGCTGACCCAATAGAATCATATCATTTGCTGGTGAGAACAGAAGGTCTCTTTTCTGTCGGAATTCAGCTGACAGCATGGCCCAGGGCCAGTGAATGTTGCATCCAGACCTGAGAAAGCTCAAGTAGGTATAGTCCCCTGCATTGAAACACACACTGAGGGAACTATGGAATTTCCCTGAAATACCGCAACTACTCTGACATCTTTGAGAAGAAGAATGCAGAAAGTCTCCCTCCCATATCAAGACTACAATTGTTCAATAGAACTTCAGCCGGGGTGAAGATGCCATTTGGATGTATATATGCAATTTTGGAGCCTGAACTAACTGCATGTGAGATGTATCTCCAAGAGAACCTGCCCAAAGGCTTCATCTGCAAGTCTATTTCCCTAGCTGGCACCCCAGTCCTTCTCTTAAAAAAAAAAAAAAAAAAAAAAAAAGAATGATGGCAACTTCCACCTCTGTGTCGATTACTGAACCCTAAATCAGATAACAATCTGGAACCATTGCTGGCTACCCCGATCCCTGAGTTGCTGGAGTGTATGGAGACTGCCTGCATACTTACTAAACTGGATCTCTGGGGATTTTACAATCCTGTCCATATCCCAGAGGGGGATGAATGAAAGAACACTTTTTGCGTGCACTATCATCACGTTGAATATTTAGGTATGCCATTTGGCATGACTGATGCCCCAGCAATGTTCCAGCACTTCACTGATGATCTACAAGACCTTCTGAATTTGTTTATGGTGGTATACATAAATGATATATTGATGTTCTCAGACAGCCTGGACTAACACAGTACTTCACATCTGCACAATCCTGAAGAGAGACTGACAACATGGTCTTTGTGCTAAATTTGAGAAATGTGCATTTGATCAGACCTTAACTGAGTTCCTGGGTTTCATCCTTTCTGTGTAAGGAATCAAAATGGATCTATGCAAGGTCCTAGGCTGTCCACACCTGTGGAGCCCTCTGCAATGTGCATGATCAACAAAGATTTTTAGGTTTCACAAACTTTTATTGGAGGCTTATTTTGAATTTTTCAAAACAAACAGAGGCCCTCACTGCCCTACTCCTGGTTTTTTTGTTTGTTTTTTTGTTTTGTTTTTGTTTTTTTAAAACACCTAGTTCCATTGATTTGCCCAAGGCCCAGCATGCATTTGAACAGTTGAGGCTTGCCTTCACCACCACTCCAGCATGGCCCACCCAAATGTGATGCAAGTTTTCATTGTGGAAGCTGACACCTCTAGTATGGCAATCTGGGCAGTCCTGTCCCAAAGGCTTGGACTCAAGTAAATATTTCACCCCTGTGCCTACTACTCGAGGAAGCTTACTGCTGCTGAGCAAAACTGAGATCTCGGATAAGGAGTTCCTGACAGGTAAGACCATGTTTGAAGAATGGTGACACTACTTGTTAGGGTCCTGTCATCTGGTCCAAGTGTTTACTGATCATAACCTGGAGTACCTGCACAGGGCCAAGGCCCTAAACCAATGACCGCTCCACTAGGCCCTATTTTTTTCTCCTGGTTTACTTCCCACTTCTGGCAAAAGGCCCTATGTTTGTTAGTAGTCTGTGCACACCTGTCCTCTGCCTATCATCCTCAGTTGAATGGCCAAATGGAAAGAATCTACCAGATCCTTGAACAATCATTATGATGCTACATCAAACATCACCAGGATGACTGGTCTTCACTGTTATCCTATGCCAAATTTTAGTACAATGAAGCAGATCATGCAGCCATAGGCCACAGCCCCTTCTTTATCAAATATGGATACCACTCGCAGTTACCTACATCCTCCCCCAACTCATCATCTTGGACCTAGTACATTACATCCAAGAGGAGGTGAAGGGAAACCTTGAAGAGGTGAAGGAAGACAAGGATGGACAACAGGACGCCAGCTGTTCCATAGGACAAAAGATATGGCTTTCTACAGAACGCCTCCTCATAGAGAGTCTAGTTTCCAAGAGGGTATCAGTTCCTTGGCCCATACTGGAGTCAGCCACAAATCAGCCTGGTCATCTTCAATCTCCAGCTCCCTCAATTGCCTGAAGTCCATCCTTTTTTTCCATGTCTCACTTCTAAAACTATACACCGAGAACACATTTCCCCATAAAGTCCAATCACCACTCCCTGCAGTGTGAGTTCAGGGTCAGGAGGAATACACTGTTCACTAAGTCCTCGACTCTAAGATCAAGCAGGGCAAATTGTGGTGCTGGATTGATTGGGAAGATTACAGTCCTGAGAAACTTGGGAGTCATCTGAAAATGTTCACGATTCCACTTTGGTTCGGGCCTTCAATAGGAGCCACCCTGAGTTTGGCTCCTGCCTCTGACCATCTGGTATCCTGACCCAGCCTGACTTTGGTTCCTGACCTCTGGTTCTGATCTACAGTTTCTCTTGTTTCTGACCTTCCTGTATCCTGACAGTTGACTCATGTCTCTTGTCTCATAACTATGGACTCTGACTCGGACTACTAGGTCTGGCTGCCCATGATTCAACCATGACACCCCTTTTTAAAAAAATTTAAAAATAAAACTCAAGTAACTTCAAAACAAAATGTTTTGAATTGAAAATGTCAAAATGAAAAGTTTTGACTTCTTGGGATTTTTTTTTTTAACCAAAACAATTTGCCAAAATTCACAAAATGTTTTTGTTGACCTGAATCTGCATTTATTTTATTTTATTTTTTATTTATTTTATTTTTTATTTATTTATTTTTTTGCTCCAAAAAGTTTTGATCAAAAAATTTCACCCAGCTATTATTAGCAGGTTCTGTATGTGAAAGGGAGGATACCTGAAGTGGAGGAATTTGCCCATTGTGTGGTGGTTGGGTAGGTGTTCTGTGCTTTGGAGTGGGTGGTGATGGGATGTGTGTGTGTGTGTGTGTGTGTGTGTGTGTGTGTGTGTGTGTGTGTGTGTGTGGAGCAGAAGAGATCCTTTATGTTGGAGGGCAGGCTCTTCATGTGTGAGAGGGGGTTGAGGGCAGGTTGCCTTGGGGACATGTTTTAACTATGATATGTGAACGGTGTTGAACATAGTTTGTCCTTGGCTTTGCTTGTAGTTAAACTATCTAGCTGCATCAGTTGTTGACACACACAATCAACAATGTCCACTCTTCCTGTGCTGGTGAGGCTTATGTTGATTGGAAAATGAATTAAATGATAATGATAACAAGGGCTAAGAGAGTGAAAGCTGAGCAACTGAGGGAGGAAGCGACTTCTAGTCTGTTTGTTTAAAACTCTGTTTTTGTTTATCCAACTGCTTGAGGAGTAAGATTACTACTCAGAGTAAGTAAAGGTATGAAGCCTGGCTCCAGTGCACATTCCTGATGATTTTATTAATCAAATATTGTTTCTGACGCTTATTCTTTTTGTGGACCTTACCCAAAATAAGATGAAATTAGGTAGTTTAATCTTTGTTTTTTAACAGTGCAAGATTCTGTGAAGTTTTGAGGCCAAATTATTTTGTGTGTAACTTCTGTGGTATTAGATCAGAGCTGAATTTGGCCTCTGAGATATGAGAAGAGTTTATGAAAAGTCTCTACAATTCACAAAATCCATCATCATCGGTTTTTTGGTATAGAGCCTTTTTTTCATGTCCCATTTTATATGGAACTCTTTCCACCCAAGTCCCTTATGGCTTCCAGAATGTGATTGTGTCTCAATCGCTGTTTTAATAAACTTCACGGCTACAATAAAATTCCTTGGCCCTTTCACATCATCCATAAGTCCCTTACAGTCTCTGGTGTGCTTACATTAAAGATGTGCCTACAATAGTAACTGTACCTACTGTACGTAACTGGCTCTGTGCATTTTTGTAGTTCGTGAAAGATCTGCCACTTCCCCCAGCATGTGTTCCTTGCCCCCAACCAACCTGCTCCTCCCACCGTTATCCATTTCTGCACTTATACTCATTCCTGCTCTCCCCACCTCTCATTCCTGCCCCTCACATACACCTCCTCACTCTTGCTGCACCCCTACTCCTGCTTCAGACCTCACCCCTTAAAACAAAATTCCTCTCTTCACATATTCCTGCTGAAATCCTCCTGCTGCCCTCTCTTATAATAAAGGTATTTGAAACAATGAATGGTATTAAAGTAGATGGAGCACTTCTGTTCATCTGTTCTCATAGTATAAAAATGGCAGGACATTCAATGAACTTGAAAAGCAGCAAATTTAAAACTGATAAAAGGAAATATTTTTCACATAGGTGCAATTAACCAGTGGAATTTATGGCTACAAAACATCATTGAGGTCGAGAGCTTAGAAGGATTCAAGATAGGATTTGACATGTGAGTCATATCTACACTACAGACTTCTGCTGGCCCAGCAATGTCAGCCAGTTGCTGACCAACGTAGTAGTGCCGGCAAAAGGTCCTGGGTTAGATGCAGTTATACCAGGAATAGCGCAGTCTTGCCAGTATAATCTGTGTTCACACTTTGCCAGTATGGTATACCAATATTCCTATATCAGCAAAGTGCTTCTAGTGCAGTCATGGCCATAGATGGATAATGAATTATAGAATATTAGAGTTGGAAGGGACCTCAGGAGGTCATCTAGTCCAACCCCCTGCTCAAAGCAGGACTAACCTCAGCTATATCATCCCAGCCAGGGCTTTGTCAAGCCTCAGCTTAAAAACCTCTAAGGATGGAGATTCCACCACCTCCCTAGGTAACCCATTCCAGTGCTTCACCACCCTCCTAGTGAAAAACTTTTTCCTAATGTCCAACCTAGACCTCCCGCCCTGTAACTTGAGACCGTTGCTCCTTGTTCTGTCATCTGCCACCACCAAGAACAGCCTAGCCCCATCCTCCCTGGAACCCCCTTTCAGGTAGTTAAAGGCCGCTATCAAATCCCCCCTCATTCTTCTCTTTTGCAGACTAAACAAGCCCAGTTCCCTTAGCCTCTCCTCATTAAGTCCTGGGCTCCAGCCCCCTAATCATTTTTGTTGCCCTCCGCTGTACTTTCTCCAACTTGTCCACATCCTTTTTGTAGTGGGGGGCCCAAAACTGGACACAATATTCTAAATGCAGCCTCACCAATGCCGAATAGAGGGGAATAATCACTTCCTGTGACCTGCTGGCAGTGCCCTTCCTAATGCAGCCCAGTATGCTATTAGTCTTCTTGACAACCAGGGCACACTGCTGACTCATATCCAGTTTTTTATCCACTGTTACCCCCAGGTCCTTTTCTGCAGAGTTGCTGCCTAGCTCGTCGGTCCCCATCTATAGCTGTGCATGGGATTCTTTCTTCCTTCCTAAGTGGAGGACTCTGCACTTTTCTTTGTTGAACCTCATCAGATTTCTTTTGGCCCAATCCTCCAGTTTGTTTAGGTCCTTCTGTATCCTATCCCTACCTTGAGAACCTCCAGACTTTCATTAGGTAGGATTTAAACAAATGTTTGGGAAGCATATTCTTCAGGGCATAAGCCAGTCACTCGCTAATGGGGATTATAAAAGAACATTCCCTATGGATAGGCTAGTCCATAACTGCCTACTGCAGGGCTTCTTGCATCTTCATCTGAAGCATCTGGTTCTGGCCACTATCAAGACAGAATGCTAGGCTAGACGGATGAGTGCTCTGATTCAGTATGACAGTTCCTAGATTCCTAAAAATCAACACCGCCTCCCTAAATTTAAGGAAGTGGGAACCATTGGAAACAGAAGAGGAGGTCTCCTAGAGACTTTTGCTTTATGAACAGCGAGGAACATGTTGTATCTTCTAGGCATATAAATCATTATTTTAGATGGCTTCCATCTTTGTGTAGCCTGGTATTGTACATGGTAGCGTGGAGTACAGTAATGTAATAGATGCCCATTATTTTGAGACTCTGGTGAGTTCAGTACAGTTTCCCACTGAAATAAAATAGGAAAACTTCTATTGATTTCAGTGGAAGAAGGATTGGGAACCAGAATAAGGGATCTCCATAATATTGTTCCTTTCATAATCTGATTTCACAATGGCTGAATGCAGGGGGTATAAGTAAAGGTACAATGTCCTAGCTGTTGTCTTCTCTTCCAGAGCACTGAGGGTGTACGTAAGGCTGCACTGAATTACTATACATCTTAATGACTACAGTGAGAAATAAGTGTACAACATCCACTCATGGGCATTGTACATAAAACAAAGGCATTTATTATGTTCAAAAAGAACTTGCACAAAAAAAATCATACCATAATCACCTAGAAGGTTCCTTTGTCTCCTATAAGTAGCCAACATGTGCAGAACTGAAATGGAATCATGTTGTACCTGCTATGTACTGTATTACAATATACAGTACAATGCAGTATTGTCTGTTTCCAGTGAGCAAAAGAATAAAGCTGCTAAGCTTATTTAAGCTTGCCAAAACTACTTTGACGATATAATGGCTAAAATATTTGCTTTATAACTTACGTCTGTATTTTAAACAGCTAGCTCAATATATTGTATAATGTAGAGAGCTAGTTCTCCCCATGTCTGATTTTTTTAAAAAATTCTTCATTTGCAACATTTGGACTACAAAACAAAACTGCAAACAAGTGTGATTTAAAAAAAAAATCAGATCATATCTTTGAAAATTGTTAAAGAAATCTGAAAATAAAAAGTGCTTAGCACCTGCAACTTTTATTGGTTCAATCAGGCCTATTATTAGCCTCATGCATTTTAAATTAATTATTTCGCAAGCACACAGAATATGAATAATTTGTTTAGAAACCAAAGGCTACTACCTAACAGGCTTCAGAGACTTTTAGCATTTACAAACCAACAGATGCTTTTTTGTTTTCTTAGTTATGAAATACAGGATTTGAATATTATTTCTGTACTCAACAAGTAAATGCTGTAAAGTTTGAGAATTATATGTTTTGACTATGGAGGCATGACCAGTGCCTTCATAATCAGTATATGTAATAAGTGATTACTGAACTTTTTTTTAATAGATACATGAAGGAGTCTTGAGAACTAAAATGTAGAAAAATTGCATGTATTGTATGGACAAATTGGAACTTAGTCCAGGTTATGTCTGGTGTTGTAAGATGTTTTGCAAGAGAGAAAGTGGTCAGTGGTTAAAGCGCTGGAATGAGATTCAGTGGATCTGAGTTCATTTCCCAGTTCTGCTACGGACTTCTGTGTCACCTTGAGCAGGTCACTTAATCTTTCCATGCCTCAATGTCCCATCTGTAAAATGGGAGAGAGAACACTTTTTTTCCTACCCTGTAGCTCTCTGGTCTGTTTAGACCCTACGCCCTTCGTGACAAAGGACCGTCTTCCTGTGCAGAGTCTGTATAGTATTTACAGGCCCCTGATCATGGGTGGGACCTCTTGACAATACAAATAATCATTAAAAAAAGTGGCTGAGGTTTGGGATAGAAATCAGTTAAGTGGACATATGGGACAGACAAGTTGGCAAAAAATACCACTTGCTCAAATAATGGCATTTAAAAATTCATTAAAACTTCCCACATTGTTTATTTAATTGGAAATAAAAGATTTTAGTTCTTGCCGTCTCAGAACACCAGTCCAGGCTCATGGTGAAAGCCCACTGCCACACCTATGGGAAGCTCGATTGTTGTGAGAGTGGAAATGTGGGGTTGGTTCCTGTGGAGTTCCTGTTCCTATTAACCCCCCTTTACTTCACTCTTCATAAGAGTCCCATCACACCCCCATCTGGAAGAGTCATGGTCTGAGTCACCCTTGCCTACGCTCTGTGCACATTTGCCAGTAAAAAGTGGGTGTAAAACATAACTATTCTCATTTGCTAGCGTTTTACACTTACTTTGTGTGGGTCTACACAAGGTGGGGGCAATGGTGAATCATGTCTCTGCGTTTCTGTGGTAGAACAACAGAGTAGGGCTTTTTTGTTAAGAGCCAGGAGGCATGGACCAGAATTAGATTGGTGAACATTGCGCCTCCTCCCTATGTATTTTCCCTTTATTTTTCCAAGTATCTAGAAGATTCACACTGTAATGCCTTATCTCCTTTCATGGATTCTGTACCATCTATTTTAGGTGCTTTTACATGTCTCCCATTACCATACGATCTTTGCACCTCAAAATCTTCAATGTGTTTATCCTCACAACACTCCTGTGAGCGAGGGAAATGCTATTTTCCCCATTGTACGAATGGGGAACCGAGGCCCTGAAGAGCTTACAATATAAGTAGGCAAGACAGACAGAGTGGGAGAAAAGAAGTATTAATAGTATTATTATATCCACTTTATAGATGGAGAGAGACTAAGTGGCTTGCCTCAGGTCACACAGGAAATCTGTGATAGAGAAGAGCTTGAACCTAGCTAGCACCTTAATCACTGGACCATCCATTCTCTCCTTTCCCAGTTTGTGGAGATTGCGGCACTTACATCAGTGACTAGATTAGCTAGTGCCCAAGGATCTTCATTGCGCGGGAATGGGCTTCCTAGACTGGAAGAGCTAAAAGAGATTTCAGTTTGAGAAATCACTATATTAAAAATAGTTTGAATTATATTTAAATAGAGAGAACAGCCAGCCTGCCTATCATGTGCTGTACAGTATCAAACTAAAACTGTATTAAATTGGGTATTCAGCTGCGAGAACGAAGAGTATTGCATGTGTAATTCAGAAAGTGTTGTGTATGTCGTTTGAAGGCCAATCAATCCCTGGTGCAAATCCATTTACGTTTGGGACGATTATGGTCCCTAATTACAGTAATACAACTTTATGGCATTTATCTTTATGCCTTAACAGAACACACAAAAGAAAGTGACTAGTATTAATTAAAGTTTACTTTCTATTATGTTTCAATGCCTTGATTGTGAGAAGTGCTGAGCACCCTCCACTCTCATTGAGAAAATGGCTGTTGGAGGTGCTCAGCATCTCGTAGGAAGTATTCAGCATCCTGCAGGATCTAGCCCTTGGCTGCGTGTGTTATTTTGCTGCAATGATGTGGCTCTGTAGTGGAGAAGGTAGCATTCTCTCTCTTTCTAGCTAAGGCTGCAGTTGGGGTCTTATTAGAAGACCCTCCTTGTAAATCATATCCCAATCCTCTCATGCTGAAGGATGCTAGTGGTGCTAGTTCTGAAAACCATTTAGAAAATTGGTGGATTAATTTTGAGACTAAAATCTTTAGAAATAGTTTCTTTAAACATTTTTGAAAATACTCTGTTTCTGGTCTCCCATTCTAAATTCACTTTGACCGCACAAAATTTGAAGCATAGGTGGATTTGGACATTGGCTCCTACAAGTAATTTCAAAGGGCAGAGATAGTAGAAGGTTTATAGAATAAAACGTTTTAAAGATCTTGGCCCCTTTTATCTGTCAGTGAACAGAGGCGTCAAGTGATGGTTCCATGCTAGAGCAGATGATACTCTGCCTGTAAGTTCCTGGGGGCTTTCTGCACTGCAGTTGGGAAATAGCCTCCCAGCCCAGGTAGACAAACTTGTGCCAGCAGGGCAAGAGCTAGCACACTAAAAATAGCATTGTGGATGTTGCAGCACCGGTGGAGACTTGGGCTAGCCAACCAAGCACAGACCCAGGGGGTAGGGTGGGCTTGAGCTCGGCTGGCTAGCCTGAGCCTCTGCTAGGCCTGAACATCCACACCATTCTTTTTAGCGCGCTAGCTTACGCCTCGCTAGGATGAGTCTGACCATGCCTTTAGCTCTGTATGGGATGTTTCAAGGAACTTGGAGCAGGAATTTGCTCCCTCAGGCATCTGCCCTTATTGGTTTCCAGTGTGATTTTATTTATTTATTTTCATACATTTAACCAACATAGCTATTCTAGGAACACTTTAAGTGTGGTCCAGACCCTACTTTCAGAATTGCCTATTGAACACTAGCTACTGATTTCTATAGTTATTACTCTTAGTTGTTTTTTACTTTTGGGAGCAAAGGCAAGTCTGAGCAGCCTGCTTTTGTTCCCTAGGTCACTGAACTTGTATTATTTGTATTGCACAGCACTTAAGAGCCCTCGTCAATGACCACGACCCAATGACGCTAGATGTTGTACAAACATAGAACAAAAGACACTCTGCCCCAAAGAGTATAAGAGAAGATGAAACAGGTGGAGACGAAAGGAGGGTACAAGGAAGCATTGAGACCACATTGGGCAGTGTGATAAGCTGTGATCTCTGCACGCCGGCAGCCTGGTGGTGGAAAATTCATGTGCATGTTAAGAGATTGCTCCTGTTCCCATTGTGGCCAATGGCAAAGCCCTGGTTGACTTGAATGGGAATAGAATCAAACCCTTAATTTGAATGAACTAGATATTTATGCTTGTCAGGAATCAGGATCAGATTTTAATCGATAGATATCAGTAAATGTCATTTTCAGCTGATGCACTGAAAGCAACGGAAAAAAATATCCATGGGCAACAGCTGGTGGGAATGCTGTCCCCTGTCCCTCGCCTGTGCCTGCAGGAATCTGGTGTCACCTGCCCTGCAGCAGCACACACAGCCTGTCATGGCCCCGCTGGACTGCAGAGGGCTCCCTGTTCTGCCCTGGGGCCGGGGACACCTAATCTCTGCAGGCACAAGGTGTGGGGGAGGCTCACCAGCTCACCAGCCAGCCATGTGGGAGCTCATCTCCAGGGCAGGAACTGTTCAGCAGCACCCCACGGCTGGGAGTTCATCATCCTTGCTGCAGATCTCTGCACTGCTTGGCCAGGATTGCAGCCTCTCTGTACCTCGTGCCCTGGTTTTCGGGCCCCTCAGCCTTGCAGGGAGCCCCGCCTCTGTCAGTGCTGCTGTAACCCTAACCCCGACTCTTCCCCCACGTTCCTCTAATTTCCAACAACTAAAAAACACAAACTGTTTAAAATCTTAATAATAAAAACCCTTAAAGATAAAAATAGACTATAAAAATACTATTAATCAAAATGAGAAAAAAATACAAATTGAATTCTGTCAAGCCAACAGATATTGCTTTTTCTGATGCCTTTTCCCAGAAAAGCTTATAGAACTACTATCAACGACTGATAGGGTAGCAGAGTTTACTTAAATAGGATTTTCCTGTGTAATTGTTTTAATGAACTGATTTATTTACAATAGACTTCCTGCAGGCAAACTGAATTTGTTTATAAAAATAGTACTAAGTTAATGGCTTTTCTATTAAATGGATTTATAGTCATTTTAAAACTTGTTTATTTCACTTGTAAAATGTGATGAGAACCATTTTGTGTTTCAAGTAAACATATGAACTCACATTGGCATACAAAAATGTGTTCTTGTTGTCTGTGACCAAAGATTCAGACCTATATTTCACACAGATCTACTTAAAAGGGAAAAACGGAAATGATAAAATATAAAACTAAAGTATTAAGAGAAAAAAATCAGGAAACCTTAACAGTGTAATGAGCCTGCTTCTGCAGTCATTTAATTCAATAGGAGTGTAGCTTGCCAATGTACCATTAGATCAGGTTCAATAACAGGTTATATGCCTTTAAAGACTATATTGTCTTGGTGGCACCAATTTATGTATCACTGTCAATCAGTCTAGCAGCTAAGCCAAATTAATATCTATGCGTCTTATGTGTAGAACAGGTGCCATATAGAATAGTTATTACAAGTGCCACCTTGAGAGGGAATGTTGTCTAATGGCTAGAGCAATCAATTGAGAGTTAGGATCACTGAGTTCTAATTCTGATACTGCCACCGGCATGTTGTGTAGAATTGGGCAACTCATAGAAGATATGGTTAATTGATAAAGGGAAGATAATAGTTAGCTACTTCATAGGGGTGCTGTGATTTCCAGTTCACGAATGTTTATAAAGTGCTTTGAGATCCTCAGTTTGTTATTAATTACTTGTATTACTAGAGCCTAGGAGCTTCAGTCATGGACCAGGGCCCTGTTGTGGTAGGTGCTGTACAAACAGAACAAAAAGACAGTCTCTGCACCAAAGAACTTACAATCCAAGTATAAGGCAAGAGACAACTGATTGATACAAATAGGGGAGTGCAAGAAAAGAATATACAAGAGATAATATTGGTCAGCATGGTAGGCAGTGGTCTAAGCACATCAGCAGCCTAACTGTTGTGAAGAGGCACTATGTCAGGTGGCCAAACTTACTGACACCACCCCCCCGAGACCTCCTCCCCTACTGGACAAAATCCTCTAGCCCTACCACCCTAGTGCAAGGCAGAAGCTCTTAGCTCCCCACCCTAGTCTGGCAGGCGGAGAATGGGGAGTGCACTTTAACTGTAAAAGAAGCCACCATTTGGCCACTCCTGCACTATACCAAGGCACAGAAATATTATTGCTTTTTAAAAGACCATATTTATTTTGAAAATTGGAAGTTTTAATTATGACTTTAAAAAAAAAAAAGAAGTATTTTACAAGTGCCTCCTGCCAATAAAGATAAATGCCATTTTGTGTCTTTTCTGACAGAATCATTCACTTTCTCTTCACAGATCTGTGTTCCCCACCACGATGTACAAGGCAATATGTTATGGTGGTTAATAGATAACATTAAATTCTGCTTAATTTTGGACAAATAACGTAGTATCTTTTGTGTGGCACCTCCATTCATATGCTGTCACTGTGATCATAGACTGTGTGTGTCCTCCACTGCCTCTAGTGGTTGAATTGTCAGACCTGCTCAAGTGTAGTTGTCATTTGGCCTTCAAGTAGGTGTGGCCCGCAGAACATGAGAACTTTAATATTGCTCCATAAGCATGAAATAATTACATGTGAAGTGTTACGTTTATATTTGTAAAGGACTGCCCATAATCTGTCCAACATTTTTTGCCGATAAATTTACAGGGTGGTGATGTTTCACCATCACTTCCCCCTGGGAGCATTTGGAAGAAGTATTGGGCACCAACAAGTCACCAAAGAACTTGTAAGTGGAGCCTCCTAGGGGAACTCCTGCACCGGCAAGGAGCCCCATTGCGACTGGTGACTTTAAAGGGGCCCTGTGTGGAGGTAGAGATTTGCTTGCATGGAGCAGCTTGCAGGACTGTGGCTAAAGTTAGCAAGTAGTACTTTAAATGTAGTGCTTTAAATCCCTTTCTTCTTTTGTTTGTGAGTTAAACTTAGGTGCCTCACCCTTCCTCTTCAAGGCCTAATCCAGAGCCCATTGAAGTCGGTGGGAATCTTTCTACTGATTTCTGTGGGCTTTGGATCAGGCCTCAGAAGCTTGGCTATGAGAATCTGATCGCTGCCCAGAGGCAAACTGTTTATTATTCAGGACTAACAAACTTTCCAAATGAAAGTTAAGAATTTTACACATAATATCAATATGCATATTGTAAAGAAAGGGACTATAATCAGATTTAAATGATGTGGGATCGGAAATGGCTACTTTGAATTGGTGCTACAAAAGAAATCCACTTATGCAAGGGGAGAGCACAGATACATTTCTTCGTTCTGCTGACGTAATCCAGTTGGTGGCCTTTTATTTTTTCCCCCATGTTATTGACTGGAAATGTGTGAACCACCCTTTTCCTTAAGTATTATGGATTTGTCTACACAAACATACATATGTAAACAGTCAAAATAACAATATTAAATATGTTTGTTCTTCTAGATTAGTGGATGACAGATGTGTGGTTCAGCCAGAGGCAGGTGACCTTGCCAACCCTCCCAAGAAGTTCAGAGGTAAGTGGCTGAGAGTGGTTTTTATTTCACACACTGGGGCTACAGCTGGATCTGTAGTTTATGAAACTGATCCATATTCCAGTCGCTTGGGCAAAGATTTGCATTACAATACAAAAGAAATATCCAAATTTGCTGGTGCTTTAGGATTGGGCTACTGACATTTCAAGCTGCAATACAAATGAAAACTTAATGTACAATATAAGAAGGTAAAGAACATTAAGAACTGTTGGAAAATATGGGGCGAGGGGTTAATTTTCATTTAAACTGAGGCCCATTTACACTAATCTGGCAGTGTAATGTCCACACTCGTTCTGAGACCCCTTTTGCTTCTGAAGTGCTGCAAAAGCCTCTATTGTAAATGGGAAGCAGGCACAAGATGTTCAGAACTACCAGAGCTGGCTGGTTCTTTTTCTTTTAATATGAGACGATAATTTTTTAATACATTTTTTGCAAACATTTCCCTCCATTTTTTTGTCCAGTTCTAGGTAGAACTTTCTTTCATTTCTCCACTTCTCTGAACATGTGCCTACGGATTAAATGAATGTTTTGGGGATTATTTTTTTTTCTTGTGCTGAAAAGATGATGTAGTGGCAAAATGCAATTTCTATTTATTTAAGAACATTTATTTAAAAATACATACTTTAAATCAGTGTTTCTCAACCCTTTAAGTAGCAAGTGCCCCCTAACTTCTGAAAATTTTAATCTGTACCCCAACACTCAATTTTCCACAGGATTTTATATTTACAGACTAATGTGAGCCATATGTTGGAAGAAGGGCTGAGTATATATGGCCGTGATATGACAGATGTCAGATCTAGTGTGGGTAGGGTTACCACCTTTACATCAGGGGTGCGCAATTCAAATATGTACCTGGACTAGAGGTGATGGTTGCCAAAGCTAGGAGGCTTTGAGCGGCATGCCAGTGCTGGGGAATATAAAGCGCCATGCCAAATTTTTTGCCATAGATTTCAGAGGAGGAAAGGGTGAGAGAGAGAGAGAGACAGGGAAGGGGGGCGAGAGAGAGAGAGAGACAGGAAAAGAGAGTACCTGGTGAAATCTGGGGCTGTCATAATTGTCAATTTCACTGATCAGTTAGAGCAGTGAAATTGACAAGTTTTCTGGGCACTGGGCTTTGAGTCAGGGAGGGGGGCTGCCACCCAATCCGAGCTGGGGCGGAGGAGGTTTCCGTGCTGGCTGGGACCCAGGGATGTGGGCAGGCAGGTGCTGCCCATTTTCAAGCTGGAGCGCCGGAGGCTGTCGGGCACCGGAGGCTCTCATGTGCCTTCCCCAAAAGTCGGTTCCTGTCGCCTGCCTCCCAGCTGGGACCGGGTGGGAAGCAGGTGGCTGCAGCCCAGCTTCCTGGGACTGTGGCAGCTGCTGCCTGCCTCCCATCTGGGGGCTGTGATGGGGTGAAGTGACTGGGCTGCTGCTGCCCACCTGCCCTTCACTCTGTTTTTTCCCGGGTACCCCCTGCCTGTGTCTCGCGTATCCCTAGAAACTATGCTTTAAATGCAGCTCTAAATTCTGTGGGCATGTGGACAGAGGGAAATAGAACCTTTTTCAGGTGTTGTCCACATTTGAAATTACCCTGGATTTCAGTCATTGATGTAACTGCACCAAAGTAAACCCAAATTTCCCTGATACAGAATCCTTTTGAAATCAATAGTAGATGCTGTTAAGAGGGGAGTGCTTTCTGGAGGCTATAGAATAGACCTTTATACCCCTGCTCTCCTCCAAGCCCCCCAAGCCAAGCTCCTGTTCCCTTTCCCTTTTTCCTGCCCCCTCCTCCTCTCCAATCATCCTCCCCCTCCCCCCCGTTTTTGTCCCCATCCTCTTTTCCTCCCCTTACTGGCTCTTGTGAACAACTAGTTCTTCCTACTCCCTTCGGACTACGTTCCCTTCTCCCTATCCCCATGTGTGGCTCCTGCAACGCCCCCTCCCTTCATTCCTCACCTTCTGCATTCTAAGTCTGCTTCTTCTTTCTCCCTGCTGCCTGGGCCCAGGGGGGGAGCACTGAAAGCACAGGATAGAGCCTCTTGCTCCTGGTTCCAGGGAAAGTCTTGCTCAGCCCCTGCATCCTTAGGATGGAGCATGCTCAGTCACTATGCAGGGATGGTGCAAATGGAGCCTGGTCAGCACTAGGGCTGTGAGTATGTTGCTCAGTGAAAACAGAATGTAGCAACCGAGTTCTTAAATCTCTGCTGAGCATGTGCAACAATTTGTTTTTCCTTAATCTCCTTCTCAGAATTGACTGAACCAATTTAACTGCAACTTAAAATACATACATAAATTGACCTTAGGCAGGCACATGGCCTGAAAAACTTAAGCCTGAGTGGTTAGTTTGGCAAAGTTATAAGCAACTGATAATAGGGTCTAATAATGTGAAGTGTCAGGCAACTTTAACTTTAAGTATTGCTCCCTGTACTGGCTATACTGTTTTCACTGTTGGCTGAAGTAGGGATGGATTCGTAGGAGCCAAGGAAGCATGAGAGAGACATGTTTCTAACAGTGCACTTACTCTCAGAGAAGTGGCTCTGAAAAAGGTATCATGGGGGGGGCCCAGTGTTGTTGTTTTTTGGTGGTGCCTTATCAAATTGGCCCAATTTGCAAATAAGAAGTTGTGTTTTTTCTCTCTGCCAGTACAGCATCTCTCCTAGAGAGTTCACCCAGTTCAAAACTGGGTACTGAGCTGCAGGCCTGAGTTGAAAGCGTGTCCCAAAATAGTATATGGTGTCATTTGTGTGTGGGTGTTTACTTTCTCTTTTAGGGTGGGTGGCGGCTGCCTTATGTTCTGTTTCATATCATCTGGAATTGAGTATTGTTCAGTTAAACAAAGCTGTGGTTGCCTTTAATTTTGGGTCTATTTAAAGACACCATGGGCCAAATTCTGCTCTTGGTCACGCTGGTGTAAAAATGGAGTAACTCCAGTGGTGTCTGTGGAGTTACCCTAGGCTTACACCAGCATGAGTGAGAGCACAATTTGGTCCCACAGGTGTTTCCTGTAGTCTGTTGCCTACTCAAACGAGCTTTTAGTATCTTGTGGTTGAATTTTGCTTGATCTTGTCAGGTGCAGTGTGCTCTCATTGCCTATTGAAGTGAATGTGTATTGAGGGCACTCAGCACCTTGATTGAGGTACTCAGTACCTTACAGGATTAGCCTCCTGGTGGTTATGAAAGGTGCTGGGCTGCCAGCCAAAAGTCCTCTGTTTGTCCACAGAACAGGTACAACATGGGCAGAAGACGTGCAAGCTTTCTGAAACTGCAACCTCAAACACTATTTTTAGTTTGACCACATGTTAAATTAACTATCTCCATTGAGAAATACTTTTAGCTTCCAATAGACCACAACAGGTCACAATATGCAATAAGTTCCAGAGGGGTAGCCGTGTTAGTCTGTATACAGCAAAAACAAGGAGAGTCTGTAGCACCTTAGCGACTGACAGATTTTTGTGGGCATAAGCTTTTGTGGGCTGCAACCCACTTCGTCAGATGCATGAAGTGGAAACCACAATATGCAATAAACCACAATTAAAAACACTTGCAGGACTGAGGATCAGAAGGTCCTTCACTGGTGTCGTAGAATCGTAGGATTTTAGGGCTGGAAGGTGCCAAGAGAAGTCAAATTCAGCCCCCTGTGCCAAGTAAACCTAGACCATCCCTGACAGGTGTTTGTCCAACCTGTTCTTAAAAACCTCCAGTGATGGGGATTCCACAACCTTCCTTGGAAGCCTATTTCAGAATGTAACTATCCTTATAGTTAGTAAGTTTTTCCCTAATATCTAACATAAATCTCCTTTGCTGCAGATTAAGCCTTCTTGTCCTTCTTCTTGTCCTTCCTTCTGTGGAGAACAATTAATCACTGTCCTCTTTATAACAGCCCGTAATGTATTTGATGGTCCTCCCTCAACCTTTGTGTCTCAAGACTAAACATGACCAGATTTTTTTTACTCATAGTTTCCTCATAGTTCAGATTTTGTAAACCGTATCATTTTTGTTGCTCTCCTCTGGACTCTCTCCGGTTTGTTCACATGTTTCGTAAAGTATGGTGCCCAAAATTGGATGCAGTACTCCAGCGGAGGCCTCACTAGCGCCAAGTAGAGTGGGACAATTACCTCCCATGTCTCACATATAGCCTCAGACTTCAAGGTCAGAAGGGACCAACATGATTATCTAGTCTGATCTCCTGCACAACGCAGGCCACAGAACCTCACCCACCCACTCCTGTAATAAATCTCTAACCTATGAGTGAGTTATTGAAGTCCTGAAATCATGGTTTAAGGATATGACAGTCCTGTTAATACAGTCCAGAATGTATGTCTTTTTTGCAACTGCATCACATTGTTGACTCGTACGCAGTTTGTGATCCACTATAACCCCCAGATCCTTTTCAGCAGTACTACCACTGAGCCAGCTTCTCCCCATTTTGTATTTGCGCATTTGATTTTTCCTTCCTATGTGTAATATTTTGCACTTGTCTTTATTGCATTTCATCTTGCTGATTTCAGACCAAATTTCTAACTTGTAAAAGTTGTTTTGAATCCTGATCCTGTCTTCCAAAGTGCTTGCCTGCATAAATACTTAAATTTACTTGAATTTTCTGTTGGTTTGCATCCCCTTCCCCATGAGACATTTAAAATACGTGCAAGCATTTATGAGTACAAAAAAGCTCCCCTCCCCCCCCCCCCCCCCCCCCCCCGGGCTTTTTCCACCATTATTTTGATATATTTAATTTGTTTGATTTCTTTTATTCACAATATGTTTTTTCTTTCTGCTCACTCTCTTCCTTCCATTAGAGTCCCTCCTGTCTACCGTGATTCTCCTTTCCTGTCCAGCTCTTCCCCTTTTCCTTTCTCACTCCATCCTACTCTTTCCTTTATCTCTCCCTCCACCATTCTCCTCTTCGCCCTCTTCTCCTTCACCATTTCCACTTTGTCCCTCAGTTTCCCTTTGCCCTCATTCTCCATCGTTTTCTCCATTCTCCTCCTCCTCCTCCAGTCTCCCCCTTTCCTCATGTCTCTTAATTGCCACCATTTTCTCCTCAAAAGTCTCTCACTGCTTCCTCCCTCAATTTAACTGTTTTGGCCCTCCTCTGCTACATCCTTTTCCTCCCTTTTCCTTTCCGTCTTCAGAACCGGAAGTTTTTTAAGCAATATGATTTAAATATCCCTTCTCTTCCCAATTACTCAACCTAGCCTCTTGTCTCATGTAATGTCATATGATGATTTCACTAGTTCTCCATGCACTATAGAGTCTTCCATGGCTGAATTTCTCATGATAAAAAGGGAAGGGAAAAAAACTATTTGTTTAAAACAAACACTTTTCAGACCTTATTTATAATCATACAGAAGCATAAAAAGGTATGAGCTGTTTCTTTTTCCTTTCTGGATCTCCTTTTGTAATGGCTGGGTGAGCAGGAAACCTGCATACTTGCTCGATCAGATAACATTGTCTGCTGTATTGAGCTTCTGGGCTGTTGAATTTTGTGCCCCCTCTCAGAAGTTTCATGTGCTAGCAGGTTGATATTGGTTGCATCCTGTGAGGACTCTCCTGTATTTGCCGGGAAATGGACTCAGCATTATAAGTGGGTGTTTTCTAACTCTTGACTTCTACGATTAACACATGATTATTTCTTGTTTAAATAAAACCAGTCGTGGTATTTAAATATAAAAATACTGTGGCTACCTATCAATCCTAAAACTTCTTTACCTCTCCTCACTTTCTAACAGGCACCTTCAGATGACTAATCTCTCCCAAGTATCCTTGCATCTGTTTTCTAAAAGGCCTCCTAAAGTATATTTTGACAATTCAAAGAATAACCCATTGTTTCAGGAGAATTGTAGAAGATGGTTAGATATATGGTAATCCTAGATGTAAAGATGACCTGCAAAGGAAAAGAAAAAAGTCTTACACTCCAAAAAGGGCACACGTGTATATTTAGAGAAGTTCCCTGCTTGTTTTTTACTTTAGAAATTCCAATTATGTCTAGGCTGGAAGATTTCATGATGGCAGGAAAACTAGTGAAATGGCGACATCACAAGAGTGAAAAAAGTGAAAGTTGAGTAGTTGAAATGTGTTGTGTATTTTGTGTCTTGCCTGGGTTACCGTAGCAACAGAGCGTAGTTTGTTGCCATAACAATAGAGTTAGACTCTTCCGGGATAGCTCAGCTAGTCCTGGCCGATTTTAGTGTTAAGTCAATAAAGCTGCTCCCTGTATTGCATCTCTCTGTGTTCCTGTGTTGGTTTCTCTCTCTGAATACAAACAATTAAAAAGGATTCAACATAACAGAAGTGGTGATGGAGGATGGGATTGACTTGTACTGCACCAGCAAAAAACGTAAAAGTCAATGTAACAAAAAAAAAAAAAAAAAAAAACCTTTTTGCTGTTTTGGGGGCTGGGCTGTTTACACTGACAGTTCAAACTGAAATTAAAACACTGTCTGCTTTGTTCTGAGGAAAATGAAGCAGACAGACTGGGAACGGAGAAGAAACAAAAGCAATGCAAGTGAATGGATATCACCAGCAGTTGTGTGTGAACGACCCCAACACACATCAATAAAAGACGCTAAAAGACAAGAAAAAGAAAGGGGGTGGGTGGGAAGAGGGACAGCAATGGCTACACTGAGAACTTCTGATGCCACTCTAGAGAAATGGAACTCATATACTGAGCATTTTCAGCTTTTTGTTATAGCAAATGAAATTACAGATGCAAAGAAGGTGCCCATTTTCTTGTTGTAGGAGCTAAAACTTATACTTTATTGCGCAGCTTAGTGCACCTTGATAAGCTGGAGACAAAATCTTTGTGACACTGAAAATCCAGGAGCCACATTTTTCTCCATAACCGCTGGTAATTGTGGAGAGATTTTGGTTCCACAAAAGGAATCAGGAAAGGGGTGAAACAATTGTGCAGTTTGTAGCAGCTCTGAAGAAGCTTGCTGAGCACTGTGAATTTAATGATGTGTAAAGTGACACCCTACGTGATAGGTTAGTGTGTGATCTGCACAATGAAGCAATACAGAAGTGCCTATTGACAGAGGCCCAGCTTACCTGGCAGAAGGGCATTGAAATTACAATCTCTCTGGAGCTGGCCGCAAAGGAAGCCCAACAGTTCAGTGCATCAACCACAGTGCATAAGGTGTCACAAGAACCTACCCACAAGACAATGGAGAGCCGGGAATATTACCACTGTGGAAATCCGGGTCACCATGCATCAGAATGCTGGTGAAAAGACCTAATGTGTCGACAGTGTGGCAAAAAGGGACACATTAAACGTTCCTGCAAACAAAAGAAAGAAGAGTCAAACAGAACAAGCAAACCAGAGGGAAAAAAGCCTGCTGTCTGGCAGACCAAAATGGAAAATCTGCACGTGGTAGAGCAGACTCAGGATGATCAAAGTGACACCCAGTCAGAAGAAGTAGTGCCACTCCACGTCTTGTCCATGGCAGTTAGCTCACGTGAATATTGGGTAACCCTGCTGTTGGGAGGTAATCCTGTATGCATGGAACTGGACACCGGCACAGCAGTTTCGCTGGTCTCCGACACTGTGTATAAGGAGAAGCTAAAGCATCTCCCGCTTAAGCCGACAAAAATTGCTGTGAAGAGGTACACTGGAGAAGCTGTACCCATGTTGGGCACTACTGATGTTAAGGTGGAGCTCAATGGACAGACTGTTAAATTGCCACTGTTTGTGGTGGAAGGCAATTACCCAGCCTTAATGGGAAGGTCACGGCTTAGGAAGATCCAGCTGAACTGGGCAGAAGTGCACAGGATGGCTAAAGAAGAAACAGATCTGACAGCTGTATTAAAGAAACATGCTGCTGTTTTTGGAGAGGACCTGGGAAGTATGAAGGGAATCACTGTGAAATTGAACATTAAGCCTGACAGCCAACCAAAATATCTGAAAGCCAGGACTGTGCCATATGCCATCAGGCCAAAGGTTGAAGTGGACCTGGAGCACCTGGTGAAAAATGGAGTCCTAGTACCAGTTACCCACAGGCAACCCCAATTGTTCCAGTATTGAAGAAAGATGGCTCCATTCAGATTTGTGGAGATTTTAAGGTCACTGTTAACTTGATATTGTATGCAGAGCCATACTCTGTTCCCTGCATCGATGACATCTTCGCTGGCTTAGCTGGTGGACAAAAGTTCAGCAAGATTGATCTGAGTCAGGGGTATTTACAGATGCACGTTGATGAGAAGTCCCAAGAACTGTTGACTATCGTGACACAAAGGGCTTTACTGATACTGTTGCTTGTCTTTCGGAATAATGTCTGCTCCAGCTTTGTTCCAGAGGACCATGGACCAGATCTTGAGTGGCTTGCCAGGAGTCCAGTGCTATCTTGACAACATCCTGGTCACTGGCAAAAATGAGGAGAATCACCTTAAGAACTTGGAGGCTGCCCTACAAATACTGGAAGAGTATGGCCTATGAGTCCGCAAAGACAAATGCGAATTCTTCCAGTCATCTGTTGAATATTTGAGACATATCATAGATGCTACTGGCCTTTGTAAGGCTCCTGCAAAAGTCAAGGCTATTGTGAAAGCTCCACCTCCTCCAAACGTAAGCCAATTTCACTCTTTTTTTAGGGCTATTGAACTATTATGGAAAGTTTATTCCACAGTTAGCAACACTACTGAAACCACTACATGAATTCCTTGGTCAGAACAAGGTCTGGAAGTGGACTGAAGCCTGTGATGTTGCATTTAACAAGGCTAAACGCGCATTGCTAAATTCAGACATTCGTTGCATTTTGATCCGTCCTTACCTTTACAGTTGGCCTGCGATGCCTCCCCTTATGGAGTGGGAGCGATTGTGTCACACATGATGCCTTTGGGAGAGGAGAGACCCATTGCTTTGGCCTCATGTACCTTAAGCAAAGCAGAAACTAACTATGCCCAATTGAATGTGAAGCACTGGGAATTGTTTTCAGAATTCGGAAATTTCACCAGTACCTGTTTGGATGGAAGTTCACACTTCTCACCAACCATCACACTTCTAACATCAATTATTGGACCACACACAGGCATTCCGTCATTGGCTGCTAGTTGTATGCAACAATGGGCATTCTGGAGCTAAATGGGTCCCTGCTACAGTCGTTGCCCAAACAGGACCTGTTTCCTACAATGTCCAGACTGCAGATGATCTCACTTGGCAGCGGCATGTAGATCAATTGTTGCCAGGTCATACATGTCCCAAGGACACATCTCCAGTTAAACTGCTTGACCTCACCATTACAGGTGAGATATCATCAAGTCAAGAGTCACCCGTTCCTGACTCCCCTTCTCCATCTATCTCTGTAGCAGATACAGCCCGCTCCCCTGTTCGAGCAGATACAGCATCCTCACCTGTTCGAGCTACGAGTCCTGAGCCCAATGTTAGACCCACACCAATAACACCTTCAGGTGCAAGAACACCAGAAGTCTGCTGTGATCCACCTAGAGAGAGAAGGCCTCCTCAACGGCTGGATCTTTAGCTAGGGCAAACCCATGTTACGGGGCAGAATAATCTCCGGGATTTAGCTGGGAAATGAGGCAGTCTACCCTCATTCCCTAGTTTTTTGATTGTTCTGTTAAATGGGCGTTTTCATTAAGCGGGGGTGGGGGGAAGAATATGTTGTGTATTTTGTCTTGCCTAATTGCCTAGGTTGCCATAGCAACTAAGCTTAGCTTGTTGCCATAGCAATAGAGTTAGACTATTATGGGATGTCTCAGCCAGCCCTGCCTGGTTTTAGTGTTAAATCAATAAAGCTGCTCCCTATATTGCATCTCTCTGTGTTCCTGTGTTGGTTTCTCTCTCTGAATACTAGCAATTTAAAAGGATTCAACATAACAAAATCAGATGGGCTTTTTAGTTCTTCTGTTCCTAAAGCTCTGTTTGTTAGTTAGTTTTTTTGTTTGTTTTGTTTTGTTAAGACCTATTTAACTTCCGTGACTCACTAGCATTTTAAATAAAGGAAGCTTTTGTTACAGTAATCACTCCCCGTCTTCAAATAATATGCTGAGAGTTTACAATAAAACAACCCTGAAGGTATCCTGAGGTCCCCTAACAAAACCAGGAGAGGAAGTGTGGTCTAGTGGATAGGATAGTGAGCTAGCAGTCATCAGGAGAGCTAGGTTCTATTCCTGGTTCTGCCGCAGCCCAGCTATGTGATCTTGGGCAAAGGAGTTCCTTTTTCTGTGCCTGCTTCCCCTCCTGCCTTGTGTCTGTCTCGTTTATTTAGACTGTAAGCTCTGTGGGGCGTTTACTATGTGTTTGTGCAGTGTTTAGCACAGTGGGGCCCAATCTTAGTTGTGAGTGTTTAGGCGCATCCATAATATAAATATTATTTATTACTCAGGGAAGACCTGAGTCAACACTTTCACTATTTTTATAATGTAAGAAATAAGCAGGAAGAAACTTAAACAATTAAACAAAAACTTTCAGGGCTTATTGGCACATCATCAAAAAGCAAAGCAAAGGCACAAGCCTAGTTTAAATGGAAAAAAAATCATTTTATAGGTCACCTTTAAGGCACAGGTTTGGGACCTAAGGAGAATTGCATTCACTTCACAGCTTTGCCACAGCCTTTCCTGTGTAACCTTCAGTAAGTTACCTAGTGCCTCCTTTCCTATACCAGGGGGAAAATAGAATTTCCCTATCCTAGAGGGAAGAAAACAGAGAGCAATGGGTGGATAAATTCATTAATGTTCAGGAGGTGCTCAGATGCTGTGGAAATGGGGGCCGTATAAGTCTAGATGGACTCACCATGTTCAGTTCTTCATTTAGTTTATCTGCACCGTGCATGGCAAGTTTTGCTTCAAGTATTTCCCTCTGTGAGGGTTGATTTTTTTCATCTTGATAGCTGAGTAATTAACACAGAGCATGTTTGTTCTCATTAAAATACACTTTTAACATTAAGCGTAGACAGTCTGAACAGGAGTGATATTTAGGAATATAACTGTGACGCAGATTATAGTTGGATGACAAATGTCTGTATGCAATAAGGAAATGATGCGATACTGCAGCATTTTTGTATTTGCTGCTACCAACAGACAGCTCAGAACATTGCAATGCTATTTCTCTCTTTTCACCTGTTGAGTTGTCAAATATTGAGGAAGTATTTACATTGCACTTCTGTTGTAAGATCATGATGCATGAACATGAACAAATCTTTTTGTGGCTATCTGCAGAGTATGCCTTTGCATTATAATGCAGTACTTACTGGATTTAAGAGTTCAAAATATCGCTGCTGCCAAATGCCATTGGTATCCAGCTTTTTAAAGGAATCGCAGGGTTAGAAGGAAAGTTCCCCCAGAATCCTAGAGCTCCATGAATATAAAGAGCCAGGTCTTCTGATCTTTTTCTGCTACTACAGAGCTTTCCCCTGGTGAGTGGAATCTGTTGGGATTTTTGATTCCTGGCTTTTTTTTTTTTTTTTTTATAAAAAACCACTCTGAAGTTTTCTCTTGGGAGGATAAATGCTCCCATAATGGTCAGTAAAAATTGATTTCACATTTGTGTGTCATTTCTGTGCTATATAATAGGAAAGACTGTACATTGTAGTGAAGCCATTGCATGGAGATGGGAAATATGTGCGTTTACACAACCAATAGGTTATGGGTGGGGAGTAAGTGGGGCCTGGAAGCAGATTATACAAGGTGATATTGGTTCAGAAAATACCAGGCATCCAGGATATAAGTGCTGTATAAAGTGTTCTGAGAATGTGAGTTTATAATGCATGGAATATAGGCTCTTATGGAAAATAATAGCTGACTTTGATCAAGAGGATAAAGCCCTGCATACTCAAACTTAGTTTAGTTTTTCAACCTACAGTGTGATTTATTGGTACGTAAAGTTTTGTATTTGGGTTTTTTTTTTCTTCTCAAAGTTCAATCGAAATATTGTAAAAGTTCTACAAACAGCTATCATGTTGCTTAGTTTATATATTGTGGTTTTCATTGTAAATATTCCTACTTCAAACTAAAGCAAACATTGGTGCAAGGTGGCAGCGCTTGCTTGCTAATGCTTGGTAACGCTTTCTTTTAAGGAGCAGCTGCACAGAATTGAGATTAGCGAAACAGTGAGGATTTTGGGTAAGTGCCAAGAAAAGCACCAATACTGTTGGTTTGAATATAAATCCAGTTTTTGAGCCCTTGAATGCCAGGGCAGGGCCTATTCCTAGGAGAAAAAGGGTAAGAAGAAGTTTCAATGAAAGACTAAATTTAATATAGTGTGGTGGCTGCCATTTTGGCCAACATACCAGAGATTGAACTAGGGATCTCTAGAGCTAAAAGCATGAGCTGCTACAACTCAAACTACAGAGCCAAGTCTTGTTAGTCAGCAATGTAACAGACTCTTATCCACTGGGGATCAGGCATAGAGGTGTGTGCCTAGCATACACTTACCAGTGGGCTACAATTATAGTATCAGAGAACTAGCATCAACTGAGACTGACTACATATAGTTGACTGAGATGACAATTAGGGTCCCAAAATATCACAGAAGTATCTGTATTTTAAAAAACATATAAATAAATGAGAACTTACTTTGCTTCTCTGGGAAACTATAGGGACTGCCTGAGCTGTAGACTTCCCCCTTGTGATCACTCTGTCCTGGGGCGACTTACTATGTTTCAGTTTTGCTAAGTATTCACTTGCAGAATGTGAGAGGATGTGTACAGTGAGCCAGATTCTGTTCTTGTTTCCTCTGGTGGAGAACTCCACTATCTTTACATCAGTGAAACCAAGAGCAGAATTTGCATCTATATCTAGTATAGCCTAGAGATAAATTATGAATTTGATACTTGGATGTCACCTACAAGTCTCTGGTGATGAAACAGGAAGTGCTTCCTACTACAAATAATGCATATGGGACTTTCCATATGTGTTTTTACAGATGAATAGTCTGTGCTCGGGAACTAGATAGTTGGTAACTGAAGATGTGAATCTTTTTATGGTTCAGTGTCATCCATAGCTGATCTAAATCAGTGGTTAAAAGCAGCATGTTACCTATTTTTAATTCTCGAACATCTCAGACACTGACCATCTTTTTTCTGATGGTACCAAATGAACAGTTTAGGTAATTACGTACATTTTAAAATAATGCAGATGTAGAAAATATACAAAACTGTGCATAAGCTGTTTTTCAGTAAATTAAACTGAGACATTTAGGCACTGATCTGGCATAGTACTAAAGTATATGTTTAGTTTGGGCATTGTATATGCTTGTTAATATTGAAATACCCAGAGCTTCAGTCCTAACTGGGATTGTGTGGTAGTTGTGGGAAGAAAGTATTTTTGGGGGGTAGGAATTGCTGGGGACAGTCTTTGAGGCAGTTTATTTTTAAATGATTTTTGATATGTGATGGCCATGTATTAGGGCTGTGTGAGCAACTAGACATAAGTGCAGTGATGAATAAATAAGCAAACATGCACGTGGACCAGGATTCTCCAGTCTGCCAGGGAATAATTTGCACCACGTAAGCAGTGCAAAGTAGCCTTAAAACTACCAATGGAGAATTCCTATTCTGCAGAAGAACTCTTGGCTTGTATAAAGGAGAGGAAGTGGCTCTGATTAGTCCTGCACCAGTTATACTCCTGTCCTTCACATAAGACAAAGGAGGGGGCATTCTGTGGGTGACTAAAGGAGGGCACCGGGGGGGGGGGCAGAGCTCCATTAGTCTCAATCCTCCAGTGGAGTAAGGTGCAACATCAATGCCATGAGTCAAAGCCTCTCTTGTACATCTCTAACTTTTTCCAGGGATAGGGGGCTGGAGGACCAGGGGGCTTAGGACCAGCTCCCTACAGTCCCCAACAGCTCTGTACCTACAGAGAGAGGAAACTATGGGGCTGATTCTCCACTCTCCTTTCTCCATTTTGGGTTAAACCTTTAGAGGGAAAAAATGTCCCTCAATGATGATGATAAATGTACGGCTCAGAGTTTGGATGCCTAACTCCCTTCACCTTCTTTGAAAATCCCAGCCCAAGATTAATCGCATTATGATTTAGAAATAAAGTTATAAAATTTGATCGTTGTATCTTATTATTATTTTTTTAACATTTTACTTTAAATTATCAAGAGTTATTGAGTGTGGAGGTCTGCGCTAGGCCCACTACCACACACAGCACCCCACAGGTTTTTATTAGTCCTCAAGCAAAGTTTATGTTTTAAAAAAAAATTCCCTTTCTGTAAAATTTTCATTAATTGATGCTTTTTCCCTCCCCTCCTCCCCCATTGATTTCTATATGCTGAGGACGAAAGAACAATTACCAGCACTTGCTGGTTTAAACAGAATTCTTTTGTGCGTAGCTTTGATAACAGTTGATGATAAAGGGTACATAGGCATAAAAATCTTTAAATATTTGTTGTTCTGAATAAAGTCAGACTTGGGCAAGTCTCTTAATCTCTCTGTGCCTCTTTCCCATGTATGCAAGGGGAGAATCCATTTCTCCTGCTCCTTTTCTGCTTTGTCTATTTTGATTGTAAGCCTTATGGGGTAGGGGATACCTTTTATTATGGATTTGTACAGCACTTAGCACAAAGGAGATCCATTCTTAACTGAGGCCTCCGAGTTCTACTGTAATTCTACTAGTATTAGAGAATACGCTCTGCTGTGTGTTGGTGGCTGTGCTAGTCAGATGGAAGGGTGGTCCTGTGGTTAGGACACTGACTTTGGACTATGGAGACCAGAGTTTGATTTTCTGCTCCACCAAAGACTTCCTGCATGACAGACCATTCGCTTAGTCTCTGTCTCTGTTTCCCACCTGTGAAATTGGGCTGATGCCTGATCATAGTTGTCTATCCCACAGGGATCTTGTGAAGATAAATACAACAAAGGTTATGAGGTACTCAGATCATATCGTTAGAGGGGCTGTGTAAAATAGGTCATTGCTGAGGTCAGTAAAAAACGTTCAGCATGGATGTAACTGGGACATTGTTACGTACCGTGTACCCTTTCCATTTTGCCTAGAGCTGCAGAACACCCTGTAACCAACTCTGCCACTGTGGAGTACTTTGCAACTTTTATATGTAACATTCTATCTCCAATGGGTGTTAAGAAACCTTAAGTTGGAAAGCAACTTTTGTTCCTTTTGATACCGCATTGTTAACCAACCCTGGGGAAAGCACACAGGGAACTGAACATAGTGTTCAAATTCCTAATATTCCTTGGATCTGAATGGGCATAATCTTTTATTTTAGCACTGCTAAGAGAATGGGGGGATCAGATCTCTGAAGAAAAAAAGAAGGGCACTTTTTCTCAGGGTTTTTTCAGAAGTCACGCACTTTCAGTCAATACATATGTAAAGCCATGCTAAAACCAAGAAGAATAAAAGGGGGAAAGCAAGCAGTTTTGCATGTTTCTTGCAGGTTTATGACCTACAGCTCTGCATCAGCTACGTGCACTGAGTGGGAGGGCAGGAGTCATTGAAAGATTTATTGTTGGCTTGGTTATTCACCCCACGTTTATGGTTTCATTAGTGTCAGAATGTTTTCTATTTAATCTGTGCCCAAACGCTATGGTATCTAGGCATTGCTGGAAAAACAAAACAAAAGAACCACACCCACGCAAATAGGGAAAGCATCT
Organism: Emydura macquarii macquarii; assembly: GCF_026122565.2. Lineage (NCBI taxonomy): Eukaryota > Metazoa > Chordata > Testudines > Chelidae > Emydura > Emydura macquarii. The sequence continues at coordinate 7,879,148 of NW_027132342.1, read as the reverse complement.
TTCAACATCACTTATAAGTATTTTTTTCCATTTTCTGCAGACTGCCTTTTCAAAGTGTGTCCTATGAACAGATATTCTGCACAGAAGCAGTACTGGAAAGCCAAACAAGCCAAACAAGGAAACCATACAGAAGCAGCATTGCTTAAGAAACTACAAGTAAGAAACATGTTACCTGAATTTGTAGGTGGTAGAATTACAATATAATGAAACAACAACGACAAATAACTGGAGACCTACATCGAAGATGATATGCCTCCAGCAACCTTCCTTATGTACTCCTTCCCCATCTTCCAACCCCCTTAGCTGGCAGTATTTTCCCCCTACATCTTGTCTATGTCCTGCCTTAAATTGTAAGCAATTTGGGGCAGGGACTGTCTCTTTACTCACTATGTGAAGTACCAGGGACTCCTATGGCATACAGTAAAGTTCATTTATCAAATAAATGACTTAATAGGAGCCGGCCCTTTATTTTAATTTAGTGGGTCATTTTAGATCTGAATTCTAGGAGTCAGGCTCAGGGACATTTTAGAGGGCCATTTTCCACACCTTTAGCCTGAAATATCTCCAGTAAGGCTGTTTTTATTCCCTTCAGCCAGATGGTGGTTCTTTCTCATTTAGGGTGACCAGATAGCAAGGGTGAAAAATTGGGACGGGGATGGGGGGTAATAGGTGCCTATATTTAAAAAAGAAAAAGCCCTGAATGTCAGGATTGTCGCTATAAAATCGGGACATGTAGTCACGCTATTCTCACTTAAGTCATTTGGATACCATACACCCTCCCTCCTTTGCATCAAACACAGTGGGTATGAGGAAAGAGTTCCTCTCTCACTGGAAAAGGGTCTGCACAGACCATGCAACCCGAGGGATGATGCTGAGTGAAACGTGATTACCTGTTGACATCATTTCACACTATGAAGGGACAGCATTCAAGACTACTTTCTAAAAGCAATGAAGAAAACATATAACGGAAGGCAGAGTAGTTAGAGCAGGGGACTAGGAGTCAAAAGTCCTTGGTTCTGTACCTGCCTCTGCCACTGACTGTTTGACCTTGAGCAAATCACTTAGGCTCTGATCCTGCAACACGTAGTATGTGAATTAAATGCTGCCCTTGAGCCCCATTAGAGAGTGGTGGTCTGGGTAGGTCAGGCCCACTGACAGCAATTCCGGGCCCCAGTGCAGAACAGTCCCATCCTGCCCCTTCTGTCCGCAGTCCGTCCCTTCCCCGCCTCAGGCCCCATCCCAGGTTCCGCTCCCCCGCTCGCCACTGTGTCCCTCCCCAGGTCCTCTTGATGCCCCTCCTATCTTCCATACTCCCCCTTCTCCCAGGCGGCAAGCAACAGCCGGGGGGGCGGGAGGAACGTGACAAGCAATGGCGGGGGGGGGGAAGGGGGGGGTGAGATGCAAGCAGTGAGTGATGATGGGGAGGCCAAATGGGAGGAAGGGGGAGGAGCGATGCAGTGAGCGGTGGGGACCCAGGCGGGGTGGAGTGTGGGTGGGGCTATGGGCAGAAGAGGCCCAGGCCCTTTTAAATTGCCAGGCCCTTGGGCAATTGCCCCCCCTCGGCAGGCCTGGGGCAGGTACAGCAGCTTGCTGCATGCCACACATTGCAGGACTGGGGCTTCAAGCATCTATTAAATCACTCACTAAAATTTATACTGTATTGCAAAGATTAATTCTTTAAAGTGTTTAAAATATTTTTGAGAATTTTGGGTGGAAGATACTATATAAGTGGAATTATTAATGTGCACTTCTTTTTCCTGTAAATTACTTCTGATATAAACCAAAACACTTCCAGTTATAGTGTCCAAATATTTTTTTCTTTTTTTAATAAATATTTCAAATCTTAAAGGAGAAGTAGATGAGGAAGCTGCTTCCCCTCCTCCCCCCACAAATGCAGGATAACAGAAAGCACCAGGAAATATATTTTGTGGTGTTGAACTTTTAAAATAGCATGATGCTAGGACATGAACTGTTAATGATGGATCATTTTATTCTGGAGAATATAAACCCTGAGTGATTATATGGCATCTGGGTGATTATAGTGCACAAAATTCTGATGCAGCAAGAGACTCATGTTAAATGGCTTATATCTACAGTGCAGTAAGAGCTGTAGATTAAAAAAGGCATTTTTATTATGGTGCCATTTCCTTTACTTCCTAACCATTTTGATAGCTGAATCCTAGTATTGATTTCCTATTTAAACAAATAATGATTCTTTTGCAGCATGCAGCAGAAATGGAACAGAAGCAGAATGAATGTGAGAACAGAAAGTTGTTGGGCGAAATCGTAAAATATAGCAATGTCATACAGGTAAATCACTGAGATGCATCTGCATTCTCTCAGAGCTGAAAGGGAAATAGGTGTTTCATTTCAGGGGTGATTGGGAACATGAAACTAACAATTGGTTGTCACAGAACAGGTAAACAAAACTTGGTAAAAGTTTTTTAATACTGTATTTGTTTTTTTGTTTTTTTAAAAAAAGAATACAGTACCAGAAGTATGGTATATTTGTTTTCTAACAATGTGCCATGCTAGTACTTTTCAATATGGCATTATTGTTACTTCAGTCTGGAAAATGGATGTACATATACATTTCCATGATATACTGTATGTTGATATCATAACTGAAAAAATACTATGCAGCTTCATCTAAATCGCAGGAGTCATTCGTCCTTCTTGACATAAATGTGAAAGATGTTATATTCTCAAGATCAAGAAGACCTTTCCTTTACATACAGAGCCCTATGGTTGAATAATCTCATTAACAGATTGTGACATTAAGAACAGCCCAAGGGAAGAGGGCAAGAGACACCCTGATATCTAGCAGTGAGTTTCAGCTGGCTTGACCAGTGTATCCCAACTCACTATTGTTATCTGTATCTAAAGGGTGTTGTGTACTATGTCATTGGAAAGCTCATAACTCACAGGTTATTAATATCATTGTGTAATGTAGGTGCAAGCAACCGATCCAAAGTTATGGACATAAACTGAAATTATAATTAATAAAATGTTTGCCAGTCAAACAGAAGTTCAGTTTCTCTACTCTAAACAAAGGAATGTGGTTTCACACCAGCACTTTGAAAGACCATGAAAATGTATTTACCTATCAGATAAATACAGCTATCAAGCTAACAAGTCAGGGTAGAGGGGAGAGGGAAGAACTGGCCTGGCTACACCCCAGCAGGGAAGACGATCTTTATCTGAGCTATAAAGACAAAGTGGGGGAGGGAGGGAGGTGGGGTGTGTGTGTGTGTGTGTGTGTGTGTCTAAACCTCAAATAGTAAGCAATTGAATCAAAGTATTGACCACAGTATTAGTGTATCATGTAAGGTCTTTTGTGAATGCCTGTAACACGCTGGTGATTAATATAATTGTAAAATGTATGTATTAACACTAGAGGAGGAATTACGGATACTCATTGATGTTATGTTTTGAAGTGTGTGGCTGAACAAAGGGAGGAATAGTTCCTTCCCAGACAGAAGTAGAGAGTGTGGGAGAGATATGGGGAGAGCTATTTACCTGTTCCTATGTAAATTTAGCATGGTGGAATCAAAACAATGGAAGCCCCCTTTACACACAGGGGAAAGCCCATCAGAATGGAAGAACAGCATGAAGACAACTCCCTGGTGGGCATAGCAGGCTGTGCACACAGGAGGGCTTCCTGCCTCCTGAAACAAGGTCATTGAACTCCGGGAGATACAAACAAGGACAGAAAGCTATTTTAGGCATCCATCACTAGACAGACAGACAAGGAGCCAGAGCTCTTGCAAGCTGAGAAAGATGAGTACTTCAACAAAGAGGGGGGTGTGTGTGTTGAAGTCTCTGGAACTGAATATAGGTGAGAAACCGGCTTAAGCCAAGATCTTTCAACTAGGAAGACAAGGGAAACCAGCCCCTTGTGCTTCTGTGGAAGGTCCTGACTGAGAGAAAGTCAGCCATGGCTGGGAAGAAGACTGATTAGTGAGAGAAGCCATCTTGAGCAAAGCCTGTATCTTGCTAGATTAAGTTTTTGACTTTTAGATCCATATTTTCACTTTTATTTGCTTGTAATCCTTTCTAACTTTATTCCTTTTACTTAGCATCATTTAACCTGTGTCCTATTGTTAATTTGTTTTATTGTACTAGAAACCGGCTCTGTGCTGTGTTTAAAGGGAAGGGTGTGTTTGCCACAGTTAAGTTCATAAACTGTGATGTGTTTTTTGTGTCTTTTGGAGGAACAAATGAACAATATTATTTCTTTGAACTGTCCAGGAGAAGGCTGGACATTGCAGAGACATGGTTTTGGGAACATTTGGGAGAGTGTTGGGGGGTCACCCTGCAAGTAGTAACCAAGGCTGGTGGAAGCTGCTGTGGGGCTGTAGACAGGCTGTTGGGATCAGAGCTGCTGGACAAGACTGTCTAGCACACAGACACTCGGTCTGTGACCTGCCTGCTGGTAGGCTGGTGGTGAGTGGCCCAAGTGGAGAGCTACAGCAGCCAAGCATTGTGAGGCACCCAAAGTTAATGGGGGAGGGTGACCCACCCTTCACTGGTCTAGATTTGCACCCCTCACTAACCAGGCTTTGACACAGTATATGCTACATAATTGATCACAACACCATTTTCTTCTCTTTTCTCTAGGATCCTATGCTATATATAGCAACTAATTCCTTGGTTTATTCCAATATATTTTGATGTCTTTTCTGATTTGATTTTTGTCTGTCTTTATTTGTTATGAAAAATTGCCATAAATCTTTTAAATAAACCCCTGACAGAAAGGCAGAAGGAATCTTAATTGTCGTTTTATTGACAGTTACTGCACATAAAAAGCAACAAATATCTCACTGTAAATAAGAGGTTACCGGCTCTGTTGGAGAAGAATGCTATGCGAGTGTCTCTGGATGCTGCAGGGAACGAGGGGTCCTGGTTTTACATCCAGCCGTTTTGGAAGCTGAGGAGCGAAGGTGACAATGTAGGTGAAAATACTGAATCTAAACTAACTTGATCAGAGAGAAAGCAAAGGGATGCAAGAAGAAGAATAGTTCCTTAGTGACTGGCATAAATCAGGACTTAAAAGGCACAGAGACAGTTATTTCTAAACGATGTCTCTGCTGAATATACAGTACATAACAATATATAACTATATAATGCCACCTCAAATTACACAACAAAGATAACAGCCAGGGTTTGGTTCTGCACTATGGAACTTTACATGGTGATGCACCATGGGTAAAAGTGTCAGCTCATGAAAATTGGTTCAACAATGATTTCAGTGGTGCTATGCTGATTTACAGTAGCTGAGAGCCCATCCCGTTGCACATTGGGGGGATTTAGGGAAAGAGCCCTTAGATTCGAAAAAGGAACTCTCAAAAAGCAAGAACATTCAGCATAATGGGCAAAGTTCTGCTCTCAAGTCCATAGAGCAGGCCTCTAGCAAATATGCTGCACCATTTCCATGGGTTGAACTCCCTATACTCTCTCAGGAAAACTATGTCTAACTCTGAGAGGGAATTGGATTTGATAATGTGGTGGGTCTTTTCCATCTATAACTAGTATCTGAAGAAGAGAGCTGATATCTCTCGAAAGCTTATGTCTACAAATATTAAATTTGTTAGTCTTTAAAGTGCCACAGAACTCTAGTTGTTTTTGCTGTATACAGACTAACACGGCTACCCCTCTGTGACTAGTATGGTCCTACTATTGAGTCCAGGGGAGTCTTGTTTGTTAGCTAAAGATAGAACATAAGTAGAGATCACGACTGCAGATCCAAGAGAATTGTGCCCTATGGTTGAAACTCAGTCCTTAACTCATGGTTTCGCCTCCGCTTCGCCAATTCAGATCTACTATGACAGGCTAAATTATGGGCTTGGCAGCTTCATATTGCAGACCTGACTGGGGATGTCTGGGCAGGCTCTTCAGTTGTGGAGTGCTAAGGAAATCTCTCCTCAGCGGTAGCCACGTACAGTAGTGCTTTCTTAGACCATAGTCTCTCCAAGGAAAATGCAATGGTTTCTTATGAAAATACATTGGAGGAAAGTGGTTATAAAGTATGCTACAGGAAGTTGTTAGAATGTATGTGATTTGCTCTATTGGTCATAGTGTAACCTTTGATGCAGATTTTCTCATTAATATATTTAGATGCAAAAGTTAAAAATAATGTAAGCCCAAGATTGTATCCTTGATTTGGTTACAGGTAATATATTTAAATTCAATTTAAGAACCTTGAGTGACACAGTGAGGAAGAAATTCAAATTTTATTATATGATCAAACGAAAGTAAGCACGTATACAAGAATTACAGTCTAACAACTGAACTCTATATATTTATATTCACATTCCTAAGATGAAATAACACCAAGGGGTGATCAGTCCCTTGATGAAGGAATGGATGTAAGGTCCTTCCTTTAAGCTGTGTATAATGGTGTATGGAACTCTCCATAAATTGGGAGCTACCCCGTTTATCATAAATTTATAATATATTAACTTTAAATCCACCTTTTTACCATGTATATTCTTCAGCTACCATATTTAATTATCTGTACCCCAGAACCCAAATATCATCATCTTCATTATTGGCTATTAATATCAAACAACATTCTAATGTTTCCTAATATTCTAAAACATCTGAAAATTCCCCCACAACACTTGTTAAAACAAGAACATATATACTACATGACCCAAGGTTATGCCTTGAGTCACTTCTATTCATACCTCTTATTTACTTATACTCACAAACTTAACTTAGGTAACTGGAGCCTAAACCTCAGGCCTAAAGGCCTGCTACCTACTTGCACTTCAACACATTTTCAATTAGCATAACTAAACATTACTCTCATGGCTTACAATAGTGGCTGCTTAACATTGTGAGATTTAAAAAAAACCCAAACCTTTTAAATTTGATCTTACACAGACTTCTTTGGATCACTTCCATAGATATTTGGCACAATGGTTGAACCAGGTTACCTAACACATTCTAGCAGTCTAGTTTGGATTCATTATTAATATCCAGTTAGTTATGCAAATCAAAAAGCAATGAAAAGACGTTACAGCAACAGATAGTAATTTTATCCCAATTCTGCAATCCTCCATCAAGTAAAGCTCTGTTTGACTTCCATAGGAGATTTGATTGGTAAGGCCAGAAACTGCTCAAATTGAAGTGAATGACAAAGTTCGTACTGACTACAATTAGTGCAGGATTAGCTCCTTATTGACTGCTGATTTTGGCCCTCTGCTAGTTAAACTTCCTTAGCGTGTAGTATTGTGATAAACCAAGGGAGGTGAAGATGCTTAGCCATTCACAAGGGGTACTCAGCAGCCTGCAGAATAGTGGCCTAAATCGTCTATCTGATCTAAATCATAGTAGTATTTAAGTAGGCGAAGTTACTCAAAATTTATATTGGACCTTAGGGTTGTTCTAAATTATCCCATCAGCAATGATCAGCTAGGGGCTATTTTGCCAGTCCAGGATTGCTAGAGTGCAGTGCATTCTGGCCATGGATTCTGCCATTCCCCGCACATCCTCTGCATCAGGACGTTGGACAGAAGAGGGTTGCATAGGTCTGTTGATTGCTCTTGGCAAGAAGAATCTCCAGAGGCCCTGTTAAATCAAATTTCCAAAGCCTTTGCACCCTGAGATCTGGCCCAGAGATTATAGGGACATGGTTAGGCTCTCATTAAAGTCAAAGGATAGATTCTCATTGACTTAATGGTGAATTGCACCAAACCCCTAGAAGATACCTATTTGGGTTGGAAAGTGAAAGAGTTTAGATCAGGGACTCATTAATTAATACCACCACAAAGTGAGAGCTAGAAATAAAATGAAACTGGTCTAGGTGTGTGTAGGAGTCTTAATATTTTTCCAAATTTGTGCCTTGGGCAGCACAATTGTGTGCCACTCCTTATTTCTGACCCTCCCACTCCCATGCAAAATCAGACTTGCTCTCAGTGAATAATACCTTTTTAAAATGGGATGCTTGGTTATGTGATATCTCAATGATTTTGTTGTTATAATCCAGCTGTACTTTCAATGGATTTTGAAGTCCTGATTCAATTCTGCAGGATACAAGCCTGATGATTTATTTTGGTTAATGAACTGTCTGATCTTAACTTCTTATATGGCTGTAAGTAAAGTCTGTGTGAAGCATGGCATGCAGGAATGTATTGCATAAGTAATGCACTTTAAAGACACTTCTTCATCATTGTTTTGGATTCCTTTAGTAAACTTCCTTCTTTTGGATCTGCTAAGATTATGACATGTATTCTGAGCATGACACCTTTTGTTACCAGTATTTATTTAGCTATTGTTAAACAACTTGAAACCTCTGTTTTCACCTCCCCTTAGAAAAACGGGCCAAATTCGTCGGTATTGATTTCAGCGGAGTTACACAAAGGATGAATTTGGCCCAATGTGTTGTTAATTGCATTAAATTAGCAAATGCAGAAATCGACTTTGTGTGTGTGTGTTCCAAAAAAGCATGGCTCACACAGCATTTCTCATGACACAGATCACAATTTTTACTAGTTACTTCCTAGTTTTCATCTATGAGCGTTCTTAGACTTGCTGTGAGCACCGCAACCAAATCAGAGCATCAACACCAAAGTTTGAGCAGGACTAATAGTGTTTTTCTACTTAGATTTAAAGTATTTTGTTAGGCGTGAGTAGAATTCTTGTCACATCAATCTTATTTTTTAGGTTGGAGACCCTTTTACATGCTGTTTTCCACAGTACTGGCTGTTTTGTGCAGTTTAGGTAGTGCACTAGAGCTGGAATCTGGCAGTAGCTGGCTGGCTGGCCATTCCTCGGTAGGGAGGGATCTCTCAGTTGGCATAGCTGGCATCTGTGACCACCACCCATTGCACAGGTGCCTTTCAGGACATGGGGCAGAGCATGCTTGCACTTCTTTGATTTCCAACTGGTATATGATCATTTAGGGACCATAGCCAACTAAGGTAAGTTAGAGCACTCCTTAGGCTGCTGTAACTCAAACCAGGCCTGGGGCTGCACAGATTGAACTACAGCCACTCACGTAGGCTGATCTGATCTTGGCAAAGGAAAAATCTGGCCACAAGCCACTAATTCTTGTTGTGAAATCCAAGATATGATGGAGAATGTTGGCTGATAGCAAGGGCTAGAGAAGGATCCTTTTCACAAACTCTGGACTATTTTTTAAGTTTTAGCTACTACCATCTATTCTAGTTGGCAGTGCATGGAAACAAAGGGCAGTTAATGCAGTTTTTATCTGGATTAGTTTATTTTTAAACACATGGAATGGATAGGTTCATAGGGCTACCTTTTTCACCCACAAAGCCCTACTGAATCTAATAGGAAGCTCACTGAGCATGCTGAAACTTGTTGTTGGTGTGAAACTTTGAACTTGAGCAGCTCATTGAGGTATGTACTTGCTTAACTGACTGAAAAAATTCCATGGTCTCTGAATTGTCTTCAGAATAAGTTGGCCAAGTGAAAGTCCAAGAGCGTCTGCTGAACTGAGCCCTAAAAAATGTGGCATTGCTTCATTTTATTGGATAATTACATGTGACTAAATTGTCATTTATTTCTGGCCTCCAGATAGTTGTGGGAGACAAAGTTGTACTGATGCCAGTCAACGCAGGACAGCCTCTACATGCCAGCAATATAGAACTTCTAGATAATCCAGGCTGCAAAGAGGTGAGCTCAGCAGAAGAGGGGTTTTGGCAATTCATAATGTGTATTCTTCCTCCTTTTTTGGTACACTGGGCCCCAGCATGGGCTAAAAACCAACAGCATACGCCAACTCTAACTTTGCTGACCCTGAGAGAATGGCCAAGCCACTTGACAAATTAAAGGCAAAACAAAATGTATTTATTTCAGGCCTGATTTTGTGAGACACCGAGAGCTTTTTAGGGGTTGTTAAGTGTCTTATTGATGTCAATGGGTGTGGCAGGTGTTCAGCACCTCTCAGGATCAGACCTTTAGAGTCTCCTGTTAGTAAGTACTATAACCAGTCATAAAAATTTGGCCTACAGTGTATCCACCATCATCGTTGTCATCTATCATAATTTATTAGTGCTGTATCAGATAACACTAGTCCTGGACCAGGATGAGCACAGAATAAAAAGAGGGTCCCTGCCCTAAAGATCTTACTATACCCTTTTATGTATTAAAAAGATGAAATCAGTGTTAACAAACCAACCCTCAACCTATAGATGTGTATATTTTTAACAGGTAAATGCTGTTAATTGCAACACAAGCTGGAAAATAACTTTATTCATGAAGTACAGTTGCTACCGAGAAGATGTTCTTAAAGGAGTAAGTATGAATTACATATTTTTTTAATCTTGTTTTTATTGAATTTCAAAATTTGTAACAGTTATGCCATATTCTGTCTAATTGTACCGAGGAGAAATATTCCAAAGAACTAGAAATATAAAACCACCTTTACGGAACAACCATAGCTATTTTCCATTAGCTAGGATCCGCCACCACTGCCGCACACCAGTCATCTAGAATAATGCAAGGAAAGAATACTGGCTTACTATTAGTTAATCTAAGTTTGTATTTCTATTGTTGTATATCCCAAAGACCCCCATCAGAGTTGAGGACCCACTGGGCAAATTATGGTACAAGCACATAACAAAGTCTCTGCCTTGACCAGCTTACTTCTTAGTTTTAGACAAGATGCAGAAAGCAAGTGTAACAAACAATAGGAGGGAGTGGGACCTGAATGGTGAGAGCACCAGTAATACGATGACGTTGCTCTAACAGCGAATGATGTGAACAGCTTGAGGGCTCTGAATCACTTACACTTTTATTTTAAATAAACTAATATCAGCAGTCCCCACTTGCTCCCTTATTAGCCCCTATCGACTGGCAATTTCATGGTAGGCATCATGGGTTTTGAGGAGGATGAGAGAGGTGCTTTGCAGATCTCATTGGGGAGGGTATTTTATGCTTATGGGAGGGGTGGATGACCACAGAAAGATGCCAGTGGAAGAAGCAGGTGGTGGAGGCTTGCATTGTTAGTAGAGCAGTGTGTATGATAATAGACAAGAACAAATAAGTAGGGAGGGGTAGACTTATGATGTTCCTTTAAGACGTGGGCAAGAGGCTTGAATCTGTGCTGTGGAAAAGGGGGAAAACAGATTCAGAGAAGAAGAGGGGTTCTGACTGGCAAGGAAGTTGGTCTGCAGAGATGGGGGGCAATGCAGGTGTCAGGGAGCCAAGAGAGGAGGATGTCGTAGTAGTGAGGATGTGAGGTGATGAAGCTGGAATAAGAATTTGAGCTGGGTGGGCGGAGAGAGAAGGCAGAAGCTTTAAAATGTTGTGGAGGAAGAAGACGCATGCAGTTTGGATATGTGGGGCAAGGGTGAGGTAGAAGCCAAAGTTGGCACTAAATAGCCAGGAGGACAGAGAAAGCAGATAGTGTATAGAGTTTGGGGGAGAGAGACCAAGGTCCTGATCCTCTTCTGCTCTGGAGCCTCTTGCAGGAATTTACACTTGTTCCAAGGCCATTTGAAATTATGCCAGATCAGAATGTCTAGCATTTTACATATATCTGTCAGAGGTGTAAGCGACTACACAAAGTGTAAAACAGTGGAGAATTTGACCTGAAGTTCAGCTTCGGTCAGCTTTGGTTCCAACTGATAAGACATTCAGGAGGAAACACTAAAGAGAGATGCTGAGATGAGGGGAGGACAGGTCAGGAATGGAGCATAAAGATGGTAATTGAAGCCAGGTGAGCCAGTGAGATCCCCTAAAGAAACAGTGGGGAGAGGAGAAGAGGGCCAAACCTCCTCTCCACCACCAAAAAGTGATAGGGGAGAAGGAGAAGGCCTCCTTGAAAGACACGTTGATGGAACAAACAGATAGGCAAAAGGAAAATGGGCAGAGAAGAGAGTTGCGAAAGCAAAGGAGGACGAGTTGCTAAGAAGAAGGGTATGATCAATAGGGTCAAAAGCATCTGAGATTTCAAGGTGAATGAGGATGAAGTTGAGGCCTTGTGATTTGGCAAGGTCCCCAGTGAATGTGACTCTCCATCACCATAGCACCAACGGTTAGTTCTGCACAATTAGCAATCAGGAATAGCTGGATATCGCTGACTGGACTGAGGTGCATTGGCACAATTGTGTGAAGGGGAAGTTTGTACAACCCCTGACTACAAAATGCCTTGTTCACACTTATAGAATGTGCTGTCAACTATATGTTTTCACCAAGCACCGTGCTTAATCAAAAATAGAAAACAAATTAAAAAAATTTCTTCAACTTAAAAATCACCCCAACGTTGTCTGTAGTCTTCCTTTCATTATCATCGTCATGCTTTGAAATAGATTTTTTTTCATTAACATTTCACAGGGGTTTCTGTAAGAATAAACTTTCAAATCACAGCCTTTCTGTGTCTTGCAAAACCAAGATGTGCTCTCCCTTTTCCAGGAGTCCCTAGCAACAGGAAAAAAAGTCAAAGGGCCCAGTTACACCAGTGAAAAATTCATGTGGGCTCTGTTGACGTCAATGGATTCATATGGTTCAGATTCTGGTCTAGAGAATCCAATCACTTTGTCTTTCCCTTCCCTTCCCTTCGCTATTTCTTTAGGGGGATGTTGTTAGACTGTTTCATGCAGAGCAAGAGAAGTTTCTGACCTGTGATGAATATGAGAAGAAACAACATATTTTCCTTCGCACAACATTGCGTCAGTCAGCCACTTCTGCGACCAGTTCTAAAGCATTGTGGGAAATAGAGGTATATTTGCCTGTTATAAATATTTTAGGATGAACAGGGCAGTGTTCAGTAAAAAATGCATCATTATGCATTATTCATGGCCATTTGGTATCACCATATACCTCCCAGTAACTATTGTTATTTTATGAAGCAGTTTGTGTAGGAGGAACACTTAAGAGATGCTTTATTGCTACAAATATGTGGGGAGAGGATATCACTATGTATAACAGCACAGAAGCCAAGTAATGGAGGGTCAAATTCAGACCTGGCATAAATGGTTCAACTTTATCAAAGCCAGTGCAGTGACACTGCTTCTCCTGGATCTGAATCTGACCCCAGATAGGTAGATAGGGAACCACATGGAATGCATGTATTTGCGTTAGTGAAATATGACAGTAGATGGGACATCTCCATTCAGCAAAGTGATTGAGTCCATTCCTCTTCAGCAGAGCATGTGTGTAAGTGCTTTGCTGAATAGGAATGGTTTGCTGAATTGGAGTCCAGAAAATTAGCAGGAAGCCAAACATTACAGTTTGAAAACAAAAGGCTTCTTTCTTGGGCAAACTCACATTTTTTGCCTGGGTAGGGAGTGGATCATAAATATATAAGGATCGCTTGACTGGTTACTGAGAAAAAGGCAACGCCAGATTGGAAAGAAGAAAGTAACATTTCATGAAATTTTTATTGTTTGTATCGGTGTGTTGTAACTGAGTTGGTCCCAGGATATGAGAAAGACAAGATGGGTGAGATAATATCTGTGATTGGATGAACTTGTCTTTCAGCAACAGAAATTTTTATGAAATTTTTAATAAGAGATGAAGAAATAAAATAACAGGACCAAATTCTGCATTTAGTAATGCCTGTGTAAATGAGGGGTAGCTCCATTTACTCTGTTGGGTTCAATGGAGCGACTCTAGGTTCACACATTGTAGAAGGCACATTTTGTTGCAAATGGTGAAATATAAATGTAAGTAGTTATGATCTGTGGCAGAGTTAGTGTGAGCACAGAATTTCACTTTGGAGTAAAATATTTTATTCTGCAATTTATCTTGTACAGGGTATTGACAGCGTTCGCTGTGGTACAATTAGTATTTCAGTAGAGTTAAGACAGCAGTTTCTCTGAATGGGCTGTATTGTCAATGATGTGGATGTTTTTGTGTGGTCCTCATAATGGCTGGTATGACTAATAATCTGTATTTCTCTCTGTAGGTTGTACATCATGATCCATGCCGTGGAGGGGCAGGACAATGGAATAGCCTGTTCAGATTTAAACATCTAGCAACTGGTAACTACTTAGCTGCAGAGGTAAGAACAGCATCTAAATAATAAATGGCAGCATGTAACAAAACTGGATGTGATCCCGTTACACTAGACAACATTATGCTGTACCTTCTTCTAATTCAGAATTGTCAGAGTATTTTCTCTATTACGGGATGAATAGAAGCTGGCTTAGGACAACTTCTGTCTTTCGTTTCAACTGTGCTATTCTATGTTGGGTCAGATTTTGTCACCAGTTGCACCAGTGAAAACCCTACTGATGTGCAACGCCATGTTTGGATTTAAGATTTAGATTTATTTTTCCTCTGTTTTTCCTTCCATTTGGTCTTGGGAATGTTGTTGGGATAAGTCAAATACTAATTTTTGCTGGTATCCTAGAATTGTGCTCTGTAAGAGCTTGTCTTGAAGGACAAACTCATCATGTCATCACATCTTGATATTTGTTATGACAATATGTTGTCATTAGAGCTGGTTGACAAATTCTAAATTTTGATCATCATCCGCACCCCGCCCCCCCCAACAGAATATTCCACAAATTTTTTTTTTCGGGAAGGGTGGGGGCATTTTTCAACTCGCTTTAGTTCTGATGTGGTGTTGTGCTGGCCCCCAAAGAGCAACAAAATACTTTGCAAGACACATACGTGCTTCTCTCCCTCCCCTTCCCAAAAGCCTACCCAAAATAAAGACCATCTGGAAAAATCTGAAGGGGGGCAATTAGAAGCTTCCTTAATTGTGATCATGAGATTTTCTAATAAAGTAGTTATGAGTTTTATTGATCCTCTTTATCTGCTCTGTCTTAGGCCTGGTTGTACATGGGACACTGTACTGATATAATAACTAAGGGTGTGATTTTTATATTGATCTGGTTAAATCAGTGCGATGCTATGTGTGGACATTCACATCAGTTTAAATCTGGCTTATATCAATTTGGCTTTTGCTTGCACACTAGCTTGCACTTGTAAATGTTCACATGCAAGCTATACTGATTATAACCAATTTTAAACCAGTATGAGAGTCCACACACGGAAGTTATACTGATTGAACTAAACCAATTTAACTTAAGCCATTTCTCTGTGTGTAGACAAGTCATTAATATCCACACATTACTGCCTTAACTCCCAGAATTCTCTCAAGATATGCACTGAGTTCAGAGTGAGACCAGTCATGGATTATCAGGAGTCTTCACATATCTAGTTATTGCCAAGAATGTGAAGAATATTCATATGAATAATATCTCCAGGACTTTACAAATACCAATCCTATTTTTACTTTAAGAGCTGTTGAAGTTAATAGCCTTTTAAACAGCTTTGGTATAAACTATGCACAGTGTAACTGGAATTCCGGTAAACCTAAACTCTGTGTCTGGGTGAATGTGGAGCAAGTTACCTGTGACAGATACTGCAACTATCTGCAGTCTAATTGGGGGCCATATTGTATTATGTTTATGGATGGTTTATGTATCATTGTGGGCCAGGGATTGTATGCAACTCTATGGGGAGGGTTACCATAGCTTCTCCCGGAACTAAAAACAGCAGTGGGGTGATTAAGGCTAATCATTGACATTATGAAACCTTCAGAGAGGTACCACCCTTAGGCTGGCTAGCAGATACTGGATCTTCCAGGAGCCAACAGACAAAGAAAGGGCTTTTGGTATAAAATGGCTGAGTTAAATTGACCCAGGGACTTCTTTTGATTCAGTAAACAGACAGGGTTCTCTGTCCACGGGATGGGGTGGGGCTTGCAGAAGGGTTGGCAGGACTTTGGCTAACAAGGGCCACATAAAATGGTAAACTTTTAGCATGAGTATAGGAACTTTTTTGTTTGTTTGTTTTTCTCTGCTTTTACCCTAAGAATAAACGTATTTTGCTTTGTGGTGGCTGGTACACATTGTTGTAGCTCCTCAAGAGAGGTTAACTTCAGGTGGTGGACCTCAGTCAGATCTGTTGGGGAAATCACAGTGAAGTGCAGAGGGACTGTAAGTCTAAATCCCTGGTCTGGAGCGGGAGAGACATTGGTCTCTGCCTGAGATCGGTGATGGCTGGGAGTCTAAAACCTTAAGTGGATGCCCTCAAAGGAAGACCAGGAGGGAGTTGAGAGGTGCAGTTAATCCTGAAACTGTGACATGTGGTGGCAGTATGTGTGGTCTATGCCAATAAAGTTCCAAAGCATTGAATGCAAGTAGTGTAGAAAGGAAGAGCACAGAGAAAAGCCTCATCTTTTCAGGAAAGGAATAGCAAGGAGCGAGACTGGGGAAAATATATATATATATATAAAAAAAGAAAGTTAGCTGGTTTAGATACGCAGGGAAAGGCAGCTCAACGCTAAGGAGTGGACAAAGGCACAGCTAGTCAATCTGATATGCTGGAATGCTTTGAGGACCAGAAAAGGAATGAGGGGGCAGGATCACAGGGAACATCCAGTCCACTTGCAGAGAATCCGGTGGGCAGGGGAATCTTGGGGACACCTCCCTGGAGGGAAGTAGCGAAGAGGTTGTCGGGGGCAGCAGCCATGCTGCATCCAGACTGAGTGCACTACTACAATAGGAATTGCTCTGATTCAGTCTGTCCACAAGAGAAGCTATAGCTGGAGAGGGACAGACTGCATCTGGAAGCACAGCTGTTTGCAGATAGGGAGTGAGAGAGCAGAACAGGAGAAGCAGCATCAGATCCAGGACAGAGAGGACAACAAGCCACCGGGGGCGGGGGAGGGAGAGCGAGAGCGGAGGATAATTGATACCAGCTCAGTAAGGAGAGACTGCACCAGCAAAACTCTGTTCCAGTAGGTGGAGACAGACAGCATGTACATATCCCCGTTGGATCGGCTCCAAATTATTTCCTTGGTTTAGGAAGGGGATAAGAAGGATGAGTTTCAAACTGGGGTGTGATTTGAGTAAGGTGGGGCAGGAGGACATGGCACGGTATCTGACTCCATTACTGTCAGAGAAGATCCTAGATATTTTCACCAATAGGGGCAGAGGGGACTATAAACATTAATTTTTGGACATATGAACAAGCTTTGCAGCGATGTTCTATATGCTTCAAGAGTCAGTTTGGAGAAGGTTTCAGGGTGTTCAGAGAGAAGGGCATATGATCTATGCTTATGTGTCAGCCCAAATTTGGGGTTATGTAAGAAACTGCGGAACTGGTTGAAGGTTTACCATGGTTGATGAGGTCTACAAATTAATGGGTTTAGAACAATTCTACAAACTCTTGACGTACCCCAGCCTAAAAATCATGATTAATAGACAAGGTCTAGAGACGAGATCGTAGCTGGGAAATGGGCCAATATGTGGATACTCTGCCTGTGTTTGATTTAAAAAATTCAAGGAAAAGCAGACCCTCCAACCAGGACGTAGTTAGACTGGAGAATGGACTCGAGACAGATTTGGGGGCAAACCCTAACTGGGTCCCCAGGAAAGAATCTGGAGATCTGAAATGGTTTTATTGCAACAAGAATAGTCATAAGGTGCTGGATAGACCAAGGGTTGGTGGTAACCTGCAGCGGTGGCAGTGACCCCACCTAGAGCAGAGCCAGATCCAGCCCTGATGGTTCGGTCAATAAACCTGTCTCTTTCAGACCCCAAAGAAGAATCAACAAAACTGGTGTGGAGGTGGATGGGAAAAGGGCCTAGGGAAGGAGAGATACTGGGACCGAAGTAACTCTGGTGCAGCACTCGAGAATTATCCCTCATCGACTCCTGATCATTCAGGGAATGATGGGACCTTCTTTCCAAGTCCCAGAGACTCAGAACTATTTGAAACTGGGTGACAGTCAGGGACCTAAGGCTGTCCCAGCTACCAGTAGAGGTCTTGTTGGGGAATGACTTGAAATCGTGGCCCCAAGCCACTTGGGTAGTTACTCAGAGCCAAAAGCAGAAAACAGCCTTTGGCTCTGACTCTGATCTGAAAGCCAACAGGCAGAGACGCAGCTGTGCGCTGCTGCCTGGCGTTGTGAGTGCATGCCCTGGAGCTGAGCTGGGTCCTGCTGCTGAGGAACTTTGACCTCAGAGGGATCAAGTAGTGGGGAAGTAGGTCCCAGGGAGCAGACTGAGCCTAGCCTCCCAGCTCTTGATGAGACTGACCCTGCCCTAGAAAAACTTAGGGCTGCAGCTGTCTCCCTTATCTGGCCCGTGACAGAATGACACCTGGAAAGGTTTCTGAGAGATCAGGGGCTGCTCTGTAGAGGGTGGATAGCTCTCTGGGAGTGTTGTGCCCAAGGGAAACATGGAGACTGTTGATAGCACCACAAAAGTACTGACTTAGGCCTCTTAGCTTAGCTCATGATATGTCTTTTTTGGGGCATAGGGGAATACACGGACTAAACGATGCCTACTCTAGGATTTCTACTGGCCTGGATTTTTGAGACATACAGAAATACTGTAAATCTTGTGACCCATGCCAGAAGGTGGGGAGGGGCCAGGACAAGAGTAAGGTTGCCCTGATCCCTCCTTCTCTTCACAGAGGAATCCTTGCAGAGGCTTGCTGTGGGCATCATGGGGCCCTTTAGCAAAAGTTACCTGACTGGAGAAAATGTGTAGCTTCGTGGTGGTAAATTATGCCACTGGTCGACCAGGAGCAGTAGCTCTGTCCTCTATAGAGACAGACAATATGGCTGACACTTTGCTAGAAATATTCAGGTGAGGTTTCCCCATGAGGATTTGACTGATTGGGGGCAAACTTTGTCTGCCCTCCATGAAGGTCTTTGGGAGAAATGTGGGGTTCAGCACTTCTGGTCATCTCCCTACTCTCCCACCCCCTCCCAGACATAGGGGCTGGTTGAGAGATTTAATGGAACCCTTGAAATGATGATGAAAATTTCTGTGGACCAACACACTGGTGTTGCCGGTGTCTGCTTTTGCTGACAAAACAATGGAGGCGCACACACTGAATTGCTCCTCCCATAGATGTAACTCTCCTGCTATGCCGACATAATAAAAGCCTCAACAAGAGGTGTAGGGCTTATATCTGTGTAGTACAGGCGACACAGCGTGGGTGTAGGCACTGCATTTTCCTTACATGGGCTGTTGTCTGTCATTCTTGTCAGTTTCACAGCTTGGCTGGAGTCATGAAATTGACAAGAAAGCCAGGCAAGTAGAGCCCAGCTGCCCCTTCCTCATGTTCCCCTGGAGGGCTAAGCAGCTGGACCCCACTCCCCAGGGGTGAGAAGCCCCAGGTGGCTTCTCCTCTCCTGGTGGGGAACGGGGAGGGGAGAAGCTGCTCTCAGCTCCACACACTGCCCCACTTAGGTGGGTGGAAGAGCTCTGGTGAGGGCGCACTCCACTGACCCAAGGAAGGTAGTGTGGACATCAGCCAGTGCAGTCATTAATGCGGTGGCTGTAAGTCAACCTAACATAGGTGAGCTTACCTTTGTAATGTAGACAAGGCCTCAGTAAACAGCCAGGACTCTCTGTCCAAGAGAGGCCCCAACCTATGCTGAAGGGTTGGAAGGACTTTGGCTTACAAGGCCCCATAAGACTGAGGGGTGACCTCAGGTAAGCTTGTAGCAGGAGAATAGAGATGTTTTTGGTTTTTTTTTTATATTTTCTCTGTCCTGCTTTTACCCTAAAGAACAAACATTTTTTGCTTTGTGAAGGCTGCTTGGTAACTGGTACGCACTGCTGCAGCCCCTGGAGAGAGGTTAACCAGAGGTGCTGGACCCCAGTCAGACCTGCTGGGGATATCACAGTGAAACACAGAAGAACTGCAAAACTAAACCCCCAGTCTGGAGAGAGGGAGAAGTGGGTCTCTGCTCAAGATAGGTTCAGACTCCCAGTCAGCACCTTAAGTGGGTGCCCTAGAGGGAGGTCAAAGGTGCAGTTAACCCTGACACTGTGACAATCCCTTTACAGCTTGCTGGCCAACCTCACTTCTTTGGTGTGCCCCCAGAATGCAGCTGTGTAGCTTGTCTGAAGCCAGCTGGATCTCTTCTATCTTTATGTATTTATTTCTATTACAGTGGTGGCTGGTGCCCCCAGCCAAGAGCAGAGCCCTGTTGTGCCAGGTGCTATGCATACATCTTGTAAAAGACAGACTTACCATGAAGAGGTTGCAGGCTAAATAGACAAGATTAGAGTAGAAGAAAGGCTATTTCTTCACTGCCTTTGTGAGGGTGGGGACCTGAATTGGACAATCTTTAAGTGTATCTTCAAGAGTGTTGGCTGGCTCCACTTTCATCTAAGGTCTCATTTGTCCAAATGTTTTAAAGAGGGCATCCTAAATCTTCAGGTAAATGGGGGTATACGGCATTGTGTGCTGAATCTGAGTTTAGAGTCTCTAAACCTCTCTTTTGGCTTTCATAAGGAAATCACAGGCAATAAGGTTTTCAGTACGGAGAGTAGCATAGACACAGCGTAATAAAAGGTTATTCACTGTGACTTGAGAGCAGCATTAACTACTGCATCTATGAAGTGTGAAAAACCTGCTGGTGGAGATATTAAAGGTAAATCCTGTAATAAAAGCCTGTGAACCGCCTTTTGTACAGTTCACATGTCAGGCATGACACGCCAGCCAGACGTCCACGACAAAGATTTATAAACAAGCAGGCAGGCACTTAATGTGCATGAGGTAACTTTAAATCAATTGGGCAAAGCTTACTGAGTGCTTATCTGTACTCTTGCAGCACAGAGAGATTACTCCTGGCATGAATTATCAACAGCGTCACACATTGGCATTACTTCGTTTTGGTTAAGCCTCTGCGATAAAGATATCTAGAGTGGAATAATAAATACAAACAAAACAAAAATTCATGAATAACTTTAAACTTTTTTTCTCCCCAGTCTGATGGTACAAGTTCTGTCACAGTTGAGCTAGTGTAAATCGTGACTGATCATTTTTTACAACCTGATTTTATTTGTTGCATCCTTCTGTACATCAGCTAGGTCTCTCCCATAGAGGGCTCTGCTGTAGGATGTGAGTGGGTGGGGATGGCTCCCAAGTGACCGGTGTTTAAAATGCTGATCCCTCAGGCCCCAACACTCCCCAGACAGTGAAATCAGAAGGCAGCCCTGAGCCAGATCTCCTGCTGGAAAACTTCTTTAAATCCTGACTCCACTGAAGTCAAGGGGAATTTTGCCATTGATTTCTGTGGAGCCAGGATTTGGTCCCAAAGAACTGAGCTGCATCCTCATCTGAAGACAGTGGAACTGGGCTAAGATCCAGCTCAGAGATACTCTGATCTTTGTAGTCAGTAGTTTAAGGTTCTTTCCTAGTACTGGATACAGCGCAGATTCTGCAAGTCAGTTTTAAATTGCCCCTCACCTCCATCCCCAGGGTGCTTAGATAGCAAGTGTGAAAAATCAGGATGAGGGAAGTAGGTAATAGGTTGCGAAGGCCATTATATTGGTAAGATCCTGAAAATATCGGGACATCTGGTCATGCTATTCCTCCTCCACCCAGCCCCCTGGTGATTTGTAAGGTTAGGTGAGAAATTATGGTGCTGCAAAGTGTTAGTCTTTTCCAATTGTTTTATTTCTTTCAGTACATGTATCCAATGTAGAATGCTCCCAAATCCCTCTCTTGGCTTGGAGCTGCCTGCATTCAACATGAACAGCATTTCAGATGCTCCAGGTTAGGACCCAGGCAGCTGTGTCTTTCTCATGACCAAAACTAACCTTTGTGATATTCTAATCACCAGGATAAAAGTCTCTTTGAACTGGATGGCGGCTTATTGATTGTGCTAAGCTAAAACACACACCTCTGATACTCTTGTGCGTGCGTGTGTGTGTGTATGTGCCACTGGTTCTGTGATTACAAAACTGAGAAATCTCTATTGGAAAATGTATCAACACTTGCTATTTGAGGACTTTAAATGCAGCAAGCTATAAAAGCAAGAAATTCAGGGTTAAGACTGTCATTTCATATTTAACTTCTCCAGTTAAATTACTACATTACTACACTAAAATGAACATAAGTACATGTACGAATGTCATGTTCTACCTTGTTCAGAGACCGCTGCATAGACAACCACATACAATGGCGACAAGACATCGTAAACGCAGACAAAAATGTATATGATATCATGGAATTTGTTAGGAGAGTTCATGATAATTCTCTTTTACTTCATTGAACAGAATGGGGCTTTTTGGATTCATGGCCAGATCTGGTAGTAAATCTGCCATGGTAACTATGTTCTTTTACTCTGCCATAACTATATTCTGGTTGAGTTAAAATGAAGGAGATAAGTTGGCACCTTTGAATTTTATAGGATGTTAGAAATTGGAGATAGAAACAACTTGCTAGATCATTAATCCATCTCTCTGCAAATGCAGGATAGTCTTCAAATTACTATTATTTTAGTTATATTCCAGTAGCACCTAGAGGCCTCAGCTACGATCAGGTCTCCACTGTGCTAGGTGTATAAACTTATAGTAAGAGACTCTGCCCTGAAAAGCTTATAATTTCAAGAGACAAGACAGGCAACTGGTAGCAGGGCAAACGGAGGTGAAATGACCTGCACAAAGGTCAGTGGTAGAGCTAGGAACTGAACTCTGGTCTCCTGACTCCCAGTTCAGTGCCACGTCCACAGTGCATCCCAAATAGAGGCACTGATTCAGCAAAGCCCTTAAGCACATGCTTGTCTTTGAAGTCAGTGGGCCTTACGTACATGCTTATGGGGCCAGAAGACATGTCAGGTATTAAATTCATGTGACTGGGATTTTCATTCGTGCAAAAATCCCATTGACTTCAGGTAGCCAAAAGACTTCTTAAAATTTGCACCCATAAATAGTATGTATAATGATATCTATATTCTTCTGAGAGGTTTTTGTATAGTGGTTGGCTTGATGAGCTATTGAGGCATATATTACAGCGTTCCTCAGATCTCCTTGGTTATAGGGCTGTGTTGCCTTTTTTAACTACTTGGACAGCTTTTTATTTTTTGTGAGATACTTTTTGTGCTTGGATGCTATGAAATATAAGTGTCCCCTAAATACAATTGATTATCCCTTTATTGCTGTTTTACGTTTAAGGTATAACTCAGGTATAACTTCCCATATTTTATTTTTGTTTCCAGGATTGTTGTGATAAGGTAATATAAGTACCAAGGGCCAAATCCTGCACTCGTGCACACCAGAGTAATTCCTTCTAAGTCAGTGGAGTTGCACCGGAGATGAACCTGGCCTGTCATTTCTCACTCCATTCAGGCTTAGGCCTGGATCCTGCAGTCTGATCTGCCTGTACAGACACGTGCCCATGTGACATTCTGATGACTTTAGGTGGGACTTTGCACAGACATCTTAGTCTTCCTGCATGGATCAAATTTCAGGCCTTAAACTGGAACAGCCCAACAGTTAGTTTTGTTCTGAACTACAGTCCAGCTGAGGAATCCTTCATTACAAATCCTAAACCTCATAGAGCACATAGTTTTGGGGTTCATGGCACATGTGAAAGTTGGACCACTTTCTTCAAAAGGTTAGCTGTGTTTCAGGTTCAGCTGTTGTCTGAAGTAGGGGTTTGTGTTCAAACTAAGTGAAGTTTGGTTTTTTGGGGGGTTGGGTTTTTGGGCTTGTTTGGAGTTCCTCTTTGAGTTTCAGATTCAATCAAAACTGCTGAATTTCACAAAACTCTGTTCTAAACTACTTGCCAGCAACTCTCACATCAGAGGTTATTAAAAGTTATTCATGTTCCTCTTTCAGGTAATGTCCCTCCCTTCTGTCTCCACTCCCCCCCGCCCCCCCTCCCCCCACATTCTAAATGTCTGTAGAGAAGCTTGTGTCCAAGATGTTTGAGAGAAGTTGATAGAAGTTCATTTACATCATTCTCTGGAAAATTAATCTGAGAACTGCTGTTCTACATCCTTTTAAAATTTATTCCTTTTCATATGATGTCTGTTAGCTTTTTTAAAAAAGCATTAGTAAAGAATAATATATAATAAATAACAAAAGAGTATGACCTTTACGTGGATGGTCAGGGCCAAATGAATCCTGGTGTATCAGTATTAAAGTAACTAGAGTTGTACAAGGGTGAGTTTAGCTCAATGCAATTTAAAATTAAAACTGATACAAGAAAATATGTTCCCAGCGCCCAACAATACATAATTAACACATGCTGCAAGAACCTGAGGAATATAGTAGGATTAGAAAAAGGGTTAGATATTTGTATGAGTAAGATCCACCAGAGTAAACACTAGCTAGGATAAAAACATAAAAGGAATATCAGTCCTCATGCTTTAGAAGTAAAGATTAACTTCTTGGAGTGAAGAAGACACTTCCCCTATATGCAGGTTATTCTGTAATGGGTTTCCTTGCACCTTCTTCTGAAGCAGCTGTGGCCTGTGTGTGTATGTGTGTGGGAGGGGGAGGAGGAGGAGGGGTGAGACCTTAGGCTTAGCTGCTACTCTGGGTCCCAATCCAGAGACCCTATAAATAGCACCCTTTAACTACTTGCTGCTGCATTTCACTGAGCCACTTCCCTTCTGAGCCCCAGCACCTTCAGCTTCACCCTTACCTCAGGGTTGAAGTCTTGCTTGGGTTCCAGTCATCCACCAGGAGCACTTTCCTTGTTCCTCTGGCTCCAGCCAGCAACTGCTCTGTGCAGGTACTGCAACTACTGCATCTAGCCAGGAGCACTGCGTTTTCTCCCCTGGTGCCAACCAGCACACTGTGTTGACGTTCTTGATTCTCAGAGTTTGTCAGCTGCTCCATATTAAGTGGAAGGACCAAAGCAAAAACAAGGAGATTTGAAGCTGAACCCAGCAACCGCCTCCATCATCACTAGTTTGGTTTTCGCTGCTTTCTTGATGTGGACATATAATTAGACTAGAAGACCAACAAATTCCAAAGCCTGGGTACCAAGGCAAGCCACTACAAGACCAGCGGTCACATAGGTGACCAAAGCTTCAGTGACACACTCAGATTGCCCGTGATGGACGTCAGCTGAATATCCAGCCAGATCACCTAGCCAGAGATTGATCCGGCTAGTGCTCAATCAACAAGGATACCATGTCCCCTTGGGGTTTGCCACGATGATTATGATGAGTAGTGAATTCTGCAAAGTCCCTTATCCCAAAAGAAACAGTGAAGCCAATAACTTGAAACGAATGGCTGTGTTTGGGTATGACTGAATTTTAGAGTTATCTTTTCCTTAAGGTCCGTATCAGCTATTTGCAAAGAGGAGAAACCACCACCAGATGGCAGTACACACTCAATCCTTAACTCATCAGACAGCCCTGACATTGGAATAATTTTTAAAACAAAAAATTAATTTAATGATAGAACAGAGTAGAACTTAGTTATCTGGAGGTTGCTTCAAAATCCACTCTTTATTAAGACAGTGTTGGTTTTTTTTAAATGTCCTGGTTAAAAGTCAACATAATGTTCCAATAAATTGTGTTGGTTGGGCCCTACGGTCAAAGGGAATGCCAGAATTATAGTGTGAAGCACTCTGGGGGGTTTATCTTTTTAACTGTCTCATGGGTAGAGGTTTAACCCCCCTCCTCCCTCCCAAATATAAGGAATGAAGAATAATTTAGTTATGTATGCAAAGATGAAAGACGTACAGAGACTAAAGAAGCGAGACTGGATTACTGATTTACAGAGCCACTCTGACCTGTTCTGCAGGGCTCGTGCCCGCTTGATTTGAGCTCTTTAAAGGGACAATGTTAGCAAGTACTTTGCTGGTTGTTTTATTATCTGTTGTTTGTAACTTGTAGTTAATAAGTTGGAAAAACCTGCCGCCCAGCATGGGCGCTGAAGATCCCAAGACATGAAAGGCCATGTTTTCAAATGTATTTAAGCACCTAATAATGCCAGCAGGTGCCTATTGGGATTTTCAAAGCACCTAAGCAGGATAGGCTTGTAACTTCCATTTAAATAAATGTGAATTAGGCACCTAACCTGCTTTTTGGCATTTCTGAAAATCCCACTAGGCACCTCTCTGCATCTTTAGATGCCCAAATATCTTTGAAAATCGAGCCCTAGGAGCAAGGGCTTTGTCCAAGTGTGCTTCAGCCAAAAGTTGTTTTGTGTAGTGAACTGTGTGTCAGTTTTCTACCCGGCTATTTCCACCCAGCTCAGTGTTGGCTGTGTTTCAGTGGTGCTTGTATAAATCTGCTTCAGGGTGCAAGGCATTGTAAAAGCATAAAATATGATGTTTATTATTTAATGGTTATAATAACCACTTACATTCTTGAAAATCAGTGATCTGTTGGTTTTCTCCTTTCCTGTCTGGCACTTATTGCATTTTGCTTCATTTTGGGCTTATCCACCAATCTTTTAAAAAAAGATCACCCTGAGGATCTTTAAAACAAATTAGACTTTTCCTTCCTTCTGATGTGTGAACAAGGTCCACAAGGATTTGAGAGTCTTTTTTTTTTTTTTAAGGGTTTTATTTGTTTGTTTTTAACGGTAGAAATATCAAGGATGTCAAATCTGGTATCCTCTAGTTTTGTTAAAAGATGACTGGAAGATATAAGGGATACTTATTGTGAGATCTTAACCCCACGAAGAAGTGAATGTGTTTTTCTGTATGATCAATATTGAGATTGAGGACCAGGAGGCTGTTCTAGCTTATGCTGGGAGACTACCCTCACATACAGGAAAATGCCAGGGGAGCTTACAGGCACTTTTTCCTCCCCCTCACATCCTGTGCTCTTCAGGGCTTGGTGGAACTGAGAATCAGAACCTGTGGGGCAGGTTCTCTACTGTACCTGAGTTCACTAGGACAGTAAGGGATAGGGGAGCTATATGGAGCCAGTTGTGGCCCCCTGATCCTCAACCATGCTGCCCCTGAACAAATAGGAGCTTCACAAGGAACAGCTCTTGTTAATGCCACTGGTGTAAAGCATCAGTCTTAAAGCAGTGGAAATATGGGCATAGTGGAGCTTTGCTCTTCAGCCGCTTCTTTTCCTTTCTTCCTGAAATACCCCTCATATGCCTCCTCTTTCCTCTGACACCAGGGATTGGGGAAGAGCTGGCACAGAATGAGTTAGAGCTAATTCTCATTCTAGCTTTCCACTGGCCTATTGTTTACCTGCACAAGGGAAATTCTCCACTGAGTGTCTCTGTCCAATTAATGTCACTTATGCATCACAAAGTAGCTTCAGCAATGGTGTTTTCTCCCTGGACATTGCTCTGGTCTGTTCTGTATGTTTTCTAAGCAGTGCCTTCAATCCAGTCTTTCTTCAGCCAGGAAGTAAAAGCAAGGCTTTAAAAAAAATAATTTAAAAAAATCTCCCCAATAAAAGGCTTTGAGAATTGAAACCTACTTCTAAGGAAGATTATCTAGAGTATCATGTCTAATAACCCATCAGGAACTCTGTGCCAAATGCTTCAGGGATGTTGCACAGAATCTAGCTAAGTATAGACACCACCAATATTTCTTAAAGCAAGCTAATATAATAGCAAAAGTCCCACTGAATGTGTGCAAAAGTCCTTTGCATGTATTGAAAGCTCATCAGTGTGCCATTAGCAGAGAACAAAACAAGCCTAATGAAGATGAAAGATATGGGAAGTGTATTTTTTTTCTTTTAGCATGTTGCTCCTGTTGATTTGGTGCAGTGTTAACGAGCTGGTTGTCAAATGAAATGGAAACTGCTTTGTGTTTGAATTAGCTTCTTTAATTTTTTGTCTCAGTGTTTCCATTAGAAATGCTGTTTTTTAACCCAGTCATTAAAATGCTCATTGAGTTGAAATTTGGCAACTTCATTTTTTTTCCTGAATAGACATTTTAAATGTTCTTTTCCTTTTAAACAAAATTTGTCTAAAATTGGTATGACTTTTTCTCTTTCCCCTTAATTAGGGAGCATCTAAAAATAGCCCTTTTCAGGCACTTTAACTGTATTCGTTTATCTTTAAATGTGAAAATTTCAAGCCATTCATCTGCACTGTAAACTGAAATATGTAATTTAAATTGCTGGATGTAAAATATACCTTATGACAGAGAAATGCAGAAAAATGGCAACAATATATTAATGAGACACTAATTTAGCCAATAATATGTCCTTAGCACAGGATTCGATATGATTCACGCCCTTCGGAAACTTAAGAACTTTATTTTGACTACAGTAAGTGCAATAGAGCTTGGGACCTTCAGAAGTGAGTCTTTACCATTTGATCTAATAGAGTAGTTCTCTTAACTCGTGGTAGTAGCAGGTGCTTATCCTTTCTATGGACTAGCTCCTATAGGTAACCATACCACATGCTTGGGCAGAATTTTACATGCTCGTCTAGGCATATGAGGTCTGCAGGCACTGGGCTGGAATTCAGGAGTTCAGTTCCTGGCTCTGCAACAGACTTCCTGTGTGATCTAGGGCAAGTCACTTAAAAAGCCCTGTCTCTGACTCAGTTCCCCATTTGTAAAATGGGGTAATAGTGCCTTTGTTTCACCCCTGTTCTGTCTTACCTATTTAGATTGTAAGCTTTTCAGAATCAGGACTGTCTTTTACTATGTGTGTTGTAGCAATGCCTAGTATGGCAGCCCTGATCTCATCTGGGGCCCTAGAGTGCTCCCACACTGAGAATGATGGGTCATCTTATGGGCCACCACTTCGTAAAAGTCTCCACCAGTGCACACTATCAACAGGGGTCGAACACAGGAATTTCAGCACCAGCATGCAGATCTTTGCAATTGGTTCTAAGCTCTTATCCTCTACATGGACTAGCCACTAGAGTGAGACTTATCACACTTAGCTGGCATGTTACATAAGACAAACTTGGGTCACAGTCTGAGTACATAACTCTGCAGAGGTGGCGAGTATTTACTAGTACTGTCTAGATTTAAAAGAAGGTATTACATTCTGTGTACTCTGAATCCCTCTTATTGTAAATGCTGATCTAGGGAATTCTGTTTCAGTGAAGTTCCTTTTTAATTGTATGATCCTATGAGGTGCTGAGAACCTTCCGGTGGTCCTGAGCACCCTCTCTCTGCCTTTGATTTCCATTCACTAATCACCCTCAAAGCTCTCATCCCTGAGCAGTTTCAGCTTCCTAGTGAACTGGAGTCAGTCACAAACTGCTCCAATCAATTAAACTGTGCAAATTGCTAGTTACTAGTGCGCACGTGCTCATTGGACCACATTATGGAGAAAAACTCTCACAACATCTATTGATATCTTTATGAGCTGTGTGTGTAGGGTGAACAGATGTCCCGTTTTTATAGGGACAATCCTGATATTTGGGGCTTTGTCTTATATAGGCGCCTCTTGCTCCCCACTTCTTGTCCTGATTTTTCATACTTGCCATCTGGTCACCCTACGTGTGTGCACGCACGTGCATCAAGTCAGAATATAGCTCATAGTGCTGTTCTGTAAAAGAAATGATACAGCTGTACTTCATCTACTCCTTAGGAATCTAATGGTTGGAGGTGGGCTGGGTGTTGTGTAGAGATGAGTTTGGCGAATTCCTGACTGCTTGATTGCATGCAAAATCTCCCCCATTTGCGTGCATCGCACCCACACAGATTTCGCTAGCTCTCAGCCTGCAGGAGTACCTGTAGAGTGCAGCTTTCCTTATGACTGCTTAGTTAACCTTCTTTATTCAGGTGTGGCACAGGAACCAGGATATGTCCTTATCAGATGACGGTTCTGTAGTTACTTGTGCATTTGGTGATCAGTGTCTAGGTATGGAACTGAGTGGCAGAAAACTTGCTATGCAATGAAACACATTTTCTAGTCTCTCTCTTAATCGGTCTTCAATAATTGGAGGTGTGAAGTCCAAACTATTTATTTATTTATTTATCCCTTCCTATTCCCCTCTCTCCCCCCCCCCCCCCCAAATCCTCTCCCGCAGAAGCTTAAAAGTGCCCCAGTCTAAGTTTGTTGAAACTCAAGCATTGTAGGCCTAGTGTGGTTGAGTTGTTTTGCATTACCAAAGTAGCTCTCGGAAATGTACTGTACCTATTTTTAAAAAGTAGCACACAACGAAGCTGTTACGATAATGATTTGTACAGTCCCACTGATCTGAGCTATGTCATTAACAATGCATAGTAGTCATACTATATATTGGCTGCATCCTTCTAGTGCTGGCTTTTTTGTTGAAATACAGTGCTGTATGGTACAGTAACAGATCCACTGACCTGAGAAAGCTCAGAAGGATAATTTAGCTCAAATAGGGCCCATTTTAGCTCTGTGTTCATATTTACAGTCTAAATATCTGCAGAGAAATTCCGGATTTCTATAATCATGGAGGGAATTTTTTACTAGCATTCTGCTTGCAACACTTCTGTTGTTCACTAGGTTGTTTGAGGAACCCTGAAAGCGTATTATATAACTCAGAAAAAGGAGTGGATTTGAAGCATTAAGACTTTAGCCTAACATAATTTATTATTGCTTTTGTGGCAGTGGTAAGAATGCTATAATTAAAGATGCACCTCAGCTTTTATTTGAGTCCTTCTGTTTTTATTTTGTCTCAGTCCAAAGGTGAATTGTTCTGGGAAGTTGAGCAAAATCTTGTTTAGTCATTTTTTACAAAGCAAGAAGGGGGGAACATTTTACTAGTTTAACACCCCCCCCCCCAAAACAAACAAACAAACAAACAAACAACCCCCCCCTCAAAAATGCTCAGCTGAAGATTTTGCTCAGCTGAAGATTTTGCCCTGTATTAAGAATTTTCTCTATGCTTCCTCCAGTAACAAAACTAAGAGTGAGCCACTTTGCTTTTCTTATTGTATGTTATTAATAGGACTGTTAACTAAATTCTGATTGTAGGATCAAATTCTGTCCACAGCACTTCGGTTGAAAGCAGTGGAGTTTGCAGAGGTATAACTGAGAGCAGAATGTGGTCTGAGAATACTTATTACTCCTCATGGTGGGCCAAGCAGGAAGAACCTGTACTTGACCCTGAGAACTGGCACTTCAATAAAATTACTTTAAGTTACTTCAAGCTCCTTGGGGCAGGAGCCATCTTTTTGTTCTGTGTTTGTACAGCGCCTAGCACAATGGAATCCTGGTCCATGACTGGGGCTCCGAGGTGCTACCACAACACAAATAATAGATTTGAAATAAATGTGAAACAACTTAAAAACCTTATTTTCATGCTGTGAGTACCAACCTCAGGGCAGACTGTCAAAAAACAGTGCACAAACCCCAAATTCATTTTGTGTTCTATACTTAGATTTCACCAACCAAGTAGCAAATGTGAACTCCTAAACCACTGTAATAGCCTTAACATGGAGTCACAGATGGTCCCCTGGGACACCCTGGTCTATCTTACTGCCCAGGCAAGCCTGCCTTTTGTAATAGATGATCCCTTATACCAAAAATCACATCAATATTCAGGTTACTCCCAGTCCCAAAGCACCAATCACTTACCCCGGGTCAGATCTCAAACCAAAGGCAAAACTTGCTTATAGTCAATCCTGTAATAAACTAAAGATTTATTAACTAAATAGAAAAAGAAATATCAGAGTTATTTACAAGTTTAAAGCAGGTAAACACATGAGAGTTAGTCAGGTTTCAAAACATAATAAAAATTGTTGTACTATGCCAGTTCTCTATGTCCTTTAGGGATAACCCAAGCTAAACAGCTGGGGATCCCTTGCTTATGTTTAGAAATCTTCACCCCTCAGTGTTCAAGCATCATAGGATTAAAGTTTCTTCTGGTCAGGCATTTGTATTCCCTTCCCCCACCATTCAAGTTGTGATGGGATCAGGGCTTGTGCATGTACCCTCTTCAGGGTGTGCGGGAGAAGCAATCAACACTCTTTTGTCCATGGATGTTCCACAATGGCTTGTCTGGGGTCTGTAGGCCTTCTTTTGTTGGTGAGGAGACAACACTTCTTATGGTAAACTAGTATTTCACACTTGGTAATGTTTCTCCCCTGACTGCGGGGAGGATGGAGCTTTGCAATCTTAACAAACATTTTTATTGTTACAGAACAAACACTTAAGTATGACCCTATAACATGGGATACAGATATTATAAGTAAGATTAATATATGCAGCATCCTGCAAGTGTAACCCATGCCTACTTGGTGTGGTGCTCTGTCCCTTTCTAGTGACACCTAGACCATCTAGAGATTAATGAGTCTACTACAGCCTTAGGTAACAGCCACAGTGGCTTTTGGCTCATGCACCAGAGGCTCATGCACTAAGGCCTTGTCTACACTAGCATTTATGCTGGCAAAACTTTTGTCACTCAGGGGTTCTGAAAAACATATGCTTCAAAGGTCCCAGGTTCAACCCTGCCTCCTGATAACTGGGGGTCTGTTGGCATTACACAAGTATTTCATGAAGTCTAAATTCTTCCTTATAACTCTAATATCTATTTTAACAATACTGATACACAGGTGAACCAGACTAGTTTTCAGCTATGCTTTGTCAGTGTTCAGTGAAGCCCAGGGGCCTTGGCATAAGCTGGCACCTGGTCTGCCAGCATCACACCTATAACAGCACAACACCATTTTTGAATAAGTCTTTTATGTTTAGTTGTTGGTTGTTCAGTAACTCTCACATTCTCATAAGAATGACCATACTGGATCAGACTGATGGTCCATCTAGCCCAATGTCCTGTCTTCCGACAGTGGCCAGCACCTGAGCTTCAGGGGGAGTGTACAGAACAGGGCAATTTGGAGAGATCCATCCCATCTTCTCCTCCCAACTACTGGCAGTCAATCTTAAGTCTTTTGCCCTAAGCATGAGGTTACATCCCTGACTGTCTTGGCTAATAGCCATTGATAGACTTATTCTCCATGAAATGATCTAATTTTTTTCTTTTTAACTCAGTTGTACTTTTGGTCATCTCAACATCCCATGGCATTGAGTTCCACAGGTTAATTGTGTGTTGTATGAAAATGTATTTCCTTTTGTTTGTATTAAACCTGCTACCTGTTAATTTCATTAGCTGACTCCTGGTTTTTATATTGTGGGAAAGAGTATATAACACTTCCCTATTCATTTTTTCCATACCATTCATGATTTTATAGACCTCTATTGAATACCCTTTTAAACGTTTCTTTTCTAAGGTGAACAGCACTAGTCTTTTTAGTTTCTCCTTGTATGGAAGTCATTCCATGGTACTGATCATCTTTGTTGCCCTTCTCTGAATCTTTTCCAGTTCTACTTTTTTAGATGGGGGCAACCAGAACTGGCCATTAAATGCATGGTATGGGCACACCATGGATTTATAGTGGCATTATGATATTTTTTTTCTGTCTTATTTTCTATCCATTTCCTTATAGTTCTTAACATTCTATTAGCCTTTTAGACTGCTGCTGTGCATTGAGTGGAAGTCTTCAGAGAACTGTCTACAATGATTCCAAGATCTGTTTGTTGGGTGGCAGTAGCTAATTTAGAACCCATTATCATATTTGTATAGATGAGATTATTTTTTCCAGTGTGCATTATCTTGAACTTATCAGTATTGAATTTCATCTGTCATTTTGTTGCCCGATCACCTGGTTTTGTGAGATCCGCTGCAATTTTTTGTGGTCAGCTTTGGTCTTAGCTATCTTGAATAATTTCATATTGTCTGCAAATTTGCCTGGTACTGAAGTCAGGCTTACCAGCCTGTAGTTGCCAGGATCACTTCTGGAGCCTTTTTAAAAAAAAATAAGGTGTTATATTAGCTACCTTCCAGTTATGTGGTACAGAGGCTTGTTTCAGTGATAGGTTCCATACTACTGTTAATAGTTCTGCAATTTCACATGTGAGTTCCTTCAGAACTCTTGAGTGAATATTAGTCCTGGTGATTTATTACTGTTTAATTTATCAATTTGTTCTAAAACCTCTTCTGTTGAGAGATCTTTGTGGGACAGTACTTCAGATCTGTTGCCCAAAAAGAATGGCTCTGATGTTGGGTATCTTCCCCCACATCATCTGCAGTGAAGACTTATGGAAAGAATTCATTAGTTTCTCTGCACCTACCTTATCTTTCCTGATTGCTTCTTTAACACCTTGGTCATCTGGTGGCCTCACTATATGTTTGGCAGGCTTCCTGTTTCTGATGTATTTTAAAAAAAAATTCATCCCTTTAGTTTTTGCATCTCTAGCAAGTTGCTTCTCAAATTTTCTTGGCCTACCTTACTATACTTTTGCATGTAACTTGCCTGAGTTTGTGCTCCTTCCACTTATCCTCTTAGGTTTGATCTCCAAATTTTAAAGGATGGCTTTTCGCCTCTAACTGCCTCCATTATTCTGCTGTTTAGCCAAGGTGAGAGTCTTTTGGTCCTTGGATTGTCTTTTCTAATTTAGGGCATTGGGGTATCATTTAGTCTGAGCCTCTATTATGGTGTGTTTAAATAGTCCCCATGCTGCTTGCAGGCTTTTAACCTTGTGACAGCTCCTTTTAATTTCCATCTAAGCAGCGTCCTTATTTTAGTCCCCTTTTTAAAGTTAAATGTTACTATGGTGGGGTTTTTTAGTATTATTCCCCCTACGAATATGTTAAATTACATCATGGCTACGATCACCGAGCAGTTCAGCTGCATTCACCTCTTGGACCAGTTACTGTGCTCCACTTAGGACTAAATCAAGAATTGTCTCTCCGTTTGTGGCTTCCAGGACTAACTGCTCCAAGAAGCAGTTATTAATGGTGTCTAAAAAGTTTACCTCTGCATCTCTTCTTGAGGTGACACGTACCCAGTCAATATGGAGATCATTGAAATCCTCCATTATTATTGCACTTTCTGCTTTTATAGCCTTTTTAACCTACTGTAGCATTTCACAATCACCATCCTGGTCAGATGGTCAGTAGCATATTCCTACTGCTACACTCTTATTGTTCAAGCATGGCAGTTCTATCTATAGAGATTCTGTGGTGCAGTTTTATTTCATTTAAGATTTGTGCTTATTTGACTGTATGCTTCCTTTTACATATAGTGTCACTCCCTCACCAGGGTAACCACCTCTGTCATTCCTATTTATTTTATACCCTGGTATTACCATATCCGTTGATTATCTTCATTCTCCTTTTCCTATTTCTGTGTAATGTAGCTATCTGGGAGTTCTAATGGGGAAGTTGTGGGGAGCAAGAGCTTGTGACAAAATTTGGGATGGGCATCATAGTGGGGAAGAAAACAAACTGTTAAGGCAGACTTGCAGTCCTGTCATGCTTGCTAAAGGAAATACTGAAGTCAGTCTGAGCAGGAGAACAATCATCTGGTCAGTATTCTTACTGTGATATTAGACCATGAAAGCATGACATAATTATGTAGCTATTCTAGGCAATTTCTAGGAGTTCATAAAATAGTATTGGTTAGAATTTTCCTCTCCCTCTCAGGCCTTTGCAGTAGGATGTCTGGCACAAGGGGAGCCTGGCTTGACAAGGGTAAGCGTATGAAAAATAGAGGATCAATAAAATGTTTAAGGACTCATTTCTTCTGTAGTTTTCTGTGAAATATTTGGCAGATGCAGAAATCAAGATGGTGTGGTATAAAATTGGTTTGACCAATTAATTTGGTTAACTAATACTTTATTTGGGTTGACCTATTAAGTTACGTGTGGCTTCGCCACTTTGGTAATTTTGGGTATATCTACACTGCAAAATGAACAAACTAACCAGTCTGTGGCAGTGAGTCTCAGTGCCAGGCCTATAGACTTGGGCTCACATGATGGCAATAAAAAGAGCAATGCAGATGTTCCCACTTGGGGTGGA
This sequence comes from Emydura macquarii macquarii, assembly GCF_026122565.2. Classification (NCBI taxonomy): domain Eukaryota; kingdom Metazoa; phylum Chordata; order Testudines; family Chelidae; genus Emydura; species Emydura macquarii. Next base: position 7,843,674 of record NW_027132342.1, on the reverse strand, counting down.
GTTCAGGCTCGGAGACCCACCTCTCTTGCTGAGTTTCAAAACCCAAGCTCCCGCCTGAGTGGGAATGTCTATGCTACTATTTTTAGTGCTGTTGCCTGAGCCAAGTCTGTAGACCCGGATTCTGAGACTTGCTGCCACGTGGGTGTTTTTTTTTGTTTTTTTTTTTTGGACCGTTGTCCACCTCAAACTTAAGCCAATAAAACCATTGTACGTATATTTGTAGCCTTCAGACATGCACACACACTGCTCATGCTTAAAACTGACTTGTTGAAATAACTATATAATGTCATCTCAGTATTTGCAATGTTTCATAGGTATTTCTAATACTGGGGAATGCTGCAAATACTGAGGTAAAATCTTTTTCAAAAGTTTTTTTTATGCAGCCATCGTGTGTGAGTGGATATTTGTCTGGATTTATGTCTACTTGCATAAACAGCCATCTCCTTGCCTAGGTCTTCCTCTGCCAAAAGTTAAATTGTATTAAACACTGTTAAATAATAATATTTAATTGTATAGCATCTTTCATCGAAGCTTCTTGCACCACTTTATGATAGTTTCATGCATAAAGCTTCACAACCCCATTATGATGCAAGTATTATCATCTTCACTAATAATGGTTAAGCTGAGTCACACAGCAGTTAAACACTTGTCTATTTGGCTATGCCTGCACAGAAAAAAAGGTGTGTATTTCGCTCTCCGTAAAAATCCTAGCAGAGACAATGTATTATAGTTTTACCTCAGTGTAGTTAGCCAAGGGGAAGCCCAGATGGGAGGTCAAGTGTTGACTTTGACTAGCTACATGGAGATTAAAAACTACATGTGCCTTGTCTCCACTAGGATTGTACATAGTTAACTCAGGGTAGTTCTCTGTCTCTCAATGGAAAAACATCTCTCCTTTTACAGTGAAGCTGTAGCCAGGGGAACTTAACCCTGCAATTCTGATTCACAGATGCTGGCTCTGACTGCTGAGCCATTCTTTTCCAGAGACCAAAATAGGATACTTGCGGAGTTTAAAATCAGTTTAAAAATGATGAAACAAAGTTATAACAACTGCTTTTCTTTTTCAGCTTAACCCACACTATCCAGATGGGAATACTGAAGGAAAGGTCATGGTAAGTGGACTGCTTTCTTTAACCAGGATATTCTGTTGTGTTATGAATCTGATATAAAGTATCAGTCCCAAGTGGAAGGATGTTTTTGTTTTACTTGCATGTAAAGGACAAATTATTCAGACTCTGGTGTCTCATTTTAGCCCATCAGGGTACTGGGCGGTGTAATTCGCTAATGTTTGTAAAGTACTTTGAGATCTTTGGATGGAAGGTCCTATGAAACTGCTAAGTGGTAGTATTTGCCCATTCACCTTTTTCTATAAGGCTAGAACATTGGTTCAGTTGTCCATAAAGCAGGAGAAGGACATGGAAAAAGAAAAGAAGAGGGTCACAGAGTATGAAAAAGGTCGTATCACCAGTTTTGGTGACTATAGCCTCTATTAGAGTAGATTTCCTGCTGCTTCGAATTCTGCTGCCAGTGAGCTTGGGCTCTCCCATCTACTATCTGAACAAAAGCACCACTAAGAACTATTGTTAGGGAAAGTTTTCTCTTGGTTAGGAGCAAATGTGTTTACAGGTGGCAAGTGGAGCGCTGTTACACCTCTAGACTACCTTGGGGACTGAGTTGTTCAGGGGTTGGTAATGGGCTAGGGAGCCTTTCACATCTAAGTCACTTGTTTGAATCCTGTCATATATTGGCATGTACCAGCTGGTAATTGGTGTTAACCAGTTGATAGTGTCTGGCGATTGCATATGTGACATTAATTGATTGTCTTAATTCTTCTCAAAGTAGACCAATTTCCACATTGCAAAATCACTGGGCTGTTTAGCAAAGAGACCAAGGACAAAATAAACGGGGTTATGTGTTGAGTTCTGAATGTGTGCTGAGAGATGTACAGATCACAGAGCAGACGGTCTCTGCCCCAAAGGATCCTCCAAACACTTACTCCAGTGCATGGCACATGCTGCCAAAGGTAGTGGGGCTACTCATCGCAGTAAGTATTACTCCCAAATGTGTTTGAAGGTTTGGACCTTTAGAAAAGAGAAGCTAATAGATGGAGCAGTGAGACTGAGCCACCCTTGAGATTGTCTTCAGATCCTAGTAAAGGCACATGAGTGTGTGTGAACGATTTGGCTTGAAGATCCTACCCCATACAAAGCAGATCATACAGATGCTGTAGGTATGTCTACACTGCAATTAAAAACCATTGGCTGGCCCATGCCAGCTGACTCGGTCTTGTGGGGCTTGGGCTAAGGGGACTATTGAACTGCAGTGTGGACACTCAGGCTTAGGCTGGTGCCCAGGCTTTAAGATTCTGCGAAGTGGGAGGGTCCCAGGGCTCAGGGAGCAGCCCAAGCCTGAACGTCTACATCACAATTAAACTGCCCCTTAGACTGAGCCTGTGAGCTTGAGTCAGCTGATGTGGGCCAGCTGTGGGTTTTTAATTGCAGTGTAGACATGCCCTCTGTGGCCTTGTCTTCCCTAGGGTTTAAAGATGTGATAGATCATGCTGGTTAGGTGGAGCTAGCTAAAAACTTCTGAAACTCTAGTCCAGGCAAGGCAAGTTGTATGTTAGTATGTGCTAAGGAGGTGGAGTTAAAGCCTATTTGGAATCTGTGTTACCAACACAATGGTGCAAAATAGTGAGTCAGTCTTGTCCCCCTCCCCAAATCATGAGATTGACTTAAAAACTACCTGGATTTTAAAAATAAATGTGGGGATCTTTTTATTTGCCACCTGTTTTTTGAGCCCTTAGCCATCACATTTTCAAGCTTTTCTCTGCAACCACAAACGCTAGAAACTTTTTAAAATGGAAGCTGAGTCTCGTGTAATCACATGACTCCATCAGCTGGAGCTTTAATAAAAATGCCAAATGTTGTGAGGATTGACGAGATGTTTCCTGGTGTATGGCTTTATTGGTAACTCAGCAAAATAACCCAAAGTAAACCTTGACCTACACTCACTCCTGGGATTTCCTTCCAGGACCTCCTCTGTCCTAGTTCCCTCTGTGCCCGCCTCCCCTTTATATCCAAGTTGGACCTAGTTGGATCCATCTGCTAGCATGAGTCAGCACTAACTACTCTGAATCTTTGTGCGGGATGTTAGCAACTGAACCTAGTATTACTGAACAGAAGAGCCCTGCATTCTTATTAAAGGCTTTCCATTCTGCTCTCTGGTTGTGGTGGGGCAGTGTTGGTGCACTCATGATTTTACCCTGAGTCTTGTGATAATTAGTGGTTTTCAAAGCCACAGCTCCTGCAGCTGAGAATCTTGCTTTTTGTTTTTTAAAACAAAAAACTCCCCTATATTTCTAGCCCTCATGGTTGTGGAGAAAAGCCTGAATATGTGAACCATGTGCACCCTAAAGTCCCAGAAACCTAGAAGTCTAATAAAAAGATGTCCAATTTTTAAAAAAGCTGCTTATTTAAAAGCAAAACTCATTACTTTCTTAGGCTTCGTTCATGATTTTTGAATGCTTTCCATAGATGAAATTGATGTGGATAAGCTTGCTGAATTGCTTCCCATGCTGTAGCTTCTAAGGATAAACAAAGTTAGAGGTCTGTGGTCTACAGGGTTGTCAGTTTGGAAGCTTTCTCCAGTATATATAAAAAACCTAAACTAGTAACTCATTCATCTCTTGAAGCAACATTCGGTTTAATTTTCTATTGCATTTCCAGTACTCAAATAACTAGAGCTCTGAGCTTGAGACAAGCAAGTACCCCATTTGCAAGTTAGGCACCCCACTCCTATTGGATTTGGCACTTAATTCTCTTAAGATAAAATTTTCAAAGTGCCTAAGTGACTTAGGAGCCGAAATCCTACTGATGTGTAATGCCATTTAGACTCCTAAGTGTCAGATTCACTTTTTAAAAAATAGGACAGACTAAGTGCCTAAATCACTTTTAAAATGGGACTTAAGTCACTTTGGCACTTTAAAATTTTTATCTTTAGGCTCTTTTGAAAATTCTGCTGAACTGTCTAGTGAAGAATTTTAAAAACCCTATTTTGGTTTCTGGTAATATTTGGCCTTACAATGAATAGGTCAATGCATTTGTTACATAGTTTTCTCTCCAAAGCCCAATAGAGTATCTAACATTAAGGCCTTCCTGTAATTTAGAAGCCTTTATTAAATGCTACCTTCTCCAGCTTTTGAAGAATAGAAGGCTGTAATATATAGTGCCTCAAAAACTCATCTTGCATTAAATTCAAAATTGATGTATTATGCTGCAAAGAAGTCTATTATTTGCAATCACATAAACGTACAGTATCTACAGGGACACCATAAACATTGGGAAAATGTCAAGAACAGCTGGGAACCTGGGATTCATTAGCTCCTTGCCCTTAAAAGACTGATGCCTTTGGAAGGGTAATTTAACTCCCTCACAAATGAATATTTGTGAGATAGCACTAAACCTAAGTATTTCTGAACTGGCATTTACTATTGTTGTGATTTCTTGGAGGTGGTTATTATTTATTTATTTTTTGTTTGAATAAATAGGGCATTTCTGCCATGGAACCAGAAGGCCAGATCCTCAGTTTGTGTCATTTTGGCATAGCTCCATTGAGTTCAATGGAGCTATGCTTTACATCAGCTGAGGATCTGACCCACAGAGTTTTTTCTTTCATACATACATCGGATGTGGAATTTGGAGGGGGGGAAGCCAACCTGCATCTCTCTAAAGGCTTTTTCTTTTCAGCTTCCGGCAACTGAGCTTGTTTAAAAAGCATACTCTCTTAATTAAAACTTCATTATAGGTAATGCAAGTAGTTTGGTTTAAACAAGTGGAGCAGTATTTTAAAAGGTTCAGCCAGGAATTAATTTGGTAATAAATAATCCAAAAAGCACAATTTAAAAATGTGTCTTCAGATTTAAAATGGTAGTGTTTGTGCTTATATAAAGCCAGCAGTCAGACCACTTGAGAGGCTCTGCACTCACAGTGAGAGAGAAAGAGAGAGAGAAACACACACGGATGCTGGCACATTATTATTATTCTGCTGTTGCACACAGGTCTGAATCAGCTCTGAAAATGCATACATTGTTTCTTACCGAATGTCTCTGGCTCCTAACAACAGAATTGCAACGTGATGTCTCTGCTAAAAATGGGATGACTCACAAATGAGTCAATAGCAAAGGTGTTATAGGAGGCTAACTGCTGTGCTGTCTGCCAGGGTTCAGTAAAATGCAGGAGCAAGGGTGGCTGTTAATTTACTCTATTCGTTTTTCACATCGAATTTTTTAACTCGTCTAACCTCTGGAGTTCTGTTCACATTACTGCCAGATGAAAATGCTGGTTTTATAAAAGCCTGCTAAAGTGGGTTAACATATTGAGATACTACATTGTATTTTAACAGGCATTTTCAGAAGTCTGGCTGTTGTTAAATCTAATTTCAACTGAAGTCTGTAGTGTATTCATACAGGAATAGGGCATTATCCCTGTCTGTCTCTCTGCCACAGGAGGTGGTTTTACCAATTGGAATTGTAGATTGGGTTTGCTTTTCTAAAGAAATGATCTTCCAGGTCTGTCACATTTTTGCACTGTTCTGTGCCGTTAAAGTGAATGCTCTTCCATAAGCCAAATCATGTGCAAGTCTCCTGAATTTTAGGTATAATAGGCTCTGGGGATAGGATGTAGTTGAATAGTGGGGACTCTTGTGATCTGTGGTGGCTCATAGTTACTAGCAAACCATGCTAAGGGCTGTGAAGTAGGGTTGTCTAGTGGGCACTTGGAAATATCCAGGTATTGGGAAGGACTAGTCTAATTTTATCTGATTTATGTTTTCTCTGTCTGGACTATAGTATTTGGTTCCAATAACATTAAACTTCTGCTTCACAATACAAACAAACATTACATGTTTTAGAAAAAAAATGTTCCTATATAAAATGATGCATCAAGTCAACAGTAGCAATCCAGTAGTTATGAAATTTTTTGTATTATCTATAATCTGTAGCAACTGGTTTAAAATATACACATAGTGTGCTGAAATTTACAAGTCATTTAGGTTTTGTGCTGCTGCTATTTTTCCAAGCTGCATGCATGGCAGTTTTATCCATTGGTTAGGAGCACCAACTCTAAAAAACTCAGTGCCATCCTTGAATTTCTCATTGTTTGCTCCTTCAATCTCGCTGTACCCAATGAAACCTGTATCTCCCTCAGATGCTGCCTCTGCAGCCACTTTTTCTTCTCTCATACCTCACACTGTGCCTTTAAAAAAACAAAAAACAAAACCAACAACCTAGCCAGGATGTTGGGCTTTTCTTCTTCCACATTTGCTGCTTCCATTTCCTCCCTTTCCCACTCACTGTCCTCCATTGAACGGTATTACCCATCTATGTAGCTAATTCTGACCACCGCTTCAGCTTCTTTTTGAGTATTCTTTATATTCCCACACATCCAGGCTGCCACTTTTTCTTTTCTAAACTCCACCCTTTTCCTTTTTCTCCACAGAGCTAAAAATCTGGTCCAGGTTCTTGTCATCTTATGACTTTATTACTGTAATCTCATCCTCTCTACCCTCCTTAACAGCCATATCACCTTCCTCCAATCCATTCAAAAGAGAGAGGGTAAAATAATCTTCCTTACCTGTCCCTCTGACCATATCACTACCCTCTCTGCATTCCATCATTGTCTCCCTCTTTTCACTGCAATTAGATCAAGTTTTGTGTCCTCCCCTTGAAGACCCTTCGCAATTCTGCCCCCTCCCTACCTGTCCACTCTTCTTTCATTCCAGTGTTGGCAGCTTCATCCACTTTTTGTCAATTTCTCACATGTACAAACAAATAAAATGCCTTCTTCCATGCTGCCTCTTATGCATAAAATGCCCTTTCTGCACTGATCGTTAAACTAACACAATAGGCACTGGATGCCCCTGAGGAAAGTGCAGTTACAGGAGAATTTGTCCTTGTTTGTTCCTGTTGTCTCTACCTGGTTTGAAGCAATGGGATGGAATGTTAGTATTTTCAGGCTTGATGAAAGAAGTGAATATTTAGCAAAAATTTGAAATGTTTCTTCTCCAGTGGGATACAAAGGGGGGACTAGTTTATCTGAACTGGTTAACTTATCCCTAATTGTGGTGCTTAATCAATGGGCAATATCAGTAATCAAAGCACCACTCTGATTATTTCTTACTGTATAGATCTTATCAAACCCCAACTGAAAACAAGTGTATCCTTTTTATATTGCTTAACACGTTCCTTGCTTAGTGACGCACTGTAAATCATGTTAATCACATTTCAGAACTTCACGGTCTGTTTTTCTTTTTTGGCATCCTTGGCTCCCCTCTTTCTCTTTCCCCACCATATATTTTGTGTGCATGATGTGCCAAGAGTTTTTGATCTGAAATTTATTGCAAATCTTTGATAATATATACAATTTAAGGGCTTGATCCTGCAACCCTAACAGGAGGAGTAACCTTTACTCACACCAGTAGTCCCATTGACTTCATTGACACGTCAGATGGGAATATGGATTACTCCTTCTTTCAGAAAGGGTTTGCAGGGTCAAGCCCTGAGAATTTAGTATTTTGGGCTAGATTTACAAAAGTATTTAGGTGCCTAAAATGCAGATATCCACCTTGTGGGATTTAGGTGCCTAACTCACGTAGGTTAAAAAAAAAAAAAAAAACAACCTGGGCATGTGTGGTCTTGAGAAAAGAAGACCCGAAAACAGTCTTTGAATACGTTAAGAGCTGTTCTAAAGATGGCTGGATCTCTGTGTCCACTGAAGGTAGGACAAGAAGCAATGGGGGCCTAATCTGCAGCAAAGGAGATTCAGGTTTGATAGTAGGAAAAACTTTCTAACTGTTAAGGCTAATTAAACTCTGGGATAGGCTTCCAAGGCAGGCTGTGGAATCCCCGTCATTGGAGGGTTTTAAGAACCTATTGGACAAACACCTATAAGGATGGTCTTGATTTACTTGTTTCTGCCTCTACATGAGGGGTTACACTTAATGACCTCTTGAGGTCCCTTCCAGCCCTACGTTTCTGTGGTTCTATGGGACTTGCAATGGGAGAGAAGTATATAACCTGCTTAGATACATTTGTAATCCCAGTAAGTCTTTAAGCACCTGTTTATCTTTGTAAATCTGGCCCACTGATTCTGGGGCCTGTTTCTGGTAGATGCTCAGGCCCCTCAATTCCACTGACTTCAATGGGATTTGGGAACACTCAGTTCCAGGCAGGATCCAGCCCCCCATATGTGTTGTCTGTTTACACAGAGCATTTTAATAGGGTCCAACTGGCTGGCTGTGCCACTGCCACTCCATGCAATGTCAGGCTGATTTTTGAATGGAGCAGTGGTCTTGGCCACTCCCATGGGATCAGGTATAGTGCTATGATTATGACCACTGGTGGGGAAAAGAACACAGACCCTTACAACAGCAACTGAACTAATTTTTCTTTTTCTTTAAATTTCGATTTTCATCCATTTTTATCTTTGGCCCCTTCCGGACTAGTGCAGTGTAATTACATCTGATGGGAGGGAAAGGTCTGCAACGACAGCAGGTTTCTGAAGTGCTGGTGTCAGGTAATAATGAATGCGGTACTATAGGCTCTCTGTAGTGTGTGACCTGCTTCTGTTATAATGATTGTCTGAGACCCCGTGTCCATGGGGCAAATTACATCCTGTATGTTACACGTTCCGAAGCTGGCCTTCGCACAGCCTCACTGAAACGTAGAAGTAAAACTCAGATATACTACTTGTCCACAAGGTAATTGGAGAATTTATAATAAGGCCCAGTGCAAGGAAATAACCCTTGTGCCTAATCAACAGAGAGACTGTGACCTTCCTGCTTCAAAGAAGAAACGCCAAGCAGGGGAGAAGATTATGTATACTTTGGTCTCTGTACCACATGGAAATGACATCGCATCTCTCTTTGAACTGGATGCCACTACTCTTCAGAGAGCTGATTGCCTGGTTCCAAGGTAAAAAAAAAAAAAAAAAAAAAATGCTGCATTGACAAGGTTTCTCTCTAGCATTATACTGGTGAGTAAAGCAGAAAAATCAAACATATGCTAGTATTATTCTTCAGTTGAAATCGAGGAGCATTCATAGATAAACAAGAGATGTATAAAACATGACCCTGCTGCTGTGACTGGATAAAATAATTGAGGATAAAACAAATAAGACTTAAAGGGAAACTGTCAAGATATAAAAATAATGGGCCAAATGTTGCACAAGTGTAATTGGCAGCAGAACAGGGCCCAGTGTACTGTATGAAAAGAAAATGTAGTTAGTAAATCTGAGTGAATCATTCAAAATAAATAAATTATGCAATGATTTTTGCTTTGTTTTCTGTGCTTGCACTGCCCATGACAGATCAGTTTCTTAGAGTGTATTTGTTGTTCAAATTCATTGAATAAATAATTTTTGAAGTTTTTGCTCCAGGAATTAATTGTGAACATTTGAAATTTGAGCAGTGTTGCTTAATTACGATTGGTCAGATAAGTCACTTTTTTTTTTCCTGTTCCATGATTGAATGAATGTGCAGTCACTTTGGGGCAAATTCCCCAGTGTGTCAATTTAAAATTTGGTTTGTGATAATATTTGGGTAAGCAACTTTGAAATTAATTTTCTGTGCTAATTTTTTCTATCACAATTCATTGCATGAGTATTCACAGATTGTGAACATGAGAAGGGAGTGTGCAAAATTTGGCTGAAGTGAATTAATGTGAAAAAAAAGTAGAATAAACAGTCATTGAAAAACATTTCAATTAATTGCTCATCTCTAGTTCCTGACAACACCACAAACTGAAAGAATTAAAAAAAAAATCTAATTAATGCTGTTTGGGCACTTGATTCTCCGTTTAGGATTGATATTGTCAGTGTTTATTCACTTGAGCAATCTTATTGAAGTCAAGCTTACTCATGTGAGCAAGAGTTTGCAGGATCCAGCTGTTAGACTGTGACTAATAATGTGCTGCTGTTCTTTGGGGCTCCCAACTCTGTAAAGGGCTGTTCAAATAAAAGAAAAAAAAGTCTTCATACTTTGTTGAAATTCATACAAGTATTTCTGTTCACACTAGATTTTTAAAGCCTTCCCCTCATCATGTTTTCCTTCAATAAAACTCATTCAGGTCTCTCCCAACATTTTGCACCAAGATGAAGTGTGTAGCTTCCATCGCTTTTTCTCCAGTCCTGTTATTTTACTGTGTTTGTCTTTAGGAACTCTTACGTTCGGTTGAGACACCTATGCACTAATACTTGGGTGACCAGTACCAGTATTCCTATAGATACCGAAGAAGAGAGGCCTGTGATGTTGAAGGTAAATATTAATACAAGTGTACTAACTTTCCAAACCCATTCCTATAGTTGTCTGTGAATGATTTATCTTCCTTACATAAAAGATATATAAAATTCAGAGGAAGATAGGATTGCTCATCAGAATTAAACTCTGTTAAAAAATAAACAATGTTTCAGATTGGGACTTGCCAAACAAAAGAAGACAAGGAAGCTTTTGCCATTGTATCAGTTCCTCTGTCAGAGGTCAGAGACTTGGATTTTGCCAATGACGCCAACAAGGTTTTAGCATCAACTGTTAAAAAGTTGGAGACCGGAACAATAACGCAAAATGAAAGGAGGTCAGTCATCTTTTTTTTCAGATCATTATCATATTAAATGAATATATGTGGTATGCAAATACCACACTGATGGACACATTAGTAAAATCTAGATAAATCAGTAGAAGGTAGATGAGGAAGGTGCATAGGGTGCTAGCCTGGGACTTGTAAGACTGGCTTTGCCACAGGCTCCTTCTGTGACTTTGGACAAGTCACTTAGTCTCTCTGTGCCTCGGTTCTCCATCGGTGTAATGGGGACAGTAGCAGTGCCCTACCTCACGGATGTTGTGAAGATGAATACATTAAAGATTGGGAAGTGCTCAGATACTATGGTAATGAGGGGCCAGAAGGGGCCTAAGATAGATAAGGAGGTATAATGTGAGTTTCAAGATGGTTTCATAATCTAGGTAAAACTTTAAACTGTTTGCATTCTGGAAAATTTGGATCCAATGGGCCTGATTCTCATTTACATTAAGGACCTTTACTCTGCTCTTTTACACTGCCAAAAAGGTAAATGAGAATCTGGCTCAACATCAACTCCTCTCCCTTCTATCCCTTATATTTATAACCCTCTGTCCTCTTTGTCCCTCCCATTTTCCATAGTCTGTTCTGCAGATTGTTGCTGGTGGTAGTGGGTCTGCCCTTTGCATTCATCCATGCTTCAACTTCAGTGCTATTGCAGTGTTTGCTCTTTACACCTTCCCAGGAATTAACGGTCTTTGTTGCACATTGTAGCCACATATATCATATTGCTGGTGGTGTAGAATGCGATTTATTTTCAGTGGTCTGTAGAAAAATTAAATATTAGACAGCATCTCTGGGCACTGTGTAATTTGTAACTTTCATTCAGTCATGGAACAAGCAGCTTTTTGCTAAAAATGTTAATTTTTTGGGTGATAAAATTAAGCTTCTGTTGACTAGTGAATCAAGAGGTTTTTTTTGGGGTAATAAATAGAACAGAAGGTTCAAGAGTAGATAGAAGATTTATTGTAACGTGGCTTTAATGGCCTAGGTGTTGGCACTTAACTTTAAAGAGCGGATGGGCCACTTCACAGTGAATAGGGTCAGAGAAGCACAAAATAACTGGGGTGTGATGTAACAATGGAGCGTCTCACTGTTAGCCTTGTTACAGTAAAACATTGCATTCAGCATCACCAAATAGTGGGGCTATTGCAGTGATGCTGAAAATATTTCATACTGGTTTCTGGACATGGGCGTGATTTCTGTGTGTCTATGATTTCATTTGAAAGAATAGCAGTCCTCATTCTTCCCTTCATTCTCCCTTTCTGGCTTATAAAGGTAGGGATCCTGCCAGCACCAACCTAGTTGCTCAGCCCTACACTCACTCATTCACTCACCCTCCACATTTTGCTGCTTGGGGATCACTCGTATACTGGGAGCCTGGTTCCACTCTGACCAGGTTCCAAACAGATGGACTACATATGGGCTGAAATTTTTAAAGCAGCCTAGGAGATTTAGCACATGGTTCCTCTTGATAGTAATAGAAGCAGTGTGCCTAAATCCCCTAGTCTGTTTTTTTTGTTTGTTTTGTTTTTAATTTCAGGTGAAGATCCACATGCCTCTAGGTGCTACAGTTTAGTAGCCTGGGTCTAGAATATATATATTAGGCCAAATTCAGCTGACACTTTGAGGTCAGTGGGTTCAGCTGCAGGCACAGTTTGGCCCACTCCTTCTTGAAAGCTTTTATTTTTCTTTCCTCTATTTTCTTTTCCCTATGAGCTGGTCACAAACACCCAAGATTTAGTTACTGAGCCCACATGGGATCTTGTTTGCTTTTTGCAAAGCTGCTCCTGGAAAGCCTGTAGTTCTTCTGAGAGATGTTTGGTGAAGTGAGTCTTGACATTCCAAGTTCCATCTATATATGCTCTACCATATGCATGTACAGCTTACTGTTTCTGTCGGCCTTCTCCAGGATGGAGAAGCCTTTTTCTAGGATTAGAAGTACCCGTCCCATTTTGGTGCTCTTTACCATTGCCCTTTTCCTTTAGCAGGGAGTGCAAGATGTGGCCTTTCTTAAATTCACCTTCAGTACCTCCTTGGCCAGTCGGGGTATGGAATAGGAGGAAGCTTGCATGCTCTTCCACGGCATGCAGCACATCATATCTGAAGCTGGGCCTGCATTAGTGGTTACCTGCAAAACTCCTAGCTAAGCTGCACGTGAGAACATCTTGGTGCTGTCACAAGGGTTTGGAGACAGCTGGTGGATTCGTTCTGTGTAGATTTCTTGTTTCTGAATATTGTACATCAATTCAAACTTGCTTCCTGCTTTGTTGTGGTTGTTTAATGCTTTGGTAAACATCCCTGTGATGGATTTAAGCCTCTGCTGATCCAAGGTCTTGAATCTTTAAGCACATGTCAAATTTGCCTTTGCAGTGACTGAGCTTCTGTTGTGCCACAGAAAACCTACTCTAAAGTGTGTGTGTGGTGTTTGTTTGTTTTTTTTTTTTAAATGAATCCTAGCAAGTATCAAACTTTATAGTAATGATTTCTCTACTTATTTTAGGTTCGTAACCAAGCTGTTAGAAGATCTCATTTTCTTTGTTGCTGATGTACCTAATAATGGGCAGGAAGTTTTGGATGTGATGATCACCAAGCCAAACCGGGAAAGACAAAAATTAATGAGGGAACAAAATATATTGGCCCAGGTGTGTTTTAGATATTAGCAGGTTGTTTATAAATGTACATATGGGGGGCTCCTGAAGGAAGATGGTGGTTTGTTTAATGCAGCTAAATAGTCCTTCATTAACATCCACCTGGGATTTCTAGAATGAAATTAGCCACACAGGTCTGGATTGTTGTCTGAATGAAAGGGAAGCATTTTAGGAGGGGAAAATTGAATATAAATAGCCAAATTCTGTTCTCAGTTATGCCTGTGCAATCCCACTGGGTTGTATGGCTATAATTGAGAGTAAATGCTTGCCCAAGGGTGATTAAGTTGAAACAAATTTGCTACTCTAATTCCCAGTGCTGTAAATGACTCTGCACATGATGAACCTCTGCATTCTCATGGAGCTGGAAAGACTCTAGTTCATGCCAAGATCTGTGCACATGCAAAATGTCATGTGAATCAGACTTAATAATCTGTGTAAGTAGCTCCTTGAATAAAGAACAGTGAAGAGGATGGAGAAGAAGAATAACAGATTTGTCTTCCTCTTTGATTGTAAATTTATCCAAAATTATTTACAATTAATTCTTCTACACAATGTCAGTCAGTAGGTCGATGGGAAAATGTCACACTAAAAAGCACACTGTTTTAATGTCTGAGATTGTCATTATTTTCCCAGCACTTTCAGTGTTGTTGTAGATGGCAAGAATGGTGTCCTCTTCCTGACTTGGCTTATGGTACTTCCTTAACTTTTAGTGTAAATATGCATTGAAGTGAACGACTACAATCATGCAAAAATCTTGGTTTTGTTGTGTGATTTTGATTCTGAACAGATATTTGGGATCCTCAAAGCTCCTTTTAAGGACAAAGGAGGAGAGGGATCAATGTTGAGACTTGAAGATCTAGGAGACCAGAGATATGCTCCGTACAAATACATGTTAAGGCTATGTTACAGAGTCCTCAGACATTCCCAGCAGGACTATAGAAAAAACCAGGTCAGTTGTATCCAAGATTTCACCTCGCCCCCCTCCACAAATTGTTACACAGTTGTATTCTCTGGGTGTGACGCTGAATTCTATACATGTATTTGGATTCTCATTGTAGTCCAATGAAACCTCTTTTGTAAGAAAGGGCTGGAGGACTGGGTTCTGTGTGCACTCGTGAATAGCAAATTAATCTTTAAAGTAATGATTTCTCATGCTGAGCAATGGTATCAGTCAGAAGCTTTGAATGCTATGGGTTTCATTGTCCCGGAACATGCACCATGCTCTTTCTTCCTGTTTAAAGCTCCAGAGGTTCGGGAGTGAAATTGGGACTCCCACTTCCTGGGTCTCTGCTGTAACACCAAAATTATTCTCTTGGATTTCAGATTAGAAAGTGAGAGTATTGCATGGATTTTTGAGTTCTTCTTGCTGCCAGATTTGTGAAGCAAGGATTGATAGTGGTCTTGAAAGCAGGGCTGATTCAATCAGGGTGCCCTTTTATGAATGGGAGAAAGTTCAAACCATTCAATCTAATATTTTTGAACTAGAGTGGAGAATGGGTCATCGCCCCAATGACTCTGCAGGCATGGGGGGACTAAAGATAAGATGTTGAAATTATTTGTGTGGCTTATATGGCTACTTTCTAGAGCCTTTCAAAATATTTCTTGCCTCTAAAAATATCAGGAATATTCCTTCAAAATAATGTAAATCCCAAGTTTTGCTTTTATTTTTGTGTATTTGGGATGTGGGTGTATTATAGAAGACTCAGAAGTATTGGCCACCTCTAAGATGACTAATTTTTTTTGTGGTACATTATTCAGGGATCCCATATTCACTTCACTGCACACCACTAGTAAGATAGGAGTTTTGAGAATTAATTTGATTGTCAATGTGACTGGATGTTGCTGATCCTAAAAGAAAGATGCTGCTTCTTATAGGCTGTTGAACAGAGCATCCTGAGGCTTTTTATTTTTCAGGAATATATTGCTAAGAACTTCTGCGTCATGCAGTCCCAGATTGGCTATGATATTCTGGCAGAAGACACCATCACCGCTTTGTTGCACAACAACAGAAAACTACTAGAGAAACACATCACGGCTAAAGAAATAGAGACGTTTGTTAGCTTACTCAGGAGGAATCGAGAGCCAAGGTTTGAAATAGTCTACATAGCTTTCTTTTTCTGTACTGACACTCTTTTATTCTTGTTACAGCTGTGAATCTGCCTTTTATTTGCTATTTTGTTATCTTTGTTCCCTGGCTTAAATTTTTCTTAGTTCTTGCAGAACACCCACCCTCCGTCCCCAACATTGTGTATAAATTGTTACACTAGAAAGAGCCAAAATACCTGCAACTGTTTTGGTTTCTCCACCATTTCTTATCTGAATGTAAGATAAATGGAGTTTCTAATGAAAGAAGTATCTTTTATTTTTTTCATTAGACTTCCAATTGTAAAAATACAGTAATAACGTAAATGTATGAAATCAAGGTGTTCAGGACCAAATTATGTCCTCCGTAATGGTGGACATCACTTTTATGGTAACGATTTATAGTACTGCTGGAGGCTCTTGCATTGCACCACTTTAGATATTCTGCATATATCTGCAGCCATATCACCTGAAGCTGTGATCTCATCACAGCCTCCAAGCTAAGCGATCTTGGGCTTGGTCAGTATTAGAATAGGAGATCATATTGGTACTGAGCCAGTTCCCTGGTTCGTTGCTAGAAGATGACTGTGCCATGTTAAGGGGCCTCTTGTCCTAGTTTATTAAAGATCTCATGTCACTCTTCGCAAGAGGAAGGGTCTTGATTAGATTGACTGACTGAATTTATTATTTGAATGCAAAAACAGCTCACGCTTTAACAATACACCTTACAAACAGTTCAGGATGACCCACTGTTAGCAGTTAGGGCCTGCCCTGCAGCATTGACTTATATGTAAAGTTCCATAGCCTTCCATGGCATTGTTTGCATGAGGTGAGGTCTGCAGGACTGAGCTCTAGAACATACTGAAAAAATTAAAACCTTCCTCAGCGTATAATCAGGGTATGTAAGTCCCCTCCTCCCATGCCTGAGTAATTACATTCTGCCTACTTAAATTTCCCCTGCATTTTCAATCAGATTGTGTTGGGGTTTTTTAGTTTCTGCCATAAACAGTTATGTAATGCTGCTGTGTGAAGTTAATTACCTGCTACTTGCTACCATGGAAGTAATTTTATTTTAATGGTGGGTGAACTGGTTCCTGAATATGATATACTTTTACATTTAGACCTTTCATTCAAAAAATAGTGTATGAACACAAACACTGTAGAGTTCAGAAAACTTCTGGGAATGAAAGTGTAAACCAGAGGTAGTCAATTATATTTTTGTCAAGGTCTAAATTTCTTGGTCAAGGTATAGTCAAGGACCAGACTTCAGAGAAAATAATACCCCATCCCCCGCTAATGATAGTAAGTAAATTTAAAAAAAAAAAAAATTGGGGTCAGTTCAGAAGCATCTGGCAGGCCAGATTTGGCCCACCATCCGCTTAGTGACGATCCCTAGTGTAACCTATGCTAACACAATGTGGTGCTTTGACCCCCTCCTTTAGTGGTTAGACCAAATAGAGCGGTTTATGAACCTGCTACTGACTTCAAACTGATGGACCTGGTCCTAGCGGCAGAGGCTCATGTTGTCAGATAGAGGTCCTAGGTTCAATCCCTGGTCTTCACTAAATGCCTGTGGTGCTAAAGGCGTTTAAAGTTGCCTCAAACAGGTAGTTGTGGATTACTGCAACACACGGGATTCCTTGGAAGGCACAAAGTCAGCTACACCTGCTTTATGTCAGTCACTCCCCCATCTGTGGTATTTAGATTAGAGAACAGTAAGTGGCGGGTGCACCAGGGTGGGATAGGTGGGTCCACAGCATTCCTCCAGAGCCTTGGCCAGTGATCAAGTCCTTAGTGGAATCCCCTCGCCAGCATATCTTAGAGCATCCTTTAGGCTGCTATAAATTATGAACGGCCATTTGGGTCATCTTTGCTTCACTTACCGTGAGCTGCAGGGATTGAGAGCTCAGCACAGCTCAGTATTGATCTCAATTTCTTACCACTCTTTAGCGGATAAAGGTTGTGATAATATGGATAAACAATGGTAAAGGTTTGAATAAAGACTGTATTTAGATCAATCTAGCACCATGTGCTCTCTTGAGGCGAATATTTCAGAGATGGGCACTCTAGAAAAACCTAAGATAGACAGACACAGATTTCCATTGTGATGCTTCTGTGTAATATTTTGTTGTATTTTGCTATATTTGCTTTTTTCCTGTCCAGATTCTTGGACTATCTAGCAGACCTGTGTGTTTCTAACACAACTGCAATACCAGTAACTCAGGAACTCATCTGTAAATTTATGTTGAGTCCAGGAAATGCTGACATTCTCATCCAAACCAAGTAAGCAGCTGTAATCAAAATGTATTTCTTGTCGTTACCTTGCCTTTCTTGCCACATTTCGAACGGGGTTTATTTGTAGCTACAGTAAGTGTTTGTTTATTTGAAGGCTGGTTTCAATGCAAATCGACAATCCGTTGGAATGCTCGATCATCCCAGATGATATCGATGAGGAGGAGGTCTGGCTTTACTGGATTGACAGCAATAAGGAACCACATGGCAAAGCTATCAGGCATCTGGCCCAGGAGGCTAAGGAAGGCACAAAAGCAGATTTAGAAGTTCTTACCTATTACAGGTGAAACAGTTTTACTAATCAGGGAACCTGCTGCTCCTATTGAAATCAATTGCCATTGGCTGAAATAAGAGCCTTTGGTCTGTTCAGAAACTGGATCTGTTTGTTTTTCAAAAAATTTGTCAGAAGGATCGCAACCTGTCCAATATTTTCTAAAGAGTGTTGAGGCTTCTATGCTTTTGACACATCCCTGTGCTCTCAAAACGCTATGGTTTCATCTCCTCCCTTTTCTAGCAAGTGGGATTACACAACAGCTACTTTTGTGTGCTCTTACAGACAAGGTGTGCTCTGAGCAGCTGTCCAGGAGTACTGAGAAATGGGCACCATCAGCACTTCCAGATCCTAGGCACTGGAAGGCAGGGTCATGAAACAAATGTATTGAAAGTGAAGAGTTCAAGGGTTTTAATCCCGCCTCTATTCTGTGTGTGGAACTTCTTTTGAACTCGTGTGAGTTTGGTGTAAAAATCAATGGGGATAGGAGCCTAGTAAGTGTTTGTAATGGCAAGTCAGCCTCTTTGCTAACAAAGTGGCTGTATTATTTTCATTATGTTACATTGGAATGCCATAGATCAGGCTCGTGAGAGTATGTTTTCAAGTACATTGCTCTGTGGCATTCAAAGGAATCTAAGGTACTACTGAAAGTATACCATTATTTTTGTTACCCTAAGGTACCAGTTAAACCTCTTTGCAAGGATGTGCCTGGATCGTCAGTATCTAGCCATAAATCAGATTTCAATCCAGCTGTCCGTAGACTTGATCCTACGATGTATGTCTGATGAAAGCCTCCCTTATGACCTTCGGGCTTCTTTTTGCCGTCTTATGCTGCACATGCATGTTGACAGAGATCCTCAGGAGTCAGTAGTTCCCGTTAGATATGCCAGACTGTGGACTGAAATTCCTACCAAGATCACAATCCATGAGTAAGTTTAAAAAAAACCAAAACAAAACACCAAAGCATTTTAAACAAATCAAACATACTCAAAATAAAATTGTAAGTGGCTGTAATTTTAATGCAACACACATATGAGCACATATTTGCTGCAGAACTCAAACCATTAGGCACTATTAATCCTGGAAATTTAAAAGGCTCACTTAATTAATAAGTGCTGTTTTTGAAATGCAAATGATAAGGGAGATGGAATGGCCATTACTGGGAAGCTGGAACAGCAAAGCTCAAAGCCATTAAATTCTGTTAAATATTACACCCTCCCTAGGCTGAGTCTTAGTTTTACACTTAAAGAGCTTAATTGTGGCTCTAAAGTCACAACCTACAGTCAGTTGAAGCAGTTCGGAGGCATTGGCCTCAATCCAGGAAAGCACTTAAGTTGTCCCATTGACATCAATGGGAATTCTCACCTGCTTGATTGCTTTGGTGCTTTGTGGGCCTTTGTGTCGGAGGCAGGCCCAGTATTGTGGGGGATATGTACCACCGCAAATACTGCTGCATTCTTTCACAAGGTGCAGTGTATGCTCCCCCGATCACCAGCGTGGGGGGGGAGGGAGAGAGAGGGGACACATGGACCATGGACTTAAATTTCCTACTCTCTCCACTGCGGTTGAGTCCCCCCAGACCTGTGCTACAAGTGGAAGGAAGGGTTTTTGCACCCTTTTCCTGCCCCTTTGGTGCACTCACGCAGGACTAACTGCAATCTACTAGCCCTTTTCTGTGCAAAAGAAATAAGTTTAAAGCATCATGAGTGGTTGGGGGATCTGGTTGGCTTTTTACGTTACAGCTCATCATATAAATGGAAGAATTTAATTTTGCTTCTCTGTTTTGCCTTTATAGGTATGATTCTTTCACAGACTCCTCGAGAAATGACATGAAGAGGAAATTTGCTTTGACTATGGAATTTGTAGAAGAGTACTTGAAAGAAGTTGTAAATCAGCCATTTCCTTTTGGGGACAAAGAGAAAAACAAACTTACCTTTGAGGTACTTTTCCGTTATCTTTGTCACAATGCATTGTATTCCTTAAATCAAACAATGAAGCAGCAGAGCATAGCCTGGTTAATACTGCTAGCAGTTTTCTTTTGAAAAAAGACAAGTTTCTCATTTATGAATGAATTTGTTTGTACAATGGTCTTTAAGAAATATCTTAATAGCCTCTCCCTTAATTCCACTCTTCTTGCTGCCCCTTTTGGTCTTGAATACTGTAGTGTTGCTGTGTACTGTTAAACAGCTGCAGTTCCTCACCTCACCACAGGTGACAGCATTTCAGTAGTAAATGAAGTGATTTGTAGGTGGGTGGGTGTATACACAAACTCTGTCTTAATAAAGAGATTTGAGATTGTTCATGGTGAAAAGTGTGGTAATATGTGATAATAAAGGGAATGTATCGCACCACATAATCCTGTCTTTATTACTGTCCAAAACACCTGACATGAGAGGTTACATAGCATTGAATCATCTAGAATCAAATTAAAGAACACTTACAGCAGCTGTAGCTTAAACTACCTCTGCTCATCCAGCACTGCCTCCTCTCTGTACTTGCCTTACCACAGTGTCTCTGCTGTTGTTTCAAGATGCTTCTCCACTCCAGCTGCTGCCATCTGGAACAGACTTCTGGCATCTCTCTGCCTCATAGATTTTTCCTTCTCATTTCTTTTCTCAGGTGGAACTATATCTTCCCAGCTCTGCCTAAACCTCATGCTGTTTTCTCCCCTGCTTTCATTTAACCAAGTAATTGCATTGTCTAACTCTGAAGAGCATTTGACAATACAGGGCCTGTGCCAGAGCCCGTCAAAATGAATGGAAAGACTCCCATTGAATTCACTGGGCCTTGGATCTGGCTCATAGTCTGGGTTGAAGACAAAAGGACATGACAAAATATAACTAACTCTTGTACAGTAACACCAGTAATGTTGTAGAGGTTTTCTTCATCATTATTGTTTTTTTCTTTTCCCGTAGGTGGTGCATCTGGCTCGAAATCTCATATACTTTGGCTTTTATAGTTTTAGTGAGCTGCTCAGACTGACTAGGACACTGCTGGCTATTCTAGATATTGTTCAGGGTCCTATGTCATCATACCTCGAAGGACTAAGCAAAGTTCAGGATGGAGGTGAGAAAAAGCAGTAAAAAGTTTATTAAAATGCATAATTCACTATTTTAGGAAGGAAGTAATTTATGAAATATGTCTTTGTTCTGTCTGTTTGCACATCCATTTATCGATGTGGACAATGGATGATTTCAGAAAGCATAAAAATGGTCAATTAAGAAGAACTTTTTGACTGATTTACTGATACACGTGGCACCACGTGGGATGCGATTGCTGGAACCTGATTTGGAACTTTCAGCTCCAAACATGTGGTGGAGTAGCAGCTTTCTGGGGGTGGAGCTAGCAATTGCTCATGTATAGCACAGGCATCCACCAGTCACTGAGGTGAGGTGCTGGCAGCAGCTAGTCATAGAATCCTAGAAGGAGCAGATGGAAAGGACCTATTGATCATCCTGTCCATTTTCCTGCTGATGCAGGATTGTTCCCTGCTGTTCACTTTGTTGTATTTTGGCTAGGTCCAAATTTAAATGCCCTAAACAATGGGGCTTCCACACCTCCCTTAGGAAGAGTAATTCACAGCCTCACTGTCAGAGAGTTAAATTTTCTGTTCTTAATTTGATCAGATTATATATTCCGCCTGTGTTGCACCCTAAACAATTCCTATTGCTCCTTGATGTTTATGCTCTTCAAATATTTATAGACTCTTATCATGTTTCCCCCTTTGTCATCTCTGAGCCAAGCAATACATATTTAGTTCTTTTAATCTTTCCTCAGTCTCTGGTGTTGCTCTTCTCTGAACTGCCTCCTATTTGTCAAAGTCTTTCACAGAATGCTGTGAAATGCTGTACAGAATGCTATATTCCGGGTGGAGTTGCAGCAGAACTTTACAGAGAGGGACGATTATCTGTGATTTGTGGCTGCGATTTGAATTGGCTGTTTTTGCTGAACTGTTGCATTCCAAAATCACTTCTAGAAACGGCCCTTAGGAACAGTTTGCTTCTAGATCCAAACTTCCACAGAGTCTGCAGGAGCCAGGCACTCAAATTTGTGGTTTTGATTGTTTGATTTCTATTCAAGTCTGTAAACCTGGGGTCTCCCTCCACTCATTATCACCCATAGCTCTCTTTCACCAGTTTTGCTTTCTCCCTCCCATTGAATGTATTTGTTTCAAGAGGTTCTGGAGGAAGGAAAGTTACTTCTTGAGCACAGAGGGTCAGAGTCTGCTCATACTTACACTGGTGTAAATCCAGAGCAAATCCATGGAAATCCTTAGCTACCCTAATACAGCTAAGATCAGAAATTCAGGAGTTAGAGAACTGAAAAATACAAATAAGCTCCGTGGGAATAGCAGGTACTGATGATACATACAGTACACTTCAATATAGTGCTATTTACAGAGCAATGAAAGTCCATGGAAGAGATCAAACATAAGTGTGTGTGTGTGGGGGGGGGGGGGTGGGCGCACACTTATTTCACTGTATTCAGTCTATGCACAACAGGCTGGTCACCAAGGCTGGTTCACTGGATTTAGCATTGTTCTGTAGCAATGTGTCACGTGCCATTTCCTCCATCTTTATCTCCACTTTCTTCAGCAAGAGGGCGCTAGACATGATCACTGTGGCTAGCCTCCACCTTTGTCTGTGCTGATACATTTTAGTTTCCTTCTTGGATGTCGTTGTTTTCACGGATGTAAGTCTGATGAGCACTGCAGATGGACTGTAGATCTGCCCAGCTATGGGTGCAACAGGGCACCCTTGAAAAGGACTGACATCTTAATGTTTGTTTGGGCATGACCTTTATTCTGCCCTCCCCTGCTAGTCAAGTGGCTAGGAATCCTAATGTTTCTGGAAAAGTTCCTTGCCAGTTTGAACTGGTGTCAGTCTGATTTGCATTCTTAGGTGAAACTACCTGCAAGATCATTTGGGTATTCTGGCATGGCCTGGATATTTGCAATAAAATCTTGCTGTGTACAGACTATTGTTCTTCAATTGCAATAGCTTGTGAGACTCACTGGACATCCCACACAGCCATTTCTAGAAGAGGAGGATGTGCGTTTTCTCTAGTTGACCATGCCTTGTCTCCAGTGTGTGTCTGCCCCTTTTCTAATTTATGCCTCCCAAAGCACATGAGCTAGTTAGTCTTGCTGTTGATGTGCAGGCTGGTACTGAATGTGGAAAGGCCTTTACCCTTTGTGTAACCTGGTGTGCTCCCAGGCAGCTCTGCATTTCTCTCTTGCTTCTGTGGATGTACGTGGTTTTGGCATGAACCACATTAGGCCCTCAGGGTGCATATATTGTGGGGATGCATTCCAAGAGTGATTTATCACTGGCTATCGAGTATTTTCAAGGGCCACGTTCTCGACAGATCTTATATGTACATTAGTGAAGCAAAAAAGGAAAGTGCTTTTTTTAAAAATCAAAAACAAACACGGTTAACTTTGGCTGCAGATTACAATAAGAAAGGGAAAAGTAGAAAGCAGTTCCAGGTATTGTAATTGTTGACATTCAGAAGACAGCTGCTGTGGCTGAACTGTCGATTATTTATAATGTCACCATAACTTTGTTTCTTGCGTAGCTTTCTGATGGATGAATGAATGAATTGGACCCGGGTACTACGTCCTCAGATGAGTTGAGTTGATATTCTAAAACTCAAGATTAGAGTCACTAACTAGATTGTGACACGAATAGACTGTTTTATGAATCATGCCAGTAATTGTAATGGGGCAGCACTCAGCCCTTGTGAGCATCCCCTTCTGGTTGGGTGTGTCCCCAGCCTTTCAGTTCTGGTGATCCTTGTGTGTGGTACCTCAGTCAGGTTTTCAGTGACTCAGCCCTCTGGCCCAGCCTCTCTCACTGTCTGTGTGAAACAGAAAAACACCACCTTGCGAGGTATACAGTCCACCAGGGGCCAACCTCAATACCCCTCAGTTGGTGTGTCTTTAGCCCTCCCCGGGTTCACTCTCTAAGTAGTCCTGGCCCTAGTATGGGGCTGTACCCCCCCAGCGCTTCCTCCCTGGAAACATTGTCTTCCTGTGGCCCTCCCTGGGATAAATCCTTACTCAGTCTCAGCAGCCAGCCAGGAGCTCCTTTGTTGCTCCCCCAGTCCCTGTCATCAGCTGTCTTAGGCTCAATCCTAGCAATCAGCCAGGAGCTCTCTCGATCCCCTGGTCCCTGCCAGCAGACTGCCTTGGGCTCAGTTCCAGCAGCCAGCCAGGAGTTCCCTTCTTGCTCACCTGGTCCCTGCCAGCACTGAGCTGTCCGTGGTCCTGCTGCTGTTTCAGCCAGCCAGGAGCACAGTTTTCTCTTCTCCAGCTCCAGGCAACAACTGTCTGCTGCTCTGTTCTGCAATTCCTTTTATATGGCCCTACTGGGCCCTGATTGGCTGTGCCCCTGCAGCCTTTTTCATTCGCTGCTTCCCCGAATCACTCTAGGTACTTGGAGGACTTTTCCTCTGCTCCTTTCGATTGTGGAATGTGGCAAGATCCTGAAGCCTCTAGCAGAGGCCTCTGGATCTAGTCCATCCCGTCACCGTAATATATACTGAACATTTGGGAGTCCTTAAGTGTGCATTGCAAAGACAGGAAGTAATGGCTCAGAAGCATGGAATAGCTTTTTCTTTTTTCTTTTCTTTCTTTCTTTCTTTCTTTCTGCATGGTTGTGAGAACATGAAATCTCACTTTTTCCATCCCAACCCTCTTTCCCCCACCCTCAAAGGTCCATATAAGGAACAACCTCCATCCTTGCAGCCATGGCGGAACTGTCAAAATTTCATCCAAGTCCACTAGTACAGCTTCCTGGTTGGCTAGAAGGATTGCTGTTGAGCAGTTATTCCTCCTCTCTCTGCCCAGTATTACCGCTGTAGGATTGATTTGATGCTGTGGGGAGACCTGCTTATGGAAAGGCTGCTGGAAAAGGCACAAATGGTCTGAGCATGCTATCTCCATGACACCCTCACTGCTTATAACCCCAGGGCAAAGGAAACCATGGACCCTATTGCCCTGTACTTTGTGCAGCCATTTGCACCCAAGGAAAAATGTGCTGTTCTGCTTTAGTTAGTATTTTACATCTACTTTGCACTGCTGACTATGCAAGATGTAGGGCATCAGAGAATCAGGCCCCAAGAATTGAACCTAGCTCTCCTGTAGAGAAGTGCTCTCATGAAGCTAAACCAACAGGGTTGTGTTGTGATTTATAACCTGTAGTAATTATTTTTAGGGGTTCCACTCTGCTTTGCACATATCCACTCTCTATCTGTTATAAAATCAAAGTGGTTGGATTCATCTGTCAGTTTTTATCTGTACTTGTCCTGACTCTTAATTCTCACTTTGGATTTATAATACCCTTTTCTTAGCTTATTAAATAGAAAAGTCAGCATTACACTAGAAAGCCGCCTGTGGACGTGCCCCTGGAATCGGGGAGCAGCGTCCGGGTCTGGCTCCCTCTCTGGGTCCTCCTCGGAGGGGGACCACCCCTCCCGGCTACCTCTCACCGGGAGCAGTCTTGCGCCTTTCTCAAGGCAAGCAGTCTACAGCCAGGCCCTCAGGCAGGGCTGGCAAGGCAAGCAGTCTACGGCCAGGCCCTCAGGCAGGGCTGGCAAGGCAGCAAGCCGCTCTCTGGAACGGCACGGCGGGGAAGGCTTCCTCTCAGAGGATAGGGAAGGGTGGAGGGGGACGCAGGCCCGCCCGTCTCCACTGCGTCCCAGCCCAGGGCCCTGGCAGTGGCAACGGCGTTTGCCACCGGGTTGGCGGGGATCCGGCCTCAACACGCCGCCCGGGTTGCCCCTGACTCAGCCACCAATGTGCGGCTATCCCTGGGCTTCTTCCTCCCCGAAACCCCCGGTACCTGCCTCCTCTGGGTCACTGAGGTGGGGTAGACCGGCCAGGCCCTCGTTGTCCACGGGCGGCAGCTCGGGTAGCTCCATGGGCTCGTCTTCGGGGGGTAGCTCCTCCAGGTCCTGCAGCCCCCAGGCCTCGGGCAGAGCCGGTAGATCCTCGGGGTTCCAGGCTCGGCACTGCTCGGGCAGGTCCGGTTCTGTCTCCCAAGCCCCGGGTGTCTCCGGGGGGTTCTCCTCCGGCTCGTAGTCCGCTGGGAGCCCCGACGGGCCTTCTTCCGGCTCCCAGGCCGAGGGGGTCTCTGGCGGTCCCTCCAACTCCCAGGCCGTAGGGTACCTGGGGGAGGCCTCGGTTGATCCCCAGGCTGGGTTTAAGGCCGGCCACTCCTTCTCAGCCCGGCTCCCCGGCCCGGCCTTGGCTAGGAGCTCCAGAGGAGACGCGTCCTTCCCCTTCGGCCGCCTCCCGCTAACTGAGCTCGCTGGCCTGGTTCTTAAAGGCCTAGCTCCGCCCCCCTGATTCCGGTCAGGTGGGGCCTCAGGGGCCTTTAAAGGCCTAGACCCGCCCCCTCGCTTCCGGTCCGGTGTTTCCCTGGGGCAGGCTTCTGTCAGCCAGGGTGGGTCTGGCTCCTTCTCTGGGTCCTCCTCAGAGGGGGACCACCCCTCCCGGCTACACCGCCCAATCTGCATTTCATGGCTATAGGAAGATGTGTTGGCAGCTTGACTCTAGAAAACACCACATTGGTTTTTCAGTAAGTTTTTGGTTGATCATACATAAATAGTGTATAAATATGTAAAGGATGGATTGTTCCTTACCCTTATTAAGAGTGGAAGAGTCTGGGATGCCAATAACATGGGACAGAGACAATCCCAGGCCCTACGCTGAGGGGAGTGCAGGTACTGCTTCTTCTTTGCATCTGTGGGAGCTCACATTTCTCTCAAAGGGGCGGTTTTCTGAGCATGACTCCCTCTGCATACTCACCTGTTCAGGGTTTGTGCAGTCTGTGCATGCACCATGCATACAGTGCTGGGGTTTTGCTTTTGAGGCACAATTGGCACCTCACATTACCTCTAGGGATATTGGCTTTGGACATCTCCTCGCTCAGGGCTATTCCTGTCTGGACTGCAAAATTTGGGCCTCACATTGATCCTTTTTGAAAAATACATACAAAACATTGAAAACTAGATAAATAAAGGTATCTTATGCAGTTGTTAGGTGGGTTTTTTTTTTTGGGGGGGGGGGGGGGGGGAAGCAGGTAATCATTAGTTTTAGAGATCTTCAAAGGTTTTATTTAATTCTCCCAGTCACTGATCACAAATATCTAGGCTGTGGCTTTAATGCAGTAAGAATGCATGGTTCATAATTAAAGCTTAGAGCTTTTGAATGTAGCATAAAACCCAGCTGTGGCACAGCACTGAGATGCCAGCCTTGAAACTGACAATTTAACAGCATAAATAAGTTTATTTAAATTTTAGCAGTGTCTGTCGGCCCAATCCTGCAGCCCTAATGCAGTCAAAACTCCAGTAAAAGAAGAATACAGTGGGAGTTTGCCCTGGATTGTAATGTCAATCACTACCTTCTTGTACATTTACATTGCTTGATGGTAAATTGATTCTTCACTGGGAGCAATGTTTTGACAGTAACTACACCTAATTGGAAACTCTGATGTTCAGGTCTTATGATAGTAGGTTTTGAGAGGAGGCGTGACCAAATGGAGAAGGCGTACAGCTCTTCTTCTTCTGCTCTGTTGTAAATCCAAGGTGGCAACGGTAAATTAGGATAAGAATATGAAATAGAATCTATGTGTACAGAATAGCTGTTAGAATTTATCTCGTTAATTAGTATTGATTTCTAAGAGGGACTGACTAGCACAATAATTTGCTGATGACAGACAGGGCATACTGCCTCTGCATCACTCATCTGAATCTGTCCTAGGTCAATAGCAAGAAAGGTTTCTCCCATCTGATGCCAAAAGAACTGGAGCAAAGAAAACAATGTGATTACTTATTACTATTTGTGTTGCCGTAGTGCCTGGGAAACCTAGTCATGGACCAGGACCCCGTTGTGCTAGGTGCTGTACAAACACAGAACAGAAAATAGTCCTTGCATCAAAGATTTTACAAACTAAGTATAAGATGAGGCCAGAGATGGATTCAGCCTGGCCGATGGGAGTGCAAGGGAACAGTGAGACAGTATTGGTCAGTATGATAGGCCTTGGTGTCAGCGCAACAGCGGCCTAACGAGCATCAAATTTTGTGTAGGCAGCACAGCAAAGGAGAGTTTTAAAGGCGGATAATGGGGTAGTTTCATGGATGTTGGAGAGCTTTTTGTAGGCATGGGGGCAGTGCAGGAGAAAGCACAAAGGTGCTTGTTTTGAAAATGTAACGAGTGACCAGTGGAGGCTGGTATCGTGGGCTGATCGCAGTGTGCAAAGCAGCCGGAGAGCGCCACAGCCACTGCCGCATTCCTGAGACCTCAGCAGTCCCTGCTACTTTTACACCTCTTCTGTGTAAAGGGTAATGGCTGGTTGATCTGCATAATGGTGCATCCACTGGTACTTGCCTAACTCCTTACTTCCACCCCTCCATTGCAGGGCACATAAACCCTGCATTCCCCCCCCTTTTTCCCCCCATTCAGTAAAGGGAAGTCACATACAGAGCCACAGTGACTAATATGGTGCTGGCTGCTCAGAAACAATGAGAGCAGTGTTAGAATAGAGGGGATTTAGATTTCATATATGGACTCCAGCTATCCTGCTTCTTCTGCACTTGGGGGGCTTCTGCCACCAAGGAAAAAAGTGGCATGATTTCATACAGGGCCTCTTGAATTGATTAGATTGTTTCTAAGTCTTGCGTACACATCCATTAGTTGCTCCATTGTATTGTTAACAAGTCTAAACTTCATCTTGAGGCAGGCGCTGATTAGCAGCACTAATAAGACAGTTCCTACCCGACAGACTGAAGCGATGATTTATCCCAACAGTGTTTAAAAAAAAAAAAAATTGTTCAGCAGACTATTTGAAGATTAACTCTTGGGAAATTTGGGCAGGCTAATCACAGATTTCTATAATGCAGCAATTGCTACTTCTTGTTGACTCTAATTTGGACATAAGGAAGCCAGTACAAATGGGAATTATCTTCCTCCCCTCCCAGGTATGTTTGATTTTCTGGAGTGGAATATTTCTTTCATAATTGTTCTTTCTGACACTAGACATGTGCCCCCATATGATCCTAGAGTATCTTGTTCTGCAAGGGGGCCCCATACGGCATTCATGTACACATCTTGCCACCTAGAATGCCAATTGTGCTTCCTATGATGCTGTATGGTTTCAGGGCCAGCATGCTACCACAGACATTCAATTCCCTAACTGCCTTCCCTCCTCCCCTGTTGACAAGTTGAATTTTGGCAACTCTTTCTGGTTTCTGGTCCATGTAGTAGGGAAGGAAGTGCCACCACACCTGGCAGATCCTCACAGAAAGGGGTGAATGGGTAGAATTTCATCATAGCCAGAGTAGGTTGCTGGTAAACTGGAGGAGTCTGAGGTGTACGTATTGTGAATACATGGAGGAGATCCAGTTTTATTGGGGCATTACGGGCTGGATGTGGCCTCACATGTTTTTTCACATAAGGCCCCATGTATAGAGCAGGCCCCACTCTCTGCCCTTAAATGTTCTGTATTAGTTTTCTAAGAGGCACACCTGAGGTCAGCTAGTTAGTGAGGGCTGAAGTGTGGTTTAATGAAGAAATGAAACATGCTGTTCATTTGTTTATGGTACATTCTGCTGTCTTGGTGAGCAAATTCTGTAGAAAACCTGTAAAAATTAATACCTTCTTTCACAAATGGAGCTATAAGGCTTTATGTTCCTGGCAAATAACATATGGCTTAAGGGCTCGAAATAAAATGTTCCTTTAAGTACTGAAGTGGTGGTGTTATATGTCTCATAAATGGCTGTAGCTTTTCATGCACAAAAATTAAATTATATGAAAAAATGCAGCCAAATCAACAAAGGCAAAGACCTTCAGAGTTAAAGCTGCTAAGGCGCTTTTACTTAATCTCACGGTAACCAGTCATTACAGCACGTGTGGCTCTCTGCCAGAGGACCCCATAGTTCTGGCCAGTGTTACATGCCCTGGGCTGGTGCTATATAAATAAAATTAAAAAAGCTTACACTGAAACAATATTAAGGGTCTCACAGGGATCCACAAAAGCAAGGGCATATGTAAGTCAATTTATCAAAGAAATTGGTATGCACCAGCCTTGTCACTTCATATGGAGTCTCTAACACACCTTATACCACATGCACTGCTTTAGATGAAATAAACAAATGTACTAAGTATGGAAAGATTTTACGTGATTATAAGTCAGAGGAAAACAGGTGAGATTTCATCAAGATAAACAAAAGCCAAATGCATTCTAAACTAAGCTTAACACTTTCAGCAACCTTACATATTCAGATGATTCTCACCACAGGCTAGCTGGTTTGCCTCCAGCTAGGCTCCCCCAGTGATCAGCATTTCATTTGTTTGGTCATGTTTGCAGACGGAGGTGGAAGAGAGAGAGAACAGCAAAATGTCTCCCCTTTTTAACAGGTTCCTTCGCCCCCTCTAGGACCTCACCCCCCGTTTCAGGGTCAGGTGACAAACCGTGTCCATGCATGGTTCCCTCCATGCCCGGAGTCAGTGTGGTCCTTTGACGTCTGGGCCAGTCCTTTGCTCTTGGAATGCTGAGCTGGGTTGGTCTATACAGGTCCTAATTAGAGATGTAAAAATTAGTTTAATCAAGAATCCATTTAAACGTTCTATTTTTAAAACGTTTAAAAGATTAAACGCTTGAGGGGGGGACCCACAATTTGGCAGCTCTTGCTGGGGTGGGGGGGGGGGAGTGTGGAGCCCAGTGCGGGGAGGGGATAGCTGCACCTCCCACTAAGCCCAGCTGCAGCTACCCCTCCTGCTAGGCTCTGCGCCTCCCCCTGCTCACAGGGAGCTAGCCCAGCTGTGGCTATTCCCACCCTCCATGCTGGGCTCCATGCCTCCCCCCATTCAAGGGGAGCCAACCCAGTTGCGGCTACTCCACCCTATGCCTGGCGCTGGGCTATGTGCCTCCCCCGCACTCACGGGGAGCCATCCCAGCTGCGGCTTCCCAGTTGCTGGGCTCCGCGCTTCTCTCTCCTTTCCCCCCGCTCATGGGGAGCCGAGCCCAGCTGCGCCTATCCCCTCTGCGCAGGGCTCCGTGCTCCCAGTTAGCAAGAGCTGCCCAGCTGTTCTCACTGGCGGGGAGCCAGCCCAACTGCCGCTCCCCTCTGTGCCCCCCCCCACCCCCCCAGTTTAAAGGGTAATCAGCTGTTTAAAAAATTTAAACAGCTGATTAGCATTTAAAGGGTTAACCTTTTACATCCTTAGTCCTAATGAGGTACTAATTGCTCTTCAGCAGGGTAGAGTTTTACCTAGCTCTGTCTCAAGCCATGAGATACATTTGGGAATATGACATAGTAAAGCCTCATAACCATGCATGTGACATTGCAACAAACATATTATTATAACAATAAAGTTCAGTACGTCATGAGCCTTCCAAAAACATCTTACATGACATACTTTGCATTAAACAATGCACAATTACCCCGTAAGGGTGTACATGGGGGTGCAGTGTGTCACAAGCAGCCAGAGACTTTCGTCCATTCTTGGAATGGGCCATCTGTCCCCTCTCTGAAGGAAGAAGGATCTTGAAGGGCTTTTGAGTCTTTTGGGATCTTTTGTTACTGGCGTTCAGATGTCCTACAGGGAAAGTTTTTGGGGTAGGAATGGATTGACCAAAAATGTAGAAAATAAGTAATTTCAGGATGATATTCAGAAATTTTTGGATAGAAAAACAGGGATGATATTTGGGCTCATTGGGCAGTTTGTTTATTTATTGATTTCATTTACCCATCCTTTCATCCCAGTCCCTCTCAGTTTGGGTGGGGCTGAGGGGCCGAAGTATGGATTTTCTAAGTAGTACAGGCTGCCAGGTTCTTATCACACTGCAGTGGAAGTGCAGATATCCAGAGGACATAAGCACCATGGCAATACAGCTCAGGATATATTTTCAGGACCTCAATACATTTGGCTGTACAATACTCGGTAACAAAAATGCATTCAGGTGTTGTGAAATAAAGATGTTTCATTGTGAGTATGGTGTTCTGTTTATTTTTATGTGAGCAGTGTTACACATTTGTCTGCAAAACCTCTCATTTGTCCCCCTTGTTTTTAATAAGCTAGACTGATGGGTGTGTTGCCCTTTTACTGGGACAGTTAATGAGCAGTTGTTGGAGTGATTTACCCAAGTGCATTTATCCTCCATCTGATCATTAAACACTAGATTTCTTTAAAATAATCCATCACCCAATAACTCTCATTTAGGCACCTAAATAAAGATTTCCAACAATGTTCAGCACCCAGCAGCTCCCAGTGTTCTTAAGAGGAATTGCTGGGTGCTGAAATCATCTGAAAACTGGGTGGCTTTTTGAAGTGCCTTACTGAGAGCTGAGCACTCTTGAATACCTCGCTCCACCTGTGAGTGCTGGAGCACTTTTGAACCCTATCTTTCTTATTAAAGTCAATGGAAGTTTGACCATTAGCATCAGTGGGAATAGAATCAGTCCCTTTGTGCCTGGTAAGAACAGGAATAGAGAGATCTAACTGGTAGTCCAAAATATTAAATGTAACACCTAGTACTAAGTCTTGTGTTCAGTCAGTGATACTTTAAAAAAAATATCTTCAGCAGTTTTCTATTTACTATCTTTTAGGGTTTAAAATAATAAGGGCTGAATAATGATCCCTTTCCTCAGGCGGACTAGTACCTTTTGCCATGAGTGGTTCCACTGATGTCCAGGGGGCTACTTGGGGAGTAAAAGCACCACTTGCTGTGATAAAAGCATTATAATCTGGCTCCAAGAAATATTTGTGTAGGTATAAGGTGTCAGATAGCCAACCCTGGAGACTGAAGTCCATTCTTTATCCACAGCTTGTTATGGCATGGGGCTGTGAGCTTCCTCACACTAACCAAGTGCCTCATCTACATGTATACTTCATCTTCCATATCAATCCTTCGCCTCACTATTGAAACTGCCCACAAGGGTTCCTAATTGTGCCAGTCCTGATGCTGCATTTGGTGTTCTTGATAATTGTCCACTGGGAACAGAATTGAGGGCAGCACATAGCCATTGGCTGGGAACAATTTTAAGATAAGGCTTGGTTTGCCAGTTCCTTTTCAAGTGGCTTTTCTCTCTGAATATAGTTTTGTCATTTAACTTCCATGCCATATTGCATCGCATCTTGCTGTTTGTTTTTGTTTTGCTCTTAGAATTGTTCAAACTGGTAAATGATTTATCAGGACATATGTTTTATATAGAAAATGAGGTGTCCCATTATCCACCATGTTGATTGCATGTTCTTTATAACTTACTCCTCTGAAATCTCTCTCAACTCAGGGAGGCCACTGTGTTGTCAATCGTGCCAAATTGTATGAGATTGTGTGTCACAGTTTTGTGACAGAAACTGATATTCATTTGCAAGCTGTGATCACTATAATAAAATACAATGAAAAGGAGGTGCACAGTTGTCTTTCCAAAAGATGACAAGCATTTTCTTCCTTCCCCTCCCTCGTTTTAGTATCTGTCAATCTGTGACGTCTCTAAATGAATATCAGAATCTACGTTGATTTTACTCTTTCATTGTACTATGTATTGGTGAATCTCTAATTCCCTGGACATATTCTACAGTAGAATTGTGAAACCATAACAGGATACTCTTGGGGTTCTTGACAGTGCAGCTCTGGAAAAGAGTCTCACAAAATACATTTTATGCTCTCACCTGAGATGCACCTGCTCAGGAACTCTCAGGATTTAGCCAAATTGGTAACAGTGGAAGTGGTAGGTTATTTGATTATTTATCATTGTATTGTGATAGCATCCAGTGCCCCAATGTGTTAGGCACTGTACAAACACATAAGACACAGGCCCTGCCCCCTAGAGCTTACAATCTAAATAGATGAATGAGACAAAAGGTGAGAGGGGAAACAAAAGCAGAAATGTGTAGTGACTAGCTAGAACTAGAACACAGGTCCCTATCCACTGCACCATGCTGATTGTATGTAAGAAATCTGAAGTACATAACTATCCCTGGTTCAGACTTTCTATACATTCCTTCATCCTTCTAAGGCAGGTAGATACACTGAGTGCCATGTAGATTACTGTGTTTA
This sequence comes from Emydura macquarii macquarii, assembly GCF_026122565.2. Classification (NCBI taxonomy): domain Eukaryota; kingdom Metazoa; phylum Chordata; order Testudines; family Chelidae; genus Emydura; species Emydura macquarii. The sequence continues at coordinate 7,809,684 of NW_027132342.1, read as the reverse complement.
AGCCTCTTAGAGGAGACCTCTAAAATCAAGTTTCTGCCTACTCTTCATGGATATTCCTAAAAGTACTGGTTCCTCTGAGTGTCTTATGCAACATCTGGCTGCCCCATTGCTGTGTGCTGTATGTACTTGTTGACTATCATCCACCCCGAGAGGTAGTTGCATTTCATTGGTGGTCTGCATATATAGCTTGTGAAGTATTTTTGGTTCTTTCAGATTGAAAATTATAATTAATTGTTCTAACTGCAATTTCAGTGTCACTCCAGGAATTTTCTCCCCAAAACCTGCTGTGTGTTAATTTAAAATATAATTGCCAATATCTTGCAGTTTGTGAAGATGTTGTATGAGATTGATTTGCCTGTTACTCCCTGCCTTAACGGTGCTGATGACAAAAAGAAAACTATATCAGTAAAGAGGATCTTAACCCATTGCAGCTATAAATACTAAAATTGATTAGGCAGTCTTTTTTCCACTAAAAACCTTTTCCTGCTGTATTAATGAAATGCAATTGAAAATGACAGTAGAAATAAGGAGGACCTTAACTTTCTTTAGCTGATCTTCTTCTAGCTATTTATTTCAGTCAGACAAGGGTTGATGTTCAAGGAACGTTTGGACGGAAGGAGGTAAACTTCTGAATCTAGTATAATTTTTCCTTTATTATAGGTTCAGTTGTGAAACTGCCTTGCATATCCCCCTTATTCTCTTGCACTTCCTACCTCCGTCACTAGTCTGTGTGCCAGGGGCAAGGGACAGAGCAACCACTTTTATTTTCCCTTTGGAGGTACTTTTACAGTCCCCCTCACTGTAGTATCTGAGCGCCTCACAATCTTTAATATATTTATCCTCACTTTTCAAATGGGGGAACAGAAGGAAAGAGAGGCTAATTGATTTGCCCAAGGTCACACAGGAAGCCTGACAGAGCAGGAATTGTACTTGGCTCTCTCATGTCCCAGACTGTCATCCTAATCATTGCACCACCCTTTTGTCAGACCTCTGCGGGGCCTCTTCTCCTCTTCCACATGGGTGGGTGACAAGGGAGTGAGCAGAGGTGGGGATTGGACATAATTTTGACTTTGTTCCCCCCGGAACCTACGGAGCAACACAGCTGAGGTGTTGCAGATGGGGAAGTGATTACTCTTCACTCTGGAGCAAGAGGGGAACCAGCCCATACTGTGACTGAGTGTCCACTGATCAGCTCCTGAGACAGTGCGACTATACATTGCCCCTGCTCATAGCTTGTGAAAAAACAAAGTCTAACCGTCTATTGCACAGTACCTGGGCCATTGCTCTTTGAGTGGGATTTATCTGAGAGAGGTTGGAATGGCTGAAATGTACAGGGAATTTCCAAACTGAAATTGCAGATGTGTATAATGAATGCCTACATCTGGTAGACCCATTCCTGAGAGGAGTGCTGGGTGCTTGCAACTCGCATTGAAGTCAATTAAAAGGACCTCTCAAGATTTGCTTTATTAGAAGGAAATTGTGATTTACGTAAAAATCTAGACGATTATCTTCTTGTCACTTAACATTTATGGGGCCTGGTTCTCCACTCCGTTATACCATTTGTATTGTGCTGTAACTCCATTGACTCCTTTTATATAGAATTCATTAATTTTCCAGATACCAATGAACTTGCTGAATACACACCAGGACCCACTGATGAATGGAGTTCTGAAATCTCCATTGCTAATTGGGAAAATTTTAACCTCCATTTATACATTTTTCAAGTAAATATTACAGGCCACCAAGGAGCAATGCAGTCCAGTGATCTTGACCTGTGGCCTTTATTTTTATTGTTGCTCTGTTTCTTAAACCAAGGGGACACATAATAACCCTACACCTGCACTTTACTGTCAGCAGACTATGCAGCTGAAAGGACAGGGTGTTATGAATGAGATTCTGTTTCGCAAATCAGTGGTAAATACTATATAAAAAAACCCCACATCTTAAATAGCGCCACTTCAAAGGTCAAGGGGAACTAATTGTCTTTGTAAGCCTGTTTTACACTAATGTAACTACATTGTAATCAATGCAGATAAACATTGTTAAGCGCTTTGGGGGAGAGGTGATTCTAGTTTCAAGTTTCATGCAGTTTAAAGATCTGTTCTGCCAGATACGCAATTCCAGCACCATGCAGTAGCCAGGAGGCTATTTGGAAAGAATTTATTACCTTGTTTATGTGTAGACAGTTAGAAGTGTAGACACTGCCTGGGTATGACCCTGACGTTAGGATTTAGTCTTCAGTCTGATATCCAGTGCTTTTCTTCCTAGCATCATGCAAAAAAGTCAGAATGATTTTTCCCCCCCCTTTATTTGTATGGACGTGAAGGGGTATTTTTAAAAGCCCAATTGAGACAGATTGCACACCAGACTGAATGCTGAAGGGTACCTGGAACATGAAACTAATGTCTTGTTCACTTTGAAAAAACAAGTTCGTTCTTTCTTCTTTTTAAGTCTAAGGCAGGGTTAAAGGCCCCCTTTTTCCTCACACACAATACTCAAACTCAATGAATGGTGGCAAAAACTTAAGGGGAGGATACTGTTAGCAAAATATAATATGACATTGACTATTTGCAGCAGATTATAGAGAAAGGAGGGTGTTGCAGTTGCCTGATGATTAAAATGTACAGAAGACATTCAAGGAACTTCTTAACCTTTCCCCTGGCAAATTATATCTTCTCTTCAGGCCTTTGGTTTGCTTTTTCATACTCTTGGTATTCCCACTTACCGTTATCTCTGCTTAAAGGTGGGAATCTCTTTCCACCACCGTTTCATCATTGTGCTCCATTAGTTCATATCTGTGGGTTACGAGTTGTGAAAAGACTAATTCCCACTGGTCGGGGCCATTATGTCCTTGTCTGAAGCAAGACTCAAATTCCTCCTCCTTTTTTCTCCTTCCCCTCTCCCCATCTTAAAATGAAGATTGCCATTCATTCATAGAACTGCTGCTCATGTCAAAATTCAAAGTAAAAGAAGAACAGCACAGTTTGTGTGAACAAACAGTATCCTCATGTGGAGTTTGATCTGACTCCCAGCAGAGTCAGTAGAATTGAGAATTGAACTGAGCCCTTAGGGCTAGACTGAACTGGAAAGCTTAGCTCTGAGGAGAGTGAGTTTCTTCCTAGGAGGGGCTTGGGCAAGGAACTGTAACTCTAGAGAACATTTTGATATCCAGGTCAGGCCACACAGTCTGTCCCTCTCCCAGGATTTTTCTGACGTGGGAAGATTGAGCAAATGGGGATGAAGTGTGGGCAAATCTTAGTTTGTGAGAATGTGGTGGCTTTTGCGGTTTGAACATTGGTAATTCTACAATTCTATCATCAAAACCACTATCCCAATCAGAAACTTTTGTGGAAAAGCTTCAAGGGGAAGCCAGCAATGGGAGATGGCATGGAAACTGAACTATGCACTCTTCTCCAGAGGTGTCGCCTGCAGTGCAAGGTTATGAACACATTGATGGGGGTGATGAGTTTTTGGGAAGCCTTGTCTCCCGTCCCTTCTGTTGGCCTGCAAGCATGTCCTCTATAGAAAGGTGATGTGGCAGGTTTATTTTGGCTCCAAAACCATATGTATTTTGACTTAACTCTTCCCTCCTCTGCAGCTTTATCTTTAAAGAGAGAATTTAGTCATTAGTAGATTTATTAAGATTGTTGGGGTGTTTTTGCCACATGAGGATTGTGTATATATATGTGTGGTTTTGAAAGCAAGTTTGAACAAATTTGATTTTTTTTAAATACATAGGAAACAATGTTATGAGGACCATCCATGGTGTGGGAGAGATGATGACGCAAATGGTACTGAGCAGAGGATCGATCTTTCCCATCAGTGTACCTGATGTACAGCCACGCATCCTCCCAAGCAAGCAGGCCAGCACCCCAGAGAGTGAGGACGTGACTGTGATGGACACCAAATTAAAAATCATTGAGATTTTACAGGTAAAAACCAAGAGGGAAAATTACAAGCAGCTAGTTAAATTAAATCTATTTCTTTATTCACTGAGGATCAAATTCTGCCACCAAATCTTTCTCGCACTGAGGAGTACTTTATTCGAACAGTCACACCCCAGCATGGAGAAGGGTAGTCCTTAGTGTCCGTCAGGGTGGCAGAATCTGGCCCTTAAAACTATCCCAGAAATAGCCTCTAGAGACAAAGGATATGTTTCTAGATTCACTTACGTTAGTTTTGCGTCAGTATAATTTCATTGACTTCAGTAGTTATTCCACATTTACACTAGTATAATTAAGAACAGAACTGAGTCCAGACACCCTGAAGAAATGCAGGGCCATACATTCTGGAAGCCCTCTGTTCATTGGTGGAACTGAGAACAGAATTTAGGCCGGTGTCATTTTATCCTAGCCCTCCATGAGGTACGTAACACTAGCATATGTCTGTAGGATTCTCACCTTGTTCTGCTGTAAGTTATGTGCCACACAGAGTCTATTATTCTGTGTATCAGCTCCCACGTTCTGTAGGCACGCACACTCTGTAGGCGTTTTTCAGCATTTTTTTTTGTAAATTCTGCTATCTGTTGATACAATTTGTCACTTTTGAAGCTTTCCATTTGTACTGAATGTTTATGAAGTACGCCTTTTTATATTTCCTTAATTATAAGTTGCTGAAAGACTAGCAATTGTTAGGTTATGCTTACTGTAGCATGCATTTGTTCCAAAGGTGATACACTGCATATTTCAGGGCTGATAAATGAATATGGGGTGGCGCAAAACTGCACTATCTTAGGAAGAGCCCTGGGAAGGTATTACTATTACTTCCTTGCTCTTTTCTTGTTCTGAGAGGGGTAGTAGGCTATGAGACTGCTTTTGGGTTCCAACTTATTTTCCTTTCACACCTGGCCAGCTCTGTCGGGTGGCACTTAAACCGTGGCTCTGCGCTCCCAACTTCTTCCTATCTGCTGCCCACCTATATGCTCACAGGAGAAAGAATCAGTGAGGCAGTCCCTCTTGCCCCTTCTGCACCCTAGCCTCCATCCGAGCAGATCTAACGCAGACCCACATGGAGTTGGAGAGGCCTTACTCTCCACTTACTCTCTGTCATGGCTATGTAACAGGGCTCAATCTTGTCATATATACTTCTGTGTTAACCTTTCCCCACCCCCCTGCTTTATACCACAATACAGGCACAATGAGGGTTAAGCACACACAACAGAGGGGGGAAAATGTTTATGGGTCCAAATCCTGCTGCCCTTTCTCACTTGAATATTCTCCCAGAGCCAGCTTCTGATCATAGTTACCCTGGTGTAAATCCAATGAGCAAGTTCTCTTTGTTTTAAAAATATAAACCTGAGAAATAATTCTTTGTTGTCTTTAGGTTTATATTAACCACAAAGTATCCGCAAAAAGCAAACACTGGCCAGGGTATCACCACAGCTATTTCGCACTGAAAGATAAATGATTTGGCCTCAATGTTTCCATGCAGCTTTGGAATAGTCATCTGGTGCAAGGGCCAAATCCCCGAGCCCTTGAAGAAGTCTGAACTGACTTCGATATTCAGAGTGAGGGAGGTGCAGCCTAAATGTCTCAGTAGGGTGTGGGAAGCCAGTCTCAGGAAAGCAATCACAAAAGTTTTCATTTGAAAAACATAGCTGTTTTTATGTTCAGTAATGGACCTGAGACCACTTAAAATTAGCTCTCCTCTCCTCCCCCATCACAAAATAGGTTATCAACTAAAAAACTATCTTATTTTAAACGCTTGTCTTGTAGTTTATCCTTAGTGTTAGACTGGACTATAGAATATCCTACATGCTGTCTATCTATAAGAAAGAATTTGGAGAAAACATTGAGACTGTTGATGGCTCCACGATCTGTCCACCAGACACACCAGGGATTGCCTCAGGTAACTGTTGCTATTATATGGCAGGTTTATTGTTGCAGTAATTTTAGTAGGCAATTAACTAAATTACTTTAAAAAGATACACATCACTCCAAATTGAAAGGTAGATGGGTCCCCACGGATAATGGATATTTGCTGGTCATTTAATTGTTCAGTAATTAAAATTTGATTTGGTTTTCCTCTGATCGTGATTTTATTATTCATTTGTACAATTCCCAAAGGTTTGCTACATGAAATAACAAATGAGGGTGAGAATGGACCATGGAGGATGGAGTGGGGATGGATAAAGTTTACATATTGCTTTGTTTTTCTTTCTCATGTCTTGTGTGCCTTATGGCAAAACTGAGATTTTCAGAGGGATTTAAATAGGGTCAGGAATGATTACCCAGTTTTCAAAGCATGTTTACAGGTAGGATGGTGGCATGGAAGAAAGCCCAGAACTGTCTGTGAGGAGATGAGAAAAGGGTATTCTGGTTTTGCTGGTAGAGCAAAGGGGACGGGTGCAGAAGGAACTGCAATTAACAGTAATTCTTTGGCAGGTTTGTGTCATTGCTGGTTTTGGGGGTTGGTTACATCAAAGAAAATTATGAAAGACGCAGCTTGCAAACGCTTTGGGAGCATGGACCTTCTTTATGTTCTGTGTTTGTACAGCGCCTAGCACAAGGGGGTTCTGGTACATGACTGGGGATCCTAGATGCTTCTGCAATACAAATAGTCAGAATAATTGGGGCCTGATCCCTTCTTCCTTATTATGGCAAGATTCCCACTGACTGCTCCAAATGGCATTTTGCCTGGCTAAGGAGTATGTAGTTGGGGCTTCAGTTTGTTGCACGTACTTAAACAGAAACAACAGTTTACCTGTGGAAACTAAATTATGGTCCTTTTTATTTATTTTTTTCTTTTTGCAGCAATTGTTCCTGACATAGATGAAATTGCAGCTCAGGCCGAGACCATGTTTGCTGGCAGGTATACTCTCTGAAGGTTATGCTTCTGTGTGTATGTGTCCAATAACACACAACATCTTTCTATCAGATTTTTATTTCTACTTGACAATTTCTGTTTATTTTTTGTGTAACCTCCTCTCCCTTCCTCTCCTTTTACTAGTTCCTGTTGCCACATAGCATGATCTCAGACAAAGGAGGTGTTGGGGCCAGTAGCTTCCACTGCAGCACAGATTTTAGACGTGGGCCAGTGCCATGAAGTTGAGATTTGGGTTTCCAAACACCCTGAAGTTCAAGTGTGTATGGATCTAGTTTGGCCAGTTTGGGGATGGAGTGTCTAATCCAAATCCCACAAGGTCAGGAGGATTTGGATTCAGGTTTTTGGCTGGTCTCCAGCTCTAGTTGGTTTGTCTACATTGTAAAGTTAAACTGGTATAAGGGAAGGTGTTGATTTGAAGCACTATACCGGTATAACTGCCTGCATGGGTACTCTCATTCCACTGTAAGAGTGCCTTTTTCTGATTTAGTTTCTTCACTTAAGAAGTGGCTTAAACTAAACCAAAAAAAGCCACTCCTTACTCTGGAATAAGAACATCCACATAGAGGAGTTATCCCCGTATAACTATATCAGTTTAGCTCCGCTGGTACACATGTACCAGTATAACTGGAAACATTTCCTGTGTAGACAAGCCCTTAGACGCTAAAGATTTTCCAAGAACTCAGGACATGGGGGGAAAGATGTCTGAGATAGGTGTTCTGCACTTTCATCACTGAGTATGTCCCCTATGTGTTCTCAGTCTTTGCCAGCAAGAGGAATATTTCCAGTCCTGTCCCTGAACTCCCATAATGAAAAACAACACACAACCCTGGTGTGGCTCTTGGTACCTGCATCTTTAAATTGAACACTAAGAGTGAATGGCTTCTTGGAAACATTATTTCTGCTTTGATATGCTAAGTGTAAATCTGCTTTCGGTCCTTCCAGATTATAAATATGATTCCAGAACTATGATGTCTCTGGCAATTTTTATTGTTTTTTAGTTCATTTTTCTTAAATGAAATTTTAATAGTTGCTGAAAGGGGAAGGAATGAAAAGGACAGGGCCAAATTCATCTCTTGTAACTCCATTGACTTCAGTGGGCTTGTACCAGGGATGAATTTGTCACCATATGTCCAAGATGTAAATTAATGTGTTTGCAAAATGGAGTTTAATCACAGTGTTTGATGCATTTCATATGTATTTACTTTAGCCAGTACTGTCCTTTCTGTTACAAGCATCAAACAGCCATAAAGAAAATATCACTGGCATTGAAGCCCCCATAAAACGAGTTAAAATGGGGAGTGGTTTTTAATTTATCTTAGTTTGTCCTGTTCGGTTTTAAGAGATCCATCAAAGTGTGCGTGTGCGTTTGTGTGTGCCACAGGGTTTTAACTTCTTTGGTTTTTTGCAGAAAAGAAAAAAATCCAGTGCAGCTTGATGATGAGGGGGGCAGAACATTTCTACGAGTCCTCATTCACCTTATCATGCATGACTACCCTCCTTTGCTATCAGGGGCCCTACAGCTGCTATTTAAGCACTTCAGCCAAAGAGCAGAAGTTTTACAAGCATTTAAACAGGTACAGGTGCAGTGGTGTTCCATGAAATGTACTGTGTGGGAAGAAGAAAGTCTTTCCGAAGTTTAGTAGTCTCACTTAAATTGCCAATCACAGTAATGGAATGTCCCTTCCTTATAATTGAAGGTCCGAATTCAGCCCCCTTGCTCCATGGGAGCTGCACATACCCAGCTGCACATCAGTGAGCCAGACTCAAGGTGTCTTGAGATGAAGGTGAAACTCAGACACCTAGAATCGGAGCTGCTGTTTAAATGAGTGACTTGCCCAAGGTTACAAAGAAAAGAAATTGAATAGTAGAGCCAGGCATAGTACTCAGCTGTTTTTCTGTCTACTAGATAACACCTCCACTTCTGTAAAAGTATTTTATGTGTTAATAGACTAGGGTTAAGAAACTTGATGTAATGGGGTTAGATAATAGAGAACTCTCTTTATTATGGTGACCTATAACTTACTTTCTGAGATCTTTTGATGCTTATTTCAGGAGTTCACTAGCATGTTGCCATCTCATTATGTAAAAGGTGGAGGTTTTTCTTGTCTAAAACTAGACAAATGATAAGTAGTTGGAAAGTCTTTGTTGTAATACTTTTGTGGAGTTGCATAATGGCCTCCCACCAGGACATTAAAGTGGGACCATGCTGATTAGGTGCATAAATAGCTGCTACTCCCAGGTAAGTGAGAGTTGCATACCTAACATGTTTTTTATAAAGGAAGGAAAAGTCTAATTGGCAAATAAACCAAAAGGGCTATAGAGAAAGTAGAATATGAATATGTGTACCAACAGCACTCATCAATCTGTAGGATAACAAGGCACTACACTGTTAAACAAGAAGCATATGGGAACTTTAAGATTATATTATAAAATAGGGACTATTTGTCTGTGAACAGCAATTTAAAAAAATGTATCAATGTTCTTATCTGCCATGTGACAATGTTAACATGATGTGGCATTTTCTTTTACACCAGTTTTGATTTCTTACTGGTTGTTATTGGGTTACTACAAGGATCATGGTTAGGTCAAATTTTGTTTAATCTCTTCATTAATAATTTAGGAGAAGGCTCAAACAGCATGATAAGGAACTGTAAAGATCATACTAAATTTGGAGGAGTTATGCACAACAATGAGCAGAAAGAAAGATTAGATATACGGGCAGGAAATGAAAAAACAGATTCATCTTGGAAAAATGCAAGCTATGATGGCTCAGGGTAAATGACATGAGACCTGTCAAGCATCAATGATGAAAGAGACTTAGGTGTGTTTCCCTATAGCTGGTAATGAAAATTAGGTCATGTATTGTGGGTTTTTTTTCTATTTTTAGTCAAAATGTTGATGAAATTTATAATTTGAAATTTCAATCATTGGAAAATGTTGACTATCTCTGCAGTTCACATTTGGATCTCTTGATTTCTTGTAATATCAGTTTGTCTTTCCATGAAATATTGTTTACATGGGATAAACTGTTTCTTACTATATTATTTCAATACCAGAAGGACTATCCTAATGTCGCCATTTGCTCTGCCTTAGATCTCAGGGATTTATAGACAGGATTTATAGATTGTTTATATTGCATGCATTTTGCAGTGTGATGATAAAGGAGGCAGAATGTTTTAAACATTGTAACCATTTTGCTTTGGTCAAAACAGAGTCTTCAGTGGCATTACTTCAGTTTGACTTAAGTATGTGATTAAGGGCTATGTTGAATTGGGGCTAAAGGGATTAAGGATGGAAAATTTCAGTTCAAAAGACGACGATTTCATAAGGCTATGAGAGCGTGAAAACAGGCCATTAAAATGGAAAGCATTAAGCAAACTTGAGTGTAGAGGCTGTGGCTGGTTCTGCTGTAATATAAATGTGGATTACTGTATTTTCAGGTCCAGTTATTGGTGTCTAATCAGGATGTGGACAACTACAAGCAAATCAAAGCTGATCTAGACCAGCTACGACTGACTGTAGAAAAATCTGAACTGTGGGTCGAAAAGAGCAGCGGCTATGAGAGTGGGGAGCTAGGTGACAGTCAGGTGAAAGGGGGTGAAGAACCAATAGAGGTATGTCTTTAAAGTTTTAGGCCACCCATGTTGTTTCATGTTAAAATATACACAAACAAAAAATTTGTTTAATGCACACAAACTTTCTATAGCCTTATTAAATTAGAAATCTAAATTGTGCTGCTAGCGAGCAGGTGATATCCAAAATGCAGGGTAAGCTTTAGTATTAAAAAGGGAAAAAGACAAAACCAAAGGTGCTTTTCTAGGAGTTCTCAGTATTCTCCCCAGCTATGTTTAATAATAGCTATATTATCTCACAAAGAGAGAGTCTCTCCGACAGTCTGGTCCAGCAGGGGAGCCACAGATCTGTTTGTGACATCACTCTGTTGCCGTGGAGGTAATTCAGAGGTCACACATTTGCTATGACTTAATTGTAGGCTTGAATAGAAAGGGAAGGATAGACTTTTCTCTGTGCTACTGCAGGCATTGGATCACTGTGTAGCCAACTCCAGACTTTCAAAAAATTGAGTCAGACCTCCAAAATCATAAGAGAAGCTTAACAATCATGCCATTTTTCTTTTGAAAAAAAGGGTTGCTTTTCATTTGCTGTCTTGTTTCTGAACCTTTATGGTGCACTCAGATCATGTTTTCAAGCTTTTCTCTATAGAGAATGGAGAGCTAGAAACTTATTCGTTTTTAAAATGGAAGCTGAGAGTCTTCTGTGATCACGTGACTTCTGGAGCTGGGGCCTCAAGAAACATAGCAAATATTATGAGACTCACAATAAAATGATGAGAGTTGGTGACATTTGGGATATAGAAGAAAGGATTGCTGCCTCGGTAGTGCCGTTATGACCTTGTCCATGGGAGGCCCTCTGTGCGGGTCTTGATTTGAAGCTGGAGAGGGGACAGAGCTGGAAGTACAACTGTTCTCCATGATATTACTTCCCCCATATTCCCTTCCACTATAGAGCATCCCCCAACAGGAAATAACGGGTCTAGTGGCCAGCAACAGAACTTTTGGCAGCATGGCTGGTACTCCTGCAAGAGCTGTGCCTCCAGTGGGCTGGGAACAACTAGGAGCTACCTAGCAAGGACATGGCCATTGCAGATCTCAAGGAGATCCTCTTTTTTTTTTTTTTTTTTTTAAAGCTGGGGAAGAGCTGGATCCTTTGTTGCTTCCATAGGGGGAAATACCCAGCGCTCTAGGGAAAAATTCCTAGGAAACTGCCTGGGTGCAAATTTTTCCTGATGTAACCCAGCTGAAGTTAAGGGAGTTACCCCAGGGAAGAATCTGGGCCCTATGAGTTCAGACTTGTGGAATTTCCTATCTCCTACTTAGCTGAACCCGTGTAGGGAAGAAAATGGCCCTTTAATGAGTGGGAACAGTAATGGGCAAATGAGGCTGAAAAACGACCAGAATGTTTCAACTTTTTTCCCCAAGTATGTTAATTTTTTGTGTAATGAGATCCTTGATTCTTGCAAATAACCTTACAGGCAAATTCCTTGGTAAGCTGAGTGCAAACAAACAGCATGTGTTTTAATATGGCCAAATGTAAAGTTGTACATATACGAACAAGAACGCAAGCTGTACTTGTAAGATGAAGGATTCTATTCTGGGAAGCAGTGACTGAAAAAGATCTGGAGGTCATAGTGAATAATCAGATGAACTTGAGCTCTGTGATATCCCTCAGGGTACAGTCTGGACTGTTGAACCTCTTTGTCCCTTTAACTCTCTAGCCCAGGGTGCCTTTTACATTGGTTTGCTGGTGAAAAGCAGCCTTTCCAGGATCTGCTCACACACATCCATTAGCATGTAAAGTCACTCCCGGCAAAGTTACGTGAATGCTTTCCCAGCCACCCATGAACTACATACTGGGTGACACCCGCAAATTCTTAGGCCTAGCTTTGCACCCTGTGAAACATGCATCTTGTACTGTCCCTCATACTACTGAACAATGCAAGCTCATTAATAGTCTATTATTTCATCAAAGGAAATGATTATGCACAAGCTTTTGTTAACCTTAGTAGAGATTCCCCAAAGACTTCAACCAAAACATTCTGGTTTAGATAAAACAGTAAAACAAGTTTATTAACTAGAGAGAGAGAGATTTTAAGTGATTATAAGTGATAAGACATAAAGGTCAGATTTAGTTACAAAAGAAATACAGTCAAGGATAAACACGCAAGCTATTTCCTAAGCTTTATTATGCTAAATAAGATTTGAAAGCAAAAAGGTTTCTCTCACCCAAAAAACTTTCAGCAGTCCATGCTAACTGGAAAGCCTTCCAATTAGTAGCATCATTGGACTGGGGGGAAGAGTCCTGTTGTCTTTCAAGCGATCTCTCTGCTGTGAGTAGAGCTGGGGGAGGATAGGTGAGCAGTAGGTCACTCTCTCCTTTCTACACTCTGACCCTTTGTACTGGAAAAGTCTTTGGTGAGTCATGGGGTCAGCAGTTCCATTGCACACATGCTCTGCCAGCTCTCTTTCAGATAAATTGTAAACACTTTGTTTACAACACCCCGGTTGATGAATCTCCAGTTAATCAGGTAATGACTCTTTAGCACCCTGCTGGCATGCAATTGTGTCTTTGTCTCTGAAAAACTAGTTTGAACTTGCTTTTCTAACTTCGTAACATGTTACAGTAAAATCATTGTTATACAGCAGAATCTCATAACTTTGCATACAAACTTGCCACACATGTTTTCCCAGGATAATAATGTTCAGCAGATGAGTTTTCAAATGATATCACACAAGGCATACTTTGTACAAAATATATCATAACCATATATAAATGATGAACATGGGGTACAGTGTGTCACACCCCCACTGCAATGCTGTAGCCAAAAGGGCTATTATGATTCTTGGATGTATAAACAGGGAAATCCTGAGTGGGAGTAGGAAAGTTATGTTACCTCTGTGTTAGACACTGGAATATTCTGGTGCTCACAATTCAAGAATGACATTGATAAATTCAGAATAGAGCCATGAGAATGATTAAAGGATTAGAAAATATGTCTTATAGTGATAGACTCAAAGAGCTCAGTCTATTTAGCTTAACAAAGAGAAAGTGAAGAGGTGATTTTATTACAGTCTGTAAGTATCTACATGGGGAACAAATATTTAATAATGGGCTTTTCAATGTAGTGGAGAAAGGTGTAACACAATCCAATGGCTGGAAGTTGAAGCTAGACAATTTCAGACTGAAAAATAAGGGGTAAATTTTTAACAGTGAGAGTAATTAATAATTGGAACAATTTACCAAAGGTTGTGGTGAATTCACCACCACTGACCATTTTAAAATCAAGATGGGATGTTTTTCTACAAGGTCTGATCTAGGAATTATTTTTGGGAAGTTCTGTGGCCAGTGTTACACAGGAGTCAGATTAGATGATCACATTGGTCCCTTCTGGCATTGGAAGCTATGAATCTGAGGGCAAGGAGAAATGCTCAGAAGGTTCCCCAAAGTGAGCACTAATGTGAGAGAGGGTAAGAAGGTAAAGTACCCTAATTTAGTTGTCCCAGGGGTTCTACATCAATAGCCAGATCTCTGTTCTCATATAGTTACCTTAGATACAGGGGATCATAGAAAGTGTTTATAGAACAAGATGATGGAACCAGCAGCCAGGTAATGCAGGGTGGGGACCTAACAATGATGTCATAACCACAAATCACATAGGAAGAACTATAAGGGCTGTGAGTGGGGAAATAATCATCTGTATGAAACAGAGCCTATGCCGGCATAGCACTGTAGATACTGTGTATGCTGACAGGAATTCTTCTGCTGACATAGTAAGATCAGCTCCCTGAATTACATTAGCTAAACTGACAAAAGCACTCTTCTTTCGGCTTAGATGCATCTGCGCTGGACGTTCTGCTGGCACAGCTGTGTTGCCTTAGGGCTCTCAAACATGGCTATGTCAGCAGAACTTCACAGTGTAGACCAGGTCTGAAATTCAGTGCAGGAGACTTAGCCACCCTTGTCACTTGAATGGAACATTTAAGTCTTGTCTACGGTTGAAAGGTAATTTGGATTAAGGTAGCATGTGAATTTAAAGTGCAATACCTTATTCTGTAATAACTCCCTACGTGGATACTCTTATTCTGGACTTGGTGTCTATACATGGAGTTATTTAGGAGTAGTTTTACAGGAATAATTATAACTCCATGTGTAGAGAAGTCCTTAGGCTCCTCAGAATTGCCTCACTCTGCCCCTGCTCTGGCTTCTGATAGGTTTGATTGAATAATTTTGGGGAACATTAATTTCAAGCATTATGTATATTTTAGGATTATAGGCCTAATCCTACAATCTTTACTCATGTAGTGAGTAAGCACTGCTCACTGAGGGACTAACTGGCCCACCCTGACTTGTATTGAACAGTAACATGCCATAAGTAGTCTGACTGACATTAATGAATCTATTTTAGTAGTAAACTACAGCTCAGTGTAAAAGTGGCAGAATCTGGCCCTGGCTCAGGACTGTAGGACAGGATCCTATAACTGGATACTACATATGTCCTGCAGTGGTAATTGCCTGTGAACTTTACAAAGAAAGCAAGTAGCCATTTTTAGAAATTCTCACTCTCTGACAACACAGATAGACGTTCAGAATATAACATAGATTAGTACAGGCTCTGTAACTTCTTTGCTCCCTATGGGAAAGCATGACAGAGAGCGTCTATCACAAGGCATAACGAGGCAAGATATGCAGCCAAGTGCCTCTGGTGTCCCGGTGGTGTGATTATCTTTTGATAACTACATCCCTGGAATACTCTTACAGGTTCAGTAAACAGTTTTTTTATTTTGTTAAGAGAGAGGCTGGATTTAGTTTAATGCTGATCAGCACTTCCAGATAAAACGTATAGGTAACACAGCTTATAAAACTACTTCGATTGAAGAAGAATGCTGATAAATGTAACAGGTAAATTAATCTTGGTTAACCAGCAGTCCCAGAGCAAAGGAGAGTGGTTAAATTATAATTTAACCATTGCAAAGAATCATTCTCTTCACTGTGATTACAGTAGTTTTCATCCTAATAGTTATACTGAGAAGCAGTTGTGAGACCTCCCCCATCAGTTTTTCTTCCAGATTCAGAGCCCTCAACATCATGGCCCAATCTTTCAAACCCCTCATGCTGCCAGACTAGAAAGACTGAACAGTACTGGTAGCACAGAGCAAACCTGCCAATTCACCCATCAGGAATATTTGCTTCGGTATCCTCTCTCTTTACTGGAATGGGGTGAAGGGAGACCTGGCTGGTGGCAAATGCTTATCGACTGTCAGTCTTAAATTTATGTCTTCCCCTTCTAGTCATGCACAACTGGGGCTTTCGAGGAACCAGTTTCCCAAGTTTAGGCTTATTAGCAATATTATCCCAAGTAAACCTCGCAGCTTAACAGAAGGGCCACATTTTCCACTTGTGGAAGAACCCAATCTCAGGGGTCCTTACTTACACGTCCGTTGCCCAGCGGATGGTCCAGCCAGACAGCAGTTTAGCAAAGTCAAGACTTTATTCTTTATGTAAAGAAGGTGGTCCCTACATGCTAGGGGTGACCTTAAACACACATTTCTAAAAGCTTTTATAGCCTTACACAAACAAGTCTATTCACGTCACAGTTTTTATGGCAATACATACCAAAAACTACTTATCTAAGAATTTTTGGCCTACTACTTTTCAACTGTCCCTATCTAAGTTGCAAGGTCTTCCTGCGCATTCCGTCCCTGCCGGCACCTAGGTCTCATAACTATCTTGTTACTGCTAAAGTTTCTGAGACTAAACAGCTGCTAGAAAGGTACATTCCATCTCAGGCTTTTGCAGCCATTCCTATAGATCAATTCTCATAAGAAACAGAATTTCCATCTTCTTTTCCCTCCACACACTTTTAAGTCCATTTCCACTTTGCCCAGAGATGAGCGTTGAAGCGTCATCTCTGCTGGAGGAACATCTTCAATCCTCATGGTGGCAGGCTGGTGCCAGATTATCAATGTCCATGCACCTTATGGTCTTCATGCTTTTGAAAAAAAAAATCTACTTATCTCAACTGCAAAAGTTGTCGTCATCTTATTCTCCATATCTGCTGTGTTTCATTCACTTAACTTCAGTCTGTAATCTTTCCGAGTGCATTAGAGATGGGCTTGGACCAAATACTATCTGTTGAAGGTATTCCAAGGAATTGAAAGCCCCCACTACTATCTCATTAAAGCACCTTACAACCTTTAGTACATTTAGCCTCCTCATACCTCTATGAGGTAGGAAAGTGCTATTATCATGAGGAAATGAGACTAAGGATATGTCTTCACTGACGGCGGCGAATTTGCCACCGTCAGATTGATTCTTCAGGATCGATTGAGCAGAAGTGGAGACCCACTCAATCAGTTCGGAAATCAACTTAGTAAATCCATCCCCAGAAAAAGAGTAACTGTGTCGATGGGAGGGCATTTCCTGTCAGTGCAGTGTAGTGAGGATGCTGCGTTCATTAGAATTTAGGAAGGCGATGGGAGATATGCACACTGCCACCGAATTTCACAGTAAGCGTAGACCAGGCCTAAGTAAATTGTCCAAAGATCACACAGGAAGTTTGTGGCAGAGGAAGGAATTAAACTCAGATCTCCTAAGTCCCCGGCAAGTAGCGTAGCCTTTATTCCTCCTCTCTATACATCCACTTGGCTCTTACCTGTTGTTGCTAAAGATAGTTAGCAGATATTCAATAAATTGCACTAAAACCCATTTGTTGTTGTGTTTAAATTATAGGAACCGAATATTTTAAGCCCAGTGCAGGATGGGACCAAAAAACCTCAGATTGACAGCAATAAAAGTAATAATTACAACATTGTTAAGGAGGTTTGTATACCTACAAGTGAGGTAACTTTACATATTGTTGCAGTGGATTCATGTTTGTTACTATGGTACATTATATCCTTATTTACATTTGAGTTTTGTGTTGGGGGGGCTTTGAGTTTTTGTTTTTCTTTTCCAGATTTTGATTAGACTCAGCAAACTCTGTGTCCAGAATAAAAAATGTCGGAATCAGCAGCAGCGATTGCTGAAAAATATGGGCGCTCACTCAGTGGTGCTGGACCTTCTGCAGATACCCTATGAAAAGGTTAGACTAATAATTATTTATAGTAAAGGACATGAAGTCACTGATTGGACAATCCATAAAAAGACTTGATCCAAAGATTTTTTAAATCAATGGAAAGATTCTCATCGACTTCAATGGGCGTTGGAGCAGACCCAAAATCATTATATCATAATTTTCTACCTTGAAAGTAAGGAAGCTGATCTGAATTTGTAAGCATGGGTGCCTAAATACTGAGGGCATAATTGAAAACACATTTCATCACCTCAGGTACTTAAAATAATGGTGATATCTTCTCGGACTTAGGGTACGTCTACACTGATGGCAGCAAAGTTGCCGCCATCAGATTGACCTATCTGGATCGATTGAGCGGTCAGTGAAGACCCGCTCAATCAATCCAGAAGTTGACGCAGTAAAACCACTCCCTCAAGTCGCGTAGCGTTGCGTCAACTGGAGAGTGGTTCCTGTTGGTGTGGTGCAGTAAAGACGCCGCACAGAAGAGAAGCACAGCAGTCGATGGGAGTTACGCAAGCTACTCTGCCTAGCTTGCGTAACTCCCGTCAACTGCTGCCGAATCGCCAGGTAAGTGTAGGCCAGGGCTAAGAGTAAGAGATGCTGTACTATTGCAAGCACTTGCGGGGGGTGAGGTGTTGACTAAATAGAACCTCCCAACAGGATACACAGATTTGGGTGCTTCGTTTGGCACTGCACATACATAAAATGGGCATTTATATGTCTAAGGATCAAACCCTGTAATCCTTACAAAGTCTCTTACTCTCACAAAACTCCAGAGTTTTGCCTCAGAAAGGATAGCATGATTTGGCCCCAATTTACTGATCTAACGATCAGAATGAAGGATCTAGATGTCCTCTTCTGGAACTCTTGTTTGAAAACTAGCTGCATCTATCAGTAGTAAGCACTAAAAAGAGACATGAAACCATTTGTGATCTGTATTTATATTATCCTGAATTTGATGCTCTACTATTCAGGATTTGACACTGGGTTCTGTTCTCTTTAGTTAGATAGTTAGCTGTAACACTTATACATAGAATGGCTCACCACATGCTTGTTAATGTGTTATTCTAAGAGTTTAGGAGATAGGTGACTAACTTTAGGCACCTAAATCTATATTTAAGCACCTAATGGGCCTAACTTTCAAAAGCCTGTGGGAACTGCTGGATGCACAGTACTTTTGAAAATCAGGCCACTCCATAGGAGACTAAATATGGATGTAGGAGCCTAAATGTAGGCATTCACAAGAAAATCTACTCCCTAGCTTTATTATCTTGGCTGTGCTCTTTAAATAGTACCATCTTTCTGTTATGTTATTTAGTGGCAGAGCCAAAATAAAACCGTCATGAACAGCCTGGGCAGAAAAGGGCAGACAGGAGCACTGGGAAATGCAGCACTTTGTGTCAATCTATAGTGATTCATTGAAGAAGCAGCCAATGATGAGCTTTGGAGAAAAATGGGTTCAGCTCTTCTTTCCAGATGGAATGTCACCATCTTTTGAAGGCATAGGAAATTGGAGGAGAACAGGGTACATTGCTGATCAGATTGTGATGTGGAGGTTTAGCAAATGTGTTTTGATGTGTTTGTTTTTATCTGTAGACCGATGAAAAGATGAATGAAGTTATGAATCTAGCGCACATTTTCCTTCAGAATTTCTGTCGAGGAAATCCTCAGAATCAAGTTCTTCTCCACAAAAACCTCAATTTATTCTTAACTCCTGGTGTAAGTATTTCATGTGATTTACAGTTTAAAATAGAGTAAGCTGATTTTGATTCACTGGTGTAGTGCCAAATAAATAAATAAATACATAATTTGTTTCTTCTCCATTAATTTTATCCCTTCCTTCCTTCCTTCCTGTTATTGTGATTCTTTGACATTGCTTCTAAAGAGATCCATTTCTGAAAGAGGAAAGCAACATTGCATTTATAATTTACTCAGTGTCATCTGAAAGCAGGTGTAATGTATCTATGTCAAGACATACTATCACACATGGCTTGATTCTGCTCTCACTTGCACCTCGTAAATTAGGAGTAATGATAGTGAAATTAATGGAGCTACTGTGATATAAAGCAATGTGAATGAGATCAAATTAAGCCCACAGTAAAATTCATTCAGAATGCTGCTGCTAAGATCATATTCCTAGCCCGTCACTTTGACCATGTCACCTCTCTTTTTATATTCCTCCATTGTGTGTCTCTTTTTTTTTATATCAATACATAAACTACTTCTCTTCACTTTCAAGGCCCTTCATTGTCAGTCCTCACCCTATCTATCATCTCTCACTTGCTATCGCACCTTCGATAGCTCACCCCCGATCAGCCCATGATGTCAGCCTCCACTGCCCAGCTTGTTAAATTTTCAAACAAGTACCTTTGTGCTTTCTCCCATGGGAGGCACTTCCCATCAACATCCACAAAGCTACCTCATTCTCCACCTTCAAACCCCTCCTCAAAACTCTCCTTGGCCATGATGCCTACAAAAATCTTGACACTGGTTAGGCTGCTAGAGTGCTGAGAGCACAGCCTATCCTGGTGACCAGTATTGTCTCATTCTTTCCTTGTACTCCCCTGTCTGTCTGTATCAATCTTCTGTTTTATACTTCATTTATAAGCTGCTTGGGGCAGGGACTGTCTTTTTTTTTTTTTTTTTTTTTTTTTTTTAATTTAAGAAAATTATTTTGTTTGTACAGTGCCTAGCAAATAGTGTCTATGACTTGGGCCCCTGGGTGTTACAATAATAATTTATTATTATTATTATTATTAATTTTATTAACCAAAAGCTACTGCTGTTGCTTCCTCCTTCAACTAGCCTAAAACTTGACCTCTTGTTTCGATATGCGAAGATGTGAAAAGAGTGGTATGAATTCACTTTTCTCCCCTTTTAGTCTCCTCTTCTTGTCTATTCCCCCAAATTTTCAATTTGTTGCATTTGTTATTAGTGAGCCATGTATTCTCCTGCAGAGCCAGGATCTTTTCAACTTACTGGTTGAGAGGCCTGCTTAGCAAAACCCTCTTTTGTTAGAAATAATATAAATGTATTAAAACATAACAGAATCTTGACAGGCCATAAAGGCCTAATTGCATCCCTCTAGAATTAATGTGGCCCAATATTTTTTTGTTGTGTTTGTGTGAATTCAGTGCAGGTGAAGGATACTGGGCTGAGAATTTGGAGACCAAGGGCTTGATTCTTAGTTACCCTAAAGTCCTTTTACAGTGCTCTAGCAACATATCAGTCCTTAAAGTGGGCATGAATTTAGCTTGTGTCAATTTTAAGGCCTTTTTGCATTTTGGAAAAGTAGCATAAAGGAACCACAGTGAAAATGAGAATCAATCCTTAAGTTTCTTTTTACCCATCCAACAGGCACGTGTTGGGGATTCTTCCACAGTGCCTTTCCAGTGTGCCTTCAGTGTTCTGATCCCCATGAGTCTTCCACTATCCATTCTCAGGACATCATATAAACTAGATCTGCCATTCTTATGAGGCTGTTTGATTTAAATCCATTTAGCTGCTTGAAGCTGAAACCATGCGGCACATCTTTATGAACAATTACCATCTGTGCAATGAGATTAGTGAGAGAGTAGTGCAGCACTTCGTACACTGTGTAGAGACACATGGCCGACACGTGGAGTACCTGCGTTTTCTGCAGACAATTGTCAAAGCAGATGGTAAATATGTGAAGAAATGCCAGGATATGGTAATGACAGAGGTATGTTAACTGTTTATATTATATCTAGCACACATACTAATATTCTGAGGTTGCTTTCCTCTGCTTTTAATGCCAATGAAACATGATGGCATTATAGGTTTAGAATTTTAAATGTTACTACGAATAATGAATATTTTAGCATACATATTTTTGAGTTAAATATAATTTAGAAAGGCTATCTGTATAAGTACTAACAGTGATGGTATGCAAAATTCTCGTTCTGGAACTTGCAACAGGGAAACATCTGAATTCCATACTCAGAATTTCATTCTTCTGTGCTGTATCCCATCTATTCAGCAACATCTACCATTTTGTGACACTGTATTATAATCAAATATGCTCCTGCTTATGTAGATTCAACCAAACTTTGTTGTTGTTCTTATTTTGTGGACCCACATTACAATCTCAAAGGCCAGATTCTGATCTCAGTTACATTAGTGTAATTCTGGAGCAACTCTGCTGAAGTCAATGGCGTTACTGCAGATTTACCCCAGAGTAATGGAGTGCAGAATTTGGCCTGGTAAATTTCACTGTGTTAGACCTGCTCTGTTAGGGCCAAATCCTTATGCCATTGAAGTTAGTGGGAAAACACTAATTTGACTTCCCTGGGAGCAGGATTTGGTACACAGTGCACATGACAAAGTACGGTTCCATCTTGCAGACACTTGCAGACACTTATGCATCTAAGTCCATTAACTTCAATGAGACTACTCATGTGAGTAAAATTAAGTATGAGCCTAAGTGTTGGCCCCTGAACTTATCAAGTGGCATTTTCATTGCTATGTGAAGTTTTTTCCCTCCCTTTTGGGAAAAGAAACTTGAGGAAGAAAACAGAGATGAGCAATAGTCATGATTTAAACAGAGCTGAGATGTGCAAAAAATTCTCTTTACAGCAATAAAGAAGAAAAACTTCTAATTAAGAAAATAAAACTTCATCCTACATGGATAACCTTAAATGAATTCCATTTCAACCTTTTTCAATTTGAATGAAGAGTTTTAATATTGTAATATCAATTGCAAGCCTTTGATTTACATAATTCAAATAATTCTTATGCATTAGTGCTGTTAGAGATCTGTATCTCAGTATCATATAGATTTTAGCTTCTCATCATACACAGGTTTTTTTGGTTTTTTCAATTTAAATACATTTTGTTAGTCCGGAGATCAATTGCCATATTACATCATCAAATTGATTGCATGATGAAAAGAGCTTAGCTGTGACATTTGGATCACGAGTTCTTCAGGAATTAGCGAGAAAGGAACCATTTCGAGGAGAGGAATAGAAAGATGATTTTTGTGATTTTAGGCAAGTGACTTACCTTCCTGTGCTTCAGTCTCCCCATCTGTAAAACGGATGCAATGATATTTACTTTGCACAAAAACTCCTGAGAGGCTACTGTTGGGAAAATACTTTGAGGTGCTTGGATGAAAGGTACCGTATCAGTGCAAATATCATTACAAAAAAGAAAACAGGATTTACTTGGAGCCCTTTGACCCAATCAGCGGAACAACAGAGCTTCCTAGTATCTCTTGTGTTCAAGAATGATGTGCATTGCACAATGTCAACAGCTAATCCAGAACTGATCATCCTTTATGATATTTACCAAGACTACTTAGTTGTGACTTGCTCATATGGGACAAAATGCTGCAGTCCTTTTTCAGTCACAAAAGTCATTGAAGTCCGTGGGAATTTTGTCTGACTTCTGCTGGAGTCTTCTTAATGTTTCTTTAGCGAGGGCATTCAAATGTCTAATTTTATGCTTGAATCAATGTTTGGTTCCCTTTGCAGGTCACCTTTAAACTGGAGGAGAAATAGTTGAGTAGATACTCTCTGCTTTCAAGTTATCTTCTTTTCTATTACCTTTATAGTGATCATTTTGTTCCACTTGCACTACACTTGCTGATGCAGCACCCTCTCTTTTGAGTGTTGTGTTCTTTCTTCACATTGAAAGTTTCCTCGCGGTCACTACACAAACAGCTCTGTAGTCTATTGCATTATCCAACGATTTGTTTCATGCATTCAGTAAATTAAGCTCATTCTTTGCAATTGATCATTTTGTATACAGTGTAAGGGATATGCTACATTTGAAGCACATTTTAGCAGGTGACTCTGGGCCAGATTGTGTCTGGCTCTGAAATGGTGCAGCACGCAAGGAGTCTTTGCATGGCTTATGTAATGGCCAGATTCTAGACTTGGTTGAAATATGGGAAAATATTCTCATGAAAAATTTCAAAGTTGTTTCCATCTGGCATGATTTGATATGGAACAATTTCTCAATTATTTTGTGAATTATTTTTTGAAAAAAATATAAATATTCAAAATTCCAAATTTTCAAAAATTTGAATTTTTATTCCCCCGTTCTCTCTCCTTTTTCATTTTTGTCACTTAGAACAATAAAATAAATTGTCTTTGTTATTACTTCCCCCCAACATTTTCCTTTTTTCTCTTTTCCTACTCTAACTTTTCCAAAACTAAAAAGGTTTTCAAAACTTTTTCAGTTTTGGGAAACTTAGTGTGGCAAAAGGGGGTGTGGGAAGAAAATCCCATATGTCTTTAATTATGTTGCATTCAGTGGCAAAAGGAGAAAAAGCAAAATTCAGAAAATCGTGAATATCAAAATTTGAAATTTTCCAGTTTTGATAAAAACCTTGAAAAATTAAAAAACAAACAAAAACAAAAAAGCCCCATAAAACTTTAATGAAAAGCTTTCTCTTTCCAACGAGCCCGTTTTTCAACCCTGCAAAAAAGTCAATATAATATAATATAATATTATAAAATAATATTTCCCAACCTCACATCAGTGTTGAGGTTAAATTAAAGGTTGAGGTTAAACACTTAATGTTTAAGTGGTGCTTAGATACTCTATGATCGCAGCTGTATACATACTTAGATAAATATAGGTATAGACAGAAATCTGGAGTAACTGTTGAATTTCACTCTGCATCGACTGACTTCAATGGAGTTATTCCATCTATGCAGCTGAGATAATGTATGCTCAGTTAGCTGAATTCTATTTTTTTCTAGTGCCGTCTATATAACCAGAGAGCAATTTTGCATATTGCGAGACAGAACAAATCATTAGAAAGTGAATACAAAGTGAGGCACTTGCACAGTTGGGCAGACTTTCATACTATCATTTCAGCTGATAAATGGAGGTGAAGATGTGCTGATATTTTACAATGATAGAGCATCATTTCCAGTCCTCCTACAAATGATGTGCTCAGAGCGAGACCGAGCAGATGAGAGTGGACCCTTAGCCTACCATGTTACACTTGTGGAACTTCTAGCAGCATGTACAGAAGGAAAGAATGTATATACGGAGATCAAGTGCAATTCACTCCTGCCGTTGGATGATATAGTGAGAGTGGTAAACCATGATGACTGCATACCAGAGGTGAGCCTGACTAGACAATGCAGCAACTGAAGAATTATTATAAATAGAAAAACATTTTCATAGCTTCTAAAAAACAAATAGGTTTAATGTTTGCCCAGAAAACAGTCTCACCAGCTGCACAAATGAGAGAGTAAAGAACATGTCCCAGAAATAAATTGTTAAATGAAACAATATGATGATGATGATTGAGTTTGCCGTGTTTAAAATATCCCCACTGCATGTGTTGGTTGGGCGGTATGAGATGAAATCCTGTCCCTGTGGAAGTCGGTGGCAGTTTTGCCAGTATTTCATCCATGGTGTCAAGTGTCTTTATTCACAACAAATACAGGCTCAGTCCTGCAAAGACTATTCAGTATCGTTGAGCACTACTGTGAGGTACACCCATTGACCAGAATGGGAATGCTTCTGGCAGTAAGAACTCGTGGTCTAATCCAGCTCCCAACAAGGTCAAAATTACCATTTCATAGACTTTGCAGGAGCTAGCTCAGGCTCTACACTTTGGTCAATGAAGTCAGTGGGACTTTATGCAGCAGTTGGCCCAACAGTTATCAATTAGAGGACTGGGGCCTATGTTTTTACAGGATCAGGTAACTTGACAATAAAGAAGCACATCATACTTCGTGATCTTCAAGTATTTTCATCATCACAATAAAATATATTTTTGGTTGAAAATACTTATATTTATTTTTATTACTGACATTTAGAAATTTAAGTTTAGAAAACACCAGCTTTTTTGTTTACTGCATTAACTTAGTTCAAAGTAGGGATAATAGACAATCGAAAAAAATTGAATTTAGTGTATGTTACATTCAAGAATATTAAAATTGTAAAACCAAGCATTCCAATGTTAGAAAATGCCAAAATTAAGGCTGCCTGTGCAACTTTAATTTGGCCCACTTGCGTGTTATGCATTATGATATAGTTTTCACATGATTATACTATTTTTTCCACAGGGTCCCTGTCTCATTCAGGGCACAGGATGGGCAGTGTTCATTTAATGAGCTGCTCTTCCATATTTTGTTTTATACTCATTGTATAATGTGTAGCCCTTGACCTCATTTACTGCATTAACATTCTTTTAATTTATTGTGTGTGTGTGTGTGTGTATATGTATGTATGTATGTATGTGCATTCACCTCCTGAATATATGAAAGGGCCATTTCTCTATCCTTAACCTCCTTAATCTGGCTATTACCTTCAACACAGTTGATCACTCTCTTATTTTCTGTCTTCTCTTGGCTTCCATGCCCCTGCTCTCCCTCTTCTCTTATTTTGCTTATGTCGTCTTCATCATTTCCTTTAATGGCTCCTCATCCTTCTCTCTTCCTCTTCTGATGGTGTCGCTCATGGTTCTTTACTCCATCCCCTACTCTTCCCTCTTGACAATCACCCTGTTCATGTACCTCTGACTTAGCTGTCTGTCCAGTCTCACATCTCAAGTAACCTTTCTGTCAGACACTGTAGATGTCGAACCCTGGCCCACAGGGCTGCCAAGCGGGAGCTTTACCTTCTGCATCACTACACCTGCATAGGCTGATGAGGGAACTGCAGTTAATACCCCACCAGAAGCTTACTCAGTGGGGTCAGATGACTAACAGCAGATTGTTGATTGGAGACCACTAGGTATAAAGCTTCAGGTTCCTGTCCCATCCCTTGTCTGAGCAACTAGCTACTAGGCCTGTTGCTGCCCAGACCTCTGAGACCAAGTCCCTACCTCCTCACCTAGTTCCTGGTTCCTCGTCTTCTTCCTGGTTCCTTCTTCCTCTCCCTGACCCTAGTCGCTGACTCCGGCTTTGATCCTTGGCATGACCACAACCCCAATTTTACTCCTCACTCAGACCACTAGGTCAAATAACACACGTTATGGGCCCTGACAGCTTGCTTAGACCTACCTCATTCTCCTCCGGGATTTATCATTGAATCCCTGGACTGAGCATTGACATCACTGGGGCTCTCGCCCTGCCATCACTCCAATGCTTTGTGAGTCCACAGGTACAGATTGTTGCCCTCCTGGCAGAAAAACCAGAAATTGAGGGACAAAGTACAACAGCTACAGATGGGAAATCGTTCCTTGCAGGAAAAAGCTACAGCACTCAAGAGTGGCTGCAAGTAGCCACTCAGCTTCTCTTACAACACTGGCTTAGGTGATCAGCCCTGGAGTTCCTTTGCCAGAGGTGATGGTAAGATGCAGTAAATTTTGTGGGTTCATTACCCAGTGCAGACTCCTGTTTATGCTCAAGGCCCAGGAGTACATCACAGACCAAGTTAAGGTGGGGCTAGTACTGAACCTGCTTACCTGGAAGACCCTGGCATGGGCATCTCCATTTTTAGAACAGAATCATCCAGTGCTGACCAAATGGGACTCATTCTTACAAGTGTTTGCCACTATTTTCGATGACCCTCACAAAGCCCCCACAGTAGAGACTGCCTTACAAATGCTTCAGCAAATCCTGGGATCAACCCCTTCCTATATCACCCAGATCAGTTGTTTTGGCTGAAAGATACCACCTGGAATGAAATTGCACTCCTCCAGTAGATTCAGCTTGGCCTTTGCAAAGAATTAAAAGATGAGCTGGCACAGGAGGACCCTCCCTCCCCCCCCTTCCACCACCACCAGTTTAGAGGCCTTTATGGATGTGTACATCTGGAATAGACACCAAACTGCATGAATGGTATCTGGAACATAGGAAGAGACTGCTTTCTTCCCACACTTACCCAGGGCTCAGGCCCAAGCAAGTTCAGTCTCGGTTGAGTCTATACCAAATGATATGGAATAGCCCCACCTATCCCCAGGCAAATGAGAGCGTAGAAGATGAGATGACCTCTACTACTTTTGTGGAGGAGCAGGGCATGTGGTATCCAGGTGTACTCTCAAAACCCCTCCTAAAATGATGACAGGGAAGAGATTAAATCCACACCTAGTGGGCTACCGAGCTTGTGTACCACTAGGGAGAAACTCTGATATTATGCTAAACTAGGAGTTCCTCATCCATCTCCACTTCTGCAGATTCCCCTGCAATTGCAAATCCCACAGGTTGAGCAGCCATGTCCCATACAATGGGCCTTGATTGATTCAGGAGCAGGGGACAATTATGTGGATTTTTCCTTGGCCTGGATCCTCAGTCTTCCAATACAAGCCAAAAGTACCTGCATCTAGTAGAAGCAGTAGATAGGTTTTCACAGGCATTGGGCCTGGTTACATAGGAGACTGCAGCTCTGGAAGTGATGATTTGGGGAGCATTTGGAAGTCTTAACCTTATTTCCTCCATGCATTTCACTCTGATTTCAGGGGCAACCTGGTTCATCCATCATGATCCCCTTATTCTATAGTCCCAACATGTCTGCCTTCCTCTTGAGCTTCTGTAAGGAGAATTGCCTTCTTGTTCAGGAACTGAAAACCCTAAAAACCAAGCCAGAGGGTTCCACTCTGGCAACCCAAATACTCCCCCTCATGGTGGCCCTGTCTGACCTACAAATGTCAACTGTGCATGATGGACCATCTTCCAGTGAAATATCAAGACCGCCACCCCATTGTGTTTACTATTGCCCCATCGAACTTCAGCCCGCAGTCCAGGTTCTGTTCAGGTGTATATATTCCTTATCTGAACCAGAGCTAGCTATTTTTATCTGCTACTCTCCCTCCCCGACAGGTGCCCTGGTGTTCTTTATGAAAAAGAAATACAGACTTTGCATAGACTACAGAGCACTGAACCAAATAACTATATGCAATCGGTATACTTTACTGTTAAT
Organism: Emydura macquarii macquarii; assembly: GCF_026122565.2. Lineage (NCBI taxonomy): Eukaryota > Metazoa > Chordata > Testudines > Chelidae > Emydura > Emydura macquarii. The sequence continues at coordinate 7,781,363 of NW_027132342.1, read as the reverse complement.
CCTAGAACTCCTGGACTGAGTATAGTCAATGTAGGTGTTCACCAAACTGGATTTTAGAGGATCATATAATCTAGGTCATATCAGGATGGAAGACAGCCTTGAATGAGGTATGAAAAATTCCAATATTTGGTAAAGCCCTTTGGACTCACTAGTGCTCCTGCCACTTTCCAGCACCTGATCAATGACATATTTCAAGATACGCCATCACATAAGGGCTAGGATATCTAGATGATATCTTAATCTATTCCAGTAATCAAGCAAGCCAGGACCACCATGTCTGTGAAGTTCTCACATGATTACACCAGCATGCATTATATGCAAAACTGGAAAAGTGCATATTTGACCAATCATATTGAATTTTGGGTGGTCAGCCTGTCAGCAGATGGACTATGGATGAACCCCCAGAAAGTAATCTGCAGTTCAGGATTGGGCCAAACCCTGGAGCATCCAAGAAATCCAAAGGTTCCTGGAATTTGCTAGCTTTTGCAGGAGGTTTTATTCCAATTGTCTCAAAGGTCACAGCCCCTTTAACTGCCATCCTCTGTAAACCTGCAAGCTTTCACTGACCCAGCGGTCCCCCAACCCTTCAAACACCTGAAGGTAGCTTTCATGTCTGTCCCGGTGCTGATCCACCCTAATGCTAACCAGCCCTTTGTTCTTGAGGCTGATGCCTATGATGTCTCAGGATTGTACTATTCCAGGGTACAGGATTCCAGCGCGAGATGCATCCATATATGTATTTTTCATGAAAACTCACTCAGGCTGAAACCAATTATGAAATAGCAGACAAGGAGTTACTTGCCATCAAAGCTGGATTGGTGGCTTGGCAACACTACCTTGACGAAGCGAAACACCTGTGCACTTTTTGACACCTGCTGCTGGATATCCAGCTGCCATCTCAACTTTATTCTCTCCAAACTGGGCTTATCTTTCTTCCTAACACATTTCTTTGCAATTCTAGTATTCATTCTGTCTCATAGGCGTGCAGCTTTTGTCTAATGTTTAGTCTCCTCTGAATCCTCTCTCTCCTGCTCCTAATCCAGTCTCTTTTGAAATCCTGTCATTTCTTCCTTTTTAATATCAACCAAATCTACCCCTTTTTTCCTTGTCCCACCATCATTCTCTGGTCATCTCTTTCCTTTATCATTGCTACTCTGCACATCAACTGGCACATTTCAGTCAGTCCAAAATGCTGCTGCTGACACCATTTGCCCCTCACTCTGCTCTGGTTGTTTTACTTTTCTTCAAATCCTGCATTGGCTTCCTGTCTCTCTTTGCATCTCATTTATGCTTCTGTTCCTCACCTGGAAGGTTGTATGCAATTTTGCCTCCACAGAATTTCTGATGTCGTTTCCTTCTACTTCTCTTCCTTCTACTTCTCACCTTTTTGCTATTCATCTGCCAGTCACCCTTTCTTCTTCAGCTCTCTCCCTTGAAGCACAAGCAGGTCCCTCCCGTCTTCTCTTTGTTGTTAATCTCCACATCCTACCTTATCTAAACTGTTGTCTGTTACCTTGTCCTGTTTGTCCAGACTTAATTAGATTGTAGGCTTTTGGGAGATTCTTAATCTCTCTACAAAATGCCCTGTATATAAATGGCATTATAAAAATAACTTACATATATACAGTTAGTTAGAGAGGAGAGCATATATGATGTGTTATTGTGAGCAATGAAGCACTTTGCTAAATTCCAAACACTGTAGTCCTGTTAAACACTTTACATTAATAGTTCCCATTTTTAGTTCCTTATCTTTGCCAAACTTGCCATAAAAATTTCAATTTTTGCTCACTACCTCAGGCTGCAACAATTTTGGTAAAATTTCAGCAAAAGTGTCTCAAAAGCCTAAGGAAAAATAGATGCTTTTGCCAATGTTGAATTTTTCCAGCCATTTCTTTGAAGTGTTCTGATGTCTCCAGAATTTGGAGCAGGAGCTTGAATTTGACAGGCAATGATCCTGTGGTCAGAAATGTGTCTTTTGCTGTTCCCATGAAAATACACCCCGATTTGGCAGTCATAAGCCTCTGAAAATCACCGTTTGCTAATGCTTAGTAGAGTTTGTTCAGAGATTTTAGTGTCAAACCTCTAACATTCCATCTGCACTAAGTATGCTCCAGCTCTACAAATCTCCCTAGCATGCCAGGTATATGGAGCATGTTCCAGGCACAGAGGTAGAGTTCCAATAGGGAAGATTAGGCAGCAATAACAGCTGCAGCTGCCACCCCCTTCCTTGGCCTAAGTGAGATGTGTTCTGCACCAGGAAGAAAACTGAGTTCTAGTCTTCTCTTCTCCTGACTGGTAATAATAATTGTATGTATTTTACACTCCTTTTTCTTTTTTTAATTGAGCCAGGCTTCATAACACTTGAAAGGCAGGCAAGTATCATCCCACCATTTTATTGCGGAAGTCACAAGGGAAGTTATAATGAGGTTCCACAAGGACACTTCTAGCAGAGCTGGAAATAGAACCTGGGACCGTTTTCTGTACTGCCTCTCCTGAGCAATACAGAGCATGCAGCAGGGCTTTAAATTACTTTTGTGCATCCCAGATTCTGGGCTGTTTAAGGGGCCAGCACAGACGCTAGTATAAGCTAGAGCTGTTAGCGGCCCTGACTCAGAGCAGTGTTACCCAGTTGCCTATGGGTGTCTCCATAGCCCAGAATTGCTGAAACGTTCTGTGCTTTGACCACTCCATTGCTGCCCCAACATTGAGAGCTATGAAGTAGATGGAATTCAGTGCTGATCAATGCAGTGATGTTCATTGGGAAACAAAATCCCTACTGTACAGACAAAATGATGGGATCTATATTAGCTATTACCACTTAAGAAAGAGATCTTGGAGTCATTGTGGATAGTTCTCTGAAAATATCCGCTGAATGTGCCACAACAGGAAAAAATGTTAACAGAATGTTAAGAACCATTAGGAAAGAGATGAATAATAAGACAGTAAATATCATAATGACCCTATATAAATCCGTGGTACGCCCATACCTTGAATATTGCATGCATTTTTGATTGGCCCATTTCAAAAAAAGTGTGCTGGACATGGAAAAGGTACAGAGAAGGGCAACAAAAAATGATAAATGGTATGGAATAACTTCCATATGAGGAAAGATTAAAAGACTGGGACTGTTCAGCTTGGAAGAGAGATGACTAAGGGGGAATATGATAGAGGTCTTTAAAATCATGAATGGTGTGGAGAAAGTGAATAAGGAAGTGTTATTTATCCCTTCATGTAACACAAGAACCAGAGGTCACCCAATGAAATTAATAGGCAGAAGGTTTAAAACAGTCAAACAAACAAAAAAAGTACTTCTTCACACAATGCAGTCAACCTGTGGAACTCATTGCCAGGGAATGTTGTGAAGGCCAAAAGTATAACTGGGTTCAAAAAGGAATTAGATAAGTTCATGGAGGACAGATCCATTGACGGCTATTAGCCAAGATGGTCAGGGATGCACCCCCATGGTCTGGGTGTCCGTAAGCCTCTGACTGCCAGAAGCTGGGACTGGCTGATGGGATGGATCACTTGGTGATTGCTTTGTTGTGTTCATTCCCTTTGAAGCATCTGCCATTGGCCACTTTCAGAAGAGAGGATACTGAACCAGATGGACCATTGGTCTGACCCAGTAGGGCCATTCTGACATTCTTATGTAAGTAGGGGCAATATAGAGCCTCAGATACCAGCTGATGGAACTCTCCTAGGGAACAACTCTGCCCTTTGTTTTAAGGCACTAGATTAGGATGTAGGAAATTCTGAGTTGTATTCCTAGCTCTGACACAGACTTCCTAAGTGATATTGGACAAGTGTGTCATGCTGTGAATGCACAAGGAAGTCACATTACAGTTGCATTAAGTCATTTAACATGCTGATGGCTTTCATTGTGCCATTTTCACAAGGTTTATTGTATTTACTGCTCCTACAGGTGAAGATTGCATATGTGAACTTCGTTAATCACTGTTATGTGGACACTGAGGTGGAAATGAAGGAAATCTATGCTAGTAACCACATTTGGAAATTATTTGAGAACTTCCTTGTTGATATGGCAAGGGTAAGTTTTATGATGTTACATATTTTACAGTATGCACGTTTAAGATAGCTGAATGGGCAATAACTTTTCTGCTTGAACTTTTTATGTTTTATTAACCATATTTTCAAATGCATGAGACAGTGAAATGAATGAAATCTTCTTTAATGGTGCATAATTTCTATTACAATTTTCGTATAATTATTTAACCTATTTTATCTCAAGCGCTGTCACCCTTTTTAACAAAGCACATCAGAACCCTGCAGATTCTTTCCATTTTTTAAAATAAAGGTATGGATTTGGCTAGACTGTGGATGTAAGAGACTCCATGTATATCAGCAAGATTAATTCTATAATTACTGTGGGTCTAGAAGCATTTATTATGCCTCATTATGCAGGTCATGATACATTCAATTGTGCATAGCATTCCTGTGCTCTCCTTGGATGGTAGGGCTCACAGGGCAAGAGATTATATTCTTGGCTGGTGTTTTTTTCCTTCCCACCTCACCCCAGCTATCTGACTTATCCTAGTGCCACTACTATCTGCTCCTTTTCACGTGCAGCTTTTTGACACAAGAGACAGGTGTAGCACCATGCTTTTTCAGCCATAAGAGTCTGTGGAATCAGGCTATGTGACACTATCACTTAGTATTCCAGGCGTTCTGAAAGCTTAAGTTTGGAGCCTAAAGGAGTTTCTTGGTGTCATTATAGTGGACATTTTATTACATCAAGAACTGTCGTAACAGGCTCTGCTCGTGAGAGGCCCGGGAGGTAGAATAATGGGAGTGTTTTGCAAGTTTAAGAAAGTTCAGATGCACTAACAGAGACATGGGAAGCTTGTGTAACCTAGTGGTTTAGCATTTGTTACGTGTCCCCTATTTAGAGATTGGTCCATGTAAGTATGAGAGCCTACTACTAATGCTAGCTAATGGAGTTACTCCTTTAGTTTAAGTGGTAGAGGTCCATGCTTTTAGTTCTGAAGGCCCTGGATTCAATGCCGGATGCTGAACAATGGTTTGGATGAGGAAGCTGTTCCACTTTTACAGCACCTCTCTATATTGGATACGTGGCTTTGTCCCTTATATTTTATGAGCACTAAATTTTCACTCCTTCTGTTTTCTTTTGTTTAAATTAGAAAAGAGGTGAAAGAACCTCAATTCAGTTCTGCAGTGGGTTTTCATAGTAATGGTGCTCATGAAATAGCTTCTTTGAAATCTATCAGAAGAAAATAGCACACTTCTGTAGTTATAACGATTTATAGCCTAGGGAAGAATAAGTTCAGATGTTTGTGCAGTACAATAGGTGCCTCTTCACCTCTCTGTGAAGCAGAAAATTAGATTTTTATTTTTCATTTGCTAAGTGTTTCAGGGAACAGAATAATTTAGCAATGTCTGTGCACGTCTCTCTTTTGGAGAAGACCATCAGTAATAAGACCGCTGCAAACTTTACACAGCTGTTGTCTTGTCTTATTTCTATAGCTCTTCCTACAGTGAAGGACCCTTCTGGGCCATCCAGGCTCAGCTGAGAATGAAGATCAGAATCCTTGTTGGAGTGGATTCTAGGCTTTAACCTCTCCGACTTAAAGCCAGCAGCATTTTCTTCTGTTTAATTCCCTCCCCACAGAGAGGTTGCTGTTATCTGACATGGTGCAATTCTGACCCTCCAGTAGTAGCATCCACAAACCTCCCTTTGCTTTAGCTCCATAATAGGGCCAATTTTGTAGAAGCAGACATATACAGGGAGGCACTTCCCTACACCGCTCTTCTACCCCAACCCAGAGATTTTCCTTCGCGGAGACCACCAGTGGTTCAGTTGTGCCAAATGAAGTAGAGGTATCTACATCGGATAGAGCTATGATGCTTGCGCCTACCAAGTTCATTTGCACTTTGCCCTCTAATCAGAGAAATTAAACTCCAGGTCTTCAGAGGGGAATAGTGAGTGTGTTATTAATGCATTGCACTGCTTTGCCCACAAACAGTGTGTGTGCATATACACACGTTTCTTTTTTTCTGAAAAAAGAATGGCAAAAGTGTATTTCTATGTTGCTCGCCTGCAAAGCCTTCTGAGTAGCTGTCTAATGAGTTCTTTTCATTTCCTGGTTAGCAGCTCCTTTTCTTTTTGCCCTCAGCTAAAAGAGCATTTCAAAAATGTTCTCTTCTCTTCCATGCTTCAGCCAGGCCCTCTGGGTAATCAGTCTTCTAGATTATTTGCTCAGGTCTGCTTTTCTGGGTCGAGGCAGTGTCCACACGTTAAAAGTACATCAGCTTTATGTCACCATTGGGACTGTTAGAAGGCTCTTAGCTTCATGAAAGGAAGTTACAATAGCTTTCAGAGTATTTGGAAAGAAGACTTCTTTGATCCTCTATATTCCAATGAGCAAAAGAGCTGCTAATGGGGGGAAATGCTTTTCTTTTAGCTGCTACAACTGCCTGTGAGTGGTGAGTCTGGAAACTTTGAGTCAGTTATTAGAGAGCACTAAGGTGAAAAATGGATAGAGGTATCTTCAGGTTGGATTTCTTCCTTTTTCCATTTGAGATAATTACCAGTTTTGTTATCAGATTTAAGATCCAATAAAGACAGTTAGTCCTTAAATGTGGCACACATTCCACACTGAAATACATCCCAAGGTGGATGCTAGGAAGGCCTTGCATCATATTAGAGAGAGAAGGTGGGTGAGGCAATATCTTTTATTGGACCATCTTCAGGTAGTGAAAGAGACAAGCTTTTGAGCTTATACTGAACTCTTCTTGAGGTCTGGGAAAGGTACTCAGAGTGTCACAGCTAAATACAAGGTGGAACAGATTAAGCAAATGAGTTAACACATGTTTCAAGAGACCATTCAGGATGAAGTGGGCAGTTAACACTTCTGCAGTCCTAGGACAAAGGAGAGTTAGTGGGTTACAGATGGCTGTGATATGCCATAAATCCAATGTCTTTATTGAGTCCATGATTTTTAGTGTCTGGCAAAGTCATGAATCTAAGCTCCCAGGCTCGTCTTCTGAAGGTGGACCAACCCGACTACTACAACGCTGCAAACAATATTAATATTTTTTGTTAAGTGCATCTGCACTTAAAAAGACAAACCCCTCTGCTTCATTATTAGACTAATGACTTTGGGCAACCTACTTTTCTTCGAGTGGTGTCCCTATGGGTGCTTCACTTGAGCCCTTGATGAAAGATTTCTAACTAGCAGGGTCTGTTTGGCCCATGCATGAGCCCTATGCCTCCTTGTGGCAGACACCAAGACTATCTAAGGGTGCATGGGCAAACCACCGTCAGTTCCTTTTCAACTGCCTTGGCCTGAGACGGAACCCTAGCATGTCTGGCCTTCTCTCTCTCCTCTTTTTCTCAAAGTGAGTTAGTTTATAGTTTAGGTTAGAGTTTAGTATAGTTAGTTTTAGATGAGAGGATTAGGTTTTTTGAGGTTTGTTTTTTTTTAAGCTTAGGAGATCACCTAGACTTTTCATATCCTTCATGGATAGATCTCTAGGGGGCTCCTATTTCTGCTCAAATATTTTTTAAACGATTTTCAAGTTGCATCTCTCTCATGCATCTGCAAGTGCTCAGAACCTCCCAGAGGTAGGAGCATGTTCGACCAGACTGCAGTCAACATCTATGTTTTTGAAGAACGCTCCAGTATGGGAGATGTAGCACTGCCACTTGGACTTCAGTCCATATGTTTCCAAAGCATTACGTCCTGTTCCATGCTGTGAGATCCGATTCAGCCCTTAGTTCTGCAGTACCATCTTCAGTCTGGATCCTGTTCTAAAGCTCCCTGCTTCTTCTAGGGATACTGCCCAGAAGTTACCTGAAGTGGAGCACCCATAGGAATGCTACTTGAAGAAGAAGGAAATATTACTCACCCTGTGTGCTAACTGTAGTTCTTCGATGTGTGTGTCCCTATGTGTGCTCTGCAGCCCAGTTTCTTTCCCCTCTGCCTCGGTTGTTCCCTAGGGGATGACTGAAGAGAGAAGAAACTGAGGATGGTTTGCCTGCTCACCTCTATTGGAATCTGCCACAAGAAAGCGTAGGGCACGTGTGGGTCAAATGAGCATTGCTAGCTAGAAATCTTCAATCAAGGGCTCAAGAGGCACATGCATGCCTGAAGTGAAGCATTCATAGGGTGACACCTCTTGAAGAGCCATAGTTACTTCACACGGTTAGTAACATTTCCTCCTCCTTGCCTTACTTAAGGGGAGAGAACTGTGCACTAGGCAAGATGTGTGTAGTTCAAGAAGACTCTTTGCTTTTCTGTGTGTGGACCATTCCATCAGTCAGGAGCTGTATTCTGAGAAGAATTGAAGAATAAGCTGGGATCTGACAGCTGTAAAGTCACTCCTGGCATTTTTTGCTGGATTTTTAAAGCATTATTCAAGTGAGTTTTGGTCTGAGGCCTCTGATGTGTGTTTTAAACGCTGCTTTCTCAATCCTCAGCTTCAGTTCATGTATCTTCAGATTCTCCCTTCCATAGGGAAAACATCTTTTTCTTTCCCAAAGGGTGGGAGATAATAAGGGGTAAGGGAGGGCTATAGTGTTGCCATTCTGGTATGGAACCTGTGTTGAAAGAAGATGGAGCCCTCCCAGTGGCTTTCCAGCAATGCTTTTAGACAAGTGAGGGGCTTGTCTTAAAAAGCATTTTGCAATTTAGTTTGGGCAGTTAGTAAATTTGCCATGCCGGGACCATGCAGGTCCCTGCATTCCTGTTGGGATCATGAACGTTGAGCCTTGGAGCTACTGGTTCCAGCAGAAATCGGCATGCAGGTTTAATTAAGGCAGAAGAACATCCAGAGGGTTTTAGTTCTGTGATCTTTACAAAAAGTTTTGATTAGTAACTGAGCCTTCATTTACCTCCACTACAGCTGTGGGGAAAAATGTTATACCTCTACTGAAACTAGTGGGTTTATTATCTGCGTTTTATGGTATAGCTACTGTTGCTTTTCTGTCTACATATAACACTTCCCATTCCTGCTGTGAGGGAAAACACTACACAAAGTCCATGCCTTGCTGATCTTACACATCAAAATCAAACAAGCAAGCCTTTTCCAGGGTCCTTAATGCCCCTGGGTCTTACCTTGCTCTCTGAAAACTCCCCTAACTGTCTAATGGCAATAAAGTTCATTGTATTTTCCACGCATATAGTGTTCTACTCAAAATGCATTTGTGTTACAATGAACTGTACCTCCCAGCAAGGACTGGTTACAATAAACTGTATCTCCAAGCAATGAACTGTGCTGTTTGAAGTCTCCATAGACTTCCTTTAAACACTTCTGGATATATTGCTAGAGTTTCTGGCCTCTAAGGTTCAAGTTTCATTACAGTACGTACTTTGTAATTAGAAGGATGGATGACCAAGCATTAGATACAGATCTGGATGCTCTTTCCAGGCCCTGTCAATGAGTTTTCCCTGTTAGATTGAACAAATCACTTACCTTCTCTGTGTTTCAATTCCCTAGCTATCAAATCTCCTCCCCCACCAAAAAAAAGCCTCAATTTTTTTTATCATAATGAATGTATGCAGCATAAAACAATGAATGTGGAACTAGGGCGTTGTCTTCTAGAATGCTGTACAGAAGTTGAATCTTTCCATGTTCTTTCACAGCCCGTTAATTGACCTAAGAAGTTCTTTAGTTGAGCTCCAACCCTCTCCCAATGTCCTCCTTTCCCCTCTTCTCCTCCTTCCTTCCCTTTTGCATGTCTCTCATGTCTGACACTTAACACAGTGACATGATGGATCTACCGTGTAGCTCACCTGGGTCTTTGATAGTTTTTGTGGTTTGCTCCAATTGAGGCTGCTGCTGGTTTCTGCTGACTGATTGAATCGGATTTTGCTTTTATTATGTCTATGCTCTTACCTGTACTTTTTGGTTTTGTTTTTTAAATCTCTTCCTTTGAAGGAGCTCCATCCTTCCATCCAGCTGTAGTAATGGAAAGATGCTCCAAATTTGGCATTCTGAGATCTTTCTCGCTTTTCTAATATAGCATGTTTATCTCTCCATCTCTCTCTAAAGCCTCCTCCAACCCACTTGGAAGAATGATCCTTTCTTCCTGAGCCAGTCTGTCTACGTAAGGTGGCCTGACGTGCAGGCCTATGGGAATGACCAGAGTTAACCAAACGCATTTGTTCTTCTTCGAGTGCTTGCTCATGTCCATTCCACTATAGATGTGTGCACACCTCCGTGCACGGTTACCTGGAACTTTTTTCACCTTAGCAGATCCTGTAGGGCCGACTCCGGTGCCCCCTGGAGCCCCGCACACATGCCGTGGTATATGGGGCGCTGCTGGCCCTACGTCTTCTCAGTTCCTTCTTTCTGCCCGTGACGGTTGCTGGAACTAGCCTTGCTCTCAGCAAGTACTGTTCCCCTTGTTTGGACTTGTTTGTTATTCTAAGTTAGTTTTAGTTAGTTAAGTAGTTGTTAAGTATTAAGAGTAGTTAGAGATAAGGCAAGTCCCTGTGGGGACTTTGAGCAGCTGGGCTATGCCCCGGTCACCGGGATTCAAGTTGTGTGCCTCCTGCAGGAAGGCCTTCCCGCTCAGCGACCCCCACGACCGCTGCCTAAGTGCTTGAGTGCAGAAAAGAGAAGTGTAAGATCTGCGGGGCTTTTAAACCAAGGACTCAAAAGGACTGAGAAATCCTGTTGAAAGCCCTGTTGATGGAGGCAGCGCTCCGCCTGGCGTCTGAGCCAGCCTGCTCCACCTCGGCACTGAGCATGACCTCGATACAGAGTGCACCACCGGCAGTGGCCTCAACTCGACACTGCGCAGCATCGCCGGCACCGAAGAGGAAGAAGCACCGTTTGGAGCATGGACACTGCCCTGTGCCATCGGTATGGGCAGGGTCGAGTATGGAGATGCACTGGACCTGACCCATTGAGTCTTCTCCGGTGCCTGCATCTCCACTCAGGGAGCCTCCCTCGACTCCTGGGAGCGGGAGAGTGCACCTGCCGACACCGTCGACAACGGAGGCTTTTCAGGTTTGAGTATTTGTTCACTCACCCCTCCCCAGGAACCCTGGTGGTAGATGCGGCTAACCAGCGAGACAGGCAAGGTCAACCAGGGTCCACTCCCAAGAGCAAAGACAATAAGAAACTGGACTGGTTTGGGAGAGAGGTTTATTCCATGGCAAGCCTGCAGTTCAGGCTTGCCAACCATCAGGCCCTCCTGGGTAGATATAATTTCCACCTGTGGGACTCCCTCAGGTGGTTCGCTGAGGCCCTGCCCCAGGACCAGGCTGCAGACTTTAGCACCAATGTGGAGGAAGGAACCACGGTAGCTAGCGCAATGCTCAAGACGTCCTGTAATGCTGCTGATTTGGCGGGCAGGACCCATAGCCTCTGCCATCTATATGAGAAGGTACTCGTGGCTGCAATCCTCGGGCCTGACCCAGGAGGTGCAGCAGTCTGTTCAGGACCTCCCCTTTGATGGGTTGGCCCTATTCTCCAACCAGACCGATGCGAAGTTGCTCGGTCTGAAGGACTTCAGGGCCACACTTCACTCCATGGTCCTGTCCATGCCCCAGTTTTCCAGGCGTCAGTAACTCCACCCAGGCTTTTTCAACCCTATAGGAATAGGGGGTTTAGAAGGAGAAATCTGCTCTCCAGCAGGGGCCCCCCAGGCGGTCGGGCAACCAGAGGAGACAATTTTGATGGCGTGGCACCCCGACTGCCCTCTTGGATCCGCCCCACCGCTTCCTAAAAAGGTTAAGGCCCTTCTATCCCGAATGGGCAAAGATCACTTTGGACTGTTGGGTCCTTGGGATAGTCTCAGGGGACTATGCCCTACAGTTTACATCTACCCACCCCAACAACCCTCCCCCTCCATCCCTCTTCAGGGACCCCTCTCACGAGCAACTCCTCTTGCAGGAAGTGGACACCCTCCTCACCATAGGAGCGGTGTAAATGGTCCCTCAAGGTGGAAGGGGTTCTATTCGAGGTACTTCCTCGAAGGCGAAGGGGGGTCTGAGACCCATATTAGATCTGCGTCATCTAAATAAATATGTCAAACGACTCAGGTTTCGCATGGTTTCCCTAGCCTCCATAATCCTTTCCCTGGATCCAGGAGACTGGTATGCTGCCCTCAACCTCAAGGATGCATACTTTCATGTGTCCATCCTCCCCAGCCACAGGCGCTTCCTCCACTTCACGGTGACTGGCTCCTACTACCAGTTTACAGCCCTACTCTTTGGCCTATCTTCAGTCCCAGAGTGTTCACCAAGTGCATGGGGGTAGTGGCTGCCCACCTGAAATGAAAGGATGTGCACATTTTTCTTTACCTAGACGATTGGCTGATATGGGGCAGGTCCAGGTCCCAAGTGCAGGAGAGTGTGACCCTCACTTGTTCCACGTACAGCAGGCTGGGCCTGCTCATAAACGAGCAGAAGTCCACACTAACCCCAGTGCAACGCATAGAATTCATTGGGGCAATCCTGGATGCTTCCCAGGCCAGAGCCTTCCTGTCTCAGCTACGTTTCAAGGCGATAGTCTCTATCGTCTCCCAGCTGAACCGATGCCCCACGACAACAGCCAATCATTGTCTACAGCTGTTAGGCCCCATGGCAGCGTGCACATACATAGTGAGACTAGCTCGCATGAGGCTCAGACCACTTCAGGCATGGTTGGCCTCGGTATATGTGCTGAGCAGACACTCATTGGACTGGGTGGTCACAGTTCGCTCGCCCATCTGAGCCTCCCTAAACTGGTGGCGGACTCCCAGGGCAGTGATGAAGGGCATTCCATTCAGGGAACTAGTCCCGTTGGTCACCCTAATTTCCAATGCATCGGACATAGGATGGGGAGCCCACATCAGCGCCAACCTAAGTACTCAGGGGCTCTGGTCGGGGGAGGAGAGGCTCCTGCACATGAAAGTGAAGGAACTGAGGGCCATTTGCCTAGTGTGCAAGATGTTCCTCTGATTCCTGACAGGCAGAGTGGTGCAGGTACTGACGGACAACACCGCAGCCCTGTTTTACATAAACAGGCAGGGGGAGAGCGTGCTCCTCGGCCCTCTGCAAGGAAGCTATCCATCTGTGGGACTTTGCTGTGAGGCATGATTTCCACTTGACTGCCTCTCATCTCCTGGGAGTGAGGAACAACAAGACGGATCGCCTCAAAAGGTCGTTTCTACCCTACCACGACTGGTCGTTGCATCCAGAGGTGGCTATGATATTCCAGAAGTGGGGTATTCCCCAACTGAATCTATTCTTGTCGGCTTGGAACATGATGTGTCCAAGGTTCTGCTTGCTCTGGGGTCATGAGACTGGGTCGATTTCTGACGCATTCCTCATGGGCTGGACGGGGGCCCTCATGTATGCGTTCCCACCCATTCTGCTCCTACCCCAGGTCCTGCTGAAAATAAAGAGGGACAGGGCGAATGTTATTCTCATCGCTCCGGCCTGGCCAAGAGAGCACTGGTTCAGCATGCTGCTGGACCTTTCGATTGTCCCACCCCTGGAGCTCCCGAGGTGGCATGACCTTCTAGCCCAGGACCACGGTCGCCTGTTGCACCCAGACCCGGACTCCCTGCACCTCATGGCCTGGAGGCTCTGAAGCTCAGCGAGAAAGCCTGCTTGGTGCAGGTCCAGCAAGTCCTGCTTGGCAGCAGGAAACCTTCCACACAGGTCGTGTATTGGGCTAAGTGGAGGCGGTTTACCTGTTGGGTGGAGTCCTGGGGTATTCTGCCCAGTCTCTCGCGTATACAGGTGATCCTGGAGTACTTGCTCCAGCTAAAGCTCCAGGGTCTGGCGCTGGCCTCATTGAAGGCTCACCTGGCCGCCATTTCAGCCTCCCATCAGCCACTAGAGGGGAGATCGCTGTTCTCCCATCCCATGTCGGTCAGGTTCCTCAAGGGGGTGGAGAGGCTTTATCCGCAGGTCCGTGACCCGGTGCCTCCCGGGATCTCAACCTGGTCCTCTTGAGACTCACAAGGCCCCCCTTTGAACTCATGGCTTCATGCCCTCTGCTCCTGCTTTCATGGAAGGTAGCCTTCCTGGTGGCCATTACCTCAGCCAGGAGGGTCTCCGAGCTTAGGGCCTTGACCTCGGAGACCCCTTATACAGTATTCTATAAGGACAAGGTCCAGCTGAGGCCGCATCTGGCCTTCCTACCCAAGGTGGTTTCCCAATTTCATTGTAACCAAGGTATTTTTCTCCCCGTGTTTTTTCCCAAACCACACAGTTTGGAGAAGGAGAAGAGATTGCATTCGCTGGACGTGAGACGAGCCCTGGCCTTCTACATCGAGCGTACAAAGCCATTCCGGAAATCGATGCAGCTCTTCGTCGCAGTGGCTGACCGGATGAAAGGCTTACCTGTCTCCACCTAGCGCATCTCCTCGTGGATTACATCATGCATCAGGTTCTGCTACGAGCAGGCGAGGGTGCTGCTTCCAGGAACCATCACAGCACACTCAACCAGAGGTCAAGCCTCGTCTACAGCCTTCCTGGAGAGAGTGCCCCTGCAGGAGATCTGCAAAGCTGCCACTTGGTTTTCGGTGCATACCTTCACGTCCCACTATGCCATCGTCCAGCAGGCAAGAGAGGATGTGGGATTTGGCAGAGTGGTGCTGGGGGCAGCTCACCAGTAACTCCTATCCACCTCCAAAGGTATTGCTTGTTAGTCACCTATAGTGGAATGGACATGAGCAAGCACTTGAAGAAGAAAACAAGGTTACTTACCAGTAACTGATGTTCTTCGAGATGTGTTGCTCATGTTCATTCCACATCCCACCCCCTGTCCCCGGTGCCGGAGTTGACAGAAAGAAGGGACTGAGGGGGTGTAGGGCCGGCAGTGCCTCATATACTGCGGCATGTGCGCGGGTCTCCAGGGGGCGCCGGAGCTGGCCCTACGGGATCTGCTAAGGGGGAAAAAAGTTCCAGGTAACTGCACGGAGGTGTGCACTCAGCTATAGTGGAATGGACATGAGCAACACATCTCGAAGAACATCAGTTACTGGTAAGTAACCTTGTTTTTCATGGTGAGGGAAACAGTAGTCAAGTAAACTAGAGGAGCTAGTTCAGGAAAGATAGGGATCAGGAGGGAGTGGAGCTCCAAGGAAAAAAAATGATTAAACATAATACAACTTGACCACAAGGTAGTTATCTTGATTTTATATATTTCTCTGGCATACACACACACTCTCTAAATTCCGTGTATGTATAGGTATTTCTCTTTTAGAATGTTAAAAGGTCATCGGTAAAGAAGAACTAATATTTTTCCTTTCCATTGTAGGTTTGCAACACAACTACAGACCGGAAACATGCAGACACATCTCTCGAGAAGTATGTCACTGAACCAGTAATGAACATTGTGAGTGGCTTCTTCAGTTCTCCATTTTCAGATAACAGTACAAGCCTCCAGGTAAGAACAAGGGGGACTGCAACAAATATGTAATTCAGATCATTAATGAGTCTTCTTCCACTCACTGGATGGGAGTGCTGCGACTTTTTCCTGCATTGTTTCCTCTCCCACTTCTCATGATTCACACTAGCAGTGTGACTCGTCGTGTAAATTTGCCCTTGAGAAATCATACTCCTTATGACCCTGATCCAGCAAAGGACTCTCTCCCCAGGGCTTTTTACATCTGACTTCTGTGACTTTATTGGGACTTCACATGAATGATCTCATTGCAAGATCAGGCAACTTTTGTTTGTGTTTCTAAAAGAGGAAAATGTTGTGGCCTAAGATGGAAATTTCCACATGTTTAGGGCCCAAGAAATCTCCCCATTTTTTCTGCAATATGCTCTTTTGTTTGAGGTCAATGAGAATTTCGACTGAGTAAGGATTGCATGATTTGGCACTCTATAAGGATGCCAAATTGGTTTATTTTTCATCCTGTGCTGATTTTAAAGTCTAAAATTAGTTGATTATCTTTTTTGTTTTCAGACACATCAGCCAGTTTTTATTCAACTGCTTCAGTCTGCTTTTAGAATTTACAACTGTACCTGGCCAAATCCATCACAGAGAGCCTCAGTGGAGTCATGTATCAAAACTTTGGCAGAAGTGGGTAGGTGCCAAGTTTTACTTACTTATTCTTTTGTGTGTTAAAATAAACTTGAGTTGGGATCAATCCATTATTTTTTGGGTTGTAGCATCCTGGAAATCAACACACCGATAATACTAGAAAATTCTGTTATAATTGAAGAATGTAAATCTCAGAAGCCCCGATTTCCAAGTTTCAGTTCATCCTCACTTATATCCCACTTGAGTCAATCCCATTCAGTGGGGTTGTTCAGGTGAATGGGATTTTTCAATGGTATAAGTGAAAGTAGAGTTGGACTCCAAGCAGGGGGCATTTGTCTACATTATGACATAATCTTCTCATATAGAAATGATCGTAAACTGTGTCAGACCATAGGCATTCCCAATCTGTTTGGATTACATTCTGTTAGAAGGCACAGCTCAAAGAAGAGGTGGTACATAGCTGTGTCATCCCTGCAAACACCCTAGGGAGGAAGGAATTGTGGATCCAGGAACCAACATTCCCTCCTTTCTTCCCCTTTGCTCCTGTGGGATATTAATTTATTGCTGGCCTGACTCCCATGCTAGTTGTTCTGGTGTTCTGGCCAGTGAGTTGAAACCAAAGCTCTGCCAGCTCCCTTGCTCAGAGAAAGGAACAAGCTGGTGCCCTTACTTTCTCTTTCACACCCATGATCCAGGTAGCTTGCGTAAAGGTATACAGTGGATTCTTACTCCTCTGCATGTGCACATACTCCAAATCAGACTTTGGACCTTAAGTCAACCGCATAATTTAGTAATATTGAATTCATTAAGGGCTAGATTATGCAACTCTTGCTCATTTTGAAACCAACAGGACTACTTGTGTGAGTAAATGTTCACTCCCCAGTCTAGCACCAAACACACAAACGCTCTGGAAAAAAAATCTATTAAACAATTCATCCATAACAATTAGAAGTTTTAAAATGAATTAAAATATCATGTTTTCTGTGTCAAAGGAGAAGACTTTAAATGTTGCTTCTATAGGAATTTAATCGTAAAAAAGAACGGTCACTGATATATAGCGAACATCAGCAAAGGTTCATTTTTAGGATTCAATTTCTGCAAAAACATGATTTTAAAGTCTTTTACTCTGTCACAGAAAAGGTGATTTGATGGAGCTATTTTCTTAAAATGAGCCATTTTGATTGAAATTTTCCAAACTCTCTCTCTTTTGAAATCTGTTCTGGAGAAGCAGCCCAGTGAGGGCTATTATTCTAACCCTGTTTGGGGCACTACTCACTTTGAGTAGTTTTGAAATCAGCCAGACAACTTTGAACAACCTGAATGAGAAGGGGAAGGAAGCACAAAATCAGAATGTTAGAATTTTGATAAATATAATTGCTTTAATTTTTAAAAAAAGTTATAGTAACTAACAACAAAACACTCTGATATGGTCTCTTGGACATTTTTTCTGCACCTGTGACATTGCAACAACTGACTCTAAATTTAGATTTCAGAATTATTTTACTGTAGTTTAATTTAATGCTTTTGCCAAAGCATCTGATTAACATCTACTGTGAATTAATCTAGCGGTTTAGCAGTGTACAACTTTTATTTGTTGCGCAAACTGGTTTAATTATGGATCCATCTTGCAGGAGAACTTAAAAAGTTGATGTTCTTTGTTTCTTATCCCACTGATTTTACAGCTTCAAATAAAGGACCCAGTCCTACAAACCCTTACTCGTGTGACTTATTCTTACTCATGGCAATAGTCCTTCCCTGCTCCCCTCCTGCACTAGTGGTATAAGCCACCAGAAAACTATTGCCTTTGGGAGCTAGGAGAAAACAGGAATGGAACTGGGGGGGGCTGAAGGATTTTTGTGTCATAATGTCCCCTCCTGGATTAGTGTATTACCAGTTGTTCATATTTATACCCAAAGTCAAAATCCAGCCCACATAAGACAGTGTGCCATTTCATATCTACATTGGTCTTCTCATATCTGTGTGTCTTTTTTTGGTTTGTTGTTTTCATGGAAGAGTTATGTGCTGCAGGTAGCAGGTGTGATGTTGACCTGGACTTTTCTTCAAACTGGCGGATTTATTCCATATCTTGTAGATTTCCTACGTTCCTCTGCTGTACTGTAGTCTGTTGTATTCTTCTATTTTCTCAAATATCTTGTACTGGATGGAGATATTTAAAATAACTCGTTAGGCTGTGCTGTTCTAAACTGTAAATCCAATAATACATGGGGCCAGATTTGGGCTAACCCTTCCATTGGTGCACGAGGGGGTGGAAGATGGCTCAAAGAACCTCCCCCTTTATTTTGCAGTCAACAGACTCACATGTGTTGACTACAACTGAAGTCCCTGCAACACTTCAAGAGCGATGGCTGCTCAAGACTATCCCCACCCAAAGGGGAGGGGAAGAGGTGAGGTAAGGGGCTGCCACCATGAAGCGGAGCTGGGCTGCCATGGAGGAGCCTCACACTGCATCTTTCTTAGGGGCTTCCTTAAGCACAATCTGTCCTGCAGCATCTATGGGAGCAGGACGTCTCCGCAGCAACCTCTGCTTAGGGCTCTCCATCAAAGGCATAATCTGGACATAGTGTGCTGATTTCCTGATCTGCTAGGACATAGTATTTGGAGGGTGAAAATTATGCATTAAAACATTATCTGGCACCTGGTGCTGTATTTGCAAACAGAAAAGATTGTGATTGATGGGAGGAATTTTGATTAGGAGTGAACGAGTGAAAGCAAAGGTGGGGAAGAAGTCGAGCTTTTTGCTGATAGCTCTGTATACACATTTAGCTGGATAGCTGAGATTTAAACCTACTGTCCTGTGCAGCGTTTGTGGACATGGTGCTAAGTCTTGCTGGCCTTTCCTCTGTGAGTCTGATTCTGCCTTAACTGAAGCCCACATAGCTGACTTGAAATCTGCAGGTTTCCATGAGGATAGCTGAAAGCAGAATTTGGCCTATGGGAGAGAGGCTAACTGTGTGAGTAGGGGAAGCTCAGGGAGCCAAATTCTGCCTTTACGTAATCTCTCTCCAGTCCTGTTGAAGACAGTGGAGCAAATTCTGCATACTTTACTCATGTGGATAGCTCCATTGACTTCAAATACCCGTGTAAGTCAAGGATTTGGCCCACTGGGCTTGCACAGGGCCACTGCAGTATTTAGCTAAGCATGGCCAGATTTTTCAAGTGCTCAGCTTCCACCATTGAAGCCATATATTCAACAGAGCTCAGCATCCATTCAGGCACCTAAATAATACTTGGTACGCAGAAGCTTCCATTGTGATGCCTATTTTATTGCCTAGATAAGAGCGCGAACTCTTCGGAAAATCTTCCCCCCCCAGTTGCGGTTGCTGTGCACTTTTGATAGTCCGATCCCTAGTGATGATGCATGTTGTGCTCCTTTTCCTGTGTGCTGCTTCATCAAGCACAAAATTCTGCTGCATAGCCACATGAGGAGATAAGATAAAGGTTTCTTCATTAATACAAATGGGATTGTCTTATCATCTATACCTCTCTTAATAACCGTACCAGACTTCACTTTAGGTTAGATGTGTGAGCGAGCACTCTCCTATCTGGTTTTTTGTTTTTTTTTAATGGAGTGTTTGACAGCTTCAGACTTAGGACCTTCATGTTTCACAGCAGGATTTCTGAGCAAGGTTGCCACAGAATATCATAGAGATGAGGATCTAATTTTTCTGTATTACAAAGTAGTCACATTTTCTTTTTAAAAAAAATAAAATTAGTCCCAAAAATTATTAAAATAGTTTTCTCCCCACCACCACAAAAAGATATAAAGCAAAAGTTTGACAATATCCTGTGATTTCTTAGAAAGTGATGGAGGACCTATTGAGGAAAAGAGCAATTGAATTCATTTCAGGTGAATTCCCAATGAATTTTCTATATTATGTTTCATAATCCCTAAAAGATTTAGAGGTTTTGAGGCCAGTCCTGACTTTTTCATTTTAAACAGTGTAATGAAATATCAGTCTGTTCACATGGTAACGTTGCAAGATGTCACCCATCCTCACCCCAAAGGACTGGGCAGTAAGCATCTATCTTCTGGTTATTATTTCCCCATGTTCCTCAAGCCAGTCATATACAGATTATTGAGGTAAAGAAAAGCAGCCCAATCCTGCTGTCATTGAAGAAAGTGGCAAAACCCACATTGATTTCACAGTGCAGTTTCAGACCTTTAGTTTCCAAGCTAAACAATGTTCCAGAGTCCCTTTGAAACAGCTAGCATTGCTGCTTAGTTGAGCAATGCATCATTCTCCAACACATGCTTTTTTCTGCTATTTCGAGATAAAAGACTGCAATATTTTGAGTTACATGCTGGCTAACCCTGAATATATTATTCCCACTTCCTAGAAAGTATTTATTAGCATTGTTCTGTATTTGTCCACCTGCAAGAAATCAAAGATATTGGCTCTAGATGCTTTTTATACAGCAATTTTGCATTGCATGCAGGATCTCTGCTAATTTATTTATGAAGGTTCTAGTTCTAGTTTTTATTGTAAAGGTCTTACTCATACCATATTCCTTATTCCTTGTGTGCATCTTGTCTACATCTCAGATAGAGAGCTCTGTTTAAAGGACCTTTCAGTACCAGGAGCATGACTTTACCTTTACCATTACCATCGTGACAGAAATAAATGGGTTTGCTCACACAAGTAAGCAGTGGCAGGATCAGTCCCTACATTTAATTACTTCACAACAACGGACTTCAAATAAAATCTTCTGGCCTGTTTCTTTAGCACTTGCAAGCCAAAGTGATGTCAGTCATTACCAACTCATATTCTAGGACAATAGGTAGTAGGATGCTGTATGAGAGAAACAAAAAGAGAAATTCAGTTCCCATCGTATTGGAGCAGTGCTTGCCAACTATAAGAGTGCCCTTTCAGCTCACCTCAGTGCCACTATAATGGTACATACTTGTTCTTTCCAAGAATCTAAGGTTTGGGTATGTATACGTCTGGTGTAAGGTATTTTCCTTCTACCATAAAAAGTTACAAATAGGTAACATTAAACTTGGAATCTAGGCTCCATTGTATTGTCTCTCTTTGAAATTATTATTTGTGTGTTAATATCCATATAGATGGACTGTCCGACAATAATTCCTTCACCTCAGCAGACTTCACACTTGAGTTTTCTTTTTCATTTTATGAGAAACGAATCATCCATTTTCAAATTTTTTTAGTTCAAATCAAATGATTATTATAATACATTTCTGACAGCAGGGAGAATACATTTCAGACAAACCACATATTGTATTCTATTTTAACTGTTTGTGTTTCCCTAATTGCCAGAAAAATTCAATGATCTTTTTATGGAGTGATAAATATTTTAAGTTAGGTTCTCAGCTGAAAGAGAAGTGTGTGCTTCCAGCGAAATGTACCAGATTGGCAACCTTGTCTATACAAAGCTTTTATTTCCCTTAAAACTTCCTACTGTTGCTACCATCAATGTCTTTTCCAACTTTATTTATTAAGCAGTCAGTAAATGATTAAGGAGCTGGAGGGACTGATTTATGAAGCGTGATTAATTGAACTAAATATGCATTGCTCAGTTTAAATGACAGAGGGGACGGGTGGGAGAACAGGATAGCTATCTACCAGTACCTACAGGGTATAAACAACAATGAGGGAGCGAGATTGTTTAGGGTGGTATAAGGGGGTATAATTACTCTAAAAATAATTAAATAAAAACCTCCTAACAATGAGAGTGATTGGTCTGAGGCATAATCTTCCCAGGGAAGTTAATGGTGAGAACACCATCCATGGAAATTCTTAAAATTAAACTGAACATAGCCGTGGACTAGACTGTGTAGTGTGAGAACAATCCTTCACAGGAAGGAATAAATGTCCTACTGTGATAGGTCTGGTCTAATTCTAAGTGTTATGGTTCTGTGAGAGAGAACCTTCATGTACATATTTCTTAAATATAGACGCCCTGCTTACTGGCCAGGTTCAGTCCTGTTGATATTGAGTATACAGTACTCTATTAACTTCACTGAAGTTAAGTCCACCTGCACGTGGGGCCTGAATGTAGCTATCTATTTCTAATAGCAATTGCAATGCTCACTCTTTAATTCGGGTCCCATTCTGTCTATATACGCTGCAGTTTACACTGTGAAGGGAGCAGAGAAACTGGTGCATTGAGTTCACAAGAAACCCTTCTAGAATTTTTACATGATAGTTTAGCTAAATGCATTGTGAGTGACTCTTTGCTTTTTTTCAGCTGTCACTATTTACACATTGATCTTTATGGTGGATTGTATTTGTTGCTAGTGGGAATATGTGTGGGCTACTGGGAGCATGTGTGTGCACCATCTCTTTTCCCAGCTAACCATGCTTTCTCAGACAGTGAGGCACACCCCAAGTTATTTGGGGTGACATTCAGCCTTGTGCAGAAGTGGGACTTAGATGGTATATAGGCCTGTGCTGACCCTCTGCACAAGGGTGTATTACACTCTAGATGAGCATATGTTCTAGTCCACTGTGGTAGGATTGTGGCTGGGTACACAAGTGACATACCAAGCGGCTTGCGCAGTCTCACAATCCATTGCATCCTTTTCCCCCATTGCACATCAATGACCCCAAGGGCAGGATTTAATCCGTTTCTGGCCTCATCTTCTTTTGCTTTTGACCCTAGTTTGCAGGTTGTTTGTCTGTTTTCCAAAAGTATTCCAAAGTGGAGCAAAATCAAACATGCTTTTAAATATTTTATTTTCATACTTTAAGGGAGATTGACACGTTTTGAAGAGGAAAGCAGCCTACAACACCTAAATTAAAAATAAATATTTATGTTCACATTTGTTCGTCAGCTTTCCAAAATGTAAAAATATGTTTCATGTTGTTTTAAATAATGAAATGTGAAACAAATGAAAGATAAACTTTCTACAAGCTGCAAGGAAATAAGAAGACAAAGCCTTTGTTTACAGCTTAGATTTCAACAATGCCCTTTGACAATCGAGGCAACTCTTAATTACAAATGGAATTATACATATAAGAACTGTTCAAAACAAAGGAGCGTTTTTTTTCTGCCTTTCTTTGTGATAGTTTTAATTAGCTGCGACTCTTTGAACAATCATCATCCTTGACTGCTATTCAGACACTGATGGAAGTTGTTAACTTCAAATAATATCTGTGGGGATGCAGAGGTATGGGAGTTCCTGAACAACATGCTCCTCTGTACATTTATTTTTGGCCATATTGGAATTCTGCATACCTAATATTAAAGTGCAAAATAAACATTGTTCCATAACTTTCCAGTGATTGACATGATAGGGAAAAATAATCCAGGTAGAATAATGTGCAGAAGTAATAACTACAAATAATGGCCAGTCATACGTTGTGTTTTTCTCTTAATAATCATGAACCCCTTCTCCAAAACAAATAGAAGTTGAGAGACAAAGGGCGGCTGGCCTGCTGTGTGGAAGCAGCTTCTCTTGACACTGGTGATGAGTGGGTTGTGCAGCTGTTGGGAAACATATCTTCGGCAGAATACCACTTTTTAATTCCCTAGAGCAAACTCTTTTAAGGAAAGTGTCCTCCACAAATGGAAATCTATTCAGTTTGGGGAGTTGAACTTCCTGCCCCAGTTAGGCCCAGCTGCCTGTGCTCCAGACGTAGGCATTGCTGAGGTATTGGGATATGCTAGTGTGGATGCTTGCAGAGTCCTATTGAAATCAATGGATCTCTGCACTAATAGGTCCCCCTGCAGAATTGGGGATGTGGAAGGTAGAGCATTTGTACTCTGATCCAGGGGATGATTGATTTGTTCAGTATTGCAGTATAGTACTTGGGAAAAGGGGGAGGTCCCTGCCAGTCTTCAGTGATTCATTATCCTTGCCAATATATGCCCTGATCCAATAAAGCATTTAAATAGCTGCATAACTTTAAGCATGTTAGTAGTACTTTTCGAGCTGGTGCATAGCCCACTGAAGTCAATAGAGATACTCCTACTGGCTTTGGATCAGGCCCCGTGGTACTATTTACAAGCTTAAAGTTATGCATGTGTTTAAATGCTTTGCTGGATCAGGGCCATATTCTATGTTTCGGTAATGTGTACTAACTATGCTAGAAAATGTTAATTTTATTACAGAATGCTTTTGGGAATACCTTGAGTATCAAAGGAATCAAACTTTTCAGAATTACCCACTCAGGTTTTTAAGTACTTACTTCAAAGGCTACTATGGTGGTGTAATAAGAAAAACAGACAGGGTAGTTATTGGTTTATTTACCTGAAGAACAATCTAAATGTCTTCACTGCCATGGCGGCAGGCATCAATGTAGCAGCATTGGTTGAGTGGGTCTGTAGACCCGCTAAGTCGATCGGCGAGTGCTCTCTAGTCGACTCCATTAGTCTACTTGCCCAATAGGAGAAAGGCTGCATTGACGGGAGGCCATCTCTCATGGATGCAGCACTGTGAAGACACCGTGCTACGTGAACATAAATACATCGACGGAAGATACGCAAGCTACATAACGTACCTTACGTATCTCCTGTTGACCACCGCCACCAGTGTAGACCAACCCTAAATGTAAAAATATTTTTTCTATTACTCGGACATTTATTAAGGATAACACTGTGCTATGGAAATTAAGTAAAACCATAGTGAAAACAAATAGGATTATGTAGCTGATCACTTCGTTGCTGTCTAACTTTTTAAGAACATGGCAAAAAATCTGCCTCTATTGTTGCTGTGTTCACCTGGCATTACTTGTTGAACCTCAAACATTCCGTGCAGATATTTAAAAGAACACCAGTCTGGTCCACTGCCACATGGAGGGAGCTGCGTAATACAGACTTCATACATAGAAGAAGAGGGTACATCAGAATCGTTTTGGTATTACCTTTTTCTGGCCTTTTTAAAAAGGCCCTTCAGCATGCAGAATTAACATGGCATGAGCAGAACTCTAGGTGCCTTGTAGGAACTGGTGCAAGGTTTCTCGATCTCTCACCTTCTCAAGTCTAAAAATAAAATTATTCTCTTGGATTTGCCAACTGTACAGTTCTTCAGTTACTTATTGATTATTACTTGTTTACATTGTGGTAGAGTCTAGCAGCCTCAGTCATTGATCAGGACCCATTGTGCCAAGCATTGTACAACATGATCACATGAAGGACAGGAGTGTGGGGGGAAAACAAATGAAGCTGGTGTCCTTCTATAAGTCTAAATAGTTTAAGTACTTAAAACATAAAAGCATCACTTGGGATATATTGGGTAAATGCATATCTATGTCTGCTAGAAAGAAGAATTTTCAAATTCACGCTTAAATGGATTATAAGTAGTGACTGAAATGATAATGACTAACTTTGCTGCTCTTGCTAATAATATCTTTGTAATTGATTTAAAAAATACTTTAAAATCATTCATTCTTTAAAGCAGAGAGATACCTGTACCTATGAGAAATAAGAAATCTTGGACCAGATCCTCAACTGGTATAATTGGTTGTAACTTTATTAACTTGTAACCCCTGCTGGCTCAGAGTGGCACTCTGTTCCCCCATCTAGTGGTGAGTAGGTTCCCTAGAGAATGATGAGCATGCTACAGCCTTAGCTAAGCAATGTGTCTCTTAGCTCATGCAGTAGAAGCTCGTGCATTAAGCTCCAGCGGTCCCAGCTTTGATCCCCATTGCCGACACCCCTATGTGGGTCCGCATTGCAAGTGCTTAGTCATGTTGCAGGCTCTTTAGGGTGCCCAGCCACCACTATAGGGGGGCAGAGCGCCACTCTGAGCAAGCAGAGGTTACAAACTTAAATGGAGCTACAGTGATTAACGTCAGCTGAGGATCTGGACCCTTATTTTTAAAGGGTGAAATCCTGGCCCCACTGAAGTCAAGAGCCAAAGACTCCTGTTAACCTTCATGGCATAAGGATTTCACCCAAAGCGGTTTGCAAAGGATCCAAAAGCATTCTTTATTGTAAATATCTTCTTCTTAAAGCAAAGAACCGTGGGATTGCAATTCCAGTGGATTTAGACAGCCAGGTAAATACCCTGTTTATGAAGAGTCATTCGAATATGGTGCAGAGAGCAGCCATGGGATGGAGAATGTCTGCTCGCAGTGGACCTCGTTTTAAAGAAGTTCTTGGAGGGCCTGCCTGGGATTACAGGAATATAATTGAAAAACTGCAGGTATGGTAGCAAATGCCTTATGCTGTGTGTCTGACCATGCATTTTGTCTAGATACATTGTTTGACATTAAGAGCAGCCCAAGGGTAGAGGGCAAAGGGCACCCAACTCACTATTGTTATAATCTGTATTTAAAAGGTGTCATGTAATATGCCATGGGAAAGCTCATACCTCACTGGTTACGATGGGAAGCCCACAGGAAGGGAAGAACATCATGAGGTCAGGTTCCTGGTGGACACAGCAAACAGAATACACAGGAGGGCTTCTTGCCTCCTGGAGCAAGGTCATTGAACTTTGTGAGATATACGGAGGGACAGAGAGCCATTTTAGGCCTCCGTGACTAGACAAAGGGAACAGAGCTCTTGCAAGCTGAGGAAGATGAATCCTTCAACCAAGGGTGGAGTTGAAGGGTCTGGAACTGAATGTAGGTGAGAAACATGTTTAGGCAAAGATCTTTCACCTAGGAAGATGAGGGAAACCCCAGCCCCTTTTGATTTTGTGAAAGATCCTGACTGAGGGGAAAGTCAGCCATGACTGGGAAGAAGAATGACTGGCGAGAGAAACCATCTGTAGCTTGCTAGATTAAGTTGTAGACTTTTAGATGTGTGTTCACTTTTATTTGCTTGTAAGCCTTTCTAACTTTATTTCTTTTACTTAGCATTACTTATCCTGTGTCCCATTGTTAATACATTTGTTTTATTTTACTAAAATATAAACTACTATACAAATATCAACTACTATAAACCAACTCAGTGCTGTTGTAAAAGGGCAGGGTATATTTATCCCAGTTACGTTGATAAGCTGTGATGTGGCTTTGTTTCTTTACAGGAGAAATGAACCGTATTATTTCTCTGTGCTGTCCAGGAGAGGGCTGGATGTTTCAGGGCATTCTGTTTGGGGAAATTTTGGAACTGGGAGTGTGTTGGGGTCATCTTGCTGGTTGTGACCAAGGCTGGTGGAAGCCAGAGAGGGATTGTTGGGCTGTAGATAGGCTGCTGGGGTCAGCTACTGATCCAGGGCTGTTTAACACCCAGATACTCGGGGTGTGATCTGCATGCTTCTTTTGCTGACTGAGCGTCCCAGTAGCCAGGCATTGTAAGGCATGCAGGATTGCAGGGCAAGTGGTGATACAACCCTTCACTGGTCTGAATTGCACCCCTGAACCCTGACTGGACAGTCACAATGTTGTGTATATAGGTAAAGAATCAGAGAAAAAATTCATTTATTGCAAACTTGATGCTCGATTGTGGCTAGCGGTGCACACTTCTGCAAGGTGGGGAGAGTGCACAAGATTACCTTCTACTGTGCACCTATTCAAAGGGAAGCCAACACTTTGGGCCTTGTACTTCTATGACCTAATTCAGCCCCCACGGGAGTCATTTTCAACTGGGCCATTATGATTGCCGCAGGCCAGGAAGACCAGCCAGGCCTTATTTCTCATGTCCAAACCCTCTATTGCAGGTGAAAAGAGGGTAGAGGGGCGTAGGAGCCGCTACATTGCTTCTGTACCATTGGAGGATGCTGGGATCTCATCCTGTGGTGTGAGATGTGCTGGCGTTCGAGACACTGTATGCTCCAAAGAGCTTTGAATCTTGTTTACATGGTGCAGTAATGCACACTAGAGAGGTGTGATTTCTAAAGCACAGCAACGTGTTGTACGCTAAGTGGCCCGGCGGACCTGCTGGTGCAGACTAAAAGTTCCCTGCTGTGCATTTAACATCGTGCTCTTTGAAAGAGGACTATGTTAACGTGCACTAGGGAACATTTAATGCACCGCAGCAGGATCTACGTGGGCCAGTTAGTGTGCAACACATAGCACTCTATAGAAATCACACTCCTCCAGTGCACATCGCCATGCCTTACAGAAAAGAGGTGTGTATATATAAGGCAAGAGACAACAGGTGGATACAGACAGACAGATAGGGGAGTACAAGCAAAACATTTATGCAAGGCAGTGATTTCAGCACACTGGTTTCCTAACCATTGTGAAGCTTTTTGCCGACATCACAGCAAAGGAGAGTTTTGAAGGAGGGCAGTGAGGTAGCTCTGTGGAAGTTTATGGGAAGCTGTGATGGGCAGCATGGGAGAAAGTATGGAGGTGCTTGTTTAGAAATGTAACAAGTGGGTGGTAAGACTGGCATCGTGGGCTGATTGGAGGCGGGACACCAACTTAGAACAAATATTTGTCAAATTCATTCATGTAGCATGATATTCCTCAGCTAAATCGTTCAAGTGTGATTGGACCAGCTCTTTCCATCACTGACTGTTTTCTTCTGCCTCTTTATTTAGGATGTAGTATCCTCCTTGGAACAGCAGTTCACCCCCATGATGCAGGCTGAATTCTCAGTGTTGGTTGATGTATTGCATAGCCCTGAACTTCTCTTTCCTGAGGGGAGTGATGCAAGAATAAGATGTGGTGCTTTCTTGTCCAAGTAAGTGGCACAAAAAGAGTCCTGTTTGTTTTTTCTGTGAAGACAAGAAGGGTAACATTTTTCAAGAGCACCTAACTTCTGTTTTCCAAAGGCACTTAGGCACTCAGCAGCCCACGTGTCACTGAAACCCGTTGTTTATATTCTTTGTTACATAGTTTACGTGTGCCATTAGTAAGGGGGTTGTATGTATGACTTGATTAAAATTAAAACCTTTATGGCTTGCTGAAATTAAGACTGTCTCACCAAATTTCTGTTTTCTTAATTCCCATTTATGTTAAATTGCCCTCAAATACCTTGTAAGGTCTCAGACTTTCCATGTTAGAAATATCTGTTTTTAATTCAGATTCTATTGGGGCATGCTGAGCTGTATTTTGAGACAAAGTAAATACTTCCTTTGGTGTTTATTTGAAATTGTAAATGCTGAAATAGCTCTTTTGAATGTACATTACACTGGCACCCTTACATGGTTTTGAATTACAAGAGGTTTTATTTGCACTTTGGGCATTGGAATAGAGCTGTTCAGTTTTACTTTATTGGTCCTCTAGTTAGATGCCCTACTTGCCCTTGAGGAACTATATACTTCAGAGGTAACTTGAGAGCACTGTGAAAATTTGGCTGGTTTCCTGATTCCTCAGCTTTTTGCATACTCTGCGCAGGTAGCATTGTATACTTGATACGTCTTAAAAATAGGACTAAATGTTGCATCTTTTTCCCCCAGTGTCAAAACTTTCACTGAAAGTCAATGGGAGTTTTGACTGAGTAAAGACTGCATGATTTGGCCCATGGTGTGGAAGGAATACAGTTTATTAAAATGATTTTGTGTTGCTCAGTAATACCTTCTAATACTATACAAGTGGCACTATTAATATGTCGTCATTTTAAAAATATTTTAAATAAAAATATGACTTGCATTTAGACCATGGTGGACTTGTATCTCATGAATCTGGTGATCACTCGAATGGGAAACATCCAAAGAAATCCCAGCGTGCTCTAGGAAGTGATAATTTAGTACTGAACCCAGCATGATGATAACTTTCGGATTAGATGTAAATGATGCTTTATGCAGCTCCATGATCGTGTCTTTGCTGAATTCTGATTTCAGCAATGACCTTTTGCCTTCCTCAGCTCCTCTTGTAGTTTTATTTGGATGGTGAATTCTATTTTCCTTGCTGCCCTAAACTGCCTTGTAGAGTTCCTATGTGCACTTAAACAGCTGCTGCATTCCATCCAGAGGTGACTGCATATCTGTGCTGAGCATAGTGATTCTAGTACAACATTTTTGTGAAATAATTTGGATCATTTTGGATGGAAGCCACTCGATAATTGTAAAATAAGTGTTTTTACTACCAAAAAACTTTAAAGTTCTTTTTAAAGTTTGTAGGATAAATGATGGGCCCTGCAGATAACGTGATAAATTTTAGAGAAAAATAGGCCCAAATGGCAATATTTGGATCCTGGTCTGGATTTCAAACCCTCTAAAAATGTAGGTGTATATGGATCTGGGATTCTCTTTCTGTCCATTATTTAGGCACCAGCAGCAAAATCGGATGCAGACTCCAAATGTCCTCAAAGGCCAAGAGGGTTAGGGTTGGGGCCCATTTCTTTTTTCATAATACATACCCTGGTCTATTTGTATTTCCTTCAGGAAAAATATAACAAACAATTTCTGCATAAAATGCATGTTGTCTGGCTTGGAGACAATGTGCAATACTCTATATAAAGTCCCATGTTTTACTTTAAGGTTGATTAATCACACAAAGAAGCTAATGGAAAAAGAAGAAAAACTATGCATTAAAATTCTTCAGACGTTACGAGAAATGCTCGACAAGAAAGACAGCTTTGCGGAAGAGGTACTGTTGCCATTTTAGTATTTAAAAAAAAAAAAAAAAAAAAAAAAAAAAAAGCTTTCAACATGGTATAGAATATTGGCCCTAGAATTTCAGAAAAATGCTATATGATTCTAACTTGTCACACGTTAGAGGTAATATATTGTCCCTAAAGCAGAAGTTACATCATAGAAATTGTAACCTTCAGTCCCCTTTACCTGATGCTCCTCATGGTCCATTGCGGTCCCTGTGTTGACTACAACCAGTAGCTGAGAAGCTTAGGGGAATGTCTCAGCTTTGTGCAGCATAAATATGGTTTTCTCCCTGGTGGTCTCTCACAAGAGGTCAGCGGTTTAAGGATGTACCACAGCACCCTCACCACAAAACAGTCAGACTCAAAAGATCTAACTAAATTAAGAAAGAGAAAATTAGATTAAAATAAAAGAAACAGTCGGCATAACCTATTTGGTCCTGTATAGATCCTTGGCAAGAAACAAGTTTGGTATAGCTGTAACAATGTAACAGCATATATTTCTAGAGTGCTCTCTCATTGCTTAGCCTGTCAGAGACATATCCCTTTTGGTTTCAAGTGTCCAGTTCATCCTTTCTCCTCCTCATCTCACATCCCAGCTGCTAAAGGTGTATCAGGGAGTATGTAATGTTTAATCAGATGTACCGCGTGGGGGGAAGTGGAATCGTCTCTGTGCTTTCTACAATGGCTACTGTTTTCTGTGTCTGGTAACATCCCCCTTGGTAAGCTCCAGAACAGTTCCCCAATTTCTTCTCTCAACATCTAGATTTCCAAATGTCCCTTTGATCTTGCCTGCACTTTAGGGTCATGGTGACTGGATCCTGGTTTACATGTTAATTGTCCAAGGCTAGACATTTTAAACTGATTCAAAATCCATCTGTCTTGACAAATTTTTCATGTTTTGTATAGTTTCCTCTTACTGGTATTTCTTATCATTCATTCTGGATATTAATTCTACTTTATATTAAAATGAATCGTAGGGTGATTAATTCAGCTGTCACAGAAATAATTTACATTTGCTCATAATCAACACCTACAGTCAAGTATATACTGGGATCACTTTAAATTAAGAAAAATTGTTGATCCTATGTGGCACATTTCACTTCTCCTTGTGCCCACGCTCTGGTATGTACAGATTCTGATTTTATGCTGGTCATCCATTTTACAGTACCTAGCAGAATTATCAACAACCAGGATAGATCATATAGCTTAATTTTGAATAGAAAGCCCCTAATGATGAAGGGAAGGTTTTGTGCGTATTGAGATGTGTGCATATTTCTGGGTGATTTGGATTTTACTCGTTAAATTCCATGTCTCAGCGCTGTCATATGATGTGATAAGACAGCAATACTTCAGTTTCTTCTCTTATGATAGATAAGCTACATATTAGAAATATGGTATATTCGTGGTGCCTGTGTTTTTATTATACACTGTTTGCTTTGATTTCAACATAGGGATATAAAAAGAACATTGTGCTCAGGCTCTAGACAGCCTGCGAGGTAGTTTAAAAAAACAACCCAGTCAAACCAAGACAAAGACAGCAGTAGCAAAGCAGTGACTTTTCTCTGTACAAAAGCAGCCCATCCACAAAGAATGACTTTACCTCCTCCTCACCTTCTGCAAAGAATTTTGCTCCAAGAGCAATGCACTCAGTCCATGGCAGATAGCGATTTGTCTAGGTGTCGTAGCATAATTTTCATGGCTGAATCAGCTATTATTATTCATTTTTATTTCAACAGCTTTAGTGCGTACATCCCCATGAGTCACCTGCACAGAAAAATTTCCTTTTGAAACTGTTCACATTGGGAAACCATGCTAAGCCTTTCCAAAAGAGCCACATAGCCACCAGATAACAAAACGCAGGAAAACAGGGAAAGAGAAGACAATACCTTAATTCATAGATATTCGGTAAAGGCTTGTCTGGTCAGATGCACCTTTTGCCCTGCACTGGAGGCTGATACACTGAGGTTAAGACAAACCACCAGGGGGAGTAAGTTCCACAGTTAGGGATCCCTTAACAAGACAGCCCAGCTTCCAGTCCTCAGGAGTGCGCATCTAGGGACATCAGCAAATGCAGCTCAGTTGTGCATCGTTATCTTGATAGTGCACAGGGAGACTGTACGTTAATGGTTTTAGGGGGAAAAAATAAAAGGCTGATATCCCCTCCAGGCTGTTCTGAGACCTGTGAATTTTATAGTGGAGAAGGATAATAAACCAAAACATGTGACCTATTGTATAGTTTTGCAAGTCCTTTCCTCGCTTTTTGGGAGTCACAGCTTATGTTATGAACTCCAGAAAGGATAAAAATCGCATAGTGAACTGCCTGGCTTGCCCTGAAAAACACTACATCAATTCTATTCTCTTGTGTAATCAAAATACTGAAAAACACAGAATTAGAGTACATGGCACCAAATGAACTTTTGACGGCAAAAGACCTGAATGTATGTTAATCATGAGTCTGTATTTTGTACTATACTGTATTTTGAGCATTCCATTTGGTGCAAACTATAAACTTTCAGTTAAAGTTCATTGCAGAACTTCTCATGATAAGAAAGAGGGGGAGAATCATAATGAAATCTGCTGATCAGTTATAGTTATCTGGCCCTGATTACTTCAGTGTCTGAGCACCTCACAATCTTCAGTATGCTTATAATCACCTTACCTTTGAGAGAGAGGCCATTATTATCACCCCTGATTTAGAGAGGGGGAACTGATGCACAGTGAAACTAAGTGACACATTTTCTAAAGAAAATTTAAAAAGACAAAGAGTTTGATTTCTTGCTCCCACTCCCTTCCCAAAAATGGCTTAACACAAATTGTATTGTGGCTCTAGCCGTTGATATGCATTCACTAGATCACCATCAAAACATAGCAAGCTAATGATGTGATGGTGTGTAGTATGCTGGTGCTTCTAAAAGACAAAGAATGCTTGGAGGGTTTAAGGCAAAGCTTCCCAAGGTGTGGGACAACACCCACTGTGGAGGAGGGTGTCATGGAAGATGTATATATTTAAGATGGGTAAGCCTTTGCCAACACGTTGTGAGGTTGTGGAGGGGGTTGGATGGGGAGCCCTATCAGTTCATTTTCCTGAAAGGAAGCTCAGCTTTCAAAAGTTTGGTTTGGGGAATTACAGTAATAATGGAATAGAAAACCTCTTGGTTATTGATTGGACTTCGATAGATAATGACAGAAAATTATTACCACCGTAAGTTTCAGTCCAACACTTGGTGAATCACTAGCAAAACTAGTGCCTTTCTGACTGGGCATGAAAACTGAACTATGCTTTCACTTCTTTAGGCAACCCTTCCGGGGCAGGGTTGAGGAACTTTGGTAAGGTGTTATGGGGGAATGCTTGTGCTACCATTGCCCATGCTGCAATTGTGTTGCAGATAAAAGTCAACTTTAATTTTCAGAAGTTTTAAAAAAAGAGAGCGAGATTGAAGAGAATGCGGGTTTGTATTAGCTCTGTCCTGTCAACATTTTGATTTGAATTCAGTTCAAGCTTTATCTGATATCTGAGATCAGTCCTTACTTCAGCTGCAGTTCCATCTCTGCTGTTGAATGTGGGTAAAATTTTCAAAAGCACCTAAGTCGCATTACCAAAAATAGCTAAGTGACCTTGGAGGTTTGTCCCATTGAATTTCAAGGGGATCCTAAGTGAGCTAGGCACTTCTGAAAAATTTACCCTCTGATGATGTGTGTGTATATGTAATATATGCATACTGTGATTTTTATATGTTCTTACTGTAATATTAGTTCACTCTTCAACAAATGGTAGTACATTTAAAAATGTATGGTAGAATGGTAGGAATCAAACCTGAAACACTCACTCACATTAATAGTTCCCACTAAAGTTAATAGTCTTTATTCATGCAAGCTATACTATGTGCACGAGCAAGGGCTTTTTGTGGTATGGAACCCATATTTTATACTGTGTTTCCAGTTTTAGATGTTGATCCACAATACGAATGAAAAATTAAAGCAATGTTTAAGTATCATTGGGGGGGAAAAAACCTACAAGCTACTTAATTGTGTATCAGAAATGTGAGTACCCATGCTTCTTTACCTTTTTGGAAAACGTCTGAAAATGATTGCCCCACTTTTAAAACAGTTTTACTCTATTTGTTTGTTTGTTTGTTTTTGTTTGTTTATTTATTTTCTACCACACAACTAGATTTATAGTTCTACGTTGTGAAATATTGAGATTTCTTTATTCATCTTTTAGTGACACAGTATTAACAACCCTTTGCTGCTTGTTTTTAGCAGTGATAACAACAAAGAACAGGTTAGAAATCTTTTTACAAATGTACATTACTCCCTGAAGAACCTGTAGGTTGCCTGTTGTTGCCAATGAATTGGTAATATTTACTGCTTTTCTAAAGGCCTGATTCTTTTCCACTGAAGTCAGTGGCAAAACTCCAATGACTTAATTAGCAGGAGCATTCCAAATTCTGCCCTCAGATACATGAAACAAAGGGAGTTGGATCCCTTTATCTATTGGGGAAAATGTGTCCCCATAGCCCTTAGTAATCACTTTGTGTTCCTGTGAGCTACAGCAGTAATTTAAAGAGACTTTATTATTTTAAATGGCAGGGTGGGAAGGAAGGGAGAGGAATTCCCTTACCTGTGTTACTAATAACGCTTTGGATTAGCAGTACGGCAAGCATTTACAAAATCAAAATTAATTTTCACCGCCTATGCTGTTTTGTTTTATTTGTGATCTGCTTGAAGAAAGATGGTGTGCTAGCCAATTTCTGTTTTATTTCCAGTCAGTAGACCAAAAATTGTTCACTTTACTCACTGATTTAACTCCATGTTTTTTTCAGATTGCTTCAGTGTTGGGGTTATAAACACTATAGGGAATATTTAAATCCAATCTAAAAACTTGTAATTGAAAATTAAAAAAATCTCATGATGTTTATTAGTTTTGTAAAACATTTTAAAACATACTGTAAAACACCCTAAATTGACAATGTCCCATTTCAGGACTTTATAACATCAACTCTTTTTGCTGTAAAAAGAGAAAATATTTCACTGAGAAATGAGACAGTATTTAAATATATGTCATGAGCAATCAGCAATACATTTATAAGCAACTAGAGCACACCTTGAGTGGAGTTTTAAAGCATAAGGTGGAAGGTCAAATGACTTTGTCACCCAAGTATCACAATAAAATTGTAGAAATTCACCACCTGGATTGACTTTTCTATTATCATCTAATGGACTTTATAAATGAGAGTAAAGGAAAGCATCAGACCCTGTGTATTTATTGGATATCATTGCCAGAGGTATGATGTCATTGACAGCCAATCAGAAAGTACCATTAGTGATCAAAGCTCAATAGAGATTTCATAATATGCTGACATCTGTGCAACCTTCTACTTTAGTGGTTTCATAGGTCACCTGCTTGCTGATTGTTTCCTGCCTGTCATCATCATCATTGCCTCATTCTAATCTGGAAAGTGCTTACAGATGTTGACTGATTTGATGGAGTTTAATGAAAAACTGAAAAGATTTGGCTTTTAAATGCATGGCTTGGTCCAATACCCTGGGTCTCTGTGTGCTTGTTCTAGTGCTTGTTGCTTGTAGATGAGATTTATAAATTGAAAGTCAAATTATAAACACATGGTGGGGGTCAATGAGGACAGATACAGACATCTGGATTTTTTGACCCATAATCATGGCTTTACCTGTCTGTTATAAATATTAAAATATAATACAAGGCAGGGCATGTTTAAAGAAAAAACTGGCACTCTAACTTGAATTTCTTCTGTATGCCTATTTCTCACCACCACATGAACCTATGGCAGGTACCAGGACTACCCAGTGAGAGCCCTTCTCTTAGACAAACTACTCAATTGGCTATTGCAATAGTGCAACCCCATGGGTGTGTGGACTGCCCTGTGGGCCCCGCCCTGCAATCCCATGCTGTCCAGGAAGGCTAGTGCATGCCTTTTCTGTTGCAGTGACTGAAGGAAGCAATGAATTTTAAGCAGCCGTCATGTGGGTGTATTGGGATACATATGACCAAACACAAAATACTTTCAAATTCCCTATGCCTGGTACCCTCATGGTGGCACTTGAAAAGGAAAAGAAATAAAACATACAGAGAAACAAATTAACACTATTTGACTTTTCCCCTTTAGGTTCCAAGCTGTAATAATTAAGCAAACAAATAGCATAGAGCATGTGATGTTGTCTGTGTACTAACTACGTGGTGTTGGCCATGATGTCTTGGGCCTCGTGACATCCACTGAAGCATGCTGTTGTTGCATATTTCTGGCACATATATAAAACTAGTGTTCTGCAGTAATATGACCAAACACTGGAGCACTGTTATTGTAACATGTAATGTTTGGGACCATTACAGTAGAATACTGCACTACTTCATTTATGAGGTAAAGTCTCTGAGTGTCCTACTGGACTTTGTTCATTTATTAATATTTATAGAGACGTTCATTATTTGTCCATTGCAATAACCTCTAAGTGCATCTTCATAATCTTCCATAAAAACCCATAATGACAATGCTGTTCTTAGAGGCAGCAATAATAGACATACCCCCCTGCTTCCCATCCCTACACATCACTTAAAATCTCCCCACTGAACCCAAGATTAAGCAGATGTTTGAGCAAATTGATGCAGTTGGCACTGACCTCCTGATGGTCAAGAAATGCAACAGGCTCTGAAGGAGCTCAGAGGAGGCAAGTGCCACAATAAAGAATATTGCATTGAATGCTCTACAGAGTTAAAAGCTAGGAAATGTCCATAGAAGCACCTCTGCTAATCTAATAATTAAGAATGGTGCACAGGGAGAGAGGTATTCTCACGCTGTAGGTCGCCAGGTCCCAGAGTATGTAGGACTTTAGATTAAAACTAACACCTTGGATTATCTTCAGAATGCGTAGAAAGCCATTTTTCTACTTGGAGTCAGATGTAAGATGCTTACAATGGCCAGCTTCAAGGATAGGCTCAACCATGGTATATTGTGCTAATCCATCTGGAGCTGACAAAGGAAAGAATGTTTGTCCACTCCATAACTGAAATGAGAAGTCAGAACCACAATCCTGCCAACCAAAGATAGCAAAAGGCACCTCTGGCCCCTATTACAATGTAGGCCCTGATCCATCAGAGCATTTATGCACATGTTTAACTTTAAGTACATATTTCCATTGACTTCCGCGGGACTGTGTGCGCTTGCACTTAAACATATGCTTAATTGCCATTTTGGATCATCTTCTGTGATGATTTTGCCCTCTTTTTTAATATAACTATTAGTTGCCAGAATGATCCAAAATATATTTTTTATCTGTAAAGAATTAACGCTACTTACACACTTTCATCAGCTGATAATACAGTAAAAATAATACGCTCTGGTCTTCACTTTTCTTCTCTGTCTCCCCCCCCCCCCCCCCCCCAATTTTGTTTTGTTTTGTCATTCTCTAAAGTTGTAACCAAATCTAGTTGTAGGATATCATGTGCAATATCTTTTTCAAGGCTGAGAAAACATATGGATGTAAATGTACTGCATCCTGTAGACAGTAAAATCTCAACACGATATATTCTATTCCTTTTTCATAATATGTGAAGCTGTTAGCTAGAATTGTTTCATAATTACAGTTATTAATCTCCAAATTCTGACTGTTAAATCCATAATTCTTTTGGATCTTATATCCTCTTTCTTCCACACATAAAGTACATCATCCTCATAGAATGTAAAATAAATTAGTTTTTTTTTCTGTAAACTCTAATTTTGAAAACTCCATCCAAAGCACTAACAAAGAGAAGTTGTTTGATACTATTGCTAGTTTTCCGAGCACCAGAGAACCAAACTAGGTTGCATGCACATAGATCCTATTGATTTCAAGATACGTTACATACACAGATACTCACGTACTATTTTTTCATGTGCCATCCTCTCTATGGAGGATCCAAAACCCAGTAAAGTAGATAGAAAGATTCCCATGGACTTCATTGGGTTTTGAACAACGCCCTATTACTGGTGCTATTGATTAAAAGACATTGGCATAGGGGAAAGCTGTTAATGGGAAACTTTCACCAAGATTTGGGTAAAATTCAATTCACTTTTTTTTGTGTGTAAATGGACATCAACAGGACTACTGTGTTAGAAACACCAATGGGATGTCTGCCCTTTTTTCTTTTAATGCTAGCCATGATGATTTCACTAAATACTTCCAGTTGTCTGGAATTCAAATTACAGGCCAACCATAGCTAGTTGGATCAAGCACTGTATCATCAAAGCATATGCAGCTGCAGATAAATGAATTACAGAAAGGATTAGACTTCTGTGGCAGGGTGTTTTTTTTTTTTTAAATAGCAGGTGTATGAAGCGTCTAAGTGTTTTTAAGCCGTTAGAATAAATTCCTAGGAGATGGATTGGGTGTACAGGGAGATGAGATAGTCAAAGGTGCATGATAAATTAATTTATAAAAAGCCTCTATAGTTTAGCACATGGACCTTCCCGTGTGTGTGTGTATGTAAATAAATAGTATATATTTAGATTCCTTACTCCCTTTCAATTTCTCTTTATCATGAGAATTGCATTGCTTCAAATGTGGAGTTACATTACTTGGTAGGGATTTTAATATGCACTCTCTGCGGTGTTCTAAAAGGAATAGATGTTACTGAACACTAACAGCACGTGAACTGGTTTATGTGCATTGATGTTCTCTGAGCCACTTAAAAATAATGAAAATGTAATTTCCGTGGCCACCCATTTTTAAGTGATTGTGCCACATGTTTAAAGTGTCAGACTGACAGCCCTGGAGACCCGAGTCCTCTGTTTATCCACAGAACAGGAGCTACACAGGCAGCTGCAGCACAAACTTTCCTACCCTGCTTTGCCAATGTGCCTCTCTTGGAGGGACTACCTCAAGGGGAGAGAAGGCTGGTTCAAAAGGACACATGAATTATGGATCACGGGACTGAAACAAATTGCAGACTACCTGGAGTTTGAGATAGTCGTGGTTTTACTTGTGCATATAAAATCAAAAGAGAATAAAAGCCCCATGGGACACATTGAAAGATAGGGCTGGCGTTGTCCCCTGAACTTCTCCTGCACATTTGCTTCCTTGCCATCACATGAGTTAACCTCTTCTTCTAGATTGTTAGCCAACAGAATGCTGAGGAGGACTTTCATTCAATGGTTGCCCTTAAAAAAAGTCCATATTTTACTAACCATTACCGCACACTATGATATTTGAGCGACTGTAGTTCTTCTTCTAGTGCTTGCTCACGTCAATTCCATTCTGAAGGTGTGTGCGCCCACGTACAGGGTCACTGGAATTCTTTTCCCTTACCGGTATCCGTAAAGCTGGTTCTGGCGCCCTTTGAAGCCCGGCGCTCATGCCGTGGTATAAGAAGCACCTCTAGCTCTGTGCCCCCTCGGTTCCTTCTTTCCACCCATCACTGTTGCTGGAACTCTCTCTCTCTTGCTTGCTACTGCAAGTGTTCGGAGCTCTCTCTAGTAGTTAGTTTAGTTGCCTTTTGTTTCTGTTAAGTTAGTTTGTGTATAGTTAATAGTTGAGTGCTAGCCCCATTAGGGACCTTCCCTGGGAGTGGGGCATGCCCCGGTCCCTGGGCTTCAAACCGTGTTCTACCTGCAACGACCCCTTCCTGCTTAGTGACCCCCACGACAGTTGCTTAAAGTGCCTGGGGGAATCGCATAGGAAGGACAAGTGTGGGATTTGTAAGGATTCAGGCCGAGGACTAAAAAGGACAGAGAAATCTGCCTGAAAGCCCTGCTGACGGAGGCGGCACTAACACGAGCCTCGGAACTGCCCCCTTCCAACTCGGTGCCAAGCATGTCAGCTTTGGTGCAAAGTGCACTGCCGGCACCAGGGCCTTCTCGGTGCCGCTCTTCTTCTGCATCACCGAAGAAGCGGCAGAAGAAGCCGTGCTCTGACAGAGGTCGTTCCCCTGCACCAAAAAAGGATAGGAAAGCGGGGCCAGGCGCAGGTCCCATGTTGGGCCAGCCACCCCGCATTAGGGCAGCTGAAGTTGGGCTCTCCACTCAGGGCACTGAGCCATCCCCGACTCTGGGATACCAGTTTATGGTATCATCAATGCCTCATATACCGAGGTCTGAGCGCAGGGCTCCAGAGGGCATCAGAGCTGGCCCTATGTATGCTGCTAAGGGAAAAAAATTCCGGTAACCGTGCACGTGGACATGCACACACCCAGAATGGAATGGACATGAGCAATGCATCTCAAAGAACACCAATTACGAAGGTAAGTAACCGTCTTTTTTCCTTAGCAAAGCTAAAGAAATGCTGCAGTATCTCAGACACCACTGCGTGGCAACTGTGGACTTATATAATATGACCACTGTGGTAGAAGCTCAGCTATTTGTCTCTGCACAAATGGACTCACTCAACAGTCAAATGTCTGCAGCACACAGAGGGTGTGAGAGGAAATGTCTGCTTTAATTTTCAGTTCCCTTGGGAGGGGTGGGTGGATGGGTGTTTTATTTGCTGGTGATTGTCACAAATTTAATGTTGCTGTATTTAATATGTTAGAGCAACAGCCCTGTTTGTACTTCGCTGTTACACAAGATATAGCGGTGAGCAGAATTTGATGCACTGTATTAAGGGTAGCCAATGAATATTTATGATAGTCCCAGGGAGCCGGTAATAAAAAAGAAATCGGCGTGCTGCCACTATATCCAAATCTTTGATCTCTGTTTTATAATGGAACGGTTAGTTATGGTTAGGTATAGCCGTAATAATAGTTAAGCTTTTGTCAGTTTTACCTAAATCTCTTTAGTCTGAGATTTGTGACTCGGTAGTATATTGTCAGGAATCTAGTTTACATAGAAATCCTCAATTTATGGTATTATTTTGTTTGTTAAATAAAAAAAAAAATACACCTCTTTTTTAGATGTCGGGGTAGATTGTGCCCTTGTCTTACTCAGCCAAGCTGAAGAATAAGAGGAGCAAGGCCCCCGCTCCCCTCCATTTTATCCCCTTCTTTGCACATGCTCTGATATGGAGCACAACCCCGGCTCTCCAGGTATTCCCCTTGCAAGCAAATGGGTGGGATAGGGGCTAGGAGGTGGTGGAGCTCCTCCCTCAGGGTATATCTACATTGCGATTAGACCCCCACAGCTGGCCCACGCCACCTGGCTCAGGCTAAGGGGCTGTTTAATTGTGATGTGGACATTCGTGTTTGGGTTCAAGCCCAGGCTTTAGGACCCTGTGAAGGGTCCCAGGGCGCATTTGAAAGCCCGAGCCGGAGTGGTCTACAGAGCAATTAAATAGCCTCTTAGCTTGACCCCACCCCCATGAGCCCCAGTCAGCTGGCACAGGCCAGCCGCAACGTCTAATTGGGGTGTAGCCATATCCGCCCTGGGCAGAGTTATGCAGACAGACACCAGGGACAAGTGAGCACCACCTTATAAGTAGCTGCAGGAGCTCACTCAATACCCCAGCCTCCCTAAACAAGAGGGGAGAGGGGCTGTTCCTGGGCACAGGCACAAGCTGATCCTGAAGTCTGTCTAGGCACAACTGAGTGGAAAATGAAAAGTTGCTCTTTTCTGACTTGGTTGACGCTTATATAATTTCAAAGGGATGTGATTTCGCTAAATACATTTAGCACATGATTAGTCCATAACGTCGTCTCAACGATCCCCCCCTCCCACCCCCCCGCCCAGTTTCAAGAGAAAGTGTATACTGTATTGGACTTTGAAAAGCGGCTATTGTGCAAACACAGGAACAGCTTCTGATAAGGATTTTTCATCTGATGAGGATTTTACCCTGTATGTTTGGCCTTGGAGGAATGCCTGGATGATATTGCCAGCTGGATGTGTCAGAGCTGCTTTGTCTTCAGTCCCAGGAAAACAGAAGCCTTTGCAGATGGTGGTTCTCTCTTGTTTTCATGTCTCCCCTTACTCAGTATTGCCAGCCTCAAGCACTACAAAATCACAAATTAGGCCCCCAAAATTATGAGATCGGCTCAAAAATCATGAGATTTTAACAAAAATTAATCTATTTGGGGTTATTTTTATTTGCTTTCTGGGTTTTGAGCCTTTAGTGTTCATGTTTTCAAGCTTTCCTTTGCAAGTACAAGGGATAGAAACTTCCTGTTGTTTACTTAAATGAAAGTTGAGAATCTCATGTAATCACTTGACTCCAGGAGATGGAGCTTTAAGAAAAATGCCAAATTTCATGAGACTCATGATAAAATCATGTGGGTGACCACACTGCTTATTGAGGGGTAGGAGTTGTGGGGCCATTTTATCCTTGTCCTTTCTGTGAAAAGGCATTTGTTGGACAAGGTTTGAATGTGGTGTTTAACTTCTTTTGAATTGTGCAATTTGCACAGGTTTTGCCATGTTTATCTTGTGACAGCCTTTCACAAGCAACACACATCCTCGTGACAAGGCTTGATTACTGCAGGTTCTTCTTGTTAGGGCTTCACCATCGTTCGTGGCTTGTTCCAAATGCAGCAGTGCAGTTGCTCATTGCCTTGAACAATCATGAGCGTGTTCTGCTGACTTGCATGATTTGCACTGGAGGCCTTGGGAAAAGGGGGCTTGACTTCAAATTGGCATTGTTGTCAGGAAAGAGAATTTATGCTAGTTCCTGTGACCCAGAGGCAGTAGCAGAGTTGTCATTTGGGGTGAGGGCAAGGACTATGTTGCCCTGAAAATTGCCCTGACAGAATTCAGCAGAATGTTTGGTCTCCAAGGGGCTACTGAGGGCAATAGCAGCTCTCCTTCAGACTTCCTTTTTTTCTGCATTTTCTCTTTTCATTTTTACTCCTTTGCCCCCTCATGTGTGAGCTTTTTTGTGATTTTTTTTTTTTTTTTTTTTGGACACTTTAATTGGCATCAGTGGCTTTTTTCTGTCCGTTCCTCTTCCAGCCATTCCTGGGGTGGGCCTGTGAGAAATTGCAGCAAGTTTAGACACATTATCCTGAGTGTCTCAGTGGATTGAGATTATTCTCTTGCTCTTAAATGACCCCAGCGGAGAGGGAATGGAGTTCTAGGAGGCTGGGTAGGCGCAAAAAAGGGAAGAAGCATGATGGGAATGCCCTTTAGACTGCCTGCCAACCTCACACCAGTCTTCAAGAAGCGCAAGCATCAAATCTCAAACCCTTCTTCACCATCTCTCCTAGCAGGTACCCAGGTGTGTCACTAAAAGTGCTACATGCTAGATGTTTGTGGCTATAGGGAATCTCCCAAATCCCATGGGTGAAAGTCAGCACCTTTGAAAATCAGGCCACATGTTTCAGCCCCGGATTTAAATCCCTGCCTTTAGGTCACCTAAGTGTGAACATCTTAGCATTAAAACAGGGCTTAGAGGGGATCCTACAGCCTTGTGTGTGTCTTGTGCACTGGCATGAGTTTTACCCTCTTTGATTAGCCCTAAATATCTCAATATCTCAGTGCAGCAGGTTTTTTTGAATGGACTGGAAAACATCACTGAAGAATGGAGTGTGACGTTTCTGCTCAATTGATTATTTGAAGAATACTATGGTAGCGAAGTTAGTTTTGCTAGCCAACGTAGGTAATCACATTGATTCGTTGTTGGCAGAACAGCACGTTAGTTGTGATGTTGTGGTGAAATTTAACATAGGATTTGTACGGTGAGCTGTTCTCAGTTTCACACTCTTTATGAAATGTTTTCCTGGTTGTTGGAAACAATTTATCCTCAACCTTCCTATATTAATCTGAAATAATAATAACAATTAAATAAACGTTCTTTTTCAGAAAGCACTGTAAAAAGTGTCAATAGAGCAACTGCTACTGTCCATTCCTCCCTCCGAATACTTTAATGTTCTTGCAGTAAATAAAATGATATATGGGAAGAGCTGTCTCGCATCTCCAGTTTTCTTTTTTGGGTTTGGATTTTTGTCCTGGTGCCATATGAGCCAATGTCTGCATGAAAGAGCAAGAGTAACAAATCTAAGAGATTTCCTTGGATTCTGATGTGCTTTATCCAGAAACAAATAACGTGCAGTGCAGAAATCTAGGCAAAGC
The DNA here is from genome assembly GCF_026122565.2 of Emydura macquarii macquarii. Taxonomy (NCBI): domain Eukaryota; kingdom Metazoa; phylum Chordata; order Testudines; family Chelidae; genus Emydura; species Emydura macquarii. The sequence goes on along the minus strand of NW_027132342.1, from coordinate 7,736,973 downwards.
ATTGTCTACTTCTGCCTGTGTGTGTGTGCAAATACCTGCTGTTCCACACACCTAGAGGGGGTGGCATCCAGAAGAAGAAAATGCCTTCAGAACACGTGTTCCACACGTGGTCAAGATACAGTGCTTTATGGATTAGCGGTACGTGGATGCTTTGGCTAAGATTGCAGTCTCACCTGATGCATTGAGAAGTTATGTACAGGTGCTGATATCTAGGATCCTGACCTGGCACACAGTTATGCACATGTGTATCTTTATTCACATGACTTAAATGAGGCTATTCACATGAACGAAGTTGGTGTGTGTGTGTGTGTGTGTGTGTGGTTTTTTTTGTTTTTTGCAGGAGCTTAGCCTTACTCAGTATTAAGTACTAGCACATTGTATAGTATGCCAAAATACAAATCATCTACTTTTTAAAACACCAAGTCCCTATGGGATGTAATTTAATAATATATAAAAAACAATATTTTTTGAGACCGCTGTACCATTTAGTCCACTGCTAGGAATTCCCTTCACTTTTACAATTCCCATTGTCGTTACCATTTTCCCAAGCTTCCCCTCTGTTTCCCTTTTCTCTTTGTTTTGATCTGATTTTGTGACTGAAGAAAGACTGTTTGAAAATAGGAAAGCAAGTGTTCAAGGGATAATGTTGTGTTTTGAGCCAGCCAACAGGTTCTGGCTTCAGTGTAGGTTAGTTCAGTACTTTGAGCACTATAAGTCAATTTTCCATCTGAGCGCTATGTAGTGGGGTTTTTCGGTTGGGGCAGCCGGAGCACGGCCCTTCTCAAAACTACAAGGGAATAAAATTGGAGTAAATGAAATGTGCTTTCTTCAAAACCCTGTGTGTCCTTCAAAATTGTTATTTGAACATTGCAGCTTCTTCTAATGAAGTGGGAACTGCTTTATTGCCCTCGACTACAGATTGCACATTTTCATTTCCAGTAGGGGGCTCTAAAGTAGCAGCAGGAAGAGGAAGATGAAAACTATTAGCCTGGTAGCCACAGCAGTGCCCAGAGACACTTTTTCAAAAGTATCTTTAATAGACAAGCGCAAGTTGTGGTGTCCCACCTAAGATTTTGACCTAAAGCTCCCCTGTGAATCAAAACGTTCTATTGGTGAGTATAGCTTCATGGTTTCTAAGGCTAGAAGGGATCACTGTGATCATCCAGCCCGACCTCTTGCTTAAGACAGGCTAAAGAACTTCCCTGGAATAATTCCTGTTTGAACTAGAGCATACATTTTAGAAAAACATCCAGTCTTCATTTGAAAATTGCTAGTGATGGAGAATTGTAAATTGCTCCAATCTTGCCATTACCTGTTTCTGACTCCATAAAAATATGGGCTTAAACCCAGCTAGTATTTCTTTATTTTTTTGGCCACAATGAGGTAGACAGTTGGTTATCTGCTTGGGGAAGGGCTGGTGGAAATCTCCATCCCTTTTCTCCCTCCCCTCTCACCCCATGCTTTCACTAGCCACTTACTTTGAGGGGAAGTTCCCTTTGGAACTTGTCAGTGCAGTACATTAAACAGGCAGAGAGGACACTGTTGAGACACAGGAGAAATTTCCTGCCTTGGTTTCCCCTCCACAGAGCTAAATGAACTTCCTCCATGCTACGGTCCGGAAATGGAACCTGAGCTTCCCACCTGAGCATTGCAGAAACAAGAGGACAGCTGGCGAGGCCCCCTCTTTTCCTATTTAAATCAAGCATACAGTATGCCCCTGGACTTTGTGAATCAAAGATTCTACTATTTTTTCAATGAAAGCCTAAATAAGTATGGATTTCGAATTAATTCGGCTTTGAGTTATCTACATAAATTCTTCCAAACTTGGGTCCTATTGGAAAAAGCAGCGGTTCTCCCCCACCCGCCCCATTCCACCCCGGCCCCCGAAATGCTGATATTTATGAAAAGACTCACTTCTTCTCTGGTGGCATGGACTTCAAAGATCCTGACTGCTAAATTGCCTTAACTTGAGCTGAAGTGTCCATTCTCCTGGAAGAAGAATTTAGGATGATATTGGCTCCAAAGACCTGCAGCTGCAGGTAGTTAAAATGACCCAATAGGAAACACACACCATCCTCCCCCTTCCTTTTTGTAGAAGTGTTATCAGGGAGGGTAGGATGACTAACTGTTTCTGATTTGTTAGATGGCATGCAGTGTGAAATGTGTGCAGTTTATGGGGGGGCTCATTAACTACTCACATTGCTCGATCTTTGTCAGACGCAGTTTATATTTGAGGGCAGATCTGCAGCTGGTGAAAAATCAGGGTAATTCTGTTGATTTAGGTGGATCTAGCTTTTAATTTTCACGGGGGAAGGTGTGTGCAGCATCATTTCATATTTAAAAAAAAAAAAAATTAAGCAGCAAATATTAGCATCCGGTCTGGATGGTGAAAATCCCTCAAGGTAAATGTTCCCTGTGTTGTGTGGGTGCGTGAAGGGGAAGAGAGCTCTCACCCTCCTTCCAATGCAGTCGGCTGCTAATTTGGATTACAACCTGGCCTTCTCTTGAGCAATAAACTGGGAGAGCAGCTATCCTGCCCACTGGTGCTCCACAGCTCCAATGGGGTGTCATCTGCTGGGTCAGGGTCTTGCCCAGGTTGCCAGATTGCTGCACAGATGCAGTGGCAGGCACTAAATGCATGAGGAGTGTGCATGCTGCTTCTTTCTGGAGCAGCAGTAAACTGTGCTGCGCAGTGCATTCCCCATAGATCCTTGCCATCAGCGCGTGGCTCAGAGACCCTGCATGAGGCCAGCTGTGTGCTGCTGTCCCCTGCAGTGGTCTGGCAAGTAAGGGTTTTGCCCTTAATGTTATATATCTCTTAGCCTGCTGTAATCTTCTTTGCCTTGTGAGTGATTTCATGAACTGTTTTGACTAGTACAGAAAAAACGTCGCATTCCCATTTGCTGCGGCAAAGGTCCTAAAACATGTGACTGTGCATGTGAACACTGTGTGCAGATTGAAGCTGTAGAGCATGATTGGAGGAGACACTGACTGCCAAGTCGATGAGGCGACTGAGAGTGCAGTCCTTCTCAGCCAACAACAGCATGTGATTATGTAACGCCTGCAGTGTCTGGCACTGTTCTCCATTGGAGACACATCACATGTTGTGCAATGCTCTTGGCCCTGAAATTCAATTAGAACGAACGTGAGTCTGCATGAGAGAAGCTTTTACTGTTATACGCTAGAAAGCAAATGGGTTGATTAGCTGCACATGAATTGATAAATTGATGTTAGAATTCCAGCAAGCATATTTGCATTGCATATACATCATCATGCCACCAAGAGCTGAAATTAAGCATTATGTAATCTTCCTGAACAACAACAGCAACAACAAAAGGAAATAAACAATCTCCCTGCATCCGATAGATTGGAGAATAAAACGTTTTGTTACAGACACTTACTCAAAGTACTTGGGTCCTCATACATTATGCCACTGCATTTAAGAAGCAGTTCAACAGTCTGGGAAACTGATTCTGTACTGTGTTGCGTGGCTGATTGATGGTTTGCTAGTTGTGTTGACAGTTTTGGCAAGGGATACTGGTCTGCAGACACTAAAGTTTGTGAATGCAGGTGGCCTATTAGTACTTTTGATAAATTATTTTATATAAGAGAGGCTCCTTGGTGGCTTTTCGGAGTGCTGTCCACCTGAAATTGCAAACACTTTTGCCAAAAAACTTCTTACCTTCTAGCCGGGGACATTAAAGAGAAAATGTACTGTGACTGCCGAGAAAATGAAAGTAACCAGAGCAAGTGAAAATAAAAGTTATTTTATTAACGAGCAGTTGAAGAACAAATTGACGTGACCAAGCTGATGGCACAGGCGGTGATTCCCCACACCCCATTCTCTTCTTTCAAATAAACTTTGAAAAGTTCAGCATTTAGCCCCCAAGGGAATCTGATGTTTGTCATCTGCCCTTGGAAGGAGTAATATAGTTGCTGGGGAGCTGAGAAGAAACTGAAGGATTTGAAATGTTAAGGAATGTGAAATCTCTTCTGCCTTTCAAGGGCCACAGTTTATGTGCAGCCAGTTTGCATGGCAGCCAAAGCACACTTTTTGAGCATAAGAAGAAAATTGTTCTTGTCCCCTTTGTAAAAATTTTATGTTTGATGGGGTAGGCTTTTGTGTGCTGATCTTGCATTTGGGAAATTTTCGATAGGATAATTCCTTAATGTATTCTGTTATTTGAACCCCACCTCCCCAATGGGTTGTATTTACACATAACAGTCATGGGAGTCATTTTGTATTAACTGGCAATCACTAATCATGGTATTTGTGATGTTTCATGAGGATTTCTCTCAGTAACTTCTTTTTCTGTTCATTTCTACATAAGCAGTTAACATGCTGAGGTTTTCATATGAATAGCATTGTAACTGTATACTTACTTACATAAGCCTGGCTTGCAAAAGCTGAGACGAGATCTCTGGCTTTATCTTTCTCTGGTTTCCTAAAAGTAAGTATAAAATATATTTTTATGGATGACCTAGCACTGTTTTTTAAAAAAAAACACCCGAGAAAGAAGCATATTGCGGCTACCTAAGGATAAATTTATAGAAGTCAGAATAAAATAATGTCAATTACAGTTCAACAAATGTCATACACTTGCTAGCCAGCAAGTCTTAAATTTAACGCTAGATTGTATAACTGTGTTTGCCACCGAGTTGATTTAATGAGTTGGTGATGCAGTCAGTGACTGCTCGTTATCAGAGAATTTAACTTGCTGCAGCAACTCAGAAAATAAATGACTGTAGTTCAGATTGGACTATATCATAACTGAGTTCTGATCTTTCTCTGTGTGTGTTTTTGGGTGGAGCGGAGTTACCTTCATTGTAAATTAGGCTGAACTCTTATGCTCTCTGGGCACTATTTGGAATTCTTTTGCCAAGCACCATTAATATTTACATTAAGGAGGAAGATTTGGGTGAGCTGGCTTGGTGGCCCAAATACCTTGCTATTTGCCATGCTATCAGTGGTTTAGGAGCAGAGGCAGCATCCAAATAGATTGTCAATCTCAGAGATTTTGACAGCTGGAGATAAAAAAGGTGCATCTTCTCAGAACAAATCCTCACTGCTTTAACAGTGTATATGTTATTAGTAAGACTCCAGTTATTATAGAATATAGATTTATATATACAGTATAATGTTATATGCTGAAATTTGGCCAGTTGCATTGCATAATATATAGTATTCAGGAATATTAATGGCACTGCATATAGCAAAGATAATTATAGCAATTTAGAAAGCTTTGTGATGTAGCAGGGGGGAGGTTAGACAAGGAGCCTGGGAGTCAAGATTCTTGAATTCTACTTCCAGCTCTGCAGCCACTGACTCATTATGTGACTTTGGACAAGTCACATGGTAACTTCTGTACATTCAAGTTACCATATGTAAAATGGGCATAAAAATACTTACTACTTTATCTTGTGGGTGTTAATTAGTTGGTTTGTGAAGTGCCCTCAAAACCCTTAGATTAAAAGATTCTTCAAAAGTGCATTGCATTAATAATAATAATTGTGAAGTTTATTCTTTTATTATTAATATTAAGTAATCTTTAGGGGAAGCCAAAAAATCACTTGCAAGAAAAACTACAAAAATTGCAAGATATTTATATACCATTTTAGTACTCATGTTCTTTATAGTATGTCATTAAAATGTAGGTAGAATTGAGTTGCCTTGGAAGAGAGTCCATTTCCCCCCCTCCTCCACCCTTGAGCAGAATCTGGCTCTAAATGTTAGTGCTTTGGTGCCATTGCAGGATTTTAACACACTGCAGGGACACACGGATGTAAGTAATGAATCTTTAAAAATGTGCACTGAGTTTTGGGAATGTGCACCCTGTTTAAAAAATTGCCAACCTATGGAGACTTTAAAAATAGCCCAAGTCCACCAGGAATTCAATTAGAGATGCCTGCCAGCTGCTTCCTCTGCCTGGGACCGACTTATTTCTAGCTGCTCTGTTCCTCTGGATGTTCCATGCAACGAACAGTCACTGTGACATGACTGATGAACAGACGCACAGATTGGAGAGAGTGGTGCTCGGATTGGCCCCCTTCCCCCACCTGCTGCTTGGGTTATACTTTCAGAGTCACGATTTGGGCTGTGTGATTGTTGTGCAATGTGGATGCTGGCTGAGCAGCTACTGCTGGGACTAGCGCTTTATTCGCATGCTCTGTGCAGTGACTTTTTGAAAAGCTCTTTATTTAGACCCTCTAGCATTGCATCTTACAAAAAACACAATAGGAATCCCAGCTCCTTGGGTCTGTATCCTGGCTGAATCCATGGACAGCACACTACTATCCCCTTTTGCTAAAACATTTCAGTGCAAACCCCTTGCCAAACTACAGGCTACTTTCCCCATAAAGGACATGCAGATTTTAGTGTATTTGGCTATAAATACATAGGTTGGGCTTCCTTAATAGAGCCTGTACAACTAAGGCATTGCTTCACAAATAGTGGTGTAGCTTCAGAAAAATCTGTGCCTACTTACTAAATTACACGTACTGCCTTTTGTTGTCAGTATCCTCCTTTCTTTGTGTTATACTGCAGCTGGCTGCAGATGTGAAATTGCTGGTTAGATGATTCAGCTGTCCAGTTCCAGGGAAATTTTTACCAGTAATGGCATTTGGATGCAATCCTTGTATATCCTTGTGTCTTACCCCAGATAATGTGTGTGTGGCAATGGTGGGGGTTTGGATCCAGTCTGACTACAGGTTTCACTGGTTCTGCACTGTTGCCTTCTTGGGTGTCCTTTTACTTTGTGATTGAGAAGAATTTTCTATAGTAAAAATTCTTATTGTCGGGGGGGGAGGAATAATTCCATGTATTATGGACCGGGACGTAGGTGGTCTGGGATAGTAGTCAGAGCAGGAGTCTGGTCTACTGGGCAGGGCAGGTATCCAGACTGGGGAACGAAGCCAATGGTCAGCACCAGAGTCAACTGCCAATTACCAGAGCCAGGGTCAAGTCAGAGTCCAGAATTAAAGCTGAGAGTCTTTTGTAATATTGAGATACCTGAAGTTGAAATTGCAGTTGCAGGCGGGGCCTATGAGGTGGCGGGAGAGTTGATTTTTGTTGTTTGTTTGTTTTAATTAAGATGCCAAAATGCCCGAAGTAGTTCAGTCCTCTCAGCTCTCCCGGCTGCGCCCTCTCCATCTACCGCCAGCTTGCCTCTTGCTGCTCGGTAGGTCCCGACTGGGTAATCACTCTTGATCAGCTAAGAGCACATCTGCTCCCTCTCTCTTTCCTTGGTAGCTAAACTCCCCCCTTCTGCTTTTCCTTGGGAAGGTGATGGTGATGAGGAAGATGATGGCTAATATTTCAGGTTGTTTTACGAGGGATGGTGTGAGTACAGGAATGTGCAGATGTAGTATCTCTAGCTACCTTACCGAGTTGGGGTGTTTGTGACTACGCTAAATGTATTTATAAATTATTTGTAAATATGGAAGAGTTCCTATAGTGTGAGTGTGGCATCTCTGCACATCGGGGTTCCCAACTATATAATAATTTGAATAATACTGGGCTTGATCTTGGGACAACCCTCAATGTGGTAACTGGGAATTCTTAAGTAATCAATATATGTAATCCATAGGTCAGGCTACAGGTCAGAGCTGTGGTCAGATACCAAATGACAGAGCCAAGGGTCAAGCCAGAGCCGGAGTCAGGGTCAGAAGTTAGAGGCTGGGGTTGGAGCCAGGACTGGTAACTGATGGTGAGGTGTAAGGGCAGGAACTGAAGGAGATCAAGGATCAATCACAGAGCAGGGGCACGGTGGGAACAGGAGCAAAGTCGGGGGTGAAGCAGGAGCCAGGAGCGGAGCAGGAATAGGATTGGGTGTAGGAGGCAGGTACAAGCAGGGTCTGATGCAGCCACAACAGGAAATCACCTTGTTGCTTGAAGAAACTTCCTGTGCCCCCTTCTGGCTTAAATAACATGGTTGGAGCCAGGCGATCCTCCAGTCAGAGCTCCTCTCAGGTGTACCTTGGCAGAGGCAATAGTTCTACTGGCTCCTCGGCCCACCAAGTTTCAGCAGACAGTGAGTGGAGGCCAGGATGCAGCAGCTGGCTGGGAACTCCCAGGGCTGGGTTCAAGACCTGTGAAATCACACCATGGTACAGAGTGACAACCCTGCAGTGGCATAGTCCCAGCACTTCATGCATTTGTTTTTGAATCACATAGTCACAGCATCTTTGTATTTTCTAAGTCTATTCTATTAATAGACATGGTTACCAATTCAGGGACAGATATTGCCATCCTTATAATGAGTAGTACTCTATTCCATGAGTGGTCCCATGGATTTCAGTGTGACTACTAATGGAGTAAAATTACTCAGAACCTGAGAGCAGAATCGGGCTGCCAGAGAGCAGAAGATAGAACATAATTTGACTGCAGATTTCAGTGTTTTTTTTTTTTTAATTTTGATGCAGAAAGCCACACTTAGGTTAGTTCACTAAAGACCTGATTCAAAGCATGTTGAAGTCAACTCCTATTGACCTCATTGGGATTTGGATCAGGCCTTTAGTCTCTAATGACGTAAACACATATTTGTTCTTAAAATATGGGATTATTTTATTTTCCTTACAAATTTAAATTAGGATAAACATGCAGTTTCCAACTTTGTCCTTCAAAAAAAAAAAAAAATCTCAGTAGTTAGCTAATAAGTAAAGTAAAGCCAGTGTTTGAGAAGTGTAACTGCAGATAGCAAGTCACTGGAGCTGACAGGTTTCAAAGAGTTGTAGCTGGTTATATAAGACACTAGAGTTTATTTGATGTGATGCTATTTCCAGATGGAGCTGGGATTGCATGTGCTAGTGCTGCATGCTGCCAGACAAAAATCACAATTTACCCTCAAAATAATTATCACCTACAGCAAGTCTAGAAGCTTATGAATAAAAAGGAGTGGGATTCTTTATCTAAGAAAACATCAACTAGTGATCTGTTCCCATAGCTAATTGTTTTAGCACATCTACACTTCTCAGGAAACCAGTTCAGCTCTAAAAAAAACAGTCGAGCAAAGTATGGAAGGATTCCATGATTTCTGATTACATTTGACTTTTGGAAAGCTCTTCCAAAATGAAATGAATGCATGTTATTTGAATATGCAATACTCTAGATACACATATATGCAGTTAATTGAATTGATTATGTTGAACTGATGTGCTTGTATCTGAATATTAAACCTCGGTGTTTACTACTTAGTTTATATGCAGCAACTCTGCAAACACTTTCTTGGCTGCATGCTGTGTATTACCAGAGATGATTGACCAACACAGTTTTGTGCAGGTAGATTTTAGAATATTGTTGAAAAACATATTAATTAGTAATGTAAATGCAGACTTGTGTTAACCAAATTTAAACCATGTGGGCTACCCAGCAGACCATGAGCTCTGAGCACCTTGTACTATCACAATACTCTCTGGGTGGACTTTCTGTTACCTGATGACTTACATCAGCTTAAACCAGGGCTGAATGTGGCAGTGTGTGTGTAATTTAATACTAAGTGCAATGGCTCTCTTTTTCAAGTGATTTCCTGTAAATATTAATGGTTGGCAAAAGAGGAGACAAATGACTTCTCTGGCTGATGTTGCATGTTTGAACCAGGATCAAATCGTTCCCTTACGCAGCCCATTAACTGAGGTAAGACTTGGCTTTTCAGAGCACCCACCTGCTAACTGGAATGATATTTTAAAGAGAAAATTAGAGCTGAGTGAATAACTGATTTTTTTTCGGTTCAATGGACGAAGCAAAAAATCTGAACAAAAATTCATTTCAGTTCAACTCAAAACGGGTTTTATTTTTTCTGGCTGAAATAAAAAATCAAAACCAAACAAGCAAAAATTAATTTGGGGTCAAACAATCAACCTGAAATCAATTTTTTTTCCCATGTATTTTATACCTTCACACCGTTTTTTAAAAACAAACAAACAAGCTAGATTTCCAATAAACCATTGTTTGGAAATAGAACATGTCAACTTTTTTTCAAAAAAGTTTTTTTTCACAGCTTGAAACTATTCACCTTCTTGTGACCTGAATTCGCAAATAGTTTGTCAACCTGAAAATGTATTTTTCAGTGAATAAACTATTTCTTCTTTGAGTAGATGCAGCCATGTATTCCACTTACGGGTGTGTGTGCCTAGCATGCTGGAGCCAGAGAATTTTGCATAGCAGTACCTGTAAAGGGATTGTATTCACACCTTTATGGTCATAGCTCCTCCCCTGGCTATATGAGGCAGCGCCCCCCTGGCCCCTCTCAGCTCCTTCTTACTGCCCATGGCTGGAGTCAGAGCTCTGTAGGGTTTTTACCTCACAATCCCTCTAGTTTTAGTGATTTTCTAGTTGTATATAATTAGTTAGTACCCTTATACAGTGTTAATTAAATTTAGTGTTCATTAACTGTATTTTAAACCCTCACCAGGGTTTAAACATTGTCCGTTGTGTGGGGGATTGATCCTCAACAGCTATCTCCACACGCAGTGCTTGCTGTGCCTAGGCGAAGCCCACATCAAGGAGCGGTGTTCAATTTGCAGATCGTTCACCAAATGGAGTACTCAAGTGGTGAGGGAACTTTTTCTGAAGCGACACCTGCTCAAACAGGCTATGTGGCCTCCTTTGGCACTGAGGCCCTCGTCAGATTGGAGGTTGCCCTCTAATTCTGAGAATGCTGCTGCTTGGCGTCCTGGAACTGCCACTTCTCTGAAGAGATGGAGCTGTCATTCCCTGTCAAGTATGCCAAGGAAAAGGTTGCATAAGACAAACCAAGGGTGCTCCAGGTCCCATGGGGACTCATCTCCTTCCTCCAGATGGAGCATGGCTCGACATGGGGTGAATGCTGGTGCACAAGATGGAACAGGTCCAGTCAACCATTTCCTGGTACCACATAAGAAGGTCAGAGACCCCATACCATTGAGTTCGGTTCTGATCCCGAGATATCTGTTGAGTCCGGTACTGCTGAGTGCGATGTCAGCACCAGTTGTTTCTGTGCCGGGGATATCAGATGGCAACACCCTTGGTTCAGGACTTTGCCAAAGCTGTGCCTTTTATAGCCCTGTTGGCTGGGTAGGCCGCTGAACCTGAGAGTCTGTCGGCAACATATCCCTTTTACAGTCAATGGAAGTGGGGCCAATGCCAGGCTCAGCACAAGGGACCTTCCCAGCACCAGAAATGTGCGCCGCATCCCTGTGACTGGAATCACCGACGTTACCATGGCGGCACTCACCGCCCTCCACCTCAGTGCCGTGAGTTTTTCACTACCGCTGCTGATTTTGGGATCCACACTACTCCTGGCACCAGAAACAACAGAGTCATACTCAGTGCTGCCGGTACTGTTTCCACCGTCAGCACCTGCTCCCTCACCATTCTGAGTTATGGATGAATTGGATTGGTTGCTTGCACCTGCAGGGCTGGCTCCACCTCTTTCCTCTTAAGCCCAGGACTCTTTGGTGTCAGGGTCGGGACTTTCCTCCTCTTGCTCTCCATTGCCTGATCTGCCTTGAGGGCCTTTCATGAAGCACTGTGTGTACCAGGATTGGCGCTTGACTTGCCGTTGGGACGGGGCCTCTGGCTCAGCATCTACAGGCCTCCGATGCCCTATTCATATCAGTGGCATCCATTGAATCTGTGGGATGCTCCTTGGTCAAGAGGTCCCATTCCCTGTCTTGCTTGAAGGTGAGATCACTGACTAGTTCTGAAGTGGTGACTGTTCATCGGCCACAGGCCCAGGCACCAGTGAGCCCTTCCGCTCACAGAGCTGCCAGAGTCAATCTCGTCCAGGCCCATCAGTCCTAGAGTAGGATCTGGCTCTGGCACAGTTAATTGCTTCATCTTTATCCCTGGATACCTGCTTCCCTAGGTATCCAAGTGACATTCCTGAAGGAGAACACTCACAAGTTAGTGGATATCCTGCAGCCTTCGGCCTCCTCACTATTAATGATGCACTCTTTAAGCCCGCTACAGTCCTCTGGAGGATGTTGGCTTCAGAACCGCCTGCAACAAAGCACATGGAGAAGCATGACTTCTTTCTGATGCAGGAATTTGAAGGTTTTTATTCTCATCTGGCCCCAAATTCCCTGGTCGTCACTGCAGTGAACAATAGAGCTTGGCAGGACAGGTTTAAATCCACTCCCAAGGATAAGGACGCTAAACAAATGGACCTGATGAGAAGGAAGCTTTGCACCTCCTCTTCCTTGCAGATGTGACTTGATAACCAGCAGGCATTGCTGTCCAAGTATGATTTTCGTGAATTGGATTGCTACGTCTAAGTTTGCAGATCAGCTGCCTGCGTCTTGAGAGAGGGATTTCAGGCATTTGTCACTGAACATGGCTTGGTGGCTAAGACTTCGTTGCAGTCTGCATTGGACATTGCAGATACTTCAGCCAGAATGATGCTCTTGGCAGTGACCATGAGAAGGGGCCTCCTGGTTGCAGAATTCAGGCATTGCTCCTGACCTGCAGCAGGCCATAGAGGATTTGCCCTTTGATGGCCAGGTGCTGTTTTCAGACAAGATTCTGCACTTCTTCAAGAACTATAGGGCTACCCTATGGTTCTTGAGGATGTACACACTGGCAGTGCAGTGGCACCGCTACAGCAGTCGTCAGCAGCAGCAATATAATTGGCAGGGCATGTTTGGGCAGACTTTCCTTCCCCCAAAACGGCAGGATGACCCCAAAAAGAGGCATGGATTCCATAGGAGGAAGTAGTCAGGTCTGAGGTTCAGCCTTCCCCTCCCTTGGTGCCCTCCAAGTGCCCATTTTGACTCCTTGGTCCAGGGCAATGTTCCAGTCAGCTGTCCTTTATCCCCATCCCCTCTGTTTGGGGACAGACTGGCCCACTTTCAAAGTGCTTGGGGCTTGATCACTACTGACAGCTGGATCCTAAGCACCCTTAGATCAGACTATGCTATCCAGTTCCTCTCCATCGCTCCTTCTCACCCTCCCTCCCCATCCATCTTCCGATTCCCCTCTCATGAGATACTGCTCCTTGAGCCTGTTCGCACTTTACTGGCTTTGGGAGCGGTGGAGGAGGTTCCACCGGAACACCGGGGTCACGGCGTCTATTCCTGGTACTTTCTGGTGCCCAGATCTAAGGGAAGAATGGGACTCGTTCTTGACCTTCATGGCCTCAACAAATATATCAGGTACATGAGGTTCCGAAGGGTCGTTCTATCGACTATCCTCTACGCATTGTCTCAAGACAATCGGTTTGCTGCTTTGGACCTTCAAGTTGCCTAATTCCATGTGGTGATTTTGCTGGGCCAGAGAAAATTCCTTCAATTCGTTGTAGTGGAACATCATTTTCAGTACATGGTGCTTCCATTTGCCCTCTCTTCTGCCCCCTGGGTTTTTACCAAGTGCATGGTTGTCATGACGGTGTATCTCAGGAAAAAAGGAATCCACACCTTCCCATATATGGATGATGGTTTACTGAGGGGCGGGTCTAGAGAAAAAGTTCTTGCTCATGTCAACACTACATTGCTCTTGCTCAATTCATCCTAAATACCAGGAAGTCAACTTTGGCTCCCACTCAGAAAATTGAGTTCATTGGAGCACTAATAGATTCTATGAGTTCGAGTGTTTCTGCCAGCCAACTGTTTTCAGGTGATTTGCCATGTTTGCCACAATCCGCAGTCTCAGCCTTCTGAGACCTGTCAGATGTGCCTGAGTCTTTGGAACCGCATGTCTGCTTGCACACAGGTGGTCCAGTTTGCAAGGTTGCACCTTTGCCCCCTCCAAATATGGCTCAGAACGGTTTACTGTCAGACTTTTCATCCCCCTAACAGATTGGTTTGTCTTCCTCAACTGGTCCTGGACTCCTTGCAGTGGTGGATGCATCCAGAGAACGTTTTCCAGGGCATTCCCTTTGTCTGGGGGGAGGAGTCCTCATATCAGTGTGCTGGAGCTTTGGACTATCTATATGTCATGCTTTTCTGGACTGTATCAAGGGCTCACTGGTTCACATACTTATTGGCAATACCACCGTGATGGAAGGTGTGGTCACTTTTGTGCTACTGCCATGTAAATTTGTTTGAGAAGAACTGGAAACTGAAGTTTGCATATCAGCCAGCATATGTCAGTACAGTACTGTCTGGGTATATCAATCCACCTAAAAATATACTCTTTTCTGCTCATTCTTGGTAAATGCGGCATATGGTGGAACACAGGAATTACCAGACTGGCTCAGACCCAAGGTCCAACTAGTCCAGTATCTTGTCTCTGACAGTGGCCAGCACCAACTGCTTTAGAGAAAGCTGTAAGCACCCAGCAGTCGGTAGACATGGGAAAACCTGTCCCCAAGGAAAGTGGGTTTTTTTGTTTTTCCCCTCCCTTACTCCTTGATGGAAGCATTATTTAAACTTTGGCTGCATCTCCCTCTGCCTGTGCTGGATTGGCCAAATTCTGTAGTCCTCACTTAAGCAAAACTGTAAGTTAAGTAGGACACGTGAGTTATATTTTGAGAGGGCTACACACCTTCAACTCCCCAGGAGCTAAGAGTACTTGCACCTCTGAGGAATATGCCTAAAATAAGGCCTGCAAGAGCTGACAATTTTCTCATAAATCTGCTTTTGTATTTTGCCTACAGTATGAAATTCTTATTCACATGTCAGAAAACAACTCACAGTAGTTATCTCTAAATTCATCATTCGTTTTGCAATGTTTTTTAGGAGACTAGTACTCTAATGCTGTGAAGTTGTTTATAATATTTAGCTTACACAGCTCAACTAATGAGGTATCCATGGTTACTGTCTAGCCTATATGTGGTACTCTAGTCTGCCTTCCCACACAGGTCAGGGCACACATTCCCGGATGCTGACTCAATTTATTGTGCCTTAAACATCAGGCAATTTCAGCGAGGAACTGGCTCCAAATAAACACATACAATTTCATATTTAATTAGCACCTTGAGCCTCTGCATTTTGCTAGCAACTGTAACATGTGAAGCCTATGCCATTGTAAATACATCTGTTGCCCAGACCCATGCAAATTAAACACAAAACTGTGTTGCAAATATTAATAAGGGTTTTGCCGCAAGGAAATTCAAACGTAAAGCTGCTGTTGTGCCATTAAAGAACCTCATGGCCATTCTGAAGTGAACTTTAAAACAACAGCACACATTCCAGGCCAGATCTTGTGAGGGGTTGTTGATTGTACCCATTTATAATGGACTTCGCTGAGAGTTGAAGATGCTCAGCTCCATCAGTATCAGATCCTACAGTATTGCCTACATATCTGTTCTGTATTTCCTTCACCAGTCATTGTTGATTGGCAAGATATGTGTGTCAGTGAAACTCTGTACCCATTCTGATCAGTGTGAGACTTTTGCCTGGCGTTAGCAGTGCTCATCTGTGGTATCCAGGGCTGCCAAGATGCCTGCATAAAATCGGAATGCCACATTTGGGACTTTCCTACATTGCTAATCCTCTCTAATCACCAGCCAGTCCCCTAGCCCTCCACCCCATCTTTTGAATCTACTCCGGGCTGCTTTCTCAGTCCAGGAGTCTCACGTCCTCATTTCTGAAATATACATCAGAATGGGGAGTTGAGTGCTCAGAGGGGGATGTTCCATGCTCACTTTGAAATACAAACACTCCTCTAACTGGAGCTCAGCTCCCCTCCAACTGTGTCAGACAGGGTGTAGGGATTGGTGATGACTGGATTTACTGAGAGAGGAGTCAGTCGTCAGGTTGCAGGTGTGGGGTACACCTGCATGAGTACAACTGGAGGGAGGTGAAGAACAGCAGAAGATGGCTAGGGTCAGAAGGGGCAAGGAAAATAATTTGGAGGAAAACAAAGCAGGAGAAACCCAATCCAAATCTCCATCCCGTCTTGTACAATATCCCTCCTTCACCTCCTTATAAATCTGTCTGTCGTCTCGTCTGCCTGGAATGTGGCGGTTCTGGATAGAACAGCAAGAATGTTAATACTTACGTGTATAGCCCCTTTACAGCAGGAGAAGGACATTAAGTATGTAGGCGAAAGCGTCTGTATAAGTAACATTCAACCTTTGGCAGTCAAAAAGCCCACTTCATTATCAAATGGACTCATGGAGAGACAGGAAAGAGTTTAATATGCTTAAGAAACAAATGTGCATAACAAAGTCATTACACAGTTGTAATTAATCAAAATAACTAAATAAAGGTAACTGTCTGGACAGTTTATTTAGGGCTGAATAAGACACTAGTATTGAGAAGGTTGATGCGGTGGCTGTCACTGCTATTCAAGGACATTCTTCAATGGGTTTTGGTGTCAGAGGGGACTATGTATTTTGGACTTATTTGTACCAGAAGAAAGAGATCAACTGTAGTAGTTGGAAGAAAACAGAGAAATGTAATGTCTGACAAGCTTGGAGAGTTACCTGTCAGAGAAGTTGTGTGGGTATCTGGGTACTTTGTTCTTCTTCGAGTGCTTGTTCATGTCCATTCCCAAATTAGGTGTGTGTGCGCCACATGCACCGGGGCTGGACAACTTTTTCTCCTAGTGGTACCTGTAGAAGCGGACTCTAGCACCCGCTGGAGGGGTGCACACATGCGCATATAGGCGTCTGGTTCCAGAAGAGGAACATCGGTACCGCAGTCCTCCATCCCTCAAAGTTCGGTGCTGACCTTGGACATGGAGACTGACTGTGAGGGTTCACATGCCTCGAGCCCAGGGGAATCCTCCCCTCCCAGAGCAGAGGCCCCTCCCCCATTTCAGCTACTGGCTTCCTCTTCGTCATCACCGGATGAGGCAGTCATGGGCCCTTCATCAGTGGTACAGCTAGATGACTTTAAAGAGCACCAGGATCTGCTGAAAAGGGTCTCTTCCAACCTGGGCCTTAAAATAGAGTTGTTGAATGAGCCAATGGATGAGCTCTTTGGGATGCTGGCCTTGGCGGCTCCCACTTGCGTGGCCCTCATAGTCCATGAAGGGGTGGTTAAATTACCCAAGGTGCTGTGGCAAACCCCAGCCTCCCTGCCTCCCACATCGAAAAGGGCAGAGAGGAAATACTATGCTCTGGCAAAGGTGTTCGAATACCTCTACACCCACCCCGTGCTGTGTTCCCTGGTGGTCACCACTGCTAATGAGAGGGACAGATGGGGAAAGTGAGCTTGACCCCCAAGAATAAAGAGGCAAAAAGACTGGACTTGTTTGGTCGGAAAATTTATTCCACGGCTAGCCTACAGCTACAGTAGGCAAATCAACAGGTGCTGCTGGGAAGATATAATTTCAAAATCTGGCAGTCGCTAGAAAAGTTTGCGGACTCTTTGTTCCCCTCCTCTAAACAGGAGTTTGAGGCCATTGTGGAAGAGAGGAGAGCAGTAGCTAGGGCATCTCTGCAGGAGGCTTCCGATGCAGTGGACTAGGCAGCCAGTTCAATGGCCTTGGCAGTGTCAATGAGATGAGTATCATGGCTGCAGTCCTCAGGTCTCCCATCAGAGGTCTAGCAGTCAATACAGGACCTCCCTTTCGACAGCACGGCCCTCTTTGCTGAGCAGACGGACTCCAGACTGCATGGCATGAAAGAGTTGAGGGCAACACTGAAATCCCTCGGCCTATATACCCCGTCTTCCTCTCGGAGGCACTTCAAGCCTCTACATCAACAGCAGTCTGAGGAATACTCCTGCAAGGACTCCTATAAAAGGAAGGGCAAGGGGTATAAGAGACATCAGGGCTGCTCGGCATCCCATCGGCCTGCAACTGGGCTCGAGCTGCCATAATTGGGGCGGAAAGCAGGTCTTTTGAAGGCACACCTGAGAGCAACCTCCCAGTTTTTCCCATGGATCAAGCCTCCCTTTTATTTTCCTCTTGCCTGGCCCGCTTCCTCCCGGCCTGGGCCACCATTACCTCAGACCGATGAGTGCTCAGCATGGTGGCCATTGGTTATACCCTCCAATTTGCCTCACTCCTGCCTTCCCATCCTCCCTCCCCATGCCTCTTCAGGGACCCCCTCTCACGAGCAACTTCTCAAGCAGGAGGTGCAAGCACTCTTGCAGATGGGGGCAGTGGAAGAGGTTTTCTGGGACATATAGGGTCAAGGTTTTTACTCCCATTATTTCTTGATTCCAAAGGCAAAAGGAGGACTGAGGCCTATCTTGGACTTAAGGCGCCTCAACAAATACCTCAGAAAGTTGTTTTCCCTAGCCACCATCATTCCCTTTCTGGATCCGGGCAACTGGTACTCCACTCTTGATTTAAAGGACACTTACTTTCACATTGCAATCTTCCCTGGCCACAGGAGATTCCTATGGTTTACGGTAGGAGACCACCATTACCAATTTGCAGTGCTCCCCTTTGGCCTTTCAACTACACTAAGGGTCTTCAAGTGCATGTCAGTAGTGGCAGCATACTTACAAAGGAGAGGGGTATAGGTGTTCTGTTACCTGGACGATTGGCTCATCAGGGGCAGGTCAAGGTCTCAGGTCCAGGCCGGCAGCACAATGTCCCGAAACGTTTGCCAGGCACTAGGTCTCCTAATAAACTAGAAAAAATTGACATTAGTTCTTGTGCAGAGGATTCAGTTCATAGGGGCAATGCTGGACTTGTCCAGGGCCAGAGCATTCCTTCCAGAGGAAAGCTTCCTGGCAATGACAGACATTATAACCCGCATTTCGTCCCACCTCTGCATGACAATGAGGGTCTGCCTCAGCCTCCTGGGCCACATGGTGGCCTGCACCTATGTGGTTCCCCATGCTAAACTGCACCTCAGACCCCTTCAGATGTGGTTGGCATTGGTGTATTCTCCACTCAGCACCACCTGGACAGGATGCTTACGGTTCCTCCGGAAATATTTACCAACCTGGTGTGATGAACGGATCCGTGTCGGGTGCTTTCAAAAATGCTTTTGACGCGCCACAGCTGTCGGTAACACTGATTTTCAATGCCTCGGACCTGGGATGGGGAGCTCACTTGGCTTCCCTAAAGACCCAGAGCATGTGGACCTCAGGGGAACTACGGCTACATATCAGTATCAAGGAGCTCAGGGAGATTCGTCTAGCCTGTACTGTCTTCCTGCCACATCTTACCAACAAAGTGGTGCAGATACTCATGGACAATACGGCCTGTATGTATTATATCAACAGGCAGGGGAGGCCCAATCCCCGGCCCTGTGCAAGGAGGCTGTGAGATTCTGGGCCTTTTACGTCACTCACAACATTCACCCAATCGCAGTACATCTCCTGGGAGTCAACAACTCTTTGATGGACCGACTTAGCAGGTCCTTCTGCTCTCACCATGAGTGGTCCGCATCTTCCAAAGGTGGGGCAATCCCCAAGTGGACCTCTTTGCCACCAGGGACAATAGGAAGTGCCATCACTTCTGCTCCCGTCAAGGACTCAGTGCAGGCTCTATCACAGACCCCTTTCTCCTCTCCTGGTCAGGGAGCCTTTTGTGTGCCTTCCCACCATGATCTCTGATCCACAAAGTTCTCCTGAAACTGAAGAGGGACAGGGCATGGGTAATCCTTGTAGCACCAGCGTGGCCCTGGCAATATTGCTTCCGGATGCTTCTGGAGCTGGCGGGACCCAGGCATTGGACCCTGCCGCTGTGCCCGGATCTCCTGTCTCAAGATCAAAGTTGCCTGCTTCACTCGGAGCTCAGCTCCCTACATCTGATGGCATGGATTCTCCATGGTTGAGTCAGGAGG
Organism: Emydura macquarii macquarii; assembly: GCF_026122565.2. Classification (NCBI taxonomy): domain Eukaryota; kingdom Metazoa; phylum Chordata; order Testudines; family Chelidae; genus Emydura; species Emydura macquarii. The sequence continues at coordinate 7,717,363 of NW_027132342.1, read as the reverse complement.
AACAGGCCTGCTCATCCCAAGTTCAGCGTGTGCTTTTGGAAAGCAGGAAGCCATCGACCAGATCAGCCTAGTGCTAAGTGGAAGTGCTTCACCAGCTGGGTGAGTGAATGTGGCGTGTCCCCATCATCAATCCCAACAATTTCGGATTATCTGCTCCAGCTGAAACAAGGGGGATTGGCCTTCTCATCCATCAAAGTCCATATAGCAGCCATATATGCTTTCCACCCTTTGATGGAAGGACGAACAATCTTTTCACACAAAATGATGGCTAGGTTCCTTAAGGGATTAGAAAGGTTTTTTGTGTCAATAAGGGATCCTTCTCCTCAGTGGGACTTCAACATGGTCCTTTCCAGGCTCTCACTGGTCCACCTTTTGAACCCAGGGCCTGGTGCTCCCTTACATATCTGTCCTGGAAGGTCACCTTCCTGGTGACTATTACGTCCACCAGATGAGTTTCGGAGATCAGGGCATTGACATCAGAACCACCCTACATGGTGTTCTATAAAGACAAGGTCCAACTATGACTGCACCCGGTATTTTTGTCTAAGGTAGTCTCGCATTTTCATCTTAACCAGGACATCTTTCTATATGTCTTTTGTCCTAAACCTCACAGCTCCAGTGAAGAGAGATGCCTGCACTCTCTCGATGTGAGACGGGCCCTGACATTTTACATCGACAGAACTAAATCTTTTCGTTGTTCAGCGCAACTCTTTGTGGCTGTTGCAGACTGGATGAAGGGGCTGCTGGTTTCCTTGCAGCGTATCTCAAAGTGGATTACGGCCTGCATCCGAGCCTGTTATGAGCAGGCTGGAGTCGCACCTCTGAGGCCCTTGATAGCCCACTCAATGAGAGCGCAAGCCTCATCTGCAGCTTTTCAGGCTCATGTCCCTATCCAGGACATCTGCAAGGCAGCTACCTGGTCATCAGTACATCCCTTTGAGCTCACTATGCCTTAACACAGCAAGCTCGGGACGACAATGGCTTTGGTAGAGCGGTGCTTCAAGTGTCATGTCCATGAACTCCTGTCTGTCTCTGGAGACACTGCTGGTGAGTCACGTAATTTGGGAATGGACATGAGCAAGCACTCGAAGAAGAAAGAATGGTTACTTACCTGTAACTATTGTTCTTCGAGATCTGTTGCTCATGTCCATTCCACACTCATCCTCCTTCCCCAGTGACGCCTCTATGCGGGAGCATGTGCACACGGCTGGGGATGCTAGAGTCAGCTCCTACAGATACCACTAGGGGAAAAAGATATCCAGCACCGGTCCATGTGGCGCGCGCACACAAACAATTTGGGAATGGACATGAGCAACACATCTCAAAAAACAACAGTTACAGGTAAGTAACTGTTCTTTTCCAGTTGCCATGCATCGTTGCAAGGATGTCGTAAGGTGTCTCACTCAAACCCACAAAGAGAGCCAGATACTGAGTTATGAAAAGCTGCATGTGGCTCAAAAGCTGATCGGTTGGGTACTGCTGTCCTGTATTTACTCACCAGTATCCTACTAAGTAATAATGAAGGGGAAGGAAATGCAGAAGATACACACTATGGGATTTTGTTTAAATATACTTTAGCTTATTAAAACAATGAATATATTTTTTGCTTGTGTATAGCAGCAGTTTTTTCTGATACTGTTGTGTCTAGGTGTTGCAGCAGATATGGTACATTACCACAAAGCTCTGTTCTGAACACCTTGGCATAGTAACTTTAAAAAAAATAACAAAAAACCCCCACAACTTTGATACTGCATTGTACTATCTCCATCCTTAGAAGTTTTTAAGCTGAGGCTTGACAAAGCCCTGGTTGGGATGATATAGCTGAGGTTAGTCCTGCTTTGAGCAGGGGGTTGGACTAGATGACCTCCTGAGGTCCCTTCCAACTCTAATATTCTATGATTCTATGATTCTACTATATGGTGTATAAGTCCTTTGGATCTAATACCACACATGTAGACATGCTATAATTCTTGTTCTGCAACTTCATAGGATTTGCTAGATGGTATCAGATCCAAGGTCCAGGATACTGTTTGTGACAGTGGCCAGAATCTGCTGATTCAGTGGAAGGTACAATAAACCTCACGCTAGGCAGAAGTAGGGTTATCTGTCCCCTACTATGGTCTTATGCTAATCCCTATGAGTAAGAGATTGGTTTAAACCATGAGACACGAGTGTTGAAAGGGAGCAAAAATCTCCTTTTTGTTAACACATTAATTAATATAACTCTGGATATTGTCCAATCCCACTTTGAATCTTGTTGAATTCTTGGTCTCAGCAACTTCCTGTGGCAATGAATTCCAGTCTAATTCTATCTTGTGTGGAAGAGTATTTCTTTTTTTTTTTTCTCTTCTGAATTTCCTATTTTTAAGTTTAATTGAATGTGACCCCTTTCTCTTGTATTATGAGATAGCGAGATAGAAGTTCTGATCTACCTTCCTTGACACCATTATTTTATATGCTTCTACCATGTCCCCTCTCACCGGTCTCTTTTCTAAGGTAAATAACCCACTCTTTTCCATTTCTCTTCATATGAGAAATTTTCCATACCATTAATCATTTTAATCCATTCTCTGAATCCCTCAGATTCCGCAATATCATTTTTAAGATGGGGGTGACCAGTACTCCACACAGTATTCCAGGTCAGACCACAGTACTGATCTAGAGCATGGAATTAGAATTTTTTGGTATTATTCTCCATCCTCATGTAAGCTCTTACCAGGTTTTCCACAGTGGTATTCTCACTATGTATTGATGAGATGCTGTATTAGACTAAAAGGTTTTGTTAGTATGTCATAATAAGAATAGTTGTATATACTGTAGGTTATGGAGACTAATAGCTGGATCTTGTTAGTATTCTCCCAAAGCATTGACTGGATGAACTGTAAGCAATATATATCTCAACACCTAGCTGAACTGGAAGATTCATCTTGGGTTTTCAGATTTTGTTGTTGAGCCTAATGACCAGATGATGTGATGCATGTGTGGCATTTATCCCAAAGATGTCATAAGTGGTGATGTCAGTACCCTTCCAACATTGTAGACAATGTCACAGTTTACATTATAGGCCTCCAGGCCAGGAGTCTCCCAACGCTTGAGTTGACATATACAGTATAGAATGACTCCAGAGAAGCCTGTAACAGAGTGCAGTTTCTTGACTATACGCTGGAACAATTATGATGTTCAACGTCTCTTTGGAATCAGAAAGAATTTGTGTATTATAATAGTAATAGCGCCATAATAAATGTGTATTAAAATGTGTTACAGTAGACCAAATATTGCACATATGCAGCAGTCTTATTTCTGTTATAAGTAACAGCAGTTTTAACAAATACTAAATGCTAAAAGGAACAGTTTAATATTCTGCATTAACAGCTTGCATATTTTATATAAACATGAATCTGTCTTTTAGTTGTGGGAATGCAAAAAGCTAATATGGTCAGATGAAAATGTCTCTCTTCTTCCCACCCCCATTTAAAACTGCTGGTTTTCTTAGTATTTTATATTTTTCTTAGTATTTTATTTATAGTATTTTCTTAGTATTTTAAAACATTTTCTTAGCATTTTAAAACAAATTCTTGGGGTCATGAAATTGATTTGTTTAGTTCAAGGCTAGAGGAAAACTTCAGTGGCTGATTTTCCTCAGCCTATAAAAACTGGCATTTAGAAATGGCTGTTGCTCCTGAAATACCATCACAGCAGACTATTGAGTCTTAGCATGACAGCCAATATACCTCTGAATATTATTAAAAACAAAATGTTACTTTGTTAAGTGTGTCTGTTTCGTTTTGCAGCTCCACTTAATAAAAAAGGTTTATGAAACCTCTGCTGTGGATTTATGGCACAGAGAGTCAGAATTATTTCCATGACACTGTTCAGAAGACGTTATTAGGTTTATTTGTTTAAAATGATGAAATGCTAGAATCCAAGAGTAGGAAGCTAATATCGGCATCTAACTTAGAAAGAGAGGATGAAAAATGCTTCATAAAGGTCTCAAAATGAAGAACTTTTGCTAGTAACAATGTCTTTAAAAATATGAATGTTGCATCATTTGAATGTGAAGTGCCCCTTAGCTGTGCTAGGATGTGCAGGCTCCAAGGACAAATCATTGCAGCTTTGTGAATCAGTATGCAAAAGTCAGATCACATCCTAAAACATTCTGATTCAGATTGCCTCCTGCTAGGTGCTCAAATACTCTCAACTGCCACTGGAAGTTGAGGTGCCTCAAAATCTCTGAGGATCTGGTCCTAGAGAGCAATCAGTCCCCTTCCCTCCCCACTCCTGGAGTGCAACCATGTCAATTTTTGTTTCCAGTATCATAAAGAATAGAGGACTAAGGTATCTCCTAACCCTAATCTTCCCAATGGCAGTCCAGCAAGCTGCCATGAAACTAATGGGGGCCAGACCTCCAAAAGGAAGTTTCTTGTGAATTTGCTTAAGTTCCTTCTTTTGCCCTATGTCTTCTATTCACTTTCTAAAAGGGCCCCCACCTTCCAGGGTTTGATGGGATGCTCTTACCCTGTAACTCTAGAGTGTCATTAAATCTCAGTTGTTTGGGCCCCATCATTGGCTCTGTGTGTGATGATTTACTGAACTATTTTTTGACCAGGTCATGCACCAGTGAGGATCTAGTAGTGCACGGGATCCACGTATCTCCTCCAGGAGCTTCCTGAATTCATGCTCAGTGCTGCCCATCCCCAGCATTCAAAATCATGAGTCATGCTGCAAAAGTCATGAGCTTGGCTTGAAAATAATGAGATTTTTAAAACTACATTTTGAGTTCTCTTTATTTGCCTCATTGTTTTTTGGCACATAGGGTTTCAATGTTTTCCAGCTTTTCTCTGCAGCCGTGGGGGCTAGAAACTTTGATTTTTTCCCCCCATGTTATCAGAGCTGAGATTTTCATGTAATCACATAACTCCAGGAGTTGGGGCTTTAAGCAAAGCCCCAAACATTGCGAGACTCTCAACAGAATTGCGAGAGTTGGCAATAGTCGTGCATGCTTCCAAAGCACGATACAGGAAGGAAGTATAAATGACCATTGCTGCTTCAAGGATACTAACTATAAATCTCTTTAACTCATAGTTAACAACCATGATAGTTATTAAAGACCATGGGCCAGATTCATTGCAGTGGCCAGCTTATGCTGGGTACAGGGAGGCATATCCATCTGGAAGTTTGTTACAACACCCTGATTCTCTGCCTGCCTCTAGCCCCAGGTGCAGGTTAGAGCAGGGAGCACATTGCAGTCTGGCCATTCCCGCTTCCCCACCCCCTCTCACCCAGACACGCCTCCTGTGCTCAAGGCTGCCGTGAGGTCAGCATTGGTGCTGGCTGTACTCCGTGAGGGGAATTGCCCATCCCCTGCTAGGAAGTTACAGGGAGTCTCTGATTCCTTTCTGCTGCCTAAGCAGTGCAGCAGTGAGAATCTGTGTCCAGATCTGCAGGTGTTAACTTTAATATACTGTATTGCTCTTAAGCCATGTCCACATTACAGTTTTTAACTGTGCTTGGGTTGCCAGTTACTGACATGGTTGGCATGGTATATGCACACCTACCATGTGGTGAGAATTCTATTAGTAACCCACACTGGCAATTTGTGGTGCTCCACCCCAGCTGCAAGTCTAGACTGGCATGAGCATGGCTTCCTTTAACTATATGAGCACAGTATTTTTGTAGTGTGGATGGACAGGATCTTCTAAATATGTTTATGTAACTGGTTCTGGCCATTTATCCTCCTTTTAGTAATCTGAGAACATCCCAGAGTGCATTTCTTTACATTTTGTTGGTATTGCTCTGTGTGCATGTCTTTCAGGCACTCAAGTAAATGGGGGCTTATGCTCCTAAATCACTTAGGACCAGGTTTTTAAAGGCATTTACGTGCCTAAAGATGCAGATAGACACCTAATGGGATTTTTGGAAGTGGCTTAATTTCAGTGGGATTTAGGGATTTGGACATTTCTGAAAATCCCAGTAAACATCTGTCTGCATCTTTGGGCACTTAAATACATTTGAAAATCTGGCTCTTTTAAAAAATTTAGCTAGGATCTGTAACCAGTTAAAAAATGATTAAAAATTGTGTTATGGACAGGATCTTAGTGAATATTAAATTATATGTGGTATGTCGGAAGGAAGCTGATTAGCAGAGAAACAGTTGTCTTTAAGGTCTCAGTACTGACCTGAGAACAAACATATATCCAATAGATTCTTTTGCAGTGTAACGAACTTTTGATAGTTAGTCTTCCATCAGTTTCTCATTGTAAATGTCACGGAGCTGCTCTAGATGAAATAACCACCATTAAGCAGGTACCTCGGTAAATATTTAGGAAAGTATTAACCCTTAGAATTGTGTGAAATTCCCACAATGAAACCCCAAACCAGGAAAAACATTAGTATTTAGTTACTGAGCAAACCCAATGCTTGTGCCAGGTTCACTGAAACGTTTGCAGAGGTTAATGAATCTGTGCTTTGAAAAAGTAACCCTGGGTTACCAAACTTGCAGTTTTGTCAGACTGAAACGTGAAGTGTGGGAAATTGGAACCCATGAAAACTAATCCTGATAGAAAGTTTGTACCGACTCCTGCAAATTGGAACTGAGGTGTTATATAAATCAGTGGAGCTAGTGGGTGGGTGAAATTGACACACTAAGATGCCCTCTGAATTAATTAGCATCAGCAGGTGGAGATCATAATGTATCTGATTCAAAGTAGGGTAGACAATAAGTACTGCTAAGCATCCATTATCTAGTAGATCCAATATCTATAGTACTTTAGTGTTGAAGTTCCACATAATAGCAACATACTGAAACAGAATAATGTGATTGAAAACACTTTTTAGCTACTCCTGTTGTTTTTTCCAACCTACCTATCTAATTTTACCCTTAAATGTCAAAGCATAGTAGTGCTTATAAGTATGTATCTGGAAATTAAGTGTGTATTTTTGTAAACATTCACACTGCTGGGGCACTTAGGTGTAAATTTTCCTAGCAGGGCATGGAGGGTTCCTCACACAAATCCTGTTAACAAATAATAGGATGTATGTGGATAACTCCCTGTGCATCACTTTGAAAATTTACCCCCTGCAGTATGATTTAGATGATTTTTAGCCTTCAGAAATTATGCATTTCAGATCCAGTCTGTTTCTATGGAACATTATTGATGCTACAAACATAAATGTGTCTATGAATAAATCTCGATCAGATATCAGATGGTTTTCTATCCATGATTGAAAACTTGGGAGAACATCAAATATGAACTTATTACAGTGCATTCTGGTATTTTATTGTCTAAAGGGCAAATATTTAAAAATTATGTAAGTGCAAAAATTGACCTCTTATATATGCAAGTATTATAATTCACATAGAAATAATGGTAATCATGCAAACAAATAGATGTGCAACTAGCATTAATGATAACGTTTGATGGACTAATACTAAAAATCTAGAATCTACAAAATCAGTCTATTATTTTGAATGATCTGTTTGCAGCAATGGGTGCAAATAAATGTGACTGCCCCAATGTTGAGGTGCACCTATCCCTAATTTATATTCTAAGTTGCTATATTTATATTGGAAATATTAGACTTTTAAAAAATTTATTTTTATATTAATATTTTTGTGCCTCCCACTTCCGTTTATATAAGTACTCAAGAGTTCAGGCACTTTCCTGAAGTTCTTGGGTCTGCAAAATTGGACTTAATAGCAGGCAAGAACCAGTTTTCATGCAACATATCCAGTACTCACTAGTCTATCTAGGCCAAAAGTACCCAGGCAGCAGCATTTGTTTTGCAGTATTTGGCACTTATGCTTTTGTTCTTAACTGGTACCCAGAATTGCAGAGGCAAATAAAATTAAAGAACAGTGTGTTTTGGGTTTTTTTAAATATTAATTTTTTTTAAATCACAGCAGTTTGAATTCAGTTTAAGTTTTGAGAGAAGGGGCAGGGCATGTTTCTGGATTCTTATTTTATTTGAACTGATTCACTCATCACTATAATAGCTGTAATCTCAGATTTAATCATTTAGCATTTCTGATGTAGGTAAATTGGGTTAATACAAGTGTGATTTAATACCAGATTTGTGTAGAACTGAAACAGTAATTTTTAAATGTGGAGCATCGCTCCTTCATGAGGCACAGCTGAAAGGTGTGGGTGGCCAGTACTTCTATGCTAGGAGAAACTGTGTAATAAATTCTGGTACATGTTTTTGTTTTTACAGTTATGTAAAAACTTTTGCCAAAGCAAAGTACAGGCCTACTCCTTCTACTGAAGTCATTGGCAAAACTCCCTTGCTTTAGTGGAGGCAAGACTGGACCTGAGATGTACATGACCTGATTTATAAAAGCACTCTCTCCCCACAGAGAATGAATGTGCAGGTGCACAAATGTTAGCTTTCAGGTATCGTACATTAATTATCAGTGGAAACATATTAGTGTTGCCCAGTTAATTACTGGTGGAAACATCTTGTTTATAAACAGAATCTGTGTTTGCAGTTATCACACAGTGAGGATAGAATTTTTCCATGTTTTTATGGATGGAAAGGCTAGATCAGGGGACCAGGATCAGGACTTGCGGATTCTGTACATAGCTGTGCCATTTACGTGCTGTATGTTATTGGACACCTTTGTGCCTCAGTTTATCCATATCTGAAATGGAAGGTAATTATACTTAGCTACCTCACAGGAGTGTTGAATGTTAATTAAAAATTATAAAACTTTGAAATGCTTGGAGGAAAGGTTTATATAAAGGTACTGTCATCATATACACAAAAACTATGGTTACAAAAATTAAGAAATTGATTTTGCAACCTTAAAAGTTAGGAGATGCCACATTTAAGGCTGCCTGTGCAAACGTAATTTGACCCCTTTGTGCGAATACATGTGAAATGGTTTAAAGTGCTGTAGTATATCACTAAGAAGTCTGAAAACTCAAGTCCTAGGTTCTCAAATTGGACATCCAAAAATCTCCGTGCCTCAGTTCTCCAGCTGTGAAATGAGGATAAAACCACATCTTAATCTCCAAATCTGGGATGTTGAGAAAATAAATAAATACCTATAAAGCACTCAGATACCATATTGATAAAAAGAAAAGGCCCCCAGAACTTTTTAACACAGATAAAACATATTTTCCTTGAGCCATGATCTCAGAAACAAATGGAATATTTTGGCTGAAGTTTTCTAAAAAATGTGCCGCCTGCAGCAAAAACCCAGTATGGAAAATGGAATAGTTGGGAAACCTATAAGCAACTGGAACCCATGTCTTGTACTAGGAGATTTTGAGCAACCTTAATAACAGGCCACACCACTGGCCTCGCCTGCAATTACTAAAGTGAAGGAATGGCAAAATATGTATAGATTCACTGAACCATTTTGCTTTAGTCAGACTTTAGTAGAGAGGCAATTAAAATTAAGCTTATGGGGGTTAACCATTCCCTTTTACTACACTAACAACGAGTATAATGAAATATGGACTGAGAGAAATAAAATTTGTTTGTACTGACTTGCTTCTATTGAATCCACTTGTCCCTATTGGATCTATTTGTCCATCAGTCAGTGGCTATTTAGAGCTACAATAAAGAAATAATTAAAAAAAAAAAATGTTGTTGCCTTCTTATGTCCTCATGCCTTTTCCCTTCAATAGCTTTAGTTAGAGACAATGCAGTGGCATTCATGGGTAACAATAAGACTTTTATATTTCATTGTGTTTCTTCAAAGCCATACTCAGCCCATTCTAACTAGTCATTACGTAAGTCGTGAGGAATCAGCTGAGTTTTGTTTATATACCACTTCCACGTTTTACCAAGAGCTACAGAAGAAATTCTATTGTAACCAGCAGGAAGGAGAATCCGTTGGGCAGGATTTGGGTCCAAAATGTGAAGAAATACAATAATGTGAAGATATCACTGCACTATCTACTGCGCTTTTGCTTTTGGACTCTGTGCCTATATTATGAGTTTCAGTGATGTTTGTTGTAGACAGCTAATTTAAATTGCAGTGGTCATTGTGTGTTTTCAGGCAGTATTGGGGTCTGTTTTAGTACTGAGCAAGGAAACTTACAGGACATCAAATGCATAAAATGGTTGGTTGTCTCATTTGCTTCCTTAGTTTTCTGCATCCACATGAGAGTCCTGTTTTTGACTGATCCATTTTAGTGTGCCTGCAAAAGCCCAACATACAACCAGAGTTGTCCCGGTGCTAGGATTCTCCAATTATATTCCATCATGTGCAACACTTTTACTGGGAGCAAAGGCTTTTCAGCCATTTCTAAAATGGTACTCCATGTAGTGAAACTGTGAGAGCTTATGCAAAATTCCAAGAATGTCCCTATCTCAGAATTCTCAGGCCTAATCAATATTGCTACACTGCAGAGGGACAGTGTTTGCTCTTTGCACTGGCAGTTGATTTCCTAGCAGAGTGGATGGCAAGGGAGAGTTGTATGACTATTAACGGTCAGAAATGAGGTAGGTGAAATTCATGAGGAGGCTGAAGATCTCAAGATTGAAATCATAGGGGACAAGTTTGAGGCTGCATTTTTGTCACAGCTGTCATGGAAGCAAGGGACTTCATGGTCATCTTGCTTTTCAAACAAAAATGTCCTTGGCTTTTGACATTTTGGATTTTGAGAAATTTGAGAGCTGCCAACTCAAAGCCTCTCTGAGAAAGAGAGGGACTGAGACCGCCAGAAAGCAGGAACTCTCATAATTAAAGCTAGTGGTTTGTTACAAGAAGTGGAGTCAAGAATTCTGTTATTTTTGGGGGGAAAGTCTTGGAGTTACTGTGACACTAAGAACCCCTGTATTCGCATCCTACACACTACTGTAATAATATTTGTACAGAACATGCCTTACATGCTATCCTCTGAAAACTAACAACTCACTGATCATTAATATTCTTGCAAGATGTATGTATGCAATGGGTATCAAAAGTTATGAATATATGCTGGAATTATAACTAAAGTGTGTGAACCAGGTATGTCAGGGGATGTTATTAAACAGGTCTATTGTAAACAAAGGAATGAGTTTATCTTAATGTACATATAAGTAGTAAACAGGGTCCTCGAGACAGTAGGGCCAGAAGATGGCAAGAACAGAACAATTTTGGATTTCAGCAAACATGGGGGAAGAAAGAGCATGCAGCCTCCTTCACCACCAGACTCCTTATCACCTCCTTTACTGCTTGAATAAATGTTAATTTGAAGAGTAACCCTCAGAAGAATCCTCTGAAAGGTTCACTGGACTCTAAAAGAAAGATGCAGAGAACCTCAAGTTCTCTCTTTCACCTAAGAAGACAAAGGCACCAGCGCCTTTGAGCCTCTGGGAGAGATCCTGACCAAGGAAAGGGTCAGTCACTATCTTGTTGGAAGACTGTGGGTGAAAAAGGCCATCTTAAACAAATCTTTGAACCAAAACTTGCTTGATTAAGTTTTAGACTTTTAAGATGAGTGCTTTCACTTTTATTTGCTTTATCTCTTATACTTGGAGTCACTTAAAATGCTATCTTCTTTTGTTAATAAGCTTGTTTTATTTATTTACTCTAAATCAATCCAGTTGTGTTTTAGCTGAGCTGTTTGGTAACTCTGGTTAAATTAGCAAACTATTGAGTATTGACTCCTTACAGGGGCAGTGGATCTTAATATCTGAACTACCCAGGAGAGGACTGAACAGTGCAGAACACACGTTTTGGAAAAATTTGAGATAAGGGTTGTGTTCGGGGAAAAATTCGGGACTGGGTGTCACTGTGCGAGTAGTAACCAAGGCCGGTGGAAGCCACAGTATGAGTAGAGTGTTGCTGACAGCCTGTGGGGTCAGAGCTGCTGGACCAGGGCTGTAGCTATACACAGGTGCTCAAGGTGTGACCTGCATGCTGGAAGACTGTGAGAGCCGTTCAAGTTAGGAGCTACAACAGCAAAGCATTGTGAGGCCTATAAGGTTGTAGGGCAGGTGGTGACACAACCTCTCAGTGATCTAGCTTGTACCCCAGAACGTGACATTTACATAGCTGCTTTCAGGAGTGTCTCCATAGCATTGCTCTACTTCTGTCCTTGTAGACAATGAGGCAGATGGTGAGGAAGAGGCAGCAGTTGCTGTCTCCTGGGCAGTATGACTGAAGTTGTAAATCATTCTGCATTATTAGTCAACTGTTATTACATGGGTTTAAACAGTGTTTTGTTTTAGGATGAAGGATGTTTTGATTGAATAATCCAACACATGACTTTTCACATTGTTTTTTAAAGCTATATATCAATGCCTTTTGGTGTTCTTTCCCATGACTGCACTGTGACTGTTTGTACAATTTACCATGGCACTTTATTAGTGGTAAATACATTGCATAGGTTGCTGTCTAGGATATTGCCCCAAGGCAAGTAGTTAATCAAGTGGCATGCCAAACGCTGTCCTGTTCTACTTTACGGCCTTTAAACATTCTTAAATGTATTGCCCATTCTGGAACAAGTCCCAGTCTGTGGAGATGGGAACCTTGGATATCTGAGTAGCTGAAGATAATCAGAATGAAAGAGGACACTTTTTATTTCCTCTGTGTAAAGCTTTACTTATAAATAAAAAATTCAGACCCTATGGACTAGGAAATAGCAATCGTTTTGTGCAGGCTGGCTACATGTATAGAACATTGCATGCTGATACTTGCTTGGTTCTAACAAGTTCATTGTGTCTGAGATGTGTTTAGCAATGAAGTCCTGCAAAGGCCTGTGATTACTGTCAGAAATATTGCTGAGATAACAAATGTTGAGTGGGGGAGGGGGACTTCTCAACCATTCTGGAGGTATTAGTGGGGCTTATTTGCCCCCATTCTGCCTACCGGAGTAACTACAGGAGTACCCCAACTAGAAAGTCTATTGCTCCATTGTTGCAAGTCCTGGAGACCATTTCCTGATGCACAGGTTTTCAAAACCGGGTTTACACAAGAAGGGCTGGAGAAGAATTTGTAAATTTTAATAGTGTGCAGTGAGAATAGACTCTCTGTTCATATGGCAATTCTTAGAGACCCTATCTTGCTTCCTTGGTTAACTAAACCTAATCTGGATTATATCAGCACCTGTCATGATAATTACTGTCTCGTGAAGAGTTCAGTTTTGTCTGAAAGCGTTTTTGGGAGGGTGAAGGTAAGATGAAAATGCTGGCTGAAGTGCAATGAGAAAGGCAATGCCTACATCCCCTTTCTTAATTCTTCGTGTCATGTTTTGCAGAACATTTGTGAAACAAAAGGGGAGGTTTTCTGCATGGAGAGGAATACAGTATAATGCTTGATTATTGCTCTATATTTAGAAGTGGCGGGATAAAGGCATGGAATACTTTTGTGACAGTGTCATTATCTAGTTTTGTCTTACCCCTCTCTTTTGATATTTTATATATGATGCAGCTTTCTCTAATTGGTTAATATAAATGATGAAAAAGATTTTATACCAATCACACACAAAACATGGAACTCTGGGGAGGAATATTCCATAGAAATATTCTGTTTCCCAGCTTTTTGTGATGATAGTTCTGTTCCTATTCATTGTTTCATGCGATCCTGGATTATGTAGAGCAGAACTTTGCTCATATGTGATATCAGGAAGACGGTACGATACTTACTATTCTCTGTTATGTCTCCCTTCTTTGTTAAGGGCAGAAACATTTTCTTTGTCCAGCCCGCCCATCAATCTCTAGTCATTCATACCTCATTACCAATTTTCCATGCAAGATCAGTACCATGTTAGTCAATCGCTTTTAACAATTCTGCAGACACATTGTCTACACCTTGCTTTCTGAGGCTTTATTTTCATGACATCATGCACCACGTTCTCTCACAGGATTGATGGCTCTGGCTCTGTACTCTTTTTGTCGTCCTTTTATTATGAGTGGCTTTGATGAAGCATACAGATTGGCACAGTTATTTTTCCACCTGAGTTTAATATCATCACCCTCCATGTGGACTCTGCCATTATGATCTTTTATTACGTTTGATTGAGGGGGAAAAAACTTTTGGTAAGAAATCTAATCACTGTGAACATATCTTCTGTATTATTACTCTCTTTATAATTTATATAATTCACATTTTGCTCTTGTATATTTGCTTATCTCATCTAGTCTGCCTTTGATTCAGTTTGCTCAGTTCCTTATGTTCTCTCCTACATTCCTCCTTGTCCAAGCCATCTTCTTTTACTCTTTATCATTTAATCACCAGCCCAAACACCTTCTCAGTTAATCCAGGATCATATGAAACAAAGGATAGAAGCAAAACTACCACAACAGGTTGTTTTGAGAGAGAGCCCAGGCACACGTGACCAATTTATGAATATCTGTTACCTCACAGAAGAATGCAGAGAGTCACTCATTGATCTTGTGCTTCACTGATTCCTCAAAAGCTGTTGATAGCATCCAACAAAGCCATCTTTGGAAGATACTGGCAGGTGTGGGGATTCCAAAGCATCTCACTGAACTCATCACAAGTACCTACCAACAACAACAGGCAGCTGCATGAACAGGAGTTGGCGAGAGTGAGTGGTTTTCCATCGGGCAGGGTATGAGACAGGTTTATTTTGTACCCACGCCTCTTTAATCTATATGCAGGATTTATTATGAGGCAAGCCTGGTAAGGTTTTGACAAATGGGAAGGAGCTGGGATTTCCATTGGTGGACACCTCTTAGCTAACTTCAGACATGCTGATGATATCATGCTCTTTGCTACCGCCACTGATGCAATACAACAAATTTTTCTAAAAACATTTAATGAGGACTATGGACTATTCCTGAATGCGATGAAAACAAAATGTCTGTACATTGACACAACTACCAAACATCATGCAGGCAGGTATCATGATTAAAGGACAAGCTGTAGAGTTTGTAGATGAATTTAGTTATCTGGGATCATATGTATCCAGTCAAGGAGGCTGTTCCAGAGAAATCAGAGGAAGACTCGGGATGGCTCACTCAGATATGGCCTCTTTCCGGAAACTGTGGAAAAACCATGGCATCTCGAAATGTCTGACTGTGTGACTGGGTGAAAACCCTAATTTCTTATGTATGTGAATTCTGGGAAGTTAATGCTGTTGACAAGAAAAAATTGAAGCTTTTGATATGTGGTGCTGGTGAAGAATCCTGCGTCTCTCCTGGATTGAGAAGAGATGAATGCCTATGTTGGAAATGCTGCTGGAGAGAAGCAGACCCTGATGTCTGGAATCAAGAGATGTATGCTTGGTAGCATTAGGCGTAGAGGTGGAAATAACTTTGAGAAAATTATGGAAGGAATGGTGGAGGGTCATCATAGTAGGGGAGAACCATGAATGGATGGTATGATGCTCGGTGCTTGAAGTTAATGATGGATCACAAAGGCTTTAGAAAATTCTGCTATGTTATCATTGATATTCAGACAAGAATACATTGATGAATTTATTTGAATGTTTCCCAAAGCATGGGTCCCGAACAGTTGCCAGATCACAATGTTTCTCATTCAGATTTGGCCCGGCTACCCCTCCATCATGATGGCATTGTGCCTACGTGTGCCAGAGCAGAGAGCTAGACCCAACTCTGTGGGACAGGAGCTGCCACTGCAGGGTGCATGGGGGGCAGGCTCACACTATTACTCTCTTCTCCCAACCTACCCCAGCATCAACCCTCTGTACTGGATCAGGATTAGGTTTGTGGTGCCGAGGTGGAGGGTGCATATATATATATATCTATATAATGGTGGGTTGCAAAACAAGACAAAATGTAGTTGGCGGGTTGCCTTATTTAAAAAATGTGATAACCAATGCTCTAGGGCAGTGTTTCTCAACCTGGGGGTTGTGACAGTTTTAGAGGGGTCGCAAGTGCAGAGCTGGTATTGGGGGTGGCAAGAAAGGCAATTGCCTGGAGCCACAGGGGCTAAGTTACATGCCTCAGCCCCGTGGGGGTGGGACTCAGGCTTCAGGGGTACAGTAGTTTGGAAAGGTTAAGAACCACTGCTCTAGGGAATGGTCTGAGTTCATTCAGCTGGGATATATAGTGTCAGACCAATCTGAGTAATATAAGATGACTCAAGCACTGAGAGGTAGGAGAGAGCATGGTCAATGGTGGGTAGGACAAAAAAAGAGAAAGAACATGCATCTGTCTTCATGGATCCAGTTGAAAAATATAGGCCTTAAAGACCATGATGAAAACATTTTTAAAAACACTTTGATTTATTTTGATTTTTTTAAAAATAAATGTATTGAAAAGCAGCGTAGAAAATTTGCCATGAGATTTGTTAAGTAAAACCATAGTTCTCTCAGCTAACGTCACCATTTTATATAGCCGCTGTTTGTAGAAAAACGAGTTAGTAGAGTAATACTGTGTCAAACAGCTTGTTTTCCAGAAAGTAGAAATTGGCAGCTACTGTAACTTCTCATGCTGTTTTTCATCCTTCTCCTAAAGGGCAACACTTTAAGGAAAATACTTCTAAATCGTTACTTTAAAGGAGACTATGGAAGTGGTATGAATGGGCCTCTGTCCGGCAGCTACAGCAAAACTGCACAAGTGGGAGGTAAATCAACAACGGTTATTTGAGAAAAATAAAATTAATGTCACCCTATTTTCTAATAAGTTGCATGGTAAATGCTACGGGGATTTAGCCAGTAAACAGTTCAAACAACTGTTGACCAGTTGGGAGAGGTGTAGTGCCAAACTTGTTAAATTGCATGCACCTGTGTCAGACAGTTGGGTTATGTTTGGCAATCCCAAAGTATAAAAAATAAATATACAGCTCGGTCTGAATTCAGACTGGCTGTGTATAAACTTATGCCAGCAAATCTGCAGCCAGAGCAAAGCACAGAAGTTCTCCATACCTGTCCTGGTGTCCCTCAAAACTCATGGAAAGGATCCTTGGCTTCACAGACTACTGAAGCAGTTCAGGGGTCTTCAAGGAGCATGATCTGAATGTGTGTGTGTAGACAGTAGTCATGTACGCAGGGCACAAGAAGGGGACTGTGTATAGAGCCAGCTCATGATGCACCTTAATTAAGCTTTTGCAGCATATACTGTATGTATATCTGTGTTTGTGGGCCGTGTTTCCAGATGCTGTTCCAGATGTTGGTCCTATGGAAAATTTAAATCTGAATACCCTGAGGACCAAAGTCTGCTCTGAGTCAGACCCATGTAACCTACTGAAGTCAATTGGTCGCATGTGTGCAAGAGTAGAATCTGGCGTTGTACATTTACACTGTGCATCTGTATGTTTATACAATTACTTAATTTGTTAGTGGATATGGTGGTGGTGTGTGTGCATTCTATTGAGCTATAACATACATGAGTTCTGGAGTTTGTATAGTCCAATGGAGAACATAAAACGTAGTTAGCATTGATGAGGCATCATACAGATAATGATATTCTGTCACTTAGATAGTAATATAGGTTGTTAAAATATGCAATGGAGTGAACAAGCATTTCAAGCTAAAACACTCCTAAAGGTGATCTGCAAAGAAAAAGAATTGGGCTTGCACCCTTTTTGACATTTTAATATATAAAGGAGGCCTGAAAGGTGGTGGCTATGGGGGGTGAGAGATTGGTTGTTTTCTGCTTGCTTTTTACATTATAAACATAAATCCTGTCTTGACTGGAAGGCTATGCGATGACTGGAGTACAAGGGAAATGGTGATATCAGGATAGTGAAAGCTAAGCAATGGAAAGGGATTTTCAGTCAGACTGCTGAAAACTTTTTGTTTGAGTTTTATTAAGACCTATTTAACTTAAGTGACTAATTAACGCTTTGCACAAAATAAGCCTTTTGTTCAAGATCAAATACTGTTGCCCCTTCAATTAAAGTGTCAGAGCTCAGAATAAAGATGCTTAAGACTTCCCAAAGGTCCTCCAGTAAAATCAGGGAAGATGGAATTTGACATTCCTGAGGGCTTGTCTACGCTTAAAATGCTGTAGTGAGCTGCATGCTGTAGCACTTCCAGGGAGATGCTACACACCAACAGGAGGGCTTCTGTCTTTGGGGTAGGTACTCTACCACCCCAAGAAGCGGTAGCTAGATCAACAGGAGAATTTTCCCGTCAATGTAGCACTGTCTACACCAGGAGTTGGGTCGGTTTAATTGTGTCACTCGGGTGTGGATTTTTCACGCCCCCAAGTGATGTATTTATACTGACCTAATTTCCTAGTGTAGCCTCATATTTTTAATGCCTTGTTTACACACTCAAGTTGTATCATTTTACTATACTAGTGCAGTTAAAATGGTACGATCATCCTAGTGTGGATACAGTTATATCCATATAAAACTGTTTATACCAGTATAATAATAATAATACTTAGCTCTTATGTAGTAGCTTATCCCCATAAGGGAAGGTGAATAAGCTGTACTAGTGTAAGGCACTTTTATGCCAGTTTAACTGCATTCAAACTAGGGGTGAGTGTGTGTGTGTTTAACTATTTCCACCCCAACCAAAATAGTTTTATAATTACAAAATCTTGGTGTAGACCAGGCCTTAGGTTAACCACCACCCCCCCCCCCCCCCACCCCCCCCCCCCAACTATCAAGACAATGTTTCAGCCTATGTTTATAATTCATAAAGAAGCAAAAGATGACATGGATCCACTGTCTGCAAAAGCTCTTGCAGCTTACCTTTAAAATATACAATAATTCAATAAAAACGTGTTTCTGTGAATAAATCACTTAGGCTCCATCTTCATTGCTGTCAAAATTACTCTGTTGTTATTATGGTTTTGATCTTATGTCATTTCATGTTTGCTTACTGTTTTTATTCGTGGGGCCCAACCCTAAAGTCGTCATTTATGCAAAATTATAATTTAAATAAATGGGAGTTTTGACTGAGTAAGAATTTCAAGATTGAAGTGGTTATATTGCTACTGTAAACTGAACACTTTAGAAATTGATATCCAGTTATTAGGCAGTTTATTTTAACATGTATACACAAATACCAATATGAATATACAGGATATATCTTTGTCTTACTTACAGGTGGCTTTTCAGGGCAAGATTCAGATAAGTCTGGGATATTGATGTCCGATATTCAGTGTCTTCTGGACAAAGAAGGTGCATCAGAACTAGTCATAGATGTTATAGTAAGCACCAAAAATGATAGAATTTTCTCAGAAGCCATCTTACTTGGTATTGCATTACTTGAAGGTGGAAATACCCAAACACAGGTATTTACTTATCATTCATTGCTTTTGAAATGCACCTGGTGTGAAGATCAATGAACTCTTTTTCAGTGAGTTCTGTGAAAAGTTTCTCTCATGAAACAATGTATTGTTACAATACAAATGCAGATACGCTTTTGCGATCATGCAGTATCTCATGCTGGAGACTCCTCCTCAGCGGAAAACACTTTTTAACTGTCTCTATGTATGCAGTACCTAGCCTGTTCTTAGACTTATGGCCTTAAGCCTCAGCCTTATGTTTTTAGCCTGTTCTTTGCCTTAAGGCCTTATGAAATATTAGCTCCTGTCACTCCATATTTGTTTCTGAATTTAAGAATTTTGAAGAGGGTTTTTAAATAAACCATATCATCAAGTCAAAAATAGCAGCAAAATAAAGTTGTTTTTCTGAAAAAGTTTAAGGACACTTCTTAAAAGCCTCAGAAACAGAATTAATGTAAAAGTGAGAAATTTCAGAAGACCATTATTCCATTTTGGAGGTAATGTATAGGTAATATTTCTAGCTTAAGGAGTCTGATTTTTATATTTTTGTCCTATAAGAATGTTGTGTCTTAGGGAGATAATTTGTTCTCTTTCCCTTTGAAAGAGAGTGTCCATCTGAAGAAGTCTGTAGCTTTGAGTTTGAGAAGTAACATCTGACAAAGAAAACTTAAAGAACTTATGTAGTTTAAACTATAGTACTACATAAACATTATTATTATTATTTATTAAATGGGAATAATCAAGCACTCATACTGTTAGAAAAATAGGAAAATTCACAAAATAATTTCCCTTTTTTTCTTTTCAAAATTTAATATTTTGAAATGTGAAAAATTGCAACCACTGAACAATCAAAATAACATTGAAATTTTTACCAGTTTTTCCAAAATTTCAAAATGTCATTGACGTTTCAAAATTTGAAACATTTTGACCTGCTTTGTATATTAATTTATGAAAGAATTAGGTTGTCAATACCCAATATTTGTGTTTCGTTAGTGTATATTATTTAATGATAATCTAGAAATTAGGGTTGTCAAACAATTTAAAAAACAATTTAAATTAATCATGAGATTAAAAAAATAGTCACAATTAATCACAGTTTTAGTCACTGTTAATAATAGAATACCAATTTAAATGTATTATTTATATTTTTGGATGTTTTTGTACATTTTCAAATATATTGATTTCAGTTACAGTGCAGAATGCAAAGTGTATAGTGGTTATTTTATATTATTTTTTATTACAAATATTTGCACTGTAAAAAAGATAACAAAAGAAATCATATATTTCAATACACCTCATTGAACTGCGACTAATTGACAGCCTTACTAGAAATTACTTGTTTTGCTGAAATAGTGCATTTCTTCTTGTTTAAAATACTGATATCTAAAGAATACCTTTTCTTGCAGTATTCCACTTACCAGCAATTGAATGAGCAAAAAAAGTCAGAAAAATTCTTTAAAGTCCTGCATGACCGCATGAAAACTGCTCAGCAGGAAATACGATCAACCGTGACAGTCAACACTATTGATTTGGGTAGCAAGAAGAAGGATGATGATAGTGACCTAACCATATCTGCTCCAAAAAAGAGAGGTAATGGGGAATTTCTGTAAAACAGAGGCGAAAGATATGCTTTGTTATTCGAACAGCATGTGTATATCTGATGCCATATCTGCTTTTCAGAGCAACTACAGCAAACTCTGCATCTGACAAAGTGGGTTGCAGCCCATGAAAGCTTATTTCTTTAAAAGAAATTAAATTTGTTAGTCTTTAAAGTGCTACAGGACTCTCGTTGTTTTTGCTGTATGTGGACTAACACGGCTACCCCTCTGGAACTTAACAGCAAACTCTGGGCTGCTAAATAAATGTAGCTGATTGGAAACTGAATGTTCTTAATACAAAGAATTATTTCTAGTAATTGTCCTTGTCTCTAAATTATGGGCTAGATTCTCATCTGGTTATATCAGACTGGCTCTGTTGAAGTCAGTAGAGCTATGCCAACTTAAACCAATGGAAGCTCTGGCCCTGTATTTTTAAACAAACAGAAATAAAACTGAAACTAATAGGGCTGTTCGTGAAAGACTTATTCCAGCATACCAACTGAATTCCCAGTCTATGGATCATCCATTGTTCTCATCATTTATTGTATGGGGAAGGAAGACGGTGGTTTTTTTGTTTTAATTTTCTGTTTAATTCTTGTTTGAGGTTTATTTGGAACATGTTATTCTTTTGAGAACATTGTTCTTATATTTTTTATATGTTGCCCTGAGGTCTTTAGGCACTGAGTGCGAAAAATCCCCCAAACATTATTATTTATTAATGAATTGAACATGGGGAAAATAGGAATTATCTTTTTCATTTACAGTAAGGGATTCAACACTGCACCTGAAACAGGGTATGAAAGGGCAGTTAACAGAAGCGTCTTCTGCAACATCCAAAGCTTACTCTGTGTATAGAAGAGAAATGGACCCAGAAATAGATCTTATGGGCCCAGGAACAGATGCTGCAAACACAGAAGAAAAGTCCGCAGAGGAAGCAACAATGAGCCCTGCTATCACAATCATGCAGCCAATACTGAGATTTCTTCAGTTGCTATGTGAGAACCACAACCGAGAGCTCCAGGTATGATTCTGTAACATACTGTGTATGTGGAAAGATTGTGCATTTGACATTAATTTTTGTATTTCCTGACTTCTGAGTACTTACTTTTACAGTGTTTTTTGTGGTAAAATCTTCATCTGTTCAAAAGGCAAGTGGAGAATTACTATTAAAATGATTTTGTCAAGAATAAGTAAAGCTTTTCCCGTGTTATGGCTGATCTCTATTGTTTTATTTTCAGAACTTCTTAAGAAATCAGAACAACAAAACAAATTACAACCTAGTGTGCGAGACTCTCCAGTTTTTGGACTGTATTTGCGGAAGTACAACAGGTGGCCTGGGCCTGTTGGGGCTATACATCAATGAGAAGAATGTAGCTCTGGTGAACCAAACCCTTGAGAGCTTGACTGAATACTGCCAAGGCCCATGTCATGAGAATCAGGTAGCTAGAAGAATAATTTCTTGGCAAGGAAGAATTTCCCTGCGTGTCTCTGGGCATTACATAACCCTTTCATATTCTTAATAATTCAGGACCTGATTCAAATTATATGTTCCGCTTTAGCATACTCAACGCCCTCATGAGGTTTAAGATGCCCTGGAAAATGCACTTTTATCAGAACTGGGTCTCATTTTGTCTAATCGGGTCTTCTCTATAATACATTCTCTCAGATATAGGTGGGGCGAAATCCTAGCCAAATTTAAGTCAGTGAGAGTTTTGCCATTGGCCAGAAGGGGGCCAGGAGTGTGTGCACACATGCGCGCGCACACAATTTGTGAGTCCTTTCAGGTTTTCAAGTGTAATTGTGGCAGCACGTGGCAAAGTCATTAGTTAGATTTAGGTTTTATTGCTTATTTGCTATCTTATTTCTTAGCTTTTATCTGTGGTTGTCTTTCTGCAGGTTTCTAGAGTATGCTGTCTGTAAATCGTAGAGTTCCCAAATGTTTAACGTAGCGTTCTACTGTGCTTGCAAGACCAGCATCTTCAAGACTAGGGCTACGGCTACGCTGACGGCGGCAAAGTCGCCGCCGTCAGATCAATTGCTCTGGATCGACTGAGCAGTCAGTGAAGACCGCTCAGTCGATCCAGAAATCAGAGTACTAAGACCACCTTCACAAGTGGTGTAGCGCTGCGTCGACGGGAACGCGGTTCCCGTCAGTGCGGTGCAGTGAAGACGGCACATAGAAGAGGAGCAGAGAAGTCGACGGGAGTTACGCAAGTTTTTTGCGTAGCTTGCATAACTCCTGTCGACTGCCGCCAAATCCAGGAGGTAAGTGTAGACAGGGTCTGGGTAGTGGTGATGCAATTCTTCAGTCAGATGTCAGGGATTTTCTTTAAAAAAAACATTCAGGGACAGGCAGGTGTGAGATGTATGCTGACATGCTTTTCTATACTCAGCAGTTACTTTAAGGTGTGTTCAGTGTTTGCTGGCACAGATTTAGGGGCCCATATATGTCTGACTTTAAACATGTGAACAGTCTCATTGAGGACTTACAGTTAAGTATGTGTTTAAGTGCTTTGCTGGATAAAGTCTGTAAAGTCATATACTTGAGTCTTGTGAAGGGTGTGTGTTCCATGCCAGTTGCGAGGGTAGAAAGAAAAAGTAAATGGCTTTACACCACTCTGCTTGGCCTCGGTAAATGCAAGAGAAGATGTAACAGTAGATGTAATTTCACAACTTTTGTTATGGATTAGCAATGGACAGTAGACAGAATTACAAAAACCAAAACCTGATCCTTAATGTTAAAATAGTTACCTATTGGATCATACAGTTAACATAAATATTAATGTTACTTCCGAGTATATATCTTGGTAACTACAAAGTGCTTTTGTCTCCAGTACTGACAATCAAGCAGCCTTAATTCATACTTTAAACAATCTTAAGTGCACTGAAATTTAAATAATCATATTTGCTTAAAAACTCATGGGTCAAACTATTTGAAAATACAGCGATAATTAGAGTACTGTGAAGGGAAAGAAAAATGTGTTTTCAAGTTAACTTTTTTTCTAGCTTCACAGAGAACACTGGTAATGAAAAGAAATGATTGATTGTTTAGAGTTCATTACCTAGACCTGCTGTGAAGTAACTAAGGAATGGAGTTACACTCTTTTACATCAGCTGAGGATGTGGTCTTATGTATTGCAGAGGCATTTATTCATGCTGTCATTTCCATCTCATTTTTTCTCTTTTTTATTTTTGAGCCTTTTCTTCTCTAGTGTTGTATGATATTGTCTTTTTTTTTTTTTTTTTTTTAAATCCATGTGCTCTTTTAGCCTGACATTTGTTATAGCTTAAAAGGGCCAGAACTCTAGTTGTGAAAATGTTCAGAATTACTGTTGGACACAGTTGCAAATTTCAGACGTATTTTTTTTTTTTTTTAAAGAGCAAGTATCCCCACTAGTAAGGATAGAAAATCCTGCATCTGTGCCTAGTTACACAGACTATGTCTACACTCTATACCAGGGGTGGTGGCATGTAGTGTATGCTGCAGAGAAAAGCAGGCGGTGTCCACACTGCAATGTGTATGTGTAGCTATACGTGTCAGAGAGAGGCTCTGGCAGAGGGGAGACAGTGGGGAAAGACTTCAGCAGCTCCACACTTTCGGGGTCTTTCCCCGACGCTAGAATCTTTCACTATGGAGGGGAAGGGCTTTAGCAGCAGGAAGCTGCCAGAGCTTTTCCCCGCTGCCCATCTTTTCCTGAGGCGAGGAAGGGTTCTGGTAGGGGGGAGGCAGCAGAGAGAGGTTGGACCTTTCCTCACTGCCTCCCTTTTGCCACAGACTTTCCCCACAGAGGGGAAAGGCTCCAGCAGCAAGGAGTCAGTGGGACATCACAGGGCTAAAAAATAGCAGTGGGAGGTACGGCTTACATGAGTAGAGGGTGTGTCGTGTATGGTCCTCAGCTGCACACCCACACTTTTTGGGCATGTCTTTACTTGCCTAAACTGTGCCTCACTGGCTACAATGCTATTTATACCTGGGCTTAGGGGGTCTCTGTGGGTATGTGCACTACATGCTGCTGAAAGAAGCATGCAGTGTCGATGTATCCCTACTCAAGAGTACTCACAACTACTCACCTGCATGTGCAAATTAATGATTAGTTTTGTTTTAAAATCAGATTGTGTATGCTGTCAGGTTTTGCCTAAGGGATTTTTTGCATATGTGTACAATTTAGGAACTGTGGCCCAAATCCTCAACAGCCACTGACCACAAAATACCACTTGAGGGGGTTGCAAAGTTGGCTTGAAGTGACATTTTTGCTCCCCTTGTCTGGGTCTGGCAGTGCACTTGAAGGCTGCTGTAGCTTCTCCAGTGGGACTGACACAGCAGCTGGGGATTGGTCCTAGGGTACATCTACACACCCACTGAAAGGTGTGATTTCCAGCTCAAGTGGACCTGCGCCCTCTAACTCTGCTTGAGGCAGTGCCTAAAACCAGCAGCGTGGCCGTGGGAGCTCTGGCAGCATCTCAGGCTAGCTGCCTGAGTACAGTCCCATCCAACCCTCCGGGTACGTACTGAGTTGCTGCCGGAGCTCCTGCATCTACGTCTACCCGAGCTGTGAATTACGCCTCCCAGCTGCTGTGTAGATATATCCTTTACTGTACCCCCTTTCGTCCAGCCACACTCTGCACTTGCAGCAGGGATGACTGGCAACATGTTGGCTCTACACTTCTGAGAGCACCCCCTCTGCGGGTGGTGGTCCTCCCTCCTAGGCCAGCTACCATAAAGCACACCTTGCACTGGCCATCAGGTGCAATGCTGCCACAGAGCAGCCCGGCAATCTGGGCCCTTGTTTTGAATGTGTTCTTATACGTGTGCATCCCTCTCTCTCTCTCTCTCTCTCTCTCTCTCCTCATTTCTTTTTTTACAGACCTGCATTGCTACCCATGAGTCTAATGGAATTGATATTATAATTGCCCTGATCCTGAATGACATAAACCCTCTTGGCAAATATTGCATGGACTTGGTGCTTCAGCTAAAGGTATAGAAAATATTTTTTTTACCTGTTCAGATTCAAGTAGTAATAATAATAATAATAATAATAAAAGCCTATGCAAGAGTGCTAGGCACCCTGATGCTTACTTAATCTCATGAGAGCCCACTATCCCCAGTGGCATTAGTAAATAAATTAACTCGATTCCGCTCAGCTCAGCCACTGCATCTGCCACAGAGAATTTCCTTTCTATCCACCAGCATATCCAGGAACATACCCTTCATCTCCTGCCAAAAACCTTATCGAATAGATACTGTATATCTAGTATGAAGAATCTATATTCTGGGTATAAATCTTGTGCTGTGCTTCTCAAGTAATGTCACATGTTAGGTATTTCTATATATTGAATGGAGCTAGTCAGAAATTTTTCATCAAAACATTACGATATGCCAGGAATAAGTTTGCCTGTGCAACCTTAATTGGGCCCACTTGTCCATATGCATTATGACACCGTCTTTAATTACATGATCACATACTAGGCAGGTATAGAATCCAGTTCAACAGTGCAGTATTCAACTGCCTTAACCATGAGACCATCCTTTTTGCAGTCTCTTGCCTCATTCACTGCACAAGTTCCAGCTTCTGGAATAAGAGTAGCGTGGGTCCTACAGACAACAGCTTTCTTCCGTACACCACCTTGATTCATCCCCAGTGCAGGTCCATCCTGTGCACTGAGTGAGGCAGAGCTCCAGTGGAAAAAATCGTATTCCGTTATGTAAATAAAGATTATATCTTCATGCTTGATTCGTCCTGCCCCATCCCCTCCAACCTGTCCCTGTCTCCTTGTCCCAGACCCTTTCTTCTCCTATAGCCAGTTCCAGTTCCCACTCCTCAGGCTTCTCATCTTAAAGATGCTCTGGAAAACGCACTTTTATCAGAACTGGGACTCATTTTGGCTAATCAGCTCTTCTCTATAATGCATCCCCTCGGGTATAGGTGGGGTGAAATCCAGGCCATCTCGGTTCCAGTCTCCTTGCCTAGCCCGTCCTAGTCTTACCCTCCAGACTCTCCATCCCAGCACTCATCTTCTTCCCACCATATCTTGTCCCCAGTCTCTTTGCTCAGCTAATCCCTGTTTCTCCCCATGACTTTGTCCTTTGTCTCTCCCCCACACACTTTCCCCCTCCCCACTGGCTTTCAATCACTCTCTTGCTCCTCGGGTTCCTCATCCAATCTCAATCTGCCCCCACACCCTGTTTAGTTTCTTGTCCCCGGCTCTTTGTCCCACTGCCTTTGCCCAACTAGTGCCAGTTCTCCCCTTGTGCCCTGGCTCCTCCTCATATCTGTCTCCCTCCCACTCCATCTCCTTTCTTCCACCCTACCAGTTCCCAATTTCAGTGTCGTTGCTTAGCTAGGCCCAGTCTCCTTTCCCTGCTCCTCATTCAATCTGACTCCCCCCAGTCCGTGGCACCATACCCAGCCAATCCTAGTCTGCCCCCCTCCTTCAGTCCCAGTTTCCCCCTAGGGTTCTTTGGCCAAATCTGCTCATTCCACCCACCCAGGTTTAGTTTTTGCCCTCTGCATTCTAGTCAGGCAGCTTCCTCTTCCCCCTGACTGGGTCTATGGTGGGGGGCTTGAGGGAACAGGAGGGACAGTCTCTCTGCTCTCAGTTCCAGTGACTGACTTCAGAACCGCCTTCAGCAGCTCAGAATGACCACTGTGGGGAAAGTCCTGCTCAGCCCTGGGCTGGAACATGCTTCAGTGTGGACAGAATCTTTGAAGATTTTAGTTGTAAAGGTCTAGCAAGTCTCTACTGAGCATGTGCAAACTATGATTTCCCCCTCCTCCTCCCCCTCTCCCCCAGAGGCTTATAACGTGGTGAAATGTAGGCAGATTTTCATGTGGGAAAACAAAAGCTCTGATCCAGGGAAAAAAAGGCCACCCCCCTGCCAAATTTCAAGTCCCCACTCCAAAGCATGAGGGTTCTAGAACTGCTCACAGAAAAAGTCACTAGAACTTTTTCACATGGTATTTTTCCCATTAGCCTCATTCTTGAAAAGAGCTGAACTTTTTTGGTTGGAATTTTCCAAAATAATTCAGCCTGGGGCAGGCACCCAGCATGTCAAATTTCAGCCCTAAACCCTTATAGTTTGGCAAATTTAGAAGCAACTGAAAACGGGGTCTTTTAATGGGATGTATTGGGTAACCTTAATATATAGGCATGCTACCAGCCCTGCTCCTAATAAGGGACCCCATTCTGCCTTCAGATATGCATACAGGGGACCTCATGGGGTTAGCATCTCAGCTCTTCACAAACATGAATACATTTAGTTTCACAGCACTTTTGCAAAGCATAGAAGTATTATTATCCCCATTTTATAGATGGGGCTGTGAGGTGTAGAGACTTGCCTAAGATCACACAGGAAGCTTGTGGCAGAGCTGGGAATTGAACCAAAGTCCGCTGAATCCTAGTACATAGTGCTTGAATCACGAGACCATCCTTCCTCCCCTGGGGGCTGTAATTGGGTTTAATAGGAGCAAGATAGGGTCTCAGATTCTCAGGAGTTAGTGAGCTGCTATAGTGTAAGGGCATGATACTTTATCCCTGGGAGATAGTGAAAAGCAGATAGTTAATGCTCCCGCCAGGAATCCAGAAATGTGCTCAGTACTTGTTACTCAGATTAAATTGGAAGATTGTGAAATCCGTTAATTTTATACCCTTTCAGGTAATAACTAATTATGCTTTAATAAACAAAAAGGGAAAACATGCCTCATAGGCAAAACCTTTTGTTTAGTACACTTTGAAATTACCTCTGCTCTCTGTTGTTTTAAGAAAATGACAGAAACTGTGAGGTGAGCAATAAGAACAGGAAATGAGATCTCATTTATTGTGCACAATGCAGTATAAAGCTTTGCATTTAAGTCAGATATTTTTCAGTATTTGAAATACCTCCTCAATGTATTATACACAGTTAGTTAGCTTTACAGTACATTGCCATTAAAGTCAGAGGAAAACCATTCACTATGTCAGTAACACAAAAGATGCAAGCAGTTTAAAATCGTATCCACTAAAAAAAGTGGTCCTAGTAATCTCAATTAAAACAAATGCAGGGATCGTTAATCCATGAAATAGATTTTAGATTTGCATTAACTTGGTTTTGTATCTCTAGAACAATGCCTCCAAGCTTTTGCTGTCTGTTATGGAAAGCAGGCATGACAGTGAGAATGCAGAAAGAATTCTTTTTAATATGAGACCCAGGGAACTGGTAAGAAAACTTTTGAATATTCATAAATCTTTTGGTCCCGTCCCCCTCCCCCCCCCCCCCCAAAAAAAAAAAAAAAAAACACCTCTCATCAAAATGTTTTATAAAGAAACTGTGTCTAACCTGAATAGCAATGGCCACATATAGGGATATAGCATATCAAGATAGTACTAGTTCTCCAAAGGTGCTTTAAAAGGATCAAGCATGCATGATTTCATTCTGTACAACTTCATTATTTTTATCCATTCCAAGCACTTCTCTGTAATGGTTTCCTAACTAAATTATCACACTACAGTAAACTGTCTTCAAGTCCATTTTGTCAGTAGCTGGGAAATTAAGCTCGTACCATTCGTGATACAGCACTAAGAAGAAAAGGTATGGCTCGCAGGTCAAACAAAAAGTCAAAAACGTTTTTCACTACATCTTTGAATAGAGAGAATATTTGTAATTGTTCCCCATGAATTTCTTTGTTATGAGAGAAAAGTTGAGGAAGTGGCCAGTTCCATCTGAAATGGACAACTTGGTGACTGGCAAAACCATGATTCCATCTTATGATAAGATCTGTGTGGACAGACCCTTGTGCCTGTATGGGGAGCACTTTGAATCAGTCATCCTGCCCCCATTCCTTTCCCCCCATGGATCTCATTGCAGGATCGGGGTGGGGCCTATGTCAGGTAAAAAGAAATTTTGTTTTTTGTAAACTCTCTGGGAGGCCTTAAAATCCATGACCCTCCCAACCTCCTGTCTTGATTCCTACTTTCCCTTCCTCTTTGACTGCTCTTTTATCCGCAGCTCATAGGTGAGCAAGTGAGATATGTTGCTGCATGCTTCCAGCCAGGAATAGGTTGCAAGTGTCCTGTATAATAAGTTCCAACAACAAGGCACTGCCTGCAGCATCAGCAATCTTTCTTTAAATATATGTTTCAAAAAGGAACCTCTCTCAAGTCCCAGAATTTGTGTCAATTTGTGTGCAGAAGTTTTGTTAGTGAAAAATGTTGCCATTTTGAGCTTCACAAAATTTTAGTAGAAATTAGTGGGGATTTTTCAAAGGATTTGCTAAACCCAGATTAGATCAGTGGTCCATCTAGTCTGGTATCCTGCCTCTGGCCTTGAGGTTTCAAGGACAAAACTTAAATAAACTGTATAATTGTGCTGTGTTTGTACAGGGAGAGAAAAATTCCTTCCTGACCCTTGCAAGCCATTAGTTTATTCCTTGAAACACACAATATGATTACCTTGTTTTTTTTAAAAATGGAAAAGGTGAATTTCACAAGCTCTCCCACACAGCTGATTAAAATCTATCACTTAATTGTAGATACTGTAATTTTTCTTGGCCTCTGTCCCAGAAACCCCTTTTTATACCTGTTTTACGGTGACCATTGGGGGGGAAAGAAATTGATGCAGTGAATTCTTGGCACTTCTGAGGTCAGTGAGAGTTTTGCCATTGACTTTAGTGGGGCCAGGATTTCACCGTCAGTATGTAAAACATTCAGAAGGTTAAAATGTGGCCCTCCCTGTACAAAGTTTAAGAAAACAGGGACGGAATTGTGTGAACTTCTCCTCTGCCCCCAACACACAGATAGGCCATGAGGCTGTAACACAACCCCTCCATTGCTACTATCCTAGCCTATGGGAATGCTAATCATTAACTCTCTGTGCTATGTGTAAGCATAGAGCCAGTCACCCTACTTTGCCCCAATTCCTGTTCCCTCTCCTAACCAACTTGTTTGTCATTAATGCAGAAATCCCCTATGGCGCATATAGTGGCAGGAGGAGGGAGGGTAACCGACATGATTCCCTCTTCTCCTCCCACACAGCCCCATTGCAGGCCTTCAGAATCTGTCTATCTAAAATACCTATTTGGCTTCCATTACTGTAGCAAATGGGCACTTCACAACCTTCAATGTGTTTTCCCTACCTTGCAGAGGTGTTGCTTGGATAGTTTTCCTATCCTCATTTAATAGACGGAGAAGCAAGGCATAGAGAATTTAAAGCCCAAACCCTCAAGGATATGTAGGCACCTAGCTCCAATTGAAATCAATGGGGGATAGGCACCTTTGAGGATTTGGGCCTTGTCCAAGGTAACGTCGGAAGCTGTGGCAAAGCAGGCCATTGAACCTAGGTCTCCTGGCCCCCCAGGCTAGTGCTCTAAACATAAACTATCCTTATACACTGGTGTACAAACCCCTCCACATCTCAATTAATTTCCCCTGAAACAAACAGGTAAGCACCAGACTAGATTTTTACTGCAAACTTGTCAGTTTGTGTCTTAAAATGGCAAAGAGGAAAAACAGCGAAATTGAGTGCAATTAGTTGAGGTAAAAATAAACTAAACACCTTCTGAGGCTTCTCTTCACTCAGAATGTGCTTTTCAGAGTACATGCTCTTCTTGTAGGACTTCATGGGACCTGTCCATATTTGGTCTGAGCACAGGGAACAAATCTGGATACTGTACAGTACATTAAAGTATTTGACAGCCCGTTGATTTTATTTGTTTTAAAGGTGGATGTAATGAAAAACGCATATAATCAGGGTCTAGAATGTGATGACGAGGAGGAGAATGGAGATAATATTTCACCAAAAGACGTTGGCCACAATATATATATACTGGCACATCAGGTATGTTTTTCATTATTGTGGGTCTGTGTCCATTTAAAAAAAAAAAATCTTAAAGGTTGCAAGATGTTAACCTCTACCCTAGTTCTGTGTGCATCAAAAATTGAAGGTTTGCCTATGTAACGGCTGCAGGAACAAGTTTATATAGGATGTCTTTGGGGCAAGGATCAAAGCGTGTGGTTTTGCTGTGTGCATGGGCAGCTATGATGTGTGGTTACTGTTGAGATGTAAATAATAACGTAGAATGGAGCAGGTAATGTTCACTCAGTTTATCGTCTTTTGTCATTTCTTAGTCTGGGAGTCTTTGATTCAGATTGGCATGTGAAAATAATTTATCTTAATCTGATTCAATTTATGTTTTAATTTTCATCAACTATATTTTAATTAATGTTTTCTATTCTTATATGAAATGAATTTTAATAAAAACACTAATTTTATTTTAAAACTGTTAATTTATTCAGACAACACTAATAATATGGCCTTCTGGGTATTTTTTTCCCTTTTTGGGTTATGCAGTTGTTTCCCCGGGCTCTCTTATCACACCTCTCTTGTGCGTTGTAAGGGTGAACATACAGATTTTTATTATATGGGATATTTTCCTTCCTGAACATTAGGTGCCAAAATTAGTTATTGTGTTGCCATGCCACAAATGAGAGAGAGTTCCCCCCCCTCCCCCTATGAAAAAAGAAAAGGCTGCAACTTTAGTAATCAAGCCTTATAATAAAGATGGTAAAGGCAGATAGTACTCGCTGTTCCATATTAAGGACCTTATCTTTTTTTTTTTAATTATTTTTAATAAAGCAGGTGCAGATAAAAAATGTAGATATAAGGGAGTATTGTATACAAATTGTCAAAGAATACAAATTCCTTAACCATATTCCTTCAAATGTGAGTAATATTGAAGAGAAGAAAAGAGGACAGGTTATAATTACATTAATAAGGTCAGAAATGTAAATTAAGTACATTTTTGTGTCTGCAATATGTTCAATGAAGGGCTGTCCTTCCTATTACGTTGTTACGGAGAGCCAAGTTTTACTCTTACTCTGCATGCAACATCCCTATCAAAAACAATGGGAATTTTGTGGACCTTGCACCTTGTGTAATCATTTGCACCAGTGGGAACATTTTCCATCCACTTTGTGCTCGCTGTGCCCTGTGTCAATGACTACACAAGATTCAGGACAATGAGGAATCAAAAGTTGAGAGTAGAATATAGAGCTAAGCTACGTAAGAAAAGATTGCTGGGATACTGTTGCCCTACCAGGGGCTATACAATCACTACTAAGAAAGCAACACCAATTCCCTAGGTCTGATCCTAGGTGGAGCATTTTGGTTAGATCATGAATCTTGTTCATAATTTACTGAGCCCTTTCTTGCTCTGCAGAAGAAAGCAGGGATATCAACTTGGCAGGGAAACCCATGTTTGATGTACAGAGATCTGTCCTTTTACAAAAATGACTGCTTTCCCTTCCTGCAGTTGGGTATCCCAATAAGCACATCTGTTTATTATTATGTGTACAGCTGTACAGAAAACCAGACAGCTACATAACAGAGCACTAGATGACTAAAAAACCATGCTGTTTAGGCCCTTCCCCCACCCTCTGCCCCTGTTAATGAAAAGCTATGGTTTTTGGCACATGAAAACACATTTTTGACCACCAAGCTCTTTCAATCACTCTGGGCTGGGCAGGATATGAACTTTTGTCCCTCATGAGTAAGACTATTGTTGCCTAGTTCCTATCCTGGATCTCTTCTCTAAACACCCTCTAATGCTGTCCTATGTATAAATGGCTTATTGGTGGCTATGCCCTCTGTTCTGTTTAGTTGACCTAATTTACATCAGATTTATTTGCTCTGCTCCTTGCAGTTTCATAGTTAGTTTTTGACTTTTTTCACAATTTGCACAGCTTTTCAGCTGCTTCCATGTGGCCATCTATTCTGGTTACAGCATTTGTACCACTCTGTAGCAGCAGAATCTAGATTAGAGTTCCTCTTTTTCTTATCACACACTCAAACACAGACTGTTTATTTTGGGGACACTCAGACTTTCAGTTTTTGTCGTTGCTCTTTTAAAGGCTGTAGTGGGTTCTGCATTTTGCCACCACGACATCCTTCCCTGCCCTTCCTGTGGTTGGTTTTACCAGAAGCAAAAGATTTTCTTGTAAGTGTCTGACCTGCTATGCATAGAAAGATATAAATATGTCACAGGAAAAGTTGAGGACTGTGTTACGGCCCCACACTGCAGTGCAAGACACGGAAAACCCCTGAAGCTTGGAATGCTTACTGTTAATTTTCAACATTTCTTCTTCTCCCCACCCTTCCCTCACATCCCTGTCCTCTGCAGACCATGTGGGACCATTATTCATGCTCGTTCCCCTCACTGACTTCATCCCTTTCCTGACACCACTACTTCCCCCTCTTCTGATCCCATGTATTGTAAGCAGAGTGGGGAACTCAAACCAGAAAAAACAGAACTGAGCCATCCCGGGGGACCAGCATAAGTTGCACTCCCATACTGCAATCAACACTGGAGTGGGGGCTGGTTCCTAATGCAGCCTTTCTGTTGCCCACAGCAGTACAGTGTAATGCCACAAACGGGTGCTCGATATCGCGTGCTAGAAAAAAATCCTGTTATTACCGAATAGACTGTGTGTGTGTGATTAGTTTCACAAGAATCTACTGGGACCAAACATTCCATTTGTCTGTGTTCGAGCGCCTTGCTTGGAGCCAAACCTTGAGTTTTTCTTAGCTACTTCTTTTTCAAGTTCCTCCGACACTCTTGGATGAATACCATCCAGTCCTGGTGACTTCTTGATGATCAGTTTGTTCCAGTACCTCTTCTTTTCACACCTCAAGCAAAGGGAACCTGCATGGTGTTTATAATAATGATTTAAAATATAGATCATGCTAAATCAAGCTGACTTTTCTTTTGTGAGGTTAGTAAGACTCCCAGCAAGGAGAACACTGATGATATGATGTGCCTGTGGATGTGATGTAATGTTAGACTTTACAAAGGTTTCTGACACAGTAGCACATAAAAGTTTGATCTGAACACTGGCCCTCCTAGGTCTGGAATGTCAAACCAGATAGCCAGTTGATTAAATGGGTGCAAGAAAAATGTCATAGTGCATGGCACAAAGAAACCATCCTAATTTTCACATTACTGGTTGAGATTGCAAAACTGGCCAATAAAGGCTTTTAAAAGTCAATCAACTGAGCAAACTTTGCTATTGGAGTAATCTAGGGTAGTGTTTCTCAAACTTTTTGGAGTGGTCACCCTTTATTTGAAGTAAAAAATTTTCATAGCCCCCTTACATTTTTTACTCTTCCTTTTATGTAAATGTATCAGTGATTCTCTGTAATTTGTTAGTGTGTTTCAAGAGGTTGACTGAGGTCACTTGACCTTTAGGGATACGGGTGTGCAGGGAGTGGGGGAATGAGATTTCCTTTGTTTTAGACTGGAATTAAAATTTCCAATGTTTTATGACCCCCCATACTCCTGGTTGCCTTTCTTTACTCAGGTCACAGCCCAGTGGTTAAGAAACACTGATGTAGGGTATCATCCCTCTCAAGATTATGCCCCGAGGTTCCTGATCCAGCAAAGTGTTTAAGCAATTGCTTAATATTAAGCCCATGATTAAGTTCTTTGCTGGTTTGAGGCCAGAGAGAGAATAATTATGGAACTTCACAATGCCTTTTTTGAGCAAATTATAACTTCCTAGAAAACAGAAGATTTTTTAAATAAGGTTAAACTAAAAGTTTTAGTTAAATACTAAGGAAGTGCCAGAACTACTTATGTAAATACAACAATCTTCTGATGACACCAGGACATGATGGAAGGATTGTTTCCTTCCACACCGTGTGGTTAGAAGAAATTAATGTGTTTGATATCAATGTAATTTGAACCAAACAATCTCCTGATAGTCTGGCACAGTTGGAAGGTCCCTTTCATTGATAAGTTCTTAAAATAAACAAAGGTAAAACTAAGCATACAGTAGCAATTTGAGTTAATGGGTAACTTGTACACATTCCTGTCTGGTGCTAATTATCAATGGAATGAGGGAAATAAGTAATTCAGCCTTGTATATTTGAACTGCTGAAATATATTAGTAGTAGAATAAAGATTCCTTTTATCAGACATAGCATGAAATATCTAATATCCTTATTCCCATGTTTACTATGTGTAATGGTAGCATAATAGGTATACACACACAGAATATTTGTTATAGATAATTTAAAATGTAAATATTGATGACCTGCATTTATACTTTGGGAATAATGGTGCCCTACAGGCTCTTTAATACAAAAATAATTTTGCCAGTTCAAACAGGATAGGTTTGATAATGAGACCTTTATTAAGGAGAAGTTTCAAGTAGTGGTAGAAATTCTGGTTACCCACATCATTAAAAATATAAGCAGTACATGGCAATATAAAGCCTTGTTCTTTGACTGTCTACTTATGCATATTAAACCATTATATTTCTTCAGTAGATCTGAGAATAGCAGAGGCAGAGACCATCCCTGTGTTTGTACAGCGCCTGGCACAATGGAGTCCTGGTCTACATCTGGGGCTCCTAGCAACAGCAGTACAAACAAAAATAATTCTGGAAATATTTAGGAATTACGTTTGCCTTTGATAGCTTATTCTTTCTGAGGACTTGAAAGTACTTTTGAACATTAACTAATTACATTTTCCCAATCACCCTGGGAAGTAGGATGCAAAAGAGATGAAGGGCAACAAGGCATTGACCTTGATAGGAACGAAAGCCAGGTTGCTTGATTCCGAATCCTTTGCATGAGGTTGGTCTGCCTCTCCTGCTAACTCAGTACCAGCTACTGTACTAATGAGGAAGAATTGGCATGTCATAAATCAGAAATGCATTATTGCTGGTATCTTAAAATACTTTAAAGGAGACTGTTAAGCCTGTTTTTAAATATATATATTTTTGTGCTGCTAGTAATGCAGGTTGTTAAAGCAGGGAGAACTTTAGTCATATGATTGAGCTGTTTGCGCATGTGGGGAGGTGGTATTGTCAGGCTTGATTTTAGTAGGAGGAGGTATTTTTGGTTTGAGGGTGTAGAGCAGCTGCTGGCTTTCTTTGGGTTGGTAACACTTTTGAATTTTGGCAGAGGTACGTTCAGCCATGGATAGGTCCTTTCTTGTATATATTATAATGTAAATAAATAAAGAAAAAGAAACAGGTTGAATACAGACAAATATAATTTGTGTCAAGGCAAAGGAGAGTCAGGAGTAGGAGATTAAAGTGATGGAGCTGAACAGGCTTTCCATGACTGAATGGCTAGGGGAGCTAAGGGTGTTACCGTAGTTGTGTAAACCAGATACGACGTGAAATCACTCTGTTTGTCTTGGCCTTCGGTATAGGAATCCAGTATTTCTGAATTGGCTGTGCAGGCAACAGTAGACAGCAAAGCAATGTTCCTGAGGAAGGAAGTATGACCAGAGTCAACCATACATGTGTGGTGAAAATTGACTGACTGTGCTGAAAAGAAATGCTGCTGAAGAAGACAGAAGTGGGTTACTTAATCAAGCATTTAAAAGAACCCACGACAAGACAAAACGAGGAAATAGGACAGGAGAAGGGCTGTAGTTCCAGCACTAAGGGTTTCCATTAACTGTGTGACACATTAACACCAGGTGATACCAAGGAAAAGGTGTGGGTAGGAACCATGTGAGAGAGGAACGTGACTCCATGGAATGGTCCCGCCGCCCTGTGTGATTGCCAACATTCCCTCCGTACCATCTGCCACCTCAATAAAGGACACATCACACCTCCCTGTGCTAGTGAGGGTCTCTGTGCTCTAGAGGCTTCCAGCTGTGAGGAGGCAGCCTTAAGTTCCACCAAGAACTCCAAGGTACACCTACACGGCCTGTGGCAGTGAGCCTCTCCGCCCAGGCTGACAGACTTGAGCTCACACTACCACGCTAAAAACAACTGTGGAGGGGGCAGCTGGGCTGTACTGAATCAATTCATCTTCCTGGCGAGCACTGCCTCCTTTTGTAGATACGCTGTCTGCTGGTGGACATGCCACCACTACCACCAACACCACTGGAATGGGATGTGGTAGCCATTTTGTGTCTTACTAGACCTACTCCCCACCAGTAGACTGTGTTGCTGGGGTCCTGCTTTTGCTGGCAGATACCGGATGTTAAATGTGACTCATGAGCTATTTAAAATTGTTTTAATCATTTATTTTTCTTAACAATCTGATGGCTAATTTACACTAAAATGTATCTGTGATATATGGGAGCAGGAACTCCAGAAAGAAGGCACAAATACAGAGTAATTGATTTGCAGCTGGTGTAAATGGGTGTAGCTCCATTGAAGTAAATGAAGCTACCTGATTTGCACTTGGGGAGGATCTTTTAATCTATAAGTAGCACTGATTTTGTATAGCTATCTATTTCTACATTGTGCAGTACAGAGTGAGAGTTTGCAAAAGGCTTAATGGGAATGTATCCTCCCAAACAGCTGTTTGTATGTAAAGAAGAGTGTTGTACATACTTACAAGAGTCTTGTTAACTTTTTAGTTCAGAGCATGGTCCAATGGAGATGGCACTGGAGTGGGAGTGAGAACATCTTGGTTTAGGTCCTGGCTCTAGCTCTGACTTGCTTATGATCTTGGCCAAGTCACTATAACTGTTTCCCTTCCCACCCTTTATCTGCCTTGGCTATTTAGATTGTAAGCACTTTGGAGCAAGGATTGTCTTTCATGGGTGTTTATACAGCGCCTAGTACAGTGGGGCCCTGATCTTGGTTGAGACAAATGATGAATAATAGAAATAATGTAATCTTAGAATCCTGTCCTGCAAGCTGAATTCCATAGAGTAACTCTGAGTTCCTGTGAAAAAGTCACTCACTTCTTGCAAGGCAAGTGGAATTTAAGGCTTCAGCATGATACTTTTAGTGGGCCTTTGCTGAAGCTTGTAGGTTTCCTTCCTATCTGATCAGTATGCCAAGGCAAAGGATTAAGGGGGACCTGTCCCAGGAACCAGGACTATCAGAGAACTCATCCTTGGCTTCCAGACCTGAAATTTCTTGTAGAACTTTTATTTTCTCCATGTTGTTTTGTAGTTATCATCCTGATGAGACATTCTATGGCATCAAAATGACACTGGCTAATTAAATGTCAGCCGAATCAGAAACTGTCGCAAGGTTTTTACACTCAGATTGCCAAGATTGAAACAAACCAAGGACGCACATCACGCTCCCTGCAGCTCATTAGGATGATATATAACTCTACCTTCAACCAGCTAGAGAGTATAGATACTGTGTGGAGGCTGCAAAAGGGGCTTGACACTAATGAGCCCCTGAAAGCTTAAACAAATGTCTGAGGCTGCTGTTCAGTCGCAGATAGAATCTTTGGGAACTTGTTCTGCAACTTTTTCGTTTCCCATTTTTTTGACATTGGTTTCCAACTGTTACCCAATAATTTAAGATCCAGTTCTGCAATGGAACACAATAACATTGACTTCAGTGGAACTCCTTGGGGTGGGCGATGTCCATGCTAGAGGATCTCCCTATAGGCTTGGGTCATGTGGTTGTTGCTTATTTTCATTTCTCTCAACATTTAAAAAGGTCAGATGTAGTATCAGTTGATATTGCATACAACCTCTGTTGGGGGAGGCAGGCGTGATTCTCTGGGGAGGGGGATGGTTCCTATCTAGCTTCAGTTGTCCTGTGTCTGTATGATTTTGTGGGTTTTAAGATCTCTGAATATGGGTAATACAGCTCCGTATTGGGCAAGATCTGGAATAGCTCCATTGCAGTCAACAGAGCTACACTGATTTGTACCTGCTGAGAATCTGTCCCATTGTCTTCATATTCTGCTCTCGCTGATGCTTTCTACTGAAGCCGTTCTGCCAGTTACACCGTAATGAAGGGCGGCATTTATCCTGCAGAATCTTCATTACCAGTAAGGATGTGTGAACCAGAAAGAACACAGCTTGACTTTTGGCTTTCAGGCTGAGTTTGCAGAGGTGAGAGTTAGAGGAGAAAAATCATTCTGCCTGTAAACTGAGCAAATCTGATCCAGAAGTCTTTGAGAGGCAATAAATGTGGAACCCTACAGAGCCATTTTTACGGTCACTTTTCAGAGTAGACTGTACTTTGCCACTATAAACCGCAGTGCATAATGTCTGCTCAGAAATACATGTCATATACCCCGGAAACTGTTTATATTGCAGCAGAGGCACCCTGATTAATAGAAACATACATGGTATTGAATTGTAACCATACTACCGTAGATGAAGTCTTAAATCAGAGGCTGAGCTGGGATTAGAGGTGATCTGCAAAGGACTTGTCTAAAATTGGGTTATTGCCTTTTTGTGGAGAGTGTGATCATGTAGCAATTTCCAGCTATGAAACTGTGTTTTAGCAGCTGGCTACATTTTCTTTACATTAAGAATAAGATGGAAAATTACTTAGGACCAGCAGTATCTCAGGGTTAAACAGACACTTAAACATCATGGCTCCTGCTCTCATACATACGGTTGTACAAACTGGCTCTAGTTTTCTCTACCGGTATATGGCTAGTGACATTAGGATTTTTTTCCCCTCTGGATCCACGTGCTGGAATGAGGCTGATATATCCCATGTCATGGGTTTGCTGTGATTGCAGAGGGTGAGCATCAATTGCCCACCAGTCTCTTGTTTCTGTGTTTCTATCTGCGGCTCATCATTTAGTTGCTGGCTAGCACCAATAGCTCATGTCTGATGAGTAGGACTAAGATGTCTCTATCTAGGATGAAGGTTGCACCTCCACCACTTACTTTCCTTTGCTTTCTTAGCACATGTTGCTAATTCATAGGTGACTGGTGCAAATATTGTCAAGATGACTGCAGTAAAGAGGTGGGATTTGGAAAGGGAATATCACCACATTTTGTTTTGTCTAGCCCTTTCCCCGTTTCCTATCTGCGAAGACAGCTTTTGTTGTTGTTGTTGTTCTGTTAAGTGGAGTATGAGGCAAAATTCCAGCAGCGCTATTTAAAATGGTGGGAAGGCTGTGCCATACTGGCATCTCCTCTGATCTACTGCTCCTTTCTTTCACGTGATCAACCCCCACTCCCTCTTGCCCAACCTGCCAGTATGTGCATAACAGTCCCCACTGGTGAGCAGGAAACAAGGAGTTTGGACGTTGTGAATTCTCTTTGCAGGGCTCAGCTGCCTATTCCCCATTTGAATCCAATTTGTCTTTGAGCCAGAAAACTTTTGTCAAGCAGTAATCTTCTGTGCTTTGAGAAGTATCTGTTTAAGAGGTTGGGATACGAACAGCATACGAACAGATTGGCAGCATAATTTGGAGGACCCAGACAAGAGCATGGTCCCAAGCAGGAGATATCGCGCCATGCGTTGCATTTGTCTTGCTGCCAGAGCAGGGGACGTTGTCTGGCAGTAAGCTTTTTCCTCTGATTCCAGTCTCACGGCTGGAGAAGAAAGCAAAGGTCATTCCATTACTTCTAAGAGATGTGAGGCCCCCAAAATAGAAGGTTCATAAGCAGCTGCCTACTTTGCTTGTGTGGATATTTAACTTACTTTTTTTTAGAATTACTTGTTTGCAGAGAGGTGCTATTTCCCATTCTACTTCTGCTCAGAGTAAGAAGAGAAACCAAAGATGAACGTGCTTTCAAGCAGTAGAATTGAGAGCTCCTGAAAAGGATCTAACAATGCTTTCTTTTCTCCACTTTATAATATATTGCCCCGATGGCCTTTATGAAGAGGAGAGCACCTCTTCCACTCTACAGACGGGGGGATCCTGTGGGTAGGAACCTACCTGTTGCAGCTCCTCTTGGGGTGGGCACTTCTTACTACTACCTGGATGCTGCTCAGTATGTTGGGCTTTCAGGGGAGCCCATAGTGTCCACTGATTCTGGACACTTTGGTTCATCGGCCTTTCATAGAGATTGCAAGTGATTGAGGTCTTGTCCCTTGCAACTGCTATGAAGTAGACTCTCACTGGTAAGAAGGGGGTCCTCCCAGTTCTGTCTCCTCTCCTTTGTCCTCTACCTCTCCTCATTCATTCTTTGCTCCTCCTTCATCTCCTAGGTCTTTCCATCTTGCATCCCTTCCACCTCCTTCACTAACATGGTTCACAGAGGTTAGTCTAAGAAGGCTGCTATGCCCTGGCTCAATACTTGCACTTCTTTCCCAAGTGAATTTTGCTTTGTCATTAAACAAATTTTAGCTACAGGCCTGAAAATAGCTTCCCACAAACTTTGCCAGCAAAAGGGGTGATGAACAGGACAAATTGAACTAGGTTTCTAATTCACTGAAGTATGTGGA
This sequence comes from Emydura macquarii macquarii, assembly GCF_026122565.2. Classification (NCBI taxonomy): domain Eukaryota; kingdom Metazoa; phylum Chordata; order Testudines; family Chelidae; genus Emydura; species Emydura macquarii. Next base: position 7,675,550 of record NW_027132342.1, on the reverse strand, counting down.
ATTTTTCCTGCTAATCACCCTGGTCTCATCAGGCATAAAAGAAGCAGAGGAAAAGCTCACAGAGTTACAAACATTATAACAAGAATAATTTTACTTTACCTGCAGTAGCCTCTCATATGTCAAAGTGTGTCACAGCCTTTAATTCTTCCTACCTTATAAGGTATATAATTATTCCCATTTTACAAATGTGGAAATTGAGACACAGAGTGGTTAGGTGATTTGTCAGAGATTACACAAGAAGTCTGTGAAAGTCAGCAGTAGAGAGCTGGACTTCCAGTGCCCAGCTGATATCACAAGCTGTCGGGGAAGACTGTCTCTCCTCTTTCAACTACTATATACAGTATAATCATCTGAATGAAATCGGCTTGATTCTAGAGTCTCCCTTTGCTCAATCCCTGCTATTCCCAGCGTTTGTAAACACATTGTGATTGCTTTGGGTAAAGAACAAAGATGCTGCTCTGTGAAACTGTAATGACTTTTGGAAAGGAAGCTGTCCTGTGCATTGGAGAAAGCTCTATTCAATTCTAATTGGAACATGAGGAGTAGAGAAGTCATTATTACTGTTGTTAGAGCCAGCTGGAATAAACATTTCGGCTTTAGTTATGTTTAAGGTGATATTTCAGTTTCTCTCTCTCTCTCTCTCTCTTTCCATGTTCACCAATGGTTCCCCAGTCTTTTCTATCCCAATACAATGAATTGGCCTGTGACCACTCCTAGACTCCCATGTCCCTCATTTTCTCTCTCCTGTTCTTTTCTGTTTTCTTCTCATCTTGTTTTCTACTCGCTTGGATCCGCAGTCATGGGCCAGGACCCCATTGGGCTAGGCATTATACAGACACAAAACAAAAATACAGCCACTGCTCCAAAGAGCTTACAATTTAGGTATAAGACAAGACAGCAGATTGATACAGACAGAAAACAATGCTATGACTCCTGAGATTGTGTGACTAAGAACATGTTACCTTGTACCACTGTGCACAATTTTAAAATTACTTTCCTTCTGTTCTCAGTCATGGCTCCTTAGATTGTGTCAATACTTCCTAGTTTTTCAAGAATGTTCTTTATTAGCAGCACTAATGCCATACCTGAAATCTCAAACCCATTCTTCAGCTCACTTTGACCTGGTCAGTACCCCATTCAGCAGTCAGTCAGTAGCAACTGTGCAGCTGCAGTGGCATAAACCCCAAGGATGGACAAGAAAAGCCACCATATGCACTAGTTGAGTTTACCTCATTTCAGTGAGGAGTAAATTCTACTGAGATTTGCGCTGCTGCAGCTTTACAGGTTGCTGCCCACTGCCTGCTGAATCTCCAGTATTATCATTACCATAAAGCCAGGACCCCCTTGTGCTAGGTGCTGTACAAACACAGACAAAAAGACAGTCCTTGTCCCCAAGGGCTTACACTCTAAATCAAGTATAGTCAAGGCCTTTGCCTAAGTTTTCACAGAACCTGGCTGTTCTTCACATGCACAGTGATCTGATAATGAGTTTTACAACAGTTTTCAATTGGTTCTGAGAGTGCTTCTTTCAAAGGAAGCACCTTTAGTGCATCTACTAACCTGACAGTGTTTCATTGCCATCACTAGGGATATTCAAGGGTACACTTGATAACCATTTATACGTGGATGGCTGGGTATAAAACAATCTTTCTATCACAGTGCAGAAGAAATGGGATAGAGGTTCCCTCTAACCCAAATGATTCTGTGGTTAATCTGAGCTTCAGTTATTGACACAAAACCAGGGATACCTCTGCAGTAAAATGTGAAAAGTTAAAGGCACAATTATGATGAAAGGAAAGTGCAATATTCTGAAAGTTCACATGGTTGATACGAGACATTTCCTTCACTGTGGGCAGTGCAAGTTCTAATACTTTAGAAACGAAGCTTTTCATTATGATGATGGACATTTCTGAATTTTAGCTGGTTAGTAGTAACATCTTGCTTCAAAGAAACATTATTTTTCAGACATGGACTTTCAGTCATAAGAAATCAGAAAGCCATTTCCCAACTTTTCTATTATATAAAAGAAATTATTAATGGTTAACAGTGGAGGAAAATGGTCAATATATAGACAAAGTTCTTTTATATTAGAGCAAGACGAAGATTGGTTTACATTGGCGCTATTGGTAATAATTTTTTCCCCTGTTCACTTCTCTCTTCAGTTCTGTCCATTCTGTCTGAAAAGATACAGCCAAAATAGAGGGCAGTTGGAGATGGGAAATAAAAATTATTAAAGTCACAAAGACAGTTGTGTATGAGGAGAGAGTGTTTTTTTTTTTTTTTAATTTGAAAAGGAGACAAATAAGAGAGGACAAGATAGTGATATACAGGATGATAAATGGTGTTGACCAGGTGAATTGGGTGCTCCTATTTCTCCTCTTATAAAAAGGAACCAGGGAACATTCAATGAAACTGAAAGGCAAAGGACTAAAGGAAATTATTTTAAAACCAATACTTAGGTAGCCTGTGGAACTCATTTCCACAAGATATCATTGAGGCCAGATCTTATTGAGTGTCAGAAGATTTGAAATTTTACCTGGAAATATGGTGGATTCTCATTACTTGAAGTCTTGAAATCAAGACTGGATGGCTTTCTAAAAGATATGCTATAGCTCAAACAGAAAATATGGGCATGATCTAGAAATTACTTAGTGAGGTTTTATGGCACGTGTTATGCAGGAGGTCAGATTACGTGATCACAATGGTTCCTTCTGGTTAAAAAAATCTATTTAAAAAGTCTTAGAATGTATATGAGTAATGAGTGTATATCCACCTTTGTATTAGGATAAAAAAATGTATAAAGGATCTAAATCCTCCTGCTTCATGGCATAAAACAACCACTGACTGACTTGACTGACTGAGGAAATTTTCCCTACTGGCAGATTACTCCATAATTGTCTACCATGTATCTTCCTCTGAAATATCCGCTTCTGACTGTTTTCAGAGACAGGTTGCAGGAGTAGCTGAACCACTGAGCTGATCCAGTGTAGAAATTTCAGAGCTCCAACATAGCGGCAGCACAGTATTTTATCCAACTTGGAAGTCATAGCAAATATGTTTCTCTGGTTGGGGTTTTTTGTTTTTTGCATTCTCTTATTTTCTGATGCTTCACTTAATACTTGTCATTTTAAATTTGTAAATACATGCCCAGATTAAGTTCTTGGCAATCTTGATGTATTGGATAAATTGCATACATATGAATTGTTATTAGATTAAAAAATGGAGGGGTAAGGTTTGCAAATATCCTAATGGCCTAGCAATGAGCTATCCCTTTTAGACACAGATAGTGTAATGTTTGTTCAGACTGTGTTACTGCTAGAATTGATTATTGTCCCTCTTTGTTAGTTTATTAAGATTTTATAGCACCAACCTCATAGCTTTGGCACTTTCTTGGAGGTCTAAACTACATTCTGTAATGATCGCTAGTTTAAAACCTTGTTACATTAGTCACTTTGAGTGATAGGTTTAGCTCTTATACTATGCCCACTTTTTTTTTTGTGGCTTAGTAGAGCACTGGACCTGGACTCAGGCAAGCTGGGTTCTATTCCCAGAACTGCTACTGACCTGCTGGGTGATCTTGGGCAAGTCACGTCTCTTCCCTGTGCCTCAGTTTCCCCCATCTGTCAAATGGGGATAATGATACTGACCTCCTTTGTAATGTGCTTTGAGAGCTACTGGTGAAAAGTGCTATACAAGAGCTGGGTGTTGTTTTCATCTTCCGTAGCAGCTCATCAGTTTTTAAAATTAGGTTTGTTTGCCATTATGGTAAGGGACTTGTAATATAACTTCAAGAGTCTATTTGCTGTTGTGTCTCAATAATAACAAACTATTTGCATTTAAGAAGCCCTTTAAACATCTATCAAGACCTAAAGTATTTTTTTGAGTATATATAATATGAGTCGTTTTGCCCAACACTAAGATGCTGTTGCCTGTGGAGTAGTAAAACATCAATTATTTAACAGGACCATCAACACAACAGCATATTTAAGAATAATTTATCCATTTGAAATCATGGGGAAAATGTAGAAGGTAATTACCTAATTTGGAAAAGCAGTGCTGTCAAAGGTATGCAGATTTTATATAAGAACTTAACTGGGTAGTGCTGCTGTTCTAACTTTTGAGTGTCACTGAAGAGCCCTCCCATTGGGGGTATGTGGGGGAAGGGTAGGAGGATGGTAAATCTGAGAACAGGAAATAAATCAGATGTCTTCCTTTTCTAGTTGGCTCGCCACAATAAAACATTGCAACATATGCTGAAGCCAGGGTCTGATCCAGATGAAGGAGATGAAGCCTTGAAGTACTATGCCAATCACACCGCACAGATTGAGGTAAAAATTGCTCACTGAAAGGGAAATTATTGTGGTCTGAGGCCAGCTTGCTTCCTACTAGATCTTCTCTTTAGAGTACTCCTGAGGAACAAAACTCATTTAAATAGTGTAGATTATTTTGAAAGGGAAAAAGCTGAATAATATCACACTGGGGAAGGAAAAAAAGGTATGGATATTCTTTAAAATTGGCTTGGTGTATTTCAAACAATTGTCCAACAGTAGCTTCCCTGTGTGATACAGAACATTTCTTGTTATGGAAATAATGATTGGGGATAGCAGCAGTGCCTTAGAGACCAGAATAATCTCGTGTAGCATATCAGTCAAATAAACCCTGCTTTTCAAGCCATGGAGGTTTATGAATCAAATGAGAATTTTGGCTGTGGTAGAAAGAAGTTTTTGAAGTTGCGTGAAGATTCAGTAGCTTTTTTGTCTAACAGAACCAGGCTGGTCTGATTCATCACTCCTTTCTATGTTGTAAACGGCATTCCCCTGTTGGAAGGGAAAACATTTAGTGACTCTGGCAATAGTAGAAAGTGTAGAGTTCAAGGGTGGCGGCTTTAAGGGGACATATCTACGCAGTACGCAAGGCTGTCGTTTGGAAACCATGAGTATTTATCTCATGCAAAACTAGTTGATTAAGGGTGATTACCATAAAGGATAATTGCACATAGACTTTTGTGTCAAACCACATCCTTCTTGGGGTCTGCTTTATTAAAAGAAAAACACAATTCAGTGTCATCTTAAATGAAAACCAGTCTTTCCCCAAATCTTCAAAGTTCTGTCAGCCTCTGCTGGGCTCAGTAGCTCCTTCCCAAATCCAGTTTCTGCCACTGGCATTTCCTAAACACATACTTCCTCTTCAGGCCCCTGCTTCTCATGGCAGGAGGCATCAGCCAAGCCTTTTCATCCAGCAGGTGTGGAAAGTCACAGATCCTCTCTTACCCTGGGTCTTCTGCAGATGTCTCTGTGGAGCAGCTCTCACAACCCTCCTGCTCCTCTGGTTCTCTCTCCTGACTGTACTTAGGCTGACCTTATATCCCCCAGCTGGCCTAGTTGCTAGTCTTATATCCCCAACCCCGTGACCCTGGGACTGAGAGGTGCAAGTGAGATGGAACCCAGGACTCCCTTAAAGAGTCAGCTCGCCTTTGGGCAGTACTGCATTCACTGTGCACCAATACAGACACACACAGTTTTGCTCTCCTTGAGGTGAAGATGCATACATGTGTTACTCTTAAATATCAAACCAGTTCAGAAGGGAGAGATAAAAGGCATTTTTGCAGAACAGACACAGCTTTGGGGGCTTCCTAAAAGTGAAGATGTAAATGACTCTGAGCCCAACACTGCTTCTGCTGAAATACGAGAGGGGTTTGCCATTGACTTCACTGGGAGCAGGACTGGGCCGATTATGGAGTTCCAGGTATATATTCTCTCATATCCACATGTTCAGTTTGTAAGTCAGCTGATGAGTCTGTGATAGCTGGCTCTACAAAGAACTTGAGATCCAAGGTGTGTTTTCCACGTGTTATTTCTAAACCCATAATACAGACTCCACAGTCAGAATCAGGAAACAGCTTTAATGATGATGTGAGGCAGAATAGAATCCAGCCGACTCTCAAGTAGCTCTGTTGGTTCTGAAGTGCTAGTAGTAGCAAAACCTTGGTTTTGTCAAGTAAGCAGATAAGGCACGCAGGGACTGGATATTATATGAGTAACAAGGTGCTGCTTAGCATAGCCACTTCCATGATTTACAACCTCATAGAGAAGGGCTCAAGTTACAGAATGAAGTTCTTGAGCCAAATGCTAAGCACTCTCAAGTCTGAGAATGTTTGGATGTGCAGGTTTGCTTTAGTCCATTATAAATACACAGGGATCAGATTTGAAGCATCCTCAAAGTTTGGGGATGCTTGGATCTAGATTTTTTTACTTGAGGCACACCTTTATAAGCACATTTCAAGGCAGGTTTTTGAAGACAGAAATACAATTTTACTATAAATTACATACTTAAGTGTTTTAATGTAGTGTCTTGCTGTAAATTGAAATTTTATTAAAATTAGTTCTACACCGATTTGTAAATAAAAGCAAGCTCTGAGTCAGACAGGAATCACAGCATGATTGAAAAGTCTCTGACCCTGAAGGACACATACATTTGTATTTACAGATTGTCCGTCATGATAGAACTATGGAACAAATAGTCTTCCCTGTCCCAAATATCTGTGAATTCCTCACACAAGAATCCAAAAGTCGTGTATTTAATACAACTGAGAGAGATGAACAAGGGAGCAAAGTGAATGACTTTTTCCAACAGACAGAAGATCTGTACAATGAAATGAAGTGGCAGAAGAAAATTAGGAGTAAGTACTGTCCATAGTTTCAAGCTTTAGTTTCAGGTTGTCTAACTGTATTTAAAACCTGTAGGGCACCAAGTATTTTATGTTTTCAGTTTTACTTGTTTCCAATCATTCTGATATCACAAGAAGAAAACATTTTCTGAGTCCAAGATTGCACGTCACTGAAGATGTGCCACCTGCAAGAGAGAGAGAGAAATAAGATGGAAAAGTGACTAATAAAATCATCTGTTCAAGATGACCTTCTGGGCTGTAAAGACCAGAATTGAGTGGTGGACTAAATGAGTGTAACTTCACTGAAGACAGTAGAGTCGCACTCCATTTTGCCAGATGGAAATTTGACTCCTGCTGTTTAATAAGGACACGTGTAGCTGCATACTTAGGCTTGTCAATATAATTCACCAAAAACATCCCTTACCTTGGGCCAGATCCTCAGCTGGTGTAAACCAGCATGGCTCCCATGAAGTCAGTGGAGCTCCACCAGTTTACACCAGATGATGATCTGACCTCTTTGCCTGAGTAATTTTTTACTATTCCTGGTGGAATGGTCTATTTTCTTAGTAACAGTACTTTGCATCCCAGGATCTTTTAAAGCACTTTACAAAAATCCAGCTTGATTAATTCCCAGCAGAACCCAGTCTGTGAATCCTTGGTAGCTGAGGGGACATGTTTGCTCAAGCTGTTTACACCGCCCACTCTGCTGGAGGGCACAGCTCCTGCTGGCACGGGCAAGAAAGTGAGTGGCACTTCTTTCAGAAGGGACCTGGCTAGAACATCCAAGATTCGCTGGCTGGTTCCATGGGTTTCTCTCCTAGGAGCCCCACACAGAGCTTAGAACTGCTCCCCCTTAATGGACTTCTCTGGGAAGGCAGAAGTGGTGCTGCCATCTGACCGCCTGTTCGAGTGAAGTTGCTTCTAGTGGCTCAGGAGATAGCAAACCTGTGCATCGTCCAGGGTGAATCAAGCCTTTTATAACTAATTAAGCTTTACAGCACTCCTCCTGATAAGGAAGCAGAATATAGATCTAGGTATCTAAGGATCTCCACCCACCATGAAAATGCCGATGTCTCAGATGTAGAATACAGCATCTCTTTAACAGCTGTCAGCAACGTTACATAACCAATTAGGAAGGAAGTGAAGAATACTGAATATGGTCAGAACTGCAGGAGGATTTGGCTAACCAGAGTGGAATGATTTAACTTGAAGCTTTTACCATCACTAAAAATGTGATGTTTGGTTATAGTTTTTGTGAGTTTAATTTTCAGGCTGTAGTTTGAAGATGACATGTTTATTTTCAGAATAAGTCAGAAGACTTTTATCTTGCATAGAGCTTCAAACAAAATTCCTATCGACTTTAATGCAAATTCTACTGGTCCAATCCTGCTTGTTTTGATCTCAGTGTGAGGCCCTGTCTACATAGGAAAATTGATCAGAATAGCTATTGCAGAATAAAATATTCCACAGTAGCTGCCCGTGTGCACGCTCTATTTCAAAATAAAAGCCACTTTATTCCAGACTAATTATTCTGCTCACAAAGTGAGATTGGGATCCCTGTTAAAAGAAACACCAATAAACAAACAAAAAGCCAACCTCTGTCTTAGACAGAGCAGACTTGGATCTGACCTCTGTAATGCTAAGAAAGCATAAATTAGTTTTTTTTATCCAAAACAGAAATGCCCACATTTCCTTTCATCTATGGGACACTTAACAAGCCTCCATATCATTTTGTTTGAAAATGCAATATAAATTCAAGCGCTGTTCAATCTTTAACTCAGTGTCTGAGTTGCTATGTTATCATATAATGCTGCATTGCTTGAAATGAGAGGATGCTTATGCATTGGCTCCAGATCTTTAAAACCCAGAAGTTAACAGACTAATCTTACCACACATGAAATCTTAATGTTTAATCTGAGCTGAATTTAATCGTGGTTATTTAAAAATGAACTTACTCTGAGACAAAAAGATCCAGATTGAGGAGTTGCCTGTTTCTAGGAGTCAGCTATGCTCTTAGTCACGTACAACAAATGCAGCCCTACAGCAGACAGAAAGGTCCAGGAAGGTCGAGGATGCATCTTTCATACACACAGGAAATTCACTCTAGGAGTCTTTATAATTTCCTGAGAAATATATAATCTTCAGATAGTTAAATGCCACGTTTAGAAATTTTTAAACACCATATATTAAGATATATTTCAAAAATGTTAATTCCAGCACTCACTGGGTAAATAAGCACTACCAGGGGCGTGCGCAGGAATTTAAATTCCAGCGCTTTTGGAGAGCACGTTCTATGTCTCTGCTGGGATCTCAGGGGCCAGAGGAGCATGCACCCTCCCTGTCAGGAGCTGGAGGAGCTTTGTGACTCCCCCACAAACCCTCTGAGGGCCACAGGAGCGCTGTGCTCCCCTCCCCCGCTGATTATTGGGGGGCCTCATGCCCCTACTTGCCCCCCCTTGTGCACACCCACTGATCACCACAGTGAGGCAATGTAGTCCCAGGGATAGAACACTTTAATGGGATTAAGCACACTTGGGTTCTATTCCTAGCTCTTTCACTGACTTGTGTGATCTTGGACAAGTCATTTCACCTCTCACCCTTCCCCGCTTTCTGTCTCGCCTATTTGGACTGTAAGTTCTTTGAGATAGTGACTGTCTCTAAGGATATGTCTACACTGTAATTGAAAATCCAGAGCTGGTCTGTACCAGTGACTCGGGCTCACAGGGTTCGGGCTCGCAGGGCTGTTTAATTGCAATTCTCTGGGACCCTCTCTCCCTTGTTGGGGTCCTAGAGCTTGGAGTGTAGCCTGAGCCCAAATGTCTACACGGCAGTTAAACAGCCCCTTCGCCAGTGTCACATGGTCTGAGCCAAATTACAGTGTAAATGTACCCTTTAGAGACAATCACTGCCTCAAAGAGCTTGCAGTCTAAATAGATGAGACAGACAAAGGTGTTTAATTGCAATGTAGACATACCAGAACTGTGTTTGTACAGCATCTAGCACAACAGAGCCCTGATCTCAGATATGGCCTCTAGGCACTACTACAAGAATAGAACAGGATCTATTTAGTTAGGAGGGAGGATTTAGCAGCCTGAGCATTTTAAGGCCTAGAACCTTATTGGCAAGTTTGATTCTTCCCCTCTCCTTTTGGGTAAATTGAGATTTATGTGGCTCAGTGAGAGGAGATCTTTTGGAAAAGACCATAAGCCTGAGAAACCTTGACTGTGCTGTGAGGTCATAAAAAGCCCATTACACTTTTTGTAAGTGAGGGTATTTGTTCCAGTGTCTTTAACCAAAATGTCCTCTTCCCTCCACTCTTGTGCAGCATTCTGAGAGCCATTTGTCCACAGATTTCCCCTCTCCTTTCAGTGCCAAGTGAAATGATCCCTTCACAAAAGGTCCAGTCCTCCAACTTAACACAGGCAAAACTCTTGTTACTAAGACCTGTAGGATCATAATTTATAATAAAGTGTACTGGGATACTTCTGGGTGAAAAGTGCCAACTAAATACAATATAGTAGGACTTTTTAAACCTGTATTAAATGATAAATTTGAGCTCATTATGGGCCCTGAATATTTATTTTTTACTTTACTGTTCAACATTAAGTTGCATTTCTTGTTTGCATGAAGCCATTGCTCATAAACACATGTATCTCCTTTTCATTTCTCCAATGCTGCTTTTCTCTCTTTCCTAGATAACCCAGCCTTGTTCTGGTTCTCTAGACACATCTCTCTCTGGGGGAGCATTTCATTCAACCTGGCTGTATTCATCAATTTAGCAGTTGCTCTCTTCTACCCCTTTGGAGATGATGGAGATGAAGGCAAGTGATCTTGATTTTTTTTTCTTGTATATATAAATGTTTTCAGTTAGAAAACAACATGAACCATTACATAACTGCATTCTAAACAATGGCCCCTGTGACACTCCTTATGTCTTGGCACAGCTTTTGAATAACATTAAACAGAACAGTTAAGATTTTCAGAAGTCACTAGTCAGTTTGGATTCCCAGTTTGATACACATTAATGGGGACTGAATTTCAGAGGTTGGATGCTGAGTACTTTCTGCAAATCGGGCACTGATAAGATGTCTCAAGTTGGGCATCCAAAATCAAAGTCACTGATGAAAATCCTATTAAATAGATTTTTCTTCCTGGGCATTATCGTATGATATAATATGAGTTGATTCTATGGTGTATTTTATATACTGTAGGAATCTCATGACAAAAATTTGCTGGAGTTGTTAGAAATAGTAGTAGTTGCTGCTATGGGTTTGGGCAGTTGCCAGTGTGGTTTTTGGTATAAATCCCATAAAAAGGACAATATTGTTGACCAGAATTACATAAAAAACCTCTAGCAGACATTTAGTGCTATATAAATCACTACGTGGATATTAAGAATAAAAAGAAATTGCAATTCTGGCAAAGCAATCACACAATCATGAGCTTATGAAAATGTAAAACGTTTTTTTGTTCTCACCTCAAATGTTTTGCAGAAACAGAAGATTTTATTTAATCCTTTCTTGTGTCTTCGTATGTGTAATTTGGACTCAGGAAAACAAAAAAGCACACTGCCATATATCAGAGAATTTTAAATTTTAATATATAAGCCATGATTATAAGCCATACATCAGAGAATGGAAAGTTTTTCATTGACTTCAGTGGATTTTGGATCAGGTCAATGATCTCCATTTCTTTAAAAATGCACAGCAATATTCAATGGCCATTTACAAAGGCATAGCGTGGATTGAAATGATTTAAAATATGTTTCATTTGTCAGTTTTTGACTGCTGTGCTTATAAGGATAAAATAACACATCATTTGCAAATGATAGATTTATTAGATAAAAAAAGCAATGATGTGAAAATCAGTGATTTTTGGCTCTGCTACATCATAAATCAGGAAACGTATTGAATAATATATTTCATCAAATGAATGCTGTAGACTAGCAGGAAGTGTTTTTGTAGTCTAAACATGCTTAATGAGGATAAAGGGGACTGGATGACTCAAGATGGGTAACGGGATAGAGAGCCATTCAGCTCTAGGTCATTGGTTCACATCCAGTCAGTAATGTGACTGAAAGTCACGTCCAACTGCTGGCTCATGTGAACCGAGTGGGTGGAATCGGTCCAGGGTCTAGTGGATACATGTGCTCTTCCCAAACACCACTGGCATGAACAGGCAGTCTTGTTGGCAGACTCAACAGAGAGGCACAGGATTAAAGTGGATTGGCAAGGAGGCTGAACTGCCCTTTCACCACCTGATGTGGTCTCTGCAGGTTACAGCACAGGCATATCAACAGGGTGCTGAGATTCCTCCTGTACCTGTTCTGTAAAGAGAAGATTTTAGTCTTCAAAGCTCTCAATTTTGTAAATTCTAAACTTGTTTCAAGTGTGTGTGTTCCAGACCAGAAAGAATAACAGAGAAGAAATAAAGAGTTAAAAATAAACCTTTTAAACTCAGACATATTAAACTAATCTGAGAGTTTTACACACTGTAAAATCCTCTGGTTTGCAATCAGTAGAAATTAATACTTATTTTGAACGGCAGACATGTCTAGTAGTAGTTTAAGCACCCCCAATAATCCAGTGGTTTCAGGGATAATGTGATTCACTTTTCTAAAGCCCATCATTCCTGGCAATTGTAGATGTCATTAGAGATTTATAAACAACAAACATGGGTGCGGCCAAACAGGAATAATCATGACAGACTCTTTTCTCCTTCCTCCCCCAGAGAAAACTAACTCTAGAGACAGCGTTTATTTCACTTCCCCTCCCCTCCCCTCTGAGTAAATCAGCCCATAGTCAGGTGTCTGAGGTGCTTGGGTTGATCTAATCAGCCTAAGAATGTTGTGCTTTAATTTACTTCGGCAGTTCCAGTATCATATGATACAAGTGAAACTGCTCTTCAGACAAGGACTCCTTGCCTCAACTGTGTATGTCTGCACGTTACCAGTGCAAGTCCTGTTTAATTACATTGATTGACCTGAACTGGGAGGGGGGAGAATGGGGCAAATTACTTTTTAAAGAAATATTGAGGGTTTTGGACCTACCTTTTAATGAAGGCTACACGTGCAATTTAAAGGTATATTCCATATTTGTTGGAAGTTCCCCATTTTAGTTGGTAGCAAAATTATTATACAGACCTGGACGTGGATCAATTGCCAGGTATAAAAGCCAGAGCTTTCAGAAAGTTTGGATGCACTCTGAATTTGGAGATGGGGGCCCATCTCTGCTTTTTTCTAATCCCAGTGATATTACTTAGCCTTGGAGCTGTTGCAATTAAACCTAATATGTTAACAGTATTTCCCACTATGATCATGCTGTTACGGTCAGAAATTATGTTGCATGATTCATTCACTTTGGTAGATAAACTGGCAAAAGAACCAATCTTTGCGCAGATTTGTTTCTTGATGCACAACTGATTTTCCACAAGTGTTGACCTTTCCCTTTCTTCCCTTTCCAGGCACACTTTCTCCATTGTTTTCAGTCCTACTTTGGATAGCAGTGGCAGTCTGCACCGCAATGCTATTTTTCTTCTCCAAGCCTGTTGGTATCCGACCCTTTCTAGTGTCTGTAATTCTCAGGTCTATATACACAATAGGGCTTGGGCCTACATTGATACTTCTTGGTGCTGCTAATGTAAGTACTTTAAAACTAGCATAACTTCCATTTCAGTAGAAGTAGGGATATTAAAAGCCACATTTGAAAAAAGCCAGGTCTGCAATCTGTCTGTTTCACATCTGCTTTTGCACACATGTTTAGCACGACTGGGTTCATGATAGTTCTAACAAATAGCTGTTTAGATTTCTGTTGAACCACAGCAGCTTTACATTACATCAGAGTTGGAATTGGATTGGATAGCTGCAACCAGTTCTCTCGCAGTTCCCCCCCCCGGCCTCTTCACCTTGCACCCCATACCTGCCCAAAGCTGAGGTGCGGAGGAGAATCTGGCTCTTCATCTTTATCATTATAGTTCAGAAGTCTGGCTGAATAATTTTTTTAAAAAGGGTATTCTAACTAAATATATGGTTTGGGAAAAAAATAGGAAGTCTCGCAGCCACCAAACGTTCGCCCTGGATTATAGTCCTATTGCTCATTTCATGGTGGCACTTCGACATACTGTAACACTGGTTCAGTTCCAAATACTTTGCAATGATTTCATTCCCTAATTTTTTTTTAATGTTTTATGGCATTAAAGAAGCAGTAGCAACCCACTAATGATATAGAAATATGTCACATAATAACGATGTACATTTTGCAGCCACCCCAGGGAACTGATCATTGTATAGATATACTTCATGTATATGCTGTTGCATCGAACAGGTACTGATGGTAAAAAGGCAGGTTTGAAAGGCATACAGCTAAGAGGGATGATCAGCTTCTTAAACTGAGCCAGTGGATGAAAAGAAAAGGGCAAGAATGCTATTAAAAAATCAGTATTTCCCTGGAATCAAAATATTTCCAAAGTCCTGATGTGGTTTAACTTTCAAGAGACAATACCAAGATATACGCAGTGGTTGCCTTTAAAAACTTTTCGATTTGGCCTTTTCAAGTAGATAATGTTGTTATGGTATTTGCATTAATTCCTAACTTCCCTATAATTAGTGAAAGGAATACCTAAGAAATTGAGCAAATACTGACATCACATTTAGCTACAAAGTCTGAAAAGTTTTTAAAGGAATATCGCTGTATATTCTAAAACAAATTTTGGAAGGGAGAGAGCAAAACCAAAAATTCCGTAATAAACAGCAGACCACATTCTGATCTCAGCTGTGCTTTCATAAATCTGGAACAACGCCATTGACTTTAATGGAGTTTTTCCTGATGTACGCTCTAAAACTGAGATCCAGTTGTGGCCCACTCTGTCTAAAACTATTGGCATTGAATGCAGTGCTAAGATGCAGTATTTTGAATTTGAATGTATGCTATAGGGACCTGATACTGCACCCATTTAAATCATTTCATGGTGGCATGTCTACATACTGTAGGGAGATGTGCCACTTACTTCAGTTGCACAGGATCAGGCTTTAGGCTACCAAAATAAACAGTCACTTAAGCTATATCTGAAGTGACCTTCATTCCATGGCTTTGTTTTTCTGCCTAATGTGCAAGAATGTGTATGCTACACATCTGATATAGCTATATATGCTGTGAATGACAATTCACCTGCGTTTGCATCTAACACCTCAGATTTTGCACCAACCCTTAGGTATTGCATATATTAAATATAGAGAACAGCTTAGTAACATTACCTAGTTGCACAGTCAATGTGAGAAAATTCCTAACGTGGCCGCTGCAGAGTAATATTGTTTAATATATTGTGTGTGCCTTATATGACATTACACAGTGTCCCTATGCATATTTAGAACGCAGTGGATGGGCAAGAAAATGCTTTTGTAAGGGCTTTTGTGCAAAACAGCTCTGCAAACTGCCAATGGAGTCTGTCTGTCTGCACTTGTTCCTTGTCTTATGCTTAGACTGTAAGCTCTTTGGGGGCTGGGACTGTCCTTTCATTCTCTTTGTACAGGCACCTGATGTCTTGGTCCATGACTGGCGTGCTCAGGTGCTGTTGCAATATAAATATATGATAATGATGATGATAATCTGATATAGTAAACCTAGCCTTGTCATCTCCCCACAGCTTTGTAACAAAATAGTATTTCTGGTGAGCTTTGTTGGAAACCGTGGAACATTCACTCGAGGCTACAGAGCAGTCATTATGGACATGGCCTTTCTCTACCATGTAGCATACGTCCTGGTCTGCATGCTGGGCCTCTGTGTGCATGAATTCTTCTATAGTTTCCTGGTGAGTATGTGCCTCTGGAGAGTGGGAGACCTTGCAAAAATTGAAAATACTGTTACCCATGCAGCTGTCTTTGATTTCTTCCTGACAATCATGCCAGATCACGGGTATTTTTAGCATGCTGCTGCCTGTTAGAAGAGACTGTTTTTGTTAGAACTCATTGCCATTTGGACTTATTGTCTGTGTTACAGAGATAAAAGCCTACATGTTTCATTCCAGAAAATCATCAAACAGCCTTCTCTTTGCCTCCATCACCAGTTTTACATTTGTATGCTATGCCCTTTCCACCACCCTGTGTTTGGTCTATTTAGATTGTAAGCTCTTCAGGACAGGAACTGTCTACTAATCTTTATTTATACAGTGCCTAGCACTCATTATCATGTGATTATTATAATAATAATAATACAGAATATATACTAATAATATATTATGTAATAATAAATTGATGGGACTGTTTTGCAGTTGGTAAGGGATGGGATGCTTTTGACATGCCACCTGAAGACATTTTAAATGTATGATTCCTTCATTTTTGTATATTCTAGTTACATAGGTGAAATTCCTTTTATAATACTTTTAGCACACCTGTATCATAACACCATACAAAATATGATCTTGAAACTCAACTCTTCAAGCTGAAGAGCATTAAAAAAGCCCTTTTTCCTGCTCTTCGTAGTTTTCAATCACTTTCATTTTAATCTGTTGTGTAAACCTTTTGGACAGATTTAATAAAACCCTGTACAGTTCAATGGCTTTCACCTTTCATTATACTCAGTTTTATGTTTTTCTCAGTTTCCTGAACAATTGAGTCTATGTCCAGTAATGACAGTGTTTCATATAGATCCTGCTGTCAACACTAAAGGGCTTCAGTCCTTACTCTAGCAAAACTCCCACTGAAGTCAAACTTTCAAAATCCAATTCTGTGCTTACATATATCTGTCCCCTTGTCACTAAAGTTCTCTCTTCGAGTGATTGCTCATATGCATTCCAATATAGGTGAGTGCGCGCCCCGTGCACGAGCCTCCGGAAGCTTTTCTGCCCCTAGCAACCCCCTGCGGGTTGGCTCCTGCGCCCCCTGGAGTGCCGCGCTCGTCGCGGTATATAGGGCACTGCCGACCCCGCGGCCCCCAGTTCCTTCTTTCCGCCTGTGACGGTCTTTGGAACGCTGCCCCTTGCTCATCCGCAAGTAGCAATCTCCACTTAGTTTGTTAGTTGTTAGTTAGAAAGTTCACAGTTTTTTATCGTAGTTTTATAGGTTTTTCTTTAAAAAAAAAAAAAAAAAAGTTAGTTGTTTTATAGTTGAAAATGGTATAGTTAGCCCTGAGGGGCTAGGCGGAGCCGTGCCGGGCTCCACGGGGTTCAAAGCCTGCGCCGCGTGTTTGAAGGCTTTCCCGGTCAGCGACCCGCACGACCGCTGCCTCCGTTGCCTGGGGGAGCTGCATCGGAAGGACAAATGTAGAATTTGTAAGTCCTTCAAACCCAGGACTCAAAAGGAGCGCGATGCCTGCCTCAGGACTATTCTAATGGAGTCAGCACTTTGTCCTGTCTCCGAGCCCTCCGGGTCACCGATGGCACCAAGTGTTTCGTCGGCACACAGCGCTCCCCCGGCATCAACCTCGGTACCGATGCACAAGGTACTGAAGAAAAAGAAACGGCCGGAGGCCGTGTCCATGGACTCCCCCCTGCAACCGGTACAGCAGGGGGTGCCGCAGGAGATGCCCCAGCCATGTGCCATCTAAACAGCTCTGGCACTGGCATCTCCGCGCAGGGAGCCTCCCCCGACTCCGGGGGGTGGGGGAGCGCCCCTGCAGGGGCCGTCGACGCCGGAGGCGTTTGCAGCAGCACGCGCCCTCATGGCCATGCCTACGCCTCCGTCCCTCCCTTGGTCGAGGGAGTCAGGGACGGCGTCTCGGGGTAGACCCGTGCTGGGTTACCCCGGTGGGCAGAGGAGACAAGGATCAACGTCTCCCCCCAGACGGTCGAGGAAGGGGGAAAAGGAAACTTCCCCTCCTCGCTCCGACCACAGGTCGTTGAGCACCTCGACACCGCAGCACCGGGAGCGGTCCAGAGGTTCTGGGAGCAGCCGCTCCAGCTCAGGCGACAATTCATCGGTGGCCCGGCACCGTCCTACCACCAGCTATGCGGTACCGAGGGAGGCTGAATACCTTCGTCGATCCTCGGCACGCAGCTCCCGGCACCAGTCGGCCTCGCCCAGGGATGCCCGGCACCGCTCTTCTCGGCACCGGTCCTGTTCACCTGCGGAGCCGAGTCTCCGGGAGCGCACATGCGAACACCGCTCTCGATCCTCGGTGCGCAGCTCCCGGCACCGGTCGACCTCGCCCAGGGATGCCCGGCACCACTCCTGCTCTCGGCACCGGTCCCGTTCACCTGTGGCGCCAAGACATTCGGCACGTTCACGCGAGCACCGTTCCCAATCCTTGGTGCGTAGCCCGGTGTGGATCCCGGTGCCGCAAACGATCAAAACACCTCGGCACCGGTCTAGATCCCCGGATCCTACTTGCGCTCAGTCCCGGGAGACTAGACACCGTTCCCGGTCCCGTAGCAGCCGTCGCTACACAGCTGCTCCTGAGCCCCACCGTCACCGCTCGACATCTAGAACGACTAGCCCGGTGCGGCCATTGGCACCGCACAGTTCGGCACCGAGAGATTCTCCGGCACCGCATCACGATAGAGGGCGCAGTCGCGAGCGGGACCACTCCAGATCTCCGGCAGATAATCGCCGTAAGACCAAGAGGGCCCGGGGGCACTCATCCACCAGCTCCAGCGGGTCACCCCCCCCGCCGTCACCATAGATACCGCCACGGCCGCTCCCGATCATCCCGGAGCAGGTCTCTGCCCGATCGCGATAGGGGTCAAGCAAAGCGCCCTAAATCGCGCAGTCCGGCACCTCGCGGGCCCGGTTCATATACGGCACCAGGACCGGTGCCGACCTGGGTACAAGGGCCCTAGCAATGGCCCTATTGGGGCCCGTGGCCGCAACAAACGACCCAGGGCACAGCATCAGCTCCTTCAGTGGCAGCCCAACTGCCACCCCCACCTCCCAGCCAGGACAAGACGCAGACTTCGGATGAAGAGTCTGACCCCATGGAGAGTCCCTCCACGGGTCCCCTCCAGCAGTCCTCCTCTTCCCCCCCCAGACACTACATCCAGGGACCAGAGAACCCCACTTCCTAATTTTAAAACCCATCAGGAATTACTAAAGAGGCTAGCTGGCAACCTGCAGATTGACCTCAAGGAACTTTCAGAGGAGGACCCTCTCTTTGGGGTTTCAGGTTCAGCGGGACCTTCCCAGGTCGCACTCCCCGTTCATGACCGGGTCCTGAAGTTGGTCAAGCCCCTCTGGGAGACTCCTGCCTTGGTAGCTGCCACCTCTAAAACAGCTGAGCGCAAGTATTACGTCCCCCCTCAAGTGTTTGAATACCTATATAATCATCCTTCCCCAGGGTCGTTGGTTGTTGATGCTGTCAACCAAAGGGACAGACAAGGTGCCCAGTCAAACACTCCCAAAAATAAGGAGAACAGAAAATTAGATCTCTTTGGGAGAAAAATTTATTCGACTGCAGCTCTGCAACTACACATAGCAAACCACCAAGCGCTCCTTGGCAGATATAATTTGAATCTCTGGGCTTCCCTCCAGAGATTCCTTTGCGCGTTGCCACAAGACCTGGCGGAGGATTTCAACACCATTCTCCAGGAGGGTGCAACAGTGGCAGGAGCCGCTCTCCAATCTGCCAGCGACGCCACCGATGCAGCAGGGAGGGCCATGGCATCTGGAATAGTCATGCGACGATCTGCTTGGCTACAATCCTCCGGTCTCTCGCCTGAAGTTCAGCAGGCCATCCAAGATCTGCCATTTGACGGCATAGGCCTGTTTTCAGATAAAACAGACAATAAACTCCATGCCTTAAAGGACTCTAGGGCCACCCTAAAGTTGTTAGGCCTGTATGTGCCGCAGGCCACAAGGCGCCAGGGCAAACAGCGCCCTCAAAGGCAGTAGCAGCCTGCCCCCAGACTGCCTCCTCGGCCAGCTCAGCCAAGGAGGGGCAGAGACCGCCAAGGCCCTGCAGGGGGCTCCCAGCAAGGCCAGCAAAAAAACAATAAGCGGTCCTTTTGATGGGACGCTCGAGGGCGGCTCTCTCTCCATCCCAATGGATCCAACCCCTTTCGCAGACAGACTGCGCCCATTCTTCCGAGAGTGGCAGAGGATAACCTCGGACTGCTGGGTACTCAGCGTGTTGAAACGGGGTTATGCCCTCCAACTCTCAGCATTCCCACCGGACTTTCCCCCCACCCCGTCCCTCTTCAGGGACCCATCTCACGAGCTACTCCTCGTCCAGGAGGTGCACTCTCTCCTCCTCCTCGGGGCGGTAGAGGAAGTTCCTCCTATGGAAAGGGGCAGGGGGTTCTATTCCCGGTATTTCCTTATTCCCAAGACAAAGGGAGGCCTGAGGCCTATTTTGGACCTTCGTCGTCTGAACAAGTTTATCAGGCGCCTCAAATTCCATATGGTCTCCCTAGCCTCTATTATTCCTGCTCTGGATCCAGGGGATTGGTATGCTGCCCTCGACTTAAAAGACGCCTATTTCCATATCTCTATCCTCCCTGGCCACAGGCGTTTCCTCCACTTTATGGTAGCGGGTGCCCACTACCAATTCTCGGCCCTGCCCTTTGGCCTCTCCTCAGCGCCCAGGGTCTTCACAAAATGCATGGCGGTGGTAGCGGCCCACCTCCGGCGCAGAGGCGTCCAGATCTTCCCCTACCTCGACGATTGGTTAATACGAGGAAGATCCAGAGTCCATGTCCAGAACAGCCTGGCCCTAACTTGAGCCACATGCACCAAATTGGGGCTGCTCATCAACGAGCAGAAGTCCACACTCACCCCGGTGCAGCGCATAGACTTTATCGGGGCTACCCTCGAGGCAGTTCAGGCCAGAGCCTTCCTCCCACTACCTCGATTCCAGACTATGACCGCCATAATCTCGGAATTACACAGGTCCCCCACGACGACAGCCAGGCATTGCCTTCAGCTGTTGGGACACATGGCAGCATGCACATATGTGGTGAGGTTAGCTCGCCTCAAACTCAGGCCTCTCCAAGGTTGGCTGACTTCTGTGTACACCCAATCCAGACATTCACTCTTCAAGGTGGTCACCATCCCAGCCCAGGTACTAGCATCCCTCAACTGGTGGACAGACACGAAGGGAAGTACTTCGGGGGGTTCCCTTTGCAGAATTAACCCCCTCTGTAACGATAATAACAGACGCTTCAGACGTGGGCTGGGGAGCCCACGTGAGCCGAGACCTCAGCACGCAGGGTCTATGGTCGCCTCACGAATTACACCTCCACATCAACGTCAGGGAGCTCCGGGCTGTCCAGCTGGCCTGCAAGGTGTTCCTCAGGTTCCTATCGGGCAGGGTGTTTGCCTCAGTGTGGAACAAGAAGTGCCCGAGGTTCTGCTCGCTCTGGGGGCGCGAACAGGGCTCCCTCTCGGACGCCTTCTTAATAGACTGGACGGGGCCCCTGATGTATGCATTTCCCCCCGTTCCGCTACTTCCCAAAGTACTTTTGAAAGTCAAGAGAGACAAAGCGGATGTCATCCTGATTGCACCAGCCTGGCCCCGACAACACTGGTTCAGTATGCTGCTGGACCTGTCCATAGCCGAGCCAATACCGCTTCCGAAACACTACGACCTCCTCTCCCAGGACCAGGGTCGCCTTCTGCACCTGGACCTGGACTCCCTCCACCTGACTGCATGGAGGCTCTGTGGTTGACGGAGGGAGAGAGAGCCTGCTCAACACAAGTCCAGCAGGTCCTGCTGGGAAGCAGGAAGCCTTCCACTCAGGTTTTGTATAAGGCTAAATGGAAGCGCTTCACATTTTGGGTGGAGTCCCGGGGTATCTTGCCCAGCTCTTCGCCCATTCAGGCGATCCTATAGTACCTGCTACACTTAGAGATGCAGGGCCTGGCATTGGCCTCCCTGAGGGTACACCTGGCAGCCATCTCAGCTTTTCACCAGCCAATGGAAGGGAGATCTATCTTCTCTCACCCTATGTCCTGTAGGTTTCTTAAGGGGATAGGGAGACTGTATCCGCAGGTCCGCGACCCGGTACCTCTCTGGGACCTGAACTTGGTTCTCTCCATATTAACGGGACCCCCCTTTGAGCCCATGGCTACATGCCCTTTGCTCATCCTTTCCTGGAAGGTGGCCTTCCTAGTAGCCATTACATCGGCCAGAAGGGTCTCCGAGTTAAGAGCTCTCACCTCGGAACTCCCCTATACGGTCTTCTATAAAGACAAAGTGAGGCTGAGACCCCACCCAGCTTTCCTACCTAAGGTGGTATCTCAGTTTCACTGTAACCAAGACATCTTCCTCCCCGTGTTTTTTCCTAAACCACACGGATCGGAGGTCGAGCAGAGATGGCATTCGTTAGACGTCAGACGGGCCCTGGCCTATTATATTGATCGCACAGGGCCATTCAGAAGATCAACCCAACTGTTCGTGGCGGTTGCAGACAGAATGAAAGGCTTACCTGTCTCTACCCAACGCATCTCTGCATGGATCATCACCTGTATACGTACCTGCTACGATCAGACGAAGGTGCTGCTTCCGGGGACTGTCACGGCACACTCGACCAGAGCCCAGGCCTCCTCGACGGCCTTCCTGGAGCGCGTGCCACTGCTGGACATCTGCAGGGCAGCGACCTGGTCATCAATCCACACCTTCTCATCTCATTACGCCATCATACAACAGGCAAGAGAGGATGCGGTTGTCGGCAGAGCCATACTAAGAAGGGCTACTCGACAGTGACTCCTACCCGCCTCCAAGGTATGGCTATTTAATCACCTATATTGGAATGCATATGAGCAATCACTCGAAGAGAGAAAACAAGGTTACTTACCAGTAACTGTTGTTCTTTGAGATGTGTTGCGCATATCCATTCCAAACCCACCCTCCGTCCCCGCTGTCGGAGTCGGCAGAAAGAAGGGACTGGGGGCCGCGGGGTCGGCAGTGCCCTATATACCGCGACATGAGCGCGGCACTCCAGGGGGCGCAGGAGCCGACCTGCAGGGGGTTGCTAGGGGCAGAAAAGCTTCCAGAGGCTCGTGCACGGGGCGCGCACTCACCTATATTGGAATGGATATGAGCAACACATCTCGAAGAACAACAGTTACTGGTAAGTAACCTTGTTTTAACAGGAGTTGTGCTAATCAGTGAGGACGTAAGTAGGCTCTGTGGCG
The DNA here is from genome assembly GCF_026122565.2 of Emydura macquarii macquarii. Lineage (NCBI taxonomy): Eukaryota > Metazoa > Chordata > Testudines > Chelidae > Emydura > Emydura macquarii. The sequence continues at coordinate 7,652,823 of NW_027132342.1, read as the reverse complement.
TAAATTTTCAAAATGTGGTACAGACTCTCTGGATGAAATCCTGGGCCCGTTAAGTCAATTGCAAAACTCCCATGGATTTCATTAGGGCCAGGATTTTACCCAATGTTTTAGCTGCAGGTCCCCTTTAAAATTGTGACTCTTGTTCCTGAAACACTGCATAAGGCCTGGCTTTAAAAATGTATTCCTGAAGACTCTACTATTTGTTACAGAAGGTGGGATTTTTAAAAGTGCCCAAGTGACTAAAGGGCACATGCCCCATTGAAAGTCACCACCCATCTCTCCCATAACTCATTAATGCTGATGAATACTCACATTCTCCATGTAAGAGGCCATTAAACACCTTAACTAAAAGACAGAGTCACCAAACTTGCAGCTAGTTTTAATGTTGGAGATTTTTTTAACCAAAAAATGTGTGACATGTAAGCTTTGCATTTTGAGTTTATAAAACAGGAAGTGAAGTCTGTTTATGAAGATCTGTATCTCAGGGTCTTTATTTGATCTCAGTTGAATTTACACCAAACTTGTAGATCACACCAAAATTATAAGGATAGCAAACACACCAGATGATACAGCCAATGTGCAAAGTGACCTGTATTGATTAGAGCAGAGTGGGGGTTACAAGCAGTAAAGGGAGATCCTGTTCTAATAGTGTAAAATCCTACATCCAGAGAGAATAAACAAACAACAGGGAGACAAAATGGAGGCTGTAACTCACCACCTGTACCCAAGGGGTTAAAGAGAATTTATTACAATTTTGTCTTTATTATAATGTCCTACGGTCGCTGTGTTTTAATTATGATGACTGTAACTGCCACCGAGATTGTGTGGAATCAGCAACAGTTTATCATGACGGGAAGTTTTCCATGAAAGGATCTCTGTCCTAAGATTTGGACCATAGTGTGAAAAAGTTTAAAAAATACTGATCTCTGACAAAGTTTGTACTGTTTTTGAATGACATACGTCCATGATTCATTATAATTGTAAACATTCCCTAGTTACTTATACTTATTCACTCAGTAGAGGAAATAAAACTCTTATTTTCGTTCCTAGTTTTAATCTTTATCTATTATGGTGTGAGTGATAATTTTCTTCCTCTTTCTCTATTATTAATCATCTCACAAGGGTGTGGATTTCAGATCTCATGAATTATGACTATAATACCTTCTACTATGTACCGTTCTGATAAATCATTCTGTGTCATCTCATATCTATAATCTGTGTATTTTGGAGTTGAAATAAATATATTTCAGACTTATAGAATACTAATAAAACCAGAATTATAAAAAAAAATGTATTCATCATTATTAATTATGTGTAGGAATTTGACATTGAAACAATGTTATCTTTATGTATACTGCCCTTGAAGTTAAGTCCTAGAAACACAGGTGAAGCTACACAAATAATAGAAATTTTACAAGGGTTATACAAAACAGTAAAAATTAATTTTACTTTCTCATAACCAAGTACAGCTTGCTCAGACCTGTGTAACTTTAAGTACATAAGTAGCCTCATCAGCTAAGAGCTTAAGGTCATTCACATGCATGTTTTCAGAATCAGGGGCTTAACTGTGTGCATATATTAGATGGGTCCAAAATACAATGTTTTTAATCTACATCTGGACTCTTCTGCATAATGTGGAGACATTGGGATCTGGGATTTTGGTCTAGTCCATTATAAATATGGGGGAAATTTCTAAATTTGGATCCTGATTCTGAATGTTACCAAGATCTGGATCAGCCCATATCTAATGAATAGTATTCTTCTTAAGTCGGTTTTATTGTAATGTGTGTTAATAAAGTTTAACATCATATGCCAAGTTCTGCCTCTGCCCACTGTTATCAGTGGGAATTGTATGCTCATGTATCTGAGGAGGTCAGGATTTGGTCTTAGGTGTATTTCCCGAGTTGAAGTGCTGTTCCAGTCTAGCATCTACATATTGCCAACTTTATTCAGCTTTTCTTGTATTTATTTTTTCCAGCTGTTTGATTTGGTGTACAGAGAGGAGACTTTGCTCAATGTCATCAAAAGTGTTACCCGAAATGGCCGCTCCATTATCCTTACTGCAGTCCTAGCTCTCATCCTGGTCTATCTCTTCTCCATCATTGGGTTCCTGTTCTTGAAAGATGACTTCATCATGGAGGTGGACAGGTTGAAAAACAGAACACCTATTGCAGGTATTGTTTTTACCTCAAATTATCATCATCCTGCTGAAATTTAGCATTTCCCTGGGGATAATCCTGCTCTCTTAAAAGCCAATCCAAATTTTTCCATTTACTCCAACAGGGACAGAATGCTATAAGGCTCTAGTAGGAAAAATTATTCTGCATAGGTTTGTTTCAGACATAGACTCATCTGCTAAAATATTACTAAAATATCACACTCAAGTTAGTTAATTTACTTTTTCCCCATTCCAATTCATGTTGGAATTTTTAAATTACATTACACACTTCACTGTTATTCAAGAAGAGTAAGTCATAGCAAGCTAAAGATACTTTTTGATGCACCTCGGACACAGAATGTATTGTTTTATGCATGTTGCACTATAATGATGTATACAGTTTTAACAGATTTAGTAGACCTGATTTTTTTTTTTTTTTTTTAAATCACCAGGTGGAAATTTATTATTAAGTCTACACCTCTCATATGTGGAACTTTCATAGAACTTCTGTAAAATACACTGCACGTTCTATACACAGACTTGAGGATAAAATTCTGTCCTTAGTAAAATCAATAGTCAGAATTTTATCCTTAGAGAAAAAAAGATGGGCTTGTGATTAATTCACTTAGGGACTACTCTTTGAATGCACTGAGCACCTGATAACTAACAGAAGACTCTTGGCAACTAGCAGGATCCAGTCAATACTGCACATGCTCTGTACACTGTCCAAACTTTCATAACTTTGTTATTTCAAAACCACATGTATTCAAACAAGGCAAAGCTCATTCAGGACACTCAGCATACCAAGGGTTATGTATTAATAAAGCCGTTTTGGCGCTGTCTGACAAATTTCTTAAATACGCCTTGTTTTCCACATTTAGATCACTTGAAAAGGCTGAATTGGTTTGTACGTAACTTAAAAAGAAGAAAAACCTTCCGGGCTGAGAACTAGAATTTGAAATTAAATTTCAAAAGGTATCTGTAACCACTATTGGAGACAGGCTACCTGACTACATGCACCTCTGGTCTGATCCAGGGTGGTAATTCCCATTTTTTTGTGTTCCCCTTATTGGGTTCTCTGAAGATTTTTTTTGTGCTTGGTGTGTTCTTGTTGGCATACATACATGAGAATCTAGTCAAGAAAATATACTGATGATATTAGAAGATGTCAGCAGAATATTATAAAGCAAAAATTCATTTATAATGTTAGCTTAATAACATACCCTAGATGTGAAAAAGTCAGCATTAATCAGTTTTCACTGCCTAGCAGCCTAATATACTTTGGACTGTTATTTGGACTTCATGATTTTGCCATCATTTTTGCTCCTTAAACTTTTTGCAATACTGATTTGCAATGCAGTGAATTGTCTGCAATGCACAGGGTGAAATTGGTGTTTGATAATATCAGGCTGATGTACACGTATACCCACTTTGGGAATGTTAAATTAGTGTTTTACTCAAACCCATACATATTTACAAATGAGTACCAAATTGTGTTTTTATCGTTGTGTTTTTATCTTAAATATTCTAGATTCAGGAAGACTGAATATCAGCTCAGTGTCCTGCTTGTCAGCCTTTATGAATAATGTATCTGATGGTTTTAAAACTGACATTTTCATATCTGACAGTTGTTTGTTGCTTTGAATATATTTTGTTCTACCTAGAAGTAGCAGCATTTGATGTAGATTCATTAATTTATTGGAGATAGTGGTGGAATAGCTATGATATACTGTAAATGTAAAATAGTGTGTATTTCTTCCTTGTGATAGTTTTGAGCTGTTCATGGTAAATGCTTTCTTTCTGCAGTGATCTAATTCATTCTTCTTTTTGGTCTTGATTTTTAAAAACATCAGTAATTCATTTCAAGAGAGTTGTGATTTTAAACTATTTGTCAATGTGCTTGCTATGTCTAATAGATGTACTTTACAGCGTATGCCTCTTTATCAATATCCTGCTTTTCATTTTGTCAGGTATTGGTGAAGTTCCTACCACAACCCTAACGTCAATGATGGAAACATGCACAAAAGAAAATTGTTCTACTACCCTACCTATTACCAGCCCAGGTTTGTACAAAAGTTCACCAAAATGGTGATAAATTTAAGGTAGAGGTGTTTGTGAGCGGCGTTATTACAGAGGAGAGACTTTTCTTGTCATGAAAATTGACTATCATCATTCGAAGTCAGAAATGGCCATGTTTTTCTACACTGACAGCTGCTCTAGCAACTTGCCTAGAGTGCAAGGGTTTCCCACCCCTAATTTCCTAATGCACTGATGTTTGTTATCAAAATCAAATGCTGAATCTTTATACTTAAGAGTAAAAATATCTTCCTTTGTTGCTGAGTTCACTGATCACAAAAGCCAGCAGCTGATCAGCTTTATCCTCACCTTTAGGAAGAAAACAGCAGTTGGCTACATTTTAGGATATCATAAGTTGGTTTTAGTAGTACAGTATATGTACCTAAATGTCTGGATACACTGTCTGCAGTCCTTACTTCAGATGCAATTTAGCTTGGAGAGCTAAGTTAAAGGGATGTTGTCCGCATGAAATCTAGTAAAAAACATTTTTAAAAACTTTAAAAATAGTTTCACATACTATACCCGTCCACTACCAATTTGCATGGTTTCACAATCAAATGTGACTTTTAAAAAGTATATTTGTATCTCTCCTGTTGCTATGTGAAAGACCCTCACAAACAATTGAGGAAACTGACTGACTATGTAAGGGAAATAGTGAACTGATTAGTGAACAGTACTGTCAAATGCACAGAGTAAACAAACAAAAAGATAAAACATTGTTTTTCTCTGATCTTTCATTTATAGTAATCTTACATTTTTATTTTATTTATTCTTTATTTTCTTTAGATTTAAATAATAATAAAAAGACACTTATATGAGAGCTTTAAGTGCCCTGTCAATTAACCTTAGAGTAGCATAATACAAACAGTAGCATCACAAAAAATCCATTCAGCAGCAGCAAATTAATTCAGTTCAACTCAGCCAGTGGATCAGCTACCAAAAAGCTCCATTCTAACCCCAATAGACTTTCTGCAGAATATTGAGGGTATGTTCCAGGAGACATCAAATAACTCATAAAAATAGAAAGTAAAAAGTGTTCTGGCAGAATTTCTGGTGGCTTATGTTGATGATGTCCCTTTAAATAAGTTTGTTCTCATTTTGGTTCCTAGTGCACAAGTCTGTAGTGTATGTGACATGTTCCAAAGGGTTTGAGCTCTGAAAAGTTGCTAGGTGTTAATATCTTTTCTCCAGGATCACTGGTCTCCCAATAACAGTTTGTTTTGATGAGCTGGTGCTTCTACCTGGTGTTTCATTGGTTAAGCATGTTGTCCTTCTGTGCCCCAAATAGAGGGTGGAGTTCACTGAACTGGTTTGAAATGGCTTTTCTTTCTGAAAGAATAGTGGAACTCTCCAGTTGCTTTTGTTGTTGAATTAATCTGTCTTCAGAAAATCATCTTCCAGAGTTGCTAGCACTTTACTCCAAACTCACATGTCGTGTCACAAAGGTCCTTGTCCAGCAAAGCACTTATACATGAATAACGAAGTATGTGAGTTGTCCCACTGACTCCAATAGGACTACTCCCATGTTTAAAGTTACTCATATTAAGAGCTTTGTTGAACAGTGGCCTAAAGCACCTGATGTAGTTTGACACGTCAGTGTTCACATTCTGTGCCCAATCAGGATGGGCCCAAAACTGCTACTTTGCAGACAGAGGCCTGGTTTTTCTCTGCTCTTATGCACAGATGCATATGGAGAGGAGATGATGCAGTGCACGTCCACACGGAATACAGTCAGAATGTGAATGTGTGCACTCCCTGGGCACAAAGGGTGCAGAATAGGGGGAACAGATTAGCTCCCTTTGAGGAACTCCACAACCCAAAGGTTGTGTGGGCTTGCCCTAATCCCTTCCTATGCCTGGCAGCACTAGGATACCAGTGCCAGAAGGAAGCATATATTCCCTTCTAAAGTGTGCCAGTTGCCTCCTCTGAGCCTGTCCCCCTCCACATCCCAGCAGTCCCGCCTACCTCATCTCTCTGCAGCCTGAGCCCCCAGTATGCTCATGGTTGCAAAAATAGCATCTAGCCACAGAATAGCACTCCTCTGGACCATGACGACACGTCTAACCAACAGCAAGAAGCTTGCACTGCAGCTACCCGACAGTAGTATAAAGGTGTGGTTTAATAAAGGTCTTTAATTTCTTTTGCTGCCAGTCTCTCAGCCTTCACAAGTCCAAATAGGCACTCCAAAAATTTAACAGAAGAATGTTTTGAAAGGTGAATTAAATACAATATATGAAAGAAAGGAAGAGGAATTGGCTTTCTTATGGTTGCATTACAATTAAAAATCCTCTAAATGTGAATCTGAAAGAGGTTGCAGTGTTTCAATCCATAGAAAGTCAATGTAGTTAATGTTTGTTAACCATGATTATTACAGAATCACAGAAATGTAGGGCTGGAAGGGAACTTGTGAGGTAACCCAGCCCCTCTCCCTGCACTGAGGCAGGACCAAGAAAACCTGAACCATCCCTGACAGATGTTTGTCCAACTTGTTCTTAAAATCCTCCAACTATGGACATTCCACAGCCTCCCTTGGAAGCCTATTCCAGAGCTTAACTACCCTTATAGTTAGAAAGTTTTTCCTACTATCTAATCCAAATCTCCTTTGCTGCAGATTAAGCCCATTACTACTTGTCCTGTTTTCAGTGGACATGGAGCACAGCTGATCAGAGTCTTCCTTATAACAGCCCTCATGTACTTGAAGACTGTTATCCAGTTTCCCCTGTTTTCTTTACTCAGTACTAAATGTGCTCCCCCACCACCACCACACACACTTTTACCCTTTTCTTATCATTTTTGTTGCTCTCCTCTGGACTCTCTCCAATTTGTCCACATCTTTCTTAAGGTGTGGTGCCCAGAACTGGACACAGTACTCCAGCTGAGACCTTTCCAGTGCTGAGTTCAGGACAGCTATCTTCCATATCTTACATAAGACACTCTTGTTAAGGCACCCACTTGACATTTGCCTTTTTTGCAACTGCATCACATTGTTGACTCGTATCCAATTTGTGACCCCACTATAATCTCCAGGATCCTTTTCAGCAATATTACTGCCTAGCCTGTTACTCCCTCTTTTGTAGCTGTGCATTTGATTTTTTTTCTTCCTACATGTAGTGCTTTGCACCTGTCTTTACTGAATTTCATCTTGTTGATTTCAGACCAATTCTCGAGTTTGTCAAAGTCATTTTCAATTCTAATCTATCCTCCAAAGTGCTTGCAGCACCTCCCAGCTTAGTGTCAGATACCAATTTTACAAACACACTCTTCACTCCATTATCCAAGTCATTAATGAAAATAGTGACTAGTACTGACCTAGGACATCTTCCTGCAATACCCTACTGATATGTCCCCACCCAGTTTGACAGAAAAACATTATCTACTCTTTGAGTGTGGTCTTTCAACCAGTTTTGCACCCACTGTGGCAGAGTGCACATATCCTGTAATAGCATGAACAAACCTTATGGAATTGAGATAAACTTTACTGAATTAAGTTAAACCTTTTTGAATTAAGGTTAATACCTTTGGGATACATTGTATTAAAAATGCAATTGTATATTTGTTGTTGTGGCATAGTTATGTACCTTCTCTAGTAGAGAGTGGGATACTAATGTACTTCCTCTGTTCTTAGCCCTTTGAAGCCACTCCCTGGATAGGTATGTATATACTAGTTCAAACTGGATTCTCCAGGGAACAGATAGGGAGAATTTTTTAGATAGACTGTTTTTAAACTGGCTCATGGCCTTCTGCCTGCTTCAGTAAACATACAGGAGGACCCCTGGTCTACAGCAGGCCCCAATCCTTAGCGAAGGTCCCATTAGCCCCTATGGGCTAGTTCTGTGCTGAGGCTGTGCTGAACAGGTGATACAAAAGAAACCCCAGGGGTGGGGTACTGCAGGACTAATCCTGCCAGAGTCCATGTTAGGTTTTGGAGGTGATCTCTGGTAAGGCTATTAGCATGCTGTAGGTTCTTTAAATGTTTTCTCTATAATGCTTTTTACCTTTTTACTTATTAAAGTTGGCTTGCATTGGAACTTCTGTGTGTACCTTCTATCTGTTACACAGGTTACACCTGTTAACCATCTGTAAGAGAAAGCAAGTAGATGTCCTTGAGCAATTTATCTGTGCTGGGAATAACAAACAGTGTAGGCAGGGATCTGTGCAGCCTGGAAATACCCTGGTCAGAAGGGAAAGAGCAGTGCATCTCCACCCAAGAAAAGCAATGGCTGAGGAGTTGGAAGCCTGAGGGTGGGTGCCCCTGATGGATTATTGAGGGAAAACACAGGTGCAGTTACTGTGACATCCACTTTATAGTAATTTAATCTGGCCTGCATTTCTCTAGTTGGCTTATGAGAATGTCATGTGAGACTGAGTCAAAAAGCCTTTACTAAAAGCAAAACCTATTACGTCTACTGCTTCCCCCCTATTCACAAGGCCAGTAGTGCTGTCAAAGGAGATTAGGTTGGTTTGGCATGTTTTGTTCTTGACAAATCTGTATTGGCTATAACGAGGTGCTTATTTATTTAATAATTTGTTCCAGTATCTTTCCAGGTATCAAAGTTAGGCTGGCTGGTCTGTTATTCCTCTGGTCCTCTTTGCCCTTTTAAAGATAGGTGCTATGTTTGCCCTTCTCCAGTTGTGGGGGACCTCACCCATGCCTCGTGTGTACTTGGAGATGATTGCTAATGGTTCCAAGATTGCTTCAGCTAGTTCCTTAAATGCCCTATGATGAATTTCACCAGGCCTATCACCAGATGGAGTACATCTAACTTTAACCTGTTTTTACCTATTCTGGCTTGTGTCCCTCCCTTCCCCCTTGTTCTTAATATTCATTGTGTTACACATCTAGTCACCATTAACATTTTTAGTGAAGATTGAAGCAAAAGAGGCATTAAACACTTCAGCTTTCTTGATATTGTCTGATATTCGTTCTCCTTCCCCAGTAAGTAGTGGACCTGCCCTTCCCTTTCTCTCTCTCGCTCCTACTGTATTTCTAGATCCTCTTTTTATTGCCTTATGTCCCTTACTAGGTGTAACTCATATTGTGCCTTAGCCTTTGATTTTGTCCCTGTGCGCTTGTGCTGTTCTTATCTACTCAGCCTTAGCCATTTGTCCGTGTGTTTCCACTTTCTGTAGGATTCTGTTTGAATCTTCAGGTCATTAAAGAGCTCCTCATGGAACCATATTGGCCTTTTCCTAGTCTTCCTACCTATCCTTCATATTGGAATAGTTTGCTATTCCACCTTTAATATTGTCCCTTTGAGAATGTGCCAGCTCTCCTGAACTACATTTTCCCTTAGCTTTCCTTCCCATGAGACTTTACCTACCCGTTCTCTGATATTATACTACTATCATCACATCTGATAGCGTATTATTATAATACTCTAGCAGGGAAGATTGACAAATATCTATATCTGTAGTATATTGGTGCCATAGACCATTTGGGTTCAGGGACCTGGCATCCATGGCTTTTGCCTTTTTTTTTTTCTGCTAAGCTTTATTCAAATCAATATTGATATAAGGCATTATCCTTAATGTGAGTTTTGATTTACTGAACCGAGGGTTTCCAGTATCTCAATGCCCAAAGTGTGGTGCCTTCGCAGTAATTTTTAAAGAATACCATTTCAGTTAACCAAGGAAGCGGAAAATTGACATTTATTAAATTGTGTTAGTTCTCAAAGCCCCCGTACTAAAATCAGCACATGGAAGTGTTTCTCCCACCATTTCGTCCCTTATGCAAGGGAGGCACACAGCATGAGCAAGTGCATCCCGAAGAGGGAGGGGCAGGAGAAGAGCCAGCCATGATTCTTTTCCCTCCACACCAGCCGCCAGGGCACCCTGCTCTCTGTTCATGCTGCCACTGCAGCATGGGAGTCTCGGGGGAGTTATTCTGGCTATCAGACAGAATTCCTCCTGGGATTCCTATGGCAGTGCATCCCCTTTGTGCATTCACATGCTTATGGCCTGGTCACAATAACACAGCAATTCTGTGGTATAGATAAGAGTATAACCCAGGTTTCCAGGCCTATGCCACTCCATCCAGTATCTTGAGGTCAGTGGGAGTCTTTAATTTAGTTCATCGGGCATGCTGTTAGTCCTGTGCCCTAACCCTGATCACTGCAAGAATGAGTCGCGCATAAGCCAGTCACTGTGTAATAACTGGAAATGTTAGCATTGCATAGGGGAATGATTTCACAAGAGACAAGCCTTCTATGAGTGTACGTCTAATTCCCCCTTTACTTCACTTCCCTCTCTGTCAGCTGTGCACTTCGGGGCCCATTGAAGCCAGTGGGAGCACTTGCATGAGTAAAGAGTATGCTCATGAATAAAGCTAGCAGACTTGGGCTATTAACGGGGTTACCTGTGGGAGAACAAATAAGGATTCTCACCACCTCTCTGTCAGGTTAAGTGTATTGCTGTCAAAAGCTATAATGCTGTGGCTTCAAAACGGATATGGATGATAAATAATTACAGCCGTAGAATGATGAAAGGCAAATTACTGTAGCAGCCACTTTGTCTAATAAACAGAGTGTCTATTGCTGTGTAGGGAGTTGATGCTTTGGTTTACAAACCTTTCTTTGTTGTGGCTGTAGGTGAGGACGAGGAGGCGGATGGAATTGAGAGGACCTGTGACACTCTACTAATGTGCATCATTACAGTATTAAACCAGGGCTTGAGAAATGGCGGTGGTGTGGGAGACGTGCTAAGAAAGCCTTCCAAAGATGTAAGCATTTGTCTAATAGAATGAAGTCTATTTTCTCATGTGCCTCATGAGCTCTGAAATCAACTTTTACAGGATATACGATATATTTTTATCTAGGCGACTCGAATGTCACACAGATGACTTATCAAATGTAATCGCTACATACCAGATGGAATACTTAATGAGAAAAGCAAGCTCAATGCAAAGATTTTATATGCAGAAGGAACTCCAGGTGCTAGTTACCTTTCTGGAAATCTGGAGCATATTATAACTTTCCAAGCAGTGGTGCCAGATTGGATCAATTTTTCAGTACAGTAGGAATCATAAATGCAAACTTTTGAATGGAGTTGATTGATGCGTATCGGTTGTATTAGATCAGGTTTACAGTTTGCTGAGATTTAGTCTAACATCTGCACTGGAATAGATCCCATTTACTCATATCAAGCAACGTACTTTGCTAATGTTCAAGTCAGGAGACTTGCTTTGGTTTAATGTAATAAAATTTAAAATAATATTAATATCAACAAAGTGACTTTTTTTAGTTTAGAATAAGCAGTATATGCAATGACACCCTAACATCCCACTGGATTGGTGCTCTGTCCTGCAAAGCTCCTGGTTAAATTCACAAGCATGATTTCTTGCTAACCCAAACAGTGAGGAACTACAAGTGCTGCAGAGGCAGAGCACTCAGCTTTTTGGGGAGAAAGAGTTCCTTGTGTTAACAACAGTAATCCAGGTCCTGGTATGTAGTCCACTGGAGCCTTTCTGCTGACATCTGTGAGCTTCAGAAAAGGCCTGTGATACTTAGCTATTATATAACATGGATTACATTAAAGCACTTCACAAAGGGGAGAGCATCATTATCTTCGTCTTACATGTGAAACACAGAGAGGTTAAGTGACTGCCCAAGTTCATACAGTGGGGAACAGGACCCAGGCTTTATGAATCCCAGTCCTGAGCCTTCTCTGTTGGCTCACGTTGCTTCCTGTCTGCCGTGGTGTGCAGAGGTCCTTTGTTTATCGTAAGAGGCCAATCCAGCCTTGCGCAGAAGGAAGATTACTGCAACATGGAACCCTGAAGTTGCAAGAAAATGGGGAATGTAAGCAGCAATAGAGAACTACAGAGGATCCAAAGACGAGGGGATAAAAGCATATAAAGTCAAATCCTGCTTACTGTGCTCACATGAATGACCCCTTTGGCTTCAGTTAGACTGCTGATGTGAGTAAGGCACACAGAGTTTGACCCAAGACAGGGAAGCATGCATCTGTGCCTTGCTTTACTGCAGCTAATGTTCTGGAAAAGTATATGGTTGTTTAATATTTTAGCTGTGTGCTATTTTTATATCATACTAAAACCTTGTTATTGTTTCAGGAGCCCTTGTTTGCTGCCCGCGTTGTTTATGATCTTCTGTTTTATTTCATTGTCATAATTATTGTTCTGAACCTCATCTTTGGAGTCATCATTGATACATTTGCTGACCTCAGGAGTGAAAAACAGAAAAAAGAAGAAATCTTAAAGACAACCTGTTTCATTTGTGGTAGGTATTATTGTTGCTACAGTGACATGGGGTGAGCAAAGCAATAAAACAAAATACTCCTCCTTAAATAAGAGAGAGTCTAAAGGGCAGTTATCCTCTGGAAGGTAACTCTGTAAAAACAACGGAGTGGGATTCTACATTTATTCCTTCCTGACAACAAATGGAGTCAATTTAGAAGTCAACAGATGGCTCTGCAAGTTCCACTTGGGATCTGAGAGTCAACCTGTATTCATCCCATTCTTTGCGTCGTCACCGGTAATGAAAGTTCCGAGTTGGAGGTCAGCTATTGATTTTGTTGAATAGCGAAGCAAATAAAAATACAGCTCATTCTTCTGTAGCAGTACAGGCTCCACCATGTTAATTGTAGCACAGCCTGTCCATTTGATAAGGAGATGTGACTGAAGATACACAGGAGCGCACAAACTGAAAAACAGATGTCATTACATAGAACTTTTTTTAATATGATTCAGCCTTGCTTGTGCAGAGAGATGCATTTCACACCCCTCCACTTTAGGAAGAGACCTTATACCAACAGGAAAATTTCACATGAGGGAGGGAAGCTTTAATCTCTGCTAGGATCTCCATAGGAGACCAAATGGGGGAAGCCGTAACATAGATGAAATAATTCAATGCATCTGTGTCCTCCCCGACTGAGACACACAGCCAAAGTTTCTAATCTATTGCATAAGTGGTTACAAAAAACAGTTTTTCTCTTGACCAGAGCCTCGATCTGCAAAGATTTACATGCATATTTAACTTTAAGCATGCAAGCAGTTCCATTGACACTTCAATAGGGCTAGTTACATGCTTAAAGCTAAGCATGTTCATAAATCTCTGCAAGATCAGGGCCTAGATGGCAACACTACATGTTAACTTACACAATTCATATCTATAGTATATATATTTTTGCAGGATCAGAGTCAAAAGATTGTAAAGAACTTTGTATCCTTCAGGATACAAGGCACTATAAAAGTGTAAGATACTTAATTATATTGTTGCTGTTAAGATGGAATAGCATGAAAGAAGAAAATTAAATAAGAATTTTGCCAGAAATGCCTTCGTGTCTGGAGGTCTAGCATTGTAGTCGCTGTCTGTCTGTAATTATAGCTTTTAAATTAACATTCTTTCTCTGACCTGTTTCAGTTTATAATTATTTGTTTTTTCAGAGTTTATTTTTACCCTGGCAATGAAGATAAGTGTTTCTCAGGTAGAATAGCACGTTACGTTTTGTGTCTTTTGCAGGACTGGAGAGAGACAAGTTTGATAATAAGACTGTTTCGTTCGAGGAGCACATAAAGTCAGAACACAACATGTGGCATTATTTGTACTTTATCGTTCTGGTCAAAGTTAAAGACCCAACCGAATACACTGGTCCTGAAAGTTATGTGGCTCAAATGATCATGGTGAGTTGTGTGTGGGATCTGTGTTCTATGCAGCTGAAAGATGTTGCTTGCAGATGTAGCAGGGATGTTTTTTCTTAATGATGAGAAGTCTTGTCAAATGTCTTTTAAAAATATGAATCATGTCTGTGATGGACTGTAACAAAGCCCAATCTCCATCATAATGAACAAGATAAAGGTTACTGTCATTACTTTGACTCTCATGCTCCATGGGTTCCCCTCATTATCCAAAGCAGTCCAAACAGCGTGGATCAGAACACCTACTACTACTCCTTTGTCCAGGATCACTGGGCCGCTGGCCCGCAAAATAACTCCTGCTGAGTAACACAATACAGGGTCAGTACTGTAAATTAGCTCTTGCTCTTACTACCACTCTGAACTATTGAAAAGACCACGCAGAGCTGCTGTGGTGATCAGAAGAGCTGGAGGATGTCCTTTGTGGTGGCAGCCACAGTTTAGACTCAAAGGGAGAGAGTTGCTGCAGCTGGTGCAGGGAGATGGGAGTTACATTCCTGCAGCTGCCTGGCAACGTAGGCCGGAAGCCATTTGAGGGAGAGATGGAAATGTTGCATGACCAGCCTCCATCAGGTGGTTTCCACTGGGGAGAGCAGATTTCACTTGTAGTCAGGAATCCAGAGCAGCCTCACCAGAGGAGGCTGTCAAGAGATGTGCCAAATTGGCACAGCCCCTAGCTTTCCCTTCCAATTTTGGGGACAGTAGTGATTTTTCCCTTGCCGATTTCCACGGCTAGGATCTTCCACTAGGGTCTATGGTAGTAGACACAGACATATGAATATGACCAAAGATGGGTGTATTTATATACCAGAAAAGGATGTAGGCCAGGGTGCACCAGGCCCTGTTCGTCTTGTGTGCATTTTTCATTTTCTAGAGCAACATTTCTTCTGATGACTGGCTGATCTTTTGTTGTTCATCAGGCCTTTAATTATATATACTGTTTGTCTCACTAGCCAGCTTGACTTGCTATTTTAGTCCACCAAGCAGCAAAAGCACTTATGCATGTGCTTAACTTTAAGCATTTGAGTCAGTGAAATTACTCTCACTTTTAAATTAAAGCATGTGGCTTGATTGCTTTGCTGGAATGGAGTCTTGTTGAATATCTGACATGTAGTGTGGTGTCCTATGATATACTGGAATGCATTTGGCAGGGACGGAGGAGCAGCCTAAATGTGTAGGATTTTCAAAGTGTCAGCTACATCCCCAACGTGTGACTTTGAATGCTGCAAGGAAATATTGAACCTGTACTTTCAGTAGTGTGGAAAGAATAGAAAACCACTGAGTAAAACTAAAACAATGATGTGCATTGCTCTTTGGATAAACCATTTGAACATGGTGGCAGAAGCCTTAAAAAGTTACCCTTTGATGTGTGGATATTTCCACTTTAATCATGGGACTGAAAAAATTACAGGTTAGAGAGTTCTCTCTCTTGTGCAGCTCCCATCTCCAACAATTTTTGTTTTAAAACTTTATTTATTCCAATGAATGTATTGATGTGCATAGTACATATATTAATCCTCTGATGCCAGCTTTTTCCAATGCAATGCACTAATGTATTATACATTAGCATTAATGGTGGGAGTGCTGGACTCATCTCTAAAATATTAACAAAGGCATCAAAATACCTTGAACTTCCAAATGCTGAACTGATCCATTTGAAAACCCCACTCCTTGTGTTGAGAAGCTGAAGGCTTAGGTTGTGGGGGATTTTTTTTAATGAGGCAGTATTGTTTGTATTTTTCATTTAAAAGCAATCATGGTTTCCATGTAAGGAGGCTGCTTCATGCAAGTGGCTGTATACTACTGAGAACAAGAGAGAGAACTATAGGCCTTGCTTTAGAAAGAGAACATTAATGATGCCTGGGGAGAAAGGAAGTTGGAGATAAAGAAAAGAGAGGCAGGTATTTAAACTAGAAGTGGTTAGAAGATGATGTGGGGGGAAATCAATTTCCTGGTGTTTGGTGAAATTCAATTTCCTTGGAAATTTTTTGGCCAGCTCTACTTAATGTCAAAATCTATGCAGCCATTCCAGTGTATCTTGCTGTGGAGGTAAATATAAGGGCTGTTAAAGTGGATGTGCAGCACTGGGGGAAGAAGTTCTACACCTCAACACAATTAAGTTTCCTAGCTCTCAATCCAGTTAAGTCAGTCGGTGCTGAGGAGCTGATCCATCCCGGAATATGTTTTCATGTACAGATAGTCAGGCAATGATTTTTTGTACAGCTTCAGTAGATGTCTAACTAACTGATCCAAACTGAAGCCACAGATCCAAATGGTCTCAGACTCAGGGAAATTTTAGGCCCAGATACAAATTTTGTTTTGTTTTGTTTTTTTGTTCACCCTATTTTACAGTTAAAACCTAGTTTCCCCCATCCCTGCATTTTGAGAGAAAGATCACCTCCATCCTCTGGAACCCAGGCTGCTCTCTAAATGTATGAGACTCAGACATTTGGGATATCATGCAGTGAAAGCTGAGGGTTAATGGAGTTTCCTTCCTCCATGCTATCTCCCAGCTAGGTGTTATTAATTTAAACAACAATGGAAAGAGGATACTGAAAACATTACAAGTTTTGCACAATCACTGGGGAAAATATGTATATACACACAACATTTCTGGCAGTGCTTGTTCTTTTCATCCATTAGCCTAAACCCTTTGGGAGCAGAAAATATGACTGGTTGGTGAGACTGATGTATCTTAATCCTTCTGTGTCAATGGTCCAGCTGTGTGAGGTCTGGTTAGAGTATTGATGATATACTTAAAAAGAAAGACAAGGTGTGTTGGGGCTTTTGTGAATAATTTGTAAAAAACTTGCACTGGGCTACACTTGGGTACACATGATGTTAAGGAAGGAGGGAATTATTTTCCAATGGCATTTAGCTTCATTTTCCCAATTCCCCAGTTAAAATGATGAAAAGCAATAGCTTGTCTGGTGGTGATTTTATGCTTCTGTAACTCAAAGCACAGGTTTGTAAGACTGTCTTTTGCAGCTAGTTACAGCACAAACGAGGACCATGAATATTAAAACTTACATTTTCAGTCCTTTTATTTTATGGACATAAACTGCATCCCTGAAAATTGGACCCACATTTTTGGGACCTGAAAATAAAGTGGATGCAAAAAAATTTACCTTAGTAGCCATTGCACTTGTTCCTGCAAATCAGGTAGATATGAAGTAGCTTAATTCATATTTCTGGGCACAATTTGTCTGCATTTGATCCCACAAAGCAGGAGACTGGGCTCTCTACAGCTGGCCCTGAAAGTTCTGTTCTGCAGGTGCACTGGCCCCTGTTCTTAGCAAGTTTCATAGTGGTTTATACCAACATTGTCATTAGATGTTATAGTATAATTAGGTGGTGTAATTATTGCTTATTTACACTAATTATGTAATTGAACATAATTACATAACTCCACATTCAGCTAAAAACTGTTCTAAAAGCCACAGTGATTGAGGCAGTCAAAAGCACAGGTGAAGAACGTTGGGCTAGGCTGACCACCTAAGTAAGGGAATCCATGGTGAAAGATTAGAGGCCCTCCCAGTAAAGCCAGTGTGAGTTTGGGCCCTTCATGGGGGTACCACTG
Source organism: Emydura macquarii macquarii (assembly GCF_026122565.2). Lineage (NCBI taxonomy): Eukaryota > Metazoa > Chordata > Testudines > Chelidae > Emydura > Emydura macquarii. Next base: position 7,635,360 of record NW_027132342.1, on the reverse strand, counting down.
TAAAATATCCCATTACAACTTATTGTGGATGCAAACATTCTCCTAGTTCTTATTAGGAACCTTATGGTTCCCCCCCCCCCACACTCATGCTTGGACACTTGTTGCCAGAATTCCAAAGCTATATGCAATATAAAAGCCCAGGAACCATATTAAAGCATAGTGTTGGGAGTTCTCAAAAGTCAAGTCCCATCAAACATCCCACATATCCTGCTATAAAATCCCTGCCTCCTTCCCCTGTCTTTGAGTTATACTACCGCTGCCTCCTCTCTGTGTGTGTATTGTCATCTGCGCAATAACAAACGCCTGTTAGGCATGTAGCAATTCTCCAAAAAAGGCTGTAGTTTTAAAGTTTAATGTACAGACACCCATGCCCTATGTCATTTGAAAATTTACGTATGGTTAGATGAGGTCTGATGCGGAATTATCATGCAGTGCTGTAATCCTGTGGGCAAGGTGAAACGAGGTACCCAAAATGAGTCATTTTTGCTCAATTCCAGAAACACTGCCAAGTCTATAGTTTACTGTTTAAGTTCATTTGGGCACCTTAAATGGAGTGGTTGTTGTTGTCAGGTAACTTTGACCAATATATTAACATTTGTATTAGTTTTGGAGGGCAAGTTTGGTTTTTCCCCAGAAATGAGGAGTCGTGGCAAAAATGGCCAATAGGGACTTTTTACGCTCTACTAATGTAAAATGTTTTCTCATTGCCTGCTCTTAATTGTCAAAAGTATCTCAGAAGTCAACCATTTTCCTCTCACCAAAGGTTGTTTCATCAGTTGCAGTAGATGGCATGTCTGTAGTTTGTGCATTCCTACTGTTATACTTCTCCATTTGCAAGCTTTTGTACATACAATGTAGCACCTAGTCTGCCTGCTAGAAAGTTTTAGTTTGTAATTGCTTATGCATGAAGTGCTAGCCTTTGAAATAGTCTAGAAACCAGCTTTTTTAGTTCACTGGTCAGTGTTAGAGAGAATACTCACTTTATTATGAATATGCAGAAGCTATGAGAGAAAGAAGCGGCCTGACATGAAGTAGTGAAGGCCAAGTCCACATCTCTGCACGGAAGAGGCATGAAGAGCATATTACAGCTCTGACCACCTATGTCATCAGCAATGTGGCAAACTCATTGGATCCCGCATCACATCCAGAGGTGCTTATCCACATAATCTAGTGGACTGCATGTAGCAGCAGATGTCGGTGAAGAACAAGTGGACAGATTTGAGAGAGGTGCACTTGGTTGTGATGGGACATGTAGCTGCTTCAGTACAGTTAAGAAATCTGGCATCAAAAACAATTTGCTGACATGTCCAAGACGACCAGACCTAAGTCTGGCAAGGAGGGACAATGACAGGAACCATCCTTAGCAGAGGCCTTTCCTTAGCAAGATGCAGAGATGATGCTATTTCAATGGCAGTTGTACTTAGTCACCCCACAGGACATGGGTCTATGCCCCTCTTCCATGCTTATGGAACAATGAGATGGACAAGTTGAATTAGAGGATCAGTAGGAAGCTCAAACTGAAAGGCTCTGTGAGCTAAGAGCCGTGTACGTATCAGGTGCCATGGCTGTCATACAAATGATGGCTGGAGATACATTTCACACATTCATTGAATTGGCTTCTGAGTAGTTGAGGCAAGTCCTGTAAGAATTTGACAAAGCTAATACTGTAACCAGCATCTTTGACAGATACGACAGTTACTCTGTGAAAACTGTAGAAAGACCATGCTGAATCTAAGGTTGGATGCACGAAATACCAGCTGATTGGTGGAAGCCCAGTGCAAGGATACGTCTGCATGCTGTATATGGCTTTTGGGTCTCTTGTTGTCAAAAGGAACCATAATAGTTAGGTTACCTGATACAGATGATTTGATCCTTGCTGTTCACTACTTTCCAAAAATGGAACACAACACACATGGATTTAAAACAGGCACCAGCACAATGGACATGTCCCTCCATACCTCTGCATGCAATTTGGGATGCACTCCTGACTTCTGCAACATGCTTCCTGCTGTACGTGCATTAACAGGATCTGTCTGGGTCATCCCTGTTTGGTAATGGGTGGGGGGGAATCTGTTTAATGTTGTCAGAAGAGAGATCTTGCTAAATTGGGAGTGATGTACAAGCTGCAATTTCTTCAGCAAGGAAGGTGGTAGCAGTGCTGTGTGACCAAAGCTAGACGCACAGAGACTGGAATCGCTTGCACCTCAGTCTAGCTATCAAAAAATTACAAGTCACTGGCCAAACTCCCACTATGTGAGGTCAATGTGGAAGAACATATCAAAAGAGCATTTTGGCAAACAAAGATTTAGATGCCTTTGCAGATAGGTAAATGAGATATTGGATCACCATTGCAATATGGATGGAAAAATGTTGAATACAGGAAGTAGTTCATCAAGGGCCTAAAGGCATCTGAGCTTCTACAAAATCATATTGGTGCCTACCTCAGTTGTACAATGATCCCTATCACCCGTTTCTTTGTCAGAACAATTTTCCCTGTACAGAACTGTGTACGTGCCACAGCAATGAAGACTGTGGTAGCCTGGGCACTCTGAAACCATAATGATGAACAATGATGGTGACTAGAAATGGCTATTACATGCTACCTAAGCACATTTGTTATTAGATTGTGACCTCAAAGCACCATAAGAAATCTCGTTATGTTTTGACGTAAGAGTCATTAAACGAAAACAGGAATGCAGATATTTAGAAGTGTTCATTTTAGCATGTTGTCAGTTTATCCCTATTTCTATGGTGACAGTACCACGACAGCCCTATCTCATACCTCATCTTAAAGTTGACATAATAATCTACCCTCTGTACACACATTACACCCCCCACCTGTCATTTGAAAGCTTACCTTGACAAAATTGGTGGTGTCTGCTGCTCACCTGTGTCTTCAGGCCTCAAAAGTGCCCTGAGATACTACCCTCTGGCTGCCAGCAGTAGTTTTCCCTGCTAATTCCATACACCACTCACTAGGTTATTTTATTACACCCTGGGGTTGCTAAACACAATCCAGTGGCTGAGGCAGAATCCTAAATCTGAAATAGAGACACTTCAGCACAAGATGCTGCACAACAAACTTAGATCAGAAAGACACTGATGGGCTCAATATGGAAAAAAAAAGTGTTGTTCTACTCTCATAATTACCATAAATTCTAGTGCGTCTGTAGGTTCTTGATCCAACAACGCATTGACTTTAATGGGATTATTCATGTACTTAAGTACTCTGCTGGATCAGGCCTAGGTTGGCTTTATGGGATAGTAATAATGCATTTTACTTTTACAACTGGCCGCCTTCCAAAAAACCAAAAAAATATAGATGTTATCAAAGCCCCCAGTGGTAAGAGTGAGACTTAGGTATATATGTCAGAGCCATGCAACTTTTTGCTTAATTACTTTTTAATGACTGATAGGATCTGAAATGTCTGTGATACCAGAAACATGGAGCAGACGTGCTAGGGCTGGAGCTCCCTCAAAATAAATGAGCACGTGCTGCTGGCAGAGCACTCTAAGAGAGGTCCTCTATTTTGGAAGTCGCATTCCCTTCTTCCCCCAAATCTGCCAGAGCCTGGGCGGACCTTCTCCACTTGTGGCATAGCTTCTCTACTTTCAGGCTGTTTTGAGGAGGCTGTAAGCTGAAATGGATATAGTTACCGGCAGACTTTTGTTTTTATTGTGATTCTAACTCATGGGATAGACATTGAGAGTTGGTTTGTATCTGAGCTATCCCAAACACCAGAGAGTAATATTTGGTGGTTTGGTTTAGATCCTTGCCCAGTGCTAGTGATATGTATTTTCAGAAGTTGGCCCTAACGAGATTGTCCTTTATTTTCTTCTATGTGTTGTGGGCATAAACATTTATCAGTTTAAGCTTCCTGAATTTGAATAACTTGTGTCTCATTGCACCATTTATCTTTCAGGATCTGTATTATGAGTTGTGTGTCAGATTTTTCTATTGGGTTGCAAGGCTGCTTCATGAAATCTCTTTCTAGTTTGGTGGATATTTGTATGATAAAAAGCTAAGATTACATCATCTTTAATAAAGGAGAAGATATATAGCATGTAGAAATCAGATTAGCTGTAGAGAAAGAAATCAATCAGGTTGGCAAATGGTATCTGTGGGACAAAGTGTAAAATGTTTGTTTTGTACAATAGTTATTGCAAAAATTTGTTAAAATGGTTAAAAACGCTGTATCGAAAAAACAGGAACCTTTTTGTTCAATTTAAATGACAGTGATCTATTTTTTACATCATGAAATCTTGCAATATTACCAACAAGAATTCCTGATATAGTACTTTAAACAATTGCTTCACAGGACATTTTGAGATAAAAGTGTATATCAGATTGTAAATTGGATGCAGCCAATTTATATATAATAGAACCCACTACAGTAATCCTACAAAATTCAATCAATCAGGAATTGCATTACAGTTTTGCAAATTTGGGATAGAAGCTTTAAAAAGTCTCCAGAACAAACAGGAGCTTTCAAACGTATTTAGGGAACCACCAAGTTGTGTCCAGTATTTGATTTACATGTGATTAAGATATTTTCTGGTTTTGAGTTTCCTGGTCATTCTGTTGGATACTGCAGGTGAAACTAAACAGGGTGGTTGTTCTCAACCTGAAAATGTGACTAGATTGTACAGTTCAGAACTATTTACAAAGTGGTAATTTTTAAAACAGAACTGGGCAACAGATAGTTCAGATGGCCTGTGTTTTTAAAAAGAAAGGGCTAAATAACAGTATCAGCAGCTAAAGGTTCCTAAGGCAACAACTTTTTTCTTTTATCGATCTATGGTTACAACTTCTACTCACTCAAATGATCTTGCATGATCTAGTTTAGATGTTTTAAGCTCCATGGCAAAATTTTGTCTTGTTTCAGAGACCCTCCTGAAGTTAGTGGGGTGGAGGATGCTTGGTACGTCACAGGAAACACCCAGCACCTTGCAGGGTCTGCTTCCTAGTCAGACATATTGGGCAAAACTATCAAAGGGACCTCTGTGTGTGTGAACGCAAACACCGGTGCATACAGCAAACAAGTGCACAAAATCTACATGGGCAAGTGGCCTGCACACAGGGGGAATTACACAATTTCAATGTTTGACACAGCCTGGTTTAAAGTTTGTCATGTTGCTTGGTGTCACTTTCAAAACATCAAGTTTGAGATAAATTAGATTTTCTTCTCGCTTTTGCTTGGTTATATCTATGTATGATCATTACTTTAAAAAATGCTATAGTCCTGTAGTAAGTTCAGTATAGTAAAAAGTTCTAAATAATTTAAAAGTGTTGTATTTTAAATGTGATAGATACTTAGTAAAATGTCAAAATGGGCCCAATGCCCAAACTTCAGATCCACATTTTAAACAGTGTTTGGAAGTATCCAAATTTGGAATAATCCCATTGCAGTCAGTGGAGTTATACTAGCACTTGTACAACTGAGAAGGGAGTCAGGCTTAAGTATCCAATAAATAAGTCTTCAACTGTCTTTTATGTAGAGAGTCTGTTACATCAAACTGAGGCTACAAGTATCCGTTTTCCATCTTTGAAATGCAAACCGATCGGACAAGAGAATTATGGTTAAGTGTAAAGAATATAACATGCCATAAGTATGAAACTGAATGATTTACTCAAAACTTTTTGTAGGAGAGTGGATAAATAGCAAGGTTTTACGCCTGATCTTTGTTCAACTATACCGAACCAGCACTTCCGCTAACACTAGCTAGCAAACTTTTTTGGCATTTCCTGCAGAGGCGCCAAGGACTGAATGAATGTACATAGAGATTAAAACTACCTTTCTGGCCCTAGCCCTCATCATTCTAGAACAGAGGAGAAACATAGTGGGAGGACAGCATAGGGGATACTTGCACTGCCATTGCCCACACAAAAGCTCAGACAAAGTTTGAATCCAGTATCCATGCCTCTCATTCTGGCACCTTTATCATAGAATCAGAGGGCTGGAAGGGACCTTGAGAGGTCATCTAGTCCAGTCCCCTGCACTCATGGCAGGAGTGAGTAATATCTAGACCATCCCTGACAGATGTTTGTCTAGCCTGTTCTTAATCTCCAATGATGGAGATTCCACAATCTCCTTAGGCAATTTAGTTCAGTGATTAATCACCCTGACAGTCAGGAAGTTTTTCCTGATGTCCAACCTAAACCTCCCTTGCTGCAGTTTAAACCCAGTGCTTCTTGTCCTCTCCTCAGAGGTTAAGAAGAACAATTTTTCTCCCTCCTCCTTATGAGGACCTTTATGTACTTGAAGGCTGTTATGTCCCCTCTGTCTTCTCTTCTCCAAACTAAATAAACCCACTTCTTTGTCTTGCCCCAAAGGTCATGCTTTCTAGACCTTTAGTCATTTTTGTTGCTTTTCTCTGGACTTTCTCCAGTTTGTCCACAACTTTCCTGAAATGTGTTTCCAGAACTGGACACAGGTGAGGTTTAATCAGAGCAAAATAAAGTAGAGTGGAAGAATTACTACTCATGTCTTACTTACAACACTCCTGCTAATGCATTCTAGAATCATGTTTGGTTTTTTTGCAACAGCCTTACACTGTTGACTCATTTAGCTTGTGGTCCACTATGGCCCCCAGCTCCCTTTCTGCGGTACTCCTTCCTAGGCAGTCATTTCCCATTTTGTACATGGGCAACTGATTGTTCCTTCCTAAGTGGAGCTTTCATGAGCACCAAATGATTTTTTTAAGAATAGCATATTCAGTATGATAGTACAAATAATTTGGTAAAGTGTGAATAGCAGTAATGGCATGCAACTGCACAAGCAGAAATATACTACACGAGTCAATTCAATGTATTCACTAAAATGGTGTGTTGGAAGAGGGGGTGGGGGAAATGAATTTTAAACAAATTAAACCAACATGATTTAACAACAGTACCAAGCTGAATTGTAAAGGACAATCAGAGAGCCCTACAAGCCTTTTCCACAGAGATTCACATCATATTACTCCTTTTTTCTGGTGATTAAGCTGAAGGGGGGAGGAAGTACCATTAAAAATCTCTGCATTTGATGCCAGAATACTGAAGGCACATCCATGGGAGTAAAGAGTGCAATGAATCTTTAGCTGTTTCAAATGTAATTGTAAATTTCTGCTTAGTAGTAACAGTCTTCATCCACATACAGGGTATGATTTACAGTTGTTTTGTATCAACATCTGTTTTAAAAAACCCAAGAGCATTTATCTTCTAATAGCTATAGCAGATGTTGCTTGATGATCAAAACTCAGGGATTATATTAGATTAATTTAGTTAACTCTAATCCAAAGTGTTTTTTTAAGCATAGCCAGTACCCATGACTGACAAAGCTGTGGGTAGGTGCAAAGTAAATTCATTTACCAGTAACTTTGGGAATTTAAAAAAAAGCAGCAAATACTAAGTGCCCAATTTTATGTTCAGATGATGTCAGTGGGAGCTGTGAAGATAGGTGGTGAATGCTCAGAAATAGAAACAGGAGAGTCGTGAGAAATGAACCCTATGGAGCTGCACCAGAGGAAGAGGATGTGAGAAGGTGGAAGGGAGTCTGGAAAGAACTTGGGCTGTAGTTGCACACAGAAGCTGTGCTGCACCACTATAGTTAACGCTGTACATTCCCCTCCACCCCCACACACAAACAGGATGCAGTTATACTAGTATAAGCATATCTATACCAGTACAGCCATTCACATAGAGGATAGGGATAAGCAATACCACCCTAACTGCATCCATACCAAGGGTTAGAATTATAGAATGCTAGGTCTCTTCCAGCCCTACAGAACTCATCAAGTCCAGCTCCTGGCATTGAGTAGGACCAAGTAACACTAGGCCATCCCTGCCAAGTGGTTGGAGGTTTTTAAGAAAAAGTTGGACAGTGATGGGGATGCCACAGCCTCCCTGGGAAGCCTAGTCCAGAGCTTAACTACCCTTATAGCTAGAAAGCTTTTCCTAGTGTCTAACCTAAATCTTCCTTGCTGCAGATTAAGCCTGTTACTTTTTATCCTCTATTTAGTGGACACAGAGAACAATTGAGGCATCCGAAAATCCCTTTTGAAAAATCTTGGCTGTTGTAGGTTTGCTATTGCTCATTTAAAAAAAAAACCAACAACCCACCCTTTTTCTGCCACACATACATGCACAAAACCACCACCCAACACCACGCTGAAATGCCTGAATATTAATCATGCTGTGCATTTGGGATTTTGGAATTAGGGCTAGACTCTACTATAGTCACAAAACATATCAAATCAAACCAAGTTACTAAAGCATACTGCAATTCCATGTTTCGATTACAACCTTCCTGGGGTAGCAAAATATATTTATTTTTTTCTTCCTCTCCTCTCCACCAAAGCTATGAAGTTATGGAATGGATAAGCACATGAATATGTCTGGAATTATCAGTGTTCTGACTTTATAAAGATGTATCTGTAATTGCTGAGATTTATTTCCTTGAGTTAGCATTCTCAATGCATATAGATGCTTAACAATTCATAATTCTCTTCCTCTCTATTACATAGGGCAGATCGCTTATCAAATACACTCTTAACATTAAAGTGTCAAACAGGATTTGCAGAAAGCTACTATGGTTATAGTTTAGGGTGAATGTTTATCAAATGGTAGATTAGCTGAATCACGTACTGAGCCAAATTATTATTGACTATGATTAAATCACAAAAACAGTTATATCACTGTCATCTAAGGCAGTTTAAAGATTTACACTCCCTTTCTACAATGGTTGTAAGAGCTCTATAGCTAGAGATTTTAGAACAAGATCTTGCCCTTAAGACGAGGCTCGAACTGGGAATTTGAGCAGAACAGTGTGCTATAAGGGCAACAGATCTAGCTGTGAAAGTGACTTGCAGATCTATGCTTCAGCCAGACGTCATAGTCTAACTTATAGCTAACTAATAGTCCATATTTAGCTAAGGTCCAGATTTCTTGGTCAAGGTCCAAACTCCAGGGAAAATAAAAATAATTAGTAAACAACAAAGTGTCAGGGTCAGTTCAAAAAGATCTGGCAGTCCAGATTAGTCCTGCACCCTGCCTACCCCTTGTCTAACTGAAATCAGCATTGGCTGAAATGTATTTGTATTCATGCTGAAAGATACAAGATGGATCATTTGCCCAGCTGTATTTCCTAATTATGGTTCTGATGATCAATACAGAACGAGGGTGAAATCCTGGCCCCATTGACTTCAGTGGGGCCAAGATTTCACATGAGTGCAGAACTGGAGGGTTGTTTGACTGTATAATGTTAAAGGCAGAAAAGCATTGTGTATCTAAAGCTGTAAGAGGCTTTGCCCATACAGCATCGTAGTGCCCCTTCAGTAATGACTAATTAGCATGCCTCTAACCAGTGAAATACTTATAACACAGCAGTGCAGCATATCTGACCAGTATGTAGCAAACATTATAAAGACTTGTGTAATAGAACTTATAGACTCAGACTTGAAGATCAGAAGGGACCATCATGGTCATCTAGTCTGGCCTCCTGCACATTGCAGGCCACAGAACCTCACCCACCCACTCCTGTAATCAGTAACCCAGCCAGAGGTTGTGTCTCTAAGTTCTTACATCATACTTTAAAAGACTTCAAGTTACAGAGAATCCACCATTTACACTAGTTTAAACTTGCAAGTGACCCATGCCCCATGCTGCAGAGGAAGGCCATAAACATCCAGGGTCTCTGCTAATCTGACCTGTGGGAAAATTCTTTCCCAACTCAGACTCTGAGAAGGTGGGCAGGTCTCACCAGACAGACACCTGGGAAAGAATTATCTGTAGTAACTCAGAGCCCTCCCTATCTAGTGTCCCATCACTGGCCATTGGAGATATTGGCTGCTAGCAGTCGCAGATGGGCTACAGGCCCTTGTAGGCAGTCCCATCATACCATCCCCTCCATAATCTTATCAAGCTGGAAATACCTCGCCTGACTGACCTTTGCACTTATGTAACCACATTTGTCGGAGGCGCTCAAAATGCTTTGTTTATTTCACAGTAGCCCTCTGAGACAAATAAATAAGCCCTTTGTAAAATGGTTCTCAGGATACATCACTTGTCCAGGACACTGGAAGAATAACCGTTAGATCTGGTTTTTCCCAGTCTAACCACTAGACTGTGGGCATAACCCAAGGGTGCAGAATCCATAAATAGGCTACGACCACTTTCCCTCTAGCTAGAGGGATGGGGAGGGTCTCAGATTTATATTGTAACTTGGGATGATGGTCTTAGAAAAGCTAAGAATCATGCCACCTGCTTCCCAGGCACAGTAGTTCAATAAAAGGCTTATCAGATGTGACTGACACAGCACTCCAAGCTTGTGGTTAAGGCAGTCAAAAACATCCATTAAACTGGCTTCATTCTACTAGTCCGCCCCCCCCCCCCAACTATCCTTTGCACTGGCCTATTCTCTCTCTCTGTTCTCTAGTTTTTAAAAATTCAGCCCACTCTGTCTTGCTGGTTGTAGTTGATCAATCTCCTCTCTAGCCCACTAAACCAGAGATATCGCCTGCCAGTTACTCAGGAGGCATGGATTCAGCTGAGCATGAGAGCTCTGTTGAAGTCAGCTGGCTGCACAGATAGGACAGGGATGGTTCGACACAGACTTTGCCCAGAGTTTCTATGCTTTGTTAAATTCCTGTCATCTTTTCTCCTATTGAAGTCTTTCCCAAGTGAGGGCCAAGGCCCCAATGCCTTTCCCACAGGAGAGGAAAAAAATTATAAAAAGCTTTGAGGGCAGATGTGCAGTTTCTTCTTCCTCTAAGGGAAAGGGCTTGAGCTTTCTCAGGCAAAGCAAGTAGCAAGGCCTCTAAACATTACCAAGCCCAGGGGCTGTAGTCACAGCAAGCTGCGTGTCCCCACCCCATAGAAGCATTCACCAAAATAGAGCAGCAGTAATTTCTGCTGCAGAGCTGCTGGCAGAAGTTGCTGGGGGAAGGACACATTTTTGGGGAGGGGGGACAGGGACAGTGAAGAGGTACGGAGTCGTCATGTCAAGTGTCTGTCCTGCTTGTGCATGGTCTCTTTGGATAGCACCATCTGCTTTTTTTCATCTGAGCCTAACAACTGATGGGGTGGAGACTGCAGCTATTTTCTGCCCCAGCTGACATTCTACCCCAGAATTTTGTTCCATTTCTACAAATCCATGATTGGCTCTCCTAGGTACTAGCACAATGCAAGTGGTAACACTGGCAGAAACTTGGCCTGAATTCAGCCCTGTTTAAAAAAGTGTTTAAATTCTTAAGTTGTTCCTCTGCTGCCCAACCAGATACATTTGGTTAAGACCTTCCAGTCATATATTTTACTCTGTGAGTTTGTCTACACTGGACTTTCTCTCAAGTTAATTTGTTGCCAATCGTAGGCTGAGCCCTAAGAATAAAGCGTGAACATTTGTCGTCTGGAACAAATGTTTGCAGAGTGTCCACACTACCTCAAGTTAATTGGTAATCAGTTGAATTGAGGTAAAAGTCTATGTAAATATAACCTATAGAGCTTGTCCATAGAAGGGAAAAGGATTGGAGGGAGGGGTTACATAAGTGATAGCTAAAGCATGATAGATATCAGTTTTAGAGTCCTAGATGAAATCCTGCCCTCATTCAAGTCTATTAGATTTCACTTCTAATGCAGATAGGGCAAGCTGTAGTTTTAACATGTGTTAGCTAGTCAAGGCAAACACTAGGCTGAGCTCCAGAGACATTTGTCCCAGAGCAAATGTTGAGTCGCATCCTGCTTACCCTTTACAAGAAAAGTTAAACTGCCTCACGTTAGGTGGCAAGCAATCAACTCAAGGTAACAATAACTAGTGTAGATAAGCAGTCAGTCTTCCAGCAATTGTGTAGAAATTTCACTCTGGCAAGATTTCTTTGCAGAAAAGATTTAATCATTTTGAAATCTAGAGTTTTGTGATCCAATATTTAGTCTCCAGTAACAAATGTTGTCAGCATGGAGTGCTAAAGCATCAGAGAACAGGGCAGCTTCCATGCCCTGCACCACCTTTTCACACAACTTTGTGATAAAACTTTGCAAGTCACAGTGCACCCAAAAAGTGAGTTAATACCAACCGACAGAAGTAAGCAATTCAGCAAGGGAATTAAATAATCATGCATTATGAGATTCTGCCTATCCAAAGTATATACTGTATTTATAAAGTGGCCCACCATGTGATTTAGAACTGCTCTAATTTATGCCAGCAGTAAAAGTCCCATAGGGACCACTGCGCAATCTTCAGCTAGTGCAGAGGGCCGTGTGCTCCAGCCTCACCTTAGTCTGTCCCATTTACCCCTCCCCCCACAAAAAAACAAGTCCTTTCTGCAGAGGGTGGAGGAAGCTGGTGGCATGAGGGCATAGAACTAGCAGACTGAAATTAGACCCTAATGTTTCCAGCACCAAAAATTCTCTCATACATATTATCTACTTGTGACTATATAGGTTTAAAACCATGAAAAGAAAAACTGCTCTAAATAAAACCCATAGCCATTCAACACCTCCCCCCCCCCAACCAAAAAGCAAACAAAACAATGCATTGTGTTTTGGTGAAGCAGGGAATAAAAACAAACAAACAAACAACAATGGGTATTTCAGAACACTGACATCAACGCTCAGCAGCACAAGAGCAACAGCTCTGAAATGACTCCCATCCTGCCAACCTTGGTCAAGAAAGGTTAACTTGATGTTCAGCCTTTGCACAAGGGAGCAGGTACCACATCCATTTGCTGCCTTCTATGATAATGCAGTATTGTGTTTGGTAATTTCAGATGCTTCAAGTGAGAGACACACTACCACCATTTTCCAGGAATATTCAAATGCAAATGGAAGTAACTTCAGGGGTGTTTGCTGCCCCACTTTTGAATGTGTGTTCTGCAAATATTCCATCAGACAACTTCACTGACAGATGATAGGCACCAATCCAGCAATGTACTTGTACTTAAAGTCAAGCTGAGGTGTAAAACTACATGTCCTTTCAGTTAAGCATATGCTGAATTTCCTTGCTAGATTGTGGCCATAGTGAATACTAGAATATTCATGTTAATCTTGTAATCGTAAGAATATACATTAGGATCATGGAACTGAAAATACTATGAAATGTGTGTTCAATTAAAGCTCACCAGCAGAGCTGGTGAAAACAGATTTTTGATCTGAATGAGTTATTACCCACAGAAAAGTGAATTGTGCATATGCATAATAAATGGTCATCATGAGATCTCTATGCTTACAAAGACACATTTCACAAGCATACATGGCTGACAGCTACGTACGGCAAAATGTAATGAAGCTGCACAATCTTATTCCATTTGCATTTTGTAGTTTTAGTGTGACAGGACCAGGGACAGCTAGACAGAAATGTATTAGAAACCTCAGATTAAGTAGAGACACTCCCCCTTCCCTCCCCAGGGTTTCATGTTTCCTTTTAGATTCTCATGGTACAACCAAAATAAAAGTAGATTAGAAGAGTTTATGGCTACATTCCCTTTCACCTGCACATTCTTCAAAGAATAAAACCCATCAATATAAGCAGGACAACTCTGGGCTCCAGAGTGCTTTGTGTTGGTTTAGGCCTCACAGTAAGCAATCCTCGTCTGTCTAGGGAAGTAGGCTTAGCCTTCCCCTGGCCCATTATACCCACCGCCTATGAGTTAAGGAACACTAGATTGTAATCCTGCCTTGGAGTTGCAGGACTCCCAGGCTCGTCTTTCCATTCCCCAGATCATCCATGTGGGACAGGGCAGTATCCTCCTCCCCCTCCCCCCCAATCCATTATGTCCTCTATGCATACTCCAAAACAATGCAGCCATCTCAAACTCATGCTGAAAATGGCCCTTTATGCTACTCTCCACCCCTTCCCCCCCCCCCCCCCCAGTCTTGCACAACCCACTCATACCATTTTTACTGTGTCTATATTTCTAGATTGCGTGAGTATATGTAAAGGTTGGATTCCAAGGATAATATGGCAATATCTGTTTCTCTCTTGTGGTGAAAAAATCTGGCCTCATTTAAGTCAATGAGTGTCTAATCATTGACCTCACAGTGGCCAGGATTTTGCCCTAGCTGTTTTTTTTGTAGACAGAAAACATTTAATAATGTAAAATGCTAAAATATTGTAAAATAATTTCCTGTTTTAATCTTTTGTTGTGTGTCATAGGTGGTAGAAACCCACATGATTCTCTTTCTAAACTTCAGGCTAATAGCATTATATAAACCCAGATTAACATTTTTAAAAATATGTTCACATGTAGGAGAAGAATTTGGACTGGTTCCCTCGAATGCGAGCCATGTCCCTGGTTAGCAATGAAGGTGACAATGAGCAAAATGAAATTAGAAACCTGCAAGAGAAGTTGGAGTCAACCATGAGTCTTGTAAAACAGCTGTCCAGTCAGCTAGCTGAGCTCAAGGAACAGGTAAGTGTTTGGGTAGAAAACTGACATATGAACACATACTTAGAGAACTAGATTCTGTCTTGGGTCATGGTCAGGAGACCTTTGTTTAAGAGACTTGTCTCAGTAAGGTTTTATTCCTGACTCAATAAAGCTTTGAGCAGGTGCAGATAAGGTCCCAGCAAGTTTTTATTCCATTAACACAATTAGAGAAGAGGTAAACAAGAAATTCAGTTTTGAAACCTTAACGACAGGATGGGGGGAATCCAGTTACCAGATAAAGTTGTTGAGCTGTATGTAGGAAATAACTGCAAACTAGATGAAATTGTTTTAGTTTAACTCTGAAGTTAGTCTACACCTGCCCCGCCCCCCCGCACACACAAGTCCATGCTTTGCATGAGACAAATCTCATACTTCATTTAAAAACTGAGTACAGGATTCCTTTGATGAAAAAACTTGCAGTTATTTTGCTTATATGTACCTTTCAAAAAGGCCTTTCTAATGCTGTTGCACTGTAATTGCATGTGCTGCTGCTAAATAATAAAAAAATCTCATCTATATCTCCATTTCCACCTTAGATGACAGAACAAAGAAAAAATAAGCAGAGGCTGGGCTTTCTTGGATCAAACACACCCCATGTGAATCATCACATGCCACCACACTGATACCATGGGGAGAAGACGTGACTAGCCTTTCGCCAGTATTCCTGCTTGATTGCAGAGTCAAAAGCTGAGATCCAGAGGAGTGAACAGTGCCTATTGTTACAAAGTTAAAAACAACCAAGTGCCAAGACGTTAAGTGGTTTAGCTCTGAGAACAATTTGTAACTGTTTTTCATGGGTGAAAGGGACCACAACCCAGAATGCAAGAAATACAAGGGAGCAGTTCTGTATTCATTCTACTGGCTAAGTTCTGCTGGGTTTACACTCTCTGCAACTCAATTGGCTTCAGTGGGGACTGTATAAATTGCAAGTCAGGGCAGTATTTGGCTGTGTTCTTAAAGTGATTTTAAGATTTCTTCCCAGAGTAATGGAAATAACCAAGGCGTGGGGGAGAAGAAATAGTTTAATACCACAAATGCAACAGCCTTCTGCAGAATCAATAGAAGTTTTTTGTTTTATTCACCAAATAGCAACAATTGTTATATTTGCTTGCATTTACTTTTTTTTTTTTTTAAATATTACCATAAATACATCAGTAGGAGCAGCTATAACATCACTGCAAGTTAATTTCTGTTAAAGGCAAAAAAAACCAAAAACCCTACACTCAAAAGACTAAAAAAAGTGGCAAAGAAACATTAGTGCTTTTTAATTTTAACTGTCGCCATGCAATTTTTTATTTATGACATGGAGCACAATGGATATACAGCTGTCAGAACTTGGAATTAATGCACAGAACACTGACAACATAACTGGAAATGATTTTTCTCCCAGAGTCAGATGTTCTCTATTCATGTAACTTCAAGTGGAGATTTCACATATTATGATGTTAAATCATGTTTTAAATTCAAGCTCTAAAAAGCATTTAGGGAGAAAATGTATTTTAAAATTTGTACTGAGATACTTTTTTGGTAAAAAGTTTTAAGAACAACTATCTAGAAGTAATTGTAATGGTGTCATTACCTTCCATAAACACACTGTCGACACTGTTTGACGTAAATGAATAAGGGCCATATCCTGCTGTCTTTACTCAGTCCTAGTTTCAGTGGGAATATTATCTGGATTAATGGTCTGTTCCTGCTTGCCCTTCATGCATGGAATTCCCATTGACTTCAGTGGAAGATGACCTTGTTGGACTGGGCTCTTAAGTCAGGACTGTAGTGTCCAAGCATAAGTTTGCACTTTTCAGCTATATTATTCTAACTATTTGAAGAGAAAGGGTTTGTTAAACCTCAAGAGATTTTTAGCCTCAGGAGTAGGTTTTCAAGTCACAAATGGGAGTGTGTCCCCCCAGTTCATATTGATTTTCAAAGGAATTTAGGTACCTAACTGCCCTTTGTGCCTTTGAAAAGCCTCCCTTTTAGTTTAAGAGCAGGGTATTTAGCAGGTATCAATAAGGGATTTAAAGAGGTATTCATTAGAGCTGCTTGGGAAACCATTTCCCCCTCCCCAGGAACAATTTTTATAGTGGGGGTGCTGAAAGTCATTGAACCAAACTGTAAACCCTGTATATAATGGAAACCTTCTAGTTCCAGTGCCTATTCCCTTGCCCATGAAAAATTTCAGAAAAGGAAAATTCAACAAAAATGAATTTGTCAAAAGACTTAAGGTTTTCAGTCACTGAATAGCCAAAAAAGTTAATCATTTCCAATAAATCTGGTTTTTAAAGCAGAAATAGTTTTTTTTCCCCCCAGATCTTGTTAAAAAGCCTTCTTTTGTCAAAACCAGTTTGATAATTTTTACTAGCTCCAATATTTATTCCAAAAATGGGTAATGTTACGATTGTGTTTGAATAAAAGCAAATCAGGTGAGACCTGGCAGGACTGAAACAACAACAAAAAAATGGGACTTTTCTCTCCTCTAATTAACTCCCACCCCACGCACACACCTCTTTATGGCTGTTCCTGGAAGCCATATCTTTCACATGGGATAAAGGGAGAGTTGAGGCAGGGCCTGATTTACAAAAAGGGAGCTCTGTATATGTCTTCAGCACTTTGACACTGTAAGGGTCCTTATATGTGCTTAATTCTGAGAGGCACTAAAACACTTTCAAGATCAAGTTGTGTATTTCCCTATCAGAAATGCACATCCCAACTTTGGGCCTAGCCTGTGTACAGTAGCACCTGTGTGTGTGTTACACACAGTGTGTTCCATTGGGAGCCAGGATCTACATGAATGACCAGGATCTATGGGGGTGAAGTTTAGTTTCTCCATTGATCCTCAGACTCTGCAGTTAGGAGTTTGCACCTTATGATCTGTCCACAAGGTGCACCTCAGCCTGAGAGGACAGTGCAATATAAATTCCATGAGGGGAGCCTCTTTTCCCGGCTGGGAATTTTTAAACTTGGAAAAGTATAACTTGTGCCTCATTAATTAAACTGATGAACCCTATCTTTATTTTGTACAATCAACATGCTAGAGGCCTTGACTTGCTTGAAACCAAGATAAAATGTACCAGGGTCATTTGTGGTTTACACCACTGGATTGAATTTGTAGGAAGGCCTGATTTACACTAGAAAATTAGGTCAGTTTAACTACTTCAGCCAGAGGTGTGAAAAATCCACACCCTTGAGCAACATTGTCAAGCCAACCTAAGTCCCAGTGTAGACAGTCTTCCGTTGACCAAGCTACCACCTTTCAGAGCAGTAAATCCTCCTGTCAGCGAAGGTAACATCTACACTGAAGCACTGCAGTGGTGCCGCTGTATCATTTGAAGTGTAGCCATACCCTGAAAGTTTATATCACTTCAGCTACATCAGTGACAGAAAGTGAAATTGAGATAAAGGCCAGATTTTCCTCCTCTCACTTTCCCTTAAGTCAGTGGAGTTATAATTGTAAGTTAGAGAATCCAGCCCTATCATTTTTAATTCACTTTAGATTTGACAAACTGTATAAAGTAGCCAACTCCATTTCAATACCAATTCCCTCTTACACTGCTGATGAGTGTAAGTAGCATTTATTGGAACTAAAATATATTTATGATGGTTATCTGTGGTGGGGGAGGAATGGGATAAGACTGGAAGTAGCTGGCATTTGTTTACAGTTAGAAAACCAACCAAATGACTGCACAAGAAGGGAAGTTTTTGCTGTATGAGCTGGAAAACTTGAGAACAGACTTATTTGTGCACTAAGTTCCTGACTACAATTCCAAGCTGCAAACACTTTCTCTACCCTCCATCCCCAGTAACATTCCCCTTCCTCACAAGAACTCATCTATTACAGCATTGCTGTTTAGCTGAGAGCTAAAACTTCAAGTTGTAATAGACACCAGCTGATGTTTGCCACAGAGCCTTTCTGATATTTATTGCTTCGGATACAGACCTCCTTAATCAATAAAAGTAGAAAATGCTACTTGCACAGATTATAAATATCTTTCACTTGTGTTTGACATGCTTGCTGAATCTGCTGGAAGGTCAGGTCCTAGTCCTGCAGTCCTTACTCACATGAGGTATCCTTACACGGGCAAGTAGTCCCATTAACTTCAACAGGGGACACTTACATGATTAACAGTTGCAGGACCGGGCTCCAAGCCTTTTCTAAAATAATCCCCATTGATGGGTTCATGGAAGATAACGGGAGGAGGGGAGGAATCACTTTTATACACATTTGTATGTATATCTTTGTTTAATGAAGCTGAGATGTCCTATTCCTATGCAAGTATAACACGTACATATTTATACAGAATGATTGAAAATATAAACATCTATGAACCTTCAGTGCCTTAGAAGGAATAACTAAACTATTTGACAATTAGAATCTACATAAGTATGTCTATTGCTGCTGACTAAGTTTTTATTAAAAGTTGTCATTTTATACATGTTTGTTTCTGTATATTCCATTGCAGAGCCGTGTTGCTGCTGAATTAAAATCTTCTAAGAAGAGCTAGGATGTTTGCTTTGCATGATGACTGGGCCGTTACAATAAATGTTCTGTATGTAAAAATGTTTCTTTCACGTCACAGATTCAGTGGCGTCAACCTAATTCCTCAGGGATAAGTCCCAAACCCAGCAAAGCAATTAAATGTGTACTTAAATACATACGTCTTCCCATTAGAGCCAAAGGGCCAGATTTCCAAAGGGATTTAGGTCCTAAAGTTGCAGATAGGCATCTAACTCCCATAATGCTTAGCCTACTTAGGTGATTTTGAAAGTTCCAATAGACACTTTTCAGCCTCTTTAGGCACCTACGTACGTTTGCAATTCCAGCCCAATGTGATTACATGCTCAACTTTAAGCACATCTTAAAAGGCTCTGCTGGATCAAGACCCATCCCCACACACATACAAAAAGTCACATTTGACATAGATTAGCACCTTTGTTGGGAATCTCACCACAGGCCAGGGATTGAATGGAGCATGAAACAGACATTCATCTCTAGCAGTGGTTCTTTCAAAAGCATAAGGCACATTAGCTCAGCAGAAGGGAAAAGCTTTCACTGCCATGTCTGTAAGATACTTGTCTTGTGGATACAGGGCTTAAACCCTTCAAGGACTTGAGCACCGTCACAACACTTACTGAGGTCAATAGGAATTGAAGATTCTCAGCACCTCACAGGATCAGGTGTATAAAACAAATCACCAGGGTTGTCAATCTGATACCTTTCATAAGCACTGAAAAACAACTGAAGTTTTTAGAAGATATATTGCATTTCCATCAGTTCCAGTCTGAAATTCCTAGTTATTCTTACAAAGATTCATGGTCAGACAGCTCTTGTTTTTGCCCTAGACTTCTATTGTGGAGATTCATCCATCAAATAAGAGCACATGAGTTGGTTTAAAGGTCCCTTCAGAGTAATAATTGGTGGAAATAATCTAATGTGCTCTACCTAAAGGATGGACACACACACAGGCGAGTTTGAGATGCTTTATGCACAAGTGCTTGAAGAAACATATTGAAAAAGTAGTAGGTTGTTCCTCCCCCTCCCCATCAAAGAAAGTAGACCAGAAAAACAGCCAAAGAAGTTGCCTTTGTGAGCTGGAGGAACTGGAGTAAAATGGAAACTGTGGTCAAGTGTTGAGAGATGATGTATTGAGTGTGGTGAGGGAACTGCCAGTTTTGCTTCACTTAGTTTTAGAAAAGTCACTCTCAGAAAAGTGACAATAGAATATGATGGTCTCTGAATAATTTTAAAAGTATCCTGTAGAATTCTTTACCAGTGTTGAACTCTATTATAGTCTAAAGGGTGGTTTAAAAATTCTATAGAAAGGATATTGTGTTTTTAGAGGGCTTTTTCATAAGTGAAGTCCTAAAAGTAACTGCGTTGCCCCAATTTAAGGCTGTAATCTTCTAGGCCAAGATTTAAAAAAAAAAAAATTAGGAGCCTAATTTTAGGCTAAGCCCATACAGGAGCCATTAGGTGCTCAAGGCTTCTAGAAAAAAATTAAGCAGATGATATAAATTTAGGAGATTATCTTTAGGTTTTTATTTCTGAGAAATGTCGACCCTTAAAAAGATCTCCATTTTGTTCACGATCTGCAACTCTGGGCAGATTAGTTCCTCACCTTCAGTTACACTGACTTCTTTAGTGCATTTGCTCAGGTGTAGTTTAAGGAAGAGTTAGGCTCCTTGTCTTCTACAGCTATTGTTGCTTTGACAAAGGATGGGACATCATCTTTGGAACAGCATGTCTGTCATCTAGAGACCGCAATCCATTTTATTTTTAAATAAAGGAAACAGTAGACCTAAAAATCTAACCTTTTTTTCCTTTCTCCCAGAATGCCCATAAGAACAACTGACCATATGATTCCTATTTCATAGGGTCATAGACTGAGCATTCTGTATATTTCCTCCATGAAATCTACTGAAATAGGAATGAGCAACTAAATTCAAGCTCAAGGAATTTTACATTAGAAGTGTACTGCTATCATCACTTCATACTCACATATTCTATCTGTATGCCATAATTCTCTAGCTTCAAGCAGAAAGTTACAAGGCACAAGACAAATTGCCTTTATAACTTTGCAATTTCAAAGTTTGTCAGTTGCTACAAACAGCCAACTATTACCTTTCTCTTTACACAGAAGAATACTCTATTACCTTTCTCATTTAAGGTTGGGAAAGCAACCTCTCAGAATGTATAGAACACAACACAGATTATTTGCCCTGGATTTCTCAGTCAGGAACGGCAGAATCAAAGTAGAACACTCACCACCTTGCTTAGAAGAACATAATAATGGCCATACTGGGTCAGATCCTGTCTTCCAACAGTGGCCAGTGCCAGATGCTTCAGAGGGAATGAACAGAACAGTGCAATTATTGAGTGACCTGTCCCGTCATCCAGTCCCAGTTTCTGGTAGTCAGAGACTTAGGGACACCCAAAGCAAGAGGTTACATCCCTGACCATCTTGGTTAATAGCCATTGATGGACATACCTGATTCTTTATTGAACCTAGTTATACTTTTGGCCTTTGCAACATCCCACACAAGTTCCACAGAGTGATTGAAATGAATCAGTTTAAAACATAAGGAAGTACTATTTTGCACAATCAGTTGACCCCTGGTTCTTGTTATGTGAAGCGGCAAATAACATTTCCTTATTCACTTTCTCCACATCATTTATCTTTTCTAAACTAACCAGTCCCAGTCTTTTTAATCCCTCCTCATATAGAAACTGTACCGTACGCCTGGTCATTTTTGTTGCCCTTTTCTGTGCTTTTTCCAATTCCCATAGATCTTTTTTTTTTTAGATGAAGTGACCAGAACTGCACACAGTATTCAACATGTGGGTGTCCCATGGATTTATGATATTTCCTGTGCTATCTATCCCTTTCTTAATGGTTCCCAACATTCTTTTAGCTTTTTTGACAGGTGCTGCACATCGAGCTATCCATGATAACGCCAAGATCTCTTTCTTGAGTGCCAACAGCTAATTATATTATATTTTTCAATGTGCATTACTTTGAATTTCATCTGCCCTTTTTTTTTTTTTTTAATTTTGCCTGACCCTCACTTTTGTGTGACCCCTTCGTAACTCTACACAGTCAACTTTGGACTTAACTATCTTGAATAATTTTGTTAGTCTGCAAACTTTCCCATCTCACTTCTTTACCTGCTTTTCCAGCTCTTTTATCAACATGCTGAACAGCACAGTACAGATCCTTGGGGGACCCTGCTATTTACCTCTCTCCACAGTGAAAACTGACCATTTATTCTTACCCTTTGTTTCCTATCTGTTAACCAGTTCATGACCCATAAGAGGGCCTTCCCTCTTATCCCATGACTGCTTACTTTGCTTAAGAGCCTTTGGTGTGGGACCTTGTAAAAGCCTTTGTGAAAATCCATGTACACTATCAACTGGATCACTCTGTGATACTCTCGAAAGAATTGTAGCAATAAGTTTGTGAAAGGCAAGATGCTAATATCTGGTATAGTATTTCTTTCCTCTTCCTGCTGTTGTACAGACCAGAGTGGAATCTTTTTAGGACATATATAATACAGATTTAAAGTCTGATAGGAGAGCAAACAATCTCTCAAGGAAAATGTTTACTAAATCTGTATATGAATACATAACTATTTATAACCCTTGATACAACTGTCTCTTAGAATTATCGTCAGTCTTCACAACACTTTAGAGGATACTTCCTTCCTGCAGGTTTTGTACTTGTTACCATCATAGTTCAAATGCAAAAATAAAATTATGTGCATGTACATAAATTCCTCCTGGAGAAGAACCCCAAGAGAGTGTTTTACCCTTTGCAGGCTCTGTGGAAGGGTTTCCAAGCCTTCTGTAAGGCATGTAAGGCCCCTCAGATTCTGGGAAACACATGATAGTCCCACAGCTTCCTTCAAACATCCCCTGAATCCTTGCAATGACAGTCTGTAATTTGCACAGCCCACAGCAAGTTCTAGTCTGTTGCTGCAGTTGAAAGAAAGAGAGAGCCTGCACTCTAAATTCAAGAAAGTAGCAGAGTCCTAGGATCACAGTCCATCCAACAGACCCTCCAAGTCCTTGTGCTGTGCAATACACAGGTGCTGACTTTTAGTTTAGTCCGTGGGTGACCTACCCTGCCCCTCCGAGGCCCCGCCCCAGTCTTCCCGGGGGCTAGCAGTTAGAATGTGGGGGCTGGGAACCCGGACACCTGGATACTTGCCTGGCTCTGGGAGGGGTGTGGGGCCTAATGGTTAGAGTGGGGAGGGCATGGGGAAAGGCTGGGAGTCTAGATGCCTAGGTTCTTTCCTTTCTCTCCAGGCTCTGGGAGACAAGTGAAGACTAGTGGTTAGACTGGAGGGGCTGGGAGCCAGGATGCCTGGGTTCTTGCCTGGCTCCAGGAGGAAAGTGGTACCTCATGGTTAGAGCAGGAGCCACCAGGTCAACCCGGGGGGGGGGGGAAGGGTCTGGGCCTAGGCCAGGGCTTGGGCTTCCTACCACCCTTCCCCAGTGAGGCTTCCCCTCCACCTTCTGCCATGGGTCTCTGGGCTTAGTTCCCACCCACCCGTGGGTCCAGGCCGGCTGCTCACCCTAGCAGTGGGGCTTATTGCCATAACTGATTCTTTCAAGTCTGGCTCCAACTCTTGATCATCAACTCCTCCCTCTCTCCTTGGTTCCATTCTCAGAAAGCAACTCGGAGTGTGTCCTGCCGGCAGGTTACTTCCATAACCCGGTAAACAAAGTGGCTTCAAACAGCTAATGAGCACATCTAGTGCCTAACACACCCAATTTCTGTATTATTCCAATCTGTCTTGCAATCACCCTGCCCAGATCCAGCAAGTCCCCAAAATAAAGGCAAAAGTTTTGTATCTTCCCCCACTGTTTTTTCACTTGACATCACTAAATGCTGCAATGCAAGCACATGGATTACATTTGCACCCTAAAATGTCTCTTTAAAATTATAAAACATGTCAATTAATGCAATACATAATAAACTGGAATTTCTTAAGTGCTACATGCAGCAAGTTATAGCACAGTACAGACAATTTTCAGACTTGACTTGATTTTTAAATCTCAGTAAGGTCTGTTAAACAAGTACATTTTGAAGAAACTCAAACTGGAAAAAAAACCAGACTGACAAACCTAGGTCTTCACCCTGCAATTGGAGCTGGGGGGTAAACTTCTGTGCTTATACAAAGCACTATTGGAATCTTGTTGATTTTGTTTGCAAATGAGGGGGAGCAGGGGAGGAGTTTCATTCAGGTGGATCCCAATTGCAGAATTGGGACCCAAGTTACCAGTCAATAATTTTTTCCTTCTGGCCCCCAAACTCCATAGTGTTATGTATTAGCTCCCAATAACACTCAAAACTAAGGTTCCTAAGTCCCTTTGTGACTCCACCTCCAACTGCCACTTTAGGCACCTATATGAGGCCTCATTGGCGGGGGGTGGGGGGGGGGAGGTGAGGGAGTTGTGAATCCTACCCAGCAGCCATGAAACCCTGTAGGCACCTAAACTCACTCGGTACTTGAGTTCCATAGGTGCCTATGTGTCTAACTCTGAGCATGTGCACTGCTGCCTCCCTCTAGATATCTGGACACCTTAGCCCCAGAACAATGCACAAGCTGGGAGAAGATAGATAGGCATTCCTCCGCCTAACTCACCTGCAGGCCCGATCCAGTAGGCATTTTCCGAGGCCACTTACCAGATCAAGCCATGCATGAGTGCTCACACAAGACAATCTAGGGGTGGGAGGAAGATAATCTCCCCCCATTACTTGTAGCCCTGTGGTTTGGTTACTCACCTTGGATGTGGAAGAACCCCCAGTACAAGGCGCCCCTCCAGAGTCACTGGGCCAGAAAGACAGCATGAGAATGATTCTGTAGTCTGGTGGTTACTGCACTCAGCCAGGAGGTAGTTGACCCAGGGTTGAGTTCACCTGTTCCAGGGACACAATGTAGCCACAGTGGAACAGTTTCAACAGGAGAGGGTGAGGGAGCCCCACATCAGTCACTATCCCATAGTCTAGTGATCAGGATACTCATCTGAAAGGTGGCAGACCCCTGTTTATATTACTTCTTTCGTCAGGGCGAGGGTGTGATTTGAACTGAGGGGTCTTCCACATCCCAGATGAGTACCCTGTCCATAGAGAAGAGGGACTGAGGGAGGTTATCTGTCCTGCCCCCTGCAAAAAAAAGCCACCTAACTCCATGGGCAGGTTTGCAGCTGAGAATCCCAAGCAGAAGAGGTGTTCCCCTGCAGCACAGATTTAGGCACATATTTCCATGAAAGGAGCGGGGTTTAGGACAACATCCCTCCCCTTGACATCTCACATGGGCTAGCTTAAGCAGGGAGCCACCTGGCCTGCTAGCTTTCATGAACCAAAGTCACCTAGCTCTGTCCATTCCTTTGCCAAGATGCCAAACTCTGGCTTTGTGAATCTTGATGATTTTCTAGGGACCTGAGAGTTAAGCTAGCCAATGCTCAGCATCACCATGCCTAAGTTCCTCTGTGAATCTAGCCCCGAGCGTAAAACTGTGGTCTCAGTCATAACTTTGCATAATTTATTTAAATAGCTATACACTGAATGCTCCAAAGAAGGGGATTCTGAAATTCTAGTCAATTACAAAATGTATAAAGATATATTACTAAGTGCTATAGCATCAAGTAGCCTTAATTTTGTTAATTGGAGCAAAGTTACAATGACCTACAGCTACACTGAGAGTTCAGGACGCTGAACCCAGAGGAACTCTGAAATGATCTTGAGGAAGCAGTATCAATCCTAAGCAGAGCTCAAGCCACAACCTTTGGTTCGTGGTTTGCATTTTCATATTTGAAGATATTGGGATTTGGGTTTTGGTTCAGGCCCATTCCTCACCCTGATAGAGCTATTTGTTTAGTCAGTCAACATGCCCTAAGAAGGACAACACTTAAATCTGGCCTCAAATTTGACTTCTAAACTTTTACTCACAATTTGTTAGAGGTCCAATTTCTTGGTGTCTCTAAAAGATATAAGCAAATCAGATTTGGGTGTACCTGAACTGCACAAATGATTGCAGTTTGTATGCACAAATCTAGTGCTTGTATGCACATTCTAAAATATTCATATGCACAATGGAAGGCACAGATTTAGAGGCTGTGATTATGAAAGAGGGCAGTCTTTGGGAATCCAGGTTCTGACACCCCCACAGGTCATACACTTTCTGCCTGGGGGGAGGTCAGGCCTAGGCAGATGGAAGGGAAGCATGAATCACCAGATTAGGGTTCTATTCCTGGAACTGTGTGACTTTAGGCAAATCATTTCATCTCTCTGTGCCTCAGGGCACTCAGCTGTGAAATGGGATTGGAGAAGAGGCACCATTGCCTCCCAAGCACAGCCTTGTGGTGAAATGTATCTCTGCAGTGGCCTACCTTACCCCCTCAATGAAGTCTTTTTAACAGTCCAGTCAAGGAGAACAAACACTCTACAGCAGCATCTCTCCCTTAGAAAAGCCTCCTGGAAAGGAGCACTTCTAGTGTGCAACCATTTAAAAAAAACTCTTACCTCGGAGCCCAAATAAAATGTAAAAGTCCCAACAAGAGTCTCTGGATTCCAGCATCGTCTCCGCCTGCTGCAATGTCTCAACCTTCTTGCTGCCTGGAGAGCTCTATAGCCTTTCCTGTGTGTGCTCAGGGCCCCTGAGGCCTCCCCGGCCCAGACAGTTCTGTAATCCTCTCTCTCTCTCTCTCTGCCTTAGGGACACAGCTTCTGTCTAGTTCAGGCTTGCTGGGAGTTCCCCTTCCTCCAGAGCTTCCTTTCTCCTCAGCAGGCTGCTGAGTTTAAGGCTTTGGTTGGGTCCCTGTTAGCCTCCAGTCCCTAGCTCTTCTCTCTACCTGGACCCAGGCCAATTCTTGCTGCAGCTTATCAACTGATCAATATTTTTCTTCCATAAAGATGCTTACCTCCTGCAATTCTTGTTGGTACTTTTTAAAGCTGCTCCCACAGGCTTTGGGGCTGGTGAAGAGCTTCCTCTCCGCCCCCGCCCCCTTACTGTTCTTACTCAAGCTTCCAGCCCTCTTGATTTCTTACCTCCTCAGCCTCCCTGTCCTGTTGCATTTTCTACTGCATGAGGGGTGAAAACTGCAGTCGCTCCACAGAATTATTGGCCAGGGCAGATCATTAACCACCCCAGCACACAGCTGAGCTCTCCAACCCTGGAACCCCTGCTCAATTTCTGCCCTGGGGTAGATGTGGCTCTTGCATGGATACATGAAACAGAAGAGGTTACCAGAAGATGCTGGGACAAGGGTAAACAAAGTAGACCAACTTCCAGGACAAGGGTACACCCACAACCTGACTTCATAAGTTCCTTGACCATCGTTTCTCCCAATCTAACTGGTTCCACATATATCTGAACCCCCATAACCTTCTGAGTGGACTCCCAGCCCTTTGTCCAGCTGTAGTGATAACCTAGATAATCATGCTCCAGGACCAGATACCCTTGTCTAATATGCTCAGGCTGGCCACTCCTAAAACACACCTCTGGGCTCCCATGGCCAGCCCCACAAGTGCTGCCACTACATTATAGGACTACCCAGGCCCACATCAGCTCTTGTGTATCCCCCCAGTTTCTGGTCTTTCCCCCTTGAGAGCTTCCCTGGGCCACCCTCTGTTGGGCCTCCTTAAGTTAGGCTGCTTGTCCCCCCTCAGCCTCCAAGAAGGCATCGGCCCATTCAACAGCTTTCTCTATGGAGTCTGGCTGCAAGTGCCTTACCCAGCTTTGGGTTCCCATGGGTAGAATCTTTAGGAACTACTCCAGGACAAATTGGGCCTGGATACTATCTATCAAGCTGGCCTCAGGGCACAGCCATTGAACTACAAGATTCTGTCATGTCTGAGAGCCCCTCACAGAAACCATTTCACACAAAAATCAGAATCTATACGCTTCTAGAATCAGTCCCAAACGGCCCAGGGTGACCACTTTCATCACTAGTGAGGAGCTCACCTGTTCGTTGCTTACTGCTTGGTAAGTGTCTGGAGCCTCACCTATCAGAAATGGTGCTATGCAGGCCATCCAGGGCAATTCTTCCCATTCCACAGCACTTGCCACTCTCGTATGGTCCCAGTTTTGCCAGGCCCAGGACGAGCTGGTCCAAGGTCCCATTTTCAAGAGTGTTGGCTTGGCCCAACTGCTCGTCACCACCCTTGTTGTTGCAAATGGGCCTCTTGCCACCTTGGTAAGCAGCAAGTTGTGCCTCCTAACGTTTCTGCAGGATCTTCATCAACTGCTTGATGAGATACTTGGTCTGGGGCTGCTGTTCTTGTTGCCACTGTATTGTCTACTGCTGCCCTGTTACTAACAGGAGGATCCCCTCAATTTTCATCTTAGCCACCCAAATGGGGCCTGGGTCAATCACGATTACGAATTCAACTTTCTTTTCATGGGGCAGCAAAGGTCCATTTTGCTCCCTCCTAGTACCAGGGGCTGATCAAGTTGCTCACATTCTCCACCATGTGACACGGCAGTGCTTCTCCCCAGCTTCCAATCATACACTGCCACACCCAGTCTCCTTTAAGTAAGTTTGTTGCCCATACATAAGCAAACAGACCAAAAAAAGACAGTCTCTCAGCTCACCCTGCCCTCGGTTTTCACAGCCTCCCTTCCCAGGGGTGTCCGGTGATCCTGCTTCTTGCAGCCTCGCAATCCCAGCCAGCTTCCTTCTCAGCCAGTCTTTATTCAGCCAGCTCTGTTACTGGAACAGCTGCTCTAGGGCAACCGTCCTGGGCATCTGGCCCCTCGCTCCAGGGACCTGCCACATGTGTTAGCTCCACTCCTCTGTGGTCCCAGGCACAGCCTGACCCAGTAACTCCCTTTCTTCCTGTCCTCTGACAGGCTTCTATAGCCCCAACTGCAGCACCATTCCCTTTGATTGGCTTCACTGGCCACTACTGCTCTGACACAGGGGAGCTGGACCATCTCTGCTTGCAGGGGCTAGCTACCCTGTGACAGGGACAATAGTGCTTCTTACCAGGGGTGTAGATTGATGAATATTTGTAAAGGTCTTTGAGATCCTTAGATGCAAGGTGCTATAGAAGTACAAAATATGAATAAGAATGTGGACATACTGCAAGAAGGGGAAGAAGAAACTGACAGTGGGATTCTTATTTTAAGGGCAAGGCCCATCTTTCCCCCTAGAGCTCAGGAAGTTGGAAGATGGTGAGATTAGGAACTCACATAGTGGTTTGGTGGTGGAGCTGATTACATTTTGATGTTTGTGATACTGTTGGGGTGGTGTCATCGATAGTTGATTGACTCTTTATG
The DNA here is from genome assembly GCF_026122565.2 of Emydura macquarii macquarii. Classification (NCBI taxonomy): domain Eukaryota; kingdom Metazoa; phylum Chordata; order Testudines; family Chelidae; genus Emydura; species Emydura macquarii. The sequence goes on along the minus strand of NW_027132342.1, from coordinate 7,606,176 downwards.
GATGTCTTTCTAGAAAATAGGCTCTCTATCAACCAGAAGCTATGGCTTGATGCAGAAGTTATTAGGTGAAACTCTATGGCCTGTGTTATGCAGTGGGTCAGACTCGATGGTTATAATGCTCTCAAAATCCATTAACTGTATTTTTAAGAGTTTGTCCAGAGGGCCTCATTTGGGATGTGTACTCTTATGCAGTTATAGCCAATCCAACTAAGGAAAACTACAAACGGAGATGGAAATTTACTGAGTACAAACTGTCTTGCAAAATTGTCTGTGGTTCCTGGCTCTGGATGGGTTGGAATTACAACAAGACTAGCCTCTCATGTTAATATGATACTTCTGCTTCCGGGCTTAGCTGAAAGCAGGAGGGAGAGGAATGCACAAGAATGGAAAAAGAAAAAATAAAGCAAAACCTAACCAAACTTACTTTAAACCTGAAAAATTAGATTCAATAGGTAACATTATGATCATCTAGTCTGACCTGTATATCAACAACCAAAGAACCTCACCTGGTAATTTCTGCATTGAGCCCATATCTTCAGAAAGATATCCAAGTAATGAGGCATCTACCACAACCCTAGGTTAATTCAGGTTTGGGTCAAACAAAATTCCAGTCCAGGTGCTGTACCTATTTAAACATCATGGTGCCAGACCACCATGTGTCAGAAGGAGATCCCCTTTGCTCTGCATATTTTTGGCTCACTGACAGCTCCCTTTCAACTAACAGTTCAGAACCAGAGTCTCTCAATTCAACAGATTATCTGGCAGAGCTCCTGTGTTCTTTCCAATGAGTTTGCTTTTAGAGACTTAACTCCAAGTTATATAAATTTTGATGGGGAGGAATAAAATGTCTTTCATATTTTTAACAAACATTAATGGAACTTACAATAATATGGCCTATATAATCAGATACTGCAGTAGTTTGGCTCATAAGGATATAGATACGTAGACATATCCTAATGGTTAGAGCAGGACACAAGTTTTATTCCCTACTCTACTATTGACTGCCTGACATTGTGACAGTCACTTCACTGCCCCCATCTAGGAAACAGGGAAAATTACATTGACCACCTTTGTCACTGCACGGCGATTCTCAGATGATAAGTTTTGTTATTGCATGACTGGACTGGACTATATAGGATGGTGCCGCAATGGAAAAACAAGGACTAGTCTACTTATCTAGAACGTTAAGCAGCTGCCAAATAGTTCCCAGCTCTTACCCGGAGAGTCTTTTCCTTGAATAAAGATATTATGATATTTAAGGAGGCAGAGATTTGTTGTTCTCTCTAATGGGATGTGCTAAACCAGAGCATCCCAGCTATAAAGACAGTGGCAATTGTGTTGTAGCTGGCAACAAAGCTATAAATAAGGTCCAGAGTCTCCTCTCAGATACACAGGCACAGCTGCCATTGAAGCCAGTGATAGATGAAAATCAGTTCCCCTGATTTTGGGATAATTTCTCCCTTCAGATAAATATATTCAAGATATAGCTTCATACCACAAACTTGGTTGTGGGGGAAGTAAGAATCCTGGAAGATAATTAGATTCTCTAGTTCAAAGTATGCAAAGCAGCAAGTGTTTAACACAAGAGCGAAGTGTGAGCGCTGGTGAGGAAATGGCAGCCCCTGCAGTCCTGAAGGGAGTGAGTGTGCATGCATCCATCCTAGATTTTACCTAGCTGGAGTAAAATCTATTCAATGGTAGAATAGATTTTGACCATCACCCCCTTGTCCATCTTAACACACTTGCTTCTAAAAGATTTGTCCCCAAGAACATAAAAGACAGATTGGAAAAAGTCCCAGTGACCATATAGCTACAGTTACATGAGATCTGGCCCCTTTCAAAGTAAGTTTTAACAAGAGCAGCACTCTGTACCCACACCCTTCCTCCACACATAGCAGTACTGAGACTTCAGACATTTGTGACTAATCACCTGCCACCCAACCTTATATAATGAAGACCCCCTGCTTTGCCCATGTCTCAACCTTGACCTACAGGGATCAACTCAGGAAAGCAGAGCTACCCTCTCATTCCCAAGCCTAAGCAAGCCTGCCAACAGGGGTGCTGGCAGGTTTCAGTGATACCTTCTGAGAATTGGACTGAGATCACCAAAAGCAATTCCTACAGGTCACCAGACAGCCTTTAGATTCCAAGAGCTTTCAGATATTAACAGGGGCTGGCGACCTGGATGCAAAATTCATATATATATTTTTAAACATCCCCTGGAATCTTCTGATCCCTTGTTATTTGTATATATTAGTGGGCTTTTTTTAACCTCCACCTCCTCCCCATGGGATGTTCAAAACCCATATGTGGTCTCTAGAGGGAGGCAAAAAAGGCCTGCTCTAAAGCTATGGAAGTCTTTCCATTGACTTTGATGGGCTCTGGTACCACACCATAATGAGTGGAGCATTTAGCAGAGATTCCTGCCATGGAACTTGTAAGATGCAAATCACACACGAGTAACTGTTCATGGCTTTTTTGTGGATGGCATTTGCAGAACTAAGAGTTCTGAATGCAATTGATTCTTGACCCAAGAATGCTCAGTTCAGAATGCAGCCTTTGACTTTCCACTGAGGTCCCAGCTACATTTTTATTCTGTTCTACAGTGGACTGACTGAGCCACAAGGAGGTCAAGTGATTTGCACAGGGTCACCTGGTGAGAGAGTGACTCACCCAAGATCTTCCTGGCTCCTAAGCCTTTCCCCTCCCCCACAGGACCCAAGGCTGCCTACTGAATAAAGTAGAGCCCTTAAGTAAACATGGTGTACATTTAGAAATCTTGTATTTGCTATGACTAGATAAAATACTTTGCACATTGCATTTGTGAATATAAAATAACTAACTGTGACACAGGAATCATTCACAGGTTGGTGAAACTGGCTTCAGAACAGCTCCTTCCCTTCCCACACCCTGTCTGCATCTTCCCCCTCCTCATCCCCTCCCTCTCTGACTGCCTGATAAGCAGCTTATTGCCAAGTGGTGGGCTGTCATATTAGGGGTAAGTCAACTCTTATTAAAATAACAATAGCTTGCACTTCTATAGCTCCTCTTATCTAAGGATCCCAAAGCATTTCACAGAAGTATTATTGCCATTTTACAGATGTGAGACTGAGGGAGGAACAGATAAATAGCGCTGAGCAGCCAAAGCTCATGAAGGACCTGATTCTGCTCCATTGTCCATAGTGAATAGTACTTTACAACATAAAACAGTCCCAGTCAATTCCATGTAAATGTGGCAGACTCAAGAATAGAAATCAGGGCCTCAGCAACCTATGCCCTGCTCTAAACATCAGACAACATTGCCTCCCAGCTCAAGACTGAGTTGTGATCTCACAGCTGACAGCTGAGTAGCAGAATTCTTACATCTTGCTAAGTGGAGGGAGGGACATAGACTGTGCTACAGAACTATGCTTCGAAGATGTATTTCAATGTCCACCTGGGTACTGGGCCAACGTATCTTCTATTTTGAGCTGCACTGTCAACCTGCAACCCCACAAAACAGTACATTTGATTCTACTTCAAAGTAAGCCTGTGGTAGAGGGCAGCTACTTTGAAAAGCACACAGCTCTTGTTATGACTACACCTCTGGCAGCATGCATTGATGAAGCCATAATCTTTGGTGAGATTCAGCATGACTGTCAAAAAAAATTGTATAAGATGTAGAATTGCCAATTTCTCTTGCACTCTTTCACCCTGATGGTGCTGGGCTCTGAACTTCATTCAAATTGTCTGAAATAGAGATGTCTTTGGATACGCATGTACTGTTTTACATGCCAAAGTAACTTATTTCTAGGCAGATCCCATCAAAAAGGATACTATTTGAAAAGTAGCTATATTGTGGTTGGTACCATGTGATGGCTGTTGGGAAGGCAGAGGTGTGTTGAGTAATGGTCTAGGTTCATTTCCTAGACAAGAGCCAGATCACAATGCCCTTACCCACACTGACTTGGCATCTTGTTCCACAAGTAGTTTCACTGACATTTGTAGGGCTCCTTGTGGAATAGGGTGCTACCTTTTCATTGTGAGTAAGGGGATAAGAATCTGCCCCTGGTGATTTCTACATTAATCAACACCAGTACACCTGGCATGAATTGTTGCCATTATTAGCAGTATTGGCAGGAAGACAGTTGAATTTCCATGGTCTTTTCAATCCTCTACCTTCTCATGCCTGGAGAAGATCCCTAGCTATTGGAGCTAAAGCACACTAACAATGCAATTGGGAGAAGCTACTGCAGCCACCGCTAATGCTGTACCACTGCATTCATTTATTTTTAATATATAATTAAAAGTATAAGCTTTAGTGTCTCAATTTTACTAAAAAAAAGCACACACAATATTTATTTGAAAGCCTGGACTTGGATCTGATCTGATAACTGTACATTTTAAAAGAACGTTAGTAAGTTACATTTTCCTGTTATCCTTAAATTAGGAATGCCAGGGTCGGGCAATTATGCCTTTTCTTTTATGAGCCCCACAGTAAAGACTATTCATGACTCTGCTCTCACATTACACCCGGCTACAGGTTTGATCCTGCACTACTGATGTTAATGGCAAGTCTCCTGTTGACTTCACAATAAGAGTCAGTGGAATTATAGCCATGTAAACCCTGGCTGAGTGACTGCAGAATCAGGCCCAACATCTTCAGTTAAGAGCATGAACTGCCATGTCCGTTCACTGGAGGTGTCAGAGAGCCCTCTAACTCTATGGAAACTCTTAGCAATAGTCCCCATAGGATAGTTCATACTTAAAACTTAAGAAGCAAAATCAAAAATGAGTTTGTTGTTTATTGGATCCAAATTCTGTTATAATTGTTTTGTTTTATCACAGCATCCTCTAGTTATGCACCAGAAAGCAGTACAAGCTGTGTGGAACCCAAAACAGTGAAAATGAAGAAAAGGGCAAAGATTCTGTTCTTAATGCAACTAAACATGACTAAGCTGGATAAATATGAAGTACCAATCCTTGTAGAAAAGGAATGTGTACTCAATGGATTGAAAGGGAAATTACAGTGATAAAATAGTGTTGTGGAGAAGAATTTATCTGGCAAAAAATATAATCTTGAACATCCCTGTTAGCAATTTAGAAGCAAATGCCCTCTTCGAACTTTGGGAACAAACTCAGAAGGAATAAAACACCCCTCTTTGGTGGGCAAAGCATCATGGATCACATATATCAGTTACATGTGATCAGTGTATAGACAACTTAGCAGTTTCACTTCACGCCACAGCAAAACAGTATTGCAAATTCCAAACATTCAAAATCATGACGCAGGCCACCCAAAACTCAAGATATATTTTTAAAGTCCCATCAATATAAGCCAAATAAATGTGGGGTTCTTTTTATTTGTCTCCTGGTGTTGGAGCATGTTTTCAGTCTTTACTCTGCAACCAGGCAGGCTAAAAGTTGCCTTCAAAGGAAAAGAAAGCAGAGGTTCCCAGGTAATAGCTGATCCCAGCTCCTGCTGAAACTAAGAAAACACACCAAAAGTTGCAACAGCTGGCAAAATGGGCCAATGCACATGAACTAGATGTAAGCTCTTTGTAGAAGGGCTTGTCTCTTTCTGTGTGTTCATACAGTACCTAGCACAGTGGGGTCGTGATCTCAGTTGAGGCCTCTAGGTGCGACTATAAAATTTATATATATTTTTCCATTGTAGTAGTGTTTAAAGCCCCTAGTCAAGACCAGGGCCCTGTGGTGTGGACCACTGGCCACACACAGGAAGATTGTAAGCTTTTTGAGGCAGGATTATCTCAATAAGACTGAAGGAAATGTAATTTTCTCCACTGCCACCAATTTTGGTGAGAAGTGAGCATATAGGTGCCCACTCCCATCAAGACTCTCCCTGGATCCTTTCAAGGGTATAGGTGCTCCCCCTCATCATAGTGCTTGTCAGGCAACAGTCCTCTGAGATAGCAGCAACAGTCTTTTCTATCCAGACAGCCACTGCTGCTGACCCTTCCCCAGTGAATGGACCTTCCTGAAGGGAGGGTGAGACTTGTACCCATGAACATAAAAATGGCCACACTGTGTCAGACCAATGGTCCATCTAGCCTAGTATCCTGTCTTCTGACAGTGGCCAATGCCATTTGTTTCAGAGGGAGTGAACAGAACAGGGCAATTATCGAGCAATCAATCCCATCATCCACTCCCAGCATCCGGAAGTAGGAGGTTAGGGAAGCCCAGAGCATGGGATTGCATCCTTGAGCATCTGAGCTAATAACCATTGATGGACCTATCCTCCATGAACTTATCTAATTCCTTTTTTAACCCAGTTGTATTTTTGGCATTCATAAAATCCAATGGAAATTAGTTCCACTGGTTGACTGAGTGTTGTGTATAGTAGTACTTGCTTGCGTTTGTTTTAAATGGTTGTCTATTAATTTCATTGGGTGATCCCTAGTGGTCTTGTGTTACATGAAAGGGTAAATGACACTTCCTTATTCACTTTCTCCACCCCATTTATGATTTTATAAGTCTCTAGCATAACCCCCCTTAGTCATCTCGTTTTTAAGATGAACAGTCTCAGTCTTTTTAATCTCTTCTCATATGGAAGTGGTTCCACGCCCCTAGTCTTTTTTGTTTCCCTTTTCTGTATCTTTTCCAATTCTAATACCTCTTTTTTGAGCTGGGGCAACCAGAACTGCATGCAGTATTCAAGGTGTGGATGTACCATGGATTTATGTAGTGGTAAAAACGTTTGTTTTATTATTTATCCTTTTCCTAATGGTTCCTAACATTGTCGGCTTTTTTGACTGCCACTGCATATTAAGTAGATGGAGACATCCTGGATAGTTCTCAGGAAGGAAACAAGAGCTTTCTTGAGTGGTAACAGCTAATTTAAACCCCATCATTATGTATAGTTGGGGATTATTTCTTCCAACGTGCATTATTTTACACTTAACACCGAATTTTATCTATCATATTGTTGCCCAGTCACCCAGTTTAGTGAGATCCCTTTGTAACTCTTCACTGTCAGCTTTGGACTTATCTTAACTAAAAGGAAGTGAGACAATTGGTGCCTCTTTAATGGTCCAAAATTAATGTTAAAATAAATGCAAGCAAGAAACCAAGATTGATCATTTACTTTCCTTGGCCCTAACTTCTTAAAAACTTTCATTTCAGTGGGACTTGGAAGTGGCCTGAGACTATTTAGGTATTTGTACACCACTCATCCCTATCTGTGGCACTAATTTCATAAAGACCACTGAGCACTGGTAAGTCAGTCACTACTGGAGCCATGCACATTTGAAAAACAATCTGTAGAAATTCATGTGAAAATTGTTGCCATTTGCTTTGCAGTCTGAGCTTTTTCATTGAAGACCTGGAGAAAGGAGACATTTGTGTTTTCCATAGAAAACTATTTTTGCTCAAAACCAGATCTCTACTGGCTCTTCGTAATGGGTAAAAGTATATATATATATATATATATACACACACACACACACACACACACACACACCCCCCTTAGTGAAACTTTTTACAGAAATGGGCAAAATTTCAAGCTCATAATGACAAAGCATGGTTTTCTAATAACTACTCATTCAATCATGAATATCACCTACTCCTCAATCACTACTGACCTGGGTGCCGATCCAAACACCTTGAGTTGAAGAGGTTTCCATGTGGGCAGTGGGTCTACTCATGTCAAGTTCATTGCAGGATCAGGGCTCCGGGCTGTGTTTGAACTAGTGACCCGGAAGTGAAAGCTTGTAAGTGAGGCATCCATTCCAGCTCTCTAGAAAAATCTGGACATTTCATATCCCTAAGGATTTTTGTTATAATTGCGTCTATTATACAATGCTAATTGGGTATCAAATTTAATTATAGGATGGGAATGAGCTGTCACATGATTGATACTTCCTTGATTTCAATTTCACTCTTACTGAAATTAAGTCTTATTGACTTAGCAAAGTTAAATAAAAAGGACTAGCGACTTTTTAGTATATTTTATGTTCTTATCACACATTACCTTTCTTCTCCTCATTCAATGGAATGCAAAGGACGGGTTTCAAATGCTTCCAGTGGAATGAAGTATGGTTAAATGAAAGAAGAAATAAAGTATTTATAGTTTGTAAAGGTGCTACATTTCTCATATGTTGTTTCACATTCAAAAAATGCAGTGTGAGAGAACTATGAAGAGCCCAAATGTCTTAGTCTTAGTTATATCACATGGGCACATCAAGTGGAGGGACATGAGTTGGGAAACCAACCTTTGGTCCAGTGGAAAAAAGACATGCTGAGGAGTTTGTGCTTTTGGTCATCAGCTTCTGACCATGAATGCACCTCAATTACTGGAGTACAGTCACGAATGGCTACCTTAATGGAGATGAAAGTCCCTGTATCTGATAATTCCATCAAGTCCACAGGAAATTGAGGGGACATTGAATCTTGCAAACAGCACCTCACAAGATCAGGCACAAAGTCAGCTCTGGACCATTGAACAAGTATTTCTATTAAGCAAAATTCATATGCACACCTTTTCCCATCAAGAGACTATGATCTTCAAAATTATTAATGGTTAGTCTTCATTTATGACAGAAGCATATACAAATCTTGAAATCCTGTGCCAATAACCTGTAGTATGGCTGCTCTAATAGTCTGCCCTCTGCTTTGAAAACAAATGTATCTGTTATCCAAATGGCAAATTCATTGGCCAGGAAAGGTAGAATAAAGCTCCCAATTCAGTCCAAGTCCCTTTCTTCATGGCTGGCTTTACTTTGAATCAAGTTCCAAAACAAGAACAAAAACTCAAGATACAAGGGATACACTTCCCCTTTAGTTATCCCTTCCTGGCTACAACAAAGATCAACCCACACCTGGACTTCCCTGACTGCTGCTCTTGCTAAGAAGCAGGAAGTCTTATATCTGTCTTCCTGTAGATCACATGCTTGCAGCTAGTTATATGCCCTGCAAATATATTGTCTGATTTTAAAGGGTCTAAGGGCCATAAGAGGTACAACGGGATGTGTACATACAACCCAAAATCCAGTGCCCCGTTACAATACCCTACCGTAAATGTCATGGTTAGTGCACTAATTGTCCTTTATGGAAAATCTGTGCTAATTGCTAGGCAGTTGGTCTGCTGACACTTCTACTGATTAAGCTAAATGGGATTGTTTCCCCGTCCTCCTGGCCCATCTCTTCCTTCCCCTTAGCATTGTAAACTCTTCGGGGCAGGGCCTGTCTTTCTATCACAAACACCCAGCACCAATGTAGCCTTGTCCTCCTCCCCCCACCCAATTCAGGGCCACAATGGAAATATTAAACAATTTTATCAGGCCTGTACGTTCTTGCAGCAGTATTGGGCCCAATCCTGCAATCTATTACCCACACGAGTAGTCCTGACTCATATGAGTTGTCCCACTGAAGTCAATAGGGCTGCATAAAGGTTGTTAATATAACTAGAGATTTCAGGACTATTCACTTAAAACAAACAAACAAACCCAAAGACCTTCATGAGGAGATTTATATTTCTACAAACAGATACCATGTATACAGGGCCCAGTTCTGTGGAGCTCTGAGCACCCTAAACTCCCACTAGCTTTAGAGGATCAGCCCTATTGTTAAGAACAAAAGGATTGATCCCAAGAAGCTCTGTGCATCAGTAACTTTTGAATTCCCTAGGAATTGTTAAATGTCTGGACATTTTTCATGTAACTAGGTGATTTCTGTAAAGTGCTTCACCCCTCTTCTTACTTACCCACTGTAATCATCAGTGCCATGGGTTTTTATTTTTTGGTATAATAAATGCATTTGTTTTGGAGGAAATCGTCATCTGTTATGACTTCATATTACATTGTATGTATCTATGACTCCATACTTCTTACATTCATGTTTACCCACTATCCACTCCATCTCTATTAGAGATGAACCCCCTGAAGCTGAAAGATCTGTACCTCCACACACAGTAGGAAAGTTCACATTCAGAGCTAAATTTTGCAACTCCCCCTTTCTCCATAATGGAGCAAGCCAAAATCTGGATCCAAAACACATCTGAACCCTGAGAAAGTTGAGATCTTGATCAGAAGTAACAAGTTGGCTCCTATCTACATAATGAGCTGAACAAACTACCCGCAAGCCAACCACCACCAGACTTTGGAATAGTTTGAAACTGGATCCAAAGTTGGTGGTTTAGGCCCACCCTTATTCATTCCTGGCTAAGTTACTTCCAATGTCCCATAGTCAGATGCTTGGCTGAGGTTAGGGTCAGCAACATCAGAACTGACTTTAAAAAAAAAAGAAAACAACCCCACAATCCACATGTAACCATTTTGGTACCCCCTTCATGAGAGGTAGATATGAAGACTGAAATATTTTTTTCCAATACGTGGGTCTGGAATTGGGTGTCAGCTCTTTTATATTTCAATGGATGCACAAGTTAATGCAAGAATTTCCTATGTGGATCATTGAAGTCTGATACAATAGCTACTTTTAGGTTGCATTCATATAAAGTCAAATTTGTTTTCTCTTGCCCTTCCCTGATTTGTGTATTAAGCTGACTTTAATTAAAGTCATGCACTGATGTCTAAATGTGAAGACTTTTTCCAGATTGCTAAAAATGTAGCCTTTTTATTTTTGTGAGTAATTGTTAAGAGAACTTCCATTAATTTCGTTCCCGATGTTCAAATATTTTAAAGCTCTATACATGCAAAGCTTTCATGGCAAAGAAACAAGCCTGATGCACAAAAGCAAGGACGGAGGCTGTCCCATTAAAGGGATTTATAAGTACTCTTAATATAGCTTTAGAAACAAACAATGTGTTTATTTAGATGATGGATGTCTGTTGAATAGTAATCTTTTCCTATGGAATATTTTAGATTTAAGAAAATCTAAGTTATTCAAGTGTATTTACATGCAGAGGAGATAGTTCCTGTAAAGTCTCAGGGGATACAAATTAGATTTTTGGAGTCTTAATATCAAAGGTTGCACAATGCCAGGTTTAGTTTCCTAATATATAATTGGCCATTACTTGCTAAGGGAAATAATTAAGCTGCTCATTATAATATACATCATTATGAAAAATGTTATCCTCTGTTTTTATTTACAATAGAGACTAAACCCTTGTGAAATGCCATCAAGCCTTAAATTTTAAGTTTCTGTCATGTTGTTCTTACTTATAAGCATTGCAGCAGTACTGGGTCCCAGGCTAGAGCAGGGCCCCATTGTGCTAAGCACTGTACCCACACCTAACTAGACAAAGCAAACAAAGGGGGGCCATTTTACAAATGGGGAGCTGAAGCCTGGAGAGATTATGGAACGGATCCTCAAAGGTACTTAGGTGCCCGTATAAATCAGTAGGAGTTAGGCACCTGAGTACTTTGAGGATCTGGACTTAAGTGACTTGCTCAAGGTCACATAGGAAGTCTATGGCAGAGCCAAGAACTAAACCTACAGTCCTGTGAGTCTCAGTCCCTTGCCATAAAACATAAGTCCATCCTTTCTACCATGTATTTTAGGCTAAAACCTGTGCCCTTGCCAGGGCCCAATCTTGCAAGGTGCTGAGCAACCTCCACTCCCATTAAAATCACTGGCATTTGTGGAGATCAGCACCTCACAGGGGGCACTCAGCACCACGCAGACTCAGTCTTCGTTCTTACTTACACAGAACTCCCATTCTTTTCAATCGGTGTTTCACCAGAATGAAGATTTAGGGCTTGATCCTGCTTCCTCTGAAGTCAATGAGAGTTGTGTCTCTATCATCAGTGGGAGTGGGACTGGGCTGTGTGCTTTCTGTTTCATCTAGGATATTAATCCGAATTAAACTAAAAACATAATTAGAAATTAACATCCATCTTGTACTTCAGCACCTCACGCAGATGAGCATTGGAAGTGCCATTGTGAATGGCAACATAGGTCCATCTAATCTGGTACTATGCCTGTGCCAGTGGCCAGAACATGCTGCTTCAGAAAAAGGTGCAGGAAGCCTGCAGGAGAGAGCTGTGCAATAACCTACCCACAAGGTAAATTTCCTAACTTCCATTAGCTAGAGTTTGGGCTCATGGCCTGAAGCATGAAGTTTAAATATTCCTTCCAAATACTTTTTTGTTATAGTGAGAATTACAACAACTTCGGATGCAACAGCAATATTGTAGGAGGCACGTGGAAACCACCAAAGAGCTATCAATCATGTTTATATAACAAATACAGCTCCTAAGTGATAGCACTCATCTATATATGTGAGAAATCCAGCACCAGAAGCATTGCTGTGCTAGTACAGTATATGCCAAAGACAAAAACTAAAATAAATCTATGTAAAGCAAAGAATCTAGAGCAGGTTTATCACACAGTTGTAAGCTTCTCTTTCACCAACTAGCCAGTTTAAAAATAAAATAAAATAAAAACATTGAATCCACCTTGTCTGTACTGTGTCTGGTGAAACTCTTTGAATGGAGAGAGCCTGGTATGGAATATTTTCTCCCCCAAACCAGCAGCATAATGGTATTTTAACTTGGAACTAAAATCCTGATAGAAAGGAATACTTAACTGTAGAGTGCTTTGAAGATGAAACTATCAATTAATCCTCAGGAAGATCTGTGAGGTACTTAGGGCCTGATCTAATGCCCATTAAAAAAGAATGAAAGTCTTTCCACTGACTTCAATGGGTCAGACCCTAAATGATGAGTACTATCTTCATTGTACAGATGGTTTAACCCCTGCCTCAGTTTCCCCATTTGCCAAAGGCCACAGAAGGGGTCGGTGTCAGAGCTAGGATTATTGCTGAATGCCTCCTGGCTTCCTTTATTGGGTTCTGGCCTACCACTATCACTGGGATCATATATATTTAAAATAACCTTCTCTTAATTCTATCACGGGAACATCACTTTATGTTTATGCAACATCTGCTGGATTTAAATGTGTTTGACAGAGTTTAACAAGCACAGCTTCACCCAAGTGAAAGTATAACTGATTTCTTTGGACCTTCAGATTGGCTAGGAAAGACTGAAAGATGATTTTACAAATAAAAAAAAAAATCCATATGATTTTAGAAACTAACCCAAAACCCACTGCAGTCAATGAAACCTTCCCAGTAGTTTTATCGGGTGATATCATGGATCGTATTTTCTGAAGTACTCAAGTAGAGCTAGATCATCAAGAGAGGCAGTCAAGTTATATTTTAAGATTTGACTAATTGTATTCGTTTTCTGATTATTTGCCAGTTTATAAGGCTGGGTAGGTATTTCAAGTATACCAGCCCATGGTTTTTTGAAGTCAATGGGAATCTTTTCTCTGACTCAAGTTGGCTTTGAATCTGGCCCTATACCCACATTCGTTACACGAGTCAAATAAAATGCTGGCAAGTAATTCCATTTCATTATTTGCCTTCAGCTCTACTCATTAACTACATTTAAAATAAGTTTGTGACTAGACAAGCATGCCAGGCGGAGAGAGCCTCAAACAGCAAGCATCGCTCAAAGCTATATCTAGTGGGGAGAGGATGAGAGAGAGAGAACAAATACATGTGACCGATGTTAGTCAATCGCTTAATGCACTACTAGAAGGCAGTCTGAATCTATGGTGATGAATGAGGTATAAGAACCCATACTGAGTAGAACAGAATGGTGGTATTAGACTCAAAGGGGAATGGGAAAACCTATTTTGTTTGCTGTGCCTCCACCCTCTGCACTGAGCAGTGGAACTAGAGCAGCTGAAGGTGAGCACATGTATGTAGCAGAAATTGCAGTGACCTATGTTTCCCAGGTACTCTGAGAAACACTGCACCAAGATTTCTCACTGACTTTCCTCCTCAGCCACAATGCCAAGCAGTGGTCAGAGAGCTGCAATTTAGCCCACGAAATTATCCTGAATGTTTCAGTCACTCATTTAAACGAATACAGGTCAGAACCGTCAGCTGGCATAAATCAGCAGAGTTCCTTTGAAGTCAATGGAGTTATGCCAGTTGACAGCAGTGAGAATCTGAACCTTCTGCTGCTCTTTGAATTACATCTGGCTGTGTTTGGAAATTTGTCTCTGATGCATTCGCACAGAAAGGGCAGGAACAGAATAGGTGGAAGCTTGCAAACTGCCCTTTGCTGAAGAAGCCAAAGACCCACAGAAAAGTAATGTTTAGGACTCATTTAGGCATTTAATTTTCCTCCTGGCTTCTGAAGGTGTCAGATTCACTGTGATTTCTGATCACAGGGTTCTTTGTTGGGTGCATGTGTGCGGTGGTTTGTTTCTAAATCTGGCCCAGCTGGACACTGCCAGATGGTACAAAAGCTTACCGGAATTTCATTTTCAAATAAACCACAAACTTGGACAAGCTGATGTTGTTCCATAGCAAAAGCCACAAAAACATGACAAAGTGATGTTGATGCAACTAGAGAACATGTCGAGAGAGAGAGAAAACCAACCAGTCTCATCTGAAAGAGCTCTTATACAGAAGCTATACACGCCGACCCCACTGTTTTGGAAAATGCTTACTCATAAGCACAGGGAAAACTGCACTGTAGCAAGGCTATGGCTTTAAAAAAATTCCTCTAGAGCTGGTGTCTGCACAGCAGAACATTGGCAGAGTGACACAAAAACCACATCTGGTCATAAACTTTGTGATTTTGTTTTTAATGCTCATGAAAAACTGATCCCCAGAGGCTGTCTTTATCCCCAGGGCAGCTACAACACAGGCAGGGGAAGAGCACGCACCCCTCCATTACATAGCCACTCAATGCAGGGGGCGAGAGGATCTCTGTGCCCCTTCAGTCCTTGGCATCTTTGAGACTTGCAGCCAGGGGCTAACGATGGTTGTTTCTTTGATAACATGGACATTTATCCATTGGGAACGGATTCACATAAAGTTGTTACAGCTGTTGGTAGCCTACTTTTCAGATTCTATTGCCTTAATTGGGTTTAAACTAGCAGGTTAAAGACAAAAGGGCTTTATATCCATTGCCCAACCCCCTAAGCCACATACTAAAATATCTTTGTACACAATTACTATCCCCCAGAAGCACCACAGCCACTCACATGCATGAGAGATGGGGTCTTTTGTTATAGCTGTGTTCCTGCTTCTGTGAGACAAATGGAGCTTCCAGGGAGAAATGCAGGATCATCCAGGGTCTTTGTAAAGGGCCTCAAAATGGATGACTATGTTCCTGTGGCAGACCCCTGTGCAAGTTGGGGCCTGAGAGCCTCTGTTCCTTTCCTGGGAAAGGGTAAATTGTGCCTGAAATCCTTGTTTCCTGGTTGGCAGTTTCTTGTGGAACCACCTAATGTCAGAGCCACCACAAGATATTCCACTAGCCACATCTAAAATAGTAAGAGCTTTGTTTCCATTTTAAAGTGCATCTTACTAGTGAGCTGCTGCTGTGACCTGGCCCTTAAGATACCTCTGTCTATTTGTCTGCTTTTCATACCCACACTGAGTTCTCTCCAAACTCCACTGGTTGTTTCAGCATAGGCCAGCCCCAAAAGAACATTCTTTTAAATCTAAGAAATCATGAATCTCTACCCATGAATCTAGTCCAGCATTAAAGAGGATCACTCCACTGCCTCTTTTCTGCTAAACGCTGTTAATTGTTACCCTTACCTCAGTCTC
The DNA here is from genome assembly GCF_026122565.2 of Emydura macquarii macquarii. NCBI lineage: Eukaryota > Metazoa > Chordata > Testudines > Chelidae > Emydura > Emydura macquarii. The sequence goes on along the minus strand of NW_027132342.1, from coordinate 7,590,644 downwards.
CCAAGCCAGCCCCACCCAGTTTGTCTGTTTTGTCCGCCTGTTGCTATGGAGATTATAATTCCTACCCCAGAGGACACACATTCTGTACTATATGTCTGTACAGCACCCAGCACAACAAGGTCTGGATCCTACTCACTATTGTAACAGCAAAATAATAAAGAACAAGCAGTGGAAGTTGTTATTAAATAAGGAAAGAGATTAAAAGGAGAACTTGGATGAGAAGAGATTAGCATGAAACGCATGAGATTCGACCAGGAACTTTTAGAAAATAAGGGTGGAACTTAAATACATAAATACCCCTTTAAAAAGTCACAACATTAAAGCAGCTACCTTTAAATTGGCAATATAATACATTACGGCACCCATTCTGCAGACACTTACTCACATGCCTACCTTTATACACACAAGTAACCCCAAGGAAGCCAATGGGACAACTCATGTCACACATCGAGATGTAGGCAGCCAGGCATAGTGATCAGAGCAGGAGCCAGGAAGCCAGTAACCAGAGCCAAAGGGTCAGGGTCAGGAACCCAATCCAGTAGGAAAGCAGGGCTAGAGCTGCAAGCATTACAGCTTCAGACATAACTCTTGAACAGGCAGAACTCACTTGTTGCTGTGAGGCTTCAGAGCAGACTTGCTGACTTCCTCAGTGAACCAGGCAAAGTGGTCAATCAGATGGCCCTGCTGTGACTCAGGTGTGCTCCTAGGCTGCCTGGCAACTAGGCAGGCACAGCTGCAAGCTCTCAGTCCTGATAAGTCACATGAAGTACTAACTTGAGCTATAGTCTGTCCAGCTGCACAAAGAATGAGCTCTATCCTGGAGTACCTATACTGATTAAACATTTTTCCTCTAATTCAGTTTCTAAAATACAGGCAACCAGGAGCTTAACCAGGGAGTATGTAAGTGATGAATTAGCAGCAGTAGAGACTGTAAGGATCTGTCCTTCAGACATAAACCACTCAGAGCCACTTATTCTTGGACCATCTCAGTCCCTGGAATATGAGACCTTTAAAAATCTATCTTTCCCGCCCTTAAGGCAACTTCCTATTATCAGTGAAAGATATGATGTTGTTACTATTTTTTCTTTACACTTTCAAGGTTTGGGGATAGATTTCAATTACATCTTTATAAATAACTCTCTATTTCACGCATACCTGTTCATTCTCTTCCCTAGTTAGAATCAATATTGCAGATAATTATCTGTCAGAGCATTTGTACATCACTTGGAAGTGATTAACAAGTAAGAGTCTTTTTATTTAAAAAAAATGTTTTCAGTGAATTAAACGACAATAAGAGGTAGCAGATTGATGGTAGCTGGAAACTAAAGACCTATCTATCCATAACCTAATTCCTCCACACAGCCCCACAAGTCCTGAGATTGAATGACCATCTCCCATGGTGATTATTTTCTTCTTCTGCTGCTCTGATCATGTCATCCACGCTCAAGTTCATGGGTTCACTTTAAATGTCAGCATTCAGTGCCGTCTCCTCATCATGGCTGCCACACCTTAGCCCTTGTTTCTACCTGCGTCCCAGACTTTGCCAACTCTTCTTACTTTGATGCTTCCTTTCTCTCCTCACATTTGCTCCCTTATGCCTTCTCATCATGCTGTCTGGAACCACTTTTGCCCCACAAAGCACACTCCCTCTCCACCTTCATATTGCTCCTTAAATTCCATTTCTTCCTGCTGGTTTTCCACACCTGACCTCTCCCCTATGTTTCCAGCCCTGCGGAGATCTCTGTCTTTCTCAGCCAACATTTAACATTCCTGGTTCTTCTCCTACATGACAACAGCTGAGTACCTTGGAAACCAAACGTGCTCATTTTACTGGTAACTTGTTCTGCCCCTCTCCCATTTGTTTCATCCACCTGTTGCATTCTGGCATAACCCTACATGTGAGTTTTCCTTTGTTCAGGGACTGTCATCTTCTCAGCCATTTGTACATCATCTAGAGCAATGGGGCCATGATCCTTGACTGGGATCCCTCACCTCTGTTGTCAGATGAGTAATTAATAATAAATTAACTGAGAGGATAGTTCAAACCCCATGCTTGATATGTATAAGATCTTTCCACTGAGGCCACCCACAAAAGAGTAATTTTTAACAGTGATTTTAGTAATGTGGACACTTGAATACTGGGAAAAGGGCTGAGGGCAGCAAACTCATTTCAAATGGGGCACTAAATAGCAATAGTTAATGGTTGGGACCCCTACAAGGTGGCATTTTTGCCATCCTTTCAGAGGACAGAGTCCACCCTAGTTCAATGAGTTTGCAGCAGATATCCTGAACACCAGATAAGTTCCGCTGAAGCTATTAATACTATGTGGAATTGATCTGGAGGGTATTGCACCGACCCAGTGCTAAAGGATGGATTTCTCCCAGAATATGCACGTTAACACTAAGAAATACACCTTGCTAGGGAGTATTCACTTCACTGGCATGGGATTTGACAATGGGGTAGTCTGTTTTTGTGAAAATAGCCCTCTTGAACATGGGAAAAAAATTTCTTTCTTTTAAGGGGAAATTCACCTCTGTGCAAGGCCCTGCACATAATTTCTACGTTAAATACAGGGCCTGAATGGAAATTAACTGGTGCAAATGGCCTGGTGCAGGCCTTCTGTATGGGGTGAATTCCACTCTTGATGTTTCCTTTAAGCTTCTTGTTTGTCTGTGGTTACAGAGTAAGTGATCATAACTGTTTTCTCTTGTCTCCCTGCCCATCCCAGTGTAACCACTATGATCCCAATCCTCCAACTGGGTTTGTATTGGTAGAACCTTCCACTCATACAAAACCCCATTAGGGTGTGTCTGAATGGATACATTTGCAGGATCGGGGTCTTTATATGCAATATGTCTGATATTTCATGTGTCTTCAAGTGATAGGCAGCTACTCCAAATAAACCTCAAATTGCTCGTGCTCCTTTTCTTCTTTTGTGTTAAACTCAGATCTCGGATAAGACGGCTAGAGCAGTTGCTCCACAGCTCTCTCCTGTGTTTTGCACGGTAGCTAACAGCTAATAAATCAGAGTGTAGTGTGTATAAAGTACTGTCTACCTCTTGCTTCCCTCTTTGCCAAGTTGCTTGGGGTGCTACACAAGATAACATTTTTTTCAAACCCAGGCCAAATCCTCAGCTGGCGTAAATCAGCAAAGCTTTTGTGAGTGGAGCTATGCTGATTTACACCAGTTGAGTTTCTGGCCCATGAAATTAGATTAAAAATTACCTTGTACTGTTGACGCAGACAAGAATATTTATTTATTATTACTATATTTACTATTATTTATTATTTGCATTAAAATAGTGCCTAATAATAATAATTAATAATAGTGTCAAGACTGAGGACCCATTGCACTGGACAGGCACAGAATAAGAGTTCCTAAATTTACAGTCTAACTAGACAACTGATGGGAGGAGAAGCAGAAACACTCAAAGGTGAAGTAACTTGGCCAAGGCCAGCAGGTCAGAGCTGGAAACAGAACCAGCTATACATCTACACTACAACAAAAAAAACCTGGCAGCAAGTTTCAGAGCCTGGGTCAACTGACTCGAGCTTGTGGGTCTCATACTACAGGGCTAAAAATAGTGTAAACATTCCCGCTCAGGCTAGAGCCCAGGCCCTGAAACCCAGCAAAGCAGGTGGGTGATAGAGCCTGGGCTCCTGCCCTAGCAGGAATGGCTACACTGCTCTTTTTATTCCTGTAGCACGAGCCTGGCAAGTTCAAGTCTGTTGACCCGGTCTCAGAAACTTGCTGCTGCAGGTCTTTTTCTGTAGTGTAGATCTACCCTAGGTCTACTGACTCTCAAGTCACTGGAGCCTGAGATCCACTGGACCACACAGCCACCCTTATGTGACATCGATTTTTAAAAGGCTTCACAAGCACGAAGAACCTGACCCATGAAATTCAGATCAAGAACTGAATCCAAATGTGGTGAACTTTTTGGATCTGAGTATTTGGTTCAGGTGCATCTCTCCTTTAGGTGTGTTGCATGTAGCTATGATTCTATTTCCTATGCACTGAACTTTTAAATGTAAGGTTGTATGCCTGTGAAAGTGCAGGGCTATAGGGATTTCAAGGTGGAGTGAGAAGTACATTACTTTCTCTCATTCATGGAGAGTTTTATTTGTTCTGTCTTCCTCTAAACTAAAAGTCATCTAAACTAAATGTACATTAGGTGTTCCTTGTATACAGAGATAAAAACAATAGTAGCTGACTCAATCCATCCCTAAGCCCTCCCTACCTAGTTAGGCAGCTCCCATTGTTGTAGTTGATGGAGACTATACATAGATTCGTAGACTTGAAGGCCAAAAGGGACCATTAGACCATTAAGTCTACCGAACTTCATAAGAAAGAATGTTTTTTGGATTGTTCCTGGGTTGTTTGGGTCACTTTGGTTTCTTATATGAAACACAGTTCAGAGAAAGTCTCAGCACTAACCTGCCGTAATGCCAACCAAGGACAGTTGGAGGGAGGAGATGTCAATTTCAATTTGGTATGTTTAGGAAAAAGGTAAAAGCTGGCATTGCACCTTTCATTGCACACATATAGAACACATAAAGCTCTATTAAACACCCCATTTTTCAGAGATGGGCCCAAGATGCACATTTGAATCTAGATTTCAGATGCCCCAAAGTTCATGGCTGTTCGGATCCATTGGTTTCCTTCTGGCCTTTGTAGAAACAGAAGCTGTGAAATTCAGGTCCAGATCAGGATCTGGATTTAGAACAATATGGTGCTTATATCTGGAGTTTTGTTTCTAAGATCCTGTCTACATTAGTGAAACTTGCACAGGTGCAAACTGGAGACATCTACTGATACAAAGTAGGGCTTGCAAGAGTCAGCTAAACTGTGTAAGTCTTGCAATATTTGATGTTTTTCTTAAATCCCCAGCTCCTGGAGTCACGGGATTGCATGAAAATCTCAGCTTTCATTGAAAATAATAACAATTAAAAAGTTATACAGAAAAGCTTGAAAATATGAGTTTTCAAGAAATTAAAAAAGAGATCAAACAAACCCCCAGACAGCAAATAAACCCCTGAAAGAATAATTATTTAAAAAGTCCTCATGATTTTGAAGCCAATTTCATTATTTTTGGGGAGGGCTGAGTTATGATTTTTGTATACCTGGGGTGCACAATACTTCTGACATCAGTGCACATTTGTATGAAAATTTTCCTAGGGCCTATTTGGGTATGTCGACGCAGCATTTTGGAGTGAGCGGGAGAGAGCCTCCCTGCCCCGGAATCTAGGCTTGGCCCAGCAGGGTTCACGCTAGCACTCAAAAAATCGCTGCATACACTGGGCTTCGAAGCCTAAGGAGCTGGGTGGGCTTCAGAGCCCGAGCTCCACCCCAAGCCTGAATATCTTTACAGCTATTTTTAGAGGACTAGCCTGGCCCTGCTAGGCCAAGCCTGTCAACCTGAGCTGGGAGGTTCATTCCAAAATGCTGTGTTAGACATACCCTTTATTTCTGCTTTAGCTCACTGGGCTTCTCCGGTGAGAATCCTTGCAGGGGTGAGCTTGCTATTTCAATTGACCAAGTCTGGCAATGACTAATTCAGTTTCCCATCTGAAGGACTCCACACCCTGGCGTGGGATGCAAACCTCAGCATTACATAAGGAGGAGCTCTGCAGCTGCTTCTTCAAAAGGAGACTGAAAACTTTCCAAGTGGCATCCCCTGCCAGGAATGAACTTACTTACTCCTCCTCCACCCACTGCTGCAAGCCCCATCAATGGGGAACACACACATTAGGAACTTACTAAGAGGGTGCGGTCTCTGGGGGAATCACTGCTCAGCTGGTGCTACCGAACGACTCATTCTTCATCTCGTTGCCAGGCGCTGCAAGTAATAATAAACTCCTACATGCCGATGGCTCTGATGTTATCTCTTGCGGAGCTGTACTAGGTGGGCGCTGCTAGCTCTATGTGCCAGCTCAAGTGAAGTGGCATCATCCCAGTTCCCTGCTGCCTGGCCAAGTAAAAGACATAACCGTCCACTTTGGGGATTACAAAGGGAATGGGTCCATCGGGGGTAGTTTTCTCATCTTGTTATATAATATCTATGACAAAAACAGAGTAGCAGAATGTTAATGTCTCAGACACCTTGTTTTCTACGTCATGCTGATCGTTCGACTGCCTGTGAATTGAGTTCAACTGGCTGATCATTCCTGTTCTCTTTTCTGTTCATTTCTTTTGTAAAATGGCTGCCCGTGCAAGATTTCATCTGCATCCAAACCAGGGCTTCGATCCTGCAAACACTTATACATCTACACAGCTTTTCTCATGTGAGTAATCCTGTTCACTCCAATGGGGCAGCTCATATGAGTAAAGCAGCAAGTGATGCTGCAAGCATGTGCGTGTAGGAGACAGAGCTTTATTAAATGTGCTGGGAGGCCAGTGTTACATACTGAGGGTCCATTGTTTGTCTAGCAGCAGCCAGTCCCACACTTGAATTTCAAACCTTTGGTCCTGGTCAGTCTAAGTCCTTCTTGAAACCTAATCCTCCTTTATCATTTCCATTCAGCATACTGAAGGACTGAGGTGCAGAACTAGGATCTTTCAGCCTGAACTGGAACCAAAACTACACAGGTAGTTGTATTTTTGAAAACAAAGGGCCTAATCCAGAAAATTTTCCTCACTGGAGTAGGCAGATCCCACTCAAATGAAACTATGTATGACTCATCGAAGTAATGCTTGCAGCAGATGGCCCAAATTCCTTACCCCAGTTACTAATAACACCTAAGTCTATGTCTATGCTTGGACTGAGGTATGATTCCTAGCTGGCATAGACATACTCACACTAGCTCTCTTTGGGGTAGCGTGCTAAAAATAGTAGCATTGCTGGGGTAGGACTGGCAGCAGCAAGAGGTGCATGGGCTAGTCATGTCAAGTACAAACCCACCTGAACTGCATGGGTATATACTTGGAGCAACTAGCCACATGGGAGGGAGAAAGGGTACACTTATCGGGGCCCGCTCCAGGCTGAAACCCCATTACTATGAGGAAAATTTTTTTCATGGCTCATGAGATTGTATGTATGGGATGAGGGATTGTGGTATGTGTATGGGAGGAGGCCCATGTTACAAGTTTGTACTGGGCCTGAAAAAATTATGCTTGGGCCCTGCCCATGCTACCCTGGCTACACTATTGTTTTTAGTACACTAGCTCAGTTAGACCTGGGAATCACGCTCTTAGCACTAGGTGTAGACACACCCTTCAATTGTTATTAATACATTATTAAAGCACAAAGAATTTTAACCCTCTGTCATGTTATTACTCCTGACACCATGAATTGTGAGGCCATAAGCAAAGAGCCATGCCTTAAGCAGTATCTAGAGAACATTTTGAACAAAAAAATCCCTTTTTTTTTAATTCTCCCTACAACACATCCTGGTCCTGTCTGGTAACTGTGGAGGACCAGGAATTCTATAACCACACCACAATCTCTAACTTGCTTTCCCCTGTCATTGACGTTTCTTACTTCTCAGGCACTGGAAATGAGATGGCTGCTTAAACTCTCTGCGGAAGCTTCCTCAGCTGGTGAAGAACAGTATGGTTCCATTGATGTCAGAAGAGCTCTGCCAGTTTGGAGCAGCTGGCTCTCTGTTTCTAGTCGAGACGGGGTTCCAACAGTACAGGGAAATATTTAAATTTCACCTTTCTCCTCCCTCTCCTCCAGGAAAAAAACCTCCCCAATTTCATCTGACTGCTTTTTAGATTATGAAAACATTTCTATACATATTCTGGCTGCTCTAATGTAAGCTGCGGACCCAACCAGTGTCCAGAGAATTCCAGCATGGAGGAAAGGGAAAGGCAGTACAAACGTGGCTTAAGAACAACATCCCCCACTACACCACATCCTCCATGGACTTGCACTAAGTGCTTCTCCACTGGACCTCAAGCCACACACCGTTTTTTCTCACGTATTTTATTAATCTGTCTGAAGTCTGTTAAAAATGAGGCTTCTGGTTTTTGGGGTCATCCCCTTCATTCTTCTTGAAATCAGTGTGTATTTTCTAATACCAGTAGAGACTGAGCAAGTTCACTTGGAACCTGCACAACTTCCTCCTGACCGGTATATTTTCCTTGAGCCAATTTATTTTTTTATTTTAAATAATACTTATTAGCTGCAACCAAGATATTTTATACTCAGCCCAACATGTGTTTGCCAATGCTAATGTCATTCCTCAGAACAGTTCATTTTTCCAAAACAAATACCAGCCACAGTGGTGTATTTAACTAAAACTTATCTATTTTAACCCATACCATTTCCAATGAGGCTTCATCCAAACCCCACTGAAATAATTGAGGATCTTTCCAGTGATTTTAATTGGCTTTGAATCAGCCCCATGCTTCTGAATCAATTAACATATACTGCTGCCAACAGGTTAGTCTATGTTATTTAAGACTGTCCAAAAGAAGCACATCCGTCCAGACTAATGCTCAGTCCACCACATCCAGAACTTGGTGATAGCAACTGGTTTTGTTTTCCTCTTCACGCAGCATAAAATTTTACTTTTCTGTTTATTTTTCATCTTCAAGCCCACGCCTTAATCAAACACAAACTTTCTGTAATTTCCAGTGTTGTGGTTAAAGTGATGTAGCAGAGATAACAATGCTTTAGATTAGGAACAGGAAATGTTTGTTAGGTTCATAACTAGATGGGATTTGAAATAAACTTCTTATATAATCTGGTCCAAGACTAATGAACTCAATAGGGGTCCTTCCACTGATTTCAAAAGGCCTGGAATCAAGGCCTTACTGCCCTATGGAAAAATAAATAAGGGATAAAGTTCATTTCAGCAAGAAAAGAATCCTTATGAGGTGCTCCATAGTCTAATGGAAGAGTACCCATACAACTCTTGTCCGTTTTCAAATTTGATTATAGGTCTGATTTTTTCCCTTCTTCAAACATCATAATTTTAAGATCTGATATCATAGGACTTTCCAGAGTTAGGAGCGGATGGGAAAACTCCCTGTTCCATGGTATAAAACTCCCATTACAAGCTATGATGGGTTAAGAGGGACCAAAACTTAAACCTATCACTGATGAATAACTGTAATTTTAGAGGGAAATTCAATATTTGGGGGGAAAGAAGGAAACATTTATCTGGAAAGTTGTTTAAAAAAATAGGCAGCTCTTTGAAGCTATTTAGAAATTTCAAATATTAGAATATACTCTTGGGGAGGTGTATGATAAATGAAGCTTACCACAAGGCTTTGTGTTTTACCATATGGCCATCACCACCACAGACTCAGCACATCTACTTGTATAGATTAGTCACTTAGAGCCTGCAACCTTTGCTCACTCGAGAAGTTCTTCCATAGGTCCTGCCATTTACTTCATTGACATCTTATGCTGCAAACTCTATCAGATGCAGTGCTTCCTACAACGAGGTTCCACTGACTTTTGAGGGAATACTCACTGTAACAAGCAATGTGGTTTTTTAGTCAATTTTGCAGGATTGGATCATTAAATTATACATTCCTGAGGGTATGATATGAGGCGGTTGGGGGACAGCAGGAGCTTAATGAAATCTTCTAATGCTGAGATACCCTGGATACATTTTTTTTAAATAAAAGAAATGCTCATTATCACCTCACTATGTCAACATTTTGACACGTTCAATGTAAATAGTTTTGGGTTTTTTTTCCATTCTTATTTGCTGACGCATCTTCACCATACTGACTATCATAACTACAGAGCAAAGCGAATATCCATGATTACTTTGTGTGTGATGAATGCAGAAGCCATGAGGTCTTGCAGAAGTTAGTCAGCTTTGATGCCATGGTGATTTGTCACTAGTAATGCTCATGGGACATGGCTGTGGTGGGAATGTGTGTTCTGCAAGAAATCTTCCTGTCTGAACTCATGTAACATACCTATCCAACATGGTGCCTCATGAGCTTTGCCAAAGGAGTTCAACAACATCCCCTAAATGTTCCAGGCTCAGGCCCACATTCCCTCTTACCCAGATAAAACTTCCACTGACTTTAATGGGAGTATTGCCTGACCCAGGACCACAGTTCAGGCCCTTCATATTCTTAGGGGTATATACACATAGCTTCACGTTGTGCTTCAATAAATGAAATCCACTCAAACTGTATAATTAGACAGCCTACAGGCTGGTGTAATCTTCAAGCCTGGTTTCCTCTTATGTTTGACAATTCACTACAAACAATAGTGTAATCAGTAATTTAAGCAGATGCTTAGGAAAGCACCGGGGACTCTCTAGGAAGATTTTACCATTCTGTAACTCATCTCTTCCAGAATTATGTGTACCTACCCTTACAAAGTCAATAGTCTCCTAATTTTCTTTAAAACGGATTGCAGAATTTGGTGAAATGGACCATAGGGTGATATGCAGAAGAAAAGTCCAGTTGCCTTGGGAAACAGATAAACAAAAACGCAGAAACCTGATTGGAGCAAATGAAAAGATTTTAATAGAAATCCAGTAAAGATAAGTCTTTTTAATTCAGAGACATAGATTTTGCTGTCTGAAGTCATGATTTTTTAATTTTTTTTGCACACAAGAACCCAAATCTGGAAACAGTTACCATAACAAATAGGATGCATCTGTATGTATATGAATGTGACACAAACAACCAAAATTAGATTAGAAAGTTTAATTTCAGTTAAAATATCAAAGGATGTTGTCAAATAAAATGGACCGGCCAGCTCCTCAACTTTTACTGGCAGTGCACAGAGTCATGCCAGCTGAGAATCTGGCCCAGTGTAAGTTTGTTAAAATTCCAGACCTTCTCTTATTAGTAATCCCTTAGAGAATCGAAACTGAATGGGTTATTTAAAAAACAAATTCACTTTTTTACCATGGATGTTGTTTCTTTACTTTTTAACAAATAGACTTGGATAGTGAACGTAGACTGGACAGTTTCACTCTCCAGTCTGTTTCATTTGCTGGTTCTCTTAGGCTAGCCCAATGCTCATGCATTTGGATTCACAGCACTGAGGAGGGAATGTTTAAATTGTTCTTAAAATATTTCCATTGCAATATTTTTTTTAGAAATGCTTCATTTAAGCACTTAGGGCCAAATCCTCAACTAGAGTAAACTGGTGTAGCTCTGTTGAGGTCAATGGAGCTAGGCTGATTCACATCAGTTAAGGATCTGGCCCTTACACTGTCATTGGGCCAAATACCAAGTGGTATTAAGCATCTGCAACTCTCATTGAAGGCTCATCAAATTTTGTAACTCTTCTCCCCACTCTGCCCCCCAAGCAATATTTTGTTTAACACAGTCTAAATCTGGGGCAAAAAGTACTTTGCCCAATCCCTTTAATATTGCCTTCTGTTGATTTTAATATAATGCACCAGAAAACCCCTAGAGATCATTTCTATACATAGGTGTAACTTCAATTTAAGTCCACATGAGTTGCATACACATCTTTAAGGGCGGACTTTGGCCCTGTGTCAGAACATCATGGCTATTTTTCAGGTAGGATTTGCAGCACACTGCAGGGCGTCATCAATTACATGACCAGGAAGGAAGGGATGGAAATGTCAAGTCTCTTTTCCCCACCGTGAGCCAAATTCTGTCCTCAAACCTGGGCAAAACTACCTGTGAAATCTATGGGAGCAATATGAGTGCATGCCAGGCAAAACTGGATCCCAAACTGACAGGCTTCTTTTTAAGGGAGAACCCACTACTGTTCCCATTCTAGCTGTATCCACCAGGAGCAACTGGGTATGAAGAAAATACCCAGTATAGATTTATTTTAGGTACAGTTTTGGCAAAAGGAGAAATCCTGTGTTGATTATCCCCATTCTATTAACTTTGGAACATTTCAAGAGCGGATTCTCTTTGCACAACTGAGTGAAGCTCAGTTAAAAACAAGCTAGCTAAAATATTCCATTTCCAATATAACCAGGCCTCTCAATGCTGCTGAGCTCTGGCTTAATCTGTGTCATTCTCCATATATCCAGTAACTTGAGATCAGCCCAGTGCTTGTCATTCATAATATATCAGACTTACTGAAGGAGATGTGTGTATTCAAGTCACCTTCTGTAGATTATTCCCCCAGCTCACTCTCTGTTCCTATTTGTCTGCAAATTAGCAACCCTACCTTCTAACATTTATGCAATGTGCTAACCTGGAGACATTGGCAGGAATATAGGAGTGCAAATGAGCATTAACTCCTGTCAACTGAGAATTCCGTTTTTGAAGTAGATACTAATTTGTGAGTTTTGATGTATCTCAGCTCATACTCTATCTGCAGTCAGTCACTTTGAGCACACTTTAATAGCTGTTCTCAAATGTAGACAGCTTCACGGAATATGGAAGCATTATGTTAACAAATGAAATATGCATTACACACATCTCCTTAAAAAAAAACCAACCTGAAATACATTTAAATGCATTTCTTAACTGTTTCTTCAGACAAAGGCATTAAAAATTACACATACCAAAAAAACCCCAACCAGTACAAACTTTTGTTTTTGTTTATATTTGTATAGACCCAACTTTCAAATTAAATATGTGACTTGTACAACTGGATAAACATTAGTGATCACTGGGAATTGCAGGGAAAAAATAAAAATTACTAAGGTAATAACTATATAGACTTGACACAAGAAAGCTTCAAAATTAATAATTCCAGATTGCTTGCTATAGGTGCTATAGTTAAGGCAAGCATGTTTTTGTAACAGACATAGTTTTGTAAAAATTACCTCAGCAAAAGCTAGCTAAATATACAATTCAAGCCTGATATAACCTGTCAGAGATCTTTGATTGACAGGAAAAACTTGGAGTTCTCTCATGATTTATGGTACAGGAAGTTGCAGGACCAGATTCTTGAGTTCATCAGAGCTATGCTGATTTACCCTAGCTGATAATCTGGTCCACACATCAGATTTCTCTCTATATATAGTATAAATATTATAGGATGTCACAACATACATACTGGTAATAGTGTTCTGTCTCCTTAAGGAGGTTTTTAAACTTCACGCTTAAATAGCACTTTACTGTTGTTCCTCAGCATCTCCCTTGTATACCCCCCCTACCCACACCCTTTACTAATATCTAAAAACATTTTCCAGACATAAGCATGTGTGGGTGTGTGGAGGGAGAGTATGAAAATTTCAAGGGGACCTGACATCCCAGGCTTAAATATAGAGTATGCATAATGGCTTCTAACACACAAACATAATGGTTTCTGATTTTAGAAGCACCAAGAAAACATAATGCAATTTAGCAGACACAGTAGGTGAAAAAGTTAGTCCTAGTAGTTAACTACAGTTTCCAGAGCTCTTGTGTAGCTATATGTTTTAGGCAAAGCTCCAAGAAGCTGCCCATACAGAGCTAGATGGAGCTGGCAAGGCGCAGATGGTGATCACGTGAAGGCACAGTCTAAAAGAGAGGGCTTGCTCACAATGTCTGTATGTTTCAGCTGCTGTGTTCCTTATCTGTCACGCAGAGCCAAATCGCAGCAGTTCCCCTTCTTCCAAAGTCTTGTTTCATTTAGTACTAGTGGAGGAGGATTGTGGAAATCTCAGTGTTTTATGGCTTGTAAGAAACAGTCACTGCCTTGGCTCATTGTCAGGTTTAGAATGTGACATTTTGCTAAGTATTATGTTGTGTATCTCAGTTCCTTTTTTGTTGCCATTATTATAACTTCAATATTTGCATAACACAACATCAAAATACCTCAAACCCAAAGCAAAGCTGGTGCTCTTTTATGTGTTATGCATGCAACACCACTGCTTTCGTGTGTTCCAGGGACTGCTTGCATGACTAAGAGATTAAAGAACCAGGCCCCGGCCTTACGGAAAAGTCCTACAGAATTTAATAGAGAATGAAGATCTGAAGTCAGGCAATAAAATGCAATGGAGAATTATATTGCACTGATATAGTTCTATAAGATGGCCTGAAACAGTCAATAGAAAGGATCTCATTCTCCATGAAATTCTCATTTACATTAAGGCCCTGTTAGCAGTGTAAAGGGGTCATATAGTGAGTGAAAACATAAGTTATGCTCACTCTAGGGCCCCTTTATACTGCCAGAACATTGTAAAGTGGCAATAGTGTAAATGAGAATCAGGTCTAGGTTTTGAGAGTAGACTATATCAACCCTTCTCAATTTCTCTACAACCATATTGGTTTAATCACTGTCCAGATCTATTGGACTTTTCCAGAGGATTCATTGCTAGGATTGAATTTTTTTTTCTTCACATCACTTTAATAGTTTGCAACTGCTTTCGGTCCCAATCCTCCTCCCATTGAAGTCCCTGTGAATTTTTACTTTCTATTCGCTTTCACTGGAGCACTTTCTGAAGACTCTGATGGAGCAAAACTAAAAAAGTTATTTATCTAAAGTTCTCCGGATTTCATATCTGGAACAAAATGCATATTGTAAAACCACAGCCAGGAGAAAGTTGGTTCAAAATAGCTCCAGTGGCTGTTTCCTGATATGACCTCTTTGTTTTGGATGCATGATCCTGACATACATATAGAGAGGAAACATAGAAGTTAGCCTTTGCTAGTTCAAAATGCCCATTAAGCAGGAAATATTTTAATAATATACATGATCAATATTACTTTTTTCCCTTTCAGAGCAAAGGGTTAAGCTGCAATGCATGGTTTAGTATACTGAATTCTACTATGTAGTTTAAAATATAGGTGGGCTGCTATTAGAATACATAGATTTCTAGGTAACAGTCATTTTTTTTCAATACATTCACTGTATTTTCTATTGCCAGCCTCAGAACTTTCATCACAAATGTGTGTTATCCCACATCATTATGACGGATTCAGCACTGCTGAAGGGTGCCAGCCTATTTCAATTGTTGGATTGGTAGGTGGAGCCCTCCATGCAACACAAGGCCCATCTGTTCACATGAGGGAGGGGCACAGGACGCAGGACATAACCGATTACAGGAGACAAAGAATGAAAAACAAGGAATTGGGATGAAGGTCAAAGGAGTAAAACGAAAATATGGAGAGTGAACATTTAGCCAAAGTGGAAATATGGGACAGGCAGCAGCAGATCAAACTTCCTCATCATGCCCTGCCACTCAGCCTCATGAGTGAAGTGGGAAGGCCGGTCAGTTTCTAGGTCTTTGGCCTTTTCACTGATACTGCTAGAGATATTGAAGGATGCTGGCTTTAGTGGTGGCAGCCCTCACTCTGAAATATCCCCTTTAAAATCGCTTAACAAAACACTTTTCACCAAACTAAAATAATTCAGTTATTCTCATCAGCAAATAAAATTCCCTGGATGTTGGGAAGACACCAGTTGGCGGGATAATGGCATTGTTCAAACAATGGTATTAAAATGCTTGTATTGCCTACCAAATATTGTAGGTAACATTTTCCAAAGTGCCCAAATGAACAAAACTGAGACTACCGAGTGTCTAAGTCACTTGTGAAAACGGGACTTCTCAGGCCTGGTCTACATTTACCTGGCGATTCGGCGGCAGTCGATGGGAGTTATGCAAGCTACGCAGAGTAGCTTGCATAACTCCTGTTGACTGCTGTGCTTCCCTTCTGCATGGTGTTTTCACTGCACTACCCGACAGGAACCGTGTTCCCGTTGACACAGCACTATACCACTAGAGGGGGTGGTTTTACAGTGTCGACTTCTGGATCGATTGAGCAGGTCTTCACTGACTGCTGAATTGATCCAGAAAGGTCGATCTGACAGCAGCGACGTTGCCTGCCATCAGTTTAGACAAACCCTTAGACACTTTTGAAAATGTTACCCCTCGGCTGGAATGGAGCATCCCTGAGAAGATGCTGTCAGGATTGCTGCGGGGCACCATCCACTCTGGTTCCCCCATTTTGGGGGGTGAACCCTGCACTCTTTTCTATCTATGAACTGTGCTCAAAAGATGGAAAGGTTACTTCCCCATACATGTCTCATTTGTGAAGCTAAATATTCCATGGGTTCACATGCAATGGCTATTCAGATGTAATGATCAAGGAACTCCCATTGAAATCAATAAGATTCTTTCCACTGACATCAAGAAGGGATGGATCAGTCCCTAAAATGGGGTGGTAGGGAATGATGGTGGACTCTGAATCAACCCTTTCTACTGAATTTCACTGTAAGTGGCTTCTTTCCAAGGTCATCATTGCCTCAGCTTCATTTGAAGACCATTTTGGAGTCAGATTTGCTGCTTGGATAGTATTAACTGTACAGGTAAATTACTGCAGTTGCGAAACTGTACCCACAATCACTTATGCCTGCAGTTTTGTGGACACAAAAAGGGAGACCAGCTTGAGGCTGGTCTTGAAAATTACACTTTTGGGGATAACCTTTTTCATAAGTGGTTAAGGCCCAGATGCCCAAAGATATTTAGGCACCTAATTCCCATTAACTTCAATGAGAGCTAGGTGCCAAAATACCTTTGCAGGTCTCAGCCTACATGACTTAGGAGCTTTAGTCACATTTTCAAAAGTGACATAGGCACCTAGGAGCTTAAGTCTCATTGCAAGCTTCTAAGTGTCTAATTCACTTTTGAAATTGGGACTGAAACACATAAATCTGTATGAAAAGTTCCAGAGGGGTAGCCATATTAGTCTGTATACAGCAAAAACAATGAGAGGCCTGTAGCACTTTAAAGACTAACAAATTTAATTTCTGCAGGCATAAGCTTTCATGGGCTGTAACCCACTTCATCAGATGTAAGGAATAGAAATCAGATAGCAGGTATATATATTTACACATATCCGAGGCTAAGGAACAACAATGGGGAAGTCATGTAGGCACTTTTGAAAATGCTACCTCTTATGTTTATTTCCTTTAACCCTGCACAAGTTATAGTCCCTTCCCTTCCTAAAGAAGCTGTTGTACAGTTTTGCTGGCATATGATGACTGTTTTATCCCACCCAAATAGTGGAGTCACTTCAGTGGAGGGTGAGGGATTCCTAGATACATAGGACTGGATTCTCCACTGCCTTCTCCCTTGCCCTTCGTGCAGCTGTGCAAATGAATGTGTGCAAAGTACTACAAAATCAGAAATCTTCATTCACTCACACAAGTTTTATATCTGCTTTGCAGAGGTGCAAGTGACTATACAAGGGGGAAATCAGTAAAGAATCAGACCCATAAACTGTAAAGCACTTTTGGATCCTCATCTTCAGGATACAAACCACTATTTAAATGCAATTTGTGATGAATGATTATCTTCAACACCACTCATTAGGAAATCATTATGCTCTTGTACTCATTAGAATAGATTATGTTCTTTGGACTCTGGCAATATCTACACAGGGGCCCCCTTTTTATTTATGCAGTGATAGAGCTTTCAGGGTTGTTGGCCCAAATCCATCCCTGGTGCAATTCTGTCATCTTCCGAAGAAGTACTCGAAGAAGGAATTTGACCTGTTGCACTTTGAGGAAACAAAACTGGAGTAATTGGGTAAACACCCTTTTTGTATACACTGCTTGTACAATCATGCATGATGCATGATTTCCAAAAGCGACTAGCTAGTTGGGAGCTTCAGTTTTAGGTGTCCAACTTGAGAGACCTTAAATTGATCTTATTTTCAGAAAATGCTGAGCACCACTCTCTGAAAATCAGGTCCTGTTAAGGGATCTCATTAGGTCCTCTTGAAAACCTGGACTATAGTTTATACTGTTACCAGCCATAGAGTCTCATTTGTTGCTGGTCTTAGCTTGCATTTGAAAGGGTCTCAACTTCCTTTGTTGCTCACAGATATACAGTAAATCCCATTAATGCTAATGGGGGTATCCAAGAGACAGTAGACTCCCTAAGCATGACTGGCATAATTTCAGTTAAAACAGTCTGGATCAGATCATCAGCAGGTGTAAATCAGCATAGCTCCACTGAAGTCAATGGAACAAACAAATTGACACCAACCAAGGATCCAGCCCATAGTCTGTTACCATATATAGCTCTGCAGAGGAGTCTCAATAATTATAAAAACTGCTTTTGTCTATGCCTATTAAAGGTGCTCTTTGGAGAATATTTGTACACCTGCATCTTTAGGATTATTGTGATCAATTTAGCAATTCCCACAAGGACCCTTGGCAGTAGTAGCCATAAAAAATTGCTCTAAAAATGACTGAAAAATACAAATATATTCATTAAAAATGTGTGAATTGTCTTCTTTGTCAAAAATCTTATTAACACTCATCTATTTGTGATGTGTATGGTGGTAAGAGCCTGACATTTTGTATTCACTCTCTACAAAACAAAACAAAACAAAACAAAAAGCAAACCAAAAAACAAAAACAAAAACAAAAAAGCCCTATACTTTCTGTTGCTGGATTTCAATACCAGTTAATGAGTGTAACCGAACACCCACATAAAAGACCTGGTATCTGTGTTTCCACATCACAAAGCATGCCAACAAACACACAATGGCTACGATCAGATTAAGAACCATCTGCAGTAGCAGATACAGATTGAAAGTGCCAGTGACACTGCTACAGTCAGATACATCCTGGTAAACGAAGGTCCTACTGAGGGGATCTGAAGTGTCCAGTTTGCACTGGCAAGAGTTGAGGACAGCATCACAGGTAAACTGTGTAATCTGTGAATAACGATGTGCAACAAAAGCCACTGCCAGAACACAGCTAATCAGACTCAGGGCGCTCAGTAGAAAGTACACCAGCTGAAATAAAGCAAAAAAGAAAAACAATCTTTTCCAGCTCCATTGAGAACGGGGCATATATAACCAACACATGCACATACATTTTTCTAGTGAAAGCCTATGTCTGAGGTACATTTTAACGATTTCATCCTCATGAGTTGCAGTAAACAAGTAATTCTGGGTTCTGTGGGTGCTAAAAGCAGTTGCAAATATATCAGCCCTCCAAAGACATATTTCATTTATTTTCATACGAGTGTTGGCATATAATTTTCAGAACAGACCTGTTAAAAATAACATCAAGAAGTCTTAACTTTTTAGGAAGCTGCATGCTTAATGGAGCAGGGTGCCCTTTTCTGGTATCGTTTATGCTGCTTTGACTAGAATTGCAATAGTCACATATTCAGGTGTGGCTCTATTGAAGTCAAGAGAGCCACAGCGATTTACACTAGCGGAGGCGCTAGCTTCAAATATTTAATGACAAGATCTGGTGCTTACAAAAGTGCTGTCATTATGCTGCTAACATAAAGGGGCTCTTAATATTACAGGAACAACTTTGTGCATGCATTTATTCATGGCTATGTTTTGCACACACACAACTCAGACTCATGCATGCAGATTGGACAGCTAGGTGTCTAATAACCTGAGTTTGAACTGCAAGTGCACTTTGCTTGAACTCATCTGAGGTTCCACGTGGAAAATAATGATCATTACAAAACAGGCACATAAACTTATAGGAGTAAATTTATGCCTCCGGCAGAGGCTCCCTTAGAAATCTGTCCCAAGAAGGTGATGGAGAAGAAGATTTCAAAGGCACAAGAGACAGTTAAGTTCCCATTACTCCCTAAGGCTGCCACTTGCATGGAATAAAAAGGATAGAGTTCTTTTTTAGTCCCAGAAGAAACTGTAATTATTTGGAGCCTGGTCCTGCAATCTGCTCCATGTGGATGGATCATTCAGAGCCTCAGTCACTTCAGGTTGCAGGAGTGACACTTTGGTTATTATATGGTGTGGAATTTCCTGACATTTGAGTTCTGGATCTGGCAATTTTTGTATTGCACTCACACTACCTTTTGTGAATATATATTAAAATATAACTCTGTGCATAATCCCAGTATCATTCCTGGTTCTGCTGAGCAGTATGGAGACATTTATTTCTCTTGGCTTCTTACTTATCTGTCAGCAACATGGCATAGTTGGAAATTTGTTATTTTAAATAAAGAAGCTTCTTCTTTTTTTTCTTTTTGTAAACCTCTGCACCATGAGCAAACTATCAATATAAACACATTTTTAATGTCCTTGAAGCTCCAGGTATGTATGTTTTGATAAAATCCATAGTCTGGGTATATTAATCTAAGATTTACAGTGTGAATCAATCTTTCCATACACATGTCAGTTTGGAAAAAAAAATAGTAGGGCTTATAGGAGATTTCAAAGCAGTATATTCCTTCTGTCCCCAAAAATAACTGAATTCAAGATATCTAGATCTTCATTTAGAAGCCATGGCTTCTATTAAGTTTAATGACTTTCCCTGAAGCCTTAATCTGAGGGCAACTTCTAAATGAAGGTGGCTTTTATTAAATTTAATTACATTCCCCCTGCAGCTTTCATGGTAAAGGTGAAGTTACAAAACAAGGGCAGCTTCTATTAAAAACTGCATGGTAAAGGGGCAGCTACTAATTAAGTGCAACCTCTAAACAAAGATATATGGTAATTTATGAACGTGGCAATATTTTAAAAGATGATGCAAACATTTTTAAAGGGAAAAACATGCTTGCAACAGATAAATGCAGTAATGCTGATGTTCATGAGGGGACCAATTTTGCTGTTATCCTAGTGTAAATCTCTGGTAGCCCAATGAACTGAATGCAATGGAGAGTAGAATATGACCTCATTACATGAATTTTTAAGCCTGTATGTACCATGGGTCTACTTCTACATTGATTTGCACTACATGCAGATACCAACATGTATGGAAAATAAGTGTAAAATGGCATTAACTCAATCAATAATCTAGACAGTACATCTTGTATGGTCACATATGTTTGCATCTGAGGTTTCCTTTCAAATGCAAAAGTATCCAGGCAGCCCTTGCAGCAATCAGCTGAGATGTGCAGGAACACACAGAGTCATATGGGGGCATAAGGCAATTTACAGATAGCTATTATCCTCACGTGGTGTTTGCAGAGGAATTTCCTTTGCAAACAGATGAAAATAAACACATTTCTAAATATCAAAGGTGATTCAAAAGAAAATGCTGCCTGGGAAGGAGCACAAGGCAGTGAGTGCAGAAATCCCATCAGCAGACTAATCGCATGACAGACCCAGAGGCAACTCCAAAATTGCAAGTACAACTGCTTAGGGAGTTCTGCCAAGGAGCCAAAATTTGTCCCTGGAAGAACGTTTTTCACAGTTTAAGATATAAAGGCCTTGTGATTGCTATCTAAATAGAAGGAGAAAGGGAGGAATGGGGGAAATGACATATGATGATTAGGTACAGTGAATGGCAGGTCACACACATCCTCCTTTGGGTTCATCATGTAGGAAAAGAAAAGGGTTTAAAATATTTACTGGTAAGAAAATTACATTGTTGTTACATGCCAAGTTAAAAAAAACCCAAACAAACAACTCAGCTAAGATGCATTGTGTCCTGCATGGGAAAATTGTGTACCGTTAAGGATCAAACCAATTGAGTTCCATAGAAATTACTCTAAAAACCAGTAGAATTTAATTGAGAAACCTTTTTACTAGTTAGATTCTTTTTACGAGCTTGGATTCTGAGCCTGTGAAGAGGAGCTAGGGGATGTAAGAACCCTCTTTATACCAGTGCAGGTGGGTCAGGAATGGATGTAGCTCTGCCTCCACCCTCAAGCCGTCATACTCCATGAGCTGGCCAGCCCAATCCTAAATGGTTTCAAACCATCCTACAGAAATCTGTAATCAGGTCTGTTCAAGTCTATTGAGTGGCCCAGAAATTATACAGAAAACTTTCATTTTCCCTTAAGTTTTACAGATCTTTTCAAGAAGGGGTGAATCATCCATTTTTAACCCATTGAAGGAGTGAGGAGGGCAGAAATCCTATCCTTGAATTCTTCTCTGCCTGTCTGAAGAGAAAAACATGAGCTATTGGATTCTCTGAAGTGTGGAGATCTCCATCCGTTTGACAGAGGCACAAGCTATGTTAATATCTATGAGAGTCAATAAAGTGGATTTTTGGGCCCTCTGAACCTGATTCTAGCATCTCCCCTATTAACAGGATCTCAGACTCCAGGTAAGTCTTGTGAGTTACAAAACAAATCAACTGTTAAGAGGGATCAAAACATGGAGGACCATTATGAAGTGATGGAGGGCAAAACTAGTTGTGTCTCCTGCACTGAGTTGGTGATGCTTGCAGTTCAGTGGGTTCTCTCTTCAGATTTTCTAACACTACCTGTGCCTCCTCCCAAATTAGCTTTGGGCTAAGCAAGAGAGCATGAGGCAGCATTTCCATTGTACATCAGCAAGTTTCCACCAGGAGCCTTTTGCTAGAACTGTGCTTTGCAGGGACCACAGTGAGGAGGTCACCATGACTTAGTGTGGCAGCCAATATTGTAGAACTGCTTCAGTCCTTCTTGTATATAGAGATGGGCCTGAACCAAATGTCTGTCTGAACACACCTCAGCTTTTCCTGAACATCAATCGAAGTGAATGCCTACAGCTCCAGCCTTTCTGTAGTGGGCACAACCAAGGAGACAATAAACCTGTATCTGGATCAAGGTCTGAACTTCACAGCTTCAACCCTGCTCTTGAACACTTAATTACGGCATATTGTTGTTCAGAAGTGGCCCTTAATTGGTAGCCAGAACTTCGGAGCTGAAGGGGGCTCTTGGCGGTTCAAATGTGCCCCATGTGAGCAAAGTCAGCACTGGGGCCTCCAGGAGAAAAAGCTCAGCTTTTACTTTGTTAAATAAGTAAGTGTCTAGCCCTTTCCCATGCAAAGACACCACTTCACTATTTCCAGGCTATGAGCAGATGTAGGGTTTCAATAGGATTGAAAGGAATAAGCAGCTGACTCCACCTTGGCAGTCAGAGGCTGATGGAGACCTAGGAATCCTGTCTCTCTCTTGTTTCCCATCCCTCCATGTTATGGAAAACAAGCAAGCTAACTGTGGGGTCTACCTCCAAGATCATTTTGTTGACCTTTCCAGAAACTCTGAGGCCAGTCCTGACTGTTGTGGTGTGATAATGGTGCACAAGATTTAGGCTGGAGGGTCGGAAGTGGTGAGAAGTGGTGATGCAAGTCTGCCCAGAATTGCTATGCCCAGCTCTGCTTGCTCAAATTCTCCACCCTCCAAGGTGGGGATTGAGCTGGCTGCTGCTGCTCGGTCAGGCAGCTGCTGTGTGACAGTGCACCTGCTAGTGCCATGGCCATGGCAGCTGCTGCAAAGGGAACTGCTCTCCTCGTCAGCAACCCTAGTAGTATGTGAGGGACACACAAACACAGAGAAAGAGAGGAGGTGAGATAGGACTATTCCAGTAGTGAGTGGGAGTTCAGCATCTGCTGCAGAGAGTCTTTCTCCCTGCTGGTCCCTGAATTTGAAGAACCAATACTGGAAGGGAGTTTAGAGTCCTGTTCCTCTCAGACCCAACCCTCCACTGCCACATCGGAGAACTGGTCACTCACCTATCTCACAGAGCAAACAGAGTCAGTGGAGACTCTCACACTTCAAAAGGAACTCCTTATCTGACCAAGCACCTTGTGGGCAGACGCTGCAGAACATCTGCCTGCCGCCTCAGTTGATGTTGTGGAGAATCACTAGTAAGGAAGAGAGCCACTTAGAGTAGCCACCACAGAGCACTGGGGAAACCGGTGGGAGGAGAACATTGAGGGTGTGAGTGTTGACTGAGGTAAAGAGAATGGAATTTGATGGATGTGTGTGTGTAGGTATAGCAGGGAATATTAAATTGTTGAGGGGAGGTGGGGGAAGGAGAGTATTTTATATAGGGAATTATATATATATATATATAATGTCAGCCGAGCCAGAACATTTTTGAGGAAGACCTTTGCTTCATTTGGTAGCTCATCACTGGTGACCATCCTCATATCATGTGGGAGCACTTTAAACATGCTTTTTGGCTCTGGAGGTATGGATAGTTCAAGCCATATTCACCATTTTATGTGTAGGGAACAGCACTGGACTTGGTAATATCTCTAAAACTGGAATGTACTTTTTAAGTGCACCTACTGTAACAGCCCAAACTTCACCAAGTACTGTTCCTGTGCAAGTCACAAGGGATGATAGTGATTCAATTCAATAGATGCCCTCCTTATCTGGATGTCAAGCTCTAGTTAATGCTGCAGGGTAAGCAATAAAAGGCTTGATCTGGCAATCCTTACTTATACAAGTATTCCATTGGCTTAAGAGAGATTGAACCTTTACTTGCATGAGTAAAGGTTGCAGGAATGGGTCCTAAATGTAATTGTTCTTTCCCACCCACTCCCGTTTTCCTTTGTAAACATAGAGGAAGATTTTCAAAGGCACAAAGGGCATTTAGGTACCTAATTTTCAGTGGAAATTGGGTGTCTAACTCCCGTGTCTTTGTAAATCTTCTCCTTGAATTTTATTCATTTTTTTTCCATGTAACTCTTTCACTTGTTATTATATTGATGTTGAATAATAAGAGCCTTAGAAAGAAAAGTAATCTGGAGAAATGATGCTACAAGATTCCCACTGGAAAAAGAAATGTTGGTGTTTCTCAGAGTGAAATTCATCCCCATGCAGAGGGTCAACGCAAGGCCAATGAACTCCATAAATGCCAGGTAAGTACTGTTTTGAGAACTTAAATGGGACATCAGTGATGCATAGTCCTTGTGCTGTTTCTATGCACAGGAGTGTTTTCCTCTTTGGAACACTGACTACATGTCTGTGATACCTGACACAATATGAAGCAAGACTACATAGTTTAGATGGTTTTCCTATATACCTTTGGGATGTGGGTGAGCAAGCAGGCATCTTCCCCAAGCCTTTTAACTTGTGCATGTACCGCAGTCAGCATCTAATTTTATGGTAAGGGGGAAACTCCACAAGAGACGGGACTTGAACTCAATCATAAAATGCCAGAAATAGATACAGTAAAGCCCTATTTATCTGAACTCCTTTAATGTGAAATTGCTTCTTATCCTGATATTTGTGATGTCTCCCCTACCCAATAATCCCCTCATTTTCCGAACACTTGATTCTCTGTTTATCCAAATGTCCTTGACATTCCCAAAAATGTTGCAGATAAAATGGACTCTGACTTTAGTTTCAGATATTTATCATCACGTGTCTTGACCTAGAATTCCTCTTTTATTCAGACTGAAGATAGATATGTATGCAGGATATAGTATAAATCCTACTAAGCATTTGTTTGATTGCTGGTATTTTCCAGACTGTCAATCTAAGGGTTACATTTTTGCAAATTTCAAGCGCAATCTGGCTTTCTTTTATATGAGAAATTACACAGTACAGCAGCTTCTGATTATATATATGGGAAGATAAAAAAAATAAATGACACTGTACCTTTATGGCAAACTGGAAACATGTCTTCTCCTCAGGCTGATATGAAACACAAAGCATAACCATTCCCACTAAGGCCACCACACAGACCTGCAAAGGAGGAGATTTAAAGGGACAATGTCGAGATAAAAATCTTATATTTCCAAACAAAAATGTCCTACCTGTGTTACCAGCACCTTACATTTTTAAGCATATTTTATTTTAATAATGTATCTATGGCACTTTTATGGCCCCTATTGCCATAGTATCTCAGTGTCTCTCAATCTTACATCCCTGTGAGGGGTGTTTATCCTCACAACACCCCTGTGAGGTAGGGCCCTGCTATTATGTCCATTTTACAGATGGGAACTCAGGCACAGAGAGGCTAAGTGACTTGCTCAAGGTCACAAAGGAAGTGTGTGAATGAGAAGGTCTTGCAAGACCAAGGCTGGAACTCTGCCCACTGGGCCATGCTTCCTCTTTAAATTTAGCCCTAGGTTTTCAAATGTGAAAGCTTACAGTTAGCCCCCTCAATTAATATTAAGGCACTCACCGCTCCAACTGGAGTCAATGGGAGTTGCTGGGCTCAGCATTTTTGACAATCAGGGCTCTTATTTAGCTGGCTAACTATTTAGGGCCCAACTTTAGGCACTAAAGTTTGGAAGCCCTGGCCATAATTGATATTGCTTCATTTACGCTTGTTTACATTTTGCACTCCATTCAGCTAATACAGTAAAACTAGATGGTTTATTTGTAAAATTTAACCCAACAGAACAGTTATACCCCAAAAAAGGAGATGTGCCAGAGACTCCATCAAGCCTACCAGGGACTTGGCTATTGCTATCGATTTTACATGGAAAGTGCTCAAATACTAGAAGGATGGACGGATAGATAGATAGTAATTTTTGGGATAGAATTCTGAGAAGCCCTGTGTAGGTAGAGAAGAGAGCACACAGGACCCAGGCAAAAATTTTGCTCCTGTTACTCCAGAAATTCGACGTAGGCCAGCCAGTGTGCCCAGTGAAACTCCAGACACATAATTGGGGTAGACAGTAGAGTTAGGGCATAGCAAAGTCACCATGTTCCTTGTACATCTGCTACTAGCAGGTGCAGATGAGCATGAGTGGCTTGTTTCTGAAGCATCAGTTGCTTAGTGCACTCCCTGATGTCCCATGAGCATTATTTCTTCTGCCTTCACAGGCAGAAAGGCTCAGAAAAACCTTCAGCGAGGATTGCTATGTGCATCTTGGCTAGAACTGTTCAACTGCGTAGCTTATCAGGTCTCATCTCACCCAAAGCCCACCTGAGCACTTGTTTTGGCAGTGTGATGTAACTGTTCTTCTCTCTTCCTCGGAGGCCAGCATTCAGACCTGTACATCATCATGGCTGGCCTAATCATGCTGTTACACACTTGCTTTTAGTTTACTTGGCATATTCTTATCACAGAGAGTTCCTGTCAACTCCCTCCATTTAAACAGAGCGCTTTTCATTTGGCTTATAACATCCACAACCACATTCCCGTCATGGCGCTCCACTGAACTGAGGTATTTAAATTGTTGCACAGACTTTAACTATACAACATTTAGCTTTATTGGCTTCTTGTTGTCCCTTTTAATGAAGCCTCACATGTATTCTGTTTTTTGTCAGCTGATTCATAAGCCATTGACTTCTAATGCAGCCCTCCATAGTTCAGTGCCCCTTTCCAGTTTGTATTTATCTTCATGGCACAAAAATATAATTGGCAAAAAGCATGGTGCATGGAACCTTTCCTCTAGTCTTCTGCATCAAGGTGTCTGTTACAATCATAAATAGGAATGGGCTTAAGGCTGATCCTTCATGTAAGCCTTCCTTTACACTGAATGACTCACTGTAGCCACAGCTGCTTCTCACTACTATTGTGGTACCTTCATACAAGTTCACGATAGTCTGAACAGATGTGCCTGGCGGACTGCGTGACATAACAATTCCCTAGGAACTCTGTCATAAGCCTTCTTTAAATCCACAACACTAAGTGCAATTCTTTGTGTTTCTCCAGCCATATTTGGGCTGCAAACACTGCATCCATTGTTGACCTTTCTGGCATAAACTCAAATTGGTTGTTGCTTACTTAATGCTTAGCTCTTCCTGACGTCTTTTCTCAATAATTCTCTCCAGCCATTTCATCATCTGACTCATTTACTTAATGGGTCAGTAATTACTATATTCAGGCACATCTCCTATATGCTTGAAGATAGGGACCAATGTGCTCTTCCTCCATTCGTTGGGTATTTTTCCAGGATGGAGAATTAAGCAGAAAAAGTCCACCATCACTAGCACTCCTTCATGGCCTAATGCTTTAAGTGCCTCAATTGGGATGCTATCTGATCCCACTGCCTTACCCCATTTCATCATCTTTAGTGTTGTCTGAGTCTCCATCATCGTGATAGGTCTTGTGAGGCTGTTGCTTAAGCATACTTCCCTCAATGGTTTCTTCTTGTTCTGCTACTGACAGTCTCTGACAGACTTCACAGTTCCCAAGTCCTCTGTTCTTCTTTGCCTGACCTTGGTTAATCTATATATTCCTTTTTCTCCTTTCTTCATTAGTAGTCCTGCTTATAAGGCTTTAAATGCCTGACCTTTATCTTCTGCAGCTGCTGTTTTTGGCATTTTCTTTACCAGCTTGTATTTCTCAGAACTTCCCACCATTCTTATTTTCTGCCATCATTTAAATCTTTCCTTCTTCTTCTTTACTGCCTCCTGCACATTGTTGGACCACCGCCACAGCTCATGGCCAAGAAGTTTCCTTTTTTTTCATCTGGCCATGGGCAGCATGTGCACTTTCAGTGATATGTTTGGACATTTTTCCCCAAACCTCATCAGTTTGGTCTTTGTCCAATCTCCATAAAACCTCATCCTTAAATCTCTAACTAACTTCCTTATCTGTGAGCCTCCACCACTTTATTCTTTCTTTCACAACTCCTCTTTTGTCCCCCACTAGGCATTTCATGCAGAAGTCCATTAGAAGCAAATCTATGTTGCTCTGCAATCTGCTCTCCTGGGATCACTTTACAGTCTCACATGTTTTAGATCTCTTCCTCTTGTCAGGCAGTAATTGATCTGGGACCCATTGGGACAGCACTTGTACATAATTAAGTGTTCCTCCTTCTTTACAAAGTATATATTGGCAACAATCAGGCCAGGGGCACTGGCTAACTCTAAGATATTCTACCAACTTCATTTCTGGTTCCAAAGCCATATCTTCTGTGACAATCATTGTAGCCCTCACTGTGGTCTCCTAAATGTCCATTGAAATATGCTCTGATTATCAAGTACTCAGCTTATGGTACTTCACTTATCACTTGGTCCAGCACTATCTGGAATTCCTCCTTTTACTCAACCGTACAACCTGCATATGTATCTGCATGTAACATTAAATATTTGTTTTCTGTTCAATGCCATTCTAACTTCCATTAGCTGGTCACTTTTTCTTTGCACGTCCTTATCCTGTAATATTTCTGCTTTGATTATTCCTGCTCTCTTCCTTCTGGTTACTGAGCCATGACACATTATCTAGATGTTCATGGATTTTAACCCCTTCCGTTTTGTCTCTTGTATACAAGCACCATGCACTCTCCTTTTCAACAGCTCAGCAACTTCTCTAGATTTGCCATTGTTCCCACATTAAGGGAAACCAAACATAGTTCATAAGCTCATTCCTTTAGCCACATGTACCCAGAATGTGGTAAGCTTTTCCCATTTTCCACAGCAGTTGGGCAAAACAGTCACATATCACTTCTGGAGGATGCCCTAGCATTGTACTCCCTGAAGATGAAGACCATAGAGCATGTGTGATTGCCACATATTTTCCAAACTGGCTGGCCCGGCCCAATATTCTTGTTTGCAATTGGACTCCCTTCTCATAGGTGGAATGCTTACTACAGCTAACGAGCCCAGTCTGTCTGGAGCAACTTAGTTATAAGGCTGGTGTACAGTGCCTTTCAACCCGCACTTTCAGTTAAGAACACCTCCACTACGAGAAGGCAAGCAATAGGAGTTTAGCTATCAGATTCTATATAATTACACTGGCTGCATGAGGAATTTCCTAAGGAGTGAGAGCTCATCCTCAAAACCACCTTGAATGTGACAGTTCTTTAGTCTGCACCAATTTAACTAACTTCAGTTAAATCAGAGCTTCTTTGCATGTAAACAATCCCTAAGTCCTCTCCGATTTGTGTTTACATTTTGTTTTTAGTTTCACCTGCATGAGCCATTGCTGTTGTGTTTGGGTTTCTAGCAATGCAGCAGAAAACTAGTTTTACTCATTAGAGTATCTTGGACAATATTTACAGGCCAGATCTTGAGAGATGTTGGTTACCTGCAACTCCAACTGATTTCAGTGGGCTTTTTATCAGGCCCTATGTGAGGGTAGAATTTGATCAGTGATCTCCAGGGTAAGTTTCTATTTATATCACAAGTAACCACTCTAATCGCTCATAAAGGATGGTTCAGGCTTGAAGGGATAAGATCATGAATCTAAACACCACCTATTCTGTGTGTTATAAGAGCTTTGTGGGGAGTTTTTTAATGTCATTAGCAAAGGCTGCAGGGTTAAATAATAGTAGGAAACATTTCCTGCATGCATGAATGGGTTAGAGCAGAGGCTTTCAAACTTTTCATAGTGTGGACTACATCGTAACAAAGCGCACATCTCTCTTCCTATCTGTGATTACATTTCAGCTCTGCAATGACAGTAATTGCTCATGCAGAACAGGAACAGAAAAGTATGTCATTGTCTTTAGTATCAGGATTAGTATTATTTATTTGCAGTAACACTTACTGCATGCTAGGTACTTTTTAGCTACTTATGAAGGTCAGTCCTTGCTCCAAACTCAGAATCTAATGTAACGAGTATTCTGCCCTCTTTTGACTAGAATTAATTATACTGTCTGCTTTTGCTCTTCAGGGTGGGCTTAACCCTATGAGGTATTCAGCATTCCTGTGTGGTGATTAAAGGTCCTCAACTTCAATGTGACTTCACTTAGCACCGCACTGGAGAGCCCAGGATCCTGCATGATCCAAAGCCAGAACCATGTGACCAGCCAACTCTCCATGAAGAAGTCTCCATCTATAGAAAACTCTCCATCTATAGAAAAATCAATGGTCTACAAATATGTATTGGAAAAAATTTCACAGTACTCACACATTAATCATATCAGTAAATGAAAGCAGGGGAAAAGAGAAGATATTTTTAAAAGCTTTACTTCTGTCTAACAGACTAAATACCATGAAAAATGCACTTCCAATGCTTCTCCGTGTTCTTGGTACATCCTTAGTGGAGTTCCGATGTTCCAAAGTTAACCCTTTTACTTCGGATGTTCATTGAAGCCTCTGTGCTCAGGAAGAATACAATGGCATTCTTTGGCATACCAACGTTCAAATCCCCCCATTTGGCACCTCAGCACAGCGGATGGAGAGGTCACCAGCAACCATGGGATTAAAATTGTCGTTTGTTAAATTCCTACCAACAAAAAAGTCCTCCAAAAAGGTAATATTTGCAGCATTTCACATGCTCAGTATTGTCTGAACTGCAGTGAATGATCTTTTAGATCTAGAAAACCACTGTAACTAAGAGCCTGACCCAAGGTCTAATGAACTACATTACTTCCATGAACTTTGGATCTGGTCCCAACAGACTGAATGATTTCAACTGATCAGGTTTTCCGCCTAACTTCTAAATAAATGTTTAAAATAATCTGATTCTGAAAGCTTTGAATAAGAAATGTTCTATGTTGGTTTATGAAATTCCCACTACTGAGGTTGGCTCTTGTCAATCTGTGATCCCATCTTGTGACTTCCTTTAATGTTCTCATTCAGTCTCATTTGATTTGGTGGAGCCTACTGCAAATTCTTTGTGTATCTTGTTTTTGTTTGTTTGGATAAAAAATGATGTGGGGGGAAAAAAGCTAAGGTCACTGGTGAGCAAGCAGTGGGACTATGAAACAGTAGACCAAAGTTCATTCTCACCTTCCAAATTAGCAGGACCACAGAGATGCAATAGTCCTAACTGCCAGGAGAAAAACAGGGGGAGTTGATTCACTCCACAAACTATGCTTGTATATCAAGGTGGGTGTTATGGCCCCAACTCTGCAATGAAATGCATGCAGGTAAATCCCAGTGCCTGCCTCATGGGGATTTGCACAGGCACACAGGGCCCAAGCATAATTTTTTCAGGCCCAGTACAAACTTGTAACACAGGCCCCCTCCCACACACATACCACAATCTCTTATCCCATACATACAGTCTCATGAGCCATGAAAAAAGTATGAATTCTGAAATTACTGTTACATATTCTACATTTCTGAAAAATGCCCCCCTTTGCTATTTTTGTTTAACATAACACCCAGCCTGAGAGTCCTACAAGTTTGCTGACTATTTTGTAACTTTTTGGTCATTATAAAGGTATTATATCCTGTCAATGTCTTCATTTTGTTCATCTGCTTCCCTAGTTAGTATATTGCCTGACCGCAGAAAGGCTTTGTCTGATTTGAAAAACTGCAGGATAGATTGATGTCTTTTAGCTTCTTTTAGTTCCTTACGTTTCTGGCTGCCTGATTTGTATTTATAGCCACCACCAGACAAGGCAGTCTGGGATGTGTGTGTGTGACTGTGAGTGAATTAGACACTTACTCACATGTATTTTGGACCTACAAATCCTACCAGGACTGGGCTCCCCAGGCCTCCAGGCCCTGGTAAAGTGTACCCTCCCTGCCATGTGGGGGCCCTACAGGCACAGCAGCTTGCCTGCATGCATCTCTTTGTAGGAGTGGGGCCTAGTACAGCGAGGCCAGATCCCTTGGATAATCTTACATCAGATCTGTATGACCCCATATGGTATATAAGACCAGGACAGTAAAGAGCTTAAGTCTGAGTGCAGACAGAAGGAATTGTTATAGACCCTGTCCAGATTGGGGGAGGGGGGGAGTATGTTTAAACACGCACACACACACGCTAACATGTTTTAATATGTGCATTTTTAAACACCACTGAGCATCAAGGTGTTTAATGCCTTTAGAAACAAGTTGGCTGGATGTGGTTAACTCTGGTGGGTTATATGAGACCAGTTAACATGTTTTCCAAGGGTGTTAAATCCTGCCTATACTAGTTTCTGAGTAGTATTCCTTACCTGCCTTACTAATAGCACCTTGATTATTAAAAATGGATCAAAGTTAAGAATCTGAAGGCCCATTCCTCCTCCCACTAAAAATCAATGGGAAAACCCACATTGACTATAATGGGAACATGACTGGGCTCTAAGGTACTTGTTTATTTAATCTTATTTGTTTATTTTAGGGGGATTCTCTCTGCTTTCCCAGTGAAACAAGACTGGTGGTTTTTACTTCCTCTGGGCCAAATCCTCAGCTCATGTAAATTGGCATAGCTCCAGGGAAGTCAATGGAACTGCACTGGCCTATACCAGCTGGACCTCTGTTAGTAGTTTTACAACCTGGTTTTCACACATTATTGCAATGTTATTATTTTGTGGGGGGTGGTTCCAACACTGCGGGGGGTGTTCTGAATTGGAAAAAAAAAAATCCAAGAATTTTTAAAATGGTATTAAATGAAAACATTTCTGTCTATATTTTAATAGGAAATCAAATAATACCAACGGTCCTTTCATCAATTTCCTTTTAGGAGAACAGTATCTCTGAATACACCATTAGTGGTGTCCCTCCAGAACCTGTGTGAAACAACAGATTTGCCTGTAAAGTTTTATTTCATGTCATTTCTGTAAGACATGGTTAGGCAGTATTGCCTGAGAACATTTCTAAAGAAAGCGTCAGTGTTATTTACTTCTTTCTATGTCATGTGTATTTATGTTCTGGTCCTATGACTCGCACACAGCCTCTAATTTATTTGTTTTCTTCTTTTTATTGTTGACAGCAATAATTGACAGAGTTGTCGCCGGGGATGGGGTGGGGGAAAGAAGGGGGACCCTTTCTTGGCACGATAGCCCTGACTCTGCTCTCACTTATGCAGGTGTAAATTTAGCTCAGCTCAGCACAAGCCAACAGGATTACATCAGTTTGAAACTAGTGCAACTGAGAGCAGAACCAGGCTCTGGTTCTATTTAACAGGATATCTAATGATGAGTTAGGATTCTTTTACAATAAATCAAGTCCTAAAGAAATAGGAGCTCATCCAAATCCCATTGAAGTCAGTAGCAAAAAACCTACTGGCTTTAACAGCAGCAGGATCTGGCCCATCTTACTAAATCTTTCAGTCTGAAAAGTATCATTCAAAAGAATTTCCATCCTGCATACACTTTATAGGGTTCCTCTGGGATTTAAATAATATACTAAAAGGATAGTTGGAGAATCACTGTTAATAGGTATTTATAAAGGATTACATCAGGTCAGGTTTCAGGCAGGGTTTGAACAGGATATTTTAGAAGGCTTAAGTATTATTTTTTAAAATAACAATAGTACATTATTTCTATTAACCACAGCTACGAAGAAGGGAGAGCTGGCAGGCACCTAATACTCATTGTTTCTGTGTGAGTGATGGTAAACATAATAACTCCTGCCCAAAAACAGATTATTGGGGATTACAACAAATATTTAGTTTACAATTCAGTTCTTTAAAAGTAGACTGTCTCTTTGAAGCAAACTTGAGTACAGAGTAGCTATAAAGAAAACAATTTACGTTTCTTTTTATGTGTTATTAAAAGATCCGTTTTTAATTATACCCATAAAGTGTAATAGAATAAACTATAAACATCTTTTGGTAAATATTCTTAAGGACTCCTTAAGTGACTATGTTCTAGCAGGGGTGTTTTGGCTGCTGTCAATGTTGATTATAAAATAGTATAAGGCAATCCTGCATTCTAACAGTTCAATAACCATTGCAATATCCCATCATGAAACATAGGCTTCCCATGCCTTATTGACTAAATATATAATGTAAGATGCAATGTAACTAGCCTTAGCACTTGGTTGCCATCAATCAATATGCATTTGTTTCACAAATAAAACAGATTCCATAAAATTATGGAATAGCAGTTAGGAGTTATGAGAGCTGATTTAATTATCTGACTAACTAACAATAAGCACTTCAACCCTGTGCATATTCCAATCTGAGTTTATTTCAAGTTCCTTTTTCAGAATTTTCCGAGTGAGCTAACACCCTTTCATTCAACCATCTATTCAACGAGGAGTGTATCCAACGAAGGTGTTTAAATTTAAAAAAAAGTGCTGCCTAGAAAAATATCTGGATGTGGTACAGATATACTTACAAAAGTTACAGATTTAATTAATACCTCCTTTGACATATCAAACAGTTCATACACCACTGAAAAATATTTACTAGAACTGGTTGAAAAACTAAAAAAAAAAAATTGTGGAAAATGTCAATGTTCTTTTCATTTAGCAGGGTTTGAAATTGATCCATTTTTAGTTGTTTTTTAATCAAAGTTTTTTTTGTTTTTTTTTTTAAACAAAACAAATATCAAAATAGTTATTGAAATTGTTTGTTTACCTAAAACAGGGTTAGAACCTGTCACCATTGAAGTTAATAGTCTTTTTAAAATAAAAATTAAGTTAACAAATTTAATATTTGCAGACATAAGCTTTCGAGAGACTTCAGCTCTCTTCTTCAGATGCAGTAATACAGAAAATAGGTAACACAAAGGCATCTTATAGATATCCAGGTGCATTGAGAACAATGGGGGAGTGGAGTCCGGTACTTAAGACCTAATGATGACCATTGAGTAGGAGGTGAGAATGGGTGAGCAAAGTAATTTACCTTCGGTAGTGAGATAGCCACTCCGCTCACCCAATCTCACTACCGAAGGTAAATTACTTTGCTCACCCATTCTCACCTCCTACTCAATGGAGGTTCCACAAGGTTCCACAAGAGGTTCCACAAGAGTCCACAAAGGTCCAGAACATTCTAGGAGGTTAGTGAAAAATGAATCCACATACAGAACACCTGAAACATTCTACGTCAAACATTCTATTTTCCCTTTTGTCACTAACAACATAAACAGCATCCTGAGCCCGGCACCCCCAAAACCCAGCACCCCAGGCAGTTGCTTGTGTCACCTGCCCCTAAATCCGACCCTGACTGGAGAACTTGTCCCTGATTGGGGCCTAAAGGCACTACCACAAAACAAACATTAAGTAGTAATAATAATATTACAGTGGGGGCAAACTACAAATACCCAGTTTATGTATGCAGGGTAGATTCCATCAAAGTATGCAAGATGCAACTCTTTACATAGCTTAGTCATCTAAAAAGTGGAACTAAAGCAGTTTTTAAAAAGTCATTCCTCCAACCTGCCACTGCAGAAATCCCAGCAACACCAACTTCAGTTTTGAAGCTCACTGCCAAAATAAAGGTACACGCTGAACATCCACACTTGTCTTCAAAGGACAAAGGCGGATTGTTTTCCAAAAGCAAAACCAGACTGGAAGCAGCAGAAGCACAAACATCCTCCTGCTCTACATGACTAATTTGAATCCCTCAAACCTATTACACTCATTGAACTAACCGTGACAACTAATAGTGAGAAAAATACTGTCTCCAAAAGCAAAAAAATACCACACATAATCCACTTATTCGGTATGGGCCAAATCCAGAGGATTTTATTTAGACAGAAGTCCAATGGAAATCATTAGTGTTTTTCCTAAGTAAGGCCTACAGGGATATGCTCTCCCTAGCCAATCAGCCTTATTTTAAGTTGCTTGTAACTTTTTCATACATTATCACACCAGGTCTCAGCACAAAGATGTATGATAGATAGCAGAATACAGTCTGGTAATGATTAAGATGTTGATGTAATATACATAATTGGGGGAAATATGAACATGTCAGAAACAAATTGCAGTTGTGGTTTGCATTAGTTATTGTCACACTCTGATGTATTAATATGGTTTGCTTTATTCCAACAGCTGTCAAAACCATGGATTGCTCTAATTTCCCCTTGTTTCTACCTAATACATTATGAATGGATTTTTGGTGGTGTTGCAATGTCAGCCAAAATGTGGCCCTAAAAATAGTCAAATGATGTATATTTGCCTTTCAAGAATTTCCTACACATTTTGGGAGACGTATCATGCTGAGTTGGGAGAGGCAAGGGAGCTGAAAATGTCCAAAAAGAGATTGAGAAAGAGGGGAAAATCTGGTTCAAATAAGCATCTTGGACCTTAGCCCAAAACATTTCTGGAAACACTTATGTAGGTGATTAATTTTACTTATCTGCTCTATTATATGGTCTGATTAGCAGGAATCTTAGGAAATAACCCTTGTGGTCAAAAGAGTAAACAGAGTGAAAAGCAACACATTTGTAACTGGTGGAACTCATGGACACATGATATCATTGAGGCCAAGAGGATTATACGTTTTTATGGATAATGAGAACATCCAGAAAGTTACATTAAACAGAATGCAGCTTTTTAGCAGGAATATATTCCCTGAAGCTTGAGGGCTTAAGCCAACCCCAAATAGATGATGTTAAGAAAAAGCTTTCCTTATGAGCAAGTTATTCCATAATTACCCACTGCAAGTCACCTCACACTATATTAGATAATGCATCTTTCTTTGAAGCATCTGTTACTGTCCACCATCAGAAAGGGGATACTTGACTTCAGGGGACTACTGGTCTGATCAGATATGGCAATGATAATGTTCTCATCCACATATTTATGGAAATCATGCTATCCACAACCATGTCTTAACAATCCTACTGGACAAGGCCATTGACACACGGGGCCAAACACTGCTCTTGGTTATGCTAGAGCACAGCTGGATCATCTCCAGTGAAATCTGCATACCAGTTTTACACAAATATAACAGAGAGCAGAATTTCAGTTCATTCTTTTGGGATTTGGGGGAGAAAAGTGGGTACCCCATGAAGCTTTAATTAATATGACCAGATCTTACCAGATCCTTTACAAAGGACCGCTAATTTGGGTAAAAGAAGTCAGATTGCCAAAAGTATTAAGTACGCTTCAAGAATTTCCTGATTGATTTCCCCTGAGGGATGAAGTCAGTCTAGTTCTATAGAAATTAATCTAAAAAAGCCAATCCCTATTACTAATATTTAACGTGTATACAGTGGTTACACCTAAAGGCCATAACCAGCTAGATGCTGTAAAAACATGATAAATGATAGTCCCTGTCCCAGCTATAGTATCACAAACTTCTTTCTAAAAGTGTTTTTTTTAAACTGTCCACTAGGTCCCTAGGCCAGGTATATACATTTTCTATTAAATTCTATAGGATGATTAAAAAAAAAAACAAACAAACCCCAAAACCCTAGAGAAAAGTTATTAAGTTATAGAGCACTTTTCTATACTTATCTTCTGTGCATTAGATCTGTTACCCAGCAATGAGGTGGTTATATCTTCCAATTTAAGATTAAAATTTCCAGTCAACTGTATAGGCTCACAACATTATGTAGATATTAAAACCTGCAACCATAAAAGTATTCTGTAGCAACTTACATTTGAGTTTCTGAGGGGCAGGTTGGAGTCTTTTCACATTGCTCAGAAAAGTTAAATGTTGATGCAGATATCCTTGAATCTTTAAATGATAAATTTTAACCATACTGGGACCATATAAAGCTTTAACGGAAGATATTGTGGCATGATACAGATGCACCACATCTGTGAATGTGTGGCATGCATACTTAGGATTGTCAAAGAATACACTAGGGATGGGTTAACCAGAGTGAACAAAAGAAAAATCTAACTGAAATTTTTGCACAGACAAAACCTAAATCAGAAACTCTGAAGATTTGGAAAAGGTTTTTAATTTTCTGTTTCAGTTCCAGGTTCCAGCTGAATTAGGAGTGCAAAAACACGGGTCACCACTAAGTCACTGTTGGCCCAGTTACCACACAGAGGTACTGAGCAGAGAAGCTCAAAACCAATTCAAAACAATGACAAAAAGTTTCGTTATCCATTTCAGTTTTAAAAATAGGATAACATTTTCATAAAAAATGCCCACTGTTTTTTTCCCCCCTCTCAGCTCTAGTATTGAGAGGTGACAGCTATTTCCAATATAAGCAGATGCTGTGGTTACTCAGATACCAGCAGTTACCATGCACTGGTAAGTACTGTCTTTTTAATGGCAATCACTGTGCTATGAGGAATACAGCACTTCTGATATTTCCAGACCTAACTAGAGTACTAGAAATCCCAGAAGAGTCTCTTTCACAAAATGTGCCCCATTTTGCACAGTCCAGAGGTTCAAGTAGTTTGGAGATGTTTAATTAAATAGCCAAACTTTTGGGTGTTTGTCTGAAGCAACCTCCCAAAATGTTTGATGTTCACCATGACCAATTAAGGATGGCCTGTATAAAAATAAATGGATGCCTGTATGACACGACTTCCATTAGCTGCCTTGATGGTGCCAGTTTTTAACTGTCATTTTTTATTAAAGGGTAGGGCTGTCAATTAATTGTAGTTAACTCAAGCAATTAATTTGTTTTGAGTTAACTTGATTTAAAAAATTAATTGCGATTAATTGCAGTTTTCATTGGCACTGTTAAACAATATCAGAATATCAGTTTAAATTTATTATAAAAATTTGTGGATGTTTTTCTACATTTTAAATATATTGATTTCAACATACACAGAACACAAAGTGTACAGTGCTCACTTTATATATACAGGTAATGCATGACAGGAAGCCACATCCACAACTGCTGCTAGAATAGGTGTCCATGGCAACAACAAACCAGCCCATCCCCAAAAACCAGCATGGATCCAGGGCTGAGCAGAAAGTGACTCTCTTAGAATCATAGAGTTGGAAGGGACCTCAGGAGGTCATCTAGTCCAACCCCCTGCTCAGAGGAGGACTAACCTCAGCTATATCATCCCAGCCAGGACTTTGTCAAGCCGCAGATTAAAAACCTCTAAAGATGGAGATTCCACCACCTCCCTAGGTAACCCATTCCAGTGCTTCACCACCCTCCTAGTGAAAAACTTTTTCCTAATGTCCAACCTAGACCTCCCCCCCTGCAACTTGAAACCGTTGCTCCTTGTTCTGTCATCTGCCACCACCGAGAACAGCCTAGCCCCATCCTCCCTGGAACCGCCTTTCAGGTAGTTAAAGGCTGCTATCAAATCCCCCCTCATTCTTCTCTTCTGTAGACTGAATAAGCCTAGTTCCTTCAGCCTCTCCTCATAAGTCTTGTGCTCCAGCCCCCTAATCATTTTTGTTGCCCTCCGCTGGACTCTCTCTAACTTCTCCACATCCTTGTTATTGTGGGGGGCCCAAAACTAGACACAATACTCCAAATGCAGCCTCACCAATGCCGAGTCTTCTCTCAGACTTTGAGAATGGAAGAAGTTTTCAATGGCTTTAAATGGCCAAACCCATCACCCCCCACATCAGGATAGTATAGGATCAAATGTGTCCTGCTCAAGCTGCTGATACTTCTCAATTATTGTCTTTTCTACAACGTCAATGTTGTAGCCTGAAATTTGGAAGGCCCGTCACTGAGAAGCCAATGCATATGGCCAGGCATGAATGAATAATGCACAACAATGAGGAGGATCCTGTGCTGTGGTCTGGAAAAACCAAGACACGTGGGGAGGACTGTGATTTGTTCATATGACTTTGTATTGTTGTCTTATCCTGGCGAAACTGTGTACAGATAATGATCTTTATATAGGAGCCATTAAGGGTGTAATGTATGAATTAGATATAAATAGCTTAATTAAAGAGAGTGGTGGAAATTATTCACTTTATATTATTGGTTTAAGTTACAATACTCCACGTCCAGTCTATAATAGTACAATTTATATCACCTGTCTAGCCAGCCTCAGCCAATCAGCAAGAAATGTTAAAGCTATTTTGTAATTTACATTGCTTTATAGCACAATAAAGTCCTTTTCACTGGCACACTCCAAAACAATATTTTATACTTTTTTGATACCTTTTGCTCAAAGATCTCAAAGCACTTTACCAACAATTAAGCCACACAACACCATTGTGAGTTTGATAAGTATCATTGTACCAATTTTGAAGCTGGAAGGTCTATTCCAGAAGCACAAGTTGACCTCAGAGCTGCACTACATTCATTGGGAACTGTAGGTGCTGGAGTGATCTTAGAAAGGGTCAAGGAACAGGGGATACTTTATGTCCACCTTTATGTCCTCCATCTCAAAGGTGAGTCATGCGCCTCTCAGGACACATGAGGACTGATCTTTGAGAATCTGAAGAGACAGAGAGATTAAGCGCTATTGGCTGGATTTTCAGAGGTGCAGAGAACCTCAAATTCCCACTGATCCCAGCAAGTGTTGCAGGGGCTCAGCTCCTTTGCAAGTCAGGACACCTATTTAGTTGTTTAAATATTGATTTAGGAAGCTAAATTTCACAATGAATGGTCAGTGAAAACACAGAGAATCAGTGGCAGAGCCAGGAATAAAACCTCAAAGTCCGGAGTCAAAGTCACCTACTTTAACCACTAGAAATATGTCAATTAAACATCCCAATTATCAGTCTTACAGGGATATGCTGTGCGGAGAGAGAGTCCCATTTATGAAAAGACTTTTAAAAACTAGGGGTCAGATCCTCAGCCAATCCTATCATTGGCCAGATTGACTTGCCCAGCTTTCTGATTCTTCTCCATAAGATGCACTCTCTCTCTCTTTCCTGAAAATCCTACCTTAAAACCAGTTACCTTCAGAAATTATTCTTCCCTTGTTCCTTCTTCCCTCTCCCCCCAAAAATCTGTCCCCACCCACCTTTACTGAACTGCTTGCTGCATGCTTTGTTGTGTCTTTATTTGTTTTGTCTCTCCTAGACTGTGAGCTGCTTGAGGCCAGGAACAGGTCTGATTATATTGAAGGTTTTATAAAGTGCCATATACATGTCTGGCACTACATAATGAGGATTGATAACATTCATATAATATTCTAATTAAAACTCTGTCTAGCTTTTGCACCATAAAATCCTGTATCAGTCTTGCTCCGGTAGCCCTCAAACTAAAATCCATAGAGAGCAGAAACCAGCCACCTCCAGGGTGTTGTAAATAGGAATCAATGAACCAGTGGCCAGCATAGTGCTAAACATGAGGGATATTTTTGGAAGGAGGTGGAGGGCTGAGATGGTGTGGGGGGAATGTCCTGGATTGGAACAGGAAGTCCTGGTATGGAAAAGGTTAAGAATGCCTGGTCTAGGTAGTATGAGGTCAAAACTCAACCATCTTGGAGGGGGGGGGGGGAAAAAAAGAATGAGGGAGAAAGAATAGCAGCTTAAGAGTGTAGTCAATGGTAAGTATTTTCAGCCAACAAGAGCACATTTGTAGGCAGAGCAGAGAACGAAGTTAAAGATAAGGGAGAGAAGGAGTTGAAAGAAAATAAAGAGCCTGGGGCAGGAGGACGTGGGTTTGAGAGGCTAAAGACAGATAGGCCTCATTTTCAGAGAACAGGGTGAAGAAGGAGAGGATGGACTTAGAGGTAAGAGATGGGAAGGAAAGGAAGGAACGTATGCCTAAGTGCCAGTCTTTAAGAAACGTTCAACTCTCATGCAGAGGCCAAAATAAGTTGCCAGGTTTCCAGTAGAGATTGTTCTGAGCTCTTAAAATATTTGCCATAAGAGTCACAGTGGGAGCTGCAGGACACTGAACACTTCTGAAAATCCATCCCTTATTGAAAGGCCTAGAGGGGATCACAGCCCTATAGAAAAAATCTCTTCCCAGTTCAGAGTGCTGAACACTTGAAAAATGGTCTTAAGTGAGTAAGATGAAACCATTTTATTCTATACATCCAGAACGCATGTATTGGTTCTTGTGTCCCCCAAAGGGGGCTCTTTTACTTTTGTGTGTATTCCATAGTTTTCTCTCTCCTCTAGAGCATCTGGAGACGGGCAAGGCCAGTTAATATGAGGTTTTGAGAACAAAAGAGACTACAGTCCCTTTAAGATCCTGCTGCACACGAGAAAGTGTGCCTGGGAATCTCAATGGATTTGACCCTTCTCCAGTTTTACCCTGGCATAACTCCATTTACTCCAGCGGACTTAGTCCTGATTTACACTAGTGTGAATGAAAGGAGACTCGATTCCAAGAGCTTTAACAAGCTAGAAACCAAAACACCAATGTTAATGAAAATTCTCCTATGTCCAAACAGATTAACTGGAACTATAAACAAAAGCCAGATCAGGTTTTTCAGATCAGAATCTGAAAAGAGCTGTTCTAGTTTCTTTTTTGGACCACCATAAAAGTAGATCTTAATATTTAACCAGAATACACAATAAAATGTATAACAGATTCATCTAGGACTGTAGTCTGGGAGGTAGTTAGGTATCTGGGATTTTCAAGTTTGCTAAAAAACCCAAATAATAAAAAAATAAGTTTTTAAAAGATAGTTCCAATAGAGGTTTGGAGAATATCTGGAATCATGGAGGCTTATCTGAACTGCCTAACATTTTGCGGTTTCCCCATTTTAACTATCTTAACTGCTTGAGTCTGCAGAACTAGACTGAAATTCTCAAGGAAACAGGCTTGCTTGCTTCTGACACTTCCTACTTCTGATTATGGTGGAAATACTGTGAGGACAGACTTCCATGGAGAAATTCACAATTTGTGCTCCTAACACTGACTGGGATCTAGATGTGGAGAGGCCACAAGGAAATGAAAATGAACAAAAAGAGTAATAATACATAGTGCTTCTAAGCAAAGCAAAAAGGTGGATGGATAACCATTATTATTTACAGATGAGAAAACAGAGCCAGAGAGGTTAAGGCCCAGAGACTCAGGTAATTAGAGGCTTAATTCCCAGTGAATTCAATAGGAGTTAGGGGTCTAAATACAGTTGAAGATCTGGGCCTAAATGACTTGTCTAAAGTAACACAGCATGTCAAGACAGAATCTAGCAAAGGACTTAGCAGTTCTGGCTCGTTGCCACATCTCTTGGACAGCGCTACTCCCAATGGCAGAAAGTTTATCTGAATATTTTCAAGATTGCACAAAAAGGGAAACAGTGTGAGTTTGAGCCAAATTCTGGACACAGGTTTCTGTCACCTCCTGTTTTATCTGAATTGATTTGTCTGATCCTAATGATACAACAGGTACATTCTGCTTTTAAAGGGAATAGATCATTGAGGCTGAAGCAGGAGACTGGTTCTCTGCTTTTACTCTCCAGGCACAGAGCCCAATAGTGTCTAGCACTACTCTAAGCTCAGTGGTTTCTACCCATGAGCCTCTCCTTTGGTTTCTAAATAGCATCCCTTGTATTTCAAATGAAATTCAGTTGAAACTGCTAAGTTTAACCTGGTTTCATGTTGAAATTGTTTTGATGTGATGCCAGCTAAGGGTATCATTTCCCTCTCTAGCAGCTAGTTCACATAGAAGATAAGAGCCTACTACTGCTACTAATTCATGGTGTTATTTGTTTAGCTCAGTGACAGAAGCCTGTGCTTTTGGTGATATGGGTCCCAGATTCTGTCCACACCGATTAGCTATAGCGTGGTGGGTGGACCACAGTAGCTGCAAAACCAAAAAGCAGCCCAAGTTTATTCAACAGATTCGTGGAGTCTTATCACAACAAACCAATGCCAAGTTTTGAATTTGAATTTGAACACTAGTTTTACATGGTTTGGTTTTCACTGGGAATATTTTGCTCTAGTTGCTTCACTAGATAAATTCCCTTTTATTTATGCTAATGGACTAAAGCGCTTGATTTTCAGTTAGGAATAGTGTGACACTTATGCCACTAATAAAGCAAAGCAAAAAAAAATAAAAAAATCTTTCAATCAGTCAGGATCTATTTAACACATGAGCAGTTTTCCTTCATTTTTCTGTCATACTTCAACAGGTAGGGGGTTAAATTCATTCCTGGTGTAATTCTGATGGAGTTATATCTGGGGGTAAATTTAGCCCATTGTCTCTACCGTCATTATAAAGGTCTTGATAATATATTTTACAGTTCTTAAATAGTTGGTGAATCTGAACGCTAATCAAATCTTTTTAAAAAGAGCACTTGAGTGGGATGTTACTAAAACAAGTATGCATTGGTATTTTACACTACATCTTTTTGTTCTGCCGAGAAAGGCAACATTGCTCATTTCTGCGTTAATAAAGGAGCTCCAGAAAGATGCACTTTCTGCTACAGAATAGGAGCATATTTGTCTTCTGAGCAAGACACACTTGAGCCCAGCCCATACATGTGCTCTCCTATCTCTATGCTAGCCTAATACCAGCCCAAAACCCAGTCAACTGGATATCTGCATGGAGGATATTCTAGCACAATGGATCTTCTTTGTGGAGAACTTCCTTTCCAAGTTCTCTAATGCATTGTTCTCAGAACATTCTGTCCTGCAGACCATTGGCACAGGCCCTGGGAATTACACTATGACAAACTTTGCTCTAGCTCACAGGTTCTCAACCTTTTCCATCCAGTATCCCAACAAGCATCACACATACCCATCACAGCAAAACCACATATGAACAAATAACGGCACAACTTCTCAGCTACTTTTTTTTTTTTTTTAAGCTCTCATGAACCAACAGCTTGTACTCCTTCGCATCAGCTCCCACGGCAGTCCTGACATCACTGGAGTGTCACTTA
Organism: Emydura macquarii macquarii; assembly: GCF_026122565.2. Taxonomy (NCBI): domain Eukaryota; kingdom Metazoa; phylum Chordata; order Testudines; family Chelidae; genus Emydura; species Emydura macquarii. The sequence goes on along the minus strand of NW_027132342.1, from coordinate 7,545,994 downwards.
AACATCTCTCCTGACTGCTAGGAGTTGCAGATCCAACTTCTCCATCTCACCTCTCTCTTCCAATGCCATCCCCCCCACTCCACCTGAGCCCTGCTGCTGTGAATGGAAAACAATGTGTGTTTCTTTCTCTCCTAGATTTGGTGTGTGTGTTTTCTCAGTAGCTCTCAGACACTTGTCTTGCCACATCTCACTCTCCCAGAAACACATGTATCAAGAAGAACGTTCTCACGGTCATCACTCCATTCAACCCCAAGACCAGGCAGAGTGAGCAGCGACCCAATCGGCAGCACTTGCTATTGTGCTGGTACAGAATGTAGCTACCCTAAAACCTGCTGGTAACCCAACATGGTAGAACAACCCACAGACTCAGAGCTGCAGGTGCAGCCTGATGGGTTATTGTTTGTTACTCTGTCTAGATTCTTAAATTGGCACCCATTACTTTACTATCTTTAGGTCTTCTGTATGGCTGGAAAGGTGAGCACTGAGCAAAGAGATCTTAAGACTCACATAGCCAGCATATTCCCCATCTGTAGGAGCTCTGCCATCACAAAGGTCATGCAGGCTGATGTGTGCAAAACTCAGCAGTTTTAGTTCAGACCTGAGTTTTGCTTTGACATTTTGGGTTAACACGAAGTGTAAAGTACCAACTTTTGCCTAGTTTCAGGTGGAAACCATGCAAAACAACTGACCTTTGCATTCTTTACACCCAGCCCACATCCATCCAAATGTCAGTCCAGATTCCTGCAAACAGTTCATACATCATGGCAAAGATTACCTGCGTTATATGTTAGTCACAAAACCTCAGTGACTACTAGCCTGGCTAGGGACTCCCTCTGGCAGGTTAGCACAGCTCTGATTCTCTGGTCTACACTTTTTTTTTTTTTAAATGTTGGCTGTATACAGGCAAATCAAGGAGCATGCTCAGCAGCTGTAAACTTGCACGCCCTCACTGACTTTAATGGAGCAATGCCAATTTACTCCAGCTGAAGATCTAGCCCCAAATCTTTGTGGCTGGTTATCGGTCCTGCTAATTAATTATTCCAAATTTGGGAGATCCATAATGTGGATCTGAGAAGAGAATTTGACCATCAGTGTTTGCAGAAACTTTGGGACATGCTAACTTTAAAAAAAATGTAAGTGGACGTGGTCACATACCAGTAGTTTATGGTTTCCCTTCCACTCACTTATAATGGAGCAAGTCCTACTAGAAATTTCTCTTCTGTAAGTGAGGTTAGAATTGCACTCTGCAAGCTGTAATTGGACTTTTAGATATATATTTTGGAAGGAGAGAGAGAAGGGGGAAAGGACTATTTAAAATGAGCCATTATCTGTTTAGAAACTCAGGTCCTGATCATTCCAACTTTTGCAGGATTGGGCCATTGACTTTTAGGTCTCACAGACAATTTGATAAGATTTGCTAACACAGAGATATAATTGTCACGTGCAGCAATACAATATGGATTAATACAATAAACCATAACAATTCAGGTCAAATAATCCTCAAAGTAATAAGGATTTATTAGTGTATTGGCTGTTTATCTCTCTGCTACATCAAGAATCTTTTCTTTGTTAAAGTGCCTAAATATGTATTTATTTGGTGGGAGATTTTATGTTCTATTGGTTGAATAATGCTCAGAATTAATACAAACACACAAGAATACATGCCCCAACACAGGAATGTTACCATAACTACATGTACCATCTCTCTAAAAATGGTTAATCAAACAGAGAGAAATCCTGAGAGATGCTGAGTGCCCACAGCTCCCATTGACTTTTTAAGGAGTTGCCTGTGCTCAGGATTTGGGCCATATGTCTTAGCTGATTGCATGTATGTACATGATCATAATAGACTTGTTATCAGGGACTCCACCCTTTACTCCTGCCACTGTGTTTTTGTCCCACAACTGCGTTAGACAAGGCTAGCATGTCACTTGCAACTTTGAATTTCCTAGCTTTAGCTGGCTTCTGTCACACCCTTCAGACGCTACAGACTTTTTTTTGCATTTCATAGTAACCCTTTAGTCACAAGAACCACATGTGATGTGATTTATGGCAAAGAATTTTAGGGGGGGGGGGGGGAAGGGAAGGAAAGGGGTTAAGTTAATCTTTCTTTAACTCATCACAGTGTGGAAGCTAAAAGAACAGCTAGTTCTTTTCTACCACTATTATAAATACATTGAATTAGAGGTTTAGAATTATACTTACACCCTCCTAAACCTGACTGACTTTTGGGGGGATAACAACATAAGTGGTAAACATTTTTCAGCATTACTAAACATCATTTAATAGCAAACAGATTAATAGGTAACATGATATACATCTGGGTGCACAGCACCCCTGTATCAAGGTATTGGGTTTTTGGGGGAAGAATATGAAGTATTATATTATACTGCCATAGCTGTTTCCATGGGAAAGTAAATTAGACATATAATTGCAGGAATATTTATAGTTAGTTTAGCTCATATATAGAGTGTAGGACATGCAGTTGGTTAGTCTTAAGTGTAGCATCATGCAGATTGCATTAATGTTGGCAAATGCACTTTATGTAGAAACAGACTTTATGCTTACAATTATCCCAGCCCAATATGGAGTGTCTCTGACTAGTAAAGAAGAGCTGATGCCTGCCATAATGAAGCCCAGCACTGTTATAGAGATGCCTAACACCAGCTGCAACAAAGCAAGCAGCAGCGGGAAACGGCAGCCACAACAAGTGTGGGATTCCTCCTCCTGGCCCGGTTTGGGATCCCCCTTGGCTTTCTTCTTCTTCATTGCCGGCTCCTGCGCCTTGGCTGCAACGGTGCTTTTCTCCCCTTCAGGAGCCTTCCCTGCCTGATTCTTGTTATTAAGGGACGAGTTGTTCTGAGGTTTCTTCTCTTCTTTTCTCATGGTGATTAACTTTTTTTTTTTTTTTTTTTGCTGATGGGCGTGTTGAGTTTTTTTTGTTTTTTGTTTTTGGCCCCCGAAGCTTCTCTTTGTGCTGGCTGAGTTGTTCCTGGTATTTGAATCAAGGAGGCTGAACAAATATGGAAAACATTTGGAGCAGATTGTCAGAGCTTCTAAATGCCACATATAGCCTAGAGAAGAGGGGGAATCAAGGGGGGTAGTGAACTGCCAACAGGCAAAAGCTGATTGCCTGTGCTGGGGCTGCCTGTGCACGTGAGAACTGTATGTATGGAAGTATAATCACTGCTTGTGTGAGCTGACTTAATATGCAAGAAACCATTGTCTAGGTAGGGGCTGCCTGAGCACATGGGGGATTGATCTGATTTGTGAGTGTGAAATTAACAGGCACAAGTTAATGACCACATAGCAACTGTGTCACAGAAAGCTAATGGAATAAATCAGTGTGGGGCTCGTGCTGCACACAGTATGCAAGTGTGTGATTTGCACGCAAAAGTCTATTTATTACCCGTGTTTCTGAGCGTGTGTGTAGATGTGGAGAGACTGTGTATATAAAAAGAATGTGCATGAAGAACATTCGAAGCCAGTTTCCTGGATTTCGAGCAATCCAGAATTTCTCATAGCTGTGACAGGTAAGCAGAGGTACAGAAATATTTAACAAATACGCACACTAGGGACTCACTATAAAAAACATACTCCTTTTGCATGCATTATGGAAAATAACAAGAACTAGTGACTAGGTGCAGGTACAGACAGAGCACAAAGTATTTATGGGTACCTTAGCATATACTAGGGCCATGCTTCATTATTAATCAATTGAGGAAGGAGCATAATATCATCCTATTACCCCATCATACTTGCTTATTTATGAGTATGGGTAGAACATACACATAAATGAACAGGGTGAATGGTATTTTCTATGTAAACTGAAGGCCTGCTCCTGTGATGTAACCACTGCAGGTGGACCACACGCCGAGCCTTACTGGAGCTTCATTTGGGCACAGGCGTCTGCCCATCCACGGGTATCTCATAGCAGGGTTGAGGCTTGTAACATTAAAGGGAGCTTGTGCATTGATACACATGAGTAAAAGGAGCTAGCATTCCATTAAATGAGCATTCCACTGAAAAACAAACTGTACGCTTTTACCCCTGAGAACAAAGCACGATATTTGTCAGATAGAAAGACATTGTACATCCATTTAAATGGTACACATCTGCTCCAAAATAAATAAATAAATAAATAAATCCCAGACTGATATTGGAAGCATCAAACTATAAGGCCCCTGATCCAGCAAAGGCCTGAGTTCAGTGGAATTACTCAAGTGCTTAACATTAAGCATGTGCTGAAATGCTTCGCTAGATTGAGGCCTAAGTGTGTAAAAAATGACTTATTGGCCAAAATTCAGCCACTTGCGTCTTGTGCAACCTGGCCCCGTGCCAGCAAAGCACCTAAGTGTGTAGCTTGTTCCATACTCCTTGCCGAGCAGCATTGGTGACACCAGCAAACACAAGGGGCCACATTTCGCTTCTAGTACATTGGTGCAAACCCATTTAAATCACTGGCAAAACTGATCAGAATTTGGGCCCAGCCGTCAGAGAAGAGGATGCTCTACTAGAATGAACGATAAAAACAAATGAGGAGTCGGGAGGAAGGGAGTCATCAGAGAGAGGAGGGATGGGGATGGAAAGGAAACCAACACAATCCTCTCTGAAGGATACAAAGTTGTGCCGGAGAGAATAACCAAAATGTTGATGTACCCAAAGAGGATCTTACACATGCTGAGGTTGCATCAAGGAAGTCTTTCCCTTGACATATTGGCAATAGTTTCTGAGAAACTACCCTATTTCCAGCCCTTTGTGGCATTTAACAGCAGTGAACTGTGTCTGCTGTATTAATAAATTATGACATCACTTTGTTTGATGGGTTAAGCAATATCCTCTTCAGATATTTATATTATAGGTGTATAAAAGAAAACCAGAAATGAAGTGATTTCAGACACTGTACATGCACATAACTCACAAGTAACATGAATTCTTGTTTCCTAAATGGTGGATTAGGAAATACACTTAAAATAATATCGAGAGAGAAAATGAGAGGAAAAAATTGGGAAAGCTAACCCCGAATATTGTTGTCTTTAAAACTGAGCTTTTATATCTTCTTAGTGATAATATTTTATAAGCATGGCCTATTTCTTTAAAAATCATGACAATATTTCACACTTATACTTTTCATCCGAGATCTCAAAGTACTTTACGAAGGAAGGTAACTATATTTATGCCATTTTATAGATGGGAAAACTAAGGTACAGAAGGTTTAAGAAGCATTCTCAGAGCTAGGTTTCCTGATTCCCCGTTTCTTCCCAAACTACTGGAAAAGTGCTGGAGCAGGATTCGAGGAGGTGGGCAAAGGTGGAATAGAGCCATCTTTGCATGGTGATCTTGGGGCAGTAAGTTAGAGCAGCTCAGAACAGCTCTAATTTATGCTGGCTGGTAATGCACTTAAGGGGTTTTTCCATAGTTGGGCATGGCCAGAGTATGGTTGTGCTCTAATCATGTTCCCTCCCATACCCGAACACACATTCTACACCAGGATGGTGATAACAGCTGGCCAAACCAGGAATCTCCAGCTGTTAGGGCAACATTATGTTCCCTTTGCATTGTCGTGTGGTGCAAAAAGAGCATGTTGAAGGTGGAGGATATAGTCCTATTTACATATAATAATATTTTCCCCTTCCCCTCCAACTCAGATCTGAAGTGAGATTTCTTTTTCAAAAGAAAATGTCAATAAGATTTTTAGCATCTGGATTCAGGTCAAATAGCTGATTAATGAGAATATTCTTCTAAAGTGGCCAAACTCCACCTTCTTGATTCATGCAGCCAGTGCTATTGATTTCAGTGGGATTATTCATCTGAGGAGTTGCATGACTGACTGTAAGGGCTGCTTGTTCATTTACTGGATCAAGAATCTCTCTCTCTCATTTTTAAATAAGTGCCTAAATATATATCTAAAAAAATATAGATATTTATCTAGTAAGTATCTTAAAAATCAGGTCTCCCTGCTTAGGACAGTATTGTAGCAATGCAGTTTTGGCAAAGAGAACTTCGGTCGGTATTTTCAAAGGGGTTTTCTACCTTTGTTTGGCCCCTTAGACAATTCCAGCCGTAAGGCTTATGCCTGTAGTCTATATACCGGGAGAACTCCCGTTTACTTCAATGGACGTTTTGTCTGCATGAGGACTGTAGGATCAGGATATGTGATTATGATCGATGACATGGAATAGGCTATATCTCACCTTTTCACACGTGCTTTGTTTTGCATTAAGTACTATTGTAACATTTTATTTTTCTTAAGAAATTAGACAAAATAGTTCAGTCACTTCAGATTATAAGGGTATGTCTATGCTATGCTTAAAAAAAAAAAAAAAAAAAAAAAAAAACCACGACCCTAAGGCTCAGAGCCCAGGTCAGCTGACTTAGATTCCCAGGGCTTGGGCTGCACGGATATAAATTTCCAGTGTAGACGCCCCGACTACCTCTCAAACCTAAACATCTATACTGCAATGTTATAGCCTCACAGCCTGAGCCTCATGAGCCCATGTCAATTGACCCAGGCCTGCTGCAGCCATGTTGCAGGTCTTTTATTGCTGTGTAGACATACCTTAAACTAGGGTGACCAGATATCAAGTGTGAAAAATCAGGACAGAGCATGGAGGGTAATAGGCACCTATATAAGAAAAAGCCCCGAATATTAGGACACAGGGAATCTGGTCACCCTACCTTAAGCTAAGGGTACGTCTACACTGCACACTAAGCCTAGGCTCTGACTCAAGTTAGAGTCCAAGGCCCCCTTCTGTCCACACACAAGACAGTCTGACTCAGGTAAGCAAGCACTCCGGAGCCAGGTCTTAGGATCCTGCTAGGAGAGTGAGTGAGAGCCCAAGTCCCACTGTGACATGGGTCCAAGCCCTGTAATTTTGCAGTGTGGATGCAAATCAAGCCACAGACCTGAGCCATAAAGTCTACGTAGTGCAGTATGGACACCTCAGCATGGCTGAGAGGCCCAGGTTTACCATGACGTGTGGATGCTCAAGCGTGGGCTTGGAAACACCAAAACCACAAGCCCAGGTCCCACAGACCCAGGTTTACAGTGCAGCGTGGACGTACCATAACCTAACTCTTGATCAGACAACATTCTGTCCTGCCATAGATGCTTCTCTCATCTCTCTAAGCCCAATTCTGATCCCCCCCATTCATGCTGGGTAGCACCTGACCCACAGTACTCCCATGAGCTTCAGTGGGTCTATCTGTGGAGTAAAATACTGATGCTGAATAGCCAAGAGAACAGAATCTGGCCCAATAGGAGAATTATTTAGGCACATTCCACTTTGCAATCCATATTGTTCAGATGGTTATATGACCAATGTAACAGTCAGAAAACAACTGACCTGCTTTTATTGGAAGAGTTTTGGGACTCCTATGGATATTAATCAGTTGGTAAATAAAGCTAGTAGATTGCCTTGTAATTTAAGAATTACGGTATATAGCATATTTAGACAGTCACTATAACTATAGCAGTACGCCAAGATGTATTTTGTAAATTTTACTCTGTAATAAGATACCTCAGTGGGAAAGTAAATCTAGTAGACAATGGCTACAAGATAGGGGTAAAAAAAATCAAGGTCCTTTTTATGGCTGCAGATTCACCACTTCTTACCCAGTCCTGAATTTCTTGCACACCCAAAAATGTTGAGTTCAATACGGGCAAGTTTGGCCCTTCCTTCTTATAAACACTATCATATTTGTTAATTGTACTTGATATTGTGCATCTAGTGAAAAATCTGTTGTAGAAAAATCCAGAGCATTGCATGAGCATGTTAAAAATAATTGTTAATTTCTATAACTCAAAAGATTTAATAAAGACACTGAAAGAACATGGAATTTTCTAGATTAATTTTAATAAGTCTTCTGTATGTCACTTGGATTTTCTCAACAACAGAAGAAGAACCATTACTGATTTATGCACAAAGGTCCTGATTTAGGAAAGCACTTGAGCACGTGCCTAACTTTAAGTAAACATTAAGCACATTCTTAAATTAAGCATGTGCTTGACTGCCCTTCCCAAATAGAATGTTTTCTGGAATCAAGACCACAGATATGTGCTACCATTTATCTCATGGCATGGAACTCTAATTTTAGTGTACTGTACATAAAATGAGTTGTGTTCCACAGCTTTTTCATACCCAGATATTGTCCAGTGTAAAACATTGTACATCCTTTATTCTTTTTTATGCCAAAAGGAAGCAAGAAATCAACAACAAAAGAGGAAAAATAAGTATAAAAAATACAAGTTACAGCTCTGCTTGCACTGCGATGATGCAATCATTCCTATTTCTTCTCAATTACAAGGACACAGATATATATATAAATTCTAGAAATCACTGATTTCTGTCCACTACAGTATCTTTTGCTGGAAATAAATCCGCTCACTGATCTCATATGTTAATAAAGATATTTATACAGATATTTTTAAAAACAATTCACCAGTGGAGCCAAATTTATAACAGAGTTGCAGTCTGGAAATTCCACATAACAACTAAGTGGCATGGTGTGTAGCTGTGCCACCCCATGGGTAATTCCAAAAAGGAATTGTGACTCAGAGGCAACCCTCTCAGTCACAGTTCTCCCATGGCTCCTTTGTACTGTGCAAACTGTGGGTGGGGAAGAGAACTATGTGGCATTTGGCAATGGGCTAACTCAGCATACTCTCTCCTTCACACTCAGCCAGCTTTGCCCTGGCTCACTCAGAAGTCACGGCTCCGCCTGTTCCTGACCCCCACCCTTTCCTTCTCTCTCCTCCTACTTGCTCATACAGTAAGTGGGGGAAAAACAGCCTCGCTGAGCCTGAGCCAGACAAGCCACGTGCAGCTACCCACAGGAATGATGGAATTTATACCCTCTTACTCCTCTACATGGCAGGTTAGGGCCCTGTCATACATAGGGCCTAGATTGTTTAACAAATGAATACCATAAGCTTCCAATAATGTTACCTGTTATGAATCGAATATAACTAGTTCCACTCAGAGCATCAAAGGGCAGAGATAGAAAAGACTTATTAGATAAATTAGTCCAATTCTCTGAGACAGCAGGAGCATTCCCCACATGAAAAATGTAGAGGGAGCTTAGTACATGTACACCTCTAAATTTGGCTCACTGAATCTAAGGGAAATTAAGTTGCCTTACCTCAGGTGCTAAGTGGGATCTAAAACACTCTTCTGCTGCGGTGCCTAAAAAAACAAAACAAAAGCAAACAAAAACCCCTCAGCAATAGTTACTCTGTTGTCATTTTGTGCTTCCCATCTGTATCCACCTGCTCTCTCTTCTCTTATAATCTGATTGTAAATTCTTTGGGGCAGGGACTGTTTTTATTATGTGGGTGTTCAAGGCCCTCATTGGGATCCTTAGGTGCAACTATACTACAGATAATAATAGTAATAAGGATCCACAACACTGATGTGCTGCAAAAAAAAGCAACTAAGAGGATACAAAACGGTGTCTAGATAAGTTAATGGAGGATAAGTCAATCAATGGTTATTAGCCAGAATGAGCAGGGATTGCTGTTTGCCAGAAGGTGGAAATGGGTGACAGGATGTGTCACTTGATGATTATCTGTTCTGTTCATTCCCTCTGAAGCACCTCACATTGGTCACTGTCGGAAGACACAATAGTGGGCTAGATGGACCATTGGTCTGACCCAGTATGGCCGTTCTTATGTAAGTTAAAGCAGGCCCTCTGTACTTTGATGTAAACCTTAAATACTTTAGTCTAAATTTGGTTGTGGGGTTTAGTGGTGGGTGTGAAGTCGTGTTTTGGCCTGTAACATACAGAAGGTCAGACTAGATGATCTGGTGGTCCCATTTGGCCTTAATCTCTAGGACTATCACCTTGGAATATAGGTTACATTGACATAAAAACCTCTTTTAAAAAGGTACGTCTACACCACAGCTGGGAGTGAGACTCCCAGCCTTGGTAGACAGATTTGTGTTGGCAGGGCTCATGCTAATCTGCTGAAAACAGCAACGTGGATGTTGCGGCACCAAGGGAGACTCAGACTAGCCACCTGAGCTCAAGCCCACCCTATCCCCTGAGTTTGAACTTGAGTGTTTGAACTAGCCTGCAGCACTTGCATGTTAAAAAAATAGTTGTGTGGACATTGAACCTCTGCAAGGACAAACCTGTGGGAGTCTTGCTCCCAGCTGCAGTGTAGACAGTGCGCTTTCACGTCACTAACTAGATTTACGGGAGTCTCATTTACAACACCTTTTGTATCATCTCTGAATTTGGGCCTCATTCTTCAAAGTATATTTACAGAGGATAAAGTGTCAAAAGTACAGTAACAAGATACCATGATCATTAGACCCTCTCGCCAGGTGCTAACTATTATTTGGTCAAACAGAGGCAAATCCTTTTATTCATGTTCTCCTGAGGATAACGGATTAGGTCTACTGTTTCCATATTGTATGTGTTTACAGAGACTAAGTACAAATACATTGCAAGACACAAGCTCCCTTAGCATACTGAAGGTGACAGATAAACACCCATGAGAGGAAGGGAAACCGGTGTGCAACCTTATGCTCTGACATAGCAGAAATGGGTATTAAGAGAAAGAATAAATAGCTACATCTGAACTTTTCATTGATGACAGGGATACAGTAAAGGAAATGGACCCTGCAGAGAGAACACAAAGCTGATTGGCACAGCTGTCATTGACGCCACTATGAATCAGTCTCACTAATACACATTTTAGTCACCCCATGACAAATTTATACTCTAGCTTTGCCATTTAAAGACACATGTCACTCCTTTTCTAAAGTAAATGTAATGCTCAAGCTGATATGCGAGAGGATACTCCAGGAGACACAAAAATCTTTAGTTTATATGCCAAACAGGTAGCAAGTTTACTCACATGTACAAGTGGAATCAGGCAATCCAAGGACTTGGGCAATCCCTACATCGGACCCCCTGCTCATGGCCCCAGGCTTTTATCAGGATGGCTGTTTGCTAGGGGAAGGATGACGCTGCTCTTCTTCCATTAGATTGGGCCCACCCTTCTCCCCAGCATCACTGTTCATTATCTTCAAGGGGCTAGAGTCCATCTGTGAGGTGGGAGGCCTCAGTTCCCCACTTCAGCAGAGGCCCCTGTGTGCCGGGAAAGAGGAGAGAGCTACCTCATCACCCTGGCACACTACTCTGTTTTTGAGGGGGGAAGGTGGGAAAGAGGACTCCCATCTCCCCAGAAGGCAGCTCTGGTAGAGTGGTGTCGGAGGAACCCACTCCCATCCCACAGAGCCCTCTGCTAGGACTGAGGCTTGCCTGGTCAATCAGTGGATGGAAGGACTAACTATCTCCCTAGCTGCTTTGTCACTGTTTTAAGTGGTTTAAGCAGCTGTGAGGGGACTTACACTGGAAATAGTATAAGGGCATGATGGAGCATGATTAAAGCAATCCTGAGCCCTACACATGCTGCAAGACTTCTTGGGGCTCTGTCGCTGGAACCCTGTTTCACAACATGGAGACTTGGAGTGGTGGGGGTGATGGCAGGGAGGCAGGGCCAGCAGCATCTCCCCCTCAAGGGGTCTCGCTGCCCTTGGAACAGCAAGGATTCTCTTCCCCACAGCATCCTGAGAAGCAGCAGAGGGTCCCCTTGCCACTACTTGCACCCAAGCTTCTGAGGTATCTGCTTGGATGAGTGATTTGGCTGCATTCTTTTTCTACTGCCAAAGACAATCTTCTGTTAGAATGACATTGTTGGTGCTTCCCACATCAGAGAGCCCCAAAGTTAACATTCCAATGAGGCACTTCGTCCAACTCAGAGCTATTGCTTCAGGGTCTCTGCAGACATCACTGCATTGGTTATGCTCAGGTCACATTTTCAGGCCTTTCTTTGAAACCACCAGGGGTAGAGAATCACATGACTCCAGTAGCTGAAGCTCTAGGCACAGGCCTACTGTGCCTATGGTTTAATCCCGTAGCCCTGAGGGGAGGCTGAGAAGGGCACTGCTCCAAGAAAAGAGAGGCACAGTCTGGGGTGCGGCTAACTAGAGCTGGTTCAAGAATTTGTCATGAAGTACATGGAGACATGCAACTTAAATTCAGTTCTGTTTGCTCAGATGCTATGGTAATGGGGTCATATAAATGATAGAGAAATCAGAAGCTAGAAGAGCAGCAGAGGACTCATTCATAGTAGCAGACAGAAAACCATTCAGTCTGTCCCAGTCAGCCAGTGCTTTGTAACAAAACCATAAAGGCACTTTCAGGGGCAGATGAGAAAGTGCCACTAGGTTGGCATAGCATGGTGTATAAAAATTTAAAAAGATGCTATCCCTGTAGAACACAGCATTTATGCCAATCTTCATTATAGTACATAAACGCAACACATTTGCAGGACATATTGCCATTTGCAGACACTCACCACTTCAGGTCTCGCACAGGGTCTCACATTAGTGGTTCACTAGTATCACTGAGTTATTCACAACCTGAATGCCTCGAAGAAAGAAGATGGCAGTTCAAAGTCCTATTTACTCACAGGTGCAGCATGGTACACTGTCTGTGATGCAAATTTAGATTCCTTCTCGATTACACTGTCTACTTACATCACTTGCATGGTCCAGCTTACAGACATCTCAGATTTATGACTAGAATTTGCAGAAGGGTTCAGCATCTCAAATTAGAGCCAGATTTTCAAAAGAGCTCAGTGTTTTATCTGTTATGTCTGGACCCAGGAACTTGCTAATTAAGACACAGGCAGAGAGCTAAATAACCTGCTAGTTTATTCAGCTGTTGAGTTGCTTCTTGCTCCACCATATTCTACTGTTCCTCAACTAAGGATCTTCATACATATAGATGTCCTCTACTAGTTAGGCATGGAATATGCACAAATACATTGCATACATATATTACTGTTCTCCCCCTTACTGAGTTGCTACCCCTCAAAACAGGTCTAACCTAATATTATAAATTGCAACTGTAACTAAGGAGATCAGAATAAACAAGACTATCTGAACACTCCAGACAGAGTGAGAATTATTTTGCCTCTGTACCACTTGTCAGCCTTAACTATCAACTACAGATTGAGTTGCTCAGGTGGTTTCCTTTGGCACACAGGATAGTCTATCTCAGGTTCTGGACTAGACACTCAAACAGATGTTTCAAATTGTAGGTCAGGTTCTGGTTCCTTTGTGCTAGAAATCAATGGAACAACAGTGTCCTAAACTTCAGAATTCAGATGGTGTCACAACACTTTGTTTTGGAGGTAAATCCCAGATCTGTTTGATCTGGTGATGCCATATCACATTAGGTGTCACTGTGATGGCATAAAAGCAAAGTCTCTTCTGAGCTTGGATAGTTCCAGGAACCCACTTGTGGTCATCTCTGTAAACCTCAAACAAGAACACACCTCATCTTTAACTCTCTAACTGAAGACTGTCCATTTGCTTGATCAATCTGCTTGTTAATTACCTCCCTTTGCAGATCAGTTTTTAAGAAATCCAGGTGAGATCAGAGATTGTGGCCTGGGAACAAACCAGTCACCTGCAAATTTCTTGTTGCATGCACAGCATTTCAATAGGCCAACAAGAAATTTGCAAGTTTGGCCTATAATGAAGCTTGTTGTTCTGTTGCAGCTCTCGTGTTTCATGGTTTGAATAAAGTGTCCTGCTAAGCCATTTGTTGCATGGTGCAGCTGTAACATGTTTGATGCTGTTACTTTTCATGAAAACTCAGAATATATGCTGAAACAAAATTGTGGACCATTGTCACTTACAACTTGTCTTGGCAGTCCTGTGAGAGCAAAAGGGCTTTGAAGAACTTGTGCAGTACTTGCAGAAGTCATGGATGACACATGGAAAACTTCAGGCCATTTGGAATATCCATCCACTACTACTAGAGAATTGGTATCCAAACAATGGGCCTGCAAAAATCCAGATGAATTTGTTCCATGGGAGCAGTTGACCAGTTCCAAGTATAAAGTCACTCATATTTTGCACCCTCTGATAGCCAGAACAGTTCTTAGCTAACTGCTCAAATCTGTCTGTTGATACTGGGCCACCAGACATATCCTCTAGCTAATATCTTCATCTTGAATACACCAAGATGCCCTATAGGCAACTCCTCCAGAACCCTTGCCTGTAGTTTTGTAGGTATGATGGCAGAAATTCCCCATATCAGACAATCTTGAATGAAATCACAGTTGCTCTTCTAGTGGAAGAATGACTTTAAGCTCTCCACGCCTTCTGTCTTTCAGCCTTTTAAAGTAGTTTCATATACCTCTGTCAAGGTAAGGTCTTTGCTCATTTCTTGTTTCACCTGAGTAATAGGAAGTACTCCAATTTGTGCCACATTGAACACATCATCAGTTGTAAGTTCATCTTGTTGTTGCGTGGAGCTTGTATCCAACAGTGGTAGTCATGATAACATTGTAATGCTGATGGGTTAAGACATTCCCTTAAATGTGACATAGCTATGGGCAACCAAAAATAAAAGCCCATCCCTGAACACGAACAGCCACCATTTCTGGAATGCCCCTTTGGGGATTTGTGACAGGGGTTCTGAGTCAGGAGTTGACTCAGTACCCGATCACTCAAATTCCCACCATCTTGAGTTCATTGGGACCTAAAGAAAGGACCAATTAACATGTAGGGCCACAGCTGAAGGGTTAATTAGAGAGAGATGTAACCCCAGCAGCTGGGAGAGATAAATAGAGAGGAAGGAAATCCTGGGAAGGGGAGGTGCAGAACCTGAAGGCAGGCAGAATCAGTTGCTCTTAGTATTGCTGCCTTCCCCCCCCCAGAAATAAGAGTGGAGCAGCTGGGACTTTTATATATATTATATACGTAAATCGTACTACAGGTGGTTGCCTGAAAGAACACTACAATAAAGCACTGTGGAGGTGAAGGTGGCCTGGAGTGAACATTGGCTGTTTCTAAGATGAGAGATACTCACAGAGAACCACCCCGTGACATGATTAAAATGGACAAAAGGATTTATGATCAGGACTCACATTTATCATGTTTCACCTGTGATCCATATTCTTCCAACTTATTGAAAACTTGTGCCAGATTCTTCAAGTGATCCTCCTCACTTGATCTGGTTACAGTGATGTTATCTAACTAACCCTACAGCTCACTATTCCTTGGAGTACCTGGTCCATTGCCTTCTGCCAGGCTGTAGTGGACGCCATTCAAAATACCAGTTGGTTGTTCTGGAACAAGCCTTTTTCCAGTGTTGATGAGGAATTTCCTCGACCCTTTCTGTACTGTCATTTGCAGGTAAGCCTGAGCTAAGTCCAGTTTGCTGAATTTCTTTCCTCTCACCAGAGATAGGGAAAAGTATCTTCATTGTGAGGTATGGGGTAGTTGCTCCACCCGGAGTACAGGATTTATGATCACCTTAAAATCAACACAAATCCTTACTGCACCGTTTTTCTTTCATGACAGGAATGATGGGAGTTGCTCCTGGTTGGTATACCCATATCTTCCACACATATCAACTCCTTGCAAACTGAATCTACTTGTCGAGCTCTGAACAACTGAGGGCTTGTCCCTACTGTCACAATGAGGTTGGTTTTGATGTCCTTCAGGTGCCCAAAGCCCTTCTGAAAACACCAGCGCTGCTCTAGATAATCTTTTCCAGCTGCTGTTGTGAGCTAGTGACTTGAAGAACTCAGATGGATTGCCAATCCAAGTGAATGCTCTTCAACCAAACTTTGTCCAAACAATGATGGTGGGCCTGTCTTTATGACAAAGATCCAAGTTGTGATACTGACCATTGTACTGTACTTTTATTGTGCATGCTCCGAACAGGGTGATTTTCTCTCCTGTGTATGTCTTCCAGATAATGTTGGTCCTTTCCAACTTGCTGAAGAAGATTTCCAGGAACCACAGACAACTGAACCTGTATCCGGCTCCATCTTAAGAAATTTCCCATTTATCACAGGTGTCATCCAAGTGGCTTCTTTGCCTTTGTCCTGCATGGAAGCCACTTCAAGACCTGCAATGTTTAACTTGGCTAAGTCATGCTCGCTGCTATCAGCTTCTGCTTGCAAAACATGCATCTTGTGGTATGGTTCTGGTCTCTTCATCTTGTCACTTGGCATTTTGTTCTTTGTGGCAGACCTGCAGACTGCTTGGATGTGCCCAGTTTTGCCACAGTGCTGGCAGTCTTCATGCCAGAAACAGCAATTGGTTGCAGAGTCCGTGCTTGCCACAGCGATAGCAGTTCTCTGAGACTCAGTCTTGTCTTCTTGTGTTGGAATGTAATGTAATTTCTGTTTTGGGTGTTCACTCTTACCCTTCAATTGAAGCTCATGTGATTCTCGGTTGGCAGCCTCTATGGAGGTAGCTCTCTGGAACAGGAGAGTAGTTGTGTCAGGAGATGCTCGTGCATCACTTTCTCTCTCATAACATACCAGTTGTGCTCTCTGGGCATCTCCAAAATTGCTGTGTACTGATAATCTTTGTAGTGCAGCTCCATATGTTGTAATGGTTTCACTGTCTTGCTGCTTGCATTTACCTAAATTTAAAGCAATCGACTATCTCCAAAGGTTCTGGTGCAAAATGCTCCTGCAACATTGTCACTAACTCGTCAAGATTCTCGTTGCATGCATTGTCTGGGAGGAGTAGGTGACATATCTTGCCACCCATGTAATTCAGCATTGCAGGCTTTTCTTCTCATCTGACAGGTCATGGAGAACAGTACATTGCTTCAGCTGCTTCATGTACATCGGCCAGTCTTTTACCGCACTGTCATACATGTCCCTATATTCTTTTTGGGATCCCATGACAGCCCATGAATCTGGGTCTTCACTATCTGCTGTTAAAGAGGCAGTGTCAGTTTAATTCTTCATGAGGCTGTTGAGGCCGCTTCACATGATTTTTCTGGCTATGGGATATTGTGTGCTCCTCTCCTTCTGTCAGTAAGGCTTGCTGCTGGTCAACCATATACTGCACCAGGCATGCATCAGCCCAGTCCCTGCCTTCAGTAATGCCACACTGCCATGAACCAGCCACATCACCACCTCCACTGGAACCACTGGTCTCGCCCAACTGGGCCCTCCACCTCCAGGCAGTTAATTGAGCCCTGCAGGCCCACATCATGCAGTTGATTAGGGAATACCAGCAGCTGCAAGAGCAAGTGAGGCAGTTCAGTATCAAAAATGCCATGCTGCCAGCACCACCCACAGTGCCTTGGCCCGAACAGTGGCCTCCAATACACCTTGCCCAAAAGGTTTGATAGGAACCGCCAGGGGTTCCAGGGTTTTGTGAGCCAATGCAGACGTCTGTTCCTATGCACCCCAGAATCTATGCCTCTAACCAGTCGAAGCTGGCCTTGGTTATCAACCTGCTGAGAGGAGATGCATTAGACTGGGCCTAACCCTGCTGAAAGATCATAGCCCACTGCTGTCAAATTGGGATGTCTTTCTCCAGTCAATATCTTCAGTGACTCTCTGTGGCTGTGGTTCCTGGAGAGGCCATGTTGGGAATGCTCAATCAGGGCAAACTGCAAAGAATTAGGTAGACGATCCCCAAAACTGGTGTTTTATATTATCATTAGATTTACCAAGCCAGTAACCAAAAAGCTTCTATAATACCTTGCTGGTTACCACGATGCTTAAATATGGTTACCTTTAAGCAATCCAGCCTTTGGCTCCCACCCAGACAGCCAAGTCTATATAGTGAGGATTATTTAAAATCTTATTTGCCATATATAAAGTTTTACTAGTCTCAAGAGATCAGACACATTATCCACCAGGTCAATGAATATTTCAAATCTCATCCAAATACGCACTTACAGCCAATTCTTATTAACTATTCTAAGCCCTGGTCTACACTAACCTGGAGATTCAGCGGCAGTCGACAGGAGTTATGCAAGCTACGCAGAGTAGCTTGCGTAACTCCCATTGACTGCTGTGCTTCCCTTCTGCGCACCGTCTTCACCGCACTATGCTGACAGGAACCAAGTTCCCATCGACGCAGCGCTATGCTACTTGAGGGGGTGGTTTTACTCAGTCAGCTTCCTGATTGATTGAGCATGTCTACGCTGACCATTCGGTTGATCCAGAAAGATCGATCTGGCGGCAGCGACTTTGCTGCTGTCAGCATAGACATACCCTAAGATTAAAAAAGAAAGAGTGTTACTGTGGTTAAAAGCTCTTTATATATACAGCTTGAATAAAGTTCTTAAGTCAGTTTCATAACAGAGATGGAGAGACTGATGATTTGCAAAAAAGTCCTTCTAGAATCTAGACCAGCGGTTCTCAACCTACCACCGGTGGTACTTACCGGAGGGCTGGGTGGTATGCGCGGCGCTGAATCCGCCGCCGCCGGATGGGCCCTCCCACCCACTCTTGCGAAACTCTGTCGCCGAAAATGGGGAAACGGCGGAAGGGTTTCGGCGGCGGGTATTGTTTCCGCCGTGAAACCCCGCCGCCGCGAAACCCTGCCGGAAATCCCTCCCGCCGCCGCCGCGAAAACCCGCCGGAAAACCCGCCCGCCGCCACCGCGAAACCCCGCCGGAAAACCCGCCCGCCGCCACCGCGAAACCCCGCCGGAAAACCCGCCCGCCGCCACCGCGAAACCCCGCCGGAAAACCCGCCCGCCGCCGCCGCGAAACCCCGCCGGAAAACCCGCCCGCCGCCACCGCGAAACCCCGCCGCAAGTCCCCTCCCTTTTTTTTCCCCGCGTGGTACTCGGGTCGGGTACAGTCGGGTCAAGTGGTACTTGACCCGACTGTACCTGGCCCGAGTGGTACTCAGGAAAAAAAGGTTGAGAACCGCTGATCTAGACTATGACCTATTGAACAATAGGCAGTCCATGTGTAGAGTTTGTTCAAATGCTTCCATGAGAATTTGCAGGGATAATCCAGAGTCAAACTGGAGACCACAGCCCTTAAAGTTTAGAACTTTCCCTGACAGAGTTTAAGCAGGATAAAGAGTAAATCAGGATCAGGCCTGAAGCTTCCTTTATAGTTGAAGCTCAGCAGATAAGTCTCTTGACAGCAAATGATCACAGCAGGCATTCCTTGGATGAAGGATAGGTAATGTACATTATTGCTTTGAAGTGAATCTCAGTTTCCTAGGCACACACCCATAACTAGCTGCATTCATTAACATAAGGCAATTAACCATTCAAGCAGTTCACAAGTAGTTTTACAATATGGAGTCACAAATTTCAAAGAAAAATGAACACAATCATATTATTACCCCACCAGTTCCATCTAAATGTTAATGTTCCTTGGCTTGTGATCTCTGAATCAACAGAATATAGTAATGAAACATTAGACGGGAACTGAAGTTTAACATCTATAAGCTAAGTAGATTACATTGTTAAACCTCTAACAAGATACAGGTATTTGTCTGTGTTTACAATTAATACCTACGTCTAATTCTCTAACACCACATGTTTACATTTCTACCTCTTAGTTTACTTAACATGGGTTTGCTAAGTATCTTGTAAGGAACAGCCCTGTTTACCATTTCAATACTTTTCTAATATGGCCTTAAAGGTTGTTTGCAGGTCACACACCCTGCTGGTCGTTTACCTGTCACACCCACACCGAGCTCGAATGGCTGAGGCTGTCCTGAGGAGACTCTTGCAGGGCCCAGGCACAGTTGCTGCCTCACAGTGGATACTAAAAGGAATGAAGCAGTGCAGCTGCACGAGTTCCAGTGGGGCTTGCAGATAGAGGTTAAGGATGAACTGGCCCGTGTAGATATGCCTACAGGCCTAGATGCCCTTGTGGACCTTACCATCTAGCTGCGAGAGAAAAAAAGAGAGGAGAAAAGAGATTCCCTGCAGTCCATCTACTTGCATATTGGGACTTCACCTTCTGTATCACTTGCCAAACCCATGCAAGCCAATCTGATTCATCAACGGCTTACCCCTGAAGAAAAAGAACAGTGCCGTCAGCGCCACCTGTGTTTATACTGCAGTGAACTTTGCGTGATCCACTCCCCACATTTCCCCCTAATCCTTGGCATCTCCCAGTTAACCCTTCAAGAACCCATCATTCACTGGAGAAAACAGAAGGTCACTTTCCCATCAGAATTCCACTGATGGCATGTCCTAGGACCAATGAGTGTTGCACCCAGGCCCAAGAAGGTCCAAGTAGGTTTAGTTGCCTGCATTAAAAACTCTACAGAGGGAACTATGTGCCTCACAATAAAGATCTTTGTTGCTTCCTGCCAGGTATGTGCCCACACTAAGATCTCCTGCCAGAAACTCTGCGACCTCCTCCAACCCCTGGACATCCCATCATGGCCCTGAGAGGCCATTTCCTTGGAGTCTGTGGTAGATCTATCAGAATCCAATGATTTCATGACCACTCTGACAGTGGTGGATCACTTTTGAAAAATGACACATTTAATTCCCTGTGTGGGTGTATCCTCCGCAGGGGAAACTGCCTAGATCTGGATAAACAATGTAGTCTGTCTTCATGACCTCCCTGATCACATCCCCTAACTGGAGGCCCCAGTTCACTGCCCACTTCTGGCACAAGGCCCTACCTCTATTAGGGGTCTCCATGCATCTGTCCTCTGCCTACCATCCTCAGCTAAATGGCCAAGTGGAAAAAAAAATCAACCAGATCCTAGAGCAATACCTACGATACTACACCAATCATCACCAGGATGACTGGTCTGCACTATTACCATATGTTGAATTCTTATAGAATAATGCAGACTATGCATCCCCAGGCCACAGCCCTTTTTTTTTGTTAACTATGAGTACCTACCTCCTCCCCCTCAATTTCATCCACAACTACCAACATCCTTCCCCAACCCATTGTCCTTGGACCTCATACAGCACATCCCTCACACCCAAGAAGAGATGGAGGAACACCTTGAGAAGGCAAGGGAGGACTACAAAAAGCATGCAGACAAGTATAGGCAACAAGCCCTGGCCTACTCTGTAAGACAAAAGGTATGGCTCTCTACCAACCACCTCCGCACAGACAGACCCTCTCGGAAACTACTCCATCGGTTCCTTGGCCCATATCAAATTTTGTAACAAATTAACCTGGTCACCTTTGAGCTCCAGCTCCCTTAGAGTCCACCTGGTATTCCATGTCTCACTCCTAAAACCTTCACTAAGAACCATAGGCAGCCGCTATGCAAGCCCTACCTCTATGTTACCACTGTTAGATCTATTACGTCTGAACCCAGGGACTTGCCAATTAAGACATGGAGAGAGAGTTAAGTAACCTGCTTGTTTGTTCAGCTGCTGGATTGTTTCTTGTTCCACCACACTCTACTGCTCCATTAATAGGGATTTTGATATGTACAAATGCCTTCTAGTGGTTAGTCTTGGAATGGACACAATTACATCATATACATTACACTCAACATGTTGGGTGCTGAGCTCTTTGAAAAATCTGACCTCCGCCGGTGGGTCCTGAATGCTTGAAAAAATCTTGGTCCCACTGAAGTCAATGCGACTTTTATCATTGACCTCAGTAAGGCCACAATAAAGGGTGAAATCCTGAGCTCTTTTGAAAACCTAACTCCATGCCATTCCAGGTCTTCCTGGAAGGCAGCAGACCCAAATATAAGAGATCTCTCTGTTCCCAACTCCTCCTGGGTTTGTCTTAGCAACTGTGCAGTTGCCCACATGTGGTGCAATAATTTTCCATCTCACAAAGACCTTATTACTCCTGATAAAGGAGTTGTAATTTGATTAAATTCTTTGTTCCTGCATTAGCCTACATCATCCATAAATTACTCTGTGAAAGAAAAAAAAACCTGATTATGTCTTTCACTGCAGGTAAAACAGGGGCCTGAGGGGAGTTACAACACATTATGGTTGCACAGCCAGCTTCATCTTCTCCCACACCAACCCGTTTCCCCCACACTCTGCCTCTCTGAGGATCATTTCTGCCAGACTGAGCACAGCAGCATCTCTTTTCCCTTTCCCTAGTCTAGTGTTTCTCAGCCATCTCAGGCTGGCAGCTGAAGATTTTCACAGTCCCTTTCCATTTACCATAAAAGTGAAACATTATAAATGATAAGTCGATATAATTTGTCTGTATCTCAAGAGGTTGATGGAGAATATTTGACCTTGAAGGGTAAGGATTTACTCCTCTTCTTCCTATAAGAAGTACTACAACTACAGCTAGTACATCTGCCCTCACAAACTTTGAAGGCTTAGCAACCCCAAAGTTAAACTCTGAAAATTGTATTTCCTTTGCTTTATAAAGAAGTTTCATTGCATGGTGGAACCCCTCCACCCCCAATTGTCTTTTGTGACCTTCTCCTCTCCCCCAGTGGGGTCGTGACCCATCAACTGAGAAACACTGTTCTAACCTGACAAACCCAACAGCATTGTGGCATCCTGGATTTTAGAAGGGTCCAGGCTATCGCTGCTTCTTTTACCTCACCCAAGATCACCATTGCAATCTTACAAATCCCTCTGCCTGGGTATGAAACTGTCATCTCTGAATCCTTCATCCGTAGTCCCACTGCTGCCCAATGTGATGTCTGCTCCCTCATAAAGGGGACTTTTCAACAACTTCAATTAATAAAATAGAAATCAACAGACGCAGAACATTTACCAAATTAATTAGTGTGTGTCTCTAAGGCTGGAATAAGGGATGGTGCTTAGATCCATTGCCCAGGGGAAGAACCATGAGGACCAAGCTAATTCCAGACACCCCTTTGACCCAACATGTCCAGCCAGCCTCATTAGTAGGCACAAGTGGAGGGGGAGCCATGGCTCTGCCTAAGCCCCATCCACACGCTCCCAGGAGGAAGCATCTTGGGCACAGTCCCTACACTCCCTTGAATACTGGGAGTAGGATCCAGGACGCCCGAAGTCAGCCTGGAAAGGAGGGAGGAGTCCCCCGCCTCCCGTGTGCAGCTGCTTTAGGGCTTGGCACAATCTAGCCCTTAATTTGTTAGTAGTAATTATTTAGACTTTGTGTATTTCTTACAGAATAAACTAGTATGTTACAGCAGTAACCATTTTTAAGTTAATACTTTGTACTTACATAGCATCTTTCATCTTTCAAAGCACTTTACATATATTAATTATTTACTCCTCCCCACACCCCTTTGATCTAGGCAAGTACTATGATGCTCATTTTACAAACAGGGAAACAAACATAGAAGAGCAAATTCTCACCTGCTGCTAGACTCGTGAAACCCCATTGGAGTCGATGTGGCTTCGCAGGTACAATGGCGGGCAGGATGTGGGGTGTACAGGTTATGACACTTGCACACTGTCATGGAGTGAGTCAGTGGCAGAGCCAGGAACAGAATTCAGAATACTTATTTTTAGCCCTGCGGAGGAGAGAGGGGTACAGATTTTGGACTCATACAGTCTCTGGAATATGCTGTCGAATAGAGCTGTGCATGGGGAAGAGTGGGTGATGCGGTTTGTGTGACTGGTGTCACTGTCTCATTATGACAGGTGCGTGGAAAATAATGTGTCCAGGGCTCAAGTTGCAAAGAGAAGAGCAGACCAAGAATCTCATTGGAGTGAAATGTTAAATACTTATATGATTAAGATGCAAATATTGGGGATGAATCAAAAGAGGTGAAGGGGTAAAGATTAAGAGTTGCTCTTGATTTGTGTGAACATTTGTCTGCAGAGGAAAGAGCTATGCCTCGCCTTTTTTGGTTAAAAAAAACCTAGTGTATTTTGATAACGCTTATATTGAATGTTGGTGTAATTTTTCAGAATGACTGACAGAGTCTGATTTGAAGATGAGTTTGCTACGGCAGTTGTTATTGCTGAATAGCAGAGTAATTTCTCTTGCAAACTCACATACCGATGTTATTTGTGTGTTTGGATTACAGTGATTATGTGGGGCTGCTGCAAATGCACTCAGCATTTTTTCTTCAAACCGAAATGTTTTTCCCTTCTTCCCTTCTTTTGTTCGTTTTTTGAAGACCCATTTAAAATGGCTTAGCAGTGCAAGGAATATTATCTACAATGCAGAGCAGGAGGCTGAGACTCAACATGCTCAGGCGCTTTTTCTGGTTCCACCGCTAATTTGGCGAATGCCACTGGACAAGTGCTGCAGTGTTCTAGTAGGTGGCACAGAGTGCCGGGGGGTTAGAGAGTGGGGTTCTGTTCTTGACTGCCATTGGCTCATTCTGTGACCAAGGGCAAGTCATTTAGGGCCAAATCATTGCCCATCCTTACATGGCCATGGAGCAGTCATAAGGAGGAATAAGACCCCACACAAACTCTTACATGGCCTACTATACACTTTCCCATACTGGGATTACTTGAACTGAAGAACAAGTAACCTGAGAGGGAGGTTATGAGGACACCTAGGCTAGCTCCAGACCATTTGGAATATGGGGGGGCGGAGGAGGGGAGGAAATCACTGCGTGGCTGATATTATTGTAGATTGGGGGACAAGAGGAAGAGGCCCCAAATGTGATCCTATGAATGAAAGATATTTTCCTGTCACTGAAATAATTAATTCTCAGAGATGTAGAGTTACTTAGGTTTTCCAATTGTATGGTCATTTTGTTACATTCAACAGTGCCAAAAGAACTGGTGGGAAACTGTGTTCAGACCCTATGGAACACAGGAATCCCAGTTAAAATAGCACTGCTAAACATCAGCAATTAGTAAAGCTGATTTTAAAATATACCATTTTAATCAACTCTAAACTGTTATCCATCACACGGCTACACCTCAATGATTTCCGTACAGATTCCTTACCCATATAAATCCCAGAGGCATCAAAAGGTAATAATCCTGAAACACGGGATTGTATGTCAAATAAAAGAAAACCATGTTAACAAGGCTGAATTTTTAACCCACTAATAAATCCAGTAAATTCAGAGATGTAATTGCCTCACTCTGCCCCCACCTGCTAAGTTCTCTGCCTCTCTTCACCCTGACTTCCCATGCATTTATTACTGAGATTATCCATTATTCATTTTTTATATTACAGTAAGGCTCCATTCTATTCTATATAGGCTCTTATAATGTGCTCATCACCATAGTATCTGAGTGCCTTCCAGTAGGGCATTAAGTAATATGACTAACATCTCATGTGTTTTCATTCTCTCCCCAAGGAGAGAAGTGCGTGCAATGGAGTGTTTTGTTTTGGAATTGTTTTTATATATATTGGTCTATGTTTATATTAGAAAAGACAAGGTCAAAGAAATACACCCTGCACTTGGAGTATAAGGTAGAGAGGTCTGTGATGGTTCCTAGGGGACTTTGTGCCACAGTCTCAGACTGACCACCAAGAAAGCTCTCTCTCCTGCACTGTTGAGCTTTGCCCTTATGGTAGAAAGTTCCATTGTGTCAGAGGAGTGAAGCTGTTGACCATGATCTTCGTCCCAGAGGGATGTACTGAGCACTAACCGTACAGACACATTGTAAGAGACAGTGCCTGCTCTGAGGTGCTTGTAGTCTAAATAGACAAGATAGAAGTACTAAGATCCCTATTTGAAGATGGGGTAAATAAGGCAAAGAGAGAGACTGTCTTCTGTTTATGTTGCCTGAGCATCAAGCCCTAAGGGGCTAGTCAAGGTCATCCAGCAAGTCTGTAGGAGAGCTGGGAAGGGAAGCTTTTAAGTCCCAGGCCATATCTTAAACCACAAGACCATCCATCCTCTGATGCAAGCCTTCTTTTTGCCCACAGTCAGAGCCAGCATTAGTCATAAGCAGACTAAGCAATTGCTTAGGGCCCCAAGCAACTCAAGAGGGCTCCTATTAATTATTAGTATGTTTTGGGGGGCGGAGGGGGTTGCAAAACATTCCTGCTTAGGGCCCTCAGTGGGTAGCACTGGCACTACCCAAAGTATAGGTCAGCTGTTATTCTATAGGCTCTTTACTTGCATGATCACGGCACTGGCCTATGTGACGTACTATTTGGACACACATACTTTTACAGACATCAGTTCGCTAAGGTGAAGATCTAAGAAAATCATCAGATGATACAGAGACAAGAGGAATACCAGTGAGTTATTCAGTCATAGAACCTGACCCTACAGAGTAAGTAAGTAAGTACATTCAAATCTGATGCAGTACATTATAGAATTGGGCTCTTTATACACAAGCTTCTGTGTACACAAAAACTTTAATTTGTGAAGAATAATGGCAACAAAAAAAAAACAACAACCCATAAACCTAAATGTTTTTTTTAAAAAGACAAGCTGTTGTATCAGTTCTTCACAAGATTCGTCTCCCTTCAAGTGTTCATGTAAAAATGTTAGTTAAGATTCTTCTCAACAATGTGTGAAACCTTGATGAATTTAAAACTAGAGACCAATCTCAAACACTTTGTATTAAAAGAAACCAAACAAGCACTACACAGAATATTCAAAGAGTATATAAATCTATCATTATGTGAAACTTCAGATGGAAAGGCCACCTGCATGTAGAGAAAAAACAGAAGCATATGCTCCATTTTAAGTCCATTTAAAATGGCATAGTTGATTATGCACAGGTAACCTTAGTTCTGACACTTCCTAACTTTTTAGTGATGGACTTTCCAAGTCTAAATGTTCTTTTAATATAGCGTGTGTGTTATTTCCAACATTTTTTAAAAAGCAAAACTGAAAAAAACAGGAATTTAATTATGTTGCATCATATGGACATCTATATGGCCATCAACAGTTTTGGAACCTTTAAATCCACCACACAGACCTCTGCCACATGAGCTGATGGAGTGACTGACAGAAGAAGTAAGATGCTATCCTCTAAGTCAGTGGTTCTCACAGGTTGAGAACCCCTGCTCTAAATGGACCAGCACTAGAGGGGGATGAGACATACACTTTGCCAATGGGTTTCATGGATATTTGCAGACAGAAGAACCTTTAGCAACCTTTGGTTCCATTCCAGGCTCTGGAGGGAAGTATGCTCTAGTGGGCACAGACTTCTGCCTATTTCCCTCCCCCCACCCCCAGCATGATCCTTCTGTCCTGTTCCCTTCATCCTGCCCCTGTCCCAGTCCAGTCTCTTCCTACCACTGGTTCCTTGTTCTAGTCCCATTTTTCTTGTGTTCCCAGTCTCCATTCCTCAGGCTTCTCCTCCCAGTTTCCTTGCCCAGCCAGTCCTAGTCTCCCACTCTGGGCTTACTAGTCAAGTCCCTCTCCCCCCTGCCACTCCATCCTCATCTACTTGGCTAACCATTCACGATTCTCCCTCCACACTCCAGCTTCTAGTTAGATTTGTATCTCCTCCTCCTACCCTCATTTCTCCTCTCCACCTGTTCCTAGTTCCAGTCATTTTGTCCAGCCAATCTGTCTTCCCTCCCCCCCACCTCATCTTCTCATCTCAGTGTCCCCCACCTCCAGTCAGCTGGCTCCCCATTCCTTTCACTGGCTCCCAGTTCCAGCCTCTCCACCCTGCCAATCACAATTTCTCTCCCGCACCTCCTACAGTCCCAGTCTCCTTGTCCCAGTCTACTCCTTTCCCTCCCTGCCCAGGGCCAGCTTTCATTCCCTCTGCATTCAAATCAGGTGACTTCCTCCTCCCTGTTGCTTGGGTGCCAGCTGGGGGTCACTCAGCACACAGGAGATCTAGGCTCCCTGCTCTCTGCTCCAGGCTGGGGTGGGGCCAAGGCACTGGAGCAGCCATTACAGGGAAGGCCTGACTTCACCCTTGCAGACCTGGCTTAGGGCATGCTCCATACAGATAGCACATGCATAGTATAATCAGCACCAGGAGCTGTGAAGGAATGGACCACGTTCAGTTGCTCTGTAGAGATGCTGCATGCCCAGTCCAGTCAAACACAGGAGCTGTGAGGGGATGCGTCATGCTCAACTGCTCTGTGGGGATGGCGCATGTGCAGGCAAGGAGGAGCAATGAGAGGCTCAAGAGCGCTCAGTAAAAATGGAATCATTGGCGATTTCTGCAGCTGAAATGGAAGAAGTCTCTACTCAGCATGTGGGAACTGCAGTTTTTCAAAGGCTTGTCACTTGGTCAAATTTGGGCAGATTTTCAAAAGGTCTATGCTTGGCACAAAGTTCACCTCCCTTCCAAATTTAAAGTCTCTGCTCCAAAGCATGGGGGCATTACAGTCGTTCAAAGGAAGTCACCAGCCTTTTTTAAGATGGGCAAAACATATTTCTCCATAGCCTCATTCTCAGAAACCGCTTAACTGTTTTGGCTCAAATTTTCCAAAACATTTCAGCCTGAGGCAGACACCCAACATAGAAAATTTCTACCAAATGGTTAAAGTTTGGCAAAATTATAGGCAATTAAAAGACAGGGTCTTACAAGGGGAAGTGTCAGGCCTTAATTATGGATGATGTTGGTAGCCCCACCTACAATACAGTCAATCTTAAAGAGTCTAAAATATGCCAATGTCAAGTCAGCTACACTAACTCCATTTATCCTTAAGATGATGTCCTGAGTGTGTCTCAGCTGTCTGTCTCATATGTGCATGGGCCATTTTACATGTCTGGGGAGTCATGTATTCAGACTTCTACTGCTCAGAGAATATCAAATCTTAAATTGAAACTACAGGGCAAGAGAAAAATCAATAAGTAGCTTAAATGGGTAACAACAGGTCCAGCAATGCTCTCTGCAACAGCAGTGCATTTTCTAGCATGCAGCTCTTTGTTAGCTTTTAGCAGATTGCAGGGATGATGAAATACACGTTAAGAAGGTACAATATGGATGCTGTGTACATTTCAATCAGCTTTATTCTCTCTCATGCACACAGCTATTCTCTTAGCTGAACATTTATTCACATTTCCCATTAAGTCCCACTATACTATTGTAAATTGCTAGGTTTTTGGGGGTGTTTTTTAATTAAGTTTTCTTAAGCACTTCCCAGCTGCTGATAGCACCCATGGGAAATCCTATTCTACACTGGTTGCTGGAGTTTTAACCACTAACACTACTGAGAGCAGTTTGTCATGACACCTTATTCCTGTCTACACAGTGCTCACATGGTTGCTTCCACTGATGCTGGTGGCAAGAGCTGCAATATGGGTATTATTATGATCAAGGTTTTAGCTACACCAGAAAATGTAACTTTATTTGAGCTCCTTTCTTGGGACAAGGCACTGACCTGACCATGTTAAAACATGGTTTGGGGTCTCGCCTCATATGAGCCAGAACCAAAACTTGTGAAGGAGCAGTGTTCTAGCTCTTAGTTTTACTGGAGTTACAGTCCATGCCTTAACATGCCTGTTCTCTAGAACTGGTTGGGAAATTTGTGACTAACATATTTTCTTTTAAAAATGCAGATTCATCAGAACCAAGACTCTTCATGGCAAAGGATCAACTTCGACAAAACTTTCATTGGGAAAGGTTTCTCTGGCCCAGGATGGAGTTTCTGGTCAAAATCAAGAGAGAGAGAAACCATACCCCAAAATAGCCCCAGTAACCCAGAGGTTAAGGCATTCCCTTGGGATGTGCCGACACCCAGGTTCAAGTTCCTACTCCAACTCAGGCAGAGCAGGGACTTGAATCCAGATCTCCGACATCCTGGGGCATGCCCCAACCATCAGGTCTTCCACATCCCAGGTGAGTGCTCTGACCCCCCGCTATTGACTATTCTGGGGACAGACAGACACACACACACACACTCTCTCTCTCTCTCTCTCCCCTCCCCCCACTTTTTTATTAAAAGGTCTTGGTTTTGTCCACATACAAAACTGGAAACTCTCCAAGATTTTGACAATTTTTACAGGATGGGAAAACCATTTCCCACCCAGCTCTCCCATTTTCAAAGAGTTTGTTCTGCTCACACTAGCAAGATCAAACCATGGTATAAACTCATTGGAGCACACCTGTTTTTCAGCACAGTGATTAAACACAGTTAAATCTATAGTGCAAGTAGTACCACAGAAAGTGTTTTGTTTAAAGTAAATTCAAACCAGCTTTCCAGCCTCTTTATGCCAGAACAGTTTCAAAGGGATGGAATAGGGCTGAGGATCTAGTGCACTGAGGGTTGAAGAGGTGGAACAATAAATCACAAGAAAGCTGTTCCACGTGACAGGAGTTTCCGAGAGACTTCTCTGGTGCAAGACTGTGGGAAGGGACATTAAGGAAGCTGGTGTTAACTGATTGGATGCTCTAGGGAGGAGAGGACAAAGTCCAAAGTAGTGAGATTGGCTGAAGAACATCCAGAGAGAGAGAGAAGGGAGTTTTTATTTGATTCCAAAACTGAATTTTAAGTCACTGGATGTGTTTGGAGTGATGTGGATGCACTCTGCAATGCATAATTAACTGTGGAACTCACTGCTACAAGACATTATTGAGACCAAGAGCTTAGTAGGATTAAAAAAAATGAATAGACATTTATATGGGGTATGAGAACATCCACACTTGCATCATATAGGATAAAAAAGGTATAATAAAAGGGATATAAATTCTTATCCTTCAAGTGATTAGCTAAGTGCTAAATTCCTGGGTTAGGAAGAATCTTTCCCTAGGGGCAGGTTATAATTGTCCATTATGGGGTTTCTTCTAACTTCTTCTGAAGCATTTGCTGTTGGCCACTGTCAGAGAGAGGATACAGAACTAAACAGCCCACGAGTTCAATCCAGTGTGGCAACTGCTATGTCCATGGCATGTGAGGAATTATAATTCCCTGTAACCACATGAGCCAAATTGTAGAGGGAATTTTCATTCCAGGTTCTAACTTTCACTTCATGTCTATTCTCAATGTACAGAAAAGCCTACAAGTAGACTCATTTACGCTTGCTGAGAGCACAGGCTATACAGTATTTTCAGCAAAACTAAGAATGGCATCTACAAAGGAGTTAAAAAAAAAAAAGCCTGAAATACATCAATGTAATGTAAGTGCTTTCCCACAGAAAACAAACTTGCTAAGGGAAAAATCAACTGTCACTTTAAAATCTGGCATTAAGTTTCTCAAATCGCATCCCTTAATCAGGGAGTAATACTTGAAGAGGAACAAAGAGAATTTATGATGAAAAATCAGGACACTTGAGGGCTATGCTCAGCGGGACTAACTGCATGACAATATGGATGAGAATGATAATTGTATCAGCTTAGCCTGAAATGACTGGCCAGAGCTAGATTTTTATAACGTCTTCATTTACTTTTAAGAAAACTCAGAAGGAGAATTTCAAATAGATAGATGATGTGGTCCAATTCTCTTACTGCTACAGGGTATTTCAGAAATATAAAGCAATACAGGAGTTGTGCTCTTTGAAATGCACAAGCATGACTTTCACATGCAAGTTCAATTGAGAGTCCTTTTGTCTTGTTAAAACAAGACTACAATAAGAGGGTAGCTCCTACAAATGAATATTAGTGAGCAAAAACACTGGATTACTGATATGTTGCAGTCCCTACCTGCTATCTAATGCTAAGCACCCACTCAGTCATTCCAATTTTAATATCTTATTTGCTTTCTTATTTATAAAACTACAAACTCTTCTTATGCTCATTAAAAAGCAACCAAAAAAAGATACCTAAATATACACACTATATTCTGCATGGGACCCAGTATATTTAGATGTATCACATCTACATTCTGCCCCTTCAGTGAAGTCTACTGACTCCATTTCTGGGTTCTGCTACAGCCCCTACATATTAGAGAAATCCCATGGCATAGGGAGGAACTCTCCGGTGTTGTAATGCCAGTGCCCCTTCTGACTCCTACGATGGGAGCATGGCCAGACATGAGAGGAAACATTTCAGAAGAAGGAAGTGGTGTGGTTGGAGTTCACTGTGCTTCAGCTATTTTGGGCAGCAGCTATAAGTTAAGAGAAGCCCTGGGGCTCCTCGGTCTTCTGCCAAGGAACTGAACAGCCTTCGTCTGAATGGTACCTACTGCCCCTCTGTACTGACCACAGCTCACTCCCAGTCACAGCCTAGAACTGGGGCCACTGTTTGCTTTGGGGATAAATCAGGATAGATTTTAGCCCTCAGTGAAGCTGCACGGGCCATTTGCAACAGTGGAAAACTTTAAAAGATAGAGGCCAGTGTGGACAAATCCGGAGAGACACAAATGAAGAGAAGATTCTGCCTAAAGTTGCTGGACACAGCAAAGTGTCAGCTGAGGTTCTGCAAGTGGTTCTGGTGTGTGTGAGTCCTTGTTCAAGGTGAAGAGGATTTAGCTAAGTATTCTTAATAAAACAGATGAGGAGGAAACAGCCTAACCTCTGTGTCACTAATTTCTTTCCCCACAAGCAATGGGGCAACTTGAAAGTTCCCAATTCTACCTATCATTTGGCAGAACTAACAATATATAATCCAATTGAAACTGCAGGGTGGAGTTAAGTTAGACGATTGTAGTTACCTAGATTAGAATTTGGTCAAGGTTCCACAGTTATAATGCCCCTACTCTTGCCCCAAACAGTATAGGACCTTTAATTATCTCAAATGACCAAGAGCAGAGTTTTATATCTAAACCATCAGAGATGTCTTCAAGAGCACGACAGCCTATGAAAGAGGAAGAGTTCATACCCTTTAACTGCACAGCACACATAGTGCAGATTGCTACACAACTCACCCCTTTGCAGTGGTTCCTTTTACTTATCTTCATCAAAGACTTAACACAAGCAACAAAAATCCGAAGCGGGTTCAAAACAAAACCTTGGCTCCAGCTCCTTCCTTAGCAGGCTGTTCCTTGATAACTCCCTGTCCCTCTCTCTAGCTTCCTCCTTCACAGAGGATTCTTAGTCATTTAGCTTTGCTGAGTGGGAACTAATGAAATACACCTGGTTCTGATGCCTGCATGAGTCAATAGAGTAGCGCTCTCCACACAGTCCCCTGTGCTTAACAGGGACAGGTTATTGCAAGCTTAAGAAATTCTCCTCCATGGGGCCTTAGAACAAGGATATCATGTCACAGTTCCCTAATACTGTGGTTGGATGGATGATGGCTCCCTGCTAAGACTGAAATTTACCTCCCTATGCCAAGAACCTGCTTAAGTGCTAGTCACCATCCAAAAGACCAGAAGAAAAGGGGAATATCACCCCAAAGAAAAAGATTGCCACCTGTTGAATCAATAATACAATTTCTTTTAGCATCCCAAGTTTTCCTTTGGAATCTTCCTTCCTTACTAGGCTTGTCCCTGCTTAGCTTATAAGAATTTGGGAGACTGCAGCCAGAACTCAAATATCTGAGTCCATGACTGCCTTCAAACTTGTCTCCATTAGTGACCTAATCAGAAATTGAATGTAAATCCCTAGAGATGAAAAACTGGAGCCCTAAAGCCCTGGCTGTTCTAGTTTGCTTTCAGTGTTGCCTCTGTAAAGAAGCTACAGACCATGCTTATTTGGCCATGTGTTTCCCATAAAAAAATTATAAATATAAAAACAGTCCTTTAAAGTCCAGAAGATCTAAGCTATTTTGCTTTTGGAAACTTCAGTGTGTGTCACATTCAAATGGAGCTCATCTGGTCATTTTCCTGCTGTTTTCAAGAAAGGCACAAGGCCATCATATTACAAATGCTTCATACTCTTGAGGATTTTAAAACACTTTGCAAACACGGCACCTTGGTGAAGTATGCGTTATTCCCACCGTTTGACACACAAAGAAACAGATACAGAGGCTAAGTGCGTTGCTCAGTGAGACGATACCACAAAGAAGATATCCATTCATCTTGACCCCTAAGCTCAGACCTTGCACAACAGACCTCTCCTTAGAAGCGCACCTGAGGTTTGGTTTTCTATGTCTATAATCCTATTGGTCAGCAGAAGCTGCTGATGCCTGAAAGTGGGCAGAAAAAACAGGAACTTAAAGGTTGCTTCAGAGCCAATTTACGCAACCCCCCTCATCCCCACAGAGATTAATTGTAAAAGACAACGCACCTTGGAGCTGTATTACTTTTCCTGGGTCTATATTTTGCACCCACCCCCTGCACAGAGGATTCCATTTCATAGAGTTTCCTGGGGTAGCTGTAGCCAGAAGAGCCCTTAGTAGTTTTCCTGTTCTGCAACATCCTGACCTAGTGGAAGAAGATGAGGGAGAGGGAGCCAGGGGTCCTCTAGTCTGTGTGGTGGCACAGGGGCCTGCATGGGGTAGACTTGCCTCATGTGGTTCCTAGGGGATCTGAGTGGCTCAGAGCAGAACTGCAGCCCGTTCCATGGGGTGCAACCTTCCCTTCCCCAAGGGATCCTCCCAGAGCCTTCCTCTCCCTAAGGCAACCTATTGTGATGGTGTCACTTGCAGGAAGCAATAGGCTGGGAACTGCCATTGGCTTTCACTTGCCTATTGCCTAGCCAGTGCGTTTGCTGTTGATCAATGGCATGAGCAGTAGGCTATCAAGACAGCATCACATCTAGTTTTCTTCCTCTCTCCACTCAGGAAATCTACACTCATCAACAAGAATGAAGGCCACCGCTCTAGACTGGAAACTGTATGGGATCATGTCACTGGTGTAAGACCCTAGTCAGATCTTGAGCTGACAGCACAGAACTTGTCACACTCAGGGTATAGGTACACTTCAAGCTGGAGGTGAGAGACATACCTGCGCTAGCTCTGTTTGAGCTAGTGCACTAAAACAGGAGAGTAGCCACTCAGCGTGAGTGGCAGAAGAAGCTAGCCATACAAGTATGATCCTATCCGAGACGCTTGGCATGTACTCGGGGTGGCTAGGCCCACCTGCTGCTAGCACAGCCACGGCTACACATCTATTTTTAGCACATGAGCTCTGATTGAGCTAGCATGGGCTTGTCTCTGTGAGCTGGAATTTACACGTCCAGCTTGAAGTGTAGACATATGCTAAGACATTGCTATGTTTAATCCTAATAATGATCTAGATCACCCCCTCTGGTGGAAAAGGCCAGGAGAGGGGACTAAAGGAAGGAAGGCTCTGTGATGGCCCCTTGGGGGTGGTTTCTCCCCATGTAATGGGCTGCAGTTCTGCCCCCAAATCCCACAGATTGCTTGGGATCCACAAGAGGCAAGTTCTCCCAGGCAGAGACACTGTGCCACATCACACAGGCTCTAGGATTTCTGGCTCCTTCATCTTCTTCCACTAGGGCAAGATGTTGTAGAAGAGCCAAACAACCACGGCCTCTCCTGGCAACAGTTGCCCTTGGAAATGCCTTTAAATGGTTTCTCCTGTGCAGAAAGAGGGTGCAAAAAAGACAGTATAGAACCAGAAAAAGTAATAGAGAACCAGGCTGTATTGTCTTTTACAATTAATCTCTATGGGGCCAGGGAGTTGGGATAGTGTATCCCTCTCTGCCCCACTCACTGCCAGCCCTGCCTAGTCCCCACTAACACTGGAGAGATCCTAACTCCACAGAGAGCCCACCTGAGAGTCCAAGAAAGAGCCTTTACCTTACAGCGATTCTATTTCAATCAAGTCTTATATTAAAGAAGAGTCCATTGTTTTTGTCAAGCCCCTATTGCCATTTCAATACTTCCTACCCTGTCTGTTTTAAGGGGGGGCACATGTCATAACACACAGCCCTTGTATTGCACCTTCCTATTGGAGATGAGGTCAGGCCCGGACCATGTTGCAGGACTCTATGGGCTGAACTGTGGTAAAATCCAGGGAAAGTAACGACATTAATTCTTTCTTTCCTCTCCCAATCTCAGTGGAGGCTTCTCAGGGCAGCAGTACACATATTTCCTGCCCTGTTTGGAATTAGTTAAGTCATGATCTTTGCCTGCTATTCAAACTGGCTCTGAAGTCACCTTTATGTGCCACTTTTATCCGGGCACTTTCAGGTATCACCTGCCTCCATGATCTACAAGATCCACTCCATACCTTGTTTATGCACAATTGTTCCAGTGCAAAGCACAGACCTTCCCTCACTGTGGCCCTTTTTACTCCCTACTGTAGATCCAATGGCTTTAATGGAGATACACCTGGGATGGCTGTGGGCCTTGTGATTTCATTCTCCATATTTTGACAAGGCCAGATGAAGGCCTGTGCCTCAAGCCCCACCTCCTGGAGTCACACAATAAGGTCAGAATCTAAGCTGTTTGTTTTTTTTCAGAGTACATTTCTAGCCCAGTGAAGAGAAGCTTGACATTGTAACCAAAACAAGGTCTTCCTGAGTTTCCAGAGAGCCTGAAACAATAGCTTTGGGAGGTGTAGACTGCCCCATGCATCTCAATGGCATGTTAACTCCAGCCCCACTGCTCAGGGAAGGCTGGCATCAATACCACCTAGCGGTGGACTCTGTGTGTGGCAAAAGAAGAACGCCTCAGACCTGGCCCTGCAGACACACCCCTGGCTGTTGAAGTAGGTACTTCAACAGGGGGTCCCCTCCCCATTGGCCCCTTGCTTCTCCATGGAAGGGAGGGGACCTGCTGTTCCCAAGGTGAGAAGACTTTGATGTTCCTGGGGGCAATAAGTAATCTCTGAGGGGATGGTGGCACAGCAGGTGGTAGAGCTGTGGAATCCCATTGTCATGGTGTGATGCCCATGAGCATCAGATTGGCTTCATCTGGCCTCACTCTTTGACTCGATAGGAAAAATATTTGCCCTCACAGTACCCAGTCTCGTTTATGTTCAAGACCTAGATGTTGGTAGTTTAAGGATGAGGGGGGGAAGTGGGCATTTAACGTATCCCCACGGGGACACAAAGCGCCACCAGCACAAGGTTAGAAGACAGCTTAAAGGATGGAAATGTTTAAAGTCCCATTGAAACACAAAAGCCACAAGGCTTCCTCAATGAAAGTGAGATATTTTGATTACCTGCTCACCGGAAAGGAGGGGAGTCTCCCTGAAAAGGAGCGGGGCGTGGCGGGACTGCCACCACTACTGTCATGCAGTTAGGCACTGTGTAAAGTATCTGTGCTAGAGCCAGGCAGCAGCAGCCACCGCAGTTGATGAAGCAAAGGGGAGAGGAGTAATACAGCAGGCATGTCATCTCTGCCAAACAGGATTTCCAAATGCTTCAGAGCCCTACTCTCCAGCCCAGCACATTGTGGCCTAATTCACAATTGCACAGCACACCCTAGGGACTACCCTGTCACAGAAGCCCTACCCTTCCATCTGGCTCTGGGAGCAGGGGGCATTCTGGGTGTAGGAGGGAGTATGGCCAGGGTAGCTACTTCTGAGTTACCACAAGGTCCACAGAGGCCATGGATAATCAGTGCAAGTTAAGGCAGCTCTCAGGGCTGCCTTAATTTTTGCTTGGGACCCTACTGGCTCCTAACAACTCTCCCCAGATGCACCTTTTCTTTTCCTCAGTCTCTGTGCTGGGCTTCTCACTGCCACAAGTATGAACTGGGGCTTGTGTGTATAAGGTCCTGGGTCAGTGGCTATCGCCCTGGTGAGAAGTTAAACCTACCTCTCCAGTAGCATCCGTTTCTTGATAGGCAGCAAGAGTTCCTAACATCACAACAAAGCTCTTTCCCCTTCATGCTCAGTATATGTAGATGGTAATAGATGATAGAGGCAGACACCTCTCTCTCTCTCTCTCTCTCTCTCATCTGTTGAATTTCTGATGTGCCCATCACCCTATTATCAGTGATGATGTATGTACTGTTTCTTTAAAACAATAGTAGGAAACTTGGCAGGAGGATCTGAGGCAGATTCTAAGCAGAAGCTCTGAAATGAAGCAGAGAGATACACAGCATAGCTTTAGGGATAATATTGTTTTTGGTTTTTTTTATTCTTGTTCAGTATTAGAAGAAAACAACTATGTGAGCATGTACCATTGTCACATGTCAGTAGCCAGGCAATTTTCACTTGCAGTTTCCCCTGAGCTCACTCTGGGAAGAAAGTATACAATCTAGTCTACCCAATAGTTTGCTTTTCTCCCTAGCAGCAGGTGCGCCCAACATGCCACTAGAGTTTCAAAACTCCCTTCGCTATACCCAACCACAGTTCAATGTACACGCACATGATGTATCTCCTGATTTACTTTCACTGACAACGTGTAATTTCCAACAGGATCACTGAGAAGAAATTAAACAATCCTGTCCCTGCAGCAGCGTTTGCTTTTCTCACTAGTCACAGGAGCTCCTAACACCCCACTACAGCCCTCTCCACTCCTAAATCCTCAGTCACGCTTCATGTATATGTAACAGTGCCAATAGAGTGAGCAGATGCCCTGATTTTATAAGGACAGTCCCAATATTCGGGGGTTTGTCTTATATAGGTGCCTATTTACCCTCCACCCCCTATTCTGATTTTTCACACTTGTTATCTGGTCACCCTAAGTGCCAAGCATACCAAAATCATGAATCAGTCCCCCAAAATCATTCCATTGGCTTTAAAAATCATGAGCTTTTTTTAAAAAAATGTAATAAATATGGAATCTTTTAATTTGCTTTCTGGTTCTTGAGCTGTTAGTTTTCACATTTTCCAGTTTTTCCGTGCAATTATGAGAGCTAGAAGCTTAGCTGTGTTAAAAGAAAGGTGAGGTTCTCCTGTAATCACATGCCTCTAGGAGCTTGGGCTTTAAGAACCCCCCCCCCCCCCAATATTCAGAGACTCCCCATAAAATTATGAAAGCTGGCAACATCATGCGTCCATATGTAGATCTCATTTACTGCCCTTTGCAGTGTGTGATTGCCATTGGGGTCCCGTGGGAGAAAATAAATAAACCTAACCCTGTGGTGGCCTTTGCTAACTTGCAGCAGGAGCTCTTAACACCTCAGTAGGGCCCAGATCTTTCTTCTTCCTGTATCTTTAATACAGCCCCAGCTTTAGGGTCATTTTCATTTGCAATCTAATTTCCGTGGGGAAACAGTATGTAATGCTATTTTAGCAGCCGCGGACGCTGTTCCCACTGGCAGCAGGAGTTCCCAACATCGCCGATCCCTCTCAACACTCCCACCTACACTTTTCACTTGCACCGAGTCATTTCCATTGGGCTCGCTCGCTCGGGGGGAGCAGGTAAATACTCCTGCAGCAGCGTTTGCATCATTTCTCCCCAGGCAGCGGCTGCAGCAGCAGTTCCAGAGCAAGGGCTCTCCCGGCTGTGATGTGGCAGCCGCAGGTCGGATCACGTTGCTAGCCCTGTGCTTGTGGTACCAGTTTGAGACAGGATTAAGGAGGGGGTTTTAGGTGCCAGTGGTAGTAAACGTGGGCTGTGCGCACACAGCCAGCGTTCATTATCAGACTAAGAGAAAGTGTGTGTGCGGCTGGGAGAAGGGAGGGGAGGAGGACAGGGGAGGCACGTACCACCAGATCCCCAGAGCAATGGGCTAGTTTCACAGGGGAGTGATTCAAATTACATTTCACTTCAATGTAAAGCCGCTCCCAATGTCATCTTCTCTCTCTGTGCCGCTCCGGAAAACGCCTTTGCAAGAGAGATGCAGTCTGAGATTGGCCACTTCTAGAAATCCTCTCGCTGTAATCGGTAGCCTCAAATTTCAGGGGGCTCCTGGTTCTTTCTGAAGGGCACTATTAAGAGTTACAGGAAAATGGCTGTGGCTGTTTATGATCATTTAAAAAAAAAAAAAAAACCCACAAGATTGTAAATGGCTCATTGAAATAAACAAGCAAAATGATCTCTCTGCACCAAACGGAGAAACTTTCAACTCTCTCAATGGGACTTGGCAGACCTCAGGGTAGCTCAGGAATAAAAGGACATTTTGAATGCAACATTTGAAGCCCTTGTGTACACCTTCAAGGCAGCTAATTTGCAAGTCGCATCCTGTCAAACTAAGATCTCCCCACCGCAATTCCCCCTCCCCCCAAACGCGTTTTGCTTTTTGCACAGGACCACCAAATTGCCTCGGCTTTTCAATCCATCCTTTTGTATGCTACATGTGAATGAAATCTCTATGCCCACATCCAGAAACTGGCTGGACTGACAAGCAATCAACCCCAGACACTAAATGCACCATGATGCTCAGAAGTGCTGCGTTTATTTCCTTACAAGAGGAAACCTCAGCTGACTGCATTGCCATTTGGAGGATGAATAGCTGGACGAAGTTGTTCTTTTCCGGTCGCTTGGATCAGCTGTCCCCGCCTCCTCTCTCTCCCCTGCCCTCCCTCCCTCCCTTCCTCCATCTCTCTCTCTCTCTCTCTCTCTCCCTCCCACCCAAACCCCTAGTCTGGAGCTTGTATGGTACGTTCCGCACGTGAGCTGGGTGCTGGTCTGGCTGGCGACGCGCGTGCCCTGTGGCCAAACACTGATCAGTGAGTGCAAACTACCCAGCCCAGTGTGTGACTGTGAGTGTATGAGTGGGAGAGAGGGAGCGGGGAGACAAACTGCTTGACACTTTCCCCAGTGCACAAGAGAGACAGAGGCTGCATGTGCACAGTTTTGCTCAAAGATCTCCAAAGACTCTCAGCATTCCACAGATTCAATCAAAAGCAACAACAAAAAAATCAGCTGTTGTCAAACATGGATGAAGGAATCCCTCGTTTGCAAGAGAGGCAGTTACTAGAGCATGGGGATTTTATAGGGTAAGGAGCCAGTGCAATATATCTCTGTCTCTTATCACGACAGTGTTTCTTTTCTTAAGAAAGTGATACAAAGCATTGAAACGCTAGATCGTACTTAAATGGTGTCTGATTCTTGCTTCCTTTTTGCAGACGGGGACTATGCATCTTTGGAGCTGTGCAATATTATATACATATCTTATATGTCTTTTCTCTTTCTTTGTGTGTATATATATTCCCACGTATGAAAGTGATAGTTAGCTCATTGGTATACTATCACTGGATCCCTCTTTCATTTTTTCAGACTCGACTATCCATCCTTGTATTTGTGCAAACCCAAAAGAGGGATGAAACGAGATGACAATAAGGTAAGAATAAGTTTCTGAAGCTCTTCATGACCTGCCTAAATACTTAATTGGGATTCAGTATTTTTTATAGCGTAGCTTTCTTTACCCATAACCGCATCCGAGTTTCTTCCCTGTTAACTTTCCCTGAATTATAAATGGGTTTACCGGATAACAAGCATATAAGGGAAGGGCTATACCCGCCTTATAATTTGCAGTACATGTGGACATTTGTTTTTGTTTTGATTGTCATATTAAGTGAATGTAACATTTGCCTTTTCCTGATTATACTAATTAGGAAACATACAAACTGCCACACAGATTGATAGAAAAGAAGAGGCGAGACAGGATTAATGAATGCATTGCTCAGCTAAAAGATTTATTGCCTGAGCATCTGAAATTGACGGTAAGGTATATATATTTCACTGTCTGCATCATTATACAACGTGTTCTTTCTGACTATCTTAAAATTTAAGTTCACTGTACAGCTGAAAAAGTCTGACTTTAAAACTTGTGTTGAATGGCAAAGGTTTTCTACAGACATGTATGGATGTGTAGTTTAAAGGGCAATCGTTAGAAACATGCTTATGTAAAACCAGCAGCTTTAAATATAATACTCCTTTCAAAGGGAGTTTGCTGAAGTTATGGAAACAGACTATAATGGACAATTGTATTGTGTTATTAACAAGTGTCCCCCCCCCTTACTTTTCAGACATTGGGACATCTGGAGAAAGCTGTAGTTTTGGAATTAACTTTGAAACACTTAAAAGCTTTAACAGCCTTAACGG
Organism: Emydura macquarii macquarii; assembly: GCF_026122565.2. Classification (NCBI taxonomy): domain Eukaryota; kingdom Metazoa; phylum Chordata; order Testudines; family Chelidae; genus Emydura; species Emydura macquarii. The sequence continues at coordinate 7,504,704 of NW_027132342.1, read as the reverse complement.
AGCAACAGCATCAGAATATAATTGCTTTACAAAATGGTAAGTCAGTTTAAGAAGATGCCAGCACATAAACACACTCAGGAGACATGGCTGTTAAATTGGAGATCTCACAACACTATAATTCACAGGGGCGGTCCTTTGATGGTTTTTCCCCCCCATGTGCCTTTAAAGGAATATAGTAAAATGCTTAGTGTGTTATCTGGCCAAATGCTGACCTCCAATGAGCTGTCACCAGCCCAAACTGCTCTTTTAACTCCTAGCAAACACAGGCATTTCTGTCACAGGAGGGAAAGTAGCCTGGATTGAAAGGCTTGCATAAGAAATCACTGACGTGACTTCTCTTTTGTCTAAAAAGACCAGCAAGCCCAAGACTCCCATGCGGGCGATAGCAGAGGTTTTTGTGTTGACTTCTCTTTGCACTCTCTCCCCCCTCCCCCTTCTTGCCATCACAGGGGAGCGGTCCATGAAGTCCCCCATTCAGTGCGATCTGGATGCTTTCCACTCCGGCTTCCAAACGTGCGCCAAAGAAGTCCTGCAGTACCTCTCCCGCTTCGAAAGCTGGACGCCCAGAGAGCAAAGATGCGCCCAGCTCGTCAACCATCTGCACGCCGTGTCCACTCAGTTCTTACCCAGCCCCCAGCTCTTGGCTCCACAGGTCCCGGGGAGCAAAGGGTCCTCCTCCTCCTGTGCACAAGAGCGCACCGGCGGGCCCAAGCGGGAGGCTCAGACGAACTGCGTCCCCGTCATCCAGCGGACGCACCCGCTGGAGCTGAGCGGGGAGAACGACACGGACACGGACAGTGGCTACGGGGGGGAGAGCGAGGGCCGGCCGGAGCGAGAGAAAGGCCGCGCGGCCCGGCTGCCCGGCGTGACTATCAAACAGGAGCCGGCCGCCGAGCAGGAGGCCCCCGCGGCGCCCAAAAGGCTGAAGCTGGACTGCAGCAGCAGCAGCAGCAGCCCCGACCCCGCCGCCGCCGCCGCGCTGAGCCCCGAGCAGGCGGCCGCGGCCCTGGCCAGACCCGACGCCGCCCTGCTCAGCTCCCTCCTGGCCTTTGGAGGCGGGGCGCCTTTCGGCCAACAGGCCGCGGCCCCCTTCTGCCTGCCCTTCTACTTCATCTCCCCCTCCGCGGCCGCTGCCTACATGCAGCCCCTGCTGGACAAGAGCAACCTGGAGAAGTATCTGTACCCCGCCGCCGCCGCCCCCATCCCTTTGCTCTACTCCGGGATACCCGCCCAGGCCGCCGCCGCCGCCGCCGCCTTCCCTTGCCTGTCCTCGGTGCTGGCACCGACGGAGAAGGCGAGCGCAGCAGCCGCCGCCGCCGCCGCCGCTTCGGCCCTGCTGCCTCTCGACGCGCTGTCTCCCGGTCGGCAGCACCTTCCCCATCCCTTCGCGGCTGCCGGCGAGGCGGACAGTGACATTCCTTCCTCCCGGGAAGAGCTTCTGCAGCCCGGCAAGGAAAGCCCCTGAAGGTGCGACAGGCCCGCCCGGTCGGGAGGAAAGAGGCTCCCTCGTAGTAAATAATAACAGCAACCACACAGAAACAACCCACCCCACGTTGTGGTTTCAAAGGAGAAAGTTGTAAAAGATGCACGGCAGTCGTTGTTGTTGTTGTTGTTTCTTTCCTTTGGTGTTCTCTCCCGAAGCCTTCCTTCCTTCTCCCCCTAGTCTTCTGCTGTAAAAGATCCTTTGCATTCAGGTGTTTCAGAGAGAACCACAATTTTCCTCCGTTTCTACTGAAAGGGAGCAAATAGAAACACGCTTCAAATCAAACTTTCTTTGCAAGCCAGAGGGTCGGTTTCAGCTCCTGACCCAAAGTGTCAGTGGCATCTGAAAGTGGGTAGGCAAACAAGTTGCCTTGGGAGCCACATACTATGGTTATGGCCTCTCTAGAAATGTGTATTAATAATAATTTATAGAAGCAGATGAAGATTATAAGGTGTCTGACTCAAAGTGTGTGTGTGAGGGGGTGGGGGGAGCTTTTCTCTAGAGGCCTCTTCCCTTGCTTAAGAGTCTTTAAGGATTAAATTTGCTACTCAGTATTTTTTTAATGTTTGGCTTTATAAATGCATAAATATGTTTTTAAAAAAAAAGAAAAGGAAGAAAAAATAGTAAGGATATGCTTTTGTCTAAAGTAAATGTTGCACCTTATTTTGAAATGGTTTTCTGTAGTATCTTTATGTTCCATTTAGTAATTTGCACTTGTTTAAAGAAACTTGGATTAGTTCATTGTCAGAATGGGGGAGGGGAACAGAAAGAGAAGGTGAGAAGAGTTTTCGTACATACGTTTGCACTTTATTGAGAAATGGACCATGAATTAATTGATCTTGAGCCCAGTCCTTCAGTGCTTTGGGTACCCAGAATTGCCACTTCCTGAAGAGTTTTGGGTGCACAAGGAATAGTGGATCAGGCCCATGACATCATTTCTTATTAGTTGAGCATAGAGGCATGGCAAGTGCATTTGTTTCCACCCTGTCCTTATTTAATTTTATTATTTTCCTGAGTTTTTATAACTGTGCTATATAAAATGAATGTTTCTGCACTGAACTAAAAAACAAAACAAAAAACTGACAACCCTGAACTAATTTTATCCCAAACGATGAATTGTAAAAACTGGAGGAAATTATTAAACATGTCAGTTTTTAATTGGAAATGCTCAGAAAATTTGGGATAAGTCCCATGCAGTCCTTCTGTAACCAAATATCATGATTTCCCTTTCTGGGGACTGTACAGATGCCAGATAATCACACAGATAAAGCTTTTCTAATCAGGCTTAAACCAAGACCTTGCCTAGATATTTTTAGTTTGTTGCCAAGGTACCACTGTGAGAAATCTCACTTGAATGTTATGTAAGAGGTGAGACACAACAGTCTGACTATGAGTGAATAAGTATCTTGGGTCTGTTAGTCAGTTTGGTTGCATTTGCTGCTGCTGTTGCTACTGTTTGCCTCAAACGCTGTGTTTAAACAACGTTACAAAAATCTTACTAGCCTACAGAATGGCTGTATGTAAATAGTTGTTAATACATCCAATTAATGATGTCGGACATGCTATTTTTGTAGGGAGAAAATGTGTTAATGATATTTTGAGTTAAATATGTTTTGGGGAGGATTTGCTGAAAAAAGTTGCACTTTTGTTACAATGCTTATGCTTGGTACAAGCTTATGCTGTCTTAAATTATTTTAAAAAAATAAATACTGTCTGCAAGAAAACAGCTGTTTTAGAACAGTTTAGTATGTGATATATTAGAAATCAATCTTTATATTCAGTATTTTCCAGCACTCCACAAATTCTATTATCTAAATATTTACACACTATTTTGTGATTAAAAAATATCTTACTAAGGAATAAAAACTTTAATACACAACATGGGGTTGTCTAGTAATTAAAAAAATCCTACATTAAATACATCATAATGGATGCACAGTGAGTCTTAAAAATGTCTGGTTGTGAGAATGTAGATTGCAATCTATTGTCTTTGCACATTTTAAAGATGGTTTTGCATTTCCTTAATTTCCTTTGACTGAGTTTAATGAATTGTATTTTGTACATTACACAAACCACTGCATACGCATACATGCACATACATTTCTAATTATATTTTACATTTTTCTTTACTTTTTTGGAGTATATTCAGTCTACATTTTTAAATGTAACATAATTCACACTACAGATATTGCACATATTTTGTAATTGTCCACAATTATCAGACTTTAAGCATAGCTTTTTATGACAGGTTGATGGCATTAGTATAATAAATATTAGGGAAATTATGTACATCTGAAACTGGAAATACTGTTAAAAACACCCACTTTTATAGAGACACAATCAAGTAATTTACAGTATGGAAAAATATTCCTCTAAAGACTTTAACAATTTTAATACACATGAGTTTTGGGGCTTTTTTCTTTTAAAATTTCATCATCCTGTCCCTGAGAAAATAATAGTTTAAAAAAAAAGTAGCCAGAGTTTATGTAAGATATAAATATAAAAACAATGTTTTGTGCTCCCTCTGCTGGTTCTTCTGTACCAATTAACAATCAAAGTGTTTTCCTAGCTGCACTGACATTGGAGTACAAATGTAGCAGCAAACTTTAAAAAAAGGGAGCCGTCTTAATTTCAATTTCCCTTTGAAATACAAGAGAAAAGAAGTATTGAGGTGGCAATATCTTTTTTAAAAACTTCTCCGATGGTATTACAAGCAAGTCTACCTAGTTTTATACTAAAGCTAAGCTAAACTAATTCACTATGGACAGTTAGATGAATCAATGAATGACATGAAACTATACGTACATATTCGTAACTTGTAATGTCTCCTGAGAGTTTATCATAAAGTATTAATAATGGATCAGATGCTGCAACCTTCTGTAAGTAATCCTGTTGAAAACAGTTATTCATGGGTTTGATCCAGATCCCACCAAAATCTGTGGAAAGACTGCCATTGACTTCAGTGGTCTTTGGATCAGGCTCTGTGCCTGGGATTTCAACAGAGAGGTGTGAACTTCAATTAGGCTTTCACTACACACAAAAATGCCCCAACCTGCCTCAATGGGTGGGGAAAATTTGATGGGGCTTGTGACAAAGGGGGACAGTCCCAGCAGCAAGGGGCTGAGGTACACCTGGTAGTTACTGCCCTCCAGAAGTTTCTTGCACTATGGGCAGCTGGGCGAGAGGGTGCTGACTGGCCAGCTTACCCCAGCTCCTGGGATTTAACTTTGAATGGGGCCCATTTGGAGCCCCTTTCAGCTCCATTCCAGCAACCCCACACTATCCATCCTGAATTAGGAATGGGAATCTGGACTGACAGATGCTGCAGATCTAGCCGATTGCCCATTTGGGGGTCAGGAAGGATCTAATTGCCAATTGGCAGTGGATGGGAATTTTCTGCCTGCTTCACAGCACCTTCAGGTTCCCCACCCCACACCCATTCCTATTTTTTCATCTATTTTTTTGTCCCCCTGCAATTAGTTGAGTCTCGGGCTCAGTAATCCCTCCCCTTAGGCTGGGAGAGGGGCCTTTAGCTATGGGTGGGCTTGCTCCCGTCACCTCCAAGAACCCAATAGGGAGCACCTTCAAGCTCCGGTGGGTTAAGCAGAAATGTGCTTAGTGTCTACATGAGATATGGGAGGTTGAGTTGTTAATTCATTGCAACTTGTGGTCGGTTTCCAGGGATCCTAAGAGGATAAAATGAACAGTTCCAGAGGTAAAAGACCTGGGATTTTGGTAATGTGGCCTTCGCAGGCCGAGGTCCCCACCTTTCTGCACCCTCTATCCCCCTCATGGAGTAGAGGGTGTTAGGACTCAGAGAGAGCTGAGTCCTGGGAGGTAGGCTGAGCAGATCCTACCCCATGTTATGAATTATATGGTAGGAGCCCTGTAACCCCCGCACTGGAACCAATTAAATGCCTGGTATAGGAGAGTGTGGGTGATGGGTGAGTAGTGTCCCTCCCCTGTATTAAAGTTTAATAAAAGTTGTGGCCTGCTGCATAATTCTATGCATGTGTCTGTCCTCATTTCACCATTGTGTCCACATCAAGTTGTACTGCTTGAAATATAATGGCATAACCCCCATAATGTGGACGCAGTTGTGCCAGTATAAATATGCTTATATTAGTGTAGCTAATTTGCCATGCAGGAAGGCTAATAAGCTATATTGGTCTAAGGCATCTTTATACCTGAATAACTGTGTTTACAGTACTGAAATAATTATATTGGCAAAAAATAATCACACCTCTATCTGACACAGTACAAACATTGTGTAGACCAGGCCTATTGGCTTCTTTGAAAATCCTATCCTCTATGAATAGGAGATACAGGTTAGAATTAGGACCATTTTAGACTCCATTGGATTGTAACCCTATCCCAGCATCCTTCAGTTTATGTTTTAATAAATTTCAATGTTCACGTGCAGTAAAAAGAATAATTATTTTTATTAATCACTGCATCAAATGTCAAATTATTTCATGCCCAGTTATATCTTCCAGTTATCCTCTTTAATGTTGTTGCATGAACAAAATTTAAAAACAAAAAATGGATGGTTCAGTAATGTTAATGTTTGAACAAAAACAAATAAAAGGGCAAAAACATTCATGTTTAAAACTGATAATGCATTGTTATTGGAGGATAGAAATCTAAAACTCAGCTTTAATTATGAAATTTCTGGCTTTTATCAGTTTTATGCCTTCGCTTTATTTGAACAAATTCTATGTTTTCACATTTTCTTGTGGTTAAAAAATAAAATAAAAAAATGGATAAGAAACTGATATTTGAAAACCAAATTATATTTAGTCATTATTCAAGTTTGTATTTCCCACCTGATTTTCTATATTTTCTATATTGGTATAATTTGTGGGCCCAATTCTGCATTTCCTGACTTTTAGAATGCAGGACTGGGCTTGGTATTTTTTTATATATACTTTGCTACATAATATATTTCTCATAGACTATAATATATTGGTAAATGTATTTTCTTAAGCAACAAACCCTGAAAACAGATATTATTTATCCAGCGTATCATAGCGGCATGAAAGGTTCCCCAAGCAAGAGGAAAAAAATCATAGGGAAGGATTGCAGATCAAATGGGATGAACAAGTATCTTAGACAGGTTATTAAGAGAGAGCAGAAAACCTACACAGAATGGGAGAAGGGAAGGATCAGCAAGGAAAGCAACTTCGTGGAGGTCAGAAAGTATAGGGGAAAAGTGCAAATTGCCAAAAACCAAGCAGAGCTGGACTTTTCAAAGGAAATTAAAAACAACAGTAAAAGGCTCTTTGGCTATATAAATGAAAAGAAAATGATGAAAGACGAAGTGGGACCCCCTAAGCACTGAGGACAGGGTGGAGATTAAATATGGTTTAGGAGCAGTGGCAGAATGACTAATGGGAAGTAGAAATTACCACATTCAAGGTGGAAACCAGACTTAACTAGCTTAATGGGACCAAATCAGGGGGTCCAGGTAATCTCCATTCAATTATTCTATATTCAATTATTCAATAATAATCTCCGTTCAATTCCATTCAGAATATTAAAGGAACTAGCACATGAAATTGCAAGCCCAATAGCAAGAATTTGTAATGAATCCGTAAACTCCAGGGTCAGACCTCTATGACTGAAGAATTGCAAATATAGTACCTATATTTAAGAAAGGGAAAAAATGTGATCTGGGAAACCACAGACCCATTAGTTCAATCTCAATTGTATGCAAGATTTTAGAACAAATCTGAAAGATAGAGTAATTTAAGACATAGAGGTAAACAGTATTTGAGATAAAATACAACATGGTTTTACAAAAGCCAGATTGTGCCATACCAAGCTGATCTCTTTCTTTGAGAAGATAACTGATTTTGTAGACAAAGGAAATGCAGTAGATCTCATCTATCTGGATTTCAGTAAGGCATTTGATACAGTTCCACCTGAGAAATTATTAGTTACATTGGAGAAGATGGGATTAATATGAGAATTGAAAGGTGCGTAAGGAACTGGTTAAAGGGAAGACTACAACGGGTCATACTGAAAAGTGAACTGTCCAGCTGGAAGAGGTTATTATTGGTGTTCCTCAAGGATTGGTTTTGGGACCAATCTTACTTAACATTTTCATTAATGAATTTGGCAAAAAAAGTGGGAGTGTGCTAATAAAATTTGTTGACGAAACAAAGTTGGGACGTATTGTCAATACAAAGGAGTATGGGAATATCATACAGGAAGATTTGGATGACTTTGAAAACTTGAATAGTAGAAATGGGATGACATTTAATAGTGCAAAATGCAAGGTCATGCACTTAGGGACTAACAACAAAAGTTTTTGCTAATAACTGGGGACTTACCAGTTGGAAGTGACAGAAGAAGAGAAAGACATGGATGTATTGGTCGAACACAGGATGAGTATGAGCTGCCAATGTGATGTGGCCGTAAAAAAGGCTAATGCAATCCTAGAATGAATTAGGTGAGCTATTTCCAGCAGAGATAGGGAAGTGTTATTACCACCAAGGGACTGGTGAGACCTCATCTGGAATACTATGTGCAATTCTGGTCTCCCATGTTTAAGAAAGATGAATTCAAACTGGAACAAGTGCAGAGAAGGGCTACTAGGATGATCAGAGGAATGAAGAACCTGCCTTATGAAAGGATACTTAAGGAGCTTGGCTTGTTTAGCCTAACAAAATGAAGACTGAAGGGAAATATGATTGCTCTCTATAAATACATCAGAGGGATAAATACCAGGGAAGGAGAGGAGTTATTTAAGTTAGGGGCCAATATTGGCACAAGAACAAATGGATATAAACAGGCCATCAACACAATTAGGCTTGAAGTTAGACAAAGGTTTCTAACATCAGAGGAGAGAAGTTCTGGAACAGCCTTCCAAGGTGAGTAGTGGGGGCAAAAAACCTAATTTGTTTTAAGAATGACTGTGATGGTGTGTGCACCCCACACCAGCCCTAATAGGGTTAACAAGGGCCTGAGAGGCTAGTTAGGTCACCTGGCATCAGCTGAGAGAGGGAAGATTAGGTTAATTCAGAGTGAAGCCCAGCTGGGGAAGGGCTGGGACAGCACTATAGAACTAGTAAACTGAGAGCAGAAGGAGTCCGCAGTCACTTCCTGGCAGGGAGGCTAGTGACTGGCGGGTCTCTAGGATCGAGGAGGCAGTCCAGTGGGAGAGTAAGCCCTGAGAGCCTGTCCTGGAATAAGGAGTCTATGAAATAGCCACAGGGTGTAGAGTAGGCTTCTGTAGTAAACGCAGAACCAGACAAGAGATGATAGAGGCTTGGTAGGTAAGAGCTCAGGGAAACAGCAAGAAGGATGGATGCTGAGGATCTATACTTGTGGTTATGGGGTCCCTAGGCTGGAACCCATTGTAGTGGGTGGGCCCAAGTTCTCCTACCAGTGACTGATAGAGTGACAGAGTTGGGTTTGACCGCCATCTGGGGATGGCATTTGGACAGTTATCCTGTTGAGCTTTGTAACCTGAGAAGGGATGGACTAAATGGTCACCTGGCCGGAGAGCCAAGTTATTAGAAGAAAGAGTTGCAGAGTGAGCAGCAAGGGGGCACTTGCTGCAGCAAGAACTACATTCCCAGAACAAGATGCAAGAAGGCACACCAGCAGTGAGTGGGAACCTGTTACACTGAACTTGATACCTTTATGGAGGGGATAGTCTGATGAGGTTGCCTACAATGGTCGATAGCCCATCTGCTATTAACAAACATCTCCAATGGTCTGAGATGGGACCTTAGTTGGAGAGGCCTCTGACTTACTACAGAGAATTGTTTCCCAGGTGTCTGGCTGGTGGGTTTTGCCAACATGCTCAGGGTCTAACTCAGTGGTTCCCAACATGGGCTCTGCGCTGGCTGGAGTGGAAAAACAGCCTCTCCCCCACAAGCCCCATGCTGGCTGGAGTGGAGGAGCAGCCACCCCCAAGGGAGCAGCAGTTCCAAGCCCTGCACAGGCCAGAATGGAGGAGCAGTAGCCCCAAGCTCCGTGCTGGCTGGAGCAGCCCCCTCCCCTAGCCCCACGCCTGCACTGGGGGGGCCTGGAGCACCCTGGCCAGCCAGCCAGCCAACTTGCTGCCTCCATTACCTTCAATCCATGAGGGACAGGAAGAGGCAGGACCACATGAGGCATATGGTGAAAGCTGCGCCAGGGAAGGCTTAGCTTCTTACTCAGGTAAGAGTAATTTATTATTATTATTTATGTAATTTAGTGTTATTTTTATCATATGTGTTTATAGGGATTATATGTGTTTATATACACATATATGAAGGGACAGGGAGGAAAGGTGGGGAGGGTGCGTGTTACCTAGTGTTAACTAGTGGGGCTTTCACTCAAAAAGCTGGGGAACCACTGGTCTAACTGATCACCATATTTGGGGTCAGGAAAGGATATTGCCCCAGATCAGATTGGCTGAGACCCTGGGTTTTTTCACCTTTCTCTGCAGCATGGGGCACAGATCATTTGCTGGTTTGAACAAGAGTATATGGTGGCTTCTTTGTAACTTGAAGTCTTTAAATCCAAGATTTGAGGACTTCCATAACTCAGTATGAGAGCCTATGGTTCTTGTAGCATGTGATATGGAGAAGGTCCAACAACATGATCATGATGGCCCCTTCTGGCCTTAAAATCTGTGTCTATCATGGTCTATAAAGTAAATGCAGTGTAGATTAAGTCAATGAAATATAATATAGTGTCACTCCCACTGACGGCAATGTGAGTTTCGTGTACGAAAGGACAAAATTAGGCCCTAAACGATCTATCACCATGTTCATTAAGGGTCTGATCTAGAATCCATTTGTCAGGGGGTCTTTCCATTGCCTTTAATGGGGTTCGGATCAGACCCTAAATTTGAATGGTGTTTTCTCCTTTTGTTTCATTTTCACATATAGGTCAACATTACTTGAAAGTATGACTAGTCCATTTCACAGTTAGCCATCTTAGAGTTGCTAGCTCTTGTGATTGTATTATGAATCTCACAATATTTGGTGTTTTTTCTTAAAATCCAAGCTGCTGGGATCATGTGGTCTAGGTTTTCATTTAAAAAATAAAGTAGGATTCCTGATCTCATGCTTGCAGAAAAAAACTTGAAAATGTGACCCCCTAAAAAGATCAAAACCTAGAAGTCAAATAAAAAGTATCCCAAACTTATTATTTTTGAAAAGAGGGTGATTTGTTAAGCCAATCATTTTTGGGAGGGGTAGAGGAGGGGGTTAATGATTTTTTCATGACTTGAGATTGGCAATACTGCAGTATCCGCAAAGAGTCAGGAAGAGATTAAGAAAGGATTGCTTTTTCTTGCTCTAGGCGGCCATTCAGATCAGGGTAGACACTTTGCTGGGCAGAATGGGGGAGTTTGCACTACCACTTCACTTGCTGTACCTGTTTTGAGGATTCAGGATTTCCATTTCCAGAGTGGGTCAAGGCTCTTACCACAAGAGTATCTCCTCTTGGCTGCTCTGCGAATTAGCTCTTTCCAGGTCCAATACCCCCTTCCATTCATTCACTCTTGCCACTGTCCCTCTCGCTCTCCCTGGGACTCTGCATATTCCTATTTTGTGACTTGCTTTTCATAGCTTGGCCCTCTGGCCAGGTCACTATAGTTCTCCCCTTCTGGGGTAACAAAGTCACATTGGACAACTGTTCCACACAGTCTTCTGCTCCACTGCTCAGTCTGTGCCACTTCCCCAGCGACTGGTAGGGGAACCTGGGCCCATCCACTACTCTGGGTTTCAGTCCAGGGATCTGAAGTCTAGCAACTATGGTACTCTGCTTGCTCCCAGCTCCTGTTGCTATTTCCCTGGATTCCTTCCTACATCTTCTGGCTCCCTCCTCTCTGGATTTACTAGCCCAGACTCCCTCCTCCCAGTAAGTAACTGCAGGATACTTAACTCCATAGCCCAAACACACCTCCCTTCTCCCAGGGATTGACTGTAGACTACTTCCCCTGCAGACTTTTCCTACATCCCCGCTCAGATTTCTGCTCCACCACCTTTTTGGGTAAAGCCTTCAGGGCTTGGATCTTCAGGGTTTCCGTCTACCTGCCTTCTCTAACAGCCAGAGATTGGCTGCTGGCTCCTTCACTGTAGCCTGCTTCAGCTGCCAACTTCCTGGATTTATATGAGCCCTCCTTGTTCCTCCTCAGCTTGGCTCCATATGTGCTAGAATTAGGGGTGCTGCTGCACCCCCTGCCTTGAAGTGGTTTCCATCATATACAGGGTTTACAGTTTGGTTCAATGGCTCTCAGCACCCCCACTATACAAAGTGTTCCAACAGACTTGCTGGGCTCTGTCAATCAGGGGTTACTCAGGCCACCTAACTCCCTTCAGCTGTGGTCTATCTGGGTAATTGGCCCCATCTCAGCCTCATTAATCCCTTCTAGGCTGGGGGGGAGGGGAAGATACCCCATCACACACCATTATCGATCTGTCAGAAAAAATAAGTTCACTGTGGCCTCAGTTGTGGCTGCACTCTGGGCAATATAGAGCTGCCCTGCCCCAGAGGAGCAAGAGGAGCCATTCTGCCACAGTGAGCTCACAGGGTGCACAGTGGTAGCATGCCTGCTACTATCGCGCTTTAGTGGGGTGCAGCCTGCTTCTCCTTGCATGCTGGTCCTGCTGTACTAGCCTGTGCTGAAGAGCAAGTGGTGTCACAGCCCAAAAGATAGGTCAGGAGCTATGCCTCACTAAGAGCAGGGCTTGCTTGGTTTTTATACAGGCTAGCAAGGGCTCCCCATCTACCACTTCTACACATCTGTGTAAAGGACCTGGCATTACCTGGCTTTGTATTTTTTTTTTTTAAAATCTTAAAAGTTTCCTGTGAAACAGATTCTAAGGCCAGAAAGGACCATTGAGATCCTCTAGTCTGACTTCCTGTATAACACAGGCCACCAAACTTCTCTCAAATAATTCTTAGAGCATGTCTTGTAGAAAATGATGGTGAATCCACCATGACCCTTGGTAAATTGTTCCAACGGTTAATTACTCTCATTGGTAATCTGTGCCGTATTTCATCTGAATTTGTTTTGCTTCAACTTCTAACACTTGGATGGTGTTATACTTTCTCTGCTAGACTGAGGTGCCCATTATTAAACAGTTGTTCCTTATGTAGGTACTTATAGACCATAATTAAGTCAGCCCTTAACCTTCTCTTTGCTAAATTAAATAGTGAGCTCCTTGAGTCTATCACTGTAAGGCATGTTTTCTAATCCTTTAACCGTTCTCATGGCTCTTCTCTGAACCCTCTCCAACTTATTGACATACTTCTTGAATTGTGGGCATCTGGCAGAGTGCAGGCTCACCTGTTCACTTGGATACAGGATAGCCATTTATCCTACCAGAAGGAGGACGTTGGACAGGGAAGTGCTCTGCTACTGTGTGGACTATTTCTGTTCCTCTCTAGGTTCACATATCCAGGTGGAGTTCCTCTGAGCCATGTCTGCTGGCTCCCTAGATACCTTTGAGGAGCAGTGTGCACTGTGTGGGGTTCTCTGCTCAGTGTCCCCTTCTGGATCCCTGATTTTTGGCCCTTTGACCTCACTCCTGATCCTGATTTTCATTAGTTGTGCCCTAAAATAGCCTGAGCCCTGGGTTCAGTAGTTTCTCCCCTTAGATTGGGGGAGGGACCTTCAGCTGCCCACCCACCCCTGGAGCTCAATAAGTGTTCACTTGGACATGAGTTATTTCCTTCTATATCCCAGAAAGCTGACTGGGGTAATTAAAGGTAATTAGCTAATCAGGCTAGTGGGCTGGGTGAGCTAATGAGCACAAGACTGATAGAAGCACAGGAAGAAAGTGCTGTGGGGGAAGAGGATCAGGGTTAGCTGAGCCCTGTCCTAGAGACCTAAAGGAAGCGAGACCTCTGTTCCTCTGGAGTCCTGAGGTGAAGGCTGAAGGCACAGAGGATATTGTAAACAGACTATTGCATGGGAACTGTAAAGGTGTTGGTGGAGGGAACTCAAATAAACGGCACAGTGGATATACAACCAGTAGTAGGATTACCATACATCTGGGAATGACCTCTCTTTTTTTATCCTCCGTCCTCTATCCAGGCAGATTTTTCAAATAAGAGGAAATGTCCAGGATTTTTGCAGAGCAGACTTCATAGCACAAAGAGCTGTCCCTGTGGCCTCATTGATCTCTCCCCTGCATCTGCAGCTGGTGGATCCCACCCACTCAGGCCCTGGCTTCCAGCCCTGGGGTGGGGGAGAGGCTTGCAGGGAGGTGCTGACTGATGGGCTGGCGCTGCATCCTGGGCCTGCACCAGTCACCCTACCACCATGACAGGGTGTGACACTGCCCTCCACCTTGAGAGTGAGGTCCTAGGTACCCCCTCTAGTGCCCCCTAAATACCGCCTCCCATTACACATACACACAAACATCCAGCTCCCACTCCCCTGCCCTCCTCCTTCAGCAGTGTCCTCTTTTTGGGAACCTGAAATATGGTAACCCTAACCAGTGGAGTCTGAGCTGGTTTCTGTGGTGCAAAAAAGCAGGAGTGGAATGCATCCTGTTATAGGGCAGCAGAACCACACACAGGATTTCAGCAGTGATAACAGCACTGCTAAACACAGAGGTAAATTAACCTCTCTACTCCTCCTTGAGGTTCCCCTGTTTATGTATCCCAGGATCACATTAGCTCTTTTGGCCACAGCATCACACTGGATGCTCATGTTCAGCTGATTATTCACCCATGACCCTCATCTAGACACATTCATCCTCTTTAGGGTGATGCAGTTTAAAAACACCTGCACTGATTTTTCAGAACAGTTTTTACGATCCAATGCACCAGAGATGAAATCTTGTGTTAAACATAAAATGGGGCATCTTGGGGTTTTTGTTTTTTGGTTTTTTAAAAATTTTTAATAGAAATGCAGCCATCCTTTTCCCACACAATTGGCCATAGTGGGGTGATTGGCCTAATCCAAACCAAGGCCCTGATCCTCCAATGAGCTTTTGGTTGATGGATCGCTGAGCCCCTGTGGAGTCCCACACTCTGTGACGGTGCAGAGCTCTGTCCAAATAGTGCTTCTTGCATGATTAAGGCCCAACCCTGTAGATTCAAAAGGAAAAAGAGTTCTCCATTTTATATGTTTGGTTTTTACTTCATTAACAGGGTTTGAAGAGGAGTCTGGTTTTCATTATAAAATGCTTTCAACCAAACCCAAACCTGTAGAAACAATTACCAAAAAGCAACCATGGAAAGTACAAAAGCCTTTCACGGCCGAGCACTTTCTAAGGAGCAGTTCTACTTGGGAAAACACCTATGCAAAAATGACATTTCCTTACTCAGCAGAAAATTGGCTTCCCAAAGTGTATTCGGAGTCCTATCTGCATTCCAGAGACAGCCGAACGGATACATCCTGAAGTGGATTCTGTTCTTGTTGCACTTCATCAGAACTCTCTCATGCCCCAATCCTCCCAGTGACAACATGCTGACGGCTGTGCTTGCGCATAGTCTCATTCACTTCCACGGGGCTCCTCCACACAGGTGCAGCATTCTGCCACATGCTGTTAGCTGTTGAATTGGGGGATTAGGGCCTAATACAAAGCTCACTGAATTGACTTCACTGCATTTTAGATCAGGCCATAAAGGTCCAGTCCTCCAACCCCTTTTGTGAGTAAAGATTACAGATGTGAGTAAAGGTTATAGGACTGGTCCCTAAATTCCAATTGAAGAACCAAATTCTGTCCTTGGGTTAAACACCAGCATCCAAAATGATGGCGGTAGGGATGACCGTATGCAACTGAGGGCAGAATGTGACCTGCAGAATCTTCAAAGACAACACACAAGGCAGAAAGAACCCATCTTGACTGTCAGATCTCAGGATCAGGTTGCAGGCCTGGCAGTTAGAAAGAAAGCCCATCTTTTTACTTGTAAATTGAGCATATTTGCTCTGGAAGTCCTCAAGATGCTTAGAAGAACTGTACTTTCAAGTATCAAACGTTTTTTGTGATGTTTGTCAGTATGAGAGATTTAGCTGCATAATGTTTCTACAGAGCTTTGAAGATGTAAAATGTTATATAATTGGTGTGTGTGTGTGTGTGTGTGTGTGCGCGTGCGCGCACACACACACACACCAAATATCTGTACACACACATGCAACATTCTGAGGTGGAGTGCACCATGACATGCTAGCTAGGCTCTTTTATCAGTTAATTATGTATATGGCTTTTAAAGTTTTGTACACATAGCAGGGAGCATGTGAAGGGTTTATTTAATCTAATAGATCAGATTAGAGTTATTTTAAAGAGGGTATATGCTGCTAAAGACCTCAGTGATTTGATTCAGTGCAGTGTGCAATAGGGCATCACAAAAGTCCTGGGTGGGGGAATAATTCTGTCAGCCATTGGCTCTTGAAGAAGCTTCAGGATTCCAAAGAGAGAAGCATTATTTGTTGCTTAGCAATAAATCTGCCTTGACATCACTCCTTCTGCTCCCTCCCCGCCTCGTGCAAAGTACAGTACTTGCGATTGAGGTGAGTGAGCTGCTGCTGCAGGACTGGGCAGTCACGTGTGCTCACACATGCAAAGGCACACGCTTCCAGGCATGTGACAGGCAGGCAGTTCAGCAGCAGCAGCAGACTCTGAAAAGGCTGTGGTGCTGCTGCAGGGAGGAGGGCTGGAGGCGCTTGGCTGCTCCTGGAGAGGGAAGGAGGTGGGAAAGGAAGGGAGCAGGAGAAGCGAGAACTCCTTGACAGCAGCACTCTCCCTTTAGGGTGGCTTGTGGCACTGTAATCATGTCATTGCAAAGATGGAGCTGGAATTTGCCTCCCTAAAAGCATAATCCTGATTAACTCTTCACTGTCCTCCAGCTAACTCATTAATAATATTAAATTAGGTCTTCTGTAGCCATTTTCACCTGTGCATCTCAAAACACGTTACCAAGTTATTATCATCATCCTTCCTGGTTACAGCTGGGGAAATTGAAGCACAGAGGTATAAAGTGACTTTCCCAAGGTTACCTAACAGGTCAGTGGCAGAGCCAGGAATAGCGCCCAGGTGCAAATAGTTACCTCAAATCTTATCAACTATTGATATTTCAGTGGACAGTGAGTATAGATGACCCACTCATTAAAAACTCTTCTGTCCTGACAGCAGACGCTATAATAATAATTTACATTTATATCAAAAATATTGACTCATCCCAAAAATGGATCCGATCCTGCCAACACTTACACGCATGAATAATTTTACTTCCCACTGAATTCACTCAGTGAGTAAAGTAATTAGTGTGTGTAAGCACTGGAGGACAGGGCTCTTATACGTACAGCATCAATGTAACATACACAACTCTAGGGAAGGAAGGTTAGCAACCAACTAGTTTCACAGCAGACAGGCCAACAAGAGCGATAGTTGTGTTGGATTGAATTCTGGGACAGGTCGGGGGGGCAAAATGCTCTAAGGGAAAATGCTAAAGGATCTTTTAAGGCCTATTCAGGGGAGATAGGACATCAGTTTTGAAATCCCATCAGACAGACAAACCAATTATATAAATTAGTTTTGGGTCATTCAATGTACTCTTTATTCCTTGATGATTCATTCAGCACAACTGAACTTGCCTTCATCCCTTGCAGCATCCCTAGACATCCTATTCACATGCAGTGAAGTGGCACTCATGGCCTTTGGACTATGTCTATATGTCCAACAACTCCAGCACAGATCATAGGAGAGGATACACTGCCTGGGGGCCGCACTCAAGGTTTAAAGTGAGTTGGATCCAGGGCCATGGCATTCAAGAATTCATGAAATGTTTTTCAAACAAGGTCATAGTGTAATATGTAAATATGGACTAGCTACTTTCAGGAACAGAAAATAGTGACTCAGGGATACATAGCTCCTGAGACCATCAGCTGAAGGATTCATCTACCACAGTCAAGAGAACTGTTTTTATTGGCAGGTATTTTTTTCTCTGATATTATTCTCAACGCCTGTTTTATTAATTTTGTGAGGATTCTCTTTTATCCCTGGTTACCTCTGGAAAGGAGATAGAAGACCATGGAGCCTCTCTCACTGATAGGAGAATACCTAAAGGAAGAGAAGGATGATACTTTATCCCCCTTTATCCCACCACCTCAAGCAAGAGCACTCTGAGGGGAAAAGGTCAGGAACAATCTTCAGGGACAATATTGGATGGAAGCTGTGAGTTTCTTCCACCTTCCCTCTTGGAACTATCACTGGAAACCAGCCTGAGATGCCCTGGACAGGAGCTGGCCTTGACCAGAGCTATCAAGGCCATCTCTCCCCTATGGGCATATGGAGTTGGCTGGCTTTTCCTCCTGTTGGGGAAATTCCTATTGGAGAGGACGGAGGGAAACATGGAAACCTCCTCTGTCACACTGTCTCATGACAGGCTTTTTTGGGCAAGGGCTCATCTTCTCACTGACCATGGCAGATAGTTCCCAGCAAGCATGCATGGAAGTGGCACTACAGGGCCAGAGTAACACTGCCACAGTTAGGGTTGGACTTCTCTGGCAATATCAGGGATTATATTCATCAAACACTGTTGCCCTCCCAGCCTGTGACAGCATCCACTTGGGAGGCCAAAAACATAAATCCACATTTAGTCACATGACCAAATGTTAGCTAATATGATTTAAGAAAAAAAAAGTCCCAGAAAGGTGTATGCCTGTGTATTATAGTTGGAACAGCAGAGACTGCTTCCAATGAAGTTTTCATTACAGTTTTTAATATGACCCTTTATTTTCAGCCATTTACAACTTTCTGAAACATTCACCTTCTTTCTGGCCTGAATTTTCCCATGACCTCTTCCTGCCCAATGGTGAAATTTTGAGGGAAAGTTAAAACAAAAGGAGTTCTGCCATTTTTGAACATAAGAACACTGGAAGAATAAAATCCTTTTCTCCATTCTTGTGACCTCAATTAGCAACAATGTGCCTGAAGGTTGAAAAGTGAAATATGGCTGTGCAAAAATCCACAGAAAAGAGTGGATGTTTTTCTAAAACATATGCTCTAAAACAGTGGTGTGGCTGGGAGCGGGACCACAATTAGGACCAGGGACTGAGACTAGGAGTGGGGATTGTGAAAGAAGAAACTTGCCTCACAACTCAGGACATTTTAGACAGCTGTAAAAACAAGTAACAAAAACATTTAATAAAAACAAACCCATTGGCTCCTCAAACTTCTCAGGCAGCTAGCAGCCCTTGAAATGTGATCGTGTGTTCTTACAATACCCCCAAGGCATGTGGTTAGTATAATCACACACGTGGGGCCACACCTTGAGAAATGCAGAGTCCACTTTTGACTTCAATTGGAGTAAAAAATGCTCAGCAGCAGGTACCTCATCATTACGTGTAATTGCTTATGCAACACAGGAGGTAGAAACCAGAGTAAAAGGAACACCATGAAACAGGACATGAAATAAACGCACTGGGCCTGATGCTCCACTATCTTGCACCTTGTGTATAATCTCACACACCTGTGCAAAGAGAGTACTGGGTGGTGATTAATTGTGAACGTCTGTACAACTTATGAATTCTGATTGATATGGTGATGATGTATTATGAAAAACTGCTGTATCATGAGTGCCTATATGTATGTGGATCCACCATTGCTGTCAGGTCCTGTAGCAAGTGCACACCAGACAGGTACAAAGGGAAATAACTAGGTGAACGACCGTACTTAGCCCTTGCAAAGGTTATGCAAAAAAAGCTGCTGCATCCTTAGAAAAAAAATCTGTGTAGCTGATTCTTTGCAGGGAGTGGGGTGGGGGGAAGAGAGGGGATGGTAGGAGCAGTGGAAACTTACCAGGAGTAGAACAAAAGAGACCAGGTGGCCAGAAGGAGTTTAAATAAAGAAACATACAGGAACAAGGAGCAGCAGATAGGAAGAGGAAGCAAGGTCATAGAAACTGGGTGACAGGCTTCAGGAGGGAGAGAGGTCACCCAGCATGTGACCCAGCCACATTGGGTAGGGGGAACCCTACCCACTTCCTTGAACCCTGATAGCTCCAAGGACTCTGGACAACCTAAGGAATTTGGGCTCCAGCCCAAAGAACACCCTGGAGTGGTGAGGAAACCAGGCAGGGATGTGTTTAGTGTTTGTTTTTTATGATCTGTTCTCTCCTGTACTTTATATGATTAAGTGAAAAAGGCATTAAACTGTGCAAAGTGTGTGTGTGTGTGTGTGTGTTAACAGCTTCATAACTGCTGTGTGCCCATGAGAAAGTCAAACTGTAAACCAGAAGCTTCACACCTTTTGAATGGAGTTCTGGGAGAGGGGCGTGTTTAAGTCTTATCTGTGTACCTCTCTGTCACCCTTAGCTCCTCCAGTTCAGCCACTCTGGTCTCAAGAGCCCGTACTGTCTCTCTAAGAGCCATGAGTTCCTTGCACCAAATGCACGCATAAGCCACCTTAGGTAGGTAATCATACATACTGCATTCAGTGCAATAAACTGGATAGCCCCCACTCTGCTGCTGGACTTCTGCCTGCATTATTTTTACTCTTGCAGCTTCTTTGTTTAGGGGTTGGATGTTTATTAGCCTAACTTTATAGAATGTTAGGGGGATCTGGCTCTCATGCTCCCTCACAAAACTCCCATTTGGTGCTCCTGTTCACTAGCTCTTCTGGCTGCTCAGGAGCTCGCTTTTGAGACCCCTGTTCTCCCTCAGTAGCCCTGGCACCTTCTGAAGGGATCAGGATCCCCCTCCTCCATGAGCCAGGAAGAGAATGGGATCACCTGCATTGCTCTCAATATGCTCATAACATATGTGGCGCTGCATTAAGAAGACTAATAAAATCTCATGCTTCAGGTCTTCCACTAGTTACCTGCAGGGTCAGGAAGGAATTGTTTCTCCCATGCACAATTGGCCAGATATATTCAGTCCTTCCCACCCCCCAACCTTCCTTTAAAGCACTAGTGATTGGCCATAGTTGGAGCTGGGATGGGATGCACCTGTGCTCTGAAGTAAAAGAGAATCCTTTTTACCTTCCTGACTGGTGTGCCTTACTCACTGTTTTGGGGTCTGGATGACAGGCACCATGAGGCGTTTTCATCTTGTGCAACATCATGGGATGCGTGTCACTTGCCAGGGTCACCAGGACATCTCATATAATCAGTGCCGCTGCAAGGGTGGTGTGTCTGTGTGTGGGGGGGGGGGGGGGGGGGGGGGAGAACGTATCTCAGTCACTCCTCTCTCCTTGTAGCACAGTCTAGTTTTTGCAGGGCTGAACAGTTTTGGTCTAACTAAAGTCTTTGTGCTTAACATAGGGGCATCTCAGTGAAATGTAATGGCCTGTGGTATACAAAAGATCAGGCAAAATGATCTGATCATCCCTTCTGGCCTTAAACTCTATTAAACTCTCTATTTGCATTACTGCTGCATGTTTTCTGTGGATAACACAGAGGACTTCAGTCTCCAGCATTACACCTTCTGTAAGTGCTAAAAGGCAGAAAGCTACATGCTTTTACATATTCTTCATCATGGGCTCCAGGCCCAGAAAAACTGCCTGTTGTTCTACTGCAGTGGTGTGGATGTGCTGCTATAGGAATGCCAGAAGGTGTTACTGCCCTCTTGTGTAAGTCTTGTTGCAATTGCAATAATTCAGCTCAGAGGCAAAGGGCCAGGATCTTGGTTACCCTGCATCTTACGTAGTACTTTACACGAGTGTAAAGTGAATAAGCCATTACCCTTCAAATTTAGGCAGCCTCTTGCTATCAATGTGCACTAGTGTAAAAGATGCAGAGGGTGCATGGCAATGGAGAATCCAGGTCACAGTGTCTGAAGTCATGATACAGGTTTGTTAGGGTAAGATGACAGCAACAAAGGGTAGTTATGGATCTCTCTCTCTTCTCATGATTTCCTTTAGGATTTTCAGAAGGGGTAGTTCTATCCAGTAGTTCTCAACCAGAGGTACACAGACCCCTGGGGGTACACAGAGATCTTCCAGGGGTACATCAAGTCATTTAGTTATTTGCCTAGTTTTACAACAGGCTACACAAAAAGCACTAGCAAAGTCAGCACAAACTAAAATTTCATACAAACAGGGACTTGTTTATACTGCTCTATATACTATGCACAGAAATGTAAGTACGTTTATATTCCAATCATTTTATTTTATAATTATATGGTAGAAATGAGGAAGCAAGCTATGTTTCAGTAATAGCGTGCTGTGACACTTTTGTATTTTTATGGCTGATTTTGTAAGCAAGTAGTTTTCAAGTGAGGTGAAACATGAGGTACACAGGACACATCAAACTCCAGAAAAGTTCTCTCATGGTCACAGAATCTACTCGCCACAGTGGCACCTCCTGCTGGCCATCCTGGGGGGATTAGATCCACTAGTTGGTGCACCCCCTTCAGGTGGTGCCTCTCCTGTTGTCCTCTCGCCCTGGAGACTCACCTGTCTCCAGGAATCACAGCCTTCTCTTTATGACTCAGCCCTCTGGCCTAGTCATGTGTGTTTCCCCCTTCCAGGGTTACTCAAAGTCATTCTACATAGACAGTCCCAGGCAGTCTTCACCTGTGCTGCCCTGATGGTGCCACTTCCCTTGTGGCCAGTAGGGGAATTTAGGCCCACCCTTTACTACAGGTTCCAGTTCAGAGACGCTCAGCTCAGCAGTTCAGGTCTCTACCCTCTCAACTCTCACTGCTCCTTCCCTGGTCTGCTTCCTACTTTTCCTGGTCCCCCCTGCCTTTTTATGGGAGTGCCAGCGCCAAACCAAGTCCCTCTTCTTCCCAGTCAGTGACTGCTTCCTCCAGCCTTTCCCAGCTGCCTTCTCTGGTCTCAGCTCCTGGGATTTATAAGCTTTGCCTATTTCTGCCTAGCTGAGCTCCTTTAATCAACACCTTGCTCCCTAGCAACTCCTCCAGGTGCAATCTGGGAAATTAATTGGCCCACCTGGCCACTTTAATGCCTTCTAATCCTGTGTGGGGGCAAACACCCCATCACATACCCTCCCTCTCAAGGCTGCAATCGCCAGGGGGGCAGGTACCTTCTCCCCTGGAGCTGGGGCAATTGGGCCCGCAAGTCGTCCTGCTCATGCTCCAGGTCCCGCACCATGCGGAGCCACTTGCCATTCACCCCCATGGCATCTCTGAATTTTTGCCTCCGGAACTCCGCGTCATCTTGTGCTACTCGCAATGCCTGCTCAGTGGCTTTCAGCTTCTCCTGCAGCCCTGGCCCATGCTCTGCATGCTCTCCTGATAGACCCTGGAAGAATGGGGGAGGTTCCAGCTCACCTTGGCTAGTCTCTGTATTCGTCCCCACATCTTTCAATGTGGCCACTGAGGGACTGTTTTCTCCATTTCTCTTTTTTCAACTCCTTTGGCCTTCTCCATCACTTTGGTGCACCCCCTTGGCATATCTGGCACTTCCTTCTGGTCCTTTCAGGACCCCTTGTCCTAGGTCCCTTTTGTTGTCCCTCACTGAGACTCTGCCCTTCCCTGGGCTACTGTTCTGCTCATGAGGTCACTCCCTGCTCATATATCCTGGTTCCACACACACAGGCCCGTGTCAGGAATTCCAGGTCCCAACAGTCCCACCCCACCTCTTCCACCCACAGTCCATCCCAGGCCCTGCCCCTTCCCTGCTCAGCCCACACACCACCATGTCCCTCTCCCCCACATCGCTCCATCCCCCTCCTCTCTTCTACACTTTCCCTTCCCTCAGGTGGCCAGCAATAGCTGGGAAGGTTGAGTGGAGGGTGGAAGGGGGGAGAGGGCTGGGGCGAGCGGCAGCAGGAGTTGAGCAGGGGAGGGACACATGCAGCGAGTGATGGCAGGGGGGCTGAGCCGGAGAGGGGGATGCAGCTGTGGGGAGGCCATGTGGGGAAAGGAGAGGTGGGGGGGGGGGCAAGCAGGGAGGTGGGCTGGTGGGGAGGGACGTGGTGGGGAGCAAGCCAGCAGGACGAGGGCAGGCCATGGGGTAGAGCAGGGGTGGATGGACTATGGGCAAGGACCAGGGGCAGAAGAGGCAGGATGGGGAGCTAGCCTCCCTGAGGGGAAGTTTTCACCCCGTCACCTATGGCCCAGGCTCCTTTTAAAATCACTGGGCCCCCTTAAAATCTCTGAGCCCCTGGGCAATTGCCCCTTTTGCCCTCCCCACAGATGAAAAAAGCATCCCCCCACCCCTTACTGTACTCGTCACAGGATAGGCACGTTGGGCTTTTCTGGCTTTCTTTGCCTTGTGGTTAAGCTCCTTCTTGTCCCAATAGGGGCACTCTCTCTTAAAGCAGCCCCTCTGCCCACAGGATTAACAGTGTCTTGGCTCAAGCTTCTGGCCTCCTGACCCTGGCACCTTGCTTCTTGTCCCAGCCTCTTTGGCCCCAGCTCACCTCCTGGAG
Source organism: Emydura macquarii macquarii (assembly GCF_026122565.2). NCBI lineage: Eukaryota > Metazoa > Chordata > Testudines > Chelidae > Emydura > Emydura macquarii. The sequence goes on along the minus strand of NW_027132342.1, from coordinate 7,480,922 downwards.
GGTCTTGAGCAAATAGTGCTGCTCTCGAGTTAACTGCCTCATCTATTCTTGCAGGTATCTCTGTGCTTCCCACCGTTGCTGCTGATTCTCTAGGATCTGCCTCATTAAGGCCTGGATCCCCCTGAGTTGCCCTCCTCCAGTGGGGCAGCTACTCTGAAGTCCAGCCTGGGAAGATTTATCTGCTTGTACCAAAAAGGCTTCTGTACACAGCAGCTCCATTAGCCCTTTGCCCCAAGTGTCCCTTCTACAGCCTTTCCCACTCCCGGCTGTCTTTAAGAGTTTTCCATTCTCTCTTGATTCCCCTTGTATCAGGGATGACTGTCATACTCACATGCTCCACACCCTGTCACAGGGTCCACTCACCACAGGGGTGCCTCCTGCTGGCCAGCCTGGGAATTAGCTTTACCAGTTGGGCACCTCCTTGAGATGGTGCCTCTCCTTTTGTCCTCTCACCCCACGGTCTCACCTCACTTCAGGAACCACAGCTTTCTCTTCATGACTCAGCCCTCTGGCTGGATCACCATCCAGGTTTCTCCCTTCCGTGTTACTCAAAGTCCTTCTGCACAGACAATCCCAGGCACTCTTCTCCTGTGCTGGCCTGATAGTGCCACTTCACCTGTGGCCAGGAGGGGAACCTGGGCTCACACTCTACTCCAGTTTCCAGTCCAGGGACTCTCAGCTCAGCAGCTCTAGGCTTTCCCCCCTTAGCCCTCATTATTCCATCCCTGAACTGCTTCTTGTCTTCCTGGTTCCCCTATCTTTTCTCTGGAAGTACCAACTCCAAACCACCTCCCTCCTCTTCCTAGTCAGTGACTACTTCCTGCAGCCTTTCCCAATTGCCTTCTCTTGTCTCAGCTCCTGGGCTTTATGGGCTCTGCCTATTCCTGCCCACCTGAGCCTCCTTTAATCAACTCCTTGCTCCCTGGCTACTTCTCCAGGTGAAACCTGGGCAATTAATTGGCCCACCTGGCCACTTTAACCCCTTCTAATCCTGTGTGAGGTGAACACCCCATCTCATGCTCACCCACTGAAATTCATCTTAAATTGAATCTTTTCAGACACGTTCATGGCAGTTGAAGCATCTTCCACAGTGGGAAAAAGAAATTAAAAGCAGCTTGTTTTTTTTATATATATATAGAGAGAGATAAAATTGGTGTATTGTTATAAAATGAAAAGTGGAATTTATAAGAAACTTCACTGATAACTAAAGAATCCAAATCCTTACTCTCACCCCCACCCCCACTAAAAGATGGGCTTAAATCTTATTTGCACATAGGCCCATTTACAGTGCTCTACAATATATGGGCCTTCAGATAGATGGAAACTATTTACACACTCTTTACACAATTGTAAATGAGAGTGTAAATGAGACTCAAGCTACGTGTTCTTTAGCCAGCAAATTATTTTCCTGGTTGCCACATCAGAAAACTACATTTTTTAAAATGTGAAGGCTGCTAGTTAACTGACATCTTTTGGTATTTAAATATGAAGGGCAGAATTTTCTTTCAAGTGTAAATGGGATTTTTCCTAACCTTTTCTTCAAACTCTTATTAATAACATGACAAATATTTATATATAGTCCCACCATCCCATCAACATATCTAAGGGTTTGTCTACACAGGGACAAATAGGAAAATTAATCCGAATTAATTTCAAGTTTGAATTAGAAGTGGATTAGTTCAATCCTATTAAACCCCTATGTGAACACCCTCAATTAGAATTAAAGGGACTTTAATTCACTTTGGAAGTCAATTAACATTAAACTAAATTAAGGCCCCTTTAGTTCTGGATAACAGCAGTCACACTAGAGACAAGGGGAGTAGCCAGGTAATATCTTTTATTGGACCAATTTCTATTGGTGAGAGAGACAAGCTTTTGAGTTTACACAGAGATTTTCGTCAGGTCTGTCTATGTAAATTTGAACGCTTTTCTCTTTCATCAATAAAAGATATTGCCTCACCCACCACGTCTCTCTAATACCCTCAGATCCACATAGGTCCAACACTGCAAACATCCACACTTGTTCATTTCAAATCATACCTTTAGTTAATTTGGATTAAGGATGTCCCTGTGTAGACAAGTCCTAAGTAATGGTAGCACAATATTTACATAAAATACCATATGGATACAAAATCATATAGGAGAGGTAAGTCTCTGTTACATACTCCAAAATGAGTGATTGCTTCCCATTGTAAATATGGAATGTGTTTTCGAGTTATGATGATGGTATGCCAAGAAATTCTCCACTCCTCAACCCCGTTGCACAATTAGATTATAAAATGTATCTTCGTGTGAGACATCTGATGGAGTTGGAGATAGAAACCCACTCAAGGTGGAGTAGTGATCTGGTGCTGTATAGGAGTGCTCAAGCCCCACTGATTTTATTTCATATTATTTATTGCCATTGCTCCTGGCTTCCCTCCATATACCTGTATCTTGAAGGATCAGATCAACAAGAAAATATCACGTGTGCTAATCAAGATAGGCCAAAGCAAATGGTGGGGAAGAATGCCTGTATCTTCCCTCGTATATTGCCATCTGCACTAAGTGAAGACCTAGTCTGCTGTGGTCCTACCTTCTTACCTTGGTTACATTCCAGAAAATAAAAATTACAATCCTGCATCAAACTACAACACCCTGTTGAAGGGCGGCAGAACATCTCTAGAAACATGAAGTGAGATAATCAAGCTTCAGTCTGCAAAGAAGTTAGTTTATAACAGCAGCTGTAAAGTCAAGGAAACACAGATATGGCATGATAATAATGGGTTCAAGGTAGGGTTTTTAGAGGCGATAGGATATGCTGCTTCCTGGCAATGCAGCTCCATCAGCAAATGCCCTTCGAAGTCTGTTTGAAGGGAATGTTGGAGAACCTCATGTTCAAGTTAATGCAGTCTCAGGCTTCATTATTTTTTAGGAGAATTTACCACTAGTAGAGGAGGGAGAGAATAGTATTTATCCTCCGACTCCTCCTCACGTTTAGACCTATAGAGGTTCCTAGGTGAAGTCTGGGGTTGGGTGGGCTGGGGACAAACTTTGTCCTGTGGGAAGAGGAGCTTTCCACATACTGATCAAGGATGAGTTTGTCCATCCCCGTATGTTTAATTGTAAATAAAGAGATAGAACTGACTAAGCAGTGACAAGTAAAAGATTGCTTTACTAAACTGAAGGGTTCAGCAAAACTATCAGGAATACTAAAAGCTCAGAAAAGTAACATTGGAGCCATTGACCTTTTAGGCAAGATCCCTCAGGACAGCAATATATATAAGGACCATTTCTAGGCAGGAAAAGTAATGGGACTCACTAACCACTACATTTAACGTCAGCATCAAGTAAATTGCAACAAGTTACTAAAATAGTCTATTTTAATGCACCTAGTCAATGAATAGTAAAGCAACAGACGCTCATAAGCAAATCATGTCAACTTTATTTCTTTGACAAGTTTAGGAAAGTTCAGGACCGGGGGTGCATTGTGTCACCTACTAGCATTAACCAAGTCTGGTAAGACCAGAATGTGTCTGTGATAATCCCTGGCAGGTTGTTGCATTCCATATGGTTGAATCAGAGTTGTACAGCAGACAGAACACAGAGTGCATGCTGGCCGTGTGTATGTCCCAGGCAGGGAGCCACAAAGAAAAGCAGCATTTTAGGGCACTCAGGGTTACAATACAAGCAGTGATGCAACTTCTCACTGGTCTGAATTGTACCCCAGAATGTGACATATTGATGTCAGAAGCAATATGCTGAAGGAAAAATAAAGCAAAAGGTTTGCCAATTGTATAGTACAGTAAAACACAGTTAAATCAGTACCATGGTACTTGATATAATATTTAGGACCCTACCTAAGCAGACATAGGAACATGTCCTTTCAAAGGTGCTTTTCCCATATGCAAGTTAATGAAATAATAAAGCATGTTACTGGTCTAATGACTGGTCTAATGACATTATGACCTTCCCTGCTGATTTACTCATAAGCTAAACTAAGAATGGTACCTCCTGCAATACAGTTCCTCGAAAATTCATTCTGGGCTGTGATTATAGCTGCACTGTTTGGGTGGCACTGAGGCTTAGGAACTGGCTGCCCTCTCAAATATACTAGTGCAACTTATTTACTTCCATACCTGATGGGACAGTCAGATTGCGGGCTGGCTCAGGGAACAGAGAGAAATATCATAAAAATCTAACAGATACCACCTAAATTGCTTCTCCAAAGCTTGACTTGTTACTAATTCTTCATGCAAATAAGGGCCTGATTCACACGTATGCTGTTCATCTTCTACAACAAACAATTGTATCCTTTACCCACCAAAAACCTACACCTGCTTTAAATATTATATATATTGTTGTATAAATATTACTAGTGTAACCCCTTTGGGGTTTGGAGAGCATTAGCCCTTTAAATCTTTGCCCTGAGGGGGAAGTGCTGATTGTTGCAGGAGAAGGAAATGCCATTTGGGGGGGGGAGTGAGGAAAAGTGACAGGGATGTGTGTCTGGAGCAGGCCCTCGCACAGTGAAGCAGTCGAGAACCTTCCCGAAGCCTGGGAGGGACACAGTGGCCAACCTGGGATGCCCCAGGACAGGAGCCAGGAGGGGCACTGTGCCAGGGAAGAAACACCTGAGAAGGACAATCTGGAGCTGGACCTAGTATCACTGCTGCCTGGAGCTGCATGGCGCCGTGAGTACTGGGGCTTGTGACTTTGCACTGGGAATAAGGAGTGAGGTTGTAGCTAGGTAAGTGGTGAGGGCGTTGCTCACTGTGGTTTTGCAGAGAGCGGCAGTAGAGGACACCGGAGGGGTTTGCTAGGGAAAGTTTACTGGCACTGAAGACGATCAGGACCACCCAAGACTCACTGCCATACTGGAATGGTGCCCAGGACTCCTGCACTCTTCAGTGCAGATGCCTTGCTTGGGGTCTGTCCTTTCAGACCGTGGTACCATTAGGCCTTGGTGTGGAATGTAACCCCGTTTTACTGCTCCCTCTATCTTTGCCTCTGTTGCTTTTCCTCCAATCATCCCCCTGTAAATAAATATTTCCCTTTTCTATACTCACTGTACTATTCCAGAGAGAGAGAGAGAGAGAGAAAGTGTGTGTGTGCTTGTTCACTGCACAGGGGGTTAGTACAGGTACCCCTGGGGTAGAAGTGACTTTCCCTGTTGCGTTCCTGCACATTGACCAGAGCTGCCTGCAGAGCAGACTCCATCTTGGCCACAAGGGGGATATAAAGTTACACTAGTATCATTATGGATAAGATTTTGTCATGGTAAAATTTGGCAAAATTCACAGAACAGTCATGGTAAAAGTGAACAAAATCATGGTATGGTCACAGCAACAAAAAATGTGCAGTAATTTAACAATTAAGTATAACGTACATGAAACAAACAATGTTAATGCAATAGTTTTCACTTCCATATTGTGCAATCATTTTTCAAACAAAAATAATGAAAAACTATAGAACAAAAATTGATTTTTTTTAGTAAAGTCCCTTTTGCGAACTGTAGCCATTTTGGTATAGCAACCTCTACACAGACAGATAGAGAGTTATTTTTTATGCGGCGTCTGTGGTCCCCAAGCACATTTTTATAACATGAGAAGGGGTGTTTGGCATTGGCAAATTTCAGAGCAGCTCTCTGCCCACAATGCAAGATCACAAATGTCATTTGTGACTTGATGAGCATGAACTGTGGGCTCTTCACAATCAGTAAGCATGTTCATGATTCAGGGTACAAACTCTTTTAGAGCTTGGGGACTGTGGGGCCCCTCACCACACGATGGCTGAGAGCTCCAGGGCCCCCACATTTTTTAGCAGCTGACAGTTTTGGCCTCAACACCCCAGGGCACGAGGCTGAAGCTGAAGAGGATAATTTCATGGAGGTCTTTGGAAGTCATAGAATCCATGACTTCCATGGCCACCGTGACAAAATTTTATCCTTAAGTATCATTCATTCTGCCTTACTGAAGTGGCTACTACTGTGTAATAACCAATTTTGCAGTTAAATCTAATGTCCTAAGCCAGGGGTTTTCAAACTTGGTTTGCTGGGACCCCCTTTGAAAATATTTCAGGCTGACAACACAACCCCCAATACCAAGCCACCCTTACTTCTCCACAGCTGTTGGCAATGGTACTGCCTATAGAGCTGGGCAGCTGAAGACCGGTGGCAGCTGGCCGGGTGCCCAGCTCTCAAGGCAGCACAGAAGTAAGGATGGTAATACTGCATCCACCCTAATACTGCTTCCTTTTGGATCAGGACCCCCGGTTTGAAAAACACTGGTGATCACATTGCTGCACCACTGCTCTCATTTCTCAGATGCTATACAGACTCAGCTGCATGGCACAATGCTGCTATTCTGCAGTCATTGCATCCGGGCCCAACATTCTTGTCTGCCTTTGAGACGTGAAACAGCTCTGCAGGGCAGAAGGGTGGGTGGGGTTCTGAAATCTTCTGCTGCTCTGAGGCCAGGGGTAGGAACAATGGTCTTAAAAATAAATCTACAAGAATAGAGGAGACGCTTGCACGTAAAACCAGATTGTTTTCCACATTACAAAAGGAACACAGAGAATCAGTGTGAAAACCTAAAGCCAGAACCCAGGAAAGCCAACTGGTTTAATTGTAGTGACTCCTAGCAGCTCTGCAGCCTTAAATTGTAATGTGTTACTAGCTTTCTACAAGCTCCATCCTTCTCTCTCCCCTCCAGTTACAGATCTAGTCTACTTGCTTAGAGTTTGGATAGGCATACACCTTCTGGTATGAACCTCCTCACTGGCCCCTACTTAGATCAATGGTCCTCTCCCTTTCCCTCCCTCCCCCTACTATAAATTCCCTCTTTAGGTGAATGAATACAGAGCCCTGATGTTCAACTTATACCCAATACGACTTTGGTTATGTCAACAGAATGAATTTAGAATAAACATTTCTGATAGCCTTTTGGATGTGAGTATATTATGTTATCCTGTCCTCTTTTTGTACCAGATATTCTTCAATGGACAAAAATTGAGACAACAGCAGTGTGTTAGTGTGAGATATACAATGCATTCCAACAAACCATGGATTGTAAAGACCCAGTGATTCAGGGAAGATTTATTGTACTGGAGAATATCCAATAGCATATATCCTCATAGCACTGAATAACAATTTATGAAAATAATCAGAAAATATAAGCTTTTTAAATGACAGTCAAAAGAGAAACTAATATAATTACATATAATACAGATTTCCATCTTGCATTTAAGCAAAGCAGTACTAAAATGGTCATTTTTGTCTTCACAGTTAATGAGCCTTGCCTCTCCTGTTTAAAGCTTCAGCAACTCAAATCTTCTAATCAGAACCCCTGAAATTAGTTTTATTATGTTCAGAACTAAAGCTGCATCTGGGTTGTAAACATATTCTTCAAATCTTCCTCCTCTGTATTTTATACAGTGGCATACTTAAATTCATTCTATTTGTAGGAATAATAAAGGGTTCAGAGATACCAGCTATATGTAAAATGAGACATTATCCCTAGAATGGATCTCTCTAGAACCAGAATAAACTTTTTAAGGCTATGATTCAGAAAAGCATTTACGTGTGCTTAAACACGTGCCTAAGTCTCATTGATTTCAATGCATTTTGAATCATGCCCTTTATGACTGTTGACTTAATGACTCTAGCCCTAATCAGCATCTGCTTTAGTGATGTGCTGAACAGGGATGGATTTAAGCATATGCTTAAGTGCATTACTGAACTGGGCTTATGTGCATGTACTGTATATGTGTTTGTGTAAATACTGCACACACGCACATGCACAAACACAGTTATTGCCATTAGCTTCCTTCTGTTTTAACGTTCTATATATTAAGGTATAACCTGCACTTATTTTGGTTTCTACAAACATTAAAAAAAGCATCTGAAGAGAGCTATTACAGCTTTCAATCAGTCACTGTATTGGCATTGAAAGCTTTATTTTGAAAACGTTAAGCAGCAATACTGAATAAATAGATAGAATGGTTGTTTTGTCATCTCCATACAGCCGATGGCCTTCATCCAAAACATGAAAATACTGTAGCAAATAGAATAAACATGCATGTTTCAATGTTCTAAAATATGGCATAATATAAAAGTAACACTTTGACACTTATTTTAATACCATACAGACCATTAAAGATTTTCTGAAAAAAACCAAATACAGTTTTGCTATTTACATAGATAATTAAGGCCCAATTCACTCAAACTAATGCACATTGGGAAACTGTATACTTCAATTCACTAAAAATCAAAGGAAATTTCCCCCTGCACATGTATAATCCCAATTCACCATAATGTAATACATAGTGTGGTTAACAAAAAGGCAGTCATAGCCCCAGGGAGAGTTTTCCTTTCTCTAAAGGGCCTTCTACTCTTAATCACAAAGAAAACTCATATCTGCAGAATATGTATGCTTGGGTATTAATGGCATGTTGTCTCTCCTTTCAAGTTTCAGAAGACGGATAACATTTTCAAAAACAATGACGTAGGTGCCATTATCTTTTAATGAGACTTCGGGTTTTTTTGAAAATTTTACCCTAGATCTTACTCTATTTTATCATTTATCTCCCTTCCTACACTTGTGAGTGACAATGTGAGGGATTCACACAGTTAATTTCCATTAGCAATAATAGGAGTCTTCCATGTAAATCTCCTGTGCACTTAGAGGAAAATAGAGACTTGTGTATTGAACTATTTAATAAAAACAAAAAGCTATATTTATTATGCTGGCCAGAATATAATGTGGCACCTGTTAAAAAGTGTTGTTTTTGCTTTTCTCATGCCCCTGTGAATAGGTTTGAAAAAGTTTTTGAAAATGGAAGCGTGACACAAATCTACATTTAAAAAGAAAAGTGAGGGTCACATGATGATATGGAGTGAAACTCAATTTTTTATGATGTTAAGATTGAATTGAATAACAGTAAAAATCACACAAGGGCACATCATTATTTTTTAGTTCATTTGCAGACAGCGCAAACATATGACTGTGTAAAGTTCAATACATGTCAAGAACTTGCTATATAAGGGATTTTCTCAATTTTTCAGTGAATTTATTTTTCAGTATATTTTCAGTGAATTTATTGCCTTACTAAGAGCAAACCTGGAGCACCAACTGTTCTGTTTACCTTCATGGGGGACAGATGCAGTGAAAGTTTCTCAGGTGCCCTGCTGATATTCTTCAGCCTTAACCTGGAGAGAGCACTAGATGGGATGCTGGTCTCCAAGCCCACTTAATGCTTGACTCCTCTGCTAAATAGCAGTCACCACCATTCTATGCTAAATTCACACCAGTAAATTAAGGGGAAAGGCTCCAAGCACAATTAGACATCATTCTTATGATCTTCGTGCTCGTGGAAATCAGTGGGAGCTGGTTCAGACCTTTACTGATTAACAGAATATTTTCAGGATAAATACATTTATCTGCCTTAACAATACTTTATATTTGTATGCAGCGAAGATTTGATTAAGCTTTTCTTTGTGATTAAGTGACATAGGTTCTTTGCTGTGCAATGCAATTTGGGCCTGATTCTGCAAGGTGCCAACTGCGTCAACTCCTGTTGACTTCAAAGGGAGCTGAGGCTACTAAGCATCCTGCAGGATCAGACCATTTGTTTGGCAAAACTGGACCTGGAAAGTAAGGTATATATGCCCCTTGGACAAAGTATAATCTCCACATTATTTGTATTTTATATTAGCAAACAAATACATTTTTATATAAGAAAAAGTTCTGGGCACAAACATACATGAGTACAGAATCATCAATAGCTGATAGGAAAAACTGTGAGTGTGGCAAAGATTCTTTAGGCTAGAGCAACACATTTTCCAGTTTGTTCACAAGCAAAAAGAGACATGGATGCTGAATTTTTATTTTTGAACAGAGTGTTTTGAAAGATCTTTTATATTTTGTCAGCCTCATTTGAAGTTGCTGTTAGTCTAAATACAGCAGCATTTTTAGTATGTATGGTGCTATTAATAAAAGAGAAATGAAAAAAAATCCATTTAAAGGTGATTCCTTCATATTGTGTGGTATCCCTCAAACTTTGATGGACTGTTCTGATGTAGAAATTCCTTTTCTTTTTTTAAGTAAAAAAATCAATTTAGGATTTATCTGGGTACAAGTAAATCCAAGCAGGAGTATCTATATTTTAAAAATTAAAAGATTTCTAAAATATTATTCTTTAGTAATTAAAGCCTGGGCTTTTACTCACTGGGGATGAAATCCTGACTATTGTAGTCAACAGAAGTTTTGCCATTGACTTGGTGGAATCAGGATTCTCCCTCCAGATTTTGATTTCTGGAGATCCTAAGGGCTAAGTTTTGCTCTGGATGCACAGGCATGGCTCCCACTGAAGTCAAAGGGATCTGCAGGTATGTGATGGCAATATCTAGTGCTGTTATAATAGGCAATCAAAATGCAATACCTAAGGCTCAGATTCTGTAATCAGATCCATCCAGTTGGACCCCAGGTCTGAGAGAAGGGTCCCACTGATACTGATAGAGTTCTGCACAGACTCAGGAATCAACTGCATTGATCTGAGTGCAGAACCAGTGTCTAGCGTTGTAACTGCACTTTATATGGATGTGATGTACCTATACATATTTACTCTTAAATTCTGCTGAGGAACCACTCTGTCCAAACCTTGTTTTATTTTTGGTTGTATTAGTGACCTCAAAACATTATAAAAATAAATGGAAGTCTACTAGTTAATCTGTGAACTTCTATCTTCTATCCCTCACTCATAAAATATATGCACTATAAAACTCTGAACAGAAATAATCTTGCATATTATTAGATGACCTAAAGAAAAATATGTTCCATAAAATTTTGGGGACCAGGAATGAAATCCTGGTCCCAGTGAAGTCAGTGGAAGTTTTGCTATTGATTTAAATGGGGCCAGGATATCACCCCAAGTCTTTTAGATATAATTTTGGTGAAGTGTGTGTGTTTGTGAAGTAATAGCAACATTTACTGAAAAATAAAACACTGTCATGGCTGGTGACAAAAACACAAAATAAAGTAAAAACCACACACAGTGAAAAGCCTTACTCCTCCCTTTTAGGAAGACATATGATGAAGACCCCTTATATTGTTTGTTTCTCAAAAAGGCATATGCAATGTGGCACAATGTCTCAAATATACATTCCATATAATAAAATACTGTCTAACTAGTGCATCCTCAATCATATGCTGAAAATATCCTTACCAAGCCAGCTTTAAATTCCATAATCTTTTAGTGATTCATACAAGGCAGAATCAATGGGATGCTAATCCCACAAACTCACCTTTCAAACCTAAAAAGGTAGCAATGGACGCATCATAATCCACAATGTAACAAACAAAATCAGTGGTTAGAGACTATTTTAAAGATACAGCACCCCCACAACACTCCTGTGGTTGTAAATTGTTAATGTGATGAAACACTGTACATTTGTACACGCAAAAAAAAAAGTCATCTGGTCAGACTGAGAAATAACACATTATATAATTAGTCACAAGTTAAACATCATAAAATAAAAAAAAAAGTAAAGGTCAACATTCACACCTCCATTAATTTCATGGAATAAATTAAACCTTAAACCAGTTGCAAACAGTTTCCTTCACTCTGCTCAGTCAGTGTTTTATTTATGCCTATACATGGAATAATACTTTTCTAAATGCTTCTGAAGTAGCAATAATAAAAATGAAGGCTTTAGCGCTAATAGTTATTGGAGAGCGACTTCAACATTGCCACTTGTGTAGCAACACAGTTCCTTTGTTCTTTTGCATCAGTGCAGGGAGGATGGCTCCACGTGGTGTGTAGAATGAAGAAGCGCAACATGTGGTGGCTTAACAAAGAGGAAAAGCTTCTTTCATTCATCATTGGTAGAATCAAAAAGGAAGAAGGAATTTATATTGTCCATGGCATGGTACTTTCATAGGTCCTCTTCAGAAGAGGTATGTACTGTTATACATAAATGCCCTCAGGGTTAAAACCAGATGACAGTGGACTCTGTAGAATCCGAAGATTACTGGGGAGCTGCCTTGATGAACCTGGGCGTTTCAGGGACCCAGACTGAAATACTGTCTCTACACAAGAAATAAGATAATTAGTATGATTTACTTAATAATTACTAAATGTTATTAGTAACATTTAGAGAATGCACTTATTCCCTTGCATATCAATGTGCTTGGACGCAGCACAGGCATAATTTACAAACATATACACAGGTGACATATGGTTGAGGTTTAAACACACAACTCCCACTCATTTTAATGTTGTTTGTTGTTTAATGTAGTTGTTAGTTAGTCATCTTTTATATAAACCTATATACACACAGAAAGCATGCACACATATCCAGACAGTGCATGTATACAGCAGGACCCATGTAGATATGGACACAAACTACCAACTCCTTGCCCTTCTAAAAGACATCATTAATAGAAGGGTTCTATACAGAGGCTGACACAAAGGCCCTGGAAAAGGTGTATTTTCAGATGATTTGTGAAAAGTGGAAAGGATGGGCTGAGACAAAGGTTCAGAGAGAGAGCTGCTCACCATAGGGGTTATCACAGCAAAAGCTCAGTTACCTGCTAGGTTACAGTACAACAGTGGTTTCATCACTGCCACTGCCACAAATACAATTTATAATTATATTTCATAGTGTGAGATATGAGATTTTTTTTAATGTATGAAATGAGAACTTACATAGCATACTCTTCCTACTTAGTTATCATTATCTGCTGGTCCCCCAGTGTAAAGAGTTCATTTGATGTTTAGTGTATTAGTGTTAAAGGAAGAGAGCAGTGTATTTTTCCCCCCTCTTTATAAAACTTCCTAATTTATACCTCTTTCAAGCTGTGAGTGTGAAGCCTCCACTTCAGTAGGGTCTGCTGGTAGCACAGTGACCTTCGTTCCGGTTTGCTGGATAAATTGTTGAAGATTTACTTGTCTCAGCTCCTTCGTTAGCTGCTCCAGTTCTTGCTCTCTGTCCTAAAAAGAAAGGGGGAAAATGAATCTGTTTGAAGGTGAGTAAGTCTGGAACAGCCTTTCAAAATTCTATCCATCCATTTGTCTGGGGCAAGTAATTTGTTTTCTTTGATGGGTAAGGAGAAAGTTATTCATTTTTAAGATACTGTTCCATTGAAAGATGGTTTGTTGCGTAACTTACAAAAATAAAATGATACTGAGTCATGTGGACTTACCTATTTGTTAGGAGTTATTAGATCTTTATATTTGCTTCCTTGTCTTCTCTCAGCTACTACTCAGGTCACCTGAACAGAAACTTAGCATAACAGAAGCGAGAGGCCCAGATAATCCATATCCTGAGTGCTACAGAGGCTGACTTTTTGTTTAAGTCACTGGACATATGGCTCCAATTTGTGGCTTTGCCATAGACTTCTTGTATAATTTGGGCAAGTCACTTAATTCCTCTGTGCCTCAGGTTCCCATCTGGGGATGATACTTCCTTTCTCTTCCCTTTGTCTTATTTATTTGGATTGTAAGCATTTCTGGGGAGGGAATGTGTCTCGCTATGGGCGTGTAGCATCTACCACTTGTTTAGCAAGTACATTTCAGACATTGCTCTGGTTTTAAGAAAATAAGTCCTCACAGATTTTTGCCAAAATTCTTCAGAATCTATTCGTCTCAGCTCCCATTAATAGAACATTACATTCAGAAATCATGCACTCAAAAGTAAGGAAATTCCAGAAATGTTTTTTTTTAAATGTTAACACTGTACTTGTGTATTTTATAGGTTAGAGTAAACAAACAATAATGCACTGAGGCGTTCATTTAATAGAAGAAAGAGGATAAGAAGACCTTAAAACCATGCAAGTGGCAAAACTAACATTGTGAATGACCTTAGCCTTTGGAATTTCCTGACTTTTGAGTGCTGGAGGGTAAAATTTTCAAAAGTCCCACTGAATTAAGCTCCTAAATCACTTATGAGCTTTTAAAAATTTTACCGTGAGGTCTCACACTTAATGTTGTATCACTGCTTTTTTTTTTTTTTTTTTTTTGCATTTAAAATCTTCTCCTTTTCTAAAAATGCCAACGACAAGGAAAGAAAAGGAAATAGCTAAATCACAGCACATGCTTGACTGATTAAAAACAGAGGAAGAAGAGTGATTAGGAAATTCTCACATTCATACACGAAAATGCTGACTTTACATGTTTGCACCCTTAGAACTACTGAACCAAATTTTCCTCTCTTCCCTACTCAGCAAGGATCATAACAAACAAGCCACATTTAAAATTTGTAGTTTCAGATCGGTTTGTTATGCAAGCGACTTCAGTCTGAGATTATGGGGAAACATATGTCCCCCTTCCCCTTGCATTACTCAAACACAGCTGAATTGATTTTGCTCTAACTTTCTGGGAAAAATTGTGAACAAACACAAAAAATTTAGCCAAATAAGAATTTGCTTGGGACAATCAGAGCATGTGTAAAAGAGAGTGAGAATGGGAGTTTGAACTCAGTGTTAGCCTTAGTGGATGTTATCAGCATTGTTAAATAAAATAAATAAATAAAAATGGGGTTCTTCTGGCATCCCAGTAACTAAAAGGACAATTTGTAAGGTCACTGGAAGCCTGGGAGGGATGGCTAGACATATGCTTAGAGGTTTTCATGTGTTTTGTTTCACATACCCTGTTTAACCATATTTTGTTTAAGTTGATGCGGTACTGGAACTTTTGATCCTAAAGATCCCAAAGTCCTTTACATAGTCACAGCAGAATCACTTCACACTACTCAGCCACTGTGGAATGCAGCAGCAGTTTAATATAGGATATTAAAATAAATAATAGCACTATAACCAACTGAAATTGAGTGCCTTAATCCTAGGGTGCCTGGGACATCAGAAGTACCAGGAACAGGGAAATTTGCTTCCCAGTGTCATTGTATCCCCTATCGCCACTATTAGCTACAAACTGGATTGCCATTTATAGTCATTATTTCATGCTCTATTTAGGTCCAAGGGGTATCATTAAATTTTGCAGGGAATAAAAAAAGCAGTGACTTGATTCTCTGGTGATAGGGGCTCTATAATTGCCTGAGGTAGACAGAAAACAGAATCTTGAACTCAAACAGGTCAGGTAGGAAAAGGAAGAACTATTCTCCAAAGAGCTGTTTTATAACCTATTAGTTACTTTAACACACATTCTGAAACTACTTTTGGATTTATTTATTTTTTAAGTATTATACTCATGGAAGATTCTGGAGAAGCAGCACTACAGAGACAGAAGTTCAGCCTCAAAAAGGCAAAGGACAGAGAGGCAGTGCAAGCTTCAACTTGTATTATCCCAATGTAACTCAAAACTCTGACTTTAAAAAAGGGACTATTCTTAGGGTAAGAGGAGGGGGTCCAGTCCTCTGCCAATGCTTCCAAATCGTAATATCAAATATAGTGGTAATAGTGGCTATTCAGGATGTGGACACTCGGTCACTAGGAACTCAGAGCACTAAGGGATTTTGCACCTGTCACCAAACAGCCGGTAATGACTTTGGATCACTACTAACCAGACTGGCACTGAACCTGCAACTAGAGGTGAAATGTTCTGTGTTGCATTCAGCACTAAATTCCTCAACTAATCAAGTCCCTCTGAATATTTAAAGAGCAAGCACACAAAAATATTTATCACCTACCTTGAGAGATTAAGGGCCAGTTAAAAAAAAAGAAAGGCACGAGACAGTCACGTATGTAATGGGATTAGAAGTGGCTTTGGTCCAAATATTTCAAATTCTGAACATTTTTTAATGGAGAAAAGACAGACAAATTTTTCACAAAAATTGTCATGGAAAATTTTCCATTTTTCCAGCCAGCTCTATCAGACCTTTGACTAATTAAAACTTAAGCCTGCTATATTTCCCCATGCAGAAAAGGTGTTTTTACCTGTAATCTTTTGATGGATTGGCCCAATGATCTTTCTACAGCTTTAATGCCATTTTCCAGCCTCAGACTTTGTTGGCCCTGAATATCAATTTCACCTTTCACCTTCTCAATCTTCTCTTTGACCTCTTCTTCATTCACCTGCGACTCCTGAACTTCTCGGTGCAACTTCTCTGCTTCAAGGCCGCTCTCCATACTGTGGATTTGAGCCATATAGTCTTTTAACTTGCTTTCACACTCCAGGATCCTTTGCCTGATCTCCAGGAGTTGTTCCTTCAGCTGCTTTTCGTTCTCTTGCTCAATCTGCAGTTCATTTTCCCAGAACTCTTCCTCTTCAATCTCTACTTCATTTCTTTTGATTTTCTGTTCTAGTTTGATAATTTCTTCTTCCAGGCTGGAATTGTACTTCTTTTCCCAGTAGCGAATTTCAGCCTCATTTGAGTCCAGCTGTTTCTCAATGGACTGAAGTTTTTCATTCTGGAGGTGGATCAGTTTTTTCAACTCTTCAGCTGTTGTTTTACAGTTGAGCACCTTTTGCTTGAACTCAGATTCTTTACCTTTCCCAAAAATGTCCATTAATCCTTTTGCACCCCCAGTGAAGGTCAAAGATTTCCTTTTTGGCTCTCTCCTTTTTATTAATTTGTCATTCTGAGGCCTTAGTTTGGCTAATGGAGGTAAGCTTTGTCGATACAAAGTTCTTTCAGGTATTCGAGCAACGCTGTCTGAAGTTGGCCTCTCACTGAGAGATGGCCCTGTGCGGCGTAATATTAACTGTACATCACTTGCATACTGTCCCCATTTGTTCAGTGAAATTATAGGATTTTCATGAGGTGCCAAATGCCTCTCCGTATCTCTCCATTTTTCTATCAATGTGTATCTTCCGGTACGACCTAAGGGAGAAAGGTGAAAATTCCATGTGTAATATTTAAAATAGTCCAACAGAGGGAACTCTTGGATAATGATATATACTGACAAGTTATAAAAGTGCTGGATAGCCTAAATAATCCCATCATACATTTTAAGGCCAGGAGGGACCATTACAATAATCTTGTCTGATTTCCTGAATAACACACATCATGGAATCTCATCCAGTAGTTCCTGGATCAAACTCAATATTCCAAGTACAACATCAGAGCACTAGTCTCCCACTGATCTTAGAGAGTACATTTTAGAAGTAGCATATGGCAGGCATATGTACAACTCTAGTTTATAATAGGATTGGCACAGATTTTTTGTATGTACCTTCCATATAATGCTTTGAAAATTGTCTGCACAGTGTTAGTCTATTATTATTTAGATTGCAATTGCACCTACAAGAAGCAAAGTGCTTTCCAACACAGATGAAGACAAAAAGTCATCTACTATACTAGCACATGTTTTAAGGTGAGGGCAATAACATCTGTTTTGTATAATTTTGTGCTAAGTAATACAATGGGTGCTCAGACTATTTTATTTATGAATTGCACTAAAGAAATTCTCTTAGCATTACAAGAGTAAATGAACAAATTAGTACTGGATTTGCTTTCAATTTGTCACTTGAAACATAATATCTCATGGAAGCTGCAGGACTAGAAACCGTATTTTCACCTTGCATTTCAAAATATCAAGCCACCTAGGCTACATCATAATTGTGTCCCAATGAACTCTGAATTCTAGCAATGGGGAAAGATGAGAGTTAATTATTAGAGACTAGAAAAGTTTCCAAGGGTATTTGTATTTCTACTTACTTAATTTGCAAAAATTAAATTCTATGTTCTCCCCTGGACAATAAGTCATCACTTGGGGCCACTGTTAATGATCACTACTGTTAAGACCATAACCCACAATTAAATCCCCAGTTAGCCAAGACGATGCTGACACAGCATTATCTTCGCTATGATGACTGCTATAACGATCAGCATTGCATTAACCAAGGTGATTGCTGACAACCACGTCCAGACTTCATAGAGTAGAGGAGGCTCAAGAGACAGCAGGAGAGGATGCTAAAATTGGTGATTGCTACTACCTGTCTCAGAAAATTTGCATAACAGCAACTGATCAGATCTTTTTTGGACTTCTGAGGATTCAGAAAGATGCTTTGGCATGTTTGAATCCTTTTACGATTGCTGTGACAATCTCTGACCTCTATCCAGGCAGCTGGCTGTACAATGCAATATGGTTTAGATTTTCAATAAATATTGTTTTTGCTGCCACCAAGTTAACCCTTATTTGTCCAAGGGTCATGTCCTCCTTGCATTCCTCTCTAACTAGGCTCAGCAGAATTAGATTAAAAATAAAGATTAATATCCATTACATTTTTTTAAAATCATTTCCCCGTTTTTATTTATTTAAATGTTCACAGTTTCGTGAAATTATGGAAGGGGTTAGACAACAGGTAGCAGATCAGCCAATAATTATTTAAGGACATTAGATGCTGACATTCAAAGAGTTAAAGCTTTATAACCATTCAAACACAAATTGTCAATATCACATGTCAAAACATACAAAGTAAATATCTTTAAATCAGACTAATATTTTCTCAGGCAAAGTAAGAAAAATACTGCTTATCTGTAAATTTCCATTAGTATCTACAGAAATATTTTTCCAGTTGGTGAATATAGCAGAAAAACTGACATTCACTGACATTTTCCAATAAAAATTAAATTCTTCCAAGCCTGTCTATAATACTGAGTATGAAGCCAACAAGTTGACTCCCTCTCCTCTCTCTCCCCAGTATTTTTAACACTATTTTTATTTTAAAATAAAGCAGTCTTCACAGGGAGGGGAAAATAAAACTGAACTTCCCCTACCTTGTGAAGACTGTTCTGTTGAAAACACAGTAGATTATAAAAAAATAAAGGAACTAGGAAAGAGTCTAATTGCTTTCAAAGCATCCTATGCAATAGTTTGACCAGCTCCATAATTATTAGTTATCTGAAAAATGTAATCATATGCTCGCTTAATACAACCTCTTCAGGGGAAATCAGAGAATGAGCAGGCAGTGCTGGTTTTATTTCATCAATTAATAAGAGCCTGAAATGCACTTTGAAAAATTTATCCTTTCCAATGCAATTGCAATTGTTCTTTATCCCAGGTAAACGTGAACAATGGATGTCGATGGGATACAATTTCTTCCGTTTTTCAGGCTTGGACACACTAAGGGTATGTCTACACAGCCCATGGGAGCGAGCCTCTCAGCCCGGGAGGCTTCAGAGCCAGAGCTCCAGCCTGAGCTACAACTTCAAAGTACTGTATACCCAGATATTTTTAGAGCTCTAGCCCGAGCCTGTCTACCTGGACTTGGTGGCTCACTGCCAAGGGGCTGATAGACATATCCTTATTTAAGAGGCTGATGGGGAGTTAGGTTATATCATAAGATGTTCACGAGAGAGACATTTAAAAAGATCCAAAGAAAAGATAACCATTCCCAAAACCACTATCCCTTTCCAAGAACATCAAAAGGTATTTTAATCTGGTGTAAGAGATTTGCCTTTGGCTTGCAATTACATTTGCTCAAGACAGCATTCTCAGATACAATTTTTAGGACGGACGCACGCACGCACACACACACGGTGCTAATGTAGGGCAACTAGGTGACATCATGATCTTATATAGTCAGACCATCCTTGGAAATCATGCTTTAGTGCATAATGTGTCCAAAACTACCTCTTCTGTCTCACTTTGGGTGCTCCTAGTTCACTATGCCCAGGACCTAAAAATGAGATTGAGAGGGACTGAGTAGGAGAGAGAAAACTGGGACTGACTAGTCACAGTAACGAGGCAAGGTGGATGAGGCAATATCAATTACAGGACCAGCTTCTGTTGGTGAGAGAGAGAAAGCTTTCAAGTTTACTCAGATCTCTTCTTCAGGTACCAGACATGAAGAAGAGCTCTGTGCAACCTGAAAAGCTTGTCTCTCTCAGCAACAGACATTGGTCCAATAAAAGATATTACCTCATACACTTTGTCTTTCTAATATGCTGGGACCAACACAGCTATACCACCGCTGCATATATTCATATTAATTATATTTAGCCAGTCAGTAGGATGGAGTGGAAGATTAGGTCTCAGTACATTTCCTCTGTTAGAGGTGAGTGTTGTAAGTGTATGTAAAGATCACCCACTGTTTCCAACCCCTGAATGACATAGGCAAAATGAGGCAAGTAAAAATGGGACCAGCAGTTCAAATTAAAAAACTAAAAAAAACCTGCTAATGGTGACTTAAGATAAGCCCTGAAGGAAATTTTATCAGTGCACCAATCTACTTGGCTGAAATTCTTGGAATCAGTTTTAACATGTATTGGAATAAAGTAGTTGAAACAGAGCCAATGTGTCAAGAGACACAGTTATAGATATTTGCCAACCCAAAATAGTCTACATTTAACAGGCAGTATCTTAGAATTTGTACTAGGCATCCATGTCACTATTGGTAAATCAAACCTAATGCAGTTCACCATGGCAAATTAAACACTAAAAAGCCAGGAGAGGAAAAACATGTTCCAGAATCTCAGAGAAAAGATTGTAGCGCTGCAGTCTACTTTGTTAATCCTAAATGCTCATGGCTCTTTTTTTTGGAGTCACAGTAATGCTACTAATGTTCTTTTTGTGTCACAAAGTGCCAGGTTCAAAGAAACCTTGTAAGTCTAAACAGCAGCCCACTAGGGGAGTACTTAGCATACAGTTTCCATTTAATTCACTACTAAATGCACTACTATAAAGCAACTTAAGAACAAGGAAAAATAAGGGATAAGCATGGTAATCTCAAAAGAAAATGAATGAAGGAAATTTACTGAGGTGCTGGACAAAGACATAGCTGTTCATATACTGGGTTATTGTTCCAGGTCAACATACAATCCTAAAACAATAAGCTTAACGGTCCCAACTCAGCACAAAAACTGTGACCCACATTGCAGTTAGTATTTATATAGTGCAACAACCATGCTTCAAATTCAGTGCTGCCCTAAAACAAAGTCTTTTATCCAAGCTAAATATTATTTGATTCGTTCTCCAGGCCATTTACGTTATAGATTAATCCTCTTTACTGTACACAAACTTCAAACTCTAGTTAGAATAGTAATGCTAATTCACTAGTAAAAATGCAAACAAGTTCATTCAAAAGCAACCTCAGAATGTTTCAGAAGTAGGAATCTTTAAAGCTAACTCGCTGTTTGTAATCTGCCATTGTGAGAGAGAAACAAGCTGCTTTGATTCCTAATAAAGAACAGTGATTCTCAGGTAAAAGATGAATTCTATGTGTTCCGTTTCTTGCAACATACGTTCCATGCCAGTGACTCAGTAAAACAGTCTATCTTTCTGAAGTATGCAGTTTAGATATCTAATCACACAAATGCTTACAATATACTTCCATACAAAAAGTGAAATTGAGGGAACACTTGAGTGCTTAACTGTACAACTTTAAAGGCAGGAAATGTCAAAAGCTAAGGTTGCATGCACAGCTTTATCTTTGACCTCTTGTGTGTGTATATATTACAATACAGTCTTTAAGATGCCTGCTTTCCACATCCCAAACAATATAATTACATATTTTTCTCTACTCACTAAGGTACACATATGTAGCATCTTAGAATATTTTTGTATGTGTCTACTGGGTCAATGTGCCAATGAAAATGGTCTGTCTATTTGTGAACAAATTATATAGTAAATTCATTATCAAAATACACATCTGAGAGAGAAAAGGAGTCAGCAGTCCTGTACTGTACAACTTCCTTTCAGACAAACAGCAATTCAGGAGTTGAAGAAGCTAGTGACAAATGCAGGTCCTGGCTACATATGCCAGCAGTCGCAGCTGTGTTGTTACACTTCCATCAGAAGTGCACAATGTAATAAGGACTGTATATTTTGTAGTTTTAATATAAAATTACTTCCATGGATTGTTTTGTAGTTCTGTGAATTGCACTGTCTATGCCAGAAACTACAGAATTGCATATAAACTTGTAGAATGCTTTAAAAATTGGCAAGATCATGTATAAAGAAGTTTGGCCCCAGCTCCTCCTATAGCTCATAGACCCCACTTTTTCAGACAGCCATAGTTAGTTCTAACAAGTGAGCTATGCCAGCGCCTGCTAACCTGGAGAGTGAAAAACCAGGTTCAAGACCTGTACACCAGCACCTCACACATGGCAATCTGTTCTACTGCTGGTCTGGCATTGACCTAAGTTTTAGGGTTAGAGAGAAATTCAGTTTCATGGAACGATGATTAAACTGATGAAACAGAATGAGGGACTTTGGGAAAAGAGAATCAGCATCTGCACCAACCCCATTCTTCATAGGTCAACCAAGCACAAGATGAGAAGGATCAAGAAAAGAAGGTAACATGAACAAGGACTGAGAGAAGGCAACTAAGGAAAAAACCTCAGAAGCAGGACAATTTATACAGACAGAAAGAGAGGTGCAATCAATAAGGTAGGTCTTTGGTGTTAGGGTAAAGTGAGGAGGAGGGGGGACCAACAGAGGAGGGCCTAAAGGATCCAGAGTAAAAATGATACACTAATGGGTTGGCAAAGAGAGATAAGTGTCATGGGGCAGAAGAAATAATGAAAACTCCAAATGAACAGATTCATTCTGCAAGGCTCAAACGATGAATAGAATAGAGAAGATGGAGCAGGTTCTTCTGTTCACCCTCTCTCATAATATAAAGGACAAGGGGACACTCCCTGGAATAAAAGGCAGCAATTTTTTAACTCACAAAAGTAGTACTTTTCCCTCACAATGTCCTCACAGCCTTTGGAAGTCACTGCCATAAGATAACACTTATTAGGATTCAAAAAGGGACCGGACATTTGTATGGATAACAACAATATCCAGAGTTACAACATCAGGATTAATAGCCACCAAGTTTGGAAGGATTATAAACTCTCATGCTTCACGGTTTAAACCAAAATCTAACTGTTGGGGATTAGAGGAAGTTTCCCTGTTGTCAGGTTATTCCATTGGTGTCCACTGCCAAGGCTCTTCCAGTTCATTCTGACACGTGGTATTGGCCATAGTCAGAGACAGGACAGTGGACTAGATGGACTTTGGGTCTAGTCCAGTCTAGCAATTGCTAATCAAGATGTGACCACTATAAAAATAGCGAGAAAAGAGAGCCATTTGTATATCCAATTTAAAACACATATAGGCCTAGTTGGTCCCTTTACCACCTACCTGGATCTCTCATGTGTGGATTTCTAGCCCCAGGAAAGAAATGGAAGAGAGGGAAATTTAGCTCCGTCTTATTGATCATGACAATTTAAAAGGCTAACTGTTTTCTAACATGGTTGTTTTTAGAGAGATTACATATGGCTGAACTGTGCTTTAAAATTTTTTTAAAATGTGTAAAACATTTAGATCAGATTTTGTTTGATTTAGCAAAAGTAGCAATGCTAAAGCTCTAAGGGCACCGATGGAAAAATAATTGCTAGTAATTTTAATAAAAATAAAGGTTAGAACTCAATACTTTTGAACTATGAAGCTGACATTTGATCCACTAAATGACACAGATTAAAGCAATTTAAATGCATAGCAATTTAAAGATATTACTCTGGCTACCTGAGAACTCATTTTCCATTAAATGCCAAGAATGATTAAAAGAATAAAAAAAATTAAAAGTAAAGACTAGAGAGTTTGAATTACTAGGAGTTCCCATGATCTCCATCCATGCAGAAAGTAATGGAAATCAGATTTAGACCCTAGTCTTATAAAAACATACACACATATGCTCAACTATACTAATGTGAGTAGTCTTAAATTCAGTGGGACTGCACATCTGTAGAATTATTCATGGGCATAAGTATTTACATGACTAGGGCCTTAGAGCTTGTCTACATGGCAAGTTACAATGTGGCAAACTAAGGTCTGAATCTAAGTTGCACTGCTTTGCTGCACAGTCATGTCCGGTGTAGACACTGCTACTGTGCAGCAAAAGTTGCAGAAAGCTACTATACACCAAGCTACACTCTGGGACTTTCAGTGGACTATAGTCATGTCCACACAGGATGAGACTGTACAGCAACTGATGTACTGTAGATTCACACTCTATCTCGCTATGTGGTAACTTGCCATGTAGACAAGCCTTTGGCTTATGATGTCCTCCTTCAATAAAAAAGTGTGAGCACAGGTAATACCCCTATATTCTGGCAATCTGTTATTTTAATATAAAATACTTTACACTCCTCCTTTGCCTTCCATCTGAGCATCTCAAAGTGCCACACAAA
The DNA here is from genome assembly GCF_026122565.2 of Emydura macquarii macquarii. NCBI lineage: Eukaryota > Metazoa > Chordata > Testudines > Chelidae > Emydura > Emydura macquarii. Next base: position 7,456,864 of record NW_027132342.1, on the reverse strand, counting down.
CATTAAGCCTTACACATGATATAACCATTTTACAGATGGATAAAGTCAGGCAGATGTTTGAGTAAGCAACTTGCCTAAGATCAGAGAGCAAGTCATGGTAGATCTGATGATTAAAAAAAACTAGTCTGGCTCACAGTTGCATTCTCTATCACTAGAGGAAATACTGCAATTCATCTCATTAACAATGGCAGCAAAAAACAAAACACAATTTATTTTATGTGATAATGTGATTAGGTCTGCCAAAAAAAAAAAAGTCACAAAGCTTATCTAAGCAAGGAAATAGCCTAAATTCTACACACAAAGCTGTGGGGACAGCCCATCTCACCACTATCTTATACCTTCATTCTATTATTAACTCTGTTTTTAGCAACAGCAATGTCAGAAGTTACATATGCAGTTTGCTGTGTTCTTGTAGCTGTGCTGGTCCCAAGATATTAGAGAGACCAGGTGGATGAAGTAATATCTTTTATGGGACCAATTTCTGTTGGTGCAAGAGACAAGCTTTAGAGCCACACAGACCTCAAAAAAAGCTCTGTGTAGCTTGAAAGCATCTCTTTCACCAACAAAAGCTACTCCAATAAAAGACATTACCTCACCCAACTTGTGTCTCTTCAAGTAACATATGTAAGTTTTAAACTGCACTAACTTCATACTATAAATTGTAATTGCAGAAAAACTGAAGTAAACCTAAGATTGCACTTTGATTTTTTTTTTTTTTTTAAAAAAACCACCATTGCTTGAGTTTGCACATAATAGACAGTGTGCTCTTTTTTCTAATCCACTATAGATTTGGTGCAACTCAATTTCATCTCAGAGCTTTTGCAACAGGCGTGTTCCACAGCCAACTTTGGTGCTTTCTTCAATAGAAATTACTTGCAAAGAAGGTAACATTTATGTGATTTCCCAGATCTAATCCTAGCTAAGCCATAAAATGTTGTAATACATGTTTGGAACAGCTTTAACAAATCTTTGCTCTTTCTTCATGAGTCATCTAGCTTTCACGTAGAAACAAATACTCCAGGAAACCAATAAAATATTGCTTTGATTGACTGCATTTTTTGAAGAGACAGCTGTGGTTCTTGTTCAATGGGCCCATGTTTTGCTGATATTCTGCTCAGCTAAAAACATCCCTATTTAAAGCAATTCTGTCATTTTAATTATTTTCCACAGGAAACTGTGGCTAGGACAGGAAAAAAAAAACCCACCATAAAAAGAGCTTTGGTTAGAAATTCAGACAAACTATTTCAGTCTCCAGAAGGTTATTTCCATGAAACAAACATACATTGTCCTTTTGATTATTAAGGACCCATTTATTCCCTGAAGGGGAAGGAAATCATAGCCAATGCAATGGGTGGTTATGGGGGTAGAAGTCAGAGGAAATCACTACTGAAAAACAGGACAAGTGTACTGATGACAGTAATATTCATTGTTCTTCCTCTGGAGGATAAGTCATATTTTAGCAGGGTAGGAAGAGTTTTGAATGGAAAAATACTACAGAAAGTTTAGTGGTATCCACTTAAGGCTTTCCATTCTAATCAGCTAAGGTCACTGTACATTCTTCCAGATAGGCGTCATTTTTATTCCACAGCCCCAAACTTGCAATGCGATCTCCATGGGTGGATGCTGTGCTTGCTTGTACCACAATGAGACAATGAAGGACTGAGGCTTGTGTCTGGATGGTACATAGCACAGTGGGACCCTGATCTGCCTGGGGATTCTAAGCGCTACTGTATTACAAATATTACTGACAATTTTTCACCTCTAAGTTTCTTTTTAAAAACTGGGCTTGTAGTTTTCAACATTAAAACAAGGAGAACTGAAAGAGAAGATTCTCTTTACCAGATATTCATAAGACCATCACAGAAAAACATTAGAAATACTAAGGCTGATAGAAGCAGAAAACTAGCAGGATTTGTTTTTATATTATTATTTAAAACAGACAATGATGAGTACAATGGAAAAAATGTCTCGCGTCTCCTGGCAAATGTTCATTTTCATAGTGAGACTTCCTGATTTTCCATTTTAAACTGTAAGCTGCTTGTTTTTAATTTTTACCTGTTGGAGAAGAAATCTTTGTTTCTCATTATAGAAATTGGGTTTCTCTGAATCATACAGCATGGTAAAGTTTTCCTCACCTTGTAACGGTCATATAATACTAGATAAAACCTGTACAGTGTAAACACTAATTGTTTCTCAATATTTCAGTGGGAAGCTGTTTCAGTAGAAGCAAACACACAACTTGATAGTTCTACTTCTTTACTGAAGAGTGTTGTAGATCATCTCCTCCGGCTAAGCCATTTCCGGATCCTTCCAAGGCACAGCTACAGGAAAATGCAGAATCTGAAAGTGATATTCTTTCAGCCATAAAATGATCTCTCTGATATATATATATATATTAAAATTACCTTTGCTAGGATGACTTTTGGAGACTGCCAATCCTTCCCTATTTAGTTCAAAATTTGTGCAGTTTTCATGTTTCTTTGAAGGCCAAGCATTATTCCAGATTTAAAATCACAACAAAACAACTTTTGATTCCAAGTGAGATGGAAATTGAAATGTAATTTGAGTACAAACTTTGCATAGTATTTTTTTTTCCTACTTATACTTATATCTAGAGAGATAACAAATGAGATTCTATATGAAAAGTTTGCTCTTTTCCATAACATACCTGACCGGTTACATCTCAGGACTGCAGCCTCAATGGACACAGATATGGAAAAACAAAACGTATCTGCAAAGCTTGGGAAGCAGGCCAATCGCAGTCTCTCAGACAGATGGTTATTAGCTTGGCATGGCCAGTGTGACTTACCTAGGACACAGACTCTGCCTGTTGAAAATTTAAGATCAGAACCAGCCACGGTGGAGGCCGATAGCAACTCGCTCATATTCACCACAAAGTGCCAAGTGAGGGCTTTCCAAGGCACTGAAGACTTATACATAGCGATAGATTTTTTTTTTTTTTTTTTTTTTTTTTAAAAAGCCCCTCTGACAGATCCTACTGATGACTAAACCATCTGACAAGTTGATGCAGATGGACAAATCTATTAGTATGGATGCACATAAGGGGGTATTTAACTTGCTGCTGGCAGAGATGAATGGAAGACTAGATGGTTATTCCCCTTCGTCTATGAATTTAAAAATAAATAAAGAGGTCATTTCATTCTGTAGAATGCACAGCCTATCTCAAAATTTGTAGAAGGTTTTACAGAAGACGTGGGGGAGGCAGACAGTGACACACTACCTGTTCTTCCCAAAGGGTTAGTTGCCCTTTCTATTTTGGTGCCTGATAGCCTTGTCTAAAATGCCTGGCTTGATAACTTGAATGCCTAAGACTTTATCTAAGTTTGGTACATAAATGCTTCAGTTCAAAGATGTACATGCAGAGTGGAAATTGTGCTATGTGTGGGTGACACATCAAACCAATGTTATTAAACAGGCTTGATCTCCTTCAGTAGGCTCTAGAAGCATAGGGAAGATGTTGGATCATGAGAGAGAGGGTTGATGGTGGGGGAAATATAGTGAGATCTGAAAAAAAAAACCTCTAGAAGTGGGTGTATGGCCAACAGGGCCGGATTAAGGAATAGGTGTTACAGGAATGTGCCTGTAGCCCCAGCTCCTTAGAGTCAAATTAATCTAAAATTCTAAAATGCAGTAAATTTCTAGCCTTCACTGTTACAAAGAAAACACAACCCAAGTGTAATTGATGCAGCAATGTCTGCTGGACTTTGCAGAAAAACAATAGCTTTGAGAGGTGTGAAGTGCTCTATTCATCTATTCATTCATTGCGGAGAGGGTCTCTTGGCAATACCCCAGACAGACAGACAGACAGACAGAGAGAGAGAGAGAGAGAGAGAGAGAGAGTGTGTGTGTGTGTGTGTGTGTGTCCGTCTAAGACCATTGCTGCTCTTAGCCCATCACTGTTCATCTGAGGTGGTGTCAGCAGCGGTTCTCCATGTCAGGGTTTCATTGTTTGAGTGGGATCCAAGACTTCGTAACTATATTTTAAAAACCCTATACAATTTGAGAAAAAAGTCTGGCAACACTTTAGGAGCGTCCTCCTCTTCTGCCCCTAGTTAGTTACTATAGGTATGTCTGCACTGCAAACTAAGCCTGGGTCAATGTGGACTCAGCATTTCCAAATCCATGACTGTGAACACCACACAGTAAACCTGGCTTTACAATTGCTGGACTTGGGTCTCACAGCCGTGTTAACACATCTATGCTGTACTACGCAGACCTTCTAACTTGGGTCTGTGACTGCACTGCAAAATGACAGAGCTTGGATTTCAGTCACAGTGATACTCAGGCTCTGACCCAGCCCCTAGAAGGGTCCTGGATCCTGAATGCTTGCTGACCTGACTCAGGCTGATTTGTGTGGGGATGGAAGGAGGGGCTGAAACCCAAGTCAGAGCCTGGGCTTAGTGTCCGGTGTAGACATACTCTACAAGTACTAGAGGGAATGCTGAAAGTTGTTTCTGTGTCACACAAACTGTTTCAGCATATAGTAACCAGAACACTGAACACATTTCTTATGCTGAAATTCAAGACACATCTTCCACCACACGTTGCTAATAAAAGGGTAACATTAAGAAGAGAAGAACTGAAGAAACTATACTCTGTTGATGAGCAACTAGGAATACTTCCAATGTATATAATTTCAATGAGTATCACCAACTTGTATAAGACACCTAGTTATTTTATGCTAGTTTTTACTTAGTACTTAGCAACCAACATTGACGGTTTAGCCCTTAAAGTCTATTACAGAAAATACGTGGGCTGCATTTACAAACTAGAACAAAGAACAGCATGTTATTAACTGGAGAGTAACTTTATGCAGAACTAAAAAGTTGGCAGATTTCAAAACCAGTGTTTTTCTGAAGTAGATTAAAAATTTAAAAAGGATGTGCACATACATTTGCTTTTTGCAAATTTCAAATGACTCCCATCATACCTATATATTTTAACCAAACCCTGATGGGTTTAGAAGAGGGACACTCAGAGTTTAAAACTAGAAAAGGATCACCAGACCATCTAGTCTGACCGTCTGTCTATCACAGGCCATCATCATCACTCCCACACTAAAAGCAACCACCAAAATTAAACCAGAGCATTACAACCCTCAGGAGACGAGCCTATCCTCCCTCTGGTTTCATAAAATACATAACACCAATTCATTCCCAGCAATCTAAGTAATCCTTTAGCATACCTATAGCCTGAGCAAGGGCTATCACCACCTCTTGGCAAGTTGTGACTTCAGTGACCCCACAAACGATTCTCTGGACTCCATCCACCCATACTTTGAGCTCCATGGTTCACCAGATCATCCAAGAGCCATGAATGCAGTCATCAGGATGTCAAGTCATGTTTACAGCTACACCAAAGACGATGAGGCCGACCTCCAGTAATCAGCTGGAAAAGAAAATAATTCTGCCTTTTAGTGTAAGGCATTGACAAGTCATATGGCAAACAATAATTTACTTTACATTAATGGGATTGGAGGGGGAATAGAAAGAGGCCTATTTCAATGTCAAACATTTTAAACCCAAAGTTACAAAACCTAACAAGGAAAGAGATGCAATTTTTATTTTAAATGAACTAATTTTCAGGGCATTTCTGCATTCTCTTGTAAGGTTGGAAACCTTAGCACAGCAGCACTGTGCTAGTTCTCAAGAACAAGAAAGTGAAACTGATCATTCCTACTGAAGATGAGCAAATTTACACACGCACACACACACACACACAAGTACGCCCCATTTTAAAAATTCATATCGTTTTAATAACCAGCAGTTTTACTAACACAGGTAAGGATACAGTTTTTTTTTTTTTTAAATATGATTTTTATTTTGCCAGTCTCATTCTACTCACTCTCCTCTTTCCACCCAGCTACATCAATTTCCACTAAAGTAATAAAGGTTATGATTTCAATCAAACTTTTGCCTACCATGCAGTACGTAGCAAGTATATACAGATAGAACAAGCAACATTTTGAGAAATGTGGAAAAAGTAATTCCTAGAATAAATATGAGAAATAAAATAAAGAGGCCTCAATACGTTGATTGGGTCTCTCAAGAGATTGGTACTTGGTTATAGAATCTTTTCGCACTAGTTCAGTAGCTTAAATCAAGCCCAAATAGGTAGTGGTTTCCAATTGATGGCTGCTGAGTCATATCCCACCTCTTCCCTTTTGAAACTGAACCCAGTGGGAGGTTGATACTTTTAATTTTAGGATACTTTGAAAATTCCAGCCCTACTCACTGCATGAAGCAATTTCGTGATCGCTGTCCAGCTTCTAGTACAGAAGCATCCACATGATAAAACTCATTATATCTAGCACTACTGATGGCAGGATCAAAGAGACCAAACAGACACAGAAACAGACACAGTTTAATGGGACTAAATTGGTGGCCCCAGATAATCTCCATACAAGAATATTAAAGGAATTGGCACATGAAATTGCAAGTCCAATAGCAAGGATTTTTAATAAATCTGTAAACTCAGGGGTCATATAGTATGACTGGAGAATTGCTAGTATGGTTCCTGTTTTTAAGAAAGGGAAAAAAATGATTCAAGAAACTACAGGCCTGTTAGTTTAGCCTCAATTGTATGCAAGGTTTTGGAACAAATTTGGAAGAGAAAGTAGTTAAGGACAGAGGTGAATGGTAATTGGTTTTTACACAAAAGGTAGATCATGCCAGACCAACATGATCTCTTTTTTTAGAGAAAAGAACTGATTTTTTAGACAAAGAAAATGCAGTAGATCTAATCTACCTGAATTTCAGTAAAGAATTTGATATAGCTTCACATGGGAAATTATTCGTTAATTTGGAGAAGATTGAATTAAAATGAGAATTGAAAGGTGGATAAGGAACTGGTTAAAGGGTAAACTACAACGGGTCAGATTAAAAGATGAACTGTCAGGCTGGAGAGAGGTTACTAGTGGAGTTCCTCAGGGAGCGGTCTTGGGACCAATTTTATTTAACATTTTTATTAATGACCTTGGCAAAAAAAGTGGGAGTGCGCTAATAAAATTTGCGGATGACACAGAGTTGGAAGGTATTGCTAATATGGAGGAGGACCGGAACATCATACAGGATCTGGATGACTTTGTAAACTGGAGTAATAGAAATTGAATGCAATTTAATAATGCAAAGTGCAAGATCATGCATTTAGGGACTAACAACAAGAATTTTTGTTATAAATTGGGGATTTTATCAATTGAAAGTGAGAGATGAGGAGAAAGATCTTGGTGTATTGGTTGATCAGAGGATGATTATGAGCTATCAATGTGATGCAGCAATGAAAAAGGCCAATGCAGTTCTAAGATGCATCAGGTGAGGTATTTCCAGTAGAGAAAGGGAAATGTTAGTACTAGTAGACCAGGCACTGGTGAAACCTCATCTGGAATATTGGATGCAATTCTGGTCTCCCATGTTTCAGAAAGATTAATTCAAATTGGAACAGGTGCAGAGAAGGACTACAAGGATGGTCTGAGGAATGGAAAACTTACTTTATGAGAGGAGACTTAAGGAGCTTGGCTTGTTTAACCTAACCTCTTGAGAGGAGATATGATTCCTCTCTATAAATACATCAGAAGGATAAATACCAGGGAGGGAGAAGAGTTATTTAACTTAAGCGCCAATGTGGACACAAGAACAAATGAATATAAACTGGCCATTAACAAGCTTAGGCTCCAAATTAGATGAAGGTTTCTAACCGGCAGAGGAGTGAAGATCTGGAACAGCCTTCAAAAGGGAGCAGTAGGGGCAAGAAACCTAGCTGGCTTCAAGACTGAGCTTGATAAGTTTATGGAGGGGATGGTATGATGGGACTGCCTACAATGGCATGTAGTCTATCAGTGACTGCCAGTAGCAAAAATACATTGCCACTGCCCACATGGTACATGCTTTGCAGATAGTGGCCTTCAGTTTCCAGGTGTGCTAATTGTCAGTCCTGAACCTGTCACATAAACTACATTGAATATATTACCCAAAAAAAAAAAAAAGGTGGTGGGGGGAGCAGGGGACAGTTTACACCCAATCTGCAGCTGGCATAATCCAGTGTAGTCACATTGCCTCCAGTGAAAGTAAATCAGGTTACTCCAGTTGAAGAACTGGCCTATTGCCTCCTACTACCACCACATGAAACATTAAAAACTTCCCAAGAGAAGGGGGAAAAAAAAAAAAAGAAAGATACTTCCCTTCAATTAAAAAATTTAATTTTGAGTAAACAGAAATGCAATATCAAATTTATTCCCAAATTCATCACTATATTGGCATTTTAAAGAATGGAACTGAAGTACAGGAACGGAAGACAAAAAGTTGGAAGAGTTAATCTGTGAGCACCTCATAAGAACAGCTTGTTCCTTGCCCAATCCTTTTAATCAGCTGCCTGCATAGGCCTACCTCATTACCAACAGTCAAACTACGCAAGGGTTGTCAGTTTTAGTTTAAAAATAACTGTAGCTCTGAATAAATGTGGTTTTGCAACAGTTCAGTTTTCCAAGGTTGTGTGTGTGTGTGTGTGTTAGAGAGAGAGCGCGAGTGTTCATGTGTGAGCAGAAACAGATATGTCTGGATCATGTCCCACAGAAAGTTAATTTCTTTTCAGGACAGTGAAGATGTTGAATTTCAAAGACTTCAAAGTAAACTCCAGGGAAGCATTACCTAGATGGCTTAAGATATGATACTAGTGATATTGGTTTGCCTTTTAAAATGTAGAGAGACAGTTGAATTATTTAACAGATGGAGAAAAATAAACCAAATTAATTCAGCAAAAGGAACTGAAATATTTGAGTAATCCCACATGGATAAAAGATGATTAAACAAGAGAAAATGTTTTCAAAGAGTTAAGTACCAAAAAAGTGGAAAGCACAGGGACACAGAAAAGAGATCTGAAAGTTACTTAGAGGAGATTAACAAAAGAAAAAGAGAGTCTGGTTACACAAAACAGCTGGAATCTGATCATGCTGATGGATTTAGTCCAATTGTGCTTGAGGCAGAATTGGAGCAGAAAGAACTCATAGTAAATGCTTGATAGTTCACATTTTACAACTTGTGAACTGTATTGCATTCTTCTTAGGATGCAAACATTCATCAGCTTCTATATGTAACAAAATCCAGCCCAATAGTTATAATGTAGAAGAGATTTTTCAGTTTTAAATCCAACATCTCTTTTCTCCAACTGGCAGGTATCTGAAATGCTTTTCAGGAGGGTTACTGATCCTCATTAGTACAGCCCTGCAAATCCGTGTATGTCTGCTTTATATCCGTGGATATCTGCATCCATGGATGCAAATGTGATTACATTGTTTACCACGTTTGCACATCACGGATCAGATACAGATCCAAAGTTTTGTTTCTGCGCAGGGCTCTAAAAGTGAGATAGGGTGCTGGTGTGTGGGGGGGAATACAGATAAAACGTGGAGTGCAGATCGCGGGTCGAATACAAATTAATTATCTCAGCTGTGGATCCAGATTTTTGTATCTGCGCAGGACTCTACTCATTAAGGAGTGTGTGACTCACAGCCAATGAGCTCTCTTTGCCCCCCAACATGCAAAAAGAGCCTGACCAGCAACCACTGAAGTCCATGATGCAGGCCTTTCTGAAGCAGCATTGAGAAACTCAGTTGTGAAGTCTGTTCAGGACATGGACACTTGTGTGAAATACATATTTCAAAAAACAAAAACAACAAGTACTATCAAATATTTGATTCCAAATGTATAAATAAAAACCAATCAAATACATTCAACTCTTTAAATTCAAAGTAATATATGTAAGACTCTTAAGAATTCTAGTTCATACACAATTACATTCTTCTCAGTTAGCATTATGTAAAATTAATCCACAGGGGATTTAACCGTTTAAACAAATATATTTCCCACACATAAAATTGTATTTCAAACATTACCTGCATATGCAACTATTACCAGTACAAATACTAAAATTGCTCAACTGTTACATGGCAGTAGTCTTAACCAATCACTAAGTAGGTCTTTTATTGACCCACAATATAATGGGATGAGTGAAAAGCCTCATAAAGGTCCCATCAGTCACCTTAAATTGTTTATTCCTGGAAAGGCTATCTTCACAAATAAACAGATTTCACATTCCAAGTGAAAATGTAAAGAACTTTGCTAATTAACTTAATATACTGCTGAGAGCTGGATAGTTCAGATTTACTCGCACAAAACAAGCCATCTCTGTGTGTGACAACACACACGTCAAAGCATCCAAGAGCCCTAATTGTTTTTCGGTCTGTCAACATCCAAAATATTATTGTAATTTATCAAGACAGCTGATGTTTTCCCTCTGTCAGCATACATAATGAACAGTCCAGCATTCAGTGCAGCACATGGTTTTGCACTTTTATTGAATGCCTCCCTTTTAAACCAATCTTGAAATTATTATTTAGTAGAATATTGCAGTCACTTCCTGCTTCAAAAAAGCATGTGATCTGAACAATAAAATCTCTTTTGCAATAATTCACGTTAAAGAAAAATACTAACATTTGCAATTTAAAAGGGCAAAATAACCTCACTGTAATAAAACAGGAAAAGAAAAGCAAAACAACCAAGATGGCCTCTAGTATGTACTTCAATCAGCATGGCACCAGTGCCCATACACAGGACCAAACGAAAAAACTGCATGATCACCAAAGGCATTAATGTGTCAGGCTTCCTAACATCTGCCAAATGGAACACATACATGGACTTCAGAAATTATGGTCTGATGTAGTGATTTCAGAATATATATTACAAGTTTTCAAATAAAGCTAAACGGTTATCAAGCTAATATAATGTGAAATGAATCTGGATTATAATACTACACTATAAAATGTTTACAGGAAAGTTTGAGAAAGGAGAAAAATCTTTTGGCTTTTATAACAATCTCTCTTCCTAAAAGATCCACTCACCTAGGAGGCTAGACTACCTTTTGCACTACATTTTAATTCCCCCTCAATTTATTCAATTCATTATTTGTTGCCAGAAAACACTAACATTGTCCAGTTATTGGTTTCTCTGCCTTCTCACTGAGATTTGTGCTGGTAACAAAAAAATTACTTACACTGGAGCTGGTGTTCAAAATGTGTTAGGCACTTTCCAAACACAGAACATGACCATTGCCTCAGCTCTTGCCTTGATTAGCATACAAATTAATCACCTTAATTAGGACTGGATAAAACTAAGAACTAGCTTGAACCTCTCCCACTAAATGGTAACTGAATGTGAACTACCTTGGAGGTTTCAATATAATTCAACTAAAAAAAAAAAAACCCCAACAACTGTGGCATGTTTTCCCGGTTCCTGGTTTTAGCAAGGACTGGAAAGAGCTGTGAGGATGACTCATATTGTTCTACAATATTTCTATACCAAAGAAGGTTTGAAGCTTACCGTACAGGAGACGGGCATGAGATAGCACGGCTCTCATCAGAAATGTTCTCAAGTTCTTGAATGTTAAGGTCTAGGATTTGGATCAACTCCATCTTAATTTGAGTCAAACCTTTTCAAGTTTGACAATCACAAAGCTACACCTTCTTCATTTCTCTCTTCTCCATGCATTATTCCAACTGGGCCCCTATATCTGGAGCGCCTCACTTATCTGATTCATCACGCTGAAGCCCTTTCCCTTAAGTCCCCCTTTGTCCCATTCATCTTCACTTCACTACTGATTGGTCACCTGCACAGTTATGCTATATAGACTGTAAACTCATTGGAGTAAATATCATATTTTTGTGCCTTCTCTGAAGTGCCTTCCACTCTTTCAGGTGCCATGAGAAAATAATTCATAATAAATGCCTATAAAACTTAACCCTTCCACAGAAGAAGAGTTAACTTATTAGAACTATGATTGTTTAACAAAATTAACATGGCAGTTTTATACCATCCCTCATCTCTATGTTGTCCATGTAGAGGCGTTTCTGGACTCGGACTGGGGTGAAGTCTTGGTTCTATTGAAGTCAAAAGCAAAATTCTTACGGACTTCAATAGCACACCTCTTCTTGACTGTAAAGCAACTAGCACGCCACTTAGGCTATATAAATAACTTGATCAGAGTAGATTAGCACTATATTGATCAAGAGTTTACCAAATCTTTCTTCTCCATTTCCCATCTCTCAAATCAGATGCCTTAGCTTAGCATGGTCTCTTCCCCTTCCTTTATTGCATTGTTCATGTCAGTGGGAAAGGTGGAGCCTGTTGTCATTTCCCTACTGTGCCCCCATAATCTCTAATGACTGAGCTGAAGACCCGACCAGCTTGCCTAGCTCTTCCTATCCTATGAAGATGCTGCTGGAACAGATGCAGCAGCGCTAAGGTGTAGGGTATGTCTGTTGACCCCTCCCTCTCACTCCTGCTGGCTTGTGATTAGCTACAATGTTGAATGTGGCTGAGCTGAGACTCCAGTCAGCACAGATTCAAGCTGCATCATAAAGTGAGATTCTTCAACTTGGGGAGCTGCAGGGTGACTTTAAAGTCTCATGATCGCAGAGCGAATTTAAAGTCCATCTGCCTATACAGAGCCAAGCCCTACCCATTGCCACTGTATTTAGTTAATACTTTGTACTGTTAATAGTTTTAAAAGCATCCCATTCAATCCTTGTTGTAGTGCTTCAAAAGCACGAGTCAAGGTGCAATGAGGCTTGGCACACTTTACACATCACAAAATTGATTGCAAGGAAACAAAACAGAAGGTACACTAATGAAACAGATGGCCTATTTAATTCCCTCTTTTTGTTTTGCCACTATTAAGAATGGAAATTTAGCATTTGTAGAATTAATTTAAAAAAACCCCAAACAAACAAAAAAAAAAAAAAAACCCACCCCACCCACATATACACTTAATCCAAAAAGAAAAAACAACCTGGAGCTAAGATCCTTCCTCAGGCAAGCCTAGATATAAACAATGCACTGTTTTAAGATCACTACTGACCTCAAGAACAAAGGGGAAAGATTTTCAGGCTACAGGCTTTACTCAGACCTAGTACTGAGCCACAGTGATCTTCGTTTCCATTTACTCCACAAGATCTCAGTGCAGCCCACAGTCTTGAAGTAGAAAATCTAAAGCACAAAGCTAGGTACCAGCAAATCAAAAAAGTATTCCGTTCATTGCTTGCTGCTCTCCAAAATGATCCCATTAGATTTATTTTTATATAGGTTTGTCTCAGGCTCAGATGAGGACTGCTAGTAAACAGGATGTGAAACCTTTCACGTTCCGAGTCATCACTCTGAATCTTGCTCAGTTTGGTGGTGACCATCTGACGAGGGATCATTGCTCTATATGAAACAAATTGGTAGCTTCAGTCCACGTTCCAGGTGCCCACACTACAAAACCATTGGCACAACTGGTTTTAATTGGCAGTCTACGTAGAGATCAAGGTTTGAATGGGCATGGAAAATAAACCTCTCATATATGTCAGCCCTGCAGATCTGGGATGGGGTGTGTTGCTATTGTAACATAGGGAAACTTATACTGATGCTATCTGGGTTGCACTTATTTTAGTGGACAGAAGAGATCTCTTTCCAGAGATGTCAATCCAACACTTTCTTCCAATGCTAACTACACCATTAGTCAACCAAACACACACATATCTAATATCAATTCCAGCATGAGTCATTCCATGTCAAGTAAATAGATACATTCACTACATTGTGCTGACCTTCTGGGCCCATTCTGTATTTGTTAGCCCTTCGTTAGTTCAACTCTTCTAAAAATCTCCCTTCCTTTGTTCCATAATTATGGAGAATTTACTGAATTAATGTAGCAAATGCAACACTACTGAAAATAGCAAATTTAAGTAGAGGTAACTTCTGGAAGGGCTTATGCACTGGGCCCTTATTTGAATTATTTAATGTGATGCAAATAGAATGGTTTGGTAATTAAAAAGCCGAGGTCTAGGGAACTAATTTTATTGCAGAACAAAGATTTATAAAACAATTGAACTACAAAGTATGCAACCTGCTTCAAAATTCCCATCATGCCACAAGTACAATTGAGCTTATTCCTCCAGATATCCTCAATTCATAATGGTGTTTCTTCCTATTGCTGTGTGGAAGCAGATTATTTTCTCAATGGGCTTCACAAAGCATTAGTCAAAGCAGACAATTCTGTTTGTTCACAGTTCACAATATTGCTTGTACATGTTGTCTGCAAATGTTTAAGACCTTGTCAGGAATCTGAGTGAAGACATTTGTCCATAATAACTGCCTAAGTTTAGACCATAGCACTAATGAAATGCTAACTCAACTTCACAGAAACAAGGGTTAAACTACTTGTTGCTGAAATGAAGTCAATTCTTTACTGTTCATTCAGGAATTCATGAACTGTTCATACAGCTCATGGAGTACCTGCCAAGTTCTTAATTTCTAGACAGCAGGTTTCAGTCAAAGCACTAAGAGGAAAAGAGCATCTGAAAAAAAAAAAATTAACAGGTGGGGGAAAAAAATGTTTCCATCCTCTCCTAACATAAAAGATTAATGCAAATTTATTAAGCTTAAAAAAGCCACAGGACCCATAACCACTCCTCCCCCACTTCCAGATTGAGGTCTAAATGTAAGAAAATGGCACCCACAACCACTGTATTTTTGAGAAAGTTACAGGTGTGGAATGAACTGACATCTCAACCTTAATGCTTTCACTGAAACAAAGTTAGAAAAAATTGGCCTTACAAATGTAGTGTTTATATTTTAAAAAGCAATTTGCTTAGATATTTTTAAGTCAATTAAGTGAATGGTTTACAAGCTCTGTGCACATGGCTATTAAAAAGGAGAAATTATCTCAATGCAAATAAATGATGTTTCTGAAACTGAAATAAAGCAAGGCATTTAAAACTCAACCAGCATACCACAGATTTTAAAATGGTGACAGAGACTCTTGAAAATTTTCTTCAGAGTTAGAATGTCACATTATTCCTTAAATAGAGCATCCTTTAAGAAGTCCTAAGTTACTAAGTCAGTAGCCCTTGCGGGAAAAACCCTCAGGGTATGCCTGTATAATAGGACAACCCAGGATATAATTTATTTCCACAAGGGAGTTTTTAAAACAAACAGACCTGAAACAACATCAGTTAAATAAAGTGAATATGCAGGGAGGAGGGGGAAAAAAGTTCCCTTTCTAAAGTTTGTTTTGTTGGCTGCACTTACTTTCACAATTCCCCCAGGACAAAGAGAACAAACTTCTCTGTGCTTTTTCCATCCCCTAATTTATAAGGGTCACCTGCATCAATTAAGCATTTTACATCTCTAGGGAATTGTTTTAAGATTTTTTTTTAATTGAGTTTTTCATCAAGGCAAATTTCCATGCAGTAAAGTCATAATATAGAGCAATAGGTTAGATACCCCTAAGTACTCCAACTCTGTTCTAGGTGTTATGGAGTTAGTTCTATTAAGTCCTGCTTTTAACACAAATGCAATACAAAGAAATGGAGCTCATAAAGGCGATTTCATAAATAAGCAAAGAGACTTTCACCCCCATCTGCTGGGGAGGCAGACAGCCTGACTGCTCTGCTTTCCACCTTCTCAGCTCTTGTAGCTGGGGGGTAGGTTGACAGCCACCCCACCATTCTGCTCTCTGGACCCAGAGCTTGGGATGGAAAGCGGGAGTTCAGGGTGCTCAGCCCCCTTCTGGGAAAGCTTTTGTCAATTTCATAGGCAGAAAGTGAAGCTGACAAGATCCTTCATAGTGGGCAGCTGGAGAATTGTCATTTCAGTTCTCCCTGTTGGAAAAAATCAAAATTTTACAGCAAAACTGAAATTTTTCAAAAAAGGACATTTTTTATTAGAAAAACATTTAGATGAAAATATTTTGACCAGCTCTACTTATCATTTCAACTATGTCAGCCCTCTCACTGAGTCTCTCTAGCAGCTCCCTCCTTTTTCCACTGCATCAGATACAAGCCACTCATCTTCACTTTAAGGCTTGTCACCACCTACCCCCACCCTACTTATCTCACCTATGCTCTCCAGACGTTAACCTGCTGTCTTTGCTCTGCCTGCAATGCCAGCTTTCATCACCCATGTGTTAATTTCAACCTTTGCACTCCCTCATGCTGCCTCTTACACATGGGAGGAACTGCACTTAAACATCAGCTAAGCCACTTTATTGTCCTCCTTCAAATCCCTCCTTAACATGCTCATCTGATGCAATGCCCACAAAAAGCTCAACGGTTGGTGTGCTAGGACCACTGCTTTTCATGCCGACCAGTTTTGCCTCATTGTCTTCTTGTGCTACCTGTCTGCTGCATCCAATGGTTGTCTCTAACATTATACTTGGATTGTAAACTCAAGGCAGGGACAATCATTTCATTATGTGTTTGTACAGCACCTAGCACAGTGGGGCGTTGGCACATGACTGGAGCCCCAAGTTCTACCAAAATACAAATAATGTATTATTATTAGTATAGATCAACTTCAACAGGTCTGGGGAAGCAGCCAAAGGACCGACTGCTTAATCAAGCTTTTTGGGAGCACACCCTCACCACCATGATCCTTGGCACCCTTCCTCCCACCGTACTGACCCCCCACCTCTTGCTCTGATTTAGTTATGAAATTCCTGGGATGCCAGGGAGTGGGACAGACACATACAAGCTGTAAAATCTGCAGACCAAGGTAAACAAAAAGCTCTTAACACACTGAGCCATTGAAGCCATAAGGGCTGGGGAACTTACTATGCTGAGGGCTACAATCCCATTGTGCACTCTGAAATACTAGTTGTATGGGAGTCCCCAACTGCCTTTACCTTTTAAACCGGTGAGATCAGTGGGCCCACCACAGGTCCCACCGCACAGAGGAAGAGCAGGCTACTTAGCTGCCTCCTCAAGATGACTAGATGCCAAAGGAAGCGGCAGGGTGCCAGACCACCCCAAGAGGATAGCAAGTAGGCTCTGTGGCCCATCCCTCTCTTCTCGGAGGACTCAGCATGGCAGGATGTTTTAAGTGAAGTATTTAAAAATCTTGATTCAAAGGGGTGAGGCTAATTCTCATTGAAGTAAAAATGGTCCAATTATTCCTAATATTATCTAGTGCTGCACAATTCAACAGTAGTGGAGGCTAAACATATATAAGCAGAAATATATGACAGCCCATCTAAATCCTGGAGAGAAGGGACTGTGAATGAAAGTGCTTACTACTCATTCTATCAGCAAGAGATGTATTGGATAATTTCATAGGGAACTAAAAATGTGTGAAATGCTCAGCAAATTTGAGGCCTGAAAACATGAAACCTTAATAAAAGTATAAAATTACACAAATACGATACATCAGAGAGAGAATGAAGTGTGAAGAGGGACAGTATAAGCCAGTTTTGTACTCCATGTACACATGATAGTATAGACCAACATAAAAGCTTTTCATGATAGGAATTTGGGACGTCTCAAGAGAGGCAGAGATAATGCAAGTGGCAATAAAGAGATACATTTTTAGAACGGACGAGTGATTTTGGGTGCCTCTGTTTTTGTGCCCTCACCTTGACACGCCCTAAAGGGGCTTTAAGTTTCCAAAAGTGCTGAGCACTCACCCTCTGCAAATCAGATCCCTTTCAGGGGTCTCAAATTGGGCACCCAACAACTGAGGTGCATGAAGTCACTACTTGCTTTAGACTCCTGAGGTCAAAATCTTTCCAGCACCCATCATCATCCTGTATTTTATTTCTACCAGGGGCTTTCATTATGTTTTTTCCATTCAAAGAACAACATACAATTTCATTATGAATGATTTTCTAAATCAGTGGTTCTCAAAAATTTTCCACAGCAGGGCTCCCCTCCCAGCTGCCACTCTCTAACTCGGATCCTCTCCATTCCACTTAGCTCTATGGAAGGGTAGGATGGATACCACTCCATAACACCCCTAGGAAGTGCATTCCTCAGACCGAGAACTCATATAACACGAAATAAAGTTTAATCTGCATGAAAGAACAAAGTGTGCATCTCAATTCCTTCCTCACAAAATGGCTGCCTGTGTCTGTCAACAGCAGAGCTCTTGGAGATTTAAAGGCAAAGAACAATGAAAACAAAAGAATAATTAAATCAATTTTAGTTTTTATTTTAACCTTTCTCCACTTTTTCTGATAGTAAAAGGAGTTAGTTGCTGTTGAAACAGTGTAGTCATTGGCATGGATAGATCTTAACCTCCAAAAAGACAGCATAACGTTATATTATATAGTGTCATTTGTGGAATACAGAAATGTGTGTGATATGATCAAATCTAGTATAAAATTTTACGGTACACTATATGGGGAACAGATCAGGAATAGTATTTTGATTTATGGTTATCTAGTAGAACCAAATATGACAAATTAGACTAATAGGATTTTTGATGGCAGTTCTGCACATTTCACTGTTTGACCTCCGTGCATCTCTATCCTTTTTTGTGGCAGCAGAATTCTATTTCTTAGACCTTTAATGATGATATGCAGCGAAATGGTTCTACATAAAAAATAAATTGTGCACATATGGTATCCCATGCTTAAGTTCTTTGAGAAGGTTATTACCGTTTGGAAATGGCCATTTTCTGAATAGATGCAATTGCATGGGTATAGTGATTTGATCCATCTGCAGCTAGGGAACTGAAAAGTTAGGAATCCATGGCAGCATATCAGGCACAGGAAGGACATGTAAACTCTCCTGCAACCTGTACAAGGCTCTCTCAAAACTCTCAGCTCCTCACAATGTCTGTGCTGATTTAATAGGGAACAGCCCTTCTAACTGTTCATAGTGTTTGTTAAAGGAGTTAAAAAATTAAGCTAGTTCAACTACATTCTTGAAGGAATGATTAAGCTCCAGTTCTCAAAAAGAGAGCTCTTCTCCTGACCTGAAGCCCATAGTGATTAAAGATGATCTGAATCATGTGTTTTCCATCATGACTGGAATTGAAGGGTAGCTCTCTTTTAGCTATGCTGGAACCTCATGAACTTCGACCTGAAACACTGCATCATTGCCCAAGGGATTGTTTTTAAAATGCTGAACATGTGCAGTGCAATGCAGTTGGCAGTACTTTTTTTTTGTTTTGATTTTTCTTAAAAAAGAAACATACAAATAATAAAAACTAGAATTTGCTGCCACACACAAATTACAGGGAGGTCTATGCAAAGCAGTCTTAGAACTATTGTTTTCCTTCCCAGAGAATCTCTGCTGGAGGATACAGAAGCTCTGTGGCTGGGGAAGTTGTTTTTTAGTGTGGCATTTGCATCTTATGTTGGTAATCAAGCTTGTCCCCTCCACATCCAGTGGAAGGATGAGAAAGAATTTCCATGCATGCAAACAGCTGAGTTTCCATTCCCCTATATGGGAGTAACCCACAGAAGAAAAAGCCCTTAATTAAAAAAAACTGTTGAGGTTGACGTCTGATTTGTTCTTCTATTTACAGTTGTTTCACTTAGTGAAATTCACGTAGGGGTGACATTCTAGTTGCAATAAAACAAAAAAGTAGGATCTGCAGGTTTAAATTCTTTTGAAATGTTTCTAATTTAAGTTGACACTGCATTTTATTTGTTGTTAATACTGCATATCCATACAGACCTAAAAAACGATACTGCTAAGCCATAGCTGAAGTTTATGATTTCACAAAGTTAAAAACTCTCGAATTGCAGCATAACATCACATTCAAAAGCTTCAATATATAGTCACAGTGTTTAGGTCTCTCAGCAAAAATATAAAAGCTAAAGAGAACAGTACCACTTTATCTGAATTCCAGCGCTGGCGGGACCTGCAGTCATATTGTTTCCATGTGCAAGCACCATGTGGTATATCCTGCACTTTGCTGACAATCAGCAATCTAATACTAGGCTTCTGAATCCTAAACAAACAATATCATAATCCACTGTCAGGCATGCAATAACTGCTGCACTCTGTCAAAACATACATTAGTTGGTAAAGAACTAAGTTTCTAAGTCAGGATCTTTCCTCTGACATCTTTCAGGAACAGATGATGATAATTATTCATTTGAAACAACAGGACTAAGCCATGGAAAGACTCGGGAAACCTGGGTTCATATTCTTGCTCCACCATAGCCTTCCTGTGTGACCTCAGGAAAGACACTGGGTCTCTCTGTGCTTCAGTTTCCTATCTGTAAAATGAGGCTAATAGCACTTTCCCATCTCCCAGAGGTGATGCTAAGGCTATGTCTACACTGCCATGGGAAGTCGACTTTGTTTAATTCGACTTTCAGCAGGTGATTTTTGGAAATCGTAGCAGAGTGTACACACTACAGTGTTTATGCTGGTCTCTTGCATTCACATTGACCAGCCTTAATTTGAATTAGAAAGCAGTGCAATGTGGATAGCTATCCCACAGTGCAACTAGCCACGGTGGCTGTTGGGACGAGTGTCTTCGCCCCAGGATGCAACGCTGCTTCCCCCACCTTTTCCCCCCATCCCAAACAAACAGGAAAAGTATTTTTGCGCCTTTTTTAACTCCCCGTGCTCACCATTGCTGCAGACATGGATCCAGCTCAACTCTGCACTATAATTGTAAGCGTGACAAATACATCGCCGCTTATAATCGATTATTTTAGAAATAGAGCAAGAAGGCGAAGAAAACACTACACCGATGCCACTGAGCCTGCCCTGCTACAAGCCATCGAGCAGAACAATTCCCGATTGCTGCAGGCTGTAACATGTCATCTGCAGTCTGTGGAGCACAGGTTCTGGTGCAGGGAAACAAGCACAGATTGGTGGAACTGCATCGTTATGCAGCTGTTGGATGATCATCAGCGGCTGCAAAACTTTCGTATGCGAAAGGCAACTTTCCTCAAACTGTGCTCGCAGCTGGCACCGTCCCTGAAGCACATGAACACTCGCTTGAGACAAGCTATGACGGTGGAGAAGACAGTCACCATCGCTCTCTGGAAGCTGGCAACTCCCAACTGTTACCGCTCGGTTGGGAATCAATTTGGAGTTGGTAAATCTACAGTGGGCATAGCCGTGAATCAAGTGTGCAGTGCCATAAATAGACTTCTGCTACGAAGGCTAGTGACTTTGGGAAATGTGCAGGACATAGTGGAGGGGTTTGCCATGATGGGATTCCCAAACTGCGGGGGGGGCAACTGATGGGATGCACATCCCCATCTTGGCGCCTGCACACCTAGCGACCGAGTACATAAAATGCAAGGGGTACTTTACCATGGTCCTGCAGGGGCTTGTGGTCACAGGGGTCATTTCACAGACATCTATGTGGGGTGGTCTGGTAAGGTGCATGACACTTGTGTATTTCGTAACTCGGGGCTATTCTCTAAGATGCAGGCGGGCACTTTCTTCCCTGACCAAAAAATTCAGATTGGGGGTGTGGAAATGCCCACAGTGACCCTGGGGGATCCTGCTTACCCTTTGCTCCCTTGGCTAATGAAGCCGAACACCAGTCACCTTGACAGGGACAAGGAGTGTTTTAATAAGAGGTTTAGCAGTTCCAGAATGGTTGTAGAATGTGCCTTTGGTCATTTAAAGGGTAGATGGAGGAGTCTCTTCACTAGGCTGGACATGAGTGAGAAGTACCTCTCTTTTGTGATATCTGCTTGCTGTGTCCTTCATAATGTGTGTGAAGCAAAGGGTGAGAGGTTCCCCCAGGGTTGGGCGGTGGAGGCAGAAAGACTGGACGCCAATAATGAACAGTCTGATGCCAGCACTATGCATTATGCCAGCACCATGCAGAGCGCTTTGCATTAGGGAAGCTGTGAAAACTAGGTTCTGCAATGAGATGCAGGACTGATTTCTGTTCCTGTATGTTGTTTGCCTTTGGTGAACCCACCCCCCACAATATCTATGCCCACCAAATCCCCCCTGAACAAGATACGATTTAATAAAGAAACATTTTTGAATGATGCAAAACTTTATTTCTTAACGTTAATGTCATGGGGGAAGGGTTCATTCACTGTCTCAAGGTGTAGGGTGGTAGCTTGCTGGCCAACAGTCAATGTGGCCGCCACAGCTTTCTACTCACCTCCACCGGAGTGGAGGCAAGCACGTACTGCAGCCTGGACAATCTCCTCCAAGACCTCTTGGGGGCGGGGGAGGAGGGCAAAGCACTTGATTGAGGAGCATTATGGAGGGGCTGCAGCAGGACTCTGTCCTGCCTCCGCTCCTCCTGAAGCTCCACAAGCTACCAGAGCATGTCTGCCTGGTCCTGCATGATTCGCAGCATCTCCTGCGTGGTACTGTGATCATGCTCCTGCATTTCTCGGCGACTCTCTCTGTCCATGTCCATATTCTGTGACAAGGTCAGCCACCTCATTCTTTGCTCTGTCTCTGAGGCTGCTGAAGTGTTCATGAACTCCACAAACATGTCATCTCAGCTTTTTTTCCCCCCTCTTTCTAATCTGAGACAGACAGTCTGTCTACAGCATTTCTTAAGAGTCGGTCCAGTGCCAAGGTATCTACAGAATGAAAGAAAAATAACAAGGTAGCCACAGTTAGCATAGTGAAGAAAATGATACAAATGTAATACTTTAGATAATGATCCCATGATACAATGTAGCAAAGGATTTCCTCTCTCTGCTTGTATTTTAAACCCTTACAGAGACGAACTGCCGACGGCTTAGTGGGTGGGTGGGGAATCTCTGCTTGTATGTTAAACCAAGACAGAGAGGAACTGCGGATACCGTGGATGGGGGAGGCTATGCTTAAAACACAGATTTGCTGGTCGCAGTGGGGTACCAGCAGTGTTCTGCCATGATACTGGCTAGTTTTTCGAGGGATAACATGAGATATCAACTGATGATAAACGTAGCATTTCATCACATAAAAAGAATGGATCCTTGGGTAACCCCCCAGATCATTCACCGAGATGTCTGAGATCCCCTTCGTGCTCCCCCCACCCAATGTACAAGGACAGAAATGCTAATACGAAAGAAAACTCACCAGATGTGCCTTCCCTGGGATCATTTGTGCTGTCCTGGGTGCTGCTGGATGGTTCAGGGGTCAGGAATAAGTCCTGACTTTCGGGGAGAATGGACACCCCGCTCTCCTGCACCCTGCTCTCCTTAGCTGCCTCCTCCTCCTCCTCCTCCTCGTTCACGGAGTCCTCATCATTGATCATGGACTGTGAGTTAGCGAAGGTATCGATGCTGTGGAAAGGCACCGTGGCGGGATCCCCACCTAGAATTGCATGCACCTCATCATAGAACCTGCATTTTTTGGGCGATGAGCCAGAACGGCTGTTCGCTTCCCTGGCTTTCTGATAGGACTGGCGCAGCTCCTTTATTTTCACGCGGAACTGCTGAGAGTCCCTCTGGTGTCCCTTCTCCAGCATGCCCTGGGATATTTTCCCGTAAATGTCCACATTCCTTTTGCTGGCTCTGAGCTGAGCCAGAACGGACTCCTCGCCCTACAGCCCGATGAGGTCTAAGATTTCTGGTCGACTCCATGCTGGAGTGCGTTTGGGCTTTGCATTAGTCATGCGGAAAACAGTCAGTGGCAAAGCTCTCTCCATGCTGGCTGCACGTGAAATGAAAACTCAAATCTTCCTAGGGCTTGAGGGGAAGAGACTTCTCCTGCTAGCGTGACCACTGAGCAGCACAGCGCAACTGTCCAGAGTGGTCAAAACGGGGCATTGTGGGATACATTCTGGAGGTCAATTAATTCGAATTAAATTCCTTTGCGTCTACACTGATACTAAGTTGACTTAACAAATTCAAATTAGGCACTATGCCACTTGCAGAGGTGGTCTTATTAAGTTGATTTTACAGGCACCTTAATTCGAATTAAGAGTGGTGCCAGTGTAGACACGGGTGTTATTAAGTCGACTTAAGTGACTTTAAGTTGACCTAAGTCACCAGTGTAGACCAGGCCTAAGATACATATATTAAGCATTGTGAGGCACTCGGATTACAATGTAACAGGGACCATATCGGTATCTAAGATAGGTAGATAAATGAACGCAGTTAATAAAATGGATAGTAGGAGCATTAATTTTTACATATTTTAGTACCATGCCAAAGAGAAAAGAGACAGAGTTTAAATAGCATACAAGTACAACAAGTAACTTTGAGGAATGCTAAAAACTAACCAGACATATTAGGCCTTCAAGTTTAAAATCAAGCACTGAGTCCCACTTATTAATCAGTTTATATTTTCAATATTTTTGCATGTACCAAAAAAAGCATCAACAGGGATTAGCAAATTTTGAAAAGCCCACACAAAACAACATGTTAAGAAATTTCACTTTAATCAATTTAGAACAGATTGTTTTGAAATTTAGTGTCAGTTCTACACATTGGCATCAACATAAAAACAGATAAACACATTTTAACTAGGCAACTCTACAAACAGATGCCAGTAGATCTTACCTGTAGCAATTTTAAGCTCTGGTTCAAAGAAAATACTGAACGCTTCATTGAGAGTTCATTCCCTCTTGTGATAATACTCAATCAGAGGGATCTAATGAAAATGGACCAAGAGGCTCCATTTATTAAATTTTGAATTCAGTAACCAGGGGATAGCTAGTACAATTAAGCCTTCAGTTCTGTTATGCTAACAGACCCCTGATATTGTTAAGATTTATTGCTTTTGCTGCCACTTTTCCTGGTGATGTTGCAATACTAGAGGAAATGTAGCTCTTGGCACAGAAATTCAGTACAATTGGTAGTTTCTGTCCAGACAATACAACGTGTTGACTTTTTTGTTTTTAAAATGGCATGCTAGAGGGTCAAACTGCCCTTCACGTGCTTTACTTAGCAACAGGACTCAGCCTTGAAGTCCAACCTTAAATCTGATCTAAGGTTGGTTTTAACGTGGAAGCTATCATTGTCAAAGTCAAACACCAGGGATGTCTCTTGCTGCAAGAGCAGCGGTAGAAAGTTTAAGAAGTGCTTGTCTTTTCACCATAACGTTACTCAAGTGCTCCATAAGCCTTCAGACAAATGAAGAAACCTACCACTGAATGAATTACTTTACACACTTACCAAAGGAAAAATGGATTCACCTTAAAATTTCTACTCAAGTAGAACAGCATGAATAGCTCATCATTAACACAGAGTTTATGAAGACTACAATGGAGCTTTCTTAACCTAGTTATGTCCTATGACGTTAGTGTTAGATTACTGCAAATACATGGAATAAAGCTAAACTTGGGCTATTACCAGAGTTTAACTGAGCACTGGACTTCACTCAGTGAAAATACTTAAAATTGGCCTGATGCAATACCTGAATACACATTATAGGAATCTCTCTTAAACAACAGAGATTGCATAGTCTCTCCATTGTACAACTTGCAGACTTGGTATTTAGTTACCATAAAAAATTAAACTGAAACTGCACGATTCCAGATAGATCAGAGCTTTCCCTGAAAAATGCCACTCAAGGCAACAGCTTGTAATTGCTCTACTGTGTAGAGGTTTCAGCCAGCCACCACAAGTGAAAACTAAAACTGACATACTATACGAAAAGATGGAAAAGTAATTAGAGGGGAAAACCTAATTCAGTTCTAAACAAAAACTGTCAATTTCACATAAATCACTGTCATCATATTTTTCTATCCCTTAAACTCTGTGAAATAAGCATCAAACTCCCTTAATTTAACAGGCAAATTAATCTGCCTAGGCCAAATGTCATGATTCAACCAACGCAAGTGTGGGATGGAGTATCTACAGAGTTACAAATTCTTAATGAAATGAACATAATGAAAACTAAACAGAGGAACTTTCAAAGTAAACACCACAGATTTCCCAAGCTCTTCTCAGATCTCAGCTGGTAAATTAAACACCCAAACAATATGCCCACATTTACAAAGAAAAATAAACCCAGGGCTAAACTTTTAGTTTAACTTGGTGGTGTCTTATATTATATGGTACATGGCAATTTTAGAATAAGTGGCCTGTAAGGAATACTCTACTACATACGACATTATATACTTTGGAACTGCTGTTCCAAATATTCAAAAGCACTTTATGAAAATTAATCCTTGGAGCGTTCCCGCAGGTAATAGTGTAGGTGGGTATTTTATACCCGCTTAACAGATAACCACTTTGTCTCAAAGTTCTTAAGTGACTTGCCTAAAGTCATAAAGTTAGGTAGGGCTTGTTTACAGAGAAAAAGTTACACTGATACAAGGTAAAATGTGAATTTAAATTTTAAAGTGCTCTTGCTATACTGGTATAACCCCCATGTGGACTTTCAGATTCCATTACATGAGTGCCTTCTCCCAGTTCAGCTTGTTGCTTTGGTAGCAGTTTAAAGTAAGCTGGAAAAAGCCAATCTTATTGTGGAATGAGAGCGTGTCCACACATGGAGTTATGCTGGCATAACTATAGGGGTTTAATGATACTTGCATAATTATTCCTGTATCCCTCATAGGTGTGGCCACACCTCCTGGTTTTGAAGTGGTTTCCATCATATACAGGGTTTATAGTTTGGTTCAGTGGCTCTCAGCCCTATGCAAATTGTTCCAGTATTCTTGGTATCACTCATTAAACTTTCCCGTGCAGAGAAGGCTTTAGTGACACATCCAGCAATAGGACAAATGCTACTCTCGGTCATCTGCTCTTTGCCACTGCTATTTTAAACAAAAATTGTATTATAAGTGTCACTTCGAGGCCTCAACCAATATCAGACTCTGACTGTGTTAAGTGCTGTATGGACATGTGCAATAAACAACAGTCCCAGAGTTCACAATCTAAAGAGAATAGATGGAAAATGGGTTGGAGGAGAAAACAGAGAGTCATGAAGAGGTGAAGTAGCTTACCTAAGGTCACAGAGCAGAACAAAGGCACAGCCAAGAATAGAACCCAGATCCTACTGGCTCCCCGTCTAATTCACTATCCACTAGGCTTTACAGTCTCTCAATCAATATCAAGATGTTTGCACTGAAAGTTTGAAAACCAACTCTTTAGGTAGGGTTTTATACAATTTACTGTTCATTTTATTAATGGGCCTATTGTCTAAGATTTCTAAATTTCCCAACTGTTCACATTACAGATTTTGCCCCCCTCATTCATTAGCTTAACCTCCTAATGCTGTGTACAGCAGGCTATATATCTCCCATCATTAGACTTAAAATTTTACAAGTTAAAATGTCTATAAAAAGAAAAGGGATAAAAATTTCCTTACATCTAGTTCTCCAATATGGTCTCCAATCATAACCACAGAATTCAAACCTGTTTTGCTCATTGACAAAGCTTTTGGATTTCCCTGACTCTTCTATTCTTCTTATACATACATACTATCTCTTTGGAAATCATAGTTTTTACATTTCAGGGACTGGAGACAAAATCCGATGTGCTTAATTTAGAGATTCAATAACAGAAAGTTACAGTGAAAAACAATAGAATAACTGATTTAAAAAAAATTACAGAAAAAATTAACTGGAATCTGAACCATTTGTGTGTGCATTAATCAGAGATACTTCCTTTATATACTTTTCAGAAATCTTTATTATACAGCAAACTAAAGCATCCTGTATTAGAATATTGGCATTTTTAAAGATATCTGGAATAGGAGAAAGTTCTTGGTTTAAACAATTCTATATCTGCTTTTGACCTACCTCTCTAGACAATAAAGGTATTTAGGATATCAGAATAAGTCTCACTGCCATCTAAATCTGTCAGGTCAAGTTTTCCCTCTAGTGTAATCATAGCTGTTGCATCAACTGCAGATATATAAAAATTTATGCAATAAGTATGGAAAGGGAAAGTTTTATATAATGATCACAATACCCATATCTTTCTAAGGCCACCATAGGCTACAAGGTAGAAATTACGGCTATTTAGAATGCATTGCTTAAGAGTTGTTTGGTGTTGTGGGGTTTTTTTGCAAACGTTTTGCACACTACAAAGCTCTACTTTTAAAAAAAGACAACAGAAGATACTTTCTTTGATTACGACGACTGTAAAGAGCCTCTGGTAGCTCCAGAGTAATAAAGAAGCACATTATGAAAGCCTTGAAAAGTGATTGAATTAGAGATTTTCAACTGATGCAATTTTGAGGCCCTGTTGGTAACATACTTTTAAAATAATCCTTTGTGCTGTTCATTACAGTGTTGTTAGATCCTTCTGGTTTAATGTGAAATCAATCATTAACAAACTTTGTTTTTTGCTCCCTCTTCTGTGAGAGATAAGATGTTAAGTGGCTTTAAATATTGCGAAACTTTCATTAGACATAACAGAGATGATTTAGCTGTGCTGTTTGAGGCAATTATTTTTGGATACTGTTTATTGGAACAGCTTCTGAATTTAGAAATGAAGAGTCAGCTAAGTGATAGGCTACAGGTTGCTGCTGAAAATGGAGCCACAACACTGTGGAGAGCAAAAGAGTTTACATAGTCCAAGGAACTTTATAGAAGAGGGAGGGCATGCGTATAGGCAAGAAGCTGCCAGGGGAAAATTACACAAAATACATATTCAGATTAGGCAAAGGGATGTATAGCTTTTCCCATCTGCTATACTCTTGGACATAATGCAAAATCTTCCAAAGATCATCTACAAACATAAAAAATGAAAAAGTCATACTTTCATTGCAATAGGCTATACCACGATGTCCTGTTCATCAATAAGTTATTGGCACATTTCTCAGGTGGCTGGAGGCACTCTACCAACATGCACCAAAGGCATGCACAAACAACTTGTTAGAGCACAAAGCATTGTGACAAATTCCTTTATTGGATTTGAAAGTCCATACCCATGTGCACATTCAGGGCCTGACTCACTTCATGTATACACACTTAAATCACTGAAGTCAGTGGAATCATATGGATTTAAAGCCAGTGTGAGAAGAATCAGGCCCACACAGGAGATGTACATTAAGAATGGACACAGCATAGTTTTCTGATTAGTTCTGGCTTTCATAGGTATATGGCGTTCTTTTTCCTTTTTAAAAAACAGTGATGTGTTTTCAACAGATGACTTTCTTCTATACATTAGATTTGTCAAAAAACTTTGAATTCTCAGAGTATAAACTCCTTTTTAAAAAAACCCTGTATCTCCTCTCTACAAAGTGTACATGTCTTTCTGAGAGTCGGTCTTGTTAACTTCACATATTCAAATATCAACTCAGGCCCCCAAAATAGCATGAATTTGGCTTTAAAATATTGGGAATAAAAAAAATGAAATTTGGTTTTCTATTTTCCTAGTGGTTTTTGAGCCATTAGGAGACACATTTTAAAGCTTTTCTCTGCAACTCTGATAGCTTAAAACATGTGTGTGGGTGTGTGTGTGTGTGGGTTGGGGGGAGGGATGTGATAGGGGGTGGGAGAGGTTAATGAAGGCTGAAATACTCCAGTAGCCACACATCTCCAGGAACTGGGGCTTTAAGAAATATCACGAGACTTGCAATAAAACCATGAGAGCTGGCAAGACTTCAGGCATTGCTTTGAATGTTCCTGCTCTGAAGTAGGATTTAAGTAAAAACTATTTACTGGCTTCCTTGCTCAAACAAAACTGGGACAACAGACAATAAGAACAAAGGCACAAAAAACAGGACTTGATCCACGTGAAAGCAACTGGAAACATAAAAGGGGATCTATTCCTTAAACTGCCTAGCAGAAGGGACCAACATTAGAATGCATTGAGGAAAAGGGGGCCACAGGGCCCTTTTCTGGGTCATATAAAAAGAGATTTGAACTGGGGAAGGTCAAAAACTAGCCTCCAGGTTTACTGGTTAGAGTGGGTCATTAGCTTCCTAATTGGCTTGAAAGACAAGAGCCCCACAAAAAGCTCTTTTCAGAAGATTCAGCATAAAGGTTATACAGGAACCCAAAACTATATCAATTATGGCAGTATATTGTTTGAAAAAGTGTGGGAGTTTTTTGTTTTTAAAGTTCAGTGATTTTCTTTGATCCATTCTAGGAGAGTTTCAGCTACACACGGGGAGTACTCAGAAATGGTTGTCAGCAGCAGCAGATGTCTGATCCCAATATTTATCCATGACCCATTAACTTTGTATGCAGTGCCTTACAGCACTACAAAACAGTGTCAGGAAGGTGATATGTATTGTGTACCATCTCCTGACTGTGTGATTCATATGTTCTTTATGTAGTAACTTCTAGATCAGCATCAGCTACTGGAACAAAGCTCCATATTTTTAATTTAAAGTCCCTATCAGTATTATTTCTTCCATGTCTCATCACATCTGCACTACACCTCTGTTTACCCAAGACACTTCACTTAGATACTGCAGATTTTTGGAGAAGTTATAGACACAGTGATGTACAATCATTTGCAAAGAAAAAAATCCCTTTCCACCCACATTGATCCAAACCCCTTTTTAACCAAAAAAAAATAAATAAAAAATAAAAAAATCTTTATCTTTATTTGGATAGTCAGAGTTCTAATATACTACTACTAAAAATTATATCCTGTTAGGAACATATGACTGATAGAGACATGCTGGATCATTGAGTCCAGTCCCCTACTATTGCAGGAAACCTAGTCATTTAATCCTGTTCATAAACTAATCAAGCTCCATCTTAAAATTAGTTTAGTTTCTTATGATCACTATTTCTATTGGGAGGCTGTACCACAATCTCACTCCTCAGAGAAACATTCTAATTTCCAGCTTGAATTTATTCATGGCCAGTTTATACCCATTTGTTCTTGTGCCAACATTGTCCTTTAAACAGTTCTGCCCTCTCCCTGGTGTATACTACCTGATATATTTGTAGAGAGCAATCATATCCCCCCTCAGACTTTGTTTTGCTAGGCTAAACAAGCCATACTTTCTTAGTCTCCTCTCGTAAAATAGACCCTCCATTCCCCTGATCATCCTAGTAACCCTTCTCTGCACCTATTCCAGTCATTACTCTCTCTGAGAAGATTTCAGTGGTCTAGCTATAGTCTTTCCGCCTTACACCATAACCACTAATAAGATTCTGCAATTAGAACTAGCTATTCATTTTGTTGATGCATGAATCAGAATAAAATGCACATCTCTGGACTACTAAGAAGTCTAAAAATTTGTTTTTAATCAGTAAATTGAGCAGACATGTTGAATAAAATAGAAAAGGAATTTATTTTATTTTATTTGCATATAAGATTTTCAGATACAATTACAGCGGAATTAAAATTCATATGTGAATACCATTTTTTCCCCAACTACTTTCCTAACCATACATATGCTTTAAATTGGATTAAAGATTTAGTATAAAATTGCTAATCTATAGTGAGCCTTTTAGCAGACAAGGGTTACAGTCAAACAGTGCCAGGAAAGATCTCTTTGCATCTTCCCTTTGCCTCCCTTGATTGACAGAACTTGAAAACCAAAGACATTATTGTTAATGAAATTCACTTCTTTTCTCTTTTGACATGCATTTGGATATAACCCATTCTTGCTTACTGTCAGGGCCATCAGTCACTGTCAGTTTGGTGCAGATTTAGTTTGTCATTACATTATCAGAAATCCCTATTTTCTCCATTGGATTGATCTGGAGTATAAATCACTGTAATACAACGTGAGTCAGCTCTCATACAACAAATCTATTGAACATGATCAGAGACCTAAAAAATGTTAAGGGAATGGCACACAACAAATGTGCAAACACACACTTTGATTTCTTTATGTAGTGGGGTCTATTTCCTCCCTCCCACCCACATACACAGAACACCAAGGCAGAAATACAGAGTTTCTAGTCAAGCTATTTTTATTTCCACAGAAGTTGTTTTCCAATCTTTACTTCATCGTCTGTAGAGATATCATCATGGGGTACCTAATCATATTTTCCACTCGTTAGCACAAAGGTAACTCCAAAATATATGCATGTACCTAACTTCTTAACATATCTACTCGTGTGCAAAATTAAGCATGTGCTTAAGCCTTTGCAGGATGAGGTATAAAGTTTCTAAATTATATTTCTGTAATAACCTTTTTCTTATCATTGAAGGATTAAAAAAAAAAACCCTCCCGTACTATGTTATGACTCACCCCCTTCTCTACAACATCCTAAAAAAAAAATGCAAATAAATTATTTTATTCTTGAGTACATTCTCAATCTTTCTCTCTCACATGCACACAGACACACACAGTAGGGTGAACCAGATAGCAAGAATGAAAAATCAGGACAGGGGTAGTGGTTAATAGGCATCTATATAAGACAAAGCCTCAAATATCGGGACTGTCCCTATAAAATCAGGACATCTGGTCACCCTAACATACAGACACACTCACAGCCATCTTCCAAAGCTCTGATTCAGGAAAGCATCCCCAGTCAGGAAAACAATGGGATATAAGCACATCCTTAAGTGTGGGCCTGAATTGCAGCACAAACTAATAAATCCCTTATGGCTTATAATGATACATCAAGCCACAACCCTTGAAATACTTAAGTTCTTTTTAAGGAAAAAATAAAAGAGAATTGGTATACAGTGGCATGCTCTGTATTTTGTTTTTAATGGAGAAACAAAAGACCATTTTAGAAACCAAAATAGATATTTGTTCCACAACAGGATAATCTTGCTACAGATTGTAGCTATCAGACCTTTTAACATGTGAAGATGACAAGTTCTTGTGACAAGGCTTCTTTCTGTGAAGTTGTACTAAAACAACCCCAAAAATGTGGAGACAATTCTATGCTGTTGAAAAAATAAGCAAACTTTTTGCTGCTTATAGCAATTTGACACAGCTTTTAGAAGTAGAAAGATAGGATTGTTTTGAGTGAAATAAAAAAAATATGTAGGGAAACCATATTTTTTCCTTTCTGACTAATGACTAGAACTTTGAGTATATTCATAGTAGACTATTTGTAATCTACAAAAGTCTTTCTAGACTTGCAAGTCTACAAGACACTAAACTTTAAGCTTGCCTCATTCTGATTGCCATACTACTTTTTTCTTCCCACTTTTACTCACGTGTTATTTTGGTGATATCTTGAAAACAGTTGCTAGTCTGGAATCCCAGTTTTCAAACAACATACAGACTCTCTTTCTAGTGAACTGAGAGAAATGGAACTGATAAATTGAAGAGGAGAGAAAACACAAGATTGTACTCAGATTGACATGTCTTTAAAGGTCCAGTTTTCCCTCCTGCTAGCCTAAGAAGTGACTAAGGTGCATTTCAAGGAGTTTAAAAATCAATACAACTGGCAAGTGCAAGTTGTAGGAGACAATAACCAATTTTGTATTCTGGTTCATACAAACATTACAAGGTCGAGCTTTGACTCCTTGCCATAGATGGTGTACGTAACATGCATATAGCTTTTGCTCTAAGCATTTTTAATAGTTGCATACAATGAAGCAGGCATCACACATTACTATATCTGGCTATTGCAATGATAAAGTATTACATAATTTCACAGCAGCCAGTAGATCAGTGGAATAACTGAAGCTAAGATAAACTATAAAAAGGTCAGCTAACTAAACTATAAACACAAGTATGATTTTATAGGAAGGACACTAATTCCATTCTTTTCACTGCTCGACGACAAAAATGTCTAAAGTTAAAAGGTTCTACTTGAAAACAAAAATTTCAGATGTTTGTGAAGTACAACCATCTGTATACATTCTGATCTTTCCTTCCTCTGTATATAGTACCTTTTCTTAGAGCGATCTTTTCTTCCTGTGGTTTATTTCTGTGTCCTCTTTCCCTCCACAAGTTCCCAGATGCATTCTGTCTCAGTCTACCCACATTTGAATTTTCACTTTGCTACTTATCAGTGGGAAAATGAGAATGACTGCAAACTCAGAACAATCACCTAACAATGTTTTAGTGATGACAATTCTAGTATTTTCGTCCTATTACCTAGCAATATGTCCAAAACCTGTTTAATCTTCAAGGGCAACAACCCCCCCCGCCCCACCCACCCACCCGATTCCAGAACTTAAGTGACGCTTTGCATTACAATTTTGCAGCAACTGCAGAGATGGATCAAAAGACATTGACGCTTAAACTTTTTTTCTCGTAAAAATCTACCTCTGCCTCGTAAACCCAATTTAACATTTGACCATCTACAGGACGTTTATAATTTTAAGCCTTTTGCAGTACACTTGTTTCATAGTTTCATAATGAAACCAGAAACCAGGAACAACTTGCAGGGATTTTGGAAGGGGGGAGAGGGGCGGCACAACTGACCCTGGCTCAATCTATAGCTGACAGCAGAAGGAGCAGGTTGTTTCCTGCCCTTAGACTGTCCGTTAAGGGAACAGGCAACCTGCAATCCCCCTAGGAAACATTGTGCATCTGGAGGGACAACAGAACTGCATTGGTTATCTAAAGAAAGGGAGAAAACACCCTGGAGCAACCTAGGAAAAGAATCAGGTGTTCCTCTGAAGACAAGTTTTGGGGTTGGAGGAGAACAAGCCTGGTGGTTAAAGCACAGAAATTATAGATAGGAGATCTCAGTTCTATTCCCAGCTCTGCCAAACTTCCTGTGAGAGACTTTCGGCAGGCACTTTGCCCAAAATTTTCATCAGGTGTCTCATTGCTTTGGGTGTTTTGGTTGTTGGGTGGCCAACCAGAGACACTTTAAAGCAGTCTAATTTTCAAAGGGTGGGTTTTCAGCACTTGCTGAAAACAAGGCCCTGTGTAGGGGTCTCAAGTTGGGTACCCAAAATTAAGACACTCCAAAAATCACCAGTCGCTTTTGAAAATCTCAACTTTCTCTGTACCTTTGTTCCATCATCTGCACACTGGAAGAAATATTTGCCTATCTCACTAGGGTGTTCAGGATAAATTTATTAATATTTGTAATTTGCTCTGAGAGCCTTGAATGGAAGGCGCTATACTGCTATACCAGTGCAAATAAATTATTCTATTTGCATGTGCAGATCTACACTTCAGCGATTTCACATTAAAAAATGAGAGGGTAAAGCAAGCACTCAGTCATAGTGACAAGGGATACAAACAAGGAAATGGAGAAAAGAGATGCTTTTATCATGATATCTAGAACTACAGCTATGCTCTCTCACCAGTCTGAACAAGTGCAAGGTCATTAAAAAGCTACAACAGACAGTGCAGGAACAAAAGGCACAGTGTGCTGTGTTTAACTCTGAAGGGGGGGAGAAGGAGAAAAAAAAGAGACAAGTAATCTTGTATTCAGAAAAATGCAGTAAAATCTAAAGTTTGGTTGCAGAGATAACATTGTCAAGAAGAAGTAATCCTGATTTTCTTTTATATGCAGCTCTAACCCAAGAGACATGAGGCAGGTATGTACAGTAATACTGAAACATTTGTTAGAAACACTGAAAAAGCTAGAGGTAACAATTAAGTTTCCTTTCTGATTATTCCCTATACCAGCCAAAATTTCCTGTGACAGCAGAAAGGGAGGAAAAATACTCCCCTATCCAGACACCTTTTTAGAGTAGTTTGGAACTCACCCACCTCTTCATTCCTCTCAGTGGATACCAGCAGCAAAGTGAAGATGAGAATCAGAGGAACTAATAAGTCCCACAAGCAGACACACCCCTACATTCAAAATGATGAAGAAGTCTTGCATGAGCCAACTGCCAATTTTCAAATGGAGAATAAATATAAGCCTGTTTACCAAAAAAGACCCTCGTGTATGGTGAGCAAAAATGCCAGCAGGCTTGAATGCTAACAAGGCTGTACGGAGCATATTGAGTCAGTAGGTACTGAGTTCAGCTGGATTCTCAGAGGAATAAGGCCATCCTTTGTGTAATGGGATGGCTCTTGATAATTTGCCCATTTTCAAGGGTGCTGCTGGAGCTGAACAAGAGACTGTCACAACTGTGAGCTGAACTGTAGTGGAACGGAAGGGTTGAAGGGACAAGGGAGTGGACAGTTAATCAGCCAAAAACATCCACAGACAGTGCAAAACAGCTTTCCAAAATGCTGATGGAGATGGGTCATGGAAAAATCAAGAACACGGTCCGAGCTTACAGCAACAGTGTTTGCTGCAACAGCAAATAGGAATGAAGTGGGCTTAAAACAACAACAAAAAGAAGCAACCTATCTCCACCTATTGATGAAGAAGGGTGAAATCCTAATGTTCAGGCCAATACTGAGCGTGTCACTGATCCCATAAATCTAATTTTTCATTCCTTCTCAAGCCCCTAAGCAAATCTAAGATCCTATGTCTGGTGCTGTGATCTTGTCAGTTTTCAGGAGCTAAGTAAGTAGAGACCTGGTTAGTAGCTCTACCGTCTAAGTAGATGCAAAACCAGACTACTGCAGGAAGTGGCATCAGTGACTCAATAGCTCTCTTCCTCCTTAGTCAGTAATGAATCAGCGTTCCGGAATGTTAGTGGGCAGAGCGCTGCTGGAGATTCATGCTTTGAAATGGGATTTAAAACTGAGGTCATGACCACTTGTATTCATTAGAGGTCCCGTGGCACTTTTTTCAGTTTAGAGAAAGATGTTAGATTCATAGTTTCCAAGGCCATTGTGATTATCTAGTCTAATCTCCTATATAACACAAGCCACAGAACTTCCCCCAAATAATTCATAGAGCAGATCTTTTAGAAAAACATCCAATTTTGATTTTAAAACGGTCAGTGATGAAGAATCCACAACGCCCCTTGGTAAATTTTTCCAATGGTTAATTACCCATACCAAACAAAAATTTACACTTTATTTCCAGACTGAATTCCTCTAGCTTCAATTTCCAGCCACTGGATCTTGCTATGCCTTTCCTGCTAGACTGAAGAGCCTATTATTAAATATTTGTTCCCCCTGTAGATACTTACAGACTATAATCAAGTCACCCCATAACCTTCTCTTTGTTAAGCTAAATAGATTGAGTTCTTTGAGTCTAGCACAAGCCAGGTTTTCTAGTCTTTTAATCAATCTCGTGACTCTTTCCTGAACCCGCTCCAATTTATCAGCATCCTTCTTGAATTGTGGGCATCAGAATTGAACACAGTATTCCAGTAGCAGTCGCACCAGTACCAAATACAGAAATAAAATCCTCACTACTCCTATTTATGCATCCAAGGATCACATTAGCTCTTTCGGTCACTGCGTCACACCAGCAACTCATGTTCAATGGATTATCCACCACAATCCCCAACTCTTTTTCAGAATTACTGCTTCCCAGGATACAGTCCGTCATTGTGTAAGTATGGCCTACTTTCTTTGTTCCGAGATGTACACATTTACATTTAGCCATATTAAAACACACATTGTTTGTTCGCGCCCAGTTTACTAAGCGATCCAGTTTGCTCTGAATCAGAGCAAACCTGCCCTTCTCTTTATTTTTATGTTATCTGAACATCAGTGATAACTTTACATTTTTATCAATGACCTGGAAGAAAAAGTAGTGTAGGGATAGGAGATGATCCCTGCAGGACCCCACTGGAAACACACCTGCTTTCCCATTTACAATTACATTTTAAGACCTATCAGTTAGCTAGTTTTTAATCCATTTAACGTGTGCCATGTTAAACTGAATTTAGGAGTTGACTGGGATTTAAAAAAAAGAAAATAAAATGGAATAGTTCACAAACAGAACTGGTCCAATTTTTTCAAGTTTCCACTTTTCAAAATGAAGGATGAAATTGGGGGGGCAGGGAATTGATAAAGTTTAAAAAAAAAAAAAAATCTTTCTCCAGCCACTTTTTGGCCAACTATAAATATGGCTGAAATTTTTAAAATTTCTAAATTAACTAAATTTCAAATTTCAGAGTGGAAAAAAATAAATAAGAGAAAAATTGCAATTCCCCACCCTGATGACCAACTCCATTCTCAAAAAGAAGGGACTTGTTTGAACCCTTTGGCATTCATTTACCTGCATTGTTTGGAAGGTGATCACACACCTTTGTGTTTGACTATAACTACAGTATTCAGACAGATCCCTGAATGACATTTTGGAGGCCAGTCCTTCGATAGCCTCCCTCTTGGCATCAAACCAACATGCACCCACAGCAATGAACCAAGAATACATGACATGCAGACTTAGATAATATTAGTAATGCTGATCTGAAAAAATACTGGTCTGTTCAAAATGGGTGACAACAAGAGAAGCAAGTCCTTACTCTCCAAGTCCACCCACGCCTGAAGAGAATCAAAGTCTCAGTGAGTTCACTACAAAACACATATTTTCTGGTTGTGTAATAGACGTCATCTAAATCATGCATCCTCCAAGCCAATTTCAAGTAATAAATAATGAATGAGTGCAACCCCAGTCACCTGGCAAATAATCAAAAGGTTAACTTTGTTAACATTAACTTTGACTGTTCAGTAAATTCCTTCAAATACTTTATTCAGATAAGTAAAAATTGATAATGTTTTTACAATAAATTCATGACCCCAAAAACTGAACAAAGTCAAATGAATTTACTATTTCCTCAGTACTATTCAATCCGCTCTGGTGCTAGTAAACATCTGTTCTGGACAAATGCCACTTGGGGAAATCACATTCTGTCTTTCTAAATTCCCCTTGCCATTTCACTAAGATAGGATACTCTTCACTTCCTCTACCAACCTTTTGCATAGAGTCATCCTATGCTGTTCAACAGCTGCTGTGGATCACCCCAGAGTTGGCTATATTTTATGACTGGTGAAGTGGTTCATATTTTATGGCTAGATATGGCATTTGCAATGTGGGATCAAAAATGTTTTATAAAAAACATAAGATAGAGCTTTATAGACTAGCACTACTCCAAGATAATACTGAGTATCGCCCCATGATAACAGTCTGTACTATATAACTGAATTGCTCTTGATGCCCCCAGATCAGGTAATACACATTCTTATATTTTAAGAGCAGAAGGGACCATTGGGATCATTTAGTCTGGCCTACTGTATAACACAGGCCACAGAATTTCATCCGCATGTTAACTCCCAGATAAAAAGTTTCCATATGTTCACTCTTACATCTATTTTGTATACATGGGGTTAAATATTAGATCAGTGATCGCTTGTTGGCAAATGGCTGAAGTATTGTATTATATGGTATTTAATTATGTTAATACCCCAGGAACTTCAAACGTCAACAAAACAGTTGAGGTACAGAAGTAACTAGTAGCGCACACACCCTCGCACACACCCTCACCCCCACCCACTATCCCTCCTAAAAGGATCACCTGTAGCAAGCTAGAATAAAATCAGTGGTAAGGTTCATAGATTCTACAGTACTTGCGCAAAGCAGATGGAAAATTCCTTGACAACACCATTTACATCGTAAAATGTAGACATTTATATGAATTGAACGTGAAAATCAATACAGCCCATGCAGCATCCCTCGTATTATTTATTTTGATATGCATCAATATATTTTCAGTTGTCTCATCATGGTCAGCTTTCAACATGCCAAGATTTATTGCACTGACAAGGCACCACTGAATCAGAGGAGATACCAGGGAAAGCTGTAGGTATGACAGTTGGAGCTTTTGACATAGGAGGCGATTTGAGATTGTGACAGCAGAACATTACCTAGATGTTTCTATTAAAATAATCAGTAGTGAAACAATTGACGTTGTCAATATTGGATTTCAGAACTAAACCCTACTGAGAAGGAGCTAGTTCACCCTTCTTACAGTTATTGTTTCAGGCTGCTTGCAGACACAGGCAGTCAGCTTTGCATCAGTTTGCATTCTGTTCGTGTGTGCAATATTTTCTTCATAAACAAAGAATAGGACCAATTAACAAAAAACCCAAAACATTAAACTTTGGATTTTGGAGCCCAGTTCTGTGACCAATTCTGAGAGCTCTAAAAACCACCAGAGAAACCAACCGCCAAAAAAAGGGGAAAACTGTGAAATGGATAACAAACGTAGTCAATGCTATGTAAAACTTTTTCCAAAAGAAATCTGATTTTTAAGTAGACAGTGTATCTCAACACCAGCCACTCATATAGGCATTTATTTTTTATTACATACGCACACATACCTCCTTTCTTCTTTAATATCTTCTTTAATATATGTACATATATTATATATATATATAAATAAAAGAAGAAAGGAGGTACCCAAAACCTACCAGTTTTCTAGTAGGATGACCAGATAGCAAGTGTGAAAAATCATGACAGGAGGTAGAGGGTAATATTGGGACAGTCTCTATAAAAATCGGGATATCTGGTCACCCTATTTCCTAGGCAGCTCCATAGCATCTTTTATGTTTAAGATAGACTTTGCCCTGATGGTCAAACAAATTCCAGAACTCCACCAGAAACATTACACCACCACCCTCTTATCTCAGTGCACTCAGAAGTAACTTGTGAAAGGAAGATATAGTAGAGAAAAAAGTAACCATGACCCAGGACTACATAGGGCTCAACAGAATTCCAACTTCCAAGAGGAACTGCTGTACCTTGGGAAGAAAATTGATCAGTACAGGGCTTAAAAAGGACATAGTTTAAACTAATCTTTTGCCCGTCTATACAATTGCACTTTCAGAGTGGGGGAAAAGCTTTGATAGAAGTTTGAGACTTCATTGCCACAACTTCATATTCCAGACCTCTAAATGGAGACACACAGAGATTAATTCTGTTGTGAAGATGTCTATGTGGGCTCTGTAGGTTTAATGCTACCTTTCTGTTTTGAATATATGCAATCAATTACATGTTTAGAGAAGCCAGTTGCTAGAAGAAAAACAATTTTGATTTGCTAATTTAAATAATTTTTTTGAACAAAGTTTGTTCAGAGTAAAAATCATGTCTTTTTTTAAACCATAAAAATATCATCATCTCTGAGATAAAATGAAGTGGAATATAAGTGTGTTTTAATTTGTTAAAAGACTCCCATCATGTGTCACATTTTACTGCTATAAATAAGTAAAAGTGGTACACAGTATTTCAACAGCTTTCCAGAACAGCATGAAAATTAAACAGACACCATACTGGGTAGTCATGAGAGTCTATTAGTGCTAAATTCTAACTAAGAGGGGAAATAATTTTCTTTAAAAAAAAAAAAAAAAGCTTGTGAAATAATCCAAAATCTGGACACGTTCCAGATGTAAAATTTCCAAGAGTACTAGGACTAATTCCCCTGATATATTGGCAAACTCATTCATCCAGGCCAATTATACAATGCAAATAAGGAACAAAAACCAGACATAGTGCAACAAGATCTCAACTGCTGGTTAAAAATTAATATTTTTAATATTTTTAATATTTAATACAAATTAATATCAGTGTGGAAGGGATATTTATTATAAACACCAGTGTTTACTATATTCCTACAATAGCATTATGGTGCCAGGCTTACAAACACTGTTTTATAGCAGGACATAACCACCTAAATATGCCCTACGTGTTGGCTATTTTAAAATCCTTGCCAGAGACCCTCTTAAAATTACTTTAACAACATCTACTATCCTTAATGCTAAACAGGAACTTTTATATATTGACAGGGATCTAAAGGGAAATCTTTCCTTGCCTGCAAGCCTCTCCCCATTTTCTGTATTAAGTCACTTTACTGTGACAAGGCAAGCTGCCTTCCCCCAAGTTACCCATCAATCATAGCTAGGCACACAGATTAAACAAGTGGATGACCTATGCGACTATGGCATAATGAGGTCGGAACATGGCATGTCCTCTTAAAATAAAAAGCTAAGTAGTAAGAAGAATGCATCAGATATCAAGTTATAGATCAGAAGGACTACATATTAAACCCTTATGAGGATAGTTATTTCTGTTGCTACGTCCTAAAAGGTACAAATTAAGATGTCCAATAAATGCTGAAGTTCTAGGCCATCTATGAACCTATTTTCGGTGCCTCAGTCTGTATACTTGATTTTCATTTAAAGGGGGCAGCATTTGTTACATATAAAACCTCTACATTTTCATGTTGGTTTTTCCTTACCAGTTACATTGACTGCTGTTTCTATTTGGGCACAAGAGATAAATGCCTTTCACAGCCTGTAGAGGCATTTACAGACATCAAAGCAAACATATCTCTTACAAATTACTTAGATCCAAACAGCAGATAAACCATGTACCAGTGGGAGAAGTTAAATAGGCTGTCAACTTGCCTGATATGAAATGCTGACTGGCTCTGGGAGGGTCATATTTCTCCAGGTGAACCCAACTATATGACCATTCTGAATTTTTTTTAAATTAAGGATGTGGGAG
Source organism: Emydura macquarii macquarii (assembly GCF_026122565.2). Classification (NCBI taxonomy): domain Eukaryota; kingdom Metazoa; phylum Chordata; order Testudines; family Chelidae; genus Emydura; species Emydura macquarii. The sequence goes on along the minus strand of NW_027132342.1, from coordinate 7,414,997 downwards.
ACAGATGGAGGTGGAAGCAGATGCTTGGCAGAAGCAAACTGGAAAAAAAACAGGCAGGGTTGTTATGCATAAAAGAGGTTTGATACAAAGTGTGTGGGGTGGGGGGGGGGGGAGGAGGGGACATGATTGTTTTTTTTTTTTTTTTTTGTTTGTTTTTTTGTTTGGTTTAAAAAAAATGCACTGACTGACATTGGGGCTGTTATACGCAGTCAGGAAAACTTTCAAATCTTGAAACTTTAGTACAGAGCATCAGTAAGTGGGGGAGGAGATAGACAAAAAATGCAACCAAAGGAAATCTTAATGTGAAATCCAAACAGATAGCTGCTGATGAGAAAGTTTCCCTAAGTAAGGGAGGTGACAGTTGATTATAAACAAGGCTGGCTAGGAAAAGCACTGGAATCCCCTTCAAAGGGCAATGGAGGGTTTTTGCCAAGATTTTACAAGAGGAGGAAAGATCAAAGGGGATCTATCAAAATGGCTGAACTGGTGAAAGAGATATTTGTTTAGGTTACCCTAGATTATGTCAAAGGGTGGGGGGTTTAGGAGAGACTCTCACAGTAGAGAATGGGAGAGGTCTATCATGAAAGCATGGAGGAGCTACCACTGTTAAGGAAGTTGAGCAAATCTATGCCAGAGAAGTTTCAAAAAGATGAGCCACTACAGATTTTGGGAGATGGAGAGGGATACAGAGAGCAACAGGAGAAGAAAACCAGAAAACCATCAAAGCAAGCGAACGAGCCCCAGATGGGAGTATTAGATACCTAACAGACCTAGTAGTTTTGTTTAAGCATGTAATAAGTTATAAACCTTAAGCATGAAGGTATTATATGTTGAGTTACATATCAGTTATGATACTGCTCTTAATATACAACTTTTACCAATGAATGACCTACTGCAAAGTGGAAAACTACCTTTAAGAGTGAGCCCTCTTCAGGAGCAGGTATACACATGTGCACATATGTTCAGAGTTTGAGAGACAGACAGAATGGCTGCCTTCATCCCTATTTCCAGTTATACATTAGAGTAAATGCCTACTCATTTATGTATGAAAATGAAACAGAAAAATAGAAGAGAGAGGAAAAAACAGGCCTTGCAAAGTTAGCCCTTTCCACTATTACAAATAAGGAGAATATTTATTAAAATTAGAGCATCTCACTGAGAAAATGTGTGGTATAAAAATTTAAAATAAAAATTAAAACCACATATATACTAGACATAGTGGTTTTGTTATACAAGGTTCTGTGTAGAGAACTGTGCAAATAGCAGGAGACTTTGTTCTCTTGCCTAGACTCTAATGAGTAAATTTTTGAGTCAAAGTTGCTCCCTGGGAACCAGGTTGACATTTTTCAAAGAGGGTGTTGCTCGCATGCTGTTTTGACCAAGTCTGTTCCAAGACTGGTGTATGTGTGTAAATATAAAGTTACAGTTAGAACATAGCAGGACTCCCATAGCCGAGGATAAAAGGTGTCTGGTATATTTAGGATATAAAGGTGACATATACATAATAATTAATGTAACACAGGACCCACAGGCCTTCAGTTTGTAATCAGTTCAATATTCAGTTTAGCCAAATTAGGCCTTAGAACTTCAAAATAAGTTAGCGTAAGTAAAAAAATAATAAACCTGCTGGGCTTGTGTCTGTGATATGCTGATGTTTTGAAAATAACTACTGACTTTGGATAATAGTGTCTATGAGAGATTTCAGTAGACACTACAAGATGACCATTGGTAGACAGGGTAACATGTTAGAGACTTCCTTAAGGTTATCTCCTGTTACTATGATGACAAATTGACACAAATGTTAATGAGGAAAAGAGAAACTAACGAGCTAGCCTATGAAAAATGGGTCACTCCATACATAGAGGGGTGTGGAAGTTCAAATAAGGAAAAAGGGGTTAAAACCTTCATAAATATATATATGAACCCAGTATGTGTCAGTATAACAGAATAAAAGCTGTATCCTGGCCTCCATGCCTTGGTGGGGGGAGGCTGGGAAGATGCCAGAATGACAACCACTGGTGAGGATGATGATGGTGAGGATGAGACTGAACATTAGCACTTCAGGCTTTTTCCACAAAGTATGCTGTGATTAATGCAAATGTCATGCATTCTGCATTGGTCTCTCTCTCTCTTTTTTACTTGATTGCAGCATGTGTGTTTTTTGTTTGGTTAATAAAAGTAATTACTGTAGAAAGAGCACTATATATTCTCTGTTGTGCACAGAGCAGTCCCCCTTCCATTGATAACTTCTCTACTGTAGTTGATCTTGGGGGCTGAAGTCAAACATATTAAACTGGTGTAAACCCTCACCTTGGGTTGGGTAATTGGTTAAAGTAAACCATAACTATAGATAAGGTGACACTCCACATCACTTATTTCTCATCCACTGGTATGTCAGCCTGCAAGGCCTCAAACACCTGCTACTGCTTGGCAGAGGAGTGATATTAATGTCATAATGGGACACTGGTGTCAGGAGGAGGAGAAACAATATAATTAAATAGAAAAACGGATAATGTTGCAACAATTTGGTTTATTCTAGGCATATGTTGTCAAGACATGAATTAGTTTGTGAAAGATATACTGGTTTTGCATTTTCCTCACCAGCTCGTGCATAATTGCAGGCTTGTTTTTTGTCTTCTAAAAACTCAGTTCGGTTACTGTTTAAACATCTGTCTGTCCTTCTTTTAATTTTTTGTCCAGTGCAAATATCGCCAGGAAATTTCCTGTGGCCAAATTCCATATTCACTCATCTCCTGAAAAAGTTCAGTGCAGGAGGTAACTGATTTTCATTCTACATTTGAAATGTATTTATGGTACCGTAAGTCTGCATTCTGAGTTGCATACCAATTTTTAATGCTTTCATACAATGATATTTCAAGCACAAAACTTTATTTTATTGATGCAGATTTATACAAAAAGTGAAAAGGGGCTTCTTTTCCGAGGCTCCAGATGCCCCTGACATAAATTGCCTACAGAAAACAAACTCCCCTCCTGCTTACTAACAAATATAGTCAATCACAATAACTTGGATCTGTGCTAATAGAAAGCTGACTTTATACGCGAATTCAGGATTTTCAGAATACATTTTTATGAAGTGATGCCTTGAATTTTGTAGACTATGGGACCCATCACAATAACAACTAATTTTTTATTTTGTCCAGCTTCTATTTGCCGTATGTCAAAAGACAGCTACAGAGTCAAGCACCAACTGCACCTATCAGCATGAATCATCAAAATGAGGGTACCAATACCTCTTATCAAAACCCATATGCATGTATATTAGGGCTTATTAATAGGGATATAAATAAAACTGCAATGTACAACAGTGACTCAGTTTATCGGAAAATGTACATCTGGTTAAGTTCTGCTCTGGAAAAAGCTGTCAGAGCTCAGTTTCAAGACAATCAATCAATTTACTGTAAATGAAGATAATGGTAGAGACTGTCAAGCAAGGTCAAAACAAGTGTTAATTGAAATTCTCCCTGTTAGCTGCTCCATCAACCTAGTTTAACACTCAAAAGAAAAGAAAAGTCAATTTTTACCTAAAAATTTAGTGGATGTGATGTTGATCCATCAATCTGGACTGATGGCTAACCTGCAGCCAGCCAGAATGATATTAATTTTAGCTCAACTCAAGCACTAACCCCTCATGACTTGTTCAAAACCTCACAAAAAAGGTTAGGAGTGGGAGGGATAGGTTCCATCAATCCATCCCATATTCTGTCCTTAGAGACCCTCTCCTTTTGCAAATCCAGTTTTCCTGCAACAGCCACCACCTGCTTTGTGTCCTCAAATCAAATCACTTCTTGGCAGGATTTTTATAACAATCAATCCACCAATCAAGTGATAGCTGGGAAAGAAGATCACTTGCTGTACCCCATTTCCAAAGAGCTAGACACCTTGGGGCAAAAAGAATTCTGGTAAGAAAAAAAAAAACCCCTATGGAATCTCCATGCAAAAATGCTGTAATTTTATCTGCTCTCACACCTTAACCTTTTAGGCTCCTAACTTCCCATCTAAATCATACAAATAGATCCTATTGGCTTAACCTCACAATGCAGAAGATGTAGAAGAAAGCAATCCTTTCATTCTATCCGCGACCACGATGAAGAGTGGCGGAGAGCGACGAAAGGGCTTGGTTCTGTGAACATAAAATGCAAAGCCCTTCTCACGTCAAAGGTATGAAGGCACCTCTCCTTGCTAGAGTTATGCAGCTTGAAACAAATACCGGCAGGAATATGTCCTGATTAAGGTGGAAATGAGAGAACCTTCGGTAAAAAGGCCAGGTGCGGGCGTAACTGCAACTTGTCCTTATAAAACACAGTGTATGGAGGCTCTGAGGTGAATGCCCTGATCTCCGACACCTGCCTCGCAGATGTAATAGCCACCAAGAAAGCAACTTTCCAGGAAAGGTGTGTAATGGAACACAAGGCTAGGGGCTCAAAGGAGGCCCACTGAGTCTAAAACGGGCAAAATTCAGATCCCACTGGGGAGAGGGACCATGTGTTGGGGGAAAGAGTCTTTCCAAGCCCTTCAGAAAACTGGCTGTCATTTCATGGGAGAAAATTGTCCTACCCCCCACCAGAGGATGGAAAGCGGATATGGCCACTAAATGGATCTTAATAGACAAGAAGGCCAAACTCCCTTGGTTTAAGTGGAGCAAGTATCCAAGATTATAGGGAGTGACGCCTCCATTGGGGAAATGCCCCACTTGGCCACCCAACAGGCAAAGTGTTTCCACTTGGCCTGGTAAGCCGATCTGGTGGACAGCTTTCTGTTCTCTAAGAGGATTCGCTCAACTTGGGTTGAGCAGGCTTGCTCCTCTCTACTCAGCCATGGCACATCCATACCGTCAGGTGCAGGGAGGCCAGCTGCGGATGGAGTAGACGACCTCGATCTTGGGACAATAGGTCCAAATGTAACGGAAGCATCAACTGCCTCGGCCCTACCAGTTTGAGTTGCATCCCGAACCAATGCTGTTGGGGCCATGCCGGAGCCACTAAGATGACCCGTGCTGTGTCTCTCTTCACCTTTAGGAGGACCCTGTGAACTAAGGATATTGGCGGAAAGGCATACATTAGACACCTCAACCAAGAGAGGAGAAAGGTGTCGGTTAGAGAGCCCTTGCTGATCCCTTCGCAGGAGCAGAACTGACTACATTTTCTGTTGTCCCTGGTGGTGAAGAGATTGCCCCAGAAGAGGTGAGCGATCACCTCCGGGGGGAGGGACCACTTGTGGTGAGAGCAGAAAGACTTGCTAAGATGGTCCACTAAAGAGTTGCTGATTCCAGGGAGATGCACCGTCTCCAGGTGAATGTCGTGGCTGATGCAAAAATCCCATAGACATATTGCTTCCCGACATAGGGCTGGGGACCAGACCCCACCCTGCTTGTTGATGTAGTATACGGAAGCTGTATTGTCCGTGAGTACTTTTACAACCCTGCTGAAGAGCTGTGGTAGGAAAACTGAGCAGGGTAGGCGAATTGCCCTGAGCTCCCGGACGTTGAGGTTTCACACCAATTCCTTTGCAGATCATGTGTCCTGGGTCTTCAGTGAGCTCCCCCGCAGCCTAAATCTGAGGTATCCGAGATCAGAGATATCGACAGCTGGGGCAGGGTATTCCTGAGAGTACTTGATGCAGCTCCATCCACCACCTCAGAGAGGTAAGTACTTGTGGAGGGACAGTAAGTATCCTGTCTAGGTGGTGTCTGGTTGGCGAGTATACAGACACAAGCCACATCTTAAGGGGCCTGCGGTGCAATCTGGCATGCTGAACTACATATATGCAGGCCGCCACGTGGCCTAGGAGGCAGAGGCATATCCTCGCTGAGGTGAGAGGATGGGCTGAAATACAGGCTATAACCTCTGACATTGCCCGGAACCTGTCCTCTGGAAGGAATACTCTGACCTTGGTAGAGTCTAGGACCACCCTGATGAATTCTATCCTCTGTACTAGGACTAATGTTGATTTCTATTCAATTATTAGTAGGCCCAGCACCTGATAAGTGCTCCGAATAGTTGCGATGCTAGCCTGGACCTAAGACTTTGACATGCCCTTGATGAGCCAATCATCCAGAAAAGGAACTGTACCCCTTCTCCTCCAGAGGTAGGCCTCCACCACCGACATGCATTTGGTGAAGACCCTCAGTGCAGTTGAGAGGCCGAATGGAAGCACTGTGAATTGATAGTGATGATCCCCCACCACAAACTGCAGGAACTTTCTCTGACCCGGAAAGATCGAGATGTGAAAATAGGCGTCCTTTAAATCAAGGGCGGCATACCAGTCGCCAGGATCGAGTGAAGAATGATGGTGGCTAGGGAAACCATACGAAACTTTAATCTTCTGAGGTACCTCTTGAGGTGTTTTAAGTCCAGGATAGGCCTCAGACCTCCCTTTGCTTTTGGAATCAGGAAGTACTAAGAGTAAAAAAAAAAAAAAAAAAAAAAAAAAAAAAAGGCCTGGGGAACCTCTTCCACTGCAGCCACCTGCAAGAGTGCTTGCACCTCTTGCGTGAGAAGTTGCTCATGAGAGGGGTCCCTGAAGAGGGACTGGGAAGGAGGGTGGGAAGGTGGGAATGAGGCAAACTGGAGGATGTAGCCAGTGGCCACTGTGTTGAATAGCCAAAGGTCTGATGTTATGGTAGGCCAGGCTGGGAAAAAAGGGATTAAACAAGAAGAGAATAGCAGAGAGGTTGGATCCATGGTTGAAACTGGTAGGTCACCCTTGGGCTCACCTTCAAAAGGTCTGCTTTCCACCCCAATTATATTGGCTGGAGCTCGGTTGGGGGGTAGCAGATGATGAGCAGCTCTTGTGTCTCTTATAACCCTTATTCTTTTTTCTATAGGAGTCACTACGGGAATGGCCTCCGAACTGCTAAGGCTTGAAGTGCCTCCTGGATGAAGGTAGGGTGTGCAGGCAAAGGGAACTTCATGACATGCAGCCTAGAGTCAGTTTGTTTGGCAAATAAGGCCGCACCGTCAAAGGGAGGTCCTGGATTGACTGTTGGACTTCTGACGGAAGGCCCAAGGACTGCAGCCATGACATCCTTCTCATCGACACCGCTGAATCCATGGTTCTGGCAGCAGAGACCACAGAGGCTGCTTGCAGGGATACCCTGGCTACCGTCCTCCCTTCCTTCAAGATGGCCTCAAATTCCTGCCTGGAGGGGTGCAACAATGAGTCCACAAACTTTTCTAGCGACTGCCAAATTTTGAAGTGATACCTGCCTAGCAGCGCCTGCTGGTTCGCTACCCATAGCTGTATGCTAACGGTGGAATAAATTTTCTAAACAAGTCCAGCCTTTTTGCTTCTTTATTTTTAGGCGCAGAGCTCACTTTGCCCTGTCTGTCTCTTTCGTTGGCAGCCATGACCACCAGCGGTCCTGTGGTAGGGTGGGTGTACAAGTACTCAAACCCCTTTGCTGGTACATAATACTTCCTTTCTGCCCTCTTTGATGTGCGGGGCAAGAAGGCCAGTGTCTGCCAGTGTTTTGGCTAGTGTGACTATTCCTTCATGGACAGGGAGAGCCAGTCCTGAGTCTCAGTGCGGTCTGCTGTCTCTCGGCGTTAGTGGTACCAGCATTGCCAGGAGGTCTTTCATTGCTTGAAAAGCCTCCAGAGTCAATGGCACCACCAGGTGACATGGGCCTTTTCCACTCCCCGGAGCCAGTGGGGGGGCCCGGTGTTGGGGTCGAAGCTCGCAGTGGCGAGGGACCCTTTGGAGATGGAAGGGGTTGGTGGCCGAACACAGGTCTCACCTCATCTCCTGTAACCTTCTTCGTTTTGTCTACTGGCGGAGATGGTGACTAGTGCCGATAGGGGCATGCCATGCCGAGTTCACCATGCTCAGTGCCAAGATTGATCTATCCAGCTCCGACACCGGCTTGAGTGCTGACTCCATAAGCATGGCCTTAAGCCGAATGTCCTGATCCTTTTTCGTCCGTGGGCGAAAACTTTTTCAGATCTTGCACCTCTCACAGATATGAGCTTCCCCTAGACGTTTCAGGCAACTTTGATGTGGGTCACTCCTTGGCATAGGCTTCTTACATGAAGGGCAGGGTTTAAAACCCGGGGAACGGGGTATGCCTCGACCCTGGAACTCTAATTATTACAATACTATAACTAACTACAATTAACAATAACTATGTACACAAGAAAGAAGTAAAAGCCACTGGGTTTTGAGAAAGACTTGCAAAGCAAGAGATGTTCCAGCACCATTACTGGCAGTAAGAAGGAACTGAAAGGCAGGGGGGACCGGCAGCGCCAATATGCGAGTGCATGTGCCGCTGCAGGGGGCACTAGAGCCAGCCCCTACGGGTATCACTGAGGGAAAAAAATTTCTGTCACTGGTGCATGTGGCGCGTACACACACACCTAAATTGGGAATGGACATGAGCAAACACTCAAAGAAGAAGAATTTTTAAAAACTGAGTTTGCTTTTGAAAAGCCTTTTTTGCATAAATACAGGAAAGCTGGATTCTTCATTACAAGCCTTTTCTGTCTCTGTTGAAGTTAAGCAGCAATTTACCATAAAGGAAAAATATAGGAGCAGTAATTGCAGAAGACTGAGTCATTATCTCTAAGGAGACATTGTCTGTAGTTGAACAGGATCAGAGTTTTGGTCAGTCGTATAGGATAATGGAAGTTGCATTATGTTATGCTCAATTGTCTGTCAAGGTAGTGACAATTCTGGAAGATGACACTTAAGACAATCATATGATGACAGCTAATGATTACACTCTAGGTCATCAGACAGAAGACATACCATCACATCCTTGTGCAGCCATAGGTCTGCACATGTTGCAGGTTGGTGGTGCTGGAAGGGTACGTTTGTTTTTGGGTAGGATAGCAAAGGAAAGATTGGATGGAACAAGCTGATGATCCTCTCAACCAGGTCAATTTGGTACTAGTCATCCCCACATCATTAGCGATCAAAAGTGATCATCTAATAGCTGTATAAACGGCCTATTGTGAGAACAGTGTGATCTCTGCCTAGTTTCCAGTGGGGGATTGGGGAAAGCTTCCATATTACAAAACCTTATTAGAAGGATCAACAGAAGGCGGGGTGGGATCTGAATGGCTACAGAGATGGCACAATATCCTCTTACCTATGTGGAGATGGCCGTTCCAGGTCAGGAAGGAGGTACAATGTTAGGGCAACATAGGGAAGCTCAATCTGCCGCTGTGTTTGCTGGACCTGGTCCGTGGATATGCTCATAGGGGGGCACGGTAGCCAATCCAGCATTTAAGATCACAAAATTCACTTATGATCTCTAAGTTTTGTTATACTTGCCACACACAGATGATTGAGGGATCATCAACATTACATGGATAGCCCAATCATATGCTTCAATTCCATTTTTATCTGCCCAGGCATTTCTAATGTGTCCATTACCATGGTATCGGGCATCTTAAATACAAAGCATCTCAAAATTCCGGTTTATGTTATTTACTCCTCCTCAATCACCAGTTCAGCTATAGCAGCTTAACGTATCTACACAAGGAACAAATATTTAATCCTAGGCTCTTCAGTCTAGCAGAGAAAGGTATAACATGATCCAATGGCTCAAAGTTGAAAAGAGACAACTTCAGACTGGCCATAAGGCAGACATTTTTAACAGCGAGAGTAATTAACCATTGGAACAACTTACCAAGGGTTGTGGTGGAGTCTCCATCACTGACCATTTTTAAATCAAGACTGGACTTTTTCTAAAACAATATGGTCTAGGAATTTTTGGGGGGGAACGTTTTATAGGCTGTGTTATACGGGTGGTTAGATTAGATGATCACAGTGGTCCCTTCTGGCTATGGAATTTATGAAAGTCAAGGGGCTTCCAGAACTTTTACATTTACTGAAATGAGTGGAGTGACTGTTTTTTTAAACACACATCTCTGGATTAGGCAGGGGAGAAGTGACATCTTACTTTCCTGTCACTACTACTATTTTGATAAACTGTCTTAGGAATGGAAGAAACTGGACCACAATTGGCATTTTCAAGGTCAGTGCCCTTTACAGTTAGTCTTCCACAAAGGATTTTTCTACAGGCTTCTCCACCCTCTATTCCAGTATTTTTAAAACCCATTGAGCACTACAAAGACCATGTCAGAGGTATTAAAAGAACTAGTTAGATCAAGCAAAGCCATGGCACTAAGAGCTACTTAATGTAAAAGACTTCCATCACAAATTATCATTTTATACATTATTCATTTTTTTCCTCTGTGTGAGTGTGAGTGAGAGAGACCTGATTGCATTGGCTCAAATAGCAACTGACTCACATTAAGGTAATACAGCTTTAAAAATCTTCAGCTCTGATTATTGTTGGGAACAGAGGGAAAACTCTTTGGCAAATATGGACTAGAAGATAAGCTTTAAATTTTAAATGGAATGAACTCTAAACAAAGACTATCAGTTAAATGTGGGATTTTTATTTATTTAATTTTGTTCGTTTGCTGTTTAAATAACCTAAAAGAACCACACAAATAACAAAAAAGACTGTAGAATAATTAGAGAGCTCAGCATAGGTGGAAACTTCATATTCCTACATTTATATTCTTGTTCCTGTGAATGAAGAGATATTCTCCATATTTCTAAAGTTGTACCCTTTGAGAACTCAAGCTCTGCATCTCTAAAACCCACAGTGATAATTTTCCAGAGTTAAAGACACACACAAGTGTCACAGACAGCGTATTGTTACTGTGTATTTTTAGACTGCTTGAGCTCTGCCCTATGTACTTATCCCCCTTACACACTCTATCCATAAGTTGATATGGAATAATTTGGACATGGGTTATACAAAGATCATTGCTTTTGTCTGCCTAGGTTGCTGGAGTTGTATATTCATGCCCTACACTCTGAGATAATCCTCATGACATCAGTTGGAGAACTTGTAAAGCAGTCTCACCTCATGACATTCTAGGCAGAAATGGGATAGCCAGCTTTCATCATGCAATCCTGCAGGTTCCTGGTGTTCATACATGTACACTGCCACCCAGAATTTGTCTTTTAAATTCTGATTATGTTCATCCATGGCAGAATAAGGTAAAGCAATACATAGCTTGTATTGCAATGGCATTGAAAAAATGCGCGTAAACTATCATAACACTGGTTTTTGTAGATTTTTTAAAACAAAGGAGCTCGATTTCAATAACTCCCTTTTTCTGACAGAGAAACAGGTACAATAAGATTAAGTGACTAGCACAAGGTTATGCAGAAAGTCTGTGGCAGACATTAGGATCTTAGTTTGTGCCTCCTGATTCCAAGGTCCCCTTGTCTAACCACTAGCATTTGTGTCTTATCAAAAGGAATGTCTAAGATGGTTTAACTTTATTTAACTGTAGTAATAATATATCTTTAAAAAGCCAGGGTGAATAAAATAAGAATATGTCCATTTTAGTATGGTGTTAATGAGAAAAAATTATCTACACAGCTTTGCAATTATATAACTTCATCCTAAAAGATATCAAAGCACTTTTTGTGAACAATCGTATCACCCATATGATGATCTCTTTAAAAACACCCACTAACCCAGTCAACAGTAAATGAATACAGTAACCCAGAAGAGATTCCCCTTTTTCTTACATTGGTGTAAATAAGGGCAGGGGTTCTCAAATGTTTTTTCCTGGGACCCCTTTTGAAAATATTTCAGGCTGTGACGACCCCCCAAAAAAGTGACAACCCCCCCATGCCATGCCACCCACACCCCTATGCCATAGTACCTTTACTTCTGCACTGCTGCTGGGGGCAGCACGGTCTTCAGAGCACCTAGTCAGCAGCCGCTGCTCTCCAGCCACCCATATCTGAATGGCTCTGGCTGTCAGCCATGCATGGGGCTGACAGCAGCAGCCACAGCACGCGTGGGGGCTGACAGCTCATGACCCACCCATAATAATCTTGCAACCCCTTGAGGGCTCCCGACCTCCAGTTTGAGAAACCCTGAGCTACATCACTGTAAAAAAATGGTGTACATGGGAACAAAGCCATGCCACTTTTCCTCTGCCACTATACGAATATCCCAGTCAGCATGCAAGTAGCTGTAATGTGAGAACAGCAGTAGTGTTAATGCACAGATTGTGTTTACAATACACAAAGACTCCAATAATTCCACGAGTCCCCTCAAATGTAGTTGACACAAATTCTTAAAGAAATGATTCTTCACTTTTCAGACACTGACAGACAACAGTAATTTCCCACTTTCACCTAATGATAATTTGAAGTCACTCCAAGAAATCTGCTACATTAAAAAAAATCCTAAAAGACTAACCTTTGGAAAAAGAGGACATTCATTTCTGTTTCCACATATTTTGTTTATCTTGGGCCATTTCTTACAAAAAAGAAAAGAAAAAATACAAGTGTGAAATGGCACTGTTATTTCCATGCAGGTCTGGATAGCCTGAAAGGATAAACTGGGGGTGAATTTTTCTTCATTACAGCCACTGAGTTGACAGTGGCAGGGCAATGGCTAAACTGCTGATAAATTAATATATTAATTTTTAAAACACCAACCTATTTCATTTGATTACATCATGTGTTGTTTTATGAGCCAGTCAGTCGCTTATTTACATGTTTGCATCAACAGGGTGAGACAAACAGTTGGCTTCCCCCTAGTGGGTCCCACGCTTCTGCCCCTTGTAGTGGGCCAGGGAGTCACCGGTCACCCCATCTCCCCAGAAACAGAAAAGTTGGAAGATGTATTAAATAGATAAAAAATCCAGTTTCATGGAAAGCTCCAGATCTCACTTACATTTCTTTCTGACCCAATCAATTCAAAACACAACAGGGCTCTTATCTATTCAAAGCAGAATGATTCCCAGAGTTCAAATATGGCAACCTTGGTTGCCTCTGCATTAAAAGCTGCCTGATAGTCCTTAATTTCCAGGCTCCCTTCCTGTAATACAGATAGATAAGAATGCACATAAATAAATACCATTCCAAGCATTAACACGAACTGGCAAGACAGACAGGGCTTGTGTCTTTTCCAAAGAGCTGCATTCACTTTTTTCCTTCCCATTATGATAGCACTCTCGCATGCAGTTCAGGACATTGCCTTCGTAGTTATGTAGCTAATCAAAACTTTTTCTTAATTGTTCATATACAAATTAAAATGGTTCACATAGTTCTCCACCATCACATACTTTAATTGCTAGTATTAGAAACAAAATGTACCCTTTGAAAGCCTGCAGCTGCGGTGCACACAATCTACGCACTGGTAGAACAACAAAGGGGAGATAAACAGCATACTTTCCTCTATAGCCTCCTGCTTGTGTTTATACACACAAATAATACTGCTTCGATATCAAACATGATTTAGTGCAAGATCATATAAGATTAACAAAGAAAACGACTACAATGAAAGAGCACATGCAGTGACACTTGAATAGAGCATGGACAAGATATGATACACTTACTCAGCCTGGGATAGCTTCTGATTACCATCATTTTCGCTTCCTTGAGGTATACTACATGGAGAGGGAAATTGGGCCCAACCAAATTCACGGCTGTGAGAACTGTTACAGACCATAAAATCTGGTCTTTTGTGTATTTTTAACCTATACTATAGGATACCAGTATAAAAAGTACACGTTTCTCAAACTGAGGGTCCCGACCCTAGGGTACGTCGCAAATCTATTGTTTATGTGGGAGGGAGAGGGGTGTCGCTGTATTCCCACCTTTACTTCTGCACTGGCTTCAGAGCTGGGCGCCCAGCTCTGAAGGCAGTATCGCCACCAGCAGCAGTGCAGAAGTAAGGGTAGCAGGGCATATGTGAGCCAAAATGAAAATGTAAACCAAGAGAACAAAAGCACTGGGAAGTGTCTTCTGGTACAATGACAAGTCACAAAGCCATACTTCTTTAAAGTTGTCTGCTCACTGAAAAGTGAAACATTGATACCATTAAATCACTCAGTAAATATCTTCAATAAGATCTAATTTACACCTAAATATGAAAGAGTAGCAGCAGTTAAAGAAAAAAAATTAATCCTCTTCGGCTTGCATCGGGAAACTTCTTCATAGAAATATCTAACCTGGTTTATTAGGACACATTTTCCAAATTAGAGAGACAAGATGATTGAGGTAATATCTTTTACTGAACCAATTTCTCCTGGTGAGAGACAAGATTATACAGACCTGAAAAAGACCGCTGTGTAAGCTAAAAAATTTGTCTCCCCCTCTCACCAACAGAAGTTGGTCCAATAAAAGATATTACCTCACCCACCTTGTGGCACTAATATCCTGGGACCGACATGGCTAAAACACTGCATTAATCTTCCAAATGGCAGTCTTCCTTTGTGCAATTTGTGCTGTCAAATAGTCAGCTCCTGCAAAATGAACTGCAAATGCCTCTAATTGCAAGCACGTATCAGGTAATTAAAGGTGAAAGTACTGAAATATACAGCTGTTGTTTATTTTGTGGCTACAAAAATAGGGTCACAAATTGCATCTGCACAGAGGGAGGCTGGGCCTGAAATCTTTTGAAAATATGCAACTTAATTTTCTTCCTCAATAACGTTAGCCCTTGTTAGAGATGGCGTCTTTCCCAATCTTTCACCAGCCCCACACCAATTATCTCCCTTACATTCCTTTTGTTTGTTTGTTTGTTTGTTTTTTTGGAAACATGGCATGTTTTAAGGGGCTTGCTATAAAAATTTAACATTTCCTAATTCTGTTTCTATACAACTGAATAAGCATTTCCTATCTGCATAATTAGTTTTTAATACAATTTTATAACCCCACAGTATTTTTTGTTTGGAGATTTAATTTTCTATTTTGTTCATTACAAAATCAAACTGCATCTAAAAAAACCCACTTGAATTAGCAATGAGTCACTAAAAAAGGTAAATGAAAGCCAGCTGCAGATTAAAGAAAAATTATCAAATTGCTTAGTCTTAACAACCTCCAAGTCAAAGATCCAATGGTTGAAACAGCTGAGGTCAGCAAAGGCTGTCAAAATATGCATGTTAAATAGCAGCTCTGGCTCAAGATTCTACCTCTACTGTCCCCTGAATTTTTAACTGTAACTACAAGCATTTGTTGTCATAACTCAAATTCATCCAAAAGATGACAAAATGGGTTTTCTTGCTATATTAAAATTATACAAAGGTGCAGAGAAATCATTTGTGATTTCATAGGAAAAAACAGAACATAGGAATGAAAACAACCTCTTGGGGTCATTGAATCCAGTCCCCGATCTCACAGACATCATCATCATATAATCCCATTGAAAAACTCGCCAAGGTCAATCTTAAAACTAGTTAGGGTGTTTGCCCTGACTATTCCTACTTTCCAGAACCTAACTCTTCTGATTAGACACCTTCTACTAATTTCCATCCTAAACTAATTCATGTCCAATTTATTCTTGTGCCAACTTTGTCCTATGAATTCCCCCCCACTTTTTTTTAAAAATAAATAAAAATGGTAAAGATATTGGACAAATTCACACCTACTGTAAACAATTGTACCACCATGTCCAAATTTGACATAAAAGGTCAAATTATGGTACTAAATATATGAAATTCAAGTTTAAATTTCTAAAGGGACTTGCTAAGTGGAAGATGGCTGAATTCTCAATCGCCCCCACTCCCAATGAAGCATTTGATGTAAGCGGGGAGAGAGGGAGGAAGATAAAAATCACGCAAGCCTTGTACACATGGGAAAAAATTTTTTTTTTAACCAACTACTAAGTTATAGAAATACAGAGGCGGGAGGAACCTCAGGAAGTCATTTAGTCCTTCCTTCTGCACTGAGACTGGACCAAGTATGTCTACATCATTCCTGACAGTTGTTTGTCTAATCTGTTCTTTAAAACCTCCAGTGGTGGGGATTCCACCCTAGTCTAGTACTTCACTATCCTTATAATTAGAAAAATTTTCCTAACATCTAACCTAACGCTCCCTTGCTGCAGATTAAGCTAAGTATGTCTTGTCCTACCTTCAGTGGACATGGAGACCAGTTGATTACTGTCCCTCTTAGAACAGCCCTGACCATATTTGAAGACTTATCTGGTCCTCACTGAGCCATCTTTTTTCAAGATTAAACATGCCCAGTTTTTTACGCCTTTCCTCATACGTCAGGTTTTCTAAACCTTTTATCATTTTTGTTGCTGTTCTCTGGACTCTCTCAAGTTTACCTGTCTCTTTCTTAAAGTGTGGCACCCGGAACTGGATACAACACTCAAGATGATATCTTCTCAGCACTGAGTAGTCCAGAATAATTACCTCCTGCATCTTATGCATGACACTCCTGTTAACATACCCAGCATACTTGCCTTTTTCACAATTGCATCACATTATTGGCTCATATTGTTTTTTGATCCACTATTATCCCCAAATCCTTTTCAGCAGTACTACTGCCTAGCCAGTTATTCCCCATTTTGTAGTTGTGCATTTGATTTTTCCTTCCTAAATGTAATACTTTGCACATATCTTTATTGAGTTTCAGACCAATTCTCCAAATTATCAAGGCTGTTTTGAATTCTAATCCTGTCCTCCAAAATGCCTGTAGACCCTCCCAGCTTGGTGTCTTCTGCAATGTACGCATATTCTCCATTTTATTATCCAAGTCATTAATGAAAATGTTGACTAGTGCTGGACACAGGATCAATCCCAATGGGACCCCACTAGATAAGTGCTCCCAATTTCACAACGAACTATTCATAATTACTCTTTTATACGGTATTTCAACCAGTTGTTTATGTGCACCCACTTTATGGTAATTTATTGTAGACCACATTTCCCTAGTTTTTTATGAGAACGTAATGTGGGAAAATGTCAAAAGCCTTACTAAAAATTAAGATCAACTGTGACTACTGATTTCCCACATCTACTAGGCCAGCAACCCTGTCAAAGAAGGAAATAAGGTTACTTTGCCATGATTTGTTCTTGACAAATCTGTATTAACTATTACTTATTACATTATTATTCTCTAGGTGCTTACAAACTGATTGTCTAGTAATTTTCTCCAGTATATTTCCAGGTATTGAAGTTAGGCTGACTGGTCTGTAATTCCCCAGGTCCATTATGTTCCCCTTTTTAAAAGGCAGGTACTATGTTTCCGCATCTCCAGTATTCTATGACCTGACCTCATCCTCCACAAGCTCTCAAAGATAATGGCTAACTGTTTCGAGACTGCTAAAGCTAATTTCTCAGGATGAATTTCATGCTGACTTGAATAAATCTAATTGATCTAAACAGTCTTTAACCTGTTCTTGTCCTATTCTGGATTGTGTTCCTTCCCCCTTGTTTTCAATATTACTTGGGTTAAGCACCTGGTCACTATTAACCTTTTTAGTGAAGACTGAAGCAAAATAGGTGTTAAACATCTCAGCCGTCTTGGTGTTGTCCATTATTAGCTCTCCTTCCCTCTAAGTAGAGGACCTATACTTTCCTTAGTCTTTCCCTTGCTCCTAATGTATTTATAGAACCTCTTATTGCCTTTTATGTCCATTGCTAAGTGTAATTCATTTTTTCCTTAGTCTTTATGATTTTGTCCCTACATGCTTGTCCTTTTCTTTTCTACTCCTTAGCAATTTGTCCATGTTTCCACTTTTTGTAGGATTTCTTTTTGATTTTCAGGTTATCCAAGAGTTCCTGATGCACCCATATTGGCCTCTTGCTATTCTATTTTCCTTTGCAATGGGATAGTTTGCTGCTGTGCTTTTAATATGGTCTCTGAGAAACTGCCAGCTCTCCTGAACCCTTTTATCCCTTTCCCATGGAACCCTACCTACCAGTTATGAGTTTTTTTAAGTCTGCTTTATTTGAAGCCCATTGTCCCTATTCTGCTGCTCTCACTTCTTTCTTTCCTAAAGATTTGCAACCAATTCCTCCCCGTTAATCAATACCAAGCCTAAAATGGCTGCCCTCTGGTTACCTCCTCCATCTTCTGAAACAAGTCGTCATTCCCAATATATTCCAAGAACTTATTGGACATTTTGTGTTTTGCTGTATTACTTTTTCCAACAGCTGTCAGGATAGTTAAAATCCCCCATTACCACATTTTGGATATTGCTGATAATTTGTTCTAGAAATGCCTCATCTATCTCCTCCTCCTGATTTGATGGAGTATAGTAAAGTCCTACTAAGATGTTACCTCTGTTTTTTTAAGGCTTTTTTTTGCCTTTTCTTTTCACCCAAAGCTTTTCTATTGGTCTCCTCCGGCCCCCCTTCTAGACCTCAGAATACATTCAGAGAAAGAGAATACATACATACATACAGAGTGAATACATTATTAATGTCCAGTGCAACACCTCTTCCCTTTTTTCCTTGCTCTATTCCAATATTGCAGTCATGAGATTTATCTCACCAAGTCTCTGTGATGCCAGTTAAATCATAATTTAGCTTATATACGAAGACATCAAGTTCTTCCTGTTTATTTCCCCATACTCTTTGCATTTGTGTACAGATATCTAAGATGTTGAGCAGATTCCCCCACTGTATTTCCTCTTGTTGCACCTATGACTCTACTGTAATTATACTGGTCTAACCTCCTAGGTGGAAACTCTTATTCCAGTACAAGAGTGGCTTTTTTAATTTTGGTTAAACCCCTTCCCAAGAAACAATGGCTTTTTTTGATTTAGCTTATGTCATGTGGGAAGGGGTATAACTGAAACCAAAAGAAGTCACTCTTATATCAGAATAAGAGTGTCCACACACAGGATTAAACTGGTATAACTGTATCAGTTTAAAATTATACTTTGACTTAAGTATTTTGGTATAAGCTAATTTTATTAATAGCGATTAAGCCATATGCCAGTGTGCCAAAACCAAAATATATTACAATAAAACTTAAAACTAAATCCAGAATTTTAAAATACACATAAATACAAATTCAAAAGAACATAAACCCAATAAACCACATATAATCACCATGTGTTTGCCTTTTCATTAACTTAGCAGCTGACCATGCAAATAGTACAAACACTCAGATCACAGATACATTGTCAGTTCCTAATAAATGTTCAGTTTTTGAAAGGTTGCTGAAAAAGGCATCCAGGACAAAAAAAGGAGAACTATTTTGACCGCAAGAGCAATACAGATTACAATGTAATAAATAATGGGGTAGGTCTTCCACCTAACTGGAGCCACAATGACAGAGATGGTTCTATTTGTCAATGGCACTATCTTGGCTTTCTACGTAAACTGATTGCACAGATTGAAAATGGAGACCTTAAAAGGCCCTCCTTAACTTGTTAAATACCATGAATATTTAACAAGTGGGAGCCAAGGTGATATATTTGTAAGGCAAATGACTGATATCTAGTTGCTATTGATATCCTCCAATATCAACTTGATGAGAGTTTCCACATTTTCAAATTTAAATCTGATCATTTGTAATTCTGACAGGCCTACAGAATGCAACAAATTCTGAATACACTCTAACAATGAAATTTACCAAAATAAGTTCTTGAATAGTCAAGTCCTAAAATACTGAACATGGATTTTACAAACTGAAGAAAGTAGGAGTATCCCAAATATTATCTGTGCCTGTGTAAACTCCATATACAAGGCTGAAATTGATCTTAAATATTTTGTTTTTCTACTGCAGGTGTAATCCCACCCTCCCCATCAGCATTAAACAAACATCATATCATTTAACCCGGCTAAATATTTACCTAAAAACAAGACTTTTAGAAAGCAGCTGGGACTCCTTCCACACTTTCAAGAATAAACATTTAAGTAATAATGACCTCTGGTTAGACATTTCTTGGTATTAATGGGCTTCTGGAGGAGATGAGCCCCAGTTGGTGACCAGCTGCAGGAATTGTCCAACCTGGAAGCAATTATTGCTATTATAAACCTTTGACATTTATTTAGAAGAAGTATAAAGTAAAAGCCATTTACCTTTTTATGTGCTACAAAACTTGAAATATGTTGCCATGGATACCGGATTCTGTTTACAATACTGATCTTTTCCTAGCAGTTCAAAGCCAGCTGTAACCAATAGGAAAGCAGCACTTCACTCTGAGCATTCCCTTAGGTTTACAATAAAGCAGTAATACCCAACCGGGTGGCTATTATAGTCTAATTATAACATATCTTGCTGGATAGCAGTAGGCCATTCAGTTATGTCTATCACTTAAGTATTATTACATCATAATTCACACCTTGTCTTATCTCAAGTTACATATTAGGGCTTAATTCTGGGAGCTGTGAAACACTTCCCTCTACCATCAAAATCAAAGGGAACTGGCGGCACTTGATAACCACCAGAGTCAGGCTTAAATCTCTAGGAAAATAATTCTGTCCACAAAAAAAAATTCCTAAAAATAAAAAAAGATGACATTAACTTAAGCACAAGGTTAAATTGGAATAAAAGTCAGAAATAGCTAATGATAAGCCTCTGACAATATATTTTTAAGAAAAATAAGTCAGTGGGCCAATTTAAAAACCAAACCAAACCAAACCATGAGCACTTAACTGATACAATACTCTGAAACAGGAAGTATCCCTTACCTCTTACAGGAAGATGGACACGATCTAAAAAATCTTTTCCAGTCTCAAACTCCTGGTCCTAAAAAGTAACTGGTATTTAAGTTTAGCTACAATGGGAATTTTAAAGTTATTTAAATTGCATCTAATGACCCCCAAAAATTCAGGTGCTTTTGTATCACAAATGCAATGTTATGCTTTTCAGATAAATTAAAGTTGCCAGGTTTGAGCAGGGGGGTGGGGAGAGGCAGGGGAGCCTCCATATTTTCATAACTACTTAATGCTATTTACTAGGCTGGAACACAATAGAGAGAACATGAAAATAACATGGATTATATAGGAACTGCATAACTTCAGAGAGACTCAAAGTTTGGCAATGCCAGCAGAAATTTTATTACACAGTAAAGTAACAATACACAAATATACAGTGCAGCTTATTCTAAGATCTCACTAAACCTGAATATCAAGAGGTCATGTCACCTGGAAACAGGAAGAGAGTCCTTGTTTTCTTTAGAAAAGCTCCAACCAAGTGAGATCCTCTCTGTCCGGCTTTTCACAACTAGTTAATTAAGATCAACCTCATTTTAAGATCTACTCAATGCCAGGGAAAAGGAAAGATGATTGATTAGATACTTTTTGTTCCTGGTGAGTATTAAGTTTTGAACACTCAGTAGACAACTGTTCAGATTCCTCTTGTCACTTATTTTAAATGCTCCATCCTAGCTCTCTCAGGCAGACTGACAAACTGTCCTTTTTCTCCCAGGTTCAAATGCAGGTTTCAAATCTCAAAGTTAAGAGAATACAAAAACTCAAGAGTACAGAAAGCAACAGCAAAGCCTGTCACACCTCTATTACATTTGATCCCAGACTTCATTAGCAACTTCTCCTTCATGAATTAGAACTGACTAAAACATCCTTGGAACTCCCAAAAATAGCACGGTAAATGAAGTGCTGTACACCAATAATCTGTGCCCACTCACTACAGCCATTAGTCATGCTTCGGTAGTTGGCAGTTAAAAAGCTTTAGGTGAGCCCCACTGAGGTTAGCATACTGTAAAATGCACTAAAATCACTGTATGGAAAACTTTATTTCTTCAGTACAATAGATACACTTCCTGAAATGCATGACATGTTATTACAGACTCTTCAAGCTCCGTGGTTATGTGTGAGGCCCACAGGGAGGCCAAAGAAGCAGCCTGTAGTTCTACATAACCAGTTTCTAAAAAATCTGTATTGAAATCTAAAGATCCTAATCAACCTTTTGACCCTGGTTTCAAAAAAATGCTGAAGAATAGCCTATATCCATTTATGATTTCAATTAGCAAGCACCGAAGTTACACACTATCTTACAGACCACTGAGAAGTCACCTGGGCAAAAACAATGAGTTAGATAAAAACATCTGTTTTACCAAACAGAGTCTGTCTGTTGGTTGGATGAAGTTGCAAATTTATAATTTTCCCCATAACCCCACAATGCTATTCAGTCTTAACATATTATATATATGGTATATAAGTACCTAATGTAATCAGAACAAGGGCCAAATCACATGGTACTACTCAGCCCGTAGTCATGAAGGTTCCTATTGATTTCAATGGAAAAATGAGTAGTGACAAATAAGTTCTCAGAATGACAAAAGCACCTACAAACAAAACATTATGCCTCTGCCACCGGTTATTTCAACGCAAGTATTGCCAAAACACACTAAACAACAGAGTGACTATTAAAATTACAACTAGCAAAAAGGATGAATAGGAGGTTGTGTAATCTTCCTCCCTATCAGGGGTACAATGTCTACAGAAGAGGGAAATGGATTGAGTGGTGGTAGGTGCAGTTACAGTACAATTCTAGAAAGGAAAACAGAGCACAACCCCAGAACCCCTATGTTTAAAAACAGTATTATATTGAATTACAGTCCACACAGAGCCTGAGTAAAGTTGAACTACCAGTACAGAACATTTTTTGGTCACAAATCATAAGCAAAACAATGCATAGTATAGCTCTAGAATGGCAGCGTAACAGCCAGGTCAGCATAACCCTTTACTAAAGCACATAGTTCACACTCTGAACTATTGGCAGACACACATTTTGTTCTCACGTCCTTCATTTTGTGCAGGGTAAACTGTACTCTCCACTGCTCTCTGGGTTCCTCAAACCTGAACAACAGCAAATAGTTGTTAGTAAGCTTTTCTGCCACTGGCTGGCTGGCGAGAACTGCATCAGCCAGTACTCTGCACAAGTGCCAGCTGGGTCTGGCAATAGGCTGTTCTCCTAAAACGGCTGCACTAGTAAGACTGATTTTTCAAAGGTTTCACGTGCCTCAAGGGTTTTGACTAATAGGATTCTATTGATTGTTACTGTACATAATATATTTTGATTTGAGATCTAGATACATACACACAAACACACAATAGACAAACTGGTTTAGTGGATCAGCATTCACATCGCACTCCCCGTCAGTACCTGGCCTGGGCCAGGGAAGCTAATGATCTAACCAGAGGACCAAATTTGGTGATGAATCCTGGTCATGTGCTACCTGAAGCACATTGTGCATATGTTAAGTAGTTAAAATTAGAAACTAGTTTTAACATCTAAGGTTTGAATCCTCCCCCCTTACACACACACACACACACACACACACACACACACACACACACACACACACACACACACACACACACACATTTTCTGCATCGCCCAGTCCCAACAAGAACCAGAAGCAAAATCATCTTGACTTTTGATAACTCAAAAGTATGCTAGGTGCTGCACAGAAACAAGAAAAATACCTGCAATCTAAATTCAAACATAACACAATAAGTGAGGGTCCTGTACAAAGAGAAGAGGAAGAATAAGAGGAGCAAGATTACTGAAATAGTACATGAATGATTATTCAGACTGCAAGCTCAATTTTGCACATTCAATAAGGTTCATGTAAGCAACTGACCATGTGAACTTTTGGACATTTGCCATCATTGGCACAAGTACAGAGTATGTGAAGTCATAGTATGCATCTTTCTCTTGAAATTGAATGATCAGAGCTATACCGTTAGTTACATTCTCTCTTTTAGAAAGCACTACCCAGTTTGGCCTCAAAATATTTTGACAATCACATTTGCAAAACATTTGCTAAGGATTACATTTCTAACATTTACTTCTGGGACATACTTGATATCAAGCATAACAGTTAAAATAAGATTTTGGAGATAGATGGACAACTCCTGGCTCCTAAACAAAAAGCAAGGCTCCTTTCTACAAGATATTTTTTTCAGATCGCTAGCTCTCATTTTACTTTCACTATTGAATAAACCTATTTTAATTTTAACTGACAAAACTAGGACAATAAATAAGTGAAGACAGGTCTATCAATTGGGAAACCATTGAGTTCAGCTGGCACTCGTATTTTAATTATATTCAATATCTTGCTCCAATATGCAACAAGCATTTTTAGTCATTATTGCTAACATTAATGGTCTGATTCACTATTCCTCTGCTCAGCTCCCATCTGTTACACAAGACCTCAAGAACTTACACCTGCCTAATTACATTTTGGTTTCTCTTTCTCTGTTCTGAAAGGTCTGCCACACAGACAACTATTCCATAGAGAGGCCCAATCCTGCTCCCAAAGAAAGCAAGTGGAATTTATGAGGAGGAGAATTGTGACCGAAGTCAGAGCCAATTGCTCTTCGGTAACACAGACAGACCCAAAACTTGGCCACCTAAGCTTAGCTCACCTGAGACCTGCACTGGCATCTCGTCACGGGCTGAGTTTGGACTGCAGAACTCTTTGATCAACCCTAGCCAAAAGCTTTCAACCAGAACTGTGAAATTCGGTAAAATTGTTATCTTAAAAATTCCCATCTTATACTTTTGCTTGGAATGAAACCACCACTTGAATTACATGGGAACTTAACAGGACTGCACTTAATTCCCTGTGTTAATAAAACATATGGAATGAACCCAGGGAGGACTAAAGACTCAGTTCTTAGGACCTGATCCAAAAATCCACTGACATCAATAGAAGTCTTTACTTGATTTTAATGTGCTTCAGCCCCTGCATCTCTTTTGCAGGATTGCCTACTAGGATAGAGTGCAGTTAGCCAGACAGGCTCTTCAATGCTCCATTCCAAGCAGAAAAGCCTCTCAAGGTGAAGGGTACCCAGCCCTTCCTGCTCTGTCCGCCTTTATAATCAGATCTATCACCTGTTCACTCTTTCCTAACGGCACCCCCTCCATTATTGGAGTTTTCTTCTTTCAGGAATGAAGCACATCACAATCTCTTGAGTTAACAGAAGAGGGATACTGGGGCATTTTCAGGAAGAAATTTGCATGTGTCATCCTGCATCATTCATGTATTGAACACTGACTAGAGAAAGTATTTTAGTTCCATCCCACATTGTATTCATCAAACCCAAGAGTTATGCAGATTTGTGTCATGTATTTTGATATACTATGAGATTCCCCCAATGCCTAGTTGAGACTTGAAGTTTTATGAACACAAATATTTTGGGGGTGAAGGGCTCATGGAACTGTTTATCATTAAGCCCTTTACCTTATGCCAACCCATGTTTATGTTTACCATGCTGAAGGATGATCTAATTAAAAATATTTCTATCCAAAAAGAAGCCTGTACAGAACAGAGTTCCTTTGCCCCTACTTGCAAGTTACTTTAGTACTAGATCGTGCAATTAGCTCATGAAGACAGCCACCTGTGCCCAGGAAGAGCCTCACTTACCTGCCTGTGCAGATCTCATTGCAAAATTCGGGCCCTAGAAGGTGCCATACATTATTTTTTCCGTTAGCAAATCTTTGTTCCTTTTCCCAGAGTCTCTATATTTGTTTTTCTCTGCTCCATGGCTTTCACTCTATGCCTTTTCCTCTTCAGATGGTCTTCCTGTAGTAGAACTTGGATACAACTATATTGAACTGCAATTAAACTTTTAAACCCACCCATATTAAGGGCAGGCAAACTCATTTTGCCTAATTTCAAACCCAAATTCATTCTAATAGCAATATCACTTTAAAATCCATTTTTTAATTCCTAATACAAACTCAAAAATTAAGCAGAAATTTGATTTCACAGCTGGGAGATGTGGGAAGCTTATCAATAAATTAATGATGTACTAATTGTTTAAATTAAAACCAACAGTTTTGAAAATGTTTACCAGCTATAGCTCTTTTTAACCATGGGAAGATGTCAAATTTCAGCCATAATCTTTTTATTCAGTGAAGAGAGTGCAAATACATCAATAGCAATGAACATTTTATTCAGCCCCACAGACTAATAAAAGCATAGCTTCTATGGTATATTAGCTGCAAGACACAAATGCAACATGAGCTGCAGTGCTTAGGTGTTCTGCTTGCACAAGATAGCATAATAAATAAAAGCTAGACTTCATTTTTCCATCCTATGCTTTGTTCTTCTATAACTATTACTACATTGACGGATAACCAAGGAATAAGAGGGCCTTGAATGAGCTCTAGCATCAGTTGTTTTGTGTTGAGGCTACTCTATTTTAGATTGCTAAGTGAGATGTCTGTCCCACACCACATCTAGCCAGCCAGTAATTTTTGGTATCAAACTGACCAGCTAAGAGAGCAATAGTGCTCTTTGATATGATCCTGGCTCTGCCAAGGGGATGCTGTGCATGGTAAATCGACGTCTATGCCAATGAAAAGAAGCGTGCTGTTGGGAGAAACGCCATACAAATGGAACCATCTAATCCCTAAAGATCCAGTTTCTGTCATCCTTATTCACACTGAATAGTGCTTGTGCACATAATCAAATATTCTTATCTCAGTGGGACCCCTCACATAAATGTATTCAGTTTGGGTAAGGACAACAGAAGCAGGGCCCAAGTGAATTCTGTCTGTAAAATGCTGAGCAGCTATGTTCTTGTCTGTGCGGGCTGGCCTGAAATGTGGTACTGGACTGGTACTGGATAAGGCTGCCCCTTATCTCCCTCACTGTTTGCTATTTCCTGTGAATATCTGAACCAGAGAATTTATGCCACCAACTGTGTTAAAATCCGGTATATTGATAAAAAAAAAAAAAAAAAAAAAAAAAAAAAAAAGATGGCTAGCATCACCTCCCTTTTTCCAAGTAACCTGTCCCCTTGTCAAGATATTACAGCACTGTTGTATTTTAATGGAGAATTTTCTGGATTAAAATTTTGTATTTATATTATTTTCATACTGTAGATGTGGCCAAAATAGGACTAACAGGATTTCCATCGTTACTGGAAACTAGGTAAGGGAAGCAGTGTCTTGTAAATTAACAATACTGGGAATTCTTATGCAACAAACTACAGAAAGATTGATGGCCCCTAGATTAAAGCACAAACTACTGATAAGAGTCTTTAATCAGTCTGCCTTATCTAAAAAGATTGTAAAGCAAACTACCATAAATAATAGAAGGCTAGAAATTATAGAAAGTCAACTAATAGCTAAAAAATAGATTTGAAGAGGTTAGACAAAAAGGTTATACCAACAATTTTTAATCATTTCTATATAGCACAATAGGTACGCATAGCCTTTTACCTAGAAATGAAAAGAGCCCTTCCATGAAGGTTTTATAATCTAGGTTATACCAAGATATGAAGCAGAGACAGAAATTACAACAACATCAAGCTAGGGAAAAAAAGGGAGGGCAAAGTAGGTAGCTTTCACAGGATTCAGTGTGTGTGTGTGTGTGTAGTTATATATATTATATATAAAAAAAAACTTTGAGGGTTAGTACAGGAACGTGAGTCATTGTCAAAAGGATTGAAATTTGTATTCTATATTTTAATTAATTACTTGTATAATGGAGAGTATGCTTATAAACTTTGTGGATTACACCAAAATGAGAGGGCTTGCAAGCACTTTGGAGGACAGGATTATAATTCAAACTGACCTTGATAAATTAGAGAATTTGTCTGATATCAACAAGACGAAATTCAATAAAGGCCAGTCCAAAGTTTGCCACTTAGGAAAGAAAAAACAAATGCACAACTACAGAATGGGGAAAACTGGCTAGGCAGTTGTACTACTACAAAGGATCTGGGGTTTATAGTGGAACACAAATTGAACGTGAATTAACAATGTGATACAGTTGTGAAAATATGATAATATGCTGAGACGTTTTAAAAGTAGTCTTGTATGTATAATCGAAGAGATAACTGTCCTGCTCTACTCAGCACTGGTGATGTCTCAGCTGGAGTACTGTGTCCAAGTCTAGGCACCACAATTTAGGAAAGATGTGGATAAAATCCAGAGGAGAGCAACAAAAATGATAAAAGGTTTAGAAAACCTGATTTATGAGGAAAGGTTAAAAGACTGGGCATGTTTAACCTTAAAAAAAAGAAGGCTTGGGGGGGGGGGGGGGGAGAGAACATGATAACAGTCTTCAAATATGTTAAATGCTATCATGAAGAGGATGCTGATCAACTGCTCTTCATGTCCACCAAAGGCAGGACAAGAAGTAATGGGATTAATTTGCAGCAAGGGAGATTTAGGTTAGATATAACTATAAAGGTAGTTAAGATCTGGACCAGCCTTCCAAAGGTTGTGAAATCCCAACCATTGGAAGCTTTTAAGAACAACTTGGACAAACACCTCTCAGGAATGGTCCAGGTTTAGTTCATCTTGCCTCAGCGCAGGGGGCTGGACTCGAAGACCTTTCGAGGTCCCTTCCAGGCCTACATTTTTATGATTCTATGAGAGAAGTGAATTTACAGAAGGAGTTTGAAGGCGATGGTATGAATGTACACAGTAGGCATTCAGAACTCTATGGGAGGGGAGGGGGGGAGCAGCACCAGAAGGATAATCATCTGGCCACTGTCTTATGGGACAGAGAAAAGTCAATTTGTATAGCATCCTGGAGATCGCTGGCAGTATGCAAAGGGTGAGGAAGAAAGGAGAAATGGCTTCTCCTCAGATCAAAATCTGATCACTGATCAAATGCAAAAGTCCTTGCCCCAATTTAAACACAACCCTCCTCCCCATAGACATTGACAAGGGAGCGGTGAAGGTTACATACTCTTCCTGTCTCTACCCGAGTATGCTTACATGGAATGGAAAAGTTATACATACTGTAGTATCACTCCCAAATAAATGAGGTGAGACCATGTTTTCAAAAATCCAACAAAGCTAATGTAACCAGATCCCACACACAACAGTGCATGTTCACCCTGTACCTCTGTCTCCTACAGCAGTGGTTATCAAGCAGGGGCAGACGTCTTCCAGGGGGTGCATCAATTCATCTAGAGATTTGCCTACTTTTACAACTGGCAACAAAAAAAGCACTAGCGAGGTCAATACAAACTAAAATTTCATACAGGCAAAATGAGAATGTAAGCAATATTTCAGTGACAGCGTGCTGTGACACTTTGTATTTTTAGGTCTGATTTTTAAGCAAATAGTTTTTAAGTGAGATGAAACTTGGAATACGCAAGACAAATCAGACTCCTGAAAGAGGTAGAGTACTCTGTAAAAGTTGAGAACCACTGTCCTAGAGATAGCAAAAGGCTCTCTCCAGGCTCTCCAAAAGGGCACTTTGTTTCACTTTCCTTTCCCTCCGCCTCTCTCAAACTACATCTACCAGCAACCCAACTACTGAAGAGAGGAAGTTCATTACCCTACAAATTGAAGCTCTTTCAAAAGATGAAAGTTCACCAGACTGGAGTCTTGGAAGAAAAAGCTGAGTCTTAAGGTTACATGGAAAAATAATGCAGATTAGGAACCCTACAATGAGAATTTGTAACTATAGCTTACATTTGATGCCTAATTAATTGAGGAAAATAATTATTCCTTTTTGGGGGGGGAAGAAGGGGGTGTTAAATTTTACCAGCACAAGCACTTAATATTGCTTTTAGTTTAGTGTGATCAGGGACACTTAATTACTTACTAATAGTTACTCTCATTCTTATAGATAACAAGTATCTGGATTTTTTAAAAACTATTTAAAAACAATTCCAGTCACATGTGTTTCACTCAGTTTTAGTCCTTCTTGAAAGAGTTCCTTGTGATATTAGTTTGTATGTGACAATATATAACATGGATAGAACATTCTATTCTGCTGATTAAAAGCAAATAATTTTTGTATAAAAGTAAATTGGTATACTTCTGCAATATATTTTATAGAATTACTGTTATTTTATTGATGAAAATAAATTGCTTTTAAAATATGGGCAAAAAACCAAGACCAAAATATTTGATTAACAACACTGGAACTTTACACCACAAAAGTAACAACAATGGGGGAAGGACATATCCCAGACTAACAAATGAGAGATAATCAGTAAGGATACAATCCTGTCACAGAAGTCTCATATTTCATGACTTTCCGGGTCCTGTGACTTCTTCTGGGGCAGGCCTGGGGCAGCTGTCAGCCCTGAGCCCACTGCTGAACAGAGCAGCGGCCAGGGTTGGGTCAGCCGCCGTGGGGCTGGAGCAGCAGTGGTCAGCCCCTCCTGCAGGGGCAGCGGCAGGGCGGGGCTGGAGCAGGTGCAAGCCCCAGCAGCACTCTGTTTGTCCCCTCTCTCTCAAGGTATTTTTAGTAAAAGTCTGGGACAGATCGAATTTTTGTTTATTGCCTGCAACCTGTCCATGACTTCTACTAAAAATACCTGTGACAGAATCTTAACCTTAATAATCAAGGTCCACGAGGAACAGAAATTGCTAATGTTTCAATTCTTGGAAGGCCATTTAATTTACGTCTGTAAGAACTCAAAATCAAAAATTAAAAAAATAAAAATTAAAAAAATCTTTTGAATCATCAGAGCTATGGAGTTAATTATTCATTCAGTTTTAAACCCTTGCAGATGTATTCTCTAAATTTAACATAATTTTCCTTGATTTCTCCGATTCAGAATATAGTGGATTGCTTCATTTTTGCACTAGTACTCTGAGTCATTGTCAAGTTGCTTAACAACTCCACTTGGTGATGGGTCTAAGCCTTACTTAACACATTAGATGGTTAAATTATTTTTAAGATTGCCTATGATCTATACTGGAGGTTATAATTCAGAACAACTTTCCAACCCCATTCATCTTTGCTGTAGGAAATTTCTTGTCCAGACTGTTTACTATCCAACATTAGTCACACCACAAGTTGGTTTGTGGTCCTTTGCTGGAATAGATTATTTCCTAATACTGCTGTGATTCTGCATAGAAAAACCTAATGTACATTTAGGAGTACAATGATCCACTACACTATATTTCAGCTATGCAATAACGACATGACCTGTATGTCTGCACATTAGAATTCCAAAAAGTTTGGCATCAATGGTAATTGCACTCCACAAGGAGCCCTGGATAATATTAGTAGGCCTGCTACAGGTCAGGTTTGAGATGCATGGGCAGAAGAATATGGGGAACTTGTACCGTAATATTTGTACATAGAGTCCATCTTTAATCACTGCTATTATTTCTTCAGTTTAATCCAGTACAAAATTTACTCACAAAAAGAGGAAGTAATTAAGTTTCCCCATCAACAGAAAAACTTAGGAGGGAAACAATAGGTCTAACCTAGCATTCTGCTTCTCAATATTTTATCCGGTTGTAAATAACATTGTTAAAACAAGTAGCTAAAGATGATGGATGGGAAATGCATTAAATTTTAAACCATACGTATAAGCCAATATCATAAACTCTCATCTGAAGTCACTCTGGTTATCACACACCCGCAAATGGCAAGACGAACAACACATTGAGAATCCTGCAATATTTTTGTGAAAGTTTTAAAACAATATGGAAAATACTGGGAAATGCTAGTGTTATGTTATAGGGACATCTCTCTTCTGAGTAACAGAGGAGGAGGAAAGCAATTGGAATGTATAGGGTCAAAGAAATCCTAGTATCCTAGGAAGTGTTTTAATGCAGGTTACCATGACTACTAACATTGCAGAAAACATACATTCCTATCTCACCAAGTAGCCTTTCTTGGAAGACATCAGAAGTCTACTCAAGGTTGTACAAATGAATTGCCTTTGACAACATACACACACCTCATTACAACTGTTTTATTCCGGAAGGCCTCCCATTAAACCTTAAAATGGAATACAAAGTAAGTGGCATTAAACCTAAATTGTCCACAAATAGCTATGCTACCTTGAGAAGCACAAAATATCCTTCTTGAAAATGAATTTGGGGGTCATTTTGGAAATACTAAGATGGAGCCAGTGGTATAGTGCATCCGGATAGCTCATTGGATAAACTGCAGACTAGGGTTACAATATAGTGAAATTATTTAATGCAGTTTTAAAAGGTTGATTACGGAGCTAATACCTGTTCATCATCATCCATCCATGACTAAAGCTTTGTTGTGGCTGTTGTTGGGGAAAATGGGGACAGATTAAATACTCTACTTTCCATTAAATCAGAAGGAAGGAAGGAATCTGCACATAATCCAGTGGTGTGCTTACAACAGACATGAACTGAATTAGTATTTCAGAAATCAGTGTTTATTGGCCCTCAGTCTGCAGCCTTCAAACCAAGTTTAGAATTATTTCCCCAAATGGTCTACATCAGCGGAAGTTGAAAGGTTACAGAAGAAAGCAGAATCAGAGACCAATATACCTGGGGATGAACAGCTCAAACAATAGAGGTGATCAATTTAGAGAAAGAGATTAAACTGTGAAGATTAAGAATGACCATTCAGGGTCAGGCTAAAGGGCTATCTAGCTCAATATCCTGTCTTCAGACAGCAGCCAGTGCCAGATGCTTCAGAGGGAATGAATAGAAGAGCAGTTTTGAGTGATCAATCCGGTTTGCAGTCCCAGTTTCAGACAACTGGAGGTTTAAGGACACTCAGAGCATAGGATTACATCCTTGACCATCTGGGCTAATAGTATTCATGGACCAATCCTCCATGAATTTACCTAATCCTTTTTTTAATCCCAGTTATACTTCTGGCCTTGACAACATCCAACGGCAATGAATTCCACAGGTTGACTGCGTGTTGTGTGAAGTAGTACTTCCTTATATTTGTTTTAAACCTGTACTACTAATTTCATTGGGTGACCCCTAAGTCTTCTGTTATGTGAAAAGGTAAATCACACTTTCCTATTCACTTTTTCCATACCATTCATGATTTTCTAGATCTTTATCATATTGCCCCTTAGTCGTCTCTTTTCTAAAATGAATAGTCCCAATCTTTTTAATCTCTCCTCACATAGAAGCTGTTCCATACCCTTAATTTTTATTGCCCTTTTCTGTACCTTTTCCAATTCTAATGCATCTTTTTTTTTTAAGATGGAACAACCAGAACTGCATGCAGTATTCAAGGTCTGAATATACCATGGATTTATGTGATAAATAATAAAACAGAAAATATCATAATGTTATCCCTTTCCTAATGGTTCCTAATATTCTGTTGGCTTTTTTGACTGCCACTGCACATTGAACAAATGTTTTCAGAGAAT
The DNA here is from genome assembly GCF_026122565.2 of Emydura macquarii macquarii. Taxonomy (NCBI): domain Eukaryota; kingdom Metazoa; phylum Chordata; order Testudines; family Chelidae; genus Emydura; species Emydura macquarii. The sequence continues at coordinate 7,382,178 of NW_027132342.1, read as the reverse complement.
TATCCAGGATGACTCCAAGATCTTTTTCTTGAGTGGTAACAGCTAATTTAGATCATATTATTTTGTTTTTATAGTTGGGATTATTCTTCCAATGTGCATTACTTTTCACTTATCAATACTGAATTTCATCTAACATTTTGTTGGCCAATCACCCAGTTTAGTGAGATCGCTTTGTAACTCTTCACCATCAGCTTTGGACTGAACTATCTTGAACAATTTTGTATTGTCTGCAATCTTTGATGCCTCACTGTTTATCTCCTTTTCCAGAACACTTCTGAATATGTTGAACCGTACTGGTCCCAGTACAGATCGTTGGGGGATCCTGCCATTTACTTCTCTCTTCTGTGAAAACTGACCATTTATTCCTATCTTTTCTTTCCTATGTTTTAACCAGTTTCTAATCCACAAGACAACCTTCCCTCTTATCCTATGACTGCTTAGTTAGCTTAAGAGCCTTTTGTGAGGGACCTTGTCAAAGGCTTTCTGAAAGTTCAAGTACATTGTAGCAACTGGATCATTCTTGTGCACATGCTTGTTGACACCTTCAAAGAACTCTAAGAGATTGGTGAGGTGTGATTTTCCTTTACAAAAGCCATGTTGACTCTTCCCCAACATCTTGTCTGTCTATGTCTCTGATAATTCTGTTCTTTTCTATAGTTTCAACCAGTTTGCCTGGTACTGGTATTAGGTTTACTGGCCTGTAATTGCCAGGATTGCCTCTGCAGCCTTTAAAAATAAATAATTTTTTAAAAAAATCAGCATCATATTAGCTATCCTCCAGTCATTTAGTACAGAGGCTGATTTAAATTATAGGTTACATATCCCAGTCAGCAGTTCTGCAATTTTATATTTGAGCTCCTTCATAACTCTTGGGTGAATATCATTTGATCCTGGTGATGTATTACTGTTTAATTTATCACTTTGATCCAAAACCTCCTCAACAGACATCTCAATCTGGGACAGTTTTTCATATGTATCACCTAAAAAGGATGGCTCAGGTATGGGAATCTCCCTCACATGTTTTGCAGAGAAGACCAATGTAAAGATTTCTTTTAACTTCTCCACAATGGCCTTGTCTTCCTTGAGTGCTCTTTTTGCACCTCAATTGTCAAGTGGCCCCACTGATTGCTTGGCAGGTTTCCTACTTCTGATGTACTTTAAAACAAAAAAACAAAAAGAAAAACAAAACCCTTTTGCTGTTAGATTTTGTGTCTTTTGCTAGTTGCTCTTCAATTTTTTTTTGGCCTGCCTAATTATACTTTTACAATTGACTTGCCAGAGTTTATGCTCTTCTCTGTTTTCCTCAGTAGGATTTTTCTTTCAGTCCTTAAAGACTGTCTTTTTGCCTCTCATTGCCTCTTTTACTCAGTTGTTTAGCCATGGTGGCATTTTTCTGTCCTTTTTAAAAAGAAATGTTGGTAATACATTTAATTTGAGCCACTCTTATGGTGTTTTAAAATAGTTTCCATGCAGCTTGCAGGCATTTCACTATTCTGACTGTTCCTTTTAATTTCCATTTAATTAGCTTCCACATTTTTGTGTAGTTCCCTTTTTTGAAGTTAAATGCTACTGTGGGAGTGTCTTTGGTATTTCCTTCCTACAAGGATGTTAAATTTAATTACATTAGGCTCACTATTTCTGAGCAGTTCAGCTATATTCACCTCTTGGACCAGATCCCATGCGCCACTTAGGACAAAAATCAAGAATTCCCTCCCCTCTTGTGGGTTCTAGGACCAGCAAGAATTCCTGATTTTATATCTGCTCTCAAGTGTAGCAAAATATGAGAAGACATTGGTACAATATACAAAAAAGCCAAGAGAAATCAAATATAAATCCTAAAATATTAAAAATAAAGATGAATCAACAAATATGTAAGTCCCACTAATACAGGGAAACAGTATCTTTATAGCCCCAAACATGTTAATAATAAATATATCAATGTTCAAGAGGACAAACTGGCTGGAGAGGTATTTCTTCACTGTCAGCTCCATGATTACATAAGTATTATAAAAAGCCCTATATTTGTCAGTTCTTGTGTAATGCTGGTTCCTGGCATGCACATTGCTGGCAATGGTTCTTTGCCAGGAAAATATATACACCCAGTACTGAAGAGTTTAGGGTTAAATATTTTCATAAGTACGTTTTGGAAGGTACCATAGATTCTAGTGAGCTATATCACTTTCCACTATAAGGATTAGAGAGTGAAGTGTTACTTAATTTGCAACACAACTCCTCAAGGCTGCTAAAAGAAGTAGGACACAGTCTAAGTCAGACAATTATTGGTACAGAAATCAGAGCTAGCTGAGAAATATGTAGATGAATAACTTACCCCCAAGAGCAGGTCATAGAGCCAACTACTTATTAGCAATCAAGAAATGTAGCAGTGACACCAGAAACCTCATACAATTACAAATGTACATTCATAGTTTTCATATCCATTCATTATGTGGTGAAATTGAAAGTAAAATGTCATATCAGACTTTCCGCTCAATGATGTTTCTGCAAAGATATATTACTTTGCTAGGTCTAAATCTAGCAGATAAACTATGATATCACTGTACAGTTATTTTCAAACTCCATGTTGAATCCCATGTTTTCAGGCAGTCAGGCGCAACTCCTCCAATCACAATATAAGTTAATTTTATCCTAATTATTTCCTTTTGAGTGGATGTATTTAGTGTTCATTGACATGAAGGACCAATAACGAGGCCCGGAGATATTTTGGGCTGACATTGTCTAAGCATCTCTGCACAGTTCTATCCATGTCTCTCAATTCTAATGTGCAACATACATATTGCAAATAGAATTCTTGACTGGAGATGCCAGTTGTGCAAAACTGCATGTTCATTCTGCAATATGGTAAAAATGCATATTAGTGATTAGAATAATGACAAATTAATTTTCACTTTTGTGAAAAATTAAGGTTTTGCACTAGGTCATGAGAAGTGAACAGAAAAATGCATTCTCGCTGCACCATACAAGACTAGCATGACAGTAGTCACAGACAACAATGTCTTGGCCCTTTAAAAGCATCCTGTCATGAAAGAAAGACATTTCAAGCATCGTATGAGCTCTTTTCAGGAGCTCAATAATTATTCAACTGAATCATCTGCAAGGCAGGAAAATTTCACGAAACAGGTGGAACGTTAAAAGGGCCAGGACTGTATTGCCTCTAGAAGTGGGACTTCCAGGAATGACTGAAGTGGAAAAATAGAAGTGCCATAGCAGTTAGGAGTGATTACAAGTATGCCAATTACTTTGGCACAGTACTTGCAGGTACCCAAAATGTACTGCGTATGCACACAGTGACTAATCTGCTTTTTTTTTAGAAGCTTACTTTCCGCTACATTTCACACTTAATGACTGCTGGAATGAGAACAAATACCAATAATTGCCAGATAATTAATATGTAAATATATTTTAAACCTACAGCGCAATTTTTTCATAATAAAAACCATAAATTTCATGACTACAATTAATCTTTACAAGCAGTAACAGACTTATTCACTTACATTTTTTTCTGCTCTTTCTGCCCCAACCCCACTTTCAAAATCCTATAAAAAATGCACCTGCCAAAACGCCATAGTTTTGCTACCATCTCATGTTAAAATTTGCATTTTTATGCCTGAGTACTTTATAGTTCTAATAAGTTTGTGCATATGACCATGTAAGTCCTTCGCGTTCTAGAAATGACCTCGAGTCTCCTTCCCCAGCTGGTGGGGGCGGACAGCACCACCAAAGGGACGCTCCATATTCTGAAGGCAGCCAAGCTTGACCGTATTTGGAGCCCTTTCCAAAGGCTGCAGAAATGTGCTGCATTGAAGCTAACCCAGTAGGCAAAATGAAACTTGGATTAAAGTAAGAAAAAAAACCAAGTCCCACAGTATGAAATGAATGAGAACGCCGTGCCTCACTGAAGGGATGCATGGAAAAGGAAGAGAACAATTTCAGATACCTAGAGTTCACTGATACAAAGTGCAAACAATCAGTAGAATAAGTAATTTGGACCCCAAGACAGCAAAGAGAAATATAAAGCCCAGCTAAACATCTGTGTTCATGTGGAGCCCCAATGGACTTCACCAGTGCTCCATGTGGGCACCACGATCCATCTCAGCATGATTCTCTTTGAAGGCTTAGAGCCTTCAAAGAGAATCATTAAATATTTTCCACTGCCCCCTATACTTTCCATTCAACCTACCAGACTGCAAATTTCAAAAGGTAAGATGCACTTCCTGTGAATAATCTGATATTTGCGTAATATTAAAGCTTAATCACAAATGTCATTTTCTTGCCTAAATTTTGGCAGACACCTTCTTGCTAAGATACCCATAAGATGCACTGTCCTAGAATTATCCTAATTTCATGTTTTCAAAAGCAAGATGGCACCTTCCTGTAGGCTAGCAAAAAAAGTGCCAATAGCAATTACATTTTCAAATAAACGCTATTGCTTATTTAAGTGGCTTCTCACCTTTCAAATGATCATACCATTGAGCCAATAAAACTAAGGGGAGCACCCTGAAATCTGGTTTGTGTTTATAAATTGCTACAATTATTTGTATTCCAGTAGCACTCACATTGTGGCCTCACCTACACAAGACAGTGCTGATCCTGAAGAATTAAAAATTTAATGCCTCAGTCCTGCAATGAGTTCCATGTAGGGAGATCATTGTGCCTGCATTGGTTTCAATTGGGTTCTGCATGGATAGTGCCTATTGCAATATCAAGGACTAAGGATATAAATGAAGATGTCTAGTGAGAACTCCCTTTTACCACACCACCATCCCACCCAAAGAATGAAGTAAGTTGATGTACTTGCTGTAGGTATATAGATCATCACTGTCTGTACAGTGATTATCACTGAAACCTTTATCATTTTAATTTTTGCATAAACTTTACTGTCGTAGTCCCTAATTATTTTATATATTATACCTCCCCCCCGCAAGCCTGACCCCCAATATGTAACGGTTAATTACTTTCAAATAGTAACTATAATGATTTTCATGGTCACAAATGCATATCAAAGTGACAGCAGAGGTCACAAATAAGCACTTGAAGGTAACTGGAAAACATGAGCGCGGTGGCAACTGGTCATGCAACAATCCTGAGCCACAAGAAGAGATTAGAATATCTACCTTACTTACAGAACTAACAGTCACTCATCCATAAACGAGAGCCTGCCAAGTTTCTCCAGTCAACTCTTGCTTTGTACAGTAGATAGTTTTATTATTAACAGAATATAAAAACATTCTCTGTGGCTATCCCAGAGATCATATCCACCTTTCCATTGTAAGAGCCATCTAAAATGATCATTTCCTATGCTGTTCCTTCTGGAAGATAAATTTTTACCACCTGCTTTTGCCGTTATCCATTTGATGTTGGTAAAGCCATTTCTGTCACTGTATACTAGAATGCAGTGTTGTAGCTGCGCCGGTCCCAGGTTATTAGAAAGACAAGGTGGGTGAGATAATATCTTTTATTGTACCAATTTCTGTTGGTGAGAGAGCCAAGGTCTTGAGCTTACACAGAGTTCTACTTCAGTACTAGTGCATTTTACATCAGTACTTAGTGGTATCAAATTTGTGTGGTCAAGGAAGGCAATCAGAATTCAGACAGGTATCAAAGAGTCATATGGTTAAACTGAACCAAAGGATTTAAGAAAAAGACAACAGGAGTAGAGAGAGTAATCTGTACGCATCATGCACAGTTTAACATAAGGATCAAATAAACTTACCAGAAAAATACAAATAGGTGATTACCTTGCAAAAATGCTGAATATTTATATATCAGATTTGCACTCCATGAAGGGACACACACACACACACACACACATCAATGAACGCATTCCAGGTACTCTTTCAGCCCTCCACTAAAACATGTAGCACTACTGTACCAACATTATTAGCCTATGATGCTGAAAACCTATCAGTACAATGTAGAAAACAACACTTCAGACTCTCTCCAGGCAGGCAGAGAGACTAAAGTTTAATTTCCATGGAAATGGACTTTGGATCTTTAAAAACAAAGATTTCAAAGCTTAAAACAAAACCCTACATTCCTTGAATTTTCTGACCCCACATCCATTTTCCTGGGCAACAGGAGTAAAATCAAATGACAAGTAGCCGCTATATTAATGAGAGTTCTGACCCACCAATTCATTACTTGTTACCATTTCCCATTTTCACTCAGAGGTAGATACCCTGTCACAAATCATAAAGCAATAGGGCTGCCATTGTCTGTTTGATGCTAGCCAGCCAGTGATATTCTAGAAACACTACTGTGTTTTAATTGGCAGATTCTGGAGCACTGATAGGGCAATAGTTACACGGTGTTATAAGCAGATAGTGTAATATAAATGGAATGCTAAGTCTGAATAGTGCTAAACTGAAAGTCAGCTTGCTACTAGTCCCACTAGACATAAAGGCACTAAAACATATTATAACCCAATTGTTTTTATTGCTAAGGTATCCCACTAATAGCCAGAGTAGCATAGTAACAGCAGAACTCTGGTTTTTAATCATAAGAATCTTTCATGGATATATCCTTAAGCAAAAGCTGAAAATGCTTATCCTGTTTTCACCAATATGATGTTTCTATTTCTGTGGAAACAGGAGCCCAAAGCTGCAAGTTTAAGAACTCTGGCTTGACAATTTCATCTGCAGGTTGCTTATTGACAACTGAAATGCCACTTTGCAAACAGTATGTATGGCTTTTCATGTATCATGTGCTGGATAACAACAAGATTCCATGGTTCTAAAGCTAAACTGACTCTTTATTAATAGAACTATTTAAAGAGGTACTGCAACTATAGCTAGCACTCCTGCTATCTGCAGACAGACAGATAGACAGACTTACTTTCCGATACGCTGTACAAACTCTTCCCATGCAGGCTGCAACAGCTCCCGAAGTCTATAATACTAGTTGTTAAGGGACTGTGGGAGGGTGGGTAGGAAGATTGAGATGGCACCTTCAAAACAACTACCTAAAGAAGAGTCAGGAAAATATTGTAGACAGGTTTGAAAGTAGCTACATTCATCACTGAAACACAGCCTTGGAACCTGCTAGAAAAATAAGCAGAATTAAACAAAAATTTAAACAAATTTTAAAAGGAGTGTTTCTTAAAGAAATCATAAGGTAATAAACAAACCATTTAAAAATGTTAGTTTAAACATTTTATAAAAAAACTTCCACATCGAAAGTTGCTTCGTTTCAAGCAAATAAAGTAGACTTCCCACTGATCTTCGCCTCTGACAAGGTCTGAAACCCAGGGGCTAATCCAACCAGCAGGTTATTCAAGTGTAATGGGACTCAAATTATCCAGCCAATTTTACTCTATTGCAACCCTTCCTGTACAATTTTAATGGATAGAGTTTTCACACATCACTCTGACACCTTTCATAAGTATCTGTTCCACATTTATATATATTTACAAGTACTAATGAACAGATCATAAAATGTTTGCAATATAAAATTTAAAACACTTAATATATAGCCCACACTTTTCCAGGTATGTTTTTTTTACCTCTATCTGCACTTCTCAAACAGTTGAAAGCATTTGCCTTCAGCTTCACCACTATTTAAAATTATCATCATCACACATGCAGACATTTGGTTTGATTACTCCATTAAATATATTATTGTTTGACTTCTATTCTACAAATGCAAAAAACACAGTACATAAGTTTTGTTTAAGAACACAAAATATTCTGTGTATTTTTAGTATGTGGCATAACCAAATTTGCATTAGAGCCCTAAAATAGGCTTGATACTGAAAGGTGCGGAGCATCTACAACTCCCACTGATGTCTGCAGGAACCGCAAGTACTCCGCACTTCTCAGGATTAGGCCCGCTGCTAGCATAGAACATGACAGGACCATCCATCTTTTTGCGCCAACTTAGCATAACAGAACATTGCTTTGGTTGCCCAGGGTATTACCTGGCATGCAGAAAAAGTGCTTTAACATCTGTTTTGCTGTGCAAGGGAAATAAAGATCTTTAAGGGCTAGTCTACACTAGAATCATTACATCGGCGCAGCTGTACCAATGTAGCTGCACCGTGGTAGCACTGCTAGGGCAGATGTTCTTGACCAAGGGGAGAGAACTCTCCCGTTGGCATAATTACTCCACCTCCCCAAGTGGCGGTAGTTATGTCGGCAGGAGAGCTTCTCCCACCAACATAGTGCTGTCCACACCAGCGCTTAGGTCGGTGTAACTTACATCGCTCAGAGCGGTGGCTTATTCACACCCATGAGCGACATAAATTAACACAGATGTAAGTGTTAGTGTGTACAAGCCATAAGTTATTGGGCTCAATGCAGGGATAAGTCAGTAAAATTGTATATTCTATTCCATGTTATGCAGCAGATCAGACTATATGACTATACTGGTCTGTTAGAGAAAAATCTACCATTACCAATAGTAGTTATTTTACATGCAATACATTTGCCTGTGAATCCAAGGCTGTCTCTTCCAACAGTTTGCATTTTGTTTATTTCTATGCTCCATTTCACTGACAACTTGAATTGGTTACTCAGAAGAAAACAAAAACCAAAAAACAGTGTGGCAAGTTGAAGAGAACCTTTAGGTACCAACTTAACTCAAAAGTAATTTTGTGTCAACAAGTATTCCCCCAATTTATTGTTTTATTTATTTATTTTTAAATCCCTGGACCACATGAGCAAGTCTAGACAAGCAAAGGATTTTGACTAAGCTTTTCTCCTCCCCCACACCCAACCCCTAAAGATAAGCTTTATGTAAGCAGGTTATTGTTACTAGGCATAGGCTACAAGAGCAGTGAAAATGTGAAGGACTGTCATCAAATAAATTTGCATTTACATATAGCACTGAATTTTGATTTAATATTCAATTAAAAACAAACAAACAAACAAACAAACAAACAGAAACCTACCCCAGCAGCTTTTCTGACCACAGCAGACTGTTCTAGCTACCCTGTTTTAGTGGATTAGATTTAGTTACCCAGCTTTAATACCCTGTTTTTCAAATTAACCATCTGTTCTGTAGCATTTAGACAGACAGACCCAGAACAAGAAGAATGCCAACATACAGTTGTTTTACACCTGTGGGCAAAGGCACCAGCTTTCCAGAACATGTAACCTTCCCAGTGAGGAAATAGAAAATCAAAAATGTAACTTATCTTCTCTCTATGGTCTGATTTTATCTGATTAGCACAAAGAATCCTGAAGAGAATGGTCAACATATTTATTGTATCTTTTAAATGAAGTAGCATGATGAGAGAATATCTATTTAAAATAAATCTACAAAGCATAGGAAGATGGATATGTCTGAAGCTTTTCTTTTTCTAAATAAGATCCCAACAGAACAGCTATAGATCAGACAGGTATCTTAATCTAGCTTGTTTTAAGAAGATTGCTCAAAAAATGCAAGCTATACAACTGATATACAGCAATTGTCACAAAGGGTCGTAAAATTCTTAAGTGAAAATGTACACTGAGAAAGAAAGAAAGTTCCATAGGCAACATGATATATTAGATGCTTCATAATATATGTAACTTGAACGACATGGGCTTCTCTTTACACGTCTGTGAATGGGATAGAATGGCAAGGATGCTCAGTTGTTTAAAGCTACTTTAAAAAAAGATAGTGTTTATAAGCGGCATTTAACTAACAAAACCTATTAATGGATATTTTTAATCAAGTAGTCTATTTCAGAGAAGTGTGCCATTATATTAATAAGTACATTTGTCTTGCAGCAGTCTGTCAACAATAGTGCTTGTTTAGAAATGAAAGACCAAACCATAAACTGCTGCAGATGGCTTAAATGTAACCCATAGGTACATGTAACTAGATCACCGGTGTTCTGAGATCCTCTAGTTCTCCTTCCCAACTTCAAGAGTTGTACTTAGTATCCAGCTTCATCTGTACTGGTTTCCTACACATTGCCTCCGCTTTGCTTAGTGCTCGTGCTTGGACAGTAATTGGGACCCTCCAAACCCTGGTGTCACATCAGCTGATCTACTTCCACTCCACCCCTCCGTAACAAGCAACCCCAACTGACTCTCTCCAACTTCCAAGACCTTACTGCAAATATTTATAAGCCACCTCCCATTACTTCATCTGTGGATCCTGACTGTATTTCAAGATATCATTAGGTACCCCCACCCCAATCAATTTTGCTCATCCCTGAGCTCAAAGAAGGAAATACAAGGTCTATATCTTCTTATAAAAGTAAAATCACAGAACTTATAGCACTTACTCTGCCATTCCAAACCGTCCTTTCCATTACCTCCTCCATCCAGCAGGACAGACGCACAAGTGTCTCAAAAAATCAAGTGAAATAATACGCAAATTTAAGCTAACCTGCATATTTTTTCAGCACCATATACATTAAAAAAATCTGTTTGCATTGCATTGATCTTTTGATGGCGTCTTTTGATTGCAGTCATTTTTCCATTACATTGTGTTCTTAGAGCAGGACTTCCAAAGTGTTCTCCGCTGGGACTTCAACAGTCAGACCAACGTTGAGTGCTTTTGAAAATCCCTCCATTAAGTTTCCAGTGCTAGTCCCTTTTCTTGGATTTAAAATGAGCTTTTAGTGAAATAAACCAGTCAATTTCTCCACTTATGCTAGAAGTTAATTGAAACAGTTGCATCACACTTAGAAAGAGATTAGAACTTTGCTGGAAGAAAGTGGCTCTCTGTGACCCCACCAATAGCTAGCAGCACCTGTAAAGGAAGGTGAAGTATGAACCTCAGTATTACCAAAAATTTTGAATATCAGTAGAGGGTGCCAGAGTATTTCTTCATCTTCCTCATGCCATTTTCCCCTTGGAGGCTAGCATTTTAGGCTCTATAAAATATGCTTTTATCTTCTGCCTTCTAACCCAGAAATGCAGAGCCAATGCACATGCAGGCACCTCCCACTGGATGCTCACCACTTTTGAAGATCAGACTACTTATTTACATGCTTGTACGGGGCTTCATTGGAAGTCGGCAGCTCACAGCTAAACAGTTGTCTTGGGATTGCCATGCCGGACAGTCGGAGCACTTGGTGAGTTACAGGATGTCATCCTCCAGTCCTCCCCATGGAGAAGAAGGGAAGATTAGGGGGACCTAACCCCATCATCAGGTCCCACCCCGGGTCCTCAAGAAGGAAAAAGGTAGGGAGAATCTCAGACCCCTCGTAGCTGATGCACCAGACCAGCCTCCCCGGGTCACTTCCTACCTTCCCTGTTCTCTCTCCATTTTGGGCCATGGTCCCAGCCTTCTGCTTCCCTCTCAGTGGAAAGATGCTCATATAGTCCCAGCAGTTCAGATAATCAGCTGGGGCTTCACAGCTCACTTTCACTGTCCCATTGTTCCCCGTGTCAGGGAGAACGGGCTGGGGGGAAGGGCCCTAGCCACCTGGTCGAGTCTTACCCACAATCCAGACACTTTTCCTGTAGATGGCAGTGTCCCAGAAGCTACAGACTGACTGCCTTCCTGCAGACAGACAGAGTCTCTCCCCTTCATTCACCCACCCCCACTCAATTGTCAGAGTTCCCTTTGAAGCAGCTGCTCCATGTGGAGAATGCTCTGCAATTGAGGGGCAGGGCCTTCTTGGCCCATTATTGCTCCACCACTCCTTTCGTCTTAGCGTAGGGTCTGTAAACCCACCAGAGTGCCTAACTATATCTTTGGATCCTAACTCAAGGCTCCTATTTTTAAAAGTCTTGGCCCAAGTCTTGATTCCACACTTCCATAATTTTCTGCTAACTTACATCTTCTATAAACAAATGTGGAAGGAAAGCTCTTTTAGTTTGATTTGCTTGCTCTAGTGTCACTTTGCGCTAACATCATTCTCAAATCACTATTGGCCTGCATATACAAAGGATGAAGAGAGTGAATTTCCGTCTGAAAGATTCAGCAATGCACAAGGGTCACATTAAAATGAACTTTCTCTCTCAAAGTTGTGTCATTACTTTTATTGACAAATTCTATCCCAGCACAGTTTCATTAAAAATTAATTTCACAACTGAGTTCTAATAGCATAAAACAAATCACAGGGCATCAATCAAATATTGTCATAATTTTGTTTAAAATATCTGTTCTACTACTACTTTGTAGTCAGTGGCTAGAAAAGGCCAAAATTTGTTGGCTAAGGAGTGGGACATGTCCATAACTGCAAAAGATACCATGGGTAAAAACAGGTTTGGCTGTCACACGAGATTGTGAAACAGTCTGTAACCTGCACAATGAATAATAGAGTGGGTGTTGCTTTTTACAAAGAAACTACTGTCTGAATAAGCAGACTTGAAATTCTGGATCCACTATTAGAGATTGTCTTTTCATCTGCAGTCGAGGTCAAGTATGCAGCACACTTGCATATGAGATTGGTCTTGTTGCTTCTGCCCTATGAAAGTGTCTTGGGTCTTTATTATGGCATTAATTAGGTGCATGTGTGCATGCATGAAGTACTGGGGTACTGCTCTTCATTGTTCCTTTTTTATTAAATATATATAATGCCAACATACGCAGCCAATATTAGTAATTAATATGTATATTAAGCAGAACAAGGACAAGTAGGGAAAAAAAAGTCCACCTAAATCATTTATAGGGAGCTTCAATATATGATAATTTATAACAAACTCTCCTAAAAACCACAATCTTTTGTCTGATGCTGCATAGAAGCAAAGTATCACCCACTATGAAGAATTTCATTTCCTGGAATATCTGAGAATTATCTAAAAATATGGGGCGGAAGGGTTCCCGTGCATGAAACTTTTTAATAAACATACACTATAGTGCCCATGGGAGGGGCTGAGTGGAGGGCTTCTCAGGCTGTCAAGTTATCCACAGAACAGGAACACCCTAGGCAGTGGAAGTGTAGACAGTGTAATGTAGGGAGGCTGATGTGCCTCAACCTTAACTTGGAAAGATCATTTGTAAGAGTGAGTATAATTTACTCTAAATATCTATTAAATTCTTGGCCCCCTTTATGAGACTGCCAGTCAGGGGATCCAATTACAGCCAATTGCGATAATAGCAGTTTTGTAATGTGCACACTTCTCTTCTAGGAAATGGGCCTGAAACCTTTAAGAACTCAAACAGGACACCAAATATACATTTCAGACATAATGGACTCTGGGCTAGATCTGAGCCAGCAACCTAAACACAAAAGCTTACACACCCTGTGCTACCATGCAGTCCCCACTATTTCCTTTTTTTGGGGGTAGGGTAAATAATCCTTAACCAGTGGAGAGGCAAAGTATAATACAGTTCAATGTTTTGTATTATTTTCCAACACATTCTGAAATGTCAATTCAATAAACCAGGCACTAATGTATGGTTTGTTTGTTTTTTAAAGTTTTGCACCGCATATTCTTAGTAAATACACTAAATGCATTTTCATCATCATAAAAGCCTAATCCTAAATGCAAATACTTCTTCATAAATAACTTATCAAGGGGTCAATGGCAGGTCTATCAAAGAACAATGAAGGAAGAGCATAATTCTGGATTGAAAGGAAAGCATCAGCTGACCTGTCATGAATGACAAACCAAACATCAGTGTCTTCAATTCAGCAAAATCAACCAACTCTGATTTCATTCCCTACAAATCATGTGGGTGCCAAAATCTATATTACAATGGATTATCAGCCTGCTTTATAAACTGTCACCACTTTCACTAGTTTACAGTAGACTCCAGCTACAAAATACAAGCACAAACAAAATTAGTGCACTTAAGAAAGTAGCACATATATGTTGCACCCGATGTAATAAAAAGGATTAGCTTCCTTAGTCTGCACTGCTCATTGGTCTGCAGAAGATACCATATAAACAGAGCTATTCAAACAGCTGTTTACTTCCTCCCCTTTCAATTATATGGATGTGTACAGCTGCTTCAGGTACTTTAAAACCTCAACCTTTATTTGTTATCTTAGACTGTCTTACAGAAGGTGTATGTTTGTTCATAAATCATATGCCAACAAAACACTGCTAATTATTGGAGTTATATATAACCCAACACTTAAAGCTATTCTTTGACCATGTACCTGCTAATGCTGTGCAGGAAGCTGACTTAACATAAAGCTCTTTTTTGTTTTTAAATGAAAAACAAGACTTAGTTAACTTAAGAATTAAGGATGCTCAAGTATTTTTTCCCCACAAAATACCAAAATTTAACCAAAGAATCATAAGGTAAGGCAACATTTACACCCTATACAATGCCAATCACCAGGCATTAGTCTACTGCCATCAAGACAGTCACACACTAACACAGTCACTTTAAATTTAATGTTGCCACCCCCAACGCACACAGGAAGTAAAGGTCACATTGGACAGGGCAGAGCTGGGAAGGGTATTAGAGTCGGGGGCAGCAAACACCAAGGCTTCTGCAGGTGAATCAAGAGAAGCGATTCCGATCTGCACACCTTAGGAGTTGCCCAGCGGAGAAATTCTATTGCAGCTCTTAGGAAAGCTGTAGGTGCACAACTCCCTTCCTGTGGGCTTCCCAAGATCCAGGAGACAGATTCTGGATGTAAGAGCTTAGATTATTTATGCATTCGCCCGTGAAGAATTGAATCACTTCACTGGCTAAGCTGTAATACAGTCCTTTTGAAGAAGAGTGCACTGTCTGCTTTTCCTGAAAGATACAACATACAATCCATTCTCTCTGTTGAAATAATCGCTACAAAATCAGTTATGCCACCATATCCCCATTAAAATGTTTTCCTACAAGCTAGAGGGAAAAAATGGTTATGGGACAAGTATCAGAATAATAATTAGCAGAGCTCTTAAAAATAAAAATTTGCACATCAGTAAAATTCAAAAATAGTCCACGTCTTGAATTTGGGATAACTTGCAACTGACATGAAAAATTCTGTCATCTGAGGTTTCAGCCCTCAAAACTTTTGAAACAAACATATGTGTCACACAACCTATTAGTCATCAAATGCATTTTTCAAATACATTAATTTCACTTGCCATGAAATCCATGTGTCACACTGTGTCTGAGAACACCATCCCAGAAACTCCATATTCACCAATGTCATGTAATTATGTTCTGGACAAGATATGCCTTGTGTGGTATTATTTTAAAAGTCTTGATCTGCTGAACATTAATATCTTGTCGGATTGTATGTGAAGTTGTGAAACATAGCATATTCTGCGATTAGAACCTGTTGCAAGGTGGAAAACTCCCACATACAGCCTTTCAGGCACAACAATGGAGTGGCCAGACAGCATTAATGGCTCTCTCTCACCCATTCAAGAATAGATTCCACTAACAGGAATTGTTTACAATGAAGGCTTCACTGTAGGAAGCACGTTCTCAAGGGGGCTTGACTGACCAATGAGGATGAGCTCACAGATCACAAGCCCAATTGTTCTAGCAAGCTGAAGCAGACTATAAAAGGGGGAGCGTGACATCACTTAGCTTCTCTCTCCCTCCAACTCCACACCTGAAGGAACATCTAGAAGACAAAGAATTTTGGATTGGGGAGAGGTGAGTCACAGGCAGGGAAGGTTGCCCAGCCTTCATTTAAGAAACTGCTTGTATACCAGCTAACAAGGGTGAGACATTGCTCATACAAATCTTGTTACTCTGTAGAATTTAAGACTGCGATTTTATGTTTATTTCTTTTGGTAACTACTTTTAATCTCTTTACACTTGCCACTTACAATCACTTAAAATCTATTTTTCCAGCAGTTAATAAACTTGTTTAATGTTTTATCTTAACCAGTGTGTTTTTGAGTGAAGTGTTTAGACAAACTCTGCTCATTAACAACAGCTGGTAAAACATACTTTCCACTCTGAGGGAAGGGCACACTGGATAATAATCTTCACTGGTCAGGCTTTTTGACCAGGGCAAGATGGTATAGTCTTGGGGTCCTGGATGGGAAGCCAGCTGGAGTTCCTTTATTGTTGGTTCCTGAGTGGCTGGAAAACATTCACTGAACTAAGTTGGGTGTCTGGCAACACCTGCTGTCGGGTTGGGTGATAACAGGGTCTGGAGAGGCTGCCTGTGCGTCACCAGCGAGTAACTTGTTTCTTGCAAGATGCCTGGGTCCTACAGCCACTTATTTTGGGCTGGTCGCGTCTGCTTCCACTTGTTTTCGGGCTGGTTGCTTCCGTGCAATTCCAGCTTCCGGCACAGCACACCGGAAGCAGAAATGCAAAAATCTACCATTTTTGTTCCGGAAGCCAGAACTGCAAAATCCACCCTCTTTGTTCCGATCACCGAATTGGACTTATTTGGTCACGTTTCTGGTTTTTTTGGGGGCATCCTTTCTGCTTGTTTGTTTCCACGGGACGTGGCAACTTATCAGCCAAAGTCTGCTGGAGAGCTCAATGCTAAATAGTTAATGAGAATACCCAGTGGTTCCACAGCTCCCAGGCTGTAGCCCAGGGGTTCTGCATGCCATCACACAAATAAAATGGATTTTTCTTCTCAAACCATGAATATAGAAATAATGCTGCACTTGCAAATACTTATGAACGTGGTTAACCTTGACTTCAGTGGAACTACTCACATGAATAACATTAAACATCTAAATAAAGGTAGGAAGGACTGGGCCACTATCAGAAAACAGGATACTGAGCAAGATGGACCACTGGGGTCTGCAGTATGGCCGTTCTTATGTCATAATCTGTTATCTTTAGGTTTCAGAGTGAACCATGCCATTGAAAGGAATCAGACAGTTCATCTCTCTCAAAGTAATTGTTTTTAGGTTACCTGTAGCCTTAGGAAAACATTGCATCTTTTTACATTTTCTAAGTTTCTCAACTACCATGAAGGTCAGTCTGTCAGATAAGAACCATACAAGAACCTATATAGAATAGAATAAGAAGCATGATTCTTAAGTGAAAGTTTACATTCTGGAGCATCCCTTAGATGACAAATATTTGATGAACATATTAATGAAAATTTTTTACAATATGGGTAGAAATAATTGTGATTGGCAGTATTAATAAATAAAACAAATAAATATAAAAATAGTCTACATCTTAGATTGTAACACAATCAAGTCTCAAGTCAGTTTTCAAATCTCGAATTAGAAACTTAGTTGCTAGAGGAATTTAAAAAAGAAACACCAATACAATTCTTAAAAGAAAACATTTAATTGTGTTTATAGTGCAAGCTAGCACACAGATGCAGGATACCCACAGGTTTTGCAGGAAATCAAGGATTCAGTCTCACAATGAGCTCTGTATGGGCAGACGTCCATGCCTGCATGGAATTTATTGCAGGATTAGCGTTTTAGTTTGCATTCAAAGAGTAAGGGTCATACAAAGTTAGGCCGAGTACACTGTATTACTCATATATAAAGAAATTTAATCCCTGCTTAAGACTCAATCTAATATCCAATAAGGTTAATGGAAAGTCTCCAGTTGACTTTATTGGATGTTTGATTGGGTCTTAAGTGCAAATGTTAACCTTAACTACAATTACTCAATAGTTTAGGGAAGGTAAGATTTTTCTTTATTAAAAACTAGTTTACAGAAGCCAATCTGTAACATGGGAGTACTCACCCTCCCCTTTTAAAGAGGAGGTCTATGGATAGTAGCTTTTCTTAATTAAAAAAAACAGGATTCTTATACTCTGCAAGATTATTCTCAAATTCAGTTTGGTATAATAATAATAATAATAATACACACAATACATGAGTCAAATGCAATACAAGATAACATTGAGAGTTTGGTTACTAGTCCTTAATGCACTCCATCTTGCAGGAAAAACATTGCAGAAGTTTCAGCACAGGGAGCTGGCGCCTAGCTACTCTACTACAATGATTGGCAAACACAATGGTATTACTTGCACAGCAACAACTAGGATCAACAAGGTGAGCTAACAGTACAGTAATATAAAATACAACCTCCTTAATTTGCACTAATGGTAGGGACTCCCACTTTAAATTAACACATTTGTGCTAATTCAAGTGTGCTGTATCACTGAACAAACATATCACAAAACTTTGAAAGCTATAGTTTATTTATGGTCAAATATTTTGTGAACAATAACACCTCCCTACTATTAAATATTTATTAAGAGTCAGAAAGAGCACCATTTGTATGTACAAAAGTACAAATTAGCCATGTTTACATTTGCAAAGTTCTACTTTCTTCCAGAGACCGCTTGCTAGGATTTATGTTGCCGACATGATTTCTTATTGGGCTTGAATGTGCATTCATCAATGATTGGTCCTGAAGTCTAACGTAGTTAACCAAAAGTCAAACCAATAAATGGGGATACATAAAACTGTGGATCAGTGTTCAGACACTGCAGTGATGGGTACTATAGAAAACATCATGACAGATGAGAGAGAGGAGGTGGCAGTTACACAACTAGAATCATTTGGAAAGTAACTAAAATCAGGAAACTAAGATTTTAACATTTACTGAGGATTTGTGAAAAGTGGTCCAATTTTTTTTGCAGGAGGGAGGGGGAGACTGAAATTTGGCAGCTATCTTGTACCACTTTCATCAAGCTGTTTGCAAGTACAAGCTGTATGGCTCCAGTTTTATCACCTGTTTCAATATTGTTCTTTTTTTTTTTTTGTTTATCTGGGCAAGGGTTTCATTTTTGCTCTGACACACTGCCTGTGTTATTGTACTTTCCATGAAAGTACTTGACTTATTTCTCCTCAAACTTCTGCCAATTTGAAAGGAAGATCATTTGCTATGATTTCTTGCTCCTTGCTCTTGATGACCGTGTTATTTTATTTCCTCCACTTCTCCAAATACAAGATGCCTTGAAGTTTGTCATTAATTGAATGCATCTGCTTTCATTGAACAGTTGAAAAGTATTTAAACAGTTTCACATTTCCTCCTGCTTCCCAGCACAACTTTTGCAGATGACAATGGTCACGTCATTTGACCAGTTACATGATTTCTCTACAATGCTAATTATTATTTATATTGTGGCAGTGTACCAAGCCCCAGTCACGGACCAGGACCCCACTGTACAGACAGACTGAAAAGACTGTCCCTATCCCACAGTTTAAACATTAGGTGTTTGCTTCCTATAACACTCAGCATGCAACAACAGAGAGCAAAGACCATTTCAGGCTACTGTCTGTAAATGTTGGGTCAACTGTATACTTTATACCAGAGGACAAGGAAAGAAAAGAAAGCCTTACGGTTAAGTTGTTGCACTAGGACCCGAGTGATGAGGCTTCAGCTCCCAGTTCTCTCACAGATACTCCTTGTGGCCTAGGCAAGTCCCATGGGACTACACTGCAGAAAGAGACTCACACAGCGACTCTCAAAGCTCAGGACAACTGAATCTGGCTTGCAGGGTTCATGCTACAGGTTATAAATAGCAGTGTAGACATTTGGGCTCAGGAGGCTCTGAAACCTGGCAAGGAGGGGGTGTGGTCTCAAAGCCCCAGGCTCTAACCCAAGCCTGAATGTATACATAGCCCCAAAGCCCTAGCCTGAGGGAATACAGTGAGGGTGAGGTAGCCTGGCTATCACAGAATAAAACTCCTTGTTCTACTCCTCTTTGCATTCACAATGCAGCTAAAAGAGGGTTCTGCTGCATGGCTTTGCACAAACATGAGCAAAAGAAATTCACTTTCTTAAAAATAGTACATCATTATATGCTATTTCACTCACTCTAGTTATACTGGCAAACAATGGAGAGATTCATTTGAAATCATGTCACCCAAAGTAAATTACAGGTTGTTCAAGACACCTGAAATACTTGTACAATCTCTCAGATAATTGCTGGTCAAAAGGCACACTGTTCTCTAATTACATTGTCTGTTATGGACACATTTGGTAGTGAAAATCTAAAGGGCATATCAACAGAACTGAAAGCATTTCCTGAACACACGCACGCACACACTCCAGTCATCCACTTTTGCCCACCCACACTTTAAAATAAATATTTTAGGATATTACAAATGTTGAGAAAAGCAATTGGACCAGAAGAACAATTTCCACAGACAACAGGCTGAAAGTATGTGCATGCAGTGTTGTTGCAACCATGTCGGTCCCAGGATATTAGAGAAACAAGGTGGGTGAGGTAATATCTTTTACTGGACCAGCTTCCACTAGTGAGAGAGAAGCTTTCAAGCATACACAGGGTTCTTCTTCAGATTTGCGTAAGCGCAAAAGCTTGTCTCTCTCACCAACAGAAGCTGGTCCAATAAAAGATATCACATCATCCACCTTGAGAGCAGTTCTCAAGCAACTAGGAAGCCATGTGGTTGAGACAGATGATCCTGCAAACACTTTCACATGTGTTTAACCCTGAGCACGTGATCAGTTTCATTAAAGTCAATGATGATTTGGGTCAATCATAAATCTTACTCAGGTACGAAGGTATGTAATTCAGCGAAAGGGCAAAACTTTTCATTGTTATTCAGAGGTAGCAAAGATTTGTCTTTTCAGTCCTTCAGTGTAATTTGCTGGAAAAAACATAGTTGGGTTCTTTACGTTCAAGATGTAGGTCCAGGATTTTATGTCATGTTTACCTGATAAACCTGTTATCCCAAGACTCGTGAGCATGAGACTGATGCAAACCAATGGACTCTGTATATACAAACTCTCTCACTTTGAAGCAGACTGAGGTACAAAGCATTACAGGCCTGGAAGACAGATCTAGGAGCAGGTACATAGTAGCTCAGTAACATGGGGATTATTAAATGAAGGATATTTGTTACCGCTCCATAAATAAAGTCTGACACTCAGTTTTTCAGCATGAATAAAGTGTATTTCACAGTTTCCATCTCTCTCTCCTGAGACTACCAACACAAGAACCAATGGTGGCAATTTTTGTAATCTATAAATTTGAATGAGACCAACTCATTTGACACGGATTACAGGACAGCAATCAAATGGCAACAAGTTTTGGTCACTAAATTGACCTAGGCTGCATTTGAACTAGTGACCTAGAGGTGAACAACCTAATAGCCTTACCCATTCCCAGTCCTGTGAACCATACAGTCTCACAATGTCACTTTTTTGGTAGCATTAAGATCTGTATCAATCTTTTATTGTCGTTTAGGACTCACAGGCATTCCAAGTCATGGGGACAAATGAGAGCAGATGAAACCGATTCTTATTTTCCATTGTTCACAGCTGTAAATAAAACATACAAGAAAGTGCTCAGCTAAAATATTCAGGTTTTCCAAGAGAGTTGTTTTCAGGATTATTTTCCAAGGAGAATGCTTGGATTTTTTGTGAGAGATGTAAGGCTCAGTAATTGAGATAATCAAAGGGAAGAATTGCTTAGAGAGTTACTAAACCAAGGTGGACACTGATTCTTCGCGTAGTTCATGTTTTATCTGGGGAGATATTGGCATCTGAATTTTGATGTTATTTTATTTTTTATTCCTGGCATTTAGTGGTTCCTTCCCCACATTCCCTCTTCTATTTATGCAACAACGATTTTGACATGAATAATCTGTCATAACTTCTTGCCAGATACCATGAGTATTTCCTTTGCGATTTTATTTTTCCCTATACTGAAATCCACCCCATCCAATCCATTTTCCATTTCCTTCTGCATTTCCCCCCCCATGATACGCATGTATTTTGTATCTGTTTTTATTAGCATGTCCTACAAGTGAGGTTGCAAAATAGCTTCAATTAAAGTGCTCTTCACTATAACAAGGGGTTAATTCACAAGATCTAGGGTTAATTTGGAGGAGGTGAAAGTGGAAACATATGCTGTTTCTTACCCATCGTTATTGATCAATTAAATATTATTTTGTGGCATGTAAAGTTACATGTGTTGAAAACATTTACACACCATAGGTATTTTAGCATTAAATTAAAATTACATCAAGGCAAAAAGAGGCACAATACCATGTACAGATTTGTAAAACAAAGTTAGCACTTACAAGTTAGTGAGTTAGCACTTACAAGAAGTCATTTGAAAAATAAACAGAGGTGGAGAATGAAAGGAAAATTGCAGAAAAATGAAAAAAGAATTTTTTCAAGTACACAAAAGGTCAGTGAAGGACATAAGAGGAAAATAATTGCTAAAATGTTCTCTGCTTGAGTTTCCTCAAAGGAGGATTGAGAGAGCTGCCAGAAACAAACAAGTCTCCTCTCAGGAAGGAGAGAGACACATTCTGGAGGAAGTCTGGACCATGACAAAAGAGGTGCTGAAGAGATTATCCATGTATATTAAGTACATCTAGTAAAAGAAATGGCAAAAAGACTTCTTTGGCAACAATGGCTCAGTCAAATTAGCATCTCCCCAGTCTTTCTGTAACTTTTGTACTTGAGAAGAGGCCAAGAGATGATTAAAGGAAAGCAAAGAAGGTTGATCTCACTGGTAAGGAACCTACTGGAAACAAGAGAAATACCTCAAAAGCTAGTGCTTTATTAACTGGTACTAAAAGTTCAGCACACATCATAGTAGAAAGGATTGACTGTGATACTGCATGCACTGAGAACATCAAAAGTCCACTACTTAAAAGTGTTAACAGAACAATAGCAGGTGCAATGGAGAATCAGCAGCAAAGGGGTCAAGAAGAGTCAGTATACATCGTAAAAGGCAGATTATAAATAAGCAATCTGACCACAGAGACTTGGAGAAGATATGTGGGAGAAGAAATTTACAACGGATAAAGAAAGTGGAATACAGTGTGGTCAAATGAATGGGGCACTGATCTGGGAGTCAGGAGACCGGAGTTCTATTTCTGAGCATTACAACCCGCTGTGTGATCTTGGGCCTCAAAATGCTACTATAACACAAATAATAGTCATAGTAACAATGGAAGATGCTCAGATGTTGAGGTCAGCAGTTTGACACAGAGAATATGATTGCACATCTGAAAGAGATCAGATGAGCACCCAAAACCTTTTGTCCATTTATGTCTACAAGACTGAACTGAAAATCTCTCATAAAGTACCAGACACACATCCTCCCATCTGAAAATACCACAGGAACAACCTTCCTTGTAGTATTTTGGAGCTTCTAGTCCCAGCCAAAAATTAGATGTGAAAAAAATGCCACTTGGATATTTCAGAATATATAGTGTTTTCTTTTATTTCAGTTCTACTAAATGGGTCTCCTCCTTCTTCCTTCCACTGATTACCCAATCCCTAGCAGAATATAATGAAAATTGGTATTAAGAATAAAAAGTTCTTCACCTTGCTATATGATCAAGGGTCACTATCCTGTGATGCTGTAGTCCAAGTTTTGTGACAAGATTCCTGAGGTTCTGTCACACTGACAGATTTCACAAAACTATTTACCATGCACTGCTCCTCGAAACTACGCTATAATCAGTTTCAGCATGCACTTGCTGTCTTATGCAGAGAGCAAACAAATGAAAAACATTTTGCTCAGCTTTTAGGGCTACCAAGTGCATCAGTACATAGCATTACAATAAGGGTGCAAATATTCACCTGTTTTATAATTTATCCCGAAGTTCTTTTTTTGGAAAAGCAAAGCACAACTAAGTTTAACGCATTCTAGGTCACTTTCACTCTGAAGTCAAAATGAAAGTTATTTTTGTGCAGCAAGAGTTAAACAGCTTACTGCTATCTTACTCATTATTGGAATGAAAGAAAATACCGGGGATAATTGTTAAAAACACAGTACTTTCCAGTCAGACTATTCTGCAGACTCTTGCTAATTCATCCTTGATTTGTCTACAATTCTGGAGTTTTGAACATTTCCAGCAAAGGGTGTCATCACAAAAACAGCTCGCCTCTCTTTCAGTTCTACTGCGCTGCCAACTCCAATCCAGCAGTGAGGTGGAAGTATTGCACACCACTCAGCTGCTGCTCTCCATTCATCCCTTTGCTCATCAGTACTGCTTGAAACACATGGCCAGCGCAGGGTGTCCAATCCACATCACAGAAATGCTTTACTCATTAAAGGCCTGAGCTGACTCCCAATGAGATCAATGAAAAGACTTCAATTGACTTCAGTGGGACTTGGATTAGGCCCAAGGAAAGAAGATATGACACACACACAGAGCAGCACTGATGAGTAAGAAGGTGTTTAAAAAAAGTCACTTTCTGATTGGCAAAGTGCAAAGACATTCTTTTCCTGCCACATTTCTATTTGAATGCTAATTACTCTAGGTTCTAGTGTAAATTAATATTGCACGCTATAGATATTAGCGTTAAGTTTGTATGGCCAACAATATTAACTAATAGATTATTTAAACAATTCCCATCTAGACTGCTAGCTACCTTTAAAAAAAAATAAAATGATTAGCTCGGGCCTTTCCTCCCTAGGAATATTGTGATATGTGTATACATACACTAGATTACTTGCTTTCCGTTTCTTTATTTCTTCTGCCTGTATTCTGAGTCCAGAGGAACCAATGTGCGGGTTTGCTTGGATCCTCTACTTCTGCCTAGAGCGATGAATCACGCTGCTTCTCACTCCAAAACCTCCTTTGCGTGCTCTATGACAGTATGTAATTAGGTCTGATTTGGGATTGTGAGGCTTTTCTAGAGTTTTTCCATTTTTGTTGTCTGTTAGCTAAGGTAAAATCTTATCTCTAATGATTTAATGCTGCTGACTAGCATGGTTAATTTCTCTGTATATAAGCATTAATGCTGCTGGGTAGTTATTGCAAGCCTAATTATTGTCAATGCACTCAAAGCTTTTGCATGGGTGTTATTTTTTTATGTTCAATCTAACAAAACACCACCAGCACCACTATCAAGATGTCTAGAAAAATCTACTCAGTTTTTGGAACAAAAGTTAATACCTAGGTCTTATATAGTGCTTTTAATCAGTAGATATCAAAGTACTTTACAAACTATCAGTATCATTATCCACATTTACATATGGGGAAACTGAGGTACAAGAATGTGAAGTGACTTGCTCTCGGTCACCTAATAATCTAATTGCAGCACTGGGAATAGAACTCAGGTGTCTCGAGTCCCAATCCAGTGCACTATCTAATAGACCACACAACCTCCTTCTTTGTGTGTTTGTGTGTACACTTTTTGCAAATGGAACTGTCCCATGCTCCTCACCTGCCACAGCTTTATGGAACAGCTGAATTTAATTATAAATCCACCATTTAAAAGAAAAAGAGGCTTCTGGGGAGATTCTACATCCCTTTTAAAGAGAAGGTAACAATGTTAAGTGATTTAAAAGTCTAATAACCCGAAGATATTATTCTTTAATTTCCTTTCAAGTCAGTAAGTAATGCAGCACTTCAAACTTCCAAATGTGAAAGAAAGCACTGAAAACTGCCCCAGCCACTTCAGAACAGGATGATCCAGAGTCATAACAGAGGTGTCTGTCAGAAACAATACATGTTAAGTATTGTTGCAATAAAAAGACTAATAATACACAAGGTTATTTGTGGTACAACTATCAGAACAATACATTTGCCCTATTAAATGAATTCAGACTACCAATTTGAACCTTGGGGCAAAGGCAAAGAAAATTCAGACAGAAAAGAAAGTTATCTGTACATTTACATTCTCTCAAAAGAAAAAGGAAATAAATATATAATTAAAATTCTGAACCAAATGCAATCCTGCTACCTTAAAATACTAGAGAACTTCAGTACCGCAGCCACCTGAAAGAAGAAACCACCTACTCAATGGCTAAAAGTCACATGACAAACGCAAATCAGAAAGTCAACAAATATAAAGGCAGAGAGGCCAGTAACCAGTTACTTGCATGATATGGTATTTATTTTGGTATTTCATCTTGATATAAAAAGTATCAAAAGTCTTGGCAACCCAAGTACCTTCTTCAGTGGGTCTGTTCTCCCATCAATGTGCACCCAGGTTCCATTAGCACTAAGAGCAGACCCTCTACAGACAAATAACTAATGTTAATAAGTTACAATATCAATGTTGCTGACTCCAAATGTTCAAAAATCATGAAGTGTAATTGTAGCCATGTTAGTCCCAGGACACTTTCACCAACAGAAATTGGTCCAATGAAAGATATTAGCTCACCCACCTGGTCTCTCAAAAATGTATGAGTCAGGCCCCCCGTAACAGGATATTTTAAATATACTTTGGGTTCTTTCTCTTTGCCTTTTGATTTCTGAGTGTTTAGGGTGGACTTAGGTCACATTTTCAAGTTTTTCTGTGAAACCATGAGGGCTAGAAAGTTACTCCTTTTAATTAAATTAGAGATTTTCACAAAATCACTTGACTCCAGGAACAGGGGATTTAAGTGAAAAACCAAATAAAATCACAAGACCCAAGATAAAATCTTAGAGGTCAGCAGCAGTGCAATATACAGACAGACTAACTGAGAGAGAAAAATATATATATTTGATAAATATGTAGCTTTTATACTGTGCAATACAGAAAAATAAACAGAGAGGAAATATATCCTCCAAGCTCCAACTGGAAGGTGATAAAAGAATTAGCTTTGATTATTAAGCTTTAAAAGACTTTTTATGTCACAAGATCTTTGGCATTGGTTTTATAAGGATTTTCATTAATATTGTTTCTTTCTAAAATCCGTATATGAATTGTTGTAAGCATTTGGGATACTTACCAGATAAGTGTATTATATAAATACAATTCTAGAATTAGCAAAATATAGGTATAATCAATCATTTAAAGTTTTGAAGGGAGAGGACATCCTTAGATGGTCTGTCTGTTTTTGTTATTCTCCTCTTCTCATTCTAATAATGTCATGTAGAGTAAAGAACAAAATCATTAAATAAATAAAATAAAGCATAATATCACCACCAGGAACTAGGTAAAGTCAATATTATGTCAAAAAGCATCCTTGACAAAGAGTCTCATCCTTCCTTACTGGAAGGGATTGGGAAGATTTTAGCACGGATAAAATAGTGAACATTTATATGCTAGCTTCCCTCTAGGTGGTCCCTCCAAAGTAGGTTCCATTTCCAGATGTAATTGCATGTCAGCCCTAACTGGATGCCTGAACAGTCTCTGATAGTTCTGTAAAGTACTTAAACAGCTGGATAGTACAGACCACTGAAACTAAACTCTTTTTTCTCTTGCCATGGCTCTCTTTCTCTGCCTTCCTTTGAAGTCTATGCCACTGAGGAATCAACAACAGCTGAATAACGTGTTATCATACAACACTGAGTGCAACAACAATACTACACAGCAAGACATTTTGTTCAATAATCCTGGACTGTAGGAAGTATTGAGATTTCTTTTGTTGGGAATAATCCCTTTTTCAAACACAATATTAGCGTAAACAAGACAAGCTAAATTAAAAGGCGACTTGATTAAAGTAATGCATTATACATATGAAATGCAACAATCCGTTTTTCCTCAAAATTTATAGAAATTTATACTGAACCTCTGCTTAATTCCTCAAGGCAAATTCCAAACAAAGTCTTTGCTTATTTGTGGCAACATGAAAGTGAAAACTTACAAGGATATGAAGAAAGCACTACAGACCAATGGTGTTGTAATTACTGAGGTAGATTCACTTCATGGGCTGTAGATTAAACCCATTTTCCTCTCCAATGTAGAGCAAATTCTGTGCTCTCAACTCAACATCTAACAGTCTAGAGTAAGTGACAGGGCTATCACACAATTTGACACAGGTTGGTAGAAAGAACCATATATTCTGCCAATGCAGAAAAGATTTAGGCAAACTCCTCTTAATGTTAAAAAGGAGAAAATAATGTCAATCTCCTTTCATCAACTGAAAAACAGTTACAAGTTATAGTTATGGGCAAAATTTTCAGATGTGCATACTCCAAGTTAGACCTGTAAAAGAAAGTCAGGCCACTTTTATTTAGGTGCCTCAATTTGAATACTTGGTTTTAATTGTCCACGTAGAATTTGGGGTTCTGACAGCAAGAGATTCAGTCATCCCTACAGCTAAAGATGACAGTGCATTCAAATCTAAAGGTGTTCTATTGGTACAATATTGTGACCTGATTGTGCAAAACCTTAGTCATGTAACTAGTTCTCTACACATTGCATCATCAGATTCTATATTATGACTGATGCGAAAGCAAACATTTGAGATTCCAGCCTGCACTCTTCAGTGCACCCTGAAGGCTCAGAAACCAGAAGGCAATACAAAGAACCCCAAATGTATTATTTAAAAACAAATCTCATGATTTTAGGAGCATGACTCAATTTTTAAATGCTTATGGTTGGCTATACTGTTTGTAGATATTACAAAGACAAAAAAGATCAGAAATTGTATGCATCAGAATTGATGGCCACAGTCCAGTTCCTAGTGGACATTTCTCTACACTGCAATTTGAACTAACAGGTCTCTTTTCTGCAATGTCTGCAAAGAAGCTAAGAAATAAGAATGGAACTATTCCTTCGGGTCAGGTTTGAGACACACAGGTAGGGTATTGTGCAAAAGCATGCACTGATATGTCAAAGCTAGGGATAAAAAGAACTTCTGTCCCCAAGTGTCAAGCCAACACTCAATTCCCATGAGCTCACATGTACTACTTTCAAACCATAAAATAAACTGTGTGCATCAGGATTTTTTCTACTTTGTAGTTTTATAAAAAAACAATACAGTGCATGAACAAACATGGAATATTAAAACAAATGTGGCTCCTCGACTAGTATTCAAAGGCACTGTGGTTTTTAAGTAAAGACACTAAAAAATTTGCACATAATTGCTTTCAACAAATTTACAGACATGAATGGAAAGCTCAACATCATCCTAGGTACAGATGGGTAGACCAAGGTACTATCTATGTAAAGCTCCCACTACCATTCAGTGCAGAAGTAGAAACAGAATCCATGCTCCTTGAGATTATTGGAAACACCACTAATGAATGGAGTCCAATATATAGTTTAAAAAGATTCACAAACTTGTTGCCAACAGTATCGTCTATATTCCCAATCTGTCTTCCATGAACCCATTCCGTTTTTCTTTTTTGTTTCCAGCATGCTCCGAACAGCCAAAGAACCATCTTTTTATTAAAAAAAAAACAAAAAAAAAACCAGAATGCAAGTCCTGTAGCGCCTTAAAAACTAACAAATTTATTTGGGCATAAGCTTTCGTGGACTGCAACCCACTTTGTCAGCATCTGACAAAGTGGGTTGCAATCCACGAAAGCTTATGTCCACAGAAATTTGTTAGTCTTTAAGGTGCTACATGACTCTCGTTTTTGCTGTATACAGACTAACACAGCTACCCTTCTGAATCTTTTTATTAGCTGACTAATTTAAATAAGCATGGTCAGCTTCAATGGGGATTTGGGGGGAGGAGGGAGAGTAGGAGGGGAAAAGGGAGGAAGTGGATTTACAAGTTCTTATATAGCCATAGAAACCGCATTACACAAATTATTTTGTAGTGCAGTGGAATGAGTCTTTCAGGAAAACACTACGAATGAGATACAATCATTTCTGTTCCCCAGAGAAAGAATCACTGTGCTGTCTTACACCGAAAATATTACTTTTTTATGACTTAGTAATTTTTTTTTTATTTCAAGTTTTACCTATTTAGTAATAAAATTTTAAAACTAAATAAAATGTAACTGCTGAAAAATATTGACCTGCTCCCCTCCCTCGCTCCTCTCCCCACAAAAAGTGAGAAGGGAGGCAACAGGTCAATCTGTAATGACATTTTCTGAAAATATATACGGTGGGTTAATGCAACATACCCAAGATTAAACTGAATGGTTCAATTCTAGGTAAAGCAGTTAGCATTTTATTCATGAACTATACAGGTTTTTCTAAAATAATATTACCAGACCATCAGGTTGTATGACAAATACAGAGAACACTAAACACAATTAACTTGAAAAAACTAGGTGTCTTTATAGAAATCAATAGGTAACTGATTTACTTTCTGTCCACAGTCCAGTGTGTATTTAATTTTAACTAGTGCTGCTGTCTATGGATGGTGCAGACTATAGTAAAGCACAAGCCAGACTTCATAACTCACAGTACAACACACTTTTTTGCTATTATTATCTCAAGCTTTGATATCTTTGAAAGATTCCAAATGCAAGATGTGACAGGTGTTATTGTACAGGGCACGCGGAAATGTGTACGCTCTACTTCCTTCATATTCACAATACTGATCAAATCCAAGGGTAACCTGCAATTTAACATGTGGATCTGTTGGTCGAATCAAAATGACATTTGATTGAGAAACAAAAGGGATTAGCACACAGAAGTATAAAACTCAAAAATAAAAAACCCAAGATGTATTCTATATCAAGGATTCACATGCCACAGACCTTTACAACAACATTCACTACTGCATAAACCAAGGACCAAAATCCATCCCTTAAAGTTCCAAGCCTTGTTATTGTACAATTGTACACGAGTCACTCAAGCTTTCCTAACCACGGTTCCTAAAATCTGATCCACTCCCCGCTGGCAAAACAGATTTACTTCTAATCTTTTTTCTCTACTAGCAGAGAGAGGGGGGCGGGGGTGAGGAATAAAAAAGATTAACCATCAAACAAACCGTCGCTGCCTGGACAGGAAAAACAAAACCAAACAGTCCATGCAGCTAAAAAAAAAAAAAAAAAGCTGCCTAATTTCCATTCAAGGGAAGAAAGAAAGAAACAATAAGTAAAAAAGGAGCCAGAGATTCCTCTGCTCAGCAAAAGTGGCCTCTAACCTCTCCTCCCAAGGACACAGAAAAATACCTCTTACTTTTTAAGACTTGTACGAGGCTGCTATAAAAGACAGGAGAGATACAAGGGGGAAAGAGGGGAAGAACAGACTGCAAGGAGGCAGGGAAAGAAGAAAAAGAGAAATAGGAGGGGAGAGGAAACTTACAAGGAAGGAAGAGAAACGGGTAAGAGAAAACCAGGGAGAGAGGGAAATGCAAAAGGAAATCGAAAATAATAAGGGCAGAAGGGAGAGCTGCCAAGGGTAAAGTTGGGGATGGCAGGAGGGAAAGAGGGAGATGAAAACCAGGCAAAACAAGGAAGAGAGTGGAAACCAAAAGGGGGGGAGGTCAGGAAAAAAAGGGGCGAGCGAGAGAAATTGCAAAAACAAGAAGAGACGCTACGAAGGGAGCTGGGGAAACGCAGAAGAGGAAGGAGAGCGGAAATGCACCAGAAAGAGAGGAGGAGGCAGGGAAAGAGGGAGAGAAAAACTGCAGAGAAGGAGTGAGCGGGGCTCCAGGGAGGGGAGCGGAGCGGAGCCAGAGCCGGGCAGGAGCGGGGGGCTCTCCCCGGAAAGCCACGCCGAAGTTTGCACTTACGCCTTTGGCGATGCTGGCAAAGCCCCGAGGCGGCGGCGGCGGCGGCTGGTGCTGCGAGAGCGGGCAGGGATCCTGCGAGGCGAGGCGAGGCGCGTCCTCCGGGCGCTGGAAAGTCAGCGGCACTTCCCCTGCCCCGGCTCCTCCGCCGGGCGGCAGCGACCCTGATTGCGGGCGGGCAGCGCAGCGCAGCGCCTCCTCTACAGCCTCCAAACAGCCCGGGGGGAGGTGGGGGGGGGTGAGGCTCCCAAGCGCGGCCAGCAGGGGGCTGGCTGGGGAAAGGGGGGAAGTTGACGCGCTTCTGCTGGGCGGGGGGGGGCTGCCGCCCTCCCCTCCTCTGTCCCTGACTTGCTGGGGCCCGGGCACCCTGCTCCTCCCCCTTCCAGTCTGTGTGTGCGCGCGCGCAAGGGCGCGCGGAGGAAGAGCTCGCGCTCACTCGCAGCAGCAGCGGCGGCGGCGGCAGCAGCAGCAGCAGCAGTCCCGGGTCCCCCGCGCGCCTCCGGTTACTGTAACCAGCGCGGCTCCCCCCGCCTGGCCGGAGCAGGCAGATACAGTGTGCAATATAATAACGGAACAGGGGCACCAGCGCGGCATTGTGGGAGCTTTTAAAGCAGCCGCCGCCAAGGACAGCGGCCGTAGCCCAGGGAATCCTTCCCCCCGCACCCCGCCAGCATCCCGAGAAGGGCTGCCCTGCCTTGCCCTGCCGGTCACGCTCCGAGACCCCCCCCCCCGCCCCCAAGGGAGGGCGATTTGGAAGTGGCCGATCGCAGCACGCGGGTGGGGGTGGGGACATGATGCTTCATCCATGAGAAGATTTAAAACCTGGCCTTCAGGAGAGACCCCCCCACGAGACTCTCTCCTGCCGAGCCCCCGACAGAGGCGAGTGAAACTGGGGACGTCGGTGGTCTCTTCCCGCCCGACACTTCTGTGATTCCTTCCACCGGCTCCAGCAACGTCAGCCAAGGCTAGGGACTGGGTGGGGGAGAAGGAAGGAGGAGTAGGAGAGCGTGCAAGTTACCTTTGAGTGATCACTGGTCAGGGAGAAGAGCTATGGAAGGAGAGATGTTCAGCTGCGTGCTCTTGGCTTTGCTTGTTGGGTTTTGTTTTTCATGCATCCTTCTTGGAAAATACCCATTCGGACCTTCCCCAAAAGTTTGGAGACTTTTGGTTCTGCTTGTTACAGAGCGGAGCCAGCTGCAAAATTTAGATCAAGCTCTTGGCTTCCATTCTGAATCCTCCCTAAAGTTCAGGGATGTCGGCTGCGAGGCTTTGCTTGGGGCCATACAAAAGAAAGATGCCAGATTTTTTGAACTGGGACTCTTCATGCAGTCTTTCTCTAGAGGGAGTCCCAATTATAAAGCAGAGAGAGGTTAGAGCGAGTTAGGTAATGTTACATATTTTCTTTAAAAATTTGAAACTTTTTTTTTGGCAGATATGTCAAAAAACAGAAAACCAAAATTTTTGTGGGTCATTTTCGATTTCCTTTTTGGGAGGAAAAAAAAAACCCTGGAAAATTTGAAAAACAAAAACGTGTTCCAAAACAAACAAAAAAAAGCCCTTTTTATCCAAAAAAGTTTTTAATTAAACTTTTTGACCAGCTTTAGTATATGCATATACATGTACATTCTCAAGACCAACTTAGACTAAGGGGGGAAATTTCTAAAAAAGATTTTAACTATTTGAAACTTTATATTAGATATTTAATATAAGGATATTTCGTGCAGGATCTTTTACTTTGTCTTTTACTCCTGGTCACATTTTAGCAATACTTCAAATTACTCTTTCTGTGGGCTCTTTCGAGTGTCCTGTTCTATTCCTCTCTGTCCCACAGGCCCCAGTCTTTCAGCTGAGTCTATGCAGACAGAGTTCTGCACCTGCATAGATCCCCACCCAAGTAAGTCAGTTGCTGTATTTAGGATTTAAGGGGCTTTCTGGGACCATTCACATGCTTAAAGCTAAGCACATGAGCATCAGTATTTGTAAAATCAGGGGATTAGATTATAATCACTTTATCTTCATTTTATGTCACTAAGCACATTGTGGACACTTCACAAACAACACCAATAACATGTTGCAAAACCACAAGCTCCTGCTGAAGCATAAATATCTTGGTATTCAAGCGAGAGAGAGAGAGGCATTTATTTGACTAAATGGCCAGATGTGGGCTGGTAAAAGTAGTGATCTACTAGAGTAGTAAAATGAACGATTTTTCATGCTTTTATGGATTTAGGGCCTGATTGTCATACATATTGAGCACCTGCGTCTCTCATTGACTTCACCTCAAGACATTAGTGCTCAGCTCTTCTTAAATCAGCATGTTATAAAAGAAAGGTTCCTTCTGTTTTGAAAATGTCATGGATAACCAGGATTTTAAATTGTTGCTTTAGGGAGAGAGAACAAGTTTTGGAGAGCCTTCAGAAGGAAAACGATAGTTGTGTTGAGAGATGTGTTCATATCTATTCCTCACAACTTTCTCAACAACAACTGTTGTGTTGGTCAGTTGTTTCTCTACATTAATATAGAATCAGAGATTCGTAGGACTGGAAGGGACCTCGGGAGGTCTTCTAGTCCAGTCCCCTGCACTCAAGGCAAGACTAAGTATTGTCTAGACCATCCCTGAGAGGTCTTTTTCTAACCTGCTCTTAAAAATCGCCAACCTCCCTAGGGTTATTCCAGTACTTAACCACTCTTTGACAGTTAGGAAGTTTTTCCTAATGTCCAGCCTAACCCATCCTTGCTGCAGTTTAAGCCCATTATTTCTTGTCCTAACTTCAGAGATTAAAGAGAATAATTTTTCTCCCTCCTCGTTGTAACAACCTATTATGTACTTGAAAATTGATGTCATGTCCCTTCTCAGTCTTCTCTTCTTCATACTAAACAAACCAAATTTTTTCAGTCATGCCTCATAGGTCATGTTTTCTAGACCTTTAATTGTTTTTGTTGCTCTTCTCTGGACTTTTTCCAGTTTGTACACATTTTTTCTGAAATGTGGCACCCAGAACTGGATACAATACTCCAGTTGAGGCCTAATCAATGCAGAGGAGAGAAAAGAGTTACTTCTCGTGTCTTGCTTACAATGCTCCTGCTAATACATCCTAGAATGATGTTTGCTTTATTTGCAACAGTGTTACGCTGTTGACTCATATTTAGTTTATGATCCACTATGATCCCCCAGATCCCTTTCCGCAGTACTCTCTCCTAAGGAGTCATTTCCCATTTTGTATGTGTGCAACTGATTGTTTCTTCCTAAGTGGAGTCCTTCGCATATGTCCTTATTGAATTTCATCCTTTTTACTTGAGACCATTTCTCCAGTTTGTCCAGATCATTTTGAATTTTAATCCTGTCATGCAAAGCACATGCAACCCCTCCCATCTTGGTATTGTCTGCAAATTTTATAAGTGTACTCTCTGTGCCATTATCTAAATCATTGATGATCTTTGTTCTAGATATGAATTTATGAATACACAAATCTTGAAATGAAAATGTAGAATTTTTATACTTGCTTTTGGACTATAGGAAGATATAGGGTCATATCCTTAGCTGGTGTAAATTGGCATAGCTCCATAATACTGGAGTCATAATCATAGAGCCATAAAGTTTAAGGCCAGAAGGAATTACCAGATCATCTAATCTCATCTTCTGCATATCATAGGTCACCAACACCACCTGGCAACTGCACACTAAACCCAACAACCAAAATTCTCCCATTAAGTTGTTCCTTGACATCTTATTCAATACTTGTAAATAAATACATTTCTGGTCTTTATGGCTGCAAAGATAACTTTCCAAATGTGACCAGAATGTAACATGATACAGTGCCATCTTCCAGAGTTTGTAGATGGACAGATCCAGGTCTAGTCAGTTTCACAGCTGATGTACAGGTTTGGATGAAGAGCAGTGGAACTGTGAAGAATCATGCTAGTTTCATACAGCTGGAGAAAGTTAACATAAGCAACAAAGGTTGTTCACTAGGGACTAGGATCCAGAAAACTAATAGAAAGGTAAAGTAGCAAAGACCCTCTCCCTAGTGCAGTCAGGAGACTCTTGATTTGGGGGTGGGGGGACAAAAGATGCATCAATTAAGGAATTGAAGAACATCAGAATTATAACCCATCTAGAGGCTAATACAAAAGACAGAGCAGGAGATCAAGGAATGGCACCATAAAATAAATCCAAGAACCCAGTGGCTGGAGATGAGAGAGTTGGAGTCCTCACCAAAAGAACCTGGACTTTCTTGGTGGAGCCCACTTCCTGGCTTTCCTATCTACCTGTGCCTAATAGGATTAATCCTCTGGCTAGTAGATATCTGGTACATTTCTCAAGCTCTGTCTAAGTAGAATTCAAATTTGACCATGTTCACAACTAAAAATGTTTTTTGCAAATATTTCTGCAAATGAAGGTTTGTTCATATTAATTTTTACAGAAAGCAAGCTCTGGGCCTGTATCTGAAATTCATTTAATCACAAAATGTAATTTGCTTTAGGTTGTAATTGAAAGAGTTTACAAACATTGGATTATTCAATCAGGGAGCAAAAACAATGCTATGTGATTTAGGTGACCAATCACATACCTTGCCCATAAGGAATTGCAAATATAGACTGTCCCAACAGGATACTTCCATGAAAAGAAATGCTAGTGGTAAAGAGTTTGCAATCAGTTCAACAAGATGAGATTTGTTTGCACAAAGCATTTTTACAACTATGAAGAGTGAATAAATTAATAATGATTGCAGTCTAATTGCAGATAATTCACAAACAGGAAACAAAACTCAAATTGCCAAATAAACTGTTTGTTACAAGTTATGTAGCCAGCTATTCTTATAAAGAGTGCAATAAGTACATCATTCAGAATACCACTCCTCCCTTCCTTCTGAAAACATACAAGCAGAACAGGAGTTGATATTCTGGCTGGCTGAAGGTACGAGACCATCTCTCAGAATCCAATGTTTACAGGAATTCATATATGAAAAGGAAAGAAGGTTTGGGAAACCAATTGTTGTTGTTAGAACAAGAAAATCCTTGTTTAAAATTCTCATTACTTACTAAAAACAGTCACATCATGAGTCATTACATTTCTATTGTTTAGCACCTCAGGGGGTTAACAGAACTGGAGCCTGGAACATTTTAAATGATTAGATTTCATATCCAAAGCTAGTTTTCTGACTTGTTTCTCAGAGTTAAATAATACCTTTCTTGGACTTATAATTCCACCTCTTTTGGTAGAAGTTTACCTGTTACATTTGAGAAATTCATAACCATATTAGAGAGATTTCAAAATAGTTTTGATAAAGATATTCAGGATTTATGTAATAATGTATACAATATGTACCAACAGTAATAACTTGTTTCATCTGCTTACTGTAGGAGGCTTGTTTGCTGGTAGAAAGACAATGTAAATGTTTTGACTATATTCTCACTCTTCCCTCACTTCCCTCCCCCGATTTAATTGCAACAGGGAGGAAAGCAGCACAAATTCCTGCTAAATCAAGATGGTATGCATGGCATTTTCAGAATAATGTGTGCATGGTCTGATAAGCCAATATGTCCAATACAGGCATCTAATATATTTTTCAGCAATGATTTTTCAGAGGAAAAAGGGAAATCTATTGGAAGATGTAGTGATGGGAAGAGGAAAAAGTGAAACCTTCTTGTTGGCATTGAGTAACTGTCAGTGATCTGATATGCCTAGTTCCTGAACTGGAGGTGACAAGGATAGGTGGGAAGGAAAAGGGAGAAATTGGATTTAAGGCAGACTATCAAGAATAGAACTAAGAAGTGTGTAAAAATATCCACCAACATTATGTGGCATGTCAATGAATGCAGTTATTTTTTCAGATACAGTGGCAAAGGACAAGGGATCTACTTTGTTCGGAACGTAATGGCTCAATACATTACATGCAATTCAGATTAATCTGTGTTGAATTTGGCTTCAAAGCATCTTCTCTCTTTATTTTTAGACTGGAAGAGTACAGACACTGATTCAGCAAAGCACTTACACATGTGCTTGTTTTAAGCATGTTCTTAAGTCTGATTGAAGTAAATGGAACAAAAGAATGTGCTTAAAAGCTAATCAAGTGCTTAAGTGCTTTGCTGAATCATGGTCATACTTGCTTCTACATATTTACTGGAGGAAAAATGTTTACTCAGCTCTTTTTATTGGATGGCAAAGGGGGAGTGACTGCTGAAAAACAGTCTCTTGCTAATTTCTGAGAACAAAAAGTGAGTTTCTTGGAGGAACTCTGGGAAACATTTACTTCTTTCATATTAATAAGATCTTTTTTTCTTTTAGTGGGGATGTATAGTCAATGAAAAGAAAAGGAGAACCAGGGACACTAAATATTACCAGATGATCAAATTACCAACAACTAAGAAACTTAAAAATTGACAGAAATATATATCTTAATCAAATTACACTCTTGATAAGATGTGGTCAATATTTTTGTTAGGATAAGTAAATTACAAAATAAGTAGTAGTATAGACAATGTATGCTTGTTTATGAAACTGCTTATTGTGGTATAAATCTCCCAATCCTGCAAACAGTTAAGCACATCTGTAGGCAATGGGGCTTACCAGGACAGCTCATATGCATAAAATTACACACCTAGAATCATAGAAATATAGAACTGGAAAGGACCCTGATAGATCATCTACTCCAGTTCTCTGCACTGAGGCAGGACTAAGTATTATCTAGACCATCTCTGACAGGTGTTTGTCTAACCTGCTCTTAAAAACCTCCAGTGACAGCAATTCCACAACTTCATTAGGCAGTTTATTCCAGCATTTAACTACATTTATAGTTAGGAAGTTTTTTCTGATGTCTAACCTAAATCTCCCTTGCTGCAATTTAAGATAATTACTTCTTTTCCTGTCCTCAGTGGATATGGAGAACAATTTATCACACTCCTTGTCAGTAAAAGTACCTTCTATGTACTTGAACACTGTTACCATGTCTTCCTCTCCATCCCCTCCCCCACCCCCAGTCTTCTCTTCTTCTTTCCTGACTAAATAAACCCAGTTTTTCCAATCTTTCCTCATAGATCATGTTTTCTAGACCTTTAATCATTTTTGTTGCTTTCCTCTGGGCTTTCTCCAATTTGTCCACATCTTTCCCAAAGTGTGGTGCCCAGAACTGGAGACAGTATTCCAGTTGAGGCCTTATCAATTCTGAATAGAGTGAAAGAGTTATTTTTCATGTCTTGCTTACAACACTCTTGCGAATACATCCCAGAATGTTTGCTTTTTTTTTTTTTTTTTTTTTGGCAACAGTATTACATTGTTGACTCATTTAGTTTGTGCTCCACTGTGACCCTCAGATCCTTTTCTGCAGCCATTTCCCTTCTTAGACAGTCATTTCCCATTTTGTATTTGTGCAACTGACTATTTCTTCCAAAGTGGAGTACTTTGCATTTTTCCATATTGAATTTCATTCTGTTTACTTCATACCACTTCTCCAGTTTGCCAAAACCATTTTGAATTGTAATCCTGTCCTCCAAAGCACTTACAAACCCTCCCAGCATGGTAGCATCCACAAACTTAGTAAATTTACCCCTTCTCTGACATTACTCAAATCATTTTTGAAGATATTGACTAGAATCAGATCCAGCACAGACCGCTGCAGGACCCCACTTGATAAGCCCTTCCAGCTTGAGTGTGAACCATTGATAACTACTCTCTGAGTATGGTTTTCCAACCAGTTGTGCACTCATCTTATAGTAGGTTAATCTAAGCTTTATATTTCCCTAGTTTGTTTATGAGAAGGTCATGTGAGACAGTATCAAAAGCCTTACTAGAATCAAGATATAGGATATCTACTGCTTCCCCACATCAACAAGGCTTGTTACCCTGTCAAAGAAGGATAATATGTTGGTTTGATGTCATTTGTTCTTGACAAATTCATGTTGAC
Organism: Emydura macquarii macquarii; assembly: GCF_026122565.2. NCBI lineage: Eukaryota > Metazoa > Chordata > Testudines > Chelidae > Emydura > Emydura macquarii. The sequence continues at coordinate 7,343,229 of NW_027132342.1, read as the reverse complement.
TGTTACTTATCACATTATCTTATAGGTACTTACATACTGATTGTTTGATTATTTGCTCTATTATCTTTCCAGGTGTCAAAGGTAAACTGACTAGTCAATAATTGTTTGTTGTCCTTATCCCCCTTTTTATAGATAGGTACTATATTTGCCCTTTTTCCATCCTCTGGGATCTCTCCTGTTCTCCCCATGAGTTCTCAAAGTCAGTCTCTCAGAGATTTCTTCCATCAATTCCTTAAGTATTCTAAGATGTATTGCATCAAGCCCTGCAGACTTGAAGACATCTAACTTGTTGAAGTAGTTCTTAATTTGTTCCGTTTGCTATTTTAGCCTCAGATCTTACACAATTTATACTGAAGTTCACTATGTTAGTTGTCCAAGCACTGCTAGCCTTTCTGGTGAAAACTGAAATAAAAAAGGCATTTAGCACTTTGGCCTTTGCTGCATTTTCTGTTATTGTCTTTCCTGCCCCATTGAGTAATGGGCCTGCCCTGTCCTTGGTCTTCCTCTTGCTTCTAGTGTATTTGTAAAATATTTTCTTATTACTTTTTATGTCTCTAGCTAGTTTAATCTCATTTTGTGCCTTTCTAATTTTGTTCCCACATGCTTGTGTTGTTTTTTTAAATTCATCCTTTGTAGCTTGAGAAAGTTTCCACTTTTTTATGACTCTTTGTTGAGTTTCAGGTCACTGAAGATCTCCTGGTTAAGCCAGGGTCATCTTTTACCATATTTCCTATCTTTCCCAGGAATTGGGATATTTAAGTGTTTGCAGGAATGCGTCTCAAATGAGCTGTTAACATTTATGTGAAATAAGAGTGGGTAAAAAAGGCTGCCAATTATCTGACAAAAATTATCACAAAATATAAATAGGTACATATTTTTACAAAGAAAAAAACTTTCAAATAAGACTCCTTCATTTTCCTGAGCTGAATCTATGAAACCTACAAAACATTTTTATAGTTTTATACTCTATATAATTCCATGAACTGCTGCTTATTATTCAGTAAAATCGGATGCTTTTAAAAATGTTAAGGGTTCATCATTAATTAACTCACCAAATTAGCTCCCTTCACTCTCCCCAGACAAATGCTGGAAGAAGTTTCTAGTCTGACTATTTAGAATTTCGGTGCATTTATATATTGCATTCCACGGTCTCGCAGCTCTTTCATCCCAATAGATAAAACTTCTGATGAGTGGCAACAGTATCACAGATTAAATTTAAGAAAACTCCTACAGTTGATCTCTGGGGATCTAGAACATATAAGAAAGGGCACGTCTTTAAATACTATTGGAATTAGAGCTAGGTAAACGCCACACAAAAAACCCCCAAACAAAGCATGCAGCTTTTTGCTCTAATTTAAATTTAGCCCTTTTATTTAATTTGAAATGCTCTTCTGTGAATTTGCTTCGCCTATGTTTATGCCCCTTTTGGATCACTTTCCATTAAGAGTTCAGAGGATGTATTTCAACAGTATGAATGCCAGGGGAAGTGAATTTAAACATCTAAGTTTGTGTATTCATGCTAGAACTGGTACTCCATATCCTCAGCCCCAGCTCCATCTCTTTGTGCCATGCTGGCAGCACAAAGAGGACATGGAGAGTTGCCCTAATATGCATGGCAACTGTGGATTCCACTGATCTAGTAGATGGCATAATGCTGATATAGCTGGTTGTACACCACCAACTTCTGGTCCCACTAGTGTAACAGACATGGCCAGGACATTCCAGAGACAGGAGGGGATAGAAGGAGATGAGATGGAGTATACTGCTTTTCTGAAACCTTGGACCACTAGCCCTGAGGCTTCTCTGAGTTGTGCCAGGGGCCAAACTATTCTACTATCCTCAACCACCTATGCTCCTCCTTCCTCAGATGCATGAAGGGGAGCTCTGGCACACCTGGTGATCTAGCTCAGTATACTTTTTTTATGGTGTGGGGCACAGCTTGACAGAGCAGGACAGTAGGGTTCCTGAAACTCCTTGGCAGAGTTTTAGCCATTAAAGAATCTAGAAAATATCCAGGAATGTACCTTTGAGCTATGTACATCACATGTACACACACACACATGATACAAATATGAGGAGGAAGAAATTTAATGGAAATGTTTCACCCAGTCAATGTATTTTATATTACATGTAATCAACATAGATTATGAATATCACATATTTACAGTAAACTGTTTATGATCAATCCACAGAGTAAAAATACCAGGAAAAAATGTTTTGAGTAAATTCAAATAGACCCTGAATAACAAGTTAATTTTAACCATGTGCATATTCGTCAGCACATTGGCCTGGGTCCTCAAAATGTATTTAGGCTCTTAATTTATATTGAAATCAATAGAAGTTAGGAGCGTAAATACCTCTAGGGATTGGGGCCATAGGGACTACTTATGTGATCAAAGTTATGTGTGCACTTAAGTACCTTGGTGGGCTGAGGCTGTAATGATTAAATCTGAGCAAGTCCCACCTGCTTGCAGATCTCCAGCAAGCATTATAACATTATAATAGTTTTGAGTAGTTTATTTGCTGCATATGATTCATTCAGTTTTAACATGGATATTTTGAGGGTTATTTTAAAGAGTAGATGCTGACTAAAACACTCGGGAAATATAGTAGCATTACATTACAATTCATAAGTGCATTCTTCAAGCTCTTTCTTCTTAGTTTTGTTATTCTCTCTAATTAGTATTTAGTTTGGAACCTGGAGAGCAATAATTCTTTATTGCTGCTCCTCCACATTTTCTAACTCTAGCGTTGTTATTTACTATAGGGATGTAAAAGGGCAGCAGTTTAAACGGTGAAATGGTAATCAGCTGTTTAAACGTTTTAAACAGCTGATTATCATTTAAACTGGGGGGAAGGGAGCGGCAGCTTATGGGCTGGCTCCCCGCTAGCAAGAGCAGCTGGGCAGCTCTTGCTGGCGGGAAGCACAGAGCCCAGCACGGGGTAGATGCAGCTGGGCTTGGCTCCTCACTCGCAGGGGGAGGCGCGGATCTCAGTGCAAGGGGGCAAGTCGCTGCTGGACTCGGCTCCTTGCGAGCGGTGGGACGGTGCAGAGCCCAGCCGGGGGGTGAACCATGGCGGGGAGGCGCGGAACCCCACGGCGGGGAGTGGGAGCTGCAACTGGGCTCAGCTCAGCTCCCCACGAGGGAGAGCTGCCCAGCTGCCACCCCAGATAGACGGCTCTCACTCGGCAGTGAGGAGCCATGCTCCGCCACACCCCAGCGCTCTATTTAAAATAGAACGTTTAAACTGATTCTTAATTAAACTAATTTTTACATTCCTAATTTACTATTTATTATCATCAATGTGTTGTAGCAAATGTGGAGGAAATACAGTCCCTTCCCCAAGGAACTTACAGTCTAGGTGCAAGGTGCTAAATGCCCTCAGCTGTCATTGGCTTTCAGTGGGTATCGACTGCATTTGGAGACTTTGTGGTATTTAAAACTGGGCCCAGACCAAAAACAGAGCAGATTCAAAACACGCTGAACCAAATATTCAGATTGATTTATACCACCTGGGGATCTTGCCCTAGATGATTAAGAGAGAGAACCATCCCATATTATTATTTTTAATTGTTTGTGTAACCGTAGCACTAATGAGCCCCACTCATGGATCAGGGCCCCATTGTGCTGGGTGCTGTACAAACTCAAAGACACTGTCCTTGTCCCCAAATAGCTATCACATAGTAGTATGTATCACATAGTAGTATGTGGTACAGAAGTGTTTTAAGTAAGGGAATAATAGCTCTTTCACAGGTGGTGAACCAGCACTGATAGGCCTTATGTGAGTTTTAAATTGGGATTTGAAAGAGGAGAGGCCAGGTGAAGGAGAAAGACTGAAAGAGAATGGTTAGGTGTCAGATTTTGGCAGAGTGATGGAAGTGAGAAGGAAATTTTAGTTTTCTTGTTATTAGAGCGTAAATAGTATCTAGCTCTTGCTAGAGACTATTAAAAGACAAATAGAGAAGGCCAAATTAAGCCTTTGTGCAACTCCTTTGGACTTCACTGGATTGATACTGGGGTTAAATTTGACCCAGAGCCTTAAGAAGTGTTCAAAAATAAGTTTTTGTCAAAAGAGTATCCACTTTCTTTATTTTAGTGACTTTCAGTTCTGTCAAGCAAGATATTCATGAACTCAGCACATGGTCTTCTGGGTAAATCACAGGAAAGGGAATCAGGAGATCTTGGTTCTATCCCTGTGTGACCTGGGACAAGTCACATAATGGTTCTGTGCCTCAGTTTACCCATCTGTATAATGGAGATAAAGATACCTCAGAGAGCTGTTGTGAGGCTAAATTTAATTATATCTGAAAAGCACTTTGAGATTTGTGGATGGAAGGTTCTACAGAAGTGTGAAGTATTACTAGTAAAGATTTTATTTCCCACTCAGTAATTAGAACTGAGAAAATATCAATAACTTAAAGTTTTCATAGGCCTGCTTAAAACACAACATTAACAACCCAATGTTGGCAACTCCTAATTTTATTCAAATTTTGCAATATTTGGCATTTTTCTAGAAGTCCCAGCTGCTGTAATCACATGACTATATGAAAATCTCAGCATTTATTTAAAAAAAAAACAAAACAATTTGTAAACCTCATGGTTGCAGAGCAAAGTATGAAAATCTGAACTATAGAGGCTCAAAAACCAGAGCCCCACAAGGAGACCCAAAATGTATTTTTAAAATCTCCTTATTTGGGGGGAATTGGCAATGTTGGGAACTCCTTGTAAATCTAACTATAGTTTGTATAACAAAGGAATAATGTCAATCGATTTTATGTATTCTGCATTAACTTTTTTTGGCGAACCCTGTGTCAGTACAATTTTAAAGCAATTTAAAGGAGGGAAAGTGACATATTGTAGCTCTGATAAAGTATGTGCGGTTGTCAAGTAAGAGAAATCAACATTCCTGCTTGAACTCTACAATCAATCTGCTCTGGGGGAGTCAGACAGGTTGAAGAATGACAATACTATAAGGTACATGAGGACTCAGAAATCATCTTAAGAGGGAGCTACATGAAACCAGTCTTTTCTTTCAGATGAAGCTGAGGTGCAGGAGGGAAGGAATTCCAAGAACTAGAAACAGCCAGATAGCTGGCACAGAAATAGCAGAGTTGAACTGGAACTGAAGGACAAGAAATAACTTTGCAACTTGGCATATTGGAAACTTTTACTGGAAACAAATAAGAGGTTTAGTGTAGGAGCGTGGTAGCTTGATGCCTGGCAATTAGTGTGCTTACCTGCCCAGGCCATCAAGACAAGAAATTCATCTATATTATATAAAGAGGTTCCAGAGACTATTTGTTTTCACGTATGGTCTGCTACAGCAATGGTTCTCAAGCTTTACCATAGTGAGAGCCCTTTTTCCATAATATTATCCCCCTCCCATCTAGCTGGATCAAGATAACCCCCGCCCTCTATTTAACAATATGGAAAGGAAAGGCTGGACATCACACCGAGGTTGAAAATCCCATCTCTCTTTGAACACTTACCTTTCCTTTTAAAAAAAAAAAACAACCAACCACCACCATTTAAAGTACATTTCATTATTCTACCTTTTCCTTTGATTTATTCACAAAGAAACTTCAGTGTGGGGACACTGAGCATCTCCATAGTTAACTGCACCTAGAAAAAAGCCCGCACAAAGCCTGAGTGAGGTGCCTAAACTGCCTATGCAATGAATGGGGAGAAATAGGTGGCCTTAGGATGGGATTCATAAACACCAGCAGGCTAGGTAGTTCCCTGCCTAACCTAGCCGATGGGAGATGCCAAGGTGAGATGTATGTCCCAAGTTCCCCCACTCTTAGAGAGTTCAGTACTTAAGTCCTGGCTGGAAGGAGGCACCTCCCCCTGCTCACAATTCTCAGTTGCAAACTTCTCTTGGCATTAAGCACCTATGCTGTTTTTCCTCATAGCGTTTAGCCCAGTGGTCAGGGTACTTACCTGGGAGGTGGGAGACATCTGTTTCAAGTCGTCCCTGGGCCTAAGAGGAAGAAGGGATATGAACAGGGATCTGCCACTTCTTGGGGGAATATCCTAGCCACTGGGCTATGAGATAGTCTGATGTGGGGCTCACTCAGTCTCCCCTGTTGAGGCTGATGCCTAAATACCTAAGTCACTTTTGAAAAAGGTTCCTAAATCACTTAGGTGATTTTTAAATTTTTTTTACCCTCAATCACTAAGAGCCTGCCCCCACATTCACTGTAATCATGAGACCATATTTTGTTTTCTGTTACACAGGTATAAATCCAGAAAACACACCACTGACTTCCCCAGGTATAACTGAACAGAGTAGTCTTCATGGTGCGATTTGAGAGCAGAATAGCCTATGGCCTTCTTTTAGGAGCAGGACTGGGTCTTAAGTCAAACCTCTAATCAAAGCAACATGTAAATAACACTGAAAAACTCAGGATAAAATTCCCCTTTTTGAAAACTGAGAACAAGTGAGTCTTAAAGATGGTGAATGGTGTAAAACAATTGAGTTTAAAGAGTCCTATTTAATCTAATAAAGTCTTGTGATCTTGTTAGGAAACCATATTGAAACTTGGTTTAAACGTGGTTCCTGGTAAAACAGTTTCTAATACAGCCTGGGTAGGGATGATATCCTGAATCAGGATCATAGGGCACAGGATAGGCACTCTTTGATTTTGCATTTGTTTTTTTTAAATTGCGGAAACCATAATAAAAAAGAATGGAACAAGACATTGCTGCTAATATTTCAAAATTTAGAATTTTGCATGGGAAAAGTAATCATGAATTTTCATGGATGTCATGAAAGGTTTTGAAATGAATATAAAACTTCACCAGGCCCACATAGTGAAGAATATTTTGCAGATACTTTAGTTCTTGCTGAGCAAATCTGCCAAAAGCATAAATCGGTGGCTTTGCAAAGAGCTGCATTTAACATAGATTCAGCAGGTTAATTCGTCTTTTGAAAACAGTTTCCCTGTTGTTTTTAAATGTCTTTTTCTCAAGTTTGTTCTTGGCTTTTGCACTCTGTCAGTTGGGAAATATGAGAGGACATTCAACAAAGAGCTAATTTCTTGGTCCTTATGACCTAAGCATGCCAGGCTTTCCCACAGAGAAACAAATTGGATGACTATTTTAGGATAATTGGGTTGTTTGATGCCTTTCAAGTGATTGGAAATCAGAACTGTGAAAGCTCTTTTTTTTCCCACCCCTTCCTGCCTATCATAGAAAATTTGTGTTTGTTTTTAGGGGCTTTTTGTTGTTGTTCATTTCAAGCACTTAAGAAGACGGCCAAAGAAACTAACAAAAGCAGGTCTGTGAGAAAGTTAACCTTTGTACATCATAAATTGAATGTGTCCAGATGAAACGGTCACTCATACTGCTTTTCTTAGTCCCAACCCCCTTCATTTACACTGTGTTTCTTTAAGCCCCAATCTTACTAAGAGAGATGTTCAAACAAAGCCCTGCACTTGTGTGGCACACGTATTTGCATATATACATCTCATCACAAGATCAGGGCCTTAAATGGTAAGCTCTTTGGGGCACGTATCTTGTCTTCATCCATTTCTATAAAGCACCCGGGATTAGATCCTCATAAGTATTTAAGTGTGATGGCCCAAGTCTTGAATTCAGGCGTGGGAGTCCCCAGATAGCCATTGTATCCTGGCCTCTACTCAATGTCTGTTGAAACCTGGTGGGCTGAGAAGCTACTAGGATTATAGCTTCAGCCAAGTTACCATCCATGGGAGCTCTGATTGGAGGATCACGCAGCTCCACTGATTGGGTTAACTATGCTATTTAAAACAGAAGGAGACACAGGAAGTTTGTTCAAGCAAGGTGATTTCTTATTGTGGCTGCCTCCTGCACCCAACCTGGTTCCTGCTCTGCTTCTGCCTTCACTCCTTTCCTACTGTGCTCCTTGTTTGTGCTTTATCCTTGCCTCTCCTCCATTTCCTGCCTTTACACCTGGCTTCCAATCCTCAGTTACCAGTCCTGGCTCTGACCCAGGCCTCTGACTTCTGATCCTGACTCTGGAATTTGGTATCTGACCATGGCTCTGACCCTCTGCTTTGATTCCTGGTTCTGACTCTGGCTAGACCTCTGGCTCTGGTAACTGGCCACTGACTCTGGTGCTGAGCTTTGGCTTTATTCTTCAACCTGGATGCCTGCTTTGCTCACGAGACCTGACTCCTGATCTGGCTACTAGGCTGGACCACCTACACCCTGGTCCAAAACACTAGCTGCCTAAGTCCTATTGATTTAAATGGGAGTTTGGTGCCTAAATGCCTTTGAAGCTCTGGGCCCTAGATAATTATTGGTATTACATATAAGCAATATTGGTTATTGATAATTAAATGGGCACTCAGCAATAAGGAAACCTTGCATTAAAATAGCACCTTTCACTGGAAGGCCTTAAAGATCTTTTACAATCTTTCATTTAAATGAAGTCTTTAAACCCTTATGAGAGATCAATGTTGTGTCAGTTTTTCAGATGGTGAACACACACGCAAAGGTTGATAGCCCAGTTTTTAACAGCAGCCACTGACTTTGGATGCCTCATGTTTCAAACATTTGGCAGTATTGACCTCAGAGATTTGCTTATAGTCACACTGCAAATCAATGACAGAGCTGGGAATGGAAGCCAAGATTCCTGCCTGCCATGTCATATGCTTCAGCCCCTGGAAAACACTGAACCTCTTGATAATCTGAAACAAAATCCCCTTCTCAATAACTTTAAAGTTGTAACACGAACTAACTAAGGCCAGCACCCATAAGAGTTGTGCTCCATTCCAAAGGGGGTATTTCCCCTTCAGGAACATTTGCAGAACATCTCTAACATTGTCAAAGACTAATTTCTTCCCACAGACTGCTCCTTGCCCAGGTGACACTCAGACTCTTGGGAATGATGCTAGTGGACATGATGCGCATGGTAGGTGCATCCTCCAGTATCAAAATACAGGGGAGAGTGCTTTGCACTAGCTGACTGACAGTCAACCAGGTAAATATTTTAAAATCCTCACCTGTATTTTCCTCAACTGGCTTGTTGAAACAGTATCAGAAGTTTCTACCAGTGGCCTAATATGGATTTAGATCAGGATGGAGCACCACAGATGTCATTTATGTTGTGAATACTATTCATATAAAAGGATGGGGTCTAAATTTGCTGTTACCACTCAAGAAAGAGAGTCACTGGGGTTAGTTTTCTGAAAACATCCACTCAATGTGCAGTGGCAGTCAAAAGAGCTAACAGATTGTTGTGAATCATTAGGAAAGGGATGGATAATAAGACAGAAAATATCATATTGCCTCTATATAAATCCATAGTACACTGACATCTTGAATACTGCATGCATATCTGGTCACCCCATCTCCAAAAAGATATATTGGCATTGGAAAAGGTAAAGAAACAAAAATGATTAGGGATATGGAACAGCTTCCAAATGAGGAAAGATTAATAAGACTGGGACTTTTCAACTTGGAAAAAAGACAACTAACGGGGGATATGATAGATGTCTATAAAATCATAACTGGTGTGGAGAAAGCATATAAGGGAGTGTTATTTACTCCTTCTCATAACACAAGAACTAAAGATTACTAAATAAAATTAATAGGCAGCATGTTTAAAACAAACAGAAGGAAGTATTTCTTCACACAATGCACAGTCAACCTGGGGAACTTATTGCCAAGGGAGGTTATGATGGCTAAGACTATAACAGGGTTGAAAAAGAACTAGATAAGTTCATAGAGGATAGGTCTATCAATGGCTATTAGTCAGGATGGACAAGAATGCAAAACCATGCTCTGATGTGTCCCTAGCCTCTGTTTGCCAGAAGTTGGGAATGGGTGATAGGATGGATCACTTGATGATTATCTGTTCTGTTCATTTCCTCTGAAGCACCTGGCATTGGCCACTGTCAGAAGACAGAATACTGGGCTTGATGGACCATTGGTCTGACTGAATATGACCATTCTTATGTTCTTATGAGAAACATTCAGGAAAAATGTATTGAACAAAACATGGAGCTGCACGCTATCTTCACTGACCTAAAAAAACAACCCAAAGCATTTGATTCCATGAGCAGCAATAGCCTCTTGATAATTCTAGAAAAGTTTGGCTGCTGCACCAAATTTGTTAACATCGTACATCATTTCCATGAAGACATGACTGGTCAAGTGCTCTCTGATGGTGGCCTTTCTAAACCATTTCCTATATCTAATGGTGGGGTGTGTGTGAAACAAGGTTGTGTGCTGGCACCTGCCTTTTCTGTCTTTTCTTTGCAGCAGTTCTGAATGACATAGCATACTTCAAAAGGGCGTCTACATAAGGTACAGAACTGACAGAAAAACATTCAATCCCCAGAGGCTTGCTGCAAAGACCAGTTCTTGATGAACTCATGTGAAGCTCTTTTTGCAGATGACTGTCCTCTTCTTAGCCATAGTGAAAGGGACCTACAGCTTATCCTTGACAAGCTTTCAGGGGCAACTACATAGTTTGGACTCGCCCTCAGTCTGGAAAAAACTGAAATCTTCATTTAACCAGCTCCATCAGCCATTACCACTGAGACAAACATTACCTCAAGGGTATAGAGCTGAAGAGCCTCAAGCACTTTACGTACCTCAGCAGTACCATCTCAAGAGAAGGTTCCCTGGATCAAGAAATATCAAATAGAATACAAAAGGCAAGCCAGGCCTTCAGAAAATTTCTCCCTAGGATGCCATCAGCCAGCGTTCCATCAAACGGTCAACAAAATTGATGCTATACAATACAGCAGTGATAGCATCCCTTTTATACGGGTGTGAAACATAGCGTGCTGCAGACACATTAAGCAACTTGAAAAATTTCCCATGCACTGTCACCACTGTATTCTGAAGGTCCACTAGTGAGACAAAGTCTCAAATGTTAACATCCTTGAATAAGAGTGAAAACAACCAGCACTGAGGCAATAATCAAAGCTCACTGTAGGTTGTGTTATGAGAATGGGTGGTGATAGACTGCTGAAGAAAGTTTTGTATGGCGAGCAGAAGCTCAGAAGGCGCTAGAGGGGAGGGTATGTTCCTGTCTGACATCTTTTCGTGATCTTGCTCCTCACAGATGGGACTATACAGCCAGATGCGTACACGTGGGTGCCATGTTCATAGTCAGATATGATGGACAGGCTGTAGCCTAACCAATTTCCCCTCTTGTGGCTGCACAGCTGGAGGGATTCTTTTAGCACGAGGGCTCTGAACTGCATAGCTCAAGTGGAAGGGAAATTACTATCTGTTATTTATTATATAGTTACTGTGGTGCTACCTAAAAAGCTCTGATCAGGGTCCCATTGTGCTAAGTGCTGTACACACCTATAACAAAATAACTGTCCCGTGCCCCAAAACAGCTTCCAGTCTGTCCAGGAATTCCCTAGAATAGGGAATTAAACAGTATGGGCAGCAAGCAACTTTCATGCCTGAAATGATCTGCCAATTATCATACTAAAGGTATACCACATCCCTACCCCCTTGACAATAAAACCAGAAAGGATTGGTTATTTAAACATACTTTATATTTTTATTTAGCAGAGGACAAGCATCCTGTTTCTGCATGAAAGTTTAAGTATAAAACAATTCCAAAAATAAAGCCTAGTGCTTAGAAAATAATATATTTTTTTAAGGCTCAGGGCCATATTCTCAGCAGGTGTAAACCATCAGAACTTCAAGTGACCTGTGGTTATTCACACCACCTGAAGAACTGGTCCACAGTTTTTTTTTTCCAAGAAAATATTAGAACTGCGCAAAAGTTTCCCACATAAACATAAAAACTTCACAAAAGTTGCCCCCTCCTTATAGCCTGAAATTCAACACTCCAGTGAACAAAATGATGAATATGTCAATGTTCTGAACATGATGGATTTTAATTTCTTATTAGGAGAGACAGAAACAGAGAAAAGCTTTGGAAAGAACTGCTTTTTTTGTTTTTTAAAGGACATACATTTGCCTGGTAATCTCCTGTGCAAGTGATTATCCTTGAAATTTGATTTCCTGCCCCCACATCTCTCTTTTTTACAGTGTGATTTTATTTTCCACATCAGATAACATAGGCATTCAAGGGAAAGAAGAAACTTGGAAAGTAGTAATTTCTTGGTGGGGTTTGTGATGGTGGTGCACAGCAGGTTAGATATGAGTAGGGCTGATTAGAAAATGGCAAAAAAAAATAGTGTAAAATTATTGCTGTTTTTCTAAACCATTCAGCTTCAGATAGGAATCTGGAACATGAGCTGGTAGCAATTTTGGGCCTTCAGTGCAAAAGCATCATGTGATTTATGCACCCAAAACTTCCCCTGACTTCAGTGGGAAATTTAGGCATGCTAGACATTGCAGGGTTTGGCTTCTGTTACTTAGATCAATACAGGACATATTCATCTTTCCTTCCTGTTCAATCACAGCTCAAAGCTAGTTTTGGATGGTTGGTTAGTAAGTCAAGATATTTATTATAAGAAAAACAATGTGCCAAAGGTGGAAAACAATAAACACTCAGGAAATTGCACATAGTCCCTCTTTTTCTTCATTCGAAAATTGATAGCAAATAATCTCTAAGCCTCTGTTTTTCTGACCTTTCCCTGATTTCTCTCTCTCTTTTTCTTTTCACTAAGTTTGTGTCACTCTTCACACTTAAATCAGAAGACAGAACCATCTTTTTCTTTCTGTCATTTCTATTTGACTATAACAAATATCACATTTTTTCTAAAGGTTAATGCTGTTACTACCTGAACTCTGGTTAAATTTATAAATTCAGATTTCTGCGAGGATCATAATACTGAGTAAAATTTAAATCAGAAGATCTTGAATAAAGTTGATTTATTTTTTGTAATATAGTTTGTTAAAGGATTTATTGACTAACTAGTTAATCAATCTTTTTAAAAAATCAGCTTATCTATAGTAATTAAATGCCGCTTGTAAAGCAATAAACACTTTGCACATAAATAATGCAGTTCATCCCGGGTTCTCTGTGACGGATATTACAGACCTTTGGGACTCAAAAACGGGTGCTAAGGAGTATGGCTTCTCCATATCTCAGTTTCTCTTACTAAGACTTATTAAGGTGCATAACCTAGGACTCAGAGGAGTACTTCCTGCAGGTGCTTCAGTGGAAAGTAAGAGCAGCTGAACCCAGTTCCTAAGAGGAGATATAAAGAGGCAAATAGAAAATCAGGTAGCTGTTGTTTAGAGAGAAATTTTTCTCTGCTTCCCAGCTGTGAGAATCATAGAAGATTAGGTTTGGAAGGGATCTCCCAAGGTCATCTAGTCCAACCCCCTGCTCAAAGCAGGACCAACCCCAACTAAATCATCCCAGCCACGGCTTTGTCAAGCCAGGCTTTAAAAACCTTTAAGGATGGAGATTCCACCACCTCCCAAGGTAACCCATTCCAGTGCTTCACCACCCTTCTAGTAAAAAAGTTTTTCCTAATATCCAACCTACACCTCCCCCACTGCAACTTGAGACCATTGCTCCTTGTTCTGTCATCTGCCACCATTGGGAACAGCCTAGCTCCATCCTCCCTGGAACCCCCTTTCAGGTAGTTGAAGGCCACTATCAAATCCCCCCTCACTCTTCTCTTCTGCAGATTAAACAAGCCTCGTTCCCTCAGCCTCTCCTCATAAGTCATGTACTCTAGCCCCCTAATCATTTTCATTGCCCTCTGCTGGACTCTCTCTAATTTGTCCACATCCTTCCTGCAGTGGTGGGGTGCAAAACTGGACACAGTACTCCACATGTGGCTTCATCAGTGTGAAATAGAGGGGAATAATCACTTCCCTTGATTTGCTGGAAATGCTCCTCCTAATGCAGCCTAATATGCTGTTAGCCTTCTTGGCAACAAAGGCACACTGTTCACTCATATCTAGCTTCTTGTCCACTGTAACCACTAGGTCCTTTTCTGCAGAACTGCTGTTTAGTCAATCGGTCCCCAGTCTGTGGCAGTGCATGGGATTCTCCTGTCCTAAATGCAGGACTCTACACTTATCATTATTGAACCTCATCAGAGTTCTTTTGGCCCAATCCTCCAATTTGTCTAGGTCACTCTGTGTCCTATCCCTACCCGCCAGCGTATCTACCACTCCTCCCATCTTAGGTCATCTGAAAACTTGCGGAGGGTGCAATCCACTCCATCCTCCAGATCATTAATGTAGCTGTTGAGCAAAACTGGCCCCAGGACTGACCCCTGGGGCACTTCACTTTATACCATCTGCCAACTAGACATTGAGCCATTGATCACTACCCACTGAGCCTGATGATCTAGCCAGCTTTCTATCCACCTTATAATCCATTCATCCAACCCATACTTCTTTAACTTGCTAGCAAGAATACTCTGGGAGACTGTATCAAAAGCTTTGCTAAAGTCAAGGTATATCATGTCCACCACTTTCCCCACATCCACAGAGCCAGTCATCTCATCGTAGAAGGCTTAATTTGCCCTTGGTGAATCCATGCTAACTGTTCCTGATCACCTTCCTCTCCTCCAAGTGCTTCAAAATGGATTCCTTGAGGACCTGCTCCATGATTTTTCCGGGGACTGAGGTGAGGCTGACTGGTCTGTAGTTCGCTGTGTCCTCCTTCTTCCCTTTTTTTTAAAGATGGGCACTATATTTGCCTTTTTCCAATCGTCCTCTGCCAATCGCCATGAGTTTTCAAAGATAATGGCCAATGGCTCAGCAATCACGTCACCCAACTCCCTCAGCACCCTCGGATACATTGCATCTGGCCCCATGGACTTTTCTAAATAGTCCAACTTTTCTAAATAGTCCTGGCCTCTTCTTTCACCACCGAGGGCTGCTCACCTCCTCCCCATTCTGTGCTGCCCAGTGTAGTAGTCTGGGAGCTGACCTTGTCTGTGAAGACAGAGGCAAAAAAGCACTAGTACTTCAACTTTCTCCACATCCTCTGTCACTAGGTTGCCTCCTCCATTCAGTAAGGGGCCCACACTTTCCCTGACCTTCTTCTTGTTGCTAACAGAGAAGGTTTTAAAATATATGTGTATTGTATGTGATTTGTTTTCTGGCATAAAACTTATTATTGAGGACCCTTTATGAAGAAAGTGTACTTGGTTCTGGCTCTAAACTGGGCTCTTTTACCAAAAGAGGGGTCTCTTCCCAAAACAGTTTGTTTCTGGATGTTTTGTGAGTGGGGTTCTCAAGCTGACTCTGATTTGCATCTTAAATTGAATTGCAGATGCTCATTAGTTAAACCTTACAATGCCCATATGAAGTTAATAAATAATGTTATTCCCATTCTACAGATGGGAAGGTGAGGCACAGAGAGATTAAGTGACTTGCCCAGGGTCACACAGCAGGTTGACGGCAGAGTCAAAAACATGACCTCAGTCACCCGGCTTCTCATCCCCAGTTTAAAATCAATAGACCGCATTCCTTTCCTTTAAGTAATGAGTTATCTTCATGGTTGCAGCTCTAGTGTATTGTTCTCTGATATAGGGTTAAAATCACATGCACATCGGTCATGGCTTGAACCATTGGGTTTTGCGTGGAAATTCCGGAAGGGTTGGGAGACCAAAGTCCCTTCAGTAATTCCATAGGCAGATTCACTCTCTCTCTTTCAGCTGATTGACCTATTCATGACCAGCATAGACTCTCCTCCATGAAAAGCAGGGTGTGCAGAGATTCTTTTGGGTAGTTTACTCCATCCACAACCCCATTCTGCAGCGATGTGATGAGTGTCTTCGGTGATGTGGAGAGTTGTGTGCAGGACTTTCTTGCCTGGGTTTATTTCTCCATTAAGGCATAGGTAATTGTTGGGCTGAAGACAGCACAGCAATTGTCCATAAAATTCCTCTGTAGAAGACTCCGCAGTTATTTCCTGGACTAAGTACAGTGTTCACTCAGGGTAAAGGACCAGCACAAGGCTGACGCACTACTTACATGGTGTATAAGCATTATGCTGCCCCTCTAGAAGGGTGAATTTCATTCAGTGACTTTTCTCTGGGCAGGTGTGATGGTTTTTGGGGTCACTCAGGACTGTGGGTCACCTTGTTACCCTCCTGCCTCCTGCATGAGGAAGACTTGTGCTTAGCTAGTGTCAGATCCCTACCAACACTAGCCTGTGTGCTACCCAAGAACTCTCCTCTGGGCAATGCCAGTCCTTATTTTGCCATGCAGGTTAACAATAGGTGTACCCCTGTCCCTCAGCTCCTTTGAAACATTCCCCTGTGTCCAGCCCTTTATCCACTGACCACGCACAGAAATACCAGGTCTGCTGTCCCCAAGGGACCAGCGTACACACCAGCTTGTGTGATTCAACTCAGAATCAGCTTCTTCTATAACCTTGTGTCTAAGTTCCTCACCCCCAAAGTCATTTGTTGTGTTTCAACCAAGGCTAGTTGTGTTCCCATTTTCATGAATGGGAGTGCACTGCCCATTTACTTTCTAGGTGCAGGATAAAGGCGTGTTTTCTTTGCCTTGTACTTATACTCCCCAAAGTTCACTGGCTGTACAGAGTCAGTATAACCACCCATCACTTGTTTTTCCAGTGTGACTTCACACTTCTGTTGATTTTGTAAGTGGGTATCCGTTGTGTTAGCCTTCGAGGCTTAATTTACTTCTCAACAGGGAGAAAGGTGAATAAACATTTCTTCTCTGACAGAAAACCTGTTTGTCAATCCTGCCTTGATACAGACCTTAGAACGTATTTTCAGTATATACACAACTCCTTACACAGTATCTGTACATATATTTCATAATGATATTAATGACCAGTGTGACCCCAGCCTTCGTTTAAGAGCTCAGATGATATTCTTTGCTGAACCAGAATGTACGTACCAGAATCAGGATATTTCTGTAATCCCCTTGTTAGTTGGCATTGAAGGGTTCTTGGGTCACAGTAGGATTCTATGACTCTGGAATCAAAAGGTATGTTAGTATATCTTGTTACATGGGAGCCAAATAAAGGACAAGAGCTGGGAGGTCAAACAAATGTTTTGGGCTTAATGCTGCTGTAGTGCACATAGTGTAAGTACAACTTCACTGCTGAGTGAATGTACATGTTTGTCTTCCTGGTTTCTGTATATACACACACACACACAGATCAGCATTAGTTTTTGAAGTTCTTCTGAGGAAATATGCATTTTCCACTGATTATTGAAAGGTCTGCTCTTATAAGCATACATCCTTCATATCTGCACTGTATGTGCACCCTTCGTGACCCTATCTACATGTACCTTAGAGGAATTGCTTCATGGAAGGAATACTATATATAGGAAGCTAACGTGAGAGTCAGACAGCTATGGGCAAATGATTTCTGACTATGGTCCCCAAAGCAAGCTCCACACATCTGTAATATATTTAAGGCACTGCTTACTCATGCCTTCTACTCCCTGTGGTCCCTTTTAATGAAGGGTATGAAAAATTAAACTCCTTAGTAGGCTCCAGCAAATTAAACAAGCCTCTGAACAAATGCAGAGTATTTTCCTCACACACTATTATATCCATAATGGTTACTAGCTGTGGAATTTACATTGATAAATGAAATGGGATCTGTTATGAGTTTCCTGCAACTTATAATATACATGTGGGGCCACATGCTCTCTGAGGTTGGGGGCCGTTTCATGGCCTTTAAATTAGCAATGTTTTTTGTGAAGCAGTAAGAATGAGCGAGTGTACAGTGTATATCTCTAAAATTACATTTATTAACAAAATAATAGCAAAATACCACAGGGAAGAGAAGCAGACAGAAATATATTTTGTGATGTGTGTAGCTAGGTAAAAGTAATAGAGAGGTTGTAACTGTTCTCTGTATCCCGCACCTTTAAATAAAAGGAGATTTCCTGTCAGCTGGAGGCAGGGCTGCGAGTCAATCCAAGATGGATGTTACTATAATACACTGGGGAATTACGTAAGACATATTTGTTCTTTGATTGATTTCCTTAAAGGGATACCGTCAACTTAGACATTACATTTCTGTTCATTCTGTGGGGTTATTGCAGTTGTTAGACACATATTAGTGTAGTAACAGGTAATATTTTATACCTTGGAAAATATGAGATCTGCCAGAAATTACAGTAAGACTTTGGAAGTCCTGCCACAATCAGTCAAGTTGGTAAAGTCATACAGTAGTAGTTTAGATAGTAGGTTGGCCCCATAATCAATGTGCAATTTCACTACATTCACAAGGAGAATGAGATGCTGAATACTGGTAACCATCATTTGAGACGGTGACATAAAAAGATTCAGACATGGAGGGAGCTAAGAAAGGGGAAACTCTCTGAACATTAAATAGTGTTCATATTACAGTTAGAGCTGGGCAAAAACTTGATTTTTTTGATTTAGTGACCCAATCGGGGGGGGGAATGTTTCGGTCACCCTGAAACCAAAATGTGGCATTCTCAGTGAAAGAAAAACCTGAAAAAAAATTTAATCCTGGGTCAAATAAAATGTTTCATTTGACCTGAAAAACAAATTCATTTTTTGGGATTTTTAATGATTAAAAATATTTACAATTTTTGAAACATGTCATTGCAAAAGGGAAAAATCAAATATGTTTTGTTTTGAAAATGCTGAAACAATTTTTTCCCATCTTTTTCAGTCAAATCGGTTTTCCAAATTCAACCCACGTTCATGAATAGCTTCTTTGCACTCTGAAATGTCACATTTTGGGAAATTTACAATTCACAAATCAATTTAAAAAAAAAAATTTAATAAACAAATGAATGCGCCTCGATCCACTTACAGTATATAGTAGAGTAATGCCCCCGTGGCTCCAATCAGAATTAGACAACTGTTGTGCTAAGTATTTTTCTAGACTTAGGCAGAGACTCAACTCCTGTACCAAGGAGCTTACAATCTAACAATATACAAAGAGCAAATACAAACACCTCTCCGGTTACTGAAATGTCTGGCTTCCCAAAGATTTGAATCCAGTACAAATACCCCCATTATAAGGCATTGCTTAATAAGATTTTCACCCTAATAGTTGAAATGACCCATTGGGAATGGTTATAGCATCCCCAGGATGCACAAAGTGTATGCCTTTTGCCAAAGTATAAAGAAGATGGCAGTCTTCCCAGACCATGCAACGCCAATAAGGAAATGGTATTGGCAGCAACTTCATTAGGTTGAACCTGAGGAGGAAAAAAATCCAAATCTCTGTTCCAGGCCCAGATGCTAATAATTTGAATGGGGAAATTGATACTTCATTAATGATGGAGACTGTGAAGGCACAAAGTGCCAAGAAAGCAGCTCTGTTGGCAAAGCAGGAAGGTTATAGATGCATGCTGAAGGAACATCAATGTCAAAGGGAAATTAGGCCAGTAATCCTCAATGTACCAGAATCATCAACACAGGTTAACTGCCTGGGCTGAAAAACCTTCCTTGCCCCCCAAAAAGTGCTGAGAAATCAAAGAGGTCTTCAGCCACACAGCAAAAATCACTGATGGAAACATTGCTGCTGCAAAGAACGATTCTGGGGTCTTCGGATACTAAATGGGAAAGGGCAAATGATGGGTACAAGAAGTTTTTAATCAAAGCGCAGTTCCACATGTGTGGCAGAGAGCTGGAAATGGCCTAACGAGAGGCATTTCTGAGAGCAAGTTAATTAGCTCACCACAGTTAGGAAGGAACTGAGGCTGTGTGTTCTAGACAGCCCTGAGAAAAGGCACTGTCAGTTGGTTTCACCGGGAGGTGGATCAGCTGCTTTGGAGAGTGAGGAAACTCCAGCCTCTCTCTCCCCAATGGGCTAAGGGCCATGAATAGGTACTCAATTGATATGGTATCTTCAGAGAAGCTAAGATTTTCCTGAGGGCAAGGAACCTCTGTACTGATTGCTCCTGTGTGGGTGAAGGACCAGGCAATGAGGGAATAGGGTGAAAGAAGGAATATGGGGAATACTTATTTATCAGGCTTTGATGAATGAGAATAAGGTTCCCTTTTCTGCTTGGCATATAAGGATGATACGTGTGCCAAATACCAGATCTAGCTGATAAGTATGGGAAGGAGAGCAGAGTCCAAAGAGCATCAACTCCTCTCTTCCCTAAGTTCGTGGAAAACCATCTGTGAGAACACTGCATGGCAAGAACCACAACTTGTATGAGGCATGTCATCTTGGGGTTATGGACCGAACTAGTTTTAGATGGGTTTTCCAATAGGATCTTGTGCTGTACTACACTTTGCGGGGTGGTTAGTGGTAGGACTGAGGCAGTCAGCCAATTGCAGCATGACTAGAATTCGACTCAGAGTTTGGGTAACTCCTCCCTTCCTGTGGCCATTTCCATGGAAGGAATAATCTGGTCCCGTGTATTTAACATGAGCTCATCTTCATTCAAGAATGCTTTGGTTTACTCTTGCACAATATTCTAACTATAACCCTAATTGCTTCCAAAGCACATCTTCTTGTATTTATCAACATAGTGTAAGAAGGACACAAGAACAATATTTACATCTTGTTACTATCAAGATTTTTTTTGTAGAATTTAAAATAATTTTCATTGTTCTTTTCAATAATCTCTTAGGACTTTGAAACTGAAATCTTTCCATAATTTAGAACTATTTTTTATTTCTATGTGAGCATTTGGTTTGAGCACAGAATTTGAATTGTACTCCTGGGTCTAATTTAGACTGCATTTGTGGCCTTGGGCCGTCACTTGACCTCTTTTCCTCAGTTTTCCTATCTGTAAATTACTGACTTTCCTCCTTTACAGGCATGCTGAAGGGACTAATTTAGATAGCTGAAGTGAAATGCTTTGAAACTGTACACTGCTACACAAGTGCTAGTCATTATTATGACTCTATTTTACTCTGTGACATAAGAATGTTCCAGCCTGATGCTGTAAAACTTAAAGAAATGTCTGTAAGGCATCTTTCTGGTACCATACGGGTGCAGATTCCAAGCATCTGTTATTTGACAATGTAACTGATCCTCAATCATGAAAAATCACTAAAATCCTAATCATTAGGTGAAGGAATGTAGCAAGCAAGGAAAAAATGGATAAGTGGAGATGTAAGAGGGTAAGATATTTAAGTGCCTTAGTGATTTAAGAGCACAAGTCCCATTTGTTCCTAAATCACTTAGACACTTTTGACTGTTCCACTGAGAATCTTTAGATAAATTTTCAGCCAGATCTTCAAAAGGTATTTAGGCACCTGACTCCTTTTGATTTCAGTGAGAGTTAGCAGGAGCCAATGCCTTTGAGGACCTGGACCATTCTTCCTAAGACTACCTGAATAATTAACAAGGGAAGCATGTTCTCCAAAGACTTTGAATGGAAAATCAGAAGACATTTACCATGTTAATTAAGTTTTAAAGGTGATCTGCAAAGGGTAAGGAAAAGAGCTTGCACTCTTTGTCTTTTCTTCATGTATAAAGGAGACCCAAAATATTTTTAAAGATATTTTCTGCTTTGTTTTACACCGGAAATTCAGGTCTTGTCTAGCCTAGAAGAATGTCTGGTGCCTGGAGAACTAGTGAAATTATAACATCAGGAGAGTGAATGTTGAGCAATTGAAAGTGGAGAGGAATTCTAGCCAGACTGTTTGAAATTCTGTGTCTTGTTTATGTGTTTAACTTCAGTGAGTCAACCCTGGAGATTAAAAGGCCTCAATGTTAAAGATTCAACATTTCACTTTTTCAATTAAATATAGGATGGAGTTACAATTTCTGGGACAGCTAGTAGGTCCTTCTGCAGACGGGGGGGAATACCAGAGTTGATGTTCCCATAGGTGCAATTTTATCCTGAATCGCATGATATTTGATGTTTTCTTAAAGCCCTAAACCCTGGCATCATGTGAATAAACTAGAATCTCAGCTTTCATTTTTAAAACAAGTTCTTAGCCCTGATGGCTTTGGAGAAACGCTGGAACACACAAACCCTAAAGGCTCAAAAGCCAGAAAGCAAACGAACAGGATCCAAATGCATTATTTTGAAAATCTCATGATTTTTGCAGGCCTCACTCATGATTTTTGGAAAATCAGTATTGATAATGCTTCAGTCCTGACATTTCTAAGAAGAAATATAATTAAGCACTTTCAGGCCCTGTTTATATATCACAAACCAATCTTTGAAAAAAAAATCCATAGCAGATTGCTTTAAGGATCTTTAGTATCACAAATACACTTGTTTTATAACTTTATTTCCCCTGGTCTCCTGTTTAACAACACAGAGGACATTGATTAAGAAGGAAGTGAAGTAGTCTGGCCATGACAATCAAAACAGCCTAATAGAACATTATACAAAGTCATTTGCAAACTTCAAACCCAGAACTGGGTTTGGATTTTGGGTATATTCAAATCTGGGGGGGGAGAGGTTGGGTTCATCTCTAATATCAAAGGTTGGATAAATGAAATGGAGAGATAAAACGAGTCAGGCAGGGACTATTAAACACAGCATTAAAGGCTGTATTACTCTTGATAATGGAAAGAAGAATGGTCATAAGTAATTTTCCTGTGTTTATAGTTTTTACCTTGGTATGTTGTTTGTCTTATAATAAACCTCTTGACTCACTAATCAGCTATCCAGAGTAACTCTCTGAGCTATGACTGGAAAGATGAATGCCTCTGGTTTTGAAATTATGCAGTGAAAGGCTACTCTGCATATTTTAGCTACAGCATGATATATTATCTAATAAAATACAAATGAGAGAGGCTTTATAAGATACGCTGAGAAACAGCAGTCAACAGGCTGCTCAAAACAATGGGAAGGAGGGACTCGGTGAGGTATGAGATGAAGAGACCCAGTCCAGTACAAAACCTACAGGCATTGGTGGCCACTTACAATGTGAAAGACTCAGTGAAATATGAGGTGCAATGGAAATCAATATGCTTCAGTGTGGCTGGGTTATATTCCAAGACAGTTGATTATTTAACAAATTAGGTTGGCTAAAAGAAAATGAAAGTGAATATTGAAAAAGCATTAATATATCTGAAATTATCATACAATTAAAACACAATGAAATAAATTTACTGTCTTAATTTGCATAAAGCAAGGATGGTCAGATTAATTATTAGCCTGAAAGATGTGAATAACTGAAAATTATAATGATTAATTCTACACTTACTGGTGGTATAAATGACTAGAGTTGACACATGGAGGAAAGTGTAGAAGAATTATGAAAACATCTATACAGACTGTTCCAATGGGCAGTCCAGGCAAAACTCCCATTAATGCTCCTTATTTGGGCAAAAACTCCTCTTCAAATCCTTTTGCTTGAGTCAGGACTGCAGGATCAGCATTGAAATCTCATTGTTTATTCGAGATGGTTAATTTGGGTTAGTCTACGGAAGGCTAGTGATTGCTCACAGTGGAAGTAAGGCCCTGTATTTCTGGCTGAAAACACATGTGATCTGAAGTTCACTATCTTCGACTCAAGGATGGATGTCTTTCTAAAAGATATGCCGTAGCTCAAAACAAATGTTATGGGCTTGATGTAGAAATTACTAGATGAGGTTCTCTGGCCTATGTTATGCAGGAGGTCAGACTAGATTACAGTGTTCCTGCTGTCCTTGAAATTTATTAATTTATGAAGTGAAGGTCTCAATGTGGAATGATACACAGTAGAAATTAATGGTTAATAAGGTTGTTAGAAAAATAATCTTTGTAGACAAGCCGTAAGAGACTGCAGAAGAAAGTGGTGACTATTAATTTGATACAATGAGACAAAACAATGTGAAGAATCTCTTAGAAATCACAGTATGTCTTTCCCCACAACTATAACTTATCTGGTAGGGCTTAGGGGCCAACCAAGAATGGGGTCCTGTGGAAAACAGTTTGTGATCACTCAGTTAAAGATTGTATCATAATGCCTACACCCAAAAGGAAGGGGCGGAGGAGCAAAGAAAATTAAGGTTGAACAGACAACCTTAATTCTGGCATTTTTTAATTTTTGAGTACTTGACTTTGGAACCTTAATAATGTTCTTCTAACATAGTTGGTGTTGTGTGTGTGTAACTTCGTAGGTTTTTAAAAAAAGCAAACAAAAAACTAATTCCATCATGTGTCATCACATTGACTCCCATGTTTCATCAGCTGGGTTGGAACCTTTAGATCCACCACATAGACCTGTGCCACATGAACTAACGAACTAACTGATACTAGTAGCAGACTGTCAGTCCTTTGCTACCCAGCACTACAGAAGGATGAGGCACTTTGCCAGTGGATTTTCATAGATATTTACATATTGCGGTGGAATGGTGAGACTCGGGGATCTAAGGTTTCATTCCAGGCCCTGGAGGGGAATGTGTTGTAGTAGATACAGACTCTGTCCACTTCCCCCAAGCATAACCCATTCTGCCCTGTCTCCTCCAATCTATCTGTGCCCCAGCCCTGTCTCTTCCCCACCCCGGCTCGTTGTCCCACTTCCATTCTCCTCACCTAGCCAGTGCCAGTCTCCACTCCTCAGGTTTCTCATCCCAGTCTCCTTCCCCAGCCAGTCCTAGTCTCCCCCTTCAGACTCTCAGTCTCCCTATCTCCCAATCTCAGTTTCCTTGCCCAGCCAGATTGTTTCCTCTCTTCTCGCTCTTCATCTGATCTCAGTTTCCCCCCAGCCTCCAGTCATACTGCCACAACCACATTCCCCATCATCACTGGATCCCAGGCCCAATCTGCCTTCCCCGACTCCTCATCCAGTCTCAATGTCCATCCTTTGCCCAGCTTCTTCTCCCAGTACATTTGGCCAGGAAGTCCCAATTCTCCCCCTGGACTCTGGTGCCTCATCAGTTCTGTTTCCTGTCTCCTCTCTTCCCTCACCCCAAAAGTTCACAGTCCCAATTTCCCTGCCAATCTCAGTCTTACCCACTGGTTCCCAGTCCCTTCCCCCATTTCCCTGCCAAGCTCCCACTCCTAGTCTCCTTGTCCAGCCAGTCCCAGTCTCCCCCAACTTCCAGTCCCAGTATCTATTTCCTCCACCTCCATCAGTCTTCCATTCCAGTCTTCCCCTTCAAGCTCTTTGTCCCAATCGACTCCTATCCTGCCCTCCCACATTTTGCTCTTCACCCCCCTGCATTTGTTTCAGGTGCCTTCCTCTTTCATGCTGCCAGGGCCTCAGCGGGGCTAGGAGGTATTGAGAACACAGGAGAGACAGGCTCCCTGCTATCAGTTCCTGTGCCTGGACCCGGACCTGGCATGGCCCAGAGCAGCCAGGAAAAGTTGAAGGGAAAATCCTTCTCAGCCCCAAACTGGAGTATGCTCAGTGTAGATGGAATCTTAAGGGAACTCTAGCAAGTATCTACTGAGCAAGTGAAATCTGCAATTTTTCAGACTCATAACTTGGCCAAATTTCAGTGGATTTTCACAGGGATGGCAAAAGACAGATCTCTGATGCAAAGGTGATGCCCTCCTCCCACCCCCCCAAAATTTGAAGTCCCTATCCTGAACATTGGGATGCTAGAGCTTCTGAAAGAAAAAGATGCCCACATTTTTTAACGTGGGCAAAACACATGAATTTTTTCCTAGCCTTGTTCTTAAAAGTCGCTGAACCTTTTTGGGCTGAAATTTTTCAAAACTTTTCAGCCTGAGGCAGACATTTGGAATGTAAAATTACAGCACAAACAGTTAAAGGTTGACAAAGTTATAAGCAATTGAAAACAGAGCTGTCTAATGGGAGGTGTCGAGCAACTTTAATAATAGGCAGTGCTACCAGTCCTTCATATAATGAAAGAGTTTTCGTGTTTTTTGGCAGAGACCAAGAATTGAATGAGCATAGAGTAAAGATGGGCAAATTTTGTTGTTCAGTTTCCCAATGATTCATCAACAGGTCTTTGAAAACTTGCAGTTACTAACTCTGTTATAATAACACCTCTTTAGTACACAAAATATACTTTGCTTCAAAAAGTAGCATTATAATGAGGAAGGAGTAGAAATACATATGCTTTTCATCTACACTGAATAAAAGACTAAAAAATGTAAAACAAGTAAAAAAAAAAAAAGACACAAACAAGCATGAGAAAGAAAAATGATAGTAAAATAAGCCGATGTTGAAAAACATTTCAAATGCAGACTGAAAGTCTTTCATGACATACCAATGTATTAGAACTAGACTGAGAAAATTGTGTTATGAGGCAGAGAATGGCTGATAAAGGCATGTCTCCAGAACTGATAAACAAGTTTCATGCAAATCTCTTGCATGCCATATTACTTTTCCTCTGATAAATATTTAAAGAAGAGATTTGTTTTATCACAATCACTCTTTAATGTAGGGCAGTTAGAGAAGACAGCAGATTTTTGTATTACTGCACATGGGACGTAACTTTGTCTTGTGATTTTTTGTTTTGTTTTGGTGTGTGTGTAAGCAATATTATAATATACTAGTTAAAAACCCTTCCATACAAACTTTCATACACTACAGCCCATATCCTGCAAATACTTAGGCATGTGAGTATTACTCGCATGCATAAAATTACCCACATATGTGTCTGCAGGAAAGGGTCTAAGTAAGTTTCTTTATAAGCAGTTGCTGTTCTAGTTTGTCTGTTTTCTGCTAACACCTCTTGTGGTCTGCAGTGCCCAGGGAAACACTAGCGCACAAGCCCCACCCCTCCAGTGGAAAGTTCATAGCAACCATCAATCAAAATTAGTTGCCTCTGGCAACCAACAACAAATCTGGCTGAGTTAATCACAGGGATCAAACATGATGTGAGACGTGGTTATTAGTACATTGATGTACCTCTGAGAATTCCTGGCATTTGGAAGATTTAACATGCAGGAACTTCCAGAAAGTAAGTATTATGTAATGTCTGAAGGATAACTAAAAGAGAACAGCAAACTCCAGGATTAATTTAAAGCTCCTCCAGCTTAGTTGTGTCCAGTTGCTGTAATTTAGAGGACGAAGATACCCAGAGCCAGCATTAAAACTAATGATCAGAAGATTATACTCTTGCTCCTTTGAGATGTGCTTTGCTAAGTTATGGGGAAAGATGCATGCTGAGAACTTCACTACTACTACCAAGTGTTGCTTGCAGTCTGCAGCAGTGTTTCTGCAGTTGAAAATCTGCAGATGTGGATATTTTATAGTGTTTGCATTTTTAATTTCCTAGTTTTATTAACTGGTATATTCATTTGAATCATGTGTTGTTATTGCTTACTTGTTTGTATAATGCCATGCGTATCTCAGCAGGAGACAAGGACTTACATACACTATGTGGTATTTCTTTAGAGATACTTGGCCTGATTCTCTATTTCTCTGTATCTTGGGTAGTCATCTACACCAGTGCAACGCTGGTGTAAAATGCTTCTATTCTTACTAAGGAGCATCTAATATCCACTTCATACTGGTGGCAAGGTGCATGGCATCAAAGAATAGGAAAAGACACACAATTACACTCACACATGCAGCATGCGCATGGGGCCAATTCATGCCTTTCATGGGGAAGGGCCAAATGACAATATTTAGTGTTCCAGGGTGATCATCCCAACAAGGGCTGGGTATGGTTTTACAGCATGAGAAAGGGGAGAGGGGTGGTTACACTCCAAGCCTAGCAATGGCCCAGCATCAGTGCATCATGGATTCGATGATGTACTTTCCATTGGCTGTGTCTGCACCAAACCCTTTGTCTTGGACACCAGGAGGCTGATGGGAAAAGGGTGGAGAAGGGTTAATTTAAAGAGACAGCAATGGCCTCTTTATCTTCAGCTTTCAAATCCACTAAGGTTTAAAATGGGGGGACGCAGCAGGTAGTGACCATTCCTCAGCTCCACATCTTCCTTGCGTTCCAACTGTAGGGAAGCGGCCTCTGTGAGGTGGGAGGAAAGTGGATGCTGCTGATGCTGCTTAAGTACAGCACTTCTACCGGCAAAACCTGGGCCATTTTTGTGGAAACTCAGCTATGTTCACACCTTCTGTGGCACCTTCCTGAAGATGTGATCTGGCCCATTTGTTATTCTGCCTATTCTCCTAGTGCCCTTTTGAAAGGAAAATGGCATTTTTCAAAGAAGTCAAGTCAGAGGTCAGCACTGGCTTGGCTCGACGCACACACACACATTTGTATCTCGAGAAATGGAAGAATGATTTTTGCTAATGGAAAAGGTGAAAATTTCTGCAAAGTTTCAGAGCGCGTGCTCTCTCTCACACTTATTCAAGATCTAAAAATAATTTCCTCCTTTCATTACTTCATTAGCGAAAACACAAAGTGTATTTATATAGTGTGACTTAACACCTGGTGCCTTGCAGCAGTCATGGTAGAAAACTACTGCAGCAAACTAGCTGCCCTGATAATTTCTGACATGCACTCCGATGCAAGAAGGAAGTCTGTTTCCATTTAGAAGTCAGTGATTGAGACAATGTTGGTCTAGTGGGTAGAGCATGAGACTCAGGAGACCTGTGTTCAATTCCTGGGTCTGCCCCTGGCTTGCTATGTGACTTGGACAAGTCATGTCACCTTTCTGTGTTTCAGTTTCCCCATTTGTATAATGGGGATAATGATACCTCAGTTGTAAAGCACTTTGAGATCTATGTATGAAAAGTGCTGTATAAGAGGCACTTATTATTTTAACATGTTTTATCTCCTGCATCTTGAAATCAACAAGAGCCATTGCCTCCTCTGGTACAATTGAAATCATGGAGCAGCACTGATTTACACCAGCTGAAGATCTGGCCTATCATTTGGTATATTTGTCAGCATTTGTGCGTCAGCACTTTTAATGAAGTTACCTCTACTGTGGGAAGTGTGGAACTACTGCTACAGGGCCTGATGGGAGAGCACAAAACTTTGTTTCTGTGTAGGTGTTAAATATAGGTTTTTGTGTTGTTTGGATTTCTTGGTGATAGAATGGAAGATTAAACAAAAAGGAATGAACAACATAGAGTGTACTTTTCAGCCGATTATGGACTGAATTATATATCTAAACAATTAGAAAGTATTATTTATTTGTATTACACCAGCATCTGGGGCCCTAACCAATATCAGATTCCTATTAGCTTAGGCACTGTAAAAACATATAAGAGATGGTCCTGACTCTGAAGATTTTACAATTTAAGCAGACTAGACTGACAAAGGGTAGTGATCATTCCTATTTTACAGATGGAGAACTGAGGCCCAAAGAGAGTAAGTGATTTGGACAAGATCATACAGAAAGTTCTGGTAGAGCTGGCAACTAAAGCCCCATCTCCTGAAGGCCAGGCCCAAACTTTAACCACTAGACCACCCTTTCCTCTCAGTAGTTCTTTAAGTTTCTCATGTTATTGGTGAGAGTAATGTAAACAATGCCAATTCCTTGGCAAATTATACCTTTCAATGCATTGCATATTGAGCAAATTTGGAAAGATTTGAGTTTTCTCCATGCTTTATTTATAGACTTTAATAATAACTTGACATATGTACAATAAAGAAGGATAAAGGAATAAAGACATAGGAAATCCTAATTTGTGTTATACTGGTACATCAGAGAACTACTTTTCCTTAATCCACTTATTACCTCTGCACTCCTCACACAAAACCAAGGAAAATCCCCACAGAGCTTGGAGAGAGATAAGAAGAAAGGAGGAGGGAGAAGTGAAGCAAAGTTAATAATTACAAAAAGTATAATTTATTGGCTGAGCACATAAAAGCCAATATCATATGGTTAGATGTAAAGCCTCTCTGTTAGGATAGAATGGAGGAAAGCAGTTGTATCAATAGCCAAAACCAGACCAGCTTACAGAGCCAAAATCTGGCCAGGTTTGTTGACGTTCATGAACCTATGGGGAACCAGTGCCAGGTTTTGAGTGATCTGGGGTCCAATTATGAGTTTGGGTGAAAATCATGCAAAATGCAGTTGTTTCATAATGTTTAACCTGGAATCAGGTGAAATTCAGTGATTTCAGCAGAGTTTCACTTTGTGGGTTTTTTGGATTTGTTCAAAGCTGAATCTAAACCTCAAGGGTGCAAGCTGACACAAAGCAAAACTGAAGAGGGTCACACAAATCCCTGTGAACTAAAGCCATCAAGTTTTAGAAAGCTCAGCTTTAGAGCTTGATTCTCCCAACTTTACACATGCTGAGGCTATGTCTACACTGACCGCGATAAAGTCGCGACCATCAGATTGACTTATCTGGATTGATTGAGCAATCAGTGAAGACCCGCTCAGTCGATCCAGAAGTCGACATTATTAATGCACCCCCACAAGTGGTGTAGAGCTGCGTTGTCGGGAATGCGGTTCCCTTCAGAGCAGTGCAGTGAAGACGGCGCGCAGAAAAGAAGCACAACAGTTGACGGGAGTTACGCAAGTTCTTTGTGTACTTTGCGTAACTCCCATCAACTGCCGCCGAATCATGGAGGTAAGTGTAGAGCAAGCCTGAGTAATACATGAGGCAGGGACTGTCTGTTACAATGTAGGGCCCTGATCTTGACTTGGATCTCAGTGCTACAACAGACAGGCCAAAACACAAGTACGAACAGTCCCAGGACTTTGGGGAAGTTCAGATCCACATCTGCACTTCAGGGCTTGGGTTCATCTGTGCTCTGGTCACAAGAAGATATAGCCTCATTGGTGTGAATGCAGAGTGACTTTCCTTATGTCACACAGAAGATTTGTCTATGTAGACTGTTGGTGCATGGCAAGCTTCCCTTTTTTCAGCACAACTCAAGTTGTGGGCTCCCAGCATTGGTAAATCCACACTTAGTTAGGATGTAGGAGCATGAGCCACCCCACAACCCCTGTCTCACCATGGCCTCCATAGAAGATAGCAGGCAGAGCCCCAAATGTGGTTGGAGCCAGCGTTGGAGGAAACAAGATCTAGGAAACACGTTGATCCAAACAGTGCTGCTCCTGGTTGGATTCAGCATTGGCTGGTTCTGCTGTGGACCCGCAGCTGTAAGTTAAAGATGAATTTCCACAGCAGAACCACAGGAGGAGAGGTATGGTAGTGGCATTCCCACAACAATCTTCTCCTTCCAGCAGGGTGCAGAGAATTGCAAATTGCACCTTCTGGATTGAGTGGCTCAATAACTAGAGTGGAGTGAATGTTTTGCAAAGAAAAAATTATCTGATGAAGTTTACCTCTTTCTTCTCGTGGCATCTCTGCGAGCACATCAGAATTGCCTCAGATTTATTATCTGAAAAGAATTGAATTCTGTGGCAATATTTATTCTGAAGGCTGTGAATTGATCATGAATTCTTCTCTGCAGGGACTTGTCAGTCAGGCTGCGCTGCTGAGCTGTGACTGGTCGGATCAAATACCTGATGCCAGATTTCAGCCCCCATTATGGTCCCTCTTCACTATTCCAGTAGTGAAAAGAGGACAGAAGACCCTGGGGGAATTCTCCAGTTCCAGACAACTGTCAGTTTAACATTTGTGACCCTACACTGCCTCCTCACACCCCTGGTATATGGCTGAACTGGAGACAGGAAGGGGAATGGCTAGGGAACTCTATGCACCCATGAACCTGGGTTTCAGAACAGCTGACAGTCAGGTATGGGTGCCATAAATCAGAGAAGCCTCTGAACTGCTGTAATTTAAATTTAGGGCTAACCTGAGATAAACTGATCACAGGAGCAGCCCAGAATCTGGAAGGTGTGAAGGGGTCTAGAGCCACCTTTGCCCTTCCATCCCTCTCTTGAGCTGTACCTTTTGTGATGTGCCTCCCAAGAGAAACAACACAGAATCTGGCCCAAGATACTGTATCTGTTTCCTAATTGCATGAGAGTGCCAGAGACACTTTTACAAATACTCATGTGTGTGAATGTAAAATTATGTTTCTGCCAGTAATTTTTGTGCCAGTACAACTTGACTGTGGGCACGGTTTATAAATATGCCCAAGTGATCAGGAGCACAAATCCCAATGGATTTAGGCACTTTCAAAAATCCCATCTTGTGTGTATAGCCACAGAAAGCAAACACAAACATAGATACTCCTGGAATATAATGTGTTCACAGAGCTCTAAAAATAGCAAGGATAAAGAAAAGCACATCAGATTAATACAAAGAGCCTGAGTTGTCATGAACCAAAGACCTATGGTTAAAACAATCCACAGCTCTCAGAAATCAGGAGTCATGAAAAACGCTAACATTTTCAATTTTAATATCACTGTCTTCAAAACAGCCCTATTTTATCACAAACTGATTCAACTGTACAGTAATTTTGACACCTCTGATTGCTAATTCATCATTACTTGAAGGCCGAAGACCATCCAAGGTTAGGAACGCCCTTTAGTTAAAAAGAAAATCTTGCCAATTCTTCACTTCATTCCCCCCTACCCCTGTGCCGTGATATAAAGCATTGACAGCTTCTACTTCAATAAAAGTGCAGCTCATAATATCAATGGGAACCAGTTCTCTCTGATTGGAGTCTCCCAAGTATTTTATTAATTAAAAGTGGGTATAGTGCTCATAGAGCAACAGAGGAAAGTGGGGGTGAGGGGGCTACTGCTGAGGTTTTCATGTAGCATCTAGCATTTTGTTTTAATGGCTCAGATCCTGAGCCAGTTTTCACCACAGTCTTAGCAGACACTGTACCCGAAACTTGTGTAGCTGGCTGAGGAGATCATCTCAGTGTAGTAGGAAGCCTCAGTGGGTAAAGCAACTCCTGTGCCAATTCCTAGGTAAGCATAGGGAATGTGGCTGAGTGAAAGAAAATGTGGTTGGGGCTTCCACGGGCCTTATGGATCAAGGCTGCCAAATTAACACCCTAGAGCACTCTTCTTGCAACGCACAGTGGAAGATCTAGCATTAACAGAGACAGTAAGTGTTAGGGAGTTAACAGTCTAGTGTCCTCTAGAGGAAGGTAAGAAAAAAGCTTTGGGTCTTGCAGGCATCATTATTGTTTGGGTTTTTGTGACAGGGTGCTGGTGGGGGAAGGAGAGTTAGAAAAGATGTCTTTGGTAGGTAGGTGTAGAAATGGGCAGGCTGTAGCAGGGTGAGGACTTGGGAAATCTGTCCACAAATCATTATGATATTTATGGGGCATTCCCTAATTGTCCATATTTATAACATTTCACCCATAACTGAAAATGTTTGAAATGCTTTATGTGGAACAGAAAGTGCCAGACCATCAAACAGCAAAATGTGATAGATGGTACACAATGGTTGAATTAAGAAGAATTGCTTCCTATCATAAACTCTGGTAAGATATGATGCAATGGAAGAAGAGGCGGGGCAATACTGTTAACATCTGATAGTTTCAATTTAAACTTTTTTTTAGTACAAAACAGTGATCAGACAAAAGTTGAACCAAAAGCAGCAGCTGATTACATTGGGAAGCAGAATAATCTAATTTAAAAAGGAATGCAGAACAAGTGTATATGTTTATTCTGCAATCTATGCATAGAATATGAGCTTGCCTTGCTTTGCAAAGCCAAAAGAACTGAATCATGTCGAACAAACCAACACTATTCCCAACCCTCCCCATGAATAATTCCTGTTGATATACACTTGGAAAGATAAATACGTTTTTTCTTGTGTGGACACAGTTTTGAGCAATTAGAGCCTCTAGGATGGTTCAGACTATTGTTATTCTACTGACAAGTCTAGAATAGTCACACAGCATGATCGATTTTAGAAAAGACATCATGAATATGGCCAAACGTAATGTACACAGCTGGGTTTAAGTGCTTCATTTTCACTACTGATTGTGTTCATATGTAATGGTGATTGAGAATGATGCTTGTACGCAGTCATCAAAACGTGTATTTCCTTGATTGACTAGTCAGACAATGGCTGTGACACTGCCTTCAGTTAGCATCCTCCAGGCTTACAGCAGATGTTTGATGGGCACTCATCTCCACTGTTATTTTGAAAGCCCATTTGGAAATAATAGCCTTATTACAGACAACAGTAAGCGCAGGCAACATCATCAAAATGATTTATCCTGTCGGATCCAAACACATTCCCTAGGGCTTGGGATTGGATATTTATTCTTTCCTCCCTCAGCTCTGCACCACAGCACATTAAAATTATACCAAGGGTGTGGAGGGGCGCAGAATCTAATTTGTGCTACATTCCAAAGATCCCCCTATCTCTGCTCCCTAACTTTTTCAGTAGGTTCTCGATTCTGATGGATGTCCAAATAAATAAACAGTCTGTGTTCCCAGAATTAAAATAAATGTCTTTAATGTCCCAGTGTTTGCTATGATATTTAGTCCGCTACAAGGCCATTATGTCTATGGTGGAATGGGAAGGCAATTTTAAAAATTATTTATCATTAGCTGTTTTTAATGGTCTTTTTAGTGGGTTTTGCACTTCCATTCCTTTCAGCATCTCCACTACACCTGAAACAGCAGCTAGCAACAACTGTGTTTAAACATGGCATTTTGCAAGCAGGGTCTAGCAAGGTTTCCTTGACCAGGTGCTTTTAGGCCTCATCTCCTTCTTCCCCTTATCTCACCATCTGGGGTTGGGTCATCATGCATCTACACTACAAATTTTATTGTGGTTAAGGAGTGCACATAAATAGTGACCTGATCCTGATATAGCTTGTTTTGGTTTTGTCTGCGTAAATGGAAGCAAAATTCCTTACAGTGGTTAAACACAATTTGAGCTGGTCCCTACGTATAAACCAGTTTGGTCTGAAAGTAATCAGGAGACTACCAAGTATAAGCATGGTGCTTAAACATGATTCAGTCTGGTGTGTAGACAGAGACTTGTTCCACAGTAATATCTAGCACTCATGTGATGCTTACCATCTGTAGATCTTAAAATATTTTACAATGAAAAACAAGTATCCTTGTTAGAGCTGGTCAAAGAATTGTACTTTATTTTCTGCTAAGAAATTTGAAGAAAATGAAAAAAAGTCATTTTGGTAGAAATGGGGGGGGGGGGGGTGATTTTGTTGAGGAAAAAACCCCGAAACAAAAATCAATATTTAAATTTTAAGCAAAAACCTGACAAATGTCTACAATGGAAGTGTTTTTTTGCAGAAATTTCCATTCTGTCAAAGAGCTGTTTTTCTGGCTACAAAGCTTTCAGCCTGCTCTAATCCTTACCCTGGTTTTACAGAAGGGGAAACGGAGGCAAAGAGCAGCATTTGTTTGCCCAAGGTTGGTGGGAGAGCCAAGAACAGAACCCAGGTCTCCTAACTCCCAGTTCAGCACGCTATGCCCTGTTCTCTACACATACCCTTGCCATATAGTGGCCAGAAATCAGCATTTGCCAACAGTCATAAGAAACAGTATTTAGAACAGGAGACTGGTGTTATAGTTGTAGGATTTCTGTTGACAAATGTAGCTCTCTCACCTTCGGCCTACCCCAGAAAGCAATGTATTGCAGAATGATATGGAGGTACACGGAAGGGTGAGAAATGCTACTTATGTGTTTTCCCTCCCTTCTATCTAGCTAGCATGTGCCTAGAGGAGACAATATGAGGAAATGGAAAAGGGAAATCCAGTTAATGAACTGAGATCTATAGCCAGCTCTAGGATATACAGGCACTTATATAGTAAGAGTTCTGCCTGCATTAGAGATTATTTGATATTACAGAAAAATGGTTTATTCTCATTTCGATACTTCAGCTGCTTCAGTATCAATGCAAATAACAGACCCTTCCTGTCAAGTGTGTAGATTCCAGCTTTTTGTGCATTAGGAATACTTTGTCTTGACACGATCCACTGTTTCTCTGCCTACTGTCCTAGATGCTGAATACTGGAAAGGCATATTCTGTGCATTGACATGGATTTATTGTTGTGGTTTCTTCTGCCTCATTGGAATCACTGCTGATATAATTAGATTTCCAAAAAAAAAAAAAAAATGTCCACTATTACATGCAAGAGGATTTGCTAGGACTCAAAGCCTGTCACAGCAAGATAAGAACCATATTTTGAATCTGAGTCTCCACTATTTAGCTAATAGTTTTAATTAACTTGGATTGCATTTCTCAGTTTGTCATTGATTAGAGAACATATCCAAAACTGTGCTTCAATAAACCAAGGGAATAGTTCTTTACTTTTTTTTTTTATAGTTACTTGTTAACAAGCTGTGTCAGCTACTCAGTGTATTCCATCTGTGAAGATAATATTTTTAATGCTTTTCCCCAGGGAATATTGACTAAAGATTTTCCTCCTCTTGCTTTTATCCCACTAGTGGTTATATATATTTTTCTCTGTTACAAAGCTTATTATTTCCATCTCTCCATGAATTAAAGAAATAAACTGAGGAAAACGACAAGTGTCAGTATATCATGAACAGGCTTCATTAACGATTGCAAGGAGGAGTTTAATTTGACATTGATCACATTTGTGGGAGACTAGAAGCTATAATAAATATACAGTGTATTGCATGACAGTATGGCGAGCTGGGAGTCAGGACTGGAGTTCTTTCCCAAGCTCTGGCACTGTCACAGTTGCTGGGCAACCTTGACCAAGTCACATAGGCTGGGATTTTCAAAGGAACCTAAGGGAGTTAGGTGCCCTCCTACCATTGATTTTCCCAGTAGAAATTGGGAATCTCTTAGACTTCCTTGAAAATGCCACCCTTGATCTATCGGTTTGCTGGTCTATTAAATGGTATTAACATTATTTATT
Source organism: Emydura macquarii macquarii (assembly GCF_026122565.2). Taxonomy (NCBI): domain Eukaryota; kingdom Metazoa; phylum Chordata; order Testudines; family Chelidae; genus Emydura; species Emydura macquarii. The sequence goes on along the minus strand of NW_027132342.1, from coordinate 7,306,865 downwards.
TTTTCCAGCTGGGGATGTTGTGAGGCTTCATTAAATAATACTTTAAAATAATCTCTGAGGTCTTTGGATGAAAGATACTGTAAATGTGCCAGGAGTTTAAAAATATGGCTAGATCTGGGTAATAGTCATTGGTTCAAAGTCAGATAAAATATTAGTATAAACAAGTGAATGATACATCTGGGAGGGGAAACAAATTCAAACCTAGATATAAATTAGGGGGGCATTACTTAGAATGCAGCAACTGAAGAGAGAGACAGGCTAATTGTGGGTTAAAACACTACTGTTGACTGTGCAATGTCACTGCAAAAGGGCCAATTGTCTTTTGGTGTATGTATACTAAAACCAGGGAGGTTATAGTACCAAGTCATGGTTACAGGGCTAGATGAACCTTTGACCCTTTCTCTGGTCTCTGAGGACATTCCCCACCTGCATGAGGCCTTTATCTTTACCTCCTTGGAGTGAAGTCGCACAATTCTCCCACTCTTTGACCAGATCCCAGTCTATAGCACCCTGTGGCTCAACAGTGCTTGTCCCAACAGGTCTAATTGGCTTCTGGTATCTGCGGGTCTTTCCTTTGGGAGTCTGTGACCAGTGGAGAATACAATGGCAAAACAGCCTTCTTAGAACAAAATATTGTTTAATTTTAACAGTGGGAACGTCACAGGGTGCCCTCACCACTAGTGGATGCCTCCTCCTGGCCATCCTGAAGATTAGGGTCTGCCAGTTGTTGCACCCTCCTCCGGTGGTGTCCTCACCTGTCATCCTTTCCTCCTGCAGACACCTCTTGCTCCAGGATCCACCGCCTCCTTTTCACGACTCAGCCCTCCAGCATATGTGTGTCCCTCCCTTCTGGGATATTAAAAAGTCTTTCCAGGAGAAATCAGCCCAGGCAGTCTACTGTCCTCTGCTTGGTCTGTGCCATGTCCTTCACGGCTGCTAGGGGAACCTGGACCAGCCCTCTACTCCAGGTTCCAGCTCAAGGGCCCTCTGGTTAGCAGCTAAGGCCTGCACGGCTATTTCTTGCTGCTATTCCCCTGATCTTTCTCATATCTTCCTGGCTTCCTCCCTTTGGGTTTGCCATTCTCCCAACTCCCTCCTCTCTGGGAGCAACTATGCACTACCGTCTATAATCCCAACATACTTCCCTCCTCCCAGGAAGTGACTGCAGCCTACCTTCCTGCAGTCCCCTTCTGTTGCCAGCCACCTGGCTTATATAGGCCCCATCTGTCCCTGCCCACCTGAACTTCATGTCTAATTAATTAATCCCTGCTCCCTGGATCCTCATGCACGTGCAGCCTGGGCAGTTAATGGGGCCTAATTAACCCTCTCAGGACCACTATGCGGAATACACCCCATCAGAGGGAACAAAGCATAACATAGGAGAAAAGGTTTTTAAAAAACAAAGGTCTACATGCACATCGATTTTAAATAAAGGCTTGCTATCCCTAGGCACAGATAATAGATATGTCTAAATTCCTAGGTACGCCAACATCTGAAGTCTGGGTTCATCTTTACTTCCTCTTCTCTGAGAGTGAGACTTTAAATTAAGCCTCAAGTCCTATTGCTCTCCTAGGTTTTCTTGAGTCTGGTTAAAATGGTATGGGCCGCTCAGGAAGAGCTGTTGCAACACTAAGTAGTCCTAGGTGTTTGCTGAGAGGCTATTATCTGGGCTATTGTCATCCTTCCTGTCTCCCTTTCCTGAAAATCCTGCTGTGAATTAACTCATTATATTCATACAGGGAACCTTTCAATAACCATGTCACATACTGTATTAATAAATTATTATGGAGCAGGCCCCACATGCTTCACAGTACCAATTTACACTGTGCTGGCAACTGTTTTGTACACCAATTGCAAATTCAAGAGCACACCTATAATACTGTGCATAGTTCTTGTCAACTTTCTTTGAAAAAATACAGATTGTGGATTTACACTAGTGTAACAGAGTAGAATCTCCTTTGGGGACTTGTAAAACGAAGCAAATGGGATAAAAAGTTATTGAGAGAGAATGGGTACACTTCCTACAGTATCTTTACAGTCACTTTTGCCATTAACATTTTACAGACCAGAACAAAGCTCTCCTAAAATCCACTTAGCATGCCACAGAAGGATCATCTTAAGAGCCCCTGTAGCAGATTCTCCATTGTCCCAGCCTTCAACCCTACTCCTTACAGCTTGTAGAGGGGGCATGCCTGGGGAAGAAAATTGAATTTGGATGTTGACTTCTTAATGGCAATCACTTTAGATGATGAAAACTGTATTGATACATTGATTTATCCCATATATCAAGAAGGTTAGAGTAAAGCAAAGAAATAGATGAGATTGCACATATTCCACTAAGCACTAGAGGTGAAATCCTGATCCTATTAATGTTGTGCGAAAAACTCCCATTGACTTCAATGAGACCACGATTTCACCCCGGTAGTCTTTCTAGAATGTAAGGGGAAGAATAACATACAAGAATAGCAGGGGAGCATGGAGTGTAGTTAGGTAAATTACAGGGCTTTGTTCTCCTTTTTGAATGCTGATTGATTATGTAGTCAATGCGATCACTATCACCTCTTCTGGAAGATATTTATAATGATAAAATGTCATATTTATAGCAAAATAAAGCACTGTACAATTTATTCATGGTTACTGAAACCATTTCTCACTTAACATTAATGTACTGAGTGGTGGTTTATTAACATACTAGTATATGTCAGCTAAGAATAAGCTCAGGGTCCATTATAAAGTGAGGGTGTTTAATGTACCTTGATGATCAATAAGTGGTTGGTAAAGGATTGGAATGAATTCATTATTCTCCTTATGAACCCATTCCTATTTATTACAAACAATCAAAAAACATTTTATTGTGGAGAATGAGAGCTCATGTAACAGTTCTTTCATCAGAGGCTGCCATGAAAGGACCAGTGAGACTAAAGCAAAGTACAGTAATGATAGGTTGTTTCTCAGAGAATTAATTAGTCAATCAGATTGGGCATTTGAGAAGGGAAGAACTGCAATTATATTAAAAGCTACTTACTGTACTTTGGCAGCTTTCTCCATGCCTTGGGCAATTCCACATTGACATTCAGGTTCATCAGAAAGTTCTACCTTCTCCTAGCAGTGCCATGCTTTTAAAAAGAGGAGCCAAGAACAAGGGGTCTTGGTGAGGGTCAGGTTGTTAGATAACTATATAAAGATGTAGATATTGATTTACAGTTATCTTGGGGTGAAATTCACTTAGCACCCAGGGTCCATGCACCATTTACGTGCTATTTTGAAGGCTCAAATGGAGCTTAAGCAGGACACAGACCTTTTTGCATAGGGGTGAAGTTCACCTTTGGGTATATACCAATGAAGTTATGGGGTCAGATCCACATTTGACATGAACGGATGGAGCTCCATTAAAGCCTATTGAGCCACACGGAGTTACATTGGCTGAGGATCTGGCCTGTAGGTTTCAGTCTTTTTTGTTTTGTTTTCTGCTGCAGTGGGGTTAGCGCATCTTGCATCTAATTCCCAACAGAAAACTGGCATGCATTTTCATCTACTAAGGATGCAATCCAAAGCAATGAGGTTCATTTATGTTAATTATTGATGAAAATCCTTCCTCACTGTTTCTCAGTTCTGCATTTGTAAAATGGGTACAATAATATTTCTTTTCTCTCCCACCTGTTGTCTGCCTTCTCTATTTAGATTGTAATTTATTTGGGGGCAGAGACCATCTCTTACTGTGTGCCTGTATAGTGCCTAGCATGATGGTGCCCTAGTCTTGGTAGGGCTCCCTATGTGCCATTGTAATAAAAATAATACTAACGATAGTCTGAAATGTAGCATCACTTTACTGGTTTTATGCATCTCACATGAGCTAGTGAACTGCAGCAGCTGTTCTGCATCAGAGAAGACATTCTATCTTCCCACACCCAAGAGAGTTTCTAGCCTTAGAAATGAACTAGAAGAACAACATGAACAAGGAAATAGGGTTTCATTCTGCAATGAGGAGCAGATCTTGGTTGTTAGGTAATTTTTTATCTGCAGAACTGAGGAGCACAAGTGCCCTGGGCATGGATAGATAGTACCAGACACTATTGCCTCATATTAATGAAAAAATCCCAGACTCCATGCTGAGCTTGTATAAGTGGGCTTGATAAAATGTGGTTTTGCAGAGTCACCGAGAAATAAGCCTTCCCACAAGCCATAGAGGAGCAGTAGCAGGGTTGCTTCCGGGATCCTATTGCATTCTCAGTAAATGGGAGTGTAGGGGTGTGTCAGAGCAGTTCATGGTCCATCGTGTTTAGTCTGAAAGATGGGTGCTTTGTATTACAAATCCAATACCCAGGTGAAGAAGTCCCAATTTTATAAAGTTGTGGATATGCTTTTACAAATGTGGACCTAAGTGACAAAGGCAAAAAACAGAATTATAGAATTTTAATGTGGGGTGGAAAGAAGGCGAAGCCTGATCCTACACTACTGAAGTCAATGGGAGCTTTGCTATTGCAGGGTCAGGTCTGAAAAAGGAAACCTGGGGAAGGAAGTTGATTAAAGCATGATCAGTTTTTGAGTTGGCAGAACAATGATTAATTACTGGAAATTGCAAGTGGCCATTCTTTCCATCTTTTACCATGTAAATTGATCCTTCATCTTGGGCTCATGTTTTAGAAGATGAGATGACTACAATTTCTGATATCTGTGAAAAGAAGGAGATGCCTGCACCTCAGAAGCAATTAGAACTGAGCAGTAATGGCCAGATGAGAACTGAAATCAGCAGACACAAGAATCCTCAAATGGAAACCAGATATGAAAGCAGGTACGTTTGCTTCTGCATGTAACACAGAGTTCTGATGGAAAGTTGGTTTTCTTGTTTAAGTAGAGCAATAAGGTGGTTGTGGCATTTTACAGATCAGTAAAATAGGTTCCCTTCCCTAAAGAACGTGTGATATCCAGTTTTGCCAACCTCAGGCATTCAAAACCATGAGTCAAGCCCCTGGAAATAGTGAAGTTTAAAAACAAATAATAAATGTTGAGTTCTTCACATAGTGGTTTCTGAGCCTTTAGGGTGCACTAGCTTTGCATTTTCAAGCTTTTCTCAGCAACTGTGAGGACTAGAAATTTACTGTTTTTTTGTTTTGTTTTCTGGTTTTCCCAAACAAAAACCAAGATTCTTATTAAATGACTTTATTCCAGGACCTGGGGCTTTAAGAAAAACATGAAAGACTTGCGCTAAAGTCACAAGGGTTGGCAACACTATGAGAATTAAATATAATTCTACTGCCTGATTAACATATATAAAATTCAGGAATATTATCTAGTGGCTTTGTTTTAGAACACCTGTATATTTTAAAAGGTATCTAAGTAGGTAAGTAGATATGACATAGTTTAAGCAGTTTTGTTCAGAAAGGGTAAAATTCACCTGGGTTAGCCAAGGCCAGGGCACCATTTAAATTGAGGACTTAAGTGGTATATGTGCCTTGAGCTGGCCCTCTTCACAGGGGAGAATTTCACCCCAGAAAAATACTTCTCAAAGTTTTCTATGAAGCCTTTAAATACCAAAAGGTTTTTCAATGTCATTGATATTTTGGTACAAGAGGCAAACTCTGCCCTCAGATATTGTGCAGGGTTCCCCTAAAAGTTTAGTAGAAGCCATGCATGCATCTACAGGCAGAATTTGGTCCTTAGATGACAAAAATGTGATCAGCAAGCAGTATTGCCAACTCAGAATTCAGAATTCATGATTCAGGCCCTCAAAATCATGAGATTGTTTTACAAATCATATTTTGTTTTAAAAAATAAATTTTGGATTCTCTTTTATTTCTAGTCCTGAATCTTTAGTGTGCTCTTCCTTCATGTTTTCAACCTATTCTCTGCAACCATTGGGACTAGAAACTTCCTTTCTAAAAATTAAAACCGAGATTCTCATGAAATCTGACTCCCGCAGCTGGGGCTTTAAGGAAAACATCAGATATTACTAGACTTTCAATTAAAATCAGAAGACTTGGCAACAATGCACGCCCATCTGTGACAGATTGATACACGTCTATCAAATTGGCCTTCACTTGACATTGTAGCTGCCATTTTGAAGAATGTAACTTACATTTTGAGTATGTCCCTATAACTGCCTAGAGATGTCCAGGAAGTCCAAAGTTGTGTATTGCAATGCCTGACATCTCCTTGAACAGACTAACACAAGAGTCATCATCAGTGATTTTCTTCCCAATCACAAGGAAGACAAGGATTTGCTACAGAGAGTGGCCAGGCTGAAGGAAACGGGTGTTCTCCAGTTTGGACCGTAGGGGGGATTGGAACTTCCTGGCAAGACACCTGACTAGGATCTGAAGCTGACCAGTTGGTCACATGAGAGAGGGGACTTTATTTAAGAGCATGATCAGATCTCTTTCACAGTCTGACCATTGCCAGACAATAGAATGAGAGGTAGGAAGGGCCTACACACCTGAGTGGGCCCAATGGCTCAGAAGATGGGCTGAGCATAGACACAGTGGTGAGAGCATATAGGCATTTATTTCTCCTCAAGATCTGTAACTCTTGTATGCTTTAAGAGTAAATGTTACTATGGTTTTAGAAGCTCTTGTGCACAGCCTGAGTTCCTTGCTATACCTGCCACGTGATCCCTGAGGAGTTAAATGGTAAACCAGAGTGCCCACGGAGATGGAACTCTGGTGGGAACATGCATAAGCAACTGGGAGTTCAGAGCACTGGCTTTAGGGCCTAGTGCAATTGGAATGCAGAGTCCCACATCCCAAGTAAGGGTGGCAGACAAGGAGTCTGCATTCAGGAGTGCATTTTAGAGGCCCAGGCCAGAAACTGTGACTAGATCCTGGCCAGACCCACTGGCTTGGAAACATGTGGGATCCAAAGGCTGGGTCCAGTTACAATGGATTGGTGACCATCCACTAGGGGAACTCAGTCAGGTCTGTAGCACCGTTACATAGCATCTAAGGGTGAAATTTACCTCATGCAAAAATAGGGTTTAATGGGGATTTAAGTGGTGTATAGGCCTTGAGCTGGCCACTGCACAAAAGTAACTTTGCCTTCTATGCTTTGTAGTGTGCAGTTAAATCTTTGCAAAGAAGCGGGATAAGATCACACTGTTTGCATGAGAATTATTGGCCTTTTGGATTAGTGGAGTAAGAAATGACAAGATTCTGCTGTACGGTATTGTTTAACATCACACACTGAGATGACATCTTGGGAGACCAAACTAGTGTCAAGAAAACAGCAAGGATTGCTTGCTTGCATTTGGATATGCCAAAATAACTTAATGGCTTGTATGTAGGGTGACCAGATGTCCCGATTTTATAGGGACAGTCCTGATATTCAGGACTTCTTCTTATATAGGCACCTATTACTCTCCACCCTTGTCACGATTTTTCACACTTGATATCTGGTCATCCTAATTGTATGTGCTGGAAAAAAACCTGAACCCTGTTACTGATCAACAGTTAACAATTTAAGCAACAATAACAGCAGGTTTGCCAATTTAATTTAAAATATTCTACAGAAGCAGTGTTAAAACAATATTAATAATAAGGTTTCAAAATCAAGCACTCAGAAGTTAAGAAATGCCAGAATTAAGGTTGCCTGTGCAACCTTCATCAGCCCCATTGTGCATCTATCTGCATTATGATGCAATCTTTAATTACAGGATCACATATTATTTTTTTCCACATTTTGTCCTCAATCTGTGAGTAGGTGGATCTGCTCTGGGGATGAATCAGGGTTAGGAGGATCAGATGTCCTGATTTTATAGGGACAGTCCCGATATTTGGGGCTTTGTTCTATATAGGCACCTATTACCCCCCACCCACTGTCCCAAATTTTCACACTTGCTATCTGGTCACGCTAATCAGGGTTGTGTAATGAAGGAGAGTTTTGTTGTGGATTTTAGCATGCTTAGTGTGGGCAGAATCTTCTGGGATTTAAGCTGCAAAGTTCTAGCAAGTCTCTACTGAGCATGTGTGAACTGCAATTTTTCAAAGGTTTATAACTTGGCCAAATTTGGGTAGATTTTCACAAGGAAGGCAAAATGCACATTTTTGACATAAAGGCCAACTCTGTCAAATTTCAAGTCCATGCTGCCAAGCATATTTTCCCCTCACCTTGTTCTCAGAAATAGCTGAACTGTTTTAGCTGAAATTAAAAAAAAAAAAAAAAATCAGCTAGAGGTAGAATACTCAGCATGGAAAATTTGAGCCCAAACAGCTACTCTTTGGCAAAGTTATAAGGAAGTGGAAACAGATTCTTATAAAGGGAAGTGTTGGGAAACCTTAATAATAGGTGGTGCTACCAACGCTGCCTATAAGTAATATTTTATTTAAAAGTCTGCATTAGCAGGAGTGGTTTTGGAAGTAGGGCCATTTCAGTAGTGGCAGTGGCTGGAGATATTATTTTGTGGAGAACAGAGGCGCAAGGTTTTGGCGGGGGTGATGGGGAGAAAGCTCCATGCATTGTCTGCCCCCCATTGTGCACCTGAATAGGAGCAGCCAGAATCTGACCCTATTTTTTTGTTTGTTTGTTTCATTGGTTCAATTTATTACAATTTAATTTTCATTTTTCTAAAAGTGGAGGCAGATTAAATCTTTAATTTTTGGATCTGACCGATATTTTGTGTGTGCTCAGACAGGAAGCTTTGGATATCCTACTCCTGAAGAAAGATGAGGACATAAAGAATTTAAAACTTCTCGTGGCCCAGAAGGAAACAGATTTGCAAGAGCTGAAAGCCCAAAGGACGTTATCTTCAATACAGTTGGATCTAGCTATGAAAGACCTTGAGGAGCTAAATAAAAACATCTTGCTGTCTCAAAGAAAGTAAGAAACTCGGTTTAGGTTTACACGTTTCTCCTTTCTCACCTTAATCTTGTCTCAAAGAGCAATGTGTGTTTAAAGGTACAAACTTCGCTGCATCCAGGTCGTGTTTGCTACATCTCAGGAGAAGGAGCGCAAAGGTGGCTGTATTGCAGCTTAGCAGGTCTAGGATTCTAAGACCATCTAAGGGCTGATAGTCTGTGGCATGAACTAGAGCAGCCTTTGGGATGCTTTAACTTGGGTCTGACAGACCACTATCCTCAGAGGTCGTTTTTGCAGCTGGGAATAGCTGGAGTGCAGTGATGCTCTGGTCACGCCCACTTTCTTGTGGTCGTAGCTGCTACACTGAGGGCTGAAAAGGTGGACTGCTGATTCACTGGCCATATGCTACCCAGAGATTTCCCTTTCTGCAAGAGTACTTCCCTTGTAACATTTAAGATGGCTTTCTGGCTGCTTTGCACCAATGGAGGCAAAAAGCAGCCTGAGCAGAGTCCTAGACGTAGTCCACAATATCCTAAATACATCAGAGCAAATCGTATTTGGTAGCCCTTTTGAGGTCTGTAATGCAATGTCAGTGAGATTCCACATGTGACAGGATTTGTTCTTTGGTTAAAGTATTGCTTTTTGTAAAGCATAGGCTGCTTAGAGAAAGCATACATCTTTTGAGGATAATTTCAATGTAATAAGTAAAAACAAAATGAAAAATGGCCCTGGAAGTTTCCCTCACTTGAGCCATGGTTAAGTCTGTGAGATTGGCAAGTCAACTCTCAAAAGGGTTTCTCTCCTACTCCCAGAACTTTTAATGTCAATACAGAACACACTGAGCACCCTGTCCTCAACTAGCAAATGTAAACAACGCCCGCCCGTGTAATCCAGGGTCATTTGAAATATCTGAGCATAGCTCCTGGGTGTGACAAATTCAGATTAGGTGCTTGCTGCCAGACTTAATAGCTGTGTTCTGATCTGCAAACTTTGATGAGAAGCAATTTAGAATAATGTGACATATTAGCAGGCAAAGGAGCTCGGCAAATTGTTGCAGCTCTCATTATTAACTGTTAAATAGGCTGTTCTGGCTGCTGGTTGTGTGCCTCTCAGTACATGCCTCAGCTATTCATCTACAATCATTGGATGCAATGATCAAGGAGTTGCTTTGCGTGTGTGGTCAGCCGTGGAACACTGGGCTTTCACATCCTATCCTTTCCCCAGTAAGTTATTCACATGTCCTGACTTTTTGTCTCTGTGCCCGATAGAAAGCTCCAGACCTCAATGTATGTTTTAAGTGTTTACGTATTTCCATTGTACTCCAACAGAAGGAAGAATGGATGCAAATCAGAAAAGTGCTACTGATAGCACTGCACTGTATTTACGGGAAGTACTTGGAGATCAGCAGACTCACATTGCATATCAGCTTCAGGGTGGCTGGCATTAGCATATTAAGGGGCTTCCACTATAACTATTTAGTGGGCCCCCTTCTTTGTAATTTGTCCTTTCCCCTTCAGAAATTCTCCCCATTTTCTCTTCTTCCATCCCCTTTCAACTATTACATTTCTCCCTCACACTCAGCCAGGAGCTGTTGAGGGCCAGATGATCTTTCCTCTTCTCCCAGTTCACTCATGCCATTTGGTAGTGCCAGTGAAGAGAAAAGGTGAATATTTGTGGTCTCCCAGTTCCCCACTGTGATGACTGGTGACAGACCAGAGGCTTGACAGGTGAGGCTTTTCTAACAGCAAATCAGTGGAGAGCACACTGATCTTTGCCCTGCCTGAGAGCTAAAAAGCACCTAAAAGCAGAGCACTGATCAATACATTTTAGGGTGTAATTCATCGCTGTGCACAGGGCCAGCAATACACACATCTTAGTCCCACAGGGGCTAATTTCACTCTTAGTAATATGCGCTTCATTCCCATGTTAAATTTGAAATTGTCCTGCACATTGGAAGCCCATTATGAGTCGAAGTCCCAAAATAAACATCCATACTATAAAGCAGTGGTTTCCAACCTATGGCCCGGGGGCCAAAAGTGGCCCATGGGGTCTTTCAAAGTGGCCCGCCGCTCCCCTCCCACTGGCTGCAGAAGGGATCCAGGTGGAGTGCGTTGCCGTGGGACTACAAGACCAGTGCAGGCTCCTTGCTGCACCCAAGGGAATGGGAGATCAGTGGTCCCCTCCTCTTGCTCCAGTAGGGAACATGGCAAAGCGCTTTGCCTGGGTCTCTAGGCATTGGGGTCCGTGCTGGAGCCAGAGGGAGGGGAGCACTGATCTCCCAGGGTGCAGAAGGGAGCCACTGCTTAGGTATCCAGGTGGAATGCACAGGGCTACAGGATGCTTGTGGTTTCCCTGCTGCAGCCAGGGGAACAGGAGATCAGCAAGAAGGCAGCCTCCTTGCTGAACTCCTTCCCTCTGGCTGCAGTGGGGGGGGGGGGTAGGGGGGAGCAGAAGGGGAGGGAAAAGGGCGGAGCAGCCAGGACCCACCATGCTTGAAGAGAGGGGTAGGACTCTAAAAATCAGTGCCTTCCTGTTTGGCCTGCACTTAGCAGGCCACCACCATGACTTAGCTGCTACACCATCTGCTTTAGTATATAGTGACAGTCACTCATCTACACTAGAGCTTTGTCTGTGAGTTTGTGACATACTGTGTCATATACTGTGAGTAATATGTAGGTGTAAAATAGTGAATGTAAAAATGAGCCCAGTAACATCAAAATGTTTACTTTAAATATGTAGTGATTTGTAGGCCTTAATGGTGTGTACGTCAATACATTTTTTATGAGTTGATAGACTGGTGGCCCTTCACGGTTGTAAAAATGGTATTTGTGGTCCTCGAGCCAAAAAGGTTGGGAACCATTGCTCTAAAGGCTCTGATAGCCACTATCAAAAAGACTCTAAAGAACTATAGCTATCATATTGCATGTCTGTTTATCATATCACATGGGTACCTAAGACCAATATACAATACTGGTATTTTGTTGACAGTTACTACTATTTGTCATGGACTAATTAAATTTGTACCCAGCAGATTTCATGATAATTTTCCTAACATTTATTATGGGAAACTAGAAATTGCATGGGTTGTTAGCAACAAGCAAGCAGAACATAAATGCAAAAGCACAACATGGTTATTTGTACGACATTTTGATCACAGATGTTATCACATCAAAGAACCAAGGCTATATGACAAGATAAAATTATAAGCCTGGACAGTTTAACACCTGAAAATATGAAAACCAAGCACCAGTGAAAGCTTTTCCACTGATTGAAAGCAACATCTCAAAAAATGTAGGTTTGAGAAATTGAACAGTTTGCTATCCGTTATGACTCATTACACACAGAAAAAGAGATTCACCCTGTTTTCTGATCCTGTGGGAGACAGGCTGTTCTAATGCATAGGGCAGTCAGGCAACCTCAGTTCTGTTCTTGGCTCTGCCACTACATGTGATCTTAGGCAAATCACTTCACTGGCTTCCCCTCCCACCCATTGTCTGTTCTGTGAGTTTAGACTGTAAACATTCTAGAGCAGGGACTGTTTCTTACCATGTGCTTGTACAGCACCTAGCACAATGGGGCCTCTAGGTACTACCATAATAATAATATGATATAATATAAAAACAATAAATAATGGTACATGGAAATGGTTCACAGTCAAGGATGGTGACGACATTCTGAATTAAACTGTCGGTAGCAAGAAAATCCATACTTCAAGGCTAAATCTTGCAGTCATGCAGGATTCCCACTGGAGTCAATGGGAGCTTAGCTGGAGTAAAATCTGCAGGATTTAGCCCTAAGGTTGTCACTCAGCCCTTTCTGCCTTGTTAATAGAACACATATGGTGTGAACCATTGTCCAAAACTCTTGCCATGATCTGAGCTGGAGCAATGACAGCCTTAACTTGGAGGCTCTCCACTGTCATTTTTAAAATAAATGTAAAATTTGCTGATTTTTCACTTCTGATTTTCTTGGACATTTATTTTAAACATAGATTTTAAAAAGAGCCAAAAGCCCATCATGGTCCTCCCTGCTAAAATCCCATCAAATGCTGCTTCCAGGTATCTCTGCTTTAGTGGATGTCATGGGACTTCAAGGATGTTTAGAGGGGTGTTGAAGTGTTTTAGCACAGCCCCAGGCATTTTTACACATCCTCATCTTCAGACACCCAAGAGGAGAACATGCCTGGTGTTCATGCATAACAATGACACTTTCACTGCATGATGAAATAGTTGTGGATTTTAACAATGACTTTTACTTGTGTAGCCTTTTGCATCCAGAGGCCCTCAGAGAACATTTAGAAACAGTAGTACCATGCGGTACCTAAGTAATGTTATCCTCATTTCACAGACAGGGAGACTAAGGCACTGAGAAAGTGCGTTACTGATGTGTCAGTAGCAGAACCGTGAATAGTGGTGCACAGGAGTTCTGATTCCTAGTTTCCTGCTCCGATCACTGTAGAGAACAATCTCATCTGCTAAATGAACGTTTTATTATTGCCAATGAACATGCTGGACTCTTCTGTGGAGAGTCTCAGTTGTGCAATAAATAGATAACAGTATGGAAATTATTCATCTAAAAGGAAGACAGGGAAATGACCTAGGAGCAGACGATACATCCTGGGTATCAAAGCTCAAGCTTGCAGATAGAATTGGCCAGTGGGGTTGATCTGTTCAGGGCACAACATACTTTCTACCAATTGCCTGTTTGTTATTTAGATAAATAGCAGCTGCCATTGGGATGTAAACTTCTGCCTTTGCTTTAACCTCCATAATCCCGTTGCTCATTGTTTCTTTGCCATTTTTTGAATCTTTACACTCTAAACTCCTCATGGATAGGACCTGTCAATACAGCAGGTCAGAAAATGCTACTAGCAGATCAGACTTCTCTACCAGATATGAACTGGCTACAGAGCTTCCTCTCCAGAGAGATACACCAGAGATGTGTTCACTATAAGATCCTTTAATGCACCAGGCAGGAATGGCTGTTGCCAACTTAAGTATGTTACACATGGCGCCAGCTGGAGGCTGAACTGTATAGTATGGTTTAGCACTCCACTATATCTCCCCTTTTAAGTTTTACCTTCCTGCCATTGACAAAACTTACACTTTTAAGTTCAGTACAATTCAGTCTCCTAAGTGTCTCTGCATCAAACCGGTTTTATAATTCCATGACCCAAATGTGTAATGACTTGGTCACCTGGCTGTCTATAAGTTGCAATGACTGGTTGTGGTAGGTTTGGAATCCTTGAGGAGTCTTCTTCTTGTTCTGCATGTGCCGTTGGTTGAGTTTGCTCTGTTGATGGTTCTTTCTGGGGAACTAACTGTAGACATTGATAGTTTCCGTTGAACTTTCTGCGTAAGTCTCGATCATGTGTGATCTGAGTGCTGAATTCTTTTTCTTTACAACAGCTGGGGTTGTCCATCCTTTTTCTCCAGCCATTTGATGCAAACACAGTCAACAGGTTCTACACTTGGCCGTTTTCTAATTGAGTGATGTCTTTTGTAAAAGTGTTCTTTTACCCTTTTTATCTGATTTTACTATTCTCTTCTTGTCTGGCCACTTTGGAGATAGGTTCTTTTCCAAAGCTGAAACAGTAGTTCTGAGTGGTATTCCCATAGGAGTTGTGCTAGGCTATATCCAGTAGCTGCTATTGATGCAGATCAGTAACACAGAAGAACAAGCAATGGATCTTTGTGTTGCAGATTTTCTTTGCTGTCTATACAGCTCTCTCAGTCTCTCAATTCACTTGGGGTGATGTGGGCTGCCAGTAATATGATCAAAATCATATTTCATTTGGAATTATTTAAATTCCGCAGCAGTGAATTGAGGTCCATTATCCATCACTAGGTGGTCTGGAATACCAAAGTGAGCAAAAGTGCACTTCAGTTTCTCAATAACACTGAGATTTGTTATGTCTTTCAAGTACATTACCTCTATATACCTGGAAAAATATTCCACAACAACCAGGGAACCAGCCAGCCATAATGTAACTTAGAACTCCTTGAAATTGGGTGTCCGTTGAGGTTGCTCTTTGTGACGTCTTTTCTGACACTGGTTTGTATGCATCTACAGCATCCACATACACCTTTACATCTTCTTCAAGCTCACAGTGAGTTGCTGGGCTCCATAGTAGAGTGTCTGCTGCTACCTGATTTTTCCCAGGAACATAATTAGCAACTGGGTGAAATTGCATAAACCTGATAAAAAGATATTGGCATTTCAGCAGCTTGATCCAGGTCTTTTCCATTGAAGTGGATTATAGGAGGTTTATGGTCTGTTATCCATGTAAAAGTATCCAATCCACACAGCTATTTGTAAAAGTTCTCACATACCCATAGGCTTGCCAGGCACTCCTTTTCACTCTGTGCATGCTGTTTTTCTGCTTCTGCGAGTGTTCAGAGCAAAATTCAGCTAGCTTTCACTCAGATCCATGTTGTTGCCACAATACACCACCTAGGCCAAAGCTGCTTGCATCCATACTTACCATTGTGGGCTTGTTCACATCACAGTACTTGAGAACTGGAGCTGTTGAGATCATTTCTTTTACCTTGTTGAAGGCAATTTCTTGATTTGGCCCACATGGTCATGATGTTCTGGACTTCAATAGTTCATTCAGTGGTTTTGTCACTGTAGAAAAGTCTTGTAAGTATTGTCTGAGGTAATTTACTATCCCCAGGATGTGTCTCACTTTTGGTCCATACGTTGGTGCATTCAATTCTTGATTTGCTTTTACTTCTTCAGGGCTAGGACTTTATTGTCTGTCCCAAAAACTCAATTTAGGTTAGGCAGAAAATTCACTTTTCCTTCTTTAGCTTCTGCTCAGACTGACTGAAGTCCTCAGGGATGGGACTTGCCAATAGAGCAGATCAGAAAATGTTTATTTTCCCACCTGCAGAAGATGTCAATTTTTATTGTTGGTGAAAAACAGATAACCTGAAAAGTTAAAATGTTTCAGTTTTGGCTAAAAACTGATGAAAACTGAAAACAACTCAGCCAAAAACTGGGGGCAGGAGAGAGGAATCATTTTTTGTCAAAAGTTTCAGTTATCCAACATAAAAATCAAAACATTTTGAGGAAAATAGACCTTTTCATTATAAATTACACTTAGTTGAAGCCTCCCAAAGTGGAAAATTTTCAACCAGCCCTATTTGCAAATTTTATTTGTCTGTAAAATGCCATATGCATCTAAATCACTTCCTTGGACTATCCTAAACAATTCATCCCCTTTCTCTGTGTTAAATATCATGTATAACAATAGGTTCTGGTATATGACACAGCCCTCTGCTGTCTTTATTGAGACAAACCTTCCAATGAATAATTTTGGGCCAAATTCAAGGGAGTCAGTAGATGTGCACAGGCTTATACACAGGCTGGATTTGGCTCTATAGCTTAATTTGGTGCATAAATAGAATGTAACCAAGCCTGTAACAATAGTTTTATGGATATCACTCTAAGAAATTAATAAAACAAAACAAAACACAGCACTTTATTAGTTTTTTCTGGTGATAACATGTAACTTGTTCTAGATACACTTTGACTCCCTCACATTACACACAGATATGCAACACCTCCTGCAACACCTCCTGATATGCGCACACCCTGTCCATGGCCCCATGAAGTCACGAGACCTGCTCGTCAACCTCCTCCTGGCACTGGCCAAAGTGGCCATCTATAACACCAGGAGCAGAATGCTGAATGCGGAGGTGCTCTACCACTGTGGAGGTCTATTTCCGCTCCTCCCTTGGTTCACGCATCCGGGCAGAGTTCCTCTGGGCTGCATCTGCTGACTCCCTAAACACCTTTGAGGAGCAGTGGGCGCTGTCCGGGGCTCTCTGCTTGGTGTCCCCTTCTGGATCTCTGATTTTGAACCCATGACCCTCACTCCTGATCCCCTTTTTCATTTGTTGTCCCCCATAATTATTTGAGTCTTGGGTTCAGTAGCTCCTCCCCTTAGGCTGGGGGAAGGGCCTTCAACTGTAGAGGGGCTTGCACCTGCCCACTTTCCCAGAACTCAATAGTTACTGGGTTGCTCTCTCTCTCTTTGCATATCGAAGAAGCTGCAGCCAAATTGCAAAGTACTTGTCTCTTTTTCAAGAAGCAACTTTCCTCTGACATTTATGTTATTTATACTTCTCAGCTTATTGTGAAACTGCCACTCTTTGCCAAGGGCAAGTAACTACCAAAAACTGGGGGATCCATTTACAGCCTAGGCACTTCAGGCCAGACTCATTGAGCAAACCCTGACCCCACTGAAGTCAGTGAAAAAGATCCCATTGATTTCAACAGAGCCAGGGCCCCACCCGTAGTTGCACTAGGGCTCCTGTGTATTGGCCAGGCTCGCACAAAGGCAGGCAAGTGGGTAGGACAGAGAGGCATCCTCTCTACTCCCAGGGGATAACTCCAACACAAAGGTCATGTATGCCAGGTGCAGTGCTGGATCTTCATGTTTCTCCAAGACACTCTTTCTCTTCCCCCAGTGCAGGCGGTGTTCTGGGTGGAGGGCAGACCAAAGGGACGAGGGGGCAAAATTGTCCTGGTGATTGAGCCCCCTAGCAATGTCCCATGTGGCTACTGTAGGAGCGACACAAGTTAGGGCCGTGCAAACCAGTGCCAGCCCCATGGATCACACCAGATCTCCGTAAACTCAGACCAAGGGAGTCTGGCTCTTCATCCTCCTGTGGGTCCCCCAGCTCCCCCTTCCACTCCCAGGGGATAGTTCGTGTTTCACAACAACTTTGATTTGGGCTGATACCTTATGAAAGAACCACAGTGACAGATTTTTCTCTTTATCCCTGAATCCTTTAGGTATGAGGAGGAATTTTCCCAGCGATTGAAACTGCAGGACCAGGTACTACAACTCAAACGCCAGCTGGAGAATCAAAAAGAAAATTGTTTACAGGTGAAGTAGAATAACCCTGCTCCAAAACTGTGCTTTTGAAGCCTCTTCAGCATCTCCTAATCATATTACTGAAACTCCTGCAGAATTGGCCTTCCTCCAACAATGGATTAACATGGGCTGTTGTTGAATAGAGCGAACTTGAGAAGCTGGCCTCTGTGAATGTTTATAGGACCAGGTCTCCATAATTCCAAAGATTACGGTAGTTCACCACTGTGCAAAAGCTTATTTGCATATAGAGCCAGCTTCTGGATTCTCCCACCAACCCCGCCATGTGGGTCAGCTGGGTCTCTGCATTACTGAAAGCCCCCGCAAGTATTCTCCGCTCCTCAGGGCCTTCTTCCTTGTTTATCACAGTGTCCTAACTAAGCTGCTGTCCATATCAACTCTAGTTGTATATTTTCTTTCCATCTTCTTGCTTTGGTTAGAATCAGAAAGCCAGAATCGTATTCCTGGCTCTGTCTGTTTTCCTGGCCCTGATGCTTCACTACCTCGCATGTTGTGTGGTCATTTGTGTGAGAGCAAAGTTGGCCATAAAATGCTGCTATTGGTTTAAGTGACTGGAGAAATCTATTGTGGTAGTGGTTTGCTTTCCTGTGTGAAGCTAGATTAATCACTTCCCTCTGTGCTGAAATGAGTTGCTATGAGTAAGCAGAGGATTGAAATCCCCATTCTAATGCATTGACTTTCTTCCCTGTACTCCAGCACACTGATTTAATCAGCCTAAAACCTCATTCACACTTGTGAATTGCCCAGTTCTTTGTCTCTAGCCAGCATTTGGTGTAGTGCAGTGGTGCTGACTCCTTAGTGCAGATGAAAACAAGCTGGAGCCTGTGCTGATTGAACTTGAAGCAGGTGTAAACCTTGATGCACTCAGCTGGCACAAACCCCTACACTGAATGTACTTAGGAGTTCACTATATAGGTTGCTGGCTGCTAGAGGAGGAATGGGGTCTATTACTTGGTATGGGGATAAGGCTGTAGATTGTTTGTGGTATAGTGCTAGTGGGAAAACCAATGCACTCTAATGGAGAGTCTGGTAGTCTCTTTGTAAGGGTGTTAGGAGGTTTAATTCATGGATGTCTGCACAATGATTTAAAATTCTGGGAGTAAGGTAGTTAGGATAGGAGTTAAGTGGCTTGAGTATTGTGGGATGCCAACCTCCCCCTCCCTTTATTTCCTGTGTAGTTCATGGGAATTTCTGTTCTCCCCCTGTTGTGATACAGTTAAATAAAGTAGTAACTTCCCAGCCTGCAGTTCTGTGAGTAGACATTCTTCTTTCATTGAGTGACTCCTTTACAAAAAGGTGGGAAGGCATTATAGAGGTGCAAAGTATTACTTTATGCTGTGGAGTTCTTGATACTAGAATATTTTTTTAACTCTGGACTACTTTTGTTATATACTAATTTACTCTTAGCTAGATTAAGGGTCTGTCAAACCTAATGGTATTAAGCTTTGTTTTGGGGTTAAATTGTTTTCTTGCCTTGAGAGTAGACAGCCCAGATGGAAATGGTTCCACCAGAAGTAGGCTTGTTACTATGGAACTACATCAATTTTTTTTTTTTTTTTTTTTTTTAAGAAATTGTCTGCACTTCTTACACACTGAGGGCAGGTCTACACTAGAAGCACTACATTGGCCTGGCTGCAGCGCATCTGGTGAAGCAGCTTTATGCTGCTGGGAGAGTGCTCTCCTGTCAGCATAGCTTCCACCTCTCGAGGAGGTGGAGTAATTATGTTGGGAGGACAGCATCTCCTGCTGACGTAGCGCCACTGTGGACAGCACTTGCATTGCTCGGGGGTGGGGTGGCTTTTAGATGCAAGTTAGATCAATTTAAGCAGTACTGTAGACCTGCCCTTGATTACTATTATTTCTGTTGTGGTAAATTGAGGTACTGCAGCCAAGGCATGGAGACTGGAATGTCTGCTGGGATAGGTGGGAATGGCCAGAGAAGTGGAGAAGACAATTGACCTCTCTGAAGAGTGTGTGTGTGTGGGGGGGTGTGTGTGTGTGTGGTGGTTTTTCTTAAAACAAAACCGCTTTACCAACAGGGCTGATTAGCTGAAGCCAAAAGGAGATGGAGGTGAGGTCCCTAAAATGTCCACAGCTGGGAAAGGCAATTCATGTCACACATGTCCTGAGCAAAAATTGTGGGTCTTATTAAGGGTAAATAGTCATAAAGTTTAAGGCTAGAAGGGGCCACCAGACCATCCAGTCTGACCTCCTGTGCATTCCAGGCCCCTAAACCCCAGCAGTTACCCCTGTATTAAGACCAATAACCTGATTAAACTGAAGTATTACTGCTCTCAGAAGACTAAAGTATCATGTGCCACAGGCAGAGAACAGCAGGGATCCATAAGCACTAGTGCTTGGGGCCCTTGCAATGGTAAGGAAGTGAGTTGGTGAGTGGTACCTAGCTAATTCATTAGTATGCCTTTCCTGGCTGCTTTGCTATGTTTTTCTTTTGAAACAGACATATTACTTTTCTCGTCCTGGCTTGCTTGTTGTTCTAACTAAATAATAAAAGGGCAGCCCCATAGCTGTCTCTGGCCAGCAGGAATCAAGGGGCACCAACATCTTCCCAATGCATGAAGATAAGAAAACGCATTGTTCAGTGGAGGGGGTGGGAGTATGCCTGTGCTCAGATAAGGGGCAGTAGTGAGAAGTTCTTTAGGTAACTCAGTGGCCACCTTGCTGATCTAGACAAGTGGGAGAGGGTTTTACTGAAATCCCTTTGAATCCAAACACAAGAGAAGAGATGCATTCCCCATGAGTTAAGGTGACTCTGGAGACTTGAGTTGTTTTTCTTCTTCTACCCCAGACTCCCTATGAGACCTTAGGCCCACAGCAACAAAGGAACGTAAAACCACAAAGGCGCCTAGAAAATCCCTGGAACAACAAGGGGAACCACAAACCCTGGGTTAGATGCCTAGGATCCTATACAATGCAGGGGGAGAGAGAAGTGCCTCAGGGTACAGCTACACTGCAAACCCCCACCAACAATGGATCGCAGAGCCTGACTCAATTGACATGGGCTGGATCTCAGAGCCAGGGTGCTAGTCCAAGCTCATATATCTACACTGCTATTTTTAGCCCCATAGTGTGAGTCCATATGCTAGCCAGGAAGCTGTCTAGGCTAGCTAATGGGAGATGCTGATGAGAGGGTGTGTCCTAAGCCCTGCCCCTCTCCCAGAGTTTGGCCATTAAGTCTGGGCTGCAGGGAGGTGCCTGTCTGTTTCCCACAGCTGGAAATCCTCTCCTGGAGTCATGTGGCTTAGGCACCTCAGCTCTTTCTTGTAAGGAAGAGGCAGCCTCCCTTATAACCTTTAACCCATGGGTTAGAGCAGAGGTTCTCGAAGTGGGGAGCACAGAATGGAGTGTGAGTGTGCGAGAGAAACTTTAGGGGGAAAAAACCCAACCTTACTGTGCGCATTCAGAGCTAGGCCCCTGGCCAGCAGCCACCGCTCTCCTCTCTGCCTTCAGAGCTGGTTGGCTGGAGGCAGTGGCTGGGGAGTGAGGTGGTGGCGTAAACTACGATTGAGACACAGAAGGAGGGGGCCGCGATCAAGTAAGTTTGAGAACCACTGGGTGAAAACACACCTTGGATGTTGGAGAGCTTGGTTCAATCCCTTCTGCTCTGCCTGCTGAGGAGAAGGGGGCCGAGCCAGGGTTCCCCACCTCTCAGGTGAGTGGGCTTGATAGACATTGATCTGTTCCACAATGACATGTTCTGTCTTCTGACTGTGAGCCTGGCAATGATAAGCACATTGTTGCCCTGAGCTTAACACCTATTCACTAGATGCGTCGACTGATGTGGATAATTCATCGAACCCGAAAGTAGGCACAAGAGCCACACCCTGTTCTCTCAGAAACAGGACAATCCTTTCTCTTTATTGTATTGCTGTACTGTACTTTCTTCTAAATATCAGTACCCTCTTTTGTGCATCCAGGCAAAGGCTCCCTTAATTTACACACTGTTGCTGTATTTTCTGTTTTCCTATATTTATACAATCAGATTCTTCAATTTTTCTGTAATGCAGCTCATCTGCAATTTCACCGACTCCAGCTGCATTCCCTTGTAGTGGTGAGCAGAGGAATATCAGTTTTAGTGTCACTGTAGAGGGAGCAATGGGAAGGGAGGGGGTGTTGCCGGCAATGAGAGTCTAGGGCCCGGGCCTGGGTGGGGCTGTGAGAGGAAGGGGCGGGGGTAGGGCAAGGTCCCCCTGACTTCTAGGATGCATATGGCATTCTCACAAGCCTCCCCAAATGAAAGAATCGTATGCTACCTATGGACCCAGCCTCAGGTATCTGAGCAGGAGCTAGCCACAATACAGCTCTTGTGATTCTTTGAGCATTAAGTTGATGGCTCAGTTAGCATGGTTGGAACATTCCATCTTTCCATAAGGCACATGGCCATTCAGGTGCCTGACATAGACCAAGCCCTACTGCTCCTGTGTAACTGCTGGCTATCTATTCGCATGCAGGCATGCATGCCAATAAATAAATAAACATCCTCCCTGGTGTTTCCTCTGAATCATTCTGTCTGTCAGGGTATGGTAGACGGGGGGAGGTGGATCCCTGGATGAGACATTAAAATGTAAATGACAGTGTGGAATTGTCCAGTTGTCTATCAGCCACAGTAACTTTTCAGCTGTGTGGATCATTTTGGGGTTCTACGTTGATTCAGGGATTCAAAACATGATTGATTTAGAATAGCCAATGGATGTATTTTGAGGACCAAGTATAAGCCACACATACCCAGTGATAGAAGGTTATCACAGAAAACGGTTGCCTCGGGGATTGAACAGATGCTGACAAAGGGATTTGATGCACTGGCCTTGGTCATTGTTGCCAAATGAAGGGACTTTTGAATTTAAGGAGCAACCGTTCTCCCCGTAGCTAAGAGTGGTAGCCTTTCTATATACAGTGTGGTACAACCCCTTAAAGAATGGAAAAGAACAAAATGTAATGCTCTTCTGGCTGGCTGCCAGAGGAGCCTTTGGCACCTGCTGCAGGTTGACAAAGTTTGCAATTGGATGAACCATGTGATTTGGGGTTTGCTTATTTTCTCTGCCTTCTGATCAGTTAGGGTTTTTCTTTTCTTGACTGTTCCTCTACATATATAAACATTTCCTTCCCTAGTTCCTGTGCCTTTGTTTCCCCTGCTGAGTTGACGCTGTGACTATTGAGTGATGATTTTTCTTTTCATTTCATTTGCAAGCATGCAATGAGGTGAATTAACAGGTAGGAAGAGGGATTGAGTGGGGAAGGAACTTAAGAAACTAAGAATGTTGCCTCAGGATTTAAGAAGAGAATCCTTGTTGATTTTTGCTAAACTTCTCTGCTGAGTCTATGACTGTTTCTATATGAATGAGAGATGGCCCTGAACCAAAACTCTGAATCCGAACACCCCACACTGAATGCATACGTGGCAGGAGAGAATGATAAGGGTCAGATCTGAATCCAAATTTCCAAGCTGGACTCTGTCTCTATAATGAGACAGCCCTGAACCATACATCTGAACTTTGGGGGAGTTTTTTGGATGCAGATTCAAATCATGCAGTTCAGGTCCATTTGAAGTATTAGCTGAGGTCACGTCTAGATTTGCTAGTTTGTCCTCCCATTCCTTGTTCCTGCTCCTCTCCCCTTCCCTCCCCTTCTCCCCCCCCCCCCCCAAAAAAAAAAAAAAAAAGCAGCTCTTGATGAGATGAACAGGCTGTTGAAAACAGAACTCTGTTTGATCTAACCATCCGGCAACACATGTGCATTGCAAGAACTCTGTGAATCTCATCAGTCATGGACTTTGAACCAATATTTGTCCTCTTTTTAACACTGACCTCCAATCCACCCTATTCCATACTACGGGGATTAGCTGCTGACGCTGTGCATTCGGAGTACTTAAACTCTTTGAGACTCTGCTAGTACTTATTATCACTCTGGAAATGCGATTCCATTTGAAGCATAAGTTATTACCTGCAATTCAGTTTCATTCCTTCGAGGATGATAGAGCAATAATTCCTTCAGCCCAACCAAACTGTATGTAATATTCATGTCAGATGTGTCTGTGTATAGTAATAAAGGATAAAACCTTTTTCAATGGAATAGAATCTGAACTCTGCTGCATCTTGGGCTAATAAGTGTTGCTTAGGGGGTGTGTTTTCAAATAAAGCAGTAATAACAGAAGCTTTATATTGAAGGGTATTCATTCTTAGATTACTGCCACTTGGTCATTGCACAAACAAAAATGCTGTTGTAGAAAATGACAATCACAAGTTATTTAAGAACCCCCAACTTATTCTAATTTTTTTTTTGGTGGTTCAGACCCCAGACTTCCTCTTTGGCACTGCTTCCCCTCCGCCCCCGCGCTTATTAACAGAATGGACTGTGGAAATGAGTGGTGCTATAATTTGTAGTACTATGAACAGTGCAGATTAAGCTGATGGTGTGAGATATGATATCATCCCTCCATTATTTTTCAAAGAATCAAGTTAATAAGACTAATGTGGACTGGCATGTGTTGTGGCACCCATCACTTGTTCTGAAAAGCAATTCAATCTGATGGACATGATGAGAAATAAGCATTTTAATTAGATGTTAGTGATCATGCTTTTCATTGCTAGTGGTTAAAATGTATCACTGATTTCTTTCTTTCAACTACTTAGCCAAAAGGTAAGGAGTATCTGTATAAAAAGATAAAGTGACTTCCTCCTTGGCAATTGCTAAATAAGTTGTGGTTTAAAAGTTTAATTGTTCTTCTGTTCTCTGAAATTGGCACAAGTGAAACAGAAAAGTCCAACATGCAAACAAGCATTTTTCTGCTTTGGCTTTTTCAACAATTCATCATGGAATCGAATAGGGAAAATAAGTTTCTTATGAGTTACTCCCTTAAAAGTACTTGGCAATTAACTAGTAGTAGTATCAAAATCAGTTTACTGGTTTATTTTCAATATCTTACATATTTTAAGGACACACATGATTTTTTCCTCCACTGTAAAGAAATGCTTTTATAGTTTTTAAGGTCTAATTTTTTAGGACCTGTCCTCTGAGAGAATATAATTCATCCTTCTAAAACAATTATAGGAATCCAAAGAGATGAGACAGAGGCTTGCATGGTCAGAAGTTCTCATACTCCAACTAGAAGGAAAACTCCATGAATTGAGCAATGGGGACCCAGGTTCAACGGCAAAAGTTCAGAAAATTCAAGAAGCCAATGAAGCAGAGGTGAAACAAATCCAAGAGGAAACTGCAACAGCCTACCATCGAAATGTAAGCCTATAATATATAACATGTGTTACTGCTTTCATTTGTCTACTTTACAAGAGTTAATATACAGTATTTGCAAGGTTCACAAGGGGGCTTTTCTCCCTCTAGGCTACTAGCTACAGCAACAGCTTATTAAAAAAGTTAAACTTTCCCCTAACTGAAAAGAGTTTATTAACATAGCCTTAAAAAAAAAAGAGAAGGGACAAAACTATTGAGCATTCTGGTTAAGCAAACTTAACAATACAATGCCAGAGGAAATGAATTGGGCCAGGGTGAAGTTTTTTACTTATAAGAAAATGGAGAGGATGAAATCCTGGCCTCACTGAAGCCCATAGCAAATATCCCTTCAACTTCAATGAGACCAGGAGGGTTTCCCCTAGAATATACATAATGGAACTGTGGTAATGACTCCTTAGCTAAAGGGGGTGATTTATAAAGGGCAGTTATGTGTCTGATCGGGTGCCTACCTCCTATTTGTGCTTCTAAATATCTCCTCTAAAGTTTGTATGCTGCTTTCCAAGTTCTACTTTTGAAAAACTCTCATTTTGACTTTTCTTTGACAAAAGAAAATGTCCTTTATGCCTCAATTTGCATACTTGAGGTCAGATCCTCAGGACCAGCCATTTGGCACAGCTCGCTGATAACTGATACTTTGTTTGTACACCCCTGAGAAGACTAAGGGCTGCTCTAAATTGCAACAGCGACAAACAGCACCAATAGGCCATTTTGGTAGCTAGAGATTGCTAGAGTATAAGAGCATTCTAGCCATGCTCCCTTTCTCTTGGCCTTGCCCACTATACCACGGGCTGTGAGTATGGATGGCAGATAGCCAAAGTATGGGTGTACCATGAATTTATATAGTAGCATTATGATATGTTCAGTTTTATTATCTACCCTTTCCCAATGGTACCTAACATTGTTTGACTTTTTTTTTTTTACTGCCGCTGCCCACTGAGCAGGTGTTTTCAGAGAACCATCCATGATGATGCTAAACTCTTTCTTGAGTGGTAATAGCTAATTTAGACCCCATCATTTTGTATGTGCAGATGGGATTATTTTTCTAATGTACATTACTTTGCGCTTACCAACATTGAATTTAATCTGCCATTTTGTTGCCCAGTCACTCAGTTTAGTGAGATCCCTTTGTTCCAGAGAGGTAGCCGTGTTAGTCTGTTTTTAAAAAAACGACGAGAGTTCTGTGGCACCTTAACGAAAGCTTATGCCCAAATAAATGTGTTAGTCTTTAAGGGACCACAGAACTCTCGTTGTTTTGCTGAGATCCCTTTGTAACTCTACGCAAGTGTGCTTTGGATTTAACTGTCTTGAAGAATTTTGTATAATCTGCACCTCACTGTTTAGCCTTCTTTCCATATTGTTTATGAATATGCTGAACAGCACTGGTCCCAGTAGATATCTGGAGGACCCCACTATTTACCTCTCTCCCCTATGAAAACTGACCATTTATTCCTGCCCTTTGTTTCCTGTCTTTTAACTGGTTACTGATCCATGAGAGGACCTTCCCTCTTATCCAATGACTGTTTATTTTGTTTAAGAGCCTTTGATGTGGGATCTTGTGAAATGCTTTCTCAAAGTCCAACTTCACTATATCCACTAGATCATCCTTGTCCACATGCTTGTTGACATCTTCAAAACATTCTAATAGATTGATGAGATATGATTTCCCTTTACAAAAGCCATGTTGACTCTTTTGCAACACATCATGTTAATCTATGTGTCTGATTGTTCTGTTCTTTAGTATAGTTTCAACCAGTTTGCCTGGTCCTGACATTAGGCTTACTGGCCTGTACTTTCCAGGACTGCTTCTAGAGCCATTTTTAAAAATTGGTGTTACATTAGCTATCCTCCAGTCAACTGGTACAAAAGTTCATTTAAGTGATAGGTTACGTACCCCAGTTGTTAGTTCTGTAGTTTGATATTTGAGTTCCTTCAGATCTCTTGGGTGAATACCAACTGGTCTTGGTGATTTATTACTGTTGAATTTATCAATTTGTTCCAAAACTCTCTCTGTTGATACTTAGATCTGGGACAGATCGAGGTATCAACAGATTTGTCACCTAAAAAGAATGACGCAGGTGTGAAAATCTTCCTTAGATCCTCTGCAATGCACACTTTCTCTCTGTTTCTCCAAACTGTTTTAACCAGTGGTAGCATTCCATAAGTCTCATTTTCTCACCCCTTCACCTTCCCTTTTGTCCAATAGAGATTTTCCCAACGGCACACTTGGCATGCGAAATGTTTATCTTAAGTAATACAATGTTACCACCGACTGTGAGTTGAAAGGACAGAATGTGCAAGTAGATCAACAGTAAAGATATTTTCTTCTTCCCTGTATTGTCAATGTAATCAAGTTCACTATCATCAGAACTGAAATCCTCTTACCTTTGCTTGAGCCCAAGCCCCTGTTGTACAGTAGATTATATAGTACTGCACCTGTTGTACAGTAGATTGTATAGTTGCCGGAGGGAAAAAAATCTGGACAATGCACTGACACTAAAGCAAAGCTAATTATGTGTGCTTTTTTCCAAGACTTATTTTGTTTAGAGAACAGCAAATTGCAAATTATCCTTGCTGAACAGCCTATTCACTGAAAGCTGAAACAAAAATACATTCATCTAAAGCTGGCAAAATATAGCCATGATTAGGATAGGGTCAAAGTCGTAATCAACATAATGCATCTAGTTGTCTAGGCCACTTATCTGAGGGACCAGCAATATGTCCTGTCTGAAGAGGGACACTTCTGAGAAATCCACAAATTCTTCTAGAAATTGCTGAGTGATGTGCAGCTTATTTTGTTAATAGAAGTACAAAATGGGTCTTGCTTTTTCAAAATATAGAACTTTGAAGAACCATGGTATACTATTACTCTTAATACTTATTACTTAATACTCTTACTCTTATTACTCATTCTTTCATTTCATTGTCTGCTTGCTTATTCTTTTCCATTAAGAGCAGATTAGCAGAGCAGAAAACAAGCAACTCCTGTTAAAGCTAAGATGGTCTCCATTTTGTTTCAAATTCCATTGATGAGACTAAGAAACTCTTAAATTAGAATATCAGATAACCAGATTATAATATTAGGTCTATGTAAAATAGTGCCTTAGCTCCTGAATACTTTCCTATAACAGCACAAGCAAAAATATCAAACGTCTTGCAATGTGAATATCAAACTAGGGCCCTGATCCTGAACAGTGAACAAGAAAACCCCTATCTACATATGGTATCCCATGGAAGTCATTGGGGCTCCAGGCTATTGAAGAGACCTGCTCATTGCAGCATTGGAGCTTAGAAACTGGGTCCAAGATACAAAGTGCAGAACCAAACTTCCCGAAGTTTAAGGTTCTGAGGCTTGGATTTTAAATCTGGCCCGTTAGTAAAAGGGCACTAGAGATTTATGAGTAAAAAATAGAGAAGAGCTTTCAGTATAAAAAAATGCAATAAATTGTCACAAATCTCAAAACTCATACTTTGGTTCTGAAACAAGCTTTTATGGTTCTCAGGTGTCAGAAGCAATTTCCCCTCTATTTTTTTGTGGACATCTTTACTTTGTAATTCCAACCAGGGTCGGAAATGAATGTGCTGAAATACCGTCTAGAGAGATTGTTGAGCTAGAAATACTGTCCAATCAGAAGCAGGAAGTACTGGAAATCTCCCTGGATGCTCCTAAGGTTTTATCCCCAAACTGCAGCTACACGAGGTTCAGTTACTTTAGATGATCATGGACGTTTTGTGGTGGTTATCCATATGGAACTTTGAACTTATTGAGCTTGGCCCATCCCTAGTGTTCCGGAGATGAAGGATGTGGTGGGGGGAGACAGAGAGAGAGACACACATACTCTATAACCCCCAAGAAAACCAAACCCCCAAGCCTTTACTTTGTAGAATAGTGTAGAAACAGATATTAAATGTTAAATTAAGCAGAGTATAATACTCTTCTGTAATTGCCATATGATAGCCAATAACGTGCTGCAAATGTGTGATGCAAAGCATTTTTTCACAGCTGAATTCCTTTGATTTGAGCTGAGGTTTAATAGAGTATGGTGATGAGGGAATAGATCAGAACCTTCATTTGTCAGAAGTCACAAATAACAGTTTCAGTGCTATCAGTTCTTGATTTGTGTGCCTGTTCGACTCTTTCACCAAGCTGGCTTTTTTGACTGGCTATGATCATAACCCTTGCCTTTGTGCAATCAATTTCAGCCTGAGAGCTGCAGTGACCTTAATTACCAGATCTCATTACAGGGTCTGATTTAATGTTCAGACCTGTCATGGCGCAGAGTAACACTGTTTGGAATGAGGGGCTCTTGAAAGGTGTATATAGTGCTAACAAATCTGTAGAATCCATATAAATTAGAATATCCCCATTTTTGTTGCTATGTTTTAGTGCAGGACTTGGCAAATTTAAAAACAAACTTGGTCACACTTCATATTAAGTATTCATTTATATAGTTTGTAAAGGATTAATAAATGTTTCAATAAATGTTTGATCAATTTATATGAATGGTTATACAGTCTAACAGGTCAGTAAGTTGCTTATAACCATCTGCAAAACCTTCTGCTTGTGTACGCATTATAGATGGTTAAAAGCATACCTGTGCCTGCAATATGCTTCTAATGTCTTCTAAATTAATTATTTATTAACACTTATAAATGTACCTTTAATGTAAAGTGGGATCCAGAGTTTTATTCTACTTTTGGCCTTTTCAGCTATGTAGAATTCCAAGTGGAAGGTTTAACACAAATTTTTAGCTAACAAATGAGCCCCGGACCTATTGCTGATCCCACTGAAATCAAATGGGATTTTCTGAAGTTCCTCAGTGACTGATAGTCAGTGGAACTTATGCTTTTAAGTCACTTAGGCCCCGATTAACTTCCATTGAAATCAATGGGAATTAGGCACCTAAATACCTTTTAAAAGTCTGGGTTGTGGACCTTTTAAAAAAATTCCACCCTTTGTTATTTACTGTAATGGGAGTGGATTTGGATCTCAGCAGGAACCATGACATATTACTTCAGTTGGGGAAAACCTGAGGGGGCAAATGACCACAGTTCATCAGAAGCTCTTCTTTATATAGTGTTTCTGATCAGTGGGTGTCCTCGTCCTGTCGTGCTGTAAATGTGTACTTAATATTGTATTATCTATTAACTCCCAAAGTCAATAGATTCCCTGGTAAGATCAGAACATTTCAAACATTAGTCTTTGTGATAAAAATAATATAGGTAATATTTATTCAATGTAAAAGAATTCTTATTTAAACATTTATAGAGTTCTTATAATTCTAGGTTTCTTTCCTAAAACATTGATTAATTACCGAGAATACATAAGTGGTTAAAAAAACAAAACAAAAACCCACAAGAGCTCTGCTTTATTTAAGAAGATAAAATGTTGTGGAAATATTTTTCTCATAAATTTTCTAGCATTTTTGTAGGATCTAATGTTCTAGGCTTTTAATTTTATATTATTCGAATTCATGTGAACCTGAAGACATAAATTAAAACAACAAAAACAAAGCACATGTGATCACTCAGGACACTCCCACCTTCCCCTCTGGCTTGAGAGTACTGTATCG
Organism: Emydura macquarii macquarii; assembly: GCF_026122565.2. NCBI lineage: Eukaryota > Metazoa > Chordata > Testudines > Chelidae > Emydura > Emydura macquarii. The sequence continues at coordinate 7,276,334 of NW_027132342.1, read as the reverse complement.
TTAATGCTCCCTTACATTCTTGCCTGTGGAATGGTGGGTCAGGTTTAGGAAAATGAATCCTGAAGTTATCAGTTTGTTTGTCTACTGAATAATACAGAATCCTTTTGTCTCATTTTTTCTCTTTATCCTCACCCCCCAGCACCAACTACATCATCTTGCAAGAGAGACACAATAGCAAATCTGCCCAGGCTGTTGACTTCCAGATTTTTTGCAGTATTTCAGTTTCTGTTTCTTTAGATTTATATATTTTGTGTTTATGAAGATTAAAAGTTTGGCAAAGAGAGTTTAACTCTTAAGTCTGGGATACAGAATTCACTCTGGAGACAGCAGTAATATTGCTGTGGAAAACACACAATCCTGGAATAATGGATAAGGGACTGATCCAAAGCCCAGTTAAGTCAAGGGGAGGTCTTTCCACTGACTTCAGTAGAGATTGGATCAGTTGTCTAAGTCAACAGCAACTCTTCCATAGCAGTAGTTGATTGTTTTTAATACTACATTGGGGACTGGTGAAAGGCAGAAAGAAATCTGACCCAATATCACCAAAATCCATTCTGACAACAGACTTCTACTGAAATGTAGAATGTGCACGTACTAGACTGTAAGCTCGTCAAGGGCAGCTAAGAAGCTGGAGTGTCAACTGAATGTTCTCTGTGTACATGAGGAAAAAAGGTGGGAACATAACTGTCCTTAAACTGTTTTTAGATACAATGAACAGAAATCCTGTCCTGTTTGAGGATCTAGTGGTGCAGTAATAAACTGTCTGACTTGGTGTTGGTAGATCATACAGGTACAGATGGCCAAAATCTTTCAAAGAAACAGTTAAAACTCTGCCACAAAAGCACATCAGACCAACTGACCTCAGATATCCTAATCTGAAAGTTAAAGGAAGGTGGCATTGACACTGTTAAACATCTATGACATTTGTTAATCTGAATTAGCAGCCAAGGGAACAGTTTCATTTGGTGTAAAGAGACAAATTGCTGTGAAGGAAGAAGTTCAAGAAAAGATCATAAGCATATGAAATTGCAGTAGCAGAATTATAATTTATTGTGTGTTCTAAATGTGTCTCTCTTCAGAGAAAAGGCAGGATGTTTCTAAGATCTTGATACCTAAGAATAATATGGTCACAATTCTTATTCAGGTTCATTTATAAAGGATTAATAGATGTTACTATTCAGGTCTGTAACATGCTTATATGTGTTAGATGGTTCCATGTAAGGACCTGTTGGACTCTTAACAGTTCACTACCTAATATAACATCTATTCATCTTTCAACCCTAAATAAATTATTTATAAATGGAAGCTTAATATAGTGTATGACCGATAATGCTAGAAGTCAAGGTATAGAAGAGACATGCTCTGACCCAATTTTTCACTCCGAAGAATTCATTACTAACTTTGGGTTCTGAAGATTGTAATGGTACCTTAGGTAGTTAGAGACTATAAAGTATATACTGCTTCTAGCCCTGCTAATTGGATCTATTGAAAGAAAAGGGAACTGATTCTCCTCTTGCCTGCAAGTATTTTACATTGAAATAATTCTAATGATTTCATTGGAGTTACTCCTGATTCACAATAGTGTGAGAAGAGAATCAGGCCAGAGGTTTAGGATTATGCTATTTCTTTTGTCCTAAATCTGGGACATTATAGTCAGCTTGGTAGAATACTGCAAATACTATGAATTATGGTAAACGTAAAGACAGCAAAATAGTAAATGTCAATTTGTAATGGGTCACACAGTAGGGGGATGAGCATACAGTCTTTATGTAACTACAGTCTCATTGAAATCAAAGACTTGTCTGAGTACTAAAAGAATATTTGGCATTTCTGTAGTACCTTTCATTCAAGGATTTCCAAATCCTTCACAGATATAAATGTATTAAGCCTCCCAACATCCTTTTGGAGGTAGCTGAGTGGTATTGTACATATTTTTATAGAGAGGGAAACCTGAGTGATTTAGTGATTTGTCCAAGGTCAAATGGCAAATGTGGCAGATCCTATCTTTAGCTTTGAGAACATGCTTCCTCTCTTAGGGCTTGATCAAGTGTCCTTTAAAGACCATGAAAAGTCTCCCAAAACTAATCCGGGGCAAAATGAAGCATTTTGGAGCCTGGAGATTATGGTGCCAGACAATTCTTGTTAGTATAATGAGGTCATTATAGTTTTGTGTGAATTAGAGCAGCGCTAAGGCTGCTCTAACCTGTGCCAGGCGTCAATTTGGCTCTCAGCCAATCCCCGGGCTGGGTATATTCCCAAATATAAATGTAAAACAGAATCTAGATGGGATTCAGTCTTCCTTTACCGTAAAGACTGAAGGCTAGCCTTTGTATCAGCGACTTACCGCTGTGCCCAGATTCTGCCACCGTTGCTGTCAGTGTGTAGAGCCCTGCCTCAGTGAGGAGCCCTATTGATTCCAGTGCAATTAGTTGCAGAGTACTGCGCAATTCAACATAGTGTGGGACAGAATCTGGCCCCAAACTTCCACTCCTTTTTCCTCTTCTTTTCTCATTTTTCTTTCCATTCCTTTGAAGGATAACATAAGTGTAATTGAATGCACCTCTGCATTCACACCCTATATAGTATTGTAATAATCTTTGTGCAAAATATGTCTTGTAAGATATCATTTGAAAACTAAAAACTTGCTGGTCAATAATATTATAGTAGAATGTATGAAGCAACATTATATGTAAAGTTATGAATCCCCCCCAATGATATTGGTGGCACATGTTCAAACCCATATAGCCCCAGTTAGGCAGAACTGGTCAAGCAGGTCCTAAATAAAGGAATGTATGTTTACCTCAGTTTATATCTATATCTATATATGTTATAAACAGGGCTCTTAGACAATGAGAGAGGGAAGACAGGAGACAAGAAAAAGCTGCATTTCATCACATAGAGGTGAAAAATAGCATAAACCTCTTTCCCTACTAGACACCATGTAGACTTCTTTACTGTTTGAATAAAACCTTGAGGGGTAATCTTCAGAAAAATGCATCTCAAAGGGGAGCTGGACTATAAAAGTGATAATACCCCAAGTTCTCTCTCCCTATCCATCTCTCTTTTCACCAAAGATGACAAAAGAAACAGCTGTTGGACTTTGGGAGCAGATCTTGGCCTGAGAGTTCAGTCAGCAGTGTTACTGGGAACATGAGACAAGGAACTTCACCTTGAAGTTTAAGTTCAGAAAGCATTTTATCTTTATTTTTCTTGTAACCGTTTCTGACTTTAACACCTCATCAGTTGTACTCACCTAAAACCTATCTCTTTAGTTTTAATTAAAGAATAACACAAGTTTATTTAAACCATAATCCAGTGTTGTGAATTGTTTGGGTAACTCCATTTATGGTGGTAGACTGCAGTATGTTGATCGCCTTAGAGGGGCCACAGATCTAATATATCTGGACTTTCCAGGAGAGGGCTGGACAGTGCAGAACACACACTTTGGGGAGGGGGGAATCTGGGACTGGGGGTATGTTGGGGTCAGCTTGCAAGTAGTAACCAAGGCTTCAGGAAGCCAGAGTGTGGCTGGCAGGCTGCAGCTATACACAGACACTCAGGATATGACCTGTATGCTGACAGACTGTTTGGGAGCAGCCTAGGCGGGAGCTACAGCAGCAGAGCATTGTGAGGCACCCAAGATTGCAGGGCAGGTGATGACACAGCCCCTCACTAGTCTGGAGTGCACTGAAGAATGTCATAAGTCCGAGACAAAGGAAGATCTATCAGGTCATTTACTGTATTAGTGGAGTTTTTCTGTTTCTTCTTGCATGTGGTGTAGGCTTCCATTCGAGCATTCATTCAGCAATTGTATGTGGCAGACCTCCGCTATTCCAGTGCGTTGTCGTTCAGGAGGTTGAGGGAGACCCATCCTCCTTTAAAGTGGTGGTTGGGGCATTCCTCCACAAGATGGTCCGCTGTTTGTATTTCTCCACATTCCCAGGCTGCAGCAGCACAAAGGTTCCAGCTGTGCATGCAGGAGTTAAATTGCTCAACACCTGTCCTTAGGCCGTTTAAGCAGGCCCACTCCTTCCATGGCAGGCTGCAGCCTATGAGTGAGGTGGAGATGGGAGACAGTTGTTGTTGTCTGCCAAGGTGGTGTTCCTTCCTCCACTGGCTCATGACCCACTCACTCTGGTTTTGGCCACTATCTGCCTGTATGAAGGCCTGAGTTGCTCTTACGAAAGACCTGAGGCGTTGAGCTGGCAGAGACTGGAGGATCCTTTCATGAAGGGGGTGGAGCAGGCTGTTAGCAGCTTTGAATGCTGCCTGCCTGGTAGCAGCCCAGCCATTTCAGGTGGTGGGGTGGAACACCAGACAGAATGGGCAATTTGTAAGATGATGTGGGGCGTAGGCATCCGCTGATAATGTGAAGGGCAGCATTGGGATGTGTGTCCAACCTAGGTGTATGTGTACTCCTGTCCCAAGCAGACACGCAGTATTCTGCTGGAACATACACAAGTGGCAAAGCAGAAGAGTGCAGGGTTGTGAAATCCACACCCCAGTCATAACTGCACAGCCTCCGCAACAGGTTGATCTGGGCTGCCACTTTCGCTACCATTCCATTGATAGGATGGTGGAAAGAAAGGGTTCTGTCCGGCTTTACCCCCTAAATAATTTGGGGTGCTTGAGAATGGCAGGGATGATCCATTGAGTTGGACGATGAGTTCTTTGTTTGCCTCCCTGTTGTTCAGGTGGAAAGCTGAGCAGGTTGTATTTTGAACATTAAGGCAAAGCCGCCACTGATGATGATAGGTGTGCATTGAGTTTTCCTGTACAGTGTGTTTTAAATGTCTCTATTTAACCTACCAAGTAGGGTCTCTGCCTCTTCCCTTGGGAGGCTGTTTCATTCTACTAGATCTGTTAACGTAATGGGTTTGTTATTGTTTTTCAGTAGTTCAGCATACTTTCATGATTACCCTCAAAGGATAGGGCTTGATTCTGCTCTTTCACTAGATTTATGGTAGTATAACCCTAGTAATTTAAACTGAGTTACCTACACCACCGTAAATTAGGAGTAAGAGCAGAATCTGGCTCGTAGTGTCTAAAGAAATCTCTTGAATCTCTGGAGAAATCTTTCAGATGTACTATATGATACTTAAATATAGATCCATGATCAACATACCTTGGTTGCACAGGAACACAGGGATTGCGTTAATGGATCAAAGCAATGGTCTACTGAGTCTGATACCCTGTCTGACAATGGCCAACATAAACTGCTTTAGAGGAACATGAATGATATCCTGCTGTAGTCCGAGAAATAACATACCCACAGGGAAAGTTCCTCGCTAGTGGCCCCTTTAATTAAATATTGCCATATGCCCTGAACCACAGAATCACAGAACTGTGGGGTTGGAAGGAACCTTAAGAGATCATCTAGTTCAGTCCCATAGGACCAAGTAAACCTAAACCATTCCTGACAGGTGTTTGTGGAATCCTCATCATTGGAAGAGCGATTGTCCAATCTCCCTTGGAAGCCTAGTCCAATGCTTAACTATTCTTGTAGTTAGAAATTTTTTTCCTAATATTTAACCTAAATCTCTTTGCTGCAGAGTAAGCAAGGGAGATTTAGGTTAGATATTAGGGAAATTTTTTTAACTGTAAGAATGGGGCAGTATTCAACATTTTTTTGGTCTTCCTCTATACAATGGTAAATGTGCATGTGTACCAATAGTGTGATAGAAACTGTGAATAATATTAAAACAAGAGTTAGGTGGGAAATGGGATTAATTTTTGTGGGGCGCAGATTTTTTTTCCATTGATGAATATAGATATTTGAAATCTTTGACCAGCTTTATTTAAAACTTGCTATCCAGCTGTACTTGCTTCACTCTAATCTCATCAGTCCCTCTCCAAGGACTTCCCTTAAGCAGGGTTCATTCTTTAATGCTTCCTGACCTAGGATGGCCGGAATATGGAATAAAGGGCACAAGAAAATGATTAGTGTACTAGGCAAAGAGTTAAGTGAGATGAATTTCTTTAGCATAGCTCACATTTTCTATAACCTCATCCTTACTAATATCAATAATTTACAGCAAAGAAAGGGATTCAACATTCAATGTTTGTGAGCTTCTAGTAAATCTGGGTCACTAATGAGGAACATGTGAGTGATGTGCTGCATAAGTGTAGGCTTCTTCCTTTCTCTGGAACCCCTCCCCCTTTCATCCTGAGCTAGTGAGTCACTTCCTCTCTTCCCTGAAGAGTGATTCTGTTTATATAAACATCCTAGGATTCCATGTTTGTTTGACTTTCATTGACTTTTAGAACAAAGCTGTTCAGCTCACAAATAAAGAGATGTTTTTCCTAACTGCTGCCACTGTAGGCTCACCCTGGGAGCCGAAACTCAAGATGTTCTCCCTGTCTTATGCATCACTACCAGTAATTCCAAATCTGCAGGCCAAGTTAGACTGTCAGAAACGCCAGTGAAAATCCTCTGAGCCCTATTCTCAATTCCACTATGGCCTCTTTATGCTACTCTGTCATGTAAACAGGTCATGCAACAGGCAGATCTCCTCACTGAGAGAAACCCATGGCATAACGAGGTTTCTGAGCCCCTCTTATGTCATTCCAATGTATGGGGCATGCCAGGAGCCAGAGGGAATGTGTTGGGAAGAGAGGAGGATAGGGAAAGCAGTGTACCAGCTATGCTTTTGTGGCCAGAGGCAGTCTTGAGGCTGCTCTAATCCAGGATTTCTCAAATGCGGCCACCAGCGGATTTTTTTGTGGCCATGACAGCCTCCAAAGGATGAGTGAAGACTGGAGGGGGGGCAAAGCAGTGGCCCCTCCCTTCAGTGTCCAGCTGTTGCTCCTGTATAGCTATTACCAAGGGCAGTGAGATGCGCTGCCTTGTTGTTTGTGGTGGCACTGCCAGCAGGGATCGGTGCCACGCAGCCTCCAGGGTGCACCTCTGGAGACACGTGGGGCTGGTGTGCGTGGCACTGGAGGTGGCTCTCATCCATGGAGGTGGCTGCCATGTTTGGTCACCAGGGTGCTTCCCTGGGCAGCTCTCCTGCTCCTGTGTAGCCAGGGCATGGGGAGCCTGGGACTCTGCAGATGGCCGGTGACTTCCTGACCCACCTTCCCTGGGGCGGGCTCTTGATGAAGGGTGGCAGGAGGCAAGGACAGATGGGTTTGTCAGAGTGGCCACCTGCAAGAGGGCTCTGAGGCCACCAAAAACTGTGTTGTGAGAATCCCTGCTCCAACTTAGGCTGGGGACAAAGCAATTCCCCAGGTGCAAAGGATGCTTTAAGCATCCCTGTCTCCCGGTTTTTGCACTTCAGCTTTTTCCTTTATTCCATCTTTGTACACTGTTTTCTCTTTCTGCTTCTAAGGGAGGCTCTCCTCAGTCCTGTGACACCTCATCCATCCCTTTCTGTATGCACTTTATGCTCACTGCATACCTCTGGGAGAGAAGTTATGTTGTTTCCATAGCAACACACTGATGTCATAAACATAGGATTATGACTTCACTTGAGGATCGAGCAGATGGAGAAACTGGTGTGTGAAGAAGAAAGCTCTTCCTGAAACCCAAATATTAGCACTGGGAATGCAGGAGATTGCTGGCAAAATTAAGTTGTGACTCGAAGACTGGGGAAAGTAGCACAACGCAAATAGAGCGTTTCCTTTTATTCATCCAAACCTGTAATTCGCTTCATTGGAGATGGCCCACTCCAAGCCCTATGGAATTTAAGTGCTGCCTAGATCCTTGTGTGGGCTGCCTGCCCTGGGGTGAAATTCATCCCACGTGCACAGCCTAGAATCACTGTAGATACACAGGAATTTCGATGGGCTTCTTACCTTAGCTGAATCACCATTCATAATAGTATTGACACCACTGGGGACAGAGCGCCCCACTCTGTCAGGCTTCCCTCCCCCTCATGTAGTCTACCTTCACCAGGATTGAGGCAGCGGCTTTATTATTCCAAACCCAAATCCTGTGACATTATAGGATCAGATTGAGTAGTAATAGTACAGTGGGTTAACCATACGCTATAGCTTAACCACATTCAGTTCTGTCACATACTGAGGCAACTGTAATGGGACTACAGTATATCTCTCGCCTTATGCTTATGCTTATTTCAAATACTTATGAACATGTTCAAAAGTATTTTAGGAAGTAAGTAATGAGAGTGTTGAAAGCATTGTTCCATTTGGGAGGAATACAGACTGTGAAAGACTATTTGCCCTGGGAAGAGAGCATTTGTAGACTTTCCATTGTTCCTTGCAGTTAAACATTTCTTTGGCCTGATTCACCCATTCATTAGGGATTCTTTGCAGTGTTCTGGTGGCACAAAGCAGCCTTAAAGCTGGATTAAGTGATCATTGGAGAATTCCTCCCGAGTAGTTGGATCATTAATGGTGTAGAACTGCTATAGGGGCTCTTACCCTGCCTGTTTTTTTCTGGCTGTCATTGGACACAGAGAAAAAGTGGGATGTCTGGGACATCTTTTTTTTATAACTGATCCATAATGGCATCTGGAGACTCTTGGTAGCCTGTCTTTAGGTTGCTCTCATTTATAATGGAGACTGATCTGATTTGTCACTAGCTGCCAGGATCAAGAAGGCACAAAGGTGGCATAAAACCACCTTTTCCCCACTCCTTTGGACTTGTGTTAAATGCTCTTTGGCTAGACCACAAAAACAGGGCCAATATCTATTTTTAATGAAGGTTACAGGGTTTACAATTAAACACCTAACTATTAAGATTGAACTGCTTTAAAAGTCCTATCACCCCAGGCTTGAAATTTATTTAGATTTGGAAATACTTTGCATTTTCATGTGGAATTCCCAAGACACTTTATACAGCTATTAGTGTGTTAACTTTCACAACACCCCTGCTTGGTAAGTATTATTTCATTTGATTTACAAATAAGTAAAATAGGTCACATAGCAAGGCAGTGAGCTATGAAAATAAAACCCAGGTGCTCTTGTTCACTCTATACACAATGCACTTGCATCAGGCAAAAGATGCAAAGTTAACATAGCCCTATAACTGGTTATGGTATGATTGGGACCATAATATTGCAGGTTAAATAGTTTTAACATTTATGGCCCTTCGCATCTTCTGTTTGGTAAAATAAATGAGACTCCCAGTGGAAAAACAGTTTGTAAATGGCATTACATATAAAAAATCTATAATTTGGCAATTTTTTCCAAAAGTCACAATAAAATTGGGAGAATATAATTACAGAGGCTTATAGACAACTTTCCAAGCCAACCAATAACAGCACACCCTGCCCATAAACTTCAGTACATAATTTCTTTTAGACAGACTGGATCTTAAATTTGATCTGGATTTGTGACTGGGAAAAGCTTTAAAAATTAAAACCTTTGAGGAGAAAGAGTTTTATTTTAGTACAGAGAAAAGTGTGCTGCAGCTGCTTTCTTTATACTTTAATTTTTAGCATTGTAATACATTATTGGATATGGCTTTGAATAATAACAACAACTTGCACTTTCATAGTGCCTTTAATCAAAGGATACAACGGGATAAAGAAGGCCAAAATTAGCATTCACATCTGTCACATCTTAATTACAGATAATTATATACTTTCATTAAATAAAAATCATAATTTATCATCAAACTACATATTGGCAGGAAGATGATGTAGTTCCACACACCCACATTTTAAGCCAGGGGCTTAGTACCCCTGTGTTAAAGCATATTCTTTAGTACATAGAATTTTTATCTAAAAATGGACTGAGTTGTGTGTTTTGTTAACCTCAGAAAAGATGAGGTTTTCAATGATTTATATATGGGAATATCCATAATGGACTGAAAATGTATGGAATTAGTCATGGCTGTCTTAAGTACTGCTGATAGATAGGTATGACAGTGTGTGATTTTTCTTTAAAATAATAATAATAAAAATGTACCTGTGTGTGAATTTACTGCTGGTGAAGTTGAAATAACAGATCCTTGGATTGAGGTCCCCTCTGTTTCAAACACAGTTAGAAGAGAAGAGCACAATGCCAGTGTGCCTCAAACTTGACCTTAATGGATCCTGCTGGATAGTTCAGTCTCCATGGCCATTCACTCCTGGCCCTCTGTGCTGCGGCTGTCAATGTGAGGCAAATACCTGTCTAATAGGAACTGAACTGAGAATACCCAGGCTCCTACATGTCCGTCACTACTGACTAGATTTGGGAAACAAACCCCTGTTTGGTTCCCCTCATCTCCCAAGGATTAGATGTTGTCATGGCTCAAGCAGCTGAAATTTTTTCCCATTGTTTTTAATAATTGGGGCCTGGCAGGTCTATCCCAGAAGTGGGCTCAGCTGTGGGGAAGTGGATAAAAGTTGCTAAAATGTACCAATCGCCTATAGCAAATGTTGATGGGAAAAGTTACAAAAGGGAGAAGGGAAAAAAACAGCTTAGTCCACACACAAAAGGCCCACTGATATAACTCAAGGACTGTGTTGATATCATGCCTGGTAAACAAGAGGAGTGTGAGACCAAAAATCAGTGTACCAAAATTGGTGTATTGGAAATTCAGCCTAATTGGGGAGAAGAATAAGAAGAAGATGGGGCAGACTGACTAGGGGATTTCTGAAGGAGGGGGAAAGGCTGACTTCTGCTTTACTCCAGGGACTCTGTCCTTTGTTTGTGAGCCTTGAGGAGCAATGGATCTGATGGCACCCAGACCTCGACACACCTGATCATCACTGCTGTACCAGCAAGTTCTTCTTGAGAGGTCATCTAAACCAGTCCCTTGCACTTACGGCAGGACTAAGTATTATCTAGACGTGTTTCTCAACCTTTTTGATACCAGGCACAAGCTTCATATACCGTGTCAGGGAGATCTCAGGCTTCCTATACTATGTCAGAGAGATCTCAGGGACTGGTGCCGGTCCATGGACCGGTCATTGAGAAACACTGATCTAGACCATCCTTGACAGGTGTCTGTCATAGAATCATAGAATATTAGAGTTGGAAGGGACCTCAGGAGGTCATCTAGTCCAACCCCCTGCTCAAAGCAGGACTAACCTCTGCTATATCATCCCAACCAGGGCTTTGTCAAGCCGCAGCTTAAAAACCTCTAAGGATGGAGATTCCACCACCTCCCTAGGTAACCCATTCCAGTGCTTCACCACCCTCCTAGTAAAAAACTTTTTCCTAATGTCCAACCTAGACCTCCCTCCCTGCAACTTGAGACCGTTGCTCCTTGTTCTGTCATCTGCCACCACCGAGAACAGCCTAGCCCCATCCTCCCTAGAACCTCCTTTCAGGTAGTTAAAGGCCGCTATCAAATCCCCCTCACTCTTCTCTTTTGCAGACTAAACAAGCCCAGTTCCCTCAGCCTCTCCTCATAAGTCCTGTGCTCCAGCCCCCTAATCATTTTTGTTGCCCTCCGCTGGACTCTCTCCAACTTGTCCACATCCTTTTTGTATTGGGGGGCCCAAAACTGGACACAATATTCTAAATGCGGCCTCACCAATGCCGAATAGAGGGGAATAATCACTTCCCGTGACCTGCTAGCAATGCCCCTCCTAATGCAGCCCAATATGCCATTGGCCTTCTTGCCAACCAGGGCACACTGCTGACTCATATCCAGCTTTTTATCCACTGTTACCCCCAGGTCCTTTTCTGCAGAGCTGCTGCCCAGCTCGTCGGTCCCCAGTCTATAGCTGTGCATGGGATTCTTTCTTCCTAAGTGGAGGACTCTGCACTTTTCTTTGTTGAACCTCATTAGATTTCTTTTGGCCCAATCCTCCAGTTTGTTTAGGTCACTCTGTATCCTATCCCTACCTTGCAGGGTATCTACCACTCCCCCCAGCTTAGTGTCGTCCGCAAACTTGCTGAGAATCTACCCCATCCTCCAGATCATTAATAAAGATGTTGAACAAAACTGGCCCCAGGACCGACCCCTGGGGAACTCCGCTTGTGACCGGTTGCCAGTTAGACATGGAGCCATTGATCACTACTCGTTGAGCCCTATGCTCTAGCCAGTTCTCTATCCATTTTATAGTCCATTCATCCAACCCATACTTCTTTAACTTGCTGATAAGAATACTGTGAGAAACCGTCTAACCTGTCTAACCTGCTCTTGAAAATCTCCAATGATGAAGATTCCACAACCTCCGTAGGTACTTTGTTCTAGTGCTTAACTACCCTAACAGGAAGTTTTTCCTAATATCCAACCTAAACCACCCTTTTTGCAATTTAAGCCCATTGCTTCTTGTCCTATCCTCAGAGGTTAATAAGAACAATTTTTCTCTCTCCTTCTTGTAACAACCTTTTATGTACTTGAAAACTGGTATCATGTACCCCCTCAGTCTTCTCTTCTCCAGACTAAACAACCCAATATTTTCAGTCTTCCCTCATAGGTTATGTTTTCTAGACCTTTAATCATTTTTGTTGCTCTTCTCTGGACTTTTTCCAATTTGCCCCCATGTTTCCTGAAATGTGGCACCCAGAAACTTGACAAAATACTTCAGTTGAGGCCTAATCAGCGCGGAGTAGAGTGAAAGAATTACTACTGGTGTCTTGCTTTCATTGCTCCTGCTAATACATCCCAGAATGATGTTTGCACCTTTTTTTTTTCGCAACAGTGTTATAATGTTGACTCATATTTAGCTTGTGATCCACTATGACCCCCCAGATCCCTTTCTGCAGTACTCTTTCCTAAGAAGTCATTTTCCATTTTGTACGTGTGCAACTGATTGTTCCTTCCTAAGAGGAGTACTTTATTTGTCCTTATTAAATTTCATTTTATTTACTTCAGACCATTTCTCCAGTTTGTCCAGATCATTCTGAATTATAATTCTATCCTCCAAAGCACTTGCAACCCCTCCCAGGTTGGTATCGTCTGCAAACGTAATAAGTGTATTCTCTATGCCATTATCTAAATCATTGATGAAGATATTGAATAGAACTAGACCCAGAGCTGATCTCTGCAGGACTCCACTTGATATGCCCTTCCAGCATGACTGTGAACCACTGAGAACTACTTTCTGGGAACGGTTTTCCAACCAGTTATACACCCACCTTGTCGAAGCTCCATCTAGGTTGTATTTCCCTAGCTTGTTTATGAGAAGGTCATGTGAGACAGTATCAAAGTCTCACTAAAGTCAAGATCTATTGTGTGACATCTGGCTCTGTCTTCCCTTCCCTCCTGTGTTCATTTTTGTCCCCTCCCTTATCTTTCTCTCTCTCTCGGCTTTTCTCTTGATCCTGAGAGCAGCTGCGCCACACAGCACCAGCATGATGGGATGAGTTCCCCAGTTAGCTGTACCCAGCCTCAGAAAGCCTAGTAAAGCACAGGAACCTGAGCAGCCCAGCCAAATTGTGTCCCCGACTGGAAAAGTGAGCCTGAGTAGAAGCTTTTGTGGCTTACCTGCCAGACCAAAGTATCTGTGTGTGTCTGATCAGCTGCCCGAGAACTCAGCAAAAAGCCATTCTTCCCCCACCTTGGCTATTCTATCTCTATTTCCCCCTTTTGTCTGTCTGTTTTGTTAAAATCTTGGAAAATGACTTGTAACCCAAGAACCTTTTAATGCCAATTGACATAGGGGCACAGAGGGGTACAGTTATCTCCTGATTCTTATATGTGTAATTCTGGTTCACCAAAAACTGTCATGTGAGGTCGCAAATGAAAGCTAGTGTCACTGGTTATTAATATAATTGTGAAATGTATGTACAGATACTGTGCAAGGTGTTATGTATATATGCTGAAAATATGTTTTTATAATCTCCAAGGTATTAGTCACCAGCAGAGGTGAAAGACAGATATTTCTCCAAACAGGAGGAAAGAAATATATATCTCTGGTGGGATGTAAAAATTAAGCTACTACCATGGATGTCCATTTACATATGAAGTTAGATGTTAAGGAAGAGATGTGAACTCAACAGGGAAGCAGCACACAGGTAAAACAAACCTTGGGTCTAAGTGAACCCAAGTGAACAGACAGTGAACTTTGTGGGTATATGTAGGAGGCAAAGCAGATACCCCCTCATCCTGCACCTAGGAAGTAAACAGACAACACATTTACATTCATGGGAAAGGGATCACAACCAACCAGGTGAAGTGGCCTATCAACATCCCTCCAGAAATAGGGAGGAAAGGAAGGGGTGGATGTTAATGGGACAGTTCACCTTGAATGGTCACTTGAAATATATATCATCTACTTAGGCTAAACAATCTGTTCCATCTTGTATTTAGCTGTGACATTCTGAGTAGGTTTCCCAAACCTAAAGAAGAGGTCTGTGTACCTCGAAAGCTTGTCTCTCTCTCTCCTGAGTTGAATCATACAAGCAAGTGTGTGCTGTTCCTTTGGGAACAGCAAACACGTAATTCTGTGTGTGGCCAGTGTCGAGGCAGGATATCACAAGGGAATGCGTCTGAGGGACTCAAGCACTAGGGTGGACCTATTGTTAGAGTAAGGGATGGCATAGCCCAGAGGAGAACGCTTGAGTGGTAACAGGATGGTGGGGGAGCTGACACCCAGCTAATCACAAAGAAGACTCTCTCACACTAGAGGCATGGGCAACAAGGTGACGCACAGTGCTGCACACCCCAAGGGCCATCACAATGACTAGCATTCACTGCTCAGAATTGAACCACACAACTACACTGTCGTCTTTACCCAAAAGGATTGCCTGACAAAATAAAAGAGACTAACCAACAACACCTTTGACTCTCTGGGCCTGTTTACTCCAATGAAATTGACACCACCACCCTACCTCTTTTCTCAGTGGCATTCCAGGAAATCCCTCAGGTGACTATATGGGGTGGATGCCTGATTGTGGCCATGTGGCTAGAGCAGTGTTTTTTTTTTTTTATTGGCCTTTCAGCAACTGAAGAATAAACGTTAAGAAGCATGTGACATGTAAGTCTACCTTCACAATATTTAAAGGGGTGAGAGCTTCCTCCTGGACCAGCATTTCTTTTCCCCCACGCAAACCACCTTTCCTCAATGTTGCTGTACTCTTGCAATGTTTACCCTTCAATCAGAAGGGTATCTGGGCACATACCTCATCTAAGACTGATGCAAAAGCTGCTCCATGGATAAGGCACCAGGACTGGTACTCATATCTACTCTGCCTCAGCAGAGCTTTGGCTTCCTGCTTCCAGACCATATCTGAGCCCTGTGAGACTGGATTTGAGCTGGCTACCTCTCTGTGGGTCGTTGTAGTGTATCTGGCATTTGCAAAAGGATGAGTTTGTAAAATCCAACACTCAGAAGTTTCTAGGCAAAGTTTCAGGTTCATGGATCACTGAGTGAGATTTTGTTTAGATGGTATATTGCCTGTAAATTAACACAGAATTTTATGGGTGGAGTTCTGTGAAAACTATTGTAAACTGTTTCAGACAAAATTAGTGCACCTTATAGTTAAGAGCATTCCAGCTTGGGTAGTTGAATTTACTAATAAACACTGAGCATTTTCTATGACACCTTTGGACCCATAGCTATTACACAAAACACATCTGAGATATTTCTCATTTAAGGTTCAAATAAATTGAAAGTGAAGCCTGTGGTGAAACTTCTGTAACTTACATCCTTTTCTGTGTACTGCACCTTTACATTTCTAAGGAGCCTTGCTGCTGTGGGAGACTCTCCGGTCTTTCAGTTCATGAAGATTGCCGTCACAAAGTATGTCTCACGCACTGTGCTGTCTCGTGGAGACTTTACACTTGTTATTTCTTTTGCTGTTTTTCTTAATCTAATACAAGTCATTGAGAGTGGAGTACATGGTTGCTCTTTGTGTATGAGAGAATATGAAAAAAAACCTCATCATAACGAATACCTAATATGTTGCATTATTAATTATGTAGCTCACCAAGATGCCCAAATTCCATGTTTATAGGAAAACCCATTAGAAAGAAAATCAGTAAATGCTAAACAAATATTACATAAATAAAAATCCCATGTTTTTTAAATATGCAATTACAAGATCTATTAAGTGAATTAAGTTGCTGAAAGAATGAATTTTTGGTAAAATGCAGTGCAATGCAAAACATGATTAAAACAAACTGATGTATATCTAGCTTGCTCCTTAAATACTTTCAAGACTAATTTTTAATGAGTCTTTAGATTAATATTAATATAAAGAACTTTGGGGGGAGGGGAGGGGGGCAGGGGTGGCAAGAGAAACTGGGACAACTTCTTATCTTCCATCATGCTGTGTATAAGAAATTTTATTGATAATGGTGTGGCTCTTTGATGGCATTTGATTCCTGCTTTAATAATCATGTAAGCTGCTTTGTCTAACAATTCGCCCTTTTCTTCCTCAGTTCCTGATGTTACAAATGAGGTTACGCATTGATCAAGTCATGCTGGGGAAAATGCAAGAAGAGAACCAGTGCCTGAATCGGCAAGTTGATACGCTGACAGTTGAGGTTATGGCATTACAGAAGAAGGTGAGATCAATATAAATATAATAGCGGCACTATGGATTTTTGAAAACTGGAGGTGGGTTAAACTACTGCTCAGATGTTATACCCCAGTGGCTTTGTATGGGCACGTTTTCTTCTGCACACCACCGAGTATAATTTACTGTGTGGCTAATATCATAATGCTATTTATCTGAATGCATTCTAAAAAGTTAGCTTAGCATTCTCACTCATACAAGCTTTTGGAAAGCATCCAACTGCAGTTTTGCCGTATGTTTCTTTGACTGCTGAACCATCAAATATCGAAAAGGGGAGACTGATTTTTTTTTTTTTTTAAAATAAGAGCTGATACAATTTTAATTTTCTCTTTTAAAGTAAGAGTATTGTGCAAACATTTAAAATACAAGTGGCACTCGACTTTCATATAGCTAGGGGGAAAATTGCTTTTATTACTGTAGGCAATAAAACACATTCCACTCTTATTGAATACTGATTTACCAAATTATGTTCTGGTAGATTTGACACAGTAGTAATAATAATGAAAAAATTGTTTGTTATGATATATACCTGTGCAAACAGTGTTGCTAAATTATCATGAAGTGCTCTTTGTTCCTAATGATAATGAATGACACTCTACCCCCGCAAAACAAATGAGAGCTGGAAGATTTTTCCAGCTTGTTTGTTTGTGTTATGTTATATAGCAATGTTTGCCAACGGATTTGAATATTTTAAGTGAATTGACAGCAGTATAAAGGTGCCTGGAGAGTGAATTCCTTTCTTTGTCCTCACAATGGTTACAAAATAGGCATTGTAAATTTTATCCATAGTGCCAATATACCGTAATCCTGAGCTGGAGGGGAAACTTTGTACAGTGAGAGAGGGTAATTTAGTCTTTATCCCCTATTCAGTCTTTGGCCTTTCTATGGAGATGTCAATTAGAGCCAGTTGTGAAGGCCTGTGGTGTGGACAGCTGTCCTCTATAACCGGCACCATGACCGGCACCCTCACAAGCCCTCATCCCCTCAGTCCCCACGCTGAGTGCAGTGTTGGTGAAGGAATGAATTTGTCCCTGCATCAGTATTCATTCAAAGCTACAGTGAAATAGGATGGAGCATTGAACTGTTGGAGAAGTTGTATTTTGGATGAGATGGAAAACTGAATTCTTGATCCTTTATGGTTGTTGAATATGTTGCCGTTTGTACAAGACTTTGGATGTTAATCCCAGTGTCATCAGTCAATTGTGATGACAGCCATTACACTACACTTACCTACATTTATTCTACAGTTTTAATTAGATACTGTGGTCTTCCTCAGTTATGTTCCTAAACTTTTAGTACTGTTAAACTGCTGCTGGATTTTGCCCCAGCATTGGCTGTATTGTAGTGGTAAGGGAAGTGACTCCTCTGTCTATGAAGTCTGTAAAGTGTTTTAGGACCTTTTTAGATAAAAGATGCCTATAAGCAGATAGAGTTACCATTCTGCTCAAATCACAGAGGAGATACACAGTGGATATGGTCCAAAATTGCCTCCATCATGGGGTTCATTTTTATTAACTTAAATAACAATAGAATATAAACCTCAACATAAGCTGTCTCTGGATTTTGGCTATTCCATGTAAGCTTTTTTCCCTGCAGGATCTCTTTGTCTTTTTTCTAGTTCCCTCCACCTCATAGAGTCACAAGTTTTCTTTTACACCTGGACCAGCTCATGACATCAGAGTGAGTCAGCAAATATAACTCTGCATCTCTATGGATAGTTCTAATACCTGACAAGATGACTTTGCAAAAGAGTCTTCCATTTCTGTGCAGGCCCTTAGAAACTTCTGTACTGCTACAGTACTATGTATATATAATATAGTACAAATATTAAAACATTTAGTTTTTTATTTGTCAGGTATCCTTTTATAATGTATATCCAGCCAAAATAAGTAGCTAGATTTTCAAGAGGGTTCAGCACCCACGAGAGCTTGTTTGAAAATCTATCTGTAAATGTCACAATGGAAGATGTGGTTACTGTGGTCTTTGGAAAATCTGGTCCCACACATTCAAGTATAGTCCCTCCATGACATAATGAACTTGTCACTAATGCTCAATGTTGTGCTAAATGACTTAGAAACTAGAGAGCTGGGTTCTGTTCCTACCTTTCCCATACACTTCCTATGGGACAATGAACAAAATACTTCATCTCTCAGTTTCCTTGTCAGTAAAATAGTGATAATATCTAACTGGTAGGTTGTGTCTAGACAAGCATAAAATGAGTATTATAAAAACATGGTTATTAAAGCATATTAATGACCATGTTTTACAAATGCACTGTGATGCAAAGGATTATTTCAGTCCTACTGAACTGAACTGTTTATTCCAAGTTGCTGAATGAAGTATAATTCAGGGCTTCCATTCCAAAACTAATGTTGCATTCTTATTTGTACTTGTTTTTTTAGGGCAGAGAGGAGAGAGAGAGGCTAATTTTCAAACATTTATTATACATTCATTTTAGCATGAATGTATGTCTAGTAAACCAATAAAATCTAATGTAAAATGACAAAAAGAGAGCTAGAGAATTCTCATAAGCTTAAAACATCTGTGCTTTTGAAAACTTGCTCTGTGATACATGCTGGGTACAAACAAACCAACAACTCCCCCTCCCCCCCAACCCCCGGCCCCCAACTAACTATTTTCACTATAAATACCAAGCCTGCAAAATCCATCTCACTGAGATTTGTCAATTGCTTTGTTTCCAAGAATAGTCTTATAGTAAGGGTGTGTCAGCTGTTCTTTCTCCAGCGTACACTCAGACTCCATTAGAAATCATGCCCATCAAGCCGGAGGTCACTGTGCTTGCTGCATAGCTTGGAAATGAGACTTCTGATACTGTACTTGACTGTTGCTGATAAAATACTTAACTATTTCAGATAGCTTCCTCCTCAGTCCTTCCCTGTACTCTGAAAGGCTTTCCAGTATTTCCTTGTGGAATGCACATGCACTTCCAAAGTTCTTAGCAACAGTCAAAAGCAATCGGAGGCAGCTATCCAAAGAGAATAGCATCTTTTTAGAAAGCTAGATTTCTTAATCAAAGGCAGATGCGGAGACCATTGAAAAGCAACCGGACAAAGACCTTCTTTCCATTGCTTTTTTGTGAATAGTATCCAGTGAAGGAAAAGAATATTAAAGAAATTCTGAGATTAGTAGCAATCGTGTGTGTGTGTGTGTGTGTGTATCTTTTCAGATAAGGACAGCACTACCTGTTTTTATTGTCAGAAAATCTTTTATCCTACTAGAATTGTCTCTTGCACCCTGAACACACTACTTTTTTTGATTCAGGAGCCATCAGATGTTTAAACTGGCAGTCATTCACTCTCTATAGAATGAAGCACTCACCATTTATTCTGGGTATTGTCTACAGCTTGCCAATCTCCTAGAACTGGGGATTTGTACAAACAATTTTATAATAGAGAGTTCTCTTGATATATTGTGTAGCTCTACACTGCCTGTCCTTCCTTTTCAGCTTCTTTGTGGTTAAGTTAGCTGAAGTGTAGAAGAATGAAGGATGATGACAGGGCATGTTCCTGTTACTACTGCATCTTGGAACAGTAGATCCATGCTCAGTATGCATATCACTTCTTTGCAACAGTCAGACTGTTGTTGAGCTGTTCTGTTAACCACAGCATGTGGTGCCTACAGAGAAATGATTTAGAAGACATTTCATGGGAGAGAAGAACTAAGTAACATTTATAAGATCTCTTACTCTCAGACACCCAAACCAAGAGAGACTATACCATTAAATGGAAACCCTCCCCATACTTGACAGAATGGTATTCCCAGGTTTTTCCTTCCCATGCTTTTCTTTAAGGCATGCCAGAAGAAAAGGGTGGCAAGAAACCACATTCTTTGCCATGCAAATTCCCTTCCTCCTATGATCCCAGAGGATCAAAGGCAGAAAAAAGCATGTGATAGTCATTTTGGATGTGATCCCAAGCCCACTGAAGTCAATAAGAGTCTTTCCTTTTACTTTGGGGTTTGGATCAGGCCCTTGAAGAGCATCAATCTGTCACACACTTGGGTCCATTGCAGTAGACAGGTGACACAACTGAAGGAAAGAAAGCTGGACACGAGATACCCCAAAGTGTTAAAGGTTGTGGACAAAGGCTAACCCAGAGTGCATGTCAACTACAACAAAGGAGATTATTGTGAAGCATACAATTTGTGGTGACTAAGGACTGGTTGCGTGGTCCTAGTGCTTTAATGTAGTATATGTTGTGAATAGACTCCAGGTGAAAAGAGGGTAGTGAAAGGTTTTAGCAGCTACGTGTGATCTTTGGATGAACAGGATTTGGTCCTTAATAGGTAAAAATGGGGTTTGTCTGGACACTGACAAAGGCTAAGTCCTCCGTATGTTTTTGCTACCATTTCTTTGTGGTTGAGAAGACAGCCCAGCCTCATGTTTCTGCCTGTGGAAATGTTCTTTGTCTTGCTTTGTTTTTTTATTTTATTTTTACACTGGAAATATGAGAGAAGCCATCTATAGATAGATAGAAAGACTGATTAAAAGAACCACTAAGTATATACTTTATTTTAATGTACATGTATCAAAACTCACATTGATTCTTTTTTGAAGAAAAATCTTGGGCAGAAATTATTTTAATTTGCAAACAAATATTAACAAAAGGAATACAAACAGCAAAATAACTAGTGAGGAAAATCCATTTATCAATATATCCAACATGAAATGATCAAATATATTTAGACCACATTCTTCTATCTCCTGTGGAGAAAAATTTCAAGCTGCCATGTTGATACAGTGTGTAACATTGTAGCAGTATGTTTTGTGGACAAATTTGTTGCTATGCTCTGATATCACAGTGAATGTGATGTCACAATAAGGTCAGATCACTTGGTACAGATTGCATTTTCAGATGAAATGTAGACATCTCAAAGGCAAAAAGCTCCTATAGACCTTGATTCATGGAGAAAGACATCATTGGCTAATCAGAATGGATTACCTCCAATCAGTAAGTGTTGCCTTTGTAGAAGATGATATGGTAGAAGCAGAAAAATGTACATTCCTAACAACAGCTTAAAGCTTTTTAAGGTTGTCCATGCTCTGCATAGTTTAAATTATATATTGAAATAATAGCTCTTATATTTTTACTTGGGGAGAAGTGTTTAGGGAGGTTTCCACCTCTTGTCTAGAGATCGGACAGGAAATCTGTCACTCTGGGCTCTCATGCAACAGTCCTAGTAATATTTTTTACTTTCTAGAAACCAGGAACTGCATGAATGGTCTTTATTTTGGTATCTTGTTACTCTTACGAAGCAGAACAAGAAAGTGCAAAGGCATGTGAGAATTAAATGGGAAAAGAATAATTTTATTTATTTATTTAAAACCTTCCACTCAGTTTGGATTCAGGTCTGATTTTGAGTTTGGGCTAGGTCTCATTACATCTGAGCTGGCTTGCCCATCTGAAGGAAAGTATTAAGCTTAAAAAAATTCTGGTGATCAAAACTTTTCTGGATGTAGTTGATAGATTTTAAGATTCAGACCCTTAGATTTGTGATTTCTCATTTAAAACTGAAAAGTCCCTAAGCTGTGGACAGTTCTTTTGCATTTCTTCATTGCATTGTTATCATTACATTGATATGGCTTGTGTGTGATAATGTGTACACACACTGGTATAGAAAATGTACCTCTCATTGCATCTAGCTACATATATCAGTTAAATAAACAAACAAAAAAAGCCATGGATACATAATTGACACAGCTTCCTCTCCGAAAGATAAAGCTAAAATTCAAATGGAACCTTTAGTATTTATTCAATATTATATCCATCTTTCTTTTCCATTCCATTTTATCCATCTCATCTATCAATCAATCATACACTGATATAGATATGGTTTGTTACCATATGGTACAGGTAGATGTATGTATGCCTGTGTGTGTATGTGTGTGTATTGTGATAAGGTATGGCCAAGTGGCTATGAGAGAGTCACTGAGGGCAGGTATGTAAGCCTCAGATTGTACAGTGCCCTGTTCCTGGCCAGTTGGGAAGGGATAACCTTAGGCTAATGAGACCACCTGGGGCTAATTAAGGGCCCGCCCAAGACCTATTAAAAGCTCTTGCCCAAGTGAGAGTTTGGGAGCTGTGAGGGTGAGGAGCCAGGAGCTGAAAGAAGCAGAATGACAACTAGGAGCAGGAGCGGACTAGAAGGACAGAACCACGGTAGGGGGAAACTGCCACTACCAGGAGGGTGGCTACTAAAGCCCGGGAAGGGCAGCGGGGGGAAGCAGCCCAAGGAAAAGACTAAAAGTTTAGGTGAGCCAGCAGCAAGAGGCTGCTGCCATCAGGGTCCCTGGGCTGGTGTCCGAAGTAGAGGGCGAGCTCGGACACGCCCCACCAGCCGCAGCTGGGACGGCCAAAGCTCTCCGCAGAGAAGAAGTGAGGACCCCATGGGCCCCAGCCAGGGCTATAGGCTATGGCTGAGGGAAGCCCCAGACCCAGGGGTGCCGGGCAGATGCCCCATCAAGTGCCACACCACAATATATATGTGTGTATATAGTGTTTTATTGCTTTACATCTACATCCTTTTATCCAAAAACTTCCCTTAGATATAAAGAACATCAGTGATTTCCTTGGGAGAGAGAGAACTGAAGATCTAAATAACCATTATAATTTTGAGGGGCCCCCTCAAAGCATCAGTCATGCAAGCTGCTCCATGCAGGTGGATTCCTCTAGGTTAAGCCATTGAGGTGCCCTACTGAAGGCAGTGGGATGCCTTGCAAATGCAAGGGTCTGCCAGCATGAGGCAGGATTGGGGCATTAGTTATTTCCAATGCTACTTCTCTTTACACCAACGTCCTCCATTAAGACAGCCTGTGGCTATAAAATAGCCAAATACAAAGCTGGTCACCAGTTTAGCACACCTTATTTGTACTTGTAACCACTTCATATTCAATGGGAAATGGGGGGAGACAATCTCCAGTTGCAAGGTACAGCTATGGGAACTCCTGACCCTGTTCTGTGTGAACACTTTCCTGGATGTAATAGGACTTCCAAATATAAACTGTTAGTATATAAGAAATACACTAATACTTTCCTCACATGGACTAAGTTCCAAGAGGTACTTGGTGAATTCATGTTATTTATCAACAATATACACCTTCCCATCAAATGCTCTTGCCGTGACACTGCATCTTTCTCCCTTTCCAGGATGTATTGTTATATATCCATAAGTACAAAATAAAAACGGATCTATATAGCAAAGCAACAGATGCTCTCTTGTATCTTAACTAGCCCGCATCCCATTTCTGCCACACCAAATATGGCATCGTTTACAGTGAGTCTTGAAGAATTGGACACATCTGTAGCAGTAAGAAAACCTGCAACATAAAACTACAAGTAGCTGGCAGAACAAATGAAATGCAGAAAGTTCACACTACATGTCATGAGATGACAAATCTTGTCATTGTTAGAACTGATCCAGAGAGCACTCATCACAGAGAAAAAATATTGTGACTGAATTTTGTTGTGGATTTTTATCCTGCAGCTAACTACATAAAAGTAGCCAAAGAAACCTAGCCTCCATTTACTAATTCAGATGAGTTACAAAAGGCCATAACAAAATACCCACTGATTTACTATCAATTATTTTATACCACCCCTAGAATACTGTGGTCAGCAGCTACAGTGCAGCTGTACTTAGATGAACACTTGTTACAGGTAAAGACAAGGCTTTCTCAGAGAAACAATGCTGTGTGGTTCAGCTAAATAGGATGTCTCCTCATTATTTGGAACTCAATGAAAGACTTCGCTATTGGCTCAACAGAAGTGCTCCTCCCCACCCACCCTCTACCACTGCCCCTTTGCCCCCCACATGTGTATCTACAACTCCTAAGGGTGAGGAGCAGATCACCTTGCAGGCTGACCACAGAGAGCGTTGAAACTGGAAAAAACCCTCTGTTGCTTAAACCCTCTGGTGACTAGTTCCAGAGGGGTAGCCGTGTTAGTCTGTATACAGCAAAAACAATGAGAGTCCTGTAGCTAAAACTCTCATTGTTTTTCCTCTGGTGACTGACACAAATAAAATGTTTGTATAGAATGATAGAATCTCTCCTCCTTAATAGAAATTCCTTGTTCAGATGAGAATTAAAACCTAAAATTGTGATCACAATAGTGATTTTTCCCCCTCTCTGTATGTCTCACTTCACCTCACACACCAGTGCAGACTACCTGGATCACTGGTCACAGCGGAGGGTGAGAGAAGGCACCCCAGGGCTGCTATTCCCACTACCCTGCACAGCTGGGCAGACACGGACAGGGAATGAGTAAAATCTTGAGTCCCACCTCCCCACACTGAACAGCACAACCTGAGCTGGCATAGACTGGGAAATAATTTGTTGCTAGCCAAGGGTAGAGGCAGATTACGCCCCCATTTTTCCTCCACCAGAGCAAGAGGAACAAGGGAATGAATTTGTGGTCTCAAGAAGAAGCTAGTAAAAGACATGGAATAGCCGTTCAGCAATGTTACTGAGGCAAAATACTGGAATTATCAAGAAACAATCAAAACTATCCTTGAAGGAGCTGGAGTGCTATGATAATTTGTGACTCTGAGTCACAGTTTTGTTCTCCGGTGTGCTTCTGGAAGGGCGCATTTACAAGCTGCCCTTCACTCAGAGCTGATTGGAAGGTTACAATCAAGCCCTTTATGCAAAATATCAGCATCTTTTCTTTTTTGAGTGCGGCTGGGCAACGAAATATCCGTGTCAGCCTGACATTGTTGAGCCTTAAGTGAGCCAGTACAGTACAGATAAGACATGAGTTTTCATCTTTCTTTTTGAGCAGAGGTATTAATAGACAAAGGAGCCTGTAATTTCATCTGTGGTACTCTGCCCCTCCCTTCTGTTTCAAGATATCATCTTGTATTTCTCACCCTCCCACTTCCTGATTGATGTTCCTCTGTGTTACTGCTGGGTGTTGGAGAACTTTATTCTCGGAATGAATGACTCCCTGGGTGAACCTCTTGTTTGGCCATATGTTGACATCAAAAATATTTGACAGCTATTGCAGCTGTGATTTTTTGACTGGGCCAATATCTCCAAGATTTGTACTGCTGCAGAAGTTGGATTTTGAAAGAATAATCTTTTCAGAGATGTCCTAATTAACCAAACACACAGCAGTGACTGTGTTTGACTGTCTGGGTTTAGTTCTGCGGTGGTATATCTAATGTAAATGTAAGTCATTGGGTAATCAGTGAGCAAGACAGAGAATTATACACAGCGCTGCTGGCTTCCCCTCTCTTCCCCTCCCTCCCACCCCGATATATTCTAATAAAGCAAGTTTTAGGAAATGTCAAAAGAGTGATTATTAGAGCTGGTGGGAATTTTTAAAATGAAAAGTTGGGGGATGTTGGTTAAAAAAATAGGGGTTTGTCAAAAATTTTCCATGAAAATGTTTTGGTTTTGATTAAAGTATTTTGATTTTCATACAGAAAAGAGAATTTCTTAGGTTTTGGTTACTAAGACCTAAAAATTTAAAGTTTCCAGTTTCAGATTAGAAACTTGACATTTTTGTGGAAAACCAATCATCTCCCAACCACCTCTAATGACTGTAATGTTTGCCTTTCCTCCTTTTTGAGTGTGAAATCGTTCTGCATGACACAGGCCACGTTCTCTTCTCTTATGGAGAAACCAGTAGCAAGGGGACCTATTTGAGGACCTATAAGCTTAAATTACGGGGTCCCAATCAAGTTATCGACACTGATGAAAAACATTAACATTATAGCATTGACAATCTGATTTCCAACACTGTCCAATAGCAAAACTGATCTTGCAGTTCAACTTCGCTTCACCCAGTGGGACCCCAGCAACAGGACCTCAATGGAAACCCATTTATCCTTAGATGGCATTTCTCTTGGAGAGCGACAAAAGTGCCATTAGTTGAATGAAGATACTTGGGACCATGACATGTTCTTATTGAGGAATCCAAGTACTGATAGTTTTTAAGATAATTCTGCTCTTGGTGAAGCCCCCTCTCTCCTGTTGGGCAAATCACTGATGAAACAGAGAGGTGCTTCCAGCAAGAGACTTGAAAGAGAAGGGCCACAATGGAAACAGAATCGTGCTAGCTACAAAAATCCTCTTTTAGGTCTCAATACTGCAAGCTGCTGAGCACTCTAGCCTGAGCCACAGAAACACTTAAACACGGGCTTGACTTCAAGAACACGAACAATCCCACTGACATCAGTGGAACTCCTCACATGCATAGATTTAAGTGTTTTGCTGCATTGGGCCAGAGTACTTAGCAGCCTTCAGTATGAAGCCCATAGGACTGATTTACCACCCTTACTCACGTTGAGTAGCGGGCAAGCTTTGCAGTCTTAACTATAATGGATGCCACCAGGCACCTTCTGTAATTGAACGAAATAAATCTCTCTGATACATATTTACTCAAGGGAACTATTCCAGCTCTTGAGTTGATTATTCATTTTAAAAAAATGGTTTTTTTTAAAAAGACTGGGGTGTGGAACCTAAAGATGTATTTGTCCAAGAGAGGCCTTCTGTGATGTTATAAATATGTATGATGTCTTAAAAAGCCTGAAGACATACTATACTTATCTTTTAGTCAAATGTCCAATTTCTAGTTACAGGCTTTCCTTGAAAGACATAAAAAAAATGAAGTTCAAAATTAGAAATAATTTTGGCATCTGCATTGTTCGTAAACAGATACAGCCGGCTTTCACAATACAACACGTGAGGAAACGAGAGCATCCAGTTCAAGCGAAGCAAGCCAGTGGCATTACAGCCTTCTCCCAAGGAGGAAATGATTTTCATGCATGAGCAAATGCCTATAAACATGGCAGGGATAAATTTAGCATAAATGTTGTATCATTCAACCAAAAGTATTAAAACTATTGGGGCGTCGGCATGGTCTAGTGGAGAGGGCACGAGACTGGTCTGGCAGCATTAGAAGATGGTTTTATTCCCAGCTCTGTCATTGACCTTGGACAAATCACTTAACTACTCTGTGCCTTTATTTCCTCTCCTACGCTTTGTCTGTTTAGACTAGAAGCTTTTCTGAAGGGAGACTGTTTCTTAAGATATGACTATACAGAGCCTACCACAGTAGGACTGATCTCAGTTTTGGCTTCTAGGCAATAATAACATAACAAAAATAAATAAAATAATAATAAAACTGGATATTCAAGAAGGCTGACCAGATATGCAGGATATGGCTTTTCCCCCCTTGGATCTTTTCTAGTAAATAGTTGCTTCAGTTTCTTAATGCACTAAAGAAGGTATTTTCCCCCCTATAGTGCTGTATCTAGTGGGGTAAGTTTTTCATAACAAAGAGAGTCTGTAAGACCACAAACAAGGCAGCACAAAACTCTTTTTCCTGGTGGAGAATGGGAAAAGCTCTCCATTTGATTCACAAAAAGTTCTTCCAATAGTATCGGCATATAAAGCATATGACTTATCACAATTTCATGGAATCTCTGGCCCCAATCCTGCAACCACTTAATGCATGTGCTTCACTGTAAGTGCTTGACTAGTTTCCCTGAAATCAGCTTCAAGTGAGACGCCTGCATAAGTGTTTGCAGGATCAAGGTCTGTGATGATTATCTTTTCTGTGGATGGGTATGATGCCTTTAATGACATGGAGCTGTGTTACTCCACCTGTTGGGAGGCCCTAACCTTTATGTCTTCCCAGTTGTGGAGGAAGACGCACTTATTGTAAAGTAGCTTTGTTGAGCATGCCCAGGTCAGTGTAGAGAACTGGCTGTACTCCACATATGGAAGCTTAACCTTTCAACTTGTCTGGGTGGTAGAAATTCCACAAGATGATTAGAGCCTGTAGGTCAAACTAACCCCGAAGCTGTAGTGCATGAGATACTACCAAAGTATGGCGCATGAGGCCCAGCTAAGAACTGGACACTTCTGTGTCCAAAAAGTCTTTATATGTGTAAGCCCTGGATTTTCTTTGTTGATCCATCACCTTGTCGACTGCCACCATAACATGTGAGGTACATCTTGTGACAGTGTGATATCATGTGAATGTTACTTGTTCAGGCTGTGTTTCTTACAGCCACACAGTTTGTATAGTGCTCCTGTCATCGGTGATTGTGCCCACAGCCCAATGATCTTTGTATTTATTGAAATAGCAGTCTAGTTCTGTGGCTGATGGTCCAGCACCTTGAGAATCAGATCAGATTTTAGTCATTGAAGCTTGAGTTTATTCAGAAGAGAGTTTGGAAAGAGTTCTTGCATGAAGAAGCTAATAAAAGACATGGAATAGCTGCTCAGCAGTATTAATGCAAAATGGTAGAATAATCAAGAAACAATTAGAAATTTCCCTGAGGGAACAGGAGTACTATGAAAGGACAAGATTTGATGAGACAAATGACCTTTACTCATTTCCAACGAAATCTTATGTTCTATCTTTTCTCCCCTACTACTTACGGCGTTAACAAATACAGCCATAACTCTGTATGTGTGAGACATTTAGTAAATGATTGCTTCAGTGCCATAGTGCTAAAAGAAGCAATGTGAGGCTGTATTTGGGTGACCAAGCTGATAGTTAGTCTCCCAAAGAAACTATTCTGTAATGGTGCATTGTTCCAAGGAAACCCATTGGTAAACTGCTCACAAGCATGGAGTGATAACATAACCAGCTTCCTGACACATTGCAGAGCATTGTGGGAATGAAATGACAGGCCAGGACTGCTAATTTCTAGCGGGGCCTGTGAATTCTTGTGATGGTGGACAGAAAACAAGGTATAGACAGATTGGGGTGTTTTTGGCTGTTTCAGTGATGTGTCCTTTTCCACGTTCTGCTGATTCCTGTAAGCCAAGTGAGCTGGTGCAATCACTGCAGGAAAAAACACAGACAGAGTCAAGTGAAAAGAATTTTTCAGTAACAAATGTACACTTATCACATTTGTTTTATTTAAAGCATCTCTCCCCCCCCCCCCCCCCCCCCGCTAACATATCCAAATGAAAGAGTTTAACAGAAGTAATAATAATAATAATCAAGTAAAATGCAGTACAAAAGCCAACATTTTCATTATATGGCGACTTTGCGTCCTTTATGGTTTATACCACTAATTAAGTCTTCCTCCTACGATGTAAATTGGAAGATGGAGGCTGTAGTTATAACTAGAGTTCACTCAATATCAAACTACTTTCCCTCACTGTGGAACACAGCTCCACTTTCTCAGCAAGGGTTTGTTCTACAGCTGATGTGAACTCCTGTTTCATCACACTCTGATAGATGAAGGCTAGGGTCCAGATGGGCCCTCACTCATCTCCTTTCCAATCAGCACCTCAGCTGCTTCAGCTCCTGGAGAAAAATCATAGCTGCCTTTGTACTAAAGAAACAGCCATCTTACTTCAAAGGGTAGGTATCGTGTTTTCGCCTGTGAGACTGACTGTGTTTATCCAGCGCTAAGCCTCTGAGCATGCCCTGTGTAAACTAATTGTGTATAAAAGAGGCAGTGTTGCCTATTGTATACATCATCAGATTGGACTCAGTACACCTGGGTTCTATTTCTGATTCTGCCACTGGTCTGCTGGGTGACCTTTGCCAAGTTACTTGGCCTCCCTGTGCCTCAGTTTCCCTACCTTTAAAATAGGAGATAATGATATTGACCTCCTTTGTAAAGCATTTGTGATCTACTGATGAAAAGCACCATATAAGAGCTAGGGTATTATTATTATTATTATTTGTTACATGTTTCCAGAAACTTGAGCAGATGCAGATTAATAAAAAATGCTCTGCTTTTTCTCCGGACTCCTGAACGTGAATTAAACATTACAGCTATGCCAAGGGGCTAGGGAAGTAGAAAGCCCCCCATAAGAGCTGTTGGTGAGGTGATTGACACTCTAGTTGGAATTGAAAGTGAGATATACTTCACTGCAGACAAGAAGAGTACAAAAATTCATAGGGTCTATTGTCTGTGAGAGCTTCTTTTGCTGGGAAATCATATCAGGTTTAAACATAATGTAAAGCGTTGAGTCGGATGAAGTGGTGCTGATCAGAACTAACTCACCAGTGTTGACAAGGACAAATCACAGGGAGTGTTGTTTATCAAAATAAACATCCTGCAATCCCGTTTAAATAGGCTGAGATTTCCCTGTGACTATATAGACTTGGCTTGATTATGATATTACCATCACTGCTTTGTAGGATTTAAGAAATGGATGTTTTCCCCCCTTGTCATAGATGTCATCCAAAACGAGGGCACCAGTATGACCGGAAACAAAGGTTTCTATGTTATCTTATGCTGCTGCTACCAGTACTCCGATCTGTTAATAACAAAACACCTCTATGCTCCATGTAATTGGCTTTTTGCTATATTCCAGAGCTGCAGTTTCTCTTGTAAGGGACTGATCCAAAGCTCACTGAAGTCAGTGGGACTCCTTCCATTGTTTTCTGCGGACTTCACATCGAGCTCTGAACTCCGATTTTCATTAGTGTCAGCACAGAATGCTACCACGAGGCTATCCAAGAGAAATGCTATTTCAATTAACTAATTTTGTAAACACGTTTAGTAAATTTAGGCTCAATAAATTTCCCTGTTCCTTTGACTAGATATTGAAAGTTAGAGGAAGAGCTAGATTTTGAGTCAGCTACTTCTCTGGCATTTTGCTAGTGACGATCACAGATAAGTGCTAGCTTAAAAAGAAAAGTCCACAGTATCATCAGATGGATAGAATGACTTCTTGCAGGTCTGTGAATAAAAAAGAGTACAGCAAAATGTGAATTTTGAGCTCCTCTACCTCTCTGAAATGAACTTTGACTACATCCCTGTAGGTATCTGTGCAAGTTGGTTAATTGTGTTTGCAAGCTCCTCATTTTTTATTCATGGGACTGTCTATTATCGTAGTGCTTAGTAATGTATATAGGATTTACTCTTAGACTTCAGTAGATCTATGTTGGACCTTATGACAGGCTTTTAGTGGGGACCTTGCTGAACAAGTAGGGATGGGCTCAAACCTTTAATCCAATCACCCTTGAATTTGGGTGGGGAAAAGGATTGGGGAGGTGCCTTGGAATTTGGACCTGGGTGTGAATTTTGCAGCTGTGCCACTCCCTGTTATCAAATGAACAGCTGATTCATCCCATGCTATTTTACCGCATTGTATCATGGCTTGTGTAGTTCATCAGTTGCTGTTTCTTATCTTTCCTAAAATAGATTTACAAAACTGTGTAAGAAGAGAGAGCTCCCCAGTTGCCTTGGATGTGACATGTTTTAGATCAATCTACAGTACTGGAGTCATGAAAATCCACTGGGTCCTGTGGGAAGAAAATGTCTTCTACAGGGATTCAATATTTTTCAGTGGGATTCTCCCAGCAGGGCATGACATTTCCTGCAGGGCAGATGAAATTTAACTATACAAGATATAGTTTCATATGGATGTGTATGGACGTGTGTGTGTGTGTGTGTGTGTGTGCATTTGTGTAGCTATGTGTCTGCCTATCAATCCAGATAAAACAGTAACTTAGAGATGGACATAGATCCTTACTGGATTGAAATATATTTGAAGCTCTTTGAGTGACTTTTGCATTTGGTTACAGGCACCAAAGTAGTGAAGTTGCAGCAGCCCAGGTTTCAGCATGGGCTGTACAAGCCCACCCACAGCCCTTGGTAATTACTCACGGGGCTAGTCTGAGCTGAAACCTGGCCTGAAGTTAGCTTGGGTATGTGTACACGAGTGCAGTTACACCCCATGATTGTAGTGCAGGTGTATCCAAAATGTTTGTGTTCAAAGGCCCTGTTTTTAAGAGTGTTTGAGCTGAGCTATGGTTCCAGATAGAGCCAAGCAAAGCTTAGAAGTTCTGCTTCTTTTGTGATTTTGGATTAATTCAAAATCAGAGCAAAAGGGCTATAGACTGCAACATTAGAAATGGTTCACATTGAAATCCCTTGAACTGAATCTACCACCTTGCATGTGGGGTGTAAATTCCAGTGTGTTGTGCACTAACTGGCCCATGTGGTCCAAGCTGGTGTGCTGCACTAAAAGTTCCCTAGTGTGCATTAATGTAATCCCGTTTCAAATGGTACTATGTCGACGTTCACTAGGGAACTTCTAGTGCACCCTAGCA
Source organism: Emydura macquarii macquarii (assembly GCF_026122565.2). Lineage (NCBI taxonomy): Eukaryota > Metazoa > Chordata > Testudines > Chelidae > Emydura > Emydura macquarii. Next base: position 7,243,905 of record NW_027132342.1, on the reverse strand, counting down.
GAGTCCACATAGGGCAGTTTGATTCTGTCTAAACTGCTGACTCAGGCTCACGGGGCTTGGGCTAAAAGGCTGTATAACTGCAATGTAGACTTCCATGCTTGGGCTGGAGCCCAGGTTTCAGGACCCTGTGATGTGGGAGGGTCCCAGAAATGGAAATCTACACTGCAATGAAACAGTCCCGCAACATGAGCCCCGGGAGCCTGAAGCAGCTGGCACAGGCCAACCGTAAGTTTTTATTTGCCGTGTAGATGTACTCTTAGTGCATAACACACTGCCGCCTGCTAGAATTTACACCTCTCTAGTGTGGACTAAGGCACTGTGTAGATAAGTCCTTAAGTTCCTTTTATTTTTATCCCACCCTTGCTTATTATTTCCTTCTCCATCTTTAGAGGTTTTTAAGCTGAAGCTTGACAAAGCCCTGGCTGGGATGATATAGCTGAGGTTAGTCCTGCTTTGAGCAGGGGGTTGGACTAGATGACCTCCTGAGGTCCCTTCCAACTCTAATATTCTATGATTCTCAATCATCACCTAGTTGTTTTGGGTTTTTTGGGTAATTGAAGTACCATGACTTGGCAACTCTTTCACGTAGTTTTTAACATGCAGAACAGCATGGTTTTATTTTCCCCGTTTGTCATAACTCCAATATTTCTAGTTTCAAACATGCATTCTCCACAATGACCTTGATTTAATATAAGGAATAATAGCAATTTGTTTCATCATAAAAAGACATTGTGTTCTCTATTCATCTTCTTAATTGGTTCCATTGCAAATAACCCTTTTCATTTAATTAATTTTTAATGCCATAAAGGTGGGAGGGAACACTTCAGCAACTAGTGCGCTATTTATGGGCCATATCTTATTTAGGAAGTGGAATAACAACAATATAAATAACAATAAAAGCCCACTAAGCTGTGCAAAACCATATTTTCTTTTAAAAAATTGTTCCAAGTAGTCATAAAAGAAACACACGACAAAGCTCCATAAATTGAAGAAATTATGACATGGCAGCAGGCCCAGCAGTGTAAAACTATCTTCTGGGGTTAGATAAACATGAAGAGCCAGATTCTTAGTTGGTGTAAATCAGCATAGCTATTGAAGTGCAGACATGCTCTCTTACACCAACAGAAGATCTGGTCCAAAATGTGTCAGTGCCTATTTTATTCTGTTGATGGTTTTTGTACATACAGTTTTGGAATGCATAGATTGTAATGCTCTGCTAGAAGAGTGAATTCAACAAGCAGAAGAGACTTAGGGACCTTGGTCTTTATATATGCTGAATGATTAGGAGCTCCTGAAGCCAAGGCACTAAGATGCAGTACAGCACATAACTATGACTTTTATTTATTATGTCTGCATTGCCTGAGGATTCACACAAAGGAGACTACAGTAAAATTCCATCTGAACATACACTGCATTTATTAAAAACCTGGGATGGATTCTCTGGGAAGAAGGCTTTCCCTTTGGTTGTTCCCAAAGCCATCTCTAGAAGCTGTAAGAGAGTTGGCCTTGAGGACTTAGAGTAACAAAAGAGCTTTAGGGCAAGGTTCCACTACAAATTTACATTAGCGCTTCTGGTGAAGATGCTGTAAGCCAACAAGAGAGCACTCTCCTGCCAGCTTCATAACTACCTCTGCGACAGGAGGTGACTATGTCAGTGGGAGCGCTTAGGTTAGCATAACTATGTCGTTCAAGGGTGTGGATTATTCACACCCCATAGTGACATGGTTATACTGAAATAATTTTGTAGTGTAGACTGGCTTAGTGTTTGCATCCTTTTAACACACTGAAGATTCACTGAGTATGCTCTTTCCCCTAACCAAACACAGTAACACTTATCCTCCTATTTCCCCATGGCAGCCCAGTGAAGATCCCTGCAGGTCATTCTGGGAGTTGCAGCTTTCAGACCCTTTGCAACCAAGAACTGACAGCAAACTTACTACAGAATAGTGACCAACATAATTTGCATGCAGGTGAACAAAGTTAGGTGGTGGTTTGGTTTCACAAAATGTCATTGATCATGTTTTGGTATTGCCCAACTAACCCCAAATATGTGTTCAGTCCATGATCCTATTTTCACCACATTTCTGAAGCTGTATATTGTGGGTAGTGAGATACATGGTTTTGGCTTTGGATCATCTTTTCCACAAGCTCTTATCAACTCAAAACTCACCCTTTACATTGGTGTTTGTAATGCAGAAAGTCATTCAGTAATTTAATGCAGTGTCCTTTGGGTCTTACATCTTCATGTCTTGCCATTGATGTCAACTGGAGCAGGATCCATTCTATAATGTATAGTAATTCCAGGGCTATTTGCTTTGTAGAGAATAATTTTAAAAGGAATCATCCTTTTTAAAGGGAGTTGCAAGTTTTCCATACCACAGAAATAAGGCATAATTTGTCTCAAATTGGGGACTCAAAATTTAAGGCACCAAAAGTGAGCGAACATTTATGAAAAATTGGCTGCGTATAAGTTAAAAAGACACGGGCACCTTCTGCCGTTTCATAATCGTACTTGAAATCCCACAGTGTTCTCTGCCCATGTTATAGTTTTGTAGGTCAATTTTTCATCATGACTATACTCGCCCTAATTTCTTTGAACAGCAGTGTAATTGTTAAATTACTGCTCTGATTAAGGTTCAATCATTATAGTTATTCTGCAAAAGAGCCAAGCTTTACTTGCAGTTTTAAAATCACTTCTGGTTTAATTGGAAAACAAAAATGTTTTAGCCCAGATTTTATTCTTTATTTATGTGACCATGGCTGGCTAATATTCAACAATGCTTAACTTTTACTGGAGTGCCTCCAGGCATAACCTTTCCTGCATTATGAGACTTGGTTTGTTATTTCCTCTAGGAAAAACAAATACCGTGGTAAGTTACATCCTGGAGTGGATTACCTACAAACTTGAACTCTGATCCATCTTAGCTGCAAGAGTGACTGCAACACTGGTATTTCAGAAAAGAAAAGTCCAGGGTAGTAGTAGCAGAGTTGCAGCCTTTTTTTTTTTCCCACGCAATATGAAGATTTTTTTGGTTTCTTCCAAATCTCATTATATTTATACAGATCACTTCATATAAATCTGTATAGTTATGGTTAATGTAACTAAATCCCCCCTTGTATTTTTAATTCAACACTATCTTCACCTTCTGCTTTAATTAATTGTTGTAGAATTATGTGCTGTTAAGCATTGGGTTTGTTCCTCACTAGAGGTAGATGCATTTGAATTATTGGTGAAGAAAGTCCTATATCATATAACCCAGTTTATCAGAAGGGTTTTGGAGACATTGGATACCTTCACAAAACGAGGCCGCTGATGAATGGGGGAAGCAATGTGTGGTGAGAATTGCTGACGCCTGAGGCTGAGTTTCCCAGGGACAGGAGATCAGTGCCATAAACATTGTCCCTACAGGCCAAGGGGAATGGAATGCCTGAATACTTTATAAGGACACTATCAAGATATCACGGTGCCAAATAGATTTCCGTCCAGACCATCAAAATTACCTTTTTCCTTACCTTTAAATATAAATGCTTAATATAAAGAAAGAATTGGCTCTCCAAAATGAAAACTAGGTTTTGAGTCAAAACTTGTAAACTTATGACACTTTCCTAGTGGGACAGCAGGATAAAATCTGTTTCTACAGCAGTGGCTTAGATGTACATTAGGCGCTGTTATTAAACAGAAGTCAAGCAATTCAAATGCAATTTAATTTTTTAATTAAATGATTTAGGAGAGAGCTATTTTTAAGGGCACAGTTTTAATCAAATGCTACTTTCTATTGCTCTCTTATCAAGAACTTCATCTACAATATTTAATATTTTATGGTGCCATGGGGCATTATATTATCTCATCTGATAGTGCCAACCTGATAAAAAGGCCTGACTGTAATTTCTTCACACAGCAGGATACAAAATTATTTGACAATTTGTTAAAGGGGAATATACTGCTTTGAAAATTCAAATCAATAAAATAACATGAGCATTAGGAAATACAGCCACATTATACCAAATAATATCCAAAGAATTATCCAAGATTTTCAATAGATTGTTCATTCAAACCTCAATTACTCTGATGATACTTTCTCCTCTACCTGTGACTTTGGGCCAAATTCAGCTCTGCTGTGTAAATGGGAATAACTCCAATGAAATCCAGTGAAGCTGAATCCTCTTACAGCAGGATTGAATTTGTCCCATAACTATGCTATTTATTACACTAGTGAATGAGATGACTGCACTCCATGGAGTCAAAAACCTATCCTGTCTTTTTCTCGATAAACGTATGTATTCACACAGTTACAGTGCCACACCTATGAGCTGATGATCAGCCAACCAGCTATGACTCAGTGCTGACAGGACAGTCCCTTCTTGACTCACTTGGGGGTACATATGTGACACTTGTTGGGGCACCCAGGTCTGTGAGTCACCTTGTTACCACCCGCCTCCAGCATGAGGGAGTCTTGCCTGTGCTAGTTGGATATTAGCTCCTTAACACAACCAGCCTATCAGCCATTCACCTCTGGGCTACATCAGCCCTGTCTTTGTTTTGTAGGTTGTCAACAGATGTACCCCAGCCCTCGAACCCCTTCAAAGTGTCTCCCTGTGGTATCCAACTCCTGATCACTGGTTACCCACTGGACTCCCAGATCCCCTGTTCCCAAAGGGTACCACAGTTTACCAGTTTTATCTTAGACCCTTGCTCCGTATCACACACAACACTTGAATTCCATTATAAAACAAAAGGGTATTTATCTAAGAAGGAATAGAAATTCGAACAAAAACTAGTGTAAGCCATGGGAACTAATGGGTACATGTAAAACAAAATCATAACACACTTTCTAGAGACTATGTTTAACTAACAAGTCATTCCCTTATCTCCTGCAAGATTGCTTACCCTAAGTTCTTTTCCCAGTATTTTCAATCAGCTTGGTTTGGAAATCCTTCTCATAAGATCAAGCCTGCTGGCAGCTTGTCCTTGGAGATTGAAGGAAAACTGGTGGTTCATCTGCACCCCTTCAGAGCTGTCTCCCAAAGCATTGTTCTAGTTTGCAAACAGGATAAACCTTTGCTGCTTGTTTTTTCCTGCATGCTGCTTCCATGTTGATTTTACATCCTTCCATTAGCATTTGGTTCAATATGTAAATAAGCCTCCATATTAAAGCTTACAATACTTCATTTACATGTAGCCAGAGAGAGAAATGTTTCTTATCTCCTGTCTTGTGGAACCCTTCTACAGCCTGTCACCTTACATGCTTTAAGAACATATTTTTTGTACAGATGTGTATCTCCTTAAATATCACCTGTACATACACCTCACAATGATTACGAGGACCAGTGTGACATTAGCTGTCATTAGATATCTTACATGACTCTCTCTGCTGAACTAGAATGTAAATACCAGCACCAGGGGATTGCTGTAATCCTTATGCACCCCTTATGCCCTCTGCCATTTGGGCATCAAGAGGTCCCTGAATCACATGATGAAACCCCTGTCGTTGGGTTCAGGGTGAGTAAAGCCTGAATTCAACCAATTTTAATTTTCAGCAATAGTTTTACCTAAGTGCAATGTTGGGGAGAGAGAGAAAGATGGTAAACCAGAACCAAAGAAACATGTTTAAAAGATTCTCTGCATTTTTTTCTGAGCTGAGTCTGGAGATATTTAAAGAGATGGGTTTTCCCAGGCTCTTTGGATCCCTCATCAACAGCAAGGCCAATGCTAATACCTCTCAGAGGTACTGGGGTCACTGTAGGTCTGAGTAATTCTCTTTGAAATAAATGTGAATTACTAAAACCAGGCTTAATCCTGCAGGGTCCTAAGCACGTTTTAATACAGATCCTTCAGTCAAATACACTTGCACTATTTCTGCAATTTTTTCAAATGTGAGGGTGCATATGTTATATGCATTTCACAGAGAAAAAAAAAACTGCAGCTGTGTGCAAGCTTCTGGATAGGAAATACACAGACAGAGTGTTACATTCAAATGGGAGCAGAAATGTCACCTCTTATATCATTTAAAAGGTACTGTATATGCACAGTTCAATTTGATTTAAAAACCAGGCCATTTTCTGGCCTTCTCTGCCTTCCACGTTCCTCTTTCAAAGAATGACTGTATGCTGTTGTCCCATCTAACTGCAGTAGTCCATTTACCTTCACACCTGGCTTTCTATTCCTTTTTAAAAATCAGCCTATTCCATCCCTATTTTATGCTGCCCATATATAGCAGTAACCATTAAAAAAGTAATATTTACAAAGAGTTGCTACACGGTGGTACTGTAAATATCAGTGTTACTTTCTTATATTTAAAATAGGAAATAACTGTTATGGTGTGATAGTTGTGCAATTGGTTAGCCAATTCCTAATGCTTATTTCCAGCCATTCACTTCCTCATCTTGTCATCTGTTTCCTGCCACTCTCACTTTCTTATTGTATAATGTTGCAACACTAATCATTGTTGTAACTGCTAAACACACACACACATATAATGCATTATAAATGTATATATATAGGAGGACTGTTCATATAGGGTTGGGTTCACACAGTTATGTCATGGATGCTTTTTGCTGCTCCAGTGATGTGAAGCAGTCTTAACGGTGACTTAACCAGAATCTTATTTGAGGCTTAATACAACTCAGTGGGCCAGATTCACCAATACATTCCTGCTGTTTTACACCATTCTGGCAATGCAAAGCAACCAGAGCATTCTGGTGACTCTCTCACACTGAATTGTATTGAGATTATAGAAAAGAACTGTGAGTAGGATTAAATTTGTAAAAGAAAAGGAAAAAAACCCAAAACAAAACTACAGAACTTGCTGGGGTGGTACTCATTCACACCTCCCCCCCTCCCCCCCCAAATATACCAGTACTACTTCTTCACAAGATTGGCTCTGAAAGAGAAAGTTAATTGAGTACCAAATGGAAGTGTATCTCTGAGAGGCAGAGAACGAACATTCCCAATGTCACTTAGCAAAATCTGGTATTTGTAGACCATGTGAATGTTGAAATCTCCCAAAGAAACAACTTTTCCACTTCCATCTGAAAGGCATCTACTATCAATAGGGACATGAGAACAATAGCAGTTACAACAATACCAGGAGCAGGTATGAACAAAGGCTTCCTTCTGGACTGTAGATTCTAAGGATATGTCTACACTGATGGTGGCAAATTCACTGCTGTCAGATCGATTTATCCAAATCGGTTGAGAGGAAGTGAAGATCCACTCAATTGATCCGGAAGTCAGTTTAATAAAATCACCTCCCAAAAAAGTGTAGCGCTGCATTGACAGGTACGCATTTCCCGTGGAGACGGCGCACTAAACGGAAGTTATGGAGAGTCAACGGGAGTTACACAAACTACTCTGCGTAGCTTGCGTAACTCTCATCAACTGCCGCCGAATTTCGCTGACAGTGTAGACCAGGCCTAAGAAAGAAGTGATCTCCCATCAGACAGTAGAAAGCAAGATGGAATGTGTCTACACCTTTCTGCTGCTTTCTTATTTTTCTGATAGATCCTTTCCTCTTTTCTAGACCCACTGGGGACTTTTAATTCTTCTTTTCCCCTCACTATCACCAGCTTTATATGCCGGGAGAAGTGTGGCAAGGAAGGTGGGGCTCAGCGGTGGGTATGTGACTTGTTTCTTTGTTTTATCAAATAATTAACATATTGAAGTTTAATTCTCTTCAGAGGCTGCCAGTCTTCCAGATTTATAGGGGAGTGGATGCGCAGAGTTTTTCTCCAGGGACCAGTAGGGACTCCCAACCCTGTCCTCTGTTTAAACTTCTGTTTTTTCTCTTCTGACATATGTTGTGTCTGTTTTCCTTGTCACCTGACTCACATTGAGATTTGATTATTTTATTTGTACAATGACAGTTTTAGAGGGGCTGTGAGAATTCAATAAAAAGTGGATTTAAAGCAGGAGATGAAAAAGTGTGGCTGCAGATCTCATGGTGCTCAAAGGGAACAGAAATATTATGGTGTCATTCCATAGTCATTCTTTCTCCGTTGTTAGAGATGAAAGATCATACAGCTGACAGTGAGCATGCTACTTACTAGCATAACCTATGCTGAGTGAAATATCAGTTATGGTGGCAACTGGACTTGTTGACACGAAGTATAATTTTCTTTAAGGAAAGTAGCAGCATGAGGTTCTGTTTACAATAACTTTTTATTAGTGGCAGATGAACCATCAGGTTCAGAGGTCCATTTTGGATACAGCTGCAAAAATCTGAAGCTTGGTCTAGAAATCAGAGGGGATCTGGCATTCCCATTCAGGAAGTACGGAGCACAGGAACAGAAACCAGAAGCTATTGAGTTCTAATCTGAACTTCCCCACACCTTTTTAAAGTATTTTGCCATCTACAGATGTCTGTCATAGGAACTTCTATCACAGGTTGACAAGCCCCTTTAAGGAGAAATGGGGCCAGCCCTGACATCTAGTTGATCATATTCAGCTGCAAGATGATCCACCTCTGCGCTCCATCCAGGGGAAACTTTTCACCCTTAGCTTCACAAATATTATGGAGCACACAGCAGGTGGCTATAACAATGGGAATATTTTCCTCATTTAGGTCTAACCTGCCATAAAGGCATCACCAGTGAGCTTTTAATCTGCCAAACGCCCATTCAACAGTCATTCAGCACCTGCTCAACACATTATTGAAGCGCTTTTTGCTGCTATCCAGGTTGCCCATATAAGGCTTCATGAGCCATGGCAGTAAGGGGTAGGATGGGTCTCCCAGGATCACTATGGGCATCTCAACATCCTCCATTGCAATCTTTTGATCTGGAAAGAAAGTCCCTGCTTGCAGTTTTCTGTACAGGCCAGTGTTCTTGAAGATGTGTGCATCATGCCCTTTTGCTGACCAACCCACGCTGATGTTTGTGAAACAGTCACGGTGATCCACAAGCACCTGCAGTACCATGGAGAAGTACCCCTTTCTATTGATGTACTCCATTGCAAGATGGTTTGGGGCCAAAATTGGGATATGTGTGCCACCTATCGCCCTGCCACAGTTCAAGAATCCCATTGCTGCTAAGCCATCTACTATTTTGCATGCATTTCCAAGGCTCTCAGTCCTTCGCAGCAGAATGAGATTAATGGCTCTGCACACTTGCGATAACACAGCTCCAGATGTGGACTTCCTGACTCCAAACTGATTAGTGAACAACTGGTAGCAGTCTGGAGTTGCCATCTTCCACATGGCAATCGTTACATGTGTCTCCACCAAGAGGGCAGCTCTCATTCTTGTGTCCTTGCATTGCAGGGCAGGGGGAGCGCTGCACAGAGTTCCATGAAGGTGGCTTTGCGCATTTGAAAGTTCTGCAGCCACTGCTCATCATCCCGGACCTGCATAACGATGTGATCCCACCACTCAGTGCTTGTTTCACATGCTCAAAAGTGGCGGTGATCTGTGTGCAGATGCTCAGTGAATGCAAACAGTAATCCAGCGTTGTTTGTTTGTCTGGCACGCAGCAGGTCAGGCACCTCGGATTTGCATTCCAGTTGGGAGCTGATGATATACTGCATGACCAGCCACAATGTGTTCAGAACACTGACAACAACACTGGAGAGTAGTGCAGGATCCATCCTTTCAGACAGAGATGGCTGGGGCTCAGAAAATTGGAGCCATTGAAAAATGCTGCGAAATCAATTCATCATGGGACATTGACCCTGCACCCATGATGCACTGCGATCCTCTCCTCCTTCCCACAACTCTGAGCAGCACAAGGTGGCGAGTTGCACAGTGGGATAGCTGCCCACAGTGCACTGCTCTCAATGTTGACTCTAGTGTACCGAGTGTGGACACGCTTCGGCGACACAATGAGTGCTGTGTGGACAGGCACAAGCATTGTAATTACAGCAATTTTTGATCATCGCTGTAACTTGCATCAACAAAACTTTGTAATGTAGACAAGGCCTAAGTGACTTGCCCAAAGTTACACAGTAAGTCTGTGGCAGAGCAGGGAACTGAGCCTAAGTTTCCTGAACTGCAGGTGAGTGCCCTAGGTGCCAGGCCGTCCTTTCTTGTTTAGAGCTATGTTATAATTATGAAGTATTTTGTTTATTAGTATCATTAAGATTAGCATTAGAATCAGGATCTACAGGGAGTCCTAGTGTTGCAATGTATTTGTGTATGATGGGGCAGATTTGTCATGTGAGGTTGTTATTGTGATATAGTTAACATAATAAATAATTTGCATTGTGTAACAAAGAAACTGTGGGCTACATTTTGCTCTCCGTTACATCATTACCAATAGCAGTAAAATCAGTGCAATTGCACTGGTGTAATTGGGGTCGACATCTGTTCCTGTGTGTGGAGAATTTCATCATAGAGCCAAATCATCAGGGAATAACACTCCTTCTAGTGGTCACTTTGAACTCCTTACTCACACTGAATAGCATTTACTTATGTGAATAATCCCATTGAAATCAATGAACTACCCATTATGAGTAAGGATTGCAGAGTCAGGCCCTTAATGTGTATTAAAGGCAGGAAGTGATTGCAGAGAAAGACATGTGACGCTCTTCAGAACTATGGTAGCTAATTTTGGATTAATGAGCCATTTAAAATTAAACATAATGAGCATGAAAGGTGCTATGTAAAATGACATTTTGTTCCACGCTAAGTGTTTGGGTATTAGACCTCTCAGTAGACTGGCGAGTTTAGCCTTAGGGCTAATTTTCAAAACATTCAGTGTGAACATTAGAGGAAATGTTGATCACATCTCCTTTATGGCAGAGCATTTTTATCCAGGATGGAGATATGATTTTGTTCCACGTCCACAAAGCAGATGCCTTGCTGAGAGTAAAATGTTTAGTCAGGGTGAAAATATATTTTTGGTGCGGTTTATTTATACATTAGAACCACAGAGTTACAAACACCTCAGAAAAGCAGGTTGTTCATAACTCTAAAATGTTCGCAACTCTGAACAAAATGTTATGGTCGCTCTTTCAAATATTTACAACGGAACATTGACTTAATGCAGCTTTGAAACTACTGTGCAGAAGAAAAATGCTGATATTTACCATCTTAATTTACATGAAATTTAATTTACATGAAACAAGCACAGAAACAGTTTCCTTACCTTGTCAAATCTTTTTTTAAAAACTTTCTCTTTATTATTTAGTGATTTACATTTAACACAGTACTGTGCTGTATTTGCTTTTCTTTTCTTTTTTTTTTTTTTTTGGTGTCTGCTGCTGCCTGATTGCGTACTTCTGATTCCGAAATGAGGTGTGTGGTTGACCAGTCAGTTCTTAATTCTGGTGTTCGTAATTCTGAGGTTCTACTGTAATACTGTAGATATTTCTTGTTATCCAGATGATTTCTCCCTACTGCCTTTTAGCAAGTGCCAGTACAGTCTTTGTGAGTTGTGTAAGGTCTAATAAGTCTGGTACATAAGCAGCAGCCTTTAATTTTCTTCTCAGTTGGAAAATAAGATAAGCTGTTCTACTTTCCCCGTGAAATAATAGGGCTGTGTCCTTAAAGGATGATGCCCAGCTGGGAAGACAAAGAACCACATGCCCTGGAAAGGAGGCAGCCTCAGTGAAATCATGGGCCATTCAGAAAAGGTGCATGGCTGGGTCAGATCTCAGCAAGGAAGAAGCTGCAATTTCAAATTGGCCTTCTTGGGGGTGGGGAGAGACTTTGGTGTTTTATATTTTTGTCTTTACCTGAAAAGGGACTGGGTGGGTTTCCTCAGACTTTGCTAGTATTGATCCAGGCAATGCGCAATTCCTGGCCTTCAAAAGGAAGCTGTGCAAAGACACAAACCCCAGGATTGGAGTTCCTTCTTTTCCTTTAGTTTATTATTATTGTAGTTTTTTTCATTTAAATACACCTAATACTGTATAGTCATAATTTTAAATGTGGAGCTGAACCATAACCCTAAATCCATGATTTCAGGAATCCATGAAACCCTGAACTTGGAGGGGGTATGAAATCTAGATCCTAATTTTATGGATTGCCTCTGTTTCATAAATGGTAATACATCTATATGAAGCCCCTGGAATTTTCTGTGGATATCTACAGATTTGCTGTATGTCTTCTTTAAAAATTAAATATAAGGGACCTTCTTTTATATATATAAAAATATAAGGGGCTTCTCTACTTTCTTACCTCTTGTGTAGTCATTTACATCTGTGTAAAATACTATGAAATGGTACAACCTATTTGCATTCACTTTGCAGAAGTATAAAATCACCACATAAGGTGCAAAGGTAGTGGCGAAGTGGACCCAAGCAGTAGATCAATAGGTTGAAGTGGGAGGGGGAGCTCACAAATGTTCATTGTGTTGGTCATGAAGTGTTTTGGCATTGCATCGTCTTCTAGCAATGTGGTCTCCCAGAGCAAGAGAATGGGGAGAAGAGAATAAACATGTCAACTCTTTTCTCTTTAGCATGTGCACAATGATGTAGAGCTTTTTATATGGTCACAAAGCTGGGAGGGGCTGCGAGTACTTTGGAGAACAGGATTAAAATTCAAAATGATCTGGACAAACTGGAGAAATGGTCTGAAGTAAGTAGGATGAAATTCAATAAGGACAAATGCCAAGTACTCCACTTAGGAAGGAACAATCAGTTGCACACGTACAAAATGGGAATTGACTGCCTAGGAAGGAGTACTGTGAAAAGGGATCTGGGGGTCATAGTGGATCACAAGCTAAATGAGAGTCAACAGTGTAAAACTTACCAAAAGAAGGAAACATCATTCTGGGATGTATTAGCAGGAGCATTGAAAGCAAGAAATGAGAAGTAACTCTTTTGCTCTACTCTACACTGATTAGCTCTCAGCTGGAGTATTGTGTCCTGTTCTGGGCACCACATTTCAGGAAAGATGTGGACAAATTGGAGAAAGTCCAGAGAAGAGCAACAACAATGATTAAAGGTCTAGAAAACATAACCTATGAAGGAAGATTGAAAAAAATGGGTATGTTTAATCTGGAGAAGGGAAGACTGAGCGGGGGACATAACAGTTTTCAAGTACATAAAATGTTGTTACAAAGGGGAGGGAGAAAAATTGTTCTTTTTAACCTCTGAGGATAGGACAAGAAGCAATGGGCTAAAATTGCAGCAAGGGAGGTTTAGGTTGGACATTAGGAAAAATTTCCTAACTGCCAGGGTAGTTAAGCACTGGAATAAATTGCCTAGAGAGGTTGTGGAATCTCCATCATTGGAGCCTTTTAAGAGCAGGTTAGACAACTACCTGTCAGGGATGGTCTAGATAATCCTTGGCCCTGCCATAAGTGCAGAGGACTGGACTAGATGACCTCTCAAGGTCCTTTCCAGTCCTACAATTCTATGAATCTATTATACACATGCAGCCTATTTAAGTCATAGTGGTAAAGCATAATTGGAATAATAATTAATACTTGTCATCTATAGATCTCAAAGCACTATAAGAGGAGGGTAATGGATCATTATCCTTTACCTTTATCCGGATGGGAGTATGCACAGTGTGTATAAGAGGTTTGGAGAGGCTAAGCCTCCCCAAAATAAAAAAGACTGGCCATGCAGGGGGCAAATGCTGGATGTGGCTCAGGTCACTTCCCTTGGGAGGGGTGCTGGCCTGCTGGCTTTGCACCAACCAGGAGCACCAGAAGCTCCGTAGAAGTGGCGGGGGCCCTGGCGCCCCTCAGTGGTGGGAACCATATGAGCTGTGCTGCCTCCGCACTGCAAGGGAAGCGGCGGTGGCCATGGAGCTCCTGCCTCACAAGAGCCAGCTCCAGCTTAACCTGTGCTCTCCGGGCAGTCGCACCCCCAAGCCTTGCTGCCTCCCATGGCTACAGCATGGGCCTCTCCCCTTCCCTTTCCAGGCCTCACACGGTGTGAGTGGGGGGGAAAGGACAGGACTAAGCCTTGGGGGGCATGGTGGGGCAACAATGAGCTCTGGGGAGGGAAAAGGGAGAGGCCCGTGCTGCAGCCGGGGGAGGCAGTGAGGAGCCAGTGAGGTGTGGGGCAGTGAGGAGCCCCATGGCAGAGCCTAAGGCTGGGGCTGGGCAGCGGAGAGAGGGCGGGGCTTGGAGGGTGAAGAGGCGGAGTGGAGGTGGGGCCTCGGGGAAAGGCCAAGGGGGGTGGGGCCATGTTTCGGGCGCCAGTGGTCCCCCCCTCTTCTACGGAGCTTCCAGCAAAGGAAAGACTCTCACACCACCTATAGATGGGAGGAAAAAACTGAGGCCCAATGATGTTAAATTCAGGTCAGTAGCAGAATCAAGAATAAACCTCTGCTCTCTTGTCTCACAGTCCAACTCCCTATCCACTGGACTACACTGTGCCCCTGGTAACTCTGCTTACCCTTTGTATTGATACTTATCTGAGAAAATGTATATATATTACACCACTAGAAAGAAATACACTATGCTTCCTTCAAGTTTTCATAACTTGAAGTTTTCCTTCAAGTATTCATGCATGTGCAGAAGGAGTCGAAAGTAAGCAGACTGCTAGCAAATTGCATTACAAAGTGCATTTAAAAACTCTTATAGCTATGATAAACCACAGCTCATGTTCCCCAGATGACCAGGAGCACATCTCTATGTGCTTTGTATGCAGTGTGTAAGTGCAGATTGTGGAGCTGGTGGTGCCACCTACGTGAGGCTACTTACTCCCTCCCCTTGCCCCACAAGCTCAGTCCATGCTATTGTTTGGAGTTGAGCAGGGTGGTGAATTAACACTGATATAAAAAGAACAATTTCCAGTGGGCCCTTCCTCTGCAAAATGTCAAAACATACACTGCAGTTTCCTTCATGTTAAAAGATTTTAATAAAGTCCAGAAGAGAGAGGAAGAGAAAGAGTATTAAACTGTAATCTGCCTTGGGCAAGGTGTGTTCTTTTAAAATATCAATGAGTCCAAATCATGGAGCCCAGCATTCTCCACATTACAACACCAGAGCAGGTTCTCTTCTCTCTCCCATAAGAATATTGAGCTTCTCTGCATACCACCCATGTAAAGCCCAAGTCTCCAGCCTCCCTTCTTTTATTCAGTCATGTCCCCTGACATCTGTATCAAATACATTCATTTTATTGCAGTGCTCTGGCACCAGACTTCCTATACAACAATTTCATTTTTTGCTTACTGTATCTTCCAAGTTTTCTATTAGAATCATAGAAGATTAGGGTTGGGAGGGACCTCAGGAGATCATCTAGTCCAACCTCCTGCTCAAAGCAGGACCAACCCCAACTAAATCATCACAGCCAGGGCTTTGTCAAGCCAGGCCTTAAAAAACTCTAAGGATGGAAATTCCACCTTCTCCCTAGGTAACCTATTCCAGTGCTTCACCACTCTCCTAGTGAAATAGTTTTTCCTAATATCCAACCTAGATCTCCCTCACCGCAACTTGAGACCACTGTTCCTTGTTCTGTCATCTGCCACCACTGAGAACAGCCTAGTTCCATCCTCTCTGGACCCCTCCCTTGCCCCTCAGGTAGTTGAAGGCCACTATCAAATCCCCCCTTCCCTTTTCTCTTCTGCAGACTAAACAAGACTTGTTCCCTCAGCCTCTCCTCTTAAGTCATGTGCTCCAGCTCCCTAATCATTTTTGTTGCCTTCCACAGGACTCTCTCCAATTTATCCACATCCTTCATGTAGTGGGAGGCCCAAAACTGGACACAATACTCCATATGAGGCCTCACCAGTGCCAAATAGGGGGAATAATCACTTCCCTCGATCTACTGGCTATGCTCCTATTAATGCAGCCCAATATGCTATTAGCCTTCTTGGCAATAAGGGCTCATTGTTGACTCATATCCAGCTTCTTGGCCACTGTAAGCCCCCAGGTCCTTTTCTGCAGAACTGCTTCCTAGTCAGTCAGTCCCCAATCTGTAGCAGAGCATGGGATTCTTCCATCCTAAGTGGAGGACTCTGCACTTGTCCTTGTTAAAGCTCATCAGATTTCTTTTGGACCAATCGTCCAATTTGTCTAGGTCACTCTGTATCCTATCCTTATCCTCCAGTGTATCTACAACTCCCCCTAGCTTAGTGTCATCCGTGAACTTGCTCCTTAATCCAGATCATTAATGAAGATGTTGAACAAAACCGGACCCAGGCCTGACCCCTGGGGCACTCCGCTTGTTACCGGTTGCCAACTAGACATGGAGCTGTTGATCACTACCTGTTTAGCCTGATGATCTAGCCAGCTTTCTATCCATCTTATAGTCTATTCATCCAACCCATACTTCTTTAACTTGCTGGCAAGAATACTGTGGGAGACTGTATCAAAAGCTTTGCTAAAGTCAAGGTATATAATGTCCACCGCTTTCCCCACATCCATAGAGCCAGTCATCTCATCATAGAAGGAAATCAGGTTGATCAAGCATGAACAACCTGTTCTTTCTCTTCCTTTCCTTTAGTCACTCCACTCTATTCTTCTGCATTTTCTTCTTTTTCCTTAGTTTTTCAATTTTCCCTTTAACTTCCCCCTTCTTTCATCTAAATGTATCCACTACCCCCACACCTCTTTCTCTCCATCTTCTATTCCATCAGTTTCCTGCATTTGTCTCCTTCCATTCTCCTCCACTTCCTCCAAACTGACCCTACATTCCTCTTTTGGTCTCCTAAATTCATTACCATCCCACTATTCTACTAGAGAGTAGCAGGAGAGGGAAAGGAGATGACAGAAAGGGCTGAAATTTTTTTTTAAGTCAAAACTCTTTTTGAAACACAATCTTTTGATTTCTGACTCAAAGCAACTTTCTATTTTGAAATTTTCTTCAATTTAATTGAAAAAAAAATTTAAATGTAAAAAAATGAGCTCAAAATCAAAATGAAATGTTTACTTTCAGGTTGAACAAAATGTTCCTTCATTTGACCCAATCTGAAATTTGTTTTGACTTTTTGATTCACCAAGAATTTTTGTTTCAGGCCAACTTGAAACATGTTTTTAATTGTTAGCAAACACAAAAATCAATTATTTGTGCAGCTCTACTGATGGCACTTATTTTTGCCTTTGATCTTTAATGCTAGGGGTAAGCCAGGAGGTGCTTCCTCTTGTATTTCTCCTCTCTCCTTACAGCTGGCTTTGGGAGGGCTCATCCCTCCTGGATCGAATAGGGAGTTAGTGAGGGGAGAAAACTTTCTATAGAAGAGGCAGATAGGGGACATCTCTTCTTTTCCCGTTAGATGCTGCTGCAGCCCTTGGTATGAAGGATGGGAGCTCATGAAATTCTCCAATTCCTCCCTGTACTGTCACATTAGGATGTTCAGGCTGGTGTAACCCTCCCTTCATAAGCCAACATAGAGGAAGGGAAGTCCTTGGAATGCTGTGCTCCTTAACCAAAGGAGTGGGAGAGGAAGGGGTGTGATCCCTGGCATTCCACTTCACTTTAACCCCCAAAACTAAGAACCTCCTGTGAGCATCTTCATAAATAATGTTGACTGTAACAAATCTTTCCCCATGTTTGCTTATCTAGGACGTATGTTGTATGTAAGTTTATAATTAGAAGCACTAATGTGCTTATCCTGTTTGATAAGATCTGAAAGGGTCTTTGTATTTCCTCATAAGCCTTTACATTGCCCGGAGCCGTAAAGATATATTGGCCTTTCATGAGCTCTGTTGTCTTTCTTTGCTCTTAGCCACCCTTCGGCTGGTGGCTTATCCTGTTCCATTTTCTATATATTTCCCCTTTCTTGGCCCAATTGGGTAACCAATATTCAGGGCCTTTCTGGGTTATTTCCAGTGGGAGACGAAATTAATTATATGAGACAGGTATTTCTTCGGTCCAGTCCTTTCTATTTACAAGGAATGTACACAAACTCCCATTTCCCTGAACACAGCGGAAACAAACAGGAGGCAGTTTCCTTGTTCAGAAATCCAAATCTACTGTTCCAGTCAGTACTGTGCCCCAGAGGAGTTCTGTCTCTCATCTTCCTTCTAGGACCATGATCACCTCTGCTTCTCTCACTGTCCTCAGGCAAAAAGCCAGCAACCTGCAGCTGCAACCAATTGATCCACCAACCCTAGATTTGCAATCAATTCCAGGGAAACCCTCTGCCCATATAACTTAGCTTCTGTTCAGTCTTGCCATGGGGTTCTTGCCTTGGTTGGTGGCTTCCTTTAGTTTCAACTATTAGTATACCAAGAAGCATTTAATTGTTCCTTCCATTCAGTCTGAAAGGGGATTAAGTTCATGTACTGACTTTAACCAGGTCTGTGATTGCTTTATAGATCAAAGACATGCTTGATGGCAGCCATTCGCATCTTTCAACATAACAATCTAATTATACAATTTGCCACTAACAGAGCTGATATGCAGAGGCTGTAGGGCCACATCCTGGGGACCCAGTCCCTGTAGCTTCAGGAAGATTAGAGGCGACTCTATGCCTGGTGGCTGGACAAAGTGAAGATGAAGGGGCCCAAGGAAGGGAGAGAGTTTTGCCCTCCCACCTACATGCTTGTGCACCCACACAGCAGCCAACCACAATCAGGCTCATGTATTTTACTCAGCCTTGGCCTCTCAGGAAAGTCAATGGGGATTGGAACTGAGTGAAGACTGAATAAGGATTTAGCCCCCTTAAAGCTCGCTTTTCCATTGAGTTATGCAGGCCCACTTCACGTGCTGAAAACATCTCTAGGGTAGACGTATGCACTGACTGCAGCAGCACGTTTTCCAAGATACACAGCAGTGTGCGCATCTGCCTCTGTCAGCCTTCTGGTCAAGCCCTAAACAACGTGTTCCCCAGGTCTTTGCTCTGTTTGCGCTGAGGCTATGTACACACGGCCACTTACTGCGGTATAGCTTATGTCACTCCGGGCTGTGACTAAACCACCCCCCCTGAGCAACGGAAGTTACACCAACCTGAGCACCAGTGTACACCGCACTATGTCGGCAGAAGAGCTTTTCCCACTGACATAGTAAGTAACATTAGTGATATTGGTAAGAGCACTGCATTCGTGGGAGCTGAAGTAATTAAGTCAACGGGAGAGCTCTCTCCCATCTTCTTAGAGTGTCTGCACTAGCAGTGCCACTGTCAGCTCTGTCGAGTAGCCTTAGTTTTAGAGCTCAACAATAACTAGAGATGGCCACATTTCCCCCACCACTACAGTCTGGCAGAGCTCCCTAAACCCAGTGGGCATGTTCCGGTTTTTAAACAGGTGTTAATCTAATCCTTTGTCCCTCTAGTAAGCATGTTCTCGCAGGAATCCCCAGGGCTCCATTTGTTTTGTTTATATATATGAAAAACAAAGCTTTTGAATATAAGCAGAGGTAAACACCAAGATCAGAATCCTGGTTTAATATTCTTATGAGGCGAGAGCTTCCTTCGCAAAGAAGCCCATTAAAATACTGTGATTCATTATTTAATGTATTGCTCAGGTTTCACTGTTCCTCCTTTGAGGTTTCTGTAACAAGTACAAGAAATATCCTGTGCCAAAAATGTCTGCAATATTCACTTTAACAAGCCCTCTCAGCCCATGTCACCTTACTACCTTCCGTTTGCATCTTTAATATGTGTACATACATGCACATGTACCAGAGGTCTGACTAAGCATCCAAAACACCCATTAGAAGCAGCTCTGAGCTTTTCAGTTAATACTTGTCCCTTTGAGTTTGTTGTTCATTCAGCTGAACTGTTATAGGAACTATTTCCTTCCACCCTCTTTACATAAACACAGCTGTTTCCCAAATCCCTTTGTCTAGACATACTTTAAAACAAGGCCTCTCTTCTGCAATAAAAAGCTGTGGTAACATGAATGGACCGGCTCCTGGGAAATGCAGAGAGCCCTCACATCAGATTTGCTTCACTGAGAGGTGAGGGTGGTTGTCCTCTTGCAAGAGGTACTCAGACCATCACAGGACTGGGCCACTGCAGCATATTGGCTGTAAATTGTCCTGATACAAACTGCGTCAGTGACTGACCCCTCTGAGCCATCACCTTAAGTTTTGTTTCTCACATTGGCTTTTCTAAAGAAAACGCCAGCTTTAGGGAAGCAACCAGTCTGTATTTTTTATGTTCCCCATAACACGTACTCAATGTACAAATTCTAATCAATTAAAGCAATGTAGCCCTGTATAGCATTGTGTCATCAGTTCTATTATTCAGGAATTGAAATAAGTATATCCCCCATCCAAAAGAATGTTGGTTGCAAAGGGAAGTGCTCAAAAGTTAGGAAATGCCAAAAAGTTGCCTGTGCAATCTTAATTCCAGCCGTCTAATACATAGGCATGATGATACAATCTTTAATTACATGATCACATACAGTTTTTTCCACAGACCCTTTGCCTTGTAAATTTGTATTTTGTTGTTTGTCCGCCCTTTATAAGAAGTTGTGTGTTTCATTAGCAATAAGAGATGCAACAGGCAGGTAGAGCTGTAGAAAAGACATCTTTAAGTATGCTAAGTGGCCAAGATTGCATCCTGAGGCTCTAGAGTTTTTACGTCCAAGCAGCCTGGGCCCAGATTTCATTCCTGAGCCCTTGATGGGCCATCAAACTGAGTTCCTTCTGAAACCTGACTCCTCCTCTAGTTCCCCTCATCACAGAACACTGTGCACAGCAGTCATAACTGAATTAGGATATAACATTATTAGTTTGAAAGCATTTGTCTTTTCTTTTGCCTTCTGCTCTTTTCCATCTCCATTTCTATTTCAAGGGTGTGGATTAAACTGTTTCTAGCACTCTGATGATGCAGGGTTTGTAGTCTGGGAACAGGCTTTGCAGTTTAATCACTTTTTATCATCTTGACAATTGCCCTCCCATCACCAATTTTAAGTTGTGTAGAAAGCAGAGGAGTATTTCTCAAGCTTCAGCCAATGAGCAAATATCAATCCAATAATTATGATGGTTTATGAGTTGGTGATTGATAACATAAATTGTAATTACTCTTGTAATTACTTGCATCCGACGAAGTGGGTTTCTGCCCACGAAAGCTTATGCCCAGATAAATTTGTTAGTCTTTAAGGTGCCACAGGACTCTTGCTGTTTTGTAATTACTCTGTTGCCCATGCCTACACTGTATCAGTCAGATCAAATATGATTATGTGGTAAATTACTTTAAAAAGAATCCCACATTAACCACAGTGGGACAAATTCATTACTGGTGTAACTCTTTGAACCTCAGTGAAGTTATGCCAGGAATTAAATTGGTCCATTATCTCGTATATCAAAAGCCCCACACCTACAAACACTTACGCGCACTTTTATATTTTTACTCACATGAGTAGTCCTACCAAAGGCCTGATTAGCAAAGCACCTAAGCACATGCTTAAGTCCCATTGACGTCAGTGTCTAAAGACTCCAGTCCCAAAGGCGTTACTTGCTTATATTCTTAAAGTTAAACGTGTGCATAATTGGGTGCAGGACTGGGTCCCCAACCTGCCCTGGAAATCATGAATTCTAGAAAAGCAGAGGGGGTACGTTTATCAATCACAAAACTCCCTCAGACACAGGAAGATGCCTATGTCTGGTCTTACTGAAAGCACCTAACACTTTGTGAGTACAAATGTATTACAAATAATAATAATAAAGTTAAGTCTGAGAGCACTTGATCTGCATTATTGTCGTATGGGGAGTTCAGTTAGCAGTTGTGTTGTATCTGTAGTGTGTGTGTGTGTGTGTAGATGGGTGTGCGTATATATGTATATGTACACAAGTTCATAAATATTTAATATTGTAAAGTGGCTAGAGTTCTGAGTGATAGGAAAATAAATAAATACATTCTCTATTGTGACTACTTCTACAGCAAAGTTTACAGGAGAGGAGAATTATAATTCACATTGCGGGTTGTTAGAGTATTTTGGAGAAAAACAATACTGAGACATACCTTCCAACACTTCAGCCATGACAGGCCCTGCCCCACAGGGGTGGGAGGCCACAGGGAGCTGCACAATAAGCTTGTCCTTCACTCATCCCACAGCGGCAGCATTGTAACCTGGCCTCTGGCACATGGGGTTGCAGCGCTGCTTATGTTTGGCTCAGCTCCTTTGACTGGGGGAGGAGGGGGTGGAATGGACCAAATTTGAGTGAGTGGCACTGTGACTCTTGTGTGCTGAGACGCTACATCATTCATTGAGATTTGGCCCTCCGGCTGCCACCCCATCAGGGTCTGGGCCAAACCTAAGTGGGGCTGCAACTCTGTGGAGGTTGCAATGCCTGGAGTGGGGATTTGAGCTCAGCCAGCCCTGTGGGACAGGAGTCACTTCAACCCAGGACAGAGGGTTTTGGGGGCTCAAAAAGGAGACAGTCCCATGAACCCCGAGATTATTGCGACATAGACTGAGATCTACTGGGATACTGCCTGTTTCACATCTCTGAAAACAGAGCTGGATCTTGGGATGTCAGGACTGAAATACACTACTGTGTGTCCATGGAGCAGGTGTAGCACAACATCGCAGAGCAGGCTTCCCTACTCCACACTGTAGATGTGCTGCAGTTCTGTTCTGGAGGGAATACTTCAAGGAGTCACTCCAGTAGCTCATTTGACATGCTTATTTTAATACTTAGCCTGTGTGCTAAAACTGCCAATAAGGGGGCCAAGGTTTGCTATATGTGTTAGTGGCTGGTGAATGTTGACATCTGTATAGTGATAAATGGACTGTAGCCCTCAACTCATTTCACATAGGTCACCAAACTATCTTCTGATGTGACTTTTGAACTGACTTGAGATAATTTAAATTGGTGATGTTGGGGTTAAAAAGCTCCATATCCTATAACTGCACCACTTCAGTGAACCACCCAATTCCCCTAACTTTCTCCTGAGCACAGGATTTACTCTCTCAGGAAAGTAAGTCATGTAAGATGATGTCATCCTGTGTATTGTATTGCATATTAGGTAATTGTTAGAAATAATCAAACAGGTTGTCCCGGGGGTGGACTGGGGAGACGGAACCCTGTTCGTTTCACCTCGACGCCGCGAGTGAGCAACGAGGGGTTACTTTACAATTCTTTTATCCATAGCAGTATGTAAATGTGTACATTTCCAGCAACTCCCCATAGACTCTTATTTGGTTACATTGACACCTATAAAATGAATATTAACAACTACATAATGAATATAATTATACCCGCCCCTGTTTGTTGTTTAAAGGATTACCATACAGAGGTCAGGCACATCACCTTAAAACTTACTAACATTCTTTAAAATACACTGTATGCAAGGAAGGGAAAGAAGATAATGCTGTATTCCCACCAAAGACCTTGAACAGAAGGGAGAATAGTTATTTGTTAGTCTCATTCCTTGCGCAAATGGCTAGGAAGGGAGGGAAAGAAGAGAAATAACAGACTCTAGCTAAAATTCACACAAAGTAACAGAAACAAGGTTTTCCTGTGCTATGACTCCATTCACTGTAGCTTAGGCCTGATTACTTGTCCAGCTTTTAACTCTTTACTCTCCTACAGTTATATAGGAAAGAAAACTCTTGGGGGGGGGGGGGGGGGGAGGGGAGAAGGGGGACCAGCAAGAAGGGGGACCAGCAAAGAGTTTTCTTCAAAGATTCATATCGTTTCTCCCTGTCTTTGCTTTGGCAATCTCTTCTACTGTTGCATACTCATTATCTAATGGCTAACACTGTATGAATTATATTGACACATATTAATTAATATGATTGACATATCTGAATGTCTTCTTCAAAAGAAAACTGTGAAACAATAGGGGCTCATGTTAAAATTTGTGATAAAAATCTACAGTTAAAGGTTCTGATTGGGACTCCAAGGTGCAGTAAGATATTTTAAAAGAAAGCTGAATTGAGTAGTTATCTCTTAGGGCTAGTATTTTCAAAGGAGACTAAAATAGCTGGGTGCCCCACTCCCATGTATTATTTATTTGTGCTGTGGTAGCACCAAGGAGTCCAGTCATGAAACAGGACACCATTATGTCAGGTACTGTACAAACAGAATAAAAAGATGGTCCCTGCCCCATAGAGTTTACAAACCATTACATTTCAATGAGATTTGGGTGCCTTTAGCTCCAGCATAAATAATGAAATGAATCTGTACTAAGCTATATTTATCGATGTCCCACATGTGTATCTATTTTTAATATTTAATTAAATTAATTTTATTTTTATGTCCAACTTTCTAATTTAAATATTTATTTTAAAGATGTGAATGTCACCAAGGCCCTGATACTGCAAATGCTGATGCCTGTGCTTAATTTTACACGTGAATAGTCCCAGTGACTTCAGTTATGCATGTCTCTCAGTGTTTGTGGGGTCAGATGCCAATCTCAACTTTTCAAAAGTGTAGGGATGTTTGGTTCTAGGGTCTGGGTTTAGATTCTTATCTAAACTCATTCTGAATTTTCAGCGGTGTTTCTTTAGCTATGGCTGCTGTTGTTTGAGTATCTCCATAAATACAGAATAGGGCTGGTTTTTCTTATTGAAAGCTGATACATAAGCTGCCCTTCCCATTGGCCAGGGGTAGGGTGATCAGATAGCAAGTGTGAAAAATCATGGCGGGGGATGGGGGGTTATAGGTGCCTGTACAAGACAAAGCTGCCCCTATAAAATCGGGACATCTGGTCACCCTAGGCGCAGTCTGCTGGTGTAGATAAGGAAATAAACTCAGCATTTGATTTTATTATGAATGTAGGAGACTTGCAACGTTTCTCTAAGGAAAATTATTTTTTATTTAAAATTTGGCTAATCTAGCAGTGGGTCTTCATGCATCCAAATAAACCTGATGCAAAGCTCATTGAAGTCAACTGAAAGACTTTGATTGGACTTCAGTGGGCTTTGGATCAGGCTATAATGCTGAATTCCCAATTTCCTGACTAGAGCTGGCAGAATACTGCTCACACTTTTCCATGATAGTTTTATATGCCCTTGCTTTGGCCTTGACTATATCCCTTTTGTGCTCGGTTTCCAGCAATCAAGATTTGCTTATTCTAGCGAGCACATAAAACAAATTTAAAACTTGCTCACACAAATATTGGCAGAAACTGAATTTTATACATGCACTTATATTCCCTCCACTCCCTGCACATTCCAGTTGGGGAAACTGAATCAATACCATGGAACTTGTGACCAGCCACAACATAAGCAACACAACTCAAATTCTGAATACCACAATCAAACAAGCAAACTGCACAATCAGTCCATGCTGTAAAATCAATTTAAAACAAATTGGCTAAATAAACTCTAATCAGTAAATTCAAAGAATTTGCGATTGTGACTATTCTGTGAGCTGAAAAAGAGGCTAAATTCATTCATCAAGCTGGTAATTTCCTGTTTGTTCTTTATTATTATATTTCGAATGCATAAGGTGTTTTTTCATTGATTTATTCTCCTTTGTAATGAGATGCAATGATTGGAATATTTTTATGCTACAATTTAGTTTTCTTTTCAGCTGTGGGAGAAATTTTCTGATTCTGCTGTATTCCTTTTTATCCCAAGGACAATAGAATTCATGATCACACATACTGTACTACCTTACCCTACTCTCTTTCTATTATGTTTGAATACCTTAAAGTTTGAAAACCTTGCAGAAATCCTATTAAAAAACTAATCATAAAGGACAAAAGACTACAAAAAGATGATTCAGATGAAGCCAATAGAGACTAACCACTTAGCATGCACTGGTTGTTGCACATATCGCTTTATCATAGCCATCAATCAGACAATCCAGTTACGCTGCCAGAACAAAACTATTTTTTAGTTGTTTCGTTTAGTTGTGCCATTTTCAGTTACAAGAAAAAAAATTCTTCAAAACTTAGGAGCTAATAAGAGCATAGGTAAGAAACTGGGGTGTATAGAGCAAATGTAAATGAACTTGCAAGGTTCCTTTGCCATCCAGAAGCTTGGAGGAATTAATTAAATGCTTTTATTATATTAGAACTTTTCCATAACGTACGCTTGCTGATTACTAGTTAATCGAACAAACAAGTCCTAAAAGAAAGAGACTTGTGTGAACTGTGGGCCTAATTTTTAAATGTTGAATTCCTGATTGGATATTCGTATTCAGTGTATGGATACTCAAATCAACAGGTATTTAAGTAAAACGGACGTTTATGAACATACAGTGGTTGCCATTACAGTGTAAACATTTGCCAAGTTAGATCACACAGTTATCACAGTTGTTTTCCTATTCTGTGTGGCTATGATATTCCAGATACAAAATGAGCATCCAGTTGTGGGATTTGGAGGATGCCCTCCTGATTTATAAATTGGGCTCTGTACTAGTAACATACTAACCATTCAAAAAATACTAATGTTACAGTAGCGTCTAAAGAGTAACATGATTTTACATCACTGCACCAAACTCCACTTACTTGGGACCCTGCTAAATTACTATTATTTAACATTTGTATTATGGTGCCACATAGAGATCAGCCAGGAAGGTCCCCATTGCACGAGGCACTGAACAAACATACAGCATGTGTCAGTGCTGATCCTAAAGAGCTCATCATGTAAAATGCCAAAATCAGAATGATAATATAGCATCGCAGTTAAGGACAGATTTAATGTAGTGTCTGTCAATGTCCCTAAGCAATGGATTAAAGACATTTCATTATAGAAAGAAAACTGTTTACATTAAGTCTGGTGTTATCTGTAACCTATGCACGGTAGATTACAGGTATGATTGATGTTTGTTAGTAATAATTTTTCTGTGGAAAGGCCCTTTGCTTACATCATGCTGCTTGCCTACTTAGTTATAGTTGCTAATTAGTCAGTGATGACTTAATAGAGTTTTCTAAGTATGCTAATGCTTTGTACACTGCCAAACATTTAATGAAATAAAAATTACTATCTCCTAGCACAGTATGTCCATGTGAGGCTATGAGAATATTGATGACTTTAGTTGCACGACAGTTTAAAAGTGCCATGAGATTTTTAATGTCCATGTGGGGCAGACAGGGCCTTGATTTCTGAAGTCTTATCCAAAAGAACTACAAACTATAATAGTTTATGCTGCTTACTTTATCTGCCTAGAAAGGATTAAGGATACAACCTTGTTGTCCTAGGAAAGGTAGATAGTCCTTAACCTGATTCTTGGATCATTGACCCACTTCCTCTAGCTTAGCCAAAAATGCCATATTCCAGAAGAGCTAAATCTAAGATATATTTAAATAAATGCTATTTTTTCAATAACAATCTGTGCTCAAGTTGAGTAGCTGTTGTACAAGTCAAGTGGATTCCATTTTATTAGACAATGTGAATTTTAAAGGCGCTTCTGTATAAATCAATTCTATGTGCATAGTTAAGTACATCTAAATATTTTAATGCCTGATCCAAAGTTCATACAAGTCAATGGAAGATTCTCACTGATTGCAATGGGCTTTGGGCTCTGGCCTTGATCCAACTTCCAATAAAATCAATGGAAACCTTGTCATTGGTTTCCGTGTGCTATGGTTCAGGCCTTTAAGATTAGTTTGGGTATTGGAGTGCATATTAGTATGTATCAAGCAAAGGTGCAAAATACATTTATCTATTAGACAGCTGCTAAGTATTGCCTCAGAGGTGGCTGCCTTTCTACAGTGGACAAAGTAATCCTTGTGTATCTATGTGCATATATAGATGTAGATATAATAGATATATGTAAAATGTTTTGGAATCTTTTGTGAAAAATGTCACTGTATAAATGCGTGATTATTAATAATAAGTGGTTACGTTTTTATTGCAGAGCCAAGTCCACTATGAGTAACTTAGATTGTAAGCTCTTCGGACTACTGACTGTCTTTTAATCTGTGTTTGTACGGTACCTGGCACAGAGGGGCCCTAATTTTCACCAGGGTATGTAGGTGTTGCTGCAATACTATAAGTATCATTATTTATGGTATTATTTGTATTGCAGTCGGAGCCTCTGTCAAGGACCAGGACCCTGATGTGCCAGACACTGTACAAACACGGGACCAAAAGATGATCCCTGCCCCCAAAAGCTTACAATCCAATTAAATAAATTAATAATAACTTGGAATGATTTTATAAGTTAAAAAAGAAAGCACTTTGTTGAGAGGAAAAAAAAAGGATAGTCGTTTGAAAAATCCTCCCCGTCCATAAGACCCACTCAGGTCAGGCCACAGTGATCAGAACCATTGATTCAGAGGAGCCTTAATTTACCCCAGTCCTCAACCCATACTGAGGTTCACCCCCTCAGCTGAACCTCTTCAGAACAATCCTCTTGGGGGAGGGAGTGGAGGAAATATAATACTGACACTGGATTCTCTGTCCTCTCATGTCATCTTGCATTATAAATGTATAACACAAAAATGTTCCAATGCACTCTGCATTTAAAAAAACAAACCCCAAAAACCAACACCCCCACAGCTTTCCACTGCATATAGGATAAAACAGAGATAATTATTCAAGTGCTAAGTGTGAACACTGATCACATCACGTACAGCTGATTAAACAAAACTCTGTGGCAGTTAACTTTGTGGAACTAAAAAGTGGCAAACCAAAATGTGCATTCGTTAAGGTCCACATCCCCATATGTGTCCGTTCTCTGACAATGTGTCTTCCATGGTTCAATTGCAGTACAGTACAGGCTCCCTGAGCATTGTACCATTTGTGATGAAGAGGGTGGAGAGGAAAGTGTGTATAATACTGACTCCGTGCCTGACATAACAAAGCAATCTATATTCCAAGAGCCTATTTTTCATTCTTTTATTTAATAATCAAACAAATGAACTTTTTATTGCCCAGCCCTGGTCTACACTTACCTGGAGATTTGGCGGCAGTTGATGGGAGTTACACAAACTACGCAGAGTAGCTTGCGTAACTCATGTCGACAGCTGTGCTTCCCTTCTGTGCGTTGTCTACACTGTGCTGTTCCCGTCGATGCAGCGCTACGCTACTTGAGGGGGTGATTTACCAGTGCTGACTTCCTGATTGATTGAGCGGGTCTACACTGACCGCTCAATCGATCCAGAAAGATCGATCTGGCGGCGGTGAATTTGCCACCGTCAGTATAGACATGGCCCAATAGTTAAATCAGGGAGGTGGGAATCCATACTTCTGGGTTCTGTTGTTTCTGGCTATCGCATAGAGTTGCTGCAACCCAGGAGTAGTTCTTTATAAATAGTATGGTTATATAATAGGTTTGTGCTTAACTATATGAATATGATGAATTTTTCATGCAGAAATTTGGGTTCTCTAATTGCAGGTGGAATGACTGGCCTGCTAATTCTATGGCCAATTCTGAATGCAAGTGGCCAGATTCTTGGCTGGTTGCAGAGAATGGCAGCTTCTATGCCACCTGCTTCCTGGACCCCAGTGTAGATGTATGTCTGGGGGGAAAGGGAGTACTGTTGGGGTTTCTCTGTACCTCAGAGGTCCCAGGCCACCACAACAGTGGCTTGGGCTGTGTCTAGGGGCTTGTCTACGCTTACCTCGGAGATTCGGCGGCAGTCGACCGGAGTTCCGCAAACTACGCAAAAAACTTGCGTAACTCCCGTTGACTTCTGTGCTTCTGTTCTGTGTGCTGTCTTCACTGCACTGCGCCAATGGGAACCGTGTTCCTGTTGATGCAGCGCTATGCCACTTGAGAAGGTGGTCTGAACACATCAATTTCTGGATCGATTGAGCGGGTCTTATCTGGATTGACTGACCGGTCAGTGAAGTCGATCTGATGGAGGCAAATTTGCTGCCGTCAGTGAAGATATAGCCTAGGTGGGCATATGGAACTTAGGTGGGGACCAAACTATTCCTTGGCTGGATTGTGTGTATTCTGGGTGAATGCTAGGGTATTTTCTTTGTCTTTTTCTGTAATTTTTTAATTAGAAAATCCCAGCAGTATTAATATAAGTGCTTCAAATAACTGTCCAAGCCCTTAACCTCAAATGTACACGGATAGGACATATGGCCACAGAAACTTAATCAAGAAAAGGAATGTAAATTAAATGCACCCTCCCATGTTAAGTTACTTTCCCTTTGATCCCTTTATTCTGTTCACTACATTACCTTTGCTACTTGCATTCTTCTTGCTCTCCATCTTTCTTCCTCTGTGGTTCTTTGTTTTTCCCTTGTCCTCCCTCATCTCTTTCTCTTTTCCTTTCCCTCCCACAATGCCTTCTTTCCTTTCGTGAGAGGTCTGTTGCTGAGAGTGTGGGGAGGCTGGATCCTCCCTTCCTTTGCCCAGATGTTACCTCCTCTTTCCTATCAGTGTGCTGGCTACTGCTGTTGAGGGTCTGTGTATTGATGGGAGTTAGCTCCCCGTTCTTCTACCCCCATGTTTATTCAGTTGCATCTCCTGCACTGTGCTGCCCACCCCTAAGGACTGCACTGGAATTTCAGTTGCAGACAGCCTGCTGGCAGGGAGCTTGCAGCAGCCTTTGTACCACCAGTCACTGCCCAGGAGACCCATCCAGAGTCACAAGTAACATTAAGATCTCCCCAAAATTCAGGAAAACCCCTGACATCGTAGGTTTTCAGGCTTCAGAGATGATGGTGGGGATTGCGAATAATCTATGAACTTTAAGAAGAATCATTATGGTAAATGTTAAACCCTAGCAAGCACCTTACGTTTGCAAGACAATTGCTGCAAAGAAAAGGGCAAGAAACTTGCTTTTCAATAAATAAAAAATAAAGCTGCAATTAAATTTGATATCCATTTGGTTGCTAAGTTGTTATTATTTGTATTACAACAGAGCCTAGAAGCCCCAGTGAGGATCACGGCCCCGTTGGGCTAAGTATTATACAAACACATAAGAGGAAGTCCCTTCCCTTACACTCTAAATTGCTGTGAGACAAAGGATGGGAGAGTGGAATTACTAGTATCTCCATTTTGTAGATGGGGGACTGAGACCCCGAGACCAAGTGACTTTCCTAAGGTTTCACAGTAAGACTGTGGCAGAGCTGGGAATGGAACTCAATTCTCCTGAGTCCCAATCCAATGCCTTTACCATCCTCATCTCTATGATGAGTCCAGCTGCCCCTGCTGGATCTGTGGACAGACAACTTCAGCCTCCAGCCCTCTGAATCCACCAGAAGTGGTTTTGCTGGCATCAAATTCATGGAGAAGCATATAGAAGAATAATGAGAACAGAAGGTGTTCTTGGTGGTGGATATTTTGAAAAACATATTTTCTGAGTGTGTTTCTAAACCCAGTTCCGTGCTTTAGTCTGATGATGTCTGAATCAAAGGGGTAGTGTGTTATCCTCGGGGGAAAGGAACTTGCTTTGCAAACAATCTAGGTTGAATAATTTCTCAAACTTTTGAATATCTTATTTCTCTCATAATAAAATCAGAAGCCTCCAGTCAAGCATTCAGTACACAGATCTTTCAGGTCACTGGATATGAGCATGTTCTACTTTTTCTTTCTTTCCTTTTAAAATGTATGGGTATTTGGGACTCATAACCATGAGACTCATAGTACTGGGTAGCTAAGCATCCCTTTGCAGCTGTGTCAGTCCTCATTTCATTCTTCACTGACGTGATCCATGTTTGTTTCAGTTTTGGGCCTCCCATGAGCAGAGACTGCTTCTTGTGTGATGTATACAAATGGGGTCTAGGATGAGGATACCAAAATCCTACTTCACCTGAGAGCCGAATGAGAATATGAACTCAGGTGCCATTAACCCATTCGACCTCCTACATGAAAGGGAACTTTTGACTGTATATAATGAGCAAACAGATAAAAATTTTGAAGTCAGAAAGAACATTTTGAGGAATAGCGTATAATTACGTGAGGTGCCGTGGCTCAACCACAATCCTGAAAGTTGTGGATCTGAGTCTTGCTCAGTCTGTCACTGAAAGGCTGCCTCTAGTTCACCCAGCTACAAAAGGAGTACTTGATCCACAGGATTAGGGAAGTCAAAGGCAGTTGGATGTGCCGTTAGCCACATCATTACCTTGTGTTCTGTTGGCTATGGAAACTGACATGCCTTAAACCCTGTCAGCCTGAGAAGCCATCTGTGGCTCGGGGCAGAATTTTACTTTTTTGTGTGTCAGTATGTAGCTGAAGGCCAAGATTTGCCAAAATGGGTTCTTGACATTAGGCTCCTAAATCCATATCTAGGCACCTCATGTGTCTGATATTCAAAATGATGAGCACCCAGAAGATCCAGTCGACCTCACTATGCACTTGTTGGGTGCTCAGCATCTTGAAAACCTGACACCAGGCTGTACTGTATCTCATATGCTCAAGGGGACAGAGTTAAGATTATGGATGTGGCCTTAACTTTGGCATTTCCTTAAATTTGCACAATTTGAGTTTCTATTGATATCATTTTATGTTCTATTAATGCATATTTTTCCTATATAATATGCATACAATTATTAAACATTAATTCTGTTTAAGAATGAGGAATTGTAATCAAAGAAAACATAGTATTGGGAAGTAATTACCAAATAACCGATATGTCTGGGCCTACAGCTGGATATTTTGATTCTTGTTTTAGCAACCTTATGGATTAAATGGTTTTGAAAAAGAAGGCTGAGTTTGGAGAGATTTTCTTTTCTTTGAAAATTAAACTAATTTTGATTTGCCCAGATTGTTTTCCATTGTAGGACCATGCTGACATGCTATCTAAGAGAGCAATCAATAATTTTCTTTTTAAGTTGGATGCCCTGGGATAAAGCTGTAGGTAAATTTCTTTGCAGCTGTGAATTTCACAACCATAGCTGTTTAATGGATAATTGGCTTAAGGAGCACTATCCTCTAAAGCACAGGAGCTGTAATTGGTGCAATTTTTTCTAGATAAAGCTCAATTCAAGAAGCTACTTGCTTATACTTTGCAGACTTTCTCAGAAACTAATTCAGCCATCTAACCACAGGAATTAAGTTTGATATATCAGTTGTTTTCTTTAAAACAAATTAACTAAGGCTATTATAATTCCTCTTTCATATTTGGGAGCTCCTGACTGGAATATGTTAGCAATTTAAAATCCACTCCTTTTCAATTCTTTCTTATCTTGGGTTTTGTTCATTCTTGAAAGAAAAGTAGCCAGCAGATTGCTTTTGTTTTTAATTGCTGATAAAATGGTTATCATTTCCTTCCAATGTATTGGGTGTTTGCACCTCCTTTTACCAGATGGATATAGATCTCAGGACATCCTTTCTTGGTGATAATTATAACTTGCATTTTAATTGGTTATGTTTGTTGTAACTTTCAGAGTCAGGTAGTGGAGTTTAACCAGTATATGATATTATTCTTTAACAATTTATTTTCTGTGATCCTCTGCACTTCCCCTCCCAGTTTCTTTTCCCGGCTATAGCTGCCAAGTCCCTACCTTTCCACTGGCATTGTGGAGTTATTGGTGATTGGTTTCTATTCCTCTTGTGTAATAACAGGGTCCAGTGGTGTTTGTTAGAAGTGTACATAAGGTTGCTGGTATGGAAGTGGAAGAAGGGTTGGCCATAAGGAACTAATGAATCCAGGAAGTTCTGGCAGCCAGGAGTAGAGGAACTGGGATTTGCAAGAGGGGAGCAAAGCCATCACTGTGATTCTTTCCCCCTCCAGATCACCATGCATCTTTGATATTTGTAATGGGGGGAGAAGAGGGAGGATCTCCATGACAAATCTTCATTGCTTCTCAAATGTGTTTTAATCACTGTGTCATTTAGGCTTACTCTGAGCAGGATTACATGACACAGGAGTTAAAATACTGATGAGCTATCTCCACTAGTGCTTCAGTGTTGCTACCACCAAGGTGTAGAGTGTTGAATGGACAAGAACACTGGCTTGGGAGTCAGACTTGGGTTCTATTCCCAGCTTTGCCATGGACTAGCTATGTGACCTTGAGGCAGTTACTTGGGCCATTCTTAGTCTGTCATGTCCATTTAGATTGTAAGACTTTCAAGTTATGGACTATGTGTTTGTACGGTGCCTAGCAGAGCTGGTCAGAAAAACCTGGAACCATTTTCTGTTAGCAATTCCATGTAATCAAAATTTCATTTCAGAGAAAAATGGGAAGGGAATTTAAACAATGCTGCAAAGTCCTGTTTCAACATTTTTTAGAAGGAAACATTTCAAATTTTTTGTTTTGAATTGCCTTTTAATTTTTAAAATTTTTTTGTACTTTCAGATTGAAATGTTTCAGTCTGGGGGGAGTGGGGTTTCTGGAATTTTCCTTCATGCATAATTTAAAAAACTGAAATCATTCATGAAAGGGTATTCCTGTCTTCTGCACACCTCTAATGCCTCGCACAATAGGGTCCTGATCTTGTGTGGGACCTCCAGGCATTATAGCAACACATATATTAATAACAATGGTGTAGCCAAGGACTTTTACTGCACTGTAGTAGTGTCTACATGGGATGTTACTGCATGGCAAGCAGTAATTTGTATAGACAAGGTCTTGCAAGCAAAAGATGGTTACAAGTACCAGTTTTAAACTCACTTTAAACTAAAACTGGCAGAGGCTAAAATGTGTGTATTGGTATTGGGCCAATTCATATTTAACAAGGACCAAACTCAGAGCCAGTTCATTTTAAACTGTCATTCTGGGTTGGCTAAGCCATGTTAGTTAGCCTTACCCAAGAAACAGTTTTAGTCCTAATATGGAAAGGGCCTTAGACTATTTTCATAGTCCCTTGTTTGCATTCGGCTTTGTGTGAGTCAGTCACATACTGAATAGCTTTTATGGCTGTTTTTAGGAGGCAGACCTCATGACTGAGGTGATTAAAAAAAATTAAATGGAAAAGGGAATAAAAAAGAAAAGGAGAAAATATCTTGAGTGTTGTTTCTATTTTCCAGTTTCTAGGCAACTCAGGACTGAGGGCAAAACTAAATTAAATTTTGTAGTAACAGACTGATATATATTACCTTAGCGGCTATTTTTCACACACATGCATCTAACATACCTCACATCCGATGGCTTTATTTGAATTCTGGCAATTCACGGGGAGTAAAGCATCTATTTAATTTATCTCCTGATATTTATCTCATGAATACCAACTATGCAATTAGTCACACAGCATTCGGTATGCCAGACATTATCCACCAATATAGTCTCTTTTCATGCTAACTATGATTCCTGAAAATGAAAATCCTATTCAGTACCTGACCTGCTGTATAAATAAAGAATTAAACAGGTATACGGTATGCTATTTAACATTATATCTATAGGGATGCGTGCGTGTGAGAGAGAGAGAGAATAATGATTTTTGGTCATTGGTATAAACTTTAAGGAATTAAGGGAATGACTAATTGGTAAATATTACTGTAATCTAAGGCCCCTGCAGTATGTATTTCTTTACACTGATCAAAATTAGATGATTGTCATAAATGAGTAACTTAAAGTACTTTATGAACATCAGGCTAGATTCTGACTTGGATTACCTGCCCACGTAGGGCTAAGAACTCCCTTTACACATCTGGTGGGCTGCACACACTTTGGATCCAAGCAGATGTTGTATGATCTGCTATTTCCCTCTCGTGAACAGATGGTCAAGAAAATAGGTGATGGCTTCATTCCATTCCCCACCCCCACAATGTGCCAGCAAGCACAGTTAAGCTGGGGCTGGGAATGTTACAATTTACTTCTCTTCCACTAAGCAAGGGACAGAATTGTGTCTGAGGGATATCTAAGGCCCAATGCCTCCTAGGCCTGCTACCGGGAGGTGGTACAGTTTTCACGCTGCTTCTTATTCAGAGCTGGGCTTAAAGGCACAAACTAACTCATATGTATGTGTGTATGAACATACATAAAAATGGATCATTTCACATGCTAGCTGAAATTGACCCACCTCTGGAGTGGAATTCAGCAATTGTTTAACTGCATACAGCACCATTATGAGAGAGATGAGATCAGAAATTGCTAAAAATCCCAACCATTTGAAAATACGGAGGGAATGTTTGAAAGTAGAAAGTGATTACCAAATCTGAAAGCAGGCCAGGACACTGGTGCTGACATCTCTAATCTTCCATAAGAAGTCATAGGAGCATCAGAGATAAATCCTATTCCATCCTCCATGGCCATCAAAGGCCGCAACAGTAACAAACATGCATAAATTAATGTATCTGAGGAGCCTGCACAACAGGAGTTTACTTCTCCTGTGTGCAGTGAAGCTCAGCTTCATTGGTGCTCCTGTATGTACCTGTGCAAAGATGTGTAGAAAATGAAGCAAGGGGAAGCTACAGGAGGAGTGAGGATACAGCCAGTAGATCAACTACTACTCTATTTAGATGGCCATTGATCCCTACGGAGGAGATGTAGGAGCTTCTGCAGCCTCAGGGCTGCAAGAGAGGACACATAGCAGTAGAGGTGGAGAACGCCTTCTCTCATAGACTTTAAGGTCAGAAGGTCAGACCATTATGATCATCTAGTTTGACCTCCTGTGCAACGCAGGCCACAGAACCTCACTCCACCCACTCCTGTAATAGACCCCTAACCTGTGACTGAGTTATTGAAGTCCTCAAATCATGGTTTAAAACTTCAAGGTACAGAGAATCCACCAGCAAGTGACTCATGCCCCATGCTGCAGAGGAAGACGAAAAACCCCCACGGCCTCTGCCAATCTGCCCTGGGGGAAATTCCTTCCCGACCCCAAATAGGGCAGTCAGCTAAACCCTGAGCATGTGCACAAGACTCACCAGCCAGACACCTGGAAAGAATTCTCTGTAGTAACTCGGAGCCCACCCCATCTAACATCCTATCGCAGGCCATTGGCATATTTACCACTAGTAGTCAAAGATCAGTTAATTGCCAAATTAGGCTGTCCCATCATACCATCCCCCTCCATAAACTAATCAAGCTCAGTCTTGAAGTCAGCTAGGTTTTTTGCCCCCACTGCTCCCCTTGGAAGGCTGTTCCAGAGCTTCAGTCCTCCGATGGTTAGAAACCTACATCTAATTTCAACTTAAACTTCCTGATGGCCAGTTTATATCCATTAGTTCTTGTGTCCACACTGGTGCTGAACTTGATTAATTCCTCTCCCTCCCTGATATTTATCCCTGTGATGTATTTATAGAGAGCAATCATATCTCCCCTCAACCTTCTTTTCGTTAGACTAAATAGGCCAAACTCTTTGAGTCCCCTCTCATAAGACAGGTTTTCCATTCCTTGGATCATCCTAGTAGCCCTTCTCTGCACCTGTTCCTGTTTGAATTCATCTTTCTTAAACATGGGAGACCAGAACTGCACACAATATTCCATATGAGGTCTCACCAGCACCTTGTATAACGGTACTAACACCTCCCTATCTCTATTGTAAATACCTTACCTGATGCATCCTAGGAACGTATTAGCTTTTTTCATGGCCACATCAAATTGGCGGCTCATAGTCATCCTGTGATCAAGCAATACACTCAGGTCCTTCTTCTCCTCTGTCACTTCCAACTGATGTGTCCCCAGTTTATAGCAAATACTTTTGTTGTTAGTCCCTAAATGCAAGACATTCCACTATTAAATTTCATCCTATTTCTATTACTTCAGCTTACAAGGTCATCCAGATCTTCTTGTATGAATGATATCCAGGTTCTTCCCTGTAATAGTAATGCCATCCAACTTTGTGTCATCCGCAAACTTAATTAGCACACTCCCACTTTTTGTCTCAAAGTCAGTAAAAAGTAAAAAGGTTAAATAAGATTGGTCCCAAGACTGATCCCTGAGGAACTCCACTAGTAATCTCCTTCCAGCCTGACAGTTCACCTTTCAGTATACCATTGCAGTCTCCTCTTTAACCAGTTCCTTATCCACCTTTCAATTTTCATATTAATCCCCATCTTTTCCAATTTAACTAATAATTCCCCATGTGGAACCATATAAAATGCCTTACTGAAATTTAGGTAAATTAGATCCACTGCAATCCCTTTGTCTAATAAATCTCTTATCTTCACAAAGAAGGAGATCAGCTTGGTCTGGCATGATCTACCTTTTGTAAAACCATGTTGTATTTTTTCCCAATTACGGTTAAGCTCGATGTCCGTAACTACTTTCTCCTTCAATTTTTTTCCCCCAAAACCTTGCATACTACTGAGGTTAAACTAACAGGCCTGTAATTATCCCTTTCTTAAAAATAGGAGCTATGTCAGCAATTCTCCAATGATACGGTACAACCCCTGAGTTTATAGATTCATTAAAAATCCTTGCTAATGGAGTTGCAATTTCATGGGCCAGTTCCTTTAATATTCTTGGATGGAGATTATCTGTCCCCTCCCCCCCCAATTTAGTTCCATTAAGGTGTTCGAGTTTGGTTTCTACCTCAAATATGGTAATTTCTACCTCCATATCCCCATTCCCATTAGCCACCCTGACATTATCCCTAAACTCTTCATTAGCCTCATTAAAAACTGAGGCAAAGTATTTGTTTAGATATTGGGCCATGCCTAGATTATCCTTAACCTCGACCCCAACCTCAGTGCTTAGTGGTCCCTCTTCTTCTTCCTTTATTTTCTTCCTATTTATATGGCTATAGAACCTTTTACTATTGGTTTTAATTCCCTTTGCAAGATCCAACTCTACTTGGCTTTTGGCATTTCTCTCTTTATTCCTACATGTTCTGACCTTCAAGAGGCAACTTTCCTTGCTGATCCCTCCCATCTTCCACTCCTTGAAAGCTTTCTGCTTTCTCTTAATAACCTGTCTGAGATGCTTGCTCATCCAGCTTGGTCTCCCATTCTTGCCTATGAACTTTTTCCCCTTCCTTGGGATGCAGGTTTCGGATAGTTTCTGCAACTTTGACCTGAAGTACTTCCAAACCTCCTCCACCTTTAGATCCATGATTTCTTCAGTCCAGTCCAGTCCCCTAACTAATTCCCTTAATTTTTTAAAGTTAGTCCTTTTGAAATCAAAGACCCTAGTCACAGATCTATTTTTGTTTATCCTTCCATTTAGTTTGAACTGAATTAGCTCATGGTCACTCGAACCAAGGTTGTCTCCTACAACCAGTTCATCTATGAGGTCCTTACTACTCATTAATACCAAAGCTAAAATGGCATCCCTTCTTGTTGGTTCAGCAAATATTTGGTGAATTAACTGGTCAGCTATCATGTCCAGGAAAATCTGGGCTCTATTATTATTACTAGCACTTTTCCTCCAGTCTACATCTGGGAAGTTACTCTCCAATAATCACACAATTCCGTAGTATGTACTTCATTAAAAATGTTAAAGAGTTCTCTATCTGTATCCAAATCGGATCCCTATGCTCTGTAGCACACCCTAAGCACTATCCCAGGGGAAGCTCTAGTAGCTTTCTTCCCTAATGTGATTTTCGCCCAGACAGACTCTGTCTTATTCATTCCATCACTTCTAATTTCTTTACAGGCTACCTCATCATTGATATACAATGCTACTTCATCACCTTTGCCTTTACTTCTGTCTTTCCTAAACATCTCATACCCTTCAATACCTGTACTCCAGTCATGACTACTATTCCACCATGTTTCTGTTATCCCTATAATATCTGGTTTCACTTCCTGCACCAGTAGCTCTAATTACTCCATTTTGTTACCCAGGCTCCTCACACTGGTATACAAACATTTTAATTTTTGCTGTTTGACTTTGCTCACATTCCTTACCCGATTTGGCACAGTCAGTGTCAGTATCGCCTATTAGAATGGTGTCTACACTACTCTTCCTCTTAATGTCCATTCTCCTACCCACTACTGTATCTTTTTTTTCTTCATTTCCCTCCCTCTCAGTGTTAAAATCAGGTGTGGAGGTTACCTGGTATCTCCTAGCCATCTCCCCCAAATTCCTAGTTTAAAGCTCTCTTAATCAGTTGTGCCAGCCTCCATCCTAGAAGTGCATTTTCCTCCCTACTTAGGTGAAGTCCATCCCAAGAGAATAGTCCTCTATCCATGAATGCCTTCCAGTGACCATACATCCCAAAGCCCTCCTTATAGCACCACTGCCTGATCCATCTGCTAATCATCAGAATCTTGTCACGCTTTTGTTGTCCTCCTCTAGGGACAGGCAGAATCCCACTGAAGATCACCTGAGCCTCCATTTCCTTAAGAGTCTTCCTCAGCCTGGCATAGTCTCCTTTGATACGCTCCAGCAAGAATCTAGCCGTATCATTTGTTCCCACATGAAGGACAATCAGTGGATTCTTTCCCACTCGTGTAAGGATCCTCTTCTGCCTCAGGTCCACATCCTGTATCTTAGCTCCCAGCAGATAGCACACCCTTCTGTTCTCTGGATCAGCTTTGGTTACAGGCCTGTCTGTTCTTCTCAGTAAGGAGTCCCCAATCACCTAGACCTGCCTTTTCCTGGTGATGGTGCGATTCTCCGGCCTATCCCGTTCTTTCTGGATGCAAGTCATCATGTCTACTATTCTCCCTTGCAATCTTCTGCAACACATCCTGTATCCTCCTGGGACTCTTATTTGGTGGTATCTCCATTGGCTCATCAACCCTTTGTATAGGACAAGCTGCTCTTCTCTTCTTCCTTGCCCTCTCACCTTCAGTTACTGCCTGCTGTGGCCCTTCTTCATTTTCCAACTCCACAAACCTGTTCCAGAGCTCTATTTCTCCTTCGCTAGCTGGTCTCTTCCTCTGCCTGTTTCTCATAGTCACATGCTTCCACTGGCCACGTTCCTCATCCAGCAGTCTCCCATCAGAGTTTGTTGGTTCTGCTTCCATCTGCAAGTCTGGGCTTTTCCCTTCAGCCTCCTCATGCCTTTGCTCCATCATCTGTTTGAACCCCCTTCTAAACTCAATCAGAGTTTCCATCTGAATCTCTAAGCCTTGGATCTTCTCTTCTCTAGGCATCAACTCTATAATGCGGCACTTCACCCATCTCTTCATATGCTATGGAACTCTCCTGCACCAATCCCAACTGCTTGGACTTGGTTGGCATAGGTTGGAAGACCTAGCTCTTCTTGACAGCTTGAGCACGTCATTGGTTTTGCATTCCATCTGAAAGATGGCACCTCTAGCAGCACAATACTTACCAACACCAGCTGGAGCCTTAGTTCAACAGTAAATCAGATGGAAGAAAGTCATTTACCTGAATTGTCAATGTCGCTTCCTGCACACCCAGTAGATCTATAGTCCAATAACTGAGCCACCTCTCCTTTGCTTAAACGATCCAACAGGACCCTAGGATGTGGTGGCATGGCTACCAGTCTGCAGTGCTATCCTGGCTATCAGCTAATGCCAGTATTGTTAATTTCACATGGGTGAATAGATAAAACCCATGACATTGATTGATTGATTTTATCCTACTTAGATGGGTAGTGACTAAATGCTGTTGCTCTCAAGTGGCTTTCTCATAACCCATGTGAAGTGATTCTTATGGCTTCAGTGACACTGGGAGTTCAGGTAGGCAACTTTCTTCCTTTTGAGTTGCCACTGCATCCAACTGAAATGTCCACATCTCAGAAAAACAAAAACAAAAATCCACCACCATCAACACCAAATTTGGCAAATGTATCACCTTTTTCTGTAAAGATGTCAAGGATTCAATAGTCAAACTGTCACCTGAGGTTGCGGCATATTTATGCAGCAGTGTAACACGAACTTCACAGCTGTTGCCCTTGATATATCTGTAAATTCAGATTTCTGGTTCCCAGGCTGATGACAATCCCAGTAACATTTACAGGAAGACTAAATTCAATTATTCAGCTGCCAACTCTCAAGTCTTAACCATGGAGAAAATTCTGGATGTTGAAATATTTTAAAGATCTGTAAATTAGTGATTGGGTGCAAAAGCCTTATAAAATGAGTTTCATCTTTGTGCATTCTAAAGCTTCACAATCTACAGTGGTGAAAAGCACAAGTACATATGCAAGATAGCCACTGATATAGAAATTGTTTGTTTTTTTTGACAGTGGAACATTTAAAGGCATCACACTTTTGTCTAACATTGGAGCTTTTGGTCATAAATATGCCGTAATAAGTTCAGCACCCAAAACAATTCGTGGTAGAATCTAAACTAACAAAGCATTAAAAAGAGGGCAAAGAAATTCCAAAACCCCTGAAGTTCTTCTCCTAATCTTTGCCTGAGGAAAAGTTTACAGGTGTGATGTGTAGATTAATAGTGGATGTGAATCTCCCAATGTTGATATTAATTTAAACCTCGTGTCTTAATATTGTTTAGCCTTTCCCACCTGTGAAGGACATTTTTATAAATTAATAAATCAACCGTAGATAAATAAAACAGTGGCATCTATTCTTTGAGGTGCAAAATATGTGTCACCGTGTTTTCAGCTTCAAGCTGCCAATTTAAATGTCAGTGTGGAAATCAGTCTCTCAAACTGTATGAAGCAGAGAAAGAAAATGCTGGGCTTAGGCAGTAGAACTAAACTCTGTCTTTTTTTTGAGTGTGAAGATTCCTAAAAAGTCAGTGTATATTTTAAAAGTATTACAATGCAAATGTGTATCATGTTGCAACATTCTGAAGTCAAGAGTGATTTTAGACACTGAAAGCCATTGATAAAGTTGCCACCATTAGTTTGTTTTTCATTGGGTTAGAAACATGTGGTACATCCTTTGTATTTTCCCCAAATTCAGGGGGAAACAATCCTTTACCTTGTGCTGCTACGACTGTGTCTAACAGGAAGCATAGGAACAGTGTAGACTACCATGTGCCATGCACATGCCCTATTGCCTCTAGTGCTCCATGTTTATCAGAGGGTCATGGGGAAGAATAATTAAAATTTCTACCAAGCGGCCTTGTGTGCACTGGGTATTTCAGCCACCAGTGACCAGTGTAGATGTATCAGTGCAAAACCTTAACCTGGACAGGCAAAGCTGTTATAAGCCTTAAGTGGCATCAGTGCACCTTACCCCAGTATCACGCAGGAGTGAGCTGCCAAGGTGCAATTCATGATTCATATTGGTTTGGGCTGCCTATACTAGAGGTTTGCATTGATGGCTGTTCACTGTTGGCTAGAATCCCCAGTGTAAGTCACAGCCTCCATTTTGAGAGACAAATAGAACTTCTGTGACCAGGAGAGGGCAATGCATATTGCACATGGAAATTCTGGGCCCATCAGTCATTCTTGCTAGTGTCACTTTAGATATGCTTTCAATGGCAGTTTATGGAGCTGTAATAACTGCCATTAAAGCCATATATCTAATCTTTTAAGGTGCTACATGTAAATAAATGCCACTCTGCCTAAAAATGCCTTGCCTGTAATTTTTTTTTTAAGCAAATGCTAGACAATAAAGGAAATTCATTCAAACTCTTAAGGGACTCTAATTACTTTTAATTTCCACGTGTGATGGTATTTATCCAAGGATAGTCTGCTGCATGGACTGTAGGCCATTTTTATACCATAGAGCAGTGTTTCTCAATCTTTTAAGAAGCTAGTACCCCCTAACTTTTGAAAATTTTAATAAGTACCCCAACACTCAATTTTCCACAGGATTTTATATTTACAGACTAATGCGAGCCATATGTTGGAAGAAGGGCTGAGTATATAAGGCTGTGATATGACATGGTCAGATCTAGCGTGGGTAGGGTTACCACCTTTACACCTGGGGTGCACAACTCAAGTAGGTACCTGGGCTAGAGGTGATGTTGAGCTCTGAGCTTTGAGCGGCATGCCAATGCTGGGGAATATAAAGCGCCATGCCAAATTTTTTGCCATAGATTTGAGAGGAGGAAGAGGTGAGAGAAAGATAGGGAAGGAGGGCAAGAGAGAGAGACAGGAAAAGAGGCAACTGGTAAAACCTGGGGCTGTCATAGAGCAGTGAAATTAACAAGTTTTCTGGGCACTGGGCTTTGAGCTAGGGAGTGGGGCTGCCACCTGGTCAAGTTGCAGGCGGTTGCTGCCTGACTGCCAGCCTGGGAGGTGGGCAGCTGCCACCCAATCCGAGCTGGGGCAGAGGAGGCTTCTGCGCTGGCTGGGATCCAGGGATGTGGACAGGTGGCTGCTGCCCATCTTCAAGCCAGGGCGCTGGAGGCTGTCCGTCGGTCTGGAGCCAAGGTGCGGGGTCTGCTACCCATCTCCCCCAGAAGCTGGGGGTTACCACCCACCTCCCAGCTGGGAGCTGTGACAGGGCAGGAAGCGGACATCTGCA
Organism: Emydura macquarii macquarii; assembly: GCF_026122565.2. Lineage (NCBI taxonomy): Eukaryota > Metazoa > Chordata > Testudines > Chelidae > Emydura > Emydura macquarii. Next base: position 7,200,133 of record NW_027132342.1, on the reverse strand, counting down.
GCCTGGCTTCCCGGGACTGTGGTGCCTGCCACCCGCCTCCCAGCTGGGAGATGTGACTGGGCGGGAAGCTGGGGGAGCTGCCGCATGCTTTCCACAGAATCTGGGGGCTGCTGCATATCTCCCAGTTAGGAGCTGGGACCAGGTAGAAAGTGAACTGCTGCTGCCAGGCTTCCCCAGAAGTTGGCAGCTGCTGCCTGCCTCCCCTTTTCTCTTTTTTTCCCGAGTACCCCCTGCCTGTGTCTCGCGTACCCTGTACCACAGGTTGAGAAACTATGCCATAGAGCATTTAACAGCGCATGCCTGGAATTAGCTGAGCTCCTTCCCTGTCTCTCTTATCTCTATTACCCTTCACTGTGATTATACATTCAGTGTTTCTCTGCTTGATCTTCAAGGACATTAAGAAAGGTTATACGAGTTATAATATTCTAATTGTCTTGCCTGAGCTCTTCTGTTTTTCCTTCATGTTTATTACATCACTGTGAAACGGAGGCTTTTTTCCTGTTTAAAAGGAGAGGATAGTGATCCCTATGAAGACATGCTGAGGTTTTTCTCTGTGCCCCAACAGTGAGCTCAGGAAGAATGCCATTTCCTGCTGAATGTGAGGGGTACCTCCAATAGGTAGGAGACCTTTTATTCTGCAGCTGACATTCATGTTGTCCACAAAACAGATCTATGCCTTTTCATCAGTGACAGAGCCTGGTTCACCCTTTTTAAAGAGACATCATTGACAGTTTTCCCCCTTGAATGTCAAAAGAGTTGAATGTTTGTGAAAAATGCCAAATTGAAAGCACTTCAGACTGAAATCCTCTCTCCAGAGAACAGAGCAGGAGAACACAAGCAGTGCCAACACAAACTCTACCCATGTCACGCTGCCAGTGTGTTTCAGCCATGGCCCTGGTCTTTTCTGGTGTTGCTTCAGTCCTCTCCAATCTTCCAGTGAGGGCAGCTTTCTCTGCCTATTTGTTCTCTTTACACATAACCATCTCCATGCCCTGTTCCATGCTGCCCCTACACATGGCATGCCCTACCTCAAGCAAGAGGTCACTACCCTCTTCTCATTCACCTGTCACCTATGGGAGAACTGGCTGACAGGCTCTGACAAGCTTGAGGAGTAACTTGGAATTGTTTATATATCCTCATTTAAAAACAAACAAACAAACAAAACTACTCATTGTGTTGACAGATGCTTCCATTCAGTATCTTCATATTACTAAGATGTAGCCAATCACCTCCTTGATGGCTCTACTTATATGTTGTATCCCTTAGCCCTGTTCTCTGTTTATGTCCTTGTCTGCCTTTAGACTAAGAGCTCCTTGGGACAGGGACCATGCCTTCTTTTCTGTCTGGAAATCTCTTAGCACCTCTCAGGGTTTGGATGATTATCCAAAGCTCTTGTGTGCAAGAGTGTGCTGGAAATGTTCCCATTCATCGAGGACCAAAAGCCTCTTCCTCCTCTTACCTTCTTCTGAAGCATCTGGTACTGGCCCCTCTCAGGACTTGTCTAAACAGTTAATGGAGCAAACTGTGGTGTGAATCTACAGCGCACTAGCTGTTATGTTTGGTTCTTGGATGTTACATGCACTCAGAGAGAAACCAGCAGACAGGAACACAGGGAGATATAAACACACACAGACTGAGTTTATTATCCTACTCTAAGACCAGCCAGAACTGGCTGAGCTATCCCATAATAGTCTAGCTCTGTTAACTATGGCAAGCTAGGCAGGACACAAAGTACACAACATGCTCCTCCCCCTTAATGAAAACGTCCATTTAACAGAACAATAATTAAACAAGGGAATGAGGATAGACTGCCTCCTTTCCTGGCTAAACCCTGGGGATTATTCTGCCCCATAAATGTGGGTTTGCCCTAGCTAGAGATTCAACTGTTGAATAGGCCTTCTCTCTGTAGGTGGATTATGGCGGACTTCTGGTGTTCTTGCCCCAGAAGGTGTTATTGGTGCAGGTCTAACAATGGGCTCAGGACTTGTAGCTCGAACAGGTGAGAGTGCTATATCTGCCACCAAGGTGGATGGAGGAGGGGAGTCAGGAATGGGTGACTCTTGACTTGAGGATATCTCACCTGCAATGGTGAGGTCAGGCAGTTCAACTGGAGATGTGTCCTTGGGACTTGTATGACCTGGCAACAGCTGATCTATATGTCACTGCCAGGAGAAATCATTTGCAGTCTGGACAGTGTGGGAAACAGGTCCTGTCTGGGTGATGACTGTAGCAGGGACCTAATTTAGCTCCAAAAGAATAGTTTCAAGCTGGAACAAGCTCGTATTACTTCACTGCACAGACCACAGACTACCCAGTCACGGAGGGTGTCATTTAACACACCATTAAATTCACAGTGCTCAGCAGGCTTCTTAAGAGCTGCTACAAATTGTGCAATTGTTTCACCTTCTTCTTGATTCCTTTTGTGGAACCTAAATCTCTCTGCAATTACCAACAGTTTTGGGGAAAAATGTGCCTCCAGGATTTTCACGTCACTAAGATTTTGTGCCTGGCTTATCAGGTTGCACTAAGCTGCGCAGCAAGCTAAAGGTTTTAGATCCCACAACATTTAGGAAAGTTGCCACCCTCTTATCATCTGCAATTCCATTTGCAAGAACAAAAAGCTCAAAACTCTCAGTATATGAGCTCCATTGCTCCACAGTTTTATCAAAATGTCCCAGAGGCCCAGTGAGTGTAGCCATTGCTGCCTTTTTTTTTTTTTCCTTTTCTTTTAGTGTCTTTTGTTGTGTTGTGTGTTGGGGGGTCATTTACACACAATTATTAGTAATTTCTTTTCACTAGCACTGCTTCCTTCCTCCGCCTTCCCAATCTGTCTGCTTTACTTTCGGTTTGTGCCGTCAGCACAAACAGCGGAGCCACTCAGAAGAGCAAAAGATTTTCCTTACATTTGACTGTTGCTTGTAGCCAGTGGTAGTGTAGGCATATGTTCACTGTCCTTGTCACCACTTCATTATGTTTGGATACTTGGAAGCTACTTGCACTCAGAGAGAAATCAGCAGACAGGAACTCAGGGAGATGTAAACACACACAGACTGGGTTTATTCTCCTACTCTAAAACCAGCCAGAACTGGCTGAGCTATCCCATTATAGTCTAGCTCTATTAGCTACGGCAAGCTAGGCAGGACACAAAGTACACAACACTGGCATGCTGCTTATTATCTGTCTGTGTTGACTCTGCTACCATGCGCTACGAATTGCTTAATACGTTTTGATGTATCCTGCTTTGAAAGGGGAGTATGTCAGTGTGCACGGGGGAACTTGAAGCACAAGGTAGCAGGGGGCCATATGGCCAGTTGGTACACAGCAGGCTAAAGTGGGGGAGATTCATACTCCAGCTTGCCAGGCACTAACTGTTCATCTAGACAATCCCTCAGAAAAAATGTATTCAAATATTTAACAATTTACAAAGGAGAGCTTGTTAATCCAGTTTTATAAATGAGCAAAGGTAGAGAGCTAAGAGAGATTCTGATTTTACCTGAAACCTCTAACAGTTCTTAATGTTGCTGACCCAGTACTTTCATCCTTATTAAAAATATTTCGCTTCTTCTCTGGTCCCATTCATATTGGTTAAAAGATCTTTTATCTAGTTTCTGACATTGCAGAAGCCAGGAAGACCTGCCCGTCTGTTTGCTTTCATGTATGTACATCTGCAGCAGATGACCCCAGCAGAAACATGTGCTGAGAAACAGCTGCCATTTCCAATTATGACTAGAACTGAGAATGCTGCTTTTGTTTGGAGTGTCACTGGGCAGAAGACTGGATATGTACAATATATTATTTTTTCTGACCAGTGGAATTATTTTTAAAAGAAATCAGATTTTGTAGAAAGAGAAAGATTTATTCCATTAGATGAGGATTACCGTGTTTACATTTTACAAAGGCCACAGTCAAGCCTGCCATAGTAACAACTTTCAATCACTACCATTGCAGGCTAGATTTGAAATGCTGACTTACAGACGAAAGGCTCTCTATCCCATTATCAATCCCCTGAACCATCTAGCCACTTGCTGCATTTATTTTTCAGAAATTAATTTTAAAAAGAAGCAATTGTTTTTGCAAACACTCCTTTGAATTCTATCCTAGTGGCATTTCAGAGCATTATTGCAAATTATTCAATTTAAATGCGTAGTCAAGTCTACATCATTATTCCTATAGTCTACTAAAGTGAAAAAACCAGCCAACCGGTCAAGAAAAAACATTATTTACCGGGCCAAAAAGTAAAATAGAAACCTTATGTTGAAATAATATTGTTGTTTACAAGGACATCTTGTAGGAAGATTCAAATTACTGCACGAGAACGCCAAGATACATTGCATTATAAACACAAATTAGTGCAAAAATTTATGTTTTTGGCTATAGATAAGACAATCATGCATTCTTAAAAATTAATTAAAACAATTGCAGAGACTTATTTTCATACCTAAATGTGTCCCAACTTTGCAGCTAGCCATTAGGCACAGAATAATTGGCCACTCATTAACATCCTGTGAGTTCCAAGGTCTCTTTAATGACATACTCCTCCCCCACCCCACACAGTTTGCTTTGCAATCATTGCGTCTTATGGCAAGAATAAAGAAATACAAAGCAATGGTGATACCTGTTAAAGCATGACTTCTAATGTAGTATAAAGCACTTGATTTGTTCATTGTTCCTACACCTGGTTTCTGGGTTTGAATGGGAATATTCAGATCCAAATGTGCTGCTTATAACCATAATTTCCAGTCCTTTTAATTTTGATTTGAAAGGACAAAGGGATTCTATCTATTCCTCTGGCCTGTTCCATTAGATTCAGTGATATTGTGATAACTGAAGAAGTACAGACACTCTGAAATAACTGGGTCTGGGACAGGAAAAGTTAGATAGTGGTAGACTTGGAGGCTTCCAAAGTTGTAAAACCCAAAACTTAACTCAGATTTACCAATGTGTTGGCAAACTTTAGTTAGATATCAATGGTGCGTGTGCTACAGCTGTACTGGGTTAGATAAATTGGATAGTTTTCAGCAAGCCAAGTAAACATTTTGGGTCAAAAGCTTGGGTTCAACTCAAAACAAGGGAAAACTTGACACTTTGGCCCAAGTTTTACTTCAAGTTTTGAGGCTTGTACAATCCTGAAACTCATAGTGAAGCTCAGATGGTGTGGACATGTCTGTCCTCCTTCCAGCCTCACTTCAGTCTTGCCTGCCGGGGTGCAGCTTTAGCTGGGTGCTCTTCATCCAGTTGCTTATTTTGGATAGGCATTGAGAAAGCTGGGAGATGGTGCTGTTTGTTTGATATAAAGGCGATGAAGAGCTGGCTGCTGGCTGAGGACGGCTGAAACATCAGCTTGTGCATTCTCACTATGAGCCATTGGGACAACTGTAGACATCAAATAATATGGGGGATAGGGCTGAGCCTCACAGGACTTTGCAAGTGAGGACTTTGGAGGTGTAGAAACGGTTACCCAGAATGACCCTCTGGGCTCTGTCAGAGAGGAAAGACCTCATCCATTTCTGTTCACCCCAGCATACATTTGGAGGTGGGACAGGAGGATCTAGTGATCAAACCCTGCAGAGAACCAGAGGGATCAGCATTGCTACACTTAATTTGTTTATAAAGAGGAGGAAGTCAGTGACCAGAGCAACAAGTGTACCATATCCTAAGGCATCTGTGTTATTGGGAACAGACAAGCAACACTGGAGACTTTTGTTAGGCTTATTTTCTGAATAGCTTACTTAGAAAAGAGATGTTAGACATTGGGTGGTAGGTTTTGCAGTCTCTAGCAAGGTTTCGATCCACAGCTCAAAGGACACACAAAAGTTATTAGGTTGTGGTGACTCTCAGCTACTTCTGATCCGGGCTGGATTTGAACCTGGATTAGTTCTGTAATTAGCAATCCCTTGAGCGATCCGGTCTCCCAAAAAGAAAGCTTTTTTTTAAAAAAATGGCACTACTAGGACTTTATACTAAACATTTATGGAGTTTATTGCCCTCAACTTCACCTTGGGCTTAATTGGCTTAAGTGCTTAATTAACAAAGTGATGATTAATGTCTAGTGGCAATTAATTTTCAAGGGATTATTTTTTAAATTAAGATCACGAGTACTGTGTTAACATTATGCAACTGACATTCTGGAAAGCCTTGCCAGTGTGTTTTCTTTACATCAGCCAAATCTTCTTTGTGTGGTGATTTGCTCTGTGGTAACAATGATTAGAGCTGGTATTAAAATCTGTACTGCGTATGGGGATTAGAGCCATGTTGGAAACAATGAAATGTAGTTTTGGGGCTTGCTCAATTCATAATTAAATGACAAGCAATGAATGAGCATCCTTTTAGGTAATGCAGAAACCACACCCAAAAAGAATACTATTTTTCTGACTACTGTATATGGTTATCTTACATTTACAAAGTGCCTTTCTTACAAAAGTACCCTAAAGTGCTTTACAAAGAGATTTACTACAAATATGTTGTACTGTTACTTAATATATAGAATGTATCAAGTAATAAGTGTGTGAGACTTTATGAGAATAAGCCATTTTTTGCCTCATCCCCATTGTTTCTGTGACACTTTGACAGCAAAGTTTGTTTGCATCCAGAATCACATCTCAATGCATGCAAGATTTGGAGATAAAACCAAAAGGTGAAATTCACCTATGGTTGTCCTGGAGTCTCCAGGAATTACAGATTAATCTTTAATTAAAGATTATATCATGTGATGAAACCTCCAGGAATATGTTCAACCAGAATTAGCAACCCTAAATTCGTCCCATCCAGAGAGTCTAGTAACCACTTATATCCCACTCTTAGGGGACTTAGACTTGGCCTACGTTTTTTGTTGACCCTCTGCATGTGGCAGAATTTCACCCTAACTGATGATCTTTTTTATATATATAATAGGGATAACACATCCCTGATGAAACAGCAGTGATGTCTACGGCAGGATGAAACGTTATAAAATGTCTCTGCAGTGAGATAGTATAAAATGAAATTGTGTACTCCCAGATTTTATATAATATAAAAAACCCAAAACACCCAAAAAGCAAAAATTCAGCAGCAACATGTCAACACCTAAAGGTATAATCACTAAATAAATCTGTGAGTTAAAGTGAAATCTGTTAATTATCTTCCTACAGATCAGAAAACATTCATTTTATAATTTTCTTTTGCAGTTTTGTAATAAAATCTTAATTTTCCTTCTCCTCCACTCCCATGCTAAACACATGCCGTAAGCTAGCCAAACATAATCATTTTAGTATGAATGGAGTAGAAGGTTCTGTTCAAATTGATTTATGCAAACATAAGAGGGCACGATTAATATACTGTCTGTTGTAAAATAAAACAAATATTCAGCTAGCATGTGATTTCTCTTACATATTGATTTATATTGAATATGAGGCACATGCTGTAAACGAATCACTGAATTTCACATATTATATTATTGTTGTTAATAGCCTGTATTTATATAATACTTTTCATCCCACAGTGTCTCAAAAAACTTTGCATATGCAGAGAACACTTAACACTTTAATGGTGTCATGCAGTAGTACAGTCACTCAGTTACATCGCACAGTAACTCTTCAGAATAGTTCAGAACAGGAAGTGAAGAATAATATCTTAACCAGTTAAAACGGCAGGAAGAAGTTAGGCAATGAGTTTGGGATTTGGCCAAGAGTTCTGGCAAAATGTTGCTTCAGTCACTGTCTACATTAATTATTAAACAATATTTAAAGACAGCACTGGTGGGAGCTGCAGCAGCATCCCACTGGCACAAGGGCCAGAGCCCAAGACACAAAATTTGTTGTGCTGGAAACTCGGTGGTAGGAAGCCTCAAAATGGTTGCCGACCTCATCTGACAGCATGGCTGTAGGAGACTGGTAGTTCTCTATTACTCTGTTGGATCTTCATGGACTGATGTCCTAATGATTATCCTATTGCTAGATCACCCTTTCTCCAGATGAGATCAGGATCTTAGGGAACAGAGCAGATGTAAATTACCCAGAATTTGAGCCAAGATTTCCAGTCCTCTGCTGTAACTACAGCCCTGCTTCTCTCACACAGTCAATATAATATTTACCTTTCAAACTCTCGTGGTTATACAGAGTAGGACATAACTAGGGGACCACTGGGGGGTTAGGAAACCAGGTGTTGGGTTGGTACTATCTCTACGGGCTGCTGGAGTAGTCTTGTGGGTTTGCATCTAGAGCTGTACATGTACCAGCTTTTACTTGGTGACTAAGAGCATGTGAAAAATAAAACCCTCATGAGAGTCTGTGACAGTTTGCAAAATGTATAGTCCGAGAACCATAAAATTTCACCCGGCCTGCAGGGAATTTCCGGCCTGCTGGGTGAATGCCATTGGACTCCTATTTAATAATAATCATTCATTTTAAAAAGACCGGTACTGCAGCATGGCTGGAATTTTAGTGCTACACTTGTATCGCTCATACTTTCATTCCCAAGAAATGGAACATGTGTGAGTTATAAGGACCCCTCTTCTATCTCCCCTGCTCCTATCCAGGAACAACAGAAAGGGATAAAGGCAGAATTTCAGCCTTAACGTTGAATTAAACTCTTTAGGGCATAGACTGTCCTCTAGTTTGTATATCTGCAGCATTCAGCACAATGAAGCCCGAATCCTGATAGGGGACTCCAGCTGCTAGTGTAATAGAAATAAATCCTGATAAGGCCCTGCATTTTGGCCATACCATAACATATTTTTGTATATTGATATATGATTATAAGTGTTAGAGTGGTGGTTGTCTTTTCCGCTTCATAATAATATGAAGGTGCTGTTCAGAGTACAGCAACTAAGCAATTGTTGTAGGTACTGTGCAATGTTGCATGTTGGACTGAAAAAACGGCTATTGTTTTGCTGTAGTGCTACAGCAAGAAGATTGGGCAGTGTACTGGAGATTTGTATCTAAAGAAGCTAATTATGCCTTTTTGTTCTCTTTGTTGGGCTATTTATCCCCACCCCCCGCACTCACAAAGAATCTTCCTTTTCTTCAAACAGCTCCTCTCTGAAAAGACCAACAACAGTGCACTCATTGAAAAGCTGCAGTCGGAACACAGGAGCAGACAACAGAACATTGGGGCCCTGGAGGACAGACTACAGGTCAGTGCCTGTCATTTTGCCAGTAATTGCACTCCCGTGCCACTATAAAGAGAACTCTGAGAAGCAGATGGAGATTTCCATTTAATTTCCCTGTATATATTTTTTTTAAATGTTCAGTGGTCTCTCCTATCAAGACAGTCACGCTTTCAGTTAACAATGCCTGCATTTAGGGTCTTGGATAAATTCTCCATTTCTCACCCTTTTTTGGAGGCATGTTCTTTAGCTGGAAGTTAGGTAACAGAGCAGAACAGGCTTTTTGCTGTTATTTTCATAGTGTATTATAGAAAATAAACATGACCTTGCTTAAAAGACCCTCAGGTATCTTGACTGTGATGCTATGCTACACTGTGCAATGCTTTAGGAGCAGATTTGATCAGCTTCTGGAGCAGAAACCCACCCTAACTCACCTGCTGAGGATACCCTCAGTGTGGAGAAATCACCAGGGGGCATAGAATAAGCAGAGCCAGCTCCTACATTTCTCTCCCTGTAGGAAACTCTCTGGGGGGTGGTGGTTAGAGAGTGATTCCTTTCAGCAATCCCCACCTGGTTTATGTTCCCAATTTGCAGTAGTCCCCAATTTGTGATGCTCAAACTTGGGCCAGAGCCAGGGCTGGGGAAGGGAAACAACTGGCTCCTTGAAAGCCCCCAAGCAGAAGCAAAAGCTATTTATGGTATAGAACAGGGGTTCTCAAGATTTTATTTTATTTTATTTTTTTTTTTGCTGGGATCCTCTTTGAAAATATTACAGACTGTGACAACCCCCACCAAAAAGTGATGACCACCCCATCATGCCGTGCCATACACTCCCCCATGCCATGCCACCCTTACTTCTGCACTGCTACTGGGTCCGGCTCTGCCTTCAAAGCACCCGGCCAGCAGCTGCTGTTCTCTGGCCACCCAGCTCTGAAGGGCTCTGGCTATGAGACATGCACAGGGCTGACAGCTCTCAACCTCTTGAGGGTTTCCAGCCTCCAATTTGAGAACCTCTGGTATAAAACCTGTTCTTGTAAAGGCAACTGTGTCTTGGGGATTGGTTACAGCCTATTGCCCCCAGTCACATTAAAAACATAATTTGCTCCTGCAGTGTAGAAGAAACATAACTATGTTCTAACCCGGCCTGTGAATCATGCTACAGCCTGTAACCAAAATGACAGACATTGAACCATTCTCTTGACTGTAGTACTTTTCAGAGGCATAGTTAAGTCTAATTTACACTGCAAAACTAAATCACACTTAAAATACGTTGGGGACAATCATGGGGACAATCATGTTATTACTGATTCCCCTGATGGTTGGTTTTACAAAGTAGAGATGTCCTCAAGTTTGAAACAAAACAAAAACCCACCCATCACTGATATAACTGAAAGCTGAATTTGACCTACTAGGTACAGGGAACTTTATAAAAATTATGAATTATGTAGTTTAAAACAACTCTGTGTTAAATTCCACACTGGCATGCTCTGTAACAATTAGTATCAAATATGTGGAGCGTTGGATAAGAATCCAAGCAAGAATTTGGAAGTTCTTCCTCACAAAACTTATCAGAATCTCTTTGGTCTAGAAAATATGGCTGGAAATCTTGTGACTACTGACTGTTTTGCCAAATTGCCAATGCTTCTTGTTTCCTGCACAGTCAGAATTACTGCAAGAATAGCCATTTCACATGGTATTTCAGTACTTAAAATTCAAGATGGAACCAGGAAATGCAGAGGAATGTTGAAAAATTAAACTGTTTTTTACAAAATGCTGCTTTGTTTTCCAGTATGAAAATAAGGTTTGATTCTGGAGTCTATTCTTATTTTACCTTGTCCTGTTCATCTACCCTAACAGCAATAGAAATGTCAAAATCCTGATACTGAGAACCAAATATTTTGAGCGGCATAAAAAACATTGCAAAACACTTTACAGATATTAATGAATTAAGCTTCACAACATCCAGTAGAGAAATATTGTTCTTTTCATTTTATGGAGGGGAAAACTAAAGTTAACAGATGTAATGAGGAGTCCTTTTAAGACTACCATATTTTATTCTGAGAACTGCAGGATTTCTGGAAGTTACCTGGAAGAGAGTGGGGCTGAGTGCTGGAGGTCTTCAACTACAGAGTTAAAGATTTTTGTGTGGGGATTTACTCCCCCAAAGCATTACCTGTAACTTGTTCAACTCCACACAGCAAGTCAGTGGAAGACCTTGGAATAGAACCCAGGTCATCCTGATTTTTAGTCTTATGCGTTAGACACAACCACCTCCTTTTCTTTCCACAGGACCATCTGTGAGGGTAATTATAAAGAGATTACACCCATTTAATATTGCACATTTGTGCCAAGTCTGTCTGTGATGGACATGATTTTTAGAATGCAGGTGCATCTACCTACTATGTTCCTCTGTCCCATTTTTTTTGAATGGACAATCCATTAAAAATAATGGCACTACCAAATATGTAGGAAATGGCTTTCTATCAGCTATGAAAAAAGTGTGAGAAAGTGTGAGAGTTTATCCATAAATCGTCTCTCCTCTCCACCCCACTCCACCTTTCCCCCACATCTTTTCTTTCTTCCAGGCAAATACTACGTGGCTACTTTTCAGCTGGCACTGCCAGTTTTATTAAAGTTGCAGCTAGTTAGTTGCCAGTGCTGCATTTTAAAAGCATCTTTGTCAGCCTAAGCTGCCATTGCTGTGGATGACCTTGGTTCACCTGTCTGCTGAATAGAAGCAGCTGCCTGTGGATGTGTTGAATTAGCACTGATGGTAATGCTAGCTTTTGTGGGGGGCGGGAGGGGCGGGTTGGATTGACTGTGGCCAACAGGGGATGGTAGGGTGCATCAGACAGTGGCTTTTGTAGCTCCCAAGGGTTGATACATAAACCTTAACAAAATGGGCAGAGATCAATCAAAAAGTAGAAGAAACAGAGGAGAAGAAGAAGAGGGTGGAGAGAAGCAGCACTAGAACAGTTTACACGTCCTGGAATATGTTCTGGATATACCCATGGCAATGTGTATTAGAGAACAAACACACCTGATTAGAAATGACTTTGGGCTGCCTATATTTCAAGCATATCTGGAAAAGGGCTTTCTTGCAGTGCACTTGAGGGCTATGTTCAGACTTGCATCACACTGTGCTCTGGCCTACAAAGCCTGAATATTTTATCTGATGTTTGATTTATTCTTGAGGAAGCTGACTGGAAAGCTCTGGTGTGTTGCCTCCAGTAATTAATTTAAATCGAGGTTACCTCATTAAGGTATCTAACATCATTAGTTTTGCCTTAACACCTTCTACATCGGGCAGAGACTGCCTGGATGTAGCCAGCAATCTACATATATGGTGCAGAAGGTCTGAGAAATCTTCCCAGGCATACAGAACGTATACCTGATGCAGATGCAGGGTGGGAATGAGCTGTTCCTGATGAATAAGACCTGAAGCAATATGGCTATGGCTATAGCTTCCTTAAAGTTGTGGGAAGATATTTGCTGCATTGATTATTGTAACTCATAAGTGGAGGAAGCGATTTAAGAACATCTATCCCATGTCCTGCTTAAGAACCATCTCTGGCATGGGGGAGGCTATGAAAAGGACTTTAAAAGGGCTGCATCATTGATTAGTGAGTGTGTATCTGGATGCCAGAAAATATAACGATGAAGAATCAAACCAGGTGAGGCAGAAATTAATTGCCAAATTAAAATCCCCACACTAGCTGCAGACCAAGTTACTGACTGAATGCTGTGGCCCCTTCAGAGAGACCTGTAAAAATATCACACTGTACACTTAAGGGAAAACTATGAAGTAATATAAAATCCTAATCACTATATCTAATTGCATAAAAGAGTAAATCACAAAAAAATTGTGTCTTCCGTGAAAGGAAAACAATTGGGCAAGAAGCTAGACAATTTAGGGGGGCAAATTAGGACTAAAATAACAAGTTTCCCATTAGAAAGCATTGGAAATCATTGTTCAGTTTGTGGCCCTCAGGCCTTATTTACTGCATACTATTGAAGCCCTGCTCTGAAGACAGAATTAATTTCCTCATACTCTTTTCTAGGGCACTCATCATTATAGTATCTGAGTGCCTCACCAATATTAATTAATTTATTTTCACAATAGTGCTGTGGGCTGAGGAATTGGTATTATCCCCATTTATAAAATGGGGAATTGAGGCACAGAGGCTGAGGTCAAAAGTATCCACTAATTTTGAATACCCCATTTAAGACCCTAAAGGCCTGATTTCTTGGTTACTTAGCATTATACAGCACTTTATATATTCAAAATACAGCCTCTATTGATTTCAGTTGCTGTGAGTGCTCGGTACAATGGTTTCAAGTTGAGCATCCACAAAGTGAAGAACACACAATTGGAAACCATCTGTCAAAAGCTGGGTTTAAGTGACTTGCCCTGCGTCACACAGGAACTGTGTGGTACAGTCACGGATAGAATTCATTCTCCCATGCAACCATAAACTGCCTTAACTATGATTTCTCTCCCTGCAAACTCTGCCTTATTTACTCACTCCTTCCAATTTCTGCAACAAATGAGGCAGGGGATCTGCTCCAGACAAACACCGTCATTCACTACACTCCCCTGATTAAGTTCCAGAGCAGGACTGTCTTGTGTACTGAATGAGGAAAGGGCTCTGTGAACAAAATATGTGATCAAGTAAATAGACTGTATTAAAATGTATATGCACAAGACGGCAGAATTAAGGTTATGCAGGCAATCTAAAGTCTGGCATTTCCCAGCTTTGAATGCTTGTGTTACACTCCCAGATCAGAGATGGTTCAAAACAGGAGCATTTTAATATACTTAGAATCCAACGCCTCCCCCCTGCACACACACTCATAGCTTACATAAGGACAACTGCTACTGAGACTTTCTCTAGAACACACAACAATGCTGCTGCAACTACACTCTGCTCCCTAGAGCTGTCTCCCTTTTGATGCCATCAGGAGAGCAGCAATCCTTAAAGGGACAGGGTGCAGGTAAATATAACCCTGGCATTCCCCCCTTGTAAATATAATGTTGTCCCAACATTTCTGTTAACTCAAAATACATTCAGTCCATCCATCTGACTTATGAACAGTAGTGGACGAGCTCCTAACAATCAATAGTTCTTGAGTGCATCTTTGTTTTGCTTTTAGTTCACAAGTTCTGGTACTGATGATGGAAACTTCTGAGTCTCTCTCCAGCATATCTTGTCGATCGAACAGGAAGTTACTGTGGCAACTGTAGGTCCAATGGCCAACACAATGGCCAATTCTGAACAGCAGAAATTCCCAAACATATTGATATCTTATGAAATAACAGTTCCTGTATGATCAGTGGTATACAACTCAAAATCACTAGGCATATGACAAGCGTAGCAGAGTGGAGGGGGGAAAGCCCCTTGATGCCTCTGCCAACCCCACCCTCTCCTGTGGCTGCCTGGGCTGGGGTAAGCTGGATCAGCAGAATCCTGACAGCAGGAAAAAGGGTAACAGCTGAAGGCACTGATTAACCCATGCCAGGACTGGGCTTAATGGGGTAAGTGGGAACAGCTGTTCCCCCTAGCTGGAGGGAACATATAAACAAGCCAGGGAGAAACCAGGGAGAGAGAGGTGGCTAGGGAGGAGGATAGGCTCTTGGCTCCTTAGTTTGCTTCCTGACCAGAACGGGTGAGCAGCCCAGAGCCTCGGGCCAAGCAGGTCTGATTTGGGAGTGGGAACTGTATCAGCGCACTGTAAATAAACCAGCACGGGTGACTGCACCAGGTGATGTCTACGAGTCCAGTTATTGCGGAGGGGGCAGACTACCCAGAGGACCCAGAAGGGCAAGGGAGCCTGTGGCAGTCCACCACAACAAGCCATTTAGAAAACACATCCACTAAATAAACATAATAAATTATCCAGAACTATAAAATATTCGGTCTATAACACTATCCATACCATAAGTCAATATCACTTCATTTACCAATGTAACATCAGTCTTGGATAGAAAACAGGATAAGGTACAGAAATAGGTAGTTGGCTTCGCATGGCATGAGGGGTTGACCTCATGGTTGTCACATGCCTTGCCAAGTACCTATTTCTGTACCTTGTGGATAAGTTATTTTCAAACTCTGCTCCCTTGTCATGATGAATCCTTTTGGGGAAACCAAATTTTAAAACAAAGTAATTTAAGATCCTATCTGCCATAGTCTTGCCTGACTTCTTAGTGGTAGGGTAAGCTTGGATAAACCTAGTGAAGTGATCCACTATTACTACACTATATTCATATCCTCATTTGCTCCTTTCTGTATGAAAGATGTTAATTGATATAAACAAGAGGCCGATCCCTGATACTAGAGCATTTTCCCAACTCCTGCTAAAATTCAAGTCCCAGCTCCAAAGCATGAAGGTGCTAGAGCTTCTCAATAAAATGGTGGTAAGATTTCTTTTAAGATGGGCAAACAATGTATTTTTCCCATAATCTTGTTCTTGGATATTGCTGAATCATTTTTGCTGAAACTTTCCAAAAATATCCGCCTGAAAGCATGGAAAATTTCAGCTTGAATGGCTAAAGTTTGGCAAAGTTATAAGCAACTAGAAATAAGGTCTTACAATGTAAAGCAACTTCAACTATAATTTAAATGATAGATTGTAGCTCTCAACAGCTTTGAATCTTTCTTATTTGAAGCATTTCCTCTTGGGAAGCTGATAACTTTCAGTCCCATTTTGCATCATTAGAAGAAGAATCACTGTTGAGAAGAATAATTAAAATGGCAATCATCGGTGAGAGAGACAGCCAGAGCTGGCCATAGGGATGCATAGAAACCTTGGCCATGGTCCCTTGCAGAATTTGGGGACCTAGGAATTTGTCTGGATAATATGACATTGTTTTAAATAATTAAAATATAGGATGGGCTCAGGAATGATTTTTAATGGCTTTACCTTTTTCCACTGTGTAGGCTACATTATCTGCATTGAACTTTTGAGAGATGAATGAGTTCAGGATATCTTTAATAAACATATGACCAGATGAAGCAAGCAGTTATAGACCAAATATGAGTTAAGCGAAATATGTCACTAACTAATTTAACTTACAGTTTTCCTAACCCAATTTACAATGGTACAATGCAATAGTCACATTAAAGTTATAATTGAAATACTGTATAATCAAGAAGCCAAAGGTTCAATTTATCTGGCTTGCCAGCTACTATAATTAGTAATTACATCAAATTTTAATGAACAAGTTAAGGAAAACAATTTTGTCAGGATTTTAAAAGAAAGATAAGGGGAGAAACCATTCCCATTGATTTGAGCCATTTAGCTAAGAGTCTGTTAAAGGCAGAGGCTGTTACTTGTCTTGTTTTTAAGTAAGTACAGTTCTTCAAATCATTTCCTGGTAACTTCCTCCTCTGGCTGCTTTGTCCTGTTATGCTTCACTGTTCACAGAAATCATATCAAGCTTTAATTTTTAGTCTATTTCTCCTCCCACTTTAACACAATGCCTGCATCTTTCTGGTTGTCTTCTTACACTGATACAGAATGATTTCTAAAATCCTGCACTTACAGCAGCTTTAGAATGACACTGGTTTAAGCCAGATTGCTCTTATGATCTAGGTAACGGATTTAGGGGTTTACTGTCTATTTTGGGGAACAGTTAGTGATACACAAAGTGTGCCCACATGCTAATGGGTGTTGGAGTGGTTTGAGCCTTCTCCTATTGCTTTACAGAAGGATTTTCACACCTTCTTCTCAAAGTCTTTAGCTCACGTAGTTGGTCTTAGTTTGGAATTAAGTTGATATTTACTGGTATCTGTATTGATAAGATGTAACTTGAAACTCTTTTGTGTATGTGTGGGGGGGATGAGTTTTGGTCTTTTCTCTCTCTGTTGTAGACTTTAGGCTTGGCTTAGCCAGTAGTCAGAGTCTTTCACCTCTCCTGCTTTGGATGGCCAATCCAGGGAAGAGAGCAGGATGCAACCTTGGGTGTTGTGTTAATGCGAGAGGCCCCCCCATTCCTTCTGGATGATTAACATCTTTTGATGATGAGTGACTCCTCTACTCCATCCCAGGGGACACATTTCTCCAATTAGGAGTTCCTTCATATTAGCTATAGTTCAGCGAGGACCAATAACTTGACCCCATTGATCTTGAAGCCACATCAACGATTCGTATTTAGTGTGTACATGACTTGCACCAATTTGTTGATCACCGCAAATAGATAGCTCTCAAAAACAGGATGCAAAAATGTGCCATGTGATGCCTAGGCCCAAGACATAAATGTCTTAATTGTTTAAATGTAATTAATGGTTTTCAGCATCCACTCATTCCCACACATCCTCGTGACATTGTTAATTATGACACTAGGAAAGTGACCCTGAGAGGTGGGGGCAGAGTTTAGTGACCTTACCTAAATAACCTTTTGGCTACAAGACAGCAAGTTGCTTTGGACATCCCCTAGTATCTAGATGCTAACTTTCATTAAATATTTGACAAACTAAAGTTACTTGGGCCTAAATCCAAATATGTACCCAATATATTGCAGACTGAGTTCAGTTTTCATGTTTTCAAAAGTAAGTTCTAATGCTTCGCTTGCAAGAAGAAAGATGCCCTTGAAAACATAAAATGATCACTAAAGTCCCAGTACTGCAAATATTTATAAATACTTGTGCTTAAATTGAAGCATGTGAGTAGTACTATTGACTCCATGGGCTGAAATTTTACCCTTGATTTATATTAAAGAGATGATTCACTGTTCCCAACCTCCCTCAAATTTAGTTTTATTTATTAAGTATTTATTCATCTAATAAAGCTATTATAATACATTTATAGAATCTTTCTTTTTTTAAATTACAATGTGCTTTCATTTGTCAGATGGTGGAATCACAGGAGAGTGATCCATATCTCCTAAATTTTAATATATCATCTTCATAACTGACATTAGAGGGTTAAAAAAATTCCCTGTATTTAACAATTTTCTAAAGCTCTCCTCATCTCTCCAGTTTCCCTCCCATTTGAGCATCTCAATTGCGGATCTGATTTTTTGTACTTTTTAGAAAGAAACCCTAATATGGCAAGATATTGCTGCATTTGAGTTATGCCTTAAAAATAAAAAATGACAGGCTCTGTACTAGGTTGTTCGAGTCAGCATCCAAACCAAAGCTGCAGCTTCCAGTTTGCTATGTTAATAGAAGAAAATCATGTCAGTTGCTTTTGCATATCTGTAACAGACTTAATTTAGGGGATGTAAAGTTGGCAAACATTATGGGCTCCAAGTGAAATCTGTCAAAAACTGTAAACTATCATTTTCTAAATTCCCAAATACTACATATTAATATTGCCAGGAGATTTTTAGGTGCTGAGTATTAAAAAATTAATTAGAGAAATGTATAATTCAGTATGTTCCAAGTTTTAAACAATGAACAGTTATTTTAGTTGTCATGAAACATTCATGCCTTTGTGCATTTTTATGTAAGAAAAGTAATGAATTTGCATGCCAAAACAAAGTGACTTGTTAATTATGCATGTTATACATTCATCGGACGCCAAAGGGTTTGGAAAGGTGGTGTGACCAACGTGTATACTATTACCATATGTAAAATGACAATGAGATTAGCAATGGATAGAGGATAAATTGGTGGCAAGATTATTGTAACTTGAGGGGAGGAATTGCTGGAATTTTCTGGTACATAATATTTTTTGCAGAACTGTGTAGGCAAAATAACTACAGGTTAATGTGTTGGCCTCTATCGAAGCATCATGAAACATAGTTATAATAAAAACTTATTTGTCCATTTACTGCACCACAGTTGGTGAAATGGCTTTGGAACTGGTGGATTGTTTCAATTATGTAATGAATGGGAAAAACCCAGAAGGTCTGTAGGAGCTACCTTTGGTCAAGAGGGACTACACTGATAAAGATTTCTGAACATCCAGAGCATTTGAAAATCAACAAAGCTTAGACTTTGCCAGGCTTTAGGTCATCTCTCAGCTAGCTGCTGTAGAGCTGTGAGAACTAGAAGCTGAATGAAGATCACAGCTATAGTCTTTTGGAAGTATGCTGTTATTGGTGATATATGTACCAATTTTTGGATTCTTTGTCAGCCATAGATGCAATGAAAAGTTTGAGACAATATGCAGTACAGGACACTGACTGAAACTGAGATAGGCTTTTAGATCGTCACACATGCTGATGAAGATGCTAAATGATACCAATGTGGCTATATTTCATTATTATGTTACATCATTATTTATTTTACTCCTCCAACACCTTGGCTTCATTTCAGCAAAGCACTTGAGCATGTGCTTCACTTTAAGCACAAACTGGGGTCTGTAAGCCTCAAAGATGCACACAGCTGTGAAAGGCTGGATTCTTTCCCCCTCCCCAGCCGCCATCTTTTTAAAGCACTTTTTACATTTTTATCCTGTTACCATTACATAAGAGCTGAGGAGGGTCCGCCATTCAGATTAGGTTTAGGCTAGGGTTTGTAATTCAGGCTTGATATCAGAGCAAGGATTGAGGTTCAGATTTGACATGGCTGGAATCTTGTGAGCTGTTCTCATGAGATTTCAGTCCAAAATCTCTCTCTCCCCCAACCCTCACCCCCCCCCAACAAACAAAAAGGTGAGATTAACTGTCCTCGTGAAATGTCTGCCCTCTTTTACTTCATTCCAACCAGATCCAGAAAATAGGATCTTTATCACTTTGAATCTGACATAGAAGCAAAATCAAGATGGAAGTTTTGTATCTGGGGACTCATATCAAAATTTGAACTTTCACCCATTGAAATAGGCAGCAGGACAGTTAGATCTGGAATTCTAACTCAGGTTCACCTCTAATTACACCAGGTTAAGTTATGTGCTCTCTTACATTGTCACATCCAAAATAGCTATGGCAGTTATCCAATACTACAGTGCTGAAATTATGATTGATTGCATTGATTGCACTTCCGTCAGTCAAATGATTGACTGTCAGTCAGGGAAACGGCAGACACTCAGTCTAGAATTTTGGGGAGAGATTTTCAGTTAAGGTCATGATGATGTGGCTTGTGACAGTTCCTTTCCTTTGGAGCCAAGTTTTCTCTGCTATTGGTCAATTCTTCTGCTGGCCAGGTTTTGAGATCACTACACCCATTGATTGACTGTATGTTTAATGGTTCTGGGGCTCGTTTATGTGTGTGTGTGTGTGTGTGTCAGATACAGCCTGTCTTCCACTATATTGTTTGGTCCAGCAAGGCATGACTACCTTCTGGAGGGGTGAGATAAATTTATGATTTCTAGGGGGGAAAATGCAAATTGTGTGTGGTTTTTATTACAGAATGAGAAAGGAGAATGAATCTTCTCCATTCATTATTATGGAGGGAGTATTATACATAATTTACTTTCTTTACAACATTGGAAGCATTTTCTTTTTTCATTTGAGGCTTTAAAATTGCATAATAGCATAGACATTTTATCTGGTAGTCTGGCACTACAATGTTGGGGCCAGATCCCCATTAAACTACAGAAAAGTCTCCTTCCTCATTTGAAAGTTCTCTTCTCACTGCTGCTCTTTCCAGGCCTTGAAAACAAATGTGTCCCACCCAGTCTGCTGTCATGGTCCTGACTTAAACCCAGAACTCCACCTGCTCAATTTTCTTTTTTTAAGAAATACCTCCAGGGCTTGTTGAAGTAATGTTGCTCCAGGGTTTGTTTGTTTGTTGTGAATGTGAACGTTGCCTCTCTTGCAGATTCCCATTAACTAATGGTCTTGGTCTCTGCCTCTCCATGCAAACACTTTCTATGGTGTGTTAACGACTGTGTTGGAATTGTAAGCTATCACTTTAGTCGGGGGGAAGAGAGGAGCAGGCCTTCGTTCTGCTTGCAATCTAGGGGGCTCTGTAGCCTGTGATCAGAGTCATTCTGGAAAGAGCCAGCTAAAAGCAAGATAGGAGGAGTTTGCTTCGTGGCCTTTGAGAGCAGCCTGTTTTCTCTCTGCATTTTTAGGTTCTTGTGTGTTCTGAATTCTAAGAAATAAAGTAGTATTACATTGCAAACTTCCAACAAGAATATTTATGTTTTCTGTCTAATGTCTCTGTTTGTATGCCATGAAACATAACACTCTCCATATCCTCTCCCAGGTGGGTTGAAATGCTTGGTGTTTTTTTTCACAACTCCCAGCAGAAAATTGTGTCTCTGAGCAGAGTGAACACCGACTATTCAGCCTAGCCTGCCTTATATGAGAAAATGCCATGAAAATTGCTGCCAATTTCCTTTGAAAGTTATGAAAGTTTGACACTTACTCTCACAATTTCCTTGGGCTCTGAGAAGGACTTTCTAAATCTCCCGTAAGCCACTGCATCAGGGGGCAGTACCAGGATTTGTTGCATAGGTACCCAGAAGTCAGTGCAACTGCAGTTCTTGGCTAGAGGTGGACACATGGCAAAACTACACCGGAAGCACAATTTCTAGTGTAGGTGCATTACACTTGCTACTTAAACTGGTGATGTGAGTGGCAAATGTGGCAAATCGTAGCTCCATTACACCTGTTCAGGCCAAAATTACTCAGCTAGCATGTAGTGGGTAATAATTTACTGCTCACATAGGCACATGCCAGCAGTAAATAACTACTCCTCAGTCCTCCTTCCAGGAAGCAGGACTGTAATTGTGACTCAGCTCAGTCACAGTGCTTCCAAGAGTGGTGCAGTTTATGCACTAACCCTTGCTCATGGCTGTGGCTAAGGTACAGTCTAGCTCAAAATGTACAGCTTTCTTTCCAATAGGTTTCTCTTTTAATTTCCCTGTTTTTAATAAGTAAGGGGGGGTGAGGAAAGAAATATTTTAAGATACTGGAGATAAACTCTAAACACAACATTAAAATCACAAAAGCTTCTGCCCTTTCCAGTCAACAGTAACCACTTTCACCAAGTTCTCCAATAACTTCTTGCTCCCTAATGATCTTGCATAAGTATATACATGTGAGTAATTTTATGCATGTAAGTAATCTCATTGACTTCTCTTGGACTACTCATATGAATAAAGCTACGATTTGCAGGATTAGGTTCTGTATCTCCATGCTGATACTTTGTCCTTATCACCCTTGACCTTTCTGATCCTGTTCCATCACTACACCTCCTTTGGCTCCTTTCACCTCTGAACAATCCTTCAGTATCTCCTTTGGTGACATTTTTTCCTTTCCTTCCAATTCTCTGAGCTCTGTCAGTTTTGCTTTTGCACCTTCTTCTGGGTGAAGTTATCTTGTATGGGTTTAATTATAAACTTCATTGTGATGACTCTCAGATATAATACCTGTTGTCTGGACCTATGTCCTGCACTTCAATTAATCTCGCAATGTTTCTGATATCTCATCTGGGATGGCTTGCCATCTTTTCAAATTACATGGATGAAGGTAAGCTAATAATTTTTCCTTTCAAGCCCTTTCTGCTTCCTAATTTACATTATAGTTGATAATTCCAGCATTCTCTGTACTGTGCAAACCCATAAGCTTGTGTCTTCTGTTGCTGATGACTATGGAGGTTGTGCACCTACTCTTTTGACTTTAGAATTAATTATCTGTGAATTTAACATGTAGATCTATTAATTTGTAACTAAAACTCATTCATAATTAAAGTTACTTTTCAATCTCAACTATAGCATTTGCTACTCTAATCATTACAATATCATTCCAGAGGTTGTTATTCATTATAGCTATTTAAACCTCTTGGAAGAAAATGCTGTTTTCCTGGAATCAAAATGTTTTGCAAAAACAATTAGATTTCTGCAACCTTTTAGATTTGTTCCGTGAAAATAATTCAAAATGAAATTTTAGTTTACATTTTTTTTCTTTGAAAAATTGAAATTTTCTATGAAAAACTGCTAGTGAAATAGTTCCATTCGATTTTTTTTATTCACAGAAATAAAATTGGATTTTTTTTTACAAGCTCTGTTATTATGTCTGCTTTCTCAAGACAAATTCAGGAATGTTGGTGATGGGTAACATTTTCAAAAGTCACTAAACCCTGCCTAGACTTAGAGAGACCAAGTGGGAGAGGCAATATCTTTTATTGGACCAACTTCTGTTGGTGAGAGAGGCTTAGGCTTTTAAGTGTCTGTCACATTTGAAAATGGGACTTGGGCTCCTAAGTCACTTATATGCTTGTCCAAATTTTACCTAATTATGTTTTAGTCCTCTTAAAAATTTGTCTAATAAATGAGCTGCACAATAATTCAGATCTTTAACTGAATTGTAGAGATCATATAAAAAACATTAACTGGCAATATTTTCTCAAACGTTAGGTATGAGTGTATTGTTTTTGTAAATTAGTCCATAGTTTAGGCTGCAATTGAATTTCTATTATAAGTCCAATAGAAGTAGTGTGTGTTTGAGGGGGATGGAAGGAATGTAGGAGTTACTAGTAAGAAAGGGATTAAAGAGAGATTGTCACAGTTTGTCTTCTGTCTAGTCATGGTAAGCAGGCAGGGTTTCTAGGGCATCATGGCAAAGATGAGTCTTAAGGAAGGACAGATATGGTTGTATGGATTTTATCAGGGCAATATAGGACAAAGAACAGAGGTGTTTGAGGAAGAAGCTGACTAATTGGAAGTAAAGGCTGGAAACAGTGGTGGAGTGAAAACATGCAAAGCTAGGCCGTGAAGGCCTTAAAGGTAAAGATAATAAGTTTGTCTTTGATGCAGAGCTGAAGTGGTAGGCAGGGGAGAGGGATGACATTGCCAGAGGGACAAACCAAGAAGATAATCTTATCATTAACATTATGAATGGACTTGAGGGGAGCAAGAGTGCAGAAGTTGAGGCCAGAAAGGAGGAAGTTGCCAAAGTCAAGCCATAAGACAAAAATTCTAACCTTGTAAACAGAGGTTCTTAGAGATGTTGTGTAATAAGAAGTGGCAAGACGTGGCCACAGCCTGGATGCTGAGGGAGTTGGCTGATGTGATTTCAGAACCATTGGCTATTATCTTTGAAAGCTCGTGGCAATTGGGGGGGATCCCTGATGACTGGAAAAATGCAAATATAGTGCCCATCTTCAAGAAAGGGAGGAAAGAGGATCCGGGGAACTACAAGACAGGTCAACCTCACCTCAGTCCCTGGAAAAATCATGGAACAGGTCTTCAAGGAATCCATTTTAAGGCACTTGGAAGAGAGGAAGGTGATCAGGAACAGTGAACACAGATTCATCAAGGGAAAGTCATGCCTGACCAACCTGATTGCTTTCTATGAAGAGGTAACTGGCTCTGTGGATGGGGAAAGCGGTGGACATGATATACCTTGACTTTAGCAAAGCTTTTGATATGGTCTCTCACAGTATTCTTATCAGCAAGTTAAGGAAGTATGGGTTGGATGAATGGACTATAAAATGGATAGAGAACTGGCTAGAGCATAGGGCTCAACGAGTAGTCATCAATGCCTCCATGTCTAGCTGGCAGCCGGTCACAAGCGGAGTACCCCAGGGGTCGGTTCTGGGACCGGTTTTGTTCAACATCTTCATCAATGATCTGGAGGATGGGGTAGATTGCACCCTCAGCAAGTTTGCAGATGACACTAAGCTAGGGGGAGTGGTAGATACCCTGAAGGTAGGGATAGGATACAGAAGGACCTAAACAAACTGGAGTATTGGGCCAAAAGAAATCTGATGAGGTGCAACAAGGACAAGTGCAGAGTCCTCCACTTAGAAAGGAAGAATCCCATGCACAGCTATAGACTGGGGACCGACGAGCTAGGCAGCAGTTCTGCAGAAAAGGACCTGGGGGTAACAGTGGATAAAAAGCTGGATATGAGTCAGCAGTGTGTCCTGGTTGCCAAGAAGGCTAATAGCATATTGGGCTGCATTAGTAGGAGCATTGCCAGCAGATCGTGGGAAGTGATCATTCCCCTCTATTCGGCACTGGTGAGGCTGCATTTGGAGTATTGTGTCCAGTTTTGGGCCCCCCACTACAACAAGGATGTGGAGAAGTTAGAGAGAGTCCAGCGGAGGGCAACAAAAATGATTAGGGTTCTGGAGCACCAGGCTTATGAGGAGAGGCTGAAGGAACTAGGCTTGTTCAGTCTACAGAAGAGAAGAATGAGGGGGGATTTGATAGCAGCCTTTAACTACCTGAAAGGGGGTTCCAGGGAGGATGGAGCTAGACTGTTCTCAGTGGCGGCAGATGACAGAACAAGGAGCAACGGTCTCAAGTTGCAGTGGGGGAGGTCTAGGTTGGACATTAGGAAAATGTTTTTCACTAGGAGGATGGTGAAGCACTGGAATGGGTTACCTAGGGAGGTGGTGGAATCTCCATCTTTAGAAGTTTTTAAGTTGTGGCTTGACAAAACCCTCACTGAGATTATTTAGCTGAAGTTAGTCCTGCTCTGAGCAGGGGGTTGGACTAGATGACCTCCTGAGGTCCCTTCCAACTCTATGATTCTATGATCTAGGGGCCAAAAGGTATCCTTTAAAAATTGAAAGTTAAATCCTACTGAGGAAAAGAGAAAAGAGCATACGCTTTGGCAAGTCAAGTGTAAAAGTATAATTAGGCAGGCCAAAAAAGAATTTGAAGAGCAACTAGCAAGACAGGCAAAAACTAATAGCATTTTTTAAAGTACATTGGAAGCAGGAAGCCTGCCAAATAAGCAGTAGGGCCACTGGACAATCAAGGTGATAAATGAGCACTCAAAGAAGATGAGGCCATTTCAGAGAACTTAAATGAATTCTTTGCATTGGTTTTCACTGCAGAGGATGTGAGTTTCCCATACCTGAGCCATTCTTTTTAGGTGACAAATCTGAGGAACTGTCCCAGGTTGAGGTGTCAGTAGAGGAGATTTTGGAACAAAGTGATAAATTAAACAGTAATAAATCACCAGGACCAGATGGGATCCACCCATGAGTTGTGAAGGAACTCAAATATGAAACTGGAGAACTACTAACTGTGGTATGTAACCTATCACTTAAATCAGCTTCTGTACCAGATGACTGGAGGATGGCTAATGTGACACTATTTTCTTTAAAAGGCTCCAGAGTTGATCCTGGCAATCACAGGCCAGTAAGCCTAACAAGTAACAGCAGATTGGTTGAAACAATACTGAAGAACAGAAGTATCAGAAACATAGATGAACATGTTTTATTGGGGGAAGAATCAACACAGCCCATGTAGAGGGAAATCATGCCTCGCCAATTTATTTCAATTCTTTGAGAGGGTCAACAAACATGTGGACAAAAGTGATCCAGTGAATATAGTGTACTTGGATTTTCAGAAAGCCTTTGACAAAGTCCTTCATCAGAGGCTCTTGAGCAAAGTAAGCAGTCATGGGATAAGAGGGTAGGTCCTCTGCTGGATCAGTAACTAGTTAAAAGACAGGAAACAAAGGGTAAAAATAAATGGTCAGTTTTCAGAATAGAGAGAGGTAAATAGTGGTGTCCCACAGGGATCTATACTGGGACCAATGCCGTTCAACATATTCATAGGTGGTCTGGAAAAAGGGATAAACACTGAGATGGCAAAGTTTGCATATGATACAAAATTACTCAAGATAGTTAAGTCCAAAGTTGACTGTGAAGCGTGACAAAGGGATCTCACTAAACTGAGTGATAGGGCAACAAAATGGCAGATGAAATTCAATGTTGATAAATGCAAAGTAATGCACATTGTAAAACATAATCCCAACTGTACATACAAAATGTTGGGAACTAAATTTGCTTTTCCCACTCAAGAAAGTCAGTGAGGATAGTTCTCTGAAAACATTCATTCAATATGCAGCAGCAGTCAAGAAAGCTAACAATGTAAGGAACCATTAGGAAAGGAATAGATAAAAAGACAATAAATATCATAATGTCACTATAAAAATCCAAGGTACACCCACACCTTGAATACAGCATGCTGTTCTGGTCACCCCATCTCAAAAAGATATATTAGAACTGGAAAAAGTACAGAGAAGGGCAACAAAAATGATTAAGGGTATGGAACAGCTTCCATATGAGTAAGATTAGAAAGACTGGGACTTTTCAGCTTGGAAAATAGACGACTAAGGGTGGGGATATGTTTGAGGTCTGGAATATCATGAATGGGGTGGAGAAAGTGAATAATATAGCATAAGAACTAGGGGTCACCCAATGAAATTATTTGGCAGCAGGTTTAAAACACACAAACAAAAGGAAATACTTCTTCACACAACACAGTCACTCTTTGGAACTCGTTGCCAGGGGTTGTTGTGGGGGCCAAAACTATAACTGGTTAAAAAAGAATTAGATAAGTTTATGGAGGTTAGATCCATCAATGGCTATTAGTCCAGATGGTCAGGGATCCAACCCCATGCATTGCGTGTCCCTAGCCTTTGACTGCCAGAAGCTGGGAGTGGACAACAGTATGGATCACTCAATAATTACCCTGTTCTGTTCCTTCCCTCTGAAGCATCTGGCATTGGCCATTTTTGGAAGACAGGATACTGTGCTAGATGGACCATTAGTATGACTAAAATATCTCTAGACACACTTTAATTATTACATTTAGTCCCCATATTTGGCACAGTAACTCTTTGAAGAATAATTTAATTTTCTATGCTATCTTTACATATAAATATTTACTGGCTTTTTCAGAGGAAAAATGTAAATGTTCCATATTTTTTAAAAATTGTCCCCCAGTGTCTCTTTTCCCCCCACCACACTACAACACAGCCATAAACACCATACTTCATTCCTATCTGCACTAATGCCACATCTGGCGTATGCTCCTTTTTGAAAGTTACACATTAAAAAGAAAAACAAATGATCCTTTTACTCTTCATTTGTTCTTTTTATGCCAGGAGTAGCTGATGGTTACCTCAGGATCTGTGCTCTAATATTGCCACACTGTCCAATCTCCCAAACTGAAGGCTTTCTCTTTTAATCAAGTAAAATAAATTTACTGTGCAATAACTACAATCTCATTTATTTAATCTTGCATATCAGAATTGGAAAGAATCACTGTGGGAGGAAACCTATTAAATTCCTCCTTAATAGCAGCGAACGCTGCAACAGTATTGTTTGTCAGAATCGAAAAATCCAAATATAGATGGGCCTAAGTAATAATACTTCAGGAGAAAACACTTGCAATAAGCCCATACTCTCTACTGGTGCTACAGCACTGACAGCATGCATTGCTTTGCTGCTGATGACATCAATAAAGTCTTGTGTGTTCCAAAGCAATACTTGAACAGCTGGAGAAAGGAAGACACGGAGTTCATTGAAATTTTGCACAGAAAATGGGTACTCCATTTCCAATGGAAACCCAATTAAAATGGTCTAGGTAATCTAAATATTTGTTTAAAAAAAAAAAAAAAAAAAAAGGTATGTACTACCCAGGGGCACTGCAGGTAAACCCTTGTCAAGCATTGGCACAGGGGCAATTCAACTAGAATGGTGTTTAAGAAGTAGGTAATATCTGCTGAGAGAGGTCAGAGCCATCATTTTTATATGCTGTGAACCACTTAAGCCCCATGTTAGGAGCTTTAGGATGTTCTAGAGGGCCTGTGACTATATCCAGGCATTTTACAGAGTAACAGAATCTTAATGGTGTGTGTGTGTGTGTGTGTTTGTCTGTCTGTCTGTCTCTCTCTCTCTTTTAAATCATGCCATTAAATTTGGCAGCGATCTTGATGGCCTGAATCTTATGTCTCTTTTTTTAAAATCTTGGTGTAATTTTATTGATTTAAAAGGAGTTGCTCCAGATTTACACTGATGTAAAAGTAGATCGGAATCAACCCCTATGTGTCCAAGTCTCCAAGCTCCAACAAACGGGGTTCTTTTCTCCCCCCACCACAGCTGGATTGAGGAGATGTTTGTATTATTCAGATTAGATTTGGGATAAGGTTTGAAATTCAGGTTCATTGCTGAACCAGTGTTCAGGTTCAGAGTTGACACTGCAGAAATCTTTTGTTATATTAATGAGATTTCAGCTAAAACTGGCAAAAATTTTGTGAGATTAGCTGTGTTTATGAAATTTCCACTCCCTTGTTTCATTTAAACAGGGCCTGGAAAATAGGCTCCATCTAGTTTTGAATCTTACCCAACCAAAGGAGAAGGTTCAGATCTGAAATTTAAATTCAGAATTCTCCCCCCTGATATCGGGAGGGTGGAAATGGGGTCATATGAAGTTCTGATTCAGGCCCACCTCTACTTACAGCAAAGTATGTTATGTGATCTCATACATTCTGTCACATCCAAAACAGCTGTGGCTGTTATCCAATACCATAGTGTTGAAATCAAGATTGATTGCATTTCCTTCAGTCCAGTTATCTGCTGTCGGTCTTGAATATGGCAAGCAATCAGTTCAGATTTTTGGCTTAGAATTAGTTGCCTTGAAATTGAATAACACAAATAAATATATATTGTACAAACTGGCCTGGCCTTTGGTGACAATAGACTTACATTATCTACAAAACTCTATTTCTATTTATAAATGATTCTACAGGGTCACAACGGAGGATCTACTGCAGGTCAGCAGTATTTGAAATGGATTCTGTGGGCCAAATTCTGGCAACACACGCAAATACCTGCACAAGGTGTTGTGACTGCTGCTTTCCTCAGGAGTAAAGTGCTTTCTACTACTCGTTTTTTTCTTGTGTTTGCCTCTGATGCCAACAGACGTGCTTTCCAGTTTTTGAGTTAGCTGCAGCCCTTTTCCCTAAAGCCTTGGCTCTTGTATTCATGTTGTATGTACTGTGGCACTAACATACCAAGCTTCTGCACTTTTATGCATTATGGTTAGGTACTATTTATGTGCACCATGTTGCATAGCACTGCTTATGCACTATGCATTGGCCCTCCTTATGCACCTGCATAGTCCTGGGCAGGAACGCAGCTCTTTGACGTGCAGTACTGGGTAGTGCTTGCCCCTCAGCAATCAGCATTCCAGAATGTTTTATTTTCAGTGCAAATGCAAGGGGGGAAATGGAGCAACTGGGAACAAGCTGTTATGTTGAAATTTATGTGCAAATCGCACTGAACAAAAACTCTGAATGTAGACAACTTTGAAGTTTAGCGAAGTTTGGCTCTGATTTTTGTGGTATATGTTCATCTCTGGACATAG
Source organism: Emydura macquarii macquarii (assembly GCF_026122565.2). NCBI lineage: Eukaryota > Metazoa > Chordata > Testudines > Chelidae > Emydura > Emydura macquarii. Next base: position 7,170,042 of record NW_027132342.1, on the reverse strand, counting down.
CTGGGGGTGAGCAAAGCTTTTCCTCAGTGCAGGGATAGAACCCCCCATACCTGTTGACTCCCCTGTAGTTTTTTCCTGAGTATAGGAAATGGTGGTTAAACGTAATTTATAGAAACAGTTTCTGCCAATGTTGTTTCTACAAAGCTTTTAACAAATGTATGTCTTCTCTGCATCAGCCAGCATCACCGTGTTTACGGAAACATTTTTCAAAAACACTGGTTAAAGTTGTTTCCTGTTCCAGAGGTCAGACTGTGCCATTCAGACAATGACTGTTTCAGTCCCCTAACCTTAACTGAGACAGCTCTGTTCTCTCAAAGGTCCATTGTCCATGAATACAAGAGAAACCACAGAAGCAAACAGAAGATCTGAGAAACTACCCAATGGTGGGTGTGGGAATGCAAAGAAAGATGAAGTGTATCTCAGTCCCCACTTAGGCTGTTCATTTAACTTAAAAAGGCAATAATAGGCTGAGCGAGCTCATGAAGCAGGTCGCAAGCCTACTGGAAAAATGTGGCCTTTGACATTATTATTTATTAATTATTTGTGTTACATTAGTGCTTAGCGGCCCCTTCTCAGCCTGGAAGGCATCTGTGTGTTGGCAGCCTACACTGTGTCACGTTCAGAGAGAGCTCTAGGGTGACAGGGACCCTAATGTACTTTCAGTACCATTTCCCTCTTGCTTCTAACAGTGTCCACTGTACGATGTTGTAAAGAGTGCGTAGGCTGATTTAATTGGTAGTGGAGCTTATCTGATACAACAGACTAAACCGTTCATCTGTTTGCTGGAATGTTGTTAATAAGAAGGGAGTAAAAGAGCCTAGGAGAAAGTAAAAATAGTTCTTTTTCAGGGGTTTCATGATCTAACATTTGGACAGTATCCTATTACGATGTTTGAACTATGGATTTTTCTGACTCTTTATCCATCTCTGTTTATTATTTTTTAAATGCTTTCCCTCGGTATTTTTAGTGGCTCATCTTCTTCTGTTTCTGTCATCATGACATATGGTTTGGGTTTTCTAATGATTTACTTTGCTTCTATGGTGTCATTTATTGTCTTGGATTTAACATCATAATTTGCATTGCATCCAAAGACCTGAAAGTGCTTTACAAACATTGCTTAAGTAAACCTCACTATATCCCTGTGAAGCAATGTCAGTTGTGGTCTTAGAAGTCACCACAGACCTCCTACCTCCATTCCCCAATCCTGGGGATTGATTCTCTCTCTTTCTCTCACGTTTATGGATTCCCAGTCCTCCTAATTCAATCGCTACAACATTCTCCATCCATGAGAGTCTGAGTAAGATATTGTCAAGTCATTTACAGGCTAAAATTTAAGCTTTGGTTAAAAAGAATCTTTAAAGCTAATGAACCTGATGCTCATTAGACTATGGCCATTTTACACGGCTCTAGTACAAGTTACTTTTACACACTCCTTAAGTCATTTTATACTGCTAGAGCAGTGTAAAGGAGTCTTAGGATATATCTACACTGCAGCTGGGAGGGTGCTTCCCAGAGCAGGTAGACAGCCGTGTTCACTCTCCTTGAGCTAGCAAGCTAAAAATAGCTGTGTGGCCACAATGGCTCAGAGTAGCCACCTGAGTCCAATCCCACCCACCCTCCTGGGTACGTATTTGGGCAGCTAGCCTGAGTTAGGCTACGTTTACACTGACGGCAGCAAAATCGCCGCCGCCAGATCGATCTTTCAGGATCGATTGAGCGGGTCAGTGAGACCCGCTCAATCGATCAGGAAGTCGACTAAGTCCATCCCCTCAAGTAGCGTAGCGCTGAGTCAACGGGAATGCTATTCCGGTCGGCTCAGCACAGTGTGAACAGCACTCAGAAGGGAAGCTGAGCAGTCGACATCAGTTATACAAACTACTCTGTGTAGTTTGCGTAACTCCCGTCGACTGCCGCTGAATCGCATGGTCAGTGTGAACCAGCCCTGAGTGTCTATGCTGCCATGGCCACACTGATATTTTTAGCAGGCTGCCTCAAGCAGAGCTAATGTGTTTCTGTCTATCTGTGCCGGGAACCATGCTCCCAACAGCTATGTAGGCATACTCCTAGTGAAAAAGAGAATCAGGTCCAGTTGTAAGTTCTTTGAGGCAGGAACTGTCATTTTGTTCTGTGTTTGTACAGCGCCTAGCACAATGAGGCCCTGGTCTATGATTGAGGCTCCTAGGCACTACTGCAATATAAATAATAATCATAAATAGAAAGGTTCAGTTAAAACAGGCTTTTTGGTTGGCAGGTCAGTTAGGTTAAACACTTCCATAGAATCATAGAAGCGTAAGACTGGGAAGGGACCTTGAGAGGTCACCTAGTCCAGTCCCCTGCACTGATGGCAGGACTAAGTATTATCTATTACTATGTGGTGCTGGCAGCTCATATACAACAATATTGTGTTTGTGCCAGAGAAACGCAAACGCTAAAAGGACTATTTTTGTTTCATTGTCATAGTGGAGTGAAATGAAACAAACAAAGTGGAGAAAAGTATATGGGATTTTAAAAATAATGAACTATGGTGTTAGTTACACAGTAAACAGATTAAAAAAGAGAGAGTATTTTATCTTTACAGCATCACTTTATTTTTACCCCATTTTGCTTTTATTTACTTTTTTGAGGCAAAAAGAAATCGATTTTACAAAAATAATTCACAACCAACACTTGAGCAAAAGATGCAGATCAGCTTAAATGTGTTAGCAGCTATTGACAGAAATATTGGTGAATTGCAGTCTTGCCTCTCAGGCTGCAATGAAAGAACCATATTCATGGCAATTTTGGCATTATAAAAAACCAGAGAAGTGCAAGCTGAGTCCAGATAAAAAACTACAACCAGGGGGACAAAGAATCATCAAAGAACCAACGAGAGGCATTCTGTAGTTCCTGCCTTCGGGCCCACCTAGAATGATATTTCTTCCAATTATTTCCTCCAGCTAATATCAATTTTCCCGTCAGTTCTGCATCAGAGAGCTCATTAAATGATCTCAGAGAGTTGGTTGGCATGCAGATTTCCTAAGTACAACCTACTTTGAGATGAAATACGGCCCTTTTATACTGCTATTAAGGAGATTCCATTTTTCCTAATGGCTTGTACACACAGACCCAGGCACAGTGAAATTTTGCTTTCCAAACCTAGGAGTGACTTTTGAATCTACCATTCCACTATATTTCTTAAATTTATGGCAGGAGAACAGAATGTGAGGCAGGTTGGCATACTGCTGCTGACACTTCCTGCATTTGCTATGATTCATTAGCCCAGCCTAACAGAGACATTCAGAGGTTCAGTAAAACCTTGTCAAGATTTTGTTTTGAAAGAAGCAGGGGGAGAGGGAACTAAAGGAGTCCTTTATATTCTAGCATAACTTTTTTCTGATTTTCTGTAGAGAGTAATGTTTCCATGACCCTTTATGGACTGTGAATGTACAGTCTTTATTTTCAGTGCTCTTTGGTCAGTTTACAGCTGTCCTGTACAATAAGTACAGATAAGTACATATTGCAGTGCCTCTACTAAAATTCTCCTTTGGGAACTAGGAACTTCTTTGCTGCCTTCATAGACGGCAGCCACTGATCCATTTAGTGTGCTGATGTGTGTTCAACCTCGAGTCATAGTATGGCAGATCCTCAGCTGGTATAAATGGTTCTAGCTAAATTGACATCTGCCCCAATTGCCTTTTCCATCTAACAAAGTTAAACTTACATTTAGTGACAAACTAAATGGCTGTTTAAATAAGATTATAAAAGTATGTGTGGGGCTACAGGCTCTGGAAGACAGTGTGCTAAAGCTTTTAATATCCCTCTCCATTACCTAGGGTAAGGGAGAAATCCCAACCACCAAATCTGGTATAGCTGAAGTAGTAGGTAACATGCTTACTACAAAACATTTTAGGTTTCATGTGATGACTTGTGAAGATGCCTGAGAATTGGAGTTGGCGTTTAACTAGTTCTGAATATATATACAGTATGATATAGTGAAGATGAATCTGTCAGTTAAATCAACCATAAAGCTGGGATATCTCTTCCACTCTTCAAATATTGAATATTATGGCAGAATACATTGTCCTTGGGAGGAACTTGGATTATAATTTCTTCAAGGTAGGGACACCGAGACAGACTTCGATCTCTGTCACATTAACTTCAGTAGAGCTATTTCAGATTTACACTGGTGTAAATGAGATCAGATTATGGCCTTTTGTCATTAATTTTTATTTAAAGCACCATATACAACTGCAGAGCTGTCGACACAATATTACGCAGTTTTAATTGATTTTTTATACAAATTTGGGGGAGGGGGGGTTGCCTGATTTTAAAGGATCATTTGGAGCAGTTTTATTATTATTTTTATTTTTAAAAATGACCAAATTTACAAACCAATGCATATGAGACAAGATAATCAGCTGGTGAACAGAGTAGCTCCACTGAAGTTAATGGAACTATGCCAATTTACCACAGCTGAGGATTTGTCCCATCGACTACGTGTATACATACTTCACACTCGCGGTACAAGCTAGCTGTAGCTGTGGTAGCACAGACAGCAGCAGTGGGAGGCATGGCTTTGCTGTGCTGTATGCTGTGAGTATGTACGCAGCACAACTAAGCCATGCCTCCACTGCCACTACCCACGCTACCGCAGCTTCTCTGCTATTTATAGTCACGCTAGCTTGATCATGATGTACATGAGCAGGGGAATCACACCTCTAGCTCCCATTGTAGATGTAGCCATAGTCTACCTTTGAAGTGACATCTGGAAAAAGTGACAGTATGTTTCTGAAAAGCTTCTCTCTTTTGAGTTCAGTAGAAATGGATTTACTATGCAATTCTTAAAACCTTGTCGTTTATTTAATCTTGGCATTTCAAAATTGGAAAGATTTGTATGGGAGGAAACCTTTTAAAATGCATCTTTATGGCTGAGAACAATGCTACGATAGCTGCTTTTTTGGAATCCAGAAATGCAAAGCCATAGATGGTCTGAATACTAATTCTGCAGCTGTTATCTCCTGAAGTAAGTCTGTTCCAGTGCTGAAACACTGACATTGCATTGTTGACCACACCAGCTGATGGTTGTGTTCCAAAGCAACACCTGAACAATAGAAAGGAAAACACAGAGTTCGCTGGAACTTTGGACAGGCAGCTGGTTCTCCATTTCCAGTGGGGAATCCCCATTAAAATGTTCTATGTAATCAAAAAGTATGTAGCAGTTATCCACTACCCAAGAGCACTCTAGGGGACAGCCGTGTCTCTGCCAGGCATTGGCCAGGCACAGCTCAGCCAGAAAGGTATTTAAGAAGCAGGTAACATCAGCTAAAAGGGATTGATATGATCAATTTTATGTCATACCTGTTAGATTTTAGGATTAAGCCTTTGGTTAGGGCTAGGCTTTGGTCACATATGTGGTCAATCTAAAAAACTGCTGGTTAACAAAGCTATATTATGTGCTGCAGAAGTATGTGTGTGTTGCCGATCTTCTGGTGTTATCTCTCAGTCTTGGAGAACTATGAAAGAAGGGCTGTGTTTTCTCTAAGCACGCTCAGTCAGTTTATTATTATTATTTTCATTAATGAACATTTAAATAGCACTATAATGTTCCAGGGTGCTTGACAGAGACTTTTAAGTCTTCATAATTAGCAGTTATCACCACATGGAACATATTTTTATAATTCACTAGTGGCCTTGTTATTAATATGAGACTCTCCAGTGAGAATGTGCGTTGTTGCACTGCAGTCTAATAAGCGTGACATAAAAAATTACACATGAAATTAACTGCCACCATGTGGTGGTCAGCATTTGGGGTGATGGTCACATTGAGGCTCCATTGGTATATATTTTTGCTTTTCTATCATAGCCATTACAGTGGGTGCATGAAAACAGAAAATGGTGAGGGGAGCAAAAACAAACAAACAAAAAAACCAAACCCCTCAACTTAAATAGCATATATAGGTTTGACTCAGCATTAAAATAGTTGCCAGCAACCCGGTCCACAATACCATTCCCTCAGTGAAGTGAACCCAAAAGTGATTGAAAAGTCAATTAATATCTGTACAGATGTCTTGGAAAGGATAAAAAACATTGGGAAATGAAATGTGTTTTTATGCTTTGCTGCCTTTAGTGTCAAAGCATAGCTGGCCAAATGTAGACTAGAACACACAGTCTTCCTGAACATCTCATTCAAGTGTTATGAAAAATGAAAAGTGGCCTCTTCACTTTTTTTTCTTCCCTACCTCTGCAATTTGCTATTCTGCAATAATGCCTAAAGCAGAAGCATGAGAACCTTAGTTACTTTTGGAGTTCTCAATTAATGATTAAACAATTAATGATGAATATGGATCATAAGATTGTGTCTCCACTTGTATATTAAATATGTATGCACAAAATATGCACAAATCTATCTATTCTGTCCAGGCATAGGTGTTGCCTGATGTGTTTGGAATTCCTAAAGTATGTATCCTGAAGAGAGCAGAAGTATCCTCAACCTGGGCGCTTGTCTCACCAGCAGTATTTTGCACTGTAGGGCAGCAGACCTTGGGTTTGGGATAATCCTCAGGTCTTCTGCACCCCCAGGACAGAGAGAGAAATGGCAAATCATTAGACTTGGGCAAATAGAATAAGCATTTCCCAAATAGCACAAATGTCTGACCAGTCTGGTGAGCTGAATGTTTCCACATATGAATTGGAAAATATTCAACTGCTAGATTTTCAGATATCTGCTAGCCAGAGCAGGGTAAGGATACAGAAGGAGGGTATGGGAGGGATTTCCATGGATTAGAAGATCATTTCAACCAGTTTTTGGCTAGTTAGTCATATGTCCGATGTACCTCAATTATATTGCAGTTGTTTCTCACTCAGCCCACACTCAGAATCATCATATGCCAATACAAATTAGAAAATGAACAAAATCTCAATTTGTTTTTTCTTTGCCTGTCCTTGTGATGTTGTTCCTTTCTCTCCCCTGAACATCATCATTTATATTTTACCTCTATTATTTTTGTGTTTTGTCCAAAAAAATGCATGTTCCCAGTATTATCCAAATAACAGCATCTCCAGATAGATGTATATGGGGCGTTTGCCTGTCCCTACAAAGCTTAGCTAACATTTTCAAATGTGAGGGTCAAAGGCACATAAAGCCGTATTGAGACACTTAAGTAAGTCGCTTGACTTTTGGAAGTGCTGAGTACCTACATCTCCCGTGGAGACCAGTGGGAGTTGTGGGAGACTAGCACCTTTAAAAAATCAGAACATGTTTAAGGTGCCTGACTTTAACTACTGAAGCTTGAAAAATTTTGCCCATATGCTTAATATCTGGGGCAACTGGTAGTGGAGGGAAAACTACTTCATGAGTATGCTCCCTACAGGACAACTGAAGGAATTATATTAATAACAGACTCTTTAAGAAGCCATGCGCTCTGCTCACTTGAGGCCTGATCCAAATTCTGTCTCAATTGACTCCAGTGGATTTTGAATCATGCCTGTCGTTAGAGCTAGTCATTCAGACCGCCTAATCACGAGGCTGTCCTATGCTTGGTGAGAGCAGTTGCCATAGTTGAAATCTGCCAGTCTGAACTGATGAGCAATTTGTCCCATAATTTTATCTTTAGTAATACATTGTAGTTTTGAAAAGAAAAAGACCAACAAATGTCATGCTTCAGAGAATATATTGATCTGCAATTGTGTCAGGAAGATATTTCCCCCATCCCCCCCCAACATCCCACACATAGCATTGTACAATTGGCTAGTTAATTATGGGCCCTTTTTTTTTTTTTTTAACCTGTACTTGCAGCAACAGTCACTGGCCATTCATGAGGTACAATATCACACCTAGTGGGCCAATGAAATGTATTACACATCTTGCAGTCCAGTGTTTGCCAATGCTTGGATACTTGGGATGGCTACCACAGGCCTCAACAGTAACCAAATTATAATTTACAAGGACATTTGGCATTCCCTCTAGGAATATCTGTCCTATCTGTGGTGATCAGTACATGTTGCGGTGCCAACCCAAGGAATGTTATGAGTGCCTTAGCACATAGAAGATATTCTCTGTATTATGGCATCTCCTCTGATGAAAAGAGAGGATTTGGGGGTGGGAGGGAGGACTCTTTAAAATATCTGCAAATATTTATACATAGAATATGTGATAAATTCTTGGGATGCATAAGAAATGTTGAGTCCTGATATAGTCAATTATTGAGATACAGTCAACCAAGAAACAACTTGAAAATGATGCAGATAGGCCGTCATTGGATTCAAATGTCATCTTTTATAACAGTTTCCATTTTTGATAAAAATTGATGGGCTTCTGGGAAGATACATGATTTTTTGAAGCAAGTTAATTCAGTCCATGTACATGCATATGTTAGGTGCAATGTGGTTCTGCTGTCTAGAAGTATAGAATACATATCCATAAATTTAGATGATTTATGGATCCCGATTGTTTTTGTGAACACAAATGACATAGAAAATATCCATTGGCAAGGAAATAACCTTGATAATTTAATTGCATTGGCTAGTGTATGTGTCAGTCTCTGCCTCATGGGATAGTTGCTGTATGTACCATTAGCAAATGTGTAATCTCTGCCATCACACAACTTACACTTTTTTCTCTTGTCTTTCACATGTTCCTGAAGGACGTTTAAAGAAATTTGAATGTTTCTTGTGTTGTTTAAAATGAACAACTCTCTCTGGCTAATAACAGCGTGTGTGGTTAGCACCCTGGAAAACAATCATCATTAAAGTAGGAGCAGTTTCTTTTGACAACAATATGTGTCTCAGAAAAGTTTTTCAAAGCCATTGTTTATATAGAAAAATTATACTCAATTTCCTCTTCCAGCCTGGGTGACTTTCACAGGACATGTAGTCAGTGAATGAGAACTTGAACAAGACCCAATTGTCAGCTCATGAGCAGTGGCAGTAGCAAAGTGCTGAAAGGATCTGGCTTTTGAAAAGGACAGATTATACTGCTAAATGGATTTGATCTGACATAGTTGTCATCGAGCAAAAATTCCCTTTGTGATATCAGGCTGGCCAAAAAAAGAAAAGTGGCTTGTTCTGCTACGTGCACAGAGCTGGGGCTGTTGAATGAAGAGTTTATGTAACCCAGTTGGATTTTTAGGTTAATATTATAAACTTCCTTCCTCAGATGTTTACACCTGTGCGGTAAATAACATAGTGACAGTGCAGATCACTCTTTCATGCTTGAGGAAGGAATAGAATCGATGAACTTGACTCAATATAAAAGTGTAAGAGTTGAAGACCTGAAGCAGCTAGATCCACTTCTTGCAGCCATAGAAAATCAGGGCTTGTCTAAACAGACCCTTAATGTGCAACAAGCTAGGGTGTGACTCTACCTCACCGTGTCCATGTGAACCTTTCTGCTGTGCATAAACTGTTCCCCAGTGTGCTTTAATTTATTTCAGTTTCAAGGAGGGGTAAATCAAAGCACTGGGGTACTTTAAGTATGCCGCACCAGGCTCTCCACAGGTACGTTAGTGTGCAGCAGGCTAGTGTGAGGTGGATTTCCACCTCACCTTGTCATGCACGAACTGTTTAGCTAAATCTTCAGTCACTTGAGATATGGCACCCTATCTCACTGCTCTTAGGAATGAAATTGCTAGCCTTTGAAAACTTCCAACGGGTTCAAAATACAGTTTGCTCAACAATTCAGGTGGCCACATACACCTTCAGTCTGTGACTCCCCACCTCTGCATGTGCTCTTCATTGAATACAGCATTAACGTTCAAGGTTTTGGTCCTTGTCTTCAACATCCTCTACCATAATGACTGGGGATATTGGGTGGGCATGTGTTTATATAGAGAGAAAGAGGTAGTGTGTTACTTTTCAAGTAAGGTACTCGTGCTGGGGTGATGACCCTAGACAGATAAAGAGATACTAATGGATGATAAAGAAAATATGTTACACTGAACAATCCTGTACTGACAGGGAAGTAGACTAGATGGCCAAATAGGTTTTTACCCCTCATTTTTAATGATCCTTGCAAAAGGCTCCACCAGAGGAAGGCCAGAAATATCCTAAGGTGCTTGTCAAAATGCCTTAAGAAAAAAATTCCTTCCTGAACTTAAAGTTAGGGAATGATGCTCATATCCCTTTACAGATGGAAAGGGGAACAGGTCTGGAGAAGGGTCATGTAAAGCTGACATCATCACCGGGAGTATAACCTTTTCTAAATTCCACTTATATAGACCTCCTGTGATAAGCTTACCACTCTTTCTCCCTTTCCACTTATAGCATTAATGAGGGTTACAAAATCTCCTGTGCTGAGTCCATCTTTGGAAAATGAACTTTCTGTCTTTAAAAATGAAGACGAGTTACTCATTCATATTATTGCAGGCAGTGAGGGGCAAATGCTGTCCCTTTGTGACTACAATGACTTTCAAGGGAAACTGGAAAAATGAAGAGTGAGAGCTTACAAAGGAGGAAAGGGCACGGAGGGGGACAGGGTCAGACAAAAATTGGCAACGCTAAATACTTCAAATTTCTTTAGTCAGGGAATTTTGAACATATCCATTTTGTGGGAAAACACATCTGTATAACAAATCCATGATGTTAGCATTTTGAAATAGTTTTCTTCTTAGGTTACAACTACAGTAGAACCTCACTAAATTACACTTCACTAATCCACACAGCTCATCATTTTCACATATTAGACTTGATTCCGTTCTCGCTTGTTGTTTTTACATCTGTTTAACACTATTGACGTCAGTGGAGTTGTGTCTCATTTAAACCAATATAAACGAGATCAGAACACCCAGCAATTTCTCCCTGTTTCTCAGCAATCGTTTAACAGAAGCCTCTGATGCAGTCTCATGTTACTTCCTTACTTTCACAATATGTACTGTGGAACATGGTCTAGTATGCGACCAAGTGTCATTATCAATTATTAAAACTACAATTGTTGAACAAACAATGCATTCTGTGATGCGTTATCCTTGATTTTTTTAACCCTGTTTGTTCACTTACTACTTAATTACAAAATTCAATAACAACTTGACATGGGTTGCTCAGTCATTAGTGTGGATTAGCAAGGTTCTGCATGGTATGACAACGTTAAGTCTGTAAAACTGAGCTTCCATTTTTAACTTCTAATCCCAAAGCCTGTCACCTCAGAAAGGAAGGTTTGTAAATACACATGCACACACACACACACTCCATATAGAGTCTGCTTTAAGAATAGGCAAATGATCTGAATTTCATGCAGATTCAGTGACTGAAGAGTGAGCTCAGCCTTATCTTTGGGCAAGGGACTGGAAGGAAAAGCAAACTGCTCTCCAGCTCAACAGCAGGCATGAAGGGGAAGCTACAGTCTCTCCTTTCCTTCAGTTTAGGGCTAGGTTTCTGTCGGGGAAAAGGTAAGGGGGAACAGTGAGGTGGTTCCCCTTCCTCTTCCTGGCTTAGGCAGCTCCTCCACAGCTCTCCTTACTCCCTGTCTACTTCTACTAGAGAGACGTTACCCCTAATCCTCCACTCACTGTCCCCTTAAGTGTCCACTTGGTACCACTGTCCCTTAGACTCCCCTTTTCTCACTATTCCTGCCCTTCCCCACTGCCCCCAGAAGTCTCCCTCTCTCACTGCATCCCCCAGAAGTCCCTTTCCCCATCCTTTTCCTCCTCCCAAAGCATCCTCTACCAGCTGCTCCTCCTCCTCTCCACTGTTCCCAACAGCATCCGCCTCCTTGTATTGCCACTCGCCCTCAGGTACCCCTTTCACCATTACTGAGCAGGCAGGAGGCTGGTCCATTCTGTGTTGGCCAGCAGGGGCTTTAGGCCTTCCAGCTCCTTTTCCTGATGTGCCTGGACATCCAGCTTGGAGGGTGGAGGAGGAGGAGCTGGAAGCCAGAGGACCAGCCTCATGGGGGCAGGCAGGCAGTGTAGCAGTCTCCTCCTTTCTAGGGAGCAGGGTCAGAAGGAGAGGCACACAGCCCAAGAGAAGCTCAGCAGGCAACTACAAAGCAATGAAGAAGAGGAGATTGTGTAGCGGTAGGGGAAGGAGGCATTGGGTTGATTATTTGGAAGAGGTGATGCGAATCAAAAAGTGAATAAGAACTGATGGCTTGGAAAAGGAGGAGCAAGAGCAATGAATTAATTGTGGGGGCGGGGATGCTGAGACCTGAATACATTGAGAGGAAGAGGACAAAAAATTGAAGTGATGAAGTTAAGGTGAGGATCTTGGACCTAGATTGATGAACAGAAGCCGGGCTCCTAAGAATGTATTAGGAGAGGGTGGCAATGAATTGTGGGAAACTACAGATAGCTGAATTTGGAAATTGAAGGATTTGAGAACTGAAGAATCATGCAGAGGATCAAGAAGTGAACAGAATGAAGGGAAAGGACATCAATAATTGAACTGATGGATATGGGGAGAGGAGAGGAGAGAACTGAAGATTGAATAGTTTGGAGATGGAGGCTGAGAAGTGAATAAATTGGGGGAAGGCTGAAGAAAAGTGAACCAGCAAAGGAAATATAAAATTGGTGAACGGATTGCAGGAGAAGGAGCACAAATTATTAATAGAATGAGAAGCACTTATGATGAATTTATGGGAGTTAGTGAAAGACAGCTGTAGGTGGGCAGACTGGGTTGGATCTAAAAATGCATTTTCTTGTTCAGCGGGAAAAGGGATGGAAAGAAAGAATGGATTGTGCTATGCAAAAATGGAGGAGAAAAGGAGAGAGAGAGGAATTGTGTAGAGAAAGGGGAAATCGTGGATAGGGAGGAGAGAGTGTAGATTTGGGGAAAGGTCAGAAAGATGGGGAAGGAGGAAGAAACTTGGAATCATGGAGAAAAGAAAGTGAGGGAGACAGAAATGAGAGAAAGACTTTAAAAATGTAGAAAGTGAAGAGTGGGAGTGGAGATGTAACCATGTAGCATGGGTTACAGAGAGATGAGACTCTCTCTATATATGTCCGTGTATGGGTCTGGGAAATGTGCAAGTGCAGTTGGTGCCCTTTGCTTTTAGTGTGTGGCACCTACTGGTAATTTAATACAATATCGTTTGCAGGGTTATTGGGGTAAAGAATACTACATAAATACACAATAAACTTGCTTTTTTAATATATAAAATGAATGCATAGAAATGCTTTAAAATCTACTTTCATTGCAAATTTTGCGGGAAGACCCCTCTAAACCCATTCGCTTTGTCCTTACCCCCATTCCCATTTCGTTTTCATGCTTCCCTGTAGTTCCTCAAAGCCTCCCAGCTACAGGCCTGGTCAGGGCCTTGAAATGTCTGAAATTAATTAAATCCTAACAGCATTGGACTGTGCTGCAAACTTTGCTGAGTTCAGCATAGCAATTTACAACATACATTTCAATACATGCTTATCAATAGATCATTGTATTATATAACCTGCTGGCATAGGTTCCCCCAAATGCAAATACATTTTGAAAAGCTAAATCTTGGCTGCTGACAAAGTGTCAAACAATGCTCAGTTGTGAACGCCAGCTTGGCATAAAGATTGAGCATGTTTTATAAAGATAGCATACTCGGTATTGCACTAATTTCTAACTTTCTTTGTGAATTAGCATACGCGTATCCGTGGAGATAGGATCAGTGGCTTTACTATAACCTTGTGATGATTGCTACGGTTCCAATATGTTGGCTCCTTTACAGACAAATGTAAAGACAATCAAGGTTATAATCTAGGGCTCTGATCCGGCAAAGATTACTCTCGGACATAACATTACACACTGGAAGTAATTCCATTGATTTCAGTGAGACTACTCAGGGTGCATAAAATTTGAATGCATGAGCAAGCTTTTGCAGGATTGGAGACGACTGACTGTGTCAGGCAGACCTTTGTGCTTCTGCAGAGTTCCGCTGACTTTAGTGGAACTCCCAGCAAGGAGGATCCAATAAGATTGGTACCTGGATAATGAAATTGTGTCTATTTGTTATTGGAGCAGAAAGAAAAAAATATTTTCCCTAGTGTGCTGAAGTTGTAGGAAGAGTAGCGATATCAGCTGAGATTCCCAGAGAATTTTATCAAAGGAAACAGAAGTATTTCAGAAGCGATTGTGAAACTAGACATCTTTTAGTACTCCAGTTATAAGGGTGCTTCCGGTACTGAGTTTCAAATCAGGCAAAACAAGAAATATTAAGCAAAGAAAGATGTATATTCTCTCTTTTTTTAAAAAAACAAGTTTTTTATTAAATATTATTTACAGTAGCACCCACTACATGTTGGGCACTTTCCAACCACATGATAGTGGGTACCGCTGTGAGGAGCTCACAGTATAACAACAGACAAATAGAGGTGTGGGGGGAAGGGGATAGAAACAACTATAGACAAAGTACATACAGTTTATATAGTCAAGTCGATTCGATTTACTGTAAGCAGCTTGGCAAAAATGGGTCTTTAAAATGATCCTAAATGTGGAAAGGGTAGAGGCTTTGTGGATGAGCTCAGAGAGGCCACACTGTGCATACGGGGCCATGCATACACAAACATCATGTTTTACTACATTGTAATTCAGAACTAAGGAGGGAAAAAGGGAAGAGGGCTGTAGGTGGTATATGAAAATGGGAGACAAAGGTCTATTTTTCAGTTTCTTGAAATAATTTAGTACAGGTTTCTATTTGTTTCCAAACTAGTCAAGTATTGCTTACAAAATAATCTGTTCCAAAGGTAAATATTTGATAAGGGAAATCCAGATCTCTGTAGCAGGAATGTCAACTTTAGTCTGGTGGTTTAATTTTTTTGTTTTCTTCACAAAACTAAGGTACTAGTTTTGGGGATGGTTGACACAGCTTCCGCCCAGATTGATACCCAATGTGCACATTTTCAGATTACTAGGAAATAAAATTGAAATTGAGACCCATGAGGAAACGCCTGTATAGACTGGGAAATGAAGGCAATGCCTTGACATATACAATGTCTTGCAAATATTAAGCATGTTTTTAATGTACTGAGTTGCAGAGATGAAGTGAAATAAAACATCTGTGTACAATAAAGGATTATGTCTGCTTTAAATTATTGGCAACTGTAAATTTGTGTATAGCCTCCAGGGTTTATTCCTATTTCTTTTCCAATAATGCAAGAAGTTTATTCTATTAAGTTCTAGGAAGGTGGAGTGTTTTAATGTTTGATAGTATCTAGATATAAAACCTTTCTAAGGCAAGCCATAGCCTGACTTGGAAGTTGCCATACTTCTACAAAAAAACTTCAAAAACAGACTTCAAAGAGAAACCGCTGAGCTAGAAATCATCTGCAAACTTGACACAATCAAACTGGGTCTGAATCAGGACTTGGGATGGTTATCTCATTACAAGAAGTAATTGTCACTGTTCACACATTCTCACCTCCTAATCAACGGTTGTGATTATGCCTCAACTACTCTAACTGAATGGACTTTGCTTTTATCTACCTTCTCCATTGTTGTTACTTACCCGTGGATATGTATATATATGCCTCCTAAATTATTTCTATTCCTTACATCTGACGAAGTGGGTTACAGCCCATGAAAGCTTATGCCTCCAGAAATTAAATTTGTTAGTCTTTAAAGTGCTACAGGACTCTTGTTGTTTTTGCCATAGCCTATAGTGATTCTAAAAAAAAGTATTGGAAGGGACTGATTTTTGCCAAATAGCTTTTCTGTATGTGTGCTTCTTGGCAAAAAAAGTAGTAAAGTATTTAATTTCTTTTGCATAACAGAAAATTTATGTAGAATGTTCTTAATCCTGTTGACTTCATCATAAACTCAAGCCTGTGTTCAGTGCAGATCGAGCACTATGGTCTCAATTCAGGGAAGCACTTAATCACATTCTTCACTTAAAGCATGTACTTCAATCCCATTCACTTTAATGAGATTTAAGCATGTGCTTGAGTGCTTCCCTGAATCAGGGCCTATATGAAAATCATCTATCATTGTTTAGGAGATCTTAATAATGAGAGATTCTCTTCTACTGGGAAATCTGGGTTACCTCACTGTTGGTATGAACTATTTTATATTGATGTTTTGTTTTCATGCTCCCTTTCATGATGAGTTATATACCTAATACTTGGAGGGATGTATTTACTCTGTTGTACAACATAATAACTTAGCTGTGTTCTGTTCAGTTTGTGTATAGAGTGGTTATATGTCCTCTCTTGTCCATCCTGTTACATGTTCTACATAGAAGGTCTAGAAGCAGAGTTTCAGATGAGCAAGATTTAGTCATTCCAGTCCAGCTATTTTGGAAAAAAATCTAAAAATAAACAATAAATAAATCACTAGAGACACGCTGGCTTTTCCACCCACTCACTAGTTGAAGACTTGGCCAATGGGAAGCTGATGCATGTGAGAGCTGAGGACAAAATATTTTCCATTGAAGGGATCTAGCTATGGAATAAACTTCCAGAAGAGATTAGATGAACCCAGAGTCAAGCCCTCTTTAGGAAATGCTGCAAAATCTTCCTCTTTGAGAAACCTTCTCCACCATAACCAGAATGACATTCACAACCTAAACAAAAAACTGACAGCTCACAAAAACACAAAAAGAAAAGAAAACTATGCTCCATGCAGACCTTTCTATTATCCAGAATGGGATTGGCACCTGAGACACCATGAAGTTCACTTGGGCCTATGCCCTTGTTTTATGTGGAAGCCTTTCATATATGACGGTGGTGTGCAACAATACAAATCCAAGATAGATAGCTAGGGACTCAGTATTTTGTATTGAATAGCATCATAAGGCCTGCTTCTGCAAGTATCACTCATGTTATGCAGCACCTCACCCTGTGAATAGTCTAACTGAAATCAATGGGACTACTTAGGTACCAAGGTACTACTCACCTGTAAGACTGGCTAAACCTAGCATATACTGGTCCTTGCCTTCACTCTTCCTTTTCTATGTGGTCCAGTAGTTACTTATTATATCCACTTGTACTTTTCAGGTTATGTTTCCCACCTACCATTTGCCAACAAAGTATTTATTCTCCAGCTGGCAGGATGGAGCCATAGTCTGTTTTGTTGCTTCTGTCAGTGATGTGATTGTATGTTTTATATGTAATGAAATCAGACAAAGATCAAGTTATATTTAAAACAAAGAAAAAACACAACAACCTTGAGTGGATGTTATATACACCAAATCCATGAGATGAACTGAACACACGCACTGGATCATAAGATCATAAAAGGTAGTGATGGAAAAGTCAGACTAGAAGATTATGTAGTGTCATCCAAAATTGGTGATAAAAGGCACAAATCTTTGATATACTAGTTGTTATCCTTAAAGTCACCATTAATGGACTACGGACAGTCTAAAAAGGATCGGAAAAAACAAGGTCAGAAATAAGAAATACTCAAAAACAAGATCTTATCATGAGTCATATCAGAAAACTAGGCTAAATATATTTGAAGGTATCAAAACTGGCAGTCTATCTTCATCAAATGAATATCAGAGAGGAGTTGAATTGACCTGACAGCTGTGAGAGCTAAATTAAAAGTTGAAGAATGGAAAGCACTTTGGCTTTGGAGTGGATGTACTGGTTTGGATTTTAAAAAGAGACCTTTCCCAGAATTTGGAACTGAAACTGAATTTGGGTGGTTTTTTGAGCAGTGTTTTGGTGTGTTGTTTGGGTTTGTTTTGCTGCTGTTAATATACCAGCCAGTGTTTTTGTTGTTATGTTATGCTGCTGGGTGATATTCCTGTTTGCATTGTGAATTAAACTGTTGACAGAGCATGGAGAGCTCATGTACAGGCAAGATGTTTGGTATCTTTTAGTTTTGTTTTTGAGTAGGAGATTAGTTTTTGTCTTGTGCATAGTAAACTGAAATAAAAAGACTTGGATTAAACCTATTTGCATTATTTTTCACTTTTGGGTGCTTGCAATTCCAGGTTATAGCCAAGACAGGAAATGCCAAGGTATTGTGAGAAAGGCTGTTTGAGAGACTCCCTGCCCACATTTTCAAACCCATGATGGTGAGACTTGGCTAAAATTTGAGGTGGAAGAGCTGTAGCCCTCCTTAATTTCACACATTACTCACTGGGGACCAGATTCTGAAATCTACATTCAGTTCTTACACAGGGAACCATATGCCTTCCAACCCCCAAATCAAAGTCAGTGGGAGCTGCAGGTGCTCAGCTCTTCTAAAAATCTTGCGCCTTGTTTAGGTAATGAGAAAATGTTGACTGAAGTAACTTGCCTAAGGTTATGCAGCAAATCTGTGGCAGAGCTGAAAATAAAACCTTGGACCAGCTTCTTGTCCAGTATGTTAACCACAGGACCATCCTACCTTCCTTTAAAAATAATGTTAATTGTAAAAAATGAGAGCATATTGCAGGAAATCATGTGTGAAGGAAATGGTAGGATCACAAAAAGGTTTATGCGTGTGCTTAACTTTAGGTATGCCAATTGTCCCATCACACTCTGCTTAAAGCTAAACACATCCGTAAGTTTTAGCAGAATCAAACCTACATTTATAAGTCACCTAGAAATGAGTTTAGGGTAAAATAAGGGGTCTACAGGGGAGACGGGTTCTAGAAACCATTTGAAGCCATTTAAAAATGCATGTAAAAATTGAAATAAAATATGGGATATTATGAGGGCCAAAAGTATAACTGGGTTCAGAAAAGAATTAGATACGTTCAGGATAGGTCCATCAATGGCTTTTGGCCCAGATGATCAGGTACACAGTTCCATGTTCCGAGTGTCCCCAAACCTTCATCTGCCAGGAGCTGGTACTGGACAACAGGGAATGGATCACTTGAAATTGCCCTGTTCGGTTCATTCCCTCTGAAGCATCTGACTCTGGCCACTGTCAGAGACAGGATACTAGGCTAGATGAATCATGGGTCTGACCCAGCATGGCTGTTCTTCCATTCTTTTGTCCTGGGGGAGGGGAGAATGCTAGGATTTATGGGAAGAAAAAAGTACATCCTTTCTTTGTTAGGAAGGCAAAACTAGGTGTTTTGGATGAGAGGGTGTCTCAGGCAGGACTTCATTTTTCACTTGACACAAAATTATGACAATAAATGTACTATACGTACGTGACAATTCCTGATGGAGGAGTATACAAGCAGTGAGCCATTTTTTGTGAATATTGAAGCATTAGATTACTGCAACAGCTGCTTACTGCAAAGACTGTGTGCTCTAGCTTCATAAACAGGATTCCTATTATCCCCAAAAGGCAAAAGACGCTTCAAGAAACCAGTGTGAAAGTGAATTATACGTTCGATATATGCCATCCAGGACATGCTTGAAAAGTGGCCATCAGATGTTTGTCTTTCTTTCTTTTTCTCTCTCTCTCTTTCTCTTGCCTTACGAGAGTTTGAAATTTCTATGCCGCCACCTTTTAACTTTTCAGTTCTATCACTTTGAGGCAGGGGCTGAGCCCTCTTATAACAAATACTATAGCCTTCTCTAGCAATGGTCCCAAACAGAACCATACATCTTACTGTGATGAAGTGTTTGGGGCCATCACGTAGAATATGGTAATACTTTTTAAAAGCGGGGAAGCTTCTGTGAATAAATTGTTCTCATGTGGGTGTAACTCAAAGCTATGCTGAACAACTGGTAAAGTTAAGGGGCAGAATGAGAGGAATTTCTAACCTGCTATGAGACAGTATTGTCTTAATTAATTTTGCTTTTCCTGCAGCCCAAGATTCCAGTTAGCAAAACCGCTTATAGGCAGAATGAATATTGGCCTACTGTTAAGCATTTTCATTCAAAAAGGCCTTTTCAGATGCTTATATTTAAATTGTAGGTGAAATAGTCAGATCATCTCCTAGGAGGTGACAGTGAAAATCTGGCTAATCTGGGAGGAGATCAAGCAATGTGTGTTGTTAAAATGACTGTCATTGTGCAGATGTTATTCGAGAATGATAATCTTTCAATGGAGTTTGTATACAAACCTGTACAATTCTATAGCAGAGAGAGATAATTCTCTATTAATTTCTGAACTTTTAGTAATTTCTATCAAACATTGTTTAATTTTAGTAAAATCCTATGGAATTCATCCCAATTCAGTTTTATAGGGTTTTTTTTTTTTCCCATAAAGGTACATAGTAAAAGCAGTCCATGATTGTGCCTTTAAAGTAACTATTTGAGGGAGTGGTGTTGTGTTGAAATGGTGATGTGACTGAACACATGCCAGTATGGATTTCAGTGAAGAGCGTGAGAGGATGCTGCTTGATTTCATTGGGCTTTGATTGTCCAAAATCCTTCTTTTGTCTTTTAATGTAGCAGTATCGTAATTACAGAACTCCGATTATTCATACCTCCCTACTTACCATTAGGTAAAGCATTCAGTTAATTTGTCAAACTGTCATTACTTTGCCAATTGTTGGCTTATCCACTTTGTTAATTAATCTGTTTCCCATTTGTTAGTTTTTCAATATGTGAATTTTAAATGGACTAATTTTTAATTTGGTCACTAACTCTTAATTGACTACCATTTACAAGGCAATTAAACTGTCTCCATTAATATTTATGTATGACTTCCAAAAGAAAGTGAGGAGTTTTAATTTTACATCAGGAACTGGAGCTAATGGATGGCTTGAACACGGGGAGAGAGTGGTAATTCTGTCTGGCAGGCATGAAGTTGAGAGGAACCGCTGGTTATTTGGATTAGTTGAAATTTGAGATTTAGCTCAAACACCTGTTTTTATTTGAATTAAAGAGGGGCAAAGAGCTGGTCCCGAACTATTTAGGGCTTTCTAGATTGAAACCAACACCTTAAAACTCCACCAGAAAACTAAAATAACTAAGATTAAGGGTCTAGGCATCATCACTGCACTTCTATTTCATCCCTCTGGAAATAGTGTGGCAGTTCTGTACATGTACAATGCATTGATTCAGGTTTGGTGAGCACTTCTGACCGATACAGCTGGCTGTTGAGAGGCTCTTTCGGTCAGATCCAATGCCCATTGAAGTAGGTGGGCCTTGAATCAGGCCCTAAGTCCCCTTTGCACCATTTCAGAGACGCAAAGGGCTATAAGCAAGCAGCTGAGAAGGAGCCACATTGTAGCCAGTTACTCCCCCACATGCAATGTAGATGAATGTCAGGGTGGGAGAGGAGGCGTTGGAGTGCACTGTCTGATCCTTGACTAGAAGAGCGGTGCCCTAGAGGTAGCACCATTTCAGCCCCTGAGTGGGACAAGAATTAGGAGACACATGGAGTCACCTTTGCCTCTCCTCCATTGAGCATGAACTTAGCACAGTTCAGGATTGAGTCCTTCCACTTTGTCAATTTGTTGACCATCCGCTTTGTCAATTCAATTCAGCGGCTCTTTTTGTGAAAACCGGTAACTCAATGTTTATACAGTGTGCTAGTTGAAAATGTCTTGTAATTTAAGAGGAGTTTAGGAGTAAATGCAAATGAACTGTGGGAAACGCTTAGCTGGAAGATATAAAGTAATTTGAATGTTCTGGTTGTGGTGAATGGAGAGAAAACATTAAAGCTACACAGACATCCAGACTGTACAATCTGATGGAGAAGATCCTCTAAATTCACTCAAAAAAATCTACGTCTAGGCTAAATTGACTACCTTTGGTGGTGACAATGCGTGCTTAGAATTCACACACAGGTTTTACACAGAGGTGGGCCCAAGCGGCAAGGTTTGGATATGAATTTTCCGTGGGTGCTAAGATCCACACTCTTGGGTCAGACAGAGCTATAGTTTTCTAGTAATCAAGGCCAGAATTTTCAGGTGCTCAGCAGATCATGGCCAGGGCCAGGTTTTCAAAACAGCTCACTCAGCACATTTGAAAATCTGGCTCTCACTGAGACACCGAAAATGTTGTTGAGCTCTCTTCAAAATCTGGCCGTGTCTGTGGGTGCTGAACTCTTGAAAATCTGTCCCCAAGAATCTTCTTTTAAGAGAAAGTAACATAACCCCTGCTTCTGATAGAGAGTAGTGGGCATGGTCACAGGCAGTTCCAGGATTTAGCTGAGTAAAGGCAGGTGAGCAGCTCCTGTAATGGTGTTGTCATTTGGAACAGTTGGCTCAGTGCTCCACCTGAAAAAAGAAAAAAAAGTTCTTATTATTGGAAAGCTTTTAGTCAGGCTCCACTGGACAGAGTTTAAAAAGACTGCCCTGGAAAAAGACAGACTTTACAAAGCAGTGTTGATTTTAATGTCTGGCTATGCAAGATTCACATGTTGAGTGGGGCATCTTTCTGCAGCCAGCTTAGTTCTGATGACTATATAAAGTTTAGGAAAATGCACTTCTGTAAAGGCTTGTTTGTTGCTGTGTTACTGACACAATGGAGTGCCTGTAGGCCGAGTTGTTCTTGATAAAATTCTTTTGATATCATGAAATTGCTGAGCCATTAACCATCTAACTAAAACCCCAAACTGTCCGAATGAATATTATAAGCGCTAAATATAAGAAACAATTTAAAAACGGCAGAAACTCTACGAAGTTATTGCTATTGCAATTTACTCTATGATTACGGCTGTAGACTGCTGTCTTCTGAACATGCTTTGATAAGGGAAAGGAAAGTGATAGCTTTCAAGATTTTGCTTGTCTGGAAAGAATTGTATCTTCAGTCTTTCTGCAATGGGTGTTTACTTCACTATTATCATTTAAACATACTGATACTGCATTCTAGAAATAAAGAGAACAGAGCCAGTTAAATATTTAGATGGGAGGAGGTGTACGTCCCTGCTGAGTTGAACGCCACCCAAGCTGAATTTTGGGAGGTTCCTTAACCTCTGCTTTTGAGGTCATTATGCTGCCAGTGTGTTTAAACTGTTAACTGAACAATGTACTGTGGAGCATACCATTACGCTTAGTTAACTCTAGATCTGTGAGGGGCCCTTACCTCAACCACCTCCCTTTAAACTAAGTGGGCTGGACCAGTCCAGCATGCAAAGAATGATGTCACTATTGTGAAAGAAAAGAAAAGCTCAGTGGGAAGTTAGGAGCCAGACCCCCAAATTAAGGATCCGTTAGCTAAATACAAGAGTAGACAGACTCTAAAAGATCAAAATACTTTTGTGTGCCAATGTGGCATGTAATGTCAAAGATAAAAGAAAAGCTTTTTTTCAGAAGCAAGAATGTTTTGGAGAGAGAGTGAAATCTTAGTATCTATGTTGGATTGCATAAAAAACACATGTTTCTGATATTGTCTGCTCTTATGTTAAAAGGACTGGACATCTGGTTACATTTTACAAAATTAAATTAAGAGACACTAAATCATGGCTTCACAACGCAAAAGGTTGTACAACCAAGTCCATCAAATAAGGTAACAATGACATGTTTGGCAAGACTTCAGAGTAATGGAAACTCCTGCAACCAAAAGGAGGTGAAACATCGTATTGTGATATATAGGAGGCTTTAACTTCTCATTTATCTGTGATATTGTTTACTGCATTTTACATTAATACTTAGTGTTCTCATTCCTGCAGATTTCTATATTTTGATACCAAAACTCCAGATGTTTTCTAAGTAAATCTATGGAGATTATTTTATTTTGTTTCATTTCACCTTCTTTACAATGTGCTCTAAGCGCTGATCACTAGTATAAAAACCGTAAACTATAAAGCTGGGCTGATTGGATGTTGTTGCTCTACTTTCATGCTAGGGTGAGTTCACACAAACCTTGAATTGAATCAGAATCTTTGAGTTTGAAAAAGTTATTCTACTTTTTTTTTTTTTTTTCCAAATTTTAACTCTTAGAGCACCGAGGAATTCAGGATATCTACAGCATACTTATACATATTTTTAGTTGCTCAGTCTTTCCCCTTTCCCGCATCCCACTTCAGTCTTCCCCATAATAAATCCGACCCCTTCTCTACCGTAATACTTCCACAACTCATAGCCTCACAAATGTTCCTCAACCAAATCCTGACCCCAGGACATTCCCTTTCTTTCTGTCTCTCCCATCTGCCTCTTTTCACTCTGACTTTAACCAGTTTGTTCTGTCTATCATACATTTCCTGTCCAATAGAAGTTTTTATGATTATCTGAACCACACTGTTTGAGGTTTGTTCACCACATAATGGGCAACATTCTGGAAAGTAACCTCTTTTGCCACTCCTATGCACCTACACAATAGTCAGTCAGAACAGGTATCTGATACTTCCTTGAATGGTTGGCAAGGAATCCAACTAGCCCACCCAGCTGTGCTTCATAGTCTCAAGGCCTTCTGTGTACACTATGCCTTTAGCAGCAGTCACTAGATTTCTCTTCAGAGTAGCAGTCAGGACCACACTGTTTCTTGTTACATCTCTACTCGCTCCGGCGTTTCTCAGATGTCTTCTTAGATTGTAAACGCTTCAAGGCAGGGACCATGTCTTTTTACATGCCTGCAAAACACCTACTTGATGGTATTCAATAATAATTATCCATCCCTTTTGTAGCAACTAGACTTCAGTTAATTTTTAAATGGCTAAAAGGATCCATTTCAAATTTGACGTGATGAGTCATGTATTATACATTCTATATATGCCATCCAAGACATGCTTGGAAAGTGGACATCAATTGTCCTATCTGATCTAATCTAATCTAATCTCATCATCATCTTCATCTTCATCATCATTGCACATCCTAATAACTTGTCAATACTTAGAGTAAGCTCCTAGGGGAGGGAAGGGATTGTTCAGAAAATCATAATTCCTCCTGTGCTCCAGAGTAGAGGAGGAAGGAAGATAATTTAGTGCAGGCTTGTAAAGAGTTTTGCTTACTTCCATGCTCATGTCCAACTCAAGGTGGTTGGCTTTGGCTTCCATCTCTTCCCTGCCCCTTGCACTCTTGGAGAAGTAGCTGCAGTGTGGAGGTGGCATACTGCTGGAGACCCAGAACTGCAATGCAGAGTTATCTAACATGACTGTAGGAAGGTGCGGGGAGGTCTTTCTAACTCCCCTGCTCATTAGGTTTAACCCTATATGTTGTGACATGCCATCCTATTGAATTTTTGGTAAATATTTCTCTCTCTCTTTGGTCTCATGAGCTTTGCTTTGCTGAAGTATCTATGCACAAGGGATATAATGCAATTAGATATTTTATAATCTTTGCTATTACCTGTGTTTTATTGAATTACTTATTTAAGAAGGAATAGAGCATATCTGTATGATGAATATTTTATTTCTTTTTTCATGTATTTATAGGTCTGACTGCACTAACTGGTATCCTTATTACTCAAGGTACTGAATAGTTATAATGAATTAAATCTTTTTAAGCTAAACAAAAACAATGAACAAACTGCAGTTAAAAATCAAAATCCCAGGTCTGAGCACCTCCAGATTCTGGCGGCATTTGGATCTAAGTGTATGGATGGGTCTTTTAATCATTCTTAGCTCTTTTCATCTGTAGAAATGGAAATGTTTTACAAAGAAAGGTAAGTATAATTATCAGAACCTCCATTTTACAGATGGAAAAACTCAGGGACAGAGAGGTAAAATCACTTGTCCAATGCCATGCAGCTGCTGGGAACAGACATCTTCTGATCCCCAATCCAGTACAACTACGCACTCCTGGTCTTTACAGTAGGTTGGGTTAAACTGCTGGATCCAACTTTGAGGGAAGTTCAGCTCCAGATCCAAACTTGTGCCTTAAGCTCATCTTAGAAATATGTAATGAACAAAATTTTACAGCAGGTTGTATGAAGATAATTTACAAAAGAAACATCAGAGTACAATATCTTCCCATGAGTGTGCTACACAGAACTCAATCCCTAGCAAGCCAAAGGAGGTACAGTAGAACCTCAGAGTTATGAGCACTACAGTTACAGACCAGTCAATCACACACCTCATTTGGAACCAGAAGTACACAATCAGGCAGCCGCAGAGAGAGAGGGGGGGAAAGCAAATGCAGTACAGTACTGTGTTAAATGTAAACTACTATAAAAATAAAGGGAAAGCAGCATTTTTCTTCTGCATAGTAGTGTTTCAAAGCTGTATTAAGTCAATGTTCAGTTGTAAACTTTTGAAAGAACCAACATGTTTTGTTCAGAGTTACGAACAATCTCCATTCCCAAGGTGTTCGTAACTCTGAGATTCTACTGTATTTTTAAGGGGAAAAATTAATAAAATACAGGCAATTGATAGAGGATGTTATATAGGCCTCATTTTATTCTAGTTATTAGAGAAGATTATCAGTGACCTATTTACATGTACATAAAATTGCATCTGCATGTTCTTATAATAAGGACATCTCATAATTGCTTATGTCCTGAAAACTAACTCTGCTCAAGGTTTCTGGGCTCTGTAACCATTGGTGGGAAGAACAGGAGGACACTGTCAGGTTCTATATTATAAATTTGAAAGAGTTAAATTATTGCAAAGACTAGCGCATATGATCCCCCTGAGATAAGTGATGGAGGGGAACAAAATGTGGTAGAAAAGCACTTGAACAAGTGGAATGGGGGAGAGCCAGGGCACCACTACCTGCTTCCCTTTAGCCCGAAATATGAGTCATGTTTCTCCCCCTCTATGCACATTTGGGGATCCATGGTTAGGAGGGGAAAGAACTGAGGAGCAACTACTCTCCACAGCCTAATCTTCTGGGCATTGGTGGATTTTCATGCAGAAGTCTGCTCAGGAGTTAATGCTGGTGGAATCCCTCCCCCTCCAGGGTAGCTGTTCTTTGGGGCAAAGAGAGAGGGTGGTAGACAAAACTTCTCTCCTCCTACAAACCTTTATTTCTCTAAGTAGTTTTTATTCACACAACTAATCTTTCTGGCCTCACCCCTCTGCTTCAGTTTCTTGATCTATAAAATAACAATAATACTGCTATGAGGATTTAGGATGGGTTTCTGATGGGTTCTCAGTGGGAGAAGAGTCAGACCAATACTGAGCACTTTGGAAAATCCCACCCCAATTATAAAATATGTTTGATCCTGCTTCCACCCCAGTAAACGGCAAAACTCCGTATTTTAGTATCATCCTTTGAAGATGAAAAGTACTATGAATGTGCTAAATGTTACTGTGTTCTCTTCTTTTTGGTGCATTCATGTAACTTTCACCAGTGCTTGGGATACTTACATTTTCCATAGTGCCAGTCAGGTTGATATTTTAAAATGTTTTCTTGATCGATCAGTTTCTGTATCCAACCTGTTTCTCTGGTTTAGCTCAATAGTTTCCAAAAGGTTAATGCTAATGAGACATGTGCATTGACTGCAGAATATATCCTTAAGTCAAGCAAACATGCCTCTAAAATGTCATTTTTGCAGTTCAAAAAAGGTCATTTGAAAACATGCTTGACAATCTTTGGTAATGCAACAAAACTATAGCTGAAAATACACACACATACACAATTTACAGACAGAATCATGCTATTAAAAACTGGCTCTATAGCATTTTTCATGCATATATCTCACAGTGCTTTACAAAGGAATGAAAATATCATCTTCATACAACTGATGGAGCCTGGGCACAGAGAGGTGAGGGATAACATTTTCAGAAGGGTCTAACACAGCTAGGAGCTTAAATCCCATTGATTTTGATTAGGGTCCTAATTATCTAAGTCACTTTCAAAAGCAGGACTAAGCTTCCTTAGCTGCTTTCAAAAATGTTGCCTAAGTGACTTGCTGAGAGTGACACAGCATGTCCGTGGCAGAGCTGGGAGTAGGACCCAACTGCGTCACTTTGTGTTACATTGAAAAACTGGATTTGCACATGAAAAAAGTCTATGCTTGTATTCAAGGTGGGTGGCTGTGGAACTCCTAGCTTTGTTTATGCAAACCCGATTTTTGTTTATGCAAAGAATTTTGCACACAAAATTATGTAGTCAGCTCAATTGTAGTGACCTTACTGAAGCCCTTTTGGAAAATTTTCCAACTGTTTGATGGCTAAATGATCATCAGATTCCACCAGAGCAAATATTTAGCACAATGCTCCATGCTTTATCCTCACAGCTCCAGTTAAGAATATTTTTTTGGTGCAAGGAAGAAAAAAATCCATATCACAACCTTATATCTCAGGAGGTGTGGTGGTCTATGCATAGGGACTGGATTATGAGTCAGGAGATGGTTCTGTTCCTGGCTCTGCCACTGGTACTGGGCAAGCTGCCTTCCCTTTCTGTGCCTCTGCTTTACCACTCACCCTTTGGCTGCTTTTTCTGTTTAGGCTGCAGGGTTTTCTGGGCAGTGACTGTCTCTTACTATGTGTTTTTGCAGTACCTAGAAAAATGGGGCCCTGCTCTCCGTGGGGCGTCTAGGGATATGTCTACACAGCCTGTGGCAGCGAGCCTCCCAGCCTGAGTTGACAGTCTCAGGCTAGAGGGGCTCATGCCTGTGCTCTCAAAATAGCTGTGTAGACAGTGCTTTGAAGTTGTAACTCAGGTACAACCTTGTTTCCGAGCCTGAGCTCATAGCTATTGTGCAGTTTTATTCCAGTCTTTGTTTTGTAATTGCTCTTTGTAATGGCTTATGTCTGCAGTTCAGTTCGTAACCAGGGTGTGGGTTTTTTTGTTGTTGTTGGTTTCTTTTTTGTTCATTTTCCGTTCAAAGTCACAAAAAGTCTCTTTTTTTTAGGGATAAACCCAAAGAAATACCATTTTTAAAACTTCCTGTTCGGTGCTGATGGGGCCCCCCTGGCCTATCAGAACGTCAGCATCCCAAACTTTCAATCCTACCTGTTAGCTAGGGTGCAGATAAGAGGCTTTCCAATAACTGTTGCCCATCCAGTGCCATAAGTGCCACAACTAAGGAGCAACTTGAGGTCCTGCTGCTACCAAAATATTTGACATGAAAATGAGCATGGACCCTGAAGGAAGCAACATTCCAGAATATCCAGTCTAATTCTACACTCCTTGTTCATGTGAATTACAACTGACATCAGTGGAATTACTTGAGTGAGGATTTTCCTCACGAGAGAGGTTTGCAAGCTTGGATTTAAATAGTAGATGATAAGAGACACTAAAAGGGACAAGCAAAGACTAGGAGACCCACTGTATATTGTGACCTCTTGGCTGCCCAAGTGCTGGAACTGGCAGCAGCAATGATAATGTAAGTTTTTCTTCATTGGAAGGGGGCAGCCACTAAAGGCTGGAGCTCGTTGAGAGAGGAAGGAGAAATTGAAGAAAGTGCCATGTCCTTGCTTTCTTTCCACTTCCGTCCAACAAGGTGTTTCTTCCCTGTTGATACTGCTCCCACTGGAGTCAATGGAAACAGAATCAGGCCCAAAAGAAGCAAGGCTGAGGCTGTCTGATAAATGAGTGAACCTGTACCAAAAGGATCAGTTTCCATTGGACCAAAAAATAAAATAGAATAAAAAAATCAACCTGATAAAAGATTTATAGCTGAATACATTTGATGTGTACCAAGCAAAAATATATTTCCCATAGGAGGAGACTACTCTTTAAAGGGAAAGAAGCCAGATTTTGTATGGCAATAAAAAAATATACCACCACCATGAGTCCTTAGTTCCTTCCAGACCTGTGTGTAAACATGGTACATTAGAGCTTTAATATTCATCCAAATCCTAGCTGTGAAGAGGCCCAAAAGGGCCTCATCTTGCATAATCTATTCCCTGTTGGAGCAGGAATACTTTGGAGCTGTGTGCGGGGCTCATTGTTGGGGTTTGCTATCCATATATGTGTATGTGGACCATACTCCCTGAGTCTTTGGCAATGGCTCCTTAAGCTCTACTTTGGTTTCTGTCACAGAAAGGGCTTTCAAGTGTACTTTTAAAAGAGCTGAACTATGAACAACCAGCTTTCTCCTGCTGTTCATATATGTGTGTGTGCCAAAATTTGGCTCTGTAAATGGAATAAAACGTGCAATAAAGTTACTTACTTTACAGGTTTCTAATGTAACATTATTGGTAAAATTTTGGGTGCCATTATGCAAGTAAAGAAAAGTCAGATTGAGGTGATGATACTAATAATTGAGCTCCAAAGGCAAAAGTTCGAGAAAGTTGCAAGTGACAGAAAACACGAGGTTAGAATGGAAACTGTTATTCAACCTTAACTAAATCATCCACTGCTGATCCTACTATAATATACTGCATTAAGACACCAGCTGGTCTTTATCATTATTAAAATACTAAATGGAGGAAAGGTGATCTGAGTCTTCGTGTCTCCAAGATGCATAATTTCTTTCTTAGCCATAGGTAAACACCACACTGTGACTTAGAAACATCAGGATTTCCAATTTGTATTTTCACTAAATTAAAACAATGCTAGATCTGCATCCTGAAGTTACCTCAACAACCCTTCATCCAAATCTTGGAAAACTCTATTTGTGCTCTGCAAGATTAACAATAAGATTTCATATATATATATATAGATAGACAGATATATTTTTCCCCCAGCACCATTCTTGTTCCATGAAGGTCCAACTGCTCCTAGTCTTCCTATTTAAAGCCTCAGTTTCAGCAAATCATTCAGTATATACTATTTACTGGGTCCAATTAAAGACATTTCTGAGAAGGGTGTGAACTTCTGCTAAATTAGGGGCTCTAGGACCCAAAAATTTGGGATACCAAAGATCTCTGAAAATCAAAACACAATGAGAAGATTTAAATTAATATTTTATTAAAGCAAATACCAATCCAATGTAAGTATATATCTTTATAGACCAGAAGAACGGTCTAGTGGTTGTGGAGTCAGAGGAAGCATGACGTAAAGTTTGTTAATTGGGTGTAAAACTTTCTCAAGGTACTATATTAATTAAAACATTTTATAATAGTGAGGTTTTAAATTAGTATATCAATATTTTTTGTTCTCTGACTGACATGTTATTATAAAGATATTTTGTTAATGCAGTATCTAATATCACCATTTAATGGCAATACCAGCGTTGTTGCCCAATAATTTGATACCAGTTATTAACTTGAGATGAATACTAAATATCCTAGAAGACACCAAAGTTTATATTCTAGAAAGCTTTCTATGCTAGCTCTCATTTGTTATAAGACCACATCTGCCCTCTGCTGTCCTTTCAGAACTATATGGAACTAAATCACATTCTCAGAATATAAAAATAATTAAATGAAAGGTAAGAAGAAGTGTTTTTAAAAAAAAAAAAAAAAACTTTTGTATTAATCTTTTTTAGCATTGGATCTGAACCAACCCTAGTGAATCTAAACACTTAATTTTGGGAAAGTTTCTATTCACATTCAGACCACTGGTCCCTTGGAAGATGTCAATAAAATGTACTAAATTCTGAGGTTTAACATATATATTGCAAACAAGGTGTCAAATTCTTCCCCCTTTGAAAATGTTCCACAAAAAGCATACACAGTGCTATACAGTAAAACCAGCATTTATATCACATCTGTTCTGACTGGCAGCTACCACCTGCCCAGACCTCTCCCTCTCCTCCAACACATAATTTATTCCTTCTCTAAACAGTAATAATTTGCATGTGAGGTTTCTGTATGTATGTGCTATTGTTGGGGCTGGAGATGTAACCACACCAAATGAGGACCATGCATTTTGGGTTCTAGGTCCTACTCAAGAATGCCCTTCTGTAACTACAGGTGTTGAGAAAATCTTTTGCCTGGCCATGTAAATTCTTATCTAGACCCGTGTTTCTCAATTGGTGTTCCGTGCCGCGGGAACACTGTTAGGGTTCCGCGAGAAAGTGACATTGCGCCACTGAGAACAGCTGTTCTCCGCGCCGCCGAAAAAGGGAAGATGTCCTGGATTTTTCGGCGGAGGGTATCGAGTATGAGTGTAATTTCCCCATGGAGCCTAAAGGGTTCCGCGGGGAAATTGAATTGAGAAACGCTGATCTAGACTGTGTAAGGCCCCACAGCCTAGAACCAGGTCCGCACAGCCTGGGACAGCTGATATTCCCACAGTGCCTCTGGTTAGCCATGAAAAACCACATCGAGGGAGCACAATGGAGAGTAGGTGCTGCAGGAAGTGCCACTCAAGAGACCCAGAGTGACAGTACCCTGCATCTCTCTGATTGGCCAAGTGCCCCCTATTTTACCCCAGCGGTTGGCGTACGTAATTGTCTGGGTAACCACACAGACTTTGGCTTGCTGCAAAGCCAGAGGCGGCTTGCTCTCCAGCCTGACTCTGACTCTGATTCTGATTCCTGCCTTAATTTTAATCTGGTACCGCCTCTAATCTCCAGCCTTCAACCCTGGCCTGGCTCTGACCCTGGCCCTTGTCTATGGAACCTGGATTTTGTGATTCCTCTAGTTCCTGCCTGGTGACTACCATCCCCCGTGGGCAGATCTCAGCCTAGCCATGACTGTTAGGCCAGATCGCTCATGTGCTGGTCCATTAAAGAATGTAGTTATGTGCTGCCATTATGAAAATCTGCAGCATGCTGAAAATGCTTATTTAAGAGCAGAACAGCTATATTCATATTTTATTTCCAAATAAATGACACAAGGAACATTGAACTGCTTGTATTGTCCATTGTCACATTTCAGTCAACACACCCCTCAATTTCTTAATTTAACTGAAGCTGCCACTGAATTTCCAGTCCATTGCAGAGGAGAGCTGAAGAAACAAGGGATCCTTGCTGAAGATTTGAGTTCTACATTGTTGTGAAGTAGATTGTACAAGGCCTTGACTGAAATATCTGAAAAGAACTGTGCAGCCATTCTGACGTTCACATCAATCTTATCAACCTTTTTCAAGGACCAGATCTTTGTGTGTGCCAAACTATACTTGTTACAGAATCTCCCCAGGCCACTCTTGTACTCTGTCAAAAATGGATACAGCAGCTGGTGCAGCTGTTGTGGTGTAGAGCTAGCTACACCAGCTGCATACTGCCTGGAAATTCCCCCATGGAAGAGGAATTGTCAGCTGACTCTTTAAGATAGCTTTCAAGTACCCTTTAAACTTTTGGAGTGGTGGAAAGTGAACAGAACAGGGCAGAAGATATAGCATCAAAATATCTGACTACCAGCTTCCTGAAAATATTCATATATATCAAAGTCACTAAGGTCATCAGATAAAAGCAAACTTGGAGTTTCTAGGCCAGGCCGCTTTTAAGAAAATACAAGTCAAATGCTTTTAAACTGTTCAGGAAATGATACAACTCATAATCTGAATTATCATGGCTCCTAAGTATTGTGTCTGACTTGCCTCAAATTTCCCAAATAATCCCCATCCTGCCATAAAATCACACTTGTAAAATTTCAGGCAAATTGATTAAACTTTGGCAAAGTTAGGGAAGAGAGTATCAAAATTAAAGCTGGTCAAACCTCAGAATTTCTGTTTCAAGGGGTTTGTTATTTCACAATTTGCTTTTATTCTAAATCAGAACAAAACCAAATATTTTAAAAGTTTCTTGTGAAATGAACATTCTGAAAAAATATGGTATGAAACTTTTATTTGGAGGAAGTTTGAACTCTCATAATTTTATTTTAAAAGTTATTGTTTTTTCCATCTTAATATTTTTATTTTATATGTCATGATATGACATGTCATCTTATACACTACTAGTGACATGTCATGAAATAATGTCACGTGACATGATATAATAGTCCAAGTATTCTGTTCTAGACTATTTCTTTAATTTTATTTTATTTAAAGAGATTAAAGGCAGCTTCTACTTCATACAGATTGAAACACGTTATCTTATTTTCTGGATCAAGATGTCTCCTGCTTGTG
Organism: Emydura macquarii macquarii; assembly: GCF_026122565.2. NCBI lineage: Eukaryota > Metazoa > Chordata > Testudines > Chelidae > Emydura > Emydura macquarii. The sequence goes on along the minus strand of NW_027132342.1, from coordinate 7,136,588 downwards.
TTGTAAGGAAACAATTTGACCCTTTATCTCATTTTCTTGTTGAAAGTGTCAAATTGCCAAATTGTTTCCTTACAGTACAAACAGGAGACACTTTGATCTACAATTTGCAGTCAGATGTTTTAATCTGTACTAAGTAGCAGCTGTCCTTAATGATTTTAAAACTGCAAATAAAAATACAAAAATAGATTGTATTGACTATTACATTGTCATAATATATAACATGAATCAATATAATATGTATATATGACAATATCTCAAATTATGTCAGTAGTAGTGCAGAATACCATTTCATATTATGACATGACTGAATATGATGACATATCATATGACATCACTTGATATGATATGCCATGTAATTATGTACTACTACTATTGACATGTCATGGAATAATGTAGACAAATATATATAAATAAAAAAGATATATTCTAAATGAACATTTATTTTTCAAAGAAAATTTTGCAATTTCCTAAAGCCAAATTTTTCTAAACAATCTTCTTTGATTTTGCAGGAAGTTTATCACAATCATATCGTATAATAGTTCAAGTATTCTATTCTGGTCTACTTTTTTTTGTCAATAATGACATTTTCCAGTGGAAAACTTCCCATGAAAAATTTCTTACCAGCTGTAGTAAAAATTGATCCCATAATGGAAAGTTAATTACATCTTTAATTGTGTGCTGCTTCACTGTATGGAGACTCCTCAATTTGTCTGATGTATGATATACCTAAGAGGTAGTTTCTTATAGTCAATCAGCTTTTTAAAAGTCTCTTTTAAACGTTAGGTAGCATTTAGTGTACTCTCGCACCACATTATGGAATTAAAATATTTACCAGAATACATTTTTACCACATATACTTTTCCTGACAAAAATGGCTTCCTGGTACTGGTCAAACTGCTCCATGCCTTTTTTTTTATAAATTATATATGCAGTATTTTAATGCTTAATAATAGTTAGGCATCTAGTACATAACCATTTTCAACTTAAATCAGTGGAAGGACTTATACTGACTTCAACAGGCTTTGGATTAGGACCTTAGAGACCACCTGACTCCCTTTGTGAATCTGGTGCTGCTGTGATCAGCTGAGGTGTTTGAGTTAACCTCTCCCTTATTTAGTGGAATGGGCAACAAGCCTGGTCTAACAGAACCTGGATTTGGTAACTTTAATTCCACTGGAAGGTTAGTCTATTTTACCAGGCTCTTCCTTTGGAGATTGATTAGGGTCTTGAAGTGGATGGCAGGTGAGACATTTATTTTGGTAGGTGGGGATGTCGTTTTAAGCTAACATGAGTTTGTAATGGTTGCTTAGCACCTAGAGTTCTGGGTAGGTATTTCTATAAATTGTATTTATTTATTTCTATTCCAATAGTGCTAACAATGTGCTGGGCATTTTCTGCCCCAAAGAAATTACAATCTGATAAAACTAGTAATAGCTGAAGAGAGAGGAGAAGGGTAAAGCCTATAAAGTTAGGGTTTTTAAAATAAGTGATATATAAAAGGTCACATTCCCTGCTGTGCCTCCAAAGGAGGGGAGATGGGGCCATGCTTTCTTGCTCATGGAGGGCCTCCCAGCCTTAAAGGTTTGCATGAAACAAGGCAATGAAACGGTTTTAGGCGAAGTAGACAAATAGGTTGAGACTGGCCACACAATAGGTGAGAAGAGCAGAGGCGTATGGAGAGGCAGAGTTCTGAAGGGTCATGAAAATGAGGACCCAAATCTTGTAAAAGAAGGAGCCAGTGGAGCAATTTACAGCTGGAGATGCCAGGGTCAGAGCGATGATCAAAGAAGCTGATCTAAGCAGCAGAATTTTGTATGGACATGATAGGACTGATAATGGCGTTAGGTAGGCCTAAAGTGGAAGTTACTGCAGTAATCAAGAAGTGGGGTAAGGACCTGGGAAACTGTTCTAGCTGTGTAGACATAAAAAAAGAAGAACATCAGAACAATTTTACAGAGAAAGAAGTGGAAAGAATAGGAAGTGGCCTAAATGTGTAGGACTGGGGATAGGGTGGAGTCTACGGGTATATCTACACTTATGCCAGCATGTAGACTACAGACACTGCATTCCCAGCTCGCATAGGTGTAAACAGCAGGCGAGTAGAGTGCCCTATATGGATGAACCCCCCCCCCAGGGTATATACCCTATATGGTCTCTCTCTACACCCAAGCAGCACCTCCCACTGTACTTTGTTGTTTTTAGCAGTGTAATGTTCTGCTGCTGGAGTCTTTCCTCACCATGGTGAAAGGCTGCAGCAGTGGCGAAAGGCTCCAGCAGCTCCCTGCTTCTGGAGATTTTCCCCGCCACCTTCCAGTTGCAAGAGTCTTTCACTGGGGTGTGTAGCTAGACATGTAGTGCCTTTACTCTACATGCCCCCATAAGTGTAGACATAGCCAAAGGTGATCTCCAGGACACAGATCTGAGTAACTGGGAGGATGGTGGTGGTGCTTGTAAAAAAGATTTTTCTTTCTATGCTAAATTCTCACCTCACTTATATTATTTACATTAGTATTCTATTGAAAATTTCTCCTGTATTGAGTGCCCAGCCCAAGTTATCAGTTAGAGCTCAGCTAGCTATGAGTATAACTGGTCATTGAAACGTTGAATATCTTTTTACCAAGAGATCAACCAAAAGGATTAGTAATCTGGAAGAAGTAGTTAACCATAAGATTAGCTGGTGGAAGTGGTTAGCTGCAATGAGCGGTCAGCCAATTAGCAGACTGCTAGCTGAAAGTCAGATGAATATTTACCCTGCAGATGAATGAATGGTAGTCCAACTGGAGAGCTCAGCTGAACAGAGCAATGAACTATTCAATTAACCTGATATGCACCCCAAGTGAAAGTGTATACACATTGTGTGTGTAATGTCGTTATTTCTCTCCTGAGGCCCATAACATATATGATAAAGCATTCATACATAATAATGTTTTTAAATATAGAAATTAAACACTTATTTTCAAATACATTATTATTTGTAATGAATGCATGAAGTTACTTTTTTATCTTCCCATTCATATTACACTAGATTACATTTGCATTTCAAAATTGTTTAAATATCAAATACTTTGTTCTTTTGTCTGATAATTTTCATATTAAAATAAGATAAAGCTTTAAGGTTAATTAAAGTTAATGGGAAGCAAACTACATTGATATAATTATGCCTCTTTAATTAAAGGACTGGGGATTTAATTATTTTTCCCTTGATAGGTTTCCGGGTAGATCCCCTTCTTGAATGGTGCAGAATCTCAGACATGAAGAGCTTTGAGTTTTTTTATTGGATGGACTTTATTATTAGGGGAAATCACCCAGATCCTCAGCTGTGGCTGAGGACTGCACAGTGCAACTCATGAGGTGAGGATAGGTGGGGTTAAAGGTGTCATTAAGCCACCTTTGCCCAGGATCTGGGGTGGTATTTTTAGCAGAGATGGGCCAAAATGGAAGTCATCGAACTGAAGTGGTCTCTGTTCTTTTATGCTGATGTTTCAGTACAATTACAGCCGAGTTAAGAAGACAGCAGTTTGCTTGGATTCCATTTTAATCCATGTGTATACATATTCAAATAATTAACTCTTTAGTTGCTGGATTAAACACTGTAAAAAGGCATAGTTAAAAAAAATTCAACCCTGTATTCTCAAGAGCAGTAAACGAGGTCCTATTGGGTAACCCAGTTATTTGGAACCAGTGCCCATAGAATCGGTAAGAAAATGTAGCAGAAATGTTGCAGAAATAATGCACAACCATCCGCAATGTCAATCATGAATCCAGTGTCAAGCTTCCAAATGTCAGGAATCCTGGGGTTTTCCAAAATCACTCCAGGTGTTCGTGGAGCTTTTGAGGTGAATGAGTGGAATTTCAGCTCTGCAACACCTGTTGCAATCACTGAGGTGTCCCACAGATAGACCCCTCCACAGCCTTTTTAATAAATGAATACCTTCGGATGAGCCACATAGCTTGCTTCTTTGTACAACACTTGTAAATAGAACTGGAAATATATAGTGCTGTGAAAGCCAGCCATCAGTAGAGAAATCCAAGTGCTCAGGGTGCAGAGATGGTTTGAAAGTTTCTTAGGCTCCTGCAATAGAGAGTACTGTCAACATGGCCATGGCTTACTTGTTAAACCTTGGAAGCTGAGCCAGCTGTGGTCCAGGACTCCTCCTTCTACAGGAAGAGAAGTGTGACCTGGCAGCGGCAGTACAGGGGCAGGTTCTTTGCAGACATGCTGTCTTCCTGTTGGGGAAGGAGTGTTGGAAAAATCTTTAGGCGATGAAAAAAATGGAAACATTCTCAGGTCTGACCCTTCCTAAGGCTGCGCTGGTTAACTTAATTTTGTTCATCTAAACGACTAAGCTAAGTATGAACAATAGACTAATTTTTTTTTAAAATGAGATTATAAGTGGCATAATTCCCATCAGAACTTTCTTTAAAGTAGCTTAATAAATCGAGCTTCTTAGATGTGAAATTCATGACCCCAGACAGTATTTAGGAGTTTGATTGCAGTATCTAGTCTATTCCTTGTGTTTGTTTCTATGACTAAGGATTCTGTGTTGGGCATTTGTTATATTTTTAACCCCAACTAATTCTGTTCGTGAGTTTATTGCGGTGCTTTTGGATTTTATGTTGCCAAACTTCCATTATTAGTCCCTCCCCATCCCAAATCAAAGGTCAGTTTTATTACTGAGTTGCTTGTTTATTTTCAAAATATTTTATATTGCAAAGCTAGAGGTACCAAATTTAGCTTAACTGTGTATTCACAGGCCTGATTATCCTGACATACACTGATTTTGCTGTGGTAGAACTTCACAGACATCAATAGAGCTACTCCTTATTTATTCCAGGGTGCATTGAGAATCAGACCCATCATTTCTAACAGCAGCAATACAAACTAGTGCAATTTAAGATTTTTTTTCCAGAAATAATGTAACTGTCATGTTCTAGAATACAAGCTTTTTTCAAGTGAAAAAGTTCTGGGTGTAGTGGGGTCCTAAAAGTATTACTAATAGGATCAGGTTTCAAGATGTCATGATTATTAGAAGAACCAAATAGGGTAGCTATTTATCCCTATACTGTGTGCACAAAAGTCTTGCACATCACCATAACTTACTTAATTGACTTTCACAAATCAGTCAGTTACACTGGCAGTATTGCAGATGATTGGAAGGTATTTCCACTATAAAACAAATACCAACAATAAAAAATAGTGGTCAGGAAAAAAAAGTCAGCATTTGCTCATAGTTACTGCACCATGCTAGCTGAAATGCCACCGTTATTTCTTATACTAAGTGCAAGGAAATACTGTGCAATGATCCCTATCGCTGGTCACCAACCAGAACCTTCTGCACCAAATCACAGACCTCTACCACTGGAACTAAGGAAGTGACTCCATTAGTGTAAAGCAACAGTAGACCGTTGTCCTCTGTCTAGACTGGTCGTGATAATACATGCTGCTGTATCTCAGCTATGGTGGTGGAACGGGACCCGGAGGGGCTGGAAAAGGCTCCAGGAGCTGTCGGAACTGCCAAGACCTTCCTTCCCAGCTAGGGGCCAGTTTCCTCAATCCTCCTCTTCTCCTTCCCCGCTGTGTCTCAGTACCTCCCTTTACATCCCCTCCTATCCCTTAACTCCCCCCACCCCACCGCTTTCATGCTCAGGGAGCTTCCTGGTAACTCTTGATAAATGCTGGCTTCCAGTGACCACCACTGTAGGTCAAAATGTGTTGAATGTTATATTTTCAGGCTGACATACACTACCATTGGGGTCAGTCGTGCCTGATAGTCACTGGCCTGCGCTGGGAATGGCATAAAGCCTCCCTGTCCACATTGTGTCCCAGAGTTTCCGGCCATGCAGGGGGAGCGCAGTGCTCTTACATCTGTTCAGGGGGCATAGAATACTGTCCCAAGCACACTTGGATCAATTTGTTTTCAAATGCAAAACAAAAACTAAGAAAAGAGACAGATTTCAGATAGATGGAATTTGCATTACCTAGGAAGATCACTGGCTTATATCCTTCTCCAGAAGTGGTCAGCACATAATTTATTAACATGTGGCAAAAACCTTCTATAATGCTTTTATCCAATTGCGCAATGCGGCACATGGTGTGTGTATATTCTATTCTATTCTATTCTATTCTATTCTACAGAGGTTCTTATGCTGCACTCATCACTGTAGTTACTGTGACTAACCTCTGTCCCCTGTGGTTTGTTCTCTCATCCTCTCCACATGGGGCAAATTCTGTGCACGGTGGTGTGTTTTATTTTGGTAGTCTTTTTTTTTAAATGTACACACTAAACTTCGTGTGTGTGTGTGTGTAAGAACTTCCTTCCTGACCGCTGAAGCAATCAGCTTTGCTGAAACATGATATTTTTACCTTTCTTGCATCATATTTAACTACAGCTGTTGTTATTGATTATAAAAGGATCCAACCACGACTTAAATTGCAAAATTAAACAGAGTCTCAGTAATGTATACTAATGCCTGGGAGACCGATGGCAAATGATTGCATTTAAGACTTAATGAGTAAATGACCCACCACATTGTTAAACACTACATTTCAGTGGTAGACCAAGACATCCTTGTGTACAATTTATAAATATAGATCAGATAGCTATGTTTGGGGATCCTTTGGGTTGTAAGGCTAAATATAAGGATCTTATTATTGTACTGGGATACAGTTAAGATATTTAATATTTCATATGTGAGGGCTATTATATATCTCTAGACCACCGGCTTCAAATATATTCGCTACCTGATTTCATGTTTTTTTCTTTCTCAGGAATTGCAAGATCTTCTTCTAGCCAAGTTGAAAGTGCTGGAGGCTGTCGAGGAGAAAAATCTTTCCCTGCAAAATGAGATCAGTTTGCTTAAAATCACGTTGGGAGGAGCAAAAGGGTAGGAACAAGGGCTGTCAATGCATCGCAGTTTACGCATGCAATTAATGCAAAACAAATGCACACATTATGTTTTTTTAACCAGCATTCTTCACAAACCTCCAGAGATGGGACTTGGTGGCTGGCGGCCAAGCGGGGAGGGAGACACGGGCTGTGGCAGTGAGTAGAGGGCGGCCAGCGACAAGAGATTCTGTAATATCCAGACTAGATGCACAGATTACTGAAATGCCTCACCGAGTCCCCAGAGCTGGTCTCGTGCCCCCTCCCTCTGCAAAATCTATTGATTTGTTTTATAGGAGGGGAGGGATAAGGACAATCACCAGCAGCTGCCAGGACACAAAGCAGGGAAAGGGTGCTTCGGAGCTGTCGCTGCAGGATCTTCCCCCCCCCACTCCAGCAGTGTCTCCTCCCTCCCTCCTCCCCCACACTAATCACAGGCTCATAAACTTTAAGGTCAGAAGGGACTATTATGATCATCTTGTCTGACCTCCTGCACAAGGCAGGCCACAGACCTGCACCCACCCACTCCTGTAATAGACCCCTAACCTATGACTGAGTTATTGAAGTCCTCAAATCATGGTTTAAAGACTTCAAGGTACAGTGAATCCACCAGCAAGTGACCCATGCCACAGAGGAAGGCAGTCGTGACCCTGTCCCATAGTCTGCAATCAATTTGGGAGAGCTGGTAAAACCGCTTCGGGGGCGGGAGCCCGCCCCCCATCTCCTGCATCATCCTCTCCCTTCTGGACAGGGCCCGCCTTAAGGCCGGGTGAGGGGGATCACCACCAAGGGTGCCCTCCAATACAGGGGTGCCCCTTCTCCCCTCACCCTGCTGCTCCTGCCTCTTCTCCTCCCCCCCATGGAATGGCCCCTGGCTGAGTTGCTCTGGACCGGGAGCCTGCCTCCTGTCAGCTGCACAGAGCAGGGGCAGGCAGGGGGGCTGATGTCGAGGTGTCCCTCTCCTCCTGCCCATTCACCACTGAGCTGGGGTCAGGGAACTGGGGAGCCTGTCTGCTGCTATTGCTGCTGGCTCAGGAGTGAGTGCTGCCGACAGCAGCTGCTGCTGGCTGAAAAAGCATTCAGGCTTGGTCTACGCTGCCGGCAAATTTCGGCGGCAGTCGATGGGAGATACGCACATATCTCCCATCGACTTCCTAACTTCTACTTACCATGGCGTTCCCCACTATGCTGCGCTGACTGGAAATGCAGCGGTGGACACAGCGTTATTCTTTTTGTGGGGGTGGATTAATGGCGACGACTTCCGGATCGATTGAACAGGTCTCCACTGCCGCTCAGTCGATCCCGCAGAATTGATCCGGCGGCACAATGTAGACATACCCTCAGGTTCCTAAATGCTCTGCTTAAAGAGACAGCGCTCCCCCAACGCGCACACACACTCTTCCCCCCAACACAAAATATAGAAAACATCCAAAAATATTTAAATAAATGGCATTCTATTATTGTTTAACAGTGCGATTAAAACTGCAATTAATCACGACTATTTTTTGAATGTCATGATTAAGCGCAATTACTTTTTTTAATCATTTGACAGCCCTGGTAGGAACATTAACTAAGCAATGGCTGTTTAATGATGACATGTACTCCAGGTGTTGTTGCACTTCCAAACCTTCTTTGTAATGGCAGACACCAGCCCCAGGTTTTAGTGATTTGTATGGTAACCAAAGAGACTTTTTAGCGTGACCATCATCATAACTCTAAGTCCTTCACAAAAATGCTGCAGATATCAGAGCCTGAATTCTCAGGGGACAGAATGGCATAGTTGTAATGACATCATTTCTTTAAAGAAATGCCAGATGATATAGCACTTGTTTACATTGTTCTGTGAGGAACCACTAAAACATAGGAGTGTAAATGCACACATGACCTTTGATTAACTTCTCTAAAACTTATCATCTCTGTAGAGTCACTTATATTTTGTCTAAGCCTCATACCTTTGAGGATCTGGACCTTAGCTACTACTTACTTTCGGTTACCTTTGGTGCATTTTTATTTCAGGAATACATATGAGCTTGTAAGACAGAGTTTGCATCTGGATCTAAACATTTCCCAAATGTATGGGCTGGCCTGATCCAGAGATTTGATTTAAGTCTTGTAGCAGGGCTTACCCATTCTGACTTTAGGCCTTGCTGCTGCCTCAGTTTCCTCCTTCTTTCCCAGTTAAGAAAACTTCATGCTGCAGGTGTTTTCTCAATAACTCTTTTCTTTTGGGAGGTGAAATGAAAAGTTCCAAACAACATCCATCTTGGCTGCCTTCTGTAATACTGACAGATTGCTTTGGTCCAATATGCTGTCTATTTATTTAGATTATACTATAGTAGAGTCAGTCAGCATGTTCTACATCTCAAGTGCTGACGGAGCATGATGGATATTTTAATATCCTCCCACTTAATCCAGTATTAAGACCAGAGCAACTTTGTCTGGACAAAGGATTCCATTATATGGTTCTAAGTCTAATACTGGAATGCCTCTGCCCTGTGGATGGTATTTACTGCCACAAGAGGTTTCTTTACTAGCTAGCAGGATAAGAAGGGTTGTCAGTCTTTGTGCACATTTTCTGTAAGTATTCTGGGCCAAATTCTGCTCAGTTGCACCAGTGCAAGCCCATGAGTAACCTTTCTGAAGTTATTGGAATTATTCTGGATTTACTCCAATATAAATAGACCAGTAGATAATTAATTTCACTTTGAAACTCTTCAGCTTTATACTTGTGTGGGTGGTGTTTGTAAAACGAATAGGCCTGCACAAGTGTATCAGCTTCCACCCAAATGAAACCCAGATGCTCTCCCTTTTAGAGAAAGCCACCCTTTTCCTGAAACTGTAGCCTGAAAGCTCTAATCACATCACATCACTCTCAGCTTGGTTGGCATGAGCAAAAAGGTTTTCATGGGGCTATTTACACACACACACTCTCTCTCTCTTACTTTTTTCTACACACACACACACTCTCTCTCTCTCACACTTTTTTCTACACACACACTCTCTCTCTCTCACTTTTTTCTTCCTGTGTAGTTTTCAACAGATGCTACTGTACTGCAAGGTTTCATATTGAGATATTTGTTTTGCAACTTCCGTGTGTTGGAATGACACACGGTACCTGGAGTTACTGAGGCAGATTCTGCTATCTGTTACGCTGGTGTCAATCTGGTGTAATTCTGCTGATGTCAGTGGAGTCACTCTGAACTTACACTTGCAGAAACAAGTAAATAATTTTGCCACCATCTTTAAACTGATTGGTTCTTTGGGAGAGATGCATAAGGGTATATGCTGACTCATCCCTGCTATTTGTTGCTGTGCTATATGTTAACACTTAGGGCTAGATTGTAGCTGTGGTACCACAACTCTGCCTCAGGGGTGGTGCAGAACAAGCACTGCCCCAGGAGGAGCAGCAGAGAGCTTGTGCTTCAGAGAGGCATAGTTTCTGCCCAAGCTGCACAAAAGGGATGTGCACCTTACACCAGCTATTAGGACGGTGTAAAATGCTCCCCATCTTCCCCCACTTCCTTTTCTCCCTGCACCCTTTTTGTCATCCCAGTTAGAAGTGGGTGAATAACTGGTTTTTCTGTTTGCTGGCAGCTACAAAAAATTAAGGGAGAGGGGAAAACACTGTGGGTTGAACCAAATTTGAAAAAAATTGTGAAAAATTTCAGGAAATCAAATTTGGGTCAAACAAAACTGTGCCAACTCCTGATTTACTCCAATGTATGTGAGAGCAGTGTGACAGAGTATAGAGAATATGTCTGCATCCATATGGATGTTGTTTGTAACGGTCATTGTGAATGAGAACATCCATTATGTAGCAGGAACTTGACATGTAGTGGGGAAGTTATGTCTGGAAAGGTGTGACAGAGCGATGAAAGGCGATCAGCGCTGACTGACTCTCCCCTGGTGAAACAATGAGGTTGCTACTGGCAGGACCAATGACTTTGAATGGACTCTCTACACAGAAATATTCCTGGAAGGAAGGGGAGGGAATCCCTCCTACTTCCGTCTCTGTCTAAATCCATGCTTAGGAGAGCTGCAGTTCCTTCACCTCATGAAACAGTGACAGAATCTTTTTTTAAAGGTAGCTGCTTCCTAAACAAAGAAAGTCCTTTCATTGCCAGAAACAGATGACCCAAAAGGAGGAGTGGAGCCAGGATGGACTTTGCTTCCCCTAAGTTCTTGGCCCAAACCCAAGCATTCACAGAAGGGGATAGATTAGACTGGGGGGATTGTGACCAGGAGCTGTTGTTTTTCATGGATCCATAACACTTTTGTGCTTTTTAAGAGTAAAATGTGTGTTAAAGAAATTTCTTTGCTTAGCCTATTTCTTTGCTTTACTGCCATGGTGTCCCTGAAGGGGTTAACTAGAAATCAGAGTTCCCATAGCCATTCTGGAGGGGTGCGTGTCTATGGGTACACCTACACTGCAATAAAAGACCTGTCTGGCTTGGCCAGCCCAGATCAGCTGACTTGCTAAACATTGCAGTGTAGCTGATTGGGCTTGGACTGGAGCCCAAGTTCTGAAACCTGGTATGGGACATGGGTCTCAGAACCCAGGCTCCCGCCCAAGCCTCAATGTCTACAGGACTATTTTTAGCCCCTCACCCCCAACCCTTTGAGCCTGAGTCAACTGACCTGGGCTCTGAGACTTGCTACCAAGGTTTTTTATTGCAGTGTAGACGTATCCTAAATGACTTGGGGCTCAGGAAGGCGGTGGCAGTGGTTCTAGGGTCTAGGTAGGTGGACTGCTGGGTACTGCTGCCCAAGAAGGGTGTCAGACAGGGTCTGCACCTGGCAGTGTGCCTGAGAGACCCAGAGTTAGGAACAGTAACCAGTCACTACACAGACCCCAGGTGCTTAGCAGCACATGGGATTCAGTGGTTGGATCCTGTTACAACAGACTCAGAGAGTGGGACTCTGTCAAGTTGTGACAAGCAGAATTAGCCCCAAGGCATACTAGGTATGTCAGATGTATGCGCATATTGCCCTGAACTGGAGGGTTGTGCTTCCTGGATGTTTTGAGTAATTTATGCAACGTTAAAGAAGATAATGAAAGTCAAGAAATAATTGTAACAATAATCAGCTGGTAGTAATCATCTTGAAAGGAAGAACAGGTATTCCACTGGTTAATATTGAGGTTTCTTGTACCTATCCCAGATTCGGTCCTAATTTACATCCCATCGAGCCCAGTGGAAGTAAATGAGGTTGTACTATATGTACATTGTCTCTGAGTATTAAATGTATTTTCCATGGACCCATTGTAATTTAATGTAATTTCACTGTTTTAATACAGAACGGAGGCAACACATTTCCATCAGGCCCCTAACCTTTCATACTCAGACCACTCCTCTGTTACCTCAAATTCCATGATAGATGCATCACCCCAACCTTCAGAGAATGTAATCTCACCACGATCATGTCAGTCTGCTTCTGCAGCTATTATGACAAGTGGAATCACAGCAGCACCCAGTCTGGTCAAAGCCGCAGGAGCAGATCAGACTACACAAAAGAGAGTTTTAGGTAAGCCCTCAAAATCTTTCCTATAATTCATATCTAGGGTAGAATATTGCAGCTCTTCATATGCTCTTATTCACCAACATTTCCACTGTGCTCCATGATGATTTCTTATTGTGGTTGGAGTGATTTCCCTGAATGCATTGCAGCTATAGAACCTTTAAACTAAGCCGCCTGTCTCCTTGCCTCTGTTGGGATTAATCAGCTGTTTTTTATTACAGTGGTGGCTGATGGCATCTTAAAATTGTGGAGAGTATTACTCTTTTATCTGAACTGGGCCCCTTTTTTCCCTACCATTTCAGTACAATTACATCCAGATTACAAAATATTTGTGGTTTATGTTATTACATGGTTTAGTTTTGCCTGTGTAAATTAGAACAAGCTGAGTTATAACAATGTTAAGAGAATTGTGCTATAGCCTTGTAAGGATTCATTCAAGAAGAGATGGCTTGTCCAGAGCAGGCAGATTAGACATAGGCACCCTGTTTTATATCCTGACATAGGTTCTCTTTGCACTACAGTTAGAACCGTATATTTGGAAAACCAGTTACAACATAGTTGTGCCCAGACATGTTATCACACTCTTTGGTTTTGGCTATGTTGACTAGAACAAGCCATGTTACAATCATGCTAAGGGAACTGTAATATAGTCCAGCAAGTGTGGGGTAATGGCCTGGCTCTTTCAATGTAGTTATAACTAGAGCTGGTAAAAAATTGGAATTTCTGTCGAGTGGAAAATTCTGATATTTTGACATGGTTTTCAGCCTAAATTGGGACAAGAAGTTGAAATACTGAAATATTCCCTCGAACAACAAATTCTGAAAAATTTTGATTTGTAAATGTTAAGATGTTTCGTTTTGACTGAAATGTTTTGACAGTCCTGAATCTACACATTTCATTTTGGTTTGTTGAACTGAATCAAAATGTTTAGTTTTGGCATGGTTTGATATTGAACTGCATCTGGCTGAGCTGCCCACAGTGCCTTCTGGGAGCTGTAATTCAGGTGCTTAATGTTCCCGTTATCCTCTATGGATCAGGGTCCCCAGCCAGACTACATCTCCCATGATGCACGGTGACTGTAGAACTCCCATAATGCCTGGTGACAGTTCAACAAGAGGGGAGACCTCAGTGCATCAAAGAAGATGTAGTCAAATCAGGGAGCCTAGCCCATAAGAGAAAATGGGGTCATGGGACACCCAAACTACAACTCCCTTGGGGTACCATAACTGTTTAGGCAGATGCAGATTAATGTTGAACTGACCTGAAATGAAATGTTTTGATTAAGTGTGACAATCCGAAATATTTTGATTTGGGTTGACCTGACCTGAAACAAACAATCAAAAAAATTGTTTTGATTTTCCCAATGACAAAAAACAAAGTTTCAGCAAAATGAAAAATTTTTATAGAAAAAAATGTTGATGAAAAATTTGAGACCCCATTCTAGTTATAGCTCCTTGCCTGTTCTGGACTGGCCACCACTACTTAAATACAGAATCCAGATCCTCCATCTTCTCGGTGTATTTGAGAGCTGCACACATTGTTACATAAAGTGTAACATTTTACGTAAGATCAGATTGTGTGCTGCCCTGGCTCAGCCGCACCGAGGGTCAAGGGAAGCATAAAAAGTGTCCCTCCACTAACGTGGCTGCTCAAGAGAAATACGTAATAGTGGTCCCAGCTAGGCTCATTCTTGTTGCCCCAAGGGAGCTGAGAGTGGGTAGGAAGGACCAGGGCTATGACCCAGCACAGCCACTACACTAGCTTACAGAGCGGAGCCAGTGTGCTGGGGAGCGCAATCTACGTCAGCCTAATGTTTCATGCAAATGCTGCATCCCCTGTGCGCAGGGTGCAGCACTGGAGAAGACTGTGTCTACTGTGGGTCAGTCTCCTCCTAGAGGGTGCAACTCTGCATCCTCCCCTATTTAGGGCTTGCGGTTAGGTGCCTCACTTTAGACTATGAATCCCATTGAATTTCAGTGGGATTTGGGTGCCTAACTCCCTTAGTCCCCTTTTAAAACCCCAGCCTTAGTTCATAGTATACAGTAACACACAGAAAAAGCCACCACCAATGTGATCCAAGAAACAAACTGATTCCCATCACTAAAAACCAGCTTCAACGCAGTTTGCTCATTCTACTGCCACTCTAAATATTTGATCTAACAAAGACTCTAGCAAGCCCAAAAAAACAATCCAGCAACTCATCTAACTTCCTGATTATGGAGCTCATTGGCCTTTGCCCCATTTCTTCTCCAGCAAATCCCTGAATACCATTCTTTGGTGCCTCCTTGTTAGACTTATCCTCTACAAAATTCACATTCACTTAAGCTGCACACCTGCCATAGCTTTCTGTTTAGGAGATTGTGCTGTAGCTTTTATCCTCCTTATTACTCATGTTATTACATTTGGCTGGAACTAACTCTTCACTTGCCAAAATGAGGAGACCCTGTTTCATTGCCCAAAGATTGGAACTGCTGATTCATCTGAACTCTACCACAGGAAGTCTGAAGGCAGGGGACTACAAACAAGACATTGAAATAGGAGCCTGCACTGCATCACTGCTTTGGTATAATGTACTGTAAGATGGAAATATAGAAACTCAAACATCTTGTTTTTACAATCAGAAAATCCCATTGGAAAAAGCAAATCAGCATGCCTGATGGGAGCCAGCTTTCCTAATAGACTGGGGAGGCTAATTCATGAAACAATATTGCTCTCTCTAATGCAGTAATTTTGCCAAATCAAGAAGAGTTTGAGTTTTAGCCATCTAAGGGCCAGATCCTATGAGTACAGAGCAACTCCTAGCAGGTAATAAAATCTTTTAACTCTCATGGAAATCAATGGGAGTTGAGGCTGCTCAGGGCCTGACAAGATCTGCATAGGGATAGTCTAGTTGGCAGGGTGTCCCAACCCACCTCCTTGGGATCCAGAACTTAGGGAGGACTGAAAAGGAACACTGAGTCACAAGCACTGACAGGAACTGAGGGAAGCTGCTTTTTGATGAGACTTCAGTGGCAGACCGGGGGATCTCTTTGTGAGGGAACGGTTCACCAGCAGCATTCACTTCTCCCCTGCCCCAGATCCGAAGTCTCACTGAGAGGGGGGATGCACATGGCGGTGCATGGACTCATATTTTTGGGTCTTTTGCACAGACGGCGAAAGGAAAAATCCAAAGAGGAGGAGAGGATGTTATCACATTAATTCTGTAAGTGGAAGGGACACTCAATATATTCAGTACCAACTCACAGCTGATGCTACACCGTACAGCAGCACTGAAATTGCAGGATGGTATTTATATTGCTGGTGGTATAATTTATAGTTTTTTAGCAACCTGAGGTAATTCCGCCAGAGT
This sequence comes from Emydura macquarii macquarii, assembly GCF_026122565.2. Taxonomy (NCBI): domain Eukaryota; kingdom Metazoa; phylum Chordata; order Testudines; family Chelidae; genus Emydura; species Emydura macquarii. Next base: position 7,120,838 of record NW_027132342.1, on the reverse strand, counting down.
AATAAATCTACATGTCACTAACAAAATATTCACTTTGCCAGCTGTGTTCCATTTTATGGCCATAGGTTTAAAGCTTTCTGAGAAAGGTTCATTGAGCACCATTTTACATTAGCAATTCAAGGGTGGGAGGGGAAGGAAATGAGATTATGCAGTTTTTGTTACAAAAATAAAAGATGAAAAACATTGGTTTCTTTTTTATTTGTCATTTTGTATCTTTTACATCACTCCCTGTCTCTCTCCCTTGCTCGTTCAGCAGCTCAAAGCAACACTAATACTGAGCCACCAAAATGGTCCCGTCCTAGGTCCATTTCCCTCAGCTTTGACACGAATACATTAGGACAAGGTCAGGACTATTTCAGCTCTTTGTTTACCAACTCGAAGAACGGCCAACACCCAGGACCCTTGGAGAGACAGGAAAAGACACCTTCAGCAGCTGAAGACTACAGCTCTTCTGCATCCAGGCACAGGTACAATGTTACGTTATCAGATGTCTAAACACTTAATTTCGTTTAGCAGTAGGACTTTGTAATTGTGTTTTTATGGGGAACTTCCCTTCAATTTACTTCTGAAGGGCAGAGATGGTGTGCCTTTCCAGCTCTCTGCAATATCTCCATTAGGTAAGCAATAAGACATAATCAGCACTTGGTGAAAGGCCAAACAATTATCCACACGACATGGGAGAATGTCAAAAGGTTTGCTTAACATAAGTCACCAAAAGTGTAGCGCTCAGACTCAGTCCTGTCGGAGCAGCTGCCCCAGAGGTGAAGTTCACCCTGGATAACATGACCTGTGGTTTTGAAACTACATTCGCCAAATTCCTAGGGAGTCATCACACTCCAACCCTCCACCTAGTGGCTTACTGGCACCAACTAGAACAGGGACTCCTTGAACCCCAGCTCAGATAGGCTCCACCCCGGACCCAGATTGGTGGAGCTCCTGATTGTCTCGCTCCCCCTACTTAAGCCAGGAGGAACAGGAAGTCATCAGTACAACTGGGCTCCACCCTGCTTTGGACTGCTCAGCCAGTGTTGCCTTCCTATGTCTTGGTCCTGACCTCTTGGTTTCTTGACCCAGCCTAATTCCTGGTATCTTACTCACAGTTCCTGACCTCTAGTTCTGAACCCTGGTGGCTTAGGGACCAGGCCCTATGCTAATCACTAGGCATATCTGCCTACTTTACGTCCCTGACATTGGGAGAGTACAGCAACGATATTGTCACCACAATCCTTTCAGAGTTGTGTTGCAAGAGGGTCATCACTAAACACTGGTTGGTGCTCCATTAGGGGCCTTTCTGTTGGAGGTTGCCCAGGAGAGGAACTGAAACTCTGCATTTCCCAGTTGGATTGGCCTCACTCCTCTCTGGGGATTGACCTGCCCACTTTTGGGAGGTTCCAGTCCCATGAGTGGAGCTGGGGTTGCAGGTGGCCTGAAGGGGTCCCACAGCTTGAGTTGGGCCAGCACAACCTGAGGTAATCCAGGGAATGAACTGAGCCCTAGAGGTTTAGCCAAAGCTAGTCCAAAATTATCCAAAGCCACTGAAAGCCATATCACAAAATATATTGGCCCCAGGGTTAGGCAGTTACCTTCCATCTCTAAATTTAAAATCTTAGATATTAGAGATGGGAAAGATTTATTGGACCAGATTTTCTGTTAGTGTAAATTGTCATAGCTCCATCTACAATGGAGTTATGACAAGTGATACCAGCTGAAGATCTGCCCCACTAGGTCCAGTCCCTCCCTTTGCAGAATATTTTCTAGAGCTTTGTCCAGTGCAGATCATGGTGAAGGCCCAGACATCTTAATTTTAGGAAGCTTTTCCAGATATTCAGTCTAAATTTTCCTTTTTTTTAAAATCATCCCACTGTGTTTAGTTGAGCCCCCTTGTACCAACCTAAATAATTCTTCTGCCTTCTTGGACTTCCCAGCCCTCAAGCATATCTACTCTATTACCATGTCTCCCTGTCCCCTTGGTGATTAACTAGCTAACCCATATGTATTTAACTCTTTTAATCTTTTCTCATAAATCAATCCTGCCAGCCCCTTAGTCAGTTTTTGGAACCGTTCTAGAATTCCTTCCAAAATGTCAATGTTTTTCCGGTAATTAAGTGCCTGGAAATGAACACAGTGAGTCTGATTCTGATCTCACTTACACCAATTTAAATCAGGAGTAACATCTTTCTAGGCAGTGGAGTTACACTCGTGTAGGCGAGAGGCGAATCAGGATTAATATTCCAGGTGGCTTCTCTACAGAGCAGTACACAGAGAATCTATTACCTCCCTGCTCTGCACAGGCAGCCACAATTGGAACAGTTTTTTCCCTCCTACAGTGTCATACTATAAACTCATGACTACCCTCATCCTAGCCTTTCAGCACTGCTGCTTTCCAGGATGTTCTTTGCCATTTTATTTTATGCTTTGGATTATTTTCCCCGTTTGTGTTATTTCTCTGTCCTCCCTGGTGTTCTCCTCCTATCACGCATCTCCACCCAGTTTAGCATGATCTGCATATTTTATTAACCAGCTGCTTTACTTCCTCTTCCAGATCATAAGTGAACATGTTCCATGAGATGGGACCTGACCCCCATCCTTGTAGGAGATCCCCTTCCACAAGACACTTCCCCATGGTTTATCATAATTATTTGTTTACAGGCTTTCAGCCAGTTCATGCAACAGTATTTATACTCAAGACAATAGGAACTAATATTTTGAGAAGACTCTATATCAAATACTTTACTCAATTCCAAATCTATGATATCTGCCGTTTTCCATTCTTCATTAATTTTATAATGCTTTTAGTTTTATAGACATTTCTCTAGCAGATAGGGCCTTTATAAATCTATGGCACTGACAGCTTGTCTCTATAACCAAATCTGTGTAATTCAGGACATTACATATATAGATATGAAAAAAATACCTTTGAAAGCCAGTTAGAAAGCTGAAATTGTGTCCAGAATTCTAAAGCCATTTCCAAATACTGAGATATGCCCTACTGTTTGACTGGGCATTGGGAGGATAACTCTAGCTAAACAGTGGAAGATAAGAGATTACCTTCTCCTTCATGAATTTCCTTATATTATGAGAACTGTTTTCCAGCAGGGGATTGCGTCATAGCTCATTTCACACAGAAAGCAAGAGAAATCATGAGCCCTGCTAATTGTAGAAGATAGTAAAATAGTGGTGACAATTTGCTTTGTGTATGGTTAAACTCGTTTGATGCATAAAGTAGGCAATTTTTTTTATTTTCATTTGATTCATTACTTACTATCATGACACTCAACTGCACCTGCACATTAACAGCCTTTTGGACACACTCACTTTACATTTTAAAAACACACTCACTGTCAGTGCTGCATATATAATGGGGCTGTTTATGCTAGCAGGGGACTAGACTTGATGACCCAGGAAGTCCCTGCCAGTCCTGTGTCCCTATGTTCCTATCAATTTGATGTTCCCATCAAATGAAATTACGCTGCAATGCACAATCATAGCTCCCACCGATTAATTTATAGTTGTATTATATAACATATTATGAATAGAGAGATGAAATGGTGTATATACACATTTAAACAGTATTTCTGTATAGCTTTGTTTAGTAAGGTATATTTTTTTATGGAAGTTACAGTGTCTAACATTATTTAGTACATAGAAATTTAGTAGAAGTTTGTTTTTGATCAACTAAGATTTTTTAATCAGCAGTGTGATTTTATAATTTTTAATCAACTTTCCATTCGTTTGCTGTGTGGTATGGGACAATGCTAAGATTGTAATTTTATGGTTGCATTTATTTACTAAATTATTAAATATAGTGGTACAAGGTGCAAGTCAAGATTGTGTACTGCAGTGAGATTTTCACTTTTTCATGGATGCAGTTAGGGCGATAGTATTGTTGAATCAAAAGTGTTAGAGTATAACGACAGTAGTGGGCTACTGTTTGAGGACTAGGACTGTGTTGGGTGTGACTGTTGTCTTTTAACTATTTCCTTGCTGTTCACACTTGAGCAACCTACCTCTAAATCAAGTAAATTTTTGCATGTGAGTGTTTTGTTGAAAGTAAGGAAAATGGAGTGGAAGCACTCCAAACATCATGAATCATCAATATCTATTTTGCAGTGAGGACATACTGCATACACTAATTAGGACTGGACTAAACCAAATCCAGATCCCCTAAACTTTAAAGCAGTTTGGATCTGGATCTAAACTTTATATCTCAGACCCATATCTGACACTAATATGTGCAGGGTGTTTTGCAATCCTAGACAAATTTCAATATTTGCAGCCCCTCGAGTCTATTCCTGCCACATTCCCCACCTACAGCTAAATCCATTGGCGAACAAATATACAGGCCTTCATTTGCATGCACGTAAATAAACCTTTCATCCTATATTTCTTCCATCACAGTAATAGTATCTATGTAAGTCTTCCCTTTTGAATATTAAGACGTCTGGGCTTTGAATATTTTCTGTTGCAGGGACATTGTTAAGTTGAAAATACAAGGCCAGATTCTGCAGTGTGATGCAGAAGTTTTGTACTGGCATACCACCCACCAGTCCCATTTCCTATCCCCTGCTGCTTCATTCTTCACCATTCTTGTGCCTTAAATGCCCACATCAAATTCTGACCCCACCCCATCCCATTTACCCTTCCTAAACACCCCCAGTCTCCCTACGTCCAGATTCAAGTCTTGTCTAGAAACAAGTCTTCCTCAAGCACCTACCGTGCACTGCTTGATTGTACCTAATACCAGCTGGTACCCATGCTCCTCATGATATACCTAATACTTCTCCCTCCCCATTTCCAAATCCTACTCTTAGCATCTACCCTTCCAGTCCCCATCTCTTAATGTACCCCAGGCATGCACACACACACCAGTCCACATGTCCCTCTTGATTCCCCTGTCCAACTTCATATTTTTGTCCCACTTCCTACCTTTCCAGATTGTCGCTCTGCCTCTGTCCTGCTCAAAACTCCTTTTTTTTTTTTTTTTTTTGCTACCCCCTATGTCCTAGTACCTAGGATTTTCCCTTGTTTCTTCACATGGCCCAATCTTCCTCCAATAGCAGCCTTTCTTGAATGGAATGGGAGGCACTTCTAGCAAAGTTTCTCAGCCAGCAACAGGATCTTTGCATGGGGAGGCAATATGGCTTATCCCTCTCATCCTCAACTGAAGTCTTTTTGGCCACACAATTTGTCATCATTTACACCTGTGCGAAGTGTGAGAACCCAGGGACCATCTTTTTGTTCTGTGTTTGTACAGCATCTAGCACAATGGGGACCTGGTGTATGACTCAGGCTCCTGGGCACTATGGTAATACAAATAAATAATGATAAATGATACCAGATCAGAAGGGCAGCATTTTACACCCACTTCACAGAAGTTTAAATCATGATTCACAGTGCATAGAGAATCAGGCTCTTTTTTTGTGGGAAGCTCCCTAGAGGACTCCCTCTGCTGATGGGAGGAGCAAATGGACTTGTATTCTTGTTCTCTGCGCACAGAGAGAAGGGACTCAACGGAGGGCCCAACGATGCAGCAAAGGGAAAGGAAGGGAGGGTTTCCTAAATGCAGCACCACACTGTATTGTGCTTGGTAAACAAGTATTCTTAGTTACTGTTGGAGGAGATGGGTGACAGCTTTCATCTCTATGTGCTGCAGTCTGCAGGCAGCCTCTCCGTCATTGGCAAGCATGACTCGCTACTGTGCAGCATGAATGAATTTTTGGGTGGGTGGATGGGTGGTTTTTGCCACTCATCAATTATTATTTTGTCACCTTAGTCAGACCCATGGTGTGTCTGTGCTGTAGGGCCAGGCTTGAATACAAGCACAATCACCCACAAATTAGACTTATCAGCAAAACAGAAGAAGGCATACATAGCCTGGACAAAGACGTTACATAGACAGGAGACACAGACAAGACATTACAACAAGGGCTAAACAATGAACTACATCACAGTGGGTGTCGCATGGAAAAAGGGATGATTCCTCAGACTTTTTTCACAACTTGTCTGATAAGACTGGTAATAAGCATTATAGTCCAGTACTGTGTTTTTAAAAGAGGTATCTTGACATGTGAGTTCCTTAGAAGAGGAAAAGTTCAGAGATAAATCTGTTTTCCAGTGCTTGCTGCAGATTGTGTTCCTCTGCTCACTCAAGACGTTCCTCTGCTTACTGTAGATAAATAACAGACACTTGTTTGCTGCATTTCTGAAACAAAAGAGAGTAGGTCTTAACTGTTTTAAAGTGTCTATCGGAGATTTGTTAATAATACAGCTTCCCTTTCCTCTGCAAAGGAAAGAAAACATGAGGGGCAGGAAGATATCAAGAAAGGAGGGAGAAAATACATAGGTGAAGTCAGTGAGTGAGATTTTTAAAACTGACAAGGGGATTTAACCACTCAACTCCCATGAATTTTAGTGGTCAGATTGTACGGTCAATCTTAAAAATGTTAACCTATATACATTTGGAAAAAACAAATAGCAAACTATGATGATGATTAGTTCTTTTAAAAATACCAATTAATTTCTGATGGTAACAGGGGCCTGAAAATACATAAGAAAGCTTGTGTGTGTTGGTCTATGAAAAGCACACTGAGTTTTTCAGATGGAAGTGGCTATGTAAAGTGCTGATTATTACTGTTGTAAATAGTCTGCATACAGTGTGTTTACTCTGCAGACATCAGGGCAGGTTGTTATAATTAAAGGCATGTGTATTTCACTTGTGAAATGCTTTTAAACCTTTGATTTTACTTGTATTATTTAGTGCTATTGGCAACTTAAAAATTGCTGAAGTTCATTCAGGTGGTCATTTTGTGAAGATCCTTAACTGTTCCCTTGATAAAGAGGAGGGTATTGGGGAATATACGCTCCAGCAAAATGTCAGCGGCCATCCAGTAGCTGTGTTCAGATTCCCACCAAGGGTCAGAATGAAGGCCAATTCTACTGTAACGGTGAGTACAGAAGAGGAATATGCCAAATGAATTCAGAGACGATAGCTAAGAATTTACCTTCTATAACTCAGCAGCTGCTCATCCACTGTAGTGCAAGGTCAAAATTTCAAATGCTTGAAGTCAAGCTCATCAACCCATATTTTCAGAAGTCGGAGTACTCCCAAATCCCACTGAACCCAACAGGAGCTGCTAGAGCTCAGCACCTTTATAAATCAGGGCACTTTTATTTAGGTGCCTGAATATGGATTAAGGAGCCCAACTTTCAGAATTCTGCAGAAAGCAGGAGGATTCTGGCCTGCTATCATAAAGAATTTCCCCCATTTCCCACTCTGCCCTCTAAGCATTGCTTCTGTAAGATCTCTCCATGCTGCAACATAATTTTCAGTACAAAGCCAATTTTAACTGGAGATCGGTTTGAACTGAAACCCTGAATCTGAAAACCTACAAACAGCAAAATTAGAAAGGATACAAAAAATCATAAGTCTTGCTACTGATGCACTCTAGCATGTACCAAGAATGCCACAGATGTATTCTAGCACACAGCCAGAGATACAGCAAATGCACTCTGGGATGTATCAAAGACAGCTTGAACTGGGAAAAAAATTGGTGGTACTCTGCCAAGCTCTTGCCAGATGTGGCCAAGTGGTGAGAGCACTGGACTGGGATTCAGAAGACCTGCATTCTGTTCCTGGCTCTGCCACTGGTCTGCTGGGTGACCTTGGGCAGCACATTTCACTTTTATGCCTCAGTTTTCCCTTCTGTAAAATGAGGTTAATGTTACTGCATCTAGTTTCCAGGACATGATGTTATTAACATCTTCTATATAAAGCGAGAGGACAATAAATTACTGTTGCCCAACGGGAACTGCCTGTTCCTGAAAAGGGAGGCAGAGGCTCCAGAATCAATTGTGGACTGGGTTTTTAAAGCCTATATTGCAGGCCTATTAAAATATCCCAGCATAAATTAAAAGAAACCGCCTATTGTTAATCTGACCCTCAGTTATATTGACTAAAAACCCACAAAACCTAAAATTAGTGCCTGGAAATTATGCCTTTATATTGATCTCTGTTAATCCACTAGAGCAGGTCTTGATGATGATAAATATATGCCATTGCTACAGATCTTGAAATGCAGTCCCCTCAGCCTTGATTTCATGGATAAAATGATGAACAACATTACAGAAATCAAAAAACCTTGAGAGAGGGAAATCTGCTGCTTCTTACTGAGTCTACACACTTCATAAACATCCAAGGGCCATCCTCTCTATATCTGACTACCTCCTTTGGATTGTTTCAGGTATGGGCAGCAGATGCGAAAGTGCTTCATAAACCTCCATCAGATTTTCTTTGGAAGGAGCAAGATAGGTTTAAAACAGGCCTGGATTGCACTACCATTCTTTGTGAACCTAATGGTCAAGTGAGTGTTCTGATTCTTATCAGCTGTTTGTCATGTAATTTACAGAATTATTGAATTCTTCTAATCATCCTTCTGAAAAGGATGGCTGGACATAAGGATAATTGTAAAGAGTAGCAATGGCATGCAGAGTTTTGGCAAGTAAATGACCCCAGAAAGTGTTAACAAGCGGGTTATACTGGTACGTGGGGTCTTGAAGCTTAACAAACCAAACATTCTGGGTACGTTGACTCTGTAGCATTGAGTACTTGCGCTTTGCAAGTGGAACTGGTGAAAGGCTTCCTTCCAGTGTCACCCACTCCATATCTTTTTGGATTCTGGACTTGACTATATAGTGATAGGTCCTGTTGGCAATAATGGGGCTATTTATGTACTTAAAGATAAACGTGCTTAAGTGCTTAGCAGGATCAGGGCCAGAGTACCGAGCACTTTCAGGATCAAGCCCATGAGCCCTAACTGAGCAAATCACATGATGTGGGTAAATCCTGGCTGTGAATCTTGCTTGAGTTTAAAAGTTAATTACTGAGATCTTGAGGACTAAGGAAAGGGGCTAGATTGATAGTCTTGCAGTATGATGATCTACTATGCATGGAACAGGTATAACATGGGCCCTGGCACTGCAAGTTTTCTTCAGATCTCCTTGCCAGTGTGCTTCATCCTTTACCTGGAGAACCCCTCCTATCAGGGTGAGAAGTTCAGCTATCCATGTCTATTCAGTCCTTGGGCAACCCTTTAGCAATCACCAACAATATTTGCAGTTACGGTGGGTTTTGTCAGGTTGACCTTCGTCCATTTAGAAATGAGACTGAGACCAGATTCATTTAATCTAAGGATATGTCTACACAGCAAAGAAACACCTTCGGCTGGCCTGTGCCAGCAGACTCGGGTTCACAGCGCTCGGGCTGTGGGGCTGTTTCATTGCTGTGTAGACTTTCAGGCTTGGGCTGGAGCCTGGGTTCTAGAACCCTGTGGGGTGAGAGAGTCCCAGAGCCTGGGCTCCTATCTGAGCCCAGCAGTCTAAACAGCAATGAAACAGCCCCACAGCTCAAGCCCGGTAAGTCTGAGTTGGCTGGCACAGGCCAGCCAAAGTCTTTTCTTTGCTGTGTAGACCTACCCTAAATGTCAACCAGTGGCAATGATTTTTTGGCCATTTTTAGCTTGAGCCAGACTTAAACCAGGGACCTGAACACCAATTTCCTCAAACCATTCAACCTATCCAGTATCCCCTATACAATGTTAATCTAATTTACAAACTGGTTTTTTAATTCAAATTTTTATACTGTTTGCCCCTCATGTCCTTCCTTCCTTCGGCCAAACTTGCTATTGCATTGGTACTATGTCTATTTAATGTAAGCCATAGAATGTAAGATTAGGGTTGGAAGGGACCCCAGGAGGTCATCTAGTCCAACCCCCTGCTCAAAGCAGGACCAACCCCAACTAAATCATCCCAGCCAGGACTTTGTCAAATCACACCTTAAAAACCTCTAAGTATGGAGATTCCACCTTCAAGCAGTTGAATTGCACAGCTGTTACACTATGAATCCACCCAATCATTTTAAGAACTGAAAATGTATTTTAAAGCTCAAATGCAATGGCTGTGATTTGATGCTTCATCATTATTCACTGGCTCATATCTTTGAATATAGTTTGCTCGGAAATATCATAGAACCCTTACCTTCCATGCTCCCTCTCCACTTCCCTCCCTCCCACTATTCCTTATGAAACAATAAACTTGATGTTTAAATGAAGTAACTAAACGAGCTGTGTTTTTTTCTTCAGGCTGTTGCTTGGTATACACCTATTCACTGGAACAGAAAGGAAGGTTGGGAAAAGCAAGAAGATGATGAAAACCTTAAGAGCAGCAAAAAGCCTATTATACCAACAAAAACACAAAGAGACAGATGGGAAAATGAACCAGAGTCTGTGATAATTGATACAGAACAGGAAGGGGCTGGCCAAGGTCAAACAGAGGAAAGAGGACCAGTTTTCATTAAAAGGTAACCATTCATCTGTTGGCTGTACTCCATCGTTATAATATAGCACTATTCCTGGTTGGCTGTGGAAACAACGTTTTTAAATGAGCATCTTACAAAGAAAGTTGTTACTAGGATTGGGTGAAATGGGCAGGATAAAATAAAAACTGACCTGAACTTCAAAGAAATCCAACCCAAACTTTATTTTAGGTTTCATGCAAGAGAGCAATAGTTTCAGTAGGGAGTAAACAATGAAGTAATGGATATTTTGGAAGAAAACCTAACTTCACTCACTGAGCACCCAAAGGTGTGCCAGGCAACATCCAGACAGAAAAGACACAATCCTTGCCTCAAAGAGTTTACAGTCTAAAAGTTGTGATGTTCATAGAATTATTCACACTAGTTTGTGAAAAAGGTTGGTCTAAAACTCATAGTCTCCAGTGCCAGCCCAATGCACCTTAATTTAGGGAGGCCATGGGTATTTTGAAGGGGGAAGCAGCATCAGCAATTTTTGTCTGTGTTGCCTCCAGAGTTTAAGTTATTGGATCCTTGCAGCATGCTCACTGAAGAATGGAACATGTGCAATACACTTGAAATGTTTTGAAATTCAAAGGATAAGGGTTAAATGCGTTCACTGCACATGTGCCAAAGGCAATTTTCCGTATCTTATAATTTGGTCAAACCTGGTCAGATTTTTAATGGGGACACTAAAAGGCCCTTCTCTGTCCCCAGGACTATTCCTCTGCTAAATTTCAACCTTCTGCTCCAAGCTATGGCTAAAGGTGTTCAAAAGACAGTTAAAAATGTTTAACATTGGCCAAATTGCCTAGTGTTCTCTAGCCTTGTTCTTGGAAATGGTTGAACAGGTTTTGCTTAAACTTCTAAAGAAATTCAACTTGAAGCAGAGAGTAAGCATTGGCAAAATTATAACCAGCTGTAAATAAAGGATTATAATAAAGTGTTAGACAGCCTTAATATAAGTGCTGTTACTGCTCCATATATAATACAATTATATAAAATAGATGTGTACTATACATATACATTAATAGATATATTATATACAATATTCAGAATAAAATCATTTGTATTTCTGTTTACAGAGAAAAAACGATCCCAGCAACCCTGTTCCCTACTCAGAATTCTTGGTGCCGAAGTCCAGCCTCTCCCACACACCCTCACTTTTCTCTGGTCCGACCATTAACCATGGGCAATGATGGCAGCAGTCTATGCAGGCAGTCCAGGAGTCAGTCAGCAAAACCTGACCCAGCAGCAGGTGAGTTATAGGTCAGTTATCGTAGAAGGTTCAATATGCAAAATATTTTTTTCAATAGGCAGAAATGTATTGAAATTTGCTGGCAGAAAAAGATCAGTAGTTCTTCACTAGTAACGCATACGTGTTATCACTCATCATCCACTTATCCTGCAAATATAGGTTTTAAAAAGAAGTGTTACATGAGTCTGTTGTTGTTATGAGTTGTTTGCTGTTAGGATTGACTCTTTTTTAAAAATGAATCATAATACCAAGATTGAGTGAGAGAAAGACTCTTGTGTTGATTCTGAATTGTTAATTAGGCATTGGTGAAAATCTTGTGTTTATCTCTGGTACTTAAAATCCAGGAAGTTGTTGACAAACTGGAAGGAATTCAGATAAGAACGCCAAAGTAATTAAGAGTATGAAGAGATTGATTTTTGAGGGTAGATTAAGAAGAAGTTGTCATAGCTCTTAGGCTTCTGGTCCCCCAGCCATCACATCTCTTAGGCAGAGACGTACCTCTTTCTCTCTCCCTCCTGACTAGGGTTTTTCCAGGCCGCACAGTTCCCTGTCTACACTGTGATTAGCCCAGCAAGTCAGGCTGCTTCAGCAGGTCTGCTTTGCTTTCTCCTCAGAGGCTATAAATAGCATAATGGCCCACAGTTAAGTTACTGCACAGCTCTTTTTAAGCAAGCACAATTATTCTTAAGGTAAAAGCATTACAGACAAAAAATATTAAAAACAAAAGAACATGCTAATAAGTTTACTAGCATCACCCCTAACTCCAACAAAGGTTCTGGCAGGTAAACAGTCCTTCAGACTCCAGAGAGGGATTTTTCTATTGTTACCAGTTCATAACCACTTGGCTCAGGTCAACACACCCATGAAAAGATCAAGTCCTTCCAACCCTTCCCAGGAAGGATTGGGGCCTCCCTTGTATAGACAGTCCTGTCTGCTTGCTGAATCAGAAAGCAGGCCCTGAGTCAGTTTAAACTCAGGCTGTTTATACAAAAGTCTTTTCTTTGTCTGCTGGTTTCTAGAAAATCCAGTTTGAATAAGTACATGCAAGTCTGTCCAGGTGGTGTGGTACCTCTTGGGATGTTTTACAACCTGAATGAATTTGCCTAATCACTCTGCACTCTCCCACCCCCACTGTTCTTAATTCCTGGAGGGCTGTGGTCACCCTCCCCTATGGGACATACAGTCCGTGGCCCACAGTGATACATAAAATTAACACAGTAAGATCTCCCAAAGATATTGCAGAAAATTGCCATATCTGTCACAGAAGTAAATATGTATTTAACAACCAAGGGACAGACATGATAACTGCCAAATGTTTGGAAAGATAAAAACACCAAGGAGAGAGAAAAAGTGTCTGACATGGTCCCAGATAATATAATTAGGAGGAATGGGACCAAATTGAGCCCAAGAAGATTTAGGCTGAATGTTTCTTACCAAAGAGCTCTAGTAGTCTCTGATATAGTCTCCCAGTGGTAGTGGTGAAGGTTTCACCTGAGATTTTAAAGCCATTGTGCTAGGTGTTGAACAAACACAGACATGGTCCCTGCTCCAAAGAGCTTACAGTGTATGTAACTCTGGAGGTTTTCATTATCCTTATAAACATCTGATGCTTTTAAAAAATCCTGCTTAGCTCTTGGTCTCAATGATATCTTGTAGCAATGGGTTCCACAGGCTAATTGTGTTGATGTAAACCATAAGCTTTTTGAGTCAGGGCCTATCTCTTTATTATATGTACGTAATATGCCTAGTACAATGGGACCCTGGTCTCCATTGGGCTCCCTAGATGTTACTGTACTAGAAATATAATAATCATGTGTAAAAATGTCTTTTCTTTTATCAATTTTAAATTTATTGCCTTGCAGTTTCCCTGAATGCCCCCTTGTATTTGTTTCGCAAGAAGGGTGAATAGGAATGCCAAATTTACTTTCCATATTCCATTCATTATTTTGTATATATCTATTGTGTCCCTTCTCACTCATCTCTTCTCTAAACTCAACAGTCTTTTCAGTCTCTTTTCACGTGGAAGTTTTTTCCATATAGCTAATAATTTTTGTCACCAGTCTCTGAACTGCTTCTATATCTGCAACATCCTTTTTCAGATATTAATAATAATAAGAGCACAGTATTCCAGGTGAGATGTACCATGGATTTATACAGTGACATATTTTCACTATTACCTTACAACCTATTGCTTATGCAATCTAACATTTTCCCTTTATGACTGACACTGCTCATGGAACAGAATTTTCATTGAGCGGTCCAAAATGACATATAGGTCTTGTTCATGAGTGATTATGGTTAATTTACGACACAGTAAGGTATATGAATAGGTATTCTTTGGAATGTGCATTTATCGGCATCAAATTCCATCAGCCATCATGCCGTCCATTCACCTAGCTTTGTTAGCGCCTTCTGAAGTTCCTCGCCGTTTTCTTTAACATGGGACCCACCTAAATAATTTTGTGTCAACTGCAAATTTTTTCACTTCAACTCTAACTTGCTTTACTTGAGTGAGGAGTAATGCATTTCCTGCTATATTGTTGATCTGCCTAATTGTATTCCTCTACGCTTGATGCTCTAAGTGCCCCCTCTTTCCCCTCAGCCTCACATGTGGGAGGGAGAAGCTGCTACTGACACTGCTTGCAAGTTCCAAATGGGTTTTCTATATATTTCAGTTATATCACACAGTTCAATGTATCTCCCTTGTTCCCCAGAATGGTGCCACATTCCACTGATTCTTTATTTTGTTGTTGCTGCTGCTGAATTTCACTCTGAATCAAAATATTAAGCAGTGAACTGTGCAATGGGTTTACAAATAGCTAGGGCATGCATTGTAAAGCAAGCACTTTGAAGTCTCAGCCAAACACAACAAGTTTTGTCAACAGAATTTTTTCATGTCTCCAGTTGCTGAGAAACACTAATTAAACATTCAGTGGCAAATGGAGAATGAGGGGTAGGGAGGGACGGATGAGGATTTAGCATGTATTTTCTCTAAAAAGGAGGCCCACAACCGTCTCTTTATGTAGGGAACCAGGACCATTTTTATTCCCTGTTATTTTTTCCCTTCTCTCTTTTGTTACAAAACATATAGGGTTCAGTTCTCCAGCCCTCACTCACTTTGAGAAGCACTTATTTTCATGAGCCGTCCCAGTGACATTTGGAGTCAGTGCAGCTGCCCATGGAAGTTCTAGTTAAAATGAGTAATGGTTGCAGAATCATCCCCATATCTTTTATCACAGGACACTGACGTTTGGCGGACAGGGCTGTGTGATAAAATGCGCCCTTGCAAATGAGGTTATACAAACACTGTTGCACTTTTGGAATAAACTGTACTAGAGGCATATATAATGACAGTGTGAAGGTTAAACAAGCAATTATAGCAGCAGCACAGGGGAAAAAACTTAATTGTTTTCTCAGATAGATCAACTGACTACACCAGATCAAACATTCCTGTCACCATCAAGTCAAAAACTACAGCACTCCAATTTCTCCAGAACGCTATCATTCAATATGACTGACAGCCAGCTACACCATCTGCACCTTAACTTGTGTTTTGAAAGCCTACCTTCTCTGTCATCTCTAATTCCTTGAGGACAAACTTCCAACCTTCAAAACTTAAAGTGTCTCCTCAGACGAAGAAATACAGAACCTGTCCCACACCTCTTTTCAAACCAATCTCCCAGAATTCAAACACAAAATCTCATTGAAGTGCTGAGGAAGGCAGAGGCCCATAATTCTACAAATGGTCACTCTAGTAGCAGCACACTATAAAAAAAGAGTGTAATTTCATTTATTAGGCACTGGAGGGGGGGGGCTGTACAGCAGTTTTGCAAATGCAATAGTATCCTGGTTTTCTAAACTCCACTAGCTCAACCTCGTTACCCAATGACCTGCCAGTGTGCCTACCTCCCAACCAGGCAAATGGCCAATCTATCAGTTTTTAAAATTTTCAGTCTGTTTATCGCTTACTGCTTATAAGGGACTTAAACCATTTATATTTATGTGTCCTTGGTGTGCCAGAAAAAGCAGGGTCCTCTGCTCTTATCTCAGAAACTCAGGATAATGAAAAGCCTCAGAGAAATGGTGGGGAGGGGGAAAAAAGGAGTAATTCTGAACATCAAGCATGGCATAAGAGGCTCAAAAATACAGAAATTAAGAAAAAATTCAGAGACGTTGGGCCAAATCCTCAACTGATGTAAATCAGCACCACTCTGTTCTAGATCTATGATTCCCCTCAGGATCAAAGAACATAAAATTATGAATATTAAATGATGCTGAGAGTGATTCAAAGATCTTTGGTTTTGATAAGAGAGAGAAGAAGGGAGCTACTCTTTCAGGACCCCTGTTAAAAGAGAAATCCCTTCAGTGTTGCTTGAAGCTGGATGATCAGGAACCAGCAAGTGATGGCTGGCTCAGATATGTCTTCCAAAGACGTGTAATGAAGTGGCTGAAATTGTACAGGGAACACATGAGAACAGCTGAATGAGGTTGTTGGGCTATGCCAGACAATAGAATGTCTATAATACCTGTCACATGAGCCGGTTTAGAATGACAATAAAACAGGCTGCTTGGTGTTTATTGGTGTCACTTACCTAGTAAAAAGTTGTCGCTATTTTGGGTTTTGGCACGCACAGACTCTGTCTCCTGCTGCTACAGATGTCTAGAGAGTGCTTTTGACACAAGAACGTGTTGAAATATACCAGTCCACTAGGAGTATCAGAGGAGTATCTGAACAAATGACACACTTATTGCCCTTGGCTTCTGTTACAAGTTGATCTCTGTGTTGAAATTGTTTGCAAGTGTAAGGTTTGCCACTGAAAAGCAATTCTGTTCCTGGGTAACTTGGCAGTGCACCCTGATACCTGAGATACCATAACCAGGGATAGCTCAATATAATGTATTTTCCTGCCTTCTGATACAACATGGAAACTGTATCCAAGGTATCCTATGGAGTTATGAAACAATGTCCAGAAAACTCTGCTCTTGGAGGATAACACAAAAATGCCACTTTATAAAATCATCAAGCAATCACACTTGCACATGTTGCTCATGTCTGCAGAAACATGGGACCATTAAAAAGCTGATTTTATAGAGAAAAAGCATGGGTATTGTCAGGGTCTGAGATCAGGATTAGAACAAAGGTTGAGGACAAATACGAAATTCAGGTTGAAACTTCAGCTGAAGAAGTGAAAAACTTGCTTCTTCCTACCAAACCCAGTTTCTGATCGGAAATGTGTGTAGGATTGTAGACTGGAACTACAGTAAGCAAGGACACTGCCATCTCTGTGATGAGACAGTTGTGGAGATGGTCTGACATGGACACGGAGACGGCATGAATAGAATGAATACAACAGGGAGGAGGAAAATGACACAATCTCCACATCAGTCCCTGCACACTTGAAGGCTATTGAGCATTTGAAAAAAATGTGTATGCTCCACATGGAAAGCCAGAGTGACTGCAATCCTGTCTAGCTGATTCTCCCGCAAACTCTTCACAGAAAGTCTGCAAGAGATGGTTTGATACTTTATTATAATTAACCCCCCCCCACTTTTGACTGACTTTTTCCTCACAAAAATGAACTGCATTATTTTCAAAGGTACAAATGGCATTTAGCCAATGAGAGCTGAGTGCCAAACAGTCACTTGTGCCCTTGAAAATCTCTCCTGCCACAAATGTTGTTCAATGCACAGTCTGAACTGGTTGTATGAAATCATAGAATATTAGAGTTGGAAGGGACCTCAGGAGGTCATCTAGTCCAACCCCCTGCTCAAAGCAGGACTAACCTCAGCTATATCATCCCACCGAGGGCTTTATCAAGCCTCAGCTTAAAAACCTCCAAGGATGGAGATTCCACCACCTCCCTAAGTAACCCATTCCAGTGCTTCACCACCCTCCTAGTGAAAAATGTTTTCCTAATGTCCAATCTAGACCTCCCCCCCTGCAACTTGAGACCGTTGCTCCTTGTTCTGTCATCTGCCACCACTGAGACCAGCCTAGCCCCATCCTCCCTGGAACCCCCTTTCAGGTAGTTAAAGGCTGCTGTCAAATCCCCCCTCATTCTTCTCTTTTGCAGACTAAACAAGCCCAGTTCCCTCAGCCTCTCCTCATAAGTCCTGTGCTCCAGATGTACTGCCTTTATTTTATGTAAATTGCCCTCTATTTCAGTTTATTTTTAATTGGCTCCCTGATTAATGAACACATCTGGTATCACACAATAAAGATACTATCCTCCTACATAAACAGGGAACAATAGACAGAAAACAAATATCATGCTCCTTTGAATATACTTTTTGGCTCAAATTTTCAAAGGATGCTGTTTGAACCCCTGCTCCCCCATCTTGAATTACTCACCTGTGTAAAAATGACCACTCCCATTTTACCCTTTTAAAATTGTGTTTTCTCACCAAAGCAGCATACATTCACCTAACTAAGCCCTCTTCCTAGTTAGCTTCAGATTCCTCCTGCTGTGTTTCCCTTTGACCAGCCAGGTATCATGGGATATGTTCTGGAGTTTAGGCCCAGATTAATGCCCTCCTCCCCATGGAGGGGCCCTTCATGTGTGGATCTCCACTCATCCATGAAGAAAGGTATTGGGGTGCCTCTGTGGTACTCTTCCACCCCTCCCTCTGAGACTCTCTCTGCGGAGCTGTCTCTATGCAGGCTGTGGTCCGTGCATGGGGAGGAAATGGTGTCAGGCCAGACCAAAGTAAGAGGGGCAGGCTGGGACAGGACTAGAGATATACCCATCATCAACCCTTTGGCTCAGCAGAGCTTCTTCAAAATGGTGCTCCTTGTTGTATTAACTCTTTCACAGGCCCCTCCCACACTAGAGATCCTAGGGGTTTCTCTGGCAGTGCAGTTTGATTGGAGCTTCACCTACAAGAAGAAAGGGCAGGCAGCCTCCATGATCCTGACCCACAATAGGAGTACAGGACCTTGTATGGATAACCTTGGTCACATGCAGATTCCTTGGGATCAACCAGGTTTAGGGCAGCTATTCCGAAGGGGACATATTTCTTGCCTACCCCTTTTCTCCCACTGGGAAGTTCTCTGCAAGAAAATTCTCAGAAATATCGGCATTAAAAATGGCTTATACTATGCAAGGGAGCAATGTGAGGGGCCTACAATACATCTCAAACCATATTATGCAAAAGTCCCATCCATCCTTCCTTTCTAAAGAACAGTTTTTATTGTGCAAACAAACTCCTAGTCAGTGTTAAAACATTGTAACAGATGTAATGACACAACAACCATTTTCCATTATCAATATATAGATACAGTTATCATTTCAGGAAAAGATTTGTTGGCCCTCATTACTCTGTTAAGTCTGTTTTAAACATGCTTCTGCATGTTTGCATTGCAACTCAAAATTGCCTCCATCCTGCATGGACCTAATATTTATCTCACTTCTGCTGTCATCAAGTATTAGAAGCAGGAATAATAATCAATGTCATTAAGTATAAGAAGCAGGAATACTAATCAATGTCAAAGCTCCCTTTGACTTCTGTGGGGTCAGGATTTCAGCTCACAAGAAGAGCTGTTCTCAGAAGATTTTCAATCCATTTTTGCAAACTCAAAAGGGCTGCACGGTTTAGATAAGCATGACCAAGTCTCTAAACTGTTTGAGGTTCACCCTTTACTAGTTTTCACCAACTTCTTCGGACATTGAGTTGCCTTCATCTTAGCAACAACCATGAAGGTCTAGGTGACCGTGGATTTATCACAATGTGCTTTTTATTTAAAACTTTCCCCATAAAATGAGAGGGAAATGAGGATTTTGTTGTTGACTTTGTAAGATTTATTTGCCTTTTAAAATCAGTGTATGGAAATCATTTGTGTTCCCACCAACAGGCACTCTGTATGCAGGAACCATCCGGAACAGAAACACAGCAAAAGGAGGTTTTAATGGGAAAAATAGCAGAAGGCTGACCCGGTCAGCAGGGGTGAGTAGAGATTAAGAGAAATTCCATTTTCAATAAAGCAAGAACAGTGGGGTTTCGATGAAGAAAAGGAAACAAAAAACTTAATTTTGTTGAAAATTCTTATTCCTATTTATGTTCTAAGAGAGAGACCTACAGCAGAACCAGTCATTCCAGACTCAGATCCAACTCCGGCAGGGCAACTTGATGGCATCTGTATAATGTGACCATTACAAATACCACTGTATCTGGGAGAAGTTTGCATTCACAGCTTGAGAGTATGGGTCTGATTCTCATTTACAATGAGGCCCCTTTACACTGCTCTGGCAGGGTAAAGAGGCCTTAAAGTGGGTGTACATTTTCTCCCACTTTAAGACCCCTTTGCACTTACACTATCCTATAGAAAGACCCAGAATCAGGCCCTGTATAATGAGCCCATCAGAGGATCCTAAATTTGTAAATCTCCAAACTGGGGGAACGTTAGGCTCCCAATCCAAATTTCCTGGCTTGGGTTCATCTCTAGCTTTTCCTAAAGATCAGTCCCATGATTTTTTGTTATTATAGAATACTTTGTCTTAACTAATAGATATGTAAATGCAGTAGATAGCTAGGAAAATGCTAAACGTTGCTTCAGTATCAGACTGCATTTCTTAGGACCTGAGTCAAAGCTCATTGAAGTCTATGGGATTAGGCTATTAATGAATACCGAGCTATATATATGATTATTATTACAGACCTATAGAATATATATTATTATAGCTCTGTTATGGTTAATGTTTTGCAAAATGCTATTTGCATGTAGGGGGCTATATGAATGTTTATTTATTATTAATTATTATTATTATTATTTTATTTTATTTTATTTTATCAGCCAGTCAGTGTGCACTAGACCAAAAACGAAAAAGAAATCCTGTAGGAATTTTTAAAAAATTGGATGTGCTTGCTTGTTAATTAACTGTTAACATTGAATAGGGTTCTTCTACCAGGTAGAGGCCTGTGCAAATAAACCTATCAGTGTCTCAGTTTTCCCTTCTGTAAAGTGGTGGCAATAACCCATATCTCATGAAGGTATTGTGATGCTTGATTCATTAGTGTTTGTAAAGCACTTTCATATCCTAAGATGGGAGGCACTTTAGAAGGGCAAAGTATTAGCATTGGTCACAATAGATAAAATGCCCTTTTGAGTATGAATCATGCTCTTGCCAGGAAACTACTTGATTTAAAAGGAGCTGATCATCCAGAAAGAATGTTTCCAAACATCTGTCTCTCTAATCTCTAGGTTTCTAAGTGGCATTCAGGGTTTAACTGAGCAATTCAACTTTAGTGTCACAGCTAAAAATAACCTCTGTGATGCTTTGGAAATGTAGGGTCTCTCTATTTGCAGCCAGAGATGAGAGACCTGATTCTTATTTACACCAAAAACCCATTACACTGGCAGATCCTTCAGGTATGACAGTGAGAGACTATGTGATGACTCTAGAAATGAATTGATCGTCTGTTTCCAGTGGACAGCTGTCCTTGCTGCAGCAAGCTAGCTTTCTGTGTTTGCCATCTCAGTAGACAGGCTACAGACAGAATGGGATAAACTGTGAACTGCTGTACCCCCAAGCCTTTAGAAGAGGTTCCTTAAGGGCAAGGTAGAGACCCATTGTTAGGATGGAGTGGGCATTGACAATACCTTTTAACAGCCATAAATTCATTAAGAAAGATAATGCAGAAGTCAGGATGCCATCTGCTTGCCTAATTCAGCCTAGCCCAGGAAGAATTGTTCACATAGTACTTTGTGTTACAATTTTACTTTTCTTTAGGAGGAGGAAATGCAAATCTAATGAACAGTGGGATGTCCCAGGGTGTGGTGTCCAGTCATCAGCTCTTGAGAGAGAGAGAGAGAGAGAGAGAGAGACAGCAACTTGTAAGGAATCTTGTTGATTTTGAAAAGGATTAGATCATTGGAAGGGACCACAGAATTTCTGCTTCTCCAGACAGGAGAATAGGCAACTGTCTGGTTCAGGTGTTTTCTAATCAACAAAAAAAGTCTGTACATTCTTTAGTTAGGCACTTACTGAAGAACCTAGAAAGTGCTAATTTCATTCTTTTTCACCCTTTGCCAGTAGCCCTTCTGCTATTCATGGGAACACGTTTTGCTACAACACGCTGTGTCAGGCAATCCAAAGGATGTTTGCGTCTGAAGACACTTTCTCATGACAAAAATATACCTTCTTCAAATGGGTTTGACTGCTTCTGTGCTATATAGACATTAGGGTTGGGAAAGTTTTGAAAGGTTAAGATGCCACTCAGATAATAGAAATAGAAACAGAACCCGAAGTTCAGTTGCTCAGCCAGTGCTGCCATCCGGCCATGGGGTGGAGGGGATGGTGACGGGGACAACACTAGCTCTCCCCAGAACTCTTCGGTGGCCCTGTGAGAAGTGGAGAATGGGAAACAGGATTGGCTTACCCCAGAGCTGCTCTTTGGACCTGTGGAAGCAAGGGGAGCAAGAAAAGGGCACTATCTGGCCCTGGTTTTTCCTTTTGTGGTCCCCATCCTGCAATTGCATCCTCTCATGCAAAGCCCCACTGAAGTCACTGGGGCTCCCTGCCGGTGCCAGGGTCTGCTCACGTGGATCCAATTGCAGAATTGGTGCCCCTTTTTTGTTACAGTCCCGGCTTTCAAAACAATCGAGTCCTGCAGAATTGCTAATGTATCATTTTGCATTCCTCATCGATCTCTCCTTCAGTGCTGTCTACTCCCATATTTGAGATTTTTTTTAAATGAAACAAAAACAATCAAATGTTCAGATTTCTTTGAAATCTGTTGGGTCTCCAAAAAGCTATATTCCTTCCCCCCATATTCTCTGTTGTGGACTTTATGCTTCACACCCTCTGTCGCTGTCTGGTGCCATTCCAAATGATGTTGTTTTACTAATTTACACTGTAAGATCCTTGAGAAAGGGACTTTGACTTGTTACACATCTGTAATGCACCATGCAAATCTGCAGCACAACATATATAACATCAAAAAATTATTAGCCACTTGTTACCTGAACTATGCAAACTTCTTTGAGCTGTGCAAAACCGGACTGAAGAACAGGCCTGCTCAGGAAACTTCCAATGTTCCTTGCTTCTAACTATATTGTCAGTACCAAGAGAACAGCTTTTTATCTATCGAGACCTATTCTCTAAAGGGCAGGGATTATCTCTTCCTCTGTGTTTGGAAAGCACCCAGCAGCCTTTTGGCGCTACCACAGTGTCTGTAATAAATAAGAGTAATACATTCTTCTTTTGTCAGGATATAAAGAAGATTTTAATGCTGGATTTTCCCCTACATAATATCCATGTTACACAGACAACATGCTTTCTGTTTATTTTGATCAGGACCAATCCTATGAATTTGACTGAAACACTTTAAGCAGTTGATTAGGTTACCCATAAGATCTCTAAGGAACAAATCACAGCTTACTTAGTACATTACATGGTAGCACATAGGAAGACAATAACAGTGTTTGCATAATGCAGGTTTTAGTCTCTCTTTAACATTGTGGGTCTTTGTTGGGAGGTTCCTCTACTGAATAAATGACAATTTTTTCTGTCAAGTGAATGAATAATTCAATCAAGCCTACCAAAAGAGATTGAAATAAAGGGAGGAAATTATGTTGTTCTCCATAAAAGTGATTTGATTCCTGAAGTCTTGATTGAATATAGAGAGGATTGAATTAATCAGTGTTTGAACTAAACAGAAGGTACAGTGCATATTATGTGTATTATGTATGCATGCACACACAATTACGCCTTCAAAAAGTTTAAAATATACTTCTAGAAAACAGTGTAGTAAAATTAGATGAATAAAATAAGTAAATATCCATAATCACAGACAGACTGGTGTTGGAATCATACACAGATGTGTGAACAGTGATTTTAGCAATTCCACTGTTATCACTGCTGTCATTGTGTCCCCATCGTCTGAGCATATACATGAATATCCATCATAACGGGTCTGAGCACAGATATTATGTTGATCTTCCCTTCCCTCCATACTGGTTGGCTAAAGTGGCAAAATAACAAGTAGCACGAGGGATTAGTATGTTTAGACAAGAAGGTGAAGCATTCAGGTTCCACTGAATGCAATTTCTTTTTCCTTTTTCCTTAGACTGTTTCATTTGCACTTAGCATTAACTGCATCTGGGAGGGCTCATTGTCTCAATGGATCAGTAATTGACCATAGAGCCTTTCTTCTGTATGTCACCAGTGCAAATCCAGCCTTGATCATAACAACCAATTATTGTTACAACCTTATGGCTGTCCTGTCATCTGCAATGAGTTTGTGAGTCTCAGTACAGTTTCTAATGGACAAGTGTGCACATCACAAACTACCACTTTATGTGAATATGTCTACACAGCAGCTGAGAAGAAGCTTCTGAGTTGGACAGACAGACATGCTAGCTCTGCTCAGGCTAGCATGCTAAAATAGTATTACAGGCTCAGTCTAACTGCTTGAGTAGGTACCTGGGGCATGAGGGTTTGCATCTGAGCAGCTAACTCAAGCTGTTGCCCATGCCACTGTGGCCACACTGCTATTTTTAGCATGCGAACTCAAGCTCAGCTGCTGTGTAGACATACCCATAGAGAATGGGCTATCTTCTCTTCCTTAGAGTTGATCCCTCCAGGACAGGGTTGAGGCACATTGATGGGACAATGCTTACCCTGCTACCACCTGTGCTGTGGATAGAGGACAATCAGTCTCGAGTACCATCAGTATTGCTTCTTTTATAAGCTTAAGTTAATTTCAAGCGATATGAAATAGATCCATTGAGGATATGCTTAGTCTATGTTTCACTTTTCTTTCCTTCCACCCCATGCTCCATCTCAGACAGGCACTGAAGAGCAGGTTAGGGTTATTCTGGAAAAAAGAGGCCAAATTCTCCTTCCATCTCAGTTCCTTCATATCTCTTACTAGTACTTATGCCTGGGCAAAGGAATACCAGGCACCTTCATTTAACAGACATTCATTTCTTCAACCAAAGTGGAGCTAAATCACTCCATGTTCCATTTCACCATTTAAAAATGGGAGATTCCTTAGGAGACATCTTCAGTACTAGCAAGTAATTGGGAAGAAAACTGATCTTGAAAAATAAGCAGATTGCATTGGTTTTCTCTATGCCCGATGTCATCATTGGGCACCATCGAAATTGGAACGAAAGCCAAGGCTTCTGACCTGGTGACAACATCATTACCCTTTAACCTGGATATAGTCTGGTTAAAAGTTGTAGTGTAGAACTGACCAGGCCCTGTTAGCCGGGTTCAAGCCTTGTACTGTGCACTAACTGTGTGGAAACTTTGTTAGAGGTCAGACAAGTTGTAATCAGGTCCCCTGACTCATTTATACCTGTGATGTTGCTAGGACTTAGTGGGTATGTCTACACAGCCTGCAGCAGTGAGCATCTCAGCCTGGGTTGGCATTCTAAAAATAGGGGTGTAGAAAGTGCTTTGAAGTTGCAGCTTAGGCTGGAGTTCTGGATCTTGAGCCCACCCCTCTCTTTAGGCTGCAGAGCACATGCTCCCACCTCAGACTCAACTTCAAAGCACCATCTACACAGCTATTTTAGGGGCCCACTAACCCACTGGGGCTGGGAGGCTCGCTCCCACAGGCTGTATAGACATGCCTTATAGGAATAAAGCAGAGAGGTGTCAGACGGCTATTCAGTAGCTCACAAGGCTATGTCTTACTAATGGAATGGAATCAAATTTCAGTTTCGGGTGTTTTGACAATGGGGCATGAGTGTTCACTGAAATGCGTTAAGGGCTTGGAAAATGTGGGTGTGAAGCCTTAGTGGAAAATATTTTTATTAAATGTTTTATCCCAGGATTTGAAGGGGTGCATGTGCCACAAGATGGGGTTGGTTTAGTGCCTGCGTCGCATCAAGATATTAGTGGTTAGCTTTGCTATCACATCATGTGCACCAGTGCAGATAAACCCCGACAGTTCTGAGACTGCGCACGAGTTTGGCAGTGATCACAGCCAGCCATAAATAAAGTGCAGGTCCCAGACAGCAGAAGCACAGTAATGACCCCATGCTGGAGTAATCACACAGCCATAATGATGACAATATGGAGCCACCTGGGTTAATACCAGGATGATGAAGAGCAACTCCCTTTCTTATGGTCTGCGGGTCTGACTATCAAAAAAAAAAAAATGCTGCAAATCACATCAGTCTCGCAGCATGCTGCATTCAGGAGAGACTGAAACACACAATGAAATTCCCTGTGGACCTGAGATTTTGTAAAAATTATTCCTTCAGTCAGTAGATTTATATTAGGGTACATAATTCCGAAGAGTCATTGCATGTCCATGTGTCACTGCACATTTTCTTTAGGCTCAGTCTAAAAGCAAAGCAAAATCATATGCCATTTGTGTCACGGTTGTTGGGGAGATAGTAGACGTACTAGGATTTAGGAAGACAACATTGCTTCTTTTAAATCTCCAGATACTAAATCTCCAGATACTCAATCTCCAGAGCCTATTTTGTCTGTAACTTGGCAGAAACTGCATTACCTCAAACTCTTAATAGGTAAAAGTTTTGTACTCTTGCCGGGCCTCCTGCTCATTAGAGCCAAGGGAAACTTTCATAACAAAACCAGAAACAGGCAAAATTTGTCACCTGGTTTTGGGCCTCTTTACAAACCCCAAACTCAGGCCTTGATCCCTGAAGGGTAATCGTGTATATGATGTACATACAACCTATTAATTAAGAGTAGGTATATGCATCCAATCTACAAGAACATACTTTGGTATTCAGCTCTAAATATTCCACATTGGGACCATTTTTGAGTCCTTAATCTGATGTTAGTCTGATAAAATTTTCATTGGCTTTAATGGGAGTTTTGCCTGATTAATACTTAAGCAAAGAATGAAGAACTGGATTTTGAATATAATGTCAAAAATATTCAGATGCAGCCTGTCATGAGAAGCATAGTGTAACATTGTGTGAAGCAAAATAACTTAAGACACTATGTGAACCTGGCTATACATTTTTTGTTAAAAATATTAAATAAAAATATTCCCTTCGGCTTTAATTATCACCTTGAATTCAAATAGCATTTTCCCCTGATTTCTGACCTCTCCTGCTAATGTATATTGTGTTACACAAAAAAAGTTAAACGAATGTTAAGGTTGCCAAGTCAAATACTCAAAATAAGGAATTGCCAGAATTGAGGTTGCCTGTGCAGCCTTAATTCAGCCCCCTTGTGCATGTGCATTATGATACCCCTCTGGCTTCTCATCCCAGGCCAGTCTCCTTGCCTACCAAATCCCAGTCTCACACCTTGGGCTCCTCATCTCACTCTCCTCGCCTAGCCCGTCTTAGTCTCCCCAGTGGCCCAGGCCCATCCCAGGCCCATTGCCCAGCCAGGATCAGTCCACACTGGCTGCTTGTCTGATCGCAATCTCCTCCTCATAGATTATAAGGTCAGAAGGGACCATTATGATCATCTTGTTTGACCTCCTGCACGATGCAGGCCACAGAACTGTAATAGACCCCTAACCTAAGACTGAGTTATTAAAGTCCTCAAATCATGTTTTAAAGAATTCAAGATACAGAGAATCCACCAGCAAGTGACCAGTGCCCCATGCTGCAGAGGAAGGTGAAAAACCCCCAGGACCTCTGCCAATCTGCCCTGAGAGAAAATTCTTTCCTGACTCCAAATATGGTGATCAGCTAAAACCTGAGCACATGGGCACTGATTTCCCATCACAGTTTCCTTCCTGGTTTACAGTACCTATTTCCTCCCATCTCCTGGCCCAGCCAGTCCTAGTCTCTCCACCTAAGCTCCCAGGCCCAATCTCCCTCTGTGGGATCCCTATCTGAGTCTCCTCCCTTCTCCATACCCCTGGTTCTTTGCCCCAGTTTCCTTTTCCCACCCAGTTCCAGTCTCCGCTCTGAGTGTTTATTTTGAGTTACATGCATCTCTGCATCTCCCTATTTAATGAGGGTGGAGAAATACTCTGAATAATCTTCAAACCAATTTTCATCCAGCAGTGACATGGTAACTTAATCTCTGAAAGAATAGTTTATTTCTCTGACATAGTCTGTGTCAGAGGGATGAGCAACGTGGAATCCACAAACAAGAAGTGGGCTACTTTTCCTGCTGGTGTTGGAATTGAATGTGAAATTTGTGTATATCAGCTCATGAACAGCCTTTCCCATCTAACTTCAGCAGACTTAACTTGGAATATGCTGACATTTGTGTCATGGCATCATCATTTCTACATCACAGAGGAGTGTGGGTTTCAACAGGATGCAACTACACCCAGTCCTCTGTAGTTTCACATACACTGAATTGAAACCTGCCGAACAGCTGAGAGGTAAATGTATTCTGGGAATAGATTTGTTCCATTAGCTGAAATTAGTTTGAAGCGTGTTCTGTTGTCATTTGCATCCCATACAGCTGTCACAGCATGTGTTGTGCCATTTTACAATATATGTCAAGTATAAGTGGATGTAAAACTACTGAAAATGGTTAGGTAAAGGGCAACTTCTTTATTTTATTTTTTTTTATTCAGCATTAAGAAAAATTCTGGGTCCATCGATATTGGCTTTGAAATTAGTTTTAGCAAATACGTACAGGAACAGTATACATGAGCATGTGGGAAATCGCATGCTTTTTTAGAAGGAGTGTCATTTAAGTGTGTAACAGCATTGCTGGCACAGTGACCATGCAGCGATGATTATGCTGGCTAATGATGATTAAATAAACTGCAAACAGCTGTTTTTTTTAGCCTGTGGAATTGCAAGAGCAGAGATTTGAGACAAAAAGTGCCAATCACAGAAGAGATAGTCACTTCACACAATGGGAGGTCTAAGGGGATGCAGTACATGCTCTGTATATATTTATGAAACAGTCCAAGTGCTGCTTTTGGAGATAATTGAATTTTTATTGATGCCACTTAATTCCCTACTCCTTAATTTTTGTAACTTGAATTTAATTTTTGGTTTTATTGTTTATACATGCTGAGTTTTACAATTTCAACAGTTTTAATCTACATATGAACAGCCATACTGGGTCAGACCAATGAGCCATGTAGCCTAGTGTCCTGTCTTTTGACAGTGGCCAAACCAGATGCTTCAGAGGGAATGAACAGAACAGGGCAATTATTGAATGATCCACTCCCTGTTGTCCAGTCCCAGTTTCTGGCAGCTAGAGATTTAGGGACATCCGGAGCATGGGGTTGCATCTCTGACCATCTTAAATAATAGCCATTCCTCCATGGTTTTATCTAATTCTTTTTTTGAACCAGTTATGTTTTTGGCCTTCACAACGTCACCTGGATATGAGTTTCACAGGTTAACTGTGCATTCATTGTATGAAGAAGTTCTTCCATATGTTTGTTTTAAATCTGCTGCCTATTAATTTTACTGAGTGACCCTTGGTTTTTGCATTATTCACTTTCTCTACACCTTTCATGATTTTATAGGCCTCTATCATATCCCCCATAGTCATCTCTTTTCTAAAATAAACAGTCCCAGACCTTTAAATCTCTCCTCATATGGAAGTGGTTCCATACATCTAATTATTTACATTGCCCTTCTCTGTACCTTTTCCAATTCTAAGGTATCTTTTTTGAAATGGTTCGACCAGAACTGCATGCAGTATTCCAGGTGTGGACGTACCATGGATTCATATAGTGACATTATGGTATTTTCTGTTTTGTTATCTATCCCTTTTCCTAATGGTTTCTAACATTCTGTTAGCTTTTTTTGACTATCACTTCAGATTGATCAGATGTTTTCAGAGAACTATCCCCAATGACTCCAAGATTTTTTTCTTGAGTGGTAACAGCTATTTTAGACCCCGTCATTTTGTATGTATGGCTGGGATTATGTTTTTCATTGTCCATTACTTTGAATTTATCAACATTGCATTTCATCTGTCATTTTGTTGCCTAGTCCCCCAAATTAGTGAGATCTCTTTGTAACTCTTCGAAGTCTGCTTTGGATCCAAGTACCTTGGGGAATTCTGTATCATCTGCAAACTTTGCCACCTGACTGTTTACAACTTTTCCCAGATCGTTTATGAATATGTTGAACAGCACTGGTCCCAGTACAAATTCTTCGGGGCCCATTATTTACCTTCCTTCACTGTGAAAATCGACTATTTATTCCTATCGTTCGTCTCCTATCTTTTAACCAATTACTAATCCATGAAAGGATCTTCCCTCTTATCAAATGACTGCTTATCTCATTTAAGAGTCTTTGGTGTGAGGCTTTCTCAAACGCTTTCTGAAAATCCAAGTATACTATATCCACTGGATCACCCTTGTCCATGTGTTTTTGACTCCCTCAAAGAATTCTAATAGATCGGTGAGGCATGATTTCCCTTTACAGAAAGTGTGCTGACTCTTCCCCAACGTATTGTGTTCATCTATGTGTCTAAAAATTCTGTTCTTCACTATAGTTTCAATCTGCTTCTCTGGTACCCAAGTTAGGATTACCAGCCTGTAATTGCCAGGATCACCTCTGGAGCCTTTTTTAAAAATCGGCATTAGATTAGCTATCCTCTAGTCATCTGATACAGAGGCTTAAGTGATAGGTCATGTACTCCGGTCAGTAGTTCTGCAATTTCATATTTGAGTTCCTTCAGAACTCTTGAGTGATACCATGTGGTCCTGGTGACTTATTACTGTTTAATTTATCAATTTTTTCCAAAACCTCCTCTATTGACATCTCAATCTGGGACAGTTCCTCAGATTTGTCTCTTAAAAAGGATGGCTCAGGATGTAGGAATCTCCCTCACATCCTCTTCAGTGAAGACCAATGCAAAGAATTCATTTAGCTTCTCCATAATGGCCTTGTCTTCTTTCAGTGCTCCTTTAGCACCTCAATCGTCCAGTGGTCACAGTGGCACGCTTCTTTCTTCTGATGTATTTTTTAAAAGTTTTGCTGTTAGTTTTTGTTTCTTTTGCTAGTTGGTCTTCAAATTCTTTTTTTGGCCTGCCTAGTTATATCTTTGACTTTACACTTGACTTGTCAGGGTTTATGCTCCTTTTTATTTTCCTTGGTAGGATTAGACGTCGAAATTTTTAAAGGATGTCTTTTTGCTTCTAACTGCCTCTTTTATTCTGTTGTTTAGCCATGGTGGCATTTTTTGGTCCTTTCACTGATTATTTTTATTTTGGGTATACATTTAGTTTGAGCCTTTGTTATGGTGTTTTTAAATAGTTTCCATGCAGCTATTTCACTCTTGTGACTGTTTCTTTTAGTTTCCGTTTAACTTAGCTTCCTCATTTTTGTGTAGTTGCCATTTTTGCAGTTAAATGCTACTTTGGTGGGTATATTATCTCCCCTGCCAAGGATGTTACATTTAATTACATTATGGTTGCTGTTACTGAGCGGTTCAGCTGTATTCACATCTTGGACCATATCGTGTGCTTCACTTACGACTAAATCTAGAATTGCCTCTGTAACCCTTCTGTGCCCAGGGTAGCCACCTGAAAATGCCAAGGTCAGGGCAGGCTGCAAAAAGGAGAGCAGATTCTCCCAACACTGGTGGGTGACACTGAAGTCAGACTTCCCAATCAGCCACAAACTGAGCTTCTGATTCCCCAAACCGGTTATCAAGAAGCCAGTACACTAATACACACAGCCCCCTTTACTGCATTTCAGTCTCCAGATCCCAATCAGCCACAAAGTCCAGTAAAGAGACCAGTTATTTAACCTCTATGCTCTTTACCAAAAAAGGTTCCTCCTTACCCCAAAGGGTCAGCCACAGTACCAGATCAATATAAGTTTAGATCTTACCCAAAATACCATGCTGCCAGCCAATCCTTTAGTAACTAAAACTAAAGATTTATTATAAAAAGAAAGAAACAAACTTTAAGAGAAATGTTAAAGGATTAAAGCAATCAGATACATACAAATGATGTGAAAGTACATATACATCAGGTTTCTAGGAGAATTGTGGAGTTAGCAGGCTTGTATAGTCCCTCTGGTATATGTCCAGTACCTGGATGGGTCTCAGTCCTTCGTTTCACAGCTTCAATTATAGATGAGTTGATCCAGAGATAGATAGGTGGCTGAAGGCTGAACAGGATTGAAGACAAAATGGATCCTGGGCACCTGCCTTTTATGTCCTCTGGCCCTTGCCATGCTGTTTGTGGAACTTCACAGGAACCAACATGGAGTCCAGAGTCACATGAGCAAGTCCTGGTGACTCATCAGGTATATCCCTGGCTTCTCTCCTTGAACCCCTTGCACCTGTGAATGTCTTAATGGGCCATTAAGCAGGCCATCCCTGCAGCCATCCTATCTGGGGCGTTACCCAGACACAGCACAATTTGAAATACAGATATATCAACCATATCCATAACTTCCATTACATATATAACACATAAACATAAACATTATCATCTTACTTAGCACATTATAGCCTTTCTAACAGTACCTGACATGGCATATCTCACATGAATTATTATGATTTTGACATACTGATGTCAAACAATATACTAAATGCCTCCCCCCCCCCCCCAATCCAGCCAGCGTGACACCCCCCATGCGTGACTGGTGTAGAAGGGAGTAATCAGAGCTCCTGAATACACCTGAAGGGCCAGTGTGACAGCGTCTTCCCTTGCGAGTTCCACAACAAGTTGCTTCAAGAAGCAGTCAGTAATGGCATCTACAAATTGTATCTCTTTGTCCTGTACTGAAGTGACATGTACCCAGTCAATATTGGGATAGTTGAAATCCCCCATTATTATTGGGTTTTCTGGTTTTGTAGCCTCTCTAATCTCCCTGAGCATTTCATAGTCACTGTTCACTATCCTGGTCAGGTTGTCTGTAGTATATTCCTACTGCTATACTCTTATTATTCAAGCATGAAATTTCTAACCATACAGATTCTGTGGTACAATTTGATTCATTTAAGCTTTTTCTTTTTCTTTTCTATATTTGACTCTATTCTTTCTTTCACCTATAGAGGCATTCTCCCACCAGCATCACCAACTCTGTCATTCCTATATATTTTGCACCCTGGTGATTACTGTGTTCCATTGATTATCATCATTTCACCAAGTTTCTGTGATGCCTATTATATCAATATCCTCAAGAACCAATACCAAGAACTCAAGCTCATCCATTTTAGTATTTAGATTTCTAGTATTTGTATACAAGCACTTATAAAATCTGTTAACATTTAGTTGTCTGCCTTCATGTGATGTAATTGAATGGAACTCCTTTTCAGTTTGGTTCAAGTCCTACCAGTTCTTTATCAATTTCTTGCTTCTTCTCTTTACTAGCATATAGAGCAGTGTTTCTCAACCTGGGGGTTTAGAGGGGTCGCAAGTGCAGAGCTGGTATTGGGGGTGGCAAGAAAGGCAATTGCCTGGAGCCACAGGGGCGCCATGAAACTAAGTTACATGCCTCAGCCCCATGGGGGTGGGACTCAGGCTTCAGGGGTACAGTAGTTTGGAAAGGTTAAGAACCACTGATATAGAGCATCCCCTTTAATAAATCCTCCCCTAAGGTATGCCTCTGTCCAAACCACATGCTCCTCCGCACCTGTTGGCTTTCCCCCAGCCCTTCATTTAAAAACTCCTCTATGACCTTTTTAAATTTACATGCCAGCAATCTGGTTCCATTTTGGTTTAGGTGGCGCCCATCATCCTGTAGAGGCTCCTCCTATCCCAAAAGGTTGCCTATGTTTCTAAAAAAACTGAAATCCCTGCTTCAAACACCATCATCTCATCCATGCATTGAGACCCTGTAGTTCTGCCTGTCTAAGTGGCCTGGCTTGTGGAACTGGAAGAATTTCAGATGATGCTACCCTGGAGATCCTAGACTTTAATCTCTTACCAAGCAGCCTAAATTTGGCCTTCAAGACCTCTCTCCATCTCCTACCTTTCCCTGTTTCATTGGTACCTACATATATCATGACCACCAGCTTGTCCTCAGCACTGCACATAACACAAGTCTAGGTCTTTGGAGAGGTCCACAACTTTTACACCCAGCAGTCAATTCACCATGCGGTCTAAATGCAGTCAAATTTTGCCCATTCTCACTTAGGTAATCTGCAGATTTTATAATTCTGTCAAAAACAAAAAGGCAGTCAGTAAATATTTAAGAATACTGTGGTCAGATCTCCTATTACTTCATTACTTTTACCAAATACAGCTACAGAACAGTCACTGGCAATCTATGATGCATTATTACAAATCATTAAAACTAACCTCCCACTTCAAAATAAACAAGCTAACTAAGTACTTTTTGTGGTGTAGTATCACAGATTATTTTAATCATGTGTTTTGTCTTCCTAATTTGCAATATTTGGTAAACTTTGGTGTGCGCAAGTTTAAGGAGCTTGTCACAATTTCCAGGCTCACAATCCTGGAGACATACATTTATCCATAAAACAGGTGAAACTTGAGAAGTGGCAGTGCAGGCTTCCTTTCACTGTCCTGCCAATGTACTTAAACCCATTCTTTATGTTTTGGTCTCCATGCCTTTCATTCCTCGCTACCTCTGCTGAGGCTGTCAATATAGGTACCAAATAGTGCCAGGGGTGCAGTGATTTTATTGATGTAGAAAACTGGCCAAGGAGACCTGGACTGATGTTATGTGATCATCTACAAAGGCCACCAAACAGCCATTACAAAGTCCACCAAACAGCCATGTTTTAATAGAGCTGGTGAAGTTGTTGTGAATCAGTTATCCAGTGAATAATGTCCTTGAGTCATTTAAGAACTTATCCTGATTTTTGAGAATGTAATACCCCTCATAGGTATTTGCAGAATACTTTAACAAACAAATCTGAGTCTATGAGTTGTTTATGAGCTATTCATTTTAATTATTTATTATTTATGGAGTCTGACTGGTCATGTAGGTCACCCCTGGTATGGTTTTTGTGCCCTGAGGAGTTGGTTGAAACTGTTTAACCAAGAGAGCAATGAATAATAACAAGTGGTGGACAGTGAAGAATGAACAGTGATTACGCTTGTTTGTGTACAGATGCCTTAGTCCAATATGACTATGGGTATTTGTATCATGAATAACCACCATCCAAACATTAGTACATAAAACCCAAACCCAAACTCACTCATACAAATGTGTATGAATAGCAAATAGGGAATATGAAAGTGGTAGTACCAAACAGCTGTCTGGAATTCAAGAGGAATTCATGAATATTGTCTTTGCAATATTTGACCAGTTATAACTTTTAGTCACTACCAACTAGATTCAAACCTGTAACACAAAGGTGAAGGCTCCTCTACATCTCATTCATTGTCAGATCCCTGAGCCATTTATTCTTCCCTACAGCTAATTTTAAGAAACTTTGCACACCATGGGTGAGATCCTCCTCACCATTCCCACCCCACTGTGCCACATAATAGGGTCAAAGTGGTGTAAAGAGGTCCTAAAAACTCCATATCCAGCTGGAGGAGGATTCCCAGGATGAAGCATATGAGAACTGGTGACAAGGCATTCTCAATTGAGGGGATCTGGCTATGGAAAAATCTCCAGAGGAGATCAGGACAATCCAGAGTCTGATCATCTTTAGGACATGTTGCAAAACCTGCCCCTTTGAGGAAGACTTTCGACCACAATTGATGCTCACTATATGAAAACTCCTGCTATTCCCAATCCCTTATTAATCCCTCCCAAAAAAAGGCCTACTCCAAGCACAGTTTTGACCCCACCAAAGTGAGACAAGTTAGAGACTCTATAAAGTCTGCTAGGGACTTTGCTGTTGGTCTTTGTTTTACGTAGAAGATGCTCAGATACTGCAGTGATGGCTAGCAGTGTAAAAGCCTAAAATAGATAGATAAATTCCCCCTGCATCGGCCCTTTGGAAGAAAGCCATACTACTGCTTCCCAAGGATCCCATTGCAAGTCTTGGCATAGGGGGTGCACCAATGAGCAGGGTCTGCACTTACGGAGTGCTATAGAGCTTCCTGGCAGTGCTGCACCCATTGGGCAGCCCGTGAAGTCTGCCACAACTTAGACAGGGCTGTTCACATTCTCTCAGGGGCCCCTCCAGCCCCAGAGCAGCCCAGAGTCAGGAGGGTGCAAAGGTGACTTAAACCGTGCCTCTTAGAGGTCCAGCAGAGACTCACATCCAGTGGATGCAGTGAGGAGACTGAGCCCACTACATGAAAATCAGCTCTTACAGAGAGGCTCCTTGTAGCTTGTAGATAGGACAGAACAAGTACTCGATTATTTTAAATGTGTGCTGTGCTAAATTGTAGCGGCTGGTTTAATTTGTAACCCTTTCAGCCTTTACACACTACCTGGCAAGATGATGTCGATTGTGTAATCACAACAGATGGGTTCAGGGATCAAGGAAGAGGCAGAAGGATTGGAAGCAAGAGTCAGAGATACTTGCAGCAGTTAGCAGTGTTGGCTGCTCTTTCCATTTCGTCATGAGCAAAGGTATTTTGGCCTCTGCTGCAGACAGTCTGAGGATGGTGGGGAAAGCTCTAGCCTGGACTAAACTTCCAGCCCTGCCTGGAGAAAACCCCCTCTGATTGGCTGTCTTCCTCACTTTTCCACCTCCTGGGGAAGAGCAGCCAATCAGAGCTGCTGCAGGAGGCAGACAGCACTTCTCCCCTCTCCTCAGGAGCTGAGAGTAGTTTTCAGATAGGGGAAGAGGGGAAAGGGTGCAGTCGACACCATTCTCAAAAGAGGGGAGGAGCGATGAGGGAGCAGAAGATCCTGCAGCTCAGTGTGGCTATTCTCTACCTCCCTTGTGATAAATGGGTCAGTCTCCTCTTTGATTCTTCCATGTCCCGTCCCCTCAC
This sequence comes from Emydura macquarii macquarii, assembly GCF_026122565.2. Lineage (NCBI taxonomy): Eukaryota > Metazoa > Chordata > Testudines > Chelidae > Emydura > Emydura macquarii. The sequence goes on along the minus strand of NW_027132342.1, from coordinate 7,084,533 downwards.
TTTCCCTGGGACACCTAGCTTGGTAAAATAGCAAGGATGTGAAGAATCCCTGGAACTGCTTCTGCCCACTTCCCAAGGCCTGAAAAGGGCACCCTGATGTAGGAAGAGCTGGGGGGCATGGGCCAGATATGGAACTGGAGGAGCAAAGTTGGTTTGGGATGGGCCGATATGGACGTGGGGGTAGACAGATAAATTCATTAGTATTTTGGGGCTTGGAGAGAAGTTGGAAACATCAGGCAGCCAATGAGAGCTTCTATAGTGAAGGCCAAAATCACTTTACTCTATACATTTGGAAGAGTTGCCACATGTACTCTGGCAGTGGGCAGGGGGGTTCAACAATCACAAGATAAACCAAAAACCACAATAATATAATGTGCAAAACAAATCTCATGATTTTGAGGCCAGTTTCATGATTTGGGGGGGATCTGACTCATGAATTTTTAACTTTGGAGGTTGGCAAAATTGAGTTAGCTAGTCATCCACTCAGCAGGACAGTAATACATTTCATCTAAGGATCTCAATGTATTTTATAAGCCTAGATAAATTTCATCTCACTGAAACATCATGAAGTAAGTAAGTGATATAATATGCCCATTTTAGAGATGAAGAAAATGAGGCACAGAGCGATTGACTGGCCCGAGGTGACTAGTGAAAGCTATAAATGGAACCCAGGGCTCTTGACTTCCAGTTCTGTACTTGAAAAGTGACTTGCAAAGGGTTGAGTGGGGTGGAATTAAGCTTTTGGGAAAGCAAGGACCACTATGTCTTCCTGAGTTTGTGCAGTCTCCGTGCTCAACAGATAATAATAATTAATAATAGTAAACATTCATATGGAGCCAAGCAGACTACAGATGACAAGTCTGTGGTTCATCAGTTTCTTGGGATGCACCTCAACAATCCATTCATATTTATTACTTCTGATGTACCTTTAAACTAACAACTATTCCTTTCTGGTTAAAAAATACCCCTACCCATGCATCTTCGCCTTTACAAAGATTTTGTCCTCAAACTTAGGCTTCTCCTCTTTAAAAAATCTCCTAATCTTTCAAATTTTGAAAAGTTTGTATTTTATTGGCAGTGTGCTGTATAAGCACATACAAAACTGATAAATACATACAACACCACATTTTAGGAATCACTCTAATGGGCATATCTGAATATCTTAAATAGTGCACAAACTCTCTTACAGTTACATTGGAAAAGAAGGTAAAGAGCTAAATGAATAGAATGCTGGGATCCCAAAAGTGTATTCTCTCTGCTTTCTTTGCCAGGATATTTTTAGTTAGAAACAGAGCGAGGTCAGCAGCTCCAAAATTTGAGGCTTTTAAAACCTGGGGGCTAGCTCCTTAGCTGGTGTAACTCCATTGACTTCAATCTATGTACATCATGCTGAGGCTCTGCAGCTTGAGCTTCTCTCTAGTTTGAAGTGGGAAAAAAAAATCTGGTATTTTTGTCTTGCAATAATTTTGTCGGATATAGTGTGTATAGTAAAAAATAAAAGGGACCTCTGCTGTATCATCAGTTCAGGCAGAGGCAAAAAATTCCCCTCAGCATTCAGTATCATTTATCAAGGTACTCTTCCATCTACCATGTTCTCTCAGAGGAAAATATCCTCATCTCAAACTTCATTTCTGAAACTTTTGGAGGGTGGGGGTGGAAATTGTGTGGCCCTTTCAAATGGTTTTAATTTTCTGGAAAGAGGCCAGAAGTCTGCCAGTCTTTAATCTGTCTCATCAATCCTTGTCCAGCCCAAGCAACTGCAGTGATTGCTGTATGGATTTACTGTACTGTGTTACATTGCTGTGTGCTGTTATGCAGTTTCTGCACCCTGTCCCAGAGGCAGGCATATTTCATATGTGGATGTACTGATTCCTGTATCTAAAGCACATTGGGATACTTCAAGATTGAAATGACTGTGTAAATGTAATATAATTTTTTAACACATCCAGCCAGATCTTCAGCTGGTGTCAAGCAAAGTGGCTGCATTTACTTGAAAGGACATGTGATGGTATGCACCTGGCTTATATACCAGTATCATTTATTTTAAAAACTTTAAAGAAACACCCATTGAAACTCAAATAGTGGAGGTCCCAGAGAAACCAAATGTTTCTTTAACAACCAATGCATCCAAAAATATGTCTGTCTATTATGTACTATATACACATCCACCCACATCCACATAGGAATAGATAATATTGGCGTAGAGGGAGAGAAAGTGAATCATTCTCCAAGGATGCTGCATTAGATTTACCCAACTTTTCAGACCTAAAGAATATTCCATTTCCCTTTTACTAACTTCTCATTTCTCCCTGACTGTTTAGTTTTAAAAGGAATGTCAGCTAAATGGTCCCCCAACATTTTCTGTTGTCATTTTTGCATCTACACCTTCTCTGTGCTGCCCTTATCAGTCTTTCATTTTCTCCATGAACCAAATGGATTTCTGACATCCTACATAGCTGCACAGTTAAGCAAGTTAGGGGCTGATCCAAAGCCCAATGAAGCCCATTCATTTCAATGGGCTTTGGATTAGGCCCTAAATGTTCATTGCAGTATTTCTTTATAGAGCAGTATATTATTTACTAGTATTTATTTCAAAGTGCATCATTAAGTTTTTAAAATATTTTTCTCTCTGCATCATAACCTCTTGAAACTGAAATCTGTTTCCTTGTTGCCAATTCTGGTCTCTGTCAAGCACATACAGTGTTTTGTTATTATACGGTTTGATGATGGCCGGGCTGCTGGCATTGATTTTTTTCCCTCCAGAAAAATGCACAGTGCTGAAAAAGCGGCACGAACTCGTCGTTACAGCAAGGGAAGGCTTTTGGATTTCTGAGCTCTATTCCCAGTTCTGCAACAAAAATATTCCATCTGAGGAGAGGTTAAAAAGACTCAGACTGTTCAGCTTAGAAAAGAGACAACTAAGGGTGAATATGATACAGGTCATGAAAAGCATGAATGGCATGGAGAAGGTGAATATGGAAATGTTATTTACCCCTTCACATAACACAAGAACTAGGGGTGGCCCAATGAAATTAATAGGAAGCATTTAAAATACACAAGAGGAAGTAATTCTTCACATGTGCAGTCAATCTGTGGAACTCACTGCCAGGGGATGTTGTGAAGGCCAAAACTATAACTGCAGTCAGAAAGGAATTAGATATGTTCATGGAGGACAGGTCTATCAATGGCTATTAGCCAAGATGGTCAGGGATGCAACCCCATGCTCTGTTTGTCTCTAAGCCTACAACTGCCAGATGCTGGGACTGGATGACAGGAGATGGATCACTTGAAATTGCCCTTTTTTTTCTTTCCTTCTAAAGCATCTGGCACTGTCAACTATCAGAAGACACAATACTGGGCTAGATGGACCATTAATCTGAACCAGTATGGCCGTTCTTATGTTGTATGCTGCTTAACGTCCCATTTGCCTCAGTATACCCATTTGTATCATGGGCATAATGTTATTTATCTACCGCACAGCTATCTTGTGAAGTTTAATGAATGCTTGTAAAGCACCTTGAAAAAATGGAGCTATATTGTGCAAAGTATTATTTGTTTAAACAAAATAAAATTGGGGTGGGGGGAATATTCACCCGAGTCTGGGAACCAGAAGAAAAAAAGGTGGGTCAAGATATGGACTAGGTACCATCCTTGAAAATGTCCTTTTACTCTTCATTTGGTATCTTATAATAACCATGCTGGGTTTATCATTTCAAATAAATTATGTAATGAATAAGAGTCTTCCCAATCTGTAGTCATGCTTCATGGTACATAAATCAAGCAGATTGCCTATTAGAGTTGCACCTCTTCAAAAGAGCAGATGTGGTCTTGCTCTAAATGTATTGTGAAGTCATTAAAAAGACAAGGTAGGTGAGATAACATCTTTTATTGGACCAACTTCTATTGGCAAAAGAGACAAGCTTTCCAGCTACACAATGCTCTTCTTCAGGTCTGCAAGACTTGAAGATGTGGCCTTTAGGGTCAGACCATAGTGTCCTCAATCAGAAACCAGGATGATAAAAACAGTATGAATGGGATGGTATTGTGCCAGGAAACAAACTCAGAGTCACCCTCTAGAATGCAAAATTTTCCTTCATGGGCTTATAGGTTTGGGTTACATTGATTCAGCAAGCAAGACCTCTTGCTGTTTAAAGACCTCAGGACAAAGAAGATATACAATTGTTTAAACCGTTTATAATGCATGACATATACTTTGTCTAATAACTAGGCTACATTTCAGTAAAGGACATGCTTGGTGGTTTGTTTTGATTACATGATGGCATTGCTTGCTATAACCACAAAACCACAGAGAGTTGATATTGTTTCCATGATTTCACTGATTTTGTTCTAGCCTTACATTTTTTAGCATTTCTACCTGTTTTGTCCAAAAGAAAATGCTACATTAGACATACCATTGAACATTTCCTTAAACCTTATTTTCCAATTCTCTTAAAGACATAGAATTTCACCTTCTGCAGAGAGCCAGCGCCAAGTGTATGCTCCACATAAGTCCAACTTAAACCTTGTCAGAAGGCATAAGCACAACTTAGTATTCATTTAAGCCCCCAAAATAGGTTTTAAGTGGGATTGAAGTGGTGTCATAGCCAGCTGTTCAGTAGCCTATAATTATTTATATTACAGTAGTGTCCCATATGTGCTTGGTCATATACAAATGTGTATGAGAACATAGTCTTGTGAAATAAGCTGGCAGATCTCAGTCTGGTTCTCAGTGGACAGAAAACATTCTCCCAGCTGGTACTCACAGGCACCCATCTGGGCAGACAAGGGCTGAAAGGATATCGAATCTGAACTGCCCTCTGGCCCCTAGAGCTGGTTCCTCCAGAGGAGGAGGAAAAGAGTGCTATTATTTTACTCTGTGTGTCACAGGGTGATTGGCCCCTAAAGGGGAAATGGGGCCAGTCCCACCTGTGACATAATTAATTTCATCCCAGAGTGAGGGGGCGGAACTAGTGGGTTCAGGTATTAGCATGGTGGATACTGGGGCTTATAAAAATGATTGAGAGAGAGAGAACAGCTGTGGTGAGAAAGCTCTGGCAGATGCAAGGAGAGGAACTACAAGGAGCAGGTTAGCTTCCTATGGAAGACCCTGCGGTAGGGTCTGCAAGAAGCAGGGAGGTCCCTGGGAGAAGCTGCTGGAATCCCAAGGGAGGGGGGGCGGTGTCCAATAACTTGAAGACCATCTGCTAGGAAGAAAAGAGTCTGCAGGGAGAAAGCTCTTGGAGGCAGTGCTCAGCTTAAGGAGCAAAGAAGAATTCTGCAGGCCTGAGAGTAAGAGTGAAGACCAGGGAACTTCTGTGTAGCCCAGGAGGCACAGAAGAACCATTTGTTTGGATGTTTATTTGGATTTTCAGTTGGACTTTTGTTCCCCTGGAAGGGGACTGGACTGAAAGGTGACCTGGCAGGAGGACTGGGCTACAAAAGACTCAGAACATTGCAGAACCAGGTTTCCCTGACAACAGAGGGCGCTAGGGAGGATGAACTCCAGCAATGCTGCATCTTGGCATGAGAGGATGCTCTGGCAGTGTGGCCCCCCGTTAGAGTGTGGCTGCTCTATGGTTTGCTGTATTATAGCATTTGACAGACTCCTAAACCCACTTATGGTTCCCCGTTTGAACATACTCCTCAGGAGACTCGAGCTCCCAGAGCTGCTCAGTTGTTCAGTTACTGAACGTTTCCTGCGTTCAGCTGGTCTAAGAAGAAAGCTTTAAACGCTGCCAGAAAAGCTGTGTGGACGTGCAGATCCAAAGGAAATAACCAAAGACTGCAGCCAGGATTTTATGGCTCTCGTAGGGCTTTGCCAAATCCTGTAGACAGATCTGGGGTGTCGGAACACTTTGAAAATAATGCTGTTTATTCGTCGATGAGGATAATGCGGTGTCCCATTGCAGGGCTGAGACTGCTCTGCCACTTTGCAGTTGTATCTGCTCGGTAGATGAATAGAGAACTTCATTCTCCAGTGCTTTTTGTCCAACACTCTTCACCAATGCTAAGACTATTCCAAATGGGGGAGAAAAGGGCTAAATAAAGATATGGGACATAGGAGGTGTGATTTGTACCAGGCTCTGGTGGAATCACCAGCTTGATTAGTGTTTGTGTCACACAGCTACACTGCGTCAATAAATTAGAGCATCTTTATATCTGTACTAAACAATGTGGTGCATAGTCCACCTCTATAGCATAGATAGTTCCACATATATCTTCTGCCAAATAGGCAATAAACAAAGGCTATGAATATTTACATCCAGCTGGAGTAGATCTATGTCCTCAGCTGAAATGTGTGACCAAAATAATAACATATGCTGGAACAGGGCTTAGCACACTAATGTGTTTGACTGTCTTGCAGTAGCATCCTCTGATACATAGGTACAGGTTCTCTGTTGGGGCAGTGCAAAGGGGATGTAAACCATCCCTATCTCCGAATCTCAGGATTCTCCTGGGGTGAGGCAGTCACTGGCTCGAGTAGACCCTGCATGAGTGCAGAAGAGGAGCTGGGACAGGGAAAGCAGGGGATGTGGATGGATAGTACTGCATTCTGGCAATACCTGGCTGGCAGAGAGCCTCTTCATGTCCATGGCCAATCAGCACAGGTTAGAGAAGCTACTACACCATGCCAGAGAACCAGCCCTAGGATAAGAGAGCTTCATTCAGCTACTTTGCTCCCCTACCTACCCTTCATAATCTGGTTGCCAATGAGATTTTGCGTGTGTGTGTGTTGAACTTGAAAAAAGCATCGAAAGTCAATGAAAGGAGAGGTTGTCATGGCAACTGGAGTGGAGCAACTTCGAAAAATGCAAGTTTCTGGCTATCTGAATAGCTTAGAAAATAGTTAATGGGCCATGGAGCCTTTCATCTCTAGATCTGTTTGAATCGTGTGGTAGTAGCTACGAGTGTCTTTTTCCCTGATCCTCTGGCTTGGCAATTCAAAGATGGCTTAACACCACCATTGAGTCTGCTGATCTCTGGGACTGCAGCCCCAGCACTAGTCAGAGATGCTTCAGTCCCCCAAGGATCCTTTATGTCAGTTGACAATTGCCCGAGTAGAGCAGTGATCTAGCTACACCCACTCTCCCAGGCCATGCTCCCTATGTCAGGGGCAGTGTAGAACCAGCTGTATCAGCTCTACCCCATCCAGGAGTCTCCAACTGGCCAGTGGTGCCCACTAGTTGTCCTCTTTTTGCCAGCAGAGTGACACAAAGAGGGGCAGGAATGGGGCAGGGGATATGGCCTATTGCCGCTTTTTATTTTCCATTGTTCTACATGAAATGAGATAATAGTCTCACTCTTGTACATAGTGGGCACCAGCCCACATGACAAGCAGTGATGGATGAAGAGCCAAAGCTTCAGAGTTCAAGTTCAAGTTAGATAAAGAATCACAAGTTTGGATGTCAATTTGATCCTCTTGAGTCGACAAGATTCAGCTAGAAATTTCAGGAGACTGGTCACACTCCTTGTGGCATTTTTCTCCCACTTCCTTTAATGAGAACCCAGAAATGCCAAGTTATCAGACCATTGTAGAACCTAAAATAAAATTTTTAAAAGGAAGTTGGTTCTAAAGATGGCCCAGGTGTCAGAGTTTCTTACATTTTCTGAACTGGATCACCCATCCCCAATCTCAACTTCCACCAGTGTTGAGAGTCTTGTCAGAGAAGCTATAGAGCTATTTTCAAAGTAATTCCTTCCTATGCCATAGCTGAAGGACATGGGTTGGGTAGGATGATGTGTGGAAGTTTGGCTTGATTCTAGCCATTTGTCTTTCCTTCCAGGTTCTTGTATTCTATCTATTAAACAGAGGATTACAGTACCCAGGGCTGTCAGTGTAGCACTTTTTATGAGTACTGAATTCATTATAAAATCCTCAGCTGGTGTAAATGGGCCTAGCTCTGTTGGCTTCAATGGTCCTCTGCCAATTTATACCGCTTAAGAATGTGGCTCTAAGTTTCCAGGGATATTATTTCTGGAAAATACTCCCAATATTATTTTTGGACTATATTTCATACCTTGGAGACTTGTTTCAAGTTTTGTGATCCTTCAGAGAGCATTTGTAAATGCTATTTTTTAATTAGCTTGAGATCAGGTAGATAGAAAAAGTCAGGAAAGTTGGCTGGGAGAAGAAGAAAAAAGGGGAAGGTAAATTATGTGTTTAAATTGCCTTAGATTTAGCAAAAAGAAAGGGAAACAGGTTAGATCAGGCTGGGGAATAAATACTAGGAGCCAAAAGGTTTTTTTTATAATTTCATTGTTTTTACTGTTACGTGATATGATGAGTGAAGTATGGGTGAAATGGAGAGAGAAGCAGTGCTGGGGTGTAGGGTGGAGAGATTTTACTTTCCCTTTTAAGGAAAAAATTGTGTCAGATGTTGCAGATGGAAAACCAATGTCCAGCAGTCACAGTCGCAGGTAAAGAGTTACCACTTGTATTCTGGCTTCTGTCAATATCTATGGAGTAGTCACGGAGGAACATTGGAGAGCAGGGTCGAATGTGGGTTTGTATGTTTATACATACATCCTCCCCCCCAACTAAACTAATGGGCCTGCCTTTGCAGTTTCTTCACAACTCGTCCCTCACACAGATTATCCCTGTTCTTGCAGGGGCACCATTTGCATGGGGTGGGGAAGAGAAATCTGCCTGGGCTGCTATCAGCTATGAAATGAGTGTACATTAGATCTGCTTTGTACACCTGTTTGAGGAGCCGTTTTGGGAAGCTTCAGAATTTGCCTCTGTTTTTTAGGATGAGGCTTTGTGAGCAGAACAAAATGGCATACAGTAACGGAGTAATTTCTTCACTCAGTTTTTAAACATATTGAAAGGCGCCTAGAAACTATACAAGAGCAGTACATTAAGGGTTTACATTTTGTTCTTAAAGCTTAGTTTTGTTTTACTGTATCTGACACAGAAACTCATAAAGCCTTTTGCTGCTCATGCCCAAAGCTCCTTCTGTGTTTGCAAGAAAAGAGGTAATGTGCAGGGAGTCTGGAACCAAGCTGGTTTCTCTGTGCCAGGGTTTAGGATTTCCATCTATCTCAATTTTCCTGGGATGCTCCTGGGTTTAATGGGCTGCCCACATCCCACCTACTACACTTCTAGGAGTCTGAACCATCAAGACCTGATTATCATCTTATTAGCATTGTACATTGTGAGTTGATGACTGTGGCAATACATGATGACATTGCACCATAAAGATAAAGCAGGAAATTGTTGCAATTGAAACACCATGATTTTGTGAATAATTACTTGATACTGAATAGCAAAGCTTAGACATTGGCATCTGTACACAAGTGCATACATTGTGGTGAGGCAGCACAAGAGGAGAAAGGAAAGAGATTGCATTGGCAGTGCAAAACAGCCTTAAACTTGACCTAAGTGACAATCAGGGATTCCCTTAGGGCAGTGATTTTCAACCAGGAGTATGTGTACCCTGGGGGGTACGGAGAGATCTTCCAGGGGGTACATCAACTCATCTAGATATTTGTCTAATTTTACAACAGGCTACATAAAAATCACTAGCAAAATCACTACAAACTAAAATTTCATACAGACAATGACCTGTTTATACTGCTCTATATACTATGCACTGAAATGTAAGTACTATATTTATATTCCAGCTGATTCAGTTTATAATTATATGGTAAAAATGAGAAAGTAAGCAATTTTCCAGTCATAGTGTGCTGGGCCACTTTTGTATTTTTATGTCTGATTTTGAAAGCAAGTCGTTTTTAAGTGAAATGAAGCTTGGAGGTACGCAAGATAAATCAGATTCCTGAAAGGGGTACAGTAGTCTGGAAAGGTTGAGAGCCACTGCTTTAGGGAATCCCTGGCTGGCACAAAGCCCATGTAGCCAGCTGTACACCCTGCCCTCCCTCAACCCACATAAAGGGGTGCCAGACACTTTGTTCTGGTGATCTACAGGTACCCCAATGGCCTCTTGGAAACTGCTGCAGGTGGCAAAAATTAGATCAGCCCTGAGATTACTCTAATTTAAACTGAGGACCAAGCCAGCCCTGGAGGGTATAAAGCTATCTTCGCACCCGTTGGGTCCTGCATAAAAGGATTTGGGCCATTGTCTTTTAATGACCTGCCCTAAGGTTTGGTACACCGAAAAGTTTTCAGTGACTCATGGCTATTACAGGACCATGCTTTAACAAACCCTCCCTACCACATTTTGCAATCCATACAATGATGCAGCTGTACAGCACTGTGTCCAACTCAATGAAAAAAGCCTCGCAAACCAAGAGGAGTAAATCTATTGAACAAGCAATAGGCATGCACAGAAAGTTTATTCCTAGGGTCACAGCTCACTGGAACTCATTCCAGAAAAAGTTTTGATCTCAGCCAAAGGCAGTGAATCAAGAAAACAAGCTGCAATTCGCATCTCTGAGCCTAACAAACATCCCAGGAGACCCAGTGTGCTATCAGTGAACAGAGCATGCTGATGAAATAGGTATATGACTTACCTCCTGAAGGTCTTTCTTCTATTGTACTTGTCATGGACAATTGAGCCAATACTATGTAAGAAGCGAAGATGACAAATTTGCATATACCACACTTTGTACACCAGATAGTGGAGTAAAAGAGTCCACTGGTGTGAAGAGAAGGGGAGATGTAGGAAGAAGAGTCTGTGTGGAGAATGTTGGGGTCACTTAAGTTTTGGGGAACTCACAAAATGCGGATTCCCCAGTTTACATCACATTGTTAGCAGAAAGGGAGCTTTTAATTTAAAAGGTTAGAGATGGGCCTACATGGCAAAATTTTTATTTAGGTTTCAAGCACTGCAGAGTTTGGGGTGTTCAGGTCCAGAGTTCCCGTTCAGCTTATTTGGGAGGCAAGACTAATTTAGAAAATTCAGATCCATATCTTGGCCATTCCCCGCCTTTTGGGGGCTTCAGCTCTGTGGTTTTCATTCAGGCAAGTCATTTTCTGCTAATCACATTGTATTTACACAACAGGATAGGAAAGGAACCCTGAAACTCCTCCTTCCAAGGACATTCTTCACACTGGCTGACCAGCACAAGGCCGGTTTACAGTTCTTACAATCAGTGCAGAACCTCTCCTTCCAGCCCCCACTGCCACGTCCACCACCTTTCTCAACGTGGTGAAGCTTTACCCTTACTGCAGGTCAGACTTTTACATTTATTTTATTTTGCCCTTGCAGGAGTAATATAAAAATAAGAGCTGATTGGAAATAGGAGGGGTTTTTTCTGCAGTAAATTTCAACTTTTTGATGTTGAAACCAAAATATCTTGTCCAAAAACTGAAGTTCAATCTCCTCTTTGGACCGGGCTCTCTGGCCAGACTATATTGTCCATGATACTCCACTTTGTCCTTTCATGGTGAACAGAGGGTGTGTGTCTTATGTACATAAGAACAGACATACAGGGTCAGACCAATGGTCCATCTAGACCAGCATCCTCTCTTCCAGCAGTGGTCAGTGCCAGAGGCTTCAGAGGCAATGAACAGAACAGGGTAATTATCAAGTGATCTATCCCCAGTTTCTGGCAGTTGGAGGTTTACGGACACCCAGAGCATGGGGTTGCATCCCTTCCCTGGCTATCTTAGCTAATAGCTATTGGTAGACCCCTTATCGACCTATCCCTCCTTAGTCATCTATTTCTAAGCTGACTAAACCCAGTCTTTTTCATCTCTCCTCATATGGAAGCTGTTCCATACCATTAATCATTTTTATTGCCATTCTCTGCACTTTTTCCAATTTTCATACATCTTTTTAGAGATGGGGCAACCAGAACTACATGCAATATTCAAGGTGTGGGTGTACCATAGATTTATATAATGACATTATGATATTTTCTGTCTTTTTATCTATCCCTTTCCTAATGGTTCCTAACATTGTTAGCTTTTTTGACTGCCACCACATATTGAGCAGATGTTTTCAGAGGACTGCCCCACAATTACTCCAAGATCTGTTTCTTGAGTGATAACACCTAAAAAGAATGGCTCAGAATCTCCCTCACATCCTCTGCAGTGAAGAACGATGCAAATAATTCATTCAGCTTCTCCGCAACAGCCGTGTCTTCCTTGATCATCCAGTGGCCCCACTGATTGTTTTTGCGCCTAAGAATCCCTGGCCGATGTGCATCCTGGGAGACATAGTCTGGCCAGAGAGCCATACAGGAACATAAGGTGCATGAACTAGAACTCCCATGAGGCACTGGAGTGTGATTTTGAATAAAAACTATTTTAATGTTTGTTTTTTTTATGAAATATTGAAATTTTCCACAGGAAGTTCATGGGGAAAAAATTGTAGTTGAAAATCCAATTTTCCAATGAAAAACAGTACAGATGTAAATTTTTTGACCAGTCCTAATAAAAGTAAAATCAAAGCTATATTTATGCCACCCTCAAGGCTGCTTCATCAGAGAGGTGGGCCCAAACCAGGATCCCTGAATGGGCCTGAACCAAAGCCTCAGATAAGAACACCCATGAACTCAAAGATCAGATCCAAACTTTGCAGATGGTCACTCTCTTTATAATGGGCTAACTCAGAACTTTGGAGAAATTCATATCTGGAATTGATATAACATCCTGCTCCCACTTCAACCAATGAAAGCCAGGGCGGGCTCCTGAACTTCACAGCTTGGACCCATCTCTTATTACAATATATTCTCAGCACATTAGAAGGTTTCTGATTGAATTACATTCCTTTGCATCTTCTCCATTACACTCAAGGCTTAGCATCCAACAGTTGTAAAGAAGCATAGTGTAATTGGTAACAATTAAGATTAAAAATCATTTAATCTTTAATAACAAAAACCTGGGCTTAATAAAAGCCTCATGTCCCTCCTGGCTTCTTTCCCAGCTCCCTGCCCTTTGTACAGGATGGTTGCCACAGGAGCATTCCCCTCGGTCTTCCTCTTTCTCCAGAATCTCCTTCTTCCATTACCCAGGCTTCCTGGTTTCTAGTCTGTCTTCCTTTTCTAAGGAGCAGGCAGTGAAAGGCCCATGTCTGCTCTCTCTGTCACTTTCCTGACTTGTTCATGTTCCTTCTGATATACCCCAGCTGGAAGTCAGACGACCAATCACAGATGCATTTGCTTCTTCCTTCTTAAAGTGACAATCCCCATTTTACAAATGGAGAAACTGAGGCACAGAGAAGTTAAATTAATTGCCCAGTGATCACATGGCACAGCTGAGAATAAAATCCAGCACTCTGACTCCTACGACCAACTCCTCAGCTGATGTAAATAGATGCAATTTATTTACATGAGCTAAGGGTCTGGAACCTAGTCCTCTGTTCTTACTATCTCAGATAAGGTGTTGCATTATAAGGGACTGATCCTGCAAAGTGCTGAGGGGTCTTACAACTCCCATGGTAATTCCAGGCCTTTTTTTTCCACTCAGGAGGTTCTCCTCATTTTGTAGAATTGGGCCATTACTTGTAAAGTGCTTTGAGGTCCTTTGAGATGAAAAGCACCTACCTAACTCTAATGTAAGATGTTATCTTTGTTAATACATTACATTTATTTCATCATCACTTGGAGATTTAATAAACAAGATGGCTACTCCATTGTTAATGTTAATCTAAAACGAAAAAAGGCAACCCAACCAATCCCTTTTAAATTTGCCAATATGCTCTGAGCAATTACTCCTGTAGAAAGTTCCTTTGTGTTCTTTTTGTGGTCCATATAGATTCCTCCACTGTGCAGGAGAGTGAGATAATTAATCTGTGGCATCAGATCCATCAATTAGACTGATGCCTGTCTATCTTTGTTCTCTGTGATTACCCTTAGTTTTACAAGAACTACCCTTTTTTCCGTCATTTTAATTTGGAGGCAAGTCATGTCATTGGGATTATAGCCTACTCTTATCCCCTGCCAAGTGGCCTTCATGAGGTCATTAGACCTAGGAGTACTGAAGCATGGTCCGCACTGCAAAGTTAGGTCAATGTAAATCACTTTGTGTCAACATAGTTGTGCATGTGTCTACACGCAAGATTGCCTCCCACTGCTGTAAAAGCCCCACTACAACAATACAGTAACAACACCTCCCTGGACAGCATTGAACCACAGTTGATGTACTGTGGTTAACAGAGTGCTAATGCAGACCTATGTCAACCCTAACAAACCTCCAGCAGCTGTTCCACAATGCCCCTGCAAAGCTCCGTGGGACTGGGACTCATGTCTGTGGAGCTTGGGACCGCTGACAGTCCCCTGTTGCCATCAGGAGGCCACATTGAGCTATATTCAAGGAGCACTGTGGAGATTAGGCACTGCAGGCAGTACCGTGCAAAGGATTCAGAGTGTCAGCACCCTGTGGCCTTCTGATTGGCCCATGCTCACTATTTAACCCTGGAGGGTGCCCCTGGAAGCTGTCTGAGAAACCATGCAAATTTCTAGCCTGTGGTGACTCTAGACCTCATTTCACTTTTGGATTGCAAGAATCTGACCCCAGCCTGACTCTGACCCTGACTCTTGCTTATTGATCTCAGCTCTGGTGATTACTCTGATCCAGTGGTTCTCAACCTATTTACCATTGTTGGCTGCATATGTAGCTCTCCATGTGTTATATGGGCCGCATCCATACAAAATATATATTATCTGTGCAGCCCTGAGGATGTCACATGGGCCACAGCTGTATGCTGCTTGGTCCACGGGTTGAGAATCACTGCTCTGATCCCTGCTCATTGACTACTGCCTTGTGGCTGTCCTTGACGTGTGGACACCACCCCAGCTGTTGTTGGTAGGCCAGATTACCTAAACCCTGGTCCCTCATAGTCCTACTGACCGCTCTGGTCACAAGTGTGAACTCCACTGCCTGGGGTCACAGAAACCGGAAGCTGCCACCCCTCCCCCCTTTAAAAATGCCACATATTTTTTTTAATGACTTTTCCTGATTGTTCAGCTTGGCGAGCACACCTTGCAGCTCTCCCTTGTTGTGTGCAACTGGCCCTGCCGGGAGTAGACAGGAGATATTGGCTCTCTGAAGCTGCGGGGAAAAGAGGCTGTGCCGCCACAGTTACAACGTAGTTGTAGAAACGTGGACATCTACGAGAAGACTATATGGGGGATGCAGGTGAAGGAGTACGCCAAAAGAAAGGCGTGAAAATTATGGGATGTCGATAGCATTATGGGATAGAGAAGGGTGCATGATGAGAACTTGACCCTTACTCTCACTCACCTCTGCTCACCTTGTTTCTGTCCCACCATGCATTGCCAAAATTATCCAAAAAGCAGTGTGCCGGAAGATGGTGAGTTGCACACTGGGTTACCGATCCATGCTGTACCACACACACTGTGCGTCACCACAAACATTCCTGGTGGGTACGCATAGCGCTGCTGAAAGGAACAAAGTACGCACAAGCAATATACTAACTGACTTGCATTGACCAAATTTTGTAGTGTAGACATAGCCTGAGAAGACTGCAAAATAATGGGACACCAAGTAGGATTTTCTTAAAGTTAAGCCTGTGCTTAAATGCCCTTCCTGAATAGGGATGCTTTTGGGGTCTCAGACAGAGTTATTCTGTGAGATTCACCCAGCCCTCTCAGCACTACTAAGTCACAGAGTCTGCACCAGTTTGAGACTTTAGAACGGGAATCACCTCTTGAAACTAGATCTTGTAGATGAGAACACAATGTGATTCTGCTGCCTCCTCTCTTCACTGTGCAAGCATATCCCCGGCCTAATGTATATTAGTTAAGTTACTCACATTCTTTCAAGGATTTCAAGGATTCAAGACATTTAGACATGAGGTGATATACTTAACATCAGATTATTTCAGGAAGAGTCAGTGTAGTCAAAGCCACTTGGAAGTGTAATTTCAATCAATCTTGACCTCTATCAGATGTATTTCTTTACCAGCCACTTTTATAAAGGTGGTTTCATGAGTATAGAAATGACATCTTCAGAATATTGGTCACTTCAGATTTATTCCTAGAACAGATCTATTGAGTGAATAGGTAAAGATAATCTGATTCACTCCTTTGTATATAATGAAATTTGTTTTGCATTGAAAATATTTATTCCTCTTAGATATTTAAGACTGCTGTTCTAACAAAAGAAAGATGTCTTTTTCTTTGCATAAACTGTAATGGTAAGTCTCTTTGTAATGATCCCTAGTGCACTTTAACATAACACTGTTGCAAATAGTACTATATTAAAGTGCAATAGGGAAACTTTAGTGTGCACCATCTGGGTCTACACAGACCAATTAATTTGCAACACGTTAGTGTGCTTCAGAAATCAGACTGCCGTAATCCACATTACTGCACCATGTAGACTAGACAAACACTTAAATACAAGTAACCATTTCCGTGTTTTCCCAGTGTTTATTGGATAAACACCAACTTCTTTTCTTTTTCTTTTTTTAATCAAGGATGTTTTATTGGATTCGTTCATAGATGAACCAAAGTTACGATCACATCTGGAATACTGTATTCAGTCTGGGTCATCTTATCTCAAAGAAGATATTGCAGAAATAGATGGGTCCAGAAATGATTAGATGAAAACTTTGAAATTGATTAGGACTGTAGTTTAAAGATGATTAAAAGGAAACATGATATATAGAGAGAAAATATATTATGGAATAGAGAAAGTAATGTATGTGTTCCTATTTACCCTTTCTCTTGATATAAGAACAAAGGGACATTTAATAAAATTAAAAGTATAAAACAAATAAAAGGAAACTCTTCTACTTCATTGCTACAAGATGAATTTCAGGCCAAGAGCTATCCTATGGGGAGGTTATTCCATAATTGTTCACCATAGTGTTTCTTGTATCCTTTTTAAAGCATCTGCATTGGTACTGGCCACTCTCTCATATGGGATACTGGACTAGATGGACAAGTAGTCTGCCTTGCTATTACAATTCCTATGTTCCTAAATTCAGTCTTGGATACCACAGCTCAACATAAAAAGACATACATTTCACAAAAGAGAATACTTTCCACTGTACCATTTTATGTGATAGGTTTGTTTTTGTCTAAAAATGCTCTATATCCGAAGGGGATCCTAAAAGACTAGCTGCGCGCCAAGATACCTGTCAATGAACGGTTTGTTTTATTTTTTAAAATCCCTGTAGGTAGTTGATCATAAACATAACCAGATATGGGGATTGTATTATAATAATAATTCTTTGTCTTTTTCCTCTGAGGATCTCAAATCACTGGAATAAGATTCATTAATAATTAACCTAATAAATGCTTGTATGAATTTGTGCTGCTTTCCCAAGGTCACTTGGCAGATCAGAACTCGGGATTCCACCTGACACCTGCTCATCTTCTCCAACCACTAACTACCTCCTTTCAAAATATATTTTCTTTCTTATTCCTCTAGAGCGGAGTTTCTCAACCGGGGGGGCAAGTCACAACCCCCTGGGAGAGTCATGGGACAGATTTAGGGGGGTCACAAGCAGGGCTGGGGGGTAGGAAGTAGGACAATTGCCTAGGGCCCCATGCTACAGGAGGCCCCATTAACTTATTTTACATGTTTCAGCCCTGAGCCATGTGGGGCTGAAACACCGAGCTTTGGGACACGTAAGCTCTTAGCTGTGGGGACTGAAGCTCTGAGCCCTGGGCTTAAGGTAGAGGGTTGTAATTTTTTCTAGTGGGGTGGGGTCTTTTTTTTTTTTTAAAGTCCAAAGGGAGTTTCCAGCACAAAAAGGTTGAGAAACACTGCTCTAGAGGTTGTGTTTTCCCAGCAATCACTGCAGCTGTCCTAGACTCAGCTCCCATCTCTGCATGTACAAAAACAGTGACTTATGACCAAGATTTTTTCAGCTGTGTCTGTTGTGAAAAATATGAGTTTCTTACAGTGTGCATTTTACATAAACTTCTAAAATAAGTTGAGAGTTGGAGTTGTGAATGTGTTGAATGTACACTAGTTTAGAAGCAGTGCTTCTCTGGGACTGGCAACCACTTAAAGCCATATTCTGCCTTGTGTATGCAGACGTGTCCTCTGGAAATCTGTTGGATGCACATATGCACAGTCAAGGACAGAACATGCCTCTTATGGGGTTTTGGAATTTTTTTAATAAGAAGCACAGTGTAAGTCAGCAAATATTATTGCTAATAATGAACACACAGTCTGAGCCCATTTAAGAATTCTTATTGACCGCAACATGGTTTAAATTAAGGATCTATATCCTATGCCCAGAAAGTGCTCTAGCATTAGCATCATCAGTGTAATGACTTCACACCTGTTTTCAGTGGTCCAAAAATTAGGTTTTAATTTCCATATAATTATTTAAAGCAAGAGTCAAAGAATGCTTCTTGGCCACCTTGACTTTGCCATTTGTATATTTGTGTACTGACTAAAAGCTGGAGTTTAGTTACAGATTGCAAGGTCATGATGATAACAGCTTCTTGGCAGAAATGTTTGGGTACAATGGCAGAAATTTCAGTTCCCCTTCCAGTTTCAGTGTTGCAAACATAAATTGATTCATAATCTTGTTAGAATTTAATATATTGGTACATTTAAACATGCCATGGTTTCCCCCCAGTTCAGATCATTTTGGTTTTGAAATATTTATTGATAATTTTCAAACGTGACTAGTGATGTAGGGTACCTCAATGCTCATCTTGAGACATTTCAGAGGGGTCTGATTTTCAAAAGGTGGACATTCATCACTTTCTGAAAATGAGCTCTTTCTAAGATATCTACAATTATTAGTCACTGTTGTCACCTACTAATATTATTAATAATATAATATTGTTTTGCCTGATGCCTTTTGAGCTAGTGACCTTCCATTCATTCCATTCTCTAATGTCACTCTTATAGGAAAGGCGCTAGGGGATGTACTGGCTGGTTCAAAGACTTGGTAAAGACTTGGATTTACCAATTTTACCTCTAGGATGGTGCTCTGAATCTCTCTCAGATCACTAGTGACTAACATGTGAAGTGAGTTGGCAATCTTAGCCCAGTTCATAGTGGACAAATGCGCGCAGAACTCACACCATCATCCCAACTGGCACCCTTCTGGCAGTCTCAGCAGAAGGACCAGCAACTGAATGGACAGTTAAATAATCCCTCCAGGTCAGGATGGAGGCAAATTGCCTGATGGCCATAGCAAATATTTGCATTGCTATGCTATCTGTTCTGTGGCTATGTAAGACTTCAATCTCCTGCACGATTCATGAGCACTTCAATCGTTAAGGGGAACGAAAAAGTAAATTATTAAGTAAAGAGTATTAGTTTAATCCTATATGCACTTACTATACCTGTAAAACTTACCAGGAATCTTGTTTTTCTTTTGCAGCCTAATTTAGGTGGAGTGATGTGTATAGGTTCTCCTGCACGCACTGGCTCTGCTCTACAGAAGTACTTTATCGATTCACCTTACATCTTCAGTCTACCAACCCAGGCATCTTTTTCTCCCACCACTTTCTCTAACATCTAACATAGGATCTATGAATAGGAGCGAGGAGTGTGTGTGTGTGTTTTCCTTAATGCTCTGCAGCAAAAATAGTAATGTGGGTCATTGCTTCAGGGATTAAGGAGACTAGGTTGTTGAGTGACATTATAGAATGTAAATGTTATTTCTGTGTAGACTGATATGTAATAGAAATTTTGTTTCACTGACTATTATCATTACATTTTTTATTGATTATATATTTGGAATGACTGATGATGTGTCTATAGTTTGTAAAACATTATATATATAGTATAGACTAAATATAATGTTTCCCATACTATATATACACACACACTCATATGTATATAGTTGTTCTGTGTTTTAAGGGGGGGAACATTTAACTATTCAAGCAAGTAATTACCTTTAAAAATAACCATCTATTTTGCTTGCACAGGGAAAAGCGATGTATCTGTAATGTAATATTTCTTACACTGTGATCATTTAATTTTTGCTTTTTTTTACAAGGTACTAGTAAATTATTCAATCCAGTGGAGGCAGCTGATATGTGAAAAGAGGAACGCAAAGCTGGCCCACAAAGGTGTCCTCAAGGCCAACCCTGGGTAATGAATATAACTGAAAAGAAACAGGGTAGCCAAAGCAATAGATTGTGATAGCCCTGGTAAGGAGATTCCATTGGTCAAATCTATCTCCAGAACATTGTTCATGTTAACTAAAGATGAGCTTTAGATGCAAAATTCAGATCCTAATTTCCTCCAGATTTGGGAATGTTGACATCCTGGCTTTTGATTCAGCCAATTACAAGAATAGGAGTCTGCTGTGAAATTTTGGATCGATATAATGTCTAAATGTCCTCAAAATTTGGCATGTTTGGATTCAAATTTCATTTCATTCCCATATCCAGTGACAACAGGGAGAAACTTACCCGTAACTTCTTTCACAGACATCCATATCTTTATGGCTAGGGGAGGAGCTGCTGGCTCATGATTGTGGTGATACTCATCATCCCCTGTCTGACCTTACATAGATTCCCCTGAAAAAGTAACACAATCCCAAGGCTGTATATTATTTATTCTGTGAAGCTCTTTTCTCTTGATAGAACAATGTGGAGAGATCTCTGTGAGTTGATACCCATGGAGATTTCTTCTCCTGAGCTCAATCCCCTGGGTTTTACCTTGGGAGAGGACAATATATCTGTACATTATCAGAGAACCAGATCTGTCCCAGCTCCATAGAACCAGTGATTTTCATGGGTTCATGGCTCATACTCTATCAGGAAACAGTTATTTTATGCTAATTAACCTTTCTTCCTGTTGTCTTTTATAAACATCAAACACTGAGTTTGTCTTTACCATAGTAAACCCTCTGGCCAGATGCTGGGAAATGCTGAGCTACTGTTGAAATCAGTAGGAACTGCAGGTGCTCAGCACCTCTCAGGATCAGACCCTGTACACTGAGGCATTGATGCATCACTGCAATTGGAAAAAAGGACCTAGAAACACAAAGGTTTCCCATAATCCTTTGCAAATACATGTGGCCCATTTTTGGAACTGACTTAGCTGAGAATCAAAGAGGACTTGCTCTACTTCAGTAGTGCAGAGAGAACCACTTGGAGGCTGTGTTAATTCTTCAAAAGTCATAAAGAGAAAGTTTGCTGCCCACCCTTCAAATCACATCTGCTTACTCTGTACTTTTCACTATAATTTATTCGCAGTCTCTGGTTTGTCTGGTCTTTTATTGATCTGTCAAGTTGTTCTTGTCTTATGGAAATCAGTCAACATAATTTTAAAATCTTTATTGTTCAGTAATTATTATTACAATGTATAAATACTGCCTTGAAAAATTATTTATAAAAATACATATTATTTCATCTAGAGGGATTTATATTGTTATTTTACTCATAAAACGTCCTACTTTTTATAATAAAATACATATGCTTACTAACAAAGGGCCAGATCCTGGAAACAAAGTGGCCACTGGTGCTATTTTACAACAATGTTCATTCCTCATGCAAAGGATAGCTAATAACTATCTACAGGTTACAATGGCTGAGTTTCCTTCCACTCCAGCAGTGACCCTATGACAACACCTCGGCTGGCTACTTAGATTATAAGATCTTTTGGAGGCGGGGGAAGCAGGGACCATCTTTTTCTTCTGTGTTGTGTGCAGCACCTAGCACAGTGCGTCCTGGTCCAGGGCTAGAGCTCCAAGGTGCTACAGTAATACAAATAATAATACTTTCTCATGTGTGGGGGGAAGGGAAAACTAGCTCACTGTTGCTGCCTTGGGCAGCTATCCATTGCTGTCTCGTTGTTTGTTTTATGCTGTTCATGGAAGGTAGTGCATGGTGGGAGAGAATTGGCTTTGACTACAACTTTCTGTAAGGCCCACTTCTCTAACAGAAAGCTTGATCCAGCACCCCTTGAAGTTACTGGGTAGACACTGATTAATTACAGTGAACAGCAGATTGGATGCAGAGTGCTCAGAACACAAGAGCAATCAATGCACATTACTTCCTCCTGCCTCCTCCCCTCCCTCCCCCCAGTGCTCCTGATGACAGCATCATGGCAGAACCTTTACCCTAATTTCTGCGGGCTAGAGGGCGACAAGCCCACATTTTTTCATATTATGCACAAAGATGATATGGAACAAGGAGGGAAAGGAATTGTTTAGGGTGGGTCCAGGCGTAACTAGGGGCAATGGGAGGAAACAGAGCAGAGAAACATTTAGGCTGAATATCAAGAAAAACATCCTAGCATTGAAGTTGACTAGGCTGTGGAATAATCTCCCAAAGGAAGTGGTGGAAATCTTATCAATGAGTCATTTCAAACCTGAGACAAAAAGCACTGAGTGCAGGGAACAGTCCATTGCACTGGCCGGGGAATGGAAAGAATGACCTTGGGGTCCTTTCCATCTCTAATTTCTATCATCCTTACAGCCAGCCATACTGCAGTTTGCTTTTTATTCTGAAAGAAAATTGAGCTGAAAATACAATGCAAGCAGCAATGACACTTCCTAGGAAAAACCCCTAAATGTTTCTTTGAGCACAGGAGCCTAGGAAATGCTTTTCAAATCAACTGGGCTAACATGAAGTAGGTTAGTAAGTTTTAGAGTAATTTTCTTTTTCATATGCACTGCCAGAGTGTTTCTGCACTGGCAGCAGTTTTTTTGCAAACTGGTGAAACATCCGGATGTTCTATCCAGCCAGATTGGAGTAGAGAGTTTCCAGGAGTGAGTGTGAAAGGGCAAATCAGTATAGCTCTGTTGATTTCAGTGCACAGCTATGCCACTTTAGAGCAGCTAAAGAGCTGGCTCATTTACTGTTAAAATATAAATTTTGTTTCCATTTTTTTACTCAAAGTTTTACTAAAAGGAGCCACGACTGATTTTTTTCTTTTTATTAAACTCTGCCCACTTTGGGGAATTATATTTTGCTTCCTTAAAACTCCCTTTGTTGTTTCCTTTGGCCATAGTATTCTGCACCACTTGCTCCACAGAGTTGTGAGCTTATATGTTGTAAATTAGAGTGTCAAGTTTTTCAGACACTGGTATCCTAATGGAGAGTAGGTCCTATATACATGGAATATCCTTCTCATTTTTTTAAGCTGAACCCATTTGCCCAGCTCTGCAGTTTTTACAAATCAGTTATATAATAATAATAAATTAATTAATTAATTAATAATAATGTTACTTGTATATATTATACAGTGCTAGTCATGTTACACCATGCATCTCTGGAAAATGCCAAGATACCAGGGGGATGGATGTGCGAAAAGAACCTGAATAGAATCGAATAGAATTTCTTACTTGAAAGAGTTGAAGACAGCCTGAGGCTTGGCTTGAACTGGTACTTTTTGGTAAGGCAGAGCAGTGCTTTTTTGGCAGCATGCCACAGTGAAGCACACATGTAATGTTCCAGTGGAGACAAGGGCAGATTTTAGTGGATTTCTGCTTCCAATTGCCTGAAGGGTGCCAGCACTCTGTGATGTGAAGGCCCAAAATAGCCACCAGATGGCACCATCCCAGCCAGTACTAACGTGAGGCAGGACTAAGGGGGTAAATGGCTGTAATACTGTTCTGAATGGAGCAATGCAGAAAGGAGCAAAGAGAATTGAGAGGTCCCAATATACCCAGCTTCCTCTCCCGGACTGAAGAACAGAAGCTTCCCAAAAATGCCCAACCTCAGCTATTTCACCTGACTCTTTGTGCTTTCTGCGGCAGCCTGCGTACACCGCTGTGACAATGTATGGGAGCTGTAATACTGCCTTCCTTGGCCATGGGAGGAATTTTCCTGGCACAGACACTATGTAGGACAGAGCAGCTCTGAGGCTGCCTAATTTACAGAGAGAGATGAGGTGGTGGAGGTAATATCTTTTAGTGGACCAACTTCTGTTGGTGAGAGAGACAATCTTTTGAGCTGTATAGAACTCTTTTTCAGCTGCCTTTGCCCTGAGCTATGTCTGCGTGTGTTGCACCTCCTGGAAGTGTGCCAAATATAGCCTCAATCTTTGGATTTTGGGGGGATTTCTCCAGCCTCCAGTCAGTCTCCAAAATATCAGGACTTTTGGCTGTGGCTATCCCAATGCTGGCAGGTGCAGGCATGTTGACCATGAATGTGGCATTGAATAGAACAGAAGAGCTCTAAACAGATGAAGCCTGTCCAGGCAGGCCCCCAAGAAGATAATGCTTGAGCTCATTGTTTGGATTCACTTTAAATTTGGGGCCTGTCCTAATTTAAAGCTATTTCATGTCTTTTTTTCTCTCTCTCTAGTGGCCGAGAGAGCAGGCGGGGGCAGGTGCTGGTCTCACCCAAGAGGGGAAAAATCTCTGGCTTTTCAACAGTGTAGGCAGGTGTGCTGCTCCTCCAGTTCCCATTGCCCCGTGGAGGACCAAGTAGAAGAAAGCCAGCTTCCCTCTGTGCCTGGAAGATGAAAGAAAAAGAGAATGGCCCCATCCTGTTAGCAGCTCTCTCACCCCACGGCAGGTGAGGGAAAGAAGAATATCCCTGTGAGCTTGACTGAGGGAAGAAGACACGCAATGAGCTGAGGGGGAAAAAAGAGTGAGAAAGGGGGAAAAGAGAGACAGGAAACAAGGAAGGATGGGCTGGGGAAGGAGACTGAGTGGAAGCTACCAGGGCAAGTGAGGCTGAGAGGGGAGCACCAAGCGAGGGTGGGACTGGGAAGGTGCAGGGGAAGGGAGTAGGGCAAAGAGAGAAACATGGAGGTGAGCAGGGATTGAGACTCACAGAAAAGGATGCGGAGCCCTGGTGAAAGGGGATCGAAAGTGACGGGGGATAAACTGAAAAAGAAACGAGGGGAGACAGCGTGGGAAGAAAGAGAGAGAGTGAAAAATGGAAGAGAAAATAAAATAAAAGGGGAGAAAAGGAATTAACAGAGAAGAGGAAATGTCATGCAGACCAAAGGAAAAAATAAACTTGGAGGTCGAAGGGTGTGGGGAACAAGGAAAGCCACATGTGACCTGCAGGTTTGTACGCTGTATTTCATGGATTCATGTTGCTACTTTTATTATAGTTCCCTCTCAGAAAAGGGGGAACTGAAAGGAGCAGGGGGAATCTAGAATCCATGGGCCTGTTGAAGCCCCACAGATGGAGCCAGGAAGGAAGGGAGGGGAGAACCTTTGGGGCATTTGTGGGATTGGGACCTGGGATGTGGGTTGTACTAGCCCCTTTCCCTGCCTTCCCCTCAGTGAGAATCATTTCCAGTTAACTTGCTTTGCCATCATTTCACTGGCAACAGTGCACTCTTGTGGCCAAATAAGGCTGCGTCGGCAGTAAGAACTGTATTTGAACGTGTGCTGCGACACTCTAGTTTCAGTGACATCTGTTCAATTAATCTCTCTCATTTTCATAAAGATGTGAAATTTCACGCTTCCAGCTTGCGACTGGGTTTATAATTTGGCAAAAAAAAAAATTATTTAAATCGGGTCATTACAAAGCATTACCACACATACATTAGCGCCTTAGTACAAAGCCCAGCTGAGAGCCAACTTTCCAGTGTAATTTTCCTGTATGTCTGCCAAACAGTCCATGGAAAGAACCATCTGTGATGTCTTATGGGGGCATTTCTCGGTCATAGCTTCCAAAGGGTAACTAAAAACTGTGCTGCAAAACATAAGCCATCAGCACAAATAGTTTGGGTTTTCATATAAATATGTTGATCTTTCTAGAACAAATGATGACATCCATTCTTTGGTCTCATATGTTGAGCTAATCAAATCCCTTGACAAAATTAAGCTCTGATATGAATTATGTCTCTCATGATCCAATTTATACTTAAAGACTATTCTTTGTAAAGGAACTTTGTCGCTTTACAGTACATCCGATAAGAACAGTCCCTTAAAGTCTGTCTAGTGGATAAGACAACATTTTGGGTAACACAAGTTCCTGATTACATTATAATTGTTAACAGTAAGGGTAATTTACCGTTGGAACACATGACCAAGGAAAGTGGTGGATTCTCCATCTCTTCATGTCTTCAGGCTGGATGCCTCTCTGGAAGATATGTGTTAGACAAACACAAGTTATTTGGCTCAGTACAGGAGTAACTGGCTGAAAGTCTATGGCCTGTTTTAGACACAAGGTCAGTCTAGAACATCTAATGGTCCCTTCTGGCTTTAAAATCTATGAAAAATTCCCCCAAGTGCAGGCATGTTATGGGAAAATTCAGTGTAGGTCGACGACTTAAACTCCCCCTGAGGCTTCAAGCAGAGGTGGCATTCCTCACTTCCTGTCCTAAACTCATGTGCAGTGTGTGTCTGTGCACTCTTGAATAGCTGATGCATTTTATTTTCTTGGTGCCTTTGTGACCTGTCCATGCCTAGGGTAGCCCACCTGAAAATGCCAAGGTCAGGGCAAGCTGCAAAGGAGAGCAGATTCTCCCAAACTGGTGGCTAACATCGCAGTTAGATTCACCAACCAGTCACAAACAGTGCTTCTGATCCCCCACACTGATATCAAGAAGTTAAGAACAAGAAGTTACCAGCCTCCTTTATTGTATTTCCATCTCTGGCCCCCAATTAGCAACTAGGTCTAGTAAAGAGTTTCCCTTTACCAAAAAATGTTCTCCTGATCCCCAAAGGGTCAGCTACATTGCCAGATCAACATTAGTTTGGATCTTACCCAAAATACCACGCTGCCAGCCAATCCTTTAGTAACTAAACTAAAGAAACAAATAAGATGAGAGATGTTAAATGATTAAAGCAATCAGATACATACAAATGACTTCAAAGTCCATCTATATCAGATTCGCAACAGAATTGTGGAGTTTGCAGGCTTGTACCATTTCTCTGATGTACATCCAGTACCTGGATGGGCCTCAGTCCTTTGTTTCACCGCTTCAGTTGCAAATGAGTTGATCCAGCAGTAGGAAGAAGGAATGAAGACAAGATGGAGATGGTGCAGCAGCATTTATAGTCTCTGGTCTGCTATGTGGCTTGTTTCAAACATAAGGTCACTGCACATGGGCAGGGAAAGGCACTTGCAGCCCCCCTGACCATTGGCATGTCCCTACGTGTCCTGATGGCTTATGGGTACCATCCTGGCCCCTCTCCCTAGGCTCATTGTAAAGATAATGGCCCTCGATGAGTAATCAATGCTTGCACTAATCTGCCGGGGGGGGAGGGGGAACCCAGTAGCACAGCAAAAGTGTTTGGATACAGATATATCACACACATCCATAACTTACAGTACAAAGACGACACATACACATAAACAATATTATCATAATTAAGCAAATTATAACCTTTCCAATGATACCTGATATGGCATATCTTGAAAGAAAACATGTCATTTTGTCATATTGGTATTAATATTATAAATGGTCACCCCTAATCCAGACTGCATCACACCTTTCTAAAAAAGATATCCTCTAACTATTGGGCTTGGTGCAGGAACCACTAAGAGAGATTTGCTATTCTGAGTTATGTAAAGGTGCCATCCAGCCTTTAAATCTGTGAATCTATGATTCCAGTGGTGAGCAAAGTGGTCCCCTGGCCCCGAGTCTGCTACTCTTACTCATGTTGGATAGTCTCTTACGCAGTGAATCAAATGGAACTATCTATATCAGGGGGGCTAGTTTCAGAGCAAGGTGGTACTTAGTGTAAGCAGGGGTATCAGAATTTGGCTCTGTCTATTTTTTATTTTCCACTAGTAGCAAAATCTATAGTTACAGTTGGGTTACAATGCCAATCTTAACCTCGCTTTTTGGTGGTTCTAACTTTCTCACTCATATTTTATTTTGGACTGAGATTTGCCTGCTTGGGCTCAGCACAAAAGTTCATTTCAAGTGGAAGAAAATTTAAACAAATTCAGTTCAGGTGTTCTGGGTTTTTTCCCCTTCAACCCTTGTGGTGAAACAGAGAAACTGCCCACCAGCACAGAAGGGGTTAAAGAGAGCCTTTGGGCCCCACTAACCCCGGCCTGTAGCACTTGCAGCCAATGCCAGGCCTGGAGGGGGGAGAAAAGGAGGGAGCCTGGTTTAGTTTGGGGCTGACTGATGAAGAGGCAGACGCTAGTTGCCTCCTTACCTGAGGGGAAGGATCACTAGTCTGCCAGCCAGGGCAGCCACTGGGAACCAAGCACCATCTTCCTGGCCAAAGGAGATGGAGAAAGAGGCCTTGGAGCACCTGGCCCAAGATTAAACCTTGGTGACCGAAGCTTGGAAACCTTGTGGGGTTCCGACCCCTCCAAATGTACAGCTGCCCCACCTGAAGACAACTGGGACTGCAGCAGGACACTGTCCAGAGTCCAGAAAGGGGCCTTATTAGAGATAAGCCACCACAGGAAGTTGGACTAATGGGGCCATTCCACAAACTGAACGGGAAACAGTAGGAAGTAGCTCAGGGCAGTAGACATAGACTCCCCACTGGAAGGTCCCCTACTGAGGAGCTGACTTACGTAGGGTCCTGGGCTGGATCCCAGTGAAGTCATGTATGGGCTATGTACTAATATGACTTGATCCTTTTTCCTTTAGCTTTTGATATTAATAATGATATACTAGTAACTCTTCAAAATGCCCTACAGCTGTATCAACTCAGGCTGTCATGTCAGATTTTAGGGTCAAGGGTCTGGAGTCAGGAACCAAGGAATCAAGCCAAGAGTCAGAGTCAGGAGCAAGAAGGAAAGCAGGACTGCAGCAGACTGCAGCAGAACAGGAATAAGATTGGGAACAAGGCAGGCACAGGCATGATCACAGCAACTGGCGTAAGCATGGAGCAATCATTGATCTGTGGTCTGCTGTCTCCCTTCAGCCAATCAGAGAGGCTGGCCAATCAGATGGTCTTACTGCAACCCATAAGAACCTAAGAATGGCCACATCGGCTCAGAGCAATGGTCCATCTAGCTCAGTGTCCTGTCTTCCGACAGTGGCCAATGCCAGATGCTTCACAGCGAATGAACAGAACAATGCAACTATCAAGTGATCCAGCCCCCTATCATTCAGTCCCAGCTTCTGGCAGTCAGAGGCTTAGGGACGCCCGAAGCATGAGACTGCATCCTTGACCATCTTGTCTAATAGCCACTGAGGGATCTATCCTCCATGAACTTATCTAGTGCCTTTTAGAAACCAGTTATACTTCTATAACCCAGCTGAGCTCATTAATCTGCTGGGAGGCTGGGCTGCCTAGTCCTCTGGCTCACCTGAAGGAGCTCACCCCTGACAGTAGCAGCCCCGCCCAGGAGCACCGTCTGGAGGCCCTCAGCCTAGGCTTTCCGGGATGAGTTCAGTGGAAGTCCTTCAACAGATCTGGTGCATGGATATTTTCTGTCTCCCATGACTTCTCATTAGGACCATAACCTTCCTAATCCACTAGGTAATGACACTTCCCTTGCACTTGCATGGAGTCCAGAATCTGTCATACTAGGTATTCCTCTTGTCCTCGGTTGGACTGACTGGGAAATGTTTTTTCTACATAAGGTTTTAAGAAGGAGACATAGAATACAGAGTGGGTTTTCATTGATTGCAGTAGCTGCAGTCTGAATATCACTGGGTTGATTTGCACCAGGATCTTGAATGGACCTATGGACTGATGGTCTAACTTGGCTGACTGTCAGTTTGACCTGAGTGTATCTCCCATGGTAAGGTTAGGTCTGGCCCGATGACCCAGATTGGCAAAGGGCTTGGAGGTTTCTTTGGTGGCTTCCGAATGTTCAATGAGCTTCCACTGTACATGGTGCAGATGGATGACCAGATCTGCCACTTCAGGGATTGTGGAAACATGGGTGGAAGCCATAGGACCAGCTTTGTTGGGTAGAGGTATAGCCTGAATTATTATAAATTAATTCTACCTAAGGCAGCAGGGAGACCTAGTTGCCCTGATGGTAATTTAGAAAGCAACAAAGGTACTGTTCCTGGATAGGATTTACCCATTCCATCTGTCCATTAGTCTGTGGATGGTATACTGATGAGGTAAGACGTTCTAAGTCTAGAAGCTTAAAAAACTCATGCCAGAAGCAGGCAATAAATTGTAGGTCTCAATCTGGCACAATGCTGGCTGGAAGTCTGTGGAGCCAGAAGACATGCTCTAAAAAGAAGCAGGCTCTTTCCAGGGCAGACGGGACTGTATGGGAAAGATCAAAAGCCATCTTGGTCAAAAAAATCAACCACAACTAACACCATTGTGCAATTGTGGGAACGTGGCAAATTCACAATGAAATCCAGAGACATGATGGTCCAGGTCTGGGATGGGGTGAGTAGTGGCTGGAGGAAGCCAAGTGGCTTCACTCCTAGGTTCTTGGTTCTGGACCAAAGGCTGCAAGAGCTAACCTATTTCTTAACAAAGGAGCACATACCCAGTCACCAGAAATTACATGAAACCAAGTCTGACACTTTAGTTTGGCCAGAGGGACTAGCAAGTGGCATATCATTGCAAAATTTTAGGAATTCAAGTCAAGACAGACTATTATGGACATAAACACACTCCTTGTGATAGAGGATACCATTCCACAATTGGAAACCTGAATTGGGCTGGGTATCTGCATTGTCCAAGGCCTGGCAGATACTGGTGGTGAATAGGTCATAAGGCAGCAGGATGGACATTAATGATGGACATTAGACTTTTGTCCACCATTCCATTGAGAAAATTGGATGGCTTAATATCTGTTGAAAGGGATTCTGTCTGGGATTCGATGTACTCATCTTTGTGGGACAAGGCATCCTCCTTTCCATTTCTAGCACCTGGGTGTTAAGTCACAACAAAAAGTTACCACATGAATAATGACCATTCAATCTGACTCTGATTTAAGCTTCAGGTCATGCAGAGGTATTCCAAGTTCTTGTGGTCAGTAAGGACCTGAACTGAGAACGGGGCTCTTTCTAAGAGGTAGTGTCGCACTTTAAAGGCTGCCTTGATTATGAGTAGCTTCTTATCCCAAATGTTGTGGTTCCTTTCTGCCAGCGTTAACCTTTGTGAATAAAAGGCACATGGATGGAGCTAATTATGTGGACCCATTGTTTGCAACAGTATGGCTCTGATGGCAAAATCTGATGCATCAGTCTCTACAGTGAATGGCTTCGTAGGTTCTGGATGGATGCAGATGGGAGCTGCGGTGAAAGCTCTCTTTAGTTAGTCAAAAGTGGATTGAGCCTTAGCAGACCAGACAAATCTGACTCCCAGAGGAGCACCATCATAGGGGCTACCAGGTGGCTCTTGATAAAATGCTAGTAAAAGTTGGCAAAACCCAGGAATCATTGTACTTCTCACACATCCCTCAAAGATGCCCACTTGGAGATGGCAGGTACCTTATATGGATCCATTGTCAGCCCTTCAGGGAAAATGATGTTTCCCAGGAACTCAATTGTGCTCTGTTCAAATTCACACTTCCCCAACTTAGCATAAAGGTGGTTCTAGGGGAGCCTTTCCAAGACACAGCACACGTGTTGGTTGTGGAGGGCCTGGTTCTTGGACAAGATGAGGATATTGTCAAGGTAGATCCTGATGAACTGATCCAACATGTCTCTGAGAGACTCATTGATGAAATTTTGGAATATCACATGGGCATTATACAATCCAAAGAGCATTACCAAATTCTCAGAGTGCCCTAACAGTTGTGGAAGGCAGTCTTGAACTCATCCCTTTCCTGAATATGGACCAAATTATAAGCTCCATGGAGGCCCAGCTTGGTAAATATCTTATCAGAGTGAAATCTCATAAAGAGCTCACTGATGAGTGTCCCAGGGTATTGATTCTGGATGTTTACCTTATTCAAGGCTTGATAGTCTATGAAATGGTGCTGGGAGCTGTCTTTTTCTGGTCACAAAGAAAATTGGGGGTCCTGCTGGGGACATGGATGGGCAGATGAACATTTCCAGATTCTCTTGGAGGTATTCTTGGAGTGCCTACACTTCAAGCTCTGGTAGGGAATAGATACGTCCAAAAGGAACCTTGGTTCCTGGCTGGCGGTCAGTGGGGTATTGTAGCAGTGGTGTGGCAACAATATATCCCCCTTCTTCTTACTGAACACATCTGCCAGATCTCTTTACTTTGTAGGTACAGCCCGGGCTACTGGGGGATCTGCAGGTGCTGACGGGACCTAATCCCCACTGTTCCAGAATTCTCAGGTGTTACCTGTCAGCTCTGTATTCCTGGGGATCCCTGGCACAGTACCCAGCCTATCTGATTCATGAAGGACTCCACCCCCTCCTCACTGACCCCCCCCCCCACCCCACACACACACACAACCTTTGCCTGAACCAGAACTGATCAGAAGAAACACTTACAAAAAGCAAGGAAAATGCAGTGGGAGGCACACCTAAACCCCTCCAGACAAGGGTGACAGAATTAAGGCAATTCCCCATATCTCATTTGCATCAAAGATGGGACAGAGAGGCACCTCCATTAGCATTCAGAGCAGAGAACAGAGATTCCAAGGCAAGGACCACACTGAACCCTGGGACCAGAGAAGCAGGGGAGCACTGTATGATGGGGGAATCTCTGATCCAGATGTTAATGAACCCACGCTAGCACACACCCACCTCAACAGTTATCAGACCAATTCTAGTAATGAATCCTTTATTGGTATCCAAAATACTGATTCCGCCTGATTGCATTGTGAGCTCCCTTGGAGTAACATCACTCATAGCCAGGAATGATCAGTTTGTATTGTCCAGCCTAAACAAAACAACGCTGGTATACTCCCTTGAGCCATCGTTTACCCATAAACAAATCTAATGTTCTCCCTTGAACCATTGTTGTTTCCCTACAAAAACCCCTACCCAAGTTCAAAATTGTGTTCTAGTGCTTGGACCCAAACGCTGCACCAGTTCCACTGGGACTTCACCTTTTTATGACTGAAATACCTTCACTGATCATGGTGGGGGCTCTGTCTGTCTCAAGCATCCTAAGCTGAACAGCCTGTCTACCTGGAAACCTTCGACCAGTTCAAGCTGCACTGAGTGGTGAGACCACAACTCTCTCTCTCTCTGGTTAAGCCCACTTTTCCCCCTCAGAGCTAATTTGATCTCTCTTTCTCTCTCTCTTACTCCAGGTATAACTTTCTAAACCTGACTTTTGTAATCAAACTTGGGCTAGATTTTCCCAATACCTTAATTGAAACCTTGTAATAGTGTAACAGTTTGGTTTGTTTGTCTCTCCTTGTATGGCTTTTACTACTAGTATGGTAAGTTTTATATACCTGGTAATAAAGTACCTTTTATGGTCAAGCTGGTTGCCAGACTCACTCCTAACTTTGTTTACTCTTTCATGTTCTTGGCTTCCCTATTTGCTCGGCAGCAATGTTCCTCTTACCTAAGCCAAAGATACCTGTAACGCCCAAAAATCCTGTGGGGGGGTCTGCTCATCAAAGGAGTTACTACTAGGACAAGTGTGACATAAGATTGTGGGGGAGGGTGCTGAGTCTGGGGCATATGAGGGTGTCAGCTTGGAAGCGCTGACTGACCCTGCCTGCTCAGATGTGCTCTGTGTATGTGTGTGTGTTCGACTGATTCTGGGGCTGGAGGAACCCAGCCCTGTTGAACTAAACCCTGCAGGGTAGCTCCATTGGGAAGAAGGGACTTGCAGAAGGGAGAAATATAGCTCCATATAGAAACACAAGTAGCACAGAGACCCCAGAACATATTCCTAATAAATGAGTGCACCCCAAGGTGATGGGCAAATCTGGTAACACAGGGGTGCTGGGGTTCCTTGGGTTTAAACTACGGATGGCCTCTGGCATGCAACAAGAGACAAGGACTTGAGGAGACAAGACTGTCAGCAAAATGATGAGCAAAACTAGACTGTGCCCACCCTCCCAGTGAACATGCAGATCATGCATAGTGAGCCAGTGAGATGCCAAGAATGACCAGTAAATGTGGGGCGTGAACCAGGCCTAACTGCAAGGTTTTGAGATGGCCCCGAAGGATTGTGACTTCCAAGGGCACTGTGTCGCATGTGACTGGGTCCGATGAGAGGAAGGACCCATCGAGTCCACAAGATCAGGAATGGCCTTGTGCTGCATCAGGATCCCAAGTGCCAAGGCGAACTTCATGTCCATAAAGTAACTAGAGGTGCAAGAATCAACCAGCGCATCTAGACTGACCTTCTGCATGGCAGGGTGTGCAGATAAAGCAGAAGCTGAAGGGATGCCACTGGTTGGACTCCACAAGAGGCCCTGTGCAGAGGTGAAGGCTCTGCATGCTAAAATGAAGGGAGGAAAATCCACCCAGCCAGGACCCTTCTCTCAGAGCTGGAGCATTGCCCAATCGAGGTGTGGGTCGGGCCAACCATGGGTGGGACAAAGTGAAATGCCCAGGTTGTCCAAAATACAGATAGAGATCCCCTGCCCGGCATCGAGCTTTCTCCCCTTTGGAGAGGCTGGTCTGTGCCATGCCGACCTGCATGGGTTTGGGCTGCAATGTGGATACTTGGAAGTTACTTGCATTCAGAGAGAAACCAGCAGACAGGAACACAGAGAGATGTAAATACACACAGACCCTTTATTCAACTCTAAGACCAGCCAGAACTGGCTGAGCTATCCCATAATATTCTAGCTATGGCAACAAGCTAGGCAGGACACAAAATACAAGCTATGGCAAGTTAGGCAGGACACAAAATACATGACAAAAGGAGCTGCAGGGCCATAGTGAGTGCAGTTGCAGCATGGAGTCAGAAGGGTTAAGATGGTGTTCCTGGCTGGCTGAAGGACTTTGGACAGAGCAGTTGCTGGCAGATACCAAGGGGAGTAAGAAGGAGCTCCTAGCTGGCTGCTGGGACTCAATCAGGAGAAGGCCCTGAGGTAAGGATGAAGAACGTGCTGGGGCTGTGGGGAAGTTGCCCATGGAATCCTAGCAATGACACAGCTTAAAGGGACACAGCAGATGGCTGCTATCTACAGGATCCGTAGGCTGGGACCCAGAGCAGTGGGTGGGCCCGGGTCCTCCCCATTAGTCACTGGGAAAGTGGCCTGGACTTTGATGCACCCCAGAAGGGGGAACTGAACTGTTTAGTGCCCCAGCTGGAGAGCTGGTGCCAGAAAGCCCCAAGGAGGTCGATGATATTGCCTCCCGGGAGGGAGCCCTGTCATACGGCTCAACACCAGGCCAAGACCATTTAAAGACTGCAAGACTAATTAAGGACCTGAGCCCAGGGAGGGCTACTGGAAAATAAAGGTCAACTGAAGGGTACTGGGATAGGCCCTGTTGGATGTGTACTCTGGAAGAGGTTTATCAATTTGTTATTTCACATACAGACTGTGTGTGGGTTGGCCAGAGGGCTGAGGGGGCTGAAGACTTACTTCAAGGTAGAGAGAAAGGGTAGGCACATACACTCCGCCAACAGCGTGCTTCCGAGATGTGAGTGCCACCCCTTCACAGACAGCTGACAAGTTTAATGCACAGATTGATAAAAATATCCAGGCTAGCCGGAGATTTTTTCCTGAGCCAGCTCATCCTTAATGTCATCATTAAGACTGTGCTGAAAATGATGGCGCTGAGCGACCTTGTTCCATTCTGTGTCCGCCACTAGGTGCAGGAAGTCAGTGTCCTTTCCTTAGGGTATGTCTACACTGCAATTGAAAACCTGCTCAATTGACTCAGGTTCATGGGGCTCAGGCTGCGGGGCTGTTATGGTATAGATATATGGGCTTGGGCTAGAGCCCAGGTTCTAGGACCTTGTAAGGTAGGGAGGTCCCAGAGCTCATGCTCATTCAGAGGGAATGAACAGAACTGGACAATTATCAAATGATCCATCCCCTGTCATCCAGTCCTAGCTTCTGGCAGCTGGAGGTTTAGGGACACCCAGGGTGTGAGGTTATGTCCCTGACCATTTTGGCTAATAGCCACTGATGGACCTAATCTCCATGAATTTATCTAATTCTTTTCTGAACCCAGTATATTTTTGGCCTTCACAATATCCCCTAGCAATGAATTCCATAGGTTGACTGTGCATTGTGTGAAGAAATACTTCCTTATGTTTGTTTTAAACCTGCTGCCTATTAATTTCATTGGGTGGCCCCTAGTTCTCTTGTTATATGAAGGGATACATAACACTTCCTTATTCACTTTCTCCATACCATTCATGATCATAAAATTATAGGACTGGAAGGGATCTCGAGAGGTCTTCTATTCCAGTCCCCTGTACTCAAGGCAGGACCAAAGATCTAGACCATCCCTGACAGATGTCTGTCCAGCCTGCTCTTAAAAATCTCCAATGACCTCCCTCAGCAATTTATTCCAGTGTTTAACTACCCCGACAGTTATGAAGTTTTTCCTAATGTCCAACCTAAATCGCCCTTGCTGTTTAAGCCCATTTCATCTTGTCCTATCCTTAGAGGTTAATGAGAACAATTTTTCTCCCTTTTCCTTGTAACAACCTTTTATGTACTTAAAAACCGTTATCATGTCCCTCCTGAGTCTTCTCTTCTCCAGACTAAACAAACCCAATTTTTATAATCTTCCCTCATAAGTCATGTTTTCTACACCTTTAATCATTTTTTGTTGCTCTTCTCTGAACTTTCTCCAATTTGCCTATATCTTTCCTGAAATGTGGCACCCACAAACTGGAGACAATATTCCAGTTGAGGCCTAATCAGTGTGGAGTAGAGCAGAAGAATTACTTCTTGTGTCTTGCTTACAACACTTCTGCTAATACATCCCAGAATCATGTTTGTTTGTTTTTGCAACAGTGTTACACTACTGACTCATATTTAGCTTGTGATCAACTATGACCCCAAGATCCCTTTCCACGGTACTCCTTCCTAGGCAGTCATTTCCAATTTTGTATGCATACAATTGATTGTTCCTTCCTATGTGGAGTACTTTGCATTTTTCCCTATTGAATTTCATCCTATTTACTCCAGACCATTTCTTCAGTTTGTCCAGATCATTTTGAATTTTAATCCTGTCCTCCAAAGCACTTGCAACCCCTCCCAGCTTCGTATCATCCGCAAAATTTATGTGTGTATTCTCTATGCCATTATCTAAATCACTGATTTTTATACACCTTTACCATACACCCCCTTAGTCATATCTTTTCTAAGATGCACCGTTCCAGTCTTTTTAATTTCTCCACATAGGGAAGCTGTTCCACACCTATAATCATTTTTGTTGCCCTTCTCTATAACTTTTCTACTTCTAATATATCTTTTTTGAGATGGGGCAACCAGAACTGCATGCAGTATACAAGGTGTGGGCGTACTATGGATTTATAGGGTAGCATTATGATATTTTCTGTTTTATTATCTATCCCTTTCCTAATGGTTCCTAACATTCTGTTAGATTTTTTATTGCCGCTGCACATTGAACAACAGATGTTTTCGGAGAACTATTCACGATGACTCTAAGATCTCTTCTTGAGTGGGAACGGCTAATTTAGAGTCCATCATTTTGTATGTATAGTTGGGATTATTTTTGCCAATGTGCATTACTTTGCATTTATCAATATTGAATTTCATCTGTGAGATCCCTTTGTAACCCTTTGCAGTCAGTTCTGGACTGAATTATCTTGAGTAATTTTGTATTGTCTGCAACCTTTGCAACCTGTTTACCCCTTTTTACAGCTCATTTATGAATATGTTGAATGGCACTGGACCCAGTACAGATCCTTGGGGATCCTGCTATTTATCTCTCTCCACTACCAAAACTGACAATTTATTCCTACCCTTTGTTTCCTATCTTTTAATCAGTTACTGATCCATGAAATGACCTTCTTTCTTATCCCATTATTGCTTATTTTGCTTAAGAGTTTTTGGTATGGGACCTTGTCAAAGGCTTTCTGCAAATCCAACTACACTATATCCACTGGATCACCTTTGTCCACATGTGTATTGATCCCCTCAAAGAATTCTAATAGATTGGAGGGGCATGATTTTCCTTTACAAAGCCGTGTTGACTCCTCCCCAACATACTGTGTTCATCTATGTCTCAGCTAATTCTGTTCTTTACTATAGTTTCAACCTGTAATTGCCAGAATCGTCTCTTGAGCCTTTTTTAAAAATCAGCATTACGTATTTGATAGAGGCCTTCAACTACCTGAAAGGAGGGTTCCAGGGAGGATGAAACTAGGCTGTTCTCAGTGGTGGCAGATGACAGAACAAGGAGAAATGGTTTCAAGTTGCAGTGGAGGAGGTCTAGGTTGGATAATAGGAAAACCTTTTCACTAGGAGGGTGGTGAAGCACTGGAATGAGTTACCTAGGGAGGTGGTGGAATCTCCATCCTTAGAGGTTTTTAAGGCCCAGCTTGACAAAGCACTGGCTGTGATGATTTAGTTGGGGTTGGTCCTGCTTTGAGCAGGAGTTTGGACTAGATGACCACTTGGGGTCCCTTCCAACTCTAATCTTCTATGATTAGCTATGTTCCAGTGATCTGGTACAGAGGCTGATTTAAGTGATAGGTTACATACCCAGTTAGTATTTCTGCAGTTTCACATTTGAGTTCTTTCAGAAGTCTTGGGTGAATACCATCTAGTCCTGGTGACTTTTATTACTGTTTAATTTGTCCATAGTTCTAAAACCTCCTCTATTGCTAACTCAGTCTGGGACAGTTGCTGAGATTTGTCACCTAAAAAGGATGTCTCAGGTGTGGGAATTTCCCTCACATCCTCTTCAGTGATGTCTGATGTAAAGAATTCATTTAGCTTCTCCACTATGGCCTTGTCTTTCTTTGGTTCTCCTTTAGCTCCTTGATCAACCAGTGGCCCCGGTTACTGTTTGACAGGGTTTCTTCTCTGATGTACTTTAAACAAATTTGTCGTTAGTTTTTGTGTCTTTTACTAGTTGCTCTTCAAATTCTTTTTTTTTTTTATACTAATTCTACTTTTACACTTGACTTGCTAGAGTTTATGCTCCTTTCTATTTTCCTCAGTAGGATTTGACTGTCAATTTTAAAGGATTCCTTTTGTCTTTAGCCACCTCTTTTACTCTGTTGTTTAGCCGTGGTTGCATTTTTCGGTCCTCTTACTGTTGTTGTTTTTTATTTATTTTTTATTTGGGGTATACATTTAGTGTGAGCCTTTATTATGGTGTTTTTTAAAAGTTTCCATGCAGCTTGCAGGCATTTCACTGTTCTGACTGTTCCTTTTAATTTCCATTTAACTCACTTCCTCATTTTTGTGTAGTTTCCCTTTTTGAAGTTAAATGCTATTGTTGTGGGTTTCTTTGGTATTTTCCCCTCTACAGGAATGTTACATTTAATTACATTATGGTCATTATATTATTACCAAGGGGTTCAGCTAGATTCATCTCTTGGCCCTGATCCTGTGCTCCATTTAGTACCAAATCAAGAATTGCCTCTACCCTTGTGGATTCCAGTACCAGCTGCTCCATGAAGCACTCATTAATGGTGTCCAGGAATTTTATTTCTGAATCCCATCTTGAGGTGACGTACCCAGTCAACATTGGGATAGTTGAAATCTCCCCTCCTCCCCATTATTATTGAATTTTCTGTTTTGCAGCCTCTCCAATCTCCCTAAGCATTTCACAATCACCATCACTATCCTGGAGAGGTGGTCAGTATTATATTCCTACTGCTACACTCTTAGTATTCAAGCCTTGAATTTCTATCCATAGAAATTCTACGGTACAGTTTGATTCATATATAATTTTTATTATATTTGACTCTGTGCTTTCTTTCACATATGGTGCTGCTCCCCCACCAATATGACCTATTCTGTGCTTCCAATATATTTTGTATTCTGGTATTACCTGGCCCATTGATTATCATCATTCCCACCAAGTTTCCATGATGCCTATTATATCAATATCCTCATTGAGTACCAAGCACTCAAGTTCACCCATCTTAGTATTTAGACTTTCAGCAATTGTCTGCAAAGACATAAAATTTTTCAATATTTAGCTATTGATTGGGGTGTAGGTGGTCATGCCTAGTGGCTGGAGCCAGAGTTGGGAGCCCAGAACCAGAGTCGGGAGCCAGGAGTTGAGTCGGGGGTCAGAGTCTGCAGCCAGGTGTCAAGCTGAGGAGTCAGAAGTGAGCAGGGTTGGAGCATCACAGGAACAAGGAAGGCACAGGAGTGATCACAGCTATGGGCATAAGCATTAAGGTGTCGGTGTCCGTGTCCGTGTCCGTGTCCGTGCCCGTGCCCGTGACCTCCACAACCTCCTCCTCCTCTTCTTGCTGCTACTGCTGAGCTTAAAAGCAGACTTGCTGATTCCCTTCAGCTAATCAGGTAGGCTGGCCAATCAGGCCTACCGCAACTCGGCAGGCTGGTTTGTTCTCAGGCACAGCTATAGGAGCTCACTCCTGACATTCATGAACTAACAAGATTGGATCTGATCAGTACTTAAATAGGAGGGACTGGTGTTGGTAATTGAGAAGGCAGCAGTTAGTGCTCTGATTCAATACTGGAGTGATATCCTAGCAGGGAATCAAGGGAGCACTGATGCATCAAGGCAATCATCCTAGGTTACCAACTATTGGCCAACCTTTCTATATCATTACAAAACTCAAAGCACCCTTCAAAAAGGTGTTGCCACTAGAGGTTCTCCTGGCTAAATACCAGCATCGCGTAGTAACATTCTTTCTACCTGAATTCTTCCTGCTGTTTTTAGTGGGGAAAGTTATTCTTCACATTGGTTCCTGAGTTATGTGGGGTTTCTATATGATGGTCAATGACTGTCATGTCTCACTTCACTTGTATAACATGGTGATGGGCCCTAAAGGTGGGATTTTCAAAGGGGCCCAAAGGAGTTAGGCACCAACTCCTAATGAAAGTCAGTGGGATTTATTTGCCTAACTCCTCCAGACACCTCTGAAAGCCAAACTACATCTAGAGAGATGAGTGATTCATGGATTACTCTATTTTGTAAAGCACTTTACGGGCAATTGTGATTAAAGGCGCTAACATACAGAAATGCAATGTATTTATTATTATACTGCCCTGCTCATCTTTGTGTCAGTGAAACTCTCTTATAAATTAGTGCTATTTCCCTGTCTGAACTGGAAGTTAAAATACATCAAACTTCAGTATTTTTGAGGAGCCCTACCTGATAACAGTCTCCTCCTCGGTAATCAAGCTGATGTTGTTTGGATCTTGTCCGTGATTTTGAAATTGAAGTCAGCTCTGTTTCTTTTGTCCAATAATGTTAAGGTAGAAGTAGCTCAGCCTTACAAAATCTGGGGGTTTGGCCTCAATCAGTATTGATTAATTAGTCCAGAATTGACTATCAAAACTCTGTTTCTTGTCCAGAACAACAGTCATCCAAGAAAAGGTTTGTGATATAATTATACTGACAGTTGTTGATTATTCTTAATTGGTTTACATACATGCCTTACAGTTTTAGCTAAGCTTCTTCCTACTTATATATTATTCTTTAGTAAAGCTGTTTATGCTGATAAGGGCCCAATCTGACTTCAGTGAGATTTTGCATGGCCCCATTCAAGTCAATAGGCAAACTCTTGATGGCATTAATGTCAAAATGCCTATTGATTTTATTGGGACCAAGATTTCCTCAGTAGGAGTGTTGCAACTTGGCACTGCCCCTTCAAGAGGGAAGAGGCCAGTGTATCTGTGACTCATCAGCTGCTTCCCAGTTAGACTCAAGTGAAGGCACCTGGGCTATAGAAATAGGGAGAAACAGGGACAGCAGGAATCAAACAGGAAAGGGACAGGTGAGAGCACCAGGAGAGTGGCAGAGACCCTGGAAGGAAGATATTTGGGGTTCCTGGGGAGAAGACTGAAGGTAGGAGAGAATCAAAGGGGTTTGCTGGCTGACCTACCCGAACTAGGGGCAGAGGGCTGGAGGCCAGAGAGCAGCAGAGTGCTCCTCTGGTGAGGATGATCTCTGAGCAGAGAAACTGTAGGCATTTTTGCTGGGAAAAATAGGTTTGTACTCTTGAGGGCATCCCTGAATTGTGGCCATAATGGACTTTAAACTGTTAAGTTAATGGATTCCATCTTAAAACAGTATAAACCTTCCAACTCAAACACTAGCATTTCACTTCACAGGGACTAAAATGCCTTGACTGAGTCCATTTAAAATGGCAAAAGTTTGCCTATAGCTTACGCTTTATATTTGGGGCTGCTGAAATAATTCTGTTTTCAATACAAAACTAAAGGGAAAGTGGGTTGAATAGATAAGGAAGGGAAAGAGGAAGGAAATTACATTTTAAAT
The DNA here is from genome assembly GCF_026122565.2 of Emydura macquarii macquarii. NCBI lineage: Eukaryota > Metazoa > Chordata > Testudines > Chelidae > Emydura > Emydura macquarii. Next base: position 7,042,613 of record NW_027132342.1, on the reverse strand, counting down.
ATCATTTCCTTTAGGAAATACTGATGCATGTTAAAGAAAAAGTTTATTGGTGGAGAATTTTTAAGCTTTCTCCTATATATATCATTCCATTTGAGACATACTTTATAGTCTTCACTCAGCCATGGTGATGACTAAGCTCAATGGAAGTTTCTCCTGAGTCAGAACTGTAGGATTGGACCTCATGAAAACCAGTTTCTCTTCTCTACCAAAAGTATTGCTATCCCCTGTTATACAGGTTGATTTTCCTGAGACAGCTGAGGATGAGGATAGCCGGCAGCAATACCTGTATCATTAGAATTTATGGGCTCAACCTGGTCCTGATGCCATGAAGCACATCCCTAAGCCTGTGAGTAGTCCCACTGAAATAAAGTTAAATACGTTCTTAGGCCCTTTGCCAGATTGGGGCCAGACTGCTCAGCCCCTTGGAGGATCAAACCCAAACTGCAGATTAATTTTTTCTAAAGAAGAGTATGCTGTTCATAGACAAGCAAAATGTTATCAGTTAGGCTGATGGTGTTAACAAAAATATATGGAGAGAGAGCCATGTAATAGCTTGTGATTATTATCTGAGGGCTGGGTGGAGTGCTTATTGTAGGGGGAGGAGCAGAGAGCATGCATATCTGGATTCCAGAAGCTGACTCTATAGAATGCCTTTCTATATTAGAGCAAATGACTTTGGTTTACTTTGATTCACCCTAATTTCCCAGCAAGTACACAGTTGTGCAACCTGCAAACTTCCAAGATTAGCGGTCCTAGGTGTGCTATCAAGGACAATAGAGTGACAATGAGAGTAGAGAGAGAAGCAAATGCATTTTAAGGGTATATTTATTGAATTATTCATGTGTGTGTTTATTTCCATATTGTTTATCACAGTACTAACTGCAACAAGTACTCTAATTACAAATATTTAAAACCCACACATTACATTTGCCACACATATAAATGGTGTTCTAAAACCTGAAAATATTGGTATTATACTTGTTGCCAAGAAATGTTACTAGGCCACCTGTTAGGTGAGCCACAAAGCAACTATCAACAAGCAACAAATTAACTGAATGCTAGAGAAAAGAAATAAGCATTCCATAATGTCCTGGAACCTTTCCCTCAGGCTCTGTCAATATGTTACATACACACCCACCCAAACATGCTCAACTGTAGAACCATCATTTGGAACACTGTCCCTTTGATTGATCAAGACACCTTAAGAATGAGCCAGGGACTTGCAGGCCAACATGTAAGCAAGCCAGGGAAGACGCGTTGTCCAAGGCAATGATAATCGATCAGTGGTGTGCAAGCAGCTCCTAGCTCTTCATAGCCTTGCACATAGCTCCTTCATGGGTTGCGTGCATCTGTGGCCTTGGGGGAAAAATGCCAATACAGAACATAATCAAAGACATGCAGGCTCCATGGGCCTCAGGGAGGCAGCGAGGTTGACTGAAGCAGCCTTCTCAGAATGTGACAGACTTCAAATGTCAGATCGTTTACTGAGCCCTAAATAATCTTGCTTGGATTGCAGTCTTTACCAAGCTGCTTTGATGGTTGAATTTCCTAATAAATGGTACGTGTGCTCTTGTATTTCAAACATGTAGTGTTGGTGTGGTTGCTTAGAGCCACTACCTTCAGCTCACCACTAAGGGGCTCTTGTAACCCCGCATGAAGAGCCTGCATTGGTAGGCAATCCTTCCTCATCCTCCACTTCCAGATCATCTACCGTAGCAAAATAGTCAGAGTGGGAGAAACTCACATCTGAGCAGAGGCCCCACACGAGACCTGTGCACTGCTTAAATTCCACTTTAAACCACAAAATAGGCTAAAATGGTGCATACACTTTGTGCAGGGTGCAGGAATGATTAGATATAAGCAACAGAAGCTAGTAAGGAGTGGATGTTTTTAGTTAGTCAAGGGCAGCAGACCTCTAGCGAGAAACTTGAAACTGAGATGCACAACGTATTTATTGGATATGGCATCTATCGTCCTGCTCGTGTTTGGACAGTAGGCACTCGGCAGAGGTGTCCCATAGCCAGTAAGGGGACTGCCAGATAGGAATCTGCAAGTAAAAGGTTTCTAAGAACTTTTTCTGAAGAAGACTTGTGTTTTCTAGGTGGCTGTGACGATGCCATTGGGATGGATGCAAAAGTCTCCCAAGTATGCTAATCAACCACAAGCATTTCTTTAATGCCTTTTGCAGACCTGTATTCATATTTCGGGAAGGTAAAGTTACAGATGGTTTATCTACTGCAGCCTCTCAGTCTCCATCACATGCTCTGCCTCCATCATCTGGAAATTTGCATCATTGGAACTTGCCTTCAGAAGTTACTTCACACTTTTGTTTCCCCAACCCCTAAAAATGTTTTGCTGCTTAATGTTTTGCTGCTTAATGCTGAATGCTTAATGCTGCTTAACGCTGAATGGAAGTGTAAGCACCAGGTGTTGCCAGCATGAACGCCAAGGTTGCTGCTTTAAAAGAAAACCTCTGAACTGTGAGTGATGGAGGCTGGAGATAGCTTAGCAGTGAGAATGATAGTATCAAACTATCTGCTGCTCCAGTTAAATACAAGACTGGCTTGAATAGAAAAATAGGGCACTGGAGAGGGACGGGTGGGTGGGTCTAAACTGTTAAGAACAGTATGACGACCAGGAGGTGTAGCTTAAACAGCACACTACTATTTCACCATCCAGATTAAAACACAAATGTATTAATGTACCCAGGCACTACAAGGTTCTTCTTTTGAACATTTGGAGTGAGGCAAGTGTACAATCACAAGGTTGTCAGAAGTGGCATTGTTTGTACTTGTTCTAGTGCAGGATGGTTATTGTGGCAGTATGGCAGTTTAACTTGTACTTGGAAGGAGGGGCAACAGGGATTTGATACTGTATCATATTGTTATCCTTTGCCCTGAGCAGTTAGGCAAAGTTTGAGGCCTTGTAGGGTTGTTTCCATTTGGATGAGAAATCAGTGAGTCAGTTATATGCTTGGTGTAACCTTATCTATTTACAAAAAATGTACACCAAGGCCTGTTTCCCTGAACACAGCAGAAACAAGCAACAGCAGACAGTTTCCTTGCTTAGAAAGTCCTAAGTGTGCTCCTGCAGCAAGCTCTGTGTCCAAGGTGCTCCATCTCTGCCATCTCCAAGAGTCATTCACACAACTCCTTGTCCTCCTCCTGACACTCTTCTGCCTCCAGCACATAGCCAACAGCCAATCTCCTAGCCCTCCATCTGCAACCAAGGGACTGCTCAGCCCATAAGGCTTAGCTCTCATCTGCCATGCAGCCTATTGCATTGGCAGGTCCCACGTTGTCTGTAGCTGTTTTTGCTACATAAGGGTCTTGATTTCACCTTCTCTGGATCCTGAAAGAGTGCTTAGAACATCCACTGGGTTTATTGAAGTCTGTGATTGTCTTTGGATCCAAGACTCAGCTGAGGCCCACCGTTAGCACCTTCCAAAATAACAATATTTTTAAATCAATGTAATGCATGAGTTTGTCTTAGGGTGATTTATTCTTTATTATATATTTTAATTATTATAAAGCTTATGATTAGACATTGGATGAATGACATTGCTTAGTTAATAAATAAATGCATTCAGTGACTGGGCAGCGGTATGGATTGCATGAATTAGGCTTTGTCTCCACTCAGAAATAGCCACAATTCAGCAGTGGTTGGCTGGCAATTGATACATCTGCACCGGTGCTGACTCCTTATGGTAAATAACAGGACATGAAGGAATTCATACAAATGAAGATGACACTTAGCCCTTTTTTCAGTTGGGGTAAACCCTCATTAGCTCCACCAGAGCAAAACCCAGCTTGCAATTGTCTTCACTTAGAAGTCAGCACAGATGCAACTAATATTCAACTTATCTATTCCAGTGTATGAAAGAAATCTAAGATGGTGTAGGAAGCTGAGGCAATTCAGTCTTTCTGTCTTCCCATTAAACTCTGCCCCAGCCCTATGATGGAGGACAAACTGGGATCCTAAAAATGTAAGACTAACTACTCAGGGTTATTTTTTTTTTTAGTGTGCCAGGTTTTGAGTCGGTGTTGCGTCTGGTTAGCGTCAGTTAATTCCCTCAGTGAGAATGTGACATTATAAAATGTTCAAAACTGTGCATAAATTAATAATAAAGTTTGGATAACTTTGGCATACCAGAGAGAGCGGAGAATACTGTAGACAAGCCAGGAGCAATGTGAAGTTTGACAGAACTTGGCTAACAGCATGGGGTAAATATTTAAAGATCATAGACCTGATTCGCCATTGCCTTGCATCTTGGGTAGTTATTTATACCAGTGCAGAGTGGGTATAAAATGCAACAAGTCTGATTTAGTGGCAGTTGACACCCACTTTATGTGAGAGTGAATGACTTTACAATGGAAAATCAGATCCATATAACTTTATGGAATGGCAAAGCTAATAGTGGGGAAGGCCACCTTAGCATTTGTTTGTAATGGGTCACCAAGAGATTTCAATAATAACATCTAAGGCATTCTTGGGTACGATGGGAGATCACATGTAACATCCCTGTATATAGAGACTAATGAATTAAACTCAAATCCAGGAATGATTTAATATAATTGGGTTTAGACTATAGTGCATCACTCACATGCAGGAGTGTTTTCCCATAGAAACCCACCCTTGGTCTAATAGAAATGCAAAGCAGGCTTATAGCTAAAACAAATTTAAGACTGTAGGACAGAACTTTACAATTCCTGTGGTTGGGTGGTTATTCTTGGGTAAAGCTGGCTGAAGTGTTTTTTAATTTTGATGAAATATTTGGGGGGAGGAGGGAGAAATTTGACATTTATGTAAAATTAGGGTCCCCTTTTTGACCAACTTTATTATTGGGAATTAAGCAAAACACCTTTGACCTCTAAGTTGCTGGGTCAAATTCAGGCATATGACAGGCTGAAATTTATTACCATTTAATGACAGTTTAGTGGGCTGTGTGGAATGAGTTTGAGGCCTCTGCTCTTCTCTACTCCTGGAAGACAAATGTTCGTAAAGTAAACAAACAAAAAATTGGCACTAATTAGTAACTTTGTTGGCAGTCTCAGTAGAGATGCCAAGAAATGAATGGGCTTGGAGACTGACTGAGCGATCCTTTAACCCTCTGAGAAAGTTCCTCCCAGAAAATGTTAAAACACCTCAGGGAGAGTTATTTGTGGCAAGTTTGCCACAGGTTGCTGTCTATGCTATACCTGTTCAGAGTCTAGAGGGCTTCAGTCTCCAGGGCTGCTAACCCAGCACCTTTCACAAACCTGAAATTCACACACACAACTATAACTTTAAAGCTATAATAACTTACCATCAACCACTAACTTCGTGGTATTCTGAGCGCTTGCAACATGATTTAACTGGCGGGAAGGGAGGTTTAAACATAATTAAATGTTCACATAAAATTAGATACCTCAGCCCAAGACCTTCAAAAGGAAACTGGCTGCCATACTTGCTCAGGATGTCAGGGTTGCATTGTTTTCTAATCTGTCACAGACCATTTTAATTTTTTCAGGACAAGTAAGAAATCCTCTCACAGGTAGGGGGCGCTCTGCCACTAAAATCCAAAATCCTTTCAAAAGTTGTGAGGGAGCATAATTGTACTAGTTAATAATCCCTCATTTTGAACAGTGTGATTCTGATTTTTTTTTTTTTTTTGGAGAAGTTATTAATGCCAAAAAATAGGGCAATGTCAGACCCCTAGGCATTTACGAAGTCCAATTTACTGAGATCATTACTTCTGGCTTACCTAGCACATGAGTAGCCTCTGATGAATAGATACTATTTCTTCAGGATATAAAGCCAGAAATAATAATTTGCTGTTGCAAACTGAAAATTTGGGATGTTAGTCTGCTCTGGGCTCCTTTTTCCTTACCATTTCCCCATGCCAATATTGAAACAAAGGTTCAGAAAGAACTATATTCAAAGGAACATCTTAACAGCCTTATGCTCAATGGTGAGTACAATTTCTTTTTCTGAGCGTGCAAATAAAACGCATCCCCAACACAGAGCCATTAAGTGTCACTTCTGACTAGCATTAAAACCTGTGTTTGGGTTTTTTTTAATTTTAATGTCTTATTTAATTGTAATTCTATTTAATTTAATTTTTAATTTGACTCTCCCTCACATCCCCCCCTCTCGCCTCTTCCCCCCTCTGCCCCCCAGAGCAAACCCTTTGACAGCTTGTCAAGATCTAGCAAGTTGCTGTGGTTGCAGTTAAATTGTTACTTTCAAGCATATAAGCGACAGCAGGATCTCCCCATTACAGCCCTAGATAATATATTGAATTACAGTAATGATTAACATTTTAACCTTAAGATAATTGGAAGAGATCTATTGAAAATGACCTTCCCCACCCAGGTCTCATGCATTCACTTAGTTCTTTTCCACTGCTTCTGGCCCAAATATATCACCATAGGTGGACTTATGATTTGGGTTCAGTCCATACATGGATTTTGGGCTCATATAGGTTCAAGATTTGTCCTATGGAAAGCTGACCAGCACAGATCTGTCTGGCTTTATTTAATAACACTTTGAAGCTTTGCAAAATCTTACGTAAAATGTTCCTCTGGGAAAGAGTTACAATAGGGTCATTGGGTATATTTTCTGTATTTCCTCTCACTTCAGTCTTTATTACAAAAATAATTGTACAAAAGCAAATGTATTGAGACTTTGGCTCTCACTGCTTATTCATGCCTTGAAGTAATAATTCCCATAAGGTGATCACAGTCAAAATTTTAAAAAACCTGTTGTAGGGCCTGACCTTGCATTCCCTGTGCATGCCAAACTCTCAATTATGTTAACTCAGTTTGGGGTGTTCTGTAAAAAGCAGAGTCAGGGCCCTTTCTGTAAACAAATGAAAGGACAGTGTGGCCAAATCCAGCCTGAAACAACACACTGACAGCCACTCCCTGCAACAAAAGTGAAGGGGAAAAAAAAAAGGTGATGGTATCAGCAGCTCTTTCTAGCTGAATCTGCTGTGTGTGTGTATTTACATTAGCTGGCAGGCTATTTTCCTCGCACTTAAGAACAAAAGCAGGACTGCTCATATTTTTCAAATAAACTGTTTTCAATTAGAGCAGGATATAAAAGTCAAAAAGTGCACAAATATAGTTTACAGTAGCTTGTACTTTAAAAGATATTCAGGAGAGATTCTCTGCTGGCATAAAACAGTGTAGCTCCACTGAAGTGTAGTGGGCATTGGACCAAGGGACCTTTTCTCCCATCCTATGGTAGAGTACACAGATTTTCTGTCGGTCAACACTGCTAGTTGACGTGACTGTTCTTTGCCATCATGACCCCACACTGAGGCAGTATTGCCCACCCCAAGCATTCAGAAATCATGAGTCAGGCCCCAAGAAGAAATCAACAGATTAAAAAAATGTTATTTATCTTTCTTTGCTTTGTGTGTGTTAGAGTTCACATCTCTAAGTGTTTCCCCACAGCTACGCATGCTAGAAATGTTTCTTTTTCTTTTAAATTGAAAGCTGAGAGTTTCATAATCTCACGACATGAGGGGTGGGACTTTATTAAAATCACCAAACAGCCTGAGACTCATGTGAGCTGGTGACACATTTACATACTGAGAAAGCTGGAAGAATTTTATTCCTCATGTACATCTTGTGACAGTTATATGCTTGAGCCTGATTGTCCCGTCAGCGTTCCAGTCAGCACTGGTAGGTGGAAACCGGGTAGTTTACAGTCGAATCATCTTTTACATGGAGCTTCATCCTCCTGGGGATGCTAGGAGCAAATGTGGCCGGGGGAAAATCCCTACTAGTACAACTCTAAAGGATGCTGGGAATGTGGAGGTTCCAGAAACCAGAGCAGCTGTGGAAGCCCTAGATCTCTGAATGGATAGCCCTGACTTCCCATGTCCTTGGGAATCTGTCAGGTTTGGGTGCAGGCCCAGTGGCTTATTCTGCAGGGATGGGGATCACCCACTCCCTTCCAACAGGGTAACAGGGGAGGAACTCTGAAAGAAGAGTCTTCTCACTGAGATTTCCTCCTCCAAATCCACCCAGGGGGAGGGATGATTTCAGGCTGTTGTAAGGACCAGGATAATAGTGTTACTACTAGAGCTGGTCAATATTTGGAATTTCTGCCCCATGGGAAATTTCAAAATTTAGTCTCACTTCAGAATGGAACAAAGTTAAAATTTCAGAATTTTTCATAAAACAAAATATTTTGAGAATACTTTTAGACCTTATTGAGCCATTTCCATAGGCCTGTAATGTTTTGTTCTGATAAAGTTGAAATATTTTGTTTTGACCCATCCTTTTGACTGGTATGCCATTATAACAAAAGTCAAAATGATGAAGTCCAAAGGAGATGTCAAAATTTTAGTGGAACATTATCAAAATCTATATGTTCCCACGAAATGTTTCAATTTCATCAAATAAGCATTTTCCAAAGGAAAATTGTTCTGTTGGGAAAGTTTTCAATCAGTTGTAGTAAATACTCTTACACCAATTTTTAGAGAGATAATTAGACTTGAAAGGATTAGATTTTTATCAGTAAGTGTCAATGAACATCAATTTTATCATACACACAGAGACATACATACACAATGACAAAATATTTCCATTGACAAGAATAAAAATTTACAGTTAGGCAAAGTAAGGAAAAAGTGTGCCTGAGAACTTACTAGTTTGCTTTAAGGCTAAAATGTTGACAATTTATGTTTTAACAGTCATCAAGCTTTAACTTTTTGAATTACGTCTACTGATAAGTAAGTGTTGTCCTTCCCCCTCCCCCCCCCCCCAATGTTTCCTGCAGCTGTGAAAATGTAAATCAGTTAAAAATAAACATTGATATTAGCCCTCAATTATAAAAAGATAAAAATTGAATTCTGCCAAGCCTCAATTTAACTGAAGTAGAGTGGTTCTTAACCCCTTGCTGTAGTAGCTGTGTTGGGCGTAGGGAGGCTAACTGCTTTAATATTCTCTGAAAAGAATATTTACCACATGGGGATGTAGGAGCTAAGGGAATTCACCTTCTCCTCCACTAAACTCTCTGCTAATTATCTGGCATTAAATATGCAGTGTAACTTCCAGCCAGGGTCCCAGGGAATGTATTTATTGCCTCCTCATCCCCTTCAACTCTGTTTCTTTTCATCTTTCTGTGGTTTGCATTGCCATTTACTGACCCTATTACAACACACTATTGACGTCCAAGCTTGGAAACCTTTGTTTGTTCTTTCCCACCCCACCCTAGTTTGAGGAATTCCAAAAATACATCACGGAGCATGTGTGTGTGGCTGTGAAGAAGTCGTCATTCATTACAGCTATCGACTTGACTCACAGAATCTGGTGCTGGAGCTCAGCTCTCCAAAAGTTTTCAGTGCTTGCAGATTTGGTTCTGGCCTGTTACACAGACACAGTGCAGAGCTTCAGCTCCTCTAGCTCTACCTGAGGAGAGCAATGGCTAGAGCCTGGCAAATCTGCAGCTAGCCACTTTATATGCGTGGACAATTTCTGCAGATTGCTGATGGATGCAGATACAAATTTTATAGCCAGAGCACTGCAAATCTGTGGCTCGCCAGTGACCATTTTTGCAGCTCACAGATCAGAGGCGGATACATACATTGTATTCGCATAGGGCTCTAGTAATGGCTGTTTACCCCAGTTGAGGATCTGGCCCAAAGTTTGGCCCCTAACTTCTCCAGAGCGAGGGTGCGGGCAGAAAAGAGTGTTTGCAACGTGGGTTTTGGGTCATGTTCCCTTTCGGGGGGGGTTGGGTTGGTTTCTCTTTCTCTCTCCTGCATGGCTTTCACGCGTGTGCAACCCACTCTGTGTTTTACGGGTGCGTTATTGAGCGGAGAAGGTAAAGGCCCACACGTTTGCTGGTGGCTGAATATCTAGGTCGACCTGAGAGCTTGCAAAACCGGCTGCTGCAGCTGGGACGCAACCAGGCAAAGTCAGCGTCTCCATGTGACTAGAAGATTCCTGAGTTCAAAGGCGGCCCGGCCCCTGCCCTGCAACCGAGTCACACACGCACGTTCCCCGACCCTGCCAAACAACGCCGCGCCGCGCGCTGCTAACTCCCAGTCCCAGCCTGGGCGGGCGCTCGGCTCTACCGGCAGCCGCTGCTACTGCCGGCTGCTGCTCTCCAGCTGTGGAGCCGGGTGGGGGGAGTGACGGAGGAGGGGGGGAAGCTTCCATCATCGCCGCCCAGTTGTGCGAGCTCTGTATGCAAAGCAGCCGGGAAGCGGCGACCAATCAGGCGCTGGCCTCCGCCGTCGTATTTATAGCCCGTATTTAAAGAGCCCTTGGGAGTCTCCGCTTTTGCTCAGCTGGGCGGTGGCGGTGCCGCAGCCGGAGCTCGCTGGAGCACACGTGCTGGCGCGGCTGGGCATGGGGGGGATGGGTGGTGCGGTTTAAGTGCCTTTGGTCTGATGATGAACCCTTGGCTCTTCCCACCCACGCCAGTGCTGGGAGAGAGAGGCCATTCCAGCGCGGCTCCTGTAACCCTTTCCCTGCCACACCCCAGAGCGTGAAAAACCAGCCTTCCAGAAGAAATGCACTTGAAACATAACCCTGGCTCGGCTGCTTCCCTTGGGGTTTGCCCAGCCTCTTGGAAACAAGATGCATCCTGTTAACAGTTTCAGGGGTTGGGGGAATGGCAGCACAGGCGTGCCTCTGATTTAACGAAACCCTGGGTGGGGAAGGTGCTGAAGCTTTACAGAGCAGCCCCATCTCTTTTGTTACTTCGGATCTGTCAAACGTTGGCGTTGTGCTGCTCAGTGTGTACAAAACTCCCAGCCAGCGGGAGATCCTTCCTTCCTACGGCGTTTCAAACCTACAGCTGTCGTTCTGCGATCTCGCCGCACCCATAACTCTTCCCAGTTTAAGTAGGGATCCGGGCGTGAAAAACAGTGTGTGTTCCCATCCCCTCGCCAACAGCTCCAGAAGCGATACAAATCTCCCGGAGTGAGCAGAGGAAGATGATTTTAGAGCACGGTACCTTTTTGTAATGGGTGTAAAACAGCCTTTCTGACTGAGGGGATTATAACACTTCTAGGCCAGTGGTTCTCAACCGTTCCCGACTGCTGTACCCCTTTCAGGAGTCTAATTTGTCTTGTGTACCCCAAGTTTAACCTCACTTAACAACTCCTTGCTTACAAAATCAGATACAAAAATACAGAAGTGTCACAGCACACTATGACTGAACAATGGTTTACATTCCCATTTTGTCCGTATGAAATTTTAGTTTGTATTAACTTCACTAGTGCAGCCTGTTGTAAAACTAAGCAAATATCTAGATGTGTGGATGTACCCCTTGGAAGACCTCTGTGTACCCCAACGGGTACATGTACCCCTTGGCTGAGAACCACTGCTCTAGGCTTGGCACAAGAAGTAGGTCTTAAGACTGTATTTGAATGAATGAAGAGTGTGTCGGACTCAGTCACCTTTAGCACAGACTGGGGAGGGCTGGAGTTTCAGGCGTAAGGGGAAGTCGTTTGACTGAAACTGCTGATAATTAGATTAAACCCAATCAGTAGAGTTGGCAACGTCATTGTGACATATTTGTGCGGTGAAACTTTAAAATCACACATTGTCCAGTGAGGGAACAGCACAATGAATAAACCAAACTTGAAATTGCTGCTGCTGCTGCCAAGAACCAGCAGTCATACTCTGTTACATGGTTTTAAATAGGACACTGTTGTGCAGTGATTTATTTGTACAATTTTTGGTTTGGGGAAGCACAGAAAAAGAATTTAAGGCTGCAAACTAAGATACATGGGAACCTAACTTTAGGCAGCCATAAGGGAAACATCTTGGCTATTACTCTTCTCCTCCCTCAATGTTTTGCTTTACCTTTCTCTCTGGCACAGGAATTAGAAGAGGTACTGGCTCTGGCTCTGCCAGAGAAATCATTCATGTGAAATTGTACTACAACAGTTTTAATTCGCTGTGGGCCCACTCCTGTGAGTTGCTTGCTGAGCCCCTTCAACTCCCACTGGCTTTGGTGGGAATTGGGGGTGATTTGCAGCAGTGAGGAGGTGCTCTGCACTTTGCAGGATCAGGCCCCAGGATCCTGCTCCTGACAGGCATTGAGCACTTGCAATTGCCTTTGACATCCCTGAATTCAGGCATTAAAAGTGGATTCTCTGTTGCCTTGCCCCTTGTGTAGTCACTGAAAAATGTGCAAAATAGCTGTAAAATGCTATCCTTACACAGTTATACATGACTGTCCAAGTTGTAAGAGAGTGGAGAATCAGGCCCTAAACCTTCATTTTACAGTAAACTGATGTTCAGCTGGAGGAATGGTAATTCCTCCTGAGCACCTAAAGTCTCTTTCTGAGTAAACTTCTTAAAGAAGTGGAACAGAATTATAATTCTAATAGTAACAAGGGGTGCAGCTTTCTTATCCAATAGTAGGCCATTAGAACCACTGCATTTCATACAACATACAAGGCACTTCTGTGGACATTGAGCTTTGCCAGTAAGAGTCAGATTACACAGCCCAGGTGTGTGGATTTTTCACTCCCCTAAACAACGTAGTTATATTGTATAGGTCTGTAGTGTAGACCTGGCCTGAGGCCTAGTCTACACTTAAAAATTAGATTGACCTAGTTATGCACTCAGGGCATGAGATTTTTCACAGCCCTGACTTAAATAGCTGACTTATTGAGTGGCAGTCAAAAAGGATTTCTCAAAGCCTATAGGCAGAATGAAGAACAATGCCTCCAGTCAATCCTTTCCTCGACCTAGCTACCAGCTCTTGGAGAAGTGGATTAACTACATCGATGGAAAAAAACCCTTCCATCAGTGTAGGAAGTGTCTATGCAATGGTGCTGCAGCAGCATAGGTGTGCTGCTGTAGTGTAGACATATCCTGGGAGATTTGGCAGCAAAGAAGAGATGCATTTCTTTTAAACAAAGAAAAATCAGGCACACCGTATACATTTGTTACCTCTGATTACGTACATGGTCATTGAACAACTGATACATTAATTTATGCACTGTACCTATTGTAATTAGGAGATGTCCAATTTTATGAACTTTTTGATTTTATGAACTATTCGATCCCCAGTTTCATTGTAAAATAGGGATTCTACTGTAGATGTAAGCTTTCTATTCAAAACTAAACATGATTCTCAGAGGGTTATACCAGAGTCCTTTACATTTGTATTGGGCCAAACCTTGCTGTTTGAAGTGTCTTGAGTAAGTAAGTGTTAGCAGTACTGACTTGCATCCTAATATACAATGTAATGTTCTTAACATGCTTTGGATGGCAACAGGCTGTTATGGCATCATCTGCTGAATATTTTAAAATCACTTGTACATGCTTCTACAACATGTCTACTAAAATAACAAATTTCTAGTGATTATTCATTGTAGTTCAACCATCCATAAAGATTACTTCATTTATTACAAAATGTTCAGCAACAATACTGCACCCAAAGAGGTCAAAGGGAATTTTGCTATTGACCTCAATGGGAGCTGGATCTGACCCTTATTCACAACGCTCAATGTCCACAGAAGTGCTTTGTATGTTGTATGAAATGCAGTGCTTCTAATGGCCTACTATTGGATAAGAAAACTGCAGCCCTTGTTACTATTAGAAATATAATTCTGTTCCACTTCTTTAAGAAGTTTATTCAGTGAAAAGAGACTCAGTTAGGTTCTCAAGAGGAATTAACATGTAGTTAGTTATACCAACCTAACCCCCCATGTAGACAGAGCAAGCTACCCCCTCTCAGAGAGGTGGATGAACTATACTGATAGAAGAAGCACTCCCATTGGTATAGAACAGTGTTTCTCAATTGGTGTTCTGCGGAACCCCGGAACACTGTTAGGGTTCCGCGAGAAAGTGACATTGCGCCGCCGAGAGCAGCTGTTCTCCACGCCGCTGAAAAAGGGAAGATGTCCCGTATTTTTCGGCGGAGGGTATCGAGTATGAGTGTAATTTCCCCACGGAGCCTAAAGGGTTCTGCGGGGAAATTTAATTGAGAAACGCTGGTATAGAAGCATCTTCACAAAAGAGCTACAGTGGTTCAGCTGCACCGGTGCAGCCCCGCCACTGTTGCGCTGTACGTGAAGACAAGCCCTCAGTCTTCTCAAACCTGTACAGCTGCTTGAACATTGGCTGAAGGACTGAAATCACATTCAGCAGCAGAAAGATGATTTTGGGAGCAGAAAAATGGTTTCTGTAACTGATTGTCATAAGATCCGTGTTCATAAAATCAGAGTTCCACTATATATAGTTCATTGGTACTTGTAAATAGTGTTTTATCATTCAGTGAAAATCCTCATTTTGAAATGAAAGTGGCGCTAGATTTGTGCTATAATGTTATCCCCTCACTGCCTTTTTAAAAAAAAAAAAAAAATTTAAAGGGTAACATCAGCTCCTCATCTGGTATAAATCAGTGTAGATCCATTGATTTAGAGTAACACTAATATACACCAGCTGGCACATTTGGATCTGGCCCATTTGTTTCAAGCTTTTCAGCTATGTTTTAAATTTAAAACATATAGCTTGCTCAAGCTTGCTGCAATTGAGATAATTAGTGCTCAGCGTAAAACGATCCAGTGATAATATTTTTAATCTGCATGGTATTTAAAAAAAAAATCTTTGTGTGTGTATAGTGTGTGTATATATTTCAAAATAGCAAAGCCAAGTTTTGAACTGCTTGCCAGTCTAAATGATCTTAAACTGAAAACCTAAGAATGAGAAATTTAATGACAAAAGAAGTGTTTGTTTAAGGAAGTTAGAAGGGAGACAAAAATTAACTTATTGTTGCCCTGTACTTTGTAACCTAGCCTGCTGGTTGACCTTGGGTGAGTTACTTCTTGTCTCTGTGCTTCAAGTTCCGCATCTGTAAAGTGGGGCTAATGATAATGACCTCTTCTGTAAAGTGCTTTGAGATCTGTTGATGAAAGTGCTAAATAAGAACTAGGTAGGATTATTATCATTTACATTTATACCTGTGCAAAGGGCTGTAAAATGTTCCCAGATTAGAATGACATCATTGTGCTGTCACTTTGCACCAGTGTAAATGACTACACAAGGTGCAGGGCAATAGTGAATTAGGACAATCATGTCAGCCCTTTCCTACATGATTCATCCTGGCTGCAATGTAGCTACTCACCTGAATAAGGGTTGACAGAAATGAAGGGAACTATGGATCCATGATCTAGGTCTCTATAAAAAGAATGCTTTCTGATAGAGCATTTGGCACAGATCCTGCAGTCCTATTGAATTCAGTGGGAGCTTTCCCTGGCCAAAAAACTGGGCCTTATATTTCTAGATTTCTCAAATGTATTATGTCCTCTCATTTGTAGATTCATTCCATTCTCCTATGTTTTCTCTCTTCTCCCTAACCCCTCATTGTCAAGCACAAACTGCATAGCTATTGAAAATGTCTTTGCTCTTGTTTTGAATAAAACTACCACATCACTCACTTGGCAAGACAGTGTTGCTAATGGAAATACAGGGAAGGGGGACGAGAGCTGGGGCGCGGGAGAGAGGGGACGTAAGAGACAGTCTGATATGTTTCCCTCTGTCTTTCATTAGGACCTGCCTTAGATAATTGAAAAATCTATTCTGAGCACTGTCTGCATGACTTCAAACACCACCAACATCCTCTGTTAGCTCTTGATAAGTAATTTTCTTAGGCTATTGGAAGGTATTGGCAGAACACAGATTCATTTAACCCCTGTTTTACTGGAGCATTATATTAGTTTCCAGTATGAAATAGAAATGGATCGGAAGGGTGTGGGGAATGTTGCAAACAAACCAGTAAAAGGAAGGAGTGCAAATTTCCCAGCCTTGTTGTGCATCCAAGCCCACTGCAATCAATGGAAAGACTCCCACTGATTTTAATGGGCTTTAGATCAAGCCCCTAAAGAAGCTGTATGCAGAGATTTTGTGATGGATCAGTGCATTTACATGAG
Organism: Emydura macquarii macquarii; assembly: GCF_026122565.2. Lineage (NCBI taxonomy): Eukaryota > Metazoa > Chordata > Testudines > Chelidae > Emydura > Emydura macquarii. The sequence goes on along the minus strand of NW_027132342.1, from coordinate 7,026,718 downwards.
CATCCCTGTTTTCTTGTTTGTTAAAGGTATCATCTATGATCATCCATAGACAAGGAGGAATAAATCAGTGCTGTATTCTTGTAGATATAATATTCTTTAGTTGTGTTGTTTTATTCAGTCCTATTAGCTTCTACTTGAACAGTAAGAATGATGGCAATTCAGTTTTAGAACTCTGATTTTTATTATTCTTTGCAGTTTAATCAGATATGAGCCTCCTAACTTTGCACAGAGAACTGCAATAACATTTAAGTGGATGAAATTGTGCAGATAAGTAATTATGTAGCTTTTTTAGACTCTGATTTCTCTTTAAGAAAAACAACATAGAATGAAATTTCTCCTAAGGGACTACCATAAGCACTAGCAAATATCATGCACCTAGTAGTTGTGGTGGTTTTTAATATAACACAAATCAGACCTCTCCAAAAATGAACTTCTTTACAAAAAAAAGAATGAGGTACTGGTGATGAAGAAAAGAGATATTTTCATATAAGAGATTAAATGAGATTATTATTATTTGCATTATTGTAGTACCTAGGAGCCCTAGTCTTGGTCCAAGACCTGATTGTGCTAGGCACTCTGCAAACAGAACAAAAAGAAGCTCTCTGCCTCTAGGAGCTTACAGGCAATGTGTACACTAGGAGCGTTTTATCAGTACAAAAATACCAATACACAGTACCGGCAAAGCACTCCTAGCTTGGATACAGTTAGACCAGAAAAGCTGAGCTTTGTACCAGTTTAGTGAAACCACAACCCTGTAGATCCACAAGTACTGGATCTATGCTACTGGCTTTTGCCAGCACAGCTATGTTGGTCAAGGATCACGACTCTTTACACCCCTGACCAACAAAGCAGTGATGGCAGAAGTCTGCGGTGTTGTAGATGTGGCCAGAGTCAAGGAAGCAGAGAGATTTAAGGTGGCTGTTCCTGATGCAGCTGTTGATGAGAAGGGTTATGCCCAGAGGAGCAAAATTGTGTGGAAAGACAGAAAATGCCTGTAGTAGAGAAAAGAGAAAGACAAGGAGCCAAATTCACAGCGAATGCATGAGGCAGTGTGAGTTAGATTCACTTGCTTAGGCTTGATCTACATTACCAACTTATGTTGGTATAACTAGGTCTCTCAGAGTTTGGGGTTTAGAAAATCCACACCCTTGAGCGACGTAGGGTATGTCTACACGATGAAGACTATACCAGCACAGCTATGCTGGCACGGCCTCATAATGTAGACACTGCCTACAGTGGCAGAAGGGGGTTTTCTGTTGGTGTAGGAACACTACCTCCCCAATGACATTAGTGACATCAATGGAAGTGCTCTTCTGTTGACAAAGCTGTGTCTCTGCTTGGGGTTAGGTCAACATAGCTACCTTGATCAGGGGTGTGGATTTTTCATACCCCAAGCAATGTAGCTATGCTGATATAACTTTTCAGTGTACCCCTGGCCTGGGTCTCTTCCAGTGTTTCATGAAGGAAGACATTAGGACCTGTCTAAACCTAAAAGTTGCACCTCTTTTAACTATACCAGCATAGTTAAAGCAATACCTGCTTAATCTGGACAGTTATATTGGTATAAAGGCGCTTTATTACCAATGTAGCCTTCCTGTGCAGGAAAGAGAACAAGCTATGCTGGTCTAAAGCACCTTTGTAAGGCAACTGCATCCACTGTGTGGTTTGTACTGGTATAAGTCAGACCACTTTATCAAAATAGTTATACTGGTACAAAACCTGTGTAGAGAAGTCCTTAAGAGTAGGCTCAACAGGACTGTAACGTACACCTTCTTAAATCTGTTTGTGTCATCTCAGCTGCACCAATTTACATTCCTTTACACATCATTAGAGTCAATGTAAGTAGGTCAAAGGGCATCTGAGTGCAAAGAGCCAGAGTGTAAGGAAGTCTATTTTGCATCAGTGAATTTGCTCACTCACTGCCTGAATAGAGCATGGGTAATTGTGGGCAGGATCTTGACAAGGAGACAGCCAGTGGAGATCCTTGAGAAAGGATGTAGATGATTGGGCTTCTTGCTAATAGGTGAACAACCTTGTATTAGAATCATGTATACTATAAAGTGGCAATTTAAGAATGAGATTTGCCTGTTGGAGATAGTCTTTAGTGTGGTTTTCATTATAGTCTTTTGAAAACATTAAGTTAATTATGAATCCAGTGTGTTATGTGCTACATTCTTGTCACTGGGAAACATACTCCTCCCATCTGCTTCCATTCTGGGAGACTTTTCTGTTTTGCACTGTAAATGTGTGGACTATAATTACTCCTTTATGAGAGCTTGAATTCTAGAAATAAATTCAGGCAGTGTAGAGGGAAGGTTTGCAGTCTAAGTATTACATGTAAGGATACAAGACCTCACTAAAGACAATTGCTTTGCAATCAGTAAAGTGACCTCATGTTAATGTGCACTTTGCTATCTTTTCAATATGTGCAACTGATCAGAAGGGAAAAATAAATCTAGTATTGAAACTAGTATTTTGCTGGACCTGAATTGTGTTTTCTGTGCATAACTTGTTAACTATTAATCTTGTGAGTGAATGCTCTTTGCTTGGTTGAAGCAATCTAGGTATGATTTTAAATAGAATGCAAATCTGTGTTTCTGGCACATAAACTATGTCTTGGCATTAACTTATGTATCTCTTATTTAGTTTTCTCAAAAGTAATAAAAATAATTATAATATTTTGCATGTATATAGGATCCTTCATCCAATTATCTCAAAACACTTTATAAATACACAATCCTATTGTGCAAATACTCTGGTGAGTAGTCCCAAAATGGTCTCCCTTGTATGAGTACGACTACTCATAAAAGTAGGGGTTTGCAAGATCAATCTCATAATACTGGCAGTGCCATTCTGAGCTAAATAAATAATAATATTACACTTGTTTTTCAGACGGGAAAACTGGGGAAGATATAGGCCAAAAGTGGCCTCCTATCATGGGTGTTTAAGTTTTTGGGTAGTTAACTTGGTAAATGGGTAACTCAAAGTTTGTTGTCCAAAAATTGAGGCACTCAAAATTAGATAGCACTTCTGAAAATGGTCCTACGTGACTTCCCCAAAGTCTACCAGCAAATCAGTGGCAGAGAGCGATCAGCAGCTAGAATTCAGAAGTATTGTTTTTTTGTCGTCTCCCTACATCAGCAATACAACCCTGCCTACACTCCTCCAATGTAAAATATATTTCAGACAGTGGTATGAAATCTGCAAGTCCATTGCGTTCAAGTCCATTACAACATACTATAAAAAATAGCCTTGCAAGTTGTATTTCCCCTCATATTGTATTTCTTTAAGACTAGGTAACTCATTCAGGGCCAAATTCTGATAGATACTCAATCTGAGTAAGTAGCCATGAATAGCCCCATTGATTCTACTTGTGGACTAAGATTCTACACAGCAAGGATATGGGTGGCAGAATCTAGCCCTCAGTGAACAAATATTAGTATTGGTAGTTAGAAGAGACCTTTCCCTGAGAAAATAATAAGCTTACCCAGCTAAAAATAAGTTTTCCATCTGTTTTACTTTCAGTGAAAGTAAACAATAAAGCTCCCCCAAATAAACAAACAGCAGTGCTCTTGTTTAATGTGTTCTTAATGTAAGGTCTCATTTATTTTACAGGTAAAAAAAACCTGTTAGGTAGGTTAGGGTGGATGCTACCACACTGTGAACTACACTCCTTTGCTAATGGTCTCAACATTTCCTGAGTTCCTGCTATCAGTAAGAGAGCAATAGTTCTGGATTTCTCAAGGACAGGGAATCTCATTCGTTAAAGTATCAAAATGTATTTTGTATTTCTGGACATAGGGTGGCTTTCCTGCCAGATCTTTAGCTGATATAGATTAGCACTGAAGGTCTATTGAAGTCACTGGAGTGGAGTTATGCCGATTCACACAAGCTGAGAAACTGTCCCTTTGGCTTGTAGACTTCTCAGAGCTATGGAAAGAGTAGGAAGCCGCAAATTCATTCCATTTGTGAGAATGTTTTTGTTTTTTTTCTGACACCTTGAATCTGAACCAGTTGCCAAATGAAAAGCTGCCTGAACCTGATGTTCTTGCATACATTAGTATTTCCATTGACAAATCATGTGAGTAAAGGTTGCAAGAAAAGGTCCTTGGTTCCTCAGATAAGACTGTTACTAAGCCTCTTTTCCCATTGGTTTTCAAAGTAAGGACTTTCAGGCCTCTACATTCAGGCTAGAATGAGTTAGAGGTCTGTGGTGCCTGGATAGTCCCAAGACTAAACCACAGAATTTTAGATATTTAGTATGTCATATTTGTGATCATTTACATGGACCATGACTGTTACTGGCAAAAGATTTTTTTTGTTTTTGTTTTTTAACAATTTTGAAGTCAGTGGAACTGCGCCAGGGATGAATTTGGTCCAGTGCTTACAATATACCCTTTCAATGACAGCAAAACAATAATAATCAGAATCACTGTTTCATTTGGAGAGAAGCTGTTACATCTCAGTGGAAATTAGCTTTTGCAAAGCAGGGAGCACATGTCTATGGGTGGTGTGGAGGAAGAGATGATATATAGAGAAAGAATATCTTGTTTTACTGAGGTGGTGTTTCTCTAGCACAATGGCTGAGTTGTGATTGATCAAGGTGTTATTTCTGTTCACTGACTGGATGAAGTGTGCAAGCACTTTCAGTATGAATACTTGCACATTCAATTCTGAAATTCACTTTCTGCAAACACAATGTATACAACTCTGAAATTTGCTTTCTGTGAATATTTCTGCCAATACAGTTCAACATCTCAGATATCTGCAGAAAGCAAACACAAAAAAAGGTGTGTAAATAGACAAAGAAAATTCATTAAACAAATTGAATGAATAGATTTTAAAAATGCATTATCCACTCAGCTCTAATGGTCACTATGTACCCTAGAGCTCTCATATGAGTAAACAGAACATTTAAGCCCATGAGTCCCTGGTTTTTATTCAGGGAAATAATGTGTAGAAGAAAAAACTCAGACCACACGATATAAGTAAACACTAAACATTTCCAATTGAAAGCTGCTCTTCTGTAATGTATTAAAGTCCTCATTGAACTATCAAGTAGTGAGATAATAATGCAAAGAGCTGACCGTTTCTGTCATTCTGACACAGCTCTCCTGGTTCATATTCCTTAGCCTGTTGCTGATTTACTGTGTCATCTTGGGCAAATGATTCACATTTTCTTTGCCTCAGTTTCCCCAACTGCAAAATGGGGATGGTCAACCAGACAAGTGTGTTTTTAGCCTTAATTAAACAATTTTGCAAAAATAATTTGAAATCTATCTATGCAAGCTCCTATCTGTAAAAGTGAAAATTTCTCTTCTTCCGTGGATTGTTCTCCAGTAGCACTTCTCAGAGTCAGAAGGTAACCCTAATGTCCTAGCCAACATACACTTCCTCAGAGACATGTATAGCACAGAGTGGAAGCTATTGCTGAGCTCATGTCCATTCTTATGCTTTCTTGCACAGTCATGCCCACTAGCATCTAGTCCATAGATTCCCGAAGTTGAGTCCCCAGACTCCTGGGTGTCCTCTGTGAGTTATGCTGGGGTCCACCCCTGGAACCAGGGCCGGAACTCACCAGAACAGCATTCTGGCACTTTTGCCACATGAAGGATTTCATTTTGTTATCGAAATGGCATTCTCTGCACAGCATGACATTGCATGCACCATGCATCAGAGGTCATGCTGGCAGGGGTATTTCCTGCGCAGGCAGTACTTGCTCATTCTGGATTACACTCTCCCTGTGAGGGTTTAGAAGAACTTTTTCTGCCTCAGATGCCATGAAACTTATGTATGAAAAAGTTAAAGGGATCTGGGACATTTAGTCAGATTCCAAAGGAGTCCTTGGCAGGAAAAAATTTGGGAACCACTGATCTAGTTCATTATGATACAATGTTCTGGGGTATCTAGAGTATGAAGGGCATTATCTAATACTAAACTCTTTTCTACTTCCTGTGTGTTACACTGGTGAGTTACATGTGGACATTTGCTCATAGGCCTATATGACAGGAACAATTAAACTTCTTAGTTTGAAAACAGAAGATGAGCTAAAATCACAACCCAAGATCTGACCACCCCAGGACTTGTGGATATTTGAATTCCAACCCTGGATTTTGTAGATTATAAAAATATGGACAAACTCATTAATCTCAACATCCCAAAACCTAGGAGTGTTTGATACTTAGCTTCAAATGCTGAGACCTGAGCACATCATGTGTCATCACCTGCTGATCCTTTATTCTGGAACTCTTTTTCAATAATTGTATCAGACCATTATATAGCATCTTTCAGTCCAAAGGAATCCCAAAGTTCAACTACTTTGGAATTATCTGTATCCTAAACATGCAGCCTATATAACTCCCATTGAAACCAATGGCCCTCTCTGCACATAGCACTTGTAGGATTGGCCCGATGTCTGTTGTAGTTCAATAAAAGGGTTTTAGGATTAATTCGTTCTACTTACACAGTAATTATTTCACTGAACATTTTATTGGATTTCTCTTAAAGAAAAGTCATATTAAGGAAATATTGCTTTTTCATTGACCAACCTGTAGAGAGTCTGTTGTGTCGACTGTAGCTTTGGAGAATGTCTGTCGTGCTTTCTGAACGCTCTTTCGTCTATCATGTTATCTTGTGGCTTTCTGGATGGCATGTTTTACATTTTTAATGATGCCAGATTTCTGTCTGATGTTTTTTAATATGTTACTTTTAAACAGAGACAGCAGCAGAATGCAGAATGTGTTAAGGGAGAGAACTTCTAAAAGTTCTCCCATGGGTACTTCAAAATTGCCCTTGCACTCTGTGGTATCATCTCCTGGAAGTTATTCTGCGGGATGGGAGAATGCCTTTGGAAGCTTTATGAGTTATCATTTTGATGGCTACAAATGGAATAGAGGTTTGACTCTGACTTAGAAGACAAAGGGACAGATTCTCTCCCCATGACACACTGCCATGACCCTTATATGCCACTGTAGCAGTGTAAAGGGGACATTGAGAAGGAAGAATGCCTCTCTGGGGAATTCCCTCAGTGCAGGAGAGCAGAGTAAGGCTTATATAGCCATAGATTGCCCTCCTGCACAGCCCCTGACAGGAGAGGGTAGATCAGTGGCAGAGGGACATGGTGGGTATGGCTGTGCTGCTTTGCTGGGTAACCCCTTTGGCTGCTCTAATTTATGCTGCAGGTTGTGCCAGTCCCTAGAACGACCAGGAATTAGGGAGGCACAAACATGGCCCAAACCTGGGGCGCTGCTAAGAAACTCAGTACAAAATCTGACCAAAAGGTGAAGCAAATCAGAAGGGATCCGTTCAGCGATTCGAGCCCAATGTGAAAGTATCAAGAGTGAAGATAGGTGTTAACTCGTTCTGCTTTCTTCATTAAAGAGCAGGCTGCTGACAGTGAAGATTATAGACCTTGGAAAATCTTTTCATGCACATTGCATTACTCCAGTTGTACATCAGGATAACTCCCCTGAAATCATTACAGAACAATTAATATTTTGTATTATTATAATAATATTTTGTATTATAATTATTATTATAAGCACCCATGTTCTCAACACTGCACAAAACAAAGTGAGAGGGGCCTTGCCTATCCTAGAAAAGGTTTGCAGGTATACACAACACAAAAGAGTTATTTGCCAGTATAACTTACATCAGTTCAAACAAAATAAGCTACACTGGAAAAAGCACCTTTCTGCTCACTTAACTGCATCACACTAAAGCGTTGTCTACACAACAGAGTTTCGTCGACACAAGTTATGCCGGGGTAAAGCCACTGCTGTAATTAAACCGCTGTTGCATATCCTCACTATGCTCTTTGTGTCAGTGGAGTGCATTCACACTACTAGTTCTTGCATCGACACAGGGAGCAGTGCACTGGGAGCTAGCTATCCCACTGTGCAGCTGCACGCCAGGTGCTGTGGGGTGGGTTTGCAATGCCTCATGGGGCAGGCACAGCATCACATGATGAAGGTTTCCGAATCCCATCGTTCCATGAGCATCCTACTGGATTGACAGCTGCTTTTCAACTGTCCTGTCAGCCACACCGACATTGCTGAAGACAAACATAAGAAGTCCACAGAAGTGTGTGAGTCGGGGAATGTGTGACAAGGAGAGTGTGTGTGTGTTGGGGGACCGTGACAGGGTCCACACGCTGTCTCTTTAAGTTCAGATAGCAGCTGGAAGCAACCAATCCTGAGGCCAGAAGCTGGTGCACAGACAGCTGGTGTGTCCCTGCCCCTCCCCCGCACCCAGCTGATCAGAGACCTGTACACCTGTGGGGGGAGCGGGACACCCGAACATCAGCCCCGTCTCCCTCCTTGGCTCTCCACAGCACATCCGGCGTCTCTCCCCCGACTTCCCGCAGCAGCAGCCAGTGCTGCCTGCACGCCTGCCATAGGAGAGCAGGATTGATTTCCTCGGAGTTCTCCCACAGCCTCATCTCCCCACAGACCCAGGAGAATGATCCATCCACCCTCCCCTGTAGGTAGGATTGCATTTGCTGCTGGGATCCAGCATGCTCAGCCGGACATTAGCTGTGTGAGCTCTAGTCCACGCCATGCTGAGCAATTTCAAAACTTCCTGGGGCTTTGAAAGGGTTGGGGCACACACCTGTGTAGCTGAAATGGAAGGCAGTGCAACAGAGTTCAAAACAGTGAGCAGAGCAGTCAGGGTGGGCACTGTGGGATAGCTCCTGGAGGCCAGTTAAGATGTACAGCGTCTACACTGACTCTGTCACCCTACATTTGCCGAAAAAAGCTCTCGTTGAGGTGGTTTGGTTTTGTTGCCCAAGCAGGGGAGTTTTGTCAGCGGGCTGGAGGGAGAGAGCATTGCAGTGTGTACACTACCCCTGTTTTGTCACCAAAAGCTGACTTCGGTCGCCAAAACTCTATAGTGTAGACCAGCCTTAAGGCTTTTGCTGGCATAGTTATGTCAGACAGGGATGTGATTATCCCGCCCCTTCTCCTGCACACTCCTAATTGATATAGCTATGCTGGCAAAAATTTTAAGTGTAGACTAGGCCAGAGACACAGACCTTTCACAATGAGCTTGTGTTGTAAATAGACGATACAACAGAAGTATATGGGAGCGAATTTTCACTCATGCAAATACAATTGTATGCCTAATTTGCATACACAATTGCCCACTCAGATGGCTGCATAACTGGCCATTTGTATGTGTGAAATATCCAATTTGCATGCACAGATTAAGACTCTGTCTACTCTTAAACCACTACAGCAGCATAGCTGAAGCTTCAGCTGTACCTCTCTAGCGCTTCAGTAGCCAATGACTACAGCGATCAGGGTGGGAACAGTTCTCCAGTTGCGGTAGTTAATCCTAATCCGCCTCCCTGAGAGGCAGTAGTTAGGTGGCTGGAAGAATTCTTCTGTTGACCTAGCACTGTCTACACCAGGGTTTAGGTCGACTTAACTACGTTGCTCAAGGCTGTGGATTTTTCATATCCTTGAGTGACATAGTTGGGGTTGACCTAACATTTTAGTGCAGATCTAGCCTAAAAGTGCAACTGGGTAAATTCTGCCTTTGCAGGTGCAGCACATTCTCTGACACCACAGAATTTCAGAAGGCTGTGCAGTGGATGCACACCTCCTGAATGGCTTATGCATGTCTACACTACAGAATTACTTTGCTATAACTACATCGCTCAGAGAGTGTGAATAACCCACACCACTGAGCAACATCGTTTTTCCGATCTAAGTGCCAGTCTAGAAAGTGTTGTGCTGGCAGTAGAGCTTCTCCCGCCAACACAGCTATCACCTCTCGCAGAGGTGGATTAACTACACCAATGGGAGCATCTTCATTAAAGTATTACAGTGGCACAGCTTCATTGTTGCAGCTGCGCCGATGCAGCGTTTTAAGTGTAGACCTGCCCTTAGAGTCTATCTATGTGAGGATTTCCTTTGCAGCCAGGTACAATGAGAGTGAGTTGGGTATTAGGGCCAGAGGATCCAACGCTTTGTCGGTTTTTCCTCCTGTCATGTAAAAGGAACCCCTTAGGCTACAGAGGCTACTTCAGCATCTAACATTTCAGTAGCCTCCACTGATCTACTCCAGTAGGAATTCTTTAGGATATCATCACAGCACACAATCAAGTCATCCCCTGGTCTGCCAGGAGGTGCAATCTTGGGCTCCAGCCCTGCAGTATGTAGCACATGGGGTGACTGCTGCACCACCACCGAGCCCTCTTGAAGCCATTGCCTGCTTGCCTGCATGCTATTGATTGCAGGATGAGGGCCTTAGCTGGCAAAAATTCTTCTTGTATTCCCATCCTTGAAACATAATCCCCTGAAGTTTGGCCAGCTCTGTGTTTTACAAAGGTCATGTCTACACTACAGGGACCATAGTGGCATAGCTATGATGCTGTAGCTATGCTGGCATAACCCCATAATGTAGATGCATCATACAGCAACAGATAGGGTTTTCTTCCTTCATGGTAGGAGCATTACCTCCGTGAGTGACAGTAGCTAGGTCAATGGAAGCATTCTGTTATTGACCTAGCTGCAGATACACCGGGGGTTAGGTTGGCATAGCTAAAGTGCTATGTAGATTTTTCCCACCCCTGAGTGCTGAAGCTGTCAGCCTCGATTTTAAGTGTAGACCAGGCCTAAGTTAGACAAAAATATAAATAAAAAACACTTAACGGGAATATGCTTAGGCCAGGTCTACACTATAGATCTGTATCTGTACAACTATGTTGCTCAGGATTGTGAAAAATCCACACCTCTGAACAACGTGGTCATACCGATCTAACCCCCATGTAGTCAGCACTAGCTACCCCCTCTCAGAGAGGTGGATTAACTACGTCAATGGGAGATGCTCTCCCGTTGGTGTAGGAATGTCTTCACTAAAGCTGACTTTTGTTGACAAAACTGTGTAGTGTAGACAAGCCTCTAACATACCAGTGTAGCTGTGGGATATGCATGCCATCTATTGCCCTGCCAGTTATCCCATCGCTGTGAAACCATCCACTATTTCATGCACATTTCCAAGGCTCACAGTCTTTCGTAGCAGGATGCAATTAATGGCCCAGCACACTTGTGATAACACAACTCCAATGGTGGACTTCCCGACTCCAAAATGATTAGCAACGAACTGATGGCAGTCTGGAGTTGCCAGATTCCACAAGGCAATAGCTACGCGCTTCTCCACCAAGAGGGCAGCTGTTATTCTGGTGTCCTTGCACTACAGGGCAGGGGTGAGCTTCGCACAGAGAGTTCCATGAAAGTGGCTTTGTGCGTTCAAAAGTTCTGCAGCCACTGCTCATCATCCCAGATCTGCAAAACAATGTGATCCCACCTCTCAGTGCTTGTTTCATGCACCCAAAAGCAGCAGTGCACCATGTGCAGATGCTCTGTAAATGCAAACAGGAATCCAGCATTGTTTGTTTGCATGGCACACAGCAGGTCAGGCACCTCCGATTCATGTTCTGATTAGGAGCTCATGATATACTGCATGACCAGCCGTGATCTGTTCAGAACACTGACAACAACAATGAAGAGCAGAGCAGGATCCATTCTTTCAGATAGAGATGGCGGGTGCATAGGAACTGGGGCCATTGAAAAATGCCACGAAACCCAGTCAGAAACCCATGGAATGACAGGACAGAAATCACTGAATCATGGGATGTTGAGCCCGCACCCATGATGCGCTACATCCTCTCCGCCTTCCCACAACTCCTAGCGGCACAAGATGGCAAGTTGCACAGTGGGATAGCTGCGTATAAGCGTTACAATTACAGTGGCTTTTTTTTATCATCGCTGTATCTTGCATTGATAACACTTTCTAGTATAGACACGGCCTCAGTGTAGACACTGTGTTCCTTACATCAGCAGTCATTCTTGTCAATTTCATGCCCTCCCCCTTGGAGAGCTGAGCAACTGGACCCCTCCAGTCTGAGTCGTAATTGACAAGGCTGCCTGACTCCTACAGGGAGCAGATGGATGGGTGGGCGAGAAGCCCCAGGCAGATTCCCCTGGTTCCCATCAGGGAACAGGGAGTGGGCGGGGGGCATCAAGAGCCTGGGAGGCTGTGGGGTAGCCAGGCTCCCACCAGGGAGCTGCCAATGGAGCTGGGAGACTGGGCGCTCAGCTCTCTTCACTGCCCCTCTTAAATTGGTGGAAGCACTCCTGATGCAGTAATTAATACGGTGGCTGTAAGTCAACCTAACATAGGTTGACTTATCATTGCAGTGTAGACAATACCAAGAAAGGAGAAAACTCTGTTTGTTTGCACCCTGAAAAACCCATTGTGGACAGAATGAGTGTCTGACTGTGAACCTATGTTCCTGGCTGTCACACCCATCTGCACCTCTGATATACCACAGGAATAACTAGCTCTGGTTTAGGAAACTCTGAGCCAAATCATGCAGTCTTTACTCAGACTAAACTTCCGTTGGCTCTGGTGAGAGTTTTGCCTAGCGAGGATTGTAGGATTTGCGCCATAAAGCTCTATTTTGGTTATTGGTCTGTGTGGGTGGTAGAAGGAAGCATAATTAATTTTTATACAGGGTAGGAGAAGCATAATTTAATTTATCCATTCTACTGTCAAACTTTGTTCCCTAAGAGACACAAAGGGTTGACAGTCTTTCTTTAATGTGACATTTGCATTCTTGCATCTCTACCAAAAGATCTGCAGACAGATAGTATGTTCACTGTAACTATGAGTCAGCATTTGCTGTTAGTGAGTAAAGTATATGACTCTAGCACCTGTTTGATGTCTGGTTCGGAATCAGGTAGAATTGATGGTGGAACATAAAAGAAAGATAAATATGAATCTGTTCCTTCCCATGAGCTATTTGTTTTTTCTATTAAACTATAAACAAAAACTAAAGCTGTTGTCAAGGGTGCTTACAGAAACAGAGCCAGTGAACTAACAGCCTTGTGGGGGTGTCTCAGGTCCCTTGCTGCTTATGTAAGATGTTTGTTTTGAGAGGTGTGATCTAATGGTCTGAGGATAGGACTGGAAGCCACTTATTGCAGTGACTCTGTGTTCTTGAGGCTTTCCTTTAGCCCCTGCCTCATGCCGTCTCTGTTGAATAGGAATAATTCTATTTACTTATCTACCTTATGGGGGTGTCGTAAAGATGAATTAATTAGTTAACTCACAATAGTAATGCACACTACAGATGAAAAGCGCTGTTTAAGTCCCAAGTATTTTTGTCATGAAGGTACCAGAGAAAACATCATCAAAAACAAGACTAATAATTACAGAAGTAAAAGGCAGAGTGAGGAGCTTGCACAGATGTGCAGTTGCCAGACCCAAGGACAGAATAAATCAAGACACCACTGGATACCCCAAAATGGGGAGGGTGCCAAATATTTATCTAGATGCATCACATTGTTTCAGATTTACACTGGTAGATTTTAAGCATACACCTTAAACAATTCATCTGTGTTTCTGCCTTCCCCCTGTCCTCCCCACCATCCTCAGGGCATAGAAGTAGTATGCTTTGCCCTGAAGGGGAATGGTGAAGGTAGAAAGTGCCTCCTGTTGTTAGAACCCCACCAGTTAAATAACAACAGTGACAGCTCCAGAGGGTGTCCAGGCCACATCTTAGCCCTCTGGGTAAAACCTAGGGAACCCATTCTTTCTAGGAGGATGCATGGCAACTGATTGAGCTGCTTCCTGTGTACCTGGGAAAGTCTTCTAATAAAATTGCCATAGACGTCACCATTTTTAGAACTAAATGCAAAAGTTGTTTCACCTTACTGAGAGAAAGCTAAATTCCTCCTCCCTCACACACATAGATAAACAACACCCACCCACCAGCATGCAAACAAACCTATAAACTACTCCCAACTATTTCTCCTAGAGGCTGCAAGGAAGAAAGGGAGATTGTTACTTAACTTCTATTTTTAAATATTTGAGAGGTGCTTTAATATGACAGTTAAGGGGCTATATAAGTACTGAGATCGAATCTGTGATAAATCCAGCAGCAGCACTGACACCAGCTTAAATATCTTGGTTATGAAATCCTCTACCTAAATGGTAATCATTAGCAGAATAGTAGCATCTGGTCCACCTTGATGATCACATAAACATCTTTGCACTTAGTCACCTTGTTAATTACAAGCAGGATGAAATTATTAGAGCTGCTCTCTCCCCTCTTTGTTTTGCATGAAGCTAAACCCATCAATAATAACCTAAAATCTTGCACAGTTATCGTCCATGTTAGTCTTTTATATTTTGGGCTGTGCTTTAGAGTAAGGATGAAGTGATTCCTTTTAATAGAAACTTTAAAAAGTCCACCAGTCTGAGTGGGAGATGAAACATCTGACACTCTTTGCAAAAGGATATATTCTGGATAGTGCTGATCTGCTGATATCATTTATAAGGTGTCTCCACCAAAATCATTTTAGTGTCACAGGAGAAATTTTCTTTACAACTTTATTTTTGCTTGAGTAGCCCACATCAATCCCATCCCAAGAGAGGAAAGAACCCAGGGAAATATAATGCCACTTATATGACCACACTTCATGTAATAGAGTCTCACCTCCCCTGCCCATGGGCTAGATGCTGCAAGTGCAAGCAGGTGCTGCACACCTCACACACCTCTGTTAATGCCTCTCAATTCAGGCTTGTGACATCCAGGGCTGTTCATGGACTTCTTGTAAGTAGACCTGGCCAGCTGACTCAAAATGTTGGGTGATTTTGTGATATGGACAAATGGGAAGGAGGATGAGCCACCCCAAACTCCATTTTGCTTGTGACCTGAATCAAGATTTGAACCTAGGATGACACAAGTTCAAAACTAGTGCTGGAGAGGTGGCTTAGAAGCCTAATAATCAGGTGTGAAACATCAAGGGCCAAATTCAAAGGTGAGCTTTAGGGGGTCAAAACTGGTATAACGTACACCTTCTTCTGGCCCTTCAGCCACCAACTCAGTCAGCCTTTTAGGGCCAAGTCCCCGAGTTCAGCTGAGCTGCACTCAGCATAGGACATGAGGTGCAGGGGGGAGATTATTCTAAACTACCTTTCTGCTCCCTTGATCTTTTAACCGAGCAGGGGCCTAAAGGCTTCTCTAAATTGCACCAGCTAAAATGGTCCCCTAGTGATTGTTTTGTCAGCTGGGGGTTGCTGGAATTCAGTGAGCTCTGGGTCAATCAATAGCCAGCCCAAGAACACACCTATGTCTTGGGGGAGCAGATGGCATAGAGCTGAATGTGCCAGTTTTAAACCAAATGTGTATTCCTGTTACGTCAGAGGAATCCCCAGATGCCCTGCTAGGGCAGCTCTTTGTCACCTTTGTGCTGCTGGAGCAATGCAAAGGGGACGAAGCTATGGGCCAAGGGATGGCATTTGGACTTGCACCAACTTAAGGTTGTGTATCTTGCATCTTCTTACACTTCACTCCTGAATTTGTCACACTGAGTCTAAGGAAGTATCTTGTCATGAGGATGGCTGACATGAGGATGGGGCCATAAAAGGGGGGTAGCAGGAAAAGATAACAGGAAGGTGTACATTAAATTAAGAGTGGTCTACTTTAATTTACACCTATTTATACCCTCCTGTTTACTTTTCCTGCTCCACACATCTTCTGACCCCTCAGAATGTAAATCACACCAGCTGAGATTCAGTTAGATCCACCTCTGAATTTGGCCCCTAGACTCTGTGGAACCACTAATTCAAACCCTGGCAGGGTTGTCTTGGCCCCTTTATACTTTCTAGGTAGGCAAACTGAATCCATGTAGTTTGCATGGAACTGATTTGGATGAAACCTTAACACTAATGTTCTGTGGGAGATCGAAAATTTCATGGCAATTTTGGTTGTCTCTGAGTTCTTTCTTAAGCAAAGTGTCCCCTCCCTATGCCATTATATGGCATGCTGTATGCTGGTTGGTTGATCACCTCTCAGAGCTAACTGCATTTCATTCGCTCTGTTTGTGTATGATTGTGTTAACAAATGCTTTAGGTTGGAGGTGCTGTGTACACATACTGGCCGGATCTCCAGCTAATGCAAACTGATGTAGTTTCTTTGCTTTCAGTGCAGTTATGCCAATTTATATGAGTTGAGATTATGGTCATAAAACACTTACTATTAAAATTCACAACATTACCTAGACTCAGTGTTTAAGGGTTATTACATAAATTGCTTATTCTTGAATGTGAAAGAGGCCTGTGAACAATTTAAAGAGGGACAGGACTTGAAGATCTCAAATTTCTTTCTCTGTCTGTCAGAATGGAAGCAGATTTTTTTTTTAAATTTATATGAATAGCAAAAATTGGCCCAGACCAATCTTTCTCCTTATTTTCATTTTAATCCTCAAAACTTAGTTAACACTTTTTTCTTTTTAAAAATATTACTAAAAATATTCTCCTGGCATGAGAGCTTTGACTGCCAAGTTTCAAGTCCGCAAGCATATTTTTACAGCCAAGTTACAAATCCATAAAAAATAGATTTATTATCTAAGTATAAAATAACTTGGCCATTCCTGGTGCCAAAAGCCTCAAGATTCCTCTGTGTCTCGGAGGAAACATATTTTTTCCCCTTTGCGAATGCAGCCTATTAAACTAGGTGTAAATATGCAGATACAAAAGCATCTTAAGAATGTGTTAAAACTCAGATCATTAAAAGACAAAACATGTTAACACAACAACAATAAAAAAAATGAAAAGTAATAATTATAATTGATTTTGTTTCCAAAAATCTTTCCTGCCCTAAATGAAAGAATGAAGGCTAATTGACGTCATTGCCAAATCCTGCAGTCACTCAGTGGACTCATAATGAGTGGGTGCAGCAGGCACCTGGGTGTTGCACAGGGCTAGTTTCGGTACAGCTGTGCTGCTGTCAGAGCAATTGTATAACTGCGTTGTGTCGACGGGACAGAGCTTTCCTGCCAACATCATAAAACCACCTCAGCAAGCGGTGGTAGCTATGTCGGCGGGAGATCACTGTCCATACAAGTGCTTATGCCGGCAAAACTTGTCACTCAGGAGTGTTTGTGTTTTTTCACACCCCTGAGCCACAAAAGTTTTGCCAGCATAAGTGCTAGTGTACACAAGGCCTTAGTTGTGTTCCTCTAGCTACTGTACTGTGGATGAAATCCTGGCCCTATTGAAGTCAATGGGACTTTTGCTATTAAAATTAATGGGGCTAGGATTTCAGCCTATGTGGATTGTGTCACTCTCAGCAAGCAATGATACACAGGTGATGGAAGCCCTCTCAGAACACCAGAGGCTGCTCCTGGCTGGTATCACCAAAATTGGAGACCTCATGGACTACAGTCATTAGGATTGGATGGACCGCATGGCACTTGCCCAGTGTATGGGAATGCTCAACCTTTGTGTCTCCCACTGTGTGCTCCAAGAGTTGAAGGCCACTCTTCCTTGTATCTCTCTTGCATACCTTGAATGAGTCCTGCAGAAGGGTGTTCCCTACCTGGCTCTGTCACCAGGTCCTCCGGAGCTCAACATCAGGAGCCCTTCACACAACCTCCCCTAGTCATCCCCAGGGCACCATTTGAGTAAGCTGCTCAATCTCCAGCTGATCTATCTCTAGACTGCATTCAGAGACCATATCTAAGCACTTGAGCTCCAAACTGTGCATTTTCTTGTTCTTGTGTCCCACTCTGACACCAAGTGACAGGATGTCCTTCTACCTAGCAAGGGTGAGGATTCCCAGTGGGCCAGCCTCTATTCCTCTGTTGGTCTCACAGCCTACTGGGGAAACATATTGGTGGTTCCTCTATGGGTCTGTGAGCACAGGCATGTGGCTAGCACAATTATCAGACACCCTTGATACTTGCCTCTTCGGCAAGAAAAAGAACCTTGCTCCAGGCTACTGCCCATCTTCTGGATCCTTCAGGACCTCTTGCTGAGGTTCTGGTTGCACTTTTCCCCACATTTACTCTTCTGTGCATCCTATCCAGGGCTCCATGAAATCAAGAGACTTCATCCTCAGTCTCCTCCTGGCCAATCTACCGGTCCAGGAGGAGGGAGCTCGATGGAGAGTTTCTCTGTGATTGTGAGGACTATTTCCACACCCTGGTTATCTCACATATCCAGGATAAGTTCTTCTGGGAAGCATCCACTGACTCCTCAGATTTCTTCCTGGAGCAGAGGGCATTGTCTGAAGTTTTCTGCTCAGTTTTCCCATTTTCTGTCCTTGTTTAAAGCCTTTGACCCACATTTCCATTCCTGGGTATTGCATTTATTGGCCATGACAGTCAATTGTTTTCTGGACTCTGTTGCCTCTTTCTTGATTGAGGGGGTTTGTAAAACTGGAATGCATTAGCCAGGAGTTTGAGATTAATATCCTTATTCTTGGGGGAAAAAGTGTTTTCTCTCAGAAAGGGCAGAAGAATTGCACCCATAGATAGGAAGTCTAACTTTCAACTGCGGGCATTTCAAAATACTGTATCTGGATGCTCAAATCTGCACTTAACCACTTAACATTGGTATTTCGTCACTTATTGTGGGATTTGGGCACCTATTATTATCTTTTTATTATTTATTAATTATCTGTTATTATTATATGCCCTAGGAGCCCTAGTCATTAACCACCTATCTTTGATTCCCAGGCTTGAAAACTGGACTTTGTGTACCATACGTCTAAATGCTGTCCTCCATTTTTATGCCCACAGTTTGCAGTCAGAGTTTCCCAGATGTCTAGGGTGTTGATTTGGGCCCCTCTTTAATCCCCAGAAGAGATTCTTGTTTGATCCAAACCTCCACATTTTCTTCAGATTTGCACATCACTACAAATGTACCACTGAAAGGAATGTGTTTTGAAAAGACAATAGCATCTCTTAAGGGGACGAGGAGGAGAAAAAGTCCTGATGTGACTTCATAAAATACAAAGCAAAATATTTCAAGTATTCATGAGATCTTGTTCTTGAAGCTCTGCTAAAGAAAAGACACATTCTTACCCAGCCCCCACATAGCTAAAACTCTGCTTTGCAAGGCAAATCTTTGTAACTCACACATTCAGTCAAGGGCTTAAGTGCCTCAGCCAAGACCCTGGTCTAAAAGATTGAGCATTTAGTATTAAACCTCCCTTTTTCCTATTATAGCAGAGCTTTTATGAAGAGAAAAAAAACTATATACGTGTTGTCCTCTTTAAAAGTGTTTTAAATGCCTGAACAAATCTATTAGGTTACTACCTTCTCTTCATTTAAGATCTTTCATCAAGACCCACTTCTGCCATGAAATGTAGAAGAAATCAGTGAAAGAATAATGGTTAGAATGAGACGCATTTGAGAAGAGTGGCAGAGTGGCAATTAAAGAAAACCAATACCATTTATTTAGGTCGTTACAAATGAGTTCCTGGTTCTGCAGTTCAGTGCCTCTGAGTGCATTGCTGGGCACATACATGGTAAATTGTACGATGGAAACCTAAATAAATAAAATAGCAAATGTATATAGCCCTGATCAAAATCCCATTAAAGTCAATGAAAAAATTCACATTAGATTGGGGCATCTCTCTCTCTCTCTCTCTGTTGCCCTTTGTATGTTGCTTATCTTCTTAGATTCTTTGGGGCAGGAACCATATCTTCTGTATTTGTGCTGTGTCTAGTGCAACTGGCCTTTGGGCATGAGGGTAATATGAATATTAAATAATATTTCACTATCTGTTATCACTTATTATCTAAATATAATAGCGTTGCTACAAAACTGACCAGCCTATATCCAGTTTCTCCTTAACACAAAGAAACTTAAAACAGACTGAAAATAACTTTTCACTCCCACAGCAATATGATGCTAGAGTTGCACCCCTTTAAATTGTGTTGATGTCATTTGCTGAATTGGATTTTATCTGATAATATTTTTAATATAATTTAATTATATTGCATGAACATGTTTACACTTTTATTTACAATAAACTGTTTTCATTTTCAATTTTATTAATTACACATAATCTTCCAAACTGAATTTGATGCCACAAGTTAGATTTTTTCCCCAATGATCTTTGAGATCTTAATTCAATTAGATTGAAGTTTTAAAGAAGAGAGAGAGACCCAAGCCAAAAAGTTCAGATGCCAATATGGATCTGAACTTTCCCAAAGTTAAGTTAATCTAATATCACTCCCAAGTGTTCTTCCAAGTCTTTCTTTTAATGGAAGAATGAACCTTAGACTAAACCCTAGGTCCAAACATCTCTGACCTTTCCCAAAGCTTCCACACGTTCCAAAGTTCAGAGGTGTTTGGATCTGGGGTTTTGTCTAGACTCATCTCTCTGTTAAAACAAAGGCTTTGAAGAACATCTGGTAGTGATAGAAGATATTGGTTCTTTGAGGAAGGAGAACAGAAAATATATTTGGAAAAAAACCCAATAGACAAAAGAGAAAAAGATCTGCCAAAGCAAGTCAGTAGTTTTTAAATTTTCTTTAAGACTCTTTGTGGCAGCAAGAAATTTACATCTCAAGGAAAACTATTAAGAAAAACAGCAAGCTAAGCTCAGTCCCTGCTGTCTTCTTGCCACTGACAGTAAACTCTCACAACCTGTGTGAAATCATGAGGTCTTCTAATTACCAGTGAAAATAGTGAAGCTGATATTGAAAAAAAGAAATGGCTGACTCGAAGCCCATAAAAAAGCAACCCTAGTATTAGCATATTTTTACCAGTAAGAAAACGTTATGTAAGTGAATTTAATAGCAGTCTTTTTATTTCTGTTATAGGAAAGATGACAGAAAAGGCAAGAGAGAAGGAAAGAGCAAATCTTGATTGCTTTGACCATTTCCCACCCAGAAGAACTCTTAGTTCTTAATTTCATAACCACAAGGCCTACATAAACATTAGTAGTCTCTACTAATTATGTATGTGAGGGTGCTCAAAGTACAGCCTGGAGGCTAAATATGTCCTATGGTGTCCTAGCTGCATTTCCTGATCACTCTCTCCCTGTAATTGTAGTATGAGGATAGGGTAATCAAGGGCAGGCTTTTATTTTTGGAGATCTACCACCATTTCTATAATAATATTTTGCACTCCTTTATTATCACACATTCATGGATCTCAAAGAGCTTTATAAAACTTACCAACAGTGATGCTGTCAGAATTTCATGAAGGGTTTCAAGTCTTGGACAGCAGCACATGTGATATTCCCTAGATAAGGTACTCTCCTTCATGAAAAGCAACCATGTATCCACTATTTTCTTCTCTTCCCTATACCCCCCCATCCATCAACCCAATAGTTTCCATCCCCACCAAAATCCATTAACTCCATACTCTTCCCCAACCAAATCCATCACCATCGGCCCTCCATATATCAAAAATCCTTCTGCCTCATCCCTGCTCCCTCCCTAGCCCCTTTAGCAAGCATCCTCTAGTTGGTTCGCCACCTGACAGCCGTTCCTCATAGCACGTGGAACGGTAGCAGACAAATGTTCTGTGGTCTCTGCTGGTGGCAGTAGCAAACTCATTGAAAAAGTGGCTCTTATAGCACTTTGTCTTTCTTTCAACACCTTAGACTCTTAAACAACCAAGGTTCAGACCAAGCCATGTCACAGAGATGGATTTATTAGCACTAAAGGACAATCTCTTTATGGGAATATAATCTCAACCAGAAGTTATGGTCTTGATGCAGAAATTACTAGGTGAGGTTCTTTGGCCTGTGTTATGCAGGAGATCAGACTAGATTATCACAAATCTATGAATGGAGAGAGCTCAAACAACAATGTTCATACTGTGCATGCCTATCAGTAGCTTTCAGCATTATTGATCACAGAGTGCTGCTAACCCCACATACAAGACCTAGCGGGAATGCATGGCATAACACTTAGAGGGCCTCCTTTCAAACAGGAGGTGAGCAGCTGTTCCTTGTCCTCAAACTCCCTCACGTGTGGAGACTCCCAAGAGTCAATCCTGTCCACTCTCCTTTTTAACATATATACAGAAGCCCTGAGTGAGGTTGTGCAATGCCATAAATTACATTGCAACCCATGTTCTGACAACAAACATTTTCACAATCTCTTCTCAGCTGGCATGAGCAATGCCTTCATATACATGACACGGTACTTTCAAAAGATAACAACCTGATGCAAAAAACAGCTCATCCCAGTAAAGGGGGAAGTGATGCTCACAGGAAGAGAGAAACACTTAAGGACCTAGCCTCAACTGTGTCCAAATCCTCTTCAGAAATGCATATCCTACTAGAATCATCTCTGCTCCATGAAAACCAAATGTCAGAAGCCAGAGACATCCTTTTCCAGATGGGGGAAAGGAAGAACAGATAATTTAAGTGACTTGCCTACAGTCAGATGGTAAAGTCTGTGACAGAACTAAAAATAGAACCCAGATTTCCTGATTCTTAGACTAGCGCCTTAATCAAAAGACCACACATCTCACCACACCATCTTTCTACTTACTTATTAAAGAAAGATGCGCGTACAAGTGAATGTTATGGGTGTGTGCATCATTTCTGATGCAAAGGATGTACGAATTAGAGGGTGTCCTCATGCTACCAACCAATTGTCATTGCAGCCCTTTGTTTTCCAGGGTACACATGCCTTTAAAGATATAGAATGTTAAGGACAGATCAACAGAAATGATAATAATAATAATAATTATCAGCAATCCAATTAACAGATGTGGGGCCCACCAAAGCTATGTAATTGGAGATGGACATTACTATGGGAAGAAAATTTAAGGAACTATGAAATTAACATTTCTTTGGTTAAAATGAATTAGCTGGATTTTTATTTTACTGGGGTCTTTGGCTTGCCAAATGTTTGTTTGTAAACTGATTCCCAATTCTAATTACTCAAGAACTTTAAGTGCGTTTGTATACCCTAGCAAAGTTGTTCAGTATTTCCTCGAAAATATCTATCCCTGTAAACTGCAGGTTTTACCAGAGTGACTGTACAAAATATGATGGGTAAGAAAAGTAACTCAAAAATAAATTTAATATTTCCCTTTTGTTCATCTCTGGATGCTATAGACAAGAAATAATAGAGAATAACTATTGGGGCTAGGTTCTGCTCCCATTTACACAGGAGTAAATCCAGAGTAGGTCCTTTACTTTAATGCTGTTATTCCAGTTTACACAAGTGTAACTGAGAGTAGAATCTAGTCCTCAAACTCTGAAATAACATATTGTGTGAAAGTGTTAATAAATTATAGGCATTGCCTAGTATGCTATTTTATATCATTGGAGGTTCTTGACTGCATTGATATAGCTGCACAAATGTCATTAGCAAAATGTAGTTTATTGAGATGTGTAATGTTACTGATTCCAATGCCTTTTTTAATATAGTTTTCTATGTGTCTCCCTTGTCCCTCCCTCATCTACAGATGTTGGAAGAGGCACTTCTTTACAGCCAGGTCAAGTGGTGAATATCATGAAGTCCTCTTAAGTGATCATTATTTCAGTGAACACTATCTAAGAATAAATGGACCATGTGCCAAATGAAATGAAAGAAATACAGTGAAGATCTTCGTAGCATAAGAATTAGACATGGGAAAAACCTATTAGATTATCTCATTCATTCCCCTTCCCTGATGGCAGGATTTTCCTTACAATACAGTATCCAGTGCTTTGTCCTGTCTAGTTTTAAATGATTCATACAATAAGACCTGAGTATCAGATAAAGGAATAAACATATTTAAAGGGATAAACATGCAGAAATAGACTATACCTGTTAAATTAATACAGTATTGGGGCTAAATCCTTCTTGCTTTGCTCATATGAGCAGTTCCCACTGGACTTGATTCCCCCCCTCATTTCCACTGGTATAAATAAGGAGTAACTCCACTAAAGTCATTGGCATTACCCAAGTGCAAAATTGGTGTAGATGAGAGAAGGCTCAAGCCTAGTGGAACTACTTGTACAAAAAAGGGGGGTAGCATTTGGCCTTATGTGTATTCAACTAAAATATATTTGCCCTTTTGCCAGTGGTAGCAGACTTTGATGCTGAATCAGGTATTTTCTTACTGTAATTTGTTTCCTTGAACAGGAAGAGTAAGAGACTGCACAAAGTCAGCAATCTTTTTCCTGAAACTTCAGATAAGACATCACTGCCCTATACCAAGAAACAGGTGCCTTGGGCTTCTGTTTCTTTCCAGGACTTTCACAAACTCATACACATCATGCTGTTTAAACACATTCTGTGCCCCTTTCTCTCACTCGGTCCCTGCATTTTACACATAGGCAATCCCTGGTCCAAGACTCCAGTCTGACCAAATGGTCTGGAAAAGTGGCCTGGCCAATTAACCCTTTTTGTGTATCACAGATCAGTGATAAAAGGGAAATTCAGAACCCAGTCAAAGAGAGCTTTAACCCATACAATACCCTTAACAATTTTCTGAGGGCAGTTACTTCATAGCTTCTTTAACTCTTTCTATGGAGAATTTCATCCTGGGTGCTTATATATCAATGACTCATAGGGTGCAAGCCATTAGCTCCTTTCGCCATACCTGTATATGTTCTAAAACAATAGAACCCTTTTGAAAGTCTGATATATATATAAAGTGTTTGCAGAATTTTATCTACTCCTGTTCTGCTGCACTTTATGTCAGCAGCTATCAGACAATCCATATGGCATGACTTATTTGTGTACTTTCTGGCAAGTGAAGAAAGCTCCGTGAAGAGTTTTGGTGCTTCATACTAAATGATGTGTAATAAAATATTTAACAAATGATAAGGCAATCCACAAAAAACATATTGAGGAGGTTGGGGGAAAATACAGTCCCTATCTATGAAGCTACTGAATGGTGATAACTAAGGAAAAGAGCATCTGATTCATCACTGTATGACCAGTTTCATACTCGTGCAATATATCAGCTGAAAACTGGAGTAATGCCATGATGAATAAACGTACGCAGTGTTGTTATAGCCATGTTGGTCCCAGGATAGTAGAGAGACAAGGTGGGTGAGGTAATATCTTTTATTGGACCTACTTTTGTTGATGAGAGTGATAAACTGTTGAGCTTACACAGAGCTCAGCTGGAAAGCTAGTCTCTCTCATCAACAGAAATTGGTCCAATAAAAGATATGTATTACTTCACACACCTTGTCTCTATGATGAATCAAACTCCCAGGAGCAGATCTCCAGATGATGTAAATCAGCATAGCTCCATTAACTTGAATGGATATATAATATGATTTTGTTCCATTGACTTCAGTGGAGGTATGCAAATTTACATCAGCTGAAAATCTGGCTCAGTGTCTAAAATGAGAGCATTTCTTTTACTTTCCCCTCTTCCCTTTAGAAATAAATCTCTGTTGCATGTTTTCCATCTTTTTATAAGTTTTCTATCCAACAGCATAAACTCTCCAAAATGAGCAAATGTGTTTCCTTACTTGGAACTGTATATCAGGATCTATTAACTACCTCTGCAATTGCAAGTGATCCAAAAAAATCCCTCAGCTGAGATCAAACAAAAGTTTATTTTATTTTTAGAAACCTTGATGTCAATATTTGTTATAACTAAACTAGGCTTTTGCCTTGACTCTTTCACATTCTTGCAAAAATGCTAGTTAAAATCTCCTTTCAGTTACATTAGTGCAAATACAGAGGGACTCCAGTGAAGTCAGTAGGACAAATTCTGCTCTCAATTATACTGATGCAAATCCGGAGTATATGAAGCTATTACACATTACTATACAAGAAGCTATTACATATGTATTATTGTATATGAAGCTATTCTCCACAAATTCTACCCTCAGAATTGCACTAATATATCTTGATATACAGTAGAACCTTTTTGTAGTGAAGGAGAATGAAAACTGTGAATTGCCTCAGAACAATGGCGTAATTGCAGTCCTGAATAGTGACCTTTTCTGCATATAGTGAAATGCTAGTGATCAGGGAAGAAATGATTTAGTTAAGGAGTGCATTCCAATGAACAATTGTGAATTATACCTTCTTAATAATTTATTTTTATTATTTTATTATTTGTATTGCAGTAGCATCTAAAAGCCTCAGGCAAGGAACTTCTGCCGATTGCTGTAAAAATGTTTTAAGACATAGAACAAGATACTCGGTGTAGCTCCCTTAAAGTAAATGGAACTATTTGATTTACACCTGCTGGAGATCTGGCCCACAGACTTTCCTTTAAAGAATTTTCAGTTTAACCAAAGGCAAGATGAAACATTCATGAGATTTGCACTATTTTGAATAGGGATGGCTCTGATAATAAACACCCCAGAATTTGGGGGGGGGGGGGGTGTTTGGAATCTGGATGCATATCTGCATTTCTCACCTGTGTAAAATGCAGCTATTCTGATTTGGTAGTAGTGCAGTAAACACTCATTGCATTTCCTTTATAATGGTGTAAATGAATACAAAACACAGAAGGCAGCAGAGACTCAGGCCCAGTGCATTGTGCAACATTCCAATGGAAAAACGAGAGTTCTGTGGCACTTTAGAGACTAACAAATTTAATTTTAGCAGGTATAAGCTTACGTGAGGCTCAGCTCACTTCGTCAGATGCAGAGGTAGAAATGAGAAACATAGGATCATCATATACATATACAAGTGCATAAGAGAACAATGGGGGAGGTGGATGAAAGCCGGGTACTTGAGGTCTAATGACAGTCATTCTAATGGAACAATTTAGTGGGCCAAATTTTGTCCTTTGTTGTAGCTGTGCAAACATATGGAAATCACTGAGGGGTCATGAATGTAATTGAGAACGGAATTTACGTTTGTCTTTAGAACAGTGGCAGCGCAACACTTTTACTAGAAGAGGCTGTATAAAATAAAACCCGACCAATCCTTTCTTTTCTTTGCCTTAAAAAGCCTGCTTGGGGTTAATGCATCTTAATGCTGAACAAGCATCATGCACTATGTTGCTAGGTCTGTACAAAGGGCTTGATCGTGAAAGTAGAGCTGGGCGGAAATGTTCTGACAGAATGCTTTCTGTTGGAAATGCAGATTGGTTGAAATTGAAATGTTCTGCGGGAACATGGTGATTTTGGTACAACTTTCACAGCTCCTTCACAGCTCATGTGGCAGGGCGCTTGGGTGCTGGGGCCCCGAGAGCTTTCAGCTTAATAGCTCCTCAGCAGACTGCCAGATGGGCTACTGTGGAGTCTGGCCTTCTCGGCTCCATGGCACCTTGGCAGGCAGGCTGCCAGGCTCCTCACCTTCCCAGGATTCCCTGTTAGCTAGCTCCCCAAACTCCCCAGCTTCTTTGGTGGCTGGTTCCCCAGGCTGGCCCACTCACTTTCCAGCTGGCCAGCTTACAGGCTCAGCAGCTTGCCAGCTGGGTTGCCATGGAGCATGGGCTCTCAGAACTGCCAGGCTCCCAGGGAGCATGTTGCATTCTGGAAACACCAAAACATTCCTGCTGTGGGAATGTTTTGGTGTCTCTGAAACAAAACATTGTGGAATTTCAGTTCCGCAAAAAATTTTGAGGCTTTGACATTTTGTCCCAAGTTGGGTTGAAAACTTTTCCAAAACCTCAAAATGTTTTGTGGTGCTGAAATTCGGTTTCCCAGTCAGCTCTGCTTGATAGATCCTGAGCAGCAGCAACATACTTAGTTTGCTGGGTCAACGGTGGGTGTGCAGCACCTCTCAAGACCAGGCTATAGATGTTTTCCGAAGTACTTAGAGTATTTTGATCTTTTTTACTTTTTAAGTAAAGAAGTCTGCAGTAAAGAAAAAGCAAGAGAGTAACCGTTTTGAAAAGAGAAATTTTCCTTCTTTTCTCTATATGCAGTATTTTAATCATTTTCTTTCATGATATGTGTTTCTTATTGTGTCAGAATGATGTGCAGTTTTACCAAACTCCAATGAATGGAAACTCCTGGTTCAGATTGGTTATGTCCCCAGGAGTTGTACTGACACGCAGGGATCGTAGTGGAGGCCTGTAACATCTGAACGAGAATAGGCAACTCTAACATGTAAACCAAGGGCCTAATCCAACTCCCAATGACTTAATGTGAAGTAGGATCAGGCCCTAGTTTATCTCCAGGGATAAAGATCATGTTTTTTTATTCAAAACAAGAGGCAAAATCCTCTTTGCTTACTCTAAAAGTACATCTTCACTGCAGGTGTTGCCCCTAACCTGACTCCCATCCACACAACAAATCTTCTCATGCTAGTGTGGAGGTGCTTTCAACCTGGACCAGCTCCAGGTGGCTTGTCTGCAACTGCATGCTAAGGACGGGTTGAAGTTTTCACTCGGACTGGTAACCTACTAATTTTGCTGTGAGGACACAGGCTAAACCACTCAAGTGCTGATAGTCCTTCAGTACCTTTCCACAATTCCTCTGCCCTGGGCCCAGAAGGATAGACAAATCTTCTACAATTCACTGGGAAAGAATCATAGAGCAGCTCAGCTTATTGTAGCACAAAAAACCATGGGGCTATGCCCCAGAAATTGAAACGACATACGGGGATGAGCGTAGCACCAGGGAAGACACAGTAACTAATCTATGGCTGTGCAGTATAGCAGCTCACACTGGGGCTAGGCTTATCCATGTACTGATCACTCACGATAACTCTGCAGTGAAGACATACCATGAGATGCTTACACTCCAGGGTCTCTAGGAAGGTGACTGCTTCATGCTTTTAGAACATAAGAATACAAGAATGGCCATGCTGGGTCAGAGCAATGGTCCATCTAACCCAGTATCCTGTCTTCCAAAAGTGGCCAATGCCAAGTGCTTCAGGGGGAATGAATAGAACAGGTAATCATCAAGTGATCCATCCTAGCCGGCCATTCCTAGCCTCTAGCGAACAGCAATTCCTGCCTATCCTGGCCAATAGCCATTGATGAATCTACCCTCCATGAACTTATCTAGTTCTTTTTTGAACCCCGTGATAATCTTGGCCTTCCCAACATCCTCTGGCAAGGAGTTCCACAGGTTGACTGTGCATTGTGTGAAGAAATACTTCCTTTTGTTTTAACTGTTTTCATTTTAATTTAGTAGATGTATACTGACAATATAATTAGAGGGATGGATGCCATGTTAATAATGCTGGCTGGCAAGCAGAGATAGCAAAGTTACCCAACCTTCTAAAAAATAATTTGCAGTCAAAGTGTATGTCCTCCTCTTCCTTTCTCCCTCTCCCACTCAGATCCTGTTTCTACATAGCGAAACTTACTGTTAAAGTGCGCGAGAGAGAACACATCAGTGTATAGACTAAAAATCAAACCGTTAGAAGCACCAGCAAAATTCAGAATTGTAAAATGTTGCTTTCAAAATAAGTCTGATTTTTTTGCCGAAAATGTTAATCATTATTTCACTGAAACCTAGTGAAGTGATTTTTAAAACAAAGTTTAAACAGAACTTCATTATAGGCTAAAATCTGTTCTTGATGCATGTACGCATGAAGCTAATAGGAGCTGTGTGTACACACCCATGAGCAGAATTTGACCTTCTCAATGGAAGTTCACTATAAGCAGAATTCGAATTTGCACATTACAATACATTGAAATAATTTGGAATTTTCTTTCTATTTCAATATAAGAATTTTACTATATCTGATTTCTCTGTTGTAGGAAGTTGGTTACCATATCTGTCCTTTAAGCCCTGTCTAGACTAGAGTTTTGATTGTATTGTAACTAGAGTTAATTGATTGCCAATTACGTGTTAACTATCACAATTGCCAGTTAACTTATGTTTACATTAGCATTTATAATCAACACAATACTATGGTCCAGACAACACCTAAGTTTTTTTTAAAGGAGCTCTTGGGTAAATGGCCTTATCCACATTCTGCATCCTGGACTTGTCTCCAGGAATCCTAAAAAATGTTTAAAATGTACCTGGAAGGGGTGATGGGTAGGGAATGCAGATAACCTCCTGAAACCCTTCACAAGGGTTTGCTGCAAGGATGTGTGTGTATATGTGTATGTCATTTTCCTCATCCGTATTCTTATAAAGGATGATGTGCAGTCTTTGGGCCTCATGAAACCATTCCTTTTTCTTAAGCTAGGTCTTCACTGTCTTGCATTGTTATTTGTTCTGCATTCTCTTTGCACAGGAGTGAATGCCTGTGCAAGGCAGTGGAGAAGCAGATTCCAGTCTCAGCTCCAAAACACAGATGTCAACCAGGAAAAACCTATTGTTATATCTTTGAGCTGTACTGCTTTAAAACTCTTCATCAGTTGACTGACATTCAACTGGTGAGAAACTCCCATGCTCTTCAGGTTTGAATGTCATGAGTTTTACTGCCCAGTGTTTGGGACTGGATCTGGATGAGTCTGGAGAGGGGGCAATCTTGAGTGACAGTGCCTGCATGGGGGTCCAGTGGTTGCTACCGTCAGGGAAATGTCCTGTCAGAAAAAGATACGGTGGCTACGGCTGTTGGTTCTCAGAAGATTTTAATGTTTCTGCATGTGAACTTCAAAGATCAGTAGCTGTGGAGACAATTCTGGGCTGCATGCAAACCATAAAATATCCTTTTTATCAGGAACGACATTATGAGTAGGAAAATATAGAGTTGCCTTTGAATTGGTAAAAATGTTGTAACTAGATGACTATTTGGTTCCAGGCAAATTGAATTGTTTTGATTGTTTTGTAAAGTTGAAAGTTCATCTCATTTGTCTGCATTTAGAACTTCCTCTACAAATTATAGTCAAACAACAATCAATCAAAATGTAGTTTGGTAACTCTTGTAAACACTGGCAAAATCCATCTTTTTTGCTGCATTTACACTGGATTTTCAAAACCTTACTTCTAATCAATCCAATAAATGAATAGGTGCATAACACATCTTAATTCATATATTTATTTTAAAAAATAAAATCATCTACTCAGAATTATAGATGCTTTTGATATTTTTAAAGAAGTGATATAAAATAAAAAATAACCACCCAGCAATATATTTAAACCCATATACTACAAAAATCAGGAAAACATATTTCCCACTATCTCCAGAATCCACCCCTCACAAAAGAGAACAAAACAAACAAATTATCCTTCCCCCAAAATAGCAAAGAGATGGGCTTTGAATGTAATTAACAAGTTCAGGCTATTTGGAGCCGAGCTAGGAAAATAATTCTAAAGTCAAGGAGACCACATAGGCTTCTCTCTGAGGGCTCTTTTCTGGTCTGTGGATATGTGGCATAGGTAGAAAAGGAGGCTTTCAAGTAGCCTACCCCTAAATCACCTAGGGCTTCATACGTCAAAACAAACAGTCCATACAGCTCATGGAGCATCAGTGTCATGTGCTCACAGTTAGATGTCCCATATTATTAGATGTCCCAGATATATTATTTTATGGAATTTTTTATTAATGCTGCTGCGATAGTCTAATATGAATGCCTAAAGCAAAGATCCTGGACAAGGGCCATAAATAAACACCAAATAGCCAGATCAACAAGTTTTATATATTCACTGCTAGGAAGGGATTAGGTTACTAACTTCTAAACCTCCAGTAAAGGAGTGACAGATATGAGCCATGAGAGCACCCCAGCTACATTCCCCTCACAGTTCTGAGTCATACATACCCCATCACTGTACACTGGCCACTAGTGGGGAATCCTTACATAAAGGTCCCAAGTCTGCTCCCATAGAAGTCCAGAGGACTTTTACCATTGACTTCAATGAGAACAGGTCAGGCCACAATAGTTCGAATAAAGCAACTGGTCTGGACTGTCTCAGACCCTGTGCAATGGAAGGTGGCATCTTCACACTACAGTTCAGAAACTTGCACTCTTCTGCTTTCTGTCAGAGCCTTAACATCAAAGAATAGGGTTCACCAGGTACATGGGGAACTTGGCAGCAAAACCTACTTGCATCAGTCAAATGAACAGATCCCATTGCCCATTCACAGCTTCTGGCAAACAGAAAGTAGGGACATTTCAGAGCATGGTTTTGTATCCCAGCCCATCCTTGCTAGCAGCCATTCATGCGCTCCATGAACTTATCTAGTTCTTTTTTTAACCTTGTTAAGGCCTTGGCCTTCACAGCATCCTCTGGCAATGAGTTCCTCAGGTTGACTGTGTGTTATACGCAGAAATACTTCCTTTTTGTTTGTTTTAAACCTCCTGCCTATTAATTTCATTTGGTGACCCCTAGTTTTTGTGTTATGAGACGGATAATTCCATTTTCTGCCAGTATCCCTGCTTTCCTTCCCTTCACCCAGCCTTTTTCAAATTTAACTAGAAAGCTTCCCAAACGTACCCAACCAAACAACCAAACTTTTGTTTGTTTTTTTTTAAAGAAGAAATAAAACCCATACAAAGCCATAGCACTGCTTAAACCACTTTCCTCAAAGACACTATTTTATGGAGATAACCTCTTGCCATGTGATGCTGTGTGCTCTATTAGTAGGTATGGAATAGCTGATACATTTGTGTATTGCTGGGCGGGAATGGGGTCTGTGTACGGTGAACTATGCCTAAAGTGGGCTCCACATTTATATGTGTGACGGACAGTGCGGCTCTGTAATTCGGTAGGTCTGGGTGTCTTGGGCCCTGTGTACAGGTGTCTGGCTCTGCCTGGCTTTGTATTTCGAGTGTGTTTGATAGAGACAGGTGGAAATTTTGGTGAACGTTTTTTTTTGCTTCTTCTTCTGCTCTGGCTGACCAAGCTTGAGTGGAGCCGTCACAACTTTGGAAAAATTATATATTGAGCCAGTGGTGCTAGAACCACCCCCCCGGTGCCTGCCTGGCTTGGGGTGGGGCTGTGTGTGTGTGGGATCTCCAGGGCTGGTTAGCGCTGTGGGGCCTTCTGGCGCCGTGGTTAGCAGCTCTCAGGCCGGCACCGGCACTTAGTTTGTCTTGAGACACTGTGGGTCTGTCTGCGGCTCCGCCTATCTGTCTGTGTCCGTCCGTCTGTCTGTCAGTGGGGGCGGGGGGAGCGCCCTCCTCCCCTCTCCCTGCGGCGGAGCGCATCGAGCGCATCCATTCGCTCGGCGCTCGGCTCGGCAGCCCCGGCCCCAGCCCCAGCCCCGGCCGTCCGTCCGTCCCCCGCCATTTCAGCCCGGCTCGGCTCGGCTCGGCTCGGACAGGCAGAGGCACCCGACTGGCCGCCGCCGCGGGGAGGGACCGGCCGCCCCGCAGCCCGGACAGCGCCAGGTAGGTGAGGGGCCCCGCCGCTGGCGGCGGCTGCTGCTGCTGTGTGGAGCCGGGATCCCGGATCCCCCTGCGGGACCCGGGACGGAGCGACCCGCCCTGCCCTGCCAGCGCCCGGGGAGCAGCGGGGAGGAGGGGCCGGATCCCCCCTTCCGCCCCCCCGCCGCCGCTTGCACGCACACCTGTGCCCCCCGACAGTCCCTGCCCCCCCGTCAGTCCCTGCCCCCTGTGTGCTTCCCTGCTCATCCGTGCCCCTGAGAGCCCGCCCCCCCCGTGTCCCAGGTCCCTGCACACCTGTGCCCCCAATCCCTGCTTATCTGTGCCCATGACAGCCCCCCGTGTACCTCTTCCACACCGGTACCTTCTGCCCCCCCAGTGTCCCCCGCCCTCCTGTATCCCCCGTGCCTCCTGCCCCTTGAGCGCCCTTAGCTCCTTGCCCACTGATGCCCCCGACGGCCTGTGCCCCCCTCTTTGCTCCTGCTCTACCCCAGCATCCTCTGTCCTCTACACCCCTGGGAGCCCTTGCCCCCAAGAGCCATTATCCCATATACCTCTATACCCCTATACGCTCCCCAAGAGCCCCTACCACTCTCTGCATCCCAGCCATCCCTGCTTCCTACACCATCTATACCCCGATGCCCTCTATACTGCTGGAGAGCCCCTACCCCTTGGGGTACCCTAGCCTCTCCTGACCCCAATACCCCCTGAGAGCTTCTGACCTTTACACCCCTATACCCTTGAATACTCTATTCCCTCTATATTCTCAGCTTCCCCTGATCCCTACATCCCCATACCCTCCTGAAAGCCCAGCACCTTTGTCCATCCCCTGAGAGCTCCGACATCCATCTATACTTCTAGCCTCCTGATCCCCCTACAGCCCTCTGTACTGCTCTGGGGCTTCAAGACCACTATCCACACTCCTCTACACACCCAAGAGCCTCTACACCCTGCCCCTTCTCTATTCTTGGCTTCCCACTCCTCTATACCACATTGAGTTTTCCCTACCCCCAGCACCTCTCTACACCCCCACACCAGCCTCCAACACCTCTTTTTACCTTGAAACTACTTGTTCCCACCTTCCGCAACTTCTCTCTGTAGCCCCTCTGGCCTTTCATTGATGTCCCCAAAACTCCCTCTTTTTTGTTCCCCTCCTTTCTGTATCTCTTCCCTGTCTCTCTCTGACCTATAGTCCTGGCTCTCCTCTCCCTCCCACTCCCCTCTTTATGCAGGTAGTGATTTTTGCTGCCATTGGGAGGTGGAGGAGGTGGTGTTGCTGGAAGGACAGGTGGCCAACGCCCTCCACTGCTTGAGCCTGACACCAGCCCACATGATTGGATACCAACAATATTCTGCTGCCAAATCCCACCCCTCCCCCACAAAATAATCACTGTACACACAAATAGTGAGCTTCCCTGCTCGGAGTGTAATGAACTGAGGAGCAAAGATGTTACAGAAAGTTTTGGCTGTCATGCTTTTCTGTGTTACTCAGTCACTTTCCTTGTGACAGGATTTGCATCTCATTGATGAACTCATTTGCTAGTATATCATTGCTTGTATAACAGAATTGGCTATTATGGAAAAAGATTGTATTCTGGTAATTTATAACAACTATGTAATAGTATAATATTATTGGATTCCCCCAAAATAATAATAGTATACTACTCTTGCCCAGAAAAAAATCTGTAAAGGTAAATCTGATAGGTGAGCCCTGGTGTCCAATTTTTTTAATAGTAAAATGTTTTAAGGGGTCATGTTAATATTTTAATATTAAAACTTTATATAGTCTGCTGCTGTCTTGGTAGTATTTAGCAACTTTGTGACTTTCCAGTGAATCAGTCAGTGATCCTTCATTTTTAATAATGAATTTCATTCTGAGGGTTTGTCCTTTTGAATGCTTCAGGGGTTATTTTATATTATTGTAGTCATAGCTCTAATTCCTGATCTCCATTTTTAGCAGTGACATAGCACGTTGTTGGATAAGTCTTGATGGTAGCGATTTCGCTCTGCAATATTTATCTTTTTTAATGCATGTTTCAGTAAATAAAAATCTGAGCTAACAATGTTTACTCTGATTTAGTCTTTAAGATTTCAGGGAACAGCATCCTAAATTCCTTAAATTTTCTGAAAAGAACTGATGAGAATATCAGATAAAATATTGCATATATTTTCTAACTATTTCTCAAGTTCTATGTAATGGTTTTCACAATTAAAATTATTAGCATCAGTTTGCGTTCAATAATTTTGTGGTGTAATACCTGCACCAAATTTTTTACAATTTTTGACTGCGAAATAGCATTCC
The DNA here is from genome assembly GCF_026122565.2 of Emydura macquarii macquarii. Classification (NCBI taxonomy): domain Eukaryota; kingdom Metazoa; phylum Chordata; order Testudines; family Chelidae; genus Emydura; species Emydura macquarii. The sequence continues at coordinate 6,991,494 of NW_027132342.1, read as the reverse complement.
CTTTTGAAAAGCTTTATTTTGCTCTGTGTGGGTGCGTGTGCTAGCAAGAGAATGGGTTTCCCTTTCTTTAAACACCTCAGTAAAGAAACTTGTGGATGACTTAACGTGCAATTGAAACTTGACTCTCTCTCATGCTTAATCTTAATCTTTGTTGCCAGGTCCACTGAAAATGACAGAATATAAACTCGTCGTCGTTGGAGCTGGTGGTGTAGGCAAGAGTGCCTTAACAATACAGCTAATTCAGAATCATTTTGTGGATGAATATGATCCTACAATAGAGGTAAACAATTTAATTTTAATAATGTGTACAAGTTTTTTTGATGAGAGAAGCAGATTACTTTCTCTCAAATGCTGTAATTGATTTTGTGACTTATATTGCTATATTTTTCTATGAATGTCTGTTCTATAACCTTTTGATTTGTATTTTGTCTAAATGATGCTATAAATAGTAACCAGTATTTACAGTTCCAGAGGGGTAGCCCTGTTAGTCTGTATACAGCAAAAAAACAACGAGAGTCCTGTAGCACTTTAAAGACTAACAAACTTCTGCAGGCATAAGCTTTCGTGGGCTGCAACCCTATCCAGCAGATATTCAAAGTGCTATTCTAAGCTCAGTGGACTGTCATTCCATAGCAGTGTTACACAATCAGAAGGTAATATCCTGAAAATATACTTTGATCAACTGAAGTTTGGTTCTAGGTACTAGATCTCAGTTAGGGAGTCCAGTAAACTAGATCTTTGTGTGTGTGTGTGTGTGTGTGTGTGTGTGTGTGAAGCTGAGAGTGAGAGAAGTGTACAAAAATAGCATAGCATTTGAGACTTTCCTCATAATTTTTACAAAAGAAACTTACCTCTGAAGTTACAAGTCTCATGATTTGAATTGATAATTAAACCATCACATGCTTCTACAAAATCAGAGGATTGCTTAGATGCCCAAGACTTAAAATAACTGGGATGTTTTACATTAAAAGTTGTGATGTGGCCAGGCATGCATGGAGAAGTTTACAGTGCCTACAACTACTCTTTGTCAACAATAGTGTTAATACTTCTAGGAACACCAAATTCATTCAGAATGTTAAATGAAACTAATGTTCCCCAGAAAAGATGTAAATTTCCTAAAAGATGTGACTAACGAAATTTCTTTGCATTCTAGAAAGCTTGCAAAGCAATTGCACAGGATTACCCTCAACATCATGTTATAGTCCACAGCTGTGGAAATCATTGGTGTAATGATTTGAAGGAAAGAAAACCTTTAGCACTGCAGTTTTTACCTATATAAACATCTTCTCACTTATTACAATAGCATTCCTCTAAAGGTTACTTTGATAAATAGTTGTCTGAATGGATGTCCTGGGTATCGTTTTTGTCTGTTAGATTGTAAGACCTTCAGGCAGAGACCTGACAAATAGATTACAAGTTCACAGCACCATAAAATAAAAATAAATCATATACCTGAGGTTGTAGGCAAGGAGTCATTTAGAATGGCAAGTGGCACCCCAAGGAAAGCTCTTGCAATTGGATATGTACACTTCTCCTTTCCTGCAACTGGATCTGCAGGCACAGAGCCCCATTCCGATTAATAAGGCTGCTTAAATGTGCTGTTTGCACAGATCCATTTTTTGGGTTCAGGACCTAAGTCAAAGAGCTATAACCATAGAGATACTAGGTGTGTGTAAACACACAGTGCGGAAGAACATAGGTTGTAAATTTGCCTTGCTTTAATATCTGAGATGATACTTGAACAGTGCCAGTAGTATTATTTTCACTGTTACAGTATCATTGTCTTCTCATTGCCACTTTGTGTTAATGTTGCTGTAATATTTTGCTTCTCCTTGGAAGAATGAATATTAAATTTGTTAAAAAGCTAAACATTTGATTCCATAATTAATCAGATATTTGAAATTATTAGTGTGGCTAAAGGAGGTAATCACAACACCTGTAAAATTTCTGCATTGTGAAAGAAGATGGGGGAAGGGGAAAGTATTTATTGTCTGTCAGCAGCAACATTATAAATAAGTATCTCTGTGTACATTACTTTTCAATAGCATATGTAAGTATTTTTGTTCCTATAATGTATGATCTATGTGAAGGTCTCAGGTCCCCATAAAGTCCACTTCAGCTGGTCTACGCACACACTTGTACCTTGTACTTGTTCTGTACCTGTTTTGGGGAACAGATTTAATTAAATCAGTATAAATTTGTATATAGATCAACCCTTATAAAAGTGGGTTAATATATTGAAGCAGTTTGGTTAGTGCCCTCTACTGGTCGAATATTTTATCTCGTATCCAAAATGTATTGTGGCTCATTCATTTTCTGACATTTTAATAATATGTTTAATAATAATAATTCATATGTTTACATATTTTTCAAATATTCTTTAGAAAAAGACTAACCACCCAAGTGGCCTAACCCTGAAATACCCAACAAAAATTTGAAAGTTTGTTGAGGATGGGATTTATAAAACCTCCTACGTGACTTAGGAACACAAGAAGTCTGAACTGCTTTCAAAAATTTTACCCCATGTTTCTAAATCACTTAGGCATTATTGCAAATTACACCCTGAATAAATAACATTTTAAAACATGCTCATATTAACTTGTGTAGTGGGTCCTTTCATAAAGGTATAAATAGAGAATTTTGTAGCAAGTGTCTAACACAGACAAGGATTATGTAATTTTTTAAAAAATCACTATTGCCTATAGTGCGCAAATTTGGAAATCTCAGAGTTATCACTGCTTGCTGTGAACAAATAGTGGAAGTGTTTTCTATTAGCATAATTCAGATTGACTTTATGACTTTTGAAAGGCCAGTGATAACAGATTAAGTAATTACTAATGAAAATAAAGCTTTTTGATGTAACTTACTGAATCTAGTTTTCAGGAAAAATTACAAATTGAGTGCTGGAATGGTTTCTAGCATAGCAGTAACTGGTGCCTTTTTTTTTTGTTTTTTGTTTTGTTTGCACTTAAGACTGCTACTCTTGGTTTCCCTTTCTTACTTGATTGATGTATTTTTGTGATGGACCCTGGGGCTTCACTGTTGCCTATTTCCCCTTCATTTGTATGTTTTCTAATCCACAGTGGCACTATTTGGCCTTCTCTAAATTCCGATCGCGCTCTCCATGAAAAAGAGAGAGCATATACCTCAACCTCCATTGCAGGCTGGAGCATCCACAGTAAAAGGGCACTGCCTGGTTTTGCTGTGATGTTTTGAGGCAAGAGTACTAGTTCAACAGACTAAGTGTGGAATTTTCTTTTAGAATGCATAGAGGCAGAGTCATTGGAAGTACTGCATGTGAGAGAGAATCTTAATGTGCATATGAATCTATTGTGCCTTTTCTATGATGCATTTTAAATTCTCATTTAAGAACTTTGTAATTTTTTCAGAAACAAGGCTTATCTGTGTTGGGTACATATAGACAGCCAGTCTACACTGTGTCTAGGCACTTGCAAAACTTAATGATCTAAGATTTTTTTCATAAAATAGCATATTACAAATATGAAATCTTATTTATATCAACATATTAATTTTACTTTTATCTATGGGGCATTTCTTCTTCCCTCCCTCAAATATTTACAGATGGGGAAAGAGATGCCAAACTTTAAACTATCCTCAGAATCATCTCTGTCCTTGTTCGCTTTACCACCTCAAATCCTGTTTCTGGTCTTGGTAGATGGGGGTTTCCTTTCATTTTTGGGACTTGCGGGGGGGATGGAGGGGGAGGGCAAGGACTTATGCATTTGATTTTCATGTCTGTTGCTGCAAGGTTTATCTTTTTTTTCAAGCACTTGTTTCTATGGTAAACAAGATGCAGTGCTACATTATAGCATAGCAGCCTGCAGGGGAGGCAGAGTTTTAATTTTCCATAAGGCCCAAGTCTGTAGTAGACTTCTCAGTGGGAGGAGTGGAGAGCGTACCTTTAGGTGGTGAAAGTGATCTTCAGATTTGTTCCTGATGAGTTGATTAGACCAGGAGCTTAAGGTACCCATTCACTAGACTGGACTGCTTCCCCAGGCCTCCTTCACATGGAGGTACATACGCAGTTGTGCTGTACACTGGGCAGAGAAGGCAGTCTGATGTTGCTCACTTGCGACAGATCTCCAAGGGACTAGGCATGTACTGAAAAGCTAAAAGTTCTCTTTGGGCTTGGAGCTATTTTTCTTGATGCTCATTACTTAAAGTAAGAGTGATCATGTAGCTGTGTTGGGCCCCCCCATAGAGATACGGTATGTAAAGTAGTATCTTTTATTGGACCAATTTCTGGTGGTGGAAGGAACAAGCTTTCAAATTACAGAATTCTTCAGGTCTGGGAAGTTTCTTTTCCTTGAGCTGAAGAAGAATTTTCTGTAGTTCAAAATCTTGTACCTTTCACCACCAGAAGTTGGTTCAATAAAAGATGTTACCTTCTCTTTAAAGTAGGAGTGTTTTTTCTTTTTGTATAGCTCAGCTATGCAGTTTTGCCTCTTTTGGAGAGGCAGTGAGATGTGAAGGACTGACTAATGCATGTTTATTCATAATGAACGGTGTTTTCTCGTGGTTTCTAAAGTAAAAGTCAAATGAATACAGAAAGAACTAAGGATTTTTTTTTCTTTTGATATGATCAATAAACTGCCAAAGGTAAGACTGGTGCTTTATCATTAGCTTGGTAATGAAACAAATAGCAAAACATGGCAGCTCTTGTTCAATTTAATTGGAACTGAAGATTGGACTCTGGATGCCTTTTTAATGTTCCACATCAGGAAAAAAAGTGTTAACTTTAACTTAAAATTTCCTGAGGCATGTGGGTTAGTTCCATCCTTATCAATATTTAAACAATGTTTATGTATTTTTTTAAAGTAGTTTTACGCCTTCTTACTTTGGCACTTAACTTTGCACTTAAGTAAAATAAATATTTCCAAAGCGATATGAGAAGTGAACTTTAGCTTAAAGGGACACACTCAGCTTAAAGTCACATTTGTGCTTGAATTATTTTATGTGATTATGGTTACTAATATCCTCTAGGATCAAGATAAGTCAGAGATGAGACTTTTTCTTCACTTTGTTCATTTTGTGTATTTGGCACTTTGTGATTGTGTAGAATACGTATTGTGGCGTGGGCGGCTAGTTTAGCCCTCTCGTGGGTATTGTGCCCTCTTCGGCTATGCCTATGGCGTGCCTGGGTGGGAGCGGGGGGGGGGGACCCGGTCCCACCCTCTGCCCCGGGCCCTGACCCAGGGACCCTGTGTGGAGTAGTCTTCAAAAGTCTGTGACTCACTCCCTTCCCTGGGTCACCTCTCTTTGGCCCCACTGCTCACCGTCTGCTTCCTGGGATTGGGTGGGGAGGGGTTCTCCCTCAGGCCTGTGCCTTGGGTCCCTGGCCTTAGCCAGACAGGTCCCCCCCATCTCTGGTACCTCTGGGGTTGTAATAGGTGGCAGTGGTTGCTCCAAGTCCTCTCGTCTCGCCTCACCACTCCTTCTCTTAACTTCCTTCCAGCTGCCCCTGTCTGCCTGACAGGGAGGCTTTTAACTGCTGGGGCAAGCTCCTTGATTGGCCTTAGCTGGCTTAATTGGCCTAATTGCCCCAGAGTGGCCCCAGCTGGATCACCCAGGGAACAGGGATTTGTTCATTCTGGGGCTAATATAGACCCCCCCCCCTCTACTACTCTCCTGTAGCCATCAGGTCTAACCCTGTCACAGTATCTTACCTTATACTAAGTGGCATTTCCCTCTCGTTTGTGTGGGTTTTTCACACAGCAACAGGAAAGAGAAAAAACACTTTAAAATAGGAAATCATCTGTAAAACTGTAGAAGTTGGTAGAGGGCACAAGGAACAGGTGTAATACCTGAAACTAGTTTAAATTATTAGAATTTTTTTTTTTTAAAGTTGGCTGGATTTCAAGTTGACTCTATTCCTTGTAACTAGAACTGAGGCTCTTCCCCCCGCCCCCCCCCCCCAAATTCACAATTGCTCAATACAAAACAATAGCTTAAGCTTTCCATTTTGCTGAGTATTAACAAGAACAGAGCGATATTATATTAACTGGAGAATAAAAGGATTTAAAAGGTAATGCTGGGTTTTCTTCCTGAATCACTGTACCTATGAGACATTTACATTTCTGAGAAAAGCATTTTTTGCATTTTCCATGGATATATCATGCCTCTGTTTTAGTATTTTGCAGTGATATATATTGCTATAAAATGCAGCATGCTTATAATATTTACAGAAACATAGCAGTTTGTGTACAAAAGTAATGTGCTCGCTTCTACTACCACTGAAATTTTAACAAACTCAGAACTGGTGGGTAAAGTCCTATGGGAAGGAAATCTAAGGGATAAAGGAGTTCAGGAGAGCTGGCAGTTTCTCGAGACAATATTAAAGGCAAAGCAGCAAACTATTCTCTTGCAGTGGAAAGATAGGAAGAGTAGTAAGAAACCAATATGGCTCCATCAGGAGCTCTTTAATGATCTGAAAATCAAAAAGGAATCCTACAAAAAGTGGAAACATGGACAAATTGCTAAGAAATAGTACAAAAGTACAGAACAAAGCATGGAGGGAAACATCAGAAAGGCTAAGCACTAAATGAATTACATCTAGCAAAGTACATAAAAAGCAATAAGAAGAGGTTCTATAAATACATTTAACAGTGAGAGACAAGGGAAAGTATAGGTCCTCTACTTAGTTGGGAAGGAGAGCTAATAATTAATGATGTCAAGAAAGCTGAAGTGCCTATTTTGTTTCAGTCTTCACTAAAAAGGTTAATCAAGACAATTAATATTAACAACAAGGGGGAAGGAACACAGGCTAAAATAGGGAAAGAAGATGTTAAAGAATATTTACATAAGTTAGATGTATTCAGGTTAGCAGGGCCTGGTGAATTTCATGGTAGGGTACTTAAGAAAGGAGCTGAAGCAATGTCAGAACCATTAGCAATTATCGTCAAGAACTTATGGAGGATGGGTGAGGTCCCAGAGGATTGGAGAACGGTAAACATGGCACCTATCTGAACCTAAAAGAGGACGTGGGGAATTACAGACCAGTCAGCCTCACTTGAATAACTGGAAAGATACTTCAACAAATTTAGTTAACACTCAATTTGTAAGCACCTACAGGATAATATGTTTATAATGAATAGCTTCTCCCACCGACATAGCTACTGCTGCTCCTGAGGGCTGGAGTAATTAAGCTGATGGAAGAGCGTTATCCTGTCAGTGTAGTGCGGCTACAGTAGAGAGCTTACAGAAGTACAACTGCATCGGTGCAAGCTCTCCAGTGTAGCCATAGTTTAACATCTTCAAATTATTGGTTATTCTAACTTTCATGTCTCAGGCTGCTTAGTGATGATAGAAAATCGACTTACTGTCCCCAACACTAAATGTTAAGCTCTTGCACTCATTCTTAATCTACTCTTCCTCCTCCCTTTGTATAGATTTAGGAATTGCAAATGTGTTTGTAAATGGCCTATTTACATCTGGCTACTCTGTGTACTGCTGTCACAGTACTGGTCTTGGTTCATGGATGTTTCCTGAAAATATCCATGGTATAAAGATGAAATGCCTGGTATGATCATGAAGTGGCTAGACTTAAGGTAAACTACACCCAGAAAAACTGTGGGTTGCATGTTTCTTCAACCCTGGTCTTGATGAAAATGCAACTGAGAGGCCACTGAACTTCTGATCTGTAACTGTGTCCAAATTGCAGTTATCCATAGGGCAAAGAAAAGAGGACTACCACTTCCATCTGATGTTCTTTAGAAAACATTATACTTTATATGTTTAAGATTATGGAAGCAGAGACTAGTAGCTGGAACAGGGGAGTGAAAATCTGCACTCCTGGGTCTGTTCTCCACTCTGCTGCTGGCTTGCTTGCTGCATGACCTTGGTCATGTCATAGAATCATAGAATATTAGAGTTGCCTCAGTTTGCCCATCTTTAAAATGGGATGGCTAATACCTGACTCAGGGATGCTGAGTCTTGCTTAATGTTTGTAGAGCATTTAGAGATCATTTGTAATGTAGAATTATATAAGTTCAAAGTCAGTCATGTTTAATTTAGAGAATTTTTCTGTCTTCTCAGGATTCCTACAGGAAACAAGTAGTAATTGATGGAGAAACCTGTCTCTTGGATATTCTTGATACAGCAGGTCAAGAAGAGTACAGTGCAATGAGGGACCAATACATGAGAACAGGGGAGGGTTTCTTATGTGTATTTGCCATAAATAATACAAAATCATTTGAAGATATTCACCATTATAGGTAAGTTTATTATTATTATTATTTTTTTGAAGTGAACATAGTTATAATCATGATGATGCTCAAAAGAGAAAAAATGGCTTGCTTTTACTCCCTTGGACCAAATGATGGGCTTGTTTCCTATGGTTCAGTTAGTTGTGGTATAATATTGTAACCAGAGTTCCAAAGCTGCTATTGCAGTTGATAGGCCATTAAAAATATAATAATCAATCCTTTAGTCACTTGGCCAGAAATTATGCTTGGAGCATTACACAGGGTTTTGAGTAGGTTGAAGCTTCCGGGAAGTTCCAGAAGTAGGGCAGTTTTGAAAGATAAATATAATTAAAACAGATACAGAAATCAGGAGGTCTCAGCATTAATATCCCATTGAGATGAATGGAGTTGATTTGTATCTCTCACGCAAATCCTGCCCCCTCTGTGACCATAGCAGGCACCTTTGGAGTTAAAATGGAGTAGTTGTGCTCTGTGTGTGAGGTATGAAAAGATATGAGGATTCATGTGGGCAATGAATGACCATGGCGTGAACCAAAAAACCCATCTCCAGGGGGCCTTTCTGTCTCTGCATAGCAGGATTTATGAATGGAGCCTGGGGATCTGCTACTTAGGTGTTTCAGATTAGACAACCAAATGTAATGTATGCTTTGAAAACCTGATTATAGTAGCTATTTATGTATTAAAAATGCCCATTCCATAAATATATTATAAAATATAAAGAACAACTTTTCCAATCTTGACGCAACCAAAAATCCATGCAGGTTATATAAGGATAATAAAAATAAACACAAATTATTGGTCTGCACCCTGAAGAAAAAGATTAACACATTTGGGCTTTGGACCAAGGGAAGGGGAGCAGAGCATGCTTCCGAATTCAGGAGCACGTTCAGAAAACACCCTGCGACGTGCTCCCTCCCATTTATAGTGGGGATCTTCAGCTCACACGTCTCCATCCCATGGATATTAACGGTGGGAATTTGGCATCAGAGAGTGGCAGTCTCAAACCTTTCACGACTTAATAAATTAACATCATCTTGAACTCCACTCAGAAATATACTGAAAGTCAATGCAGATCCCAGAGCACTAGAGTAATGTGCTCCCAATGTGAGACCCGGCCATGGCATTCTAAGTTCAGTACTTGGACTAGCTTCATTTTAAGAATTGTCTCTATTTAGTCCCATGTAGAGTGCATTAAGCAGCCTAATCTTGTGGTGTGCAAGCCCACATCATGGGGGATAGTGGAGGAAAGGCACATGTGAAAGAAAGCATTAGACCATAGCTGCTACCTGAGCAGCCCATCATCTGTTGCACACTTGTGTTACAAATAGCAGTTGCACTCCCTCGCTTAGGCGACTGAATGTTGTAGGTGCTAGCAGCTTCCCCCAACACTGTTTTTCTTGTCAAAATTAAGTTGTAGCTAGCCAGCCTTCATCTGAGACACACATTTATGCAAAATGTATTGCTGCCAGTATTTCCCAGTTGCCTCGTGTGTTGAACAGGAGAGGAGACCATACAAATCTGGGGAAATAGTGATTACATTACTACTTAAAAAAACCAATCCTCCATACACATGATCATCAGACCCATAAAAACGGGTTTCCTGTGTGGTTATAGCACAACTTATTTTTATTTTTGCTTTAATAGTAAAAGGAACATAGTGGTTTTTATCTGGCTTTCTATATTTTAAGTTATACAGTTTGGCTTTTAAACCCTTCTTACAGAGATAACACAACTGTAATTGTGTAAGAAGGCTTCTTGTTATACAACCTCTCCCCAAAGAACATTAAGGATTGAATTCTGGCATTAGTACATTATGTTCACACATCAATGAACGAGTTTGTGGACTGAGATTGAAGGTTCACAGAACTAAATATCTAGTAAAATAAGAAACCATAGCTATGTTAATTAAGGAGTAAACTTCCAAACTGTCTGGGTGGGAGACAGAAATTTAAATTAATGATTGGCATTCTTTCAGCAGCATTGTTGTCTTGCCAAATGCTTTTTAATTCAGTATTTGAAAGATGCTTTTTAACTAGTATTTGAAAGAGGGGTTCACTTACCAAAGAAGGTCTCAGAGAAAAGTAAACCAGTGATTTAGAGAGACAAATCTTAAAATCTCCTCCTGCTAGCATAGATGACAGCAGTACTGATTTTAATACAGAATGACAGCTATTGTGGGTTTTTCATAGTATTTTATTGGTTAAAAAAGCTGAGATAGCATGTGCAAAAGGAAGAATTAGGCAATATAATTATTAAGCAAAAAAAGCTGTACAATAAAACATCGATCATAAACAATTCTTGAGCAACTTGCATGTTTTCTAAATGTGAGAAGACAGTAAATTGAGACACTAATGCTGGGTCTACACTTATGGCGGTGTCAGAGTACAAACTGCATGCACAGCTAGCACAGGTATAAATAGCAGTATACCCGGTGGGGCACTGCTTAGGCAAGTAGACACGCCAGAACCTTAGGGTATGTACTCTACATGGCTCTCTACACACCCAAGCAATGCTCCCCACGTCTGCATTTCTATTGTTAGTGTAGTGTCCTGCTGCTGGAGCCTTTCCCTGCCACAGTGAAAGGCTCAGGCAGTGGGGAAAGGCTGTGATGTGGGGCAGGAGAGAGAGGCTCTGGTGGGACAGGGAAAGGCTTTGGTAGGGACAGGGTTGGGGAGTGCTGTGCACAGGATGATGTGGAAGTCTCGGTGACAGGGTGGTGCTTCAGGGAAAGGCTGTGGGGGGATGGGGTGGGGTGGTAGAGAAAGTCTTGGTAGGGGAGGGGTTGGGTGCCACTTGCAGGGCAAAGGAAAAAGGCTCTGGCAGGGAGGGTGGCGTGGGTGCTGTGCCTGGGACTGGGGAAGGGCTTCCCCTGCCTCTACCCACCAGACCCTTTCACTGCCACATGTAGCTAAACCCGTCAGCGTGGACGCAGCGTGCTTTTCACTGCAACATGTAGGTACGTGTGCTCTACATGCCAGTGCGAGTGTAGGCAAGGTCTTAGAAGAGGAGCAAATAATCGATGCCTCTAATCCTAGCCTTGGAAACAAATTTCTTGCTCACATTGTCTGGCCAAGAAGAGGAGTGGGAAGGTGGAGACGGTCTCCTCCTAAACCCTGTCACTGCTCACAAAAGCCATCACACCTCATTTATAGTTAAGAACACTAGTAAATAGGACCTTGCAGCATATTTGGAGACCTTTTCCTACCAAATTATCCAGTTTTGGTTCAGCTGTTTTGCTAATCCCTTCAGGTAGGGAGTTCAAATACTGTAATATTAAGTTAGACTTTTCGAGCTTCACTGTTGCACTACTCCACCAGACATGAGTAGGAGTTTTGGCTAAATGGGACAAAGCCCCTAGGGAATAAATCAAGAACACTATGTTGGCCTGCTTCTCATCCACACAAACGCCCTTCATGCTGCTCTGAGAGTGTGAAGGGACACTAAAGTGGGGATAAAAGTAAAGCAGTTATAGTGTAAATGGAATCATGACTCATGTCATTTTGGCTCTGGGAGTCCCACTGCTGTCAATGACAACTATGTGACTTATACGCATGCTCTGTTTTTGAGTTGAAATGCTAAATCTGGGGGAAAGGCAGTAGTATCAACTGGTTTAACTGTTATGAGATGTTTCAAATAATGTACACAACGAATGAAAAGAAACTATAAGGTACCGTTGGCCCATTTGAAAATAATAGAAATGTCTAACTTAATTTTGTTTCTTCCCCTAAAATTCTACTGTATTAACAATAGTAACAGTATTGAAATAAAATCTGTTTCCCTTTTCTTTTTTTAGGGAACAAATAAAAAGAGTTAAAGATTCTGAAGATGTCCCTATGGTGCTAGTAGGAAACAAATGTGACTTACCTTCCAGAACAGTAGATACTAAACAAGCTCAGGACTTAGCAAGAAGTTATGGAATTCCTTTCATTGAAACATCAGCAAAGACAAGACAGGTAAAGTTCAAAACAAAACCAAGGCACACAAGCAGAATTCCTGCTTGAATCTTGAAGGTACCAGAGCATTCAAAACTCCAGCAACTGCCAAATTTTGGTGTTAATACATATTTCTTTAGACGAAAATGTTTGGTGTTTTGCCATTCTGTGGACTCCCAGACAACTGATACTCATTCACTGATCCATGATGCATTTCTACTGTTCAGGCTCAAGGAAGGAGACCCAGACCTCTGTTGCATTCAGCTACTAAGCAATAGAATATTTCTTCAAGTTTTACTTGATTTTTAATAGCTTTGAGAGTTTCACTTAAAAAAAAGAGGGTGTGAAGGACATGAATCACTTTCTTAGTGAAGGTGTTCAGCAACCAGATAATTAACCAAAGTTCTGGAGTTCTGAGATCTTGATCTTGGCTAGCAAAAAAGTGTAATTTCTATTTAGAATCAGAATAGGGCTATTGAAGGAAAGAAGGTATCTCAAAGAGGAATGTTGTTGCACACTACCCATGTGGTGGGTGTCTAGATTCAGCCTTACACTGGTGAGTAAAATTCTTTTGGAAATCCATGTATAAATTACATATTTTACATGTCCATAGAATGTCCGGATTAATGCAAATTATGTTAATTTGCCACTGCTACCCAGTTTTATGTCCATCTTTAATCTAATGGACTAATTCACACAACCTCTAAATAGAGAGTAAAATTTGCTGAGAAGAAAATTCAGAGGAATTGTAAATTGGATGAACAGTAATATTTGGAGCATAAACCTATGTCAAGGAAGATTCCAAAGTTGTAAAACTTTAGGACTGAAGGTAAACTAGAAAAAGTGTGTTAAGTAAGCCATATGGCGTACAAACTGGCTAATAATTAGACATTACAATTCCTGTCTTGGAGGTCCTGCATTAATGTGTCATTAAAAAGACAAGAGGATAAAAATGGAAAAATTAGGAAATAAACAGCAAACAAATACTGCTTTGAAATATAAATTCTGTACTATCATTTAGTGTTGCAATTTTTTGTTTCATTTTTTTTAACAAAGTCAGATCATTGTTTTAGAAATCTACCTCCCCTTTACCTGTCCACGATAGCTTTTAATGATACTGTTGCTAAAATGTTTTAAATGACTTCTTAGGAATACATTTCAAAACAGAAACATAATTTCTGTACCTGGCCTTTGATTTCTTTTCATGCCTACCGATTTTCTTTTCATGCTTACCTGATACAAAATTGCTTGCTCAATCACCATTCAAAAGTCTGTGCAATTTTATCTTTGCTTAGAACTCAGTTTAAGAATTGTCACAAATCTGTCTGGTATTTGATTTTTTTACCTCTTAATAGGATTAGGAGATTTTTAAAGAGTTTATGCCCAACATTCAAGTAGACTTTAAAAGGCGATATACTAGCCTGAATAAACACAGATGAAATTGCTTGTCCACTGTCACATTTTAAAATCTTGGTCAGAGACTAATGATTCTGGGTGTGTAAATTTTGGGTATCCATTTGAGATGTTTTAAAGAGGGCCTAATTTTCTTCAGAAAATGCTGAGCATACATCCTCAGAGAAATAAGGAAAAGGTGTCTCAAGTCTGAAACCCAGACATTTAGGGACACAAAATAACTAGTCACTATTGAAAATCTTGCCTTCTAGGAATTGAATCAGTAGATATCTTATTTTATTTTATTTTTTGGTAAATCAATAATAGATTAAGTACCTTCTTATGGAACCATAATGATGTGGTCTCAAACACACACAATATGGTCAAAAGGGAACTGGATGAAGAACATTGTCTTTAATTTTACCAAGATGCTACCTTGAATGATACTGTGTGGGTATGGGGGAGGGAGAGATGTGCACACTTTCTCAAAATAACTTCTTTTAAATTGGGTGGTGTCAAACATATAGCCTCTGGGCCACATCTAATCCACATGAAATATTCACACTGTATAGAAGTTAAGCTTTCATTTAAGAGAAGTTTTTAGTCTTCATGGTTGCAAAGACTAACATTCTGTTCATGTTTGAAACTGATGCAGTGATGTCTTTTGAAGGCTGCAGAAAGCCTGAAACAATGAGGTAGAAATTTCTTACCCCTCTCCCCCTTAATCTTATTAGTGTATCAGCTCTAAAACTCAATAATGACACTTCAACATTAACTATTTATTTGCTGACTATTTTAGCAGATAGAATGGGGGGAATAGGGTGAGCATGAAGCCCCAAGGGATCTTGGAGTTTCTGAAGAGAAGGAATGCACAGTGGAGAAGAGAGGGGAGAGACAAAAGGCTTGTCCATACACACTTTGTTTCAGTTGCAGGAATAAATACCTTTATGATGATATAACTGTCTCCATCCTGGGGGGTTGCATTAAGTACTTAATTCAGTTTTTGGTGCCAGTTTAGTTTCAATAAGTACAAAAACTATGTACAGAAGGCCAAAGACAAAGAAGAGGATATATTTTGAAAGAAGGGTGGGGAAAAGCAGAAATGAGAGTGGTCTTAAAGGTGAGCATGTTTTTTCAAAGTGATATTGAATGTGACAATAAGGTACTTAACAAATAACTGAAGGTTTAGTTACTGCATAAAGGTCATATTCTACCGTCTTTGTGCCAACTTTGCATTGAAATCAGTGGGAGTTCTGTGGATTGAGGGGAGTGTGCACTCCATAATTTATATCATTGTCCATAAATAAAATTTGGCCCTCTGCATCAAATAAGTCTGACATCTGTAAATAACATTAAGGTTAACATTATTTATTCATCAAATAGGTGAATATGTCTTAAGCCCTATGTGCAAAGCATACTGTTATGTTTTATGAGAGGTATTGCATCACTTTTAGTCACTTTTAGTCCATATACTTTTAGTCCATATACCTATGTCATCTATAAGCACAAGGGAATGAGTTCAGGCTAGAGGTTCTTGCCCTCTGTATTTCGTTTTCTGTGTGTTTGACTTAACTCATAGAATCAATTCAGCCTTTGCATATGAGAAAGCAACTCCCAGTGAAATCAACAGAAGTTGTGCCCCTTGGAATTAGGGATGACTTTGGTTTTTTAAGGCTAGATTTTGCAACTGTTGCACATACCTTTTTTAAAATTAATTTTATGGGAGATACACAAAGAGCAACTTTAGGACTGAGCCCAAAATGTGTTTGAACATAGGGTTGTACATTTTCCTTCTGTGTTACTTACTTTCTTTTCAAGCCCTAAAATAGTATTAGATTAAAAGGAGAGTGTGGCTGTGTGCTGGTGAGAATTCCCTGAATTGTAACTCTTGCCACAAAAAGCTTTATTTATTGTGAAGAATGCATATTTAGACACATTTTGAAAATGTGTTTTAATGAAGTTTAATATAAATTACTAATTACTTACTTTCTATTTTAACTATCCATTATATAAACACATAGGTCCCACAGGGGTGAACATGGAGTTCCAGAGAAATAAAGGGTGCTTCATTTACAGAACTCCACTTGTGCAAATCTCACTGTTGGGTTAGGGCTGTAGACATTTAAAAACTTAAATATAAAAAATATAAAAATATAAAAAATTGGAACCAGCCTGCCATTTGCAAGTTATCATGCCAAAGATCTATGTAAAATAATGGTACCTTATCTAACTGTAGTATGCAGCCATTATGTTTTATTATGTGGGACTGGTAGCATGATCTGTTGTTAAAGTTGACGCACACTTCCCATAAGACCCCTCAGTTGCTTGTAACTTTGCCAACTTCAACTATTCATGCTGAAGTTGTCCATGCCTGGTGTCTGCTTCACGCTGGAAGTTTTTTTGGGAAATTTCAGCAAAAGCAGTTCAGACATTTCTGAAAACAAGGCTAGGGCAAAATATATTGTTTTGCTCATGTTACAAAAACATGCTCACTATTTTTTTTTTTTTAAACTCAAAACCCCTGCTTTGGAGCAGGGAGTTGAAATCTGGGGGATGGTAACCTTTCTGTCAGTGATATTCCTGGAATGGCACCCAAGATTCCTGGGTCTTGATATTCCTCTGCTGTCAGCACATAACTCTTTTGCCAGTGGATTTCACAGATATCTCAGTGCAAAGATGACAGTTTCTGCTGCTAAGTGGCAGAGGTCTGTGTGGTGGACCTAAAGGTTCCAACTCTGCATAAGACCCATACAGACGCTAGTGTCATGCTGCATGCTGAATTTTTTTTTAAATTTGCTTTTTTAAAACCTTGGAAATCACACACAACAAAACATCCAAACACTATTAAAAGAACATGATTAAGGCTGCAGAGCCAAACACTCATAAATTAGAAAATTACAGAATTAAGGTTGCCTATGGAACTTTAAATAGTTCCCCTTGTGTGTATGCATTATGAGACCGTCTTTATGTACATGATCACATACTTTTTTTTCCCCACTAAGTGCCTAGGATGGATGGTGGTCACTTAATGAGTAGCTGTTTGATATTTTGTTTTATCTTCATTGTGCAATTTGTGGCCCCAGGCCTTATTTGCTGTACACTTCTGAAGAAAGAATTATTAATTTTCTCATGGGCTTTTTTATGGCACTCATCACTATACCATCTGAGTGCTTCACAAACATTTATGAATTTTGCAGTTCACTTGTAAGATGAGAGTGCATTATTTATTACCATATTACAGATGAGCAGATGTGGCCTAGAGAGATTAAAGTAAAAAATACTCACTAGTTCTGGGTGTCGAATTTACAGGCTAGGTTATTTAAATCAGTGATTCAAATCACCAGTTTTAATTGTGATTTAAATCAGCAAGCAGGAAGCCAATTAAATGGTTTTAATCTTGTTTTGCATTTGTACTTATTGGTTATTTTCCTAAAGAAAGGTTGATGGTCATCTGTTGGTAACCATTAAACATGTTGATAAGACTACATATAGCCTTTACATGAAATCTTGTTTCTTTTTGTTAACCCAGAGGATACATTATATGTAGATGTATTGATTTAAGCAATTATATAGCTTAATTTACACTTGGATTCTTAATTTTAAATTTTTTATTATGTTGGAAAATGATGAATGGTTAATTTTTTTACTTGTGACTTGTGTCAAGATCAACATGGATGGAAATTAAAAATTTTAATTAAATAAAACTACCTTAAATGTGCTGGATACATAAGAAAATAAGTTTATCGAAGTATTTTGCATTTAAAATTGATGTATTAAACAGAGGTATTATCTGTAGTTAATTAATTGAACTGAATGATTTCAGACATATCCTTCAAGATTTTAGAATTGGTAGCACTCACCCTCTCACACGTTTTTATTCATAGATTGGAAGAAGGAAAACAAGCTTTGTTGCTTTTTCAAATCCCAATTGATGTTTTTAACTTTGAATGAACTAGTAGTTGAATTGAACTAACTGAATAAACCAAGACAATGAAAATATTTTCTCTGTACCTGTAGAAGAGAATACTGCTGTCAGAAACTGACTTAGCACTTCAACAAACTCTAGTTCCAAATGCTCAGCCAGTAACTTCCACCACTTCAGTGGTTTTACTTTCTTTAAAACTTGGCAGCAACCATGTACTGCTTAATATTATTCCATATTTAATTAAACAATTTTAATAGATTCTAAGTGAAGGCCTTAAAATAGGTTAATTTCAAATTTAATTTTAAATAGGTTAATTTTTTAAAAATAAACCTGTCTTTAATTTAAATTAAAAATATCCAGTTTAAATAAAAATTCAGTTTTTATTTAAATCCATTTTTATTCACCTTGGATTAGATGTTCTTTTAAAGCATTATTTGCAAAAGGACAGTATATGAATGTACTGTAGGTACTCTGGCCTTTGTTCAGATACCTTTTATTTTTGTAAATAGTCACATTTTAAACGAGCCATCTGGCTATGTATGAGGAAACTTCAACAATTCAACAGCGTTTCAAAAACACTGTGCTGAGAGGTCTTTCATATCATGGGTCTTTAACATGTTTAAAATAGACCCGCACTCAACAGACATATGAACTTCTCCATTAAAATCATGTAATATATTTAATTTTGTAGTTGCTTAAAGAAAAGTGTTGACATGCTGAAAAGGGCTATGTTTTTTGTGGTGCCACTCTGACCTTGAATTACAATGAATTTAATAACTATATGAAATGAGCCTACAAAGAGAAACAGTAATGCAAATTATTTTTTTTAAAAAGTGTTTACAGTTGCTTTTTTAAACATATCACTGTGGTGACTGACTCTTTAAAAATTTTCCCTCATGTAGATTGTCAGTTAAACTAGCAATATCTCTTGTTAAAAGATGTTCTTTATAGAATGACTTCTCTAATCTGGAGTCCTAATGTTATATTCTTGGTGGTGGTAATAGCAACTTCTTTTCTCTCTGTGTGTCTGTTTCTCTGTATCGCTAACGCAAAATCAAACTCCTGTTATTGGTGATGGGGATGTTGACATTATGAAGTCGAATGAAGGCACACCCTCTAATTTCTGATATCAAAGCTACAGAATCAAATGACATATTTCTTCTGCAAACCAGTAAACCACAAGTATCTTGATTCCTGAACAGCATGTGCTATGGCACACTGCAGCTGATCACTGTTTATTCTCTTTCTTTATGAATAAGATCCCCCACCTCCCAGGAAAACATGAAAATATGAGCTTTACTTGACTTACATTTTTTGTAAACATCCGTCTACAAACTACTAGGTTTTAAATATAAGAAGAATTGTCAGGCCATCAGTATTTTGTGGGTATGAGGTTAAACTCCCCCTCTTCTTACAACGGTAAATTTTATTTCTTGAACTGAATTATTTAGTTTTATCTATGCATAAACAAACAAAGGTACAGTGTGTTTAATCTTCCAGGATCAGATGGCTGTTGTTCAGAGAAACCTTCAAACAGCAAACTCTAATGTTTGAATGATTAATTCTAAGTATGATTTCTTGTGGCAGTGTTTATAGCAAATTAGAGTTAATACAATACCTGTAAATATAGGTGATTTTATTTTTGGTTCCTAGGATTCTCAGTTGCACAGTACATAGTAGTGTTTTTAGACAATTTAATAATTCTTACATAAAGAGAATCTCTAATTTTAAAGTCAAGGTTGTAAAAATGTAATTATAAAAAATTATAGAGGCAGACTGTGTGCATTGGTTAAAGTAGATTAAAGGTGAGGTAAACTGGTGTAATGTGCTCTTCTCAAGTTAAACCTATTTATGGAAAGCAGAGGCCCTGATCCTTGGATCTGGATGAGGTGTGCTCAGTGCAGGATTGGAGGTAGGTAGAGCTCCAGCTGATTGGCTCTGCCAAATTTAAAGGCTCATCCAAAATGACTGGCTCCAGGAGTGGGTAAACAGAAAGGTGGCTGACCTGTTTGTTTACCTAATTCTAGGGGCCAGCCATTTTGGGCTCTGATGCAACTTAAAACAGTCCCACAGATTTCTATAGAACTTTCTGTGGGCTTTTACATTTGGCAGAGCCAATCAGCTGCAGTTCTCTGAAGTAGACATTTGGCAACTTTTGGTTGCTGATGCACGTTTCTGCCTTCCAGCTTGTTAAGTATCTCAAGTTTTCTTCCAGTTTTTCTTTTATTGGTGCGGAGATGGCATAGTCTCACAATGCCCTAAACACAGAGCTGTGAGAGAGGGGCTGGGTGCTATAAAGTTGTCTGTCCTGGCTGTGCCACTCAGATTGCCCTCATGATGGGGGATTCTTTCTCTGGCTGGTATAGACAGTACTAAAGCCACTTTGTGTGCTAACTTACGAACCTTTTTCATCTTACAATCTGTAACAGAACTTGCTATTTCTCCACGTTGAAGAAATAACTTACGAATGATAATATACATGTTATTTCTGGTATGGGGTAAATTGATGACTCATTATTTTAGAAACAACATTTAATTCCAGGCAAATTACTTTAAAGGAGACTCTTTATGTAGTTCATCCAAATATAGTCTTCTGTTAAAATTAGGGCTAACAGTACTTGTACCTGGGGTGTCAAATAAGTTCCCATTTAAAAAAAAACAAACAAACAAAAAACCAACCAAGCTGTGGTCACTTTCAAAATCAAACACTATTGCATTGAATATTGTCCATATGAGTAGATGTTTCTTTGTAACTGTTCCTGAAATATGTAGCATAACCTTCCCTGATGTAAAGCTGTCACATACAGATCTACATGAGGGCACTTCTTTCTACTTTAAAGGAGAATTGACAGTAGCTTATGCACCCACCTGACCAAAGAATGGCAAGGCCCCAAATTAGAGGTATAGATCTGCCTGCCTACATAACTCCAAAAAATTGGAATGGGTAACTGAGGAACCTTAAATAGAAACATTCATCCTTAGTTACCAAGCTACTGTACCTATATTGTGCACTAAAACAGTCACAATCCTAATATGATATGGGACTTTAGCTGAGCAATTCATAATGTTGATAACTCCTCCATCCCCCACAAATTGGTCCATATCCTGTTTTGACCAATTTCTGTCTTCCTACAAAAATGCTGAAGGGCTTAAGTACAATGCAGCATAGTGCCTTTACATCATCCAGATCTTACTCCTTGATTTTTAAGTCTGCTTCCAATTTGTTCATGTCAGTTATAATAGCACTTATGAATCCAAACTTAACTCTCTCTAAATATATTTTTAAAAATGCATAAATGTCAAATGTTTTCCCTAGCAAAATTGGTTACAGAAATAAGTCTCAAAACTTACCTTTAATACAAGACAGGTATAACGCGAGTGGGGAGCATCAGTTAAAGAACACAGAGCCACAGAACCTATCTGTGACAGCATAGGCACAGTGCTCCTCCTTTCCTCTGATAGGCAGGCTCTTGCTTTCTCTCTGCAGAGTGAATACGAACACAGCCCTTAGATTTACTTGTGCTCCATACACCTACATATCTCAAGTAAAGTTCATACTTTCAGTGTTTTTTCTGCCATGGGTATCCCAGTACATCATATTTGTCAATAAAGCAGATTTTAAGGAGTTGTGTTTTACAATGCAGAGAGTGGAGGATGCTTTTTATACATTGGTGCGAGAGATTCGACAGTACAGAGTGAAAAAAATCAGCAAAGAAGAAAAGACTCCAGGGTGCGTGAAAATTAAAAAATGCCTTGTAATGTAACAGGGTAAGTTTTGTAATAGGGTAAGTTTTGCAAATTAATTTTGGACAAAAAGCTGATAATCAGTTTCACATAAATCAGATATTTTACAGCTTCTCAATAGTAATTACATAATTTCAAAATATAAGTACAAAAATAATCAAACTTCCACTGTTCTCCTTTATTAACATTTAGTTTTGAGCTTTGGTTTCCTAGCAATAGAGTACTTTCTAAACAATATCTTTGCAGATATTGGTATGTTCTACTTTGTGGTTTTTGACAAATGGGTAGGAGGAGGTCCATGCTCTGAGTGACCTTAAGCAAGCTACTTAATCTCTGTGCTTCTGTTGCCTGTAAAATAGGTATATGTGCCAACTTCATGGGGAGTGTTGTGAGGAAAAATGTGTATATTCCACAGTAGTGAAGGCCATGGATAGATCTTCAAATTGCTTTACAAATAGCTGATCCCCTCTCTTCAACGGTCAACTGCAGTTTCTGCATCTGAAAATGTAAAGTGCTTTGCCCAGTGCAACAGAGAGGTAGTGTCTACATAGGAATTAGAACACAGAAGTTCTTGAATCCCAATCTGTCCTGCCTCACTCTCTGAGCTGAAATAATTCATTTGATCACTTCAGGACATGCATCTGAATTCTCTCCTATGCCAGTTGTAATGCTATCAGGTTTCATCAGACAACTGATTTGGATCAGAAGGAGGGACATTGTTTGTCTTTTAAAATATCTTTATTGTTTAAAGGGGGAGAAAGATTTTTGGTAATGAAATAAGAAAAATACAAATATAAGGACAGTGTAAAGTTATATTAATCATCTCATAAAACTGTTTAATATTTTCTGGTTCATTTTATAAGAACTAAGAACCAAAGCCAAGTGGAAAGAGAGAAGCTATGAGAAATGAAGAAAGATAACGTTCAAGACATAGCATGGCATCAAGAAGTAATGCATTTATTCTGTTTCTAGCACTGTTTCACCAGATACTCAATAGAGCGCCCTGTACACATTGCCATTCCATTAGTTCTGTGGCTCTGAATGCAGCAGTGCAGATCTTGGGTTATTTCTCCTCACTCACTTGACGGGCTGGATGATGACCACTCACTGCCCACTCTCTTTGTCTTTGCCAGTGTGATTCTTGTCTCACTCAGAGCAACATGCAGGAAGGCAGTGGAATCTGGCAGTCATTTATGCTTTAAGGAATGAAAACTAAAGAAAAAGAGAAATTCCACCTCAACTATGCCTCTCGGCAGTTGTGCTTTGCCATTGGGATCATGAGCATTTTAACTACCCTTTTCAAGGAAAAAAACCCAAAAAAACTCCACAGCATCATTGAAGTGAGTGACAACTATGAAAGACAAAACCAAGCTGCATAGAGGTTCTCTCCAAAATATTGTCATGATGAGACAGTGGCTGAGGGCAGTTCCTGTGGCTGTGACTGATTAAACCAGCCCATCCAATTCATGCACAGGGGAAAGAAGCCTTCCCTAAGATAGCTGCAGATTAGGAGAAATAGTACTTGAAGACTTCCTGAGGAATGGGATGTCAATTAGTTCCCCAGTTCCTTTTCCTCTGGCCTGTAAAGTGTTTGAATAGATCAGTAATTCATGTCTGACAACTAAATCTTATTGGGAAGCTTTGAACTCCTCCCAGGAGTTCCATATGAAGTCTTTGAGGAGGGTTCCCTGAGTGTCAGTACTGGTCTCTTAGTAAAGGTCTCTTAGTTGCTTGGTACTGTCCTTTCTCAAACTACTATACATGCTTTGGTGGGTCCCTATCAGAGAAGGGAGAGGTATCTTATGACTTAGGGTCTGAGTTGAGCCCCAGGACCCACTAGGAAAGAGAGTCTTCACAGAGGATTGAAAATTACATGGTTGTGTGGGTTTTATTCACTTTGTTCAGGATTCCCTTATAGTCCATCCAGCAGATCATGCAGAGCACCCACATCACTCCTGACACCTGGATATTTGCTAAATCTGCCCAGGCCACATATGCTCTCAGAAGATTTGAGGGATAAATGGCTCTCCTCCCCTAGACTGGATTCTGCAGTTATGCCTTGCTTAAAAAAAGATATGTCATTTATGGAGTATATTGGCTTAAAAGTTTTCATGGTATTAAATTTGGAGTTTATTGAAGAAAGTTGCACACAGACTTGTTTCTCTGACTGTTGGGAGTTACAGAATGAGGTTTTCTATTCTTCTTTTCCCAGAAAGGTTTTTAAAATAAAAATCTTAGTCCTTTTAGCTGGGAATAGCCTGAATGTTGCTCAGGGCTCCCTCAGATATTCCATTAATGTCCTCTGCTCCTCCCTAGTGGCTCACTGGGCATTATGGATTTAGCTTATCCCAGCTCTGTATGATAGCTGTTCACTTCAAACAGGTTTGATTTTTTTCCCCCCTTTTAAAAGAAATGCTGCATTCAGCTGTGTTTCCTTAAGCCTTTTCTTCAAGGAAAAGTAGTCACTCCTTTGCACTTAGGACACAGGAGGGGAGAGAGAGACTCAGGAGGCTACTTCCTAAGTATAAGCTTAATTCTGGTATTTTGGAAAGAGGCAGCTTTCTTTTGTTCATGGAAGTACCTGGAGGTAGACCTAAGCCTTCCTTCTCAGCCATAAGCAAAGGTTTTGGGCTGTGTTGACCTCTTCTCTCTGGCTTTGCTTGGGAAAGAGAGGCTGGAATCCCACTTTCTTTGTTTCTCAGTGGGAAGTAATCTCCTCAGACTCTTGAATTAATTTCTATAGTTTCTCGAGGGTATCCTCTCTCTATTTTCTTGCTTCCCAGAGTAGTAGTCTTCCCCCAAATCAGGAGAAACCTTTCTGGACACCTGGTTCCATCCTCCCCCAAGCCTAGTCAGAATATAAATTGCAAGCCTGTATGGTCTGAGGAGCTCCTAGGATGCCTGCTCAGTGCAAGGAAATATGATTATTAAGTGAAAATAAGTTTCACGTGTATGCCCTTGAGGTGTGATCAGTCATGTTAGCAATCCTAGCATTTAGAAAGCTAATCTGGAGAAAACATGCTCAAAGTCTGATGGCATAACAGTAGCTGTATACCTGAATCATCACGATGGCACAAGTAACTCAGCCCTGCTGAGGGAGTCTGCCCTTTCTTAGGGTATGTCTACATGGCAAAAAAAAGGCTCCCTACCTCCCTATGGCAGTGAGTCTTAGAGCCTGGATCTACAGACCCATCCTATGGCACTAAAACTAGCCATGTAGACATTTGTGCTCAACCCAGGGAGAGATGGTGAGTTTCAATCTGCACAGCTATTTTTATTGCTGTAGCTGAAGCACTGAGTTCCTGAACCTTAGACCCAGGTTGAGATTCACTGTTGAGTATGTGGGTTGTGAATTTTTTTTTTTTTTTTTTGGGGGTGTGTGGCAGGTTTTTTTGTTTTGTTTTGTTTTGTTTTCTGCATAGACATACCCATATGTCTCCTCTCAGTAAGAATCTACTTGTTCTGGGTCAGCTTAACTGTACAGCAGACCAGCTAAGCAGATCTAAGGAGAATGGCCCCCACAGACTGAAGTCTTTTAGTGGATATCCAGAACCTTGGGAAAACTCATGATAGAGCTGTTTGCTACTAAATCCAATGTCATGTGCTTGCTTTTTTGTCAGCAGGCAACCAAACCCAGCAATGATAGTAATGAACACATTTGTTATTTCATGGAACTTTTCCTGGTTTATGTATTTTCCCCTCTTGGTCATCATGGGACACTATTTAAAAAAAAAAAATAATTAGGATTTTAAAAAAATCATGTTTTGGATCAGCTAGCTTGTGCAGGCCTCAGTATGCCTATCTACTGATGTTGTCCTGAAGGGTAAAATTGCTTTGGAGTTACGCAGTAAAGCAGAAGACACCTATGCACATCTGGCTGACTTTGTCTGTGATAAATCAACCCAATATTTTAACCAATGCAAAACCTCCAAAGGATACCTTACTTGAAAATGTTAGTAGCATTCTAATACAGTTGAATGCCTTTCTAGGGATCTGAGCATAAAGTTAACTGTAAATTAGGCACCAAGATGACACAGTGATGGTCTTATTAAAAATGCAAATATAGAAGCTATGTTTGAACTTAATCTTTTAATGGGTTCATTAATTGTTTTCAGGTTGTAAACAAAGTTGTTTTATGGCCTTCCCACCCAACTCCAAAAATGTACTAATTTCCCCTCACCCCTGTTGGAAGTATACATTACAATTAGACCCTTCTTTTTGTACTGTAAGTTGATTTAGGTCCTCTTTAAAAAACAGACAGACAGAAACAAAGTTTAGAAATAGAATCCAGTTGATAGGAAAGAGTTTTGACATTCAGAGCTACTTAACTGTTAAACTACTTTAAGTCTTAAATAGTATCTAAATATTGTCATCTTCTTAGTATGAATGCAGGATAGAAGCTGATTTATGATCCTGCAGTGGGCTCTGGGATTGTGAATTAAGTTCTCCCCCTTCTGGAGTATGGCCAGTAGAAAGCCTGCCAACCACTGACTGGTTTTAATTTTAAAATATGACTTAAGCTGAATATAACACAATGAATTTTCTAACTGCTGAACTGAATAAAGTGAGGGCAGCTTACTTGTGTATCTATCCAAAACACTTCTAGACTATCATCCTTCTTATTTTAACCATACATTGTTGTATTTTGCATATATGCTTTTTAGACTAGGGAACTGGTTGATGATGTGGCAGAACTCTAACAGATTGCTGGATTTATGCACAAATTCTTTGCAGTGTTGTGGTCTCTTTTTTAGAGATGAATATTTTGTAACACTTACTTAAAATCAATGTTCCATTAAAACACAATAAGCTAAATAAAGTAAAACTATATACTGAAGGTGACAGAAGAACGAGAAAAGGCAGCAATATCTAATGCCAAATTTAAGAAACAGGTTATGGAGAGAATTCCAAAACTGAATGCACAGAGAGATTTCAGTAGGAGGCCAGAGGGGATGTATGATTTGTAGATATGGTTGCACACTCCCATATGCAATATTCTCTTAGCCAGACGTAGTACTATCAAATGATTTGGGGATCTTCCTTAGCTGTTCTTGTGATATTGTCAAGTGTATCCATATTGCATATGCAAAATCAGAAATTTCTCACACACTAAAGGGTAGATGTATATACAGATGCATGATTTTAATTCATAAGTTTTGCAAGCACATTTGAGATCTACATAGCAAATTGAAATCATTTGAGGAGATCTACTGAACTTAGCGTCATTGACCCTTTATCTCAAGAAGTCTTGTGTCAGCAGGATTTTGGATAACTTTCCCACTCCAGGACACTATGGTATAACCCAAATTTTGAAATAATGTTCTTTTTCTATTGGTAGCCAGATTAAGTGTCTGGGGTTAAATGAAAGGTAAATAAGGTCTGGAGTTAATTTTGAATGTATAATTCTTTATTTTGTTTTCCCCTTTAAAAGACTCTTGTATTGAGTCTTGATATTATCAGCCAGCAGGTGCGTTAGAGAATTTACAGCAGAACCAAAACCAGTAAAATGCAAATATTCTCTTAACTGTTAAAAGATTTGGTCTGCAAAACAAAGCAATTCAAAGTTGAAATGCCATACTTAAGTCTCCCCCTATTGTACAGGTTTTGTAATACACACTATATAAAAATACTGTTTCCAGTACCTGCAGTAGGCACAGTAGAATTAATTTCAGCCTTAACTGTGAATCTCCTTAACTTTCTTTGAGGTTAAGGCCCTTAGTGTTTGAATATAGCTTTATATGGGTTAATTTCTGTGCATTTATTTTAACGATATCTTAAAAGAAAGTGGGAGGAATCTTTTTGTGGAAGCTTCAATGTTCTGTTACACTTGTATTTAGCATCTTTAATCAGAGGATTTTAAACGACTATACAAATGTTAATGACTGCCCCTGGGAGGAAGATGCTATTCCCTACGTTTTACTGATGGGGAAACTGAGGCACAGAATGGTCATCTTGCTGAGGATCATGGGTAGTTTTTTGGGAAAACTGCACATAGAGTTCTTGATGTCAATCCTGTAATTTAACCATGAGACTATCCTTCGGCCTTTGCAGTGGACAGTAACTGTTGTTTACTGCTTTGGTTAATGGAGACTTAATGCTGCAGTATGTACATTTTAAAATTGCATATCCAGCTACAGCACCATTGTATCTTATCTAGATACAGATTGTTTACCTAGATGCAGATTATTATGGATTCATATTGTGCCTTAATATTAACTGTCTTTCAAAGTTTTAAGTCCAATATTAGCATTTGACCAAGTTTTACAGCAGAACAGTACTAATTAATGAGATCCATTGACCAAACATTTAAAAAACAAGGGTACTGCACAACAGAATATACTATGTTCACCTTATTTTGACCATTTCAGTTTATTTTGTATTTGGAAGCTGTTACAATGTATTGTATATGCACATTTGTTTGAAGGAGCTATATGGTTTGTGATATAGATCTCTTTAAATGGCTTTTAAAGCCATTTGTGTTGCCCTTTATTTGCAGCTTGCAACTTAGGATGTAAGGGTCTATAGCTGATAACAAAGAACTTTTTTCAGCTCCAGTGGTAGTAGTCTTTGTTTTTACCTGTAGGGCTTGATTTCTGAACCCATTTCTGCAGGTGTGTGGTTTATTATTCTGAAATAGCAATATTTTACACCTACTTTGTACATGTGTAAAAGAGTACATAATGAACAATGCAGTGGTGAATTGAGCCCTCGCTTTCTTGTGTAGCAAATGAAAATGTGTATATTTAAAAAAAAATTTAAAAAAATAATAACCTGGCAACTTCCAAAAACGAAAAGGTTTCCAAAACCAGTGAAGATTGCTGAATGATAACATATGTGCTTGTTATATTTACAGAACCCAAACACCTAAAAGCACAGAAATTAATAGCTTAAATCTACACCGTTGTTTGATTATATAAAGTAATGCATACTTCATCACAAGAGCCAATATACATATTCTTACTAAACTGCAACATTAATATGATCCTGCAGTGTTCAGATGAAAACAAACAAGGTGAAAACAAATGAGTACACAAATCATGGTAATTTGGTCTTATAACCACATATATTTCTTTTCAGGGTGTCGATGATGCCTTCTACACATTAGTTCGAGAAATCCGAAAACATAAAGAGAAGATGAGCAAAGATGGTAAAAAGAAGAAAAAGAAGACAAAGACAAAGTGTATAATTATGTAAATACAATTTATCCTTTATTCTTAAGGCATACTTAAGAAAGTGATTTTTTGTACATTACACTAAATTATTAGCATTTGTTTTAGCATTACTTTTCTTTCTGCTTCATGAACCTGTTAGCTTTTATCTGAATGCTTGTTTTAAATGACAGTGGAAACTTTATTTCTCTTAAGTGCCAGTATTCCTTGAGTGTTGGTTCTTGAACTAGCAATGCCTGTGGAAGAAAAAAAAAATCCCAAACCCTGAGAATTCTCTTAGGATTTTTTGGTGCATGCACAATTGCTAACTTCCTATTTTTCTTACCAATTGTGAACTTTTGTTGTGTGTGCAAACAAAATAATGAAAATGTTCCACAGCTCTTATACCATTACTGTGGTTTTTTATCTGGTTGGATAAAAGGACTAGTTAGCATAATAAACTTTTATTTCCGATTTGTTTTCTTTTATTCTAGACTGACTGCAATATTGAGAGACCAGAAGCCTTTATAGTCTTCCTGTAGATTCTGCTTCTAGGCATCTAGTCTTGTAGCATTTCAGATCAACTTCAATGAATGTAAAGATATAATTTTCACAAAGTTTTTTCACTGCAATTTGTCATGGTCACTCCTTAAATACTATATTTTTTCTATAAAAAAGAAAAATTAAAAAAAGACAATGCACATCTGGCAATGGAAAAAGTAAAAGTTCAAATTAGATTGATTTGCTATTGTAATGCTTTGCTTAAGACTTTCATTAACTTTTTGTGTCAGAAGACCCAGGTAAAATCCTGGCTCCACTGAAGTAACTGGCAAACCACCAAGTAGCTTCAGGAGAGCCAGGATTTCACCCTCAGTGTCACTATTAAGAAATACTGGAAAGCCTTAACATATGAGTAATTCAGACACTTATAAACGTTAATTCAAACATTGATTCAGAGCTTATCCTAAGAATGAGGTCAGGACCTCTAAGCTTTATAGAAGTCAGAACCATTTTTTTAAAGAGTGGCATTAAATATTTCCAAATGCCCATTTTGTGTATAATAGGAGAGGCATTTTAAAGTCCAGTAACCTCTTGAGATCTAGTAATGGCACTTGAATTCAGCTGCTTCATGCAAATTAGTTGGAAATCCACTATGCCATAAATATAGGGATGATGGAGAATTTGCACAAACATTCAGTGGGTATAGTTGATATTATGGTTTCCAGAGCCAATGTTGTTTTGTGTTCTGCAGTGATTCTTGTGAAATACTAATTTTGTTTCACAGATTAAGTGGTTGTTTAGTGGCATAAAATTGTTACACCTCTAAACCAGGTTTTCAGTGTTGTTGTTCCCAGAGTGATTACATTTTCTTGTGATTTTTCTGATTGGAGTTAATCCATTATTTTGAAGAAGCTTTCATTTTCAGTATAGCAATAGTTTGGTTAATTTGCACCAAAGTGAGAGCTGTGTTGCCAACTCTTGTGATTTTTATCGTGCAATTAGTAAAATTTGATGTTTTTCTTAAAGACTAGCTCCTGGAGTTGAGTTGACTTTACATGAAAATCTCAGCTTGCTTTTTTGATATGTGTAGCCCTCATAGTTGCAGGGAAGACCTTGAAAATCTGACTCAACTGTATGCTAAATATCAAACAGAAAAAAAGCACATAATATACATGTATTGTTCTTTAACACCTTCTGATTTGTGCGGTCCTGATACATGAGTTTTGAATGCTTGTTAGACAATACTACTATTCCCAAGTTATCCTGAACCTTTTAAACAGAGTTTGTACACTGAGTCTTTCACAGAGTAGAATTTTCATGTAGCAGTGTAACTTAAGACACATGTACAACATCAAAGGTACAGCAAGAGGACCTCTTATTTCTACACAGGGAGCGGTAGTGGCCATATTTGAAGGAGAGCTGCAAAGGTGGCTAAGGGTGTAATAAATATACAACCTGTATTGCTGAATGACCCTTAAATTTTAAAAATTATTTCCCAAGCTGCAGAGTATAACCTATGACAAATACTGAAAGATGGTGGTCGGAGATGTAATGTTAGGGCCAGTAAGAAGTGGGAACAAATCCCTGTCAATATTGTAAACATCAGGTGTTTTATTTTCAACTTCTAAGTAAAACATCTTGAGGTTGAGATTTTGTTGGTTAATTGCACATTTTTAGACACTACTGTACTATCAATGTATTGGAAGAACATAGAAGGGGATAGTGTAACTTGAACAAACAGAAGAAATAAAATCTTAAGACTCATGATTTTGTAACAGTCACACTGCATGCAAATTTAAGGCTCCTCTAACAGTTCTTGTATTGATTTAACTAAATTGGTAGAAAAACTGATTTAACTAAAATTGGTACAACTCTCAAATGCAGATGCGGTTATCAAGTATTTATACCAAGATAATTTGTTTTAATAAATGTAATCTATAAATTACCAGTTCATTTGAATTGATATTAAAATTGTTTAGATCCGCCTTTATAAGCTAACTTTCACAAAATATGCTCATCCTTTGCCACTGTTGTGCAGTTTTGTCTTAATACTGGTAGACACTTGGTGAGGCATGTTGGATTGCAGCTTACACAAGTTGATCTAGTAATTATTCTGTCTTTCCCTATTTGAAATGCTCTCCAAGAATATATCGAGATGCTATCTTTTTCTGATAGTAACTTACTAAATGAACATGTGAAGTCACTTACTACATTAATAAATTAGATTTCCAATGCCTGATAGTCGCTTTATGTAACTTTGGTAAACACCAAAAAAAAAAAAAAAAAAGTAATCAGTTAATTTAAAACTGTAATTTTATTGTTTTGATTCTTTTAACCAATACAGTTGTCCTAAAATCTTGGTTGGCTGAGATTATGTAAGAAGTTTCACAGTATAAAATGCTATTACTGTAATAGATTTCTCTAATGGATAAATTGCTACATAAACTTCCATTCTTTTATCTCTACTATCAAGCAATACAACTATTTCCTTCTAAGGCCATCAAGCTGTAAGTAACTCTTTTTATGAAGGCTACATAAAGCTACATAGGCAGTAATCTTTCCTAACATTTCCTAATAATTCCACTGTCTTGTGTTTTCATGTTGAAAATACTTCTGCTTTTTCCTCTTGAGTGCCAACTTCTTACTAGAACAATTTCTTAATGTAATATGTTTACCTGGAATGTATTTTAACTATTTTTGTATAGTGTAAACTGAAACATGCACATTTTGTACATTGTGCTTTTTTTGATGTGGAACATATGCAGTGTGATTCAGTTTTCCCATCATTTGGTTGTGTGACCTAAGAATGTTGGTCATACCAGATATTAAATTAAATGAATGACCACTGTTTTAAACTTTTTAATGTTTTATAGGAGTATGTGCTGTGAGGTGATCTGAAATTTGTCATTTTTTGTCAAATTGTACTGCTCCTATTTATTGTAATGTAATAAAAATAGTTATTGTGAGCTTTTGTTGCTATTTAGTTTGTTGCTCCTTCCAAAATATTTAATGCTAATCTTTACAGTTAAGTACCCGGTGAACTTCATGTATTTGGCAGCCCCTCTCAATTTCTCTTGCTGTTTTGATTGCCAGCCATGCCACAGTCATCTTTGCCTATCAATGTTTGTGCAACCCCCTCTCCCCTGTTTTTACTGTCACATACCCCTCTTTTTAGAGGAGGACTCTTTCCTTACGTGAAAGCTATCATGAATAAATTTGGGCAAAACATTCTAAGACACTGGTCCAGATCTTTATGTTATATAGCATTGCCAGTTTTAAGATTGCATGACACTCACGTATTACTATGAGACCCTATTTCCAGTTGCTTGTAATTTTGCCAAACTTAAATCATTTGGGCTTACATTTTCTATGCTACGTATCTGTCTCAGGTGGTGGCGGCGGCTGCTGCTGCTTATTAATGGTAACTTTTCTAAACTTCAGCCAAAATGGTTCAGCTGTTCCTGAGAAAGAAGCTAAAGAAAAGTACATTTGCCCATGTTTAAACATTTCTGGCAACCTTTTCTCTGAACAGTGTTAGTACCCTCATGCTTTGGAGCAGAGACTAGAAATTTGGCCAGGGGAGTCCTGCCAGAGGGACTCCTTTTGCTATCCCCATGAAAATCTGCCCAAATGTGGCCACATTCTAAGTCCCTGAAAAATCACAGCTCACACATGCACAGACTTGCCAGAGCTTTGTGGCTACATTCCCTGAAGATTCAGTCCACACTTGGTGTGCTCCAACTTGTGGCTGAGCAGGACTTTCCCTTCAGTTACATTCTGGGCTTTTGCTAGATGGGCACCAGAACTGAGAGCATGGAGCCTCTCTTCTGTGCTCTCTATGTTGCCTGATCGTTGAGAAGGAAGCTGCCTGATTCAAATGCAGAAGAGACAAGTACCAGACCTGAGAGAGGGAGAGTAGCTTTGGACAGGGAGACTAGGAGTGGGGAGGGAAACGAGGGATGGGAGGACTGGAAGCCAGTGGATGGAGGATAGATTTAGTTCAGATGAAGAGCAAAGGGGGAGACTCGAACTGAACAACTGGGTGATGGTGGTGGGGCATGTGACATCTGATGAAGATCCCAGGGTGTGAGAGGAAAACTGGGACTGGATGAGCAAAGAAAGTGGGGAAAAGCAGCCCAGGGAGAGAGGGGCAGGACACTGAGATTGGACAAAGCACTTGGGAACCAGTTGGGACTGGCTAGACAAGAAAACTGGGCCTGAGATAAGAAGTTGGAGGAGAGAAGACTGGGACTAGGTAGGGAAGGAGCATGGGACTGGGATGAAGAGTCAGAGGTGGGAAAGAGACCAGGTTGGAGGGGAATGAACAGAAGGAGTCAAGCTTGGGGAGAATGTGCAGAAGTCTCTGCCCATTCCCCTTCCCAGCAGGGAATGGAATTGAAGACTCCTGAGTCTCACCATTCCTCTACTGTCAGCAGATATCTATGAAAGCCACTCAAAGTGTCTCACCCCCCTGGTCCACAGAGAGGATGACAACCTACTACTGCTATCAGTTACTTTAAGTGGCAGAGGTGTGTGCTGTGGTTCTAAACAATCTGACCCTGCTGATCACCCATGTGGGTGTTTTTTTAAAACCTAGTAAATTGCACACAAACCCCTTTATATTAAAATAACATTATTAATGTTGCAAAGTCAAATACGCAGAACTTAGGAAGTAAGGGTGGTAGAGCTGAGGTTGCACATGTATTAGGATAGTCCTTAATTACATGATGCCATATGATTTTTTTCCACAGGATCCCCCTGCCTCCTCCGGTACCCAGTATGTACCTGCTCTGGGGATGAATTAGGGTTATATAGATAGTAAAATACTGTAGGGCCCCTGATTCTTTTGTTGCAGAGGTTAGACGTATAGTGAATAAGACAGGATTACAGGAAAAGAAAGGATGGTCTCATAGTTGAGACAGGTGAATGCTGGCCTTACTACTTGGATTCTATTTCTGTTCCACAGTTACCATATAATGCTAGCCAAGTGATTTAAAACACATTTTTCACAGGTGGTCACTAGTATTGTGTTCCTCATTTGCTGGGTGCTGACTTGGGATGCTGGGATCTGATCTACAGAAGTGCTAACTCCTCCACCTGTAAGTGTAAGTCAATGGAAGCTGTGCTTTGTATCTATATCGTGCTACTTAAGGCTAAGTAATCCAATTATTTGTTTTAAATCACATCCTAGGAGTCTCAAACTGAGCACCTAAAATTAGTAGCTACTATCAATGAGATGCAGGCCCTTTCTTCATGTAAGAAAATGAGTTCTTACTTTAAAGGAGTTATTTAAAAAAAAAATCACATTCAATGATTTCTTCACTTTCATTTTTTCATTGTGTATTTTAATTTTGCTGTTTTGCTTTCGACACCTCTGCAAAGACCTTTCTAAATGATGGAGTGAGTACTAGCAATGTTGAGGAACCTGAAGTAGAGGACAGGTAGATATTCTTGCCCCATTAGTGTCTCTGCTTACTCAGGTGACTCTTTTTAGAGGTATGTTTCATGACTGCTTTCAAACATATCCTTTCCATGCTAGCTCAACTGTTTTCTTAACCCCCTTCTACCAAATGTAACCTATATACAGTTACCTACCATGTGTAACCTGCTAGAGTCTGGAACAATAATTCTGAGGTGCAAATTGCCCCATTCGCCTTGGTGAGGTATTAACTCAGGATATGTCTACACTGACGGCTGTGTGGAGATTGATGCAGCAGGATCAATTGAGCAGCCTGTAAAGACCCACTCACTCGATCCCAGAAGTGCTCTCCGATCTATGCGATTAATTCACCTCCCTGAAAGGAGTAAGGCTGGGTTGACTGAAGGGTGTCTCCTTTCAATGCAGTGAAGATGCTGCGGTACGGCTATGTAAGTAAGTCGATGGGAGATAAGCAAGCTACAGTATGTAGCTCACATATCTCTACCGGTGGCAGTGCAGACCAGCCCTCAGATGTCCAGTGACAATGAGTTAAACATTAACTTTAGCAATGTCATTCCTCATGTAAGAAAGAAGAGAGGAAGATCACAGATCTTTGCAGCTTATTATGAGCCATGTCTTGTTTCAATGCCACAAGGGGTGGCCCGGAAGACATATCACCCCTTTTTCCCCTTAACTGAGACTCTTCAACCTTAACAGCACTTATTCAAGTCCCAGTGAGGCTGCATCTTCATGGGCAGAAGGAAGGGGCTGTTAACACCTGTTAGCTAACATGGTAAAACCTTAATGAAGACAAGGCAGCTCCTAGTTTTCAGTTAGAAAGTTCTGGTAACCCTGTGCTACCCCATGGTGTTTTCCTCCACCTGCTAACTTGTGTTAAAACTACACTGTCTTGTCTTCACGTAGGATTTAACCCGCGGTAACCACAAGGTAAACAAATATAGTTAACACACTTTTCCTAGTGAAGATGCATCCTAAGGAGAAGCCATGCATGGATAGTTTAGTTGAGGGTATGCATTGTTGTATCTTTGTGCAGATGTTCAATCTATTGTGAGCGGCATCTTCTTTTGATTAGTCATAGGCAGAGTTTGGAAGCATATCACCACCTTTTCCCTCCCCCAATTTGATTCCTGATGCTGTGAGCAACTATAATCCTCTTGTGCTCAACTTAGCCTTTATATTGGCTGCATGTAAAGTGGAAACTGACTGTTAGTACAGATGGTTTATTTAAATTTATTTAAATGTAATCACGTGGGCTAGTTTAGAGGCTCCTCATTTACCTCCCTCCTAATGTTTTCTTTATCCTTCCTCTGTGTTTATAAAAATATCTGTCATCTTTCACTCCAAGAAAGCAATCATCATAGAAAAGGTCCTGCTCCAAGATCCCATAAGTAATATTTCTCAATCTTTAAGTGTGTGACACAAGCAAATCCAAAACGTTAGATTGCTGACTGAGAACAATCACTTAATTTCCTGAATTTAACTCTGGAAATTGACAGATTTATAGCTCCTAAGAAAAGTATGTCAAGGTTTATTGATAAGGAGGTAATCTAAAAATAAAATAAATCTTACCTACCTTTGTGTCAAAGATTACTTAAGAGTGAGTGCTTCCGCATATACTAAATAGAAGGCAGTGCAACTATACTACAGTCAGTGTGAAACGAGTACAATTTCAAACAGTTAGGATGGTAGAAATGAAAGACCAGACTTCAATTACCCTACACAAAATAGTATATTACACAGTTAGTTTCAGTAACCCCTTAGCCAATTATGTAAATATTGTGACTAAACCTACACTGCCATGGTAGTAGTCCACTTAATGATAATTTTAAAAGCTAGTTTAATTTTAACACTTCTTCCTGTGACCTTAAATGGAACTGAAGAACATACTGCTATTATGTGCAAAGTCAGTTATGGCACAGGTTTGTATTAGTGACACTGGCACAGTTTCAGGAATAGTGGCCATGATTTAAATGCTATACCAGTAGCATAGAGCATGATTTCTCAGCACTGGAACAGGAAATCTTTACAAAAAAAATAGAATGCTCTTTTCACAGCAGACTAGAACTAAGGAGGATCACATTCTGGGTAATGAACACTTAGCCAATGTTTCTTTAAATAATCAATCATATTCCATACACAGTGGTTTTTACAACTGAGAAAGGCTAGTGTCTCAGCCAACTTACCAAAAGTCAATTATCCACTAAAATTAATTTTTTAAAACTAAATGGACTTTTGAAATGGTGGTTTATTTGGGGTGAGTTGCAAACAATATATAAGATTTTAAAACTAAGATTACATGAATCTCTCAAAGGACAGAAGAAAGTGATATTTAGAAATTTGGGTCAAGGTTAAACACTTAACTTTTTTTTCATACATATATGATCTGCCTTCAGTTTGAAATCTGTTCAGTGAAGAAAATAAAGTAAGGAACAACTATCTTAACTTTGTCAGAGCATTTTTGTATCTCAAGCTTCAGTTTAGGATGGATCAGAATGGTGGACAGCCTTTAAGTTATCAGTATAAGATCATATCTGTGCATGCCACAGAACCTTTTATTTAAATAATTAAAATAGACACTTGAAATGCAGTAATGTAGTCATTGACACAGTGACCATATACACCCTTTGATAGTTTTGAAGTATTTAAGTCTCACTGCCTTTGACGTAACTATCTTTTTTATTCATTCATCCCAGCTACTAATAGTACTACAGATCAATTATTCTTCTTGTCATCATCATAGTAGCGCTGTTTCATAGCCCTGTACTTTCTGAGATAATACAAGGCCTCTAGTTCTTTTATAACAAATTCTCCACGAGCAATTAGTTGCTTAATTTTTTCTGGATCTTTCACATCCTTATTTTTTAGGAAAGCTGCCTTCAAACGGTTTCTAAAGTAGTCTTTTCCTTTGGGATATTCCCTTCCAAGATACAGCAGCTTTAAAAAAAACAAAAACAAAATTTAGAACTTACTTAGTAATATGTGGCAAAAATATTTTTATCTAGTTAAGCAAAAGTGCTAGTGGCATTCAAGACACTTACATTTTTGTAAAGATTCAGCACTTGACTTCTTAAAGGATTGGCCATTTTTCATATTTCATTGAACATAGCCACTTAATTCTTGTGTGATTATTTACCTGAAGAATAATCAGTTTGATATTAGCCACATACTGAACTAACAAATGACTGCACTTTAACCATTTATGGTATGATATTATTACTAACAATAGTGCCCAAAGTACCTGTTGTTGAATTAGTTTTC
This sequence comes from Emydura macquarii macquarii, assembly GCF_026122565.2. NCBI lineage: Eukaryota > Metazoa > Chordata > Testudines > Chelidae > Emydura > Emydura macquarii. The sequence continues at coordinate 6,953,929 of NW_027132342.1, read as the reverse complement.
CTTAACTTCTGCTTTCCTGAATTAGCAGAAGTGCATTAACAATTTAATGAAGACATCTTATTTTAAGCAAAGTTGCAATCAGTCCTGAAAATAAATAATTCAATGTATATTCCTCAGTTCCAGAATGTGAGCTTGATAGCTTCCAATACTAACATTTTTTATAATTACCTGTGTCAATATCTAGTTTATATTGCAAGTAGGCAGTGTATCCATCTCAATTAAATTATTAATCTTTCAAGTACTGTGGCCCTGTCAATTCTGAAGTCCTCTCTATGAAGCAAAACTGGCCTGCTGTGCATCTGGAAGTAAGGTATTTTTACTATAAAAACCAAACAATTGTGATTCAAAAGTGGAAACAACTGAGCTAGAAGAATTCTTCTGTAGTGACTTCTAAGTTCTTTTATACTCTGCTTTTCCTTAATTTTTAGTCACAGCTGATCTAGTATTTGTGATAAGAAAGTAGTTGGGTGTGAGGTCAACAAGCTGTATGTTTGGAGTTTAACTCTGTTGTAGCAAGACTGCACTTGAATCCTGAAAAGATTTGTATGAAGAGTAGAGATCCAAGGAAAGGACAGATTTCAAACAATCATTTAGCAGCACTCTCATTACTAAGAACTTTTTCAGCAACTACTGAGCTGTATGGGGCAGATCCCAAACAGTCACCTTATGATATTCAAGAAATAAAAGATTGCAGGATTCATTTCCCTTTGCTTGATTTTATCTTCACACACATTCCCTCATCAAGTATTATGACTCCATGTTTTAGTTATAAGCCTATTTTATTTCATTGGTGTGAGGTGGAGGATGGAGAATTTACCTTGTCAAGCTCATAGTCTGTACATTTACTTTCAATCCAAAAGTTTTGGAAAGTTCATTAAAATGCTTGGGGCTCCTACATTTACTACTACTACTAAAGAAGAGAATGATTTTAACAGATAAATTTCAGAAGTTTCAAGTAATGCTTCTTTTAAAAAGTTAGTCCTCTGAGGATAAGTGCCTTTCACGTGTTTAAGAATTAAGATTGTTTGGAAAAAAAAAATCATACTGTGCACAGCACATTTTCTCATTTTGTTTTTTTCCACTATGCTCTGAAATGTGGATGTCGAGTTAAATGCTGAAACTGAAGCCTCACATTTGGCTTGAAAGACTCAGACTTTCCCACCACGTAGGGGGTGAGAGAACCAACATCCCTTCCCACCAAGTAGGGCTTGTGACAACTGCAATGTGGGATTCAGATCCTGTAACTATGTTGCTAATAGTACTAAAAAAAACCCAAAACAAATCAGATCATTCAGAATATTTCTAATGTAATAAAGAAGCAGAAAAAAAATCTGAACTGAATCAGTGTACATCTTTAAAGCTCTAAGTTGCCCAAACTACTTTTTAAATATATTTAAGTTTCAAATCCTACCACTATAAAATTATTTATTAAATGTTGCTTCTAACCTTCTGACTGTAACCTGACTGACAAGGCCATCTCAACTAAAGAGTAGCATCAATATTATCTTCTGCAGGTGTTAGTGTTAAACCATGTAGCAGCAGAATGACATTGCTATAAAGGAAGTGTTTTCACTGTTTAGCATCTGAGACATCTAGGCTTTATTAAGTACACCATATACATGCAACTGCTGGATAGCACTCAGTTAGCTAAGTGAAGAGCCTTTAGTACACTTAGTAACTGGGAACTATGTGAATGTTGACAGTGTAGTGACAATGAGGGGGCCTCATTGATGTTAAGGGCTGTACTGATTAGATGGGCCAACTAATGTGGTAGGTTTACCTTAAACATCTTTAAAAAGGGAATGGGTGGCAAGAGGTACTGTTGTAACATCACGGCTTTAATGCAGAAAGTCAAGATGGGAGGCCTTCCCCTAAATAAACTATTTCACATGACACAGAAAAATCATAATAGCACTATTTGGTCTGTGATCACGGTCTCTACAGAAGGGCTAACTGACAAGGAAAATAAATTACCCTCTTCCCAACTGAGCTAGTGCCTCCATGATGAAGTTGAAGCCCATTGGTGGGATGTCTGCACTGCTGCTACCTCCTCTACTTGTTCTGTGGAGAAAGGACTTAAATCTCCTCAGCTGCCAGTAGCTTTCACAAGCAATCTAATCACCATAAAAAAAAAAGACAAATAACACTGGAGAGTGGGGAGGCGATAAGATGTAGACAATTTTTATAATTAAAGTATGGTGTAACAAGAGGGGCGTGAATTATAAACCCACATATTTGAAGGAACCCTGCCAATTCCACCACTACAAGGGATAACCGATACTCCAATGAGCCCATTCTGGGAGTGTCAGTTGAACCCTTTCTTTTTACTGAGGAGGTAAATAAGCGGAGTTTATGCAATTTACTCTGAGGGTCTCTTTTGGATGAAAGTGACTTACTCTGAGGGCCTCTTTTGGATGAAAAGGGAGTCTTAAGTCCATTGCCCCGCCAGCTCATAAGAATGGCATGGATAAGCAGAACTGACAAACACACACATGAAAAACAAAACAAAACAAAAAACCCACAAGGGCTAGAAACTCCCCAACCCTCCCCCCCAAACAAAACTGAGATTCCCTCATAACTGCATCCTCCAAGAGCTGGAGCTTTAAGAAACTTCTAAAAGTGTTTGAGACTCAAGATAAAATCACAAGAGTTGGCAACACCATGGAGACCTGTGATGAGAACCTGGAGGCAGGCTGTAAACTCTTGGATTGGATTGTCAGCATGGAGCTGGAGGCAGCACAGGGCTGTGTGTGGGTTTGCGCAGAACCCAGCGCAGGGGGAAGCTGGCTTCCAACTGGAATTGGATTGCTACCCCCAATATCAGCAGCAACACTCGTTTAAGGGTATGTCCACACTCTCCACTAAACCCAGGATCTCACTCAGATTTGAGTCTATGCCCTGCTTCTGTCCATACACAAATCAGTCGGGCCTGAGTCAGCAAGTACTTGGGACTTGGACCTAAGCTCCAATAAATTCAGGGCAGCGGGTCAGAGCCCGACTCCCTACTGAGCTGCTGGTCCAAGCCCTGTCATTTTGCAGTATGGACGCAGCTCAAGCTGCAGCCCCAAGCCCTAAGATCTGCATGGCACAGCATGGATGTGTTAGCTCGCTGGGCGGCCCAGGTCGAGCAATTGTAAGAACTCGGCTTCGTTCACAGCGCAGCGCAGGCATTCCCCGCGGGGTGCTCACCACCAGACCCACCCACTCCCCTGCCTGGCCCGAGGGGGGAGGGGTTCCTCAGAGTACGGCACGACACCCTGGCATGCCCCCTCCCAAGCGTCCTGCGGGGTGGAGGGGTTGAGGGTGTCCTGCGGGCCGGGAGGACTCGGCCACGGAGTCGGAGTCGGAGCAGCGCCCAACCCCCACCGCACGGGCTTCCCCCAAGTCTCAGCCTCACGGGGGGTAATAGTGGGGGGCAGGGTCTGTCTCTGTACACCTCACTCACGACTCACCCTGCCGCAAAAACAGCCACTCCCGCTTTCCGGCAACAACTCCTCCCGTCCAGCCCCGACCTGCGCCTGCTCCTGCCGTAAAGCGCCACCACCGACACGGCCGTAGCTGAGCCACCCCTCCCGGAGGGTGAGAAAGTCACGAGCGAGGCAACTCTGGCCCCTCCCCCCCGCGAGGCGGAACTTGCGGAAAGTCTCCTGCGGCTGCGCGAGCGTCGGCGGAAGATGGGGGCGGAGTGCGGAAGAGCGCCATGGGGGCGGGGCTCGTCGTTTAGGCAACGGAGCGAGGGCTGTAAACAAACAGTGTCTCCACGTCCGGCGCGGGGACCGCGGCGAGATGGTGAGGGCGCGTGGGGGCGGCGAACCGCCTGGCCAGGGGTGGGTCACTGCCCTCCCCCGGCTCCGCTCCGCTCCGCGTTCCCATCCGCTCCCAGCCCCGGGGAGGCTGCCGGGGGAGCCGGCGGGCGCGGGGGAGCCGGCGGGCGCGGGGGGGCTGGGCTCGGCTCGGCTCGGCGTGCGGAGCGGCCATCGGGTCCCCCTGCAGACGAGCTTCAGCGCCCCACGCCCGCCGGCTTCCCGCCTCTCACCGGCCTGCCCCGTGCCCAGCCCGGCGGGGGAGCGGGGACCCCGGCGCCTGCCCCTGCCGCTGCCCGCTGCTGCACACGGGATGGAGCGGGGCGAGCGGGCTGGCTGTAATCTCTTCCCGTTACGCGGACGGGCAGGGTTGCGGGGACCGGCGTAGGGTTAAACAAAGTCAGACCGCGGGGAGGTGAGCGCCTGTGGTGTAATCCCGGGGCAGGCAGGGCGTGTAAAGGTCTCCCACACTGTGGCTCAGCCTTGCTCCGTGGATCAGCTGGAGGCGGGGGGACAGGGCATTTCAGTCTTCTCCATTCCCGGCCACTTCTGCTGGGGCTACCAAGAAAAGTGCCCATCTGGTACTGATTGTGGTGGCAGTTTTTGCAATGTGGGCTGTTATCCTCTGGGAACTGGACTGAGACCACCAAAGCATTTTGCACAGGCCACTAAACTGGAAATCCTTATTCAATCACTACCAATGTGGGCTTGGCCTCGTAAGGGAATCTGGAGGAGACCGGCACTTTGGGTCAGACCCTCAAAAGTATTTAGGCTCCACCACAGCAATGGAATTTAGGAGCCAAAGTGTCATTGAGGCTCTGAGCCTTTATCCCTTAAACAATTTCTTGATGAATCCAGTTTTCTATCTTGTAGGAAATCCCTGGGATATTTTAACATGAAACTCAGCTTGCATTCACCTAAACTTCACCAAAACCATTCCACCACAATAGACTGTTTCTTCTATCTCCTCACACACACACACCCCCTCGGCCCCCCGGAACCTTTAATTTCTCCCAAGCTATCCATTTCTGTCCATCTTTACCTCCTCATTCTCTTCGCTTCTCCATGCCACTGGCTGCCTCTCTATTCCATTTCAATATTCTAAGTGTAAATTTTCAGCATAATGCATGAAAAGGTAGCCGATCAGTGCTCATAGACATTAATATTAACTAGCTGTCTCCTACACATTGCACTGAACATGTTACCATTTGGTACATAAAAAACTAACGAGAGTCCTGTAGCACCTTAAAGACTAACAAATTTCTGCGGGCATAAACTTTCGTGGGCTGCAACCCACTTTGTCAGATGGTACATGACGCAGTGTCATGTAGGGCTGTTGGGATACTTTAGTTTCTATTCTCTGCTCTGACTAATTCCTTGTGTTACTTTGGGGAAAGTCCCTTAATGTCTTTGTGCTTCAGTTTCTCCATGTATTAAAAAAGGATCAGTGATACCCACTTCTGTATAGTGATTGATAATAATTGTAAGATTACAGTATATGTACTACAGACTGGTGAATCCAGGAAACAAGGAGTTCAGACATTTTTATCTGAAATGTACACTGGGCTGAGTTAAGGCTCTGATGTTGTGCATTGACTTTTAATGGAGAAATTAGAATGGATGTGCTGCCACAATCTTAACTACAGTATATTGCTATGAAATGTGGTGCTGGTCTGCTAATACCAATAAAAGCAGTGAAATTGTGTAGAACACTGGTGGTTCTTTCTTTCCCCAGTATTAAAGCTCATTGGTTATTCTTCCCCCTCCCCCACCCATATTAAAGTGTATTGATATAATCAGTTATCAATGGCTAAGCTTTGAAATGAAATATACTTACCTATCTGATTTTAATATACTTAGTAGTTGCATGTTCTTAATTATTCCTTATAGTCTATTTAGATACTGTAATTTCTGACTTTCTCTCTCTCTCTTATCTGAATTTTTAGGGTCCAAAAAAGAAAAAAAAGGTAGGTAGAGAGATGTATAGATATAACAGGTAGATGTAGATATAACAGCAAACATATGGTCTAACTCAGACACAATTTATTGGACTTAATGGTGTTCATTTACATAGTTGAGATGAACATTTTCCTCTCTTCAGAAATTACAGGGTGAAATTCTATGGCTTGTGTTATAGAATCATAGAAATGTAGACCCCGAAAGGCCATCAGGTCTAGGTCCCTGCACTGAGGAAGGGCCAATTAAACCTACACAAGTGTTTGTCCAACTTGTTCATAAAAGCCTCCAATAATGGGGATTCCATAGCCTCCTTGGAAGCCTATTCGAGAGCATAACTACCCTTATAGATAGACAGGTTTTCCTGATATCTAACCTAAATCTCCCTTGCTGCAAATTAAAGCCATCATTTCTTGTCCTACCTACAGTGGGACCATCCTCTTTATAACATCTCTCAACACATTTGAAGTCTATCATCAGATCCCCCCTCAGTCTTCTTTTCTCAAGACCATACATGCCTAGTTTTTTTTTTTTAAACCTTCCTCATAGGTCAGGATTTTTAAACCTTTTATAATTTTTTTAGCTTGCCTTTGGACTCTCTCCAATTTTTCTACATCTTTTACAGTTTGGTGCCCAAAACTGGACACAGTGCTCCAGCTAAGGCCTCACCAGAGCTGAGCAGAGAGGGACAATTACCTCCCTTGTCTTACATACAACATTTCTGTTAATACACCCCAAAACATTAGCCTTTTTTGCAACCGCACCATATTGCTGACTCTTATTTAATTTGTGATCCACTATAACCCCCAGATCCTTTTCAGCAATACTAGCCATTTGTAGTTGTGCATTTGATTTTTCCTTCCTCATTGAAGGACTTTGCACTTGTCTTTATTTAATTTCACCTTGTTGATTTTAATTCTCTAATTTATCAAGGTTGTTTTGAATTCTAATCCTGTCTTCCAAAGTGCTTGCAACGCCTCCCAGCTTGGTGTCATCTGCAGATTTTATAAGCATACTCTCCACTCCATTATCCAAATCATTAATGAAAATATTGACTAGTACTGGACACAGAACTGAGCTCTTATGCAGAAGGTCAGACTCTCTAGATGACTCACCGTCACTTCTGGAGTTAATCTACAAAATATTATTAAGGTTTTGGAGGTTTTAGTGTGCGGAAAGTCGGCGTTGGTGGTTTAAAAGTTACTGCTGGGTTAAATGTGGTGCAAAAGTTAGATTTGGTAAAAACAAGCTTTTTCAAAACCTATGACAAGAACATTTTCCATTTAAAAAAAATTCCAGTATAGTTTTTAAAATTTACAAAAATCTAGTTCTTTTTTTAATCCTGTTATAGTTTTGGCCTTTATAACATCCTCTGGCAAAGAGTTCCACAGGTTGACTTTGTATTGTGTGAAAAAATACTTCCTTTTGTTCATTTTAAACCTGCTGCCTATTAATTTCATTTGGTTGACTCCTAGTTCTTGTTTTATGAGAAGAAGTAAGTAACAGTTCCTTATTTACTTTCTCCACACCAGTCATGATATTATAGACCTCTATCATATCCTCCCTTAGTTGTCTCTTTTCCAAGCTGCAAAGTCCCAATCTTATTAATCACTTCTCATATGGCATTTTTGTTGCCCTTTTCTGTACCTTTTCCAGTTCCAATATATCTTTTTTGAGATGGGGTGACCTGATCTGCATGCAGTATTCAAGATGTGGGCATACCATGGGTTTGTAAGAGGCAACATGATACAGAATAGTATAGAACACAGAACAGAATAGCTTCCCTGATATTTCTCTGTTACCTGACAATATGTTAATCACCTTGAAAATAACACTATTCAAAACACATTAATACTGAATGAAAAGGGTTTCCTGGATAATCTGAAAGCTCTTTATAAAAATGGATTGACTATGATAATATTTATAAAAAATATCAGTGCTACCAAGATGGGGCTAAATTATGTAATAAGAAGGCTTCCATTATATGACACTATTAATTTACAAGTGTTTGGCCTTCTGCTCCTATTTCCTCATCTTCCTCTTAGTCATCTGCACCTGATTCTTTATTGTCTTGCACTTCATGGAGTCATTTACATTTTTGCAAAATGGCTACAAAATTTTACTATTTTGAACTGATAGCACATTCCACTCAGTCTATATCAGAGTCAATGGCAAGATGGTGGAGAATCAGGTTCCCTATATTTACCTTTACATTCTAGCTCACACTCGCACTCAACTCTGAATGTCACCATATCTCCTCTGTTGCAAACAAACATGATTTCATCTCGTCTGCCTTTAGCTAAGTGTCTCAAAGACAAAGGTACATCTTTTGGTCAGTCAGTAGGTAAGTACATCATCAAATACAGCTCAGACACCTTCTTTGACTTGGATATTTCTTTTTCTCTGTTTTCCATAATTTTGGATTCAAGTTTAACTCTGAATTCTTCTTCTATAACTGCAAATCCATCACTGTCTGCACAATACTGCCTTATTCTACCTCTGCTGAAATCCTTGTCCATAATAAAATCATCTTTTCCTTTGACTACTGTAATTCTCTTCTCTTTGGTTTCTCCAAATCCCAGTACTCCAGATTACATCATATGCAGAATACCACTGCTTGTCTTCTAACACATACAAAGAAGAATGGCTGTGTCACCTCCATTCACAAACAGCTCTGCTGGCTCTGTGCTGATTGTGTAATTCAGTACAAAATTATCTTCCTGGGTTTTTTTTGTTTTTTTTTACCTCATGGCTCATTCTCCTTCTCTTCATCTCCCCTCTTGGTCTAATGCTAGCCCTTTCTATTCTATCCTGTTCAAGCTATTGCTACTGCAAGAGCCTTCTCCTTTTCAACTTTTGCCATTTGAAACAGCCTTTCTTTATATTGCTAACTCATCAACTCTGTCTACTTTCATATCTCACATGTCTTCAAGTATGTTTGTTCAGCACTTGGACAGAATGGCCTTGATCCTGATTGGGGACTCTGTTTGTTTATACAATATAAATAATAAATTATAATCTTTTGTGAAAATCTCTCTTCTCTCATGTAATCACTGTTTCTACTACTATTTATCCATTTACTTTGTAATTATTATTTTGACTCTAAAGCATTTTTGGATACATGTATGAAAAACGTTATACAGAACCAAGTTATATTGGGCTGTCATATGATTGCAGTCCATGAGAGCCTTGTTTGAATAAACACTGAGTAAAAACTGAATAAGGATAAAATTTGATCTAGCAGCTATACACATAAGGCGGATCAAGAGAACAGGCATAATGCATTCATAAAAGTTTAACATTTTTCCTTTTAAATCTATTTATTTTAGATGGTATTGTGTGGTGATTTTGCTGATTCTGCACAATATTGGTTAAACAGTCCTGTTCGTGGACTCTGTCAGTACAAACAAGGAAAACAGGACTCTGGGGAACCTATCTTTTGGAAGGCAGGAGAATATCAGTGGATTCTCAATTAAGTTTTCAGGCTGCTCTCAGCCCCTTAACACATATGTATGTTGCAGATATCTATCATCTGTGCTGAGCTACCAGTAGCATCTGATCCTTATTACGTAGTTAACTTCCCAATTAATTATTACACTATATAGATTTTTTTCTAATATAGTGGGCCAAATTTTTCCATGTTATGTTGGTTCAAGTTGATTGAGGAGCATTTGGCCCAATATGTGCAGCTCTAATTTTCTTACTTATATAAATATTCTTATGTCATTGAGGTAACTGGTGAAAGTTACAACAAATATATGCATTCCCTGCTTTAGTCTTCTCCTAATTGTGCTGTTACTCTAAAGGGCTGTGCCTGTGACTTTATCTTGTCTGTGTATTCTTTAAATCCACATTCTCCCTGCTTGCTTTCAGTCAAAAGAATATAACAGTGAAAAAAATCTTTTGGTCTACCATATGAATGATATTTTAGTACATAATAAATATCCAACTTTAAAATGCACTCGCTTCATTAGTCTTGCTAATCACATTTCCATGATGATAGGGCTGTCTTAAACATTTAGCTATTTTTGTGGGTTACAAGAAAAAATTGTTTCCTATACTGATGTAATATCCTGTTCTTCTGTTATCTTTTGAACACAGATGTTGCTACATAAAAGACTGAAAATGTACTTTGAAATGCTACATTAGAGAAATAAAATGTGTAAAATTAATGTTGACATTGTCTCCTTTAATTTATTGCCGGGTTAAGTCTGATGGCAGTGGAGGTAAAAAGAAACTTAGCAAAGCTGAACGACTGAGATTACAGAAAGAAGAAGAAGACAGAAGATTGATAGAGGAAGGTATGGTGCGTTTCACTTATAGGGAATGTGATTACACCAAATCACTAATTAAATAGGCAGTGTAAATTCTGACCATTAATGATATTTAAATTCTATTTTATCTCAGTAGGATATTTCACTTCTATTTCTCTGTTCTCAGGGCTGGCTTTAGTGTTTTGGAAGGCCCTGTGTTATTTTTGGAGACCCACATAACTCCCTCACGATGTCAGAACTTTTCCACATATGCTTCACTAAATATTCCCCTCTGTCTCCCACAAGTGTTTGGAAAGTGTATGGGGAGTGGGGGAGAATTACAGTTTTTCTCTCTTTATCTTCCCCTTCTGGTACTCTCCCAGCCAAGTCAAGAGGGGTAGAGGGATGTAACAGAGCTTTCCTCTTCCTGACATTTGGTGATCAGGAGGAAAGAAAAGCTCAATGACTAGGACTTTTCTCAAAATAGACCAACAGAGTACACAAACTTTGTGCTTAACAGAGTGCTGATCAAAGCACTCAGACAGCAACAGACACCCCAGTCTTGCAAACAGGGATGAATTAAAGCATAGGCAGTACAGGTCTGTGTCTAGGGCTGCAATCCCTGAAGTCATGTAATCATCAGAATCTCAGCTGTCATTAAAAAAAACCCACCTAATTTTGTAGCCTTTATGGCTGTGAAGAAAAGATTGAAATGTGATCCAAATTTAATTTATGTAATTACATCTGTCTGAGTCTCAAGAGACCTTAACACAATAACTTTGAGACATGTGAACTATCCCATGCATCTCAGTGGGCTATTAACTCCAAGAGCTTGGGGAACCTGTGAACACCAACCTAGCAGAGGATGATGTATATGGCAGAAGGAAAACTGCGAAGCAGAACCAGATCACCAAATCAGATATGATATATCAACTGTAATGAGTATTGGGGGGTGTACCTTCTGCCTCTTCATGGGCAGGTGGGGGAAGAGAGGACTCCTGCTCCTTCCACTGCTGCTCTCGATAGGAAAAAGGACTTGCTGTCTCTGCTTCTCTGGAATTGTAGGAGTGTCACATCTGCCACCACAACTCCACGGAAGGGGGAGACATGGAGGGACCTGTTTGCATAGGACTGTGGATTGACTTTATCTGGCATTACTTCCAAACTTTATGGATTGAACCCATAATGGACAATGTAGATTGAATTCTTACCATCGCCAGTTATTACTAATCTGCTAGCTAGTTTTTAAAATAATTTGTCTCTTTTTATTAACCAGCATGTAATTATATTGCTGATAATAATTTCTCATTCTTCAGAGGAAGCCCGTTTACGAGCGGAACAAGAAGAAGCAGAAAGACTTGAAAAGGAGAGAATTGAGCGAGAAGAGAGGGAAAGACTTGAGGCAAAAGTTAGTTCTCAGCTATCTTAATAAACAAAACTGTACTAGTCAGTTTCTAAACTTTATGCCAAATTGATGATTTGTTATGAAAATGTGGGAATTTTCCCATTTTCTCAGGGTGGAGGAGGGAGTATTGGGGACTTTCCAGCATTCTTGGATTAAAACTAATAATGAAAACTCTAGCCATACTACTATAAAGTAATGTATAGTGCTGTAAGAATCCCATGCACAGCTATAGACTGGGGACCGACGAGCTGGGCAGCAGCTCTGCAGAAAAGGACCTGGGGGTAACAGTGGATAAAAAGCTGGATATGAGTCAGCAGTGTGCCCTGGTTGTCAAGAAGGCTAATAGCATATTGGGCTGCATTAGGAGGGGCATTGCCAGCAGGTCACGGGAAGTGATTATTCCCCTCTATTCGGCATTGGTGAGGCCGCATTTAGAATATTGTGTCCAGTTTTGGGCCCCCCACTACAAAAAGGATGTGGACAAGTTAGAGAGAGTGCAGCGGAGGGCAACCAAAATGATTAGGGGGCTGGAGCACAGGACTTACGAGGAGAGGCTGAAGGAACTGGGCTTGTTTAGTCTGCAAAAGAGAAGAGTGAGGGGGGATTTGATAGCGGCCTTTAACTACCTGAAAGGGGGTTCCAGGGAGGATGGGGCTAGGCTGTTCTCGGTGGTGGCAGATGACAGAACAAGGAGCAACGGTCTCAAGTTGCAGGGCGGGAGGTCTAGGTTGGACATTAGGAAAAAGTTTTTTACTAGGAGGGTGGTGAAGCACTGGAATGGGTTATCTAGGGAGGTGGTGGAATCTCCATCCTTAGAGGTTTTAAGCTGAGGCTTGACAAAGCCCTGGCTGGGATGATATAGCTGAGGTTAGTCCTGCTTTGAGCAGGGGGTTGGACTAGATGACCTCCTGAGGTCCCTTCCAACTCTAATATTTTATGATTCTATGTAAGATGTACAAGTTAAGTAGAGTTGAGCAATGAAGTGGGTCAGTAGTTAAATGAGCGATTCCAAGGAAAGCCAAAGGTGTTTAAGAAAATTATGCTAAAGACTTGGTATGTGGCATTATGTCCTCTAAGCCAATGATTCTCAATGGCCAATCTGTGGACCAGCACTAGTCCTTGAGATCTCCCTGACAACGGTTTAGGAAGGCAGCAAGCCATTCTCTGATACCAAAAAGGTTGAGAAACACTGCTCTAAGCCAGTAATTACACAATAAGGTATAAAAAAGAGCTCATGTGGTAGAAGGAGATGTAAAAGCTGGGTCTTACCTACTTATGATAATTAAAATCCTCATGGTACTCTTGGTATGAGTAGAGATGGAACCTCTGTCCTGTCTAAATTCCAATCTGAGTGAACAGTTCTTGTTTTTCTACATTTCCACTTATATAGTCATGTAGATATATTCATTTTCTCTCCTAAACTGTATGTAGTATCGCTTTGGGCTGTTACAAATTGTTACATTCTAGAAATGGCTGCATTTTAGTGCTGGTGTAAGATTTTGGTACTGATGTATATGCATGTACATGATGTTGTAGTGTAAAGTTTTACTAGCAGAAGTTTGGAATGACTGTGTCTCCAAATTGTGAAACTGTAGGTGAATTATGTAAACCAATCCAAACTGATGACCATGAAAACACATTACTAGGTATTCTGTGCATACCTATTTATCAGAATTTTTTAAAGAAATGTTTTAGCAAGTTTAACATTTTTTAATTGGTCCTCTTTTTCATATCCCTACATCTGTAAAGCTAGGTTGCCTTAGTTGTTATGAACCCAATTAGCTAGGGGTCTGAGAAAGTCACCAACCAATACATTTTAGAAACCTTTAAAAATTGCCCTCAAACTGATTTTTCGTACACTAAAATGTCTCAATTTTAAGGTTTGATATCTTGGAACCTACCAGAGGCAAGTGCTGTGTGTTCTATTAGAAAGCACGAGTGTGTGTGCGTTACGGGGGAGAGAGATGGGTCTTGGATCCAGTGTTAATCACAAGTCTCTTTAAAGCTGATGGCTATGGCAATCACTATCCTGCAGGCTCATCAGAAGGCGCAATCAAAGGACCATACCCTTTATGTAGTGAAAACAGGTGCAGAGAATGGAGACTACCACCCAAGACATTTGGCCACATGGCCAAGGCAGAGCTAAACCACGTGGATTAACAGATTTGTCTGGTTGCAAATGCAGGGGCCAGGATATTAGTTGTAGACTGTGTGTGTTGGAGAGACAAGCCAGCAAAAGGAATTGTAATTGTGGCCCTGACAAGAAGCAAAGAGAAAGCTTCTTGAACTCAGGGTTCACTGGAATGGTACCGTTTCTGAGCAGGGTAACTGCTATAGTTTGTTCCTACTGCATTTAGGGAAATAGGATTTAGGGTACATTTTTTGTGAATAATATCAGAATCATCATGGATTTCTCATCCTAATGGAAACAATTGCTACAAGGCCCTAAATTGTGGCTAACTTCTCAGGCCAAATGGTCAACAACTTTTTTTCTCCTGTACTTCTGGCCAGTGTCATTTTAGACAGAGATTCTTCATTTATGAAGAAAGAAGGAAACATTTCTCTGCCAGGATCTTTTTTTTTTTTTTTAATTGCTAGCTCTTTGAAGCTGCTGAGAGGTTTGACATGGTAGATGTAGAACTGGAAAGTTCTCACAAATAATTCATTTTGGTAGACATTTTTGGGTTTTTGACCAAAAATAAATTTAAAAAATGTTTTTGAAAAAATGTGTTTCCTTTCTGTATGGAAAAATACCACTCTCTCACTTTTTTACTCCTATTCTATGTTTTTCCAGTGGAAACAGTTTTTTCATTTTAATTTTTAAAGTCAGAGAACAAGTTCTTTACTATCTCTTGCTCCCTGCCTCCACCTCCCAAAGAAACAAAACAAAAATTAAAAAGAGAGCAAACAAAAAAATGTACAGAAAATTTCTAACGAAAAACTATGTATTTAAAATTTTTGTGCAAAATATACTTACCTTTTTAACCAGCTCTCATTAGAAATAGTCCTAATGGTGATGGTATGTGCACAATGCAGGTGAGACAGTTAAAGCTATATATAAAACAAATGTCATTTATTATGTGGCTCAGTATTTATCATGTCACCACCCGACATAAATATTCTCTATGATAAAATATTGTTAACTTTATTGCAACCTGCTGGATGAAATGTGCCATAAAAATTCAAGCTATTTTATCAATATTTGGATTATTTTTAATATTAATAATCTGTCCATTAAAATATCTAAATAAAACTGCATTTTCTTTACTATAAAAATAATGTATAAAAACTAAAATTAAACTGAATAGTAAATTCATCTACCTGATCATATGCTAACAGGATCAAGAGCGTAGAGGAACTGAACTTGCAGAACTCCATTCATTAGAAGAGAAGTTTTTGTCTGCAAGGCAATGGAAAGCAGATTATAGATTACATGCTAAGGTAAGACTGCTTTCCAAAATATCCACATAAAATTATAGAGGTTTGACAAAGAAGAGATATTTAGATGATCTATCTTGTGCTTCTCTCTTCTATTACCAGATCATTCCCTTATTTTCAGTGCTTTGTTCATTCTAGTTTTGAACAAAAGACACTACATTAATCAAAAACACTTCTAAGGAGTTTTGACAGTGGGCAATATCTGCTCAGGTATGTCAGGGATAATGGAAGTCAGGATTTTGAGGTATATTGGCAGAATTACAGTAGAACCTCATTTTTACAAACACCCCAGAAATGGAGGCTGTTCATAACTCTGAAATGTTCATAACTGTGAATGAAACATTATGGTTGTTCTTTCAAAAGTTTACAACTACCATTGGCTTAATCTTTGAAACCTTACTACACAGAAGAAAAATGCTGCTTTCCCTTTTTTTTAGTAGTTAATGTTTAAAACAGTACTGTATTGTATTTGCTTTTTTTTTTCGTCTCTGATGATGTCTGATTGTGTAATTCCAGTTCCAAATGTGTTATGTAGTTGACCGATCAGTTCATAACTTTGATGTTCGTAATTCTGAGGTTCTACTGTATAGGAGGAAAACAGCATAAAAACTGAGATATATACTATTGCCATACAAAAACTACATTAAAATGCAGTTTAGGCTGAGAGTATATATCAGTAATTTAGGGTAAATTACATTACAAAGATGTTGTAAATTACCCCTCAGACAAGCATTCTGTAACCCAAGATATTCAGAGTTAATGTTTCTATTTAAGTCTAATGTGTTTGGAAATACAAAGTTAAAATATCCAAACAATTTCCTCCTGTAGTGACATCATGCAGTGCCCAGATGATTATTGTTGTTATTTGCATATTTATGTTTCCAAGTTAGATTAAAATAAAGTTTAAAAATGCATTAGATTTTTCCTTTCCTCTCCCATCTTCTTTATGATGGCACTATAGGATAGAGTTAAGGTTGTCTGTGTGCCCTAATTGTACATTTCTGTGTCTTGAAATCTTTGGATTTTCTTTTCTTAAACAAAAAGGCTTTTTTACTGAAGGCAAACTGTTTGCTAAAGAGGGCAATTCTTTGTGGAATTCTCCTAAAATTATTATTTAGCCTGTGTTGAAGGAGTAAGTTTCAATTATGAAAAATAATGATAAAATATAACCATTAATCTTTAAACAATTCTTCAAATGTAACTTATGCCCATAGTTTCAGAAAGATTTAACTTTTTGGGAAATATGTAGTATTTGCTTTATTCTGTTATGAAGAACATTCAGACCAAAGGAATATCTAATGCTAAGTGCTAAATTTCTGAAAGGTCCCATTTTAAATTAATTTTTAACTTCTAAACAAATTAATAGATGTACTTGTTAATTCTCAGAAAATACATTCTGTGCTCAAAAGAGAAAGTGATTTAATTTTGGAGAGGATATGCTGTCTTTGTCATACATAATAAAAAGGTTGAATCCCTTCTGTAAGTGCAAAATTCAGCTAAATCATATCTATGAAGCCATAACTGGCTCCTCGCTTACCCCTGGCTTTATTTAGTATTCTCAGTCTTCACAGTTTATGATCAATCACATTTATTTAAAATTGTAAAAAGAATGGAATGATTTTGTGATTGGCTGCTGTTGTTAATATTTAACGCTTATTAAACTTACAGACAGGATTTTCAAATGTACTCAGCATTGGCCTATTTTTGCTCCCTTTGAAGTCTGGAAGTTTGACCATTGACTTCAGTGGGAGTAGAGCCATGCCAATGCTGAGTGCTTTTAAAAATCTCATCTCAGTCCTTAAGGTACTTTACAGACATTATCTAATTCATCCTCACAACACACAACAAGGCAGGTTTTATTATGATCCTTATTTTACAGATGGGGAAACTGAGATAGAGATGTTGAGATAGAGTGAACCAAAACTGAAGGTCACACAATGAGTGATGGATGAAATAGGTTTTAGGACTCAGTCTACACTTGGGTTTGCGGGTGTCATTCCCAGCTCAAAGAGACACACTTGCGCTCGCTGTTGTTGAACTAACTTGCTAAAAATAGTAGTGTAGCTGCAGTAATGCAGCCACATATTGGGCTAGCTGCCCAAGTACCTACCCATGTAGTCTGGATAGGTTTGTATTCGTGGTAACTAGCTCCTCCTGCTGCTACTAACACTACTACAGGTAAGCTACAATGTTTAGTGTGCTAGCTCTGAGAACGAGCACAAGTATCTCTCTTTGAGCTACAAGTGTAAACATGCCCTCAGTTGTATGTGTTTATCATTAGAGCGCACACACCTTTCTCTCAAAACCCTCTTATTGTAATTATGAAGTTTAGAGGTGTTTGTACCTAAAATGTTTGGATCTATTTTTCTTTAAAACATTCTCTTTAGTGGGAGCATTACATGCAGTGTGATGGGAGTCCAGACCCAGCCATGCCCCAAGAAATTAATACTTTCATGAGCTTGTGGCAAGAAAATAAAAATGATGATATTGAGTTTGTGATTGAGAAAGGTAACAAAGTGCTAAATGTAAGTATTAAAATGATGTTTTTAAGGTTCTTGGTTATCAATAGCTTACAAATTGCAAAATGATCCTTTATGCCCCTTTGGTTGTTTGCCTGTAAATGGTCATCACTCGAATCATCAGTAATTTTTGTGTGTTGGTCCTTCTCTGATATGCTTTCTTGACTTTCGTTCATTACAAATTTATTATTAGGAAACAAGGAACATAAGATCATTGGTTCAAAAAAAAGTCTAGCATCATTCCTTTCTGGAGCTCATATATATAATGCTTATGCTTATAATCAAAATTCTGGATCCAAACACCCTCCCAAATTGAGGAAAGTTTGCATCAAGCTCCAGATCTGAACACTGCAGCACATGCCATCTGTAGAAGCTTCAATGGAAAGGAGCCTCCATTCCTACCATTCCCCTAGTCAATGTAGCATTGTTTTACATGGTATTAGCAATTCAAATTCCTTCTTAACCTTGGAGCAAACAGTTTACACTCAGAAGCATGAGATCATCTAGACCTTCATTACACCCACTCACAGTATTTGACTCTGAGTGTGGTCAGATTGAGGTGGTACAGGACTCTATGCCATACCAGAAGTTTCCTGATGGCCCCTTCACTTTCTAGAGAGTTCATGCTTTCATTTTAAAAAATACAGACTTTCTAGCCTTGTGGTAGCAAAGAATACCTTCCAGAAAGTGGAGCCAATGTAGTGTTGTCACACTGCATCTGCAGATAGACCTCCTGAAACAATTGTTCTAAAAGAAGGAAGAACTTCTGTATTTATATCAATGACCGGTTCACGCTGAATACTAATGATGATACTATAAATGCTAACCTTTTACCATTTACCACTGATCATTTTAGCAGGATCATTCAGCTACTTTGGTATTATGAATGTAGTTTGAAATGGGTGGGCCTTTTGCTTCTATTTTGACCTCTGGATTCTAGCTCCTTTCAGCAATGCGTCTTTTAGATTGCCAGTTTTATTTCAGGATTGGTTTCTCAGGCACTGCTACTAGAAGTTTGAATATTCAGTAATAGTAAGTGTGGTCTGCTGGCTCTGCTGCAGTAACTGACATCTTCTCCTAATCTTAAATTACTGTGGTTATGTGTTAAATAGATTTGTTAATAGTTCACAAAGGTGGGTGACATCTGTGTAGAAAGAATGAATAAGTGATTGATGTAGATGATCATAGTATTAGTGTGAAGCAAAGATATCTGTGTGCACGTAACTTCTGATAACATTAATGGGTCTAATTTACAGATGGGGAAAGAAGAATATGAAAGATCATATCAAATAGATTTAAATTAGTTTTCCAGAAACATCACACTAACAAATACAATGTAAATGGATGACTTTGCTAATACAGCAATATCTAATAAACATTTGACAGCTATTAGCTCTTTAATCTCAGGCAACCATTGTAGACATCAGGATGGATTAATGTTAGTTTGTTAGATGTGCCAAATATTATCATCTTATTGCAGGCAACTGTGTCACTGGAGCATTTATGCAAACTTCAAATTGTTTTTTTTCCTGTAGATTAAAATGTTGTGACATTTCGTTCCTATTACATTTTTGAAATTCAAATTTGAGATTATTATTAATAGGAGAGAGCTTTCTCCAGAGCTAAGACTATAAGACTAGCTGTCCACTAAAATCCTGATTTTGACCAAACCCTTGCCCTATACCACTGATTTTGCCAAAATGTAGTATGCTTGAAATTTCTCATGTGTGTTCTTCTGTGAGAGGAGAATTTTCTTTTGAATAGTCTGAAGGGGAAATGGATAAACCTTTCTTGAGATATGACAGTTTATATTAGAGGAGAATTCAGATTATAATGGACATGGAGCCGATTATAGTTAAGGTGATAAAATAGAGTTGATTATAAGCAAATGGCAGTCAATAAATTCAATCCACAAGAAAAAGGTAAATTTATGTGAAGAAGGCTTTATAATTGTCAATTTTCTTCTGATGGCTGGAGTTGCATGGCATCATACTCACACAAGTTCATAATTTTCACTTGCAAAAACAGCATAATTTACAAATTCACCACCACCGTCACTAATATAAACATCTGTTTTTGTTATAATGAGACATCTAATATGAAAACTAGGAGCTTGGAGTATATCCCAATATTCAGTTCCCAGGAAATTAAGCAAATAAATTTTGCTTTGAGTTTCCTCTGATGATGACATAAATAGAGACTGTATGATAATGTGTATGTACAAAGAGGCAAAATTAAATTTGCACAGGCAACCTTAATTCTGGCATTTCCTAATTTTGAAACTTTAATAACATTCTTTTAACATAGTTTTTAGATGTGTAATAGGGAATTCCTGTAATCAATATTTGTGTATATGCAAAAGAAGTAAGTTCAGCTCATATTTTAACAGAGCACAGGATACCTTATATATGGTATCTGAAATCAAAAGAACAGAAATCATTCTGTACTCTATTCCCCCCTCCCCGCCCCACCCCCCCAAAAAAAAGAATATTAAACTCTTAGGATTTGATCTGAAAACTAATGTGGAAAGTTTAATGTCTTTCAGTTAATCGAGAAGTTAGATTTTCTGTTATTAGACACTCCGCCAAATGAGCTAATGGAAAATACCATGGTTCAGTATCAGGATTCAATTCTGGAATTGCAGCACCTTCTTCATCAGAAATACAATGAAGCAACAGAGCACCTGCTTAAAGTAAGTAAGCTTTATGTTTTAGGTAGTCTTCAAATGTTATATATGAAATATCAAGGGTAATGGTAAAGTAACAGTTTTGTACATTAAGTTAATTTGCAGAAGTGACTTTTTATACAGACTATTGTGTAAATTTCCCCGGCTCAAACATAATCATGTACTGGACTAGTGTTTTTGAGGACCTCTCCTCCGAAGTATCTGATGCTGGGATTTTTAAATTAACCTAACAAAGTTCAATTCAGTGGGAGCTGGGTATCTCAGTGTGAATTGATGCTAAGGGAATGAAGAGGTCTTTGAAAATCCTGGCCTTAAGTGTCACCATGACTTAAATTAGCAGTAACCATTGATTACACAAAAACTTAGTGATTAAATGCAAAAAATTAAGTCGTTAAAAGAATCTTTGACAGATAAACTTTTACATAAAGTTAATGTGAGAGTTTTTTAACTTTTATCTGAGATGAAGAATATTATAACAAGATAATTAATATACACATAGGCAAAAGACTTTGCACTTTAAATGGTGATTTGCTTGCTAATTTAAATAGTTGGTTCTATAGTGGATTGTGAATGTATGTTTTGCAAGAGGATGGTGGTAGGAAAACAAATGTAGAGAGGAGGAATAAGAGAAAAAGTGGAAGTGGAAAGAAGTGGTCGTATGTTTGCAATGAATTGTTAGGTAAATGTTAGGTAAAACTGAAACTGATTATTTAATAGGCTATGAGCTGGAATGAAGCCTTTTGAGTTCAATCTTATTATATCAAAAGTGTTGATATTGAACCAGTTTATGTAATTCTCTATCCCTGGTTGTGACTCAAAGTTCTTTTAACCATTCTGAGTAACTTAGACATATGCAACCTGATCCAAAGTCCTATATAAAGTAAGTAAATGTAAATCTTTCTGGCCCTTCAGTTAGACAATGTAACAAGTTTTGTATTCTTTTTAATACCGTATATTGGTAAAATATGCCCAGGACTGTCCAAAGGGCATATGTTATATCTCATTCTGCTCACACTGAACAGTGTTTTATTTCATGAATAGTTCCATGGAGTTCATTGAATAAGGGACTATTGGGCTTAAAAGGGTGGTGTTATAAGGCCTTACGTTTGGTAGTGCCTCATTTGACTGAATTAATGCTGATGGGGGACCTTAGTTAAAATTGAAAACTTACAAGAGTACAAAAATGCAAAGCTACATTTTCAACAGTAACTGTAACTTGGCCTTTTTTCAAATATATAATATTTTGTGTTACTGAATCTATGATGCTAACTTTTGTCTTAACAAATAAGTGCAATATGACCCAGCTATAATTGCTGTAGTGTATTCTTTTTCCTATATACTGTGTTTTTGCTTTATTACATTTTATGGAGTTAAAGGTAACTTGAAATTCAAGTTAGGGAAAGTTTTTTATTAAATTTTTAAAGGTTTCATCAGAATGCCAATTCTCCTGAAGTAAAGATGCCATTAATTAATTGTTTGCGCAAATAATTCAAGACAGGACTTTGGATGCTATGTATATGGTAAATTAGATTCTGCGTTTATTACTTGCGATCAGATAGCAAGAAATCAAATGAGTAAATCGGTAATCCAGCACAGTATGTAAAATCCAGTCTAATACATTGCATTGGAGAAAATCAACCCGATTACATTTACTGAGGGCACCGTGCATTACATTCACAAAGTAATATTAATAAGTTAGCTGTGACTCTGTGATTGTGTGGCTTAACTATTCAAGTACTAAAGTAAACAGATTTAACTGGGTAAATAAAAGTATTCTTTTGAATAGGGAAAACACACAAATTAAAATTAGTTTTCATTAGAATGAGTGAATAATTCACAATGAACACTTTTATTTGACTAATTTCGCCTTTTTTATTTTTTTGTTATGTGAGTTGTCCACAAACATCATGAAAATCTCCTATTAATTATTCAATATTATTCATTATTTTAGTAAATAGTTCAAGGCCTGCAGATTGTTTGAGCGATGAGTACTAGAATCAAATATACAATGTGCACTATAAATAACATATCTAACAGACAGAGCAAATTTCTAATTATATGTTCAACTGTAATATTTGCAGTTCACAATAAATGGCGTTTTGGGCCCCAATGCCGAGCTAAGGTCCAAATGTGGACTCTTACATCTGTGCAGATACCATTGACTCCATTGTGATGCTATATAGTCACATGGGTCGTTTGTCAGAATTCTGTGGTGAAAGATGTAGATGATTTGTGTGTATACAGGGAGCTGTCAGCTCAGTTTGGCCCTCTGTCAGGGTCTGGTCTCTGGTGTCATCTGGGTCCAGTGGTATCAACAGGAATAATTGAACTTCCAAAACTGTCTGTATAATCCTCTCTAAATTCAGATACGGCTTTCTCTGACTCTGTAGATTATTTCTGCCTTGCATTGGACTGCTGAACTAGCAGTTTGCAGCCTTACATGAGTTGCTCTTATGAAAGAACTTCTCAGTTTCCCACCTTGATATCTGTCAAGTTACTCTCTCTCTCTCTACATGTTGCTCCTGTTGTATCTGAACACAGAATGACTAAAGACAGACCACTTCTTTGACAGTATAGTGGTCATTTTGAGATTACAGTTAGCTCTTCTTTTGATCTTCAATTACAAGCTTCTTGATGGCCAAAGCTCAGCTTTCACCTTATCCTTGTGCTCTGCCTACTCGTACCAAAATGTGCTGCTTCCTTCTATTTCTCGCTGATATTTTAATGTTAATGCCCTTTTTATATATTCTGTGATGAATTGTGTCTTTAGAAATTGTAGATTTTTATTGTGTGTTTGTTTCTATTGGAGACAGGATAAACAGTAGCTCTTTAACAAACAGCCTTGTCATCCTGTTACTGGTAGTAAGGGTGTAATAGAATTTTGTCTTGCTCTGAGATAACTTTATGAAAAGGGATTTTCAAAAAAAGTAGCTGCCTCTCACATTTCTGTTAGTACATCTACCTTATTCCCAGCTCTTGTCCTTGGTGGAGAAAGTTGATCTGTTAGCTAACACAGCTGAAGCCAAATTAAACTAGCTCCTACCAGTTTTTCCCAGTGTCCATGTACATTTTATAACTTTGATGTATCTTCAGTAAATATAAAATGCTAGCTCTAAGGTTAGTTTAATAGATTTGAAGGAGGGGAGGGGGAATCAGTACACGTAGGGTGTTTTATGCATAAACAGCAACGTAGAAAAAGGTGTGACAATATCTATGTGAGAAACTGCCAAAAGGAAGGACAAGTTGGCATCAAAATATATGCTCCCCAGTTTTGAGAAGTTGTTGCTGGTACTGATGTGAAGGGCAGCCAGACACCACAATACTGGGTGTCTTACAGATATTGGATTACTGGTATTTGCTTGTTGGGCACAAGACTTCATCACAGGTCAAGTGTGGCAGACAAAAAAAGAGAATCCCTGACTACCTGGAACTTACAGATCAAAGGCTTTGAGTGGCTCTAATACATTGCCATGCACCTGCACAAAGAATAACGTGTGGCCATTGTAGCTAGAGTGTATCACAGAAGAGGTGGGTTTTCTGGACCTTTTTAAAGAAGTACAGGAGTGCAATGACTGACCATAATAGTGGCAAGTCCCCACTTAGAGAGAACAAGGGGAAGACTCCATGGACCCTCCCTCTCCTTTATGCACATTGCAGTGGTCATCCACTATCTGGCCTTCTAGGGTCAGATAAGAAATATGTCATAAATGTGATCAGTTAATTCACGGAGTTAAATTATACAGTAATCAGTGACTATTTTAAACATTTTAGCTGGTGATCACACTGAAGAAAGTTTTGTAATTTTACATTTCCGATAGGCTATTTACACATTATCACATGTATATTTTTCTTAATTCAAATGATATCCTAAGAATTTATAATTTGCTCAACTTTTTAGTTGTTCCGAATGCAAAGAGAATAAATAGCAATTCTATCATCAGTTTCAAATACATCAACTCCATCCTAGTTTAATTTAGATGAGTGTGGTGGTTTTGTTTTTGTTTTTTGTAGAAGGCTAATACGTATGCAGATTCTGACAGTGGAAATATGGAGATGGTTATAAAAGATAAAAATGTCACATTCAGTATTTGGGCAAACCTCAAGAAGAATCCAAGGTACAGTACAAAAGTAACCTTATTTCAAATGAGCTCTGTCTTTGAACATCTCTATGGAATAAAGACTCAGGGCCAGTTTCTGACAATCCTTGTTCATGCTGAGTAGCACTTTCCTCCACAAGTGTCCCTTATCTGCCTTATAGATAATGCAGGGAACGGGGAGTGTGCCAAACAGTGGAACTGTGAAGACAGCTGTAAGGCTGCCTTCTGAGGACACCCTTGCAAGCCTTAGTGTAGGGGGTCTGCTGGGGGCAGGAGGGCAGCGTTGGGGCAGCACTGTGGAGGAGAGCACTGTGGAGAATTAGGGCAGTGCTGCAGCCTATAGGACAGCCTAGGAAGGCTTCTGTATCTTGTGCCCCCCTAGGCTGTTTAAATTATTCTGTGGGTGGCAAAGGAGTCTGGAATCAGGAGAGTGTAAAAGTGGCTTAATGTCACATTAGCATCCTTCCATTGGGCATAGAACGTGCTGCACCCGTTAGAAGCCAAGCACAGAATCTCTCCCAGTGTTCCTAAGCAAAACACTGTGGTTTAGGTGTGGAAGATTTTATAATTCTAGCCAATATCTTCTTGTAATAAAAATGGGCAGAAGGAGAGTTCTCATTTGAACATGTCTGTCTGCTTGGTCAGAAATGAGACCTCCGACCATACTATGGCACGCCAAAGATCCATGGGGAAAGAAGGTCCAAGTTGTTTGTGTACCTGATTTGACACACAACTGATCTCCTTCTGCATGCCTTCCAGCCCGTTGCCTACAGTGGCACAGAGGCAGGTAGATGTGTAGAACTGTTTGTTCTTCTGGCATTTCTCCCTTTACCTTAAGTGCCTCCTCAACTTGTATGTGGAAACTGTGGACAAGGACTTAATACAGAAAGCAGCTGCATTAGCCTTTGCAGAAATGTGCCTAATAAATTAGTCCAATTTACCTACAAGCATGCTGTATAGAACAGCTGACTTTTCCCCTTCTCTGCCTGGCCATGATCCTTAACTGCATGCAGAGCTTAATCCTTTTAATTCTGTTATAATTATCTTGGGGGGGGGGGGCAGCTCTCAGTGCTGGGTGAGCATGTGATGTGACCCTCTAATCCAGTGTTTCTTAACCTGGAGTTTTAGAGGGGTCGCAAGTGCAGAGCTGGTATTGGGGGTGGCAAGAAAGGTAATTGCCTGGAGCCACAGGGGCGCCATGAAACTAAGTTACATGCCTCAGCCCCGTGGGGGTGGGACTCAGGCTTCAGGGGTACAGTAGTTTGGAAAGGTTAAGAACCACTGCTCTAATCCATTTCTCCAGTTTTGTTCCCCGGACTGTGCCATATGGTAAAAGGCAACACAGGTACCTATATTACTGTGATAAATATACTGGAATATTGAAGTGTGATGTAAAAATAAATTATACTGACTTTACTAGAGAATTCTTTTATTTTAATTTTCTATATACAGGTTCAAAAATCATATGTTTTGTGATGCAGAAAATGGATTTGACCTTCCAAAGACAGTGGCCACAAGTGATGTTGCTGTCCGCATCTTGCACACTCATTATGATCATGTTTCCCCACTACGATGCATTCCCACACTTCATCTAAAGGTGGAAACCCCAGAAAGCAAACCAGAATTAACTGTGTTTTATGATATGAAAGAAGAAAAAGAAAAAGAAGGGGAACAAAAAAGTGGAGAGGACACGGACCTGGTAATTGACAAGGAATCTGATGGAAGAAAGGTAAGAAATATGTAGAAGGTACAACATGGACAATGCTGTCAGTTGATCCTCAGCTACATAGTATTAGCACCTTAAGACATCTTTACATGTCACCCTTGTGCCTAAGAAAACAAAAAAGTCCTTAAAACTTTTATTCTCCTTATAAAAGAATTCCTCTTTGGCGAAAGTCTTGCAGTTGAGTTCCTTATATCTAGTAATGGGCCTATCTCAAAAGTACTAGAGGTTCAGTAAGGATAAACACTGAAAAGATAAGGGAGCAAATCCTGAGATCTTAACTCAAATTTTATCCAGCTGAAGTTCTTCTTGAAGTCAATGGGAGTTTTCCTTGAGGAGGACAAAGTAAGAACTAAATATGTGAGCAGAAACAGTCAGCATGGATTCACCAAAGGAAAGTCATGCCTGACCAACCTGATTGCTTTCTATGAAGAGGTGACTGGCTCTGTGGATGAGAGGAAAGCGGTGGACGTGATATACCTTGACTTTAGCAAAGCTTTTGATACTGTCTCTCACAGTATTCTTATCAGCAAGTTAAAGAAATATGGGTTGCATGAATGGACTATAAAATGGATAGAGAGCCGGCTAGAGCATAGGGCTCAACGAGTAGTGATCAATGGCTCCATGTCTAGCTGGCAGCTGGTCACAAGCAGAGTGCCCCAGGGGTCGGTCCTGGGGCCGGTTTTGTTCAACATCTTCATTAATGATCGAGAGAATGGGGTAGATTGCACCCTCAGCAAGTTTGCAGATGACACTAAGCTAGGGGGAGTGGTAGGTACCCTGGAAGGTAGGGATAGGATACAGAAGGACCTAAACCAACTGGAAGATTGGGCCAAAAGAACTCTGGTGAGGTGCAACAAGGACAAGTGCAGAGTCCTGCACTTTGGACGGAAGTATCCCATGCACAGCTACAGACTGGGGACCGATGAGCTAGGCAGCAGTTCTGCAGAAAAGGACCTGGGGGTTACAGTGGATAAGAAGCTGGATATGAGTCAGCAGTGTGCCCTGGTTGTCAAGAAGGCTAATAGCATATTGGGCTGCATTAGTAGGAGCATTGCTAGCAGATCGCGGGAAGTGATTATTCCTCTCTATTCAGCATTGGTGAGGCCGCATTTGGAGTATTGTGTACAGTTTTGGGCCCCCTGCTACAAAAAGGATGTGGAGAAGTTGGAGAGAGTCCAGCGGAGGGCAACAAAAATGATTAGGGGGCTGGAGCACAAGACTGATGAGGAGAGGCTGAGGGAACTAGGCTTGTTCAGTCTGCAGAAGAGAAGAATGAAGGGAGATTTGATAGCAGCCTTTAACTACCTGAAAGGGGGCTCCAGGGAGGATGGAGCTAGGCTGTTCTCAGTGGTGGCAGAAGACAGAACAAGGAGCAACAGTCTCAAATTGCAGTGGGGGAGATCTAGGTTGGACATTAGGAAAAAGTTTTTCACTAGGAGGGTGGTGAAGCACTGGAATGGGTTACTAGAGAGGTGGTGGAATCTCCATCTTTAGAGGTTTTTAAGCTGTGGCTTGACAAAACCCTCGCTGGGATTATTTAGCTGAGGTTAGTCCTGCTTTGAGCAGGGGATTGGACTAGATGACCTCCTAAGGTCCCTTCCAATTCTATGATTTTATGTCAAGATTTGTCCTATCGTGAATTTTTAAAGCACTTTTAAACTGTAGTATCTAAGCGCTGACATAGCAAAACTAAAATCAAATAGAGCCACGTTTGTTGTCATTTGCACCATATAGGATTTAGCTTTATAGGTGACAAAGATATTCATAAGCACTGCTGTCACCATCAACTAAACAAAACACAAGATCAAATTAAATCAGCTACATGCTACATCACATAAAAAGTACATTATACCCTGAAGGTCACCAAATCCAAGCTCAGGCAGGCCACCGAGACTAGAACATGCCAAAGCCAGTGGTTCTCAACTGGAGAAGGCTCTGCAGCCAGTCCTGCAGAATTCAAATCAAGGATTTGACAGCAAGAGCATGCCAGTCAATCTTAAATGCTGTGGGCAGGATATAATGTGAGATGCCAAAACACTCAACCTTTTGAGCCAATTCAACGAAGACTTTTGTGTAACCAGTCTTCTTCTGCCCACTCCAGTAGGCCTTGGCTTGTTCCTTGTAACTACCCAAAGTATCCTAAGCCTCCTCTCTTCTGTGCTGTCACACCTCCCCTTTAGTCCCTCTCACCTCTGGTTATCTCCTCAACCACCTAGCTTTTGAGATCTGTTCGGTTTACCAAGACTGACAAGTTCTGAAGCTGCACAATGTGTGAGGTGAACAAATTGCAGTCTTACAAATTTTGGGGCTATCTAGCTGCACCATCCATTGTAGACCACAAGTGAGGGAAAGTCCAAATTCTTAGAAATTTGAAGTGTGACCATCCTCAGCTTAGGGCACAGCATAGCATACAAGTTGCCACACGTGCTGAACCCCCATGGATCTTCAGAGATGGGGAAGGAGAAAAGAAAGAACAGTGGTAGGAAGTAGAAAGGACTATTTTGGTGGAAGGTTGTAGTAGGTATGAAAAATGGTGACTGGTATGGATGGGAGTAGGTTCAGGGCATGGATAATACCAGATACAATTGTAAGACACTATAGTAAGAGGATCATTAAAAATGTTAATGAGTATGTTAGAGTGAACTGATTATGTTTACAGAAAGTTAGTGTCCCACAAACCGCGCCGCAGGAGTCTAACACTGTCAGGATAGTCCGAAGGAGTGCAAAATAGGGTTTAGAATGGAATGAGTTTTTACTCCGGTGTTATATGGTTGTTTAGTCCCTGTATATTGATGGTTTTGCTACTAGAGGGCTGGCAAAATACCATCTCTGTCAATCTGAATCTCTTACAAATGATATCCCAAAGGAGTGCATTGACATTTTGACTCTTAGTAGCTTCTGTGGCCTGTAGGCTAACAGACAATTCTAAATTACTCTGAGTCTGCTGCCAAATCTTCTGGGTAAATAACTGTAAACTATCATTTTTACATCTGATGATTAACATATATTTACAGCAATGGTTCCTGGCCTTATTATTTTGCCCTTCACCACACTTGCTGCAGAGCAGTTCCTGAGGCTCCCTGCTTCCTTTATACCATGACACATCTCACCTTCTTATTGCCTTTCTCCTGTATTTTTCTGGCTTTTGCTTTTCATTCCTGCTTAAGCTCTTTATCTTGTTCTTTCTCTCATTCTTCTTCTCTCTCTTCCAGGTCTTGTTCCCTCTCTACCAATCCTCACTTTCTTTTCCTGTTTCCACCTCAATGGTCTGCTTCTCTCAACCCGGGTGCTTACCAGGAATATCGCTTCTAGTTCTGTTTGCCCTTAGTTTTTTCCCTTCCCCCCTTTTTTCTCTCTCGTTCTGTCCCTCTTTCTGCTGCTGCATGGTTCTCTCTGCAGGTGTTCCACACAATTCCATCACAAAGTATGTAGGAAGCAGCACTCTAGCTCCACGTAGGGAGGGGGAACAAACATGCAATGAGTGTCCAGCTACTTTCCCCCATTGCTATGCCTTCCAGAAGTCTGGCACAACTGGTGAGGGCACATCTAGGCTGGAAATCCAAAACTTACAGTAATTCTGTGAAAAGGGAAAACAATGAAAGTAATGGGAAAGTCTCAGAGCGTAGGTGCAAGCTAAAGAGTCAGGAGATCTGAGTTCTATGTCTGTTTCTGTAACAGTTCCTAATGTGACTTTGGGCTTATCCTCGATCTGCATTAGCTTTCTTGTCAGAAGAATGAGGCTAGTAATACTTATTTTTCTACTTCAGATGGTGCTGTGAGGCTGAATTAATTAAATTTGAAAAGTGCTTTGGGGGTTTTGAGGGAAGCTGCTATAGAAATGCAATTAATTATTACACATGTTCTCTCTATTTCTGTATTAACTTGTAAAGCTGATTACCTGACTTTGACAAAATCTGAGACAATGTTTTTAAGAATTTCTAACACAAAAAATGGCACCAAAACCAGGTTTTATCAGTTAGCAGAAAAAAAAAAAATAGTGCATCCTGGTGCATTCTGGATATTCCTACACTGAGGTCCCATTCCCGCAGTGAGCTTCATATACATCTCATTGCCTGATGATGACCTTACTCATTCTCCTGAGGTCTCATTTTCACAGAGGAGCTACACTATTTTGAATTGCCTATCTCACTGTAATCTGAAAACACGATATTTTGTTTTTTAAAGAGTGCCATCTCATTCAAAGACAACATTAAAAGCGATATTGATGAAAATGAGAAGCTAGAAGAGGAATCTGATAAGAAATCAGAAAATTTTACCATTTCACAAGGTACTCAGATTTTACATGCAGTATTGCATAATTATATACATGTTAAACTTGTAATTTTACTTGGCAAACATTGGAGCATACAAAGCTAGTGTATATAATGTAGCACCAACACCTACATAGACTGAACAAAGATTATGTAGATATTGCTCTCATTTTTATTTATATATAAGATATAATACAGGTGTCTTGAAATTCTATCTAGGTATCTGTCTTGGGAGAATATGTTTCTTCCCTGGTTTTTGAGCTAGGCGGAGATTGTTAGTTATTGAAGCTTATGCATAACTGTGAGGCTATGCTTAAGTAAGGTATGTGCTTAAGTGCTTAGCTGAATCAAGGCCATAATCCGAGGAAAGAGACTAGTTCTGGTTATAGTCTTTTTCTCATATAAAGTTTCTCCAACACAACATGGCTGCTCCCAGTCGCACACCTGGGAGTCACTCCCGTCTGTGTTGTTAAAGTTCTATTCCTTACTCATTCAATAGTTTTTATTCTTTAATGAACCCTCAAGATCATTACAGCTTCTAGCTCTTTGATTTACTCATTGATTTACTTCTAACACTTTCTTCTAAAACAAGGCAACTGTATATTGTGCAGCCTGGATTATCTGAGCTATACAGCCTGCCTGTTTAAAAGAACTTTCCTGTGGGTGCTGCTCCAGCAACCAAACTTTCAGGTTCACATCAAGAGACCACCCAGTTAGGTATTTACCCAGAGCTTTTCCAAGGAGTGGATTTTGGGCATTTAATTTTCTTAAGCGCCTTTAGGAATCCCAACCTTAATATTAACTAAGACCTTGCCCAAAAATGGCATAATTATGTGTGTGTGTGTTTAAGGTCTTCTTTCTTCATTGTTTTAGCATGAAAATGTATGTAAAGTGCAAAGTGCCTTCTCTAACTTGAATATATATTTTATAAGTGTTAAAAAAGATTTAAATGGTTTAGCTTGGGAAAACAAGTACTTAGCTTAGTTTATAAGAAGTTTACTTTTTTTTTTTTTTTTTTTAAAGGAAAGCCAAAGTGGTAGTAAACAGTACAGTGGATTTTAGTTAACATAGATTAGTATATTATACTAGAAATAAGTATAGAGAAAGCTTAAATTGTAGTATGTGCACAGTATACTACAAAAGCTATATATAATATGTGAGCATATATAGTATTCATATAAAATGAGCAACCCTTTCCCATCCCACTCTAAAAAAGACCTGGAAATATCTTGCACTGGATATTTTTAATTTATTGAGCTTACTTCACTTTTAAAAAATATAGTCTTTTATTTAGTAAGATTTATAGTACAGTTACTTTATCTTGTGCTATTGAACAGCGTTTAAGCGCATCCTCATAATTAATGGTCTTCCTTATATTATGATGTCTGATAACATATTTTTCATGCATTTTTGAACATTCCTAGTGACCATCCAGCCACCTAAATATGTAGGATTTCACCCTCTCATAATAATAATAAATAATAATTAATGATTTTCTTTAAGTGCTTAGAACTTTTAAAAACATTCACCATTGGAAAGTCTCTTAAGAATTTTGGTAAGGAATTTCCTCTAATTCATCATTGCTGTTTCTCTAAGGAATTTTGTCCCACAGATTGATCACCCTCTATCCACTACTGTGTTAAGCATCTTCCTTTGCTCAACTTCAGTTTGTGGCCCCATGTTTGCCTTACAAGAAGTTCTATAGCATGCCCTTTCCATATCCCCATTAGGATTTTATATAACATGGGGCCAAGTTCTCCCTGTTAGTTATAATCAGTGCAACCTCACTGACTCCACACCAGATTCTACTGTCATTTACAGTTGTGTAACTCCATTGCGTTTAGTGAGGTTGCATAGATTATAACTAAGACCCTGATTCTTTAGGTGACTCTGCTTGAGCAGACCCCTAAGGTCACTTACAGAATCAAGGCCTAGTAGGAGAAATGCACCCTTCTCTTTAAAATTGAAGTACTAAAAACATGAGACGATAGTGCAGTCACTAGGTACGGATTAGTAAATCCAGTGGTGATCAGACGGCTATGTGGCCACAGAGCATCTTGGTTACAAAGGAACTCCAAGTGCCCTTAGCTAGCACACTAGCCACTTGCCTAATTATCACTGAGGACCCTACAGTTCTTAATTTAAGGTCCCACAAAACCTAGGTCCAGCCCTGAATAAGCCTTATATTCATTTTTGTTGTCTCTCTGGCTTTCTCCATGCCAGTAAATCCTTTAAAAAATCAGTAGACCACCAGAAGAGAGATTACAGAGTAGAAAGCCATTTAAGTACATATTTAGACACTGTGTGCAAAAAACATTTGGAATTTGAAATCTTAGTATTTTATTCAGACACTGAATTAATACATGATATTTGGTTGTTATTTAGTTCATGTTGCACCACTGCAGGCAGCCACTGATGAAAAAGAAGAGGAGATATTTGATGAAAATGTAGTTGATTTGCACCAGTTCACACCAGTGGGTGGAGTGTACCATATTGATGCACTGAAGCTCCCACCTCAGGCCAAACAGATCAAAGGCTGGATCATGGTGGAAGTAGGTCAAGATCTGAAGCAAAATTGTACCCAGTGAATCTCCTTCAGTACTGAGCTTCCCAGAAAGAGTTGCAGCAGATCCAGAGATTTGTCAATATAGTGAACACACAGTATAAACAAATAGTTCTAACCTTTCCGTTTCTGTGCACTGAGATTAAAGGCCAAGATTTCAAATCATGTTCCTCAGTTGCAGCTGCAAAACTTTCCTTATATATCTGTGGCATCCTGGTAATGGGTAAATGTGCATTCAGACAGGTATTCACAGAGTCAGTTCTGTTACGTGGAGGTAGCACAGATGCCTAAAATGACTGTGTGTGAAAATGCTCCTAAAGATGTTGGTTAAAGTGAAGGGAAAAGGAAGGCCTTGCTTCATTTTGTAAACAGAAGGATGGGTTAAAGCCTATGACTGTGATAAAGGAGCTTTGAACATAACTCCAGGCTTGCCACAGACTTTATGGTCCTTAGGCAGTATGCTTCAATTTCCCCAACTGTAAAATTTGAGATAACATTTACCTGCATCACAGGATTTTTGTAATGCTGAACTCATTAATAGGCATAAACTGCATAAGGCTTGAGTAAATAGGTTCATTGGGGGACTGAAAGGCATAACGCCCCATCCTTAACCCAGCACCTTCATGCGGAGCTGCAACACAGTCCACCCAATGCAGCCTGGATTTGACTATCATCACAAATATGGGCTGGAGTAACAGCTGCAGCCCTCTCTGTGGCTATGCAGTGTCTGTGCGGCCACTGGATCTATGTAAAACTTTGCTATCTACTCCATGCCGAGACACTGCGTGCTATGAAATATATAGAGAGTTCCATGGGTGGTTGCCCTTCTGTGGCAGGAAGCTCCAATACAGGCCTTATGTGCTCCAGAAGGCTTTGCTCTGGTTTCCACACCAGGGCAAGTTTCACCCTAATGTTTGTAAAAAAGCCCTTTGAGATCATCAGATGGAAGATGCAGTAGAAGCAAAGTGTTGTTTGCTAAGTTTCACAGATGTGTGAAGTTATCAAATGATATATAAAGTTTTTAGTTCATTAAATTGTATTTTAGTGTACTCTACTGAGGACCAACGTGGATTACAAAATTTAGTAAAGACTATTGCTGATTCTCATGACATTTTCTCTTTTCTTCACTCCTCATCAAAGTTACTTGATGTAGGATTGGAGACATATCCATATCCCCCAGAAACAGAAGAAACTGAAGATGCCTCGTATCCCTGTATAGGGGTCACTCTTAGACTTCTTGACAGTGTGATATTTTTTGAGGAACCTGTTGTTGCCAGATGGGATTCTGCAGGTACAGTAAGTCTTCAGCCAGCAGTTATACACAAATGCTAAATCCAAAAATCTTTCTTAAATTCCAGTCCCAGAATTCAGATCTGGATTTTAATTTTTCCAAAGTTCAGGGAGTATTTGGAACTCGAATTTTGGTGAGTCCCATTATTGAGGTGAGCTGCAGTTCAGATCCAGTTTGGGCCCTTTGCTATTCATTATCCTTGATTTATTGAAAGCTTGTTTAGCATTCAGTAGGTGCATGATTTGTAATAGAGTCAAGACTTTTGGTGCTCCCTGATTCAAACAGTGTCTTACTCTGTAACTTATTTAGGAGCGTGTTGTATAGTATTTCAGTCTTTATTCAAGTGAGATCTCCATTTAAAAAAAATATTTCTAAAACTGGGATAGGCTATTATCTGTTTTACTGTTTGGGTTAACGTGTTTTAGCTTTCATTTTAATGTAAATATTAGAGCAAGGCAGAGAAAGGTATTTCATTTTGTGAAAGATTTCAGTATTTTCAGTATTGAATTTTATTGATTAGTAACAAATCCCCAAAATTTCAAAATTCTTTGTGAAGGGGGATGGAATCCTAGCTCTGAGGCAGTCTGCCTTGAAGACTGTCCTGGAGCTGCAGATCCTGGCGTCTCTGGGTGCCAGACATCAGAAGTCCTGGTTTCAGAATTTGCCTAGTTTCTGGAGAAACGTATTCAAAATTGAATTGTGCTTGCAGAATGTTTTGATTTCACTAAATTGGTAAATTCCCATGGAAAAATGTTTTGACCAAATTATTCCAGTCAGTTTTAGTAAACATGTGCTTAGTATACAAACAACCAAATTATAATAGCCTGCTTTAATAGAACTAATTTGCCATCAGTAGAGCTGCAGTTCTTCTGCACTAGTTTTTTTAGTATCAACATTTCAACAGTACACCATTCCTGGTTATGACAAAAATTAGCTAGAAAATTTAAATTACAGTATATAAAGCTAGCTTGAGCCAAATTTTGCTTTCATATCTTATATATTTAAAAGGTAAAATACTGTTCTCACACCAAACTAACTCCCCTGGACTTCGTCTGATTTACACTAATGTAATAAAGTGGAATTTGACTCACATGTTAAGGTTTGGGAGTAGTATTTATTATAAGTCAGCTCCCAGACTGTTAGTTGCACCATCATCCATGTTTTCATTTTAAGTTGATATCATTTTAGGCTATGGAGAAATTTTGATACCAATTGTATGATTTTCTTTCTCTCTTAAAATCAGCTGTCTGTATTATACGCCTAATATTCTCCAGAGCTCGGCATACTACTTAATCCAAGTTCAGTGGGCTGTAACACCAAATGCGGCAGCTCTAACAATTTTTTCCTCTTTTATTATATATATAGGCAAACAATGGAGAACTGATGGCATCAGTGACATAAAGTACAGAATGAAAGACAAACAAATCTCTTTTGAGATGGATGCTTTTTATACAATCACACTGGTTCAGGATGCTCATCTCAACATGCCATACCAGTCATGGGAACTGAGACCCAATGGCACAGATGAATTACTTTTCACTGTTGTTACAGCCTTTGCAGAAGTTCAAATGCAAGTTAAGGTACAGTAAATGTCTTGATACATGCAACTCAAATACAGATCCTTAAGGTTATTTATGTCATTATTAGAGCTCATTTTAGAATTCAGGCTGCCCTAGTAAGGATGAAAGAGTAAGGATATTTGTACGTTCACGCTGTCATAGAGTTGGAAAGGAGCAGGCTAGGGAATAGATGGGTTGATTTAGCCTCGGTTTTTGCCCAGAATGAGCCAGCAGGCAGCATACTGAAATTTGCTAACAGAACTCTACTTAATGCATTTTGAAATCTGCAGCTCTAGGCTGTCTTAGAAAGCAGAACTCTCCCTCACTTACCCTGAGTGTATTTTATGGGTCTTAAAAGGCAGCTCTAAAAATAATCTGATATTTTAATGCTAGTTGTGGTGTAAAATCTCCTCCTCTGACTTATATGTACAAATCCACCTTCTAGTTACTCTCAAAATCTGACAGGTAACTGCCAGCTGAATTAAGATCTAGTATGGTGGCAGTGTGCTGCCACGCTTATTATCCTAAACTCTATAGGCTGGGTCCATTCTCAAGGCAGGGGTGAACTGATCAGATTATGAGCTAGGCCATAGGAGACATGACTCCTTTCCAGTGCAGGCAGACACCCACTAGAAGTGTTGGTGCTGGCTGTTGTTGGTTGGTAGTGCAACCCATAGAGGGAGTGGGGTGCAAGTGAGTGTGTATAGATCATAGGTATTTATAAAGTAGTCACTGGGGGACCTAGGATCCTGAGAGAAAAAAGTAAATATTTTAAAAGACCTGAATGAAGAATACTTTTAATCAGCAATCAACTTTTGTATTGCTTTGTGCAATAGGGTAATCAGTGTATGTTGTCCTCAGTAATTGTGGAAGGGAGCGAGCAGCTTTCCCATTTGACTGGAAAATGGACATCTCCAGTTGGCCTGACCATTGCTTTGAAAAAGGCTGGAGTGAACATTTTCCCATCAGATTACTCTCACAAGTACGTCAGTGTGAACAAGAAGGTGAGACATTATGAACTACTTTTTAAAAAAAAAAAAATCCAGTTTTCTACATGTAGGCAACATTCTCTGCCAATAAGGTGGCTCTATGC
Organism: Emydura macquarii macquarii; assembly: GCF_026122565.2. NCBI lineage: Eukaryota > Metazoa > Chordata > Testudines > Chelidae > Emydura > Emydura macquarii. The sequence continues at coordinate 6,917,269 of NW_027132342.1, read as the reverse complement.
CATCCAAAAGCCCTCAGGTACCTGAGTAAGACAGCTTGCAGTGCCACACAAAGGCACAGGAACCAGAATCTGGCCACTGTCGTTTGACCAGAACATGCCTCTCCCTGTGATAGTCCAGCATCGAGGGGTGTAATTTTTTGGATATGTGGTTTGATTTGTACTCTTTGTTACAGACTCCACTGGCAGAAGTCACAACTTATCAACAGATGGCACTGGTTGCATCAGGTTTTGCTTTCAGTTGGAGCAAGTGGAATCTGGCAGCTGGTCAAGATCAAGTGGTTTTTAAGGTTGCTCTTTTAGATTTAATGTCAATCCAAAGGACCAACCCCAAATAAGCGTAGATAAGCCAAGTTGAACTACTGCTACCTCTTCAGTTCAGAAACAGGCTTATTAAGATGTTTTTTCTCAGAGCAGGGCTCTGTCTTTGCAGTTTTCATAGCTTTAGCATTTAGGCTTAGCTGCTTTTTGAAGTTTTACAAAACTTGGTGTATTACAATCAGATTCTCTGATGTCTGGCCCCTGATGAACTCACCCATACCTTTGCTAAGTAACAGTCCTTTGCCTCTTGAGATTGCATCTTTAGAGGTCTTTAACTACTGTGCTTTACAGATCACCTGGGACATAGCTTGGTTATGAGACTTTAGCACAGTCCTGGGCTGCATGGTCTCTCCAGCTCCATAGTTGGATACAAAAAGGATTTGTAGTCTGAATCAGGATCCTCTAGTACCAATTAGATAGGTGGCCAGCTGTAACCTGAGCTTTCCTTGTCCATCGAGATCCTCTCTTGCAGGCAGCTCTTAATTGTCAGATCTTTAATATTCACTTCTTTGTGTAGAGAAGGGCGATCCTTCCTTGTTTTTCTGTTCCTTGCTACCAGAGAAAGGGGCTCTGTTGGCAGGTAGATCCAGGTGTAGCCTCTCCCCTCCCATACACAATAGAAAAGTAGCAATCACTCTCAAATATTTCTACAGGCTAATATACACAATATCCTTTTGTCAAGGTTGAGTAATTCTGTTCTGCAAATGAATGGCAGTGCAAAACAAACAGCTGTTAACTCCCCCTTGCTAGATACTATTAGTAAATATGGCACTCTAAAGCAAAACAATTTTAACAGTATTACAGATTAAGCTAGTCTGTTCAATATTACCACTGTTTCCTTGCATTTGATGCATGGAGAGGCTGGGCACCTAAGAACAGGACCTACAAGCTGAGGGGGGGGAGCCACCTAAATTTAGCCAATACAAAATGCTGAAGACAGGGGCTATGTGCCTTTGGCAGGGTGGAAGGGACATGCCAGTCTCTACTTAGAATTTACAGCCTCTCCTTTGGAATTAGGTGCCTACAGCTGTTTAGCCCTCTCACAAAGAATTATAGGGGTCTCTGCCATCCAAAACCCCAGGATGCAGAAGACAGGTTCACATGCCCCTCCTGGGAGAGGGATTTTCATCCATCTTTCCCTGCTCTTGCTGGAAGTGCTCTAGCCACTGGGGCGTTGGATAGAAGAGGGATACTACCACTACCTTCTGCTGTTTTATGCAGGGCCTGAGCTCGTAGACATTGTGTAAACAGGCATCTGTGCACATCTACCCTACTAAGCCCAGCAGACAGACAGGTGGTAGCTCAGAATAGACATTCCCCTAGTCTGAGCAACCACTTAGCTCAGGTGGGATCCTAGGTGCTAAGCAGCAGGACTTAAGTGGTAGGGCAGATGCCCATGGGCATATTTTTAAGCACAAGGGTGTTTGGACTCCAGCACTTCTCCTTTGGTCAAGAAACCTAGGGCTAAAGGCAAAGTTATACAAGAAGTTTGTTGGAACAGGGAATTGAACCTGGGTCTTAGCATCCCATGATATTGCCCTGCCTTCCTACATTAAGCTCCCTGTAGATTGAAAGTATCATAGTACGTTACAGCATTTATTCTTCTATTCTGCTGCAGGTGAGTGAACACCTTAAAACAGAAGCTGTTAAAGATGAAGATTGGTCCCTTTATATGTTTAATGGTCAGCGAGCCCAAAGGCTCAAAATCAGTGAAACTAGTGAAGCCTTTTCCGAAGATCTAGCAGAAAATACTGAATTTCATTCTACTCTCTTCCATATGATCAAAGATTTTGCCACTGAAGAAGCAATTGACAAAGTAAAGGAAGCTAGTTGCCTATTTATCGATGCTGTATACCAACTGCTCATTGCCACTAGAGTGTTAACATACTCTTAAGACCCTATTTTAAATTAACTTTATTGAGTATCAAGAACTTGGTTAATAAAACTACATTTGAGGTGTGTCATTTCACTTTCAGATCAAAACAGCTATTTAAATGCTTAATGCATAAAAGTTCTATTTTTGTAAATAAAATTTTTTTCCTTCCTAGTAACTACAGCATTTAGATCCATTTATTACAAGCTTCAAAGGAGAGAGAGCTATTTTTTAAGTCATTCTGATTTTGAACAGGATTTAGACATGTTGGAAGTTTTTACCCCTTTGCCAGTGGAAGGCTAAGTTACATTTCTAGTTCCAAGTTGTGCTTCAAAATGTTTTACCATTAAAGTTAACTTCATAAGTATAATCTAAAAAACTTCCAAATAAATGGTTTTAAATACAATACCTCTCACATCATATTAGGAAGTTAAAGTAATTCTAGGTTTGACGAGCTATGTTTCCACTAGTTCATTTAACACAAATTGAGTCAAACAGGAAGTCCAGAGGAAAAAACAAATTCTTATGAACTAAAATACAAAGCACGTGCTATACTGGTGGTGGTCCATTGTGTTGAAGTTTAGTATATGGCCACAGCAGTTGTTGTAGTGATTTCCAAGAATCCCCAGTTCCCACAGGTGCAGCATCTGCCGGTCGTTGGAGAGACAGGCCTGTGAGGAAACTTGTGAGTGCAGCAAGTAGTACAATGATAGTGAGAGAAATCCAGAGAGTCTTGTTAGCCTTGGAGAAGGAAGTCTTGAGATGAGATGCCCACGATGACATTATGGTGCAGCTGTGGAGAAGCCATAAACATAAAAGACAGACATGCTTTTCCTCATGCTTTAAATATCAGAGATTGTCTGACTACTAATCTAGATCATAAATTGTATGTAATTGCCACTGTAAATAGCTAGCTATGGTGGCATAGTATAGTCTAGGTTTCAAATGCTGGCTTTGGTCAGCACTGGATGCTAAAAACTCTGAAGTGGTACAAAAAATAAAGTTGGTTTTCAAAGCCAAATAAGGGATTTCTTCTTATGTTCCATTAATGGGAATTGTGGGGTTAAGTCTCCTATTAGGCATCGCAAATATCAGCCATTTTTTCTACAACAAGAGGGTTTAACATATAGTACAATAGCTTCCTCTGTAAATTTAGAATTACAGGGCTATCTGAACTAGTAAAGTACCCAGGCTTTGATCTCCAAGGGGCAGTATTGAGGCAGAATGCCACACTGTAAGGGTCACATCTCAAGAGCAGAAGTTCTTGGCTAATACCAAATTAGAGCTTTAAAAACCTGCTAATTAGATTACTTAATGCTGCCTACTTAGACTGACATCACCAACAAAAAAAAAAAACCCCCCCCCCCCAAGATTACCCCCCTGCTTCCTCTGCCCATGTCTTCCACCTGACCCCTACTTCCCCTTGTAGCAATTCGTGTTTGCAACTGAGAAACTTACACTGATCCTAGACTCCATTTTGATGGATTTTTCCCCCGTTCAGAAAGACTTATCTTCCTTGCTTTGTCTTCTCGTATTTCTTCAACTGGTGGTTCTGACTGTTTGGTCCTGCAAGTAAGTGTTAGAACTTAACTTTCCTGGTAAGCACTCATCAGTACACGTAATAGGGACATTTTTACAAATGACTATGCATGCCACTTTATAACAGCTTCTTGCCCTTGACACCATGTTACATGTAAAAGCTATCTCCAAGACTTTAAGGTGGGCTTAAGTAATCAAAACCTACTTTGTTGCAGACTGTTCTTCCTCAGACTCTGTCCAGGAATATGTGCTAATGAATCTTTGCAGTGAAGGACGCGTCTCATTTTGTTTTGATCCCAGTCGGCCCCTGCCACATACATATTTTCAAATAAGTACTTCAGCTAACGTGCTCAGATTACAGTAAAAATAATTTCAGTGGTATGATGGAAATAAGTGTTAGAGTAAGCCATGAAGATTTTGGCCACTATTTTTCATGTTTTACTCCCAGTTTCATATTTAAAAGCACAACTATAAAGTGCCTGACTTTCAACTTCAAGGATGTGAAAAAAATCTGAAGTCCGTGGGAGCGCTGAACCTCTTAAGTTTGAAGGTCAGGCCACTTCTATGTAGACACTGTGTGGCTGTAAAAGCTGAACTGTGAGGTCTACCTAACATAGGCATTTATAGCATTACTTCCAAAAGATGCTCAGGAAACTACTCCAGTGGAATTGTTTACTACAGCCATAGTTCAGTTGAAAAAAGTAAGGCCAATTTAAAAATAAAACTCAAGTAGCCTTACCAGCTCCTTGATCTTCTATGGAATTTGTCACTTCTTTCATTTCCATCCGTTTCATGTAATTGGACCTGTATAGGAAGGTAAAATGCAAATGCAGTAGACCTAACTAGTTTGAGAGTGAAAACAATATCTGACAACCCCTACTTACCAGTGGCAAACCAATGCCGGCATTTCCAATATTCCTGGGCAATGTGGCAATACTGACTCTTCGTAGGGATGATGATGGCTACACAAACAAAAACTATTATGAACTACTATGCAGTGGTTAGATTACTCACTAGTCGTAGGCATGATAATGGATGAGTAGAGTTACAAAAAAGTTGATGTTTAGTATAAACCTTAAAGAGATATCCAGAGATATATAGAGATATACACACACACTTTAAAAAAAAAAAAAAAAAAAAAAGGATACTTACACATCACTATACAGGTTATTTTCCAGATTAGAAACAACATGCATGTATGACTGCTACAGCAAATTCCGAAATTTAAAGAGGTCTTAAGTTATCTACTGGAGCACAAACTAGGGATCCTATTATCTCCAAAAGCAGTGTGGCAAGTTGGTCTTTTGGCTCAGTATGTTAAAGACGTTGGTTTTGAAGCCTTCATTATAGGAGACTCCATGAAAGCAATAGTTCTCGAACAAGAGTGGCCCCAAAACCATGGGAGATTATGCTGCTGTAAATCGGACTATATTGAAATAAGTTTTTTCATTGAAACATTGGTGCGTCTGATCAAGTTAGCTTGCTTTTGTGGGCTTAGGGAGTTATGGAGAACCCAGTAGATACCGATTTAATGCTCATGTCATGCACCAGTAGAGTACGTGTACAGGAGAGCTATGAAGAGCACACAGCATTCCATTTATTTTTATAAATTGAAGTAGTACTGGTACCTTGAAGTTGAGAGAACTTGAAAGCTTTTTATTTGTAGATTCATCTGTAAAGAGGAAACAGTATTGTAAGCAGATTTTTAAAGATTGCCAGTGCAGAACAGAGCCAGATGGTCTGACCACCTGCAGCTCCTATTTAAGTTAATAGCAACTAAGCACCTCTGGAGGGAAAAATACCAAGTGTCAAAAAAGAAATCAGTGGTGTTATAGCCATGTTGGTCCCGAAATATTAGAGCAGGGATCCCCAAACTTTTAACTGCCAGGGCCACACCACTCAGTCTCGCTCTTACAGTGGGCTGGAGAAGCTCCTCCTGGTCAGGGCGCTGGACCATCATCATGTGGGAGAGGGGCAGGAGGAAGGAGCGGGGCCAGGAAAGGGGAGCGGCCACCGGAGGGTGCTGCTTGGGGTCTGGGGCAGCTCCTCCTGGCCAGGGCACTGGGCCCACATCACATGGGAGGGGAGAGGGGCGGGGCCAGGGAAGGGGTGGTGCCAGGATGGGGGCGTAGCCACCACAGTGCTGCTTGGGACCAGGAGAGACTCCTGGCCAGGGTGCTGCACTCATGTCACATGGGAGAGGGGCAGGGCCAGAAGGGGGGAAAATGAAGACTTGGCACACCACTTGCGAAAGGTTGCCGACCCTGCATTATGTGATGAAGGGCTTCATGTAATTGTAATGCCAGTGGACTCAGCAGGCCAGTCAAAATGTGTCAGTGGCCTGGATGCAGCCCGCAGGCTGTAGTTTGTGGACCCCTATATTAGAGAGAGACATGGTGAGTGAAATATTCCTTCACTCACCTGGTGTCTCTCTAAAAAGAAAACAATTGCCAAAAATAATAAAATAAATACCGGAAACATCTAGACTTTTAACCATTAACTCAAGCTAGCTCAAGTAGTTAACACCTCACATTACTGCATAGGGTATGCAGGAAGGGTCACTTCTGCTGGTCTCATTAACAATGTCTGGTTAAGATCTATTTTACCCTTATCAAGTTAAAGCTGTTTTTACAGGATGGAGTATTCCTCTGTGACAACTTCTACTCCTCCTTTCTTGGCTAAAGAGTTTCTGCAAAGATTTCCGTGTTGCGCCTGTAGGACTAGGATCTTTTAAATGTAAAGAAAAGTGCACCAATTTTCAAGTGTGCTGAACATCTCCAACTCCCACAGGAGTGTCAAATGCTTGGTACCTCTGAACTCAGGCCACTTCAGATTGACCCTATGTACATTAAAATGAGCATCCAATTTGTAATTTACTGCATAGAAGATTAGAGTTCACCATCCTGTGTTGCGCCTACAAAAGAGGCCTACTACTGCATATGTGACATGGTAGAGGTTTTCAGAGATTCAGGAGGTCTGCCTACAAGTCTGACGTTATAGGTGCCTGTAATGTTTCCAATAATCATGCAAGTGAAGACAATGCATAGCAGCAGAATTGACTAGCATAGCAATGCATAGCAGCAAAACTGACTAACAATTTAGTATATACCATACAGGAGATCGAGCATTTATATAACATTTCCCATCCAAGGAGATCAAGAAGCTTTATAAAATACTAGCTAAAGGCTCAACAGACAACAGTTGTTTAGATAAGAGAAATGAAAATATGCTTAGGTTTAACAATTACCTTGATCCCCAAGACAGCTAAAGGATCTTTCATTTTGGAGCAGGACCTGTTTCAACTCTTCAAGTTCTGCATGTTCTTTTGTATACATGCGTTTCAAGTTTTCCACATGTTGAATCATCACTTCTACTGCCTTACTGACACGGCTCTCCTAACAAAATATATGCATCACTGGATGAAAGAAGTTGGCTTTTTGGGACATTGACTTATGCTTGGACTAAAACCACCCACATAAATCATTCTAATTTACAACCTTTTGTATCCATCCACACAGCAAACATTCTTGTTCAAGGTCTCACCTCATGTCTTGATCATAGCAGCTGCCTTTGCAAATGCAATCTTACCCCACTCATTCATTCAGAACATTGCTGCAAAGATTATTTTCCTAACCCATTGCTTTGACCATGTCACCCCTCTGAATCCCTCCACTGGATCCCCCTTCTCCATCAAACAAGCTGCTGGTCTTCATTTTCATGGCCTTTAGTGAATGAGAGATGATCAGTCACGATCGAGGCATTGACTTCTGTCTTGGATTGGCCCATGATGCCAATCTCATGTAGGCCAAGGCATAAGTAACTTGACATAGCAGTAACAGTTTAGACAGACACCTGTCAGGGATGGTTTAAATAATACTTAGTCCTGCCTCAGTTCAGGGGACTGGACTAGATGACCTCTCAAGGTCCCTTCCAGTCCTATGTTTCTATAATAAGTAACTTACCTCATTTCTTAGTGGGTATGATTGGGAAGGTAAATGGATCAGTAGGCTAGAGACAGGCTGTCTGTACAAGCTGAGATAAGGGGGAACACCCTGGTAGTATTTACAATGGACAAGAGAAGCCTGGAATGTAAGATGAGGTAAAGAGTAGATCATGTGCGCACAGTGTGTGGACTGCCTGCTATACAGGGATTGGTTCCTGCAGAGGAACCAGGCCCGTCCCGAAGCATGTGCTGCAACGTGTAGTTAGGATTGCATGTGGTAAAGTGTTGGTAGAAATGTATATAAGGAAAAGGTGTGTGTAATTTTGGATGTGTGGTACACACCCATATCCATCCCTGATGCTTGAGCCTGATCAACTCCGCGTAACTCTGCTGTGTGCCAAACAAAGGAACCTGAGTGATGAGACTAGAGTAGAACTGAGTTCTTGGGGAACTCCATGGAAGAGGTCTCGGGTGCGTGGAGGGGGGGGGTTGGCCCAACATCTTTAATCACCCACTTGTTAAAATTTTCAAGCACCTGCATGCTTTCTCCCATGATGCCCCTTATCCATGGGAGATACTCCCTGAAAACATCTGCAAAGCTCATTTTCATCCTTCAACACCCTCCATAAAACCTCCCCTTTTCCATGATGCCTACAAAAAAACCTAACAACGGTTAGGCCATTGGTATGCTGAGACCATTGTCTATCATGCTGACCGTTACAGTCTCACTGTTTCCTTGTACTCCATCTGTCTATCCAGCTGTTGTATCTTGTCTTATACTTAGATTGTAGGTTTTTGGGGTAAGGACGGCCTTTGTTTTATTTGTACAGCACCTAACACAATAGGATCCTGGTCCATGAAAAAGGTCTCCTAGGTGCTATGGTGATAGCAAATGAGTGTGCAGACCACTGACATAATAAGCTCTTCAATAATATTGTTCCGGTAAATGGTGTACTGTATAAGATACAAGTTAAATTACAAATACTGAGTGGAATCTTTTAAAGAGAGCTTCACAATAAAGAAAGCTTCTTTACATAAAAGTAGTAATTGAAATCAGATTACCTGATTAATGGCTCCCAACATCTCTGCTCTACTAGCAACTCTGGCAGCATACTGGCTAAGGAACTGCAAGCTTTTCTGAAGCTTCTTAATGATCTCCTGTGCTTGGTTATCTTCGTCACACAAAGGTGCTAGAGACTAAGTTCATTGGGGAGGGAGTGGGGAGGAAAGAAGAGGGAAATGTAACAGTGCTGATGATTAGTAAATAAGTGAGATGCCATTCTAGAGGCTTGCGGAGTGAATGTTATTTTGCAAAGAAAGCAATTACACAAATGGGATTCTGCTTGGGCGTATCTGTTTGCACGAATACATTAAGGCCAGATATTCAGTTGGTGTAACTAAATACAGCTCCACTGGAAAAATAGAGGCATTATGCTGATTTACACCAGCTAAGAATTGTACCCTGGACATGTACCTTATGGTTTTATCAGCTCACTGAGAACATTCGTTGGAGCAGGAGAATTTCCCATTTGTTGCTATATAAAATGCTTTAGTGCGTGTAACAATTTAAAAAAAACAAAACAAAACAAACACACACGCCAAAAAACCAGACCCTTAATGAGCAATAGAGTCATATGTTTGATTATACTATTTATATTATCAAATCCAAAAATAAATTTCAGCTAATATTTCTAACTAAAGCAATGTCTACACCACCACTTATGTCGGCATAAAACTTACGTTGCCCAGGGGTGGGAATAAGCCACCCCCTGTGCGACATAAGTTACACCAATGTAAGCGCTGGTGTGGACAGCGCTAAGTCGGTGGGGGAGCTGCTGCTGCTGCCACTCGTTGGGAGTGGATTAATAGAGACAACAGGAAAGCTCTCTCCCGTCGCTTAGAGCAGCTACACGAGAACTTAGTGGCACAGCTGCATTGGAGCAGCAGTGCCGCTATTAGCTCGCTAGCGTAGCCATGTCTCAATGAAGTCACTAAGATGGGTGTGCAAGAGGTATCTGCTCCAAGAGTGGTTATCGATGGTTTGCTGTCAAACTGGGAGGAGGTACTAAATGTTTTCATTAGTTACTTGGATAATGGAGTGGAGAGTACGCTTATAAAGTTTGTGGATGACACCAAGCTGCAAGGTGGTGTAAATATATTGGAGAACAGGATAAGGATTTGAAATGACCTTGATAAATAGGAGAATTGGTCTGAAAATCAACAATAGGAAATTCAGTACAGACGAGTGTAAAGTAAAAGTCAAATACACAAAAATTGGGGAAATAACTGGCTAAGCAATAGTACTGCTGAAAAGGATCTAGGGGTTATAGTTGATCACAAATTGAATAGAGAGTGTTTCAATTGCAAAAAAGGCAAATATTCTGGGCGGTGTTAACGGGGATGTTCATGTATGACAAGGGAGGCAATTGTCCCACTCGACTTGGCACTGGTGAGGCCTCAAGAGGAGTGCTGTGTCCAGTTCTAGCCACCACAATTTAGGAAAGATGTGGACAAACTGAAGAGAAAGTCCAGAGGAGAGCAACAAAAACTAATAGAAGGTTTAAGAAAAATCTGACCCATGAGGGAACGTTAAATGCCTGGCCATAGTTAGTCACGAGAAAAGATGACTGGGGAAGAGCAGAAGCAGAGAACCTGATAACACATTTGAAGATTTAAAGGCTGTTATGAAGAGGACTGTGATCAATTGTTCTCCATGTCCACTCAGGGTAGGACAAGTAGTAATGGTCTTAATCTGTAGCAAGGAAGATTCAGGTTAAATATTAGCAAAAGCTTTTAAAAACTACAAGGGTAGTTAAGCACGGAATAGGCTTCCAAGAAAGGATGTGGAATCCTCATCATTGGAGGTTTCTAAGAACAGGTTTGACAGACACTTGTCAGGGATGGTCCAGGTCAGGGCTTAAATTCAGCCGGAGTGGACTTAAGCGGAGTCCCATAGTGGAGCAGAAGTGCTGAGCTCCCCCCAGCCCAGTGGCAGAAGCCCAGAGCGCTCCCTCCCTCCGCTGGATCCTGGAGATTTTTATAAATACATTGGGGGCAGGATCTGGGTAATCTAGGAGAATTTAAACCCTGGTCTAGGTATATTTGGTCCTGCCTCTGCACAGGCAACTGGACTTGATGATCTATTGGAGGTTCCTTCCAGCTCCATCTTTCTAGGATTAAAATGTACTGTCAGGCCACTTGCTGCTTCCCTCCTTCCAGTCTCATCCACTGCTCACCTCCAGCATCTTCAGCCCATTCATGATCTCCTTTTTCAAGTTTTCTTCCGCCAAGTCTCGGGACCTTTCTTCAAGCCTCACTCGCTTATCCAAGGTAAACAAGTCACATTTAAAGCCCAGAGACAGTCTGAGGAACTCCGCCTGTTGTGAGGGAAAGGGGGGAGGAGGAGGAAAGTCATGACAGATCAGGCAACACAGAAGTCTATTCAGTATTAAGAGAGTTACCTAAGAGACACAATGGAGACACATTAACTATTGCTAATGATTCCATGAATGGACAGTCAGACATGAGCTGTAGGAGACATCACCAGTTTCTGGATCCTCCCCAATAGGCTTTGAATCCAAACATCAAATTTGAAATTCTGCCCATATCTAGTCTTAGTAATTATTCTGTTGGTAAACGAATTACCTTTTCCCCCACATCCCCAACAGTTCATCCTGTTGGAAAAGGCAACATTAAACAATTCTGCCTAGCAACATGAACAGTAGTGTTAGCACATTCTGTTGGGCTGAAGGTTGTGTCTAGGCCAGAACACGCCTTCCCCCACAAAAATGACACCAGTAGAGAAAATTCAAACAACATTTTATATAGTGACAAGAATCTCTTTTCATAGCCTTCCTCCTCCACCCCCCCTTTCCTGTACTACTTATGAGCATTTTTTGATAAATAGATTTCAGCTTCATCCTCTGAAAGAATTTCCCTTTACCTCATGCATACAGAGGGTTTCAACTGAATAGGGAAGTCTGATAACATCACTGGCATGGATATTTACCTGAATCAAGGATTACATGGATTTCATTCAGGGGAGTTGGAAAGTCAAATTTTGGGCTGCATCATGATTAACAGTACCCATTTGTGTACAAAAACTCACTCAGTACAATCAAAAATGCTTTACCTGAATTTCAGAGAGAAAGGATCTTTAGAAAGATTTCTACTGTCTGAAATATTTCAGGATACAAGTAGTCAAGACTCACCTCTACCTCCTTCTCATTAGGAGAAACACTGTAGGAGGAAAATGAACAACCACATAAGTAGACCATAGTGCTAAGTAAATGAAAGTGGGTAGGAGATTACATGAGATACATACTTGTCACTTGGTTTGGTTTTGGTCATTTTAAGGCCAGTCATAGTGGAAGAATTCCCTGAGGATTAAAGAGACAAAAAACACAAGATTTCAGTTCTTAGGTTGAGGAATAAACTCCCCTCTTAACAAGAGGAGTTTAAGACTTAAAAGTTTAAGACTCTTTGCTTTGAACCATTATTTGGTAATAAAAGAAACCGCCTCAGCGTGCATTAGAACTAGGTTAAATGTCAGCATGGCAGTTCATTAGTGTTTCTTTAGCGGCTTGGCCATCGAAAAGTGCCAGTCCTGGTTTGATTAGATTGTGGCCTTAACCACAAAGTCCATATCCAGATCTGAATTTACAGTGGTTGGATCTTCAGTTTTGGTTTTTTAGTCCCCACTACAATCTCCTCCCCACAACGGACTACTTCAAGAAAACAAGATTTATAGAAGCCACCCCAAATTCACTATTAATAGTTCTGTGAAGATCAGCACATGGTTGGGACAGCCAAGGATAAAAGGTAGGCACTTTAAAAAGGGAAAGCCAGTCTGGATTCAGTAGAAACAGCCACCCGACTTAGATTTTTACACCACCCAAACCTTTGATGTGGTTGAAAAAAAGTTGCTTTATATCCCTTTTAGAGTAGAGGATGCAAGTATCATAGCTAGCGATAGGATATCATTGGGTATAGCAAAAGCGTCGCCTGTTTTGACACTAAGGAGTTTTCCTTCCTGTGCAGCTGATAGACCAGTGCTGGTAGGATGTGGATGAAGAGTGGCTTTTTGTAGGATGACATTTTGTTCCTTTTCATTTAAAACTCCTAATTACAGTGAAACACTTTAAAGTTTATACAACATGAAACTGACAAAGCTGCTTCCCACTCCAAAACCAGACTATAAGGAGGACACGTCATATAAAGGTAAAAAAAGCTTCTGTAGCTATCAGCTCGTTCCATTAACAACAATCTAGGTCTGTGTGTTGGCAAATGCTCATACCCTGGTAGGAACTTGGGGACATTCCTATCACCATGGTATCAGAGTGGACCATTATTCCTGTTACAAAGATGATCTGCTCAGCAGTTCATCAACTCTTCACACCCTGTCAATAACTACAGATGTTACTTTCTTATACTGAGAGCCATGTTCTTGTCGTGGTTTCAGAGATGGTTTTATGTTGCATTATGCACACATTTAAGAGTTTTCTCCATCATAATTAAGCATTAAAATGGTTGGTTCCACATAAAAAGCAATAGTTTGGTTGTACAGCAACACAACACAAAGAATTTAGGAATAGAATGTTTCAATAGTCTGAGGTTTAAGACTGGTGTGTTTCACTGGAACACTAACCAAGCATGCTCTGTAATGCATTAAGTGATATGGATTTCAGCAGGGCCACCTTACCTTTTCTACTGGAAACAGTAGCAGATATTTGTCCACTCTGCTCTTGAATAGATTTCATTTCCCCATCAGTCTCCTAAAAATGGTTTAGAGAATCAATCATACAAAGTGAACTGCCACAACTACCTTACAATAAGATCCAACATGATGGAGGTACTCTAGTCCTACAGTGGGCTTGTGTGAACTCATCAGGTACTTTACACGACTGCAACTGCTGCCACCGCCTTGTATGGATGCTAGGTCTTGAGTGGGTTGGAAGCCTTCCCCTCCCTAGAGCAGTTTGGATCTACCTCTGAGAAGGATCAAGCCACCTTGCAAACAGCTCATTGAAGTGGCACGCTCTATAATTTTTTAAGTAGTCAGATTATTGTGCTGGAATATAGGATGGAGAGAATTTAGAGTAGCCCAGGATAGGCAGGGAAAAAAACCAAGCCCTGCCCTGTTTGGGCTGAACCCACCAGTAGAATCACTGGACCAGATCCTCAGCTTCTGTAGATCAGCATAGCTCCTTTGGTGTCCAGTTAACAAGGGGGGGGGGGGGGAATTGAGTAAGACACCTTGGGTTGAGCCATTGTACCAGCTGAGGAACTGGTAGTATTGTTTCCGGAAGGGGAATCCAACCCCTGGTGGTGTTTACCCTCTTTATCCTTAGTAGGTTTCCCTAGCGTGTGACTCTTCAGACATGCCAAGCAATCTGTTTCTCAAGCACGGTTCTGCACATCGCCTTATCACTTCAGCATTCCCCACCTCCTCTTACAGCTAAAGCCAATGAGTTGCACATTTCCGCATTCCTAGAATTTTAGCAGTCCAGTAGAACTCTTACCAGATCTAGCTTTAATTCTTTTTCAGGTGTAGTTTTGTCATTTTCCATGATGGGACAAAATTCACTTTTATTAGTCAGATCAGTACCTGAAGAGAAATATCCCAGAAAAGTGGATGTAAAGATTTCAAAGATGAAAAAAAATGTTGCCTATTAACTAGATTTCTAAGTCAGTAATCACCACGGCTCCCCCATGAAAACGCCTGTAGTAACCCCCAGAAGAAAAACGCAAGGAAGAAAGAGGCCTTTAAAAGCCAGCAGCACTCTCCCCTCTCCACCCAATGTTTTGGGAAGCTCAAGTTTTACATTGATGTTACCCCATTTCCCTTAAACAAATCACACGGCACAGATGTTTTTCATTTGTTTATATATAAAAGAAAGAAACAAAAGAAAAATCTTTCATTTTTGTTTATATTTTCAGAAGAGCGGCATTAAGTTTGATTCTTATTAAAGGTGCTGGATTGACAGCCCTGGCAGAAGAGCAGTCACCTCTACCAACTCATTCCACATGTCCCTTTTTGCAGTGTTTTAAGCCCTAATCCTGCAACATCCTCTGCCCAGGCAGAAACCTATACGTGTGCAGAGCTCCAGTGATGTCTGGAAGCAGTTGCAGGCCAAAGTTGTTATTCTGAATATAATGTAGACTTAAAATTTGTGCAAAGATCTCTCTCTCACTCAACTTCCTCACTTCAAAAAGATATGTTGGAAGCAAGCTGTTTCCCCATCACATGATGAATCTTCAGAACAGCTACAATACCTGATACATTATCATTCAGATCCTTATCTTTATTTTTCTTCATTGCCATAGAGGTTGATACATCTTCATTTTTTGCCCATGAAGCCTCAGACAATTGTGTCTCCATAGTGAGACATTCTAGAATAGAACACAGATCCATTACTGCCAAGAAGCTGCATAAACTCAAGTACACCTTATTAGACCTCTCAGACAAAACTCACAAAGCCCTGTGGTCCCACAATAAGAATTTACCAGTTGATATATTGCCTTCCAAAGAGGATGTAATAACTTCTTCTTGGAATGGTGCTGAATGTTCACTGCCAAGACAGGGAGAACACTCTGAGACATCCATGATATGATAAATAAACTAACCAGACTTAAGAATTAAATGCATACACAGAAACTGACCTGGACAAGACTGGACTATCCAATGTTAAAGGCCCATCACCGCTCTCCTTAACAAAAGGAATTTTAAAAAGTTTTAGTATTTAGACTCGCAATAGGACATCACTCGTTGTGTTAAGCAAATGTATAATACCTGCCTGAAACAATTCCTTTAGATGTTTCTAGACCTGATTGGAATGTGTTAATTTCAGTGAAGATAGGAGTCATTTTAAGAAGTTAGCCACATGCCCCGCCCATTTTTTTTCAGCCAGCTCTAGATGTATAGTATATGTTTTAATACGGTTATTACCAGTGGGGTGTAATTATGTTTTTGTAGAAGTAACAATTCTTGAGGGAACCCATTTACATCTATATTTCAGTTACAAAAAAGCTGTACTCCTGACATTTATACCATAGAGCTTCACACTTTGAAGGAACACACTTTAAAAATCAAAGAAATATCACCATGTTAAAGTAGGAAAAAAAAAAAAATCTAAGACTTGAATCCCTGTCACACTCCAGCTTAAAGTGACAATATAACAAAGCCACTTGGCTTTTCCTGCCATTTGTTCCACCCACTACTTTCAAAGCCATACTACATTGCTCACCAACCCAATTTTGGGACATGGTCCCTTCCAGAGATTCAGAAAACGACACTATAAAAAGCTCTGAAGCTGCATCAGTGTTGCTTCTAAGAGACAATGAGCATAAAGCATTTTGCTAGGGTTAAAGTTTATGCTGTTTGAGACACGAATATTTACATTCAGGTGTCCATTTTGATTCCTACTAACGGCAACATTGTGCTGCAGTCATGAGTCCAACAGATCTTAGAACAGAAAAGCAGTAGTTTTAAAAAAAAAAAAAAAAAAAAAAAAAAAAAATAGTGGCTTAATGATTATAATAGCTGTGTTTCATCTTTAAGGGCCAAATTCTTTTTTCAGTTCAATTTGTTGCACCTAAGTAACAGAGGGGTCTGGCCCCAAATCCATAGCACCTGGCTGATATATAAACTGTATTATAAAATGCAGTTTACTTTTTAATACAGTGTGTATTTTACATTCTATTATTCTTGTCAGTTCCTCGGTCCACCACCACAAAACAAATACATTTACAGATACTTCAGTGGAGTTCTAAGGGTTTTATTTTTTAATCCAAATGATCAGTAGTTAATTTGGAATTTTAGGAGGTTTGCATGGCTTTTATTGTTGCTCATCTCAATGTCTCTAGGGAGGGCATTTGCTTTAATGTACATGTGACAAAGACTAATAATGCCATTACATTGGATTTCCACGTCACTCTGGTTAACATCATGCTTCCTACCAAACTCATTTTTAGAATAGTACACATGCACACCCGTGATAACTGCTCTGTATAAGACAGCCTGTTGTGTATGTGTGGGGGCAGAAGCTCTTAAAATTAAGAGTGTGTCTCGGACAATAGCTAAATAGAAGCAGGTAAGGAGCTTTTGTGTTCCTTTATCATCCTGTACCAGCAAAAAGATAGATATTAAGAAAATGTATAGCATTAAAAAAAGATGTTTGGAACAGAGGCTTATCCCACCCTTGTACAATATAGAAAACTCCTGTTACTATAAGCATAGAAATAATGAACATTAAATGAAGGTGAAAGAGAAGTTTGATGAGCCCACTCATGGAGGACTTGGTGACTAAGAACCTGAGCAGATATTAAAAAGCAACTGTAGAAGGAAGGGAAAGGAAGATCATCAAAGCACAGAGATCAGAGTTAGCTGACTTGCAATGGGACTTTATGCCTTTGACAGTCTCCTTGGCTAATGAAATTTCTCAGAGATATATGTATAGTGTTGGTAACCCCCTCAATTTTCATTTCTGAACATACTCAATTTCATGAGAGGAATCTAGTAGTGAAGTGAGAAGAAGTCTTTATTTATCAACTTTCTTTCTACATAAGCTTTTACCAAAGCAACTTGCCATACACATCATGGCCAACAGTTTTCTGAAGGACAAGCGATTATGAACCTCTTGATGTTTAGGTCCCCAATCTAATGCCTACATGGGGCCAGATTTTTAGAGGATACAAGCTCAGCTGTTTCTGAAACAGTGATACCCCTTTCAAGGCGTCTTGAGTTGGCCAACCAAAAACTGAGTAACTTAAAAACAAAACCCCTCCCTCCCACACCAGACTACAGTATAGCATGTATGTTGTTCACTTTCCTTTCTCCCCCACCCCCACAACATTAGTGTATCGTAGTTAGGATCGGTGAATAGAGTTCAGTTCGGTCAGCTGGATGTTTCCTCATGCAAATCTACGCTATTTATGCTCTTATTTGAATTTTCTCTTGGGTTTAAGGAAGCTACAGTGTTTTATTCTGCTCTGGGGGAGGGAACAGCATACTGAAATGAAAATCAAAAAAAGTCTTAAGGGGGTTTATAACATAGTAATACCTTGAAGTCAAGTGGAAGTGACCAAAACAAGAAACACCACCATGTGTAATGCAGGAATAAATTCAAGCTCTCAGTGACTTTGGTTTGCAACAAAGGAGAACTGAAAGCCAGTCTATCCTTTTCATCCATACCTATTTATTTTCCCAGATTTAAGTGTTAAGAACTGTTGAAACTTCTGGATTACAGAGGTAGGATTATAAAAAAAGGCCACAATATGGCTTTACTATTACACACTTATTAGTGCAAGCCAGAAATACCTGCCTTTTACACTTATGGAAAAATCATGATTTTACAGAACTTCAGGGCAGCGTTACTACCTGCTACATATGCAGTATATCAGTCATTTTAAAGAAACAAGGTAAGGACTTGTAAAAGAGCCCAAACCAACTCTGTTTACCAGTCTGAAAAACCCAAGGTCTTCTTATAATATAGATCTCTCTCTATCTTCTAGGCCTACTTTTTATAAAGAAATATTTGAGTGACAGTTTGCTATTTCATGGTCCTCCAGACACTAACCTGTGTTGTAGCAATCTTCTGGCATAAAAGTTTGCAGAATCCCAGATAAGCCACTATGGATTTCCTTGGTGATGCTTTGGAGAGCTAGTGTTTAGTTCTAAGCCCCCAGTACAGAAAGATTAGTCTGACTCACACAAGCGCTAGAAGATTTAGAGCAGCCTCAAACCTCAACTCTGATTATATTTTCAGACACACACACACACACACACACACACACACACACACACACCCACCCACCCCCATCATATAAGCATGGAACAACTTACATTCTGGAGAGCTCACCTCTAAATCAACACACCTGCAGGTAGCCACAGTCTGATAAAATGCTACAGAGATACTCTTCCTATTAAACAAGGACATTCAAATTTTGTTCTACGTAATACTTTTTTAACCAGATATGGGACACAGCCCATTTGCTTTGCCTTCAGTTCAGACCTTGAATATTGTCCAGGGAAGGAAGAAGGATTATGAGTACCATATAAAGGGATTCCAACAGAAACCCTACCCAGACACAAAAAGTGTAATTTTGGGTATATGTTAGAATTACAGAACTATACAAACACAGAGTGTTACATTGCTCTCTAAACAAGTGCTGTGTTGATAACCCTGTGGAACAAAGCCTTCTAGCTATCAAAGAAGCCACACACCATGGGCAGTAGCAGTACAAGCAAGGGTTTCCTCACCTACCCGCCACACCAGCCAAGCAATATACCTCAACCCCAAGATCTCTCGAAGGGGGTAAGAGTGATTGACTAGCTGTGTCACTTTCTCCATTGCTTCTCCACCAAGAGTGGACAAGGATTACTGCAGTTGACTGGGCCACTCCACACTGGGACAGGTCTGAGGCCATCAACTGTTTTGTTGTAGATAACGGTTTATCACTATTCGTCTAGATTAGGTTGCTTTCACTTAATGCAGTAGTAGGAAAAAGAGTGGCATTGTATTAGTCTGACAGGCCAGATGCAAGTCTCACTCAAGTCCGGGATTTGAAACCCTGATCGCACTGACAGCTCAGGCACATTTCCAATTAACATCACAATTAGAAAAATTTATGGTGTGGACTAAACCAAAGTAAAGTAATGATGGTTACCAGTAACCAAGGTGGGAACCAAGAATTTACTCAAAATTTTCATCTGCCTGTTGTACTTGTCACTTTCTATGGGACTGAGGACCATTTATTAGATTTTTTTCCCCCCCTCAGCCTCAAGTGCTGAGTGGACAGACAGACGGACACTGTGCCATTGAAATCTAGATGCAAAGCTGAACAACATTATATTGGATAAAATGTCATAATCACCTTGTTTTTCTAAAGCAAAGATGGATTTTTGGAAGATCATAGTAATAATTTAAGAGTTTTCACAGAAGAAAGTACATAGAAAGAATTAAATGGGACTATTAAAATGTAAAGTTGCCTGCTGTTTCTCCCCTCCCCACAAACACACAAGCTGTTGGGAATGGACGTCGCTCGTACTTTACCAATAGAAGAGTCCCTTGTTACTGAAAAAGGAACACTCATTAAGATTTGTGCATTGAATAAATAGACGTCTGAGCTAGAGTATGAGATTAAAGACTCCTAAACTTTTATCTGGATCCTAACACCGCAGGTCAAGCACACTGCTGGAATGTTTCATTTCAGATACAGTAATTAAAAGAAATACGCCAACTGAGAATGTGTCCTCAATGCCTGATAAAGAAAAGTCAGCAGAAGTCCACTGACTTATCAATGGAGCAATGCCGATTTACACAAGTTGAAAACATGGCCCATCATTTCTGTTTTGAAGTCAGTGCACTGTTGCAAATAAATGCCTACCAAGTCTACATTTGAAGGCAAGATTGCTGAAATTAAAGACAGCACTAACCTCAGTAAATAAAGAGTCCATTGTAGCAGGGGAGGCAATAAAATCTGCATCAGTCTGGTTACCAACAGAGTGTATCTTCCACCTGGTAGCACAAATTTTATTTGCATTTTGCAACAAGATGACATTTCAATAATTTTCCTTAAGCTCTTATGTCTATGAAAAAGAAATTTAAGTTAGCCACAGTTTTTGTGGAGATTGTGGCCAATCCCCCACCATGACAGAAACATAATTAAGCAAAACAAATCTAATGACAATGACATCGACAGATAAATAGTAACAGAAGAGGCACAGAAGCCGCTGACACTTGCAGACAGTAGTTTGGAGTGCAAAGTTCTGCTTCCTCAGCAGCAGTCAAATCTTTTTTTTTTTTTTTTTTTTTTTTTTTTTTTTTTTTAAAAAGGCCAGAAACGGAAGTCAGAGATAGCCTTTAGAGGAAGAAAATGTTACACCACAGCTACTACAAAACCATCTCTAGTACTGTAATGACCCTGTAAAATTATCGATTTCTTGTCAGTTAGGAAGGCTGCTCTAGTGGATGGAACATTAGCTTGGGGCTCAAGGACCTGATTTTCAGTTCCAAGCTCAGCCAAAGGCTTCCTGTGGGACTTAGTCTACCCGATGCCTCAGTTCCCCACCTGTGGAACGAGAATACCACTTCCATGCCACACAGGGGCATTGTAAGTATAACCTTTAGTAATGAACGTGAGGCACTCTGGTTCTACAGTGATAAGAGACATGTATATCCTGATAAACAGTGATGCCATTATTTGAGCACTAATTTAGAATATAGCATCTCATTCCCATGCAGTGATGCTGCAGTATTCAATAAGACCATATTCCTGAAGGTTAACTATAGCAGAAACTAGAATAGAACAGCTAGAGAGTGGCTGTCTTCAGCTTCCCTCAAGAGTCTGTGTTAACACTACTTGTCTATTCTCCCTCCCCCCCAAAAAAATTGTTTTGGGCTCTTACTTGTGTCCCTCCAGTGTCACGTCCAAAGTAGACCCATTTTTCAGATCTTCTCTTTCAAACGTAGATGGAGCTCTGGTTGCTACGCATGTGAGATCACTGCTTATGCTCACTCTCGGAATGCGGTGTAGGATTTCCAAGGCCAGAGCATCTGTTAATAAAGATACAGACTTGAAATAACGAGATGGGTTTCAACATAAAAAGTTACTCTAGTCAGTCATCTGTGTAGATTTGGTCCTTTTCCATCTACCTGGGTTATGCACACCCTCAGGAGACAAACTTTACTATGTATTTGCCCTGTTTCATTCGCTTGCTACTTTTATAGGTTATTACTAAAGGCGCAGGGAGCTGTAGAGAAGTATAAGCAGACTACAGGTGGGTGGGCATAAACTAGCAAAGTCCATTTTAAAGGGGAACGTGACCAGCAGTCCAGGGTTTACCAGAGACCATTGACACACTCACATTTGAACAGCAGAGACCATTTGCCACACTGCAGTGTTAACAGCCAGTCTCTACCTTACACAACTTTCAGATCTGACAATAGCATATGGCATTTTGAACTGGAGCAGTGATGTCATGGGGAGAAGGGAGGATGGTAATGTGCCGGAGGCAAGGCAGCAGCACATATTGTAGAAAGTAACGTTGTACATTGCAGTGGAAATAAAACCTTGGTTAGAGCAACACTGGGCTCCCATACAACAGAGACCCATAGGGAAAGAAAAGGGAGGAATTGCAGACATTGAATAAAATGACATCTCTGCAGAAATCAGCATACGGTGGCATTATAGGAAGGTGACCAATTGGTGAGATGAAGTCCACTGACCCACACATCTATACCAAGACGTAGCCTGGACTCTCAAGTACAGGCCAAAGCTCGGAATAAATGAAGCAGGCAAAATTGGGATGTTAAAAGCTCATTCTTTGATGCCATAAACCTGCTACATACAACGTAAGTTAAACAGCCTCATCATCAGTGCTGGAGACTGGTGGTACAGCCATTATTTTTATATAACAAAAGCGCTTCAGGTGCTATTTCCAGTTGTCTCTGAGACGGCTCATGAACCACACTGCTATTCTTTATATCTAGAGACCAATGGATCCAGCTGGGCAAATGCATAAGGGTATAGTTTAGACCCATTAAAGGCAATGGCAAGATTTCACCATAGTGGGTCAGGCCAGATTCATATTGCGGCACGGGCAATAGATGCTTATAGCAAAGAATAGCTGTGCTTGATCGGTAGAACAATTTCCATGGTCCATCTTTTCATCCTTTGCTATTTCAGATTTAGCTCTATGTTACATTAAAAAATTTTAAGTCATCCACCAACACTTCTGCACTTCAGAAGAGAAGGGTACAAAAAGGAGGCAAAAACCAGAAGATTAACCAGCAGATCTTACCTAGCAGAGGTGTATAATACCAGCATGAATATCCTAAGGAAGATGTCTGGGGAAGTCCAATCCACTGAGCCACTTCTTGGCCCCCAAATCTTTTGAAGCAGCAAAATTGCTAATTGGAGAAGGGAAAGTTTACTGCAGGTTATTCTTCATCATGTTACTTACAGCAGTGTCTAAGGCCAGCTAAAAATGATCCCATTGTGCTAGGCACTTTACACACTGAATACTGGAAAAGTGAACAATGTGATGGTGGCTGACATGTTAATGGCACATTTTTTGAGTGGTGGGTTCAGTTAGGAAGGGATAAGCTAATGAGAAAGTGAAGTAAAAGAAAAGGGATGCTGAAGGGAGGAGGCGAGCAGGACAGGGCAGGGGAAAAGAGGGTAAGAGAGGCAAGTGTGGAATGAAGTAGTGCTGAAGAGAGCGAGCGTGAGATCAGAAAACAACCAAAGCAGTCAGCACAGAGCAGAAAGTCCAGTGAAGGCTGTAGAAAGTTGTCTGAATGGCTCTAATTTTGCTGTTTCTGCACTGGTCCTACAGGGTGCAGTCTGACAGGCTCTCCTCTGCAGTTCCCCTCTCTGCTTTTCCCCTCCCCAAACATCCTCACCACCCAATGGACCTGGATAAGAAGAACCTCCTGGGTCCCAGTTTCCTTCCATTGTATATATATGTTAGCCATTGTTCAAAGGAGCCTTTTAATGTTCAAGGCCAATCAAATAATTAGTACTGGAAAGGATTTATGCAGCAGTAACCATCCATCCACATGCAAGTAAAGTGTTATTGTACATGGTTCTGAAAGCAAGAAAGTGTCTGTATTTTAATGACGAGTTTAGAATTCTTGAAGCAAGATGACATAGTTGAACTCAAACTAAGTCTTCAGCTTTTAGTCCTTCTGAGGAGGGTCATTTATTAAGAACCTATGTCTTATAACAGTAACTCTCCAAAAGTAACAGAAGACCATATTTTGCCACACGTGTTTTACAGAAGTTGAAAGCAGGGACAACAGTCAATGGAAGGGATACACCAAAAGTTTAACTTTGCAGAGAGAATTTTATCAAGAGATCTGGATTTCCATTTCCCAGGTGCACAATGTTTAGAGTGAAAATATAAAGCAAGACATAAAAAGAAAAAAAGTGAGTCAAGAATAGGATAGCATTTATACATTGCAAGTTCTTAAGGCCACTCTTAAAGCTATCTTAAAAAAAAGTTACCAGTTTTGGGCACAGTTCTGGTAGTCTGTGTGTCCCCCCCCCCCCGATGGGGAAAAAGGTTTAGGATTAACAAGAGTGGCCAGAATCTCTCACTTACCTTCTCTTTTACTGTCTCTTGGTTTAAACTGCACAGTGGACTGTAGTCACTAGACTCCCCATCTACACAAGTCTGTTGTAATAGGAAGATAAAGTTAGGGCAACTGAACAGGGAGAGACAAGTATACACTATTACTGCTTGTAGAAGCAGTATTATCGCTTGGATATGTGATTAATACCCTTCCATTGGAGGGATTCTTACAGTTAAGCTATCAGGGTACTATCCAACTTAACCAAATTTTGCTATTCTTATCAATTCTTTCATTTAAACTTTGCAAAAGCATCATTTTGCTCATGTGAGTTGTCTCTAACTTGACTCCGTTACCTACGTGAATAAGCTTAGGCACACGTGGATGTATTTGCAGGATTGGGGCCTTAAAGATAAATGCTTTACTCTACATCTTGGAGGGAGCACAACTTGTGTCAAAATAAAGCCAGATCTTTTAGTACCTGAGTAAATAAAGGTTAGAATAATAGGGCTGGTTGGGGAATTTTCCAATGGAAAGATGAAGTGTTACTGATGCAATATATGTCCTTTTTTATTAGCCTCTTCCTCTTACCAGACACACAATCAGTGCTCCCATTTGCCTTCATCCCCTCCTGGTTTTTTTAAATGGCCTTCAGAACAGTGAAGATGCACATTGTTTAGTACGTGGCAGTCAAACAAATACACATTTTAAACAGGGAAGATATGAAGGTAACATCCCTTTAAGCACATGACCTCCACCAGTTGTTAACCATGAGTGCCGACAACATGCTCAGTACTGAACCACACAGTGACAACATCTGACCCAGGGAGCTCGAGGAGGGACTCTGAGGGATACATGATGATCTGCTTGCACAGTTTACTTCAGCCAGTACATTGACACAAATTAAACACTAGGGGGGAAAAAAGTAGCTTAGCTGTTACAAAAATGGCCCCAAGATTAGATGTTAGACAAATTGTAGATGGACATTCACCCTGGTGTCTTTTGTGCCATGAAATGCTCTCTTCCACCACCAGTTGAGCATACCTGACACAGAAATCCACAAAGTTGCCCTTTAAACAGTTTTTCTCTCAATGCGTTAACAGTGGCTATAAAGAGACATTTACATATCACTGCATGTTAAATTATAAAGAACCATTTTAGGTGCTATTATTGTTCCTTTTTACCTTGTTTTTGCCCATCATGGACAAGTTAAAGCTATTTGTACCTGCAATTTTAATGTATTCTGAAGATTTTAAACAGATGCATACAAGAGACCATATTCCACTGTGGGGGAGATACTGAAACTGTCCTAGGATTTGCTCTAATTTTCCTTTCCTTTTTTAAATACAGAAAGGGATGTGGTTTGTATCAGTGCTCTACTTTTTTTTAGAATGCAATAGTACTCTGAATAATGGCTCTAAAAATGGTGTCGTAGGACTCCAGGTTTGTGCCTGAATCCAGATCATATTTGAGATTTTTTCCCCCTGGTTTTATTTTCGCTTCCAGCACTGCGCACTGAGGCCTGAAAGTGCTCTTAAGAGCAAGGACAGTCCTTTTGCTCTATGTCTGTATAGCACCTAGTGCAATAGCCCCCGACACTAAATGCAATACAAGTAGAAGTTGACGGTATTTTGCTTTATGTATCGTTGCCGGTAATACTTCAGGAATGGAAATTTGGTTAATTGTGGCTCATCTCTCTTCAACAGATTAGAATCCAGCTCTCAATAGCCACAATTGGCTCTTTCAGCCCTAGTTGCTGTAACAATTAGTGCTATGTTAACGTACCAGAGACCCAAAGCATAGGGTCAATTCTGACACCCTTACTCAGGCCAAGTCATACTTTTCTCAGCAAATAGTTCCATTGATGTCAGTACTGTATTGCTAGCAGCGGGACAACTTGTGGAGCAGTGTGCTCTGCTACGTGAGCAGGGCATCAAAGTCTGACCTTTGAGAAGGAAGCAGACCTGACTGACCACACAAAGGGAGTACATGCGAAGCAGTGCCATTTTTACCATCAATTCTCTGTCCATTAAATCACTAAGAACTGGCTTTAGAGAGTATCCTGTTCAACAAGAGAGACTCCCAAAATCATTTTAAGCCAGACTCCTCAACTGGGAAGTCAGCATAGCTCCCCTGGCTTCATTACATAGGCCCTCTGTTTTTAAATGGGATTTTTTTGCATTTATTTTGTTCTTATCAGGTACACTCCTGTCAGCATCTACCAAGGAAAACACGACACCATTTCCATTTTTACGCCTCTGCTGTGCAGCTAACCCCACAACTAATGGGTGAACATGGAAACGCAGCATGGGCACGCACACTTGCTAGGTCAGGTAAAATGGTAGCTTGAATATACCTGCAACTTGTAAAGCCATCTTGGTTTTTGCAATACTGGGGCAGAATATTCTTAGAGTACCAGTTTCAGCTAAGTGCTTAGGAGCGTGTCTCTGCCTCAGTTCAGCATAATCTTTCAAGAAAGCATTTTGGTTTCAAAGCTTCTAAATAATTTACAATGCATCCCTCCCTCAAGCTTTTTCTTTAGCGTGCATGTCCCCATGACAGCATGGATCCTATGTACCCAGAGCCATAGCCTCAGCTAGTGTAAGCCATCATAGCTCCATTGAATCAGCTGGAATAGACAGAGACTTTCAATATTGACACTTTCTGAGCTATTGCCATTAAGAAGGGAATACTAGATAAATGTATGCAGTCTCAGAAGTTTAGGAAAAAGACCTTCCTTTATATTTTAAAGGAATGAAACAAAGGGACACATCTGCCCAAGCATGGCAGCCTCTAGGCTGAGAACAGTTGTTTCACACTGCAGAGGAACCCTGTACAGAAAGCAGAATGGGCAGCATTGGATAGTGCCTATAGTACAGAAAGTCGAGGAAGCAGGGCAAGCGGGTAACTCCCAGTACCAAAGTGGTTGCATAGGCACAAGAACAGCATCTTCAGCTACACTGCTCCTCAACACCTAGTACTGACTCAGAGGGAAAAGTGCCTCCTACCGAGTCACCAGCCCCATATCTGGCAGCAGTCTGGAATTTGTGTTAGAGGTTTTCCTCGGAAAGGCCAGCAGGTCTGGACCTTGCTTGGCTCACGTTCTGTCTGGATCATCACACAAGGAGGAATGACTGCAGCATTCCTGGAAGGAAACAGAACTTCCACAGAGTGAAGTAACACAAAAGGTCACCTTCCAGCGTGATCTCATTTGACTCTTCCATTATCTATCTGCAGCCTAAGACTCGCCAGTGCTACAAGTCAATATTACATAAGTACTTACTTTTCTGCTCTTTAGCTTTTTCCTGAAGTGTCTGGCAAGAGCGCATTAAAGCTGTATTCATAGCCTGAAGTTTTCTCTGTTCAGAAATGGCTTCCTCTAACACACACTGCAAAGATTTGGCTTCTTCCCAGGCAGAATGAAGTGCCCCATCTCGATCCTTAACCTGAGCAGAGAATAATAATTTAGAAAGTAAATAGCCCTGACTAGCACAAAAAGGTCTCTACTGTTCATGCAAATGAAACTGAAATGCATCTGTTCTTTCAGGAAGTGATAAGCCCCTACTGAACTTCTGCATTTTTACGTATGGCTGGACTGTATGGGAGCTATTTCGGAGTTTTGTTTTTTTTAAAGCCACCACAAATATGCAAAGCTGCCTCTTTCATCAGCAGGCTGTTGACACCACCTCCTCTGCTTTTACTTCCTCTGCAAGTCACAGTTTTGCAATGAGGCAGTTCATTCCAAACAAAGCACTGTTTCCTATCGGCTAGCAGAGGCGTGTAAGGCATAAGTTTCTGGTGCGTGGATCACCCAGTCACTTCCCCTACCTGTTTGCTGGAGTCCTCCAACTGTTTGGTAGCTTCTTGGAGCTGCAAGCCAAGAGCATCTGCCCGACTGACAGCTTCTTCCTGCAACAGTTTGACAGCTTCCAGCTCGTGTTGTCTGCAGGGGGCAAGAGTGCAAGACACAAGCAGTTCCTGACAGTTCAGAAAAACATGCCTTGGAAGTGAGACACCCAGTCACTAAAGAGACCACATGCTAGGTACCATATTATAAAGCTTTAACATAGTTTAACTTCCCAGACGCAAACACGGGCTTAGAGATTAGCCCACCACCAAGTGAACAAGGCTGTTTGTATTCATCAGGCAGATCAGAAGAAAAGTAGGTTTTCAGAGTGTTCCCAGCCACCCACACCTGTGAAAATGCGATGCAAGCGCTGTCGAGATGAATTCCAATGTAGAAAAGGAGTAGGAGATCACTACAACAGTACCAAATAGCTTAAAAAGATATTTTAAAGACTTATCCTAGACAATCCATTTAGGTATTTTAAGGAAAAAAGTGTTAAGAAGATTCCAAGTCAATAGCATCAGTAAAAATACCAGAAGTGGACCCTGCAGAGAGTTAAGGATCACCACAGTTACCCAGCTTTGATTTGTCAGTCACTTGGTGCTTTAAAGGGTGCTTCAGTGAGATCAGGTGACAGCTACCAATGGAAAATCAGCACCACACAAGTCCCTGTGACAGGAGGTGGCAGTTCAGTGACCCTTAAACTTCTTTTGCATTGCAGAACTGTGGGGCTGTATCTAAACCGAGCTTGTTGTGAACATCTTCCCTCAGTTACAGCTCCCGTGGGAGCAGCACCCACCACCACCAGTTTTACATCAGTGTGTTCTGGAGCTGTGCACACCAGCTGCTGGCCTAACCTAGCACCACACCAGTGGTGGGAGATTCAGAAAGACACAGGAGTAGATCTGGCCAGGAAGACCCCATGCTTGCTCAGACCCAGAAAACGTATGGACTCCAAGCCCTGAGACGTTAACTGGTATACCCAGATATGAGTGCACAGTAAGGGGTACACTGTATATATCAACTCCCTATGTATATATGTAGGTAATACCAAGTAGACAGGCCAGGCATCTTCCTTTCAGGAGAATTTATGCATGTGTAGGGAACAGGTTAGATAAGCTCATCTGGGTAGGATCTTGAACAGCTGCTTCTTGAAAACCTGATGGGAGTTTTGCAGCTATGTGCTCTTGTATTTATACAGCAGTGTTTAAACCCACGTGTGTACCGCAAATAAAATGAGGTGAGGAATGTTCTTTCCTAGCCTACATTTACACATTTCTCCTGGAAGAAAAGAATCCACTCAGAGCTCAAATTTTCCCCCCAGCCACTAGGAAATCAAGGCAGTATGCCACCCTGAGCTAGAAATGGTTCTATCTGGCATAGCAGCCACTTTCCAATAAGTAAGGTTGTTTGCATACCAATGATTGATAGACCATCAACTTCATACACAGCCAACAGTTCTGCTTAGTTAGTGGTTGCACCTGCAAAATATGCAGCTTTTTAACTGCTTATTCTGTGGTCTGTCTGGTGTTTTAGAATGTCTCTAAAATGGTGTATTCTTACTTGATACACAGAGGATAACTCCATGTCGGATAACACATTTAAATAAGTCTTCTCACAAAAGGAGCATGCAATTTGTTTTCAATTTTAAACAGTTGCATTTGGAGTGGCATGTGTCATTTACATTGAGGGGCGGGGAGAACTTAGAGGTACCTGGAAGAGAGTTCTTTCCTGAAGTGAAGCTGCTCTGTTCTTATTCTCCTCAGATTTCCTGCCATTCTCACAAACTCTTTATCTAGGGATTCTCTGTGTTCTTCTAAGAGATGGAGCTTTTTAATCCAGTGATTTCTCTTCTCTTCTAACACTTGCTTGAGATCCTATTCATTTTTAAAAGTTAAAAATGCCCACATGGTTATAAGAGTGTAGCATAAGGTTTATGGACATGCCACCTAGAACTGTACAGGGCCTCTGATCAGCAGAGATAAACTAGTAAGGAATGGAGGATAGGGAGAGGCTAATAAAAATCCACATGCTTAACTGCCCACAGTAAGTAAACAAGAAGGCTGGACTTCACGCAACATTAAGTTTAAACCCACTCCATTTTTTGAAGGGGAAAAAAAAGAGATAAGGACATATAACAGCATAATCAGTACAGCTGTTTGAAAAGTGGTTTTCAAATATTTTTCAAAGGAAGTAAATATTTTTGCAGAAAAACCATTTTCAAAATCTTCCATTGAAATTAAAGACAGTTTGATGCAGAAAAATTGGTTTCAGACTACAAAAAAACATCATATTCTCTTTTGTCTCCTAAACACCCCTCACCCCGCCTCCCTCCCTCTAGGAAGGGAGAGGAATCAAAACCAAATCACCAAAAATTTCTTTTCTGAAAATAAAAAACAAGAGTTTTTCCATTCACAGTGAAAAGTTCTCATTGCAGTGAAAATTTTATTCAAATGAAAAAAATTGTAGCAAGTGATGTTTCCTTTAAAACTTGTGGAAAATACTTATTCTTAGACCAGCCAGAATAATCACTAATGCATACAAGCTTTCCAGATATTTCAGAGCATGCCATTGTTCACTATTCTGCGTTTATGGCTTCACATTAGGTGAAGAGATAGGCAGAGAGAGTGAAAGCATTTATGCCTTTTAGTGGCATAGGAGAAATTAACTTCAATTGCAGCAACTGAAATGTTTCAGGGTATGGATACAGCACTACCTGAACACTTTTTGAACTGTTTCTTGGCTTACAATTCCACTTCTGCTAAATGGGGAGGGGGGGGTGAGGATTACTATGTGAATGCAATTTGTACAGAGGAAAGCAGTTTACACAGTGACTAGCCTAACTGCTGAAATTTCTCATGGTACTTGAAAAATCACACAAGGCCAGAAAGTTATTGCCCATGCCACTTATTCCCAAATAAATGTCTGACCTTTCAGATACAAATCAAGATCCTGACAAGAATTCCTTAAACAAATTTAGATACCAGTCCTGGCAATAAACTGTTCTATTCAGAGAAGTGGTTCAAGGACACAGCCAGACATTCTTCTTACATGGCAGCTAGTGTTGTCCAGCTTTTCTAGTAGGACCATGAGACTACTTGGGTCCCATTGCAATGTCTTAAAGCCACTATGAATAGTAACTCTTGGCTTTCTTACCAGATGCAGAAGGAAGACCATAATCCTTCCAAAAGGATACTATAGTTACTTTTAGGCTATACTCCTTTTTCACCAGTTGTTCATTTATAACAATAGACCTAGTGGAACTTCTTAAAAGGAGCGTGTCACATGTGCTCGGAGAGCTGTACCGGCTGCCTGTTAGTTTCTGGGGTGGAATTTATAGTGTGGATTCTAACCTAGAAAAACCTAGACGGTTTGAGATCTGATTGCTTGAGAAAACTGCTCTTCTTATGAGAGATCAATTAGTGGAGCTGACAAGGTGCACCCTCTTAGCATCAAGCTCCTATTTGAACCGGGGTGAGGGGAGAAATGGGTGTGTCTATCTTCCAAGAAGTCTGAACTAAACTCCCCAGCTTGGTCTGCAAGAGTCCACTTTGTTAACCCCATCTTCCCCCCAGCTGCCTCTGGAGTGTTTTGGGTGAGTGCAGATAAGTTTTTTTGGTTTTTTTTTTTTGGCCTGTTACTACTATAGGTTAGAATTTGATGGTATAAGTGCTGTCTTTCATGTTAGTTGTATTTAAATGTTGTATGTTTTTAATTGTCGCAAGAAAGCCAAGAGCAGTGGATGAACACTAAGAAGTTGAAAACAAATTATGGTCTATTAGTGCATAGACAAGGGAGATTATAATCCTGAATATCCAATTAATATCCACTGGCAATTAAAAGCCAATGGCTGAAGCTGAAGTTATTTAAAGATCTTTTAAATTGGAAACAAGATGCAACTTTTTAAACGGCAAAGGACAATAAGCCATTGAACAGCTTACTAAGGGATGTGGTACTTGGGGTCTTTAAGTAGATCAGACCTTACTACTTGACATGATATAGTTCAGTCACAAGTTATTGGACTCTATATTGGTCCCTTTCTTTACAGAGAAAAATACTGCAGGAATTTTTTATTTAAATTGTATGGCTTTTGCTACGCAGAAAGCCAGACAAAATGTTCACAAGTCACTCCTGACCTTCAAGATCTAGGATATTTTACTTTGAAGTAAATGTGGCATCTGTCACCTTTCGAGTGTAAACTTCTCTCATCAGTTGAATAATTAGGAGGCTCAAGAGAAATTGCAGTAGGACACTAGATAGTTTTAACAGGCTAAGTAGTAAACTATTCCTAATTCACCACAAGAAAAAAAAAGATTCCTGAACAATTCCTGCTTTGTCTTCCTGAAGAGACAGAACATCTTCAATAATAATAATGTAGTAAGGCAAAGTCAGAAATTACATGGACCGTGGTGGAAGCTATAGAAGCATGACAGCAGCATACCTAGTCCTGGTGCCATTTTAAAATCTGCCAAGATGAGGCCTCTGTCCCAGATATCCAGATACAGCAATAGAAACAAAACTCATGCGAGGAAATGACTATTGTAAATTAACAAGGGGGAAACGGTAGTGAGAGAAGAATTTTACATAGGTTATTTAGCTCTGGAAAGTCCTAAAAGGAGTTTAGGCAAACGTTGGGTGTTTAATAGGTGACTTTCCCTTCAATATACTTACATAACTGCATCACTTAATAGGAGTTGCAGTTACAAATATGTACTACAACAAAGTTTAATGCATTTAGCAAAGAAAGCCTGTCTGAAGAATGACTTTTTTCTTCATTTTTGTAGGTTTCAAGAGGAAGGGGCACAGGACTGAAGCGTTAGTAACATTGCTAACTTAAGCCTTGTTCTTTGAATAAGGACTTGCAACAATTATTGTGAAAGAGGTGACCACAATTCAGAATGTTTGTTCCCTTCTGAGACTGCTCCTGAGTCAGGCTCTGCTTCTATATTGCAATCAATCAATGTAAGAACTAAACAAAGTAATTAAGAGAACATGTCAAATTTCTAGGATGGCTCCCATTCAGAAGCAATTGTATAGTCTATCAACCTGACTACATGCTGTCTATTGTAGAAGTCTGACAAATCTAAAATGTATGAAGTTACTTGCTTGAAAAACATTTCACACCCTCTTTGGGTACTATCCGTTAAGTGCTGGAGCAAGGTGGAAGTCTGACCAGTTCTTAGTTTGGGTAAATCTCCTACACAAGTCACAAAGGAAGTGACCAGGCCTGACCTCCCACATCCTTTCAAAAAAAAAAAAAAAAAAAAAAAAAAGTATTTCACAGAACAGATGGGCAATGTTAGTGGGAGTTAGAGCAATAATGTTTTTGAGACAGATGTGGAATATGCTTCGCTTTCTGAAAGAGAAAGATGGTAAGGATTAGAGATGCTCCCCCCCCCCAAAAAAAAAAAAACAAAAAAAACACAATAGTTTTGTTGGAAATTGAATTTTCATTTAGATTTCCCATGAGATTTTGATAAACACAGCCTAAAAAAATGGTTCAAATAAGAACAAGTGTTTTTCTTTGTTGAAAAACCTAAAAGATTTTTTTAAAAAGCTGAAGTTTTTCCATGATGATTTTTTTGATGAAAAAAGTTATTTTAGATTAAAAACCCCACACTTCAGTCAGTTCTAGTCATACTCAGCCATTTGTAGGTCTCAAGGGTACAGTTTTCCTATGTTGCTCTGTCTAGGTAAAGACTATAAGGCCAATATGGGGAGGGCTGTGGGGAGAGAAACAAACTGGTCTCCTCTCTAGAGCACATGTTTCTAGTCATCCTCAGATATTTTTGCTTCCAAACCCTCCATTCACAAGCTAAATGTAAGTAGCCTAGATAATGCCATGCACTTCTCTAGAAGTAGGGTTATAAACCTTAGGGCTTGTCTATACATAAAGTGCTGTGCCACTGTAGCGCTTCAGTGAAGACACTACTTACTTACACTGATGGAAGAACCTCTCCTGTCAGTGTAAGTACTCCACCTCCCCAATAGGTGGTAGCTAGGTTGATGGGAGAATTCTCCCACTGACCTAACGCCGTCTACATCAGGGGTTAGGTGAGTTTTGCTCAGAAGGTGTGGATTTTTCACACCCCAAGTGATGTTGTTATACTGACCTAATTTCCTAGTGTAGACTAAGCCTTAGTTGCCATAACTAGATAGGTATAGCAGTACTAGCCTTAGGCTTATTTTCAATCTTGTGTGATTTAGCCTGTGAAGTAGGAGAAGATAGCTTGTTTAAGAGCTGGGCTAGCAAGCTTCTCTTGGCCTCAGCAGTCCTTTTGAAAGAGGAGTTTCTACTGAAGATTAAAAATGTACTGCATTGTGGGATATGCAGTCTGGCCAAGGAGCCCTGGCCCATAGATAATGGTTGCATGAGATATCCAAACTACAGATTACATGAGGCACTGTGGTGACATTTCCACATTAAAAAAAATTGATTAAGTTTTTTGGCTAAAGTGTCATTTCCCTCACAGAAGGACCCCTTCCCCATTTTCCAACCAGCTATAATGGAGATGTTTTCATTTCACCCTCAGTACACCTGAATTTGGAGTATGTCATGTGGGTAGAAGGAGTTCAGCTTTATAGATTTCACAGCAAGAACACAGTACAATGTTGGTTTTCCTCATGAAATCATTTACTTTATCTGCCCTTCTTTGCAGGCAACTAAAAGCATAACCACAAGGAAATGAGACTTTATAGTGATATACCAAAGAAGAAAGGACAAGAAGAGGGGAAGTAGGGTATAAAATGGAGAGGTTCCATTTGTTTAAAAACCAAAACAAAACTGCCCGTCCCTTAATTAGAAAGCCCTTCAGTGTTATCAGTCCATCATCTGAAGGATTGCTTCACCGGAGAAACATCCTACCTTAGCTTTCTTGCACTTCACCACCACCACTTCAGAAATAATGTGGCTTGAAGGAGCAGGGTTACTCACCACAAGCTTTCTTTCATAAGTCTCCCTCACGTTCACCTCAGGATCTGCTACCCATTGCAAAGCGGTCACAAGAAGTTCCTTCGCTTCAGAGGCTTCCTCTTGCTGCAGAGATACATATTAACAGTTCAAACACTTAATGCTACACAGCACCACCTAAGCTTCAGATCAGACTAGTAACAGTACTAGAGAGAAGTCTCTGGTAAGTGATGCATCTTAGAAGTAACTGGCAGAAAGCACTACCACCAGATAACTGGATTCAAGTAGTGTCCCAAAACTGCCTCACTTCAGGTCTTAATTATAAATCACTTTATGCACCTCTGCGTGGGAGTAAGAGGCCATGGGCTATTTATATTTCCACTTTACTCTCTTCCCTTCACACAGATTCTGTAGAACCATTACTCCCCTCCTCCCATACAGGAGAGTGGGTAGGGACAGAAGCTCGACTGCACACACCACTTGATTATGCACTGGCCACCACAGCTGAACCAGTGCAGAAGGGGTAGGAATAATGACCAGGGATAAGGCTGGGACAGATTACTATAGTAACAGGGAAGCACAGGACAATCACAATTTAGTTCAGTTCAATCTCTGAACCGCTCCTGGGACAGCACAAGTACGCATTTCCTCTTACTCAGGTCTTATGGAAACTCCAAGGTTCAGTCCCAAAGGAAGGAAATGAATCTGACACGGAGATCTATCTGATAAGTTTGTTTTAAATTAGTTAGAGAAACCTACTACAGGAAAGCAGGAGGATATTCCTGAGACCAGTTCTCTATCCATTTATCAATGTGGAAACATTGACTGTGGATGTTTTGAAAAGTGTAAAAATCTTAAAGAGCCTAACATTTCTGTTTATAATTACTTATGCAGGATCATACCAGTTTTTGGATGGTAGCCTTAAATTTTTCTCCCATTTGTTCAGGCCCTTGCAGTAACAATAGCACCTCTCGGTCCAATGTTTCATCCAAAGCCGCCCATTCAATTCCAGTGATCTATGTATTTAAAATACAAAAATTTATACACTTTATAATACAAAGACCAGCACCAGTGACAGAACTTTCAGGAGTATTACTGTGTTGGGTTTACTAAAAGGTCAGCGTTACTGGGGATTTTTAAGCCTATCAGGGCGCTGCCTTTTTTTTTTTTTTTTTTTTTTTTTTTAAAAAGCATCATGGAGATTTAAGAAGTAGAAAGGTAAGTGCTGGAATGGTCTGAGTGAGGTAGATTCTCCTCCCACTCAGCCACCCACATAGGCAACAATGGACAGGCTATTAGGAATCCTGGAGTCACAGAATAGAAAGGAGTCTACCTGTTTTAATATGATCTCATTCCTTGCTATTGTACAAGATGAAAAACTGAGAGACTTACTATAATGAAGGCTATTGTTAACACTTCTGCATATGGATAGAAAAACAATAAGGTAAAGCAAAATCCAACAATACTACCTATCCAATTATTCCTCATGCTTTCAAGTCCATAGAAGGGAGTGAATTTTATCACTACTTCATAGTTCCCTGCAGTATCTCTCTGCAAATGCCGCCCCTTCCCCTGCACTGGTCAGTGCACTCAGAAAGTGTTAGTGAGCAACAGACTCCCTTCACTGACTAAACTAGAAGCTGTCAATGCTGTGAGGAAGGCTTTTAAACGTGTAGCTGGACAAACTCTTCATTACACAAGCTAGTGGGACCATAGGTTGTGTGTATCATAGCAATAATTTTCTTTTAAAAGGTTGTGTCAGTGACAGAAGTACAAGCGGTCCCTGTCTGTAACAAGACAGTGCTGTAGGGCAGAAAGGTGTAAGCAAAAGTAGGACAATACTCTAAAGTCAGTCCTTAGAGAAACGAGCACAGAGCGCCAAGTCATACAGGAATGGAACTGGGACTGCACTACACAGTAAAGCAGCTATTTTTCCAATAGTTCTTTCAGAGCACTGAAAAGGTAAGGGTGTTGGTAGCTGGGTATCAAACTTTTGCCACTAAGTTGGTCTAACTCCAACCCAGGTTGGAAGGATCCAAAAGTGGCTGCCTTCAAATGGCTGTTCAATCTAGCGAGTTGGTGTTCTCAACTGACATGCATTCAGCAGAGCTGGGTGAAGAGCTGATTTTTCAGTTCACTGGGGTCAAATGGAATTGAAGAACTGAAGAAAAGTCTGGTGAATCAAAAAAAAAAAAAAAATCCATTTTGGGTCAAATAAAAATGTTCAACCAGAAATATTCTGTTTTGTAAATCTAACCCTATGAAAACACCCCAAACAGTTGGAGGAGGCAGCCACCCTCCTGACAAAATTGTGCTCATCTGGGATGTGAGAAATGGGGGTTCTTTTGCCTGATGTAGAAAAGAGATTTTAAGTTGGGTCTCTCACACTGCAGGAGAGCACACTAGCCACTGAGTTACGGGATATTCGGATATAAATCTCCCCAGTTGAAGGTTTTTCACTTTTTATAATTAAATAGTCATTGGATCAGGGACTTTGGTCTCCCCCCTCCTAAAGGATTGCCTCAATTACCTGGCCCGGGAGTCACTTACACTTTCTCCCTGGCTCAGTAACTATTCACGGTCAGACAATTCATAGTCATTCAAGCAGACAAGGAATAGCCGATGGGCCTCCTTCTTTCCTCCTATTTTATGAATAGGATCTAAATCCTGAAAAGAAATTTCTGGAAAAGCTATATGTGGAATTGGCATCAAATTTGCCAACAATTTTGGGTTGACCAAAACTGCATTTTTGGGTAAATAAACTATTTGAGCAAGTTTGTTTGCCCCACTTGAGTGTCCACATTACAAAAACCACCACAACTGACACCCACTGACAGGCTTAGCAGAGGCACGAAGATTTAAGTGAGCTTGAATGCTGAACAGCCTAACCAACTCCTCCCTTCCTTCCCACTCATCCTCTGCTGGGGGATGTGGTCCTGACGCATGTGATAAGCTTGTACTGCCATGGCTGTACTTGTGCGGTGATTGTGGACTTCAGACTCCAGGCTATCAGTTCAGAACCAAGAACCCCCTCTGTGCATAACTCACAGTGGTTTCAAGTCACAAGAATCCTTCTTAAGTAGGAAATTAGTAGTGGTGCAAGACATGTACATAATTTGAAGTGTTTAAGCTGCAAGTTTCATACCTCTGAAGATTGCTGAGCAAGTGCCAATTCACTGTGCAATGAATTTGTCCCTTCAAGGATGCTGCTGTTAAATTTGTATATTAGTGGGAAGTCTATGCCATTTCTAGAAAGAGAAAAGAACAGCAAAGATTTTGCATAAAAAAATCTACCAAGTTTTTTCTAAGAAAAGAGAATTACTGGGACTCCCAATTCAGATACTCACGAAACCAGCTCTTGCTGCATTTGTTGCATATCATTCACCAGTTTATTTTTTTCCACCCGTAAATCCTAGAATTACACCCAAAGCAAGTTCATAAGTTTACTAGTTCTACAGAAGAAGAATCTATAAAGTCTATATTTTCCCTTATGCTCCCACAAGGAAAATCCAGTACTGTACCTCGATTACAGAGGAGTATTCCACAATGGTAGACTTAAGTTCTTTGATGTCCAAGTTTCTCTGGGGGTGGAGGAAACGGAGAAAGAGTTAGTGGCATAGGACCTAGTGGCTAGCAAACTGAAATTAAGTAACTGGTATTACTTCAGTTACTCTGTACATGATGCTAACTTGTCAAGCAAGGAAGTACGTTGTGCCACTAAAAATTTGAATTGCAGCTCATGATCTTCCAGCGCTTTACCCAAAAAAAAAAAAAAAAATGAAAAGCAGAGCACTGCTATTATAGAAGGGTAAACCGAGTAAAGGTTACTTATAACTTTGTACATTTGGTTGATTTTTCAAATATCATAGAAAGTTGCATTTGAGACACAATCCTAAAAAGAAAGCAAAGTTTGGACTCCTCCTCCTCTCCCCCCCCCCCCCTTTAGATCCCACTCTCTCTTCCCATTACGGAGATTCTTCACAGCTTGTGAATTTTGTCGGTTACTTATTGATTTCTTCATTGCATTTTACAGGTGCAAGTAGTAGGAAATTAAATCAAAAGACATGTTTGGAACTTCAGGCTGGTTTGGTTTTAAAAAGCCTCCATTCTTACAGCTGTGGATTTTTTACTATAGGGTTTTTTTCAAAAGTATGTCAGGAAGTAAACACTCCCTCCATTTAGCCCATTTCCTTTTCTTTAAGAGCACGGTACAGGACTTAAAGATTAGCTTCAATTTTTGCCTATTATAAGCTTTTGTGGAATGCTAAACTGTATTATACCGTTCAGCCACGAGGCGGCATTGTGTGCAAGGTATTAAACAAACCTCGACCATTCCTGCCAAAGCATTAGGATGAACTCATCTGGCGCGTATAATCAGCAAGCTATGTAGCCAGCCCCTATCTAGTACAGAAGGGCATAACACCAGCCACCACTACAAGGATTACCCTCCTGAACTTTAGTGGCTTAGATAAACTGAAACTCCAAATTTATACCATGTCTGGTTTCAGTCTGAAGGCTCTGTTTGGAAGAGACAAGTTGCATAATGTTTATGCAAAAACAAGATTGCTTTATCTAATTCAGATCTCTGTAGGTGTAGGCACAGAGAAGAAGGCTGCACAAATGCAAAATAAAAATCAAGTCAACTAAGGGAAGCATTGATGTGAGTGTTTCACATTTCAGTCTTGAAGTGTGGAATTAAAGTGACAATTTACTGCCCGTTTATATGGCTAAGCATGTTTCCGAGATGGATTGCAGTTACAATAACAGATAAATACTCAGTGGCTGAGCTACAGAGAATTCCTTAAAGCAGCAGCAACATGAAATATGAATTTTACTGCACTCTCCTTTTTACTACTATTTTAAAACAGCAAGAGTTCTTGTTTAAAAGGGGACTAAGTGGATTGAGAACCTATGCACCAACGAGCAAAGAAAATGAAGCTTCTGTAAAATCTATTCTACAGCAAATTTAAGCCTGGGACACTGGAAGATGATCCACCGGCGCCCCCCCCCCCCCCCCCAAAAAAAAAAAAACAAAAAAAAACAAAAAAAACCCACCCACCACCCCTGAGGATTGAGATCAATTTAACTTTCATCCTCACACGTCCTGTAGATGCTGCCTGGGAGAACAGTAGTATTTAGATGTTGCTGTAGTACGTTTAACTGAGAATTGGTCTTATTCCAATACCTTTTATTTTATGTTAGTGGCAACATAAGAGTTGTTTACTTTGTGAATAGTACCTCATCCCTGCAAGTGTCAACGTCTCCAAGCAAATCAATTTTCTCAAATATATTCCTTATCCAAATTTACAGAATCAGTTTTTGCAAGTTCCTCCGTGTATTGATCACTACAGGAATACTCAACCCACTAGACCACATTCAAAATCCAGTTTCCATTTGGCCAATTGACTGGAGGAACAGAACTCTTAAAAAGGACAGATTAAAGAAGGCACAGGGGCTTTAAATCTCTCAAACTGTAAATCAACACGTTAAGGATATTTTAGAATTTTAAGTCTTTTCCATTCTGGTAAACATAAGCTTTGCCTGAAGCACCTTTCCTACAAATAATTGTCTACTGCAATATTTATTGGGTAGGTTACATTTAGGTTGGAATCTCTCTAGTCACAATCAGAATGTATGTACAGGCCCTGTCACAGAAGTGTTGGTGGGCAGAATGTTGTCTGACTCGGTGATGAAATACATACGGATCAAGA
The DNA here is from genome assembly GCF_026122565.2 of Emydura macquarii macquarii. Taxonomy (NCBI): domain Eukaryota; kingdom Metazoa; phylum Chordata; order Testudines; family Chelidae; genus Emydura; species Emydura macquarii. The sequence goes on along the minus strand of NW_027132342.1, from coordinate 6,877,052 downwards.
TTTTTGAAAGGCTTAGTGGCTTGATTTGAGAATCCAAAAGGAGGCCCAGATCACCAAAGTTAGATGAGTTGGGTTTTAAAAGCATGAGTTTTTAAAAGCTACCCAAGAGAAAATACATGCTCTCAGGTAGAGATGCAGGTTACCATGTTTCAGCCAGTGAGGAATAGCCCACGGAATATAACTTCTCAATTTAAACTCTCTCAGCACTTTGGGAGGTTTTTGTTTTGTTTTGATTTTTTGAAATCTTTAGATTAGAAGCTAAAGTTTTGGGCATGTATATTCTTCCCACCTGCTTCAAAGAATAGCCTTTTGAGTTTTTCTACCTTTTCTGGTGTTTGCTGGATATAAACAGGCCCTTGTGTCTTTAGGGCTGGATTCCAATACCCTTACTTATGGAATAGGTATTACTCAACATAAGCATAGTCCCAGTGAAGTCACAGAGATATTATTGCACACAAGGCATTAAAATATTACAGTAAAAGAGTAACTTATGGGAAAAGCCAATGAAAGTGCCCCACGTTCAGAAATTTCAATAAATACATGACTCAAAAGCTACTAACCTTGAATAGACTTGCATCTTTATTCACCACAGTGTTCTCATAAACATGCACTTGCATCTGAAGTGAGGACAAGAGAAGAGAAAGGCCTTTTATGAGCACACAGTGCACTGTATTAGAATTTGAGCCCCCCCAGCTAGTGGCAAGGGGAAACTGGCATCATACGTTTATATTGTGACCCAAGAACCTCTGACTATCAACTGGCAAGAGGGTTCAGAGGGGTTACAAGAGTCTGATGAGTCCAGTGTGTACATACTAGTTCACCACAGAATGTCACATGAGGTCTCAAATGAAAGCCAGTGTCACACTGGTCATTCCTATAGTTGTGGAATGTATTTATGTATTGATACTATGTCAAGAGTTCTGTATCTATACTGAAAATATATTTTTAAAAAGTCTGTGTAAAGGTATTGGCCACCGGCAAAGGTGAAGAACAAAACAAATAGGTTTTTCCTCCAGTCAGGAGGTAATTTACGTCCCAACCGAGATATGTATGTTATTTAAGCATCATAAGCTAACACAATGGATGTCCATTTACATACTAAGTCAAATGGTAATGAAGCAATGTGACTGTCAACAAGAGAGACGCACACAGAAGAAAAAGCCGTGGGAAGGAGGGGGAGAAGGTGGTTGTCCTGTCCTTGAGGAAAGGCTATGAATTTTGGGGGTATTTCTAGAGGAGAAAGATGATTCCCTGTTATCCTGCACATTTGGAAGTAACCACACAGCACATTTGCATTCATGAAAGTAGGGTCTCTGCCAGCCTTGGTTGAAAATACCGCAGAGGATTTGGGATGAGAAACTTTGTTGGACAGGAGGTTAATCTGTTCGCTAAGTTGAATCTCTAGAAAGCGTGTTATGTTGTTTAACATACAACCATTTGATTACAATATTCTGAGTTAAGATCTCTTGAATTGCAAGCCTTTGGCAATAAACTTATTTCTTGTTTTCACCAGAGAGCTCAGTTCTGCGGTGTAAAGCAGAGTGCTGGTCCTGAGCGGAGTCACAGAAACTGGCACCTGCTATTCCTTTGGAACAGGACACCTGGGTGTTTTGGTGAGTGAATAGAGAGCTGAACACAATAGAGAATGCTTGGAGAGGGGCTCAGGGGTTGGGATGGGCCATCTGCTACCAGCACAGAGGAAGCGAGGACAGCAGGGGCCAGGAAGGTTTTTGCCAGAGGCTGGTGGATTCAGGGAGCTGGTTCACAATAGGCACAGGCATAAGGCTGCCTTACACTAAGGGCGGCTGGCAGTGAGGTGCCTCACAACCTTGGGTACCACTGGGGAGTGTCACGTGTGGTTAACTGAAGTTTTACTCCTTGTTTACCAGTTGTATGAGATGACACTGATTTGACTCCTCCCATTGTGCCATGAGTGATATTTTAGACCACAGTTATGAACCAGATATAGAATCACAGAAACGTATGGCTGGAAGAGCACTTGAGAGGTCATCTAGCTCAGGTCTGTGCTGAGGCAGGACCAAGTAAACCTAGGGACCATCCTTGACAGGTGTCTGTCCAACCTGTTCTTACAAACCTCCAATGATGGAGGTGTGTCAACTTCCCTTGGAAGCCTATTCCAGAATTAAACTATCCATATAGTTAGAAAGTCTGTCTCTCCTCTTCCCCCCCGCTCAAATATCTAACCTAAATCTCCCTTGCTGCAGATTAAGCCCATTACTTCTTTCCTATCTTCCGTGGACATGGAGAACAACTGATACATTTGAAATAATTTAGGATTGTAATCATCTCCCCCCGCCCCCCCAAGTCTTTTCACAAGACTATACATGCTCCGTTTATTTCTTTAAACCTTTCCTCACAGAAAACCTGACCTAAGTCTTTTTTTAATTTTTGTATTTCTCCTCTGGACTCTCTCCAATTTGTCCACATCTTTCCTAAAGTGTGGTGCCCAAAACAGGACACACTACTCCAGCTGAGGCCTTACCAGTGCTGAATAGAAAGACAATTACCTACTGTGTCTTACATACGACACACCTGTTAATACACCCCAGAATATTAGCATTTCACAACTGCATCGCATTGTTGGCTCATGTTCAATTTGTGCTCCAATATAACCCCCCGATTCTTTCCAGCAGTACCACCACCTAGACATTTATACCCCATTTTATAGTTGCACATTAGACTTCTTTCCAAATGAAGTACTTTGCACCTCTCTTTATTGCCTTTCATCTTGATGATTTCAGACCAAGTTCTCCCATTTCTCGGAGTCATGTTGAATTCTAATTCTGTGCTCCACAGCACTAGCAGCCCCTCCCAGCGTGGGGTCATATATGCAAACTTTTAGATCATTGAGTGAGGACTAGTCTTATAAGTTGTTAATGACAATATTGAGTAGCAGCAGACCCAGGACTGACCATTGTGGGACCCCACTAGGTACATCCCCAATTTGGCAATGAGCTATTAGTAACTAATCTGAGTAGGATCTTTCATCCAGTTTTGCACCCACTTCATAGTAATTTAACCTAGACCACATTTCCTGGTTTGATTACAAGAATGTCATATGGGACTGTCAAAAGCCTTTCTAAAAATCAAGTGTTTCCATGCATATAATTTACACTCTATCCACTAGCCCAGCAGCCCTGTCAAGGAAGAAAATTAGGTATGAATTGTTCTGGACAGACCCAGGGCAGCTATTACTTATAACCGTATTATTCTCTAGGTGCTGACCTTCTAGCCAGCCTAGATCATTAAAAGTCTTTAAGTCATAATCTAAGTAACTATTTGGCATGAGTCAGGGGTCTGCAGTATTCATTTGTAACTTTAGTTGAGACAAGTGCTCAGGAGAAGAGGTTCATTCCCTTCCCCCCAATATTTGTTGGGATATTTGCTTAAGCTTTGAAGAATGCTTTTTAACTCCCACAGACACATTCGTTTCCCTTAGTCCCTGTCTACGCTATGGTTAACTTTTTTATGGTTTCTAGCACCGTGACGTTAACTAACATGGACAAGAATTCTTCTCAGTGAGGTTGCAGTAGGAGAAAGAAGAAATAAAACTCTGTATTAGACAGGAAGACTTCTAGAACCCAGATACCACCATCCATAATCAAGGCTGTTACCAGCACATCACAATTTGTGAGAGCCGACAGTGTCCAAGAGCTGTGGAACTTGCAGTAAACATTAGACAGCAAGTTCGTTGAACAGTCTCTTATCAGTGGTTATGAAGTTTAAATTTAAAGTGCTTACTTGGAGCTCAGCTGCATTTTTGGATAACTCCACAATCTTCTTCTGAAGGCCATCTGCATCCAAGGCATTCCTAATATTCTGATAAAAAAAAGCAGACTATTATATATAGCTAAGAAGAGAGTTACCAATACTATTTTGGATGAGCTGGCTAAAGAGATGGGTAGGAAGATTTCCTCCCCTCAAATCACTCCTTAATGACTGGCCCCTCCAAAATACTCCAACAGGGGAGGGGAAGAGAGATGGTCAATATCCACACACCATGCAAACCCTGACTCCCTCCTCCCCAACCCCCACGGCACCTGTGGCCTTAAAATGTAAGGTCTACCAATGTGAACACCTACTGTTTCAACTGCATATGAACCAAAAAGGCTAACTCTGGCTGCCTGATGCCCAACAACACTGCTCTCTCCAACACACGGCATCGCTGTACTTTTATCAGTACTGTCTGTATGCCAACACAATCCTGAAAGTTTTGCTTTACTAAGGAAACATACTACAAAGTCACCCCATTCAAGGCACTTTGATCTTTGTACCTTTGAAAAGGTTCTCCACAGTACCGCCACCCTCCTCCACCACCCACCCAGAAGCTTTGAGCACCTATCGAAATTCTGAAAGACAGTACAGTTTGGAGAAATACCTAAATTGCAGTCTGTGTAGACATACCGAAGCTAGCTTTAATCTGCCTACCTACCAATAGCAGTGAAGACAGGGCAGCAAATGCCTATCTGGCACCTTGGGTATATACTGTGATGGTTGGCCCATGCTGAAGTTGATGCTGCTGTGGTTTTGCTACTGCTGGTATTTATTCACCATAGCGACCCTGAAGCTATTGTACATCTACATGTTCTGCAGTCACACACCCTCACGTGCCCACCATCCACTGTAGTATAGTTCGCCAGTTCATGTTATACACTACATTAACAGGCATTATGCACATAATTAATAATATTAAGGGCTGGGAAGATATGTTAACTCATTATGGTCTTCCCACAATTCTCTTCTCCTTGCCAAGTAGCCCACAACACTTCAAAGTCCGTTAAAGTCAAGTTTAGCGTTAGACTATAGGAAGCCCGTAAAAACCAACATATGTGAATGGTGTACTCTAGCACTGCTTGAGATGTACCTCTGTGCCCAACTGGTCTGGGACCTGGTGTCCAGAACAGAGAGAAGGAAAGGTACAGAGCAATAAAAATCAGGAACTGGTCAGTTGGCTCTTCAGTGACAGAGTGCTTTTATAACTTGAAACAGCCATAACAAACATAAGTAGGTTTGGGGTGCATCTGAAGCACACTTTCTGTATAAGGTGAACATGCTGCAAGAGAAAAACTGCTTCCCAGAAGGAGGGAAAGCATCTCCTTTTTGTAATCTACTGTTTTGTTTTAGACATTAAATTTGGCTGAGTTTGCTTATTTGGTCTCTTGAACATTTCTCATAGCAAGCCATAAGCGTAGTCAATTAATTGGCTTTACTATCAATCAACGGCATGGACATACCCTCAGAGGTTTGCAATTGATTGGAACACTGACATGTTTTGGAAGTTCTATTGATGAGCCTGATGAAATAACACAGGAGACAGTTCTCTGGCTCTATGAGATGCATCTTCTGTGTGTTGCATGGTGTCTTGTGGGACATCATTGCCCATGGCATGTTCCTCTTTCCCTTGGTTTTCTCCCCCAAAGCCATGAACAAATATGAAATAGTCTATTGCCTGAAAATACGGTTTACAATTTACTTTACTTACAATAAAATATTAACTACTTTTGTATTTGTCTTCATATTTCCCTCAAGTCAGATACAACAAAAAACCATTTTAAAAAGGGAGTGTCACTAAAACAGTGTCACCTTACTATCCCCCTAAAACACCATGAAACCATGATCAATTATGTAGATGTTTTGGGAGTTCTCTCCCCACAAATAGGTCACCTAGTGATGGACAGAAGTCAGTTACGACGACTTTTAGCTGTGGTGAGCTCTTCCATGTAAAGCTGTTAATCCAGACCTATTTCACCCCTCAACTAAGAAGTGCATGTTATGGACAAGAGTTTACATGGATCGTGTTTCAGTTTTTGGGCTATCTGGAGTGGACATCTTTTTATCCTCCATAGTGGGGAACCTCTGGCTTCCCCCCTCCACACACACACACAAACAATCCCTCATTCTCCCTGAGCTGCTGGATGAATCTAAAATGTAGTGCATCTTGGAGTTGGTGACTTACTCTGATGTTTCAGCTGTAGATCATAACCAGTGTTGCTTTGTAATATCTCAGGCTTGAAAGAATGGAAAAAATTAAATTCCTCCAATGCTCAGTTTAACTAGATGAATTTGTATATTTCTGAAGTTTAAATATACTGTACCTCTTCCTGAAGAGAAGAGATCTTGATGATGAGAGACTGATTCTCTTTTTCCTGGTTAAAATAAGAGGAGAAGAGTCAGCTTGCCACGTTTGAAGGTAGCATTATTTGTAATCGTCATAGGACTAGCTAATTACTCAGGTGACCTTAGTTTCAAAGTTACTCTGACTCAATCTGGTGAGCCACTCTTCCAAACTAAGTGAAGGAGCCCCAAGTCAGATGGCTAGAATGACTATGTTATGATGTGCACATTACTGAAACAGGTCAACATAACAATGAACACCGTGATTAACATCATAGTCTGCTAAAGAGTGTGGAATCTACAAAGTTTGCTGTATTTTCCTGTAATAAGGTGAAAAGTGTAGCAGGCATCTTCATATTGTTTCTCCCCATATCTCCCCCCTCCTCCCCAATTCAGGGACTGGAGTCACTCTCTTGATTGCACAATGAAACTTTGGTAGTTCTAATCTGTTTCTTCAGGCATTGTGCAGTATGAGGAGAAAATTGCTCAGTGCTCCACTTTCTGCACTGGGGGAAATTCATACCCCTGTAGAGGTCCAGAATAAGACCTGTGCACCAATAAAGCAGGACATAGCCAACATGAAATCTATCTGCAGAGTGGTTTTTTTTGTTTGTTTGTTTTTTTTTTTTTGTTTGTTTTTTTTAAACCTTCAATATTTCAAGGGGAAAAGGGAATTTCAGTCTAAATGGCAAGTGCCACAAGAGCGGCATAGAGCACTCAAATCACTGAGGAACATCAACCAATTTTATTAAACACGTGTGGCTAGAAATTACAGCACCAAACCTTCCGTAAGCAAGACAAGAGGGTTTTTGCAAGTGCAGGTAGGGGACAATTGTAAGTATTTCTTATTTATTTATTTCACTAGAACACTTGGAATTATAAGAACTCCCATCTTAGCATCTCAAAGTGCTTTACAAACCATAATGAATTACACCAACATTCTTGAGAGGTATTACTCAGATTATACAGGTGGGATAGTGAAGTCTCTTCTCACACCTGTTTTATTCTGGTATAATTCTATTGACTTCAGTGTAAGCAAAAAGGAGAATCAGGCTCCAAGTGTTTGCCCAATGTCCATACAAAAAGTTGACAGCAAAACTAGGAATAAGGCAACAATATCCTCAACAATATCCCTTCCAGAGCTAAACTGAGCAACAAAACTGCAAACAGTTTATTTCAGTCTTTGTGCTCCAAATTGAGGGGTTGTAAAGAGGTAGTTAACATATCAGAAGGGAAGTTAAGACAACATGAGAGTTTTATTTTCAAAGCTACATGAATTATCAGTCATATTAAGGGGTCAATTTCCTGATTTTATATGCTAGGCAACTCATCCCATTGGTACAGCTTCTTACTTTTATGTATTATCAGAGCACCTACTAGCTGTTTATGCTGGGTCACAATCTTGTGTCTCTTCTCTTCTGAGATATTCAGGTTAATTTTCATTTCTTCCAGTTCGTCCTTTAATGATTTTGCTCTCAGAACAGACTGCTGGGCACTGCAGAAAGAAAAGTCCAGCAAAGCGGCAGGCATTAGATTTTTAAAGCTTATCCTGTACATGGTATTTTTGGACACAATAAGAGGCTCCAAGGACTTATTTTTTGGGCACACTTTAAGGCAGACAGCAAGAATTTGCCAGTTTAGTTAGGTTTAAGCCAGCACTTTTGGCTAAGGAATGACCTTGTATGGAATTTTACATTCCTATCTATTTCTGTACTATCTCCTTGGTCCTCCACCAGGGCCTGCCCTGTATTTACCACCTTCATTCAGCCAAGAATTAGTCAGTGGATTGCCTCTGAGTCCCTATAGACTTGCTCTTTGCTCTCACTTAAATTACAACCTAGAATAAGCAAGTAACCAGTTACAAGCATAGTCTGTTGTAAATGTGTTTCCACATGATTGTTAGGGACTGTGGAGTGTCCAACTTTTGTTCTTGCCAGAGGCCTAGATTGACAATTGTCATTTTCCAGTAACATTATTTTGCTGTGTTGATAGGATCCCCTAGTTGTGCATGTTTAAGTGGTGTGGCCACAAGCCCTTCTTGCTATCTCTATGCAAAATATAGGACCGCCTGGTGCACATTGCCAATAGATAGCAGGTACCCCTCTGTGAAGTTCCTTCAAAACTCGGTCCTCTCCTGTGGAAATACCAATGAGGACCCATACCCAGAAAAATCCCAGATTTAGGCATTTAAGTCCCAGTCACCAGCATGAATGTGACCCACAAATCCCCCTCTTGACTGACACCCAACCCTGTAGGCACTTAAATTTTCCCTGTAAAAGATCTCTGCCTCTGGGCACACACTGCTGCCTCACTCTAGGTGTCCAGACACTTAAGCCCCAGTATGATCAGCAAACTGAAAGATAGCTGGAGAAGCATCTATTTTGTCTGTGTGGTTTGATACACTATGCATGCTCCAGCACATACAACAGCTGGGAGGGGTGGTACCTTTAGCTCATTAGTCAGGATTTCCACATCTCAGGTGGGAAACCCCAGTTCAGTTTTCCTCTCCTCCACTGTACTGCCTGATGAGCAAAAGGGATTTGAACAGGAGTTCACCATCTCTCAGATGAGTGTCCTGGCTACTGGGCTATGGAACATTCTGATGTAGGTCACACTCTCTCATGGAAGTTGCTCCATTCTAAAATAATTAAAAATACTAACGGGGCCAAAGAGTGAGAATCACTACATTCAGTGGGTAGGCACTCACTTAAGAGGGGAGCTGACCCCTGTTCAAATCCCTTCTTCAGGCAGAGGGAGAAACTGAAAAAGGATCTTCCACATCTCAGCAAAGTGTCTGAATCACTGAACTAAAGTGAGGGCCTCTTTTTTCCCCTCCTCTCCTCCCCCCATGCCCATCTGGTCCATTTTGTGTTGAGTTCAGCAGGCACCTAAGTTTTTTTGCAAAAAAGGCTTAGGGATCTAAGCTGCCCGACTCCACATCTCCCCCTAGCTAGCTTAGCTCTGTGCCTCAAATGCTGCAAATCTCATTCTTTGGTGCCAGCCTCTCCCTCTCCATCATGCAGGGAGCCTAGGCACCTAACTCAGGCTTTGAGAGTCTCACTATTGTTCCAGTGGTTTCCCAGGCACCTAGAAATCCAGCATTGAGATGCCAATCATCACTACACCTAACTCTCTTTGTAGATCTGGGTCAAGCTGCCTAGATTTCACCCAAAGGCCCTGATAAATAGTGAGGCAGCACAGTAGGCGTGGACAGCTGACACCTCAACCCTGGTGAGTTCCATTCCCTAAATATATGTTTGCAGTAGGTCAACTGCTAATAGGATAAGTAGAGTTATGACTACTATTTAATCAAGCAGCCTTTAACTACAAAGAGTCCAACCAAGTACTGAACTAAGAAAAATAAGAAGGAATCCCTCCTTCCTTCCTTCCCCCTCCTGAGTGGCTTATCAGATCTATTAGCTGGAAAAAGCGGTTCCTATTATTTCCAACTTTATGGATAAATGCAAGAGGTCCAGGGTGGGGAGTCCCCTCCCGCCCCCACACCAGTTGATCAGCACTTTCAAACAGCAGGAGTTAAAAATTAAGACTTGTAATCAAAGCATTCCACCTTTTTATTTGATTATGTAGATCCTCATTGTCCTCCATTAGCCTATTATTGGTTTCCTCCAATGCTTCAACTACCAGCTTTAGTTTGTTGTTCTCCTCTTGAAGTTTCCGATTCTTGAACTGAAGGTCTGCTACACAGGTAATCAAGTCAGACGTCTCCCTGTAGTCAATAAAGAACTAATCGTAATTCCGTGGTTTTTCCAATATGCCTTGTTGAGAGAGAATGTGAATAGAAGAGGAATGGTGTTCAGGCAAGTCACACAGTTTGTGATACTGTTATTTTCAGTTTGTGATACTGTTATTTTCAGTTTGTGGGCAACTTTACAGACATAAGCTGAATGGGACCACATTCAGTGTGAAAGTCTTTGCAGAATAAAAAGGTGTTAGTGTTTGATTGCCACTTTCTCATAAGAAGTCACTGGCAACTAGTATATATGTTTAAAATTCTCTCCCCCTACTCCATTTAAAGCTTGTGGTTAGCACAAGCTACATTTCTAAAAATTGATAGTGAGAATTTCAAAGCTAGATGTGTGCCTAAAGGGGAACCTCAGAGGAACACAAAATTTTGGAAGTTTTTTGTATGGCGCATGGAATGCAAAATCATGATTAATTTACTATTTATCAACAGAAACCCAAAATGTTAGTAAAAAAGCCCAGCAAAACTAAGGGCTGAGCATCTTTTGTGATCAGGCCTTAAATAATGAATAAAAAAAATAGTGTAAGATCAGACTTTGAAGGAACAAGATTCCCACAGTTAGTTCTCATCAGAGAACACTAGCAAATCAAAGCTGAATTAGCAAAGTTTCAATATAGCAAATGGCATAAGAGGAATCAGCATAAGTAATGAGCAGGAGCACTCAAACAGCAGTTGATAAGTTAAGCCAAGTTCTATAGAGAAGAGTAAAACAAGTGTTAAAGTTAACCAGGATGGCATAACCGGGTATTTGCAAGTCCAAAGAGGTTCTACCAACCAGAGAGTCCCAAACTGGGGAGGCACAGAATGTATTCTGGGGAGGCAAGAAGAAGCTTTAGGGAAGAAACAACACTTCCTGCATACATCAGAGCTGAGTGGCTGGAGAGCTTCCACCAGCAGCAGAGAGAAGGAAGGGTGGTAGAATATTGCCATCCTTACTTCTGCACTGCTGCGGGCAGCAGCACTGCCTTCCAAGCTGGGTGCCAGCTAGAAGCCGCTGCTCTCTGCTTTACCTTCAGAGTTGGGGGGGGCCGGAGAGCATTGGCTGCTAGCTGGGTGCCAAGAGGAGCGGGCATAAACTACTACAGACCCAAAGAAAGGGGGAGCGGGGTGTGAGCAAATATATTTGAGAACCACTGCTAGCAAAAGTGCAAAGGAATGCACTTGGATCCCATAATGCATTTTTTTTAAAGAAGAGAGTTTAGGCCTATTAGAGAAAACAACTATATTATCTTTAAGAAAAGCATTGCACGACTAAAACTTACAGGTCTCCTTTGGACACATCTCCACCTAAGGCCTCTAAACTTCCTGATGTAATGTTTATCCTAGCAGGAGTCTTTTTTGCTGAAAGAGATTTTTCCAGATTTAGTTTAAGAAAAAAAAAAAAAAAAAAAGTGGAGTATTCCAGAGTAAGAATGAATTATTCTGCACCTGTTAGAATGTTCTCATGCAATTTAAACACAGAATCTTCTGTATTTGTGGTTGTTTCCTTAGTGGTATCTTCCCTGAAATAAGTAAACCATGGTTACTCAAAATAGATTCACTCTACTAGCCTAGCTAAACATCCTGTAGTTAACATCCATACTATTAAAATACATTCGAGTCCATTAGTATACACCCTCCCCCCAATACAATATTCCTACTCTTTAACATAGTAAAAAAGCCAGAAACCAAAAGTCATACTACGTAGGAAGATAGCCACCCCAGGGTGGCTATCTGTTGTACAATTCCTGGATGCTTACATGCAGCCAGTGTATTAACTCTGAAAACCGGACAAGTTATTTTTACTGTCTTATCTTGGTAGAAGACATTTTGAGAGATTAGAAGACAAAAAGATAGACTGTTACCGTTTTCTTTTACAGTCTTCAATCCACTCTTTCATGATAGCATGGTATGTTTCCAGGTCCACTGAGATGTCCCTTTTATCAGGATCCAACATGTTGCACAGGTCTTCAAGACCACTGTCTTCTGACCCCCAGCTAGTTGTGTGTCTTAGACAATCAACTATCTTGGAAACGGCTACTTTTCCTTAAAAAGAATCAGTTTTTGTACCAGATTTTGACAGTCAAGAACATTTTATGTAGGCAATACATTCTAATATGGTGTTTGGAATACATTCATCACATGTCTGAATCAATGCTGTTGTATGTCTAAGTGACTTGTGGAGCTGTGGACCAGCTACTGACTAGAAAAGTTCTAGTGTGACATGGAGAGGCAGAAAGCCATGAGAAAATTTAGGATTAAGAGTTTCAGAGCCTTTTTTTTTTTTTTTTTTTTAAAAAGGGGAAACCCAGACCCAGCAGTTATATTTCTATAGACAAAAACATGTTTGGATTTTAACCCATTAACACTTACACTGCCTCCTTAAAAAAGAAAAGCACTTAGATGACAGTTAGGCAATTATAACAAAAGCTAATAGAAAAATGGCAAGTTACACCCCCACCCCTTTCAAATAAATCAGATTCCAACCAAAATGAAGATTTTTTCCACCAACATCTTGTTTCAGTCAAAATAGCCATTCATCAAAAAAGTTGTACTTAAAAAAAAAAAAAAAAAAAAAAAAAAAAAGCATATGTACAACATCAGGAAGTCAAAGCTGAAACTTCTAAGAAAAGAATCCTAATGCTTTACTGACACTGTTATAATTTGCATTTCTAGGACACCCTTCAGAGAATCTCAAAAGTGTTTTGCAATCATTTTTTGTCTCAGGTAGGCAATTGCCCTGGTTTTACAGATGGGTAATTGAGGCAGGGAGACTAGGGGACTGACTGTGCCATACAAGGTATTTGTGGCAGGCCAGAAATTCCAGATCCCCAAACTTCCAGTCCTTTGATTTAGCCAGAAGACCATCCTCTCCTCTATACATTCCACACAGATTATACTTTCTGAAAGAGAGATCTCGTAAAACCTGACGCATGACATTCACTGAGCAAGACAAATAGTGGGGGGGGGGGGGAGTTGAGTAAAGATACCTCTGCGTTCTGTGTCACATGCACAGAAGATAGTGGTCAACAAGTCTTCTTCACAGATCAAACTCACATCATAGGTGTTGTCAGCTTTATTTGCCCAGGATAGTCTCCATCCTGTAGGGGATAAACATGTCCATAGTTCTCTTATAGTTACTATGACCTACTTTCAACTACATTTTTGTTTTTACAACAGCATAAATATACATGGCATTCACAGGGGTATTGTAACTTAAACAGCAAGCCTTTGATCATGCAGCTAACATGAGACAAACCCCTGCATTTGTGCACAGACCTGTTGAAGTCAACAGGGCCTTCCTTTCCATTGTAGTTTGCAGGTTTGGAAACTAAATATGGCTATGCTGTAGACTGTATTTACACAGATCGCGTGTGTAGCATAGAGGATTCAAGACTAGGTCTTTATAAAGAGAAAAAGGGGATTGTAGGCTCACTTAGACCAAATGCCCCGTGCCCCCCAATGCTGTATCTCAGGTCTTTTTAAAGAATTAAGTTCAACCATTTCAGACAGCCATCATTAGGCAATCTAGTGTTTGGGGTTGGTGAAAAGAAAGCTGGATACTTGGAAGAGTTTACCTCTTTCACCCAAAGATAGCCTCTTCATCACAGGAGACTGGAACGCAAAACATTCTGCCTTTTGGACTGCTAAGAAAGGCAAGTTTGGACTTGATGTGAGGTAGTTAGCCTCATGAGGCAGATCTTTACATATGACCCTGGAAGCTGCAGATAGTTGACCCACATGGATGTTAGCCTCTCCACTTTTGAGAAGGGGTGGAGAACTCTCAATTTGGCACATTGGTAGCCACGGCTTGCTGGGCTTCTCTTTATTTTTACCAATTGAATAAGTTGCATTCCCATTGTAGAAGTTAGACATACATCTGAGACGTGGGGACATGGCCTGTGGACATTGGGAGAAAACATTCTCACCACTGGGGCTTAGAAAATATGGCTCACTAGTCTCATGACTTTTAAAGGTCCTTTTCTTCAATAGCTCCTCTAAATTTTTCTTGATGTTAGTCTGTGGGCTGTCAAAATTCCTAGACTGAAACTTTGGGATCTGTAAAGCAGGATTTGAGACTTGGTCCATCATCTTGATAGTCTTGATCTTTCGGCAAATGCTGTCCACTGGGTTATGATGACGTTTGTTACTTCCATTTTCAGAAGTCATTGCTGATTTTCCTTTTTGAAAGGAATCTGAAAGGAATAGAGAGAAGACAAAAAAGCCAGAAATATTGATTTAAACATGTTCTTTGCAGCACTCTGTACCTAATAGGCAGTCTATACAAAACAGGAGATAGTGGTGTTCTGAAAACTCTTATAGAACATTAGAGCATTGTCTTGCAAGTCTTAATTCATCTAAGTTGAAAATAATTTAAAAACCTCAAGCGGTAAGGAAAAAGGGAACAGAAATTTAACTCCCTTTTTTAAAAATCAGAATTTAAAGAAGTTCTACTAGCTCTAAGTTTATTTTTAACAACCAAATGGTTTTCTAGGTTTTTATTTCCACGAATTGAAGTCTCAAAAGTTTTGACCTTTAAGAGTTGCTTTATTTACACATTAGGGCACATTTGGATTTTCCATACAAGGCCAAGGGACTAAAAGGAAGTGGAACAATTATGCAGGAATTTACATATTTATACTCTAGACCTTTTCAACTTCTGCTTTCATCCAGTGGCATGTCAGACAATTGCAGTAGTACTAGTCTGTTCTGACTTCAACTAGTATTTGTATCACCCTGCAAAAGCAAATTCCATCAGTTTTAAGTGGAGTGTTTTCATAAAACACTTATGAGTTTTAAGTTTGCCAGTGTCCAAAATCTCCTCGTTCTGGTATTACAGGAAGGGAAAGAGGAGGAAGAGTGGCCCAGGTTTAGCAGTTTAGTGGACAACCAAACATAACTGCCCACTCACAGACGCTACCACAATTGCTATGTTAACGTGCATTGAACTGGCTTAAAGCTTTTGAAGAGGTTGGTAAGATGCTTCTTTTAAATGACTCCAAATTAAAAGGGATTCATTTTACATAAAAGTTACAATCTGGGGGAACCTTAGGTCCTCTGCTTCCAGTCTTCTGCATAAGGGAAATGCCCACAGCTACTTTCTTTTAATTCCAGTGGTCAGTTTGTAGATCTTTACATTGATTTGTTTTCAGTGTTATCTTCAAGTGGAAAAGGTGGTTTACAAACAAAACCACCCTCCGCCACCATCCCACCCCCCCACTTTTTTGTTGAGAGTGAAAGTTAAGACTTTTCCTCTTCATTCCTAGTCTACCCAAAGATTGGGATTTACGGGGGCTAAAAGCTGGCTCTAATTTGAACATTATTCACTACTCTATTTATTGCTGTTCTCTCCCCCCCAGAGTAAGCAATCCTGATCCTCCCATCTTCTATTTATAGAAAAAACTCACCTATGCTACTGTGACCTTGTCTATACTAGCATCTCTCCCCACCCCCCAGCAATTCCCCTGTGGTAGCACCCATAGATATACTAGTATGGACAAGGTATCAGCCACCAACTGTGTTTTTATCGTTAAGCTATTTAGACCTGAGCAGGGTTGGATGACCAATACCAGAAGCTGTGGGAAATCTGGTTGTTAGAACTTCCACCAACATAGAAGAAACAATAGTGGCTACAGGGAGAACCTTGTGTTAAAGGCTAGCCTAGACAGCCTAACGTGCCCTTCTTCAGGCATTTACTATTTCTTCTGTCTGTAGGTCAGTACTTCAAGGTGGAGGTGTATAGTCCAGTGCAAGGAGACATACCTGTGTTAGCTCTAATCAAGGTAGCATGCTTTAAAAAAAATAAAATAAAATAGCTGGTGGGGCCAGCTGTCCCACGCATTCAAAATACTAGGTGTTTACTCAGGACAGCTACCCCCCTCACACTGCCATGGCTACACTATTTTTAGCATGCTAACTTAATCAGAGCTAGTGCCAGTATGTCTGTTTGAGCTGGGAATCATATCCTCAACTTGAAGCATAAACGTACCCTGACTCTCTTTCAATGCCTTATCAGAAGTCATGATAGTATCCTTGCACACCACCACCAGCAGGTTTCTCTTATTGATTGCAAAATTCCATTTGTCTCTGAAAATCAAAACTCATTAATGTAAGCGATAGCAATTCAGACAAGTAAATAAGCAGCTCCAGTGTTTCATAAATCAGCCCAGGTTGTTATAATATTGAAGTTGCATGAAAAGCTTAGGAGCCTATTAGAAAAGGTTCTGTTTAGGGTGTGATTTTCCAGCATTTAAGACCCAGTTTTTCTAGAGATACTAAGGCACCTAGTCAGATTTTCATGGAAGCCTAGGCAGGTTAGGGGTCAACTCTCATTGAAAGTCATTCTTTACTTGTTAGCCATTTTAAATCTCAAAAATATAGTGTTGCCTGAAGAGTCATAACAGCTACATAACCTTGAGTGACTTTATCCACAGATAAGAGGCAGGAATCCTCTTACCTGTATGTCTTGTACAACACTGCCACTAGCAAGCGTTACCCTCTTCAATTTAGCAACATCCAAAAGCTGATTCACAACATATTGACATAGGTCTTGTTACCAACAAATGACATTCAGAAGACAAACTAGTCCATTTTTGCTATTGTAGCAGATATTTCAATGGTGAAATAATAGAGGCTTCACACAGGCTATTTAAGCATTATTTTCACTACCATTAAATGATTCAGAATTTACTGCATGCATTTAAATAATCTTTTAGCATTAAAAGCACCACCACATTTTAAGGCCAAATGTTTTAGAGCACTACATAACCATGACTATTAAGAAATCACTTAAAATATTTTGGTGGCACTTTTTTTCCTTGACTAGACTAGTTTAATAAAATAACTTTTTGGGATGTGTTTCAAAGATTGATTAATATAATCAGTATCTTTTACAAGTTTACACTAGCTGATAAGCAACCTTTTAGCAGAATATTTAAAAAAAGAACCTAAAGCTACCATGATTTTGATGAAAAGTAATACAAAAGCTCTTGATTCTGTACTTGATTTCAAGAGGTTTATTTAAGAGACACACACAGCATTTTCCTCTAGTTTTAACAAGAAGCCTTTAGAAACCACAAACACATCTTTCCATCTTCATACCAGACATGATTGCCTTATCTTGTAAAATATTGGTAATACAGACTCTCTTTTAAGGAGACAAGATTAAAAACATTAGTTATATTCTAAATCACCCATTAAGAACACTGCATTTGCAAGCAGTTAAATCAAACCAGAAGTAAAGGGATCTGATCTTTCCAATCTTGACAATGTCCTTTTTAAGTATAATTTCATAACAGTCCTCATGAAAGACTTTTCCAATAGCTCTTACTTACTATTATGTACAAATGGAAGGAAATACTCTACTCTTGGCTTCTTTTAAAACCTGAGCAGGGGAACAGAATCTATTTTAACTAACCCACTAATGAAGGCTAAATGGGATGATTATCTCTGTTTTCTAGCAACCATTTTAATGACTAAATACAGCAAACTCGTTTGATAGAAAATCAGTTTCAAAGACACACCTGCTACTGTTTGCAGTTCACTTTCTGTGGTTAATAAGTTTGATTAGGTATGTACCATGTTCAATCTCCCACTCTGTGGCCCTCACTTTACTTCCAGGTGCTTCCTTCCCCTGCTAAATGAATCCATTTGACCTTCTCACCATTTCCTGCAGCATTCTACTGCCTTATTCAGCACTTAAGTTTAAAACAAAGATGAAAAGGACAAAATAACCCATTGTAACTTGTGATCCTCTGATAATGAGACATTTCTGTTTCCACCAGGAGTCTTTCTGGTTCCTGCAGCTGTAAGGAACTTGGGCAGAGCCTATCATTTGAGATCTGCAGAACTCGCCCACAGTTTGCACCTTTCAACCAGGTGACTCCTGCTGGTCATTTCAAGAAGGAGGCCAAAGACTGAATGAGCATGGAGACTACTTGAGAAGTCCTTTTGCATTTTGAGATGGTTCCTCTGAGGCAAGGGTTGGAGCACATTGGTTGGGTGGCAGAGGGGAAGCCTGCTCCACTGCTCTCCACGCTGTAACTGTTCTGTGGCAGAAAGTTTCATGCTGCAGGGTTGTTAAGCCAGTACCTTTCATGAGCACTAAATGCACAAGCATAACCTAATATGAACGTGGTGGCATTCCAGGTGTTTGCACTATGGCTGAGCTGAAAGGGAGGACTTTATTACAGGCATTCCCAAGTTTTTCCCTGAGGCGCATGCACCTGTGCAGTTGCAATGGCACTGCAGCCCACGATTAACACAGCATGGTGGAAACAAAGAGGCACTGCCGAGCCCTGGTCCCTGGGGAGAGGGTGTGGGCCTGAGACTCCAGGGGCCCAACAGTCACAGATTGTGGGGTGTGGCAACTCAAAATGGGAAATACAGCAAATCCTCTAGCCTCCTCTAGCTGCTCTGGGAGGTGCCACCCCTTGAGACTTGCCCTTTCTTCTCGCCCTCCACCTGGCAGCTTCTCTTTGTCCTATGCTGTCCACCAGGAGCATTGGGCTCCTCTGACCTTGGGCAGGGGCCATCACGAGCCGTCACTCTGCTTTGCCCCCCCATGACCCTCCCAAACTCCACCCAGGGGCCAGCAGACCACCTGGGACTGTGACACGGCCCACAGTTTGGGAACCCCTACTTTATTATAATGTTCAAAAGGCAATTAGACTCCCAGAGCAGCACATCCTAAAGCCTTTCAGACTTGCTCAGGCTGCCTAAATGCTATTACTTTCTAATCTATCACAGAATATCTTAATTTTTCTGGGACAAATAAGAAATAGCCTCATAGGTAGGGGGCACAATGCTGCTAAAATCCAAAGTCTTTCAAAAGCTTTGGGAAAGCATAAAACTGCCATTTGATAAGCACCGTGTTTTCATACAATGTGATTCTACTTTTGATGTGCACTATTTCTGGGAAAATTGCTTAATGAAGTCAAAAATTAGCCCCAGTCCTCTAGGCATTTACAAATTCCAGATTACTGACGTAATTAATTCTGGTTTATCTAGCATATGAGTAGACACTTGTGAATAGATATTATTTCTTCCAGGTATAATGCCAGTAATAATAATTTGCTGTTGGAAACTAAAGTTCTGGGATCTTACATCCTGCCCCAACCCCATCTGTCCCGTAGATAATTCAAAATAAGAATGTAAAGAAAGACTCAGACATCTGGGAAGATTTCAAGTTTTCTGGACAAGAACACAGTTTTACACTCCATGAAGGGCATGGTTTTTTTTCCCAGTTGTGCGAAAGAAATAGATCTCCAAAGCAAACAAATGAAATGAGCAGGTTTTGTAAATACAGTTGTATAATTTCAAATGAGTATCAAAGTGCCTTAAAGGAATTTCCCCATGACAACATCTACACATGGAGGTGCAACTCAGTAAAACTCCTCACGGCCCCCTCCAGTTATTATCTGCATTACCGTGGTGCTCATTGTGCTAGACACTGTACAAACACTACGTGAGACGCACTCCCTGCCCAACGGAGGTTACAGTCTAACCAGACAAAGGGTGAGAAGGGAAACAGAGTCACAGAAAGAAGTGACTTGCCCATGATGACACAGTAGGTCAGTGGAACAGCCTGGAATCTAGCCCGAGATCTCCTGAATCCTAAACTCCAGACTTCAGAGCCACTAGGCCACACTTCCCTCCTAGTTACAATTTCCTTTTCGCCCCATCAGAGAGCAAACCCCATAAAACAACTCATAAAGACCTTTTCAGTTGCTGGGGCTGCAGTTCAGCTGCAGCATTTTCCTCCCCAAACACCCCTGACTAACAGGCTGAGTCCGGACAATGTTTGAAGCACTATGGGAGTGATTTTCTGAAAACGTTATTCTTTCATCCCAGACTCTGTGCATTTCTTATAAGTTCTTTTGTTCATTACATCACATTGAGCCTGCTTTCCCTGCTCAGGCAAAACTCCAGCTGAGAGTTTTCCCCTCAATAAGCAGAGCATGCTGTTTATTTTGTGATGAATTGACTAAGCAGGAAATTACCATTCTCTTAAATTTAACCCCTCTGACATATGACACTTCAAGGTGGATATGCTGGCACATGCCCTTCCCCTGGCCAGTAGCGGGAGGAGGCAGAAACTCTGGATATGTCTACACAACAACTAGCCACCTGCAGCTGGCCCCATGCTAGCCAACTCCAACTCTTGGGGCTCGGGTTGTGGGGCTGTTTTATTGCTGTGTAGACTTCCGTGCTCTGTTTGGGAAACAGGCTCTAGGACCCTGAAGGGTGGGAGGATCCCAGAGCTCATGCACCAGTCTGAACCCGAGAGTCCACACCGCAATAAAACAGCCCCACAGCCTGAGCCCCGTGAGGTTGAATCAGCTGGCATGGGGCCAGCCGCAGGTTTTTCTTTGCTGTGTAGACCTACCCTCTTTGGCTACTTCTGGTACGGCAACAATTTTGATTGCCTCCTCCAGCCCTTTAGGTTTTTAGTTCTGAAGGTTCACAAACTGATCTCTGGTCAAATCCACATTTAGAGCTAAGCCAGATACAGAACTTCCATCCTGCTGGAAATTCCAACATTCTGACATTTCCAAATTGGGATTAAAAAATGGCAATTTGGAAACTTTTTGCAGAGTGAAAATTTGAAATGTTTTGATCTGGAAGCATCAACACTTTTGATCAAAATGAAACATTTTTTGACATTTCCAAAATCACAATGTTTCATATTAGTTTATTGTGTTAATTTGAAGCACTTCATTTCAAGTCTGTTCTATATTCAGCCACATTTTCCCATAGTGGGACTCTGCCTCATGAAATTGGACTTTGGAAGCCTGATCCCCCATTCTCCCCTATGGGTCAGGCTCCCTGGCCAGAGTACATCACCAATGATCCACCTAAAGTCATATGACTCCTATGATGGATCATGCAGCTCAGTCAGAGGGAAATCCACATTACATTATGAGACATGTACTCCTGCAGAGAGCCCAGCCCATAGGAAAGAGTGAACTACCGCTTCTATACAGCAGCGTGTGCAGCGGCGTCTCTGTTTAAGGAGTGTTTGCATGCTGGTTATTCTGGCCCACTTGAGCACTTCAGTGCTGGTGACTCTGTCCCTCTAGGAGATTCCAAAAGTTCGACAAAGACAATGCTCATGAAAGGTGTTGAGCCTTTTTTCCTGATGAGAGCGTAAAGTCCATGTCTCACTCCCGTACAAAGTTTACTGATAACACATGCACAATACACACAGATCTTTGTATATTCTGTCGGTTTATTGTTTTTCCATACCCTCTTTCTCAGTCTAGATTTTGTTGTGGCAGCTTTTCTGATGAGGATATTGAGTTCCGTTTCAAGTGAAAGGTTATCTGCAATAGTGGATGCCAGGTATGTGAATTCATTCACCATTTCAAGTTCATAATAATTGATGTTGGTGGAGGGTGCTTCTTCAACTCCTTGGCCCATTATGTTCATCTTTTTAAAGCTTATAGTCTGCCAAGACTTTGGAAAAACTGTCCATGCGATTTCGAAGATGGGCTTCTGTGTGGGTTGTCAGTGCTGTGTTATCAATGAGGAGGAGGTGTTGGATAAGGACCTGGCAAGTCCTGGTTTTAGATCTAAGTCTGGCAAGATGGAATAACTTTCCATCAGATCTTGTGTGCAGGTAGATTTCCTCAGAGAAGGAACCAAAAGCTTGCTTCAGTAGCAAGGAGAAGAAGCTCCCAAACAGAGCGGGGGCAAGTACACAGCCTTGCTTGATCCCGCTATGCATTTGGAAAGCCTGGTGACTGAGCCATTGTATTGGACTGTGCCATACATGTTTTCATGGAAGGACTGAATCATACTCAAGATTTTGGGGGGCACATCCAATCATTTCTAGAAATGCAGATAGGCTGCTTCTACTGACAAAGCCAAAGCCTTTGTGGGATTGATAAAGGCTATGTAAAGGGGCTTTTTTTGTTCTCTGTATTTCTCTTGTATTTATTTCAGAGAGAAGATCATGTCAATAGTTGACCTTTCAGCTTTGAAACTGCACCGTGATTCAGGATAATTTCTGTCTGCCAGGATCTGAAGTATATTCAGGACGACTCTGGCACAGGCTTTTCCCATGATGCTAAGATGGGAAATGCCATGATAGTTGTTACAGTTGCTCCTGTTGCCCTTGTTTTTATAGAGGTTGATGATGGCGTCTCTCATTTCTTGTGGTACTTTGCCTTTTCGTAAAGGTGTTGCAGTAGGATAGGTTTTCAGCATTTTATGACCTCTGATGGTATGCAATCTTTTCTGGGGGCCTTTTCACTGGAGAGGCCATCTACAGCAAGGCTAAGGTCCTTGACAGCTGGTTCATCATCGAGTTGGTTCACAACAGGCAGGCTTTTGATGGCATTGATGGCTGCGTCCATAACAATATTTGCACGAGAGTAAAGCTCAAAATGGTGTTCTATCCAGTGATCCATCTGCTCGGTGCGGTCACTGACTGTTTCTTTGTACAGGACTGTGCTGATTTGCTTTGCGTTTTCCCTGCAGCCACACTGTCACTCAGCTAACCGTTTCAGTTGCTGGCTACCTATCTCACAATTACCAGCTCAGATCCCAGAATTAGGGCATTCTGGAAGATTTTACTAGGCACTGTGGGAGCACTAGTGGAACAGTTTCAGGACTAGTTGAACTATTTTGTTTGTTTCCTTCTGAAGGGAGAAAGGAAAACATTTTGGAAACAAAAGGATCAGGATGAGTTTTATTTATCTATACATCTGGTCACCCAGTCATTGTGTAGGGGTTGATATCAGACTAAACAAGACTTATGGCTTCTACCAGAAGAACAGAACCAACCTTAACAGCACTCCACTTCTGTTTCAAATAGCAAATTTTTAATACTACAGTCACTGCTTGGAAGGTATAAAAAAGCTTTTAAAAAAACCTTCTGTTTTGTTAGAAATCTTGTAGCCTGCATGATGGGAATCAAATACGTGTTTTAAAATAGACTGTGCTCGTCATTTACAGTAGACAAGGGTAAGTGTCGATAATTTTCAAAAGTGCTTAAATAACTTAGCCTAAGTTCCATTTTCAAAAGTAATAAGGATTTAAGAGCACAAGTCTCATTGAAAGTCAATGGAAGTTTGGCCTATTAAGGCCCAGATCCTCAAAGGTCTTTATTTAGGTGCCTAACTACCATATCTGGGCATAAATGCCTAAGTCACTTTTGAAAATGTGCTTAGGCTCTTAAGTCACTGAGATACTTTTGAAAATTTTACCCATGGTCTTTATTCTTGCCTTAAAAAAATTAGTCTAATGCAGAAAAGCTAAATTGTACCACATGGCTGTGTGTTTTGTGGACCTCTCTGAATTGATATTGTTTGACATGGACATGGTCAGGTTAAATTTTTTCTTCCACAAGAACCTTAATTAGCCTTTTCATGGTACAATAAAAATGCCCAACTATCCCATTATCCCTCAGCCCTTCAATGAAATTGAGAGGTCTGTGCCATTCACCTCAGTCCCAGTTTAATCCACTGTTTGCAATCAAATGTCAGGACCAAGCCACTTGAGAACATTTCCTGCCTGGCTCCATGGATGAGACTGTGTGACTAATGGACTAGTCAGCCAAGCGGGGCTGGCAGCCTGAGTTACATTTAACATGGTCAGTATCCCTCTAGGTAGTTTGTTGACAAAGACAAAAATCTTTTCTGCCAGGTTCATGGGGGTGGAAGAAAAGGTCAAATGACTCCCTGGCCTTAGGTGCTTCTGTCATTGCAGAAGCAGATTTTCTCTACTGCGTGTTCTGTAGCATTATGTGCAATTCTTTATCATACCTGCTTTAAAGAGTTTATCCTACGAAAATGAATATCATAAAAGAACTTACATATTTCTTAGGATTTGGTGGTCAGCTGACCTTTTTCAATTTGCAACTTCTTGAAACTAACTTTTCCTAGTATTCTCTTTCTTGCAGAGACATTTCCTGATATTTGGCCTAAACTTTCCCTTTATTAAAATGAATTATTACACCCTTGGAATATCACAATATTTCACATGAGGATCACACTGGAGCTCTAAACAAAGGGACTATTACCTGTGTGCTCTCTTATGTGAGGCCTTTAGATAAGCAATAACAAGTTGCATACTGGCTTTTATGAAGCTTGCATTGCTGCTTACACTGTACTTGTACCTCCAGGATTGTCAGTATAGCACCTTTCCTAAGCCCTGTGTACAAAGGGAAGGATTGTCTTATAGCTAAAGCACAGGCCTTGGAACCAGGCACTGATATCTCAAGCAGTCAAAAATCACAAATCAGGGCCCACAGAAATAAGATTTACTTAAAAAACGAGAGATTTTTTTTTAAAATGACACATTTTGAGAGCTTTTCTTAGCCTTTGAGTTTCTGAGACAGGGCGCTCTTCAAATTTGAGAGCTTTTCTTTTCAGCCACGGGGGCTAGAAATTAACTTTTTTTAAAAGCAAGAAAACCGAGATACTCACGTAATAACATGACACAGGAGCTGAGGGGGCTTTACAAAAAACACTAACATTTCATTAGACTTAGTGATAAAATCCTAAGAGTTGACCACACTGCAAGTATAAAGAAAATACAGTACATAGTGAAGATTATTATTATTTCTTTGTATGATTATATTACCTAGGAGCCCCAGTCATGGACCAGGACCCCCATTGTGCTAGTCACTGTATAAACACAGAATAAAAAGATGTCCCCTGAGAGTTTACAAACAGACAGTGGAGCACAAGGAAACAATGGGCCAATACTGGTCAGCACAGCAGACAGTGGTCACAGCAATAGGTATATATGCCCTGAATTTGGCCGTGTGGGTCAGAACGCTGTGGTTAACAATCCTAACAGATGAGTTCTTCCAAGTACTTCAGAACTCGAGCTCAGACACAGAGTCTTGGGTTTCATCATTTACAATGTCTTGGTAGGCAGGTCAATGACCTTTAGAACATCTTTCAGAATAAGCATATATTATGCTTCTTTTAACGAGGGGGTCCTGCTGCTACATGAGCTTCTCTCCACCACGCTGACTTAGAGCATTGATTACTTGCCAAAGCCACTTCCTCACTGATGTGAATCTGCCAAGAAATGACAGGATTGATGTACAGCATTTGATGTGGAACTCATCACCCTGAGCTGTCAAAACAAAAAGAAAAGACACATATTATTTGAAAGTGTTATGATCCATAACCCAATTATAGGATATTTTATTTTTCAAAGATATGTGCATGAATATGTGCATAACGGTACGTGCCTAATTTATGTATCTAAGCACCCTGTCTGCATGCATATTGCTGTCTGTTTCCCATCCTAAAATATTGAGTGTTGCTGTGTGCTGTTACACATATGCAGAGGTGGCTGCATTTCTGTGGAGAGTATAAATATATACTATGTAAAGCATTGTGGCGTGAAAGATGCTATAAAGGGAGAAGGATGGTCTTTAGGTTAAGGCACTAAACTAGGATTCAGGAGTGCTGGTGGTCAATTCCAAGTTCTGCCCACAGACTTTTTGTGTGACCTTAGGCAAGTCATTTCAGATAAAATTGTCCAAAGCCGTAATAACTTAGGATTCTAAGACCCATTGAAAGTGATTGGTACCTAGGCACCTACATCAGTTAGTCACTTGTGAAAATTTTACCCTAAGTCTGTCTGTGCCCCATATATAAAGTGAGGATTATAATACTCCTTACGTCACAGGGGGTCCTGTGAAGTTTAAAGATTCAGTGTCAGTTAAGAACTTTGAGAATAAAAATGCTAAGTAGTAATTTATTTTGATGATGATATAGCAACAACAATAAACATTCAGCTTTTTACACCAGTTTTACACTGTGTGAGTTGCTCCAGATTTATACCCGTTTGAGTGAGGAGAGAATCAGGCTCAATTTCACATATTAACAGTCTTCATTGCTCCTATGTCTGTTTTATAAAATCTTCATCGTTTGGCATTCTGTATCCACAGCTGAAATACTGTAGGCATGGGTTTAATTTTCTACTGACTCTTGTGGAATTTTAATTTTGTCCCTCAGTCTAAACAGAAGCAAAGAGCCACCTGTAAGCCACATAAGTGAACGGCTGCTGCATAGCTTTAACTTTTCCGTGTGTGTAATTGTCAAATTATATGCAATCCAGAAAGCCTCCCTTTAAGGCCAAAGCATGACCATCCAGAAGAATATCCCTGTTCTGTCATGGACAAGAAGATGTTGCAAAGACTGGAAACTTCAAATTGAAGAAGATGCAAGTAGAATCCCTTCTGCTTGTCAAGGGTGCATTATGACTTATCCTTTTTAAAGGATACAGATACATAGACTGCTGAAGCAATTCGTTTACCACCACCACCATGGTTGTGTGAGGTCATAAGCTAAAGCTGCCCACTTATTTCTTGGACCTACAACACAGCTAGCTGCATAGGACCCCAACTCTGTACCACTGTTACCCAGCCTTGCCCAGCATCTCTCATGAAATCTGACTCATCTACAGCCACATCCTCATCCCCATAGGACATAACTTTGCCCCACTTCATCAAATGGGGTGGCTGCTCTCCACCTACTAGTGGCATGTGCTTAGACATAGTACTGGCATAGGTATCCCTTAAAGAGGGCAACCACGGCCAAAGAAGCCCAAAAGCCAGTGAGGTATGGCCTAGGACTGTCAAACAATTAAAAAAATAATAATTGCAGTTAATTCCAAGAGTAAAAAAATTGGTCACGATTAATCACAGTTTTATCTGCACTGTTAAACAATAATCGAATACCAATTTAAATTCGGTATGGAAGCATGTCCTCTGGAATGGTGGTCGAAGCACGAAGGGGCATACGAATGTTTAGCAAATCTGGCACTTAAATACTTCACAATGTCGGCTACAACAGTGCCACGTAAACACCTGTTCTTACTTTCAGGTGAAACTGTAAATAAGAAGTGGGCAGCATTATCTCCTGCAAATGTAAACAAACTTACTTGTCTTAGTAATTGGCTGAACATGAAGTAGGACTGAGTGGACTTGTAGGCTCTAACGTTTTACATTGTTTTGTTTTTGAGTGCAGTTATGTAACATAAAAAAAACCTACACTTGTATGAGGTGAATTGAAAAATAACATTTCTTTTGTTTATCTTTTTAACAGTGCAAATATTTGTAATAAAAATAACAATATAAAATGACCACTGTACACTTTGTATTCTGTGTTGCAATTGAAATCAATATATTTGAAAACGTAGAAAAAAATCCAAAAATATTTATAATACATTTAAATTGGTATTCTGTTATTGTGTAACAGTGCGATTAAAACTGCGATTAATTGCGACTATTTTTTAAAAATCTAATTAACTTGTTTTGCATTAATTGCTTGCGTTAACTGCGATTAATTGACAGCCTTATTATGGACCTGAATAAAACCTATCAGCACATTGCCAACCCACGTCTTCATATGAGCACACATTTATCACAAACTGGAAGACTATTTTTCCTTTGGCCATAGGCACATTCACCTAATAATGATGCACCGTAACAAACCTAAGCATGAGAACAGCATTATTTTTACTATTATTCTTTCTTTTTCTATTGCTCACCTACTCACTTCTTGGATCTCTGGCCATTCCCTTCACAAAATCCCTGTTGGGGAAGTATTTCTCTCATTTTGAAGCTGAGGAAATGTAGGCACAGAAGTGAAGACATTTGCCACACAGGCAGTCAGTGTTGAAGTTGGGATTAGAATATAAGAATATTTATTCTCTTCCCTAGGGAGATAGGAATTGCCAGACTAGATCAAACCAGTGGTCCATCTAATTCAGTATCTTGTCACTGACAGTGACCAGTATCCAATGTGGTCACACTTTATATTAAGGGTATATTTATACATCGTTTATACAGGGTTAATAAATGATGAATAGATGTTTTAACAAATGCTTATTCAAATGTTATAGATTGCTATAGAATGCAATAGGCCAATAAGATGCTTATAACCAGGATGTAATCATTCTATTACACTTACTAGTGTCCTTATGATAATTTGTAACACACACTTGTCATGTATTTAATGTGCTTCTAACATCTAATAGTCATTTATAAAAGGAACCTTAATATAAGCGTCTGACTCCTAATCAAATTCCTGTTCTTTCATTGTTGTCTGGATTGTTCTGTTGCTTTAGTTTCTCAAGGAGGGTCTATTCCATGAACTGGACTTTTACTCAAACCACTCCAGGTAGTTGTGACTGTCAAGACTGCAAAGGGAGTATGGCTTAATGTTTTAAGAATTCTGCCTGTCCTTTCAGTTTTGCTGGGCTGTAACAATATGATAGGCAAGAGTGAGACAGAATAAAGGACAACCAATTTAGTCCTATTATGTTAGCCAGCATTAACTTCAAACTGAATATGCTGCCTTTTTTCAATTGCTCTTTTCTCACGCTTTGGCAGATTGTGACTCTTGAGAATAATTTGCTAACTTTTCTGCAGGGTCTCATTTTAGTCTCCACAGTCGATGACAAGCTGATACACAATAGATAGTTTACTTAAAGAAAGAGCTCATTATCCTTATTAATATTTGCTACTGGCTGTGGTTATTGATCATCCTGCATGACCGTGATGTTTTACTGGGAAGCTGGTGGGCGAAATCTTGACGGTGATATTGATGCGTTCAGAAAGTCGCCTGACTAATGGGGTGAATCTCCATGTCCATAGTGTCCGTCCTTCAATCATTTGCCTGACTCCCTGCAAGTCTACAAATCCCCCTGAGGAGGCATCAGATCTTCTACTTCTCCATTGCCAGGGCTGACAGGAGGTCCCTTTAGATTCCTCCACTCTGCTGTAAAGGGGGTGGGGATTTTTCATTCAGAAGACTTAAAAAGGGAACCCCAAATTGCAACCAGATCAAATATCTTGTAACACACAATCCTAGCTCACCCTATCCTAGACTACTGATTTACAGGGGAACTAAATATGAAGGTAAGTCAGAAGCTTGGAAACATTTTGGTAAATAATAATTTCTTCATTTTTAGTTGTGTGTATTATTTTAGGAACAACAGGGGGTGGTTTGTAAGGTTTTTTTAAAAAGTTAGAAAACAAGTATAAATGTTCTAGCGATTTTCAATTTACTGTAAACCAAACAGATTAAACCATTAATAGCACAATGACTTCTAAAACAAACAAGATGAAGTAAACGTCTGTGAGTCATAATAGCTGTATACTATCACTTATTTGTCACATGAATCAATGCATGAAAAACAAGGTATGCATCGTGTGTACAAACTGGAGATTTAGCGTGCTTTACATAGGATTTGTGTTCAGTATAGTCATTTGCAAGTGCTGGGTCAGTGCAAAACCCAAGATTTTAATATGTGTTTACAATAATATTGTTCTGATCAGTCAATATCCTGGTTGATGTAAATCTGACACTAAGTTAAACAACATTTACTTACTGAGAAAGCAATGATCTGCCTTCCTGTTTTTAAAATGCCAAATCCCCTACATTGGAATATAGAAATATTTGCCTATCATCTCATTATCGTCCAGGGTTGGATGTAAAATGGTGATTTATATTCTCTAGACTCTCTCTCCGGGTTTATAGACCATGTCTATCATCCCAGTGTCTAAGTACCTTGCATATTTGTAAAAGATAGCACACAAAGTTCTCATGTCAACGGTAATTTACATCCATATGTAAATTTCACATGATCTGATATTAATATCCAACCTCTCCTTAAATTTGATGAGGATTGGCTGAGATGATGTAATTAGTGGAAGGCTTTAGAGGGCTTTAGAAGCAAAGGGGTCTGGAATATGTCTTAACATCAGGAGAGGAAGCTGTGCAGAGAGGATTCCTGGGGATCCAGAAGGCAATTTCCTATGTCCTTGTCCTGTGCAGGGATTGCGTAGACTGACAGCTTCTGCCCTGGCCGTGTTCCTTGCAGCTTCTTTCATCTCTTATACCTGGAGTGCTCCTCAGGTAAACTGCTTTAATAGAATGAATGTACATGCATGAATAACTCTCACAGGTGGTTGTTTGTAATGTGGGGGTGCTTGTTGTTAGTGACAGGGCTGTGATAACAGGTCACTTTTCTTTCCTTTGGTGTGAAGGGTCACTTCCAAAGAAGAAACTGGACTCCTCAGGCTATGCTCTATTTAAAGGGTGCACGTAAGTCCAAGCTGTTTCAGTTTTAAGGAAAGTAACTTCTCTACCCATGTGTTAGTCTTTATTGTTCAACACAAGCAGAGAACTCAGAGGTGTTAAATATCAGGGGAAGAGTGGAGATGGAAGTTCAGAGGATCATAGGGATGAATTGATGGTGATCCCTTCTTACTTTAAAAACATTGCTATTATTTTTTATGATGAAAAACTATTGTAGTTTTGGAAGAAATAAATGCTTAAAAATTTCCGAAGGGAATTTAAGGGTTGGTTGTTAAATCTGCTGGAAAAATAACTTTTCCTTCTGAAATTGATTTTTAAAAGACCTAAAATACATTTGATATATTTAATTATTCCTTGTTCTCTCCTGTGCTTTATTAAAGCATCTCCACAAACAACAGGGTAGCAGAATTAATGCAAATCTTTTGCCTTGTGCTGGGAATTTATGCCACAAGAGACCTCTGTTATGGAGGATTGCATGGCAGTATAATATATTTCTTGATAGTGCATTGTGTAAATGAATCTATTTTTGTTAGTTCAGTTAGTTAAAGTGATAGTGTTTAATAATCAAATTTGGATTCAAACTGAGATTTTTGTGGTTTAAAGAAAAAAAAGCTAAGATCCAATGGAAATATTTCCATTCTTTTTAAAAAACAATCCAATGGAAACAGCTACTTTTTAAAAACAAAATAAATATTTTGGATTGTGTTTGCCACCCAAACAGTAGAGTACTGAGAACCTAACCATAAAATTTCCTACAGAAAAAAAAATGAAATTGATTTAACAATCTACGCTGAGAGAAATGCAAAAAGCAAGTAGCATAAATAATTTTAAAAAATAAATTAAGGACCAAAATATTTGCTGATGCAAATGGGAGAAAATCCACCAAAGTCAAGAGAGCTGCTGCCATTTACGCAAGCAGAAAATTTGGCCCCTGGTTTGAAAACAAACAAACTTTTATTTTTAATAATGTGTTGTAATTTTACTAATCTGTGTATTACCATTAGACACATTTAAAGTAATTTGTTTGCAGTATCAGGTTTCTTCTTTTAAAAAAATGACAATGGTCCTTTAAAACTGTAGATTTATGGTGTGTCAGGGATGTAGCCCAGGAAAGGCATCTGAAGGAAAAAGCTGGTAAATTTCACCCGCAACTCCTACAGAAAGTTACTAAAACAATGGAAAAGACTGAAAATCATCAGCATCTTGGAAAAGAATGTAGCTCAAATAAAAGATTATCTTCTATGATTTATATTGCACCGAAATCAACTGATCTCAGGCAGATGGAGATACATATTGCTAGAATGTTTGTATGGGTGTGTAAATGTCATTATTAAACAGTTTGAAATTACTATTCTAGGCAACTGTAGTTATGGTTCACATTGGTGTGGTGTTTTTGTTTTCACCTCCTTCCCATTGATTTATTAGAGGGACGTCGATTCATTTCAGATGAGAGCCAGAGGAAGGATCTCTATGACAGATTGCAGCTAGGTAAACTCATCTGGAAATGTTTGTTAAAAGGGAGAAACTACTATGTTGTTCCTTCTTCATAAGCCCTTCTCCCCCCCTAGAAAATGATGTTCATCATAATTGATCAGGTGGATGCGAACAGCAGCTGCATAAGAAGTGCAGAGAGCTTCAATTTAACAGTAAACAAAACATTCTCTCATGGGATGAGGCGGTAATTCAGTGGAAAAAATTAAACTCAGGGCAAAAGTACCTTTTTTAACCTTTTGTTTGGTTCTGTTTCGTTTTACTAGAATCAAATTCAAAGGAGCAGCTAATATTAAGATTTGAATAGCTCATGTTCAATCATTTCAAAAATCTTATTGGAAAGACTAACAGCCTGAGTCTCTTCTGACTAACACTAATTTAATCTTAAGTGAAATTATTCCTGATTTACCCTTGTGAAAGTGAGAGAACAATCAGTCGTCCCCTTAACTTTTTCTCTCTATTGGCAAAAAATAAAATAAAATAAAAGGTATGTTATTGATTACTTTAAAGTGTCAAACCATGACAGTAGAGAAAATATTCATTTGGACTATATTTATGGTGCAAATTGAACCTTATAACTAGATAAAGAATGTATGCCACAAGAGAATGTTCCTTTCGCTTTGTACAGGGACTTTAGAAAGAATTACATTTGTTTTCCTCTGTTTAAGCAGATTATGAAGTTGTTTTCTCTTACTGATTTAATGGGCTATTTTTGGGCAGAGAATTATATAGAAAGTAACTGAAACAACCAACAATTTTTTTTTTAAAGTTTCCTTTTTGTTCTCAAGTTGTAAGATTAAAAAAAAAGCAAGGGCAGAATGTGAAATGCAGAAATTTTGCAGACACACAGTGGCTAACTGTGCTTCATTGGGATAGGTTTAGATTTGAGAAAGTGTTTTGGCTTTGTCTCTCCAGAAACACGCAGCCAAAATACAAATGCTATAGCTCTGTCGGAAGCCGCAGCACCATTGCTTAACTCCTTACGGAAAGCACAGGAAGGTAAATGCATAATTAATTTTACTCTGAGCTTCTAAGGGGTTTATGAATACTCCATTTATTAATACTTTAAAATAAATTTGAGACGATCTCATATGGATGATTGTAAGCACAAAATATGCTATCAAGTATATTGTACTGGAAGTTACAGTGAGAGGGATTGGAATGCATATCTGAGAACTGACAGAAGGATAAATGTTGGCTTATCCTGCTTTTCTTTTTGCTTTTCTCATTTCCATTGGTTAATTTAACCATCATAATTCTGGACTCACTTGTTGTCTTAACATTTGCTTGTTTGGGCTCTAGGGACTGTTCATATTGACTTGACTTTGTAATAGCTTTTGGGTTCCAGTTTCCGCAGAATACAGTTCATGGGTGAGATCCGTGCCCCCGCTCTGGCTCCTTTACACTGGGTAAAATATTTGGACTGGTGTAAAAGAGCCATAAAGGTCACTCCACAGGCACTGTCGATGACAGCTCTAAGGCCACCTCCTGAGGATCCTATGATTGCCCTGTCATGGGGGTATGTTGAGGGTGAGGCTGGGGCAAGGGGGATCTGTGGCAGGAGATGCCAAGTAGCTCTGTGGTCCATGGGTTATAGCCATCCCAAAATTTGCCTTAGCCCCCGCGTAGCCACCCCCTAGCAGCTGCTGCTCTCCGGCCGTCCAGTTCTGAAGGCAGAGTGGAGGGCGGTGGCTGATGGCTTGGCATCCAGCTCCAGCAGGAGCCCCCAGCCCATGTCCCTGCCTGCAGGGGTGTGCTGCCCAGGACAGGTGGAAGGTCCGGGGCTTCCCACAACAGCGTGGACTGACCCACTCTGGCCTGGGATCCTGGGCCCTGCCCCCTGCAGTTGCTGCTTCCTGAGGGCTCTGCCAACCCCAGAGCTGGGTTCCCTCGCCTGGGTGGCTCTTACCAGCTGTGAGCAGCCTCAGGGTCTGGGGCCCTGGGCACCAGTTGCAGCAGGAGGAGGAGATGGAGGAGTACGGTGGCTGCCCGCACCACGGCACCAACCAGCGTAGCAGCTGCCCCGCGCTGCCCAGTCTAGCTTAGGGGCTGGGGTCTCCGAGAGGGGGGAGAGGAAGAGGCAGGGCTGGCACTTACCTGAGAAGCAGCAGCAATCAGGGCCATGGAGTGGGGCAGGGTCTCGTGGCTGGAGGGGCACAACTGCCCAATTTTCTGTCTAGCCCACCTCAGACCTCCCCACCAGGAAGAGGCTGGTGCCGCCCCTGCCCCCGAGCTTCCCATTAGTTTCAAGATCCAGTTCAAAATTGCTTCCTTGATTTTAAATCCTCTATGAACTTACACTACTCCATCAAACAGACTCTGGGCCAGCTCTTTCGTTGATGTAAACTTTAGTGGCTCAGCTGAAGTGACTGGAGCAGTGACATTGTGGATCTGGCCCCTTGCCTCTTTCTATTCCTCTCCATACTTGCCCTTCTCATCTAGCTCAATTTTCCTTCCTCTCCTTCATAATTTTACTATTAGAGATGACAATTTTTTTTTAAAACTATCTTCCCACAGAAACACCCACTTGACCTTTTGCTGTGACTTCTTTCATAACCATTTGTATCAAAAACAATATAGACTTCTTTTGTTTGGGTAAGCAAAAAAAAAAAAAAAAAAAGTTGAGAAAACAACTTTGAGGAAAGAGTTTCAAGAAAATGAAAAACAGGTCATTTCTGAAATCTCTGAAATGGAAACACTTGGAAATTTCAAAATTTTGTGCAGCATTTTCCCCCCTCCTTTTTCAATCAGCTCTACCACCTACAATTGGTGTGAGAGCCTTCCACTCTGCTTCTAAGTTACTCAAATCTCAACAGAAAACATGTATTTTTCCCCTTCTCTATACTTTCAACTTACCCTTCCATTTGATCTTATTTATTATTTAACGCTATAATTACATTGACTTGTGTGTGAAGAGTATGGTTACAACGTCTAAGAACACTGCATACAGAAAAAATGGTCTTTTAGTGTGCTAGGGGTTGACAGAGTCACAGTCCCTGGAATAAGGCATGCATTTTCAACCACGATGACTTTTAGTTTTGATTAAAGATTAAGGAAAATGCCAGAAGGAAGAACAAATGCGCAGCTGTGTCCTTCCTAGCGATGTTGTCTTTTGTTGTCTTTAAGAGCTTTCATACTGTCTTTAAAATCCTGTCTTTAAGATCCAAAATCCTTCCCCCTAGCAGGCAAGCAAAATTCTTATATTTAAAAGTCCAGTAAGGCAGAAAACATAATCATCACTACATAAATCACAAAACCCCTTTCTTTTCCTAGATAAATAGTTACACATAATAGGGCTTTGTCTCAGGTTCCTCTATCTCTGCAGCAGCTGAACTTTATGTGGTTTAAGACTTTTCTTTTCATGTTCATTTTCCCCCTCATATTTTGTCTTTGCTTTCTTGCAGCTGAAGAAGAAACCAATGATCACCCTGGATACTTAACAGACAATCTATTAAACTGGTGAAAGATTTCAAGTTACATCAACATTCCCTATTCATTAACGTTGAACCTATGGCCTGTGTAAGCAAAACATTCCAATTCATCTGACCCTACCTGTGTTCCAAAGGAATAAAGCTTGGACTCATTCCTGCATTTTGAATGCAAACTGATTAAAGGTTTTTGTTCAGCTAAGGAAAATATTTTTAAATTGATTTCCAATCTTGCTTAGACCACAATGTGTGCCACCCAAAATTTAAAAACGACTGGAACATATTAGCTTACAGGACCTAAACATCATACACGTATTGAATTGTTTTAAAGCATTTTTCCAAAACCGTCTCATGGAAAAACTTTCAACATTTTCCAGCCAACTCTACATGTAAGCACTTTTTACCTATGTCAACCGTTGACTCTTTAACCACCTCATTATTGATCCTGAAATCCATCTACATTGCTCTTGCATTCTACTGATATTCCAGTTAAATCAATGATCAGCCTGCATCTAGTATATGGGACAGCAAAGCAGGTGATTTCTGCTAGATTTTATATTGTAGTGAACAATCAACAGGCCACCTACCTAGCCTTAATCCTGCAACATTTAAATGTATGCTTATCTTTTATCTACTGTGAGTAATCCCATCAAACTACTCACAGTGTGTAAAATATGTGTAATTCTTACCAGGGAGCCTTCCTAATGACCATGGGATAAATTCACCACTGTTATCAGTTGAAGTTCATGGTGGTGTGCCTGCAGTGAATCTAGCCAGACATAGCAACAAGGAAATTGCACAACAAATACATAATTACACAATTACTATACAATTGATTTATTTACTTATTTGCTTTCTAAACTGCAATATGGAATTACACTTGAATTGGCTAATCGCTATTCTACACTGATATGGACATGCTTGACATTACTATGTGGTACTTACCAGAAAGCCTTCTGGATTTCTTATATAATTAGAGAGTAGCCACAGGATATTTGCCTCCCAGCAACTATGTTTCTTGTTTTTAAACATTATCCCAACTTTTGCTCCTCATTTTTCAATATTGTTTGCCTGTAATGTGTCTCATGATGTCGGCACTGATTAATGCTACTAATTTTAAATAAATGTACTGTTGCTTCCCTCTTGCCCAAAAGCAACACAGCTGAAATAATGGAGGAATTAATTTCTTTGATGTGTACTTCTGGTAACTATTTACATTTTTAAATCAGTTTGGGGAAAAATTATTAGATAAATTAGATAATTAGCTATTATTAGAATAGAAACAAACCCTGCTTTTGAAACACAGCAGTATCACCCAATGGCAGTGTGTGCTACATCACTCCATTCAGCCATTCATTCAAAATCCCATTTACAGGATTCAACTATAGCTCAATAAAAAAAACAGGAATCTTTTCATTTACTTCAGTGGATGTTGGATGAGGTCTAATCTGAATGCTTCAGGTGTTTTTGTTATTTTCTGGCATGAGCTGGGGTTGTACTGTATCCTGGGGAAAGTAGAGGGGTTATGGATCTACTGATCTGTTAGATTATTCTAAACTTCATGTGCCTGAACATTTCAGAGCTACAGAAAAACATTAGCTATAATCAAGATTAATGGATGTTTTTATGTTTTACTGTAGGTCCAAGCCCACTAATGTGCTTTTTGTTTATATGTTTAAGTTAATTTATAGTAAGTAAAAAAAAATGAAAAGTTTTGACATGATAAAAACATTTCAGTTGACCCAATCTGACAATTTTCCGGTTAGACATTTTCGTCCAGATTTTGACTTTTCATCCTAAATCAGGATGAAAATAGCTGTCAAAATCGTGAAATTTCTCACAGGATGGGAATAATGTTTCCTGCCCAGCTCTGGAATGTAATTCCATTCCATGAACAGAATGTTGCCCATGTGTACCAGTTGAGCGCGTGGCCCTATTATATCCTGTTGAAGTTGCCTGGGTAGTTTAAGGGAGTAAAAGAAGATTTACTAGAGCAGGGAAGAATATTCATTAGGAACAGCTTTCTGAATGAAATCCAGCTGTTCTCCTCCCCCTCAATTTAGAAAGTTTTCTGAACAAAACGAGTATTTATAATATGCTTGGCTTTGATCATTTTGCAACATAGATGCTCATGAAAAATGTCATCTTATTGGTTGTTTTAGTTATTAGTTATTTTTCTTTTCTTAGCCATCATTTCACATGGCAGTGACTGATTTTATGTATACATTTATCTTTGTGCCATACAAACCTGGTGTTTTCCTTTTGGTGTAAAATTTTAAAACGCACCTAAGTGATTTAGGAATCATAAGTCCCATTTTAACAAGTGACTTCAGAAGTAACACCCAGTGGGACCCAGGTGCTTTTAAAAATCCCACTGAGTGCCTATCTCCACCTTTAGTCACATAAATACCTTTAAGAATCTGGTCCTTAGGTACTGAGCCTAAGTTTCATTATAATTCACTCCTAAATGCTTGAGACTGAAAGGTATTTAAGCATTTGGTTCCCACTGATTTCAATACCTAACATGCCTAAATACCTTGGAGGATCTGGGCCGAAGTCCCTTTTGAAAATAGGACTTGGGCACTTTGAAAATTTTAGTCTCGCTGCTTATTCCTGTAATTAATTTACTTTAGAAATACTGGCTCACAGAAACTGAAGAGAACGCTACAGACAATTCTGCCCTGGCTTGCATGGTGAACTAAACAGGGTTGTATGGGAACAGGGTAAGTCAGGGCAGACGTCAACAGAGCTTACAGAAGGCTTACAAAAAAGCACTACTCATTATTGCAAGTTCACTCTGTTATTTTTTGGTGTTGTACCTTTCGTTTGAGGGGTTTGGTCAGCTATTTTAAAGGGAAACCTCCCACATTTGGTACTAGGGGATGAAGAGCTGGGCCCATTTATTTTCTCTGCATTATAGTGAGAAGGGGCAATCTCGTCTACTGAATAGAGCTCTGGACTAGGACTGAGGAGACCTGGGTTCTGTTCCCCACTCTGCTGATGATCTGCTATGTGATGATCTTGAGTGAGTCATTGCACCACTCTCTGTGCCTCTGTTTCCCCTCCTACACTTTGGGTGTGTCTACACTAGAAAGGTAAGTCAATCTATATTAGGTAGGCTTACAGCCACCACAGTAATAACTGCAGTGGTGCATGTCCACACTGCCCTCCTTGGGTTGGTGGTGAGTGTCCTCACCAGGAGTGCTTCCACCGACCTAAGAGGGGCAGTGTGGGGAGCTGAGATCCTGGTTTCAGCTCTGCTGGCAGCTCCCTGCTGGGAGCCCAGCTGCTCCACAGGCTCCTGGTGGGCTGCCCCCTGCTCCCTGCTGGGAGTGGGTAAGCCACCCAGGGCTTATCGCCCTGGGAAGCAGGGTCACGCTTCCCAGGATTCTTGGCTCCTCCTCCCCCACTCCCTACAACCTTGTTGTCTATTTCACAGCTCAATTGACAAGACTGCCTGGCTCCCAGCAGGGAGCAGAGTCCAGCTGCCCAGGTCTCTGGGTAGCGAGGGGCAGCTGGGCCCTTTCTGCCTGCCTTTCTTGTCAATTTCATGGCTCCTGCCCTGAAATTGATAAGACAGCCAACAGCCGATGTAAGGGATGCAGTGTCTACACAGACACTGCTTGAGTGTCTACACAGACACTGCATCGCCCTATCTACACCAACATAAGCCTCTTGTGGAGGAGTTATGATGTTGGTGTAGTAGGGCACTTACACTGGCAAGAGGAAAGCTGTAGAGTAGACACTGACATAATTAAGTCGATGTAAACTGCCTTATGTCGACCTAACTGTGTAGTGTAGACCAGCCCTTAGTCTATTTAGATTGTGAGTGCTTCAGGGCAAGGACTGTCTCCCATTATGTGACTGTACAATGTCTAGCACAATAGCGCCATCACCTCAGTTGTCTCTGGTACTCACATCACATCACACTTATTAATAAGCACTGTTAACTCATGTAGTTCCATAAGAGATCTTATACTGGAAATTTCCCACTGACAATGGACAGAGCTAAGGTTATCACCTTTTACATTGAGATTTTTGAGACAATGTTATCCCATCACAATGGGGTATGTGGATTTATCCACAGAGGCGAGGAACTATTTCCTGGAATTTTATATCTTGCTTGCAACAACTCACATGAATTTTTCTCCCCGAACTTTACCAACAAGCCTCAGAGGAGAGAGTAAAAATGCAATAAAATGGACCATTCAAAAGAAACCAGAAAAAAAGTGGTGTGCTATTTTTTATGGATCTAGACAACTCCAGAAGATGACTTCATCTGAGACTGAAATGAAAATGCTCAGGGATACATTCCCACAAACAGGATCAAGACATTTCTGTGCACTGTAAAAAAATTCTTAAAATGATGTCAATTTAGAATAGGAGAAACAGCATCAGAAAAAACAACATTTTCTTTTCAACTTTTTTTTTTTTTAAACCCTGCCAAGGTTTCCCCAGATAATTTATTCAAAATGTTCTAATTCAGGGCTCAAAGGTGGTTTCTGTTTGCAAGGGGAGAGGAAGGAGTTTATAGTAATTATAATATATATAATTATAGTATATAGTAATTTGGAATTACTATAATGAACCTGTCTTCATGGATTACAACTAAATTCAAATAATTATACAGACAAAAATATGATCTACAGTCTGTGCGATCTAGCTGAAGCTATCACACGGGGGTTTGTCACAGTCTCTAAGTTAAATAAGCTTTGAAAAATCTTTTCTTCTACCTCCAAGGCAGGGAGGGGAATTACCATATGCTTGTAGGGTAAAATATAATTAGGTTTTCAAACAGTTTAATTCAAATAATGTTTGTTTAAGATTCCCTAACCACACTACACTGCCCTTAACACAGACTGACTAGCCTACACTTGGATTCTCTTTAGTGGCTGAAGACCATGTTGGGGTGACAGCAAAGGAATTCAGTTCCTGTATTCTCCATGCTGCTTTTTCTTTCCTTGTGGCACTGCTCCGAGGGGAAAAGGTGACTTTATGTTTTGCCTGTCTCTTTCGGCCTCTGCATCCTCGTCGTACCTTTCATCCTCATCTTCGTCCTCGTCTTCACTATGATGAGGGCTGGAATGCTGAGAGACAGAAGGTGATGGTGGTACTGATGAAGGCCTGGGGTACCTGAAACCTTCCGTCTGCCAGAGAAATGAGCAAGAAATAAACTTTACGCTAGTGCAGCTTGTTTGGTCACACAGAGCGACAATAGGTCAATACTTCTACAGGGCCAAGGCAGAGATGATGTATAAAGTAGTGAAGACTGCCCCTGCCCCATACATCAAACTTAGACTCTCTTTGATCTATTTGCTACCTCTGTGATAGGGAGTCAAAGTGGATGTAACTTACATGGAGGAAACATATGAAACATATGAAAATTAAGCAAAGCAGGATGGAGGTGTCCCACATCTGCTGTGCAGCCCACAGGCAGAACTCTGAAGAGTGCAGGGGCTGTCCTTTTTCTTTTCCTCTGGGACCCATGCTTTGCCAATCACTCTGGGCCCCGGTCTAGAACCATATTGATACAGCAGGGCTTGTAAGCTGCAGCTCCTAAGGAGTATAGCCGTGGTTATGCTCCCCTCGCTCCTGGAGGCATCCGTGCAACTTGTTTTATCCCCAGGGCTGTGCATTGCAGGAATGATCTAGCACAATCATCTGTGAAATTTAAATACATTTTTAAAAGGAAAAGTCTATATTCTTCATGGCAACACAGAGCTGCAAGTTTTAAAATGGAGTGATGTGGGAAAACAAAAGCAGCATCTACCAATTAACTGTTCTGCTTGTTTTCCATCTGGTAACTCAGAAAAGCTTACCCAAATCTACATACAGTTAGTTCATCAAATTCTATGAAAACCAGAATTCAGTTTCAAACAGGTCAAAGGCCATTCAAGAAGCGCAGCCCTTGTCAGGCCTCTGTTTTCACACTTGCAGTTATGCCTGTATGTATTTGCAAGTGCAGTTCGTGTCCTGCAGCTTTTTTCAGGCACTCTTAGGTACTTAGCTGATCACATAGCATTATTTGCACCCTACAAAGCAGAGTCCAGCTTTTGAAAAGTTAACCCTTCGTGTGAAAAATTTCAGTCTAAAAGGAATATTTTTAGTAGTTAAAAATAAGGATTGTATGCATAACACCCTTCTCAACTTTAAATATAATGTAAAGCTTTAACATCTACTGTACCATTATAATGTGACATCTGAGACTTTATTGCCAATCTAAAGAAAACTACCTTCTGAATGAGATATGGTATAACCTTCAACTCCCCATGTTTTTGGAGGAGTTCGAGGTTGGTTTTGCACACATGTGGAATGGCTAAATTATTATAACACCAAGGCCATATCATAAATCAGCTCTAAGATCTTATTACAAATCTAGGTTTCTAAAGCCTCATGATCTTGAACTCTTAATAGTTTGGAAGGAGTTCTAAAATAACATTAATCCAACTCCCTAAATGCACATTAATTTCAAAACACTGAATTTAACGCTCCCTTCTGCAGCTATAAAATGTAGAAAATTACAAAATAATAAAGTAGATCAATAATCTAAGTTTTGAGGATGTAATTGATCTCAGAAGTATCTATTTCTACCATTCCCTTTAAAAATTTCCCTCTGTTTGGGGACACTTTTAATAATTATTAATAGAGATTAACTGAAATCTAAATTTTGGGTCCAAATCCAAAATACGTGGTTCATGCCCACCTACCGTGAGATGCCAACACTAACCTTAACCAACTCTCATCAACGTCAAGATGCTCAAAACCTCCCCATGATAAATTTTCCAATTACACCGAGTTCATTGGTTAGTGGAGTTACCGGATTTATATCAATGCAACAGCCTGAAAAAAATCCCTTTGAATATCGCTATGCGGGATAGAAACCCCGAAGCTGGATACTCCTGAACGTGGGTGTATATGAGCTGAAATCGAATCTCAGTCTGGACTTCCCTAAATTTGCGAGTGCCCATAATTGCAAACCTAGATCCAAATCCAGATCAAGGGTTTTGGTTTCGGCCCCCGTCACTAGTTGTTGTTTTTAAAAAAATGAATCACCATCTGGTGTGCTTTGGTTAGGTTTTAAGTAACATGGGTCCTAAATTTGGAACTGAGCATGATGCCTTCCCAAATGGGGCTCCTATATATGCAGTGTGCTACAA
The DNA here is from genome assembly GCF_026122565.2 of Emydura macquarii macquarii. Taxonomy (NCBI): domain Eukaryota; kingdom Metazoa; phylum Chordata; order Testudines; family Chelidae; genus Emydura; species Emydura macquarii. The sequence goes on along the minus strand of NW_027132342.1, from coordinate 6,835,024 downwards.
AAGTAGATTGAATGTGTGGCTTTACTCCATCCTCAGCCTGCCCCTCATGTACACGATTCAGATTATTCCAGTCAGAGGCACAAGGAATTTGCATGGGAATGTGCAGAAAGACCATTGCTGGGTTAGGGAGTGTGTGAGCATCAACTTTCTGACCCTGCCTCCTGGCCCCTAGACAGGCCCGCCAATGGGGGATGGAGGGAGGGAAAGGGGGCAATTGCCCAGGGGGCCAGTGATTTAAAAGGGCCCAGGGTGGATGGGAGGATAGCTACGTATCCTCCTCTCCTCTATACACCCCTTTCCCTTGAGGCCCCTGCCACTCGCGCTCTCCGCTGCGTCCCTGAGCCGAGCTTATTTATTATGTGCCAGGCAGGTTCCCGAGTGGCTGAGGTGGTATCTGCTATGTAGCTTCCCGGGTTCATCAGTGATCTCCCTGGGGAGCCCAAGGGAACCAGGAAGCTGAGCAGCAGATATCGCCTCCTCAGCTGCCCATGAACCTGCATGGTGCATAATAAATAAAAACTTCCAATCGAAGCCCACTCGAACCTCAGCCATCCCTTTCTAAGGGGGCCACTGATTGTTCTGTCCTGGGGCCCAGAATTGCTGTCAGTGCGCCTGCCCCTTGGCCATTTTGCAGAATTCCCCTTCACAGCTCTTCTTGCATCGGGACTGTAAAGCAGCCTTCCTATAGGATTTACAGGGCACAAGAATAGAAATGGCCAGTTTCTACCCCAAAGACCAGTTCCTCAGCTGGCCTAATTTGGCATAGTTCCATTAAAGTCAGTGTATACCAGCTGGGGACCTGGCTCTGAACTCCAGTTGATGGGTTTTCTTCTGGGTATCCATACACTCTCCTGTCAGAATTTGGTAAAGTATATTGAGTTCTTTATGCTCTTAAGTTAAACCAAACATTGTTCATCTGTCATCTCTTTTTCTGTCTCAAGACGGTAGTTAAAATGTAGATAAAAATCACCTATAGGGATAGCCATACCTTTGGTGGAGCACTTGGTTCCATCACAAATTTATCTGGGAAAGCTCTGCTCAGAGCCAGGTGTCTGGCATGCATGTAGTACTGCAATATAAAACAGAAGTCTGCATGTACAACAAACTAATGAAGAAGTGGCACATTTAGGCAGTGAACGGGAAAGTAACACCATAGTCTTCTCAGAGAAGATGGTGAAGAAAGGCTGAATGTATCTTTAACTGAGGTTAATGCAGATTGCCCTTGTGAAACTGTGGACACATTGCACTGAAGTAATGAACACATCCTGACAGCTTTATACTGGAGTAACTGAGAAGAATCTGTTTCATTGGCTTCAGTGAAGATACATTTTTGTGAGATTAAGGAGTAAGAGAATGGAACAGAGCACCCACTTCAGCCAGTCTAGCTTTCTGGGTGGAGGTGGGAGTGATTCTTTTATCCCTAAAATATAGCACAGGCTTCTCTTCCCTGAGCAGACATATATATATATATATATGTCTGCTCATGAACATAACACTGTAACACAGAGTGCGCAGACACACAGACACACACATTAAAATTGACTCATCTTTCACAATGAACCTAGCTAGAAATTATAGGGCGAATCAATTTGTGAACGTGACATGGTTTTGCAAATTCAAAAAAACAGTCTGATAGTTTTGCAAAACTTCAAACTCTGGGAGGTTTGCTCATTCCAAGGGCCCACATTGAAATGACAGTTTACTGTGACAGGATGTGATCCTCTAATGGGATCCACATGGACATAAGATCCTCCCACATGGATCCCAATGCAGGTTGAGGCACATAGTAATTAGAGGAGTGGTCCATTTTACTCATCTCTTCATCTGTAGACTTTTGAATGCTGATCTGCCCCGCTCTGGCTAATGGGTGGTATTGCATCAATCTCTGTAATAGGTGAAGGGTGTTATTTGGCCTTCTTGGCACAGTCCTAGTTTGGGGATGGGGTAGAACCTCGGTGGTATTTTAGACAGAATAGGTGGGATTTTCAAAAATGCCTAGATGACTTTGGAGCACCAATCCCACTGAAAGTCGATCGAACTTGTGCTCTTAAATCACTTGGGCACTTTTGAGACTCCCACCCAATGACTCCCAGAGGTCTAGGGCTGCTGCTGCGCCATCCCTGAGGTTGGTGTGATGCCCACTGTCCCTTGTCCAGTTTGGAGAGGCTAGTGTTGCCAGTGGCACTAGCCTGGTGCAGTCTTTGCATTTGGAAGCATTGGGACCACATTGTATTTGACTCCTGCATGAAACAAGCAGATCATGAGGATTTCTCCTCAGCTTGAGTAAGTGGGTACTTGAGCACATGCATAACTGTAAGTTAATAGGGAGACTTGCCTGAATTGGGGCCTTGGTGCTAACGATGACTGGCTCTATTCCCAATAATAACCACCATGGTGGATGTGTGTTTGGGCCAACGGTTTGTTATATAAACACATTAAACACATCCACATACCCTGCCTAAATATCTCCAATCCAGGAGGTCTGAGAGCCTCTCAGTTCGATTTCTCTGGATGATCCTCTGGCGCCGTGACTGCTGGCAGAAGCCATACAAGAACTGAGTCAGCTGGTTACATGACTCATCGGGAGAGCGGAACCTCCGGTCCACTATATAAATGCCTGAGGACACAAACCAAGTTGCAGATGAGCAGGTATGGAAGTGAGCTTTTGACCTTTTACCTTTCAATTCTCTCTTTCTTTACACATAACCTTTTAAATATACCAGGTAGTGGACTTGGTTTTTTAATAGGTTGCACAAAGTGTTTCCATTCTAACAGGTCATTTCAGCAGCTGTTGAGAAATGTTTTTGATTTTTTACCTTTCTGGCTGAAATTAGGCAGATCTGTTCTCAGCTCAAGAAGGTTTTTATTGTTTTAAAGTTTGTGAAAAAAATGGTTCAAGTGCTTTTGTGTAGTAAAAAATTCACTTTTCCATTATAAAAAAAATGTGCTACCTTTCCTTGAATACCTGTGGTGGCTAAGTGGTGTGAGGTAAAAACTTGAAATTCGACAGACAAGAGATAGTCTCTAGGACACAAGTTATGTCTTCTCTGCAAAAGGAGCTGTGAGTTAGCTATTTCAATGTAACATCCTAGTGGAGGCAAGGCACAGGTGTTGCTAGTCAAGGTGAACACTTTATCCCCCACCTGCAGTTGACCATGACTCGCAACAATGAGGTAAAAACTATACTGCTTTGTTGCCACTAGGATTTTACAGCAAGACAGCTATCTCCTCGTAAGTACCTATTTTTGCAGTAAAGACATAGCATTCATGTGTTTTTTGGAAGGTTGGTGAAAACTGGTTGTGATCTGTGAGAGTGATAAGGGTTTGTAAATACGCCTTTGCTCATACACATCAAATTCCGTAATGCAATGTCTTTATGAATGTGCCAACATTTTGTGCCAACAACCTAAACACCAACTTTTTTTGAAGATTCAGGGCCAGAGCCCAGATCATAAGGTATTTAGGTGCATAACTCCCATTGGTTTTCAATAGGAGTTAGGTGCCTAAATACTTCAGAGGATCTTGGCCTTGATTCTCTGTTATAATAAAACCCTGTTACATCACAGAAGTGTTGTAAAGAGTCCTTACTGTTAATAAGAATCTCAGTTTGGTTTAGCCAAGTTATCCTCTCTCTTTCATGGACAACACAAACTGTTGCTATTATCCCAGAAAATCCATCATGGATTCTAAAAGCACAGGGAGATTTCCACCACTTCCTTAGAAAGACTATTCTATAATCTAATTGGAAGGGATTGAAGGAAAGAGTTAGTTGAGTTGGAAAAGGGCTAAGGAGCTAGCTGTGTTGGAGGTTTGGGGAAGACCAAAAAGAGACAGGAGAGAGAAGAACTGGAAAGAATTGGGATAAACACCTAAACTTTGATGACTTATTCAATCCAAACCAAATAGCTGAACTTTGGGGTTTATCCATCAATGATCTTTATTCTGCAAGTAGAGCAAGCGCATATGCACAGCCAAAAACAGCTGGTTAGCTGGGTTCCTAAATCAGATGAGTTTTGAAACACTTTTTACAAGCTCACCATAAGCAGCTGGGTCAGCTACATGCTCCTGCATGAAACAGCCAAATCCCGAGAGGTTTGTGGTCACACTGGGAATGCCCATCACGGTGCACTCAGCTACCGAAAGAGACATAAAAAGAGATGTTGTGTCAATGTGCTTTGCTTGGTTTCACCTTGAGTTGACAGAAAACAGAATGATGTAAAGCCCAGTTAATGCCAGAGCTGGTCCCAATGTTTCAATGAAACACCATCATGAATTTTGCGGTGGGTTTCTTTCCCTCACCACCACCATTTGGTCAGAAAAGTTCAAAGAATGTGACGTTTTGATGAGAAATGGAATTTTTTCCCCCAAATTTTTTGCAAGCACTTATTTCTGTTTTCCAGGTAGCTCTGATTACTGCTTTCTGTGAGCCCAGTGTTCATGTGTGGGAGCCTAAAAGCAATGTCCAGACCTGTCCTTTGGCTTTGAAATTAGCACCTGCTGTGTGCACATGCTCATTTCATGTACATATTTGCAAATCTAACTGCCCAAATGCAGGACTTGGGCCTCATAAATAAGCTCCCACATTCATAAACTGACTTCTGTAGCTTAGGCCACAGGGAGAAAAGTCATCATAAAATATGATTGATTTCAAAGCCATTCTAATTATTTTTTCAATTACACATTAGATGCAGGGCAAGTGGTGCTATAAATCATAAATATGATGTCGAACTGTGTTCTCCTTTTATTATTAGTAGTAATTATAACTATTGTTATGTATTGAGCACCAAGAGGTTCTTGCATAAAGGAAGACACATTCCCTGTACAAAGCAGCATACAGTTTAAATCAGACGTGTTAGCTCTTTAACTCTTAAAATGTCATTGAGAAACACTTATATGACAATAGCACTGATACCAGTTATAGAATTTAAGATAAGGGTGAAACTATAAATCCATCAGGAAAGGGCTATTTTTATTCTTGGGAGATTCATATGGGTAACCAGTTAGTCAGGAAGAGAGAAACCACTCAAACAGAGTACCAGCCAAACTTTTCTGAGTTAAGCTAATCTAAAGTTTAACATTAAAATTTTCTCCAGCTCGCACAATTTTTCTCCATATCCTGGCTTGGGCTGGGACAAGAAGAGGAAGTGCTGAAATACAACCAGATAAGTGTGACCCAATTGGAACAGGAGACAGGAAGTACTAAACATGGTCTGCAAGAGCTTTATCTTCTGAGATTTCTACTCCAATTCATTGGCTAGCTGCAGATATGCTTTAGAGAGGTGATCCTAATGGTCCCATCTGACTTTAAAGTCTGTGAGTCTATGAGATAAGCATCTAAACTTTCAGATGCGTATCAAAACTAAGGGAGATATTTTCAAAGAACAAATAGAAGTTAGGCGCTTGGACTTAGATCCTCAAAGAGGTCTCTGTGAGGTCGACTGATATTCAGACCATGTACTGAGTTCTTGGTCTCCATCACTAACGTGTTTCTGGTAAATGCCAACAGAAATATCCAGCAGATGGGAAAATTTAGGACCAGAGAGAGTAAATGTGTATAACACCATTGAAATCAATGCAGTTCTTCCAAATTACACCAGCTGAGGACATTTTGGGTTGCATCTATTTTCTTGCCTCATTATTGCAATATATGCATTCCTCCAGATCTCCTTTTTTTAAGGGCAGATGCTTGATGTTACCAAACACAACATGGATTTGTCTTCCGATGTTACAGCAGACAGAAAGGTTACATGTGATTGTGGGAAAGTAAGGGTCCAAAGCAGGGACAACACTGGGTGGTTTTCAGTCAATGGAGCACTGCCAATTTACACGAGCTGAAGATCTGGTCTAATAACTCTGCCATCAGCAGAAGCTTTGCAACAGAGAAGAGACAGAGTCAAAAGCATTCTTACATCAATACAGTGGAAGCTGAATGTGAAGCTATGCCATCTTTTGAAATGCACTCAGTGATAAAAAGCATTTTAAACTTCTGACAACAGTCAGCCTAAAGATTGCTTACCAGGAGTGTAACCCCAGGGCTCATAATATGATGGAAACACCCCCAAATGGCAACCTCTGACAAAATCTTCATAGTCCATGGGTAATAATGGACTTGTGGAAGACAGGAATTCTGGGTGTAATATCACCTGGATATTTAAAACTTACATTAGAGCCGAAAGAAAAATAAAATCAATATTTTTTAATTATACAAGAGATCAAGCAGTTAGTATCTTCATCGCTAGCCTAAACCTAGAGATCTCGTTATTGCCTCTGTGTCCCTCCTTAATTTTATTTGGACATAGCCTGGTTCAATAACATTAATCATTCTTGGTACCTTAATTTGTTTCCCACCACTCCTCTACACAAGGTACCTTTTTCTTTTATAATATCTTCATATAAACTTATTGTGGAAATATTGTTCACATCAAAAACTGTTCTTTAGATGGCTCACTAGTGGCATCATCCCCTTTTTAATGAGGAAAACAACAGAATTGAGCATTTTGGGTTAGGGTATGGCATTTAGCCGCAGCCCACGGCAGGACGTGGTACCTAGGTACACTGCCCCAAAGGTGATCTCAGGAGGAGACACAATTCCTTTCTGAGCCATGTAACATTAAAGGTGACCATCATCCACTTTGGGAATCCTTTCCAGAAGTGCAGGAAGAGAGAGGCACTGGAGTACGGACTCAACCTTCACTGGGTTTGCCTACCAAAAATATATGTGTTTCAGGCTCATTTTAAGAGTTAGAAAGGTGCTCTTTTCCTCTCTTTATAATATAGTACTGTTATTAGATTTGGGTAAACAACATGTAAAGATTTACTTAGTTATATCGGCTGCAGGCCCATCAGGTGAAATCCCAGCCTCAGAGAAGTCAATGGAAGTTTTGCTATTGACTTCGATGGGGCCAGGATTTCAAAGATTGTGTCTAGAATGTCGTAACAACAGCTATGCCACCCCTAACATTAAATGCCTAGGTTGAATTTCTGTGGGCAATGAGCAGGTGATGGTATCTGTGAAAAGTGACTGGCTGTTCCTATTCAAAGAGGTATTGGGTATTTTATTCCACACATCTCTAGTAAGAGTAACCACCCTTCCTCCAATACTAACTAACAGGCTGAGGTAGTTTAATGAAATTCCATTAGGAAAAGAGAAAAAAATTCAGTATGAGAGATTGTACCTTAACTCTGTCTGTGCGGTTATTGAAGAGTCCAATGCGCCGGATGGTATTGAGGATTGGGTCATTGGCATCATCCATCATGTTGTGGGTGGTCACCGGAGGCAGAGACTGTCGCTAAAGTAAAGGCAAACTTTGATCAAGGCATGAAAAACTGCTTGCAAAGAATCCATTGACATGGAGTCTAAGGGTATGTCTACACTGCCAGGGTTGCGTTGGGCTCCACAGATCAATGCAGTGGGATTGATTGAGCAGGCAGTGGAGACCTGCTCAATCAATCCTGGAAGTGCTCTCCAGCCAATGCAGTAAACCCACCCCCCAAAAAATAGTAACGCTGCGTCGACTGAAGGATGTTTCAGTAAGAGAACTTTAGTAAGTCAACCAGAGATCCGTAAGTAACAGTACGTTGCTTGTGTATCTCCCATCGACACCGCCGACAGTGTAGACCGGGCCTTAGGGTGAAATACCAGCCTCATTGAAGTCAGTGGGAGTTTTGCCACTGACTACATTAGGACTAGGGTTTCACTCTTTGGTTTTAAGGCCAGAAAGGATCACTGAGATGATCTAGTCTAACCTCCTGCATCACAAAGTGCCATAGAACTTTACCTCGTAGTTCTTGTATCTAGCCCAATAATTTCTGTTTCTAATAGATGGTATCTTTTACAGAGACATCCTGTTTTAATTAAAGATTTTAAGTGATTGAGAATCACCCACATCCCTAGGTAAGGTGTTTTAATGGTTAATTACCCCACTGTTAAAAATGGAAGAGTCCAGGAATCAATAAGGGATGAGAACTAAAACAAGAACTGAGATGTAGTAGGATTAGGAATTGTGAAGAATTTGAATTTATTATTAAAGGAGGAAACCAAGGAGATCAGGTATCTGAATCAGGTGACGGGAGTGCTCTTGCGCTACAAAAAGCAGTTAGGACGGTTTGACACTAAGTCTTAAAAGAAACACTGAGGGCATGTCTACACTGCCACTGTGGCAAGCATCAGTGCAGCAGCATCGATTGAGCATGTCTGTGTAGACCCGCTCAGTCGATGGGAAAGCACTCTCCAGTCAACTCGATTAGTACACCTCTCCGAAAGGTGGAAGGCAGCATCAATGGGAGAATGTCTCCTGTCAACACAGTGCCGTGAAGACACTGTGGTACATCAATGTAAGTACGGAGACGGGAGATATGCATGCTACATTATGTCGTTTGCGTATCTCCCATCAACTGCCGCTGCCAGCATAGACCAACCCTGAGGGAGAATGGAAAAACACACAGACTGAGTAAAAAACGTTAGTTGAGACAGTATGAGAAATGTACATGATAGAAAAAGATTCTTCAATTCATACATAAGCCTGCTCACTATACATGATCCTTGTATATGACATGTTTCTCTTTTCCATCCAATAACTGTGTAAGCAATGACTATTCTCTCTGACCTGAGTTGAAAAGATGGCTCTTTTCATAATGGTTAAGTCATCCCGGTCCAGGATCTTGTTCAAGTCTGGAATTTCTCCTCTGTAAAGGCAATACAGACAGGCTATTTCACCAAATGGCTTGTTATCAGTCTTTTTGGATATTATGATTAAGAGTTTGCATTTAAGTTATGAAGAGAAGATGAAGAAACTGCAAATAGGACTGATCCAAAATCCACTGAAGTCAACAGGTGTCTCTCCAGCCTCTTCTATTGGTTTTAAATCAGGCCCTTACAGAGTTTTTTCCCCCTGTTTTCTCTATATTGCATCCACATGACTATCCTGTTCTCCTTTCCCACTGCTTTGCTGCAATTCCACCTAAGATGTATTTGGAATATTTGAAAACAAAACAAGCCACAAAACCTGACATGAACTTTTATTTCTATTTTTTGGTCAAAATTTCATTAAAAAAAAAAAAATCCAATCAGCTCTATAGCTGAATCCAAACAGGACTAAAAAGTGTAAAAAAATTGTTTCATTTCATTTTTGTTGATTTTTCCAACCAACTCTTTTGCATTTGGGATCATACAGATCTTCCAACTCAGGCTAATTTCCCTTTGAAATGAATGAGAGCATGACCTGATACAGGAGTGCAGAGACTTTCTTCCTCTTTACGATAACCAATGTTTCAGTATATCTGAGTTCCACTCTATTTTATCTACCTACGGTACTTTTATGACTCCATTTACCATAGTATCCCACAATCCTTAATGTATTTATCCTCACAACACCCCTGAGAGGTAGGGAAATATGACTATCCCCATTTCATAGATGGGAAACTGGGAAGACAGACAAAGGATCACATTTTCAAAGCACCTAAGTGACTTAGGAGTCTACATCCCATTGATTCTCAATGAAACTTAGGCTCTTAAATAACCTTTGAACATGGGACTTAGGCTTCCAAGCCACTTTTGCAAATGTTCCCCTAAGTTACTTACCCAAGCTCACACAGGAAGTCTATAGTGGAGCAGGGACTTGAACACGGATCTCCTAAATCCCTAATTACCCCTTTCTCTCCTATCTCTTCCCTAGTTCTTTTCTGACATCCATAATACACATATATAAACAACACAGATGATACAGATGGCATCGCGGCTCTGCACCATAAACACAAAGTGCCCTAAATACTCACTTCAGTAGTGCATCGTAGAGTTTCTTTCCAAACTTTTCCTTCACAGATTGTGCGGTATCCCTAGTAAAGAAATAAATATGAAAAATGGGGCATGTCGGGGCGGAACCAGAACACACAGAGTTCTTGCTGGTGCTCCCACTTATGTAGGGGACCCAGGATTAGGGGAGGCAGAAAGGAACCTAAGGCACCTTCCCCACAGCACAGCTGAGGATCTGACCCACAGATTTTTGCTCAAGATCAAAGATGAAGTCAGTGGTAAAACCAGGACTAAAAATTGGTAGTGCTTGTGTCCCAATCCCTTGTCTGACAAATAGACCACACTAATGTCTCTGATACAGAAAACCAGAACTGCAATATCTTGGGTGGAAAAAGCAGTGAAATGGGGCACTTTTCCAGGTTTAGAGGTTCCAAATTTAACCTAACCTAGGGGGGGAAAGAAAGAGAGAATAAATAAGTTTGTTTTAAAATTCCCATCTGCAAAAGCCCTCAAAAAAAAGGGACAGGACAAAATGTAGATAAGCCGCAAGATGTTCCTCCTGATAAATTGGTTTGAAAACTAGATAAACTCTTGGCAAATCCAGTCCAAGTTTCAAATTCATAGTAAAACCTGCACCAAACAACTTGTACCTCGTTTTACATTTTGTTGTAGCCTTTTTGCAAACCAGTTAAAAGCACAAGTACACATTACAGTTAGCATATTCAGCCACTAGATGGCATCACACAGAATATAAAATACAGTAAATGCATTGCACTCAAAAACCAGCAAATGCAGTGTAAAGTTATAAAACATTTGGCTGAGACTTTTCCTGCCTTTTTGCTTTTTGAGCTTTAGCAATGAGCCTGTGCCAAAAATTCTTATCGGAACACCCCAAATCTTGGAAAAATTGGATTCCAGCTCCCAACTGTTGGTTGCCTTCTGAGTTACAGTGGCTAATATACCCACCAACACACATCGTAAAAAGCAAGGCAATGAGCAGATACATCATTCAACACTCCTTTTGCTCCCTACTAAGCAGTTTCCCTTGTCAGCCCCAACCAGCTCCCTTCCACCACATATACATCTCCACCTTCACTCTGAACAACCAGTGGTTACCTCAAAAACCTCTTCTATCTTTAATGGTTATGAGTGAGCTTTTTAAAGGTGTTCATGGGAGTTGCGTGCATAGTTGCCCTTTTCTGCCTTTGAAAATGTCCCCCTAGATGTTTGCGTGCTCTGATGATCATGGTGCAGTGGTAGCTAACTGCAAAACTTCAACAGCATCCTCAGAAGCTTTAAGGCAAAAATATCTTCCCAAACATAGAATGTGTGATAGACAGATCGCTGATAACAGATGGGCAAATTTTTATTTTTTTTTTTTTTAAATTGGAAATTAGCTGAAAAATGCATTTTTGGGTCACTGAAACTATTCATGAATTTGGATCAAATTCAGCAAATAGTTTCAGCTTAAAACAAAATTGGATTTTTTTTTTTAAAGTCAAAGCTGTTTGGTTGGCCATTTTAGAATGAAATGTTTTGACTTTTTGTTTCGAAATGACACTTTGTTTAGCAAATTACGTTAGACCCAAACTGATCTTTCTTTTTACAGGTTTTGTTTGGTTCAATCACTGACCTGAAAAATGGATGATTTGCTCAGCTCTAGTGCTTATCTGTTGATATAAATGAGATAAAAGCATATAAGGTCACTTAAAGCTATGTGTTAGATGCAAGTTTGCTGAGGTTGAGGTATGAAAACCTTAAGGGGCACTGGAGTGTGTTACTGACAGTGCTATAGGCAGTCTGAAGGTGGAAAGCAATACATGTCTTTCTTCTTAACTTATTTCCCTGCTTTTAAAATTATGGACGGATGGGGGTATACTCTGTCACAGCTTTAACTGGCAATAAACATAGTTTTTGTGTGCTATTAATATAGTTGGGGTGGTTTTGACAAATTACATTGTGCATAGTTCCAGGTATGCTTTGTATTGGTCTGTTTAAGTTAGTGCTTGTCTCTGCTGGTGATATTTACAGTGGATTAGCTACACCAGTGCGAATCTCCAGTGTGACGCTATCTGGACTAGGGGGTGACGATTTAGAATATTACTGATACCAATATTACATAATTGCAATAAATATCATATAGAATATGCCCTGAAAGGTGCTAATGGAAAAGTCACAATTCGCTAAGACTGAGAGGCATGTTTGTACCAGTTTTGTTTTATGAGTCTAAATACTTATGGTATACTTGTATTTCAAACTGGTGCTGTGTTTCTGGGTGATACCCCCTGACAGGATGGCAGTAGCACTAAGCCTGCTTATCAAGGGAACTCAAAGGTACAGTGAACTCAGTGAAAGAACCCAGGGGCTACACCTTATGAGTCATCAGAACATGTAAGAACAATCCTATGGACAGGGAACTCTGAGGCTTTTCCATGCCATGTGCTGTTTGGCTGTGTTTGGGACAAAGGAAGTACAAGCCTCATGATGGAAACTATAAAATGCAGCTGCACCATCTCCATCTTGTCTTCATTCCTGCTTCCTACCTATCTCTGGATCAACTATTCTGTACCTGAAGCTGTGAGATGAAGGACTGAGACCCATCCAGGTACTAGATGTATACCAAAGAAACTGCAAATTGCACAATTCTGCTAAGAATCTGATATATGTGGACTTGGAAGTAATTTCTATGTAGCTTATTTCTTTGACCATTTAACATCTCTTTTCTTGTTTGTTTCTTTCCTTTTATAATATATCTTTACTTTTAGTTACTAAAGGATTGGTTGGCTGGGTGGTATTTTGGATAAGATCCAAACTAATATTGATCTGTCAATGTGGCTGACCCTTTGGGGATCAGGATAAAGTTTTGGTAAAGGGAATAGAGTTTTAAATAACTTATCTCTTAACTGGACCCAGTTGCTGATTGGGAGCCAGAGACTGAAATGCAATAAAGGAGGCTGTGTATTTCTTGTTGTAGCTTCTTGATAACCAATGTGAGAAATCATAAGCACTGTTTGTGACTGGTTGGGAAATCTAACTTCAGTGTTACCCACCAGTCCTGGGAGAATCTACTCTCCTTTTGCAGCCAGCCCTCACCTTGGCATTTTCAGGCAGGCTACCCTAGCACGGACGGGTCATATCCAGCATATAGATTCCTAGATTCCATGGCCATAAGAGATCATTGAGATCATCTAGTCTGACCTGCTGTATAGAACAGGCCATAGAATTTCCCCAACATAATTCCTAGAGCAGATTTTTTAGAAAAACACCCAGTCTTGATTTAAAAATCGTCAGTGAAGGAGAATCCATCCTGATTCTTGGTAAGTTGTTCCAATGGTTAATTACTCTCACCGTTAAAAATGTACACCTTATTTCCAGTCTGAATTTGTCTAGCTTCAACTGCCAGCCATTGGATCATGTTATATCTTTCTCTGCTAGACTGAAGAGTCCATTATTAATTATTTATTCCTCATGCAGATACTTATAGACTGTAATCAAGTCAACCCTTAACCTTCTCTTAATCAACATAGATGTGCTGTACCAGCTTTAAACCAGAGGAAGCTGAATTGGTGCAAGCCTTGTATTACACCAATGCAGTGTGTCTCCAGTTGGGATTTGAATCAGTGTAGCTACATCAGTACAAATATCCTCAGTATAGATTGGCTTGGTGTCAGGCTGCCCATGATTCCTGCAAGGTATGTTTATCTGCAGTGCTTAGGAAAATATGTAATGTATATTGTTGGTAACCATTCAAAATTACACCCTCTTTAGAACATAGCTAGCATAGAGTTGAAGTTTGGTTGTTGGGTTTAGTGTACTGGGTAGTGTTGGAGGCCTGTGATATATAGGAGGTCAGGCTAGAGGATCCGGTAAGCCCTTCTGGCCTTAAACTCTATGCCTCTATGAAGTTACAACCCGATGTCCATGGTCATGGTTATGTTTATGGCAGGCGTTGAAATGACATTTTTCTCTACCTCATTCATTTTTACTATCACTCATTGTTACTGATGTCTATTTTTCATGTATATAAATTAAATCTTCTTAAGAATGAACCCTACTACAAATGTAAAAGTGGAATGGGGCCATGAGGGTGTACGTGGAAGAGTGGGAAGGGCATAAAGCCAGAGGCTTCTGGGGCATTGGGGCCAAGGGTGTAGGAAGGGAAGATGTGCCCATCTAAACAGTAGAGGTCAGAGGTTCAGCAGAAAGCTCCACTGACTGGCACTGTTCTCCAGTCCAATGTCAACATCTATGCCTCCCCCACATATTTTCTCCCACCCTGTCCATTCCATCCCTCATCCAGGCCCCTCTCTTCCCTGGGAGGTCTTGATCCTCCGCAGTGAGAATCCCTGTTAGTCTGACCTCCTCTGGTCCATCAAACTGGGATGACCTTCCGGCAAGCCGCATAAGTGGTTTACTTACCAGAAGTGGTAGGTTTGCTCCTGAGCTGATTCAATCTGTGTGTGTGTGAGACCCCACCCAAGTCCCTGCTCCACTTTCAGAAATGTTCTAGCCCTGAGCTGTTCTGAGAGTGCGTGTGAGAGGGTGACGTTTGGGAGTCATCTGTGAAGGTGATCCCTTGGCTAGAGAAAGGCAAACGCGTAAGTCTGTCAGGAAGCATTTTGAAAGGGGAGCTCTTAGCAGTTTTGCTTTTACAAAAGTTAGTGCATTTAAAAAAAATAATAACGACATGGAAAATTGAATGACTTCCTGCAGAGTTACTGTGCTAAATACGGAAACCAAATTAAATCTTGAAAGTGAGAAAGAGAGGGATTTTAATTCTGATTTAAGTATGAATTTCACTGCAGCCTTAACTATGGAGTTTCTTTTGGCTCCACCCTATCACTAGGCAGAGGCAAATCTCTAGATCTAATTGCCACTCCTTATGTTTGGAAAAGTCTTCAGCTAGATGTGAAATTTGTTATTTACTCCATCTGCATAATGAGCTGAGCCAAACCCTGGGTCTGAAACCCCCTAAACAATGCAGAATGCTGGATTGTGATCTGAACTTCGCAGCGTGGGGCCATTTAGCATGAATATTTGAGGTGAATTGGGAGAAAACAAATGGAGCTGTGTGAGGAAAACTAAATAAGGCGCCAACTGGATTCACGCCACAAGCTGCCTCTGAAACTCATTCAAATAGGATAGGCTGCTTATTTCACTGTACAGGAAGATGAGGCTTTGTATCCCAGATCATCCACCTTCCATCCCTTGATTACTCCCAACCTCTTTTGGCATTTAATCTCCATGACATCCATGATATTATCAACTGGTGTTACAATATAATACTGATGGCAGGTCCTTTTATCCAGCGGCTTAAGATGATGATTACTACCATACCGCATATGATTGCTCTAAGGCAGTTCACAGCTCAACATCAGCTCTGAGCAGTTCCCCATATACTTTGATTTAGCACATCTTGAGTAAAAATGCACTCTGTATGGTTTTAACTTGCTGAACTGATGTAGATGGGATCATTTTATCTTGGGTTGCACTGGAAAATCAGTGACCACATACTGTAGCTACAACAAGCTCTTCCATTCATCCAGTGGTTTACCGTGGGTCTCCGGTACCACCCCCCAGCTGCCCCGGGAATGGGGAGGGGTTTGTACCTGCAGGAGAGGGTGTAAGGTCTGGGGGGGTGCAAATACAGGCTTGACTCCGACACACCTCCCCCCCGCACTTACCCACCACATGGCGCCTACCTCTTCTGCTGCAGCTCCAAAGCCCAGCACCAGCTCAGACGGGGGCAGCCTCACCCCCTGGCCTAGGGGGGGCAGCCCTTCATGGTGCCCGGGGGGGCACAGGCACCTTCCCCTGCACATCATGAAGGGCTGGCCCGATGCCCACCCAACCCCCTCCACTTACCCGCTGTTCCAGCGCCACAGCCCGGCGCCAGCTTCAACGGGGCAGCCTCACCCTCCAGCCTGGGAGAGGGGGGTGCTGGGCCAGCCCTTCACGATGCTTGGGGGGACACAGGAGGGGCCAGCGCCCCCCATCCCCTGTGCATCGTGAAGGACCCGCCCAGTGCCCCCCTGCAGTCCAGTGCCCATGGGCCTGGCCCCCCCTCGGTACACCACTGCATTCATCCTAGTCAAAACCGACTGTTTTCTCTTTGTACATTTCTCTTTATTTAAACTTTCCTTTTTTTAAATGAGAAACACAGTTGAGATCAAAATGCTTATTGTAAATGTGGCTGCTTCTCACAGTGCACAAAGTGTCCTACATCTGACCTTGTGAGAAATCCTGGCCTCGCTGAAGTCAATGGCTGAACTCCCATTGATTTCAATGGGGTCAGGATTTCACTCCTGTAGTATTTCTGGTTACAAGACTGATGCTTTGGGCAACCAATTCTTGTGAAAAACTATGGGCACAGCTCCCAGTCAGTTACATCTATTCCTTTAGGATGGCAATATCTATCCACATAATACAGCCTGGCATCTTTGAGGCAACTGTTTTTATAGAGATGACTGGAGAGAATGTTTCTTGGATGCCCTTGGTAAAGGTACTCCTATGTGAAAATTATGGCAAATGAACAAATCTGATAGTCTGATTTCTCTCTTTCAGGTATGGCAACAACTAGCTCAGTTCAGTGATGCTCAGGATACCACTTCAGTTACTATTGTGCATTTCTAGAGTACAAACCATTCAAGGGGCTCAAAGCAATGTACTACTAATAATGAACTGAGCCACAAAATACCCCTTTGTGGCATTTAATAACAACAATACTAGTACCTGTTTCTTATATAGTGCCTTTTACCTGTAGATCTCAGAATGCTTTAGAAAGGTGAGTAGTATCATCACCATTTTACAAATGGGGAAAGGGAGTCAGAGAGGTTGAATGCCCAATGACTCAAACAAGAGCAAAACCGAGATCTTATGGCTCTTTGTTCCTTAACCCTAAAACTAGCCTTCTCATCTGTGCAGGTGAGGTTAGTTGGTTTAGCCATTTGTGAGGAATCCACTTTTAACTGTTTATTTCCCTGATAAAATAACAACCAGTCTATGAATGTGTTCAGTGAAACAGGTTTTACATTCTTTGAGCCCAATTCAATCTTGATATGATTCCACTGATAAATTTGGCCCTTTGAGTTTAGAGGATTTGTCTGCATGAAATTACACTGCAAAGCACATCTTTTCTCACATGGAATGAAGGAGAAATTAAGGGATTACTAGACGGAGGAGCGGGAGGTTGAAGGCTGATTTTAGTGGAGTGCCCCACCAAATCCATGGTAGAGTGGCTTTAGTTTTTGTGGGAGAGTTTATTAATTGGGAATAATTGGGAACTGAGGTACTAAATTTGTATTAAAGATATTAGACTTCCAATTGTGTGTTTGAAATTTTGGGTAGTGCCATAGCTCAGTGTAGGCTCTAGATAATAACATCTACTGTAGCATTGTCCTGCATGAGTGGCCAATCCATGCTCCATATTTTGTAATAAAAGAATGTGAGTAATTAATTCCTTTTTCCCCAGTGACAAAGAGCCTCCCTCAGGTCAGTTTCAGGTATTCTAGCAAAGTCCTGAGAAAGGAAATCTGCCTTCTACTCTGAAGGGTAAGCTACCAAAGATCTATGTATTGTGCTCATTTCATTCATGCAGTTAGCATTAAGAGTATTGCTGGAGATCAAAGGCAGGCTATGGTCCAAAGTGAGTATCAGAATCAGACAGAAGACTCAGGGCTTGATTCCCCACTGCCTTGTATCCTGTGTTGTCATTTACACCTGTGTGAAGTGCATGTAAAATGCTAACCTTCTGATCTGAATGTTAGTGTTGAACATCCACTTTCCATGGGGTACAAATGGTGACGAAGGCAAAGCTGTTGAGAATCAGGTTCCTTGTTAATAAGCTAAAAAACGGAAGAGCTAGAAAACTTGCCCTGATTTATTAGCCTTATCTTCCTGCTCCCCACAAATGGACTCAAGTTACTTACAATCTTGAAAGTAGAAAAGTAATGAGCGTTATTCACCACCAAAGCCATTCACTTATCCCTTCAATTCACCATTCAAGAGCATCGATAAGAATAATGATTACCATAGTTGCTTTCGTACTGCTTGGCCCTTCAGTGTTTCCACATTGAAATTGTTTGTCTTTGCTGGCATGATGAAGAACACTACAACTGTAATATCACTTCTGTGAACCTAAACAGAGAAAAGACAGAGGGAAAACATCTAATGTTAACAAGAAATCATTATGCAGAAACTAACAGATCCCAGACGATATGGAAACCTCATCCACGCTGGTCCAGACAAGCTTTCAAACAGATGGTCAGCAGAACCCATCACATTTTAACTAGTTGTTCAAGAAGACTCTGATCCTGCAATGAGGTCTGTGGGGTTGGACCCTGCCTGGGGCTCTGTGCAGGTCAGGTGAAGGAGTCTATATTTCCAAAGCTTCAGGGAAATATTTACATAGAATAAAAACACAATTGTTTTTTTTTAAATTTATAAGCATCTCTATTAACATTAGGCAGTATAAACGTGTTTCATTTAATAGTAGCACATCTACATTATGAGCCTAAAATATTTGACAGTTCCTGTTATAGAGTTACTGGCACCCTTTAGAAAATTTTGAAAGACGTTGAGAAAGATATATATTAGAAAAGGACATGAACCAAAACCTGGGATCCAAACATCTTGAACTTCAGAAAAGTTTGCTTCTGTATCCTTAAGATCTATTCCACAGATGTATGTCCCTTATTATCACTACAATGGCCCAGAGTGCTTTCTCTTAGTGCAGCTGAGGAGGGTCTCTTCCATTGTCCCAATCCATTGGCCACTTAAGAGATGAGCTAGGTTACTGCAACTGGATTGGTCCCAACAGGGCTGCTCCAATGGCTGAATATTGCTGCAGCACAGTACGCTACTGGCTTTTCCCCCCGACTGCCAGCATCCTTCCTATCTACCTGTGTACCTGAGGGGTTCGGGCAAGCAGGTGGTATAAAACAAACCAGCTTTATGCCAGCTGTGGATTCTCCCATGCTGGGGGAATGCCTCATCAGCCCTCTTTAGGGCAGATACAAGGTCCCTTTTGCCACACCCTCAGCTGTTAGCAAGGATCTGTCCCAGTGTATATGTTATTACCTTCAACATTTCAACACAGCTTTCAAACCATAACAAAAAGGGCTCTAAAATATCTACAAATATTTTCATCAGATGCCATATATTTTTAGAGATCACACACACTCCTGGACATCCATTTGAGAAGTATGGGAAGGGAAGCATTCCTAGAGTCACAAATAGCACAGCTAGTTTCTGTTCCCAATTGGATTACCCTCAGCAATAATTGCAGACTGGATGTTCTCTATGATGCTTGTCAGCAACACTTTTTGTTAATGTCGTCATTAATTAGATACAATAATAGACCTGTGCGATGCATCACTTAAGCAATTCTTTCTCCTCTTCATTAGGCAAGACATTAGCTGTAAAACTGTATTAGTAAACCTTAGCTGGGTGAATGCCGCTAAAACATGGCTAATGTTAGAACACATTTAATCACCAGTATAAGGTGACCTGTTGTGTTGATGAACAGTTCGAGTACGTCCTATCAGCTCACTGATTTCAATGGCATAGGAACACAGGACTGGAAGGGACTCCTGGGTCACTGAGTCCAGTCCCTGCTATTGCAGGAAACCCTGTCCTATGTCAGTGGATGATGGCAGTAGGGCAATTGTAGTGGAGAATCAGCACAGACTGTGTTAAGAACAATAGGACAATGAAGCTCTGTATTACCAACATTTGCAAATAAATGATAATCTCTTTCATCCAATTTTTCTATGCAGTTTATATAGCTATCTTTATATCTATATTTGTATATATTAAAAGCAGGTGTGGGGGAGGTGCAGATCCTGGCCAATATTTTGAAAAAGTGACTAATGATTATGAGGACTTCAGTTTTTGGTGCCCAACTTGAGACATCTTAAAGGGACCTGATTTTTCAGTGAGTGAATTCTTAGCATTTTCTATCAGTAGATCTCGAGTGCTTTACAAAGGAGCTCAGTATCATTATCCCTATTTTACAGATGGGAAAACTGGCACAAAGCAATGACTTGACTTATGTAAGGACACAACAGCAAGCCAGTGGCAAAACCAGGAATAGAACGCAGGTCTCCTGAGTCCTAAGCCAGTGCACCATCCACTAGGCCATCCTGCCTAATCACACAGTTTGATCCCCTTTACGGTGTCTTAGTTGGGCAACCGACAACTGAGACACAAACTCACAAGACAGTTTTGAAAATCTTGGCCCCCAATTTTCCTCTTACATACCCATATAGTTTTACACCAGCCTAACTCCATTAGCTTCAGTAGTGTAACTATTTAAACCAGTGCAAATGAGAGAGGACTTGGGATCCTGGTTTTCATATACCTCACCATGATCTAATTTATTTTATTTAATATGGGATGATTTGAGATACATGACAAAGGCAGTATTGCCAACCCCAAGTGTTCAGAAATGATGGTCAGATCTCCAAAATCATGTGATTGCCTTAAAAATATGACATTTTTAAAAATAATACATTTTGAGGTTTATTTATATGCCTTCTGGTGTTTGAACCCCTAAGGTGCATGCTTGATTTATATTCTCAGGCTCTCTCTGGAACCATGAGGGCCAGAAAATTACTTTAAAAAAATGAAAAACACGATTCTCCTGTGATCCCGTGACCCCAGGGTTTAAGAAAAACATGAAATATCACAAGACTCATGATAAAGTTATGAGAGCCACACTGAAAAGGAGTTAAGATGGCAAGCAGGTCTTCTAATATTTCTCTATGGTTCACTAGGTTTTTCATTTTTGTCCCTTTGGATATTAAGGATTCATCACTGAACTGCTACTAAATACACTGTATACAGAACACAGGGCAGCACTGTAGGTGCACAGAAGCTGCAGTGGATGAAGTGAAGCAGGCAGGAACATTCCACAATAGGCACAAACAGTAGTTCTACTTCCCCACAAAGTCCCTGTTGGGTGGCGGAGAAGCCTATTAGTCATGAGTCCGTCCTTCTGTCTCACAAAAGGAATCAGTTTAAAAGTCAATTGTGTCTTCTATTTTTACCAATCTGCTGTACCTAGAGTTTAATGGAAATTTCTTTAGCCTCTAGATTTTAGAGTCCCAGAGGTGAGGAAAGTTCTGCTTGAGCTGGGGTGGGGACCACATTTTCCTGCGGTAGCTGGGTGACTATGCAAAGCCTCCACAAGTCTTTGGACAATAACACAGTTTCAATACAAGGGAAAGTCTCTGAGAATTAAATTAAACTTTCCCACACAAAAAAGCCTAATGAGAGAGGGGGGCTAAACTGGAAACTAGATAAAATTCATTCCCCAGTTTGCAGGCAGACAGAAGGGCTGGAAGAGCAATCTCTGCCCCTTTGAACTCTCTGTGCAGGACTTGGTGGTCACTGGGTCCAGATAAGATCTCTTGTGGCCTGTTCCAACAGCCTTTCCACTCCAGTCTATTGGGAGCAAGGGAAGACGGCCACAGTGAACAAAGGGTATATAGATGTTCGCCTGTACAATCTTCCCGCCTGTCCCCTGTACTTCAGCACAGGGCTTTAATGGTGTGAAAATTCTTGCATGTGACCTACACATTCACTTGGGCGAATGTCACACTGATAGCACTTACTGTGTGTGTGTAAACTATCTGCATCCACACTATTGTCTGCCGAGAGGAAAATAATACATTTTATTAATATGTGCTCTTGCCCAGTAGACCCTGTTTTGAATCAGACATTGACCAGAGAGCAAGCCTCCTGAGAATTACCCCTGGGCACAGTGCCTCCTCAGCTAGACAGAGATGGCATAAGGGATCTATGTTGGTCTTGCTCCGTTTCACTAGTGTAGGAGATATATTGGGGGCAGGTCAAGATAGCAAGGAGGTATGGCCGTACCACACTGTACTACTGCTTTTCCTTGATTCCCGGGGCCATGGGAAGTAGAGTTCAATTTACAGCAGCCCTGAGGCTGATTTGAATTTAGACTGAGCCAAGCAGAACTCGGACTGCCCCATGATATTTGAAGCTACTTTTGCCCCTTCCTGCCCAAGCACAGGAATGGTAGTACTTAGAAATTGGTCCTTAATGGGCAAAACTCCAAGTCCCCTGGCTAAACATTGTTGGAAGGAGCTGGGGCAGCCAGTGAGAGCCTTTAGTTGGGCAAAGTATGGGCACTCCAACTGACAGAAAAGTCTATGAAGGTAAGCAAGAAAGTCATCATATTGCTATGGGATCACAGATATTACAATTAACAAAAACATAGTGTGGAGATTCTCTTATGTGACCTATACACTTGGGTGAATATTGTCTTGATAGAATTAAGTGTGTGTATAAGATATCTCCTATCTGCATTTCCAAGTGCTTTCTTACCCTCAGCAGGAAATTTAATCTGGATAAGGCCTCTAGAAACATATCAGCTCCTTTGTTTGAATATTCATATCTCCCAGCAATGAAGAAAAACAAGGTCCTTTCAAGGTTGAAGTCAAGATGGCTGAAACCAAGCAAACAAACACAAAATGGTTCAATATGTGATCAAACAAAGCACAGAGGAATTCTCTAATCAGTAAAGGTCACTGACATATAGCAGCTGCTTTTCTGTCCCATGATCATCGGAAAGTTAAGGGTTGCCTTCTGTACTTCATATTAAAGTGACCATTGAGCTCCATCTTGGGCAAGTAGCAAAAACTTCACCTTCTGCCTGATCCTACAAGGTACTAAGCAGAGCCAGGAATGAAATCTAGGATTTGTATCATATCTCCCAGTCAGGTCACTTGAATCACTAGGTTACATTCCACCTCAGATATGAAGTACTCTTTGCAGTCTACCTACTCTGGGTCCTGCTGTAAAAAGTCTGCACAACCAGATGCTAATTTTGAAAAGTAAAAGCATACCCATAGAAATGGCCTCGAACGAAGTCTTGGATCCTAGCCTTGTACATGGCATGCAAATTCTGAAATTCGTGCATTGCTGAAAATTTCTTAATGTTCAAGCCATTTGGAGTAACAACATCTGGAAAAGCAAAGAAAAGGCAGAGGTATATATCTTTAAGGAAAGAACCAAAATATTTAAAGATGCACTTATTGCCCATGATGGGGAAATGGCATTCTCTAGCTCTATAGCTTGTTCATTGGTGCATGTCTATTAAAACAGCAGAAGACTTTGGACCAAATTTGATCTTAGTTACACTGATGTAATTCCAAGGTAACTCCACAATGTTCAATTTTCAATTCAGCTCCAGATTTACTCCTCTAACCAGGGGTCTTTTGACCATAGGGCCACTAAAAGAGTCACCATACTATCTATAGCATCAAAGTTGCTTTGAATCATTTTTCACCTGCTGAACTATAATTTAACATGCTGTCAGTGTGAATGAGTTGATGCTGGAACATCAACATTTGCAAGTGGGGAGCTCCAGGAGGAAACCTGCAAAAGCAAGGCTGTGGCTAAATGCCAGTATTTAGCCCTCTGCTTGTATGTCACATGCCCTTTTCCCAACACTTCTCTGGTTTGCCTCTATGAATTGAGAGTTCTTCAGGACTGGGAATGCCTTTTATTAGATGTTTGTACATTGCATAGCCCGATAGGCCCACATCCTAATAAGGAGTCTCTGGGCACTACTGGAATACACAGAATAGAACATATGTATTTTAAAAAATGCACTGCTCTTCAAAATATTTTAGGTTTCTCCTGAAAAAAGCTACACAATAGTAGTTTGCACTTCTGTAGCCTCCCTCATCTGAGGATCTCAAAGTGTTTAACAAATAGAGGATTATGGGTATATAATGGTTCTCTCCTTTCACCACTGAACTGCAATTTCCACTGTGGTGGAGCATGCAGCTGTTTAGGAGTGTGCTCTAAAACCCGTTAGAATAAATGGGAAGAATTCCATCTCCTTCCAGGAGAAGTGGAGTCAGCCCCAGGAACACAGAGCAGTTTAGAACGGAAAGTGAAGAGAACAGGGAGCCAGTGCCTGAGGTAGCATAATTCAGTGTAGCACTATTGACTTTAATAGATCTGCTCCCATTTTTCACTAGCTGGCCTACCGTGTCTAACTACGGGAGTCTGTAGAGATGCAAGAGGTAATTACCAGATAACCCTTCTGGCACTGGGGTTAATACCCTTTATTCTCTTAAGAAGTGTCATGGGATCTCTAGTGATCATAAGCAGTCTGGTCCTCAGTTTTATGTTTCATCCAAAAGACCCCCATATCCCGAAGCACAACAGCTAGTAACACCATGCTGGGTTTTTGGCTCACACACATAAAACTGGGTCTAGTCTCTGCTGTCAATACACATGACAAGCTCCCATTCATATCAATAATTTAATGATAGAAACTACAGACTCTTTAACAGAACCCTATCCATAATATGGAGCTTGAACATCACAGCCATTAGGTCTCCAGGAAAAATGTTTGACATTTAAGTTTTTTCCCAAAGTGTATCATTTATAGCTCCATAACATGTAAAGACGCAACCAATAAATTACACATATGTCTCTTATTTACTCAGGAGACCCCAGTGCCTTCTTTGGAACAGCTATAGTTCTTTTGTGCCAATACATATTTAGGCAATTTTTAAAAGTGCCATCAATAACATTCTCCATGTTCAATTTACGGTGCTTGCCTGTCATTTTTCAAGATAAATGGCTTTGCCATTTTAAATGATTTTCTTCAAAATGACTGTCATGTTCCACTCCAGACATGCCTGAATTTCTATGATGGGTAAGTGATCCCTGTCTACTGTATGTGTTTTGAGATTCTTTAGGTTGAATAGCAGTATAGTAACTTACAGTCCTTATTAGTAGCCGTAAAATGCAAATGATTTAATCCTATAATGAATGGACCACCCAATAAATTTCAAGTGACTGAAGATCTTCATTTAGCACAGAACCTTTCTCTGGTAAATTCCTAGGTCTGGATTCTCAGCTACAACCAAGCAAAACCTGAACAGGTCCAGCAGGGAGGAGGCTGTGGCTATCTGATCTGGTGCTGCCCAGGCTCACGTAGCCATTAGAGCTGCTGAGCAAGTGCTCTAACTATACTCCACCCTAAAGGACCTTACCTCAGCAGAACAGAGTTCTGCTCCACCTCACCTTATTCCTACCACCAACCTGCCCTCTCCTTCCTCTGATACACCGCTTGTGCTAGGGGTGGAAGTAGATAGTGCAGGATGTAGCTGTGCCATATGCACCAGTTCTAGGCCAGCGGTGCTTTTTCCAAAACAAGGGGAATTCTCAGCTTATTAATTCTGACCAGCTTCCATCCATTCTGTGCTGCCTTAGTGGACTGGAGAATCCAACTTCTCCTTTTGTGCTAAACATTTAATAATGGCAGAATCAATTAGTTTGAAAGTGTGTTAAGAAATGTGCCCTTGGGTTGGGAGAATTTAGGTGGATTCATTCAATGAATTAGGGTTTTTGTTTTGGATTTTTTCATTGAATGAATGAATGAATGGATTTTTCCTTTCATTATTTAATTATTTTCAAAGTTGGTAATAATAGATCAAATTAAGAGTTATTGGATTGCTACATTTATAGGAAGGAAACTGGCACAAATTTAGATAGGAATCACAAAATAGGATATTCCTTAGAGATGAATCTGAGTCACAAAGTTCAGCATCTGAGCCATATTTTTTCCAGACTCTGGATCTGTGATTTTGGTTGAACACATTCGGAGCTATTGTCAAGACATGAAGTTTAGATCTAGATCTAGATGTAGACTGATATCTACATTTCCTTGCTGTATGGATCCAGACTTTTGGTTCAGACTCTTCTCGAATATCAATCAAGAGACCGTTTAATAAAATTATAGACTATGATAAGAGCAAAAAGACTCAAAACAGTAATTTTCAGCTAATGAGAATGGAGATTTGTACATTAGAGATGGAACAACTTCTTCTCTGTAAGTGAAATTTCTGAGGGAATGTTTACATTTGAAGGTCACATTTCTGGAAAATTTGGTTTATTGTAAACCGTTGATTGAATTTAGAGCCCTTGAAAGAAACACTGATAGCATTAGCTGGAATCCACATAATTCCAGCATTGTGTAAACTCCTACCGAAGGCAGCCAATTCATCTCAGTCTTGCATCCTCTGCTTCCAATTTGAGGCCATTCTTGGGGCCAGCGCCAATGTTTTATATACATTTACCTTGTATCTACTGCACCACTTAGGTCACTTTCCGTCCCTCGACTGCTCCCCCAAAGGAATTAATGAAGTTTATAATGAAAATGATGATGCAACCTTAATGTTACTGGGGGGTAGTAGACATTGCCATGATCACCATACTTACCTAGCAAGAAACAAAAAAGGCAATAAGAAGAGGCTCTTTAAATATATTAGAAGCAAGAGAAAGATGAAGGAAAGTGTAGGTGCTCTACTTAGCAGGGAAGGAGAGCTATTAACTGATGACATCAAGAAGGCTGAGGTGTTTAACACCTATTTTGCTTCAGTCTTTACTAAAAAGGTTAATGGTGACCAGATATTCAATTAATTTTGACAAGGAGGGGGAAGGAATGCAAGCAAAAAAAAAACAACAGGTTAAATGTGTTCAGGTCAGCAGGGCCTGATGAAATTCATGCTAGGGTACTTAAGTAACTAGCTGAAGCAATCTCGGATCTGTTAGCAAATATCTTTGAGAACTCATGGAGGATGGGTAGGGTCCCAGAAGATTGGAGAAGGGCACATATAGTACCTTGCCTTAAAAAATGGAAACTAAAAGGACCTAGGCAATTATAGACCAGTCAGCGTAACTTCAATATCTGGAAAGATACTGGAACAAATTATTAAACACTCAATTTATAAGCACCTACAGAATAATAGGGTTATAAGGAATAGCCAGCATGGATTTGACAAGAACAAATCATGCCAAACCAACCTAATTTCCTTTTTGACAGGGCTACTGGCTTAGTGGATGGGGGAAAGTAGTAGATGTTGAGATATCCTAATGTTAGTAAGGCTTTTGACACAATGCCTCATTATATTCTTATTAGTAAACTAGGGAAATACAGTCTAGTTTAAATTACTGTAAATTGGGTCCATGGCTGGTTGAAAGAGTAGTTATCAATGGTATGCTGTCAAACTGAGAGGCTGTATCTAGTGGGGTATCACAGGGGCCTGCTACTATTCAATATTTTCATTAATGATTTGGATAATGGGGTGGAGAATTTGCTTATAAAATTTGCAGATGACACCAAACTGGGAAGGGTTGCAAGTATTTTGGTGCCCTGGATTAGAATTCAAAATGACCTTGATAAATTAAAGAATTGGTCTGTGTAGCGAGGGGGTGTGGCCTCTCTTAGAGATGGACAGGGAAAAACCCCCACCCGCCCTCTGGTGGACGGTGCCAGAACACCCACGCCTGCCCTGCCGGAAGCAGAAGAGTGAGACAGGAAGGGGAAGCCCTCTAGCTCAATTGGGCTGGAGCAGCCGTGGAGGAGCTGCTGGAGCTGCTTGCTGCTGAGGACCCAAAGAAGTTGCCAGAGCTACCTGCCACCTGGGACACCAAGGAGCTGCCAGCACTGCCAACTGCTTAGGATGCCAAGGAGCTGTTGGGGTTACCAATTGCTGTTTACCCCAGAAAGACAGACGACAACCCGAGATCCAGTTGCTCCAGCAAGGGGAGGTAGGAGGTAGCCCAGGGGAACTAGACAATAGTCCAGTTGTGCTGTGGCCTGATACTATGTCAGTGCGTTTCGGCTTGGACCCTGCTGACCCAATGGCAAAAGCTTCCGCTACTGGTAGGGCCCTGGGCTGGGACCTGGTGGAGAAGGGTGGGGCCGGGTCTCCCTAACCCCTCCCCTGCTGCCAACCCCACCTCTGAGGTGGCAGCTATCTCATCAAAGGCCAGGAGGCCTGATGCTGCTCACCCCCTGCATGTGAGCCCCTAGACTGTGTTGGTGCTCACCCTCTGCCAGAGGGCCTGGGACCATAGGCTGCTTGCCTATTCAGCCCCCTGTCTGAGGGTCCTGAGCCTTGAGCCATAATATTTCCCTTCTTTGTGCTTTTTCCCCCACCGAAGTGCCATACGGAGGGGACATGGCCGCCCTGCCAGACGGGAGGGAGGGAAGAAGGGAGGGACGGCCCAATGCCTTACAGTCTGAATTCAACAAGGAGAAATTTAATAAAGACAAGTGCAAAGAACTTCACTTAGGAAAGAAAAGTCAAAGACTCAACTACAAAATGTGGTATAAATGGTTAGGAAATAGCACTACTGAAAAGGATCTGAGGGTTATAGTGGATCACAAACCGAATATGAGCCAACAATGTGACGCAGCTTTGAGCAAGACTAATATCATTCTGGGGTGTATTAACAAGAGTGTTGTATGTCAGACATGGGAGGTAACTGTCCCACTCTACTCGGCACTGGTGTGACCTCAGCTGGAGTACTGTGTCCAGTTCTGGGTGCCACAATTTAGATGGTGATAAATTGGAGAGAGTTCAGAGTAGAGCTACAAAAATGATAAAAGATTTAGAAAATCTGACCTATTAGGACAGGTTAACATAACTGGGCATGTTTAATCTTGATAAAAGATGTCTGGGAGGAACCTGTTAACAGTCCTAAAATATGTTAAGGGAAGTTATAATACGGATGGTGATCAATTGCTCTCCGTATGCTCTGAAGGTAGGACAAGAAATAATGGGCTTAATCTGCTGCAAGGGAGATTTAGGTTAGATATTAGGAAAAGCTTTCTAACAATAGGGGTAGCTAGGCTCTGGAACAAACCTCCAAGGGAGGCTGTAGAATGCCCATCACCGGAGGTTTTTAAGAACAGGTTGAACAAACCCCTGTCAGTTATGGTCTAGGTCAGTGATCTTCACTATTTTTCAAGCGGGAGCCACTTTGGCAAAAAACCTTCAATGTGAGAGCCACATCAACTACTAAATTAACACATTGGTTGCTATGGTAATATTACGGTTATTATACAACGGATATACTTAGATGTACTTATTGGCACACATCGTACCATGTAGTCAATGTGATGTGTAAAGAAAGCAGACTTTGATAGGCTCGGTACATAGTCTAATGCTAAAAATAAAATAAATTGGAATACAAACAATTAGTCGGGGAGCCGCACTTAGGGTCGATGGGAGCTGCCACTGGCTCCCAGGCCTTGCAATGAAGAATACGATCCTGCTTCGCTACAGGGGGCTACACCTGAGGACGTCTCAAGGTCTCTTCTAGACCTACATTTCTATGATTCTATAATTGCTTATAGCTGGAGAGTTTGTTATGGAGCTGCCTTCTCAATAAACTCAGCAGCAAACGCTCAGTGTGTGGATGACAATTATTCCAATTTTTTTTATGTGATTTTCTAGAGTACATAAAAAAGCTGACTCACTTCACTGTCCTGGTGCTTAGAGGACGAGCAAGCTGATAATAGCCCTAGGTAGCAATAATGGCCCTTGGGTAGGTTTCAAGCTTAATGATCTACTGAAGGATTATTGACCTTTTTGAGCAATCAATGTCCATGTGGATTTCACAACTTTACTTATCACAAGCCAGCAGTTTGTCACATTAATGGAAGGCTGAAATAGATTCAAATATACTTGCTTATGTCCTAAGATTCAAAGACTACTACAGTATGTATGCCAGTTCACATCAAATCACATTTACAGCAGTACCCACTTGTGTCCACTTATAACTAAGGGCCTCTGTTATCCCTTAGTTACAAATGTCTAGTTACAAGCCTTGTTACAAACTCCTGTTTAATTTCAACTCATTTCATCTAACTTCATTTCAGCATGAAACTCAACAAATCTCAATAGCTTTTTTTTTTTTTTTTTTTTTAAATAAAAACCCCAAAACTTAACACACATAGAAGAAACCAAATCAAAGTTTCAGGAGTAAAAATAAGAGTCACAATCCTGCAAGGTCACTGTACACAGAAATTCTCCCTGACTTCAGTGGAAACCCTATTTGTGCAGGGTTTACAGGCTTGAGCCACAAAATTGTACTGGAATCAGATCAGTACAATTTTTTAAGCTTCTACAACTCAAAAAGCATAGGCCTGGGTTTTCAAGAGAGACCACTGATTTTGGATGTCTCATTTTTTTGCATGCTCAACAGGAGACATCTTAGGGAAACCTGATTTTCAGAGGGCAGGTGCTCCGCTCTTTCTGCAAACCAGGCTCCTTAAGGTGCTCCAGGAACTAGACAACCCACAAAAATGAGTCATTTTGAAAATCCTGGACATAAATTTAACACTGACAGTGCCCTTATTGCAAGTCTCAGTAGTGAGGCAAAGGGTGAAGAGGCAATAGAGCGTGCACTTCGCTCTTATCCCTGCGCATAAGCTACACAGGTTAGGGTTGAGGCATTAAAGCAAGGTGGTATTGCTGTGGTAACAAGAATACCATTGCCTGGGCCTGACCATTGCCTATTTTATGGCCTGACAGGATTTCAGGGCTGTCAATCTAAAACCTTCCACGCACATTCTTTTACAATAAAATTGTAAAAAATAAACGAAGAATGAATGTATTGAGAGTGCTATTCTGTAATGTAATACAAAGCAATTTTAGTATATTTATGTTTGAAATGGTGAAGTAATTAATATTGGAAAATCATTTGCTCCATAGTCTCCAAAATATTTTTGTAGTGTTTTTCCTAAAAATGCATGCTCATATTTGGCACTCCATGGCTTGGTCCTCACAAAATATTCTGTCAGTACTTTCCAGACACATCAAGATAGAAGTATCAGCTTGCTCGACCTCTAAGCACCAGGACATGCAATGGAATGAACTGCTTAGAATCACACTTTGGTTTTGCCTATTCACTTCCCTATTTTTATAAAAGAAAATAATATTACCATAGGGAAAAAATTACATTTATTAGCCCTTTCTTATATCAAAGCATCTGTCTGTCTATATTGCTAAAGGGTCTATCACTGGTTTCTAAGTGCTGATGTAACATTATGTGTTCAGCTCATCAAAACAAAGAAGTTCACAGGCTGTGTGTCAACAGTGGGTAAATTTATTTAAAAATTCCCACTGATGCTTTTACCAGCTCAGTGGAACATGTGTGGGAGCACTCATATAGACAAAGCTCTTGGGGTTTAAATAATCCTACTGAAATAAAATCTAACAATCCTGGTGGCAAACCTGGACTCCCACAGATGCTAACCACAGTTACTCAAATGGTACTGAATTTAACTTGCCTTTGGTTACATTTGCAGGTAAAATGCGTTCATCTCCAATTCAGCTGACACCCATTATCAGCGATGGTTGTTTTCCTAAGTGTAGCAAGGCCTTTGTGTATGCCTCTCTCTCTCTCTGTCTTTCTGTGTATGTCTGCCTCTCATCTTATCAAGGGCAATTTAATCGCAGTGAGAAGTTAGTATAGGAAGTCTGGTTCAAGTCTTACCGGTTTTTCTCTTAAGCATGTGTTCTGCTTCTATGGCTGTTATCTGAGAAACCGTGGTGAAAACATGGGCACAATGTACAGATGCCCGTTCCATACAGTACCGATGGTAAATCTCTCTCTCTCCTGCTTCTTTGTCTATGTCAAACTGTTGAACAACAAAAACAATATACTGTATGATTTGCTACTTCAAACAATTCACCATATATTAGTTGAAAAAATAAAATTCCTCTTCTCTCATTTGTTCTTTGAGACATCTGAAACTGAAGTTTTGTGATACTTTAAAATGCTGTCACATCAATCCCACCATTATTATTTACTGTCACTTGAAAGATATATTCTTCTCTTTCAATTCAATTGTAACTCTGGTAATTCCTAGAGATGGGCTCAGATCAAAATCCCAGAGGCAAACACCCCAAGCTCTGAAGTATTTCCAGTTCAGCTTCAAACTTTGTAGTTGACCCTTGCACTCAAATGGACTTAACTCAAACTCCAGGTCTCAGCAACCCTAAGCTTCGTGAGACATAGACTGGTATTGAAGGGTATGTGCTGTTTAGGAGAGATAGGAATAAAGGTAAAGGTAGTTGGGTAGCATTGTACATCAACAAATTGGTAAACTGTAAAGAAACAGGAAGTGATAGTATGGACAAAACAGAATCAGTTTGGGTCAAAAACACTTTAGGAAAGGATTGTAAAAGAAGTTTTGTTGGGATAGCTTTAGGGCTCTGCTATAGACCCCAGGTCTGACTCGGATGAATAGTGATTTCTTTTAAACTAATAGAGATGAATACTTTTGAAAACTGTGTCATAATGGGAGACTTTAACTTCCCAGATATAGATTGGAGAAGAAATGCTGCTAATAGTGGTAAGGCCCAGTTATTCTTGGATGTGATGGATGAAAGTTTTCTTCATCAAACCATCACTGAACCAACAAGAGGTGATGTAATATGAGTCTTGGCTTTAGTTAGTAGTGAGGACATTATAGAAGAGTAGGCTGTAAAAAATAACTTTAGATCAAGTGATCATGAGTTGATTTCATTTTAAGTTAAATGGAAAGATAATCAAAATCAGTTCATCAACTATGGTTTTTAATTTCAACTTTGGGAAACTAAGAGAATTGGTTAAAGAAGTCAGCTGGACTGAAGAGCTCAAGGATTTAATGTGGAGGAGGCTTGGAATTTCTTCAAATCAGCTATACAAAAGCTATCTGAAATTTGCATCCCAAGAAAGGGGAAAAAACTTGTAGGGTAAGGCTCCTGACTTTGCTGGATGAATATTCACTTCAGAAACATTATTAGGCATAAGCAGAAAGCCTTTAGTAATGGAGAAGAGGGTGATCAACAAAGAAAGCTACTTTGTGGAGGTTAGAAAAAGTAGGAATAAAAGTCAGAATTGCTAAAGATCAAGCTGAATTAGATCTTGCCAAGGAAA
Source organism: Emydura macquarii macquarii (assembly GCF_026122565.2). Taxonomy (NCBI): domain Eukaryota; kingdom Metazoa; phylum Chordata; order Testudines; family Chelidae; genus Emydura; species Emydura macquarii. The sequence goes on along the minus strand of NW_027132342.1, from coordinate 6,802,503 downwards.
TTAAAATAAATAATAAAAGGTTTTTTAGTTATATAAAGAAAGAAAGAACAAGAGAGGATGAGGTTGGGCTCCTAGGCAGTGCAGATGGGAAGGAGATTACAGAAAATCTAGGTATGGCCCCAAAACTAAATGAATACTTTGCCTCCGTTTTCAATAACAATGATAATATGGATCATGGGCATGAAGGCTGCACGGCTGATGGAAATGAGGGTCTAAAATGGAAATGATCACAACTGAACTGGAAGAAAACTCAAAGATCTTAATGTGCTCAAAATGGGAGGACCAGATAACTTCTGTCCAGAATACTGAACCAACTGGCAAACGAGACTGCTCATCCAGTAGCAAGGATTTTTAATAAATCTACCTATTTGAAGGTTGTACCACATGAGTGGAAAATATCGTATATCATACCTATATTTAAGAAAGGGAAAAACATGATCCCGGAAATTACAGATTTGTTAGTCTGACCTCAGTGGTATGCAAGATTTTAAAGCAAACTATGAAGGAAAGAATAATTAAATTCCTAGAGGTACATGGTGAAGGATGTAATGTAATGCAACATGTGTTTACCAAAGGTAGCTCATGCCAGACTAACCTAATTTCCTTCTTTGTGAAAATAAGTGATTTTTTTAAAAATAAGGGAAGTGCAGTAGATCTAATCTATATAGACTTCAATAAAGCATCTGACATAGTATCACATGGGAAATTATTAGTTAAATTAGGGAAGATGAAGATCAGTACAAGCAATCTCTGATGTATTTCATCAGGTCCTGGTGACTTGAAGACTTCTAACTTGTCTAAGTAATTTTTAACTTGTTCTTTCCCTAGTTTAGTCACAAACCCTACCTCACTTTCACTGGCATTCACTGTGTTACATGTCCAATCGCTACTAATCTTTTCAGTGAAAAGTGAAACAAAAAAGTTGTTTAGACTCCTGCCATTTCCATATTTTCTTTTATTGTTTTCCCCCCTTCCCTGAGAAATGGGCCTACCCTGTCCTTGGTCTTCCTCTTGCTTCTAATGTATTTGTAGAATGTTTTCTTGTTAACCTTTATGTCTCTAGCTAGTTTAATCTCATTGTGTGCCTTGGCCTTTCTAATTTTGTCCCTACATACTTGTGTTATTTGTTTATAGTCATTCTTTGGAATTTGACCTAATTTTCACTTTTTGTAGGACTCTTTTGAGCTTCAGATCATTGAGGATCTCCTAGTTAAGGGTAGTCTCTTGCCATACTTCCTACCTCTGTTATGCGGTGGGATAATTTGTTCTTGTGCCCTTAATGTCTCTTTGAAAAACTGCCAACTCTCTTGAGCTGTTTGTCCCTTAAAACTTGCTTCCCATGGGATCTTACCTACCAACCCCCTGAGTTTGCTAAAGTCTGCCTTCTTGAAATTTATATCTTTAGTGTGCTGTTTTCCCTCCTACCATTCCTTAGAATCATGAACTCTGCCATTTCATCATCATTTTCACCTAAACTGCCTTTCACTTTCAAATTCTCAACCCATTCCTTCTTATTTGTCAAAATCAGGTCTAGAACAACCTCTTGGCTAGCAACCTTCTCCACCTTCTGAAATAAAAAATTGTCTCCAATACATTCCAAGAGCTTGTTGAATAATCTGTGCCCTGCTGTGTTATTTCCTCAACAGACGTCTGGGTAGTTGAAGTCCCCCATCACCGTCAAGTCCTATGCGTTGGATGATCTTGTTAGTTGTTTTTAAAAAAGCCTCCTCCACCTCTTCTTCCTGGTGAGATGGTCTGTAGCAGACTTCCTATCATGACATCACCCTTGGTTTTTTATCCCTTTCATCCTTAGCCGCCGAGACTTTCAACAAATCAGTCTCCTATTTCCACCTCAAGCTCAGTGCAAGTGTATACATTTGTAATGTACAAGGCAACACCTCCTCCCTTTTTCCCCGCCTGTCCTTCCTGAGCAAGCTGTACTCTTCTATACCCATATTGCAGTCACGCGTATTATCTCACCAAGTCTCTGTGATGCCAATTATGTCATAGTTGTGTTTAACAACTATCAGCTGGAATATTGTGTACAGTTCTGGTCACCCATATTCAAGAAAGATTCATTTAAACTGAAACAGGTGCAGAGATGAGCTACCAGGATGATCAGGGGAATGGAAGGCCTATCTTATGAGGGGACTGGAAGAGCTTGGCTTGTTTATTCTCACAAAAAGAAGGCTGCAATGGGATATGATTGCTCCCTATAAATACATTAAGGGGCTAACAACAGGGAGGGTGAAGAGCTATTTAAGCTAAAGAACAATGTTGGCACAAGAACAAATGGCTATAGACTGGCCATGAACAAATTCAGGTTGGAAATTAGAAAAAGATTACTAACCATCAGAGGTTCTGAAACAGCCTCTCACTAGGAGTTGTGGGGGCAAACAACTTAGTTTTAAGAAAGAGCTGGACAAAGGTAGAAGTGCAGTTGTAAGATGGGTGACTTGTGATGCTGGAGGACAGGGATCAAATAGCGCTGGGGCTCACTTCTGGTTTATAGCTTGTGTTCCTAAAGCTCATGTTTCAGCCAGCCTTGAACACGGGTCAGGAAGGGATTTCCCCCCCAGTATATTCTGGGAGGTTTTATTACCTCCTTGCTCTGAAGCATCAGGAATGGTCACAGCTGGAGTTGGGACATTGGGCAGGGTGGGTCAGAGCCCTGAGCATTTTCTCTCTCACAGGTTCTTGGCTGGTTGGTTCTTGTGCACATGCTCAGGGTTTAAATGATCACCATATGTGAGGTTGGGAAGGAATTTCCCCCAGGTCAGATTGGCAGTGAGCTTGGGGGTTGTTTGTCTTCCTCTGCAGGGTGTGAGTGCATGTCACTTGCCAGGATGATCTGGGTAAATATCTCACCGAATCATTTCCCTGCCATTGCTGGGGCCTTGAGCACTGGTGCACTCCCTCCCTCCTGTTCTTTGCCTTTGGCACATAGTAGTCTAGTCTTCTGGGGATCTCATTTACTTCTGACCTCATTTCTGTTGCTGGGTTGAGTGTGCAGGTGCTGGGTGATGTTGGTGGGCTGTGATATGCAGGAGGTCAGTCTTGATGATCTGCTGCTCCCTTCTGGCCTTATAGTCTAGGACTAAATCCAGATTCAAATAATTCAGCTTCTCACCCTGTCTAATAATTCTTTGTACCTACATTCCCAAATGCAGTGGCAATCAGATATAGCATTCTTTACTCTCTGTCCTGAACAATTTCATAGTGTTGCTGTGTACTGTTAAATACCTGATGATTTCCAGCCAGAGGTGGCTGCATTTCAGTGGTGGATGTTGCAATTCTTGGGGATAGCTTACATATCAGCCTGTTATACCTGCAAAGTTCATTTAGGCTCCATTGGGATGATAGACATTATATAATAAACCTAAGTTATTTCTCTTGTCCCTAAAATTGCTGGTGCAATTATAAGGGCTGCAATGAGAAATAGAAGCAGGTGACACTGGCTCAGTTAGCGGCACGATCTGCATGGGAGGGAAACTCAGATCACTATAGAGCCAGTGCTTACAAGTTCAAACAGTCACCACTAATTTCCATGACAAAATCCAAATCTGTACAATGAAGTCTAAAAAAGCTTAACTCTAATTAGGTGTCAATGATTATATGGTGTACAGTTAAATTACAATCCTATTAGTCTTAAATTATCTTTCTCTGCTGGGAATACAAAGGTAACCCTCTCAAGGTTAATGGAAAGAGCACCATGCACACTGCTTTTACATATAGTTTATTAAGTACTGAAGGCACTTACAATGACATTAAGAATCTCACTTATGCAGAATTCTCATGCCTCCGTTATTGCTAGAGCTGACGCTTAGCGCATTTTCCCTTGTGCGTGCCATAACAAGACATCCAATGCACAGGAGGGATCATACTAATTGAGAAGGTGGGGGGAAGGGAAGGGAAGATTGGGAGAGGCCAAGTCTGGAAAGGACAGAAGCAAAAGGATCTTGGAATGGAATCCAAGACTGCTTAGTTTCAACATTCCTGTCAGCAAATATCACTGAAACCCACTGGAAAAGTGTGTGTCTCATCCTCCTCTAGTGGCTGTACCACATAGAGAATGACAAACTACTATTGCGATCAGTCATTCTGTTAGGTCAAATAGCAGGGATTTTTGTCATGGATCTAAATGTTTCAAACCTGCTGATGACCTATGTGGGTGTCAATAATTTGACAGCACGGATTATTTTTTCATTTACTTTCTTTTAAAACCTAGGAAATTGTACACAAAAAAGTATGTTACTGCATAATGCATAACCCCCTTGTGCCATATGCATTAGGCTACAGTCTTTAATTACATGATTACATACTTTTTCTATGGGACCTCTGTGTCATTCAATGCACAGGATAGAGCTGCTCTGGGGATAAATTCAGTCTGTTTAGTCAATGAGGCTGTTGTCTATTGGACTCCCATCTGCTCTGTTGCAGAAATTAGAAGGTGTTTAGTGAATGAGGCAGGGGATTGTGGGAAGAGAAAGCTCTCACGGTTAAGATAGTTCAATGCTACCCTGCAGAGTTGGATTCTATCCCTATCTCTGTCACAGAGTTCTTTTGTGATGCTGGGCAAGGCACTTAAACCGAACTTCTCACACACGGTCCTAACTGAGTGTTTGCTGCGTGCCTGACTTAAGGCCCTGAGGCTAGATTGGCAGATGTGCTGAGCACTCACATTTACAAGTGATGTTGCTGGGATCTGTGCTTTGAACACAGAACATGCTGTATAATGCCAAGGATCCTGAAAAATCAGGTCCTTCATCTCTCAAATCAAGCACCCCAATTTCATGGAGACTTTTATCCTCGCCTCTCTGAGTCTCAGTTCCCTATCTGTAAAATGGGGATGATGCCACCCTCTCACCTAAAAAGGTGTTGTGAGATAAATTAATGTGTATAAAGCACTCAGATACCATAGTGACGAGCCCCATGGAAAAGTCCATAAGGAAATCAATAATTCTGTTTTCAGATACGGTGTTGAATACTATGCAGTAAATAAGGCCTGGGGCCAACACTGAACAATAAGGAGAAAACAAAATATTGAAGAGTTCATTCAGTGAGCACCATCCATCCTGTGTACTTGTAGGCCTAAAGCTCGATTCTGTTGTATTGATTCTATTATTAAGGACACTGAGATACCGTTTTGGTACGTGACAAACCACTACAGCAGTTTTTTTTCTGGCTTTGCATTTTGACCTGGCCTCCTGGCTTATGTGACAGAAATCTGCTAATTATTGATCATTTTGTTTGAAACCACCATCTGTTCATTAATTATCATGCTTATAAAGTTACCAAAAATCCTGGTTGTGAAACTGTTGCCATTGCTGAAGTACGTGTTCTAAGACTGCTGTTTAAAGTAACATCAGCAAATATCCTAAAACAAAAAGATCCATTGTTAAATAAATTTATTTTTATAATAATAGAAAATGTTTTAAATTAAAAAAAACAAAATAAACTGTAATAAAAAAAAATAGTCACACTTGCAAAATATAAGTAATTATTAATCACGCCAAAATGCAAACACAGCATAACAAAGCAAAACCCACAAAGTGGCATAAAAACTTAGCCCTATAAAAAAAAAACTAAAAAACTAAAAAATGTGGGTTTAGTTCTACAATCATCCTCCAAAAGCACCGGTGCACACCGGCAGACCCCTGCTCCCTCCCTCGTGTCTTAGCCACCTGGCCAGTGGACTAACACGAGCAACTGAGGCTGGTAACTATACTCCATCTCTGTAAAACTTTGTGTGTGTGTGTGTATGTGTATAAATGTATTAAAAATATATATTTCAAATGGTTTTTGTTGTAAAAAGTTTTAGTATTCACAATAAATGTGGCATATTGTCTTGTCTCCCTGAATAAAATCCTGCTGTTTATTTTATAAGTATAACACATTAAATGAGGCACAGGTCCTGTAGGAAAAATAGTACATGACTATATAAAGACTCTATGCTAATGCACACGTACAAGGAGGCTGAGTGAAGGGTGCAGGGGATAACCTCAATTCTGGCATTTCCTAACTTATGAGCACTGGCCTTTGCAACTTTAATATTCTTTAAGTAGAGTTTTTATATGTAATTATCATTACTAGCACTAAAAGGCCCCAACTGATACTGGCATCTAGTTGTGCCATGCTAAGTTTCACACATATACATAGTAAGAAACAGTCCCTGTCCCAACACATTTACAGTTTAAACAGACAAGACTGAAAAAGCCTAAGCAAATGGAAGTATTATCCCCAATTTACAGATGGGAAACTGAGGCAGAGAAAGGTTACTTGGCCAAACTCACATAGGAAGTCTACGACAGAGCCAGTAACTGATGCCAGATCTCCTCAGTCCCAGTCTAGTAACTTAAGCACCAGACCACCTTCAACTTTCACAGGGCCTTTGTCTTTATCACAGTTCCAGCCTCCTATATGCTGGTGCCAATTACCACACACAGTTTCCTGAAGAAGCTGCAACGAACTTTTTCTTACAGGCCTGATTTGAGAGGCATTGAGCACCCATAGCTCCCAGTGACTTCAGAAGGAACTCTGGGTCACCAGCACTTCTGAAAAATCAGGGCTTAAAGATGGGATTTTCGACTCTGTCCCCACTGAAGTCAATGGTAAAGCCAGAGCTGGTGGGGGAAAAAACAGGAGAAAAACGTGCAGGAGTTTTAAAAAATGTTTTACTGTAAGAAAAATCACTGAAATTTTTTTGATTGTCCAAAAATGTCAACCCACTATAGAATTGGTGAAAACCACCAAATGTTTAATCAAAAGTGTTTTGGTCTCCCCTCCCTCACCAACAACTGAACTGCTAAAAACATTAATTAAAAACGCTAAATTTGGGAAATTTTGACCAGGTCTAGTTAAAAGCTTCGTTTTCACTCCAATGAAAACAGATCCCTAATACTCAAATTCCTTGAAAACTCTATCCAGCATACTATGCCTCATTTCTTGCTCACTTTCACCTCTTAGTGCAACACTTGAATATTGATTTCTGCTTCCTCACTGCTATCAAATTCTTCAGCTTCTGGAAATGGGGAAGGTTTTGTTTCTGGATGCTCCTGCATGACTTCTAGATCACGTTCTTGACGGTGCACCAGTGTGATTCTATTAATGAGGAGGAAACAGATCTCATCATGCTTAATCACATTGTTCCTCCTCGCCACAGGTCATCCTCTTTCTGTGGTTCTTTCTGCTGCAGCTTTTGCCACTTACAGAGATGGTGAGTCCTGGCCTTTGATCTTACTTATAAGATGAAGAGAGAAATCTCATTGTCTGCGCCTTAGCAGGCTGGACTGATGACTTCAGAAAATAATAGTCTTAGGTGAGTTGAAGGCCAGGTTGACTAGTACTTAAGTGATGAGACAACACAACAGGATGGAGAGAGCAAATTGAAGTGTTTACTTGGAAGCTGTGGAATGCTTTTGTTCTACTGCATATCTGCCAATGTGAACACTAGCACAGGTGCAGTCCTGCCACCTACTATTTGAGCTAAGTAAAAGTTACCTTGAGAGACTGTTTTAGGTTTCTTTTTCCTCTGGTTTTTAAGGGCAAAAATTTGGATTCCAATATTTAGCTTATTCTGCACATGTAGAGAGCTCATTGAGCTGAATATTAATAAACCAAACAGAATTAGAGTTAGGATGAGGAAATTAGAGAGGAAAAATTTTCCCCTTAAAATCGATTTCAATTTCAAAAGAAAAAGAGGAAAGAGTTATAAAGACATAATGTTCTGAAAAACACCCTGGACTTAATTTCATACAAATCTGGACCACATTTTGAACTAACCTCTTCCCTCCCCATGGAGTCCTGTGATGGTTTTATAGTTTTATTCATGGCTTCATAGTTTACAATCAAAAGTCAGTGGTTTTGGCTGAGTTCCATTTGGAACTTCAGATTCACCAGAACTCCTAACCTAACATGAAGCTCAAAAATGTTCAACTCTGCAGACCAAAACCTCCAAGTTTCACATATCTCCAGTCACAGCAATCACAGAGTTTAAAAAATAGACAAACTTTGAAATGCTAAATACACTGTCAGATGAAGGTTGTGAATAGAACTGGTTGTAAAAACAGATTTTTCATCTCACAGGAAATTCCAATAATTCAATATATGATTTTGTCCGAAATTGAGATGAAAAGGTTAAACTAGAGAACATTTTTGCAAAACAAAAATTGCCCCAAAACTTTGATTTGGAAAGGTTGAAATGAAAAATGTCAACGTATTTTATTAAACCCAAATGTTTCACTTCAATTTGTCAATTCAAAACTAAATTTTTTGTTTCAAATTGAGATTAGCACATAAAACGCTATTAAAAGGATATTTAAACTCAAAATTTCAATTTGAAATGAAATGGTTTGGTTTGAGTCAACATTTTGAAATGAAACATTTTGTTTCAAATTAACACTTTGAAATGAAACGTTTCCATTTGAAAATATATCTAGAAATAAAATGTTCTGCTTTGAAAATGTCACTTCAGAAAATAAAAAAATTAACATATTTTCAATGAGAAATATTTGTCAGAAAGTTTTCAACCAGCCCTAGTCATTGTTGGTAAAGTGATTATATTTTAAAAATAACAACTGCTTAATGCAAATTCATGACAAAGCCTCTTTTCAGACATCATTTTTTCCATTTCATCTAAACGCACTTCTGTTTTTCACACTTTTGAATCTGCTACTTCATGGCTATTGAAAGTCCCAAACTCAGATTCCAGATGTGAACATCCCTGAAGTCTGGATCTAAATCTACACATTGTGACTAGTTCCTATCTCTATAGTAGGCCAAAGAAAAATTCCAGATCCAAACTGTAGGGAAGTTTGAACTGAGATCAGAATCAAACTTCACTGCTCGACCCTAACTCTACAATGGGCTGAAGCAAAACTCTGAATCCAGATACTCTAACCTAATGTGTATTTTAGCAACATCATTCTTTTGCAATGAGGAGATTCAGTGAAAATGGCACGCTCAACAGAGAGTGTTTGTCATGTGTTGACTGTTCAAAAGTCAGTGAAGACCTGCTCAATCGATCTGGAAGTCGACGTGTTAAAACCACCCCCTCAAGTGGCGTAGCATGGTGAATACGCCGCGTAGAAGAGGAGTTATGAAGTCGACGGAAGTTATGCAAGCTACTCTGTGTAGCTTGCGTAACTCTCGTCGACTGCTGCTGAATTTGAAAGTAAGTATAGGCCAGGCCCCAGTATGTTGCCCTTGCAGCTGACAAGTGTATGATGCGAAAAAGTGAACTTGGGTATTTTGCGTCTTTTTACCTGTGAACGTGATGTGTGTGAAGTAGAGATAGGTGTAAAGCAAAACCCTTAATCTGCACATCCCTTGTCTGAGGGTGAGGGTCTGAAATGTGGATCAGAATTTTCCAGCACAGGCCAAGAGCTGTGTGAGTGGCTGTGCCCCCACATCACTTTTATGGCTTCCAATTTATCATTTTTTTAATATCCTGGGTATAAAAGCACATTCCATTGAAGCTGAAAAGGAAGGTTACTCTTGTTGCTGAGGCACTGAGCTAGAACTCAGGACATCTATGTTCAATATCAAGCCCTGCTAAAGAGATCCTGAGTGACTTGTAGTAAGTCATGTAGTCCTTTAGTGCCTCTGTTTTCCATCTGTAAAATGGGGATAGCAGTACTTTCCCACTTCATGTGAGTATTGTGAGTCTAAATGGATTACTAATCATCCTTAAAAATTAACCATTGTTTGTAAGCTGCTCAGATAACGTGATGGTGAGGACCATGTAAGCAGACAGATGAATCATTTCAGTTGGTGTGTGTTTGCTGGGTTGTGTTGGTGGTCTGTCATATACAGGAGGTCAGACTAAATGGTCTACTGGTCCATTTTGGCTGTAAACTCTAGGACTCTGAATCTGCAATGTCTGCCACTAAGCTGCCTCAAGTGCAAGTCTCTGTGGGTTGTCCCAATACTTTGTGGGACTTTTGTTTGTTACTAAGAGTTAACGTGACCCCTGGATGTATGAACAAGAAAATAGGTAGGAGGTAGGACCTTTGTATGCAACATTAATGAGACCATTACTGGAATACTGTGTCCAATTCTGCTGTCCACACATCAAAATGGATGTTGACAAATTGCAAAGGGTTTAGAAAAGAGCGACAAGAACAATTTGAGGTCTGGAAAACATAAAAGACACTAAAGAAGCTCAATCTAATTCGTTTATCTAAGAGGCGGTTAAGAAGTGACTCTTCACAATGTACAAGTGCCTACCTGGGGATGAGATTCCTGACACTAGACAGCAGAAAAAGTCAGAATGAGATCCCACAGTTGGACACTGAAGCGAGACAAATTCATACTAGAAATAAGGTGAAAATTTTTAACAGTGAGGGTAATTAACTTGTCTATGGATGTGGAGGATTCTCCACCACTTGCATTCTTTAAATCAAGCTTGAGTATCTTTATAAAAAGATACGTTGTTGCTCAAATTGAAGTGATGGGCTTGATGCACGAATTATTCGGAGAGGTTTTCTGGACACATGCAGGAGATTAGGCTAAATGACCATAAAGGTCTAGCCTCAGAATCTATGAAAGTGACTTGTTAAGGTCAGAAAGTAAGTCTGTGGCAGAGCTGGGAATAATCAGTGACAGAATTAGGAGAATCAGGACCCAGGAGTCCTAATCCCCCATCCATCGGTCTAATTATTAGACAATCTTCCCTATGGAGCCGAACCTTCTTCAATTTCAGCTCAGGGAAAAAAACAAAAAAAAAGAAAACACAGCAGCACTGGCATGCTATTGAATGAAGATAAAGAGGAAGTAGTTAGATATTTAAAGCCCAATTTTTGTCAAACTTAGCTCCTCATTGATTGCTTTCTTATGTAAATTGCAAACAGTAGAATTTTTCTTCTTCTACAGCTTAAGCTGCACTAAATAAGAATAAAAACTACACATCCTGGCTTAAGTCAGATTTGCATTAGCTGCTCTTCTAATAAAGCGGATCAACTTCGTATAATGATGAGCTCAATCACTGTGGGAGCAGCACTGCAGGAAAAAGAAATAAGAACTGACCCTGCTTTGGTGCCAACAAAAATGCTATACGCAGGTCATTTCAACTGAGACTTTACAGTGTGTTCATTATTTAGTCATTATGCCCAGCTCTCCTGCTTTGCATCTTGTAGAATCATTTATAACTGTACAGGCTAAAAAAGCCACCAGATCAGAATACTAGTGTTTTACACCAACTATGTACCCCTCCCCCCCTCCAAGTAAATAGCCACACAAGGTACCAGAACGTGGAGAGTCAGACCACGCAGAATTTTAAAAATACAAATCTGATGGTGATTTTTCAGCACTTGTGAGAGACTTAGTTGCTAGCACCAGAGACTGATGCCCACAGACTTGCCCACTGTGCATTGCCAGTGCTCCACAAACCCATTTTGAAAGGACCATTGCTAGTATGAGAAATAAGTTTGGCCATTCTGTCCGTTGGCTTCTTTGCTGAAACTACTAGTTTTGATGTGGAGATCTGTTCCCCAGGAATTACACTAAAGCCATCAATATATTACAGAATATATTCCTGGAAGGGTGAGCAGAGTCCATCAGAACAAAAATCCCAGCCTCGCAAATGGGAAACGGGCCACAGAGACAGGAACCAATGAAACACAGGGGACAATAAATGATAAAATAGGAACAGGTGTGGGGAGTTAAATGTGTAAAACAAGGCAAATGGCTGTGGACCCCAAACACAGTAGCCCAAACAATGCCCATTGTTCTGTAAAGAAGTCCGTGAATGTCATCCAGGGGAACTCTGCCTGGAGACAGGAAATGACCAGGGAATGTATATAGGCCCCACAGTTGCAGAAAATCTATCCATCAAGCTTCCTCCGCTTGGATGGGTAGATGGCCATTTTGGCCAGGGCCAAGAGGTTGACAAAGAAGTCTCTTGACTTTATGGGCCCTGGATAGGGTGCATAGACGAGTAGATGTGGGGAAAAGTAGAGCCAGACCCTTTACAGATGATTCAGGAGGAGTCAGAAGAGGATCTGCAACCTGGTGCACTGGAAGTAGACATGCTCCAGGCACTCTGTCTTGTCACAGAAGGGACAGGCATTAGGGGTTGTCTGTGAAATGCGGCAGCCATATACCCATAATCACAGCTCTGTGCAGAAGCCACCAACTAATGTCCCCATTGGCCCCAGGACAAGGGTGAAATAAAGGCTGCCCCAATGGGGATCCTTGACCTCTCAAGGTGGTAGAATACCCTGTCATGTGGTGTCAAGTTGGGACACAAGGGCAAGAAATTCCATTGTATGGAGCACACATAAGTAGAGACGGTTGCTGGGTGCTGTTTGGACATGGACTGGCTGAAGATTGAGCAGCCTACTCAGCTGGTATGTTGGAGGTGGCTCTGTGAGGGCTTGTGGGGCAGGGGACTGATGATAAGCTCCAGTACGCCAGGAAATACAGGCAAGTGGTGCACACCCTTCTGTGGCAGCCACTCATGGTACTAAAGAGAGGCAGGGGGCAGGGCAGCCTTCACATCCTGGAGCACACAGTGGGGGACACCAGAGTTGGGGAACTTCATGTGCTGGGTGAGTACTACAGGGTCCAGCCAATCCCTCTGACCATAGTCCAGGAGGTGTCCAATACCGGTGACACCAAGATCAATGTCCAGCACACCAAGGAGGCCTCCACCACTTGTACAGAGAGATGTGAGTTATACAGCAGGGTCTCAAGAAGGAGGTCTTCACCCGCCCTGACTCGAAAAATGCTACCTTTTAGCTTCTAACATTGAGAATCCCTGGGTGCTGCGACTGTTAAAAAGGATGCCAGTTAGCATCATGGACAGGTATCTTTTGGCAACCAGACTGAGGATACCCATCTCATTTCACTGAATAGCCATCAGAACATAACTTCTGGTGATCATTGACCTTGGCTGGATTTGAACAGATGAAAAAAATCACTCTCTTATTACCATGCCCTGATCCCGTCATTTCCCCCAATCAGAGATGCTGTTTAAAACCACACAGGATCATTACACTTGCACTAATGAAACCCCATTAATTCTGTTTTCTTGTTATTTTCCCTCAATAGGAGTGTTGTTCAAATATCTTAATCTCGACTACTAGTGAAAAAATGCCAGCATGAAACACAATGTACGTTAACAGCTGTCAATGGGCTGCAAGTCTGCACTAACTTAGAGCAGATTTGAACTAGTAACCTAGCAGTGAAAGGTTTAATAGCTAATTACCAACCCCCAAGCCATCTAGCCCAACTGCAAACTAGGTAGGCAATGAGGTCAACTACACCAAAGATGAATTTGGCCCCATTCATGGCTTTGCATTCTGAAATGAGTTACACGCTTCAGCAGTAGTGTGGCTGTGATGAGCAACCACTGTATCCGAAAGAAAGAAAGAAAGAAAGAAAGAAAGAAGCGCTTTGCAATCTGTTCCTGTTCCTTGTTATATTCAAATGGGAATCTGAGTGTAGCTTTGCCTTATCCCCAGGGCTTCTGAAACCTGATCCCCCCACAGATCCTGTCCAGCTCACCATTTAACCCTTCATCCTCACTACACACAGGCTCTTTGACAGTACCTCTTGATTAGGACTAAGCAAAGTTCTCTTTGGAGCTCATTGAAACCATTTCTATTAAAACTATTTCTAAATAGGGTGCTAGCACAGGTAACATGAGACTCCCTCTCCTTCTGCAGGAGCACAGCGTGCCTGCTTGTTCCCAGCATTGCTGCCTCTGCATTATAATATTTATGTGTTATCTCCAGTGCAGCATGAACCCATTGCTTCTTTCCCACCTGTCTCAGATACTGTACTTAAAAAGTGAAGGAAAATATGTTCTTTCCAAGAAACATTAATCAGAAGTGAGAGATTAAATACCATGTTTTTTTAAAAACAAAAACATCCAATTGGCCTGAAACAGGAAAACTATGATTGTACTTTGGAAAGGGGAAAAAAGTGACATGACCTTTAAAGATATTTTGTCTCAACCAAAGGTTAAACACTAGAAAGCCCTCAGAGAGTCTTTATCACTGGACAAATCACTTGTTTGACCTTAATAGTCTACTACTAAAAGACAACAGCAAGAATATCCTCTAAAGACCTGCCTATCTGTATCATTTAATTAATGTGCTCTAGATCAACCCCTTATGTTTCTCATCTGACTTTTGGGCCAGTCTGACCTTTTTACAGCCAAAGACACACTCATTAAGACAGCTAAGGTTTGTCAGAGAGCTTTAATGCACTGTAAGTGTCTGTGAAACAGTAGTGTAACAGCCTGGCATAATTGCCTGTATTGGTACCCTTTAAATGTCAACCTTCCTTGTTTAAGGCCTGAAGGAATGAGCTGTGGAATTCCATTAGCCTCCTACATTGAAATGTATTTGCAGTGATTAATAATAAAACTTTAGCAAGGTAATATTAATACATAAAATGTAGTCTTGGAGATTTAAAGTTAAAACGGACATATTTCTCAAATCGCCAGGGCTATGAATGGGATTTCAGAAAATATATTCCTTTATATTGATATAAACTTATGTTGTTACCCAGAAATTCACTGTGATGTAGAGAGCATGACTTTGATTTAAGAATGTAGGAAAGGTAGGGAATATAAAAAAAATGTTTTGCATTTTACTGTTGTCCTTTTACAGATTCATACTACAGTAGAGCTCAATCTTAAATTTATTTTTTGCAAGAAATATTAAGGTTAAAGATGCACAGTTCTCTTCAATTCTCTGTATCAAGAAAGTCAGACCATAGACAGAAACACTTCACTAATTTTTAGCATACTATCTATCAGCTGGCTTATTTTATAGCAATATGACAAGTGAACTGACTGGTATGAAGTCATCACTGCACTTTTTAGCTTATGTTTAACTCTAAGAATTAGTAAAGATGAGTTCATACAGAACAGCCACTATTTTGCAGTATGCTAAATTCTGAGGTACCACAGCTAACTAGTTTTTGGGAGTGGGATTTTTAATAGTGCTTGGGCATGATTCATACAAGATGAATCCATGATGCATAAACCAGTTTCAAAAACCAATTTCTCTCTCTAGCCTCATTTGTAAAGGGCAGATTCCACCCTGTACCTGTGGTTGCAAAACAGCAAGTATATCTGAGGAGTCAGACCATAATAAAACTCTACATATGTTTTCAATTTTGTGCTGTAATGTGATATTATTAAGTGGACAGAGGGGAACATAAAATAAAAACCGTTAGACACTATAAAAAACTTCAAGAAAGAGGTATTTTGAATAGGTCTTTTAATCCCAAAATCAAGTTAATCAAAAAACTGAGGAAAAAATTCTAGTTGCCAATAAGTCCTAACCCTAAAAACTTGACAGCATATGGATTTTTGTGACTTACAAAGGAACAGGGGCTGACTGGAGGAAGGCAAAATGAGCCTAATAATAGGAACCTAGTTGCAACGTCAACTACACAGAGACAACTGTAATATCATACAATTTTTTCTACATCCTTACGCCGATAAGTGCTGTAAACCACAGCAGCTTAAGTGTTGGCTCTAAGACTAGCCCCTAGCTCTGTGGATGCTGTAGCCACTACCTAACTCAATTGGCTGCAGAGGGCCTCTCAACCTGCTTGCTCTACGTCTCTCTGTCTTAATTGCCTCATCTGTACATAAAGGGGGAGATTTTCAAAGGCACTGACTTTCAGTGGGAGACGGGCACCTAACAGCCTTTTGTGCCTTTGAAAATATCCCCAAACTGTTAATAATAAGGCTAAAATCTTCAGAAGACAAGTGCTACAGCAGTGTAATGTATTGTTATTGCCATTTATTTATCAGTCAGTGGACTGGGCTGTTGATTAGCCCAGGAGTTGGAGGGTTTCCAGTTTTCCTCAGTAGAGGCCAGATCCAACTGACTTCAATGGAAAGACTTCGGATTTCACTGGGTTTGAGATCAGGCCTTAGATACCTAATGACATGACTAATACAATTTATTATGCTTTGGAACTGGCAAAGCACTTCTATGTGGGCCAGTCACTGGAAAATATACAAAAGGGAATAATTGTGCATTGACAGGGTTAACAGGCATCAAAGCTAGGAGCTGCATGGTTTAATTAGACATTTTAGCGTCACTGAAAAGAGAGCTGGAAATGCCATAGGGAGGAAACAGGAAGACAGACTCTTACCTGGTCAAGTTTGTTGTAGAAATCTATACTTGCTGCACACAGGTACCTCCCGAGCAGTGTGGCATGGGTAGTAAAGATTGTGGCAACAGGAAGTTTCCTAAATCGAGAGAGGATTAGCCCAGCTCCTGCCTGCCATTCGTGAAAGTGAGCAATCAAGTTGGGCTTGTCATCAAACTGGCTGGAGAGCTGAAAACAATGTGAAAGGACACATGGGAAGTGCACTGCTTCCTGCTTGCCATCCCATTCTCAGCTGCCCCAAGCATTTGCTTACTTCTGAATGAAAAAAATCCTACCACATTCTACTTGACCACAACCCTGACTAGTCGATAGAGTTGGCTGTTTGTGAAGAGAAGTGCATGCCGCACCATGTGCCCCACAGGAATGCTCCCCCAGGGAGCTCTGAGAAATGCAGTCTTTTATTGTTCTTTATAATTTCTCTTTTTGCTCTTAAAACCCCCATTAGTTGAAGAAAACCAAGAGCAACTCTTAGTGTTAATTGTTTGAGGGAAGGTAGAGTCTGGCAACTTCTGGAAGTAAATTGCCCTTGGCTTTCTGCCAGAGGCAAGGACAGTGTGAGAGATCACCTAGTGGCTAGTCATTGGTACGGAGAGAGAGAGATCACTACACCCAAGTGGTGTCAGTAATAACTCAGAGACTCAAGAAGAAGCATAGGGTAGAAATGACAAAGTAACACCACATGCCATACATGGCTTTCCCTGGAAAGAATGTGGTTGAACTGACCAATAGAGCACTTTGAAATCAGAGATAAGCTACAGTCATGAATTTGGATCCAGACCAGGAGTGAATTTTCTTACAGTTGGAGTGGAGGCTTTTAGATCTGAGGTTTTGGTACAATATACAATAGGAAACAGTTAGCGAGGTTCCAAATTTGATTTGGATCCCTATCAGATCCAGGTTTGAAGCCACTGTTGGTTTTGATTTTAAAACAGTACCTCTTTAAAGAACCAGGCAGTTAACGATCCAAAAATCAGTGCATCGTTGGCCTCTCTGTCATTGAATGGGATTCCTATGCTACATGCATCCCAGAATTCTCCTTTCCATCTGTCCAGATTCCAGGCTGCTGATCCTATATCAAAGAGCATAACATATGGGCTGCCTTCTATCAGCCATCTTCCAAAAAACACCTGTTAATGAGAGGCAGAGGCATTAGCAGAAATGGTCGTAAAGCTAATGTAAAGGCCAATTTCTCAAGGAGTTTTTAAACTGGGCCAGCAAATTTTGCAAATAAACCTAATGTCATGAGCAGAAGCACAGGCATTTGGGAATGACATGGGTATGTCTATGTGCACAAAATGGATATTTGGGATTTGTCTTTGCAAAGCTGATCCAAAACTAGGGGAAAAATCCAGGACCAATTTTTCAAGGTTTATTTTCTTATATTGTTACTGAAACTTGAACGATTTTAAGCAGCTCTATAGTTGGTTTGAAAAATGGGGAGAGATCTGAAAATCAATTTTCCTATCAAAATGATATTTCTCATTGATATTTCAAAATGACAAAACTTTCAACCAGCTAGTGATGATCACATTTAATGACTTAAATGACAGGTGTAGGCATCTGGCACGTTGCAGGATTGGACCCTGGGAACTGTAACTGCCCACTTTTTACAAATAATCTAGTGGGCGTTTGAGGTGCAATGTATGAGTGCAAAATGTCTGGGGGCAATTTTGGTGGCTGCCTTGAAAATCTGGACCATTGGAGCCTCAGAACCCGATTCTCATTTACACCAAGGCCTCATCTACTTAATCAAGTTGTACTGCTTAAATTACACTGTGTTAGTTAAGGCCGTACAACCCCTACTATGTGTGCCTGCAGTCATATTGATATAAAAATGCTTTATAACAGCATAGCTATTTCTGTACAAGAAGGGGAATAAGATATACCAGCATTAGGCATCTTTATATTGATATAACTGTGTCCATCTTAGGGGTTGTACTACTATAATCATTTCAATTAAAAAAAAATCACCCCTCTAACCGAAATAGTTATATCAATACAAAAACTGTGTAGAGCAGGCCTTAAAGCCTGATCCTCATTAACTATAAGGTCCCATTACACCACTCTGACAGTGCAAAGTGGCCTCAAAGTGAATTTAAATGTAATTTATGACTACTTTAAGACGTTAGTGTAAATGAGGATCAGGCCCTTACAGTGTTATTTCATTACATAAATGTATGGGTGCCCTGATCAGTTTGTGACACAATAGTGGAGCCAAGATGCATACATTAATGGGACACATACAATACTAGCAACCACAATGTCATTAACGAAGGCAAAAACTAAATTCAACATAACAGGAACACATTCATCAGTATAGTCTGCTTTGTGTTACTCCAGCAACACAAAGCAGAGGTAAACCTGACATAACTGGGGTGAAATTGGGTTTATGGCTGTTTTGCATTACAAGAACAGGTCAAAGCATCTGGAGCATATAAGTGAATCTAGCCTAAAAGTCTGTAGCTATTGTCCATTCAAACAAGAGTTAGAGAGATGGCAGAGATGTGTCTTTGTAATCAGTAGTAGGTTTATATTTAGGAACCTTGGTAAATAAATAATTTTATGAAAAGTTGCACTAAAACCAGAAGCAGCAGCTAAATTAGGAACATCACTCTGTACTGCTGTTTGAAGATTACTAAATCCCTTACAAATATTTCTGTATTATAGCCTGGTTCCACTCTGAAAAATAAGCTTTGCAAAAATGGCATCAAGGGTCTCCGAGTCTATTGACTCTTGATGCTTTCCAGATCAGGTATGCACAGTTTACAGATCAAGAGATTGTTTTCCCTCTGCTGACTGCCCTGCATACTCCACCTGGAATCTGAGAAGCAAACTTTCTCTCTTGGGCATCATCACCAGTAATAAAGATTCTATAGACCCTCTCCTAGACGTGTGCCCTTGTCTTCAATGGATTTGCACATGTGTGACTGTTTGGAATTTAGTAAACAATTCTGCTGCAGATGCACTGGAAGGAAAAGAATCTACATGACCTCTGAAGGAAGTTAAGCATTATTGTCTCCATTTTACAGCAGGGGAAACTGAGACACAGAGCTGCTAGGAGACATGACTGAGATCACATAGAACATGTTTGTCAGAACTGGGAACGGAACCCAGGTCCACCAGGTTCCAATTTTATGCACTGATCACAAAACTCTCTTTCCTTCCCTTTCTTGGGAATAAGAAATAGTGCAGCACCTATGATAAGTATTATACTAAAATGAGGGGACTATGTACTATTTCCAGCGCTAAACTGGCCTTAGAAAGCAATTTCTTAACAGTGTATAACTTTTTTTTAATCCTACTGTGTTTCAGCTATGTCTAGCTTTCAAACCTACCATAACTCTAGACCAAGAGTTCTCAAACTTTTTTCGCTGGGAACCTCTTTGAAAATATTTCAGCCTGTGATGACCCTCCCCCCCCAAAAAAGTGATGACCTCCTCTATGCCATGCCATCCTTACCAGCATGTGTGGGGGCTGACATCTTGTGACCCCTCCATAAGAACCTCACAACCCTCAGAGAGATCCCGACCCCCAGTTTGAGAACCCCTGCTCTAGACAAGCAAAATCGCAGTAGGGTGAAATGCTATTCTCTCTCAGAGTTTATTGAGAAGCAAGAGAAGGTCAAATGCAACAGAAGAGAATTACACAACAGTTCAGTCAACTTAAGGTCATATTATGTCTACTGAAATCTCACTGTATTTAGGGACTGGCAAAGTAAGTCATTAATCCAATTAAGTAGACTTGCAGATAAATGACTCTTAAAACATGTAATTGGATCAAGAGGTTCTTTCTCAAAAATAACCTTTAAAGAATTGACTTTGCCACTCTAACTCTGGATAAATGGTTCTGAGCCTTTCCTATTGTGACATTGACCAGAACTACTGTGTCAAGGGGCATGACAAGAGCATTAACCAAAATTATAATCTCCTCAGAGTCATTTTAGTCGCCTTAGGAAGCAGTGACAGATCTCATTTACCTGACACCCCTGGCTTTTCAACGTGTCCACTGCCTTTTTAATTGCTGGGTTTGGAGGCTCACACACCTCTACCTGAGTCTTCACATTGTGCTCAAAGTAGGGACCGATCAGAAAATAATTTTCACCCCATTCATCAATTGTAATTTTGGCTTTTGTCTGGATCACAGTGTAGATACCACCAACTGTAAAAGAAAATCATAAAAGAGTATCATGTTGAGATGGGGATAGGGTGCAAAATTCAAATCCAGGTTCAAACCTACCTGGCAGTGTGGATCAGGTCCATCTCCCCAAGTTTAATTACTTTTCATATTCACAATTCTGGGTGAAATCATGGCCCTAGTGAAGTAAATGGGGGTTTTGTCATTAACTTCAATAGGCCCAGAATTTCATCCCCATATTTAAAATGTGATGTTCTGACATCCAGACCTCCTGTGGTAATTAAATGGTAATCCCAAAGCACTTTGCCTAAGAGTGGGAGAGTTAGCTAAATATCCTAGCTAAATATCAATTGTGACCTCCCCAAAGTTCTTCTATGTGGATACAGTATACTTTCCACCCTGCACTGTTGTTATTATGTTACACAACAACCACTTTCCATTCTATTTTTTTAGAATGGGTTTTTTAGGTCATGCCCAAAAATATGGAATCAAGTGCATTGTGTCGTTCCTATCCTTCTGTCTGGCTATCCCCTATTGGTATTAAGGGCACAACAAAAATCTTGGATTTACACATCCTTGGAAAGTCCAGACTGGGGGATTCAAACATTGTGTCTCAGGGCCATTTCTATATTTTCTATTGACTGATCTAGTGGTTGCACGTAGGGCAGAGCTAAACATTTTAAAAAGCTAATTCCTTGTGATGTGGATGCCTGAACACTGGGAATTGGGCTGACAACCCCCAATTTATTACACACAAGCCACTAGAAAGCATCAGGCAGTAATGACTTTCAGCTGCTACTGACCTAAAGTGGATTGAAATAATGTCTTTAAAAAAAAAGACACTGCGTTCCACATTTTAATTTCTATAATGTCTTCCACCAGTATCAATGTCTACAACACCTTTCACTTGTATGTTATACATTATAAACACAAATAATACACTAAACGAGTAAAACCGAATACGCCATGAACAATTAAATAACTTAGTTAAAAGATAACTAGAATGAAAGAACCATGAGACAGGTGTGCAGATCTTTTATGGGAGGGAATTCCACCATCACAGGCTAAGAGGAATGGAAGCACAGTGTTTAGATGCAGTGAATGGAAAGGAAGGTAGAAGAAGAGATAAGTCAAAGTCTAGGTATAAACTACACACAAAGGACCTGATTCACTACTGCATCAGTCCAGTTTTACACAGGTGTAACTCCACTGAATTAAGTAATTCAGCAATGAATAAAGCCCCAGGGTCATACACGTGAACCATATTTAACATGTACAAGGCAGCTGATGATCACAAAGGCTTAAATAATTGCAACAGAACAGGCTAATAGCCATTAGATGGTCCCCACTGCCCCAAGTGCAGAAGCCAAATGGGCCTCTGGACCTGTATTGTAATGCCCAGAATAAGATTACTGTGTCATGAATTATTCGCTAAGGCTATAGATGTTATATAAAGTCCCAATGCTGTGAGGTGCTGAGTGACTCTTTCTAGGTATTAAGGGCCAGCTTTTTAAAGGTATTTAGGCACCTAAAGATACTGATGGATGCACAGTGTCAATTTTTAAAGTACCTAGTCAGCCTTACTCCTATTGATTTCAGTGGGAGTTAGGCACAAAGGAGCTTTTGAAAAATCTCACTAGGTGCCTATCTTCATCTTTAGGCACCTAAATACCTTTAAAAATCTGACCTTTCATGCATTCGTATACCATGAAGCCAATGGGAGCTGAGGTTGCTCAGCACTTTGGAGGATTAGCCTGTGATTAATTAAAACAGATCAGCTGACATCTGCAGCAAACCTTTTGCCAAATCTGATTTCCCTTCACTACTGTGGAATTTAGCAGTAGGCTACATTTTTAAATTGTGTCCCTGTAGAATGATTCTTCTCTGTTGCAAAGAACTCAGTCTTGGGACCAGCAAAACACTTTCGGAACCAACCACTTAAAAGTCTAAACTAAGGGAGAAATTGTCAGAGGTAGAAATAGCATCAAGGCACCCAACGCACACGGAAAGGGGCTGCCACTGCTGCTTTTGAAAACCTCCCCTTAAATTCAATGTATACAACAGGAGGCAGCCAGCTAGGGAACGGAGACAAAGTTAGGCTGCATCCTCTTGCTGCCAGTTCCAATCACATTTGTGCTGATGCATTCCACCAGCTGCACGTGATGGATCAGTTCATTACAAAGCCCAGTACAGAGTGCACTGTAGTAATCCTG
This sequence comes from Emydura macquarii macquarii, assembly GCF_026122565.2. Lineage (NCBI taxonomy): Eukaryota > Metazoa > Chordata > Testudines > Chelidae > Emydura > Emydura macquarii. The sequence goes on along the minus strand of NW_027132342.1, from coordinate 6,780,016 downwards.
ATGCAACGTCACAAACGTATGTTACCAGGACAGAGAACATCATTCCTAAAATGATAAAACCAGCTTTCATCATGTTAGCACGTGAAAGACTGAAACAAGTGTGGGAAGGTGTCACTGCATTAAGATGAACGTGGGGAAATGAAGGGGGCTGATCAAGTGCATGCCTCTTTGTGTGCTATGCTGTATCATGTCAGTCCTTCTGATAACGGGGCAAACACAATTACAACACATTGTTTTACTCCCTTTGTTACAACAAGGATTGAGAATTTAAAAAAAAAAAGTAAGGCTTAGATTTGGAAGAATGCCATAAAATCCGCAGAAAGAACTTACCACATAATGTGTGGATTATCTGGCCCCAGCAATTTCATTTGTCCCTTTGTTACCATGTGAACATGTGACTCATGAGGCATGCATGTCTCTGCACACGTTTGAGAGAGAGAGAGCTGGGCATGGGAAGTTGGTACATGCAATTGTATGCATGTGGAAGGTGATGGACATGCCTCAAAGAAAGAGACAGGAGGGGAAGAACTGGCCAGTGACTGGAGTAATTTATTACATGTGGAAATTCCATGTCCCAAAAATAAATTTCTGTGGCATATTTCATACCCTGAAGAGACCTCAAATGAAGTTCCTTTCAAAAGGCGCTGTTAGCTACTTTGAATTCACTGAGACTGTGTAAGTAAGCAGCCCATTACTCACTCTGTTGGCAGCAGAATCAGATTCAAAGTGAATAACGGTTGGAAAATCAGTCTTTAATTAGTTTCAGCATTCCAATAAGCCTGTTGATTCTTCCCTAATATGGAATTTTAGTGTATCAATTAAAACTCCTTCCTAATCAACTGAAATGTAACAGAACACCCCAGGATAAGCTTATAAATACATCTGGAAGCAACAGATGCCAAGAAAAAACTCCAAGAAACAAAAATAAAATTGTTCCATTCAAAATTATTCAGTTTCACAAAAATTTTGAAATTTCATTTCAGTGAGGAAAAAATAAACAACCCCTCTCTCACTTTTGTTCCTGCTGCAGGTTTGTTTGTTTTTTTTTTGATATTAACGTTCACTAAATAATAATGGGGGCAGAACTTACTTTCTTCCTTTTTTTACTCTCACTTCTCTTCCTTTTTTAGAACACTTCTTCCTTTTTCTGTTCCTTCATTTGTTTTCTTTGCTTCTTTCTAAACAACTGGTGTATCGTCTGTCTGTTTTTGTGTGTGCTTCAGAGCAGGTAAAAAAAAACATTTTCCAAATAGAGTAATCAGAGGGGAAATAAAAAAGTGAAAGAAAAGAACAAACAAACAAACCAGAAACCTGTCGCTCACTTACTCCGTTAAAAGACAGAGAAGGTGGGGGGGTTCCCAATAAAACAAAAAAGTTTGAAATTTTTTGTTTAGAATTTTTTTTAAAAGAGAATAAAACAGAATTTTTTGTGAGAAAGTGTTTATTTCATTGAAAAGACATTTTGTCAAACAAATTCTGCTGAAAATTTTTGACCAGTTTTAGTTTTTCTCCCTCCAGTCTAAATTCTCTTTCTTCTCTTCTTTTTCCATTGCTGTGCTCTTCCCATTCTATTTTTAAAAACCTAGGAAATATTCAGATACTATACTGGTGGGAGTCATGCATGCCTAAATAAATAGGCGCATCAATTACACCTACACTGTGTGCCCACCACTCATTCACTTGACACACTCACCCCAAAAACTAATACAATTCCCTTCCCCTGCAGGTGAGAGGGAAAAAGTTGCTGCAGAGGAGCAGCTGGTGGAAGGGAGGGAGCCAGAGAATGGGAAGAAATGGTACATGGGGAAGTGGAAGTAGAGACTGAACCTGGTGTGTGGATGGGGAATGAGCTCTTCTCCAGGCAGCTTTGCGTTGCAAGATTAAAAGAACAATGCTCCAGGAGCACTGTAAACCTTTGGTTACCTGAGTGGTGGCATCTGCTGAACTTGTAGCCATTAAAGCTTTCCTCAGTGCTATGGCTACCATTGAACCTAGAAGTGGCAAGGGACCCCTGAAGGACATGTTGATGCTAAAGCATGAGATTTCTTGCCTCTATTTACAGACTAGAGCTGGTTGGAAAACGGAATTTCTGTTCTGTGGAAATCCCACCCTTTTGAAATTTATTTTTGTTCTGAATCAGAACAAAGCCAAAATTTTGAAATTTCCCACAGAAAGAAATTCTGAAAAATTTTGATACAGAACCATTGAATCATTTCTTTTTAATGATGTCAAAACATTGTAATATAATAAAGCATTAAATATAATGTAATGTAATGTTAAAATTAACCTTTCAATGTAATGAGTCCAAACAAAATAATCAAAATGATAAAGTCAAAAAACAAAACATTTTTACTTTATTACAATGAAATGTTTTGACATCACAGAAACAAAATGAGAAAGTCAAAATGAACTGTTTTGACTTTTTCCCATAAAAATGTCATGGAAATCGACATATTACTGCAAAACATTTAGATGAAACTGCATTTTCTGATTGAAAACATCCTCTATGATTCTGCTAGTGTGTCACCATAACATGACATGGTACCACACATATGAAACACATAGGGCTTTGATTCTGCATGTACACCAGTGTAACTCCATTGACTTGCATTACTTCTGGTTTATAGTGGTGTCAGCAAGAAGAGAATCTAGTCTACAGGTTCTTTTATACACAAGGGGTGAAATCCTGGCTCCACTGAAGTCAATGGTAAAACTCCCACTCACTTCAATGGATTTCAATTGAGGAGTCCAGATTTTTACCCGTATAACGGGGAGCAGAATTTTGTCCCATTTGAGAGTTCTGCCTGTGTAAGAATGTCAGTGTTTGGTCCAATGTGGGCTTTGCTTTATTAAGGACTGAGGAAGGACTTTAGGAAGGACTCTTAGGCTCAGGTCTGCAAATATATTTAGGTGTTAACTCAGACTGAAATCAGTGGGAGTTAGACACCTAAATAATGGACAAGAATGAGCATTGAGTTAATGGGTTTATATTTAGGTAATAATAGGTACTGGTCATCTGCCTAAGCATTGTGCCACTTTACATCTTCCTTTGTTTATAAGATGGATTGAATAATACGAACAATATGCAAAAAAAAAAAAAAAAAAAGATGCTAATATGAATATTAAATCAAACATCTCAACAAGTATAGTTATCAGTTTTATGAAGTGATAAAAATTCTTCTCACCAAAGCAGTGGAAACCTCACTAATCCAGTCTGGCAAGTAACAGAATTAGTATGTAAGAGATAAATTCCCATCCTCCGTGCACAGCTTGAGCAAATGGACTTTTGCAGGGGATATACAAGGAAGTTTCAAGGGATGGGGCAAGGGCAGCGAAGAACTGTGCAGCCTTTCCATGGCTGCTGTTGCAGTCTTTACTAATGGCCTATAACATCTGCCTATTGCACATTTCTGTATGTATACTATAGGGGTTGCACAACTGGTTGGAAAAGATTACTGAGGGAGTAGTTATGAGTGGTTCACAATCCATCTGGAAGGCCATATCAAGTGGGTCCCTCAGGGATTCGGGTCTGGTTCTATGCAGTATTTTCATAAATGATTTGGATAATGGCATGGAGATTATTACACTTATAAAGTTTGCAAATTATACCAAACTGGGAGGCGTTGCAAGTGCTTTGGAGGATGGGATTAGAATTTAAAATGATCATGGCAAACTGGAGAAATGGTCTGAAATAAATAAGATGGAATTGACAAAGGACAAATGCAAAGTACTACATTTAGAAAGAAATGTCAAATTGCACAAATACAAAACGGGAAATGACTGCCTAAGAAGAAGTGCTGCAGAAGAGGATCTGGTGGGGGGTTATAGTTGATCAAAACTAAATATGAGGCAACAATGTGATACTGTTGCAAAACAAGCAAACATTGTTCTGGGATGTATTAACAGGAGTGTTGTAAGCAAGACATAAGATGTAATTCTTCCACTCTACTCAGCATTGATAAGGCCTCAACTGAAGTATTGTGTCTAGTTCTGGGCACCACACTATGTGGATAAATTGGAGAAAGTCCAGAGAAGAGCAACAAAAATGATTAAAGGTCTAGAAAACATGACCTATGAGGAACGATTAAACAAACCCAGTTTTTTTAGTCTGGAGAAGAGAAGCCTGAGGGGGGACATGATAACAGTCTTCAAGTATGTATGGGTTGTTCCAAAGAGAAGGGTGATAAATTGTTCTCCTTAACCTCTGAGGATAGGACAAGAAGCAATGGGCTTAAATAGCAGCAAGGGAGATTTAGGTTAGACATTAAGAAAAACCTCCTAATTGTCAAGGTAGTTAAACACTGGCCCAAATTACATAGGGAGGCTATAGAATCTCCTTTATTAGAAGTTTTTAAAAACAGGTTAGACAAACACTTGTCAGGGATGGTCTAGATAATGCTTAGTTCTGTCTCAGTGCAAGACAACTAGAAGACTTATCAAGGTACATTCCAGTCCTACATTTCAATGATTATATCAAAGCTTTGGACAATGAATCCATGTAGTTTGTGACCCCTCAACATAAGACCCTGTCCTTTCCATGCTGCTGAGGGGAGAGCCAATGTGGAGCACCGCTTTGCAACACGTACAGATGCATGACTTCCATGGCCTTGTTTTACTTCCACAACAGAAGTGTGCAGCTTTACTGCTATCCAGGCCGTGCACCTTCTGCAAAGGGCAGTGATTTGCCCCTAGACAAACAAGCATAATATAAAAAAAGCAAGGAAGCTCATGGCTCACAAGTCACGCTTTGCTCACTAAGCTGATGGGTATCATTCAGTTTAAATTATTTATGATATGATTTCAAAGAACGCCAGTAAGTCATCTCTCATATATATCGTGCTTAGATGTCGGTGACTAGTTCTTATTCACATCAGCATTTGGGGAAGAGCTTTGATTGGTGCAAAGTTGAGCATTAGAGTGCTAGAAATGCTCACTTGGCTACGCTACATGTAATATCTTTGCTTGCCCGGGAGTGAAGGTGTTAGAAGGAGATGATGAAAGATACTGAGTGATTGCAAATAAATACAAGTGAGCTATCATTCAGCATGAGCTCTAGCAAGGAGAAAACATGTTCCACACTCAGAATATGGAACAAAATGCCTTCAGTGTGGCCCATGCTGAAACAGAGGATAGTAAAAGGCCTTATATACTATCCTGTGGATACGTGGCTCCAGGCTAGTTAAATGTCAAAGTGTTGGGACAGGGGAGAGGGCCTACAGTCCTCCCATCTTTGTTAGGGAGAAATGATGGAGCCAGCAAGAAGCAACACCAGTCAGGGAGGAAGTGAGGCTCAAGAGAAGCAATATACTGCCAGAGTGCTGTAAAGGGGCCAAAGTTAACCTGGTTCATGTCTCTGCCACTCTGTCAGGAGGGAAGTCAGCAATATTTAAATCTAGTGGGGAGGGGGCGGGGTCAATGTATTTAACCTAATATTCTGTTCTTTCTTGTGCAAAGGAAGTCATTAAAAGATATAATATGTCCTAATATTTCTTTGGTCTGTTTATCCTTTCCTATGTCTCACGTTCCTGTGACTCTAAAGTGCTGACCACTCTCGCCCTGGGAGACCTACCGCCCCACAGATTTCTCCAGGAACTACTGCTGTTGATAAAAGTTAGGTCACCCTATCAGGAAACAGGATCAAAGCACCTCACTTAGATGGCCCAAAAACTCAGGCAAAATATCCACCTCTGGAAGGAGCACAAGCTCCAAAGAGTTTGTGAAAAATACATGCCCAAATAGGTTTATATAAAAATAATAATAATATTTTGAACAAGTACTTTGAACCAGGATGTGTTGTTGGACAATTTGCAAAGAAGCCTTGATGTAAGGTATAAATTGTTTGCTATTGCTAATTCAATTAGTTCTAAGGTTTAGGTTGACAAAGTATCAGTTCATTACTTGGTGTAACTGTTAGCACGTTCTGTTCAAACTCGTTGAGTTCCAAATAATTGAATTGGACTGGATCAATAGAGTAAATCTGTGTAGCTCCACTGAGGTCAGCAGAGCAACATCACTGAGAATATGGCCCATTGTGCACTTTGTAAATGCACAGAAAGAATTTTTGCTTTTTTATTTATAGTACTATTGTCAATAACCTGATTCCAGAAGGACTTGTGAAGTATACACTGTGGGTTTAATGTATACGTTCTATAGAACCCTTTGATTTAGCCAGATTTCTGCCGCCATCTACCTGCCAGTTGCTTGCCATGCACATTGGTAAAAATAAGTGCTATATTTCTAGAATACTCCGGGCAGAACGTTAACCTTAAGACTATCTGTTCCTCTCACTTACATTTCTCCTTTAGGGTTCTGATGTTACAGATTACAATCTATTCCTCAACTAATCTTCTCTTTATTTATCCACACAGGCAGCAAGATACCCAAGGTCAATCATTGACTCGTAGTAACTCATTTGTGCTGCAACATTAGTGCTTTTCCCCCTTCGCTGAACTCAAGCTGCTTTGTTGAAGTAGGGCAACTCTATTAGCACTTTAAATCTGAAGTTACTCTGGCAGAGAGGTCATAGTAGCTAGAGCAATGTGCAGAGTTCAGATATGATCACTGGCACAAACCGTGAAGGCTCTCGTGCAGTGTCTGCCTTTAAACATGCTTGTAAATACATGGCTAGATTTTTAACCGGTGTAAACTGCTGCAGCCCCATTGACTTCTGGGTTTTACTCCTGACTTCAGTGAAGCTATGTCAAATTTACATCAGTTTAGAATCGGGCCTTTCATTCTGCAGACAAAGGCTGAAGAAAATCACTTCACTTGAATGTATTTACTGTCTTACAAATGCTTATTTCCCTGCTTTGCATTCACAAAGATTTTGTGTCAGTTTAAAATCAGTCTCACATACATATACAGCATAGAAATACAAACACAGTAACAGCCATATAGTCACACATATCTACACGTGCACAGCACTCACCCATATTGATGCACAACAATCTGTACATAGACAAATACACATACATGCGTTACACACATGCATTCTGAATTAGGACATGCAGATATAGCACATGTACACATGCTTCCGTGCTCACGCATGTACATAGAGTGACACACATTTTTTTGATACAATTTCTTGAACTCTCTTTCTGAATAAGACATCTGGCTGCATTTATGAAGCAATAATTTCCACAGTTCCCATTTAACATTTGCATCCATTCCCCCACCACAAACTATCCCCAAAACAATCATATTAACACGTGAAGTGCTGTACAGACCTTTATTGGTAACTTCCCAAGCGACTTCAAAGAGCAATAAATCCTCCACTGGCAGGTCTTCATCTTCCCACTGAGGAAGCCCATTAAGAGAGGTCACGGACAGTGATCTAACCAGAGGCATTTTGCTTCAGCGTTTAGCTCTTACAATGCAGGCTGCAACCTTTATAAAATTTATTGGGGTTTTTTTTCTCTCTCTCTTTGGTTTTGATTGGCAAAATCTGCCTGAAAGCTGGGCTCGACCGAGCAAATTTACTCCACAAGCTGGGAGCTAATAGGTTTAAACTGTCTGACTACCAGTATTAAACTGGCTCAGTGAAATCCCATGGACTTGCTAGGCAGCTGCTGGCAGAGGTAGGAATTCAAAGCTGATCTCGGGTGTTCTGGGGCCAGGCCTCTCTCTCAACAGGAGACAAAGATCAGCATCAGGTTTCTCAGCTGCAGCTTTCAATATCCACCAGACTCAGGAATAAGTAAAACTCACCAGCACTTCCCTGAGCTAACTCCCCCAGGGAAGACCCTATCAGTTTGCCACCTGGTTTGAGCCCTGCCCCTTACAGCTCCCATCAAGACCCACCCCCTCATGTTACACTGACTGATCTTTCTGTCTATCATGCACCTGACCAACATAATATTTAGGCACTTTCATGGATTCGGTTTCATGGCTTTCAAGTTTAAATATTAAATGTTTGTCATTACCTCTAAGAAAAGGTCTTGGAGATTTAATTAAGTTTATCAACTCCCACCTCCTTCTTCTCTTCCTTTGCTAGCCCTCATTACCCCTAGCTCCCCACGCAGGCTGTCCTCCGGTCTGACCCAAAGTCCAATGGGGTTAATGAATTGACTGTGGATCAGGCCCTTGAGCCCTGATTCAGTAAAGCACTCAAAACACACACTTAACTTTAACAATGTGCTAGAGTGTTTTCCTGAATGGGGTGATTTCCTGAATCAGGGCCCTAATTCCTCCTCTGGAGTTTCACTCTAGTTTTCTTAGCACTCATGCTTCTCTTTTTCTGGCTTCCCTCTGGCATGGTTTATTTAACTTCTATAGTAATGACCTAGAAGGAGAACTAAATAAACCCTGCATTAAATTCACAAATCTATTAAATAGCTGGAAGAGAGTATGGTCCAGTGGGTAAAAACCCAGGACTCTGAGTGAAGATTCAGGGGTCTAATCTGCCACTGCCTCATTTTGTTTTTGAATAAGTCATGCAACTCCTTTCTACTTCAGTTTCCCTATTTGCAATATTGGGGTGATAAATAATACATCTCAAGGGAGATAGTGAGACTAACATCAGAATGTTTGTCCAGTGTTTTTGGAATATTTGCAAGTATTGAAGTACAAATTATATTAAAATAATATTGTTATAACCACTGTGTTATTTAAATAATCCTGGTGTTATTATTAATGCTTACTGTTTGTTTATTCACTGTAAACATGTGTAGAGACAAAGACTAATACATTTTTTTTCACATTCTCAACAAAAAAAATACGTCCACTTTCCACTCCCAATTTCTCAGCAAGCTATAGAACTGGTCAACATCTTTAAAAGTGCAAAGTGTTAATGAAAGTTTTCATCAAAATTTCAGTTTGATTAAAAAAAAAGGGAAGGGGTAACCATGAAAATTCACAGGCTTTTTTGCTGGTTTGCAACCACCGCTAGTGATCATAGTTTAAAGAAAAAAAACCCTAGGGGATGTAGAATGGTTAAAGATATAGGTGTGACATAATGAAATGAGCCTGAATCTGAGAAAGGAAGGAACATGTTCTCATGGTTAGAACAGCAGACTGGGAGTCAGGATCTCTGGGATCAGTTCACTACTCTGTAATCATTGTGATCTTGGGTAAGTCACTTAACCTCTCTGTGCTTCAGTTTCTTCAGCTGTAAAATTGGGATAATACTTACCTATCTAATGCAGGGATATAGTGAGCCTTAATTCATTAATATCTGTTGATCTTTTTGAGCTCCTCAGGTGAAACGTGTTATATAAGTGTAAAATGTTATTATAGAATAGGCAGTTAATGCACCTGGGGAAAAATAATTGAGCAATAGCTATACAATGATACAGAGACACTCTGAAAGCAGAAATGCCAAAGGAGACTCAGACTATAAGGTCAAAAGGGACCATTATGATCATCTAGTCTGACCTCCTGCACAATGCAGGCCACAGAACTTCACCCACTCCTGTAACAGACCCCTAACCTAAGACTAAGTTATTGAAGTCCTCAAATAAGAGTTAAAGACTTCAAGGTACAGAGAATCCACCTGGAGGAATAATGGAGAGCAAACCAGTTTGTAATGGAGGCAAAACCCCAGAGTGATTCTGGACTGGATACACATCGCAGTCCAGCTCCTGGAGATGACAATCTCTCTGTGTGCGACAGGGGTAAGACCACACCTCAACTCTGCACACAGTTCTGGATCCTTCCGTATCAGAATGATGTTGGCAAACTGTAGTAGCATTAGTTTGCATAAAAAGTGACAGCAGAAAACAAAAACCAAAGGAGAACATTTGCCTCCTTAACTCATGCCAGCCAGTCCCATTGTAATCCATGAGGCTAATCAGGGAACAAGAATGGTCCCTTAAAAGCATTCTACCTGAATACAAATGTTACTTCCTGGGTAAAATATTCATTCCCTTACCCATTCCTCCAACCAAAATCTACCACTGCAGACTCGTTAGCAAAAAATCCATCAGTTCCATACTCTTATCCCTAACCTCTGATTTAACACCTCCCAGTGCACCTCCCTGTGCTTCCCCCTCCCGCAGGCCCTTATGAAGGCTCCTCTAGTCAACATAACTCCCTGGCAACTGTTCCCCACAGCAGCAGCAGCAGTTGCAGATGAATGCCCTCTACGGGCAGAAGCATGGCAAGTGGGCCATCCCGTGGCCTCTGACTGAGGGCCGATTAGTCAGGTGGAAGGGGATCCCCTTGGTGGTGAGCTGGGTAGTCAGTTGGGGAACGGGTTCTGCTTGGTTTTGAAGTGGGTGAGTCTCCTCTGGTCAGAGTGTGGGACTGGGTGGAGCAGCAGCTACCCTACTGGCTGGTGGGTGCACAGCGGTTGGCTGAGGACTCAGAGTGGGGTAGTGGCTCTCCCTGGGCTCAGCAGTAGGGTGGCCACCTTTCTACTTTGTGAAAACTGGACACTGAGCGCCGGAACCTCCCCCAGCTCTGTCTCTTCCCCAAGGCCCCGCCTCCTGCTCCGTCTCTTCCCCCAAGGCCCCGCCTCCTGCTCCGTCTCTTCCCCGGAGGCTCTGTGCCCCACTCCTCTTCCCCACCCCTAGTCACTTGCTGCTCTCTCCACCTACCTCCCCCTGACAGCTGAGCAGGACTCCAAAGGTAGGGGGTGGTGACTGGGGCAGGGCAAGGGAGAGAGAGAGAAGCACTTGAGAGGGGGTGACTGCAGCAGGGTAGGGGAGTCATGCTCTGGGGGTCAGAGGGTGACGGGGGCAGGACAAGGGAGCTGCCAGTACCTCTCTCTCTGCCGGAGTCATTCTTGAGTGCTCCTCCAGGCTCTAACAGCAAAAGCTGTGCTTCCCATTCCCCAGTGGCGGAGGCTGGCTATTGCAGGTGACTGGACACTGCCAGGTCCTCTTTTCAACTGGACTTTTTGGTCAAAAACTGGACATCTGGCAACCCTATGTGTGTGAAAGGGAGTAGGTCTCCCTAACTGGTAAGGAGGGTTGGGGAGACCGGCTTTACCCTGTGCGGTAGTGGTGGTGAGGAAACAGGCCTCTGGGCTCCACCCTAACACCAGCTCTTCAAACCATGGCCCAGGCAGGCAGGTAGACACTGTTAGGAGGAGAGACAGCCTGCAGCAGCTGCCAGACTTGTGCTCAATGCAGCAGAAACTTGCTCCCTCCTGCCCTTGCACTGCTGTAGTGGTGAGATATAAGGATATATAAGGGTTCTATATAGTGCATCCCCCATGTGCTCCTAGAGGCACAGTTGGGGGACAAGAGGCGGGGCGTTCCCCTTGTAGTAGCTATTGCAGCCAGGGTGGATATACCTATGCAATGGCACCAGCCTGAGTGAACGCCAGCCATCCAGCCTCAATGAGGGCTGAAACTCTTAACAGCAAAGACCAACCTTAGAATTTTACGATAGGGCTACGAAAGAATTTTTTGCCAGCTGTTATAACACACCTGCACTGGGCTAGACTAATAATTATGGGAAAGATCAGCAAGATAATTCTTGGGATGAACACCCAAATGTAACTGTTATACAAAAAACTGTGTGTGTTTGCATGTGTTCAGGCGTGCGTGCATGCATGTGTAAAATCTTTTGGGTCCTTCATCTCCTGCTGTAGAAACAAAGCCCAGCTCCTTGTTCCTTTCCGCCTTAGCCCATTGGTTTATATCAAATCACATTTTCAAGGCTATCTGTAAGGAAAAGGACTAGAAACTTACTTTAAAAAATAAAGTAACTAACATTACCATGATGGGGGCTCAAAGACTGGGCACAATTAATAAAGAGTTATTATGCCAGCTCATCAGTGCAAGGAGACAGAGGAAATGACCTTGCAGTTCATGTGTATATAACTAGCAGTAATGGGATGAAACTGAGCAAAAAGAAATTTAGGCTGAAAACTTGTATTTACTAAAGTGTGTCAGTCTCTCAAAGGAAGAAGCACTTTGCCTGAGTCATTTAAAACTAGAATGGACAAGGCACTGGAAAAGACTAGACATGGGACTGGGCTGCAAAGTGTGGGTCCGGATCTCAATATCAAACTCCCCAAAGTTAGTAGGAGTTCAGATCTGTTATTCAGCACTGCGTTTCTCCAGTTTGTACCAGCGATAGACTTACATCAGTGCAAAATAAAGTAAGGCAGTGGTGAATCAGGCCAATGGTGTAGAGAGGGAGGAAGAGGCAAAATTTGAATCTTCATCTGATTTTAGATTGTGACCTGTCCAAAGCCCAAAGTTCAGGATTGTTCAGATCCGAGGGTTAGTTCAAGCTCATTTCTAGAATTAGTAGTGGAGGAAATAATCCCCTACTGACAAGGGGATGGACAGCATGATAACCTTGTGGGGCTTGGCTGATCTCCCTTAACCTGGTGCAAATCCAGAGCAATTCCTTTGAGGACAAGAGGATTATCATCCTCAATGTAGCACTGGTAAAAGTGAGAGCAGAATATGTATTTTCCACCTCTAATTTATAGGCTGTTATAGCAAATACCTTAATGCACACACACAATTACGTGGACAGTGTTTTGCATTTTTAAAATTCAGGGAACAGTTAGATGAAATAAAGGTAGGACCTCAAGGTACAGTGTCAAATGTTTGTGCATGAGTGTGGAATGTGCTCCCAGAGCAGGGATGGCGAGGAAGCAGCTTGCACGCCCCTATTCAGGTACTGCCAGAGGTCAGTTCAATCCCCATTCCAGGACAGGGAAACCCTAATTTGTGCCTCTGGTGCAATGGCTTCTAAGGGCCTTTGCAGGGTGTAAAGAATTACTAGGGTTCATGTTTATCTCTCCCATTCCTTTCCTTCTTTTGCACACTTCTGACATGACTATGGCCCGCCCAAGAAAGCCCCCGTGCTGTCAACTGTTGTAAAGGCAGCACACAGCTGGCAGATACGTGGGGCACGTGTGTTCCCTGCGCCAATGCTATTCATCTGAGGGGAGAGAGACCTCGCAGCTCCTTTGCGCCAGTGCACCTCTGCCATGGGGTAACTTTAAATCTAGTTCTGGTTTCTCAATATATCACAGTATTGCCAACTCCAAGAGTTCAAATTTCTTGAGTCAGCCCTCAGAAAATCTTGGCATTGGCTTAAAAATCATGAGATTTAAAAAATAATAATTGTTTAAATCTTTTTAGTTGCCTGCTGAACTTTTAGAGTGCACTCAAGTCACACATATAACCTTTCCTCCAAAACACTCAGAGCAGAAACTTACTTTAGTTGTTAAATGACAGCCGAGATTCTCATGTAATCACATGCCTCCAGGAGCTGAGAATTTTAAAAAAACACCAGCTATCCAGAGACTTGCCATAAAATTGTGAGTTAGCAACACTGAATTCAGAATACGTAACACACCAATCATATATCACTATAAAAGAGATGATTATTGCATGTTTTTTCCCATAATATCCCAGCCTGTGTGATATACTGTACAACATACAGTCAGCAAATATTTCCAGGAATAGTCTCCACCAGAGAACTCGCAAGAAATGCTGTGTAGCTCACACAACACAGACATCGGTGGTGGTTGGCTGCTTGTCTTTTCTTAACAACAAAGAAAGCCTTTGGGCCTCTTTCTCCACTGCCTGGCACCTTGTGTTGTCATTCGCTCTTCCGTAGTGGGAGTAGATCACTACTGAATCAGAATGGCAACACCATACACCAGCTGTGCACAGGTGTAAATGCCTATGCCATGTTCAAAGCAGTGGAGAAGTAGGCCCTTTGTTTTTATACTCCATATATACCACTAGAGGCCGCTACACACCTCTTTAACTTACAAGATATATAAACCAGTAAATCAATAACTAACTGTACAGTGAAGAATCTGGAGAGCTTTCTCAGAAAGCACCTTCCTTTTTAACTAAGATAGCACTCTCAGATCAAGCCAGCACATTTGATACATCATCCACAGAGCCTGACATCGTTAGAGGCATGATCCTAACCAAAGAACTGGCATTGGTGTCATAAGCCGATAGGCATAAATATTGTCATTTATTATTTGTATTGTGTTAGCTCTTAGAAGCGCTAATCTAGGATCAGAGCTCTTTGTGTCAGGCACAACACACACACACACACACACTAAAAACATGATCCTTGACCTTAAGAGCTTACATTTGTTCTCTCTCGTTATTAAAGCGAATAGCTATTAAGGCAGTGAGGAATCCTAATCGCATGGAAAGTAACTGGGAATTGGGCATCTACCTTTCTTAGGGTCCTTTGCCTGAAGGAGTTCAAGTCTCCAACCCTACACCAATAATTTCCCAAAATGATACCATCAGACAAAGTGGGTGAGATCCTATCTTTTATTGGACCCATTTCTGATGGTCAGAGAGAAAAGCTTCAGAAGAGCTCTGTGTGGCTCGAAAGCTTGTCTCTCACTCTCAGAAACTGGGTCCAATAAAAGATATTACCTCACCCACTTTGTCTCTCTAATATCCTGGGACCAACATGTCTACAACTACACTGCATAAAAGAATCAGTCAATAGTAATACCAGATACATGCTACTGACTTACTGAATCATTGCTAAACCCAAACATTCAAAAATCATGAGACTGGCTTAAAAATCATGAGACTTTAATAATAAATAATAATTTGGGGACATTTTTAATTGCCTTTTCGTTTTCAATCCTATAGGCTTCACATTTTCCAGCTTTCCTCCTCAACCCTCCTTGTTTGATTGTTTTTTAAAACTGAGTTTATGATTTAATCCCATGATTCCAGTGGCTGGGGCTTTATCATTAGATAAAAATCACAAACATTGGAACATGCTCATTACATGAGCTTGTGCAAATAATGCAGCCACTCTGTACCTCGGCTTCTTTTATAAACTGGAAATAACATTTACCCATCTTTTAAAAAGCTTTGATCCTTAGATGAGAAGTGTTATATACAAGCAAAATTTAATTGTCATTATTAGCTCATGAACTATGTATATTTGGATTTATTTCATCTCTGTCTTCATTTTTTGAGGATTTGTTTACACAACATACTCCTAGATTCCTGCTTTCTGTTCTCAGATATCTAGAGAAAAAGAAAATGAGACACCCCGCTGCTCCAATGGTGTGGAAAGTTTAAAAAAAAAACAAAAAACAAATAAAGAGGCTAGTTCTGTAAATTGGGTACAGCAAACTGACTTTCTACCACCATCTCTCTGAATGTAAACATTAGCTTCTGGCAGGCAAGAGATACTGTTATCAGCCAAAGAGATACATGTACATCTCTGTCAAATTACACAGGAGTCAAGACCACTTTATAAACCCACGGTGAAATTCACAACCCGCAGAGACTTTCACAAAGCAGATAAAAATTGCTTTGCATGAAATTACTTCAGGGAAATTGGATGTATTGCCTTTAAAGCTTTTTAATGCCAGCCTGTAGATTATTTTTAACTCTCTCCTTTGTAGGTTTGTGTAGCGGGTTGCTTTTAAAACAGACTTCTTTGAAGCGCACAGACATCTGTCTCTTTATCATTGAGTAACAGACATTTATACAATGACAAAGGGGGAAAAAAGACAAAAGCAAACAATAACAAAACCGAAGCTACAACCATTGCATAGATGATAATAGAGGATCTATGGCTAAACTCTTAACTTATTCTGAAATAATGTTGAATATGGACTAGACTGTGCAAAAAAAGCTTTAGCTATATTTATTTTGAAATAGGTCTGGTTGGAGTTATAAAGCATATGTAATTCATCCATTTATATGGACTAGTTTAAAAAAGGTCCATCTTGGTGAAATCCTGGTCCCACTGAAGTTGCTGCAAAACTCCCATGGGGTTTATTGGGGTCAGGATCTCTGCCCTTGTCTGCAGGTGCAGTTTGCATGCACAACATTTGCTCATGCAAAAAAGGAATTGTAGGTACAGTTTGCACCTTTGATTCAATTGCAGGCTCAAGTCTAGTAGTCATAGGTGCAAGGACTCTGATTTGCACTATAAACAGAGAAGCTGGAACTTTTGAAGATATTGGCACTTTGAAACTCTTGCCCTGCTAATTAAATTGTATTGACTTTAAGTTTTTTTGTTGACAGCCTGTATTAGAATAATTTGTCAATCAAAATCTGCAAACTTAAAACAAAATAAATATTTTAAAACAGGCTTCTTGAACCTTTGACCTCTTCAGCATCTGTTTTCCATTATACAACATACCCAGTTTCTAAAACAGTTATATATTTTTCATTATAGATTTGGGTTCCTTTGAAACTCTGTAACAAAAGTCAGCTGTAAACTATGGATTTATTCTACTTACATTGAACCTAATTAAAACATAAAACTAGTCTTCAATTACAGCAGCATCATTAGTTTTTCAATATTTAGTACTTTTAATGTGTGTGTAAGGGTTGCAAGATTGAACCCTAAGAATGCGAGACCGGATTCATCTCTTACGCCTGTCACAGATCCAGTCAAACACCCCCTTTTAGCCACTCACCAGATTGCTGTGAGGGAATTCAACCACTGGATCCCTTGTGTTTTCAGCCTCCAGAGTCTGAACCAGTCCGGCCACTGCCTTTGTCTTGAGGACTAAAGACACATTCTTGAGAAGTCTATCCTCTATCTAATACCTCCTCCTGAGAGCTGAAACCTTTCATTCCAGCTGCCTAGTCCCTGATACCAGTGCTAACCCCTTCAGGCTCCATTTTAGCTCAAAAACAATCCCTCCCAGAACTCCAGACATATGGGTGTTCTGGGTCCACAGGGTAACGCTTCAAAGGGCACACGGTAGGTGTAGCACATATCACACACAGGATTACTTTGCACAGGATTCTAAAATACCATTGTTTTTTACTGAAGCGTGAGAAATACATACAGGGTACATATCATATAGAGAAAACAAATATTCTGAGCAAAATGCCTCCTTGCTTTAGCTCACCTTTCCCTTGGGAGTCCTTGGGGGACTGTCAGAGTTCAGGCAGTGCCTCATCAGGCACGTACAGCAGCTTATCTGGCCTTTTTCACCAGCTCAAGCAGAAAGACCCCAAAGGATCAGCTTCTGCTCTTTTTACAAACTTCCAGTTGCTCTGTGTGGGATCGGCTTCCTCAGGTGACCAAGACCCCCCCACCAAGTGACTTTGTTGCCAGATGACCCTTCCACTGACAAACTAGTTCTATTGGGTAGGAGCCAGTCTATTGTCTAGGAGGACTTACTTGAACAGAAGACGGTCCTGGGTTAATGACCAGGCATTATCAGCCCTGTATCACTGCCACTTGGAATTTCAGTCCAACATAGAGGTAAAAGATAACAAAGAAGATACAAGGCTGCACCTTCAATATGGAGTTTACAGCTCGGTAAGATACTTACAGAGAGTTCATAATTTCACACAGAATTCATCCATACATAAGGAGTGACAACTGTGGTCAATGGGCATGGAGTCTCAATTGGTATAAGTTGACATAGCTCCATTGATTTTTAGCTGGCCCAGCAGAGGTAGACAAGTGTAAAATGGGTGTAAATCAGAGAAGAATCAAGCTGATTGATTAGAATCAAACTGACATCATTATTTGTATCCATGTTCCAGATTGCAGTACACAATGCACTGAAAATTGATTCTCCACCCCCCATTTTTCATCCCTGACTATTTTTTCTCTGTGAACAGTATTAGGCATATTGTTATTATTACAAATTATAAGACTTTTTGGGAAAGTGCAGGTCTAGCAACCAATTATTAAATAAACTTTCTCTTCTTGGAAAGATCATCATTACCAGGGGTAGTGAGCTCCATTCAGTACATTTGTGGAAAGCTAGGATTAAGCGTTCAGCACAGTGTCTGATCTCCATAGTGCTATTGGAGTGGTGCCCAAGATACAAAGATCTAGCCCTGCACTAAACTGGGCCCAAGACAGCTACAAAAAATTGGGAGCAAAAAAACCCCCCATATTTGAAAAATAACAAATAATAAAAATAACAATAATAATAATTAATAAACCAACCCAAAATAACAACAAGAAGAATCAAAGCATATAAATTCTACTTTAGAAGGAAACATTTACTAGGTATATAAGCACAGAACTGGAAGCCACAGAGCACATGTCTACACTGCAACGTAAGCCCAGGGTTAGTGGGACTTGAGTCAGTTGACCAATGTTAGGAAACCCTGGGCTTGAGCATCTACATTGTACTTCAACCCTAGGTTAATAATTTTCTGACCTGTGCTCAAAACTAGGGCTCTGGAATCTACACTGTACTGTAATGAGGTCTATAAGCCCCATCAAGACCTAGGCAGGAGGGGGGAGGGGAACCTTCCCTCAGGGCCCAAGCATTTTTTGGGGGCCCAAGACAAACTTGTAACACAGGCCCCCTCCCACACACATACCACAATCCCTCATCCCATACATACAATCTCATAAGCCATGAAAAATGTTTTCTTCATGGTAATGGGGTTTGTGGGCCAGACCCTCCAGGGCCCCAGGTAAAGTAAAGTGTACCGTACCATACTGTACTGTACTGTACTGTACTGTACTGTACCTTTTCTTTTTTCTTTCTTCCCCTCCCCTCCATGTGGGGAGGCCCTACCTGCAAACAAGTAGACTCACCACCCCTACACACAGCTGCAGGAGCTACCAATTGTGGACACAGACAACCACAGCTGAACCTCATGAAGGAAGCAAAGCCAAATATAAAAAGGGAGTACAACAAAGGTGGATGAGGCAGAAAGACTTGAGATATCAGGACAGCCTCCCAGATTTTCTTTGCAAGGCAGCCCCACACCTCAGATTCAAGAAGAGAAACACTAACCACAGAGGCTGCCCTGACTAGGGGCTAAACTGAGAGACTTGGTGAGCCCTGCGAAGGGCCTACCACAGACCCCTAACTGGAGCCTGTGACAAGTGTGTAGCCCTGAGTCAAAGTAACCATATTCCAGAAGTCCTATTCCAGAAACATTTCCCACAATTCGACTGCTCTCGCCATAGCACTGGGGTGCAGTGTGTGAAATGTGTCTGCCCTGCACATTACCAGGAAGCAGCTTGCTTTGCAAAAGGCTTGATCAGTGCACTCTCTATTACAAACCCAGGAGGCTTCTCTGATAGCATGCTGGCAGATTGATGCTCAAATGCTGACTTGACCTGCTGCTCTTTGTCTGGGAGGAAAGGAGGCTTTCATTTTCAATAGAGTGGACTGCAAATTGTTGGGATACAGAGGACTAAGGGTGTTATCCATGCACAGTGGGTAAAATAGGCCAGAGCTGCCGCTGACCCACCTGGGCCGTGGTGGCCCTGCCTCTTCCTGTCCCCCATGGGCAATGGGTAATGAAGGCTGGAGGGCTGGGTCATGGTGGGGCTCAGATCTCCTCTGGTGGCCAGGGCTTGGGGCTCCTCAGGACTGCTCCAGGCACCAGCAGGCTGGCCAGGGTTCAGGGCTGCTCGGGGCACTGGCCAGGTATGAGAGTTTGGCGACAGACCCATCCTAGCTTACAGACAGCCCCCCAACCTGAAGCAAATACTCACCAGCAACCATACACCCTACACAAAGTCCAACCCAGGAACCTATCCCTGCAACAAACCCCATTGTCAGTTCTGCCCACACATTGACTGTAGTGACAACATCACTGGCCTTAACCACATCAATCACACCATAAGGGGCTCATTCACCTGTACATCCACTAATGTTATATATGCCATCATGTGCCAGCAATGCCCCTCTGCCATGTACATTGGCCAAACTGGACTATCACTACGCAAAAGGATAAATGGACACAAATCTGACATAAAAATAATAACATCCATAAACCAGTGGGGAGAACACTTTAATCTCCCAGGGCACACTGTCACTGACCTGAAAGTCGTCGTACTTCTCCAAAAAAACTCCAGAAACAGACTTCAAAGAGAAGCTGCTGAGCTAGAAATGATCTGCAAACTTGACACATTCAAACTGGGTTTAAACAGAGATTTGGAATGGCTCTCTCATTACAAGAGGTAAATTGCTTTGCTCACCCATTCTCACCTCCTGCTCAATGACTGTCATTAGCCCTCAAGTACCCGGCTTTCATCCACCTCCCCCATTGTTCTCTATGCACTTGTATATCTATGTTTCCTATTTACTGTATCATTCTACCTCTGCATCTGACAAAGTGAGCTGAGTCTCACGAAAGCTTATGCCTACAAAAATTAAATTTGTTAGTCTTTAAAGTGCCACAGAACTCTTGTTGTTGTTACTACTTATGTGGATGGTGAGTAATAATCCGGGCTCCTGGAAATCTGTTTGCAATGGAAAAAAGCCCAATTTGTGTTTTTTCAGGGAGTCTTTAGTTTTTACATTTTGTGAAAAAATAAAATCATATCCATTGGAACCCCAATTATCCAATCTAACTGGGACCGGGCAAGATCAGATAATCAAAATTTTGGATAATCAGGAGAATGGGTGGGGTTTAGGCTTTGAGCTTTGGGAGGTGGGGCTCAGCTTTAAAAATTGTAAATATATCAGTAGAACATTGATATTGATACATATTGTGGCTCGGGAAACTGAAGTTCAGCATTTCATTTTAATAGCAGAAAAATGTGGATTTTTGTGTGTTTATCAAAGATTCTTTTTTTTATAATGGAAAACTAGGCTCCCTGGTAATAATTAGTTCATGTTTACAAGATCTTTGAAGAGGAATCGTGCTCAAGGTGCACTGAAAATGTCTGTGTGCTCTAAATGCAATGTACCTCTCTTAGGGTAGTTATACACAGCAAAGAGAAATCTGCAGCTGGCCCATGCCAACCGACTCGGTCTTGTGAGGCTCAGGCTGTGAGGCTGTTTCATTGCTGTGTAGACTTCCAGGCTTGGGCTGGAGCCCAGGCTCTGGGACCCTCCCACCTCGCAGGGTCCTAGACCTCAGACTCCTGCCCAAGCTCCGCCATTTACACAGCTGTGAAACAGCCCCGCAGTCTGAACCCCGTAAGCCCGAGCCAACTGGCACGGACTAGCTGTGGGTGTCTAGTTGCTGTGTAGACCTACCCTTTGGTTACTCCCTTGGTTTGTCTGGGGAGTTTTGAAAATATGGACAATATTGTGCACTCTCTGCTCAGGCAAAACTCTCATTGAAGGCAGTGGGAATTTTGCCTCCTGTGCCTGTGTCTTATCCACTAGACCTTCCTTAAACTCTGTCCTCCAGCTGAATACCTCAGAAGTTCCTTATAGATGTTAATGAATTCAGGCTTTCACCATTCCAAGCCTGGGTCATAGTCATTATCCTCATTTCACAGATGGGGAAACTATAGTGCTGTTTTGGACCCCATTTGCGTTGGCAAAATTGACCCCAAAGAAATTCATCTCACCATTGAAGGTGAGTAAATGTGCGTTAGGGAAGTAAAACTTTTTAGAAGTGTGGGGTGTGTAACTAGAAATAATGCATGGGTTTTGTTAGTTTGTTTTAAAGATAAACATAATTTCACGATCACATGTAAGCCCTTGGAAAACAAAATAAACAAGGCTGTTTAAAATGCCCAGACATATTCTGAGTCAAACTTTGTATCAGGGAATTCTGATGTTTTGTAGCAATTACAGATATACACACAGACACACACACAGAAAGCATTGCACTGTGAAAATGAGAGCAGTAGGCGGCACTATTGACATTAACATAAATTGTCCAGATGTTGTATTGTTTTGTTGCAGCAAAAGGATGCTTTATTCTTCTTATTAAATCATGATTCATGAAAACTTCATGAAGCTCACGAAAACAGAATCACAACAGAATTAGTTAATTAGGGGCTCTTCATATAGGGGAGTAGCATCTGCTTCAGGCAGAGACACACAGAGAGGAAGAGAGAAAAGAAGCAGCAAAGCAGGATCTTTAACTAAGGTGAGCTCTTAGTACTTGCAGTGTGTGAAATGCCACAACTAGAACCATCCTTAAGAAGCGACTGAAGGAACCTCAGATATGAGAATAATTCTTGAATTTTATTTGTATGTATGTAGTACATTTTCCCCGTTAATGTAAAAGGACTGGTTACTGAGTTTGCAGATGTGAGTTAGTTTGCCGAAAGATTATTGGTGCTTATTATGGTTTCTAAACTATTAAAAGGCTGGATTATAATGATATAATTGCATGAAGTTATGCAGACCGCAGACATCCATTTTAATTTTTTTGTATTAACTTCTGTTTTTTTCCACTCCTTTTTCCCTTGCCTAACTTCATTCTGTTTCCCTCTTTGGAGACTTTTAACTTTTTAAATTGTTCCTTTGATCTGCATGCGGGTTTTTTTCCCCCAATGAGTTTTTGCTGCTTTACTATTATCCGGGTACATGTTTATGTGCACATCTACCTATAAAGCTCTAGAAACATATTCAATAACTGTGGAGAGAAAATGAACAAAGGCAAGATTAACTTTTCTAAAAAATGAAAAGCAACTTTCCAGATTTAAAATTAACAGCCCTCTTGTGGAGTTGTCTGTTTCATGCATTTTATTTTTCAGTTATGTAAATGATAGGAGATGTCAGTTGTGGTATCTTTAATCTTGTCAGTGGGAAGCTGATGCAAAGTTGCTTGTATTAGAGACAAAGAGGAGATAAAATCATATTTTTTCTCCACCTTAAAATCTATTTTCAAACTTTTGAGCCAATATTTTTGTTTTGTTGTTTAATCCAACAATGGCTGGCATTATAAATAACATTTTCAAACATGCATATGTGATTTAGGAGCCTAAAACTTATTTCCTAAAACTGACTTATTTGCTTATTAAGAACCGAAGTCCAACAGACTTTTTGTCAAAGCGTCATGTGTTTTTGAGACATGATTGCAAGACACTTGGATTGTGATAGATGCGTTTTCCCTAATAAGACTTATGGAAACACACACAGAGCCCTTATGTTTAGGGAGAGCTAGGCATTGGTTCTGAGGAAATCGGGAACACTGAGTTTGGTACTAAAGTAACCATTTCTCTCTCTCTCTCTCTCCCCAGCTGTGACATGACTAGGCTTTTGCTCTTTTCAGTAGTCATGGTGATCATTTACCAAAATGGGACTTTTGGAAAACCTGTTTATGGGGACCTAGCATCCACTCAGCTGGTTGATTTTTCAGGTGTGTCTTTTTCAGGTATCTGTTTCATTTATCTATCATCCCTACTACTTCTGCAGGTAAAGCCTCACATATTACAAAGACCAACCTCATACATTTTGGAGATACTGTGGGTTAGACCCTTGACCCCACTTTAGCTACTTACACAGAAACTATGGTGCAAAGCAGGCACATTACTGGCTTAAACTGGTTAGTAGAGGATTCCTCCAGCAAGAGGGCATTAGACTTTAGGGAGACCCCCAGATGTGTCCAGGAAGAAGGGAATTTGGCTAAGGGGCTATATATTCTGGTCATTTCTGGCTGCTGGAACAGGCCCCTAAGGATACTGACAGGTAGATGTAAAGTAGAGCAGCCCTGAGGCTGCTTTAACTTATACCACACTATACAATACAAATACTAATTTTTAAAAATTCAAATCATCATTACATTTTAGGCTGAAGCCAAAGGAATGAATAAATAACAAAGAGAAGCTCTCTTCAAAATAATGATTATTTCTGAAAAAAGTGTGGAAAAAAATTCCCACCACAGGACAATGTCTATAAAAATTAAAGGGAATCCACACATCAAAAGAAATCAGATCAACTCAGAGGAATGTTGATGAAGTTTGGTTAGCAGTGGGTCCCATTCCTTGATTTTCTCATTAATGTCCTAGTCAAGCCATGGAGTGCGATTCACCACTAACTTTCACCTTATGTCATCATTTACCTATGCCGGGTAGCATATGATGGCCTCTTAAATATGCTTTTTGTGCTACTCCAGCTGTGCAAAGCAGATTAAAAGATAGGGTAGCTGAGTTACCAATTGAGGAATCCCCTTACACAGGGGGAACATCCAGTGGCAAGAACCGGTGTAGGGGCCATGTTAGGGAACATGGAGAAGAGGACATTTCAGCCACTCCTGGCTGCTAGATTGTCCTTTTGGTGCCATTGCATTTCGGTACAGGGAAGCCCAGTGGGTTGTTTAAGATGCCCTGGGGGACAGACTTTGTTTCCATTGGTCCCGAGATCAGGGGAGATGTGTATAGGTGGTGTACAAACACATTTGCTTCCCTTTTGGGTTCTGCACCAATCACAACTCAGCCAAATCCAAGGATTAGGCCCAGTAAGTGTAAAATGGGTGTAAAACTTTACCATTCTGATAGTGTAGCATTTAACATCCACTTTTCACAAGTATCAATTATGCCATAAGGTTCACAGAAATGGAGACTTGTCCCATACAGTGGCCCATACATTTACGAGATCATTTCCAAGTACCCGATACCTTTTAATAAACTGATGTGTAAAAGAGAGCTTATGAACGTGACCTTGCTTGATATAACACCATAATATTTATAACTGGAAAGTGAAGAAGCAAAGAATTAATTTGCATGATTCTACTATACCTACTTTTCCTGGTATTTGCTACAGATATTTGTGTTTTGTTTGTAACCTTTGGATTTAACTGTGTTTGTGGCAGAATTTTGAGAGACTTGGTTGTCTTCATTCTCCACCACAATGAACCTTGTGCAGTCATGTATGCCTATGTAAAGCTGCTATAAAATACTCAATAAATATGAATGCTAGTGTTGTACACACACCCTTTGCACAGGTGACTATACAGAAGCATTAACGTGGAGACTAAGGCCCTGTATTTTTGTGCGTAGGTGTGATATTTTTGGTGTGTGTATGAAAATTTAAAATCTCAGTTTATGAATGACTGTGCTGATATCACTGTGTTAATAATGTATTTAGGCAGAAAGATAAAACACAGTGCTTTGGCTCCTCTTTTTTATAATAGCCAATAAAAGTAAACAATTGTACCTTTCATATTCTTTGTGATTATACATTCATATATTCTCAACAATTTGCTATTTTTTGTTTTGTTATAATAAAATTCCCTTGGAACTATTTTATATAAGATCATTAATTATTGCTCTCTGTTGTATTCCTAGCAGAATGTTAACTTTTCGTCAGGATCTGATCCCTATTTTCTTGTTGCCAGGTCTTAACCCTTCCTGGAAAATTTTACATGAATTAATAATTAGATACAATGGGTGAAATTCTAGCCCTACTGAAGTCAATGGGAATTTTGCCACTGACTTCAATAAAACCAAGAGTCCCCCAATATATTAATCAAGGGCCCAGTTCTGGAAATTCCAGATGAATTATTCCTAGTGGTTCCAGTGGCAACTGGGTTTTGGAACAGTTCTATAGGATTACTGTGGTTAATAGTCCTGCAGTAGAAACCCCTAAGACCAGAAGAAATCAAAAGAGATCAGAAGGAATCAGCTGAGGAATTCTGATAGTCTATTGGAATTTCCAGCAGAACAAACCTACTGCATGAGATTGCTAAGGGAGGTGCTTGCAGGGTGAATCTATGTTTAATACCTTGAGTTTTGCACACTCCTTCCAGGTGTTTTGGATTTCCTCAGTGGTAATGGTAGTGTGTTTTTTGCCCTAGTTGCTGAATATCCAGTCAGTGACACACAAGCCAAGAGGAACTCCTATCAGGTGAATCAAGACACAGATGGTCCCAACTCTGCAGAGCACTCCAGCCTCTGCTACTTCATCCAGGAGAGTGAGATTGAGAGTCAGATCTCCTGCAGACTGAGATTCACCAGGAGCAAGTTTAATTTTAACCCTTTCGGACTTCGGTTTGGAAAAAGGCAACAGAGCAGCCTGGCTGGCAAAAGGGATCCAGTCACATTGAGCAGCGTCAGAATGTTACCATCCCTATTAAAGTTCAAACTAAACCAAATGACAACCCAGTGTGGAGACTCTGGGGGGCAGGATTGTTAAATGCACAAAAGCTGTGCTAAGAACAGTGCCCAGCATTTTCAAAAGTGACTAGTGATTTTGGGTACCTTGATTTGTGCATTGCCAAACCTGAAATATCAAAAGGGATCCAATATTCAGAGGACAGGTGCCCTGTACTTTCTGAAATTCAGGCCCCTATAATGTGTCTAAAGTTAAACATCCAGAAATTGAGACATAGAAAAATCACTCATCACTTTGGAAAACATAGGCCTATATCGATGTATATAATTTTTTTCTTTTAAAACATGATTTTCCAGTTGATGTCTGATATGGTTGTAACTTAGTCAGAAAAAGGCAGCCACAATTCCAATGCAAATTGTCTTCTCTATTGTACTATGCCACATGCACCTCCCTCCTCCCCAACAAGACATAACATACCTTTTTTTTTTGGGTCAGCAAAATGTTTGTGTTATGTTTATATACCACTGAAGATTTTTCAGTGTTGTGATTTCAAATGTTACATCATTTCTTATCTACGAATGGTGATCACAATAAAGGGACTAAAATGCCATTGCCCTAATAGTGTGTGAGCTTGCCTTTTTTCAATTATCCCCTCTCACAGAGGTACTGGCCCTTCTTCACTTCTGCTTGAATAAAGAGGGCTTTTGTCCTTTCTGACTGCTACAAGTGCTTTGTGTGTCTCTTTTATCTGGTGAGGCCCAGACAGGAACAGTTGCTAAGGCTGACAGCCCTTTGAGCTTCACAAGCTTATCTTCATCTCTCTGTGTGGGAGTGCATCATTTCACTTTTCTGTCTGCAAGAAGAGGTTTGCCCAAGCCTACATGCCCTGAGGGAATATTCTGCAAACCCACATCTCTAGTGATGAAAAGGATTTTCACTCACTAAGCCTGCTTCTTGGTACTAATTTTAGAGTAAAATAAATATTATGAGATTGGTATTAAGGTCCAAGTCCAGCAAAGCACTTAAGCACATGTTGAAATATGCCTTTAAATCACATTCAGTGGGTCATAAGATTGTGCTTGACGTTAAGCGCACTTCAGTGCTTTGTTAAATAGGACGGCTGAAATGTAGCCTCTAAGTAGGGTGACCAGATAGCAAGTGTGAAAAATCAGGACGGGGGTTGGGGGGTAATAGGCGCTCATATAAGAAAAAGCCCTGAATATCAGGACTCTCCTTATAAAATTGGGACATCTGGTCACCCTACCTCTAAAGAACAGAAGTCAACAAAGTCATTCAAAGGCCTTTGGATCAGGTTCTAATAGAAGTCTTTGTTTATTTTCTTTATGAATTTTATCATATTCTACACCTTTGAGTATTTAATCTTCTTCCCCCCCCCTCCCCCCCCAAGAATTTGGCCATTGTTAAAGGATAACTGTCATCTTCTACAATAGAAAGTCATTTTCAATATATTTTTATTTTGAAATAAATTAATTAAGGAGAAAATTTTACAATGGAACAAACATAACATTAAAAGATATTCACCATAACTTCTACACTACCTTTTCAATCTTGCAGGGCAATCTTAGCACTCTTGATGCATAGTGAGGCTTTGAAATAGAGAGAACCTGATTATCAGAAATGCTGAGTAAACACACATCTTAATTAAGCCAATGAGAGATGCTGAGTGTCACGCTGTCTGGAGTGGCTCACAACTGTGAGTGCCTACCTCAGGGCAGCCTGTCAGAAACAGAGCAGATATCTGAAGCTGGTGGTGTGTGCTATAATTAGATTTCAGCAAGCCAGTAATAAATGTGAACTCCTGGATCACTATACCAGTCTTACCATGGAGTCACAGCCAGTTACCTTAGACTCTCCACCTGTCTTGCCACCCAGACAAACTGGACTTTGTGATAAAAGGTAACAAAACAAAAGTCAGACCACGACAGGCTTCTCCCAGTTCCAAGAGACCCGTCATTTACCCCAGATCAATTGGTACTCCAGATCTTACACCAAAGACAATGCTGGCAGCCAATTATAGTAAACTAACTAAAGATTTATTAACTAAGAAAAGGAAATGAGAGTTACTGAGAGGTTGAAGCCGGTAAAAATATACATACAGGTGAATCCCAGTTTGTAATTCCAAATGGTGGCCGTGATGTAATAAACTGCCAGTTTCCCAAGAGTCTTTTCAGGGTACTCAGATTGTCTCTGGGGATCTCCACTTTGCATCTGAAAATCTTCCTTGTTAAGAGACCAAACAGTCCAGAGATGCAGAATCTTTCTTTGAATCCATTCTTATAGCTCCTTCTCACAGAAGACAAGCTGACAGTCTCTCTACCCCTTTCAGCTTTTCCTTGGATAACAATGAGTGAGGAATACACTTTGAGTCTCTGACCTCAGGTCATCACACAGAATGGCCGTTTGCTTTGGAATTAGCAGTTTTTTTTCTGATAAAGTCTTCCATTTGCATCCCACAAGGCTTCTTTGATGTCTGATGAGTTATTTGCTATTACATTATGACAGGACACAGATAAGTAAAAACAATACATGTAACATCCCATTAGTTGTATGAAGTTTAAACACCCAAAACACTCATACATTTAACAATTGCTTTGATCTATACTAATATACAAGTGAATTGACCTGAATACACTCTGCATGACTTGGTCAGCCAGCATCACACTGAGTGTGTCACAATTCAGTGCAACTGCACCCATATTTCCCTTTCGGGATTTGGGAAGGCACCCATTCTCAGGCTGCTGACTCCTAGCCGTTGCCTTTCTTGGGTGGACACGCATCTGTCTCCCTTCTGACTGCGGTAACACCAGGCTGAACAGTTCCCTGTGTTAGCCCCAGCAAAAGACAGACTGCCTAAGCAGATCTGCTAGCTTTCTCTTCAGCGATTAATAACAGTGTAACTGCCTACAGTTAAGCTACCACACAATTCTTCTAAGCAAGCATATTTAATTTTAAAGGTTGAAGCGCTCCAGAAAAAACATATTAGAAAAAGCAAAAGAACCTACACACTTGCTAATAAGCTTACCAGAGATCTCTCCTTCCAACATGGACTCTGACAGGAGCAGTCCTTCAAAACCCCACCCCAGGGGTTTCCCTTTGGTTTCAAGTTCATCACACACTTTGCTGTGGGCCCCATGACTCTGGGAGTCACTCATTTATCCAGTTTGGTTCTTTGAATAGACCATGAATAGATCTGTTCAACCAGCAGGGTCTCTGCTCAAAGTACAGCTTCTAAAGAACAGATGAGTCATTTGCATTTCCATCAGCCCCCACCCCCACCTCAATTATTTCCTAGAAAATCCACTTCACATGTATTATCCCCAAAAGTCCTTTGAAATTGTTAGTATCTTCCAAAGAGTGCATTAAACATGTTCTTCCTCCTAAATAAATTCCATAGAATCCCACAACAGTACGTAAACATTTGCATTTTTCAATACAATGCGCTCCCAGACTATTTAAACTTAATTCAATAAGGGCTTAATTTAATTCCATAATGTTTGTCCAGGATATTGTTATATCTGTCACAGAGTGACCAACAGCTTTGAAAATCAGGCCACTTTTATTTAAATGCCTAAATATGGATTTCGAAGCTTAACTTTAGACACTCAACTCTGAAAACTGTAGCCGTAAAATCCATCCATCTGCTTTATCTTCCTTAGTGTTTCATATAGTACTTATCATTATTGCATAAGCCCCAAACAGATCTTGAGTTACAGAACAAGTTGAAGAAAAGAATATTACCTTTCTAAAATCACTGCTGGTGATGATCCACTCTCATTCTCAGAATAATTCAGCTGACATCATGGCCTAAGAAGCTGAATGTAAATAGCCCTGCAAAATATCAGAAGAGATTTTAGGAGGAAAGCATAAGGAAGAAAATATTTACTCAATAGGTTTATTGTGTGTGCTTTTTACTCAAGACAGATATTGTGTGTGCTTTTTTCCCAAGACATCTCTCCATGCAAATTGTTCACATCAGACATTGGGTACATCAAGGCTTGTTGAGTATTGACTTCTACAATGGGCCACATATGGGAATACCATTTAAATGAATTATCAGCTGCATTCTCATCCACTTGAACAGAATGACAGCTCACACAGTTATGACATCTAAATGAGGAACTTGTGAGGTATGGTCGGCAACCCATTCAATGATTGCTTAGTGTGGATTTAGAAAGACCCTGGATGAAATTCTATGCCCACTGAAGTCAACTGAAATTTCGCATTGACTTCAATAGGGCCAGGATTTCAGCCCCAGTGTAGTAACCTTTTCCTCCATCACAAGGGAGACAGTTTTTGCTAGCTGAATACACTTTAACAAAGAAATACACTTTAACAAAGGAAATGATGGAAGCCTAATTACATCTGTAATTTAAAGATGGATTAGACAAAGTAACATATTTGAGGGAACAATCTGGTACTGGCACTGGGTGATGGCCTAGATGGTCAAGTAGGATTTTTTTCCATTTGTGTTTTCCCTGCAAGCTACTATATGCCTCCCTGCTGGATGCTGATTGTTTCTCAGCTGCACTTGGGAACAGGCACAATGATTCTATGCCAAAATATTTCCAGAAATGTACAATTTGGATGGTGACAAAGGCATTGAGACCATGCACAGACCATCTTTTCTCAAAACATGAAGAGCTGCTATTTTAAGACTATTTACTGTGGCCTAGCCAGATTGTTTTCAACAGATTAAAACTCTTCAGAAACAAACAAGTAAAAGATTCTCCAAAGGTTTCATAGTCCTGTATATCTGCATCTTAAATAGAAAGCCAAAATAGGGTCCCAGAAAGAAAATGAGAGCACAGTTCACAAAAAAAATTAAAAAAAAAAAAGATCACACCTGTTTAGAAATATTTGGTAAAGCCAGTAAAAATGGTGGCAACTATATTTTTGCTATATCATGCAAGGCATCAGTAAAATTTTACACTAGCCACGTGATATTCCTACCATTTGTAAGCAGTGTTAACTGTTCAGATTGATTAGTGGAACCTTTAGGGCCAGATTCTGCCAAACTTACTGAGCTGGTGTAGCACCTCAATTCATGAGCCTCACAGATTTCACGTTGAGGAAGCTATGGCAGAACATCCATCTGTCAGCCTGTCTCAGCAAAGGGCTTGATGCGTTAATGCTGTGTAATGATACCTTACCAGACTTCTGCATTAAAGAGACAAAAAGATTTCTAGCAGGCAACTTGATGGACCAATGAAGTGTAAATTTGATTGGTTATACATTGTTTCATTGATCTATTGAACCACTGCTTGCTTGTTCATACTAGGTTTCAAGGGTTAACAAAGGAAAGTAATGAAGGCATCAAAAATTGTTGAACACTGTTCTTCTTTCATCTTTTTAAAAAGTATACCTGGATTTAATGCTAGTGACAGTCCTCTCCTTCACCACTGAAGAGATAAGACACTGGCAATTATTATTATTTTCCATATGAGGAACGACGGCTCGGGCCTGGTTTTGAAGCGGGGGCTGGTGAATTGCCTCGGCGACACTTGTAGCTTTTATTTTTCTTTTTGTAGGACTCTCCCCTGAACTGGCCTCCGAAACGATGCTGCTGAGAGGGCCCAAAGTGTCTCCTTGATGAAGATGGGGTGTAAAGGCCCAGAGAGTGTAGCATAGCCCTTGAGTCCTTTAACCCATGCAGCTTGGTGTTGGTCTGGTCCAGGAACAGGGCCAAGCCATCAAATGGAAAGTCCTGGATAGACTGCTGGACTTCTGCCAAGAGACCAGATGACTGAAGCCATGACACCCTCCTCATTGACACTGCAGAGGCCATTGATCGTGCCACAGAATCGGCCACATCTGATGCTGCCTGTAAGGAGGCTCAGGTTACTGTCTTCCATCTCAAATTCCTGTTTGGAGGACTGTGGGAGGAAGTCAGCAAACTTCCCCAGCGACTGCCATATGTCAAAATGGTACCGACCCAACAACATCTGTTGGTTGAACACCCTCAGTTACAGGCTCGCAGTCGAATAAATTTTATGACCATAATAATCTAATTTTTTGGCATCTTTGTTCTTTGGTGTTGAGCTCATTTGTCCCTGTCTGTCGCACTCATTGGCTTCCACGACCACCAGTGAGCCCGGGGGTGGGTGCATGTACAAGGACTCAAACCCCTTAGTGGGCAGACAGTATTTCTTCTCTGCACACTTGGATGTGGGGGGCAGAGAGGTCAGGGTCTGCCGCAAAGTTTTGGCCAGCTTCACTACTCCTTTATGCACCAGGAGGGCCACCCTAGAAGGGGCTCCAGATGTTATACTTATGAAATAAACAGCAGGATCTTATTTAGGGGATAAGGCAGTATGCCGCGTTTATTATGAATACAGAAAGAAAAACATTTAAAAAAAAAGCAATTGCCTAAAACACACTCTCATTTACACACACACAGTTTTGCAGGAGGGATATAATTACCAGTCCCTTGTTGCTCGAGCTGAAATCACTGGCCAAGTGATTCAGACACAAGGGTGGAGCCGGGCTTTGTCGGTCGTGACATGATGCTCCTTGGGGTATGCAGAACGAGCCCAAAGTCCAGGTTTCTTCTCCCCGCTTTTATACTTTATCCATCCCTGTTCGAGTTTATGGATTTTGCTGTCAGATAGTCTTCTTGTTTGATGTACTCATTAATTACGTTTGATGCCACAAGTGTGACAACTTTCCCCTCATTCTTCTATTTCTGTTTCACACTTTATTTTGTTCTTGTTCTGGGGTGTTAAACTCCCCTGTTTTCCAAGGTTATTTTGATCTTTGGCCTTCTGGGTTGTAAAGTTCTTTAAACAAAAGCTTCTTCTTTCCCTCCTGTTCTTGAAGCAGTAATTATTTTTTTACTGTTTTATTTTAACACTTAAACTGCATTCATTTCTTATTTATACTTACTAAAAATTATTACATTTTAATTTTATTACATTAGTACATTATTTTGTACGTACTTGCTAACATAATAAAATCCTTATACCTTATACTTACATTAATTTTATTAATACCATTTTACTAAAGGAATATATAAGAAATCTTCTTTGCCCTCTTACTGCCCCATGATTTACACATCAAACCACATTTTTTTATATGCATTGGGCACTTCTCTTTATTTGTAAATTATTCCAATTAGGTTTCAGGATGTTCCCAAACATTTTTTCATAGATGTTTACAAGCAGGGCTTCAATGTGTCATAAATGTTAAATCACAAAATGTTTAGGCAGGATGCACCCCCTCATATGTTCATAGGCAGTCAATTATCATAGTGGAGCCTGGGGTGTCATGAACAAACAATCATGTGTCTGGAACATCCTTATTTGTAATGCTTATGCCTGGTCTTGTTCTCTTTTCCAGTGTGAGGATTTAATCCTTAAGTTTCAAATATGCTCCCATGGTCTGGGCCTGCTTTTTTTCAGGCCTACATCACAGTGCTTACAATGCTGGGGCCTACACAGATGCCAGGATGCCAAAAGGTTCATCTACAGGCTCAGTGAGTTCCTCAGTCTTGAGGCCCAGATTGGCTGCCACCCGCTTCAACAGCTCCTGGTGTGACCTGTAGTCATCCAGCAGGACAGCATGAAAGGGGCCTGCTACTGCCTCATCTGGTGAGGACAATGAGGATGCCGGTAGTTGGGGGGCAGCTGAGATCTCTTCCCTAGCTGGGGTGGTCACCGATGGGCTGCCCGAGAGCGACTCCACGTGGTCCGAGTCGACATCTAAGTTCAGTGCTGTGGTCGGATCCTTGGACGAGCGTGGCACCGAAGTCCCCGTGGACGAGAGCGGGTAAGGCACCATGGGCTGAGGGTACCCCCAAGGTCCAGCCCATTGTCCTTGTGGCCACCCCACTATCTACGGTGGCATAGGGAGCCCCGTTGGGTGCTTCGCAGACTGTCCCTTCAGGGGAACAATGAGCTCCTCTCCCGAGTCTGAAGAGGTATACCCCGGTGACCACAGGGGTGCCTGTTTCCCCGCTTCACTTTGCTGGAGTTCCAGTGTCAGGGAGTGATGCCAAGAGCCTGAGCACTGACTATGCCTTGATCGCGTCTTGTCCTTTGGTTTTTCCATAAGGACTCGAGTGGAGCCGGGGCCTGGGTGACCCGCTGCTTGCTGCTGGCACGCAGTGCCATGGGCTCGGGGAACTGCGTCCCTCCAAGGATTGACGTCGACTCTTGGCGGATCGGTGCCATCGCTCCAGGGATTGGTGCCTAACATTCAGTGACCGGAGGCGTAAACCCGACCTCTCTCGGTGCCGTTCCAGGGATTGGTGCCAAGATTCCGGCGACCGCTGTGGGACTGGCGAGTGGCGACCAATTAATGGGGAGGCGCTGCAGCTGTTCTAACACCGACTTCCCCTTTGACGGATCTCCGGCCGGGGTGTCCACTCCTTGGTACGACAGCCTACTGCTTTGTGGCTTAGGCAGCACTAAGCAGCACTAATAGGCCCTTCCTCGCCTGGAACACCTCAGGCGTGGAAGGGACCAACAGATAGCACGAGCCTCTGCCACTCCCCAGATTTGGCGGTGGCATGGGTGCCAGACTCGGGGTTGATTCCAGTTTCCCCAAACTTTTCTTAGCTGGCTTTGGGGCTGGTGATTATTCTCTCGCAAAGTGTGCTTTCTTGGAGTGCTTCTTCAGCCCTGGGATTGTCGAATGGTGCCAGGCCGACTCCGACACCAGAGGGGTGATCCTAGTTGATGCCGCGGTGCTTGGTCCTGTATCCAATCTCTGCTCTGACGCTGGTCAGAGAGCTGACTCCATCAGAAGGGCCTTAAGCCTAACATCCCAGTCCTTCTTAGTTCGAGGGCGAAAGCCCTTACAGATCTTAAACTTTTTGGAGATGTGATTTTCCCCCAAGCACTTCAAACAGCCTTGGTGTGGGTCACTCAGTGGCATAAGCTTGCACAAAGTGCAGGGTTTAAATCCCAGGGACCAGGGCATGTCCCGACCCTAGGTAAACTAACAATCTAACTTCTAAGTACTAATTTAACAACTATATACACTAGAAAAACAGGAAAAACCACTAGGAAAACTGAGACTTGCAAGAGCAAGAGAGTTGTTCCAGGACCGTCATGGGCGGTAAGAAGGAACTGAGAGGGAGGGGGACTGGCAGTGCCCTATATACAAGTGCATACACGCGCAGCTGCAGAAGGTGCTAGAGCCGGCCCTACAGATGCCACTAGGGGAAAAATTTCTAGCACTGGTGCATATAGCACGCACACACCCCTAAATCAGAACGGACATGAGCAAGCATTCAAAGAAGTGATTTTTCCCCGCTATTCGGCACTGGTGAGGCCTCATTTGGAGTACTGTGTCCAGTTTTGGGCCCGCCACTACAAAAAGGATGCAGACAAATTGGAAAGAGTCCAGCGGAGGGCAACAAAAATTAGTAGGGGGCTGGAGCACATGACTTATGAGGAGAGGCTGAGGGAACTAGCCTGGGTTAGTCTGCAGAAGAGAAGAATGAGGAGGGATTTGCTAGCAGCCTTTAACTACCTGAAAGAGAGGATGGAACTAGGCTGTTCTCAGTGGTAGTAGATGACAGAACTAGGGGCAATGGTCTCAAGTTGCAGGGGGGGAGGTCTAGATTGGATAGTAGGAAAAACTTTTTCACTAGGAAGGTGATGAAATCTCCATCCTTAGAGGTTTTTAAGGTGCAGCTTGACAAAGCCCTGGCTGGGATGATTTAGTTGGGGCTGGTCCTGCTTTGAGCACTGGGTTGGACTAGATGACCTCGGGAGGTCCCTTCCAACCCTAATCTTCTATGATTCTATGAACAGTGATATCATTTGGTGCCAGTTATGATGATGGTTTTTGGTCATGTGGACACAGGA
The DNA here is from genome assembly GCF_026122565.2 of Emydura macquarii macquarii. Classification (NCBI taxonomy): domain Eukaryota; kingdom Metazoa; phylum Chordata; order Testudines; family Chelidae; genus Emydura; species Emydura macquarii. The sequence continues at coordinate 6,744,577 of NW_027132342.1, read as the reverse complement.
AATGGACAGAGACCATCAACTTATTTTGTATGGACAGAACAGTTGTCTGATATTAGCAACTTTTGGCCTATGTTGGGCTGGATTCACACTGATGACCTAAAAGAGAAATGCTATGAGTCATCTACTTATCATAAAATGCAGTTCTAAATAGGTCAGCACATGATTTATGAAACATAAACAAATGCCATATATGTAAGGCTCTAGCATGTTTCATGGGTATAAATATTTCCTGTAACTCTACAGCGTAATCTATCTTGCTCTGCTGTTTTAACATATATTACTGGCACTACTTCATTACATCTCTGTCCCACTCATATCCCTTGACTATTAAAAGGACAGTTGATTTAATACTAAATGTGGGCTCAGAACAAACACCGGCTGCTGAGCAACTAAGGTACAGAAGGATGGTATTTTACAAAGCCTGCAGATGGTTTCTCTTTGTCCAGACTTATTGTGCTTTTGCAAAATAAGGATTTTGTTTGTTTATCTCAAGGTGCTGGGCACAGGAGCAGAGAAATCAAGCTATATTTTTCCAGTTTACATTGTCATTAAAAAGCCTCATTAAAACCAGAATCTTCCATTGCCTACATCTGGGGTGGAGTGTAATGTAGGGGGCCAGCTTCTGGTCCAAACTATAGTCCCTTTGGACCATATGTCTTATGGACTGTTCTGTCTCTCGTACTCCATGTGTTTTTCTGTATCCATCCATTGTCTTGTCTTATACTTAAATTGTAAGCTCTTTGGGGCAGGCATTGTTCTTTTGTTCTCTGTTTGTACAGCTCTTAGGACAATGTGTTCCTGCTCCGAGGTGCTATGTCAATACAAATAATAAAATGCATCAAGTTGTCTGCAATATTTCCTCAGGAGTTTTGCCTGTATTTACCTTGCACTGTTGTAACCGCGTTGGTCCAGGATATCAGCGCTCATCCTCTCAGGCTCTGCAGCACCTCACCACTCTCTAGCACATCAGTGAGGAACAAGGGCACAGATTGGACCACAGGAATGTAGTTAAAATGGGTATTTCCTTCTACTTGAATAATGTGGGCAAAGTCCATGTATCAGTGTAACATCACATGATAAAAATGACTAATATACACAGAAAAAAAGACAAAAATACTTTAGCAGTGGTCTCTTTCTGATTGGTCACAGGAAAAAACCTAATCTCAGCTTCTCATAGAGCAAGTGACCCACTGCAAAATACTAAATCTGGGAAAGAAGGAAGTGGTGTTGGTTATAAAGAATTCCACAGGTGATCATCTTCCCCCTGAAGCATGACATTTGATTACTCTTTCTATGCAGCTTCAGCAGTAGGCAGAGGCACAAAGTTAGGATCTAGTTCTAAAGTTTGAGTTTGGGCATCATCTCTACTTACACACAGCTACAAAGATCAATGATCATCTTACATTTTTCAGTGCACCTTAAACTCCTGCTTTAGTACTTTTTGGGAAATGACACTGTTCTTCACTGTGATTTAAAGGCCTGAGTTCTGAATTTCTGTGATGGGGAGTTAACCTACTGTGCTAAGAAAATGGGGTGTACTACACACCCATGGGAGGCTTCCAAGGGAGGATGTGGATTCCACATCATTAGAACAGGTTGGATAAACACCTGTTGGGGAAGGTCTAGGTTTACTTGATCCTGCCTCAGTGCAAGGGCTGAACTCAACTTCTCAAGATTCCTTCCAGCCCTACATTTCTATTATTCTGATTATGAATGCTGTGTAGCTGCTGAAGAATGCATATAACTGACATAAGTAAATATCTAACACTGGTAACATCCAAGTAACAGAATTGTGTGATAAGTACATGTTTTATACACTGTATGTATATATAACCAGAGTGAAGTTAGTCTTCAGACACTGTAACAGAATATAACTTGCTACTGTAACAGTAGTTAATATATAGGATTTTGTGATAAATATAAGTAATGTATGCATATACGGTTCTCAAACTCCAGAAAATGCCGAAAAAATTTGAAGGGCTTTGCAAAAATCTCCATCTATTAGGTTAATTCATCCATTCCTCATTAACAGTTGTGAGTCAGTTCAATACTGACTTGCCCTGGATTTAAGCTAGACCTTGATTCGGCAAAGATTTACGCACGTGAGGAAGGATGGTCTAGTAGATGGATTGGGACTCAGGCAATCTGCATTCAGTGCCCAGCTCAGCCACAGACTTCCTGTTCTCTTTTGGGTGCTTTACTTAAGCTACTCTGTGCCTCAGTTTCCCCAGCTGTAAAATGGGGACAACATTTCCCTCTCTCACAGGAGTGCTTTGAAGAAAAAATTCCAATTGTGATGCCTTCAAGCATTGCTGTGATGAAAGCCATATACATACTAACAGCTTATGAGCACCCTTGAATTTCTGACAGGAAAAACAGTCTCCAGTCTGTTACCAGTCCTATAAGACATCTGATCTTCCCTTATGCCCACTAGTTCTACACAGCCCACAAAATGAGAAACAAAAGTTCACCAACATAATATCATCAGGCATGACCGAGAACAATATAAATGGAAACAAAGCTAGGAAAGTGTTGTGCAGAATTATCTAGTTAAATTTGCTCAGAAGAAAATTGCTAATGCATGTCTTCTGCAAACAATAACAGATAGTTAATGCAATTTTACAACCCACCAGGTGACAGCTGTTTATTTTATTTATTTTTTTAGTAGAAGGCAGCAAAAGACAAAGAGAAAAAACATCCCAAGTTGGGATGAAAGAAACTCCAAAGTCTTCATTATTTGATAAGACATCATGTAAGATAAATTCTTCTGTCTGAATTGACTGTGAAGTGGGGGGATGACAGAATGAGACAATGGGAAGCAAAATTAATCTATGAAGGTGTGTGAAATCCTCCATTTACCTCTCTCCTATTGTGTTTTATGAAAGCAGCCTCCACCATTCTTTTCTTTTTGCATTTTTATTCCTTCATGTTTTTCCCATTTGTAAATGAAGATGGCTTTTATCCAAGTGATGAGACTTTGCTGTTAAAAAAATAGCAGTTCTAAATACATGCAAATTTGTGCTTGGGAAACCTCTTTTTTAAAAAACCCACCAGCATCTAAATCCAAAGCTTTCAAAAGGGCCCAAGCCAAAACCCTGGTTTGAGCACTCTGAAGTGTATCTGAAATACAGTTTGAGATCTGAATTATGTAGCTAGCGCTCACCTATACTATTTTTCTGCCATGCTCACTCCCTGAAACTGACAGAGACATAGAAGCATAGAAATGTAATGCTGGAAGTAACCTCGAGAGGACATCATGTCTAGCTCCCTCCCAGCTCTGAGACAGGACCAAGTAAACCTAGACCATCCCTGACAGATGTTTGTCCAACCTGTTCTTAAAAATCTCCCAAGAGGGAAGAATAGTCACAATCAAAATGAATATTCTGCCAAGGATATCTTTCTGGTTTCAAAAGCTTTCTGGTGATCATCCCAGATAAAACCCTAGCAGGATTACAAAGGATGCTGTTAGAATTTATATGGAAAAAGAGAAGACCAAGAATGAGAGCAGATATTTTGTACAGACCCATCGAACAAGGTGGAGTAGCTGTTCCAAATATTCTATGGTACTATCAAACTAGCCAGCTCAAAGCAATATTGGATTGAGGGCTCTAACCCAGCCAACGACTGGGTCTTTATTGAACAAGAAAATTGTGGCAGTGTAAACATTGCTAGGCTACCATGGATTAATAAAAAAAATCATGTCCTCCAGAAATTTACACACATTCTTTAGTAAAGGCTGCTTCATGGGTTTGGGAAAGAACTAGAGAATAAGATCAGTTCTTTTACCTCACCAGTGACACCACTACAAATAATTTTAACCCAAATCGTGAACCAGAGAGCTTCCAAGGTTGGGAGAGCCATGGAATACACACGGTTGGCCAGCTATTCAGCTATTTATTTAGAGATCAAAGCTAACAGGCCCACTCTCCCCTGGTACCAGTGCTTTCAACTTGTGCATTATGTTTCTCAACTTTCTCAAAAATAGGTTTTATATAGAAAGCTAACTTGAAGAGAAGTAATCCTGGTCAATTAGGAAACAAATATAATTTATATCAATCTCTGCAGATAACTCTCCTGACAAAAAATGACATCCTGGGAAAAGGATGTGAATATACAAGTTACCCCAGAGGAATGACTTTGAGCTGGAAAAGAGGATCTGCAACCTCAGTGTGTAGCACAATAAAAGAAAATTTCTTTAAGATACTGTTTCAATGGTCGCTAACACAGCCAGCTTTTTTTTTTTTTTTTTTTTACACATATATATATATACATGGATTGAATGGGGATAAATGTTGGAGAAATTGTGATGGAGAATTGTGTTGGAGAAATTGTGATGTTGGAGAAAATGTGCATATATAGTGAACATGTCCAGTCATTACAGAGTATTGGGATGCAATCCATAACCAAATATCACAATATTGGATATTTATTACCAAATGATCCTTTGGTAATCCTTCTAGGGATTCCTAGTGGAAGTGGTCACTCAAAAAGAAATGAAGAACTGATCTCTCCTCTGCTAGTAGCTGCTGGACTTTTGGTAGCCTTTCACTGGAAAAACAAAAATAACCTAACCATTGAGAAATTGATTAAAATGATTTTAAAAATGTGGGAGGTTGTGGTTATGGAAAAATTCACACACTGATTATGTACCCAGCAAAACAAACAGAGGAGTGATAGATACTTAGCTATTTCGTTACCTTTTATTCACTAATCAGACAATGTACATTCACCAGCGAAAAAGCTAGCACATCTGTCCAATTTTTTTTTTTTGAATATCAACATTTGATAGACCTACTTGGGTCCATTAAATGTGTACATAGAGATTTCACTCCATTTAATAAAATCACTAGGCGCGACATAGATGTTGCAATGATGGTCACTCTGTAATACTTAAACACCCTTTTAAATAGAAAGAGCTGATGTCTATATTCCTGGATAATGTCTCTTTGAACAAAAGTTAACCATTGCAATCATTGTTTGTTTGATATTTACATGTCAAGGATCTGTAAACTCGTTAAAACGGCCTAAATAAACGCATTAAAAAACAAACCCCTCCAATGATAGGGTTTCTACAACCTCCATTGGAAGCCTCCCCTGGGTGTGTAGCATACCCCATTGTCTTAGTGCAGCAGGTCAACCCCACTACAAAGAAATTCAGAACTCAGGCCTTCAAAGCACAGTGGAGGACTGTGTCAATTCTCCCAAAACAACAGGAGTTTAAGGAGGACTGAAAATGTAAGATGATCATTAGTTGTTGTAGCTGTGCTGAAGTAAAGATGATGCCCAAACTCAAACTTTAGAACTAGATCCTAACTTTGTGCCTCTGTCTACTGTTGAAGCTGCATAGAAAGAGTAATCAAATGTCACGCTTCAGGGGCAGGATGCTCACCTGTGGAATAATTTGTAACACCACCTCCTCTTTCCCCATATTATTTTGTGTTCGGTCATCTGTTCTTAGGAGCTCAGATAAGTTTATTCCTGTAAAGCTATCAAAGAGACCACTGCTAGAGACAGAACCCTGATCTAGATAAGCCAATGGTCTGTTGCAGTTTGACAAATCCTATACTCATTTTTTCTTTTTAAATCTTGGTGGTGGTAGGAAGGCAAGTTTCATGATCAATAACCTTTATTTTGTCTTAGGGTGATGCTCCTTTTTTTTTTTTTTTAAATAGAGAGTGGAGCTACAGGAGGGAGGTTGTTTGCTTAGATACAAAAGAAAATGTATTAGAATGTCTTCCTAAGAAAAAAAGTCTGAGCAGTCTCTCTAATACAGAATGAAGATCAGACTGCCTGGTTTCTGAAACATGGAGTTGAAAGGAATCAAGATGGTCAGGAAATGTCCAAAAAATACATCCACAGAATTCTGACGGATCTCAAAAAATCCTCTTGACTCATTCCATCCTGTACATTCCTCACTCCCACAACAGTATCTTAATTTATAGTAAAGCGAGAGAATAGTCTAAGTAAAGCCTAGGCACTAGACATTTCTGAGTAAGAATCAGATGTCCTCTGAAGGCCCACATTTTCAAGAGGCTTTCTAATTTTGGGTGAAAATATGTAGCTCCGAGAAGACTTCACATAGAGTTGTAAGTGCAAGATTTTCAAGTGCTTAGCACCCAAAACCAGCAGTTGATGGGTTATTTGTCTCTTATGAAAATTGGGCATGAAATGTTGATTTTTTTGGACTGCCTAAATTTAGGGCACCCAAGTTTACAGGCTGCTTGTAAAAATGTGTCTTTTAAACCTCTCTGCCTCAGATTTTCCCAGTGGTAACATGAAGATTGTAACATCTACTTATATAAAGGAGAGATGCTCATCTGAGATTAAATCTCCTTATATTTGGGATTAAGACCAAGGACTTCAGATGTGACAGGGAAGCTGAAGTTCTATTTCAGACAAACCAGAGATGAATCAGTGTTATCCACATACAACACACAAACAACCACCTGGTACTGTAAGGGAAGCATCTCGAGAAAAGTGTCCACAGAAAGGTTTACCGAAATAGCAGAGAAGAGAACCCACACTGTTAAACATAACCTTCAAAAGATATTAAAAAATTATCCAGTAGTCCCATCAGTTTCAATTTATCTGGTTGTGTGTCTGTCAGGTGCAGGGCAATGCCCGCATCATCTCTTCAGCTCTACACAGGCAGTCACCCACATACCTTAACCCATCCACCACTCCCACAGACTTGTCCTCTCTCCAGTACATACCACGAGTGCACCCTGGGGTGAATAAACTCGGCACAGGGCCAAATGTTGGCCTCAAGCAAAATATGGCTTCTACTGAAGTCAATAGGAGCAGTGTATATGCCTTGAAAAGCAGAAGATAAATACTTTTTTAATGTAGATACTAACTAGGAGAAAGTTGAGATGATTGTTTGCTTTTAACAGGCAGAATTTAGAGAGAATATTCTTTTTGAATACTGATTGCTGCAGGAAGGAGACTAGGATTAAGGAACAAAGCAAAGGGAATTAAAAGTTCTGGCTCAAAAATAAATAAATAAATAAATAATCCACAACAAAAGCAAGGCAAGCCCTATTCAATGAAGTCAATAAAGCATGAAAGTGTTTGAGGCGCACACACGCATGCACACACACAGTTTGAAGTGATTACGCAAAAGGGAAACTGCCAGCTCAGCGCTCAGGCCTGGTCAAGACAACACTACATAGTGAGAATGGGAAGTATGGACAAAGCTGAAAGACCATTTCCTTCCTCCTACAAAATTCCCACCATTGCTGCCATCCGCCCAGGTCCACGGTAGCGCAACAATCGGGTTACTAAGGCAGGCTGGGCTCTCACCACTTGTTGATGTCTTTCGACACCATGTTACTTAGCCTTGCTCCGAGCAGGTGAGCATGTATTGGTTAAAACAGCATCTGCCAGCACATTGTTTACACTAGTACTACCACTATTTTACAAAACTGCTAGAGCCCTACAGATGCTCTACTTTATGCCAGCCAAACTGGAAGGCCCCAGAACTGGAGAGTCAATAGAATCCACGAAAGTGGCTTTAAGACACCTTTGCCCCCACCAACCCTTGAGCTGAGCACCTCTGGCCAAGCTATTCTGGTCCAGACACTACATAAATCAATCTGTGACACGGCCTCAGCTCCTGGTTATTTTATTGTTAGAAACCAACCAAAAAGAAGTGCCAGAGAGATGGTCAGGATCTAAATTTCCCCCTAATTTTCACAGTTCAGAGCAACTGCGCCTTTATTTCCCCTCCGTGGTTCCTCGAGGGCACCCACTCTAGGCTCTTAGCTCCTCAGCTATCTTCTCTCTTGGGCGAAGACTTGCATCTCTCCACTTCCTACTAGAGCTATTCCAGGCTGCAGTTCCAGGCCTACACTGTGATATCCCCAGCAAACCACCCTGCCTAAACAGGCCTGTCAGCACTTCTTTCCCTCCAGAGATTACCCTACCCCTAACTCCAGCAGAGCTCTGGTAGGAGTCAGTCCTTCAAACCTGACAAAGGGGTTTTTCCCATGGTTACAACTTCATAAGAGCCTTAGCTCAGAACCAGACCCTCCCCCCCGCCTGAATAGTTCAGTCTTTTCTTTATACAGCTTGGGCCTTTGATCTTGAGACTCTGGGAACAGGTAATCAGCAGACAATGACTCATTCCTCAGGGTGTAGCTTCAAAAGGCTGGGTTTTTGCATAACCGGGGGTGAGGAATTTGCATCCACCTGCCCCTGGATGGCCCCAGGAAACCCACTTACCACTGTTTCTCCCAAAAGTCCATTCTTGTCCTGCACATTGTTCAATATAGTCTTCTGAAGTTCAAAACACTTCCCAGGGATCACATCGCATCGCCTCCCACTGGTTCACAATATTACCTAACCTTTACATTAATAAGACTCCAAGGGTACTTCAACATAATTCAACAAAGTCTCTCAAGGCCATTGCAGGAAACTGCTTGATCTATCACACTCATCGCTTCTACTTTCTGAACATTCACACTGCTTTGCCAAATAAAGCACATCTGAAACAGCCCTGCCCACATGATACTAGCATCCAAATCTAATTAAAAAGATTAAGAGCCCAATTCTGCGTGTTTTAGATCTTCAGAGAGAATTGGAGCCCAATCCTTTATACACTGTGAAGGTTGGAATTTTGGTTTTCAAACAGTGTAAAACACTGATTTTTAGTTTTAGTAATTCTCAAAGATAGAGGCCACTAAAAAGCATGGAATAATTAAAGACAGGAATAAAAAGCAAATCAATAGTATCAGAATGATGTGATTTTTAAGGTTCAACATTTCACAACAAAGAATGCACAACTGGTTGAGTACATAAAGCCTCCGTTCCCAGGCTGATGGTCTGTGGAATATCAGATCAAAATTTATGTCAGAAGTACCCGGGGCGGTCACATACTACTAGTGCTTTGGGGGAAACTTCTTGAATTGAATACAGACAAATCCAGACCCAATTTTAATGCTTCATTTCTTGGTGAAGGATAGTGAGGGTACCCTAATTAAAAGAAAATGTGCAAATGAATTTCCCTTGCTCAGTACTTGGATTTAGGAGAATGGATAATACCATATGTTAACTACTCTGCCTATGTGAATAGAGTGCCTTGGGCAGGGATTACCCCCTTGATGATTAGTACCCTTTTAAAATCTCTCTCTCACACACACACACACACACACCGCCCCCAACGAAAAGCAACATTGGAAAATGTCTGTTTCCATGCATGGCTGGAAAATCTTAACTACTGGAAATGAAGAATCATTAGGAGAATTAAGCACTTTTAGAAGTTGATTTTATTTGTTCATAAGGTCTGCATGTTACAAGAAGCATATGTTTAATTGCTGTGGAGAAAAACTCATTTCACTTTTGGAAGATCAATGAATTAGCTCCAGAAACGGACAGTAACTAGAAAGCCCACATATGCACACAGTATGCAGTTTTTCTACTGCTGGAAGTTAACATTCGTAGATTACAGATCCTTGAGATCTTTCTGGATGCTCCACAATGTATCTGCACTCTTCTTGAGTTGAGCCACCTCTTCATCCTTCAGCTTTTGGTTGATGACACTTGTCAATCCAGAGGCATTTAACACACAAGGAAGGCTCAAGAAGACTTCGTTCTCAATGCCATACATGCCCTGCCACAAAAACAAGAAGTAGATCAAACAGAATCTTAACAACCAAAAATCTGCTTTCAGTTACAATTAAATCAGATTAAACCCATTGACCTCAAAAGTTATTTTAGAGTTGCACCAACGTGATTGAAAATACCATTTGCCCTTCAGCTGCAAATATAGCTAGATAGAAACCCTTACATTAAATGACTGGCATTCCTGAGGTTGGCTTTGAGATGGAAGAAGCAATAGTTCAAAATGCCCACAACCTCTGCTCTGTCAGAGGAACTAGAGCTGGCTGGTGCAGCCCCAAAAACATGCACAGCTGTCCTGGGAGATGTTGATTTAGCTTCTTGCCTTGCCAACCTTTGCCATGAAGATCCTATGGCATCCCAGCTGGAATTTTAGGGTTATTTTCTCTTTGGGACAAATCCTCCTTCAGGTTCAGCTGCATTCCATCCGAGACAAATTTGGCCCACAAATCACATTTTGCATTGGGTAAAGGCAATACGTTCTCTTCACAATTCCCCATGTGGGGGAAGGGAGAGAAGGGAAAAGTCAGCTCAGCTGGTAGACTTTAAATCTACAATAACAATCTGCATTATAACACTACTGCTAGTTCTTTTCAAGTTCAGAGTAGTATCATTTTACAAGGCTTCCTTCACTAAGAATTTAGCAAATTCAATAGACTCCATGCATATATAATGTGGTCATCATACGAGAATAAGCTCAGCAGCCGACTGAATAGTCTCTCTTACCTTTACCATGGTTGACACTGGGTGAACCCGGCACAGATTTTTCAGCATGGACTCAATGAGATCAGCAACGCTTAAGCCAATGGCCCAGTTTGTGTAACCTTTAAGTTTTATCACTTCATAGGCACTAAAAGAAAGTTGCAGAATACACAATTATATATATTAAGGTGGTGTTCAAGACATTCTCTGAATACTACATCAATCCTGTTGTAACATTTAAAAATGTTTGAAGTATAGCAATACATTTAGTTACATAACTTAATATCCTTAATATTTTAGCATTGGGAGATGAGTGGAATTTGCATAATCCATATTTTCAATATATAAATCCAATTATACTAGTGCTGGATATTATCATTATTAGAATATATAGTGTATAAAAACAGGATGCTGCTTTGTGATGGTAAGCAGAAAATATAAAACACAAAGATGTGACTGGCCAGATTCTTCACTTAAATCAATGGAATCATTGCAGCTAAGAATTGGAATGATACTTTCTAGCTAATAAATGTAACACATTTTTATATAAACTTTTAAAAAGTCAGCACTACACACTATGTACATATTGAACACACCAATACTTTTAACGTTGGCATTTCTGGACACTTTACAAAAGCATTATCCTCATTGTACAAATGGGGCAAATGAAGCAGAGAGGGGGTAAAGTGACTTGCCCAACTTTATACAGGAAGTCAAGAAGAGAGCCAGACACAGAATCCAAATTTTCTGACTCCATTTCTTCTACTCTTCCCACATGACCGTGCTGCCTCTCTATAAACACACACACTCTGAATCTGCAAATCCTGCATTAGTCTTTACTCATATAATTAGCTGTCCCATCAATGCCAATGGGACTAATCCAGTGAAGGACTACTCTTATGAGAAAGCACTTGCTGGATGTGGCCCTGTAAGAGTTGGGGATCATCTACAGACAGATGTTGTCCTGGTTTAACTGAAGGTATAATGTTAAACCGATTTACTTAAACCAGTTTAACTCAGTGTTTAGATCAGGTCTTACATTTGCAAATGGAAACACCCAAAGGCATGTACAGTCAAGATCTACTGACAGTGATTAAGGTGGAAAAAAAGTGCTATAACCACTTGCAATGCCACACTCCACCTTATTCCCCATTCACTGTACCTTTCAACCACCTGCTTGTGGACTTCCTTCCAATTCTCATGGTCTCTGTCAGTACCCAGGGCCGGGTTAAGTTCCTGGAGGGAAACACCTGCCACATTCACTCCACTCCAAACAGCCACTGTAATGCACGTCAGAGAAAGCATGTAAGTTTCAATTATGATTCCAATTCCCCCACCTCCACTTTGTTCAGGTTTTGGCCTTTTAATTGATAGGCAAAGTATCGGCTAACATGGTATTGTATCTGTTGTTATTATTTCACTGTACTGGGTCCAAAGAGCTCTGGTAGGTGAGACAGGAGAATGCTATAAAATGATTAGCATCATATCAGTCAGTATTTTAATTACAAAGTTCTCTGCCTTTTGAAGGATTAACAACTTGCTCTTAACATTTACTTTGGGTTGAAATCAGGAAGACAGTTTCTCACCCTAATGCAGCCTTTCATTCTATTTAAAGTGAATTTAGTAATGTGGTATTACACCACCGTGGTTTTGGCTCTACAGTGGCTAGTTTCTAGGAACACATGAAGCCCAAGGGTAGTGACCACACATACATTCACAAGTACAAGGTCTAGTCTGTTTTACATGTTTTATTAAAGTTACAATTAAAGTTCTGATTACCCATACATGTAGAAACTCAGAAAAGACCTACGCACAAGTTACAAATAGAGTTACAGTCACATCCTCCTAGATGGTGTCAGGGTCTGATGAGTCTCTTTCTCATGGATTGACCATAAATAGAAGGATGGTTCTGGCTGGAGTTTCCCAGAGGGAGCTTATTTTTCCCAGTTTAGGCACCCTCTTTTTATAATGTGATTCTGACTATACCTGATTAGCATTTACATGCACAACGCATCCTGCGGTTAGGGCATGTGTTAGAGAAATGTGATTACTGAGTATCTTGTAAGCAAAAAATTATTCTTACTGCTAATTTTTCACAATACCACCCATTGGCACATCTTACTTACTTATGTCAAGCATTTCTTAAGCTAATGGCCTAGTATGGCTAAGCTAACATCTTACAGGCCTCAGTTCGTAGGCCCTGCATTTCAGTCCTACTTACTTAGATGCCTAATGTATATTTATCCCTTCTAACTCTTGATCAATCTTATACTTCTATACTCCTACAATTTAAACTTATATATAATCATTGTATATTGAATAACACATCATATGAGTTAATCATATCACCACACAATAAATGAATGATAAAATGAACTAACTGGCTACACTAGGAAATGGATATTTGCCTCACCTTAACTGTCCAACCTCAAAAAATAGATACTGCTTTGGGATGAATTGACAAGGTGGCAGCAGAGAGAAATAAGTGCTTGATGATTGACACAGAGGCACTGGGTTCTGCCTCCAAGAAAGCTCCTCACTCACCCTCCTGAATGTAGAGAATGCAACACATCTATCTACAAGGAAGAGGGTTCATGTGATCCCCAGAATGGTGATTCCCTTATATAACACAAATTTCAGTGGCAAGGGAGAAAGAACTCCTCTGATCAATTAAGGTCAGGGGAACTCTGATAAATACTGCAAAGGAAAAGCAGCCATGCACAGAAGCAGTAAGTATTATCACAGTGTTTCCATACAATCAACCAAATTTTGCTCTGTTATGGAACTGCACGCTGGTGTCTATAAACCCAGAAGTTGGTCTTCTGTTTATTATTATCCTTTATGATTATTCTCTTTACATAGTATTGAGAAATATACATCAAAATATTGTTTGTATTTGACTTAAATCAGAATTTCTCAGCATTTTGGGGGATTTACAACAACAGAAACTCTGCTATTAACCTGCAGATAGTAAATATTGCAGTCAAAAAAGCGTGTTATTGCAAATCACAGGCTATGATACACAGGCAACTACTGAGTGACCAAAGTCAAACTGAACAATAACTCTTAAGCTTCAGGCAGAAGGAAGTGCTGGTATTTTCAAACAGGATTTAAACTACATATCTTCCATTATTTTAAATGGAAGATATGTAGCTAAACCCCCTATGATGCTTTGAAAATCTTAATTGCAGTCATTGTTGTGGGACACAGAGGTTTTTGTATTTATATATTTATTAAAGCTGGCATTAGCTGTTAGTGATCCATACTTTAACATAAGCCACCAGAAAAGAATGTAAGAGGGGGAAGTGTGAGACACTGAACAGTTGTTTTATTTTTTTCAATCATTTGAGAAATTAGATCTGGTACTCCCACATACACAGAAAACAGGATCAGCATGTACCAGCTCTTTCAGGACTTTCCAGGCTATTTATCTGTGTTCTCTCATTCCAAAAGACAGTAGAAGTGCTCCTTACCACTAGAATCACCATGTTCTCCTAAAATCCAGCCATGGCAGCTGGTGGGGTGAATGCCAAGTTTTTCAGCCATCAGATGGCGAAATCTAGCTGAATCTAGATTGCAACCACTTCCAATCACACGGTGTTTAGGCAGCCCACTTAGCTTCCATGTGACATAGGTCAATATATCCACTGGGAAAGAGAATAAAGACAGTGAGTAAAACTGATTAACTTAGCCACATACAGATTTACCTATATTATTGTGACAGGGTAGCCACTTACAAGCCAGAGGGACAGAGAGTGCAGCTGGGTTCACTTGTATAAAGTATTTCGGACCTAACCGGAGTGAAGGATAGGAGGGCTTATCTCACTTACGGAATCTTGAGGCTCTGTCTGCAGTTATAAAAGCCTCTTTTTAGGAGCTCACTGGAGCGCATGTCCTAGAGGCTAAAACCAGGGGTGGTTTCTCCTTGGTATGGCTGGAAAGAGATTGGGTCCCTTGAGCACAGGAACTGAGTTAGGCTGGTTTAATATTCCAGGGAGTTTGTTGTGTTTGGAGATCTTGCCTTCCACTTGAGAATCAAGCTTAAATGTGCCTCAAGTAAATGGATTTATAGTAAAACATACTTGAATTTTCAAAAGGCACATTTCTTGTTTTGTATTATTTGCATGGCATTCTGTGCATGAAAAACGAGATACTTCTGCATAAAACTGTCTTTGGACTAGGACTGCCTAATTTATCATCACATCATGGCACTCAGGGACTTATAAGCACTGGACTGCTTGGGGCTACTATATTTTCAGGTAGCTCATAAATTAATGAGCTATTTGGGAATGGTCCAAAAAATCCAAATACAAAACAAACAATCTAAAGGAGTTTGACAAAAGGTACAGAAACTATAACAGCAACACAGAAATGCAATAGCAATGACAAATCCTGCCTTAGAACCAGGTGACAGGACTTCAAAAGGCCAATAGTTTGTTTCAAGAGTTACATAACTTGCAAAACTCAGGTCCCAAATGCCTGTAGTGCATACAGGGTGCAAGTTATTGCTCCACAAACGATGGCCCATACCCTGAACCACCAGGGTTACACAAACAGCTACCGTGCAGATCACTCCCAATCCTACCAAGGATCATCTATGCAAAACGTGGGGCAGAATGCCACAGACAGACATCCTAAGCCCTGGGGAGCAGGCACCCAGACCCACCCTAATGTTCCTCCAAAGTCCCAGCCACAGAAGACTAGGGAAGTAGGAGCTCTACAAGTTTGGAGAAAGCACAGGGCACAGTAAAAACAAAAACAAAACAAAACAAAACAAAACAAAAAACCAACATACAGTTCTCCTTTCCCAGCACTTGTTTTTGTCCTAAGCGAGAGCCAATTTAATCCATTTGATAAACAGGAATTTGAAACTGCCATCTATATTAAGCTGTTGTAGTTGTGTTTTACCAGAAGCTTAAAAAAAAAAAAAAAAGTGCTTGTGAAAAGGTGCACCTCTGGTTCTAGAGAATATCTAACGTTATTTTAAGAATGCCCACACTTCTTAACTGATGGCACATTCTGAAAGAACCTGAGCAGAATAGCCAGCACAGTGTGCCATTTCTCTCTCTCAGGTATTTCTGGTGTCTATAAAGTGGTATTAATGACCAGCTTGGATCCTCCAGTGCAAAAGCTATAGTATGAGCATGTACAATCAGTTTAACTGAATATTTTGTATCCTAACGCACTCTCTGGTATGTATTTATTCAAATGTTGCTATTCTAACTTTTCTTCCCTGGTTGACCTCAGTAAAAGCTAAACTCAGGCATGTGCAGAACAGAAATCCAGGATGTCTGAAGTTTGTCCTCAATGCACAAATTTTCCTGAAATTATATTCAAAGAAATTTTTAATTTTACATTTCAATATTGTTTTTGTGATCAGTCAATGATGTACATTCAAGCTGGATTTGTCACTCAGATTGATAAGCCATATTTTTGCATCTGGATGCTTAGGTGCTCATAAAAGCTACAATTAAACAAGTTTACTAAAATGAATTATTGAAATTGCACCTTCTTTCACATTCCTGGGGTTCTGAACCAGGCTGCTTAAACTACCAGCAGCTTTTAAGCCAATATACATAAAGCTTTGAAACATGTTTAATGTCAAGCATGGTTTTCAAACACAGTTCAAAGTCCTGCGTGCACAAGGCAGCCACAGTAAATGTAAATCATGTTTGCATTTCACCACTAGTAGCTATTGCCACAGACCTCTCTATACAGAAAACGCACACATTTCTACATACTTTTTACTGTAAGTAAGTAACTAGGCAGAACTTATTTTTACGGTTAATCAAATAAAAGGTCAATTATACAAAACTCATGAATTCTATGTCATAAATTAAAACACTGTTTTACCTGGGTTGGAAACTACAAGTATGGTGCAATTTGGACTATACTTCATAATCTGAGGAATAATAAATTTGAAGACATTGACATTCCTCTGGACCAGGTTGAGGCGACTCTCTCCTTCTTGCTGACGAACTCCTGCAGTTACTACCACAATTTTCGAATTAGCAGTGACAGCGTAATCTACAGAGGAGAGGGGGGGGAAAATACAGAACAGAGTTCAATGAAGTCAATATCAAGAGTAATGTGTAAATACAGACCACCCTAACTAACTCCATGTGTGTAAAATACTCAGGCCAGAAATGAAAAAATGTTCAATCTCAATAGATCCACACCATTTCTTCAAGGAGAATGCTGTTATCTTCAGATCAGGACATAGGGATTTAGGGTTCTCTTCTTAACTTTGCAACTGATTTGCTCTGTAGCCTTGGATAAGTCATTTAGCCTTTCTGTATCTCAGCTTCCTCACCTACAAAATAGGGTATTTTCTCTACCTTCCAGAGGTTCGAAGTTTCACTAATATTTGTTTTATTAATTTTGGTTGAAATACACTGGAGACAAAGTTCATAATATTAATTAGTGATGGGTAAAAGGGGGAGAAATTTAGATTGTGAAAAATCAAACTAGTTCCAGTTTTAGCTGAACTCCCCAAGGTTGTTTAAAACTGTTATCTGCTCTTTTCCCCTAAGTCTTAACCTAAGCCTCAACTTTCACAGGTGGCATCAAGCTCTCCGTTTGTTGCCATAATGCAAGGCCTTGCGTGGGTTCCCATAGTTGTATAAATTTATAGTATATTTGTATTTTAAAAGAAAGATCGAAGTTTACCTTTGTCTGCCACAATCTTATGAGTTTGGAGGAACAAGCTCCCATGTTGCAGATCCATCATTTCTCCTTTTAGTTTGTCTTCCAAAACATCAACCAGAGCAAGCTCATCACAAAGACCCTATGTAGTGGTGGTGGGGGGAGAGGAATACAATATTGACATCATACAAAGGGTCCACTATGCAATATTATTTTACTATTTTTCAAAGCTTCCCTTGTTGAGTTAAACTACATCGTTACATTTCATATGGAGCTCTTTACAGAGTATATTAATGTCACACGCTGGTAAAGCATCTCTTCTGATTCACTAGAGCTAAAATGGGAGCATGATACAGTTCAGATGGCGACTGTAGGGACACATATTAGAATTAAAATACAGCAAAACACACTCCAGTAGCAAAAGTTTTATAAACCCTTATTAAAGCACAGTGAGAGTTTACTAGTCAAGTTATATTTCCCACTCTCTGTTCAGACTGAAAAGACACAAATCCTTATTCGGAGCTTTCCCGTTGTCATTAAGGCACTTCATGATTTAGCTATTTACTTAGAAAAATATGCTGAACTCTCTGTACTAGTTGTAAAAGTCACACTCTGCTCTATATCCAAGCAAGACAGTATTTCAAATATTTTCCCCAGATTTTAGATAGAAAATGCACATTGCAACAGTTACCTCAAATTAACATTCAGTGACAGAAAACTGCTTCAACCAATTTAATCAAAGATTGAATTAAAGATGTACATGGTCAGAGTTTTCACAAAAAACATTCATGATATTTTAACCAGCTATACAAATCAGAACCCTTCCTAATACTCCCCCCCAGGACTGCTAAAACAGTGTCAATTTGTTAAACTGAAACTCAGCCACTTTTGGTAGTTGTCCAGCAGAAGAAGATTGAAAGATTGTCTCAAAGTTCTCCCACTCCCCAAACTTTGAGATTATGGAGAGGTGAGATAAGACACTTTCTACTCCAGTGACTAAAATATCAGATGCTTTTAGTATTTAATCTATCCTCTGACAAATACACTGGATTGTGGAAATGGTGGTTTGGGGTTTTTTTGTTTTTGAAACTTTGGCATAACTTGTATAGCTTGTCATGCCAATAAAGGACATCGAAACTCAGTTCAAGACTTCTACTATGGCCTATGTGCCTAAGCCCAATTAAAAAGGGGCATCTAAGTCACTTAGGTGCTTCTGAAAATTCTACCCTTGAGCAAGCATCTCTGCTTTGTTTGCTCCTCTACAAAATTGATAATAGGTCCCTGTGTCATTATGAGGCTTGACTGGTTAATGTTTGCAAAGTGCTTTGAAAATAAAAGGAGTTTAAGCACACAACACATGATATCTATATCTTTAAAAGGTATCTCAAATCAGTAACACAGCATGTGCTTAGATAAATTTACAAGTACATATTTTAAAATCATGTTAGTGACAAAGCAATCTTTTATTGCAGTCAGAGCAACTTCTTACCTTAGCCAACATCACCAACTGTTGCAGGAAAATTCCCAGGGCTTGTATTCAAGTTTTGTTTTATTTTAAAAATCACTTACAGGGCCAGATTCTGACCTCATTTATAAGAATGAACAAGAATTAACTCCACTGAAGTCAGCGGTATTAGATTTGCTTAAAAGTGAGTGAAATAAGAATTAGGCCTATAAAATCTACATGTATGTTCTTTTAAAGATCTAGGATATGTATCAGGAATAGCTCCAATGGCTTTGCTGGATTTATACTGGTGTATTCTAGCGAGGAATATGGCTCACTCAGATGAATAAAGTCTACAAGATAAGACCCAGATACAGCGTAACTTGAAATACTTTTGCCCAGAGCTCTCAAGGACTTCTTATTTCTAACTGGATCAAACTCACACCACTCACATGTATTTTAAATGAGATGCTACCCCAGAAAAATTTAACTCTAAGCTATAACTTTAATAATTTCACACAAACTGGTGAATTTGATACAACTAAAAAGAATCTAAAACTTATTGCCCGTACATCTGATTTTAAGAGAATATTGGAAGTACTGGGTAAGTGCAAGATTTAGACTACGGCTTAACTGAAGGCAGCATCCATTTTGCTGAGTCCAACAGTCTATGAGTTCATTAAAGCAAGGCAAAATTAAGATGACTAAACGCCCACAAACAGTTTGTTACAAACATGTTTTTAATTCCAACTGGAATTTGTGAGGAAGAGATGCCAATTCTGAGCAGAGATGCTGGAGGCAGCCATCTTGAAGGAAAATGATGCCATTTGTACCACTGACAGAGTGGAAGCCCAGTGAAAGGGACTAAATCCACCCTGCTATAAACTGGCTTACAATTATGGGCCAATTTCTACCATTAGTTATAACATACAACTCACATTGACTTCAGTGGCTTACATTGACTGTAATTATGAGGGCAGAATTTGACCCTGCAAAGAGTTCTTATGACTATACACCAGTATCCATCCTTCTTTAATAAAGAGGTTAACAGTCACTGCCACTGGGTTCCCACTCTGCCAGTTTTAGATTTCATTGCTTTTAAGCAAGAAAGCTGCTGAGTTCAGACCAAGAACGACAATCACAATGGTTTTTTTTTTTTTTTTAAAACATCCTGAGGATATCCATGGTGCACTAATGATTCAGTATGACATTTCACACTTCCACATTATCTAACTTTTACTTTTTATATCTATTTGTAACATGCAAAATAACTAAACGTTTTAATTGCATTTATGACATCTGTGTCTAGTTAGTTTCACTGTTTCCCTTGCATGGTCCCTCAGTTTCTCCCTTGCTGAGAAGGCATCTACTAAACATTTACAGGGCAGGAGAAAAAACACTTGAACAGTGTTAAATTAATTTTTTAAAGTTACCCCCATGACATTCTGATACAGTGCTCTTAAAATAGTACTGTATCAGAAACAATACAATTTCTTAGATTTTTTTTTTTTTTTAAAGTCAAGTCAACAGAAAATGGATCAGTATTTCCTCCCTAAAATCATGGCTTAGTACCCTGTCTGTTTTCTTATATGCAGATGATATGGGTCTATTATAACAAACATCAGTGGGACTAAAGCATATATTAAATTCATTTGGTTTATACTGGCAACAGGAGGGGCCTTTCACTGAATTACTCCAAAACTAAAATAATCGATTTTAGTCGAAGATGGAGGTTGCATAAATGGAAGATTGTTGGGCAATATAGTCAACAAATTAGTTCTTTCCCCTACCTGGGTTTCTGGTTCTCACAAAACGGGTTGTGAGATAAACACATTCAGATAACAAAAGAGAAGAACACAAATTCAATGCAAGCTGTGTTACATTACACCAAGAATTATGGGAGAAACTTAATTGTGTCAGCCTTTAGTGTTTGAGGCCAGCTGTACATCCAAATTTTGTACAGTGCAGACATATGGGGTTGGGATGATGCCACTGGACTGGAAATGATCCAAAACAATTTCTTAGGAAGATTCTTGGTTTCATAAATAATATTACAGCTACTCTTCTTAGAGTACCTTCGTCACTGCCCTAAATGCCAGAGACGTAATGGGAGACTGACTAACTAACTCTTCTTTGAGCCGATAGCAAAGCCAAAAATTAATATTACTCTTTTATAATACGCACCCACAGCATTTGCCAAGGTTATGCTTACAGGAACAGCTCAGTCAGGCTTTTACACGTAAACTTCCTCAGAGTATATTTGAAATTATTTGCATTCTCTAGGCCTCTCAGAATTGGAAATGATTTTTAAAAATGTGAAATCCCTAATCAAATTGAGATTACTGGATATTAATAAACACTGCAGTTGTTTCCATTACAAAGATGTCACCTTGGTTTCCCCTTGTTAAAAAGTCTCATTGGTATGCCATATATTTAGCAAGTTAGGAGGGCTTTACAGCTCTACATTTTCAATCTACGCAGACAGTTTACTTAGAAGGTGGATACACTGGCACTGAAAAATGTAACCATCTTTATCCATGTGGCTCTGGACAGGGGGAAGACTTACCCCTTTATTTATTATATTGTAATTTGTATTGCCCTGGAGGTCAAAACGTCTTTCCATGTTTTTGTCTCAGATGCCTTTTTCTACAATCTCTTAGAAAACAGAATATTATTAGGACCTGCAATGTATCTGTGATCCAAGCAGTTGCCCTATTTGCTAAAATAAAGAAAAGGAAATTGGCAAGACAATTATATGCTTTAATTGGTTCATATGCTTTTTAATTTGCATTTATGTGTATTTGCGATATGTAAAATTCTGGATTTTGCTTTAAGTTTTACTGTAATACTGTATTTTTGGTGTATTGGCCTATGGCTAAGTCACTGTTAATTATTAACTTTACCAGTTAAGTTTGTGTCCCTTAAATACATTCTAAAGGTTTAATAGTATGTGCATGGATTTGGGCCCTGATCCTGTAAACTTTCTATGCAGAAACTGCCTATAGAGAGCAATTTGCAGGATCAGGTTCTTCAGGACAGATTTTTAAAGATATTTAGGGGGATTTTCAAAAGTGCCTAAGCACCTGTCTGCATCTTTGGGAAAACTATATACTTTTCAAAATCTGACCCTAAATAACTAAGACCCTGATTCAGGAAATGACTTAATCGTATGTTTAAATCCGTCCCCATTGACTTCCAGTGGCACACAAGCACATTTAAGTTCTTTTCTACAAGGGACTTTAGAGCCAAATTAATTTAAAGATCTAGGTGCTTTAAGTTGCAGAGATAGGATTTTGAAAATTTCACTAAATGCCTATCTGCATCTTTAGGTGCTGAAATACCTTTTAAAATCTGGCCCTTAATTCCTAATTGATTTTTCAAATATAAAGAAAGAAAAAAGGAAACAGCTACTGCAGACTTTTGCCTACTAAAAACACACACACAGTGTCAAATTCTGACGTCCTTACTGAGTTTTTAAGTCAGTCCTTCAACAGGCAAATATCTGATAAACTTCAATAGGAGATCTGCCTGAATACAGCCAACATGAAACTAGAATCATGATCTGAAAATTTGGCACTAAATTTTAGCTACTTTAAAAATTCTACAGTGAAAGTTAGACAGATAGGCAATAAGAGCTTAATCCAAAGCCTACTGAAGTCAATGGAAATCTTTTCATTTTGGGTCTTGAATCAGGCCCTGGATGAATCAAGAAAGTAGTAAGTTGAGTGTGTATATTTTTGGTGTCCACCGCATATTTGACAATGATTTCTGGCCTGTCCCCATTAAGTTCTTTCCCCATTCTGATGGCCCTGCTATCAAGTAGTGGACTCTGGACTCATTTCCCAAATGACTCAACAACAAAATAAGTTTGGCAAGGGATTGCAGACCAATTGTACACAAAGCCAACGTGGCTGCTGCCTGCAACGTAGGCAACTTTGGAAAAAGACAATCAGACCTTTTCCTGAACATGAGACAACTATAAGAGTCAGAGAGGAGAGAAACTGGGAACAAATGCAATGAAAAGATGAGCATGAAACAGAGGGGTTACCTGGTCATTTAGGAGAAATGCACAAAATGAATGATACTATTTTCACATCAGTCTGTCATATTTATCTCCATTTTCACACAAAGAAGTCAATTAGATTTTGTAGCACATTAAAATTAAGAATACTTTAGCACCATATTGTTCTTGAACTGTACCTTTCCAAGAATGCTGATGGCACATGCCATACCAACTTGGCCAACTCCTACTACGGTGATCTTATTGTTAGGGGTGGTGGGTTCTGCTGCAATTGCTGTAATCAGTTTATCTTGTAAAGTAGCCATTGTATTCTGCAAGAAAATAGAGACACATAAAACCCTGTAAATTAAACCCAATCACATTTCCCAATCCTTCATATTAAAAAGATAGCTATTTTAGTCTCCAATGCTGAAGTTTACAAATATAAGTCCATATATAGATATACCTCTCCAAGTTACTGAAAACTGTAGTTTATATAACACACTATGGGCAGACACATTAGTGTTGTCAGCATGGTCCAATTCTATTTCAAATAGTTACACTCCACCCACCTAAAATTCTCACTTCAATTTCATTTGGATACAAATGTTCTTTTTCCTCTCTGTATGCACTGTAGCTGTGAAGTGTTAGAAAGCTGCTGCATGATAATTGCATTTCAGTGGTGGGTTATGGAATATTTATAAGTTTGTAAATCCTTTAAAGCCTTCTGTATGGAAGGCATGGAATAAGTAGCGTCGCTTACCTAAATGTCTCCCCACTGTCCCCTTCACTGCACATACATGGTAAGTCTTTTTTGCATTCGTGGCTTTAAGTAAAAATGTTAATATTCCAGTCCACTGGTATGTAATAAACTGTGCAGAACTGAGCTAACATGGCATTCATTTTTATTTGGCTTCAGAGATCCATGTTGCTCAACCCATAGATTATGCAATAGTACCACTGAGTCCTGTCTTTTATCCTCTAATCCTCTCACTTTCTTCCCTTCCCATAACAAATATTTAAACAGCCTCTAAATTAGGTACCTGTTTTGGACACTCATACACCAATATATATTTGCAAACAGTGACCCTGGTTCTGCAAGGTGCTCCATGTGAGCTAACTCATGCACGTGAATGAAGTTCTTGTGATGACAACAGGGGACTGGAGCCAGAATTTGTAATTGTTAGCTGAGCAACTAGCTATCTATGTGACCTGTGTGTATGAATGTGCCAGTCCATAGAAACAAGTCAAAATTTGTGATTACCCAAAAGATTTTGGGACCCAAAAATTAGCAGTTGCTTTGGAAAATTTGTCCCAATGCTCATGTATTTCTCATGATCCACATGCAAGTCAAGAGCAAAACACAGTCTTAAAATCAACAGATGCACTGAAGGCAAGAACTCCTGCATCATTTCTCCATCTATAGAGTTCTCAATGTACAATTTTCAAGGAAGTATTTCCTAAGGCATACTGTGAACCAGAGAGGGGAAATAAAACCAGATAAAAAGATTCATTTTATAGAAATAGAGTTGCTTCTTTCTCCTTCATATGTTGCAGAAATTGAAAGGTGTGTACTGAGTCAGGGGATTACTGGAAGAGAGAGGAAGGCCTCCTGGTTAAGACATCTGAAGGCTACCCTGGAAAACTAAATTCTATCCCTACCTCTGCCACAGAGCTCCTGTGTGATGCTGGGCAAGTTGCTTAAACTAACATTTTCACAGGTGGTCGCTAAATGCGTGTTCCCCATTTTCTGCACAGCCAACATGAGACATGTGGTCCCAGGTTTGCAGAAGGGCTGAACATTCACAACTGCAAGTAAACTTGACTGTTTTGAACATACCAAGCGCAATAAAAATGCCAAATACTCCACCAATAAATAAATCAGGCCCTCGGTATCTCAGGATAGACACCCAAAATTAGTGAGCACTTTTGACAATGTTGGCTTTAACCTGTCTATGCCTCAGTTCCCCAGCTGTAAAAGGAGGGCAATGACGCCATCAATTCTCACAAGGCTGTTGTAAAGATAAAATACATGAATGTTTGTGTAGCACTCTGATTCTATGGGGAGAGCACCATAGAAACACTAAGCAGGAGATTAATAATGTTGTGTTCAGCACAGGATTTGGATGAAATGCAGTAAATAAGGCCCCACAGTGCATGAAGAGAAGGTGAAACGTGGAACAGCTCCCCATTCAGGAGTCCTGGGGAAAAATAGTATATAATCATGTAATTAAAGGCTGTATCATAATGCATACCGACAAGGGAGTTGGATTAAAGTAGCATGGCCAATCTTAATTTTGCAGATTCCTAATGTTACCAAACTCGGTGTTTTGTGTAGTTTTTTGTTCACTGGTAACAGCAAAAAGACAGCAGCTCTTTGAGGCAGGGTCTGTGTGCTTAAAAAGCACCTAGAGTTAATGCCCAAAACGTGCCATCTAAACAGCACCTAATTCTGAACTAGAAGGGAGGTGGCAACAGTCAATGGGGGAGCAGGTCGGGGCACACGGGGTTTCAGGGCCCGTCGGGAAGGGTGGAGGGAGGCGGCTGCTGTTCTTCTGAGTCACGCAAGCTGTTGCACGAGGGCCTGCAGGCGTCGTGCGGCGTGCGTCAAAGAGCAGCAGGATGTGGTTTGCTCGGCGGCTAGCAGCGAGCCCGGTTCCCGCCATCACCCCCAACCCGAGGCCCGAGAGGTGGCGTCCTCAGCCGGGGCTTTGGCTACGGGATAACTTTTTCGACGCCTCTCCTGTGTGCTGTCCCAGGTGCAGGCTGCTTCCCCCGGTCCCAAAGGGTCGCCCAGGCAGGTCCCACCCTTGCACTCAGCTCTGCTACCCGCACTCCCAGCGACCAGCACCAGGCGCAGAGGGCGCGCGCCCGGCTTCCCACGCGGCTCCGGGCCGCCCGCGGAGCTGCCGGGCGCGCACTCAGGCCGGCTCCCGTCCTGTC
Source organism: Emydura macquarii macquarii (assembly GCF_026122565.2). Lineage (NCBI taxonomy): Eukaryota > Metazoa > Chordata > Testudines > Chelidae > Emydura > Emydura macquarii. The sequence continues at coordinate 6,719,225 of NW_027132342.1, read as the reverse complement.
GCGGGCCCGCGCGCCGCCGTGCACGAGCACGCCCGCTGGGCTGAGTGGTGCCGCCAGAGGCCGCTCTCGGGCCGGGCGGTCCCCGGAGACGCGTGTTCGGTCCCCCATTCCGCGCCCTGCCGCTGCGCGCGCCACGGTGCCCAGGGAGGGCTGAGGGAGCGCCCCCTGCACAGCCAGGCCTCGCCGCCCGCGGGGGGGGGAGGAGAGTGAGCGTGTTGGCCTGATGCTGACAGGAGAATCCCCCTCCCCCCTTCCGCAGCCAGGTGGTGGGGGTTCATGCGGGGCTCACTTGTCCGGCCTCTATGGCAGAAAAAAGGGGGCCGGGGGGAGGAGGTCTTTTCACTGCCCTCCCCCCAACCCTGGATGGACACACTGCCATGCCATGCCATGCGAAGAGCGATCTCCCGCCTCCCTCCCCGCGGGGAGCAAGGGCAAAGAGGCTGCGCCCTTCCCCAAGGACTCGAGGTTAACCGGGCCTCGTGCAGTGGGTCGGGGGCAGGGACTATTTCCTGCACCCCCATTGCCCTTTAAATAGCAGCAGGGCAAAGGAGAGAGTCGTCGTCGCCCCCCTCCTCCCCCAGCGCAGTGCAGCAATGCAAAGGGCAGAGGAGAGCCCCTCTCTAAAGCGGGGGGGGGGGGGGGTGTGCCCTGCCTAGAGGCCCACACAGCAGCCCACCCCTATGAAAGGGAAAGGGGGCGGGCTTCGCCCCCTGTCATTAAAGCCCCCGTCCCCACCGCACGATCAGGGGCCAGCACAGGCACGCAGCGCGATACCCACCTGTGTGGGGATGGCTCAGCGGCTGGGATGGATGGATGGCGCAGGCGGCAGCGGTCTGACGTGCGGAAGGAAGGACGGACGGAGCTAAGACAAGTCAGACCCGATCGGCCGCAGGCAAGGGAAGAGGCGGATCCTGCTCAGCGTCGTCTCCTCCGGTTACCCTATTGTGATTGGAAACCCGAGCGCTGCCCGCCCCCAGCCTCACTCAATCCTCTTCAAGGACACACAGGCGCACGGCTGCAGCCTCCCACCACTGCCCGGCCCCAAATTGGCTCCTGGCTGGCTACCCACGCCACGCCGCTCCTTGTCGCTTGGAGTCGGGCAAGGGCCAGGGCTTGTTGGGTCGCCGCCCGCAGGGCTCCACAGGGTGGCTCTCAAGCAGCCTAGCGCTGGCCAAGACGTTTCCAGCTGGAAAGCGGACCTCTCTGCCCCTCAGCTGCAGAAATGAGGCTTTATAAGCCCAGTCACCACCCTGCCAGCTATTAGAGGGCACCCACAAAACCAGTTTGTCTGACCGCCCCCCATCTCCAAACCCTTTCCCTCCTTTCAGGCCTCCCCTGCATTATTGCTTTAACCTTAAACTAGCCTTTTTTTAAAAGCCTCCTTCTCGTGTGACAAATAACTTCACAGGGTAGCAAGGAACTGTTACAGTGCCAGAGATAAGTGTTATGTATTTGTTCCCACATAGGTGTATGCAATTGTGTTTTTTATGCTAATAGATGCCCGTTTTTACCACTACTGGTCAAAAGAGGAGAGGAAGAAAGTGTTGCACTGAAAACTTAGTAATATCACTATATTGAAACCACAAGGGACCAATAGATACAAACACTGGCATTCTTCTCCATACACTGTTTTTTCTCTCATGTTCTTAATTCGGTGTATTCACGTCTATGTTTTGCAAGGCGGAAGGGAGGGAAGGACACAGCACCTAATGTGTGTCTCTAGAGGAGAGAAGATCCTGGAGTCCAATTCAGGCATAACTGCTTGTGAGTCAGCAATGAGCTGGACTTATATTAAATGAGACACCAGGGTAAAAGTAGATGAATTTATTCCTCTGTGTAAATATGTTGCTTGGTATTGCCAAGGATTCCATGGAGCAAAGGAAAAACCTTGTACCTTTCCAGGTGGTATATGTGATGGTTTGAATGAAAAAAATAATGAAACCATTTAGTATTCAGTCCTTGAACTTCTGCATCTGGCTTTCCAAAATAAAACTGGATGAGTTTCATCAGACAAAGAATAAAGGTGGGAAAAGCAGTGAAATTCCCAGCAAAGAAAAGGATATTTTAGATCAGCACAAGTGAGACATGGACAATTGAACTTTAAGAAAGTTGGACATAAGAGGAACAGGAGGGAGGAGAGATCAGACCAAGACTGGCTCTGGATTAAAACCAGTTTGCTGGTGGTGCACATCAAGTCTCTGTATTTCTATTGTCACGCTGTGAATATTCAGCACATCTGAAGAAGAGAGCTAAGTCTCTCGAAAGCTTATGTCTAAAAATATTAAATTTGTTAGTCTTTAAAGTGCCACAGAACTCTCGTTGTCACCACTAGATTGTAATTCTGTGGACAAGATCTCTTTCTTATGCTAAGGACACCATTGGCATTCAAAACAATAGAATTAAACAGAAGAAAAACATGCTACATATAAGTCAACCATTAGCAAGGCCTTAATGGTTTTGGAGGTGACGGGAAGACTTCTTATTGATATTTACTATAATAGTACTTAAAGGCTCCAAAAGAGATCATTGTGCTAGGCACTGTACATACACATAGAATAAACTGTCCATGTCCTGAAAAATGAATAACTAAATAGATAAAGGGTGGGAGAAAGAAGAGTATTATTCTAGTTTTTTTACAGATTGAGGCACAGAGAAATCAAGTGGCTTGCCCAAGGTCAAATAAAGGAGTCTATGACTGTTCATAGTTTCAAAGTCCAGATCTGGGTTTGGCAATCTGTTCATTTTTGATGGAGTTCCGATTTTAAGAAAAATACTGCAAGGTTGAGGGGACACAGTTCAAATAAATCTGACTGCCAGCCTTCAGACAATTACAACATGGGGGGAAGGATGGAAAGTAAGTGACATACTTGGTTTTGCCTGTACAGCAACTTAATGTTGGTTTTGTAAATAAAATCCTTAGTAATCTAGGCCTGAGATACTTCAATAACTATATCTTCCCCTTGACCTTCTAGGGTAACAAGGCAAATGCCTTGCTCTTTCATTGCTCTTTCCTCATTGGAGGCTACATTTAATTCTGGTTGGAGGAAAGAACATCTGACTTTCCTGACTTCAGCAACCTTAGCTACAGAACTCCTTCCTTAAGCATGTTACCAGAGTCCCTCGGTCTTCAAGGCTTGTTTCAGGATCTCTTAGTGTTGCTACAGCTATGACTGTTTGGTCTTCAGTTTTTTTCTGTGACTTTTCTTCTCTGGACCTTTTTCCATTTTCCTTCTCTTTCTTTTTTTAGTTTTTGTTCTACGCATTTTATTTTGAATTTTACATGTTAAAAACTGTTAATGTGAAGTTTTGTGTATAGTTTCTCTTTTGTTAGTTTTGCAAAGTACTGTAGTTAAATTAACTAACTAAGGTTCACTACACCCAAATTAAATAGGTGGGTAAGAATTTTTAATCCTATTTTAGAAATGGGGAGTGGTGAAGTGATTTGTCCAAAGACACACACTAAATTGCTTGTAGAGCCAGGATTAGAACTGAAGACCTTCTTTTATCTAGATCCCCTGTGCTTGCTCCTCCAGACCACACTTCATTTAAACTAAAGGGGAAAAAAGATTCTAATATCACATAATAAAGAAAACATATCTCTGAATGACCGCTCTGGTGGTTTTCTTTTGTCTAGTATTATTTGAAGGAATGGCTATTTATTCTTGGTATGGGGCCCAGCTTTTTTTTAATACAGTCTTTGTTTACAAATTATACAGCATTCCAGATAATGCACCCAGAGCTGAGTGTTTTATAAGTCAATGAATCAATAAAATAAACATACAGCGTATGTACAAAAGTACATAGTGATCACTGATGCTTGATATAGGTGCAAGCAGAAGAGTCAGCAGGATGGAAGCCTTTACCTGACTTGCATTTGATCGTTTAAATTAGACCTTTTACTTTATCCTAATGGACCAAATTTTCAAAGTGGCCTTGATTCAGTTTCTAATTTTGGATACCAGTCTTTAGGCACTTGTATGTTTGCTTACACAAATGCCATTTGCATGTGTAAATTGAGCAACTGTATGTCTTAAAACCCACTTTATCTATACAAATGTGGCTTGTTCATGCAGATCAGCGTTCTGGTGGAGATGGGTCTGTGCCTCAAAGTTTGGATTCAAAGTGTGCAGGACATCCTGATCTCAGTGAATGCAATTTTTTTACATCAAAGGAAATTGAATTGAATGGTTATAAAATAGAGCAGATTCAAAGGTAGCAATCAGCTTGCAGTACCCAGGTCTAGCCAATAGCCCTGGCTCATTAAATGTTAAGAAAAAACCAGCAGCTGCCAGACATAAAAAGCAATGAGACAAGTAGAGTGATATGCAGCAGTGTGTTTACATTACACCCACATCCTACATAAAAAAAATTCTTTAGTACTCATGACCATGACAACTACCATATTGATGAGTGACTGACAATAAAAGTAATATATTGAATAAAATAGATTTATATAGAGCTTTTCACATAGTGCTTTCAAAGCAAATAGAAAACTCTAATGAAGTGGGTAATTATTCCCATGCTACAAATGAATAAACATAGACTTGGCCAAAGTTACACAGTGAATCGAGGCAGAACCAGGGATTCTGATTTCCAGCTCCATGGCCTAAAGTGGATGTTTTCCTTACAATCCTTTACTTATTCTAGTTTGAAGCACTGATAAAGCACTGATGGGCCTTATGAAAACAGACCAAGATTTATACCTTTAATAGTGCAGTCAGAACTATGCTGCCATGGGACATTATTTTCAGTCCTTCACATGTTCACGAAATACATGACCTTTTAAATCACCTAGTTCATCCTCTTGCCAGTGCAGGATTGTTCTTTTTTGCATATTTTGCAATGCTTTGTACAGCCTAGTACTAGCTGTTGCAAATAGTGGGTCTCCCCATTTTTCTCTCCACTTCTATTTATGCACATGAATTAGATCTGTATTTAAATGAGCTTTTACTTTCAAAAACAAAATGAACATCAAGCTCAGGTCAGTAAAACTGGAAGTCACTGTACCCTGAGAGATGCTGGACAGCCTATGTGACATTAGTTCAGGATTCGCTCTTTGTAATTCCCAATGGACAAGAGATAACAAAAACATCACCACAATTTGCATTACAGGGCAATTCAGCAGCCTCAGTCAGATTGATGAGGAAATGTTTGGAAGCCTGCTTTGTTGCAGCCTGGCTTATGCCTCTTCTATGGCTAAATAAAGTACTCTTTTTTCCAGCACTGTCAAATCAGCACCTTTCAATGCAGACAAAAGTAGAGAAAATTAAAAATTGTATGTAACTGGTCATAGATATGGATAGTTATTTTTATTTGTAGAGTTTAAGTCCATGTGATAAGTAGGATTTTTCTTCTCTGCACATATTTTTGCAAGCACTACAAATTAACTTATTGGAAACTTAGTTATCCTGAGATTTTTGAAAGAATCTGTCCTTCAACATGTATGTGATAAATCAGTACTACTACCTCTAGGTGACCAGCACATAAATGCAAGCCTTTTTCTGTACTAGGGACCTTTTTACACAGATGTATCTAAGCTGATGCAAACCCCTAATGTAGATGTGTTGGACTAGTGTATAAAGTGACTTGCACCAGTGTAATTTATCTTGGTGATAGTCACTTGTTAATATATCAGTGCAATATGCTTACAGTACAGCTACATCAGTGTAGCTAAACTGGTGCAGCTCCATCTCCTACTATAGCTTTGACAAGGGATCAGTGTTTAAAGGTTGGGGAGAAAAAAAGAAGCAGAAGATGTCCCAAAACTGCAGTCATTCTGGCTATGAGGAAGTGTAATGCAAAACTTTCTGCTGCAAATGATAGACCCCTTGGTTTCTTCCCTTAGTGTTTTACACCAAGAAATTTGCATATAAATGGGGTTCTCTGTTGGAATTCTCATAAAGCTGTAACCAATCAGTTGACAGTCAGTTTGTGTTCACATCTAACTTTAGTCTGCAGGCCAGTTCAGTAAACCCACCAGCAACAATCAGTCTCTTTACACACATGGCAAAAATTCAAACCATTTGTCAGAAACCACTTTGCTTAAAACACAAAGTCACATTAAGTGAAACCATTTTCACAATTGTCTGAGTACATCTATGCTGCCTGGTGGGGATTCAATTCAAATGTTCCTTACAACACATGGAGTAATTGGAGATGGTACTAGATTGTCTACACAGGATTCTTGACATACCTTACCCTGATCTGTATCAAAAAAGACATTCCCTCCCCCCACCCCTTTGCCACTCCCTTCTAAATAGACAGTTTTAAATTTAAATGATTGCACATTTGAAGTGTATTAAATGGGTACATATCCAGACACATACAGCTGCATTTATTTGAATGTGCAGTAAATTCAGACCTCCATGTCTGTTTTTTGGGGGGAAGAGAGGGAGTATTTAGAAGCTGATTGTCTAACAGGACGAAAGCTTGGTCTATACTTAAAACTTAGTTTGACAACTATGGTGTTCAGGTGTGTGAAAAAGCCACATCATAGAGTGCCATGGCTATACCATAACTATGCTTCCAGTGGCCTAGCTACTGTTGCTCAGGGAGATGAAGTTTCTACGGTGATGCAAAAAAAACCCAAAAAACTGTCTGTAGTCTGCCTCTGCACTACCGGTTTAGAGCGGAATAGCTATGGCACCACAGGGCCACTGTAGCTCCCGTAATGTAGAAAAGCCTGTTGGCATCCCACTAATATGTATTGTGGGATTACATGGCATGGAAAATCAACACATGTCCATGTAGCCAATTCTTGCTGAGGTTTCCAACCATTGCTTTGAATTAGATCCCTGACAGTGGAGAGTAAGGCTGAGTGTCTTACCTCCTTTACAGTACTAATCTGCAGTTCAGAAAGTAATTTTAGTTCAGTTATTAGGGTGTTTTATTTAATCCAGATTTCCAGTATTTGGGGGAAATTGACTCTCTTTAATAGTTACTACAAGCCAAGTCCTATGTCACTGACAAGTAAAGTACACTGTACACTGAGGGATGACAGGTGGCAGCAACATAGTGACTGCTCTCTGCGGCAAAGGTATAATTTATTCTTCTGTGTCATCTTGTGTTAGCTGACCACGTAAGTCAACAGATAGATCCATCTAGCCCAGTGTGAGCCCTCTAAAACACTTTCTGCATTGTATTTATTCAAAAATCAATACATCAAATTACTTTTGAAAAGCAGAAAATAAAATTCCTTGTCTTTAAAAACATATTGAGTGGCATATCAAGAAGTAACCTATCCAGTGTGACCAGAGTGCCTGTTTACTCTGCTACCCCATTCATTTGGACAGACAGTTCTGCAGAAAATCAGTGAAAGAGAAGAGATATGTACATTGCACTCAAAGTGAATGGGATTACATTTTGCAATAATGGTGCCAGAGTGCAGTATGCAAAAGGTTATTCAAGACACTAATAGACATATTTTGAATGTCCACTCTGAACTTTAGACAGATCAGCCCCACACCATTCCATTTCCTCCCCTTTAATGGTACTTTGTTTTAGAATCAGTAATACATTTTGCTCATTTTGGAACTTAGGGAGCAAAACATCTATTTTGATAAATAATAATTATAAACACTCTTTGTTCATAGATCTCCAAGTGCTGCACTATGATGGGTAAGTGTCTTTGTCCCCATTTTCAGATGGTGAAACCAGTGCAAGAGATAGATGTTCAGTGACTTTGCCAATGTTACACAAGTCTTTGGCAGGGCAAAGAATAGAACACAGAGCTCCTAAAAGCACCTCTTATAGTAAACTTAGGTCCTCACATCTGAATAGTGAGTTCCAAATATCTATTTTTCTAGCTCATAGATTCTCAACTGGAGAGGCTGCTATCAGGTTTCAGGGCCACACCTTTCTTTATGGTTAGATGGAATTAGGTCTTGAAACTTATGCTTTATGATAACATTCTGTTGCTTAAAGCTGTACTTCAGCTATTTTTCCCTTTGAACATTATTTGGCATCATATTTTTTCTGATTTATGACCAGAGAGCAATGTGTGTCATAGGGTGTTTGAAGACAAAATTTTAATTAGCTTTTTTAGTATTGTGTTGCTATGTGAAATTTCAGTGAGATTTTAAGATGTTCAAACGGTATCCATATAGCCATGAAAAAGCCACTTTTCTGCAAATAGCCATTGGGTTCTGATTTGGATAAACTGGTTTAAGATTAAACAGAAGCCCACTTACATGTTGCAGTGCACTACTGAATTATTTTGAGGAAGAAATTTCTAAATACATACCATTACTGTGTAATGAAGTTAGAGGCAATGAAGGACTGGATGACTGGGAATTTGGAAGTGGAATATGGAGCCTTTCAACTCAAGTTCGCTGTTGCAAAACTGGGCTAGGTCAGTAGGAATTGAAAGCTGTTATTCTCTGAAATTGGTGGGCTCAGTCTAGTTCTTCATGGACAAACGTCCACATTACTTTTGTCACTAATTTGCCCCCGCGCCGACAAAGAGTGAAGAGGCCAAAGGCTGAATAAGGCATGGAATCATAGAATCATAGAATCATAGAGTTGGAAGGGACCTCAGGAGGTCATCTAGTCCAACCCCCTGCTCAAAGCAGGACTAACCTCTGCTATATCATCCCAACCAGGGCTTTGTCAAGCCGCAGCTTAAAAACCTCTAAAGATGGAGATTCCACCACCTCCCTAGGTAACCCATTCCAGTGCTTCACCACCCTCCTAGTAAAAAACTTTTTCCTAATGTCCAACCTAGACCTACCCCACTGCAACTTGAGACCGTTGCTCCTTGTTCTGTCATCTGCCACCACCGAGAACAGCCTAGCCCCATCCTCCCTAGGGTAGTTAAAGGCCGCTATCAAATCCCCCCTCATTCTTCTCTTTTGCAACTAAACAAGCCCAGTTCCCTCAGCCTATTCATTTTTGTTGCCCTCTCCAACTTGTCCACATCCTTTTTGTATTGGGGGGCCCAAAACTGGACACAATATTCTAAATGCGGCCTCACCAATGCCGAATAGAGGGGAATAATCACTTCCCGTGACCTGCTGGCCATTGGCCTTCTTGCCAGCCAGGGCACACTGCTGACTCATATCCAGCTTTTTATCCACTGTTACCCCCAGGTCCTTTTCTGTTGCCCAGCTCATGGACACTCTGTAATCCCTACCTTGCAGGGTATCTACCACTCCCCCCAGCTTAGTGTCGTCCGCAAACTTGCTGAGTCAATCTACCCCATCCTCCAGATCATTAATAAAGATGTTGAACAAAACCGGCCCCAGGACCGACCCCCGAGCCATTGATCAATCCATTTTATAGTCCTTTCATCCAACCCATACTTCTTTAACTTGCTGATAAGAATACTGTGAGAAACCGTATCAAAAGCTTTGCTAAAGTCAAGGTATATCACACCTAAGAACCACCTTCTTAGATGTAGGAATGATTCCCTACAAGACAGATTTAAGGGACAGCATGAATGAGCTCATACTCCCACTACCCTTGTGGTGACTATTTTGTAGATAAATGGAGGATTTCTGTCTCCAGTGTTGTAAATCCGGAATCTTTTATGAGTATTAGATTATCTTTTTTTTTTTTTTTTTTAAATCATAAAGTACCAAGGAGAGTGATCAGTTGCTATTGTCATTATGACTCCCAGGACTCCATTAGGAACATTGGCTACACTGTTGCAGGAACGGAGAGAAAAACTACATTTTTCTCATAGTAAGTGCCAGTGTTGTACTTATAAAATAAACAGCAGGATCTTATTCAGGGGATAAGGCAGTATGCCGCGTTTATTATGAATACAGAAAAGAAAACATTTAAAAAAGCAAACAATTGCCTAAAACACACACACACAGTTCTGCAGGAGGGGAATAATTACCAGTCCGTTGTTGCTCGAGCTGAAGCCACTGGCCAAGTGGTTCAGGCATGAGGTTGGAGCCAGGCTGTCGTTGATTGCAACACGATGTTCCTTGGGGTGTGCAGAACGAGCCCAAAGTCCAGGTTTCTTCTTCCCATTTTATATTAATCCATCCCCATTTGGGTCTGTGGATCCTGTCATGTAATATAGTCTCCTTGTTTGATGTAATCATCAATTACGTTTGAAGTTGTACGTGTGACAGCTTTCTCATCATTTCTTCGTTCCTGTCTCACACTTTGGCTGTTCCTGTCTTTGGGTGTTAATTCCCTTGTTTTCCGGGGGTTCTCTTGATCTGGCCATCTGGGTTGTAAAGTTCTTTAAAACAAAGACATCTCATCTCCTCTCCCTCCTGCCTTCGAGGCTGAGAGCATTGCCTCAGCAATTATTTCCATGCTGTCTTATGTCAACATTCAAACCACATTCATCCCTCATTCATACTTGCTAAAAATCATTACATTCTTATTTCATTACATTAGTACATTATCTTGTACTTACTTACTAACATAATAAAATCCTTATACCTGCACCAATTCTATTAACACCAATTTTACTAAAAGAAAATATAAGGAATCTTCTTTGCCCTCTCACTGCCCCATGATTTACACATCAAACCACATTCCTGATACACATTGGGCACTTCTCTTTGCAAATTATCACAAATAAGTTTCAACATTCGCTTAGGGATATAACAAACAGCAGGGCCGAAGGTGTCATAAATGTTAAATCACAAAGTGTTTAGGCAGGATGTTCTTATTCTTTTTCTCAGTGTAAGAATTAACCTTTAAGCTTCACATAGTATCCATGGTTCAGGCCTGCTTTGGTTCAGGCCTATATTACAGTATCCCAGCGCAGGGCCTGCTGGGGCCTACACCAGAGCTATGCATATGGCTTTAGCGGCTACTATTGCAATCGCTGAGAACATTCAAACTCATTGGTTTGTGCAAACAAATACACAGGTGAGCTGCAGCAGGATGTGTGTGTGTGTGTGTAGGACAGCACTAAATGTTACTCATGTTCCCAGGATGTGTCTTTGATTTGCTTTTACTGATTGCCACTTGTAACAGTAATTGAATTCAGTAGATTAAATGGAGTGATGTAGTTGTACCATACATGGTTATTGGGGGGCTTTTCGCTGTAAAGATGAGATTGAAAGTGATTTCTCTGATGTTTTCCAAAGGTAGGAAGGCGTTTTGCATGTTTCTTTTAAAGCCATTCTGAAAGCAGGTAAGAATGTAGAATGTAACAGCATGTGGGTGTGCTCCATCTATAACTTGATTGACCTGTGTTGCACTAAAATATCTGTGGGGATTGGCTCTGTCCTTGGAAGATGGAAGCCTGGTCTACTCTGAAAATTTAAGTCGAGATGGCTCATTATGTGAAAAAATCCATACCCCTGCATGATATAGCTATGCCCACCTACCCCTCCAGTATAGATGTAGCTAGGTTGAGAGAGGAATGCTTCCATTGACCTATCTACCATTGCTCAGGGACTGGGGTCACCCCCAGCGACTGAAAAAATCCCTTCCGTCAGCCTCGGCTGCACCTATACTAGAGTTATGGTGGCATAGCTGTGGTGCCTTAGTTCTACTGCTGTAGTGTAAACATGGCCAGAGCTCAATGTACCTGTAGCTCAGGCAGTGTATCAAAGGCTAAGTGTAATGACCCATATGCGGTAGGAATCAAAAGAATGTTTTGCTCAAACAACAAACTTCCACTGTATGCCTGAATGATCTTTAGTGAGTGATGTGTTTTTTATTGTTTTTTAATACATCTATTAAGCATTTAAAGAAACACCAAAAATATGCATTAGGAAAGACCACTAAATGTGTGGTTTGCTTTATGTTCAATGCAGCAGGCATACTTCATAATACTTACTTCAGTTAACTTTGCAAAATGGTTTCCATTATAAACTTCTATTTTCATACACCTCAAGGCTTGGACATTCACTTTAAATATTTGTAACTTAAGAACTACAAAACCAATATTTTTCAATCCTGGCTTGTTTTGTAGATGGACTTAAAAATGAAGCCAATCTGATGACTATGGGCCTGAGTTTCCAATCACACCAATTTACCATTGATGGAGTTGTCCTGGTCTAAATCAGAGGAGAATCAGGCCTTATATGTACTGTACTGTAAGTTACTGTATGAAGTGTCATTTGAGAAATTTCAGTTTGCATTATATTTTAATATATTTAACAAATTAAGTATAATGATATAATAAGAGACCATTTTAAGTACATTTGCACACGGATGCAAAGTTCAGATTCAGCTTTCAGATAAAGTGCATACACAAAAAATGATTACATACACTTTTGGATGATCCTTTAACACATCTTCCATATTTTTACATGTATCCCTTTCATCACCATAGAAAAATTAATTAAATTTCCCTTGTCAAATACATTTTACAATGGGAAACATACCAATATGGCATTTACAAGCTTTAATATGTGGTTATTATTTTACATCATAAAGGAAACATGACGTGAGTTTGCACTATATTAGTCCTAATTTGTACAGGCAATTGTCTGTTGTCACGAAATTTAAACAGCTACCCCTAGAGGTGAGTAACAAGGATATAGACTAGTTCCTTATAGTTGTCACTAATCACTGTTATTTTGGAATAACTTTTCCCCAGTTTCTGTCACTTCTGTAGATAGATTGTTGGTGTGGTAAGTGAGGCTAAATGAAGTTGTAACTTTTGTACAGAATCTCATATCTTGTGATATGCAAAATATAATCTGATAAATTATTTTAAAATGCAGTTAGGCGAAACATTTTCACTAGGAGTGTGGTGAAGCACTGGAATGGGTTACCTAGGGAAGTGGTGGAATCTCCATCTTTAGAGGTTTTTAAGTCCAGCTTGACAAAACACTGGCTGGGATGATTTAGTTTGGGTCAGTCCTTCTTTGAGCATGGGGTTGGACTAAATGACCTCCTGGTGTCCCTCCCAACCCTAATCTTCTCTGATTCTATGAAGTGTCTTGATGTTTAGGGGGTACTTGGATTCTACTGAAATGCTAGGTCCATATCTAACTGCTAACATGAATAGCAGAATAGCTATGATCTAAATATAGCCCCAAATGACTGTTTTTAATGTTCAGCTCTGAATCTTGATCTAAATCCAGATTTCCCTAAAGTTCAGAGGAGAAATCAGTCCCTACTGTAGCTCAGGTCAGTTGTAATGATGGGTTCAAGCAACAGATTTGACTCTGAATCTGAACTTCAAAATTCAGAGAATTATAGGGTAGGGCCAAGTTGGGACACTTGACCAAACTCTAACATAATAAACAATGAGAGTTTGTAACAAATCCCTTTTCCGCAATGAAAGACATTGTACCTAAGCATGATGTGTTGTAAGTTACTATAAGTATATAATGCATAAGAAAAGTCTGACGTTGTTAAGACAGAGGAAGGGTAAGGTAGGCACTCAGATAAACACAGTGATGGATGCGATATCAGAAAATGAGATGGATACAGTGAGGCTATTGGCATTTGTAATGTAAAAAAGTGAATCCTAACACATTCTTTCCTATTTCATCTTAGGCCCTAGTCAATGCTGGGTGGATTACAGCTGGTTGAGAATTTTGTAATGGAACATTTTTCCGTTGGAAAATGCCCATTTGTCAAAACTGAAACTTTTCATGGGAAAGGGTTGGTTTTGGTGAATTTTTCATTTTGAAAAATTAAAAACAAGAACAAGAAAAAAGACAAATTCCAATTTTCTTGTTTGAAATGCCTTTTTGTTGCAACATTAAAGCTAATTAGAGTAAAATATATTCTAAATGGTCAAAATTGAAATTAAACATTTCAATTGACCTGAACTAATCTTTTTTCCATTTTTTTCCCCCCAAGATTTTCAGTTTGTGAAAATTCTAGAGATTTTTCATCCTAGTTTGGGATGGGAAAAGTTTTCAGCATCTCAAAAATTTTCACATGATAGGGAAACTTACCTACTCAGATCTAGTGTACATACTCACATGGTGCACAAATGATAAATGATCTCTACAGTTCTGAGTTATGGTTTAAGAGTGCCCAAGTAACTTGGGACATAATAATCCATTCCTACTTTGCAGAGCAATGCGAAGGTCATTTATTTCTGCTGAGCAGTGTTCTGCAGTGAGCTTGAGGCACATGTTCAGCTTATGCCCCACATCAGTTTCATGGGTGAGCCATACCAACTGCCAAGGTCATGTACCTCCTGATATATTTATAGCAGTGGTTCAGTGTCATTGAGCAGTGGTATGTTAAGTACCTAAAACACTAGCATAGGAAAATGAATATATCAGTTCCAGGAACACATCCTTTTTCCATTTACTGTTGTGACTTCCATCCCCGATATTACTCATATACTAGCACTCTGCTCTGCTGTTATAACACCTTACATTATGATCTCCTGGGCTCTCATAGTTAAACAATGTCAGAATGGGTTAGTCTATGGATGATTAACATTCCAGGAACACTTACAAAGAATGCTCTAGGAACTGGTGTTGGTGAGTCATTACTGAATCAATGCCCCAGCATGATGCAAAGGGATGTCTTTCTGAGAAGTTGTCAAACTAAACTTCTAGCTAGGTTTGGTTATTAATGATCTTTTTGTACAGCAGCCAGGTTCACACACACAGATTCTGGAAGTCCCAAGGAAGCTGCAGGTTATGATGTGATTTAGACCAATGTGCTTCCTGGCTGGTAAAATTTTGCATAGAGATGGTGTATTCATTATTGAACAAGACTGTCAGTGTTTCCCTCTAGGAGGACAAGGTAACAGCATCTCTTAAAGAAGTGATTGTTAGGTCCATGTTTCAGGAGCCATCTCTTAACATGAATAATCTCACCAATTATCAACCTCTCTAATATGCCTTTTTTTTTGTGTGTGGAAGATTATTATAACAGCAATCACTGCCTAATTAACTTGATGGGTTGGTAATTACTACATATCATTTAAGCTTGAAAATAGGGACCAATGTGCTCTTTCTCCTCAATGGGCATTTTTCCAGTGCAGAGAATTAAGTTGGAAAAGTTCATCATCATCATCACCACTCCCTCATGGCCTAATGCTTTAAATGCCTTAACTGGTACACTGTCCAAGTCCACTGCCTTCCCCCATTTCATTTAGCGCGGTCTGAGTCTCCACCATTGGAGACATCTTGTGAGGTTGTAGCTTGCTAATACTTCCCTCAACTGTTTGTTCACATTTTCTTCATTGAGCAGTTTCTCATAAAACTGCTGCCATCTCCTAATGATTACGCCATCTTCCCTCAGTACTCTTCTGTTTTCATCTTTGACACACTTCACAGCTCTCAAGTCCTCTGTGCTTCTTTGCCTAATCATGGCTAATCTATATATTCCTTTTCACCTTTCCTTTGCTAGTAGTCCTGCATACAAGGTTTTAAATGCCTGACCTTTAGCTTCTGCATTTGCTCTTTTGGCTGTTTCTTCACCAGCTTGTATTCCTCATAACTTTCCACTGTTCTTACTTGCTACCATCACTTAAAACTTTCTTCCTTTTTAACTGCCTCCTGCACATTGCTGGACCACCACCACATCTCCTTGCCATGAAATTTCCCTCCTTTCATTTGGCCACAGGCATGTATCTTTTGATATTTTCTCCAAAACCTTATTAGTATCATTATGGATGGTTTGGTCATTGTCCTACCTCCAGAGGACCTCATTCTTAAATCTCGGACTAATTTCTCCTATCTGAGAGCCTCCACCATTTTATACTTTGTTACTCAGCTCATCTTGTGTCCTCCACTAGTCTCTTCACCCAGAAGTCCATTACAAGCAATCAATGTTGCTCTGCAATCTGCTTTCCTGGGATCACTTTACACTTACAGTCTCAGGTTTTTTAGATCTCTCCCTCTTGTCAGGAAATAATTGTTCTAGGACCCATTGGCACTGCTTTTGTATGTAATTAAGTGCTTCTTCCTCTTTACAAAATATGTACTGGCAACTGTCACGTCATAGGCTCTGGCTAATTCTAAGATATCCTCACCAGCTTCATTTCTGCTGTTTCCAAAGTCTGGTCCTCCACGACACTTGTAGCCCTCACTGTGTTCTCCCATATGTCCGTTGAGATCTGATCTGATAATCAAGTATTCAGCTTGTGGTACTTCACTTATCACTTGGTCCAGGCTATCTGGAATTTCTCTTTCTCTTCAATTGTACAACCAGCTTGCAGCATGTATCTGCATATAATATATTATATATGTATAACTTATTTGTTCTCTGATCATTGCTGGTCACTCTTCCTTTGGATGTCCACTACCTTATCTTATAATATTTCTGCTACAATTATTCCTACTTGCTTCTGAGCCATGATCCATTATCTTGTAACCTCCCTGATGTTCATGGACTTTGACCCCTTCCATTTTTGTCTCTTGTATACAGGCAATGTGCACTCTCCTTTTTTTCCCCCAACATGTTGGCTACTTCTCTTGATTTGCTAGTCTTTGTCTCCACATTCAGGGAAGCCAAATGCTGTTTTTGGGCTCACCTCTTTAGCTGCATGCACCCAGAATACCGTAGCCTTTTCACATTTTCCACCGCTGTCAGGTGAAGTGGTCACATGTCGCTTCTGGGGAATGCCCTAGAATTCTACGGATATGCTCTCTGAAGATGGAGACTTACAGAGCCTGTGTGATTGACACGACTTTACAGGCCAGATGTTCTTGGTTTGAAATCCCTTCTCCAAGGTGGACTGCCTACCATGACTAATGAGTTCCAACTGCCTGGAGCAATCTGGTTATCATGTGCCAAACACACACCTTTCACACCCCCACTTTCAGTTAAGAACACCACCCTGACAAGAAGGCAAGTGGTAGAAGTTCAACTGTTAGAGGATATCTATTACTATCTGTGTCTCTATATAATTTCCTTTCATATGTATTTTCAACTCAAAGGTGATCTTGCGATGACCCCCTCCCAGTGTCTTCGCTGACATCTGCCTGATCTCTCATTGCGTTCTCCAATGCACAAAACTTTGCCTGTGCAGCTGCACCCCCCAGATCTTTCATTCAACCACCCACCCATTTTAATGCAGGAGGTCATGAATGTAGAAATAATCTACTCTATAGCTTTTGGGTCACAATAATATAAGCACAAAAGTATTGCCTGGCCTCTTTCATCCATACCCTCAGTTCTCACCCAGTCCATGATAATATTTCACAGCAGCCCTGTAAGACAGCCAACAGCTATGGAATTCCAGGCAGAGATATGTGCAGATATGTATCAGAAGACTGAGCGATATAGACAAAAAAGTGTTGTGCCAAGTCCCAGAACTTTATAATTTACATATAACTGGATTTGCTGCCAAATGAGGAAGCTTTGGGGGCTTTGAGAGAGTGAGATTGCCACCAAGAAGCACGCAAAAAAATTTTTTTTTCCAGGAAACTTAATATATTAAAAGACTCGAGTGGCAGCCTGTGCTGTTATTCTCAGCAATTCCCATGTCTTAGTGAAACAAAAAGAGAAGAAAAGGAAGGGTGGTGGCCAGAAGAGCTGAGAAAGCAAACAAAGGTAGGGGTGTCACTAGGATTTCCAAATTACTAAATAAAGCAGTTTACTAAACCTAAACTACAAAGATAATAAATACAGATGGCTGCATAATGAATTAAGGATGACCAAGAAATTAAAAACCCCACAAACAATCCAAAACCCACACTCCAAAGGAATTCAATATAAAGTTATCTGGGTTCTGTTCCTGACCCTGCTGGGTGATCTTGGATAATCACTTCACCTCTCTGTTCCTCAGTTTCTCCATCTGTAAAACAGGCAGTACTTGTCATAGCTGTCATGGTCACTCACGAGACTGCTGTAAGGGGTCCAGCCACTGATTCACTAGAGGTTCGAAGCTTCAGAAGTCTGAATCAAGTCCAGGTACTACCTCTGTCCAGGGGCCTGTAGACACACTCACAGGATACAGACCCTCTGTCTAGCACCCATTCCTGATAGCTGAGACCTCACCTCAGATCTAGATCTGAACTTGGTGGCTGGCCACAACATCCAAAGTGCCTGGAACAGTGATGAAGTTGAAACTTGAATTTCGCTTCAAACTTTTCAGCTCATGTCTCTTTTGTATTATTTTCTATAACAGGTAAATAGAACTGTACAAGAAAAACAAGGTACAGTTTATTTCCGCCTACTTCTATCCCTGTAAAACACATTCTCTTATCTACAAACTAACTATATTTATATCCAAGTATAACTTCCCCCCCATAGAGTTTGGCTAGCAAAAAAGCAAAACCACAAATGAAAGTAGTAATATGATGAAGAGGGAACACAATCTCAAGTTTTAAACTGCTCATTAACGTATATTCTGCACATGTGTGGTAGGGAATTTCACAGCCTGCTGTTCAACAGGACTTAATCCGGCTCCCATTGACTTTAATGGGAGATGGACTGGTTCCAGAGGACAAATTCTGCTTGTTTTAATCACGGAACTGCTTTTATGATTAAGGGGCCAGACTGTGCAGTCTTGCTGTCTTGAGGACATCTTATTCCACATGTAGGCTCATTTACCTTATTGGGACTCCTTATGGAATAAGGTACTGATCAGTTTTGGTAAATATCATAATAAGGCCCAAGGAAAAAAAGTCTTTTATCCCTTGTGATTGTTGCTATGAGTGGAGGATGACAGCATGAGGAAATACATTTTTCCCCCTTAAAATGAATGCAAACATATTTCTTTACAGAATAAAATAAAGACCGTGTTTGCAATTGCATATAAATGCATGTCTTTAAAGCAGTTAGAGAATTGTTTTTTCAGATGTTTACTTGATCTCGAAGTTCTGTTAAAACAATTTGTTTGCTGGACAGAATATCTAAATGAATGACCCCAGTCAAAATTAAAGTCATGCAGAAGCAAACTGATTAGCAAGCAAACAAAGCAAAGAGGAAAATCAGAATATAAACATTTGTTCTCTTCAACTTCAGAGGTCACACTGTGTTGCCAGTGCTTTCCTGGGTGCATATATTTCTGGTTTTTCGCAGAAGCAGGATGTCAAAACAGTGCCCCAGAAAGGCATGGAAAAGTCTTATCTAGAAAGATACTCAACTATTTAAAAGAGAATATATTAGTGTGACCACATATTTATCATGGTATTCCTACAGGAGCACCTCAAATATACTAGTTATTGTCCCAAGATACAGGAAAACATGACCACCCCACAAACAAAGTCCTTAAAATCTAAGCCCCAATTCTGCAACTCATTCCCCATGGGCAACTGGGCAGGAACCCACTGACTTCAATGGGTCTCTGCTCAGATATGGGATCCTGCCAATATGGTTCCCATGGCAGAATTGGGGCCCACAAAGACACGCACAAGCAAAGTGCAGCAGAGAAGAATAAAACACAGAATCACGTTTTTCATTTTAATATAAATATCAGCTGTCCTCAACTGTGAGCTGGTTGGAAAATGCTTTTTTTACCCCTTGGAAAATGTCAAGAAAAATGAAGCGTCCATTTTACTGAAAATTTTCACTGGAAAATATTGACTTTGTTGAAAAAATGAAAATTCTATTTATCTGTTATTTTTGGCAACAAAAACTGAATTTTTTAGCTAAAAGCTGTCAAAATCTTAAACAAATTTTAGCTGAAGACAAATATTTTTCCATGTCCAGTAATGGTTTCCCTCATGTCAGTGAGGTCACTGATATCATACAGTCTGTATCCCCTGCATTTGAGAGGATTGCTGGTACTGTCGTGCCACCATTTGGCTGTTCTTGCTTTCCTCTGGTAAGGGCCCAGTAACAATAATCTGGATAAACAGGATTTTCTTTCAGATCTCATTCCAGTGGCTCAGGCATTTTAGCTTCAACCCAGCCCACCAGGTCACAGGATCAGATTCTGCATAAACCTTAGCTGACTAAATCTGAAGAGAGTCCACTGACATCAGCAGATTTACTCTAGATTTACACTCTTTTTAAGAGAGACAGTGGAATCTCACCCAGAATTCTTTCCTCTCCAGCTATTCCCAAAATGTGAATCCTTCAAATTTGCGCATTATTTCCTAAGTCTTTTAGAGGACAGCTTGCCTGAAAAACAATTTGTGAACACTACTGCTTCTCTCCTCATTTGCCCTTCAATATCACCTGGTCATCCACTCTCACAAGGTAAGCAGCTCTCAGATCCAGTCTGCTACTGATATTATATTAGTTGTGATTCAGGAAAGCATCACTAGTCAGGACAGCATTTAAGCATATTCTTGAATTCACTAGGGAATTCAAATTAAGCATGTACTTAAATCCTATCCCGCGTAGGGACAGATTTAAGCACATGCCTAAATGCTTTCCTGAATTGGGGCCTTAATATTTTTGTCCATAGAGGAGATAAAATCTAAATTATAAGAAAAATGTGGCAAGAAAACACTGAATTGAGAGTGAAAATAAGAACTACTGAACCAAAATCTAATATTTGGAGTTCCCATGTAAATCTAATAAAATTCCAGAGGAGATTAGTGCTTATTCCAGTGCAAACAAAACAGGAAAGTTTTCTCAAAGGATTCAGGCATCACACCACGAGGAGCACTGAGTAATCTTAGCTTCGCTCTCATCACCAACCCTCATAAAAAGTATTTGTACAAAATCGTTCAGGACACTGCAGCCTGGATTCTGGTCCCCAGTGTGGCCCCTTTATGTCTCTTTGGCAGCATTTAAGATCCGTAAAGGTGCTGCAATGGCCCTATGGAAAATTCCCCTGGCCAAGAGGCAATTCAGAGCCAGCATGCATGATCCAATACCACCTCTTTTTGGAGACTCCATGTAGGGACATGTTGAGGCTGAAAGAAGGAATGGCCAGAGCACTCATCAACATTTCACTGAGAAAATGTCATTTCAGAATGAAATGTCAAAACGTTTTGTTACAAACATTTGGAAACAAAAAAACATTTAGACATTTCTGGAAGAAAATCAGGGGGGGTTTTCAGCTGAAATTATTTGCTAAATTCAACCCAAATTCACAAATAGTTTTGATGCTCTCAAAACTGTATTTTGGGGCAAACTTAGTATTTGCCAAAAAATTAATAATATTACTCTCCCAGCTCTATGTGTAACATTGAAGTTCTGAGGAAGTGTTGTTGGGGGCAGTTATAAAACAGAATATTAAGGCCGGGGACCCAAGAGGTAATGTTGATCCATGCAGTAGACGTAGCTAATTGTGACACTAGTTGCCGCTGGAGCCAAAAACTGTTATTTGAAAACAGTCATCGGGCTCTTATAAGGAACAATGACAAAAAACTTGTGAGCCACGATCACACACACACAGTCACGTGTGCGCATACACGCTTTCTATCTCCATCGCCCCAGAAACAGGGATTGGCCACCAGGGGCAGATTATAACTCACTGGGGCTCAGACCCGTCATAACTGTGGGGTCCCTTTGAGCTTCACACTCTCCCAAAATGCGCTTTCTTGTGGCTGACCTACACACCTAATACAGTTCTGCGTGAATTGGCACCACCCACTGTCTCTGAACAGGCCAAACAATCTGTTCTCCCCCATCAAACCTGTCCCCCCACCTTCTCATCCCTTACAGGATCTGAGAATGGCAAGGCCACCCTCCTTTGTAAAACGACCAACCCACCTATATTCTTCAGTAGCGGCCATTGTGGTTGGTGTTATTACATGTAAAGCAAGCAAACCATAACACTCAGACCAGCTCATTGAACACATGGCTGGTCAACTGAAATGGGGAATTTAGTTAGGCAGAAAGTAATTACTGGAAGTGCATGAGACATGTTAGTTTCAGTTTCCACAGGGTTCAGGTCAGGTGGTTTTCTCACAGTCTGAGCCTTTTTTTACTTCCCCCTCACTTCACTCCAGCGCAGTAGGGCAGTGACAAATCTCAAAACCAGAAAATGTCATGCCTGGGGTATGAGTTAGGGAGAATTTGCAAGGGCTGGTGCAGCCCGCAGTCCTGCCCTGGGACAAACCATCACAAGTTTCATTATGAAACTATCCAAAAAAAAAAAAAAAACTGAAAAATGTCTGCTCATCCAGAGACAGGAATAATTTCCACTTTGAATTTCAATGAAGGTCTCGCAAGTCCCCCATCCCCACACTGTTTCCTATGCAACTCAATTACTCTCATTTCCTTGTTCAGCCGCTACCTTTTTCCTTTCATTGGGAGAGCAGCACAGTGTCATAAATGTGATTGAGGTTAAGGGCTATGAGAAATTGGAGCGTGGAATGCTAACACATCATTGCTGTATGGAGGAAGCAGCAGAAAAGATAGTCCTTGTAATATTATGTAGGTGTTAGACTTAAACCTATTTTGACTTAATAAAGGGCCTGAGTCCTAGAACAATCTGCCTGTGAGAAGGCATCATGCCATCAAAGGAGATAAAAAGCATGAGTGCAGGCAGAATGAATGCGTATTACGTAGGGTGTTAAGAACATGACTGTGAGCCAATAAGGTTGTATCCTCTGTGCACACTCGCTGATCTTAGGTGCCTGTACAAGCTCTGGATAAATAGATTTGCCGTCATTAATCCATCTCTCAGCTGTATTGACTTTCAGAAGTAAAACAACTTCCATGATGGTGTAAAGCAAGATGTTAGTGAGCTTGAATCAGGCGCAGTGTTACTGGTGGGGGAAGGGACTGAGAAGAGGTATAAAAACAGTGTTTCCCAGCTTTTCTTTCTCCCCATACCATGGCATGGGCTAGTATAGGCTACTTGGAAGCAGGGGCCTGGCGAGTCTTCAGGAAAGACGGAACCACATGAAACTGACCCATCGTCACTAATTTTAACTCAATTTTCTAGCTAGGTTAAAAGATACAGCACAAGTCGAGGTGATAAAGGTTCAATGGGCCATATTCATGGCTCTCATAAGCAGGTGCATTCCCATAGAATGCACTTGAATGGTTCTGGACTGTCATTCTACTACAGTAGAATGTAGTACGCAGTACACAGCAGGTTTTCCTTCCTGCTGTACAGTATAAATGCAACGACTCCCAAGATGGGTCATCAGTAGGATTTGAATCTAGGATGTCCTACACCAACACACAAACCTCTTTCACTTGACCTAAAAAGTAACACCGTTAGCTGGTAGCAGTAGTAGGCTGCCATTCTCTATGGAGACTAGCCATTAGTGGAAGACAGCACATTAATTTTATAGACATGCTGCAACAAACAAACATATTCAATATTAAAACAAACAAAACAAAAAACCAAAATGGAACAAATATATTTTTATAATAAACACTCATGCTTTTAAGACTTGGCTCTATAGTAATGGAAGTTTAGAAGTTGTAATGACATCCCTAGGAGTTACAAAAGTACATAGCTCAGTTTGCTTAATAAAGTACTATGTGCCTCATTCTTGCTACTCCTTTCAGGACCCTAAATCTTAAATGCACATCTAGTTCTCAGTGGAAGTGCCCTATTTTCCTGATATGTTTGATATATAATTTACATAGAAAAAGAGCATTGGTTTGGATAACCATCCTTCACATGGATGTTCTGAACACAAACAATTAGTATAGCATTTCATTTTCTTTCCTATTCATCCATCACGAAAGCCTGGTATTCAGATGGCACAATACAAAACCATATTTAGATTATAAATGGCTCTAAATAGTTGACTATTCAGCCTAGTGATTTCAGTAATAACTAAATTTTACAGAGTGTTATTAAATGCTAACTTTTTTTAAAAAAGTACTTTCAGGTTCCTAAGATGAAAGTTCCATTTTCCCCCCATCTTTGCCATTGATTGGCCTTAATAATGTTTTGCATTTTAATAGCTATTATTTTAGAACTTAGTTCTGTCACCTTTATCCACATTATGTATCACCTTATTCTAGGACTAGGGCTTGATCAGTGACCAGGTAAATCAATGGAAGCTTTTACTTTGACTTCAGAGGGTTTTGAATTAAGCCCCTAGGACTATTTGAATAGTAAGGCACATAGTGTGAGCAGATATGGCAGAATCAGACCTTTATTTAAGAAGCAGGTCAGCATTATACTCTCCTTTTCCAGACAGAGAAACTTTGCTTCAGAAAAAATAAGTGACCTGTATATGGTGCAATGGTAGTTTAATGTCAGAACTACAATTGGAGGGAAAAGTTAAAGCTAGTGCTTGTAACACAGATGAATATTTCTGGACTTTCTGGTGCTGAGCTTTCTTGGACAACATAGAAATTTTTAGCTGCTGAATTTTAGATTAAAGTTAATCTTATATATGACATTTTTGTCTTTCAAACGTTTATTTATAAATGAAATTTTTAAAATGCTGTAATTGTCTATTCACAATCTTAAGTCTCAAAACAAAGTTTTGTAAGGAAATTTCTACCATTTTTGAGAAACCTTTTCTATTCTTGATGTTTAAAAACTTAATGTAGATGAACTTGCTATAGCTTTGAAGAGTGACTGAGTGATTAGAACTCCCTTCATAGGTTATAAGATCAAGAGAAGGTTATCTGGGTTCTAAATCTCCACTGCTCACTCTAATGCTATCATCAAGACAGGGAAGATTTGGTAGGGGAAGTAGAAGTGGGTGGCAACCTAGGCAGCAATGACCATGAGATGGTCGAGTTCAGGATCCTGACAAAAGGAAGAAAGGAGAACAGCAGGATACGGACCATGGACTTCAGAAAAGCAGACTTTGACTCCCTCAGGGAGCTGATGGGCAGGATCCCCTGGGAGGCTAATATGAGGGGGAAAGGAATCCAAGAGAGCTGGCTGTATTTTAAAGAAACCTTATTGAGGGCACAGGAATAAACCATCCCGATGTGCAGAAAGAATAGCAAATATGGTAGGCGTCCCGCTTGGCTTAACAAAGAAGTCTTTGGTGAACTTAAACACAAAAAAGAAGCTTACAAGAAGTGGAAGCTTAGTCAGATGACTAGGCAGGAGTATAAAAATGCTGCTTGAACATGCAGGAATGAAATCAGGAAGGCCAAAGCACAATTGGAGTTGCAGCTAGCAAGGGACGTGAAGGGAAACAAGAAGGGTTTCTACAGGTATTTTACCAACAAGAGGAAAATTAAGGAAAGTGTGGGCCCCTTACAGAATGGGGGAGGCAACCTAGTGACAGAGGATGTGGAGAAAGCTGAGGTACTCAATGCCATTTTTGCCTCTGTCTTCACAGACAAGGTCAGCTCACAGACTACTGCACTGGGCGGCACAGAATGGGAAGGAGGTGAACATCCCGCAGTGCTGATGGAACAGGTCCAAGACTATTTAGAAAGATTGGACATACACAAGTCCATGGGGCCAGATGCAATGCACCCGAGGGTGCTGAGGGAGTTGGCTAATGTGATTTCAGAGCCATTAGCTATTATCTTTGAAACGTCGTGGCAATTGGGGTAGGGTCCCTGATGACTGGAAAAAAGCAAATATAGTGCCCATTTTCAAGAAAGGGAGGAAAGAGGATCCAGGGAACTACAGACCGGTCAGCCTCACTTCAATCCCTGGAAAAATCATGAAGCAGGTCCTCAAGGAATCCATTGTAAGGCACTTGGAAGAGAGGAAGGTGATCAGGAACAGTCAACATGGATTCACCAAGGGAAAGTCATGCCTGACCAATCTGATTGCTTTCTATGAAGAGGTGACTGGCTCTGTGGATGTGAGGAAAGTGGTGGACATGATATAACTTGACTTTAGCAAAGCTTTTGATATGGTCTCTCACAGTATTCTTATCAGCAAGTTAAAGAAGTATGGGTTGGATGAATGGACTATAAAATGGATAGAGAACTGGCTAGAGCATAGGGCTCAACGAGTAGTGATCAATGGCTCCATGTCTAGCTGGCAGCCAGTCACAAGCGGAGTGCCTCAGGGGTCGGTGCTGGGGCCGGTTTTGTTCAACATCTTCATTAATGATCTAGAGGATGGGATAGATTGCACCCTCAGCAAGTTTGCAGATGACACTAAGCTAGGGGGAGTGGTAGATACCCTGGAAAGTAGAGATAGGATACAGAAGGACCTAAACAAACTGGAAGATTGGTCCAAAAGAAATCTGATGAGGTTCAACAAGGACAAGTGCAGAATCCTGCACTTTGGACAGAAGAATCCCATGCACAGCTACAGACTGGGGACCAACGAGCTAGGCAGCAGTTCTGCAGAAAAGGACCTGGGAGTTACAGTGGATAAGAAGCTGGATATGAGTCAGCAGTGTGCCCTGGCTGCCAAGGCAGCTAATAGCATTTTGGGCTGCATTAGTAGGGGCATTGCCAGCAGATCGAGGGAAGTGATTATTCCCCTCTATTCGGCATTGGTGAGGCCGCATTTGGAGTATTGTGTCCAGTTTTGGGCCCCCCACTATAACAAGGATGTGGAGAAGTTGGAGAGAGTCCAGTGGAGGGCAACAAAAATGATTAGAGGGCTGGAGCACAAGACTTATGAGGAGAGGCTGAAGGAACTAGGCTTGTTAAGTCTGCAGAAGAGAAGAATGAGGGGGGATTTGATAGCAGCCTTTAACTACCTGAAAGGGGGTTCCAGGGAGGATGGAGCTAGGCTGTTCTCAATGGTGGCAGATGACAGAACAAGGAGCAATGGTCTCAAGTTGCAGTGGGGGAGATTTAGGTTGGACATTAGGAAAAAGTTTTTCACTAGGAGGGTGGTGAAGCACTGGAATGGGTTACCTAGAGAGGTGGTGGAATCTCCATCTTTAGAGGTTTTAAGCTGAGGCTTGACAAAACCCTCGCTGCGATTATTTAGCTGAGGTTAGTCCTGTTCTGAGCAGGGGGTTGGACTAGATGACCTCCTGAGGTCCCTTCCAACTCTATGATTCTATCAGACCTCACAGAGACTTATAATACACATATGAGATCTTCTGGAATTCTCATACAAAAATTGGTTCTAATAGTTGAAAAATTAGTCATCCAACCTTCCCCAAAAGGCTGAAATGTACTAGCCACCCTTGAGAAAGGAGTAAGCCAGATGTGGAGTTTCAATGCTAAGTCATTTTTAAGATATGGAGTTAGAAAAGTTTACAAAAATGACCCCTGAGTTTTCAAAATTTTGTGTCTCATTACAATCTTGCTGCAACATCCCCAATCACTTACCTCCCACACTCCAGCCTCCTCCCTCAAACTATCCTCTGGCAGAGAACAACATGTGAGAACGAGCAGACAAATGGAATAGTTTTGGCCAAGTTAGGAGTGTGAAGACTTTATAATGGAAAGGTAGTCAAAACTTTAAAAATAGAGAAACTGCTGTCTCCTTCTGTATTCATTCAAGGAGCTTATAGTGACTTTCAGTGTTATTGGTGCTAGAGCTTGTGTTAGTCTGCAACTAAATCTCCTACATCTAGTCAACATTTGACATTTTGATGCAATATTTTAAAATATATTTCACCAAAAATTGTTGCTTTTTTGGATCAATTTAAAACGTTAGTTTTGTTTAAATTCAAGATTCCAACAAAACAAATATCTGCATTTTTCGACCAGTGATATAAATCTCTGGTAAGGGTGAAAAATCTGGCATAGATAAGCACCAGCTTGAACCTTCACTCAAAACTGAAACTGCAGAATGTTTTTTTGAGAGTAGAAAAAGTTAAGTTAATCTTTCTATTGGCTATTGTTCTCTTCTCATGCATTTCTGCACTTCCTAGTTCTAGTCAAAACTGGCAGTGAAAGTGCCAATGTGAAGTTGTTCTCATGTTATTTGCAGCCTGGTAAGAGACAAGTAGTACTACGAAGCTTACAAGAAAGCTTATTTTCATAACATTCCAGCCCATTTTTGTGCACCCACAAAGTTCAAATAGTTTGAATAATCAGCCACCTGTAGGGGTGCTTAAGTGACACCCATCACTAATCCCTAAATCAGACACTCTTATTGGTGACTCTGCTGGAGCGAAGTTGTGTGTGCGCCTTCCACAGGTATTGCAGAGGTTTCAGGAAAGATGCATGACCTTGTTGTAATGCAGTTTTACAGGCACACTGACCGTGGTCAAGTGTCTTGCAAGGTGAGTGAGATGGTACTGAAATGGCAATGTAAATTGAGACAATCATGCTGTAACATTACTTAGATTTTAAATAAAAAGTCCACATCCTTAAAAGTAAGATAATGCCAGATAAAGGAGCTCAGTAGATGACTCCAGCCTGTACTAGTTTCAATTAAGGCCAGTCATCATTTATCAAATTAGTGTTGAATGGTCCCCTTTCCTGTTTTCAAAGTAAATATAATATTAGCATAGCAGAGGGATCCCTAGTCTGAGAATAGTGTGACATTTAAATGAAATGGATAATTTTCTTCCAAGGATAATTCAAGCATGAGCCTAAATGTTTCTGCTTGTCATGCTGCAAAGGCTAGATAGCAGGGAAGCTGACCATCATTATCAAGTACTGTGGCTATTCAATAGCGTATTAGTCATTGAGAGATGTCCGTTCTTCATTAGGCACAGCATTTTGCTAATGAATATAGCTACCCCTAGAAACATCTGGGGCCCCTGCACCTAAGTGTTGTAAGAGATCATCTGGATAGCTTGCAATGAACACAAGGGTTTTCAGACTGCAACCGTAGAATGGGGGGTTCAGGAAGGGAAGAAGAACAGAGAAACTTCTTTATCTTTGAGAAGACAAACTTGCCCAGCCTTTACTAATCAGACAGAAATCCTTATCAGAGGAATGGGGTCTATTTAGTAAATTGTTTACCGTTATGTACATTAGAGATGGAAAATAACTTATCTAGCTCATTGGTCAACCTTTCTAGGTCCATGACCCAATAAGATAGCCAGAAGTTTCCTAACACCCACTATATCCCACAATCCTTTGTGGCCTGTCCAGGTGAAGAAAAGAAACCCTGGGAGATTTGGTGTGCTGTGGCATAGGGCTGCTATGAGGTGGGGTGGGAGCGGGGCTACTAGGTGTAGGGGTGTTTGGCTGTGAAATGGGGGAAGATGCTTCTGAGGGCCTTTTGGTGGAGGCTGGAATGGGGCATAATGCACAGAAGAGTGCTGATGACAAACTGATCTTTGTTTCTTTGCTTCAGTCACATGATGTAGGGTTAACACAGATTATATCCCTGTCCCATGACAGTATCCACTAACTAAGTATCCACTGGTTATCATCTCTTCCCCCATTTTGGGGCTGGGTGGGAGAGAGAATCAAATGCAAATAAACCATAATATCATCCATAAACGATTATTACCACAAACCAGCACAGCCAATCATTAGAACTCATCCATGGAGACATCTAGAATTGAGGTCAGGAAAGACAACCTGCACATCCCAGGCTGAAAAGAGGATTGCTTTTCCTCTTATTGGAGATCTGTCAGTAACTACTGACTTGGAAGCCAAGTCACTTTGACCACTTTCCCATTCTCAAAACAATTCTGGCTGTAGCTTCTACTATTTGTCATTGTCAGAGATTGGTTGGGTCTACTGTTATCTAGAGAGACAAGATGGTGAGGTAATATCTTGGACCGACTTCTGCTGGTGAGAGAGACAAACTTTCCGTCTCACAGTTGCCCAGACCTGTAGAAGAGCTCGCGTAAGCTCAGAAGATTTTTGTAGCTATGTCAGTCCCAGGACATTAGAGAAAAGGTGGGTGAGGTAGTATCTTTTATTTGGACCAACTTCTGTTGGGGAGAGAGAGAGAATCTTCTGAGCTTACACAGAGTTCTTCTACAGGTCTGGGAAACTATGTAAGATGGAAAACTTGTCTCACCAACAGAAGTTGGTCCAAATAAAAGATACCACCTCACCCACTGTGTCTCTAATATCTTGGGACCGACATAGCTATAACAACAACATTGCATGTTACTTTCTGTCAGCCCATAAGCAGTCTCAGTAGCACTCCGGATGGCCTTAAGAAAGAGCCAGTGTCCTCCGTGGGCTTGCTTAGATGTCTTCTGTTCCTCCTAATGACATATTTCATTACTACTCTGAATTTGTTATACAAACAGCTCAGTTTAAAATAAAATAAGTACTAGTTCACTGGCAAGAGGTAACCATTCCCACGACATTCAAATAGCTCTGCACCAGATTTAGACTAAGGACAATCAGGAATATCCTGGAATTTCAGAGTCATTTCTTCTCCCCACCAGTTCTGTTTCCTTTATTGACTATGGATTCCATACTTATATATCTTATCTTCAATGGCAGCATTCATACCTACCCTGAACAACCCTTGGATTCAGACCTTCCATTCTCAGTGCTCTGATTGCACTGTAGATTACACTTAGCATTTCTGACCTCATACTGCATGGTATGACAATATCCAATCATGTGTAGCAATTTCACTTCAATAGCCCTACAAAGATTTTATACTTGAAGAGGCCTTTGCTTTTTTCCATTGGCTGTACATGTAGAGTTAATCTTTCAAACTACCGTAAGACGTGTTATGTGTTTCTCATTTGCAATTGTCATCTTTTCCCCCCCACCAGAAGTGGATAGCACATGCTTCATTTACTTCAAACTCCTCTCCTTGCAAGTCTGCTTTCATTGCACTCTTGAAAGAAAGAAACTCCTTTTCCAGGTCCATATCTCATAGGGAATGAGAGTACGTTTGCAGCTTCCTGCTCATTTTCTGAGTTCTAGTCAGTGGTTTGCACATTGGTCTCTATAATATGGCTTCCAATAGCGTATGGTCTTTCTACCTTCACACTTTTTTGCCTACAAGAATATTAATGAAATAGCCTTTATTTTTCAAATACGGACCATAGCTCTATTGTGGATCTACTGGATAGGGCACTGGCCTGAGAGTTAGTAGTCTGAGTTCTGTTCCTAGCTCTGCCACTGACCTGCTCAGGGACCTTGAGCAAGTCACTTTATCTTTGGTGTGTCTGTTTCCCCTCCTACTCTTTTGTCTTGTCTGTTTAGATTGCATATTCTTTGTACAGAGCCTAGCAGAATGGGGCCCTGGGCTTAGTTGGGGTCTCTAGCCACTTGTGTAATACAAAAACAATAAATGAGCTATTCATAAATTGTTTCTGTCAGGGCTTTGAGAGAATGGGGCACTGCGTGAGCATTTTGCAGGACTATCTCCAATCCCTGTCAATTTAAGATCAAAAAGAGGAACAGATTTATTACAATCTGAAATTAAGGCCTGATCTTCTGTGTATACTCTAGTGTAGACACAACCTCTGTTTGTACAAGAATAAATTAGAATAAGAAGCTATACCCGTATAAGCATGTTCACAAAGAGTGAACCCAGCTATGTCCACACTAGTTGAGTTGTACAGCTTTAACCAGTAGTTAAAGCACTACAACTTGTGTGTAAACAAGGCCTTACACAAAGTTTATACCCTGAGCAACAGGAGGTAGAGAAAGGATAGGTATTTATAATTTCAAGTGCTCCGTGCCCAAAACTACGTCCCGAGTCAATTATGCATCTCAAATTCTCTTGGTGCAGTCTGCCTGCAATAAGGTACCCTCTAGCTCTCCCTAATGGGCCACTACACTCTTCAATGAGACAGAATGGAAATTTTGTTGTTTTTAATTTTCTTCAAAAGATACCATGGAAACAACTTCAGAAATGCAGTATTGATTTCTTTTGAATTTGCCTGTAACTGCTTATATGACTCATTAAAACATTGTGGTTGTTTTTATCTGCTTTTCTGCTGTTTCTAAGCATGGTTGTGAAGGAAAAGTTATTGGTTAGTGTTTTCATTACACTGTCAGCCCAAGGTATGTGAGGTCTGACTGCAGGTGACCAGACTGTTAATTATGGACATCAACAGTGATGCGAGTTCTCCATCCTGTGTCCGATCAGTAATGGCCTCCACACACCGATCTTGAACTAAAGAGCCCAGAACAAAGGGCAGCTGCAAGATCAAATTTCTGGTGCTGGGCATTCTGGACCAGTTCCTCAGCTGATGTGATTGAAGCCATGTGATAAATTGAACATCAATAAATCTGATCTGTTTACAGTTGGGTAAAATTTTGCAGACAAAGATGTTTTTTGACTGAAAAAATGCACATTCAAATCAACCAAAACATTCTGCAAATTTGTCTCATGTTTGCTGAATTGTTTTGGTCAAACAAATGAAATACAAAGTTTTGTTATTTTCTAAACAAAACTTTTTGATTCATGTTATCGGGTTGCCCTCGCTGGCCTGGTTGCTGGGGTCCTCCCTCGGGCTCTGTCTCCGGGGGAGGCCACAGCACCTTCCTACACAGGGGAAACAGTTTGCTTTTGGCGAGCCAGCAGTCGATTGCTCTACCCCTTAGGCAGGGTGAGCAAGCAGTTCAGCGCTCTGGCCCTCAGGCAGGGTGAGCGAGTGAGCAAGTCAGCAGTGGGTTCGCTCTCTGGAGCGGAAGGGAGCAGGAGGCTCTCTTCGGGGTGGCTAGGAAAAGGGGGAGAGAAGGGGGACGCAGGCCCACCCGTCCCCACTGCGTCCCAGCCCAGGGCCCTAGCAGTGGCAAAAGCAGTTACCACTGTGTCGGCAGGGCTCCCGCCTCAACACACCGACTAGGCCTCAGACTCAGCCACAAGCTATGACTGTCCCTGGGCTACTTCCTCCCTGCTGGCCCCAGTACCTGTCTCCTCAGTATTGCAGGGGTATTCCATCTGGGGTTGGCCTGTCAGTCCCTCCTCATCCACGGGCGGCAATGCGGGGAGCTCCTCTTCGAGGGGCAGCTCCTTTAGGTCGTTTGGCACAGGGAGGGGCTCGGCTTCCAGCAGCTCCTCCAGGTCCTGTCCTATTTCAGGGGGCTCGGCAGCCGGCAGCTCCTCCAAGTCCTATCCTGCCTCAGAGGGTATCCTCCACCCGGGTTGCTCCGGGGCCTCTGCCCAGTCCCGGGGCTTTGGTGACTCGGTCCAGTCCTGGGGTCCAGGTACTTCGGCCCAGTCTCTCTGGCTGGGTTGCCTGGTCCAGCTCCGGGAAGGCCCTACCCAGTCTCCAGGGCCGGGGTTGGTCGGCAGCTCTGCTCCGGCCTAGGCCTCTGCCAGCGGGACAGCACATCTGTCTCCAGCAGCAGTCTCTCCCTGATTAAGCTCTGGGGCCAGGCTTTTATACTGCCCCTTCCTGTGGAGGCTCCGCCCCGCTGCCGCTGATGAGGCTGGCCGGGCGGTCCTATCACAGCCCGGTTCCCTTGTTGCCGAGCAGACCTAGCTGCTGGGCCTGATTGGGTCCATTCAGGCTGCTTGCACCCTCCCTCAGGCTCTGTCTCCAGGGGAGGCCACAGCGCCTTCCTACAATTCAAAATAGTTTTCTTTTGAATTTTACTTCCATTTTAGGAAAAACAAGGTGAAATACCGCAGGCAAAAATGTTCTGTTCAACCCAAAAAGAAAAGTAAAAGAAAACATTTCATTTTGGGGGCTACAAAACTTTTTTCATTAAATGTATTTTTGTTTTGACTTCCCTTTTAATCAAAAAAATTCATTTCAGGTCAACTCAAACCAATTTTTTTTTAAGTTGTTTTTGGTTCAGCTACTGAACCAAAAAAAAAAAAAAAAAAAAAAAAAAATATCAGGTGTTTGCACAACTCCAATGTGAATTTATTTTACATGACACAAGTGGATAAATAAGGAAGTATTTATGCATGGGAACCAATTCAAAGATGGCCAGTTAAAGCTTTTCCTACACTGTAAAGAGAAATTAATTTACCACAAGATCAAGTATTTCAGAACTCAGTGATGTCATCATTGCTGATGATTTGATCATGAATCTCACAATATTTAGCATTTTTCTCAAAGCCCCAGTTCCTGGAATTATGTGAGTACCTCAGAATCTCAAGTTCTTTAAAGAAAACTTTCCATTTTCACAGATGGGGCCTGAGCTACACTCAGATTAGATCAACCTAGATATATCACACAGGGCTCTGAAAAATTTTACGCCTGGAGTGCCATTGTTATGTTGACCTAGCCCCCTTCTAGACACAGTTAGGTCGATGGAAGAATTTTTTATCAGCCTAGTTACTGCCTCTCAGAGAGGTGGATTAACTACAGAGAGAAAAACCCCTTCCATCAAGGTCTGAAGCATCTACGTTACAACAGCATAGCTGTAGGGCCTGTTTAATATAGACATAAGCTGGTAAAGAAAGTTTGAAAACATGACAAGTGTACTCTAAAGCCCACCTCCTCCCCTACAACCAGAAGGTAAATAAAAAGAATTCAAAGGACTGTGAGGTTTTAACTTTTTAGATTCTCTGGTCCTAATGATAGATTACCACCTTTTCTTTCTTCTGTCTTATGTGACTTTTCCCACACTTAAGGTTCATTGCCCTATACCTAAAATTACCAGTAGAAACCTAATTCTTGCTTGTCTAATTGTAATACTTCAGTTTTACTATTTCCTGGGTTTACAGAAACACCTTCAAATAGGAAAAAATACCCAAGAGTAGGCTTCCAATCACACATCCTACTGCTATGACTTGTTGACATTAGATTTTGTGAACATTGCTTATAGTAGAACCAAAGTTTCTGACGACACTTGCAGTTATAAACTCAGTTATGTTGGGAAATGATGCAAACCATTTGTCTGGTTAACATAAAGGAGACAAATTATCCAGAAATACAATTTCAATTTTTAAATGCAGGGTATCACCCATTACAAAAAGAATCCATACTCCTACTGTTTTAGAGAGTTTAGCGATTCCCCATTCATCTGTGCCTTGAGCCATCAGGTCCCCTAGCCAGTCATTACTCCACAGGAAATCTATTGCACTTTGACACTTAGGCACCCAGTTCTGTCATGAGCCCTGCATGGGAACATCCTACACTGCTTGAAACTTACAGCAGGATCAGGATCTTATGGATTAAGGGCCTAGTTTTCAGAGATGTTGAGCATCCACAACTCAGTGGGAGCTGCGGGTATTCAGGACCACTGAAAGACAAGCCCTAACCGTCGTCTTTGTCTTACCCACATGCTGCACCGATGACCAGCTTGAATGTCATTAACACCAAGGCCACTTTAAACCACTCTAACAGTAAACAGACTTAAAAGTGGGTATAGAGCCAGTTTATGCTGTGTAGTAGGCTATGGCTCTCTAGCACCCCCTTGCAGAAAGGATAGATATTGCTCCCGCCTGGAAGTCCAGAGCAAAGCCCTCCAGTTGTGCTATTCAAGGCATCAGCCCCCTTGTGGGGGAAAGTTAAAGTAGTCCAACCAAACCATCGGTATTCTTTCACAGCCCACAACAACAGAGCAGTAGGCCTTTCGGAAGTCAAAGAGGAAAAGAGAAAGTACTGGCCCTTCTCCTTTCTGAGAAGGACTGGGTGGCGAAATCTCCCTAGCCATTTCCCCAGTCAGCAACCTGACCCCTGCTTCCAGGGATCAAGGAGCAGAGAGTTGCATTCTTACTTTTTCACGCCATCACCCTGCACTGAGCAGCGATCCTCCCTTTTAAGGACCGGCCCATCTCCAGGCTTGATAAATCTCACAGGTGCACTAGGTTGAGACTGAGGTGCTCTAACTAGGCTGACCATATTTCCCAGAGGGAAAATGGGCCCCTGCATAGGGTGCGCCCAAGCCGTGCCCTCTCCGTCCCTGCATGGGGCTCACATGAGCTGCTTGCATGAGCCCCGCTCCCCTCCCACTTGGAACTGGCCTGAGCCACTCACCTGAGTCCCGCCCACACGCGGGGCTCGCCTATGCCCCCTGGCATTGCCACTTACCACCCACCAATGTTCCTCTATGCCCCACTATGGGGGTACACCCCACTTTTTTTTTTTTGGCAAAACTAGGCATTTGTCCCATTTGCTTAAACAGGACAAATGCCCAGATTTGCCAAAAAGGTCAGGATGTTCGGGAAAGGGTTTAAAAAGGGGACTGTCCCAGCCAAAACAGGACACATGGTCACCCCAGTTCTAACCCTTTCCTGATCAGTGTGGATCTGCCTCTGCCAAAACACACCCTCCTTAAGGTCTTTTTACATTGCCAAAATCATGTACATTAGCCTTAGTGTAAATTAGAGTCAGGCCCACAGAGTATAAATGTAAAGATAAACCATGCAGTTCCTCATTTTATTCCGTGATTTCTGGCAGCAAGGAATTCAAAATTTGCTACATTTTAAGAGGTGGCTGATGTTCCAGGGGAATAGCAATGGGATTTAGAGCCTTACACTTTGACGTGGCTTGGTTCAAATCCACCCTGAACTCAAAACTAGTTCACCTCCTTTTGCTTCAGCTTTCAAAGGAAAGTGTCTAGGCTCAGCAAGTCCAAGAGAGGATTCTTACCCACTCCCCACCCTCCCCGAAATGTACGTGCAACTGAAGAGCATGAGTGATAATGCGACTGTGATGGTCAGGCGTAGGGAGAGTAATGTGCTCCCTGCCCCTCCTATAATAATATGGTGAGAAACACACTAAAGGCCTGATTCAAAACCTATTGAAAACAATGGGAATCTTTTCCTTGACCTCAGTAGACATCAGGCTGGGGAGGCGCTGTGCACTTCTTGCTCCCATCGACTTCAAGTTGGAATTTTGGGCACCCAGCACTTCTCAGAAGTAAGCCTCGGTACTTGGTTTACTTCAGTGTGAGTTCAGCCTGAGTTGGGACAGCAGGTCCCACTTTGCTGATGCTTTAGGGTCAGCCCTAAAGTATATCGGTCAGTTTGATCTAACGTTTTGTCAAATTGGCTGTTTCTTACATTTTCAAGCAGCAAATTATGCGTTGGTCTTTATGATCTTTTCCAAAAAGTACAGCAGATGCTGCTAGTATGCCCCATTACCACTGATAAAGGCTCATTACTCCAACCTGCTTTACATTGCCACTGCAAACCTGGCATACAGAGCTTGCTGGTCTGAGCGATGATCAAGGTTGTCTCAGGCTGTTATACTGTGATTAATGTTTCTTGAGACAAACCATTTTAAAGCCTAATGTTGTATATATAGTAGTGATTTGTGCTATCATAATGGGTGGTCATCCAAGGCTCTCAGAGTGCTGTACAAACATTGATTAGTGATGCCTCTCTACACCTCACAAGGTAAATAGTAGTACATATCCACAGCCATACTACAGATGGGTAAGTGGCAGAAAATGAGGATAATGCCAAAATTTTCAAAAGTGGCTATTTGTTCTGCATGCCCAATTAGACACACAGGTTCTGATTTGCACAAGTGCTGAATTCAACTGGAGTTGTGAGTGCCCCGCATCTCTGAAATCAGTGCTTCCATGTCTCATGCCGGGCTCCCCATAGCTGAGGAATCCAAAATTAGTGGCCACTGCTGAAAATTTTGGCTTGTGTAGTTTGCCGTAGTTCACATAGCACGTCAGTGGCCTCATAGGAACAGAATCAGTGGAGCCCTGATTCCCAGTTCCCACTTCTACTTTATGGCCATACAAAACCAGAAGATAGTAATAGGCCTGTTGCAAATTCATTGAAAGTGAGTGGTACTTAATAATGAGGCTAGGGAGTATGTCTGTACTTCCATGTGTGTTTTAGTGTGTCACTGATATATCAACTGATGTGTAAATGTAACTACCCAAGTGTCGTACTTGAAAGAGTGGTGGAACGTGTGTCTCACTGTAGTTATGCTGGCTCTGACCCTGTCACTTTCCCCATGTATAGCCTCACTTGACACTCTGGGCAAGGGTCACTCATCTGAAACAAGTGACGGAATCAGGGTCTAATCAAGGGCAGTTACTACTGAACAGTGGCTCTTCCTTATAATGAATGCATTATTAGATATGTAGGTCTGAATCGTGCCTAACTCTTACTGGCTGCCCAGGAGAATAAAGGCTCACCACTTTCTTGAACAGCCACATTAGAATTAATCTCACATTACGGTTAGTCCCAGTGCAACAGTAGTCAAAGGTGTACAGGGACTGTGCTGGCGGGTCTTCTCCCATGAGTAAGTGGACAGGGACAGGCAGAGATATCTCTAACCCCCTCCCAAGCATCCCATGCACCTGTCAGCAGAGCTGGCTGAATGTATAGAAGGGGAAATGCTACATCCCATAAAGGGAGTAGCGAGTTATTCCCCAGTCCTTTCCCACAGGCAAAAAAAGGAGATCTCTGGCAGTAGCTCAGAGGTGTGTCTCTGAGGCACATTGCAATGCACAGATGACCTATTCCAGAGGGAGCAGTGAGAAGCACTCTGTTCAGAGCCATATTTAAAGGCACAAAGCTCAGTCCTCCTTTGAAGTCAATGGAGTCACACCAACAGAGAATCTAGTAAAAAAAAGTCACTCGCTAACTTAGAACCTATCCCTGCAAACTCCATTGACTTCAAAGTACTAATCATGGAGGAAATGTTACTATTCTTTGTAGGCCTCCTCTGGTAAATTCTTATTACAAGTTGTAACAATATTTAGGGTGACCAGATAGCAAGTGTGAAAAATCAGGACCGGAGGGGGCGGAGGGTGGGGGAGGGAATAGGCACCCACCTAAGAAAAAGCCCCGAATATCAGGAATGTCCCCATAAGTTCTGGACATCTGGTCACCCTAGCAGTATTGTCATACTTCAAGCTTTGCTGTGCTCTTTTCTACAACAAATGCAGTTCCATCAGTCTCATAGCCAGTGAGACATTTGTCACTTTTGAGGAAGGGGTAAGCTGCCAGATGGCATTGTTTTAGGTTTTAAAAGAGATATCTTTTTGATTGCTCATTATCTGGATCTTTGAAAAACCACAGAAAATCATCTGGAAAATAATCCAGGAACATTTTCCTAAATCCTGAATCCCTTTTGGATTTGCCTGTCTTCACACCCTTTTTTCTGTATTATTTGTCCAAAGACGCTTACACAAATGGGTGGTTGCTCACACAATTGTCGAAAATGGCCATTCTTGATCTGAATACTACAGTCATGCATGAGCAAGGGCATTCACATGCAAATTTGGGCATTCGTGCTCACCCCTGGTTTATAAAGAATCAGTCACCCAAGCCCAGAGAAGAAAAATTACCATATTACTCACAGGATGGATCCATCACACACCATGAATAATAAATGGTCTTAAAACCTCGTCAAAGAAAACTTCTAGCCTGAAATTTGTTTGCCTGGAGTGTTTGTTGAGCAATAATGAACATATAGATTCTTCCAAATTTGTGAACAGACTGAAAGACTAAATTAGTTGGATAAATTCTAGCTGCTAATAGCTAGCATTTACATGTACACATGCAGACTAAACATATACCATAAAACTATAACATTATCCCCCTTAACTCACATCTGTCCAGTTGCCTAAGACAACTACACTGGAAACAAAATATAAAATAGCTGACAGTAGCTATACAGTGAGTGCACAGAGACTGGTGCTGATTATCAATCCATTATGTGTTCTCTCTTTAGAGCACTGGTTCTCAACATTTCTGGACTACTGTACCCCTTTCAGGAGTCTAATGACTTGTGTACCCCAAGTTTCACCGCATTTAAAAACCACTCATTTACAAAATCAAAACACAAAAAAAGTGTCACAGTACAGTATTACTGAAAAATTGCTTACTTTTTCATTTTGTTTGCATGACATTTTAGTTTGTACTGACTTTCCTAGTTTATGTAGCCTGTTGTAAACCTAGGCAAATATGTAGATGAGTTGATGTACCCCCTGGAAGACCTCCGAGTACCCCCCCCCTGTGGTACCCTTACCTCTGGTTGAGAACCACTGATGTGTGTAACAACACTTGCCAAACAAACAAAGGAGACATTATTATAGAATAAGAGCAGTTTTCAAACGAAAATACACAGTATATGTTTTAGTTCGAACTGCTTTGTGTATATGTTTTCTCTTTTCTCAATTGTGAACCCCGTTATTCAGGAACAAAAGAAGTGGAGAGAAAAACAACTCTCTATAAAAGCTTCAGTTAGTTAATTATAACATATACTGAAAATGTCAAGGGCAGTGTTAATTAGATCCCAACTCTGTTTATACACTGTCACATTTGCTGGCCACTGTATTTTTTAAAAGCTTATCAGCGGTTTTTTAAAAACTTATCAGGGTTAAGCAAAACTAAACTGTTGAAATTAAGAGCACCATGCTCTTTTCAGAAAAGAACCACCCAACAACCCTTCA
The DNA here is from genome assembly GCF_026122565.2 of Emydura macquarii macquarii. Taxonomy (NCBI): domain Eukaryota; kingdom Metazoa; phylum Chordata; order Testudines; family Chelidae; genus Emydura; species Emydura macquarii. The sequence continues at coordinate 6,679,508 of NW_027132342.1, read as the reverse complement.
TTAAATTACTTAAACTCAGATTTAAGATGAAATCTATTTGAAAATCAAAATATAGAACATTGATTATGTAAGTTTTATTACCAGGGCATAGAGGCTAGAAAAATGCATGTAGGTCTCAATGCCAATCTTAACTTTATCCCCTTTTTTCTTTAGTAATATGTGATGCAACAGAACATTCACTGTATTGCTATTTAATTTGCTCTAGAGGTTCACACAGTACTTCAAAGGCTAATAAAAATAGCAGACACTTATCCTAAGTAGTTTTACAAACTAAGAGTTAGGGGCTAAAATAAATGGGAGTTAGGCACCTAAATCCACAGGAGGATTTAGGCCTAAATCCACAAAGGGACTTGGGTGTTAAGCACACAGTGCTGCAATACCTAAGTTTTAGGTACCCTGCCATTTTGTAAAAGCCTCAGCACCAAGTTAGGTACCCAACTCCTTGTACAATGCATGGGGGGAGTTAGATGCCTAAGAATGGCATTCTTAGAAGCCATCAAGCTGAGCAGAAAGCCACCTAAGGTAGCCATTCTCTGCCAAGCTGGGCCAGAGAGAACAAGAAAACAAGTGAGGGGTTGTCTCTATAGCCTGGTGGTAAAGGCACTCCCCTAGGTATAGCAGGAATCAGGTTCAACTCCCTGCCTTCATAAACATTTAATTACTCACACAAAGTGGAACACCATCAACAAGAGGAGGAGGAGCATCAATTTTGAAAAAAGTTATGGTAGAATACCCAAAAGCCTGGTGTGGACACTCACCTGGGATAAGGAAGTCCTGGGTTCAAATCAGCCAAACCTGGCTGTCAGATCTAGGCACATTCTTTCACTATAATGTTAGGGCATGGCCAGCCAGTCCTAAAATTGCTGACCTAACTACCTCTGGCTGTGTTTTGTGGGGGGCCCAATTTGATACTCAGAGGCCTCCTACAGGCGAGATAGCCAGGGGAATGCCTAGTTTGAGCATCTCCACAGGGTTTACACAAGAGCATGGGCTCTGAGCCATTTGGCATCATGTGGTTGTTTTTGCACACATGCACCAGAAATGTAGGCACCTATGGAACTTTACCAGCTGAAGATTTAGCAACTTACAGGGTTAGGTGGCAGCTGAGTGTGGGTTTTAAGAATTTCAGTGGCTCCTAAATCCATTTGTAGATCTAACCCTAAAACACTATTTCTCTATCCTGCATGGACCCCTGCACCTATGCGGAACCCCATTAAAGTCAGGAGGCCAAGGTCTGCCCACATGGAACTCCCTGGGCCTACATTAGACAGATCACACAAAGGAGTGATGGTAAACAAAATGTGTTAGATAGCCTATTATAGAAGGATTGGCCTATCCCATCTCTGCTCTCTAATACAGTCTTCTCCACAGCTAGGAAAACGTGGGTTTAAAAAAAATTGGCTCACTCTTTGGGAAAAAACAAACAAACATGGCTTTATATTACAGCAGAGAAAGGTTTGTGAATTCAGATTGGTTTTGTGACACACACCCCTCCCCCACCAAAAAAAAGAAAGATACCCTGATGGTTTTGTCCATCTCTAAATCAATGGGAATTGGCTGACAAGTCTTTCCGTGGAAAAGACACAGGTGTTCCCTAGAAGCACAGAACATAGGGAAAATAGGATGTTTCCAACTCCCATAATTTCATGGTGATCCTCAAAATATTTGGGGTGAAATCCTGGCCCCCATAGAAGTCAAGTATATGTTTTGCTATTTACTTCAGTAGGGAACAGGATTTTACCTAGGAATTTTCTTGAAGCCCTAGCTCCTGGAATCATGTAGTTATTTAAGACTCTCAGCTCTCATTAACAAACAATGAAACAAACAAACAAACAAAAAATTTTCTAGCCATCCTGGTTGTAAAGGAAAGCTTGAAAGGAAACATAAGTATATACTAAAGATACAAACAACAGAAAGCAAAAAAAAAAAAAAAAAAAAAAAAAAAAAAAAAAAGCTCAAATTGTTCTAAATAATAATAGTTTAGGTTTGAGTCATGATGTTTGCACAGCTGAGGCTGGTCACACTATACTACTATTAAAAAAAATACTATGTCAAGGGTAGTGTTTATTAGATCATAGGTTGTGACAGAATTAATACTTACCTTTTCCTTACTATTGTTAGGAGAACCACCAAAAACTATCTTCTTACTAGCCCTTTGTGAGCTCCTTTTATAACAAGCCTGCATTGCAGCTGCTGGACAGGGGATGATTCAGCTGTCTGGGGTTTTGCATAATTGCTTGTTAGTGTGAAGGACACTAATGGAAAGCAAACTCTTTTAAGAAAGTTCTGAGTGAAATGGGAGAGGTTATAAAAGCTTGGCTCATTAGTTCATCGTACAGTTTGAGCTGGAAGTACTAGGAGATGCTGAGAGTAAAAGGCAGGGAGCAAAATTATTGAGAGTGGTGTTAGCCTTATTGTCCCTTAAGAATATCAGGGAAAGCAGTACTGAGCCTTGTCCTAAAGACTTGACTGGTACTAGAATAATGCTTTTGCATCCCAAAGGACCTGAAATAATGATCTGAAAACTTCTCTGCTGTGAACTCTGTTGTTTTCAGCCCATGTATATTCTTGTCACAGTTTAAAACATTTTATTTTATTTTTTGAAGAAGAATTTGGGGGAAAAATACAATGAGGCACACAAACAAATTTAAAAGTGTCAAATTTAAAGTTAATAAAAGGACAGTAGCTTTTTCTACCATGCATAATCAACATGTGGAACTCAATACTACACTATTTCAATGAAGCCAGACTGTAGGAGGGGTCAAATGAGCTTTGACAGGCATGACTAATAATATCCACAGTTTTATTACATAGCACAAGCAATTATGAGTGGTATAAACTCTTATGCTTAAGGATGTGAGTCAATCATGAACTATCTTGGGTTAGGAAGGAACTTTCTAGATGAGCAGAGTATTTCATAATGCTGTTATAGGGATTTCATACTTTCCTCTGACTTTCATCTGGTATTGACCACTGTCAGAGACAGGAGCCTGGAAAAGGAACACCAGACGTCTAATCCAATATGCCATTTCCTACAGTTTTTATATGTTGAGTCCTTTCAACAGAGATTCCTAACGTAAGATTTTTAGAGCAGCGGCATTGCCTCAGTAACACAGTTCATATGGAGAACAGGTTACCTAGGGTCAATGAGAAACCTCTGTATAGAGCCATGTTAGAGGGGAGCCAGTGGAGTTTAAGCCAAACAAGTATAACTGGGGAGCACTGTAATGCTATCTAATGGCATGGTACCATGAAGATTCACATAGCTATTAGATCAAGATTGAAAAAGAGGAGTTTGATGCCCCTTTGCCTTCATTAATTATCCTATCCAGACATCTGAGTCCTCCAGAGAAAAGCAGTTGCCCGTCTGACAGGTTGTCTGAAACAGATTAAGAATTAGAGTCACCTTGTCTCTTCCCCGCATCATCAATTTTGAATATTCTATACGTCCAGCGTCCCAGGAGGAAATGCTGAGGCTGTTTAGCAGCTGTGGGAAGGGGCTGGTTGGGTGTGATAGAGCAGTTGTTTAAAAAAGAATCAGGAAGGATATTGCAGCAATAGAAAATCACAGTCAAATGATCTCTTCTAAATGCAGCTATATTCAAAGATGGCAAGAATCCTTGGGCAAGGATTTTGAATAAGCCTATCTATTCATTGTTCAGAATTATCTGGCACATATGTAGTGTATTGGAATTGGGTAGTATCTCTTTAAGTAATTAGGAGGTCTCCCTGTGTTCTATTGCAGAAGCTACAAGAACCTGAGAGAGCAACAGTGTGTGTATGTAGCTAGTATAGTTAGCAAATATGATTATTTGGAACCCAGATGTGTCCATGTGGTTTCCTTATGTTCTTAATGGTGTACAGGGAGAAAAGATAGAACAAAAGAGTTTACTGGAACACATTTCAGATTATTGGGTTCTTGGTGCACCATTCACTTCCACTCTTCTCTGTTCATAGTGTGTGACTAATAATGAAACATCATATCCTCTCTTTGATTGAATGACTGAAACACTTTTTAAACAAGGTAACTATGAATATGAAAAAGCAAGCGAGGAATAGCTAATGAGGAATAACAGATTTTCTTGCACTGACATAAACACCCCGGGGTCACACATGAATACAAGTTTTCATACAAAGAACAGCCATTTCCCAAATATTTATGTGAAAAACAAATCCATCTATAGTAATTAACAAGGCATGCAAACACGATTGAATCAATGAACCATTCAGAACAGGAATGTTTGCCTTCAGTGTTCTGAAATAATTCAACTCTGTTCCAGGCTAGTCCTAGATTCCCAGACCAGGCGTTAAGGAGTAAATCACACTTAATGCACTGTCATGCTAGTCAAGCTGCTGCACCCTGGTGGTACTAGTCACACTGCTTCATTATGGCTGTGGCAGTGATGCCTCTGCATTGACTTGGGATAAATGGGTATGTAACTTGTGCCTCCACTCTGCAGGATGTGTTTAACTAGACAGAGCCAGAGGCAGTGCTCATTTGTGCTCACCTAGATTCGGATTAGGGCTAGAGTTTTGGTTTTAGGCCAAATAGGGCTTAAACGGCGTTGAAATCTCACAATTTATTCTCAAACAATTGCAGCTGCACACAGCAGAAATCTTGCTTCGATTGACTGAATGGTGGAAAACTCAACAATCTTGTGTGATTTCCTCCATCTTGGACCAAAATCTCTTCACAGCACCTCTTCCCATGAGATTTTGACTGAAGATTGGAAAATAGGCCCCACTTTCGTGGGGCGGGTTTGAATCCATGGACTCTGACACCCTTCTTGTGAAAATTGAAGGGGGTTGGATCTGACAGTCCCATTTTGTTTTAGCTCTCTATTTCACAATTGAGTATCATTGTCTTTATTTAAGAATCTCCTGGTCCCATTCCTACTCAGATCACAATTTAATAGTTGTTTAATAAATAAAAAAAATACTTATTAAAATGCACATTTTCCCCTCTGTCATCATTTGTTAACAGCTTTTGCCACCTGATCTTACTTTTCAGTCTCTGATAGGCTGTGTGCATGTTTTTCACTGCTGTGGAAGAAAGCACTTCAATCTGATATCATTCCATAGGAATACAAAGGAAGGAGAGAGAGCCATGTGTGTGGGAGAAATTCAGGTGTTGATGGGTCTCCAGCATGGGGCAGGTGACAGATAATGAATTCTGAATTTAATGAATGTAAAGATGCTGCCCTTTAGAATTTGACATCTGTTCATTGTCCCCTTGTGTTTCCCTCTGCACAAAAGAAGGTTTGAAATGATTCACCCAGGATTGTTTGGGGTTGCCTGCAGATTTTTATAACTTGCTTTCCTGGAACCAGTTGATTATTGATGTGTATATGCAGAGATAGATGCAAGTGGTTCAGCATTGTGTGGCAGTCCAGTGGGTTGTGAAACAATGAAGGGATACAGGACTAAAATGATCACTCTTTATTTGACTCTGAATGAGATGTGCAGTTTTTACTTGAGCGATAGCTTTCCCCCCTACCAAAACAAAGGATTATGGTAATTGAAAATGTTCAGGTACTATGGTAACAAAATAAAGTGTACTATTAAATGAATCGATCTGTTCCTTTATGTAGCTTTCAGTCTTGGGTGAGGTGAAGGAGAAATTAGGGATTGTTTTAACAATCTTAACAGTGATAAAAATGTGTGTACAAATAGGGTGGGATATAGCAGTCTGCAAAGGGGGAGATCATGAGAAACTTATGCACAGTGACATTTTCTGAGTTACAGGTTTATTAAAGGAGGAATCAAAGATGATCTGACAGTCACTTATATTTACGCTTACCAGTTTTCCAATTCCATGTTATTCATGAGGGGAGATAAAGGCTAATTCAGGTGATAAATGTATTAACAGGGTTATCTGATGATGGAGCCTGTAGCATGATGACTCAGGAGGTCTCTTCCAGTCCCATGTCCTTTTCTATGTATGTTCCTGCATGTAGTGCAGTAAGAAACATCCACCTATTCAAAGCTATTTAGGAAAATGTTGTTTCCCTCTGAATCTCCTCAGCACCAGCACAATCAGCTGCAATTTGCGTCAACAGAGGGAAAAGAATGAAATATAGTTGTGCTTTTCTTTACAGCTTTTCTGCCAGCACACAAGCATAATTTTGACCTCAACTTTTCTTTCTGTGGGCCTACCACTGCCACCTGCTGGCCAGAAAGTGAAGGTACAGGCCTGCCATCAAGGCGTTATATTGTATTGCACCTTTTAGGGGTTAACTTAATGTTAAACACAGTCAGCAATGAAGTTCCTGAATTTTCTCACAGGCCAACCTGTCTGGATCCAGGAATCATTTCAGGTTAAAATATGTTATCCATGCTGGGTTGATGCTCTGAGGAAAGCAGCTCTGAAGCCTAGCTGACAAAGTGAGCTGTGCTTTGCTTGTCCACGTCATCAAATTCAACCCGGTTAATCCACAGTTTATCTTCCAAAACCTTTATCCCATAAACCTCTTCTTGGGGCTGAGCATCATTCCAGGAGTGAAAGTTCCTGCCGTACGGGGATCAGGATTCAAAGACTGGAGGAGTGGGAAGCCAAAGATTTTGTGTGAGCTAACATGACCTATGGGAAAATTCTATCCTAAGGCCAAATGGACAGTCAGATCAGCCATGTACATATCAGCAAAAATATGTTAAATATCTAATCCATTCATATCCAAGCCACTGGCATTATTTTTTCTCGTCCGTTAGTAAATAAAATAGATTCTGTTAGTGAAAGGAGATGAAGAATATAAGGTAAACAATCTCTTTTTGGCGTTCCTAAGTTAAACTACTTTAAAGATCATCTATATGAAACTTCTTGTTTTTCCCCTCCTACAGAAAAACTGCCTATTTAATTTGATATTATATTTCCACTTCTTCATGGGAATGCTATCATTGATTTGATTATGTCCAGGGCAGTACTCATCAAAACTGCACTAGCAGTAGACAGATAGAATTCTTGTGCTAGACTAAGGAATAAGGTTGGGACACTGTAAAAAGAAATTGTCAGGATTCTGAGGCAGAACTTGAATAATTCAAGGTCTGATTTCCGGGCAGAGGTCAGTATCAGAGGTCAGAACTTGTGTCAAGGTCCCACATTCAGAGTGAGGGTCAGAATCCAAGTCAGCGCTAAGGTCGATTCTGGGAGATCCGAAGTAGCCTCTGTCATGGAAGCTCATTGGTAATTCATTTTGTTGCCTGGACACTTCCTGGTATGCCCTGTGTGTTTATGTGGGGTCAAAGGGCCAATCAGGAGCTGCCAAGGCAGCTGCCAATCATGACTCTTGGGTGGGACATCCCGTAGTGTACATCTGCTGGGGTTAGCAGGTTGTGGGGAGCAGCCAGGTTACTGCTGCTGCTGCTGCTGAGTGGCAGTGTCTGTTGCCTGGTGGCTCTACCAACCCAGGTTCAAGTCCTGCCAATCCCTATAGAAAGAAAGCACTCCCACATACTCCTCAAGCACCTTGATAGGACAGCATTAAGTTGAAGTTTGTGTGGATAGTGGTAGGGTGAGTACCTATAAGGAATTGAGGTAGAACATAAGGCAGAGCCAAGCAGAGGGAGTCAAGGAAGAAGCAGTGGGAATGACCAGAGGCACTATGTCCACATGAGCAATTATGCCAGCAAAAGTTATGTCACTCAGGGAGGTGTTTTTTCACACCCCTGAGCAACAAAAGTTTTGCTGGCATAAGTGCTAGTGTAGATAAGGCTGTAGCGATTACAGGCTTCACTATAACAGAAACAGAAAAAGAATCCTTACAGCATTTTCAAGATTTAATTCTTAAAGGGTTTTATATTAGAAATTAAAACATAGGAATTGCATGCTGGATCAGACCATTGTCCATTAGTTATCCTCTCTCTGACTGTGGGCAGTACCAGATGTTTCAGAGGAAGGCACAAAAAAGCTCATAGTGGACAACTGTGCCTATAAGGGAAATTTCTTCCTAATCCTCATCAGTTAGAGGTTGTTTTATGGCCTGAAGCATGACGGTTTATGTCCCTTTTAAAAATCCTAATGTGTGCAACTGTGGACATTTGTGTTATCTGTAGAAATGCCTAATCCTTTTTGAAGTTCTCAGCCTCAGAGATATCTCATGGCATGTTAATGATGTGGTATATAAAAATGTCTTTCCTTCTATCAGTTTAAAACTTGTTGCCTTTCAACTTCATTAAATGACCCCATGATTATGTATTATGAGAAACAAGGAATGCGAGCCCAGTCCATCTTCTCTATACCGGTCATTCTTTTGTTTACCTTTGTCACTTCCCCTCTGACTCCTCCTCACAATACTGACAATCTTTCTGATTGCTTTTCACACAAAAGACTTTCCATTTTCTCCATGCCTCCTGTTATGCTAAAAGGCGCTAATGGCTGCCAGCAAAAGACAATCAGAGACCTCCTGAAAGTCAATGGGTGTGCTAAGCACTCTTTCAGACTCAGCTGAATGAACAACTAAGCCCCTTTATAAAGAAATCAACAGCTGCAAACAATGGAGGAATCACCTAAGACACATGGCGGTTCAGAGCTAAGATGGGTGAGATTCAGAGTTGCAAACCCAGCGACCTAGGGTATTGACTTTGCAGCTGGTGTGTGAGAGAGACAGGAAGCCTGGAGAAGAGTGGTGTCCATGACCCCAAAAGGCAGCAGAGGCAGAGCTTCTGAGGCATATATGGAGATTTCTGAGTAAGGAAACTGTCAATTGTGCTTGTTTCTACAGTGTTCAGGGAAACAAGGCTTTGTATACAAATAATATTACACCTAGGAATACACTTGGCTCATATCCCTGATTTCTTATCCTAATGGAAGGAACAAACCCTGCAAGACCCTGAATAGTCTCTAATTGCTTGGGCCAACGGGGCAACAACTCCCAACATCCACATTGTCCTTCTTCCCACCGATTTCTGCTATCTCCTTTTTGAGATGGGGTGACCGAAACTGCACCTAGTGGCCCAGCTGAAGGTGTGATATGGATTTACATCATGGCATATTTTCAGTACTATCTCCTAACCCATTCTTTGTAGATTGTAACTTTTTGTTTACTTCTTTGACGACTATTGCACAATGAACAGAAGTTTTCCTTGAGGGCTGAGGGGGTCATCTTGGCTGCTATCTGAATACGCTGCATGTGAGAAGGAAGTAAATACCATCAGGCTTCTCTCGGGTACATGCTTTAAATAGAGGGGAGCCATCTCGGGGTAAAGGATCCAGAGGTTTGTGGGTAAGGTCCTATGTGGAAAGGTTGCTGCATCAGGCTGATATTTGTATCCTCTGAATATTAGGGAACCTGAATCTGAATGTCATCTGAATCCAGATAACAGCCTTTACTCTTATTGACACAGGGTTGGAATTTGATCAAACAGTGGTGACACTTTCTGAAATAACAGAGAAGAATTTTAGAACCTAAAGCCTTGTTTCTTAATTAATGTGTACAATACAGCATAATTTGATATCTGCCATGTCACTTTAAAGGAGAGAAAGAAAGAGATTCTTCCATGTAGGAATAAGATGAGAGAGCAATTCCAGCTCTAGATTGACACGTATGTTGTGCGTGGGAAATCCTGTTCACTCTTAAAGCCTGTCCTTGAAAAAGGACTTGTGAGTCAAATCCTTAAATGAAACTTTAAAAGCAACACAACTATCTCTCCAGCTTCCCAGCTGGCTGGTTGCTTACATTAAAAACTAAAACAAAACTGGAGGACACAACTTGTAGTTCCAATACTTGTATCTCCTGTGAATGTTTGCTATTTAATGAGGTGTATAATGGCCTCTAGTGGTGGGTGGGTGTATATGCATTAAAATGTCATTTTTTTTGTAAGGGGAAAAACATTAATTTAATTTCTGCTTAAACTAAGTGGAAATTGAGCTGAGTAGAGGTGGAGCTGGACTGAATACTTGATCCAAATGATACCTAACGAGTGGACCTGGGTCTTTCATGTAAAGGATGTGGTAGCAGACAACAAGTAAGTCCCCTCCACAAGAAAAAGAAAAAATGTGTTTTTATGTTCCATGCAATGTCAGTCACATTTCCACATCTTGGAAATTACCTGCTACCTCCCAACTTCTTACTTTCCCCTTCTTTGTAGTCATCTTAATCTTGATATCTACTTATCATAATATTTAGAAAACTAGACCAAAAGTTGTAGCATCAGCCTGGGAATGAAATTGCTATGGAAAAAAGAGCTATTATCAATCAGAACTCATGGTCATGCTTCACCTATTTACCTAATCTATGGCTTCTGATTCACAGCCCCTTTGATTTTTGTTAACTGGTTGGTTTGACAAGTGTCTTGAGATGAGGAGGCATGTTTTGCACTGTTAGCAGTGCACCTGCAGCTTTGTGTGCACCATTCTCAAATTTAACACCCCAGTAACAGCAAGCATTTGAATGAAGAAAGTTTTGAACCTTCCTGACCTTCACCTATCCCAGCAGCTCAAACCCTGTTCAGTTTCAGGGCAGGTCTACACTACAGATTTACTGACGTTGTTATACTGAAATAAGTATGTAGTGAAGACCAAGCCTCAGTTGCCATCCCCTATTACATATCTCCAGTGCTCTGCTGCTCCACTATTTATGCACTAATGTCCAGAGTGAATCCTGATCTCTAAATCATTTTTCTAGTGATCAAGATTACAGGCACCTTCCCTCAGCAGCACAAACAAAATTATTTGGCGTTTATGCAGTGTTAGGCCCACATCCACCTTAACCCCAATGAATCTCCATAAAGGAATATGTTTAGTTTACTGAAAACCAAATTTGGAAAGCCATTTCATTAACTTTCCAATAACAAAATTTAATGAGAAAAATATGGTAAAAATTCACACAAAAGGGTCTGTTTTGATCTTTTTGACCTGAAAAAAACTTCAACTTTTTTATATATATTCTGTGAAAATACTTTTTCATGTTTCAGCTAGCTGTAACAAACAATGCCCAAGTTATGATGCCTGCAATATGAAGCCCTCAATTGCATTCATCTTTTTTTTTTTGCTGCCATATCCCACGGCAAACGCACATGTAGCTTGCTGTCTGTTTCTTGCTATTTTCAACATGACTATTTCCCATGTTTTTTCCAGTTCAGCTAAAGATTCAGGCTTTGGTCCATCTCTAATTAAAATCCCATCATTTGGAAACATGGAAGAAAACCCCTTTTCAAAGATAATAATGCAGTAAAGGTGCATCTCTGGTGTATTCTGAATCCTGCAACTTGAAAACCAAGGAATTTCAAAATGTGAGAAGCCAATGATTTCATTATATTTTGCATTATAATTTATCATTTGTATTAGTTCCCCAGTGTGTCAGGAGGGGTACAAACATATAAGAAGTCCCTGGCCCAGAAGGCTCACAGTTAGCACTGGGCAGAAAATGTTTTTCCCACCTGGTGAAAATTTGATATATATAAAAAAAATCCACATACTGAATTTGGATGAAAAATGGAACTCTAAATTTTTTGCAATCTAAACATCTGGAAAAAAAAATCAGTTTGGGTCAGTTGAAACATTTTGTTTTGATAATGTCAAAACATTTAATTTTGATTTTGGCTATTATTGTTTAATTTTTTATAGTATAATTAGCTTAAATTTTGAAACAAAAAGTTGTTTTGAACTAGAAAACTGGGATTTTTCACTTGGGAAATGTCAAAATATTTTGTTTCAACAATTTTGAAACTTTTTTTTTCCAAAATTTTTGAGTAGGAAAATTAACCAAAACTGAGCCTTTCCCACAAAAAGTTTTGGTTTCAGTGAATAACCATTTTCTGATGAAAAAAACTTTTTGTTGAAAAATTCCAAATTTTATATTATGTCACAGATTATATTATGCCAGTTTCTTTCTGTTGGATAATTGCTTTTCCATTTAATTGTTTTGTAAAACTTTTGCTTCCATAGCTGCTGCTGCTGTGAATTTTGCTTTAGCAGCTTTGCTTTCATTCCTAGGGACTTGTTTGGAAATAGCAAGTGTTGAAAGAAGCACATTATCATAAAATAGATGTGATTAAAATGTCTACTGTTTCAAGGGACTTTTTAAAAAGGCCCAGAGGTGGTCCTGGCAAGTAGAGGCCAGTAAACCTAACTTCAGTACCAGACAAGTTGGCTGAAACTATAGGAAAGAACAAAATTATCAGACATATAGATGAACATGATTTGTGTGGGAAAAGTCAACATGGCTTTTGTAAAGGGAAATCATGCCTCACAAATCTATTAGAATTTTTTGAGGGGGTCAATAAACGTGGACAAGGGTAATCTAGTTGATATAGTGCACTTGGACTTTCAGAAAGCGTTTGACACCCGAAAGATCTCTTACCAAAGACTCTTAAGCAAAGTAAGCCATCATGGGAAGGTCTTTTCATGGATCAGTAAATGGTTAAAAGATAGGAAACAAAAGTTAGGAATAAATGGTCATTTTTACAATGATGAGATGTAAATAAGAAAGTCCCCAAAGTATCTGTACTGGGACCAGTGCTGTCTGATATATTCATAAATGATTTGGAAAAAGGGGTAAACCATGAGAAGACAAAGTTTGCAGATACAAAATTACTCAAAATAGTTAAGTCCAAAGCTGATTGGGAAGAGTTACAAAGGAATGTCACAAAACTGAGTGACTGGGCAACAAAATGGCAGATGAAATTCAATGCAAAGTAAAGCACATTGGAAAACACAATCCCAACTATACATTAAAAAAAATGGAGTCTAATTTAGCTGTTACTATTCTGGAAAGATATCTTGGAGTTATCTCTGAAAACATCTGCTCACTGTGCAGTGGCAGCCAAAAAAGCTAACAGAACTATTAGCAACCACTAGGAAAGGGATAGATAATAAAAGAGTAAATATCATAATGCTCCTATATAAATCCATGGTATGCCCACACCTTAAATACTGCATGCAATTCTGATCACCCCACCTCAAAAGATATATATTAGAATTGGAAAGGTACAGAGGAGGGCAACAGAAATGATTAGGGGTATGAAACAGTCTCCATATGAAAGAGTAAAAAGGCCAGGACTGTTCAGCTTGGAAAAGAGACACTAAAGGGGGATATGATCGAGATCTATAAAATCATAAGAGGTGTGGAGAAAGTGAGTAAGGAAGTGTTATTTACCCCTTCATATAATACAAGAACCAGGAGTCACCTGATGAAATTAATAGGCAGTAAGTTTCAAACAAACTAAAGGCCTCGCACAGTGCACAGTCAACCTGTGGAATTCATTGCCAGGGGATGTTGTGAAGGCCAAAAATATAAATGAGTTCAAGAAAGAATTAGATAAGTTCATGGAGGATAGGTTCATCAATGGCTATTAGCCAAGATGGTCAAGGACACAACCCCATGCTCTGGATGTCCCTAAGCCTTTGACTACCAGATTCTGGGACTGAACAACAAGGATGAATCATTTAATAATTGCCCTGTTCTGTTTTTTTCCTCTGAAGCATCTGGAACTGGACACTATTGGAAGACAGAATACTGAGCTAGATGGACCTCTGGTCTGACCCAGTATGGCCATTCTTATGTTCTTATGACTGAATAGTTCAGGGTATTGTTAGCGTTACAGAGCTTTCCCCCCAGGGGTCATTGGCTCAAATTTAGCCTAGTTTGGCAGCAAATGAAGTCTTTCCCATCAGATAGTAGTTTGCTGGCCTTTATAAAATTCAGTCCCTGATTTCACTCCAGTTGCTTGTAGACAAGTGTCCACACCACAAAACTACCTTTGTATGACAGCATCAGCAGACCAAATTTTGGATGGAGCCTCTCACTGTTAGGTGTGGTTCTTCCGGGATGAGGTGGAGGCACATTAGCATTGCAGTGTGGAGAGTCTCAGATAGCCCTTGCCTATGCTATTCCGTGCTTAAATAAAGGGACTTCATTCTCCAGAAATGTAGCTACGGAACCTTTTTATACCATTTTCAATAAGTGCTTCAGCTGTGACCACAAGGATGCCTTTCTCAGGAGAAGGAAATCTGAGGTGCCAGCAGCAGGTACGCAAATGCGATGTATTTTTTTGTCACTATATTGCTCTATTCTTCATATCAGCATGATTAACAATGACAGCCTTCAGCTCACCAAAACCTTTTGGTAGATACAAACTACACCGGAGCCCAAAACCCCAACTCACATGAGTAGCACTGTTGATTTGTCATCACTATCAGTGCTAGAGCCTTCTCCTCCATTACTCTTGACAACTAGTATAGCTTTCCTATAGCCCACTGATTTTGTTAAGGCTACTAATTTGAGTAGTCTGGTCTTAATAAATATAAAAGAGCTGAGGACTATTCAGAAAAGGGACCTGAAGGTTACAGCGGACAAAAAGTTGGATATGATCAACAGTGTGCTCTTGTTGCTGAGAAGGCTAACGGTATATTGGGCTGCATTAGTAGGAGCATTTCCAGCAGATCAAGGGAACTGATTATTCTCCTCTATTCAGCACTGGTGAGGCCACATTTGGAGTATTGTGTCCAGTTTTGGGCCCCCCACTACAGAAAGGATGTGAACAAATTGGAGAGAGTCCAGAAGAGGGCAACGAAAATGATTAGGGGGCTGGAGCACATGATTTATGAGGAGAGGCTAAGGGAACTGGGCTTATTTAGTCTGCAGAAGAGAAGAGTGAGTGGGGATTTGATAGTGGCCTTCCACTACCTGAAGGGGGGTTCCAGGAAGGATGGAGCTAGGCTGTTCTCAATGGTGGCAGATGACAAACAAGGAGCAATGGTCTCAAGTTGCAGTGGGGGAGGCCTAGGTTGGTTATTAGGAAACACTTTTTCACTAGGAGGGTGGTGAAGCACTGGAATGGGTTACCTAGGATGGTTGTGGAATCTCCATCCTTAGAGGTTTTTAAGGTTTAGCTTGACAAAGACCTGGGTGGGCTGATTTAGTTGGGGTTGGTCCTGCTTTGAGCAGGAGGTTGGACTAGATGACCTCCTGAGGTCCCTTCCAACCCTAATCCTCGATGATTCTATGATTTATCATAACTGAGTAAGAACAACATATGAGGCAGGTTAGAGATGGAATCATGACAACACTTTGTACCCAGTTCACATGGCTATGAGAGTAAAGAATGACTATGTAGAATACAGAATCCACAGTAGAATATGGTCCAAATCAAACCAACTTTTCTAGAATATTCTGGTGGATGGTAGAAATACTTGTTTCCATCCCACTTTGATCACCACTAGATGGCAGTAAAGACATGTAACTTCCTGTTTTTGAACATTACTATTAAAGTGACAGATGCATGTAGTTCTGAATGAATGACTCAAAAGCTGTTAGATGATGATGAAATGCCCACCAAATTTCAGTTATAAAACAGAAATCCCAAACACAGTCGCACAGTGGGAAACAACGTAGCCTCTACCTAACTATAACTACAAACCGTGTAGTTACAAAAATGGAAGATAAAAGAGCTAGTGTGAATTATGGTAAAATTGTGGCGCCTGGGTGATGGTGTTAATGCCAACAACATAAAACACATAGATTTTAAATGTCTTTGATTCCAAAAAATTGAAAATTTTAATAATCTTGTTTAATTTTCTAGTTCTCGTGAACTAGCACAGGTCCGTTTGTTTAGGGTAAACCACATTATAGGTATGTTTAAATCCTAAAAATATAACCATAACCTAAAACTATTTTTACTGAAGAAATAATAAAATAATAGAATCATGAAAGCTTTGCTGTTCATGTTAGGCTTGGTAACCCCCTTCATAAGCTTGGGCTGGATTGTCAGCTGCTGTGAATCAGCACAGCTCCATTGAAGCCAAGTTATACTAGCTGAGGAGTTGACCCATTAACTATACCACCAGCCAAATAAACTTTGTTGCCTTAGTGTTGTTTGTTTCACCAATGCAATCACTAAAAATCAAGAACATAAACCTTCATTCATATGAATTAACACCCAGACATCACACTATGCACACAAATGCAATTTCAGACTCTCTGCCTCCCTAAAAATCTTCCTTGCATGTCCAGCATACAAACAACCACACTGGCCAAAGGAAACTCCTGTGCATACTCAAATGCACAACTCTGATTATGCCTAAATTAACATATACAGCTGGATCATCAGGTGGCATAAATCTGTATTACTTTGTTATAGTTATTGGTGTGTCCGATGCCACAATGTATAATATACAGAAGTCAGTGAAGTTACACTGATTTAGCCTAGCTGAAGATGTAGCTCATAATCTTTATAGAAATATATGCAATGGTAAATGTATTATTTTCATATGAAAAGTAGGAGAGCATGTGCATTTGAATTGTGCATTGGGTGCTATGGGGAGCTTTTGGTGTGTCAATGCCTCTGAAAATATACATTATCCTTCATTATCCTACCTCATAATTTCTCTCTCATTTTAATGTTGTTCTTACTACTATTATCTTCACTGTCATTTAATTTTTAATTGATACATTTTGTTGGGGCTCAGTTTGTCAGAGAAGCTATATAAAATAAAGTTGTACTATATTTTATGGTATCAAATGAAATACCATTAGTAAAGGACAGTATATACTCTGAATAATTTTTTTAAATTAAGTTTTTCCAGTTTGTCCTCAAAATTGTGCTGTATCCTATACATTTATAGTCATAGGATATATGCAATTAATTGTCTTTATTGTGTGTATTTTATATTCCTGTGCCAGCAGTGACTGTCTAATTTTGAAATTTATCAGGTGCAACTGGTCTGCAATAAAGACTAATTATCAAGTAAATATAGATCAGGGGTTAGAAAAATGCTTTATCTATTCAAATATTCCCTCCCTGAGCATGTGCCTGACTCCCTGCTATTTTCCTCCAGTTTTCCTCCAGTGTCAATCCAATGAAGTCAATGGTGTTACAATAAAATGAAGTAACCAAGGCAGCTTCGTGTGTGAGACATGTACATCTGAGCCACTGGTATAAAACTGGAACAAGGCATTGATGAATCAGGCCCTAGATTGTCAAAGCACCGTATTTAGTGCACTCCCAAATAAAACTGAGGAGGTAGCATAACTAAGGCCTGGTCTACATTTAAAACTTATGTCAGCATAACTACAGCACTCAGAGGTGTGAAAAAATACAAGACCCTGAGTGCTATAGCGAAACTGACCTAAAACCCCATGAAGTTGCAGATAGGTCAAGAGAAGAATGCTGCTGTCAACCTAGCTACTGTCGCTTGAGGAGATGCAGTTCCTAGAGTGATGGAAAAATCCCTGCTTCTGCTGAAGGCTGCATCTACAACATGGGGTTATGCTGGCATAGTTACCGTGCCATAGCTTTGCCCCTATAGTCCCTGTATTGTAGACATGAACTTAGAGTCATGCCTAAGAACAGCTGTGCAAATCAATCACTGCTTTGCACTGAGAAATCATAATAATTAATTTAATCCTTATTATTAATAAGGCCGTCCCAAAGAAAGTCAAGAAATTGTAAAAAATGAGAAGATTATCTTGAAACTTTAGTCTCCAATGCATTCTTTGTGATCTATTTTTACAGAAATCTCTGAAGCAGTCCTCAGAGTTAAAGCTCTGTTGAGAGTAATGGCTCACATTAAGGGAGGTCTAGCTAGCCTTCCAAATGACGGAAACGCAATTGCACTACGCAGCCATCACAAAAAATTGAGAAGGTGCTGTACAAAGTGCTCTTTTGTCGTTTGGCAGCTGGGGCTGAAATGCTATGTCAAATGCATTTGGAGGATGCCACAGGAATTCAGCCCAGTGTAAATATCTGCCGTAAAATGTCTCCTAATAACGTCAAAGCAAACTTACTGGAAGGTCTCATTTCCTTTGCATAAACAGTCACTTCAGAAAAAATAATTTTATTAGCTGACGGTTGTATTAATCATTTCCCTCCCCCAAACATTTGCACCACAGCTAATAAAACGTGTGAAGAAATTTGCTGATTTTTCATCCCTTTCACCTGCAAAATACATTGCTTTTTGCATATGCTCAACAATAATTGAGTTATGACAAGACAGTAGTTAATAGCTGTAACAGTTTAGGCAAGTAAATATCATCTCCACAAGCCTAATGAAGAGAAGGGGGAATGAGATACAACATACAACCAACATAGTAAGGATGGTGATTTAAGCATTAGTCTTCTATATTTTTTCACCTCAGCGCACACAGTATATGAAGGAAGGGATGAGGTTAGAGGAATACTATCAAAGTACATGCATGGGCCAGATCCTTAGCTGGTCTAATTTGGCATTGCTTCATTGACTTCGATGGAGCTAAGTCTTCCTACCCACCAAGCCCTCGAAAACATGCCGCCACCGCCCCGATCCTGCCCCCCCTTCCCCTCAGCTTGCCCATCCAACACCTTAAATCCCATAAGCCTTTCTGGGAATATTCACTTAGCCTCATGCAATCAGGCTATGATCAGAAGGAGGCTTGGAAAGTGGATTGGGCTAAATAAGGCTTAAAAAATAAGCATCTTGTGCCAGATTCCATGCAGAAGGTTCCTAGATTCGACCTCCCATGGACATCTTGGTCAACTCTGAACCGAATCCGAACCAACCATGGTAGATGAGGACATTTAATGCACAAATGGAAAATCAAAGACTCCCTAGTGTGCGAGTGGTTCCCCACGAGAGACTCATCAAACATCTCACCACCCATTGCCCAATTTATAAATAAATATCACTGTAATAAATTCCACCACTCCTGATGTAGTCATCTGGTTTGATCAACTTCAGGTGAAATTGTATTGCTGCTGTCTACCAGCCATATGAAATATGGAAGAGGAAGAGGAATAAGAAGAATTGAGTTAAGCCAATTTTCACCAGCTGGACTAATAACGTTATACAAAAATCAATATAGATCAACTTTACTCACTTGTACATAGCTTACCCTTTATCAGCTGATTGGTTTATTGTGGGGATCACAGAAGAAATTGTTTAGTGATTTAATTATTATTTTATGCTTGATTGTGATGTAGCTTTGGCTACTCTTGAGTAAGGTACCAAGATGGCATTAACACTGCAATATTGGCCTGTTATAAAATAGATATAAACATTTTAGTTTGTGAGATTTTGGGTTGGTTGTTGTTTTCTTATAATTCCCTTATAGAATACTTCTGCATAGTTTGGAGCTTCCTTTTAAATATGGAGACCTTTTTGTAATCATGAATATATGAACAAGATACCAAACATATAACTTAATCTACACGGGGAAATCAAAAATAAGGATTTCTAAAGACCTTTGTCCCTACTTTTCCCCTCTGCAGTCTAAGGACCTTCCTCTCACTCACTGCAGCTTTAAATTCCTATCATCCTGCAGTTTAAGAACCCCATAGCAGCACTTCATCTGGAATTCGAGTATTATTACTATTATACTGTTAACATTCATTTCATTATTTTTAATACTGTAATGTCCTGACAGTGGTTCGTAGGTGGGTAGGGGTGGCACTGTCCTCTAATGGACAGAATCAGAACTCCTCAAATGCATGTCCTACACTGCAGCTACCAGAGAGATTTTCCTTTGGATCTAGTGGGAGGGTCCTTTGAATATTTTAAGTAGCACCATGACTTCTTAGTTGAATATGGCTTTATTAAAAACGATATTATCTCCAATTATTTTTCCCACTCAAAACTCATGACTGCTCAGGTAATGATGAAACTTACAGTAGTATATGATGAACAAAGAGGTCCCTTTCTTGGTGTCTTCAGATGAAGGCTAGATGCCTTTCTGGAAGATATGCTTTAGTCAAACACAAGTTATTGGGCTCAGTGCAGATTATTTAGTGGTCTCTTCTGCCCTTAAAATCTATTATAAATATCAGGTCATGGTCATTTTCCATCAACACATTCTAACATGCTTTCCTGAAATAACTACAAATCTTTCAGACCTATCAATAGGTGTGTGCACTAAGGCTGATGTTCATTTATATATTTAGGATCTAATATTCGTATCTAAAGAAACAGGAATTTAATGGATGAGCACTTGTCCTGCAATTTAAGGCCCCAATCCTGCAGTAGGCTTCTGTGCCTGCAGGGATCCCCACTGATTTCAAGTTGCAGGACTGGAGCCTAAGGTTGAAACTAGCCTTCCATTTTTTGTGTTAAATCTTTCACCCTGAAATGTCACAAGCCACATCTTACCCTACTATACATCTTCCCCCAGAGAAGTTTGGAAGTGATCACACAAGGAATTCTAAAGACAAGCCGCTTCCAAAATATTACTGACCTTCACTTTTTGAAAGTCCCTCCCCCCCAGCATTGTTCTTTAGGAATCTTGTTTCTTAAAAGTGGCTTGGCCAATAAACACTAAATGAGTCTAAATTGTTGACCATGTCAAGAGGAGAAATACATTTTAGTGGATTCATTCATGTTTTATGGGCATACAGAAAAACCTTTTTTATGGAGGTGCAGACTGTGACTCTGTGACTATGTTTGCAGCTGATCTTCCTTGATAGGGCTTATGTTGACCCTCACTTCAAACTTTGTTTTTCTTCCACCAGCACAAAAGAATGAGATCACCTTTCTGGCTCTTTACGCTGGGTAAAAGTGCTGGCGTAGCATAAAGGGTCTTAAAAGCCCCAGATCCAGCTGTGGGAATATTCCTTTGATGCAGGAACTATAGAAGACACAGTCTCTTAGGCACAGCATAGGCTCATCCTACATGACTGGACTGCCATTGTTTAAACAGCAGCTCTTTCCTCCACTGGCCTGCTCCAAAGAGATAGCACTGACTGGCTCCCCACCAGTTTCTGCCCAAGCAATGCCCCTGACACCGGACAAGATCCTGTCTCACATTTTCCTCCCATTCTTCAAGTTAGTGGGAATTTTTCTGACCAAATACAGTGTAAAAACTCAGGATTTGGCTCACTGTCAGCACATCTTACCAGTAATTCCCAAGTACTGCCTGGAACATCCCACAGGGATCCCCCAAGCAATCACACTCCATAACTCAGCAACTAGGCTGAGGAAATAGGAAATAATCTTAGATGAGATTTGAATCCCAGACTCCAGCAGTCACTCCACTGACACACTGTTCAAAATACCCCCAAGCAGTCCTCCTGGCACTCTCTGGGAGAACATTCCTGATTAATGGCCTGTATGTGTACAAATTGGGTGTTAAGGTTAGTGTCAGAACTGTTTACGTAACCTTAGCTTGTGATTCCATGAGTTTTTAAAGTTTGGGAGGTTTTTTATGGATATGTTTTAATAGCACGCCTTCTTTTGAACTGCACTTAGCAACCTTATCTCTTTTTGTTTGGGAATAATTAGCCCTACGTCCTAAAAAGACTGTGGAGCTGTGTTCTCTTTTAAGTTCTCTCTGTCTCTGCAGCTCTTTAAACAAACCAGGAACGAAAGATTACACAATGCTTTGTAACATAAAATACAGCGAGACGGCCTTTCACATGGTGTTCGGGTATTTCTAGTATGAGTGCATGCAGAGGGACCAGATAGCAAAGATGAAAAACTGGAATGGGGAACGGGGGATAATAGGCTCCTACAAACGGCAAAGCCTCAAATACTGGGACGTCTGGTCACCCTAAATGCACGTAAGAAGTTATTTCTCTCAAACTCTTTCTGCTGAATTATGTTTGTCTTGTACTTGAGTCGGATTCAGTTCAAATACTGATTGGCTTTATACAGCCAGTACTATAAGTAGTCATAAAAAATGACCCAGATTTGGACTGATCATCCTCAGAGCTGAATACAGCAAAGAGTCCTAGTTCTCAGCCCATTATTTGTTCTTTTTAAAAAAGGATCATTGACTCCCAGCTAAAAGGGAACAATTAGAGAAACCAGCTTAGAAATTCAAAAGGCCAAAACAAACAAATAAAAGAAGGAAACAAACAAATAAAGAGAAAGGTTTAAAGGCCAAACTGCAACATTATCACAGTTAAACTGTCCTGATTTAACCACAGCATTGTGATATATTCCCATTAGGATCATAATTAAGAAACAACAGTCATTTATTGTTATGTCTTGATGACAGAATGATTTAAGCAAAATTATATCTGGTCATGTTAACCAATTGCCTTAAAAATGACCCAACCACTGAGGGTTCATTTTCTTCTTACAGCTGGTATACAGAGATAGGTTCACTTCAAAAGCTCAAATAATCATTCCAGTTAGGCTAAGAATTAGAGTTGCATGAAACATACCTTTTTGGTTCACATGGGCTGCACCTAGACTTCGGCCTCGGATTGGAACATGAGATTTGAATTCCAGACTTAGATCTGAACATTGCGGCTTGGATGTATTTAATGGGCTCAAACCAGGACATTATATCCAGAAACCTATTGTACCAACTTTGGGGAGGTCCGGACTCAAATTTGGATCTGAACTCTTTGTTTTAGGCCCATCTCTCTTTTTGACAAACATTTCCAGTGGCTTCAGTTCACATAGTTTTTTATCCTTTGCATTTCACTTTACGTTTCAGGTACATTCAAGTCCAACATGTCCAACATGAAGCTCAAAACTAAAAGCCCCTGGCCCCTAGATATGAATAACCCATATTAGGGGACAGGGCATTACCTATGGATCTTTCTGTTGGTGTTTTGACTCCTACGGAAGAAACCAAGATTTCTACTCTCTTAGCTCAAAGATTCCCTGAGATCCATAGGAGAATCAGGGTCATGTGTGTAAACACCAAATATCTCTCCTCTCCTGAAAGGCCCACAGGCTTCTTCTGGGTCCAGGACAGCATGGCTCCTGTGGAGTCATGCTTCTATGTATTACACCAGTGAGGACTGCTCCTTGAGCATCCACTACATGGGGTTTCACAGTATGATCGGGGGAAGTATGCAAGTAAATACAGCCTTGGCTGTGTTCATTGTGCCAGACTCTCTGTGAGCTGCAAAAAGGGTAATCCAGAGCCCAGCTGTCCAAGCCCAAGCACAGTGGACTCCCTATGGAATATTACTACTGGGATGGAAAGAAGTATGTGCTCTGCATAGCCTCCCCACTATGTGGAGTTCATTGGGTGTTTGTCTGGATCTTCTCAGATTATGTGGCTCTGATTTAGTGGCTAACCTGACTGAAAGAGATTAACAATGATGGAGAGGGAAGTGGGGAGACAGTTAGTGCAGATGTTCTGGTCTCCAACGGTCTTGGCCCCTCGGCAATCCATCAGCAGGTCTGTGCTACTGTGTGTATGTTCATTGCTATGTGCTGGAGTCTGAATAGTGCAGCAGCCGGTCTGGCTACCAGTGCAGAGAAGAGCCAGCAGGTAGTGATGATATGATCACCCAACACTCACTTTTGCAATGAGAGCAAAAGCAGTGGAGCAAAGCCCTAAGTACTGGCAGTTAGGAGATGTCTTCAGAATCTAGTGTGAAGCAGCACCTCACTTTACCTGAGCCATCATTCATCTCCATCCTCCTGGAAAGGAGGGGACTAAAAATGCTGGGGTGGGGACAGAAAACACCAGCTGGGGTGGGGGAAGGGGAGAAGGAGGAGCAGACAAGAAGGGAAGAAGTAAAAACAGCAAGAAGAAACAAGGGGAATGAATAACTTTGACCTTTCCTCGTCTCACTCTATTGACGTTCTCTTAAAGGACTGCAGTCACCTGAGGCCATTTGCTCCATACCTGAACAAAGAACTTTCTTTGCCTGTTTACACTGTAAGTTCTTCAGGGCCAGGACTGTCTCTTCGTATGTACGTCTACTGCACCTAGCACATTTTGAGTGCTACTACAGTATAAATAATAGTAGAGATGGGTCCAAATCAAAACCCTGAATCCAAACACTTGTGGAAGTTTGGATCCAGACTTCACATCTGATCCTGATCTGTACAATCAGCTACAATGAGAAGCCTGGGTCTGAACACCTCCGAACTTTAGGATATGAACTTTATGGCTCAGGCCAACCTTAATAACTGGCTGTTTTTATGGTTAATATGCCCAATTTTAACTTACTGAAAGCAGGATTTTTTTTTCCCTTTCTTCTCTGCTGTGAAGGACAAGTAGCTTTTTAACCAATTCATTCATGCAGCTATCATTGCTTCCTTCAACACATGGAACACTAAGAATAAAACAAGTTCATCGCCTGCCAAGTTATAATTTTTCCCTTTGGAAAAAGTTGTGCTGGTGTTAATGGGTTAGCCTGTATCTCAGTGTGTTTTAAAGCTCTCAAGGAACCGGCTGTCAAAATGCACGTTATTTTGGCATAAAAAAAATTAAAAAAAAATAAAGGGCAGCAAAAACACATGGGAACCAGAACTACAGTATTCACTGTGAACACAACAGTTTATAGGATACACATCTTTTCCTTCTGGCTCCACTTCTGAGTCAGATTTTTACCCATGAACTGGAGAGAAATATTTGATCTTGATCTGACTTCTGGGATAGGTCATCCACTGTTTGGAGAACACACATATGTAGTGATGATATGTCTGTGCTTAAGGGTCAAGAACTTGTGGCTAAGAAGAAGCAGATAGGAAAGCCTATGCAATAAATAAAATAAATATATTTGTCCTTAATTCTGCTGAAATGGTCTCCCATGGTGTACAAGGACAACTGAGAACTTGAAAAGAAAGACTCCATCATGAAAATAGCTTCTTCCTTTGTGTTACTCAGACTTAGAATCTTACTTCAGAAGAAGAAAAAAGACTAGGTCTTAAACTTGCACTTATGATACTGTACAATGTTGTAGGAGGTGAGAGCAGAAGTGAATAGCATCAGACAAAAGAGTAGTGGTGGAAACATGGATGGTAGTTTCAAGCAGAGTTCGGTTGACTGGTGCACAAGAAGAGAGATGATGCTTCAGGTGTAGGGGGTGTCAATAGAAGAAAAAAACCAAAGCAAAGAGAGTTACAATAGTTAAATATGTTTATCCAGGTGCTTACACTGGTGTCCATCAATATAATGTCAGAGTGCCTGAGGAGATGGAGGTGTGGATGAAGACACTGAGGTGATGATGGACAGGTTTAAAGACAGGAGTTGTGAAAGAGAAGAAAAGTTCACTATTTCTGGAAGCAAATAAGAGCTGTGAGTCAAAGTGTCTGAGGCTGCTTCTCTTCCCTAAGAGAAGTACTTTTATCTTTGAGATACTTTGCTGAAGGAATTTGAGATGCACATAACCTGCTTGGCCATGATGAGAGAGGGTAGGTCAAATAAGGTCCGAGGAATAATAAAATAATACTTATTTACTATAATGCTCACAGTGGTGATAAGAATCTCAGTTAATGAGTGTTTGTAATGTGATCCTCAAATGAGAGGTGTTATAGAAGTGCTAAGGATCTGATTTTTACTTTTTACCATTAAGGCAAGTAGCAGATTAGAACAGATCCCATTTTACTTTCATTTGTTGTGATCCCTGCCAAAAATCAAGGGGCCAAATCCTCAGTTGGCATAAATCAGTGTAGCTCCATTGACTTCAGTGAAACACCAATTTACTCCAGATGAGGGCTTGTGGGAACTGCTCAGTCTCTCATAAACTGTAGGGTTATAGATACTCCAAATATTTTGTTTCTTGTCAGCTACATTTTAAAAATGCTGGATAAGAAGTTACAGTGTAGGTTCCAAGAAAGTGACTCTGTAAAATGGCATCATGTTGTTTATTGTCTCTCAGTGTCAAAGATGCTCCATTTATAAGAAAAGGATGCTGTTCTTTAATCACTTCCATCTCTGCAAACTTAGCCTGGGCTCTGAGAATCAAGCTGCATTTTTTACATCTCACCTATGGGAAGAAAAAATTGTGATTTTCATTAATTTTTGGGATCAAAATTTCAATTTTTAAAGAAATTTCAGCCAGCTCTGTCATCTTTGTTTCCCCCCCTGTCACCTTTCCCAGGTTTGGGAAGAGTAGGATGACTTTCCCCATCAGGGTTTTCAGGGGTCTGCCTGGGAAGAACATTGTTGCCTTCCCCCATCCTCAGTGCCTTCTAGGGTCATGAATCCTTACAGGACCTTGTAAGTACAGGACATGCCAGAAAACCCCAATGGTGCAACAAGAGTGTGGAAAACATTCCCACTTCTACTACTTGATGGCACTGGTGAGTTGTGGCCAACAGAGCTCCTGAAGTGCCTGCGTTGTGCAGGAGATCAAACTAGATGATCGTGATGGTCCCTTCTGGCCTTAAAGTCTATGTGTTTATGAGAATTCTTAAGGACCTGTAGGCATTCCATACCAAAATTGCACTAGAAGTGATGTGTCCTCATTCCACATGTTTTCCCACACTAAGGATTATGGAGATTTTTCAATCCTAGCTTTATAGAACCAGTTGGTGGAAGGAGCAGGAATATGTTCCAATTTTCTGCTGCATGTCTGAGGGGGCTGCCACTTTTTGAAATCAGAATAACCTTTAAACATTGGAGGAGGCAGGGTCCATATCAGGTGACCTCCTGAAGACTCTGTTGGGAGGCAGTCATCCAGCACCTCCTGAGAAACTAGAGTAGACAGGAAATGGGGCCAAATGGCCCCATGAGGGAGTAGAAGGGCAAAAGGCAATTAGGCCTCTTGCAAAGACGTGAGATAAGAGAGAGATCCCAGGCCATGCTGGAGGAAAGAGGTGCTGTTGAGAGATTGAGGGAGGTCACCTAGATACAAAGTGGTTGTTTGTTGGATTTGCAGCTGTGCAAACAATCTCAGACTACATTCACAGACTTTCATAAGCCTGGGCTGAGGTTCTAGGATATACCAAACATCTCTTCTAAGGCTCAGTTCAACTGAGTTTGAGGATTGGTACAAAGTATTAAACTAGAATGAATTTAATTTTAACGTCACAGTCTTCATGTTATTTGAGGCTAGTCCTCAGCTGGTGTAAACTGGCATAGCTCCATTGACTTAAGTGGACCTACACCATTTTATACCAGCTGAACAGAAATGAAATCTAGTATTATTGCACTTTTGGATAACTTTTCCTGGGTGTCCATTTTAAAACCATACTACTTCTTTTGCATTGGTTAAAGAAATAATTTCAGTTATGCAGCAACAAAGGGTTTTGGTTGTTTATAATGACAGCTCTAGAGCCTTTCCTTCCACCTTTGTGTGGAATGGAATGGGGATGGATGAATGAACATAATTCCCTGTTAGCTTTTATAAATGTTAGTTACTTTTATAAATCTCATTGTGTTGCATGAGAGAATAAACTGCAGAGTGTCGATCTTCCCACACACCGGAAATAGATTATTACAAAGTTAATGACATGCTCTGAGTTATGCTGGTATAAATCTTGAGTAACTCTGTTAATTTCATTGGAGTTATTCAGAATACACACTAATGTAACTGAAGCCAGAATTTGTTCTGCTGTTTTTTTAAAAAAAAATTAAACAGAAGAGTAGAAAACTTAAACATAAATATCCTGAAAAATCCATTTTCCAGAGATCTTAACTTTGTCTTTGCTGGTGACTCCTTTATTTATTTACTTCCTTTTTTTCAAACTGAGGTTTTCATGGTCATTGACATAAATTTTAAGCTCTTCTAATACAGAACATCTGTGGTCACTATGTAGAGTCCCCTATAGGTCATGGGAAAGCTTTATCTTCCTAATATACTCCAAGCCTCTATATATTCAAACCCAATTGACAGGGCCAAGCGTGTTTATAAATAAATATTGTCTTATAATGACCATTTTCATATGCCCCAGAGGAATGGATATTTAGTCCTTACAAATTGGCAGGTTGCCTCTTTTGTAACAGTGAGAACACGTCTGCTTGACATTTGATTTGTGTGGAAATGAACTCCCCAAAATGACAGGCTAGTGATACTGAAAAATAAAATGCTTCAAACCACAACAGTTTGTTCTTGCATTCGTCATTTTCCTCATTGTCAAAGAAAATGATGGAGCATATTTATTAAATATACATAATGTGACTGTCGATATGGACTTGTCGCAGACCAAAGCAAAGATGGAGTTAAGAAAGCAAGTGAGTTTAATTTAAACTCTGTCACCTACTATTTCAGTCAGAATACATACCACATGCAGAGGATATTACTGGGTTACAGGACACTAAACTTAATGAAAAATTCAGGACCAGCATTGCACTGATAACTTAGGCAAAAGTCCTGGCCACATGTTTTTTGAAAGGAATACCCTACAGCTGGTGGGATGTCTTGGAGGGAGCACTTGTCTTCTCTTTTGATCTGAAGCAACAAGAGCTCTCCATTAGCAGGTTCTAATCACTCAAGGTTGACACACCCTTTAGCCTACATACTCTGCCTCCTTGGCAAAGTGTGGCCAGCATGGCAGCATAAGAAAGATATCATGCTCTGCTCCTGGCATGACTTTTGATGATTTCTGTTCTCTCAAAGCATCAGAGGACAGGACATTCTGAAAGAGATTAATTGCAATCTTTGAAGTGTCAACATTCAGTCCAGGTCTAATGTAATATATTTTATCTGCCTATCTAAATTTAATCTTTTCAATCACATATTATTCTTTCTCCCAAACTGCATATGTAACAATGTGTATGCATCATTGTTGCCATGTTGGTCCCTGGATGTTAGAGAGACAAGGTGAGTGAGCTATTATCTTTTATTGGACCAACTTCTGTTGGTGAGAAAAACAAGCTTTCAAACTTACACAACTGAGATCTGAAGAAGAACAGCATCAAAACGCATTTTGTTATTTTTTTCTTTTAGGGCCTGTGAACTAGATAACTGGGATGGGGGGAGGGGCCGTGGGGGAACATCCACATAGAAAGTCCTCATTCATCTATTATTTTTGGGCTCAGTTCCGTTTTCTGTTATGTAAAATGTGTGATGTCTTTGCTTTCTGCTGGTGGGAATTCTTCTGAAGAGAAATGTGTCTCTTTCTTCCTCTGGGAATTTTCAGAGCTCTGGAGCCAATTTTCATCTGAAACTCTGCTTCTCAAATGACACATTTGACTCTTAGATACACATTGTGGGTGGACCAACTTCAGTTGGTGAAAGAGAGAAGCTTTTGAGCTTACACAGAGCTCTTCTTTGGGTCTTTTGATTCCTGTGTACTCTCTCATGTAACAGAAATAGGTTTTTTTCTTTCTTTCACATTTTGTGGTATAGTTATGTACATTTCTGTATGTACATAACTATAAAGCTCTTTCCTCCGCACTTTAGGATAAGTTGAGGTGGCAGCTTATCTACAGAGCCACTCCTTCCTTTGTGTGATCCCAAGATGTGTGCTGTTACAGAGGGAGTCACACACACTGCATTATGTGTTATGCCTCCCCCTCTGTGTGCAATCCACAAAGGTTGTGAGTCTAGTAAAGCCTGGTAGCTCCAGAGCTGCCTCAAACTGTAGATGATTATTCTTCTAATTCTGGAAATATTCATATTTCAATCCCTGGTGCAGCCTCCAAAATGGTGACTATCATGTATAAAGGGGCTTGCCTGAGATTAGAACGGCTACAGGCCTCTGAATCTTGGGGTAAGTGTCCTCTGTCTAGAAGAAGTATGAAACCCACTGGTGAGTGTGTGTTCTGTGTCCCCTTCTGTGCCCAATACAAAGAGGATATAGGTTTGTTACAGCTCTCCTCTCAAGAACCTGAATCCTTAGTTGTGGAAGAGACTCTCATTTTTAGCTTTGGAGGTCCCCAGTTCAGTCCTGGATGTTGGCCAATTGGTAGCTGTCACACTTTCTGTTGGGAAGTCTGGGCCAAATTCTCAGCTGGTGTAATTCAGGATAGCAATGCCAACATCAGTGGAACTATGCTGATTGACACTTGAAGGTCTGGCCACATTTGTTGTGTCTTTGAATCTGAAATAAAAGTAATCTGGACTGAAAATACATGCATGTTCCTTATCTATGGAAAATGTAACATATTTCTAGTGAATTAGGCTCATAAAGGTACCAGAATTGTAGCTCTAAAGACTGAAGTCCTCTGTTCACAGAGGGACAAATTGTGCCAGTTTGGGTTGAGGAACTCTAAATTAGAAAAAGAGGTTGAGGTTAGGTCAGGATTAGCTCACACATTTTAGCTAACCTGGGCCTCTTTCCTAATCTAGACAAACCTACGTTCTCCTCCCTGTTATATGTGAAAAGAGACTCCCTAATTAATTGCTTTCCAGGAGGAACTGCATTCACAGAGCTAGGAGGAATCACATAGGAATGTCATAGAGAAGTCAGGCTCTAAAAAAACAGACACCCCAAACAGTAGATACAAATGCATTTTCATTACACTTAGCAAGTTATAGGAATAGGCTCCATGTAAGAAATGGCTGCAAGTTAGTAATGGTAAAGTCTAACTGAGCATTGAGTCACTGTTATGACTTTCCAATAAGCCAAGCATTAAAGTAATCACAGATTTAGCATTAGAAGGATGTAAAAAACCAACAATACCTCAGTAAATGTAAACTTTTCCTTGACTAGTACATGAACAGTATAATCTTACAGAAATGGAGTAATTTAAAATACATTTTTAATGGTGCTATGTTTAAAACCTCCCATTTACCTTTTTAACCTGTTGGCAATTTTTCCTTCTCTTTGACATGATTCTTTTAAATATTATTAAATGGTATTATACATTCCCCTTTTCATTTACTTGGATTCCTTCCAAGTCATTAATAATTCTCCTTTTTTTTTTTTTTAAAGGAAGCAGAGGCTTTTATTAAAAGGTCTCCAGCTGCATCAGTGGAATAGCACATCCATTAGGCTATTTCAAATTGTTCCAACCTGTACTGCAGTGTCCAAAGCACTCTCATTGCCAGACGAGAGACACTATAGCCTGATTTCAAAACCAGCATTGAATCTGGATGTAAAAGATAGAAAAAAAAAGCACATTTACTTGATTACTGAAATACTTTTCTAGTACTAATTTAGCTCCAATAATCTAAATGATTTTCCTACCTTTTTTCATAGCATAGCTTCTGTGGAGGGGAAAAAAGTTCCACAGCTTCAAACAATATGGTACTTTCAAATTTGGTAATGATTTGGTTGGAAGTTTTGTATGTAATGTTCTATCTTTTTCTTTAATACTTTTTTCTTTTATCAGCATCTGGACTGTTTTCCTACATAAGTCCTGGATCTCACACTGAAGTTCACAGAAACATTTTTCCCTAAATAAGGCCAGATTCTGCAAATACTTTCTACCAAGCCCAGAGCCTGATCCAAAGTCCATTGAAATCAATGGGAGTTTTCCCATTCACTTCAGTGAGCTTTGGATCAAGCTTATAGTGCATATTACCAAGAATATTTATGTTGATTTATAACAAATATACATGAAGGCAGAGAGCCTTTCCTGGACACAAGCTTTCCATAGACTTCAAAGGAAACAGCTCAGGTTCCTTGTCTGCTCCACATTCTGTATATCCCTGAGCACATTGGCATAGTCAATAAATAAATACTAATGCAATTAAGGCACTGGGCTGAATCTAAGGAAATTTCAATTCAGTTCCGAGCTCTGCTACAGCTTTCTTTGAACAAACAATTTAATCTCTGGACCCTCAGTTCCTTTGCCCTTCCTTTGTCTGTCTTTTCTATTCAGCTTGTAAATCTTCAAAGCATTGACTGTGTCTAAGTATGCATGTGTGTGTATACAGTTCCTAGCATAAAAGGCCCTGATCTCACTTGAACCTCTAGACACTACAGTGAAAATAACAACAACAAAAGCAATAATAAGGTATTAATATTTTGTAGCTGAATATAAATATATACTACAGACAAAATGGGCAAGTTAAAATTACTGTGGGAACTTGTCACTTTTTCATTTCCTACATTAATTGTATTTAAGGGTCTAATCCTACTCTCCTTATATGAAGCAAAGTTCCATTGAATGTTATGGACAGTTTTGCCTGATTAAAGGAGTGCAGGATCAGGTCATAGATGTGTAAATATAACATCCCACTAACATAGCTATTTGTGTTTACTATATGGATTAAGAGTTATTTAACAGGCCAGAACTGAATGGCAGACTTGTCACTGTGCCTGGGAAAAGATTGCCGCAGGATTGTAAAAACTGCAGCAGTCCTCCAGATATGTTTACATGTTCTCTGAAATCCTGTCTCCTTTTACATTAGCTTCTTGAGTGGCTCATCTGGACTGTGACTGAGTTGAGAGGCGACAATCTTTGGCCCTGACTCAGAACAACATAGCTATGTAAAAAGCGCACTTAAACATGTGCTTAACCTTAAGTACATGCTTTCTGATGCTTAAGCACTTTCTTGAATTGGGATGGATTTAAGCATATGCTTCAGTGATTTCCTGAAACTGGGCCTGCAACAGTTGCAAGGCTAGCTGCACCTCTGGCCCCTTTCTGGTGTCTATGAGATGGTCCACATGGTGATAAACAACGCACAGCATCAAATCCCAGAGCTGACCCAGGCTCATAGGGCTGAGGATGCAGTGCTAAAAATTGCAATTGAGATGTTTGGGCTCTGGCTGGAGCTTGGGATCTGAGACCCTCCCTCATTGTGGGGTTTCAGAGCCTGGACTCCAGCCTGAACCTGAACATCTACTCTGCCATTTGATAGCCCTGCAACATGAGCCCTGCAGCCTGAGTTGACCCAGGCCAGATGAGGCCATGCTGCTCGGGTCTTTTATCACAGTGTAGACGAACCCCCATGAATAAACCCCATCAGATGTCACATCCTGTGCCTTTACCTATGCTTTGATTCTTCCACTTTTAGACCAGGCCCAGGGCTACTGTACTTATCAGCCGTTCTCACCCAGCAGATCTGACTGAGTTCAGGCACCTGAGGTCCTTCCCTTCAGGAATCTGTGATCATACAACCTTCTTGTTTATTTTAATAGTAGAAAACAAAGAATTTAGAGAAAAGGAATTTTAAAACAGTCTACACACATGTTTATCTTACATAAAGGCTTACCATCTCCCGATGCTAGCAGGTGCCTGTGACTCAATCTGGTTTGAACAGTTACCACCTCTCTTGAAACACTATGTAATTAGTAATAGAATAAGAGAAATAGGGTGAAATTTAATAGAGGAAAGTGCAAGGTCATGCATTTAGGGACTAATGACAAGAATTTTTGCTATAAGCAGGGGATGTATCAGTTGGAACAGAGGAGAAGAAGGACCTGTGCTTATTGGTTGACCACAGGATGACTATGAGCTGCCAATGTGATGTAGAACTAGGATGCATCTAATCTAATCTAATGCAGTCCTAGGATGCATCGGACAAGGTATTTCCAGTAGAGATAGGGAGGTGTTAGTACCATTATACCAGGTGCTGGTGAGACCTCATCTGGAATACGGTGTGCAGTTCTGGTCCCCCATGTTTAAGAAAGATGAATTGAAACTGGAACAGGTGCAGAGAAGGGCTACTAGGATGATCTGTCGAATGGAAAACCTGCCTTATGAGAGGAGACTCAAAGAGCTTGGCTTGTTTAGCTTAACGAAAAGAAAGTTGAGGGGAGATATGATTGCTCTCTGGGGTAAATACCAGGGAGGGAGAGGAATTATTTAAGTTCAGCACCAATTGGACACAAGAACAAATGGATATAAACTGGCCATCAGGAAGTTTAGACTTGAAATTAGACATAGGTTTCCAACCATCAGAGGAGTGAAATTCTGGAATAGCCTTCCAAGGGGAGCAGTGGAGGCAAAAAACCTAGCTGGCTTCAAGACTGAGCTTGATACATTTATGGAGGGGATGGTGTGGTGGGACAGCCTAATTTGGCAATTAACTGATCTTTGACTACTGGTGGTAAATATGCTCAATGGCCTGTGATAGGATGTTTGATGGGGTGGGTTCTGTGTTACTACAGAGAATTCTTTCTTGGGTGTCTGGCTGGTGAGTCTTGCTCACATGCTCAGGGTTTAGCTGATCCCTATATTTGGGGTTGGGAAGGAATTTCCCCCCAGGGCAGATTGGCAGAAGCCCTGGGCGGTTTTCGCTTTCCTCTGTAGCATGGGCATGTAGCATCATTTGATGGTGAATTTTCTGTACCTCAAAAAACAAAAACAAAAAACCGAGAGTCCTGTAGCACCTTAAAGACTAACAAATTTCTGTGGGCATAACCTTACATGGGCTGCAACCCACTTCGTCAGATGCATGAAATGGAATCACAGATAGGAGATATATATATACATCCAAAGGTAAGAAACAACAATGGGGAAGGCAAGTGCTAACAAAGTCAATTCAGTTAGAGTAGATGAGGTCTATTCTCATTGATTAGAAGGTGAGAATGTGTGAACAGTGACAATTACTTCTTGTAATGAGAGAACCATTCCAAGTCCCTAGACCAAGACCCAGACTGATTGTGTCAAGTTTGCATATGAGTTCCAGCTCTGCAGTTTCTCGCTGAAGTCTTTTTCAAGTTTTTTTGTAGAAGTATGGCAACTTTCAAGTCAGCTACAGTGTGTCCTGGGAGACTGAAGTGCTCTCCGACTGGTTTATGGATGTTACCATTTTTATGTCTGATTTGTGTCCATTTATTCTTTTGTGTAGTGACAGTCCGGTTTGGCCAATGTACATGGCAGAGGGGCATTGCTGGCACATGATGGCATATATTACATTAGTAGATGTGCAGGTGAATGAGCTCCTGATGGTGTGGCTGATGTGATTAGGACCTTTGATGGTGTCACTAGAGTCAATGTGCGGGCAGAGTTGGCAACGGGGTTTGTTGCAGGGATAGGTTCCTGGGTTAGTGTTCTTGTTGTATGGTGTACGGTTGCTGGTGAGTATTTGCTTCAGGTTGGGGGCTGTCTGTAAGCAAGGATAGGCCTGCCTCCTACGGCTTGAGCGAGTGAGGGATCATCTGCTAGGATAGGTTGTAAATCCTTAATGATGTGTTGGAAAGATTTTAGCTGGGGGCTGTAGGTGATGGCCAGTGGTGTTCTGTTGTTTTCTTTGTTGGGTCTGTCCTTCGGGAGGTGACTTCTGGGTACCCGTCTGGCTCTGTCAATTTGTTTCTTCACCTCCCCAGGTGGGTATTATAGTTTTAAGAACGTTTTATGGAGATCCTGTAGGTGTTTGTCCCTCTCTCTGAGGGATCGGAGCAAATCCAGTTGTCTTAGGGCTTGGCTGTTAACAATGGATCGTAAATGTGTCCAGGGTGGAAGCTGGAGGCATGAAGATATGTATTGCGGTCAGTTGGTTTTCGGTATAGCGTGGTATTAATGTGACCTTTCTTTATTTGTATTGTAGTGTCCAGAAAGTGGATTTCTTGTGTGGACTGGTCCAGGCTGAGGTTGATGGTGGGGTGGAAATTATTGAAATCCCAGTGGAATTCTTCAAGAGATTCTTTCCCATGGGTCCAGATGATGAAAATGTCATCAATGTAGTGTAGGTAAAGGAGAGGTGCTTGGGGACGAGTTTCGAGGAAGCGGTGTTCTAGGTCAGCCATAAAAATGTTGACATACTGTGGGGACATGCAGGTGCCCATAGCTGTGCCACTGACTTGAAGGTATAGATTGTCTCCAAATCTGAAGTAGTTGTGGGTCAGGACAAAGTCACAAAGTTCAGCTACCAGGTGTGCCATATCATCATCAGGGAAAATGTTCCTGATGGCTTGTAGTCCATCTTTGTGTGGAATGTTGGTGTAGCGAGCTTCTACATCCATAGTGGCTAGGATGGTGTTTTCTGGGAGATCACTGATGGATTGTAGTTTTCTCAGGAAGTCAGTGGTATCGCGAAGATAGCTAGGAGTGCTGGTGGCATAGGGCCTGAGGAGAGAGTACACATAGCCTGTACCTTGAAGTTTAAAGACTTCTGAGGACTACAATACCTCAGTCATAGGTTAGGGGTCTATTATAGGAGTGGGTGGGTGAGGTTCTGTGGCCTGTGTTGTGCAGGAGGTCAGACTAGATGATCATATTGGTGCCTTCTGACCTTAAAGTCTATGAGTCTATGCCTTTTAAAACCCTTCTACAGTTCTTTTGATCTCAGGTATCCCTGGGCCTTTTCCTATCTTGACATTGTCTCTTAACAACACTCAAATGTTTGCAAGAAGTGGCTTATCTTGAGCCATTCTTTCCTTTCCTGCTTGTATTTCCCAACAGTTGCCTATTAAACTAAACTGATATATTCATATAGTAAGCATCCCAATAATCAGGTCAACAAATAATATTAATAAATTATTACTGAACAACTAGCCTTCAGAGGGACTAAACCAAGAAGGAATATTATCAAGAGGACACAAAGGAATATTCCATTTCATAGTGTGTATATAAAGTAATCAATATGTTAAAGTGCATATAAAGGGAATATATGAAGGGAATCAGCATTGATTAAGTGTTTCATAGTTCCTGTATGGTATTTCTAATTGTCATAGGAGATTTTCCTCTAAGACAAGTATTGGGGGCTTTGTGCTTCTTGGAGCAGAGAGATCTAAGTTCAGGCTCCATTGTTGCTGGGGAATGCATCTGAGTGACAGTGAAGCACTATGAATTTGTTACCACAATATACTGAATATTTTACTTCCTAAATCCAACTCTTTAAATGAAATCATTCCATCCAATCTCCCATCACACTAGTCATTGGTAGTTTGGCCTAATAAAGTTTAAAAATCCCCTTTCACTGCATGTTGCCCCAACCAAAAATCCCATCTTTCAATTCATTAGTCTCCTCCAATGTCACTAGAACAGATGGGCATTGTAGCCTTCCTAGAAGGTCAACAGGTTTGGGCTGTTTCAGATCAAGGGTGGGAGAGCATTACAAAGGGATGGGTAGTTAAAATGAGTATATTTTCCTCTCTAAAGCAATTGAGAGTCTTTGTGGGACAAGACAGTTCTTGTTACATTTATTTTTTCTGAAAATACACAGAAACTTATTTGTGTCTGGAGATCAGAATGTTCCCTCAAGCTTTTAATGGAATCTATTGGCCAAAGACCCAAAAGAAGTATAAACTGGAGAATCCCTGCCACCAAATCTTGTAATGCAATGAATAATCTCTTTTATTTACATAAATGTGAACTTAAATCAGCTTTTCCTTATGGATTTGAAAATATACACATGGGTTAGTTAAGATTAAGAAGTTTACTGCTGTATTAATAGTCCTCTGCTGAAAGTGGAATCGGAAAGAATGTAATAGTATATACAACTGTCTTAGGTTTGAAAGAACCATAGAGAGCTTTCACTAGCATGTAGCTGTGTGATTCTTGGTGAAGTGAAACCAGTTTGTAGGGCACATTCAATCACATTCAATCACTCAATGTGCAGAAAATAAAAATATGATTGTATTAGCAATGTCAAAGTAAATAGAAGCATAGAGGTTGACATTAGAAATGGGAAAGATCTGTTAAATCACCTAACCCATCTCCCTGCCAAATTAGGATTATTATTATCTCTTTTACATTTACAATTGCTTTGCCCAGTCTAATCTTCAACATCCCCGGTGATGAGGCTTCTACCAATCCCATTTTGAAGATTATGCTAAAGTTCAGTAGAACTCACTGCCAGAAAATTTTGATGATATTAAACTTAACTTTGCCCTATTTTAGTTTCACCTCATTACTCCTAGGAATGGATAACCCTGAATATTAATCACGGACCTGATCCAAAGCCTATTGAAGTCAATAAGTGGCAGAACATTTGTTTGCTGAAAATATACCATTTCAACTTGCTGTTTTCAGTTACTTACAACTTTGACAAGGTTAAATATTTGGGGGATAGATTTTTGCAGCGCTTGGTGTATGATTGAGGTTACATTTTTGAAAGCCTAATCAAAAATGGCTCAGGCATTTTCATGAATGAGGACAATAAGAAATCACTGAATGCCATCCATACTAGGCTGGATGAGGGAGAGTCCTGTGGAAAAAATAATATGCATGCCTGTAATTAGAGGTTCTATCAAAATGCATCCACACAAGAGGGCAGAAATAAGGTTGCACAGGCAACCTTATTTCTGGCATCTGCTTTGCAACCTTAATAATTGTTCTTTTTACATTGTTTTTGTATGGATAAATTATATAATGTTAATGTACCACATAATTAGTTTTTCTCAATAAACATTGCATTCATAATTTAGGCCCTGATTCAGCAAAACACTTAAGCAGGAC
This sequence comes from Emydura macquarii macquarii, assembly GCF_026122565.2. Classification (NCBI taxonomy): domain Eukaryota; kingdom Metazoa; phylum Chordata; order Testudines; family Chelidae; genus Emydura; species Emydura macquarii. The sequence goes on along the minus strand of NW_027132342.1, from coordinate 6,641,727 downwards.
TTAAAGTCCCCTGAGACTTAGGTCTTGTCTACATTTAGCTAAACAGGTTAAGAATGACCTCACAAGGGTATTGCACTGATTTAACTAAACTGGGGTTATTTGTCTTCAGTGAGCCCAGGATTTCACACTTGGCTTCTAAACAGATTCAGTTAAATTAGTGCAACTTTTTGTCTGCAGACAAGGCCTTAAGCCTGACCTTGGAGTTAAGCACATTCTTAAATACTTTGTAAATAGGGATGGGGTTACTTACATGCTTAAAGTTAAGCATGTGCTTAAGTGCTTTGCTGAATCAGGGCCTTAGTAATGAAAAGTGGCCATGGCCAACATTGCAGATATTTGGGACCACCAATCACTACCAACCAACTAACAACAGGCATTCATGATCTAATTTATCTGTGGATAATGGACATTTTGGAAAAAATGGCCATAGTAATGCTGTTTATTACAAAACTCAAACCCCACAGTGCTACTTCACAGGCAATGGCATTATAATGATGTAATTCTTCAAAATGTGAACTCGTTCTTTTGTTATTGCTTTTCTATATTATCTTTCATCACAATATATGAATTAATATTTGAGCAGACTTGTGGTATTATACTTGTGGGGAAAAAATGACTGTCAATGAAATATTTAGAACCACTCTAGAAAACATAAATTGAAGGATACTCAGAAAAAAATATCTGCCATTTGAAAGCTGCTAAGCTTAAAATTTTTTGTTAGTATTTTTGCAGCCATGTAGGCACCAGGATATGAGAGAGACAAAATAGATGAGGTAATATGTTTTATTGGACCAACTTCCATTGGTGGAAGGTACAAGCTTTCGAGCTACACAGAGTTTAAAAGTAGTTTTCCTGGTCAAACATTTTGAAAAGGCAGGTTGAATTTTACGTTAATGTTTTCTTGTTGGTGTACAAGTGATGAAAAGTAGCTAGTGTGAAGGGAAGATCTATCTCAGAGATCTTATTACTTCTCTTCTCTTACATTGCTTCCATTCATCTAATATAAAAATAATTTAGATGGAGAGAATATGGTTGTTCTTTGTGTATAGAAAAAATAACACTTTTACAAACAATTTAATCTGATCTGCCATGACTAGTCTCTGTTTATACCATTTAGAAACACTGGCTAAGACTGAGTGTAGGCTGTCTCTTATTATAAAATATGTTTCTGCAAATGCCATGAAATCAAAAATTGGCCACCCAGACAACTGGCAGTTATCAAATGCTCTCAGTGAAATTCGAAAAAGTTTCATTTCTTGAGAAGATACAGCAGACCCTGAGTTTTACTTGGAGTTCTGGATTAGAATGATCCTAAAAACTCAAAGCATGAGTTGGTGGAAACAGACATATTTTCACATGTTTTTCATCAAACCAAAACCAAACATCCAAAATCAATGAGCTCACCCCTAAAATCATACACTAACAAGAATTACTTGAGATTTGGTGAAGGTGGGCCAAGTCTGGGATTTGTAATGAATTTTTATTATTATTACAGTTTAATGCAACTATAGCAATGGTACTTAAGTAGGGGACACTGCCTCACGTTGCCTCTTGATCAAACCTCACCTGCCCATGGGGCTGGCCTAAGCCCCGCCAGTCAATAGGGCTGTTCTGAGCCCTCCCAGCCTCTGAGGCTGGCCCAAGCCACCTGGCGTTGCTGCTCACCTGAGTTGACGTCACGACATTTTTGGCAAAACTGGGCATTTGTCCTATTTGCTCTTGCCCGAACATTCCACCCCGCCTCTCTAGGGCAAGAGCAACTGGGACAAATGCCCAGTTTTTCCAAAAAAGTTGTGATGTCCAAGACAGAGCTTAAAAAGGATACTGTCCCAGCCAAAACAGGACGTATGGTCACTCTATCTTTAAGGAGAGAGATGTAGTCTCTTAAGTAGCTAGATTCCAGGACCTAAACCATTACAAGACTTTACAAATCAGTTCAGTGTCATTCCTTGCTTATTGTCTGCACAGGATATTAACAATACAGTTCAAGTATTGTCAAATTATAAACACAGTACAGTGGCACCTCACTTATTCTCACTTCGCTGATCCATACAAACTTGACTCTCTCTCCCCCACACTGCTTAGGAAAGATTTAATTGTAGAGGTTGTAGTGAGTTCCCATATTGCTAAGGTGTCCTTGTTTTTATAAATTATACTACAGGACATTTACACGTACATTATGAAGGTATCAGTAATTAATACTGAAATAAATTTATCAAAATAAATCAACAATTTGGTGATACATAATCCTGGGGTTATTTTAATTGTGTTTATTAAGTTACTAATTCAGTAAGAGCCTGATCCAAAACTCATTAACATCAATGGGGGTCTTTCTGTTGGATCAAGATCAAAAGTTATTGTCATGCTGGCTGGATTGGGGGGGAGGGCATTTATTATATTATTTAACATCAATAAGTCAAAATCATAATAATTCATATGAGATATGCCGTGTCAGGTACTGTTAGAAAGGCTATAATGTACTAAGTGAGATGATGATGTTTATGTTCATGTGTTATATGTGTAATGGAAGTCATGGATATGTTTGTATCTATATTTCAATTTGTACTGTGTTTCTGGGCGACACCCCAGGCAGGATGGCTGCAGCACTAGCCTGCTTAATGGCCCATTAAGAAATTCACAGGTACAATGGGCCCAGGGGGAGAAGCCAGAGATATACCTGATGAGTCACTAGGACTTACTCATGTGACTCTGGACTCCATCTTGTTCCTGTAAATTTCCACAAGCATCATGGCAAAGGCCAAGGACATAAAAGGCAGCTGCATGACATCCATTTTGTCTTCAGTCTGCAGCCTACCTCTGGATCAACTCATCTACAACTGAACTGAAGCTGTGAAACAAAGGACTGAGACCCATCCAGATACTGGGTACATACCAGAGGGACTATACAAGCCTGCAAACTCCACAATTCTATTAGAAACCTGATATATATAGATGGACTTTCAAATCAATTGTATGTGTCTGATTGCTTTAATCCTTTAACACTTCTCTTATAGTTTGTTTCTTTATTTTAATAATAAACCTTTAGTTTTAGTTACTAAAGGATTGGCTGGCAGCGTGGTCTTTTGGGTAAGATCCAAACTTATATTGATCTGGTACTGTGGCTGACCCTTTGGGGTCAGGAGAAATCTTTTTGGTAAAGAGCATAGAGTTTAAATAACTGATCTCTTTACCGGACCTAGTAGCTGATTGGGAGCCAGAGACTGAAATGCAGTAAAGGGAGCTGTGTATATTTTTATTTTGGCTTCTTGATAACTGGTGTGGGGAATCAGAAGCATTGTTTGTGGCTGGTTGGGAAGTCTGACTTCAGTGTCACCAACCAGTGCTGGGAGAATCTGCTCTCCTTTTGCAGTCTGCTCTGACCTTGGCATTTTCAGGTGGCTACCCTAGGCATGGACAGGTCATAGATATTAATTCATGAGTCTCACTATATATAGATTTTAAGGCCAGAAGGAACCATTAGATCATCTAGTCTGACCTCTTATATAATACAGCTCATCTAATTTCACCCAGCAGTTACCCTTTTATTTAATCCAATAATTTGTGTTTGGCTAAAGCATAGTTTCCTGAAAGGCATCCCATCTTGATCTGAAGACCTCAAAAGACATAGAAGCTTTTACTTCCCTTGATAGTTTGTTCCAATGGTTAATCACCCTTCCTGTTAAAACTATTATTAGTGTGAATTAAAATGTAGAATAAAAATGGTTGTTACAAAGCCTATTTATATGATTTTTCTCTTCCCTTAGCCCTTACTATGGTCCCTGATAATTTGAACATATTCTCCTCAACTGTTACCTGGCACTTCTTCAGTGCTTTGAAAAGGAGCTTCCTCATTAGGAAACTACTTGAAGACCTTACAAGTTTAAAGCTTAATAATCTCTTCTGAAAGCCAGGGAATAAAGTGTATCATCTCTTCCAGTCAGAAGCCCCACTATGGTATGTTCTAATAAAGTATTAGATTTAGGTATGTACCTAAATCTTTATAGTTATTTCTCAAGGGCAGCATTAATCTTATATCTGCAGAGTTAAGTTATCTGAGTAGTTGGACAAAGGAATGTGGAAATACATCTTGTGTTTCAGAGGTCTCCTGAGAAGTTGTCATGTGAGAGATCTTCCTCTTGAAGCTCAAAGAATACTTATAGGGAAGTGAGAAAACATTCCTTTCTATAGAGAATTCAGAGATATAGGAAGAAGACACATGATAAGCAGGTTGGATGGTGGAGAGACTATTGCCTATCACCCTGATTAGTCTGGGAGTGCCATGAATGTATATCCTTATTAAAACCATGGGCATCTAAAATGAGGGGGAAGTTGGGAAGAAAAGGGGTTTAATCCTTATTCTGGCTATGCAAACACTATTGACAAAGGGAGACCATCTTTACATACAGGACCATTTACACTGGCAGGCTGCTCAGCCTTCACACAGAAAAAATTTCTAGTAACTGCTGTGTAGGATTAATGACAAATTATCAATATAGGAACTTAGTAGACTTCAGATACAAAATCTTCCCAATTCACTACCTAAAACAATATCTAGACTACACTCGCACAAGTTTCCTGGTCATATCATTAAATACAGGTCACCCAAGTCTCCAGCTAAAATTGCCCTGGCATTGGTTCCTCCCATTCTTGCCAGGAACTCAGACTCCCCAATCTGCCTTGAATTTCTTCTTAGGTTAGCCTCAGTGTAGTCTGGCCTTCTTGGGTCCTTTCAAAACCATTTCTGGTCCTGTATGTCTTCTTGTTATTGGGTGACCCTGGTCTGTTCTAGCTTGCCTCTCTCAGAACAGCTTTGGCATGGATTTGGCCAAGAATACATAGCAAGTCAACGACCAAGTCAAGATAAGAATTTAGACTCTCAGCTTCATTTCCATGGCCCTATACATTGCTGCCATTAGAGATTAATAACTTCATCTCCATTCATACTGACCTGGGTGGGATATAAGTCAAAACTCTAGAAGTGAACAGTTTCCTAACTCATCCTAATCCAAGAGTTTCCTAACTCATTATGAATCCAAGAGTCATCCATTCGGTCATCACAAAGGTTTTGAAAAATTCTGAGAAAACATGTGAACCCTTTTGGAGTTGGTCCATTCTTACACAGCAATGATCTTCAAAATGCTGGAAATGGCCATGCTGCTATTATGAAACTGGCACACAATGATAGCCCAGAACAAAATCAAAGCTTGATTGGATAGGATTTATTGCTTGACATTTCCTTCCAACTCTATTTCAGTTCTTTGAAAACACCAAATGCCTCAGGGAATAGCAGAGAACATAATTTGTCAGAAATAATGAAAGTTTTGTACCTTTTGTCATTTATTAAAAAGTTTTGGTCCATCCATGTCTCATGCCAACAGCTTTTTCAGTAACCATTTGCTAATGATAATCACTTGAGAACTTGGAAGCTGGTTTCACAAAATGTCCTCTGTCTTATTTTCTGGAGGAAGAAAATATATTCAAAATTGGCAACGGTGAGCCAGGCAGCAGTGAATGGTCTGTGAATACCATTGTCCTGATTAAAAACATAAAGAAAGACATAATGTTCTGCATGAGTCAGCTACAATAATAGAATTAAGTGATTTGCTCCTTTGAAGTAAGTTAAGATAGGTGTGAGGTGTCTGCTGTCCTATGCTTTGGGAAGGATATGTTAAGATTTTGTGTTAAAGTAAAGGCTTATTGAACAAATCAGACTTTGCCTGGAACTAAATATAATTCTTGATCTCCATCCTAGGATGCATTAGGTGTCATGTAAAACCAGAATGGATTATCCAGGGGTGAAGTGGGGTCATTGTACCAGAGTGAGTGATCTGCTCTAGAATAAGGGCTGGTGCACTGAGTGTACTTCCTCACTTTCTCCTCCTACCCTGTGCACAGAGAGCAGCGTGAAGAAGATGAGGTAAGATGTACAAAGCTATTAAGGCACCTAAATATGCAAGTAGGTGCCTAACCTTCTTAGGTGCTTTTGAAAATCCCGCTAAGTGACTGTCTGTATCTTCAGGCACCTAAGCTGCTTTGTAAATCTGGCCCATTCTGCCTGCCTGAGGCACAATCTCCACGTTGCTTTCCCTGAAGAGAATTAGCTCCTCACCATCCCCTGCTCAGGGCTGTGGCACCAAAGCCACCACTTAGCCCTTACTGTGAAGATATGCCACATTAAATGATAATGCCTCCCGCTCAAAATCCATGCAGTGTTCAAAGAGTTCTTTTCATTGCCTTGTTAAGCCTATGGTAACCATTACACTAATCTGGTATTGTTCCTTAACAGTCCGGGCAGCCATTGGTGTTAAAGTTCGAAGAAAATATTTAAGGCAGGAGAATAGGTGAAGGCAGCAGTAAAGTGGACACGTTTCCAAAACATTTATATTTTTACCAAACCCTTCTACCACAGTAGGATTGTAGAATTTGCCAGACTTGTTCAGACCCAAGGTCCATCTAGTCCAATATCCTGTCTCCAACAGAGGCCAGCACTAATGGTCGAGAGGAAAGTGCAAGAAACCCTGCAGTGAATAGTTATGGAATAGCCTGCCACCAGGGAAAATTTCCTCCTGACCCTATTACTCAGAGATTGCTTTATGTCCAAAGCATGAAACTTGGCAGCCCTTCCAAAGTCTTCTGTAGTTTTTCTGGGTTTTTTTAATCCTTACTTTTGTAATCTTGGATGTTTTTATTTTCCATGCAGATGACAGACATTCTTCCTTTACATTTCTATTAAAAGGGGCAGAGTCAACTTGTAATCTAGTCTATTTTATTAGAGAGAAAAAGTTAAAAGATACTGCATTTTCCCTTGAATCCCCTGGTCAATGTTTGTGGCTTTGCAATCACATTTCCCTCTTTTCTAAAATATTTTCCTCTCCCCATTGCTGCTGTGTGAAAGACAAAATAAAAATCAGGGAAATTTGACTGACTAGTCAGAGTACACTAGATTTGATTATACACAAAGTGCTGTCAAATGCATAAACTAAATGAACTGGAAAAGGGAGAGAAATATAGTATTACTTTAATGGCTTTCATTTATAGTAAACCTAGGTTACGGGTACTAGGCACAAAGAATTCAGACAGATGTGTTCGCATAGTTAGGCAACCCAATAAACGGCCAGATTTTCAAAAGCACTGACTTCAATGGGGTACTCCACACTTTTGAAAGTCAGGCTGCTTATTTAGGCCCCTTCAAGGTTATCGGAACCTAATTTTAAGCAGCCATTTTTGAAAATCTTGTCTCTGCTTTTTAAATTGAGGGCGTCCTTTAAATATATAGAACCTCACACCTGCGAGAGGCCAAACAACCCCTCTGAGTGGCAACCTGAGGAAAACGTGCTTCAGAAAATCTGGTGTATAGAGCTGCCAACTCAAACCCTTCAGTAGCTTGTGGTTTGTAAGGCAGTGCTTGAATCTATGTGGTGCCCCTGGGTTTTGAGGGGAATGTTGCTCGCAACCTTACTGATCTTTCGTGTTTTCCTGAACAATCTGTTTGCTATGCCAGCATCTCGGCACTGCTCCCCAACGCCTCTTCACCCATGACTGCATCGCTCACTCAGGAACAGTGCGGTCATCAGTTCATCCTGCTGTGCTGAGGGCTCAGTTCACCTGGATTTAGATGGTGACAACTGGAAAGTCACCAGCTATCACCAACTCACCCTCCAAAATATACTCTCCATCTACATGTGGAGGGTGAGCTGGACCTGGCTGCAGCTCTCATTCCATAGAGGGCAAGGCACCCAATGGCATAGAGTGCTATGAAGTGGAATGAGAAGAGGATCAGGGTGGGATTGAAATGGGACTGTCTTTCTGTTCTGTGTTTGTACATTGTGGTCCTGGTCCATGACTGGGGCTCCTTGTTGCTACCACAATACAAATAATAAAGAACAACAATAAGAAATGACAGAGGATGAATGATTGGACCTGATTGGAAAGGAAGAGGACAGAGAGAGAATATACTGATGGTAAAAGAGAAAAAGAGAGAGGGAGAAAGAGACCAAATCAGGGGACAAAATGAGACACAGGGTTATGAAGAAAAAAATCTCAACAGAAATATTTAGAGAACGAAACAATATAGAAACATTAAACTAAGGGACCCTGAAGAAAGGAAGAAACAAGACATAGAGTGAAGAGCAGAGAACAGACTGAGAAAAGGGAAAGATGGGTGAAAAAAACCAAGGGAGGCAGAGTAAATCATTATTGCTCTTTTTTTTTATTGTATGGAAAGTTTGGTTTTGTACAACAGCTGATGTATCGGTGTTTTGACTGTTTCAAATGGGCTAACAAACATCCCTGAACAATTTGAGAACTGTGGATGTGGATGCCAGGTTGCGAGATACAGATCCCCAGATCTAACCCTTTTGGATGCTGTTGATCACACTTCTAACAAACAGATACACTCATTATCTTCACCAGCTCAGTATCCACCCTCCAAGATGGTTAGCAGGAAGGGGTGGAAACACTGACAACAATTAGGGAGATCTAGGGGTGGTGAACATCACCCCCCACGTTTTGGCACTTACTCAAAATTCCATAAGCCATGGTCGTGGGAGGTTGGATTCATGGCACAGCCACTTTTAAGCAGTGGTCCTATGCTCAATCAGTACAGAGGCTGCAGAAGCAGTCCAGAGTGTGGCTCCAGCTGCATGGTTGCAATGCTGTTGAAATTTGACCCAGCCGCCCCTCCATATAGACATAGGGGCGGCCAGGTCAAACATCAGTGAGTCATAGTGCGACTTGGCACACAGGTTGCAATGCCCTCAAATTTGGCCTGGCTATCCCTCCATCCAGATGGAAAGGCTGCTGGGCCAAATAGCATTGTGACCTGGTACATAAGGAGTCCATTCCTACATGGTGGAGCACAGGGGAGTCCACTGAAAACTTGGTACCAAGTGGCACTGTCAGGGAAACTGAACTCTGCACAGCTCACATATAATGCAAGCTGCACCACTACAAATTCTCCCAGAATGCTCCAACAATGTGCCTCAACCTCCAAATGAAGGGATTACCTAGGAATTTTCCAGGCCCTTTGAGTCTTTGGACTGTTCACTGATATTGCCAACAATGGCGCTAAATAGTGGGGTTTTCATGGCTGTATTTCAGTCAGTCTGGCTTTCTATCATTTCGTAAAGCAGTGGGACCAAGATTTTAAAAACTGGGAGTGAAATCCTGACCCTATTGAAATCGGTGGGTGTTTTGCCATTGACTTCTGTGGAGTGATATCACCCCCCTAAAAGCAGACCTTATAATGTGCAAACGGAATAAAGTCCAAACAAGTTATCCTTATTTACACACATATACACACACACACACACAGTGCTTTAAAAGGGCCAATTTCTCAAAGCTGAAAACAATTATGAGGCAAATCAGCTGGGAGGAAGAATTTAATCAGAAAAAATTGAAAGATAATAGGAAATTGTGTGTGAACACTTGACTTGATTTCCAAAAAGCAATGCTGGGGCCAACTGGGCTAACGTGATCCTTGAATGCATAAACAAGGAATCTTGAGTAGGAGTAGTGAGGTTATTTTATCTCTGTATATGGCACTGCTGTGACTACTGCTGGAATACTGTGTCCAGGTCTGGTGCCCACAATTTAAGACAAATGTTGATAAATTGGAGAGGGTTCAGAGAAGAGCCACAAGAATGATTAAAGGATTAGAAAACATGCCTTGTAGTGAAAGACTCAAGGAGCTCAATCTATTTAGCTTATCAAGGAGAAGGTTAAGGGGTGATTTGATTAAAGTTTATAATTACCTACAAGGGGAACAAATATATGATAATGGGCTTTTCAGTTTAGCAGACAAAGGTATAACAAGATCCAGTGGCTGGAGATTGAAGCTAGACAAATTCAGATGGAAATAAGGCATACTTTTTTAACAGTGAGGGTAATTAACCATTGGAACAATTTACAAAAGGTCATGGTACATTTTCCATCAGTGGCAATTTTTAAATCAAAATTTGCTGTGTACTAGGAAATATTTTGGAGAAATTCTATGATCTAAGTTATACAGGAGGTCAGACTAGATGATCAGAGAAGTCCCTTCTGGCCTTTGGAATCTATGAATCTATTGACCTTAAATCCAAGCATAAACAATGGGAAGTTATTGGGTGCACAGTGCTACTGAAAATTAGCCCACTGACTGATGGTGAGTAATCCAAAAGTAAAACACATTTTATGATAGGCTGTAGGAAAGCATCAGGTAGATTGCCTTGAAAGGGAAAAAAAATCTAACATGCCACTAAAACATATATTAATACAAAATACATTACATGAGTGAACAATGCTTCCTTTACTCTGAGTGCCGTTATTCATTAATATGCCTACTGCTATAGTGTTTCCTATTGCCATTATGTGATGCTTTCATTAAGTAATAGAATAAATAGCTCCAGTAGAGTTCTATTTTGCATCTTTTTCTTTAAAAACATTTTTGGCCTCTCAACCTTTATCAGAGACTCAGTCTCAGGTGAGGTTATATATCATGTTTCAGATGCACTCTGATTCCCTTCAGGTGTTACAAACTGTACTTTGGGAACAAGGAGGGAAGAGTTGTTTCTCCTCATGGAGTTGTTTCTCCTCATGGAATTGTTCCTCCTCATGGAATTGCGTTTCCGCAGAGAGTTTTGATGAGACAGCTCGCTTTTCTGAAGAGTCTGGATGAGAATGGAAGGCTTTTCATCCAGCTCCCTAGCACTGCACCGTGGAGCTGCTACCTTGATTGTGTTGCCAAATTTGGAGTAATCAACTGCATACACCCCTTCCTCTTCTGTTACAATGGGCACAAAGCGGTGGCCCCACAGGATCTCCTCTGCTATGTAAGATGTTCTTGCTTGTGTGGTAATGCCAGTGGTTTCTACTACTCCTTCAAGTACCACTACAAGTTCTAAATCTTGGTTGGCAAGGTCACTAGCAGAGATATCATAAAGAGGACTCCGCTTGTCTATGGCATGGCAAATGATTAATGGAGCCACCAGAAAAATGTTGTTGCTTTCAATAGGGTTATCCACTGGGATGTCAAGCTGATGTATAGGGATGATCTCCCCTTCAGGAGTAGTAGTCTTCTTCACTACCTGTATTCTCACCGAGGCACTGATGATCATGCTTTTCCTCAGGTCTCCCACTCTGAACATGAAGCAAAGTCTGCCATTCCGAACGGCAATCACCGCATGCCGGCTGAAAATCAAGGTTTCTGCCCTTCTGTGAGCCTGGGCAGTCTTCATAAATATGCAGCCCAGCATGACAGCATTGATAATCAAACCCACAATGTTCTGCAGAATCAAGACAGTGATGGCCATGGGACACTCCTCCGTCATCATTCTGCCTCCAAAACCAATGGTCACTTGAACTTCAATGGAGAAGAGGAAAGCAGAAGTGAAAGACCTATGGAGAAAATTACATATAGTTAGTTATCTAACTACATCAAATAGAAAAGTTAACTGTGTACACTGAATAGGAAGCAGCTAATGGGCTCATTCTGCAATTGTTGCACACTTAAAACTCCCATTAACTTCCGTGGCAGTTTTGCATACTCATCATTTGCAGGATCAAGAGCCATTGTTTAATGGTCAAAGGACAGACTTGACAGTCTGGAAACCCAGAACACTGGCACTGACTCTTTCTCTGGCCTTGGATAACTCACCTAACCTCTCTACCTAATGGTCTGTGTTCTTCTCCATGCCAGCGGGCAGAGAGTTCTGACTCTTGGAGTGTTCTATTCTTTCCCTCCACCCAACAAAGTCTCTAGGTCAGGAGTTCCACACCTTCAAACTCCACAGAGCTGACGGTGGCATGGAGGAGGGAGAGTGGGGGAAATGGTTGACTCTTCTAGATTCTTCAAAACAGTGTGAGGAAGCTGTGCAGTTAGCACAGCCTGACTTAACTTGCACTGCTTTCCTCTTTGCACCGTAAACCCCATCAGTGGGCTTTGGGGAACAGTCACACCAGAGGAAGCCCCTAGAAGCTTGGCTGCTGCAGCAGCCATGCTATTCAAAAGTGAGTAAGCCAGTGGGGCTAGGCAGCTGAGTGAAGTCAATGGGCATCGACACTCATTCCCGTCATCTCCTAAAGGCAGGGGGGGTTTGACCTAGGATTTTGGTTCGGCTCACTGTCAAGATAAGACAGCTGCAAAATTTAAATCTGGATGTAGATTTGTAACTTATATGTGCTACGTAAATAGTGCTATGTAAGTAGCATGTGGTTTATTTATTGGACATGCCATACATGAAATCTTATATTGATGCATATAAACGAATATGACAGTGGCCCTTTTCACATATTACAGTCCACCCAGATGTAACATCTACATAACAGAGCTATGTTAATGAAACATATATGGCCTTTCCACAAAGGTGGATCTGAAAGGGGGTTCCAGGGAGAATGGAGCTAGGCTGTTCTCAATGGTAGTAGATGACAGAACAAGGAGCAATGGTCTCAAGAAGTTGCAGTGGGGGAGGTCTAGATTGGATATTAGGAAAAGGTTTTTCACTAGGAGGGTGGTGAAGCACTGGAATGGGTTACCTAGGGAGGTGGTGGAATCTCCTTCCTTAGAGGTTTTTAAGGTGTGACTTGACAAAGCCCTGGCTGGGATGGTTTAGCTGTGGTTGGTCCTGCTTTGAGCAGGGGGTTGGATTAGATGGCCTCCTGAGGTCCCTTCCAACTCTAATCTTCTATGATTCTATGAACCATCCTTTGTTTCGGGTTTGGTTTTAGAAGAACAAAACCTGATCAACTTTTAACTAACTCTGATTGTCTTCAGGATAGATCAGAATGTCCTTCGAAGTGCTAGAGACCTAGAATCATGAAGAAATTCAAAATATTTTATAGCATATGCAAAATCAGGGAGATTTTTCTGTGGAAAGAGAAAACTTATATTAAAGGAAGTGATTCCCAATAATGAAATTGCTGAATTCTCACTGGCTCTAACCCAACTTTGATAAGTGTGTTTTAAAAAGAGGGACTTTTAAAAATTTTTCATTTTTGGGATCCACCACCAAAGTGGTGTGTTTTTGTGGGTACTTTTGTTTGTTTGTATGTGGTTCTAAAGAATTCAGGAAAGAATGAAGGTTAATATGGTATTTAATGGAGTTAATGAAAAGGTTAATATGTTGATGAATATTCAGCCACATGCAGAATGACATGTATGCCTGCAACTTTATTTTGCCATAATGAAAGCCATGCAGTATAAAATACACTCATTTCCTTTTAAAATGATTCATTTAAAAAATAATTCACATTTTTATAATGTAAACTCAGTCCTTGAAGAAACTGTGGTCTAGCAGTCTGAATAGGATGACCAGATGTCTTAATTTTATAGAGACAGTCACAATATTTGGGGTTTCATCTTATATTAGTCTCCTAATATCCACTACTCCCTGTCCTGATTTTTCACATTTGCTATCTGGTCAACCTAAGTCTGAGCATGTGAACACAGAAGTAAAAGCCAGGAGCTCCTAATTGTAATAATCCCAAGTCTGTCACTGATTCCCATTTCAGCTTTCCCGATCTGGAAAATGGGCAGGATAACAATATTTACTTATCACAGAGGGGTGTGGTAATAGTTATGCAGCACTTTGAAAACATAAAGTGCTGAATGAGTTCTAAGTGTTAATAACAATTTTCAAAAATGTCTCCCAAAGTCACATTTTAGCACTTATATAGAAAGCTTTTAGTTAGATGTCTAAATGGGTTTAACAGCCTACGGTTTTATAATTTTGGCAATTAATTAGTATTAATGTATATAGTAGCAATATCAAATATTCCTTTTCAAATCAAATAATCAGCTTTTCTTTTCTCTGAAAAAAAATAGTGACAATATTTTTGTTCCAGGACTTTTCTGGAACAGGTAGCCAGTTTTAACAGAACAGAATCATTTACTGTCACTGAAAAATTACTTTAGATGCTTGGCTAACTTTTGAAACACCACAGGTACTAATGCCAAATGGCAGCATGTGTTCTTTGTTATGGGCTAAAGTAAAACGTTATGCTAATCCTTCATTCACTTCTGTTATAACCCTTCTCATTTCCCTTGCAGTAAAATGTTGTTGTTTGACTAGGGTTTTTGTAGCTTAAATCCTGCATGGATTAGGTGGAGGTTTATCAGTGGTATGCCAATAGACTGAATAGAGAGAAGGCCAGAATCTTGGTCCAGATATAGCCCCTTTTCATCACACTGGCAACAGAAAGCAGCCATAAAACTGCCCTAATCAGGCAGTAAGAGACTACAATGGACATGCCTGGCAGCAGGAAGCAGGGCTTAAAAGCTGTTATGCTCATGTGATTGCCAATATTGTGCGGCTCCCTCACAAAAAACGAATAGAGTCAATGTGAACTTTAGTTCATGTGCATTCCATGTCCTGGAATGTCCTCTGGGAAGGGGATGTCCTGGGTAGCAGCCAGCAAGAACATCCCATAAGAAAACGCTCCATTGGAGCTGTGCTGCTGCCTTGAAGCTGAAAGGGAAGGCAGGGAGTCCCAGACCAAATGTGGAAAGCCCAGTGCCCTTCCTTCCAGCAGATCCCCTCAGAGCTGCAGTTTTGTGGGGCGGGACACTTTCTGCTGGGGCAAAACCTGGCCCTCTATTCCTTGAACAATACAGAGGAGATGCCATGAACGAGGAGCCTCACCGAGTTCCTTTACAGAGGCCATCTGAGACATAATACTCATTTCAGAAGCTATGGCTTGCAGCCAATTACTAAGAATAAATAAATGAAAAATCAATCAATGTAATGAAGTTGAGTCCAGCTTGAAAGTAGAATTCCCCACTTAGGAGAGCAGCATAAAAAGAAGGCAAAGGGTAGAGAATCTGGTCCTTTTTAGGCCAGAAATAATGCCACTTGGAATTTTGTACATGCTATCATGGTGTTTGCATCACCAAGAGAAAGAGGGAGATAAAAGTGGACGCTCAGATAGTATAAGTCTAATTCCACACTGCCTTGCCCTTGTGTGGTCCCTGGACTCAGTGCATTCTGATTCAGTAGCATTTTACACCCCTTCTGCACTGGTGTAAATGACAGAGCAATGGTGAATCAGGCCCTTTCTATTCAAAGAATAAGTACTATAAATAAAGATCTTATGGCACACATGGCAGAATGGTCTCATTGCTTGCCCATAACTCCTATTAATGTTTACTCTTTGGAGTATGTAAACATATTGTGCATCTATGGAATTCCCTCCTAATCAGTCATTTGGCCGGTGTTCCGGAAAGTGCCAGGGTTCTGGGAGTGGTGTGTAGAGTAAAATAACACACTCCTGTGACATGTCATAGTATTCTGGTTGAGTTTTTCACACTGGTTCTTGTTGTCTGAAATAAATACTGATGCAGTGTGTCACAGCACTTGTCCTGTAATTAAAATCGATGGTCTAAATCTTCATAAGCGACTAATGATTTGGGGTATTTCCATTTTTGGCTTCTCAATTCAAGACATCTAAGAGAGGCCTAATATTCAGATGCTTTCCATTTTCTGGAAATCAAGCCTCATTAGGGTGTCATAAGTTGGACAAGCTTGAAAATGAAAACCCAAATTCAGTAGTCATCTCTGAAATTCTGAAATAATTTGAAATAATTCTGAAATAAACTGATGAAACTCTCATCAGCTTAGACTGATTTTCCAAAGCTAAAATATAGTTATCAAGATAAGTCATTTCTTGTTGTGTGATGGTATGAAATTCACTATGGACCTCACCATGTTTACAATGGTGCCATTGATGTGGACAGGACTAAAACATTTACAACAGACACCCCATTTTGTCACAGCAGACTCTATCTTTACAGGCACGGAATGTTATCGACATACAGTAGAGATCTGAAAAGCAGCAGGGTCTCTGTCACTCAGTTTCTGGGAGATTTTGTAAGGCATCAAAGAATTCTGAGGTACAATAATTTCCAAGCCTGGGTGGCTTGCAGGATTTAGTGGAATCTAGTTGAGAACATTACACTTTTCAGTTGTCTATACTGTACAGAAGAGTTCAAGTAAACCAAAGCCTAGTGTTAGGCTTGGGCAGCATGGCATTCACCTCACTGCTATTCCTTATACCTCTTACTGTACTTTACCTGACACACGTCACGCATGGTGTCCACTTAGTACTGCCTGTACAGTTCTCTGTGCTAGCATCCATGTCTCCATGGGCAAAAGCCACCAGCCACCACACCATGGCAAAGAGCAACCAGCTGCACAGGAAGGACATGGTAAAGATCACCAGTGTGTGGCGCCACTTCAGGTCCACGAGGGTGGTGAAGATGTCTTGCAAGAAGCGGCCCTGCTCGCGGATGTTCTTGTGCGCCAAGTTGCATGCCCCACTCTTGGCGATGAAACGAGCTTTGCGGGGCTGGTCCCGGATGCGTGGCTTGCGCAGGTTCTCGGCAGCAATCCGTGCCAGCACATATTCTTCAGGGATAATACTCTTCCTGGCCAACATCTTCCTGCCGACATAGTCCACCTGGCAGGACACAAAATGGGGATAGTGCCTCAAGTGCTTTTCCACTGGTTTCCCTTCTGTCCCTTAACTGTCCTCCTGCATCCTGGGGAAAGAAAGAGCCAGATCTAGTTTGCCATGTATTTTCCATTTTTCCCAGACAATAAAGTGATAGGCATGTGGAGTATAACATGGGGAACAGCTATTAAGTGAAATGTTGCTGTAAGATTATTCTACAGTGCCATTGTGTGCTCATTTTAGACTGTGATTGTTATAAAGGTAGTTAGGGCCAAATCCTAAAACAAATACAAATAGTAATTTATTTTGGACACTGGTCGAGTGAGGAAGGCCTTATAGCTGTGCACCAAAGTAAATAATGATTCATATTATAAGGCCAGATCCTACCCAGACACTTAACCATGCAAGCAACTGCACTCAGGTGACTACTCTGTGAAGTTCTCACCTGAATAAGTGTTACTTGCATGCTTTCCAATATGTGGAATCTGACCCTTATTTAATAAGGGGAGCCTTTTCTTATGCAAATAGCCCTACTGAAGTCAGTAAGACAACTGGTGTATTACTCACTAACATGAATAAGGGCTGCACAGTCTCGTCCCAAACCATCATGAATATCACAGAAAAAGAGAGAAGTGTAGGGAAATATTACATTACCTGGCTGGGAAATTGAACTAGGGAGCAGTTACTTTAGAAAGGGGAATTTAACTGTCTTTTCTCCTTTCCAAATAATAACCCTGAAAATGAAACTTAAAATAAACAAAATTGTATTTTACACAGTAAAAGCATACGTTGGATTAAAACCATAAAAAGCTGGTCGGACACTGAAAAAGTGCGTGTTGCCAGAAGCTGGGACTGGGCGATGGGATGGACCATTTGATGATTGCCCTGTTCTGTTCATTGCCTCTAAAGCACCTGGCATTGGCCGCCGTGGGAAGACAGGCTACTGGGCTAGAGGGACCATTGGTCTGAGCCAGTCTGGCCCTTCTTATGGTGCTTTGCACACACACAGATCAATCGTTTCCCTCTAAACCCCGGCCGCTTTGTTGTTTCCGCTCCAAGGTGGCTGAAGCGCGGACGATGCACCAGCGCTAAATACATGGCATAGGCATACATTCCAATCAGACGCATTAACAACCCCCTCCCTATCCTCTCCCAGCCCGACCTGCGGGGGGATCAGCGGCGAGGGAGCGCACACGGGGTGTGGAAATGCCCTCTGCTTCCCAGGACCCAGAGCGCCTAGCTGTTGCAGCGCGGATCCTTCCCTCGCAAAGAGCCCGCACCGGCACCTGCGCGATCCTCCTTCGCCCGGCTTGTTTGCGGGCGGGGGGAGGGAAGACAGCGGACGAGGAAGCGCAGGGAGACCCCAGCTGGAAAGTTGAAACTTACCCCGGGAGCCGCCTCGCCGCATCCCAGCGCCGTGCGCCCGCCACTCCACAGCCCGGGGCGGCGGCAGCCCTGCCTTCCCGGAGCCTTTCGGGGAGGCTGGCGCAGGGCTGCGGGGCAGGAGGAAGTTCCGGAGGCCGAGCCCTCTCGCTGTCTCCCAAGGGCGGCCTGTCCTTCCTTCCCCGCGGGGCTGCAGGGCTCCGCGACCGGCGCTTGTGACGGGTCCGCCCGGCGCGGCAGGGCTGCAGGCGGCCGGCGGAAGTGAAGAAGGGTAAAGGGGAGTGTGCTGGAGCTGTGTCTGGGCGGCAGACAGGGGGGCAGATCACACCCCTTCCCTCCGCACCTCCGAACACGTTTAAACAGCTCCCAACTTTACTTCCCCCTAAGAAGGGGGGAGAGGGTGTTCTTGAGTCCAAACTCCATAGATCCAGTTTGGGGGAGTGCGGGGGGGGGTTGATTTCCTTTTTACATTGTAAAGGAGCAACGATCCTGCAGTCCTTACTCAGGCAAAACTCCATTCTGCTCCGTGGGAGATTTGCCTGTGTAAGACTATTGAGGCTGACCCTAAATGTCCATCCCCGAGGCATCTGATAATGCAAGGTAACATTGTCAAAAGCACTTCCCGATACTGCAGCCTAAAAAGTACCGTTTTCGAAAGCGCCCAACGCACTCAGGAATCTAAACATCATGAAAAGTTGAGCTTCTCTCTGTTGTCAAGTAGAAAAAATCTCCCCAATAACCCTGTATAGATCCTTTAGTTTCAATTGAAAGTCAATTGGGACTTAGGTTCCTAAGTTTTGTTTTCAGAAATGACTTAGTCACTTTAGAACCCAAGTTATTCTGGCACTACATTTTTTTTTAACCTTTTAAACCTGAAATGAAAAGGTTAACTAGGGATTTTTAAGCTCTGGCAAATAATTTTAAATGTAAAGAATTAAATAACAGAATTATTTAAACTAGATTTTAAATGATTATTATTTTCACTGTCTAATCAAAAAACTTCTGTCAAAACAAGTTAATCAACCAACTAACTGATCAAACTAAACCCCTCTTCTGTCTTATATTTTTATAATCTAATTTACATTGCGTGCGTTATAGTTTTAATAATGTCTCACATCTTTAAAGACCCTGTGAAGCTGGCTGGATGAAGGGGCATTTAGTATATTATTTAACATCAATAAGTCAAAATCATAATAATTCATATGAGATATGCCGTGTCAGGTACTGCTAGAAAGGCTGTAATGTGCTAAGTGAGATGATGATGTTTATGTTCATGTGTTATATGTGTATTGGAAGTCATGGATATGTTTGTATCTATATTTCAATTTGTACTGTGTTTCTGGGCGACACCCCAGGCAGGATGGCTGCAGCACTAGCCTGCTTAATGGCCCAATAAAGAAATTCACAGGTACAATGGGCCCAGGGGGAGAAGCCAGAGATATACCTGATGAGTCACTCATGTGATTCTGGACTCCATCTTATTCCTGTAAATTTCCACAAGCATCATGGCAAAGGCCAAAGGACATAAAAGGCAGCTGCACCACATCCATTTTGTCTTCAGTCACCAGTCTTCAGCCTACCACCTACCTCTGGATCAACTCATCTACAACTGAACTGAAGCTGTGAAACAAAGGACTGAGACCCATCCAGGTACTGGATGTACACCAGATGGACTATACAAGCTTGCAAATGCCACAAATCTATTAGAAACCTGATATATATGGACCTTCAAATCAATTGTATGTGTCTGATTACTTTATTTAACACTTCTCTTATAGTTTCTTTCTTTTTATAATAAACGTTTAGTTTTATTTACTAAAGGATTGGCTGGCAGCGTGGTATTTTGGGTAAGGTCTAAACTTATATTGATCTGGTACTGTGGCAGACCCTTTGGGGTCAGGAGAAACATTTTTGGTAAAGAGCATAGAGTTTAAATAACTGATCTCTTTACTGGACCTAGTGACCAATTGGGAGCCAGAGACTGAAATCCAGTAAAGGGGGCTGTGTATATTTTTATTTTGGCTTCTTGATAACCAGTGTGGGGAATCAGAAGCATTGTTTGTGGCTGGTTGGGAAGTTTGACTTCAGTGTCACCCACCAGCGCTGGGAGAATCTGCTCTCCTTTTACAGCCTGCCCTGACCTTGGCATTTTCAGGTGGCTACCCTAGGCACGGATGGGTCACAGACCCTATTGGGTTTTTTTTGTTTGTTTGTTTTAGTACATTTCTTTTGCAAGGACACTGAAACCTGTGGCCAATCTCTTAAAATATAATCAAATGCCTGAACTATGTATGAATAGGTTTTGCATTTTAGGTTCGATCCAAAGCTCAATGAAATCTTCTCTGAGTGCTGCAGAACTCTGTGAAGTCAGGGTTCATTTGAAGGATCAGGCTCTTACAGCAGTAGCTCACATTTACTTGCCTCCCCACTGAGTTAGACTTGCCTACAGTCTCACTGCCTGGCAATATACAACAACTTCTTGATTGCAGCGTAAATGTGAAATACGTTTTATTTCTTTCTCTGGCAGGCAGTGGAGTTTTGCTCTTACTCTTTATTCTTCCTATTACAAACCCTGCTACTGAGTTCAATGAGATAACTGACATATGTACAATTAAGGATGTTTGTAAGTGTTTGCAGGAGCAAGACCAAAATCTGTCATGGCTTCTGGTGCCCCTTTGCCACTGACTTCATAACTCTGCCTGCTGCTGCAACAGATCTTCTTTTTTATAGCACCAAACTCCCACTAATTTGAATGGGTGCAGAATGGGCCCATTCTCATATTTAGCTAGTGTAACAGGTACTGAGAGATATGAGATGGGCACAGGAGAAAGTATGCGTGGACTGGGATACTTAAAAACAAATAAACAATTAAATAACTGAAGTTTGGTTTCTTCCCACAAGTTAAAGGTTATAATTTTGGCAATTTCTCAGCTTCTGTGTTTAATGGAAACTTACTTTCTTGGAAATTTGAGATATTTCCCTCCACGTAAGAAGAATAAACAGAACACCAGCTTCATAAAAGGATCTAAATTTCTCTGCATCGTGTCTGACTAATCTCTTTGTACCCATAGCACTTGTTGCTGTGTGTGTGTGATGCCTTGAATCGGGGAAGACTTATGCACATGCTTAACTTTAAGCAGATAAGCAGATCCAGTTGGGTACTACTCATCTGCTGAAAATTAAACACATGCATAAATTTTTGCAGGATCAGGGGCTAAGTCTGCTACTGGGCACCAGATACTTCAGAGTACTAATGCCAGCTCTACCACTGACTCATTATATGACTGCAGGCAAGTCACTTTCTTTGATTCCTTTCTGTAGGATGGGGTTAGTAGAACATACCTAACTGGGTTTTCTTGAGGATTAGTAAATTATTATTCATGTGGTTATTTATTTTTAGGGGCTGACTATATGACATAAGTTGCTCCAGAATGTTCAAATGCATAAAGCTACTTGGGTCATAGTTTGGAATTTTGAATTGTTGGGCTTCCTGTAGTTGTACAGGGCTTTGAGACTCCCACAACAGAAGTAGGTGAGGCTGATGCTGGCTGTTTGGGTGGATTGCTTGCTTGGTATGCTCTTTGTAAAGAGCCCTCCATTGTGCAGCTCTGTGTGTGTGTGTAATCAGTGCTATAAGATCATAAGTTAAACAATATATTTTAAACTAGCAGGTGATTTTATGAGCTTTCATGAAATGTTTGCAATAGATTGGGGTGGAAGCAGGCCATTCTGGTGCCCCCTTTTTTTTCAAAGACATAAAGAGCTATATGAAAACTACAAGACAAAATCTCTTATGATTAAGGGACAGGACTCCTCAGTCTTTTATTTATGTCACAAGATCAGCATATTTCCCAGTGTCTGATTCTCTGCAAGACTATTGCTGAAATAAAAGACTTGATATATGGGATGTGGGAAATTACACACCAAGGATATCTCTTTACCTCAGGCAGAGGAAGTCACATTACTTGCCATTTTCTAAAAATGTAAATTGCCCCCCTCCCTCCAATATTATACTCCCTTCCTTTTCCTCAGCTCAGATCTCTGAAGCAATCAAACCCAAGAGGAGAGACAGGTTACGAGACTGGCTCACAGAAAACCTCTCCCCACTTTTGCTGATAGTGGTAATGCCCAGTGCTGCAGGCCATGTGGTGCTGACTTCAAGAGCAAAGTTCAGCTGCAAGTGAAAGTGACAGAATGCTCATCCACAGCCTATTACAGCTGAAGAAGTGGCTTTCAATTTGAACGGAGCTTTATCCATGCAAGCTGTTTCACTTTTCAGCCTGACTTTCCATAGTTATTATAGGTAGGGATCCTATACCTCCAAGCCAGTCAAACATGATGAATTTTGAGATAAGTTACTATGGCCAGAAGATGTGGATGCTGGGAGGGAAATTGCTGATGTACATAGCTTGTAGGTTTTTTTCCCCACCCTCAGTGGAAGGAAAGACTCCAAGTGCAGAAGCACTTCTATCCATTTCTATCTATTTGATATTTCCTCATAATGCAGAGCGGCGTCTTGCTCTCTGTCACACATGAGATTAGCACTATGGGAAAATGCCCACCTCCAGTAAATCTCCTGAGCAAAGTCTTTTCCTTTAAAAGCCAATGTAGGACCTAATCCAACTTCCATTGAAGTCAATGGGAATTGGATTGCACCCTTAGTGAAGTGCATACAATTTGTTCCCACAAAAGACAGCTGCAGTTCATGCACACAGTCTGCTTGCCATCTCTTAGTGCCATACAGAAAGTCTACTTGGTCTCATGATAAATCGCATGGGAAATTCTAACTTCGCTCAAAGGTACATGCACTTTGTAGGCTTCCAAAGATGATCATGTGTGCAGCGCTAGTCTTCTGTGAGGACACACTGCTGATAAAAAACATATTCCGATATCATGAATGAAGTGTCCCACAACTAATGGGCAGTAGATTCATCACACATGAAAGAACAGAAACTGCAAACTAAGTGCAGGGATTATCCTGAATTATCTTTCTTCAGTCTTATTCAGCAGTAGAAGTAAGACAAAAATAGTTTCTTATCATTAAAATCATGTGGCTAGTATCAAAGGCCTTCATTTGAGACAATGTTGGCTGCCAAACAAAGTGTGTAAATGGACTGCTGTGTTCTGGCAACTCAAATTGTTTCTCATTAAAATGATCACAGAGATTGAGAATTATGCAAGCCATGCAGTGCTCTGTTACGTTCTTTATCTGCAGGAAGAAGCTACTTACTCCAGTTTTCTTTGTCTTTTATATTTGTGGGTTTGTGGCATATATATATAGAGAGAGAGAGAGTATATGTGCACGCCCCCATAATGGTCTTGGCAATGAATACAAGACTTCATCACTGCTATGGTAGAAATCTCACCCAGAGTACGAAGTATTCTTATTGGCATATGTTAAGGAGTTGGAACTCCTTGTTCTAAGACAAAATGCTCTAGTTCTCTGTCACTGTATAGCTTCCACCAGTGTTTCATTGGTAAATAGCAAATACACCTGGCCCAATTATGCAATACAGCGCCACAAAGGGGAAATTCCATCCTAACTCTACCAAAGGATCAGTTTATGCTCTGAAACGTGAGGCTTCGAGAGCATCTGTAAAGTAATATTTAATTTGTAATGCTAGTGTTATTGCTGGTACCACTGCTGCTCATATTCAAATCTTATGGGTCAAATTAGGGTAAAGCTGAGCTCCACTCAATTAAACACTTGGGAATGGGCTGTATGTTCTTTAAGACACCTTTATGCTACTTAGTGTTTAGCAGATTCTGCCTCAGTATAGTTTAGAGCACCCTCAGAGCTGCTCTAAACTAAGGGTCTACCTGGAAGCCAAGAATATAGCTGAAACAAAGTATTCCAGACAAATCATACACACATTCACATACATACACACACCAAACTTTCTCCCTACTGTAGGATGTCTATAGAGCCACTCTGGTTGCTCTATATTGCCTGGGAAGTCCCCAAACTCTGGTGGTGTTTTCCTGGGTGCAGATCTGACCCCCTGTGTATGGCTGAAATGCTGCAAATTTATGAGGGTGGGACCATGATTGAACTCTGTGTCTAATATACAATGTGTCCGAACTTCTAATTAATCTAGCAGGAGCAGCAGCAACTGCTGTAGGTATAAATCACAAAACAGCTTCCATTTTAACCCCTTGTTTTCACTCACCACTTTCTGTAATTCTCATCTTTCAGGCTGAAATTTTCCATGTCCAATGGTGAATTTTAGTTTAGGTTTAAGCAAAAGGAGATCAGCCATTATCAAATGGGAAGTTAATTGGAAAAAATACCTTTCTCTTTACTAAAACCTCCTTGCAGTCACCATTTGAACAACACAACAGCTGAAATGGTTGGAATTTGAAAGCTGAGAACTGGGAAGAAAATAGCCCTCATTGAGGAGAAATACCTTTGCGCTAGAGAAAATTTGTTTGAATTGAGCTATGAACTTTGAAGATCATGTACATAGCCTGCAGGATGGAATGGATTTTACATTTTCAAATGTATTTTCGAATGGCTTGTGCTTAATTATTTATTATAAAAATTAATCCTGAGAACCACTCTATGATCAAGGTAATACCTTTCTTTATAATGCTAGAGGCCCCAGATGCAACCGTTCTTAACTGCTGTACAAACACATAGAGACAGTCCCTGCCCCAAAGAGCTTACAGTCAAAATTAGAAAAACAAAAACTGTATTTAGTGACAATTAGGGTTGCATCAGAATTCATACCACACACTCAAAGCCTTGAAAGCATGGAAGCAAGTTAAAGGAAAAATCTTCAGCATTCCTTGCTGTGCTCACAATGTTTACATACTTCCATCTCTAATACACATACCCCATCTTCATCCAACTTGCCTGGTCACACAAAACCTTAATGGTGATCTCTTACTCTATTGTTTTAACAGATCTACATGTTTCATTGTCCCACAGCCCATTCTTCTGGTAAATTGTGTGGTGGTAATATTGCTGAGGTCACTTGCAATGTTTTGAGAATCAGAGCAAGTTGGCTGACATTGAGGATATGTATTGCCTTTCAGAATGTGTTGGAGATGGAAGCAAATCTCTCTTGGATTGTGTTATTGTCAGCCTTGTAGGTGATGGGAAGAATCAAACAACCCTTTTCCATTGAAAAAAAGTTTTGATGTGAATTTTCAACTAGTTCTACTCAAAATATAGACTTTTATATACTTTTTTTTCACACCTATTAACATGGAAATCCTTGTGCAACCTTAACTGTCTTGGTGCTTCTGCCCCACTATAATAAACAAGACAAAATATGGGAGGGGAAACAGAGAGTGGCTTACCCAAGACACACAGATTAGTGTTAGAGCTGGGAACAGAACGCTAGTCTCCTGACTTCCAGTCTAGTGCACCATCTCCTGAGATATGTGGAAAGATTTACTAGCTGGCCCTAAAATGTGCATAATGTATGAGGTATTCTGAACCTTTTTTATTGCAACAGTACACATTGACTACTTGCAGTTGGTCTTACTAAATGCTCATCATCATCCTTGCACTGGATCACGTGGTGTTTCATAGGAGGGGGTACAATGGTTTTAAGGCTCAGCGGGATCCTCAAGTGGACAACCAAATCCACTTCAGTGAAAGATGAGAGAGACAAGGAATTGCGAGCAGACTCACGATTTTCTCCCTCCGCACCAGAAAACTGCCAAGGCCTTTTTTAGTTGCAACAGCCTGATCTTTGGCTATTATGCAGGCCAGAGATTCTCAATCTGTAAGAAAAAGATTAATGCACCCAAATCACATCCATTCTAGAGTTATCTGATTTATGAAACCCAGCATCCTTTAGGCTCTCGTTCCCTAACTCCACCTCTGCTCCAGGGAGTTGGATGAGCCAGAAAAGGGGGGTAGTTCAAAAATGAGAAAGCCCTGTGTTCCAATGAATACCTTATACTCATTCTCTGCATCAACCCTCATTTAATTTCCCTGCAGAGATGACTGCATCACGCTACGCCCATGACACTCACGCATATGCATACCAAACTTTTAGATTTTTAAAACCCCACACCCTGCTTATCTTTGCCTTGCTGTTTGTCTGTTTGTTTGTTTCTAGATCCCCAGTTTGCAATACTGATTGCAAAGCAAGGCCTCAACTTTAATTTCACAAAACAGCACATTCCAGCCTGTCACAACAATTTCATAACAGGTATGTTGGTACTTCTTTTACCCGACCTGATTTTTCTGTCAAGATACTGTCTTCCAATAAGGTAGTGTTGGTCTCTGTGTGTGAGGTGTCCCTGTCTGTGTCCAATTCACAGGAGATGTGAACCTGTTACAGCTCTCCACTTGAAAGCCTGGCTCTTTAGGACAAGCAGTAGCGATTCATACACTTAGCTCTGGATGTATCCATGTCAGTCTCGGGTGTTGACCAAGATGATGGCCATCACAGTGGCACCATCTTCTTATTCTGCCTTGGAAAGAGGCACCAATGCTCTCAGCCGTACATGTCTGTGATGTTACATACGCCTCTCCGCAGCAGAGTAGGGTTTCTTCCAAGGCCCTGGGAAATGACCAGCTATAGTTTTGCTCTCCATGTCATCATTTTATATACTCTATATACAACTTCTAGGTAGTGCAAGCCTGGTGAGAATTTTCTCCAGTTATAGTTGTGTTCAGCTAGACAAATTATTTTTGGCCTTTGGTCTCTTTTCCCCTTTGGCTGGCTATGGTGGTCAATGTTTTTGTTTGTTAACATGGGTATACTAGCTATAGCCCCTGCTACCTATGGCTATTCACACTGCTGAGTTTATAGCGAGCTATACACAAGGAGAAGAGCACTGAGCTCTCTTAGTCACAATTCATTCTCAGTGTTCTTCCCAGGTTGGTGCTGCCCCTTGCTCAGCTCACTAAGCAAAGGCTCACTCTAGCCCATACAGAATATTTGGAGCTAGCAATCAAAATGGTGATTGCCCATAATGATCCTTATTACAGGATTCTACTGTAGTCCTTTGTGTTGGTCAGAGATGCACAAACTTGAGGCAAACTAAGATCACCTCTGTTAGTCCCTCCACCGAATCATTGTTCATTTTCTAGAATTAAACTCAGTATTTCTGTCTGTCTGGAAACTAGAAGTAGTGGGAATCTCGTGAGAAAACCTGTTCTCCTGAGATGTGCAATCCAATTTCATTGGTGACATCCAGAAAGTTTACATAAACCTCAGAGATGAAATTCTGGGTTCACTGAAGTCAAAGGCAATTCTCTCTTTGACTTCAGTGGGGCCAGGACTTCACCCCTGAGCTCTTAGATGCTTATCCAAAGTGAACTCAGATTCTGAACTTTTTGAGATTTGCCAGTCAGTTAACTCTGTTTTAGTCAAACATTCAATCCAATTACTTAACCAGCTTATTCATCATGAATAAATTGCACGATGGAGTCAGTCAGCTCTTACTTTTTCTGATCCTGATTTCTCGATCCTCTTGTTCATATGAGTTCACCAAATAGGTTGAAAATCATTAGCCCAAACTATCAGTTATTAATGAACAATTCAAATTGTGTACGTGCAATCATTACTTTGTGATGTATGATTCGTTGTGTAAGGCACATGGTATTGTTTCTGTTCCCTGATTGGATAACTGAAACTTTTAAAACAGGAGAACAAATAAAGAACAGCAACAATAGAATAATGCCCATCAGGGAATTTCAGCATGAAAATCTGGCCACGGCTGGGCAAAAACTGCATTGTTGGAGACTGCTGCAGGAAGTGTCCTCTCCTAGGCCAATCCTGTCCAGCACCGCCACCATTTTAGACTCCCTTGTGGAACAGATGTTGCAGGCCAAGGGTCCAAAGCCTGGGCTGGGCCATCTTGTGCTGGAGGAATCCCTGCAGTGAAACTAGCCCATCATATTTAAGTTAGTAATAGGCATATGCACAGAATTTGGTATGAATGGAATTTAGACTCCACCCTCTCATTACATCCTTCCCAATCACACTTTTTGAGCTGTTCTGTGCTGTGTAATTTCCATCTCCATCTGCCATTGACCATGTGACTGAATATTTGAATGTATTCACTGTGACTATACAATGGCTTCACACCCCTGTTTTCTGGAAAATACACAATATACTGTCCACTGTTGGGTGCCAGAGTTGCACTGTGTTGTACTGCCTTTGTTTAAAGTGTGCTGTTGATGATGTGCTTGCTCCCGATTCCCCAGTTTTAAATTCATTAAATTTAATTAATTAAAACACTATTTTGCCTTTTCCGAAAACAACGCAAGAAACAAACACTCTTATGACACTCGTATAGCTCGTCATGACAACAAAGACTCGTTGATCTTGAACTGAATTGAATTGAATTGAATTCAATTGAATCTATCCCAAATAATAAATAACAATAGTAACAGCAAGGGAATGCCCCATAAAGGCTAAAGATCCTACAGTCAGGGTAAATTTTACAAAATAAATAATAAGAAATCCTACAGCCATCACAATAAACCCCAAAATTAAATAGGACATAAAACATCTCCAGTCTGTCTGAGAAGGATGCAGCAGATTAATTAACTCTGGTTTACATAGGGTGAGTTTTTCAAAGACACAGTGCAATATACTGGATTTCTGATTGATGCTGCCTTCAAGTGGCTGCCCCACAGAGAGGACAGGGGACTTTTCACTAAGTAAAGGAATTTTTCTTCAGCTCCAGTGATAGAGACATGAATCTCTGCATCTCTGAGAACCTTGTTTCTAGTGTTAGCTCCCCATGTGTGTGGGTGATTTTGTAGCAATTAAGTCTGCTGTCTGCTGAAGAAGAGTTAGTTACAACATGCCTTTGAAAGGAGAGACACTGCCTCTTGTTCTCTCCAGATCATATCATGGAACAGACAGCAAATCACAGCCCTTGATCTTAAGTGCGATGATGGGAAATAGGGAAGCAGATGGCCCCTAAACAGAATTCAGCTGTGAAAATACGTCATATTCAAGAATCCTCAAAATGACTTATTTCCTGCCTCTGATGGAGGGTTTGGGGGTCACACACAGGGCTGCTATAAAAAGAGGGGCCAAATTCAGTCACGTACAATAAAGATACACATAATCTTTAATCATAGGAGTTTGTAATCACCAGCACTGTCAAAAAACATGCATTATTTCAGTGTTAGTAGGATAGATAAGTGTCGGGTGATGGTATTGGACCATGTTGTTTATACTAAACGGCACTAGTTCATTAGTTGTATAGTTAAATATTTTTCTAGCAGTTTAAGCAATATATAGATATATAAGCTGGTGCATTCAAAAAGCCACCAAATAAATTAATAGAGGGCTAAGAACTTCCACAGGAATAGTAATGAGATGTACTTCTAGCATGCTCTGTCTGGCAATACTGATGATTTAATTTATAACATAACATAATTTATAACATCCCTAAGATTTTCAAACTATATAAAGTGCTTAGATACATAAAGTGATTTTGCATACATACATAGGAATTACTTTACTGTCACGGCTGGCTGGCCCTTTGAGACAAGCTGGGTTCAGCCTAGCCCATGATTTAGAATCATAGAATCATAGAAGATTAGAGTTGGAAGGGACCTCAGGAGGTCATCTAGTCCAACCCCCTGCTCAAAGCAGGACTAACCTCAGCTATATCATCCCAGCCAGGGCTTTGTCAAGCCTCAGCTTAAAAACCTCTAAGGATGGAGATTCCACCACCTCCCTAGGTAATCCATTCCACTGCTTCACCACCCTCCTTGTGAAAAACCTTTTCCTAATATCCAACCTAGACCTCCCCTACTGCAACTTAAGACCATTGCTCCTTCTTCTGTCATCTACTATCTACTATCCCTCAGCCTCAATGATGGGCTGACAATTTAAGGGCTAATTAGTGACTCCAACTGCATGTAATGGGGCTTAATTAGAAAGATTGTCCTGAGCTGTGATGGTGAAGCAGGGAGAGCACTACTTAAATTGTATAAGTGCTGCCTGACAGAGCTGATGGAAGAGAAGATCCGAGGCTTGGAGATACAGATGGAAACTATGGCTAAATTTTGAAGGGATTTGAGCTGATGATGGAGGGAAGGTGAAAGGAGGCTGAAGGAAAAAGTCAAGACTCTCAGATGCAAACCGAACTGAAGAACTCTGCGTGGAGATGGCGGGGTGATACTCAGATACTCAGAGTTCAGATCCCCAGGAAGATACAGGATGACTTGCAGAAGATTGCAGTGCTTTATGAAGGAGATCAGTATCAAAGTTTCCATTTACAAATGGTTCATAAAGCAATAATAAGCAGTTAACAGATGCTATATGCAAGTTACAGATATTAGTAGTATGAGTTATAGATAGTTAGAAGCACATCAGTGGAAGGTGTGTTAGATAGTTATAAAGCACCACTATAAGCTACCTGTTGGATTTTATAACAATCGATAACACTTTATAAAATGACCGTTAAACATTTCTTAACCTTGCATTAATAAATGGAAGATGGAACCCAACTATAAAGTGTGATCAAATGTCTTCTGCAATATTCATTTCCTTAGGGCCAGATTGTGAACCCCTTACACCTTGGTCTAGTAGCCTTGTTGTATTCAGCTAGGTTACGTCTGTGAGTTGCTGCTTACCAGTAGGTATAAGGGATTCTCACAATCTGATCCTTCATTAATCCTGTACCAGTATTAAAAAAATGCTAGTTTTTGAGTAACTGACTTGAACACTGCAGTTGTAGGCCCAGATCCTCAGCTAGTGTAATTCCGCGTAGCTCCAATCAATGGAGTCTAATCACTACTCATGTAGCTATACTGATTTAGACCAGCTGAGGATGTAGGACCAGATTTACAACGGTATTTAGGCACCTAAAGATGCAGACAGGCCCCAGTGGGATTTCAAAAGTTCTTGAGCAGGTTCGGTGCCTAACCCACTAAATCCAAGGAGAGGTAGGCTCTAACCTGCTTTTTAGGTGCCTTTGAAAATCCCACGAGGTGCTATTTGTATCTTTAGGGGCCTAAATACATTTCAAAATCTGGGATTTGGATCTTTTAACTTTAGCGCATGTAGCTTGGTTTTGGAAACTCAACATATTCTTCCTAGCTAGAAAGAGCCAAACCGCAGACTTTTCTGGATCCTAAGCGGTGGTTGATTTATAAGGACTTCTTAACACATTCTACAATATTAATGCAATGGTTCCTAGGTTACTGCTGTGTGTACTGTACAGTACGCTGCTGTCCTGATCAAAGAAAGCTACAGGAGTGCCCTAAACAAATAAGGTGAAGAAAACAAAAGACATTTTGCTTTCCCTTCCCTCTACACTAGTATAAAATACACACTTTGAATTTTTGCTTAAGGAGGAGATAGCGTGGAGGGGCTGGCCACAGGGACTGCTGGGACATTGCATACAGCTCCTACAGCTATTGGAGACTGGATTCTGTGGCAGTGGTACAGTATTTAGCACAGACGGAATATTGGGCCAGAATGAGCCCCGTGTATCCATGCACAGAGGTGACTGTGCAAGGATCTCCCGCCTATCCACATGAAAGAGGTGACTCAGCTGCCTTCATGTCACCCTTCCTGGTTCAGAATCTGTAGCGGCTTCTCTGCGGTCTGGATTCGGTGCTGGGGTGAGGTTGAGGGGGAGAACTATCTATGGTGGAAGGGACTGCACCTTGTCCCCCACCTGGGCCCATGGAAACTAGGTGAATGAACATTCTATTTCTTTCTATGTGGCCCTCCCTTTCCATAACTTCACCCCTGCGATTCTGGGAGATACCACATTGTCAGGGAGGCAGGAGTGGGATCCTGCTGGCGGTCCAGGTCTCTTTCCAGGCCTCATAGGGATATGCATTGTTTGATTAAGACCATTTACATGATAACAAACCTCACTCATGCCAATGCATGTGGTGGTGGGGATGGGAGGAAGCGTTGGAAGGTCTCCAGAAGGGGATCCTCATGAAGATTTCCATCCCAAGAGTTCTCCTTTTGCAGTTCTTCCATTGGAGGAGATGAACTACCATTTGCCAATGGTACAGCTAAGAAACTTGCTATCTACTTTTGTGTTATACAGAAAACCTATCCAAGTTTTTATAACAGTTGTTATAATAAGCAAAGCAAGAGTGGGTAATTAGGCAGAGAATCCTTTCACATAGCCTATTTCTGAAGTGAGCATAAGGCAAAGTAGAAAAATCAGCCAGTACACTTGGCATTAGAAATCCTCAGAGACACTGGCTCGATCTACTTTCTTTTAAAAGCGAGACCTTCCCAAACAATATTGTTTGAAATGTCAAGTCCAGATAATTATCATGCTCCCAACCAACAGCTAGCAGTGTATAGGTGGCTACAGCTGAATGGGAAGTAAATGATGGTAGCAATCTTGAATAAATACCTTCCTGAAGAGAGGGGCTGTGGCGCTAGGTCTGGCAGTCAGAAAGGAGGCTGGAGAGGGAGGGGAATGTGTGGAGCTGTCAGGAAGGCAAGGGGGGCAAAGAGGGTATAGGCAGCATGCAGAAATACATTAGTGAGTCTCAAGAAGGGGGATGGCATAAGGAGACAGGAAGGAAGGGAAAGAAGATGCAGGGAGAAGTGGCCACCACAGAGTAGGGAAGAGAAAGTACTGAAAACAGTCAGAGCAAATAAGCCTCTGTAGAGCTAATTTGTTTTTTTGTTTTTTTTATATTCCTGCTCTGAAACCTAAGGGAACGTCTCCCTAAAAGGAGACACCTCAAAAGAAAATGTTATGTTTATGACCTCAAAAGGAAATTGGGACAATTAATTTCAAATACTTCATGCTTTCTGCACCATTCTGAATATAGCAATCCTGAAAAATAAAAGAGCAAATCATGCAAATCATTTACCATGCAAATTATGGGGAATGCTGGTGCAAACACATCCTTCTCTGTTAATGGCAAACACAAAAGCAAAGTTCAACATGTCCCATGTGACTATATAAGATAATATGCACACTGGCCATAATACAGTGAGATCTGGTAGATCTGTGGCACTTCATGTGAAGCTTGTCATCTCTCTTGGGATATAAGGGGAATCTAATTTCTTAATTTCCAAGTGACTACTGAGCTCCTTATGTATGTAAACTCCCTATACATCAGTAGGATGCTACAATTATCCAATATTTTGGCTACATTTAGCTAATATCTTGGCAGACAGTCCTGTACACCTGCAGCAAGATGAACTGGCTGGCTGGAAAGTCCTTCACAGTCCATTACATACGATTCCCTCCTTCACCATAGTAAAAAGGAAGCATCCAATAAATGCTTTAGCAGTGGAGGGATTGTAGTATAGGTAAGACCCCACTCGGTGTTCCTAGTCATGCCTTTGGAACAAATGTAGTAGGACTGATCCATTAATTGATCATACAAAATCATACGTGATCCAAGGTGAAATCCCAGCTCCATTAAAGTCAAATGCGGGTTTTGCCATTTACTTCAGTGGGGCCAGGATTTCACTGCCCAATCAATTGGACTGGGTCATTTGAGAAGTGTTAAACCAATACTGCACAGCCATCCAAATCAGTGGATTTGTTCAACAAAGCTCTTGGTTCTTCACCTTAATATTGAGTCTAAACATACTGAATCCAATTCCTCTCTAGTGTAAGTCCTTCAATGTCAATGGAATTAAACCAAGAATGACTTTGTCCCTTGGGCTCCTGCAGAATAAACAGGCTCTTATATTGCCAACATCTGCTTTAATTTTAATTTTATTTTTATTTTGTTTATTTAGCATGACAGAGGTCAGCATGGCGAATTTATCCAGCAAACAACAAGAAATGTCAGAGTGCTGCTCCTCAGAAAATGTTACTGAATTATTTCTTTGGGCTGGCTAAATGTGCTACCCATACTCATTTCAAATGGATCAAAGAAATAGTAAATTGCTGTACCACTTTTTTCTCTTTACATCATCAGGATAAACCTGCACAATTTGAATGCAGATTTTAAACACCTCAAATTCTCAACTGTTGAGATAATTTCTCCGCTCCCTCCCCCATTCTATATAAAATTTTATTATTAAAATAGGTCATGATAGCAACATGCTTGTTTCCTTCCTATACATACATTAGTGGATGAGGTATGACTCTTGTTGAATAGTACCAGCCCAAAAACGTTTATGGGCTAGATTCTGCCTTTGGAAGTATGTATGAAAATTTCCCATTAGTACAGTGGGATTTATGTGCAGAAACAGACATGCAGAATCTAGTCCTAAATATTAGTCAGTTGTAGAGAGCTCTGTGGTTGAGATTTTTAAAGGCACATAAGGGGTTTAGAGACATATTTTCCATTAAGACATATCAAAATCTTTTAAACTGCTTTGAAAATCATGTTCTTGGGCTCAGGATTTGTGCTGTAGACATGTGATGAGTATTTTTTAGGGGGAAGGAAAGGTAGGTCCATGATAAGAAATCACCACAGGAAGGTTAAGATTGATGCATAGCTACTGATTGTTGTCTAATTGCAAGGTCAGGCCTTACATATTAACTGGAATACTTCAACCAGACTTCCAAGTTCATATTTACCTTAATATTAAGTCTTAACATACTGAATGAAATTCATCCCCAGTGTAAGCCTATTGAAGCCTATATAATTATATCAGGGATGATTTTGGCCTTTTGACTTTCAAAAGTCCACATGGATTTAGGAGTCTAACATCAGGGACCCATTTTTTAAATACTGATCTTCATTTTTACTTTATAATATCCCATCTCTTCAGTTTGACATTGTTTTGCCATCACCATTAGGAAGAACAGATTCCTGTGTCATCCCCACAGTACACCAGCATGTAATGAGAAAACATAATGCATAGGTAAGAGAGAGAGAGTGAGCCATTATAACATAAGGGAAGCTTAATGCAAAGCATCTATGAGAGCTGTATTTGGTAACCACCATAGCATTTAAAAGAAGGTATTGTTCTAAGTAGGGCATATGAATTAAAGTGGAGGAGAGGAGGATTTCCCTCTTGGGATACTGCTACATTATGCTTTCAGGGGAAGATTTTTTATCCTTGGCTTACAACAATACTGGGCAGGCAAAGTTTGTCTGTGGAATGGATCAGATCACACCAAGTGTCATGTATTCTTTTGTCCTAGGGGAGGATACCTGGGGGGACCCTCTAGCTCTTTGACAAATTAATTAATCTGATCACTGGTTCCAACGTAACATGTGCCATTCCTAAAAGCAGCAAATTCTTTTGCTCATTACAAGAAAGAAAAATGTCATAATGGACTCCCGAGTAAAATGCCAAACTCCCCAAAAATCAAACCATTACAAACGTGTGAGGGAAGTTTAATGGCATTTCATACAATGATACTTCTATTGCTTTGAGGAATACATGTATTGCAATTGGTTTTATTATTTAAAGATAGAGACATGGAGAAAGAAAACCTTCGAAAAGGCTAATGTGATATTACATTGAATAGAAAATATTTGGATTTAATTTGTTTAAAAATAAGCTATTAAAAATACAGCATGTGATTTAAATACCCTTCTTCACATGTCAGCCCGGACAAAAGAAGCAAAGATGCTATCTTCCTGAGATAGTAGGTTCTCTGGTGTGTCATTCTCCAAAATGTTCCCTCGTTTCATCACAATGACCAGGTCAGCAGTTAGAATAGTGTGAACCCGATGCTATGATAAAACAAAAGCATATAGAAATTCTCATTACAATAATAGCATTCATTTAGGACTTGATCCGTTGCTTATTAAAGTCAGTGGTAGGAATTCTATTGTCTTCTGTGGGTTTTGGATCAGGCCCTATTCAGCACCTTTAATCCCAAGGGATCTCAAAGCACTTTACAAACTATGGCCTTAAGTCTGAAAATACTTGTGCAGGGTGCTTAACTTCCTGTATTCCTTCCTCTTCAAACTCAGTGGAACTACTCAGATGCGTAAAATTAAGCATGTTCATGAATGTCTGCAGGATTGAGACCCACGGTGCATGGAGTTGAACAGCTCCTGAGAGATTTGGAGTACCCTCAATGCTCATTGTCTCAGGAAATTCTCATACCCTCCATTTGTGATGTGGACATGTGTCTACCAAGAGCTAGACAGCAACTCATTTCAGATATTATTTTCAAAAGCAATTATTTAGTAAGTAATTAATTATAATTTGTATACTACATTATTAAACTAATTATACTATTAAAGATCATTGGGGTATTCATTAAAGTGGGGTTTTGGACTTAAGAAACACAAACAACATTTGAAATTATGAGAATGCAATGAATGATCCTTTGTACTGTCATCTCAGAGCAGTAGAAAGGTAGCAGAGCGAAGATAATTGAAGAGCTAAAGGTAACTACCAGAAAGCCAGAAGTCTTACGAGCAGTGTGGACTGAGAGAGTCTACTTGTTAGTCTTCACCAAAGTGGTGAACAGGCCATCCTCTTTGAGGAGCAAGTTTGAAGCAGAATCACACTCTACTAGAAAACCTTCGGAAAGGACTAACACAATGTCCGCATCCAAGATCTGAGACACACGGTGCTGAAAAGAAGAACAGATAGGTGGGGAGAAAAAATAGGAGGAAGGATCAGCCACAAAGGAAGAAAGAATGTGAAGCCAATTGAAGGAAAATGCTTTGTAAAGAACGGGAAAGCCATATACAAGCAAATGCTATTTTTCATCAAACAGTGATGTGGAAAACAGAAGGCCATAGACAAAAGCAATATTTTAGTGAGAGAAACAGTACAAATCAGACATGAAGTGGAATGACAGTTTTATGAATGGGAATTTGTTTCTTACTAACATGTTTTGCTTTTATGTATCTGAGATTCTTAAACACTTTATACATGAGCTAGATTAAGTGATTTGCCTAAGATTTCACAATAAGTCTCCGATATAGCTGGAAACAGAACCCGTAGAGCTGACTTCAATCTTCTGTTCTAACCACTCGATCATACCCCAGACAAAGCAAGCGAAACAGCTGTTGAAGCATAAATTTATTTCACACACAAAACATCTGTCTGCCAACTAAGCATATCGGGCGGGCGGGGGGGTGGGGTGGAATTACTCTAAGGTCACTTTAATATATTTTTTTAGAGTCATAGAATTTATGGCCAAAAGAAGCAGCAGATCATGTATGGCATGTCTACACAAACACCAGAACGTGTAAGGCATGTCTACACAATCAGTTTGTGTGGCAAACTGAGGTGTAAACTGTACAGTGCTCCAGCGTACCACATGCCAACTGTCCATGTGGGCCTTGCTGCTGCACACTTAATGTTCCCTAGTGAGCACTGATGTAATGGGGTTGATAGAGGTATGTCAAAGCACACTAGGGAAATTTTAATGCTCATCAGCAACTGCTCAGGGACAGTTAGTGCATGGCTGTGACGAAGCAGAGAAAATGCCCACCAGCACAGAAGGGGTTAAAGAGAGCCTTTGGGCCCAAATAGTCCTGCCCCATTATACCTGCAGCCAATGCTAGGCCTGGACAGGGGAGAAAAGGAGGGAGCCTGGCTCAGTTTGGGGCTGACTGATGAAGAGGCAGGAGCTAGCTGCCTTCTTACCTGAGGGGAAGGATCACTAGTCTGCCAGCCAGGGCAGCCACTGGGAACCAAGGACCATCTTCCTGGCCAAAGGAAATGGAGAAAGAGACCTAGGAGCACCAGGCCTAAGAGAAACCCTGGTGACCGAAGCTTGGAAACCTTGTGGGGTTCTGACCCCTCCAAATGCACAGCTGCCCCACCTGGAGGAACGTGGGGCCACAGCAAGAGGCTACCCAGGGTCCATGAGGGAGCCCTACTAGAGACAAGCCACTGCAACTATAGGGGCCATACCCCAAACTGAAGGGGCAACAGTAGGAAGTAGCCCAGGTCCCTCCCAGGAGTTCACTTACACAGAGTCCTGGTCTGGGACCCAGAGGAGCAGAAGAGCCCAGTTCCCCCTACACCATGCTGCCTTAAAGATTGAGGCCACTTTGACCACAGAAGCAGGGTGCTGGAAGTCAAGTGCTCCAATCACTAGGCTGCCTGGCCCTCCACGCCCCCCGTTACAATGGCACACTGGAGTGCTGTAGATTTACAACCTAAATTTCTTTACACCACAGGGCACTAAACATGACCCTGCCACCTCCACACAAAGCCCAACAACCAGAATTAGATCAAAGTCTTATAGCCCTCAGGAGATTAAACTACTGTATGCCAGAGGTGGAGAACAGGAGGAACTGAGGTTCACCAGTGCCTGAGGATCCTGCAATGGCAGGGATCCTATATATATAGAAGCCCTGGCCTATACATTGGTGCCTAGAGTTGGTTAAAAAATGGGGGGAGAGGGGGGATTACAAACATTCACCTGAAAACATTTTCATGGTTTTTGTTGAGATTTGAAAAGTTTCCACCTATTCCATTTTTAAAACCATGATAATAAAACAATAATGGAGAGAATAATCCAATTTGAGAAACCACTAAAAAGTTTTAAAAATTACAATTCACGTTATGGATATATGTCAAAGTTGTAGAAAATAGAGATGGGTCTAAGCAGCAAATTTTCAATCTGGATTTTGAACTGCAGTATCGCCAAACTTTGGGGGTGGCAGAATCCAATTTTTTAATTTGAGCTGACTAGAGATAATGAGCTCACTGGGGAAATTTATAATGGGATCCAGATTCAGATGCCAAACTCCACTGCAAAGTTCTGGTTGTTCTGATCTGAGGGTTTTCACTTGGCACACCTTGCAGATAGGTATTATTTACAAAACTGTGGAATCAGATCCAGGTTTGAGTCTGTGTTTCAGTTTTATTTTCATAATTGCAATTAATTGGTGAAAAGCAAGTGTAACTGCTGTAAGAATGAGGAAAGAAGAGCATCTACTGCAGTGGATACTTACGGCTATTGTTACAACTGTGCGGTCCACAAAGGCAGTCATCACAACCTTCTGCAAAATGTTTTCCTGTCAAGGAAAAGGCTCAACAGTTATTCAGTTCTTTTACATACTATGTGCCCTTCACTGTCAAAGACTCAGCTCCATACAGTATATTGCCTTCTATCCATGTGCTAGACTCTCACTAATGCAGTGCAATACAGCTTGGGAACAGGATTCTTCTTTAATGCTTCTTCCCTCACCACAGAAATCAACATTAAAAACGAAGTAACTGAAAAATAACTGAAAGATAAACCAAAAAAAAAAAAAAAAGGGGTTCTCAGTCTCCCCTGCTTATGTGCCATCAATGACGGCTAGGGAAGACAGTACCAAAGGAGAGAGCCCTCAACTTCCAATATCTTCTTGCCTCTTAAAAGGTAAATCAGCTAGCAGCAATGTAACTAATATACTCACTGTGGCCATGTCAATAGAAGCCGTGGCTTCATCCATGATGAGAATGCTGCTCTTGCGAACAAAAGCTCTGGCCAGACAAAAGAGCTGTCTCTGGCCCACGCTGAAATTTTCTCCCCCTTCGGTTACCACTGCATCTGTAACATAGTTAGATTTAAGGATTATGCCATCTAAATGCTCTTGTCTAAGGGTTTCATTCAATTGTCCCTACAAATGAAAAACCTACAGTGTCACAAATGACTTTCATTTACACCGTAAAATCTCTGTTGAAGAGCTGTCCAAACATCAAGTAATAGCCCTGAAAAACACTCTGCTGAGTGTTGGAATGAAGTGCTATTGAGGAAACTGAACGCAGCTGTTGGGGCCATCACCATGAGGACAATATACCATCTCACATGACCGTGGAGTAAGGAGTTAACATATTTGGTAGGGACTAATGTTATGTTTTCATAATATGGAATGTGTAAAAGTGGTTTTCCTTCATGAACCAGACCTGAAATGCAAAGGGAAATGCTGGATCAGTGACATGATTAGGAGATACAGCTGTTGGAGCTTCATCTGGCAATCAGAGAGTTGCTGCTGCAAGACTAGTACAAAAGCTTTTAACCCTTTGACTACCTGTCCCCGCCCCACCTGCTGATGTGCCCCATCAATATTTCGCTGAAATTCACAGAAAGCTAAAACATCCATCAGCAGCACAGCAAATATATTCTGTCTGGCACACGGTTGGAATATTCATCAGGGCCCAGATCCTGAAAGGCATTTAGGTGCCTAATGTTAAGCACCTAAATACCTCTTAAAATCTGGGCCCAAGTGCCTGACATCTATTACAAGAAGGCTCAAAGTACAGCATGCATTGTACGCTCTCCTTGTCCTACAGAGAGACGTTAAAAAGTCAAACTGTTTCTTTATATCTATATATAGAGCTGGCTCTTTTTTAGGAACTGGCTTAGATTCATGGGCACTTGGCCTTGTTCAGACATACCAAGACCTCCTGGCAATGATTTGACCATGTTCTTCAGCTGAGCAATCTCCAGAGCTTCCCAAAGTCTATCGTCAGTGCACTTGCACTCTGGATCCAAATTAAAGCTGCAGGGGAAAGAGTGACAAAGATCCAGAAATTACGGTTATATTCCAGCATCCTGGCCTATTCCAGGACCACAATGAGTATGTTACTTGAGCTCTCTGGAAAGATTGGGGAGCCAGCAATAGGAATATAAGGTCCCCTCCTTTGCATATCACCCCGTCCCATAGCTACTTCTGTGGTACCATTTCCCATGCAGAAGCCATGCAACCCTACAGGTCATAGAGTGAGAATGGATACCTACCGAATGGAACCACTGAACAGTATGGGGTCTTGGAGAATAATTGAGAGTCGGGAACGGAGGGTGTGCAAGGGCAGTTTACAAATGTCTATCCCATCAATCACAATCTTTCCTGTTTCAAATGACACACAAAGTGAGGACATCAAAAGCATCACGCTATTTGTAAGAAGCATATGGAAAGATTAAACATAACTGTCTGAGACTGACTCTGCATTCCTTCAGCTGTTTATCACTCTATAAACACATGGAAGGTGATATATAATAACAGAACCCAGAGGAAAACAGGAGTATTGATGCCAGACACAGTTGTCTTTCTGGTTTTTTTTCTTCTTTTTTTTTTCTTCCCTTAAAGGACATATTTTGTTTCCCTGCTGCATGATTGATGATGCCATTAAAAGGATAATTTACTGTGGGCACCCTCAGATCTACAGCCAAGCAGAGGAAGAGAGAACAAGACAGCTACGTATTTGTCATATTTTGGGCTCTCTTCTGGTCCCAATGACTTCAGTCAGAGTAGGATTGGTTCCTTTATTTCATATATATGCAAGTGCATTCAAGTAGCCATAATATGAAATATCAAAGTATACCTAGAACTTTAGAAAGATTTATTTCAGTGAGTGACTTCTTCACAAGAGGTGGCTGAGTAAATTAAAAACACTTTCTGGCATTTTAATCCCATTAATGTCAGTTTCCATAGATCAGTGTCATCTAAATAGGGGTTAAGAGATTAATTATAATGTCTATTGTTCAACTACCTTAAGAGTAATGGGAACAATTGCATTAATCACCCTGCAGACCTGGCAAGTCATTCCAATAAAGGAAGCTGTGTGTAACAGCTGGAATATTCACTAACATAAAAGGGATTTCATCACCCCCTCAAGTCAGTGAGTGTATGAGTTTCACCTAGAAAGCTGCCACGTGGTGTGTGAGGTGTGGCAACCTTTGCCATTTAGAGAAAAAAAAAAAAAAAAACACTACAGGCCAGATTGTGACAGCTGCTCTGCAAGTAGGAAAGGATGAGAAGAGAGCAAGAAATCTCTCCCCTTAAGCCCAGGCACGGCAGCCAGATACAAATGCAACCTCTGAGTTTCCCAGAGCACAGAACTGTTGGGTCAGGTATATCGGAGTTTCCCTTCTATTTCTCCTGGAGCTCCTGTGTAGCTCTGTTCTACACTTAAATGAGGATGTGCCTAAACTGAACCTGTTGGCCCTATCTGCTAACAGTTAGAAAAACCAGATCTCAACCATGACATGATAAATAAATGGAAATTCCAAGCTGCCCATCTGTAATTTCCAGTTTTCATCATCTTGCAGTTTTGTAAAACATACACGGCTGTATCCTGCAAGATGCTGAGTGTTGGATCACACACATGCTTGAAGTTCAGTGGGGCCAGGATTTCTTCCATAGTATTTAAAACCTGATCATCTTACATTTTCATTGGGACAAAATTAGATCACTGGCCTTCAACTGTGGCAGCATCAATTTAACCACCTCTTCCTCCCCACATGCAAGGTGGGAGACAGGAGCATGGGGGAAAGAGGATTCGGTGTGACTGGTGAGTGGGGGAACATAATCTGGAGGGGAAACCAGAATGATCTGTGGAGGTCTGGGAGATAACAGAGGAAATGAGGACGCCTGGGTGGGACAGGTAGGGAACAGCAGAGAGGAAATATGGGAAATAGGGAGAGGAAGAAAGGGACATCAGGGCAAGATGCCAGGGAAAAGAGAGAGGGTGGGTGAAAAGAGAGTAAAAGAAGTGAGCTCCCTAAGAGGAAGAGAAAGCTGGGGATCCTTGGTGGGGAGGTGTTGCCATGGAATAAAGGTGAGTGCAAAGAACTAACAGAATGAGGAAGTAAGATGGACATAGAAGATGAAATCCTGGCTCCCCTGAAGTCAATGGGAGCTTTGTCAATGACTTTAATGAGGCCAGGATTTCAGACAGAGAGCAGAAGAGATGGGAGCCTAGGGATCAGAGCCAGTCTAGCATAGGAGAGAGGAAGAAAGATGGACAATGGAGAGCAAAGGGAAACTATGAAAGAATCAAGCAAACATGAGAAGAAAGTCAATGCTTTTCAAAGAAAGAAAAATCAGAGATATGGGAAGAGTGGAGAAAAGAGAGAGAGATGGAGAGGAAAAGATGGGCATAAAATTGTGTATTAAATTGAGAGCATCTGATTTATTTATCCTCCTATGTCTGATTGGATTCACAGGCAGACATTCCATAAATATATAACATAGATTCTCAATTCTGGGCGGAAAGGATGGGAGGCCTTAGGAGTAAGGGTATTGCAAGGACCTCCAAAATCATCGGAATCCTTAGACAGCTTCTGTTGGAACAATGGGGAACCGCAATAAAAAAAAATAGCAAAGAACTGCATTTATTGAACACCTGTTTCTATTTCACTCATATTGAATCCCATTCAGTTATGGCAGCCATCTATTTTGTGGTGAAATAATCTATGGGCAGTAGAAAGATACATAGTTTCTCTTCCCTTCTTTCAGCCCGTAAAATGGGGACTCAGTACCAGATCCTATGATGATTTGAGCACTTCCTGCACAACTGAATGCTGCTGCCAGGAGATGCTCTGTATTTTGACGGATTGGGTATAATACACCTGATCCAAAACAAGTGTTTTGAGAGGACAGGAAGCCTAGACATAAACCTTAAATGTGCTTGCTTGCTTCTGAACAAATTGAGTGGGCAATGGGGTAGCAGTTTGGGAGCTATAACAGGTTCTAGTGAGAGATCAATGGCAACTAACCATCAAATATGTCTACCATTCTGAAGAAAGCCAAAGACAATGATGATTTTCCACTGCCAGTACGACCACAGATCCCAACCTGCAAAACAAAGTCATTGCTGTGAAGATCTTGGGGAGAAGGTAATTGTAAACCAACAAGGAAATTTGAAATTGAACCCATATTGATTAAAACACCAAACCAAGTTAAGAGCAAAGGGACAAACATATGGCTGCAAAGGAGTGGGGGAGAAGGTTCAAGGAGCTACGTCCCCTTCTGTGCATTCCCACAAGGGATCATTTGTATTTGGGCTGCTACAGATGCTGAGGAGCACAATGAGGTGAGAGACCACCGCCTACATTGCTAACAGATCCAGAGATCATGGGGACATGTGTGTAACTGGAGTGTCACACTCTGTTCTTCAGTGCATTTCTTAAGGCGGCATCAGGAGTGAATGTATTCTTTAAACTCCATGGGTTAAGGTGGTAAGTATTAGCAAAACATGAGATCTCAGGGTATAAACTGAGTCAAATGCTTGGCCATGGTTTCTTGTTCACATACACTGGGTCAGTCTGCCCACAAAGGCCTTTAAACATGGGACTCACAATATGCATGACTTCAATGGGATGACTCGTATGCTTAAATTTAGAAACATGGTTTAGTTCCTTGCTGACCCTAGGACTCTAGGGACTTCTCCCAATGAAAGAAAATTGAAAAAGGCAATATCAAATATTTTATATCCAATATAAAAGTGAAATACCTAATATGTACAACAATTGCTGCTCTTGCTTCTAGCATTTATAATGATTATTATAATATCATATAATAGTATTTCTATATCACCTTCCACTTCAGGATTTCAAAGTGCTTTACAAATTATCATGAATATTAACATTCGCAAGGTAGGTAAGTCTAACTTATCCTCATTTTACAGACTGGATAAAATGTATTACAGAACTATTAAATGATTTGCCCAGTGCCACATACAAAGTCTCTGATGAAGGTGGAAAGATACAAGTTCCAAACTTAGCCCTTTGCTTTAGCCACAAGGCCATCATTTGGGTGCAGTAAAAAAATTTGGATCCATTTGCACATCTATACGTTCAAGTATTTTTGATGCTGTTCTTACCAATGGGCCATCTTTAGTGGGGAGTCCTTGTTTCCACAAATGACAGGAGCTGCTATATAGGTGTCAGCTTCAAATGAGGATGATACATTACCTTCTGTCCTGGTTTGATGTAAGCCTTGACGTGCTTCAGAACAGGTTTCAGGTTGTTTTCGTATCGGACACATAAATTTTCAATCTTGATTTCCCCTTCTTGTGGCCAGTCTTCCGGGACTTGAGAAGGGTCTGAAATATTTACAGTAGGCAAATGCTATCACTGAGTCACTTTTCTTGTGCTTTCCCTTTTACCCTGCATCTGTTTGTAATCACATTAGGAATCCTCTCTTTATTCTGGTCCAAAGGGACTAGGCAGGATGGCGCCTGCTGTGATTGCAGCCTCCC
Source organism: Emydura macquarii macquarii (assembly GCF_026122565.2). Lineage (NCBI taxonomy): Eukaryota > Metazoa > Chordata > Testudines > Chelidae > Emydura > Emydura macquarii. The sequence continues at coordinate 6,597,133 of NW_027132342.1, read as the reverse complement.
CAAGAGCTGGAGTCCCAGAGCAGCTGAGAACTGCAGCACAAAAACATTAGCTCTAAGCTCCCAAATCTCGACACACAGGATGAGCAGGTACACTAGTGCAATCCCCTACATGTCAATGAGAGTACATGCATGTAAAGAAGAACAGAATTTGGCCCAAGGTCTCTGTGATTTTTGCATGATCAAGAATGGCAACATGAAACTATTGCTTTTATCAGACCTGCAGAAAATCAAAAGCATTTAGTACCATACCCATGTTGCCTTCGTAGTTCTCAGACTCCATGTTCAGGAAACTGTTCACTTTTTTCACTGCGCCCATCTGCACCTCCAAATCAGCTAAATTTCTCACAACCCAGTTCAAATAGTTGGTTATCTGCATCACATAATGAGAAGAGGAAAAGACTTCAAGCACAATTTGTCTGTTAATTATTCAGCAGTGGAGAAAGTTTTTGTATGTTTGCATCTTAACTTGGACAGCTAAAATTTGAGGAAAACAAAATCAGTGGCTACATTTGAAAATTTTGTTGAAGACCACATATCAATGGCAGAGCCACAAATAATTCCAGATTCCCAGTGCTGGGCTTTAATCACTAAGTCAGAAATTCTCAGCTAGAGCTGGTGGGAAAATGACATTTTTTTCCTCCAAATTTTTTGATGAAAATGATTTTTTTTTTCATTTTTGTCAAAACATTTTCATCAGAATTTCATAAAAATAACACCACCTCAATTTTTGTTTGTTTTCTGGAAACTGAAAACAGAAATTTTGAGGGAGTGGAGGCTTCAATAAAACCCCCACATTTTCAGTGAAAATGGAAACTTTTTCAGGAAACTTTCCAGACTGTTGAAAAGCCATTTTTGTTGAAAATAAGTTTTTTTTTTTTTTAAAAACTAGGTCTAGTCTCAACCTTTTCTATACCATGACCCCTGCTTGCAAGAGAAAAAATGTTTCAAGACCCTGCTGCCATAAATTTCAGCCCCACCCAGCCATAAAGAAAGGGAATGTGGTTGTGAGCTGAGCTCCTGAGAGCTATTCATGACCCTAACCCATGCCTTAGACCATTCTTCCTCTCTTTATCTAAAGCAATATAAGGACTGCAGTTCCCTGTGCTGTTTTAAATTTGAGAAGAGACATATAGAAACCTGAGGACCATAGCAAATAAAAAGCTTTTCAGTTGAAACTGCTGTGATCCCATTATTTTCAAGTGGCTATAGGCATGCAGCAGTGCTCCACAAAGGGCCATATTTTTGGAATTGAATGTACCCAGACTACACACAGCAACATCAAATATAATTTGAAAGCTTATTTTATGTACATTTAGATGAGGTATGATGCGGAGCTGTGAAGTGGTTCCATAAGCCAGCAAATGACGTGAAACACTGGTACTCAAAATGAGAGAGTCATTTTTTGCACAATTCCAGAAACTCTACAACGTGACCATGACTACAGTTTTTATTGTTTAAGTTAATTTCAACACCTTAATGTGGTGTTTATTGGTCAAAGCTACCATGTGACAATGTATTAAAAGCTTTTTATTTGTCCTGAATGGGCAAATTTTTTTTCAGAAACGATGAAGTTGTTTACCATGTGGCAAAAATGGCAAATATCAGTGTTTTTCAGTATACTAACATGAAATGTTTTCACATCGCCTATTCTTAATTGTCAAAGTATCTCACAAGACATTATAATAGTTTCTATAGTTTCAGCTGAAATTTTGCTGACCAAATCAGTCTCACAGTGAAGGTTTGTACTGCATTGTGGGTAGATATAAATGTACATGAATCCTAATATAACGCTTCTCTACTTATAAGCTTTTGTATACAATGTAGCAATTAGTCTGCCTGGTAGAAGGTATTAATTTGTAATTGCCTATGTATTCCATACTAGACTTTGAAATATTCTAGAAACCATCTTTTTAATAACTCTTATGCACAGGTCAGTATTTGCGTTAGAGGTAACAATACACATTACACATAATTCAATATTATGAATATGCAACAGCTGTGAGAGAAAGAAGTGGCCTAACAAGAAGTAGTTCAGACAAAGACCACAAATAAGTCCTTGCCTCTGCACTGAAGACCATGTTACAGCTCTTACCAATCATGTCAGCAACTGTATGACAAACCCATTTGACCCTGAATCACATCCAGAGGTGCTTATCAACGTATTTACTGGACTGCATGTAACAACAGATGTACAAGAGTCTCAGCAGATGTTGAAGAACAAGTGGAAAGATTTGTGAGCGGCGTACTTAATTCCAATGGGACACATAGCCTCTTCAGTTTAATCAAGAAATCTGGCATCAAACCATTTGATGACATGGCCAAGAAGATTAAATTTAAGTCTGGCGCTAGTGGGACAATCACAGCAGCTATCAGTCCAGAAATTGTTTTCCACAAAGCCCCGCCCTTAGCAAGATGCAGAGATGATGTTTCAATGGCGACTGTTCTTAGTCTCCCAATGGGACCTGTGCCTATATCCCTCTTCTATGCTGATGGAACAATGAGAAGAACAGACAAAGCTGAGTTAGGGCTGTCATACTGTCTGGAACGCATGACTGTGAATACCAACCTCAGGGCAAACTATCAAGAAGCAGGGCAGAGACCCCAAATTGGTTGTATGTTCTATAATTAGATTTCATCAACCCAGTAACACGTGTGAACTCCTAAAGCACTATATCAATCTTGCCATGGAATCACTGTGGTACTCCTTGGGCATTCCAGTCTGTCTTGCCACGCAGGCAAGCTGGACTTAGTAATAGATGGCTGCTATACATCAAAGATCACAAAATATTCAGGTTACTCCCACTCCCAAGAAACCAGACACTTTCCCCAGATCAGTGTGTACCTTAGAGCACACACCAAAGACAACACTTGTAGGCAATCCTAAAGTAAACTATATAAGGATTTATTAACTAAGAAAAGAAAAGAAAGAATTATTACAAGGTTAAAGCAGACAAACATATATATACAAATGAGTTAAAATCTATGGTTTCAAAAGGTCACAGAATTGTAATAATCTGTCAGCTCTGAATGTTTTTAGGGCTACCCCAGGTTAACCATGGGGATCTTTGCCTTTGTTTAGTAACTCCAGCCTGTGAGAATCCTAATAGCAAAAGATGAAAACATTTCTTGTCAGCTATTTTTATTTCCTTCTTCCAGAATTCAAGCTGATGGGATAAACCCGTTTGCACAAAGCCTCTTCATAGGTGTAAGGGGGCAATTAACAAAGTCTTTGTATTATGATGTTCCACAATGGCCCATTTAGTTTTGATAGGCCTTCTTGATGGGCGTGAGATGATCCCTCCTGACCAAGTTCACAGTTGCAGAGGCAACATTTTATACAGTTACAAAGCAAAAACTTAAAGATATTATAAGTGAGATTAAAGCATGAAGCGATTCACAAGCATTTCACAAAATTTTAAAACTAAAGACCTTGTTATAAGTCCAATACCCATTTTAACCATACTAACACACAGGTGAATCAGACTGGTTTCCAGCAAGGAATTAGTCAGTGCTCAGCTGAGGCCTAAAACCTTGGCAAGAGCTGGAACCTGGTCTGCCAGAGTCACAAAAGCATCAGCTGGAAGCTCAAGCTGAAACAATCCAGGAGTTACGAGCATGCAATGAGGAAACCACAGTGTACACAGATTCCATGGCTGTCACAGAAATGATGTCTGGAGACAAATTCCACACATTCACTGAACTGGCTGCTGAGTACTTGAGGGCAGGTCCAAAAAGGTTTTGACAAAACTAATTCAGTAATTGAAGTCTTTGAGAGATATGACAACAATAACTTTGTGAAAACTGCAGAAAGACAGTGCTGACAGGATCTAAAGTTGGATGTAAGAAATACCAGGTGATTGGTGGATGCCCAGTGCCTGAATGGAAAAAGTTTCTAAATATGACATCCAACAAGGAGTCACTTGTAAAATTTCTCTGTGAATATATGGTTCAAAATGTATCTGAAAATGTAGGAGCACACCCAGCACAGACACTCCTACTTGTTGGAGGCTTTTCTGGTATTGAAGTAGCAACATCAGCAAAGTAGCACAGCATTTAGGTCACCTGATACAGATGTTTTGATCTTTGCTGTTCAAAAATGGAACACACAGATAATATATGAATTGAAACAGGAACCAGGACCAGCACAACTGACAAGTATCTCTTCATACCCGTACATGCAATTTCTGATACATTCACTCCAGACTTTTGCAATGTACTTCCTGCTGTACATGCATTAACAGGATATGACTCTGTGTCATACTTATTTGGTACTGGGAAAAAATCTGCGTTTGTGTTGTCAAAACAAAAGAATCTTACCATTTGAGAGACTTTGCCACATTGGGAGAGAGTGATGGACAAGCTACAATTTCTGCAGCAAGGAAGTTGGTGGCAGTGCTGTGTGACCAAAACGAGAAATAAAAAGAGACCCACAGAGAATTGAATTGCTTGTGCCTCAATCTAGTCATTACAAAGGACAAGTCACTGGCCAAAGTCCCACCATGACAGGTCAAGTTTGAAGAGCATTTCAAAACAGCATCTTGGCTAACAAAGATTTGGATATCTTCACACATAGGTAAACTAGATATTGGCTCACCATTGCAACTTGGATTGAAAAATGTGGATGATGAACCACTTCCTGTATTCTTCAATGGCCCAATGATATCTGAACTTCTACAACTCCTTATCAGTGCCTGTACGAGTAGAGGTCACTGCACAACTGTGTCTGTTGTCAGAACAATCTTCCTGGCATAGAACTGCCAAGGCAATGAAGACTGTGGTAACCCACGCACACTCAGCAGAGATTATAATGATGAACAAGATGATGATAATGATGTTGACTAAAAATGTCACCAGTGTTATTACATTTCAATGAGACCTGTAAATGTATTATTAGATTTGTTTTACCCTTTAGACTTTGATGGTTTTACCCTTTAAACTGTGATGCTTTGGGGTCACAAAGAAATCCAATTTTGTGTCTTGAAATAATACACAGTCATTAAGCTAACGGATATACCAATACAAATATTTCAAAGTGGTCATTTTAACATATTGATGGTGTCATTGCTTATCCTTGTTTCTATGTAATGGCACCACTTGACAGCTCTATGTCATTCCTAATCTTAAAGTAGACATAATAAGATTTCAAATGATGTATGATGTGGGTGTGTGTAGAGAAAGCACATTTAGTGAACCAAATCAGTGGTATCTGCCACTGGCCTGAACAGATTGTTAGAGCTGCACTTCTTCCTGCAATATAGTAGGTAAAGTATTTTTTTTAGCTACAATAACACATATAGTCTTATTTTCTATAAAGAACGCCAATAGCATACTTAGATTGTTCTGTAATATATTATATTCAGGTAAGGATAGGTAAGGTAAAGCAAAAATAAAAACTACCAACAGGAATTATAGGTATAAAAGGGGAATAAAATTTAATGTTAAAATTTTGTATTCGAGAACAGTTTTGGAAATTAAAAAAAAAAATACCAACCCCCTCCAAAATTATCTGTTTTTGGAGGGTTTAAACTAGTTTTTAGAGCTAGTCAAATAAGAATATGTATTGTTCATAGATATGTTTTCAAAAATCTGACTTGCAATTCAGTTTGGCCATATTCAAACACTTTTTGTTTGTTTTTCCATGAATATTTAGATAACTAGTTTCTGTTTATGGAGGTGCTACTATTTGTCTGAATTCATGCATGACCACAGAGATACATTATTGGCTCCATGTTTATCACAGGGTGCTGGGCAACGGCCTCGATTGGATTCCAGGGGTGGGTGGGCGGACGCAAGCCCACCCACAGCTAAAGGCCCCTCCCCCAAGCTAAGGGGAAGAGCTACTGAGCCCAGGGTTCAAATGAGAAGGGGGGGGCAACAAATGATAAAACGGGAACGGGCGTGAGGGTCACATGCTGGGCAACAGCAGCTAAGTCAGTGCTCTGGTCACTGCAATTCTAATTACTCTAGAGTAGACCTCATTAAGAACAGCTGTGCCTAACTGGTGGGCTGAGGAGCAATAGGCTAATTAGCCCATTAGGTAGATGATGCAAAAGGCACAAGAAGGAAGTGAGAAAGGGGGAAACAAAGAGAGAATGAGTGAGGGCATGTGTGCACGTGCCCCCACACATGTATGCATGCACGTGTACATATGTACCTACGTAAGTGTGCTCGCTCTCTTGCTTTTTTTCAGGAACTGAGGGCTTGCTAGGACTGGAAGTGTAAGGCTGTACAGTGTGTAAGGGTGGTAGAAATAAATATTGCAAATAAACTGCATGAGGTGTTTTACCAGCAAAAGGGCTCTGAGCCATTTGTTGGTTTGAACAGAGGCAGGAGCAAGCAATGTTATTTGCAAGTTCATATTTTTTATTCCTCCATTTACAAAATTTCAGTCACCCAGCCAAGGGTGAAAAAACAATGCCATGTAATTTAGGTAAATTTATTCTTACCCAAGAATGAATAAATCACAGGCTGAGGTTTATAAAATGGCTGTGTAAGGTTAAGGTGCTAAATCTACATTGAGGTGCTTAAATAAGTAGCTTGACATCAGTGAGAGCTGCTGGGTGCTAAGTATGTTTGAAAAGTAGGCCACTTATTTAGAGGCCTCAATACAGTTTTAGGAATTGAACTTCAGATGCTCATTTCTATTAAGCTAAATTCACAGACAATCCATAGGCTGTGAAATGATCATATGAATAAAGAAAAGTGGAAGAATACTTTGCAGTTCATTTGCAAATAGGAAAGAGGGATAAATCTGCCAAATAAAAGTTTGTTATGAATAAGTTACCCAGTTCCACTTATTTTCCACTGAACAAGTACTGTTACAAATAATCCATCGTTTTATAGTAAATAATTTGCACTGAAATTCTGAAATAGGTTTTAGAATCAATTAAGAGTCTTCAGCAGTATGCAAAAATGACAGAGTAATTCCTATGAATAGCATGAAGGAATTCTCCTGCCATTTAGAAACCTAACTCCATGTCTAGCTTTCTAGACGGGAGGTTTACTGAAACCATTGTTTACAGATAAACTCAAACCTGCTGCGTGAGGAATTACAAACTGCAGTCTTAACATTGACAGATTTGATATAAAAGCCTGGCATCCAGAAAGCTCAGCATTTCATTTAAATCTTTATCACGGTTGTGTAATCGCCAGAAATTTGGATGCTTTTATGTATTGGGAGGGAATGGGTCTATGATTATGAGCTCTGAAGGGAGCAGCAGAAGGGAGAGTACTTTGCTCTCATCCAGTTCCAAACGTCATCACATTTGGGGCCCCAAAGAGAAACATTTGAAAAGCTAACAAGGAGGGTAGCCAATGATCGAGCCACATTCAAAGTTTTGCAAGTGATGTATTGGAGCATAAAGAGGGAGGTAACAATTTAGAGATTATTTAAGAGATCTTAAAAAAAATTTCGTCTCAAACGTCAGTTAACAGCTGACTTTTTCTGATCTGTTTGCATGCATAGTGTAAATACAGATAACCATAGAACTTGCACAGACATCTCAAAGCTTCCAGATATCTTTGCTAACTAAACAGCATTAGAAGGAATCCTCTGAGTGTGACATTAACATAACATATTGGGGCAGATCCTGAGCCACTGGTAAGTCCTCTTTCTGCTGATACAGCAGTGCAATGAGCTTTAAAGCCACCTCTGTGGCAGCCACTGATAATTCCCCTGCTGAAGCCTTAGACTAGCTTACCTCCAACCACCAAGTCCAGTCTTGGTGCTAGATCTAAACCCACTTCTAGTTGCCACCTAGCTACGCTCCTTGACACTAGTGCCACATAACCAACATGGTGCAGTCTGGTTTCTGCCAACCCTATCCATCTTCCTCCTCCCATGGCCTATTTTCTATCACCTCCATTTATTTATTCAATTATTTTTCTGCTCAGCAACATAAGAACACCTATCCTATGCTCTTGACATACCTTGGGCACCTTTGACAAGCTTTTAAAAATACACCTATAAACAGAACCATTTGTCACCCCAGATCAAATCAAATAACCAACAATAACATCAATAGAACAAAAATTAATCAGCCTTCCTCACCAAAATCCCACTCCATTCCTACCCATTTCCAGCCATCTCTTCATAAGCAAGGGATAAAATATGGGCCTTGCAGTGTGTGCTGAAGACTAACAAGCTTTGGTGGCTTTGGACCTGGAAAAGGAGTGAGTTCCAAAGATTCAGGGCCCATTTGCTATCCCACTCTGCAATTTGCACAAACCCACTGCCTTAATCTCCTTCACCAGTACATTTCACATCTGACTACTCCATTCCCAGCCCTCGAGACTCCAACCCCAGTCCTGTCTCTCAGTGTTTGGATTCATATTCAGAATTGGATAGATAACAATATTTGGTAGATCCCAACAATGCAAAGACATCATATCTCTAATCTTCATTTCACCTCAAGTTTTCCAGCAATGATATTATTTGGTCTTTAGTTAAATGCCACCTTTATTATGCCACTGATTTTTCGAGGTCTACTGAACAGTCATTTACAATATGTTTCATAGTACACTGCCTTAACAGCACTGTATTGTGCAAAACAACATGCACAGAAGGGCCTAGTATGCACTTTTAATTTTCCTTCTATCCTTGGGAGCGCACAGGGCCTGGGAATCTTTTTGATTTTTTAATTGGCTCAGAAAACCTGAAGCAAGTCCAAGTTGTCCTGAACTGGCTTGACTTTGGCCTGAATCCATTATTTGCAAGATTGTTTCTTTTGAGATTAAGAAAGTTGGAAGATAGCCATATATACTGTATATATATATTTTTAAAATCACCATAAACATAGTAGACTGGTCTCAAGTTTTTTAATCTTTGTTTTGGTACATACCGTCAGGGCATACAGGAGACCCAGGCCCAGAAGACCAGAATCGGACCCATGGGTGATGGAAGTAACAGCTGCAGTGAGAACTATGCAAGCACCCAGATAGTCCTAAAAAGAAAGAATGAAAGAAAAAAGATAGATCCTATAAAACGAGTTGGATTAAAGTCCAATGACAAAATAAAGCCTTATAATACCACAAAGCATCTTCTTCTATACTTCTCTTGCCACCAGTTCAGGAATGTAAGTTTCCAGAAAGGAGCAGTCATTTTTAGTGGCCAACTTGGGACACTTTGAAGGAGTCTGATCTTCAGAGGGCAGGTGCTCAGCACTTTCTGGAAATCAGACCCATTTATGGTGTCCCAAGTTGGCCACTAAAAATGACTGCTCCTTTCTGGAAACTTACATTACAAAAACTTACAAAAAGAAGGCAATCAAAATGACTAGTTACTTAAACAACGTTCCTTTTTGAAAAATCCTTTCCACCATAAAAATGACACTCACAACACTGACACCCCCTTTTGTCCCTACCTCTCAGCAGACAGGAAGAAGTGTCAGAGACTCCGTGTAGTCCACTAGGGACTTTGCTATTAGTTGTATGTGAAAGTTGCACAGTTACTACAGTGATGGGCACCAGTATAAAACTTGTAGGATGGATGAATGGATGGATGGATGGATGGATGGAAAGATAGATAGAAACAAGAAATAAATGAGTTATTTTATATGCATCATTTTAGCAGAACATTTTATTTGTCCCATTTGGAGATAAGAATACTTCACTCTAAAGGTGCAACCTGTTTTCTGTTTTGAAGAATTCTAGAAATTTAGAGATAGATAAAAACCTGATTCCTCACATTTTTAAAGGAGCCTCAATCCATCCTCTAAAATTATTATCAAAATTTTGCAGCTAGTGTCAGGAATTCAAATAAAAATGATCAACTGTAGATTTCTTTGAACCTGATTTGTGGACACAATCAGGTTATTTATACCTAAATTCTATCATCGGCCACTGCAATTCTCCCATGCATTTCAGAGTCAGCATTTTTTCTTCTGATTTTTCTCCTCTTTCCATCCAAGAATCAATGAATACTGCTCAATTAATCACCTTGTAGGAAATGATGAAGTGAAGATGATCGTCACCTCTAACCCAATGTCTATAGCAAGAAAGTGCATTATATGTACAATACGCTTGGTTCTCCATTAGCTGTTGGAATAGGAGCTGTGCAGACACTCTGAAACCCATATGGCTCTCTGTGATAACAATACCATTGGACAGAGCCAAATTAGCTATTTCTTGGCAAGACTGCATTCTTCCACATGTATTTTAAAAATCCCAAAGAGCTGATAGAAGTGATACGTATTTTTGGAGAAAACTGATACTTAGCAGCTCCAACATCAGGAGATTTTAATAGAAGTTGCAACAACTTATACAAGGGCTGGATTTTGCCCTTTAGCTTCATCTTTCTTTTATTGGTTACAACTGAACATCACTGCATTCATCGATACTGTACAAAGCTAAACCCTGAGGTTCTTACTCAGAGCCAGATCTGATCCATAGTGAGAAGTGGAGCAGGACCGCACTGCCTCAAGGGAGTCCAAGGAGACTGAATGCCACATGGAGCTCTCGATGTGCCAGTGAAGTGTACCTGAACCTTAGGCCCTTGACTGTGGAGCATGACTCTGAGGCACAGAAGGCCTGGACATGGCCCTGCCTACTCCTTGACCCTTCTTTGAAATGTCAGGTGAGTAAGGACAGGGCAATAATTCTGTCTTGACCCTTATGGAGACCATGAATGTGGGGGGAGGTTCCTTATGTCCCACTCACTGAGAACTTATATCAGGGCCACCTCAGTTTGGTGCTGTGTATTGCTGCTGTATTAGGCCAAATCCCCAGCTCTTGTTTACTCAGGGCCCAGTTCTGTCATCTGAACTCAAGCAGTACTTCACTCCACAAATAGCCTATGGACTTTGAAGGGCATACTGGCAGAATCAGGCTATGAATGAAGTCTTCAGGCCTGGGCCCATCATTTGGGAAGTACTTTGGGGTTCTGAGAGATGAAAGGTGGCATAGAAAACAAAAACAGTATTATTACAAAGCTTGCCAAACTACCGAACCCCCTTTGAAAAGAGTTTCTCCTTGGGCAGGGCCTCAGATGCTGCACAGTAGTAAAATTTATTTCTATAAGCAGAAAGTCTTATTACAAGTTATGTAGATATTTTCTGTTGCACTCTCTTCAGAAAATCAACATCCCAACACCAAAGTATGAAGGAGTCTTGTATTTTCTTACTCCAAGCTAAGAAAGCCTAAAAAACCCCAAATCCTGCTGCTATAATATAAACAACCCTGAGCTATTTTAAGGATAGCTGTACATAAAACTGTTATATCTCATTGTGAGATTAATTTAAACTATTATCTCCCCCTCTGCATCAGGCAAAGTCTCTGTTTGCTTCCAAGGTTTCAAAACCATAGCAGGGACTAAATTGTACGTACCGTCCTGACCTCCAGCCATCTGTTGGCAGCCGACAGAAACAAGTAGGCAATGTTGTTCGTGTCCGTCAGTTCCAGCATACGTTGTTTAAATCTGGCTTCCTGCCTGCAGACAGCAAAGTGATTACATTATAACACACACATGATTTCAATCGTTCTTAAAATCCCAACAGCTTGTTGAACTTGTGTCTTTTACCAAACTTAGGACAAAATTCTCCCCTAAGAACCACATCTTACCTCGCGTTGAGCAGCACTTTGTTCCACAAATGATAGCACTGGGTTAGATTGTGGGTCAGAACGCATGTCCATAAAGCATTGTAAGGAGGAGTAAGAAGCCCTTTTACATCCCTGAGCAGGCTAACCAGACTGTGGATCCAGTGTGTAGCAGTAAGCAGGCATTACTTACCCACTACTACTCCCCAAAAATAGATGGATGGAGAAGGGACTAGGAGGAGCCTTGGCATCCCTCTTTCCCCCAAAATTCTTGCAACTGATATAACCCAGCAGCAAATGACTATACCCCAGAGCAAAGGTGGAGCAGAGATTTCACATTTCAGTCAAAATCTGACTGATAAGCTATCTGGCCAACTGCATAAGCCCTTCAACACAACCAGTGCCTTTCATGTATTAAGCAGATTGACACACCACCACCATTCAACCATTTACCTCAGCCATTTCTTCAGACAGACACAAAACATCTGTAAAACTGAATAATAAATCATTTCTAAATTACAAAAGCAAATGGGTTGTTTCAGCTTTCAGTTGGTTTTCCCTCCTGTGTAATCGCAATGATGTTTAGAAATCAGTAAAATATTCAATAAAAGGCTGAAAAGTTCCAGAGGGGAGCCATGTTAGTCTGTATACAGCAAAAACAATGAGAGTCCTGTAGTACCTTAAAGACTAAAAAAATTCTGCAGGCATAAGCTTTCGTGGGCTGCAACCCACTTCATCAGATGCATGTTAGTCTTTAAGGTGCTACAGGACTCTTATTGTTTTTGCAATAAAAGACTGGTAGATTATGTAAGCATCACAGCTACTCTTTGGGGACACATCTCCACTTGGTGTAAATTGGCCTAGTTCCAATTACTTTAAGGGATTTATGGTGATTTACCGCAGTTCATCTGGCCCTTGGTGTTTTCCCAATCTGGCCACCACTTCTTGTTTCACATACTACTTATTCAAGTCCTAAGCATTATCACTTAAAGAAGTAGCCAAATTTCACTCAACAGTTCATAAATTGTTTTACCACTGTAAACCCTCCAATTTCAAAATAATTGGCATTTAAAAGTTCAGGACCTTGTGGTGAGAAGACCATAACACTGATGGCTGGAGGCCATCCTCGCTGTTTCCCTGTTGTCCTATATTGTTTTCTTGGTTATATTTCACATGTTTTGTAAACGTGGTAGACAAAAAATTTTCTGTCATAGCAGTGAGCGGGAGGGGTGAAAATACAGTGAATATTCTGTTAGTGTCTTTCTATTTGGCAGCAAACCCACTGTTTTCCTAATGGAAACTCTGACACAGTCAATCTGTGTCTTTTCATCCGAATCCAACTCATCTTCTGAACATTCCTAGACTTTTATCCTGTTAGACGATGAACAGGAAAGGTCACTGAAATCTCAATCTAATTTAACTGTGGTGCTTTGTGGTAAACTACTTGAGGGAATTCATTATTTCATCCCAGAACATAATGAACTCAGACTGCAGGAGGTGACTAACGGGCTAATAAGTAAACATTAGCTTGCTGACAAAGGTCGGAAGGTTGGCTTGACAGGGAGAAACAGAGGAATGAAATGGAATGGCTTTGATTCTCACCAATGGCTGTGGAAAATTCAAGTGATCAGATGTAATTCTTCCAACCTGATGCTTCCAGCTTCTCCAGGGCTGCCTCTTGTCCCTTGCCATCCCTAGCCCAATTTGGTTTTCTAAAGTAAAAGGACTGTTCCTGTGAGGTGCTGAACTCCTTTTGAAAGGCACTAAGCATGCTTACCATCCATTGAAGATAACATGAGGTGAGGGTACTCAGAAACTCTCAGGAGGCACCCAGCACATTGCAACACTAGGCCCAAAATTTGATCTGCTGTGTTAGCAGTTCATCCAGATGGATAAAACTTAGTACTGCATTTTGAATTTAGGACTTCGGTCACACTACCTAATATCTCTTCTGGTGCCAAAGCAACAGGACTTTTGCCAGTCCTGCAGCAACCCTCCCCATTCTTCCCCCAATACACTGAATTAATACCATGAGAGCAAGAACCTTCACTGAGTAATGGAACAGAGCCAGGAAATGCCTCCATTTATTGTGGTGGTTAGAGGATCTCTGGTTCTGCACTGGCTGTATGCTTGCTTGCTTGCCGTGTGCCTGCTTGCTTGAAGTGTAGTCTGTTTGGGGGCTGTGTGAACCTAGCAGCCTGCTAGGCAAGGCTGAGAGCTTTCTCAGGAGGCTCCAGACTTCCATCCTTTGATCTCTAATACCTTTAGGATCCTTTGATGATGGGGGTGGGGTTAACTCAGGGAAAACATATCTGCTTAATGTGCAGCAGCCGTCAAGAAAGCTAACAGAATGTTAGGAACCATTAGGAAAGGGATAGATAAGAGAGAAAAATCATATCACTATTTATATATGTGGTACGCTTACACCTTGAATATTGAGGGCAGGTCTGGTCATCCCATCTCAGAAAAGATGTATTAGAATTGGGAAAAGTACAATAAAGGGCAACAAAAATGATTAGGGGTATGGAACAGCTTCCACGTGAGGAGATATTAAAAAGACTGGGGCTGTTCAGCTCAGAAAGGGGACAACTGAGGGGATGTCTGACAGGTCTATAAAATCATGAATTATGTGGAGAGTGTGAATAGGGAAGTGTAATTTATCCCTTCACATGAACCAGGCAACATGCAATGGAATTAATACATAGCAGGTTTAAAACAATGATGTTTAAAACAAACAAGTATTTCTTCACATAATGAACAGTCAACCTCTGGAGCTTCATTGTTGTGAAGTATAATTGGATTCAAAAAAGAATTAGATAAGTTCATGGAGGATAGGTTTGTCAATAGCTATTAGCCAAGATGGTTAGGGCATAACGCCATGCTCTGGGTGTCCCTAAACCTCTGACTGCTGGAAGCTGCGACTGGATGACAGGGGGTGAATCACTCAATAAATTGCCCTGTTTTGTACATTCGCTCTGAAGAATCTGGCATTGGTCACTGTCGGAAGACAGGATACTGGGCTAGATGGACCATTGGTCTGATCCAGTATGGCCGTACTTATGGTCACATAGTATGAAGATCATGGTATTTTGAATCCCTCCCACTCAAGTCAGCATTTTGGAAGGAACTCTCCATAGCTTATTACCTTCCCTGGTGGAAACAGATATAGTAGGCCAAATTCTGCCTATAATGGAAGTATCTAGGTCAAATTCAGCAGTGATGGAAAAGGTGTTCTAAGTTACATATTAGGTCTAAATTGGTCAAAAAGCATGTTTAAGTGGAAACATAGTGCGTTCGGCACTGATTTGCAATTCCATGGGTGTGCAACATGAGTACAATTTGCACTAATTTGGTATTCAGTGGGAATCAAATCAAGTTGGGATTTTGATGAGGTCACTCTGGATTTACACTCGGGCATTTTAGAATAGAATTTGGCCAAGCATGTATAATGGAAACTGGAAAACACAGATATGCCTTAGGAAGTCTGAAGAGTCCTCTTGGAATGAGCTTACATAGTCACTCATTTTCTGTGCCTCTTGTGTATATTACATTTATCTACCTTAAAAAGACAAGAGGTCAAACAAAATGATGACATTTTGCTATTTTCCATTGATAAGACCAGTGGCAGCTTCTGTCGCTGTCTTGTGCATGGGAAGGATTGCTAACATCATCCAGCTCCTCAAAGTGGCTGTATCTTTTATGATTCTGTGGTTTAATCTCATATAGTAGTTTAATAATCAGCGTTTCATTATCCAGTCCAACAGTGACTTTTTCTGCTTTCACTTACGTTCTTGATCCCCTAGTGACCCATCTTTTCTTTTATAATTTAACATCTGCTGTTTGTTCTCTTATGATATGACTCATTTTTGGAGCATTTATGAAGTTAATCCAATTGCAGAGAAACAGTGTGCTAGGACTAGCTATCAAAAATGTAAGACTTACTGTCAGTAAGGTCTACAAACCCACAAACTATCAGAGAGGAGTGATGGTCCAGTGGTTAGGGCACTAATCTGGGACTTAGGCTTGGTCTACACTGCCGACGGCAGTCTACAGAAGATACGGAAGCTACATAGTGTATAGCTTGCGTATCTCCCATTGACTTACTGACTTTGATTTACTGCAGCATCTCCACTGCGCTGCACCGACGGGAGATGCCCTCTGGTCAACGCTGCCTTACACTTTTCATGGGAATGGATTTACGGCATTCATTGAGCGGGTCTCCAATGTCCGTGGCAGCCGTGTCAGTATAGACATACTCTTAGAAGACCAGGCATCAGTTCCCTGCACTGCTACATACTTCATTACAAGACATCTAGTCTCTCTGTATCTCCATTCCATCTGTAAAATGGGTATAATAATACTTCCCTACCTTGCGGGGTTTGTTTAATACAATAAAGGTTGTGAGTGTTCAGATAATGGGAGTCACATAAATACCTAAGGGCTTGTCTACGCAGAGACACTCAGGAAAATTAATCTAAATGAATTTTCAACATTTTTAGTAACTTAGTTAGCAATTAGTTAGTTATTCAGTTTATTATTATTATATTAGTATTATTATTTTAGTTCGTAATTAGTTATTTAGTTAGTAATTCAATTCGAAAGTGAATTAAGCTAAATTGAATTCAGGATACTTTAATTCTGAGTAAGAGTGTCCACAGAAGGTTTTAATTAAGGTTAACTAATCCACTTTCAATTCACATCTTTCGTTAATTCAGTGTTAGGGCGCGCAAGATTATTGTAACGCGGGGTCAGTGTAGCATGGCGAGAGCTAGGCCCTAGACAATAGCAGCAGGCTTGTTAGCAAGAGTTAGGCCCCTCAAGAACCAGACTTGTCTGGAAACCCCCTAAGATAAGAAGAACCAGCCCCAAGTCTGGAAATACCCTTGAGACAAATATAGAAGTCAACTGATCTTAGAGTCAGCAAGAAATTAGCTGCTTTAGCAATAAAGTATTAGATTCAGCAATAAAAGTGGTAGTTTTAGTGATAAACAACTAACGTCACCTTATTGCAAAAAGCTCCTAACTAACAACCAATAGATTAATGAAAAGCAAGATTAAGGCCCAATCCCAAAGTGGATTGAGATACATGTCAGCTCTTGCCCGGCAGAGCCCATTGATGGGAGCAGAGAATTAGGGGTATAAAAGGAACCCCCGGACACCGCCCTGCAGAGACTCTCTGTGGATCCAGTAAGGCGCTATTGGATGCCTCGGATAGGTCAGTTCCCTGGTTGCCACTCGCTTCACAAGGCGAACAATGGGTCTCCTCGCCTTCGTATGGGTAAGCACCCTCTTCCCCACTTAGGATGCCTAAGGGATCCTTCTCCTATGAGATGTAACCCTGAGCCTTTGTGGCCAATTATTGCTATACAGCTAGGGCCTCATGCAATCTTGGTAGTAGGTACTATTTGTGCTTTCTTAATAGCGTGGTCTGCGGTACTCTAGCTCTCTAGCAAATATTATTACTCTTCTTCCTTCTCTCGACATTGCTAATAAGTGTTTAAATGTTAATACCAGTATTGCTTATGGGCCCGCAGGTGGTCATCGTGGTGGGTGTGCTTCTGACAGGTCTACTTCTCTCTCTCGTGATTGCTAAATGTTGTTCTTGCTCAGATAAGAATAATAATTGTACTTGTGGGCACTTCCCTTTAGTCTAGAATGGAATGTCCAGTCCGGGTTGTGTACTTTTTGGGGTCCTTGCTGCTTGGGTAATAGTGCTTTGGCTCCTATGTGATATTTGTGCAGATTTGTAATCCTTCTATTTCAATGAGGAAGTTAATTTGTAACATTGCTTTAAGTTTTGCTTTAATAAAAACTGTGCTTGAATATTTGTCTGGTTGTTTTCTCCCGCCACTGAGATCACTCATATGAACACTCCGCCCCAGCGGAATACATTCAGATTATTTTTCCCTGGTGTACCTGTGTAAAGAAGCCTGTAGGTATCTAAATAGATAGCTCATTCATCAAAGGGCAGGATCCTGTAATGGGAGTTCTTGGGTGTACATATAATGCTGGATCAGGCCCCACATGGTGAGAATTCCACAGAAAACTAAGGAATCTTGGTTATACATGATTGGCTGTTTGAACGAAACCTCTGAAAAGTTTAAGTGTCACACACTGAAAAAGCTGTCATCCCTAATTCCACAGAAGTCCCACAGGCAAATTAGATTGTTTTTAAAAATCTGTCCAGGGCACCCAGAGCCATGGATAGGTATCATTTCATTAGTTTCGTGAATAAAAAAAAACAAATAAAATAAAACAAATACTGCATCCTCCTTTTGCAAGATGATTTTAATTATGGGCACAGCAAAGGACAACATCAAAAACTGAGCTAACAGCGGAGCCCAGCTTGCTCCTCAGTGACCTGACCTTACCCATGTTAGGGCCGTGCTGGTTTTGTAAGATGCCAAGGAAACCAAAATGTGCTGTGCATTTCAAAACCCCTTGATTTATTGGCAAGACCTGTGCACTGCTCTGAGGGATTGGGCGCTGAACAGGAAGTGCGTGTTTACAAACCTAAATGCTCTGATGGTGGTGAGGCCTTCCGCTGTTTCTGAGAAGTGACAGAGTAAAGGTAGTTGAGTGCTGTCGTCAAGCTCCTGAAGATCCCTGTGATCAAGAGAAACGAAATAAGAGGTGTAAACAGGCAGGAATAGGTCAGGACCAAGAAGCATATGAAATGCAAACATTTAAGTCTATGGATATTTTACTGTAGTTTTTTTTAACGGAACACATTTTTATCAGGACTATACAACACTACATGTGTATTAAAGAGGGGCTGGGGCAGCAATCTCACATCTGTTTCTTACAATTTTGGGGAAATCCTGGATTTAAACCCACTTTGCCATTCTGGCTTGAGGTCAAATCCAGAGCTGGAAGAGATCTGTTTTCTAGTCCCATTTCATTTTAGCCAAAATTCCACCGGAATGGCTAGTGTCATGGTAGCCCCACCGTTCAAAAAGGCAGAAATCTTGGAGATCAGCTGAATTCTCATGAGAGAAGTTTGTGAGATTCTGATGCTATTGAATCTGAATCCAAACTCATGCCCTAAATCTGATTCATTATTGAACCTGAACCTTGAAGCCTAGCCTAAAATTAAGCCAGATGTGAACACTGCAGGTAAATTACATAAGGCTGTTCATCTGTAAGAATCCTCACCCACTGGCCAATAATTCTTTAGAAATGCCTTACAATGTTTGTTATTACTGCTATATACTGAACATGAAAAACAATGCCAGGATATAGACTTTTGGTTCTAGCACTGACACTGCCATTTCACTTGGGATGTATAGAGCATTTTTATAGAATTAAAGCCCTCTTCATTAGTCAGTCAGATTTCCTCGGTCAGTCATTGAGTAATAATCCATTCAGGTAATCCATTTTAGGCTATGGTCCTACAAATCCAATTTCTTGCAACAAGAATATTTGCTCAAATATAGGGCAAAATTTGTCCTCAGACACACATAAAACTCTCACTGTAGTAAATGGAAGTAGCGTGTGTAGGGAAGAATATGGGTCACAGGATTTGATATTTACCCTCTTTAATAAAATTCTACTGTGTTTGGTATATTTTGATAGATAATCTATCAACATCTTACTCTAAGTTACTGGATGTTACTCCACGGAGAGGTGAATTTGATGTTTGTATTTGGATGATAAATATGCTCCAGTATGACCAATTTATGATGGAAAATATAAAGTAATTTGTGTTCCTAAAAGTTAATGGAGATCATGTGCCTGGACAGGACTCTGACATAAGTACTGTTTGAATATAGGGTCAAGCTATTCCTTCAGTTTGTTTCGTGTGAGTTACTTTTATAGATACAATTGTATCCTTCCTGCCTCATTTCTATTGTAAAGCACAGGAAAACAGATCTCCTAAGTAGGGATTAAATGGAGTTCAAAGTATGTAATAAAAAATATCTTTTGCTGACCCAAAGTTTCAAAAGTGTGCATGAAAAAGAATGCTTAGTTATGTGCATGCCCAACATCTGCACCAATAGTGCCCAGTGAATATGTGTGAGTCAAGACATGCAGGCACATACTGTGTGTAACATCTCCCCAATTTATGCACAGGAACCAGTGGTGCATGTAGGAAAACTGGGTGCACTCAATATTAAATCTGGGCCTACATGTGGTTTTGCTCCCTTCTATAAAACTATGGGAAGAAACCACAGGTTTGAATTATACATATATGCAACACATATGCAGATCCCATTTAATCCATTGCTTTATTTTATTTATTTATTTTGTGGTAGGAATGGCAGTAGCCTTTCTGTAGCTAAGGTTGCTACCAAGTTCCATTATAAATTATTATGAAGGCCTGGTACAAACTCATAGTGAATAACTATGACCCTGTCCCTGAATATTTAAATAAGATAAGACAGACAAAGGGGGAAAAGTGGAAAATGGGCACAGAGAGCTCAAGAGACTCCGTCACAATCACACAGCAGGTCAGTGGCAGCCTTAAGAATGGAAGCCAGGTCTCCTTTCACCCAGTCATGAGCCCTACCCAGTAGACCACACTGTCTCCACAAGACCCTATTTTAGTGCCCTTTACAACTTTGGCTTAGAAAATTGGTAGGGGAACGAGACTGTTTCTGCAGCGTGTAAGTGAAATACGTCAAATTGTTTTTGAGTTACAAAATCAATTCATCAATTTGTTTTTTGAGTTAATGATTTTGAGATGGTTATAAATTTAACCTGATTCGAAAATTTACTATCAAACTTTCCATGTTTGATAATTCTCCTTGAAAACTCATGTGCTGCTGAAAGCTGAAGAAAATAGGTTATAATTAATCAAAGTTATTATCAGTTTTTGTTGTGGATAGTTTTGGGGCCCAGTCCTGTTCTACTGATTTTTGTGGTGGTATTAGCCCATTCTTGCTCAAAGTTATGTCAGTAAGAGAGTTTTGTCATTGAAAGAGACTCTTCCAGCTCTCAATCTGAAATGCTTATGTTTATCAACAGAACAGGTATCGTATACACAGTGGCAATTCAAGCTTCCCCCTACACTGCCCCACTGAGATGCATAAACCTTGACCTGAAGTGATGGTCTCTATGTATAGAAGCGTGTTTAACTTCACTTCTGTTCATCCTTTGGCCACTTTCCTATGACTGACATCAAGGGCTGGAGCTAATTATGATTATGGGTTTTGTGATATAGACATCTAGCCACTAGGAAATAGAGTAAGACAACCAACCAAGCACCTGGGCCCTGATTCAGGAAACTACTAAAGCATGTGCTTACAGTTAAGCATGTGCTCAAGTGCTTTCTTGAATAAGAATGTTTTCCTAAAATGGGGTCATGGTCTAGAGTTGAAGCAATGACCCAAAAATGAAAAGTTTCACATTTTATTACCAATCTCCTGAGCAATTCAGTTCTCCAAGCAAGTGTAATTTTAAGAAATTCTGACCCCTCTCAAAAAGCATAATCTTTAAAGACAGTCAACATTTTTTAAAATGTTACTGAAAATTGGATAAGGTTTTCTGTGGAAAGCTTTTCCATTTTTTAATCATCTCTATTGCAGGTCAAAAAATTTCTAACATTTCAATGAAAAACAGAAAAATTTGTCAGTGGAATTTACCAAGGAAATTATTTTTCCATTCTTGACTAGCTCTCGTTATATTCTAGTATAAACCATAAATACAGGGTTTTTAAAAGAAACGTAGATGGCAACTTTCTAATACGTACTTGGAAGCAACTCTGAAGTATTTCTGGATGAAATAAAAGGCTACCCCAAGGGGTACAAGAGCAACAAGAAACCATGGCGTGGCATAGGAGATCATTCCGATAGCAGACAGGCAGAGCAAAGTGGACCGGGTGAGAGACTCCACAGTAGGGGGAATGTGCTATTCCAAAAATAAGATAAAAATATGTTTTAGACAGACATCAGGCAAATGGCAACTATATGCCCTCCATGGGGCAATGAGAGGGGCTGGTCTCTGACCCATTCTGCTGGCCCTTCACCACTAGGAATCCCCTTTATGCCAGGGGAATTCCCAAGGTCTGTTCTGTTTCTATGAGCCCAGAGCCAGTGTACAGAGGCTCCCACAGAAGCCAGAATTAGGGCCATTGGGACTTGCTGATGCTCAGCACCTCCCAGGATCATGGAGAAACAGACAGTCACTTCCCTTCACTAAGAGACAAGAAAGGGAATGTTCTCTATGAGATATCAACTAACTTAGTAGTGCTCTTGATTCCCCCTATTGTTCCACAATGGTGTCCTTTTCTGAGAGCCCTGCAATCATTTGTATATATGCCTGTAGATTAAGAATTCAGAATCACATATCATCCAAGCATCTTTGTTCTCAGAAGTGGTGGAAGCGCTGCAAACAACTCTTCTGCTGAAATTTGTTCTTAGTTCACTGTTATACACTATAACTTTACACAGACTCACGCATTTTAAGGCCAGAAGGGACCATTAGGTTATCTAGTCTGACCTTGGGTGTATCACAGACCATTACATTTCACCGAGTTACCCCTGTATTGAGCCCAGTGATTTGAGTTTGGCTGAAGCATAACTTCCTGGAAGGCATCCAGTCTTGATTTGAAACACCAAGAGATGGAGAATCCATCACCTTCCTTGTTAGATTATTCCAATGGTTAATTACCTTCAGTGTTAAAAATGTGTGCCTAATCTCTCATTTGAATTTGCCTGGCTTCAGCTTCCAGCTATTGATTCTTGCTGTGCCTTTCTCTGCTAGATTAAAACATTACAGTATTGCTCACCATTGTCATACACAGAAGTAAAATCACCTCCCTACTTCTACTCACTTCTCCCCTATTTATACATCCAAGACCTCGCATTAGCTGTTTTTGCCACAGAATCACACTGGCAGCTCATGTTGAATTGCTTGTCCACTAAGCTCCCTATATCCTTTACAGAGTCGTTGTTTTCCAGTACATAGTCCCCCATTCTGTAGGTATGGCCTGCATTCCTTGTTCCTAGACATATCATTTCTCATTTGCTGTACTGAAAAGTATTTTGCTTGAATGGGTCCAGTTTACCAAGCAAACAAGATCACTCTGTAACTGTCCTGCCCTCATCATTATTTACCACTCTGCCAATCTTTGTGTCATTTGCAAATTCTATCAGCAGCGATTTTATAGTTACTTCTATAACATTGATGAAAATGTTCGGTTGCATGGGGCCTACTACTAATCTCTGCAGAGCTCTGCTACAAACAGCCCCATGCAGTGATGATTCCCTCTTGACAGCTAACTACTTTTTTAGATGTCAGTTAACCAGTTCTTCATCCATTTAATGTGAACTTTATGGATATTATATAATCCTAATTTTTAAGCAGAAGGCCATGCAATACTCAGTCAAATGCCTTACAAAAGTCTATTACATCTATGCAATTACTTCTATCAACCAAACTTCAAATTTCATTAAAGAATGAAATCAGCTTTGCTAGTCAAGACCTATCTTCCATCAAACCGTATAACATGGCATTAAGTATATTCCTATCTTTTCATTCTTTATCATTTGAATCTCATATCAGTTTTTCCATTATTTTGCCCAACATTTATGTCAGGCTAACAAGCCTATAGTTACACAGGTCATGCTGCTTGCCCTCTCTGAATATTAGCACAAAATTAGCAAGATTCCACTTTTCTGGAATTCTCTTGGTATTCCAAAATGTATTAAATATTGACATCAGCAGATTAGAAATCTCTTCAGACAGCTCTTTTAGGACTCTTGAGTGCAAGTTATTTGGGGTTGCTGAGTTTAAAATGTTTATTCCTGGTAGTTGTTGTTTAGCTAGTAGTGGACTGGAAAGTAGTTCATCATCCTTATGTGATATGAATCCTGCTTTCCAACTTCTGCCTTTTCTGCATCATTATTAACATTACCAGCATCAACTAGTAATGGGCCTGCACTATTGCTAGGATTTCTTTTGTTCCTAATTTATTTATTTTTAAACTACTTCCTAATATACTTAAAATGTAAATGTGTAATTCTAAAGAACCAGGGGGAGTTTCCCAGTAGCTCTGTCTTTGTAACCCTGAATATATTTGAGTCTTGGTGAGCTCAACAATAATAATCTCCATAAAAAGGTGTTTTGCCTGGAAGCTCTTTTACAGTACAGAGTTTGTCACACCATCTGTTCTGAATGTAAATTACATCCTCTATGGCTCCCTGTTAACAAAAGGTGTATTTCTTCTCCAAAATGGTGGCATTTTGAACGATCACAGTAGTCAATGCATTCTAGAACAGAATGGACCAATGCGCTCACCTGATCAATAATATTCGTATCAGCAGAGAAGCGATTTAGAATTAGCCCCAGGGGAGTTGTGTCAAAGAATCTATTGAACAAAACAGAAGCAAAACGTTACGTGAAAAGGAAGTCTGGTTCTGGAGGAAAGATCTCTGTCAGTCAGAACTTAGGGCTACTGTCCAACTAGTCCACTAGCACCAGTTAGTAAACATGAAAACTATACTCTATACTCATACCTGCATTTGGAATGCTATCTAAATCTTATTTTAACCCCAAACATTTAAGTCTCCCCAGCCCCCCCTGAAAACCTGTCAGTTCCCTTCTCTCAACTCTTCCATCCATCCTCTAGCTCCCTCAACTTTAAAGATCCTTTGCAAAGTCCACCCTGCTTTTCTGGGTTAATGTTCCAGCTCCTGGCCCGGACAGGACACCTGTTGACCACCTATATGGGAAATGTAGTCACTGCATGCATGCAATCACACCTTTGGCCAACCCACCCTCTGTGCTGAGCTATGCACAGCCTGTCTCTTTGGAGCATAAGGACTGTAGTGTCTGTCTCCCCCATTCCCACCTCTGTGCTTTGGAACTGATGCATTTCCACCACACTGGTCCCCAGAGCCCTAGATGAACTTTAGTCTGGAAACTTTGTAACTAGAAATTACTTTCAGATGAAAACCAGTTGGTGTGAAAAGCAAGGAGAATCTGAAATGGCACATGTTCCAGCATGAAGAGGGTAATTTCCTGAGCCTCACAGCTGACTCTCTCCTGTTCTGCAGGACTTGAGGGCAATAGGGGAATGAACGATGCTCTTCTCAGCACTAGCTACTGTGTTACCCAGTAAGTGGTTTTTGGTAGATTGGCCTTTCAGCAGGAAAATCACTTTTGCTGTACCTGATTGGTCCAAGAATGATCTTATTGAGGAGATTGTGATGAACATTCTTGGCTGCTGTGAGGCCCATCCACTCCACAGTCAGGGATGTGATAAGACAAAGGACGATCCCTGCTCCACAAAGTATGCTGAATACAGCTACATGATAAGACTAAAAAAAGGAAAAATATATTAACCTTGGAAATCCCCATGGCCATGTTCTTCAGAGCTAACAGCACTGTCCAGCTGGTGTGTCAGAATGCAAAAGACATCAATAACAACAGGACATGTGCTGCATGTTTAAATTAATGTGATCTTTTTATAACATTAAAAAAGGAGTTTTCAACCTATGGCCCCAATCCTGAAATCACTATATGTGGGTGCAGCAGATTTTTAGTCCGGGGATTAATTTGGGGGACTAATTGGTCTCAGGAAGATATTTAATAAATCGAATTTACAGAATTTAACGCTAAAGGTGAGTATACTGCAAGGTCTTAAGTTGAGGATGTTCAGCACTGTGCAGGACTGGGCGCAAGGCATGTGAACTGGATAGGTGAAATTCCCCCAAACTCAGACTGAAGAAGAACAGAATTTTCCAGGAATTAAGTTTGGATAACTTCAGGAAAAAAACACCCCAATGTTCATTTCAAGTACCACCGCAGGTCTGGGAGGCAGCTCCTCAGCTGGTCTAGTGGGGCTATAACAATTTAGACCAGCTAAGGATCTGCCCCCTAGATTCTGGCTGGATATGAGAGGTACTGGAAATCTCATGAGAAAACTTTTACTAAATTTTGATAAGCACCTGAACTTTGGGATCTTCTCCAATCTAAATCACTGATAGATTCTATTTCAATAGCAAAATTTTGGGTTAATTTCTCTGCTAACATCAGTGGGAACTGCTGGGCGCTCAGCACTTTTGAAAATCTGGGTATTAATTTAGGTGGCTAAATATGCATTTAGGAGCATAATATTAGGATCCCATTTTTGAAAATTTTGGCCCAAAGTTCTTCTAACCCCAAACAACTTTTGGTTTCAGTTTGACATTTGGATTAAGATTTAAACTGGTTTTTAAATTATATTAACCAATTCACTCATCCTATTTTACAATTGATGTTACAGTACTTATATTAGCTACATTACCAGTCTAACTGGTTACTAGGTTAGGAGGAGGGTTATTTTTCAATTATTTGGGAACATTTTTGTCTAACAAACTTTATGTTATGGCCAACCTTGTTTGAGTGTGGAAAGACTGTGATATTCACTGTTTTATTTTCATTGTCCATGGATGTCCATCTTGCCAACCAGTAATCTATGGCTACAATGACTGAATGTTTCAAGAGCTTGGAGAAAATCATAAGAAACAGTAAAAAAAATCCTCCAGAGGTAAGATATCTCCAGCAAGTTTTCCAAGGCATCTTTGTCCTAAGTCGCATTACTGTTGACATGTTATCATCATCATCTTCCTCCTCTTCTTCCTCTGTGATTCAAAGATTTGATCAAATCAGTTAGATTGTATTCAGCACCACATTGAAGATCATTTGTATTTTGACTGGAGATGTCAACATTCAAAAAATGTCAACCATTTTGATTATAATTTGATATTTGTAATAAAAAACAGCAACAATTTTTTATACATTTTGTGACTTTTCCCTTTTTTCTTCAACCAGCTCTATGGCTTGACAACAATTTTTGAAAATTATAAAAGGGGAAATGTTTCCCTCACGAAATCATGATTTTTCCTTCCCTTTTATTTGACCAGCTCTAGTTTTGTTAATAATCCTTTAGTAAATCATGTCTTCAGTGTGGAATGCATTTATAGAATCAGACCAGTTTTAGAATTTCCAAAAGCTTTTCTGGCTGTTCAGCTTGTCTTTACCTTATCAGCTGGGGGCCAAGGCTCTACTGGGTTGTTTGGGAAGCTGTAGACAGCTTTGCCAAGCATTCCATACAGAAAAGTTGTCTGGTGTTACTTAGCAGGGCTCTGCTTTAATGTTACCTGCAATCACTACAAAGCTTTATCTTCGAAGAAGAGGATGTTATCATGTGTAACCACACCACCTTGCAACATAAGGGGATGGTAGCACTCTGTTCTGATGTGCATACATATCACAACGTGCTGCATTGTGCTGCATGGAAATATTACATTGAAAATATTACATTGTGGAGATTTAACTGAGGCCTGGTCTACTCTGCTGGCGGATTTCGGCGGCAGTCAAGAGGAGACACAGAAGCTACGTAGAGTAGCTTGCGTATCTCTCGTTGACTTACTAACTTCTACTTACCATCGTGTCCCCACTGTGCTGTGCCGACTGATAATGCCCTTCGGTCAATGCAGCGTTACTCTTCTTGCAGGGGTGGATTAATGGCGTTGACTTCTGGGTTCAATTGAGCGGGTCTCCACTGCCGCTCAATCGATCCCATGGACTCGATCCTGCACTGCCGACAATGCCGCTAGCAGTGTAGACATATCCAGAGATGCAGCAAGAGTATTAAAGCTCACAATACTGCTATGCATACTTGAGGGGAATGAAGACCCAGATTCTTCTGACAGAACTTTCCTTTGACATGACAGCCCTGAACTGACAGTCTCTGAAATACTTTAGTAATTCTGAATATTATGGAGAGTTGAAATTTCGTGTGTGCTGAGAAACAGAGTTTAAATACTTCCAAGATCACACAGTGAGTGAATGTCAGAACCAGGATGACAATGAACTGGAGCACAATGTTCTGTTAAATTTTATCCCTGAAGTTACTGATATGTATTTTACCACCTTAACCAAGTGTTTTGTCTGAGAATTTGGGAGTTGATGGATGCTGGTGTTCTGCTGGAATGTATAGCCATGTTCCCGCAGGGCTTTCAATCCCCACGTTTCTAATTTACTGAAGGAAGGAAACATTTGTACCCAGGTTATAGGGCTGGCCTACTGACAAGGCATTACTGCTCTATCCGAGAACTGGAAGCATTGGAAGACCTTGGGTTTTCTGCCCTCAGGTCCTCTGGAGACTGCACATGTTAAAGAAGTGTCATACTCAGCCTCTGGAGCAGAGCCGTGGAGGGTGTCGCTAAATCCCAAAGTCATACTGGCATCATGAGCCTTTGAAAATACCACACATCCCTCAAGTAGCATCGCCAGATGAAACATACGACCGGCACAAACAGCCCACATACAGAAGCTATTAATTAGATAGTCAATCCAGTCAATATTTCTGCCACGTCAAAGAAAGTCTTGGGGTAAATCAGTACTCTGCTAGGCTTATGAAGCATTCCGTTAATCCCTTTCTCTCTCTGACACCATCCCACTGGCTGCCAAAACTGCATATTCCCATTAGGTCAGGGGTTTTCAAACTGGTTTTTGCTGAGACCTCCCCTCCTTTGAAAATATTCCAGGTTGTGATGACCCCCCCCCCCCCCAGCCAAAAAAAAAAAACAAAACCAATGACCTCCCCCAATCCATGCCACCCTTCTTGGCATATGTGGGTGCTGACAGGTCACGACTCCTCCCCCCCATAATAACCTCATATTCCCATTAGGTGCTCCCTAGCATCCCAGGAAAGTTCTTGATAGGTCTTGTTGCCAGCAGCCTATAAATCCCCAGGTGACTTTACAAATGATTCAAAACTGGATCCCTGCCTCTGGAAATGTAGGAATTGGTGGAGACAAAAAGGTAGCTTGGATGATGGGGCCACAAATACCGAGACAGATCCAGATCCAAAAATAGCAGCCGAGGCTCCGTCTCTACTTTAAAAAAAAAAATCATGTTCTTAAAAAGGATCTTAAAAAGGATTTGAAAATAACTACAAGTTAAGCCAAAGGAGCCTGTGAATGGTATCTCAATAGGCAGAATCAGTGGGGGCATTCATAACTAATTATGTGACAAAACTGGATATAAAGGGTTAGATCCTCAGCTTGTGTAAAACTGCGGAACACCAATGACCTGCATGGAGCTACGTCTATTAACAGTTGCTGAGGCTTTGACCCAGAATGTCGCAATATATCTTTTTTCCCATTCCTCCCTTGCCATCTCCAGAAAATGCAGTGTAATAAATCTCTACTTTGCTCTCTTCTGTCCTTATTCCTGCACAATGTTTGAAAAACTCCATGAAGAATCCGTTAAACAGCTCTAATTCTAAATAGCTCGAAGTACTGGACATTCCACTGTTATTGCCCAAAGCAGTAAGTGTCATCAACATCTTCATATCTCATTGCTAAGAACATTCACTAATGTATTAAGAATGTGGATACACGTGACCGACGCATGTTTATGGTTTAACCAGTGTGAAAAGATATAATGTACCTTCATCCTCATCCTCCAGCTGTGCTTTGGATTCTCTCGGGTACATAGCTCTTCTGAGAGTTTTTCTTTCCAAAGTAGTTTGGTCAGTCTCCATATCCTGTAACATTACATTAACTTGAGAGCCCAACCTACCGTTTGTGCCATTATTTCAGTGTCAATTAGTAGCCACAATAAAAGTTAATTTTGATCAATTAGATACAAGGAATGTACAACTGCATTATGTTAGGATTTATCTTTCTGAATAATTCTATCCATGTGGTAAAATCCAAATTTTTCTCTCAGATATGTGCCTCCTTTTGCCACCCATTCCTTGCTTCCTCCATGCATTTGTCAAATTCTTTACTTACTCCGCGCCTGCCGTTTCTCCACTCCTTCTCTCTGGGTTGATTAGAGCCTTAAACAACAGGTTCCCCTGCCTTCCTTGTCAAAAGCACTACCACTCAATGATACGCTTTTTTATTCTGCTTCTGTGCAGCCAGGCAGATACCGTATCAGGTGCTCAGTTTTATTTCAGCCTTTTGATTGTTCACAAGGTGAGATAACCAGGGTGGGGAGTATGGGATGAGCTACTACGTTGTTCATACAATTCTCCCCCAGGGAAGAAGATGAGAGAAAAAACAAATCATATGTGTCAGATTTTACTCAAGTCACTTTTATGCACAACTGGAAGGAACTCAGATGCTAGTGAGATTGGCGGCGGAGAGGTGTTGAGGCTCCTCTGCCAATACAGGGCCTGGATTCAGGGATCCACTTTTAATCAACACCAAAAGAATGATTTGCAAAGCTATAAGAATATCACATTAGCAGGTACTAATGATCTAGATTGTAGTCGGGAGAAATCAATTATTTGAAGAGGCACTTTAACCTTAGTGGAAGCCTTTAAGTTAGTCCTAATGTTGTAGAGAGGGATAATGGCTGGAGGAAGGGCAGTGAGCTGTAGATACAGCCAATGTAAGAGTGCAGCAAAACTGGGAGATAAATGCATGTAGATATGGAGCCCAGAAGGTATGTGTGAAGATGGGCGAACGGTGTGAATGTGGAGCTCTGTCACACAAAATAAAGACCCATTTAAACTTTTACTTCTCTGAACTAAAATCTTAGTTGAGACTGGTAGCAGTGGATGGTTTTTCCCACCAAAAAGATTGTGAAAACAAATGCAAGCAGAGAGCTCTGTCCTACCTGAGACTGTCATTAGACTTTTTTAGCAGTTTATTGAACAGCAAGCTGCTTCTCAGGGTACACAAAATATACTGGCAATACTAAGGTACACCATTAATCTTCTGCATTACACTGAAGCCTGGGTCTGGACTCCCAATTGTCTGTAGTAGGGCTGAACTCTGCATTCTTGAAGGTCTGAGTTACAGTTTATTTATACATGAGACTGTGACCCTAAAAGCCCCATCCTGCCAACTGGCAAAGGATACACCCAACACACTGTTGTCAGAATATTTAGCCAAACAGCATTGTGTAAGGTATTATACAAAAACTGGTGACACACTGCTCATGAATATCATTGTGTGGCATATGTATGGATTGTGCATAAAGAGTTATGTCTGT
The DNA here is from genome assembly GCF_026122565.2 of Emydura macquarii macquarii. NCBI lineage: Eukaryota > Metazoa > Chordata > Testudines > Chelidae > Emydura > Emydura macquarii. The sequence continues at coordinate 6,566,659 of NW_027132342.1, read as the reverse complement.
GTGCTGGTAATATGTTCTTAAAATACATTGTGGAAACAGTCTCTAAACAACTTTGTCTTACACAAAAGAATGTTGTTTTGCCTGTTTGCCTTGTCTCCATTGTAAATTAAGCAAGATGATGCCAGAGACAATGAAAGTTCATTAGCATCTGAGTCCACAGGAAAAGCAAATTGAGATGAGGGTGAGGAAGACAGGATGTCATTAGCTTCCTGGAGCACAAGCCGCTGGGGAGAAAACTTTACTTGGGGGTACACATCATAAGGATACATTTTATAGGTTTACTGAACTATAAAAAGAAGGGGAGAGAACCGCTTAGCTATCCATCACTTAAGGGACAAAAGAGGCCAGGGCTCTTGAAATCTGTGAAAGGTGGAATCCTTCTATCTTACAGGTTGAAGATGCTGAGAACTGACTGTAGGTAAGAAATTGCCTGAGACCAGGATTGTAATCTGTTAAATTTAGGAATCCAGAAGGCATGTTTTACCTTCATTTTATTTGTAACCATTTCTGTCTCTGTTACTCTTAGTATCACTTAAATCTGTGATCTTTATTAATAAATGTATGCTTAGTTTTACTATAAACCATCTCAGTGCTCTGTATTAAGTTGAAGAGTGTGTCCTCAACTGGGCTAACATGCTAGTGTGTTGCAGTGTCTCTTAGGAGACAGCGGATTTAATAATTTCTGTGAGAGTCAAGTGAGAGGACTGGGTACTGCAAGGAGACGACTCTGGGGAACGCAGGAACTGGGGTTCACTGAATGTTACCTCAGAGGCAAGGATTAGACTGGCAGAACCTTGAGGAGTTTGCTGGTGAGGTGGAGACTGGTGTGGCAGAAAGCTGACACAGTTCAAGATCCAGCAAAGCTCTCTCTTGCTAAGGCAGAGAGGGAACACAGTAGCCTATGGTTCCGGGCTCTGTGAAGAGCTTAAACCACCAAGTCACTTAGCTCAAAATCCTCCCATGGGGTCTGCTGATGTGCAGAATTCCACCCATCAATCAACCTGAGAGGAGGATTTCACCCTAACTCCATTGGAATGGACTCAAACATGGATCAAAGTTCAAGATGCAATACTTTGCATACAATGCACTCTTGCCCCACTATCTATAGTTACCTTTTCTAATTCTTGGTCTTGGCGATTCATCAGAGTTTTCCAGTGTTCATACAGTTCAATGTCTTTGGTCTGGATGTCCTTCAATGTCCCTTCTCTGAGCACATAGCCGTCCTTCATAGCTATGATCTAGAAAGGAGGATTATCAATGGATCTATTCAACAATATGGCATAATCACTGTATTTGGGACTATGCAGCAGATCTCAATGTGAACGAACTAAAACTCACAGGCTAAAACTAGGCTAATTTCAGTATTTATTTTACCCAATGGTGTACATTTTATCAATAGCTTTTAAAAGCTATTTTGTCAACATATATCTTGCAATTAAAGTATTACGGGCAATAGTTGTTTGTAGGCATTGCTCTCGAAAGAAAGAGGACAAAGTATAATCAATAATAATAGTTAAAATCATTCATATTTATATAGCACGTTTCAATCAAAAATCGTAAACAGGTCTAAGTGATTGATAAGCTATGTGCCAATTACTTATCCACAGTTAAATGGAAGGAAAGTGCATGTAAAACACTCTTGCTCCATACCAGCCAGTGTTGCAGACATACAGGTGGAATGTGGGAGTAGGAGCTCCATGCCCACTGCAATAACAGGTGATGGGATGGCTCTTAGCAGAACAATTATTTAAGCACTATGAATCTGGCTTCAACTATATCACCACCAAGAGCCCATGGAGGTTACCGCAGCCCTTACAATGTGACAAACTAGCAAGTGGTGGCTCCCCTCTTACCCAGTCAGCATGTGGCAGATATTGTAATTTATGTGTCACCAGGATAAGTGTCCTTTTGTCTTCCTGGAGGAACTTCAAGATACCTTCCTGCATCAAGTGATCACTTAAGTGAATGTCCAGTGCAGAGAATGGGTCATCCTGCAATTGGATAAAAGAAAAATTGGGGCAGAGAAGTATGAATCAGTTTATTTAATTTGTTCTTTAAGCATTTAACCTTTTATAAAAAAGGAAATCACTGCAATTACTTAAGTGCAATCTGTTTCACTAATGCTAATCTTTGCCATCTTTAGTGAGAGGGCTAAAGTGGAAAACAATAACAAAGATAGATAAAACCATTCTCTTAGGCTTGTAGTAAATCACTCAGATTCTCCTTGTGACTTTTTGGTTTTTATTTCTGAGTCGATTTAGCACTGGTCCCAGACTGACAATATTGGAAACTAGAGATGGATCTGAACTGGAACTCCAGATCTGAAAGCCTTCCCCAAAATTTGAAGAAATTCAGATCCAGATTCAAATTTTAGATCAGAGCCTATCTCAACAGGTAACTGATGACATCTATTTTTCTGCAGAACAGATACAGCAGAATCAGTACCAATTCAAGCTTCTCCCAAATGCTGACTAATTGACATGCCTATACTTTCACCTGGAGAGAGTACCTGCAAAGGTGAGAAGGTTGTTCAGACTCCAGTCCTTGGCCTCTCTCCACTGACTCTTACAAAGATGCCATTTGTGCTAGTGAGTTTTTTATGTGAACACTTGTCCTCTAAGAACTAAGATAAGTCCACCAATTTACTGTGCGTAGGAACCAAACAGCCATAACATGGGTGATGATTTTCAAAAACCCCCGACTTGGACTGAATTTGGACTAGTAACACAGAAGTGAAAGGCTGTCTAACCCATTGTTAAACTCTCAGTCCATTCATTCCCCACAATGGGCTAACCTGTGATATCCTGACTCTTCAAAAAGCCCCATTGATTTCAGTGGAATGAAGTGTGTAATAGGGTGTTACTCAGTGTGAGTGTGGTTATCAGAAACCTGTCCCAATCTTTTTAAGCTGAGTTACATAATAGGCTCCTCTTTCACCGAACTCTTGAAATGCTCTGCTACTGCCTCTGTTCATTGTTTATTTGTTCTTTTTTCCTGTCTCTGCATTCTGAATTCAAAAGTAGATTGTGAACTGAATAGTGGTCCTTGTAGGAAAGTTAAATATAAGGGCAACATTTTTATATTAAGTTTGCATAATTCATATTTTTAAAAAATCTTACCAAGAACACGATGTTGGTGTTTTGATAGAGTGCTCGAGCTACACAGATTCTCTGCCGTTGGCCTCCACTTAAGTTAATCCCCTAATGAATATAACATGTCATAAAAACAGGTCTTTTGAATAAACAAAATGATTTGTGTATGACAAGACATTGAAAAATGCCAGTTCTTTTTTAAACCACCCAAAGAAATTTCCTTAGAATTATTCAGTATTAGATATCATGTTAGTCTTGTTGGTAAACAAATAAGGTCAGTGCATAACCTCCTGAGAAAGAAACTATTATTAGTGCAATTTTGTATAAACAAATCACAAATAACTTAGAAGTTAAAAAGTTCTTCTCAGGACAGAGCAGACCTTTCTTTGCCTGTGTGTTTCAAATGATACTGCCATCAAATTATGCCAGGAAAAAATGGAAGACCGTGATCAAAAGAACCTTCTGAATAGCAGCAGGGGAGGAAAAAAACCCTATACTCTCCCCCCCAATCCCTCTCGATAGATTTAAAAGAATTAAAAAATAAAAATAATGATAAAGCTATTTAAAAGGTGTTTTGTAGGAAAATGGATTCTCTCCATTAGTCCGTTGAATAATATTTAACTTTACAGAATAGTTCCAGAGGGGTGGCTGTGTTAGTCTGTATACAGCAAAGTCAACGAGAGTTCTGTGGAACTTTAAAGACTAACAGATTTAATATTTGGAGACATAAGCTTTCGAGAGGCTAGCTCTCTTCTTCAGATGCAGTAATACAAAAATAGGTAACACAGAGGTATCATATAGGAATCCAAGTGCATTGAGAACAATGGGGAAGGTGGAGTCCGGTACTTAAGACCTAATGACGACCATTGAGTAGGAGGTGAGAATGGGTGGGCAATGTCAGATTTGAATGATTTGGTGTGACACAGATTTGACACATTCAAACTGGGTTTAAACAGAGAATTGGAATGGCTGTCTCACTACCGAAGGTAAATTACTTTGCCCACCCATTCTCAAATATTAAATTCCCAAATATTAAATTAATTAAACATTAAATCTGTTAGTTTGTAAAGTGCCACAGAACTCTCGTTGATTTAACTTTACAGTATCACTCTAAGACCTTGAAAGTAAAACTCCTACTAGATTAAGTTCAGTGCCACAAATCTTGACTTTTTTCTGTGCTACTGAGTAAAATGTAAACACAGGACTTCATTCTTATTTACACTAAAGCCACTTTGCCCCATTCTAGCAGTGTGAAAGGGCTTAATTTGTGTATAAATTAAATTTACACTCACTTTAAAGCCCCTTCACCCTGCCAGAGTGGTGTAAAGTGGCCACAGTATAAATGAGAATCAGGCCCAGAGTGTAAAATGGACACAGTGGAGTTACATCAGAGGTAAAACTTTCCCCTTGTTTTTTTTGAGTCTGCACAATATTAGTCTCGTAAATGACTTCATTTTCCATGATGTATCATAAAAAGAATGCAGTGGCTCCATGGCACTTACAGAAAGAATAAACACACAGGGGCCAGATTCTGATTTGAGAAGCCAACAGAGTTACTCAGATTTAAACCTGGGTACCTACGATTTGATTTTAGGCTCAGGTGCCTTGGGGAGCACATGATAATGCTGACTTGCATCAGAGTAGCTGGAATTCTTAGGTTGCTAGGTTTCCTGATTATTTATGTGACATAAATTAATATAGAATAATTATAATAAATATTAATAAAATACAGCTATTAGTAATGTCTGCCAGGCTTGCAGCTTAATTCAATTTAGAAATCTGATATCCAAAAGTACCTTCCCATCACACAAACCAAGCTGTCATAAAAACTTCCACCTCCTTATTTACCCTTTCTCCAATTTCTGTCTGATCACCAAATGGTAACAGGTCAATGTCTGGCTGCAGAGAGCATGCATCCGTAACAGCTTTGTATCTGCAGAGAAAAAAAATGATCATCATGGACAGGCAAGCAGACTAGATAAAACAAAAACCTCCTCCAAAAACTCAGACTTAATCTAATGGCGAAGTTCAAAAAAGTTTAGCTAACGATAAAAGGGACTCAAGTGAGGCCTGTACAAGAAACCATCTTTATTAATGAGCCTCTTTTTTTAAGACAGTGCCCCAGAAAGTTAGGAAGTACAATTTTCCTCGCCCTTTATTAAGAGATTATCATTGATATGCAGCCCATTTTTGTTGGTCTCTTGAGTAGTTATTTAGAACAAGTTTCACTGCATTATTTTTATTTCCTTTTGGGACATTTCTTCATTTGTTTCCAGTCAGAAATGCAAATATCTAAATATTTCAGGACCGATTATTCTTGCAGTGTTTCTGACCTGCGTAGAAACAGGAAATCTCATAAAAGAATTTGTTCTCATGAGACTCCCAGCTTTGTGGGATCGTTGGGATGATCTCTGGATAAGCATCACTGGCCGGACTCTCAGAATGGCATAAATCAGCCTTGCTCTGTAGATTTCAATTAAACTAGGCTAATTTACACCACTTGAGAATCTGGTCCCTGAATTTGTGGATGCTTATCTGGATTTTGTGAGATCTGATCATCATTAATTATCAAGTGAACTGAGTGGCATATCTTAGGAGAACATACACTGAAAGGAATATAATTTATTTTTAATAACTTAAAGCGAAGTGCATGTTACCAGTAAAAATGCCTAAACTTTAGCAATTTTTTTTGCCTAAAATCAAGTCACTTTTCCCACTGCATATATTGGTTGGCTTTTTAAATGAACATAGAATGTAAGTGCTAGATAAGAGTAGTCAGGGCCAGGCACAATAGAGCTCTGTTTTGACTTTCGGTACCCCTATATTTCCAGTGAGCTACTCATTATCACTGACTTGAGGTAGGCAGACCTGTTTTCAACACAGTCACATCAAACCATATGGTGTTTTGTAACGTGGTGTTCTGATCAGGGCCCCCACATGGGGGGGAAAAAGGGTACACTTTACTGGGGCCCAGAGGCCCTGGCGGGGCCTGGCCCAGGCTGCAATTTCCATGGGTATGTGTGTGGGAGCAGGACCGTGTTACAAGTTTGTACTGGGCCTGAATAAAAATTATGCTTGGGCCCTGGTTCTGATATCCACTAAACCAAACCTGGATTAAGGCATAGACACACTAGGACCATGCCTAGGTCCCCTGCTCCAGAGTCATAGGATGACATCAGAACCTCATCTTAAATTTAAAAACAGAAAACATGTTTCTGGGCTCTACAGTTGCCAAGAAAAGCTTGCAAACATACTCCCATGTGTAACAGATATTTGTCTAAGACTTGGTCTACACTACAGACTTACGTTGGTATAACTACGTCATCCACCCCCCTGAGTGACGCAGCTATACCTATCTAACCCCCGGCGTAGACAGTGCTAGTCTGACGAGAGGGTTTCTTCTGTCAACGTAGCCACCGCCTTTCGGGGTAGTGGGGTATCTATGCCGATCAGAAAAGCTCTCCTGTCAGCATAGGTAAGTGTCTTCACTAAGCGCTACAGCAATGCCGCTGCACCAGTGCAGCTGCGCCACTGCAGCGCTCTACGTATAGACAAGCCCTGAGTTGGCAGACAGCCCCCAGCAGAAAGAGAAGCAGCAGCCAGCTAGAGCCAAGGAGGAAGCCCCAGACCTTGTTCCCAGGCAAAGTAGTCCTGCTGTTCAGAATGGGGCCTCCCTTCCACTTCTCAGGCAGGGGTCCTGTAGCTTTTCCCATTACTGCCCCACGTCTACTCACTGCTGGGATGGTGGCCGTGGGGAGCATCCATATTGGGTGTGCCTCAGATTGGCTTAATCTGGCCCTGCATTTGGCACTAGCTTCAGAGCATTAAGCTACTTTCTCTTGAGATCCAGATGTACAAGTAGCAGCTTCTCTGAAGCAGGATCCCTCTCTACACCTAATAGCCAGACTATGGCTTTTACCCACTGGTCCACACTGGGGGCAGTGCTGAATTGCAGTGCCCTATGAGGAGTTATGGTGGCACAATTCCTTCCTGATCTCCTCAATACACAGTGGGAGCACATATGCTGCAACATGTCTTTGGCCAGCCAACTCCAGAAGGACTTAAAAGGAACACTTCTTGTGTCCTCAGAGCAGGAACTGCCGTTCTCCCTGGCCCTTACAAGAAGTGAACTCCCTGCTATGCAAGACCCAGGAACAATAATATATAATAATGGACTTAGAAACTGAGAGCCCATTCCATCTCCCTTCTTTCCCCTACACAAGGCTGTACTTCTTGCTAGCCCAACACACCAGCAGTTCCCATTGTTACAGACCATTCCTGGGAGTGAAAATGTCAGTAGTTGCCTCCTTTATCCTCTTCATAAAATCATTTCAGTGAGGTTAGGGTCTTTTACATCTCTTTCCCCACCGCTTTGCTCCCCTCCTTATCTGGCAGGGAGAGAATCTAGCCCTTAGGTTTCATAACAGTAAGGAAATTGATAATTACCTTTGTTTGTTAAAAGGACTTCCAAAGATAATGTTTTCCTCCACTGTAGCGTTCAATAGCCATGGCTTCTGTGCTGCATAAGCCACTGAATATCTGTTTCTACTGGAAAAATTAAAACATCACCAATAAAATAGCTTATCTTGAAGTTTCTTTTGATCAGAGTTAACAATAGGCATTAAAAACAAAGATAAATCACAACAAAATCAACTGTAACAAAAGAGAAAGGAAAAGCTTTAAAGGAAGAGGTTATGTTAGAGCAGCATCCACTCTCTGTCCTGAATTTAAAGTCTGTGTTCTAGGTTGTACTACTATAAACATCTGTTTTAAATGATTTGTTACTGGGCCACACATGGTATATGGAATTTAAATCCAATAGCAAATTAAAAATGTCTAAAACCACCATTCTGTTCATTGTTAAATTAAACAATGTAAATTAAAAGAACAGAAAATGTACCAGGCTGGGATATTGTTTTCTAACATCAAAGCCAGCTACTTAGAAAGCAGTGTATAAAATGAATGTTATCAGCCCATTTGCCTCATTGCCTTTTAGTGTGTTTGCTCTTTTAAACTTCCATATGCGTGCAGTACAATTTTTCAGCAGATGCTATTTTTCTTATATGTAGGTCCACTGCAATGGATTGAAATGATACACCAAAGAAGAACAATTCTGTACTAATTCAGAAGGACTATGGTCTGTCAAGTAAATATAATGTATACTTGAAACATGCTTAAACATGTAGTGATATTTACATAACAGGCATGTAACTACTTTGCCCTTTACTCTCACTGTTTTGTTTATGCATTTTGGCAGATAAGATTATGTGATATCAGCCACCTTTCTGAGACTTCTGCAATACTTAGGCAAGCAGATGTGAAATGAGTGATGAAATGTCAATCTTAATTCCCATTGTCTTCATGTATGTTGCTTTAGATTAGACCCTGACCATTAATTTAACGTAGTCAGTGTCTGTGGTTTGCTATAGAGAGAGAGGATGCCGTGGTAGTGGAAATATTGGTTAGAAGCATTCAGCATCATCCCATAACTTGTAGAAGACTCCGAAATCTACTCCACTATGTTAATATTTCTCCTTAGATTATCAGGTATCAGATAAAACAGTGGTTCCCAACCACAGGTGTGGGTGCAGCTACTGGTATAGAACTTCTGCCATTTGTGAAACTATATTTTGGCTACATCACCAAAGTGACTTCAATAGGAACGAGACTGGCCCCGTGAGATTCCACATGGTGTTGCTGTTGACCTCAAATGCATTGTGTGTACAACTGTGAGACTAGGATGTGGAGCTGCACAAAATTGACTGTTGGTGACAGGACACGCAAACAATTGGGAGGCTGCAGACGTCAGCGTTACAACTGACACCCGTGAGCCCCATCCTGCAGGATGTGGAGTACCCTAAACTCCCAGTGATGTCAATGAGAGTTGAGAGCACTTGACACTTTGCAGGAAAGGCTTGACGCCTCTTCTGGGCATGCCTTTAAACAGGAGTACTGGCATAATGGCCTACAGAGATTGGGAACCACTGCATTTAACAAATCTGCCAGTTAATCTTCTAGAAAGTTATCACCAACATGGTGAGGAGACAAGGAAATGACTGAAAAATACAGAGATTCTGGGGAAGCAAATGATTCTGATCAAATACACTGCAAATGGAAATAATACCTTCTGGTTGCTTCACAAGAAGAGTCAGTTTCATTTATGCTGTAAGTTATGGTAAATGATATTTAGCATTCAGGAAATAGATACAGTAACTCTTTAGTGTGCAAATTTCACATATGGGGGGAAAAGAGGTTAGGTACACATTTTAACGGCTGCATTCCTCCGTTGATTTTTCTTTTAAAGGGAAAATAGGCAAAAACTAATAAGTGAAGCCAATTATTTCATTTTATGGCCACATTAGGGATGTGTAGGAGGGAACTGTTTTCTATTGTGCCTTATTACATACCTGTATAGGATAATAACTGAATTTGCACAGTTAAGTGTGATTAGAAAATTATTTAAAGAAGCTGTTATTTCATCTTTGTGCCCACTCCTGAAAGATGCTGTAACTTCCCTTTGACACTATTGATTTGAGATGCAGATGCTCAGTTCTTTTTAGGATTTAGGAGTGGATAACTCTTGAGTGTTTTCCGAGCAGACCCATGAAAGAGTGCATGGGAAAAAGGGTACTATCCCTATAGGCTGGAGCCTACAGCCTGGGGACAATCCGCTAGGCCCTGCCCCACCCTAGGGACTGAATGATATCAACAGGAACAGGAAGCAGGGAGAGAAGAATCCAGGCAGTGTGCAGAAGGGAACCAGGCAGGCTGCATTAAGTAGGAGCAGTTGCTCCCTGAATACAAGCCTAAACTGATGCAGAGACTTGGGTGTGGACAGTAAATTTGGGAGCCTGAACGGGGGGTTGTTCAGTATTGTGCTGGCTCCTGAAAGAGGAACTCTTTGCTGTAATGATTCCTGGGCAGAAGCCTTATTAAAAGAGATAAGGCCTCTTGTTAATGTGTGTTGACGTCTCCTGGCCCTAACTGAAAGCTATTGCCACTCCACTTGGGGAAATTAAGCTGTGACACACCTATAGAGCCACACTGGACTGCAAGGGTCTGCTCAAGGATTGCCTGCACATTTAAAGGATCAACAACTAGATGAGTTATGATGTCACAGATGACTAACACCACTGTTACCTTTTTGGAAGGGTGGGAGAGGCATAATTGCTGTCTTGTGGGACCCTCTCTAACCAGAGCTGTCTCTTAATTCAGAAAAAGCTTCCTATCTTCACTACCATGGAAAGATATTTCAAGGTACAAGAGAGAGGGAAACAGAGGCCTTTACGTTTAAAACGGGAGGAGAAGTTAGTCCAAGGGAAAAAAGAGAGACTAGAATCTCCCATTTAAGAAAAAAAACCTCATATCAACTTCCTTAGCAAATAGCAATGAGTCAAAGTGGTGGGAGAAGGGCAGAAAAAATGTGTTTAGCATATATGTCTGGAACTGCCAATAAGAATAATTTTTAAAACTTTGGGACCCATCCTATGGTGCTTACTACTACAGTGAAAAGACTGTAATAACCAAATTTCCCATTATAATGAATGAAATTAGTTGTATGAGTAAGAGTACTTTAAAGCCCCCAATTCGGCAAACCACTCCTCTTCAACTAGGCACTGAGGCACATGCTTAAATTCTATTGACTTCAGTTTGACATAAGCACATGTTTAAAGTTAAGCATATACTTATGTGCTCTGCTGAATTAGGGATTCAATAAATAAGAGTTGTAGAGTTTGACCGTATGCTTTTATACTAGCAGAAAGTTTACTTCTCAACCCACATACTTTAAATATGACAAAGAAACAAGTACAGTGCATGTCAGTAGTCTGAAGTTCAAGTTCTGGAGTGCACGATATTTCTGTGAAAAGGGCTTTATTTGGATGCAGGAGTTTGGAATCCTTATTTTGCTTATTTAATGTTGTTTTACTCTGTATTTTTAAAAATAATCCATGTTTCCCCAGGCCAGATCACTGCTAGTTACACCAGAGTTAAGTCTGAAACTATGAAAAGCACTGAAGTGATTAGATTGATCAGTCAGTTTCCATGTGATAATTTTGATTGTGTGCTAGTCTGTTACCAAATTTCTTTGAAATCAAGGATTCAAGGGAAAGTTAAAAACAGACATAGCTGAAGACTGGCCTACTTTCAATGTATCCTAGACTGGACCTTTTAAAACACTAACATTTCTCTAATTCTGCCCCTTGTTCTCCTGCAAAACAAATACAGAGGGAAGCAAATTAATGCTAAATCTCTGTGATTGCAGTGGAACTGCAGAGTCTGAGAACTTTCCCTCCTGATCTGCAGGCTCAACAGGACAATGAAGATCCAGCGTTCCAGCGATATGGATGCCCTCCAGCTCCATGAGAAACTTCCACTGAGCACTACCTTCCAGCCTCCCCCACACAACCATAGCAGAACTAGTAGCCATGCCGAGATTGTCTATTTACTGATTTATCCCTCTAGGTGTTTAATACCCATCACTGTTATCTAATGTTCTGTGGTAGCAACACCATGGTCTACAGCTGTACTCTGTGACACTGCTGAGGGAAGGCCTGCTTAGCATAGGATCAAAGAACACCATTATTAAGGGTCTGCTCTAACTTTTTTCTTGTCCATGTTTTACACCTGGCTTCTGGGCCCTCAGAAATACTTTGCACAGGGGAGGCTTACATACCCTCTACACTCTGTAGAGCAGAGGTTCTGAAACTTTTTTGCTGGGACCGCCTTTGAAAATATTTCAGGCTGTGATGACCTCCCCACCCACCCTTACTTCTGTGCTGCTGCTCCGGGAGGCACCGCCTTCAGAGCTGGGCACCCTGACAGCAGCCGCTGCTCTCCGGCCACCCAGCTCTGAAGGGCTCAGGCTGTCAGCCCCACACATAGCTGATAGCCATAGCCCTGGCATGCACAGGGGCTCACAGCTCACAACCCCCCCATAATAACCTCACAACCCTCCCCCCTTTGAGAGCCCCTGCTGTAGAGCTTATACAGAGGACAAGGAACGTTCCTCTTAACCACTCTCCCCTTCTGCTTGGCTCCACCACACCATTTTCTGAGGATTTGGTTCTCTCCACACTATGGAACTGTGGGTGTGTGCACATGGATGTGTCTCTGTAAAGTCTGGGTAGGAGCTTTCCAGCTCAGCCCTACATTAGGAGCTGGACTGGAACAATGATTCTGGAAACCCCCCTGTAAGGGCACCCCCTTGGCATCCTGTAGGGGAGCAGGGCCTAATGGTCATGCCACAGTCTCTGACTGGCAGGGGGGGTTATGGGGAGAGGAATCCTAATTCCTAGGCCTCACCAGTGAGTAAGGGTGAGGGATGCTACTCCCCTTTCTGGGTATTCCAGGGTTGAGGCCTCCCTTCCCTCAGGGAGGGCCCCCTTTTCAGGACAGCTATGCCAGAGTCAAGCGCTACGCTGCTGGGGCTGCAGGTCTGTCTCCTTCTAGCTCTGCCACCCAAATGAGCCACTCCTCTCTCTTTTAAGTGCTCCACCTGATAGAGCATTTGTTGCAGGTGCGTTGGGGCAATGCTGGCTGGGCCCAGAATGAGCCCTTAACCCCTGGTTTCCCAGTGTGGGGTTTATACACCCCATCACACCTCCACTCCCCATTATATGGGAAGCTTGCCCAGTCAGTTACTTATCAGTACAGCTGGAAGCCAACTTCACATCTAAGGCTTTTGATTGCTGCAAACCACACCACATGCTGAGGGAAAGAGCATCTGTCCCTGGCTTATAACCCCCAAATGATGTGAAAGCTGAGCCCAGCAGAGAACCTGGCCCATAAAGCCTGTCATAGGCAAGTTCTCTAAAGGGAAGGTGCTCTGCAACTCTTTGTCTTTCTTTCTCTAACATACAGGACAGTTTCATCCCTGGAGGAAGCAGGTACAGCTCTCACTGCAGTCAGAGTTGAATTAGTTCATCTAAAGGCTGATTTTGGCCACAATGAGCCAAATTTTACTTTCCCTTCTGCCAGTGTAAATCCAGATGAATTACTTTAGATTTACATCAGTGCAATTGAGGGCAGAATCTAGCCCAGTGTTTCTATATCTACAATACTACCGCTGATGTTTCTAGAAAATTTACCTAGTCTGTATCTCATCCCTTAGCTTATTCTTGGATCAACAGATATATTAACTCATGCATGCAGAATTACACGGAAAGGGAATTAAGGAAGTAATTAGAACTTTTATTATGATTTTGTGAATACAACAACAGGATTCATTTAGTCAATAGCTGAGGTATCCTCCCGTATTCACCTCTCTGTCGGGATGTCCGAAGTTATCGGCAAAACACAGCTTTGCTGTCTAGAGATTTACGTAGTGTATATGAATGTTATAAGACTCTTTTGAAGATGATTATTGGAATGATGTAAATATGAATTGCTGCCTCCTTTCATCCACTCCTTGAAATGAAATGACTTATCTCAAAGGAATGTCCTGGTTGAATATTTTAATAAATAAATTAGGACTAATGTGATTACTGTAGGTCATGTATTCTAATCGACACCAAACGCTCTACTCCTATTTCCTTTAACAAAAGTTATTCTTCTGTGGGTTCTAACTGTGCCCATTATTCCAGTGAGATCATATGTGTTATCACAGCAGACAGAGACACATGGCTCGGGAACCAAAACAATGCCACACATGGACAGGAAACTGAAAACTGTCAAGCTTGAAAAAACTGCTTTTTGGAAAAATGATAGAATAGATAAATACTCAAAGATCTGGTCGTGCCATTTTGATCACTGTAGGTGAAATTCATCCCTCCTCCCACAGACAAAGCCTAAGGACATGAGCTTTGGGTGGGAGAGTTGGGAGAACAGAATTAATCTCCAAAATCGAAGGCTATGTAGTGTGGTTGCAGCACATCCCCCTTCCCAAATGATGAGCTGCAATAGTAGCTGCTGCCTCACTGAGCCCCCCCATACAGGGATTCTCAGACACTAGCTCTGTATGACTGTGTTGATCCAGTGCAGGGCCCCCTCTCCCATCCGCCACAGCAGCTTTCTTCTCAGCTGCCTGTTCTGAGCTGGCACGCAGCCCCCCTCCATCCCACACAGGGTATGTGAATATCCCATCCTGCTTCCACAGATGTCAATGCCGAGAATTCCAACCAGGAATATCAGCCTCTACTTACTCTGTGCTGGTGCCTCACCACTGAACAGGCCACTGAACAAATCAGATTCAATGAGACTTTGGCATGTCCTCCTCTACACACTATCTGTAGCACCGTAAAGTGAAAACCAGAAAGACCAGCCTGATTAGTCTTAGACATTAATCCAAAACTAGAATATGCCTTTGTCCTTTATCTTTGTTAAATACTCCTTTTGAATTCTCCTTTTGAAGATAAGATCAGTAGCCAGTGTATAAATGCATATCCTGTACTATAAGAAGATATTTGATTATAAGTGTTAGTTAAAAATAAAGATGGGCCAACACAAACTTTGTATCCACAGCTCTCTCCAAACTTTTCCAACATCAGAGTATGATTGGATCCAGGGTTTTGAATCAGCCTGTTTTAAAATGACAGGGCCAGGCACAAATTTCAGATCCAAATCAAGATCTGATCTTTCTTAAAATTTGTGTCTATTCAGTTCTGTGGTATTGTTTCAAGCCATAAGTGATCCTCACCTTCAGATCTATTCCAGCTTTTTGGTGTGGTAAACAATTCAAATACAGCCACACAGGTGGCCGTATGCATCAACAACCACCACAGTCACAGGATAAAGAAACAAATAGTAAGGAAACTTGTATAATAAGCAGAGACGGTTAAAAAAAATTTCATAGAAATTTTGATTGTTCAAAAAATGTCATCAACCTCTACTAATACAAAGCCAGAAAAATGTAAAAAAAAATATTTTGAAAAGTGTCTAAAGCAATGCTATTGCCACTGGTGTCACTGTTTGCTAAGGCAAACTAGAGACCAGTCTACTTGCATCGGAGCACATCTGAGGTGGACCGGGCATGGATGAGGAACACACACCAGCAGTGAAATCCTGACTCCACTGAAGTCAAAGGCAAAACTCCCATTGGCTTCGGTGGAGCCAGGATTTCACCCCAGATGCATTACAATGCACGGCACACTCCATATTTTACACACAAAGTGATATATCCTTTCCATGTAGGTCATAAATAAGGTTAATGTATTTGAGACTGACTACTCAACTGGTTTTTACTATATTCAGATTCTCTTTTCATCCCTTCCTTCAAGCACCACACTGTAAATCTGCCACTGGAGCTGGGTGAATTTTTTCAGACTAATAGTTTATGTGATGAAAAATGCAGTTTTGATCAGCCCAAGATGATTCGTGAATCAGACATGAATAGTTTCAGCCAGTCAGACAATGGCTGGAGGAGGAAGAGTGGTGCTGGTGCTGGTTGCTGCCTCTTCTCCTTCCTTCCCCTCCTCCTCCCAGCACACCCAATAATATTTAGCCCAGTGATGAGGGGAATCACCTGGGATGGGGGAGACCCAGGTTCAAATTTATACTGTGGAACAGACCCGAAACAGACTTTCTTGATTCACCAAAAATTCTGAAATGTTTCAGATTTGGTTCACACCCAAACCATTTTTTAAAACATTTTTCAGAACTGCCATTGAACTGAAAACTCAATTATTTGCCCAGCTCAATCTGTCACTTTCTGTCACAAATGAAACATCACCAGCTGCATCACAATACAGCTGGTATAAATTTACTGGTAGTGGCTTGCAGGAGGGATTTTGAATGGTGTGACTGGATGATTTAACATGCTCTACATTTCTTACTATGAAGCGTTAGTGCTTAAAATTAAAATAACAATTAGAAGCTATTGGAAACTTACTTGTTCCAGTGAACTTTTCCCTCCAGGGTCTGCATCTCACCAAGTATAGCCAGAAGAAGTGAAGACTTTCCACAGCCAACTTGTCCCACAATCATTGTCATCTGACCTATAGTAATCATAAAGAAAATAAACACAGCAGAATCAAATGATAGAACACTAATCCAGTGAAAATGAAAAACAGCTTGCTAACCTGTATATTCTGTGAATGGCAATTTTTGTGTGTGTCCACCTGGGAGCTAATTTTGAAAGAAAAGGCTCAGACATACAGTATCTCTGGGATGTAAGTATATTGTGATGTCATATATTGCATGCGTTTTTATGATGGATTTGTACAGCATAATTCCATTATTTGTTCCTATTCCTGTAGTGCAGGAATGTGAATGTGATGCTGAACCAGTGCAGGTTAAACAACCAACCTGCTGGTTGAACTGAAAGCAACTTCTACGGACGTATTAGAAGAGCCTTGAAATGGTAAACGAGACCATTCCTTATAGATAGTTAGCAAAGGCATGTTAAATAGACTAGAGTTCTTGAAATGTAGGCCTGTATTGCTAGAGAATCAGAAATAAATACTAACTGTATCTGTCAGTGTTTACCTATATCTTGTTAGAAGTTACATGTAATGTAGTTTGTAGATGCTAAACTTTTCTTCCTGTCTATGATATTTCATTACTATATTCTATTGATTCAGAGATCAAAAGGGGATATTAACATGTAGATGGAACTTGTGGTGTAATGGTATCATTGTCTTTATTTCTCTTTGAAGTTTGAAGTAAACTACCTATGAACTGTTTGAATGGTTAATTGCCTTATGCTAATGAATGTAACTAGTTATCAGTGTATGCCTAGGAAATAGAGATTTACTTCAAAGCAACAACGTGCATTACCTATTCTTCATCAAAGGAATGCCTGCCGTGATCATTTGCTGTCCAGAGGCTATCTGCCTGCTAGAGAACTATAAAGGAAGTTTCAGGACTGATCCTGTTTTATCTCAGATCTATTTAAACTTTGTCAGGGAAACTCTTCAGTCACAAGACTGAGGTCTCCAGGTCTACTCTGGATTATCTCTGTAGATTCTCATGGAAGAATCTGAACAAACCCTGCACATGCACTGCCTATTGGACTATAACTTATTAAATTGATTCTAGAAGGACTTTTACAAATCATTAGCCTCTGCTATGAAACTGACCTAAGAACCTTTTTCATATCTATATGTATAATGATCTTTTAACCACAGTATCTCTCTTTTCTTTTTTTAATAAATCTAAGTTTAGTTAATAAGAATTGGCTGTAAGTGAGTATTTGGGTAAGATCTGAAATATTCATTGACCTGGTAGGTAATGTGTCCATTCTCTTGGAATTGATAGAACTTTACCTATGATGGATAAGGTTTTAAATAACCCTCACTATATACACTTGGCTGTCTGGGTGGGAGCCAAAGGCTGGATTGCTTAAAGGCAACTGCAATTTGGTTTCTTGGTAACCAGCAAGGTATTACAGAAGCTGTTTGGTTACTGGCTTGGTGAAATCTAATTATAGAATAAACCACCAGTTTGGGGGGATCGTCTGCCTGATTCTTTGCCGTTTGCCCTGAATAAGCATTCTCAGTGTGGCTCCTCTAGTGACCACGGTGACAGTGTGACTTTGTGAAGGTCACGTAGGGCCAAATTTTCAAAAGTAGTCTCTACTTTGGTAAGCCTTAATAGTGAATATCCAATGTTTAACATCTGGGTACCTCAAATAGAAAATACGTTTAAAAATTTGGTCCTTAAATGTATAAACCTGCTGGAACATATATATATATTTAAAACAACAACAACAACCCTGAGGGATTTATTGAGAGACCAATCTTGGGAACCAAATTTTTATAGTAATAATTATTAAAGTTAATAACAACACCCAAGTTCTCTATGTGGATTTTCCCTGCCAAATCCAATCCTGTGTGTGGGGGGAGGAGGGGAGGCGTTAACACCTCTGGCCACTTTTTTATAACTACTATGTTCTGTGATCAGCCGGTTTAAAATTCCTGTCAGTTCTGGCCTTAGTTTTGCTGTTGTCTGTTTTATTTATATACACACGCATTGATGACCAAGTAGACCTATTGTTTTGAAATGGGCAATTATTTTTATTATTAGCCATACGTTTAAAACAAAATAAAGAAGTACTTCTTCACACAATGAACAGTCAACCTGTGAAATTCATTGCCAGGGGATGTTATGAAGGCCAAAACTATAACTGGGTCCAAAAAGAATTAGATAAGGTCATCAGTGGATATTAACCAAGATGGTCAGAGATGCAATTCCATGCTCTGAGAGTTCTTTTGACTACCATATGTTGGGACTGGACAACAGGGGATGGATCATTTGGTGATTGCCCTGGTCTAGTCATTCTCTTTAAAGCATCTGGCATTGGCCATTGTCGGAAGACAGGATACTTGGCTAGATGGACCATTGGTCTGACCGAGCATGGCCATTCTTCTATCTATCCATTATTTTTTAGTTCTTTGGAGCTATGATATAGTTCCATGAACTAGAGTTCTTAATCTTTTACATTCTTCTCTTTACATTTCTTGACACCAATCTGATCACAATCTGATCCACCAAGATGGAGCTTGATAAATTTATGAAAAGGATTATATGGCAAAGTAGCCTGTGATAGCAGGAGACTGGACTCAATGACCCACGAGGTCCCTTCCAGTCCTATTTTCCTTTGTGCTTTGAACTATACATGCAAAGAATGGTCATTATAGCAAATACCAGTTTCACATGTTCCCTTTTAAAGTGCACATTAATCCTACCTGTTGGGATTCTGATGTTTATATTGGATAATGTGGCTATGCTGCTTCCCCATGAAAAGTATCCATTAGTAACCTACAAAATAATTTCATATATTAGAAGTTCAAACACCTGAATAAATAAATTACAATTGTCTGTTCTGATTTTAAAAGGAAAGATCACTTTTTACAAAAATGTGATAAAACACATTCAAGTATGGTCACACGAAAAAGTGCAAGTCGAGTAAGGAGAGATGGTAGAACAAGGCAAGGATTGTGACGGAAAAATAACTTGTGCATATATATTGTATGAAAATCCCTCTACTAAAGGGGTAGTCTCAAGGTAAAACTCATGGGCCCAATTATCTCTTACAGAGAAAAATCCATGCAGCATTATATCCAGAGAAGAGATTCACTGCCAGAAATGGTGATTACAGATGATAAGTAAGACATGTTTGTTTACCAAGGCAGAGATAGTTCTGGGAATGTATGATATTGTGGTCTATCAAGGAGGAGCACACAGACTATAAACAGGATACTTATAAGGTTTACAGTGGACATAAAAAAAAATGCTCCGAGACAGACACAAGAGGCCATATTATGTCTTTGAATGTGTGCACTCCCTTTGAAGTTAGCAAGCTCATGGTCTATTCTCCCCTCACACAAGAAGGGTATCCATCGACAAAACTTGGACCAAAGGCTGTGTTTGAAACCTGTGCATCAATTTAGTATGAATTTAATCAGAACATGTGGGAACTATTGGGGCATGTTCTGACAAAAGCTTTAGCTATATCAGCAATTAATCTAGAAAATTATCTTCTTATGGTACAAAACCTTTTAGTCTGGAAGTGGAGTAGCAGGGGGAGCTAAAAGAAGAACCTATACTAATGTCTGTATATTTGACCATCTAGTTCTTTTTCCTTCAGAATCTCAATATCACTTGCTACTGAGAAAAAATAGAGGTACTAAAGGGAACTGATTTCCAGCAGTCTGGTGTAAGTGTATTTTGAGCACACTTTTATTCAAGTGTTTTACACTTGATCTTGCAGTGGAAGGTTTGGTTTTGGAAGGATTGCAAGATTTGGTACTTTGGTACCAGTTTATTCCAGAGCATGAGGCTTCCTGACCTGTGAAGAATGAATTCATGAATTCAAACTACCTTGATTGCAACATCATCTATCTCTAAGGGATGTGGCTGCCTCCTCGACAACTGCTCATAGCTGTCCAACTGATGCCTCAAAGGCTGTTTCCTGTTTATGGCTTTGGTATGCTACAGAAAAAGCACAGAGAGAAGATAAGTTGA
This sequence comes from Emydura macquarii macquarii, assembly GCF_026122565.2. Taxonomy (NCBI): domain Eukaryota; kingdom Metazoa; phylum Chordata; order Testudines; family Chelidae; genus Emydura; species Emydura macquarii. The sequence goes on along the minus strand of NW_027132342.1, from coordinate 6,546,665 downwards.
AATTTTCATAAGATCACAAAATTCACTTCCTCTGAAACAAAATAGCTTGTCCCCTTCCCTCAACCAATCTAGATCAAGAGAAGAACTTGTGAATAGTAACAGGGTATTTCAATACGTGTTGTAACAAAGGCACAATACTGTGAGGAGCTAAGTGCCTCTCGCAAAGAGCTGAACACCTTCAACTACCTCTGAAATCAGTGGAGTCTCTTCAAATCTCCCCCATCTTTTAACCTACCTAATTTAAGCTTCTTGTCAGCATCTTCAGTGCTCTACATAATTCTGCTGCTCCCTCCTTGTCCTTCTTTGTTAGGTTTGGTGTTGCTCCCTGTCCCCTCCATTCTGCAGATGTACCCAGCCTCATTCTCCCATTTGTCAGGTCCTTGGACAATCGCCTCTGTAACTTCCTCCACATGGCCACTTATGCATGGTACAACCTTCCTGAGCTTGTCCACAAAACTCCTACCTGTTTCAGTCCTTCTTAATGACTCATGTTTGCTGGGCTGCTTACAGAGAATAGAGCTGGCTTCTGCATACATTGCTTATTCTTCCTCCCCACCCCCATAATTTTTGTCTATCTGTCTTTAGATTGTGAGCGCCTTGAAGCAGGGACTGCCCCTAGGTGAATATCTGGAAAGAATCTGGCAAATCATGCATAGTAAAGAAAGAAAGAAAGAAAGGTCCTCATACAAATATGAAGGCTAGAGGAGATATTTAGAACAATAGTCTAAAACTGAGAGGGCCAAGTCTGAATGCTAGCTACATCAACCAATTCATTCTTAAAGTTTATATGTTCATGTTTTTCCTTTTTATTAATATCTAAGTAAGAGCAGGGACCCACTCTGTTGTAAAAACACAGTCCTGAGGAGCTTTCACTCTGAACAGGCAAGACAGGCAAAGGAGAGAAAGAAACTGAGCCACAGAGAGAGATGAAATAATTTCCCCAAGTCATACAGTTGGTGATGGCAAAGCCAGACTTAGAACTCAGATCAGTGTTCTAACCACTTGGTCATGCATGCTGCCTCTGCCTTTTTGAAATGCCATGTCAGAAAAAAAGAACTTACAAGTCCTGTGTGCTTCTTACACGACTCATAGGTTACAGAACTTTCCCCATTTCTCCAGCTGTCATCTCCGATCTCATCACTTATGAGAAACTCATTCAGCTTCTGTACACTAAAAAACAAATAAACCAGTTAATGCCAGATTTCATTGTAATAATCTGCACTCCGATCACCTGATCAGAATACTCAAACTTATGACTGCATGGACCACCTACACACCCTTTTGGATTGTAGAACATCCTTGTGGCAACTACAGCAATTATTTTCATGGAAAAATAACCGTATAACAGTAGTTAATATATTTTAAAACTTTATTTTATTGCAGTTGTAGCCCCTGGAAATGAGGAGAGCTGACACCATGTGACTAACCAGCTCTCTGCAGAACAAAAGCAAGAGCTCTGTGGATCACCAGTGGCTTGCCAAACGCATGCTATTCTTGCTATGTTATTCTTTTAAAAAAGATAATCTGCATAGTCATTCATTAGCTTTTTGGGCTGTCTCAATCTGCACTTCATCCCAGGGGTCTGTAGCAAAGGGCCTAACCAACTGATGAGAGAACGTGGCTATGCAAAACCCCTCACAGTATATCCAAATCCAGAGTTTATCACCGCACAGTGTTACAGGGGCCTGCTTAAGAGCCAGTGGAAGAAAGCTGAGCCAGCTCCATGAGGAATGGACACACTAAACATGACTCTAATTGTGTGATGCACTAAAGGAACATGCAATGACACTGTGCTACTGCCTTAGAAGGCACAGGTCAACCATTTCTTTCAGCCACAGTCAAAAACTCTTCTGCCATCAGAGCTATGCTAATCCTTAAAGTGAAATAAAAGGTCTGGCCAAAGTAGAGGCATTTATTCACACCAGGGACAAGCACTTAATTATACCAATGGATATGACTGATGATGGGGGCCGGAGAGTGGCCAAGCACACATTCCTCATGTCTCTGCACTTGGGAGTTGCTAGGTTCATGGGAGAAAGATGATAGGAAATAAATTTTCCAATGGGTGAGGTTTGTTTTGGCACATAGACTCTTCGAGTAATGTCCTTTGGGGTGGCTAAGGATAGTAAGTGAAACACACACAGCATTTTGATTTTAGGACAGCACTAAACATATCACAGAGATGGAGAGACTAGAGTGATTTATTAAGGGGCATGAGATTTTCTACTAGTCAGAAATCATTTTCAACCCAGGAAACTCTCTGATGTGTCCCTGCTCCCCCTGTAACAAAAACAAAACACTGTTTATTTAATTTGTTAGTGACCTGATCGCTGGTGAATGGTAAGGAGGGCTCAGAAGATGAAGTCTGTGTCTACATTACCACTATGTCTGCAAAACTTATGTCGCTCAGGGGTGTAAAAAACACCCCTGAGCGACATAAGTTTCGCCAGCACAAGTGGTAGTGTGCAAAGCACTATGTCGGCGGGAGCAGCGTAGAGCGGTTGCACGAGCAATCTTACAGTGGTCAGTACAGCTGTGCCACTGTAAGGTCTCAAGTGCAGACATGGCCTAATGTCCTGAGGTGTGTTATTTGTTATTATTGTTATCCCCCAAACACAGACAGCAGCAATGATACAATACTTGGCCAGTGTGCCTCAACCTTGACTTGGAGGGACTATGTATGAGGGTAGGAAATTGAACTCAGTCTTCAGATCCTGTCAGTGCTTGGCCTCTTTGTAAAAGGGTGTCAATTTGTGTCAGCTATGGCAGTAGTTTGGGATCAGTACACCTCATAACTACACTGAGACTGCAACACTTTTCATACGGGACACTGAAGAGCCAACAGATGGCAACACATTTCAGTCTCTAACAACCAGCAAACTGCTCTGTCGCCCACCCCTAGGGAAGTTGGTTTGTCACATTATATATCTTGGGAAATGTCACACCTGATTCACGGCAAACTTTGATATAACCACAGATTTTGTGAGTTTTATGATTTTCCTTTAGTGCTTCCTCTTGTGACAGATATAGCAATTTCCTGCAATATCCTGGACAAACTTATAGAATGAAGTTAAACATATTGAATTAAGTTTAACTATTTTAGGACTTCATTATATTAAAAATGCAAATATTTATGTATTATAGTGGGATTGTATGTAACGTCTCCAGGAAGAAGACATGACTAATGTAATAGTCTTATAAGTGTTATAAGCTTCAAAGAACTATTTGAAACAATGGGCTGGACAAGAATGAATTTTTAAAATTAAATAGGATTCCCAGGAAATCTCTAGGAGGAGTTGTATGAAATGTACCCCCCGCCCCTTTGGTTATGCAAGAACTCAATCTTTTGAATCTTCACCCTCTAGGGAGGGAACCTTTGTCTGCTGATCACTTGTTACTTGAAGACAAGATCAGATGCCCAAACTGTAAAAAAGGAGTGGCTCACAGATTCCTGGGCATGCTTGTTCTGAGCCAACACCATTATGAACTTGTAACCACAGAGAAATACTCTGGTGGGGTTTAAGGACAGACTCCTACTGGAGCCCTTGTTGGAACTGGGGTGATCTCTGATAAGTTTATTAGCTTGCGTGTAGGTTCTATTTAATATGCTTTCTCTATAATGTTTTGATTTTCAGAATAAATGTTCTTGCTTAGGAAAAACTGCGTGGTACCTTGAAACTGTGGGCAATTACGCTGTTTATGGCTTCTGAGGAGAAAAACAAGGTAGGCCGGCTTAGGCAGTCTGACTTACTGAGGAATTCACAAGGCAGGCAGGAAACTGTGTAGCCTGAAAATACCCCAGTCAGGAGGGAGTGACACACATGTCTCCGTCCAAGAGAGATGATAGCTGGGGAGCCAGAAGCCTGAGAGCAGATGCCCTTGGTGGACCATAGAGGGAGAAATACAGGTGCAGTTGCCCTGAACTGTGGCATTCCTTCCATCTTCCCCACTGTTTTTCCATGCTACTCTCTAATCCACAAGGGGTTCTCCAAGGGCTTTGGAAGGCCAGCACTAAAATCCCCTCAAAGTCACAACCTTGTCACAGAACTCTGGACAGTCACAAGTTCTTGCACTCCCTGTGACCTAGCCAGTCCCTTGGGTCTGGGTCAGGCCCACTTTGGGTCTGATTCTCCTCTCATACCAGTGTACATCGGGAGTTACTCCACTGCTATCCCTGGCATAGCTTTGATGACTGGAATAGTTTTCCAGATGAGCTATTGCCCCTCTATTCATGCCAATGGTCCTTTCCAAAAAGGGACTTGGTATTGTGGACAGAAAACAAAAGACAGGAATACTAATTCCACCATGAAGCACAGTCAATGTTCCACCCCTTGTGATGAGAGGAAACAGTAGGCCACCCTCCCCTATGTCAAGGGCCATGCCTCAGATAGCCATTACGTTGTTCCCTGCCACCCCCTGCCCCAGCTTCTCCCTCTCTTCCCCTTCTGGGGTTGCTAGCCAGCAGGGAGCAATTGTGGCTGGCCACTGCATGATGGTTGAGGCTGGGAAGGAAGATATGAGCTTCAGTCCAAGTCAGGACTGTCTGCCCTGAGTCAGGATTTCAAGATTTGACCCAATAATAATAATTTTTTCAGCCATTAACTTCATTGACCCTATTCTTGTTCTCATATGGCACAGTAAGATGGATTGTCTGATCTGGGGTTTTTTATGACTTTTAATCATTCAGAATAACTGAGGTGAGTCCCCTCTATTCCATCTCTTTCTCAGGCAAGTGTAAAAGAGATTTCTTTAACATAAGAACATAAAAATGGCCATACTGGATCAGACCAATGGTCCACCTAGCCCAGTATCTTGTCTTCTGACAGTGGCCAATGCCAGAAGCTTCAGAGGTAATGAATAAAACAGGGCACTTAAAGAGTGATCCACCCCACTGTCATCCAGCCCCAGCATCTGGCAGTCAGAGGCTTAGGGACCTCCAGAGCATGGGGTTGTATCCCTGACCATCTTGGCTATCTTCCATGAACTTAGCTAATTATTTTCTGAACCCAGTTATGGTTTTAGCCTTCACAACATCCCCTGGCAATGAGTTCCACAGGTTGACTATGTGTTGTGTGAAGAACTACTTCCTTTTGTTTGTTTGAAACCTGCTGCCTATTAATTTCATCAGGTGACCCCTGGTTCTTGTGTTATGTGAAGGGATAAATAATACTTCTTTATTCACTTTCTACACACCATTCATTATTTTATAGACCTCTATCATATCCCCCCCTTAGTTGTCTCTTTTCCAACCTGAATGGTCCCAGTCTTTTTAATTTCTCCTCATATGGAAGTTGTCCCACACCCCTAATCATTTTTGTTGTCCTTCTCTGTACCTTTTCTATTTCTGATATATCTTTTTTGTGACAGGATTACCAGAACTGCATTCAATATCCTAGGTGTGGGTGTACCATGGCTTTATACAGTGGCATTATATTTTTTGTCTCATTATTTATCACTTTCCACTCAGAGATGACCCATATCTTTCAATGGGGGGGGGGGGGGGCGACAGAGTGAGGGCAGGGGCATCAGCAGCCGCTACTGAGCATGCTCAGTCCATGTGAGCCTACTCAGTACAAGACATGCAGCAAATCTGGGGGGAGGGGCATGTGACACCGCCCCTCCCCCCATGTACTGCCCCACACACATCGCCTCTTCTTTCCTAATGGTTCCTAACATTCTCTATGCTTTCCTGACTGCTGCTGCATATTGAGCAGAGGTTTTAAGAGAACTATCCACAGTGACTCCAAGATCTCTTTCTTGAGTGGTAACAGCTAATTTAGACGCCATCATTTTGTATATATAGTTGATAGTATGTTTTCCAATGTGCACTACTTTGCATTTATCAACACTGAATTTCATCTGCCATTTTGTTACCCACTCATGTGAGATCCCTTTGTAACTCTTCACAATCTGCTTTGGACTTAACTGTCTTGCCTAATTTTGTATCATCTGGAAACTTTGCCACCTCATTCTTTACCCCTTTTTCCAGATCATTTATGAATATGTTGAACCATTCTGGTGCCAGTACAGATCTCTGGGGGACCCTGCCATATACCTTTCTCCATCCTGAAAACTGACCATTTATTCCTACTCTTTATTTCCTGACTTTTAACCAGTTACTGATCCATGAGAGGACCTTCCCTTTTATCCCATGACTGTTTTCTTTGCTTAAGAGCTTTAGGAAGGGATCTTGTCAAAAACTTTCTGAAAGTCCGAGTACACTATATCCACTGGAAAACCCTGGTCCACATTTTTAATCACCTATCCAACAATACGAATAGACTGATGAGGCATGATTTCCCTTTTCTAAAGCCATGTTGACTCTTCTCCAACAAATCATGTTCATCTATGGATCTCGTAATTCTGTTCTTTACTATAGTTTCAACCAATTTGCTTGGTACTAGGATTGCCTCTGGAGCCTTTTAAAAAAATTGGCATCACATTAGCTATCCTCCAGTCTCTGGTACAGTAGCTGAATTTAGTGATAGGTTACAAACCACAGTTAGTAATTCTGCAGTTTCATATTTGAGTTCCTTCAAAACTATTGTGTGAATCCCATCCAGTCCTGGTGACTCATTACTATTCATTTTATCAATTTGGTCCAAAACCTCCTCTACTGACACCTCAATCTGGGACAGTTCCTCAGATTTGTCACCTAAAAAGAATGGTTCATGTATGGGAATCTCCCTTACATCCTCTAAAGCGAATGCAAAAAATTAATTTAGCTTCTCTGCAATGGCCTTGTCTTCCTTGAGTACTCCGTTAGCACCTCAATTGTCCAGTGGCCCACTGATTGTTTCGCAGGCTTTCCACCAGTCACCTTTCCTTCCATGTTACATAATGGGAATTGGTATTGGTTCAAGGCTTTCTGAATCCTGTTGGGGAAACTAACTGAGCTACAGTGCTTACCTTACGATGGCCTTGACTGCAAATCTAACCACAGTGGAGAGCAGGAACAATGGTGTGACCAGGATGTGAAACAACGACAGTGACGCAAAGGCCTGTGCTGGCTGCAATGTCATGTCATTGGAATATTCGTAGGTCACAAAGGTCTGTCACACCACAACAAGAGAAGATTAGTGAAAAGGATGCCATGCTACATAGGCTAGCTCAGAACATGGGGAAAAAACACCTATCAAAGTATTTTGCCTGAGATGGGGCTGATTACAAACTGACTAAGGACCTCAGGGTTTGGTGCACAAAGATTTCTTATTGCCCATCATGAAAAGATAAAGGCATTTCCTCTGTGCACTGGTGGTGAAATTCATTTTTGTGCAGGGGGCTAGTACAAACGTATGTCCCACTTAAATCCAACTTTATACCTTATTCTGAGGATTTAAATTATCTAGCCCTTGTACTGGGCCCATGCACGGGAATGAATTTCATGCATAGACAATGGAATAGCGACAACCCTACATACAAACCCCCAAAATAAGATATTCTCAAACCTAGTCTGTCCCCTTCAAGTCCAGCCAAATTTTGATATTCTCTTTGGTTTCTGCTGAAGACTGACATTAATGTTGCACTTTTTTTTTGCTTCCTTTTTCACAAGTCCAAATCTCAGGTGTTGTAAATTCACATTTGAGAATTGGGTCTATTAGTGTAATGCTGGTAGGCAGCGAGCAGGGGCATACTAGGTCACATATTGTTTCTGTGAAAAGTAGGTCCTAACTAAACAATGACAGTGTTTTTCACTTCTTTTCAAATAAAGGGGAAAAATAATTTCTTACTGCAAGAACAGCTGCAATTGGGATGGCTGCATTCATAAAAACTGTGGAAAGAAATAAAATATGCATGACACTATTTGAACTGTGTGAAAAAACCCCTTAATATTAACAATATTAGTATTAGCAATACTTTATACTGAAACTAAGGATAGTCAGTTAAATAACATGTTAGTTGAGGACTTCAACCTCAAATGTTGTTTCCTATGCATTAAAACTCCCAAAGGAAAACTCTTTATCAGGAAGAAATTTCCTTCCATGTCAGACTTAGATCTCACATACACAAACAAACAAGACACGAAATGTTATAGTTTCTACATTTCAGTGAATTGAAATAAAATATTTTCACATGAACTGCAGAATTATTATGTATCACAGCCAAAAAATTGTTCTGTAAGAACAATTTACTACAAATATTGGGGCCATTTCCCTCAATTCTACCTCATTACAAGGAATGTAATTTATTTTAGATCCTAATTTATCTCTATCCCAATCACTCCTGCTGATGTTATCTCAGTGCTTATTAGTGTAAAATTTAATAACTAAGGTTAAAGAAAATGTTTTACAAGTTAAACAATAATAGTTACAAAATCCACCACACAATGTCAAGCTTCCTGCTGCGTTGTCATGTCTTTTATTTTCCATCATGTTCCATAACAAAATAGCCGCTGCTGTAAGTACAGGAATATCTTTCTTCAACTGAAGTTAAATGGAATTTGCTATTGAGAGTTAGATCCACATCTAAGAGTTATGTTACAAACGATGCTGCCCCTGCAACAGAATTACTTACTGGAAAGAGATGTGTAAAGTGCAAAGGTTTTGAGACTTATGAGCTCCTTCGTTCGTGTTTCCTCTACGCTAGCGCAAAATATGTGCTCCCACGCATACAACTTTAACAACTTAATGCCTTTCAAGATCTCATTGGTTTTCTTTAACCTCTCGGTAGAATAATCCTTTGTATTAAAAAAAAGTAAGAAATTGAAAATTACATAATTAATTTTAAAAAAATGTTTTTATTAAGAAAGCTTTTTTCGATTACTTTTGTTCTAAAATTAACCAAAGTATTACAACTGGGTTAGCTCATGACCTAGTATATTCCTCTAAGTTCTGTACATAATGAAATAATATACAATTTCATGTTACTTGAAGATTTTAGAGAATTTAAAATCAGGGAAAGAAAATAAAAGTGATTCTGCACTGAAAAAAAATGAAAACTAATGTGTCTTGGGGAAAATAACCTGAAACCTATGTATCTGAATGGAAAGTGAAACCTGGGAAGTAATAATATTGAAAAAAGATGGATAATTGGTAATGCACAAAAATGATATTTGAAGTTTCAGTATGATCTTGCCTCAAAAAGACCAGTTTTGGACTGCAAACAGAGGCGTCACATAATATGTGCTTATTTTATTGATTTATTTAGGTAATAACCCGTCATCTGCAATATTGTGTTCATCTGTTTTGGGCACACCATTACCAAAATATATTAAGAAGTTGGGAGGAATTCAGAGAAGAGCAACAAGAGAGATCAGAGGGGTGGAGGAAATTGTGTCTGAAAAAAGTATAAAAGATAGATCTTCAGCGAGTGTAAATTGGCGGAGGTCCATTTGGGGTCAATCAAAGTGAGGATCAGGCCCAGATATATTTAGCTTGGCTAACTGACAGTTGAGATATGAGGGGGAGATGGTAACAGTCTACAAATATCTGAAGGCTCTAAACATCCAGGAGGGTTGATTAGAATTCTAATCTGAGGGATTAGAAATAGGAGTTAAAGGATAATATCAAGAAAGTGAAAAGATAACATTAAGAAAATTAAAAATTAAGATCAGTATCAAGATACATTTCCACTCAATGAGCTCTATTGGACTGTAGAAACATCTCCCATTGATGGAGAGTGTACAATAGGGACTGATCTAATATGAGTACAGAGGTTATTCAAAAATTCAAAAGGCTTTTGGGTGGAGTACTGTTCAATAGTTAAGCTGTTTGAGGTGATCTATTTCAAAAGGGCTCATTTAGATGATTTAATATTTGATTTCTATATTTTATCAGTCATTTTTATTAATTGCTAACATTCCATAAAGTATATCACTTGAATTAGAAAACAATGGCCTTCCATGGCATCTAAAACATAGATGGTCATAGATGTGATCAAGCTATTCAGATGAATGAAACTCACCTCTGTAAAAAGGGTCAGCACAAGACACATATACCCCTTAAGGCCCACGTTCACTATTTAAGCCTGTACTTAAGTGCTTTGCTGAAAAGGGATGAATTGCTGAATCAGGACCTAGCCCCAGATCCTCAAAAGCTATTTAGGCTCCTAACTTTCACCGGTTTCCATGGAAGTTAGGAGCCTAAATACATTTGAGGACCAAGGCCTAAATCCTTATTTTCAAAGCTTCAGAAGGACCTGAGTCGTTTATAAGCTTTGTGCTGGCCCTCCACACAGGAGTGAATTTCTTCCATGCAAATTTAATCAAGCAATAAATGGTCTCAGGAGTGCTATGTTGTTAAGCAGCTCTCCATTCTGTAGAACTTTAATCACAATTCAACAGAAGTTGGATATTTCCTTTCTCCTTCCTTCCCCCAGTGAGCTCACTGAACATGCTCAGTGGAGAATCTTTGATGTCAGTGTTATTAGTGAATACTGGAGGAGAGGAAATTCAAATGATCAGAACTTAGTAGTAATCAGGAATGCAGCAAAAGTGCAAATCTGTGTATTGGTAACACCAGTAAAATGTGTAATACATAATGTATTTAAAGCACCTCTTAAAAATAGTTGAAAATGTACACAGTTACCACTGTGATAAATTGAAATTATTTGATGGCAGCCCAAAAATAAACAAAAATTGAAGAATCAAAATTAAATTATGTGGTTAAATTTCATTAATAATAAACTTTCCAAAAAGATAGTTCTTAGTTTTCTATAAGTAATAATACTTTGTTCTTCTATAGCACCTTTCATCTGAGGGTCACAAATAACTTTGCAAACAACTTGTGAAGTAGGCAAATATTACTACCCTTGTTTTGCAGATCTGGAAACTTAGGGACCAAAATGTTAAATGGTTTACCCAAATTTACAAATTTATTTGGAAAACCAGCAACAGAATCCAGAACCCTGATTCCAAGTTTCCTGGTTCAATGACTGGACCACAGGCATCACTAAAATAAATTACTTACAAGAGTGCTCTTCTGAGCCTCAGCCAACTTTGTAGCTATGAAATACTGTATTGGAGCGAGCAATAAAATAACAGCAGCGCCAACCAATGCACTTTCTCCAAGTAAGTTATATAGTAGGATCACGCCCATTATGATCTAAGGAGGAAAAAGACACATAGAAAAAGCAAAATTTTTTAGGACCCCAACAAGACAGCCAGGTGAAATAAATCCTCTCAGACTATATAGTCTAATAATACTTAGAATTTGCATTAATTTAAATAAAACCTCACTTCTAAATTTACTTCAGAAGTTAAGTTTTGAAATTCTAGGGAAAGTTTCTACAAACCTTTATTATTATTATTTCTTTGTGTTGCAGTAGCACCTAGCTGCTCCAGTCATGGACAAGGACTCCAATGTGCTAGGCACTGTACAAACGCAGAATGAAAAGATAGTGCCTGCCCCAAAGAGTCAAGCCATATAAGTAGTCAAACCAGTAGTGCTATGGAGTCAGTGGGCTTGATTCTCATTTACTTAAAAGCCCCTTTACACCACTTAAAGGAGCCTTAAAGTGGGTATAAATTATATTTACATTCACCTTAAGGTACCTTTGCACTGCCAGAGCGAGTCCTACTCTAAAAAAGAATGAGGGCCAGTAGAGGGACTGATATGAATAAGGGCTACTCATGTAAGAAAGGGCATATGGAATTGGTTCCATACTTTTATTTGTTTCACCTTTTCCGTTAACAAATGAACTCAATTAAACATGTCTTTCCATTGCATGGTCTAACAGCTAACACCCAGTCATGTTTAAGATTTTGAAGAATATTATTTACATACATAAAGATCCTTTCCTTAGCAGAAAGATAGACAAGGTCCCTGGTGCCAATTTGTGCCTGGGACAAATCCTGCTGTCCTTACTCAGGGCCTAGCCCATCCTTTCAGAGAAAGAAGCTAATTGAACAGCTCATGCAGAAATATCTGATACCTCAACATGTGAGTTGTTGATACCAGCTGCACAACACTTTGACAGTGAAAGACAGCTTTAAAAATATGATACACTTTATCATTTTTACTTTAGTTTTTTTTAAGTGCTAGTGTCAGCTACTGGATTGATTCACAGATTTTAAGGCCAGAAGGAACCATTTTGATCATTTAATTTGGCTTCCTGCATAATACAGGCCATAGGAGGTCACCCACTAAACTCTGCATCAAACCCAGAATTTATGTATGAGCTACAGCATATCTTTGAGAAAGACATCCATTTCCCAAGGGCATTGATTTAAAGTCCACTGAAGTCCATTAAAATACTCCCAATTAACTTCACTGGCTTTTCAGCTAAGTCCTGTTGCTCCTTGAGCTAGAGGAACAGCAAAGGAAGTAGCAATAGAAACTTCCTCAGACTGTCCTTTCAATGTCCTGGTGGGATCACCTCTAAGGATTAAGAAGGTAATTCAGTTTCTATATCTATTCAGTCCTTGCCATTTTACCTAGACTGATTAAAAAAAAAAAAAGACCATGATGCTACATACAATTTAAGCTACATACAATTGGCCTGAGACCAGCAGTTCAATTAACAAAGACCAACAAAAAACCTTCATATGGTAACCCCCTTTGGACAATTCCAAGCCACTTTGATTTTGAAGAAGTGATTTAAAGTTGAAAATGTCTGTATCATTTCTAATCCCTTATGCCATCCAGGCCCTTTATTGTTTGTTTTTTCACCACAAATTCTCTTGGATGTTTCTGCTGAAAATAAACAAAGGACAAACAGTGGATGTTTCCTGTATTATTATTATGGGTGATTTATATAGTGCCATGAATTTATGCAGTGTAGCTCTAATTTGCCAAAGCTTTTAATCCTGTTATTTTTCCTTGACAGCTATCAGTAATACCTGTAAGTTATGACCTAGCCATCCCCACTTAGAAGTCCAAGAGTAAAATTTTCAAAAATACCTTAGGAGCCTAAATTTTATTGAAAGTCAATGGGACTTAGGCTCCTAAATTGGTTCATCACTTTTGAAAATTCTGCTACCTCAACTCTAGTATTTTCTTTCATTCCTTCTGATTCATCTGTTCTTCTGCTACATACAACCCAGATTGGATTAGAACCAGATGTTTAGAACTAGAAGTTTATGGTAAATAGTTCACCTGTTTAGCCCTCAACCTCCAAATCAGTGTTATTTTCTGTGCATCACCGACCACGCTTTCTGACATTATAGCACGTGACATACCATCCCTTCTTTGCAATATAGGATCACAGAATTAAGGGCCCAGTTCTGACACTCTTCACTCTTGCTCCATGAAACAGTTGCAAATGAATACTGCAAAACCAGCAATATTTTGGTCTGCCAAGGGTCCCACCATAGCTGCCTGCAGAGATTACTTGTGGCAGTTGCAAAACAAATATGAGCAGAGGAAGGTATATAGGGGCTGTGGGAAAAACAGGTCATCCATGCTAAAATTCCCAGACCATTCACTTGGCTTGGAAATATTACCCAGAAAAATCTCTCCCCAATTCAACTTCATAGCCTTTGGAGGAGACAGTGAACAGCAGTTCTACCCTTTAGTTCTCCTCCTGGTCAGAGCTCTTCATTTGTAACTTCATTTGTAAGTGGCATAATTTCCACTTTGTGTTAAACACTTTGTGTTCCACATTGTGTTAAAAATATCTTCTGTTCTCAGGGGGCGTTTCTTCTAAAAATTAGGCCCTTACTTCGATGCTCTACCTGAACGGGCATAGCCCAAAGATTAGGACACAGAAACAAGAACCACATCAGCTGATTTGTTTCTATGGCAACCAAGTTATTGATCTGTCCCAAGGTCATCTCTCCCATGGACAAGTTGGATGTGGAAAGCCTCAGGATCTTATTGTATATCATTGCCTGCAGGAAGGAATAAAGTACATTATATGAAGTTACAATAGCAACTGGACTTTGCAAATGTTAGTATTGGAGATTGTCCATTCCCCAGTCCCCAAACAGAGAGAGAGAGAGATTTTTGAAAATAGAAGTTACATAGTAGAATTATAGTCCCAATTCTTTTTTGTTACTCCTGCATTCATTACAAGCAGTCCCATTTGGCCAAACTTCTCCATAGTGTAACTACACAGATCTCTTTCAGCAGCAATGAATCTGGCCTGATGGGACTCTTCTTGTGAGGAAGGGCTGCAGAACTGTTGCTCATGTTTGATCAAAAACATAACAAAAATGACAACAGAGTGTAGAGAATAGGGATATGGGATGAGGAAGAATACAGCTTATTTTTGAAGAAAAAATATAAATAAGGCTTAATGTAAGTTCAGACAAATCTAAAATTAGGAGCAGTTACAATGACTGGCAGATGGAAACCCTGTAATTATAAAATGAGTTTCTGTCTATCATGTTTTCTATTAAGTTTTCAAGCAGTAAACAACAAATACGGGCAAGCAAGGCTGAAAGTGACTTGGTGGAGAGCATTTCATATAGCCGCACAGGAGACCTGAGTTCGGAAGAGATTTTGAGACTACATTCCCAAAGCAGAATATAGTGTATGGTGTAAAACAAAGGCTATGTTTTCAGTCTACAGCAGTGGCAGTTCTAAAACTAGAAGGGCTCAGATCTGCAAAAGCTTTACAAGCTCCAGAAGATACTGTGGTACCAATCCTCAGCTGAGGTTACACATCACACAGATAAAGGACAAGCTAAGTGAAAGGATAACATTTGGAGCCATTACTAGGACGTTTTGCAGCATGCCAATCTCGGAAACAACATCTTTACTCACCAGTAAGGCACCTCGCAGGTTGATCCCAGTTTCTATGGTAACATAATAGGAAGCCTGCAGAAACGTTCTCTGCAGGATGAGGGCCAGGAAGAGAAGAACTGCGAGGACATAAACATTTCTGAGAAAATCCTGTGAGGAGAGGTATGAATCTGATGGATCCTTAGACCAAAAAGAAAGAGAGAAAAGAAAAGTTTAGACAACTATATATGTTGGAAAGATGCTCTGTAATTTGGGCATTGGAAGTCAGAAGATTCAGTTTTCACAAGGGAACAATAGTATTAATACTACTGTAGCAAAGCCATGGCTACTTACAAAACCACAGTTCTAACTATGTTGCATGCTATGACCATTTGGAACTTCTTTGCAACCACAGCGATAGAACCCAGATGCTCCTGTTCCAAAAGCACCCAAGCCTTTAACACGTATAGTGAAGGAGGATTGGATTGCTCTTAGCAGGACAGAGACTATGGAAGGCAGTTCCGATTCCGAACTGAGGGCAGCAGTTCAATTGCACATTCAGGCAGTTCATTACAATACTTAGCACCACTGATGGATAAAGCCAGAATACTGAGGTCCAAGTTTCTGTCACTCAGGCCATGGGAGAAGTAGTTCACACCTGCCTCCATGCTGCGTGAACTGGTTATTGATCTTCTCCTTGGGCCGGAGAACATGTGTATGGAGATGAGCACCAAATCAGCATGCTCAGCACAGAGGCAGTATTGTCAGCTCTTGAAATTTTATCATGAGTCTCGTGACATTTGGTACTTTTCTTAGGTTCTTCAAGTTCTTCAGTTCTTCCCAGGGCAGAGGTAATTTGCACCATCCCCCCTCCTGGCATGTCCCCCTCTGCACCTTTCCAGCTGTAATGACTGTAGTGACTCTTGTGTAGGAGGGGAAAGAGCAGCCCAAGAGGGGCTGCTTCCCTCTTCCTCTACACTGTGATCCGTGATGTGGGTAGGCCTTGCCAGGGAGTAAGGGGATGCCTTGCATGAGCATGTACTCAGAACACAATATGGCCCTATTGGAGGGATTTATTGTGGGGGCTGAGTCTGTCAGCTGGAGTCACAAGGAAATAATCTGTAGGGCTGGCACCGAGAAGGAAGAGCAGGGGCAAATCGTTTCCTCTTCCTCTGTGGAACTTGGTCTAAGTGTTCCAGTTTCACCAGTTGTGCCCAACACTCTGTCCACTGAATGAAGGCAACAGGCACAGATGGCATATTTAGATTCTGCAGATTGCAAGCTTTCCTTTTAAAAATACCTCCATGGGTCACAGAGCCATGCAGTGGCACAAACAGATGGCTGAATGATATTTTTCATTCAATTTTTTACAAACCTGTAGCAACACAACTTCAATTTAAAAACAAGCACTAAGATTTCTGGCGTCTACCGGATGTGAAAAACAGCACTTTGTCTTCTGGCAGCAGTGGACAAGTCAGGAATGACAACATTTAGCAGAGAACCAATAATTGCACAACAGGGTTTCTTTTTTCTTCTAAGCCCTTGGTTTCATTGAGTAACATTGTTCGTAGGTGTTGCACTGACAGTCCTGGAGACTCATGCTTTTTAATTATCCACAACCTGGGTACAGCACAGGCACAGCAGTGCAGGCTTTCTTGAACTGTCCCACCAATGCACATCCTAGATTATTCCCATTTATGGAGGTAAGAGAGTAGTTTATTCACCACACTCATTTTATTCTTGACTTCTCTGATGCATTCTGATGGTGTTTTCTGAGCTGCAGACATCTCCTCCCCAGAAACGGGAGCTCATTCACATAAACCACATAGCTGCCTATAGATAATAACTTTTATTATCTTGGGATGGTTATTGATATTTTATTTGTATTTTATGTAATTAAATTCCTTCCAGGAATACAAAATAAGCAAAGGAAGTCTATACCTACAATCTGACCCTTAGGATTGGAGGAACCATTTTGTATAACATAAGAGTAGATCTGCTGAGCCTTCACCACGCATGGGACGTGAATGCCTCATGAGGATGAAAAGACTTCTTTAACTCATTTTGTTTACATTTTCCCATTTTCATGCTTTTCTGTGCTGCTCGGTTTCAGCCGGGGAGGGAAATGAATATACCAAAATACCGTGAGGAAAACTATTCTTGTGGTATTTCCAATCCAGCTGGAAGCAGGATGTATTGGAACTGTTACAAAAAGCCTGTTCTCATGAAATTTCCATCCTGATTTCCAGATGAAAAACGTTTGGAAAGTATGAATCCAGACCATATCTTCCGACCCTTTAAGGTTCTCATATCACTCATGAACATTGTGCTCTGCTATTAAATTGCAGGCAAGAAGTACTCTGCTCTGCCCATGTTGGTTTACTTCAGTGCTCCCACCCGTGCCCCATCACCTACCCATTCCCTTGACGTATGCAGTTTCTCACCAAAAGGGAGGATGATTTTGTGGCTACAGCACTGACTGAGCACCGAGAGATAGGGGTTCAATTCCCAACTCTACCACAGACGTCCTGTATGACCTTGACCAATCAATCAAGGGCCAGATTTTCAAACGTATTTAGACATTGATAGATGCCTCATGATATTTTCAAAACTGCCTAAGCACATTTGGCACCTAAGTCCCATTGAAGTCACCAAACCTGCCTATACACTTTTGAAAATTCCATTAGGAGCTGTGATATAGCAAGGGCAGAGGGCAGTGGGAGAGTGATCGAAGGGAGATATGTAAGCCCCAGAATGCTCAGGGCTCTGTTCCCGGCTGATTAGCCAGAGTCATTAGAGGGCGATTAGGACCAGCTGAGGCCAATTAAGGCCCAGCCAGGTGCCTGATAAAAACCCTCTGTGACAGACAGACGGGGCATGAACTGGAGTGGAGGTGTGCTGTGCTGTATGAAGGAGCCAAAAGGAATTCAGAGTTGTGTGAAGGTGGTGGAGTTCAGAATTGTGTGGAGGAGCAGAGAAGTGTGCAGAGAAAGGTACTGTGCCCAGGAGGGGGAAGCTTGCCCAAGCAGGACTGTGATACCCCGCCTCCCTGGCACAGGGGCCTGGGTAAGGAAGCCCAGTCCCAGGCAGCAAGGGGGCAGGGCCCGAGGAACCAGAAGGACAGAGGGGGGAAAGTAGCCCAGGGGAAAGACTGCAGCTGTGATTACGGTGCCAGCAGCACAGAGTTGCTGCTCATAGGGCCCCTGGGCTGGGAACCGGAGGAGCAGGCGGGCCTGGGTCCCTACCCTCCTCCCTGGGGAGACAGGGTAGCTGGCGACTCCCTGGCCCACTACGAGAGGCAAAAGCGCGAGATCCACTAGGGTAAAGCCGGCCGTTTGCCACAGTGCCTATCTGCATCTTTAGGAACCCAAATACCTTTGAAAAGCTAGCTCTTAATTTCTGTCTGTGCCTCAGTTCTCTATACGTACAATGGGGATAATAATACTGTCCTACCTCCAGGGGTATTGTGTAGATAAATGAACGTTTGAGAAGTGCTCAGACAAGATGATGATGGAAGGGATATACATTAGAACCCGACTGGTCAACCACACACCTCATTTGGAACCGAAAGTATGCAATCAGACAGCAGCAGAGACCCCCCCCTAAAAAAAGCAATACAGTATGGCACTGTGTTAAACGTAAACTACTAAAAAAATAAAGCGAAAGTTTTTAAAAAAAGGATTTGACAAGGTAAGGAAACGGTTTCTGTTCTTGTTTCATTTAAATTAAGATGGTTAAAAGCAGCATTTTTCTTCTGCATAGTAAAGTTTAAAAACTGCTTTAAGTCAATGTTCAGCTGTAAACTTTTGAAAGAACAACCATAACATTTTGTTCAGAGTTACGAACATTTCAGAGTTATGAACAACCTCCATTCCCGAGGTGTTCATAGCTCTCAGGTTCTATTGTAAATAAGAGCTTAATTAAAATTGGGAGAGAATTTAAAAGAGAAACAAAATGATAAGGGCAACTGGGAGTAAGTTTATCAAAATCCATTAATTGAAAGTAAATGTGTTTTGAAAGCAGTCCAAGAGTTACCATAACAATCTGACTTCTCTTGCAGAGGTTTCAAGTTTGAGTTCCCCTTTAAAAGGTATTTGCCTCAGCCAGTGTTAATTAAAACTACAGAAAACTGGTACATTGAAAGAGCACAGAGAACGAAAATGGGTAAAGACCTTTGGTTTCCCAAATTTTAGAGTTAAAAATTATCACTTCCAAAGTGAAACATCTCATTCTCTGATTATGCAGTAAAACCAGAATTTAAATTTCTGAGGAAGAAAATGTACTTTGTCTTTTGACTCTGTGGCTCTGATCCAATCTATTATGGTTCAGTGATGACAAAAAGCTTTACTTAATAGCTCTTCCACTCTTGCAGTGACTAAATGACAGTCTGACACAAAACTCAAAGTACCAGTCAAAACACATCATCATCATGGTTATACAGCCAATGAGAAAATGTTAGAGACAAAATGATGACAGTCAAGGGTGTGTTTTAAGGGGAAAATATTATTCCATTAACTCTCCATTTTGCCCATCCAATTAGTAAATACAGATTGTGCAAAGTGTGTGGAGATGTTTCCACGTTACAAGCAAGCTGCAAGTAAATTTCTTCCTTCTGTCTCTTGTTCTACTAGTTCATAAATAGTTCTTTTCTTAAAGAAATTTATCTTTATGTTTCACTAGTTTTCTGGTAGTTACTATTTGATAGACACTATATGATAGGAAATGTTCTACCGAATACATTCATACAGCATGCACAGTGACATTTGAAATTAGATGGGAATTAGCAGGCAAATAGACATTGTCCTTCTATAGCTTTTCAGCGGGTATAATAAAGCGTTTTGTTCTGCCATAGAGATTTCCATCCAAGCATCTCATAACACACAACAATTAAGGAATTATGCCTCAATGTAATATGAGATGAATAAGTATTATTATCCTCATTTTACCTGTGGGGAAATTAAGGCACAGAACACCTGCTGTGCATGTTTGCACACATCACCAGGTGCACATCTCCCCTTTATGACGTGTGAAGGTTTGTATGATCAAGCTCTTCCACTTCCTTTAAATTTCTGTCTCAGTGCAGAATTCCAGAGTCATGTAACCCAACCCTGGGGATTATAGTAGGAATTTCTTCTTGCCATGTCCCACAAGCATTTTATCTAACCTACTCTTACAAGCCTCTCAGCTCCTTTATTCAGGAGGTTGGACAGAGCCATACATTAACAGAACAGCATAGAGAAGCGTGCACTGCCACTGTCTATGCTTACACTATGACAACAGAGCACTTCAATTTCCAAGACTGATAATCTAGCAGCCCCTTCAACAAACACTTTTTTCATTTGAAAGAAATAATGAAAGAAACAAAATGGTAATTATGTGCCAGTAAGAATGCATAGTTGGAAATACAGAAGGCCTCACATATGTCAAAAACTGATACCAAACAAAGTCTTTCAATCAACATTGCCAACTTACTTTTTTGATTGTGTTTGTATCATTTTGGCTAGTATTTTGAAAGCCTTGGACTATGCCAGAAATGCATAGTGGCCCAGCAAAACCCAACAGGTCAGCCAAGTACCGGAAAGTGCTGCTGAGAAGGATTGGCCGTCCAAAAGCCCTGTACATTGCTAACCATATAGAGGGAATCTTATTCGGCTGATTTGCCACCTTTTTCTGGAAAACAAAGGAATGCACCAAGAATTAGTCTCACTGGCAGTTTATGGCAGCTTCCATTTTAATGCTTTCCCCCCTGTTGGATGCCCAAGTGTTTCATGGAGAGGTTTTAAATTAGATTAGTAGACAAGACAGACAATTTGATAGATTTTCAGATTACTTTCACAACAACGAACTAACTCCAAAACACATCAATCACTGCCATTGCTACTTGAAATTCATTCATTTTTACTAGGGCTCAACCCATGATACTAAATCAAATTAATATTCCAATTAAAAATGAGGAATCGTCTTCCTTGGTTTGTCCAGTCTAAGCATTGGAAGTGTTTTAAAAAGACAAAGAGAATTCTTCAGACTTATTTCTTCCCTATTTTATTGGCTTGAACTCTGGGTATTACCCAAGGTAAAATAGGCATCATTCATGCCTTCAATTTGGTTTCTAGAAAAAAAATATTTAGAATGAGGTTAATAATTTACGGTATTATTACAGTGTTCTGTTTATTCAGGGTTTTTCATCTGAACTTACCAGCAGAACAAAAAGTCATGGATTTTTTATGTCATCATGTTGTCCTCCTCCTCAAAGGCTTTCTCTACCTGATACAAAGAGCAGACCTGGTGCCAGGGGCACGCATACTAACTCACTGCATGGTACAAATTCTATCTTAGCCTTTATTTAGGTACCAAAGACAGAGTCTGCCCAATCAGTATTGTCAATAATTCTTGGGAGACTATCGTCATGTCCCTTTCAACATTTGACTGACAGTTTGGACAGTACCTATCAGGTTAAGAGCCAGATTAAATAAAAAGCTTTGTATGGGCCTTCTGACTGTAGAAACCATTATGATGCCAGTGATAATGCTATTCTGCAGCATCCAAGAACATACAAGGTCTTTTACAGAACATGAAGAAAACCATCCACCCTACGCCAAAGAATTTACAATCTCAGGCCCAATATTTCACACAGGTCTCTGAGAGAGGATCTCTGAGCCCATGCAGAGCCTTACTGAAGTCCATGGGGCTCTGCAGAGCTCACTGAAGCAAATGGGATTCCTCATAGGCACAAAAGGCTATTTGTGAGGGTTCTATTGTAGGACTAGGGGCCTTACAATTAACCTCATAGGTGACGCAATGAGCTAGGGTGACAAACCATGGGGAAAGATGTGCTGAAGACAGAAGGATTAGAAAAAAATGTTTACTCGGTTTACATATGTGCACAATTAAAAGCTTTGAGGGTTTTTTGACATCGGCCACTGTTGGAAGACAGGATACTGGATTAGATGGACCATTGGTCTGACCCGCTTTGGCCGTTCTTATGTTCTTATGGTTTTTGTTGCTAATTTAAATAATGTGCCTGATTTTTTCCTCTTAAGTGTGGAATGTGCTCAGGTTATTCCTGCCTTTGTCATCACCGTCACTGTACTGCCCTCTATATTGGGTTACTCTACAAGACCAATCAGTAGCTGGATCTGGTGCAAATTGTGGGGCCAGCTTTGAAGTCATGTTATCCAGAAGGAGCAGGTTTCCTCACTAAGTACTTACTATATGATCAGATATTCCAAAGATTGCAGTGGCACCTCCCTGCCCTTTACTTTGCTTTGGAAGCAATTCGAAGTATTGAAGCTCTGTGCTGTTTGGGGCCTAGCTACCTGAGAAACAACCTCCCTTCCTTATGCTCTATGGCAACAAATGAGGTCCATAGTGGCACTTAAGCTAACAGTTCCTGAACTTAAACATCTGAGAGATGCTTGAAGGGCCTTTGACTCTAACATTTCCTTTTCCAGTTGGTCCATCAGAGTAGGAGTCTTTTGACACTTAGGGTATGTTATAAAGCATTGTTTTTCAGCCTATAATCCGGGGATGTCGAACGGGATGCAACCAAAGCCAAAGCTTTGTGTTCTGTTAGCTTTTTTTAGTAACATATCATCCAGTATCTTCAGGACCAAAGGAAGAAGAAATGTGATTTTTTACTATCCCTCCTCATTTGCAATACCATGATTCAAGCTCTTTACGTATTTGGAAGTTTTACAATCAGGAAATTCAAAACAATACCATGTGATTTAGGTGCCCAACTACACAACTCAAATAATGAATTACAAATAGTGAGAACTCATAGCAACTGTGGTGAATGACCCATAGTCTGAAATATGTTTACATAAACTATTTGTTAAATACTCTTGAACAGCTAATAAATTAATAAAAAATGAAACCTGTTTAAGACTAATTGATGAACACAAAAAGGCCCTACATTTGTAAAGTCAAATTCTTCACTGAGAATAGCTGACCCAGTCCTTAATTAGGCAAAATTCCCCATTACAGGAGTCAGTGAGAATTTTGCCTAAGTGAAAAATTGAGTGAGGACTTCAAGAATTGGCCCACTGATATCAATGGATATAAGAAAACAAGTAAAGTTCACAGACCTGATTCACCATTGTGTCACTGCAATTTTACATGGATGTAATTCTATTGAGTTCAGTGTAAAACTGGAAAAACACAATGATCAGTCAGGCCCTACAAGTCCATACTCCTGTAGCGCTTGAGATATGAGTTGTGAGGCCAGAGCTTTTCAGGAAATAGACATTGAACATTCAACCTGCATCATCTCTCCCATTTTATCCTTGGAAAGAGTAACTCACTGCTGGTTTTAATTCCTGTCATGAACAAAAAGAATAGAGATAAAGATTCATGAAGCTAGCTATCTCAAATGAACTTTACAACAAGAAATGTTGCTAGCCTTATGTTCAGTGTCTTTCACCAAGGTGTGATAGAATACTTCAGGAGGGAACAGATGCCTTCATTCTGCAAGAGTTTGGAATGCATTCATACTCAGTTATAGCCCGTTTTAGTTGGGGGCAGCTCAACTTAATCCAGTAGATTTCAGGGGCTCTTCTCACCAGCTGAGAAAGATTAATAGCCAACTTCATCCAGCACAGTATACCATGGCAGCATAAACAATGACATCACATCTTATTATATCACAAGCCATGATGTATTTTAACCTGAAGTATTTTCCGCTGCTGTTTTCTAAACCAAGTCTGCAGAGAAGCAAAATATTTCCTTTGTGGGAGTGAAGCTGCACTAAATTCCACTGGATCGTCAAAAACCATTTCTCAGAATACATCCCTTTGGTTTACTTTAAGCTTATCTATGGAGTATCAGTCAACTTTAGGGTGCAGAAGCACCAGTCACAGCCTGTTTCAGAATATTAGCATGATTATGGTTGAATCTAAGGCAATATATAGACTTTAAACAATTCTGGAAAACAATAGGAAGAAAAGCTAAGAGAAGTAGGTCACATTTTTTAAATTAAGCTCATGCAGTCGTTTGCATATATTTGTGCATACTTAATTTATTAATACAAATATTCAGTGTGTGCCACAAATCTAGTGCTTGTGTGTGCAGATGACCAGTAAGGCATCTAACTGGCTACCTGGCATTCTAGTACCTATTTGGGCACGCATATCAAGTGTCTGCACACATCAATCCAGCACACCATGACAGGGTGTAAATTCCGCACAGACACCAGAAGGGTTAAGGGAGCCCGAGAGTGCTAGTAACCTCACTGATTGTACCTGGGGAGGCTGTGGTCAGGTGAAAGGGATGGACTTAAAAGAGGAGAGAGCAGATTGGCTGGGGAACAGATCCAGAAGATAGGATGCAGTGTATTCTCTCTCTGGGAAGAGGCCTGATAGAAGGCTGGAGGGGAAGAGAAGCAGTCAAGTGAGCCTGAAGAATGAGGGGAGATCATGCATCGCTGAGGGGTGAAGGGCTATCTGAAACCCTGGGAAGATGGAGAACTGTGCCAGACTGAGTCAGTGGAGTGGAGTGAGGCACAGAAGCCTGTGGACAGATGCAAAAGTAGCTCAGTAAAGCAGAGACTCACCTGTGAGGGAGAGGGGCGGCCAGCTGAGCCCAACTGGGTCTGAAGATTTAGTTGTCTTTATAGTTCTGTTCCACTAGTCCAAGGGCACTGGCCCCAGAAGAGGTCATACTCTTGAAGCCAGAAGGTCACGCCACTCCTAAGGCCAGAACTGGCCAAAGAACACAAGAGGCAAACCAAGACCCTGCTTCTGCAGTGCCACAGCCAGCCATCAGGGGGCACACTGAAGCAGCAACTTTGCTACCCACACAAATGTATGTGCACAATTGTGCACATTATAAAGTCTGGCACTAAAGGGCGACTTTCTCTGCTGGTATGAATGGGCACCATTCATAGACTCAGTGCAGTTTTATCCATTTAGACCAGCAGAGAATTTGACTCTCTGGCTCACTGTAAGTCAAATACAGTACGCAAATTACTAAAGAAAAGCAGTCTCGAATATATTAAATGTAAGCTATTGTGCTAAATAAGATCCCATGAGGAGATATCCATATTTTCTGAAGGCAATTTCTACTGTAAGGGGGAACACTGCTCTTCTGCTGCTATCCAACTTGTGCTAGCATTTCCATTCTAAACTGCTGCATCGCATGCAAACCAGTTTACACTGTGTGTTCAGGAAAGTGATTGACACTGATTAATCCATGATTTGTATGTGCCAGATTTTTCCAAGTGCCTCTAAATGTGTGTGTTCTCCCCATTGTATATGCACATGCATGCACCTGTGTGTACATACTGGTGAGGCTCACAATCACCCTATCTGCACATGGAAACACCTATCTGTGGGCAGAAATGACTAGGGATCAGAGCAAGCAGAAGGGTGCACATGCAACTTGGGCTGAGCAAAATTAAAGGCTACTTTAGAAAATTTCTCCCCGAAGTGTCTAATTTTGTTATTTTTAAAAAGCTTAGTAATTTGTGTGAATAAAGGGCAACACTCTGCTTTTGGTGCTAAGGGGGAAGAGTGGAAAGAATGCAATAAGAGGACTGTGATATGGGGGTGGGGAGAGAAAAGAACCTCTTCCACCTTCTTTCCATTGCTCTCAGACAGAATGATCACCTAATCAATCGACTGGGGGTCACCGCTTCCTCTCTCTCTATGCATCGTCTGGTGTCTAGCTGTAATAACTGAGTTAAGTGCATGTTGCTTCTTTCTGAAGCAGTAGTAAAAATCTCTGCAGGGAGTGCTGCTCTCAGGACACCCAGGACAAAGAGTTTGTGTCCAAAATATCCCTTGTGCTTTCCTCTCAGTGCATCTCTGAATGGAAAAGCTAGAATTTAGCCCAAAGTTTCTGAAATCAGTTTATATAACTTATATATACTTTAGCAGATAAAGTATTCACTCAGTTATGCTCATATCTACGGAAAGGTTAATATACCATCCTGCCTCAGTGCAGGGGACTGAACTAGATGACCTGTTGAGGTCCCTTCCAGTCCTAAATTTCTATGATTTATGAAAGGGATAATAGCTGTTTCACAGTGCACAGTAATACTCTACAGAAGTTGTGAAGAAGAGTGTTTCCAGTTGAAACTGGAGAGTATGTCTGTTGATTTGTATGTCCAGCTGTTGATCTGGATTCATTAATGATCTGAATAATGGGGTGAATTGCCCCCCTCAGCAAGTTTGCAGATGATACTAAGCTGGGGGAGTGGTAGATACACTGAAGGGTAGCGATAGGATACAGAGTGACCTAGACAAATTGGAGAATTGGGCCAAAAGAACTCTGATGAGGGTCAACAAGGACAAGTGCAGAGTCCTCCTGCACCTGGGACGGAAGAATCCCATGCACTGCTATTATGGGACCAACTGGCTAAGCAGCAGTTCTGCAGAAAAGGACCTGGGGGCTACAGTGGACAAGAAGCTGGATATGAGTCAATAGTGTCCCCTTGTTGCCTAGAAGGCTAACAGCATATTGGGCTGCATTAGTAGGAACATTGCCAGCAGATCGAGAGAAGTGATTATTCCCCT
The DNA here is from genome assembly GCF_026122565.2 of Emydura macquarii macquarii. Taxonomy (NCBI): domain Eukaryota; kingdom Metazoa; phylum Chordata; order Testudines; family Chelidae; genus Emydura; species Emydura macquarii. The sequence continues at coordinate 6,520,549 of NW_027132342.1, read as the reverse complement.
CTATTCAGCACTGGTGAGGCCACATTTAGAGCATTGTGTCCAATTTTGGGCTCCCCAAAATCACAGAAAGGATGTGGACAAATTGGAGAGAATCCAGCAGAGAGCAACAAAAATGATTAGGGGGCTGGGGCACGTGATGTAGGAGGAGAGGCTGAGGGAACTGGGTTTATTTATTCTGTAGAAGAGAAGAGTGAGGGGGATTTGATAGCATCCTTCAACTACCTGAAGGGGGGTTCCAAAGAGGATGGAGCTAGGCTGTTCACAGTGGTGGCAGATGACAGAACAAGGAGCATTGGTCTCAAGTTGCAGTGGCGGAGGTCTAGGTTGGATATTAGAAAAAACTTTTTCACTAGAAGGTGGTGAAGCACTGGAATGGGTTACCTAGCGAGGTGGTGGAGTCTCCATCCTTAGAGGTTTTTAAGGTCTGGCTTGACAAAGCCCTGGCTGGGATGATTTAGTTGGGGTTGGTCCTGCTTTGAACAGGGGGTTGGACAAGATGACCTCCTGAGATCCCTTCCAACCCTAACTTTTTATGATTCTAGGATTTAAAACATTGTCATGAGTGCTTAATACTTAAAGAAAACTTTGACTTCTAAAATGAAAACTAGCAAGTGATTAGTGCATTAGGGCTTCAGTTCCCAAAACTTTCTATCTGGCGACTATCCCAAGCTGGGAATTCACTTAAAAAACAGTAACTTTTGGACTGAAACATTATAAGCCAAGTTTCACCTTGGAACAATTCTTTTAAGTTATAAATTCCTAAAAATAGGGTTTCCTAGTGGAAGTGAAGATACCACATTAACTCCATCAGTACGAAGGCTGTACAGTGACATAGATATCATTAGTTACCTTTTGCTCTTCGTATGCTTCTTTCAGACAAACATAGTTTGTAAGTGCTCGCATTGCTATTGGCAGCTTCCCAATTGCTTTCAGGTCAATTGGTTTCTTGTGAGCCGATATAATAAGCGTATTCATCCACCAGTAAGTCGCCTTTGAAAGCAAATTGACAAATGGCTGAAGAAATCTCACACCCAGATCCTGCAGGTCTTCAGGTGGCTTTACTTTCTGAGGGTTCATAAAAAACACATACCTCTGCAGAGAAAAAAACATAATATGTTCAGCAATTATCTTCTTTCACAGCAATTTTTAAAGTAATGTATTGTGTAAATTCACAAATTTGAAGTTTTCCCATGGCTGGAGGTATTTCCTCTCTGATTTAGGGCTTGTGAATATGGCGACTTGCACTGAATGCCAGGATGTGACTGTGCAGCATTAGCCTAATATATACTAACTCGTAGTGTTCCAGAGGGGTAGCCGTGTTAGTCTGTATACAGCAAAAACAACGAGAGTTCTGTAGCACTTAAAAGTCTAAGACATTTAATTTTAGTAGGCATAAACTTTTGTGGGCTCCAACCCACTTCCTCAGATGGAAGTAACAGAAATCATACTGGGGTCATCCAACCGCACACTGTGGATTCCATAGGGAGCTTTGATGTGTTTTTGTTTGAAAGAGGAGTAGATCGAAGTGCATGATGGAACTTTTTGTGTGGACAGCAGGATTCACACAGCTGGGTCATGTGCAGCAGGCTAGTGTGCTATAGAGTCACAGGCTGGCTTTCTGTGTGCTCAGTTGCTGTGTAGACAAGTCCTGAGAGTAATTGACAAGATTTTGAGAAAATTAGGATATGGATATAGACCTGAACTATATAATTCATGACCATCTCTAATTCTAATGTCTAGAAAAAAAACCCTCCGGTGCCTGGATTACGTTTTTCAAATTACACTTTATATTGCAAAAGTATAAGCACGTGTACTTACATAATACAGAGAGTATATATTTTATCTCTATATCTCTATACAGTGTGTGTGCTTGTATTGATATCTATAGTGTACTAGTTTGTTTACACATTGATACCTTTATCATAGTGATATCTAAGCACCTAAATACATGGCCTGACTACCCAGCAGGTCCCATTAATTTAAATTACAGCTAGCATTTTTGAAAATCAGACCACATATGTAGGTTTCTAAATATAAACTAAGGTGCCTAACTTTAGGTACACATTTTTTAAAATTGTGGCCTTAAAGAATACATGATGGTGGGGTGGGTGTAAAGCATTTATGGGCAAGAACTTGGGATGGTCAAATTACTCACATATGGCAAGGTAAAAAGTATTAGTATTTTAGTAATGTAACACCCAAAGACCCAACTCAGAATTGGGGCCCCATTGTTCTAGGCACTATACAGAGATATAGTAAAAGACGGTTCCTGCCTCAAAGAGCTTACAATCTATTATGCAAGCGATCCTAAACCAGTGCCCATACAACTTCCATACACACCATCATGTAAATGCCACACAGGTTACAGACAAACTGTATTAAGATATGGTTTAGTACGTTTTTATAAATGGTATAGGAACTATTTCTTGTATCACTCCACTTGTGACACCATGCGCCTTACTTACTATGAGTGTGCCTGTATGAAGCCCATAAAGAGCGAAAATTTAAAAAAAAGTAGTTACATCAAATAGTTTTGCTATACACAAAAATAGTACACCTTTAAATGCTGCTACATCAGGATTTTCCAGGACTGCAAGGAAGTTTCGGGGTGTGTGTGTGTGTGTGTGTGGTGTGTGTGTGTGTGTGTGTGTGTAAATGGTAGAGATATCCATGTGATAATTTCCTTTAATTGTGCATCCTTCACCACCTCACCTGCACTCAGAGCACAATATCGAAAAATTCTGTCCCCGTATATACATTCATGAAGGAACCCCTCAGATACCATTACTCAGCTGCAGGGCAGAATTTGTGGGATGTTACTCATTCCCTTCATAAAACAGAACTCAGCTTTCTTTGTCCTGGAAACTCACTCTAACTTGAAAAACTCTCTGTAAGCTCGAAAATTTGTCTTTTCCACCAACAGAAGTTGGTCCAATAGAAGATATTACCTCACCCACCTTGTCTATCTAAATGCATTGACAAGCTTACCCTCCCAATGGGCTAAGGCAGGGGTTCTCACTTTTTTTTTTTTTTGCTGGGACCCCCTTTGAAAATATTTCAGGCTGTGACAATCAACCCTAAAAAGTGATGCCCCCCCATGCTATGCCACCCCCTCTTCTGCGCTGCTGCTGGGGGCAGTGCTACCTTCAGAGCACCCAGCCAGCGACTGCTGCTCTCTGGCCACCCTGCTCTGAAGGGCTCTGGCTGTCTGCCATGCGCAGGGCTGACAACTGCAGCCCCAGCATGTGTGGGGGAAGACAGCTCATGACCCTCCTCCATAATAACCTCGTAACCCCTCGTAAATGGGGGTTCCTGACCCCCCAGTTTGAGAACTCCTGGGCTAAGGACACGTGAAGAAACAAAGAAGAGTAAAAACAATAAGAGGGGGAAAGAACAAGGTGGTCATGGGCTTCCCAATAGAATTAGCCCACTAGATCCTAACTAATGAACCAGAGGAAGGAGAAGAAAACACATGATGTTACCCAATGACAATGGGTGAGAGGGCAATTCCTTCCTGATACTACAGCCCTGATCCAGCAAACATGATCAGTTTTCATCATGTGAGTGGCCCTACTTACCGCGGTGGAACAAGTCATATGCTTAAAATTAAGCATGTGCATAGCTGGACAGGAGGTTAAATTTGGCAATCAGTGCATGTGAGCCGGAGTCACTTCTATTCCCATTTTTACCCCAAGATACCACTAATATCTGTCCTGTCAAAGCCTAATAAAGTAACACATACCCTAACTCGAACAACATTGATCTCCACAGCCATCAGCAGCCCATAGAGAATGACCATAATTCCAGTGATGCAGAAGCGCAGCTGAGAGAATGACACACCATCCTCACAGTATCTGACCAGTTTGATGGTTTTTGTGACAAAGGCCATTATCCAGTAAAGAAAGAGCGCTGTGAAATAAAAACAAACAAACAAACCCACATCATTTTAGGAAAGTATCTTTTAACTACACCAGTATCACTAAGGTTGTAACTCTCTGCTGCTCAAAGTAGGATTACTCTGTGAGTGTTGTAGGTGTCGGGTCACAGGGCCCAATCCAGTAGTCCCATGGGTTGTAAGACTCCCTCTGTGGGGGGTCAGGGTTGTGAGGCTTTTCAAGATGGTCTTGGAAAGTGAGAGACTTGCCCTGCACTGTTTCTCTGAGACATTTTTTCTTTCATTGGCCCTGATCTTGTATTTGGATCTGCATGGGCAGATCCCTGAATCTAGGCACAGCCAACCTGAAGTCAATGGGGCTCCACATAGGCAGAGAGGTCCAGCCGAATAGATCTAATTTCAGGTTTGGGGCCTTTATTTGTTATCTTCTTTGAGTAAAATAAAAAGCATCTAGACTGGCAAATACAGAGTGTCCCTTTGTGTATGGAAACCATAATTAAGTACAAAATTGCAGGTGTCCATTTAAAAGGCATTTTTGAAAATGTGTCCGTTTCTCACTATTCTCACTGACTGAGAGGCAGGTTATAGACAGCCAGTTTAGTCTGACTGTTCAGTTCAGTTCAGTTCAGTTCAGACTGTTAAGTAACAGGTAGCGTTGGGTGTACACACCCACAGGCATTCTCCAGTAATCCCTACCCAGTTCCTTTGTTTCCTCAGGGTATGTCGATACTGCAAAAAAAAAAACCCAAAACGCCCAAAACCAAACGGCTGCAAGTTTCAGAGCCCAGTCTACAGACTGGGGCTAGCAGAGCTCATGCTATGGCGCTAAAAATAGCAGTGCAGCCATGGCCACGTAGGCTGGGTGTTGGAATCTTTGATCCAACCCTGTCACCAGCTTTCGGAGCCTGAGCTCCAGCCCAAATGGAAACAGCTATACTGCTCTTTTTAGCCCTGTAGCATGAGCCCAAGTCAGTTGACCTAGGCTCTGAGACTCAGAGCCGTGAGGTTTCTTTTGCAGCGTAGACATACCGTCAGTGTCTCCTGACTGGGATACACATGGTGAATAATCAGCAGCCATATTCCTTGAGAGTGACTTGACAGCAGTCCCTTTGGAAACAAGGGGAGATGGAAGTCACCTTTACAACAACCTCACTGTCACCTGCAAAGGATGCAGGGAAATGGTTGTCAACTTATCTGAGGCCTGAGACCTACTGAAAGCACTGACCATTTTGAATAAGGGTCAAAGTTTGCCCAGAAATCATGAGCAGTGTTAAAAACCACACTGTAAAACTCATGATAAAATCACAGGAGTTGGCAATTTTCCATTATACACCAGTCCACCTAGCCAAGTGTGCAATAATGTATCCCAGAGAGAAAAAATGTTAAGCAGAATATTTCCCCCTGGCTTTTCTTGAGTTTCACAAACCATCTCAGGGTCAGCAAGTTTATTTTGAAAAATTATGGAACAAACCATAGGCTTTTTGAAAAACAGCAAAAAAATGCAATAAGCAATTTACCTAGCAGTAATTTTGGAAAGTTAGATGTTTCAATATTATGGTAGTAAACAATAGCTGTGGTGGCAGCCACAAATCCCATTATAGCTGGCAGGAAGAGATGCAGGTGACGAGATTTCATTTGTCTGAAAAGAAACAAGAAATACAGTATAAATGCAACTGGATTTGGTGCCTTTTTTTTTTTTTACAAGTATGTATTAATTTAGTGTTCATGATAGATTGAAGTCCTTTATCTACAGGACTGGGGCACTATGGGTGGTTGTCATGCAAACTTGCATAATTGCCAGTGACATTTTTTGAACTTCCATTTGTCAATGAAACTTCTTGTTGAAAATATTGAATGAAAAATATTTGATGAACATTATCATTTTTGTTTTGATTTTTTTGTTTGATTGTTTGTTAAGTTTTGGGGGGGAGTTGGACCAGCTATGGAGTGTTTTAAAAAACAGTAGAAGTGTTTGAAAAAAAGGGTATGAAATTTTGTATTAGTTTTTTTACCAGCTCCAATAAATAATCCATTATTATCATCATCTCTTTGACCTCTTCTAGGTCAAAATTCCATGGATAGTGTGACGGGGTCTACAAAATCTCTGACTAAACAAGAAAGAGTTAAAGAGCAGCTATGGGCTCAGCTGGCTCTGCCCCACTGCACCTGTGAAGCATGCCAGACTTGGAGATGGAGCCTGAAAAAGAAGTAGCCCCCAGCTCAGAGGCCTTCAGAGTGGGAAGGTAGATGGACCCCTCATCCTCAGATTCAAGAGAGAAGCATAATAGAGAACCAGCTGCCCTAGGTGTCTGTGAACACAGAACAGTGGGGGATGGATGGCTGAAGGATCCTGGCAGGACAGAAAGGCTGGTGTTGGTCTTTATTTCTCTTAATTTAGTTTTCTTTCCTTTGTTATAGGGAGGAACTGAGACCAGGGGCTTGACCCAAAACAGAACTCTGCTGAGGAAGTTAGCCTCCCAAGGAAAAGGTGGGCTGATATGGGAAGTAGCACAGGGAAAAAGTAAGTGGTCTGGTAAGACAGACCTTAACTGCTTGCTACAAAGGTCCCTGGCTGGAACTCATGGCAGTGGGAGGGACTGAGTTCCCCTACAGTCTTACTGGGGAAACTAATGTGAAGACCCCAGACACAAAGGGTTGGAAGGAATATTGTGCCCTGACCTGATGTGAGGTTCTGGGGCTATTGGGTTAAAACCCTTGTTTACCCTGGAAAGGGTTAAAGTAATGTAACCTGACTAGAAGGCCAAGCCACAAGGCAAAGGGGACCACCAGTGGACCTGGACGGCTAGTCAACAGGATTACAAAGAGAAAAAACCCTGCCACATTGCACCTAGCCACAAAGCAGTTCATCAATTTGTGGTCAGTTAGAGAGGTACAAAGGTTCTAGAATATACAATCTAGGATAAATCTGAAAAGTGAAATGTAAAAGGACAAGGGGACATAATCATGGGCGATGCCTAAAAAGAAGAAAGAGCATTGCTACATCCCTCCGAAATGCTCTATTACTCTAGTTGAGAGACAGAATATTCTGTATCCATGTGAAGTACATTCAGCTGTTGTCAGCCTTTTCATGCTATAGTAGCTCAAGGATAATAAAGTGCAAAACAAAACTGCTTCACCTTTATCCCTTTAAAAACTGGGAAGTTTGTGAAGCAGAGTCCCTTCTCTGTAGGAAAATTCTTTATGCCTCATTAATGACCTGTCACACTGTTTATGCAAATAACTAGACTCTGAAGTAGACAGTCACTTACGTATCTGAAACTATGCCCTCTGCTATTTCACAGACATGTACGAACAGGAGGGTGAATGTCAGAATCCACCGCAGATTGTGTCCTGGGAAATGCAGCCATGTGTTGTGATGGATCTGTACTTTTGAGCTTTGGCTTCCCCAGCCTATAAAATGAAAAGAAGAAAAAAAGATCACACAGCAAGTCAGTGGTAGAACTCAGGAGTTCTGACTCCTAATCCCCAGCCTTTGGGGAACAGAGTGGGCAATACACAGAAATGGAAAGGGAGGCTATGACAGAATGTACCCTTGTATTCACACCCTACACACTATCGTAATGGTCTTTTTACAGAATATACCTTGTATGGTAACATTTGAAAATGAATAACTTGCTGATCAATAATATCATGGTGAAATGTGTGTAATAACATTATATGTAAAGTTATAAACATAATATGAAATCATGACCGAAGTGTATTTACCAGACAAGTCTGGGGAGTTGGTAAACTTGTTTCTCAAAGATACAGGACAAGCTGATGTCTGTAGTCAAGTATCATCAAAGTTGATGGGCATTCACCTATCAAATGGCCTTGCTTAGGCAAGGAAGTGGGGCAGGAACAAACAGATTTGAATCTTAGCAAACAACAGCATGGAACCTCTTTCACCACCACACTTTTTGTGTCTGTCCTCACAATCGGAATGCACTTTATCTAGGTGTAACCCTCAGGAAAATGCAATTTCAAAGGGTGTCTGAACTATAAAAGTGAGGGGCAAAAACACCCCAAGTTATCTCTCCCTATCCATCTCTCTCTTTTCCACCTGCTAAGACAAAAGAAACAGCCTATGGACTTTGGGAGTGTGTGGTAAGAGATTCACCTTGAACCTAGTTAAGTTTAGAAAGCATTTTATCTTTATTTCTCTTGTAGCCATTTCTGACTTTAATTCCTTATACTCGTACTCAAAATCTATCTCTTTGTAATTAAATAAACCTGTTTCATTCTTTAATTAAAACCAGTCCCAGGAACTGTGTGGGTAACTCTATTTATGGTAACAAACTGTTGTATATTGATCCCCTTTGAGGGGCAGTGGACCTAACATATCTGGACTATCCATGAGAGGGATGGACAGTGGAGAAAACATGTTTCTGGGTGAAAATCCAGGACTGGGAGTGTGTTGGGGTCACCCTGCAAGTAGTAGCCAAGGCTGCTGGAAGCCAGAGTGTGGCTGGTGGTTGCTAACAAGCTGCTTCAGTCAGACTTGCTGGATCCAGGACAGTGGCTATACACAGACACTCAGGGTGTGACCTGCATGCTGTTTGACTGTCTGAGGAGCTCAGATTAGGAGCTACAGCAGCAAAGCACTGTGAAGCACCACAGGTTGCACAGCAGAGATGACACAGTCCCTCACTGCTCTGGATTACACCCCAGAATTAGGGTGACCGTACATCCTGTTTTGGCCTGGACAATCCCTTTTTTAAGCCCTGCCTCAGCCATCAAGACTTTTTTGGCAAAAGAGGGCATTTGTACCATTTGCTTTTGCTAACTTGATCACAACTTTGTCAAAAAAGTGGGATATGGAGGAACATGCAGGGCTCGGGCAGGCAGCGATACCTAATCAAGTCACCCCTTAACCTTCTCTTTGTTAAGATAAATAGATTGAGCTCCTGGAGTCTATCACTATAAAGCATGTTTTCTAATCCTTTAATCATTCTCATGGCTTTTCTAATATATCAACAGCCTTCATGAATTGTAGGCACCAGAACTGAACACCGTATTACAGCACCAGTTGAACCAATGCCAATTCAGAGGTAAAGTAACCTCTATATTATTCAAAATTCACCTATTTATGCATCCCAGGAGCACATTAGTTTTTTTGGCCACATGGTCACATTGGGAGCTTGTGTTCAGATGATTATTTGCCACAACCCCCATATCTTTTTCAGTCAATGGATAGACTGACCATGTCATCTTGTTCCTATTAATCAAAGGGACAATAAGAAGTCACTCAACAATTTTATAGTATTTGGAGAATTTGCTATCTCCTTCCTGCCCAAGACCTGGGAAGGATATAATTAGCTTAGTCAGACAAAGCTTATTATCCTCATCTCAGGCCTCCTCAGTGAGCTCCCAGCAGCTCCTGATCAGTCTCAGCCCCTAGCAAAAGTTCCCAAAGACCAGGGAAATAGGACTAGGAGAAAGCTGGGTCATCCTAAAGGACACTCTGTCTGAATATGAGGCTATTCACAGGCCTACGTCAGGGAAGTGACAGTGAATATAATCTACACCCAGTATACAACTGAGTAGGGCCTAGTGGTCAGGAAGAATTGCTGCAGGTGCTTCATCTGACATTGAACATCTGCTTTATTGCCTTTGCAAATACATCCCTGGCTCTGCAAATGGAGGGATCAGACCTGAAAACTCTAGTCCTTGTGCCTTATCTGTAAATTAGAGATACTTATCTACCTGACGGGCATTTTTAGGCTTAATTTATTTATGTGTGTAAAGTGCTTTGAAATCCTCAGATGGAAGATGCTACAGAAGTGTGGAGAGTTATTATTGTTAAACAGTGTAATTTTTTTTATTAAGAGGTAGATGGAAGAGTAGGAATGGAAAGCACATGACAGATCTCTTTTCCTCATCAGGACACAGTCATGGCCTCTTTGCACACTCAAAACTTCCATTGCAGCAACTGGGAACTTTGAGTATGAAAACAATGTAAAATACAGCTAGTTAAGCCATCTAATTGATCCCGAAACCCTTCGCATCAAGCTACATCAATCTATATTTGATGTCAGGTCTCCCTGCTGAACCTCCAGAGAGATAACTGGAAATACTGGAGAAGTCAGATCATTCCTGAAACATTTTACAGGAGAAGTAAAGATTTCCTGGAGGGCATTGGAAATTTCTAATTAGGAACATTTCACTGAAAGAGAGTAAGAAATTCTAAAAAAAAAAAAAAAAAAAAAAAAGCATAACTAGTGGAGAAAATACTTCACCCCCTTCTTCCAGTGTTTGAAGAGCTGAGTGATTTGCTTTAAAAGCCATGCTCGGCTTTCAGAAAAAAATAAGATGGAATGCTTCCATAGTACCTAGAATCCTGTGACTCAAATGAACATAAATAATCATTTTAAATGCCCCTAAACAATGGTCCAGTCTGAAAGGTACTGAGCATGAACATTTCTCCAGAAATCATCAGGAGTGTTGAGTGCTCAACACTTCTCAACATTTGATCCACTGCAATGTCAGGTATGGTACCTTATATATTCATCTGCAAACCAGCCTGCATATAAGTCACCAATTAATCCACACATACTGAACTAACATATATTAGCAATCAACAGATACAATAAATCAATGCATCTTCCTTTTCTTTAAAAAACTGGTCTCAAACTCCTCCCACTCAAATGCTTCTAAGCTTAGTATCCTGAAATTTTTCAGGCTGGACCATGTTTTCTTTACATTCAGTACCACCTCGGGTAGCCAAGGCTTTCTGTACAACTTCCTGAGATTTTTCTAATCTAACCTGGCTTTCTCCAAGCCTTGCCTCTCAATTTTGTCCCTCCCAATCATCTTTCCATGTGTGTTAATAATGCATTTATATTTCCTTGTTGGCTGTATAAATCACACAACCCATCTTTCATTTGCCTTTTTGTGTTCACAAAATTATAAAATTCAAAAATTCAGTCTCAGTAAAAGCCATCCTAAACATAAGCACTTTAACCTAAGGCAATTGTATTTTCTTTGTTTACTTCTATGGATGGATTTTGCTGATGGAGTTGTCTGTAATTTTGGAAGAATGAAATAGGCAAAACATTACAAGGGATATTTAAAAATCTTACTTGTCTGCATCTCATACTCCTTATGAAAGCAAATGTCCCATTGAAGTAAATGAACATTTTGCTTAAGCTTGTTATTAGCTTTAAGCATTGAAACCAATGAGCCTTAAAGTTAAGCATGTTCTTACATGCTTTGCTGAATCCAGCTTAATGATGTATTTAAGTGCTTTCTTGAACTTGGGCCTGTGATGGGGTGTGCACCACACACAGGCCGTGAAGGGGTTAATGTGGACTTGAGAGACCAGTTAAGGTATCTGGCTGCATGTGGAGAGAGAGCCAGGCTTAACTGAACATGATGCCCAGCTAGGCAGGAGCAGGCTTTAATATAAAGCCAGGAAGCTGAAAGCAGAAGGAGACTGCAAGGAGAGAGTCTGCAGTCACTCTCTGCGAGCAGAGAGGTGTGGAGGAGAAAACCCAAGACAGAGAATAAGCCCTGGTCTGAAAAAAGGGTCAGCCCTAGAGGAGTTGTGGGGAAAGAAAGCCTGAGAGGGCCGAGTAGGAAGAAGCCCAGGGAAACATCAGCCAGGAGTAGGATTGAGCAGACCTTGGCTGCTCATTCTAGGGTTCCTATGTAGATGGAGGTCCTGGGTTCCCCTACCAGCCACTGGGAAGTGGCGCAGGATTATGGGAGATGCCAACTGCACAAGTGGTCTAGAGGGACTTTGTTACTACTAAAGGGGAGGACTATATAGTGACCTGGCTGGAGGGCCAAGTCAAAAAGAAGGAGCAGCCTGAGTCATGAAGAGAGAGAGGGGTCACAGCATAAGTAACTGATGGAAGGGGGTGCCAAACTAGGTGACAGCTGATCCCCAGATGTAGCCACAAGGTGATGCCACCAGCGGAGAGTACAGAACTTCGTGACAGGGCCTAACAGGACACAGCAACACTACACAGAACTTTAGAACAAGAATTGAAGACTATGTGGCCAACTGAAAGCTACAGGGAAGAATTTAGCCAAACAGGGAAGAATTTCAGGAAGGCAGAATGTTATGTCTGAGTTGGAATTTGGCCATCACAGTTAACAACCTGCCTCTTACAAAATGTACCATGGAATTTTTAGCTACCAAAATGTGGTCAAGATCTCACTTTTTATATCTCATACACTCAGTGTTAACTCCACCAGCACTGTGCCCTATAGCACTAAGCTGGAGCACTGACTCAATAATGATTCAAAAGGAAAAGCATCATTCATTGAAACTCCAATGCCTTTTTCTTCAGTGCCTAAATATTTTTGGAAAAATCTCCTCTACCTCCTGATCCAGCCCATCCCTCCTTAACTTATGACAGGATCACAACACAATCCTCACATATCGCAATATATGAAAACCGATCAAACTGCTGTTCTTCATGGTAATACAAAGAATAAAACAAAAAAAGTGTAATTTATGCAGACATTTGCTTGAATGTAGCCAGTGAGTAGTGAAAATATTTATTTGCCACAATGCATTATTTAAAGATTCACAGGTATTAAGGCCAGAAAGGACCATCATGATCATCTAGTCGATCCTCCTGCATGACATAGGATGTTAAAATTCATCAAGCCCAATAACCCCAAAAAGACTTCCATTCCTGATTTAAAGATTTCCAATGACAGAGAATCCATCACACACCTGGCTAAAATGTTCAATGATTAATAACTTTCACTTTAAAATTTGCACCTTATGTCCCATTTGCATTTTCCTAGTTTTATCTTCTAGACACTGGATTTTATCATGTCTTTGTCTGATAGATAATGGGCCTCTAATATCTCATGTCTTCTCCCCATATAGGTACTTATAGATTATGACCATCTCTTAGTCTTCTCTTGCTAAATAGATGGAGGTCCTTAAATCTCTCACTGTAAAATATGTTTTCTTGCAGAAATGTAATGCCATGTATACCTTTGACACTATACAGATAAAACAGAAGAAGATAAAGAAGTCAAATTCATGGGAAATGGGAAATCGGCAGGAGATTCCTTCAGTTTAGACTAATTTTTTGGCAGTTTTGAAATCTCTCAATCTAACGATGAAGGGTTCTGCAATCTATTTCCTTCATGCAAATTATAATTGTTTGACAGCCCTGCAGTAGTGTTTTCAATCTTACTTGCTTCCTTAATGATGATCGATGATATAAAGATCCAGGTATAAAATCTAATAGGATAAAGCTCTAACAGGATAAAGTTCATCAAACTATTAATGACTGCTGTGACAGGGTTAGACCTGATGGCTACAGGAGGGTAGTAGAGGGGGTCTATATTAGCCCCAGAATGAACAAATCCCTGTTCCCTGGGTGATCCAGCTGGGGCTACGCTGGGGCAATTAGGCCACTTAAGCCAGCTGAGGCCAGTCAAGGAGCTTGCCCCAGCAGGTAAAAGCCTCCCTGTCAGGCAGACAGGAGCAGCTGGAAGGGAGTTAAGAGAAGGAGCTGCGCTGCGCTGCGCTGCTACAGGACTTGGAGCAACCACTGCCACCTATTACAACCCCAGAGGTACCAGAGACGAGAGGGGGGGGGTACCTGTCTGGCTAAGGCCAGGGACCCAAGGCACAGGCCTGAGGGAGAACCCCTCCCCACCCAGTTCCAGGAAGCAGACGGCGAGCAGTGGGGCCAAAGAGAGGTGACCCAGGGAAGGGGGTGAGTCACGGACTTTTGAAGACTACTCCACACAGGGTCCCTGGGTCGGGGCCCGGGGCAGAGGGCGGGACCGGGCCCCCCCCCTGCTCCCACCCAGGCACGCCATAGGCATAGCTGAAGAGGGCACAGTACCCACGAGAGGGCTAAACTAGCCGCCCGCGCCACAGTGGTGTCAGAAGTGGGATTTTGGTGCCCAGCGGCTGAGAGAGAGAGACACACACACACAAAAAAAAAAAAAAAAAGCCAAAAGACACGAGGGGGGAGGGCAAATTTCTCTTCCTCTGTTTACCATAATGGAAGACGTTGTAAAGGCCCTCGTACAGGCCACGGCAGCCCAGCAAGAGGCCACCAGGGCCCAGATGGCCACCCTAGAGGAATCAGCGCGGCTTCAGCAGGAGACCAACCAGTTGCTGATCCACCAGGCCAACCAGGATCGGGCTCTCTTGCGAGAGGTGGTGGCCCACCTGAAGACCCTTAACCCCCAGGCCCCGGTACCTGAGGGAACATGCACACTACGGGCCACCAGGTATTTACAGAAGATGACAGCTGAGGATGATATTGAGGCCTACCTCCTTACCTTTGAGAGGATAGCTGCGCGTGAGGCTTGGCCCCTGGCCCAGTGGGCTGGTATTCTTGCCCCCTTTCTATGTGGAGAAGCCCAAAAGGCCTACTATGACCTACCTGCAGCAGCGGCAGCTGACTATCACCAACTGAAAACGGAGATCCTGGCTCGATCAGGAGTGACTGCAGCGGTGCGGGCCCAGAGATACCACAACTGGAGGTATCAGGAAGGCAAGGCCCCGCGCTCGCAGCTGTTTGATCTCGCCCACCTTGCCCAGAAGTGGCTGCAGCCAGAGGTTCACCAACCAGAGAAAATCCTAGAAATTCTTGTGATCGACCGGTACACAAGGGCGTTACCATCAGACCTCCGCGCTTGGGTAGGGCAGAATGACCCCTCATCCTACGATGAGTTAGTTGCCCTAGTAGAGCGATGGGTAACAGCCAGAGGCCTTTCTCAGGCAGCCAGAGGGGACTTGCCCCGGGGCAAACGACCAATCCCAGTTCCTGGAGCCCAGACCCCCAAGAGCCTGGGGAAGACCAGGTGGAGGACGAGGGAGACGGAGGGCCCACTGGGGGCTACTAAGGAAGGGGGCCACCTGGGCAGGGGAAATGGGGGACAACCCCCTAGCCCTAAGGACAAAGTGGTACCCCGAGCCCCCTACCGGTGCTATGCCTGTTGGGAGTGGGGGCACATAGCAGCCCAGTGTCCCAATGCAGAGGAGCCCATGCAGTGTAACCTGGGGCACTGGGCAGACTCCTGCAGCCTGATTCACCTTGTGGGGGTGGCATTAACCCCACATAGGTATACAAGGCCTGTAAAAGTAAACGGAGTTGAGACTCTGGCATTGGTGGACTATGGGAGCACCATCACCCTCATTTCAGGGAAATTTGTGAAGCGTAGCCAACTATTGCAAGCCAAGCGCATGGGAGTAACGTGCGTCCATGGGGCGGTTAGCTATTACCCGACTGTCCCAGTGAATATCGAGGCTCAGAAAGGGGTCACAAGGGTGATGGCGGGGGTAGTTCCCCGGCTCCCGTATCCCGTCCTCATAGGAAGAGACTTTCCGGGGTTTGGAACTTTACTTCCCCCGGAGGGCTCAGAAGAAGGGGAGGGTCCTGGGACTACTGGACTGGCTCCTCCTGATAGCAAACCCCTGATATTCTCTGAGTTCGCCCAGGATCTATTTCTGGCCCCTGGGAAGGGCCGAAAGACCAGGGTGGAGAGGAGGGCCGCTAAGGCTCTGGGTACCAGGATCTTGTCCCAGGGCATAAAACCTGCCTTGGTAAGTAGGCGGACCCGAGCCGCAGTTAGAGAAGCTGACCCAAGAGAGGAAGGGCCCGAAGCAGGCCCCGAGCTAGATCTCCCCGCCCCAGAGGAAAGGGCGGAGTCGGGCCTACCAGAGCTGGGACAACTCAACCCAGTACGAGGGAATTTCGGCCGTGACCAGGCCGAGGACCCCAGATATAGCAATGCCCGAGCGGAAGTGGCAGAGATAGAGGGGGTGCCCGTAGAGGGAAAAACACAGGGGCCAGGGCCGTACTTCATGTTGAGAGGGGACTTGCTGTATTGGGTCACAGAGGTGAATGGAGAGAAGATACCACAGCTCCTGGTGCCCCAGAAGCACCAACGGGCCGTGCTGAACTTGGCCCACAGCCACCTCTTTGGAGGACATTTAGGCGTGGAGAAAACCCTGGCTCGGATCCTGAGGCGGTTCTTTTGGCCCGGGGTGCACGAAGAAGTTCGGCGCTATTGTGCAAGCTGCCCCGAGTGCCAGCTACATAGCCCCCAACCCCACTTCAGGGCCCCTTTGGTGCCCCTCCCCATCATTGAAGTCCCGTTCGAGCGGATCGCCATGGATCTGGTGGGTCCCTTGGAAAAGACGACCCGGGGGCACCAATACATCCTCGTTGTCCTCGACTATGCCACCAGATATCTGGAAGCCGTTCCCCTGCGAAATACTACCTCTAAGGTGATCGCGACAGAGTTAGTGAGGATTTTTGCCCGGGTGGGGCTACCCAAAGAAATATTGACGGACCAGGTGACCCCATTTATGTCCAGGCTGATGAAGGACTTATGCACTCTGCTTCAGGTACAGACCCTGCGAACTTCCGTTTACCACCCACAGACCGACGGCCTTGTGGAAAGATTCAATAGGACTCTTAAGGCCATGATAAGGAAGGTGGTGAGTCGAGATGGCAAAGACTGGGATGCCTTGCTACCGTATCTCATGTTCGCCATCCGGGAGGTTCCCCAGGCCTCCACAGGGTTCTCCCCCTTTGAACTCCTGTATGGACGCCACCCCCGGGGTATCTTGGACATTGCCAGGGAAATTTGGGAAGGGGAGACCACCTCAGGGTGGAATATAATTGACCACGTGCTCCAGATGAGGGACCGAATAGCCCAAGTCACCCCCATTGTACGGGAACATTTGGAGAAAGCCCAGGGGGCCCAGCGGGTCCACTATAACCGCCAAGCCAGGAGACCAGGTGTTGATTTCAGCCAGGAGACCAGGTGTTGATACTGGTACCCACTGCGGAAAGTAAACTACTGGCCCAATGGCAGGGGCCCTATGAAGTGATCGAGCCCGTGGGGGAAACCAACTACAAGATACGACAACCAGGGCGCCGCAAGCAGGAGCAAATCTATCATGTTAACTTATTGAAACCCTGGAAGGCCAGAGAAGCATATATGACCCTACCCCAGGCAGTAGAACTACCCGAGCAAGTGAGGATATCCCCTGACCTAATGCCGAATCAAAAGGCCAAGGCGTCAGAGATGGTAGAACGGAATCAAGATGTCTTTTCGACTAAGCCGGGTCGGACAACGGCGGTTTTTCCACCAGATCATCACAGCCCCCGGGGCCAGGGTCACGATGAGGCCCTACAGAGTTCCAGAGGCTAAAAGGAAGGAAATTAAGGCAGAGGTAGAGAAAATGTTGGAGCTGGGGGTCGTAGAGGAATCTCATAGCCAATGGGCTAGCCCTATCGTGCTAGTGCCTAAGCCTGATGGCACTACACGGTTCTGCAATGACTTTCGCCGACTGAACGAGGTTTCACAGTTCGATGCATACCCCATGCCCCGCATAGATGAACTCGTGGACCGATTGGGCAAGGCCCAGTTCCTGACCACCCTCGATCTGACCAAGGGGTATTGGCAAATCCCTCTAGCTGAGGAGGCAAAGGCAAAAACCGCTTTCTCCACACCAGACGGGCTGTTCCAATACACTGTCCTCCCCTTCGGACTACATGGAGTCCCCGCCACCTTCCAGCGCCTAATGGACAAGTTGCTACGGCCCCACACTGAGTATGCTGCAGCGTACCTGGACGATGTGGTCATCCACACCCCAGACTGGGAAACCCACCTAAGGAGGGTGGAAGGAGTCTTGAACACCCTGAGACAGGCTGGTCTTACTGCAAATCCTGCCAAGTGTGCCATAGGACTTGCCGAGGCTAGATATCTCGGATACGTCGTAGGGCGGGGTGTGGTACGGCCCCAACTAAGCAAGTTGGAAGCAATCCAGAGCTGGCCCCGGCCTAATCGAAAGAAGCAGGTCTGGGCCTTCTTAGGGGTGGTGGGGTACTACCGGCGGTTTATCCCCCACTTCGCCTCCCGAGCCAGTCCGCTGACTGACCTGATAAAGGCCCGAGGCCCAGACATGGTGCGATGGACCCCCGAGGCAGAGGAAGCCTTCAGGGATTTGCGGACTGCCCTCTGCAGTGACCCCATCCTTCTCGCCCCAGACTTTACAAAAGAATTTATTTTGCAAACAGATGCCTCCGAAGTGGGCCTGGGGGCAGTCTTGTCACAGGTGGTGGGGGATGAGGAGCACCCGATAATGTACCTCAGCCGCAAACTGCTCCTGAGATAGCAGAAATATGCGGTCGTAGAAAGGGAATGCCTCGCCGTCAAGTGGGCTATGGAAGCCCTCCGTTATTACCTGTTGGGGTGCCACTTTACCCTTGTGACCGACCACGCCCCCCTCCAGTGGATGCAGCGGAACAGAGAGAAGAATGCCCGCGTGACCCGGTGGTTCCTGTCCCTCCAGCCCTTCCGGTTCACGATACAACACAGGGCTGGTAGTCGCCATGGAAATGCGGATGGCTTGTCCCGGGTTCACTGCATGTCGTCCCATGTTGCCCAACCCGGTGGGATTGAGCAGAGGGGGAGGATGTGTGACAGGGTTAGACCTGATGGCTACAGGAGGGTAGTAGAGGGGGTCTATATTAGCCCCAGAATGAACAAATCCGTTCCCTGGGTGATCCAGCTGGGGCTACGCTGGGGCAATTAGGCCACTTAAGCCAGCTGAGGCCAATCAAGGAGCTTGCCCCAGCAGGTAAAAGCCTCCCTGTCAGGCAGACAGGAGCAGCTGGAAGGGAGTTAAGAGAAGGAGCGAAGCTGTGCTGTGCTGCGCTGCGCTGCGCTGCGCTGCTACAGGACTTGGAGCAACCACTGCCACCTATTACAACCCCAGAGGTACCAGAGACGAGAGGGGGGGGGTACCTGTCTGGCTAAGGCCAGGGACCCAAGGCACAGGCCTGAGGGAGAACCCCTCCCCACCCAGTTCCAGGAAGCCGACGGCGAGCAGTGGGGCCAAAGACAGGTGACCCAGGGAAGGGAGTGAGTCACGGACTTTTGAAGACTACTCCACACAGGGTCCCTGGGTCGGGGCCCGGGGCAGAGGGCAGGACCGGGCCCCCCCCCCTGCTCCCACCCAGGCACGCCATAGGCATAGCTGAAGAGGGCACAGTACCCACGAGAGGGCTAAACTAGCTGGCCGCGCCACACTGCATAAAAGAAGAGCATGTGAATTAGGGCCATTGTATTATATCAAAATTGTTTTAGGGATGAATTTATCATCTGGTATTTTCATTCCCATAGAATACATGCATCTGTTTTTCCCTATTCATGTTTACAAACATTGGCATGAGAATTAATTACTCTTTCTGCAGTGCTTCACAAATTTATCATAGAGACAGACCCAAGTTGCCCATTTGGACTAGCTCTGAACTCCATCAAAGTTCAAGGACAGATCTGCTGCCCTAACTCTTATCATCCAAAAATAGAGACTTATCCAAACTGCCAAGTTTAAACCTGAAGACTAACTTCTCCAAAGTTTGAGAGAATTTGGATCTGATTTACTGATTAGATTCCATCTTTTAAAGGTGGCCTGTTGTAAAGTTCAGAACTTGTACCAAAATTCCCATAATGAAAGAGGGTTGACATTAAGTCTTCTGGTTCAAGCCCATCTCTGCTTTAGCCCCTCTTCCACATGACCTTTTACTGATTGGATCTCCATTCCATTTCTTCCTCATGATACGTAAAGTAATGCAAAATATCTAAACTGAATGGATTGCACCAGTCCTATAACACAATAAGGCCCAGGTCCACAAACATGTATGTATGTGCTTGACTTGAAGCACATGCATGATTGTTTTCAGCATTGGGGTCCTATGGCTGGATTACTCACCAATAAACAAAATTGGAAAGGTGATAAATAACAGGAAGACATGGGGAACCAGGTTGAGAGCATCTACGAAGCAGACATTTTTTAGGACGCCAGCACTGATGTCATAGGCAGAAGTGTTGTCATTGCCACAAAATGCGACTTTCATTGCTTCCAAGCAGCCTGACTGCTACAAACTAGAGACAAAACACAAGAGAAACAGAAAAAGTAAAATAGTCAAAGTGATCACCAGAGTTTCTTACATTTTTTTTAGCTAAACAAAAAATTAAAATGACATCATTGAGGCTTTTTTTTTATGAGCAGATTAAATAATTCAAAGAGAATAATTTATTAGACAAACACACTCTGATCTTGCACTCTTATACATATGCTTAAAGTTGACCTAAAGTGTGCATAAGTGTTTCAATGATCAGGGCCTTATTTACTATTAAAATTATCCACTGAATATATACTGAAAATAAATGTTGGTCTCCATTTCATTCATGAACAGCTCGTTGCACATATTCAAAATACAAAATAGAGATGGTCAGAAAACAAAAACATTTTTTAAAACCTTGTTTCCATTTTTCATCAAAAATTTCAGTATGCCTAAAGCTAAACACGTGTACTTGTTGGTTGGATTGGAGCTACAGAGTCTCAGAAAGACCACAGTGTGTCTTCTGCTATCTCCCTTCATGTGATTTGTTGTTCCATATCTACATTGTGAGTCCTGTACCTTTGAATTCTGGGACTCTGGGGTTCTTAGTATTCACGACTGTTTATAACAGAATCAAGCAGGGTTGAAAAGGAAATGCTTCCTTACAAATTTTTTTCCATCCAACATATGCGAACCAATTTGTTATTGTAAGATAATTCATGAATGTTTGGTTGGCAACATTATTATTAAAAATTTTTTTTTTTAAATTACAAACATTGGGGGGAGTAACCCACTAAGTCCCTGATTCAGCAAAGTATATTTGCTTGCACATAAGTATATCACTATTCAGCAAATCACATGACTAATTCCCATTCAAGTCAATGGGACGTAAGCACATGCTCAAGTGTCTTGCTGAATCGGGATAATAAAGAATTACTTGGACTTCACAAAATGTAAAAAAAAAAAAAAGGGTTGGTTGAGTTTGGCAGCTTAACAAAAGGCCAAATCCTGCTTGTCTTACTCACACAAGTAGACCTGTTGACATGATTTGGCTTGAGAATCTCCTTAGAATGAACACAAACATATCATTTTCAAAAAGAGTACATGCAAGTTTAAAGGGACTGTGGACCTCGGTGAGGCTTTTTTTTTTTTTTTTTTTTTTTTAAGTTTGTTTAATAAAAGAAACAAGGAGCTAAAAGGATTTGCAAAACTTAATTTGAATAGAAATGCCTTCATCAAACTTCTAAGTGTTCTTCTGAAAAGTGTTTGATAAACTTAATCATTTTCCAAGCACAACAGCAATGTGCTGGTTCATGAAAATAAGCAATTAAATGACTGCGGGTCACATTAAGGCCCAGATCGTGCAAACTCAAATGCATGGGCTTGACTTTATGCACATAAGTAATGTTTTCGAAATCAATGAGAGTACTCGCTTCGTTAAAGTTAAGCAAGTGCCTAAATGTTTGCAGGATCAAGGCCTAAATGTTGATTTACACCAATGTGATCTTCAATGAGATTTCACTGAAGAATTTGGCCCATCATCTAAATTCAACAGTGTACAATGACCGTTGTATTTTTTCTGCCAATGAGGAATGAAGTGCAAACAATACTCAAACCACACATGGTTGATACTGAAAACCAAATATAATGTTAAAAATAAGTTCTGTTTCAATAATGTATTGAGTTATTAGCAGCATAGATATAGAACTTTTTTTAACGTATGGAGGTTGTTTCTTTTTTTAAAAAATTTTGACCTGTTTCCATTAAGAGAAACATAATGGTAATCTGCAGAAAAACTTAAATGCTGTTGCCTAATCTTTATGGAGTTCCATGGGAGTTCTGCTAGGAATTTTCTTCACTTTCCCATAAGCAATATGACTACACTCTCACACAGGAAGCTGTTGTGGTCTGGTATTTCGATTGAGACTAGAAGGCAGGAGGATCCTGGGTTCTAATGTGCATTCAATCACTAACTGTTTGTGGCCTTGGGCTCCAATTAGTCAGCTCTAAAACTTAGTAAAAGGATTGTGACGTGAGAAACCATGTTTCAGAGATCAAGTGGGGGAGGAGATGTTTGGATATGTCATTCATTCGGAGAGAGATGGATTGGTGGAACCATAAGTTTCCCGTGAGAGAGTGGAATGTTAATTGTATGAAGTGACAGTTCCCCCAGCTAGCCAGTGTCTATCTACCAATAGTCTTAATAGTCTCATATCCTATCTCTGCCAGTGGCTAATGCTGGAAGTTTCCAATAAAGATGCAAAACAATCATACTATCCCTATGTCACAGTTTAGGACAACTGCATCCATATTTCTCCCTTGTGGTCCACCAAGGACATTCACTCTAGTCTCCCAGCTCCTCAGCCATCACCTCTCTTGGGTGGAGACCTGTTCTCTTTCCCTCCTGACTGGAGTTTTACCAGGCTGCACAGTTCCCTGACTACACTGTGTTATTCCAGCAAACCAGACTGCCTAAACATACCAGCATCTGCACTTTGTTTTCTCTTTGAAGGCTTATGTACAGCATAATTCCAGGGGCCACAAGTCACCACACAGTTCTAAGCAAGCACATTTATTCTTAAAGTGAAAGCATTAAAGAGAAAACATATAAAACACAATATGCATGCTGAAAGCTTACCAGAAAGCTTATGGACCTCAGTAGGCCAAAGTCATTCCAACCCTTCCCAAGAAATATTGGGGCCCTTCTTGGACAGAAGGATCAGAAATCAGGCCCTGAGTCAGTTTAAAGTCAGGCTATTTATCTAAAAGTCCTTTCTTTGTCTGTTGGTCTCTGGAGAATCCAGTCTGAACTAGAATATGTGAGCCTCTCCAAGTGGTGGTACTTCACTGGAGGTGTTCAACCTGAGCAAATTTGTCCCACTGTTCTTAGTTCTTGGAGGAGCTGTGACCCTCTACCCCCATGGAATTACATACAAACCCTAGCTCACAATGATACATAAAGTTAGTACAGTAAGATCGCCCAAAGATATTGCAGGAAATTGCATATCTGTCTCAGCTTAAATTTGCAACACAATTATAGCAAAACCACAGCCACCTAACACTTTCACTGATCTTATTGCTGCAAACCACAGCCACTTGGCTATCCATGGTGACAGCAAAGATGAAACTCAGATTCTCCTGCTCCAAAAACTCAGACACATAAAGCCTGAGATTTTCTGTTACCTATACAGGGCTTATGTCACTCAGCTGAGCTGTTTGGGCTCCATCAAGGAAAAAGCAGTGGCATAAATAGACATTAATAGAGCTAGTCAAAATATTTCCTGAAAATTGTTTTAGTTTTTTTTTTGTTTCAGTACATTTTAGAGTTGTTCAAGAAATGTTTTTAAACACATTTTTTTATGTTTTCAGCTTTTTCAATTTTTTTTTTTTTTTTTGAAAAGTGGGAAAAATGTTTTTCTTTTAAACAACTCACTTTCTCACACTTCTTCCCCTCTGGAAAAAAAGGGGGATATTTTAAAAAGTGAGATCAGTGGACATTTCCCTACTTTTTTTGCTTTTTGTCCCCTTTTTTTCCAGCAGAAAAGTGTTTTTTTTTAAAGAAAAAGGACAGGACGTGGTCTGTTCTGCATTGAAATGAAACAACATTTTTGAAAAAAAAAAATTTATTGAAAACAAAACATTTTTTACCAAAACAAAAATGTTTCAGAAAAATTCTGTGATTAAAAAAAAAAAGGCATTTTCTACTGAAAAAAAGTTTTGACAGCAAATTTTCAAACAGCTGTAGCATTAGCTAATGCCTATCCCTTTTTATAAACTCTTTATATTTGTGGGACCATAAAAAAAAGGAAATTTTGAAAGTAATCACTTGCAAAAGTTGGTGCAAACAATTCATTCACAGTATGAATTATATAGACCAGTTTATTGTTTCAAATAAGGAGGTGGAACTTCTTTTAAGAAGTGGCAGAGAAAATCTGGGGTTACAGATTGGGTACTATGTGCAAAAAGGCTGAATAGTAAAAAAAAAAAAAAAAAAAAAAAAAAGAATTGTAACATCTGAGTTTGATGGTCTCAATCCTGATCCCAAGTGTTTATTTAAAAAACCCACCACCACCTTTGGCATTAATTAGCACACTTTGAGACCTCAAAGGTACATGTCTGTGGTATTCAGTGATCACACATGTATGCTGTTTAAATCTTTTCCAGTTTTTTTCTATGTTTCCAGAGATTCAGCTCTGGTGGGGCTTTTAACTGCTCCAATCTTCTACTCAGGTTATTTTCTTAATTCCTTTTACTCCTGATAACATGTGATGTTCAGCAATCACACAGTGCTTGAGGTGCTTGCAAGAGATCTGCTTTATTTGGTGTCTGCTTCCAATTGTCTGTGCATAAAAACAAAAGCTTCACAACACCCTGACCTGACTCTCTGCCCAGGAATCTCAGCCCTTAAAGACACAGTTCCCAAAACCACAACATTTAGCACAATGTGGCACGGACAGTGATCAGCAGGAATAACAGCTGCAGTGGCATTAACAGCACAAGCACAAGGGTTTTCACCATATGCTGGAATTCAGCTCTGTTGGGAGTAATGGAGTCACCCCTTATGTTTGCTGATGCACATCCACCTTCATAGATACTTACTTTATGGTGTTTCTACTGAAAAGCTATTAGCTGGCTCTAACCTGAAGAGTGGCAAAGATTGCCACATGAAACCATAGTGCAACACACTGGAGCTGCAGGAGAGAACTCTCAGCTCTAACTTGCTTCACAAGGACCAATACATTCACTTGGCTTGCTACCAGCTATTGCTGGGTGTGTGTTAGAAAAAAGTGGATGTGTAGGAGTCTTTTGGGATGGGGGGGTGGGGGGGGGGGCGTGTTATGCCTGAAGGCATTATCTGGCAAAGTATCAGTGTTTGGATAGAACACTAGTGGCCCAACTACTACTCCAAAATAAAATATGTAATCAAAATGGCTATATTCAACAGAAAACTGAAATAAAGTTAAGTATGTGGTTTTGAAATTGGACATTCCTCCAAGCCACTGAGTGTGATTTCCTATTAAGTAGTATTGTTTAGGATTAGCTGCTGAGACCCTCTAAAATGCATCTCAGCATAATACCTTATTTAAAGTTATTATAAAGTTTATTTTGGTTGCAGAGAAAGACAACCCTTTGCCCGGTGGCTGGGAGGGAGGAAGAGAATGAATGAATTGCTGTCCTTTGAAAGAACTGTGTTTTAAAATGAAAAAATCATGAAATACTTTACACTCACCCTACCACCTGATCATACAATCAGTGACATGTGCCTAACTCTTCTTAAAGCGGATTTAGATGGTGCATATGTAGCTGATAAGGATAATTGGTCACACAGAACTCTCAAAAGTTCTAAAGTTTTCACAACATTGATTGTTGCAGACTGTCTCAGGAAAGTTCCTTCCTTAGAAGCCAGTATTTTGAGGCTACCCAATGTAACTGGCCAATGTTAAGAATGTGCATGTAAACCACAGTTACACAAGGTTGTTGGGGAATAGACTTTAACCTGACTGCTACCAAATGTATAAGACTAAGTATGGCCAAAGAGAATGCCTCATGTAAGCTGCCAAATATTTCAGGTATGTTCCTGTAGAATGAATTTCTTGTGCTAATGAATGTACTAGGCCAAGCCCCAGTGCTGTTCTGACTGCGCCAGGGATATACATAATAGTTCAGCTGCTTTGCTGTCAATTATACCAGATGTTGTAGGTGTCGGAAGAATGCACCTTCTGCACTGCCAGATGTACTAGATAGATTCCGGCATTCCAACTTCAGACAAGGGAATGCGTCAGTAAGGTAAAGGAACAACAGCAAAAGGAGTAATTTGTCAAGACACTGTTCAGTACATCAGGTGCATGCTGCCTAGATGTTTCTGGTACATCCCTTGCACAACAGGGGTGCTATCTTTGCCAGTAATGGCTAAATTATTTGTTTTTAATTAAACATTCTTTTTTTAAATTTAGGCTGTAAGAAATCTATCCTTTTTGGCCTATAGTGAACAGTTCTCTTTAACTTCTGTTCCTGTGATGGAGTGTCCACCCTATACCAGGCCTGAACATGTAAAATAGACCAATTAACCATATAGGCTGCATCTGGAGAAGAGTCCAGGACTCAAAAGGGACTGAAGAGTCCAGTTGGGGGAGGAGTTGAACTAGGCTTTTAAAGAGAGGGAGTTGGTGGTAGGAGAAGGGTTGCATGGAAGAGTTCTGCAGTTACTCCCTAGAGAGAAGGGAAGCTGACTAGGTACAAAGATGAGTTCTATGGGGAGATCATGCCTAAGATCATGCCTTGAACTACAGACAAGAAGCTGAGAGGAGTGAAGTAACCATAGGGAGTGGAGGAAGCTCCAGTGGTAAACCCAGATGTAGGCCAGGAGATAGAGAGGCAAGGTAAGATGGAACCCAAGGAAACAGCAACAAGGTCAGAGCTTGAGCAGACTGAATGCTGGGCATAGGTTTCCTGGGTTGGAATGTGGAGTAGGGATGGGCCCGGGTTCCCCTACCAGCCAGTGGGAAGGTGGCACTGGTTTGGAAGTGGATCAGAAGGTTGCCTAAGACTGCAGATAGACAGTTTGTCCTGTGGGACTGTCATGTCCCAGAAGGGGAGGATTGTAGTGATCTGGCCAGAGGGCAGAGTCACAAAGAGGCAGCCCACTGAATCCAGAGAGAGACACCATGGGACAAGTGATCAAAGGAGGCAGTGCCAGACTGGTAGGGAGCTAATCCCCAGATGTAGTCACAAGGAGGTGCCACATGGGTATCCTGTCACAGGCTCAGTCTTCACAAAAATCTAGAGCTAGTCAAAATTTTTCAAGTGAAATTATTTTCATTTAAAATTAGCCTCTCTCGAAAACTGAAAGTTTCACAAAAATGTTAGCTTTCAAGCCCTGAAATTGCTCTACATACATGGTGTCTCCTGGTATCCAAGGGAACCAAAGAGCAAAAAAGTGGATTAGAGTTACCTTTGCCTCAGTTCCATCAACTGTGTCAAGCAGAGTTAGGATAAAGCTGGGGATGCAGATCTAAAACGGAACCCAAACTTGACTGAACATGTCAACAAAATAATCATCAAAGTACAATTTCATTAATTTAGCAATCCCCTATTAAAGGGAGATAGCTATAGAAATACAACAGAAGTGGACATGTGTGGCTCTTTGAAGAGCTACAAAGGGATGTAAAGCAGCCAAAATGTTTCCACCAAAACATTGATGGAAAAGGACTTTTCAGTTTCATGAATGGAACTTTTTGGGTGGGTGGGGGAAATCAGGTTTTCATTAAAAAACAAATGCCCCCAAAACTGAACACATTTAGGATTTTGGCATCGGGAAACAGGAATTAATGGGTGGAGGGGTTGTTTTTGTGGGTTTTAAATTTTGTTTTCATTGACATTTTTTGCAGAAAAATATCATTTCCTGACCAGCGCTATGTCACTGACAGTGTGCTTGAAGTGATGAAGACAAAAGGGATGAAGATAAATGCTTCTATATGTTATTCAGTCTGGAAAGTTTATGCATGAATTTTTTCTTCAAACAGCATTAACTGCTGCTCTGTGCTTCTGCTAACCCTTCTGACTGCTGAGGCAGCCAGGCAGGATGAGGTATCCAGCCGGTCTTAGTCAAGTATTCAGACTGAAGCAATCAATTGCTAGCTGACAAGATGGGCAACACTTCAAAAGATAAAAGAAATAAGGTTGGAGGGGGGGTGAGGCTGACAGGATGAAAAGGGTAGGCTCAAGCCAGTTTCAGGGATGATATGCTTTCAGCTCTCTTTTTCTGAAATCTGATGCCTTGTTGGTTTACTTTGATGAAAGTTATCTGGAGGCAGAGAGACTGTGCAATGCCTAAAAATAAACTTTCAGCTACTTAACATTTGAGATTTTGTTCTGAAACTCCCACTAACTGGCAAGATGGGCCTCTCCGCTTTTGGACGGATGTATAAAACTTGATAGTATTGTAGTTAACAGCAATCGCTACAAATGTGATTCAGGATTAAATGGTTGCCATGGATGAGAAGAAGGCTGAGGGGGAAGAAAAGCCTATTACACAGACATAATAATGAACAAGATATCACTCTTATCCTAAACATTTTAACGTATCAAAGAATAAACTTGGTGACTCTTAAAACAGGCTCCACTTAAGAATCATCTAATGGTGATTCTCAAGTCATGGAGCCAGATACTGAGAAACCTTTTTCATAAAAGATTGTGAAGATGACAATGAGGAAATGGTGGATAATTTTTAAGTCCCCACATATAAATCAAGATAGGTGCAAAAGCCCTGGGAATTCTAACTGGGCAACACTTTATACAATATTTATGAAATCTAAAACTTTTCAAAGAAGGGGGAAAACTTCATTTAAAGTGGCACCTACATCTAGAATCTAGTTCTCCATATTCAAGAGTCTTATTTTAACTGGATTAAGATTCTGTTCTCTATGAACTGCAAGGCATTTGTGACTATTAAGAAAAGAGTGTAAAATGTGGACCTCAAGTACTCCTTGTTCTCTTTTGATCTTTAACCAAATAGCCAATATGTCTTTACCCCCATGATCGAAATATATCAGTGTGTATTCATGGCTTTTTCAGTTCATTTTAACCTCTGTTTTCTTTCTTGTCTTGCATATGATGTACATTTTTCTGTTTTTTATTATATATACAGGATAGATAGATTAAATAGGCAGATTTTTATAAAAGTACTCAATGTTTGATTCTGCTACCCAGCTGATTCATTATAAAAGGCCAGACATTTGTTCATCTTCATGGCATTTCGCAACATGCAGGTGGTGGAATGTACCTGAAGAACAGAAGAAAAGTCTACAAAGAACTCTAACAAAGAAGGCCAAATTCTGAAATCAATCAGTTTTCATGGGTGTAACTGTTGGCCTGATCCTGAGTTTTCCCATAGACTTCAGTGTGCACAGGATCAATGTGCACAGAGAGCAGAGTATTTCCCAGAATCCTTTTCCTTTTCTAATGTAAACTTTTTTTTTTGTTTGAAGTTTTTTGAGCTATGTAGAACTGTCTGAGTTATGTAGAACTTGCATTATCTGTTATCAGTTCTGATGAGACTACAGGTAAAGTTCTTGCAGTTTGAGATCTATTTGTTTTACCAAAAATGATCCTATATATTTTATATATATAGGAGCAACCAATTTAGATATGTTTGCTAGCCTGATAACCAGTGTTTAGATGATTTTAGGCCCTGAGGTGATAAAGTAATTAATTACTCTAGCTACTCTTCTGTTTTCACAACACTTGGTGGTATATACAAAGAGCCTAATTAAAAATCAATAGAAAGATATTCAGTGACTTCAAGGGGCTTTGGATCAGGCCCCAAATGCACAGAAAATACATTTACGAATACATTAATGAGTGTTCAGGAAAATATAAGACTATAGCTGAAGCAGAGCTAAACATAAAACTGATGCTGAAAAGCAATTCACATAAATATTCGCAGCTGTCTGTCAGATATAATTATCCTGCTTGTTTCTTTCTTTGGAAGCTTCTTAATACAGCAACTTGTGCAGTCTCAAATGCTAGCATGCTACGCTGTCTGCTGTGAAACAAGCTAGGATTTTGACTTCTTACACGAGGACTGGACTACTGAAAATCAATTTAAAAGAAACGTAACCCTATAAACAATAGAGAAAGCATGAGCAGTTGGGAATGATAAGGTCTGAGCATATTGGTGTGAGAAGGAAAAGTTAAACAGATTTGAACTGTAATCCCCAGGAAAATGCAAGAAGTCTTGTCCCACAGATATAAGGGGAAGGAGGAGGTTAGTCGGAGATAAGAGTGGGGGGGATGCTGCTGCATGCCCCGTTTCTTTGCTCAGTGTTAGATCAAACTCTGTAGCTTACCTTTATACATACACACACAAAATATCAAACCCAGTTTTCCCCCGGTTGTGGTTGTGCTATGTGATCAAGATCATTCCGACTGCAGGATTCTCCTCCACTTTGTGAAGCAGCTCCAAGCCCTGGAGTGGATTATTTTTAGGCTGGTGATGGGAAGATCAGCTGCTGCCTCCTATCGAGTTTCCAAAGTGAACAAACTTTCCTTGCCTTTCTCACACACACAAGAGGGCAGGAAACTGGGAAGAGACAAGCAAGCAATAGGCACCAATTTTTAGTCCCCTGAAGCTTCAATTCCAGGGCCCCCAGGATTCTTCCAGAATGCTTTTATTTTCACTTTCCCCAGCTGAAGTACTAACATACAAAGGGGGTTCCATCACACTGCAGGTACAGATGGTCATCAGGTGATTATTCTAAAATAATCAATATGCCCCAAGATGATCAAACTTCAAAATGGCATATAAGATGCAGCTTTGGAAAACAGCACTATTAGTTAGTAGACTTCAATTTAGTGTTTTCTTAGTAAAGAACATAGCACTACATTTGAATGAAATTTTGCACATCCTCATGAGGATAGGGGAAAAACTGGATCCTGCCAAATGTTGGACTAGAGCTCCCAAATTCCTGTTAAAACACAGAATAAGTCTAGTAACCCTTACGGCTCATAAATAAAAATATGAATTGGAGCAGCTGCATTTCTTTGCTTTTTTTTTTTTAAGTGGATAGAATTTTTAGATTTGGATTAAAAAAGAAAAACTAACTGTGTTAAGTGCCAGGAGCATGTTTTATGGTGCTGCTGCACCCATTTACTACAGGATCTGGATTATTTGGTGTACTAGGAGCTATTACATATTTGTTTTCTATTTAGACAGTAGAATTAGTATGTATACGTTTAAAATAGCAGAATCCAGGTACCAGATATATTTTTTCCGATGCTATTGAGTGGGATACATCAGGGTTCAGACTTTTCCATCAAAGCAAGAGCAACTACCGTTATTTTCTATTTAGATTGTATAGTTTGGGGCCAAAATTTGGGGCCAGCTGAATCCAGGTGCCATATACAGGATCTTGCAGTGCTATTGTGCCAGCACTCATCATGGCTGAGAAAATTTTGGTTAAGTAGGAGTGGTTACACTCATTCTTTATTTAGAAACAACAATTTCAGAACTTATAGCCAAAACTTGGCTAGATGCAGCATTATCCAGGTGTTGAATCTGGGTTTTTGCAGTGTGAATGTACCAAAATCCAAAATGTTTTGGTGCCGTAAAAGGGACTAGACTTGTGCGCTGATCTGATGGTATAATTTGAAGACTTGCAGCCAAAAAGTGACAGGATTCAGGTATATGCAGGTTTACTTTTTTCCATTATTTTGTTACCCTGTCACTCTGGAAGGAGGAGATAGAAGACTCAGATCTATAGGAAAATGCCATGCTTAGTTTCCCTCCATCAACTTGTGATCGTTCAACCTTCAGCTATACTGAGTTACTATGACAATTTCCCACCAGGCATTTCCTTGACATTTCACTTTTTTCAAGTTCAGAGAAAGTTTTACGAGATAAAAAAATAACACAGGCTTCTGAATTCCAATATATATCTCCTTTAGCAGGATCAAAATAAATCCTAAAATGTTCTATTTAGTGTTTAAAATAGTATTGTTGTCATGACATTTCCTGAGAGGGCAGATTCTGACCTAAATTGATATGGAGACACACATGGTTAATGCACAACAAAAAATAGCTTAAGCCTTTCATTTCCTGTGTCACAGTCTGTTTAAATGGGAGTCCTTCATATCTATTTTTATTGCCCTGTCCACTTATTTGCCATTTTAAGATTGAGAGGGATTATACAATGGCTGGAGAAACTAGGTGGTCGCCCCTCTCATGTAACATTTTTAAGAGCCCCTTTTAAATGCTTTGGCCAACACCCTCTGAACTTTTCAAAGTGCTGGTTTGGAATTTTTCGATGAAACATTTTTTCACTGGAAAAAACCAATTTCTCGAAACCAAAACTGTATGCTGGAAAGGGTCAGTTTTATCAAATTTTGCAACTTGAAAAACTTTGAAACATTTCCAAAATTATCAGAATAGTTTGTTTTGGCATTTAAAAAAAATTAAATCCAGTTTTCTGATTTGAAACAACTTTTTGTTTTGAAATTTAAGCTAATTATTAGTTTTAAGAAATGGTCAGACTTGAAAAGAAACATTTCAAATTTATTGAAACAAAATATTTTAGTTGACATGACCCACATTTTTCCCCTGATTTTTTCAGTTTGTGAAAATTTCCACAAATTTGACTTTTCATCCCAATTTGGGATAGGAAATTTTTTTTTGATATCTCAAACGTTTTTTTTGTGGGACGGGAAAACCATTTCCTGCCCACTCCTAGCAAAGTGTTCTGTTCTCAATCATTGTCAAAATCTGTGCTACTTGTTTTATACTCATGGATGGGAGATTAGTTTCAAAGCAGTGTAGAAACGGTTGTCATTTTATTATCATAAATAGCAATCTGAAGAAAAACTCTCTGAAGATCAAGTCAGCACCTGCCCCCACACACACTGTATACCTGAATGTATCATAATAATAATCTCTGTACCAAATTTCCCCACACACACACATCATTCATGCAATGAGAATGATTTGAGAGGTCTGTTCTTATTTGTGGAGCATTTTAAAACATGCATGTTTTAAATACTATCCCCACACGAGGAATTTAGGATGGGGGAGGGAGCTGGAATCAGGAAATATTAGCATAAAGCTGCTTAAATCTATGTGTTATTTTTAGGGGCAGGCATGGTAAAACTGCCTTATGTAATACAGTTCTGGGGGAAAAAAGCTGCCATTTTCCCATCTATTGTGGGCAGATTCCCTGTCTCCCCTCAGCCCACCTCATCTGATTTCCCCATCCATCCACCTCCCCCGCAGCAGAAGGGACTTACCCGGAGGTAAGGCAGGAGTGTTAGCAGGCGTCTGGCTGCCTGGGCTTAATCTTTGGGATGCCAGGTATTTACTACTGCAGCAGTCGGCTAGTGGCTCGGCAGTGAAGCGATCAGCCCAGCCAGAGAAGCACCGGGGGAAGAGACAGAGCCAGCAAAGCGAGGGGGATGCTGCTGCTTACTCCCATGCAGCCAGGAGACGGGGCGAGGGAGAAGGAGGCGGTTGAGCAGCACAGATCTTTTATTTTCATTTTTAAAGAGAAATTGTACAGCCCGTTTATGCACCAGCTCTATGCACCAGCCAACTATCCTCCTCTAGGGGCGGAATGGGGTGCTCTGCGATTGGATTGCCCAGACAGAGCCCAGGGCCAGCCTAGCCCGAAGGCTCTCAGCTTTGCATCCCGAAAAGGGAGTGTAGTTTGCTGGAAGGATCCCCCTGAGCAGTGAATTAGCATGAGCCACCTGCACCAATATTATACCCTGGTTAGAGTCAAGCGGTAGGGAACCCACTGGCCCAAATAGGCGCCAACTCCATGGGTGCTCCAGCACTCACGCACCCACCGAAAAAAAGAGGGGGTCCCAGCCACACAGCATGGATGGCGGGTATAAGAGGCTTGGGGGAGGCTAAGCCTCCCCAAACGGGGCAAGAAATGCCAGATGGTGCACCGGCCTGACACCTTTGGAGCACTACAGCGGTATCTGCCAAGAAGCGGTGGGATACGGGGGAGCATCAGTGCCCAGACTGCCCCACCCATGATCCACTCCACTCCTGCTCGGCCTCTTCCCCCCAAGCTGCACTTCCCTCTGCCTCTTCCCACCCTCACCTCGCCCCTTTCCCTGAGACCCCTCGCACCTTCTGCTTGCCCCTCTCTACCCCCTCGCTCATCCCCATCGCTCATCCTTAAGGCAGGAGAGGGCAGAAAGGAATGAGCAGCAGGCGGGAGGGGTACCTCAGGGAGGGGGTGGAGAGGAGCACAAACCAGGAAAAACAAAAGTCAGCAGAGCTCGGAGTGTTTTCACCAGACACGCAGCAGCGAGACATCTGTATCCCTACATCTGCACCACTGCAGTACTGTATGTCTAGACATGGCCTTAGATCTTGATCCAAACCCATTAAAATCAATGGAAAGATTACCATTCACTTGAATGGGCTTTGGATCAATCCCTAAATGAGTCTAAAGGAGTCTAAGGCCCAGTCTACACTTACCTGGCGATTTGGCGGCAGTCGCTTGCATAACTCCTGTCGACTGCTGTGCTTCCTTTCTGCGCAGCGTTGTCACTGCACTGCGCCGACGGGAACCATGTTCCCATTGAGGCAGCGCTACGCCACTTGAGGGGGTGGTTTTACTGCGTCGACTTCTTATGACTTCTGGATCGATTGAGTGGGTCTTCACTGACTGCTCAGCCGATCCAGATAGGTTCATCTGACAGCGGCGACTTTGCCGCCATCAGTGCAGATGTACACTAAGAGTAAGGCCTGGTCCACAGAACAGAGTTAGGTTGTCTTCACTAGCACAGAGTTAGCGTCTACACTAAAATGTAGCTCCCACCAATGTAACTTGCCCACTACACTGACTTAATACTGCACCTCTACGAGAGGTGTAGCGCTTAGGAGGATGGAGTTAGGTCGATGCAGTGTCATTGTAGACACGGCATTGCTTACATCGACTGTTGCTGCCTTTCAGAAGCCATCCCACAATGCCCTCTTTTGACAGCTAAATCGGTGAAGTGTTCCTGGTGAGGATGAGCACCTCTGACACAAGGCATGTAGTGTGGACATGTAAAAGCAATTAAATTACTGGGGAGACTGTACATTCACGTAACTTAGGTTAACTTAATTTTGTAGTATAGACTTGCCCTATGTCTACACAATGGGGCATAGCCATAGTGTAGACAGCCTACATGGAAGGAGTTTATCCATTGCTGTAGGAACACCACCTCCCCAAATGACAGTAGCTAGGCTGACAGAAGCATTCTTCCATCGACATAGCCCTGTCTATTCTGGGAGTTAGTTCAGCTTAACTACATGGGTAAAGGTGTGGATTTTAGACACCCCTGACCAACATTGCTAAATTTACCTACATTTTAAATATAGACCAGGCCTAAGTATGGAGTTGGCATACCACATGCATTGAGGGGACTTTTCAGGGTTTGTCTACATGGAACAGCTATTGTGGAATAAGCTGTTCTGCAATAGCTTCCTGTGTGGACAGTTTATTTAGCTTACTAAATCAGAAAAAGGCACTCTTGTTCCAGAATATGAGTGTCCACATGGATAGCTATTGCAAAATAAGTTATTCCACAATAACTTTGCTGGTCAATTTCCTGGTGTAGGCAAGCACTTAGACTCCCTCTAGGTTTTCTTAGGGCTGTCTACACTGATGTAGCTGCACTGGTGCAAATCCCTAGTGTAGATGTTTTACACAGATGAAAAAAAGTGGCTTGAACTGATGCACTTGTGATACCTGTGTACCGCATTTGCGATAGGAGTTTACACTAGTGCAGTTGGGTACATGAGTGCAGCTATAATATCAGACTGCAGACAAGCCCTTAGCTTTACCTCGGAATTTGATTCAGTAATGTGAATCCCAGTAGTACCTTGTTAAAAATTTTGTGATATAATAAGATCAGGTTGTTGGCCCTTCATGCTTAACTTTGCATATGCTTGTGACCTTTCATTGAAGAAACCTGTTTCACTTTATTTGTTTTAATTACTTGTTGCTAGTCCCTCAAAAAATGATTTACCTTGAAAATGTTACTGGAGTATCAAAAACCTAATTGCCTGTTTTTGTTTATTTTTAATTTAATGGAATAACTTGACTGTACCTTTTAAATTTTTGTTGGGACTGAGCTTGGCAAAAAAAGAAAAAAGAGCGTTAGAGACAAAATCCAATTAAAAATATTTCCCATAGCCTTGTTTTTTTTAATTTCTTGATTCTATGGAGAAAATATTGTGGAAAATATGCAATATACAACAAAGGGCACAGAGCAATCTAAATAGAGAGGCACTGAATAAGGAGAATTATAAGAAAATCTCAAACCTCAAAGATCACCAAAAAGAAATGGTAGTGACCAAGAGATAAGAACTTATTTATGCTGGGGATTTGTCCCCATTCCAGCCATCAATGGACAGCTAATGGTCAGTGACACACTTATTGTAACCAGCAAAGCTAACATTTGCATTGTTAAA
This sequence comes from Emydura macquarii macquarii, assembly GCF_026122565.2. Lineage (NCBI taxonomy): Eukaryota > Metazoa > Chordata > Testudines > Chelidae > Emydura > Emydura macquarii. The sequence continues at coordinate 6,484,836 of NW_027132342.1, read as the reverse complement.
TCTTAATCCTGCTTGAAGACAGGTACAAAAACTGTGGCTTATAGAAGTTTACCTGTCTACACTAGTGGTTTGCATGGGCTCAGCAACACTGGTGGCTTAATATTGATGGCTGAAATCAGAGCAAAGCTGAGCCAAGGCCTACTATCCCTAAAAACCCTTCTCTTCCTCTTCATCCCTCACTGTGGTTTACTAATCCTAAAACCAATAGAAATGGTTCTATTAATATGAAGACACAATTATTCTAATAGAACACTTTTTAAAAATTCTCCTGCAATGTTTGCAAATGAAACATTGCAGTATCATGCTAATACATGAGTACTTGAAAGTGAAATTTACTAGAAAGTGACTGTAAACAAAAGTGAAATTGAGTAATCTGGTTTCAGTGTCCAAGATCACAGAAATATAAAATTAAACAAACTGCATAAATACTGAAAAATAAAAGAATTTAAACATCTGTTTTGAAATCTAAGGTGCTAGGTAAGGATATATATTTAATTTTTAACATGAGAGGTGCTCCTTTAATATTGCAAAAATTTCTAGTTATAAATGTTAAGAACAGTTAGAGGTTTTAAATCACTTGTGTTTCCTCTAAGCATAAGAACATTCATCCAAAATAGCATGCATTACCTATTTTTAACCTTTTAAATCTCAACCCCACCAAATGCAATCTACCCAATATCTTTTAAATGCACCTGTAGCATAGGTAACATTGCTTTTTTCCATGTCCGCCCTATTTATGTCATGCCTTTTAGACTGCATTTGGACAATGTTTGGAGTAGATTCACGCAGTCTCATTATCCTTTTTTTACATTAGCAAATTAATACCCCCTCAAGTCTAATTTTACTCTTCTCTGGATAGGCAACAAGTAATAACCTTTCAGAGACAGAACCAAGCTCTGATTTTATTCCCATTGATGTAAATGAATCAATCAATCACAATGGGGAAAATTTTCAAAATCACCTGGGGCACCTTGGCAAATCAAAATTTTACCCTATATCTTTTTGTTTTTTAAGGCATAAAAATAAAATGATTACCATGAGATAATATTACAAGTGCCAGCTGCTGTTACTGTGTAAAGTGACACAGCCCTGTATGACTATGATGAAAAACGGAAACAATTGCAAGAATGTAATTGAGATTATGCTTCATGTTTCCCTGAGACCTGGCAGAACACAGTCAGACTTCGCTCCACTGCACTCTAGTTCTATGACTGTAACTTTATAACTTGTTTAGAATTTCAACACTGTCATATTTTATAACAGAATAAAGTTAAGAAAAGTTGAACCACTAAAACTTTAAGGAAATTTCCTTTATTGGAAATGTAGAAATTTGTTTGCATACGTCAGCCCTGAAATTCAACAGCATAATGTCCACATGATCGTGCTTTGGTTTAGTATTTCCATGAGCTGTGGCTTATCCTTCAGGTAGACAAAATTAACCAGGAGACCTTAGAGAATTTATTGATGTCTTATCTTTCTTCCTATAAGGCATCTTGTACAATTTTCTTGCTTTTAAAAAAAACAAAGTTAACCATATAGGGGCCCAGTCCTGTTCCTATTGAAGTCAATAAGCCAGATCATCAGCTAGTGTAAATCGGCATAATTTTGCTGAAGTCAGCTGAGCTGTGCTGATTAACACCAAAAAAGGAACAAGTCCAATGGGAGCTTTTTCTTGAAGTCATGATGTCAGGGCTATCTTCGCTGCTGTGTACTTCCATAATGGTGCTGGGAGCTGCTGCCCTCTACTCCAGCTACAATGGCAATCAGTTCAGTCTTCAGTGGAGTCATACTGTCAAATTTCCACCACCAGCAGCTACCCGTGGAATCTCCTCATTCCTGAAAGGGGTTTCCATGCTATGCCACACCCATCTGGGAGTCACAAAACCCCCTGACGTCTAAGGCCAAGATCCACAACTCTCGTCTTATCCCACTCCTGCCTGTGGAGATTTGGACCATTTCCCCATCCCCTTTCACCTCCTAAAGCCCACACTTTCACTCCAGGCCGTGGAAAACTCTTCAGTGGTGGAGGGATTCCATGGGCAGTCATTGATGGATCCAAGGACCCATGGAAGGAGCATCACCAAAGAGTACTGGGGTAGCTATGGGGTGTAGGGAGCAGGAGGTAGTATTGTCAAGAAACCAAGAGTGCCATGAGTACTTTGATTTATTATGCGGTACTCTGTGGCTGGATTGGATATGGACCTCATTTAGGTTTAATTTACCAGTGACCCCAAGTCCACTCTTGGCCCAACCTTCCCCCCCCCCCCCCCCCCCCCCGCCCCAAGCTTCAGATGTCTGACCTTACAAAGGCTTTTGGGAGGGACTGGGGATGGGGCAGTACTAAAGAGTTAGTTGAAAAATCAAAGGGCAAGATCAACATGCAAAGAGTCACCAGGGGATGACTGGGGTCAAGGAATGGAAGACAGAAGTCCTGGCTCCTACTTGCCAACTATCGTTAGAAAACATTGCCTCTCAGTATATCTTTGTATTGACTACTGTAGTTGAATAGAACTTTCCAAGTGGTTCCTAATGCCAATTATAATGCAAAACTGAATTTACACTTACTGTGTTTTCCTCTACAATCCTTGGTGCCTTCTAGTGTTAAACTTTGCATTCATTACACTCAGACCGCAGTGTTCCTCTATGGAGGAAGTTCTCTAGGTGCTATTTCAGTTTAGGTTTCAGAACACAAAAAGGTGCTTTCATTAAAATGAACTGTAGAAAAAAGACAGAATGAAAATATTTTTAAATATATTTGGGTATCCATCACTATGTAATTCAGTTAATGGCAGATATGTAGTATGAGTAATTTAATTGCCATAATTACAGAATCATAAAAATGTAAAACTGGAAGGAATGTTGGTAGGTCATCTAGTCCTTTCCCCTGCACTGAGGCAGAATTAAGTATTATCTAGACCATCCTGACAGGTGTTCTTCTATGTAATCTAGTAGATTATAGGGGCTGATCCTCCATTGCCCCGCACCTTGTGTTACCAGTTACACCTGTGCCAATTGAGTGTAAAATGCTAACATTCTGATACACAACATTTTACACCCGCTTTGTATTCACTCTTCATAGGTGTTAATGAGGACTCAATGTGCAAACCAGTGGAGAGTGAGACACGTAGGACAAAATCTATCCTTTCTTGGAACTGCATTGAATCCGGCAGGGTTGCATGAGCTGAAAGCTCGTGCAGAATTTAGCCCAAAGGGCTGTGGTCAACTTAAAGTTAAGATTATTCTCCACTCTGTTACACAAGGTTTACACCAGCATAACTCCAATGAAGGCTTACTTCATCTGTTCTTACAAAAAGTGTCATAGCATCTTTAATTACTACAACTGGGCGAGACTTCCATTTTGCATCTCATCCGAAAGACAGCACTTTGTCACCAACACTGTGCAGAAACCTTGACTCAGAGGGAAAGGTACCACCTACAGAATGTCCAGGACCACTTCCTGAAGCACCTAGGTATCCCTTGGATGTCTCCTACCAAGTACCGCTTCATCCTGACTGTGCTGCTGTGTTGGTAGTCCATTGCTACCTGGGAAGTCCATATCTATGATGTTTGATGATGCAGCTCTATGGCACCTTTCACATGTAGCCTGAAGATGATTTCATTGATCCCACTCACACCTGTTACATGCTGATCTTGTCAGAGACCGCCAGTGAGTCTTGGTCTGAGCCACTTGCTCCAGTTCTTTAAAATTGATGCCAGCTCACTGAAGATTACTCTTCCGGTTGTCTTTGAAGCACTTATATGGACAACCTTTCTTTCTTTTGCCCTGCCTGAGCTCCCCATACAAGAGTTGTTTTGGAAGATGGTGATCTTCCATTCTGATGACATGTCCAGTCCACGTAAGTTGTGCTCTCAGTAACATTTCCTCAATGCTGGTTGTGTTTGATCTCTCAAGGACCTTAATATTGTTCACTCTGTCCTGCCAGCAAATGCTCATTATTGAACAGAGCAAGCGCATGTGAAATTGAAATTGCTCAAGCTGTTTAATGTGCTGTGTATAAACAGCCCGTGTCTCAGATCCATACAGGAGAGATGCTAAAACCACTGCACTGTAGATCTTCGATTTGGTGGAGAGACGAATGTTGTGTTGGTTAAGGACTTTTGTTCGGAGTTGGCCGAGAGCCTGGCTAGCTTTACTGATTCTGGAGGCAATTTCCTATCCAGGGAACTGTCACTCAAGATGGTGCTGCCCAGATACTTGAATTGATCCACATTTTTCAGCTGTATGCCTTGGATGAAGATGGCTGATGCTGGGGCATTGGAACAATGTGCTGGTTGGAACAAGACCTCTGTTTTACTGAGACTGATGGTGAGGCCAAAGAGCTGCGATGCTTCAGAAAACATGTCAACAATGACCTGAAGGTCATCATGTCTATGGGTTATCAAGGTGCAGTCATCTGCCAAAAGTGCCTCTACGAGAAGTCTCTCCAGTGTCCTGGTCTTAGCACTGAGTCTTCGAAGATCAAAGAAGGAGCCATTGAGTCAGTAGAGGATGTATATCCCCGATCCAAGTCCCTTGTGGCATGATTGAGGACAGTCAAAGAACAGATTGAACAGCACTAGAGCAAGTAGGCAGCCTCGCTTCACTCCATTCGAGATTTTGAATGTGTCAGAAGAGTCTCCATTAGAGAGCACTTGCACTGTCATGCGGTCATGGAACAGACAAACTGTACTATTGGAACTAATGACACTGTCTCAGGGGATATTTCACAGGTAATAAATTACTTCAGGGAACTCGGAAGCTATCTTCTCCAAGATCATTCCTGTCCCATGAATGAAGGAAGACAGAAGATTCTGGAATTGAACCACTGGTTAGGTAAGTGGTGTAGATGTGAAGGGTTTGGAGCAACACTGGTCTACCTTTTATGGGGAGAGTGGTTGGTGTAGTTGGATGGCTTCCATCTCAGTAGAAGGGGAACCAATCTTCTTGGGGACAGACCAGCTAGAGTAGTCAGGATGGTGTTAAACTAATAACAAAATAGAGGATAAAAAGAGGGAAGATATGAGTACTCATTCGGCACAAAACTGAGATGTTAAGAACAAAATGAATCAAGGAGCCAAAGGACATGAAGAGAAGAAATTATTTAAGTGCCTATACAGCAATACTAAGAGCCTGGATAACAAACAAGAGGAACTGAAATTGCTCACTTATGAGCATAAATTCCATCTAGTTGGCATTACTGAAACCTGGGTGATTTGCATGATTAGAATGTTAAAATCAATGGTTATGATTTATTTACAAAGGGTTGAGTGGGCAAAAGAGGAGGGGGAGTGACACTTTATCAAAAATGGCATGACCTGTTTCTCAGTTACTGATAACTTGTAAGAAAATTACCGTATTTCCCCATGTATAAGACGCATCTTTTTTCGAAAAATTTGGGGTCTAAAAACTGGGTGCATCTTATGCAGTGGTTTTAGATTTTTTTACCGTAATACATTTTTTTTCAAATTTCGGGCCCCAAAATTAAGGTGCGTCTTATACATGGGAGCATCTTATACATGGGGAAATACGGTATCTTGAATCCTTGTTGATTTACATCCTAACAGATAAAGTACAAGATAGGGTATTAGTTGGTGTCTACTACAGACCAGCAATCGGACTAAAGAACACAATGACCAGCATCTTACACATCTGTTTTTAATGCAGAGAGGAAAAAAGATGCGTGATCATGGGGATTTTTATTAAAATTCACAGGCAGGCTGCAGGCAATAAACAATAAAACATGGAAGCCCCAGCTCTGCAATGCAGGGCTGACAGCCAGAGTCCCCCTGCCTGACACTGACTGTCCAACCCTGCTGCACCAGGGGCTTACTGCCTGACCCTGGCGCCTCACTGGGGGACTGACTACCCAAGCCAGAGCCCCGCTGCTGCGGGGGGAACCTGACGGTCAGAGCTGTAGCCCCGCTACCGTGGGGGACTGACAGCCTGAGCTCAAGCCCCACATCCCAGAGCTGAAGCTGAAGCCGGAAGTCATGGAATCCATGACCTCCATGACAAAATCGTATCCTTACAATATGCTGGAGGTCTCATGCTGCTAGTACTAAAACATCCTTGGAATTTCTAAACATTGCAGATAACAATTTCCTAACTCAAAAAGTGTTGCATCCATTGCAGGGAAATTCTATTTTTTACCTTTCCTAACAGATAAACAGCAACGAATCACGGCACTAAAAATGAATGGTAGCTTAGGTACAAAGTCCCATTTATAATGTTCTAGCTGAACAAAGTCCAGACCAGTAGTATGCATATTTGATGCTTTAAAAGTGTCGATTCCATGAAGCTGAAAAGAAAAGTATTATGAGTCAAATCAGTTGGGAAGAAGAATTTAATCAGAAAAATGTGAATGATAATTGGCAATTGTTGAAGAATACTTTACTAGCTGCCCAAAGAGCCACTATACTACAATCAAGGAAGAAGGCCATATTGGTTTAAAAAAAGAGCGGATTTATAGAGGAAGTGAAGGTAGCATTAAAAATAATATATAACAGATAGAAGGAAGGGGAAGTTGATAGTGATGAATATAAATCAGAAGCTAAGAACTTTAGAAAATTGATCAGTGAAAAAGATACACAAAGAGAAATGTATGACTAGCACTCTTAAGGACAGCTAAAAAGGAGTTGTTTGATTATATTAGAAACAAAAATAATCCTAACAATGGTACTGGTCCATTACTAGATGGAAGTGGTAGAATTATTAATAATAATGAAGAAAAGGCAGAAGTGTTCAGTAAATATTTCTGTTCTGCATTTGTGCGGAAAAAACAATGATGTAGTCATGTCATAAGAGGGATAACACTCTTTCCATTCTACTATTCTTCCATTCTCAGGAGGATATTAAATGGAAGCTACTAAAGTTAGACATTTTTAAATCAGCAGATCCAGATACCTTGCCTCCAAGAGTTTTAAATGAGTTGACTGACGAGCTTGCTAGACCATTAATGTTGATTTTCAACAAGGCTGGGAACGAAAGTTCCAGAAGACTGGAAGAAAGCTAATGTTGTGCCAATATTTAAAGAGGGTAAAAAGGATGATCCAGAAAATTATAGTCTGACATCGATCTGAAGCAAGATAATGGAGCGGCTGATACGGGACTCAATAAATAAAGAAAGGAAGGAGGATAGTATAATTAATTCCAATCAACATGGGTTTATGGAAAATAGATCCTGTCAAACTAACTTGATATCTTTTTTGATGAGATTGCAAGTTTGGTTAATAGAGATGATAGAATTAATGTAATTAACTTAGACTTTTGTAAGGCATTTGACCTGGTACTGCATGACACTTTGATTAAAAAGATAGAACAATATAAAATTAACATGGCACACATGAATTAAAAGATGGCTAAGTGATAGTCTTAAAATGTCATTGTAAATGGGAAATCATTGTTGAATGGGTGTGTTTCTGGTGGGTTCCCACAGAGATTGGTTCTTGATCCTGTGCTATTTAGCATTTTTATCAATGACCTAGAAGAAAATATGAAATAATCACTAATAGAGTTTGCATGACACTAAAAATGGAGGAGTAGGTGACCCTAAGAGCACTACAATGCCAGAGAGCAAGAGGCTCCCTAGTATTTAGCAATAATTTTTTGGTGGCCTGACCAGTACAGTGTACTCCAACTCATCTGTTGTCATAATCTGTATTTAAAAGTTGTCATATAAGGTATCATGTGCAAAATGGTAATTCTGGTCATTAATATTATTGTGTGGTGTATGTAAGGGTGTTATATGAAGAACTATAAATATGTGTTGGAAATACGTTCTTAAAAGGTGTTTGGGAGACGAGATTTAGGTCACCCCAGCCTAGACTAAGGAATGTGGTTCCGCCAGCTTGAATGTGTCTCCAATGTAAACTGAGCAAGGAGAGACAATGAAATTACATTTATAGGCAAGATAGACAAAGCCATCAGGCAAACCAGAATGGGAGATAGAAATTTAACAAAGTCAAGTGCCTCAGCTAGGTGAACTGAAGATTAATTTGTTAACAATCTCAGTGGGGATTGAAGCTGCAGCTCCAGGAAACCTTCTGATATCCTGAATCAAGGACACTGAACTTTGGAAGCACAGAAACCACTTTGGCATCCATTCCTGGGCAGATACAAGAGGCCAGAGCTATGATACATCTAAGAAATGTGGAACCTTTCAACTGAGGGGGTTGAAAGTCTCTGGAAACCGAATATAGGTGATTTGGACAAAAGACTCTAGTTAATTAAGTTAAACTTTAGTCTTAGAAACATATTTTTACTTTTGTTTGTTTGTAACCCTTTCTATCCCAATTCCTTCTACTTGGTATCACTTAATCTTGCTTGATTACACAACCATCTCAGTACAGTGTTTCAAACTGAAGAGTAAACTCCTCGGCCAAATTAACAGTAGTGTGGTGTCTTTTTGAAAAAGCAGTGAACATAATAAGGTTTTATGAGCATTCAAGTGAGAAGGACTGGACACTGTAGAAAGATGTTTTGGGGGAGAATTTGGGGGTCGAAGGGTCATTGAGGTCACTGTATACTGGCTGTTGGTGTCAGGGAGATGAGCCGCAGTAGCATAGCATTCTAGGCACCCAGAGGTGCAAAACAGATGGTGACTGAGCCCCTTACTGGCCTGGATTAGCCACAAAGCATCACAGACGATTTGACGGAGTGCTGGACATCAGCATCAGTACCAGCCTTCTGATCAACTGGATCACCAATTAAATTGCCCTGGAGTAAAGCTGAAGGGCAAAGCTATGCCTAATTAATGGACTGGGATGGGCTGAGGAGACCTCCAAAGGCTAATTAGCCCAAAAAGTAGAAATGCTCAGGGAGAGTGTCTATTTATCTATCTATCTAGGCAAGTTTTTTGAAAGTCAGATGAGATCTCTCAGGGGGAACAGACCTTCTGTCTCTCTCCTCCTTAGCTGAGTGAGCTAAGGACTGTATACTTGTAAATACAGAGATCCACAAGTTTGTAAAGGTGGTGGGGACAACACAGTAAATAAATTGCACAAAGTGTTTGACCAGAAGGTCTCTGTGCAGTTTGTGTCTGAAAAGAGACAGGAGCGGGATAATGCTCCTGTCATAAGTGGTAAACAATGAATTGGACAGGTCATGGAGTCAGAGCAATCTGGATCACTTGGTAAACTGGGCACAAGCAAACAATATGTGTTTTAATACAGCTAAATGTAAATATTTACATATAGTAACAAAGAATGTAGGCAATGCTTATGGAATGGGGACTCTATTCTGGGAAGCAGTGACGCTGAAAAAGATTTTGTTGCATCTGACGAAGTGGACTGCAGCCCACGAAAGCTTATGCCCGCAGAAATCTGTTAGTCTTTATAAGGTGCTACAGGACTCTTGTTGTTTTTGTTGCATACAGACTAACATGGCTACCCCTCTGAAAAAGATTTGGGAGTTGTGGTAGAGGACAATGGTGAAGCATTAGAATGGGTTACCTAGGGAGGTGGTGGAATATCTATCCTTAGAAGCTTTTTAGGTGCGGCTTGACAAAGCCCTGGCTGGGATGATTTAGTTGGGGTTGGTCCTGCTTTGAGCAGGGGGTTAGACTAGATGACCTCCAGAGGTCCCTTCCAAACCTGTCTTCTATGATTCTATGAATCAGCTGAACATGAGCTCCCACTGCAATGCTGTGGCCAAAAAGGCTAATACATAAACAAGGGAATCTTGAATAGTGGTAGAGAGGTTATTTTGCCTGTTTATTTGGCATTGATATGACTGCTACTGGAACACTGTTTCCAGTTCTGGTGTCCACAATTTAAGAAGGATATTGATAAATTCGAGAGGGTTCAGAGAAGAGCAACAAGAATGATTAAAGCATTAGAAAACATGTTTTATAGTGATAGATTGAACCCCTTGAATCTATTTAGCTTAACAAAAATAAATTTTAGGTATGACTTTATTACAGTCTACAAGTAACTACATGGGAAATAAATATTTGTTAATGGGCTCCTCAGTCTAGCACAGAAATTGTGATATAGCAAGGGCAGAGGGCAGTAGGAGAGTGCTGGAAGGGAGGTATGTAAGCCCCAGAATGCTCAGGGCTCTGTTCCCAGCAGACTAGCTAGAAGTCATGAGGGGGCAATTAGGAGCAGCTGAGGCCAATTAAGGCCCAGCCAGGTGCTTGATAAAAACCCTCTGCTCCAACAGACAGCATGCAAGCTGGAGGAGTAGGAGTGCCGTGCTGTGTGAAGGAGTGCAGAGTTGTGTGGAGGACCAGACAGGAGTGCTGAGGAAGGTACTGGGCTCAAGAAGCCAGAAGGACAGAGGAGAGAAATTAGCCCAGGGGAAAAGACTGCAGCTGTGAGTTCGGGGCCAGCAGCACATAGCTGCTACTCATAGGGACCCTGGGCTGGGACCCGGAGGAGCAGGCGGGCCCAGGTCCCTACCCCTCCCTCCCTGGGGATACGGGGTAGCTGGTGATGCCCTGGCCCACTACAAGAGGCAAAAGCGTGAGACCCACTAGGGTGAAGCTGGCCGTTTGCCACAAAATGTATAACATGACCAATGGCTGGAGTTTGAAGCTAGCCAGATTGATTGGAAATGAAGTGTATGTTTTAACACTTAACATTGGACAATTTAAGAAGTGTTGTGATTTTCCATCACTCGCATTTTTTAAATTAAGATTGGATGTTTTTTCTAAAAGATCTGCTCTAGCAATTACTGTGGGGAAGTTCTATTGTCTTTATTACACTGGAGGTCAGACTAGATGATCACAATTGTCCCTTCTATCCTTGGAATCTATTAATCTACTTATCTTGTGAGAGCAATCAGATCAAGCGGTTATGGGGTCCATATAGATAGAGAGAATGAGGGTGGGATTACAGTACTGATGGTACCATTCCAAGTCATATTAATGTGACACTATTCAGTATAAACGATTAGAAAACAAACTAACATACACATTGAGGTAGGAGAAAATAATTGTTCTTATAGTGCAATGGTGGGGAGGGGGGGAACCACAACAGGGTGAATTGTACAGCGCTCCACGACAGACTCTTGGCAGTCCTCTAAAATTTAGTAATACAACTTTAGGGAGATTGATATCATTTTCAGCATAATAAAGCAACTGTTATAAGGAATGTAATGGAGAAATAAATATACTTTCGTCAGTGCTGATCCTTTGCCTTACATCTTGTCCCATTAGTATAATTCTGGATTGGACTGAGGACACTGTCTCATCACTAAGCGAGTGAACAGAAAAATGGAGTCAATTCTCACATATGAAACATTGTCACGCTGAGTAAGAGGCAGTCTGGAGATCTTTGAACAAATATATTTGGCTCTATGTCCTGTATGTGAGCCAGTTCACAAGACGATTGCACATAAAGTTGCGTCAGTCTGTTACATTGCATTAGTTGATACCGCATCCTAAAGTCTCAGAAGAGCAAGGAACAGTTTAGTGCATGCGTAGTTTGTGTCCAGCCATTTATTTCCTACCAGTCCAGCTGGAATGAAAGATGATTCAGTCTGTAACATTCATAACCAGAACTAGATTTGAAACAAGCCAAAGTTCAGTGGGTGCTCAGAACTGGAGGTTCGGTTCCCACCTACCTCTACCTACAATTATCATTGATCGCTATAATGCAGTACAATAAACCAACAGACCTTGTCAATGTGGGAGTGCGGTACCCAGATATTGTGATGGTTGCATTAAAAAAACCTGAAAAGAACAAAATAAGAGAGATAAATTGTACTTTATTTTGCTTTGGACCACCCAATGGATGTGTTCACTCCAACAATATATATTTCTTTTCAGTGTTTCTGTGAAGCACTATTTCAGGCTATGATTTTTGCATATTGTTAAATTAAGTATTAAAGGAGTGAAATATAATTTTTATTTTTGAACTATAATTTGACAGACATTAGTGATTAAGATAACAGCATTGTGCTAAGGGGTGCTGAAAGTAGCATCTTTCAGAGATGTAAAACTGAGATCTGACTCTTGGCCACTTGTTGCCATTAAAGATCCCATGGTGCAATGGAACTATTAATTATACATGGTATCTTGGCCAAAATCCAATGTGGTTAACTCTGTTTTTGTTTCTTTACACTCTCCATTTTATTTTCAATTGGGTATAATATTCTTCTTTGCTTCCTGCCCTCTGGATTGCTGTGAAATGTTTGTGTTTTGCTCCAGAGTTAGCTGCATTTCAGTGATGGGCAGAGTGTTCCCTACATAGAATCACAGAATCTTAGAAATGGATGACTGGAAGGGACGTCAATAGATCATCTAGTCCTGTCCTCTGCACTGAGGCAGGACTAAGTATCATCTAGACCATTCCTGACAGGTGCTTGTCTAACCTATTCTTAAAAACCTTCTAATGATGGAGATTCCACAACCTCCCTAGGTAATTTGTTCTAGTGTTTAAGAACCTTTTACAGTTACGAAGATTTTCCTTCTTGTTTTGTCCTCAGGGGCTAAGGGGAACAAGTTATCACCCTCTTTATAACAACCTTTCATATACTTGAAGACTGTTATCATGTCCCCCCAGTGGTGTACAGAGGCGGTGGGGGATGGGGCCATGCCCCAGGCACCAGCCTGGCGGGGCACCAGTTGGGCCCTCCTCCTCAGAACTACCTCCCACTGACATCCGTGGAAGCCATATCAACCCAGCCCGCAACTCCCTCGTTGCTCCCAGAGGGGGTGCAGGGGCCGGGAGGACTGAAGGCAGAGGAGCTGGATTAGCAAAGCCACCGGGGATGTCAGTGGGGGAGAGGTTCCTCAAAGGAGGGCCCAGCCAGAGCCCCTCCCCGAGCCGGCGCCCATACGTCACTGCCGCTGTACCTGCCGCCCCTACAGCACTGGGGGGAGTGGAGGAGAGCAGGAAACGGACCTGCAGAGCCGCCTCCCCCCCACCCCCAGCGGGCCACGGCTGCCGCCACTGCTGCCAACAGGAGGGGAGGTGCAAATACATGTATTGGCCCCTGGGTGCCGGAGACCCTGGGTACGCCACTGTGTCCCCCCAACTCCTTAGCCTTCTTTTCCAGATTAAACAAACCCAGTTTTTCCAATCTGTCTTCATGGGTCATGTTTTCTAGACCCTTTAATCATTTTTGTTGCTCTCCTCTGGACTTTCTCCAATTTGTCCACTTCTTTCCAAAAACGTGCTGCCTAGAACTGGACACAATACTCCACCTGAGGCTTTATCAGTGCTGAGTAGATTGGAAAAATTTCTTCTCATGTCTTGCTTACAGCACTCCTACTAATACATCCCAGAATGATGTTCATTTTTTTGCATCAATATTACATAGCTGATTCGTATTTACAGTAGAACCTAAGAGTTACGAACACCTCGGGAATGAAGGTTGTTCGTAACTCTGAACAAAATGTTATGGTTGTTCTTTCAAAGCTTGCAACTGAATATTGACTTAATACAGCTTTGAAACACTCCTATGCAGAAGAAAAATGCTGCTTTCCCTTTATTATTTTAGTAATTTACGTTTAATACAGTACTATACTGTATTTGCTTTTTTTTGGTCTCTGCTGCTGCCTTATTGTGTACTTCCGATTGACTGGTCAGTTCGTAGTTCTGGTGTTCATAACTCTGAGGTTCTACTGTAGTTTGTGATCTACTATAACCCCCCAGATTCTTTTCTGCAGTACTATTTCCTAGATAATCATTTCCCATTTTGTATTTGTGCAATTGATTATTTCTTCCTAAATGTAGTACTTTGCATTTGTCCTTACTGAATTTCTTCCTATTTATTTCAGACTATTCCTCCAGTTTAACAAGACCATTTTGAATTCTAATCCTGTCCTCCAAAGTGCTTGCAACCCCTCCCAGATTGGTACTGTCCACAAACTTTATAAGGGAACTCTCTATGCCATTTCAAAATCATTTATAAAATATTGAAGAGAAGCTCACCCAGTACAGATTGCTGTGGGACCCCACTTGGAATACCCTTCCAGCTTGTTTGTGAACCATTTATAACTACTCTCTGAGGATGGTTTCCTAACCAGTTGTGCACTCACCTTATTCTAGGTACATCTAGGCTATATTTCCCTAATTTATTTATGAGACAGTCATGTGAGACAGTATCAAAAGCCTTACTAAAGTCAAGATATATCACATATACTCCTTTCTCCTATCCACAAGATTTGTTACCCTGTCAAAGAAGGATAATAGGTTGGTTTGACATGTTTTGTTCTTGACAAATTCATGTTGGCTGTTACTTATCACCTCATTACCTTCCAGCTGCTTACAAATTGATTGTTTGATTATTTGCTCCATTATCTTTCCTGGTACTGAAATTAAGATGATTTGTCTGTCATTCCTTGAGTTGTCCTTATTCCTCTTTCTATTGATAGGTACTACTTTTGCCCTTTTCCAGTCCTGTGGGATCTCTTCAATCCCCCACAAGCTCTAAAGATAATTGTTAATGGCTCAGAGATCTCTTCAGCCAGTGTTTTTCTATGGACAAACATTTGTAACAAAATGATCACTCCATATCTCACCTTTCAGTCCTCGTCCTCAAAAGAAACCTGCACAACATCTTCAAAAGATGAACGTGGGAGCTTAAATTCATAATCTTGCTAGACACTAAAAATCATGGACTCAGTAGAGATAGGGTTTTATGTTTCTTTACAAAAGTCTGTAACCCGCTAACCCTACTTTGTCATATGACTACACAGGCATAAATGGCCCACTTCATTCTGAATGGTCCCTTGCAACATGTGTTAACTGTTATGCTTAACAATCTGTTCTACCTTGTATTTAGCTGTGACACTGTGTAATTACTTTCCCCAGACCTGAAGAAGAGCCCTATGTAGTTCAAAAGTTTGTCTCTTGGATCAACTGAAGTTGGTCCAATAAAAGATATTATTTCACCCACCTTGTGTCTCTCATATCCCGGGACCAATACAGCTACAACAACACTCAAATAACAGTGTATATCATACTAAAAGTAGCTCCTTTCCTCCTGTGACTAATCCCAAAGCTCTCTCATCTAACTCCATCAATTTTAGCATGAGAACCACTTTTGCTAAGTTTCCCTTGTAATGAAATGGGAAGATTGTGTGTGCAGATAGGAGTTCTGTATCCCTCTCATTAACACTCAGCAGCTGTCTCAAGACAAGTGATTCTCCTCAGCAAAGTGATACAAAACATTTTTGGGACTGAGAAACCTAAACACACAAGCAGGAGAGAACAGGGAACTTTCTAATGTTGTTGGCCATTGCCTAAGCAATGAAAGGGAGGAGGGGAGGACAGTAGATTTCCCAGCAGTGTGCTTTACAAAGGTAGTATCAGAAGAACATAATCCCCCTCTGATCTTTTGCATAGCCTGCAGGGATTCACATGCTCATAGCAAAGCTATGAAGAGAGCTATTTATCTGACCCTGCAAAACTACACTCTATGTCTGTGCATGTGCTTTTTATCTAGGGCTTGCTCCGTGGGTCATCAGCCAGGGATGAGATCGGAAATTGGAACCAGTCCAAACAACAGCACTTTATTGTATTCCGTTCCCATCCATCTTGA
The DNA here is from genome assembly GCF_026122565.2 of Emydura macquarii macquarii. Classification (NCBI taxonomy): domain Eukaryota; kingdom Metazoa; phylum Chordata; order Testudines; family Chelidae; genus Emydura; species Emydura macquarii. Next base: position 6,469,343 of record NW_027132342.1, on the reverse strand, counting down.
GGCCTAAATGAAGGGTGTGCGTTTATGTGGAAAAGAAGAACAATGTGTGTGCACAACTGAATCATTTCACTTCAAGGGACCCTGCCAGCCAGACTATGCCCTTAAATTACCTTCCTTAAAGGATGAGAAATCATATGCAGCCTACCCAGAGAAGAGAAAATACAGCTATTGAAGCTTAAAGAATTAATGGGATCTGCAGCTACTGCTCCGTAGATGGTGACTGCGGACAGCTGCTTGGCAACCTATAGACAGTAAAAGCAAGTTGGTGATTTCAATTTAGTTCCTAGCAGACAGATTTCCACATCAGTGCTGAGACAAACGGATCTGTCTACAGTGCAGTCAGTGGTGTGTCTGCAGCACATGTAGACCTGCCGGAGCTAGCTTTGATCTAGCTAGCTCAAACAACAATAGCAGTGAACCCACAGCAACATGCTGCTGTGCCTTCACTGCCATTGTTAGTTGAGCTAGCTGGATCAAAGCTAGCTCAGGCAGGTCTGTATGTGGCACAGTCATTCCTCTGATTGCAGTGCAGACGTACCCTAAGAAGTGTGGCCTAAGCAAAGGACTGGTTGCCATGAACTCCTGAGTTCTTATCCCGCTTTGATAGTAACTCCCTCAGTGACTTCTCTGCCTTGGTTTATATAATGGTGATATGGCAGGCACCACTAGGTGGCAGTTCCTTTTCTTAGGCTACATCTACACTGCACACCACTGATGGCAATGTATAACATACCTGTAGCTACACACCACAGAGAAAGCAGGCTGTGACCACGCTGCAGTGGGTGCCTACATATGGCAGTGAAAGGGTTGGTGCGGATGGAGGAATGGGGAAAGCTCCAGCAGCGGGAGTTATTGGAGCCTTTCCCTGCTACAGAGTCTTTCCCTGTGGCGGGAAAAGGCTGTGGCAGCTCCCTGTGGCAGGGAAAGGCTCAGGCAGCAGAGAAGCAGGAAGACACTACATTGTTAAAAATATCAATATAGACATGGGACTGTCTTGGTTGTGTAAAGAGCCATGCAGGGTACATACCCACAGGGTTCAGGCATGTCTTTATTGTCTAAGCAGTGCCTCACCATCTATACTAGTATTTATGGTTGTGCTAGGGGGCATGCAGTTAATGTATTCTACAAACCACCATAAAGAGTGTGCAGTGTAGACGGACCTTTAGCATGCAAGCATGTTTTGACGCTTAGAAAGATATGCTATGCTATTAGGTATGGATTATGCAAGGTTTTGGTATAGAGGCACCTGTGGGAAGAGAGAGGACTGAGCAGCAAGAGAGTTTGCTTTTTACCCTGTGCTCCAATTGGAGTCAATTCTTGATACAGATGCCATGTCTACACTAGTAAGCTTACCGTGGCACAGCTGTACTGATGCAGTGAAGACACCCTATGCTGATGGGAGAGAGCTCTTCCATCAACATAATAAAACCACTTCAATGAGCGGTGGTAGCTATGTTGGCAGGAGAAGCTTTCCCACTGACATAGCGCTGTGCACACTACCATTTATGCCAGTGAAACAATGTCACCCAGTAGTGTGTTTTTTTCACACCCCTGAGCAACATAAGTTTTGCTGACATAAGTGGTAGCGTAAACATGGCCAGAGTTGCTCCTTAGAACCCTGACATCAGGCATTGGGCTAAAATTCCTTGGACAAGGAATTGCCTTTTTGATCATCTCACTCCAAGAGGTTGCCTTTTCCATTATCTCATTTCAGGACTGGTGTGAGTGTGTATAAATAAAGTAACTTAAAGTAAATCCTGACCCCACATCACTCACTTTTCCTCCACTGGAAAGCTGATCTGCAAGGCTCTACCACTTGGCAGAGGGGGTGATACTGGTGTCAGTGTCTCAGATAGGTGAACTGGAGATTAATTTGTTAATGTAGAAAATACATGTGTATTTCATAAATTAGAGTTTACCATATGTATTTTCAGTGGACGATAAAAAGATTTAGGTAAATATTAACTTTATAACTATTTAGTTCAGGCTTTCTGCTGCAGGCCAAATCCACTTCAGTCCTAGAGATGAAGTCACAGAGGAAGAGACAAATTCTGCTTTCAGTTCTACTGGTGAAAATCTAGAGAGCATCAACACAGTTACTCTATTTATTCATTGATATAGAATCTGGCACTTAGATTTTATGGAAATGGTGACAGAAAAACTCACGAGCTCCATCCCTTATGTATTGTAACCAAAAGTCATTGGAGATATCTCAGAACCAGCCTATTAGCTCAAGCAGTACTGTGATATCATTTCAAAAGTAGAGACCTCTTTATATTTCAGAGTTAATCCACCAAAGAGAAGGGAGGCAGTTCACACTTCTGAGAGCTATTGTTCAGGGTGTCTGCAGACTTTGGAAGACAACACTGTACTGGTTTACATTCTGAAGGACAGGCAATGCTGCATCTAATCAAAGATCAGTCCACGTACATAGGAATTGGCAAACACGTACCATTTTGAAGGTAATAGGCCTTTTTAAAATTTAACATATCTCAGCCACAGTTAATAACACTGTTCTAACAGCGTATACTAGTAAAAATTCCTTAGAACTCTGGAGCCTAGAAACAAACTGGCAGATTAAGGAATGAGTCAGGCTATCAGAGTAATCATGCTATTACTAACTACAGATTGTTAGAATAGAAAGGTATGTTATATTCTAGGCCAAAAAGGCAATGTCTGAGGTGTGTAAAATCTTTATTTACTTAGCTAATTTAGCCCTATTAGAAAATCTGGTCAAGTTTTGGAAAGTGATAGTGCAATATTAACATTTGGCAGTTGACTGAAGGTTAGCTTCTTGGCACAGTATTGGTTAATAATATAGTCCACGAGAATGGAATTAACAGTATATAATAAAAAAAACTGCACTTGGTCATTCTATCCTGGTAAGTTTTTATACATATCTGTGACTGTTGTGGAATTATCAGTTTAACTCAATTTATTCTTAAAATTGTGCCCTATAACATGTGAAGGACCACATTAGTTTTTCTTGGCCTGGGGGAATTAAACCATGGCAGGGAGGACCAGGTTCATGAGACAGGAAAAAAGAGACACAGAAATGTTCATTCAGACTCTTCTTTTTAACTATGTAATCCTTATTCAGGGTACAATCTAACTATCCTCATGTCTGGGTAGACTACACCATCCAACTAATAGAACAATTACAGGGTCAAGTCCTGAAGTCTTTACCCAGTTTTTACTGAGTCCTTAGTCAGGTAAAGCTTCCATTAACTTCAATGGGAGGTTTGCCTAAGTGTAGATTGAGAGTGTGGTTCTCATCTCACTTCTAACAGTTTTACTCAAGTGTAACTCTATTGACCTCATTGGTGTTACTCCTGATTCGTACCAGTGAAAGAGAGATCAGAATCTGGCCTTGTTTATTAATATTATTTTATTATGTATTATGGTAGTGATGCCTAGAGGCCAAGGCCTCATTGTTTAATGAATTGGGGCTATATCTATACATCTTATGAATTCTGATTGATATTGTGAAGTTTTATTATGAAAAACTGCTTTGTCATTAGTGTCTGTATGTGGATCCACCACTGCTGACAGGTATACCAGACAGACACAATGGGAGATAGTTGAGGTTAATGACAGTACTTAGCCCTCACAAGGATTATGCTAAAAACTAGTTCAAGCCTTGGAAATCCAGTCTAGTTTACCCTTCAGAAGGAAGGAAGGAGGAAGGTAGGAGCAATGAAAAGTTACCCAAAGGACAGGACAGCGATGGTACCTAAGGACTTAACAGGGAAAGGTGAGGTAGAAAGTGAGGGATACTGCAGTTTAAGAAGTTCTTTGTTTAGTATAGCTGCCCCTTTTCCATTCCAGCAGCTAGTCAAAATTTGGAACCGGGAGTGGGGGGGAGTGTTCCAGCTGGGAGTAGAAATTGATGATAGGTATTTTTTGACACATTTTGTTTATTTACAAAGAACATACAAAGTCCTGGGACTCTGATTGCAGTAGAAATCAAATAGCAGGAAACAGCTTATTTTGCTCACAGCACCCAAGAACATTCTTTTCAGTCACCACCCGTGAAAAAACTCTCCCCAGGTTTCTTCCAGGGTCAGCACTGTACTTTCACTTTCTCCTTCTGGCTGTCTCTATCTCTTTCAGTTTTTGTTTGTTCTGTCTCTCTCTCCCCTCCCCCTTACCCAAAACAATACTCAGTAAAAGCTTCAGGATGGATTCACATTCTCCTTTTGTCTTAGCTGGGGACTTACCCTTACAGTTCCATTTCCTGAAGGGTGAGTCCACACCTATCAATGAGATTTTAACAAGGTTTCACCCAGCCCATCACAATATGTTCTATACTCTCCTGTCCTGTACTTTACATGATTAAGTATAAAAGAGCATAAAGGTGTTAGACTGAAAAATGGGAGGGCTGGGGGGTGCTTCACAGCTACTGAGTGCCCCAAAGAGAGAGAATCTAAACCAGAAGTTTCACATCTTTGGGGTGGAGTTCGGGGAAAGGATTGTGTTTAAGTAATTGGGGCATCTCAGGGGTCTGCACTTGTCCTGGGGGCCTAGACCAGGCGGGCTGAGACCCATTTCTGAGAAGGGGTAAGAGATTGAGAGTCAGTGCCCAGGAAATGTGCCAGAGAGGCCAAGGGAGGAACCAGTGCTGCAGCCTGCCAAAGCTCCAGGACTTTGAAACACCCATGGATTCAGAGCAGCAGAAGCTGTGATTCCCCTCACAGCAGTCCCAGTGTGCATGGAATTCTAACAAAGATGGTCCCTGTGGTGTTAATCCCTAAACCAAAGAGTTTATAGTCTAAGTAGAAGTACAATTCCAGACACAACTTGTTCTACATTTGAAGATTGTCTGTGGAATCTTCCGTCGCCATTTTTGTTATGTTAAATCCTTGGAAAGTTCTTGTATTCAGAGATAAATCAGCACGGAACACAGAGAGATGCAAACCCATGCAACGTCTTTATTGAACTACACTAAAACCAGCCAGGACTGGCCGAGCTATCCCTTAATAGTCTAACTCTATTGCTATGGCAATAAGCTACGCTCTGTTGCTACGGCAACCTAGGCAATAGGGCAAGACACAAAATACAGAACAGAAGGGACCTCAGAAGGTCATCTAGTACAACTCCCTGTTCAAAGCAGGACCAACCCCAACTAAACCATCCCTGCCAGGGCTTTGTCAAGCCATACCTTAAAAACCTCTAAGGATGGAGATTCCACCACCTCCCTAGGTAACCAATTTCAGTGCTTCACCACCCTCCTAGTGAAAAACGTTTTCTTAATATCCAACCTACACCTCCCCCACTGCAAATTGAGACCATTGCTCCATTCTGTCATCTACTATCACTGAGAACAGCCTAGTTCCATCCTCCCTGGAACCCTCTTTCAGGTAGGTAAAGGCTGCTATCAACTCCAATACCCAGCCTCAACACCCGGTGGCTCCAGCTGCCCCAATAACCTGCTGGGTCACCCCGGAGCACCAGCTGGGCAGCCTGAGCCGCGCGCAGCCCCAGCTTTCCCAGAGCACTGGCCAGCTGGCCCTGGTCATGCCCACCAGCAGCCCCAGCCACCCCAGAGTACTGGCACTGGATGGCCCCAGCACCTGGCAAAGTCCCCGCCAGGCAGCACCCCATGGCTCCAGCTGCCCAAATTCCCTGCCGGGCTGCCTGAGCTGCACATGGCCCCGGCTGCCCAGACCACCAGCTGGGCTGCCTGAGCTACACATGGCCCCGGCCGCTCTGGAGCACCAACCAGCCAGCCCGGGCTGTGCCTGCCAGCGGCCCCAGCCACCCCAGGGCACTGGCTGGGCAGAGTCTCCACTGGGCGGTCCCAGCACCTGGCAGCTCCAGCTGCCCCAATTCCCCACCAGGCATCCCCAGCTGCCCTAGAGCACCAGCTGGGCGGTCCAAGCGGGTGGCCCGGACCAATGGCTGACTTGCCCCCATCCAGCTCCACCGCATTCAGGACAGTCTCAGGGCGGGAAGCTGCTGCAGCATCGATGACGCAGCAGGAGGGGGCAGGGCCACACCTTGGTGTTTGAGAAGGCTAAGCCTTCCCCAGCCTATATTGCCCAGCACCCATGCCCCTAATCATTTTTATTGCCCTCCTCTGGACTCTTTCTAATTTGTCCACATACTTTCTGTACTTTCTGGACACAATACTCTAAATGAGGCCTCACCAGTGCTGAATAGAGGGGAATAATCATTTCCCACCCCACACCCTTTCTACAGCCTCTTAAAAACCTTGTTTTGGAAGGAGAATGGGAGCCCCACAGCCCTGCTGCTCTGGGAAGAATGGACTTGTGCGTCTTGGGCACCGGAGATTTCTCTAAAATAGATGCACCAGTCCCTTACTTACCATGGCTGGAACGGCACTCCAACCCCTGCAATAGTTAGACAATGGTATGCGGGTCTAGCCGTTCCTTGGGAATGTACAGGGGAGTTCTTTTTACATTGTAACATTGCTTTTCATCCATGGGACGAGTTAGCAATGGGTACCTTGTGCTTTGCCTCTCTTTCAGTGGACAGTGCGTCCTTCAACGCACTGTCTAATGCTCCTGCTGAGCACCTGTCTCAGATAAGATGACGAAAAATAAAAACTCAGGATGACGTGCAATGAGATAATGAACACCTCCATGGGTGCTGACACAGAGCTAAGAGCGTGGAGGATTTCATTATCAGACAAACTGGACATGGACAACAGGAAGGCAGCCCAGGAGTATAAGCATTCAACGCAGGATGAAATGCTGCATATAATAAGGGATCAATCAGACATGTTGAGGCATCTTGTTGAGCTTCAGGAAGCTCAGCGGCAGGAGAAACTCCCTCTGCAGCTCCTGCAAAACTCTGAGCTAATGCACTCTTTCCTAGCCCCCACCCCCAAGTGGTCTAGAAGGAGGTTGAGCAGGGTGCAGTACATGCTGCACTCCTCGCCGGTTGAGGGGAGCAGAAAGAGGCGACGGACCCTTTAAGGAGTGGGGATGTGTGATTCTTTCACGTGTGCACAGCCAAACTGGGCTCTGTATCCCCCCTCAGACCCCAGACAATGAATGTGGAACGTTAAATTATCTTTCTTTCTCTCCGTCTGTTAAGGATCACCAATAAAAAATTACTGCTTTACAATTCATTACTCTGTATTTTCTGAGAGGAAGGGAATTACCGGCAGGGGATGTTGAGGGGGGAAGAAGAAACTGGATGGGTAGGAGATGGGTAGGGGATGTGAAATGAAAGCACAGCGTAGATAAACGATGCACATTACTGTTGTGTCTTGTTGCAAAAGCAGTTTTTCAATGCTTCCCTGAGGCACAGCACTCTGTGATTGGCTCTCAGAGTTGCAGTGGCATCTGGCTGCTCAAAATTTATGGCCAGCCTATCTGCATCCACAACCCAACCCAATGGGAACTTCTCCCCCTTTGTCTCACAGACATTACGGAGCACACAGCAGGCAGAGATAACTGTTGGGATGGTTTTTTCACTGAGGTCTAACCTAGTGAGCAAACTGCGCCAGTGTGCCTTTAAACGTCCAAATGCACATTCCATCACCATTCTGCACTTGCTGAGCCTGTTATTGAAATGCTCCTTCTCGCTGTCCAGGTGCCTGGTGTAGGGCTTCCTTGGCCAGGAGAGCAAGGGGTAGGCAGGATATCCCAGGATCACTATTGGCATTTCAACATCGTCAGTACTTATTTTTTGGTAAGGGAAGAAAGTGCCCGCATGCATCTTTTTGAACAGACCCGAGTTCCTAAATATGCGTGCATCATGCACCTTTCTAGACCACCCCACACTGATGTCAGTGAAGCATCCCCTGTGATCCACAAGGGCCTGCAACACCATTGAGAAGTATCCCTTTCAATGTATGTACTCTGTGGCAAGGTGGTCTAGTGCTGATAGGGATATGCGTGCCATCTATCACCCCCCCACACAGTTTGGGAACCCCTTTGCTGAAAAGCCTTCCCCTATGTCTTCTATGTTTCCCATGGTCACTACGCTTCTTAGCAGACATCTATTAATGGCCCAGCACACTTGTATCACAGCTGCTCCCACGGTGGATTTACCGACTCCAAATTGGTTCCCAACTGACCCGTAGCAGTCTGGTGCTACTAGCTTCCACAGAACAATGGCCACTCTCTTCTCCACTGTCAGAGCAGGTCTCAAGTGAGTATTTATGAGTTTCAGGGCTGGGGAGAGCTCTGCGCAAAGTTCCAAGAAAGTGGCCTTTCGCATACGAAAGTTCTGCAGCCACTGCTCATCATCCCACACCTTCATAACTATGCAATCCCACCAGTCATTGCTTGTTTCCCAGGACCAGAAGCAGTGCATCACTGATTGCAGATCATGTGTAACAGCCTGCAGCAAATGGGAATTGTTTCATTCTATGTCTTGTAGCAAGGCGGCTTCAGTAACATCGCAATTTTCTGCACTGTGGCTCCTGTCTCGCCCCTGAAAATACTGCAGAATAAGTCATGAGGTGTTTGTGATGTTCACAATAATAGGGCAGACCTAAGTGGGCTCCATTTCTCTCAGGCAATGGTGTGTGCATAGCAGAGACTGAAGTGTTTGAAAAAATGGCACAAAAAGACGATCGTCTGTTTGTTTGGATTGGGACAAGGAAAGGGGGAGGGAGGACGTTGCGTCATGGGAGGATGACAACCTTCCCAAATGCCCCTGCGGGTAATTGCACTGTGTGATATCTACCCACAGTGCACTGCTTTGATTGTCGACATAAGTGTGGATGGTGGGGACGAAATCCCCCGACGCAGTGAGTGTGGTGTGATCATGCTCCTCTGAATTCTGTAACTCGGCGGGTGAAGGTCATTTGAAATTAAATCGACTTCACTACATAGTGTAGATATACCCTAAAAGAATAGTTATGTAGTTTTTCCTTTCTTGAAGATTAAAAACACAATCTTGTGTTTGTCTAATGGTTAAAAATGTCTTGTGAGTATAATGATTAGCAGTGTAGAGTACACAATTCGGAAAGAGAACATTTCTTGGTTTTAAGTCAGACCTATAATGTTATTTACAGTTAGCTTCTATCTCAGATAAATGCTACTACATATTAATTACCATACTGTTGTATTTAAGATTTTGCAGGATTTTCCTGTATTAAGAGGAAGTAACTGACATTCACCAATTGCCATGGTGTGATAATGGTTAGTAAATGGTATTTTTTTTTAAATGTGACCAGTTAGTACATGCTACTACACCCACATCATGTTCCTGACTGTCTTCATATGTTTCCCTGCACTGCTGTGCAAAGATGTGAATTAATGGATTATCTTCTTTGAGAGAAATTAAATAGTGGTATTTTACAATAACTGTACTGTAGCCAGAAAGGAAATTCACACACTTTATTATCCCCAGATGGACTGCCCAGACATGAACCATGCTTTTAAAATAGATTTCTTTATACTAGTTTTGTTTAGGATATCAGTATTTGCTTGAAACATCCAATTTGTCCCCTGGCGGTCATGAGCATCCATAAGCACAGTAACAAGGGCATGAGCCAAATAAATGGAAGGTATTATCATACTAAAAATAATCATACTTTCCCCCCTCTTTTCTATTGAGAAAACAAACACGAAAACAGTCCCTTTATGATGAGGTTTGCTTCTGAAGTGAAAGGGAAACATTAGAACTGAAAGGGGTTTTTTTAACTACGAGAAGATTTGCTAAAGAAAATCCTACTAGTTGAACATGGTAATTTTTTAAAAGTAAAGAAGAATGAACAATTATATAACTTCTAGAATCTACTCTGCCCCTCTATTATAGAACTTCTGTGATGCATGCTATGATTCCGGTCAAGGGTAGGGACACAGATAGAGACAGATGCATCCTGGAGGTAAATGCCTGGCTGCGAGGATGGTGTCACCAAGAGGGCTTCAGCTTCCTTGACCATGGGATGCTGTTCCAGGAAGAAGGACTTCTAAGCAGAGATGGGGTCCACCTATTGAGGAAGGGGAAGAGCATATTTGGATACAGACTGGCTACCTAGTGAGGAGGGTTTTAAACTAGGTTTGAAGGGGGTAGATGACCAAAGCCCACAGGTAAGTCAAAAAGACCTGGGAGAAAGGCTGGAATCTGGGGGGAGCTAGGGCTGTTATAGCAGGGGTAGGGGAGAGACAGGACAAAACTGGGGGTGGGGGAATCAAATCAGTATCTTAAATGTTTGTATACGAATGTGAGAAATATAGGGAATAAAGCAGGAAGAACTTGAGATGCTAGTAAATAAACACAACTATGACATAGCTGGCATCACAGAGACTTGGTGGGATAATATGCATGACTCGAATATTGGTATAGAAGGGTACAGTTTGCTCAGGAGGGACAGGCAGGGAAAAAAGGGAAGGGGTATTGCCTTATATATTAAAAATGTATACACTTGGACTGAGGTTAAGATGGAAATAGGAGACAGACTTGTTGAAAGTCTCTGGATAAGGATAAAAGGGGTAAAAAAACAAGGGTGATGTCATGGTAGGGGTCTACTACAGACCACCAAACCAGGAAGAGATGGATGAGTCTTTTTTTAAACAACTAGCAAAATCATCCAAAGCACAGGACTTGGTGGTTATGGAGGACTTCAACTACTCAGATATCTGTTGGGAAAGCAGGGCACAGATTATTCAACAAGTTATTAGAGTGTATTGGAGACAGTTTTTTATTTCAGAAGGTGGAGAAAGTTACTCGGGTAGAGGCTGTTCTAGATTTGATTTTGACAAACAGGGAGGAACTGGCTGAGAATTTGAAAGTGAAAGGCAGTTTGGGCGAAAGCGATCACAAAATGATAGCGGTCATGATTCTAAGGAATGGTAGGAAGGAGAACAGCAAAATAAAGACAATGAATTTCAAAAAGGCAGACTTTAGCAAACTCAGGGAGTTGGTAGTGTAGCCCATGGGCCATAGACCCTATACTGCCCCTCCCCTGTAAATAGTTTAACTATCTTTTATGTAATAGCCAGTAGAGAATCGCCAAGGTCAAAAGTTCAGGCAAGGAGACAGTTGTATATACATATTCATGAGACAGGAGCCAATCAGGTGGCACCAGCACCACCAGAGGGCCGGGTGCAAACCCTAGAGGGCCGTGTGCACAAACGGCAGGGCCGTGTGCAAAAGGCAGGTGAGGCGGGAAAATCCCCTTCCCTGATTGGTGTTCAGGCCCCTCCAAGAGTGCATATATAGACCTGGCCAACGGCGGTCGGTGTGTGTGTTCGGTTGGTGTGTGTGTGTGTGTTCTGTGGTTCGCGAGTGGTTTCGTGTATGTTGGGTTCGAGTTGTGTTGATGTGTTTGGGTTTAGTGGGTTACCAAGAGAGTATCGGGTTATCAAGGGTTGGTTAGTTTGTGGTTGTAGGTGGGGATAAGCGAGGACGAGAAGTCGCCGACGGCGGACCCGGATCAGAAGCAGACGCTTGACGGGAGAAGACATCACCGCTTGGCGAAGGCAGACTGTGAGACTGGTTTAATCACAGAAACATACTTACCTGCTTGGATCCCTACACTTTATCCTAGTTATCTGTGACCCTGTTTCCCCCTTTTGAATAAATTAATTTTGTTTTCGAAGACACTGATTGCTGGCATATTTTTCTGGTCCTGCGGGTCCTGGGGATAAGGTTATCCTACCGGGAAGAGGAAAACCCATCTTGAGGGCCAGTGATACTCGTTTTGGGGTTAGGCTCGTTAACAAATTGGCGACCACGAAGGGACCCTCAGCCAGAAAAATAAACCTTCTGCCAGAAGAATATACTAGAATGAGAGCAGGTCTCTCTACGTTTTGAATTTTATTTGGAAACAGTATAAAGGTCTGGGGATCCTCCCATGTTGAGGATAGATCTTACCTAAGGGACTGATCACCCCTGGGAAGTCTAGCCTTATACCATCGGATTTGAGAACCTACAGCCAAATTCCAGTCTGGGCGTTCCCAAACTACCGAACTGGAATTTCCCCCCTTGCTAACACACACTCCTAAAAACATCATTATTCCACCCACACCCGGTGTCGAAGGGACCGAAAATCCCTCCGGGATCGTTATTTTTGTACAAGGGCAAAGTAGCCCAGGGAAGGACCACCTTGTCCTTTGAAAGGTCCGTTTGATAGGCATTGAGCCTGGAGCCTGACGTGAGCACAAAGGCCGTCAGTGCAGGGAATTGGCGGGAGAGACTGCCCGGCCAATATTGGAGCGGCGGGAGAGACTGCCCGACCGTTGAAACTGTGCCAGGAGGGGCCGAAAACCCCGAGGACCTGGGCAGCATTGAATTGAAAGAGGCCGAAAACCTCTGTAAAAGTCCGGCTAGGGGTCGCGTCCCGAAGACCCGGCATTAAAATTGGTTGGCAAATCAGCCTTTAACGGCGATTTGATTTGAACGGTGTTGCGGCCCGAGGCAACCGAAAACCCGTTGGGGGTAACACGCCATTTTTGGATCCTAGTGGGGAAAGAAAGACCCACTAAGGAAGTTATTGGAGGGAGGGAGAGACTGCCCACCTCCGCTGTGGATTGGGAAAGACTGCCCATCTCAGCCATCTTGGTTCTCTTTGGGGAAGGAAAGACCCATTGGGAAAAGCTAGTGCACTTTGTGAGGGAAAGAAAGACCCACAAAGAAATTTGTTATTCACTCTTGGGGAAAGAAAAACCCATAGAGTAACCGTTACGCTGTAAGTGCCCTGTGAGGGAAAGAAAACCCCCAGAGGAACCACCATTTTGAACTAAGCTCCACCACAGGCTCAGCTCAGTGTGAATCAGTTAACCGCCATATTGTGTGGCATTTTAAAAGTTTTGAATTTCAGGAAAACGGCCTGCCGTAATACCCAGAACAGCACTTGCACTCACGTAAACTTAGCTAAAAATCAATATAAAAAGTGAGTGAACTTATATTAGACAGTACCACGTTTTGCACGGTACCTGCTAATATAAGCGCAAGAAAAAACAATAAGCATGAGTACTACATGGGAAACTACGATGAAGACGAGCAGGAAGACGGAGCTAAATAAAATTTCTTTTGAATATGATTTTAATGATTTTACTAAGGGAATCGATGTTTGGGAAGACACTAATTTTGGGGAATTAGCACCCATGAAGGTTTTGGTAAAACACTGGGAGGCATTTGTAACCAAAAAGCCTAAGCCCACCAAAAAGCAAAAGAAAAGGGCAATGTTGTTTGGATTTTTAAAGGTGGTTAATGCCTTGGAAATGGCCAATGGCAAGTTACAAGAAAAGATAAGCACGGGAGCCGCAGCACTCTCTGCTAGCGAGGCCCGAGTGCGGGAACTCGAACAAACAGTTCAGTGCGATACTGTAAATAAGAGGCGCACGGAGGAGATAGCTGCCGTCAGGGAGCTGACGCAGCGGGGACAAATAGAAAGATTAGAGGAACGGGAGGCTTTGGCCACCAAAGAACTAAAGATTAAGGAAAAGCAATTAAACAAAATTATGGGAGAGTTTAAAGACTCACAAGCTGCTGTAAAAAGGCTGCTTGTGGAGTTAAAAGAAACCTCTGCCGCGAAAACAGGTAAAGAACATGCACATTGCCAAAAACAGTTAGAGCAAGTGCAGCAGCAACTGAGTGAGGCTAGGGGCTTGCTGCAAACAAAAACGGGTACATTATCAATTAAAAAGGTGCACTTTAAGGATTCGTTTTATGACTCACAAGAATCCCTTATATCTAATGATTATGACTCTGATTATCCGGACTTATGGGATAATGTGGAGCCATCGGCACCTACTAATTATGACAATGAGGACAAATTACCGATTAACCCATTAACGACAACTATTGTGAAGCGACCAGGTCGGGATGACATCACCCGACAGGAGGTGAAAAGCTACTCACCAGATCAGGCTAGAGCGATGGGAAAGACCTTGGGCCCATTGAGCCGAGATACGGTCGTGAATTGGCTTTCTAGGGTGGGGGAAACCCTATATATCCAGGTGGATGATGCGGTGGCCTTGATTAGGGAATGCATGTCACCTGAGGAATTTGCCAGCTTGCCATCTGATGTTCAATTGGGCACGGTACCAAATATAACAGAATTTTTAATGAGAATCTTGCAGTTCTTTAAACCAGGAGCCAGCATTATCGGGCTTTACTACAACGAACGACAATCGAATACAGAACGGCCGGAACAATATATTTTACGGAAGAAGCTGCTGTACAAGCTATCTGGAGCTAATTTTATGGATACCCCAGGATTTAGAGAAGAGGTAGTCAGAGGTCTCGCACCTGCCATGAAACTTGCGTTGAGTGCAGTGGATCCAACTGAATTAACGTTATCTGAGCTGGAGGAAAAGGTACGGATAGCGCATGATCTTCATAATGAAGCTTATGGAAGAAAGCAGCAGTACCGTAATGCTCCTAACGAACGAACAAATGAACGGCAAAGGTATGGAAGCGGCAATCGAAATTCGAATGCTCAAGCATCAGGAAAATACGACAGGGAATTTAATGATGTTTATCAACGGAAAGGAAACATAGGGATTAACCAAGTGAATGCGCCCCCTGCTGACCGAAGTAGAGGTAACAACAGAAAGGTCCCAGAGAGAAGCAATGATAAACAAAGAGCTACCTCCTTGGATAGAAAAGACTTCAGGAGGCCAGACTTTAGGAACAATAGTCAACGAAACAATAATAACAGCTGGGAAGAAAAATCATCTCTTCGTCGTGCAATTTTCCAGCGGCTGCTAAAATGGGAACGATTCGATGATATCAACGGATTGCCCCTCTCCGAATTAATGAGGCTATTAACGAAGCATGAAACGGGAAATATCCCACCAGCTGATCCCAAGAATCATCATCCTGATTTACAATGAAGATGCCGAGTCCCTTTAGCCCCGATAAAGGAAGTTTCAAAATTTGAGGAAGATAACTGGGGGAGACCCATTGTTAAAATAACCATCGAAGGGGATTTCGGAGAAAAGAGCATGAAGATGTTGGTCGACACTGGGGCGGCGGCCTCCATCATCAGCGAAAATCAATCAGAAAAGAAAACGAACTGGCCTATTAAATCATGGAAGAAGCTGGAAGGATTCAACGGAGCAACATCCTTGGTGCCTTTTACAAAGAATTTAAGATGTAGGATAGGAACCATGAACTGTAAAACATCCTTTGGAGTAAAAGATTTAAATGATATAGGAATCCTTGGTAATAACATACTAACGAAGATGGGAATAATAATTGATATACCAAATCATTGCCTATGGAGTAGAGGAGGAGACTTAGTCCCATTGCACATTTCCAACAATCACCGGATCAGTGCAATTAAATATCCTGAGGTCATCCAGATGCCCACGTGGGAGAAAGATGTGAATGAAGTGGTGCAAAAATGGATAAAGGTATTTGCTAAACATAAATTGCAATGTGGGAAAATTCAGGAGGAAGTGATGGTAGTAGGACAAGACCCACCTCCGCAAAAGCAGTACCCATATCCAATCCAGGCACAGGCAAGTCTACACCAAGTCATCGATGCGTTAATGGATCAGAAGGTAATTGTCTCCACGTCTAGTGTCTGCAACGCGCCGCTGTGGCCGGTGAGGAAGGCGGATGGATCGTCATGGAGGATGACCATAGATTACAGAGCATTGAATAAAAGTACACCAAGAATGGCATCTGTGGTAGCAAAATTCCCAGAAATTATATCAAAAATAAAAGAGGGAGCAAAATGGTTTTCGGTACTAGATTTGGGGAATGCGTTTTTTAGTATTCCCTTGCATCCGGATTCCTGGTATAAGTTTGCTTTTACCTTCAATAATGAACAGTACACCTTCACGCGTCTACCACAAGGGTTCCATAACAGTCCCACCATTTGTCACCGCAATGTCACACAAATGTGGAAAGAGTTCAAGAATAAAGAACACGTAATCTCCTATGTAGACGACATACTGATCATGACACACACCAGGTTGGAAAATTTGCAAGTCCTAAATGATGTTCTACAACGAATATATGAAACCGGGTTTATAATCAACCCCCAAAAGGCTCAGTTGGTTTCGCAAACTGTGACGTACCTAGGTGTAACACTAGGAACTGAAGGCCGAAGCCCTGATAGCCAACGTGTCGAAATAATTTCAAGACTACCAGCTCCTACCGATGTAAGCACCTTGAGATCATTCTTAGGGCTTACTGGATTTTCTAGAGACTTCATTTATAAATATTCAGAAATTGCAAAACCTTTGTATAAGTTGCTCAGGAAAAACATAGAATGGGAGTGGGCCGAGGAACATCAAAACGCATTTGTCACTTTAAAAAGAGCTTTAATGGACGCACCTGCCCTTGCGTATCCAGATTCATCGAAACCCTTTACGTTACAGCTAGGAGCTAACGAGGTTAGCATCAGTGCAATATTAGCTCAAGTGCAAAATGGGAAGGAAAAGGTGATTGGGTATGCTTCTCGAAATCTATCGACGGTAGAAGAACAATATTCATCGTGTGAAAAAGAAGTACTGGCGTTAGTGTGGGCACTTTCCCACTGGGAATATATTATTGGGCTGTCCCCTATCATTTTAAAAACAAGGCACACTCCGACGAAATATGTTTTGACAGGTAAAATAAATGATGGAAAGGTCAGTAGCCCTAGGCTAGCTGCCTGGACATTAGCCTTAGTCAATCGAGAAGTGTCCGTAGCAGATCCGAGTAGCACTTCATTGGCACCATATGCACTTATTTTGCAAGGCGTGGAACATAATTGTCCTATCCCTACGGAAATTGCACTGTACCCTGAATCACCATTTGAATTGGTTAAAGAAAAAGCAATCATGATGGAAGATAATTGTATATGGGCGTCAGACGGCAGTAGTTATTACGTCCAAGGCGTTCCGTCTGCTGGATATGCTGCCATAAATTTGGACATGGACCATATACTACAAGGAAGAGTCAAACCTCCCTCGGCACAGTTAGGCGAAGTGATAGCCGTAGCCGCTGTAATGGAAGTATCTAAACTAGAAAAATCACTTGTAATAGTATTAGATTCGGATTGGGTTTTGCGAGCGTTATTGGATTGGATGCCGGTGTGGCTCCAACATGGAATGAAATCGAGTGATGGAAAATCCGTTATGCATGCCCAGCATCTCCAATATATCTGGGACATGGCCCTTAAAAGACGAAGCAAAATCCAGTTATGCAAAATTAAGGCTCACTCAAAATCAAAATCGAAACTGCAAGAACTAAATCAAAGAGCAGATTCCCTAGCAAAACAAGCAGTGACTATGGACGACACTAAGTTGTGGATGCGCCCTTATATGGAACTCAAGGTGTGTGCAATAACAAGAAGCCGAACCAAAATTATGAAAGATGAACTTGATCTACCAGACATCGCCACTTTGCAATCATTGGATCCTGATTTACAAGAGCTGCTAAACAAAGGTCAATATAAATTATGGACAATTTATAAAAACAAGGATAATTTAATCATGGCATGTAATAAAGAATATGATCTTCCAGTAATAGTCATGCCTGCACCTTTAAGGAAAGAATTAATTAGTTTAGCACACCATCAAGGACATTTTGGAACTGAAAAAGTGGTGAACAGAATCCTAAACGTGGCATGGTGGCCACAAATCAACAAAGATGTCTGTGAATATATAAATAACTGTTTGCAATGCGCTGCTAATAATGCAGATTCTCGAGTGATCAAAGGACAATACCAACATCAGGAAATTGTAGGCCCGTGGGAACGCATTCAATTGGACTATATAGGACCACTACCCACTACTGCCAGAGGTTTTAAATATGCTCTAGTAATTGTCGACAGTTTTTCCAAATGGATAGAGGCGTATCCCACACGTAATAATACGGCTCTAACAACTGCCAAAAAATTGGTAAACGAAACTATCGCCAGGTTCGGCATTCCAAAAACCATCGATTCCGATCAAGGCCCCCACTTCATTGGAGAGGTCATTAAACACCTGAGTATAGCTCTCGGTATTAATTGGAGACTGCATATTGCAGGCCACCCTCAATCATCGGGGTTGGTAGAACGAACCAATCGTACGCTCAAAGCTGCGATGAGGAAAGTGGTGAGTAGTTCAGGAAAGAACTGGGATCAACAGCTCCCTATTATATTGATGGCTATTAGATCAACCATCGGGTCGCATGGGTTTACCCCGCACGAAATCGTGACAGGTCGCAAAATGAGAACCCCAGAGATCTGGTGGGTTCAAGGAGGGGTGCCACCAGACGAATTTCAAGGTGATGTTAAAATGTCGGAATGGGTACGTCAGTTACTAGGCTATATAGCGCAAATGCAGATTAAAGTCGCACGCCAGTTAGGATCTAATATAAGAACTATGAACAACAAATTAAATAATAAATTTAAGTACGTGCAGTGGGAAGTAGGAGATAAAGTGATGTACAAATGGTTCAGTGAGACCGGACACGTATTGAGTCCGAGATGGGTAGGACCCTTTCCCATTATCAATAAGGCCAGCCCTACGGTATACCAATTGGCCATAAAAGACCACAAGGGAAACACGTGGTTAAAGTGGTTTCATTCGACTCAGTTGAAACAATGGAAGGGAACCCATAAAATAACTGGTAATTCTGATGCATAAAATAGTAAAAAGAACATTAATTACATTATCTTTTCACTATTCTAGGAGGGGATATATGCTAAACCCCAACCATTCGGTGGCCGCCACCCAAGCAGCCGAGTGGAACAACATCAATAATTATTACAATCTAGAAAAAGTACAGGGTCAAATATGCTTCACCATCATGGTTCTGTTACTGTTATTGTTAATCATATGTTGGAAACCACGTATGTAATGTTGATAATCATGACAATTGTTCCATGGAATAGTTATGTCAAAAGTTTACAAATAGCACCGGGTCAAGTCTTTCGTTGTAAGGCCATTAACATTGCACAAAGGGAGCGTAATTTGACTGTAGGAGGGGAAAAACCTCTTCCGTCTTCGGAAAGGTTAGTCGATATATTTACGGGGATGGAGGAAGGTTCATGTAATATCTATTGGAACCAAATGCAATCAAAAATTCCAGATATTACTAATAAAAACCACTCATCTCTACACGCAGAAGCTCGCACAGCCATCATTATGGGGCAGCTTTTTAAAGATAAAAAGATAAAGGACAGATGTGTATGGTACACCCCATATGAAACCATTTTTAATAGATCAATCAAGTGCGAGGAAGTAAATATGAACCCCAATCAGTGTATAGAAATGAGATGGTACACCCCTAAAATTATGACAGAAGGAACGTACAGCTTCCACTTTGAGGCAACTATGGTCGAAACTAACAAGACCCTGGATGTTATGATATATGTGGGAGAACAAATGAAAGAGGTATTGGTTCCGTGTAGGAGAATGCAGACGAAAAAGAAGGGGTTTGGGACGACCAATCCCCACTGTGAAGACAGTAGGCCAGAGCCTGCATGGCTTTGCACCACCGACATATCAATAGCAGTAACCCCTGTAGATTCGGGTCAATGGGTTATATACGGGCCCTGGGAATCGCATTGGTCCCAAGAAAATGTTGTTCTGGGTGAACCTATCGTAATGAAAAGCGGACCTGTAGTTGTGGGAAGACAACTCAAAAGAAAAGTGTTGATCCAACCCCAATATGCTCTTATCCATCTTAGCATAGACATGGATGTAAGATTAAACGAAGAATTGCCTATGTGTAATACATATACGAAAGCCATTCGGCAAGGATGGGCCAATTGGCTACAGAACATTGACAGCACTTTATATAGAGGTAAAAGAGATCTCGTCAGCACTTTACTAGGAAGTGTGGGAACGGGACTAGGTGCAGTCAATACGATAGACCTTGAGGTACTAGCTTCAAAGCTAGGGAGAGTAGGAACTGACTTGAATAATTTAGACCATCCGCTGGGTACATCCCTTACTGAATTATCCAGCATACAACACAAGGTCACGGACCTGCTGCCAACGTGGTTTAAGATCCGGCAGCAAGATTTTGCTACGATAATAAAGGCCGTGGGAACCTTGCAGGGGAATATATCGTTAGCCCTCGCTTGTTCTCAAGCACAAATCTGGGCGCAGACATTGGCTCAGAGTATCATTAGAGACGGAATGGAGGGAATTATCCCTCCTGAGATGAGAAAGATAATATCCCAATATGGACTAGGGGAATTCGAGTTAAGGCACAGCGAATGGTGGAAACTTGTGCACTTTTCAATGAGCCCGGAACAGATCAAGGCTCATATATTAACGATTAAAAATGCACAGGAGGCGTGGATTTATCCCGTCATCCCAATGGGTATCTATGTTAATAGCACTTTATTATGGCCGGAAGACCTCCCCAAATGGGTAGTGTTAAAGGATAATAAATGGCACGCTACAAATATGCAGGCGTGCACAGGGGAGAAAGGATTGGGATACTCTTGTGCTCAGGAGTATTTAGATCCCAATGAGTTATGTTTCCAGGAGACCGGGAAGTGCCATTATAAACTTACAAATACAACTAATACCTCAATGATTGTTTCCATAAATACATCTTGTGTCTGTATCCGTACCCTATGTCCTATAATCACTGTTAACATCAAGTATAATATTACTGTAACCAATCATGAGAATGTTTGCATATGTAATGTCTACAGTGTGCGCGGGTGTGATATAAGTTTCATCCAAAATCGAGTCACCTTAATCGATGTATATGAGCACTATTCACTTTACAAAGGAATAGAACCGGTACAGTTAGGCACGAATATAACACTGTTGCAAAAATTAATAAGTCACCCGGAAATGCAATATCACCTGCAAACGCTAAAAGACGAGGGGAGAGATATAGACTTGGCAATCCATCACTCTGCTGAGCAAATAGAAGCAATTCTAGATCGTATCAAGAAAACCACACGAGATAGCTGGTGGTTTCGTTTTCTAAATCCCGAAGCCAACCAATATGGAACTTGGAAGATAATATTTACTCCAGTTGTATTAATATGTGTTATTCAAGGAGTAGTTTTTGGATTCATCTTCCACCTGTACATTCGTGTAAATAGACTTAGATTATTAGCCGGGTCTAGACCCACGTTCATACAGTTTAATAATGATGAGGACCCTTCCGTAATGCTTGTGGAAGGCCCCCCATCAAGGAGGGGAATTGTAGCCCATGGGCCATAGACCCTATACTGCCCCTCCCCTGTAAATAGTTTAACTATCTTTTATGTAATAGCCAGTAGAGAATCGCCAAGGTCAAAAGTTCAGGCAAGGAGACAGTTGTATATACATATTCATGAGACAGGAGCCAATCAGGTGGCACCAGCACCACCAGAGGGCCGGGTGCAAACCCTAGAGGGCCGTGTGCACAAACGGCAGGGCCGTGTGCAAAAGGCAGGTGAGGCGGGAAAATCCCCTTCCCTGATTGGTGTTCAGGCCCCTCCAAGAGTGTATATATAGACCTGGCCAACGGCGGTTGGTGTGTGTGTGTTCGGTTGGTTGGTGTGTGTGTGTGTGCGGTTGTATGTGTGCGGTTCGTGTATGTTGGGTTCGAGTTGTGTTGATGTGTTTGGGTTTAGTGGGTTACTAAGAGAGTATCGGGTTATCAAGGGTTGGTTAGTTTGTGGTTGTAGGTGGGAATAAGCGAGGACGAGAAGTCGCCGACGGCGGACCCGGATCAGAAGCAGACGCTTGACGGGAGAAGACATCACCGCTTGGCGAAGGCAGACTGTGAGACTGGTTTAATCACAGAAACATACTTACCTGCTTGGATCCCTACACTTTATCCTAGTTATCTGTGACCCTGTTTCCCCCTTTTGAATAAATTGATTTTGTTTTCGAAGACACTGATTGCTGGCATATTTTTCTGGTCCTGCGGGTCCTGGGGATAAGGTTATCCTACCGGGAAGAGGAAAACCCATCTTGAGGGCCAGTGATACTCGTTTTGGGGTTAGGCTCGTTAACAGTAGGTAAGATCCCATAGTAAGCAAGTCTAAGAGAAAAAACAATTGAAGGCTTGGTCTACACTTACCTCGGCGATTCGGTGGCAGTCGACGGGAGTTACACAAAGTATGCAAAGTAACAAGCTTTGTGGATAGGGGGGAGGCAGTAGATGTGGTATATCTTGACTTTCGTAAGGCTTTTGATACTGTCCCACATGACCTTCTCTTAAACAAAGTAGGGAAATACAACCTAGATGGAGCTACTGTAAGATGGGTGCAAAATTGCTTGGAAAACCATTCCCAGAGAGTAGTTATCAATGGTTCACAGTCATGCTGGAAGGGCATAATGAGTGGGGTTCCGCAGGGATCAGTTCTGGGTCCGGTTCTGTTCAATATTTTCATCAATGATTTAGATAATGCCATAGAGAGTACACTTATTAAGTTTGCAGATGATACCAAGACGGGAGGGACTGCAAGTGCTTTGGAGGAGAGGATTATAATTCAGAATGATCTGGACAAACTAGAGAAACGGTCTGAGGTAAATAGAATTAAATTCAATAAGGACAAATGCAAAGTACTCCATTTAGGAAGGAACAATCAGTTGCACACGTACAAAATGGGAAATGACTGCCTATGAAGGAGTACTGTGGAAAGGGACCTGGGGGTCCAAGCTAAATATGAGTTAACAGTGTAATACTGTTGCAAAAAAAAGCTAACATGATTCTGGGATGTATTACCAGGAGAGTTGTAAGTAAGACACGAGTAGTAATTCTTGCTCTCTACTCCACACTGATTAGGCCTCAACTGGAGTATTGTGTCCAGTTCTGGGTGCCACATTTCAGGAAAAATATGGACAAATTGGAGAAAGTCCAGAGAAGAGCAACAAAAACGATTAAAGGTCTAGAAAACATGACCTATGAGGCAAGACTGAAAGAACTGAGTTTGTTTAGACTGGAGAAGAGAAGACTGAGAGGGGACATGATAACAGCTTTCAAGTACATAAAAGATTGTTGCAAGGAGGAGGGAGAAAAATTATTCTTCTTAATCTCTGAGGACAGGAAAAGAAGCAATGGGTTTCAACTGCAGAAAGGGAAGTTTAGGTTGGACATTAGGAAAAACTTCCTAACTGTCAGAGTGGTTAATTACTGGAATAAATTGCCTAAGGAGGCTGTGGAATCTCCATCATTGGAGATTTTTAAGAGCAGGTTAGACAAACACCTATCAGAGATGGTGTAGATATTACTTAGTCCTGCCATGAGTGCAGGGGACTAGAACAGATGACCTCTCGAGGTCCTTTCCAGTCCTGTTTCTCCCTTGTAGTGTCTCTATTACTTAAAAGGAGAGCTGGATTCAGCCCGAGATTTAGTTAGAACACTCCTGAACTTTGGGAAAGTCTTGATCTTAATTTTGCTGCTGGCATCTCTCTATAATGGACTGAAATCAAACTTTGGTTCTGGATCCAAATTTGGCATTTGACCCATTCTTCATAATGGGTTGAACCAAAACACTGGATCTTAACTTTGTGCCTTGGGCCCATCATTATTTACAAGATAGGTATGATGTTTTGAACATTATAGTAATTGTTCAAGGCATCTTAAGTGATCAGCTGTGCAATATGATTTGTTTTGTTACTATTCAGTTAATAAAGTCTGTTTGTTTATAATAAAATGTCCCTCTGGCTTGGGTAATGATATGGTACCTACCACGGTGTCCCAAAATAAAGCATGATACTCTTTCATATATGCAGTAAGTAATGTGATTTAGGAACTACTATACCAGCAGCTGCACCAAGCTACCATTTACTCTTAAAATATTTCTCACAGAACTGCACAGAATTTGAATCATGATTAAGTACATCAGTTTTTGAAATTTACACCAAAGTGACTCAAATATACCCCCGATAACTTTATTTTGATCCAAAAGAAATCTCTTGGCTAAGGGAGTGCTCTATGTAATCTACTGAGTTCCACCTCATTATTTGCTAAGAAGATTGTTACAAATCTCACTTATCCAAGCTTCTGGGTGTGTAATGACTGAGGCTTTTGGGTATAAAGACTATTCAAAATTAAGAGTAGGGAGACTCCCTGCGTCCTCTTCCCCTTTCCTAACTCACCAATGCAGACTGCTACAGAATCTGTCCTAAATGGCACTTCTCTAAAAGGATTTGGCAGTCTATAACCTACGGAAGGAATCTTGCCCCGTTGAAGTTAATGGGAGTTTTGTCATTCCAAACTAAGTCCCTAATTCAGGGGTTCTAAAACTTTTCCAGTTTGGCCCAGAGCTTAATAAAGAGATAATTTTGTAGAGTTTCCCATTCCTGACAACATAACATACCTGTGACAAAGACAGCCCTTGCTTACATAAGGAAAATAATATTAGGAAGTTATTTTTTTCATATCTTTTAAAGCAGCTTAGTAAATAGGAAAGCTAACCCTGTGACCAACCAGCTCTCCACAGACCACAAACAAGTGACCCATGGACTAATAGTTCTCATGGACTACTACTTGACAACCTCTGCTCTAACTTAAATGAAATGCAAGGCTCAAGCTTCTTTCATTTCCCTGAAGAATATATTAATCATAAAATGATTCCTGTGTGATTAGGCTGCACTCTACTGGAATTTGTAACAAATGCAGGAGGTAATGATCAGAGATGCTTATGCGGCTGAAATTAAATTTGTTAGTCTTTAAAGTGCTACAGAACTCTCATTATAAAAGAAACAAAATGCAAATGCAAGAAAGATACAGAACAAAGCATTTTAAGGGATACAAAGTCAGTGCTTTTATTCCTGATATGCAATCATATATTTGTATCACAATGTATCATGCATTACATGAATAGAACTTAAAAACATATGCTTTTTTGAGCAAATCCTGTTATGCAGCTCTTACTTGGATACAGGTTTGTAGGCTGTTATGCAACAAATAAGGGGCATCCCTTAAAATGCAGGAAAAGTGTCATGGCATGCGGGAGAGATGAAGGATTTACTCATAACCATTCTGTGGTACTCCCCGCTTAATACTAAACCAACAGTCATGTGGTTTACTGTTCCCTCAACATCCCTAAACATGCAGTTTACTGTTCCCTCTACATCTGCCCCTTCTACAGCAAGAGGGACACTTTGCTGCACATCTATGTAGAATAAGTCAGGTTGGACCTCCATTTCTAGCTCTAGAACCCCCTATTGACATTCTGGCTGCATTTTTCCCTGCATCTCCCATTTGTGACCCCAGCAACTCGCGAGATTGCCTTGTCAGCCTCCTCCTGGCATTCACTGGCCATGGGACCACCCACCCAACCAAAGGGAAGAAGTGTGATGGGGACGGGAGACCTCTACGACTGTGGGACCTGTTTCTGTTCCCTGGTATCATGTCTCTAGTCAAAGTGCCTCTCGGCAGCAACCACTGACTCCTTTGATGAGCGGTGGGCACTGCCTGGGGAGCTCTGCTCAGCGTCCCCCCACCTCGGATCCCTGCTTTTGAACCTGTGACCCTCACTCCCATCCCCATTTTCTCATTTGGTGTCCCCTGTAATCATCTGCCAGCTGGTGCTCAGTGGCGGTTCCAGGTTCCCCTGCAGCTAGGGGGAAGGACTTTGGTTTTGGGCAGCACCAGCAGCAGGGTAAGGCGAATGCTAAGCCAGGCTCTGAAAATCAGTCCAGACAGCCACCACCAGTGATGAGATTGTTCTTCCCCGGCCTTTGCTGAGAGCTGTATGCCATCCAGCCACCCTATGCTGGGCTGGGCAAGGCAGGGCACCCCCCTGTGCCGGGTACCAACCCCACACAGCGCAGGGCTTCTCTCCACTGCCGCCCCCCCGAGAACGACAGCCCCGCCCAGAACTACATTTCCCGGCATGCTCCAGGCTGCGGGCGCCACGCAGGGGGGTGGGGCCGACGCGTGGCAGCCGGGGAGGAGGCGGGTCCGGAGCTCGGGGAGGGAGGCGCGCCGCTCATCCTGCTGCGCGGTGCGCTCCCGGAGGAAGATGCTCGTTTCTCCCGCTCCCTGCCTCGGGCCGGCGTACGAGGCCGAGGCCAGGCAGAAGGAGGAGGGGGGGGCGGGTCCGACGGGCATGGTCACGCGCTCTCGGAGCTCGAGGAAGAATGGCGCGTCTTCCTGCGTTCGTGGCTCGGCGGCCAAGAGGAAGGGCGCGGACGAGCCCGAGCGGGAGGCCGCGCACATGGCCGCGCTGGTGCTGGCGCGTGGCGGCAGCAAAGGGATCCCGCTGAAGAACATCAAGCCGCTGGCCGGGATCCCGCTCGTCGGCTGGGTGCTGCGGGCGGCCATCGACGCTGGGGTCTTCCAGAGGTGCGCATGCGCGGAGCTCGCTCCCACCCCCCCCTTTCGCTGAGCCGTGGGGGTTAATAACGGCGAGCCGCGCCAGGGGTACTGGCCGTACGTTACGTAGCCGACGTGGGTTCCAAGAGCGGCTTGCGGCGTTCGCAGCGGTTACCAAGGCTACGCTTTGTCGCGAGCTTCCCCGGCCTGGCCCATCGGCTGCACGTGAGGGCTTGGGCACGGAGCTAGTTCCCACTGGCCGCGCGGCGCCCTGGGCCGTGGCTATGACCGTGTCTCTCTCACGCTGTGGCTGATGGGGAGATGGCAGCAGGTGAATGCCATGAACGCAGTGGCCTGCTCATTTCCTAGTTGCTGGCTGTACTTATGGACAGGACACGCATTTAACCCTTTAGCTACAGGAGACAAAACTGGTAGACAGAAAGGGGGTAATTTTGCCAGGTCCCTGTAAGTAACGTTAAGAGGAATGTACAGTAGTAATATCTCTTGGTTTAATTGCACAGGGCTGTGGGGTTTGGTTTGTTTTTAAGCTGTCCAGTGTTAGATCATTTTGTTCCTGTACACGTGGCTGTATCTGGAAACTAATACTCACTTCCGGGTAGTGGCTCACCTGGTGACCAGGAGCTGCTGTCATCGCTGTTATCTGTATTATGATGAATCCTATGTCTCTGGTTGGAAAAACTTATCAGAGATGAGTGTTTGTTGTGTGTAGTACAGTGAGAAAGATATTAGTATCTCTGAGACAAAATAAGGGGTTTTTTTTCCTCTCAAGTTTTATTGAATTTGTTACATTGTGGGGTTATTGAAATTGTAATGCTAATGACAGTGGTTTCACACTATGTATATCTGCATTTTGCAAAAGTACACACAATAGATCTTTTGCAAATATTCATCTTTCCTGACCTGTGATAGTCCTGTTATATCAGTATTCGGGTTTATTGTGCCAGAAACTCTGTGATTGTCATTTGACTAGCTGTCACCCAGGAATGGATTGAACCTATTGCATTTATTTTATGGTAGTTACTGAATAAGCTAATTCATAACTGAATCCATGCAAACAGATGGTTGATCATTCATATTAACATTAGCATGGTTTCTGAACTATGCAACTATTTCAAATTCAACATGCATTCATCTGAATGAACTGTTACAATGTGCCAAACAAATTAGAACATTCTGATGTGCATTTCCTACAGGTATGGTAGCTCAGGCATCATCAAGTGTTAGATTACAATACCACTCAGTTTTGGAGGGATATGGACTTTAATTGAATTTGGTTGGTTGGTTTCTAGTTTCTTATCCTGCTGTTGACAGCAGTAGTTTTACTAAGAGAAAATACTTGAACTAATTCTTTTTCCAGATGTAGGCAATATGATGTGATGGTACTTAGTAGGTTAGTGGACATTTGGACACTAATTACCAGCACGTGACCTTTACAGCAAGAATAAAAATTGGCTATGACGTTTCATTTTAAAAGAATTGGAGGCAAATTATTTCTTGGCATTCTGTGGTAGGTGGCCACAGTTTGATGGCTGCAATTTGATGTCCTTAGGTTTGGTTTTGAAGCACAACACTTCTATGCCTGGAAGTAAACCAGTGAGAGTGGCTAGGCTTGTAATTCGTTTAGCTGCCTAATTCAGTCCATGCTTAGCTATCATGGACTGATCTTGCTAAATATATTCTTATGAGACATCTACTAAAATGCAGCATTGACTTTAACTCCCATGATTTTAGTTGCTGCACTGACAATTTAGAAATGACATGCAGGCATCCAATTAAAAGGTTTGGTGACCAGATTTCTGCCTCATGAGTGAGGCCTGGTCTACACTGGTGATGGAAGTCGACGTAATATCACTTACGTTGATCTTCTAAAGCCTGCGTCTACACTGGCATGTTATTTCCGTTGACTTAAAGCGTGGCAAAAGTCGACCTAATAAAACCACCTCTGCAAGTGGCATAGCGCGTAATTCGAATTTCATGGGTCGAATTTGCGTCAGTGTAGACAGCATAACGTAATTCGACGTTAATGGCCTCCGGGAGCTACCCCATAATGCCCTGTTGTGACTGCTCTGGACATTCGTGCTCTGCTGTTACATGGCCTCGCAAACAGGAAATGGCCCCTCCCCTCAAGCCCCTGGAAAGTTTGAATTTTCATTTCCTATGCAGCCAGCGTAGAGAGAGCTTTGTAGCTGAACTGGTCATGGTGACTGCAAGGCCCAAACACGCTTCAGCATGGAGTCGACCAGAAATCTTGGATCTCATTGGTCTGTGGGATGAGAAGTCCATTATGGCTCAGCTCAGAGCCAGCAAAGAAAATTTGGACATTTACGGGAAGAAATCCCAGAGCATGTTGGAGAAGGGGCACAACAAGGATGCACAGCAGTGCCGCGTGAAGATCAAGGAGCTATGGCAGGCCTATCAAAAAGCTAGGGAAGTTAACAGCCATTCTGGCTCCTCGCCTAAAACATGCCGCTTCTGCGAGGAGCTGCTTGCAATTCTCGGTGGCGACTCTACCATAGTACTGCCACACAGCATTGATAGCTCCGCTGGATCCCAGTCCAGGGAGGATGACACGGACTGTGTGGACGAGGAGGAGGATGTGGAGAGCAGGTTGCAGGAGAGCGGGTTGTCCATTCTCCCACACAGCCAGGACCTATTCCTGACCCCAGAGCAGTCCAGCAACACACAGGACAGCAATAATGATCCTGGGGAAGGCATATCTGGTGAGTTCTTTTTTTTTTCTTCTTCTTAGCAGTTATGTCCTTGATATAATGTCTGAAATGGCCTTTTTAATTGGGGGGGCAGGGGATTTCAGGGTCTTAGCGGACTTTACTGGAGGGTTACTCATGGAACAGATTATTTGTGTGCAGAGGTATGCTCCGAGAATCATCCGTTGATATCTCAAGGAAACTTTCATGTAGGTAGTCTGTTACCCTTTGCACAAGGTTTTGGGGGAGGGCAGCCTTGTTTCTTCTGCCATGGTAGGATACTTTACTGTGCAATGCTGCAATCAAGTGACCCGGAATCATGGCGGAACACAGCATAGCAGCATAATGGCCAGGCCGGTACCCTGCTGCGTGCAACAAATCTTCCCTGTCCTCCTGCATTACCCTCAGGAGACTGATATCGCTCATGGTCACCTAGGGAAGATGACGCATGTTTAAAGTACCCAAGCTATACAACCGATACCCTGTACTTCTCTAGTCCCCTTTCTATTGTAATACTGAGTCAGTTCAATAATTGTCCAAAAGTATCTGATGATACAATTAACCCGCGGTGTCCTCAGATCAAGTATGCCCACCTCGTCCCAAAATGGTCCTCTTAATAAAACTGTGGCGCCCGGTCACCCCTCTCATACAGAACTTTTGGACTGAGCGTTTTAGAGATAATTAAGCCTTTCTGTAGCAGAATAAAGTGCCCCTGGCTTACCATCTCTGTAACAGCAGAGCGAGCCAACTCTTCTGAGATGCTCGGAATGCAGGTCTGGCTTAGCCTTGTGCACGCTATGGGGAGTATTTTTTACATTGTTGCAGTTGCTTCAGTTTTCTGGGTCTGCTAACAATGGCAACATTGTGTATTTCTTTTCTTTCTGTAGACACCTTGGCCTTGCCCCTCACCCCCTGCAGAAAGACTATTGCAGATCAGAAAGAGGGGGAAAAAACCTGACATGTTTGACGAGCTCATGAACGCCTCCACTGCCGCTGAGACAGAGCTCCGTGTGTGGAGGTTGTCCTTGTCCCAGAAAGTGGACATGGACATGGAGAATAGAAGGTCAATGCAGGAGCAGGATCACAGTATGCGGCAGGAGATGCTGTGAATCATGCAGGATCAGGCAGACATGCTCAGGCGCCTTGTGGAGCTACAGAAAGAGTGACAGCTGGACAGAGTCCCTCTGCAGCCCCTCCAGAATGCTCCTCCGCCTATCACTTTGCTGCCCTTGCCCACCCCCATGCGGTCTCGGAGAAGACTGGGCAGGCTGCAGTATGTGGTGCACTCTACCTTGGTGGAGGCAAGCAGAAAGACTCAGCGGCCCTGCTGAGAACTTTCATGCAAGCAACCACACTACCCCTTGAAACTGTGAATTAACACTCGACCCCTGCCCCCACCAACCGGAATGTTCGTAAATAAAACTTTGCAGCATTTCAATACATGTCTCTTTATTACTTAATAGCTTATTTGGGGAGGGATTTGGAGGGTACTGATATTGATGGTAGTGGGGATGGTAAGGAAAGGCACAAAACATACAGAAAACATTACTGCATGTCATTGCAGAACCTGTTTTTCAATGCTTCCCGAAGGCAAAGCGCTCCGCGGTTGGCTCTGAGCGTATTGCTGCCATCTGGCTGCTCAAAATTGGCGGCCAGTCTTTATGCCTTCACAGCCCAACCCTGGGGGAACCTTTCCACCTTCACTTCACACACATTATGAAGAACACAGCATGCAGATATAACTGATGGGATGTCTTTTTCACTCATGTCCAGCCTAGTAAAGAGACATCTCCATCTGGCCTTTAAACGCCCAAACACACATTCCACCACCATTCTGCAAGTGCTTAGCCATTATTAAAACTCTCCTTGTCGCTGTCGAGGTGCCCAATGTACGGCTTCATTAGCTCATGAATGCGTCCACGGCCGCTGAGACAGAGCTCCAAGCGTGGAGGTTGTCCTTGTCCCTGAAAGTGGATGTGGAGACTAGAAGGTCAATGCAGAAGCAGGATCACAGTAAATGGCTGGAGATGCTGCGAATCATGCAGGATCAGGCAGACATGCTCAGGCAGTAAGGGGTAAGCAAGATACTCCAGGATCAGTATTGGCATTTCCATATCCCCGATGTTAATTTTTCAGTCTGGGAAGAAGTTGCCCGCCTGCATGTTCGAGAACAGACCCAAGTTCCTAAATATGCGCATGTCAGGCACCTTTCCAGACCACCCCACACAGATGTCGGTGAAACGACCTCTGTGATCCACAAGGGCCTGCAACACCATGGAAAAGTACCCCTTGTGGTTTATGTACTTCGTTGCAAGGTGGTCGGGCGCTAAGATAAGGATGTGCATGCCATCAATAGTCGTCCCCTCTCCTGGCCCCCCCAGTTTGGGAACCCCATCGCGGCAAACCCGTCCACTATGTCCTGCACGTTTCCCAAAGTCACTACCCTTCGTAGAAGTCTATTGATGGCCTTGCACACTTGAATCACAGCAGCTCCCACTGTAGATTTACTGACTCTGAAGTGATTCCCAACCAAGTGGTAACAGTCGGGGGTTGCCAGCTTCCACAGAGCAATGGCCACTCTCTTCTCCACCATCAGAGCTTGTCTCAAGTGAGTGTTCACGCGCTTCAGGGATGGGAACTGCTCCGTGCAAAGTTCAAGGAAAGTGGCCTTTTGCATATGAAAGTTCTGCAGCCACTGGTCATCATCCCACAGCTGCATAACGATGCAGTCCCATCACCCTGTGCTTGTTTCCTGGGACCAGAACTGGCGCACCACTGACTGCAAGTGATGCGTAACAGCCTGCAGCAATCAGGAATTGTTCCCGCTCTATGGCTTGTAGTAGGGCAACCTCGGTGATATCGCTATTTTCTGTGCTTTGACTCCTCTTTTGTCTTTGAAAATACTCCAGGATAAGCCGCAATGTATTTGTGATGCTCACAATAATAGTGCAGAGTTGAGCGGGTTTCCTCTTTGTTTGGGGCAAGAAGGGAAGGGGAAGGAGCGTAGCATCATGGGATGATGAAAATCTTCCCAACAGCGCCCGCGGCTAGTTGCACTGTGGGATAGCCACCCAGAGTGCACTGCTTTGAGTGTCAACCCAAGCGTGACAAGTGTGGACGCATGAGCCCGGCACAAGTAATGTGGTGTGGACATGCTCCTGCGACTTCTAAAAATCGGCAGGTGAAAGTCGATTTTAAGTAAGTCGACTTCTTTCTGCACTGTAGACATACCCTAAGACTAGTAATCATCCCATTAAAGTTATACAGTGCATTTAGAGAGTAATGTTAATCCTTCTTTGTTGTTCTCTCTGTAATCATTCACATTGTGTGTCTTTGTCTGCCAACAGTGTGTGGGTTTCCACAGATCATGATGAAATTGAAAAAGTGGCAAAGCAGTTTGGTGCAAAAGTCCATCGCAGAAGCCCTAACGTGTCTCAAGACTCTTCTACTTCTCTGGAGGCCATCAAAGAGTTTCTTGAACATCATCCTGGTATGTTTGTTGCTATTGACTTAGGTTCCAATATTTCAGGGTACTGAGTGCCCTTAACTCCCACTGAAATCACTGAGGAAGGAGGTCTTTACAGTTTTTTTGTTAATTAGTAATGGTGTAGCAACAATTTTTCTAATGGCTAAAGTGAATCACTTAACTGTGTAATTTATATATCTGCTCATGGGATTTTCTTTGGAATTGTATGTGTATAAATAATATTAATGCTCAAGAGGAAGTATTTTATTATTTATACATATTGACTATTTCATACAGAGTTTCTCATTAAATTTATTTTTCCTTCTTTAGAGGTTGATATTATAGGAAATATTCAGGCAACATCTCCCTGTTTACATCCCAAGGATCTTATTAATGTGGCAAAAATGATACGAGAGGATGGCTTTGATTCTGTTTTCTCTGTTGTGAGACGTCATCTGTTTAGATGGAGTGAGATAACCAATGGAGGTAATATTCTGAAGTTTCTAATTATTACTGTGATTGATAAAGATTCCAGTTTAGCATGCTTTATATTCATTACTCTTGGAAGTGACATCAGAAGCATAAATTTCATAATCAGAGGAATCCAGATAGCTTTGTCTTTTTTAAAATAGTGATGTTTTAATGCAGCTGTTAATCATATTTATCCTTTTGTTAATGTTCAGTCATTTTGTAGAGGTGACCTGAAGTTCAAAGTACAAGTGTTATTAACATATTTAAACTTAAAATTACTCTGTCAAAAAGCCTCAGTTCATTTTCCCCCTCCCTCCCCCCACAGATATTTGTGTTACATGTCAATCTGACAGTAAAGGCTTGTGTCTTCACTGGGGAAAAAGTGGGTTCTTATCTTGTGTTGACTAACATGTAGTAACTAACACGAGGTAAAATCCTAGTAAAGACAAAGTAGTGGTAGTTTTAGTTAGCAAAACAAGGTGAACCCAAGGCTACCCCATAGTCTTGACATGCTGCCTTGTGTTAAAAGAACAAACTGCCGTGTCTTCACTGTGATTTTACTTCTTGTTAGTTGCCACGTGTTAGCTAACATGAGGTAAGAAATGAACACACCATTTTTTCATGTGAGGATGCATCTTTTTGGCAGCTGTAGCAGAGAGGCCAACCATTAAATGGACAGATACAGAACTAACGTCTTACCCTTAAAACAAATCCCTCCATCTGAGGGTGGGACACATTGGAGTACTTTGGAGTGTTTGGGTACTTACACTGCTGCTGCCCATGTTTTACTTGTTTCATAAATAAAATGGAAGTCTTAATTCTCCAAGTCAGTGCCTTTTATAGCACTAAGTCCATTTAATAAAAATTACCCTAATTCTTCTCCGATGTCATAATTTAGGATGATTTGGGTGCGGTTTTTACAGGGTTACAGAGCATCATGATCTGGGAGAGCATATAAAAAACACTGTAGTTTACCCCCCCCAAAAAAAAAGTAACCAAGCATTGTCCTGAAAATGAGTTGAAATGAAAAGTAAAGACTTCTTAGAATAAAACAAATGAAAAAAATAGTGAAAAGTCTTTATCAGAATAGGAACTCTTGGGTAATGTTTCCAAATTGATTTGAAAATGAAAATACAGCAGTATCTTATAGTGTACAAGAGGCATTGATTGGTTTCATAATACAGTGAGCTTTGTGTGTTTAATGCATGTTCTCATGCTGTGCCATCTTTGTCTTGAGTCCTGCAGGGTGCTGAGCACTCTCAACTCTTATTGTCTTCAGTGGGAGTCAAGATTACTCAACATCCCTCCAGGATATTGTCCTGAGTGTTCCTACAACTATTCCTCCAGTGGTGCAATGGATTACTATAGAAGGAATAACATGTTGTGAGGGATGTGTATGCTACATATGAGGGGGAAAAAATGCTGTTTGAAAATATATATAGAGAGAGCTGAGTGACTGATTTTTTTTTTTTAATTTCCCTAAAAAAGCAAAAAAAAAAAAACCCCAAATCTTTCCTTACAAGGGACTAGAAATGGTAATAGAAAAGAGCAATATTTCTTTCAAAGGCAAGAACACACTAACAGAATGTGGTGAGTGAAAGAAAAGGGGCAAGAGGAAGGTTTTGAGCTGAAGATTTCTTAGATAGGTATGTTTTCTGCAAGTTTGAATGGGGATCTTTCCATATTCTGTACAAGAAATATAGGGCTTTCCTCTACCTTGGAATCCAAAGTTACCAAGAGCAAGACAATGGTTCAGTGATTCTTATAAACCTATCCTTATTGAGACAGCAATCAAAGCTGGTGACTATGTTGTGCCTTTAATTTCCCAGCAGCAAGTTATTTAAACGAGAAAGTGATTCTGAACAAAAACTTTTATTGTTTTTCATTTTGTCATGATTTTGTTTACAGTTGAAGTGACGACGCCCCAAAACCTGAATCCAAAAAAGCGGCCCCGGCGTCAGGATTGGAATGGAGAACTGTGTGAAAATGGGTCATTTTACTTTGCTAAAAAGCACTTGATTAAAGACGGCGACTTACAGGTTAGTTCTTCTGTTTTGCAGGGCTTTTTAGAGCAATGCATCTTGTACCCTTTCATTATGGAGCTCGAAGCCCTTTGATGCTGGCAATTGTGGTGCATGTAATTGGCTAGAATATGTTAAGTGTTGGAGGATAAAACTGATGCCAGCAGGAACAGTTGAAGCCAAGCTGTTGCAATTTATTATATGTAGCCTTTAACTTCTGTTTAATCCTCTGGCACCGGTAGGTATGTTCTTACAATATAGCTTCCGTAACAAATTTGTACAAGCTCTACAGAAGAATGTGTAGCTTTAGGCCTATAAAAATGCAATATAAGAATTTCTATTGGAACTCCAGGGATTGGTTCTATGACTCTTACTCAATTGAGTATTCCTTACGCATTGACTTCAGTGGAACTACTTACTTAAGTAAGAATTTTAGGATCGAGCCTCCAATTTGGCATGTAGATAAAGAGGGCTGTGGCTATACCACTGACTTCCTTGTGACTTTTAGCAAGTACTTAATCTTTCTGTACCTCAGTTTCCCCATCAGTGAACAAGGATAATATTTACCTCACAGGGGTATTGAGGCTTAATTCATTAACTTTTCTAGAGTGCTTTGTTAGACTGAAGGTGCTATAAAGTTGCAAAATATTTCTAAAAACTTACAGGACTCAATTCTGAGTCTTGTTTTACTTCATTTGGAATGGAAAGCAGATGAGTTTCCAGTGGGGGGGGGGGGATCCCTTGATATGGGATAGTTGCCAGCAGGTACAGAACTGGCGTATCTGACTCCTACACATCCACTCTCCTGCAGCCTGCAACCCAAGGGATGAATTAGGGAAGAGGTGTGCTGCACTCCCACACTCTCCAGATGGCCCCTTGGGGCTTACCGCCAATTAGCACACATTAATAAAGCCTCAAGCTTCCCAGATGAAGGAGCTATAAGTGGCTCCCCTTATACATAAGGTTGTCCCAGCTGGGAATGTGAGCCATTCTGTATAACTTTGTCTTGCAGCCACCTTCATTCGGTGTTGTAGTATTATCATGTTAGCCACAGGGGAAGCAATTAAACATAATAGTGCTTTGGCTTCTTACTAAAGAGATACTTGAGCCTACTTACTGTCAGCATCCATTTACTACAATAGTATTTTGGCATTTCCTGAGGTTTACCACTAAGAGTTGGTCTTTCTCAAGCTGAAAATGAAATCACCCAAGGCAAGCCATTTTTTCTCCCTTGATCCTTTGATGCTAAGGTTTAGTCAGTCCAGTCTGCCCATCAGGGTTGTACCTGGCAACTGTTATCTGGGGCATGGTTCCTATGTGCTAAAGTGGAAATGTACTCTACAGTAAATTGAAAAACTGTTTAGAGACTTGTGCTGAATTGTGCAGGAAAGGGATCTTGGGAACAGAAAAGTCAGTGACTTTTTTCACTTTAATATAAATAACTTACTACTTCTAGAGAGTGCCTTCCATCAGAGGAAATCAAAATGATATACAAACATTAAGTATTTCTCATACTTCTCATATTTCTCATACTGTGAGGGATCTGTATTCTGAACTCCATTTTACAGATGGGGAAACCGAGGCACAAAAGACTAAGTTACTTGCCCATCATGTTGTAAGAGAGCCCAGAAATCCTGAGTTAAGAGAGAGTCTGCCCTGCCAGTAAATAAGCACAGTTGTACTGAGTCAGAGCTGAGTACATGCTGCTGTCTCTTTTCCCACTAAATGACCTGATGAGGTGAGTATGATTTAATAATGACAGCACTAAAAGTCTTTGTTTCACAGTTTCCTTGGCTGTAAAATAAGGGTAATGAAGTGCTTTACAAAGATGAGTCTGTAAGAGCCTAGGATGAAAAGCACTGTGCAAGTGGAAAGAAATATTAACAAAGTTTGTTTTCCTAGCTAAGTAAGTTGATCTCTACTGCAGTGTTTCTCAATTATATTTCGCCGCGGCACCCTTGCGCAGCCATGCCATACCCTCCGCCGACAAGTCCAGGAAATCTTCCCCTTTTCAGTGGCGCGCTTTCTAATCTGTTTTCTGCGGCGCCATCAGCTGTTCGGCAGCGCACTTGTGGCTTTTCTGCGGCGCCATCAGCTGTTTGGTGGCGACACTCACAGCTGTTCAGCGGCGTGCGATTTCTGTTAATTTCGGCGGCGTGGTTCTGCTTTTTCGCGGAACCCTTCAACTCAGGGTTCCGCGGAACACTATTTGAGAAACACTGCTCTACTGTATATGGCATTGCAAATATTTACTCTTCTTCGTTTAGTCCTGAAGGCTACACATTTTTGTATTTAAGTTGCTGTTGTGTTAGCTACTGATATGAAGTATGGGAAATAATACTACTGAGATCTAATTTGTTTAGGGTGGAAAAGTGATCTACTATGAAATGTGTGCTGAACACAGCGTGGATATAGACGTAGATATCGATTGGCCTATTGCAGAGCAGAGAGTGCGGAGGTAAAAAGGAAGGTTTTCTTGAAAGTTCAGCATTATTTATTACAACTGTGATGCATTTTGTCCCTTTTTCTTGAATATCTGCCTTTAATGGTTGGTATGACCAAAATTTGACCAATCTATTTTTTTCAGTGTTGATGTTTATTTAAAGAAATAACTGAGATCAAATGAGCAGCTATCTTTCTCCCCTCCCTCCTAAGGCTATTGAAATCAGTTGAATTGGCCTTGTTCTCTGTACTGAGGTTTCAGCCTAGGGGGATAGGTGATTCAAAAATCCCACCTTAACATAGTTTTTTGGTATGTCTTCTCTGCCTCTGTCCAAGGCTCTGTGTAAAATCTTAAGCTTCTACACACTGGGATCATGCCTACTTCTGTGTTTGTACAACAGGGCCTAAATTAGGATTAGGCACTGTGGGCACTAGTGTAATGTAAAGGTTAAATAATACTTGGGTCATTGTATCTGTGACTCTATTTTCCCCATTTCTTCCTTTTTTTTCCCTTAAAACAAGTGCTACAAAACATAAATCTCTCTTCTAAAGAAAATTAAAAAACTTTATTTCTATTTTTAAAAATAAATAAAAATGGGTCACTTGTCTTTCCCCGCAGAGCTGCATTTATTAGTAAGTTTTAAGGGTTTTTTTTTGTATGTGTGTGTATTTTGAGAAATAGATTAATTTATTCTGCATTTATCTTTTGGGGTATATTTGAAAACAAAGATGTTGGTGAGTCTATTTTCTCGTGAATCACAAACCAAGATTTTTTGCTTTGTATTAATGGGTTACTTTTTATTATTTTAAATGTAATTGCAAAATCTTCCAATCCTGAAATAACTTCTTTGTCTAGATATGGCTATTTTGGTAATGAGCCGCTAAAGAAGGTGAAGCTACTGGTTTGCAACATTGATGGATGTCTCACCAATGGTCACATTTATTTGTCAGAAGATCAAAAAGAAATAGTGTCTTATAATATTAGAGATGCTGTTGGGATTTCTTTATTAAAGGAAAGAGAAGTTCAGGTAAGCATCCTTTCTGAATCATGAGACTTTCTGTTCCTTGTTTAATTTCCACACCATGGCTTTCTTAAAATTTAAAATAGAGGTGTGGTGGAGCACTTCTGAGAACAATTTTGATTAAGCTATTTTAGCACTTCAATACACTGGGATTTTGGTGACCCTAGGATCACTAGTTCCTGTGTGATTATGACAAGTTTCTAGATTTTAATCATACTAGCTTTGGCATTTGCTGTAGTTCTCCCAACATGGTGGGAAGGAATTTGTGTGGTATAGTGGTGCACCACTCACGTTGCATGTGCTGCTAATCTGGAGCACACATTGAGCAGTAGGCCTCTATCTGAGTAATTGTATGGCTCCCACTCACCATAGTATCTAAGTGCCTTATGAACTTTAATGAATTTGTCCTCACAAAAGCCCTCTGAGGTAAAGAAGTACTATTATTCCCTGGTGATAGATGGGGAGTTGAGGCACAAGATTAACAGACTTGCCCAAGGTTACACAAGACGTATGATAGAGAAAGGAAATTTAAACCCAGATCACTGGAGTCCCAGTGTAGTGCTTTTTAACTGCAAGATCATACATTCTTTATCTCAGAAGTCATAAGAATTCAAGACAAGTAAAAAATAAAACTAAAACCACATCGTTTTTAAGTTGCTTTCCTTAATCATTAAAGTCAAATTCTGCCTTCGTGAAGATCTCCAATAAGTGTAAGATCTTAAATTGGTGCAGGATCAGCCCTATACGTCAAACTTACATTTACTATCCTGCCTGATTAATTCAACCAGGGAGAATTTCCCAGTGCAGGAACTGAGTAAGACACTTGCATGCTGTCTTATGAGACCCCCCTCCTCTGCAGCTCTCAGGGACATGACAAAGGTAGGGGGGTGGGATGGGGCAGAGACCTAGCAGTTGCTGCTGTGGTGATTTCTGTGTGGCACGATCACCTATAGACAGTTGGTCTTGGGCTGCCAAAGTATGTGGGAGCCCATTTCTGTACCCTAGTATCTGGGGAGTGGAAGTGTCCCAAAGATGCCATAAAACCACTGGGGCTGTGAGTTTTGTTCTGCACCTCAGTGTATACTGCTGACAAATGTGTGCAGAGCAAGACAACAACTCCATTGATTCTAAATATGAAATGATAAGTACCGAATATTCATTGACAACTTGTAGCACAGACTAGAAAGGAGAGTTTTGCCTATAAGGTTTTTTTTTTTTTTTTTTTGAAACAAACAAAAAACACATCTAAGTGGTTTTTATTTTTGTTTTACCCTACAATGTGCTTTGTTCCTAGCTTTCAAATGCAACATGTACTTCAAGCATTTACTTAATAGTGTCACATAGTTCTTTCTCTTAGAATTTTGTTGAAACTCCAGATTCCTGAGTGCAAATCACAGGAATGTTACTAGATGGAGAAACCATGGAAAGTATTTTGAATAAATGTGTACATGTTGAAATATTGTGGAAACCATCATCAAGATATTTTTATTGCCCAGTGTGGTTTAGATTAAGTGTTGAGATCTTGTGGTGTTTGACAGCCAGCACACCATTTGTATTGTGACAACCAATATTTCTTTTGATAACCGTGTCACGTTTAAAGTAATGAGAATTTCTGTTTTGTGAATTAGAAGGAAACCTACATATGGATAAATCACTCTTCCTTAATGACTAGAAATGCAAGGCCTAAAATGGGTTCTTGCATCCTAATCAGCTCTACTTTGAGTCCAAAAGAGATACTTCAGCTATGGAATGCTAGTGCCTGTATCAGAGATTTTCTAAAAGCAATTTCCATTAAGATATGTTCATTCAAAACTCAATTTATGTATCTATATATGAAGTTTATTCTAATTTGACTTGATTTAATAGGTATGGCTAATTTCTGAAAGGGATTGTTCAAAGACCGTTTCTGCTATGAAATTGGATTGTGAAATGAAAGTCAATGTGACAAATAAACTGGAAGCTGTAGAAGACTTGAGAAATAGCATGGGTCTATGCTGGAAAGAAGTGGCTTACTTAGGTTAGTTTCTTTTTTTATAATGAAACTTCATTCAATGCACACAGGTCCAACTAAATAAAACCTAGCATGGTTCATCTTCAGAGCACTTTGCCCTTAGTTAAGAGGCAAGATTAATAACCAAATTGCTGAAAGCTCTGATTCTATTGTACAAAGGGTATTACAATTAAAGGTTTAGGGACCCAATCCTCCAAACACTTGTGTAAAGCTAAACACATGCTTGAATAGTTCCATATACTTTAAAGGCACTACTCTTGTGCATTGAGTTGTGCATAATCTTGAGTATCTGAAAGATCTAGCCCTTAATATTTTTCTTATCTTGTAGCCACCATCTGTAAAATTTACATATGTCATAGAAATTTTTAAGGATTGATTTTACTCCAGTTTGTGAAGTGCTTTTGAAATCCTGTGGTGAAAAACGCTGTAGAAATACAAATTATTTTAAAAAATGTATTAACCAAAGTTGCAATTCACCACATCCAAGGGAAAATGCTTACTTATCTCACCTGTTCCATTTGCCGCCATCATTCAACATGTCTGAATTCCCCCTTTGATAGGAAATGAAGAAGCTGATGTGGAATGCTTGAAGAAAGTTGGCATGAGCGCTGCTCCTGTGGATGCTTGTGAAGCTGCTCAGAATGCTGCCAGCTATATTTGTAAATGTAATGGTGGCCATGGTGCCATCCGGGAGTTAGCAGAACACATATTCCTGCAAATGGAAAAAGTGAATTCGACAGGAAAGAAAATTGAGGAAAAACCCTGATGTCTTCCCTCTCCTTCCCCACACAGGATAAAGTCTGTCTTTATTCCTCACAATGGCTTGCTTTTCAACAGAGTTAAAAGGGTATTGTCAACAAGTTCAGGTCCCTATGTTGGTTTAATTTTAATCATACGTTTATTAATATAAATGCATTCAGATACGAGCTTAATGAAAAGATTTTTGTGTTTGTGAATCAGAATCGCACCTTTGTGCTAGTGCATGAGAACCACAAAGTAAAACCGATTATTCTATATTTACCATCCAAGCTGAGTGAAATGCAAAAAGTCAGTGGCGTAAATGGTGAAAGAAATGTAATTTTAAAACTCTAGATCCTCTTTATGAATTAGAATTTTGTTAGTAAGAAAGGGAAGGAAATTCATAGTGTGGAAGTCTCCTCTTCGTGACTTTGCCAACTGGGTGTAAAATGTAACCATTCAGAAAAGGCCTGATCCAATGTCATTTAAGCATTAGAGTGAGCTTTTAATTACTACACAAGGTGTAAGGCAGTGGAAAATCAGTCCTGTGGGTTTTGGGTGCAAGTGAGCTTATTTTATTTTATAACCATATCTCTTCCAGCCTATGAACAAAACTCATGCTTATTAGAAACGTGATTCACAAAATCATAACTGCTGCTTTTCATACTGTAAATAGTGCCTAAATACTGTAAAATGGGTTAATAATGGTATAAAAACATTGTGGGATAAGTTGTACTTTGCTTAATACAAACTTTTTGTTGCCTATGACTGAATCCACTGATATGTCCTGAAATGCTCATGGTGTTCGATGGGTGAGTGCAAAATTTATTTTTCGCTAATCCACAAGATCATGAAATAATGCTTTCTGTGGAGTCTACCCATTTTTACAGTATTTGGGCCTAATCCATTTTGGTGTTGTGCACCTCCTACAAGGTAGTGGTCACTCTTGATTCCTGTTGAATGTTATTGGGGGTTGATGCTTTGCACCTTTTGGGAATATGGCACTACCATCCTAGTCCAGCATATAGCGCTGAAGCACATGCTTAGTTTTAAGCATGTGCATAGTCCTATTGATTTTCAGGGTTATGCTTTGTACTATAAAGTTATTGTCACTGGGACTACTTAAATGCTTAAAATTAATCATGATTTCAAGTGCTTTCTGAACAGGATGCTCAATTTGCCAGTAATGAGAGCTTTGAGGAAGTTTGAAACAGAAACTCTATTTCTTTCTTTAAAGGCTGCACTACATTGTGAATATTAGTGTCGGATCACTGAAAGGAGACCTGTCACCCCTTATGATTTTTATTATATGAATGTAATTGCAGGAGAAACTGTAGTTGGTGTATATGTATCTATTGGTAGGAATCCTGGATTTTTTTATATCGTTAATTTAAGGATGATTTATAAATTGATCTCTTTTTTGGGCTTAAAAATGACTTGATGATGTATTCATACCTTCATGGATTTGTAATTATAAGTAGTCGTCAAGAATAGCACTTAAAAATGCAGATCTGTTTCTAATCTTCTATTTATCAATGGGTCAAATTCAACACTATGCTTTAAAAAAATCCCACTAATTTTAATATGAGCTGCATGCATATAACTGAATGCCATATAAGACTGATGTTTACAATTCAGATAACTTTCAAATTACCTGTCAAATTATAGTGGTGTCAATTTGGGACTTCAGTGTGGATGCATTGACTGTCACCTCA
Organism: Emydura macquarii macquarii; assembly: GCF_026122565.2. Taxonomy (NCBI): domain Eukaryota; kingdom Metazoa; phylum Chordata; order Testudines; family Chelidae; genus Emydura; species Emydura macquarii. The sequence goes on along the minus strand of NW_027132342.1, from coordinate 6,426,643 downwards.
TTTTACTCTTGTTCAGTTAAATGACACTCCTAATATAGTATATTTCATTACTTGCTGCTCTTTAATGATTTATTTACCTGTAATAACCTATTATAATATATATAAATTATATATTTATCTATTATAACCAATTAATGCTTAAAACTGAGATTTCCTTACTGGCTATTTTTTCCCCCAATTTATTTGTTGTAGAGTTGCTTGTGAATTGTTTCCTGATTGCATTAATCAGTACCAAATGATCATTGAAGTATTTCTTTGTGGAAAACTTAAGAGTTCTGAATAGGATGAGTTACAGGGGCTTTGTCAACAGGTATAGGAAAAGCAGGACATATTTTGGACTAAGCAACAGTCCCTTTGACAATGCCCTCATACAGACTCATAGTGATAAAACAGCAGAAATTGTACCATTTACGGCCATGACTCAGCTATGTACTTAAGATGGTGCTTTACTTAAATTAGTCATGTGTTTAATTACCTTGCTTAGTTAGGGCCTATATATTCATATTTGAAGAAATGTTTATTATGGATGGGTAATTTAAAGCAGATGAGGGTCACTCTACTAAATTTCCTTCTTTTCTCCTCTACATTAGAGGCAGCAGATTTAATGTATGAAATTTTTGAATACTTAGTGTTTGTTCTGTTCTTTATGTATATTCACAAGAAATATGGTGTCTTTCTTTTTGTCTAATAGGTAGAAAGAATTGTTAGCTGTTGAATAAAAAAATCTCAATATTTTATAATTTTATTTTTGTTGAAAATGTCTTAATATAAGCATCTTGTATGCAATGTACATAGGAAGTTTACAGCAGAAAGGGTTATCAGAGAACTGATAGGGGTAATTTTAAAAAGCATTGACTACTTGACTGTCTGATTTAGGTTCTTACTCTGAAAATACATAAGCACACACTTCAAGTTGATGGGACTGCTCCTAGTGCATAAAGTTAAGCATTTGTGTAAGTTGGTGCAGGATCTGGGTTTAAATCCTTGCTGTACCACAGGCTTCCTGTGACGTTGGGCAAGTCACTTAATTAGCCTCTGTGTGCTTTCATTCCTCACCGACAAAATGGTAATAACAGTTCACTGCCTAAGGGGGTGCTGTGAGGATAAATATATTAAGGATTGTGAGGCACTCAGATACCACAGTAACAGCAGCCATGGAAGTATGTTAGGTTTAATAATGTAGAGAGATTTTGTATAGCCATTGAACTTGAAATTAGGAAAAACCTGAGCAATTGTTTCTTGTCATGGAAATTGTCCAAGGTTTTTATTGCAAAGCTTCTTTGGATAGTTGGGTGTAAAGATGTTTAAAGAATCTTAGACAATGTGGACTTCTTCTGTTTCACCAAATTGAAATAAAAGATAAAAAAATCTCTTGTAGTCTATTTATGTATCCAGAAAATATGCATGGATATACATTAACTGCTCAACTAGTAGTTAAATAGGCAGGTTTCTTTAGTCCTTTTAGTATAAAATTATTTATGGGGTTCCATATAGGTGAAGAATGAGGTTTTCATGCAAATACTGTACTCTTTCAAATTTCAATGTAACAAGAATGGAATATGTCCAGTGAAGGTGGATGTTCTTAATATGCAAATTAATGTGGTGGGTTCTTTGTTTAATACAAATCTAATAATTTACCCTGAGCCTGGACCGGACCGGACCTTCATGAAAGTGGATCTGCACTGCTGAGTATCCTCCTAACTCAGCTGCTGCAATTCTTGCATCTGTTTCAGTGATGTGTGCTTAGGTTTGTGAATATAGGATTAAATCCTTTCATTTAACTGTGCTTTAAAGATCAGCTCAATAGTTCTATGTTGGCATAACTTCTAAATGGTATAGAACAGGTTCAAGATTCTATGGACAAGATACCATTTTCAAATAGTATTCTAACTATGGATTGGCCTTCATGAACGGCATCATTATTTGCTGATGGATTTCTTTGTAAGATGGATTTCTCTGTACTTGTGTGTGTGTGTGTGTGTGTGTGTGTGTGTGTGTGTGTGTGTGTGTGTGTGTGTGTGTGTGTGTGTGTGTGTGTGTGTGTGTGTGTGTGTGTGTGTGTGTGTGTGTGTGTGTGAGATATGTAAAGTGCAATATACTGTAACCTACAATCTAGCCACTCTAAAAGCAGTACATGTTAGCCTTCCACCACCATTTATTTATACTGAATCTGACTTCTGATTCATCCAGGCCAATATCCTGCTAGTTCAGTCCCATTTCCTGTAGTGCAAGCCTAAGATTTTTGTCCTGGCTGGTTACATGTACACTTTCCACTTGCTCTCTGGCAACACAATTACAACCTGGACCTCATCATTGTTCTAAAGCTCAAAGTGGGAGTATGCTTCATGCATCCAGCAAAATACTTCCCAACTTTCTCAACAACCAGCACAAGCCCATCATCATCCATGTTGGCATCAAAATCCCCGTGATTCCCCTGTAATGACTCCCATGGTGGAACCTGGCCAAAGCCAACTGGGACTGCTATAAGGAAGCTGTTGAAAAAGTGGTGATCTGAATCCCCGTGACACCAGAATGTTATCACCCGTTTGTTGTCCTCCTTACTGCCACCACCCAAGAAGAGTACCCCTGGGGCTTCAGGGAAAAATACGCTCCCTGCTGGACAAAAGAGACCCAGTTGGGGAGCCCACTGGTTGCCGAAGACCCTGTTGGAGTCTCTTGACTCAGCCAGATACCTGTAGTGGATTTAGTGTATTGAAGGTCTGAACTTCACACACTCTAGTCGCCATGCTTGGGCCTTAATACAACATGTCAGAGCCCCTAATCCGACGGAATATCGGACCTCAAAAATCTGGCCAAACTCCATAGCCTCCAAACTGATGGAGAGCACAAAAGGACCACTCGACAAAAACACCAAGCGAGAGATCCATCGTCAACTACATTGGACAATGACCTCAATCCTCCACAAGACCCCATCGCCATCAGTACAGATCAAGTGAAAGCAGGTTTAGAGGGAAGGTGGCCAGTGGAGCTGGTATCCCCTGGAATTTTTTCATCAACTAGGTCCCAGGGCGCTCCAATGGCTGGTGAAACTGTACACCAAAATTGTGGAATCTGAATGCATCCCAAAAGCCTGGCAGGAGGTGATAGTCATTGCCATACTCATGCTGGGAAAGCCAACCGACAATCCCAGAAGTTATAGGTTGATGTCACTCCTGTGTACTATTTACAAACTCCTGGAACGTATCATTCTTCAGAGAATCAGTCCCCATGTCGAGTCAGTGATCCTCAAAGAACAAGTGGCATTCTTGCCTAAACGCAGTTGTGACTAAGTTCTGGCCCTTGTAACACACATTGAGGCTGGAAAACTAAGACAGGCACAGCCTTTATAGATGTCTCATCAGCGTATGACATGGTCTGGATTAAAGGCTTGATGCTGAAGCTTGTAAGGATCATCCCCTGCCGCAAAACGCTACATCTGCTATGGACAATGCTGACCAATAGGCGGGTATGTGTCTACTTGGGGCAACAAAGTCTGTTTGCTTCGGTTCCTCAACAATGGACTGCCTCAAGGCTCAGTACTTGCACCAATGCTTTTCAATGTTTACACAAGTGACATGCTGCAATGAAGTAGTGCATACTTGTATGATCTTGCCCTGGCAACAGACACAGCCACCGTCAGTGACATCGTCTATCTTGAATGGGGACCTAAACACCTGGAGGAAAATTTCCAGAATGGGAGGCTCCAGCCAAATCCTCACAAAACAGTCACTGCATTCCATCTTGATATCAGGAACGGTAAGTGCACTCTGAAAGTGACCTTCTGTGGCAACACTGTGTGACATGACCCCACTCTGATCTATTTTGGAGTGGAGCTGGATTGTACACTAACCTTCCATAATCATCTGAGGAAGGTAGCTGCCAAGATGAAGACAAGGGTTAATCGGGTCCCAAAACTGGCAGGCACAAGATGGGGGGCATCAGTGTTACGGACATCAGCAATGGGCCTTGTGTACTCTGTAGCGGAGTACTGTGCACCAGTATGGACCAGAAGTAGCAATACTTGACTTATGTCCAACTGAACACTGCAGTGTGGTGCATCACTGGAACCCTCAAGTGAATCCCAACACCTTTGCTACCGGTGCTGTCGAACATTGCTCCCCCATCCATTTGAATTCCAGAGGATCATGGAGAACGAACATCTTCCCATCCACCAAGACCCAAACAATATCCCTCACCACCACTTCAAGGCGTATAAGCTTTTTTGGACCCTCGTGTTTAACCTTCAGCAATGTAACTTCAACCCTGATGAAGCTTGGAAAGCCGAATTGAGTTTACGAGACGTTACAAATAAACACCTCGTAAAAGACCCAACACAGAAGATTCCCTGGCTTTGATCTCCCGCACAATTTATGGGCAACCCTAAACCACATCTACACAAACCATGGCAGATACGGATACTTGTTGCACAAATGGAAAATTAAAGACTCTAGTCACCTAGAACAGACCATGGAATATATAACAACTCAATGCCCAATTCACAAATACAAAGGAGGCATCACAGCAATACACTCTGCTACTCCAGATGCAATTATCTGTCTTACCCATCTGAATGTAAAATTATAGTAGTTTATCTACATTTACATCAGGCATACAAAGAAGACACATACACTGAAACCTCTTTTAGGTGAGCATTCAAGTGATTGATAAAAATGGGTTGCTTAACAGCAATGTTCTCCTAACAAACGGAGAAAGAATTATAATCACTACAACTAGGGGTTCCTCTGAGTAGTTTCTTATGGCCGCAGCTTCTCTAAGAAAATGTCTTATAGATCTTAATAACAGGTTGGTTTTACCCAGCAGATTCTGCTGATTTTTCTTCAAACTCCACTCACAGGTTGAAACTTAGCCTTTTTGGCGGCCTTCTGCACAGGGGTATGCACAACTTAAGTCCCACTTAAATTCTACTAAAACCTTATTTGGAAGATTAATTAGGGCCAATCCTCTGCACTGGGGTGACTTTTACTCCCAGAGTGTGTTCTCTCTAGAAACAGCCCATGATCATTCCTCTTGATTCTTTTCTCTGCAATGTCAACATTCTTCCCTATTTTCCACCAGCCCTTGATCTGAAATCAATTAATATGAATTGAAAATAAAATTGGGAGGTCTTTTAAATAAAAAAATGTTTATAATACTTAGCTATTTGAGTGCAATGGACAAACATTACTTAGCTAACTTTCCCCTCAGCCTGAGGGAGATATTTTTAAAAAAATAATTCAATTTCCAATAAATACTCCTATAGAAACATTACTGTATTTTGTGGTGTGGAGGGGCAAGGGAAAAGAACTAACTCCTTTTTTTTAGTGGAGGGAAAAGAACAGCCCATTCCAAAGCAATCTTGGACCTGTCAGCGTGTATAAGGATCACTAAGTGAGAGCATAGCGAAAGCTCTTGGTAGCCTATCCCTAGCAGGACTGTTTATCCGAGATGTCAGTATTATAACAAATAGTAATGAGCTATGTCCCGTGGAACAAAATACCTTGTTATGCATGCAAGCTGTGCTATAGTCTGCTAAGCTTTTCTAGCTGTGTTGGGCCCAATCTGAATCCAGTAAGAGTCCAGCCTCCCATATGCTCTGTTTTGTTTTTTCCTTGCTCTGGGAATGGTTTTGCCTTTCTTAATGCTGTTGCTGAAGACACACGCACGCTACTGGCTTAATAGAACTTGCCAGTACCAAAACTGTTGGTGGAAATCTAGTTGACTGCAACCAAACTTATAGCTACCTGTCTCCCTATTGCTCCTGATCTCCCTGCAAATGTTAATTAGTCTATCCTGATAGCAACACTGTGAGGTAGTGTTCCCCTAACTTAGGGATGGGGAAATGAGACACCGGTGCGTTAAGTGATTTGCCTAAACTGCCACAGGAAGTCTGTAGCAGAGCATAGAATTGAACCCATGTCTCCTGTGTTTGTGCTGTGTTTTCTCCACAAGGCTAACGTTTCCATCTCAAATTTAATTCCCATAAATCCTAGGTGCCAATAGTGGCTAGTAAGTTCTTTCAAAGCTTTTAAGATAAAGCACTACACTGTATAACTATTAATAACTAATTGTTGTGTACCCCTGTGAGGTAGGTAATGTTAATCCCCAGTTTACCCATGAGGAAACCGAAGCAGGGAAGTTACAACTTTCCCACAGCTACAGAGGGAGTTGTATCACAGCCAGAATTAGAATTCAAAAGTTCCTGACTCTGAGTCCTGTGCTTAGCCACAAGACTACACCTTTTCCAATAGCTACTTCCTGCATTAGCATCATACAGGAATAACTTCTAAAGTACTCAAAATGGCACATGAGAGCAAGAATCATAGAAATGTAGGGCTGGAACGGAACTCATGTCATCTAGTCCAGCCCCCCAATGTTGTTAAGTACAGGTAGACTCTCCCTGGCTTGTGTTTGTATCACCTGTTCTTAGAAACCTCCAAGAATGGCAATTCCACAACTTCCCCAGCTAACCTGTTTCAGAATTTAATTACCCTTATCGGAAAATCTTTTTAAATCATATGTAGCTTGAATGTCCTTTGCTGCAATTGATTCTTGTCTTATCCTCAGTGGACATGAAGAATGATTGCTCACTGTCTTCTTTATAATAACTTTTTACATATTTGAAAACTGTCATCAGGTTCCCCTCTCCTCTCCCACTCAGAATTCTCTTTTGCAGACTAAACATGCCCAGTTCTTTCAACCTTTCCTTATAGGTCATATTTTCTAAACCTCTTTACCATTTGTTGCTCTGCTCTGGACTTTCCAGTTTGTTGAACTCCTTTCTTAAAGTGGAGTGCCTGAGCTGGACACAGTATTCCACCTGAGGCCTCACCAGGGCTGACTAGAGGAAAACAATTACTTTGATACCTCTGCATGATTTTTGCTGAGCCTAAGGCTATGTCTATACTGCAGGGTGAAATTGACTTAACTTAAAGTGGACTTTCACCCGCCGATTTTTAGAAGTCATTGGATCGTGTCCACACCACACTGCTTGCACCAGGCTCGTGCATCCACACTTGCCACGATTGTGTCGGCAGTCAAAGCAGTGCACTGTGGGTAGCCATTCCACAGTGCAAATATCAGCGATGGCTGTTGGGATGAGATTCATCATCCTGTGATGCAACACTCCTTCTCCCTTCCTTCTTTCCCCAAACAAACAGGAAACCGATTTGTTTACGCTGCGCGCTCGCCATTATTGCGGAGACATGGAGCCAGCTCAACTCTGCATTATTATTGTGAGCATCACAAATACATCTCAACTTATCATTGAGTATTTTCAAAGAAGAGCGAGAAGCCGAAGCACAGGCAACCACTATGCCACCGAGGCTGCCCTCCTACAAGCCATTGAGCGTAACAATTCCCGATTGCTGCAGGCCATGACGCATCATCTGCTGGCCGTGGAGCGCTGGTTCTGGTCCCGGGAAACAAGCACAGACTTTTGGGACCGCATTGTTATGCAGCTGTGGGATGATGACCAGTGGCTGCAAAACTTTTGTATGTGAAAGGCCACTTTCCTTGAACTTTGCTCAGAGCTGGCCCTGTCCCTGAAGCGTGTGAATACTCGTTTGAGACAAGCTCTGATGGTGGAGAAAAGAGTGGCCATCGCTCTGTGGAAGTTGGCAACTGCTAACTGTTACCGATTGGTTGGGAATCACTTCAGAGTCGGTAAATCTACAGTGGGTGCTGCCATGATTCAAGGGTGCAAGGCCATTAATAGACTTCTGCTACGAAGGGTAGTGACATTGGGAAACGTGCAGGACATAGTGCATGGGTCTGCTGCAATGGGGTTCCCAAACTATGGGAGGGCCATTGATGGCATGCACATCCCTATCTTAGCGCCTGCCCACCTCTTGACTGAGTACATAAACCGCAAGGGGTACTTTTCCATGGTGTTGCAGGCCCTTGTGGATCACAGGGGTCGTTTTACAGACATCTATGTGGGGTGGTCTGGAAAGGTACATGACGTGTGCATATTTCAGAATTCGGGGCTGTTCTCTAGCATGCAGGTGGGCACTTTCTTCCCAGACCAAAAAATTCATATCAGGAGTGTGGAAATGCCAATAGTGATCCTCGGGGATCCTGCTTACCCCTTGCTCCCTTGGCTAATGAAGCTGTAAACTGGGCACCTTGACAGCGACAAGGAACATTTTAGTAACAGGCTAAGCACTTGCAGAATGGTTGTTGAATGTGCGTTTGGGTGTTTAAAGGCCAGATGGAGATGTCTCCTCACTAGTCTGGACATGAGTGAAAAGAACATCCCCTCAGTGATATCTGTGTGCTGTGTTCTTCATAATGAATGTGAAGCGAAAGGGGAAAGATCCCCCCAGGGTTGAGCTGTGGAGGCAGAACGACTGGCCGCCAATTATGAGCAGCCAGATACCAGCAATGCACTGAGAGTTAACCGCGTAGCGCTTTGCATTAGGGAAGCATTGAAAACCAGGTTCTGCAATGAGATGCAGTAATGATTTCTGTTCCTGTATGTTGTGCCTATGCTTTAAATCCCCTGTACCATGGATGTCAGTACCCTCCAAATCCCTCCCAAGCAAGATATGAATTAATAATGAAACATGTTGAAATTATGCAAACTTTTATTTATGAACATTAAATAAAAGGCTAGTGTTCATTCACAGTCTTCAATGGTAGTGTGGTTGCTTGCAGGTCAGCTGTTAGCGTGTCTGCTGCTGCTTTCTGCTCACCTCCACCGGGGTGGAGTGCACCACATACTTCAGCCTGGCCATTTTCCTCTGAAACCACTTGTGGGTGGGGGAGGGCAGCAAAGCCATAGGCTGAGGAGCATTATGGAGGGGCTGCAGTGGGACTGTGTCTGGCTGCCTCTCCTCCTAAAGTTCCACAAGCCACCGGAGCATGTCTGATTGGTTGCGCATGATTCACAACATCTCATGCATGGAAGTGCGATCATGCTGTAGTATCGCTCTTCAACTCCCCATATCCATGTTCTGGGACAAGGTCATCCACCACGCTCGGAGCTCTGTCTCTGCGGCCGCGGAGGCATTCATGAGTTCGCCAAATGTGTTGTGTCTTGGTTTTTTTTTTTTCCCTCTTCCTAAAATCTGCGAAAGTCTTTCTGTAGCAGTTCGAGTGGGCTGGGCCAAGGCCGAAGTGACTACAGAACTAAAAGAAATGCACAATGCTGCCATTGTTAGCATAGGCAGGGAAATAAACGAAATGCAACAATATATAAAAAACTCCCCTTGCTGTGCACAAGGGTAAGACAGACCCTCATTCCATTCTGCACATCCAAGAAGGGTCAGCTCGCTCTGCCGTTGCAGAGATGGTAAGCTAGGGGCAATGTACTATGCTTTAGAGAGGATGAAAAAAGCTCATTTCAAATGCCCTGTATGAGAGGGATGCCTGGGCGTCACGGTTTAATTAAGATGACCATTTTGTCATAAAGTGGACATGGGATCTGGGGGCAGTGTGGGGGATGGGCGGGGGGGGGGGGGTTTAATAGTGTCGTTTGAAACCATAGCCAAATAATTAAAGTGACGTTAGTGGGGAAAAAAACAATGAGGAATGAACACGCGCCGTCTTCCCTAGGTGACCATGAGCGATATCAGTCTCCTGAGGGTAAGGCACGAGGAAAGGGAAGATTTGCTGCATGCAGTGGGGTACCGGCCTGCCCATTATGCCACTATGCTGTGTTCCGCCATGATTCTGGGTCACTTGATTGCAGCATGGTGCGGCAAAGTATCCTACCGGGGAGGAAGGAACAAGGCTGCCCTGCCCTGAAACCTTTTGAAAAGGATAACTGATTACCTAAATGAAAGTATCCTTGAGATATCAACTCATGATTCTCGGAGCATATCTCTGCACATAAACAATCTGTTCTGGGAGTAGCTGCCCAAGACAATATGCTAAACCCCTGAAATCCCCTTTTTCTCCCCCGCCCCCTGCTTAAAAAAGAGCATAACTGCTAAGAAGAAGAAAAAACTCACCAGATGTGCCTTCCCCACGATCATTATTGCTGTCCTGCATGCTGCTGGACTGCTCTGGAGTCAGGAATAGGTCCTGACTGGGAGAAGGGATACCCCACTCTCCTTCACCCTGCTCTCCTCATCATCCACGTTGTCCCTGGAGTGGGATGGAGTGGAGCTATTGATGCTGCGTGGCGGCACTGTGGTGGGGTCCCCGCCAAGAATTGCATGCAGCTCCTCGTAGAAGTGGCATTTTTTGGGCGAGGAGTCAGAACGGCTGTTAGCTTCCCTGGCCTTTCGATATGCCTGCCGCAGCTCCTTGATCTTCACGTGGCACTGCTGCGCATCCCTGTTGTGCCTCTTCAACATGCCCTGGGATATTTTGCCATAAATGTCCAAATTCCTTTTGCTGGCTCTGAGCTGAGCCATAACGGACTCCTCGTCCCAAAGACCAATAAGATCTAAGACCTCCGGTCGACTCCATGCTGGAGCGCGTTTGGGCCTTGCAGTAGCCATGAGGAGTTCAGCGACAAAGCTCTCTCCACGCTGGCAGCACAGGAAATGAAAATTCAAATGTTCCCGGGGCATTGGGGGGAGGGGAGGGGGCATTTCCGGTGAGTGTGACCACGTAACAACAGAGCGCGAATGTCCAGAGCGGTCACTTTTGGGATACCTCTCGGAGGCCAAGAACTTGAATTATGTTATGTTCTGTCTACACTGATGCAAAATAGAACCAATACAATTGAATTAGGCACTACACCGCTTGTGGAGGTGGTTTTATTACATCGACTTTTGATGTGTGTTAAGCCAACGGCACTGCCATGACAGCGTAGACGCAGGCTTTCAGAGATCAATATAAGTGATATTACGTTGACTTCTGTTGCCAGTGTAGACCAGGCCTAAGATAAAATGTCAGCTTACAAAACTGTGGGATTGGTTGCTTAACCAGTGTTACACATGCTTTCAGATTTTCTCTAGTTTGATCACTAGGTGCCACCACTTATCCACACAGCATAGTTAAGAACCTTCATATGGAGAGCAGAGTAGACCCTGTAATGCAGTAGATGACCTGACAGAAATTGGCTGATCAGGCATGTGATATATCATGTAATATTTTTCACTGCTCCCAGATGATACAACTTGCCCTATGTGGCATTAGTCACACAAAGAATGAATTTCAATTCACCAAGAAGGAACACTCTCTACTGCTAAAATTAATTGAACTGTCACAGCAGACTTTTCAAGATCTATCCTCCTGATTCATACCCAGCTTGCTGTTCTGTGTATGCTAAAAACAATATTTTAATTCTATATGTTGAGAAAAGAATGGCTTTGTTACCATAAGTATGGTCTCATTTTGATGCATTAGGATTATGCATGTGGCTCATAGTTTATCAAACTGAGAATATATACAATTAAATAATTTACATTGTATGGTAGAAATCATGACCAAGACTTAAAAATAGGTCCCTAAAGTTAAGCTTTTATATCCATACATAGGGTACCTAAATAAACTCCATTTTTTTCAAAATTGCAGGATATTCAGCATATCTCATTGAAGTCTAGTAAAACAACCAGGTGCTCAGCACTCTTGAAAATCAGGCCACTAATTTAGGCATCTAAATATAGATTGAGGAACAAAGCTGTTAATCCTCTTTTTTAAAATAAATAAGTATCTCAGCACACATTACTCTCAAACTGTAGGATTGATCTTGTGTATGTGAGTGAAGCGATAGTCATGGCACACAGCTACTTTTTAACAGCCGTCATTTATTCTTGGTAGCATGGCAGATGTTGTACATTTGTAAAGCAAAACAGTCCCTCCTAAAGAGATCTTACAAGACATTTAGGCTGAGCCATTTTGTAGGTAACCAATGTTATGGCATACTAGTTTATATCCTTTTCCACATAGGAAAAGCAGGGTGTTGATGTCTGTCAGGTCATGGATAAAACTGCACCCATTACTACTGTATTTCTCATATGCTGCATTGCTGTATTTGTGTTTAGGTGCATCTTAGTTATCCTGTGTTAATTACAATTAAGTAGTACTAGGTTGGTGTATGGGATGAAACTTGAAGTCTTATATTGTGAAAACGCTAGTCTTCCACAGGTAGGATTTATCTTATTCACTGATGGCTCATTCAGTGATGTGAAATTTGTCTTAGTATCTTGAGCAAATGAGTTTAAGAGATACTTGTGTCAAACAAGGATGCTTTCTCTCACCTTTCCTGTTTCACATTGACTTGATTATGAGAAAAAAGTGTAGATAGATATAACACTGGCAAAACATTATTTAACAAGAATACACTAGAAGATTTAGCTCTGAGTGACAGTTTAACATGCAAGCACAGATAAACTCTTTCAGCATTGCAAAAAAGACAAGGTCAAAAATTAAACAAAGCTAATGAGAACCCCAGTGTCTTCCAACTCAAGCATTATGTCAGAAGGCAAAAAAATGGAACCAGTTCATATACTGTGGTTGTAACATGCAAGCCCATGGGGATATCCAGAAGAAAAATGTCATAAACTGGTAAAGCGGCAGCTACATTCACCAAATTAAAAAAGATTTGATCACTGAAAGTCTACTTAAAGACTAAACTATGAATCTTCAATTCAAATGTTATTTCCAACTTACCGTATGGATGGGAAAGCTGGAAATTCACCAAAGCTATAGACACACGCCTGACTGCCTTTGAAAGCATATGCCTCAGGAAAATACTAGTAATTAAATTGAATGATTGTATAACAAATGCTGGGATTCATCAGAGCGTTCCACAGCTTCTTATTTTCAGAGTTATCCCAAAAAGAAAGTAGAAATATCTGGGACACATTTAAGAACGAAGTCAGAGTGTTTGCCATCGGAGGCTTGCCACTGGCAGCTGAAGGAACACGTAAAAGGGGCCAACCAAAACAATCCTTCCATGAAACAGTACTTAGAGAGGGAAAACTTACAGACTTCTGCATGGCTTCCGTTAAGATCAGCCCAGGATAGACAGGGATGGTGGAGCCTTATTTGTGCCCTATGGAACATTTGATAGCACGGGAAGGATTCAAATTGTCTGTATGCCTGATTATCCATGAAGCATCTTTTAAAGTCTCTCCCTTTCACTCAGGACTCGGGAAAATACGTACCAATAAATGTTAGCTCTGTCTGGCTAACATGAGGAAAGGTATGTTAGTCAGGGAACATCATGGCCGCTTTGTGCAGTGGCTCCTTTGACATTCTTACTCAAGCTGACTGATGTGCTGTCAGATAGTGAAATTTAAATGCTTGCCTTCTACCATACTGAAATAGACATGTGACTACCTGAGCGTATATTCTTTGTAGTTGCCCCAATGCCATTCTCCTAAACTCAACCAAGTTGAATGTGTTTGAGGGCTGTACTCTGGAAAAAGGGCATTGTCTATTGGAGGAGATGTAAAATCAGGGTTACAATCCCTTGTGGTTATTAGAGATCCCAGAGAACTTTTGATAAGACAGGTATGCCAATCTCACCCCTGGTCTGGACTGAGCAGCCCAGTGAGGCAATGGCTCAGAGAATCTTTGTCTTTGACAGCCTAGCCCAACCCCACTGTGGATAATTATTCGGCACCTGCAAGAGCTAATCAAAAAATGCTGAGAATTTTTCATTGAAATTTCAAATTTTCTAAAAGGTTTGATTCGTCTATGAACTGAGTGAAGAATGTGCATAAATTAAAAAAAAAAAACCCTGTAATTGAAATCTTGAAAATTTTCATCCTGCTGTAGTGCCCACCTAAATTGCTCCAGTAATTTCAATTTAGGAGGTGAATCAATCACTCATCTTAAACTCTTGTACGCTACCAGCTGCTGCATTCAATCCCAGAGGTGGCTGCATTTCCCTGGTGAGTAAAATTATATGTTTTCTATAGTTCTTAAAGTAAGTGGAGATGGAAGGTGGAGTATAAATGCAAGATATTAAAGAGCCTCAGAGGAACAGAGATTTTTACTTCCAAGAATAAGTTAGCTCAGCAGCAGTGGAGCTTGAGAGGCTAGCAAACCATTAACTGGTTTGTTCCTAGTGTTCCCCAGTAGCCCATGGTCCAAACTGAGAACTAGACAATGTGATAGAATTCCATTTATACCAATGGAATTACAACCACTTACACCAGATCTGAATTTAGTCCCATAGTTTTAAATACTACCCTGTTTTTAAAAGTCACCACTTTCCTGGAATAACTACATAACCATATATGAAGCCATCAAAAATAACATCAAAATAGTGTGCTTTTTGCTAATTTATATCACAATTTATAGAACTATGCTTTTGTGGTTGATATTTTGGTCCATTCCCTCAGCAGTTAATTAGTTTTTCTTTCTGACGACAGATAGAAAGACAGGCTCTGGTTTTTAAATGAGCATGGGGCGGTGGAAAGGGAAACCATTTCTCGGCATGCCTGATTTTGCCAATCGGTGATCCAAACACATATTATATCTAGCTAGTTCCTGCATTTGAGTATTAAATAGCATTGACTAGCTGTGTTTAATTGACATTTTTGCACTCTTTTGTTTGCCCAACAATACTTTTCCCCCTTAAAAGGTGTAGAGTCTGGAAAAATTAAAAATCTCTAAGCAAAATACTCCAATCTCATTCTCTGATCTTTCTCTACCTATTACGTAGCAAGCCTGTGGAGATAGCAGAAGAAACACAAGGCATCCAATGTCACAAGTGTGGCACAGGGCTCTTTCCCCAACCCCATACCTCCGAAGAGATTTCAGCAAACCAAAGAATAGCAGACAATTTTCTAAATGCATTATTTGCATATGAACAATACTCAGGGCTGTGTTGGTTAAATGTATTGGTTGTACAGGTACAAAGTAAGCAATTGCTTCTTCTGAACAATTGCCTGGCATGCCAGCCATGCCACTTGTAATTTTAAAACAATCATTTTAGCAGAAGCAAAATAAATTGGTATCAGCATCTGTTTGTATAAGCATGCCGTGAAGTGAAATGGCTGACATCAGGCAGAGACGTTCCTTTTCACTGAAATAAGGACAGAAAGGTTCTTTCAGAATTAGTTTATACAAAGCATATATGTAGGCTACAGACGTGCATCCCCCGCAGCACAAGATTCAAAGCAGAGCTACGGTGCTTGTCTTCACGAGTTCCTTTTTTTAGAAAGCTTGTATCGTGCTTCTGTTTGTTCAAAGAGGAATTGAACATTTTTTGTGAAAAGCATCTGCTTGAATGAGCATGGAGACTGAACTATTAACTCTTCTCTACAACTTTTCCGATAGAATAGGCTGCAGGCTGGAGGCATGTTGGTTGCATTGTCGCTATTGGTGCTGTACATAGAGGATGTCAGTGTCCAGATTTGTTCAGTTGACTCTCCTGGTTACAGGTTTGATTCCCCCTCTGGAGTGCTCTTCCCTCAAGCATTAGGCCTCTGGCCTTCAGCTGGTGAAATCCTGCAATTTTTATACCAACCATGATTACTCAGAAAGTCTGACTGTGCTTGGCCTCTGCACAACGTCCCTTCAGTAGCTGTGATCAGTGGTTAATGTAGTGACCAGACAGATTTCTTAAAACAGAATGTTGTTTAATCTTAACAATAGGAGCACAGCGCCATATAAGTGAAAAAGGATTTAAAAACAATAGAAGGCCTGTGTGCTTCTTTGGCTTCTAAAGCGTTTCTCCTTGGCATTTTAGGAAGGCCCATTTCCTTTAGACCCATCCCATACTGTCTGTCTCTGTGTCAATCTGTTTCCCTGCAAACAGGCTCTATAGATCTCTGCTTGCTCTCTCCAGAGAGTCACTTTTTAACTGTTTCTTTCCTTTTGATCTGTCTGTTCCTAGCCTAAGCGAAACAGCTATGTAACTTTTTGGCTGGTACCTGTAAGCAGCATCTTCACAGCTTAATAGCTGTCTTTATTTCTAAACCTCTGCCCTGTTTACCTGGAGGGGTTTTATGTAGGTCCATTGTGTTACCTTCCTGCTAATAAACTACCTCTCATATTCATACAGTAAGTATTTTAATATAGTCATACAGTAAACATTTCCTGTGATCTGATCACATACGGTATTCATGCATTAATACAGATCAGTATCTGTAAATTACATAGCAGCCTCATATCCATCACACTGATATCTCCTGTGTGCACCAGCAACTATTAAACTGCTATTTTAATGAAGCAGAGAGGATGGAAAAACAATGAAGACTCAAGAAAATAACTAACCTTCTCTTCCCCTTTTGCACTAAGGGAAACATGATATTGGAACTACAGGGGCTATAAGTGGAGGGGAGAAATGAGGCTGTGTGAAATATGCCAGTATTTGCCTATTAACTATGCCTATTAAAGTATGTAACTGAAACTGAAGCAATTTAGGAGGTTAAAATATTGTTACAGCAGTAAGTGGCTGTATTATTCAGACACTGTTCAAGACTTTGGACTAAGACTTAGGAAAATAGCTTATAAAGCAAACAGTCATAAAACTAAGGTCAGAAAAGTGATAATAGAATGGATCCGAAGAAAAAGCTGCTCCTGTTTCCTAAGGTGGTCCAGTGTACTTGGAAGTTGACAGTTGCTTCATGGAAAAAGAGTCTCATGAGGGAAAAGAATGTTCTGCATTTACTTTATCACCGGGCAATGGTTTATTGACACAGATAGAACTGCTGAATTCTAATGCATAAAATTTACAAATTGAAACAATAGAACAAAGCATTTTTCATACCTAAGGTAACAGAAAACATTTTAAAGTTTCCAGAACATATCATGTAAATGTACAAATTGGCATAAATTTGACTTGTATTTACAACACAATCTTTGACATTGTTCAGTACTCAATTCAGAATAAATTATTCTTAGGAACTATATTTTTGAAACTTTCTACAATATACAAATTGAAAGGGGTGCAATTTACAAATAGGATGGGCTAAGGAGGCACTATTCAGATCAAGAATCCATTAAGGTTTTCACTTTTATGCCAACTTAGTGCTAGGGTTCAGTCTGAATACATCACGATTCTGCAAGCTGTTCTTCAGTGATCTCATTCATAAATAATGGAAATCTCACAAAATCACTTCTTGTGAGTTTCTGCCATCTTGGGTTGAAAGCTTAACTGCATTTAAACTAGAACTAGAAAATCAGCCACTGCCAGTTCTGAATATGAGCAAGAACCAGAACTGTAAGGGCATGTTTGGACATGGAAATTTGAATATGAAACCTAGTACTTTTAAACAACACACCTCCTTACACTTCATTGACTCATCTGCAGATTTTTGTTTTGTTTACATTGATTAGGATGTTTCTATCTCCAGACCCAATCTTGAAAATATCAAGGGGTTTGGGACCAGGTCTAACAATTAACAAACACTTTATTTTTACTCCTAAAACTACAATTTAGGATTCCCCTTCTTTTTTCACACACAGTCCAAAAAAAAAAAAAAAAAAAAAAAAAAAAAAAATTAGAATTATGTCAATTAAATTGATGTCCAAAGTAAATTATTACAAAAACATTCTTGAGTATCTTTTTATGACCAATCAGTATATTTCCCAAACTTGGTACACCTTACTTATGTACCATTCTTATGGTCACCCATAATATAATTAGATTATTTCCTAATATTTTATGAAAAATTACTACACAGAATCTGTTTTTCAGTCAAGTAACTTCAAAAGTACAAACGTTATTTTAATACTGTATTAGCACATCTCCAGGTAAGTTTCTCTGCTCAGTTGTCAACTGGAGATCACTCTTCATTTGATGTCAGCATTCATATATGATACATTTTGCCAGCTCACTCAATTCCATTTTCTTATTAAACATTTCCTCAAACATTTTGTTTTGTTTTGGGGTGAAGTCATTTTTCCAATCGCCAACAGCACCTGGAAGAGTGAGAATGGGAAATGAACAGCTGATGCTGCTTTGCTATTGGTTGGAGAATGATTTACTCTGTGCTCTTTTAAACAGTCTGGCTTTATTATTGTGAAATTCTGCACACGTTTTATTATCATTATTTTATTCCCTTGTCCTAGCAATAAAGGTCACGAAAAAGTAATGCATACGGTTCATGTGAGGTTCCTGGTGGAAGCAGGCTGGCTTATCAGATGTCACATCATAATAACCATTATATCCTCAGATTAAATTTCTTTTGCTTTAGCTACCTAATTTCCACTTTAAAGTCACTGCCTACAAAACTTTTTTCTAGGGGCCATCTTCCACATTTCCATGCACATCTATGCTTTCCGGTCAACGCAGCGTTACTCTTTTCAGGGGAGTGGATTAACTGCGTCTGACGAAGTGGGTTGCAGCCCACGAAAGCTTATGCCATGGGAGGTGTAGTATTTGGAACTTTTCAGTTGAGCTGGTCAGGAAATGTAATAAAATGTTTTTTCATTTCATTCATTTCCAGTTCAAAATGACTTTGTTTTGCAAGGTAAGCTAATTATAGAACAAAAAATAAAAAACAAAATGGTCAGAATTGTTTTGTGGGCCTCGCCCAGATTTTCAGTTTGTGAAAAAGTTAGAATTTTGTCCAAATTCCAAAAATGCCAAAATCTCAAAATTTTTCATAGGACAGAAAAAATTTCTCACCCAGCTGTACTTTTGTTTCAAACAAGTAGGGATCAAATCTTTAGGAGTGCCTAAATGACTTTGGAGCCTAAGTCACTTAAGTGCTTTTGAAAATTTGACTCTAGATTTAGAGTTTTACGAGAGTTTTAAGGTGATTCATCTCTTTACACTATCAAGAGATTCTCACTCATCCATTTTTATTGTGTCAGCATGTTCTTTAGCATGTACACTTCAAGAAGACAAGAAGTAATATATAAGATAAACACTAACTCCAACCACTCTCAAAAGGAATGTGTTTGTGTGGTTCCTGATAAACTGAGTGACCTTGTCATGCAGTAATGAGATACACATTAGTATTTGTGAAGGCCAGATGTAGAGAAATACAGATAAAGAAAGAGAGAGTTAAGCTGCATGAATCTTTCCTTTCAGTTCTAACTGCTCGTGAAACAATATTAATTAGACTTGTAATTTAGATGCTTCCCTGGGTCTAGTGTGGCCATTCATTTCCAACCAAAAAAGCTGGAAATAAAGCAGACTACAGATGGATTCAAGAAGTGAGAATTGCTTCTCACTCTTTGGGCATGATCCAAAGCTCAAAAAGTCAGTGGAAATACCCCTAGTGACCTCAGTAAGAAATGGATCAGGCCCTATATGAGATTTTGTTGGGGAAATTCCAACCAACTTACCTTTTCGGAATATCAGCTTCCTATTGGATGTGAGTGCACAAACAGTGTGATTTGGGTCACTGTTTTCTTTTTCTACGTTGCTTTTCATCTCAGTGAACGACGACTTCTTGCAAATCTCTTTGATTTCACTGTCACTGATGTTTATTCCCAGAAATACACTCATTTTCTTCACAATTTTAGGAAGATCCTGAGATATTTACAGAGTAAAGTATTTTCTAAGCAGAATATCAGATATTTGCAGAGTAAAGTGTTTTCTAAGCAGAATGTCAGATTTTATTTCTAAAGCAAATAAACAACAATGATTTTTCCTTCCACAAGACACTGTTCAAGCAAAACTGTCATACTGGTCTCGATAGTAGGCCTCATTCATGTCTCACTTACTCCCATGTAAATCAGGAGTAATTCTATTGAAGGCAATGGAGTTGCACATGTGTGCAAAGGATATAAGTGAGAAGAGAGTCAGGCTCAATTTGTGTACATTCTTACTTAAATGTATTTTAAAAAGTTACATGGCCAATTTTGGAGTCTGTTCAGCAAGGCAGTTGAGCATTCCTGTAACTTTCAGCGGGAGTAGTTCTCACTGCCTTCAATAGGAATATTAATGTGCTTTAAAGTTAGGCATATACTTGAGTATCTTGCTGAATTGGAACCTGCGGGTGACATTTTTGGAAGACCTTAAATGACTTAGGAGCTGGAATTGGTTGGATTTTTATTTCTCCTCCTCCTCCCAAATAAAATGCCAAAGATTAAAAAATACATTTTTGTAGAAATTTGTAGAAATTTTCAGTGGAAAATTTGGACTTTTCATCAATATAGCCAAAACCTAACAACCGAAGTTTGTCGTCTTGGGAGTTTTGTATTTTTCATATTGTATTTTTCATACAAAACTGGAAATTCTTGAGAGCAGACATTTCTCATTAAAAAATTAATTTTGTCTAAAACCCAGTTTTCTGGTGGAAAAAAGGTTACAATAGCAACATTTTGACCACCCTTGTTAAGAGTTCAAGTTCCATAGACTCTGAATGGGACATGTGCTCCTAAATCACTTAAGCTCTTTTGAAAATTTCACTTTATATTAGTAAAAATACCAACTTACTTGTGGGACCCTAAGTAGCACAGTCTTCCACTCCAGTCCCACTGCCAACAACAGAAGATTCTGATACAAGAGAAGTTTTTCCCAACCTGGCAGCATGATCTAGCTGTCTGTGCACAGGTCTGAGAGAGGCAGGGACTTCTAAATGTCAGTCCTGGTTCTGACACTGATTCTTTCTGTGGCTTTGTGCAAGTCATTTAACTTCTCCATGCCTCAGTTTCTCCATATGTGAAATTAGGATTTATTACCTACTTCACATGTTATGAAAATTAAGTAGCTAATATCGGTGTAACCCTTTCAAGATGAAAAGTGCAACACAAGTACTAGGTATGGCTGTACTGTTATGAACTTGTTCTGCTTTGTACCTTTTTGTTTTAATTTGATCTTTAAATTTCAGTGATGCAATTCTACAACAGCTTTGTTTTGTATTCTGGAGCATGAGATGGGAAAAACATTTACCTTCTTCATGTCTTCATAGAATAAAAATAAGATGTTTCTGTCATTTTTATGCTCTTCCCAGCTTAAGATATGATCAAACCAGGAACCACACACAACTGTGAGAAAAACAAAATGGGATTCATATAAACTTCATTCAAAAATAATTTTAACTATATAGCATACCCAAAAAGAAATGTTCTCCTCCTACTGTGCAGTGAGAATGCACTGTATTCCCCTGATTAATTCAATTCCTTCAGTTTACTGGACCAAACTGAATGCACAAAGTTTTTCAACTTTTTTTTTCTGACTGTGCTTCTGTTTATGGAATTCTGGTGTTATTTTGATAAATGGATTTGAAGCCAAACGTTGAATCCAAACACAAAGAAATGTGAGTAGTCCTACTGAAATCTATGGCATTATACACTTACAAAAGTTAAGCATGTGAATAAGCATTGGGAGTATTACTGCCATCGTTTGAAAAGATAATAATCACCTCACCACAAAATGCAGCCACTACTGGAGTGAAACACCGTAGCTGCTAATCAGTGCACAGCGATGTTTCAAAAATGTGAGGAGAGGAAGTGAAGAATACCACATCGATTTAAACTATCAGGGGACATTGAGGTAGACAGGATGCTAGCCCCCAGACTAGTACTTAGTGTTGCCAACTACTGTGACTTTTTAATAAGTCTCATGATATTTGCTGTGTGTCTTAAATCGCACCAGCACCTGTTGAAAGTAAGAGATTGCAGGAGAATCTCGGCTTTCATTATTTTAAAAAAAAACCAAACGAAACCAAAAGTAAGTTTCTGGTCTTTTTGGCTGTAAAGAAAAGATTGAAAATATAAAGGGTTCCAAAACCAGATGAGAAACAAGAAAACTCAAATATTTTTTTTTAAAATTGTATGATTTTTAAACCAATCTCTTGATTTTTAAGGGACCAGACCCACGATTTTTGAGCACTTGGGGTTGGCAATACAATACTGTAATCTCCACTCACTTTGGTGTGTCTAATGCTAGTGCTGAATGAAGTACTGTGGCCTGTGTAAAGCAGGAGGTTAGACTAATGAACATATTGGTCCTTTCTGACCTTAAAAATCTATGAACTGTTACTCCCTTGGTTCTTGTGATCAATGGGTACAATTTTGATTTCATTAATAAGTGGCAAAATTTGCTTCAGTAGTGCAGGATCCAGCCCAAAAGGGGCAAACAACAAAACTATGGCTGATTCCTGTGCATAAGGACTGGGAAAGGACTCCATCTGCCCTCACACTTGTCTTGAAGTCAGTGGGTCCACGCAGGTGCCAGAAGATCCCTTAGTATGTATCTGTATAAAAACTGATTTGTGGTTGAAATAATGTTGTTTTTATCCCCACTCCATGAACACACACGAAGTACTATAAGACAATAGTCTACACTATAGACAAGTGATGGGCTACATAGATTTTTTTTTTTAAATCTTTTTCCTTCCTTCAGCTCAAAACTGGTACAGATAAAGGCCCAGATCCTGCAAATCACTTAAGCATGTGCTCAATGGCTTTTGCCAGGTGGGGAACACAGGGCCTGACCCAAAGCCTGCTGAGATCAATGGAAAACTCCTATTGACTTCACTAAGCTTTGGATCAGGCCCAGAACGAGTTGCATTTTGTTTTTCTTTTGAATTTCCTACAACTATTTGTTGCTGTACTGATTCTTGTGTAGCATGTGTCCAGCAGAAACAAACTTGTACAAATGAGCAATAAAACACTGAAAATGCAAAGGGATCATGGGGAAAATACCAGCACAATCTTAACTTCCACATCAGACTCAAAACTGCTACTCATAAAAGACTCATCCCTGTCCTTGGGGTTTGGAACTGGCAGATCAAGATAACCAGCCTTGTCACAGGGCTGGATAGAGTCTGTGAGGTGATGGAGACTTTCAAATAGGTCAAGGCTTACAAATAAAACCTTTGTTTGGATCCAGCTATGCAAAGTGATCTACCTATGTGGGTTGAAATCAGGAATTGAATTTTACTGCTTAAACCCATCTCTAGCACAAACATCCCAAAAGAAGCATTTATATTTATAAAGTACCACAGGGAAAAATACAGATCATAAATGTAAAATAAAAATACACTGATCATGAAAAACAAAGATTAAAACCCACAAAATTAACAATGGGTTTAAAGCCTCCAGGCTCTACAGTTATGGGGTTCTACCTAATATTCCCTTTACTTCATCCAACTTAATAAAGGAAACTGCTTTATATGCTCTCCAATCAGTCTGTTTAAACACTATTGCTTTCTGGTGTGCTCTCAGAACCTAGGGCAAACTGCTGTGCTGAGCATGCTCAGAAGACTAGACTACCCTCCACTTTAAAAAGGGAGGTTATAGATACTTTTTCTCCTTTCTCATGTGTAAAATGGAAGTTCCTGTTGCAAATTACCTTGTAAGCTAATTGCAAGTCAGGGAGACATCAATATCTTCAGGTAAGATGTTGTGTGATAAACCTTTTCTTTCTCATTTTGGTGTAAAAACACTAGATTAACTGTCTCCAGGCTTGTTTTAAAAAGAAAATTCTAAATATGAAGGGACAGTTGGATATCCAAACTCAGCTGTGGCTAGTTAAAGTAATTGGTCTTCTGGGGATTGCAAAAACTGGGACAAAACATTTTTCTGTAAAATCAACAGGGCCATCCCTCTTTAAAGGGGGTGGGGGCACATGGCTGTCCTATGTTTTTGTAAAAACTGGAATAGTGTTAATTTGCTTTAATGTAGAGTGAGGGTAAGGATCAGCAGTTCAGTTTTCTTTTGCTTGCTTGTTTTTTGTGGCTGGAGCAAGGGTCAGTAACTTGTTTGGGAAAGGGTTGGTAGCAAAATGTTTTTCAGGCTTGGCTGGGGAGGAATGCTAAGGCTGGTTCTGATAGAGTTTACTGCCTATGGCCTGTTAACTTGTCTGGATGGAAAGGCTGAAGTGGAGGATTGTGCTGTTTGTACTTGTTCAACTTTGATGGCAGAATTAATCCTGAAAATAATGTGAGGCCCGCTTCCGCGTAGTGGCAGCTTGCTGAGGCTGTGAGCGGACCTGCTGAAGTCAGAATCCTCAGAGCTCTGCAGTCAGCCCACTATGTGGGACTGGGGCCGAAGCAAAATTCCACTGTCTAAATCATCTAAATGTTTGTAAAATGCACTGCTATTCAGTAGTGTGTGATGCCTCTGATGCTGCAATAATGCCATTAAAGACTAGCGCTATTAAAGCGGAACACATACCTCTGGCAGTAATTACATTTACAGTGGCACATGTGGCATTTCCCATTCCAACTATAGGAAATACTGTAAACACCACACTGAAGGGATAGTAGCTACTGTGTTAAGTAAACATAATTATTTTCTTTGATCCTATTTGTGCAACATGTACCGTTGATGTAAAGTTACATGGATTTGTAAAAAAAAAAAAAAAAAAAAGGGGGGGGGGGAATACCCTGTAAATAAGGAATTTTCACACTTATTTACATTTCTCCCTTCTTACCATATATTATAAGTTAGTAGGCTACAGAAAGAAAAGATAACGCTCATCCTTACCATCTCCCCTTAAGAACAGCTCAAGGAAAAGAGACCATGAATCTATGGTGGGAAGATTTGGGTTATCTCTGTAGTAGTGATACATGGAAACTGCAGTATCTTTTGGATTTCTGATGATGTAGAAAGTCTGTAAATGAAGACAATGTGGTTACTAAGGAGAGCTTTCTTCTTTTAGAGCATCCACTTGCATAGGTGTGAGGTTTTTTATATGCCTTTTACCTGAGGTCAGCCCCCATGGGGCTGTGGGTCAGGGTTGTTTTACTAATCATCTTCCAGCCAATAGGCAAATGTCCTTTATAGTTAAAACAGTATTCAAGTAGAGGAGGGTATTTGTGGGAAAAACCACTAGTTGGTGGATTAACAGGCAGTAATGACCCAGAGGCAAAAACTAGAAGTAAATGTGCCTCCACTCATATATTATTTGTGGTTGTACACAACTGCATATAGGTTTCCTATACATGTGTGGACTGGAATATATGCAAGAGACACCTTTCATATTAGTTCATGAATTTAATATATGATCTCAATAAATCCCATGTGTCAAACATTTACTACTTGTCATTCTCATATAAATTGCATATGATTTGTTCCATGAGAACTATTGTAACTAGAGCTGGACCTGAAGCAAATGCCTGCATCTGAATAACCATGAAGTTTGAGTGTTTGAAATACAAATTTGGATCGAGAGCTGATTTTTTTTTCAGTAGCCTCCAATATTGCTATTGGGAGAAGCAAAATCTATGTTAAGACTTGGATTTGTGGCTGAAACCTTAGTTTTAACCCTTACTTAAGTATGTGCCTTTCGTTTACATAATTGGTATTATTGCCTATGATATTCTTTTGCAAACAATCTACACGTCTGAAATTCCACAGTCCTACCAAGCAGTTAATCTTAAAGAACATTCCTGAGGAATCCTGTACACTACAGTAAACTTCCTATTTCTGAAAGAAGGGAAAAAGTATATGAATCTTAAGTAAAAAATCAAGCTTCAATGTTTTCTAATAGACTAACTTCAGGATGATAATTGGAGGCATAGGTCAATGAAACCATATCAGTAGATAAGCATGAGCAATGACTGATGAAACACTGTCAGATTAATTTTAAAGCAACTCATTAAAAGAAGTGTGATATTGATAGTGGGGTAGTCCTTTCATGGCTCTTTCTTTCACGTATGCATGTATGTATCCCTCACGCTTAATTATGTAATTTTAACTCCATTGATCATTGAACTAAACAGAAACTGTATATGTTGTAAAGGTCTTTCACTCTTGGTATATATTTGTGTCTTTCCATGACTAAACCTGAGCCACCAATAAGACATCTGCAATGTAGCTGTTGCCATGTCGGTCCCAGGATATTAGAGACGCAAGGTAGGTGAAGTAATACCTTTTATTGGACCAACTTCTGTTTGACAAGCTTGAAAGCTTCTCTCTCTCACCATTGATGTCACTGGGAGTTGAGCACATGGTTTAAAGGTAGAATATAAATCTAAGTTTACTTATAGATTAAAAGACTTTTAATTACATGTAGTTAAACTGTTTGCTAATAGCATTATTTGAGGATGCTCAGACTCCTGTATGTTTTAGTCTTTTAAATCAAGTTATTTGTGTCTGATTTTCAAAGGCATCTAAGTGCAAGTTCATTCCCATGTTACTATATAAGGAAATTAGGCACTTTGATAACTGTGGCCATTTTAAATCCAGTCTCTTAAATATTGGAAACTTGGAGCCTGAACACTATGTTTTGCAGGACAATTGGCATCAGGCAAGACGTAAAGCAAGTGGGGGAGGCATGCTTCAGACCTTTCATCATTTAATTTACACCTTGAACGAGATTGGTCATGCAAGTCTGATTACAGGATGATATTGCTAAAGTAGTACCTGTTTACTGCCATGCTATTTGGGAATAAATCTAATTCTGGTGGAGATGAGTTATTGGCTTTTGATTAATTGCTGGGAAGTCACTTCCATCACTAATGTCTGAAAAATCCAGTGTCTTGCAGTTATGAGTCTATCTGTCATATATATTAGTTTCACTGCATCAGTAAAACTTTGTGTGTGTGTGTGTGTAAATATGTTCTAGCTCAACCAATAAATACTTTGATTTAGGAATTACTGCATGAAATTTTAACACCTCTGTTATGCAGGAGGTCAGACTAGATAATAATGACTATTGTAAACAAATAAGATATTAAATAAATACTTTACACTATGAAATTTTAAGTAACCTAGGGCCAATACTGGAATGATACTCTGGTTAAATTCAGAGTAAGCCACTGAAGCCAGAGAGTTATTCCAGAATTACATTGGTGTGGCTGAGAGCAGAATTTGTCACTTGATATTGTAAGCACAGTGCGTTTAAAAATGGCTAAATCCAGACAAGGTACCACTCTCTCATATTAAGAATATATTTTAATACAACATATTTTACCTTGCATTGTTTGACCTTAAAATTTGATGGTAACATGTTGTAGTCCAAGTGTGTTGGGATGATTCTCTTTGAAGGAAGCTTGTTCAGTTCTTCCACTCTGGAGATGTCTCCAAACTCAATAGGTGATGTTAGGGTGACTTTGTGAGTGTAAATATGCATGATAATTTCTGCAAGCCAGTGAGTGCCTTCAGACAATTTTTTGTAAGGAAAAAAGGGGGAGGGGAAGATTTATTATTTGAAAAATATACAGACACAGGAAAAGTTTGTTTGGAAGTAGTTCCCTTGTTTGCAAACTAAAGCTCTGATCCTGCAGCATTTAGGCAAGTGAGAAATTTTACACATATGAGCAGTTCTGCTGAGTCGACATGTGTAAATGCTTACAGAATTAGAGCTGTAGCTGACATGAAATAATTCCACTAGGAAAAATGCTGTGTAACACTGATATGAAAACAAACCTTTTTAGAAAATGTGCATATTTTCAGATAGTTTTATAGAAATTAAAATATAGTAGCCTGGCTCAATTTTCCAAATAAGCTTGAGCATAAAACTTATATACCCACCACTTACCTGGCAAATTAATACTTTGGTAACATTTTGAAAAGTAACACTGACTTTTTTGCGGGGGAGGGGGAGGGAATGAATATCTATACAAGCACCACAGAAATTACTTTATACAGTTCTCACTAGTTGGTGATAAGTGTAGTAAGTCCTTAGCCAAATCTTTACAATATGGATTTTACTTACAAACAAATTACCTATTTTGATTTCTAGTAGTACAGAAAACCCATAGATAGCCTCAGACTATTTAAAAATTTCAGAATCAAAATAAACTACACAAATATAATTTATTTTTACAATTCCACACTTTACATCTCAATATAGCTCCATATTTCAAATACAAACTTAAACATCATCCTCTTTCTTTCTCGCTGTCATGTACACACCAGGTTTTTCAGCGAGCTTAAACCCAGAACGTTCAGTAAACAATTAAAATTCCTTGCAATAAATGTTTAAAGTAGAACTTTACCAGACTTTGGATAGGAAACCAAAAGGATGTCATCTTCTCTAGCATCAAAGGTATCCAAGGATTTTAAAAGGTCTGGTGATGACCTAGTTGTAAAGGGAATCCCATTGAATCTATGAATGAGAGCTGTCTGACTCTGGGTTGACATATTTGCTAATGTCCTGGATCTCTGTATGTCAGATAACAGCTCAGTGTCCAGAGGATTTAGAAGTTACTTGTAAGTCAGATGATTTGTAATGACTAATGAAAGTTTAGAGTTGAAAACTGCACATTTATATACTTTGTAAAATTCTGCAGAGTCACCACGTCAGACCTTTTGCCTCATCAGAAAATTAATTACAGCAACTGTAAATACGGACCTTATCTTGATTAATCACCTCTGTTTCACTGTGATAGTATATTACAAAGGTTTCCAGATAAACAAATGAGAGACAAAGTATTTTGATAGTGGAAAGTAACTAGAATGGCAAGTGAATATGCTTACAAAATTTGCCTAATATGCTCATTAGCAAATTAGGCCTTGGGGTAAGTGGCTTGTTGCATCAATATCTAAGAATGCTTCCAGATAAAGTGTGTATCTTTCAAAATACTTCTTACAAATCATCTTAAAATTCAACGTTCCTTTAACTTACATGAACACACAGAATTATTGTTTTCTAACATTAAAATTCAGTCCATTATGTATAAGTGACTAAAGCGTCTCCATTTTCAGAAAGGGCTTAGCACCCACTCACAGAAAATCTCTTCTCTTAAGTTTCCCACTTGAGACACCTTAAAAGCATAGGGACTTGTAGAGCAATTTTCAAAATAACTAATACATTTATCTCCTTGTAGGCATTTCTAAGATGCACATCACCAAAACTGGGGAACTTAAGACACCTGTTAAATATTCCCTTGAATATCACATTCCATAACACATCATGTTTCAAAATTCTGTTGGATCAAATTCTGACCCAATTGACGTGAATAGATGTTTTGCCATTGACTTCAGTGACTCTATGATTTAATCCATTACATTTAATTAGGTTTTGGTTCTGTGTTCCTTCTGTACCCCAAACTCCCATTAATCTGAATGGCAGTTTTGGATTCTCAATGAATGCAGCATCAGACTCCTAGTGTGACTTGGCCATATAATTTTTCTTGATCTTATTTTTAATGAGTTTTATTTCTTTCCTGTGATACTTAGACAGTTGTTTATCCTGTCAAAAACATATATACAATAGCTATGGAAACTGCAAGAATTTGTGATGCAGACATTGATCTTTAAGTATGTGCTATCAACTTACATAAACAATTTAGAAGGTTTAAAATAGTCAGCTGTGGATATCTGCCATCTGCTTAAGAAAGGTGAATTTACCTTCGATGGAGAGCTACAGTAATGTATTGAAAATGGTTTAATTTTTGCATGTCTGTAGAATGGAATCCCATTTTCTGGCAACAAAGCAGGCTATTCATAATATACATTCCAAACAGCCTGATACGTGTTTTCTGTACTTAGATATTTGATAGAATGGTGTAGTGGTTATGGAGTTAATCCCATAGTGTTTAAACAAATAGATTTGCTCCCTGGTGGATTTCATCTGCCAAATTATTTTTTAAAAAGTGTATAAAAATAAATAAAACAGTTTAGGAAAATTGTTTGAATTAAATTTGACAGTTTATAATTCTTTGCGTTCATTGTGAGGCTTAAGGAAATGTAAATTAATCAGGAAGAAGTTTTGTCCTTCTCTGCATGAGGACTTCTGATCTTTTCTCTAGGGAGATCTGGGATAAGACTAGTTAGCTGTCACTTCTTCTGACAGATGACATGATTCTTTGGATGTCCTTTTTGGCAGCCCCTGATGCCAGTTGCATCATGCCTGAGGGTCAAAGGGCCTCAAACTGCCATTTTTTCCTTGTCAGTGTCTCTGAGTGTGAGAGGAACCCATGGAGCTATTTATGCAAAACATAAAAACAATCATTTTCCAGTGTAACCATCGAATCATGTGTTGGCTGTGCCTTTCTCAATTCTGCCACATTCTAGACTGTCCTACAGTCTAAGGACACAGTGACTATATAAAATCAAAGGCCATGTAAATGTTTCAGTTTGCCAAAATTTTGTGTGATTAATTTTTTTCTCTTTTAATTCTGCAATTCTGTGCCATTCTTACTACGTGAGTAGCAACTGAGTGAAGTGGAAAAACCAAAGTATTTGTTTTCAAGGTGCTAAAATGAAATCACTTAAACCACGGCTAATTAAACAGGAGGAGACTAAACTTCTGGCTGTAGTACTGAGCTGTCTCTGTCATTGCCTGCATCATCAACCATGATTTAAGTTTGCTATGTGTGTAATTTTGGAAAGCAAGGCTGTTCTGTTGGGTCATTGGTTTGATGGTTTTCAATGGCTCCATTATTTTGAAGTTCGTGAGGATGTGTTCTATTTCTACCACTGTGAAGCTTTTAGGCACAAACTACTTCTACTGACGCTTTCATAGTCTGTTCCGGAGGGGTAGCCGGGTTAGTCTGTATACAGCAAAAACAATGAGAGTCCTGTATCACCTTAAAGACTAACACATTTCTGTGGGCATAAGCTTTCGTGGGCTGCGAACCACTTTGTCAGATGCACTTTATGCAAGAGACTCTGCACTTCATGCATCTGACGAAGTGAGTTGCAGCCCACGAAAGCTTATGCCCGCAGAAATGTGTTAGTCTTTAAGGTGATACAGGACTCTCGTTGTTTTTTCATCATCTGGATTCTCTTAATTTGAAAAGAGGCTTGAAACAAATTTGAAAGGCCCTAAGCTGCTTTGTGTCCCCAGGAAGCAAATGATGTTCTTCAAAAGACCACAAGGAGTGTTGGTGACATGCTAAGTTCACAGTACTTTCAGAAAAAAGGCGAAAGTAGGAAGATCTTAAAGGAAATACTAAGTAGTGTATGTTACCTTGCCAGACAGGGACTTACACCGCAAAGCCATTATGCTGAGCAAGCTGAAAATGTGCCCAGAAGGGGAGAGGTGAGCTGCTACTTTGCTGGCCGGCAGAATACAATCCTGATATTTCAAAGTGGCTGAAATAGGGTCAAGAAAAATTCACAAGCTCAGGTATTCAAAACGACATAATGGAGATCATGGATCTTAAACTGGTGAGGGATATTTCTGAGAAAATTTTGGGAAAGTGGTAATTCTGGTAGATGAATCAACAGGTTTCCCCAACAAAGAACAAGTGTTTCCAGGATGTGGGTGATGATTTTAGGAGGATTGTACAATGTAGCCTGTCCATGACCTGAGGTAAACATGTAATTAAAGATGTTGTTGCATGCAAATGTGAAGATCAACAGCTGTTGCAGACAATGCTATGACGTTGCCACTAGTATGGCAGGCTTAGTATCAGGTGCAGCAACCAGGTTACAATAGGAGGAACCATGAACTACTATACTCATTGCGATGGCCCTGCTTTGAATTTGGAGTGCCAGGACACTATTAAAAATAGTGCTGACAGCGCTGTCCTAAGAGACACTCTTGAAGTTGTTCAGGAAATCACAGAATTAAAAAATTCACCTGGATGAGAAACTATATTTCTGGATATAAAAGATCAAGTGCTAAGTACTTGAACGTGTCTCCTGTCCAGCAAGTCTGACTCTGTGCAGAAACATTGGTTTTAGTTTCTGAGAACTACCTTGCACCATGTACAACTTGGGAAGCTGCAAAGCATGCAATGGAAGACCCTAAAATGAGCAATTGAATTGGTAGCATAACAGCATAAATGGGAAAATTTAACTTCCTCTTTGGTATTGAACGAGCTCAAAAAGTCTTAAACACGGCAGATAGTCTGTTCAAACCCTACAAGACTCAGACATTTCAGCAGCAGGATATTCATAGATTCAAGGCCAGAAGAGACTGCTGTGATCATCTAGTCTGATCTCCTCTATAACAGGCCATAGAACTTCCTTGAAATAATTCCTAGAGCAAATCTTTTTAGAAAAATTTCCAATCTTGATTTAAAAATTGCCAGTAATGAAGAATCCATCATGACCCATGGTAAATTGTTGCAATGGTCATTTATCCTCATTGTTAAAAATTTGCACTTTTTTTCCCATCTGAATTTGTCTAGTTTTAATTTCCACCCACTGGATCATGTTACATCTTTGTGTGCTAGATTGAAGAACCCATATCTTACGAAAATTATTCAAATGTAAATTTAGTGTAATGTGAGAAAAGAGTTTTTATTCCAAACTTGGTGTTTTCTTTTTATCAGTGCAATACCTAATTTTATTTGGAGGGCAGGAAACACGAAAGCATCTCTCTCCCAAACCTCTAATTTTCTATATCCATGCATCAAAGGTAAATTGTGAGGAATGAGAAATGAAATATTGCTTTACCTATCTTATCAAAATGTGGTAAGCAATTTGACTACATAGGAATGATTATTGTAGAAAATGGTCAGTTTCTTTCCAAACACAAAAACTTAAAACATCAGGGTAAAGCTGTATCTATTTACAATATTTAAATAGCGTATAAATAGCAACATCAATGGTTCCCAGCTTTTTGGGGCAACTCTGCCAGATTACCAGCTAAGACTTTAGCTGTGCCAGCCAGCTCCTGCTTCTTCCATTCACTACCCACTTCAACTGGGTATGCTCTAATTCACAAAGGACATTGGGCTGTTTTGAAATCCAGTGTCATAATGGCGCAACTGGGGGATAGAAGAGCTTGAGTTGTATTGTGGTTTGGAAGGCAGAAGACCGAATGTAAAGCATGTAGCAGTGAGTCAGAAGACATAAAGTTGGGTGTCATCTACATATCATGAAGACTGGGGTTGGGAGCGAGAAGTAAAAGGGGGAACCCTGGTGGAGCCCCACATCCTGGGAAAGAACAACAATTATCCTATACTGCTCTGTAGGATCTCTCCTAGAAAAAAGAGCAAACCCATTTGCGGGTAACCCCTTCCACTTGTCCTGAGGTTGTCAGCTGAGTCCACCGGGTATCTGTGGTACCCAAGGCAGCTGATAATTGTCCATACTGATATAATTAAAACTGACCCTCATGCATGTTCAGGAAGTAGCTCAACTAGTGCAACCTCTGTGCCACACCTAGGGTAGTATGTGAATTCACAAAGGTCAGAGAAAACTTTTTTTTTTTTTTTTTTTTTAATAAGTAGGTAATATTGCTCCCATACTCACTATATCTAGTATAGCGAATTTCTGGGAAATACTGCAGTGATGCTTTTGTTACAAAGGCCAGATTTCTTTTTAAGTCACTTGATTTTTGCATATCCCAACATTTGCGTACCCAACATGATACCTTATGAGGCCTGATTTTTCACAGTGAGTGCTGAGCATCCATCCTTGGAAACTAGACCCCTTTAAGATGTCTCAAGGTTTGATTCTATAGATTGTTTTACAGTATAAACACACACACAAATGAAAAGGCCTATGGTTTCTGAGATGAAGAAGCAGACTTTTTTTTTTTTTTTTTTTTAAACTGGCAGGAAATAACTTCTGTTTATTATGACATTATTTGTATTGTGGTAATACCTAGAGGTCATGGACCAGGACCCCATTGTGTGAGGAGCTGTAAAAACACAAAACAAACAAAGTGCCTGCCCCAAGGAGCTTACCATTTAGATAAAATTCCTGATTATGTATATGATGACATCAACTATACAGCTGTCATTTCATTTCATGTAATGTATCTTGAGGAGTATAGTGCTTTGCAAAAAACAAGAGTAGCATGTAGATATAAAATTGCCCTGAAGAAAAGTTAGGGGACAAATAAGTTAACTTAAGTGTCCGTGGGATACTCTGTCTAGAAAGACATTTATCCCTTGGGTTTCATTGTAAATGCAAAAATTTTACATTAAAATGGAATATAAGAAATAGTGCTTAATGGAAAATGTTTTTTTTTTTATCCTGCAAAAATTAAAAATATTGCAAAATTTCCCATTCTGTATTGTGACAAAAAGTCAGTATCTCAAATGCTCACAAACTGAAAATCTAAAAATTTAAGTCATTTCAATAATTTTGAAACATTTTGATTTCAGCACTTTTTTTTTTTAAATGGAACAATAATTCAGGTTGCTTCTTGTCCCACGAGACCAGTAACTTGCTCTAGTTCTTACACCAAAGACGATACCTGTAGCTAATTTTGTAATAAACTATCTAAAGGTTTAATAACTAGGAAAAAGAAATAACTTATTTACAGATTAAAGAAAACAACATATACACACAAATGAGTTGCAATCTAAATCCTAAAAGTGACAGAATTGTACTAATCTGTCTATTTCAGGGCAAATCCAGGGATAACCCTGGGGGATCTCTTGCTTCAGTTTAGAGTCTCTGGCTCTGTGAGAGTGCAAATAGCAAAGAGAAGAAAAAAATTTCTTGTGACCCCGTTTTTTCTTGTACATTTGGCCTTCTAGTCCATGAGAGAAGCTCCCTTGCACATAACATTTCCAAAGTGTGATAGGGCCATTCACCAATCCTTTGTATTATGATGTTTCTTAATGGCCCATTTAACTTGATAAGCCTCTTAATGGGCAGGGTGGGGACAATTCCTGTGGCTGGGTTCACAAGTTCAGAGCAAACGTTTTCAAAGTTATAAAGTAAAATGTACATATTTCCTTATAGCATACAATACCGACGTTACAAGTGAGATTAATGCATGCAGCAATTTACAAGTATTTCATAAGGTCTAAAAACTAAATACATTCTTATAAGACTAATACCTATTTTGAACAGTTATGAGTTTGTCAGTTCTTAGCTTATACCTACAGCCTTGGCCAGAGCTGGCACTTGGTTTACCAGTGTCACACCCCCAGCACAGTACTGGTGTAGGAAGGGGTGTCGCCAACACTCTTGAATATGCCTCAAGGGCCCCTTATTCTTGATAAGACATCAGCCACTATGTTCTTTCCCCTTGATATGGACTGCTTCCAAGTCAAATTCTGTCCAGACTCCAATGATCTAGAATTGGTCCCCTTAACTCGGTGAGGGGAATGATCTGTCAAAACCCAAAATATTTGATTGCACAAATAAGGCTTAAGTTGCTTAATAGCCCAAACGATGGCATCTCATTCCCACTCGATGACAGCATAGTTCAGTTCTGTGGAAGATAGTTTTGTATTCATAAAGGCAATAGGATGCCTCTTGTTTCTCACCCCTTCATTAGCACTGCACCTAACCTAATGTTAGAGGGATCAGTACACAGCACAAAAGATCTGCTGAAAACCAGGGCTGACCAA
The DNA here is from genome assembly GCF_026122565.2 of Emydura macquarii macquarii. Lineage (NCBI taxonomy): Eukaryota > Metazoa > Chordata > Testudines > Chelidae > Emydura > Emydura macquarii. The sequence continues at coordinate 6,391,724 of NW_027132342.1, read as the reverse complement.
AACAGTCTCTTTAAACAAAGCCTCCTTTAAGTTCTGAAAGCCTTTTTCACAAGCCTCTGTACACACCACCTGGTCTGGTTTTCCCTTTTTTGTAAGGTCTATTATGAGGACCACAATGTCTCTAAACCACTTTACAAACCACCGGTAATAGTTGGCCAGACTAGTAAAGGATTGAACCGGCTTCTTGGTTTGTAGGGCAGGTCAACTCCTAATAGCTTCTACTTTTAAAGGGTTAGGACAAACAAACCCACTGCCTACCCTGTGTCCTAGGTTAGATACCTCTACAGTCCCCATTTTGCATGTGGAGATCTTAAGAGTGAGGTTGGCTTCTCTAACTGCCTTTGTAACACTTTGCAGCAGTGTTACGCTGTTGACTCATACTTAGCTTGTGAGCCACTATGACCCCCAGATCTTTCTGCAGTAGTCTCTTCTAGAGAGTCATTTCCCATTTTGTATGTGTGCAACTGATTGTTCCTTCCTAAGTGGAAGGAATTTTGCATTTGTCCTTATTGAATTTCATCCTATTAACTTCAGACCATTTCTCCAGTTTGTCCAGATCATTTTGAATGTTAATCCTATCCTCCAAAGCACTTGCAACCCCTCCCAGCTTGGTATCATCTGCAAACTTTATGAATTTACTCTCTATGCCATTATCTAAATCATTGATGAAGATACTGAACAAAACCAGACCGAGAACTGATCCCTGAGGGACCACACTCAATATGCCCTTCCAGGTTGACTGTGAACTCTGATAACTACTCTCCGGAAACAGTTTTCCAACAAGTTATACACCCACCTTTATAGTAGCTCCATCTAGGTTGTATTTCCCTAGCTTGTTTAGAAGAAGGTCATGCAAGATAGAATCAAAAGCCTTACTAAAGTCAAGATATACCACATCTACTGCTTCCTCCCATCCACAAGGCTTGTTATGCTGTCAAAGAAAGTTATTAGGTTGGTTTGACATTATTTGTTCTTGACAAATCCATGCTGACTGTTACTGATCACCTTATTATTTTCTAGGTTTTTGCATATTGATTGCTTAATTATTTGTTCCATTGTCTTTCTGGTTACTGAAGTTAAGCTGACTGGTCTGTAATTTCCCTGGGTTGTCCTTATACCCCTTTTATAGATTGGCACTATATTTGCCCTTTTCCAGTCCTCTGGAATCTCTCCTGTCTTCCATGATTTTTCACAGATAATTGCTATTGGCTTAGATATCTCCTTGGTCAGCTCTTTGAGTATTTATTCTAGGATGTATTTCATCAGGCCCAGGTGACTTGAAGACCTGTAACTTGTCTAAGTAATTTTTAGTTGTTCTTTCCCCATTTTAGCTTCTGATCCTACCTCCTTTTCACTGGCATTCACTGTGTTTGATGTCCAATCACTACTAACCTTTTTGGTGAAAACTGAAACAAAAAAGTAATTTAGCACGTCTGCCATTTCCACATTTTCTGTTATTGTTTAGGAATTAGAAATAGATCCAGTAGGCCCTCTATTGGAGTGTGGGCTATGGGTTCGGTTGGGTGATGACATTTAACCTCCTAAAGCCTTTTTAGGTACCATCACAATAGGAGAGGCCCGGGGACTTTTTTGATTTAATAACTACTCCCATCTCCAGCACGCTATCTACCTCTTCCTGGATCTGTTTCTGTATTTCCCCTTTAGCACAATATGCCTTGCTACGCAGGACGGGACCCTGAAGTTTCAATGGAATGTAAAATCCTGTTCACTAAACCTGGCCATTGGAAAAGGATTCTTGGTTGCCAATCCTATGCTAAATCAAACTGCTATTGGTAATAATGAATCAGAGAAACACTGTTTCAGTGCCCCAGTAAAATTGTGTTATATTTAAACTAATTTCCTTTTTATTTTGGAAAAGCTTCAGTAGCGGTTACAATGAAATGGATAGCTCATAGTTACATTAGCTACACAATTTATTACTTTATTACTGATTTACTTCTTAAATTTCAGTGAAACCTGTTCAGGAGAGCAGCTTTACTAGGCAAACCACCCAAATAAGTGCCTGATCCAAAGCCAGCTGAAGTCCAATGAAAGACTCCCATAGCTTTCAGTGGGCTTTGGATCAAACCGTACCTGACTCAAATTCTGCTGCAGTTTTATTAGAAGATCATTCACTTCAAGCAACTGACTTGTCACTCCATTGAGTGTTACAGTACAATGAGTTTCACCTGACCATTAAAATAGTACAAAATCCAAACTTCCCAAGCCACACATTTGAGACAACTTTAAGTAATTTTCGTTACATGTCATATCCTGCAGTCCTTCCCCAGTAAAATTCTCACTGAATTTTGACGGAATAAGGATTGCATGATTTGGCCTATAAAACATAATAGTGAGGATCTTATTCCAAATTTAAGGCCTCCTAAATTTTGGAATACATTTCTTTTATGAAATTACAGGTCTGGGAGCCTAATTTCAGAACCAGGCAAATTGTTAGAAACGATAGTAAACAATGGGAGTCCTGTAGCACCTTAAAGATTAACAAATTTCTGCACAGCCCACGAAAGCTTATGCCCACAGAAATTTGTTAGTCTTTAAGGTGCTACAGGACTCTCATTGTTTTTGCTATATACAGACTAACATGGCTACCCCTCTGGAACTTTTCACTATAGTAAAGAACAGAATTATCAGACACACCTCGATAACATGATTTGTTGCAGACGAGCCAACACAGCTTTTTTAAAGGGAAGTCATGCCTCGCCAAAATTAGAATTCTTTGCAGGTGTCAGCAAGATGTGGATAAGGGTGATACAGTTGATATTGTTTACATGTCAAAGGCTTTCTGAAGATCCAAGATCCTTCACTAAAGGCTCTTAAGGAAACTAGATAGTCATGGGATAACGGGAAAGGTTCTCTCATGGATCAGTAACTGATTAAAAGACAGGAAAATAGGGTAAGAATAAATGGTCAGCTCTCACAAGGGAGAGAGCCAAACAGCAGAATCTCCCAAGGATCTGTACTGCAACCTGTGCTATTCAACATATTCATTAATGATCTGGAACAATTAGTGAAGTGGCAGTTTGCAGATGATACCTTGAATAATTTTGTAGTTAAATTCAAGGCTGACTGTAAAGAGTTACAGGGTGATCTCTCAAAACTGGATGACTGGGCAACACAATGGCAGATGAAATTCAACATTGATGAGTATAAAGTTATGCACATTGGAAAAAATAATCCCAACTATACATATATAATGAGGGGTTCTAAACTAGCTGTTACCAAGATCGCTTTCTTGAGTGGTGTCATTGTGGATAGTTCTCTGAAAACTTCAGGTCAGTGCACAACAGTGGTCAAAAAGGCTAACAGAATGTTAGGAATTATTAGGAAAGGGATAGAAAATAAACCAGAACATATCAGAATGCCTGTGTAAATCCTTGTTGCACCCAGGCCTTGAATACTGTATGCCGTTCTGGTTGCCCCATCTCAGAATGGGTATGGTAGAACTGGAAATGGTTCAGAGAAGGGCAGGAAAGATGAACAAGGATATGGAATAAGGAGAGACTAAAAAGATTAGGACTGTTCATTTTAGAAAAGAGAAGACGGGGGGAGAGAGGGGAAATATCATATAAGTCATGAATGATGTAGAAAATGAATAGAGAAGTATTATTTCTCACAATACAAAAACCAGGGATCATCTGATAAAAATAATAGTTAACAAGAGGAAGTACTTTTTAAATACAATTCATAATTAACCTGTGGAACTCCATGGGATGTTGCGATGGCCAAAGTAATAACTGAGTTAAAAAAGAACTAGATAAGTTCGTAGATCATAGGTCCATCAATGGCAATTAGCCAAGATGGTCAGGACACAACCCCATGCTTGGGGTGGCCCTAAACCCAGGGCCATATTATCCATTAGGCACAATAAGCACAGTGCCTAGGGCCTACGAAACTTTCAGGGCCTATGAAATTTTTTTTATATATAATTTTTTATTTTTATTTAAAAAACTATTTATTAATAGCTTAAAATCAAATTAGTTATTTCGGTCAGGGGGCCTACGAAGGCAAGTGTGCTTAGGGCCTACGAAGGTCTTAAAACAGCCCTGCCTAAACCTCTGACTGCCAGAAGCTGGGAGTGGAAGACGGGTAGATCACTCCAAAATTACCTTGTTCTGTACACTTTCCCTGAAGCTCTGATACTGGCCATTGTCGAAGACAGGCTATTAAGCCAGATGGACCCTTGGTCTAACCCAGTATGGCAGCTCTTATCTTCTTATGGAAGAACCCAGCAATGTAAGAAAGGGTAAAAACTCCAGTATTTCAGTGCTAAAACAATACTTACAAAATCACAGAGTGACAGCTACGCAGTAGTAATATTTAGTACTTACTGTGTTCAAAATATTTTGCAAACATTAAAGTCACTGAGAAATGCAGGTGCTCAGGATTTGGTCCATTATCTTATCAATCTTCATAACACTCTTGGGAGGTAGATAATCAAGCATTGTTAGATTTCGTTAATTATTGTTATTATTTCTATTGGTAAGGAGAGCTGCCAGGAAAATTTTCATCAAAACCGTTTTATGTCAGAAAATGCTGTTTTGATTAAACTGAATTTTTTTTGTGAAATCATATTGATTTGGAATACATTTCCAGGAAAAATATTTTCAATTGTCTTTAATTTCATTTGAAAATAATTTTTAAAAATTTTGTTCTGTTTCACTTGTATATTACATTCACATTAATTCATGATCTATTAGCAGTATTAGTATAAAATAACATAATATTTTGACTTTTATTTTTAAAATAATTAAGGGCAGCTGCTACTTCATATAGATTGAAACATCTTATAATATTTTCTTATTCAAAGTGTGCTGTTTGTGTTTTAATGAAACAGTTTGACACTTTGAACAGGTAATTATAAGCACTCAATGTACTAATTAGACTAGCAGCTGTTTTCAATATCCTTGTGTTAGCCTGGAATCATTTTTCTAGGATGATGAAAACAGCTGCTCCTCTAGTTAACATACTGTGTGTGCTTATTTTTTCTTGTACTCGCCAACTTGTTTCCCGTAGGGCACTAAATGGTCATCAGAGGCAATGTTAGAAGTTTCCATCATTATTAACTTTGGCTAGATTTCAACCATTGATTTAGATATGAAAAACCTTGTATTCTATTACTAATCCCTAAACTATTCAGTCTCTGGGGTGACCTTTTCACAATCAACTTTATTGCTCATTAATTCCTCATCTTTACTCTGACTTTTATGCTGTCTCTAATAAATTAAATCTCTCTCAGCTTTCAGAAGCCTGCTGCATTAGGATGGCAAAAGAATCTCCAGTGAGGAAAGCTGGGGAGGGGGGAATCCAATCTATATACAGAAGGATCTTCTAGTAAAACCAGCCATTTCCATGGGCTATTATAAAATGCTACAGTCCATGTACTGCATGTTCTGTATTTCAGGCACTTAGCTCTTACTGATTTTAAGGGGGAAATGTGCATGTGAATCAAGGACTTGCCAGCATTCAAAGGTCTGAACTGCTGAAAGGCACTGATGTGTCCTTTTTCACATGATACCTTTTGCCTTAGTTCAACACGTGGCATGAACAAAAGTGAGGAAAGACAAAGGTAATTAGTGTAACAAGAGGACCATTTCAGTATAGCAGCTACTATCATCTGTCCCCCTTCACCTCCCTACTTCCTTCACTAGCATATCCAATGGAGGCTGATGTGACTAACAGTCTGATCACTGCAATGATCATTCTATATCAATAATAATGGTTGGATACAGATATTTGACAAATGAATTTTATGCTTAGGTCTACCCATTTCATAAGAGGTTAGTTTAATGTGTGTGGGCCAGTTTCTGTGGCTCTTGCTCTGTGTTTACTCATACCTTACTCTGATGATCTCCTACTAGCTTCAGTAGGCATTTGACTAAGGACCTCAGGAATTGCCCCAGAAGTATAACAGGTCCATTAAGCTGCAGTGATCAAACCACTGCCATGGCAGCCTCTGCAGTTACATAGAGAAAGGAAGAATTTCTTGAAAGAACTGATGACTCTTTCAGTGGCTAGAAATCATCCATTCCCATCCCCATGAATGAAAACTGTCGTCAGTTCTGAAGAGGAAAGGTGATTTCTTCAAGTTTTGCTAAATCCAGATTTGCAAAGGTACCTGTGTGATCTTGATGGTAAATTCTTGTTCATGTTAATTGGAATTGGGTGTCTAAATTCCTTAAAGTGGTTTTTGACAAATCTTCGTCATCATTTTTAACTCTAAGATGTTGAGGGGCTCTAAAAACTTTAACTAGTGACTAGAAAACTTTTAAATGAGTTTTTCTATTGTATGGTGTGATGGGGAGTCCACCCCACACAAGGCTGAACAGGTTAAATTAAGTTACTTTACCTGATAAGCTGCACCTTACATAGGAAGAGCATCTTGAGGAGGGAGAGGGAGAAGGGGACATCAGACCTAGAAGGAGCTAATCCCCCAAGCAGCCAGGAGGAGGGACCCTAGCGGTGAGTGTACCCCGTGACATATGGGTTACTGTAGTTTATAAGAATAGGGTAAACACAGTTGTTGTGGCCTCAGTTGTGCCTATATGTTTTCTTCTTGCTATTGTTGTGCTGTAAGGAGTCAATGAAAATAGCAACCACACTTCATTTTTTCCTGGCTATTATTCTAGTTAATTCCCTACTGTAAATGCATTTCTGCATGGGTTATCCTATATAGAAGGACTAATACAAATTATGAAACCAAATCAATTTTTTTCCTAATGGAAGAGAGAGAAAAAAATCTTGCATGAAAGAACTGAAAAAAGAGGCTGGATTGGGAGGGAGGGAGGGTGAGGAAGTATGGAAAGTAAAAGACGGAAGAGACAAGAACAAATATATGGTTGAAGGAGATGCTTGCAGAGACTAAGTGCCCAGAGAAAAGGGGAACATGAGAGCAAATGTGGAAGAGAAGTGTATTTTTTTAAAAGGGACCTTGTAGTTACTACAATGTGCAACATGAGTCAGTGTGGTTAAGCAGACAGGGTACTGGACTAGGAGACTGAAAACCTGTGTTCTATTCCTGACTGATGCTAACCTACTGTGTGACATTGGATAAGTCTCTTCACCTCTCTGTGTGTGTTTCCATTCTCACCATTTATCTGCCTCCTCTTTAGAACAGGGACTGTCACTTACTATTTGTTTGTACAGCACCTAATACGATGGGGTTCCAGTCTTACCTGAGCCCTCTATGTACTGCTGTAACATAAATAAGGACTGAAAAAGAGTTTAGAAGTTTTACCAGGAGAGAAGAATACACACACAGCTGGGCAGGTGGAATGAGTCAGCGGACTCAGGTAGGAATAGAATGTTCCCATGGGCACAGATACGCCTTGCAAAATGTCATGGAAACAAAAATACAGAAATTTGCTCAACTCTAGCCACAAGGGGGTACATTTGTGGAGTCTGTTCTGTGATTTCTATTAATTGTATTGAAATTCATACAGCTAAGTCCCCAGCAATTTAGGTAACTTACACTATCTTTGTGTATTTTTTTTATTTGCTTGACCTACTAGAAATAGCTAATTGCTAACTCTCCCATAGGTATGCGTTGCACCAGAGGGCATAACACTTGAATGTAAATTCTGTGAGCCAGAATCATCCCAGGTATAATTCCATTGCAGGCAGTGAAATTGCAACACAGATGAATTGGCCCCAAAGCAGTACAAGTCTTATTTATACAGCTATTGTGTATAATGTAAAATAGGATAACTGATTGCACTACTGAAATAGCAACAAAGAATGAAGAAGAAAAGGGGATATTTGTGTTTTAACTGTAGTCATAACTTTATCCACTCTTAATACAAAGCATTTTGTACCCAAACTACACTGGGGTTTTTTCTGTTTATATGAATAAACAAGGAATCTGATTCTTAGTTCCTGCATCAGCTGCACAGCTGATTAATTCAAGTCAATGGAATTGTGCTGATTTATATCAGCTGAAGATTTGAACATCTGTTTTTTACTCATTTTAGGTGTGTGTTTGGCTAGTTAGGTGCCTTTTTTCACTTTTTCCAGAAAGTGGTATAATGTATTAGTAACTCCATAATTTTGAGCTAAAAGCTGGTTGATTATCCCATGACTGTGATGAAGTTTACCTCTAAACAAAAACCACTTAAAAAATGGGGGAGGGAAGTCAAGAGGAAAGCATATGAAATATCCAGAATGGCTGGCAATCTGTTTTATGCTGGCGCCTATGAACTACTATTATGCTGGGTCATCGTGTTGTATACTATCATCGACATTAATCAGTACACGTAAGATATATTTAGTAACACATTACCAAATGCAATTATTATGACTGTACCCTAGCTATCATTAACCAATACCAATTAGTTTATAGTAACTCTTTTTAGTGTTCCTGAGTAAAATGTTGCCCCATCAATAACTTGTATGAAGGGAAGAAGTATGTTTTCACCTATATGCTGGTTTAATTTCATACCTGAATTTGTGTTTTCTTGAGTCCTCTTTCATGCAATATTTTAGAAACAGGCATTTATACACTTGCTACTATATACTGTGAGGTTGATTTGAAAAGAAAAAGAAATCCCCAACAGCCTATGCAAATTCTTTGAGAAAAGGGAATCTGATTTGTACCGTGCACTGATACAATTGAACACATACAATTCTTCCTATAATAATTGATATGAACTTGTATTTAAGTTTCTGATCTTACAAAAACTTAAGCACGCACATAGTCTCTTTGATGTTACATGCACGCTTACGTCTTTTGCTGGATCATGGCCTAAGTGAACATCAATATTTACTAACCTAGAGGAAAACCTCTTTTAATAATAAAACAAAAGTTCAAAAAATCTTGATGTTCATCAAAACATTAAGTTCAATATAGTGTTGCATATATTTAGAATATATTCATCAGAAATACCTGGAAATTTCACTATTGTGGAGATTAATTTTATTAATGTAACTTTCTCTGAAGTAACTTTCTAAATAAGATATAAAGTGGGAGGTCCAGGGAGGCAACCATTCTTGACATTTGATCCAGAAAAGAAGCGCAGATTCACATATGCAATCAGATTTCTTGATATATGAGCTAAGTGAAAATATGTATTAGTGTTGTAGCCACGTTGGTCCCAGGATGTTTGAGAGACAAGGTGGGTTAGGTAATATATTTAATTGGACTAACTTCTGTCAGTAAGAGAGACAAGCTCCTTCAACATACACAGAGCTTTTCTTCAGGTCTGGGAAACTTAAGTGAAAACAGTTATTGATTCCCAAGGAGTAAACCAAGGAAGTTAACTAATTTCTCACATATAACCCTTCAACCTTCAGTTACTCATTATAGGAATTTTTTATCTTGTGTAGGATGATAGTGTGAGGGGGTTAGTCCACACAGGTGAACAAAGAGTTAACAGGAGTCTGAAAGCTGAGCCCACCTTGATGCTCCTGGAGGGTGTGTCAGGCTTGATTTGTTGTAAGACCCAACTGAGGAGGAGCTGGGTCATCTTTATAAAAGAAAGAAATGAAAGCAACAGGAGAAAGCCCAGGAGGGGGACCCGGGAGGGAGAGAGTTAGAATTGCCACACTCTGGGAGAGGGTCTGCAGGGAAGCAGTAGGAGGGGAGCTAATCCCTGGTAGTAGGCCCTGGGAAAGGGACCAGGCTCCAGAGAAGCAGCCTTGGAGGCTGGTGTTACGCATCAGGAACAAGGAGCTTGGGAGAACCAGGTAGGATTTAAAAGCTCAAGCCTGGATGGGCAGAGGTTGGGTTAATTGGGCTTGATTTGTGGGGGGTGGGTTTCTGTGTTCTGCTGGGGAAGCCTGGGAGCCTGCTGCTATGAGAGAAGAATGAGACTACAGAGCACCCTAGGATGGGCAGATGATGCTGTGTTGATTATTAGAATTGTGTGGGACACTTGTATAGAACACTGATACCCCAGAAGGCATGAGACTTTAAAGTGACCTGGCTAGAGGGGTGAGTCATGTGAAGGAGCAGACCCACCTTAGGCACCGTAAATGAAGAAGAAAAGTATCTCAGATGCCATGAGGACAGCAGGATTTTCAGCTCTTCTCTACAGTCCTAGAGAGCACCTCAAACGTGAGAACTTCATCACAAAAGGCTAAGTGAGCTGACTCTCTGAAGAGTGGGGGCAGGTCCCATCTCCTCGACAGTCAGACACTACAGTCTTAACGGAGGGACTTGAGACACTTTCTCTTTAGCAGTTCCACTCAAGTGGGTATGGGACAGAGAAGAGCGATTTGCAGACTGCAGGTTTTCAGCTCTGTTGCCACAAAACTGTTCTGGGGTGACGGCTTGCTTTAATTTGGCCAGTTCCTGCTCTTCCCAATTTTTCCCAAATGGCTGCTCAATTACGAGACCGCTTTTGGGACCTGCAGGGAGTAAACTTCCTATTTGCCTCTGCAAAGCATCTCCCTACATTCTGAGGGTACTGAGCATCTCCTACCCCCCACCAATGTGCTGCATCCATTAACATAGACATAGCCAGGCTGTATTGGTAGCAGGAGCTACTCTGAGTTGTCTGTCAGCAGGGAGCGTCTTTCAGAGACTGGAGAGAACTTACTCCCTGCAGATCCAAGAGTTGGCCCCCAGGGTTACTTGAGAAGAGGATGAAAATGATGTATTAATTATATAGGGGCCCAAATATGTTAACACAACCACTCCACTGTCCAACATTGTGAAACAAGGAGGAGTGGGGTTGGTGTATATAGACTTCAGTCTGCTTAGTACTAAGGCAAACACACCATTCAAATCCTTTTAACTTTTTATTAAAGATAAAAGAAGGAAAAACAATTAAAGCATTTGAAATGTGAAGTATTAAGGCTTTCATTTCAACAACATCCCTTGTTCTCTTTCCCTTTAGCTGGAGAGAGTGGCACCTCCAGCATTTATAATACAGAGCTGTGTGAAAAATGAAAAACATGATTTGCAGGTCATTTATTTAAAAATATGAAGTTCATTAAGTAACTTATTCAATGAATATTATTTCACAATCTCTAGTTATTAAATTAAATGCCAGCAGCAGCTATATCTTGCTGCAGTCCAACTCATCTGGAAGACTTGTATGCCAAATGAGCCTCTCTGATTTAATGCTACAGCTAAACCCAAATCCCTTGATTTTTCTCCTTTATGAGCTTCGGTGAAATGTAGATATGAAGCTAGATTTTGTAGCTCAGGCACGTATGCTGTTGTAGGTGAATGGGAGTGTCTGAGGATCCAGACTGGCAAAGGCAGGTACATGTTGGGACTTCACTTCTGCTTAAAGCTAGGGCCTCAATCTCTGCAGGACTTTCTCTTTCAAGAAGGTATGATGGGGCAGTCATAAAGGTTGTTTTATGAGCTCAAGTTTGCTCAGAAATGGCAAACCATGAGGGCATTAAGATGGGGATCCCAAGACTGTGTCAATAAATCCTTTATACAATAGCACACCACAGCATATATATACAGTATATACCACAATTGACAGACAAAACTACTTTATAAATATTTTAGAGAACTTAAACGTTTTCATTGGTAATTTTTTGTAGCCATCCACTTGGAAGCCAGGTACCCTTGTTGTCATGAGTCCAATTGTACAGACTTTAAATCGAGCTAGAAAAAAGCTACCAATCACATTTTAAACCTCAAAAATTTATTTTCTGTACACCTAGCTCTTTTATGTAGCATTTTTCATCGGTAGATTTCAAAGTACTTTATAAGAAGGTCAATAACACTATCCCCATTTTGATGACATGAATTTAAGGTCTTCTATTTGGTAAATTGCCATTATTAGATTATAAGCGTTTTGGGGCAGGGATTGTCTTACTATGTCTCTATAGTGGAGTGGTACCTGATCTTATTTGGGACCTTCAGTTGTGGTATTCCCAGAATATTAAATAGTATTTTCTGTATATCCCTTGGATTTTTATTTTTCTGTATTTATTTTTCTAGTTAATTTTTTATGTTGAATCTAGTGTTCATGGAAAGTGCAGGAATGACAACTCTGAAATCTTCTTTTCATCTAGAGGACATGGGCAATTGAAGCTTCTCCCCATTGCCCTGTCAATCTAATATGCATTCTCCTTATTTTGGAAAGGTAATCTCTAATGTAAAAGGTCATTCAGTCTCAATCCCTTTCAACTGTTGGCCTCACTGCTGAGATTGCCAATTGCAATATGGCTACCTGTCCAGTAGGACCTTGACTGAGACCACCAACTCAGTCTAACATAACAACTTTTCTTCGTTACCATTCTAGTCTGGCTTTGAAGCATATATCTAAAATATTGAGCCTCTATCTCCATTCATCAATGGCAATGGCACCGTTGCTCTTTAGAGAGCATGATGTATGTGCCGATGAGTTCTTTGATGGTTGCAGAGACCAGTGTGTGAGTGACAGTCCCGTCCACAGGTAGGGCACACCCACGCACTAACAATGCTCTTAATCTGAGCAGCAGATTATCTCCTTCTCTGATGCCAGTCATTGCAAAGCTTGATTCGGTCTGCCTCATGACACCTTCCTCCATCTACAAGCTGTCTCCATCAACCAGAGAGGCATTCTGCACTTGATTCCCAATCATCCACAGAGATGTCAAAGGGTACTAAGTCATCTTTACAAGCATCCCAGAATCTGCACAGCGGTCTGACTCTTTCTAGACCCTTCACGCACTTCAGAATACAGCACACTCTTCAAGAACTTGTAATCTGGCATTCGCTTGACATGTCCAAGCCACCTGAGTCTTTTCTTACTAATCAACATTCCCATGAATGACATACCAGCACGATTTAACACTTCCACGTTTGTCACTCTGTCGTGCCATCTTATTCGAAGAATTTTATGCAAGCATCTGATATGAAAGCTGTTTAGTCTTTTGGTATGTTTGGCATAAATCATCCATGTTTCTGAGCCATAGAGAAGAGCAGCTAAAACACATCCCATAAATATGGATTTTCACTTTAGTTGACAATTTGTTGTTGTTCCAAGTTCTGTCTTGCAAAAGATCAAAGTTCCTGGATGCTTTGTCAATTCGACTAGTTAGCTCAGCATCAAGATCTACATTGCTGGTAACAGTACAGCCAAGATAGCAAAATTGATCAATAACATCCAGATGAATACCAACTCACTTTGCTGGTTCCCTCTGCAGCTTCAGCAAAAGCCATCTCCATGTTGTATCCTGCCTTTGTGCCACTTCTTGTTTGAGAAAGCTGCCTTTGCACCCCCTCTGTGCCAAGTCTTCACGGATCAGTGTCATATAGCATCTGGGGCAGAGCCCTTATGACTTGGAACTCCCCGCCCCAGAAGATGGGAGCCTATCCTTCCCACCAAGAGACAGCACGGCAACTCTTGCAGAGGACCAGCTGGGTTAGGCAGTGGCACCTCCAGGAGAGACTAGGCAGGCAGCTCCCTGGAGACCGAAAGAGAAGAGGAACTTGGATGACGGCTACTTGCTGATCCCAACCATGAGTGGGGTTTGGTGGATGGGCAAGGTAGTGCAATCAAGGAACTGTAACCTGTTGGACATTCTCACTGGTAGTGAGAGGGGAATTAGACGACTGCCACTGTTACTAGAAAGCAGATTGTGGGGTGGATGATATTTTGGTCTTTATTTGCATGTATATGCTTTTGCTGTGTTTTCCCAAATTTGTCATGGTGTCCTTGTCCCCTAATACAGATTTCCTTGTTTTTGCACAATCTGAGTGCTTGATAGTGTGGAAGTTCTGCCTGTTATGGGCACCCCTCAGGTTTCTGGGTGGGCAGCTCAAGCCAGTGTAGTTATTTGGTGGGGGCGAGTGGAGCTAGATATACTGAATCTGGCCTTTTATGCTGCCGTTAACTCCTAGCAGAAAGGTTACACCAACATACAAGTCTCTCGCTAACTGCAGGATGGAGTTCAGCCATTTTCATGTCCTTGTTGGTGATGCCCCATTCCAATGCAATAGTATGAAAAGTTAAGCAGACTTCGTTCCGTGCATGACTAGCGGCTGAGATGAATAACAGAGACCATCCTCGTACCTCCAGGGGGTTTGTGATGGTTAGTTTACGTTCTACCATTTTGAACAACAGGATTCATTGTAAATAAAGCAAATGGAACCATGGGAAAATGGAACCATGGGAAAATTCCCTCTTTTCCTCTCCATATCCCCAGAGACAGGTGTTTTTCCAGCTGAGATGGCTCAGGAAGGCTAGTTCCCTGTGGAATTAATCTTTGTTGGCCATTGGACTTGCTGCCAATCCATGTGAACAGTTTTTATTCCCCCATCCTCTTGCAGAGACTGAATTTGCAGCCTCTCCAATGTTCTCTGTACCTGCTGATGCAGCTGGAGTATAGGTGTGAAACCCAAATTCTGATCCCCACACAGCAATTCACTGAGCTGCTGCTAGACTGCTGTAACAACCCAGATTGCTAATAAATTGTTCTAGCTCCTGCTGCAACACATGTTGTTCCCACTTCTTTGTTGGCCAGTGGTTGCTGGCATCACTGCTTTCCAAGAGCTAGTGCAAACGGCATCTCACTCTGCAACCGGAGTAATCCCACAGAGCCAGGCTGGATAAAGTTTAGTGTTAACTTTTGAAAATGGGACTCTAGGCTCCTGAGTGACTTAGATGTTTCAGAAAACTTTATTTCATTACTGGCTTTCACCTAGCTGGGAACCTTGAAAAATTGTATTATTATATTGGGGGCAGGGGCTGACTGTCTTTTTCTTCTGTATTGTACAGTGACTGGCACAATGGGTCCTGGTCCATGATTGAGGCTGCTAGATTCTACCACACTATAAATAATGATGTACACCATGTTATATGAATGGTGATGGATGGAATACTATTATCCCTGGCATAAGACTTTAAAGTTAATCAACAATATAGGAAAACAAATTTTCCTTGTCCTTTTATTCTTTTTTTCCCCCCCTGATGTACAAGGACTGTCTCAATGATTGGTTTTGTTTTTTCAATGCCAGGTTGTGTTTTATATTGGAATGGTCAGTTCCTAGCTCCCCTCTTTGCTGTTTGAGCAAGTCCTTTGGACCTTAATGTCAAAGTAAGCTGTAACTGGAGCTGCAACTTCTCCCCAAATCTCAGGGGAGGAGTGGGAAGGGGATGATTAGTTTTGAGTCCTTCAGACCTTCTCTGTGTTAGCAAACTTCACAGATGTAATTCTGGTCAGAATGCCTGAATCCTGACTGTATTACGAATTCCATGACTACTAATACCAGTGGAGCTGTGCTGTGGTAAGTTTATGGAAATGAAGTTTGCTAATGTTGATTCAACCAGATGGGGAAACAAAGAATTATAGCTCAGCTAACATCACAATTGGACTTTGTCAAGATCCTCAGGCAAAAATAGGGAAACGAGGAGTTGATGTTTCCAGTGCAGTATTGCCAATGCCCAAGCATTCAAAAATCTTGAGATTTTAAAAATAACTGATTTTTTTTTTTAATTTGTCATCTGGTGTTTTAGCCTTTTCGATTCATGTTTTCAAGCTTTTCTCTGCAACCAGCAGGTTAGAAACTTGTTTTAAGATGAATACATCAGAATCTCAGCTTTCATATTACTCCTGGAACTGGTGGTATAAGAAAAACATCCAATATCATGACACATGCAATAAAATCCACAAGAGTTGGCAACACCTTTTTTTTTAAAAAAAAGGTTTGAAATTGTGTATAAATGATAAAAACAAATCACAGTTCATCTTTAAAACTTCTTAGGGTGCTCAGTGTGACTTGGTCTGAAATGAATCCGGTATTGTGAATTGGCTGACAACCGACTGCAGTCAAATACTGTTAGGTTGGTTGACTGGAGCAGGATAAGAATTAAGTGTTTTCTGTGGGACATTGAAATAATACTAAGTTCTGTCTGGTTTTGACGTTTAAGTGTGTGTTAAATATTTTAGAATCCCCTGACAGTTTTCCTCCAGCTATGTGACAGTTGTGGTGGCTGTGGCTGTTGTGGTACCCAGTGTGAGGATGTTAACTTTTGGTGAGCTTTGATTTGCCCCTCTCCTGCTGCATTTATTTCGCAAACTAATTGGGTTTCCCTCCCGGTAGTACAGTACAAAAAATGAGGATGCTGTCTGCCACCTAGTGGCCACATGTAAAAGTGGATTTACCCAAAATTGGCTAATCCAGCAGCTTGGATTCATTGACCAAAAAAACCTTTTTTTGACACCGTGCTAATGCTGCCCCATGGTATAAGGTGTCCTTACAGAATATCAAATTCGGCAAAACTCCATCTTCTGAAAATGAGAAAATAGAATTAAGCTACATGGCCCTTCTGCCTCCCTGGAGCAGACAATAGCCACTGGGAATTGTCTGCATGCACTCCAGCTGCATTCACTGTGTTAGGCGTAACTGTATTGAAAGGTGGAGGAATTAGTTGGAGCAGCTTGGAAGAACTGTGATTGCAATATGAGCAGATGTGGAGAGCTGTGCCCCTCTGGGGATGTATGTCACTGTCCCTGCCTTCCCCCCTTCCTCTCCCCCCCCCCGGTGTGTGATAAAGGAAATAGGTGCACGTGTAGCTTGAGAGATCCAGTATGACTCAGGTTGTATAGGTGTTGTCAGTAGCGGGGCACAGGGTCTCCTTGCCATGGAGACTGTCAGCTTTTAAAGTGAGATTGGATCTCTTTGTAAAAGACATCCTCTACTTTGACCACAAGTTATTGAATTCAATAGGGAAGAATACTTTTGCAGGAATTACTGGTGAAAATCTATGGCCTGTGTCATGCTGGACGTCAGGGGTTGATGATCCCTTCTGGCCTAAAAAAATCAATGAATGGAAATTGACAGAAGAAACAGAATACATTAACAACTATTAACAGAAAATACCTTGAATGTTCTACACATATTAGCCATATCACTGCTCAAATGAAAATGATTGTGGCAATTCCTATAATTGATTCTTTTTCAGCAACTCCTTCCTTTCATAATTTTGTTGAATGTGATATACAAGTAGTTAGAGATTTAAAAGCTTTATTCTGACAACAGTTACTGCAGGCATGCAGTTTAATGGGGCGGTGACTGGTCAATGAATGATTATAATAGGGAGCACAAGCTATGTTGGTTTGTGGGGGGGAAAGAGGGGGAAAATTGGCACAAGAGCAATATAAATGCTGAGCTCTACAGTCTGAAACCAAGATAAAAATAAACTTTATTTCTCTGTGTTGCAGTCTGATGCATCTACTTTAATCAGAAAAACACACCTTGTGTCTCTCCTGTACTGTAATTAGGTTTATTTTCAAGTTGAAATTTATTTTTAAATTCTGAGAAAAAACAACCTCAGCATAACTTTTCAGATCAATGACAAAAGTAAAGGAAGCCTTTTAATTCTGAGACAGCCCTCTGGGATTCCCCCTATTTCTCCCTCTTCTGATCCTCCTTCAGACTGAGAAGAACTGTCAGTCACTTTGAGCATCCACCAGTAGGGGTCACTCCAGCAACACACTCAAGAGATTACAACAATTTAAATGCACGTTATATGTCTCTTTCTACTGTACCAGCTACAGCCATGGCTTCTGTTCTCATTAGATGTCCTAGGCAAAACAGGGTTGGGTATGGTGGTAGTTGGAGGGAAGGACATTGAGAAATAGCATGGTGCTGCAGGACGTGTATAGTTGATTCAGAAGATGGCAGCCTTCCCTCTGAAGAACAGAAGCAATACCCCAACCAAGGGGTTAGGAAGTTCTGTTTTTCAGATGAATAGTACACGAACAACCTTTTAGGTCATAAAGATCCAAGGCAGTCCAGGCCTTGGAGTCCAGGCCTTGTTTCAACTTGTATAATAACATACATTCTGTGTATATTTCCTCTATGGTTTCAAATCATATGGTACACTTCATTTCCTGCCTTCAACTCTCATGTAACACTACTGTTAAAGTTGTTACACAAGTTCAATTGCATCCCATTGATGGGTGATATGATTGCTCTGCTTTGTAGTCTTTCAAGATACAAAGTTCTCTTTAATCATGAGGTTATTATTTAATAGTTTCCTTTCTGCTTTCTTCAGTCAAAGAAACCTAGGTCATGTATTTATTTCACTTGAATGTTTTTCCATACTAATGAGCTTTTGACTGAGCAGCTTTTTCCCTTCATTGTGTGATCAACTGGGCGGTCGGAGAAGACTAAGGCCATATCTATACTGACCCGCCAGATCAATCTTTCCAGATCAATGGAGCAGTCAGTGTAGACCCGCTCAATCAATCAGGAAGTCGACTGAGTAAAACCACACCCTCGAGTAGCGTAGTGCTGCGTCAACGGGAATGCTGTTCCTGTCGGCGCAGCGCAGTGTAGACAGCGCGCAGAAGGGAAGCACAGCAGTCGACGTGAGTTACGCAAGCTACTCTGCGTAGTTTGCATAACTCCCATCGGCTGCCGCTGAATCGCCAGGTGAGTGTGCACCAGGGCTAATTCAAAAATGGTGAGAAAGAACTCTGTACGGAAAGGAAACCTATGCTTTAGGAAATTAAGGTCCCAGCAGAAGTTATTGTGAGTGACTTGTGTCTTGCAGTCTGATTGTAATAACGTTCTATTCATCTTTTGAGGTATAGCTTGTCGAAATGTTCTGAAATTTTAAAATTTCAGTAACAAAATACTTTCAGGAAAATTTTGGGGGAAAAAACAACCTTTGAGAACAGCTTTATCCTCAAGTGAGAGATTCTGTATATTCCTTCCATTCGAAGTGCAACACCTACAATGAGCAAAGTTGATGGATTTCTGAACTGATTATTTTCCTTACTAATCAAAAGTTAAATCTACTTTCTCTTATTTGTAAGTTAGTGAGCATGCTGGATATAAAGAAGTGATGCCATTTCTATGTTCTCTTGTGGATTTCAAAATATTTAATAGTCAAATGAAGAATATGGGTCAGTCATTCTAACAAACTGCAGACAGTGTAGGGTAAATGGAATCTTTCATATTTTCATCCACCCTGTGGTGATATTCAGAAAACTGAGCGCAATTAAAATCTGCATGTAATTAGTACACAAGAATGCAGCTGCAAGTTACTTTGGTGGACAACCTGAATGTTCCTGTTAAGTACCATGGAAGAAACATCTCATCAATTTACTACAGCGTCTGTAACAGTTTTCCTAATCTGTAAGGACTAGGAGAACAGAAAATTAAATGGATGGGCCAAATTCTGTAACCACGAAGACTGCACCTTCTCGGCTGAGCTACTTGTACTGACATTGGCCTCATTCAAATATGAGGGCACTCACAATATTTCAGGAGGTGCTCTGCTTCTGGCAGGCCTGCATTCTCCTGGTCCCTGCAGCCCAGCATCTCACATTGTCCTCAGAGCTGTTATAAAAAGCTTGATCTGTCTGTCTCTTTCATTAGCAGGTTAGCTCTGAGGCCTAATCACCATTGAGAGAGGTTTTCAAAAATGGATATCTAAATTTAGGTTCCTAAATCCCCTCTGTAGCACCTAGATAAGTAGCTTGATTTTTCAAAAGTGATGAGCCTTCAGTAGCTCCCATTTGACTTTATTGGAGTTGAATTTGGCCCTGTGGTTCTATAAATAAAATATTTCTGATCGTGTTTTCAGCAATCTGTTGCAAATTGAGAACTGACCTACAGAAGAACAAGACTCTACACACTTCAAAAGAGTGGGGGAGTATACGAGCACCCATTTTTTTTCTGTTGTCTTAATGTTTCATTCTGTTGTCCTTTTTACAAAAACATTGAATGAGCACATTGCCCATTTCATTAGCTCCTCTCACTTCCAAAGATACTGCACATATTCAATCGATTTTTATATGAGGTATAAGTGCAAACTAGATATGGGAACTGGTTGAAAAATGAGGGGGAAAATTATAAAAAATTTCGTGGATTTTTTTTTTCTGTTGGTCAAAACTTGAAATCTCAAGTGTTAGAAATTTGAAATTAATTAAACTGTAATTAATACTAGACACACGATGAAAGCTGCGTCTTTGGGCCTCGTAGACAGTATGAGGTATGGTCTAATGCTCACATGGGGATATCACAAATGTAGTGAGCTGGCTGACTGGTCTTCGCCCAGCTGTAGAACCAGAGCTCTAGCTGTTCGTAACGAAACACCAGGCCAGGCAAGTTTCACTGTGAACGCTAAATCAGGGACAGATAGTGCCTCCCAATTCAGTGGGTGCACTATACTGTGGTCAAGGGGGGCACCAACCACCTGTCGCAGCTCCCTCCACTCAGGGCCCACGCATCATTTGTTTGGGTCCAGTGCAAACTTGTAACACAGGCCCCCTCCTCCACACAAACCCATGGGGGTTGCAACCTGGGCCGGGCCCCCAGGGTTTCTGGGCCCCAGAAAAGTGTACCCTTCCCCCCCACCCCCATGTGGGGGCCCTGCCTCCACTTCAGGACCACAGTGAGGAGAGGAGGCCCCAGGAGGTAGGGGGGAGGAGAGAACAAACCCACCCTGCACTCAGATCCCCTGAGGCAGCTCCTGTCTCATCAGGCTGGGCCTGGGTCCCCAGTCTAGGCATTGCTATATGGCACCGGGGGTCACTGCGCCATTCAGGTTTGGCTCCCTTGGTTTCACAATTTCTGTGGGTACAATTGAATCCATGCCAAAGCTGTCCTGGCTCTAAAATGAACTCCAGTTCGTTGGGAGCCTCACTAAGACTTGCAAACCTGAGATAGTTGTGATGTGACAGCTGGTGATTTAGGCTGAATTTTGCTTGGAGTGTTGGCTTCTGATGAATTTAAAATTCAAAGAAAAACTTGAGGGGTGTTGTAGTAAAGTGGTCGTGATAGAATTCACTGGGTTACCAAGAGTACTATAAAATGGAGCCAGGCTCCACCCCCACCCTTACTTCCTATTTAGTCCATGGGAGTTTCCTACCGACCCACTCTTCTTGTGATGCAGTTTAAAAAAAAAAAAAAAAAGCATCAAGTTCCCAGCCTGTAGATCTGCGTAGATTTATTTGTGTTGCACTGAATGGTCCTTTTACAAAAGATTCCATCCAAATTGACTTTATAGAATCCTTTGCAGCTGCAAATCAAACACACCAAGCTGAGCACAGCTCCGTCCTCAAGATTTTTCAATAAAAAACAGACTTGGAGGAAATTAGAGTGTGGACGGAACAGGGAATGAATTGTTTCCTCCTTTAATTCTGCCATGGTCTACACCAGTTGTTCCCAACCTGTGGCCTGCGAGGGCTTTCAACGTGGCCTGCTGCTTCCCCTCCCTCTGCCTGCAGAAGGGAGCCACTGCCTAAGAACCCAGGTGGAGTGCATTGCCACGGGGGTAAATTGCCACAGGCTCCTTGCTGCAGCCAATGGGATGGGAGATCAGCGCTTCCCTGCCCCTGGTTGTAGCGGGGAGCATGGCAAAGCGCTCTGCCTGGGTCCCTAGGTGTTGGGGTCCCTGCTGGAGCCAGAGGGAGGGGAGCACTGGTCTCTCGTCCCCCTGGCTGCAGAAAGGAGCCGCTGCCTAGGGACCTGGGTGGAGCACACGGGGCTACAGAGCATGTGCAGTTTCCCTGCTGCAGCTAGGGGGACAGGAGAGCCTCCTCTCTGAACTCCTTCAGTCTAGCTGCAGGGGGTGGTGGGGGATTGCTGGCAGAGACTGGTGGCCCTTCAGGGTAGTAAAAATTATATCTGTGGCCCTTGAGCCAAAAAGGTGGGGAACCACTGATTTACACTGTGAAATGTCCTCTCTGAACCCAACTCTTGATAATTGTGTTAGTCTACCCAAGACTGAGCAGAATTTAGCAATCCATGTAGATCGGGAAACCAATGTACATCATTCTATCCACTCTCTGATTAAATGCTCACTGATGAGGTTAGCTGACTGGTGCTGAGCGTGGTTTTCCCTGGTCTGTGTCCATGGCTAAATTATCAATCCTCTATCTGCTAATAAGTTTGTTGACAACCATGTTCAGATATGATAGTGTTATAGACCTGAACAGTTCTAGAACCGACGTTCAAACCTTACAAATCTTTCCATTGGTCCTGCTACTGGAAAAGATGGTGGCGGTAGATCAGGCTGCAAATTGCTGGCGCTGTTTGCTATCCCCAAGTAACCACTTGTTTGTTTGCAGATACTTATCTCAGATGCCAAGATAATTCTGGGCTGCCCTTAAAGCAATCTTCTGCCAGCTTACTGTACTCAAGGAGAAAGAAAAGACTTGAACTGGAACTAAGTTCCGCAGGCATCTTTCTCTCTCAAGAAGTTGTTAGCATGAATTTAATTGTTATGCCATTAGCTATATAGAAGTGCTCGAGGCCAACAATGGAATAATGCCTTAACAGTCACCACTTGCATGTTATGAATCATTTTAGCTGCTTTATGCACTGCTGGAGGAGTCATTTTCCCTACAAAAGCACAGAGTAAGTATCTATAGAAAATGTAGGCGCCTATTGTTAAAGGTTTGCCTTCTTTAAACCAAAATGTATCACCGTGTCTTCTGTTGGACTGCATGGTTTCAGGAGTGCCAAAGTGTGCTTTGAAATGACAAGCGAGTCACTTTTGAAATTGCTTCTGTTTCTCAATAGTTTTAATTTAATAGCAAATTGCTTTCTGCCCCCTTAGAGTTCCCCTGCAGTTTCAGCTACTTTCAGTCTTTATTTGCTGACCTAACCTGTTGTGTATAGTTATTATAAGTGTAGTTACACTTGTAAAAAGGGCTGCTGTTTTTGATCCTAGAATTGAAGCATTTAGCCAGAGGGAGGAGGAATGACATGACTGTGGCTGCAAAGCCTCCAAGGGTTGTGTGTGTTGATACAGCTCCAGGGTACATTGTAACTGTGGAATCAGAACCTTGTAAGGCTCCTCCCTCAAAGATAGTCTGAGTGGGGAAAACAAGAAAAGATTGGTGACGGGGGGAGAGGGGAGAAAGGAACAGGACAGCAAGAAGTGACTGAGGAGGAGAAGAATGGGAGACTTAAAGTAATTTTTAAAAATGCACACCATGTTGTTTGTTTGCAAAAGTCTGAAAAGGGTTTAAAGGTACAATATTTGAACGGTTTAAATATGTATTTACATATATGCATGTCTATTCATGTATTTGTATATACATCTTTTATCTTGGACATTTTTAATTTAGCAGATACTTGGAGGTGACACAGTTGTCTACTTTGTGAAGAAGTGGTGAGGTCTTGTATATGATCTGTTGGCTGGTTGAGAAGGAATTTCATGGATTTGGAACCCTTTGTGCACAAGTAGATCAAAACTTTCATCCAAACCATTTCCTAAGGGCAGTGTTTGCACTTAAAAACCTTTTCTCCATTTTGAGAGATCTGCAGTTCTTTTGTTGTTCCCTGCTTTAGGTATCAAGAATATCTCTAAAGCCCATAGTCCTTCCTTCAAAACAGAAAAAGCTTTGAGTGAAACCATTGTAATTAGCTATTGCTTTCTTCTAAGTATCTAATACCCACACTGAATATTTCCATACTCTAGCAGCAGTCTGACTGAAATAACCTTAGTAAATTTCAGTGCAATCAGTGAGGGCAGACTTAAGTCTTAAGAAGAAGCCATCAGAAAAAGAGGCTAACCAGAAAATCTTAACGATAAATTAAAATAAGAGTAAATGTGTCGCTACATAGAAAGTTTTAATCTCTTCTAATGTCTTTGATGGATATTACCAAGCAAACTTTAACTAAGTCCTACCACTGGAAGAATAACTACACTATTGATGTGTGTTTAACCAAAGCTGCTATTGCAAGTCAGCTTAAATTAACTGTGCGGTCAGCTACCATTGCCTGTTGCTCAAATGGAAGTAGCCCAAAATGAGGTTTTGTGAGAAATCTCATGAGGGCACACTCAAGGAGACATGAAATCACTGGCAATTTGTATTATCACAGCCACTGCCCAATGCCATCACAATAATGAGGTTCTAACAGCAGTGTTGGCTAGCTCTGATATCGATGAATCATTGAATAGTTATCTCCTCCCCCTGTAGCGTAGCACTGCATGCTCTTTCTTGAGCATTTCTATACTCTGAATAAAAAGGACAGCAGCACTGGAAAAATATAAATGTAAGGAAAGCCAATATTTTGACCTGGAAGGATAATGCTTACAACTAGTTTGGCACATCTTCTCTACAGTGTAATAGTGTATTAAAATCTACTAACCCAATCAGTTGGGCTAACTCTTTGGAAAGAGAAAAGGAAAGATTAAGTATCTTGTGCGTTTCATTTTATTTTATTATTTTAGTGTGAGAATGGATTTTGATGGAGAATATATACTAAAAATCCCCATGAACTTTCAGTAGGTCTTGTTGCTACTTATCTGGCACTTATTCATTTCATGCATGAGCTCTCTATTAATACAATCACTTACATTTTGTTGATTATGAAACATGAATTATTTATATGAAACTAGCTGAGACTTTTATAAGACTAATATACGGTGGTATGAACTTATTTTGCAAAGGTTTCTCTTCTACACTGCTATAAGCTGGTCACTAGCCAATGTACATTAGTTAATTAAAATGGTGTTGGCAAAGACCGTTCATTTAGCTTGAAAGAAGATGACTAAGCAACATTGTAAGCAGCTAGCTATGTGTAAGATTTGACACTGAGATCTTGAAGGTAACTACTATGTGGGGAAAATGTGGTTTCTCAAACTTGACATCCAACCCTGCAGCCTTTATTCATGCAAAAATATGGCCAAATCCTGTCAGTGCATGACAATAAAGGTGCATAAGGTGCCCCTTGATCCCATATGCACATTATCCATGCAACTGGTAGTTGCATAGGGAGTAGTGTAACCATTGTATGGCTACTTGGTTTGCTCACTGCATGCATGTGCATGGGAAAGGTTATGGAATGGGTGAAACCTTGGCTTTGCCTCCAACCAGCTGTTTAGTATAGTTGCACAGAATATACACTGTCAGGTGTAGACCTAGTGTAGAGCAAAACAGAATACAGATTGAGGCTAAGTTACAGTCTGCTTTCTGGTCAGCTCCTAGGGCAGCACAACCTCAATCTTCTGTTTCTTGCTACTGGCAAAGCCGTGATTTAGTCCATCAGTAGTAGCATCCCAGTTTTACAGATGGGGAGACAGGTTAAGTGGCTTGCTTAGGATCACACAGGGAGTTAGTGGCAGAGGTGGAGGGTAGGCTCCAGTTCCAAGCTCTAGCCATTGAGGTCTGTCTCCTCTATGCTTACTTTCCTACATGAGGTAGGAAAATGCAGCTAATCAGCAAAACGTACTCCATATCCCTGCACAGTTAGTACTAAATAAAGACTTTCAAGCTACCAAAGCTTGCTGTTGCTCATTGTTTTATACATTGCCCATAATCAATACTAGAGCTGGCTGAATCCTTGGTGGCAGATCTAGCCTCTTTCTTAAGAGTAGGATTTTCCTCAGCCAAACTTGATTAGTACGAATGTTTTCATTATTGTCTGTCATATATTCAGCCTATTGGTTTTTGTTTTGTTTTTTTGTTTTTTGAATAATTGAACTCTTCAGTTAAGCTATTCATTGATCATTATTTATGGGGTCTGACTGATCACCTCAGCCACATGGCTAAAACTAGAAAATAATGAACACACCTGTGCTATGAATTTTCAGATATGTGATCTTAGGGGCTGAAATTTGTAAAACTTTGGACTTTTGCAAACATTTTCACGAATATCCTCAGGTTATCCAAATACTCGTGAGTAACCAGTGATATGACTCTGAATAATGGGGAGCCAAATTTGGCTTTTTGTTCAAGCAATCGGCTTTATTATTGTTCGTTCATTTCCAAATGATTCTGTTTTAAGATGTTTGAACTCAATTAATCAAGAACAAATTCCAGGTGTTGCAACTGTCCATAATGTCCTACAATCTGCAGACTGTTTCCTCACAGACCATATCTGAAAGATCGGTGATAGAATACTGTGTGCATGTGCATGCATATGATCCTATCATCCTATCCTATTAGTAACACAACCAAGGAATTTCTAACACCTTATGGCCTGATTTTCAGTTCCTGAACACCTGCAGCTCCCAATAATAATTAATAATAATAATACCTAGCTCTTATGTAACGCTTGTCATCCGTAGAGCTCAACACACTTTATAAAGGAGATCAGTACCATTATCCCCATTTTATAGATGGGGAAACTGAGGTACAGAACTTGTGGGTCCTAAAAATCATGCCATTAATCTATGCCGTATTAAAGCTGCTATAATCTTCATTCCCCTATGTGAGCTGTTTGCTTGCTTTTGGCATTACGCCATGGAACTAGACTGATCAGTTGCACTTTTTACATCTTGGGCACTAACATGCTGCCTTGTTTGAGTATCAAATGCCGCATAGAAACATATAGTTGTTTGGGTTTTTTTAAAGACCTGTTTTCACTGAAGCCTGGGTGGGAGAGCTCTTTTAATATCAGGTTTTTAAAAACCTTTTCCATATTGCTCCACTATATAATTTTATATACCATTTATCACACAAGCTGCATACATGTGTAACACTATTAGAAAATTAAAACAACATTGAGGGGGAGAAGAGCTGTGGTTTACTCTGAGATTTGGAAATTGATGAAGTAGAAGAGCTAGAGAGAGCTGCAGGTGGCAAACAGTGGTAAGACTGCGATAAAGAGATGAAGAGGAAAGAGGGGGGATGGATGGAGCAAGGCTGCCCAGGGCTCTGAAAAGGAGGGCAGTTTTAAACTAGATTCTGAAACAACTCGGAAGCCAGCAGAGCAGTTTGGGTTACATGACATATGTGGGGATATGGCTATAACTTGTCATAATATTCTGTAACAGGTGATTTTCTGGAGAATTGGGACTACCCCTACATTTGGGTTTAAAATGTCAGGCAGTGTTCTCTAAAATGCAGTCTCAAAAACCGTGTGAAAACTTCATCCTCAGGCATTGGTAGAAACCTTTTTTCTCTTCTTCATGTCTTAGCATGCATGCCTGATTCTCATTCACACTGAGGCCCTTCACACCATACTGACACTGTAAGGGGGCCTTGAAGTTGGCATAAACTACATTAACTGTCACATTAAGGCCAATTTATATTTTCTGAGCAGTGTAAAGGGGCCTTAGAGAAAATGAAAATCAGGCCCACTGTATTTAGCAAAGCCTTCAAACCTAATTTAAATGTAGTCATCAGGTCTGTTTCCTGCCATGTAAATGAGATGCTCAAGGCAATGTAGATTATGACTTCTCTCTTGGCTTGTAATGCCAGGAGCAATTCTTCTGCAGAAAAATGAGGAGAAATCTATTACAGTAAAGCAGTGTTTCTCAACCTTTTAAGAAGCAAGTACCCCCTAACTTCTGAACATTTTAATAAGTACCCCAACATTCAATTTTCCATGGGATTTTATATTTACAGACTAATGTGAGCCATCTGTTGGAAGAAGGGCTGAGTATATAAGGCCGTGATATGACTGATGGTCAGATCTAGTGTGGGTAGGGTTACCGCCTTTACACCAGGGGTGCACAACTCAAGTATGTACCTGGCCTAGAGGTGATGTTGGCCAAAGCTAGGAGGCTTTGAGCGACGTGCCAATGCTGGGGAATATAAAGCACCGTGCCAAATTTTTTGCCATAGATTTGAGAGGAGGAAGGGGTGAGAGAGAGAGGGAAGGAGGAGGAGGATAGAGAGAGACAGGAAAAGAGGGGCTGACATAGTTGTCAATTTCAGGGCTCAGTTAGAGCCGTGAAATTGACAAGTTTTCTGGGCACTGGGCTTTGAGCCAGGGAGGGGGGCTGTCACCTAGGCAAGTTGCAGGCAGCTGCCACCTGGCTGCCAGCCTGGGAGGTGGGCGACTGCCACTTAACTCAAGCTGGGGCAGAGGAGGCTTCTCCGCCTGCTGGGACCCAGGGATGTGAGCAGGCGGCTGCTGCCTGTCTTCAAGCCAGGGCGCTGGAGGCTGTCCCTTGGCTCGGAGCTGGGGTGCAGGTGGCTGCCACCCAGCTGTGAGCCCAGCTCGCAAAATGCAGGAGGCTGCCACTGGGCTCCCACCTGGGAGCTGGGACTTGGTGGGAAGCGGGGAGCTGCCGCCCACCTCCCCCGGAAGCTGGGGGCTGCCGCCTGCCTCCCAGCTGGGACCAGGCGGGAAGCGAGTGGCTGCTGCTGCGTATCCCAGAACTGTAGCGGCTGCCGCCCACCTCCCAGTGGGAGCTGCCGCCTGCCTTCCCCAGAAGCTGGGGGCTGTTGCCTGCCTCCCAGTTGGGAGCTGTGACTGGGCAGGAAGCCGGGGATTGCCACAAGCTCCCAGCTGAGACTGGGTGGGAAGTGGGCGGCTGCCACCTGACTTTCCCAGAAGTCAGCAGCTGCCACCCACCTCCCCTTCACTCTCTTTTTCTCGGGTACCCCTTGCCTGTGTCTCGCGTACCCACATGTTGAGAAACTATGCAGTAAAGGATGATTGTACACAGCTTATAGCCAAATGAAGGAGATAAGCGGCAGCGACTGGTTTGCTGCCCCCTAGGGTTTGTACAACAAATTTCATTAGGAGAGTCCAAACGGCTGCAGGGGAAAGACTTTAGAAGAGAACCTGCATTTTTATCTGCAGACACAGCAGGGGACTGAGGAGCATTTTGAAAATGACCCTTCATTAATAAAGTCCTGGGCAGGAAAGGGGCATTACAATTCTTGACACACAATTTTGATTTAGAGTTGCTGCTGTGTAATGCACCTTGAATTTCTCCACACACTTGATTTTTGTTGTCTTTAAAAGCCTCCAGCTCAATGCTTAGTTTCTCCTACCTCTATCCATCTGAGATGGTGATGTTCAGGCCTGGATAATATTTAGATTGAAGCCAAAATAGGACTAGGATTTGAGTTCAAGGGTCCCACCTGCTCAGATGAAATTTCAGCCATGAAAGGCAAACATGCTGAGAGATCAGATGATGGCTTCTTGGCTTCTGCCATCTTGGGCTGCCTTTAAACTAGAACAGGAAAATAGACTCTTATCCAGTGGGACAAATTACCTAGGGATGTGGTGGAGTCTCCATCACTTGAAATGTTAAAATCAAAATTGGATGTATTCCTAAAAAAAATATGCCCTAGCTCAACCACAAGATTTTGGCTCAATTCAGGTATTACTGTGTGGGATTTTTCTTGCATGTCTTATACAGCAAGTCAGACTAGATGATCACAGTGGTTCTTTCAGGCCTTGCAATACCTGTAGCGAAGAGTACCCTTAACCAAGAGTGTAGGGATTGAATCAAATCCATTCCACCTCTTCCCCAGCACACACAAAATTGGTGTTGGGGTTGGAGAAGTGGAGGTCACTTTTTTTTATTTCCAGATTGGCCCTATTTTTACTTCAGAGTTTTTGTTGTTCTGTGATTATCTTTCCCAAGACAATGGCAAAGTCCTGATATTGTTCTCCTCACTTCCTCTTATTCAGCTACCCTTCTTGCCAACTTGCACAAGGAAATTGCCATTCTATTGTCTCCCACACAGCTACCCCTCCCAAGGGAGTATCAAAGGCCATAAATGACCCTGAGTGTCTTAAAACTACTGCCTGCAGAATTGCATGGGGTACTGAGGCATGCAGTGCAGGCATTGGGCCAGATTTCCAGCATGCGTAAGTTGCAGCAGCTCCATGAAACTCAATGGAGATTTGTTGATTTTTTTTTTTATACCAAAATTTTACTCACCATGAGAATAGCCTCTCTCGCTGTATCTTGGCATGTCTGCTTCTGGTACTAGTCAACCGCAGGAGATTCTGTTGCCAGTGAAAATGAAAAATGCAACCAAAAAAACAAAGTCAGTCAGCAGCCTTTTCTTGACTCTCCAGAGACGGTTCAGGGTGGGACGTGACATCCTCTTTTATTGGTTTTCAAACTGTGAGGCGTACCTGAGGGGATGCAAGCTGGGGCACAGGGCTGCAGCCAACCAGGTGCCTGGGGCCAGGCAGCAACAGGGAGAGCGCACAGGGAGTCCCTAGCGATCGGTGGGGTGCGGGAAGAGGGAAGGAGAGTGCAGCCCTGCCCCAGCAGCGGCCCGCTGCTCTCCTCCTCCTTGTCTTCCCTTTCCTGATTGCTGGGGACTCCTTGCATGCTATCCTCACTGCTGCCCTGTCCTGGCCAGACACCCGACTGGGGGAAGCACCATGTCTTTTAAATCCTCTGGAGTGTGACAGTCTCTGGGCAGGGGGATGGGAGGGTGAGGCGCCCTGCTCCACGCTGTGCTGCCATCCGCTCCTCATGGGGTCCTGATGCCACCCTAAGTGCTAGCCCACCTGATCGTCTTGGTGGATCCCTTTCTGTCCCAGATGGGCAGGGGCTGGTGGGGGACTGTTACGTGACTAGCATGGAGAAGGGAGTGGTGTGCAGCAAATAACATTGAAGTAGAATGAAGTTCCCAAATTTTTATCAGTACAGATTTACCCCTCTGTAGATTATAGGTTGGTGTGTTTTTTTTGCTGCTGTCTAACCCTGTAGGTGCCTAAACTCACTTTGTGCATACATTTATACTGTAATAGTTCCCTAGGCGTCTGAGTTCTGCCTGTGGGCACATGCACTGCTGCTTCAAGCAGGCCTCTGGGCAGCTCTCACACTTACAGCCCAGCCCAACCCTTAACCAAAGACAAGATAGACATTCCTTTGCTTATCTCGCCTGCACAGCCTGATCCGGCTGGAGTGCTCAGAGCAAGCCTAAGACCACCCACCCTAAGGCTGGGGTTGGGGGTGGGGACAGAGGAGAAAGAGCTTCCCTTACCTCTAGCCCAATGGTTAGGGAACTCACGTGGTAGGTGGGAGACCCTGGTTTATTTCCCCCCTCTGCCTGATGAGATGAAGAAGGGATTTGACATGGGGTTCTCTACCTCTTGAGTGAATTCCCTAGCCACTGGACTATGGGATATTCTGTTGTGGGGCTGTCTTTATACAAAGCTTCAACAAGTAATATAAATAATTTAATATGTATTGGTCCAGAGAGAGTGTGGATAACTGTATAATTCAGTGGTTAAAGTCACTTTGTGAGTCTGTGCCAGTTTCCCATCTCTAAAATGAGGATCGTAGCACTTCCCTGCCTCCTGGGGATAAATGCATTGCAGATTGTGAGGTGCTCAGTCTACAGGATGGGTGGCTAGATAAGTACCTAAAAATTGTCTGTAAAAGTAACAGAGCAGCTTTCTTGTCTCTTCGCACTAGATTTTGTGTTTGTTTCAGTTGATCGGCTTGGACAGCGCGGTAATTGGAAACCAGAAGATGTAAAGGTTAAAGTGACAGCACTTTCAGCTTCTTGGGTTTATTTGTCATGTCATTCTAGCCTAGAAGCTCGTTTAGGCTTTGGTGTGACAAACTCCTCTCTGATGGCCTTCCTTCCACGCAGCAAAATTTGACACCACATGACTAGACACAACAGTTTCAGTGAACGACCTTGGAAAAGCATGGTTCTTCATTCCTGGGTCTGACAGTTTGAAGTTTAAAGCTCCTGAAGTGTAGCTTAATCATTGATCTCCAAGAATGAAAAGAATTTTAAAAGGGAAAAACCTTTAAGTCAGCTTCAAGAGCTTTTTATCATGAAGGCTGGAATCCTCAAAATACATTGTCCCCGTGAACCTTTTGTCTTTGTCGATGGATGGCCTGTCATTACTTCACATATCTTAATTGTTGTTTTCCAACGAAGAGTGGCTCCCAGCAGCTAACTACGTTGTTTCCAGAGGGATGAGCATCAGAAAACCTGAATTCTCTCCCTCCTCCCCATATACTTACTCAAACATCTTTAGACTGGAAGCCTTGCAAAATCAGGCTGTCGTGCTATTTCTAGTATTTTCTGGGTTTTCTTTGTGTTGTTTTTCCCCCGGCTAGGCCAAAAATCAGATTAGTGCAAGCCTGTCCCAGTCATTTGGGTTCAGACATAGAGACCAAGGTCCAATCCTGAAAGTGACTGACCATCCGTAACTTCCATTGACTTAGCTCTTCGCAGGAGGTGGTGCAAGTTCCCTGGCTAAACTGGTAACATTTTTTTCCCCAAAGATTGAAATTTTAACTCTTTCAATTTCCAGTGAAAAAAAATAAGGGTGCTCTCGGAAATGAGGAGAAATGCCTCCATTCACTTGGCCTGGTCCAGTGTGAAAAGAGGACCACTGAACAGAGAGCAGATCAGTGCAGCCACTCTGCAATAGCCTTGCAGTCCATACCAAGCATTGACCTGCTTGTCCAGTAGTGAATGCGCACTGTCCACCAGTCAGTGCGGGGTCATTTGCCTATGGATTGCTACTGGTCATTATTTTTCCAGGATCATCCTGTTTTTGATGGGGCCCAAATGCCCTGAAAGAGCTGTGGTACAGTTTTTGGGAAGCCTTGCACTGTGTCAGCACATCACTGCAATGGAAATGTCAGGAAGCCATTATGCCATGTCATTGTGCTGTGATAAAACACGTAAGAGTGTTGTATGTGCAGCATCTGGGCATTGCAGAGGCATTAACACTAACACTTTTTGTACAGGTTTCTTCTGTAGAGATACTTCAAAAGTGTTGCACCAAACCATCCCACCTTGTTCTCTTTAGGAGTATTGCATTTCTGATGAGTAGCTCTTCCAAAAGCACTATTTTGACACTGAGAGTCAGTATCCCAGTGTAAATACAAGGGTTAAAGATAAGACATGAGAGCTATGGAGAGCAGTTACTTCATTATCCACATGTTTCCAGGTTGATACTAAAGACCATACTTCTCTGGCATTTTTGTTAGGGAATAGGAGCTTCATTGATGATGTTAAATACATTGTCATCACTGCAGGTGAACTTTATGTATTTCATTACTGGGAAGGAAAAGGTCTTATTCTTTCTGGTGTACTTCAGGCAGGTGAATACAATTAGATTTAGCAGAGGAGGAGAACCATTCTACTGAGGGCATGCAAATAACTAACTTCAAGAATAATTAATCCAATATATTAATAAACAGTGGCTCCAAAATTAATCTGAAGATCAAACTGAAGCACACCAAGAACTGAACACGTAATGAGATGTTAAACCTCATGAGAGATTGAAGTTGTTTTAAGATGATACTTTAATGAAAATCTCCCCTTCCCCTTCCTTTCTTTAGGGCAAAAGGTTCTTTTTTTCTCTGTGCAGTTCTCTTGTGCCTGTTGAGTACTATATATGTCAGAGCCTTATCTGGTGTAAATCACCCTTCCTGTGCACAGATACTAGAGTAACTCTCACTCAAAATCAGTAGAGTTGCTCCAGAGTTACACTGATGTAACTAAGGGTCAGACTGTGGCCTAAATACTCCAGAAAGTACAACAAGCCGAATAAATGCAGCATCTGGAATACAGAAATCCACTGGATAGACTAGAAAGGAGAATTTTGGCCCAATACACTGTAAGTTTTAGGAGTACTGTGATTGGACTCTGTCCAAAATGGTTAAATTTATTGGTATAATTTTGTCCTTGAGTAAATCTGGAAAGGTAAAGTAAGCAGATATTTCATTCAAGAAGCTAAGGAATGCTGCTGCTATTTTGATCCCCTTTTTAGCCACAAAGGTTGGATTTCTATCCTTCCAATAAATCTTGTGCTGAAAGCTTTTATTGCGGTTCTTTACTGACTTTCCAGAATTACCAGGGTTTTCTTTTTCCCCATTAAGGTCAACCCCATACACACATGTACGCAGCATAACAAATTTGTTGCGGAAAGACCTGTTAATTGCTTTTCCAAACCCCTCACTGAAGGGAAGCTTATCGCTGACAGGACCTTTCTGGACTTTTGTGTGTGTTGTTAGAGTTGTTTTCATTTTGAAATAATTGATTTAAAATGTTTGTTTTTAAAGTGAGTTTGTTTAAATAGACTGAGGCAGAGGTGTATTCCTAAATACACAAATCAGAATTGAGGGCCTGATTCCTATTGGTGCCTTTTGGAAATCTTCCGTTTAAATGTCAGTTTTATGCTTCCATATAAAATCTTTACTCCAGGCTATTCAATGATTCATCTGAGTACCGGAATGGTAAAGCTGTTACCTTTTTTGGGGGAGGCGGGGGAACCTAGTTTTCTAATTTATACCTGAGGCAGTTGCAAATGGTAGCTGACTGATTGTCTTAAAGGCCATGGACCTTATTTCATATTTCTCTATTACAGACTGAAGGAGTGGAGGGCTTAGTGCTTAATTTGTGCCAGAGCTTAGCCACGGCACCTTTAGGCTTGGCAGTTCCTAGCCCTCTAGGATTCTCTGGGCTTGTTGCAGCAATTATGAATGTAAAAAAATTGCTTGAGCCCCGGCACCTATTTCCTTACAAATTAAGCAACAGGGAGAGGGGGGCATGTGGGAAGTGGGGAGAACTTGATCTTGTGAGGTACTGAGGGCCTCATGTCACATTGCAATTTGCTAAATTAAGGTTTAAACATATTTATCCATAAAGAATGAGCCACCCATTCACCGACCTCTGGTCACAGAAACTCAGAACTCTAGGAAATAGCACAAGTGACTCTAAAACATCTGTTTTACACAGGTATCCCATTTTTGGAAATAGCAGTAGCATTAATGACTTACTGACTCTTGAATTTTCATGACAGATGAGGGAGGGACACTGGAGAGTTCAGCTGATTGGTAATGGGATGAGGTCCTCTTCACTTTTATGTCAGTGACTCAAATCCACCTTAAGTCATTGATACTTAAAGGGTGAAATGCTGGGCCCATTGAAGTCAATAGGACTTTTGCCACTAACTTCAGTGGGCCCAGGACTTTACCCCTGGTGCCTTAGGATTTTTTTTAAAAAAACCATACAATCCATTATTTGTTGGGTGGAGAAGGAGAAACATTCCTTTCCCTTCTCTGCCTTCACTATCCAGCCATGAATCTGAGCCCAACTTTACATTAGCAGCAGAATATGGCTGCAAATATTAGTGATTTGGTTTGCTGTTTAAATATTACTCTACTGACAGTGGCGCATGTCTGAAATGTAGTCCCAGCCTTGACACCCACTGGAATTCCACACAGACGTGTATGGGTCCTCCATCAGCAAGTCCCATGCAGGGTCAGAGTTGATATTAGTAACCTGTGTTCTTTCCTGGGTAATGCTTAATCAGCTTTTCCTGAAGCATTGACTATTTTCTCTGTCTAATTTATGAATTAATATTTTAAAACTACAGTCGTTCACTCCATTAAGTGTCTAATGGGAGGAACATCTTGGGACAGCTAGAGGAGTCTCCTTGTAAATGCTGCCTGCCAGTGCAGTCAGTAAAAAAGCATTGATTTTTTTTCCCATTTTGGGGTTATTTGCATTTCTTAGTTATAGGTCCCTGTATATTGTATGGCTTAGTGGGTTTTTATATGGATTTTGCTATAATCCTACAGACACGTAAGTATCATATATTCATTTATGTTCACGAAATAGTGCATGTGTTACAGTATAATTACATTGCATAATGAGCAACCAAGACAGGCAAATAGTGACATAGGAACATATGGGTCTGAATGAGAGAGGATCTATTGCTAAGTAATTTGAGTCATTATTAGTAAATGGAGGTGATCCTCTAGTCTAGTCCCACTCTCTAGCACTGTTTAAGGGACCTAGACATCAGAGGCCATTGAGGCTTTGGTGTTCTAGGGCAGTTGGCATATTGACCTGTGTGTAGGGTAGTGTCCTTAGTGGCAGATAAAATGCAGGACTTTGTTTTAATTAACATATAATATAGATTCTTTATTGAGGCTGGTGGACACAGGTATACTTTGGTGTTCTCTTAGCAGAATCTGGCCAATTGGCATAGTGGGAGAAGTTTGCATACACAACTGCTTCCCACACTGTACTGTCCTGTGGATAAGCAGAGCGCTGAGTCTGCCAAGTGGTCAGTCTGGCACTTCTCACACGGGGTAAGTTCATTAGAGACTTTAAACAGTAAGATGTAATTACTGGTTGCGCTCTATTGGGAGCAGCACATTGTTGCTCTTTGTATTTTAAAAAAAATATTTTCCCCATGCGATCTATCTGAACCCACATGCCCAATTTCTTCTTGTTACAAGGCAGTGCAAGAAATTCTCATTTGGCTGCCATTGCAGCAGTTTTACGGCACAGCGGAGCAGTTAGTAGGAACTGTTTTCCCCACTGGCAGCACCTCTAAGGTTGCAAGACCAGTAAGCTGACCTGTTAATTTTATGGGGCTTTGTAGACAGCCTGACACCGGCCTACAGAAAGAGGCACCAGCTACATCAGCAACCACATCAGCAGTACTACTAATCCCAGAAGCCTTTTTGTGCGTCATTGTTAACTCCTCTACTACAGCCCCACTGGATTGTGGGGGATTTATGCTGTAGAGAGTGACTGGGTCTGGGCCTACTCCCTTCAAACATGACTCATAAACCCCACTGAAGGGCTTTCCCAGATAAAGAAAGGACAGTATAAGAGAGGTGACGCTTCTTCCTTCCAGGCTGCTCTTCCACCACCGATCGGTCTTGATCTACCCGCTTTGTTCATGGAGCACACAATGACCTTACAATGGAACAAAACCAGAGTAACAGAAAATTCCTAGTGATGTGGAGTTAACATGTATGCTTACATGTAGTTTGGATTGGCTGGTTTGTCAATTTTAACTTTAAATTAAACATTTTCCAAACAATTGCATTGCCTAACCAACACATGAATTGACTCAGATAAGCTGCAGAAGCAGAACTGGAAATCCTCTGTTTCCCCTTGTTTTTATTAGTGTGACATGTCACTTCACTGAGTTCAAGAGGGCAGCAACTAGTGCAAGGAAATAACAGTTGTAGAAAAGGATGCATTTCCTCAGGGGAGTGTGAGAGGGAACCTGTGGGCTACACTCTGCACTTACATGAGTAAATTGGGAGTAATGCCAATGAAGTTGATAATGCTGGTCTCAAACCAGTGTGAAGTGAGCTCAGGATAAGTCACTCTATTTCTAGCACAATATCTACCATTGTCCTCTATCTTCTCCTTCCCTATCCATTGCTTCTGCTAACACTAGCTGTTACATAACAGGCTACACTGTACGTAACAAGTGGTACTGGTGCCATCTAGCACTGTTGTTGATTTTTTAAAAGGATTTTCTCATCCTCGGGAGAAGGAATGAAACATCAGAATCTTCAGAGGTATGCAGTTTTTAAAGTGGAGAATGCAAAACTTTTAACAAGGAGGAAACTAAGTCCACTGCCAAAGTCTCATGACAGTCAGGAGACTGGATGTGCAGATATAACAACGTCCTGCAATATCCCAGACAAACCTTACAGTATTAAATTAACACTTAATGAATTAAATTTAAATATATTGGGCATCCATTGTATTGGCAATGCAAATGTTTGTGTGCTATTGTGGGATTGTGTGGAACTTCTTTAGGATGAAGAATATGACTAATGCAGTCTCTGGAAGATATTAGGAACTTCAAAGGACTGTTGGAAACAATATGTGTGAAGTGGATTTCCTGGGAAATACTTGGGGGATGAGGGAAATGCATATGACCCATCTCAGATCTATCATTTTGAAGCTGTACTTTGAGCAGAGACCCCTTGTCTGGCAGATTACCTATTCATAGTCTATTTAAAACAAACCCCAACAAACTGAATAAAAGAGTGACTGAGTCATGGGTGTACTGGTTCTGAGCTAAAGCTGTTATGAACATCTGATCACAAAAAAGACCCGTGTCGGGGTTAGAAGGACTCATCTGCAGAGCCCATGTTGGAGACAGTTGGGGAGGTGGGGGTGAGGGAAGGATGTCTGGTAAGCTTAGCAACATTTGCGTAGGTTTTTACTGCTTTTAATATGTTTTCTCCGTAAAGCTTTTAGCCCAAGAATAAATACGCTTGCACAGGAAGTGTTTGGTAACATAACTGTCGGCAATTATGTTGTACCATCTCTATGCGGAGGAGCAAGTAGAACAGCTTAGGCAGACTGTCTTTTGTTGAGAATAACACAGAGTAGGCAAGAAACTGTTCAGTTTGGAAATACCCCAGTCAGGAGGTAGAGAGACATGTCTCCTACCAAGAGAGGCAAAGGGTAGGGGGTTAGAAGCCTACATGGGTGCCTCTGCTGGACCACTGAGGAGAAATACAGATGCGGTTGCCCTGGACTATGATAGTAGCCATCCTTTCTACAGTGCTAGTGCCAAACCAAGTTCTGTCTTTCGGTGGAGAGGGGGCTCACATTTCTCCCAGTGATCTCCACCTAAGAGAAGCAGGGTAAGGAGCACCTACTCCAGGTAACACTGGTAGTCATAGGTGCTGGAACTATGGGTGCTGGGGGTGTTACCACACCCCATGGCTTGAAGTGATTTCCATTATACACAGGATTTAAAGTTTGGCTTAATGGCTTTCAGCACCCCCACTGTAAAAATTGTTTCAGCACCCCTGCTGGTAGAGGGCCACTGACAGGAGTGCCAAGAAGTGGTACTGTGATCAGTACAATGGAAAGGAAGGGTTTCAGTGAGGGCACATGATATTCCAAAAAGGTATACATTGAGAAGGGGGGTGTATATAATGATATTGTGGGAAGCCAAGTGCTTTCTAAAATGTACATGGTCTTTTTTTAAAAACAAAGTGACTTGTCGCAGGGAAACAGATGCTAGTTGAACGGCAGAGTTGTTTCAGGTTCAAGGTAACAAATGCCTAGATACTAAGGTGGATGGGTGCATTAAAAACTCAAAGATAATGTATTTTCTAGGGATGGAGATGTTTTATAATCAAGAGCAAATGAGATGATCTGGTCAAAAAAGAGGGGCGAAAAGATTCTCAATTTCTTAAAATAAAATCTTAATGTAAGCCAGCTCTGTAGTTGTCTCAAAAGTGAGGAAACGATTTTTGTGAAAATTTAATCAATCCTTTTTTCTTTTTTCTTTCTTGAAATGTTTATGGATAAAAACAATTGGAGGCTCTGGGTTGTGGGCTATAGGGCGGAAGCTAACTGTTCATTGATCTATTTTGTATAAATGAATACATTTTGTACATGCCCTTGTATCAATGGTGACGTGCCCATTCAATCAATTAATGAAATAATATGCATTTAAAACATAGTAACATAGATAAAGAACGTACAGATCTTTAGTGATTTCCCATTTCCCTCAGCCCTCCTTCACCTTTTAGCTGAAGAACTTTTTAACGAGTCCAACAATAATGCAAAACGCTAAATGAATTGCACACCTTGTGTCTCCAAACCTTGCAATTTTTACAACATGTGGGGTACAATTTAAGTAAGGATCTTTACGCAGAGACTGCTGTCAAGGAGACTGCTCATCTCTGTATGAAGTGTTTAAAATTTAAAAAAATAAAAAAATCCGTGAGTGAGTGGAAAAGTGCATTCTGATTTCTGCAAAGCATCTGAAATGCCAATTAAAAGGATGAAATAAAATGAAAAGTAATTTTGAGCTATTATTCCAGAAATCACATCCATAAGTTATAAAGCACTATTCCCACAGGAAAGCTAGCAAAAGGTGTGGTATAATGCACCAACATTGGTGCCTTCTCAAGTGACTGTAATATAGGAAACATCATGTTGCCTTTAGGGAGAAGTTTATGTTGAGCAAAAACATGAACTAATTAAAAAAATAATTGAATGCAGGTGAAAAGTGCTGGAATGACAGTCTTGGCAACTGAAGTCCACTGTTTATCCACTGAACAAATTCAGCAGGTGTACTGGCTAGCCTCACGCTGCTGAGGGAGTCAGTCAAACATCTGGCCCCTCTGCTGGCACTGTCAGAACAGATGTCAGTCAGTATTAGTTATGGTGGTGGACCCAAAAATCCAGGCATTTCCCATAGGCTGCAGTGGTGGTGGTATCCATGTGATAAATTGCAGAGACACATGAAAAAGTTAATTTATTGTCATCTTTTACTGCCTTACCTGCATTCTTCTCACTAAACCCATCTCCACTGGGACACCTTTGAATGCTTTAAGTCTGAGAGTAGCTCCAAATTGCCACCTTTTAAAAGAATCAACCTCCTTCCCCTCAAAATATGGAATTCCGCCTCAAATTATCCACTCGTCCCCTTCAAAAAAAGAAGTATCACAAAAGGACAAACAATACTCAGGTCTTCTACAGTGACACATTAAAAGTCTGATATCTCATATCCTAGCAGGAATGGAAATGAAAAGCCATATGCCGAATGAAAGCCATATGCTACTGCTAGAAAAGATAGATTCTCATCTTCTCAACGGGATGCAGTATACCATGGATATTTTTCAATTTATGGTACCAGTGAGCACTATAGTATGTAAATGCTGCATTACCGCATTTTCTTCTAAACCTGGAAGATCCCTGAGATCTGACTTTGAATTTGTGACATTTTTACGTATAGAAACAATATTGTATTTTAGATGATTTTTAGAGGTTTGAAAATGTGTCAATGGACTTAGTCCAGCTTCTCAGGTGTAAATTTAGTGGAATATATTCATTTATACCAGCTAAGGATCTGGTCCTATAGTAACTAATACACCTGGAGTTTCAGGTGGAGAGGTCCCAATATTTTTTTTTTAAGCCCTCTAGACTAGTTTTCCTGTAAAATATGTGATGTATATCATATGTGCTGGTGGAATACAAGGGTTTGTCAGCACTCATCAGGATTAGTTGCATTGCTTAGTTATATTGTCACCACTCCTGAGTATTGTGGCTATAACAAACCAGTATCAATGAAAGGTGTGTGTACTCACATGCACTCTGTTGAAGATTAAATAGGTTTTATACATCCTTGTTTTATTCCTAAGATTTTTTTTTTATAATACTAAATTGGCATGCTGATATATACTGTGAAGCAGTGTTGTTTTGGTATTAAGTATTAGTTGAGCAAGCAAAAGAGGAGAAGTTTGTATTCCCTTGGAGGTATCTTTTCAGGAATGGGATATCAAGAATGCTGAAATTATCATGACATTGAAGTTGTATCTGAGATCCTACTTCATACGTAGGGGAATTTTAGAGTACTTCATCAGCAATAGAGTTAAATAGAATTAAATTATTGTGTTTGTAAAATACATATGTACATCTTATTGATTGGAAGCTGTTCAAGTAATGTATTCCATTCTCTGGCGGTTAGCCATGTAAATTTATGGCTCTATATAAATGATTAGTAATACTCTCATATACTGCGTAAATAAAACAGATCATGAATTTTATATTGTTCAATACCAATTTGTAGGTTAACACACACTTCCTAACAAAGATCTCAAAATGATTTGAAATAAGATTACTGCATTCAATATTTGGATTTATGTAAGCATATCATTATTTTTCACATTTATCTTTTTGGCCTGAAGAGTGGATTAGCTGTGTGGGGGTTTTACTTATTTATTACATGAGTAAGAAATCTGAAAATATGTGGCAGGATACCAACCTCTGAGCAGGGTTTATAATTTAATACTTGATTTCAAATTAGGCTGGAAAGAACCCTTTTTTACTTAAAAGGTAGTGTAGTTGCAAAAGTCTCCAGATACTCTGAGTCAGATCCTCAGGTGGTGTGAACTAACATACATCAACGGGAAACATGTGCATATGGAGCAATTTCCAAGTATAGATTGAGGACTGTATAATATATACTCCTTTGTGGAAATTATCTACTACTGTGAACATGCCCAGGTGTGTGTCATTGTTTAGGTGATTTAGCCTTAATCAGAAGCACCATCTATTCTGTAGGAAAAGCAAATTTGGTTCATTTTGACTTTTCCCTTTTTACATGTATGAATATTAAACAGGTGTATGCGGTAATCTTTTCATTCTTGTTACTTTTTAAATACTAGTTTCTACACTTTTAAAAATTATGGACCAGCTCCTATACAGGAAGGATGGGCTCCATGGATTGCTGACATGTAAAATTAAAAAGGTTTTAGAGCAATTTTTAAACTAAGGGCTGGGGGAAAGCAGACAGATACAGAGGAGCACATAGCTCGGACAGAGAAATCCATTGGTGGAGGACCTATGAATGGAGATTCTCTCTATCCTAGTAAGGAAGAGAGGATGAAAGAGGATAAAATACAGGTAGGATCTCATGAGAAACAGTCAAATGAAAAAGAGTGTTAGTCAATTACATCACGTAATGGCAGACAGCTAAAAAGTGACAATTTTTAAGTGCTTATATACAAATGCTAGAAGTTTAAATACAAAAAATGTGTGAACTCAAGTAGCCTCATAGTAAATGAGCATATTAATTTAATAGGCATCACATAAACTTGGTGGAATAAGGATAATCAGTGGGACACAGCAATACCAGGGTAGAAAGTATATCTGAAGGACAGAATAGATTGTACTGATGACACTATATGTGAAAGAAAGCGTAGAGTCCAATGAAGTAAAAATCTTAAATGAACCAAAGTGTGCCATAGAATTTCTATGGCTAGTATTTCCTTGCGTGAATAATAAGAATGTAGCAGTAGGGATATACTACCGACCACCTGACCAGGATGGTGATAGTGACTGTGAAATGCTCAGGGAGATTAGTGAGACTATACAAAATAAAAAACTCAATAATAATGGGGGATTTCAACTATAACGTATTGACTGGGTACATGTGGGGTGACCAGATAGCAAGTGTGAAAAATCGGGATGGGGGTGGAGGGTAATAGGCACCTATATAAGACAAAGCACTGAATATCAGGACTGTCCCTATAAAATTGGGACATCTGGTCATTCTATGTACATGTTACCTCCGGACGGGATACAGAGATAAAGTTTCTTGACACCTTGAATGAGTGCTTCTTGGAGCAGCTAGTCCTGGAACCCACAAGAGGATTTAATCCTAAGTGGAACACAGGATCTGGTCCAACAGGTGAATATAGCTTTGGTAATAGTGACCAGACCATAATACAATTTAACATAAGACACCAAAGCAGCCAACCACGGTAGCATTTAATTTCAGAGAGGGAAACTACACAAAAATGAGGAAGTTAGTTAAACAGAAATTGGTACTATGCCAAAAATGAAATATCTGCAAGCTGCATGGAAACTTTTTAAAGACTCCATGATGGAGGCTCAATTTAAATGTATACCCCAAATTAAAAAACATAGTAAAAGGACCAAAAAAGATTTTGATATTTACTCCCAAATCCCACACCTAATGATTGACCCTGAAATCTCTACCTCCTTTTTTAATTAGACGCTGGCTTTGGGGTCTTCAGGATCAAAGCTATGGCTTTTTAGATGAAAATAATTCCTTAGGAGCTGCTGTTCGGACATACGTCATTGTGAGTCCTTAAAGAGTGGCCTCCAAAGATAGTAGGTGTCTTGTCTCTTGGTTTTTAAGTGGCTTGGCAGAATTCATTTTAAAAATTATTTTTGACTGCTAAGATCCATGTTTATTTTTAAGCTTTTTTTCAATTCAATTTTAAATTTTCACAGTTGCAGGAACTCATGAGGAGGAGAGGGTCAGACAATTATTTAATGACAGTGGATGTTGAGATTCTAAAGGTTAAAACTTTGTAACCGTTAATACACAAACTATCAAAAATATACAAAGTAAATATCCTTAAAACAACCTCCAGTAAATTCTCAAGCAGCAGTTTTCTTCTTTTGCTGATCTATAAATTTCAGTTATCAACAGAAATATTTTTTGTCAGTTCGTGTACAGTGCAATCAAGATTTGACACAAATATACTCCTTCCATGCCTAAAAAGCCACCATATCTCTTGGTGAGCTGTTCCAATGGTTTACTCTCACTGTGCAAAAATGTGTGCTTTATGTCTAGCCTGGATTTATCTAGCTTCAGTTTCCAACTATTGGATCTTGTTATGACTTTGCCTGGTAGATTACAGAGCCCTGTATTCACAGAAATCACTTCTCTATGTAGATACTTATAGTGATCAGTGAATCTCTTAACTCTCTCTTTGATAAAC
Source organism: Emydura macquarii macquarii (assembly GCF_026122565.2). NCBI lineage: Eukaryota > Metazoa > Chordata > Testudines > Chelidae > Emydura > Emydura macquarii. The sequence goes on along the minus strand of NW_027132342.1, from coordinate 6,348,117 downwards.
TAAGTAGATTGATCTTCCTAAATCTTTCATTTTAGGCAGGCTGTCTAGCTATTGAATCCCTTTTATTACTCTTCTCTGAACCTGCTTCAATTTTTCAACAGTCTTTTTGAGGTGTGGACACCAGAACTGGACATATTATTCTAATAATAGTCTCACCAGTACTGTATATATGAAGTACAAAGGGGGCATAAATCATTAGCACTGGTTTAAATGACCACACAAGGTGCTGGACAACAGAATCTGGCCCAATAGATTAGAGGATTAAAGAAGAAATTATTGGAAATGCCAGGGGTAAATAGATAGACATGGGAAAGAGAGAGAGAGAATTATTTAAGTGTCCGCAAAGCAGTCTAAATTTTAAATTATATATAGAGATAACAGTGCTGATTCAACTGCAACTTCTGAATAATTAGTATGGAGACTGTTTATCCACAAAATTGTTTTGTAACGATACGATCGTCAGGAACTAGCATTACATATTTAGGACCATATGCTGTAATTACTTATTTGCCTTGAAATGAATTGAATCAAAGTTAGCAGTTGTGGGAATGTTTGCCTCATGTTCCTCCTATCACTGGTGAAGGTTTCCCTCTTGCACAGTATAAGGCAGTCACATACAGTTTGGGCTGAATCTCAGGCCTGGAAGAGGGCAATCTTTGGTCCAATAGTTCCCTATCTTCTCAAACTCAATAAGTGAGACATCAGCTATCACCCCATTACATTTTTACCTGCATAATTGACATGGTTCATTTACAAAAGAACCTTCCTCCCCACTACCCTCTCATGCATTCGGATACTGAAGCAATCTCAGTGCATCCATCAACACCCTTTCCCTGGAGCCTGACTGTTACAGAAAATGAGGAGTGGATAATGATTCCCCCTTTAATTACAGTGTCACAAATGTTTATACAATAATATTTATACTCAAGTCTCTATCAATATTTCTGCCTCCGATTCATAATTTAAGTAGTGATATTCATGTACTTATTAATGGTGCAATTTTTCTTGCCATGTTTTCATTAGAAGCCCTGTTATCTGCACAATTATTTTTGCCCCTCTTCCTCTTTTTCAGTTTAATCATGCATGTTTGACTTGATTTGCTCCCCATTTCTATTCAGTGAACTACATTTCATTATGATGAAATCTTGCTTTGTCAATGTAAGAGTGTCCTCGCCAGTCAGTGTCAGCAGCATTCATTCTTGAGGACATCCTAAAATGAGACTGTGAAGAAAGAATTTTTTTTATTTATTTAGCAGGCTGGAAAGCTAATCATTAGTGGCACCTACATTTAGTTATTTCTTAAATAGCATTTCTCTTTAACAGCTTAGATTCCTGGCACTGAGAAGAGGGCAATCTATTCATTCACAAGTGTGTGGCTGGATTTTAATAGAAAAGATAAATTATTCGTTCATATCCACCATCTGTAAGCTCTTTAAAACCCCCAGACCCTAGATGTGATTTTTTTTTTTCTTATTCTGTTTTTACAGAAGTCATCAACGGCCTATGGTGGGTTCTGTACAATAAATGCTTTTATTTCTAGGCGAGCCAGTTTTCTGTCTTTCTCATCTTTTATGACTTCATGATTCTTCAAGGTCAGAGAACGGCAAACTCTTTGTCGACTGTGGGATAAATGTCTGGGAGTGAAAGTTAATCTGTCACACCATTCCATTGCTGTACTTCAGCCTTGAGCCACAGGTACAACACGGTGTGGGTTTATTCACTTTCTCCACAGGCATCCATTGTTCAGAATGTAGCTGTGCATTGTGTGTTGCCTGGGTAATCTTGGATGACAGGTTTTTTGGGGAGCAAGCATGAACCCTATTCCCCAACTCTCTTAGGTCGCATCCTACAGTGATAGAGTAGCATGTTTTCTGTTTTGATAACCATGTTAGAAGTAATTCTTAATCTTGCCTAATAGGGAAGATATGCAGGACTGTGGATAATTACAGATTGTAATACTTTTTGTTCCCTGGGGAGCATAATCTTTTTTGGTTTTTATATAAATCAGTGTGATATCTGTGGTGCTATATTAGCATTTTTCAAATATTAACTAACCCTGGTAGGAAGGGAGTGGAGAGCTGAGTGAATAATTTGCAATTAATAATTTGTCTGATTAATTTAGCCTCTTTCCACTCATGGAATATCCATAAGCAGATCATGGAATCCCCTGATTTAGGAAAAGGTTTGTATATATGCTATATAATATCAGGCTTGCCCTCAGGACACATTGACAGAAACACAGTTCCTCCTTTCTCTGAGGTACAAACTGTGTTACTATACCAGCAACTACAACACTATGCTCACTACAACAGCTCAATTCCATTGGCTAATGAGTAATCTATGATTATAACATTATGATCATCTAGTCTGACCTCCTTAACGGCGCGGGCTACAGAACCTCACCCATTCACACCTGTAATAGACCCCTAACCTATGACTGAGTTATTGAAGTTTTTAAACCACGATTTGAGGACTTCAAAGTACAGAGAATCCACCAGCAAGTGGCCTGTGCCCCATGCTGCAGAGGAAGGTGAAAAAACCCCAGAGCCTCTGCCAATCTCCCTGGGAGAAAATTCCTTCCCGAACCCAAATATGACGATCAGCTAAACCCTGAGCATGTGGGCAAGACTCACTAGCCTGACACCAGGAAAGAATTCTCTGTAGTAACTCAGAACCAATCCCATCACAGGCCACTGGGCATATTTACCACTAGTAGTCAAAGATCAGTTAATTGCCAAATTAGGCTGTCCCTTCATATCATCCCCTCCGTAAACTTTCAAAGCCAGCTAGGTTTTTTGCCCCCACTACTCCTCTTGGAAGGCTGTTCCAGAACTTTATTCCTCTGATAGTTAGAAACCTTCATCTAATTTCAGGTCTAAATTTCCTGATGGCCAGTTTATATTCATTAATTCTTGTGCCCACATTGATGCTGAACTTAAATAATTCCTCTCCTTCCCTGGTATTTATCACTCTGATGTATTTATAGAGAGCAATCATATCTCCTCTCAACCTTCTTTTGGTTAGGCTAAACAGGTCAAGCTCTTTGAGTTTCCTCTCATAAGACAAGTTTTTCATTCCGCAGATCATCCTAGTAGCTCTTCTCTGCACCTGTTCCAGTTTGAATTCATCTTTCTTAGACATGGGAGACCAGAACTGCACACAGTATATTCCAGATAAGTCATCTAGTCTAAAGCCCTGCCACCAGGGGACTTATCTGTTGTGACCACCTGTGTCTAAAAATTAGCTGTGTATATAGCGCGTTAAACCTGCGGCTCAGGCTGGAGCTCGTGCTCTGAAGCCTGTGGGAGGGGTAGGGTGGGCTGCAGCCTGTTGCAGATTTGAAAGCACTATCTGCACAGCTATTTTTAGAGCGCTAGAGCGAACCCTGCTAGCTGGAGTCTGTCCCTCTGGCCTAGGAGGCTCGCTTCCATTGGCTGTGAAAACCTACCCTCAGCGCTTCTCAGCTTCCCGCTCAATGGCAGGGAGCCTGGCAGCTCAGGCAAACCCTAGGAGCCCCAGCATGAACTGACAGCATAATGGCCCATCAGGCAGGAGCCAGCTCTCTGGAAGCCTAGTCAGTCCAACACACTGTTTAGACTTTTTTCAAAAAAAATATTCCAGACTCCCTCCCCTCCCCCCACCCTTCCACAGGAAATGTAGAAATGGCCAGTTTTCATTCTGATGCTGAATGGTTCTTTATGGAATTTCCTCTGGAATGGGAATTCTAGGTTCTAGCCAGTGCTGCTGTCGAGCTATCCCAGTCTCTGCTTCAGTGGATAAAGTTCCATTAACTTGAGAGTTAAAACCAAACTGAACTATTGCTATGCTTCCTACATACTACTCCCTTAAAAAACACTATAGGAGTTTCTTGAATTTTACAGCAAGAGGACAGAATACTTTGGGAGGCTATAAAGCTTCCAAGGGCTAATAGATGCTTCTGTTTATTGACAGCAAGTGACCTGAGAGTCCATGAAGTGAGATTAGGAAATGCCAGTCAACTGCTGCAGATTACTTCATGAATAATGTAATTTCATTCCTCTTCACACAGAATTAAAATGTCTTTCTATATGGCCACTGCACAGATGGGACCAGGATCTAGGACCGGGACCGGGACCAGGTGTGTTTGCTCGCTTCCTGGAGAAGCAGAGTTCCATCAGGGAGGATTGCATTTATTTATTTTTGCTAGAACTACAATAAAAAGGAAAACATTTTCTTTTAATAGTCATTCTTTTTTTTAAATTTAATCTTCTCACTGGTTGGTGGTAGCATAAAATGTTGTGTGATGAAAAAAAGTTTACCAAAAAGGTTGGGTGGGTTGGTTAAGTAGTGTCTTTAAAAACTATCAGCTACTGGTGGAAAATAGATTTTTAGAATAGATTTGGTTCTATTTTATTGCTTATATTTACAGCCATTACAAAAATGAAGGATAAATTTGAGGCTTGATCTGTCAATATTTAATTAAATAGATAGAGGACAAAAGACAAGAAAATATTCTTTAGAGAAGAGGCTTGAACAGTCAGAGGGTAGGGGGGAGATTAGATGACTTGGCAGGTCTTTTCCATCGCTGATGGATTTTGATTCTGTTATGCAGTTGGAATGCATGTTTGTCTATGTGCTGTCTTTCCAGATAAGGGATTGACCTATACCAGAGCACAGATGAAAATGCTAAGTGAAGTCACTGACAAAAGTCATTCAGGCACTTTAGAACAAGATCACAGATCTGATGCTGTGTGGCAAATCCTATGTACATACAGTTAGTATTTGGAAAGATTCTAGGCTGCTATAAATCAGAATACTCCTGCAGTTGAGAGAGCTGAAGATTTGACCCATGGATAACGCTTTGTGGATACTGTTTGTCTGTTAGTAGACTTTCGTGTATACATTATTTTCCTGAACCTTGTATAGCCCTATACAGCTGATAGCACATTAGAATAGGAGCACTTGACACCCACGTAGCTGTAGGTGACTACATAAGATATAAGGCAGGGGGAGCATTGTGCACCTGACGGTGTACGGAGTCCTGCTCCATTGAAGTCCATGGCTGAATTCCTACTGAATTCAGTGGTGCAGGCACTGGGCCTAAAGAAGTAGTTACATATCTCCAGTGTGGGTGTTTCTTGCATTTTATCTAGCGAGGAGGAGGGGTTTGTCTGCTTAACACCTTTTAAGAGGTGTGGATTCCTCCACAGGCTAAGACTGATAAATAGCCCTCATTACTTAGTGAATTCATCCTCACAACATTTCTGTGTTCAGATGGGGAAGCGTGGCACAGGTGGACTAAGGCCCAGCTCCCTAAAGGTATTCGGGTTTCTGACTTCCATTGGTTTCAATGTGATTTGCTCAAGGTCATACAGGAAGCTTCCAGTGTAGCAGAGAATTAAAATTCCAAGTTAGCCCCTAGCCACTGAAGCATCCTTTTTCTAACATCCACATTTGAGAGAGTTCTCTTTCGATGTCCCCTGGTGTTAATTTGTGTATTTTTTCCCCCTTCTAATGTTGAGGCTAATATGCTCAGTATCAGGTCCATTAGTTTACATGATAATAAATCTAGATGAACCTCACAGTAAAATAGGAATAAACCATGCATGGAAAGCTGCATCTCCCACAGTCAATCTGAATTCTTTGAGGGAATGAACAAAGTAGTACTATATAGGAGGACCAGTAGATATAATAATTATATTGACTCAAAGATTCTGTGACAGTCAGTTAAACTACAAAGTCACAGGGTGAAGGGTAAATTATTGTAATGGATTCAAAACTGGTTGAGAGAGAGAGAAAACAAAGGGTAGGGATAAATTGTCAGTGTGGAAAAAGGTTAATAAGGGGTTGCCTGAGAAAACACACTTGGGCTAATGCTGCTTAATATATTTACGTAATTAACTTGGAAAGGGGGGTTAAGAGTAAAATTATTTAGGCTCCGATTCTCCACTACTCAAAGAACAGATTGTTTTCTTAACTGATAGCACAATATAGACTCTTGTAACAAATTTGATCAAGTACCTGTATTAAATGTAAACTCTATAAGTAAACAAATCAAGGTATGTAAACAGAAACAGAGGCTTACAGAAAGGTGGAAAATTAAGGACCTGATTCTGCTTCCACTAAAATCCATGGAAGTTTTAGCATGGTCTTATTGGACCAGGCTTCAGATATTTAATTTCTTACTCACACAAGTAATACCACTGACTTCAGCTGATCTGATTAAAGCAAGCATGGGGTGCCAGTGTGATGAAGTTTTTGAGTAGCTGAATAAGCAAGTGGAAAGCTGGCATTTTTATTTGTGGTTAAATGCTCTTAGTCTTATTGTTACCTCATTTCCCCAACCATCTGACTCATCTGCCTGTTCTATCCTGTCGAATGCTTAAACTTCAAATTCTCTAGGCCAGAGACTCTTTTTTGTTAAATGTGTGTACAGCACCTAGCACAAAAGGGCCCTGTTGGGGTTCTTATGTGTGATCATAAGACAAATGATGAGTGTATTCTTCAAGAGAATTGTGTGGTCACTATGTGTGCTGAGCGCTGTAACTACTATGACATTTTCTCCTACGCATTGTAACTACATTGTCATTAATGTGTATACCAAACCTAGTGGTATCAACTCCCCACCCATGGAAAATAGTGTAAAAAACTTATAAATGTCTTGCGTTTGCATCTGACGAAGTGTATTTCTGCCCACGAAAGCTTATGCCCAAATAAATTTGTTAGTATTTAAGGTGCCACAGAACTCTTGTTGGGTTTTTTTTTTTTTAAATAAAAGTCAGTTACCTAAAGCATGTAGGTTACATGAAAGGCAAGACACTAAAGAGAACAGGCAATTGAAAATAAAACCTGGGGCAAATGCTGCTCTAGGGCAAGAAGGTAGAGAGCTCAATGAAACCCAGCGTATCCAGATATGCCTATCATCTCTGATGGGCGTGTACCTGGGGAGGCTAGCCCTTCCTGCTCTTTGTGTTGCCATGGCTACCATGTATTTTTTAGCATGCTAAGTCGATGACAGCTAGTGCGAGTGTGTCTCTGTGAGCTGGAGATTATACCCCCAGTGCCAAGTGTAGACATATCCTTAGACAGCACAAATGATACACAGATCTATGGAAAAACAACAAAGCTTGCACATAACTGCCTGCCTCAGTTTCCTCACCATGCCAAATGCCCTTGTGGATTTGGTTAGCGTCTTTTCAGGGAATCCAGGATTCTGTCTCAGCCAGTCTGCTTCTGGTCCTGCTCTCTCTAAAATGACTGGGGAGAGAGCCTCTGTTATGATTCCAGTCTCCCCTAACAGATGATTTTCCTCCATGTCTTCATGTTTCTGGGGTGGTTACAAGCTCACCTAGCTGAACTGGTTCAGCAGCAGCAGCTAGCTCTTTGTCGTAAGGTACTTGCATTTGAAGGGGAGACCCTCCAGCTTAACAGCCTTTGATCATTGTTCTGTATTGTTAGCCTCCTCCTAGGTGCAAGAAGTTCTACTCCTGGGGGGGGGGAATTCTGCACCAAAAAATTAAAAATACTGTGCACCGTATCTTAAAATTCTGCGCATTTTGTTTTTAAGAATAACGCAATATAATCACACTCGTTTCAATTACTTAGGGTATTTTGAAATAAATTACCAATCAGCAAGTATGTCTGTAACACTACAGACAACAAAAAAGATGACGCCAGGAGTATAGAGGTAAAGAAACCCCTACGACAACCCAGTTCTGGTTTCTCTGTTATGCTTTTGTCGAGTGCCTCAGTCTGATTGTGTCACAGGTGCCAGCTGGGCACGTCTTGGGAGGAAAACTCTGCTCCACCCATCTTTTCGTCAATTCTTGGGTTTTTGTTGTTTGTTTTTTGCCTGGCCCCTGGAAGGGTTAACATATTTCTAGTTTGCAAATAAAAGACACTGCCAAGGGGAGGGGAGCTGGATGGGTTATTTGGAGGGGGGCTGTGTAGGGGCCCTCCAACCCGCACCCCTTCCCCCACAGCCCAGTCGCAGGGTACCCCCTGTCCCAGATGCCTTCATGCCCTTCCCCACCAGAGCCCAGAGGCAGGCTCCGCTCTGTGCAGCTTCGTTATTGTCCTGCCGGGCAGAGACGACCGGTACCTGCTGATAGTAAGGGGGCACAATTTAAAGGTTTAGCCACCCCTGGAACATCTTGAGTCACACACACACCTCTTACCCTCAGTCTCCCCTCACTGAAAGCAGCAGCCACTCCCTGCAGCTCCCAACTGTTGCGCCTGCCCCTTCCTGAGGGGTGCAGCTCATAGGCTCCGGCAGCTGCCAAGGGGCCCAGCTGCATATGTGACTGAGCTGGGCCAGCAAACCTGGGAACTGCAGCCCTCCTGCCTCTCTGCCCTAGTGCAACTCTGCAGCACCAATTCTATGCAGAACATTAATTCTGTGCAAATTCTGCATTGCACAGTGGTGCAGAATTCCCCCAAGAGTAAATTTCTCCTGACACCTTCCTGGAGGCTTTAGCACAAGATGGAAGGTAAAAGGCAAAAGTGTCGGCACAGCACAGTCTTACTGTCAAACCAAAATGGAGTTTGTAGTAACATACATGCCTGAGTTTCAGGTTTACATGTAGACATAACCTCAAAGTAAAACTCCAGAACCATCTAATTACATCTGATTTCATGTTCAGACATGGAAAATTGTGGGCTTCAGAATGAAGCCATAATTCACTCCAGATTTGGTCAAAACTGGAATTCAGCCCATTAAAAATGGTTGTACACTTAAACTTTCAGCTAATCTGGGTTAAGTTTTGTAGTGAAGCCCTAAACCCGGTATGTCTTTGAGTTGTAGAATGAGAGCTTTGTATGTCTCTACAAGCAAGTAAAGGTCAACATTTTAGCACTTGAGATTCTTTCCCATTCAGTGTTGCTTTTTATTGTCCTTTACTGTCTGTGAATGTGCTTATTTGAGAGGCGTGGTTCAAAATAAATGTGCAGTATGTTTCTGAAGCATATGAGAGTTGACAATAGATTGTAATAGCTCCTTCAGAGTTGCTTCAGTCTATTGTGTTCTGCCATAGCTAGGTTTTTGTAAATGTGCATTTAAGCATTTCATAAGCATATATTTATCTGATGGAGTATAAGAGTACAAACTGTCATGGTCCATCATTTTGATACAGCTATGGAATTTGACTAAATGCCATGGTGAATTTTTGTTTTAGGAAAAAGGGGCTATTTATTAATGATAGTTGAGGGTTAAACCACATAAGTGCAAGTAAGTTTTATCCAAGTAAACTCTTATCTGACCTTCTTTGGTTCAGAACTCAGACTGAAGAACCTCTGGTGAGATTTTTTTTTTTTTTTTTTTAAATAGTACTGTAGTTCAACTTCCAGCCAGATCAGCAATACTGTGAACTTTCATTTGCATATCCAGTGCTGGCCAAAAAATCACAAAATGCATAAAATAGCCTCAAATGAGAAAATATAAAAATGAATCAAAAAGTTTGTAGAATCTCAAGAGCTGTGGCTTTCAATTTTAAATAAAGGTTCAGGCTCATTTTTATTTCATCCACTTCTCAATGCTCAGATGTATATAAGTGAGTTCTGGTTTGGCCCGTTGTGGAGGAGTCCTGATCACAATGTCTGGGCCTGGATGTGGGACATCTCTCCCTCATGCCCACACACAAAGTCCAGGAGTGAGTTGTATGCAGGGATCCAATTCAAGACCCTCTGTAAAGGGTCACATTCTCTAAGATTTATTGTGGCTCCTGAACCTTCCAAGAGAACCTCAGTTAGGTTTAGGTTGAATTTCAGGCGCAGCAGAAGGATCTATTCCTTAAGGCTGACACATACTAACCTTGATGATTTTCATAGTTCTAAGGGAACTGCATCTTTATTCCTCCTTTATGGTACACCAAGGGCCTCCACTTTAAGCTTCTGGCTCCTAGTCATTACCTTTCTTAGGGAGAGACCTATGTTTCATTCTCTCCGGACTGGGGATTATAAGGCTGCACCGCTCCCTCCCTTACACTGTGATATCCTAAGTAAGCCAGACACTCTAAAAAACCAACACCTGCACTTTGCTTTCACTGAGAGAGCTATGACCAGAGTGTTGCCTATAGTTAAAAGCTACCACAGAGCTCCTTCTGAGCAAGTACATTTATTCTCAAGGAAAAAGCATTACAGCGAAATCATATTTAAACAATAAAAACCTCTGTGGATCCCAAAATGCTTTCTTGAGGGAGTCCTGCATCAGACTATCCCACATCCTAAGGCTCTCACCTGAGCAGTGGTAGATCCATGTTTTCCTCCATAGGTTTGGGGGAGAGGGGAAGAAACTTGAATCAGTGGTCTCCCACATACCAGCTATATACCTTAACTGGGGACCTAAAAGTTAGAAGAGAGTTCTCCTTCTTCCTCCCTTCCCCCTGCCCCTATTTCCCCTAAGCCATTTTGTGTGAGCTCTGAGCCCACTTACTGGATTGGGTCCTGCAGGTGGGTTATGTAGAAAACAGTCTTCCCTGGGGCTTAGGCATGCAGATACCTAGAGTGAGTTTGCAGAGCGTATGCACAGAGTTAGTAACAGAGGTGTCTAGGGAATTCCTATGGAAAAGTTTAGGTGCCAAGTGAGTGTAGGAGGTTTGGTAGTGAATCCCCATGGGGCTTGATTTGGGGATTTAGGAACCTACATTCATTTGTTAATTAGCCCTTTATACCGTCAGCGTTTTTCCACTTGCCAGCTTTGTTCCAAGAGAAAATTCAACAAGAAATGCTTGGCTGAAGGTTGGAAACTCTTGAATGTTGAAATAAAATTATATAGATACATATACACACACACACTCACTCCTGGGAACTGTAGCCATCTACTTTTGTGCAGTTCTAGTGCCAGTAAATTTCACAGAAGCAGGTGGTGTATACAAAGAGTTATTTCTCTTAGTACAGAGGCATAAACATAACACACCTAAATAAAACATGCCTGGGCTTCACAATAAATGCATCAGGAGGTTTGAAACTAGCTGTAAAATGATTACAAAAAACAAAACAATGCAGCACTGCAGGCCTTTACACCATAAACACCCGACTAGATAAAAACAAATCAACAAAGCTAGCACTACACTCTCGTCAACAGTCTAATTCAACCCATTCAGCAATGGGAGTGAAGTCTAGAGCCCAATTTTAGTGGCAAGTTTAACAGACTACAACAAAACCTAAATAGAAACCCTCCAATAACAATTCTACAAACCACTGTGTACAGTAGCTCCACTAATATCGGCTGTAGAGGTAAGAGGACAATTCCTCCTCTTCAGTCAACATACAACCCCCCATCCCCATCATCAGTCATCTGAATCTCAACCAAAGCAGCACACACTCTCCAAACCAAAGCATTAGGAGATTAAAAATTCAAGGCGTAGCTAGGTATAACATCAAATCTAAATTCTCAAAAACCCTAATCTCTAGATCAGTGGAATAAACAACCTCACCTACACTACTGATGCTTGGGGCACTAAACCACAACTTAATGTGGGTCACTAGAGAACAGATAAGCGAACAATAAACCATGCTGCCACAGATGCTTTGGTAAACTTATCTCCTAGCATGAAAGTGTGAAATGTGCAAAATTTAGACCGTCTCCTTCCAAGTATATAATTAGTTTCCATAAACCAGTTGTGACAAGGGACACACACACAGCACAAACTCAGATGAAGAGCTATAAACCCCCAGTGGTCATACAATTGTGCTTGGAACAGATGCTTTCTGCTCCAAAATCCAAAAGATGACAGGCCAAAAAGATCATTCCTCAAATGACCAGAGATGACAAAAAAGTTTCTATTAAAACTCAAGGTAGGAAAAATCTGTACACCCCTTAGAGAAATGAAAGAGATGCCAGGAACGGTTTTGTGTTGTAGCAATCTGCCAAGGAATCAGAACTAGGAAATATAAACCCTTAAAAATGCAGAGAAGCTTTATCTTCGATCATATGTACAAAAAGCTGCTAAATGTATCTACGTAATTAGGACTATTTGAAAGTCAGGTAACCTGGATTCTATCCCCATTGACTCTCTGTGTGATCTTGACTCTCTGTGTGATCTTGGCCAAATCAATTAACCTTTGTGTGCCACAAGCTCATTTATGAAGTAGATCTACTAACCTATCCTTGCTATGTTGATGCAAAGGGGCCATACAATTGTCACATGTGGCTACAGGAGAATTCTCCCTTTCCCATCCTGTGAATCCCTGAATAGCAAAGATCTGATGTTAGGGCACTGTACCTCTCCTTGTAGCTTCCAGTATAGAAGGAGTGAGTGGAGTAAAAAAAGGCAATGCTTGACTTTATCTTTTCCCAGCTGCTGGAATGGCCCCTGGGTCCAAGATAGACAGCGTTGAAACTATTTTGCTTGTTCTGGAGACTGACCTTGTCCCCAGCCAAACCCAAAATAGAGGAAGCCCAGTAGTAGTGTAAAGCCACCTTTCCCTTCACTTCTATTCTGACATTGAGTTGAGGGAGCCCTGTTTGCAAAAGAACTACCCTAGACTTGGCACGTTGGTATCACAGCTAAGGCCATAATGCTTCTGGGAAAGTATTTTGGATATCCACAATGCCTGCATTTACTTTCATGTCAGAATTCTGTGGACCATAGCCAGCTGTGTCTCACATGAGAGGAAAAAGGCCTTGCTAAGACAAAGTACCCAGCGGTATTTTTTCTTTGTACTGGGAGGAGTGAATAACCAGGTCTGACTAGCAGAGGTGTTAATGGAGGTGCAATTCTATTCCTAGCACTAGTTCCTCTTGCACGGGCACAGTTAAATAAATATTTGACACAAAGCCACTGGATATTTTCTCATTACTGCTTGGAAAGGTGAATAGCTGAGAGGAAAATAGGAGAAAGAAAGTGATGGCATAAAAGACCAAGCCCTAGAAGTAATGTAAACACACCTGCCTTTTGTAGCAGACTTCAGAATTTTAATCAACAGCACTAGCAAAAAATAATTCCTCCTCCTTTTCCATGAGTACATTTAAAAACACAAGTTTAGTGTCCTCTCTGCTATGTTACACTGACTAGGAAATGCACAGTCATTTGTACAACAAGCTGCTAAATGTATGTACACTCTTAGGAATAAAATAGAGATGAAGGGCCAACTTCTGATCTCACTATGTGTCTGGCTCAAGCTGATGTAAATGGGAGTTTACTTGCAGGTGCTGGAGGGAGGGCAGGATTTGGCCTTCTATGGCTGCATCTACTCTACTATGGAGAGCAAGGGAAATTAAAACAACAATTACCTGTGATAGGCAGGAGAGAAGTACTCATCCCATAAACTCCTCACTATTTGGCTCTCCTTTTACATTCCCCAGGACTCTGGAGACCTAGACATTTCTCCAGAGCAGATAGCTATTTGACTGTCTAGTAAGTTTGCATGATAGATTAAGAGATTTGTCTTGCAGAACAGATCTGAGCTTGGATCTGAGTCGTGGACCTGAAACCCAGCGGGAGGGACTTCTTTCAGTCCCACAGTCTCAAATGAGAACAGCTACATGGAGGAGAGGGGAGAGGCTAGGGGTGGAGTGGAGGATGAGATTTTCATCCTCCAGTCTTAAAGGTCTGGCACCTCTAATGGCAGAGTTATTGCAGATGGCTCAGATTCTCTAACTAAAAAGAGACATGCTGTCAGAGTAACTGGAGCAGGCTCTTTACCTGTGCTAGAATGAAGGGCAGAAAAACAGTTCTTGATGCATTCAGGGAGAAAGAGCTGATAGAACCTTTAATGGCCTCTAGCCTGTAGAGGCCATCTAGCTATGTTGTTTTAAAAAGTAAAGCTGGAGCGTCGCATACAATACATTTCAAGAAAGGACTTAAAAATGATACTTACCCATGTTCAATGTCATCTCTTATTTGACTGGTTGCGCTGCAGATTCATTTGGAGTCCATGGTGCATTATTGATTATACAGAACCAAATGATAAGCAGGGATAATAAAGGGATAATAATACCTAATTGTAATAAGTCTGAGACAAAACATGTTAAAGATGGCTTATTAGAATCATAGAGCTGGAAGGGACCTCAGGAGGTCATCTAGTCCATCCCCTTTCTCAGAGCAGGACTAACCTCAGCTAAATAATCCCAGCGAGGGTTTTGTCAAGCGTCAGCTTAAAAACCTCTAAAGATGGAGATTCCACCACCTCCCTAGGTAACCCATTCCAGTGCTTCACCACCCTCCTAGTGAAAAACTTTTTCCTAATATCCAACCTAGACCTCCCCCACTGCAATTTGAGACCGTTGCTCCTTGTTCTGTCATCTGCCACCACTGAGAACAGCCTAGCTCCATCCTCCCTGGAACCCCCTTTCAGGTAGTTAAAGGCTGCTATCAAATCCCCCCTCATTCTTCTCTTCTGCAAGCTAAACAAGCCTAGTTCCCTCAGCTTCTCCTCATAAGTCTTGTGCTCCAGCCCCCTAATCATTTTTGTTGCCCTCCGCTGGACTCTCTCCAACTTCTCCACATCCTTTTTGTAGTGGGGAACCCAAAACTGGACACAATACTCCAAATACGGCCTCATCAATGCCAAATAAAGGGGAATAATCACTTCCCTCGATCTGCTGGCAATGCTCCTACTAATGCAGCCCAATATGCTATTAGTCTTCTTGGCAACCAGGGCACACTGCTGACTCATATCCAGCTTCTTATCCACTGTAACCCCCAGGTCCTTTTCTGTAGAACTGCTGCCTAGCTCGTTGGTCCCCAGTCTGTAGCTGTGTATGGGATTCTTCCGTCCAAAGTGCAGGACTCTCCACTTGTCCTTGTTGAACCTCATCAGAGTTCTTTTGGCCCAATCCTCCAGTTTGTTTAGGTCCTTCTGTATCCTATCCCTACCTTCCAGGGTATCTACCACTCCCCCTAGCTTAGTGTCATCTGCAAACTTGCTGAGGGTGCAATCTACCCCATCCTCTAGATCATTAATGAAGATGTTGAACAAAACCGGCCCCAGCACCGACCCCTGGGGCACGCTGCTTGTGACCGGCTGCCAGCTAGACATGGAGCCATTGATCACTACTCATTGAGCCCTATGCTCTAGCCAGTTCCCTATCAATTTTATAGTCCATTCATGCAACCCATATTTCTTTAACTTGCTGATAAGAATACTGTGAGAGACCGTATCAAAAGCTTTGCTAAAGTCAAGGTATATCACGTCCACCGCTTTCCCCACATCCACAGTCATCTCTTCATAGAAAGCAATCCGGTTGGTCGGGCATGACTTTCCCTTGGTGAATCCATGTTGACTGTTCCTGATCACCTTCCTCTCTTCCAAGTGCCTTACAATGGATTCCTTGAGGACTGCTCCATGATTTTTCCAGGGATTGAGGTGAGGCTGACCGGTTTGTAGTTCCCTGGATCCTCTTTCCCGTCTTTTTTGAAGATGGGCACTATATTTGCTTTTTTCCAGTCATCAGGGACCTCCCCCAATTGCCACGAGCTTTCAAAGATAATAGCCAATGGTTCTGAAATCATATCAGCCAACTCCCTCAGCACCCTTGGGTGCATTGCATCTGGACTTGTGTATGTCCAATCTTTCTAAATAGTCTTGGACCTGTTCCTTCAGCACTGCGGGATGTTCACCTCCTTCCCATTCTGTGCCGCCCACTGCAGTAGTCTGGGAGCTGACCTTGTCTATGAAGACAGAGCCAAAAAAGGCATTGAGTACCTCAGCTTTCTCCACGTCCTCTGTCACTAGGTTGCCTCCCCCATTCTGTGAGGGGACCACACTTTCCCTAATCTTCCTCTTGTTGGTAACATACCTGTAGAAACCCTTCTTGTTCCCCTTCACGTCCCTTGCTAGCTGCAACTCCAGTTGTGCTTTGGCCTTCCTGATTTCATTCCTGCATGTTCGAGCAGCATTTTTATACTCCTCCCTAGTCATCTGAACAAGCTTCCACTTCTTGTAAGCTTCTTTTTTGTGTTTAAGTTCACCAAAGACTTCTTTGTTAAGCCAAGCTAGATGCCTACCATATTTGCTATTCTTTCTGCACATCGGGATGGTTTGTTCCTGTGCCCTCAGTAAGGTTTCTTTAAAATACAGCCAGCTCTCTTGGATTCCTTTCCCCCTCATATTAGCCTCCCTGGGGATCCTGCCCATCAGCTCCCTGGGGGAGTCAAAGTCTGCTTTTCTGAAGTCCATGATCCATATCCTGCTATTCTCCTTTCTTCCTTTTGTCAGGATCCTGAATTCGACCATCTCATGGTCACTGCTGCCTAGGTTGCCACCCACTTCTACTTCCCCTACCAAATCTTCCCTGTTTGTGAGCAGCAGGTCAAGAGAAGCACGGCCCCTAGTTGGTTGCTCCAGCACTTGCAGCAGGAAATTGTCTGCAACACTATCCAAAAACTTCCTGGATTGTTTGTGCTCTGCTGTATTGCTCTTCCAGCAGATGTCAGGGTGATTTGAAGTCCCCCATGAGAATCAGGTCCTGTGAACTGGAAACTTTCCCTAGTTGACTGAAGAAAGCCTCATCTACCTCGTCCTCCTGTTCTGGTGGTCTGTAACAGACATCCACCATGACATCACCCTTATTGTTCTTGCTTCTAAGCTTAACCCAGAGACACTCAACTGGCTTATTTCCAGTTTCATACTGGAGCTCAGAGCAATCATAGCGCTCTCTTACATACAGTGCAACTACTCCACCCTTTCGCCCCTGCCTGTCCTTCCTGAACAGTTTATACCCATCCATGACAGTGCTCCAGTTGTGAGAGTTACTCCACCAAGTCTCAGTTATTCCAATCATGTCATAGTTTCTTGACTGTGCCAGGACTTCCAGTTCCTCCTGCTTGTTTCCCAGGCTTCTTGCATTTGTGTATAGGCACTTGAGATAAGTAGCTGATAATTGCTGCTGCTGCTGCTTGCTTTGCTGACTTTTTCGGGAAGGCATTCCAGCTAACCATTTCAAACTAGGAACATGAAACATGAACCATCAAATATGTGATGGCATAAAACATATCTGGATAACATTTTATTAAAGAATGCTAACAGCCTGCCTGAAGCATGCACTGCATCCGTCAGACAGGCCTAGAGTTTACTTCAGTGTAGTAACTTTGGGGTAGCAGTGTTATGACACCTGAAGCTTCAGAAAACCATCAATATAAAAGCTTTCCTTTGCATCTGAACAGAACTGTCACTTCTGCTGTGATTTGTGCTGCCATAGGATCTCTTTAAATGTTTTGCACTATATACTGTTGGGACTCCTCTGTATTAAACCTCAGACTATTTGCAAATTAAGGATATCTTACTAATAAATTGCACAGGCAGCCAGCCACAGAAAACAGTGTAATTGAAAACATGAAATAACAGCGGTTACTGTGATGTGTGTTGTGGGAGAGTAGATGGAAACACTTATAGCACAAAGTCCTGTTTTGAAAATGGCAGGGGCCAATGACAATTGACAGACATCAGGAATTTTTAGCCAAGTGACTACAACTTTATAAATTCCACAAGAGGATAATTTCTCAGAGCAACCTGTCCTGGGACTAGTGAACAGGGAAAAGGCCATCAATGCTTCCTCTTGGGTTTTGTATTTATTACATTTTATTACATTTATATTACTGCATATAACAAATTTTTCCCAGAGATAGGAGAGGATAAGAACAAATACAGAATGAGCCACACAAAACGAGAGGACGTTAAACAGCAATATATACACTGTATACTATAACAGAAGATTTGAGGTTTATGAAATAGTCTAGACCAATCCCACTCAATAAAAACCTTAGCCAAGGTCCAGGGAAGTTAATAGGACTCTTTGCAGTGACTTCATTGAATTTTGGGTCAGGCCCCATAAGAGTTTTTAAATAAATGACAGTGAATTAGGCATTCAAAACACTCCTATAATATTATAATAAATGGCTCCATGAGTTTAGCTTCATAGAAAAATCTGCCAGTCCCAACCACGCATTATGAGAATAGTGCAACTTAATTCCATTTAACTAATGCCATCTGTTTTCAAGCCCTTGTTTGTATTCACTTGAGCTATGCATGACACTTTTTTCCATTTATTATTCACACTAGTTTAAATGTGTAGCACAAGGAGCTGCAAGAGTGAACTGCTTTGTGTGGATTTCTCTGAGGTTTGATTAGTTCAGCCCTGTCCCATTTTAAAAGGAAACCCCAATTCCAGCCTTAACTTGTTTCTGAAGATTTTCTCCCTCTCCCAGGTTGCTTGATAATGAAGGTGCTGAAGACTAACTGCAAATTGGGGATGGGGAGTTGATCATTGGGTCAAATTTCCCTCTAACAAAGTAAATTTGGCCATTGGCCTAAAATGAGATTTTAGATATTCAAGTGATATCAACACTTTCAGAAGCGTACTTTTCCCCAATCCCAGTCAGTTTTAATGGTGAATTAAAAGGAGGAACTGAAACAATGGAGTGAATCAGATACAAGATCTGATCCAATGCCCCATATCAATGGATATTGACCAGGGTTATATTTCAGACACAGGTGTCTTGAAAGTCTCCCTGTGTTTCTGTTATTGTAGTTCAAGACTGATCTGCCACAACTTCCTTTCTGTTCAACTCTTGGGATCTCTATTTAGCAATTGTGCTAAATGGTCTCTTATCTTTATAAGTGCTAGCAATTTTTACGATGCTAACAAAGTGACTAATTTGTTTTATGGAATACTGGCCATAAAGTTTGGATGGAGTTGAAGATTGGGTTAGGAAGACAGTAGAGTCACATGGTAGATTTTCATCCACATGAACTCAGAAAATGAGTTTCTAAAGGATTATACTTTCATAACACAGGAAATTGGGTAAACAATCAAAGCTCTGTATATATTTATTTTATATTACAAATCTAATATAGCTATGCTGGTAAATGAAGAGTTCAGTAAAATGTAGTGGGAGTAGAGGGGGAAAAAAGTTATATTATTTTCAAAGACACGATGGTGTAGCACCTTGTGTAATGGCAATAATCTTGTTTTCAATTTTGTCAATTCCAACAATTGCTTCAAAATTAATATTCCTGGATAGGCTAGCCAGGACTTGAAAGATTGAGGAATGGCTACATTTTCAAAAGCCCCTAAATCTCACTATTACCTAAAGACAATAAATATTAGTAGAAATAACAGGCCCAAGAATCTTTCCGGTGAGCAAGTCATCCTTGCATGGAAAGTAAACGTTTAGTAAAGTCCTTTCTTGAGAAATTATCAAGCACAATCTCAAGGGGCAGGGAAAGAAAATCACCAGAAACCAGTTAAGGTTGTGGTTGGGCAGAGAAAAGACCAGATGTGTGAATAAGTTAGTCAATATGAAGAAAGGAGTATAATTAATTAATGCTAAACTTATAATTGCATTCAGACAAACATTAACAATGTTCTTGACTCCTCCAGAAAATGCCACAAAAGTAGTTAATGCCATAGCTAAAAAGGGGGGCGGGGAAAGTTAGAAGACAAGAATAAGAGCAAGAAAAGCAGTGGGCAGCACCTTAGAAACAAGACAGGAGAGAACACAGAAGGAAATGGAATACATTTATGCTTAGGCAGAGCTTTAAAAAAAATCAAATCAGAATAGTTAAAAAGGAAAATCAACACAAAGTGGGTCCAATAAGGGGAATCAGACATAGGAAAAGGAAAGTCAGAGCAAAGGATGTAGAAGAAAAAATATTGGATACAGGCAGTAAAGCATTGCAGATAATCATGCAAAGGGGCATGTTACAGAAGATTACTTGCCATTATCTACAACAATTCATTCCCTAAACAAAAAAGATTATCTGCAATTTAGACATAAAATAGGAATTCAGCAATTGATTGTTTTCTAATCACTCCTTTGTTAAGTATTTTCTCAAATTCAGAATATTTTAAAAATAAATTGCACAGCCAGGCAGCCACAGAAAACAGTGTAATTGCAAACATTAAATAACAGTGGTTACTGTGATGTGTGTTGTGGGAGAGTAGATGGAAACACTTGTAGCACAAAGTCCTGTTTTGAAAACGGCCGGGGGCCAATGGCAACTGATAGATGTCAGGAATTTTTAGCCAAGTGACTATAACTTTATTAATTCTACAAGAGGATAATTTCTCAGAGCAATCTGTCCTGGGACAAATGAACAGGGAAAAGACCATCAATGCTCCCTCTGTCACTTGCTTGCTTTCTTCCTTTGTGTTGCTCAAATGTCAAGCACACCAGTCCCATGGCTTTAGAGCGTCTTAAAATTACGATCCTATCAGAGTCTGCATTATTCCAAGGCCTATCATGGCCTGCAACCAAGAACAGCCTATTGCCCATCCGTGGTCTGGTAGGGCAGCCAACTTGCTCACCAAATCAACCCATTTTCCTGAAAAAGGTGTGTTGTTGTCCAAGGGCATGTCTACACTGCTGCGGCAGCAGGGATTGACGCAGTGGCATTGACTGAGTGGGTCGGTGTTCATCCACTCAGTCGATGGGAAAGCGCTCTCCTGTCAACCGAATTAGTCCATCTTCCAAAATGCGGAAGGTAGCATTGACGGGAGACGCTTTCCTATTGACATAGCATCGTGAAGACACCATGCTGCATAGACGTAAGTACATTGACATGGGATAAGCTAGTTACGTTATGTAACTACCGTATATTTTACGTCAACCCAGTGCAGCAGTGTAGATCGGGCCTCATTCTCAGGCTAAGTGGGGGCTTCCCTAAATCCACCCAGCCTCTATGCTTTTGGGCAAACCAACCACCAAACCAATATCTAACCCATCAAAAAGGGTGGCCTAGTACTCCTGTTGCCAAGAGCTACTCCCACATATGCTGCTCCTTTAAAGCGTAGTTGGCATTTCCAAAAACAACTAGGTCTCAATCCAGGTGACAAAGTCCTGGCTCAAAGCATGCACTCCAGTGTCCGACAACTGCTTGCCATCTGGGCAAAAGAGTTCACAGAGCTGTAGACAGTGTCCCAATGCCTCAACGCCTGGTTTCCAACCATACTAACATACAACTTCCCACTGCAAGGCCAACCACAGCAGCAGGTTGAGGGAACCAAGTTCCTCAAGGCTTTCCAATGCAGCTTCACAAAGAAGGGGAACCCAACGTCTTTGTCCACAACCAAATCCTCACAAGATGAATGAAGAGGATATTCAGGGTAGTGTGGGGAGTGTTTTCCCCCCTCACCCCAGTTTGTGTATTCAGGGAATCAGTTGGTCCCATCTCACTGAGTGAACCACCTATGCTGCATTGTGCTTCATGCAGACAATTTGCTAACTTTCCCAGGGCTGCGTTTTGTGATCCAAATGAAGACAAGAACCAGCCAGTCACATGGAGTCAATCCTATATCAGACGTTAGAATCAAAGATAAGCAATAGGCACAGAGAGAGGAATGATTGACTCTACTCACTGATCAATTAGAAGCCAAATGCAGCCATAGAGGTGTTCTAGATTGGGCAGAGCACCATGTGCTCTCTACCTGAAACTAGGCTCAGCTGATACTGGTTGGAGAGGGGAAGACTCCCTTTGTATGACAAAAACCCAAACTCAAAATTCATCAAAGGAGATTGGATGACAAGGCAGCAAACAGACAGGCCAAGTAGCCAGACATCTCCCTTATGGCCACCACAAAGAGAGTTTTGATTATTGTTATTGTTGTGGGGGAGAGAGGGGTGTTTGGTTTTTTGTTTTATGAAGTGCAAGTTAGAAAAATTGTGCTCATCAACTACAAGCAAATGGTAGAAACGGGGGGTCCTTTATGAAAACATATTTAGGTACTGTAGTAGAATTAGTCTGATCTTTTTCAGAAGTGCTGAGGACTTGCGGCTTCTAATAATGCCTCAATGTAGATTTAAAAGCCTGACTTTTAAACATCCAGCTTTGAAAATGTTAGCCTATGAGAACAATGTTCTTTGTCTTACTACCATACTGTATGGATAAATAAATACAACACACATTGGTCTTCACAGACTACTGTCTGTGGATATTGTTATAAGAAAATCAAAACAAGTACCCCTCCCCCCATGTGGTTCAGTAATAGAATTGCAAGTCAGATATGAGAAACTTCTAACATAGGCCATCGATTCATTCCAACCTATGATTAGATTAAATGAGCTCTGAAAGGGTGGACCCCTATATGCATGCCGCGTATTACCGACATTCTGCAGTACACGGTGTAGGCTCAGGGGTCCATCCATGCAGAACTCACTGCAGGATCAGGGCCTCGGTGTGGAAAGGTACCCAAAACTGATTTAATATTGGTATTCAGGGCTGAAGTGCATTATTTACCAATACTGGTACTTGGTATGCATGTGTGTGTGTATAGGCACGCGCGGGCGCACACACACACACACACCATGTTGTGGCTAATAGATGTTTCGTACATGTAAAGGGAGTATCAATCAAAGCAAGTAATTTGGCAAGTATGGAAAAATATCTATGGGGTTGATGAGGATTTGCATTAGCTACACAAACCTATCGATTACTATAAAGACAGAGCACTACTTGCTGATCTTAGAGGATGCAACAGTACCTCAGACAAAATAATTTTTCAAAAATTGGTTGGTCTCATGGAACAAATGTATAATCAGTATAACATACAACTCCCAGCAGCAAAGCCCCAACAGGGGACAGCATGGATTTGTACTCAGTGAGAAAGCTTGTAGTTTGAGATTTCTTTCCAGAGGCAGTGAAGAACAAAATGATAAGGAAATTGACATTCTAATTCTGCATATCCAGCATCCAGACTTTTTGTTCCATGTGAGTTCAGTTTGGGAGATGTGTACAATACTCTATTTGCTGTGCGTGGGTAAATGATAGCAATGAAAGTTTTTTAATGGCAGATGAGATGAGCTTGGTGTCAAACCTCATGTTTGCATTTATACACCTTCAGCTGCAAGCATCAGAAAGTACGTTATTCATCCACAAACCAATTCTCCTGCTTGATGCCACACTGCAGTAAACCCCTGTGAATGGAAAAACTTCTGTTTAAACTGCTCACATCTACAGTTAGCAAAAATCAATAGGTAGCACTAGAAATGTAGACCATAGGCAACTTTTTTTTAACATATAAAAAGCTCACCCAAAATGTGTCAGTTCAGTGATCCATGCTATGCCAAACTGTTAAACCAAATGAGAACTGGAACCTTCATTAAAATGGCTTTGCTCTTTTTAATTAGAGAGATGGAAACTACAGGTAAGAATTGTAAATATTGTACAATTACTAGGAGTGAGGATAGCTTTTCTGTTAGTATGATTTTAATATAGACTTTATGCAGTCATTTTGATAGCATGGTAAGAGAAGAACACTCTAGTACAAAAAGCATTAAACTAGATGCTGAGTATTTTAGAAACACAATCCTTCAGTAATCCCCCCCCCCCCCCAAAAAAACCCAAACCAACCCCACCCCCGCACTTCAAGAGGATGCATCTTGTACAGCAAATCTGGAAACCGTATTTACACTCACCAAAAACTATCATATGTTGCTAAAACAAGATGTAGCTGTCATACTAGTACTGGTCAGTGGTCCAATGGGAACAATTTAAAATGTCAAAAATAGACCCAAAAACACACTGGCAGAGGGTGTTCTAACACAATTCAGCAATCACAAGGATTGAGGTAAAAGTTTCAACTGTTGTGTGTCTTCTATGTGATTAGACAATTTCTGTTAACAGCGTCATACTTGGGGCTAGATTGTGACCCTCATTGGGGCTAAGAGCAAGAAGCAGCTTGACAGAGGCAGTGTTTGTTGAGAAAGGAAAGAGGGCAGCTGGTGAGAAGAAAGATATTCACTGTTCCCCTGCTGTCTGAATATCCCTACCCAGGATCCCAAACATAGTAAACCTTAGGCATGGGTCCAATTCCAGGGGATTCAGAGCTGGCTACAAACCTTTCAGACAGCTCTAATAACCCATGTATCTGAGTGATAACACATATTTATAAGAAGTTAATTTATTTCAAGTAATATCACCACACTGAGACACAGATAATGATGTTTTCACATCTGTTTTATCAGATTATTCCTGCCGTTCTATAGCTATCTTTTCTTTCCCTTTAGTCCTCAAGATTTAGAAACATGAAGTCTTCTGGGACCAGAGGACCTGTGCTTTCCTGAAATGCTTTATTGGTACAACAGATACTTAGCTGACAGCTAGACTAAGTTAGAGCATCAGCAGAAACTGACATGCAGCAAAAAATCTGAACAGGAAGAGTCATCTATTTTGAAGACGGCAAAAAATATGTATAAATAAATAAAAATGCAGCAATCCGACTTATTAAAATACATGGGGGGCAGTGCTGAATATGTGTTTAAATTTAATGGAATCCAACTGGAAAGTTATGCTTACTGTTACACAAATTTAGACTGTTCCTAATGGTCTGCAAGTTCAGCTATCACTGTCAAGTTAACATACATAATTTGAATGTTGCAAACCTCGCTGACACCCCTTCATTGCACATTTCCTCTGCAAGTTTAAACTCAGAAGGCCAGATCCTCAGCTGGTATAAATCAGTTTAGCTCCCCTGAAGGCAATGGAGCAACATTCATTTACACTAGATGAGGATCTGGCTTAGAATTTTTCCAGATATAAGTGAGCTCCCAATATTTTTTTTCCTTATCACAGAAAGGCATGGTCTAGTCACACAGTATTAATGCTGGAAAGACTTCAGAATACTTGTTCCATGTTGAATGTACTTCCCACAGTTACGACTAACTAGTTAAGTACTTTCCAAATATTTGATTAATTCTGGATTTAAAATTCATTTCCATCATTGGGTGTCCTCAATCCTAGATAATGTTCTCCAATTTCCAGACATCAGCCTGTTTGAATACTTTCAAGTATGAAGAAAAATATAGCAGTTGCTTATGATAAAGTATTATTGTAGTTTTTGATAATAAACATGCCCTCTGAACGTGCATGGGAGCTAGGAAGCTCTCTAGATACTTAGCACATTTCCCCAGTTTCTAAAGTATTTTTCCAAATGTAGTGGTGACGGGTTCTAAACACTGGATGACTTTCCTTTTGTGCACAGCTTGGTTATCTTTCCTGCCTCAAAATATGAAAGAGATTAAGATGATATTCTCTTACTTGATGACGATACTGTATAAATGATAGCAAAGCATTCTTATTCTATGTGAGTTCTCTGAGACCAATAGCGATGGGTCCTTCCCAAACTGCTGACCTACGTAAGAGCCAGATAAGACTTTTTGCTTTAGACAAGACCCACTGAAGTCTATGAAAAAAGACTCTCATTGACTTCAAGGGGCTTGGGTCAGACTCTTTTTGTGGGTGCTACTTTGCTAGAATCTCTTAGCACAGCATTTGAATGCAAACTGCTGTGTCTATTGCTGGCTTCTGTGAAGAACCTCTACTCTTGGGAAATAGAAAAATAATTTCCAGACACATCGGAAATGCTTTTTAGTAAAGCTTCCCAGAAAAAGCCAGTTAAGTAAAACCCACTCTGTAGCAGGATCACGCAGGCCCCCCTGCTGATTAGGTCCTCTGCGCTCACAAACCACACCCAGACATCAGCTTCGTTCTCCCAGTGGTGCTCTTTATTTACAACTTGTATCCCACCACCATCTATTAATAGACAATTCGGCCTCACTGCTCCAGTCAAGGGAAGCTCACCCGCCCCCGCCACCTTTGCTGGCTGTTTGCCTCCACCCCCCTGCCCCACATGTCCTTCCTAGGAGCCTTTATAGTGCCTGGGCTAACCAGCCCCACAGCTGCTCCTCATTAACCCATCCTGTGCAGGGTTTACTCAGCCTCTTCCCATTCCCTCTAATTAGGACACCAGTGGCAGGGGGCTGAATCAGTCTGATGGCTCCCAACACCTTGTCACATAATCCTATTCTCATATAAATCAATGGGAGTTTTTCCACTAACTTCAGTGGAACCAGGATCCGATTCTTACTTAGTATTGTCACAGAAACAGGCACTTGTGTGACTGTTCTTTCTGGCCCCTTTTTAACTTGTCCTCCCCATCTACACTATAATCAAGCATCCAGTTAACTTTTCTTCTTTTTGTCCTGCTACTTGCATTGACTTCAGAAAGTAATGGTTGTTGGATGGAACGGCAATGTAGAATTTACTGTAAATATTGCTGGTAGCGCTGAATCAGAAATGTGGGTTATATCTTGATGGCACAAGGTTTTATTTCATTTTTTAAAAATTTCAATAAAACTGGACAGGAAATTGTCAGGAAGTTAGATTTCCTTGTGAGATTTCCAGCAAGTTCTTTTCCAATAGCGTGAGAACCCTGTACCATTTTTATTGAGGTATTTCATATTCGTAGTTTCAATCCTGGCCAGAAAACACAAGTGCATAACTTTCTAATAGTAGAGATGGATCTGAGCTCTAGATTTCAATCCTATCCCCCAAAGTCCAGGGGGTGTTCAGATCTAGGATTTTGAGTTCAGTTTCCTCTCCAGTCTTTGGACAAATACCCATTCTTTCATATCTTTCACCTAAACCCATTGCAGGAAAAATATGACTTAAACCCTGTTCCTGCAGCACTTATAAAAATCTATTAGTAAGAACGGTGTATAAAAAAAAAAATTAATTAATTCATATCAAGTTTCGTGTCCGTTTCCCTTGCTGATGTATCTCAAACCTAACCTGGTGAACCAGCTCTTGGTGGGACAAGAGGAGACTCCAGGGCTAGCCACACTCTGGCTTCTCTACTGCGACTCCTGTAGTGGTGCCAATTATGGAGGTGTCTTTTGTTTTTCTGAGATTGGCACCTATGCACTAGGAGCTGGACTGTGGCCCAACACTAATTTTGCATTAGTGAGCTCTACCTGTGCAAGGCCACAACTGAATACTTGGAAATTAGCCCAGCAAGAAATTAAAAATCTTGAAGCAGCATTGTCACAAAGAAAAAATATCCTTAAGGAGAAACACATTCAGTTCACACTTACACTTAATGCCCTGGGCAGACTTTTCCTGCTTCTCCCCGCCATGTGTTGTGTCTAGCTTATTACAGTTAATGATAGAGATACTCATCACCATAAAGGTTGCAAATTAGTATGCATTAATTATTAATATTGTGGTAGTGCTTAAGAGGCCCAGTCATGGACCGGGACCCCCATTGTGTTAGGTGCTGTACAAACACAGAGCAAAAAGGCTGTCTCTGTTTCCACAGGTTCCTAATCCTTTCAGCTGCTCTTGCATAATGGAAGAGGGGGGGAAAATAGGCCACATTTTTCTGTTTGCAAGAAAAAAACTAA
Organism: Emydura macquarii macquarii; assembly: GCF_026122565.2. Lineage (NCBI taxonomy): Eukaryota > Metazoa > Chordata > Testudines > Chelidae > Emydura > Emydura macquarii. The sequence goes on along the minus strand of NW_027132342.1, from coordinate 6,321,019 downwards.
TTTAACCATGCTTTCTAGATATAGGTGCAGCAAAAATGGCTGAAATATGACATGGGTGTAGCTGTGCTTGAAGGCCAATGCTGTTGTTTGGTCTAGGGATGGGGGAGAATGTAGAAATAGTTCTAAGCATCTGAAAAATCACTTCTAAGCCTGCTCCATAGGCAGCTGCTAAGAGAACATCACTGCACAGTCTCCATGACCGTCTTGAGCAGAGTGTTGGGCAGAGACAGGGACTGCTGATGAGAAAACTTGCATTGTAAATGACTCAAAGACACAGTCCCACTTTGTACTTAATTGGGACACACTGGTTACTTTTCTCCAGTCCTGACAAAGAGCTCTGTGAAGCTCAAAAGCTTGTCTTCGTCACCAACAGAGGTTGGCCCTCACCTATCTTGTCTCTCGATCTCCTTCTCTTCCAATATCACCCAAGAATATGCCTTAGCATTAGGTGCAGGAGAAAACAGTGAGCACCTAAATAAATATCACTTATCCGGTGATTTTTAGGGTATGTTTTGTCTAATCTGTCATCCATTCAAAATTGAAAGTATATCATGGTGGCTTCCAATGTGCTTTTTGGGTACAATTCCAGGTGTTGGTGTGACGTTCTCCTCCCTGCAATCTGGACTATGTGTAGCTGTGCCACCCCAATTCCTCACTCCTGGGCCCTGACTCACTCCGCTTTGCTGTGTGAACCACCCACTCCCGAGTCTGCCCATGCCCAGCCTCCTGCAAGTAATCAGTCCCTGACCCAGTGAGGGAGTGCTTCTGGCCAGCTGCTCATGGGATAGACTCCCACCAAACATCCCCAGCCCCAGATGCAACCCTGAGAACTGCTGTTCTGCATGGTTCAGTGCTGTACCCTGCAAGCTCATTTACATCTGTCAATTTATCAAAGAAATTGATATGCACCAGTTCTGTCACGCCAAGCGAAGTCTTCACACACTCAGTCCACATGCACTGTTTTAGCTAAAACAAAAGTTTATTGACTACAGCAAGATTTTAAGTGAATATAAATCAGATCAATATAAATCAAGAGATTAATAATGCATCAATAAGTTGGTCACAATCAGCTAAAAGGTAACTTGCATCCTAAACGAAGATTAATATTTCAGTAGCTTTTCAGTCTGTGATGTTAGCTTACCCACAGCTGGCTGCAATGCCTCTAGCCACCAGGCCTCTGATCCCGTGGGTAGTTGCCAGCCCTTGATGTTGCTTAGAAGATCGATTCCAGGGGAGAGCCCTGAGACAAAGATGCCTCTTTCTTTTAACAAGTTTCCTCGACCCCTTGGGATCAGGTGACTGGCCATGTCCGGCAATGGGCATGATTTCTTCCACCTGAACCAAAGTGCTCAAAAGTGTTTAGACCAGTCCATTGTTCCTGTATGCATGCCTCTGCGGGGCATAGAACCCCAGCTTTGTGTTTGTCTGCATCTATTAAAGCCATGTTAGACACACATTTGGGGTATGACACAGCAGAGTTTCATAGCTGTTCATATGCATGACATTGCAGGAAACATGCTACCATAACAATAATGGTCAATATGTCAGGAGAATTCCAAAAGCACCTTACATTTCATACTTTCCATTAAACAATACACAGTTACGCTACAAGAGTGAACATGAATGATGCACAAATTGCACTATAAGGGTGGACATGGGGTACAGAGTGTCACAGTTGGTTTTGATCCATAAAGGCCTTTATTATTTGACTTCCAACAGTATAATGAAAGCTTGACTTCAGTGAACTTCGGATCAGTCCCTTAATGCACAGCAGTTATCTAACAGAGATTGGTCTCCAGGAGAACAGAACAAGTGCAAGAAACAGGGCACAGTGCAAGGGTGACTGGAGAAACCTTTGAAGACCATGTGGACTTCATGAAGTTCTTGCTTTTCTAAAGCTATAGCTTTGTAGACAGCATTGAGACACAGCTTTGTTTCCTATAGTGCCATTTTCCAAGAGGACTATATTGGCTCAGTTGCAGAACTAAAGAGTGGATTTTTATTAAAGCCGGAATACTTAATCAACATTTCTAGTTTTGTTTAGCTAGTGCCAAAGTTAATAATAGATGGAAACCCTGATTATTAGAAATGTCTTAATGGATGTGCAAATCTTTAGTAAAATCAGGGTTCATCAAAATGATTGGAAAGTACAGTTACATCTTGCATGCTATTGTTCTGGGGAAAACCAATTCTAACACATAGCTCTTACTATCAGTAAACCTCAAGGTGCTTTGCAAAGAAGGTCAGTATCACTAGTGCATTTCACAGATAGGGAAACTGAGGCACAGGGAGGAAACATGACTTACAAGATCACTGAGCAGTCCAGTGGCAAATCCAGGAATAGAACACAGGTCACCTGAATCCTGGTCCAGCGTGCTAGCCATTAGGCCACCTCAGTGTTTGACAAAATTGGAGTTTGTAACGTTGAGGTGTACCCTTAAACAACGGCATTTTGGATTTCTATGGCATTGTCATTCTAGGATTCTAAAGCATTTTACAGCTAATTAAAGGAGAGATTTTCAAAAGCACAAATATGAGTTAGGTACCAGCACCCATTATCTTTCAGTTTGTGCCCAGCTGCACTTTGTGCCTTTTTGAAATATTTCCTCCTAAAGATCATAGCCCCACTGTGAGGAACGTATTTTAGAGATTAAGGCACAAATAATCACTTGCCTAAAGTCACCCAGTGATACCCTGGCCTTACCAGGAAAAGAATTCAGAAAGCTTTCTACCTCCTGGTTCCTTACTCTACCAATAAGACAACACTTCTTTCCTTAATGTACATTTCTTTAAACTCATTAGAGAAGAGCCAGTTATTACCATGAATGGAAACTAAATAACTAGCAGATTTTTATGGTAATGATGCTGTGCTAATTGCATTGCTAATATATATTTGCATATTGTGCTGCTCCAAAAAGCAAAGCCTTTATATTGTAAATAAGCGTGGGGAGAAAATAGGTTGGGAGTCCAGTGCAATGCCAGATTATTAATAAAAAAATGGCACAGCAAAAATGGTTAGCAGTTCCGCATAATGTTGCTTTGTATCCTACCAAGTAGGAAAGAAGTCATTCTGACAGGGAGACACAGAATTATATTAGATTGGTTGTATTAGAAAAGGTGGGGGTAAAAGCAGAGTTAGGAAACCATGTATAACCAGTGTGTGCATGCACGCACACAGACAACAAACTAAGGTTTTGGTACAATGTGTGTAAGTCATTAGGGTTCCATTGAAGATAACAGAGCGAGGCTGAGGCTCTGGCCCAACATATGGTCCTGTAGAGGTCATGTTCTTTCAGAAACAGAGCACAGAATCACAACCCAGGCAGAGGAGGAACTAAGATGACCATAGGCCACCTTTATGCCCTCACAATTCTGGGATGCGCTAAAGGTCCAGAAGAGACCCCAATGTAACTTAGACAGCCCACAGGAACTGCCAAAATTCTGCCATCCCATCCCTACCTGTCTATGGGTGATTGCAATGATCATTATAAGCTGTAGCCCTGTCCCAGCACATCCCTCCTGCCCCTGTCCTCTTCCTGACATGCTCTCTGTGCTGAGACTTGCAGGGGGCAGGGGTGGTCCTCTGAAAACAGCCTATTCCTATCTTCCTTAGTTCTTGCACCTGGGAAAATTCTCCACCAGCCAGATCCAGGATTTTTAGATCCCCTTTATGCTGCAGCAGCTCCTTTGTCCAGCACACAGGGGCTGGGCCACGGACAAGACTCTCACTCCCTGTATCCAGCTGTTCTTAAGCTCAGGCTACTCTTACTAGTGCCTAAATGTAAATTTATGTACCTATGTTTACAAATTCTGGGCTAAATTTTATTGTCGGATTCAAAGATGTGAGAACAGTAAGTCATTTTAGTATTTATTACCCATGGTCAATAATAGTCAGATATTAAATATTGAATTGTGTTATGATTTGGATTAGAAGATGAAAAGCATCTATGGATCATAGTGGATGTTTAACTGAATAAGTGAATATTGTGACATTGTCACAAAAGACGACAAATGCTATTTGTGTTGTATTAATAGGAGTATGCATATAATACAAGCAAGGTAATTAGTTGCTCTCCTCAGTACTGATTGGTTTGCCACCAGACTATTGCAATCAGTTCTGAGCACTTCACTTTAAAAGAGACAAATTAGAGACACCTCAGGGGATAGTAACAAATATGAAAAAACGCACTGAACATAGGTCCTTTGAGAGAAAGGACTGAGTATTTTCAGTTGGCAGAAGAAAGACTGAAGAGAGAGATTAGCATTTTACTAATGCATAAAAAGATGCTTTAAAGAGGACCTGGATCAGTTTTTCTCATTAGCAATGATGATAGATCAAAAATAATGAGTTTCAGTTGCAGCAGCAAAAATTTAGGTTAAGCATAAGTAAAAACTTTATAACCATTCGAACAAGCTGCTAATGGAGGCTGTGAAATCACTAACCATGAAGCTATTTAAGTCTAAAATAAACATACATCTCTTAGAGATGATGATAATTTAGGACTGGTATGCCTAGATATTGCCACACTGAAAACCACTTTGGCAAGAATAAATTTGCACCACGTCTGCAGGTAAACTTACACTCTTTTAAATACATTTAAAAAAACCCCAAACCCATAGATTCATACCACCATAGCGTTTACCTGAATTTGAAATGTCTTTCAGTACACAACAATAAGTATTTCCTGTTTATTAACAAAGAGGACATACTTTATACCTCACACCTCTATGGAAAAGTCCTATATAACATATTAAAACCTGATTTCTTTTCTACAGGATTTTGTATTTAACTCATCTTATAAATTATAATAGAAGATTTTATTCCTGCTAGAGGATTCTACAAAATGGTGCAAAAGAACCTATATCATGGTTCCTCTCCTCTTTAATTCTTTAGGCTTTCAGATTCATTTCTGTAGAACCCTATTACATTCTATAGACTTCTTGCATAAGGGAAACTCTTCCTCTTCAGGTAGAAAATTCTTGATAATTAAATCATATTGGTGGGAACCTGGAGGAGGGAAAGTTTCAGTCACAGAAAAAGTAGATTTCTGAATTTTTTCTACTTTGTGTTCCTTCAAATGCCTACCCAAAAATGTAGGGTAAAACCCAGTCTTGCTTTATACCTTTGAAACCCTTCAGCCTGCAGCTTCTGCTGCCAGCCATGAAAAAGTGAACGAGATCATAACCATCACCCACATCCAAACCAGCATTTACTCAACCAACGTGTGGACAAACACAAGACACCACAGCAATTCTACATCTATATAGATTATTCATACTATTGTTATCAACTTGATTCATTGACAGCACTTTTAGAGGCAGCCTTAATTTACACTGTAGAGTATTACTTTACTTACCCTGTTGAGCCTGTTTCTCCATATATTATCTGTTCTTTCTATACTGTATTAAACTAAAACACTTTGCAGGTAAAGCAGTTGGCAAGATCTAGCTTATTCTCAGAACAGCCTGCTTTATCATACGTCAAGGTCCTTTACAGCCTCATTAATACATCCAGGATGATTTGTCTCTCTGAATTTCTCACCTGGCGCTCCTATCTAGCTCACCTTCATTAGGCTGTGTCATGAAAATGGATTACTTTGTTACAGACTAAAAAGATACTAAACAACTGCACAGCTACAACTACTTAAGCCCCACCCATTAGTTAAATTTGTCTTTTCTGGAGATTTTTACAAGATGGGCTGAAAACATTGTGAAATCACTGTGATTTTTAAGGAAAAATGTTGATCCTGTATTTGTGAATATTTGGCAATCACCATCCTAGTCCTGCCCTCCAGAGCTCCTATTACAGCTGCCTTTTACAGTTCCAACTTCTAGCAGCCAGCTTATAGTTCACTTACTGTGTGCGCATCCCTGCCAATCACAACGAGAGTAGCAACATGCAAAGCAAGTGGAGTAAAAGCTAGTCTTCAGGAGCCGGGACCAAGGAATAGTAGCCAAAGGCTGGAAAGTTGAGAAGAAGAAAGCACAGGGAAAGAGAATATTTTTTAATGGAAAAAGGACTTGCTTGGTTAAAGCTAAATAATTTAATATTATTACAAAGCATTCCTTTCACTAGAACAGCGTTATGTAATTTAATATCATTTGGGGGACATGATTCATTTGTGGTGTATATTTTTAAAGTCGTATTCAACTGAGGTTTTACTGTCACTGAAACAGGCCTATAGCTGAAGCTGTTTACATCTACAATAGATCTTTTAAATCTAGGCTGTTTGAAAGCAAGCTTGACATGTCTTCCGCCCCTTGTTCTTCCCACTCTCCCTCCAGTTCAATTTCTGTCACTATAGAACCCCTGTTTTGCCATTGAAAGGAGTCAGGGCACCGCTTCCATTCTGGAAGAAGCTGTTTTATACAGAGGAGCGGTGATCATCAATGATGATCAAGAGGATGATGTATCCACCACTGTCTCATCACCAAGTAACTATCACACTCTTTCAGGGACAAGCTGATTGAGGGCAGTGTGGTCTAGTGACTAGAGCCATGGACTTGGCTCTGCCACCAACCTGCTGTGTATTCTTAAGTAAATCAATCCTCCTCTCTGTTTCCCTTCCTGTTCTTTGCCTCTCTTGTCTATTTAGAATGTGGCCTCTTGGGCAGGGACTCTCCTTACTATGCATGGGTACAGCATCTACCACCATAGAATTCGATCTAGAGGCAGAGACTTCTAGGCATTCTTGTTATACCACAATATGACACTTGCCAAACTCAGACAGTGATTCCATGTTGTTGTTCTACTAACAAGGCTTGTTAGGCTTTAAACTAGATACAGAAAGGAAGGAATAGCAGGAGAGGTTTTTCTTACCAGAAAAAAACAAAAAACCCAACACATCCCCTGACACTTTCCTATATTTCCACTTTAAGCACTTCCAAGCTGGTGACAGAAAATGGGTTTTGCAACATCTGTTGATTAATATGAATAAAAAGAGGAGCACTACTATGCTCTAATTGTCGCAAGGAGTGGGGAAAATAGACAAGGTGAACTAGAAATAATGCCAAGTGACAGAGAATGTGACCTTTTTGGGGGGGCGGGAAATAAACATGTCAGGATGATTCGCTCCATTGGAATACTAACAAGATGCATACAATCTACTTTCGATAACTAGAAAAAAAAGTAGAGAAGTGGTGGTGGTGGTATTGGTGGCAACAAAATATTTACAAAACCAGTACAACTGGTCCATCGTGGGAACCCCACATTAAGCCTGTCGATAAAGCACATCTCTAAAATAATCTAGTAATACTTTTCTATTGAGTAGTCCTTTTTTCGTATGGAGGATGACAGTACATTTATAACCCCTTAGTTTTTTAGGCATAATAGAACTGCTATTAATAGAAATGGGCCAACTATGCAGTGTTAGGATCATGACTAGGTTTAGCCTAAGGTTTGGATTCTGGTTTGAGGCTAAGTCAGGGTGTAGCCGGGAGGGGTAGTCCCCCTCTGAGGAGGACCCAGAGAGGGAGCCAGACCCACCCTGGCTGACAGAGGCCTGCCCCAGGGGGAACCCTGACCGGAAGCAAGAGGGCGGGTCTAGGCCTTTAAAGGCCCCAGTGGCCCCACCTGACCGGAAATAGGGGGGGCGGAGCTAGGCCTTTAAGAGCCAGGCCGGTGAGCTCAGTTGGAGAGAGATGGCTGAAGGGGAAGGATGTGTCTCTTCCTAAGCTCCTAACTAAGGCTGGGCCGCGGAGCTGTGCTGAGAGGGAGTGACTGGCCTTAAACCCAGCCTGGGGATTGACAGAGGCCTCCCCCAGGTATCCTACAGCCTGGGAGTTGGAGGAGGGCCCACCAGAGGCCCCCACGGCCTGGGATCCGGAAGAAGGCCCATCAGGGTGCCCTGCTGCCTATGAGCCTGAAGAGAACCCCCTGGAGACACCTGGGGCCTGGGAGCCGGAGGTGGATCTGCTGGAGCAATACTGAGCCTGAGAACCTACTGGCCCTGCCCGAGGCCTGGGGACCACAGGACCTGGAAGAACTACCCTCTGAAGATGAGCCCATGGAGCTGCCCGAGCTGCCGCCTGTGGACGAGGAGGGCCTAGCAGGTCTACCACACCTCAGCGACCCAGAGGAGGCAGGTACCGGGGGTTTCGGGGAGGAAGAAGCCCAGGGATAGCCGCACGTTAGCGGCTGAGTCAGGGGCAACCCGGGCAGCATGTTGCGGCCGGAGCCCCGCCAACCCCGTGGCAAACGCCATTGCCACTACCAGGGCCCTGGGCTGGGATGCAGTGGAGACGGGCGGGCCTGCGTCCCCCTCCCCCCTTCCCTATCCTCTGTGAGCAACCCTTCCCCGCCGTGCCGTTCCCGAGAGCGGCTTGCTTGCTGTGCCCGCCCTGCCTGAGGGCCTGGCCTTAGACGGCTCCCGGTGAGAGGTAGCCGGGAGGGGTGGTCCCCATCTGAGGAGGACCCAGAGAGGGAGCCAGACCCAGATGCTACTCCCCAGTTCCAGGGGCATGTCCATACAGGGCTATAGTTTTGGATTCAGATTCTTTGGCAAGAAAAGAAGGGCTGTGGTATTCTTGGGTCAAACTCTCATGAGAATTACGGTATCCAAACCAGAACTGGAAAACTGGCCTTTTCTGATCCTGCAGTGATGGATTCATAGCTGGTGAATCAGATCTGAACTTCTCTTGTTAAAGGTTTTGGATTTATGGTTCCAGTTTGGTCTGTCTTGACCTGCTCATTTCCTGTTGATTTGTTGTACATGTAAACTCTCATCCTTCAAAAGCCTGTTCATCTGCTGTGTACCAGATGTTTGTTTGAAGAGGAAAAGGTCTGGGTCTCAGCTGTAATATCCCTCTGGTTAACAGATTCCTGGAGGCTTTAATATGAAATCTTTAATAGTTATTTTTTTCATGCACTTGTGCAATCTTGTTAATGAAGATAAACTGATCAGAGACTGTGTCCTGGGCTAAGAAAAGAGGATAATCAGTTTGCTCAATTGGCTGGAAACGTGCTAAATCTCTCAAGCTTTATTTAAAATGAAATTTCCAACTCTTTCAACCATGTGACTCAACCACTCAATTGTTCTTCAATCTTATATCATATATTTTCTTCTGACATGTAAATTAGTGAAAGGTTGATGCACCAGAACTAGATGCCCACAAAAAGATTATACTTTTCTGACTAATGAGAACAGTTTCACTTCAGAATATTACCCACTTCAGTTAGAATCATTGTCACAAAGAACAGATAAAATGTCCTATTTCCTCCTCACGTTAATCTTTGTCATAAGGATCATAAAGCCCGCTGTCATCTGCCAAGTACAGAAGAATATTAGGGTGGTTCACAATGGAACGTTGACTTTTCACTATTTGATTGGTTGGCCTTTATTAATTAAATGGACAGCTTATCAGAATGTGCAATATCAAAAGTAGCAATGGGGGAATGACAAAAGGGGAATAACAGATGAAAATGTAATCAGAGTTGTAGCTGATCTAGAAGACATTAAATGCAGAACACTAGCATAATGCAAGGCTGAAGTCGTGCAGTTAAGCAGTGCTGGTTCAATTATATGGAAACATTTTCCATAATTAAAATTTTGAAATTATTTTTTGACATTAAAAAGAATTGGCTTCCATTGTGCTCATGCTTTTTGGGAACAGTAAAGCTGTGGGAAAGTGAATTGCAAGTAGAAATTAAAGTTGTAATTTTTCAAAAGTTGACAATTTTTTGGTGAAACTTTTGGACAAATTTAAAAAAAGAAAAGTTTGTGAAAAATTTCATGAAAGTGTTTCCCTGTTTTTGACCAGCTCTGTATTTAATTTTGCACACTTAAGTACTTGCATCAGATACGCTACATTTTATATGGGATCAGACACTGATGCAAGAAGGTGATGGGTTAATCAGAACCATTTGCTAAAGCCCTGACATAGAGACAATTGAATTAGTTAGATAAACAGTTATCTGCACACTTTGACTAAAACTATGCATGCTTATACAATCACTTTGTTTAAATGTGACAAGAAAACCTTTACTTTTTTTTATTGGTAAGCTTTCCCCTATTTTATAGTGATATTTACATAATGACTTTGCTGAAGTGCTCAGGATGATGACAAGCTGTTAAAGTTTACATGATGTTTAAAAACCATAATAAAATAAATCAAATAAAAACTGAAAAAGCCAGATATTATGGCAGCCCCAAAAGGGAAGAGAAGGAACTCTGCACAAGAGCTTTTAATGATTAAAAGATAAAATTCCTTTGAAAAACCAAAGATTTTAGACACTTTAAAAGTGGAGATGGAACAATGGATAGAAGAAAATGTCTGTCAAAATCTTGAAGAAAACATAAAATCATTACTGATAAAGGTTGCTAATGAGACAAAGATTGCAGGAGAGAACAAGGTCACTGATGCAGAGCAGGCTGGGTTAGTTGGCAAGAGAGGTGCAATCAAACAATATGCATTTCAATACAGCTATATGTAAAGTCATACATGTGGGGACAAAGAATGAAAGCCATACTTGCAGGATGATGGACGCTATCCTGGGAAGCAGTGAATTCTGAAAAAGATTTGGAAGTCATGGTGGGCAATAAGCTGAATATGTGACTAAAGAGCTAATGCAATCATTGGATGTAAAAATGGGAATCCGGAGTAGTAGGAAGGTTATATTATATCTGTATTTGGCAAGGTGTAACTACTGCTGGGGTAATGTGTCCAGTTCTGGTGTCCACTAATCAGGAAGAATGTTGATCAGTTGGAGAGGGTTCAGAGAAGAGCCATGAGAATGATTAAAGGATTGGAAAACATGCCTTATAGATGAGTCTATTTAGTTGATCAAGGGGAAGGTTAAGGGTGATTTGATCACAAACTATAAGAACCTACATGGGGAACAGAAATTTGATAACAGGCTCTTCAATCTAGCAGGCAGAGGTGTAACAAGTCTGACGGCTGAAAATTGAAGTTAGAGACATTGAGTGGAAATAAGTTGCAACTTGTTAACAGTGAGGGTAATTAACCACTGGAACAACTTGTAAGTGTTGTGGTAGATTCTTCATCACTGGAAATTTTTAAATCAAGATTAGGTGTTTTTCTAACAAATATGCTCTAGTTCAAGATAGAATTATTTCAGGAAAGTTCTACGGCCTGTGTTATGCAGGAGGTCAGACTAGGTGATCACAGTGTCCCTACTGCCTTATAATATATGAAAGTCTATGGTGTGATATTACTGGAAGTCGGTAAATGGAAGGTACAGTGCTCCTGGTTGCCCAGTTATCTTATATCTACAAGCTTCAATTAAGCAAACCAACTTGGGATATTACATTAATTGTCCAAACAAATTTGGATAATCAAGGGAATTTGATGCACATTAGGGAACATGGCTTTGTTTGTCAGATGACTGAGGTTTTGGGCAGAAAAATGAAGGTTTGGATAATTGAGGTCTGACTGCTTACTACTGGCTTTGTACATACTAAACTTTTTTGGGGTTGGAAGGAGCAACAAAACACTACTTTGATATGTTAGCTAATTTAGCCACTGGGAGATGGTAAAGTTGTATTCTGGTACTATCTGCAGCTGAGCAATCATGAAAGCTTCAAGTAACTGTAGGGAACAATATAACAGACTTTCTATAGATCAGAATGAGTAAGATGTAAGAAAAAAAGATAAATCAATAGGACTATAAAATAAAACAAAACAGGGTACTCCTATTGAACAGCATCAAATATTCCTGTGAAAACAAGAGATAGCAAAATAGATACGGATAAAATTAAAAGAATGGAGTGCAAAACAGCAATAATACAGTGTAATTGAATGGGTGTAGTAACAGAAATACATAAGAAGCAGCAGACTATACATGACATGTAACTGAAAAGTCAGTGGAGGGAGACTGCTTGAGTCAGAGAGTTTGTAATGAAACACATGATCTATCATTTCTTGTTTGCAAGTCTCAATCCAGACCAAGTCTCTGCTTCTGCAGTCTGATCCGTGTCAGTGCACCTTGGTGTCCATACAGAGACCATTGACTTCCTAGGGGCTCCACACAGGCATATGAGTTTACTCATGCAGATTGGATTGCACAATCAGGAGCGAAGTTGGTAGTAACCCTAAAATAATCCTATCTAAGGCTTCTCTGGAGACCTACTAATATGTGAAATAAGCTGGTGCTGCTGAATGCTCTTCCCAGCAGATGGGCACCTCAAAAGCCGCACACCACTAGTGTTACTAATTTGTAGTGTCAGGAGGGAGGTCAAGGATTGAATGGCCATGAGATTGAGCAATACTCCCAGCCTCAGATAGTCCTGCCAAGACAGGCCCATGGCAAAGAAGTATGAAGTTTATGCAACTGCTGCCTGTGTTCCATCTGCCCCTTGGATAGAGGACCAGAACTCCAGGGCTGATATTCTGACATGTTTCATAAGAAATAAATTCACATTTAAAAAATAAATAAACCAAGCCTGAAGCAAAAAAGAAAATAGCAAAACAAATGTTGACAGGAGCAGTATGTGCATAACAGTGAACCACAAAATATCAAACTAAAATGAGGATGCATCGTGGGGCATCAAAATGTGGGATAACTAATTTTAGACAATTTTCAGCTTCTCCTTATGTTAATGCCAGTGTGATGCCAATGAAGTCAGTGTTACACTGGCATAAAATTGGTGTAACAGAGCAGAGAATCAGGCCTATTATTCAATCTCTTAATGTCCTACCAAGAGCTTTCTGAAATTACTAATTATGTTATTCAGAATTATCAATCAATATCAGTGGTTACAAATTGGTTAAAAAAATCTTTGCTGATGTTTTTCACTGTTCATGTTGATTTATGTAGTAGTTGTAGAATGAACTTAAACAAATTCCCAGAAGTCTTTAATCCAGAGCTAAACCATCAGTTTAGAAAGCTGATATGTTCTTCTGTATTGGAAGGGTAAGAATGTTATTTTAAAAGATCAGACAAGAATTAGAGTAATTCTTTTAATAATCTAAAATTGCCCTTGCATAGAGTTAAAGTAACTAATATAAGAGTTTCTGAGAGTTTAGAATTGCAAACTATTTGTATTCCCCTGTGAAATGTTGTAAACATTTTGAGACAAGGATTCAGATACCAAATAACAGCTAAATAGTCTAGTGAGTGTTTGGCTATTTACAACAACTTGAGTGTAGTGCCTAAGTTTTCAACAGGGCCTACTGCTAGGGGAGGTAAAATGTTTGGGTTCCGAACATGAGACCCCCTTAAAATGGCCTGATTTCCAGAATGGCTGCTCAGTACTTTCTGAAATTCAAGTACCTCTTTTTTTCCTGAATGATTTCTCATAAAAATTTTGTCTTTTGGAAAAATTACAACCGTTCTCTAAGCTGCTTGGGAAACCACAACCCTTTTTGATGAAACGTTTCAGTAGCATTTGTTGAAAGTTCAAACATTCAAAATTGTTGACAGGCTCTCTGTCCCATTACTATAGATTAGCATAGATTTCTTTTTTAAGTAAAGGAGGGGGAGGGGTAGAGGCGATTATCAGACATACTATAAGATAGGTTCCAAGAATGTACTTTTTTCTGCCACATTTTCTATGGCAAAGCAGATATCTTAGAGCCAGATTCTGAGCCTATTGAAGTCAATGGCAAAAATTCCTATCGACTCCAGTGGTGCAGGTAACATGTCTTCTATATTTAGTGTTTCAACAATCACTCTGTAATCATAAGATTTGCCTTACTGGACCAGACCATTGGTACACCAAGCCCAGTATCCTACCTCCATCAGAGGCCAATACTGGATGCCTCAGAGGCAGCTGATAATTTCTGTAACGCACATTGGTTATTGGGAACATTGTACAAAGGAATGGAGGGGATTCTCATCTGATGTCTGAAAGTGATTCGCCTCTTTAAAAAAAAAAAAAAAAAAGAAATTCAACCATGGTATTTGAATAAGTGACTGACTATGGCAAAGAATTACATGTCCCGAAATACATCCTGGTCTCAAGGGGATATTCAGTAAAATTGAAAGGCCGAAAATACAAACTTGCTTAAAGGGAATATTTCTACACAGTACATGATTAATCTATGGAACTTGTTACCAGTATACACACAATTCCTAGACACCAGGGCTCGACAAATTTGCTTTGGAGGTAGGAGCCAGCCCAAAAATTAAGGAGCCAGTCAATGTGGACCCAGCAGCGGAGGGCCCTGGCCAGAGCACAGCAGCCGCTCTCCCCTACCAGCCCTGCCCCTTCCCCCACCCCTCTCTCACAGTGTGGGCCCAGTGGCAAGGTGCCCTGGCTGGAGCATGGCGGCCACTCCCCCCAGAAAAAAACTAGGCACCAGATTTAAATTTCTAGGCACCATGGCGACCTGGCACCTGGGGTTTGCCGAGCCCTGCTATACATCCAAAATTCCTATGAGTTCTAACATTGATACTGCTCCCACAGCCAGAACAGTTTACCACTGCCATTTTGATTAGACTTGCCATGTTGCTGGTTAGCAGGTTTAACTAAAAAGAGTCTCAATCGTGGGAGCTTTGTCTGCAGTGCAACTCTCACCAACATTAACACCAGTTCAACGGAACAAGATTTTTGGATAAATTTTCCCACTGTAGACACAGCCTCTTTTTCTATACTTTTCATGTGGAATTGCAGTAGTCTTCCCTATTTATTTGCCTTTGGGTTTTTTGTGAACTTAGGTTGAACTCAGCTTCCATTTTTATTAAAACTGTGTAATTTTCCCACACATCCTACTACTCATCTCTTTTAATCCAAACCATCTGTCTCCTTGTCTGACACAAAAATGAACTCTACTTACACATCAGTTTCACACGGTTGATAGATCAATATGAAATTGGAAAAATCTGGCTGTTACTTAAAATGCAATTAATAGACTATCCTACATGCTATATGTAATTGATTATAATATGAATACATTTCCTCTAATTGCATTGTATTTTGAGACATTTCAAATGAGAGGCATTATTTGTTGCTGGGAACAGCAAGAAAGAAAATTTTAATCCTAAAAATGTGTAAAATAATCATAACAACAAAAGGTGTCCTATGAAATGCCCAGTATCCCAACAAGCTACAAGAAGAGTTCCGCCTACTCCTATAGCATGCTGAGTTCCTTCCCCCTTTCAGAGAATTGCTGAGTGCTTTCAGCTCCCATTAACTTTAGTGCAAGGTGAAGGCACACAGCATCTCTGAGGAAATAGGCCCTCAATATCCTGCAAGACTGGATCAAAAACTCAAGCGTGCTAAAAATGTTAAAAGACAGGTCTCTTTTCATTAAAGCTGTGATTTTCAAAGGAATTAGCTGCTTAACTCCCACTGACTCCTCTGAAAAAGATATTTCAGGATCAAATAGGAAAGGAAACAAAGTTTGGATGAAGAACCAGATCAGTTTTTAATTTATCCAAGCTTGGAATGGCTCCACATCAAAGCAGTTTTAGACATTCAAAAAAGTTAAACGTTTTAATAGTGTTGCCCCTTTTTATCCAAAGTAGCTAATCAGAGTTTGGGGCCTTGTAGATTGTTCTAATTGGGAGTAGAAATTGATAGAGGCTGGTATTTTCTTTGATGCAGTCCTGTTTATTTACAAGGAATGAACAGAAAAACAAAAGGAGTAGCTTTTTAGCGTACAGGCCCAAGCTCCTTTCAGCCAGCACCCATGACCCAGAACCTCTCTTTAGGTTGCTCTCAGATAAACCATGCTTACAGACTTCTACTTGGCTCTTTTGCTCTCCCTCCAAAACTTAGTTTCTTTTCTGCCCCATCTCCACTTAGACGTTTTTACACAGTTACCTCCTTCCCCTCCCCCCATGATGCTAGTTTTTAGGCGATTCCATTATGCCTTGTTTTAGGTGTGGCCCCTTAACTATCTTCGACAGTTATCTTAAATGAAGGATATGTTCAGACCCTTCTGTTTCAATGAATGTTTAACGCAGCTCATAATATACAATTTTCCTAGTTCTATTTGGGACAAAAATTTGACGTGCCAAATCACTAAAAAGTTATTCTTGCAATATTTCCAGTCCAAATTGGAAGTAAGAAGTGGCATAAATCTTATGACAGAGCCTATTCTCATGAGCCCAAAAACCTTGATTCTGCAAACACTTATGCACATGCTTAAGTTTAAGTACATGAATGGTCCCATTGACTTCATTAAAGGCGCACACACATGGCTATGGGATTGCTGGATCAGGGAGCAGTTTTGCCTAGTCAAAAGGACTGGAGTTCACATAGTTTGGATAAGCAGCTGAAATTTTGGTACTTATCTGAAGAGAACCTCAGGACTCTTTGGGTATGTCTACACTGCAATTAAAACCCCCTGGCTGGCCTGTGCCAGCCAACTCAGGCTAAGAGGTTTGGGCTAAAATGCTGTTTAATTGCGGTCTAGACATTCAGGCTGGAGCCTGGGCTCTAGAACCATGTGAAGTGGGAGGGACCCAGAGCTTGGGCTGCAGCCGAGCCAGAATGTCTACACTGCAGCAACACCACCCATTCGCCTGAGCCCTGCGAGCCTGAATCAGCTGACGTGAACAACGGCCATATAGACATACCCATTGTAGTTCACCCACGACAAAGGGTTATGCAGTGGCTAAGCTGATCAACATTTAATTTTTGAAATTGATTTAAACAAATGGAGGACAAATGTTTGCTATTTTGAAATAGTCTTATGGAGCTGATTGAAATGTTTTGAAAATTTGTTTTAACATTTTTAGATACTCTAATGACTGACTTGCAAGGCGCATCATAATTTGCATGCCCAAAAAAGTGAACAGAGAAATGGGATGCCATTTTAATGACCAATTTAAAAAAAATAAAATAAAGTGTGAGCAAAAAGGAAATCCACTTAGAACTCCTGGGTAAAAATACTTTTTTTTTAGTCTGCATTTATGTTTGATGAAATATTGATGCTTTTTCTTACCCACATCTGCAAATGAGCTTCCCGAAATGGTTTAGCTTGGTTACGTGGGAAGTGTAGGTGGCATCAGTTCAGTTCTTAGTCAGCATGTGTACACATTGCAATTGCCTCTTGTTGGTTGTCATGGCAGAGAAGCCATGGAGTGAACAGACGTGGAGATTGACCAAGGAAGGAATTTTGGAGGAAGCTTGCGTAACTACTGCTGTGGATAATTAGAGGATCTCAGGATCCAAGCCTGTGAATCCAGCCCACGCACAAGCACTAAGTGCACACGATAATGGTAGGAAGGATTTATTTTAAATTAAAATAAGGAAAATATACAAAGTCTTTCTTCCAGTTATTGCTACATTGTCAAAAGATTGCTGATGCAGTAAAACAAAAATGACTTTTTACATATCCAATATGGCAAGAGGTGCTCAGTGATGGTAGCAGTATAAAAACCTAGATACAAAGTGAGTCAAATCTAAGAGGCAACAGCAGTAGCACAACAGGCTGCAGCATCAGAACTATTGTGCAATGAAGTTTTGCTGTTTTAGGTCGTATAATCATGCCTGGGACCTCATCTCCGTCAGTTGCTAGCATGTAAATAGTTCAATTTTCAAAGAAATTGACTAGCTTGAAGTGCAAATAATGTAAAAACTATTTTAGGCAACAACCAGCCGAGCCAAGAATGACCACGGATGTAACCTAGTTTTACTTTACTTTACTTTACTACTCATCCCTACATCCTTCTCACTAATGATTTAGACTCAAATTTTAAGGCCGGAAGGGACCATTATGGTCATCTATTCTGACCTCCTGAACATTGCAGGCCACAGAACCTCACCCACCCATTCCTGTAATAGACCCCCTAACCTCTGTCTGAGTTACTGAAATCCTCAAATCGTGATTTGAAAGTTACAGAGAATCCACCATTTACTCTAGTTTAAATCTGCAAGAGACCTGTGCCCCATGCTACCGAAGAAAGTGAAAAATCCACAAGGTCTCTGCCAATCTGATCAGGGGAAAATTCCTTCCTGACCGCAAATATAGCAATCAGTTGGACCCTGAGCATGTTGGCAAGACCCACCAGCCAGACACCAGGGAAAGAATTATCTGTAGAACTCAGACACCTCCCCATTTAGTGTCCCATCTCTGGCCATTGGAGATATTTGTTACTAGTAGTCACAGATGGGACACATGCCATTATTGGCAGCCTCATTATACCATCCCCTCCATAAACTTATCAAGCTCAATCTTGAAGCCTTTTAGGGTTTTGCTCTCCTCGGAAGACTGTTCCAGAATTCCACTCCTCTGATTGTTAGAAACCTTTATCAAATTTCAAGCCTAAACTTGTTGATGGCCAGTTTATATTCATTTGTTCTTGTGCCAATGTTGGCCCTTAACTTAAAGAAGTCCTCTCCCTCCCTGGTATTTATCCCTCTGAGATATTTAAAGAGAGCAATTCTCTCTCTCCTCAGCCTTCATTTGATTAGACTAAACAAGCCAAACTCTTTGAGTCTCCTCTCATAAGATAGATTTTTCCATTCCTCTGATCATCCTAGTAGCCCTTCTCTGTACCTATTCCAGTTTGATTTAATATTTCTTAAACATGGGAGACCAGAACTGCACACAGTATAATGGTACTAACACTTCCCTGTGTCTACTGGAAATACCTCACCTGATGCATTCTAGGAATGATTAGCATTTTTCACTGCTGCATCATATTGGTGTCTCAGTCATCCTGTGATCAGCCAATACACTCAGGTCGTCATCCTCTTCTGTTGCTTCCAACTGATAAGTCCCCAGCTTATAGCAAAAATTCTTGTTGTTCCTAAGTGTATGACCTTGCACTTTGTACTATTAAATTGCATCCCATTTCTATTACTTCAATATTCAAGGTCACCCAGATCTTCTTGTATGATATCCCAGTCCTCCTCCATATTGGCAATATTCCCCACTTTGTGTCATCAGCAAATTTTATTAGCGCACATCTACTTTTGTGTGCCAAGGTCATTAACGAAAATGTTAAATTAGATTGGTCCAAAGACCTGTTCCTGAGGAACTTCACCTTTCAGTATGACCCAGTTTCCCCTTTAACTGCTTCCTTATCCACCTTTCAGTTCTCATATCAATCTCCATCTTCTCCAATATAACTAATAATTTCCCATGTGGAACTGTATCAAATGCCTTATTGAAATCCAGGTAGATTAGATCTACTGCATTTCCTTTGTCTAAAAAAATCAGTTATCTTCTCCAAAAAAAGGAGATCAGGTTGGTCTGGCAGGATCTATCTTCTGTAAAACCATGTTGTATTTTATCCCAATTACAGTTTCTCTCTGTGTCCTTAACTACTTTGTTTTCACAGTTTGTTCCAAGACCTTGCATACAGTTAAGGTCAAACTAACAGGCCTGTAGTTTTCTGGATCATTTTTCCCCCCTTTCATAAAAATAGGTACTATATTAGTAATTCTCCAGTCAGAGGGTACAACCCCTGAGTTTAAAGATTCATTAAAAATTCTTGCTATTGGGCTTGCAATTTCACATGCCAGTCCCTTTAATATTCTTTGATGCAGATTATCCAGGCACCCCAATTTCATCCCATTAAGCTGTTTGAGTTTGACTTCCACCTCGAATGTGGTCATTTCTACTTCCATAGTCTTGTTTCCATTAGCTACCTTGCCATTTACTCCTAAACTCCTCATTACCCTGATTAAAAATTGAGAGAAATTATGTGTTTAGATGTTGTCATCTTTAATCTTCACCTCATATACAGTGTTTAGTGGTCCCACTCCTTCTTTGCTTTCTTTTTATTTATAGGCTATAGAACCTTTTATTATTGGTTTTAATTTCCTTTGCAAGGTCCAACTCTGCCTGGCTTTTGGCAGTTCTCACTTTTTCCTACACTTTCTGACCTCCAAGAGCTAGCTTTGCTTGCTGATCCATTCTATCTTCCATTCCTTGTAGACCCTCTGCTTTCTCTTAATCCCCTGTTTGAGAGGCTTGCTCATCCAGCTTGGTCTGCAACCCTTCCCTCTGATTTTTTTCCCTTTGCTTGGGTGCAGGTTTCAGATAGATCCTGCAACTTTGACTAAGTAATTCCAAGCCTCCTCCACATTCAGAACCTTAGTTCTTCAGTCCAGTCCACTTCCCTAACTAATTCCCTTCATTTTTTTTTTTTTTTTTAAAGTTTTCCCTTTTGAAATAAGGGACCCTAGTTGCAAACCTAAATCCTTCCATTTAGTTTAAACAGAATTAGTACATGATCATTTGAACTAAGGTTGACCCCTACAACCAGTTCTAAATCATCAATTCTAAACCACTGTACTCACCAATACTAAATCTAAAATGGCATCAACTCTTGGTCTGATGACTATTTGGTGAAGAAATCTGTCCGCTATCACATCCAGAAAGAGTGGGGCCCTACCATTATTTGTAGCACTTGTTCTCCAATCTTTATCTGAGAAATTAAAGTCTCCCATAATCACATAATTTTTAATGAAATAGAGGTCTCTATCCATATCCAAATCAGACCCTGAGGGATCAATAGAATTCTTCTTCCAGTGCTTGCTCATGTCCATTCCATGTCAGGTATGTGTGCACGCCACATGCACCAGTGCCAGAGATTTTTCCCCTTAGTGTTATCCGTAGTGCCGGCTCTAGCACCCTCTGCAGTGGTGTGCATATGTGCTGGTATAAGGGCGCCGTCGGCTCCCCCTCCTGTTTCCTTCTTACCACCAGTGACAGTACTGGAACACCCTTGCCTCAGCAAGCCTTCTACCAGTGGTTTTCATCTGTAGTTTGATGTAAATAGTTGCTGTTAAATTGAAATAGTTAGAATTTAGTAATTTAGGTTAACTGTATTTAATTTGCGGGGACTTAGCCCCAGTGACAGTACATGCCGTGGTCTTATGGGTATCATCCACTGTTGGACAGAGGTTAGTCTGTCTGGTCCCACGTGGCAATACTTGTGTTCCTAAACTTAACCTCTCAGTATTAATGCTCCCTTCATTTTATATAGGTCAAAGGAAACTGTCAGCAAACTGATTTTTTTTTTTTTGAATATCCAGGAATGTAATGAATACAGTGAACAAACAGTGACCAGAGCATTGAACTAGGATTCAGGAGACCTGGGTTTTATTCCTGGTTCTGCCACTAGTTTAATATGTGACCTTGGGCAAGTCACTTCATCTCCTGCTGCTTCAGTTTCTCATAGGGATAATGATACTGACCAGCTTTGTAAAGTGGTTTGAGACCTATGGATGAAAGGCTCTGTATAAAGTTAGGTATTACTATTTTCATCACTCACTCTGCTTTGCTTTGTAACTTGCCTTCAGCAACAGGCCCAGGAGGTCAAGGCAAAGTTCTTTAAGGAAGCTGCTATAAAGTTGTCACTGATTCAGCGGGACCATTGGGGCCAAATTCTGTTTTCCAGGGCCTTGTGTACATTAAGACATGCAGGTCCTACCCTCAAATTCCCTCTCCAACCTGTGATCGGATCCTTTGATGTAGGCATCTACCTACACTCTCACAATGAAGCTGTATGTGCCAAGGCTACTGGGGTGTAAATATCCATCTGGTTTGCAAAGAGCACAAGAAGTGAAGCAGGGAGGGGACCTGGTAGGAAAGTTTTCTTGTGTGGTGCCAGACTGCAGATGGGCAGGCAAGAAAGTCTGAACCATGAGGAAGGACTGCATGATGCTGAGAAAGTGTATGAGCCACGGGTGACCCTATTACTCTAGCTCTGAGCTGTTTAGCAGTGACCAGCACCTGCCAGTTGCACAAGGCTCTGTGTGAATGCATAGCATAAGTAGCATAAGCCCAGAGCCACCATTGACTGTCCAACGTTCCCGCAAAGCCCTCTACCACAGCTCCAAAGAACACAGAGAAGTTGAGAGCGTATTTAACTCAACCTTGAAGTGAGCATTGCTCAATGACCATCAGTTTAAACTAACCAAGCTTATTGAGCTGTAAATTAGGTGATACAAGAATAATTATATGGCTCATGCACTTAAGATGGAAGGATGTATTTGTCCCTGCCGGTTTCCTAAAAGGGAATATTAATATCAACTCTGCATTTAATTACTACAGTATCTGTAAAGTGTTTGCCTATTGGCCCTGCGAATTAGCCATTGTGTTTTGACATTAATCCTAACATGGTTGGACATCTGGGAATGATGTAGCAGTGTCAATCAGGGCTGATGTGTATTGTGACATCCCTGGACTGGAATGGATTTCCTTAAGGGTTGATTCAGCTGACAACGCACACCGGTACACAGACAGGTCACCCACAAATTCAAAGACACAAGATTAACAATAATCCTGCACCTGGCATCCTAAAGAAGGACCAGGAACACACATTTCTTCACAGACCAGAGGGAATTCTATGGGTACCTAGCAGATCAGCTATTTACGTACAAAAATCATACAACAACAACTTGCATGTTACAGGGCCTGATTCTGCAACTATTACGCTGAATGATATTTATTCATGTTGGTAATTCCTTTCTGCCCACTAAGACTATGTTCATGTGAATAAGTACAGAAGATGGTCAGAAAAATACAGAAATTTATATGAAAATGAAGGGAAAAAGCTTGCAAAATATTTTTCTGTAGTGCAGAGAAAAGGAGGGACAGAGGTGTACCAGTGCCCATAGCCCCCTGCAGTGGTAGGGAAAGGATTAAGTGAAGTAGATGCAGATGATCTTGGCAAGTGACTGCATCTCACATTGCAGAGAAAAGCAAAAAAAAACAAAACAAAAAACAAACCCTAAACAAAATACCCAAGGCCATTGCCAATCTTACCTGGGGGGAGATTCCTTCCTGACCCCACATTTGGTCATCAGTTAGACCCTCAGCATGTGAGAAAGAACCAGACAGCTGAACATATAAAAGACAGAATGGTTGGTGCCACCTCAGAGACCTGGCCCACCTAAGTCCAGTGTCCCATCTCCAGCCAGGGCCATCCCTGATGCTTCCGAGAAAGGAGACCAAAAATTCCAGAATACATTGCGTATGATGGGGGTGAGAAATCCTTTCTTGACCCCTGCAGGTTAGTGGATGAACGCCTGAAGCATGAGCTATCAGGGACATGAGACAACCTTGAAAGGACACCAAAGGCTGCTGAGTGCTATCCTCCTACCATCAAAAGCAACCCATTCATACAATCCCATTCATAAATTTGTCCAGCGTCCTTAAATCTAATTAAGTTGTTTGCCCACATAACTCCTGCTAGGAGGCTTTTCCAGAACCTCACTTCTCTAATGGTTAGAAATGTTCTTTTAATTTCCAACCTGAATTTATTCATTTGCAGTTTATATCCATTTGTTCTTATGCCAACTATTGTCTTTTTGCTTAAATAACTCTTCACTCACAGTGAAGAGTTTACTTCTACAGTGGTGTTTACTTCCTTGATCATTTACAGAGAGCAGTCATAGCTCATCTCAGAATTCTTTTTGGTAGGCTAAACAAGCCAAGTTCTTCTCTTATAAGATAGGCACTCCATTTGCCTGCTCATCCTAATAGCTCTTCTCTGCACCTGTTCCAGTTTGAATTCATCTGTCTTGAACATGAGGGAGCCAGACTTATACACGGTATTCTAAATTAAGTCTTACTAGTGCCTTGTACAATGGTATTAATACTTCTCTATTTCTACTGGAGATGCCTAACCTGATACATGCTAGCATTGCGTGTGTCTTTTTCTAAGCCATATCACATTAGTGGCTCATAATTATCCTGAGATCAGCCAAGACATCCAGGTCTCTTCTCCTCCTCTGGAGCTTCGAGCTGATGAGCCCCTAGCTTATACCAGAAATTCTTATTGTAAGACCTTTCGTGCATGACCTTGCACTTTGTACTATTGTATTTCATCTGATTTCTGTCACTCCAATCTTCAAAGTCATCCAGATCTGCTTGAATAATATTTCGATCCTCCTCTGTATTGACGATGCCTCCCAACTTTGTATCATCATCAAATCTCATTAGCCCACTCCTTTTTGTGACAATGTCATGAATAAAAATATTGAATAAGACTGGTTCCAAGACCAGTCCTTGAGAAAATCAACCAGTAATATCCCTCCCCGTCCAATAGTTCACCTTTCAACACAATCTGCCGCCTTTTCTCCTTTAGCCAGTTCCTTATCCATTTTAAAGTTCTTGTACTGATCCCTATCGTCTCTAATACAACTAATAGTTTCCCATGTAGTACCATGTCCAATGCTTTACTGAAGTACAAGAATATTAGATTTACTGTGGGATAAGCGATGGTGAGCATGACCCTTAACGGAAGCTAAGAGATGGAGCTTCTTGGCACGGAGCTCACTGGAGTGGTAGACTTGGGGATTACTGACCAAGGAAACTGCCAGATGTTTGTTCCTACTGCACTTAGGGAAACAGGACTTTGGTGTATAGTTTATTTACAAAAAATGGACACACGGAATTTGGCTGACTTATATCACTGATATGTCCTCCTAATGGAAACAATCCTGCAAGGCCCCAAATATTGGCTAACTGCTTAAGTCAAAAGGGTAGCTTTACCTGAGTTATTAATAAAGCCAAACTGCAGGTGAGGAAGAGTTTTGGTATGTTATTATGGAATGCTAGCCTCATTGAAATCAATAGCAAAACTCCCATTGATTTCAGTAGGGCCAGGATGTCCTCTCATGTGGATATTCTGTTCAAAGGAGAGTGGGACCTGAGACTCCACCTGTTTACAAACACTTTAGAGCAGGGATGGGGCAACTGGTGGCCAGAGGGCTGCACCCAGCCTGCCAGATCATTTTATTTGGCCTTCCATAGCCAACCACGGGACAGGTGATCCAGCCAGGCAGGGTGTCACAGTGAGAGGACCCCATTCACATGGTGCTATGACAAGCGCCAATGGGCTAGAACGGGAAGTTGGGTCCAGTTCTGCAGGACAGATGCTGCTACTGTGGAGCCACTCACTTAAGGTTTCTGGCTCCCAGCCATCACCGCTCTTGGATGGAAACCCATGTCTCTCTCCCTCCTAATTGGGGTATATCCAGGCTTCAGAGTTCCCTGCCTACATTGTGAATTCCCCAGCAAGTCAGACTGCCTAAGTAGAGGCCTGCTTTGCATTTGCCTTAGAGGCTATAAACAGCGAAATTGCTCACAGTTAAGATATCACACAGCTCTTTCTAAGCAAGCATGTTTATTCTTAAGGTGAAAGCATTGCAGAGAAAACATATTAAAATGATAAAAGAACCTACACACATGCTAATGAGCTTACCAGAGATCCCCCCAAATCTAACAAGGGCTCTGATAGGAGTCAGTTCTTCAAACCCCACCAAAGCTTTTTTCTGTGCTTACAAGTTCATAACCACCTTGGTTCAGAACCAGAACACCCATGAATCTGAGAGTCACTTCTTTATAAAGTATGGGCCTCTGATCTCGTCCTCGTGTAGCAGCTAATCAGCCAACAAAGATCCCTGCCTCAGGTCAAAGCTTCTTTCACAATGGAGGGGGTACTTTCATACACCTTCCCCTGGAGATTTCCCGGGAACCTAACCTATCTTCAAAAGTTCATTCTTATTTGACACATTATATGAAGCTCAGAGTTCATGTCTCCCCTGTAGAAATGTTCCATACAGTCCCACAATAATACATAAACATTTGCATTATTAATACAATGAACTCCTCAGATATTAATTCCATAAAGTTTAACTTAATTCCATAAGGTTTGTCCAGGATGCTGCAGGAAATGGTCCAGATCTGTCATACCTGACGTTTTCAAAGCTGCCACCCAGCTGCTGCCTAGCCCTACAAGCGCCAAAGCTTTTTTGCTAAGCTGCCTAAGTGGTGACACATCTCACGGCTAATGAGAAAGGGTCTCAAGTTGCTCAAACCAAAGCCTGGGAGGTCCAAAGGGGACCCTCAAATGAGTCTGGGGAACACCTCTCTCTCCAGAGGGTTCTGATCCCTTAGACATGCTCGGACATGCCAAAGACCTGACACCTATCAGACCCTTTAGTGGGAGCCTGGATGCAGGCCAATGATGGAGATGGGGGCAGGGAAGAGAGAAGTACAGCTCCCACACAAGAGACAGCCAAGGGCCTAGGGAAACGTAAGGATAGCGTGAGAGAGGTATCAAACATGAGTGAGAGAGAGACTGTTTCACCTGCTATATTATCTGCTTTGGTGCCTAATTCCAGGCAAGGATTTGTGGTTGAAGATCCAAAGCAGAGAGAGGCAACTATCCCTGGCCACACTCACAGCTGGTTGCAGGACATCAAATGTTTTGGTGCTTAAGCCCCTCTCTACAGCATTTCATGTCTCACTAGCATAGGTGGCTCCCTAATCATTTTGCTGGTGTCTAAAGATCCCTTTCTTAGGTGCCCAACTCTCTCAGTTCCCTGTATGGAGAGCCTGGCCATCTAGCTGAGAATACCACTAAGTAAGAGACCACTGACTGGTTAGGCATGGCAACACCGAGTTGACCAACCTTTGAGAATGCTTAACTCCCTCTGAGGCAGAGAGATAAAGACCAATATGGTCAAAAGTTCCCACTGATTTTGGGTGCCCAATCTGAGATGACTGGAACCTGATTTCTTAGCCTGATACAGCACTTTATATGTTGAAAACACAGCTCCCAGGGAATTCTGTTGCAGCTGTGAGTGCTCCTCAGTGCTTCTGCAGGTCAGACCCCAGGGTCTCAAGTCAGGCACCCAGCAAATGAGGAAGTTGCAATTAGTCACCACTTGTGAAAAGTTTGGGTTAAGTCATTTGCCCAGCACCACACAGGGACTCCTTGCCCCAGAGGCAGGCATAACACCCAGTTCTCCAGCCAGCTTTTACACCATCTCCGACAGGATCACTGCTGGGCTCTCAGCCAACCACTGCTAGGTCCTTGGTCAGGCGCACTGTCTCCTGGAAAAAAGACGGTCTCTGCCTTCAAGCAGGGCATCACCTGCAGCTTGTCTTGACCCACAACAGTGAACATAGCACTGGTAGCAAAAGCAAACAATAGCCCAGCATCAGGCCAACCTTTCTTCAGGGAGGCTCTGGCAGGAGATAGTCTTTCAAGCAGTTCCCAGACCGAGCCAGGCTTCTCTCTCAAAAATGGGAACTAAAAGTCTACTCCTCCTCACAGCCAACTAAGCTGGACTCCCCCCTCTCCTTCTAAGCCTGACACCAGGTGTACCAAAGTGGTGCTGACTGAACCCACAGCAGCTCCGTAAGCCCTTCCTGACCAGTGTGGGGTTTGTATACCCTATCACACCATCCAGTCTCTTCTTGCAATACCCTACTTCAGTCACTACAAACCTTCCAAGGTCTGGAGCAAACGAGGCAGGGGGTCTCACACAGTCTTCACTACACAGCCATGATTCAGTCCCAGATCACTATTCATCCTGTGCCCTGAATGAGGCAGGGATCCTATGGGAGGAAAAAAAGTATGCAATTATATCATTAAAGACTGTCTCATGATGCATATGTGCCATGGGGCTGAATTAAGACTCTAGAAAGCAACCTTAACGTTGGCATTTCCTAACCTTTGTGTGCTCAACTTTGCAATTTTAATGTTCTTCTAATATAGTTTTAAAAATAACTGAAAACACAGAAATTCTGTCATCTGGAACCATATTATTCCCATACGTGGATTATGCATAAGGATCAGACTTTTCGATCTACAGCACAAGGTCTACCACTTGAGCTAGCAGAGTCATGGTTGCAGTAGCAGGCAGTTGTCCTCTGTGTGGAAATGGCACTAAAAGGGGATGAGATACACACTTTGCCAGTGGCATTTACAGCTTTTTGGTGAGAGCGGAGCAATGTAGAAACTCAGGATTCATGGGTTTGATTCCAGGCTCTGGAGGGGAGTGTGATCTAGTCTTCTACCCCTGTACTCCCCAAGCCAGTCTCTATCCCCATCCCCTACCATTTGCTCCTGCTCTCCTCTCTTCTCTCTCCCAAGCATTCCTTGGATCATGCCCCCCTAACTCTCAGTTCCTGCCCCCTCTATTCCTATTCATTCTCCACCCCCTTCTCCTGTATTTCTCTTCCCCCCCCCCCCCGCGCAACCCTGAGCATTTCAACTACACAATTGTCAAAAAAAAAAAAAAAAAATTAACATGGGCAAAACAATGTCTATTTCCCTAACCTTGATCTGAGCAACAGTTGAACCATTTTAGCTGAAACCTCAAATATAAATAAATAAAATCATCCAGAGGTAAATACCAGTATGGAAAATTTCAGCCTGAATGGTAAAGTTTGACAAAAGTTATAAGCAACTGAAAACAGGGTCTTATAATGGAAAGTGTTGAGCAACCTTAACCATAGGTGATGTTATGAGCTCCACCTATAATTCTATCACCTAGCTTTCCTCTACCCCTTCTGTTCAATGCCTTCCTCTACTAAACTGTACTACTACATTCCCATAGAAGAGATTTACCCCTCCTGACCTTAACAGCTAAACTTTTCTTCTTAATATCAGCCTGGAACAAAGGAAAATGGAGTCTGACTAATAGGAAACAATGCAAAACAACTGAGGTCCACTAGATGAATAAATGGTCTCACAAGGGAAATAATGGCAGCTCCAACCCATGAGTTGTGTAAAAATAGAGTGCACAAAGATATTGAAAGGTACAATCCTACATTAAACCCAGCTGGAATGGAAAAGATTACTTAATAGGTCTGTTCAACCATGTCTAGTCATTATAGTCATATTATTAACTGACACAATATATTCATTCTAGTCAGCTGCAAACAACCCATGATTGATATGGAAAAGCAAGTTCTCTCACTACAATTTCTCTCATTTATCCAGGACATGTCAGATACCACAGACAGGGAAAAGAGCTTAAACCGGGCTGCTGCATCCTACATTGATTAACATGTTCCTAGTTTCACGAGTGGGAACCTACACTCCACACCACAAAGATATTGTGTTGCCATTTGTATCCTTTATCCATACAAACATTCATCTAGATGTTCAATCACTCTAGCAGCCAAACCCTTTGACAGACTACATGTAAGTTGAGTAGAAAGTGACATGTCTGTCAGTAAATCCATAGGCATGTCACTGTCACTC
Source organism: Emydura macquarii macquarii (assembly GCF_026122565.2). Classification (NCBI taxonomy): domain Eukaryota; kingdom Metazoa; phylum Chordata; order Testudines; family Chelidae; genus Emydura; species Emydura macquarii. The sequence goes on along the minus strand of NW_027132342.1, from coordinate 6,292,146 downwards.
ATTATTTTCTTTTGTGTCATGTTGTTGTCATCCTGCCCCATCCCCCGGACATGTCTAGTATGTCACCAACAGCGGTTCTTCTGCATATAGCATCTATCAGTAACAAGTGATCTTATCCAATAGTTGTGAGTTGAAGATTGTAATGATGGGTGGATAAAGCAGGCAGTTAATTTATAGGTTGGGGAGTCTCTCATTTAAAATGAGTACTAAATGTGTGGGAAAACTTTGAGACACATTTCAATATCATTCTCCCTGAAATATCTTGGCAGTCTTGAACCGAACCATTGTATAATTTGATCTCTTCCTGAAGGACTTGATCCCACAAGGAAGCTGGGGGTGCTCAGTTCCTTCCCAGGACCAAGACTTAAGTTGGTTAACAATTGGGGCCATGTATACCATTCCCTGCACCTTGTATAGTTGTTTACACCAGTGCACATTGAATACAAAGTGGGTGCAAAAGGCTATCAAGTCAAAATGGTAACAATTTACCCCAACTTTGCACTCTGTACTGGTGTAAATGGCTGTACAAAGTGCAGGGCAGCAAATCTAGCCTATGATGTGTCTGGGTGATGGAATGCAAACCATTAACAAGAAAACAAGAGCAGAAAACTTTGATCGCATTTTCAATATATGAGCCAAATTGGTGAGCATTGAAATACAGATGTGTTTATTTCAAAGTGTGAGACTGGGCCTGATTCACCACATTACTTCACTCCGGCCCTAGTGTAACTCTATTGAACCAGGACTAGCATGTGCACATACATAGCTGTGGCCATGAACTTACTCACATTGAAGGCAATGGCATAACCTTCACTTCAGAGAGTGTCTGATCAGACTGGAGCACTGCACCTGAGTGGATTGTTAAAAGCAGTAGAAATTAGTGTATACTGCCACCTCCCTAACTTCATTATCTATAAACCAAATGTCTACGATGGCAATAGTCGTTGTTATGGACTAATGGCATGATCAATACCCATTGAACTGTTTCCTTTGACTTCAGTGCATGTTGACTTAAGCCCTAAATTTTGTTGGCTTTTAAAAAAAATAATCAATCCGAAGAGAACTATTTGAGTGATCTGAGTTCATAAAGGGCATCTGAAAAGTGATAAAAATTACATTTTTATTCATAAAGATACCAAAACTATTCTAATGGAATTATGTCCAGCTTTTGCTTCCCTTTCCTGTACCTGGTCACAGGGAGAGAAAATGCCATGCCTGCTTGCCAGGAAGTGCTGCAGTCAGCTGCTTCTCAAATACTTGATTTCATTTTAAAATTTGCTTATTTCTAATATTAGAACTCCAGGCATAGTCTGTTAGTGATTTGGGATCATACACAGCTTTGTTTTTTATTTTATTTTATTTTTAATAGCATTTCAGATCACTTCTAAACATAAATTCTGAATGTTTGTTACCCGCTGTTACCCACAACATTGATACTGTAGTGCAGCTAGTTAATACATTAAAAGAATCTTCAGTATCCTTTATACGAACTAATGGATCAAATTTCTCAGTATAATAATGCGTCTTATTGGTAAATTTTAACAGGTACACTTCTAAGTATTATTATTACTATTATTTTTAAATGGCATTCACAAAATTCCATGTGACCTGAGGACATACCCCAATTGAAAATTTGCTTGAGTCTTTTTTACAGTACTAAATACTCCTTTGGCAGCATATACAACAGGCACATGACTAATGTATTCTGCACTTTATCTACATTGCTGGTATTGTTCATGAACAAGCCCATCTAATTAAATGCATTTACTTGATAAGTTTATGGTAAGGAGGGAAAGTACCTACCTGGTGAATAGATAGATCAGGGAACTGGAAATAGGTCACAGAACCTTCTGATCAGTGGATCAAATCCAACTTGACTGGTAGTGACTGAAAATTGTTAGCACTTGATGGCTTTTCAGTGTGTATGTAAAATAAGTCTTTATACTGAATTGAGTTTCTGATGGACTGGTATCTTCATCAGAATTGCAGTTATTAGCATTATCAGAAGGTAGGTCAGACTGAATGGTCAGATGAGCTGATCCAATGCCCATTGAAATCAATGGACAGACTTCTGTTTACTTCAGTGGGTATTGGGATTAAACTCATTGAGCCTGAATTGACACAAACCCAGCGGTGTTCCTTCTACAACAGGGAGGGAGCAATGTTAACAGGATCTGTTCTGTTTGGGCACAACAAGTCAAACACAAAGCTGTTTTCAGGTTCATCAGAACTGCACTTAAATTAAACCAACCATCCTCAGTATTACTTGCTTTTGTAACATTTGCAGTTTTAGTATTGCAGACACACAAAGGGTAAACCATGTTTGCTTTGAGGCTTGAAAGTCAGAATCAGCAATCTCTTAACGTTGATCTCTAGGAGTTTATGCAGTATGTCAGGTTAAATGTTTAATACAAAGAGTTGCAGCCTTTATCATTACAACTCACTGTTAAAGATCAGACTGATCTGGATAATACTAATATTTTGACACTGAGACATAAATCCATAAATGATTCTATTTGGAGATAGGCCCGACTCAAACCACGCTGGAAACTGGGAGAAAGGAATGTTGCATTCTAAACCCAGGTTTGAATTTTAGAACTATCCCTGATCTCCAAAGACCCAATCCAAGATCCTAGATTCAAACGCCCACAAACTGTGGAGTGTGGGAGAGCTAAGGAGTCAAAATCCTGATTTGATCTGAATTTATGCTTTGCATCCATCTTTGTTCATTTTTATTTACTTTTAAGTAGCAATGCATTAAGTCTCCATTCATTTTTTTTCCTATAGAATTTGGCTTTTTTGCTCTTTTGTTCAAACTGAGTTCTAGGCACTTAACTTTATTCTACTTCTCTTTGGTAACAAACATGTAGCTAAGTACCTAAGTTCTGTCTATTCTCAAATGGTTAGCAAACTTATTTCCATACTTTAAGATCTCTTACTGGAAATATTTTGCTGGGATCTCATGATAAAACACTCCAGTCATCTGCTGGAAGATGATCAAACGAAGCAGGGTGATGGTTTTCATTATAGAACTAAAACAGCAAATACCACACTTGAGCATGTGCGAGACATCTGAAGTGCATGGCCCGAATCTAATCACCATTCTATGTATTCCCCAGCACTGAAAGGACAATGTAGGAAAACTGCATTGGTAAAACATAAAACTAATCATAATAGAGTTAATGCAGCCGTACATATTTAAACTCTCTCTGGCTAGATATGGTAAAATTGATTGTCATACTGACATGTGTGGCATTCAGTCATGGATTCACTTGTGTGTGAAACAGCTTATACCTCTAGAGCCAAGGTCTCCTCTGTTAATACCTCTACATCTCCCTACCTCTGAGGATTTCAAAGTGCTTTAAAAATATTTAGCCTCAGCGTCTGTAAGATAGGAAAGTATTATTCATGTCTGAGGGAGGGAGCAGCTCAGGCACAAAGAGGTGAAGTGACTTGCTCGAGGGCACACAGGAAATCTGTGGCAAAGCCAGAAATATCACCTTCACCTCCTGACTCCCAATTGTGCACTTTAATCTCAAAACTGTTCTTTCAACTTGGTATTCATGCTATCCTTGGAATGCCTCATCATCAGCCATTTGTATGGGAGCATTTTCTGTGCACTGTTTCTTATTTGTTAATAAATCTAGACATTTTATTATCTAGCTGCCGCGAGTGGGCATATCAAAGATCCCCATGTTAGATCCTCTCTGTGCTAAGCAGTAGCAGTTTTGTTCCTACACTTCTGCATGCAGGACCTAACGGATGTAAATCAGAATCGTTCTATTGAAGTCAGTGGAGCTATGGTGATTTATACTGATGGGGCATCTTTCCCACAAACTATCGGTGGTAACATTCTCAGTAATGACTAAACTGGAGTTCTTACTGGACTGTGCCCAGCAAATTTCTTAATTTTGGATTGCTTCCTCCGTTTGAGCTCCAGTCACTGTTCACATATAGTGATGGAAATGATATCTCAGAAAATTATACTTCCATTGAGTTAAGATGCCATGGAGATGGAGGCTGTGTAACTACTTCGATTGGACAAACCGGCATTCAAAGATTAGAATACTTAACCAAGCTATCCAAACCAATCAAGTGTCCAAAACTGGGCTGGGAATCTTGGGAGAACAGGATCTCACGTGGGATATCTAGCATGTCCTGCTTCTGTCAGAGTATTGCAAGAATGGTCTTGTCTGCCATATTCTAGCCACTCCATTGCTGATCCTGGTCAGAATGAAGAAGCATAGTGAAGCCTGGCTACTGCTGGCATTTTGCAATTCTATAGATAACTTCCATAAAAGGATTAAAACCACTTAACAGATATTAAAATCCTTACAACAGCTCTGTGAGATGTTATCCCCATTTTACAGGTGCAGAAATTGAGGCACAGAGAGGCTAAAGGACTTGACTTAAGGTCACACAGCGAGTCAGCATTGGAGCGCATAGAAAAAGCAAGTAGAGCACGCAGTCAGAATTTTCAACTAATACTCATCTAGCTGAGTGTTGAATCTAGCTATAGGGAGTTGACATTTTGCTCTGCAATTTATATGTATTGCTGTAGCACCTAGGGGCCCCAGGCAGGGAAGATGGCTTCCATTGTGCTCAGCTCTGTACAAACAGAACAAAAAGCCTCTGTCCTGGAGGGCTTACAGTCTATTGAACACTCAATTGACAGGAGTGCTGACCTGAATGGCATTCTCAACCAAACGAACCCCCAGCTCACTTGCACCTCTCTGTATAGACAGACTCTCTTTGGTATAAACAGACAAGTATAGAAAATTAGTAGGTGATCAAAAGTGGGAGAGTCAATATATTAAAAAATGAGAAAGTAAAAAGAAAAACGAAGCAAAGCAGGCCATTATGGTTTTCTCATCAGTGAGGGAATTTGGATAGGCAACTTCAGACCCCTTGAAAGGACCTGGTTTTCAGAAAATGCTGAGCACCTGGCCTTTGAAAATTTGGCCTTTTAAGGTGGTGTAAGTTGGGTACCCAAAAGTTGAGATACCCAGAATCACTGGTCACTTTTGAAAATGTAGGCCTTTGCTTATATGTGATTATTAGCATCTTTGTCCCTGATTCTGTAATCTGATCCATGCAGGCAAATCACTGAGCAGCACCTCCACACACTGATCCAACTACAGGATCAGCACCTTTTTCTGTCCATTTGGTTATCCTGCACTGAAATTTTGTGCCCACCTGAAGTGGTATAGTGAATTTTCCCTATTAACTAGGTGCCTGACTGAACTCCTCTGAAAGGCAGCAGACAGACTCCCATTGAGCCAAATTCAGCTCTGGCTTAGTCAAGTTATACCAGGGTTGCATTTGTCCTATTTACTTCAGTGAGAATTGGATCAGGCACTTAAACAACAAAGGAATTAAAAAAAAAAAAAAAAGTAGACAAAATAGTAAAGATGACAAATATCAAATGGGGACAATGAATACAAATCTGAACAGGACAACAAACTATGTTTGTACGCAACATAAAGAGGAAGTGGAAATGGCCTTGTTCTTTTGAGCATATATAGAGAGATGATGGGGAAAAGAAGAAAAAGAAGTCCCACAAATAATGCTTTCATTTCTGAAAATGGAGATATTTATTTCTTAAGTTAATTAAATCCAAATTATAAACAACATAACATTTATTTCTGAAAAAGTTCCATCAAAATTAAACAAAACAATGCACCTGTTCCTTCTGATCATGCTTGGTATGACTCAGGCTATGGAAAAAAAGGTATGGAATACTATAAATCCGTTATGGTCCATATCTTGAATATTACAAATAGGACTTTCCTAAAAATCACAAGAAATGCTCATGGTATGTCTTGTAAAATGTGGCTAGAAAAAGACAGCAAAATACAGTTGTTAAATAAGTTCTATAATGAAGAACTCTTTGCTATTTTGACATCTAGACATTGTTTATGCACAATCACCATAGCCATCTTGAAGGTAGACATTCTTTATTGCAGCACTGTATGCTACTCGAAAATAAATAGGTTATACTAAAAACAGAAAATAAGTTATTGCCAGGCAAAGAAAGATTAAACTTTAGTCCTTGTAACAGTTTTAGCCATCAGCAAATATTTGCTACATTTGAAAGGATTAGATTTAAGACCTAATCACAAGACTCTAAACAACAACACATTCTGTGATGTTTGAACACTCTGCACAAAGTACTTTTGCTCCTGAGTATGCCAAAATGATGCTGATTCAAGGAGATATTCACCCAAGGATTCATGTCATTTTGACACAACATCCAGCTTGTAAAGGTTACATACATTATAAATGATACAATAAATATACATTTCATTCACTGGGGAAACATGAATCCATGGCACTATACAATCTCAGAGGCATAATTGTTTTTGCTTATCCACTTTAAATACCATGTCAAGAACATGAAATTTACATTACCATCACACTTTTCAATGAATTGGGAAACATAGGGAGGAATGCAAATTATTACAATTTAAGTGTGAAATTAATCACTGTGCATTGAGACTGTAAAATGTTGAAGACCCACCTGAGTGCCCCTTTGGGAATGGCTAGCATCGCTAACCAGGAACCAGAGAGAAAGCAAGTACTTCAGTTGTGGCCAGGCCCTAATGCCCAGATACATTTTGTCTTGTGCATCAGCACCAATGTCAACCACAAACTGGTCCAGATTAGCTTATCATGCACCATTTGAAACACACATTACATTTCCTGCTGACTAAAGATATGCAAAATTTCAAACCAAGCATCAAAAGTACTCAGAATCAACGTTGGTTTGAGTTTTGCTTGCATTCAATGCTCCATAAAGTTCCACAAACAGGGACTGTGATTGTTTACCTAGCTGGGAGGGTGGTGAATTTCTCCTCCCTCTAGTTATCCTATTTCATTGCCATCCTTGGAATGCCCCACTGGAAAGACATTAAGAAGAAAGTCCAAGGCTTGTTGAAAGGCAAAAAAAAAGAGGCTGAAGGCAGGGAGGAGGCAGCTGTAGCGGGAATCTCCTTGTAGGTTAGAGTTCACAGAGCTCAAACCTTTATGGGCTGCTTTACTTCTAGTTCCTTTGGGCCAAATTGCAATGTTTAGTTCACAAACAGAAGGCAGCAAGGGTCATGCAGCCCTATCACTGACCTCAGCAGGCCTTCTGTGCAGTGTACTCACAAGAGCAGAACTGTTTCAATAGAAGCAGGATCAGAACCATTAACTGCAGAAATAGCAGATGCAACAACGATTGCAGGCCTCCCCCCAAGACAAAGCAATAGGCAGAAATGACCTTTGTTCCCATGAAAATTACTACCCAGATTCCCAGAGGTGTTTGGGTCCTAACTTCCATAGAAATCAATGAAAGGTAGGAGCCTAATACCTTTGAAGATTTGGGCCTTAGTCACCTTTGAAAAATCTTGGCCCGGGTTCATTTGACAAAAATGACAAATTTTTGCCTTTACCTGAATTCACAAATTCTGACCAGATTTATATGGCTGAGCATGTAAAATATCTATAACGAAAAAACAGATGTGTTGATCTGTCTTACCTTTCAATTTTGTTTACTTACTAGAAGCCCCTAACATATTGTACCTATCCTACATTCACTTATTTTCCATCCCTAGAATAGAATACTTGATTCTATGCATTCAAAATATACAGCATGGAATCGTTGTTGTTATGTTTAGACAGAGACCTGGTTTGAAAAAAACCAAACATGTTGGCTCACGTCCACCTAGTATTAGTCTGATGACATGATACAATCTCAGGCCATCTGGATTTTAGAGATACAAGGTCTTTAGTCTTTTTCTAAGGCAGGAAACAAGTGTATTTACTTTCTTAATAGATTGTCTGTTTTTCTTGCAGGTTTCTTTATGGTTATACAGAAAAAGCTTATGTTACGAACTCCAGAACCTTGGAAGGTGTCATGGAGAGAAAGGTAAATGGAATGAGTTGTAGTCCATGTTAAAAAAATTGCTAAAAAACTTTTCCTTCCTCATTTTACCTCTTTTTAGTATTGTTACAAAACAGCTCAGTGCATGGACACAGTAGTTTTAACAATCATGTGCAATCTTTTACATTCATCATCATCCACATGCTAAATTTGACATTTCATTATCAAAGTGGTTTGCCACTATTTCTTTTATATTAATATTTTTTAAAAATCACTAGGCACCTTTAATCTGCCCCATTTGTTTTTCAGCATGTGCTTTCAGGGATAGCCAGAAGAAATCAGTAGTGACACTTTACAAAATGCAAGCATAAAGAAATTATATTGTACATATATCTAACTGAACAATTTAGAAGGCCTTAAAGTTACACATGTGCACAAAATTGCCGCAAGATTACGTCATCACTACTAGAGTTGTAAAGCTGGGGAAGGTAGAAAATGACTTACAAATTCAGTTCTCATTTTTCTGACTTAGAAGTAAGTGCTTATTCTTCAAATTCAAAATGAACAGTGCTTTGCTATTTGCAATATTATAGACTATCGTTAAGTCAGGCTTATAAAAGAGGCCTAGATCTTTCCCTAAGACATTTTAAGATTGACTTACTCTTCACTGTTGCCTTATACACTGTGAGTGCATTATGATTATTATAGAGATTCTCTGTTTGATTGCACTCAGTCTATGGTAAAGCCAAGGACTATTTTACATCTAGTCTGTTTTCTAGTTCCTGAAGAGCGTTGATAATTAATGGACAAACTAATTCCGGAGGTCCAGTGCCTATCACCAGGAATTAGTATTGTGATGAAGAGAAATGGCACAGAGCACAGGAAGAAAGAACAGCAGCTAAATTTTCAAGACAAGTAGCAATTAGCATCTGAGATTAGAACTGGACCTTTGATATATATGAATTACAGAAAGAACTTCCTAAACAATAGGTTTATTGCATGCAAAATTAATTAGAAAAGGGGGAAAAAAACCAAAAACAACAAAAGCAAATAGTGAGGTACCAGGAAAAAAAAAATCATTGCCTCATTAAAGTCTAACAAAATCTTTTGACAACAAGTAGAAAACATTAACATGATTTGAATTTGAATTTGATTTGAATGCATCAGAGACAATATATTATTTGAGAGTATATATGCCTGTAAAACAAGTATTTATTGGTAAGGCTTTGTTGCTCATAGAAACTTTGTTTTTAAGATTTTTTCCACCTCATACAGTATACTTGAATACACAGAATATTGTATGCTCTTTTAGTTGGACATATTTATTGAAATTGGGTCTCATATTGGAAAACACATCCTGTCCCACTCAAAGCATGATTTGTTTTTGCACCATGATATCTTGATGTGGCAGAATTTTAAATTACAATAACATGTCTGCTTCACAGTTGCAACCAACATATATCGAGTACCTAAATAGCATAATCTTAGAGTAGTTTAAAAACTATAAGTTTTAAAGGTTTGTAGACTATTTCCATCAATTTTATAACTGTACAGCCAGACCCTTGGATGATTGCAATCTGCATAGCTCTGTTGAAATGAAGGGAGCTACAATGATCTATTGCATCTGAAAATCAGGCTCATAATTTGCCTCAGTGGTTTATTTTGACTTTCTTTTTCCATTAAAAAGCAAAAACATTCACTTGCTGAGAAGTGTGGAGAATCCACATGGTCTGTTAAAACCTCTGACACAGTCTGAAGACAGTGTCTTCACTGTACCCTAAAAGTGAGGGTGGTTATTAGCTGGGCAGGGTGAACTGGTTTTATCAAATAAGAACTATCTAAATTTCCATAAAAATCTTCAACTGACATTTTATTTTCAAAATAGATAACTTTTTATATTCACTTGCTTTTGCAATCCTTGGTTCTGATCAGAAGGGAAGTGATGAAATAATAAATCAATCATTTGTATAGTGATTTGCATTTTCAAAGCACTTTGCAAACATCAGCTAATTAATGCTCCAAACCCCTCTAAGGCAGGTAAAATTTTATTTCCATATTTCAGGTGGGAAAACACCACACAGAGGCAGGTCACTGTCAGAACTAAGATTAGAAAGAAGAAGTTTGTGGCTCTAATGTAACCATTCCCCTCTCTCTGCATTACTAGGTGTATTTCCAGATTGACTAATAGTGGAAGTACACAGAATCTCACATGCAAGTTTGTTCTTGCGAAATTTCCAGCTCTATTTAATTAAACCAGACTCTTTTCTAGTTTGATGGTCACAATATCAAGATTTAGGATCAAAGCCCATTGAAGTCAACAGAACATCAGCTTTGGTCAGCCCATTACTGAATAACTTTTTAGCATCTTTCTGTGCTGTTATGGTGCTGCAATGATGTCTGCTGAGGAGAAGAGAAGAGAAGTTATCTTCTCTGGGGAGGAAGGGAGAGCTGGTAGCCTTTGACTAATTTAGGTCCTGATTCAGCAAAGCACTTAAGTGTCTACTTATGTCTCGTTGCCTTCGTGTGTCATCGTATACGTGTAACACCATTACAATCCTGACTGGAATCTTTCTACACTACTGCAAGACAGTAAATTTAATGGTAATGGACGTTCAGTGCAAGTGAAGGAAGATCAGGACCACAGAAGAGAAGTTATCTTTGACCAACATTTGAATTGTTCAACTTTTAAATTGCACTCAGGGGCACAATGTGGGTTTTTCATTATCCACTGCATGTCATTTTGCATACAGAGGCCCGAATCCAATAGGCAAAATGCCTATTTATTTAAAGGAGCCTAAAATCCTTACTTGTCTCAGTCTCAAGAAGCAGTTCAGAGCAACAAACAGGCTGATTTTCATAGGTGATAAGCCACTACCTCTCCTAGTGAGCTTAGTAGGAGCTGTGGTTGCTTAGCATCTTTGAAAGTCAAGACAATAAAAAATATGTATTAACCTTGTAGTCAATGTATATTTTATTATACTGGTAGTAAATTAGGATCTGGTATAATATGCTGGTTTCAGAGGTCTGGTGAAAGCAGGGCTATCTCCAGCCACTAAGGTCACTTCCTAATTCCCAGAAGCACTCAATAGGATCACGCCATTCAAGCCCTGCTTCTAAGTTATAACTATCCAAAACTCTCTTTGAATTCTCAGCATCAAGCCAAAAATTTTCACAGTGTTGTGGAGAGAACAAGGAATGTTGTTTCGATGTTCACAGAGTGCCCCATATACTATCAATCCATGGAGTTTGCTGGTTGGAGATGTTATACCACAGCTTCATTTAGACAAGCTCTTACTTTCTATGTTCAAATGTCTAGCATTTGGGAGATAAATCCACAGGGCTCAATATAGCCCAGTGAAAACAATTAACAGAAATCGGATAGCAAATGACATTTTGTCTTTCAGTAGTAGTATACATTAGATAAACAGAAAGGAGTAAGTTTCACTTTCTTTTGGTATTTGAGGTTCTTTTAGGAACATTTGCCAGTTCTTGTTTATTAAACAGGCTAGTAAATGTTAGTAAGTTTGTAATTTTAAACTATCAGAATCCTGTTTCAGTTATATTTTTAAAGCATTCACTGTACAAACGCCAAATGTCTACGGTCAAAGAGCAGTCCTAGTGACAAAACATTCTTGCCAGCATAAAACATTACAGTAATTGAAATACATTTAAAACTAATACAAAGAATACCTGGAATTCTCCAGAAATCACACAGAAATTATTTAAAAGTAATATGCTCTATAAAACAATGTTTCAATAGCTGGAGGAAGAAGGGTGGAATGCTTTTTTCCTCATCTACCTAAAGCATGAAGCTGCCTTCATGAAGGAGGCAGTGACACAGAATATTAGCTTGTTGGAGTTGATATATGTGGAGGAACCTAGGATTTCATCAACTTCTTCATTATGGCATGACTTTCCCTTCTATTATAAACCTGCTTTCTCCTCCCTCACAGCAGCTGCAGCATCCCTGCTTTACTTTACATCCAGTGGAACAGTGACAGATAGCTTTTCCCCCAACATGGCAGCCTTCTGCATGGTCACTACAACAAAAAACCCAAAACAACCCAGGCAGTCTAAAATAGGATGATAGCTGATAGTTACAAGGCATGAAGCATTGCACTAAGTTTTCCTGGGAAGGTACTTGTTTTCTCATGACCCTGATCAGATCATTTCCTTAAAGCATGGGAGAACAGAATTCCAAACTGTTTATGTTCGTACAGCTAGCAGTTTCTCAGAAACATGTAGCAGTCCTGACATGTACAATAAAACCACAGTTATCCATTTTGGTCAAGAAAAAGCATTTTAGTAAAATTTGCTACAACTTGCAGTGAAAACATTATTTGTATCTTTGAAATCCCTCCTTGCTGACTACCTTTGCATAAATAAAATGAATAGGTCCATGATGAAAGAATTACCAGGTTACACAACATTCTATCAGATTTGTTGATAGTACTTTCTTAATATAGCCCAAGATGAAGCAAATTATAGAACCCTATCAAATTTAATCATACTAATTTCTAAACACTCTTTAATCCAAATAAGTACCCACCTTCTTTTAGGACTGAAATGCAGTCATGAATAATGATGCCTATTTCATGCTCTGGAATTATTATTATTATTCTTAAGATTATTTTATTCTGAAATGTACAGTTAAAACAGAAATGTGAAGATTTCTCTGTTTCTGTCTTGCACAGACATTTGAGGGATTTTAAAAAATTATTATTTCTGTATTGCAGATCGTGGACACTAAAAATAAAAACATCATCAAAGCAAGATAGGACATACCAAAAAAAAGAAAAAGTGTTGCCTGTTTGGAGCTAATATGCTTAGCACAAGAAATTCTTGTGGCAATCCAATATCTGTTGTGGTTGTTTTGACTATTTATCTAAATGTCTGGCTACTAATGATGGAGTAGAGAGCTATAAGGATGCAGCTCTGAATGTAAAAGGCTAATCTTGCAGCAGAAATTGTAACAAAGACTATGTAGCAGTATTTTATTTTTGTCACAGTCCTAAAAATAAGAGTACTGATTTACACTGCACTAGAAAGGTTCCAGGATCATCCGCTGCCTGAGTAATGACCAAAATTAAAACAGGCTGCTCTAGTCTTTCCAGTTCTTCAGAGACTAAGTGAAACTAACTCACTGATTTCAACGAGAGTGACTGTGTTATATAAGTACCTAACATTTACGTTTACTTTTTGCTGGCTATGTAGTTTTTAAAGAGTGCTCCCAAGGGCTGGTTTATTTTTCAAACAATATCTTGAGCCAGAGATAGTCTGGGGAGAAAAATAAAAAAATCAGACTTTAAGGCCAGCATTGCGATACAAACAGGAGGGGAACTAATCGCACAAATAGAACATCACTTCAAAGAATTTTCATTGTTTTAACACATTTTAAAAGTCACCTATATTCACTGGTGTACTTTCTGTGCTACAAATAAATGAAGAACCTGATCCTGCATTCCTTTGTGCACTGCAAACTCCCACTGATGTCAGTGAGCATTTGACGTAAGAAGGAATACAGAATTAGACTCAAAGAATGTACAGTAAATTGGTCAGGAGCAGCCTTTATTACAAAACTTACTATTCTACAACAATAGGCCAAAACCTAGCTAGTTGAATCATTTTTAGTTTCAAAATTTCTCATTAATAAATTGTCAGAGTTTCATTAAAATGTATCACCATTTTTCAACCATCTCTAGTCCATCATATTATTATGGTTGTAAACTGCAGCATTCTGGACTACCACTGTCAAATACTGTAGTTAGGTAAGGGTCTTCCAATATAAGGGAGTTTTTTCTATTACAAAAGCTGGGCATTGTTCTACCAGGTTCTAAGCACCCTCAGATCCTGCCCTTGAAGTCAATGGGAGCTGGTGACAACTCAGGTCCCCTGGCAAGAAAGAAAGAGACAGACAGACAAACAAAGGGGAGAGTGCACTAATCTGGAATTAAATGGAGTTTTCACCAGACAGTAATATTTGGCACAGTCAGCAAAAGCCCTTTGAGGCCCTGCCTCCCTCCAACTCTTAATACCCCTTTTACATTGATCTTTTAAAATGTGACAATCAAGTTCAAGAGTACCGCTTCCAACAGCAATTTCGTAACTGTGCTTAGTGAATTCCATGAGAGCTTTTTATTTCTCTGTTCCATAATGCTCTGTGTAAGGACTTTGTCTCTTGTTTGGCCTTCACATTGTCAATGGAACAATAGTATCTTTATGCTCTCTGCAAATCCATAAATATTTTCCCTTTTCTCTTTTTATTTTCTTTCTGGAGAACATGGAAATTAAGATGGAGTGGATCCTACGCACCTTTCCTCTTTATGGTCCTTAGGCAGACGACTGGAAGAACGGACCCTCACACTGTTCTAGCTGCATTCTCAATACGCCATTTTTATGAAGAAACCAGAGCTGTAGAAACTCCTCTGGCATGGCATGAAATCCAGAATCAGGCAACACATTGTCATAGTAATGATGGCTGATAAACCTGCCATGCAGGTCCACTGAAAAAGGCCAAAAGCCATAGATGGTTACTTCTTCGCACAGACCTAGGGCTGCGCTGACCAGGAAAAGGCCTGTCGAAAGCCGCTTGGCGTGAATTCCTTTGCTCTTCCAAAACTTGCCAATGTCACGCAGGAAGTTGGGATTGGCAAACAGCACTGTTTGGTTGGCACCAAAATCCTCCAGAGTGTAGTAGACCCGTAGGGATGGCTCTGTCCCAGTCTTCATAGAGAAGGCTGGCATGTAAATGTAGCTATGATTATAGACTTTAACACTATCCACAAAGGTTTTTCTAGACCAAAGCAGATTCTGGAACCTGTGAAAACAAAACAAAAAGGCATGAGGGTTACATATATTTTCCTGTTCTTTTCAGAATCCAGCTCAAAACTAACCTTCCTGTATTTACAACTGCAAATGGATTTTCTCTAGCCTACTGTGCGGACTGTTTCTGTCAAAATGTCTACTGGCATCTGTCTCTTTTCAGTGCCATCTAGACCTGTCTTTCTGTACCTCTCCATTCCAACTCTTCACCTCTTTTCAAAGCTCATGTGAAAACGTACTTTTTCTCTCTCTCTTGTGCCTCTGAATTTCTCTGTCCCTCTGCTATTGTTTATTATTTGGCTCCAGGAAAAAGAATGGGCTTGTAGTTTGGTTCTTGGCTCTGCTACAGACTAGACTTCCTGTGTGACTCTGGGGCAAATCACTGAGGGTAGGTCTACACTGGAATAAAAAACCCAAAGCACCAACTCTGAGAGCCCAGATGAATTGACTCAAGCTCATGGAGCTAAAAACTGCAATGTCAATTTTCAGGCTCAGGCTGGAGCCTGGGCTCTGAGACCCTCCCACCTTGCAGGGCCTCAGCGCCCAAACACTGACACCTCAATTTTTAACTTTGCAACCTGAGCCACGGCCATGCCCCAGGTCTTTTACTGAAGTGTAAATGTACCCCAAATCTCTGTACTTTAATTCCTCCTCTGTAACATAGGATAATTCCCTACCTGTAAGGCTTTGTAAAGAAAAACACATTCATATTTGTGAGGCACTCAGGTACTACAGTAACGAGGGACATAACTCGTGTATAACGGAAATATGAAAAGCATTTTGGGATAGGGTTTATACAAAAGACATGAAAAATAAGCAAGTGTATTGTAGCAGTGGGCTGTACCTGTTTAGATAAGAATTAGATCCAGTCAATTTTTTTTTTTATTTTTTTACCCTGTGAAAACTGGAAAAAAAAAATGGTTGAAATTTTTAGCAGAAAGTTTTAATGTTTCACTGAGAAACTGAAAATGTTTTGGTTTTTCTACTGAAACTGCCAAATGCTGAAAAAAAATTTATTTTCTAATGGGGGAAAAGCAGGTATTTTCCATGAAAATTCTCTTTTTTCCCAAAAGGCAATTTTCTGTCTGAAAACTTTTGGACAGAATTTTTTTTTTTAACCAGCCCTAGTAAAAATCCTTATTGTTCCTGCTCCTTAACAGTGATTAAAATTAAATTAAAATGATCTCAGTCATACTCACATCAGCAGCAGTAAGAAATATTTATATAACCACAGTGCATATATAAAACCACAAGACATCATTTGTTTCTGTTATATCTTTATGATTGCTTAAATATGTGTTAGAGATTAACATTGCTGCATGGAAGGCAACATGTAGTTTAGGATAAATGGCATCACAGACCTAGACAAACAGACAGAGCTAAACTCAGAATTAATGTACAAGATGGTGCAAGCTACATGTTGTTAAGTGGGTTTAAAAGTAGTTTCTATTTCAAATTATAAGATGAGGAGCCAGAAAATGGTGCAAGCTAAAGTAGAAAGGTTCCTGTTGGCAACTGCCAGGATGGTGTAAAAAGGTGTAGATTATTTTTCTGCTATACTCACTTCTCTTACCTCTGGGCATGTAAATTATATCATCCACTTACTGATGAGTAAGATACACATCAGCTCTGACTTCCAGCCAGGGTATCGATTCCAAAGTACTATTCTTTGATGAAAATTCCTCTCTAGGCTGAGGCATTAAATACTCCCAGAGATGCAAAAGGAAGGATGACTCTGGCAGGAAATTCTGAGCTAGTTTTGGAGACTTCCTTCCACTCACCACAGCGCACAGTGGCAAAGTCCCGTTGTTTGACACTGAATGATTACACTGCAATGCCCTGATGAGGCATCCTGATGTGGCAACATTGATTATCCCCTGAAAAGCAGGTCAGGAACTTTTCATGGATGTTATTCAGGATCCAGTGGACAAACCTATTTGATTACAGGAGTCACTTGCTTGGTATGGGAGTCTGGACTGCACTGCTAGGATTCCTCCCTTCATCAGGGAGTCATCAGGACATACACTCTTGATAACTTAAATCCTCTTTCTCCTTAGAATCATAGTCACCTAAATTACAGCACTAAAAGATTTTGGTGTGTTTATCAGCATCACATAGTGCATACATCTTGTCTTCTAAGTGAATTCTGAATGTCTCCCCACCCCATTTACAAAAGAAGTCAGAAACGTAATATTTTTAAAACGTTAATGACTTTTTCTTAATGCAAAATCAAGTCAGAAAATGTTGTTATTATGATTCTGGGCTAGTGTAAATCAGCCTGGCTCCTCCAGTGCTATACTGATTTATATACACTGAGAATCTGGATCTCAGTCTATAATTAAAATATCCAATTTATTTTAGATATATTCAGAATTACCTCACACGGTAGATCACACTACAACATTGTATTATTTGAGAAGCAATTTGTGAACATGTAATTAGACTGTACAATAATGCACACACACAAAGGAGTGAAGATTGTTCATCCAGTGGTAACATTTACAATTCCTGAGTTCTGGGTATCTAACTAGACGGAAGAAATGGAATTGATAGTACTGAAGCATGAAGGGAGGAAAAATATAAGGCTCATCACACAAGGAAGGGCCAACAGGAAGAAAGCATTTCATTTCACCAGCTACATCCACTTCCCTTTTCTGCTTAGTGAAAAAAAACTATAAACAATTTGCATATAAAACTAGTCAGTCAGCAAAAATGGCCTATTGAATGTGTGCCAGATGTTCTACTGGGTTATTTCTCATTATTTCTGCAGTTTTAGCTGCTAAAGTACTGAGTCCATGCAAAGCAGGTGTCCAGTATATTTCACCTACAGTACACCTCCAGAACCAGATCAAGATATCAGCAGTTTCTTCTGAAAGGTGACCTGCAAGCTGTTTATACAAAATTCCTTCACCTGCAACAACATGCACTCAAGCTTCCCACCAGCTAAGAGAACAAGAAATTTATCACATTATTGGTTTAAAACTATTTTCTCCATATATCTCATAATGTCCAAACTTCAGCCCGACCCTGGACTCCCACTCTGCTGCGAAAGTCATCTTAGATTTGTGCAAACCTTGTACTTGGTTTTGACTTGCACCAAGTCAAAGGCAGGCAAAACTGCCTTCAGTACTTCCATGTTTCATATAGCATCCATACGAAACCATGAATGAGCCCAGACTTGCTTTGAAATCACAGGCAACCCGAGCTGAGCTTTGCAGAGTATTGGGGGAAACATTGAGAGTTTTGCATAGTATATCTATTAGGTACTACAGCAATGGTATCACATCAACAGTAGGTTTTTGCTGAGGGGGCTATCCCATTATGGACTGGCAGAAGGGCTCAGGTGAAGAGTTTTGCAATTCTAAAAAACAGGGATTTTTTTTAAACTTTAATTATTGCACACGCTTTAAGGTATGAAATTATAACAAGTTACATTATGTCATTCTCTTTCTCAACCAAGCAGATGAGTAAAACCCCTCTGCATTCCCATGCTGAGCCTGCTGGTATCTTAAGTCCAAGCCCCATACAGAGCACAGACCCTGCTCTCCAGATCCTCCTCCCTGTAAGCACATGGACAGGAAGTGAGCAGGGAGTGGTAAGGAGTAGACAGAGCACAGACTACACCCATGCAGCTCTCTGGAGATGAACAAGGAGGGAAAGCAATCTCTTCCCTTTTAAGGGTTGCAGTAACTTACTTCATTCTGGAGCAAGAGGGGAGCAAGGGAGGAATTGTGACTGAGTAAGAATTCTTTTCAGAGCTCCTTCCTGAGTCAGTGCAAGTACTTGACACCCCTAGATGCTCAGTCTAACCCAATATTAACAATACCAATTTGTGGACAACTTCCCCATGCATGGTCTTCCATATAGATTACCTTCCTTCAGTCATTCATATGTTTCCAAAGCACTGAAATTTTTCATTCTTGGTCTTGGCCTGAACTTTATTCCCTCCCACCCTCTTGGGAAAGTTTGTGCAAAATCAATGTAGCCACTTTTCATTTACAATATTGAGAAAAACAAAAATACCTTCTTCCACAGCTGAATTTTGAAACTTCAGAGCTGACATATAAATAGTACTCACCAAGGAGTGGATGCTTTTCTACATTTGAAAAATACTGATGCTAAAATAACAAAGTTATATGAAAGTTTGCATTTGCACAGCAGACAGTTTTAAATCTATGCTACACATTTCAAAACATGGGGTAACATTTTCAAAATTCAGAACACACTGAATAACTTAAGTGCATAAGAGTAGTTTAAATCATACAACAAGGGAATAGGTCAATTACTTGTTTTCCTTTACACTAATCCAGCTCCTTCACTGGCATAAAAATGTAAGCATTTGTATTGCCATTTATTCATTAGGTGACAAACGACAGATTACTGCTAGTGAGGTAAACGCTAACAAAGAGCTGATATAAAAGTTAATAGGATAAATCTAGTGTACTTTCTGTTCATATTCTCTTTGTGACCAACGAGACAGAATTTGATTATTCAAGAAAATATAACAGTGTTTAATCAATTTCTCCACCCATGTCTATGCCTCCTGCTCTGCCTGACGACCATTATCATTGTTAATTTATTTACTACTGGCAGCATTCAGTGTGTGGGCTCAATTTCCGCTTGTTATTTCTTACTGAAGGAATTCTCCTCCATTAAACTGCACTATGCACAATAACACTTTGATTTTCTTCAGCTCATTCTTCTTTTTTCATAGCGCAGATTTGTTCTGCCTCAGTGAAAAGGTGGCATTTGCCAGGTTTCAGTTTTTCTTCTGCCACAAAAAATGGTATTATGAATAAAGACTGGTCAAAGGTTCAGCAAATCAGTTTAGATATTTAACTTTATCCAAGGATATGCATATATCTTTGGTCTGGAAATCTGTGATCAAGATTTCCAGCCTCTGTGTTTTCAGCCAAGCCAGAAATAGGAGAATAGCCTTTTCTGAGGCATTTTGGTGGTACTTCTCCACATTCTAAGCTAATTCTATTTAGGGACTTATCTCTGAGGTGTCCGAGCACATTCCAGACCTGGATGAAGTCATGCATATGGGAGATATATGGAAAACAGAGTAAACAAAATTTTCATAGACTCCATACACAACTTTGTGCAAAAAAGTTCATGGGAGTTGTTATGTTATCCAAACCAATACATTCATAACTAAATGCTTTGGCTTTCCATAAAGCCTGTGTAACCTACACTAGTCACTACATAAAAGTCATTATTTGCTAACTGTTACCATAGAGTGACATTTGAGATACCACTTTTCCCCTTATATTTAGAAAAGAAAACAATTATAGTACTGTAACTATTAGCTAACATTGACTTTTTAATAACGAACACATTCTGTTTATTTTCTGAATGGCTGCAGCTAAGATTACAATGGTACCTTTATACGAGTTCTGTTATCACATAGTGCTGAGTCTGGGTGCCATAAAACTAAACTGATAAGCCCACAGATTTACTAACTAGCACTGTGGTAACAGAGAAGGATGATAAGGAGGATGCTGGCCCTCTTTCTGGAGAATTTTTATTTTTTGAATAAAATATTGTCTTTTTGTATGTTTGCTATTGGTTGCTGAGTTTTCTGACTTTTTAAGGTCCATTTCAATTTAAAATTCAAAATCCCAAGTCAGGCATGCTTACAAAATATTTCCTCCACAGAGGTAAAGGACTGATTTCGTCATCATTATTAGCACTTCATTCAAATTGCTACGCCAACCCATGGCACCACAACACTTGCTAGCAAACGTGACACTCCAGAAGTTATAGCCTGGATGGGAAAGGAGGCCTTCAGACATATAAGTATGGATGGTGATCAGGGTCATGCTGATCAGCTGCCATGGAAACAGAACTAAGTTGAGTGGACATGCTTTGAGTGGACACTAACTATACTTTATTCTATAATGTTTTACCCAATATGTCAAGATGGCAAAGATATTAACTTAAATAATGATTAACAATGTTACTTATATAAAACAAAAGCATCATAGCAAAGGCCTGTCAGTCAGGTTGGGGATAAACTAAAGTGTTCAGCTGATAGTGTAGGAGTATCATGTACTGGTGGAAAATAACACTCAGTGAAACTGTAATTAAACAGAACAATTCTTACCTGTTATTCAAGATTATAGGAAAGATCACCACATAGGCATGGAAGGAAGACACACTGTGGTCAGTGGAAAGTTTTGTTCCAAGTGTCCTGAGTAACTTCTAAGTATATGCAACACAATATACCTCTAAATACTGCTGTTGACGACATTGTGAGTAACAGAGCCTGGAAGATGTTAAAGAAATATTTTACCTCTGCCTTTACTCCATAAAATGCTTTTGCTGGCAGGAATCATTAAGGCAAAGCTAGAGTGGTTTGCTCATGTTATGGAGCACCTAGGATGAAATTATAGCCTTAAAAGTGCAGTTTTACCCACAAAAGTGAGTGTATATAAAATGGTAACTTCTTATTCAACAGACTGACTGTATTCAGAGCCATAGCTACTGATTTTAAGGACAAAAATAAGTTTTTATTGCTTGTTTACTTCTGTTGGCCCTGAAAAATCACACATCTACCAGGTAGTGTTTGGGATTCTACTGCATGATTGTGCATCATCAACATTTCTGAGTAAGGGATTGATCTGACACCCATTAACATCACTGAGCACCGGACCAGACTGTAGCTGCAATCAGTTATGTCTGTTGAAGAGAATTGGAAGAGAGCAAGAGTTCAAAAATGATCAGTCCACTTTTGATGGGCTTGAAAGCACAAAACATTGTGTTTTTAAATATCCAACAATGATGAACAACATTATGCTGAGATGAGTGGAGGTGTCTAGAAGGACAGCATTGGGTTCGTGATTTGGAGGAGAGGATAAATAGCATGTTTATGACATTTCCAGGTGGTACTTAAATTTGGATGAGTGTCACCAAGACAGAGAAATAATACAAAGGCACCTAAAGAGTTTAGAAACATGAGCAAAAATTAACAGTGCAATGCAGATATTTGCTGGGAGGGAGAAACCTGGAAAGCAGAAATGGCAAAGGAGACCAAGGAAATCAGAGACATAGACTATTCTTAGTGCTGTCTATTTTGTAATGAGTTTAATTCTTAGCGATACAGACATGCACCTTTGATACTTCCTACCAGAATGACCTTATAATATTCTGGGTTGTAACCTCATTTCTTAAGACTGTTTCCATTAACGTTCTTCCTTCTGTGTTTGTCTTTTATTTTCTTTGCCTCTCAAGGTTATTTCCTCTCTATTCCCCAGTCTGTTTTGTCTCAGCTGCTTCTTCCTTTCTTTCTGATGCTTTTGGAACAAATTGCACACAAAAACCTCTCTCTTTAACTACATTTCTTTGCCCTAATATAGACAGAGGTCTATATACTCCTTCAAAAAATACCTTAAGAACTAGCTCCCTACAGAAAGATTCTCTTCACTAAAACTTATAAGTGATGCTACATGATTTGTCCTTTAAAACGTCAATCATTTTCCATACAGTACAGATAAATGAAAGGCTTTTCATTTGTTTTACATGTAGAGAATGAAACAGAAAAAACAAAGCAAAATAATTTGAACAGAATGCATTCTTGAGTATTACAGATTACTAGTAGGGGCTTTTACATCCTGTGAAAGCCCTTTCTATGACCCACAATTAATTATTTTTCAACTTTTCCTTTTGTCAAAAATTTCATTTTCAGGTTAACTTAAAGAGATGATTTTTTTTTTTTTTTTGGAAGTGCTAGTGAACTGAAAAAATAATTATTCACATAGTTCTACTAGAAACTTGTATGTAAAAAAAATAATTTGGGCTCAGGACTGCAAGCTTCTCATATCCAGAGGCTGACTACCAAGTCATTTAGTTGTTAATTTACCTCCTCTGTGGTACTATACCTGAAAAGCTACAGTCATGAAAATTAGAAAGATTATGCAGAGACACGGAGGATAATGGGGCTTGAAATGCTAGAAAAAGACCTGGAACTGAGAAAGAGATGAGCACAGAAGAGTCAGTGAAATACACACAGGGAGCCTGACCATCCCACCATGCATACAGGATGACATGCTCAGTGAGAAAAATGTAACATATGTGCCATCCTGAAAAACAAAATTATATGTTGCTCAAAACAATGGGTGTTGCTATGCCAGGCAATACCAGGTCAGTCTGTGCACAGATGATGTTTACAGCAGGGGAGTAATCAGGAGCCTGGCCAGCATGATATGCTCAGCTACTATGGAGGTGGGCTTCAGGGCAGAACCCTAAACTAGGGCAGATGCTTTCCCTGAAAAATATGTACAACGACAGGCAGGAAATTGTGTGTAAACAAAAAAAAACAAAAGAAAAAATGCCAGGCATCTTTAAAATGCACACACACTATGGGGACCCAGGGGAGTATGAACAAGAGAATCAAGCCAGATGTGCACAGCGGCTGGTGTGATTTGTAAGTGAGGTGCACATCCCCGATGGAGTCTATGTGTACACGCATTGTGGGTGAGGGAGTTGTCACTATAATCCATAACAGGACCCAGCTGCATGCTCACACATGCTCTGTGTTGTTATCTTGGTTTTCTCTCTCTTCCGGCCCCTCAATTATCCCCACTCCATAGGGGGGGCAGATGATAATATTTAGATCTTTCATCAAAGCACTAAGAGACAGCTATTATGAGATATAGGGATGGGGGCCAGAAGAAGCAGTGAAACACAAAAATACACAGAAGAGGCAGATGGCAACTTGGAAAATACACCCATGGTGCACTTAAAAAGATACAGCCAGAGAAGAAAAGATATGACATTAAAAAAACAAAAAACACCAAAAATAAGGGCCTACTCCTGCCCCCATAAAATTCATTGGCAAAACTCTCAACTGTAACTGTGCAGGAAGAAGTTGCATAACTCCAATATAACATAACAATATTTGGGGAAACTGAAATTATCTTCACTTGATAAGGGTGGATCCATTATCCACTCATATGTTCATTGCACAAGAAAATTCAGTGAGTGATGGAGTTATCCCAACCCAGTAAAGATTGATTCAGTATTGTCATGATACTTATCCCATGTGTATGTACTTCAGAGAGGGTATATATTAGCTCAGCTTGAGGTATGGCATTTATCTTCATAGATTTAAGTGATGATGTATAGTGCACTGATTGTGTAACCCCAAGTGTGTTGTGAAAAGAAATCTTCCAACAGGCAAAGAATAATGCGCTATCTACAGCTAAAAATCTTACACAGAATGTAATGGTTAGTCAGTGGAATTATTAAAAATGACAAAGAGGCTGCCAGTGCAAACGTTGGCAACATAACAAGGCAGTATGCTGTATATAAATTGCTGAGAACACACTAAGTGTTGAAATATTTTCAACACTTCACGAAGCTATATTATATTATTTCAGAACTGTAGAACTGCACTATGTTTAAAGAATAATGGACCAAATTCTCTCTTTCTGGCATAACTCTATAGATGTCATGTCTAGCATCAACAGAGCTACTCAGTAGAGAATTTGGCTTAATATGTTTTGATGTATGTATTTATTTAAATAATAATAATACTATGTAATAATTAATTAATAATATGTATGCATTTACATAATATTTATTTAATATGTATTTTATATGTTTTAATCAGTTTTTCTGCAGCAGTTATGAAACACCTGCCCTGTTGGAGAGGAGGAGAGAAAAGAACACCTTTTATAGGGCCAATAGGAGTCAGTGGAAGTCTTTCCATTGACTTCAGTGGGCTTTGAGTTGGGCCCTTCATGAAGAATGATATACAAAACATAAGGGACAACTTCTATAACAAACTTTCCTTTATCTCCTTGACAATAGAAAGAGAAATTGGGAGTGTGTGCTGTGGCTAGAGAAGAGTGATAAAAGGCTATAAAAATGACCCTACCATCAGTTTTTTAAATAAACACTATGGTCAAAATGACTAAGAGAAACGAAGCTCCATAATCATAGAATGACAGCCTGCTTGTGAAGCATGAGTCACATGCCATGTACAATGCATCATACAATTTTTAATTTCCTAAGGCAACGTTTCCTATTGCAACTAGCAACTTTTCTTTGTTCTTCATTACTAACACATTGCTTGATCTCTTTATCTCTCTGTTCTCACTGCACGCAGTGGGATCACTCACGCAAGGCCAATCTCTACCTTGAAATATTATGGGTATATCGTGATAAAAGTTGCAGCACAGACTGACATTAGCAAGGGTATGTAGACAACTCAGATTGCTTTCTACACCCTTGTTGCGAAGGCAGGGCTTGGAACATAATGAGGGAGTGCATCATAGAAGGTAGAGACACTAAGGACATATCTAAGGCGTGCCTGAGGTCAGAACCAGAAGAAAGTCATTTTTGGGAAATGCAGGCTACAGGCAGGGAAGAGAAACTTCCCACTGTATGATCAAAAAGTGGTGAGGTCAGAATAAGGGTATGAAACTAGTGATGGGCAAACCTTGAATGGTTCAGCATTCCATTCAGTTCAAATAAGAGAGGGCAGAAGGACGAAAGTGACTACAAAACATTTCAGCTATTTTTCAATAGAGGCTTCATTAAAACCCAATGAAAGCAATTGGAGAGGCGTGGGGGGGAAGACTTTCCATTGCCTTCACTGGGCTTTGGATAAGGCCCTAAGTGTCCAAATGTTTCAGCATTTATCTGATCGTCCAATCTTTTTGTGGTTTGGTCATCTCAATTTATAAGATTTTTATCTCCTAGCTTTGATAAGCATTGATCAGGGAGTTTACTGTAAAATCACTAGAACCCCTGTTTGTTTCTATAAACTACAGAAAGTTATCAACCACCGACCAGTGCCATGATAAGGTGTTTTGATGGCAAATGCTTAATAAACCGTATAAACAAATAAAAACACCTGCATCTTTGCACATTTTATTACCATAACAACAGCTATTTTCTAGTGGGACCAAATATTTCCTGCTGACAACTTTATATTTAAAATCAGTATAAAACAACAGGCCTAAATAAGGTTATTGGAGTTGTGGGTCTAAAAATTAATAAAGTCTCTCTATTGCAAATACAACAGAATTGATTTCTAAATTTACAGATACAGATTTACCATTCATGTTAAGGGTAAAGGGAGGGGGAAAAAGTCTCTCTCTTCAGGTCTGGGTTTTTGAACCCACCTCATTTCAACTACAAGCCATAATCAATCTATGTTTTATTTGTGTGTCTATTCAACCAAGTGCACCTAGACATAACTAATAAATACTTTATGCATGCAGTCATTCATCCACTATTTCTTTTTTCATCATGGTTGTATCTGAGTACCTTTCCCCTCCAACCCCACAAATTAAAAAGCCCCAGAACATACCTTACTTCTCATCTTAGATGTTTTTTAAATGAGAGGAGTCATCCTCGGAATTGTTTTAGGTGGCAAGGGAAAGCTGATCATAGAGGGAATTGGCTGTTCATGTATTTTCCCTGGAGATTCAAATTGGTGAAATGTGAAACTCCAACTGAATCTGCCAGGGTTGGTTCATTTCCAACTTCAAGCCTCCAAGCAACTTTAACCTGCTTCTTAAGTTAGTGAACCTCATCCTGTGCTCACTGAACTTTCATGTGCATAGACTGAGGCTCATGACTGCCTCCAACCTAAAACCCATGGGTCAATTCAAATGGGTTAAGGTTCTACAAAAAGCCGTCACATAGCTCAAGAAGAAATAACTGAACCAACAGTGAAATCGCTGGACTCACTGTTATTCAAGGGTGTGTAATTCTGCTGAACTAAGATTTGTGAATATGTAAATAACACCATTATTTTTCTCCTCACATTTAATTCAATCAGAAATGCGAGTTACAGCCAGCAATGTAGCGAACATTTGTTTTTCTTATGGGAACATTAGCAAAATAATAATTAAACCCTGACTGTTTGATAATAAGTTTTTCCCATTGTGAATGCTCATCAACTGCATTAAGATACAAAATACAATCTGGTAATGTCTCCTTACAGAATAAAATATAATAAGCTGGTACCAAGGAAAAATTCATGGAGCTGTGATATCACTGGTAGTTTTCCCTTCTCCTTTCCTCCATTTCTTCCCTCTTCATCCTCATGTGTTGCCTAATGAATAGTTTATACTGCTCTTCTCCTTCTACCCATTTCTCTCTCTCCACACCCAATATTTCTTTCCTTTCCCTCCTTATTCTCTTCCTCCATTTATTTACATAGTGAAGTCCTACTGGCTGAAATAAAGCATATAATTTCCTGATTTACATACTGCAAACTTATCGGGTGCAATGTAATAAGGCAGCAAACAACCATAGTGAGCAACCTAACTGACTTACTCCTTATTGGTTATATGCACACATTGGTATTTTTTCTTCTTCTCAGTAAATAACACACCACAAGAACCAACATATCCCTTAAAGATCACCTAGGAAATGAACTGATCATTTTCAAGCTCACAGAAAATGGTTTCAATCATCAACTCTATTATGCACAAATTTCCTCTCTGTAGAACCTCTTTCTATTTCATTCACACTATGGCTATGTCTACACTGACGGTGATGAATTCGCTGCCATCAGATCGATTTTTCTGATTCGATTGAGTGGCAGTGAAGACATGCTTAATCAATCCAGAAGTCGATCTAATAAAAGCACCTTCAAAAAAAGCATAGTGCTGTGTCAAGGGGTAGGCTTTTTCTATCAGCGCAGAGTAGTGGAGACAGTGTGCAAAATGGACGTTATGAAGTCGACGGGAATTATGCAAGCTACTCTGCGCAGTTTGCATAACTCCCATCAACTGCTGCCGAATTTGCCGGTCTGTGTAGACCAGGACTCAGACAGGAAAAGCAAGTGCTGAACAAAATCTAGAAGGCCAAATACTCTTATCAGCTTCATAGTCATCTTTGAACTGTTGAACAGAATACTTGATCTGTGACAGATCTATAATTAAAAAGCAAAGCATATGAAACAGTGCTATATTGCCATTGCACCTACAAAATATGCCTGAGCATCTAGGACCAGATTGTTGTTAGCCATGTGTGGGGGAGCAAGAGATAGGGAGACTGTACAAGGAGACCCTCACCCTTCTGATCCTGTTCCAGTCTTCCAACTTCATGAATTGTGCCATACTCACTCTGAATGCAACAAATAGGAGAGTCAAATACCATCAGCAGCACAACTACCAACGAGGGCAAAGAAGGGTAATAAAAGCCAGGATCATGGTCCTGCCTTCATCTTTTCACACTAGCCACCAAAAATGAATGGTCACAGAGGGAAGTGCATATGGTAGCCTTTAAAAGGGTTCTGCAGCCCCTATTCTGGGATAGTCTCGTGCAGAGTCCTCAGAGAAACTGGTTGATGCCTTCATAGATTCTGCTTATGGAAATCTTCTCACAAATGCAGGCTGTGACATAGATAGTCCTCAACCTTCAGGGGCAGATCAAAGATACATTGCCTCAGATTTACCCCCAGATAGGATTATAACTGCTTTTGGTTCACAAGGGGACCAGTTCTGTTTTGTATCACAAAATTCCTATCCACTTCAGAGGTTCAAACCCTCAATATTCTTCTTCAATAGATTTTTGTACTTTTTTGTATTACTGCCAGTAGAAGTAATGAAAAATTGAAAAAACAATTAATGTATTCAAAAAAATGGAGGAATAGCATATGTCAAGAAGTACACTGCTGACACTGTTACTGACATTCATTTGGGTCTGGGGAGGAGGGATGTCTTTTTGTTAAGACAATGAACTGAGATTCAGGAGGTCAGAGTTCAATTTCCAGATCTACCACAGACTTCCTGTTTGACCTTGGGCAAATGATTTAATCTCTCTGTGCCTCAATTCCCTATTCATTAAAAAAAAAAAAGGGGGGGAGAGAGATTAATAGTAATTCCTTTGTCTGGCTTGTCTATTTGGACTGTAAACTCTTTGGGCAAAGAACATCTCTTACTATGTATATATACAGCACCTAAAAATCTCAAGGTGCTATTGTAATACAAATGATTAATAATGTACTAGATGCCACAGTGCTGTTGTAATTTGATAATCATCATCTTTTTGCTTTTGCTGGCTCAGGAAAGCTATCATTGCATGGTCTCACTTGTATGTAAAAATTTGTGAAGGGGAAACTGATACATTTATGACATTCACTGAAAAATACTCTCATTTTGCAGTCTTTGTTGTTGTACAAAATAACATTGCTTCTAGGTGTAGGATCAGGAGCTACCCTTGCTCCATGTACATAAGTCCCACTGAATGACTGTACATCTGATTTTTATGTAAGCAGCATATCACTTAGCCTAAACCATTACTTGTTTGTTTATATGAATGTATTTCAGGATTTTTTTTTTCCAAATTGCTGATTAAGAGAAATCGAGGTCAATGGAGAAAAGTGCTCAGGCAAGGACAGCAAATTCAGCAGTAACAGGACTGCTTCTTTGTTTGGTGTCTGATAGCAAGGGGGAAAATATGCATATGTTAAAGGTGATTAGAATATGTTTAGGAAAGGAGACTAAAAACACTGGCCTCAAATCTGAGTTTTACTCAGACCCTTTTACAATGTCCTAGGCTAGGTATAAGGACCTTAAAGTGGTCAGAAAACAGCTCCCTAAGAATATATGCTACAAAAATGGGTTCTCCAGCTGGTGTGGAGCCGGAGTAAGAGCTCTACATGATTTAATCTGAATCACTGATTTTTCATTCATAAATATGCACATTTTCATTGAACAGACATTTATGTGGATAATAAGAACATTTATAACACTAGAGAGTATTTAAAAAAACAATAAAGAAACAAAAGCAACCCCTGGTGCTTCATGGCAGAAGCCCACCACTGACTAATGGGAGTTAGGAAAAAACTTCCCCTATGACAAGTGATTCGTAATTGTCCATTATGGGGATTCATGCTCTAAAGTAGCTGGAACTTGCCCTTGTCACAGACAGGATCCTGGACTAGACATACCACGGGGCTGATCCACTATGGCAATTCCTACAGCTGTTATGTTCCACAGTACAGAAGCTTTAGGAGCAACCAGAGAATTTGGCCTATATTGTGGAATTCCTTGCTGACATGAGGCCCCATTTCCATTTTTTTTGTCAGGCCCAACAAGTATCACTTTCATTAAGTTTTTGGCTCCCTGCTGGAAGAGTTGTGCCTTCTCTCTCCCCATGATCACTAAAACTATCCTCCTCTAACAGCACCAATGGAGAAAGAGGGCAAAACTGCTGAAATGTTACTATCCCTGCCCATTTAAATACAACAAGGGGGAAAGACCCTTTTCTCACTTCATCCAAGATAGAGAGTGGAGTTTTCAGTTAGAAGCAGAACCCAACAGAGGTACAGGGGATTTTGTCACAGAATATAGATTCAGTATGCCTCAAAATACATGGCACCCTATCTATACTTTACTGCATCTCAGATCTGCCCTTGGGTGGGGGTAGGATGACTACCCATCCCGAATTGGTCGGGACAGTTCTGAAATGCAGAGTTCAAGTCCCAGTCCTGGGCTGAATGACTCCAGAACAGCATTTGGCCCAGATTCTCTGTGGCCCTGCTCCACACCTGCCTGAGGCTCAAGCGCAGCTCCATCCTCTTCCCGGTGGAGGGTGGGCGTTGCCACGAGGCCCCGCCTCTGCTCCTCCTCTTCCCCTGAGGCCCTGCCACCTGGGCAGGCTGGAAGCTGGAGCCAAGCTGTGGTAAGAGCTAGTCAGGGAGCCCAGGCTGCTGTGGGGAGCCCTGGACCCTCCATCTGCCCTGGGCAGGGGGCTGGGGAGCCTGAGACAACCCCCAGCCCATGTCCCCATCTCCCCAGAACATGCCGCCCAGGGCAGGTAGAAGGTCCAGGGCTCCCCACAATGGCCTGGGCTCCCTAGGCAGCTCTTGCCACGGCCCAGCTCTGGCTTCCGCCTGGAAGAAGAAGGGTAGGAGCGGGACCATGGACAGAATGAGACTCCTGCATGTGTCCTGCTTTTGCCGTTTTAAAAGGTGGTCACCCTAGGTGGTGTGAGGAAGTGAGAGTACCAGGAAGTAGCCTAAGATAGAGGCCTACAAGTCATAAACCATAATGGGCAAACATTTACAACACTGCCCTAGGGACAGCATTACTGCACACTTTTATAGTTTCACTATTCAACTCTGTTACATATACAATTCTGTTAAAAAACAAATACAAAATAGAAGGTATCACTCGTGCTTTAAGATGATAAAGCCAGGATCATAACCAAGACCACTTACTGTATTCAATCTTTTTAGTCAATGCATAACCCATTAGAAGAAAGTATACTGTGAATTAAATCTTTTATAGGAGCCTGAAAATGCATTATAAATACATTACAGATGGGAAGCACAAGCTTCCTATTATAAATAATGTGCTACTGTAGATATGTACTAAAGGCTGGGTAATTCCTGGAAAAATGAATGTTGGCATTGTATTGAACAAAATTGAACCATTTTATGGGGAAGTCATGTTACAAAATTTTAGACAACATCTTCTTCAACATAGACTGAACTATCCAATTATATGTTTAAGACCCGATTAATTTAAGGTGTAGACACTCAAAAATATACAGGAACTCACAGCATTTTGACTTACTAGGATTGTTGTTCACACTATTCATAAATAGAAGAGCTTACTTAGCCATTTTGTAGTTCCTCATTGATTAGAACCAAAGTAAAAAACTGACATTAGCTATGCATTGGTGGCTTCAATTCTACTGCAAAGATAAAGGACCACATTCTGCTCTCAGTTACACAGATGCAAATGCAGAGTAACTCCATTGACACTGGGTGTTTCTGAGAGAACTTTATTCTGTCTTTCTTAACATGTATTGAGTTTGCAAAAGGAAATCATGATATTTCATATATTTTAAGAAACATTTTGATAAGTTTCATGCTGCTCTAATGTGTCAAATGGAGAGTGGCTTGAAAAATTGATGACCTCTATCCATTCACAGAAGAAGCACAATACAGGCAGACGCAGAGCAAACTTCCCAAAATGGGAGCTCTGATGTGTCCTTGAACTCTACCCCTAATCAAAACCTAATCCAAATTGGGATCCCAATCCCAATTTCTCATCTTCTCTTTTACTTTTTATCATCATTTGTATTGTGATAGTGCCTAGAGGCCACAGTAATGGACTAGGACTGCATTGTAACACTGTGCAAATTATGGTTCTTGCCCCTCAGAGTTTACAATCCAAGTAATTTCTAGTCATTACAAACCTAGGTTGGACTTGAACTGGTAAAAGTGATAAAACACAGGGTTTTCATTTCTCTCTTGAGCCATCCAGTCACCCATTTGGAAAAGTTTGATACATAAATGGCAGTTGATTTCAAATCTAACAAATAATTCCAGATAAACGAATTCAGACAGAAGTAATAGTACTATTCGTTGTCATTCAAAAGAGGACCAGATGTGCCTCATCATTTGTTTGCCACTATCCTACAAACTGAAAGCTTATTTTTATAAAAGCATTAGAATTATCGTAGAGAGAGAATCACACTTCAGATACAGCTCCCTGCATACAGTAGATGAACATAACTATTGAATGAAGCACATCTATTCATTGGTTCATGAAGCTCAGGGTTAACATTTTCTCTATTTTTAAACATATGTTAAAAATAAGTCATCAAAAACTTAACATAAATAAGGATTTCCTTGACACTTACTGTACAACCACAGTCCTGCTTCCACTAAGTTAATGGGAGTTATGCCATTGACCTAAATAGACATTATAGAAGAAACAATTAATATTTCTATTACCGTGATTCACATTTACTGATTTTCATAGAATCACAGAAGATTAGGGTTGGAAGGGACTTCAGGAGGTCACCTAGTCCAAACCCCTGCTCAAAGCAGGACCAACCCCAACTAAATTATCCCAGCCAGGGCTTTCTCAAGCCGCACCTTAAAAACTGCTAAGGATGGAGATTCCACCACCTCCCTAGGTAACCCATTCCAGTGCTTCACCACCCTCCTAGTGAAAAACTTTTTTCTAATATCCAACCTAGACCTACCCCATTGCAACTTGAGACCATTGTTCCTAGTTCTGTCATCTACTACCACTGAGAACAGCCTGGTTCTATCCTCCCTGGAACCCCACTTCAGGTAGTTAAAGGCTGCTCTCAACTCCCCCCCTCATTCTTTTCTTCTGCAAGCTAAACAAGCCTAGTTCCCTCAGTCTCTCCTTATAAGTCATGTGCACCAGTCCCCTAATCATTTTTGTTGCCTTCCTCCAGACTCTCTCCAATCTGTCCACATCCTTCATGTAGTGGGGGGCCCAAAACTGGACACAGTACTCCAAATGTGGCTTCACCAGTGCCAAATAGGAGGGAATAATCACTTCCCTCGATCTACTGGCAATGCTCCTACTAATGCAGCCCAATATGCTATTAGCCTTCTTGGCAATCAGGGCACACTGCTGACTCATATCCAGCTTCTTCTCCACTGTAACCCCAAGGTCCTTTTCTGCAGAACTGCTGCCTAGCCAGTTGTCCCCAGTCTGTATAAAAGCCCCAAAGCACTTGACAGAAGGTAAAATTTTCCAAATTGCCTATGTGACTTAGGGTCCTAAGTCCTGTTTTCAAGTGACTTAGACGCAAAGTCCAATGGAGTTTCAAGAGTCTTAGGCACCTGAGTACCTAAGCCATTTCTGAAAATGGAACCTAGAAGCCTAAGTCACCTAGTAAGGCTAAGTCACCTGGTAAAACTGATATAGTGACCCGGTTCACATTTGTTACTGGCTTGGTGAAATCTAGTTATAGAACACACCGTCAGTTTGGGGTGTCTGCCTTGTTTTCCAACAGCCTGTCCTGAGGTCGGCACTCACAATCATGAGCCACTCAAGACAGCGTGACACATACATGTACAAATAAATTTAGCTTTGCAGATGCTTTTAACAACTTGTTTCACTTTCCTCACTGATTCATGCTTGTCTTCCCTCCTAATAGAGCATTTTTAGAAAACTTGACGTAATCACTGACTAATAAGATACATACAATTATTTTTGCATCATTTTGGCTCTTGAGCTTAGAGTGAACTGAGCTTAGATCTGAGGAACTGCAAGGTGCATATAGAAAACAATTAATAAAACATACTATCATGGGACCACACCCACCCACAGGTGAATGTTGAAATGTGAAGGAAAAGAAAGAGAAGGGGATGCATTAGTTTGCCACCTGCACTCCTAAGAAGCAAACAACAAGAAAGAGAAAGAGAAAGAGAGGAGGACAGAACTGCCGCAAGAGCATGTGGTGTACTGAGCCAGGAGGATGCAGTTCATCGCCTGTTCGTCATTTCAGGCACTAATTGGAAAGCAGACAAGTGATGTGACAAAGGCTCCTCTCGCACCCAGAAGTTTGATTCATTCTCTGTGGTGACACTGCATGACAAAGTGTCCTTGCCCCAGAGTGGTAACTGACATTAATCGCTCCACACATTGATTTTAATAAATGCAGGACTGTATGGAGGGCACAGGTAGATAATAAATGAAGCTGGCTCGGGTTGATATATCCCCTCCATGCATTCACCCTCTTCCTCACCCATTGGTTGCTGTTCTTCAGGAAGGCAGCTGGTAGCCATGTGCTCTGGCATAGTGTATTGTCAAAACAATAGGTGTCTATTCAAGCTTATGAATCAAACTTCCCTGTAGAGAGGCAGGTGCACCTACATGTCACTACTGAACCCATTGTTCTGAACAGGCATTCTGAGTGGACACCACTAAGTGGACATGACCAGTAGATCACTGCCATTTGATAGAGCTGGCCAGACATCCCTCTTCAGCTAGCCATAGTTTGTGGACAGTGTCCTCCATTATCCTATGTGGTTTCACAGAGAAGGGTTTCTTCCTGAGCAAAAGGGGTAATGCTGACAAGACTAGTCTTCAGGGCTGTCCCACAAAGATTTCATGTTGGCCATATCAGTACAAAGGATGTTTTCTCCCTATTGCTGCTGAAGTAATACTGCTCCTCCAGACCATGGTGCTGGCCCATGTATGAAATTGCCAGGTTCCATTTTTGAGCCAAAGTGGATTTAAATCGGGTCAAGGTGCATGACCATAAGGAAATATTCATTGCCTATTCGGATTTTTATGTGACCATTACCAAGCAGTTCAGACACGTTCTATACAAGGGGTTCTCCTGTGAGGTCCTTTTTCTGGCTGTGTAGGGTCTGCATGTGACTGAGTTTCTTCTCCAGTAGGCAAATCAAAGGTATAATTTGGCTGATCCTTCAGTCATCAATGCTGGCAAGCTTTGTGGCCTCATCAGAATGGCATAAGATGTCACACTGACTGTTCATGAACAGCCAGTCAGAGCAAGCTAAATGCAGGCTGGTGTCAGACTGAGCCCTGGACAAAAAAAAAAAAAAGGCTGTATGGAAAGAACTACACCTTATGTTGTAGAGGCCTGGTTTCCTGGCCACTAACGTGCTCTGCAGTAGCCATCAAAAACCTTCACTCTTATGTTGTCCAGGGTAGAGGCTGGATGGATAGCTGGAGCTGTGATTGGAAGTGGAACTTCCTCACCAGCATCATTATACCATCATGAATGTTTTTGCTAGGGGAATATTCTTCTAATGAATTTTCCAGTCCCTGTCTAGTCCCCCTCTCTTCACTCCTTGAGATTGGTATTCAAGGCCTTCTGAAACATTCTATTCTGTGAACAACTCCAAATTAGAGGTAGAAGATGAGATATTCCTTGCCTCCCCTGCCCCATACACTTAATTGTGCTAGAAACCTCTTCTTTACAGAGTCTCTTTGTGATCTGCCACGTGCAAGGAAACTCAGAGGATAAACATGACACTGGTCTGCCACAACTCTTCTCCTTTTCATAAGGAGAACTCTTGGGCCCTTTTGAGACAGGCACCTTCCCCCCACTGTCAATCTTTCTTTGGCTATAGTCGAGTTTTATAGGAGAGAAGGGTGCTGTTGCTCTAGAGAGGAGTGATTTTTCAAGAGTGAGAGAACAAGCTTTTCCAATTTCTCTTCTCTCAAAACCCAAGAAATATTTCACCACCACCTCAGAGCTAGGGAAGTAATTTTGAGCAGCACCCCTACTGGAAACCCCACACATGCCTCTGTAATCAAAGTAGCTGGTTTTCTCCAGTGACCCCCAGTGTCTCCCACACAATATAAACCTACTTCCCTAGGCACAAAGTGACCCCTCTATGAGACACAAATGAAGTGAGTCTATCACCATGCTCTTTCAGTATTTATGTGCACACTCATCCAATCAGGGAGTCAAGAAAACACCACATATGAGAATATGAGACAACAGCCCATACCCAATCAAAAGTCAAACAACAACAAACCTCAAAATATTTCACAAAACTGGAAAGTTTGTGAGACTTTTTTCAGTTTTAAAAAAATGGCTATCTTTCAACAAAAAAAGTTTGTCTGAAAAATTTTGACCAGCTCTATTTGTAGGTGAATATTTGCTGAAATAAATTCTGTTATAATACGCAGAACATTGAACATGAAAACCTTTCACTAACACATAAAATAATTCATTTCTAGCATTTTAACAGCATCCTCTTTTGTAACAAATATGAGACGGTTCTTGTAGATATCGACTCACACTAATTGTTCCTGCCTGTCTGCTCAATTTTTTGCTTATAAGAACCATTTCATAAGTCATATAACCTTAGAGATAGATGTTGCTGGATTTTTAAACTGTAAAGTCAATTTAGGTTTCATCTCACAGTTTAAGAATTATTTTAACAAGTCTTTATTCTGCACAAGGGTATTACATCACTTTTGTTAGGGGTGGGTTGCTCAGCGTTGAATTTGTTTAGGGGTTTCATTAAGCTATCTGCCATAAACTTTAGCCAAGCCAGAATACTTGAGGTTTACATGCATTCAGGCCTTCTGTATAGTATGGCTTAGGATAATAAACTAGCAGTGCTGTAGCTATCTCCTGTCCACTAGCACCCTTTGAACTCTTGACATTGCTACTTTCTGAGTGTTTTCTCTACCTTTTACTGGATTGATTCTTATTGTATTTTCTTCTCAAAGGATAGATCATTCTCCCAAGATCCACAGGCTGGAAATAAATGGAGACGGTTGCCGCCAGGGTAAAAAATCTGGCATGGAGGCCCATAGCCTCTATGTGAATAGCTCTAGTCTCCCCCAGATCCTCTTGGATCCACCATTTTCATAGGCTCACCCTGCAGCTGGCTCCATGGGAGGAGGGACAAATCTCCTAGTTGACAGAACAATCAGGACCTGATTCTCAGATAGTGTAAATTGCCATAGGCCCATTGAAGTCATTGGCGTTACAATGATTTATACCAGCGTATAATCTGTCCCACAGTGAGGAGCTCCACATAGGTATCCTCAGAGATTTCCTCTCCATTAGCCACCTCCGATTAGGTCTTACTGCAGGAAGGATGATCCTGTCCTGCATTTCTTAGCCCTCTAGGTCAGTATGTATTCTCTCTGTGTCTTCCAAAGAAAGTTTGTCAAAACACAGAAACGTAATGTCACAGAAAATTTCAAAACTCTTTCTGGTTCACAGGTTCTAAGTAAACTCATTTTCCCCACAAGGTGTTCCACAACATTTTTATCAATATATATTTTTAAAATTTTTATCAAAACCATTATCAAACATTTTCCATTAGTGAAATGCTTTTTCAGAAATCAATACTGTTCAATAACAATTTCAAACTTGATCTGGAAGACAATTTAAATGAAAAATATTGATAAAAATGTCACGGAAGCTGTAGCAAAAGAGAACATTTGAAATGTGTTCATTATTCACAAAAAGTTCCATTTCTAAAATAAGGTCATTTTTCATCTGAAAAACTTTTAGATTGAAAATTTTTCACAGGTTCTTGTACTCCAGAATGTTTACAATGTAAAGATGAATATTTGAGCGGCTTTTTCAGTCACAAGCCCTCAACAGCCAATCAAGCAACTTAAGTCTTCCATCTCACATTACTGGCCAGACTCAGATTCCAGAAATAACCTACTTCACAGTGGAGATCTTTGCTGGAATGAATTCAGTGGCCCTAAAACCTTGCAACTCTGTACAAATCTGCACAGCTGTAATGTAATGTGACATCAGAGTTTGCGCATGCACGCATGCACACACACACAGCCTTCTTTCACAAATTATTTTTTTAAAAAGACTATAAATTAGAATGCTCTAAGTAGACCTGGGCAGAAGTTGAGTAAATTACCATTCTCCTCTATTTTCTCACAATTTTTCTTTCTTATTTCATCTTCTCTTTCTTATTTCCTTTCCTACTTCAATTGTTGTTACCTTTTGTATCCTGCTATTTAAAAAAGAAAAATCTCCTGTTGCACTATGTTGAATCCATTCATGAAATTTTGTACCATTTTTTCAGCAATAAGTATATACATATATGTGTACACACTATATCTATATCTGTGTAAGTTTCTTATATTTGTGCTTAACAAATTCTAGAAGGTTAAAAATCATTATACCAGGATTCTAGCACTGGTAGCATACAATTAGATGATATTTTATTTGTAGATTAACAGGGGATTAATACCATCCAGCTTTCCCAATTATAAAATTTCAAGTCTGAAATTCGTCTTTACCATTTAAAGAAAGAGAAATTAATTAACCTCGCTGCATCTCATAGACACTTACATCTAACCTAAGGCTTTTGGCTTTTAGCTCAGACTACTGAGGGATTTCTCAGAGGAAATCTTATGTTCATCATTTAAAGAAAAGAAGTAGTTGCTTTTAAGTTCTTTCTAATGGTTGAGAAATCCATGTTGGATGGTGATAGGGACAGGATAGCTTTGAGGAAACACTCTGGCTGTAGACTTTTAAAATGGAGACAGGTATACCTTCACTCCATAAGCTGAAGCAGTTAGGGTTCTACCTGCTTGTGAAGTCAAATAGTTTTCCTATTGAAGTTGGTAGTGTTGCATTACAGCATGTCAAGTAAATGTCCAACATGAAACATGCCAGACATCGTGTATTAACCCAATCGCTAAATAATTCTGGAGTATTTTAGAATCCTTTGAAGGATCATTTTACCATGTTATACTTGAAATGATGGTATAAGTATAAAAATCATGCTGCCAGACACACGCAAAAAGAAACAAAACACAGGTAGTTGTATTTATATAAAAATGATTCTTCAAAGTAGGGCACAAAAGCACTAAAAATCTCATCTCTAGGATATTCACTAGAGAAGCTTTTTGATTCACATCTTGCTGTTGCTAAATAGGAGCTTGATCCTTAAAGATGCTGAGCACTCTAACTTGATTTAGCAAACCATTTTTGCATGTGATTAATTTTAAGCATGTGAATAGTTCCATGAACTTTAATAGGACTACTCACGTATTTAACTTTAAGCACATACATAAGTGTTTCTCTGGATTGAGGCCAGAGTTCTCAGCACATTGCAGAATAAAGCCCTACAACAAGAAAATGAGGGAAGGTGAGGAGTGGGAGAAATCCATTTTTTCCTCATAAGCATTACAAAAACATGCAAAACACTTCTGTTTCACAAACCTAATAATGGAAATCATGCACCTAGTTATGTTACTAAATTTTCTATTTGGTTTTGCTGCTGTCTCGTCAATAAGTCTCTAGAGGAGACAGCAGGAAATGAGCTTTCCTGTCACAGTTTGCCAGTAAAATGAAAACACGAGAGAAAGTGAGAATGAAAAACAGCACATATGGATGACAGTGTTTTGCTAAGACAAAAATTTGCATTTAAAAAAACAAATGCTTTTTGCATTGCTGATTATTATTATGATCACTATCAGCCCCCTCATTAAAATGTGTGTGCGACATACACACACATAAAATGCCTGTACTTATTCATACGAAAAACAACATTAAAAGAACTCCTAAACTAGGAAATTGCATGAACAGACAACCCTGCTCTTTTCTGTGCCTGCTTTACAACAGTCATTAATTAGATGCTACTGTTTCACTTACAGAATATCATACAATATTTCCTACAAACTTAGATATAGATGTGTGGAATCTTGAAATGCTTTTATTCCATTTTAATTGTAGTAATTTATTATCAGAATGGTTCACTATATCATTATGCCATTGACATGGTATATGATAAGTTAACTTCTCTCTTTGGTAAGTGACCTGTCCAAAGTCACACAGGAAACTTATGACAAAGATAGAAATTGAACCTAGACCCCCTGAATCCCCTTCCAGTACCTTTATCAGAAGACCATCCTTTGAATATCCATCTAACGCTTTTGTTGGCATCCATTTACTACATATTTTCTTTGCAACCACCAGCACAGCCCTCTTTAGGTACAACTTAGCCAGCTAATTACAAAGCTAACTTAGGTTAGGTGGAATTGAGGTGGTCTATATATGCCAGCAAATTCTGACAATCAGTCTAGTTACATACTTGACTGTGTTTAGTAAGTTGTGTAAGTAATGTTTATTGTGTCTTTTCCATACAGTATAAATGACTTTCACTGATTGTCTAGCATTCTCAGAGCAGTATGTAATATTGCAGGAAACAATCCACAGGTATCTAAGGCTGAAGAAAAAAATATATGATGCTATATTGAATTTTTGTAGCTGTATGTGGCCATGAAATTGCAGAAAAAATTATAATGTACTGTAGATACAAAAGAGTGCAGGGTCAAGTTTGCACTTGCAATGTTAATTTTGTTATTTCCTAACTTTTGAGCACTTCATGATTCAATAGTAAAATTCTGATTTCAAAGAGTCATTGGCTTGCAAACACAATCAATAGTGTATATAGGGCCTAATCGTCAGATGGTGTAAATCAGCATAGCTACAATGAAGTCAGCGGACCTATGTTGATTTACACCATCTGAGGATCTGTCCCATAAAGTCCATTGTCTGAGACTAACTAGATATCTCTGAAAGACTCTGTCCCATATGTTGTAGGTGGACCACAGGAGGGAGCCCTTCTCCTGCAGAGCCAGAGAGTGGGACGACATTACAGAAAGCCATTGAAGCCAAAGCCTGCAACATTTAAAAGGATAAATCCCCTGAGCCCATGTATTGGGATGTAGAAGGAAAACAGGAAGGAGCTGATTGTAAAAAATGTTTTCTCCTACTTATTTTGTTTCATTCATTTAAAATAGGACCTGATCCTGCCCCCAGTTATGCACCAAGTAGATGCACAACTATATTATTATCAAAGAATCCTAATTGGAACACGGCATTGTTCTGGCCCTGTGTGTTTAAACCCATATGCTTATACACTCTAAAGTGAATCAGGAATTTGGGGTTCTATTCCTGGTTCTGTCTCTGGCATGTTGACGTTGGGCAAGTCACCTTCATCTCTGTGCCTAAATTTCCTCACCTGTTAAAGTGGGGACAATAATATGTATTTCTCATGGAACTATTAGTAGGCTTAATTTAATAATGATTCTAAAGCACTTTGTGAACCTTATATTGAAAATAGCTATAGCAGTGCAAGATGTGATTATTAAACCAGTAAGTAAGTGTCAACACTGAAAATATGTGCAAACTCTGAATGCTGCAACTGTTGCAGTGTAATTTTCCATCTTTCACTGAAGACCTGTTCCCCAAAGCATTTGCTCCAGAGGTAACATTGGTACAACAAAAGACACTCAGAATGATGCAGTAGAATAGTCATCTATAGAGGGCATCTCTGTAAACTGTACTAAAACATAATTACTTGCATCGTGAGGATTTCCTATACATTTGTTCTTCCTCCCTACCACTGTGCTATCTATCTCACTAAATGACTAAATTTCTCTTTACTGATCCACTCATATTGCTGCCACCTTCTTTCTCCTCAAGTCCACTCTGCCTCTCCTTGCCCCAAGATAATGAGAACTGTTTAAAGGAAAAGAAAAAAAAAGTGGACATCATCCAGCAGAAGCTCACCTCCTGCTCCATTCCCCTCCCACACTCACTATTCCACTCCTCCCTTCCTTCAGCTCTCACCTCCTACCCTCTGATCTCCAAAGCTGAGGTGTCTCTCTTATTCTCCTTATCCAGCCCCTCAACCATATTCCCTCCCATCTCATTTCCTGTTCTATCACACTAGATTATTTCATAGTCTTCCTTTCTTCCCATGCTTAGAAACTCTGTCATCTTTCACTCCTCTTTTCCCCTCATGCTCAGACTATTGCTAAATCCTGTCACTTACTTGTTTACAAAATTATTCAAAATCTCTTCCTCCCTAGACATCCTTACTGAAAAAAACCTTGTCTATGGCCTGATAATCTCCTGCCTTGACTATCGCAACCTCCTTTCTGAAAATAACACTGCTAATGACCACACCCTCCATTTTATCCAAAATGCCATAGCCAGACTACTCTTCCTCATCTGCTGCTCTACCACTTCATCGAGACCCTTCATTGGCTCCACAGCCCCTTCCACTGTGCTGCACTTTCAGCAAGTGTTGCAGGCACTGCCCAGCTGAAATCTATGTCTGTAAAGGGCCTAGCACTTTTTGAGTGATAAATAAATAGTAGAGCTGATAAAAAAACATGAAAAAATTTATCTACATTTTCCCCTGTTTTTTCCTTTATCTAAAACTGAAATTTTGAACATTTCAACCAATTCTAATAAATACTGTTTTGTTTTGTTTTTCATATAGTGCAACAATCAGTTCCGGATTTGGTTGCTTTCAAGGTTGCTCTTGATTACAACATTATGCTAATTTTAAAGAACATAACTCCGTCATACCAACATCTATGATATAGATCAACATCTATGATATATATGAAACATTCTCCTTGCTGAGGAAGAAACAATGTCCTTTCTACCTTTTCTCAATAATACTGGGGTTAGCCGTCACCAGCTGGGTTTTGGATCCAACATCCTTGCTGTATGCACTGGACAGAGGAGGAAGGTTGCATCTGCAGAAACAAAGACATCCAAGATTTTTAATTGTCATGTTCCAGTTTCAGACTTTTTATATTGTAAGAATCCAGTTTGCACGTAACGTCATGCAAGCTGACTAAGTTTGAAATACAAATACTGTGCCAAATGACAAAATGATTATGGGCTAAATCTTCAGAATTGGTTACACTTTAAGTAAGCATCAAACTCTCCCAATATGTGTATCTTCAACAGGGTATTTTTGCACTAAAATGTGGGTAAGTGCAAACGTATGCACTTTTGAAGAGATGTTCCTATATTAGAGTATTGACAGTAAACTTTGAAGCAAATAATGAAAAGTGCCTAGATTTATATATTGAATGTCCTTACTAACAGGCTATGTGCAAAAGGGGACATTATTCACAGAAATACATTTCAACTATCCTTTATAAAATCCCATTCTCCTCTATGCTTTTCCTTGTTGGCTGATTGCGTCTGAGAATGCATAGCTCTGTGACATCACAACCATTAAGAATTACAGGTCTTGCAAACCATTAAGCTCATGGTCTTATTGATGTCACATTCTGAAATCTCTTCAGTGGACCAGAAAGTATCAACAGGACTCCACAGATGGCGGGAAAATATTTTTTATTGGTTCCTTAACATGAATTTCTTTCTGTGTTTGAATGCCTCCTACAACCTGGCTGCGGTGGACATTAAGTACACCACTCTACTTTGCAGGTCACTTTTAGGAAAGAAGATAAGCAAAGGGGAAGACCGAGAGAAACAAAGTGACAGAAACTATTGTACACTTAAATAAGCCCAGCTGCTCCAGAATGAAGAGATGGAAGGTGGAAATAATACTAAATGTAGGCCAAAGTGCACGAAAACCCATGCATCGTTATACTTCTAATGAATACATTTTATGTAGGATCATGTCACTTCACTCACTGAAAGTGCAGCACAGAGAAATAGAGTACAATCTAAGGGAAGGAAAGGGGACATGGCCAAGTGTAACACCCTTGCTTTTTATGCTTCCCTCCCCCCCAAAGTGCATGCTCAGAAGAGGTGCATGCCAAGCAAAAATAAAACAGCCTTTGGCTGTTTTAACCTACACAGGCGACTGCACTCAACCCAGTCGCTATGAGGTCTCAAAAGTCAAGCAGGGCAGGGTCCAACATATACAGCAACATTATTTCATATTAATTTCCTTTTCTCCTGTTACCATGAAGACACAGATTTCTTTGGCCCATTTCAGCTTCTCTTGCTCCTATGAAAATCTACCTCATTTTTTTGCTATACTCTCCTCCAACTCTCTTTAGTTCTCCTTTCCTAGATACCCTGTGTTTATAGGACTCACCAGGCACAAAATTATGCTTCACTAATCTGTTCCTTTGTGCACTACTTCCAGGTAATGGATGCCAGGAACCTGCAATGAATAGTAGTTGCTTATTCCTGGTATCAACTAGATTTAAATTGTATGGGGTTCCATAGATTCTAAGACAAGAAAGGACCACTGATCATCTAGTCTGGCCTCCTACATAACACAGGTCATAGAACTTCCCTGAAATAATTCCTGTTTGAACTAAAGCATCTCTTAGAAAAACATCCAATCTTGACTTAAAAATCATCAGTGATGAAGAATGCACCACAATCCTTGGTAAATTGCTCCAGAGTTTAATTACCCCCCACTGTTATAAATGTGCACCTTATTTCCAGTCTGAAATGTTGTATGCTGCAGTATGCATTCACTGCAGAGTGTCAACCAAGGCCAAGTAACAAGGGATGCTATTACCATCCCAGTCTGACTGCTGCCCTTGGGAAGTGTTTTCACTGTATTCAATAAACAGCCCCAAAGACTTACATTGTGAGAAGGGAGTGCAGGGGTTGACCCCTTCTGCAATCCATGCTGACCATGTGTGCAATGTGTTATGTGCAGAGTTGGTGGGAGGGAGGATATATTTGTGTGCACATTACACATCATTGTTTCTGTGCAATTTCAAGCACAGTTATTATTAATGCAAATCTGCCAACATCCTCTAACAAAAACAGGACAGGGTAAATTTGCATACATTTGCATAAATTCAGATACAAGCCATCAGAAACATGGGTTTATATTCATGCTGTAAGAAAAGCTATCTTCTCGCATTGGAATTAAGTCATTTGTAGAGAGCCTATATGCACATAGAGAGAAATAATTAAACTTACATGCCATGTGTCACTATTTTTTTTCTCTTTTTCATGGTTGCAATTCTTAAAAAGAAGAAAAGACCCTAAAGCTGGCTGGGTTTTTGTTTTGTTTTGTTTTGATAATTGCTTT
The DNA here is from genome assembly GCF_026122565.2 of Emydura macquarii macquarii. NCBI lineage: Eukaryota > Metazoa > Chordata > Testudines > Chelidae > Emydura > Emydura macquarii. Next base: position 6,247,396 of record NW_027132342.1, on the reverse strand, counting down.
TTCATTGAAAAAAAGGGGATTCAATAATGACCATATTTTTCTCAGAAAAAATCCACTTTTGTTGACATTTTTCATTTTCAATGACTTTCCAAGCAAAGAATTTCAATAAACTTTTTTTTTAATTTTTCAAAATTTTCAATGTCAAAAGTGGCAGGAAAAATCCCACTCTGTCTTTCACTTTTTTGAAGTGGGAAATAGGGGGATATTAAAAAAGAGAAGGTGCATAATGTAAAATTTCATGAATATTTTTTAATTAAATGAAAAAATCTTGGGTTTTGGGGTTGGTGGGTTTCTTAATTTTTTATAAAATATACTTATAACTTGTTAACAAGCTCTAATACCCTTTAGTTATTATTTGATTAACCCAAAAAACCCCAACAAATGCAGAAAGTCATGCCACTTTCAACACTCTGTAGTGGTGCTCTTAGAAGATCTGGTAACATATTAAGATGCTAGAAAGCCAGTATTGAAACATATGTTATCAGCTTTTATTTTCTCTTAAACATTTTTCTGTGCAGCCGCTGTGGCTTTTGTTCCTGGTGTCAGAGAGCAAATTTAAGACTTGAATAAAATGAAATCCAAACTATGAGGAAAGCATTATTAGCAACAAGATAAATATCTGCTTAGATTTCTGTCTTGCAAGAGAATCTGCAGAACCTGGATTTTGGATTGCATAATGGTGAAAGAAGTCAAGGAAACAGGTGGTGACTTAAACATTTTAGTACCAAAGCTAATTCTTCATTCACACAAACCACTCTCAAATCTCAAATATGAGATCCTTCCATCAGGCCAACTTCTGCCACCCCCACTGATGTTGCATAATATCTTACACAGAGCAATGGGACTACTTGACAAGTAAGTGTGTGAGTAAGGATGGCACAATGGAGTCCCAACTGAGCACCAAATGCATCAAAAGAAACACTAGATTGCTCAAGTTTCTCTGTAGACCCAGTGATCTGTTGTTACAGGGAATACAACAGACCTGCTAATGCACTTTTTGTTTTTGGGAGGATGTGTCTCAGTATGTTTATATTTAAACACACATGCACACACAGATCAATTGTTTTCAATGCTTGTTTAAATCACTGTCCTTTATAATTGAATCTCCATAACTTAATCACTCAAATATATGGATAAATAAGTTTGCTTTTATAAACCAGTCCCAGATGCATCATTTAAAATCAAGTTCCCTTCATCAGTAAATCTCTCTCCCAGCTTGTGCTGCAGAAAGGAATATTAAGAAATTGGCTGAGCACCCAGCTGGAGATTCAGCAAGAAACCAGCTGGTCAGCAGAAGCCCCTTTGCTTTTTCAATTAATTTTTTAGTCTTGTTCCAACAATGCCAAGTCCCAGACAGGTGTTGGACAGACCATGAATTAGAAGTTTCATACCAGCAAGGAGCTTGCATTTTTAATTATACCACAATCGCTTCATCAGTCATTTAATGAATCTTTTGTTGTTGGGTAGGGGAAGGGAGAGAAAATAATTTATTGAGGCCAAGAGCTTATGTAAATCCTTTGACGGTTGGCCTCAAAGTAATATGGAGGTGAATATACTGGTCTTTGAATGGTATTTGTTGTATCTTCTCACTGACACCAAGGCACTAGAAAAAACTTGATCAAGATGCAGAGTTCCACATGAGGTGGTACCTCTTTCACAGCTGAGACTCTTATGCGCTATAGGTAGCTGGTGAACCAAGAGAGAACATAAAACTACCCAAGGCAGTAAGAACTATACTATGCTTGTCCCAGAAGGAAATCACACATTCCGTATCTTACAGGTAATTCTTCTTACCATATTTGTTCTCTGTATTCCAAAAATCTAGGTGGATAGACCATAGAAATGCACTGCATGTAATTCTGTAGCGAGGACTAGGGGATTCACTAAGTTTTAAAATTCTTGTTATCAATGCATGGTCTTTTTGCCTTTCAATTATTAGAATAAATAAATGGAGGGGCAGCCAAGCCAAGCCTGAGTTGCACTATGACCCCAAGTGCCAGGTCATAAGCGCCAATCACTCATATTTGGCTTGGTGCTGTCCCCCTCATGCTGTCATGACGGAACGGCAGCTGGGTCAAACCTGAGAGCTGATGTGACCCACCGCACCAGGTCACAACACATAGAGCAGGGAGTGAGGCTCAACCCCAGAAGTCACTGCTGCAGGGTGAGTTTATTAAAATCAGGGACACAAAGAGAAATCAAACAGAAAAAGCATAGTATCCAAGACATTTTCACCACTGTAATAAACCTGCAGCCCTAATGATAGTTTATGATACTAAATAGTCTTACACTTCCAGGGAAGCCATTATAAGTGGATCCTGCCAGGGGACAGTTGTTCTTATTATGAAACCAGCTCAGATAAACTCAATTGGTGGTCTCACTTTTGGAATGGCCAACCAACTGATTTGCAAATCAGGCTTCAGGTGCACAGGTTGAGTTGAAGAAAAGGGCAGAGAAAGGGTTGCACATAAATTGATGCAGTATATTTGGTTCCATCTACAGTTCTTTAATAAGCACCACATTTAGCAAAATGTAGCTGGGAATGGGAAATGTAGCAAATGCACACAGTGCTTAGCAAACTTATTTTATCAGGTGGTCATGCCCTCTACGTCATCCTCTGGATAATCAAACGAAGAACAATGATTGATCATCCAACCCATTTACCCTCTTTGAATGCCCATGCAGAGGACAGGTACAATTGTTCATTAGTACTTTCCCAAAAGATTTTCAGGGTGTTTCCCTTTTTTTTGGGCTACTAAGAAGCATAATAAAAGCAAGAGCAGGAAACTGATGGTTGATTAGCTTCATGACCAAGACGCTTACTCATCACTCAAACCAGTATGAAGCCATATTGAGGGGAAATAATATAATTATTATGGATGTGGATGGGTAATGACAAGCTGATTTGGTAGACAAGCACAAGCTGTACACCTGTGAAGGGAGAAATGTGCTGTCTCAGTCTTGGTCTACACTTACCCGGCGATTCGGAGGCAGTCGACGGGGGTTACGCAAACTACGTAGAGTAGCTTGTGTAACTCCTGTCGACTGCTGTGCTTCTCTTCTGTGCACTGTCTTCACTGCACTGTGCCAATGGGAACTGTATTCATGTCGACGCAGCGCTACGCCGCTTGAGGGGGTGAATTAACAGCGTCGACTTCTGGATTGATTGAGCAGGTCTTCACTGACCGCTCAATCGATCCAGATAAGTCGATCTAACGGCGGCGACTTTGCTGCCATCACTGTAGATGTACCCTCAATCTGACTGGATGTCAAAAGGACAAATCTGGATTTTTAAATGAAAAAATACATTTTTATATGTTCAGTTAGGTTCTTTATTCTAGTGCATTGGTCCCCAACTATAGTACCCATACCACAAGAGGGACAAGCGCCACCAGCAGGTAGCACCTGGGTTGTTTTAAAGCAGTGTTTCTCAGCCGTTGGGTCACGACACCTGAAGGAGCTATCAAAGGCAATCTAGGGTGGTCGAGGTGCACTGAAAATTTTATTACAACCTAAAGCAAAAAAAATCTCACTTCTCTTCTCCTCCCGTGCACCCTTCCCCTTTGAGATCAAGTATGCTTTGTCAATATCTCAGAACAGAAACACAAATAAATTTATAGGCTTATTATTATCACTGATATAATTTCTACTCTTACTTTTACAGTAAACTTAAGGTAAGGTCACAAAAATTCGGTCTTCAAATAAGGGGTCACAAACCTGAAAAGGTTCAGAAACACTGGTTTAAGGTATAGTGTAGGAATAAGAATCCATTAAGACTATACTGAGTATAATTATGAAAGTGAAATGCCAAATACTTTTGAGTTTTTGGTGTGGTGTAGTACATCTTAAAGACAGATCTGCTGCTCTGATGCAATCTTTTTATTACTCCAACATTGTTTTTAGTGTATGTGCAAGCAATTGAACATGTTTTAAACTCTTCCATTTTCCACATTACTGTGCAATTAATGAACTTCAGTGATTACAATATATCAAAAATATAGTTGTTATCTCATGATAGAGATTATAGGAGGTGGATAGCAACTGAATACATCTAAAAGGAAAACATTTTGAATGGGGAAAAACTGCAATATGTTTAAAATGTGTGTAATATTTGATATTATTGAAGAGCTATTTTAAAGAAAGTTACGCAAAGATCTCTTATTAGCAAGCTGAAGCAACTTCATGTAATTTTTGGAGTCATTACCAAGTACAATATATGTATGTTTACACTCACAACTATAGAATTACAGCAATTAGATATGGAAAAGGCCAATTAAATCTCCTAACTTACTCTACCTGCTAATGATAAGAATTTCACCACCTGTATATTATCCAGTACACTTAAAAGATCTTAAAACCTTTCCCCATAAATATGACTGTGTATGACTAGTGCAGTGCTGCCTGAAATCAGCTGCTGGACTTCACAGAATTTCCCCCCACAACTTCTTTCCAGCTGACAACACACTAAAAATAGCCTATGGCTGAGTTCCCCTTTCAGTAGGGGGAAATGTTTTTCTATCAGTCTACAATAGATGCCCTTTAAAATGTTCTAATTGTCTTTGTAACTAATTTTCATTACTGCAGCACTCCTTCGGTATTCCATAAACCAAGTATAAGGACTTTAGGGAATACTGCAATAATGTTATCTTGGTGCATATGCAAAATTAAAATGCTTTCAGAGCAACCAATGCACTGAGTGTCTCCCTCTGTGCCTATTTTCTTTCCTGTATACATTTTAAGTGTACAGTACATGTTTCCTTTGTCTATAGTTTACTTCTCTGTTCTGTTAAGGAAGACATTTGGTCTCCTGGGTGCAAACCAAATTAATAGTAATAATGTTTGTTTTTTCACAAATTAGTACAGTTTTATAATAATCTGTCAAAATCTGATCAGAGACTTTTAAAAGTGGGAGTTAATTTTGCATCCATTTCAAAGCCATGAGAAACTTCCACAGAGATGAGAAATGGAGTGTTTAGCTTTCCTTCTTCCACCCCTCTCCCCCCCTCCCTCTGCCCCAACGTTTTTCTTGTTCATGTTTAACAAAGAGGAACTAATTTCTTTTTTCCCTTCAATACAGAGTGCAGATCTAGATAGTGCCAAATTCAATCAAGAAAGCACTATACAGAACAACATCCTGCTTGACATATCCCAATACCTTCAAATAGGCAGGACCAAAAAGGGAATGTGAGGAATTTAAAGAAAACTGTATCAAGGAAAGAAGTTTGCTCTATTTCCAGATGGTCAGAACTGAATCTTGGGGGAGAAAAACCACAGGAAAACATTATAGCCTGTTGTGTCTCATTTATGGGTCTCTCCCCTGTCAAGTGTTATCTACTCATATTGACTTCAGTGGGGTGGGGATGAGGATACAAGTTTCATAGGAGGACACTCAGCACCTGTAGGATCAGACCCTACCTAATGTAATTAGAAAGCAAAAGAAAAGGTGGCTTTCAATTCTGTCTCACTGCCATTATGTTTGTCAGTCTAACATCTAATGCAGCCTAATTCATCCATCTATAAATCTTCCAGAGATACAAGCTTCTGCACAGCCAGGGAGAACATACAAATCTGCCACTGCTGCCCTCCCCCCAACACTTGTGAAAATCACCCTGAAAAAGAAAAAAAAGGGCAAGTTGCAATTGATTAATCACAAACAAATAGCTTTGAAAGGTCATAGACTTAGCGGGAGGGCGGGAGAGGGGAAGGGGAGGAGGCAGTGCTGCAGCAGGGTTCTGTCTTACCGCATAACAAAATCTGCTTGATCTATTTGTCTGCCACAGCCACTCTTCTTCAAAATCCCACCATTTCCCACCACGGAGCATTTCTTCAATGGAAGCTGGAATGGGGTAGCCTAGCAACAGAAAACAAGGCCAGTTTTTACAGAGGAGAACACACACAATCTTTCTTTGTAACAGCCACTCTTGATGAATATTGGAAAGAGGGGAGAAGGGAGATCTTGGGATAGAGACAAGAAAAGGGGAAAAAGGAGGGAGAATGAAGCTTGGAAATTATTCCAAAAGTATGAGCAGTATGATTCCCATCCCCACTCCCAAAAGTAGACTCTACCAAGCAGTGGTGCTGGAACAATTTTTAGAGTGGAGGTGCCAAAGGCAGAAACCATGTATTTGGATTGTAATTACTACTTCACACCAAGGGGTGAGGCAGCCACTCCCAACACCGCTACTTTCAGCACCTATACTACCAAGCCAGCAGCACTAGGATAATGTAGTTATTATATAAAGCAGAATTTCAGAATTATAAATTCCTGGTGTTCACAAACAGTTGTGCAGTGCGATGCAACTTCTATTCAAATTACAAGAACAGAGTAATAGAAGGAACACAAAAGAATATGGGAAAGACAAGGTGGGTAAAGTAACATATTTTATTGGCCATCTTCTGTTAGTGGGAGAGTCAAGTTTTCAAGCTTCACACAGCTCTTCTTCAGGTTTGGAAAAGGTAACAAGAGCGTGACAAATGGGACAGATTGTTAAACATAAGGGGTTAACACACATATCACAAGAAATCACTTAAAGTGGGCAATTAACCCCTCTGCAGTCGTAGGACAAGGTTAGTTGGTTACAAATTGTTGTAATGATAAAATCAGAATCTCCATTGTGACCATGATTTTTAGTATCTAGCAGAGTTTTGAGTTTAAATTTCCAAGCTTGTCTTTTGAAGGAGTTGGGCAGCTTTCCTTTGAGGATGAAGACTGAGGGGTCAGATATGGAGTGATTGCTTTGTGAAAAGTGTTTGCCCACAGGTGACAGGGTATTTTTGTCTTATTTTTCTGTGAGAGTTGATTTGAGAGCATAGTGATTGTCTGGTTTCACCCACATAGTTGTTGTTGGGGGCATTTGATGCACTGGATGAGGTACACCACATGTGGTGATAGGCATGGATCTTGAAAGGTTGTCTCTTCCACCAACAGAATTTGGTCCAGTCAAAGCTATTACCTCACCCATCTTGTCTCTCATATCCTGGGATCAACATGGCTACAACAACACTACAAACAAAAGAATATGAAATACACCTTAAGGGAAAAAGGAATAAACAAGGAAGAAGTGTGGTTAGAACAGGCTACTGGGATACAGAGCTCCCCCTGAATTCTATTCCTGGCTCTAGTATTGATCATTCTGTGGCCTCAGGCAAGATATTTAGGGGCTGACTGCAGCTCCCTAAAAACTGAGCCAGCCAATCCTGTTATAAATTAAGGCTGTTCCTCCACAGCATTAATGTACCACTGGCATAAGATCCCTCCTAGCACTTTGACTCTGCATTGTGATGCACTGGTAATGTGTCGTGATGATGTTATGTGCAGCAATGCATGACAATGATTTGTTTCATATAGACAAGTATCTGAAAGCCTGTGCTGTCATATGGGTGTAATTCTTAAAGTCATGCATGTAAAAAAAGCCAAAAATGGGGGCTCTTGTTTCTATGCACGGTGTTATAGTGAGCAACATTGCTGTGCGAACATGATCCTCAAAGTTTGTGCACAGAGCTGCCCCCTGGCTGGAGGCACAACCACCTCTTTGTTACCCCATGCAGCTGTTACTCCCACCTCCTCCAATCAACTGCCATGGAACCTTTGGATGCCAATATTCCATCGGGTTCTCACAGGGCCAGTGACGATTGAACTTGATGATATTTTGAACAAAACCATGCTCATAACTGTTTCTGTTGCTTCATGCTAACTCAACCGATTGAAGCCTAGGTTTCAGGGTGACACACCAGAATGACAATCCTGGAATTTTATTATATATTTCCTTTCATTCTGAAGGAAACTAAACTACATGTAGAAGAGTCCCTTCATCTGCCTCTGAAATTCATCCACCTATGCGATCAATGGTGACAGTCGCTGAACAGCACACAGTAGCACTATGCATCAGTTTAGCACAGGAAATAAAATACTGTTTTGAATTGAAAATACTTGGGAAATTCAAAGTAGGCAGGATGCAGTAACCATTAATAGAATTTGTCCAGAAAACCAGGGTTAATATTCTCTTCTTAAAAATCCCTGCACATTTTTTTACATCTATCAAAGTTTTCAGAATCTCTCTCTGCAATAAAGACAGAATCATTCTATGCTTCATCTCATGTGAATGCAAATGTCATGGTGCTGTGATGGAGCATCACAAGACAATTATTCTTTCCTGCAGAACAAATAAAAATGGTGGCAGCACTTATACTTGTCTAAGTATTGGAAGGGAGGTATAGTCAACATTATACATTGTTCTTATATCTCCATAATTCACACACCAGGCATAAGAGTGCAGTGAAATACAGAGAACTGAGTCAGAGTTTCAGCTGGAATCATTAACATGTTGGGCTTTTATGTTTTAAATCCATTATTTAGTTTATTCCCTGCAATTAGCTTTTTTTCCTCAGCAAACTGGATTCTATTCAGCTGATCGGAAAGCCATAGCCTGCTTTCTAATGAAGGATGTCGAAGTGTTTTGTGTATGTTAATCCTGGATTACAATACGTTAAGGAAGAAAAATCAGTGTTGGTTTACTGATGTCTGACTACAGGTAGGAACACTGTATCACTACAGCACAGCAAAGTGACACTAAGTATGCAACCACATTCTTGCTTGTGCATCTGCTTTCTCAAGAACATTTTTTAATTTACACATTCATTGAACTAGGAAATGACCAAATGACAACCCACAGACCTGTTGAAAAAAACATATATAGAAATTTAGAATAGAAATGATTGGTTTTATTTAAATAGCAGTGCCTTTTTTACTCAAGGTATCACAGAGCCCTTTACAAGACAATTTGTTACATAATGGTAGGTCAGTGACAATGTATAAGCAAAATACAATAGCCCTTACCTCTTCATTTTCAAGAGCTGTGAAAGATTTCATCACATAACTCCTTGTTTTAATACATTTCATGGGGCTTACTCCCAAATTACAGTGAAAATGCATGACTTCCTAAATGCTTAGCAATACTGCAGATCAGTCTTTCCCAAAGTGAGATCCTTGGATTCCTAATGGTCCACCATGGTTATGTGAGGGCCCTTGTGCCAGGGCCAGGTTGTGCCAGAACAGAATTCTGGCAATTTTGCCACATTTAGTTCTCCGCACAATGTCACCTTGTACTCACCATGCGTGAGAGGTCGCTCTGGTGGGGATGTTGCGATAGTACTGGAAATGAAAGGGGTGCTGGACATTTAGTCAGATGTCAAACAGGCCTCTTAACCAGCCTGCAGAAGAGGCCAGTCAGGCAATCCAGGAAGGGAAGGGAGCAGGTAATGCTTTCCCTAAATGATGGAGGAGGGATTTTGTGCAGGAGCTGTGGAATTCCACGGAGCTTATTGAGGCAAAATCCCTCCTCGTGCTCCCCATGTTTGCACCATTGCAATCCACACACTAACTGTGTGGCTTCATGTTATTTAACAAATGCTACTTTCTGAATTCCTTGTTTAACACAAACCTGGTGAAGGCATTATACAAAACATCCAATTCCAACACCTCAGAGGGAAGAACTGAGGATTAAGTGTCCCTGCTGCTCTGAGGTATTTAAGATGTTCTTTAGCTTAATGAAGAGCAGTTGCTTAGGAAGCTCCAGAAGAAATCTCTTTTTCTTGTCTTACACAAGACTTTCCTTGATAAACAGTTTATACTAGAGGCCTATATTATCATTCAATTTGTAGAGGCTTTTGAGGGTCTCTGCTGTTTTCCTGTTAGTACAGAAAAGCCCATCTGTTCATATAAATGTCACACAAATCAATATGTTGTCCATCAAACAGTATGAAAAACAGTTTCTAGTTTCTGTACAAAGGCAATTTTTATTTTTCACCTCAAAGAAACAGGCTAAAGAGCATAAGGTTAATCCTTGAAACCATATTCACAGGACCCCATTAACATGAAGTCTATTTAGAAATAGTGTAACCATTCCCACTGTAAGGTATCAATATGAGTGCTGTGCTATCCCTAGTTGTCTGGGGGCATATTTTCTGTACCACAAGCTGGCAGACACGTGCTGTAGCCGCTCCAAGAAGGCTTTAGCCATCAATGGGTTCCCCCTAACACTCCATTTTGAGTAACAGACCATTCCTTCCTTTGGGCTGCCAAAAATACAAGTCTCTCATGACTTTATCGCTAATCAGAGTAGTCCCACAACAATTGTGTTTTTAAAATCTTCTCATGATTTTCTGATTACTGCCTTCAGTCTAGTGAGTGTTGCCCTTATCCAAAATGACCACCTTATCCCATTATCACCAATGGGACTGAAGCAACAGGCTGTCCCCAGCAAGATCTAAGAAATGTCCCTTTAACATAAGTGATGTCTGCACCCAGCAAAGATGGCCACCACATCCCACTGATTACAATGGGACTGATGCCAGGCTGCTAGCTGGGAAGGTGATGGCTCCCCCTTAGTTACCATGTGAGAGCCAGGCAGAGGACAGGAGAATGTGAGGGTACCTGGAATAAGAGGCTGGGAGGCAGTAAATTGGGCATATATGAAAGGAAATAGAAAAGAAGCTAAGAGGGGAATATGGAAAGCAGAAGGCACGGGGTGCTAAGAAATGGGGGGAAAGCAGGAGGTTGACTGAGAAGATGATGGGAACTGTGGGAAACAAAAGACAGATGGAGGGGGTTTAAGGGTGTGGGTATGGCAGGGAGGAGACTGGATGGGGAGGAGACTGAAATAAAAGGTAGGGAAATATGGGGGGGAGTAAGTGAATGTACAACATAAGTGGGGGACAGAAGATTATAGGTGAGCATAGAGGTGAAAAGAGAGTGCGGCAGCTGCCTGTCTACTTAGGGAAGGGAAGAAAGAGAGTGAGAGAATGGCAGCTTCCTACATCCCAGGGGATAAGACAGGATAAATGGAATCCTCTTCAAGTAGCAAACATGGATGCCTGCATTTTTGCATGTGTATTTAAGGTTTAATTTTGACCCTGAGGTCATCACACACAATTTGGAATGGGCAGCTTCCTGTTAAAAATGAAAAAATCTTGATTTTTATGCCAATCTCATGATTTTTGAATGCTCAGAGTCGTCAATACTAAGGCTGCACAGTGAAAATGAAGCAACACAAATAGCCGTGGATTTAAATTAAGCCGTTTTCCCCTCATAGTAATCTCAGGTGTTACTTGCAACTTGGGTAGATAAAAATAATTCAAACATAATTTTGATATTTAAGTTGATGGTGTCCTTTTAAAGGGAAAATGACAAGTAGAATGCTGTCCCAGGATGTTAGAGAGACAAGGTGGGTGAGGTAATATCTTTTATTGGACCAACTTCTTGGTAAGAGACACAATAGGAGCTCCGTGTATTTAGCAAAAATGAGAGGCCTGTAGCGCCTTAAAGACTAACACATTTTTGCGGGCATAAGCTTTCGTGGGCTGCAACCTGACGAAGTGGGTTGTAGCCCACAAAAGCTTATGCCTGCAAAAATGTGTTAGTCTTTAAGGTGCTACAGGACTCTTGCTGTTTTTGCTGTATACAACACGGCTACCCCTCTGGAACTTCTGTGTATTTAGAACATCAAAAAAATTCAGCCTTAGTTGCTCTTCTTTTTATGTTTCCAAAATGGCAAGGGATAAGCTTTGTTTTAAATGTCTATTTAAAAAATCATGAAAGCACTCTTTAAAATTAGTGTTCTAAAATGCTCTTATTTAGTTTTTGTAAACTAATAAAACCTAAATGTTGGGACTAACCTATCAAACTTCCCTTTAAAGAAGGTACCTATAGCAGAAAAAATATATTTGAAGTCAGAAATACAGAAGGCCTGGTTTTTAATCTCTTTTGTGGAACTCTATTGACTTCAGTGAAATTTCTCTGATTTATCCTTGCATATGTGAAAGAAGAATCAGGTCCAGAATGTCTAATGACAAGCAAGCACACAAAACAATTTGTTTAGAGACTCCCATTCAGTCTGGGACTAATTTAACAAAGCATCTATCCAGCAATTCACTAATTATTTTCTTCATTCATCTAGCAGAAATAAATCATTGTCATCAGTTTAAAGGATTATGATAAAACCCAGAGAACATTACACACTGCTAGGGAAATAGAATTCATATTAGATAATGCAAGTCTGATTCACTTCAGTTTCATTGTTATTTTATTAACATATTAAATTTTGTCCACTCAAAGACTTTACCCAGAAGCCAGAGCCTTGCTGGGGAAATAAGAAAAACTGACATATTATGCAAACTCTGCGTCTTAACAGGGAAGAAGTTAAAAATATCAGGAACATAAATTAAAATAGAAAGATTTTTTTAATAAACGTTATAGAATTTACAAATGATGCTGCATATTACATTGTCCCTGGAGAGAAGTCAGCATCCTTATGAAAATAAGAAATTTCACATTGTTTCCTTTAGGGCCTGCTCCTACTGAAATCAATGGCAACACTTGAGTTAAATGGGAGTGGAATTAAGCCCTTAGTTCTATTTTTCCTGTTCATTCGCTGAAAGAGAAATAAATTATACGTTTAATGAAAATTCTCTTTCTCCTGATGTCTACACCATTTGACATGGCTTTAGTCCTTACACTTTCCTGTCAGACATGGTGGGGGGCTCCTTCCTTCCCCTCTTATTGTTTAGGAATCATCTTCAGTCTGATGGGCCTTTTGTTTCCCCTTGGCAAAGTTGTCAACCAGGGAGAAGTGACAACTTTAGGCTGATTGGCCCTTATAAAAGATGTTCCTAGCTAACGTCAGTCAATCAGGGACAGCATATTTCCCACGGGGGAATGTCGAGAGTGAGTTAGGTTATGCTCAGTAGGTCCCTCCAGTGTCATTCCTCTGAGCCAAACTGCCATTGTACTCTATATTAATTGCACTGAGCCACGGGGTTGGCCCTAAAGAAAACTACAGGAGACGCTATAACAATCATTCTGGAATTTCACAGCCACTGTTATGAGGAATTACCGCCCTTCCCCTTTGGAATAGGGAGCAGACTGCAGTTACTAGCCTTGGTGGTAGGCTGAGTAGAACTGGTCACGTTTTTCATTCAAATAAGCTTTTTTTTTTTTTTTTTTTTTTTTTTTTTTTTTTTTTTTTTTTTTTTTGGATGAAAAATGACTTTTGAGTTTCTGCAGAAAAAGTCCATGTTTGACAAAAATTTGCAGGCATTTTTTTTTTTTGACAAAAACAAATGTTTTCAAAGAAAAAAATTCCACAGCAACTTTCCTGTTTACATCAAAAGTCTAGAAAGCTGGATACACCCTTAACTAGAGACGTCTCATATATGGTGACTTGTGTCTGATACTCAAACACTTTTTGTATTCAACTCCACTTTTTAGTCTCACCTTCTAATTTTGCATCAGTGATTGAAATAAATACAAGGAGTGTTAAATACAGCCAGTAAGCCTATGTAAGCAATAAATAAAATCTCTTATTTTTGTGTGAAAAACAGAAGTGATGCGGAGTAGAAAGGAAATGTCCTTCTATGAGTGCTAGGGAGGGAGAAGATGTTTTCTACATGATATAATCATGCATCTTCCAGCCTACCATTTGACAATACATAATTAGTCACCAGTAACACAAAAAGGGTTATTATTTTAGCATTCACATAAACAACTTAGCTCTAATTCTCAGCAAAACAAAAAGACTGAACAGCCACTGAATTTGAAATTCCTCCTGGAGACTTGAAAGAGTTCCTATAGTGATTCTCCAGATGAAGACCTTTTCTTAAATAGTGTCAGCGCTCTTTAAAAGGCATTAATTGACAGCTCTAGAGATTTAAAACCCTCTGATTATACACCAAACAAAAACAATACAGGCAACATCTTTCCTGCACTTTCATGCTATCACGTTTCAACTATGACCTGGAGTATCCATATTAGGGGTGGGCGGATAGTAAAGTCTTCAAATCAGTTTAATCCTTGTGCTTTCTACAGAGACTGTCCAATTACTGCCATTTATGGTGCTGATTTTTATGAGATGATTATCTGAGTAGAAACCCAACAACTCATTCCATATAGGCTAGTAAACAACTATCCGACAGTCACTTTCAATTCAAGCTGGACTTGAACTGGGAACCTAGATATGAGAAAGTTATGTATTTCTTCTGCAGCATATTCTATCTGGGAGCCCCCCAAGAAGAATTCTGTCAGCCACATTTTGAGTCCCCCAAATTTTCTCAGGGGACTCTGGCTGCAGCACAACCCAAACTAACCCTGGTATAGCATGAGCTGGGGCTTTAAATCACTATTAGATCCTTGGATGTCCACAGAGTAGTACTAGCCAATAGTGGTTTATTCCACCTATGCTTGGTAAGAGACTGTGACATCCAGATTAGTATTGATCTTGTCACCATCATTCATTCCACTGTCACAACAGACTGAATTCTACAGTGCACACCACATGTGACTTGAAGATGACCTCTCCTAAAATGCAATTTGTACTAAATACAGATACTTGCATTTTTACCTTTGTGTTGTGTTGGAGTCATATCACACCAATGCTCCAGAGACCACACCTGTTTCCAGTTTTGTTTCTGGATGCAATTCAGAATGTTAATGTTGATTTAGAAAGAGATTTATGGCTAGGGTCCTAGGTTTCTAAGAGAATGCTTCTGTCTTTGTGCTCTAGTTGGACAGTTAAGATCAACTGTGATTTCTTTGCATCAGGTCTTCAACACTGAGGATGCTGAGGAAATACCCATCTCAGACCTGCTCTTTTCTGGTAATATAGATGACATGCTCTCAGAGATTGACATATCAGAAGAAGAGTGTTGGACCAAATTGATCATTTAAAATGCAGTAATTCACCTGACCCACACGGAGGACAAGTAGGCTTGGCAGAATTTGATTTTTTCTTTTTTTAAATTTTGACAGATAATATCTACTTATTTTAAAGCATTTTAAAAGCCTTTTACCAATTTAATTTTGCACAATTTTGAGAATTTATGGGAGGGTCAGACAATAGGAGAAGAGACAATCATTTAATGACCATAGATATTGAGATTCAAAAAGTTAAAGCTTGATAACTGTTAAAATACAAATTGTTAACATCACATGTCAAAATATACAAAGTAAATATCCTTAGATCAAACTCCAATAAGTTTTCAAGCAGCATTTCTCTTATTTTGTCTATCTGTAAATTTCACTCATCATCTATGGAAATATTTTTTCATCGGTTTCTGTGCATACCGTGAAGTCAGCATTAACTAACATTTACCATTAAAAATCTAATCCTTCCAGCCCTATATACAACCAAGAGTTCTGAGGAAGCTTAAGTAAAGTGGTTGAGCTACTAACAAGAGTAAGCAAACTCGTTTTAAATTCAGCCACTGTTCCAGAGGACTGGAGGTTAGCAAATGATGTACCTATATTTAAAAAAGGCTCTAGTGGTGAATTACAGACCACTAACGCTTATATCTGTACCAAGCACAATGAGTGAAACTATTATTAAAAACAGAACAACAAAACACCTGGAAGAACTTAACCAGCACAGATTCCACAAAACAAAACTATCTAGAATTATTTGAGCATGCCAAAGTAGTGGATAAAGTAGACCTCCATTTATTTAGGCTTTCAAAAGGCCTTGACAAGGTCCATCATAAGAAACTACTATAAAAGGTAAAATAGTCATGAAGTGAAAAAGTATTGTTAGGATCAAAAACTGGCTAGCAGACAGAAAACAAAGAATAATATTAAATGGTCAATTTTCATAATGGCAAAAGGCTAACAGCTGGGTGCCTGAAGTTTCCATATTAGGTCCTGTGTTGTTTAATAGAATTATTAATACTCTGGAAAAGTGGGTGAGAGGTATGGTAGCAAAATTTGCAGATAGTTATTTAGGTTAGTCAGGACTAGAGAGGACCATGAGGAATTTCAGAGAAACACAACACAAGCGAGGTGAGTGGGCAATAGAACAATGATTGAAATTAAATGTCTATAAATGCAAAGTAAGACACATTGGAGGAAAGAAATTAAACTATTAATATACCTTACAGGGTTCTAAATTAACAATATCAGCTCAAGAAAGGGTCCTGGATGTCATTATTCCCACACTGCTCAATTAAGACCTCTGCTCAGTGTGCAACTATTGTCAAAGAAAGCAAAGATGATGTTTGGAGGAGATACCAAGGAGTTTGGAGGAGATACCAAGGAGCTAGTCTGTGTGCATATGGCTTGAATGACAGCTCCAGATGCAGCAACTCTGTAAACAGTTCTTGTAATAAAGAGCTAGTTTAGTTTTAGAAACATGGAGCCCTCTCATATGATTACCTTTCCCATTGTACTTGAAACAAATTTCACATAATGGGCCCAAATCAGGAAGTTGAAATCTAAAATCTGATCTGAATCCAAAATTACACAAAATTTGGGCATATGCAGATTTAGGATCTCAGCCCACTCCACTATAGAAAAGGTCTAAATGACAAAGTTTGGATCCAGACTTGAATATTCCCAAAATTCAGATTCCATGTACCAGTGGAAGTCCATATGTAATTACTAGGAACATAGGATGAATTGTATATTTAGAGAAGTGTTTTCACCTATCTTACATTTTTCTCTGACCTCATTGTTCATTCTCTCTCTCTCTCTCTCACACACACACACACAGTTCTCTTCATATTTTTATATAATTTATATAGCCTTTAAAAATAATCTGTAGAATTTTTAATGATGAAATCTATAGTTTAATTACAGCAACAATAAACTCATGGCTCAGTCTGATTTTTCTTGTTGTCTATTCACAATTTTCACAGTATTTCAATTTGCAGTAGTACTTTGGTGAAAAATTAACCCATCCGTGGTGGTTATTCTCAATGACTACGCCTTTAGTCATTTCAGTTTGACCCATCTGCCCATCTGATCCTTGAACATAAAAGGTCTCTATTTTATGCTCCACCATCTGTCAAAATTAAATGGGCAGGTGTGTGCTATACCTTGCTGGCATGGTAGTGCTATACCACAGATGTACCATTACCGCTTTCTGACCTGTGGGCCACCACCAGCACAGGGTTGTCAAGCTGAAGGTGTAGAACTCTGGCCTCAACTACCCTCCAATACCATTAAGTTTGTCAGTGGTGGGTCAGACTGGAAATAAGGCATACATTTTTAACAGTAATAAACCATTACAGCAATTTACCAAGAGTCATGGAGGAGTCTCCACCACTGGCAATTTTTAAATCCAGACTGGATTTTTTTTAAGGGATACATGCTAGGAATGATTTTGTAGAAGTTCTATGTCTGTGTTATGCAGAAAATCAGAGTAGATGATCACAACGATCCCTTCTGGATTTGAAATCTATAACTCTAATGCTGTGTGTGATGTGGTCACTGAGTCCATCTGAAGAAGAGGCTCACAGTGACCTCAAGTGCCTAACAAGAACTGGAAGCTAGGCCCGCTAATTTGCAGGTGAGGAAGACCGAATACATTTTTAAGAGGTGCCTGTCTTATTTTGTCTTGCTTGATTCTCTTGCCTACATTGTTTAATTGTATTTCTAGAAATGAGAATATTGATCTCAAGTTCTTAGATGTCTGGATTTACACTTTGGATTTGTTATACTGTCTCTAGACTCTACCCAATGATGTCTATGGGCTTGTTGACATGGGGGACACTCAGGTAAATTAATCCAAATGACCTAAATGTCTTAATTTAAAGAGGATTTGTTACACTGCATTAAAGCCCTGTGCAGATGCCCTCATTCAAAATTAAATTGGCCTAAATTTGGTTTAGTTTAATTCACTTTGATTTTAATTTCTGTTGTGAACATTTAACATAGATCTAAAAAGAAGCTTGTTGAGCACAGCTGTAGGTGCAAGAAGAGAATAACTGAGAGATATAGAGTTTCAAATATTTCATAGAATAAGGTGAGGAAGAGGTTTTTTTTAACACTGCGCTAAAGATAAATCAGTAGAGATTCTACATTAGAATTCATAATGGGTGGGTCTTTAACATCTAGCCTGTCAAATGTTTGGGCCATGTGCTTCAGTGTTTGTCTGAATCCATTTGCCTACTCCTAATTAAAATTCAGACATCTAGACTCCTAACATCAAAGAGATGCGGTACCTCTGTTGAGCTTATAGTAATTGATCCTAAGCAGGGTTCGACGCTCATGTGTATAACAGTATAGCCACATATCCACAGTTCTATTAGGACATAAAAAAAGAAACAAGAGTTTGGGGAAGAATGAAAGCTTTCATGCTTCAGCACACAAGTCAAACCCTAACTATTAGGGGTGAGGAGAAAACTTTCCATAGGATCAGCATACCCCAAAAATGTCTACACCAAGGTGCCTTGTGGCTTCCTCTGAAGCACCTGGTACATGACCACTGTCAGGACCAGCATTCTGAACGAGATGCTCCACTGGTCTGATGCAGTATTGGAATTCTATGTTCCTATACAGTCCATTTCCTCTTCTAAGCTCTAAACTAACCCTACTTCTCCATCTCATTCAAAAAACTACTTTTGGAATATCAGGAACAATCCTTTCTGTGTATAAAAGCCCTTCATTCAACATAAATGGCTTTTTATGGTTTTTTATTATTACCTCATGTAGTGAACATTTTCGACAGTCAGTGTTGATAACAAAACTTCACAAGCTGATCACCAAATCATACAAAGAATAGCCATGCCTTGCACCAAATAGAGTAGCTTCATATTTCAGGGAGACCTCATCATAACCAGAATTTTTGAGATTTGGTTCTTTATTCAATCCTAGATTATTAATTATTATTATTTGTGACAACTAATCAGAAAGTTGTAATGGAACAGATTTTCCTCCCTCAAACCAATTAACAGTTTGGTCTAACCCTATTTAAAACCCTTTTTCTCTTGAACAATAAGATTATGCACATATAAAATAAATTTAAAGTAAATTTTGTGAGTGAGGTAGCTACTCCAGTTGGATAGCTGTTTAAAACACTCCCATGTAATAAAACTTGGCCTGGACATTATTTCCCCGGAGTTCTATGTTAAGACATGTGCTAATGTACAGAAATGCGCTAATGTGCAGAAATGCTTTTTTGAAGCATGAGCGTTGCCCTGTTGTACATGAAATTTCCCTGTGGAAATGTACATGCATTATATTCAGAAGCATGAAATCTCTCTCTTACAGTCAAAGATAATATTTACAAGCAAGCTGAGTATAGTAATCAACATGCTTCCAAAATCAATTATAATCATGTTCAAACTAGTAATTGTGTGAAAATAAGGGCAATACACACCAGGCCAGATTCTCTCCAGAGCCACATCTACTTAGTACTGGAAAGAGGGTGCCCCACAGGGAGCCATTTATGACTCCCTGGCTCTCTGCACTGCACAGCTGTGGCCCCAGTACAGATCCCCAAGGCACCTTCCAAAAGCTGAGGATTGCTGGTACGCAGCTGTGTTCTGGTCACACCCCACCAGCCACTTCCAATTATTTCACTCTCACTTCAGCTAGGAGCTCCCGCTCAACTAGGGAAAAATCTCAGCTGCCTAGATTCAGTCAGTACAAACAGAGCCACACAAAGGGACCAAATCAGTGGAGAGAGTTTGGCTCATTGCTTCTATTTCAAAATTTAAAAAAAAAGAAAAGAAAAGAAAAATAAACATTATTTATATGCAACACATTCTGGAGACCATAAAAAAAATTGAACTATCTGCTTTTTCCCATGCAATAAAAGGTTTGTACGTCCAAGAAATTCACTCTCATATGCAAGAGTCCAAGCTAGTTAGTTTGAGAATTGGAATAATTCATAAATTAACCTGTGACACTCTTGTATGCAGTGAATTGGAGTACAGGGGCCTAAATATTGATTTAGGAGTTTATATTTAGATTTCTAATGTTGAAAATATTGGCCATGATGAGTCTGATTCAGTGTAAATCCTTTGACACCAATATGATTCCTTCTGATATATATATATAATTAGCACCAGAATCAGGCCATTTTTTCATGTATTTTTGAATGAAATAATGTAATCTTGTAAATTTTCAACGTTTGTACTTATAGAATTAATATTATCATATTCAAATAATTAGGTGCAATGTTATACAAATATTGCTGGATTTTTTAAACATATATTCTGTAAATATAGAATACTTTTGCTAAACATTTTGTGGAAAACGCCTGAACCTCTCTAGCATCTCGGAACTAGATCAAAATATATGAGGATAGGCATCAATATTAGAATATTAATTGAAAACACAAAAATTGCCATCCTATTATGTCAATGCCCAATTTCTGGTTTGTCCAGCTGTGCCAGGTGTTGCGTGTGTCTGTTGTAGCTCAACAGACGAGAAACTTTCAGCAAACAGCAACATGTACTGGGTCAAGTGAAAAGTCTAAGTGTATCAAAACAATTGTTTTTCCAGAGCAATGGGTTTGGGTTTTTATAAAATTTCGTTAGGCAGTCTATACTGAATAATATAGTACAATGCCAGCAGAAACATCAGGCCAGGGACTGCCTTTAATTAAACTGTAGCCTAGGGCTATTTAATGATTGTGATGGAAAAGTCTCTAATGCAAAAGTTCACATTTCTGTCAAATTAGAAATGTACAGTATGTGTCAGGTTTTTAACTGGAAATGTGTGTGAATATGAAAACACTATGTCATAGCACAAGGAGTTTTCAGTAAAGATTTTATCAGTGTGCATAATACTGTTAATTATTTCCAGGATGCTGCATGGCATTGCAATGTATTAGCTTATACAGTATAATACCAAAATTCCACATGGCTCTGTGAAGTGTCGTCTCAGAAAAGCAAGAATAGGAGGTATATTTTAAAAAGGTCTGTTGTGGCTGAAGCTGAGAAGCTCTGGGGAGTTGCATTAAACTGAAGTGAGGTAACAGGTTAAAAATAACTGAAGTGATATAGAAATGACATGCATAATAAGAAGAGTAACAGAGTTGTCGTTGACCCTCTAGGTGAGATGATATCATACAGTGTTGGTACTAACCACAGGAGGTCCTGATTATCATTTACACAAAGTAGAAATATAATTTACACCTGCTTATGCTGCCAGAGTGGGCTAAAGGGGCCTTAGTATAAATGAGAATCAGCCCCAGGAGTGTTTCACTTACTCAGACAGGCAGCTTTGGAGACAGGAAGAGGAATTAAAATATTTTTTGCATGGAGTTATATTTACCATCAGTATGGTTTCTATAATTAACTTTTGTTACATTTTATGGTAATGAAAGACTCATTTCTCAATGCATGGTATCTATGTTGAACGTGTGTTGTTTATTAATTCAAGTCATTCACATTTTGGTTGTTCGTATGTCAGTGAATTTGCCAGGTTATTTCTAATAGTTACAAATTTTACCCAGGAGCCCTGCAAGTCAAACATATTAAACTGCACAAGTCAGAAACTGGAATTTTCCAGGTTTTAAGATTTGGTGACCTGGTCAAATATCACCAGAGCTTGTCAGGTAAAGCTGGCAGTTGTTTTCCTACATTTATACTTGTCATCTGGGATATTTTTCCATGTGAAAACACAGATTTTTAATAACCAGGGCAATTAATCACAGGAACAGATTCACTAGCAATGTGGTAAATGCTCCATCGTGAGGAATCGTTTAGAAAGATATCCTGTGGAAATTAAATATATGCTTCAGTTCAACCACTAGTTGTTGGGCTAGATACAGGAATTGCTAGATGACATTCTATGTCCCGTGTTATGCAGAAAGTTGTAGATCATAATGGTCCCCTTTGGGCCTTAAAATATATTAAATCTATGACAATGACACTTCATTTCTCTTGTAGAACACTTAGAGATCTACAGCTGTGAAGCTGTATGTAAGTGCTCAGTAGTAGTAGGCATCTAGACTGGAGGGCCAGATCCTGAAAGCATTCTGTCCACACCGAAGTCAATGGGAGTTCCACAGCAACAAAGCATGGGTAGGATCAGGCCCAACACAGACAGTATATTGTACCTGGTTTTTCATGTCTCTACTAAAATTAGTTCCAAATTACCTTAAAAATGCAACCATCACATGTAATTTCCTACATTTTCTTAAATTTAACTTGCAGCACAGCATATCAATAGGCTCTGTAATTTCCATTTAACAACTTTCCAAAATTAAATATAAAACCCATTTTTACAGAGAAGGTATTCCCCTTCCATCCCTGAATAAGTAGCTGATGTCTGTGAAAGGAATGTCTGGAGATACGATAATCAAAAAACAAATTAAAAAGTTAAAACCCTGGTTTTGAAATAGACTCCTTCTGACAGGCATTTGTAGTGAAGTGCCAGTGAATAATGGGTGTGCATTTAGCAAAACATAGAATGCCCTGGAAACACAACTTCAGGAAAAATATTTTTCCTTTCTTTTAAAGATGACTTAAAAAATATTTCCATCAGAACTCATAACACACATACACCTCTCACATTTTTGCATATTAATATACTGTATCTTGTTTATAAAGAAATACAACAGCATTGTATGGGATTTCAACCCCATTTGCCCGCAGATGTAAAGGAACATCGTTAAATCTTCAGATAAATGGACTTTTGGATCACTAGGAAACTGGCAAATTAGGACTGCCATTCATACTGGTTTTTCTAAGTTCATTCAAATTTTAAAGGGATTTCGGGGCTAGCAATACCAATCCTGCAAGTAGGATGCAGAGTCATCTTGATTTTTATGAAGTTTTCAGAAGTGCTACCTGCAGGATATTAAAGTAGCCCCTACACTATTTTGAATTCCCATAGAGAAATTCTTTATTTGCATTTCCAGAGGGGTAGCCATGTTAGTCTGCATACAGCAAAAACAACGAGAGTTCTGTGGCACTTTAAAGACTAACAAATTTAACAAAAATTAAATTTGTTAGTCTTTAAAGTGCCACAGAACTCTCGTTGTTTTTATTTGCATTATTTGTTAACTGATAATGTGCTTAACCCTGTGCAAGTCAAAAAGGAGGCACAATCACTGCCCTAAGTAGTTTTGCAATCTAAACAGACAAAAAACAGACACAGAAACACACTAAGACAACCAGAAGAGAAAGTTGACAACGTATATATATTTTTAGATGACGGAATGGTGATTCATGCCATTAAGTGATGCCACAGTGTTGTGATGTGGTGTCTGAACATGCCAAAGAAATGCAATGACATAATATTATACCGTAACACTTTTTTTTAATAGCGAGAAAACAAAAAAAACAAAAACAAACAAACAAAAAAAAACCAACCAGATGCCAATTTTAGAGAAATAAAGAAAAAGGAAAACAACTCAGCTTTAGGTAGGCAAACCCCAATTAATCAAACTTCCCGCCTGTGAGCTGTTATTCTGTATAATTAAAACCATTTTGCTTTTGATTTTCTATAATTAAATCTCTTACTATACCTAATATGACTTTAAATTGTTTGATGGAATTTAGAAAAAGTCTTTTTCATTGTAGAGTTTTGTGGGCTATGTACAATAGATGTTCTTAAAAAGTTCTACCAGATTGAAAAAAACATCAGAATTTTTCAGACCAGTGGATCTTTTCAAAGGTTATTCTTTTGCTGCTTATTTTACTATATGTCCTGGACAAAACTGGAAGCCAAGTAAGTTAAATGGGTGTAAATTAATGTAAAATTTCACCAACTGTATGTAAAAATTAATTATCAGAAATATTACATAAATGTTATTGTGTCCCAAAGAAACAGTGTAACGTGAAGGAAATGTGGCCTATTGGATAGAGCAGTGGACTGGCATTTAGGAGACCTGGGTTCTATTCTCAGCTCTGCCAGTGACCTTGGGCAAATCACTCCCTCTCTCAGTTTCCCCATCTGTAAAATAGAGATTATGATACTGACCTCCATTGTAAAGTGCTTTGAGATCTATGGATAAAAAGCATTCCAAGAGTTAGGTATTATTATTGAATACAATATTATAGCAAAAACTAATACCAGATAATAAAAAATCAATAATCATACTTAATCAACTTAATCAGTTAATTGAAAGTTTCTGGACAACAAAGTGTTGGTAATGTGCTGAGGTCTCCAGTACAAGGATTTTCTTCGCTATTTACACAAAGTCCTATTTCTTACAACATTTTGGATGTGCCCAGGGAGGCAGTAATTTTGAAGTCATGGGACTGGAATTCCAGATTCTTGGGCTCTGTCCCAGCTCTGATACTGATCTTTGGCAAATTTCCATGCCTCTTTACAATTCATAAAGCAAGCATGAAATATTTAACTCACTGAGTTATTTAATGTTTCTATAGCATTTTGAATTCCACTATAGAAGTGTAAATCATTATTATAGTTTTTAAGACAACTGGGCTTGCACTGGATTGGAAGATCATTGTCCTTCCCTTTTTGGAGCCTCATTCAAATCTCACTTACACTAGTGTAAATCAGGAGTAATTTTGTAAAAGCCAATGGAGCTACACCAATGTAAAACTGGTGTGATATTAGAATCAGGTCCTATGGCTGTTGATAGTTTTTCTTTCTTAAGAACCAATACCTGAAATATGTTTGGGATTTCTTGTTTGTTTGTTAAGTATAACAGGGTTACAGAGAGAGGAGGTTTCCACCTTGACTTTAGCAAAGCTTTTGATACGGTTTCTCACAGTATTCTTATCAGCAAGTTGACTATAAAATGGATAGTGAACAACAGTAGTGATCAATGGCTCCATGTCTAGCTGGCAAACCGGTCACAAGCGGAGTTCCCCAGGGGTGTCCTGGGGCCGGTTTTGTTCAACATCTTTATTAATGATCTGGAGGATGGGGTAGATTGCACCCTCAGCAAGTTTGCGGATGACACTAAGCTGGGGGGAGTGGTAGATACCCTGCAAGGTAGGGATAGGATACAGAGTGACCTAAACAAACTGGAGGATTGGGCCAAAAGAAATCTAATGAGGTTCAACAAAGAAAAGTGCAGAGTCCTCCACTTAGGAAGAAAGAATCCCATGCACAGCTATAGACTGGGGACCGACGAGCTGGGCAGCAGCTCTGCAGAAAAGGACCTGGGGGTAACAGTGGACAGTTTAAACAATCTGTTGTGTTGACAGAGAGAGGAGGTTAAAGTCCTGCTACTGCTACTATCAAAGAGTACTTGACATTGTGGGATTTTGCATATATTCCCTCTTAGTGGATTGCCAGATAAAATTTCAGTTTACAACTCAAGAGTTTAATTTTCTTGTCCAATTGACAGTTTTCAGTCTCCATCTGAGATCTGAAAGTCAAGTTTTGCGCTCTTTCTGTTTCACGTGCACTGAGCAGCAGGGAAAATAATCTGCTATTGGAACTTGTAGTGCATTTGATTTTGTAAATCAAAAATCTCCTCTGGAGCTCCCAGTGTATCTGGTCCCATCGAGGTCTCTCTTGTACATTGTAAACAGCTTGGGGCAGGTAACAGTGTCTTATACAATGTCAGCCCTTGACAAATAAATAATAAAAATGACTAAACTGGCTATTCTTCTTAGGAGAGAGGCAATATAAAATCTAGCTTGCTCTTCCCTAGCTGAATGAACTATGCAGGGCTGACAGGAGTGAAAATTTGTTTTTTGTAAGAGAGTGAGCAGATATGATACAAAAAAGCAGATATGTTGAATGAGAAGGTGCCATATTTACATAGTCACATTTCTGAGCATAACTGCCCTTCCATATGACTTGGTTAATATCCCTCAGGGAGTGTGTGTTAGACAAATGCCTTTCAGCTCAAACCCTTAGATTCCCAGCTTTTTTGCTCAAGTCACTAGACCTCACTGCTTAGATGCAGGCAGCATTGCTGCCTTTGTCAGGGTAAATCCAGCCTTAATATCATCTTACATCTGGCTGTTTTTCTATAGATAAATGTTACCCTTTACATTAAGTCAATAAAGACAACAATTACTTACAGAGCAAACACAGCAATACAAGAAAATAGTGAGAATGGAGGGAAGGATGGTGAGACTGCAAACAGCAATTAACGCACATTACACTTAAACCAAGACAATGTGAACATCTAGTTTGCAGGTATAAGAAAGAGTTAGTTGGGATTTTCAGTTTTTGAGTGCCTCAACAAGTGACATGAAGTGACAAGTTTGACATGAAGCATCCCTGTATTCACATTCTACATACTGTTGTAATAATCTTTGTAAAAAACATGCCTTGTGAGTTATTTAAAATTAATAACTAGCGAATCATTAACATTCTTGCATGATGTATGTATGCAGTGGGTATAAAGGGTTATGGATATATGATAGAATCATGACTAAAGTGTGTTTAAACCAGGTATGTCACAGGATTGGTAAACAGACACAGGAATGTGTCTTAGCCAAATGGGAGTTACTTCCAGAGTACTTTGAAACATAATGAAAATGTATTTTCATATCACGTAAACAGACCCATCAAGCTAAAAAGGAAGGAGGCAAACCTCACACAAAGAAGTGGGAGAGAAGACGGCATGTCATCTACACCCAGCAGGAGAAAGAAGCTTGGTCTCAATTTTACTTCTCAAAAAATACATTGCAAAGGTTTATTGGTCTGCAAAGACAGGAGGCCTGAAATTCAAGTAATAAGCAATTAAATTATCTGCTTTTATATAATATTACTGTATTATAAAACTGTATTGAATGAGGTCTTTTCTGAAAGCTAATGACACTTGTGATTAGTATCTTTGGGAAATATATGTATTAACACTACATAAGGAATTATGGATAGTCACTGATGTTTGACTGTACAGTCTGTACAAGAGGGAATGCCACAACTATTTACCTGTCTTCGCTGTAAATTAAGAATGGAATGACCAGAAAGAATTGAAGTCCTATTTTCATAGAGGTCAGCAGGGGATTGGGAAGAGCACAGGAAGAAAAAAGCACCATGAGGTTATCATGTCTCTTGAAACAAAGTAATTGAACTTTGGAAGAATGAGCGAAAACAGAAGTCATCTTTGGCAACCATCACTAGACAGACCCAAGAGGCCAGAGCTCTTGCAAACTGAGCAAGATGAGTCCAAATAAGGATGGGTTGAATTCTCTGGAACTGAGTATAAGTGAGAAACCTGCTTAGGTGAAGATCTCTCACCTAAGAAGACAAGAGAAGCCAGCTCCTTGGATTTTTGTGGAAGGTCCTGACTGAAGGAAAGTCAGCCCTGGCTGGGAAGAGGAATGACTATTGAAATCAATCAGAGTTTTGCTATTGCCTTTGGTGAGGTCAGGATTTCACACTACGTCTCTTGTAATACAGCACTATTGCTAATCTTCCTAAAATGTTTCCATTTGGTTAATAATGTAGCATCAATATTTTCTTGCTCAGTGAATGCAATGAATCCTCATGGAACACGCTAAAAATATGGATGGGGTTAATATGCCACTCATTCACAGCCAAAAAAAAGGAAGAAAGAAAGAAAGAAAGAAAGAAGGGGTGGAGGGTGGGGAATGGCTGCTCTCTTTCTTGGAAGTCTGCTTGCCACAGAGGAGAAGGGGTTTATAGTTCTTTTTTTTTTTTTTTTTTTTCTCCTTAGGCACTGAAAATGTTACAAACTCTTTTAAATGGTCTCTAGAGGTTTATAAGCTTTTAACCATGCAACAATACCCTGGATCAGATTTTAATGTCTGTAAAGTGCTTAGAGATGTTAGTCTAAAGGCATTATTGCAGTATAAAGCATTATTTATATCTTTGCTTTTCTATTTCTTCTTTATGGCACAAAGATGAAAGTCCCTGCGGTAGATTTGTGTGGCATACATCTGGCATTTGAGAGTACGCTCTTTTCACCTCCTCTCATATTAAGGCTGGTCCTGTCTCTTTAATTTATCACACTGTGCTTGTCTCAATTAACTGAACATACCAAGTCTTACTGTTTGAAAAAAGGAAGTGAGCCAAGCCAGTTGGTTTTGGATTCAGGAGAAAGAAGATGATGGGGATTTTCTCTAGTTACACCTGTAGGGCCCTGCAAAGAAATAGCTAAGTAAATGTGTTGATGGCTTAATCCAATACTGCAGCCCATCTTTCCATTTAACACCTCCAGTGCAATGGTCATAGACATATAACTTCGTCAATGCAGTTAAGGTTGCCTGGTGCTATCTCATGCCCTTCCAGAACACTGAGTTCAGCTAAGCTCAAACCTCTGAAAATAGAGAAGAATACAGAGTTAAGGTACATGCCAATGCAATCTTAATTCTGCCACCCCAGATGGAGCTGGCACTAACTACTGGGAGTGACACACATGCATTCCAGCTATGTACACTGTGTTAGGTGTCGCTGTATGGAATAGTGAAGGGATTCATTGGAGAAGCTAGGCAGAGTTGTGACTGTGATATAAGAAGGATCGGTGGGAGGGCAGCATTGCCCCTCTGAGGGGTCTGAATCCCACTTCCTATCTTTCCTCCCATGTATGTGAATAAAGGAAAGAGGTGTTTGTATACCTTGAGGGATACAGTATGCCTCATTCTGGCTCTGAGTTCTGTAGGCTTTGCC
Source organism: Emydura macquarii macquarii (assembly GCF_026122565.2). Lineage (NCBI taxonomy): Eukaryota > Metazoa > Chordata > Testudines > Chelidae > Emydura > Emydura macquarii. Next base: position 6,219,108 of record NW_027132342.1, on the reverse strand, counting down.
AGCACTGGTGCACAGGGTCTCTTTGCCATGGGAATTTTCAGAAGTGAGGTAGAATGTAAGAGTGGTCTGTGGGTCAAATGATGGGTAAACAAAAGCATAGTGTTAGATGGAATCCTGTGCACAAGGCTGAAGGGATAAAATGGAGTGAAGGGGTTGTAAAATTTAGCACGGGTGATGAAGTTCCTGTTGTGAAGGCTCAGTGGTTGAATGTAGGACAGATGTAGGTAGTTTTTGTTCAGTATACTTCACCTAAACACATGTTTTACCTAACCTAAGAAAATACATTAGAATCTGTTCTACGATGGTCATGTGTTTTATTCTCTGGATGTTCTGCATGATTTGCAAAAGCAAAGAACGAGAATCTTTGTTATGGGCATTGGGGCATCGCTCAAAGACAGCAGAATTAAGGTTATACTGGCACACAGCTTAATATTGGATTTGCTGTACCATAAGAATGAGATGTTACTTCAGTGCAACAATGTCTAACACATCAGTGTGTGAGGATACACAGCACTTTTTATTTTTAACACTAATTTTTAGCCCCAAAAATGGGCCAGAGAAAGGCCAGGCTATTAAGCAATTTTGTAAATGATATTTTCTGGGCACTGTATCTCAGAATTGTGTACTGTGGCGGACCATACTTGTCTCTATTGTCTTCCAACTAGGAAGAATATGTAGGCACTGGTAGATGGGTTAAGGATTTTGCTCTTTCATTGAGAAATTATGTTGGCTCTTAAAGAGCCATTTTTCATGCCATGATGTTCAGATCGTAAACTATTGATCACCTTAATTAAAACAGACCCTATGATTTCTAAAAAAAATCCTTGGTCCCGCTCTAATAGATGAGCACCACCTGCACAAAAATGGCTAGACCCACCCCTCACCCCCAACTTGAATGTTCCCATGTTTGCTTTGGCAACTTTGGTTTAAGAAATTCCCCATAGTAGAGTTTGCATGCTAACCGCTAAGGCACCATGCACAGCATTGCAGTATTCAGAACAGTAGTGTAGCTTAAATACTAATAGAGCCTCTAACTTAGCCATGCTGCTCAAAGCTACTTCCCAAAGAGTGTAAAAATCACTCCAAGTAGCAAGATGCCTAGCAGTCATTTGCATGTGTTATTTATCTTTTTGAAAACAATGGCCCTTCTGTCTTAGCTGTACTACTTAGGGCACATTGCATGAAAGTATGAACCTCCTTGACCGAGGGAGATTGTCACAAGTCCATTGATCATTCACAGAATTCAGCCAAGAGAAGGGTTTGAATTCACAGTGCATGGCTGTAGCTCAGGTTCAATGACCACAGCATAGCCTCTTGAACCAACCAGTCACTGTGACAATGGGCTGCCTGAAAGCCTGTGGACCTAATATTGCTGAACATGCACATTTCAATCTCTTTGTTGCCTGGGTTTTGGCACATTCCATTCTTGAAAGCTAACCTTTTCCTTTATTAACTTTTTTCAGTATTGCCTCCCTAAAAGGGTAGTGGGTGCTATGTAGTAGATGAGATAAATGTTGAGCAAGCAAGATCAGTTGGGGGATGATTCAAGCCATAGTTTTAGCCTCAGTTGTGAGCAAACAAACAAAAAGTTATAAGAACTGGTTGATTTTGTAAAGAGCTATGGTTTTATTTGGGGGGGAGGGGCTTGTATCTCAGAGACCACTTGAGGAAATTACCCCAAACTTGGGCCACTAACCCTACCCATCTTCCTTCTGTCAGAGCAAATTTCAAGACCATTCTAATAACCAATGCAGGTTTTAGAGCACTTAGAAAGTACCACTCAAGCTTTACTACAGCAAAATGTGCTCTCAGCTATAATAAATCTAGCTTGAAGTAGCTGATCACAATGCCCCCGTATTTCTTGCTCTCTCTTTATTGATCATATCCCTCACAACCTGGAAGCTGAGCCACCTGACCACCTCCTGGACTCCATGTCCCAGACCTCCTCCATCACTCATGAAGAGAAAGGAAACTTTGCATCTACCAAAACAGGGCCTCTAAGGCCTGGGGGGTGATGGGGAAAGAAGATCTCAAAGCACATTCCAAAACATTGTACTCAACAGCTATCAAAGGAGTGGGGTTTTAAAGGATTAAGTTATTAATAAACTCAAGGCTATTTAGGTTTTAATCCAGCATGGATTGGAAACAGTGTTTAGAACGCTGAGAGCATCATGAGCTGTCTGGTAAATTCAGCAACACTGCAGAAACACCAAATACTATATGACTATTGGGAAGACACTTGTTACACAGGAAAGAAAATGATCAACACAAGTCACTCTCCAGAACTGCTTTACCAGTCTGTGTGACACACAGCAGAAAGTGGTGTTGTGGGCATAGGATTAAAACTATCATTCTTTGCCTTTTGGCCAAAATGACACTTTTCAGCCAGATCCCCTCTTTCTCTATCTCCCCCCCCCCCCCCCCACACACACACATCTCCGCCACCTCTATTGCATTTGGAAAGATCAATATCTATTTATGTATTTTCATTAACTGAGTTAAACCCAATTTGACATGTGCATTATTGCAGATAAATTCCAGAGAAACAGGAGCAAACAAATACAGTATGACTGAGCAGCTCATCTGCCTAAGTTTTTACAAGCCTAGTCAGGACAGAGCATACAAAGGTTTTGATCAACCAACATTCCCACTCTTTCCCCTACTGTAGCCTGGCTTTGACAGTTTTCTGCTACAATAGAACCCCAACTTTATGAACAATGATCTTACGAATGACCATTTTTCTGCCACTGAATGTGACTTCAATCCTTCAGCCAACATTTAAGTGGCTGTACAGGTTAGACAGTGCCAAAGGCACCAATGAGACCATAGAACTCAAGCCTGACCAGGACTCTGAGAAGGGGGAGATCTCTTTGGAAAGCTAGGATTTCTTCCCTACATAGGAACCTTTATCCTTTCTCCTACCCAAGGGTCCTGTAAAAGGTTTCATAATTAATGTCCAAAGTGATCTTGGGAGCAAAAGTTCCATATTTGTTTAGGGAAAACAGACATGGGTTTTAAAAGATCCTAACATCCGAGACCTTTCTAGACCACCACATATTGATATTAACGAACTTGCCATGGTGATCAACCAGGCTTTGGAGCACCAGGGAGAATAGCCCTTTCTGTTTAATGATGAGGTTTGGTGTGGAGGGCAAAGAATAGGCACATGGGTCGATCAGTGACCCCAATACAATTTGGAAACCCCAGTCATGCTAATGTAACCCTTCTGCCAGTCAGCATCAGCAGCAACAAGGGCCATACTCAATATCTAGGGTTTCCTTTGAACAATACAACACAAAACCAACTTGAGACCCCACACAGTAACCTGGGACAATTACACACAACCCTTGGGTGCCTCTAGAGGCAATACTTCCCCTCTCACTAGCACAGAGACTGAGTGTAGAAAAGAGATTTTTAATAAAAAGGGGAAAAGTAACCCAGAATTAACTTGGGAAAATGCCGCAAGCAGAAATCTCACACATGAAACCATGAACAAAGCACCCACCCCAGAGTATGTTAGGCAGTTTCCTTTTGCCTCAGGTTCTTAAATCTAGCAACAAGAAGTTCCTTTAATGTGCCCCCTCCCTTCACAGCACCCCACTCATAGGTGTTCTCCTTAGTCAGGGTAGACCCAGAGTCTAGAGGTGCAACTGCAGAGTTCACCTCCCACCCTTGCTGAGGGGAGAGGGAAAGAAGGTACCTTGCTCACACCACTATCCGGTCGCTATGTTCCAGCCCTCCCACCAGCCGCTCCGTCAGCCACTCCACCAGCTACCCAGCTGGCCACTTGCTACTCCACAGGCTGCTCTGCCAGCCACTCCACTAGCCATCCCATTGGCTGCCCTTTGCCAGCCACTTGGCTGCACACCATCCCTTTCTGCTACCACCTGCTTCTCCACTACGACCTCTGCGAGTCGGTCTCTTGAGGTTCACCCAGCTCTCAGTGGTTGTCCGCTCTCAGTGGGTGAACCTCAGTGCAGAAGCTGGGCAGGAGCGCTGTCCCACAGTAGATGACTTCAGCTCTAGCGAGCTCTTAACAAAACAAAAGAGTCCTAATGGAATCTTAATTAGCTCCATCTTTGACCAGTGAGAGGAGGAGGTTCAATCATGATTAGGGCTCTTAGGTACAGCCCACACTTCCAGGCAGGAATACCTGTCCCGACCTCCAAACAACCTTCACAGAGCTCGTCTGACATCAGACCCACTTGCTTAGCCAGTTCGGTTCAGATGAGAGTGACCCTTCAACAGGCTAAGGACAGTCCTGCTGCCCTTTCCTCATACAATAAGGGGCACAACATTTCATTACCCCTGCATTTTAGGGATGTAAAATAGCAAACGGTTAACTGGTAAATAGTAGTCTTACCGTTTACAAATTGTGTTAATCGTTTAACTGTTCGCTGCAGGGGGGGGGGGGGGGGCTGTGCACATGGGGGGGCGAATGGGTAAGAGGTGTTGCAGGGAGGGATGATGGGGGGGAGGCTGGGACTCACGCATGTACAAGGGAGAGCTCAGGGTTTTGGTGCCAGCAACACCAGCTTGAGCAGCAGTGAGCCAGGCGGCAGCGGCTGAGGTGAGCCTGGGTGAAGAGTCAGGAGAGCGGGGGGTCATGCGGGCATGGGGGGTGTCCCCGGCCCTGGGGCAGGACCAGGAGTGCAGCACAGGGTGGATGGGCTCGGGAGGTGGGCAAGGCATGGAAGTGCATAGAGGTGCCTTATATTGCCCCCTCCTGTGGGCTGGGGGATGACAGGCCATGGGGGCAGTGGCACCCCGGCTCTGGAGGCCCTGCTCCGGAATGATTGGAGGGACCAGGGCCCCATGCAGTGGCAGGACCAAGGTGCAGAGGGATGCCCTACATCCAGCTCCCAGACATCCCCCGCAACTCCCGAGGGATGTAAAATATTATAATCATTTAAACGATAAAATTTTTATAGTTTAAGCAGTTGTTTAGTTAAACAATATTTTACATCCCTACTGCATTAAACACTATAGTGATTTGTAACCCAAACCTGCCAAAGGGATCATTTGGGCAAAGCAATCCCATGGTGCTGAGCACCTAAGCAGGGTGGGTGTGCTCATGCAAATAGAGTCTGGCCCTGATGCCTGTTCCCCTCTCCCGAGCCAGGTCAGCAGGGAAAAGCTCATCTAGACCTTGATTACATCAGTCCATCAGTAATCTTCAGTGCATTGCCAAGCTTTATGACCCATGTCACAGCACCTTCTTTAGAGCAGCGCACACATCCATGACAACGCTTCAACAGTCAATCTACTAAGTTAACAGTCACATGACCAGCAGCAGCCAGGGCTGGTGTGCTACCACATGGTGATGGTCACATGTTTCTCCATGTGGAGGGGAGCTGTCATATTGGTGTGATGCAACTGCAGATAGGGGGTGAGCTCCACACAGATCTCTAGTCAAGTGCCCTCTTTGTCATCCAGAAATTCTTCTGCCGCGGCTGGCAATCCCAGGGTCGCAGCACTATCCAACAGTCACTGCTAGTTTCCTGAGTCCAGAAATGGTACTACACCAAGTGAAGTTGCTCCACAAAAAGATCAACTACAAATAGCTGTTCAACTTTATCCTTCTCCTCTTCCTCCTCTGGTCAAATTGGCTCAGTAGTGTGACAGCTGGCCTTCAAAGCCAAAGCCACCCAAGCAACATGATCTCAAATGCATGTGCAGCAGCCTCTGTGTACAAGTGACTGCCAGAATCACAGCATGCAGCAATGTTCTCTCCATACTGGCTGACAGAAGTTTGCAGATGGCACCAGCTTGCAAAAGAGAGCTGAATCATGGGACACCAGGAGAGGAATCATCGGAATTTGTAATTCTTCCAAGTCTCAGAATTCCAGTAGCTTCCGACAAGTATCCCACAATGTGCATGAGAAAAGTCCCAGAATGCATAAGAGCCCATCAGTGGGACAAAGCCCCATGGGATACCTGCCAAAAATGCTGAAAAAGTCAGTGCCACATGTATGCACTCATTCTGAGGAAAGTAGGTGACAGATGGTTTCAGAATAGTTATTCCACCACAGTTTGTTCACAAAACCATAATTAGCAAAAGCCTTCCTGTGTAGACAAGCCCTTATCCAGTGTTAAGCAAGAGAAGATTCAGGCTCTATAAGCGGGAATTTGGAGTGTCTGATTTTTATAGGTTATTTCTTATCAGTATAAGATTGATATCATTTCAGGATGAGATAGAGTTACAAACTTTCTTATCTTATTAAACAAAATACGTTCTCATGTTTCTAATTATAAATCTTTTAACAGAGTCTCCTTTGAAGTATATAGATATATCTCCACTCCAGAACAAAGGAAAATGTGGACCATCAATGGGTAACCTGTCTTCATAACATATTTAGCAGCACAAACTGATCAGAAAAGAATATCAACAAAGCACAGAGAAGGTTTGGGGGCAATATTAACTAATATTCATTAAATGCAACTCAAAAAAACTCACCTGACCACTATATGTAAAGGAAAATTAAGGGGAGTAGGAAGGACCCTGACTATAAAAAAGAGCCTAGCCAAAGAGGATTGGCAAACTATGTCACACAAAGGGAGAGAATTACAAATCTTGCATACAATTCCTTTTCCAAATCAGCATTTCCTGAATGTATTTTCAAACAATTGTACAAATGGCATGCTACACTACAGGGACCTAGGATCTGCCATACTGGCTCAGATCATTTGATCATTAAGTCCAGTATCAGATAAAGATGATAAAATGCTAGTTAATTAAGGAATGCTGTAAATGGTTATGGGATTTTAAAATCCTTCCAGACACCTGCTAATGCCCCAAATTAAGGAATTGGGTTCCCCATATTTTCACAAACATAGCTACAAATATTATTAATGCTCATAAATTTATTCAGTGATATTACATATCAAATCACAATATTTTTCTTGATAACCATCTGGGGCAAAGAATTCCAGAGGTTTCCCATACACTGCATTATTTAAAAAGCGTTGCCTTTTATTTGTTCAAAATTTACAGACTTAATACTTCACGTGGTGTGAAGTTGGATGAATCATTTGACAAATGTTACCTTTTTCATGTTCACAAATTGTCCATGAACAACTATTCTCAACTCCATTTGTGTTTGAAATTAATCACTGCATAACTATGGCAAATACTTCTTGGTCTGTAGATTACTTCAAGTTCACTTCAAGCAATCAATATTCAAAACTCAAGCATGTGTTTTGATTGGACATAGCAGTTGCATGGTAATTTTTTGTTCCCTGATTGAACTGGCAGTCTGACAATCATATTTATGGTGTGAATACTCATTTTGGGGAGTTAAAAATTCTCTTTCTGCAAATATCTGTGAAACTGGGCTTTTTCCAGTTACTGGTCTCGAAGTAGACTACTTCTCCTTCAAAGTTCAGGGGTTTGAGTTATATCTCAGCTACTTTTTTGAGCTGAACCAAGTTTGCTTAATCTCTCCAAAAACTCCTGTCAGAGAGGAAAAAATACAACTCTGGTCTCCTTTCAGTCCAGTCAAACAATAAAGGGCAGGAAATGCCAGCTTCCGCTTACTACATACAGCTTCACCCCTAACAGAGGATTCCTCATTCCCTGCAGAATCTAACAAGCTTTTCCTTGTCCCAAATTCTGTAGGTCCCTTTGATTTATGCTGGGTTAGGCCCTGCTGCCCTGGCTCTTACTGAAAGTGGCCTGCCCCCAAGGAGAGCCCCTTTCTTCTGAGAGACGAGTCTTACCTGCTAGAATATTCCTGTTTCCCTCTGACTTAACCCCTTTCATGGCAATCTGTATGCAGTAGGTATACTTCCTCAGACTCTTATACTTAATGTTTCCTAAGAAGAATTCAAAACTTCAGAGTTTGTCAGAAAGCATATCAGCAGACTAAACAATTTTTGCCTATGTGTTTGACCTTGTATTTATTCAAGTTGAAGTTCAATCATCATCATGTTACCCATTCTCCCAATGTGTTTAGGTCTACCTGCAGTTACCTCACAATCCTCTGCAGTTTTTACTAACTGAAATAATTTTTCATCAGCAGCAAATTTCAAAAGCTCTCTCAACTTCCTTCTTAAAGATTCCAGAAATATTAAAGAAAACAGATCCCAGTGCCAAAACCCCACCATTAACTTCTCCACTGCTCCATTTCCTATCATTTTTATAACCTGCTCTTCATCCATGACAAGAGTTTCATTTCTTATCCTGTCACCACATGGGATCTTATCAAAGGCTTTTTAAAAATCCCAGTATATTATGTCTCTTGGGTCACCATTATCTATTAACTTTTTCAAAGAAACAGGTTAGACATCTTCTGTGATGGAAACCCATTACAGAAGAGGACTACAGCTATCTGCTCCAGAAGTTGCACTGGTGTGACCTGATCAAGTTATGGTAACATCAGTCCCCACTGATAGTATGTGTGTCACCTATTCTGTCTCAGATAACTCCTGTATCTTCATATTAAAGTTCAATTAATGTATTTAAAGGTGAACTTAAATCTTAAAAAGAACCCGGGACCAACCATACTAGAAAATACTACAGGATGTGCAAACATCAGCAGCTATATCACACAGAGAAAACTACATTTTAATGAAGTTTTTTTTCCCCTGGGGAAAAAAAAGTGCAACCTTTCTCTATGCACTGCAGGGATGCCACTAAACTAAGCTGGCCTAGGTGCACTGTCTTGGTATCATCAATATGCTCTGATCAACTCTGGGACAGGGAGTCAGTTTTTCACTCAGTCAGTGGGTTGCTTAAAACTTAATATTTTTATTTTCTATTCCTCAGAGGGTACCCTGTCTGCAATCTGGAGTACAGCACAAGGAGTGTGCCTCAGTGCACAAGAGGAAGACAAATAGTGGTGGGTCAGGGGAGTGACTATAGGATCTGCTGTAGTCCTTGGTCTTGCCACAGAAAAAGGGCACAAAGGGCTACTTCAGCTAATAGGCTGGAGTGTGGTAGTCTCAGAAGATCAGCTCTGCAACTGCTTGTTCCATGGGGGTAGAACTCCTGCACATTTCTTCCCCCATCATCATCACAGAAGCCCAGCCCCACTTTTTAGGCCAAAGACTTGGCCCATAATACAAAAAGACAATTAGGCCAAAATTTTCAGAAGTGGCCATTGGAAAATTTTCTACCAGGTCTAGGGTCTACAGGTATTACAGAAAAAGCAAAGCATTTTGCCAGTCAAATTAGGTAATAAAATAATTTTTATATCAATGGACTGAGGACATTTAAATAACATTTCTATCAGTATCCACTACTGCTTAATTTTTTTGTATATTATTTCATGTGTGTAGATATAAAAATAAATAAAAATAAAAGTCAGTTTATTCTATTGCATGAAGTATGGCATGTTTTCTAACTGAGCTGTGAGTTGGTTCGTGCTGCAAAACAATGAGTGGGTCGTGATTTGAGCAGTGAAGTCTTTTGCAAGCTCAGAATGGCTTAGCACAGCAGATGGATGGTGATGGAGTGTTTTTATTCATCCCGGAGGAAATATTTCTCAGATTATATCAACGTAGCTGTGGTCCTTCACATTCCTGCTACATCCGCTGAGCATTTCAGAGTATTACCTATATTTTATAAAGTGGTTTTTAAGCTTCTGAATACTTCTGAAAAGAATATTCATCTTTACAAAAATTGCTTGCCAGTTGCCAGTGAGCTAATAGGCATCATTCTTTAAAGTGGGGGTTTGAAGTATTTAGTCCAATGTTTTGCTGAAATAGGAAGCTAGACAAATATTTTATTTATGAATTCACTAAAAATAAACCTTCCTAGGCTTTTAATTCCAGTGGGGGTTCATCTGATAAAGGTTTATGACATTCCTCTGAGGCAAAATGCACAGGGATAGCAAACCAGATTACGAATGGTGCTACATGAAAGAAAAAGTTGAGAGTTTTGTACTTCTATTTGTTCCATTAGCTTTTTCTTCTTCTTTTCTCTTTATGGTATTCTTACTGAGTGAGGAAATAGAATAGACTAATATAATAATCTATAGACTTGATAGATAGATATCAAAGTTGGTCAGAAAAATTCCAAAGAAAACATTTTTTCCACCAGAATTGGCTGATTCATCAAAATCAAAATGTCCCAGGAAGATGATTTGATTTAATCAGAATTCCAACAGAACCAAGGCAGTTTCCATTAACCTGGTTTCCTATTGGCTCGCCTGCCTGTCTCCTCAGGAACTTGGCCTTCCAGACATCCACCTGCACAGCAGCCCACAAAGCAAGTTCTCGGGAGCTGGGAGCCCTGGGCATCCCAATTCCCGAACTCATAGATCCTTGGCAACCCAAGTTTCTAGGGCTTCCATGGTTCCAGGGTTATCAACCAGACAGACTACCCCAGTGGCAGGGCTCCATTCCCTTTAACAGAGAAATTTGAAATTTTTGGTTTTCATTCTGAATTATAATGAAACCAAATTTGAAATATCTAAATTCTCCCCAAAAGGGAACTGCTTTTCTCTGCCCAGCTCTAGTAGATATAGGTTTAAAATCAATAGGGCTATCTTTTTGAAATGTTAAAAAATAGTGATTGTGATTGCTGCAAAGTCTAGTATTTTTTAATACTAGATTTTACTGATGCAAGTGCTGGAGGAACCAACTCAAGGGCATGTTCCTCTTCACATGCTGCGCACAGAGAAGAATTGGTAGGGGAAGTAGAAGTGGGTGGTAACCTGGGCAGCAATGACCGTGAGATGGTCGAGTTCAGGATCCTGACAAAGGAAGAAAGAAGAGCAGCAGAATAAGGACCCTGGACTTCAGAAAAGCAGATTCTGACTCCCTCAGGGAACTGATAGGCAGGATCCCCTGGGAGGATAATCTGAGGGGAAAAGGAGTCCAGGAGAGTTGGCTATATTTTATAGAAACTTTTTTGAGGTTGAAGGAGCAAATCATCCTGATGTACAGAAAGAATAGCAAATATGGCAGGCAACCAGCTTGGCTTAACAGAGAAATCTTTAGTGAGTTTAAACACACAAAAAGGAAGCTTACAAGAAGTGGAAGCTTGAACAGATGGCTTTGGAAGAGTATAAAAATATTGCTCAAGCATAGAAGGGTGAAATCAGGAAGGCCAAAGCACAATTGGAGTTTCTGCTAGCAACGGATGTGAAAGGTAACAAGAAGGGTTTCTACAAGTATGGTAGCAACAAGAAGGTGGTCAGGGAAAGTGTGGGTCCCTTTCTGAATGGGGGAGGCAACCTAGTGACAGATGATGTGGAAAAGGCTGAATTACTCAATGCTTTTTTGCCTTTATCCTCACAGACAAGGTCAGCTTCGAGACTACTGCACTTAGCAGCATAGTAGGAGGAGGTGAGCAGCCCTCAGTGATGAAAGAACAGGTTCGGGGCTATTTAGAAAAGCTGGACATGCACAAGTCCATAGGGCCGGACGCAATGCATCCGATGGTGCTGAGGGAGTTGGATGATGTAATTGCAGAGCCATTATCTTTGAAAACTCGTGGTGATTGGGGAGGTCCCAGATGACTGGAAAAAGGCAAATATAGTGCCCATCATTAAAAAAGAGAAGGAGGAGGATATGGGGAACTACAGACCAGTCAGCCTCACCTCAGTCCCCAGGAATCCATTTTGAAGCACTTGGAAGATAGGAAGGTGATCAGGAACAGTCAGCATGGATTCACCAAGGGAAAGTCATGCCTGACCAACCTGATTGCCTTCTATGATGAGATGACTGGCTCTGTGGATGGGGGGAAAGTGGTGGACATGGTATACCTTGACTTTAGCAAAGCTTTTGATACAATCTCCCACAGTATTCTTGCCAGCAAATTAAAGAAGTATGATTGGATGAATGGACTATAAGGTGGATAGAAAGCTGGCTAGATCATTGCACTCAACAGGTAGTGATCAACTGCTCAATATCTAGTTGGCAGCTGGTATCAAGCAGAGCATCCCAGGGATTGGTCTTAGGGCCAGTTTTGTTCAACATCTTCCTTAATGATCTGGAGGATGGGGTGGATTGCACCTTCAGCAAGTTTGCAGATTACACGAAGCTGGGGGGAGTGGCAGATACCCTGGAGGGTAGGAATAAGATAGAGTGACTTAGACAAATTGGAGACAAATTGGGCCAAAAGAAATCTGATGAGCTTCAACAAGGACAAGTGCAAAGTCCTGCACTTAGGATGAAAGAATCCCATGTATTGCTACAGACTGGGGACTGACTGGCTAAGCAGCAGTTCTGCAGAAAAGGACCTGGGGGTCACAGTGGACAAGAAGCTGGATATGAGTCCAGTGCCCTTGTTGCCAGGAAGGCTAACGGCATATTGGGCTGCATTAGTAGGAGCATTGTCAGCAGATTGCGGGAAGTGATTATTCCCCTCTATTTGGCAGGGGCCAAATATGGTGAGGCCATATCTACAGTATTGTGTCCAGTTTTGGGTCCCCTACTACAAGAAGGATATGGATAATTGGAAAGACTCCAGCGGAGGGCAATGAAAATTATTAGGAGCCTGGGGCTCACGACTTATGAGGAGAGGCTGAGGGAACTGGCCTTATTTAGTCTGCAGAAGAGAAGAGTGAGAAGGGGATTTGATAGCAGCCTTTAACTACCTGATTGGGGGTTCCAAAGAGGATGAAGCAAGGCTGTTCTCCATGGTGGCAGATGACAGAACAAGGAACAATGGTCTCAAATTGCAGTGGAGGAGATCTAGGTTGGATATTAGGAAAAACATTTTCACTGGAAGGGTAGTGAAGCGCTACAATGGGTTACCTAGGGATGTCATAGAACCTCCATCCTCAGAGGTCTTTAAGGCCCAACTTGACAAAGTCCTGGCTAGAATGATTTAGTTGGGGTTGGTCCTGCTTTGAGCAGGGAGTTGGACTAGATGACCTCTTGAGGTCCCTCCAAACCCTAATCTTCTCTGATTCTATGATTGTGAAAGCTGTGAAGATTAGCACATCTTAGAAACAATACAAAATGGCTCACATTCAAGCTGTTCATACCATTATTGACAGAAGCGAGAGTATCTCTAAAACCAAGCTGACCTATCCAGGAATATGTTGGTGTCTTAATTTGAATCCATAGCAACATACAATATCTCTGCACTGAAGAATGACAGAAGTCAATATAATTAACTGACTCTTTAAAAAAATACAATTTTGCTTATTAATCCAATAAAATATCTAACGACCTTAGATTAATGTTACAAATTCCACATGCTTTCATTATTCAATAAGTATTTTTCTTTTTTGCAACTTATTTTCCAGACACAAGTACAATTAATCTTAATAAACAAAGAACAAACTAACACAAAAAAATCAACAAAAGGAGCCTTCTAGGAGTTTTTCAAATCAAATGGTGAGCTGTGTTTTGTATTTTATAATGTAAAAGGTAGAGTCCTAGAAAAGGGAGTTGCCAAGAAGTGAATTAGTAGAAGTCAGCATTAAGCATGAAATCCTGGCCTCACTGAAATCAATGGAAGTTTTGCCAGATTTCTAGAAGTTTTTTAGAGTCAGGATTTCACCATAAGTCTTTATGGGAAAAATGGACAATATCTCATTACATTTACTAATTTCATTCCATTTAAAATACACCCATCCATTCTGGTTACATATACAACATTTATTAATAACAAAACCATAGACAGTATGATGAGGCCAAAGTCCCAAAATGAAAAACCTCTGTGAGACCCCCTAACCAAAACTCTCTCCTCAGCCCAATCCACCTCCTCCATCAGAAAGCAAACAAACAAACAAGGAGAACAGAGAAGTTTTGTAATGTGACCAGCAGGTCATCTTTAAGGCCAGATGCCAATACTATGGATCAACTTTACTCACGTAAATGTCTTTGTCTTAGTGACTTCCATGGGATTACTCATGTACATAAAATTAAGCACATTTAATCATGCTGCTGGATCAGGCTAAACTCAGAAGGTTCATACATCCCTAGCTCAGGGGGATCTACAAATGTATCACTCTATTTGATCAAAAGGGATTCTTAATTCCTTTTGTATCATTTAAAACAGAAAATTTTACTCATCAGTTTAGTAAATTCCTCCATCATATTTCACCATTTCAAAATGAGATCAATTTTTTAAAAAAACTTCTATTTGCCAACGGGACCGTTTTAGCACTTCAGTATAATCATTGCTTAATAAGACCAAAGAAAGATCCCCGAGGTGTCATTTACACTGGATCTCAATTTATCATTATATATTTTTCATAGAGAAAAAAATTGCCAAATTTTCAATGCAGAAATCTAAGTTGCAGCTGCAAAACACAATGCATGGACACTCATGTGTGTTTGTGCTTGTAAGCAGTTAGTTAGGAGCACAAATACCTAACATAAATAAATGAGCTGCAAAAAAACAGGCATTTGCATCACCTGTTCCATTACCTACTTTTGGAAATTGGGCTCCAATTGTTCTTAGTAATAGCCTCTGATGGCTGTAGACTAGTTGGTTAGGGCCCAATCTTGCAGTCTTAAAGACCTTAAGGACAATTTTGCTTTCTTGGGGAATGCAGGATTGAGCCCTTGAAAATAAATAGCCAGAATATCTTTTTTTATAATTAACACCTTGGACCACCTCCTATATTCAGTCAGGCTGATGCAAATCTGAAGTAACTTCAAGTTCAGAATCTGGAAGAATTGAGGAGTTACCCCAGATTTAGACCTACATAACTGGGATCAGAATCTAGCCCATCATATATATTTTTAGGTCTTTTAATTTAAATGCTATGGACCAAACTCAGCCATAACGTAAATAGGTGAAATTCCAGTGATTTCAATGGAACTGCTCCTGCTAACACCAGCTGTGAATCTGGGTCTAAATATTATAGGCCAAAAGCTGCCCTTTTGGAGGATGGGGGAAGGAACACAAAATGCTGAAACCATAAATATTGGAAACTCTCTGCATGCTATATAAACAGGGAGAATTTTACAATTCTTAGTGTTGCCAATTCCTGTGATTTTATCATTAGTCTTGACATATTTGAGGTTGCACTGGCTCCTGGAAACGTGAGAATCTCAGCCTTTATTTATTTAAAGCAAGTTCCTAACCCTCAGGGTTAAATAGAAAAGCTTGAAACTGTGACCTGAGAGCTCCCTGAAGGCTCAAAACTAGTAGGCAAATAAAAGGATGCAAAACATTTATTTTTTTAAAATATCATAATTTTATGTTAATCTTGTGGATCCTGACTCATGATTTTTAAATGTTTGGGGTGGGCAATACCGAGAAGTGGCCATGGGAGGAAGATTTTTGAATGCAAACTGTAGCTAGTCCTCCTGCTGTATATGCAATTTTGGAGAGAAGGGAGGGGCCATAAGGCGCAGGCGGAGGTTTGCAGTGCCTTTGGCTAAAAAAAAGCATGACAGGAAAACATTTATCATTAAGGAGTGAAGTTACAGATTATGCCTTACAACTAGCCTTTCAACCAGCTTTATTGAGCATGTATAGTTTTATTGTCCGGAAAAGAAATAAAGGGTTAAATGAAAAGAACAAGACAGTTACTGACCTGTGGGAAAAGGGAGTAAGTTGCATTGTCAATAGTGACAGAATGTAAAAATTCCCCATCAAACCAGAGGTTCTTTCCCAGGGGAGAGTTCTGTTTTGTCATAGCAAAGAGCTGACCAGGGTCACAACAGTCTTCCAGCAGTTTCCTAATAGTGGCAACAAAGAGAAAGAAAGAAACATATTCATTAGGGCTCAGTTATGAGAATCTCATTGTGATGCTTCCCACCTCCACCCAATTGAGACTCTGTAGGTGTTAAGTCATCCTGCATGCAATTAATTCTACTTCCAAACAGCCCAACAATAGGAGATTTTTACTCTGAACATTGGTACAATAGATATTAAATTTAATGAAATATTTAGAAAACAAGATATTTAAAAATTCTAATGCCAACCCAATGAGTTTGCAGTGATTACTGTATTTGAAGAGGAAGTAACAACTGTGATTTTGTTATGTTCATCACAAGCAGAAGTCACCCTCTTAGTGAAAGCTAGTCCAAAACTTTCCATCGAGTTTTATTTTTTTATAAAAATGATAACAGTTTTCGGCAACTAATTCTAATTAGTAAATATAAAAAGCACAGGTCTCTAGTACCCTTTAAAGAGTCACAGGCATGGAAATTAAAGAAGCAGTTTTTAAAACTGTGATTTAATTACATAAAGGTTAAATACAAAGTTTTATTGTTTATTACCAGAGATAGGCCTATATAAAACCCCACAGCTGAATACTCTCAAACTTGGGAAAGTTGAGATCCAGCTCCTAATGTAGTTTTAATTGGATAGGCCATTCTCCCTTTCCTAAATTGTTGTCTGATTTTGTACTATTAGACAAATGTTGTGTTCCACCCAAGAGGTGGTTGGATTTTTATGAAGGGAAAAAGTTTTCTATACACAGTATTTGGGCCTAATTCTGCAGGTGCCATAAAGAGTAATCCTTATTTATAGGATTGGAGGATTACTCCCATGAGGAAGGCTCTCCAGTATTGGCGCCACAGTTTGCAATAGTGTTATTGGGCACTTTGAATAGAGCTGATGTCACAAAATTGCACATCAGAGCAGGATCTGATGGTGCAGGTTTCTCTGCATTGAAGCAGACAGAGAGAGAGCTCCCCACAATCTCCTGATTGCCACCGAGTTTGATTGCACTCCTGAGTGGGATTTAGGTCAATAGGGATTGCTTTGTGACTAAGAATTCTGGAACTTAGCAAGTTGGACAACTAATACTTAGAACTCTGGATTGACAAAGTTTCAGACACACTGGCTGGGTTTTGATCATTTTATCGTATATAAATATTTAAGTGATTATGATGTTTCTTTTGTTTCCCTTTTCCCCCCAAAAATGATATTGGGGTTCCATGATTCCAAGGATTCCTGATTGTTTGTGAGTGGATAAGAAACACCTGCAAAGATGACCAGAGAAGTTATATTTTAATTTCCGAGAGACAAGAAGTAGAATAGGGGCTTGAGCCATACATTTATTTATTTTAGAAAAGAACCACTAGACAGATTGAAACCAACCCTCACTGCTGCCATTGGCACTTGGATGAAAGGTTATGGGTGAAAGTTCTAATAATTGACATTTATATTGTGCCTGATTAACCTTTTTAACAATTTTTTCTGTCAAAAATGACCTTTATTTAAAAAATGAAAAATTTCACAAAAAATGTTGTCCTTTCTTTATCTCATTTATCTAATATTATCAAAAAAATGTATCAAAACTATGTTAAAATATTTTTATTTACCAAAAATCTGGAGGTTTTTAGTGAATGAAAAATTTCTGGAACTGTTTCAATAATATTTTTGATAAAAATTTCAACCACAGTACTAATAAAAATACTAAAACGGTCCATTTTGAACCTTATAAAATAGAAATAGCTTCAAAATGTTTCACAATTTAAAAATAAAAAGTGATTCTCTGCCCCCTACTTATGATTTATTTCCCAAGTTCTGACTGGGATGTTCATTTACTTGCTTAAATGCTGTTGCTACTAGTGCACTATGTCCCAGGCTACCATAGAGCAGCCCATTGAAGGAAACGGAAGTGATAGGAAGAGCTCCAGGTGGCAGGGAAGAGACAAAGATAGTAAGTAATGATACAGAAAAGATGGACTGAGCACTGGTATTCAGCCACTAACGGAAATATCCAATGAAACTGAAATGCAGAAAGATTAAACTGGTAAAGGAAATGCATTTGCACTCAATGAACAAATACCCTGTGGTATTCATGGCCACCTGATATTAAGACCAACGGTAGGAGTCCAAAATGATTGGAAGTTTATATGGATAATAATAAGAAGAAAGTTTTAGAAGGGATTCAGATAACTCCTGCTTTCCATCATAAGTTAACCTCTAACTAATGAGAGTTAAGAAGAAATTTTCCCTGAGGCAGATTATCCTGTAACTGCAGGGTTTCTTGAAATTTCCTCTGAAGCAGCTTACACTGGCCAGTCTCAGAGCTTGTCTACACTTAAAACACTACAGCAGCACAGCTCCATCACTATAGCACTTCAGTGTAGACACTACGTATGCCAATGGGAGAGATTCTCTCATTAGCATAGGTAACCCACCTCCCCAAGAGCAGGGCCGTATTATCCATTAGGCACAATAGGCACAGTGCCTAGGGCCTACGAAAAAAAAAATCTTATATATAATTTTTTATTTTTATTTAAAAAACTATTTATTAAAATAGCTTAGAATCAAATTAGTTATTTCGGTCGGGGGGCCTACAAAGGCAAGTATGCCTAGGGCCTACGAAGGTCTTAAAACGGCCCTGCCCAAGAGGTGGTAGCTAGATCGGCGGAAGAATTCTTCCATCAACTAGCACTGTCTACGTGGGGACTTAGGCTGGCTTAACTACGCTGCCCAGAGTGTGGATTTTTCACACTGTTGAATGATGTAGTTAAACTGATGTAATTTTCTAGTGTAGACCATGGCTCTGGGAGAAGATACTGAGCTCACTGGACCACTAGTCTGATCCACTATGCCAGTTTCTATGTTCCTAGAACACACCCAGTGATTGGGGCAAAGTTTTCAATCTCTAGCCACTAGAGAGGGGTTTCATGTCCTCCTCATCCTGAAGTCCAAATGAAACCTCCATCACAGGCTGTAATAACTGGAGATTTTAAAACAACCATAAAAGAGATTTGAAATCACTCATTGAATCACATTTTGAAAAACAGCTTAGGGCAGGCATGAATAAAATGAATGAATGAATGAACAGAATGTCATTCCCCACATAAGATAGTCTTATGGTTCAGGAGATCTGAGTCCATTTTTTGCCTCTGCTACAGATTTCCTGTGTGACCATTCAGAAAACATTTTTAAAAATAAAAAAATTGGTTCAGGGTGAGTTTAGGGTAAAGGTTTCTGTGGTCTCATAGTATCTGCACTGGTTTGCTATCCTTAATTAATATATCATGAAAATAACTGTACATACCATAATAATACTTTGCAACACTGTGCCACCTTCCAGGCAAGGCCCTCAAAGTGCTTTACAGGGCATTAAGGAACTTCGCCTCAGCATACCACTGTGGGGTAAGGCTGTATTATCATCTCCATTTTACAGAGAGTGAGCCGCAGCAGGCAGGAATGAAGTGACTTGACTAAGTTTACAGTGTCAAGTTAGTATTAAAATCTAGAACAATGAATTCCCTGTCCTCCTGTGGTTTAACCATTACATTTTTCTTTTATATACTCTGATTACAAAGAGAGGCCTAGAGCTGTGTGAAACTGAAGTATTGGTTTACAGTGAATTTTCTGAACCTTTTGTTTCTGTGTCAGTTTACACTGGTTTGAACCCAAAGCAAAACTCAGGAATTTTAAATGAACCTGAAATCCCAGAGAAAAATTAATGTAAAACTAGACTATTTCACAAGGCTATAAACCAAAACTATAAATCCATTTCATGCACCATGATGATTTGTGGCCATGACTAAGGCCAGGATATGGGTGGGTCTTTTGAGCTCCAACAGGAAAGGATTACAAAACTCTACTTGAACTATGCCACTTAATCATGTCTATCTAATCATTACACAACACAGAAGTGCAGATCTATTGATAGGCTGTCCGACTCTTGTATTGGATCTATTTCCTGGTACATGTAGCACTTAAGAGATCCAATGTTAAATCGTCCAATGTCTCTATGAGAAATTTTTTAGGGACAGGTACTAGAGATGATCCTGAAACAAATCCCCAACTCTGAACACTCACAAATGTTGGTGGTGTTCAGAATCTAACCCTGATTCTGATTTTTTTGCTTTGAGTCCATCTCTAATTAGTTAAGTGTTTTCTTTCTTGAGACTGCTGGAGAATGGACTCACCTCAAAAGGACCCCATGCAAAAGCCTAACCCAATAATGGCATAGGCACAATTAAACAAAATATCTTACACTCCTGACTTTGAGTGCCATAATGTACCACTTCTGTACCACCACCATGCAGCTGTAACCAGAGAATCAGAGGACTGATAGACTTAGTCAATACGACATGAATTTATGGTGAAAGACATATGATTCCCGATAGGCTTATTTTTAGCATTCAAAAGCCAAAAACCAACCCAATTCAATGGTTTATGGATTTGGGGCTGATCTAAATTGAGGATTATAAGGGTTTCAGATACTTTTCTAGGTTTCTATCTCTGGCCCCAACATGAAAGCCCTTCTTTCTCCAATAGGAAGTAAACACTACCACTCAAATTCTTTAGCAAAATGAACTGAACTGATAATTAACCCTACTTTGTCAGCCACCGAGGGCAGAGAAGTTCCAACAATATAGCATAAAACCTCCACTCCTACAGGGTTCATAGACAGTCAATCCAAAAGGGACCATTTTGATTACCTGATCTGACAAGCTGCATAATCCGGGCTTTAGGATTTCTCTGAATTAATTCCTGTTTGAACTAGAGCATATATTTTAGAAAAATCCAATCTTGATTTAAAAAATATGACAATGATGGAGAATTCATCACAAACTTGGTAAATTGTTCTAATGGTTAATTACACTCACTGTTAAAAAATTGAATCTCAGTTCTAGATTGAATTTGTCCAGCTCTAGCTTCCAGCCATTAGCCTCTCTCTACTAGATTGAAGAGCACATTATCAAATTTTTGTTCCCCATGTAGACTATGACCAAGTCACTCCTTAACATTCACTTTGACAAACGAAAAAGGTTGAGCTCCTAGAATCTATAAGAATCTATCACATGTTTTCCAATTCCTTAATCATTTTTATGCTCTTCTCTAAGCCCTCTCCAATTTATAAACATCCTTCTTGAATTGTTGACAGTGGAAATATTCTTCAATAGTGGTTGCATCAGTGCCAAATAGACTCTACGTCTTCTCAACATTCGCCTGTTTATACAGGCGAGGATCTCATTAGTCCTTTTGGCCACAGTGTTGCACTGGGAGTCATGTGCAGCTGATTATCCACCATGATTCCCCAAGTCTTTTTCAGCGTCACTGCTTCCCAGGATAGAATCACCAGCCCTGTAAGTGTGGCTTTACATGTTTCCGTATTGAACACACATTGTTTGCTCACACCCAGTTTAAAGAGCAATCTGGATGGCTTGATATCAGTGACTGGTCATCTTCATTATTTACCACTCTCCCAATCTTTGGGTCATCTGCAAACTCTATCAGAGATATCTTTTGTTTTCTTGAGGTCGTTGATAAAGATGCTAATAGTATAGAGTTATGAACCAATCCTGTGGAACCCCACCAGAAACAAACATACTGCTTAGTGATGATTCCTCCTTTACAATTACATTTTGAGACCTAGCAGTTACCCAGTTTTTAATCTTTTTAACATATATGTTAAATTTGTTTCATTCTAGTTTCTTAATCATGATCTTGTGTGGTACCAATTCTAATGTTTTACAGAAGTCTAAGTATATTACAACACTATTACCTTTATCAATTCAATTTGTAATCTCTTAAAAAATATGAAGTTAATTTGACAGGATCTATTTTCCATAAATCCATGTTGATTGGCATTGATTCCCAATCACTGCCCCTTTCTTAAAATCAAGATTGGATGTTTTTCTGAAATATGTGCTCTAGTTCAAAACAGGAGTTAATTCAGGTAAATCCTAGGGCCAGTGTCCTATCAAGTTTCCTATCAGCCATTCCATTATTTTGCCCAGGATCAATGTCAGACCTATAATTACCTTGGTCATCCCATTTACCCCTTTTAAATATTGCATGACATCACCTTTCTTCCAGTCCTCTGGAACTTCAATGTTAAAATCCACATTTATGGTCCAGAGTATTCCTTGGCCAACTCTTTTAAGACTCTTTGATTCAGATCAGCTGATTTTAATATATCTAAATTTAGTAGCTGCTGTTTAACAACCTTCTGAGTTATTATTGAAAAGGAAAGAATATCAATGCATGATATGACTACATCCTCTGGCTTTTTCCCAAATATGCAAAAATATTTATTCAATACTTCTACCTTTTTCACATTATTATTGACAGTTCTGCCATTTTCATCTACTAGTGAACAAATACCATTGTTAGGACCCTTTTTATTGCTAATATACTTTGACAACTCCTTTTTATTATGCTATTTTATTCCAGTTAGTCTTTTTCCTCAAGATCAGGTAACTACACTGTTCTCAGGTTTTCAGAAACTGCCCCTTGCAAAACTACGCCTTCTGATTTATACAGCATATGCATTAAAAAGTTCATTTTGATATCAGTTACATCTCAGGGTACCTTGTTTCTACAAAGAGCAATTCAGGGTGTTCCCTTGAATTTTAAAGCTCTTAGTACTTTGGTGTTTTCCTGAGATGCTTGAAGAAAAACAACTTTAAACTCTTGTGCTTGACTATTTGTGCTGGAAATGTTTCTTATTTTATATTACATAGGGATGTAAAAGCTTAAACATTTAAATGGTAATCAACTGTTAAAAATTGTACAGGTACAGCTGAGGCCAGAATTTGCCATGCAGTATCTACTTTATTACCTTTAAAGATGCACAAGCCACAAATAACCCAGCTTGTGTCTCTGATCCTATGCTAAGTTTGCAGAGCAGGCAATCAGTAATCTTCCTTTCCCACCGACCCTTTTAGTTGTGAACTGAGCAAATTAGATATGGAAGCCACTGAGAGAATAAATACGGAACCCCATAGTGTAATTGTTAGAGTCATTTTCAGAACAGTACCACACTATAATAGACTTTGATTTTGGTGTATTTTATTCCTACAAGTTTGTTTTAAATTGTTGTATACAAAGCGTGCTTATGAGCTTTTGAAATACGAATTAAAATGCATGAATTCTAATATGATTCGGTATTATGCTAGATAAAGCTTTTCTAAAATTGTTATGTCAGACACATGAAGGGCCAGATACTTCCTTAGAAGAAAAACATCACAGTAATTTATAGAAATAGGTCAAGATCCCTATGGTAGCATTATTTTAAGCCTTGATCTTGCAATGAAATTCACTAGAATGGATCGATACAGGCTAGGTGGAGTTCCACTGAAGTCAATGGGACTTTATGAAGATTCAGGGTTATATGCTAATAGAGCCTCATAAAGGATCCATACCTTAATTTGTAGTGGTTGGGGCTAAGATGCACACCAGATAGAGTGAAAAGTTCCATAGGGGTGGCCGTGTTAGTCTGTATACAGCAAAAACAACGAGAGTCCTGTAGCACTTTAAAGACTAACAAATTTAATTTCTGCAGGCATAAGCTTTCGTGGGCTGCAACCCACTTTGTCAGATACAAGAAACAGAAATCAGTTAGGGGGTATACATATACATCCAAGGGTAAGGAACAACAATGGGGAGGGCAGGTGTTAGCAAAGTCCATTCAGTTAGAGTAGATGAGGCCTATTCACAACCATTTATTAGAAGGTGAGAATGTGTGAACCGTGACAATTACGTCTTGTAATGAGAGAACCATTCCAAGTCCCTATTCAGACCCAGTTTGATTGTGTCAAGTTTGCAAATGAGTTCCAGCTCTGCAGTTTCTCACTGAAGTCTGTTTTTGAAGTTTTTTTGTAGAAGTATGGAAACTTTCAAGTCAGCTACAGAGTGTCCTGGGAGACTGAAGTGCTTTCCGACTGGTTTATGGATGTTACCATTTTTTATGTCTGATTTGTGTCCATTTATTCTTTTGCGTAGTGACAGTCCGGTTTGGCCAATGTACATGGTAGAGGACCATTGCTGGCACATGATGGCATATATTACATTAGTAGATGTGCACGTGAATGAGATCCTGATGGTGTGACTGATGTGATTAGGACCTTTGATGGTGTCACTAGAGTCGATGTGCGGGCAGAGTTGGCAACGGGGTTTGTTGCAGAGATAGGTTCCTGGGTTAGTGTTCTTGTTGTATGGTGTACGGTTGCTGGTGAGTACTTGCTTCAGGTTGGGGGCTGTCTGTAAGCAAGGATAGACCTGCCTCCCTCGGCTTCAGCGAGTGAGGGATCATCTGCTGGATAGGTTGAGATCCTTAATGATGTGTTGGAGAGATTTTAGCTGGGGGCTGTAGGTGATGGCCAGTGGTGTGCTGTTGTTTTCTTTGTTGGGTCTGTCCTGTAGTAAGTGACTTCTGGGTACCCGTCTGGCTCTGTCAATTTGTTTCTTCACCTCTTCAGGTGGGTATTGTAGTTTTAAGAATGTTTTATGGAGATCCCGTAGGTGTTTGTCTCTGTCTGAGGGATCAGAGCAAATCCGGTTGTATCTTAGGGCTTGGCTGTAGACAATGGATCGTAAATGTGTCCAGGGTGGAAGCTGGAGGCATGAAGATATGTATTGTGGTCAGTTGGTTTTTGGTATAGGGTGGTATTAATGTGACCATCCTTTATTTGTATTGTACTGTCCAGGAAGTGGATTTCTTGTGTGAATTGGTCCAGGCTGAGGTTGGTGGTGGGGTGGAAATTATTGAAATCCCAGTGGAATTCTTTGAGGGACTCTTTCCCGTGGGTCCAGATGATGAAAATGTCATCAGTGTAGCGTAGGTAAAGGAGAGGTGCTTGGGGACAAGTTTTGAGGAAGCGGTGTTTTAGGTCAGCCATTAAAATGTTGGTATACTGTGGGGCCATGCGGGTAGAGTAAGAAATCAGTTTCTCTCTGCTCTAAAGAAGAAATAGGGCTTCACCAGATATTTCCATAGTTCAAATAAAAGGCCTCTGTAGGCATCCTACAGCATATCACTGCTGACCCTAAGAGCTCTCAGGCTCTGATACAGTCAACTAAAGTCAACAGGAGTCTTTCCGCTGTCTTCAGTTGGTTTTAGATCAAGGCCTCTGAAGAGAACATGGACTGGCCAATAGTAGGTGGTTTTGTACACTGCACCACTAACACAGACTTTAGCACCTTGAAATCTGTGAAAACTCAGGCCGTACACCACATGTGCACATCATACATGATCCTGCTGGGTTGAACTAACTCCTTTCATTGTTTCTATTGAGGCAGAGATATGAGGTAGCTAGGTGGTCATATGTTGCTATGTGCAGTGTAGATAAGAAAACGTTAAATTATCAAGTGAACAGTCTATAAAAACCATATGTTTTCATGGGCATAGACAGCTGGGTGCTTGGAACAGCTTTATCCACCCACACCCACCCTGCCAAAATGCATTAATAAAGGAAACAGTGAGTCTGTACAAAAGCTTATTTATTATCTCACTGTACTGAAAGTGGGAAAATTTAGTCATGGTAAAAAACTACAGACTAAAGCATTACTTTGTAAAATATGAGTAAAAGGAATGACTGAAATTCTTCCAAACAATGATCTCCATTTTGGGTTTCTTAAAATAAATTATTCTGCAGCATCAGTAAGCCATGAATCATCGGTCATGTCCTAGTGTACGTGTAAAATCATAACCAGCTGAGCTGTGGTTGTCCCATTTTGGATTGAAATCATATTTTAATACCATCTAGAGCACTAAAACTACGCTCACTTGCAGCATTGGTTGCTGATACCACTAAAAGCATCTGAATCAACTTAACCACTTCAGAAGACAGTTGATGTATGCTATAGCTGAGCAAACAGAGATATTTCTGACTGGACTTCAGTGATCTTTCTTTAAACTGACAGTTGGCTGCAATAGATGAAGTGAGTATTCAGTCAATTATGGTTGAAGTTGTAAACATACACCTGAAGCATGTTTTGAACTTGCACTTCTGTTATGTTTGGGTTATGAACGTTTCAAGATTTTGAAAAAACTTTGTTGTCTCTCTAGTCAAATCTCAATTGAATACTGGATACTGTAAAACTAATGACTTCAAAGGAGATGTACATATAAAATGCCTTTGCTGATTTTGGGTAGCTGGTCCCTATTGGCATTTTCCTGGGAACCTTTTTCTTTGGAAGCTCTGGCTTTCCAACTCTCTCCAACTTTAAATTTTTGTGGTGGATTTGCTCCCAGAATAAGTTGTAGCTTTCATCTGATTAGAGGGACTGAAATGAATTACAAATGAATTTCCTAACAGATTGGCCATATGTTGCTGAAATATCTGACCCTTTCAGAGTTTGGGACAGGTTGTCTACTATGTTTAGGACTTCTTGACCTAATTCAATGGCAAAAGAGGAAGTCAGACTTTTCCATTTGATCTGCAGTGCCACCAATTTGAACTCTCATTTCAGGATCTTTCGTTGCATCCTTCACAGCCTTCTAAGTAGCCCACAGTACATGGTAGTTCTCAGAAACTGAAGCCAATGCTTCTACATAGAGAATCCATCTTGTTGGACAGAAAACAGATACTTAGCACTTCATATTTTGTGTCCTGAAATACAGCATCTCATCTGGGTGATTTTTCAGTTAATTTTGTGATTTCCTAAACAGTTTCAAGAGTATCTCTTGAAGAGTGTTATTTTTAATAGTGTCCTGCATGGCACACCAAACTCAGAGCATGCCCGTAGCAATGAATATATGTAGCTCATGGTTCCTCCTGCTGCAGTCTGGTTGCTACACCTGATACCAAGCCTGCTATATGAGTGACATCATCATAGCATTGTACACAACAGTTGTTGATCCTCACATTTAGACGCAATCATATCTTGCATTACTGATATGATTACCTTTGCTGACGTATAAGCTATATTATACAGAACAGCAAACTCTTCATTAACATCCACTTATCACAGACATAAAATCACTTGCTCTTTGTTAGAGTCTGTTGTTTCATCTACCATAACAGCATAGCAAAGCACTTTCCAGAAATTGTCGTAGATCTCGCTCTCACAATTTTAAGAGTCATGATTTCCATGATCTCATTTTGAATAAGTGTACTTGTGAATTTGCCTTGATTCTTTTTCAGATGCTTTGAAATATCAGGATTGTATTCTTCCATCAAACAAAGCAGTTGAATAAAGTCACGGTCAGCCACTCCAATTACGGGCATAATTTGTGCTTGTTCAGTATGACGGCATTGTAGTGCAAGTCCTTGTCTGGCAAGATAATTTATACTGCTTAGTATTTCCTTTAGGATCTTCCTGCTTTCTTCTGAAAGTACTCGGAATGTCATTCACATTCTTTGTGGTCTTTTGAAGAGTATCAACTGCTTCATGGTGATACAAGAGAGTTTGATGCCTCTCAAAGTTGTCTCAAGCCTTTTTCCAATTAGATAATCCAGACTGTGTGAAGGGTCATCGTGTAATTAGTCAAAAGTAGCCTGTACCAAAAGCTGTACAACAGTAGAAACTAAGTATGTGTCTAGCTCTCACTAGCCTCAGAATAATGGAGTCGTTGAATCATCATACCAGGATGGGCTGCAAGAATAGCCTTGTTTTCCAAACACAGAGAAAGGCTCAAGTCCTGGTTGATGAGGTGTCTCAGAAATGCTAACAGTATCAGGCAACTGGCATTTGATTCCAGTATCAGGCAACTGGCAGGCAATGGTGGAGACAGCTCAGTACTACAACCGGCAGAAGTTGATCCACCTCTTGTTGGAAGTTTAGTTTCCGCCTTTTATTGGCCCTGTTTTAACTGATCTTATTTTTGAATACAGAATTTATTTTTCTACTTCATTCAGTCATTACTTGCTTAGTAAGAACGTGTAAGATTGCTGTATTAAAACCACATGCCCTTTCCCACTCTTTGGCAAATTCAAAAAACATTTAGCTGACCTTTCGGTTTTATATAATCACTGTGTTCTTTGCAGAATGATCTATAATGTAGCAGAATGAAGAAAGGTAACAACAGCCTACACCTGAGGAGAGGGTTACTCACCTTGTGCAATTACTGAAGTTCTTTGAGATGTGTGTCCCTGTGGGTGCTCCACTCCAGGTGTTGGCATGTCCTTGCATCCTCGATTGGAGATTTTGCCAGTGTGCCCATCCAGGTCGCACATGCACCATCATTGGTGCCCTTTTCGGCACATGTGACCCAGGCCCCTGTTCCTTCTTTACCGTAGAGCTATGATGTTTGACTCTGAAGTAGAGGGGAGGAGGGTGAGTAGTGGAGCATGCACAGGGACACACATCTCAAAGAACCTCAGTTACTGCACAAGGTGAGTAACCCTCTCTTCTTCTTCAAGTAGTGTCCCTGTGAGTGCCCCACTCCAGGTGATTCTCAAGCAGTGCCCTCAGTTGGAGGAGGGAACTTTGGAGTTGTTAGGTTGAATGGAAGAGAGAACTGATAGTCCAATTGCTGCATCATGTCTTGATGCCTGATCGATGGTGTAGTGTTTTATGAAACACTAGTGGGTCGAGGCCCAGGTAGCTGCTTTGCATATTTCAGTAATTGAAACGTTATACAAGAAGGCTGTGGATGTAGCAATTGATTTGATTGAATGTGTCCTGACCCTTTGTGGTGGTGATATCCCTGACTGTGTGTAGCATGTGTAGATGCAACTGGAAATCCACTTTCAAAGTCTTTGGGTGTATATGGCATTGCCTTTGGAACATTCTGTAATTGATACGAAAAGTTTGGGAGATTTTCTGAAAGATTTTGTTCTTTCTAGGTAAAACGCAATGGTTCATCTGATGTCCAACGTATGGAGGGCTACATCTTGTGCATTAATGTGTGGTTACGGGTAAAATGTAGGTAAATGAATGTTTTGGTTAAGGTAGAATGTTGATGTTACTTTGGGGAGGAATTTAGGATGAAGTCATAGCGTCATCTTAACTTTGTGAAATACTGTATACAATGTGTGAGCCATAAGCGCCCCGAGCTCACTCACGTGGCATGCTGATGTGATTGCCACTAGAAATGCTACATTCATGGACATGTGCATTAATGAACAAGTCACTAAAGGCTTGAATGGTGTCTTGATGATGGTCCTAAGGACTAAGTTGAGGTTCCAAGGTATTATGGGAGGACAGATAGGACATAACTCCAGTAGATTTATGTGCAATTTTGTTTCCTGTGGTAACCATTTCCCTTGAATGGTATGTTCTTGCAGGTGCACTCCCCATCCAATTAGTGATGCATCTGTCGTGATCATGATTGAGTGTTTCACTTATGAATCGAGTTCCTGTATGAAGGTTGTTGGGCTGTGTCCACCATTTTAATGATTGTTTGATCTTTTTTGGCATTGCCACCATTTTGTATAGAGATTGTCTGTGAGGTTTGTAAACTGTCGTGAGCCACATTTGAAGTGGTTGCATGTGCAATCGTGCATTTTGCCCTACAAAATTGTGCATTTTACCTATGGTGGCTGCCATATGACCCAACATTTGAAGGCTTGTGTGTATGTTCAGAGTTGGGCAGTTTTGTATTATAGATTCCAGATTCACAATGGTCTGAAATCTGGTCTTTGGTAAGAACGCCCTGGCAATGAGGGAATCCAGGTGAGTGCCTATAAACTCCAGTTGTTGCACAGGCTGTAGGGTGGATATTTTGTCATAAGACCTAGTGTGTGAAATAATATCCTTGTAGTGTGAAATGCATGGACAGCTTCCATGTAGGTGTGTGCTCTTATTAGACAATCGTCGAGACAGGGGAATATGCTGGTCCCTAGTCTGCATAGGTAAGCTGCTACAACAGCAAGTACCTTGGAGAAGACTCTTGGAGCAGTGCAAAGGCCGAAGGTTAGCACCGTATATTAATAGTGGTTGTTGAGCAGTGTGAATCTTAGGAATTTTTCTGTGGGCCAGATGAATAGTAATGTGGAAGTATGCATCCTGAAGGTCGAGGACTGTGAACCAGTCACCCTGTTCCAGCACCAGCAACATGGTAGCCAGAATAACCATCCTGAATTTTTCTATCTTTATAAATTTGTTCAGTTTTCTTAAGTCTAAAATGGGTCTTCAACCTCCAGTCTTCTTTTGGGTGAGAAAGTAATGAGGATAAAAGCCTTTTCCTCTGTGTTGGGAGGGAACATGCTCTATGGCACCTATTTGTAGTAAATGATTGACCTCCTGTTGTAATAGCTGTTCGTGAGATGGGTCCCTGAAGAAGGACGGGGAAGGGGTCTGTGTTGTAGGTATGGAGGTAAAGGGGTAGTGTATCCGGATTGGATAATTTCTAGTACCCATTTGTCTGATGTTATGTTCGCACAGTGTTGATTAAAGGGCCATAGTCGATGTTTGAACAAGATGGACTCTGGCTGTGGAAGGCAGGGGAGGTTGTAAAGACCCTCAACCAAGTCCTCAAAATTGTTGCTTTGGAGGGGAAGCCTGACTGGTTAGTCTGTCATCGTTGCTGTAGCCTTTGGAAGGAGCGTGATTGTTCAGACCGTCTGTTTTGTGAGTAATGTTGGTATCTGGAACTATATGGCTGATACCTGAAGTGTCTTCTTCTTATTCCAGGTGTGTAGATTCCAAGGGTGCAAAGTGTAGCCCCAGAATCTTTCATGCATGACTTCATCCATTTTTCTGCAAAGAGCTTCGCTTTGTCAAAGGGAAGTTCCTCAATTGTTGCCTGCAGTTGTTTAGGCAAGTCTGCAGAGTGAAGCCATGATGCCCTACTCATGACGACAGCATTTGCCACAGTTCTAGCTGCAGCGTGAGCCACATCAAGGGAAGCCTGCAACACTGTTCTTGCAACCAATTGCCTTTCTTTGATCAATGATTGAAATTTCTGTTTTCAATCGTCCGGGACAAATTCAATAAATTCTGATATCTTTGAATACATTTCATGATCCTAAATCTGATGATAATGTGGCGTAGTTTGCTACTCTAAACTGGAGAGTAGCTGATGTGTTGACTTTTCTTTGTCGTGCGGTGTTAACTTATGATGTTGCTGCTTGTTCCTCTGGTTAGCAGCTCTATAACTAGGGAGTTAGGAGCTGGATGGGTGAAGAGGAACTCAGTATCTTTGGCAGGGATATAATACTTTTTGTCAGCCCTTTTGCACATGGGGGGAGTGGTGGCGGGCATCTGCCAGATGTTAATTGCTGGTTCCATAAGGGCATCATCCATCAGAAGGGTGATTTTGGTAGGAGCTGAGGTCTGCAACATTTTAAGCAATTTGTGTTGTGACTCTGCCGCTACCTGGACTGGGATCTCCAAACTGTCCTCCACCATCTTAAACAGCTCCTGGAACTGCTTAAAATCATCTGCAGTCATCGGGGGGGAACTATGGTCTCATTGGATGAGGAGGATGAATTGTATGTGGTTGGAGGTATTTCTTGCTCCGCACTCACAGCCTGTTCATCAGCAGGACCAGTTGTTTTGGGTCCTGTTTGAGTAGGTCCAATAGGTGACCTTTCTCTGCATCTATAGGAGGTTGATGGTCTACTGTGCCATGGTGAGTAAGTAGACCAAGTGTCCCAGACAGACCCGTGCATACAATATGGTGGAGCAAACCATGGAAGTCCAAATCCTGGATATGTTGGTTGTCCGGGATGTGGTTGATGTCTGGATGGGCAGCCTCTAGATGATGATTATTGGGGAGAAAAGGTAGCCTGTTGACCATCATACTCCTCATCACTGGAGAAGGAAATGTGAGAAATGGGCTGCTCATGAGTGAAGTGCACTGGAGAGGCGTCAGTCCCGTAGAGAGCTGATAGCGGGGAAGACGTTACAAATTCCTCCTCACTTTTCATGATGTTTGCTCTTTAGAGCATGTTTTGGCAGAGCCAGAGTTGTCGGCTCCATCATCAATGATGGTGCCAAAGTGTGCTCCATAGCATTTTCCGGTGCAGGTATATCCATCGGCGCCATGGATGTCTTCGGTGCCGTCAGGTCCTTGGGCGATATTGGTGCCATCGGCACCGCAGGTTTCGCTGATGCCAATGTAGTCTGGTCGGCGTCTGTCGGTACCATGCCACTTATCGGCGCCGAGGTCCAAGTGCGGACCTTTACTTTGGACAGTGCCATGTCAGCGCAGGGTTGTTTAATTTTGTCTCACAACTCTTTAGAGGAGCGGTGAGATCTCTCTTTGTTGTGGAGGTCAATGTACCAGAGGAACCTAAAGCCTCTTTGGTACCAGATCCTTTATCCATTTCTGGAGACCTCCTTTTCTTCACATGCTCTGTTGTCAGTGGAGTAGAGTGCCTTTTTCTGGTCTTTTCATGTGAGGAGCTGTTACCCTGCCCAGCGTCTGAGGAAGGTCTCAGAGACTTCTCCATGAGTACTAACTTCAGGCAGAGATCCCTGTCACGTCTGGCTCTGGCTTTCAGGTTCTTACAGTGGACGCATTTCTGAGCAATATGCCCTTCACCGAGGCATCTGATGCACTCCGAGTGTCCGTCCAAAGTTGGCATAGCCTCTCTGCATGAGGTACAGTGTTAGAAGCCAGGAGAACCCGGCACGATATTACTAATGTCTGAGGGGAAAAAGAAAAAAAAATGTAAACAGGGAAGGATTAAGGTAAAATAATCTAAACTATGGGTAAAACTGACCAACTTTACCAGGAAAAAAAGACTTAGTGAAGATTTCTAGAGCGGGCTGTGAAGAACTGCTGGGATCTCCATCTTGGACTGCAAACAGTTGAGAAGGAACTGAGGGGGCCGGGTCGTGCACTCTGAAAATGCATGACCTGGACAGGCACTGTTGGCAAAATCTCTGATCAAGCATGTGAGGACGTGCCAACACCTGGAGTGGAGCACCCACAGGGACGCTACTCAGAGAAGAACTGTTGATTACATTAGAAAATGATTGCTTTTAGGTTTTGCTTATGTAACCTTCTGTATTCCTCTGTCCCTTAGAGACCCTGACAAATAAAATGGCAGCTGGAAGTCCTTTGACCCTCAGACAGGATGGAACGGGGGTAAGAGTCTACAAAAGGACAGCCAAAGAAACAGGCTCAGTGATGTCTGGGCTCCCCGTCCCTTTGTGGAAAAAGTACATAAAACTTGTGAGGGGCAAGCAGAGGAAAGAAGAGAAGAGCCAATCAATCAGGAGGCTCTGGGAGTAATCCCCAGAGGACTAGCAACTGGCTGGACCAATCCCAAGTCTCCCTAGAGAGTGGGGGCTCAGGAATCCTTGTGCACAGAGGGGAGGGAGGCAGGGAGGGAATCAGTGAGAAAAAGAGAAGGAAACAACCAGGATGGTTGCAAAAAAAGAGTGGAAGCAGCACAGACAAGTGAGCCTAACCCAGGTACACTGAGTTCCTCTTCACAAGAAGAGGAGACCCTGCTTGCTGAGCCATTTCCCAGCCAGGGAAAAAAAGAACCAAAGGCTGCTGCAGGAAAACCCTTCCGCCTATCCCCAGCTACCAAGATACCTGTGGGAAAAGAGGGATTTCATGCAGTTGGGATCATCAGAGGACAGTTCCCTTCCTGGGCTGAAGAGAACAAACTGAGTTATTAGGGGACTGCCCTTGCTACAGTAATTAGATAACATAACAGCTATTGAATATGCTGTTATTTATTAACCCCCCCTTCCCCCCCCCCCCCCCACACACACACACATACCTGAAATGCACCCATGGTTTTAACAAGCATCTTTCTTCCCTAACCATGGAAGAAAATTCATGGTCAATAACCAGTCACTCATCCCACTGAGCCTAGCCAACATCCTTTCAATGATGTCACTGAAAAGGACATTTCAACCCTGAAACAGAGGCCCTGATTCTCCTCTTCCTCACAGCAGAATAAATCATATGTAAGTCCATTGAAATCATTGGGGTGATGCCAATGTAAAACTGTTGCAAGTGCAAAGAGGATCAAGCCCAGAAACTTTTAATGCTATAACGTCTGAATCGTAACTCTCTGAGGGCATGATCCAAAGCCCACTGAAGTCAATGGCAAGACTCTCATTGACTTCAGTGGGCTTTGAATCAGGACCTCAGAGTCCATTAACAGTGGACATCAGCTTGGATGCTTTGGTCAATAATTCCATTATAGGAATTGTGGGAACTGGAGGCAGGGTGCTGTCAGTGACTCTAATTTGCTTCCCCGG
Organism: Emydura macquarii macquarii; assembly: GCF_026122565.2. Taxonomy (NCBI): domain Eukaryota; kingdom Metazoa; phylum Chordata; order Testudines; family Chelidae; genus Emydura; species Emydura macquarii. The sequence continues at coordinate 6,185,426 of NW_027132342.1, read as the reverse complement.
TTGGTCCAATAGAGCCCAAGCTTGTTGGCCCTCTAGGCACACTGCAAGACCTCTCTCTGGACTCAGATTTTTGCCTGAGGGGTGACTTCAGGAAGCTGAATTTCTTTTGTAGTCTCAGAAGTTCTCTGAGTCAGCATTCTGTCATCCTGGATGTCCATTAATCTGTGATGCTTTGAAACGATGTATATGCACCTAGAGATTTCAACAGGCATGCATTATTGATGTATTTATTTATTCAGCTTTCATATACATCTATATTAAACTCTAGGTGCAGCACATAGAATATAAAACACATGCCTTGGCCAAATAAAACAAATAGAAATACATCAATAAAACGTCAGTGGAACCTAAAATGAGAGAGAAATTTTAGAGGGAAAAAAACAACTTTCATGGATACAAGTGATGAGTCCATCATGGCTTTAGTCATAACTTCTCATCCATCCCATGACACCACCCACATACTCCATGAAAAGCAAAGCAATAATTACCATTTTTAAAGGATGAAAATCACTGAAGGGTAAAAGTATCTAAATAGAAAAACAAAACCCACTTGCAATGTACAATTGAGAGCAGATGGCTCCAGAGAGAATCAGACAGAAGTTCCTTTTGGTCCCCACTGCTGTTCAAACACATGATGTCATCAGAAAAGCTGACCAATTTTTTTCAGCCAACAGTTTATTCACCAAAAAATTGCAGAAGCTCTTTGCAAATTTATGTCAAATTCTCCAAACCGTTTTGACTGAACTGAAAAACTGAAATGTTTCAGAAATGTTGAAATGAAACATTTCATTTTGACCCAACTGTAAATTTTTTGTTTCGGTTTCAAATATTTTGAAAAAAATAAAGGAAGACTAGTTTCATAACACAGCAGCAACCTCACTTATAATCTTTACCCCAGTGGTTAGGGAACTCGTTGAGGATGTAGGAGAACTCAGTTCAATTCTGCCCTCTGCCGGTGGTGGTGAAGAGATTTGAGCCAGATATTCCATATTGCAGGATAGTGCTCTAGCCCCCAGATAGGCTCAGTCTCCCCTGTTGAAGCAGTTTTACTTTCTCTAAATAATGAAGTATTTATTGGAGCATGGACTTGGTCTCCGATATCCTAGATAAGTACCCTATTTATCAGGCTATAGAGTCACTCTCACACTCTCTCTCTGACCCAATGACTATGCATTGTCCATATGAATTGCCACTATACATGGCAATGAATCAAGTTCTCCTCCTTTGATTTGGCCAAAATGTCTGAAATCAAAACAAAAAATGTTTTGTCAAAATGAAACATTTCAGCCTGACTCAAAATTGTTTTTACTGTTTCATTCACCAAAAATTTGGGGGGAAAATATTGACCCACATTTTTACTATATTTTGGAATTGCTAGTGAACTGAAAAATCCATCATTCATCCAGCTCTAAACAGAGCTCCTTAAATATATTATAGCCTGTTTTTACTTTGAAGCGGTGTAGAGTGGAGCATTTTGGTTTTGTGGAACATTGGTCCACCTTTTATCGGGACAGGGGGCTGTACAGTTTGGATGGCCTTCACTTCAGTAAATGGGGGATCTTGCGGATAGTTGACTAGAGTAGTCAGGAAGGGGTTAAACTAATAGAACAAGGAGAGGGTTAAAAGACAAATATGAGCACTCAGCACAAAACTGAGATGTTGCGAACACAGGAAATGAGGAGAATAATTACTGAATTGCCTATATGCCAATGCTAGGACCCTGGGTAACAAACAAGAATTGCAGTTGTTCATTTCTGAGTATACACTTGATCTAGCTGGTATTACTGAAATTGATGGGACGATTTGCACAACTGAAATGTTAACATCAATTATTATAACCTATTAAGGAAGGATCAAATGGTCAAAAGGAGAGTGGGAATGACACAATGTCAAAAATGGCACTGTCTGTTTCCAGGTCACTGATAACTCAGAAAAAAGTGCTCTTGAATGCTCATGGATCAATGTCCTAACAGATAAAGCATAAGACTGGCTACTAGTTAGTGTCTGCAACAGGCCACCAAATCAAACTAGGAAACAAGATGATCTGTTCCTTACACTCTTATTGACTGTGTGTAGGGTGGGGAAAGCTGTGTGATGATGGGGACTGCAATCTGAGTGACACATGCTGGAGGTCTCAGGTGTCCAGTACGAAAGCATCCAACACAGGGGAATTCTATATTAGACCTCGTCTTGACAGATAAAGAGGAACTAAATCACAGAACTAAAAATTAAAGGTAGCTTAGGTACAAGTGATCATTTGATAGCAATTGGACATCTAACTTAATGAATGCCAGTGAAAATGAGGTAGGATCAGAGGTTTAAAAAGGGAAAGAACAAGTTAAAAATTACTTAGACAAGTTAGATGTCTTCAGGTCACCAGAGCCTGACGAAATACATCCTAAAATACTCAAGGAGATATCTGAGCCTTTAGCAATTATCTTCAAAAAGTTGTGCAAGACAAGAGAGATTACAGGGAACAGGAAAAGGGCAAATATAGTGCCAATCTATAAAAAAGGGAATAAGGACAGCCTGAGGAATTACAGACCAGTGATGTTAGCTTCAGTACCCAGAAAGATAATGCAGCAAATAATAAAGCAATCAATTTGCAAGCACCTAGAAGATAATAAGGTGATAAGTAGCAGTCAGGATGGATTTATCAAGAACAAATCATATCAAACCAACCTAATAGCTTTCTTTGACAGGATAACAAGCCTTGTGGATAAGGGGGAAGTGGTAGATGTGGTATATCTTGACTATCTCGCATGGCCTTCTCATAAACAAATTAGAGAAATACAATCTAGATGGAGCTACTATAAGGTGGGTGCAAAACTGGTTGAAAAATCGTTCCCAGAGAGTAATCATCAGTGGTTCACAATCAAACTGGAAGGGCATATTGGGTGGGGTCCCTCAGGGATCAGCTATGGGTCTGGTTCTGTTCAATATCAGAACATCCCAGAATGATTTTTTTTTTTGAAACAATGATCTAGACAAACTGGGGAAAGGACTGCCTAAGGAGGAGTACTGTGGAAAGGGATCTGGAGGTCTTAGGCAGTCCTTTCCCCAGTTTGTCTAGATCATTTTGAATTTCAATCCTATCCTCCAAAGCACTTGCAACACTTCCCAGCTTGGTATCATCCACAAACTATAGAAGTGTGCTTTCTGTGCAGTTATCTAAATCATTGATGAAGATATTGAACAGAACAAGCTAAATGAGAGACAACAGTGTAACATTGTTTCAAAAAAAAATCATCATTCTGGGATGTTTTAGCGGGCGGGGCGTGTTATAAGCAAGACACAGGTAGTTATCGTATTTCCCCATGTATAAGACGCACCTTTTTTCGAAAAATTTGGGGTCTAAAAACTGGGTGCGTCTTATACAGTGGTACTTACCGGTGATGTACCATAATACATTTATTTTCAAATTTCGGGCCCCAAAATTAAGGTGCGTCTTATACATGGGAGCATCTTATACATGGGGAAATACGGTAATTCTTCCGCTATACTACGCGCTTATTGGGCCTCAACTACAATACTGTGTCCAGTTCTGAGTAGCATGTTTCAGGGAAGATGTGGACAAAGTGAAGAAAGTCCAGAGGAGAGCATCAAAAATGATTAAAGGTCTAGAAAATATGACCTATGAGGGAAGACTGAAAATATTGGGTTGCTTAGTCAGAAGAAGAGAAGACTGAGGGGGGACATGATACCAGTTTTCAAGTACATAAAAGGTTGTTACAAGAAGGAGGGAGAAAAAATGTTCTCATTAACCTCTGAGAATAGGACAAGAAGCAATGGGCTTAAATTGCAGCAAGGGTGGTTTAGACTGAACATTAGGAAAAGCTTCCTAACTGTCAGGGTAGTTAAGCACTGGAATAAATTGCCTAGGGAGGCTATGAAATCTCCGTCCTTGGAGATTTTTAAGAGTAGGTTAGACAAACACCTGTCAGGGATGGTTTAGATAATACTTAGTGGTGCCTTGAGTGCAGGGGACTGGACTAGAAGACCTCTCAATGTTCCTTCCAGTTCTACACTTCTATGATTTAATCGTATTTACAATGTAGAAGCAGAATGAAGTCCAGACAAGCAATGCATATTCTTTGTGCTTTAACAGGGCCAATTTCACAAAGCTGAAAACAATTATGAACCAGATTATCTGGAAGGAAAAATTTAAATCAGAAAAAAATGTGAATGATAAAAATTGGGAATCATTTCTGGAAAATCTTACTGGGTGCCCAAAAATCCACAATCAAGGAAGAACACTGTACTGATTAAAAACCTATCCTGGTTTAAAAGCTGATGATAACTGTAGTAAGTATAAAACTTGAGTAATGTAGTCATAAGGCCTGTAAAACAGGCTAAGGCCTAAGTGGAAAAAGCCAAGTGAACAGGAGTATAAAGGGAAAAAAACAAGTTAACTGAAATTGGCACAGGAAAGTGCTGATACTGCAAGCATATACATTGCCAAAATATTACTAAAATGCAAATTATGTAGCAGGTGCAGGAGGCACCAAGATACCAAAGAGAACTAACTCCCTAAAATGACACTTTGATTAATAGAAATGACTAAAAGGTGATAAATGGAGTAGCTTTGCCAAAATCAGCCAATTAACAGAAAAAGGCAGTATTAGACTACGTCAAGAGGGTGGCAACTACCTACATCAAAGGGGGCAGAACGAAATTGTATGTAACAATGTATAAAAGACGGTGTCAGAGGGAACAACATCGTCCGGTCTAGGGGATAACGGAAAGTCCTGCCGTTGGGCCGTGGCCATTGTAACGCTGCCTATGCGAAACTGACCCAGAAATACTCTGTAGGTCACTTCTCATTGTGCCGCATGCAATAAACCTGGCTTGGGTACCTTCGTTGCTCAGCTAATCCGTGGTTGTGTCGATTCATTCGATCATGAGAGCCGTCTCGGTTTTCTAATCAGAGCAGGGACAGCATCTGCAGAGGGACACACGCACGCAGCCTACACTGATAAACACCAGTGGCCAATACACCGTACCACAATAATCAATATAAATCAGAAGTTAAGAATTATAGAAAATTGATAAAGGAAGCCAAGAGATACAAGAAGAAATCTGTGGCCAGCAGAGTTAAGAACAATAAAAAGAAGTTTTTAAAATGTATTAGGAACAAGAAGAATGCTGACAATAGTACTGATCCATTACTAAATGGAAACAGTAGAAGACAAAAATATTTCTCTTCTGTATTTGGGGAAAAATAGATGGTATGTCTGATCTTATGGTGAAGACCATAACACTCTTTCCATTCTGTTAGTATCTCAGGAGGATGTTAAACAGAAGCTACTAATGTTAAACATTTTTAAATCAGCAGGTCCAGATAGCTTGCATCCAAGAGTTTTAAAAGAACTGCGGAGGAACTCATTGGCCATTAATGTTGATTTTCAATAAGTCTTGAAGCACTGGGGAAGTTCCAGAGGACTGGAAGAAAGATTTAATGTTGTGACAATTTTAAAAAAGGTTATGAGATAACCCAGGTAATTATAGGTCTGTCAACCTAACATCGATCCCAGACAAGAAAATGGAGCAGCTGATACAGGATTCATTTAATAAAGAATTTAAGGAGAGTATGGAAAATAGATCCTGTCAGACTAACTTCAGATCTTTTTTTAGGAGATTACAAGCGCAGTTGATAAAGGTAATAGTGTTGACATAATACGTGGACTTCTGTAAGGCATTTGACTTGGTACTGCATGACATTTTGTTAGAAAACTAGAACAATATAAATTAAACACAGTGCACATTAAATTATTAAAAACTGACTAACTGATGTCTCAAAATGTCTATGTAAACAGGGAATCATCATCAAGCGGGTGTGTTTCCAGTGGGGTCCCTCAGGGTGTGGTGCTTGCCCTATGCTATTTAACATTTTTATCAATGACCTGGAAGAAAACATAAAATCAGCACTGATAAAGTTTGCAGATGACACAAAAACTGGGGGAGTTGTAAATAACAAAGAGGACAAGTCACTGATTCAATGCAATTTGGTTCACTTGATAAACTGGGCACAAATAAACAATATGCATTGTAATATGGCTAAATGTAAATGTTCGTTTGTTCGTTGTTCAGCAATCCCTCAATGCAAGGATGATCTCTACCACAGGATTTACATATGAGTCCTGAGATGACTCAGAAGTCCAATCCTGGAACCACAGATCCTCTTGCAATAAGTACAGACATTTCCCAGTGGGTCAGAACTGAAGGTAGAAACAGTAAGATAGGTTTCATACCTCTCTCAAACTTTCAAAATAGCCCTGGTTTTGGACAGGCATATCCCACATCCTGCAAGGGCTCTTAAGTATTTCCTAACATAATCTAGGCTTTGCAAAATCAGAACACCACATCAACCACCTGCATTATCATGCTTCTCCATCATTAGGTTACAGCACCCCACACAATATTTTGTCCTTAGCATGACTTTTTTTTTTTTTAATAAATTACAAATATGTAATTAACAACAGTTTATATCCTGAAGCATCCTAAAGGGAAGGCACAAACATTCAACTACACCACAATTATTTTGTCTGGCATGACAGATACGGTAAAGGTAGAATCCCTAAGCAGAACTGCTGGCACAGGAGCAGGGGAAGTACCACCAGCCACATTCTATTTTACTCCAGTCCAGTCTATATAGGCTCTTATGTCATGCTCATCATCATAGTATCTGAGCAACTTCTAGTGGTGCATGAATTCTATAACCCAGAGCAACAAGCCAGCTTCCTTGTGAATAAACCCAAATCATCTAGGATACCTGTTTGGGTCTGAAAACCTAAAGAGGAAACAGCATATTTAGCTTTGCCTCTTCTATCCAACTTGGTGACCTTTACAAGTTAACACTCAATAAAAGAGAATTGTTTAAGTCTGTCAAACATAAAATTGTACTGATTAATACAGGCTGCAACTTCTGCTTAACCTTGTTGAGATGTTCACTCGACATCTACCTTCTCGCCATCTGCTGAAGCTGGCCTCAGCTATGTAATTCCCCCTCCCTCCCCCCCCCCACTCCCTTCATACAGCAATTTGCTGGCATTTAATAGTTCCAGTTCTGTACAATGACCTTCCTGTGGCTATTGGAAATACTCCCCGTTAGAGAATACAATTTTGGATTTTTCTTTCCCGTCCCACATTAGTGTCTGAGATTTTCACATTTCTTAGACCCATTTACTTGAAAGCCCCCGACAAGAGGAGATGCTGTAGGTGGGATGATAAACTGTGAATTGTTGCTGTTTAGTTGGCTGCCTGGTATGCTACATTAATGCGAAACATGCTATCTTGTTAACGCCTGAGAGAATTTATATTGTGGAGCATTAATGAAATGCCAAATAAAACCCTAACCTGAAGTGTGAAGACACATACAGCCGTACACATCACAGGAAACTACCTTTGCCTGAAGGATCCCTGCAATCCTGTATATAATTTGCTGCTGTACTCTAGTTTTCACACAGTCTTTAACCCAAATTAGTGTGAACCAAATGCTAGAGTTAGGATTTTAATGGGACTGGGATAATTTATTAACCAATATCCCCATCATCTGTTATTAGAAGAGAAAGGGTAAATCCTGCAGCCACATCCAGGACAGGTCTCTCTGGGAGTGGAACTAATGAGGGTCTGTTGTATGGGAAAGGATAGGATTTGAGCAGATGCTCAAAGATTATGCTGTTTAAGGCCAGTCACCAACACAGCAATAGTAGGGGACTGGCTGGGGTCAGGAGATCCACCGCTGCCCAGAACTTCTTGCCTTCCATCACCATTTCACAGCAGGCATTCATGAGGAAGACAGAGAGCTACTTCAACTAGTGGAGTATTAATTGGTCTCTGTGGAGCAACTCTTTTTCCCTGTCTAGACCAAACAGCTGATATTCTTCTCCATTCCCATCCACACATGGGACCCAGCATCCACACATGGGACCCAGCATCCAGTTCAATTGACTTGGGCTGCACACTGCATTGAGCAATTCCTACCCTCCTCTGACCCTTGTGCACATCACAGACCTGGGCTTTCTGTTATGTGGGTGTCTGGCCTCAGCTGCAGTATGATTGAATATTCTGAGATGCTGCTGGCAATGGAAGTTTCCTGACTGGACTGGCATTTATACTGTAAATGTACCAATTTTGGGTGACGGTAATGTGCAGCAACTCATTATTATTAATTATCTGTATTATGGTATTGCCTATCTCCAGCCGGGGATCAGCCCCATTATGTAGACACTGTACAGACATATCAAAAGACACAAAAGTACTTGTTATCTGGTGGTCATTCCTTTCCTGCAATATTTCTCCAACAGGCATGTGACAGATGTAATGAATTGTCCATAACCATTCAATCAGTATATGCAATTCCAGTATCATTCCTGGGTCTATGACTGTCCTTTCTATTATCCAGTGGTCAGCACATAAACATTTCTTGACATCCTGACGAATGGTGAAGTATAAGAGCAGGGAAGAACACTTTCACATTTTGGAGCCATTAGACATAGCAGTAGTTGGGTACCACAACTTCATGCAACAGCTAGCTGCCTTTTGAGAATTCCTGAAGCTGAGCATTTAGCTAGATTCATGATCTCCAAGCAGATGGGGCAGCCAGAGCAGGAGTCAAAGTTTTCAGGACTTCCACCCACAACTTTGAAAATTCCTGATTTTTAAGAGCTTCGTATACTTTTAAAACTTGTCCTGCACAAGGTCACATCTCATCGTGATGTTCTCTTTTCTTTGAAAAGAGGACATACAGCAGTATATCTTCATAGGAGTGTCCTCTTCTAGGTTTCTACCACACATTCTGGGATATTCAGATAGTTAATTATTTAATAATGACAATCATATTTCAGCAGCAATAGCTGTATTTTTAAGAGGCAATAATCTGACTTCCTCTGTGGCCAAGCCATTTAGCTCAAGTGAGTGAGCTCAATTATTAGTTTTTGACAGAGTGATGGTATTTTTTTCAGATGCAACGCTACAAAGTATCAATATGAACAAGATTTTCTTATAAGTTTGAAAAGTAAGTAATTTACCAAATAAGGAGCTGTGAGATAAAGACAGAGAAGGTCTCTGCAAAAGAGAAAGCAGAAGTCTAAGAACAGAATGTATACATTTTACAAATTTTAAAGAGAACCAGAATCCAAGTATTCCTAAATCAGCAAACTAATGATAAGATTCAAATAGGGATTGGTTACTCATATGGATACCACTAATATCTAGTGTTATAATTAATGATGAAAAAATGTTTGGAAGAGATGATGAACCTTGTGCTTCAAAGCTTAAGCCAAACAACAATAAGAGACCATGACAAAACAACCTAATAGCTTTCTCTGATATTTTAACAAGCCATGTGGATAAGGGGGAAGTGGTAGAAGTGGAATATTTTGACTTTAGTAAGACTTTTGATACTATCTTGCATGGCCTTCTCATAAACAAATTAGGGAAAAACAACCTAGATGGAGCTATTATAATGATTAAAGGTCTAGAAAACATGACCTAGAGGGAAAATTGAAAAATTGGGTTGTTTAGTCTGGAGAAGACTGAGGGGGGATGTGATAACAGTTTTCAAATACATAAAAGGTTGCTACAAGGAGGTAGAAGAAAAAATGTTCTCATTAACCTCTGAGGATAGGACAAGAAGCAATGGGCTTAAATTGAAGCATGGGCAGTTTAGGTTGGACATTAGGAAAAGTTTCCTAACTGTCAGGGTAGTTAAGCACTGGAATAAATTGCCTAGGGAGGTTGTAGAAACTCCATCACTGGAGACATTTAAGAGCAGGTTGGAGAGACACCTGTCAGTGCTGGTTTAGATAATGCTAGTCTTGCCTTGAGTGCAGGGGACTGGACTAGAAGATCTCTGAAGGTCCCTTCCAGCCCTACAATTCTATGATGTTCACTTTATGTGGGGGACAGATTATCTCACATTTGCCCTCTGTGGGATTCTTACACCTTCCTCTGAAACATCTGGTTATGGCCTCTGTCAGAAACAGGATACTGGACTGGGTGGACTTTGAGTCCAAGCCAGTTTGGCAATTTTTATGCTAATATAATCAATAAATAGCTTTATTTGTTGATCAATTTATAAAGTCCCCCATCATAATTCTCTAGGAGCACCCACAGCACCTGTCATCCCAAAGGGCTTTAAAAACTATGTTTTCAATTCCACTTGAAAAGCAGCCCTCTCTGGGACAGCAGACAGGTAAACAACACTGCAGAACAATGGAAGTGAAAGAACATTTTGGGCAGTGTCATAACACAACACCATTCCTCTGAGCCTGCACCATGCTTAGAGGTCAACTTGGAAAAGGCGACTTTGAGGATACACACTGTGGAGTTGTGGGAGTTTGACCTCTCCTCTCCTCTCACAATTCCCCTGTCCCGCTAACGGTATTTCATTATTCAGAGCAAAAATTGCCCAGAATGCAATAGGCCTGGGAGCATTGCCAGGAACTCTGGGATACTAACCCAGATAGCAATGTACCAGAATCAAGACGGTACAGTGCAGCCTGACAGATAGGGCTGCAGCAATGTAAGCGGCATCATATTTGTGCTAAGAGTGAATACACAACCAGTGAAAGATACATCAGTGCATATGACACTGCAGGAGTGTTTTAATGCAGATGATGCCTTACTAAAAGTGCTGCGGACTCTTTAAAATCCACACAGAGCACCCAATAGGACCTCAGTTTTCAAGTCCTGTCTGAAAGTTGTGGTAACTTGCCTAAGTTTTAGATTTGCGAAATCAAGAATAGTGTTGTATATTGTAATATCATCCCCAAGTAAGAACTACAGGTATCCCAGGGGATTCTCCATACCTCAGGGAGCATAATCAGCTGGATACTAGCATTGTGACTTATCCACTTGGCAACCTTTAATCACAGAATGAAAAAGAAGGGCAACTAATGTTACAGTTGTTTACCTGTCTTAAAGATGACCATATGGACACCTTCCCTGCCCCAGCTCTTAAGTAGGACAGGGAGTGGAGTCAGCTGCAGGTACTGGGCGCAAATCCACTTGTTTCACTATTCTGCTTGCTGATGTTACTGCTTTAAACAGTATCCACTGAAGTCTGTGGATATGATCTCTCCTGCCATGTGACAAAGAACTGCTCTCTCCTTTTGCCATTTCAACTGATAATTTTCAGCATCCTCATTTATACAGTCTTTATACAGCTTGCTGAGCCTGGCCACTTAATTATCCGAGTGGATTAATGATTATAATTGACAAGTAGTTTACCGAATGGATCTGATCCCAATGAATTGCCTATTGTTCTTAAAATGAAACTGAGTTGTAAGAATCAATTATTTATTATTTAATTAAATCAATTACCTCTCAATCAACTTGCCCAATTGATCAGGCCCTTAATTACTTAATTGCATTGATTATTCCATATCTGATCTGCTCTTAATTTATTCTGATTGATTGCCTTTCTGATTTACTACCTGTTTCTTAATAATGGTCTCTTTTTTTGCTGCTCTCATGTATCACTCTATTGCTTCTTAGTGTTATTGTCTGCTTTAGCCCCCTCCTTTCCTGATTCCCCATCTCCCCTCTCTTTATACTCCACCCCACCCCCACTGTTCTCTCTCTTGCTCTACCCCTCATCTTTACTTCCTCCTTGCCTCTGGTGACATCTTCCTTCCACCCCAACACCCATCCTTAGAACCTCCTGCATCCAAGTCCCTTCCTCATCAATCACACTCCAGACCCCTTCCCTGCCCCTCACGTCCCTCCCCTTCTCTTATTCCTTCTAGAATGCCCACTCCCTCTCTAAAAAAGTTCACCACCATCTAGAACCATCTTCATCTATCAGTCCTTTCATCTTGGACTGATTGAAAAATTTCCATAAAAATGCTTTTTTTGAATGGAAACATGGGTTTTCATCAAAACATACATTTTGGTGGAAAATGTATACTTTCCTGGAAAACCTTTTATTTATTTATTTTTCTTAAATCAAATCAAATCAAAGAACCCCAAACCTAAAGTGTTTGGATTTTTGACAAGTTGATTTTTTTCGACCAGCTCTGCTCTCATTTCCTCACACTCTCAGTATCTGGATTCCTCCTCTCTTTCTCCTGCCACTTCCAGACCCCTTTTTGTCATACTCGCCTTCTTCAAATAATACTCCCTGCAACCACTTCTCTCTCTCCTGGCAGCTGTCTTCTGACCCCCATCGTGACTCCTCCCTTGCAGTCTTCCTCTTTGATAGGGTGACTTGATAGCAAGTGTGAAAAATCGGGATGGGTGGGGGGTAATAGCTACCTATATAAGAAAAAGCCCCAAATATCGTGACTATCCCTATAAAATCGGGACATCTGGTCACCCTACTCTCTGATTTTCAGACCTTTCTTCAAAGATCCCATCCTCATCCTTGTTCTTTTCATTCAGCCTTTTGGCCTCTCATTCGATTTCAAACTCTGGAGTAACTTTCCCATTCATCAAACCAGCCAATCTCTCAACCTTCTGAACACTGTTTTCTCTCTGCTCCCCAGTACCTCATCTCTTTCAGCATCACTGCTTCCTCCTTCACAGTTCTAAAATCCATCCTCTCTTTCTGTCCCAAGCTACAAATCTTTCTTCCACGCCTCTTCATCTCCTGTTTTCTTTTATTGTAACCTCCGGCCACTGGCCTCCCAAGCACCCACATCACTCATCTCCAGACTAAATAAAATGCAGCTGCCAAAATAACCTCTCCTCCAGACTCACCTTCGCCTTTACATCTCTGAAAAGTCACCCAATTAATGATGGAGGTTGAATGGTATATGGGGATAGTTGGCTGTTAGTTTACCCACTTATAATTTCAAAATATAGACATTCATATACCAATTGCATAGATTTGATTGTATGCTTCTGGCTCCTATCCTTTATCACTTACTTATCTATTTAAATTATAATAATGCCTACATAAAAGTTGACATAGGTTAGGCTGTTGGTATGCAGAAACCGCAGCCTATCATGCTGACCAATATTGTTTCATTGTTTCCTTGTATTCCCCCATTTGTCTGTAGCCATCTGTTGTCTCTTGTCCTGCACTTACAATAGAAGTCCCTTGGGGAAGAGACTGTCTCTTTGTTTGGTGTTTTTACAGCACCTAGCCCAACGGAGTCTTGGCTTGTGACTGGGGCTCATATTAATAATAATTATAAGTTCTTTGGGGCCAGGACCATATCTTCTTGTGTGTTTCAGTAATATGGCCCCAAGTCCTGAATGAGACTTCTCAAGTATTTAAGTAGTAGTAGTCAAATGCTATCAATAAGCACACATTATGAATAGTGACATTTAACTGCTGACATTTCAACAGTCACATTTTCAGCATTATAATTAATAGACATAAATAGATGCAATAAAAAGAGTTCTTACTGAAAAGTCACCATATCATAATGTAATTTTAACCTTCTCATAAAGCCTCTCCTCCCCTCAGTACTCTGACTCACCCAGTTACACCCTGTCAAGCTGCCATCCAGCCCTGCCTGCATGATGCGGCTTGCTGCAAAATGGGATGCGTTTTCCTCTAAATATGGGAAGGAAATAAAAATATTCATTTTTGAAATGTCACAAAAAATTAATTTTTTCATAAAAACAATTCAAGAGGAAAAAGAGTTGGTTCTCAGTTTTGGTTCCACATCCTTTTCCCTCATACATTAAAAAGTAGGGGGGAAAACCAAAATGCCCAAAAGTTTTCATTTTGAATCAAATAAAAAGATTGGTTTCAATGGAAATCTTTTAAAACCCATTGGAAAGTATCTAGGCAGCCTACTTTCCTCACTCTTCATCTCTTTGGACAATAATAGGATATTCTACTCATTCCCATTTTGGTACAAGGGTTAATGAATAGGCCACACTAGGATTAGCTTTCAGAAAGATGAGTATAATTTAAAGATACACACTGATCTGTTTCTGAGTAATTAATTATCACAAACAGAAGCAAAAATCAAAAGCATTGTTGTGAACTATTTGCCCAACTTTCATTATGTATCCTGCACAAATAGGGGAATGATTTTTAAAAAGCATTTATTTGAATGACAAAAAATTCAGATACCACATTGCATTTATGTGATGTGATGCCTTCCACCAGCGTGAACATGTACTGTTTTTTAAATCTATAGCAAGTCTGACAGAGATGGGAAGGTTTTAGGCAGGTTCATTACAAACTCCGTTAAACAACTTAAATAGTTAATACCATCTGGATATCTAGCTCACAATTCCTGACTTAGATCCCAGAAGTAAAGAATTCTGGGAGATTTTTCAAGGCCACTAGTGCATTGTGGGACTTACTGAACATTTTTTCAGCTTGTTTTCATTTACATTGGCACTAAAACAGTTCAGAATGAAACAATTATATTTTAGCCATTTATGAAACCTGATGAAAGGTAGTCTCTTCCAACCAGTTATTATACCATATGTAAGCCATCTGTAGACTGGGTTGGTTCATGTGTGGAAGCAAGCTTTCTAAGGTCTTACAAACTTTCTAAGGTCTTTCATTGGTTTAATTTCTCTAATGTAAACGAACCTACAAGAGTTAAGCTGAAAGGCAAAGGTCACAAAGTCTGTAGAAGAGCCAGCAACAAAATCCAGCTGTGCAGACCTGCTGCAATAATGAAATCTCAAACCAAAAGAAACACCTTTGTTTTGAGGCGGGGTGACAATCCCAACACTCCAGGCTAGGTTTGCCAAGGTCTAATGAGCCTTGGGCAAGTTCAGTGCTCAGATGGGCTGAGGTACGGCTTGCACTGAAAGCACATGAAACTCAGAGGTGTTCGACCAAAAAGCAAACAAAATTTGGCAGATTTAACTGGGATTTGATCTGAATATTTCAGCTGATTCAAACCCTAAATCCCAAGTCTCTGAGCCCATGTGACCCAAAAAGAAAAGATTTGCAAAAATCCCTGTAAACAAGAAACTCTAACATTTGCACAGTTCTAGTCCTGACACACAGCAGACTGTCCTGACCTCTACAGATCCTGGGCCCAGTTCCACTCTCAATTACCTCACTGCCAGTATAAAACAAGGGTAACTCCACTGCCTTCAATGGAACACTCTGGATTTACACCACTGGAAATGAGAGTAGACGTTGGCCCCACTAAACAAGCTATCAAATTGGCATATGGTGTTTTACATTCTGACCAGCCTGTGTAATTTTCTACAGATGCCAAAACAAACCAAAAAGCAGCTATACACTTACACACTCCTTTCTGAGTCTCTCTAGCTGCATATTTAGCAAGCTCATCCATAAATACTTTCACTGACCATGGCTGGTTTGATAACTGAGGCCAAAAATTATTTTTAAAGTGGAATTAGGAAATCCAGTAATCTGATTAATCAAATGCCAAGGCAAAATCTTGAAGTGATATCAGAAGCTTGGCCCATTTGTATTTACTGAACACTCACAATCTTCGCTCTTCACACAACACTGGCTAAACTGAGCCATCAAGACATAATTTTCCAATGACAGTTTACAATTTTTAGTCACTCTTGCATCAACTGGCATACACTGCACAGCCAGTTTAGTCGAGCACACCCACCCCCGCTTGTCCATATTGTTCAATTTGCAGTCTGAGCAGGGCCAAAAAGGGGAACTCAAAAAGTCCTGCTTTCTTTTATTGCTCCACGCAGCTGAGTAAGGGCTTTGACAAATAAACTACACTTCCACCCCATCTTTCTAGTTCTTCTCTGGCTCAACAGCCTTTCCCACAACTGCTCAGTGCTCTTAGCCTCTGCACCCAAACCTATGCTGCTGCTGCCACCTCTTGTGGGCACGCTCTCTCCCTTGCCTTTCATGTTAACATTTACACAGAAGAGTTATATGTTGTACGATTCAGGAGACTGCCGACAGCAGAGTCCCTGCCAGTCGTGACCAAAGGTTATGTGGTAGTTGGAGGACTAATGACACCCTTGTTTGTTTACATTCTACAGTACATAGTGGCGTTTTACTGAGGCTCTGTAAATTACAGAGAATATTTTTCAAGGAGCGGTGGCTGACTCAGTTGAGTTTGGATTACTGCTCTCAGCATTCTGCTCCGTTCCATCTTTTTACTGGCTTTGTGAGGTTGCTCTCGTGGGCTGGACAGATTATTACTATTAAACACGTTAATTACAGAAGTGCCTAGGGACCAGCCAAGAACACTAGCCCATTGTACTCTGCCCTGTACAAACACACAGTAGTAGACAGTTCATGCCCTGAAGAGCTTACAGTCCAATAGACAAGAGGCAGAACACACAAACAGAATAAACAATGTGATAGTAGCAAATGTCACATTAGTGCCCTGAAGTGTGTGTGGATGGAAGTTAGGAGGGAATAGACTAAGCAGAAAGAAAAGTGGAGAGAATAGGGCACTGACAGGAAGGGAGTGATGGGAACAGAGCAGGGAAGAAGAGAAGGGTACTAAAAATATAATAGCTCTTACACAGCACTTTTCATCAGTAGATCTCAAAGGAGGCTAGTATCATTAACCCTATTTTACAGATGGGAAAACTGAGGCACAGAGCGGTGATGTATCTTGCCCAAAGTCACCCAGGAGGCAAGGGGCAAAGCCAGGAATAGAACCCAGGTTTTCTCAGTCCCAGTCCTTTAGTCACAGGAGGGCAGGTGTGGTGTGAGGCTGAGGTGAAGAGACTGTGAGGGTGGGGGTTGGACAGCCAATCAGCAAAAGGCAAAGAAAGTCCTAGCCAAATTAGACAATTCTCTGACTTCAGTGTCTTTTGGTTCCTGCTTGAGCTGCTCTTGTGGCTGCTCCTACTGCCTTTAGTGTATGGCTGGCTCCTCCAGTTTTTTCCCAAGGCTACATTGCTGGGGTGGAAGAAGGGGAACATTACATGGGTCCTAACACCCCAAGAGGAGTGGCGGGGGAGTCTCCTCAGCACAGTTCTGGGTCCACGGGACGGGAAAAGGTGGCTCCAGGGGCCAGATGCTTACTTATTTCACTGACAACATAAAGGTCTTTTCATAGCAGTACTTTTTAAAGTTAATGCCAAACTGTTCTAGTGGGAACACTAGGTCTTTAGGAGAGGTTGATGGTGGCATAAGGAACAACTGTATGTTTAAAGATGGCAGGTAAATTTCCCCAAAGTATTTAAGTCACTTAGAGCCTTTTGAAAATGGGATTTAGGTGCTTTTGAATCCTGGACCCAGCAAACTCTATATTGTATAGGAATATACGGCCATTTGAATTCTGGAGAGGATTTGGGAGGAGGGTGAGTAAATAATTTTTTTCTACCAAAGATTTTAATGTGCTTTACAAACATTAATAAAGTTTCCATATATATTATCATCATCTCCATTTTACAGATGAGGGAAATGAGGCACAAAGAATATAAGTGACTTGTCCACAGCCACATGGGAAATCTGTGCCTGACTGAGTGTCCTGTGCTTTAAATAAAATGCCCCCACATACCCCCATTTAAGCAGATAACATGCCCCTAAAGCAGCAGCAAAAACAGGACAGAGCTTCAAATTAAAGTGTTACAGATTTAACAATGAGCAACTAGGGTCTCCAGGCTGTGACATCAGTGGAAGGATAAATCATTAAGAACATAAGAACAGCAATACTGGGTCAGACCAATGGGCCATCTAGCCCAGTATCCTGTCTTCTGACAGTGGCCAATGCAAGGTGCTTCAGAGCGAATGAACAGAACAGGGCAATTATTGCATGATCCATCCCCTGTTTTCCAGCCCCAGCATCCCGCAATCAGAGGCTTAGGGATGCTTAGAGCATGGGGTTGCATCCCTGACCCAAAAGAATTAGAGCCTGTGCAAACGCACAGCACAAGCACTTTGGATCATTCTTCTAGAGAACACAACATGCCCATTAGCCGACAGCTCAGTGTTTCTCTACAATAAAAATTGTACTAAAGACCATCTGAGAAATGAAGGGCAAAATAACTCCACCATTCAGCGTTGCTAATGTGTGTCATGGGGTCCTACCTTGCTATTTATCTTCTTAAATTGCAAGCTCATCAGGACAAGGAACGTGTGTCACTCTGTGTAAAGCAGAATGTAAATTTATGGTACTGCATAAATGATCATTGTTAATAATTATCTACCTTTATATAGAACTCCCCAATTGGGAAAATCATCCTGGAGATCAATTGCATGATGTGGCCAGGTAACAGACTAAAATTATTGTATTACCTTATATTTATAAAGCCAAATGAGGCACTTGTCCCTAGTCTCCCCTAATAATTTTAATTTTTAAAAGGTCAACTTTCATGAAGTACCTAAGTGACTCCTCCAACTATGTCGTAAATGGTGCCTAAGTCCTAGGGGAAAAAATGGCCAAAACTATTCAGCATATTTGCATCAAATTAATTAATAGTTTCAGGTTTACCAAAACTCAGTTTTTGGATGAATAAGCCAGTTGGGAGTAACTCATGTTAGTTATCAAGAGTATCTTTAGAGTAAAGCTGAGATGTTTATCATATATATGTGGTAATGATTTACACATATGATAAATTATAGATTCCTGTGATACATGACCTGAGACCTGAGAGGAGGCAGCTGTTTCAGAAGGGGAACTGACAACAGGGGAGGGCAGGTGGTTGGATTGTTGCACCCCGAGAGGTGGGCAGCTTTCAAATCTGGCTGGAACTCCACCATCTGGGGAAGGCGCAGATATCTCCCAGCTGACTTGACCCTCCCTCTCCTGCCCTTCACAGGCCAGCCCCACCTACTTTTGAGTCTTTCCCAACCAGCTCCAGCCCTCACCTCCAGCAGCAGCACTTGTGGACAATAACTGCCACTGTATCTCCCCTCCTGGTGCATTTGAGGGAGGCCTAGAACTCTCAGAATAAATTTTGGAGAGGGGGCCAGATTCTAAGTGGGCCAAACCAAGCTCCCAGTTCCACTTTCACACACCCCCCACACTCCACACAAAATGGAACACCCACACCCTCACAGGTGTTGAAATAAGCCACCACAACTCTTCCCCCCCACCCCAATGTTGAGTTTCAGAATCTCCACCCAGATCTCAAGGCCATTGGCCTCTACTTATCCCTGCCATAGTGGCATGCTAGTTCTTCTCTGCCTCCTGATCTGACTGGCCTCTCCCCTACCAGTTCCTGGTTGGAAGGGCAGCTTGGGAACTAGCAGCAGATAATAATATAAGAATGCTAAGCAAGCAAATATTCATCCAGAAATGACTGTCTGTTTCTCTTATGGACTTCTAGCATCACCTAGCCACACCAGCACCTGTTCCCAGGTTAAAAACATTGACTAAGAAAGAATACTATATCACCTTTTATCCAAAAATCTCAAACTTTAATGTTTAGACCCTGGTTCAGGAAATCACCCATAATCAGGAAAATACTTCAAGCACATGCTTAACTTTAAACACCTGCTTAAATGCTTTCCTGGATCAGGGTCTCAAATCTTGTGGCACTTCTGAGAGTGAGGTTAAGGATACACAAAGATCACTCCATCACCCAGTTCTCGGGTGGAAACCACAGAGCACATAGTGTCGTTATGTAACCATTTAGGACTGGAAGTGCAGTAGAATATAATTTCTAACAAATTCCAGGAAGTATTTAATCAGACTGAATGTAATTACTAGAGTTGAAATTTCACCAAGGCACCACTATTTTTTCCTAGGATGTCTGTACTGATAAAAAAGGATTGTTGTTGTTCATTTTTATTAATCTTGCAGAGGAAGAGAGAGCAGTTCCTCAACTACTACAATGATGGGCACTCTAGACATGTCAAAAATAGGCAAGAGAGACTTCTTTCAGGAAAATGAGGGAAGCATCTGATCTGCTTTCTTAGCATTCCTTTAAATATGTGCAAGTGAGCAGTTATAGAGTTTTTAATTTAGAACTCACTGTGCATTGTGGAGCAGGAAAGCCGTATAAGTAAAGACTTTATTTAACTGATATCTAAAGCAAAAGTTCATGCTTTTTACTTGAAAGCCTGATAAACAGCAGTCTGACATTTAAGGAATGGACAGTGACCGATGCACTGAGCAATTAACAGTAACTGCAGGGCTTTGAAGGTGACTGGTGACTCTGCAAGAGAGGGAGATAAAGAGACAAACATTCTTCCCACAATTGGTCTACAGCACTACCTTATGTGACAATTAGAGCTAGGAATGTGTGTTTTGAGGTGGAGAATATGCACCCAATGAATATAAAGAAATCATCACTAGACTCAAGGGCAGCCAGAAAGCTAAGAGAGATCTAGAGAGACAAGATCCTGGTCTACGCTGCTGGCAAAATTCGGTTGCAGTTGACAGGAGTTACGCAAGCTACATAAAATAGCTTGTGTAACTTCTGTCGACTTCATAACTTCCATTTAGTGCACCACCTCCACTGTGCTGCACCAATGGGAAATGTATACCCATTGACGCAGCACTGTGCTTTTTGGTGACGTGGTTTTATTAAATTGACTTCTGGATCGATTGAGCGGGTCTTCATTTCTGCTTAATCAATCAATCTGGATAAATCGATTTGACGGCGGCAAGTTTGCTGCCATCAGTACAGACATACTCAAGGTAGGTGAAGGAAATATCTTTTATTAGTAATTTTGTTGGTGATAGAGACAAGCTTTCAAGCTACACAGAACTCTTCCTCAAGTCTGGTAAGAAGAGCTCTGTGTAAGCTTAAATTTTGTCTCTCTCACCAACAGAAGTTGGTCCAATAAAAGATATTACCTCACCCACCTTGTCTCTCTATTATCCGGGGACCAACATGGCTACAACAACACTGCAAACAAGAGAGGTGTAGAGAACCTGAAGGTTGGGCAAAGCCAGAGAGGAAGAGGAAGTGGGAGAGATTCAAAGCAGGCACACAGGTGATACTATGATGCTCAAAACAAATAAGGAAGTAAAGATGTAAGTAACCTGGAGCAGCTGAATAGAAAAGGTTGGAGGATTCACTGTAGTCTGCTTTCTGCTTAAAAATCTACAAAAAGAAAGATCAGGAGGTATTCTTCTATGCTGGTGTGCAATGTGTGGTGGAGGAAGAAATCAATATAGTTTGATTTTGCTGTTTTTACTCTGAAAAACTATAGGGGAAATTTTGCTGCCCAGTATCTCCTGTCTTACAGGAGAGCAAAGTTCTCGCTTTAAAATAAATGTTATACAGAAGAAACTGATTTCACATCCCATTCACATCTTTCGTTCCTGAAAGGGGCACTGGGGAAATAACACTCTCAGCATCCTTGTTAGAGTCTTAAGATTTCCCCTCCTCGGTTCTTTCTCTACTGCAGAGTTAATGATGAGAACTCCCAAGTACAGGGGAGGAGGATGGGTTATGGAGCACCCATAGGAACACACATCTTGAAGAAGCATCATTACTACACAAGGTGAGTAACTTTTTCTTCTTCGAGTAGTAGTATCCCTATGTAGCTTCATTGTAGTTGACTCCCAAACAGTATCCCCCACTGGAGGCTGAGGCTTTGGAGTCAAAGCTGGTATGGATGATAGTAACGTGCCACTGAATCCAGCGTCTGCAGCAGAGTGCCCCAGGATGGTATAGTGTTCTGTAAAGGTATGTGCAGATACCCAGGTAGCTGCTCTGCATATTTTGGATATAGGAATGCCCTTGGAGAAGGCAACGGACAAAGAGACCGATCTCGTAGCATGTGTGCAGATTGTGTATGGGGATGCTAAATTGCAAATCTGATAACAGAGTTTGAAACAGTTCGAGACCCATTTGGAGAGTCTTTGAGCGGAAATCGCTGTGCCTTTACACCTATCCACAATGGAGAGGAAGAGCCCCAGAGATTTTCTAAAAACTCTTGTCCTGTCCAAATAGATCAAGGCTCTCCTTATGTGGAGCGTGTGGAGCGTATGGAGGATGGCTTCTCTATTATCCTGGTGAGGTTTGGAATAAAAAGGTCAGAAGGTGAATTAGTTGGTTCACATGAAATGTGGAAGTCACTTTGGGGCTGAACTTTGGATGTGCACTTTGTCAGGGAGGAACACTGTGAAGGGTGGAGATGTGCCATAAGACCTGCTATCTCCTCATCCTTTTCGCCGAAGGGATAGCAATGAGGAGCACCATCTTCATGGAAATGTGAGTTAGAGAACAAGTGGCCATGGTTTCAAAGGGTGGTCTAGTCAGTCCTTTTAATACTAGATTGAGATCCCATTGTGGGGCAAGAAGCTTGGGTTGGGAAAAGAGGTTCACTAAGTCTTTAAGGAACCTTTTTGTAGTCAAATGAGAGAAAATTGAATACCCTTCTACCTGTTGCTGCTAAGTGTACTTTTAGCAAGCTAATGCAGAATCACGATTTCTTGAAATTCAGCAAGTAGTCTAGGATTACCAGTAAAGTGACTGTTTCCAGGGTGACTCTTTTTGACTGGCACCAGATTTAGAATCTGGTCCAGTTTTGTACGTAAGTATGTCGGGTAGTCAATTTTCCTACTGTATAGTAACACTTCCTCTGCTTCTTCAGAGCAGGATATTTCTAGGTGCTGGACCCATGAAGAAGCCAGGCTTCGAGTTGCAGTGTCTGCAGGTTGGGATGGAGAGTGCATGTCTCATTCTGTGAAAGGAGGTAAGGAGTAATTGGAAGAGTCATCGGTGGACACAGCCCTAGTTGTGACCGGTAAGGATACCACCTGTATCTGGGCCAGGTGGGAGCAATCAATATGTTTGCTTTTTCTCTTTTTATTTTCAACAGGACTTTTAACAATAGCAGGAATGGCGGGAAAGGCATAAAGAAGGCCCTTCTCCCATGAGAGGAGAGTGTCCCCCATGGAATGCTGGCTGATGCCCGCTCTGGAGCATTTCTTGTTCTGGTAAGTGGCAAACAGGTCTATTGTCAGAGTCCCCCATTGTTGGAATATGTTGTGGAGTACCACGGAGTCTAACTCCCATTCATGGACACGGGGAATTTATTACTAAAACTGTCCGTTGTTGTGTTGTGCACTCCCGGTAGGTAGGCCACTGATTTTATAACATTGTGGAAATTACACTAGTTCCATAGTTTTAGTGCTTCCATACTCAGGGAGGGTGATTTGGCACCTCCTTGATGGTTGATGAAATACATGCACACTATATTGTCCGTCATTACATTTGTGTGCGTGCCTCTGATTAGCAGAAGAAAGTGAGGACATGCATTCCTTAGTGCTCTGAGTTCAAATATGTTGATATGAAGGCAAGTCTCAGATGGAAACCATTTGTCCTGTACTGTGAGATCATTGAGATGTGCGCCTCATTCTATGAGGGATACATCAGTGGTGACAAGTAGAAATGGGGGAGACTGGGCAAATGGGATTCCCATGCAGGCGTTTGCTGTATCTTTCTACCAATTCAAGGATTGTTTGATCTTGGTGGGCATTGATAGCAGTTTGTCTAGGCTGTTTCTGTTTGGTCTGTATACTGAACTGAACTATGATTGGAGGCATCTCATGCGAAGTCTGGCATGAGTTATCACTGATGTGTCATGGCCATGTGCCCCAAAAGCTGAAGGCAGTGTCTGGCCAATATTTGAAGGCTGGATTGCAGTGTCGCTATATTAGTGGAGAGACTGAGGAATCTGATGTGGAAGAAGTGCTCTTTCTTGGATGGAGTCGAGGTCTGCTCCTATGAATTCTAGTCTCTGTATGGATGTTAATGTTGATGTCTGTACATTGATTTGTACGCCCAGATTCTTGAATAGATACAGCATGGTATGAGTGGCTCACTGGACTTTGTTGAAGGAACGCACCCTGAGGAGACAATTATCCAGGTAAGGGTAAATCATAATGCCCTGGGCACGTAGGTGGGCTGCCTCTACTGAGAGGACCTTGGACAATGTTCTGGGGGCCAATGAGAGCTCAAAAAGGAGTATTCTGTACTAGTAGTGGTCTAGTCCTAGTGTGAATCTGAGGTATTGTCTGAGACTTGGTATGATCAAAATGTCAAACTAAGCATCTTGAAGGTCGAGGGCCAAGAACCAGCCTCCCTTTTCTAACGCTGGAATGATTGGTGCCAACATGACCATCTTGAACTTCTAAACCTTGACAAATTTGTTGAGTGCTCTGAGACCTGAGTCTCCAACCTCCCTTTTTCATGGATATCAGGAAGTAGCGAGAGTAAAAATCTTTGCCTCTTAGATGTATGGTCACTGGCTTTCTGGCTCCTACACTGAGGAGATGGTCTGTCTCTTGTCGTAGCAGGCTCTCGTGAGAAGGGTCCCTGAAGGTTTCCATCTGGGGAACTTGGGCTTCTTTCTTTGGAGTTCATATGAATGTTGAGATGAGTATTTTGACAAACATGGTCTGAATGAAGGTTGAGGACTATATTTCGTCTTCTGCCCAGGCATGTAGATTCCAAGCCATCCAAGAGTAGTCCAGGAGTCTTTTAAAGTGTGGAGGGAAGTGTCCATCTTCTGAAAAGGAAGGTCCTCCACACTTATTTGCACCTTTTTGGGGAAACCAGATAAGTGCAGTGCAGAAGCTCGTCTCATCACAAGTAGAGATGGAGTGTGCCGCCATGTCAGCTGCATCGAGTGCAGACTGGAGTGATGTCTTTGCCACCAGTTGGCCTTCATTAATGATGGCTTTAAATTGTTCTTTGTGAGAATCTGGGAACTGCTCAATAAAGGAATTGAGTTTTGAGTAGTTTAAGTTATTGTATACTGCCGTTAAGACTTGATAGTTTGCAATATGGAATGTAGGGTGGCTGATGCCTAGATCTTTTTTGGGGAAAAATGTATTCGCTTCCAGTTCCTGTCATGGGATTAGATTTGAGATGGTGCTGGCGAACTCTTGAGTTCACTGCATCCCCAGGATGATCAAATTAGGAGCTGGGTGGGTGAAGAGAAATTCCGTGTCTTGTGTTGGCATGTAATACTTTTTGTCAACCCACTTGCATGTTGGCAGGACCAACACAGGGTTCTGCCATGTGGGTTTGGCAGGATCCAAGAGAGACTCGTTAATAGGGAGCACTACTCTGGACAAGGCAGAAGAATGTACAATGTCCACTGGTTCATGGTGTGCCTTGGTCACCTCCTGTAGTGGTATCTGTAGTGCCTCTGCTACCTGCTGGGCCAGCTCCGAAAAAGCTTAAAATTATCTGCCAATGACAGGGGAGGAGGTATCATTATCATCTGGTGATGACAATGAGAAATTAGTCTGGGGGGCAGCTTCCTCCTCGACTTCAGCCTCTTGTTCCTCTCTTAATGGTTCAGGGGGTTCAAATGCCCTCAATGTGGCAGCCAAAGGGGATGTCTCTGTGGGTCTTGATAGGCTACGCTAGAGATATGGGAGGTATGGTGTCTGTGTGCTCGCCAAGAATCCCAGTGGGGCCATTGAGAAAATGGGAAGGAGCCCAATGGGTGGTACTATGGCTGCTCATACCATGGAGGCTGAGAATCAAAGGGGCAGTATGGTTGAGGTCCATACTGAAAATGGGTACCATAGGGTGGCTGAGAAGAGTGGTGGGAGACCAGATCCTCTTCCTCACTGTTTGACTCACTGCTTGAAAATGGGATGCACAGCATGATGTTGTGTCTGGAGTTCTGGGTGGACTTGGTACCAGGGCCCCAAGGTGAATCTGGTGCATCAGACACTGTAAGATCTGTCACATATTGGAAATCCGGCAATGCTGAGGGTGTTGGTACCAGTGGTGGTTGACTATTCAGAGGTGTCCGCACTGAAGGAGTTGGTGATATGGACCTGTAGTGTGGTCCATCGGTGTCTGTAGCGCCGAAAACGGTACTGATGTCATTGTCTGTATCAAAGGAACCTTCCCCTTCTCTGGATTTCTCACACCCTGTTGGGCACAGGCAAGCAACAATCAGTACCATCAGGTCCTTAGGAAGCCCAACATGCTCTGTCAGGGCAGTACCATGTGAACTTTGGGTGCCGGATTTAGATGGCTTCAGTGTCATCGGTACTGATGATCCCGTGCAAGCTGGAGATTGTTTTCAGCTCAATCAGGGCTTGTGGTAGGAACTCATGGCCCTTTTCTTAGAGACTTTGTATGAGAGGCTCATGGCCGCCTTCTTGGGCTCACCTCCCTTAGATGTGGAGGTTTGTGGTGAGACTTCCCACCTTCTGGGGTGTTGGCTCAGCTCTGAAGGTGGTTGAAGGGCCACCTCCATTTGTAGAAGCTTAAATCTCAGTTCTCTATCCTTTCTGGATCTGGGCTTCAGTTATTGATATAAACCACACTTCTGGGGAATGCGGTTCTCACTCAGACAACAGACGCACTGAGCATGTCCATCAGTCACCAGGATAGATTCCTTGCAACTGAGACATTTATTGAAGCCCAGTGAACTAGGCATACCCTGTCCAGGGTGGTCCACAGACATAGGGTGTAGGAAAAACAAAGTCTAAATAAAGTTTTTTTGTTGTTTTGGTGGTTTTGGGGGTGGGAGGTTAGTAAATAAAAGATAAAGGAGTAAAGAAAAGAAAAGGGAAGCTTCAAAAGATAGCTAAAAATTAACAATTCTGAAAAAGTTAACAATCTGCTAATGGACAGCTAAAGTTCAGTCTCTAGCCTGGACTAGAGAAGGAACTGAGAAGCGTTCTCCCATCCATGGCTGGTTACTCTTATAGCAGAGCACAAGTGAGGAGCAATGCATGCACAGGGACGCAGACATGCCTACAATGGAACACTCACAGGGTCACTACTCGACGAAGAATTTCACAACTAAATAGAGACAACTTTAAATCTAGTCAATTTTTAAAAATCAGACAAAAGTATTTTTCAGGTATTAAACCTGCCTGAGTCTATTGCTAATATTTATGGCGTTGCACTCATGTTTTCCTGTCTTTGTACATGGTTTACTGTGTTTCATTTCTGTATAAAAGACTTCCACATTGCTACTATACTAAGGAAACAGTGAGTCCGACTACACACAAAGTGCTATCAAGTGATAAAGTATAGATCAGTTAGAATAATTTTAGGTTTTACTTGCCACAATAATAGGTCATTAATTTTCAAACAAAAGTGGGATTTTTAAGTTGATAGTGTCCCTCATTAAGATACACAGACAACCTTAACTCTGATGTAGATGCTGATTTCCCAG
Source organism: Emydura macquarii macquarii (assembly GCF_026122565.2). Classification (NCBI taxonomy): domain Eukaryota; kingdom Metazoa; phylum Chordata; order Testudines; family Chelidae; genus Emydura; species Emydura macquarii. The sequence goes on along the minus strand of NW_027132342.1, from coordinate 6,158,479 downwards.
ATGATCCAATACAACCAGCTCCTGCCATCTTACAGTGCAAATTTACAGTTAGGTTTCGGACCAGAAATCTAACTGGGATCTAGAGGCCAACGCTGGCCTGTGTTTACATTTCAGATCTTTCTATATGCAGCCATTTGTGTAGGTTTTGCCTCAGTTTTTCAGCATGAGTCCTTAGGCTGTATTCCTCAAACGTGAGTGGTTAAAGTGAGGTACCTTCCCCTAAATTTAGACACATCAGTAAAAGTGGCCTGAGGAGGTGCTGAGCACTTGCAGCTCTTATGGACTTCAGTGGGAGCTGTGGATGGTTCAGCAATTCAGTAATAGTGTCTTGGTTTCCAAATATGCCTTACTATGAATTTAACTTTATGAACTGACATTTGAATATTTCCACTTATGCATGTTATATAAAAAACTTAAGTTTTTACATTATACCATCAGATCTGTATGTACCGCTCAGAGAGAGGTAGAAACAGACACACAGAAAGATTTAAAATTAAGTATTTTTAGTGCTTGAGAAACCAGTACAGCACAGATTACAGCAGCACAAACAACATCCCCACACTATTAAGCCTTGATGTATGGGAATAAATTCTAAGGGCAAAAGGATAATTCATAACCCATGGCCTTTTTGTGGTGTGATCACATGTCCAACACAAAATAGACTGAAACCACTAACTCTCTTTGCATACACCACTGAACAGCTATCAGATGGTAACAATTTTCAGTCTTTGCGGAGCAGAGTTGGATTCAAATTAACACTCTTGAAATCAATGGCAAAGTATTGTTTTGCAGATTACTGAGCCCTAGATTCATCCAGTCTCCATGCATAAAAAAGGAAACACACACACACACATCCAATAAAACACATAGAGGACATTAAGCATCAATTCTGGCATGAATGCTGATAGCACAGTTCCAAAGGGGTAGCCGTGTTAGTCTGTATATAGCAAAAACAAGAATTCTGTAGCCCTTTAAAGACTAACCAATTTAATTTCAGCAGCATTAAGCTGCATCTGAGGAAGTGAGCTGAAGCTCACGAAAGCTTATGCCTGTTGGAATTAAATTGGTTAGTCTTTAAAGTGCTACAGAATTCTCGTTGTTTTTACTGATAGCACAGTTGTCAAAGCAATAAATATTTCACAAACCTAAAGAAGAGTGACATTGCAAAACTGCAAGAGTAGATTTTAGAATTAAAGTTCATTATTGGACGTGAGTACTTAACAAGAACATATAGAATTAAAGGAAATACTACCAAGGTAGCAGACAGGAGGAATGGGACAGCAGTGGGCCAGGACTTGGAAGTTCTGAATTCAGTTCCTAGCTCTATTGCAGACATCCTGTGTAAGCTGGGATAAGTCAGTAAATGTCTCTGTAGTTCATTTTCCCTTCTCTCACCCTTTGTCTGTCTTTTCTGTTTAGCTCATACACACTAACACAATGGATTAAAAATATCACTACCAAACGCAGATGAACTATCACATCATTGAACCCCCACTTCCCTGTTGGGGAAGGATACCGTTCATGATAGTGGATATATCAGATATACTAATCAAGATAGTAATTAAGGACTATGATATTCACAGAAAGTAAATACAAAAGGGGCATGAAAACCATCAGAACCAATTCATTTAAAATGTGAACAAATATTAACAGAAATTATTGCACAGGATTCACACCCAACTGAGTAGTCCCATTTACTCAGGTGAGTAAAATGAATGGGATTTGGCCCTTTGAAAATGCAAAATGACTATGCAAAGTATGATTATCTGACGTATATAGAGAATTGTCACCGGACCCTGAAGCAGTACTGTCCTACTCTATTATTTCCCAGCTTTAAATACGTTCAAATACATTTTGTCCACTCTGCTCACACCAAAAAGTACAAACAATTAGTTGCCCTGTAAAATAGTTTAATCATTGGTTAAACTTAAATAATCAACATGAGTAATATGCAGTTTAATTTCACATTTACCTTGAAACACATCTTCAGAATAGTAACAGTTATGCAACTAGCATTGACTGGATCTAAGGGCTTGTCTACACTTAAAATACTGCACTGATGCAACTGTGCCAATGTAGTCAGCAATTCCTCATAGTTTGAAGGTGATTGTCTTCCATAAAATGATAGCCAGTTATTGCAAGTGGATCTGTAGATGGCTAACGAGATCAATCCGGGATCCACAGATCTTATCACAGTTAGGGCAGACATTTCCCAGTGGAAGGGGCAGATCTGGATTGTTGAATCGGGCTGCACTGATGCATCAGAGGTGGTGTTGAATTTCCTTGTCAATGTCAGCTTTCTGTGACAGATGGCTGCAGAGGTAAAAGGAAGACTGCACCACTGTAACGCTCCAGTGAAGACATTACCTACACCGAAAGGAGGGCTTCTCCCATCAGTCTAGGTAATCCATCTCATAGAGAGGTGATAACTATGTTAACAGGAGAAGCCCTCCCATCAAGATAACACTGTCTATACCAGGAGTTAGGTCAGTATAAGTGAGTTACCCAAGGGTGTGCGTCTTCCTCACCCCTGAACGACATAGTTATACCATTATATGTTAGTAATGTAGACCAAGCCACAAGGACAAAAACTGGCAGATGGGGCTAAAGAGAATCTTCGCTGATTTAATGTTAACATTAGCATTGTACAGCATAAACAGAGATCATTGCTTTAAGTACTATATATTTATTAAAGAACTGAAATGTAGAAAGATTTACTGCAAGTTATAGTCTTTAATTCGATCTCATCTGTGAGATGGGGAAGGGAGGGTATTGTCCCCTTTTTGCAGAGGAGGAACTTTGGGTATTTCTACACTTAAAATGCTACAGTGTAGAACTATCTACGCCGATGTGAGAATCACTCCTTTTGGCATATGTAATCCACCTCCCTGACAGGTGGTAGCTAGGCTAATGGAAGAATTCTTCCATTGACCTAATGCTGTGTATACTGGAAGTTAGGTATAGCTACGTCTCTCCAGGGTGTGGATTTTTCACACCCTTGAGAGACATAGTTATACAAAAGTAAATTCCTAGTGTAGACCAGGACTGTGACATGGAAAGATTAAGGTAAAAAGTTTCCACTACTTTTGGGTGCCCAATCTGACATACCTAGGACCTAGTTTTTCAGAGTACCTAGCTTTATACAGTACTTTATACGTTCAATGACAAGATCTGATTTACTTCAGACGTAGCTCTGAGTGCTCAGCACTTCTGCAAATCAGGCCCTCGATTATCATGCCAATCTCCTAGAAAACGATGAACATGCAATTAGTAACCACACGTGAAAATTTTGGTTTAAGTGACTTGCTCCCAGCATCACATACAAATTGTGAAGAGGCAGGAAACAGTTCCAGTTCTCCAGAGCATTATTCAACTGCTTTAACCTGGAGACCACCCTTTCTCTTTCTGCAGTCCCCTGTCTCATCCACTACAAACCTTCCAACTTCTGCAACAAATGAAGCAGGGATCCTATAGGCAACAGCCTTCTTCACTACACAACCCTGATTCATGCTCTAAGCAATTACATCCTGTGCACTGAATGAAGCAAAAGCATCAGGCCACCTTAACAATAGGTGGTGCTACCAACCCTGGCTATCGTCCTGGCTATAACTAGAATGTAGCACTTTGGATTTTGGGATGCTTAGTGAGGCTGGGTAGTAGTACTAGTTTTGTCCTCAGGAGCAGATCAGGGGTAGGAATAGATCTTTTCATTATTTGCAATAACTTTAAGTGAAATAATCCTATGAAAAAAGAGAAAGGTAAATGTATTCTTTTATTTTGTTTACCTAAGTAAAAACACAGGAAGCAGTCTGAGAAGCACCATAGTTCATAGAAGTTTTGCCTAAATAAGAACTGCAGGGCTGGGCCCTTAAAAAACTGAACAAGCCACAAAACAAGTGGGATGTAATATTAAACTTCACAGGAAAAAGATAAGCCATTATCAATTAGTGACTATATAATTTCTTTCTCATATACCTATTAATAATATTTTCACCACCGTGCAATCTGAGAAGTACAAGAGTAAACAGTTTTCCCCTTGATTGACTAAAAGTTGCTGTTGTCAGAAATCAACAAAGATTGTTCCTTGGCAGTCGGTTTGGCTAGTCTCAGTCACTAACGTCTTTAAAGTGCAAGAATGATGATAATGCTAGGCAGCTAGTCTGCTCTTCCTAAGGAGGTCAAACTCTCACTGGACTTCAAAAGAAGCTATATCTAAATAAGAAATGCGTAATCAGACCCAATCTCAGTAAACTAAAATTATACCTTAATAATGAAGAGCCAATTCTGCAAAGCTTTAAGTGCATCTGCAATCTTTAGCCAGAAGCACGGTCCTGCTGATGTGCATGTCAGGATTACTCATCTAGGTAAGGTTTGCAGAACAAAGCCCGAGAGTGTGCCTAAAATATGTGGTCATCTCAATGTACCAGATCAAAAGCCTGACCCTGCAACTCTTACTACTGGCATGAGCAGTCCTTATTTATGCATGTAGGGCCAATGGGACAACTCAGAGAGGGGGCTAAAATATTGAGCCTCATAAGAGTTAAGAGGTAAATTCATAAGAGGTAAATTCTCACTTGGGACACTGATTCTCTAAAACCTCATACAAATAAGTAGCGCTTATGCGAGCAGTTCCATTGGTGTCTGTAGGCTACAAATTATTTGCACAAGGAGGGGTTTGCACAATCTGGCTCTTTCCTCATCACATCAAGTGCTTCAGGAGCATAGAGCACAGAGGAAAAAGGATATTCTTGGGGCTAAAGCAGTGGACTAGGACTTAAGAGATTTGGGTTCCATACCCAGATAGTCATAGAAGACATCTGTGGCATCAGCCTCACTTCCTGTCAGTAAAATAGAAATAATACCTCTCTACTTATAAGGAGTGTTGCTATGATAAATTAACAATTTTGAGGCAATCACTTTCTGCAGCCATGGGGTTCAAATGAGTGCCTGGATGGCTATAAGAAGAGTTTATAGAAGGAAAAAAATACAAAACTGTTAGACTTAAAACTCTTTGGGGCAAGGATCTGGCTACTTGCATGTCCACACAATGCACACCCAAAGTTCTACAGTAAAAAAAACGACTACTAATAAAGACTGCATTCTCTTACACCTAAAATACATTTGCAAATTAGCTTCTAAACTATAATCAGTTGAATGCATGTTTATTTTACTAGTGTGTAAAGGGTACTTGCAATAAAAGAAAAAGTAAAACAATTAATCAGATTGCATGGCAGGGAGGCCTGGGACAGTAGCAGTTAACACAGTCCTCTTTAAATTAGACAAAGACTTAATTAAATCTATCTTGATAAATTACTATTAGCTATGACAGAAGTCAGTGTCACCTCAAAGTCAACACATATGACTTTAAAGAGGCTGCCTAGCTGCTACCCCCAGTCAGAGCAAGAGACTTTCATTCATAACCTCAGTTGGTTTCTAGTAAGAATTCAAATGAAGGGCTCTTAGTAGAACTTCCCACAAACATAAAACTGTTCTATTCTTGAGTTTCCATGTGAACAAAGGCCTTCTTATTTTAGTTAATACTTTCATAATATAGACACAATTACCTGATCAGGGTTTAACCTGATATCCTGCCATCATAATTATCTGGAGCAAATGCACACAAGAAAAATTAAGAGTTTAATTTTCTTTGGCACAAACATTCGATTTTTTGGGGTAAATTTTCCATTTATAACTTCTAAAGCAAAATATCCCCGGAAGCAACAATTTCTTTTATTTGGCAATTTTCTTCCCTTCAAAGGAACAACTTTGCAATAATCACTGTGCTTAGGGGTTTGTGGAAAATACAAGAGTAAAGGGAGTAAGCGGAGGAGTCACCAAATGCTGCTGTTTGTACTATCTGGGGGAAATGGCTAAAAATTAAAATTAAATTTGAAAGATGTACCACCAGTGAAGTCATCAAACCAGCTGTTGGTTTATAGAACTGAAAAGTAATATAGCAAACTATTTCCCATATCAGCTATCCAGGCGCCCTGAAAAAAGAGTCACCCAAACAAAACTGGGACCCTGTAGCATAAAGGGGATGAAGATGAACCGGCATCTGAAAAGATCAGACTCCTTTGTTGCAGACCGAAGCATTTTCCAATTTATTCTTCCCTCAATAGCATGGGACAAGTCCTCGGCAGCAGCTTGGCTCTTATAGCTAGCTGTGCATTAAAGCTTCTTTCACGCCTAGCCAGTGAAAGGATATTGACACATATCCCCTTATATCACCCGAGATCGGTTATATTTCCTGAAAGCCTCAAAGGATGATCATCTGATTTTAAGGAATTACACGATCTGTGTAAAGTTTTTGTTATTGCGGCAGGCAGAACCTAAAGTAATCGCATCCTAGAGTGGATCCAGGATAAAGATTTGTGAAAGTCGAAAGGCATCCAAGAGTTATTCAAGGATGTGGTATAAAACAATTCAGTTGTTCTGAAGCAGAGTTCCTTGACATTCAAAGAGGCTTCATCCCGGCACTGGCTGAAGAAAGAGGGCCTTCTGGAGGGAAACTGGCTGCTACTGCCGCTAGCCTTCTGCTTGCTACTGGGGGAGAGGAAGAAAGCCAGATGTTCGCGGGGGGGGGGGGGAGTCAGGCTATATACGCCCAACGATCATATGATTAAGTCAATAGATGGAGCGATTTTCAAGGCGCCTCAGACCTACATTGCACCCAATTTCAAACCAGTCATCGGATCATGCCCGAGCAGCAAGAGCCTGGTCCTTCAATGCTACTGTAGTGTCCTAACTGCAGCCTTCGCCTTCGCAGCTGGAGATGAAATGTACACTTTTCTGGGCCGGGGCCCTACAGATGCACCGTTTGCACAGACACGTACAAAATAAATCAGACTCTCCATCTGCTTTTGCATAATAAAAGTGCAAAGAAGCAGGCAGGGTCTCTCAAAATTACTCCTGGCCGCTTTGATTCCAGTATTGGGTGAGGTGCTCAATCCTTACCCATCTTCCCTTCCAGGCCCCGGAAACCCAGTCGGGTTTCTCAGGCACAACATTTCAAATAACCCAGCCGGGGGAACAGGCAGGTCTTTTTTCTTTGTTCGGGCCCAAAGGAATCACTGCACCGTGGGGTCCAGCCAAGACACCACAGCCCTGGAAGTGAGACCGCCGCCTGGGTTTTATCTGGATTAGAAAAGAAATAGACATAGCCGGTCCTTGAGCCCGCCCCCACTCCACACACAGGCTCCCCAACTTGCTGCCCCAACACTTTGCCCGGCAGAAGAGCCCCGACTAATTAAAGCTGCGAAAGATTTGTGTGTGGATTCTTTGTTTTGGGGAGGGGGGGGGGGGTTAAAGACAGAAGAGAGATCTGAGTGTGAAAATAAAGTTGGCTGATTTCGGAGATGGGGATCCCCGGGGTGGGGGAAGAGACGCCCGCCGCGTGTGTCCCCTGCCGCCCTTGGGCGCTGGGGTACCTGAAGAAGGTGACTGCGGTCCGGTTGCTCGTCCACGCTTTGCCCTGCTGCAGCAGCACCCCCTGCACGACCTCCTTCTCGGCGGGCAGCCTGTCCACGGGGAAGATGTAGAGCCAGCAGAGGACGAAGACACACAAGGCGCTGGCGCCCACCGGCAAGCGGGTGCGGGGGCATTTCCACACCGGCCCCGCGCCTGCCATCCTCCTCCTCCTCCTCCTCCTCCAGCAGATCTTCCTCCGGGCCGGGCTGCGCTCACTCATCCGCCGCGGAACAGGCACCGAGCCGCCGCGACGGCTCAGCCGCTCCCAGGCCCCCCACCCCCTTGTGCTTCAAGGAAAGGGGCCATCCTGAAGCCCAGCGCCGGGGGCCATCGCAGCCCACCTGGCCGGGGGGAGGCGGCTGGTCTCCTCCCTCGGGCGGCTGCTGCTGCTGCTCCGGCTGCACCTCAGCCGCTTTCTCCCTCGGTGGCGGCTGCTGTCTCTCCCTTCCTCACACTCGTTTGGTCCTCGGTCTGCCCCCCCCCTTTCCCCACCCCTCCCCTCGGCAGGCACACAGCACGGCGGGGGGGGGGATCTGTCACTGCAGCAAGCCTTTGGAAATTTCCATTCGCCTCTGACGGGGGCTGCTGCTGCCCCGCTGCTGGGCTCCTGGCCTGCTCCCCAAACCGGTGGAAACAAACAGTGCCCCCCCCCCCGGCTCAGGAGCGGTCAGCAACCTCCGCCTGCACCCCTGAAATCAGGGAGGGGGGAGAGAAAGGCAGCAGCGGGACCAGAAATCAAGGCTGTGCCCCCCCGGAAAAAATGATCTGCTTTGACCCGTTTAGATGGGGCTGGAGCTGGCAGCAGGTTTAGCTTTGGCTCGCCTGCCCCTGGAGAGGGGGGGTGGGGGGCAATCAAGCTGAGCCGGGCAATGGGAGGAGATTTACATGATCCCTCTAGCGCTCCCCCACCCCCCCCCCTCCGCGCCCACCCCCCTCCCAGCCGCCGTGACACAGCGTCAGTCACACGCACAAAGCATCCTCCTCTCCCGTCTTGAACGCCCCTCGCTGAGATTTACCAGCGCGCGGAGACCTGGCTGCCCGGCCCCCTCCCCAGACAGGAACCCACCCTGCAGCGTCTCTTCCCCGGCACCGCGAGCCATCCCAGGGCTTCCACCCCGAATAGCCTGGACCCGGGATCCCCCTCCGCGCACGGACCTGCTTCCAGTACATGTCCCTGCCCTGCCCCTTTCCCCGCGCTCCCGCCAGTAAATGACACCACGGCGGCATGCTTGCACCCCCCCCCCCCCACACACACACACACACACTCTCTCTCTCTCACACACACACACACACACACACACCCGCCTCCTCCTCCTCTTATAACACTGCGGGGAAAGCGCCTCTGCACCCAGATCTGCAAGCCGCCAGGATGCATCCAGACCACAGCCATGCACGCCATGGCGCAGACCCTTTGTTGCGACCATTTCCACTTATTGTTTACATTGCGCTATCACGTTCCCCGCTATACCCTAAATCCCGAACCCCTTTAAAAGATCAGCCGGGGCCATTCTTATAATGGGCCGCAATACGGGAATCTCGCCCTAAAAGCGCCCCAGCCTCCAGAGCACAGCGAGGTGGGGAAACCCCAGCATCACAGATGCATATTTGGTGCCATCCCGGTCCTCAGAAGGTCCACGGCTCATTCTGCATCGCTCTTTAGCACACCCTTGCGGCTGACTTGCCTAGCTGCAGAAAGCTAATTGTCAGCATTGGATGGTTTTATGGTGCTCCAGGGCCAGATTGAGCTAGCCACGAAGAAAGAGACAGCGCAGGAGGAACTGAGAGACTGGATTTCATTTAGATTAGCCTTGTCAGTCCTCTCCCCACCCACACGTTTTTGCCCCTTTTTAGGGGAGTTAATTCTGTTGAAATGTTAGCTATTTGATACCTGCAGGATACAATCTTTTTTTTTTTACTCCAGGGATCACTCTCAATAGGAAGACAAGCTACACTAGCCAGCCAAAGCAGCCCAACCTTCTTGTGCACGGACTTTTACTAGCAGTATCAGACTCTCAGTTATTTACCTTCCTCTGAAACTGCCAGCCCCTAGGAATTAGACTGAATCCACCATCTCCATCTCACATAAGCCCCTTTATGGGCACCAGATGGTCATTGCTGAGGAGTGCTGGATTCAAACCACTATCCTAGAAACTGAGAGGTGCTGGATTACCACTCCCTTGAGCTGTGCCATTGACATCATAGCTAATATAAAGATATTTTTGGATGATACAACATATAGAGCTACTGTGCAGGGAAACCTGAATTAAAGACCATCTCTAACAGGCAACCACACTAACTTACTTAACTTCTCTAAGTTTCTAGTACAATTATGTTTGATCTTCAGAGGCAGACTATTTTTCTGGTCTCTTCGGACAGCGGTCACTGTATTTTTTTAAAATAGTTCTGGAGTATTGTAAAATTACAGACATTTTTTACTCCGATTAAGGGCCAAATTCCTCAATGTGGGTATATGAAATGTCAGTAAAATGAGAGAGGAAGTCCGGTTGTGTGGTTAAGGCACTCGACTGTGAGTCAGGAAGTCTAGGTTCAATATCTGCTTCCACTACAGCTATCCTATGTGATGTTACACAAGTCATTTACACAAGTTTTTTGCATACTTTGCATAACTCCCTTTGACTGCCGCCGAATCTCACAGGTAAGTGTAGATAGGGCCTACAGTCTGTCTTTGTGTCAAATAGGGATACTGCCTGTCTCCCTTCCTTTATGCATCTTATTTATTCAGACCATGAACTCTTTGGGGAAAGGATCTGCTCTCACTCTGTTTTTACAGCACAATACAATGGGGCCTGACCTCAGATGAGGCCTAACGGTATTACTGTAGTACAAATTAAAAAAATCCTTTATCCCTATGCAAAGCCAAAGTAAGAGGGATTTGTGCAGGGGTTCTCTGCAGATTTTGGGATAGAATCTTCCCGCCCAGAACTCAGAGCTGAATTTTGATCCAAGTCCCTCGATTCCTCTCTATTAGGATTTTGGTTAGTGAGCCATGCAATTGTAGCTTATAGCTATAGGTATTTGCTAGGTAAGACACAGGCATAAGTTAAGGTAGTAAAACAACAAGCATACTGGTCTAAGGATGTATAACCTATAGGGTACATAAGGAAACGATCATCTTCACCACAATGCAGGCCTTTTTGATCACAGATCTCAAAGTGCTTCAGCAAGAGAATGATAAGCATCAGTCTCCCTATTTTACAAGCTTGGAAATGATAAAGGCCCGATTTTCCAGAGATGCTGAGTACCCACAACTGCCACAGACTTCATATGGAATTGTGGGTGTTTAGCACTTTTGAATAATTAAGCCTTAAATGACATATCCGAGGCCATGCAGTGAATCCATCACAGCACCAAAAAATCATGGTCAGTGTAATTGCACTGGTTCTGCTACATGCAAGCTTCTCTGAGCTTATGGCGTGGGTAGGGAAGAGGGGAAACAAAGGGACAGGATTTCACCCATAGAATAAAACAGAATAGATTGTATAAGTACACATTCCACTACAAAACAATTCTTGATGTTCAAACTGCTACATGGTATATGAATATTTACCTTCATAAGGCGACATAATAATGACATAAGTTATAAAGAGTATCAAATAAATGCAATGATAATGAATTGGTTACCATTGTATGGCGTAGGAAGAGAAAATCTGCAGATACTACAGGCCTAACTTTCATTTCTTAAGTTGTGATGAAGTAAAGTAAGAGTTTCAATGAAATATACTTTCAGGTACATTCCTTGAATACCCAGAACTCCCCTTGCCTTCCTGGTGCATACAATTTCAAGAGGAGTTTTGAATGGGCAAGGAAGGTAGGTCTGAGCCATAACATATAAATGAGTTAATACTGCCCACTTTAATGTTAGCCATATGGTGGTGGTAGTAGTAGTAGTAATAATAATGTCTATGTCTTGTATATTGTGCTTTTTCACCCATAAATCTCATGTAGATAGACTATTCAGTGAGCTATGGTTGTAAAGGTCCTTGTGCATTTCTAAAGTTTGAAGAGTACTATCTACAGTAGCGTATTGTTGCTGTAAAGATATCTACTGATGAGAAGTGTTATGTTTGGATACTTGGAAGTTACTTGCACTCAGAGAGAAATCAGCAGACAGGAACGCAGGGAGATGTAAACACACACAGACTGGGTTTATTCTCCTACTCTAAGACCAGCCAGAACTGGCTGAGCTATCCCATAATAGTCTAGCTCTGTTAGCTATGGCAAGCTAGGCAGCACACAAAATACACAACAAGAAGGACTTTAACTGGACTTTAGAATTAGTTAGTTAGAATTCTAACTAATTAAGCAATTTCAGAGGCAGATCATTCATTCGTTTTCTTTTATTTTTTGTGCTTAGCTAGCTGTATCCCATGCGTTAAAGACATCACTCAGATCTATTCATACGCCAAGATTCAGGTAGATGAAATTCACAAAAAGTGAACAACTTTAAGTTTGCAAAATTAAAACTCTTCCTCCTTGCTCACCTCTAGCTGTGAATCCAAACCCAGATTTGTGATGATGCTGCCAAACTACTAAATGAAAGATTAAACAGAAAGTGTAAGTAGCCAGTATAGTTTCATTGCCCCAACTCAGTGCAATGCAAGTTTGCAGTTACAAAACTGGTGAAGCAATAATTTGTAAATTCTTTCATTTTTAATAATTTAAAGTGGTACTAGTAACAGAATAATTTTTTCAAATATGCGATTTTTATATTGATAATGTCTTCCTAGAACACATTGAAGCAAACTGTTGGGATTTTTTTTAAATCAAGTTTTTTTAAATCTTTTCTTTTTGCTGTTATGAATAAGTTATGGCATAAAGCCCCTGGGCTATTTTCTGCCTTTACAACAATCCATGGTCTGTTTGTCACAATGACTGTAACACAGTCACCATTTCCTGAATGTAAGGAGCCAGATGGATCAAGACAGAGATGAGACAGAGATATTTTACTGCTCCTGACATCTCATGGGAAAAATAATCAGTCCATGGCCTGATTCTGATCTCACATAGGCATAAACCAGGAGTATATTAATGCAGTTACACTGGGATGAGCTCAAAAAAAATCAGGCTTTTTTCTTCTTCTCAAGAAACAATGTTGCTTCCAAATGATATTTTTTGTGTTTTCCCATCTCTCATTCTTTATTAATGGTCTTTCCATAAAAATAGAATAGTTCAAGTGAATCCCTGGTGTAACTATACTGATGTTGTAAAATGAGAATTCTAATTTCAGGTGGAGAATAAACAGGAAGATCCAATTAGACAGGAAACTTGTAATCCAAACTGCCACTGAAATACTAATAATATTTGTTTGAAAGCAAGGAATGCAGAGTCAGGGCCTAGAAAATGGGGCAAAATATACAGATAATATAAAAACAATTTACATTACTCATTTCCTTTTATATTTATTAGACGCAGGCCAGAACTGGAAACTCAGCGCTCTCTCTCTCACATTCACCTGAATTTTAGAGAGGACTTGAATAATCAGGTCCAAACTGGTCCCTATTATTTCATTTTTGAGTCAAGTTCAAAACTACAAGGTTGTCTATACCCTGGATTCATTTCAAATGCCGCTTAAAATGACAAAGTCTCATGAAAACAACTGATCACTCCCATATGACACTGGTAAAAAATCAAAACTAATTACTTTTCTCTATCACTGAACAAGGAACTATTACAATAAGGAGAAATAGTATTATCCCTAATAATATTCTCTCTTTCTGATTCACTGCAAAGCTTCTGTCTAGAGCCTTTCCCATCCCCTTCAGGCCTTGTTGCCTCTTACAGATTTAAAGAGATTGTACATAGATAAACACACAAAAGATTTCCACATTCAAGATGTGTGTGTTTGTGTGTATTATATATATATATATATATATATATATATATATAAAATCTGCCCACAGTTCTTGTCCCCGTTCACTTTTCCCATTCTGCAGCTGTGGGAGCTGAAACTCTGCTCCGTTACTTTATATGATGACTGCAACTGGGAAAGCAGGAGCCATGTGATGGGCAAGCGGAAGACATCAAATTGGTCAACTTAATGTACCCTCTGTGTACACACACACACACACACACACACACACACACACACACACACACACTAAGCTTTCAGATGAAGTACAGTATGTCTACTTTAATATGAGCTTTGATGTGAAGCTGTCGTTGTGCCATTACCATAGAAACAGGAACAATGACACCATCAACATGGTAAAATGACCATTTTGAAATATTTGCATTTGTTTGTTCATTTAATGACTCTATACTTTTTTTTCGAAGACATAAAAATTGGATTTCTTTGTGATGTCAGAGCATCACAACAACAATGTAAAGGGTACAACAAAATCTAATACATGTCTACAGGTCTCATTGAAATGTAATAGAACTGGTGACATTTCTAGTCAACATCATCATCAATCATCATCATCTTGTTCATCATTCTGATCTCTGTTGAGAACGCAGTCTTCATTGCCTTGACACATACACAATTCTGTGAAGGGAAGATTGTTCTGACTAATAATTGATTGTGCAGTGACCTCTATTGGTGTAGGCCCAGATAAGGTCTTGTAGAAGCTCCGATACTGTTGGGCCCTTAAATACAGGAGGTAGATCATCCACATTTTTCCATCCTTGTTGCAATAGTGATCCGATACCTGGTTTACAAGTGTCTGAGGACATCCAAGATGAAGAGGACATGCTCTTCAAAACTGTCCTTACATGGCAGGGGTTTGACTAGATTGAGGTGCAAGCAATTCAGGTCTTTGTGGGTCTCCTTTTCTCTCTCACTGTGGTCACACCGCACTGCTACCTACTTCTTTGCTGCAGAAATTGGGCTTATCCATCACTCTTTCCCAGTTTGGCAAGATCTCTGAAATAAGGTCCCTTTGTTTTGACAACATTAAACATAGATTTTTTTCCCCCACCAATAACAAATACGGATGACCCAGAATCACATTCTGTTAATGCCTGTACAGCAGGAAGTATGTTGCAGAAGTTAGGCATGAATGCATCACAAATTACATGCACAGGTATAAAGAGATGCTTGTCACACACTTGTCAGTTGCGATGGTAATGGTGCTTGTTGCAATCTACATTATCTGTGCGCTCCTTTTTTTAAAAGCAGTGAACAGGAACAACCAAAACATCTGTATTAGGTGGCCAATTATTATGCATCCTTGTGTCTGCTTCCTTTTGAGTGCTGTACAAGTCTTGGGCTTCTTCCAGCACCTCTACTGATGATGGACTTTGTTACTCCACCACGGGAAGAGACTCTAGCAAGGAAATGTCTGTGCTTCTACGTCCTCAGGTGCATTTTGAACCATATAGTCACAGAGAAATTTTACAAGCGATTGCTTGTTGGGTGCCATGTTTAGAAACCTATTCCGTGGAGGAACAGGGCATCCATCAATCACATTTCTTGCATCCAACCTTAAATCCTGTCCAGCGCTGTCTTGCTGCAGTTCTCACAGAATTACTGTTGTCATATCAATCAAAAATTTCAATTACAAAATTAGCTTCAAGTACTCAGCAGCCAATTCACTGAATGTGTGGAATTTGTCTCCAGCTATAACTTGTATGACAGCCATGGCATCTCTGACGTACACTGTGGCTTCCTTGTTGCATGCTGATCGCTCATGGAGTCTTTCAGCTTGCGCTTCCAGCTGATGTCCTAATTCAGCTTCATCTGTTATTCTCATTGTTCCATCAGTACAGAAGTGGGTCATACACAGGGGTCCTATTGGGTGACTAAGAACAGTTGCCATTGAAACATCATCTCTGTATCTTGCTAAGAATAGAGCTCTGTGGAAAACAATTTCTGGACTGATAGCTGCTGTGTTTATCCGTCCCTAGCCAAACTTAAATTTGATCTTCTGGGCCATGTCAGCAAATGTTTTGACGCTAGATTTCTTAACTGGGCTGAAGACTGTGTCCTATCAGAATCAAGTGCACATCTCAACTCTCTCCATTTGTTCTTCACCAACATTACTGAAAATAGCAAAGACTCTTGTTCATCTGAGGTTACATGCAGTCCAGTAGAAATACTGATAAGCACTTCTGATGTGATTCAGGGTCAAATGGGTTTGTCATATTGTTGATGAGAGCTGTAACATGCTCTTCATCCATCTTCAGTGCAAAGGCTAAGACTTGTTTGTTAACTTTGTCTGCACTACTTGTTAGGTCACTTCTTCCTCTCATAACTTTTGCATATTCACTCATGACATAGCTTGTGAGGGTCCATCTGGCCATCTTTCTTCTCAGTCCTACAACCCCACTTCTCCCTTTGAGTCTCTGATGGCTGTTTTCTCTGTTCTCATGTAACTCCAAATTCAATTGAAAGCACCAGGAATCTGACACGTAGCAAATTCCCCAGCTTCAAAGACGTTTACTTTTTCAGGGACATTTAAGAATGTAGATTGGTATCCACCTGGCATAGTTGGGCCTGTTTGCTGTGAAGTAGCATGGAAGCATGGCACGCTACATGTGTGTAGGTGATGTTTCCAACCACCATCTTGCTCTGCATGGACCCTGAGTAGTAGTATCTGCATAACCTTGATAAAATGATCCCAGAACTTGAATGAAGAAAATTGGGCATCTCCCCAGGTCTGAAATTCCTCCAGTGCTGGTAGCATATGCTGAGTTACAACATCATCAAGCTCTTTAATGGCATGTTGTAAGGATTCAATGTCTTTAAACTCAAACACCTTTTGCATGTTAGCCAACATTTGCCAGACAGATGCTGGAACTACATGAATACCTTCTCTCCCTGCTCACCCCATTTAACAAATGAATAAAGTTTCAAAGCACTCAGGCCCTCAAATACTGGAAACAAGCCACACAGAGCATGGTTGCTTTGCTTACCAGCAAGCATTTGATCTGCAGTACAAGATGCATATGCATCAGGATCAATAAGGTCTAGCAATCCCGCTTCTCCCCAGAATTTCCCAAGTTCATTTGGGAGAGTCCATTTCACTTGCTCACCAACAACATACAGCTGCTGATTGATGGTCTGAATATGCTGTCTTAGAGCTGCTGACATTTCCTTATATATTGTAGTATATTATATATTGTAGTATAGACTGTGGCCACATCAGCTGGTTTGGCATGCACAGTAGGTGCATATGCAACTGCTAGATAGGTGCTCTTCTTTGTTGCAAGCTTCTGGTTGAAACCAGTCCAGAAATATGAACAATATCAACATCATTTAGTATTGGTAGAACATCACAAGGTAATAGTCTTAAAATAAATCAAGAGAGATCTCTGATAATGTTCATTTGTATGTGACAAGAGTTTATTTCCTCAAGTACTTTTTCCATGACAAGTCAGTTCTGGATGTGGTCTAGGTCACTGGTTCTCAACTAGGAGCATGCATACCCTCAGGGGTATTCCAAGAGGTACATCAACTCATCTTGATATTTACCTAGTTTTACAACAGGCTACATAAAAAGCGCTAGCGAAGTCAGCACAAACTAAAATTTCATACAGACAATGACCTGTTTATACTGCTCTATATGCTACATTTCAGTGTAGCAGTGCAATATTATATTCCAGTTGATTTATTTTATAATTATATAGTAAAAATGAGAAAGTAAGCAATTTTTCAGAAATAGTGTACTCTGATACAAAATCAGACCTAAAAATACAAAAGTAAGCAAATAGTTTTTAAGTAAGGTAAAATTTGGGGATACACAACACAAATCAGACTCCTGAAAAGGATGTAGTATTCTGGAAGGTTGATAGTCTAGGTTTCCAAATGCTGCACACTGGATAAGACACTGATTGCCCAGGGAGAGTAAGTGACATTTCTTTCCCATTCTTCAGTAATATTTCTTGTGAAGCTGGACTAACTGCAGTCTGTTCTTGAGATGCCACTCTCGCCATTGAATGGAAGGTATTCTTTCCATCAATGGTCTCCACCTTTACGTCTCTTCATGGATGAGATTTCCACCAGTGTGAATTGGTACAATTCCATTTGGAAGGCACACACCTCACTGGAGTTTTTCTACTTCTGTTTTTTGCACAACTGGTGCTGAACCACCTCAGCTTATCATAAATGATGCAAAATTCACGGAGGCGAAAGTATGCCAATTAAACTGTGAGACCCCAACTCATGATGTAGCTGCACAAGGCTTCTGTGCAGTGGCATGATAATTTTGGGACTGTTAAATACTATGTGTTCTGCAACTGATGGGCATCTTCTCTGAATGTCTTCTGAAGGATGATACACATTGCTGGCTGAATTATATGCCTCATTATCCAACAATGCACCAACTGCGGCACAAAAGTAACTGACCTCAATATTATCCAAAGGTGATTTGTAATTTACTTAGGCTATCATTTTGCCTATTCCAGACTGAAGGATTGAAGCATAATTCTACGTGTTCATTTGAAAGCTGTTCATCAGGCTCACTTGCCAAAAGAACATCCAGAAAACATTTAGATTACTTAAGTTTCTGCTTCCAATTACTAGCAACTTGGATAGTGTCCGCTAATGTTATTGCACTGCATAGAAAAGGGTAGACTTGGCTTTTCCATGCTGTGCATTACGTTGCAGAACCATGGTGTTTTTCTAATCTTCTCTGTAATCTGCTACTGGAACAGCTTGTTGTTTCTGCATCTCAGGAAGTAGCGCTTTATATCTTTCTAGCAGTTTGAATAGGAGAAGAGCCTTTTTGTTGTACAGAAAATCATTGTCTCTCTCTTCAATCAGCTGATAAAATGCAGTGTCATAAGGTGACTATTGTTGCAATGTAACTGGATGGTTTTGCTCCAAGATTCATTTTACTCAAGTCGAAAAAGAGACATGTTGAGTGATAAACTGCATCCTTAGCAATCAAGTCTTCCACCGATCTTCTGTGCAACGTCATCCTCCTCTCTTTGAACTGCTGCCTCCCTTAGATAGAAGCATTGGTGAGAGCACTCAATTTTATCAAGTTTCTCATCCTGTTTTCAGTACAACTCTGACATGCCAAATTGTGTATTTCTGAGAGCAACCCCTGTGATAGATTATTGCTGGCACACCATCTAAACTAGAAAACAAATCCAATAGCCATCAGTACAATTAATCTCTCCTGGCTACTGCTGCCAGCATCACAGAATTCTGTCCAGCACTGGCGGCTTTTGAAAATTTTGCATTCTTGTGATTTTCTTGACAAATAACACATTTCAGAAAGTTTGTGGAGAGTCGTCTTCTCTGATGTAAGCTTTAGTTGCCTTGTATCCTCAATATCTTCATATAGTGTAAGTTCCGTGTAGAGGTAAAATTCCCAAAATATATTGTTATCATTACCGCCGCCACCACTTTTCATTTTGTACGAGTATAGAGACTTGTGCTAAATTAGATCTATATGTTAGCATTACAATTGCCATTTTTGTTTAGCGAGAATTTTGATTGAAACTCAATATAAAACTGGATACTGTCATCTCTAAACACTACTGTTGACCAGTGCATAAGTGACACTGAATTAAAAAGAAAAATGTTAATGAGTATTTTAAAGGCTAATACTGCATGCGTAGGCAACAACAAATTAAAACCTTCTACTAGGCAGACTAGATGCTACATTGTATCTACAAAACTTACAAATGAAGAAGTATTACGTCAGGAATTCACATACATTTATATCTATCTCCTATGCAGTATAAACTATGGGCATGCAATCTATTACTACTGGCGTACAACCTTCATGACAGACTGATTTGGTGAGAAAACTTCAATGAAAATACAAAAAACCTATTATAGTCACTTGTGAGATATTCTGACAATTAAGAATATGCGATGTGAAAACATTTCATGTTAGTATATTGCAAAATGTTGATATTTGCCATTTGTGCCACATGCTAAACATCACCATCATTTTTGGGAAAAAAACTTGCCCATGCAGAACCAATGCACATCCTTTAATACATTGTCGCTTCATAGCTTTGACCAATTAGGTGTTAAATTCACAGTAAAATCTGTAGTCATAGTCAGGTTGCAGTATTGCTGGAACTGTGCAAAAAGTGACACAATTTGAGTACCATTCTTTCACCTCCCCTACAGAATTACAGCACCACTTGACAGCTCTGCATCAGACCTCATCTAAATTTACATAAAATAAGCTTTCAAATGGTACATGATACGGATTTGTGTAGGACGGATACAGTGAACTCCAAAAATATGGCCCTTTTTGGAGAATTGCCACATGCTTATCAGAACAGTAGTACCCTGCCAGTTTCCAGACTACTCACGAAGTGAGCCCTTACCTATCTTGGGGGAGTGGAGTTGAAATATAGAAATTCACACCAAGATTTTTAAAAGGAGGTGCCTGCAGGTAGGCTCCTAAGCCCATGTTTAGGCACCTAAGCTTTGACACACACCCCAAAAAAGGATGGCTTTTCTTGTCCACTTCAACAGCCCAATTCATGACAATTCTCACTTTCTTCTGCTTTGCAGGTTTCCTTGTGGGCTGAATATCTGTGAATTTATAAAAACGCTATCATACTGTAATGTAAATCTTCAATAATTTGAGTGCACCCAGCCCTTCCCCTTGCCTAATAAAATAACTTGCTTTACGCAGTGACCTTGTGACTGCAACTATTTAGGGTTCAAGTAGTGGAGGATTATTATTTATTGATTTGTAAGGGATTTTACCTAAAAACAAACTGATGGGGGCAAAACTGCTAGAGTTCAAGGTACAGCTGTATCCCTTGAAATGTGTTTAGAGAATATATAGCAGCAGTGAGTAAGTATTCAACAGCTAAATATTCAGGTCTCTTCATCCATCATAGTAAGGTATTATTTTAGATGAATTTTTGCATTGTATCACCATTAAGTATTCTTTCTTTGAATGCTTCCTGTATTTCCTGTCCTTTAATTACTAATATATTCCAATAAATTACCATCTTAGAAATAGGTTGGCTATTACAAGGCATACAAACATATTTGTAACCACAGAAAAATTACTTAGTGCAAAAATCTCTGCACAGAGCTGCAAAAACTGCTTACAGATGTGTATTCAGACTGATAAGACATTCAAAACCCTTGGTATTACAGACATTCTTATATAATCCTCTTGGAGAGAAAGAATTACAATTGTGGCCAAGTACAATATTAAACAAGTGTATCAATAGTAACATTTTTAGATGGTGGGGGGGGGGGGAGAATGCAAAAAACAATACGTAAAATGAGGGAAAGGATCAAAAAAGATCATTAAAGAAAGCATTAATTTTCTAAAGGGCCTGATCTTGCAGCTTTCAAATATAAATCAATAGGAATTTTGTCTACATAGGGACTGTAGGATCAGTCACTAAGTGTTAGCTAAGTCTCTCATATAGGTTCAATTTTGGTCACCTTACTCACAAAAGTCACCTTACTGAAGGAACCCAACTGCATAATAGAACTGCTCTAGTGGCTCCATAGTGAAGGGTTGGGTTTAGCTTTCCACTTAGGGAGGCTGTTCAATTCTTTAGTTATCCATGATAATTTGCAGAAATCAGTCTCATCCATGGATTATTTTAAGGAGCACTGTCAAAAGTCAAACACTTGACATTTCACACAGGGCTATACTCTATAGGAAAGTTTGCCACAGGGTAATTTTTAAAAAGCAGTTTTTTTCCCCACCCTCATTTTTATTTTTCACCATGAAGGCTTACAGAACATGAAATCTTCATGGAGAACTTCTGTTCTCCTACACTGCCTCCCTGGATTCTCAGCCCTGGGATATCTGCTCCGGGCTTACCATATTTGAAAAAGGCTACGTAAAATGTGTACATGTGACAGCATGTATGCTGTCAGGGGGCTGGGGATGGGGCTGAACAGTGGAGTTCCTGGCTCACTCCCTGCCTTGTGCACTACAACAAACTCACCTTCAAATCCAACAATCATCCACAATGCACACATTCAAATCTGCCATATCACACCCCCAACAAGTTTAACACATTTGATTTAAAACACGCACTTTCCCACTACAAGTGTGACTGTAGGCAATATCTTTTCATCTAGCTACCGTCAGAGTAAAGGTGCTCCGGAGTGGAACTGGATGGTTGCATTGTGAATGGCAGAAAGTGAATTTTACTATGGATCCATGGAATCTAGGTATGTGAGCGGAGGTTGGCATGGGTATCAATGTGTGTAAATGGAGATTTCACTTATTTTTTTAAACAGTTAGCATGGTTGGAAATGAACTGAAAAAGTCTTCAATTCTGAGTTAATAATGTGTATGTACGCTGGAGAATATTGAAGGCTTGTGTGTCTTAAATTGCAACTTAGCACTTATCTGCCATATTTACAAAGGTTTTAGAGACACAAGATACACTAAGTAGAACACAAGAAAATGTCTAGCCTTGGAAGTAGTGGGGGTGTCTGCAAAGAAGGCATAGTTTATTATATATCCCAAACAGTATGACCTTAAGCACATTAGGGGCAGCAGGAGAGGAATCCAATTTCAGCCCACCAGCTGTCACTGCAATATTTACTACCTTAATTTGCAGAGCACTGAAGGCTGGAAGAGGCATTCTAAATGGACATTCCCTTCAAACAAAGAGATCAGTTGCAAATAATAGTTATAAACTCAAAAACGGACACCACACAAACACTCACCCACTCTCTCTATTGGTAAGGCATATTTATTCCAGTTTACCAGGAAGACTATTTCCATTTTAAAAAATTGCTGTCGTACTCATACTATTAAGAACTGTAACCTTTAAACCCTTACATGAGCACTCCTTGTGGACAAAAAGAGCCTGCATGGTCAATGGGATTACTCTCAAAGATAAGCACTGCACACGAGAAGGTTTGCAAACTTGGGTTCAGTTTTTGTAAAAAGTAGTAAAACGTACTGTCACACCCAAGGTACTATGGTTGTACCATGACGTAGATCCTGTCCATTACTTACTGTTGTAATAGATGTATGTATAAACTTAAAAATGCCAATACACACACACACACACACACACACACAAGCTTTGCCTAAGTGAGAAGTAAGAGACTATTTTACTAGTGGAGCCACTTTCTCCTTCGGGACACAGACCGCTTCTGACCTCACGTCTGACATTAAATGAGATCTCATTCTCTGTTCACTATAGATACTATCACCAAGCCATCATTCATAATTTAGCATTGTTTAAGAGAGTGTCAGCTCATGGAAGGTCATGTCTGATTTAGAAGGGAATATAAAATTCATTCTTGTGAAAGGCAGACCCTCTCGACGAGGATGCAGCTTATTGTGAAAAAGCAAGGGTGAGCTCATTCACATTTTGTGCAATGAATGAACTCTAGTAATCATTACAGAAAGGTATGAATATTCATAAAGGACTTAGAGGTTCCTTCACTGTTCCTCAGACTGGTGGGCAAGTGTGATTGCATGGTGACCTGTAGGTTTGTCTTAAAAGCCACATGCTAGTCTCCCCTTCTATGGGCAAATCCATAGCAGAGCAGAAGTCTGCGGATTTCAGTGTGTTTAAATATGGGGGGTTTCAGCCACAATTCCCCACCCAAAGAAGGGTCTGAGCCTCTGTGTAGCAAGTAGGGCTGCAACTTCCAAATCCCATAGAACATGAGGAGCTATGGCAAATTCCCACAGCTGTGCATTGAATTGGCCATGTCCCCTTTGAGGCAGCGTGGGTATACTGAGCACTCCCTGCTTCACAATGGAGCTGGAGTCACCTTGGGGCATACTGAGCAGTACTTGCAGCACAGGGGAGCTGTCCTCCAGTGCCAACAGACAAGGGGGGGAGGAGAGGGAGGCCAGCCCTCCAGGGCCCCATCCTCTCTCAGCCTCTTTCGGTGTTATCAGACAGTAGAAGGAAGAACTCCCTCTTCCCCAAACTGCTGCAGGTGTATTTTAGAGCTTTCCCTTCCTCTAGCTGCTCCTACTGCTGTCAGCCTGGGGCTGGTGATGAAGGGAGGGTTGCCAGGGTTCCCCAGCCACTCTTCCTTCCACCCTCCCGCTAATACAGCAAATTAATACACACAGAAGTAGACACATCTATGATGGAGGCCAGGGTAGATCAGGGTTATTCTGCCTCTCCTTGGACATCTATCAGCAACTTTTATCTCCAGTGGTAGAGGACTGTGTTTCTGGAGAATGTTCTATGTTCTCTCCCTATCACTGCTATGAATTTCACACAGCCAAAGCAGGCAGCATAGAAACAACTATCTGAATAGTATGAGAAGCAACTACTACAAACAGCACTTGTTACAACCTGTTGGGTCATATCCATTCTGCACCAATACTGGGACAAATGCTAAGTATTTCTGACCAGGATCACAGCTGCACAAAGTTCCACAAAACACAACGGATGATTATTTTTCTGAAAATTCATACAATATTTGTCATTCACTATTTTTCTGTTCAGAAAGTATGCCCCATCCATTCAAGAATGGCAGACAGCATCACAGACAACCCAAGGACTGGAATTTGTTCATATTCACCAAATGGTTTATACCGACAGATAGTTACAGTAATGATAAATGTTTGGATTGATTTGCAAGTGAAAAACAGGGCTACACATTTAAATTTTACATGGTGAAAAATATTCAGTGCTACTAGCTCTAGTGACAACTGTGATGTCTTAGCAGGCAACAGTTTTTACAATATTTATTTTCCCTCTTCCAAATAAATATATTTTATATACATAAAATTATACATACACACCAATATGTACATATTTAAATACAATACGTATGTGTATGTAAGTGGCACCAACTGTGAATATTTAAATTAAAATAAATAAAGACACTTATACAAATGTCTAAGGTGCCCTGCCATTTAATTACTACAACAAAACCCCAGAAGCATGGCAATAACTATTCAAAAAGAAGCTCTAGCCCAGGATGTGATTCATCCATCGCCAGTCAAGTTCAGGTAATCTGGTTTGTGAACAACCAATAGGTTCTGTGTTTTTCTTCTAAAAATCTGTAGTACAAGGGAGTGTGCCTTTGCTTGGCCCTGGGTATTTAAGGATTGTTTGCTTTGAAATAAGAGTTGTAAAGAGTTGGAAGGTTGATTAGGAGGAGGGCACTTAAGAGAACTACATCCTTTACAAGATGCTGAGTCACAACAAAATTACCCAGTGAAATAAGACCGAAGAGTTACACGATCAGGATATTCACAGGCTGTCCAGGGATTCTGAGGCAAGACACCCTCATCCAATAATTCTGTAATATTGGCCCAAAATACTGCAGTATTGTTATTGCAAACCTTAGTGTCATGGGCCAGCACTGTAGAATAGTAAACTACTTCTATGGTGCTTTGTTGAACTTCAGCCTTATTCAGTGGCTTTGGAGAGTTAATTATTTCTTTCATGGATGTCATTTAGAGATGGTGATCCCTCCATTCCTACCCAGATTAGACAGCATCTGGACTCCACCCACTCCACTTCAATTCTGGAAATATATCGTCAGCACTTTCAACACAGCTACTTTTTCCATGCTGTTGTACAGAGAGTCCTTCCAAATGTTTTCAATACAAAGAAATAAAAGGTCTTTCCTTTGAAAAGGAAAGGAGAAGACAGATTGCCTTGTCTCATAAAACACTGGTCTGTAAAGTCAGTCACATGATAAAGCTCAGGCTAGAAGAGGCAAATTTCACAAGTCATTAATTAGGCCAGATGGTGGCATAAAGTCTAATAGACACGATACATGCATTGGGAAAATAAACATCAACAAATTATTTTTGGAGACAACATACATTTTGATATGTGTATATATTTATGATACAATATTATATAATAATATAAACATTATTGTTGCTGCAGACATACCACACAGCCATCATACTGAGGGCTGGGAGGGTCTAAGGACGAGTTGGTGACATACGAGAATGGAAGCTAATGGCAAAATCTTTAGCCCAGTAATAAACAGGCATCTGGTTATTTGCCCCCAAGATCAGTGGTGCAATTATTGTCATTTAGATATCCAAGCAGCTGATTTTGTAGGTGCAATCAGGCATTTAGACATTAAAATGAAAAGAAATAAGTTTAGTTAAGATCAAGAACTATTGGTGATGCTAAAACACAGGCTCGTGTTTAAAAATAGAGCCTGTTTCCCAAACAGTTCAAATAACTCCTTATCGAGAGTCATTCAAAAAACAATCTGTCTCAGAAGAGAGTATTATTTAATATGGGAAATCCAGATGTGTACTGCAGAAATATCATCTATAATCCTGCAGTATTAAAACACAGTTCAGCACTGAAAAATGACTAAAAATGGTATCATGGGCTTCCATGTCTCACTAATCCCATATCAAAGTTGTCTGTTAACAAATATAGGCTCTCCCCTATTCCACTCTAACTGACATGATTCCAAACTCAGTCTGGGATGTTAAAAATCACACTGAGTTCCAATTCAGGACCACGTCTTAGTGATAGACATTTACCTGCAGTGTATCATGAAGTAGTTTGGAATGATCGTATTTTTCACCAAAAGTATCAAATACACATTGGACCTCTGTTGAATTAACTGAATTTTCATTTTCATCACTTCCATGCTTCTGGGTTAAAGCAGAGCCTGGAAAAATTGCTAAAATACCACACAGGAGTCTGCTGTCATGAGATTTCCAGCCCAGTTTTGGAGATCCAAGAGGTTCAGAGAATTTGGAAAAGCATCTGAAATTTAGACTACTTAACCAAACTGAATGAAAAACAGGGTTACTTACCAGTAACTGTTGTTCTTCGAGATGAGTTGCTCATATCCATTCCAATATAGGTGAGTGCGCATCCCGTGCACTGGTTCCCGGAACGTTTTTGCCCCTAGCAAGCCCCGTAGGGTCGGCTCAGGCGCCCCCTGGAGTACCGCGCTCATGCCGCGGTACATAGGGTGCTGCCGACCCTGAGGGCCCTCAGTCCCTTCTTTCTGCCAACTCCGACAGTGGGGACGGAGGGTGGGTGTGGAATGGATATGAGCAACACATCTCGAAGAACAACAGTTACTAGTAAGTAACCCTGTTTTCTACTTTGAGTGATTGCTCATATCCATTCTAATATAGGTGATTAAATAGCCATACCTTGGAGGTGGGTAGGAGTCAGCGTCTAGCCGCTCTTGCCAGCACGGCTCTGCCAAAGCCCACGTCCTTTCTTGCCTGCTGCACGATGGCATAGTGGAACGTGAAGGTGTGGACCAACGACCAGGTTGCTACTCTGCAGATGTCCTGCAGGGGCACTCTCTCCAGGAATGCCGCCGATGAGGCCTGGGCCCTGGTTGAGTGCGCTGTCACAGCTCCTGGAAGCAGCACCTTCACCTGCTCGTAGCAAGTCCTGATGCAGGCGGTGATCCAAGTGGAGATGCGCTGGGTGAAGACAGGTGAGCCCTTCATCTGGTCCGCCACTGCCACGAACAGCTGCGTTGACTTCCGGAACAGGCCTGGTCTGCTCGATGTAGTAGGCCAGGGCTCGTCTGACGTCCAGCGAGTGCCATCTCCACTCCTTTTCCAAACCATGCGGTTTAAGAAAGAACACGGGGAGGAAGATATCCTGGTTATAATGAAACAGACACCACCTTAGGCAGGAAGGCCGGGTGGGGTCTCAGCCGCATCTTGTCTTTATAGAAGACAGTATAGGGGGGCTCCGAGGTCAAGGCCCTAATCTCAGAGACCCACCTAGCTGATGTAATGGCCACCAGGAAGGCTACCTTTCAGGAGAGGACGAGCAGCAGGCACGTAGCCATGGGCTCGAAGGGGGGTCCCGTCAGAGTGGCAAGGACCAGCTTCAAATCCCAGGGAGGCACCGGGTCATGGACCTGCGGATACAGCCTCTCCACCCCTTTGAGGAACCTGAGAGACATAGGGTGTGAGAACAGCAACCTCCCCTCCAGCGGCTGGTGGAAGGAAGAGATGGCCACCAGGTGTACCCTCAGGGAGGCCAGGGCCAGGCCCTGCAGTTTCAGGTGGAGCAGGTACTCCAAGATTGTCTGTATGGGAGAATGGCTCGGTGGGATACCCTGGGACTCCGCCCAACAGGTAAACCACTTCCACTTGGTCCGGTACACCACCTGAGGGGAAGGTTTCCTGCTACCCAGCAGGACCTGTTGGACTTGCACCGAGCAAGCTCTCTCTCCCTCTGTTAGCCACAGAGTCTCCACGCTATCAGGTGGAGGGAGTCCGGGTGCAGCAGACGACCCTGGTCCTATGAGAGCAGGTCGTAACACCTCGGGAGCAGCATCAGCGTGGCAATGGACAGGTCCAGCAACATGCTGAACCAATTTTGTCTCGGCCAGGCTGGGGCGACCAGAATGATGTCCGCTTTGTCCCTCTTGACCTTCAAGAGGACTTTGAGCAGCAGCGGAATGGGGGAAAACGCATACATCAGGGTCCCCCATCCAATCTATAAGGAACGCGTCGGAAATGGAGCCCGGCTTGCAACCCCAGAGCGAGCAAAACCTTGGGCACTTCCTGTTCCAGGACGATGTGAACAGGTCCAGTTGGGGAACACCCCAACTGTGGAAAATGGAAGTCACCACCTCCGGGTGCAGTGATCAGTCGTGTTGGGGTAGAAACGACCTGCTGAGGCGTTCTGTCTCGTCGTTCCTGACCCCCGGGAGGTGAGAGGCAGATATGTGGAAGTCGTGCCTCACCGCAAGGTCCCAAAGGCGAATGGCCTCCTGGCAAAGGGCCGAGGAGCGTGTCCCCCCTTACCTATTTATATAAAACATGGCTGCTGTGTTGTCCGTCAGGACCTGTACCATCCTGCCCCTCAGGAATCTGAGGAACACTTTGCAGGCCAGACGGACTGCCTTGAGCTCCCGGACGTTGATGTGGAGGTACCGTTCCTGCGCCGACGAGAGCCCCTGGGTGCTCATGTTGCTGCTGATGTGGGCCCCCCAACCCATACCCGAGGCATCCGTAATAAGAGTTACCGAGGGTGTCAGTTCTCTGAAGGAGACGCCCCTCATTACTTCCCCCAGGTCCCTCCACCAATCTAGGGAGGACAGTACCTGAGTGGGGACCATGATCACTCTGCCCAATGAGTGCCTGGCTGGTGTAGATACTGAGGCCAACCAGCCCTGGTGAGGCCTGAGCTTGAGGTGAGCCAGCCTCATCACATACGTGCATGCCGCCATGTGTCCCAACAGCTGTAGGCAGTGCCTGGCTGTCGTCGTGGCGACCTGTGGAGATCGGCGATTATGGCAGCCATTGCTTTTGGAAATAAGCGCCCTTTAGGTCGAGGGCAGCATACCAGTCCCCTGGATCTAGGGCAGAAATGATGGAGGCTAGGGAAACCATACAGAATCTGAGCCGCCTGATGAACTTGTTCAGACGGCGGAGGTCCAAAATGGGCCTCAGGCTCCCCTTTGCCTTGGGGATAAGGAAATAACGGGAGTAGAACCCCTTTCCTCTTTCCTGAGGAGGAACCTCTTCCACCGTTCCGAGGAGGAGAAGGGAATTCACCTCCTGAATGAGGAGATGCTGGTGAGAGGGGTCCCTGAAGAGGGACAGGGTAGGGAGAGAGTCTGGGGGGAAGGCCGAGAGTTGCAGGGCATAACCTCTGCACACTATATCCAGCACCCAATGGTCGGAGGTAATGCTCTACCATTCGACAAAGTATGGTCTCAGTCTGTACATAAAAAGAAAATTTTGATCCTGGGGGATGGGGGAGGTGCCACCTTTGTGCGCACCATCAAAATTGTTTTTGATTGTTTCCCTTAGAGGGCCCTTGCTGGGGACCCGCCGAGGAGCCTTGGTGGTCCTAGTGGTTGGGTGCCTTATATCTATCCCGAACCCTCCTGGGTTGAGCAGGTCGGGAAGGCGATCTCGGTGCCTGTTGGGGCGGATGCTGGGGACGTGGCCGCACCTGACGCCTGGAGGCCTGCAGCGTATACAGCCCCAATGACTTCAGGGTGGCCCTGGAGTCCTTCAGGGCGTGCAGCTTGTTGTCTGTGCAGTCTGAAAAAAGGCCAGCACAGTCAAAGGGCAGGTCCTGGATTGCCTGCTGGACCTCCTGCGACAACCCTGAAGACTGGAGCCAGGAGGAGCGCCACATAACAATATCCAACGCCATTGCTCTCCCTACGGCATCTGCAGCATCACTGGCAGACTGGAGGGCCGCTGCTGCCACTGTTGCGCCCTCCTGGATAAAGGTGGCAAAATCCTCCGCCTGGTTCTGAGACCACCCCTATAAGAATCTCTGGAGGGAGGACCAGAGATTTATGTTGTAGTGGCCGAGGACAGCCTGGTGGTTAGCTATCCTCAGCTGCAAGGCCCCTGTGGAGTATACCTTCCTGCCGAACAAGTCAAGTTTTTTATTGTCCTTGTTCATAGGGGTATTTGCTTGTGCCCCCTGTCTATCACGCTGGTTGGCAGCCTCCACAACCAGCAACTCCAGGGCAGGATGGTTGTAGAAGAATTCGAATCCCTCTCCGGGAACGTAATATTTTCGCTCAGCACCCTTGGATATGGGGGCCACCGAGGCGGGGGTCTGCCAAAGGGCCTTAACCAGGTTTAGGACCCGCTCATGGACAGGGAGGGCAACCCTGGATGATCCTGCTGATCCTGAGACCCTGAAGAGGGGGTCCTCCTCCTCGGAGAGCTCTTTCAGCTCAAGGTTTAAATTGTCCGCCACCCTCTTAAGAAGCTCCTGATGAGCTTTAAAGTCAGGGAGCGGTACTCTCCTATCCCTGGCAGCTGCATCATCCAGGGACGCGGACGACGACTGTGGGAGGAGCCCCGTAGAGCGACCCTCCTGAGGGTCAGATTCCTCCTCGAAGGAATGGCCCTTGTCCGGCGGGCTTGGAGGGGGAGGCAGCGGCAGGGCCGTCAAGGAGGGGACCGACACCGTGCCCTGGGCTGTTTGAGTCCCCCAGGGACCCCAGTAGGGCCACTGCCAGGGACCCTGGGCCCAAGCTGGGACTGGTCCCGGTGCCGGGGGAGGAGGGGGGCCTGGTGCGCGTGGTGCTCCGAGCTACGGGACCGGTGCCTCCGTGACTTGCGGTCCTGACTCGCCCTCCCCAATGACCAACTCCGGGATGTGGAAGAACGGTCTCGGCGGTGCCCGCGGTGCTGGCGGGGGGGCGAGCAGCTGGAGGAGCTGGACGATCGCTGCCAAGGTCTTGTACCGGCGTTTCCTGGGAGAACTGGAGCGGTGCCTACTATCAGGAGTGCGCCCCCGCCTAGACTCTGAGGAGCACAAATGGTGAAGCGGTGCCAAGAGCTCCCTCGGTGCCGAGGCTTTGGGTGCTGGGCCCAGCACCAGGCTGTAGGCCGGGAATCGGGAGCGGTGTTGGCGCTCCCCAGCAGGAGAGCGACGGTGCCGGCGGTGGCAAGCGTCCTCCAGCTGGCTGTGGGACCTGGATCGGTGCTGGGCACGCTGAACGTCGGAAGATGGGCCTGCTGGGCTGTGGTCCGGGGATCTGGACCGGTGCCAAGAGGGCCGGGTCCCTGCAGGCACTGGGATCCGCGCCGGACTGCACACTGGAGACAGAGAGGTGTGTCCGCTGTCAGCGGGCACCGGGATCCGCACCAGACTGTGTGCCGGGGATTGGGACCGGCGCCGAGCGTGCTGTTGGACCTCGGTCTGCGATGGGGATCGGGAGCGGTGCCCAGTGCCCCAGGACTCTTGGGGCACCGGGATCCACGCCGGGGATTGAGACTGGTGCCGTACCCCCCGTCAGCATCTGGGGAGCGGGAGCGGGGTCAGCGTGACGGTCCGGGGCCTTCAGTCGTGCTGGACTATACCCCAGGGATTGGGACTAGAGCCAGGTACCTCTTGTCTGCTCGGCCACCAGGATCCGCGCCGGAGTGTGCTCTCGGGTTTGGGACTGATGCCTGGAACCCAAAGATTGAGCCCTTCGCGAGGCAGAACTTGAATGGCGTCACCCCGTGCCAGAGCCTCGAGACCACCCTCGGTGCCGCAGTGTCGAGGAGCTCAACGACCCAGTGTCGGAGCTGGGAGGGGAGCCTGCACTCTCGACCCTCCTTGACCGTCTGGGGGGAGACCTGGACTCCTGTCTCCGCCACCCACCGGGGCCACCCAGCGCGGGTTTACCCCGAGACGCTTGTCCCCGTGCCCTCAGCCAAGGGGGGGACGGAGGCATGGGCATGCCCGTGAGGGCGCATGCCACAGCGAATGCCTCGGGCGTCGAAGGCCCTTGCAGGGGGACTCCCCCACCTCCAGGAGTCGGGGGAGGCTCCCTGCAAGGAGATGCCGGTGCCGGAGCACTCTCTACGGCACAGGGCTGGGGCATCTCCTGTGTAACCCCTGGCTGTACCGATGGCGTGGGGGAGTCCATGTGAGCGGCACCTTGCCGCTTTTTCTTCTTCGGCACCACCGGCTGCTGCACTGACTGTCCCAGTGCCGGCAGTGCGCTGCACACCGAAGATACGCTCAGTGCCACGGGGGAGCGAGACGGTTTTGAGTCCGGCCGGAGCGCGGACTCCACGAGCATAGCTCTTAGGCATGCGTCCCACTCCTTTTATGTGTGAGGCTTGAAGGCCTTGCAGATCCAGCACTTATCCTTACGATGCTGCTCCCCGAGGCAACAGAGGCAGCGGTCGTGGGGATCGCTTACTGGGAAAGCCTTGCCGCAGATGGCCCAGGCTTTTAAACCAGTTGAGCTGGGCATGGCTCAACCTAAGCCCCGGAGGGCAACTATCTTATCTCTAACTAACTATTCACTAAATACTATACTTAACTCTAATAACAATTCTAACAAGAACAGCTAGAAAAAAATACAGGGATTGCTACTTGCTTGTAAGAGCAAGGGGAAGACGTTCCAGCTACTGTCAACGGGCGGAAAGAAGGAACTGAGGGCCCTACAGAGCTTGCTAGGGGCAAAAAAGTTCCAGGAACCAGTGCACGGGGCACGCACTCACCTATATTGGAATGGATATGAGCAATCACTCTAAGATAGAACCACCAAATCTTTTGATGTTGGCCCACCACTAAACTCTAAATTATAACACGTTTTCAATTATCTTAACTACAAACAGAAAAATGATGAATTGTCACTCTTATGATTGCTTTTTTCAAAGTAGTATGTGTGCATTTTAAAAATTCTTCTGGTTTCTTAAAGAATAGCTGCCAATAGACTTGTACTCAGAAATGAGCTGTAAGGGCTTTATGACTCTGAGTTGGGAATTAATCTGTTTAAGCTCCAGCACCCTGCCCCTGAAAAGTGGTTTTCCTGAAGTAGCTGTTGAAGTCCCAAGGTTCTCTCCATGTTCCCCTTTTTGCCTCCCACTGAATTTTGTTTGCTATTAGATGGCCCTTTTTTAACTAGCCCCCTGGCTTAAATGCAGCCCAGGGCTTTAGTGATTTGTTTGATAGCTGTTTGGTGGCCTCTGTATGAAATGACTTTGATGGTCTCAGTCCAGTTCCCAGTGGATGGGAGTCCACAGCAGATATTGGTACTGATCAGCACCGTCTTTGGCCTCTCTGCTGGGGACACTAGGACTGAATAGGAGATTTCACTAGATCATCACTCCTTATGGTGGTCCTTCCAGGTCCAAAAGTGGCTGTATATAGCAGATAATATTGGAGATACTATTCAGCATGGGGAAAATCTACCCCCAGGATAAGCCAACACAAGGCCAATGTTGGTCTGACCACTGAAGCAGTGGTCCTGTGCAAAATCAGTACAGCTCTTGCCCAGGGTGTTCCTCCAGCTGTTGGGTTGCGAAACCTCTGAAATTTGACCCAGCAGCCCCTCCATACAGATTTGGCAGTCAGGCCAAATTTCAGCAAGTGGCATTGTGACCTGGCACACCAGGTTGCAATACCACTCAAATTTTGGCCTGGCCATCCAGATGGAGAGATGGCTGAGCCAAATGATCTTGTGACCTGCCTGGCTCATGAGGAACCTATCCCAATATGGTGGAGCAGGAGGACTCTCCCCAGCCAAGGGAGATCTGAGGCCTCTGCAGCGAGAGGGGGCGGATGAGTGGGGACTGAAATGAGGTCCCCACTGGGGGCAGAACACCAGAATGTGTCACTACCCTGTGCCTCTAAGAAATATCTGAATTGGTGCCACTGCATATAT
Organism: Emydura macquarii macquarii; assembly: GCF_026122565.2. Taxonomy (NCBI): domain Eukaryota; kingdom Metazoa; phylum Chordata; order Testudines; family Chelidae; genus Emydura; species Emydura macquarii. Next base: position 6,125,049 of record NW_027132342.1, on the reverse strand, counting down.
ACCTTGTGCTGGCTCTCTGCATAGGGTTGAGTTTCACCTTAGGGACAAGATTGCAATACCTTTACTCACAGTGAGTAAGTAGTCCCTTATTCCTTTTGATGTCGCATTGTTGTCAATTAGCAGAGTAAGGTATTACCAAGCATGAGTAAAGATATCATAGTTTGGCCCTCTGTGAAGAAGTGTTGGGCACAATAAACTATGTTGAATAGCAAAAAATTGGTTATGCCTAACAGATCTGTGACAAACTTGAATTTTTTTTTCTCATTAAAAAGAAAACATAACTCCTACCTATGTGTAGTCATGCACTGTAGATCTGATTGTCAAAATACTTCCCACGACTGGGAGCTGGAATAGAAGGCATATAATTTATTGCTGCTTAGACCTATTATTAGAACAAATAATATGTCTGTATTTTGCAGTTACAGTAATTAGAAACGTCAAATATTTTGCAAAGTCTGCTCTTCTCTGCTGAGTTTCAAAACCATAAATGCTGAATAAGCAGAGAATCTCTCTGATGGAAAGATGGGAGTTTTGTTTTTGTATGTTTGCACTTTTTACAAAGATACAACAGCTTTCTGAGGTTGGATATGAAATGAATGCATAGGAATATGCTAAATACATATTATGAAGGAAGAGCTGAACTGGTCTACAAAGAATTCAACCACACAGTGTTGCTAAGGCTTGATGTATGATTTTAGCAATGTATGAGTGCAAGAGAAAGGATTGCAGTCTAGCACCATTTCAGCTCTAGGATTTAATGTCCAATTATTTCTTGCTATCTAGCCTTGAATTGCAGTTATAGGTTTACTCAGATACTGCTGCTCATCCTACACGTCAAGGCACTGAGAAATATAACTGAATTTTTATGTGGAGTAGTAGCAATAGCTCAAACAACTGTTCAAGATTTTCAAAGATGGACACAGTTTTTGATGAGTCCTCAACTTGAGACACCTTGGGCCAGATTTTCAGAAGTGCTGACTCTACAGTTCCAAGTCCAGAGTTGCTGTTGCCCAGCACCTCCAAAAAGCAGGCCTGAAGATGTTTCAAGGTGGGCACACCAAAAAGCAGGGGTCACATTTGAAAATTTTGGACTAAATACCTTCCGCATGGAATGTATAGACACTGAAGTGCAACCAATCCAGGACAAGCTCCTGTGGGATACCACAAGTGATCCAAAGAGATCCCAAGTACGGGTCAAAGAGAATTCATCCAATTGCACTAAAATTGTCCTTTCAGGTATGACCAGAAACAATTCAGTACTATCCTGGTCACATTTTCAGCAAGGTCTGATGATCTGCTACAACAGGTGTTGCTGGTATTTCTAATGCGTCCACCTGACAGTCTCTAGCCTTTGTGATGAGCAATATGACCAACCAGTGTCAGGTCCCTAATAAATCCAACCTTCATTTTTTCCATGTAATCCATTATTGTCCATAAGTTTCAGCGGTGGACAAATATGTCATGTTTGAAATTAGTGCATAGTTGCTGGAAATTTAATTGAGTCAAGTAAGGTCTTCAAGAGTTGCTTCACTGCTTTGAATCTTGTTCTTCAAAGCCAATGGCAACTCCATAATTTTGAGTAAGACAGGCACCTAAAAACTTCCCACCATACCAAAAGGAATTTTATTTTGTCCATGTTCCAGACCACAGGAAGGCACGATGAAATCCAGCAATTCAAATGAGACAGTTCTGAAATGAAAGCCAGTCTGATATCCCCATCAACCCATCCAACAAAATGGCTGAGATCTAAGAACCTATTAACATTTTAAGGAAGAGACAAATACCGTTTGGAAAAAAATAATTGATATATTTCTAAAATTTACAAACACAAGAGAGTCAACTTAAAGTATTCTTAAAGGATCCTGTTTTTCTGAATTGTTTTATTTTTTTAGGAATACTGTGCCATATCCTGATTACAGTATATTTACCCACATAGCTACTAGCTAAGTCAGCCCAGATATTTTCAGTAAGCACAGAACCTTAACTCCATTCCTTCTTGATTTCTATGTTGTCAAACAGCTTTATGGGACACAATGGAATTCTGGGACCTGAACTGAAATGACTGTGAGCAACCAGGAATTGTAAAGTGTTACTACTAATCTATTAATTTCCCTATGGTAGGACTTGGTTTTCAGTAACGGTGTCTGACGTTCAAACAAATTAACCTTGCCCAGGCTTAAATTCTATAGAACAAAGTGTTTTTTAAAAAAATCAAACAGCTGCCCCACATCAATGATTCACTGCCTTAAATCTCAACTTTTGCAATCTTGTTTTCTTTCGTGTTTTCCTGGTAGTAGAGACTCTTGCTTATTTTGCATCATCTTCCTTAATTTTCACGATCTAGTCCCTGTCTGAAGCATGATTGTCTGTCTCTTGGGTACTATTTTAGCCATGAGGCAACTGAATAAGCATTTCCACGTGTTTCACATAATCATGAAATGTGTTTACTTCTTAACAAAATGGATAATCTACATTTTATTGACTAGGTCCACCAAAGCAGGTTGATGTCCACTCATATTTTGATCAGAATTCCTACAGCAATTTGACATGTGCACATCTTGCCACATGATGAGAGACTGCGTGCATATAATTATATATACAAACACAAACGACATGTGGACATGTTACCCATGTGATAAATTGCAGAGCTATGGAATAAAATAGATGTTTTGTGCATGTTTCACCACCTCACTGTCTTGAAAAGCTATTAGAGCCAAAACTGTAGAGGTAAAATTTTCAAAAGCATGTATGTGGATTTAGGAGCCGAAATTAAACTGAAAACTCAAAGGAACCTTTAGCTCCTAAAATGATTTTCATAGTTTTGAAAGTTTTATGCTAGGTCTCAACACCCAGGAGCATTGCCAGCTATGCCATTTCTCCTCTATGTCATGCCTCTCTCTCTCTCTGTTCCATATCACTACACATTCTGTTCACTAATTCATCTCCCCCAGGCTTTCTAACAATCCAAACCCCCAAGTAGCTTCAACCACTGTCATTCGTTTTTAAGTCCACCTACTACCAAAAAGTTTCCCATTTGTCCTAGCAAATGTTGAATTTTTGAATATTAGAGAATGACCACTGGCCAGAAACATTTGCATTTCCCACCTTTGTGGAAGAGTCAGAGATAATATAAGAGAGAAATAATATTTTTGGGAAGGGAAAAAAATAAAGAATTCACTAACAAAATGGAATAGCAGTAGGAATCTGTATTTAGTTTTGTTTCTGCTTCTCTTCATAATCCCTTCTATTTGTTTTAGGGACAGGGACGAGCAGCACAGTCAGACAGCAATCCATTCCACTGTTCATTAACTTTGATTAGGTTACATTTCCTCCTTTCCTGCAGCTTCACTCCCATCCATTCTGATGGTCTGTAAATTACTTTAAATCTGACGTTTTCTTTGCATTCATTGGCTGCCAACTCAACCTTCTGTTTCTGGCACTTCTATTTGTATTCAGGAAGGATGGCAGCATGATGAAAATTAATATCATAATTACAAAGTTCAAAGAAATTATATTAATTAAATCTGGGTGTAGCCACCCAAAAATAGCTTTGGTTGTCAGTGGAGTGCACCGTTTGCATCCCCTAGAACAGAATCAAAAGGGAGTTGGTAGCCTGCTCCCATGTGATTTTGTCACCCTGAACAATGACCCTCCAAACGGAGAGCAAGCACCCAATCTGTTTCTTGCCAGGTTTTTTTGTTTGTTTTTAAAAACTTATTTTTCTGTTATTCTAGGACTTAGATCTCTTGAACCTGATAGAAAAACGTGAAATGGCATGTTGCATAGATTCTGAACAAAATTTTAAAAATTCTAACCAAACAACGGTGCTGCAACAAACAGCCATCTCCTTCTCAACTACCATCCTGCAGCTGGAAAAGGTCCCACAGTGAAGCAAATGCCTAGCTGAAATGATTAGATGGGCTCCTCTGTGAAAGCCAGGGAGAAGAAAAAAAAAAAAAAGACACCACGGTTTCTTGCGCATAGCTCCACCACAAAAAGAATATGCTGCAAAGAAAGCTTTGCTCATGTTGACTTGTGATATTTGTTTTTATCCAAATTCCTGTTGAGATGTAATAATAATCTATGTTTGATTACAGCATAAAAGACACTCGGATTTCTTCAAAAATCTGTATAGTTTTATAGCTATATATTGGGACAGATCCTCAGTTGATGTAAACTATCATAGCGCCATCAATTTCAAAAGGATGGCAGCTGACCATATATTCATATTTGTCTGATTATTATTAAAAAAGAAAAATAAAGAATATTTTTAAATTCAGTCCAAAAATATTGAATTGATCATTCTTTAATTATCTTAATCAGAATACAAACCTACCTAAGCCGCTGATCCCAAAAATAATTATCCCCAACAAGCTATTAAAAGTAAAGCAGACAAAGTCAGTCCTGGGGTATATCAGGTTACACGAGGATTGAATTTGGATATACAGTTTTAACCATACATGAATGGTTGGCTGATCAAATGACAGAATCAGAGACAAGTAAAAATAATGATGGATTTGTAGCTAAATCCTTCATCAGAGAATTGGTTATTTCCATTCCAGAGATTAGAAAAGCAGAGGTGCTGCATATCAGAACTGAAGTTTATTGCCTACGTTAAGTGAAAAAAACCAACAACTTTACATTCAATAAATGGGAATCAGTTGTCATGGGCAACGTGTTTTTCAGTGGCAAGCAACCCACTTTTTGATTTGTTGTAATAATAAATTAGGTCACCTGAAACTAACCCTAATGTTGTATATGTAGAATTACTAATGCAAATGGTAGATTCTCATCCTTTCAGCTCAGACATGAATGTTTATGAAGACAAAGGATCATCTGTTCAAACAGTCAGGTAGCTATTTAGTTGATTCATTCAGATTGCAGGGATGTGAAGTTCACCTTGAATTTCTCTTCAGGCTGCTACATGAATTCAGAAGGAAAGATTTATTTATTAGTTTCCAATTCTGCATGAGCAGCAGCAGAACACAAAGCAGATCTAAAATTCCATAATGATATTTAGGTCACTTAAAAGGTTTCAGATATTTCATTAGAGGCTATTAATTTCCATCCATCTCAATAATTCAGAAGGAAAAGAAAATAGAAGGTAAGAAAGAAAACAAGATCATACAAATTTAACTGCTTCCTGATTAGCACTCAGCCAAAATTATCTCAGGAATGGAGGACTCTTACTTGAGCGAATTCAAAAGAACACCAACTTATTTAAATACATGTTGAATGACAAGGTGGGTGTGTTGGGAAATTGCTAATTATTTTGTTTGAGCTTCTTTCCTGTATGTGTTTATCTCCCTTGCCCTGAATCAGAGAATCACAGTCACAGGGTCCACTCACCATGAGTGGCGCCTCCTGCTGACTCTCCTGGGGATTACCTCTGCCAGCTTGTGCTCTCCCTTGGGTGTTCTCTTCGGTCTTGTCTTGCTCTGCTGCCCCGCTTATTCCCGGGTCTTCAGCGCTCTCTCTGGGGCTTGGCCCTCTGGCCAGATCACTGAAGTCCTCCCCTGCCAGGGAATTCACTGTCTTCCAGTCCTGCTGGCTAGCTGGTGCCTCCAACACTCTAGCCTCCCCCGGGGCTGGTAGGGAACCCAGGTCCACCATCTACACTGGTTTCCAGCCCAGAGACCCTATAACAAGCAGCCACAGTCCCTGTACAGTCCTATCTCTTGCTACTGTTTCCCTGGTCTCATTCCTAAATATCTAGCTTCCCCTCCCTTTGGGTTTGCTAGCCTCCAACTCCCTCCACTCAGGGAGTGGCAGCCTTTCCCAGCAGCAGTGCCCCCAGCCAGCTATCTGGCTCTATACAGGCCCTGCCTGTTTCTGCACAGCTGAGCCTGTCCTTAATTAGCTGCCTCCAGCCTAAATCTCCCCTGCTTGCAGCCTAATTAGATGATTGGGCCCACCTGGTCTAATTCAGCTCCTGCAGGGCTAGTGTGAGGAGGCCACCCCACGACACACACACACAGGTTTTGTTGTTCTGGGACATCACATGCACGCAGACTGTCACTGTTGTATCAGCTTGCTGTCAGTGCCCTGAGGAGCTTTGCTGTTAAATGTGTTTCAAAAAGCAATAATAATCCTGACATAAATAACTTGAATGGTATATTTCAAAGTTCTAAAAACAGTGCCTAAGCAGTTTAAAACACTTCAGGGTTTTTTGTTTTTTTTTTAAACTTACTTTTTATCATTAAAAATATTTGCACCTTTTAAGGCAAAATTGTGGTGGAATCTGTTTTGACGTTCCGTATGACACACACATGATAGTTTGCTGAAATTCTGTTGATGACAATGTAAAGCAATTTTTTTTGTTTGTTTGTTTTTTAAATAAAGGTTTTAATACTTAAATTTAAGTGAGGGATAGATATCAAATCTTTCTATTATAACAGGAGTTAGAGTATTTTTTACGTGGTTTAATAAGATTTGTTTTATTTTTTAAGTGGTAAAAATTGTGTCTGAATTCCATTTATATATATTAACCAAACATTTTGTTTTTTGGGTTATTTTAGTAAGACTGGGGAATCTCTGTCTCTTGTGGGATGTGCAGAGCTAAGGTTTTTGTGGGTGGGAGCAAGATAAAAAATGCAAGAAACGAAATAGGAGCAGGATTTAAAAAAAAAAAAAAAAATAGTCCTGCTCCGCTATACCAATAAAGTTAACACAGTACAACCAACCTAGGCTCCATGCAGTTGTACATGTATAAACGTGCTTTATCCTGGTATCACTATTTCCATGCAGACAGGGGAAATAAGCTATACTGGTATAAGCACCTTTATGCCAGTGTAACTACCGACGAGGAGTTGTACCGGTGTAACTATTTCGGAAAAAAAACCAAAACAACACACTCCCCCACCCACAACCAAATAGTTATAACTGGTACAAAATCTCTGTGTAGAGCAGGCCTTACCTAGAACATAGCATCCTTAAAGCCAAGCCTCGACAAAGTCTTAGCTGGTCAAAGCAAACCCAGCTAACATACTGAAATACAGCTTGCCCTGTCTACACCAGTGTTTTAACACATGTTAGCTGACACTTTAATCTATTGTGCACAGACCCTTGGAGCATGGCACAAGTATTTCCCTCGTGACCCTATCAGTTTCTGTAGAACTCAAGCTTTCATTTTAAATACACATATTTCTAGCCCATAATATCAGGAAGAAAACTTTCCACATGTGATTCAGTGCAGAGTCCAGACAGAGAGAGACTGAGATAAAATTACGTCAACCTAATTTACATCAGCATGCAGGCACCACAGTTATTAAATCGAACGTGTGCATGCACCCTTGGCTCATTGTATCAACGGTGCACGCCATGCTTGCAATAATTGTATTGTCAATGTGTAGCATTGTGGGACAGCTCCTTAAAGCCAATAACAGTCAACTAGGTAATGCAGTGTATACACTGACACGGCATTGACCTAATTACATTGATTGTGGCTCTACGTGACTCAGGTAGGTGGTGTTACTAAGGGCTGGCCTACACTACAAAAAAAGTCAGCTTTTGTCAACAAAACACTGGTGGTGTACACACTGCCATGCTCCTCCCTCCCGCAGCCAACAAAACTCCCCTGCTTTGGCGACAAAAGCCTCAACGAGAGGCATAGAGCTTTTTGTGGCAGAGTTAGAGCAACAAAGCACCAGGGTAGATGCTGTGCGTCGTAACTGGGCTCCAGGAGCTATCCCACAATGCCCACCCTGACCACTCTGCTCCCTGTTTTGAATGTTGCTGTGCTCCCTGTATTCCAGCTACACAGTTGTGCGCCCCTCCCCTTTCAAAGCCCCAGGAAGATTTGAAATTGCTCAAGATGGACTAGAGCTGACACAGCTACTGCCCAGCTGAGCGTGCCAGAGTTAATAAAATTAGTTTTCAGATTTTTTCAAAAATACAAATATCTGCCACATCTAACTCCCCCCTCCCCCACGGCTGTGAATCTCAGGGCTTGTCTAAACTAGGAAAAGCGATGGATGTTTAAAAACCTACTTTAGGTTGAGCAAGTTGTATTGAAACACACTTCAGCTGGGAGAGTTAGCCAACATTTTAAAAATACATTTTTCATCCTTGTCTAGACTAGCCCTCAGCAAAAGCTGCCATTGTGCAGATACATCCTAGGAGGAGCCCAGTAAGGGCTGGCCCTGAGAGATGGAATTGACTCCTGACGATTTTACTGCTCTCTGCTTAGAAGTGTAGCAACTATACTATATGCAAAATAAAATAATTTTCATGTGGTCTGTGTATGCTCCTTTAATTCCACTGCTTAAAATTATAGCATATAAGAAAAGTAGAGGAAAAAAGGAGGGAAAAAAAAGGAGGAAAAAAAATTCAGATGGCAGTTTTTTTAGCTGTAAACCATATAACTTTTTGACAAAAGGAACTCCACAAAAATTAAAGCCATCCGGGTAGTTATTTTTCACACTCCTGATGTTTGGTATCAAATGGCCACTGAAGCCATTACTTATTCTAAGCTTCTTGTGTCAGACTTCCTAAATGTCTGGGCAATGTCTTTAAAGGGTCTCAAATAATTTATTTCCTGTCAAGGAAATTTCTCTCAAGTATAGCCAAGAAGATTAGCTGTTTATGCCATATACCTTATAATTGTATTTAAAAAGTAATGCCTTTACAGTTTATTAAATGAGACACTAATTGCTTTACTACTGCACTTCAAAAGACTTCACCATCTATCTATATTTCAAAAATGCCCATCACTGATATCTCCACATCCCCAATTTCTTAAAAACTTATCCAGTTGACTAGAAATTAACAGTTCTGTAAAGGACCAAATCTAATGGCTGGTCTACATAAGAAAGTGGCACCAGTTTAATTTAAACAGTTTGAAAACTGATTTAATTACACTGGTGGAAAAAAAACTTTGATTTCAGAGTAGCTTACATTTATTTAGCTTAAGTTGATTCCATTCCATACCTCATTTGAGCTAAATCCAAATAAACCACTGAAACCAAATTACCGCATCTACACAGGATTTTTTATCAAATTAAATCAGTTTAACAAAAAAAAAAAAAAAAAAAAAAAAAACCACACCACTAGATAAACCAGTGCAAGTTTGTTTCCAGACAAGGCCTTACACTTTAAAAAGCACTGTCTGTTTCTATCCACAGAGAGTTAAATCAGATACTTCCTGCTGAAAAGCTACAAGTACACCAGGAAGAACAGCTCTGAATAGAGAAATTATTATGTACCACACTTCACAGAACTTGTAAGAAGCTTAGGCCAGAACTCAGTAAGCATTTAAGGAGAAATACCCTCTCTCCAGTTAGAAATTGAATCCTTTATAAATATACTTTTTCTGCATCCTTCCACACTTTCAGGTGCATCCATAAGTTTCAGCCATTTATTCTGGTCTTGTGCTGGTCTGTTCAGGCTTCTGAATGTCATATTGATGGATCTGGCATCTCTCTCTATTGTTTTGCATAAAGTTCCGCTAAATAACTTTCTACTTCTCTTCCTAGGTGTTGTCCATATTATCACTTGCTGTGGAAGTCATGTTTGTGGCATTCTTAAAGCATATCCTAAATACGTCCATCGTCGTCGTCTTATATTTGATGCTTTAAATTGGTTTGCTCCACTTAGTTTCTTGCAACCTCAGAATTCGCTTTCCAATGGATTCTGAAGATCTTCCATAACCATCATATTTCAGAATGATTTGATCTTCTTATCAATGTTTGCTCCATAAAGGAGGACAGAAATGATGACAGTCTTAAAAATTCATATGTTTATATTGGTGCCAGTCAGGCTAATTTTCTAAATCTTTTCAAGTTTATGAAAGTTATTTGCTACTTTTGATATTCTTTGCTTGACATGTAGCATGGTGTCACCATCACTGCACATCTCACTCCCTAGACAAGTAAAATTACTTACTTCTTCCAGAGTTTCTCAGTCTACTTTGAGGTTTGCTTTTGGGACATTGGAGCCATACATTTTGTCTTCCCCTTTTGATAACCAAACCAACTTGTTTTCGCTGTGTCTGTCAACAGCTGGGTCTTTTCTTCCATTAAGTGATGTGTTGAACTAAAGGAGGACAAAGTCAACAGCAAAAACAAGGTGATCCAATTGCACTTTATTATTCGTCCATAAAATTCTTTGGTTGCCTTCTGCAGTTACTATTGTTTGCACTTGTCATTGACTGTGTTATGAGGAAAGTAGGGACATAATACAATTATCAGTGCTGTATATGGAGTAAAGCCAGGCAGTATCATAACTTTTATAGCCAGAGCCTGTTGGAAATAGCATTGCTGACCCAGCCAGGATGCCTTCAGGAACATGAGGGAATAAACAGCAGAGCAGGAGACCTTGATAACCTTGAAAGGGAATAGCATATACAGTTGCAATATTTAACCAAACTGAGAAAAGAATGCATATATACATTACACACACATGCATGAGAGAGAAAGCGTGCTACACACAGAGCGTCAAATATTCATTCATCCAACCACAGATACGTTCCTACAGATGATGTATTCAACTATTGTTTAGCTTTTCCAAGTCATCTGGCATAACTGCTCTTTCCACTGCTTTATACATTGCCTACTATAGAAAAAACATCAATAAAATATACCAGCTATCTGTCCAGCATGTATGCCCTTCAAATCTCCAGAAAAGAAATTTTCCCCCCTATTTGTGTAGTATCATAAAATACAAGGTCAGCTTTAGGAGATAAGTCAAAAAGACACTCCCGGGACAATCTCATGTCATAAAATATTGATCTGACACAGAAGAATCATCCTCTAGGTGAATACTGAAGTCATCAGGCACAATCATCTCTGACTCCAATGCTACTCCAGTTAGGAATTGAATGTGCTCAAATTGGACTTCTGCAGGACAACCGGTACAAGAGCACTAGCTCACCTTGTATATCTATTTTCTCTCTCTCTCTCTCTCTCTCTCTCGCTCGCTCGCTCGCTCACACACACACACACACACACACACACACACCCCCACCCACCAACCCACCCCGTGGCATGGAAAATTAAAATCACGGTCACATTGTAGGCCTAAAGCTTGATTCTGTTATACTGATTTTATGAGAAATACCCTTATTTTTTTAGTATGTGAAACCACCATTGCAGTTTTTGTGAGGCTTTACATTTTGGCCATGTAGGGTGATTTGTTTACTATTAATAAGTTTGTGTGAAACCACCATTTGTTTATTTGAAACTAACATTTGGTCATTAATCATTTTGTTTGTAAAGTTACTAAAGATTATTTTGGGAAACTGTTGCTATTGTTGAAGTACATGTGTTTTAAGATCACTGTTTAAAGTAACTTCAGCAAATGTTTTGAAACAGAAAGATTTATTGTTAACTGATTGTGTTTTGTAATAGCAGGGAATGTTTTAAATAAAGAGAAATGTTATTGTTGTTGAAGGACACTTGCATCCTCCAGTTACAAGTTTAAGTAAATGTTAAAAAATTAGTGTGTAAATAAATGAATGAGTGATGTGTGTATGTGAAACTAGGGAGTGACAGAGAAAGGTGCTAGCCCCAAATATATAAGGGAGTGAAGGTAACTTTTACAACCCAGATGGCTGAAAATTGCCCACCCTGATAATCCTCGGGTCCACCTTGAAAAACAAAACCAAAACAACAATGGTCATGCTTGCAAAACATGGGGGATTGATAATCACACCAGGACGCAATGCAGCATGACAAAGCAAAACCCATGGAGTGGCATAGAAGTTTACCCCTATAAAAAGGGGACAAAAAGATGAGTGCGCACTGGCAAACACTTGCTCAAAGCAGGCAGACCCCTGCTCCCTCTCTCATGCCTTAGCCACCTGGCCAGTGGACTAACACGTGCAACTGAGACTGGTAACTATACTCCATCTTTGTGTGTGTGGGCAATTGCTTTTTGAAATTTTTGTATACACAATAACCGTGGCGTATTACCTTGTCCCCCTGAATAAGATCCTGCTGATTATCTTATAACAACATCACATTCCCAGTCCCCCTTGCCTCAGGCTGAAGTGACCTTTTCTTCAGATAAACCTGGATAATGGTGGCTGCATTTGACACCATGCTTCCATTACACAGCATGAAGCAAAGAACTAGATCCCTGCTTGCTGACATTGTGTTTTGCACAGTTATTACAGGGTGAAATGAATGGAACCAAGAAGAATGTATGAGACAGGGAACCAGGGAGTCGTGGCAATTTACCAAGTCCGCTAACTTAACCAAGTAGAGTTACCGGATTGGAATTCAAGTAACCTGGATTCTATTCCCAGCTCAGCCACTAGCCTGCTGGATGACCTTGGGCAAGTCACTTCTCTGTGCCTCAGTTTCCCCTATCTGTAAAATGGGGATAATGATACTAACCTCCTTTGTAAAGCACTATGAGATCTACTGATAAACAGTGCTATAGGTATTATTATTAGTGAAGCCATGCTGTATTTTTCACGTTCCATGTTTGCTTTGGGAGGGGATTCATTTTTCTCTTCTATCATTTCATTAGCAGCTGTTTTCCAGTCACTAGCCTATATTTTTTTTCTTTTTAGATGTTTCATTTCATTTTTGCCCTTTTCTTTTAAGAGATTCTGCCTTTCCTCCTTTGCCTTCTCTATCTTCCTTCCATTTATTCTCCCTCCTTTCCAGTCTCTCTCCTCTACTATCTAAACTCTCCCCCTCCTCATAATTACTGGCTGGAACCCTGTGACAGGTTGCTTTCTCTCACCTAAGATGGCGCCTCCTCCTGGTCACACGGGTGACTAGCTCAGAAGGTTAACACCCCTTCCCACGGTTGCACGATGTCCTCTGTCTCAGTCTGCAAACCCTCTCTCGCGCCACAAGCTGCTGCTGCCTCTTCATGACTCAGTCCTCTGGCCAGGTCACTATACACATTTTCCCCTTCCAGAGCACCAAAATATTTCTCCCTAGCAGTCTCAGGCAGTCTTCCCAGTCAGCCTCCTCCTCAGTGGCTGGCAGGGGAACCTAGGCCCAGCCTCTACTCCAGGTTGTGGCTCAGGGACCCTCTAGTCAGCAGTCAAGGTCTGTTCCATTGGAGACCTTACCGCCTTTCCCTGAGCCCTCTCCTGCCATCTGGTGCTCCTCCCAGGTTTGCCAACCTCCTAATTCCACCCATCCAGAGAGTAGATGTAGGCTACCTGTCCCTGGAGCCTCCAAACACTCCTCCCATCTCCCCGGGAGCAACTGCAGCCTTTCCTAGCAGCGTCCCCACTGTCAGTTTCCTGTCTTTATAAGTCCAGGCCATTTCTCCCCAGCTGGGTTCCCTCCTTCCCTCAGTCAGGGGATTACTTGGCCACCTGATTCCCTTCAGCTGTGGCTTGTTGGGTTAATTAGCCCCTTTTCCCACTCTGCATTAACCCTTTCCGGGCAAGTGTAGGGTAAACACTCCATCACAAGCCCCCAAAGTCTTTCTGCTCTTCCTGTGCCCTCAAAGGTCTCGGCCAACCATCCTGTGGTGCTAGTTGTGGAGGGAGATGGAAGCCTCCCCTTTGCCCAAGCTCACAGAAGTCAAAGCCAGAAATGAGCACCAAAAAGTCAAGCATGAGGGAGATCTGCCTACATCCAGTGAGTGGATTTGGGATGGCAGGACCACTACTCTGGTGACACCAGCAGAAGTTAGTGTGCTGCTGAAAGCAGCTTTGTGGTGAATGATTGTGCATAGTTTTATTCTCTTTAGTAAATGTGTCCAGAGGCCATGCAATGGGAGCATAAATATCAATGTGTAAAATTAAGAAGATTCTGTTTGCTTTTTGTTGTTCTGTGTGGATGTGGAGATCTGCAGATCAATGGGAGATCCGTCTGCAGATCACTCTGCTAATATATTATCCCTGAGGGATAATATATTGCCTTCACTCTCCCTGCATAACTTTCATTGATAAAATAACTAGTAGTGATGTATATGGATTAAACAGGATATGGCTCTTGGGGGTGACAGAGGTCGCAAAACAACATGAAGGAGATAGTATGGTAACAAGTGATGCACAAAGATCATCATTTCTTTCATGTCACTCTCCCTTAGCCTGCGCCTTTTCCTATTTTAAACCCACACAGCTTCATGGTGTTCTTGGCCAACGCAAACAACGTCGTGCCTTGGCTTAAAGCCAAAACATAAATAGATCAGCAGTTTCAGCACAAGTCTGGAAAATTGAATTGTAGCTCTGTAATGCTCATAGCTCTGTTCTCCTGTGGAGGGGCACATGTAAGCAGCAGTTTGGGAAACAAAATGCTATATTCTGGTTTTCTCAATGGGCTTGTGTGATCAACAGAGTGCGTGCATATGTAAGACTGCCACTTTCTCAATACCCTAATGCACTTCCTTGAAAATGTCATTGGTCTTTTCACATTCACGATTGCTGACTGTTTCCCTTTCTTTTGGAGCTTTATGTCATTGTTATGAGGAATCAGAAAAAGAAAATCTCCTCCTGGGAAATGAAGCATTTTTATTTTTCCACTAGGTAATATCAAGATTAGCTAGAAAGCTGATAAAGTGAAATAAGTCTGATACCCGCTTGGCAGTGCAGATTCTATTCCTATTACTGAAGTACTTATGCTCATCAGATGGGGGCAGAAAGTGTGAGGTTTTTGAGTCATGCTTCTACCTGTTGTAATCTCTGCTCCTACTGTGGTTGCTTCTTCAAGTGAATCATATGTGGTGGTGAAATATGCTTGATTGATAGCCCTAGAGAGATTGATGCTGGTTGCACATGTCACCAGATGCAGAAGATCTCCCATTGGATCTGCTAGAGTACATACACTTCATCTTAACCTGGAAATTTACACTTAAGTTGACTGAACATCACTGCAGTTCTGGAGTCACTAAGATTTGGAGCTGGTCAAAGATTTTCATACGGAAATTGAAATTTCAGTGTAATTTTTTCACAAAAAGATGCTCACAATTTCCTACAAGGTCATTGATTGTTTTGAGTGCCCCTGGCAATTATGCTTCATCTCATCCTGAATGCCATGACAACAGTATGACCCTCACTCTCCTACATGCTTACTGATTCTACTCATAAAACTGTTCAGGCTGGCACAGACGGGGAGAACCTCTTGTGTTTGGGGATCAAAGCACACCTCTCTTGGATGATTAGAAGGCCTAATTTACTGGTTTGCCCTTGGAGATTATTTGAAGTCAATGAAGTTACTCTGATATTATATCAGTGTAACTGAGAGCAGAATTTGGCCCAGAAAGTGTGTGTGTGTAAATGTGGTAATGTATAATTTCAAGTGTATACACACAGCTCGGTTGAGTAATGGGGATTGTAGAAGTTAGTGATGGAAAAAGCCTACTGAATATTGGGTCCATCCCACTTAAAGGATGTACCAGTTACAGGTCAGCATTAACCAAACTCCAGTTCACTGAAACTCCAGGAGGCCCAAAATTTGGTTATGTCACCTAGCAACTGACCTGTAGTTCAGGGCAAAGACAGAAGGTAGGGTGACTGCAGCACAAGACAGGATGCTGATAAAGGAGGGTGTCAGCCAGGCCTGGAGCACATGGAGTCTGGACAGGGGAGACAGGAGGAGGAAGAGTTGTGATGTCCTTGAGCCATCTAAAAGTTGCCAGCTCTGTTAGCAACTATGCTTCCACTTGGCTTCACCAAGTGTAGAGTGCAGAACACATCTCCATTTCTTCAAAGCTTAGAAGTTTTTCAGGGCTTAGCTTCAATCCAACATAATTTAACAGTCAAAGCTGCCAGGTGCCTACACCTCAGTTATCCAAAAGTTTCAGACGTTCCCCAAAAGACCCAGATAATAAGGTTTTACCTTGATTAAAATGACATAACACTTCATCTTAAAAATAAAACAAAACCAAAAACACTGGCCTCTGAACCCCTAATTTAAGGGCATGTTTATATACACAGGAATAAAAATCACTGCTATCTCTGCAAATAAAAGTGTGTCATCTAGTGTTAACCTACCGGTTTATATTAAACATTTACAAAGGGACACCTGAAAGCAGTTTACATAATGCATGCAAACAATGCAAAGCCCTGGCTTACACATATTTACGTTTATTGATTTATGCATTACACTCAAATCTCAGGTGAATTGTGACCTCCCCCCCAAATTTCATGACCAACCCTCCCCTCCCCCTGATTTCTCAGGATGCCTCTGGGGGGGACAGGACGCCAAGCAGCAAGGAGGCAGTGGCCCCCCTAGCAGCAGCAGCAGCACTCTCTGTGTCCCTGTTGCCCAGGGAGGGAAGAAGCAGCACGGTCACTGTCTGCCAGCTGAGCTCCTCCTCCCCACATCCCTTACAGCTGCTGCTTCTAATTCCGTGCAGTGAGAGTCCCAGCACTGCTTTGCAGATCATCCACTGAGGCAAATCAGGGGGTGGAGGCAGAGGCAATGCATGGGACTCCAGCAGCAGGCTGCAGCTGCTGCATGGGCAGGGGGGAGAAGGAGCTCAACCAGCCACGCGGCTGTTTCCTCCCTCCCCAGGCTGCATGGACAAACAGAGATTTTTTGGGATAGGGGGGCATCCCTGCTTGACCCCCTTGTGCACGCCCCTGCTAGAATGACAGCAGACAGAATATTACAGACTACTCCCTTCAGCAGATTTGGTATCATTTTTGCACAGTCTCCTGTTGTACATCTGTTTTGTTTTGAAGTGTACAGTGCATAAAAGGAAAAGCACTCCTGGGCATTTCTATTATACCAGGCAGAATCTCTATACACTTACTCAGTTTGGGAAGGAAGCTAGAATGTATTTGGAATAAGGAATTCAGTTTCAGAAATTGGGAAGTTCACATTTTCCTCTTCCAAGAGGGGGCCTGAAACTCTACAACACTTAGCCTACAAGACGGGTACTGGTTACTCCTCACGTAAGTTACATGGAAAGATGGGCTTGTGGGGAAGGCACTGTGGCAATTTAGTTGGCAATTCTGCCACACACACTCTTTCTATGACCTGGGGCAAATCAGAATTCTGGTGCTTCCATTCCCCATTTGTAAAATGGGGATAATAATACTTCTTTTCTCCCACCTTTGGTCTGTCTTGTTTATTTACATTGTAAGTTCTCTAGGGCAAGGACTATCTTTTACTGTGTGTTTGTACAGCACCTAGCACCAGTAGAGCCCTAGTATCCGGCCCCAACTAGGTGCTACTGTAGCATACTTTTATTTGCTAAAAGTTTTGTCAATAAAATCCTTAGCGATTCAGACTAGAAAGCTTCCATCTATCATTGTCTAAAAACTGACAGGAAACACTCTCACAGTAGCCAGCATATCACACATGCACTTGGCATTTGCCTTTTTTAATATTTGCCTGTCTGCTGTCTCCTTACACTTGGATCTCTCATCAAGTTGCTAGATGTACTGGGTGTGTGGTCTGATGTTGATGAAATCTGGCCAGATCTAGAGAGGCTTAATGTTCTAGTATGGACCAAATATCAAAGAAATACAGACTTGGACATAGCCAACATCAACTCTAGATGAATCAATAGAGTACAACGAGAATATTTTGCTTTTCCATAGCATCCTTCATTTGTGCATGTTAGAGTGTTTTCGAAAGTATCAAACTTCACAAGCCCTTGCAGGCTAAGTAGTATACCCAGATGAATACGAGGCAGAAAGTCAAGTAACATACCCACCACCTTTACAAGGTCTGGAGAAAAAAATCTGGTTGGGGCATTGTTCCAAGAATTAGACCTAATTCCTGAAAGCTCAGGAATAGGGCAGGTTGGGACTCTGAATTTTCTACATAACTTGTCTCTCATTCTGATCACTAGGCTGGAGAGGAGCAGTGACTATCAATGGAGCAGATCTGTGTAGACCTGTCCCTTGAGTCAACAAAAACTTCAAGTTTCATTAGCTCCTATGTCCTCACCAATCCCCCATCTGAGCTGAAGCTTTTGTGATTCCGCCACAAGTACAGTTACAATAACACAATTCACTTATAAAAGTTTCTGAGAAAAAAATGGTGAAGATCTCCTGATTAGTCAGACCCTTGAGTCCATGCTTGAGCCTCTAAAGAAGGGACCTGATTTTCAGACATTCTGAACTCATTGATGTGTTTGAGTTTAATAGAGGCTGGGAGTACAAGATCTTCTTAAAATGTAGGTTCCTTATTTTAGTTACACATCAAAGTCTGAAAAGATTTCTTACCTAGGCTTTTGCATTGTAAGAAGTGTTGGGTGTGCGTGTTACCATCAGGGCAAGAAACACAGGTTCTTGCCTATCTCACATTTTATATCTTTAGGTACCCCTGCAAGTGGAGCTCCTGAGGGAAAATATGGGAACTCCATTAAGCCATGTTAGTGGAAGTTTTCCTTTGAACATAGTCTCTTTTCTAGGAATCTTTTCTGATACAAAAACTTGGGAAAGAAGAAAACCAGGGGAGGAATGGGCACAAATGTAATAACATTAAAGTGTAAGCATACTTACAGTTCATTCAGTTGTTCCCTCTCTTTTGAGTCACTGCAACTATCCCTGCTTAGGAGATTTTCCTGTTTTTGATTTGCATTCTTTGCTTTGTCAGAAGAGCTCAGAAGACAATACAGGCTGCTTGACCTGTACCTCAAAGGTATCTCTGGAAAAAATTTCCCCATCTTCTAGCAAAAAGGAGAATAGTTGATTTAGTTTGTCTAGGATTCCTTCTGTTAAGCTAGAAGTGACTTGCTTAAGGTAATGGCAGTAGCCTTCTTCCTTTCTGGGTTATTCAGAAAGAGGGAGAGTGGTAAAGCAAACAATCAGTTCCTGGTACTGAGCAGAGACAGGCACAGCTGAGATCAATTGAAAGATGCAAAGGTGGACAATCAGCTGTTAATGCAAAGCTAAAAGGCCTGATCAGTATCAAGGGCAGGTGTACCGTGCAGTACTTTAGACCTATATGATGTGGTAAGTCCTGCTTTGGAAAAACTTAGGAACTGTACAGGGCAGCTGCCTTCTCTACAAACCCTCCCTAGTTACATTATTTAATTGACTTCCACCTGCAGTGCAAAGTATTACTAACAACTCTGGCTCCCCTCGTACCCACTTGCTGACTGTTCTCCATTATAGCTCTCTTTTCTTTCCCTTCTTTGCTAGAAGAGGTTTACAGCAGCCTGTTAGCCAGACTGGATGGTTTGGATTTTTTGTTTTTATCTTTGAGGTTTTCATTACATGGTTTATTAACTAGAGGATCATCTAACAACTGATCAGTAGCCTATGTGAAATGACTGGCTGTTCCATGTTCTTGTTAACAACGGTTCAGAAACCCAAACCCACAACTAGCTTCCTTTTTTTGGTGGTCTTGGCTGACAGGCCAAACAGGAAATGGGCATGAAAACTTAACCAGGAGTGAGTCTTTCCAGATCAGCCAGAAAACAGTGGTGGGGTAGTGTGGTAGACTTGCACCATTGAATTTGGATTTTGACATATTGGTAGGCCAATTGACCACATTAGAGGAAGAAGATCTAGAAAGAGGTACGTGGTCAGGTGAACTATGAAACTTGTTTTAAAACTGAGTATATATTTCCATATGCTTTACCTATATGTGTAATAAAGATTGGAAATTTAGTAGTAATGTAGGAAAGTAAGTAGTTTTATAGTATGTAATATAGCCCATTGCTTCGTGATACTTGCCTATGCCTTTCCTAGCATGATGCCATTGTTCCTGAGCTGTTTATGTTGGAGTTACCTTAGCTATAGCTCCACAGCTCAATCATGTTACTACCTATGATCCATTCGTCCAGCTCCTCTCTCTCTTCTTTGGTCTTTTTCGGTTTATTTCCCCTACTCCATCTTATTTTTTGCTATTTTGAAATAGCTTATGCTGGGTTTTTTTCTGTACTTTCCTCCTACTGGCATCCTCCTTCATTCTCTCCCCCAACCAGGCAGCTCCCTGCAGCTTGCTTTCTGGCAGGACGTGGTGACTCCAAGAGGCCAGGCTGCATATGCTCATCTAGGTCAGCTGAATCTCACAACAGAAGTTTGGTCCAATGGACTCCTATCTGAAACTGTAGCTTTGTGAGGATTTTAAGTGAGGGTTATGTGGCTCCAATGTCAACACTTCTAGTGCTCACATCCTCTGCCCTGCAATCTCCTTGGACTAATCTCACTGTCCCCAGGTTCAACTGCTGCAATGCATCTGTCTAGCAGTCCAATTCATTAAATACCGACTTCAGCATGTCACAGCAGATATCAGTTAAAAAGGTTTTATTGGCTGAAGTCTGTATGTGCTGAATGCAGGGTGACTACCCTAGCTGTTGCTTTTGCTACCTTCTTCCAGGGAACTAAAGAGCAGTGCTAGCGCTCCCGCAACAAAGAGGAGTACAGAAAGAAAGTCCAGCAGAGGAACATTCGCTTTTCATAGGCGAAGTGGAATGGATCGTGGGGTGTATTATCCTATGCTGCTGGTGCTCCCATCTCTCCCCCATTGAAAAGTAGCATGTTTTGACGAACTGGGGAATTTGTACAAATTATTAATTCTGCATGAAATTATGAACTCTCTGTATGTATCTTTAACAAGGTGCAAAGTCCATTTTGAAAGGGCAGTCTTCTGCCTTCTCTGTGGTGTGTTTGCCTCCATGTTGGGCTGAAATTCCACAGCTTGGTGGCAAAATACTAACAAAAGAGGGTCACTGATCTTGAGGGTACTCCTGTTGAAATGAAATAGCTCTAAATTACAGACTGACTGGGTTGTCAGGGTCACAGTGACAATGAAGTCATCTGGCTGGGGCCTGAAATCACCTTGGGAAACTGCAAGGGAATCCCCTGACAGAGGAGACTAGAAAGTATAAAATGGGAGGATCTGATCAATTTGGGATCTTGGGCCATATTTTTCCAGCTCAGGAGAAGGGTAAAGCAAGACAGCATGTAGGCATCCCATGATTGAGGCAGGAGGCCCTGCCTGCTTTTCTAGATGCAACTGGTTTCCCAAGGGAAGGATGAGCTAGAGAGGGGCATTGAACATAGGGCACATGTTGTGTTCTATATGACCTGTACTCTCTTGTGCTTTATCTGTGAAGTGTAAAAGAGCAATGGTGATAAAATCCTTAAAAAGCTCTGTGTGCTATGTGTTTCACAATGGTCTCATGCTTCCTGAGAGTTAAACAGTGAACCAGAGGCTTCAGATGTTCTATGGGATTCTGGGAGAGAGCTTCCCTAGCTCTCAGGAGGGAATGTTAGAAGGTCTGCCATCTAAGTGTGTGCCTACAGCCCCCAAGACTGGGTAGTGTATGGACTCCAGATAGGCTCTGGATGCTTAAATCACCTAGGGATCCAGAGGATTGTGTTCCCCTCACAGCAGTCTGGCAGGTGGCTGGCATGACACATGCTGTCCCAGGTTTCTCAAGAGTACACACCTCTGCTGCGAGTGCTCTGTAGGTCTCCCACAGAGTGAAGCTGGGGCTCTGGTATTCTGCAGCAGTCACTATAAAGTAGCTGCAGTATACTGGAACTCCACTTATACTGAAATTACCTTGCCCAGGATTTTCAAAAGGGGCTAGTGCCCAGCGGGACACCCCACACAAGCATTTGATTTTTCAGAAAGTGCTAAACACTTCCCTCTGTTAAAAATCAAGTATCTTAAAATTGGGCCCCCAACAGCACTACTCACTTTTGAATGTTTTGGACCTCTGTAGCACATGGCTTACCTGGACAAAGATTCCACTGTATTACTACCCAATGTTTGTAAAGTGCATTGCACATATAAACCACTCTCTGTGAGGGATGGTTATCACTAATAAGCTTTACATTTTAAAATTATTATAGTCATTGTCTACTGGACTGGCATGAATGTGTCTGTAGTAGGTTTCACTCTGGGCTCAGTGGGCAAGAAATGACTTAACCTTCCTTCCACTCCCAAAGTACTGGGGGGGGGGGGGATGAAAACGGGGGAACCCAGGCCCTCCATCTCCATTGGGTCTTAGCCCAGGGCCAAAGTGGGAGAGGCATGGAGCATCTCAGTCATCTTGGCCTGGTGCACCTTGACCCGCTTCTACCTGCCTCATCCTCTCTTTGGGTTGGGACATGCTCACAACCCCCTTCTTCCTCAGCAGGGAGTTTTCATTCAGTCCCAGCAACTGCTGGTAAAACAAGCATTCCCCAGCTCTCTTCCCAGAGTCCAGTTATTTTCCCTCAGCTGGGGTGGGGGATGGGTAAAGGATCAGGCCCCTGTCCCCTGACCCAAACCCTCTCCCATGGATTGCATTTCCTCCAGAAGCTGCAAATTGGATCTCTCAGGACAAGACAGGAGAGCATTGTCCTGCCCTCGCCCCCTGTGTGCCTTTCCCTGCTTGACTGTCAGCATTCCCTTTTAAGGAGATCCTCCATTTGGAACATGTTTGGTAGCAGCTGAGGGGTGGGAGTTTACTGGCCCCATACAGCTCCTTTCCTTCCTTAGTTTCTAGGTGGGGTCTGTGAACCCTGTCACACTATCTAGTGTGTAAAATAACATGAATTTCATTAAAAAGTTCTTCCTGCTTGAAGAGGAGAAATTGCATAAAAGACGGTTACTTACCTTGTAACCGTTGTTCTTTGAGATGTGTTGCTCATGTCCATTCCATTGTAGGTGCGTGTGCGCCCCCGGGCACAGTTACCGGAATTTTCTTCCCCTTAGCAGATCCTGTAGGGCCGGCTTCAGCGCACCCTGGAACCCCATCCACATTCCACGGTACATAAGGCGCCGCTGGCCCTATGCCCCCTCAGTTCCTTCTTGCCATCAACGCCGACAGCAGGGATGAGGGCGGGTCATGGAATGGACATCAGCAACGCATCTCAAAGAACAACAGTTACACGGTAAGTAACCATCTTTTCTTCTTCGAGTGCTTGCTCATGTCGATTCCATTGTAGATGACTCACAAGCACTGCCTTGGAGGAGTTTACAGATGCGATGACTGCAGCACTGCCCTGCCAAACTATGGCATAATGGGACATAAAGGTGTGCACTGATGACCATGTAGAGGCTTTGCATATGTCCTGGATGGGCACTTGCACCAGGAATGCCGCAGAAAAGGCCTGAGCTCTAGTAGAGTGAGCTGTGACACTTCTCAGAAGGGGAATCTTCGCCTGCTCGTAGCAGAACCTAATGCAGGAGGTTATCCAAGAGGAGATTCGCTGTGAGGACACAGGTAAGCCCTTCATCCTGTCAGTCACCACCATGAACAGCTGTGTGGACCGACGGAACGGTTTCATCCTCTCGATGTAGAAGGCCAGGGCTCTGCACACATCCAGTGTGTGCTACCTCCGCTCATCCCCTGAAGCATGTGGCTTCGTGAAGAACGCCGGCAGGAAGATGTCCTGACTGACATGGAATTGTGATACCACTTTGAACAAAAGGGCCAGGTGGGGCCTCAGATAGACCTTGTCTCTATAAAAGACTGTGTAAGGCGGCTCTGAGGTAAGTGCTCTAATCTTAGATACCCTCCTAGCTGAGGTGATGGCCCCAAGGAAGGCTACCTTCCAGGACAGCAGCAAAAGGAGGCAGGTAGCCAGGGGCTCGAATGGTGCCCCTGTAAGCCTGGAGAGGACTAAGTTTAGGTCCCAGGGAGGTAACACATCCCTAATCTGGGGGTAAAGTCTCTATACCCTTGAGAAACCTAATCGCCATGGCATGGGAGAAGACAGACTTCCCTTGAATCGGAGGATGGAAGGCTAAAATGGCAGCCAGGTGCACCTTCAACGAGGCCGTGGCTTGGCCCTGGAGTTTAAGGTGCAGCAGGTAGTCCAACACCAACTGAACTGAGGCTTGGTAGGGTATGACCACCTGGGCTGTGGCCCAGCATGTGAATCTCTTCCACTTGGCTAGATATGACACCCGGGTAGAAGGTTTCCTGCTACCCATTAGCATAGCCTGCACCTGAGATGAGCAAGCCCGTTCCTCTAGGCTCAGCCACTCAGCCTCCATGCTGTCAGGTGAGGACTCCAGGTCCAGGTGCAGGATTCACCTCTGATCCTGGGAAAGTAGGTTGTGCCAATGCGGCAGCTCCAGAGGGGGAGCAACAGACAGCTCCAGGAGCATCATGAACCACCGCTGCCTGGGCCATGCGGGTGCTAAAAGAATAACATTTGCCTTGTCCATTTTGATTTTCAATGGAATGTGGATCAATGGAATGGGAGGGAAGGCATACAGCAGCCTCCCCGACCACAAAAGTAAGAAGGCATCTGACAGTGAATGGAACAGTGACAGTGACAGTGAATGGAACAGAACTGACTGCACTTCTTGTTGACTTTGAAAGCGAAGAGGTCCACTTGGGGAACCCCCGCCTCCAGAAAATCATATCAGCTACCGACGGATTGAGAGACCACTCATGGCAAGGTAAGACTGTCCTGCTGAGCTGGTCCGCTGTGGTGTTCTTGATACCTGGGAGGTGAGAAGCCACCAGGTGAGTATCGTGCCCTGTCACCAGGTTCAACCACAAACTCCCGACACAGGTCTGGGGAGCGTGCCCCGCCCTGCCTGTTGATATAATACATTGTGGCAGTGTTGTCTGTTAGAACCTGGACCGCTTTGCCTTTCAGGAAGGGGAGGAACACTCTGCATGCCAAGCGGATTGCCCTGAGCTCTCTGATATTTATGTGCAGTTCCTGGTCTTCTCTCAGCCAGGTTCCTTGGGTACTGTGGCCCGAGCTGATGGACTTGGGGTGGGGGGCGCACAACACATCTGAGACCAGAGTCACCGAGGGGGCCAGATCCACAAAGGTCGAGGATGGCATACCAGTCTCCTGGATCCAAGGAAGGGATGATAGAGGCTAGGAAGACCATGTGGAACTTCAACTTTTTTATGTGCCTGTTTTGTCCTTGCAGGTCTCCAAGGTCCAAGGTCTTCGCCTTGGGAATGAGAATTAGCAGGAATAAACGCCACTTCCTCTCATGCTTGATGGAACCTCTTCTATAGCTCCCAGCGTGAGAAGGTTCTCTACTTCTTGCATAAGGAGTTGCTCGTGAGAGGGGTCCCTGAAGAGGGATGGGAATGAGGAGGTATGCAGAAGGGAGTGAAGAAAACTGCAGGGTATAGCCCGCTGCAATGGCCCCCAGAACCCAATGGTCCAAAGTCATATGGGTACATGCTGGGAGGAAAGGGGCAAGTTGATTTCAAAATGACAGGGAAGCAGGATCCTGGTGTGAGATTGGAAGGCCGTCCTCGTGTGCACCATCAAAAGGGTTGGCGCTGGCCACTGCAGCGCCAGGATTGGGCCAGCTGGTTGGCTGAGGAGGAAAATGGGCCCGACCTCTGCCATTTAAAATTCCTCTCTCTGTTGTCTCTCCTCTGGTAGGTCCCAAAACGCTGGGCCTGGTATCTTAGCTGCTGCTGTTGCTACTGCGGGTGGTACTGCCTCCTTGCATCCTGTGGCGTATAAAGGCCCAACAAGCACAGGGTGGCCCTAGAGTCCTTTAACCCGTGGAATTTGGCATCGGTCTGTTCGGAGAAGAGTTAATTCCTGTTGAACGGCAGGTCCTGTATGGACTGTTGCACCTCCTGTGATAGACCAGATGACTGTAACCATGAGTAGCATCGCATGGAGATCGTGGAGGTCGATGGCCTCCATGATCTCCGCAGCAGAGTCAGCTGCATCTGAGGCTGCTTGCAGGGTGTCTTGCTCTCTTTAAGGAGGGTGATAAAGTCTGGTGCTTGCTCCTGGGGCAGAGCCTCACCGAAGCGCTTGAGGGAGTCCTAGAAGTTATAATTATACCGCCCTAGCAGCGCCTGCTGGTTCGCGATTCTAAATTGCAGGCTTGCTGTAGAATAAATTTTCCTCCCAAACAAATCCAATTTGTTGTTGTCATTGTTTTTGGGAGTTGTGCCGGGTTGGCCCTGCCTATCCTGTTCATTGGCAGCCTCCACTACCAGGGAAGCCAGGGAAGGGTGTGTAAACAAGTACTTGGACCCCTTGGTGGGGATGCAGTACTTCTTCTCTGCCGTTTTAGAGGTTGGTGGCAAGGAGGATGGCATCTGCCACAGGGATTTGACAACCTTGAGAACCCCTTTGTGGACTGGTAGGGTGACCTGGGCTGGCGCTGCAGCAGCCAGCACATTGAAGAGGTTGCCTGATGTCTCTTGAAGCTCCTTGGCTTCTAGTCCCAAATTGGATGTGACCCTCTTGAGGGGCTCCTGATGGACGCAGAAGTTGTCCAGAGGAGTTGAGGGCGCTGCCACAACCGTCTCGTCTGGAGAGAAGGAAAATGACTGACCTGGTGCAGAGAGTGGTGGCATCCCCCTTGGCTGTTGGGAGACTGCAGTAGATGTCCCCTCCAGCAGGTCTGACTCCGCATTGGAGACTGAGCTGTGACTCTTGGCAGGGGGTGCTGGGGCTGCAGACTGTTTCCCTGAGGATTGCAGGGAATCAGGTTCTATGGCCACAGAGTACCCCCAGGGATTCCAAAAGGGCCATTGAGTTGGCCACTGCCCTTGAGGCCATCCTGGAGCAGCCGGGCACGAGCCCTGATCTTGACCCCCAGGTCGATGGGGCTGGCTAGGGTGGGGTGCTGGTGCTTTACCCTCCTCTGCGGAATCAGATCCTGACCCCTTTCCTGCCGAGTGGTGCCAAGGAGAGCGGGATCGGTGTCTGCCCTCCTGAGACCTCTGGTGCTCCAGTGACTGCTGCCTCTGCGATGGGGAGTGGGATGCCGGTGACCAGCGGTGGTGTTCCCCAGACTGGTACCGAGCCGGAGAAGCCATCTGTCGGGAGGAGGAGTGGGAGCAAAGCCGCACCACAGGTCAGTGCCTCGGTGCTAAGGGTCAGCGACAGCACCGATCATCTCTGGGGGAGTGTCCTGGTGCCAGCAACTGGGTTCCGCACTGTGAGCGCATGAGTGAACTCGAAGGTGTCAGGGAATATGACCAGTGCTGACTCCTTGGTGACAATCATCTACCGGACCTTGATCTACATCAGTGCTGCCCTGCCGAGTCTGTGGTTCTGGGTGCCAGTGACTAGGAACGGTGCCAAGACGACGACACTGGATACCCCCACTGACGGCATTGACTCTCCAGCGATCTGACCAGTGACGGGGAACACACGCTTGGAGATCGGTGCCTGGACGGAGGGAACCGTCTCCTCAGTGATCTGACTCGTGGGGAGGCACGCAGAGGCTCTGGAGAGCTGTGCAGCCATCGAGAGGATCCCACCGGGGGCTTCCTTTTCGATGCCGGTGCTGTTTTCTCCTGCCCCGTTTGGGGCAAAGGGGTTGGATGCAAAGGCAGCACTATTAAGTCTCTCGCCGCTTGAAATGCCTCTGGTGTCAATGGCACCATGAGCTGTGAAGGGCCTCTTCCACTCCCCAGAGTTGGATGAGGTTCCCTTGGGGAACTGAGGGCTCTAGGCAGTAAGCTTGGAGTCTGCTTGGCCTGATGGTGTGATGGCCCTGCGCTTGACTCTGCTTCCTTAGCCTTCTGAGGTGCCGGGGAGCGACCCCTCTCTGTGCACTGTTTCTTCTGCTTTCTCTTTGACAGCGAAGCAGAAGATCCGTGCCGTGGAAGCTTCAGTGCCAGAGGGGCGCTCTGCACTGATGTGACGCTTGGTACCAAGAGGGAGCGGGATGGCTCCGAAGCTGGTCTTAAGGCAGCCTCCATCAGTAGGGCCTTTAAATGAATTTCCCGCTCCTTCTGCGTCCTTGGCCTGAACGCCTTGCAGATATGGCACGTGTCTTTCCTATGCGATTCCCCCAAGCACTTCAAACAACTATCATGGGGGTTGCTAAGCGGGAAGGGCTTGCAGCAGGACTTACAGGGTTTGAAGCCCGGAGATGGGGGCATGCCCCGCTGCCGGGCAGAGATCCCTAATGGGACTAAACCTTAACTACTAAACTAAAATACACCAAACTACTTCTATTTAACAGCCACTTAAGAACACTAAGACGCTAAGAGGCACTTGCGGATTAAACAAGCAATGAACGCAGTTCCAGTAACTGTCAGTGGCAGAAAGAAGGAACTGAGGGGGCATAGGACTGATGGCACCTCATGTACTGCGGCATGTGTGTGGGGCTCCAGGGCGCCGAAGCCAGTCCTACAGGTACTGCTAAGTGAAAAAAATTCTGGTAACCATGCACGCACCTACAATGGAACTAACATGCGGAAGCGCTTGAAGAAGGTCAGCAAATAAAAGGGGAACAGAACTGCAAATGAATTGCTGGGGACTGTATCATACCTAATTCATGGATCAAACACAGAAAAAGGATTATCTAAAAATAAGACAAAATACTTATTGAATTGGATCTTGTTTTGGAAACGTAAAGCAGAGTTCACATTCACTAAACTTTTAATTTTTCCTTTAATTGCACAACAATTCAAGATGTAAAAAGGAAGTCAAATTCTATAACCCCAACTGAAATGATTCACGTTTCCAAATAAAAGGAAATTTTGCACAGGTGCCAGAATTCATTTCATTTCCAAAAATGGATGAAACAAGAGTGCCATCACTAAAACTCTTCTTATCCTACAACTTGCAGCAAGGGAAATCAGCTGATGGACAAATAGAACATCTGAGATAAATCAAGTACTGTAGCTTGTGTCTCGGCTCTGTGTATTGATGGGGGGAAAAATCATTTGGATATGGAAAAATCTATCTTGGTATTTAAATTAGGCTGTTATACACATGATCGCTCCATGTATTTCCTGTAAAAAAATGTTATTTGAGGTTAAAATATTAGTCCAGACTGTGTGTGTGCACGAGCGTGTATGTATATGTCAGTTTGATAGCACTAAAATGAATGTCTCTATCAACAGCACATTGTTAGAGTCCGCTTCCTCACACTGTTCCACCATTACATAGTGCTAAAACTACACTAGGTTCTTAATGAACATGGAGGAGACAGAGTTCCCCCCTCCTCCAAAAGATCATATAGTCTAAATGAACAGCATACAAATAGAGAATGAAATATAATGAAAAAGTGTGATTGAAAAGTGAAGTTTAGTACATAGCATACTAGTTTCACTATTTTTCTTGGATTTTTTTTAAATTTACATTTATTTATTCTTTTCAGGAAGACTAGGATTGCTAAACATTGTAGTAAAAGTAGGACATGGGAGGGGGGGGACTCCAAGGAGAGTTTTGAGGCATGAAAAGAGATTCCAAGCACAACAGGCTAGGTGGGAGATGCAATGAAGATTAAAAATGGGAGAATATGAAAGGGAGAGATGCTGTTTCTTCTATTACCAATCTTCTGGACTAACTACTCAACACAGAATGCCAATGTTCCTCCTGGAAGGACCAAATTAAGGAGAAAGGGGGGAGTTTTCTGGCCACTTGGCTGAGTCTGTCAACAAGACTGCCAGTTTGGATGCAGGACACTATGAACTCTAGCCAGTGATTTATATGTAAAAGGCTTCATCTGTCATTACCAATCAACCTTTCTTAATAGAAATATTTTTTTTTTCATTTAAGTAGCTCATTGGGATAGCCATTTTGATTTGGTGAGGCTCCCATGGGAACAGTTGAGATACCATCTTTCCACTTCAATTGTTGAAGAAAATCACTTTTTCTTCTACTCTAAAATTTTCCTGCAATGTGAAAAAGCTTTCCCTTCTTGAAATGATAGTTTCTTCTCAGCTTGTAGGATTCTCTGAATGTTGTTCTATAAATTTCAAATGTAAAATGACTTTTTTTTTTAAACTGGTTGTGGATCAAGATTTAACCTTTTTCCAGTTTGTCTAATATGATAAACTCATGCCTTGTTAGTTGCATAATTATGCTGTGATTTTAAGTAGCTTTGTTGCAACAACTGGGATTGGAATTTGGAAGTGTTTATACCTTTCTTAGGGCAGGATTTTAAACATGATTTGAACTCTAGTGTAGATGCATCCATACATATTACACTTTATAAAAATGTCCAGCTAAGTCGTATTTGAAAATCTAAATATTTCAATCAATTGTACTCATTAGCCCGTTTCCTCCTTACGAGCATATGGAGGAGCAAATTGGCACAAGTCAACTTCTGGTTCACTCACAATCCAGTAAGTAGAGGTCACTTTCATTCTTCTATCCGCTAGTTTTTCAAAGCATAGTTGGGCGCCAACTGCTGATATAGGCAAAATTCCAAGATTCTAATGGGAGTTTTGACTGTGTAATTATGGAATCATGCCTGCTTTCGTGATGTTCATAATGCAGTGTCTTGTTTTTTCATTAGTATTTTCTCATGCAATACCTAAACACTTGCATACTGTATATACTTAAATACTGATATAAAATTGAACTACTGTGCTCCTTTAATATCATGTGCCATTTACAGCTATCTATATTTACAGCTGCAATGGGTAAAAGAACGTGTTATTTCAACCTAGTTTATTAGTCAGATTAGCTTTGTTATGGGTTCTTGTAAAGTAGTATGAACAAGGCAAGCAGAAAACAGTTGATGGAACAAGTTAGAAGCCTGTTAGAGGTCTTCCTGAATTGTTTTTTTTTATCTGAGTCTCTAGTTTCTGAGCCTTTTATTTTTGTTAGATACAAAATTGCTACCTGATTATTTTCTTTTGGAGCGTGATCTTTCCCCTACTCTGAAACTTTTAGGCTGTCTCTCTTTCTGCCAACACCAGAGGCAGTTCAGGCTTGATCAAGAAGCTCCAGCACTTGGCCAAGCTCCTTTTGTCCATGCTCCAGCTGATTGTTTCCAAAGCTGTCTTCAATATTGAATCCTTAATGGTAGATTAAATAGTAACATCTTACTCTACTTTATGGGACCCTAGAGCTTTCCTTCTAGAGATGGATGGACCAGGAAGTTTGGAAAACTACTTGACCTATTCCTGCAGACTCCCTGATTGCTGAAGATAGAGCAAGTTTGCTGGGTTCCAAGCACTTAAAAGAACTGAACCCCCTTGTAGAAGTGTCTCCTCCAGAGTCTTGGCATGTATGGGGCAGAGGCCCCAATAAGCTATCCAGACTGAGCCCCTTTCCTGTCCAGAAAAATGGGGCCACAGATTGGGAACCTTGTGGGAGAGCACCCCTTCTGTGGCTCCTGAGAAGACCGTTCACAGATGGAGCAACTCTTGGCTGGTCTAGGTGTAGGGTGGAAGAAGAGAGACAAAGGAAATATATTTGGTGGGTGGTCCCATTTATGAAAGACAGGGGTAAAGAAGACTGCTTGCAGCTGTGCCGAAATGTGAATTTAAAGAGATGTGTTTGAATAAAAGATAGGTGTGTGTGTGTATATATATTTTAATTCTAAGTTGTCAAGTTCTCTAAGTTTATTTACAGTTCTTAAAATTGTCTTACAAAAATATTTTTTTCCACATGTAGAAGTTCCTGCTTTGCCATATATTCAAATAGGTTTTGCTTTTTCAATCTTTGTGCCAATGGTATCTGGTTGGATTCATTACATAAGACAGCTGAGTATGCCCATGCTGGTCCAAATACAGGACCCTTTGAAGTTAGTAGTTTTGTCATTGATTTCAGGGGCATCAGGATGTGCCCTGAAAAGTAACCAGGTGAGTTCCCACTGTTGCAGCAGCATACAATGGATTCTCTAGACCAATGGTTCACAACCTGGGCTGTGTGACCCCCTGGGGGGGGTACCAAAGATTACAGGGGGGCCATGAGGCTTCAGTAATATTGAGGTCAATTAGCCACCCAAACCCTGCGCAGGTTAGGTGCAGCAGCCCTGAACTCCATGCTGGCTGGAGTGGAGTAGTCCCTACTCAGCCCCAAGCCGGCCAGGTGCCTGGCCAGAGCAACCGTGGGGGCCTGAAGCAGCCCCAGCCAACCCACCAGCACCTGCTACCTCCATTACTCTCCGTCCATGAGAGACGGGAAGAGGCAGGGCCCACACGGGGCATGCGGTGGCAGCTGTGCCAGGGAAGATTTAGCTTCTTACTCAGCTAAGAGTATTATTATTTATTTAAGTAATTTAGTGTTGTTATATATGTTTATAGAGGTTATATGTTATGGCTGGTGAGGGGCCAGGTGGGGGGGGGGGGTGTATGTTTTATCTAGTGTTAACTGGTGAGGCTTTCACTCAAAAAGGTTGGAAACTACTGTCTAGAACCAGTGATGCTCAGACTGAGGCTTGCAAGCTGCAAGTGGCTCTTTGCAGCACATATTAAAACACCGATTTAAATATTAACCAAATCTGAAACACACACACACACACACACACACACAGTCTAGTGAATGAAACAACGAATTCATACTACTGGGGCTCTTTTGGGTAATGCTGATCGCTAATTTGGCTCCTGAACCATTGAGGTCTGAGCATCACTGCTCTAGACATTAAAGAAGAGAGGCCTTACTTATCACTACTGCAAAATTTAAGAAAATATAATTAAGCTTGATGAACAAACTTCCCCTTAAGGGCGCCCAATTCAAAAACTAGGTAAAGAGATTACTAATCTCTGCCCGTCTTTATATTTGAAGATGAGTTTGCCATGCCATTCAAAACAAAAACTACTACCAGCAAAAACCTTAAGAATGTAGCTATTATATGCTTACCTACATACAAACAAAATAAATAGTGGTTTTATACAGAAATTTATTGAGCAAGGAGGAATGTGATTTTCATGCTCATTTACAATGGGATATTTGGGTCTGACTACACAGAATATTTACATTCAAGTTTACACATTTATTCAAGTTCTATTTTAGATTAAACTTGTCTTCAAATTTAAAAAGCCAGTCTTTATATTGTTCTGCCAAAGTCTTCAAAAGATTTGCTGGAAATGGAGTGTTTCCTTTTCCTGCAGTACCCATCATCTCCCAGTTATAGTGTTTGAAACAAAACCTGACTTGCAGACGTTAATATCTTAAAAATACTTTTCTCCACATTAGCCAGGCATTTCCAAATAGCAAAATACAGAAGGCCTGATTCTGTGTCCATATGCAGGTGACTGTCTCTTTGACTTTGTATTATTATTGCAAAAGCATGCCCTAAGAAACTGGACTTCAGTAGTTTAAGACATTATTTTGCATAATCTTTCAAAAAAAAAAATTGCACAAATGTTAACATTGAAATGAACTTAATACCTGAACCAGATATAATAATTTATTTTGTTTTACCATAGTTATGCTTAAAATGCAGCAACAATATTGAACATTTAAAATAAAAAAATATGTTGTACAATTAAAAATATTCACTAGTTCACAAACAGCTGAAAAACATTTTAGCATGCTGCTAAATTCAGACTGTCATTTATGGTGCTTTTTTCCTCTTTAAAGTCCCATGAGCTAAAGTTCGTCACACATCCTTAATTTCAGACTACTGCGTATTTGG
The DNA here is from genome assembly GCF_026122565.2 of Emydura macquarii macquarii. Taxonomy (NCBI): domain Eukaryota; kingdom Metazoa; phylum Chordata; order Testudines; family Chelidae; genus Emydura; species Emydura macquarii. The sequence continues at coordinate 6,091,948 of NW_027132342.1, read as the reverse complement.
TAATATTTGTAAAACCAGTTCATGATCTCTTGCTCATTCAACAAAGGCAGCTGATTCCAGTTTGATTTCCTTCCAGTCTTTGTTTCTTAAAGGAACTAAGAGTAAATTAACATGAATAAGCATCATCAGACTCAGCGTGTGAGTTGTTTGTTCTGGCCTTGTCAAACAACTACATACATTAAAAACAGGAAAGTTCCTGTCTATTTCAGGAGTTCCATGGAATTCCTTTAGATCAATGCCTGAACTTCTTTCTAGATTTCACAGGGGCTAGTAATTAAAAAATTGAATTACAAGGTACTCGCCAAAAATGCTGCTCTGGCTATTCTGTAAAGTTGATGGACGAAGTTTAGTGATTGTCTTAGATTTAGCTAATTGTAATATGGGGGAATTATTTATTTTGAAGAGGCAAAGCTAAACATTCCCACACTTGGAGATCTTTTTACTTCTTGCAGAGCCATTCTATTTCTTCTGGCTTCATGTTGTAACGTCTCCTCCAGCGCTTGTGGGTTGAGAGGCAGCAGCAGATGGTTGCGCTGACACCATTTCTAATTCAGATTCACGTAAAACAATCACTGCATCCCCACTGACATTTATTAGACACTGTGCCTGCAATGACAGAATGTTTTTAAATATTGAATATATCCTTTATGGAGTATATTTTTAGCCTTTGGACTAAATACTAAAATTAATGAAATTCATTCACCTAAACTCTTGTCAGAACATTCTGGTATGTTAACTCTAATCCTAAAGAAAATATAAAAAAACCCCTCTAACCAAAAGCTTCTTGTTGAGTCAGGCACCCCCCTTTCCCCCAAAAGCTTACTCCTTGTAGTTAGATGGACTGATTAGAATAACCTCATCCTACATAGATATTTTCCTTTAAGATTGGTTACATATGACATCAACTGGTCCTTTAATTAATTTACAAAAGAATTGTCATTTTAATCACAATTTACCTGATTTTTGTTTGGGTTCTCCATGAAAACACATTGTTTCATTATGTATGAGACAACTGCATTCCCCCCTAAAGCTGCAACATGAGCCCTCACCATTGCAAACACTTCAGCAATGAAAGCATGGAGAAAGCCACTGACACCGCCCTCCTAAAAAGAAAACAGACACAATTGGATTTTATGTAACTGTCACCAAATAGCACTGAATATCTGATGTTTTTTTTCTTTCAAATTATGTACTTCCAGTGAATGCTGATTGGTATATATCTTAGAGGTGCTGCATCAAGTGTCCTGTAAAATTGTGCTTCCATGTAAAATAGAAAGACTGAACTTGTTCTGATAGTTATGCATAATCTGTTTCTGGCTGAATGGATGTCTGCTGAAAATCAAATGGAAAAAATCCTGCTACATGAGTAAGCAGGAGAAGAATAAACAGGTTATTTACCTATAACTGGAATTCTTCAAAATCATTACCTGAATATATCCACACACTTAGGACACTCCTGCACTCGCCACATTTTTGCTTGAACTCCCTAGAAAACTGGCTGTTTGGAATCGTGTGCATATTCCTCAGGGGACTGGATTTTTCTGATCTGAAACTATGTAGAGCTGCAGGCAAGGCCAGCCTCTCAGTTCCTTCCAGTAACTCAAAGTCCAGACAAGAAGTTGAAGAAACAGGAACTAAGGGGGAGCTATGTGGAGCTGTGTAATCATCTTCAAGAACTCCAGTTACAGGCAATTAACCCCACTTTTATCCCATTTTAAAAGAGGAGGAGACACTCTGGCTAGTTTCCCCTTAAGATAAGAAGGTGGCTTTATCTTTCAGGGAACTTCCTCCAGAATTTCTGCAGGAGAAGCCCAGTTTGTGTGTCTATGGTCCAGCACCTGATGATGACAGCCTGCTTTTTCCAGTCTCTCCTGCATGTGGTAGGAGGAAAACCAGACATAGAAGCTGTGCTCCTTGCCCTGCACCTGGGTTGAATGAAGTCCCTACCCAAAACAGTTGTGACTGAGCTTTCCTTCTGTTGACCCCAATAGGACTCCTCATACGTAGAGCATATTTTGAAAAACTTCGGTTTTTTTGCTTGTTTATCTGTTGTGCCATGCCAACTAAATGGGGGGGGGGGGGGGGACTCTGACACAGACTGCTCCACAGATGACTCCTGAGAGGGGAAGAGAGTATCCATTAACAGCCACTTTGGAGGAAAACAGAAAGGAATGAGGAAAAAAAACTGAGGTCAATATAGCTTGCACCAAAACAGCTGCAAAAGCTAGGAATGGAAGATGAAAGGCAGGAGCACTGGACTTTCCTTGTGTCTGCACCGCTGGCAGGCAGCAAAAGGGGCGCAGCTAATCTCAGAAACCTGGACGACAAGTTTTGATTGATTGCCCCAGTTACTAATGGGTGATGCCTCTTCCAATAGTACCAGCTTGGTGTATATATATTAGGAGCCAGAAAATAGGAAATATGATTAATTGATAAAAGGCCAGAAATATTTTATTTTTCCACAATATTTCCATGCAGACAGCCTAAAGAAAGTCAACTGCAGCTAGAAACCCAAAATATGGACACCAGTTTATCATCCTACATAAGGCATAGCCTGTCAAAATCTAAATCTACACAAATTACTGCATCAGTGCAAACAGATCAATAGAATAATCATCTAAGTAAGTGGGTATGAAAGTTTAATGATACACAAAATCTTTTCCTTTCTCGGTGTATCTACATGTAGACTGCAGTACCTAAAAACACAGGATAAACCAGACATATAGCATCCTTCACTTTTTGAAGCACAAAGTTTTGCAAACACATCTGGAAGTGTTAAAGGGCCATTGAAACACTCAATATTCCATAAAGGAACTGCCAAACCATTGTTATAAATAATAAACAGAAAACACTATACATATGCTATCTGTACATCGCAGAACACTTTACAACAGTGGATATCATTACCAACCATTTTTTAGATATTATGATTATCTAACTGTATTACATTACACCCGAGGGCAATACTGTGTTAGGCACTGTGTAAATAGAGTAAAAGATGATCCTTATCCTGAAGAATTCCAGTGGGGAAACTGAGGCCCAGAGAAATTAAGACCACAAAGGTGATAGATTAAATCACATCATATATCTTTTTGAAAAACAACATGTAGTTTACAATTTAATGTTAAAAATATGTAAATTGGAAGGCCATAATTTCTAAGATTCAAATGTGAAGTTTGGCTGTTCAAAGTTTCTACAGAATAGCCACTAAGAGTAAACTGCTTCCACAGGTCATAATACACACAGTGACAGGCTTTTCAAACATTTATGGCATTCCTGAAGCAGCTCCCATACCTGGCTGGGAAAGCGTGGGAATGCTGTCTGTTCACACATAATTTGGGAATTTTTGCATCAGACTCTAAGTGAGGAACCACAAAAGCCATTCATGCTCTGAAAGCTTACCACTGACCTTTTCCTTCAGACAAGAACCAGTTTTTAGCATTTGAGGAAATCTCAGTTTTAGGGCCCAAAGGAGCTCCCATGGCTATTGAAATAAAGAGACATTTTTCCATTTTCTTCTTTAACTTTGTTTAGTTGGTGTGTTGTGTTTGGCCTATACTGAAATGGCCACCAATGATAATGGACTCACCGGTAAGCTCTCTTACCTCGAAATACTATTTTACTGGCTACATGGTTGAGTAACACTTCTTCCTACCAATTTGAAGAATAAACCAACGAAAGCAGCCCTTTTTAAAATGTGGGAGGAACAACAAATAAGAGGATCACCTTTATGTGACTCCCACTCACTTAGGACACAGTCAGCTCTCTTCCTGTGCCATATATTTATTCAGACAGTAAACTCATTTAGCTTTGTTGTTATCAATTCACAAAAAAAGTACAAAGCCCTAATATGCAAGCTCACCTCACGTAAAGAAGTGGTTTCTCGTATAAAAAACATGTTGATAATCCCAAGATACTTGGTTATTTTTGCCCCAGGGATAAAAGAAAGAGGGGTCATCTTAACAACCGAGACAGTGGAATTGGTGTATGATGGAACAGAACGGTGACGCAAGTGTCCTTCAGCCAGCGGACTTGCTTTGTCAAGAGAAGCAGCTAAAAAAGGTGGGAAAGAAAGAAAGTAAAAAGTAAGTAACTATTGAATATGATCAATGACTTGTTCTTAAAATAAAACAACTCTTCTTTATGGTTTCCAAATAGCATGGTGAATATATTCAGCTGCCTGTGATGTTCAGCCATGTCATGAAAGAAAGGAAATTATCATGCAAGGCATGCAAAAAGAGACACACAGCTGCAATGGAATTTATTTGGAAGAGTGGCATTCCTGCAAAAGAAAACATTGAGGCCAGCAGCTGCACATACAACAATCAGAGTTATCAGTGAAGGTAAAGGAAAAAAAGGTGCCAACATTTTGAAATAAATATATACTGGAGAAACAAATTATTACAGGAAGAGTGTGAAAGATGTCATGTTTCCCCAGTGCAGCATTTTCCATTAAAAATTCTTCATTGTCAACTTCCAGGTAAATTAGTCAAGATTAAGGTTAAGTAAAACATACAGACCATCGACCAAAGAACTACTGAAGAACAATTCACAATTTGCTAATTTAGTGATCACTGCCTTGACTGTTGCCTAAGTGATTGATACCTGTTTCTCACCAATAATTTTCCAAGTTTATGCATACATCTACACCCACACAGTGTATGCATGTATGTTACACAATTAATATGCCTATTTATAGCTACATACTTTATTGGTAGCTGTTTTTTAGTAAGTGATAACTTGAATAGAAATAGTATATACTGCATTTAAACTACTAACTCAAAATTCCTAAATTAATTTATTTTTAAACAGACACCAGAAATTGTCTGCAGTTTTTGTGCTCAGATATTTGTTGTGCTTTCGAATTGCAATGCTTTTACTGGGTAGGAAACTCCACCCTCCACCACTGGGAAATCAGAGATATGCCTCAGATTATCATAATGTGGTAGAAACATCCGCCTACTTGTCTTAATTGATCCGCGCCTTATGGTCTGAGCTTTCAGTTTAATGAGCTCTATCCAGCTGTTGCATCTGTCTGCAAAGGAACTGTAATCAACTGACGTTGCTGAAAACACAGACAGAAAAACAAAAGAAAAAACAAAGAAAAATATGGATGATGTCTCTTGCCCACCTCAATGCTCCTTCTGATGAAGCAATTATCTGTATCTGAGAAAGAATGAATATTCCTTTCCACATCTGTTTAAAGGAAAAATTGTAAGATACGGCTGGACACTTAGTCCAAAGCAGTGTACTGATTACTGCTGATGTCACAGCTGTGAACCAACTGACTGGGACTTCATCACTGGAAAAATGTGTAAATAAAATGACCACACCTTGTTCTAGCTCTTCACCTGAAGTTAAGGAACTAGTTTTAGTTTATTAATGTTATTTTAACTCTGTTTAATCTCAATTTGTATCCCTATTTTTTTCACAAGGAGCTGTTGATCATGAATGAAAGATCCTGGATGTAACTATCAAACACTTCCCCTGCCTTCAGCCTGAAAACTGAAAAACTGTTTGGCTTAGGGTAAAGAGTCATGAGTTGAAACAACCTCTCAGTTTTTAATGTGAAAATATTTTAATTTTAAAACATTACTTTTCCCCAAAAACCTCATTTTTACAATTAAAACGGAAGGGTTGTTTTTCTGCTATGACACTGTCTTATTTTTAGGTAAGTACCCCTGAAACTGGTCTTGTGAACAATTTGGCAAGTATCCAGGGACCCTTTAATAACTGATCATTAGCACATTACTCTGTAAAAACAAAGGAATACAAATTAACAATAAAGACAAAAAGAGTTAAACAACAAAAGTTTTCTCTGAGGAACTACTTCTCTGGGAGATATAGTGATATCAAGAAAGTCTTATTAGTGCCAATGATCCCAACTATATTTTGTGATTTTTTAAAAACATATTCTGATATGAGTTATCTGATTTATATATATTTATATATCTGATTAATCAATAAGCCATATCAGAGCACGCATTCCTAGGCAACTGGCAAACACGTCCTGGGTGAATGAAGACAAAGCCAAAGTATGAACCAGCGACCCAAGAAATATTACACCCTGTTCTGATTTATGGCTAAATTAAATAAACTCACCTCTCTGTGCAGCTGGTATACCTGTGTGGGAACTTGCACTCTCCAGGACCTCTAATAAGACAAAACGAATTCCACTCTTGTAACATATAAACAACATTAACTGCACAGATACATTGTACAAAGAATCTTTTTTTCTTCTATTAAAGGACTTTATAGATTAAACTGGCAGGAAAAAAAATCTACGGTGGTTTTAGAGTTTCATTACAAACACAACGGCAGTAAATACTACACTCTGTGGATTTGATGAATGAACTTTTGTAGCGTAGTAAAAATCAATCAACTTCACCATTAAGTCTAAGACACACACTATGATATGAAACAATTCTTACTCCTTGGCATTCATACTTGGGTACCATTTAGAGCAACTTATTAATAAAAAAAAAAGACAAAAACGAGAGAATTGACAATGGGTAAACAAAATTATAAAAATATTAGAGTGTGATTTACGAAGAAAGATTAAGTGAACCTAATCTGTATAATTTAGATAAAAGATGACAATGGTCTGGGGATGAATATAACAGTCTATATATGCAATGGAGCAGATTAATGCCTAACCTAGATAACTAGGTGCACATAAGTACAGAGAATACAGCATATGCATAAAGCGACTGTTACATAGAAGAGAGAGCAGTAAAATTGTAATACTTTAATTCAAATTAAGGTATTTAAATTATATTTAACTATACTCCAAACTTTGTAATAAAATTGTTAATGGGGAACTGGTTAAGGCTATATATTCCGACCACAAAACATTACTTTTAAAGTTTTTACATAATAATCATGTAATTTCTCATCCCCAGCTATCTGAAACTGAACAAGACTTCCAGGAATTTTTTAACTGTTGACTTTTCTTGGAGAGGAGGTGGGGGAGGATGACATATTGCACTTCCTATGGACTCAATTGTGGCTTTGTTTCAAGCCTCAAGCTATATGCAGCTATCCCTGAAGAAGGACGCAGAAAACGATGCTCAGTTCCCCCTGGCTCCTAGGAAGAAATACTCTGCACAGAGCTATACTTGGCACAGCTTACTACCCACAGCATGATGACAGTAACACCAGCCAATACTTATTATCAGCTCATCATAAAGGTGCACTCATCATAAAGGTGAACAAGACAGACTGAGGTAAAAAACAGCCCCATGAAGGCTGCTTCTTCCAATGCTGGTATCCATATCTGGGTAAACAGCTATAACAACAGACATGCCAAAATTATGAGTTGTTATTTAAGAAATACCCATCAGGGTCTTTTTAAAAATTATTCAGAATTTAATGGGACAAAAAAAGGCCCTAGTTTGAGGCAGTCTTTTTTGCAAAACAACATAGGTGTGAAAACGCCTCAAAACAGGTCTCAAAATTCTTTCATAATAGAAAGTGTTGGGCAACCTAAACATGGGGGCAATCAGTTCCTCCTAAAATGTTTTAAGCCAAGCTGTATTTGAGTTACTAGTGCATAAAAATTCAGATGCTTTAGTTGAAGACAGATAGTTTTAACTTGCATGTAACTCAAATAACCGAGTAATTTTATTCACATTTTGAAAAAAAATGTCAGGCCAAGATGAGTAATCCTTCCCTCAAAAATAAAGCAAGAGAGCCACCTAAGGCCCCAATTTTGCAATTAATTGTGTGTGAGCAGACTGTGGTGCCCATATCGAGTTCCACAGAAGTCAATGGGGCTTCACAGGGGCACAGCAATACTTCCACACACAATGAACTGCAGGATCAGGGTGACACAACCAGCGATCTCTAAGATATTTAGTCCTACAATCAATTTTTACACTAACCTGACAGTGCTTTCTTTGCTCTGAAATGGGATCGGTTTCAGGAGGACCCTACCTTCTGTCAAATTATTCATGCTTGATAAGAAAAACTGAATAGGCTAATATTCTGGTCCCAAATCACCACTGTTACTGAAGTTATTTCCTTTGGGAAAGATCCAGTTTTTGATGGCTCCTCTTGAGACTTTAAATGCCTTTGCACAATTTATTATTGCTTTAGTCCAATCTCATTTTACTCAATGGGTAATAATAATATTAATCCAAAAAAATCTGACACATTGAAGATATTCACACAGCTCTCAAAATTGTTCAGAGAAGGAATGAAACTAAGACCATAGGACTCTCCCTCTCCATAGGTTCATATACTTGTCCATTGTACTCCATCCTCCCAGACAAGATTATTTCTAGTACTTTCCAACAAATTCCCCATGGATTTTACAAGGCATTCCTTATCACATGAATTACACAAGAACAATTGTGCCTGAAAATGAATACATCATGTTTGTATTCCCATGATTTCAGATACAGTGCTTTTTCCACATGGTTCACCTTTGCTGAATTTGCCTACAGACCTTGTTGCTCTATGAAACAGTCCATTTATTTTGTTTCTCTTTTTTCTTTCTTTCGCCTCTGAGATTAGACTATGTTTTCAGTAGTATACTATATAATAAGCTATTATACAGTACTTGTTTCTAGTTTAGGCAATTTCCTGCTCAGCCTTCTGAGGAAGAATAAGACACTAACAGTAGAACACAGAAACATATTTAACTCAGCCCTACCTGACACTGGGATTAAGCATTAAAGAGCTAGTATTTAATAGGAAATTGGCAGACATCCAATACCTTTTCAACAGATACCATGTATCTGTCTCGCTCTTTCTTCTACATTCATTTGAAAGCACAAGAAGTGTTCTGCTCAAATTACAGAAGACTTCATAAAACATTTTAGAAGAAAGGCTCACTTAGCTGAACTCATCTACAAATAGCTCTACTTGAGAGACTACATGGAATTCAGCCTCCCTCCTTTTGCTGATTTTTACATTAAATTGTCATGAATGAGATACAGGAAGCAAGGCACAACAGCCTTTCCCTCCTCCCCATCTATAATTTACTCAGTAAAAGTCTGAACTGTTACTACTATAGTATCGCCAACACACAAAGTTAAAAAATCATCAGCTAGGTGTCAAAAAGTCATAATATTGGTTTAAAAATTCATGAATTTTTTGGCAGAGTGAAGAAAGGCCTTACCCTTAACTTGATGGCATTTCTGTCTGTAGGTCTGTCTGTAAGGCTGATTTCCACTGATATGAGAGGAAAATCAGGCCCACAGCTTAATATATGAGTCTCTCTCATTGGGCGTACAGCTCAGCCTACATAAGCAAGTGTGCGATCCTCTACTTAAAATATAATACATTTGGGGTTCTTTTTCTTTGCTTTCTAAGTCTTTAGGTGCATTCAGGTCACATTTTCAAACTTTTCTCTATAATCATGAGGTTTAGGAATTTATTTTTTTTAAAACGAAAGCAAAGATTCTCATATAATCACGATTCTAGGAACTGGAGCTTTAAGTAAATCCATTAACTATCAAAAGATTCATGATGAAATCAAGAAGATTGGCAACATGGCAACTATTAAGATTACTTAAACCAGGGCCTTTCACCAAACAGTAAATGCTGCAGGGGCTAAGGCCCAGATCTTGCAAGGAAAACCATGTGGGCAGACTGCGTCAGCATGTTTGGAGCTCAAGTTCACCTATCTTGTCCTCCTTGCATGATCACGGTGTAGTTATCAAACTACAAAATTAGTGGACTTTCATCTGACATTCTCACCACAGTTTTACAAAAGTCATCCAATTCTCTCCTATAAAACCTGCATTTCCAGTCTGTTAAAAACCTGTCATAGTTATAACTGAGATAGCACTGTTAACATTTGATCATAGCTGAATGGATTATCACTGGTCCCTGGCTCCTCAGAATGGCTAAAGGAAATAACTAGCACAGTACCACATGATGCCACTATAGCCTTGTCTACAAAAATATTGTATTATGAAAGCTTTAAAATGAGATAATATATAAAAGTCTGCAGGCTATTAAGTGAATATGAGTCTTTGTAGACTTCTGTTGGAGGGATGATAAAAGCACTCTTTTTTCATTAGTGATTTCATTAGTAGTATATTAAGGAAAATATGGGGGATCATCATCAGAGTAGCTAATTTACTTTTGAGGTAATTATATAATTACATTGAGACCCTAGTGCCTATATTTAAAAAGCCAAAAGAGATTAAGTAACTGTCTAGTTAAAAGCTTCCAGAACGGTGTACTGCACAATATGACAAAATGTGAAAAAAGGTGATTTACTTACATATTAGTAGACTACCCTCTACTGGCCAGAGGCTAATATGCAAATAAAGTGTTCTGATATTAACAGAGTGAAAAGATATTGAAGACTCACTAATGATAAAGCGAGTTAACAATGAAATTCATATTGAGAGAAAGCTAGTTTGTGTAATAAAATAATGGAACCCAAGAACGTACCCCTTATTTGGCAGATCAAACAGGGATGCCATCATACTTAATTTAATGGAGAATTAAGGGAGCCAGTTATCAAAAGAATAGAATGTAATCTTTGGAGAACAGTTTCCTGCTGCTATGCAAATGATGAAGGCTTCACCTCTCCCTTCAGTGTAATTACAGTTGGGGAGAGAGGCTTGAAGGGAAGAAAACAAAGGTGGAAATGGCTATGCCTGAGAATGACAATAGCAACCATATTTTCCCTTTCCTTTTCCTTCTCAACTGCTCTTTTTGTTGAACTGGATAAACTGTAAAAGCATTGACTCTCAAAGACGTGGGAGATCTAAGGCATCAACCAATGGACACCAGAACTCTTGGAAGGCTAAATAATACACAAAGCCTTAGTAAAACAATAGAAGAAGTATACATGACTTTGAAATATCCACGTGGAGCTTAAAATATAGGGAAACATCTCTATTTTGCACAGAATTTATATATGTACACAAGACTTTAAAAAAAAAAAAAAGTAACAAGGATATTGTTCTAAATTGACTGTACTGACCTCTGAAAAATCTGAACAAATCGTAAAACTTCTTTTATAGCATATGTGACATTATACAATTGTTGAACAAGGGAGCTCTCTAACAATCCAGAAAGGAATGTTCATAATAAACAATAATCTCCTTCATTTATTAAATTTCTTTCATCCCAAAACAATTTGGATTAGACTCTCAGCTACTGTACATACTGAAGTAAATGGAGCTGATTTACAGGAGCTGACAGTCTGGGCCTTTGCATATTTATACAGGAAACACGTCATCTGTTGTGGAAATGCAGCTACCTCTGGGGTAGAATGCAACAGCTCTTTAACAACTCAAAGCACCACTAAACAGCAGTATAATAACCATTTGTCAGGGAACCTTAAGTTTCCTTTCATTTGCTCTCTATTAAGTATTGAACACCCTTCATTTAAAAATTTGTTCAAGGAAAATTGTAAGCAATTTTGCTCAGCACAACAGTCAGAGTTCACAAGATAAAACATTCTTTGTCAAGAATAAACTGTGAAATGCATTTTATTAGTTATTTGAATTTCTGAGACTGGTACTGTGTGGGCAGTCATTTTACATGTGCTACTTTCAGAAGCATAGCAGCATAGGACAGGGTGACAGAAGTCTAATAAACTAAATGCCGCACTGGGACAAAGACTCCACTCATGATTATTTAAGTACAGTAAAGGAACAGAAGGTGGAAAATTCTTGGTAAGTAACAAATGAGATCAAAGGAAGGGGAGAGAAGTGTGCTAACCAATCCTTCTTATCTAATGCTTGAGAAAATCTGACTGAAAGGCAGAGCATTTAATTAAATCTGAGGTAGCACAGAATGTCAAAGCATGGTACCTAGATGCTTTCAAGAGAATACAATCCACCAGCAATGAGGGAGCGAGTGGAACACCAAATAGAAATATTTTTTTCTTCTCATTTAACCAACCTTTAGCCGGTGAGAGTGGTTGAGGCACAAGAGGATCAGAGCAAAGTTCCAGTGGAAATTGTAGCTGCTCTTCATTGTCTGTAGAGGCTTCAACAAAGAAGAAATACACACATACATTAAACAGATATTTAACTAAACCCCCCAAATCTTGCCAGTATAAATAAGCACTACAGATTTAATTTAGTAAGTATTGACTAGAACACATTTATTCAACATAAATACATAGTGATGGACTGAGTGCAGATAAGCAATTAGATGTTCGCTAATAAATACAGCTGCAAAACTGCTTGGACAGAATCTAAATTCTGCTCAATAGGACTCGACTTAAATAGGAATATTTTAGCTAAACCAGCTCACGTGCTTTAAGTCTGCCTTGACTGAGTTAACTGTATCCAATAGCCATTTTGTTCTTATATTTTATCTAATAAAAAATTCCTATTTATACATAGTTCTTATATCTATTTCTTTTTAAAAGTGAATTTAGTGCTAGTGAAAGAAGCTGAATAGGCCTGGACACTTAAGTTCTCTAACCACTTAAGAGAAAGAACACAGGTGCAGAAGAAATCCCACTTCTACCCCCCAACTGGCCAATTAATGATTTGGACTCTTTCAACCTTAGCTTTGAAGGGCCATCTCTAGAGATGAGAAAAGAATTCAAACTTCAAAGCTCAGTACATTTTTGCAGAGACAGCAGCAAGGATACCAATTGTGACCTGAACTCAACACTTCAGTGCCAGAAACTAGACTAAAATTATCATCTTAATTCAGAAATGCTACTGAACAGTCATAAAATGACAACTGCTTTCAGTTACTATTGAACTGATCTAGATTTAAACCAGTAAAGGTGCATGGCTCTGTATCTCATTACCAATCTCCATCATTAATAGTTCATTCCATAAATAAAGTCTACCTACATTTTTTAGAAAATGCATCCTTCCTCAGTTTAGCATGGGTGCTCTTTTAGCAAGCTCATACACAAATTGCATACATCTTTTCTATTCCCTTCAGAATATTTTACATTTTACTGTGTTCCAAAAAGTCAGCTAACCTGGTTTTCTAAGCACTGTGAATAATTAATTTTCCAGAATCTTGTGAAAAGATTTTGCAATTTATAAGTAAAAACACAAGCATTTCATGATAGCCTCATCCTTTTATCCAAAGCACAGTGGTAGCAGAAAAATGCATGAGTAATTAAACCATTCATTCTTTGGAGTCCATTTAAAAATTTGTTTAAAAAATTGGAGAGTTGAATAAGGCTAAGGATTTCTTTCAGATAGTTGCAGATCTGTTGATTAGAGAGAGCTGTCCAGTGAAGAAGTGTGTGGTTGAATTGATAAACTAAAAGTGATATCATCTGCTACACAGTAAACATCTTTCTGATACAAATGATTAACAAGAATTAATAATTTCACCTCCCTCAAAATGATTACCCCTTTGCAGTGTTTTTTCTGCAGGAACTTTACTGGTTTGTAAAGCTTGATTTTTGTCAAATGTTATTGCAACCGCTGTGACTGTGACCTGCAATCATAAAGATACAGTACATTTTGTCAGTATAAAATCTCTCTTGTACAATCTTCCAATAGCTTTGCCAAAATTAACACTTTAGTATGGGAAAAATCATGCAGGCTATTGGGAGTAGCAATAAGTTGTTTTTTTAGCAGCACTTACATTTTTGTTACCTATATTCAAGGTGCTGTTTTGTGAGCACAGATATCTATGAAATGCCGTAGCCCATTAATGGCAATGTATGACATAAATAACAATATTTAAGACCCTTAATCATAGTAATTAGATGCTAACAAAGCAGCTTTCATTGCTAGAATGAAGAAATACAAAAGATATCATTCAAAACGACCTTCGATAGCAGAGATGATCTGAGAGCTGATATTGTCTAGGATCTGTCATCAAAAGATCCATCTAACAATGTTGAGCCAAGTTTAAAAAACAAAAGTGTGTGTGAATAAAACCAAACATAATTAGGTCTTTAACTCTATTTTCATCAATTCAGAGGATTGCAAAACATCTTATAAACGTGAGTTAATTAAGCCTCATTGTACTTTGAGGTAGGTAAGGAGTATAAAGGAACCTTTTCACTGGCCACAGAAATGAAGCAACACTTTTGTTGTAAACACAGGGCCTGCTTAATAGCTCACACCAACAAAACACACAATGTATCAAAAGTAAGTGAATAAACATAATGCATCCTCATGAAACTGCAAGAAAAAATTAGGTAGCCAAAACGAAGTTACTAAATTTAGAATTTGAAAAGGATGTTGGGTTAAGCAGCCATATTTTTATGGTATGTGCCAAGGAGCCTTCAAAAGCAACTAGTCAGAACCTTCAAATTCATATTTCATTGGAAAGATGGAATTCCATCAGAACAATAACATGCTGTGGTGCTGTTCTATATAATCAAAGGGAGAGTGTGAATTGCTGAATGAACAACACATCTTGTGGCACATAGTTCTTCCTTGAAGCTCCCTCAGCATACTAGTGACTCAGTCTAATCTAGGCTTTTTTTGTGCATGTTTTAATGTAATCAGAAAACGAAGTGGAATGGCTGCAGGCTTTAATTAATAAATTAGCAAAATTAGTTACCTGAATTATTTCATCCTCTGGAAGAGCAACTGTAAAATTTACGTGACAAAGGCAGCAGGGAATCATAGATCGTAGCTTAAAATATAGGCTCTGTTGAATACAAGATATTATTGTGTTATTCTAAAAAAAAAAAAAAAAAGTTAATTCTATATCTGGTTTATTCTGGAAAGAGAAAAGTCTGGATTTCTTTTTTGTAGTAAATATAATTACCCTATTACTTTCTCTTACTTAAGACTCAATTAGTGATTTCACTTGAAGTTTAAGGTTTCATGGTATGTTTTCTGTTCTATGAAAAGGTTTAATACTGTTGTTTCTATAACACATTGAGTCAAAGATTTGATTCTGATCTGATGTGTCTTAGGAGCTATTAGCATCATATCCAGCATTTTAAATATTGTAGAGCTGCTCAGGAACTAATTATAGATACAACCTAAAACAAGTCTATAAGTTTGTAAGGTAATCCTGAAGAAAATACAAAATGTTGTTTGCAATATAAAAAACGGTTCCTAACCTTCTGTAACTGTTATTCTTTGAGATGTGTTTCTCATGTCCATTCCAAGTAGGTGTGTGCGTACCACGTGCACAGTCACTGGAAGGTTTTTCCACTAGTCATATCCATAGCCATAGGGCCGGCTTTGGAGACCCTGGAGTAGCATCTTTATGGCGCCATATATAGGGCCCTGCCAACCCCTTACCTCTTCAGTTCCTTCTTGCCAAATGGCTCTGACAGAGGGGTAGGTGGGTGGGTCTTGAAATGGACATGAGCAACACATCTCGAAGATCAACAGTTATGGAAAGTTGGTAACCGTTTTTCTTCTTCAAGTGCTTGCTCATGTCAATTCCAAGTAGGTGACTCCCAAGCAGATCCATAGGAGAAGTGGTCTGATTTCAATGACCTGCAGATTGCAGTACCGCTCTACCCAATGCAACATCGTCTCTGGCTTGCTGTGTAATAGCATAGCGTGCAGCCAGGTGGGCCTTAATTGACGACACCGAGAGCACCTGCTGTTTGAGATGTAACAGATAGTCCGAGATGAGAGGGAGTACCCTTCTGCATTGGCCAGCTGGATAACTTTTTTCACTTAGCTAGGTAAATGGCCCTGTGGAAGGTTTTCTGCTGCAGAGGAGGATCTCTGACTGGTTCTGGGCATTCTAGTTCCAGAGGGTTCAACCATGGAGCTTCAACCTCATGGCATGGAGAGACTCTAGAGTGGGGTGACGAAGACGGCCATGGTTCTGAATGATCAAGTCTGGAACCAGTGCCAGACTGATAGGAGTTTCCACTGAGGTGGAGGAGCATGGTGTACCAGTGTTGGTGCAGCCATGCTAGGGCTACCAGAAATACAGAGGAACTTTCTTTCCTGACCTTCAGCAGAACATTAGAACAAGCAGGATGGGTGGAAAAGTGTAGAACAGATGGCCTGTCCAAGGGATGAGGAATGCATTTGCAATTGATCCTGGGTTGTGGCTTTGGAAGGAGCAGAACTGCATGCATTTCCTGTCTTGTCGCAAACGAATCTATGTCATGCACCACATCTGGGCGGAGAGACCACTTTGGTTGGGGAAAGACCTGCTGAGGTGGCTCCACCAACTCAATCTGAGACTCGGGCAGGTAGGACACCTCAAGGTGAACTGAGTGGGCTATGCAGAAGTCCCACAGTTTGAGAGCTTCCTGGCACAGGAGACAGGAGCATGCTCCACCATATCTGTTTATATAGAACATTGCTGTTGTATTGGCCATCATGACCGATACACATTTGCCTTCCAAGTGTGCTTGGAAGGTCTGACAGGCCAAGTGTACTGCCCTCAGTTTTCTTACATTGATGTGAAGTGAGAGCTCTGACTGGGACCAGACACCTTGGGTCCTGAGCTCCCCATCAGCTCAATGCTAAGGCACCACTGACCAGGAACAGTGAGGGGTAAGATGTAGAGTAGGGGACCCCTGTGCAGAACAACTGCGGATTGAGCCACCAGTAGAATGGGGACAGATCATACACTGAGGCTAGCGGGGCCTAGAGTGGTCTGAGATGTAGTCTGGCATGCTGAATGACATATATGCATGCTGCTAATTTCAGGCAGTTTGGGGCCATGATAAGGGGGGTACTGTTTTAACTCCTTCATGGTGGAGAATATAGTCTGGAATTGAGATTCTGGAAGAAAAGCCCTGACCTGCTGTAGTGGCAGGGCTCGGAAGATTTTGTAATGTGCTGGAGATAGTGACGCCGCGGGGCTAGTCTGAACTGGTTTGATTAGAATTGCTGGCACAGCACCCTAAGCAAGTTGCAGGGCTGGTTTCGCAACCTGCTGTGTAGCTTGTTTGGGTGCCAAAAGGAGGAGAAAGTGAGGAAAGAAGGTCATGTGCTGTAAATTAGCCAATACTTGCTGTTCCCTAGAGAATGCTGTATAAAAGCTTGAAATGCAAACTGCGCAATGAGACTCGGCCATGAATCCACTAGGATTGAGTGGCACAAACCCCCTGCAGCCGACTTCGCAGAGCTCGTTAGGGTCTCCCTCTGCTGTTTGGAGCGTAAGCTGTGATTAAAGATAAGTGTACCTAACTGGTGTGGGCGTGTTTTTATTCCTCACCTGGTATCCAGAATCTGCAGGCAGCAGTAATTGGGCTCTGCCTGGCATAACACCTGGTTTGAATCTAGTTCTGCCCCTATGAACTCTATCCTCTGAGTTGGAGTTAAGGTCCACTTCTGCATATTGACCAGGAGGCCCAACTTGGTGAAGGCTGACCTTATTAATTGTATGTCCGCTTCCACCTGCAACTTGATGCAAAATTTGCCAACCAGTCATCGAGGTACAGATAAGACTTGTACCTTCTGCTTCCTCAGGAATGCGGCAACAGACGCCATACGATTGGTAAACAGTCAAGAGGCCGCAGAAAGGCCAATGAAAGTAGCGTGAACTGGTTGTGGATCTGGTTGACTATGAACCAGAGAAATCTTTTGTGACTTGGAATGATTGACATGTGTCTTTCAAGTTGAGGGCATCATACCAATCCCCCGGATCCAAGGAGGGAATAATTGAGGCCAAAGGAACCATGAGGAACCTCAACTTCCTCATGAATCTGTTGGGGTTTCATAGGTCCAGAATGGGTCTAAGACCACCTTTGGCTTTGGGGATTAGGAAGTAGTGCGAGTAAAACCTTTTGCCCCTTAGCTCCCGAGGAACCTCCTCCACTGCTCCTATATTTAGGAGCACCTACACTTCTTGGATTAGAAGTTGCTTGTGAGAAGGCTCCCTGCAGAGGAACTGGGAGGGTATGGGATGAGAAGAAGGGGGAAGCTGTGAAGGGAGTATCCCACTTCTACCATGCCTACCACCTGACGATCCAACATGAACTAGGCCCATGCATGGTAAAAGTGCTATAGCCAGTTCGAAAAGAATAGGGGTGAAGGACCAGAGTCCTGAATTTGTATGCCACCCTCAGGCACACCATCAAAAGTTCTGTTTGGAACTGGAGGATTGTCTCGCCAGTCCTGGGCCTTGGTTGATAGAAGGCTGAGAGGATCTCCTCCTGTAATTCCTGCCTCGCTTAAGATTATACTCCTGCCTCGGTTGGGATTGGTAGAACCAAGGTACGGGCTGAGGTTTGAAATGCCTCCTCTGTGGCACTGGAATATGGAGGCCCAAGGATTTTAAAGTGGCCCGAGAGTCCTTAAGGCTGCGCAGCTTCGAGTCTGTCTGCTCAGAGAACAGTGCCAGACCCTCAAAGGGAAGGTTCTGAATTATCTGCTGGACCTCATGCGAAAGACCTGAGGCTTATAGCCATGAGCTCTGAAGCATTGCTACCACCAATGACATGGTGCGAGCTGCAACATCTGTGGGGCCACGTCCAGCGCCGCCTAAAGTGAGCTGCCTTGTCTTCCTCTATTAGGACTGAGAACTGGCTGCTGGACTCTGACAGTATAGACTCAGAGAACTTTCACACAGACCCCCAAGAGTTAAAATTGTATCTGCTCAAAACCGCCTGCTGGTTCGCAATAACAGAGTTGGAGCCCCCCAGCAGAATACACCTTTCTATCGAAAAGGTCCAATTTTTTGGCATCCTTTGCCTTTGGCGTGGGGCCTTGCTGTCCTTGCCTCTCTCGCTCATTAGTCGCTGCAACTATGAGCGACCCTGGTGGAGGGTGAGTATATAGATATTCGTGGTCCTTGGAGAATACAAAATATTTTCTCTCTACCCTCTTTGTAGTTGGAGGCAGAAAAGCAGGAGTCTGCTACACAGACTTCATTGTGTCACGAATGGTTTTTATTAGTGGCAGTGCTATCCTGAATGGGCCTGCAAGGGCTAGTGTGTTTATGATAGGGTCTGCGTTGTCGGAGACCCCCTCAGTTTGGAGCCCCAAATTCTGCGCCACTCTCCTTAAGAGCTCCTGATGAGCCCTGCTGTCATCCACAATCAGTGCCGCTGAGGACATCCACTATAACTTCATCTGGAGACAAAGATGACGACGCTCTGACTGGGGCAGTCTCTTGACCTTCTGCTCCTAGAGGATCCAGCGGTGCCAGTTCCTCAAACTTGGTGCCAGCATCGACATCACGCTCGGTGCCTGGCTTGACATCATATTCGGTGCCGGTTCCAGTACCATACGGTGGCACACCACCGACTGACGTGAGTGATATCTGCTCCCAAAGGCAGGTGATAGCTACCTTTCCGATTGCTAACCCTGAGCCTGGTAGAACACCCAAGCTGTCCAAAAGGGCCATTGAGATGGCATCTGCCCCTGTGGCAGCCAAAGCATGGGGAAGGGCTGACCAACCTCAGTCCTCTGGTGTCGCCTCTCTGATCAGTGCCAGCTTGTCATAGAGGAGCAGGACTCTGCTGCAGAGTCAAAGCCCAACAATTCACTTCACAGGGACCATGGTGGTGCGGTTCCCGACGGTGCTGAGGAGCGATGCCTGGGAGATGGCAACCGTGGCATCATAGCCTGCTTTTCCCTGGGTAGCAGCAGAGTTTTTTCAGCACCGGTGGTCTGGCATCCGGGGCACACTTGCAACTGGCAAGGGATGGCAGCGCTGTGTTTTCTATCAGCTCCCTGACTGCTTCAAAAGCTTCTAGCATGGAGGGGAGCTGTAGGTCTTCCTCGCTGGTCTCCCTGGGTGGGGAGTCCGAAGGCACCAGACTTGATAGACCCCTCCCTGTGGCCGGATTCAATGGTACCACAGCCAAGAGTACGGCACCTGAGTGGCATGATGCGGGTCGCACTCACTTCAAGTCCTTACATCCCATTGTTTTGGGCATCGGAAAGCATCCCCAGTCTGTCTTTCTCTGCTTCTTATGCAGAAGAGGGGAATGCAAGCAGTGCCGCATGAATGAGGTATCTCTTGGTGCTGGTGATCCATGGTGGTGCTGAGGGTTTTTAGATGCAGATTCCTTCCTTTGCGCCATCTCTCTATGGATGCCGGTGTGCTCTGCACCAAAGCTGACATACTAGGTGTCAGCTCGCCCAGGCTTGGCACTGAGTGTTCAGGGAGCAGTCTTCATTAGGATGAACTTTAGTCTCTGACTCCTCTTTTTCTTTGTCCTAGAGTGGAATCCCCTGCAGATCTTACGGCGATCCCTTTGATGGATCTCCCCAAGGCACTTTAGACAAGTGGTATAGGGATTGCTCTTGGGCATGGGCTTTTTGCAAGCCCCATGTGGGTTAAAGCCGGGGGAACAAGGCATTCCCAGTCCCTGGAGAAGGGAAGGTGACCCCAATAAGCGAGGTCCTAACTAACTAAACCAACTATAACTATAAACTACAAACTAACTCAAACTATTTGACTATTTACAGGTATTAGTTTAAAATAACCACTAAGAAAATGCTTGCAGAGCAAAAGAAAATTTATGTTCCAGCAACCATCACGGGCGGTAAGAAGGACTGAAAAAATGGGGGATTGGCAAGGCCCTATATACGGTGCCATGAAGGTGCGACTCCAGGAGGCTCCAGAGCCGACCCTACATATACCATTAGGGGAAAAATCTTCCGGTGACTGTGCATGTGGCGTGCACACACCTACTTGGAATCAACATGAGCAAGCATTCAAAGAACCACCTAAATTTCATGTTACCTTTGTTTAAATGAATACATACATCTGGAAACTAGAATGCTTACCTTAAGTAGATTCTCACAGAGATCATTAAAGTTCTTGTTAAGTGTTTGATTTGTCAGGTTAATGTTGCTTAATCTGGATACTCTTACTGAGGTGAACATCTGAAGCAGAAACATAAAAGTTTATCTTTATCTTCCTCAATTTTAAATCCATATGTTCCAACAGTGGGAACAAAGCAATTGATTAAAGACATTAATTATCACTAGTAGCCATGGTGAATAGAGAAAAAGGAAGAAACAAAAATGACAATCTGTGATCAGACACTGGAGGAATGTATCTGTCCTTTATGAAATTTTACAAACAAAAGGAAGTGTCCAGGGAAACTCTATAAACAACTGTATATCATATACAAAAATGATCAGTGACAAAGTAGTGCTATGGAAAAAGGACATGTATTTTTTATTTGCCTCACATGTAAGTGTATGTGTGTATATAGATTTATTATCTAGCATTAATATTTTGTGAAAGCATGTGTGATACAGATATATCTATACCCTCTCACTCCCCCCCATAGGATGTCCTTCTCAAAAACACAACTTTTTTTTTTTTGTAAACATAAGCTTAGGTATTCAATCTCATCTGCAGATCTGAAAGCTGGCCCAGGTTCTAAACGTGTCACTCATCAACAGCAAACAAGGTTCTGCAGGCCAAATGATACCCGCAGTTACACCCATGCAACCCCTTTACCTTGAAAGGAATTGCACAGGTCTAACTAAGTGGACCTTCTAAAAACTATTCTGTTGATTATGCACAATACGGCTCACATTTTCTTGGCTGAAATGACTCTGCAATGCAAAAGAAGTACAAAGCAGTAAAAACTGATTTTGGTCACTATTCAGTTATCTGGTTAAACAAAAGGAATGAGTAAGGGGATGTCATTTTAAATTCATTTTTCAGAGTACAACTGCTCTCTAAAATTTATTGTAATGTCAACAGTATATTTGTATACAAGTTTGGTTAAGAAGGTCTTTTTGTTTTTAAAAGCAACTTTACCTGTATATCAGAAGTCCAGTTATTTATGCCAGGCATAATTTCTGTGTTACAACTGTAAAAACCTGTTAAAGAAAATATTCACATATATAAAGGGCTGTGCATTGAAGTAGTGCAAGGTTTTCAAAAGCTAAATTAACTTTCCACAGTACTTTTTTCAAATGTTACTACGCATAAATTGAATAATGTACAGCAGTACTACAGGAATATACCAGCATTCTAATATAAGGTATTGCATACTAAAGAACAAAGATTAAACATATTTTCTGCAAAAACCTACATAGCAGAAAAAATGTAAAGCATTAGTAAATAAACAATATTCTTAAAAGTATAAAGCTCCATTAATATAGTTTTTATATTATTAATCTTTTTTCATTTGTCAAAAATGCCTCACTGAACAAGAAAGTCAGGCCTAGAAGAGCATGTAACCTAAAAATGGGGTATTATACAGCAAGTCAAGACAAAGTGTTATAGAAGTTCTGACCATTTTGGCAAGCAGCTCCTAATTTCTATATTACATATGACTACATTAATCATATATAATTAATAAAGTATGGACAGGAACGAACTGGATGTTAAATCAAAATGGAATTACAAGTAGGTTTATTTTGAAAGTGATAATAAGTATACTTTGTTTTTAATGTAAATACAATGGCTATGGTCTTGACTAACCATGAAACAACAGACATTGATAAAACTCATATGTACATTGTCTGAACATCATTCATAAAAGTACTATGTTATACACCACAGATACAATAATTATACAAACTCAGGGTCAACTTCTACAAGGAGATGGGCACCCTCAGTTCCCACAAGTTTAGTGAAAGCTGCAGGCACTCAGCTTTTTCCAAGAAAAGCTGTCCGTTGGAAAAGAACAGAAAAGCTGTTCCCAAGAAATCAACTCTTGGGATTGGGCCCTAGGGAATTATTCCATGTCATCGTTGATGCAGAACATAATTAAAAGGAGTGCCATTTTAATGTCACTGTAAATAAAAATGAAAGGAGTAGTGCAAGTGTATATGGGCTATCAAAATATAACCAAGAGGAAAAGACTAAGGATATGTCTACACTACAATCTTAAGTCAACCTAGGTTAGGTTGACTTACAGTCACTGCAGTAATTACTGCGGTGGCTGATGTCCACACTACCTCCCCTTCTGTTGATGAAGCATGTCCTCACCAAGAGCGCTTCCACCCACTGAAGAGGGGCAGTGTGGGGAGCTGAAAGCCAGGACTTGCAGCTCCCCGCTGGGAACCCAGCTGCCCTGTCCCCCGCCCTCCTCCGGGCTTCTCACCTTCTTGCTCCCACCTGGGACCAGAGAAGAAGCCAACCGGGGCTTCTTGCTTCCAGAGGGGAGATCCGCGCCCCAAGTATGGCTGCCATGCTCCCAGCGGGGAACCAAGAGCCCGGGAGGGCAGCTAGGCTCTGAGCCAAAAGCCTTGGTGCAGCTGGGCTCTCTGCCAGCAGTGGGGAGTCAGGACCCCAGGGGGTGACAAGGCTCCCCAGGAAGCAGCCAACAGCCAATGTAAGGAGCACAGTGTTTGCACTGTGTAGACACTGTGTCGCCCTAACTACACTGTCATAAGCCCTACCTACAGCTCTTGTGGATGTGGAGTTATGACGTCAGTGTAGTAGAGCACTTACATTGGTGGGAGCAAGGCTGTAGTGTGTATCCTAACATAGAAAGGTCAACATAAGATGCCTTATGTTGACCTAACTGTGTAGTGTAGACCAGGGCTAGAACAGGACTAAAGGAACATAGCACAAGTCAAAGTTGCTATCTTGGGTATATGGCCCTCATCACCACAGTATCTGTGGGCCTCATGACCTTTAATTAATTTTATCCTCAACATCCCTGTGAAGTAGGGAAGTACTATTATCCCCATTTTACAAATGGGGAACCAAGGCATACAGATTAAGTGATCTGCCCAAGATTATACTGAACATCTGTGTTGGGGTAGAAAATGAACCTGGTTTGTTTTCTATGGCCCAGGCTAGCACCACTGGACCATCCTTCTTCTCTGCTAGACAATCAAGCAAATGGACATAGAGAATCATTGAAAAATATGGCAAAAATAAAGAAATAAAACACAATTTTTGAAGCAAGTGACAATTTATTTTGCTCTCTTAAGCATATTAAACAATCCTTTTAGTTATGTTTTTATAACTAAAATAAACTCCTCCTTTTCCCAAATACGGTTTCTTTTGTCCATCCTCTGTGTTACTGGTATTATCTATGGTAGTACGAATGTATGCCCTAAAAAACAAAACAAAACAAAAAAACCCTTCAGTTATGTATTCTCATAATAGAGCTTTTCCAACTGCCAAATTATGCTACAAAAGTGGAGCATTTTCTTTTCAAGGCAAACATTCGGGGCTTTGCCAGTGATGTCCATTTGAACATATTATCCACCAGCTCAAAACCAGGGGAAAGCCTTGATCCTCAGCAGACCTAGGTGCTTGTGATTTGTGGCAGAGACATCTATACCATTGGGAATACACTGCACCCTGTTTTATTAGTTATAAATACAAAGTAGTAATAAACACATGAAAAAAATGCTCACTAGATAACCCAGGGACCAATCCTGCACACTCTTACTCAGGTGATTAGTCCAGTTAACCTCAGCAAAAGTATTCATTGCAGGTTTGGACCCTAGAACAACAGGAAAGAAACAGCCCTCTTTCTACTTCTTTGGGCATGCAGACCGAATTAACCTTTCTGAACCAATAGATTGGACACAAAGTTAAGTTGATAAATTTGATCTTTCTGCTTTTAATACAGAAGGGATAAGAACACACTATTTTTAATAATCTTCTCCTTAAAATATTTTTTCTAGTTCAAACTGGCTAGTGGAAATTTTAGGAAGATGTTAGTTTTTGCTTTAGTTTCACAGATTCAGACCAAATGTTTTGTAAAAAGATATATGGGAAGTGCTTATTAAAACTACTGCATTAAGTAGGTCTTGCTGTATTAATTCATGCAAGTGAATTATAATTTCCAGTTTCAGTTTGGTAGACATTATGAGGTGAGAGAAAAGTGCTCTTACACTGAAGGACTGCTCACACATGATATACACAAACACAATATAGATACCATAACATAGGATAATTACCTTTATTCCTATGGTTGTCATTTCACAGGTTCAGAAGTTAGATGTTTCTTCAGATGAAGATTTCCATATGTCCAGGCATGCCGTTAGCTTCCCGAAAGAAACACAAAACCTCTGTCTTCTAAGCACATGAAAAACCAGCCAAACTTCTCTTCATAAAGTTTAGTCACTTTAGTTGTTACTGATGAACTGGATAACTTTTCACAAGAAAATACAGCAAAAGAAGTGTCCTTTCAACTAGTGCAGCCCTGCCATGATGGCATGGAAAGAATTATTTGATTATGAGATTAAAAATCTATGTC
The DNA here is from genome assembly GCF_026122565.2 of Emydura macquarii macquarii. Classification (NCBI taxonomy): domain Eukaryota; kingdom Metazoa; phylum Chordata; order Testudines; family Chelidae; genus Emydura; species Emydura macquarii. The sequence goes on along the minus strand of NW_027132342.1, from coordinate 6,066,963 downwards.
TTGTGAAACTAAATAATCATTGGAATAATCTGCTTATCACCTTGCATAATATAAACAGAATCCTCAATTATAACAAATGACTAGTTCCAAAAATGCCTTATTTTTTTTCCACCCCAGGATTCTTTTTCATAAATGTTGCCATTGTTTGACTGTTATATAAATATGATCACAGTATTGTATAACTGATAACATTTCTTGTTGCTTTCAAATAAAAGTCTGTATTTCGTGAAAGCTATACTTAAAAGAAATTAACAACAAGTTCTGTAACTGCATTTCAAAGTTCATACAAGACTGGATGCTATGGATACCATGAACATAAAGCAAGCTGGAAGACATGATAAAAGAAGACTATGTGTAACAACATGAAGATGATATTTCACAACTATGAAGAACAACTGCAGTTCTTATCTACAAGGACATTCTTGAAAGCTCAGAGCAAGTGTGTTTTAACTAACTGCTTGCTATTAAATGTAAGTTTATAATGGAGTTGGGGCCCAGAATGCTGAAGTTCCATGAGAAGCAAGGAAATTGGTCCTAAAGAATTCTGTTTTAAGCTTAAGTGTATATACATTTCTATAATCAACCATATCAATACTACACATGAAGAGAGACAAAGTTTGAACTAACAGGCTGCTACAACAAAGAAGAAAACCAATCTGAATTTTGGAAAACAAATAAGTACTGTTTCAAAAAACAAAAGGAAAGTACAAGTTCCTTGAAAAAAGATGTTGAAACCAGGGGGGAAAAAAGCAAACAAAAAGATTATTTATAAGTGCGAATCGAAAGGTAGGAATATTTTTTTCAAAGAAGAAACGGGCATAATGTTGTATAGTAGCTAGCATATTATGCAATATATACATTGTTTTTTTTAATAATGTTGCTAAATAACAAAAGTATAGGCCACTAACATCTCATGAAGTTCTAGCATCAATTCTGCTACACTGTCAATATTCATCTATGGAATTCTGAAAATCTAATTCTCTTGTTCAGTACCAAGCTTTGATGTTGCTAAAGTCCTTGTCAATCTATAAAGTATTGAAGAAATTAGTACCCGGTTTGCTATTATTTATTACACTGCTGCTTTCTAGACAAAATAAGCCTTGTGGATTTGGATGAAAAACATGATATTGTGGGTGAAATAATTAAGAAACCCACACTTTGTCTTCTTGGACTGTGTCTTCTCAACAGAAACAGACACAGTTTAGAAAGCTCCAGTGGAAGATACAGGTAGACTTTCATATGGAGAGCAGCATGGAAATGAATGCTGTCACATTGAATGGAAAAAAAATAAAAACTGTTGAACGCCACATGAGATCTAACAAGTAATACTGTTCAATTTAAACAACACTCCTGGAATAAAACACAATATCTAATGGAGATGTCATATTATATGGCTAAAAGTTACTGCAACAAGATAAACACTACCTACTCATTACAAGAGGTAAATTGCTTTGCTCACCCATTCTCACCTCCTACTCAATGACTGTCTTTAGACCTCAAGTACCTGGCTTTCATCCACCTCCCCCATTGTTCCCTATGCACTTGTATATGTATATGATGATCCTATGTTTCTCATTTCTACCTCTGCATCTGACGAAATGAGCTGAGCCTCACGAAAGCTTATGCCTGCTAAAATTAAATTTGTTAGTCTTTAAAGTGCCACAGAACTCTCGTTGTTTTTACTACTTACATGTCAGCCATCCAGAATATAGCAATCTGCAAATACTGAATTACTAGTGCAAAAACCCAAGAATTTTTAAATGTTTCACTCTACAATGAAATTACTTGATTTCTTGATAAGATATAAGATAAGCATATAACTGCGTATTGGGAAGCAATCTTCCTTATCTCAGGTTTCAATCAGCACATTCTCAAGAAAGACAAAGTATTTGTCCTCTGTGAGATTTGACCCACACTAATCAATTGCAATACAAAGAATTTTTTTTTCCATTTGTGACCTTGCATGAAATAAAAAAATTCTCTATTATCCAGTATATTGTGAAAAAGACTGCCAGCAGTTTATAAAACTATTCATTTTAACCACATAGCATTCAAATTTTGTTTACTCTACCTGGAGGTGGTGGAACATCTGTCAGTAAAGAATGTACATCTTCCATTGCATCTGTATCATCAATCTGAAACAAATCATACTATATAAAACACATACTATGATTTCAATTGGCAGTATCAATATGACAAAAATTCTATAAGGTTATTACTAGATACAAAAATGTTTTTTTTAATAGGTGAATTTATTTAGATGCCTAAATAAATGAATAATTTGGGAATTGCTGGGTAGTTGGCACTTTTGAAAATCAGTCCACTTATTTAGGCTCCTAAATAAGGGCTTTAGCTGAACCTTAGACATCCAGTTTTGAAAAAACATACCGAAGTTTTAAAATTTCATGTTTACTTCTGAAAATATGAGGTGGATCAATAAATAGGCAAACTAAACAAAATACAAACCAATTGCTCAATTTTTTTACAATAAAAAACAAATATTCCATTTCTTCAAGTTTCAGTATAATTTTCATTTGTCCACTTTCAAGTTTAAAATTCCAGAATTTTTGATTTAGCACTTTCAGGGAAACAAAATTTTATATTAATGCTTCACAATACTTCAAAGTATTCAATTTATTTAAATAAATTGCTTTTTAATGAACCTATAACTTCAGAATACACACACATATTTCAAATATTAAGTTATAACATACATCTTTTCACTCCAGGTTTTTCTGTTTTCTGAAGGCCATTTAGTCTAACAAAATTTTAGACACAAAGAATTCTAGCTTCTCAGCCATTAAATAAAAAGACACTATAATAGGAGCCTCAAAAAGTAAAGGAATTTTATTAATAATCACAAAAAATTATGAAATTTTGGGAATATAGAACTGAATGCTGAGATGCTATCATACAAACTATTTTAGGCTTGCCTCAGTGATGACTGCCTCTCTTTTAGGTAGCTGAAAAGGAATTTCCAATTAGCTTTTTACCACCATCTATGTACTGTTTGACAAAGGTGACCAGAAGGAGGATCTCTTTCGGGATGTGGTTCATATGCAGAGACATATGTGCTCAAGAACAACAGGAGAGAGGAGTAGAGGGTTGCTTCAAATTTCAATTAACAGTTTCTATTGATACAAAAATTAATGAGCTGTTCTACAATTCAGGATGCTCTGGAAATAATTAAGAAGTCCTTTGTCTGTTTTTCACACATTTTTCAGGATGAAAGGTAGGACCATGTGCATCACAGACATGGATATTACCTCCAAGACAAAAGCATCCTTTTTCCCATGTGAAAGGTCCAGTTCCATAACTTCATCAGAACTTTCTGACTGAGATCTTAGCAGCCTGGAACGCTGTCTTGGTTCTGGAAAGGGAGACCCAATGATTTCCTCAGGTATCTCCTGAAAACAGTATTAAAATAAAATTCATTTATGTATTCCATGTCTTAAAACTCATTTGAAATTTTAACAACTTGCCATCACACAGTTTTAAGACCCAAAAACATTCGGAACATCTTTCTATTTAGAACTAATTCTATTGACAATGTAAATCCTATTTTCTGTTTTTAATTCCATCTTGCCCTTTTATTTTAGTATTTTCTTTATCACTACTAGGGATATGTGCATACAGGATTTATCTCCCTATTTCAGTCATTCCTGCCACTTATACCACAGACAGGGTTACTATTTCTGGTAAGGAGTAAGAATTAGCTCCACAACAGCCAACTGTCGTGACTTAAGGAGAGTTGTATATACAAAAATTATGTTTTTATACAACTTCCCTAGGTAATGATAGTGAAAAACTAATTTTTCATTATACACGTAGATAATGCAGACGGTGACTGTAAGAAGTATGTCAGATCTATTAATAACTAGGATAGATGACCCGCTGAAGTCTATTTAAGATATAAAATCTATTCACAAAAAATGTACTTTTTTGCAATTTTTTAAAAAATTTTAATTTTTTGCCCTTGTCAGTTTCCACTCAGGTTTAAGAACTGAGATGTTGCATATTCTGCACCAAATTGAGAGAGAGGAACAGAACTTATTATCAACGTTATCCCTATCAGCGATGAGTAGTGTTAACCATCCATTCTTCCTCAGTAGTTTCTGGATGCATTGGAGAATTATATGAGATGTACTTTATTCACTTATTTCTGTTCTTATATGAGGAACGTTAAGAACAAAAAAACTGCTAAGGATCTTCTCTCTGAGTTTACTAGGAAGAGTGTCTACTGGGGAAAATATGTAGGATGTGCAATGCAGAGAGCTTCCTGTAATCAAAGAAGTGGGAAGAGCTGAAGATTCCATGACATCTATTAAGAGATCTCACTATGCCAATCTATGCCAATTAACCTACAGGCCACTCCAGTCTGGTATACACTTAAAAATTAGATCAATCTAGATACATCGCTCAGGGCTGTGAAAAATTTCACACCCTGAGCACTGCAGGTAAGGTGATTTAACCACCAATGTAGACACAGCAAGGTTAACAGAAGAACACCTCTGTTGACCTAGCTACTGCCTCTCAGAATGGTGAATTAACTACCTCTTCCGTCAATGTAGGAAGTGCATATGCTGCAGCAGCACCACTGTCATGCTTTTAGCGTAAATAACCTCTGTTACTAAGAGGAATGGGGTGCCTTAAAAAACCATCAGATAGAAATAGAGAGGGAACTTTGCATGGAGCATTTCAACTTAGAATACATTTTTTTACAAGAGCTGCAAACCATAGAAAAATGAGATTTATATTGGAATTGTTGTTACAGGCTTAAGGCCCTATTTGGCAGAAAGCGAAATGTGTTCTGCCTCTCAATGGTCAATGACACCTCCAGCTACACAGCTGGAAAGATTATCTATTTAAAAAATATATTAATTTTCCTTCTTGGTAGTGGCTATTTAGTGCTGATTCATGTGCACAAGAATGCCACTCTTGCCAAAGAGTTTCAGCTTGGTTCTTGGGCAGGATGAGTTCTTCTCTAGCTGACAGCTAGCCAGAAAAGTCATGTTAAGCCCCTTCACAGTCCAAAGATCTCAAAGAGCTCCCATATTTCCCTTTCTGGAATCTGTTTCTCTATTGGGACCAGTGAATTCCTACAGCTCCAGTTCTAAGAAAGCAGAGGGACAGCAACTGCCAGCCTACAGGTCATTTTATGTAAAAATACCTGTATGGGGCAGAAGTCTCCCACAATATCCTTCTCCAGTGAGGTAAATGGAAGGATCAAAGCAGAAAAAGAGTAGGATAAATGCTTCCAGTTTCCATAAAAAATTAAGGATTTTTTTTTCCTTATATGTGTATTTTTTTAAGTCTGCCAGGACTTGTCCCTTCCCTATTTTAGGGCTAAAGAGCTAATCCAGCCAGAGGACAGTAGGAATATCCATGCAGTTACAGAATTGCATAGTGACAGAGATGGGAATCTTATTTGTACTATTTTTTCTCCCCTTCAAATGTTCTTCAACTCCTAGCATGTAATAATAGGAGATTTCAGGATGCTCTCTGCTCAGACTAACCTTTCTTTCTAGTAGGATGGTCTGCAGTGAAGCCATCTTGTGAAGTCTGGAAGGCTATGTATATCTGAGGCTAGAGTGGACTCTTACCTATACAACCATGGTATACCATATTAATATTTAGCTACTCCATAAACAGATGTATTTAAATGATAGTTTGAGAATGCTTCCTGGCTATGAGGCTACAACTACTGCTGGAGCTAAAATCTCTAAGCCAAAGGATACATTATTACCAAGTTAACAAAGAGTACATGCAGACTATTATAGTGAAAGATGCTTTCTACTCTTCCACTGCTACACTCTAACTGGCTACTGTTCTCAGAATTGCCTAATCCTCAAAGTGCTGAATCTGATTTGGGCAAATGGATGGGGAATTCTATAGACACCAGCCATTCAGAGCATAGAGATTTACATATCTGGAATAAGGTGATTATATAAATCTCTGCTCTGATTGCCTAAAACAGAGTTCGGGGATTTTCATATTGATAAATGACCATCCCCTCAAATCAAACCTCTTCAGCTAAGGATCAGTAACCATTCCAGTTTAGTATGAACTGAATTTGATATGGAATATTCTCCTTTTTGAGAGTTGTATAAACTTTACTTACAGGAGGGTTAATCTCATAAAGCTCCTTGTTTTTTGCTATTGTCTCATTTATTTTTTTTTGCATGTGAGATATATGCTGTTCATAGGTGCCATCATTTGGAGTCTTCCCAGCAATCTGAATACCACCAGGGGTCGGCAAAGCTGTCAGATACACACCTGTGGCAGACTTTTAAAAAATAAATAAATAAGTCAGTAAGAAAACAACAAAGATGTTCAAGAACAAAATATGCCCGCTGAAGTTTAATTATAATTTATTTTACTTCTAGTAGTTTAAAATATTTATAGTTTTCCATAGTGCCCAGGATTTTAATGTATTCACCAGTACAATTTATATGTTTATGTCAAGACTTCCTACTGTGGTAAATTAATCCATCTTTATTATTTGTAGATTCAAAACAATATGCTTTGCAGCACCCTTCTCTCCATGTTAGGGAACTCTCCCTTAAGGAAAATCTTTAAATATGAATTGAAATCTCTACTTTTTCTTAAGGTTTCTTGTGTGTGGTTCCATGTCCAAAAATAGTTCAGCACTAGGAAATTTGTGACTGGTAATCTATACACAACAAATATGCAAAATACTCATTTATTGATTTTATCCTCAACTTCAACAGGTGTTATAATGATGTAGACCCTACGCATTTTGCATAAATAATTTAGAAAATCAAAATTCCCCAACATCAAAGACTTAAAATTTGTCTTTACAGTCTACTGTACCAAAAATTTGATTAGTTTATATTCTAATCTGTTATAAACCAGCTAGATTACTGAAGCATCCCTTTCACTCGTTATTCAAAAGCAATAGAAAATGGAAAGTTTTCTGGATTATTGCATAAGAATTTCTACAGTGTGAAAGCCAGACAGATATTTACCAGAACCTTACAGCTCTTTAAATAAACCAACTTAAAAAATAAAAAAAGACTTACAACACACCTGAATTAAGTTATTTCAACTGTTTTCTTAACAAAATTCAAACCTCTGACAAAGAACTTCTGTCAAGACAGCAATCTTAGAAAAGAAAACATGTTTCAGCATACACATTTTCACGTCTGAGGACAGGGAAAATTAAGTTCTCGCTTCACTACCCATGGAGATTTGGAATGAATCTGAAGATAAAATTCCTAGGATCATCACATACATACAGGTAAAATCAGTTACTATGGTCTTACCATTAACTCCTTCATCCCAAGTATACATTCATCTACTGAACACATTTGAGTATTAGATGTATTTGTATAATAAATTACTGGAATTGAATAAACTACCACTGAAGTTACTGAAGCTGACACAAGTGGGATATGGTACCGGTGCCGATGCACAAGGCACACGCATAGCATCAAAAGCTCCAGAATCAGTATCATTACAGTGTCATGATTAGTGTGATTCAGTGCCTACATCTATGTAACAGCTGAAGTAAAATAGAGAAACAAAGGCATCAGGAAGTTCAGTAGGTCCTAACATACTCCTGACCCAGTGACATGACTCATCAGTACCATCATCATCAGACATAGAATTAATGGAAGCTTTACACAGGCCAGGCCAGCAGTCGAAGACACATAAGGACTAGAGTTGTCAAGGTTGAACCGCAACTAAGGCCTAAATCCATGCTTCCTGGGAGACTGTACAATGCAATGAGTTGCCACTAAGCACCTATAGAATTTTGCACCAACCACACAAAGAACAGTGATGCCTGATATGTCTCACTGGTTCCAAACACCTTCATCCAAGATCAGACAGAAGACAAAGCAGGCATCACTGTTCTTGGCACGGTTGGTGCAAAATTCTACTGGTGCTTTGCAGGAGTACTATAGACTCTCCCAGTAAGCACAGTTTGAGTCCTGAGTTGAGTTTCAACTTTGACTCCTCTGATCCTTGTCTGTCTTCAGCTTCTGGCCTGGATAGCTGTGAGACTTCTATCAGTTGATATCTACTTAAAAGGGCTAGTGCTGGGGCAGTCTCTTGGCACCTAATGGAGTTGACTGACTCATACACATTCAAATACCTGGCCTCTGAGGTCATCTGAGCCAACGTCTCATTGGAAGTGTCAGTCAGAAGGAGGAGAGCTGAAGCGCCTCTACTCAGGACCCATTTGGTTCACTGAGATGTCTTGGCACGGACAGAATTTAGATTGGCTATCCCAACCCCACACATCACAGGCAAAGATCAGAAAAACCGTGGTGCAAAATTTTATAATTAGGCCTGAGACACTTTCAAATCTATTTTGCTCATTACTTCCCTGCCATCAAAAGACCTAATAAAGGAGGGTATGGAATTAAGAAAAAATGCAATAAGGTATGTGTTTGTGAGGGATATTTATAAAATGTTAGTGGAAGTAAAAGAGTCTGGACAGCAGAGTAGGTCTCCAAAATTCAGTTTTTTTGGTTTTTTTTTTTCAAATTGTATTTTATTTTAAACTAAATAGAAAGAAGCACTCAAATTCATTCTATGAAAAACAGTACATCATAAGTACAGTTGAAAGGGTTTAAGTACTGTGTAGAATTAAGCTAATATAACCCCACAATGCAGCTCCTTTAGAATTAATAGATAGAAAGTGATAATTAGAGGCATTAGAGGGCATCAATATTCTAACCAGAGACAATGAGGTGGGGTTTTGGGGGTGCCTCTTTTTTACTAGCTGATAGCCAAATATTTACAAATACTCAGTGAGGGCATATCCCATCTGCCATGAACATGGAATGCAGTTTAAGGAGTCGAGATCTGTTGTGACAGTAACAGTTAGAGGAATTTATGGCTTTTCTACAGCATGCCTACTGAAATATTTTGGGAGGAGCCTCCTTTCCTTATGACATTTTCATCTACTAATTCAGTTTCAAGAGAGTCCAATCTATTGTACCTAGTATTCAAGGCAAGTCTATTCTGATCTATCAACAAGAAGGTGACAGTCTCCTTTCCTTTTCACCATCTCACTTGTTAAAAAAACCTGAATTTTTTAAATGTCTCCATTTGTCTAGAATTATACTGTCATACAAAACTGGCATAAATGGTTTTGTGAAATCAGAACACAGTACAGAACAGTATCGAATGGAATGAGAGAATCCCAATTTATGCACTGAAAAAACACTTACGGCCAAGCCCATCAGCATATTTTCGCCCACTGTAATCTGAATCCTCAAACCGAACAGAGCATTCATTCCCTTCAATTTAAGTTTATTCATTAGCTGGGTGTGTACTTCATATTCCATAAATGGCAACAGATTACTGATGGATGTTGCATTTGCTTCAGCTTGAGCTTTTTTTTTCAGGCGACATAACCTGTTGATGGAAATTGTCACATAAGTAGAATTAGTTTGTCTTAAGCATGTCAGCACTTTAAATTTTTAACCATTGATAAATTACATAAGTGATCAAAAGGAAATTTGCAGGTTTTTTATATTTGGCAAAATATGCAAGGTTATTTTCTGGAATTTAATTCTATTTTTAAAATAGCACATTAACAACTCTCAGTCAGCACATCAAATTGATCCTTTTTGACTTTTAACAAGTATTTGCTGTAAATCTTTACCTTAATTTTGGTCATATTTTTAATAGGAAAATATCTGTTTAAATTGAAAACTGGAAACCTTGAACAAAAGTAACTTAGAAAGCAGAATAATCCATGGATTTTAAATAATATTAAAAAATGACCCGTATTAAAACAGGTTATAAAAACTGGAAAGCATGGCTTTTTCAGTTCTTTATATGAAATCATGTTTACGTCTATTAATCAAAATATGCATAAGGATTGCTTTCAGAAGGCAAACAATGTGCTTCACCCACTATGCCACTTTTTGCATTTGTGGACCCCTAAACATTTCAAATGGACGTGTGGGCCCCTTTGGAAATTTTAGAACACCCCCACCCTCCCGCAGGGATCCATGGAACACAGGTTGAAAACACTGTTCTATGGTAATAAAATCCTTTTGCAGACCCCTTAGAAGAAGAGCTCTATGTAGTTCTAATGCTTATCTCTTTCACCAACAGAAGATGGTCCAATAAAAGATATCACCTCACCCACCTTGTCTTTCTCATATCCTGGAACTAACACAGCTATAACGCTACTTTAAAAATATTGTACCAACACCTAAAATAACTACGTAACTGGAGAAGTGCTAACATGGTAATTTCAAAATACACAAAGATGAAGTTTGACTGCATTATACAAGTATTTTATATGGGAAGCTGATTTTGAAACTGAAAAGCCATTAATTCTGAGACACTTCTTTGCTGAGCTCTGAAATCATAACTAATGTTGCTGAGGTGACCAGAGATGCCAATGGAGAGTGGTTAAAGAAATACTATAATTCCCACTAACTGTACAGTAGCACTTCATAAAGGTATTCAGGCTCACTGTCACAGCAAATATTGAAGGTGACACCCAGCATCCTTTGCTACCTCTAAATCCTTTGAAATTTGTAAGAACAGTCTTCCCTTTCTTGCAGACTTCCAACATATCAAAAAGCTTCTTTGATTTCTCTCTCACTAAGGACAATTCAGTATGCAGGGCTCTATCAGTAAAAAGGTTACTTACCTGTAACTGGAGGTTCTTCGAGATGTGTGGTCCCTATCTGTATTTCACTGAGGATTATATGCATGTGCCATGCATCCAAAGATGGAGATTTTGAAAGCAGTAGTATTCGTTGGTCCACGCTTGCACCCTTACTCTGTCTCATAGTTTCATCTGAGGTGATGAAGAGTAAGGCAGACCAACCATACTTTCAGTTCCTTCTCCACTGAAAACCAAAGATCTGCAGCAGAGAAGAAGGCGGGCAGGATAGGAATACAGAGAGAGACCGCAAATCTTGAAGAACCATAAGTTACAAGTAAGTAACCTCCTCTTCTTCTTCGAGGGATAGTCCCTATTGTATTCCACTGAGGATGAATAACAAGCAGTACCTAGGTAAGAGGAGGGTGTGAGGAAAATGATGGAACCATGAAACAGAGAAAAGCCATACTAAACAAAGCATCTGTTGCTATCTCACACCAAGGCATAATGAGAAGAGAAGGTATGTACTAAACTCCATGTGGCCACCTTAAGTATGTCCATAAGAGGTACATCGTGAAGTGCAGCCGTACATAGTTATGCTCTCATAGAGTGGGCTCGTATCCCACAGAGGGGAGACAGCCCCGATAACGGATAGCAGAGCATAATGCACCCTGAAACCCGCTTAGAAATCCGCTGAATGGAAACTGCTTGTCCCTTAAATCATTCAGCTATAGCAATAAACAGTCTAGGGGACTTCCTGAAGAGTCTCATCCTCTGCAGGCAGAAGACCAAGGCCCTGTGTACATTGAGGGAGTGAAGGTGCCGTTCCTCCACCGAGGCATGAGACTTTGGAAAGAAAGCAGTTAAGTGTATCAGTTGCTTGAAATGAAAACGAGCAAAAGCCTTTGGCAGGAACTTGTGGTGCAAGTTCAGGGAAACTCTGTCCTATGGAACATGGTAAATGGTGGGGGAAGTCTACTATCTACTAATGGTGGGGGAAGGCTCCCAGTTTGCCTACCTGTCTCACAAAAGTAGCATCTTCCAGAAAAGCAACCTTCATGGACAGATGAGAGAGAGAGCGCATGAAGCCAGAGGCTCAAAGGATGACTCCCTCCAAGGAGGACAAGCCTGAGGTCCCAGTGGGGAGTGATGGACTGAATGGGAGGATAGGTTTGTAGGAGGCCCTTCCGAAACCTGGAAGCCAAGGGGTGAGAAAAGGAGAGCCCTTCGACTTGGGGGTGGAAGGCACAGAAAACAGCTATGTGTACCTTGATGGAGTTGGGCAAGGCCAGATGTCTTTAGGGAGAAGAGATAGTCCAAAAGAAGAGGAATGTCCATATCCTCAGGGACAAGACCCTTCTGCTGAGCCATGAGGTGAAATGCTTCCATTTGGTCCTTTAGGATTGCTTTATGAACCCCTTTCTGCTACTCAAGAGGATGTCTTGTACTGCTGAAAAACATTCCTGCACTAATAAAGGTGCCCATCCAAAAACCAGTCTCTGAGGTGAAGAGTCTGGGGATTGGGATGCCCAATCCATCTGCCTTGTTGCGTGAGGAGTTCTGGAAGAGGTGGCAGTGGACATGGGGAACACACTGACATGTGGAGAAGAAGGGGAAAACAGAACTGGTGAGGCCAGAATGGGCCGATCAGAATGACTATTGCTCTCTCCCACCTGATCTTGTATAGGACTTGCAGCAGGAGAGGAAAGGCATAATTGAGCTGATCTGACCAGCAGAGGACTAGTGCATCATTCTGGGAAAGGGTGCTGAGCTTCCCCACCCCCAGAACAATACTGGATGCATTTGTTGTTGGTGTGGGATGTGAAGAGACTCCTGGTCAGAGTCTCCCAGCGGTCAAAAATGCTGGCCATCACAATGTTGTATAGCTCCCAGACTAGATAGTGGTGGTATTGTCTGACATGATGAGGACATAACAGGAATGGATGGAGGGGAGAAACACACGACACGCTTCCCTCACTGCCCCAAGTTCCAGGATGTTGATGTGCTTCCAGGACTCCCAAGCAGTCCAAGTCCCAGGGGTCATGCACTCACCATGTGGGCCACCCCCCATCAGATGAGCGATGCACCTGTGATAACTGTGGTGGAAGGGAAAGACGGAAGGAATAGTATCCTGGTGCAGATTTGACTTGGGAACTGTTAGTAGAAAGATTATAGTGTGGCACATGGGAGAATAGACCTCTGAAAGCACAGTTATAGGCAGTGAAAGTGGAGATGAGCAAAGGCAGTCACATATATGCAAGCCACCATGTGGCCAAGAAGAGAAAGGCAAGTCCTGGCTGGAACAGAAAAACTGGAGATCACCCTGGACATAAGCTCTTCCAGGGTCTGTAACCTGTCCTCTAGTAGGTAGGTGGATACCGAGATTGTATTGATGCCTGCCCCAATAAATTCTTGTGGGATCCAAAGTTGACTTTTCGACATTTACGCTCACCTCCAGGGAGGAGCATAAGTAGCATGGAGCTCAAGACTTGATCTTCCTTTCTCAATCATGCCACCAGCAATTAATCGTTAAGGAAATATAAAGACTCCCTGACACCACAGGTGGGCCTCTATTAATGAGAAAATCTTGGGGAAGACCCACGGAGTAGTGTTGAGTCCAAATGGAAGACCCCCATACTGGAAGTGATGACAGCCTGCCATGAATCTCAGGAAATGTCTGTGAGTAGGATGGATATCCACATGAAAGTAAGTGTTCTGCGTATCAAGAGCCATAAACCACATGACTCTTTCTTAGGAAGAAAGGATGGCTACTAGGGTGATCATCCAAAACTTGCGCTTGCATATGAAGCCATTGAGACAGCAGAGGTCTAGGATTGGTCTCCATCTGCCCTTCTTCTTAGGGAATAGAAACCTGCACCGCAACAGGTTGTAGAAACAGGTTCGATTGCTCCCTTTTGCAGCAGGGAGTCTACCTCTAGGGTGACTCTAGTCTCTGAAGTAGGACCAGAACGAGGGACATAGATGAGGTAACATTTTGAACTTGATCATATAGCCATGTAGAATGACATCCAGAAACCACTTGTCTGTTGTTATTGCACACCATGCTGGTAAAAAGAGAGTGAGAAGTGCCCTCCAAAGGGGTTGAGTTGGGTGCACGGTGTGAAGCAGGGTGGTGGGTGGCTCCCTAATTGCACTCATAGATAACACTTCTGGGAAGACTGGGTAAGAGACGCAGAAGGTTGTGATGATGAACCTGAGGGACGGGGTGTGATGTTCCCCTGTGCAATCTGGACTGGTGTATTGCTATGTCACCTAAATGCCTCAATCCTGGAGCCTGTCTTGCCATGCCCTACTGTGTGAATTGCCACTGCTGGGTCAGCCCATGCATACCCTACGGCAAGCAAGTTGCTCTCAACCATGTGAGTGCTTCTGGACAGCCACTCTTGGGATCATGAACTGGTCTGACCCCAATCAACACACCAGTCCCAGATGCAACCCTAGCCTTCCATTGTTCGCTGCACTCTGCACCACTGCACACTGCAAACTCATTGGTTCATCAATTTATCAAAGAAATTGATATGCAACAGCCTGGTCACTTCAAATGGAGTCTTAACACACCTTAAACCACATGCACTGCTTTAGCTAAAACAAATTTATTAAGTACAGAAAGATTTTAAGTAATTGGAAGTCAGAAGAAAACAGGTCAGATTTGATCAAAAGTATATAAAAGGCAAATCGCATTCTAAAACTAAGCTTAACACTTTCAGCAACCTTACAGTCTTAAGATGATTCTCACCACGGCTGGCTGGTTTGCCTCCAGCCAGGCCCTCCCCCTGTGATCAGCATTTCAGTTGCTTGGTAGCGTTTGCAGATGGAGGTGGAAGAGAGTAAGCAGCAAAATGTCTCTCTTTTTAAAAAATGTTCTCCCTCCCATGCCCCTCCTGCTTCAGGGTCAGGTGACAAACAATGTCCATGTATGGCTCCCTCCATGCCCTGAGTTACTGTAGTCCTTTGTGGATTCGCTTGTTGATGTCTGGGCCAGTCCTTTGTTCCTGGAATGTTGTTCTATACAGGTTCTAATGACGTGCAAATTGCTTCTCAGCTCTGTAGAGTTTTGCCTAGATCTGTCTCAAGCCAAGAGACACATATTCGGGAATATTACATAGCAAAGCCTCATAACCACACATATGACACTGCAACAAACATATTACTATAGCAATAATGTTCAGTATGCCATGAGCATTCCAAAACATCTTACATGACATACTTTGCATTAAACAATATAAAATTACACTATAAGAGTGAACACGAATGATACACAATCACACTGTAAGGGTGTACATGGGGGTTCAGTGTTACATGGGGTCACTGGGTCTTCTGCTGTTTATGAGGAGGCTCATAGGGCCACTTGCAGAAGAACTGGAGAGCTTTAAATTACTGTTATGGGGGCAGGTGGTAGAACTTGTGTGTGGGTGCAAGTGTGTAGATACCCAACGATCACAGAGTGGCTCTGGAGTCCTTGAGGGAATGAAAGGAGTCGTCAGTTTTCTGGTTGAAGAGATGAAACTCATCGAAAGGGGAGCCCTTTATGATGGGAAGGGAAATCTGACGAATGCAGCCATAACTCCCTTCTCATGATGAGTCCCGTAGCCACTGTGCGCGAAGTGACACCAGTTGGAAAGGAGAAACGCTTCCAAAAGCTGGCCAAAACACCGTCTCCAGCTTCCATTAAAGACATCTCGTTACATTTGTCAATGTAGCATGAACACTCAGAGTTCCTGTTTGACTCCTCAAAATGATCAGATGACCAAATAGCATCAGTTTCCATAAATGCCATCTTCCAATTTGCCAGGAAGCTTCACCCCTTCCTCCTGAAGGAGGATCTGGTCACAGTAATCCATGCATATTTCACTTCTAGGCTGGTTTACTACAACTCACTGTATCTAAAGCTGAACGTGAAGACAATATACAGGCTCCAGCGGGCACAGAATGCAGCTGCCCACCTTCCCCAGGGTTCAGGCCACTATAACCACTTCAGGCTTGTGCTCAAGTCCCTCTTTTGGCTCCTAGTCAGCTTCTGATGAGTTGAAGGACTTAGTCCTTATTTTCAGATCAATTAATAGATCACGCCCTAGCTACACCAAAGACTGAATGATCCCTCACAACAGCTTTGCTCTTTTGGGTCAACAGAGATTCCAAAGCCCAGGACGAAGCATGTGAGAGCTGAGATCAAAGTATTCTCTATCGAGGAGAGCTGGCTATGGAACAATCTGCCAGAGGAGATCAGAAAAACCTAATCTGACCATCTTTAGGAAAAAGTTGTGAAGATTGCCTCTTTAAGAAAGTCTCTTCACCATAAGTGACACAATTATAATACAATTCTGACTCCATGAAGTCCTTCATGGACTTTTGTTATTGCTATTGATTTTATGTGGAAGGTGCTCAGATACTACTGTGATGGGCAGCCATATAAAACTCTTAGATAAGATACATATTTTATTACCACATGATGTAAAATGCAAAATGCTGAATTTGAACTTCAAATCAGATTTCTTTCTAGTCTACCATAAAGACAAAGAACTGGACAGAAGCAGACAGGAATCCGCTTGGAACCACATAAAAGCACTATTCTAAATTACTACTAGCTATTGTGTCTCCCTCAAACACACCCTCTCCTCACACACACAGAGACACCAATAACCTAAAGGGAAAGAAAAAAAGGCAGACGATTGGGCTTATACAGCAATCTAAATTGAACAATAGTTCTAATACCTCTGTCTGTGGTAGTAGAAAAGGAACTGAAGGGTCACAGTCCCTTATGTAATCATACACCAAATGCTCAGATATGTAAAATAAGAGATATGTGGTCATTATTTCTAAATGGTTTTGAGACTTGCAACACATCAGGCACACAGTTGCCTCAATAGAGGCATCTTCCATCTGACATTATGAAATTCATAAACCTTAATGAATTAAACTTTACAATAAGTCACAGACAGTTATGTATTTTTGTATTTCAGTTGTGTAAACTGAGGCACACACAAGGTAAGTGACTTCTTCAAGATCACAAAAGTCAGGGGAAGAGCTAAGAATTGAACTCATATCTCATGACTTTCATTTCCTGTACTTTAGTCACATCCTCTACTTCTATTATAGTCCAGGGGTCAGTAACCTATGGCACACGAGATGATTTTGAGCGGCATGCGTCAGGGACAGGGAGAAGGGCAGAGGGGGGGAAAGGGCGGGGCTGGGAGGGGGGAGCGACCGCCATGTGGAGCTGCTTGGGTCTGGGAGTGGCTCCTGGCCAAGGTGCTGGGCCTACATCAGGTAGAAGAGAGGCAGAGGGAGAGAGGCCGATGCGCAGCATTGCTTGGGACCAGGAGCGGCTCCTGGGCAGGGCCAGTGGCATACCAAGAGGGGGGAGCCATGCCCCCAGGCCCTGGCCTTTGGGGGGTTGCCGTCCGGGCCCTCGGAGGAGCCGCCCCCTGCTGACATCCCCGGCGGCTGCACCAACCCGGCCCCTCAGTCTCTCCTCTGCCCACATGCTGGACGCATCGAGGGAGCTGCGGGAAACTTGGGCGCGCAGGGGCCAGGCAGCCTCACTCTCCCTCCTAGTGGCCCGGGGGCATCTGTCCCTCTCACTCCTGCTCCCCTATGAAAATCTAGAGACATTGAATTTGCCTCTCTCTCACACAATTTGTGCTGTGCTGTTACTGCATATGTGATTGTCTAACCAACACTGCTACATTTCCGGAAAATGGTACAGTACACAGCCACCTGTGTAAGTCCTTTTTACCAATATTAAGAACACATGGATGGAATTTGAAGTTTTAGTTAAAACTTTTAGTACAATATCATAATCTATTTGTAAAGAACCACCCAAGAAAATTAGTAATGCTTTTAGGATCCTCTGACAAGAAATATTCAGGGTATATTCTTGCATTCTCGAGTATAACAGGCTAAATGAAAAATGCTATAGTAGAAATGTCTTTTCTGCGACTATGATGTCTCACCTTAGTCATCACTTCAAATGAGAATTTTGTTTTACATCTTAGTACAATTATGGGACCTCCATTCTGACCAAACTACCATAGAATCAGTCACGTGACCCACTTCAACGGTTCACTGTTTTGAATTATTTTAACCTCAGCATATGTAGCATGCACAACCTTATTCTGTACATGCAAGTCTTTGCTCCCCATACCCACGTGAGAGCTGAATACAATAATTTTAGTGGGCACTATAGACTAGTACAAAGAAAAAGCACAGAACTAAAGTTAATGACATCATAACAGGAAAAAAGTTTACATTTAGCTGTCAGTTACTTCACATAATTGATCCTAAAATATACAATTTGCTATTTTGTTGAACTATAGTAAGAGGAAAATTTCTAATGACCTCCAGCACAGTGGCAAGAAAATAAATATTTGGACAGATACCTGGCTTGAATAAGACATCCTTTCCCAATAACCATTGCCTCTGCAGGCAGATCAATTGTTGTGAAAAGAACATCAGGAACCTTTTGCTTTCTGCAGTTGTAACAGTATGTGAGGTGAGCAGGAAATGGCATGTTCAGTTCATCATATGGTATGTGGCAAAATCCACAACCTGGTGGTGAAGTTTCTTCTACCCTAAAAGTACATTTTGGAAAAATATATTTAAAACATCTGTGTACCATCTTAACAAGAAATACTATGTGCATGTGCGTATAAAATTGGCCTGTACATAAAACTACATAAGCTATACATATTGAGTCAAATTCTGTTCTACTACATCTGTACAACGGGTTAATAGGATTGTTGTATCAGTGTAACAGAATAGAATGAAGTTACATGCTATTCACAAAAATGATACATATAGTATCCAGGCAGCTAACTGTTATCCAGGGATCAAGAAACAATAGCATAAAATGGCCAGTGGTTACATTAGCCTAAGGTATTACTGCAATAGCTTTAAGATCTCATTCTTGCTAGCTGCATGTGGTCTGTGGCATACCACATCTTTACAAAGATCTCTGTTGGATAAATACATATCATATCTCTCTTACATGGACTATGTTTGAATAACCTATATACAATTAAACAGCAGAAATTAAACATGACAGTCATCCTACTGGGGAACTGTACAATACAGGTAGTCATTAAAAAGGAAGAGATCCATAGAGACCTTCCCAAGCAACAGTATTAAGAAAAACTCACTAGGAGATGAAACAAAATATCTAGTCAGAATTGTTGCAAAAACATATGGAAGACTAGAAATACAGTCTGAACAAATTATAATTTTGTAACACACTATGTGAGAGCCTCATTGTAAAATTATATTGTTCTGCAGAGTAATTTTTCCACTCAAAGAACTTTGAGTAAAATTTTCAAAAAGAACTTTAGGAACCTAATTCCCATTGACTCTGAAAGAGATTTGGGCATTTTAGAGCCTAAGTCATTTTTGAAATGAGACAGACTTTCTGTATATATTTCACATTTGGTTACTTTATTATCTGTCAGCTTTTGTTATAGAAAATGGATGTGATTCTCCCTTTAAACAACACATTTAGCAAGCTTACAAAATATATTATGATCAAAAATTGAATTTATATTTTAACATTAAGAACTTGACATTTCTTTAGATGTCAGCAGGGGAAGGAGAGGTTGAGCAACAGTGTATTAAATGTTCTGTTGGAACA
Source organism: Emydura macquarii macquarii (assembly GCF_026122565.2). NCBI lineage: Eukaryota > Metazoa > Chordata > Testudines > Chelidae > Emydura > Emydura macquarii. Next base: position 6,047,722 of record NW_027132342.1, on the reverse strand, counting down.
GGAAAAAAAGCAAAGTAAGATTTTTTATTTTTTTTTCCGGTTGTTCCAAGGGGTTAAAACTATAATTACAAAGAACTGATCAACAAGTAGTATTTGCAGGGAAAGATAATACTCTGTCTCTTCCTATTAAAAATGGGAAAAAAAGCAAAAGCTAAATACTAAGCCCTGGTCTACACTTACCTGGAGATTCAGCAGCAGTCGACGAGAGTATCAGGGTATGTCTACACAAAGTTGCCGCCATCAGATCGACCCATCTGGATTGACTGAGCGGTCAGTGAAGACCAGCTCAATTGATTCAGAAGTCGATGCATTAAAACCACCCCCTCAAGTGGCGTAGCGCTGCGTTGACGGGAACGCAGTTCCCATTGGCTCAGTGCAGTGAAGACGCTGCACAGAAGGGAAGCACAGCAGTCGACGATAGTTACGCAAGCTACTCCGCGTAGCTTGCATAACCCCCGCCGAATCGCCCAGTAAGTGTAGACCAGGGCTCAGAATGAAGTGATAAAATGTTATCTTTTGGACTGTACTAATAATCCCTTAGGATATGAGATTATTATTCCAGCGAAGATACTGAAAAAGTCCTATTGACATGCAATAGTTTGCATATCTTGACTGCCCTCAAATAACTATTTTGCAAGCCCCTCTCTCACTCTCAAAACAAAACAAACAAAAAAAACACAGAGGTTAAACTGAGCCAACAATCCATGTCAGTTGGCCAATTCAGTTTTTTTCTTTTCCTTCATGATTTTGTTTATAATCTTCAGTTTAAACATATATTTTTTAATGCTTGTCTTATTCACTTTTGTTTTACACTCAGAGGTATTTTATTTTCCATACAGCCACTGAACACAACAAAGACAATGCTCCACATACTATAGCCAAACCAAGATTTGGCTTATATAAATTATCATATGACTGTCACTTTTTTGTAGTGTGCTATAAAGGTAAGAAAGATATGTGAAGAGTGGCAAAGAAGAAGACTGAGTTATAATTCTGTGGTTAGTAGTCAGATGTGTTACCTTATTCAGGCTGTTAGAAATAAAAACAGAATATCTAATTTGGTGCAGAGTTCCATTACTTCTGTTGTTGTTAGTGAAAATCAGTAAAGTGGTTGGTCCCGCATCCTGCACTGTAACACTGTAACCTACCCTAATAGAGAAGAACTATCTTGGTTCTGAGGAAAAAAATCAACCTCTCCCTTCTCTGACCCTATGGAAAAGAAGCCAGGCTGCCATGACAACCTTTGTTCCAAACAGCCTTCCATGGTGCCATCCTGGAGAAACCTAGGGTTCAGTACAGCTGCTGTGCCAGACGCGGACAAAATACAGACCTCTTCACTATAAAAAGAAAAGAATTACAAAAAAGTGAATTTCTGATCTTGTGTTAAATATGCTTTTAAAAAAAAGCCATACATTTAAAATGCTGGTACAAAAACCACAGTGAATTAAATATAATTGTTAACCCTTTTGGAATCATGGTACCAGTAATAACAATACCTAGCAGATTAACCAATTAATCCACAGAAACAGTCCTATGAGATATTATGCCCATTTTAAATTGAGAGAAATGGATGGAGATAAATTAAAGAGACACGTCCAAAGCTATAAAGAGAAGCAATGTAGGAGGTGGAATTCGAAAAACAGGAGTTCCTGGCTCCTACTTCTGTTCTCAGCCCACTAGATTACCCAGGAAATATAGATTTAAGAAAGCTTTTGGATTCCACAGATTAGAGTGCTTTGGAATGTTGCAAAATAAGGTATAGTTGTTTACCAATGTTAAGGGTGGAAGCTGAAAACCCCATCATCCAATATCATTCACTGTCACAATGAAGTTACAAAACAATACTGACGAGATGCTTCTTGGTAAATCAGGGGATAAAAGACAGCAAAAAGTAAGTAAAATTTTAAACAGCAACTACAGTGACATATCTTGGTTTAAATTCTTGGTTTAAAAGTTACACAGTTATCAGAAATTAAAACAGTAGTGACCACACAAAAGACAGTTACTTACCTTGTAACCATTGTTCTTCAAGATGTGTTGCTCATGTCCATTCCATTGTAGGTGCGTGCATGCCCCGTGCATGGTTACCAGAAAGTTCTTCCCCAAAGCAGATCCCGTAGGGCCGACTTCAGCGCCCCCTAGAATCCCGCGCACATGGCGCGGTATATGAGGCACAGCCGGCCCTACGCCCCCTCAGTCCCTTCTTGCCAACAACTCTGACAGCGGGGACGGGGGGGTGGGTCATGGAATGGACCTGAGCAACACATCTCGAAGAACAACAGTTACAAGATAAGTAACCGTCTTTTCTTCTTCAAGTGTTTGCTCATGTCCATTCCATTGTAGGTGACTTGCAAGCAGTACCTTGGAGGCCGGTTTGGAGTTCATAGGTTGGTTGACTGCAACACCACCCTACCGAATCTGGCATCATCCCTAGCCTATTGTACAATAGCGTAGTGGGATGTAAAAGTCTGCAAAGCTGCTACGTGGTCATCGGTTCATATGTCCTGCATAGGCACCCATGCCAAGAATGCTGTAGAAGACACTTGCGCTCTAGTGGAGTGAGCTGTGATGTTGCCTGGGAGCGGAACCTTCGCCTGCACATAGCAGAAGTGTATGCAGGCGGTTATCGAGGAGGAGATTCGTTATGACAAGACAGGTAAGCCTTTCATCCTTTTGGCCACTGTGAGGTACAGCTGCAAGGACTTACGGAACAGCTTTGTCCTCTCCAAGTAGAAAGCCAGGGCTCTCCGTACATCCAGTGTATGCCACCTCTTTTCCTCTTCGAAAGGGTGCAGCTATGGGAAAAACACTGGCAGGAAAATGTCCTGGTTGGTGTGGAATTATGAAACCACCTTGGCAAGAAGGTTGGGTGAGGCCTCGGCTGGATCTTATCCTTATAAAAAATCGTATAAGGTGGCTCCTAGGTGAGTGCCCTGATTTCAGACACCCTCTTAGCTGTTGTGATAGCTACTAGGAAGGCCACCTTCCCTCACAGTAGCAGAAGTGGGCAAGTTGCCATAGGCTTGAATAGCGCTCCAGTGAGTCTAGAGAGGACCAAATTCAGGTCCCAGGAGAGTACGGGATCCCTGACCTGTGGGTAGAGCTTTTCTATGCCCTTCAGAAATCTCACCACCATGGCATGAGAAAAGACTGAGCTCCCATGAATTGGGGGATGGAAGGCTGAGATGCACTTTTAGTGAGGCAGTAGCTAGACCCTGAAGTTTGAGGTGAAACAGGTAGTCTAGGACCACCTGGATCAGTGCCTGGTGGGGCGTAATCTGCCGTGCTGCAGCCCAGCAAGTGAACCTCTTCCACTGGGCCAAATATGATGATCTCATGGAGGGCTTCCTGATACTCATCAGTACGGTCTGCACCTGAGATGAGCAAGCTTGTTCCTCGAAGCTCAGCCATTCAGACTCCATGCTATTAGGTGGACGGACTCCAGGTTTGGGTGCACAAGGCGCCACTGGTCCTGGGAAGGTAGGTCGTGCCACCTTTATAGCTCCAGGAGAGGGGCGACCGAGAGCTCCAGGAACGCAATGAACCTGTGCTGCCTGGGCCACGTGGGTGCAATAAGGATGACCCTCGCCTTGTCTTCCTTGATCTTTAATAGGACCTTGTGTTTTAAAGGAATGAGAGGGAAGGCATACAACAGCCCCCATGACCAGGGAATGAGGAAGGCGTCTGACATGGCCCCTTCATCCCGCCCGAAAGGAGCGGAACTGGCTGTACTTGTTGACCTTGGAGACGAAGAGATCCACTTGGGGAAACCCCCACCTCTGGAAGATCATGTTGGCGACTGACAGGTGGAAAGACTACTTGTGAGAAGGTACAAAGGACCTACTGAGCCAGTCCACTGTGGCATTCTTAATACCAGGGAGGTGAGAAGCCACCAGGTGAAAATCATGGCCTACCACCAGATTCCAGAGACCCACCACCTCCAGACAAAGGGCTGAGGAACAAGCCCCGCTCTGTCTGTTGATATAGTACCTTGCAACGGTGTTGTCTGTCAGGACCTGAATCACCTTGCCCTTCAAGAAGGGAAGGAACACCGCGCATGATAACCAGATCGCTCAAAGCTCCCTGACATTTATGTGGAGACCCATGTCATCTTCCAACCAGGTCCTCTGGATACAGTGACTGGAGCTGATGTGCACCCCCAATCCCAGTCCAAAGCATCTGTCACTAGTCATTGAGGGGCCCCTGTCTGCAAAGGGCATTCCCTCCATCGCCATCCGAGGGTCTAACCACCACTCTAGAGAGGCCAGGACTTGTGGGGGCACTGTGACAATCCTGTTCACCCTGCTTGGGGCATATGCCGAGGTCAGCCATAGCTGAAGTGATCTGAGCTTCAGGAGGGCGTGGCGGAGCACATAAGTGCACGCTGCATTATGCCCCAGTAGCTGCAGGCAGACTCGTGCCGTTGTAAGGGGGAAGGCCTGGAGGTTCCTGATCAGGCCGGACATGGCCTCGAACTGGGCCTGCGACAGAATTGCTCTGGCCTGTATTGAGTCGAGGACTGCCCCGATAAACTCTATCCTTTGTACAGGCACCAGAGTAGACTTCTCCTTGTTTACTAACAGGCTCAGCCTGTGACAGGTGGCTCGGATGAGATCCAGACTGGCTTGGGCCTGAGCCCTCGACCTGCCTCTGATTAACCAGTCATCCAGCTACGGGTAGATCTGTACCCCTCAATTCCTGAGATATGCACTTTGCGAACACCCTTGGGGCTGACGATACACCAAACGGGAGAACTGTAAACTGGTAGTGGGAACCCCCCACCACAAAACTGAGAAACCTTCTATGACTCAAAAAGATTGATATGTGAAAATATGCGTCCTTCAAATTGAGGGCAGTGTACCAGCAGCCTCCTGGATCCAGGGAGGGAATAACAGACGCCAGGGAAACGATGTGGAATTTTTGCCTTCTGATGTACCTGTTTAGGCCCTGCACGTCCAGGATGGGTCTGAGTCCCCCTTTGGCCTTTGGGATGAGGAAATATCGGGAGTAGAAACCTCGTCCTCTCATGTCCAGCGGGACCTCCTCTACGGCTCCCAGTATGAGAAGATTGTGCACCTCTTGTAAGAGGAGGTGCTCATGAGAGGGGTTCCTGAAGAGGGAGAGGGACGGGAAAGTGAGGGGAGAAGGAGAGGAAAACTGGAGGGTATACCCCGTTCCAACGGTGCCCAGGACCCAGCAGTCCAGTGTTATACGGGCCCAGGCCAGGAGGAAAGGAGCAAGATGGTCTAGGAAATATGGGGATGCAGGATCCAGGTGCAAGGCTGGAATGCTGTCCTCGTGTGCACCATCAAAATGAGTGACGTTGACTGCCTGAGCATCAGGAGGTAGGTGGCTGCGTGGTCGAGGAAGAAACTGGGCCTTGCCTGTGCCGCCTAATGTTCTTCTCTCTCTCTTCTCCTGTAGGCCCCAAAGTGCTGTGCCAGGAACCTGGGCTGCAGCTAGTGCTGGTTCTGCTGGGGCTGAAACTGTCTCCTGGAAGCCTGCAGCGTGTACAGACCCAACGAGCGCAGAGCTTCCCATGAGTCCTTAAGTCCTGGGACAACGCCGCCGCTGCCACTACATTAAAGAGGTCATCCATCTGCTCCTGCAGCTCCTCCACTTCTAGTCTGAAGTTGGAGACCACCCTTTTTAGAAACTCCTGGTGCACCCGGAAGTTGTCCAGGGGAGCCACTGGGACTGCCACCAGTAGCTCGTCTGGGGAGGAAGAGGATGTCTGACCCTGTGCCAGAGGAGCTGGTACTTCTGCTGAGTGCACCCCCACAGATGTACCTCCATTGGGTCCAACTCCTCCCCTGACTCGGAGCCATGGGCCTCTGCCAGTGGTGCTGGTGCTTCCCTGACGAGAGGAGGAAGTAGGGTCCCAAGATCATCTGCAACCCCCAGCGGTTCCAGTACTGCCACTGGGGTGGCCACTGACCCTGAGGTCACCCTGGAGGGACCGGGAAGGGACCTTGCCCTTGCCCCTCAGGTTGAGAAGGCTGAATGAGGGGAGCCGCTAGGTCCTTTCTTCCCCTGGAATCGCCAGACCCTCTTGCCGGTGACCAGTGTCACCTGGAGCTCGACCGTCTCCCTGTCTCATGGTACTAAGGGTTGGGGGAGCGATGTCTGCGTCTCCTATCCCGGTGCTCTCTTGACTGACCTCTTGAGGACGGGAAGTAAGAGTTTGGTCACCAGTGGCTTCGCTGCCTGGACCGATTTGGCGAGGAGGATGTCCCTGGGCAAGCACTGCGATGCCGGCAAGCGGGTTCTGTGTCGCCCATGCGCAGGTGTACTCATCGGTGCCAGTGACCGAGAACGGAGCCGGGCTCCTGACGGGGAGCATCTGCTTGATACTGCCTAATACTGCCGTTGATCGTGAGTGACGCTTCGGACTGTCTGGGCTCCTCCAGTACCAGTGTTCTGGCCCTAGAGACCACCTCGGTGGCAGGAAATGCATCCCAGGAGATGGTCTCTCGGTGGGATCAATCTCCACTGCGGTGACTCATTTTGCGGAGAAGTGCGTCGGAGATCCGGTGAGGTGTGCAGCTATTGAGGGGGATCCATCGGAGGTTTTCCCCTTGACACGGGCATCCTACCCCTCGCCCTTTCTGTCTGGGCTGACGGGGTGCAAGGAATGGATAGGGTCAACAGGTCAGTTGCTGTCTGAAGCACCTCCAGTGTCGACGGCGCCACAAGGTGTAGTGATCCTCTCCCACTCTGCGGAGTCGGGGGCGCTGTGCAGAGGGGCTCACCATCCCGGGCGAAACCTGCCCCTGTGGGGGATTGCTCAGCACACTGGCTCTGAGCTGCCCCGGAGCTCAACCCTGCATCTTTAGCCTTCTTTTGTGTGGGACAACAGTTGTCTGCCAGACACTGTTTTCTGGGTTTCTTCCTCTGCGGTGAAGAGGAAGCCCGGTACCACAATGGAGCTGGTGCCAGCAGAGCACTCTGCACCGACCCGGCGCTCGGTGCCAAAAGGGAACGGGACAGCTCCAATGCCAGTCTCAAGGCCGCCTCCATTAACAAGGTCTTCAGACGGGTATCTCGTCCTTTTGAGTCCTCGGTCTGAACGCCTTGCATATGCGGCACTCGTCTTTTCAATGATACTCCCCAAGGCATTTTAAACAGTCTTCGTGGGGGTCGCTAATTGAGAAGGCTTTCCCGCAGGGTTTAAAGCCTGGAGATCGGGGCATACCCTGACGCCGGGTAGAGATCCCTAACTGGACTACCTTATCTACTACTACAACAACAACTCACAACTATCTAAACAACTACTTAACAAGTACTTATAAAAACAAAGGCTACAGCTAAGAGGAACGCACCAAAGCAAGTAAGAATGCAGTTCCAGGAACTGTCAGTGCCGGAAAGAAGGAACTGAGGGGCTATAGGGCCAATAATACCTCATATACTGCGCCATGCGCGTGGGACTCCAGGGGGCACTGAAGCTGGCCCTACGGGATCTGCTAAGGGGAAAAACTTTCCAGTAACCATGCACGGAGCGCACAGGCACCTACAATGGAATGGACGCAACCAAGCACTCAAAGAAGAACATTTAATGTTTCTACAATTTTACGAATGTTAGACAGTGAACAGTGAAGCCTAAGGGAAAACACTAAATCAAACACACTATGTTGAAAAAGAAAAACTAAATGATGCCCTTTGTCCATCCTTAGAATGAGAAATTTGTCTTATTTACCTGTAATTCCTCCTAATTTATTTTAATTTGCCTGCAATTCCTCCTCCTGACCCACCACCTCAGATACAGCATGTGTGGTAGGCCAATACTGCAAATATGCAAGTCCCTCTTCTTTAAGGCATGGAATCAGGTTGAAATGAAAATCAGCAGGGGACTCCTATTTAACTCTTCCACCATCAATGAACAAGTATTGTCAATTCAAAGTCCTAGCAACAACTCAATGTAAAATACACTACTAACTGATTGGTTATATAAATGTATGAAAAAATTAGTATGTTCCTGCCTCCATACTAAAACAAAATTAAGTATTAACATCCAGAAAAAATAATGGAACTGGACTACTCATCGTATTATTTAGCTGAAGACTAATTTACAATCTAGATGAACAGATTCTCATTTTCAGTACAAGCCCTACTCTGCCACAGCCTGGAGAACTTTACTCCCAAAGGCTGTATTTGAAAAGAAGGAAAACTTGTGAAAGTTAAAGATCCTTGTTTCTTCAGCCACTACACAAGTCCCCTTAGAATACAATGGGGCCAGGTATCTGGTGGAAACTGCCATGATGCTTTCAGATTGTCCATGTCTGCTCATCTTATACACTGCAGTGGTGCATCCTTTTACCCATCTTGTAAAGGTGTTCTTTGGATGCCTTTTTCCTTTTGCAGCTTACCACTGTCACTGCAAATAGAGACTGATTTTCTGTCTAGTTTTATTTTTTTAAATGCAAAATCTTAATATTGCTTATTCTTTCTGGTGGCTAGGATGGGATCATCTCGATAGTAGGATTACTTCTTGAGATCTATGCATCACCAGTAGGAAGGTCTAAAGACAGCTTTATCTTTATAAATATCCTATGGAGGGGATACTTAGTTCCAAGATCATCCTAGCTGATGCAAAAGCTATTTGGAAGGTCAATTTAAGAGCCAGGAAATAAAAAGATAGTTCAAACTGACTGTTCTGGAGCTTGTCAAACCATGCTGTAACTCCACATTGGACATGGATGAATAGGCAGGCTATGAAAGCATTGAGACCACCTTTAAAACCTTAAGACATCAAGGTGGACAAAAAGGATATCATAACATCACAAATATTTTGAGATTACTGGGGCATGGGTCCATATTCAGGCTAAAAATCCCCCAAACAAACATAGAACTGTGGTGTTCTCAACTGTGGTGTTGAGTTGGGGGGAAAGAAAAAAACCCCAGCACAAGTGCTCTTTCCTGTGACACTTTTAAGGAAAATGTTCAGACTTAGTCTAGCATTGAAAAATTCTTGTCAACTATCTTTTAATCTCTGATATAGCAATTGAACTGAAGTGAAAACCCTAACTCTCCTGTTCTGAAGATGTGAAAGTTTCCATTTCTAGTCATCCCAGGTCCCTAGTTATCCAACTGAAAACCTCCACTTTGAGACTCTATTCTCCCTTGGTTTCTTTTTAGCTTAGTCAGTCAGCTCTTATGTTTAGGATTCCTTTCAAATGCACTACTTTTATATAGAGGTTTGGTTCTGCCATATTGAACAGTATTTGAGCCATCTACGTGTGTGAGTTGCTCCTGATTCCTCTTCTCCTCCTTCCCCTCTGAATGATACTGTTTTACCATTGCATGAAATGACTAATGTTTGTCTTCGACTACGAAGGCCACCTGAAGCTGAGCCAGACAAGGGTGGTGCTTGTATGTCTATGGAACCTATGTAGATCCCTCAGCCTGTCAGGCTCAAATGTATCTGGTAATTTTCCCTCTCTGGTATTATGAAGGTGATGCCAACCATCAGCTCTTTCTGACTTTCCTTGGGAGAAAGTGCATCTCTTTTCCTTGCTCCTCTGTAATTGATCCCACTTAAATATCCTGGTATTTGGCCCATAGAAAGATTTCTGTACGGGTTGCTTTCCGGAGCGGGATGAGATATGACCTGTGAACCAGGGAGACTGGAAGTAGATAGGAGGATTCCATATTGCTCCCCACAAGGTTATGATAAACCACTTAAATACAGAAGGTAGGTGGGATAGTCTTATCCTTCAAAGGATAGGATAGGTCAGTGCAGTTCTGGCTTCTAGCTGAGCTGGTTGTACGTTCTTATACTTTCAAATAAATTGGGCTACTCTGTTTCTGTGTCCCTTGAATTCTAAGTGGATGGAAGACAGCCTACTATAGCTACTGGAGCCATAGCAGGTGACCCTAACTTCTCTCTATGGCTCAATCTCCGAGAGGCTCACTTGTCTTTGTAATTTTGGGAAACATATTACACTTGTGGAAGGAAGCCATTGCTATGACCAGTTTGATGTCTTTGTCCGGGAAAGTGCATCTACTGTGTCACGGAAGTGGAAAAACGCAATCCCTCAAATTTTGGCCCGAAAGGCTATACACATTATTTTCTCTGTGTGGTATTGGAGGAGAAAAATCATGGTCAATACATCTCAAAGAGAGATCCAGGATAGGAACACTCAGCCTGCAGTACTCCTGCTCTGGGTGGCAAGATGCTCTGGCTCAATTTACGAGTAATTCCTAGAGAAGGATGCCCCTGCTTCCATGCCTTAAAAGTGTCTCTTTTACTTCTGACCTATCAGTCATTCCTTGACAATAAAGTGTAACTATAAAACATATTTAAATAAAATGCCCAGGTATTCTGGCAGATAAAATGTAGTGAACTTGAGAATTAGACAAGTTAATGTTATTACTGCCAAAAGTAAATATGTAAATTTAAAGTCTAGCAATAGCATGCTAAGGAATACTTATGACAATGGCTATAGAATAAATTCTGAAAAGCATGTGAAAACACAGCTGTTTTATCCTAAGTTTGAAACCTAAGATGAAAGATGTTTTAGCGAACTCTTCAAAACTTGTATGCTACACAGTATCAACACCTATTTTGAACTCTCTTATCCCAATTTTTAATCCATAGAAGATGGTACAGAATTATGTTCTATGGCATTTAGAAAATCAAATCATCATGATTTACCAAATGCTAGTTGATTCACTGTAGCCCACCACAGCATGACAACCCAATGCCTTGGCATGGGATTTTATCTCTTGTCTGATTTCTGCCCACCACGCATCTCGTGTCTCTGGTTCATCTGAAAGACAAAGTATAAATCAGTTCACTATTCTGCAGCACATCAATTTAAAGAAGTATGTGATTAAACTATAAACTGTCTATTAATTGCTGTTTTTAAATTGTTACATTCATTGTAGTATACTTGCACCTTTGAATTTTTTCCCGTATCTATTTTGTCCTTTTACCAGTTAGCAAACAATGCTTCTTCTTTATGTTGCTTATTGAGCAAAAGCCAGCATGGCTCCGTTTCATTTATTTCCTTGTTTCTAACAAGTGGAAATAGGATTTGTTAGATTAACTGTGTTCTTGTTGCTATTCCTGCAGCAGCAGAAACCAAAATGTTGTAGCCACTGCTTCAAGCTTTACCTACTTGAAGGTCATATTGGTAACTTGCCAAGAGCCTGAGGACTGCAAGTAATTTACAAAAGTGTAGATTTTAGGCACCCTCATCTTTAATACAGAGCTGCAGCTTGTAAAAACAAATTATAGCATTTATCTTGGTCCAAGCAGACTTGTTATCTCTGTTGAACACATCTCCATATTAAAGAGTAGGTCATAGGCCAACACAGAGCTTTGTGGTCCACATCTCATCTGCATTTTCAGTAACTCGGTCCTAAGGAAACTGAGTGTGTTTTAAACTCTTATTTCTCAAAAACTGTTTATTTAGAATCCAGACGTTATTAACCAGATTAATTTTATAAACTTTAAAGTAAGGCCAAGAAATTAAAAAAAAAAAAATCATCTACACTTCCTGAGTACCACTTATATTAGACATTCAAATGCAGTAATAAATGCTACCAAAAAAGCTTTAGAGTAACATTCATTAACTTTAAATATCAAAACAATTACTTTTTAAACAAGGACTCTAATTCTGCAAACCCTCTACATGTGGAATCAATAGATGTTCTGGTGAAGGGTCTGCAACATTGGTCCCTGTTCTTTCAAAAGTGCATTGCTATGTCTGCAGCACCTATAATTAATAGTCATTTACATTTTTGATAAACAAAATATGGTTAATAAATCACTAATACCCAGATGCTACATAGGGATCTGTCTATGTAGACCCTTATGATTACAGAGTCCCACTGAAGTCAATGGCACTTTGCACAGGCACAAGCACTTGCCTGCACAGATCTCTTTGCAGGATCGGGGCCCAAAATACCAGTTCCAAAACCTGAGCCATACTGGGAACTGGCCAGGTAAATGCTTTACTACAAATGCAGCATGGTGAATCTTTGTATATATTGTTTACAATACCTATATACCACGTTAGGCCCATAATTGGGCTGTGATGCAACATAAATGCACCAAGTTAAAAAGGCAGCTGCTTGGAAATTTGTGAATTAAGTCCAAAATTCTATTGTGCAAACATATTTGTTTTTTAATTGGACTTCTGCATATCTAAAATAGAAACTAACAATTATTTTTTTCTATAAATAAAAAGATTAAAAGGATATTTTTTTGGGGAAAAATAGTGTACTTTGCTGAGCTTTACACTGTGTTCTCCAACTATTCCTGACCTTTAACACTTGAATCCACAGCACTGTAACAACTCTGTGCATGCTTCCTCAGCAGAAAGAAAAATGTTAAACAGCAAAAAATTACAGAGAAATCTTATAGTGAAATGTGTGTGTATGTCTGTAAAATAAATATTATATATATATACATACACACAAAAATTTCACTCTTCATAGGAATTCACTAGTCAGAAGTGCAATTTACACACTAAAGAAATTTGTTACTGTTATTGACTTAATGATAAATCAAGTTTCACTACACCCAGTTTACTAAAAGTAGGGTTCCACTGTGTTTACTAATAAAACCCCACACACTCTGCTTAGTAATAGCAGTGAATAGACCGGTTATACACTTTCAGTGACATCACTGTAAGTTTTATATGCTGTCACTAATGGGAGCATTGAGTCATCATTAAAAGCTATTTTGACTGCAAGTTTGAACACAGAAAACCTGGCTCACACTGAGGATCTGCATTCAAACACTCAACAATGTCCCATGCTTTTCACCTGTCAGAAGCTGGGAACACTACAGAGGCAGTTCTTTCAAACTCTAGGGAGAGTACTACAAGTGCCAGCCATATGGGTGGCAGGTGTAGAAGACAAAGCAACTAATACATTCTGAAAGGTGCTATCCCTAATCCTCACTAGCCTTAGAGAGGTTCACAGTGATGCAGGTGCCAAGGTTAGTAGAAATCTCAAGAGAGATCCCTCTACCCACACCCAATCAGAGACAAGTACTTCAATTATTAATGTCTATTACACAACTAAGTTTACTAACCTTGCAGTTTACAAGTGAGGAGCACAGGGCATCCAAAGCACTTACATGTGGCTAGTTAGCTACTCACTACACCTGATCAGTTAGAGTGGGCAACAGGTATGTAGCTAGATTAACAATCCTCCAATACATTATAACTTTGCACAGAGAAATATTCGCAAAAATATCTCATGATCCTAGTCTGTTCCTTTTTGCAGCTATGCATAAAGAGTTTGATGCAAAAGGAAATCAACTTGTGCTAGGATGCTGGTCAGTTTCCCTCTGCAGCCCTAAGTATGGAAAGCGTTACAGTTTGGCAGCTGCTACTGCTTACTGCTGTTGGCCTCAGACAAAAAAAGTGCAAAAGAAAAAAGGAAGGGAGAAGGTGGAGACAAAGTATTGAATAGTCAGGAGAAAAAACAAACAGGAAAAAAGAAAAAAGGTGAGAGAAGAAAGTACAATACAAATACAACCAGTAAGATGACACAAACAAGAATGGGGTGGGAACAAAACCAAAAGAGAAGGAATTGGGACAAAGAGAAACAGAAAAAGTAGAAATAATGACAGGTCCCCACATTGGTACCACATATCACTTTCCCCCATTGAGATTTTGGGCATGTGGATCACAAAGTTTAGGAGTGAGCTTCCTAAAAAATTACAAGAAAATGTATTCAACTCACCTGACTCTAAAACATTGTATATTATATTGGGAGATGATGCAGACTCAGCACCCTAGAGATTCATAGCTATTTCTTTTGGCTGTGGGGTGTTCAGACAACATTTTACCCCTGATTCTTTCCCCAGATTTTTGTCAACATGTCAGGAATAGTAAGATATAAAGTAAAAGCACTATTAATCCACTGTCATATAATGGGCCTGATCCCATTCCCATTAAAGTCAACACTTTTTTTCTCCATCACAGACAATGGGCAATAGGACTAGGACCAATACCGTGGATAAAAGTCAACCAATTGCCACTGCACAAGATTAAAAAGAAATCCCACAGGAGCCATGTTTGTCAACAAGTGTGTATGAATGAAGAGATCATCTTCTTCTGTCATTTAAATGTAGGGCTAACTAATTTTTTTTCAAAATGTGGTAAGATAATGTGAACCAAGGTAATTTATATATATGTAAATATATAAAACACTGCATATTTAGTATACACAAACTTACCTTTGCATATTAAAATACAAAATGATTTTATACAATTAAAGTCAAACACCATGACATTGGAATAGTAATTGATACAAAACACTAAATGCAGTGCAATGTGTAGGCATTCATATTTTTCAGACAAATATATTCACCACAAGCAGCCTTTTATTTTGACACATGAGCCACACAATTCCACATGGGGATGCTGTTGTAGCATTTACACGTTTGATAAAGCTAAGGATTTACATAAACATTAAAGGAGTTAGGGGAAGCAGGATGGCATGTGTCCAGTACACTCCAAAGGGGTGTCTGTGTTGTTTTTGGTTAAAGCAAAAGCTTAAAGAACTAAGGGTTCGCAAAGCAGATTCAGCAGACATTAGCCAGAAACGGTGGGTATTTTGGCGCATGCTTGGATCAGGTGACAGTACAGACTGAAAACTATGGCAGCTCACTGAAATGGTTACAGAAAGTAATGGCCCTGAATTCTAGGTGAAAGCAAAGGCAAGCATACATAGCACTCAATCACAAGCTTTTCTAGCAAATCTATTAGTTTAGCAAGGGTTTTCTAAAACTTTAAGCAAAAGGTTTGCAAAAATTTCTATTGCTATTTAACTGTCCTTTATTGCAAACCCGATGTTGTGAATATCAAGGTATTTAATTAATTATTAAATAACATATTTGTATTAATGTTTCAACATCAGCATGATGCTTATATCAAAGTGGAAGTGTAAACATATTGTTTCTAGAGCTGAAAGATTTGAAAAATGATGTAAATGGGAAGGTATTCTCATAGAGACAGTGCAAACTACATCCTGCTCCAACTGAAAAGTCTCAAACTTACTGTTTATTGAACAGTCTCGGAAAGTGCAAAAAAATGCATCACAACTGTATTATAAAAGTTATTACTTGAGCCCCATATGTTCTTTCCAGTCAATTCCAACTATAGTCAATTTAGCCCTTTTCTCCTTTAGAATGCAAGTTTGATCTCTATTAGATTGTATACAGACACAGGACAAAATCCTGTCTCCCTGGATGAAAGCCCTAGACAGAACAGAACTGGTACAGTTCTTTTATTGCGGGTGGCAAGGGGAGTATATTTCCAGAGCCCAGATTCCTGGGGGCTTCCCTGAACGAGAGCCGCATTTCTTTTCAGGAGTTAAATTAGGCCAGCTCTCAGAGGCTCAATGAGCCAGTACTATTTTCTGGGAGCTGCCATCTTGCACTGGAGAATTTGAACTTTAAAAAAAAAAAAAAAAAAAGTTTCTAGATCCTTAAGTTGCAAATAGAGCCATCAAATATCAATTGAATGTAAAATGATGCAGAGATGTCTGACAGAGAGGCTGCAGACAGCCTGAAATAATAGCTCTATGAAGTATGAACTATTGCAGTTAATTTCAGTTGTGTTAACACTGAAGTCTAATAATGAACATTTAGAATATCAGCATTAAGAAAGGAGAAGGACAATCAGATTATGAAGATTTTTACAATCTACTGAGTGGCATTTCTTGCTGATGTCTGAAAAGGGTGGAGCTTTGGAGAACAACACTATATATTTCAAATTCAACCTTTGGATTATACAGATCAACCACCACACATCTTGTGGAGCAGAGATTCAGTAGCAGTGAGGGCTACTATATTCTCAAAATTGTAGGGGTGGACAGAGTGGTTCTCTTTTGCTCTGTACTCCCTTGCTTGAACTCCCTTGCTTCCACCTTTCAGAACTCCTTTCTGGCAAATACTCCTGACTGGGCTTGAGAGTGAAAAGTAGAAGTGCGGGGGACGAGATCCTGCCTCTAGAGTATGATCCAGATCAAAGCATGATCATTCTTTTTCCATTGATAGTAGCAGTTAGCTTATCTGCTGATCTGGTACTGGAATGGATTTCCAATACAATTCAATAGTGTATTTTGCAGAGTGCATTTTTGGGAAACAAACTTTTGGTTTTTTGTACAGGAATTCTCGTCTGGTTTCCAGTCCAAGAACAGATCCTTAGGATCATATCTGATCCTCAACAGTGACCATATGCACATCTAAGACTTTCTACTGTTATTCTAAAATCTTTTGATTACTAGACACTCACCAGATGTAGACAGGGCCCAAATCTCCCAGGCCTACCCACATACAAACAAACAGAGGGTACTGTGGACTGAACCTACTGTAGAACAAGAGGAATCTAAACCTTATAGACAGAGATTTTCAAACTATCTGTTTTGAAAATCTCAGTCTATCAACAAAGCTAAAACGTGTGCGAATAAAAACATTGCTTTTGGTGAAACAGAAACTGGATAAAGTAATTTTAATTGATAAACCCAAACAACCTAGAATACACTAAAATAGCAAAGCCAGTGTAAGCATACCAGCAAATGAAAAAGCTAAGAAAATTTAATATGCTCATTTTCAAAGTTTATACAATGGACAAAATATTCAGTGCTCGACTAATGGTTTTATGGTATTCATATGGTATTCATTCATTCATATGGTATTCATTGACAACTCTTGACACACATGGACAGTATCTCTCATACCACTGAATCATTACAACAAATGAATTGCTACAAGCAAATCAGGTATAGAGGAAGAGTGGCAATTAGCTCAATTACCTCTGTTGTCACAATGGCCCCAACTAAGAGTCACCTGAGCTGTTGAACTGACCCTGTCAGTATCCTACATAATTAGGATTACCAAATTCATGGCTGTGAAAAACATATCACAGACTGTGAAATCAGATCTCCAATGTGAAATCTAACTATTGGAAGGAAAATGGGAGAGGCAGGGCTGAGGGGCGCCATAGGTGGGGGCTCCTACCATGCACCAGGCTCCAGCTGCTAGTCCTGGAGGGGCTGGAGAGGAACAGCACTTCCTCTTCCCCTGCATGGCCACTCATAGAGGGAGATCAGACCACCTTCAGAGTTGGGCTATGAAGGCAGCAGCCGTGGAGCTTCCTGAAGCTGAAGGAGGTACCAGAGAGCAGCTATGCCTCTGAAGGCAGTGAAGCCACAGAGCTTCCTGCAGCCGGGGGAGATACCTGGAGATACCTGGGTTCATCCCTGATTGGGCTGCCTAATGACTGACTGACTCTCCAGCCTGAAATGCCAAAATGGTTTCTATTACTGCCTTACCCCAATTTCACACTCTAACAGCTCTCACAGTACCTGCTCCTTGTCTCCCATGAATGCCACTTAAGCAATTTTTGACAGGATGCTTAGATACGAAAGTGATAGGCACCTTCTAAATACTTAAGGTAGGTGCTGATTTTCATTGGTGTGATAATACAGCTGTGAACTAAAATACGTTAACTTTAGAATTCTAAGCAGAATATTCCAAATATCAAAGGGAAGACAACAGTTTGACTGTTGGCACTGAAAAAAAAGACTGCCCCTATGGCTCAACAGTTCTTATATCAGCAACACTCGACAAATTACAAAAGATGTACTACGTTGGTATTATACAACCAGGAATCACCTGGACAGAACTAAGTATGATTTAATCTGTTCTGAAGTCATAAGTACTACAAATAACATTCAAAGGGATAGTTCTCCATCAATTAGCAACAGTTCAAGTAAATAATCTGTAAATCCAGTAAATAAGCTCTAACACAGGCAAGCAGTCTGCTAGTAAAAAAAAATAAATAAATAATTTTTTTAAAAGTCTACATTATCTACACACTGAGGGTTTGATAGTAACCAGCATTAGCTAGAACAAGCCAGTTACTGTTACCTATTTTAAAACAATCTAGCCCCAGCAATCTCAGCAATGCAGACATGAGTAGATAGTCTGATGATTTAGAATGCAAGGAGACTGCTGCAGGGTGCGACTGTAAGAGTACTGAAGATACAGACCCTCATGGAGATAAACAAGAAATAATTTTTAAAAGAACACAAAGTATGTTTCATATATACACACTTTTAAAATTAAACTCTCTGCTGATTAGTCCTTGAGGTTTAAGGCTGAAATGTTACCATATTATATTATTTATTATTTGTATTAATTAATGTCAAAAATGGTCATGACAATTACACATATTACATGGCCAGTATGTAATTTTTAAATGCTTACATTTGCAAACTTAAAAAAAGCCAAAAAAACACTTCTTCTCAGTGGACCAGGTCCAAATTAAGTGCCAAATTTAAATATTTAGCTCTTTCCTATTTTTTTTCAGGCTTTCAGTTATTATCTTGATCAGTCACCTATATTATACTGCTGAATGCCGCACACTCGTGCATCAGGATCCTCTAGCACAAATCTCCACAATGAAGTCAATGGGACCGCAGAGGAGCACAGGAACAGTGAATCTCAGTAGAGCATCAGGGACAAAGTTTGCAACTATTGCTTTGGAGCACAACTAGTTATTGAAGAAAGATACCTAATTTGTCATACATCTGTTGTTTTATCACCCAGGCACAATTAATAATATAATTTAAAAACACCTTTAAATAACAGCACTACCTTAAAATAGAGGTATCATCTCTATAAGAAGATAAAGCCTGTCTTCTTCTCTCCATAAAGTTTGTTAAAGTGTAGTTAGTATGTAAAGAGTATACCAAAACCAACTATATACAAGCACTTTCTAAAAGATTAAACAAATCCAGCTACGTGCACACCTTAAAAATGAACACAGACCAAGTATTTTGATATGTAATAACCACAGACCCATAGAAATGTAGAACTGGAAGGGCCCTCAATATGTCGTCTTGTCCAGTCCTCTGCATTGAGGCAGGATTAAATATTATAGACTATCCCTGACAGGCACTTGTCTAACCTCTTCTTAAAAACCTCCAATGATGGATATTCCACAACCTCCATAGGTAATTTGTTCCAGTGCTTAACTACCCTTACAGTTAAGAAGTTTTTCCAAATGTCTAACCTAAATCTCCCATAGTGTAAGGCTACGGCTACATTGACGGCGGGAAAGTCGCTGCTGTCAGATCAATTGCTCTGGATTGACTGAGCGGTCAGTGAAGACCCGCTCAGTCGATCCAGAAATTGACATACTAAGACTACCTTCGCAAGTGGCGTAGCGCTGCATCAACGGAAACCCGGTTCCCATCGGCACAGTGCAGTGAAGACGGTGCACAGAAGAGGAGCCCACAAGTCGACGGGAGTTACGCAAGTTTTTTGTGTAGCTTGTGTAACTCCCGTCAACTGCCGCCGAATCCCGGAGGTAAGTGTAGACAGGGTCAAACTTAAGCCTTTTATTTCTTGTTCTGTCCTCAGTGGATAAGGAGAACAATTAATCACCCTCTTCTTTATAACTTTTTACATACTTGAAGACTGTTATGTCTACCCTCCATCTTTTCCTCCATATTAAACAAACCCAGTTTTTTCAGTCTTTACTTATATGTCATGTTTTCTAGAGCTTTTATCATTTTTGTTGCTCTTCACCAGACTTTCTCCAATTTGTCCACATCTTTCCCGAAGTGTCCCCAGAACTCCAGCTGAGGCCTTATTAGCGCTGAGTAAAGTGGAAGAATCATCTTTTGTATCTTGCTTACAATACTCCTGCTAATATATCCCAGAATGTTTGCTTTTTTTGCAACATTGTTGATTCATAATTTAGTTTGTGAGCCACTATAACCCTCAGAACCTTTTCTGCAGTACTCCTTTGTAGGCAATCATTTCCACTTTTGTATTTGTGCAATTGATTATGCCTTCCTAAATGTAGTACTTTGCATTTATCCTTATTGAATCTCATCCTATTTATTTCAGACCATTTGTCCAGTTTGTCACGATCATTTTGAATTCTAAGCCTGTCCTCTAAAGAGCCTGGAACCCTGCCCAGCTAGGTATCGTTTGCAAACTTTATGAGGGTACTCTCTATGCTATCCAAATCACTGATAAAGATATTGAATAGAACCAGACTCAGAACAGGTCCCTATGGGACCCCACTTGATATACCTTTTCAGCTTCGCTGTGAATCATTGATAACTACTCTCTGAGTATAGTTTTCTAACCAGATATTCACCTCCAATTGTAGATTCATCTAGGCTATATTTCTTTAATTTGCTTATGAGGTCACATGAGACAGTATCAAAAGCCTTATTAAAGTCGAGATATATCACATCTACTGCTTTCCACCATCCACAGGGCTTCTTATCCTGTTGGTTTGACATGATGAATGGGTTTGGGACAGGAATCAGAAACATGCAATCCTAAAACTATTCTAAGGAGACTATACATAGAATTGCAAACACAGAGGGACTTAACTTCTCTTACTGACACCAATACAGAATAGGAACAATAAAAGTCGTATATGGAAAGAACACTATATATGTCAGTAGTCAGCAAGAAAGCGACAACTTACATCAGCACACAGTTACAGAAATAAGATGGATTTATTCACAGGGCTATGTTCCTCCACACTTTCTATTCATGTTTATGTTCCTGATGCTTTTACACATTAAGTTCACAAAGTCTCCACAATCACAGCTCTGGGTACCACATATGTTCTTGGATAAAAAAGGAAAGGACTCCAACTCTAAATGCCCAAATTTAATACCCAGTGAAATTAATGGAAGCCCTTCCATTTACTTCAATGGGAGTTGGATCAGGCTTAAGTGAGTGCATATTAACAAGCTAAATATCTTTTGCGGTTTTTTAAAAAACACTGAATAAAGTACTACCGCATAAAGTCAGAGTTACATTGCTGAGTGGAGTCTTAACCACAATTCTATTCAAGAGACAAGGAATACAAGCCTGTATAGCTACAGTATCTCTAGAAAAATTAAGGATGGGACATAATTTTAAGATAAAACAGGAATCAAAATGACCTTGCACTGGGCATTACAAATATATTTGTTTTAAAAGAAAATACAGATGAAGCAGTAAAACAGCAAATAGACAGATAAACAAGTGAAAGGAAAATCTGTTGCGTCTACTAGATTGGAAAAATTATTCAAGAATTGTTAATGTTTACATAGAGTCATTTCTGTAATGCTGCCAAAGTCAATTAGACCTTGGGTTATCTGCCATCTCAGTTCTAGCTGCATACATAAACTGCCTGTGGGTAATTTTAACTACACGCTTAGCTACACTTTCCTGAAAGTTTTCTAAGGTTTGTATTAAAAGATTTCTGGTGGGCCCATTCTAGCTCTTTTTTAATTGCCCTTTTCAGGCTTGCACATAGTTCCACCATTGCCCATCACCCTTTATCATCTTAAGCCTGAACCAAAAGTCAGAGAAGGAATTTACATGGACTTCAGTTGGCTTTAATCAGGCCCCATGTTTCCAAACCTAAAGAGTCCGTGTGTATGAATAATGATTTTGTGCAATAATAGGAGAGCAGTGATCTGGCACTTTTCCATTTAATTATGCAAACACAAACTGTGACTTTGTTATAGTGATGCAACTACACTGATTTAAAAGAATTTTGCCGGTGCACAGAAAAGAGAATTTGGCCCCCAAAGAATTTATGCAAAGTTTTAATTTAAGGATAGTTTTAAAATCAGTATGCTTAGCTCATACAAGAAATCACTTTAAGCAAAGATTAAAACCAGATAAGTGTTCTCTTTTTTTTAAGACACTCTTTACTGAATTATAAATCTTGAATGTAAACATACAATGAAATGACTAAAAAATGGTTACTAACCTTCTGTAACAGTTCTTCAATGTGTAGCTCATGTTCATTCCAAGTAGGTGTGTGCATCGCGTGCACAGTCACTGGAAGGATTTCCCCTTACTGTTATTCATACGGTTGGCTCTGGAACCCCCTGGAGTCATGCCATCATGGCACCTTATATAAAGCCCTGCCAACCCCCGCCTCTTCTGTTCCTTCTTGCTGGCTGGCTCCAACAGAGGGGTAGGCGGGTGGGTCTTGAAATAGACATGAGCAACACATCTTGAAGATCAACAGTTATGGAATATTAGTAACTGTTTTTTCTTCTTTGAGTGCTTGCTCATGTCAATTTCAAGTAGGTGACTCCCAAGCAGATCCATAGGAGAAGGGCGGTCAGAATTCAATGACCTGCAGATTGCAGTACCGCTCTACCAAATGCAGCATCGTCTCTGACTTGCTGTGTAATAGCACAGTATACCACAAATGTGTGAACAGACAACCACATCATGATTCTACAAATATCTTGGATCGGAATCTGAGTGAGGAACGCTGCCAAGGACGCTTTTGCCCTTGTGGAGTGAGCTGTCAGTGCTGGGGCTGGTATTTTTGCCAAATCATAACATGTCCTCATATACAACGTGATCCATGAAGAGATTCTTTGTTATGATACTAGATGGCCTTTCATCCTGTCTACTATTGCTATGAAGAGTTGCATTGTTTTTCTAAAGGGTTTAGTCCTCTCAATATAAAAAGCCAAGGCCCGTCTAACATTCAGAGAATGCAGCCTCTGCTCTAGGCTGTTAGATTGTGGCTCTGAGTAGAAAACCAGAAGGAATATTGTCTGGGTTTGAGTGGAATTGTGACACCACCTTCAGAAGGAAAGCCCAGTGAGGGCTCAGCTGAACCTTGTCTTTGAAGAAAACCATATAAGGAGGCTCAGATATAAGGGCCCTGAGTTTCAAGTCTCTCCTGGCCAAAGTTATGGCTACTAGAAAGGCTACCTTCAAGGACAGATAGAGAAGCGAGCATTGTCGTTAGAGGTTCAAACTGAGGACCCATCAGTCCTGACAGTACAAGGTTGAGATCCCACTGGGGAATCGGCTGACATGTTGAGGATATAACCTAGCTTGATCTTTAAGAAAATACCCCACCATGGGGTTGGCAACGACTGAACAGCCTGCAACCCAGGGATGAAAAACAGAGATTGCAGCCAGGTGGGCCTTAATTGACGGACACCAACAGCCCCTGCTTTTTGAGATGTAACAGATAGTCCAAGATGAGAGGTATTGATGACAATGCAGGCAGAGTACACTTCTGCATTGACCAGATGGAAAAATATTTTCCACTTAAGCTAGGTAAGTGGCCCTGCTGGAAGGTTTTCTGCTGCCAAGGAGGACCTCTCTGACTGGTTCTGAGCATTCTAATTCCAGAGGGTTCAGCCTTGAAATTTTCACACCGTGAGGTGTAGAGACTCTAGATTAGAGTGACTAGGGCAGCCTCAGTCCTGTGTGATCAAGTCTGGAACCAGCAGCAGACTGAAATCAGCTTCCACTCAAAGGAATGTGGTGTACCTGAGTTGTCGTGGCCATGCTGGGGCTACCAGAATTACAGAGGATCTTTCCTTCCTGATCTTCAGCAGGACCCTGTGAATGAGCAGGATTGGTAGAAATGCATAGAACAGATGACCTTTCCAAGGGATGAGGAATGCATCTGCGATCGATCCTGGGCTATGATTCTGGAAGGAGCAGAACTACAATGCACTGCCTGTTGCGTCTTGTCTTATACAAGTCTACGTGGGGAACTCCCCACCGTTAGAAGATGTCATTCGCCACATCCAGGCAAAGAGACCACTCGCGGTTGGAGAAAGACCTGCTGAGGTGGTCCACGAACTCGTTCTGCAAGCTGGGCATGTAGGATGCCTTGAGGTGAATCGAGTGGACTATGCAAAAGTCCCACAGTTCAAGTGCTTCCCGGCATAGGAGAGAGGAGCGTGCTCCACCCTGTCTGTTCATATAGAACATCACTGTTGTGTTGTCCATCATGACTGATACACATTTGCCTTCCAGGCAGGCTTGGAAGGACAAGCATGCCGCCCTCAGTTCTCTCACAGTGATGTGGAGCGAGAGCTCTGCCTGGGACAAGAGGCCTTGGATCCTGAGTCCTCTTAGATGAGCTCCACAGCCCATCGCTGAGGGGTCGGTGATCAGGCATACTGAGGGGTAACGACTGTGAATTGAGCCACTAGTGGAGGGTTTCTAACATGGGGGAGGGGAAAGCAAGACTACCCTGTCAATGTGGTCACGCAACAGATGATACACAGAGGCGAGCCAAGCCTGGAGTGGTCTGAGACGTAGCCTGGCATACTGAATAACCTATATTCATGCTGCTAAATGCCCCTGCAGTTTCAGGCAGCTTCAGGCCATGATGGTGGGGTACTGTTTCAACTCTTCTATGATGGAGCACATAGTCCAGAATCAAGATTCCGGAAGAAAAGCCTTGGCCTGGTTTGAATCTAGCACTGCTCCTATGAACTCTATCCTCTGAGTGGGAGTTAAGTTTGACTTCTGCACACTGACCTGGAGACCCAATTTGGTGAAGGTTGACCTTATCAATTGTACATCTGTTTCCACTTGTGCTTTGGTGCGACTTTTGATCAACCAGTCACGGAGGTATGGATAGACTTGCACCTTCCTCTTCCTAAGGAATGCGGCAATGGCCACCAAACACTCAAGGTACCGCAGAAAGGCTGAACGGAAGTACAGTGAACTGGTAGTGGGTTTAGTTGATTATGAACCGGAGAAATCTTCTGTGACTTGGAATGATCGACACATGAAAGTACGCGTCCTTCAAGTTGAGGGCGGTGTATCAATCCCCCAGATTCAAGGAGGGAATAATCGAGGCCAAAGAGACCATGTGGAACCTCAACTTCTTCATGAATCTGCTGAGGTTATGTAAGTCCAGAATGGATCTGAAACCACCTTTGGCTTTTGGGATTAGGAAATAGCAGAAGCAACTCACTCTTGACCCCTTAGCTCCCTATGAATCTCCTCTACCGCTGTAGGAGCGCCTGCACCTCTTGGATTACAAGTTGCTTGAGAGAATAGTTCCTGAAGAGGGACAGGGAGGGAGGAGAGGAACTGAATTGAAGAGAGTATCCCAGTTCTACCATGCATCGCACCCAACGATCCAATGTGATTTGGACCCATGCATGGTAGAAATGGGATAACCGATCCATATAGAATGGGGGTGAAGAATTTGAGTCCTGAAATTATAGGCCATCCTCAGGCACACCCTCAAAGTTCTGTTTGGGAACAGAAGATTGCCTCGCCAGTCCACAGCCTTGACTGGTAGAAGGCTGAGAGGATTTCCTTCTGTAAACATTCCCCTTTTATGATTATACTTCTGTCTGGGTTGGGATTGGTAGACTTGAGATAGAGGTTGAGGTTTGAAATGCCTTCTTTGGGGTGCTGAAGTGGGGAGGCCTAAGGACTTTAAAGTAGTCCGAGAGTCCTTAAGTATGTGCAGTTTTGAGTCTGTTTGGTCAGAGAACAGTGCCGGGCCTTCGAAGAGAAGATCCTGGATCATCTGCTAGATCTCAGGTTGTAAGCCCAATCATGAGCTCTGACACAGCACTACTGCTGATGACATGATGCGAGTTGCAGCATCCGCTATATCCAGTGCCATTTGAAGCCGGGCCCTTGCAACTGACTTATCTTCCTTTATCAGGGTTGTGAACTCTGCCCTGGAGTCTGATGGTACAGATTCCAAGAACTCTGACATAGACCCCCCTCAAGAGTTAAAATTGTATCTATTCAACTCCGCCAGTTGGTTCGCAATACAGAGTTGGAGCCCCAACTTTCTCCCGAAGAGGTCCAATTATTTTGCATCCTTTGCCTTTGGGCCTTGCTGACCTTGCCTCTCATGCTCATTAGCTGCTGCAACTACAAGCTGTCCTGGGGGCGGGATGAGTATACAGATATTCATGATCCTTTGAAGGTACAAAATATTTTCTCTCTACTCTTTTCGCAGTTAGAGGCAGGGACGCTGGGGTCTGCCATAGTGACTCTGTTGTGTCATGAATGGTCTTTATTAGTGGTAGTGCTACCCTGGATGGGCCCACAGGGGTTAGAAGGTCTACCATAGGGTCTGTGTTGTTGGAGCACTCCTCAATCTGGACCCCTAAATTCTGCACCATACTCCTCAAGAGCTCCTGATGGGCTCTGCTGTCATCTGCAAACAGTGATGCTGAGGACCCCGCAACTGCTTCGTCTGGAGACAGAGACAATGATGCTCTAACCGGGGCAGTTTCTTGACCTTCTGTCCCTAGAGGGTGCACTGTGCTGGTTCCTCAAACTCGGTGCCGGGCATGGCATTGTGCTCGGTGCTGGTTTTGGTACCAAGCGGAAGCACGTCCTCTTATTGAGGTGGGTGATATCTGCTCCTGGAGGCGAGCGATAGCGACAGCGACCGTCCCGGTTGCGACCCTTGAGCCTGATGGAATACCCAAGGGGTCCATAAAGGTCACTGAGCTGGCATTTGTCACTATGGCAGCCAAGGCATAGGGAAAGGCTAACCAGACTCAATCATCTGGTGCCACCTCTCTGACCAGTGCCAGCTTTTCTAGAGGAATAGGACTCTGCTGCAGAGTCAGAGCCCAATAACTCACTCTGCCGGGACCAGAGTAGTACAGTTCCCAGCAGTACCAGGGAGCAATGCCTGGGAGATGGTGACTGCATCATAGCTGGCTTTCTCCTGGATGGCACCGGGTGCTTCTTTGGCACCGGTGGTCTTGAGTCCGGAGCACGTTTGCACATGGGAGGGGACGGCGGTGCTGTACTCTCTATCATTTCCCTGGTCACTTCAAAGGTCTCTGGCATGGAGGGAAGCTGTAGGTCCTTCTCGCGGGTCTCCCTTGGTGAGGAGTCTAAAGGCACCAGACTCGATGGACCACTTCCAGAGGCCAGAGTCAACAGCATTGCAGCCAAGGGTGCAGCACTTCAGTGGCCCGACACAGGTTGCATTCTGCTCAAGCTTTTACACTCCATCGTTTTCAGCATCAGCGAGCACCCCGTTTGTCGTCTTCTGCTTCTTACATGGTACAGGGGAATGCAAGCGGTGCCATGTCCGTGAGGTCTCCCTCGGTGCTGGGGATCCATGATGGTCTCTATATGCAAGGGGTCTCTAGATGCAGAGTCCTTCCTCAATGCCATTTCTCTTACAGATGCCAGGGTGCTCTGCACTGAAGCCGACGTAATAGGTGTCAGTTTGGCCAGGCTCAGTGCTAACTGCAGCCAGGGAGCAATCTCCATTAGGATGAACTTCATTCTGTGGCTCCCCTCTTTTTTTGTCCTTGGGCAGAATCCCTGCTGTTCTTACAGCGATTCCTCTGATGGGTCTCCCCACAACGCTTAAGACAAGTGGTTTGGGGATCGCTCCTGGATATGGGCTTTTTGCAAGCCCCTCATGGTTTAAAGTCGGGGCAATGAGGCATGCCCCAGCTGCGGAGAAGGGAAGATGACCCCGATAAGCAGGGTTGTATTTAACTAGACTAACCATAACTACAAACTAACTCAAACTATTTGACTATTTACAGGTATCAGTTCAAAAAACCAGTAGGAAGATGCTTCCAAAGCAAGAGAAGATTGATGTTTCAGAGAGCATCATGGGCGGTAAGAAGGAACTGAAGAGATGGGAGGTCAGCAGGATCCTATATATGGCACCATGAAGCGAGACTCCAGGGGGCTCCAGAACCGACCATACAGATACCACTAAGGGAAAAACCTTCTGGTGACTGTGCACATGGCACGCACACACACTTTTGGAATCGACATGTGCAAGCACTTGAAGAACATCATCTGCCCGATAATCTAGCCACTGAGTCAAAATTATCTGAAAGGAAAGTAATGCAGATTTCCAAAGCAAGAAATAACTTCATTAATTTCAGGATACATCTGGTGTACAAATAAACATACATTGTAATTAAGCCATAAAAATTAAAGGAACACTCAACCCTCCAAAACATCTGTAAAAAACTATAATTCTTATTAAATATTATAAAAAGGTGAAAACACAAATGTTACTAATTATGGACAGCCAAAGGTCCATGTAGGCATAGAAAGGATTCTTCTTATCACTCACTCCAGTCATATAACCCTCTGACATCTGCCTCAACTCTGAATAGCCACACCAGCACACACAAGTATTACAGCTCAAATCAAGAGATTTTAAATGAAAAGGCTAAAAGTGCTTGCCATTTGTACATGTTCTGCTATTTGACTGCATTAAGACAGCTATGAATTCATGCCATTTTCTGTTGTACTGAATTTTCCATTGTCCCCTTTGAACACCAGATGGCAACATTAAATGCAATTCATATATACACTATAATTAAGTTTGATTTTTGTGAAAGAAAATCCTCTGTTTATGAGGTTAGCTACTGTATATGTGGGATCAAAACCTAGTTAAGCCATCTCTCCCATCACCTCAGACAGACCTCCCAAACTAAGCCATCTGGAGGATTTTCAAACATGAAAAGTTTATAAGGAGGTGTTTTGGGACTATAAGATAGGGGAAGCTCAGGGGATTTCTGTTTTTTTTCTAACACCATTTTCCCCTTTTGTCTGTCTTTCAAGTCACTGTTGGAGCAATTTCCTGAAGGGGAAGATGTAATGTGTGTTAAAGTGTGTTAACAAACAAACAAACAAACAAAAATGTGCATATTAACCCATATATAATTTAGTACATGGAAAGTGGTCTGTAATCAACAACTTCCTTTCTCTTAATGATGACCCCTCTTGCTTCTCATTCAGTTGGCCTCAGTGCTGCTTTTGACATGATGGATCAACCCAGTCCACTGAATCTACACAAGTGTCTTAGATTCTCTTCTGTCATAGTTCTGCTCCTACAGTACCTAACTGTTATTCCATTATCTAATGGTGCTTCCTCTACTGTACCAAGTTCTTCTTCTATGGAGCCCCTCAAAGCTCTGTTACTGGGTCACTTGTTCTTTCCCCACTTCCTTGACTGTCTTATTTCTACTTTTAATCTTAGTTACAATGTACCATTTTTGCATTGATTATAACTCAACTGTACAAAGTTTCAACACTTTTAATTGCTTCTTTTTGCCCATTTTCTTCCTGTCTTGACAAAGTAAACTTAGTCTCAATTTTTTTCAGCTCAACTTCTCAAAGACAAAATTGACTCACAGGCATCCTCTGCAACTGAGACCTCCTATTTGCCTCCAACATCATTCGTCTTAGTGCTATCCTTGATGCTAAACTCTCCTTGCTGTCCACAAATCTACCTATTTCCATGTCTGCGCACTACTTTATGATACTGCTTTAACTCTATGTCTGCTTAAATTCATGCTTTCATATCCTCATACCCGGAGTACCATATCTCCCTTCATTATGGCCTGATCAGACAGCTAGTTCAGCTGAATTAGGCCAAACTGCATAAGGAATTTGTATGGACCGCAGAACTAATTTATTATTTACCGTATATTTCAACTCTAATATTCAGTGATGAAATATCAGTGCATACTGTATCCTTTTCTCGATGCCCAATACACAAATAGACTGAATCTACAGAAACTCTCTTTATTACGAGAACAAGATCATGAATGACTTCTAGTTCTATTCTAAAATTTGAATTTTTAATGACCTGAGTATTTTACTGCATATATAAATTAGAAACTGCTTAGGATCTTAATGCACTGTGCTCGCGTCCTAGTTTGAAACTACCTTATGTTGGCCTTTTCAAAGTAGAGATTACTAATACAGATTTTCTGTGGCAATATGGACTGAAAGCATTAAGTGTTGTACATTAAGTTTTATACATTATACATATATCATTTATACATACGAAAGGTAACTCCAGTAGGAACGGGGATATCTACCTGTAAATAAACCTAGGGCTGGACAAATCCACTTGCCAACAGTCAGAAAGAAATATTCCTTGGAGACTGAGGAAGAATCTTACCAATGTTTCTGAGGAAATTATGATTTCATTTAAAAGAAAAAAAATTCTAGCCTCCTTATGGTTGTGAAGATAAACTTCCAAATGTAACCAATGCAGTGTTGTCTTCCTGAGTCAGCAGATATCCAGCATTACACCACTACGTTTCATGCTTTGTGCTGGGGAATTCTTTCAAGGCCAGAGGGAATCCTTCCAATCAAGCAACTCCATGGCAGCAGAGCTGCTCAGCATGGTCATTACTCCAGTCTCATGACTGGATTAGCCTTTGCCTGACTTGCACCTCCATTACAAGTAGTGAGATGGGCAGTAGATTTGTGTAGTGGCTGATCTGCTGTCATCCTCAAATCTTCAAAGAGCAGCAGCATACTTCGCATCCCAAAAGAAATG
Source organism: Emydura macquarii macquarii (assembly GCF_026122565.2). Taxonomy (NCBI): domain Eukaryota; kingdom Metazoa; phylum Chordata; order Testudines; family Chelidae; genus Emydura; species Emydura macquarii. Next base: position 6,017,627 of record NW_027132342.1, on the reverse strand, counting down.
GGGCTTCATGATGTGTAAGTGCACATCTTTTGCACAGGCTCCTCCTATATCCTTTCCACTCTCTGAGCAACAGAGTGACACCAATATTGTTACAAGAGGATCTTTGACCGCTGCAAAGGAAGGGAAAGGATTTTCTAAGATAGGTAAGAACTGCCTCTATTCATCTCAGCAGGATGTTAACTCTAAGATCTCTGTGCTTGACTTAGTCCTATGCTCACAAATTCTGTATTACTGAAACTTCATCATTTACATGGCATCCAATATCCTATCTCCCCCCTGCCTAGCCCAAACCATGCAATGCACATACTTCAAACACTGATACCAAGTAGGATAAACATTCTAGATAGTGACCTGGATAATTTGCCAAGAGCTGAATTAAAGACTCTAGCCTTAACTCACTGTTTCTTCCATTGTGGGTCATTTCTTGAACCACAACAAAAATGCTTCATCCAAACATTTGTTTTGCATTTTGAGAATATGTACAGTATTTTGTATCGTTAGAATTCCTCCAGTGCAGCACCTCTTCAACACCCACTCCAAGAAAGCCTGTATCTTAAAACCACAATCTAGCTCTTAAACTTTTCACCACATTATATAAAATGCTGACTTCCTTCAAGTTTATATCATCTTGGATCAGGGTATGGTGCAGTAGTATTAAGTCAACATGAGAATTTCATACCCTTTGCGATCACTTTAATATTTAATGTAAACATGAATTTAAAACATTTTTATATTGGGGAGGAGGCGCATATAAAAATTGCTGAAAATAAGAACACAAATTATTAAACCCAAAACTACTTAAAGTACTTATGACATATAGATGAATAATTCTCAAAAAGAATATAAAAAATATGAGCCCATGCTTATGAGCCCATACTTATGACGGAACTATTTGTAAACCAGAGAAAACATACAGCAGTTAAAAATATATAACTGATTCATTAATTTCAAAATATAACGGGTCCACTGACATCTAGAGACGAGACTGTACTATTTAGGCACAGCCCATAACAAAGAATGGCATGGAGGTAAAATATATCCCTCAAGCTCCCAGATGTACAGAGGCTGCATGCTCACCATTACATTCTTTTATGTGGCCCATTCTACAAACAGCAGCAGCTGGCAAGCTCTGCTAGCCAGAGTATATGAGAGAGAAAAGCCATGGCTTTGTCTTCTCCAGGGCATCATGTGCCTCCAGAAGAATACAAAAGGAGTATCCCTACACTTTCAGCAGTACAGAGACTGGTATTCTACCTGGCCTTTCTGAAGGCCATGCCAGGGTGGAGGCGCAATGCAATCTTCCTCCCATTGTGCACCCATATATGGACTGGCAAAACTGGGCCCACGGTTACAAAAGAATAAGACTTTTTACTTTTGGTTTTGATTAATTAAAAATTCGAACAATTAGCATCAGGAATGCCATTTTAAAGTGTTTACAAAACAAGATTTATTAGCCAACTCACATTGGACTGCTCCTCTACCCATTAATTTCTAAGTAGTAAGTTTGTCCTCAAAGTCTCTTCTTTTAGATTTCTTTTGAGCAAACATATTCATCTAATATCTGAAGTCCTTGGAAGTTTCATCTTTGTAAGAAGGGCAGAATCAGGCTAGAAATGGTTCTGTAGACAAGAATCCATCCCCTCCCAAAAAAACATTGTTTATGACTCGTTTTCAACTGTGATTTTAAATTGAAAGCCACTAAAATCAACTGAACAACAATTTTTCAGGTTGATATTAAGTAATTCTAACAGTAGTATTTTATAATAAATCATTGTTTTGTATTTTGACAATGTATGGAAAACCTTTTTTAAGAATGTTATGACAATTAGACATTGACTTATTTGGTGGCTAAACAGATTTAAATTTGAAATATTAACCTAATTAATGATCCAAAACATTTCTAAGAACTTCACTGAGCTGCCATAATTTCTGTCAGCATATGTAGTACTGAATGACTAATAAAATACCTGAATTGAAACTATTCCAGTCTAGCAGTTTGTATGATCTTGTGTTACCCATAATTCCGACAAAGGCTGAGTTCAAAACAGCAAATTAGTAGATCAGTTATTGGAGCAGAATAGTGAAAAAAAAACACTACCAACAAGAATACAATTGACAACACCACTCCACAGGAACTGGAAAGACACAGACAGCAGAGTTAATAAGAGGTTGAAATAGAAAGGGAAGAAAGTAAGGAGCATGCTATAGCACTTAGCGTGATCCAGTGTACAGTATACAGCAAATTACCAGATTTTTTTTGTTCTGTTTTGTTTTCAAACAACCCCTTTAAATATTATTTCCTTTTCTATGGTTTCCTTTTTATTTACTTAGCAGTTTGTTTTCTTTGAGAGTATAACATTTTACAAAATTATTATTTGACTCAAAAACCACACCAGGTACTGTGGTTTCAGAATTGTTTTCCTTCTCTCTCTCTTTGGCACCATACTGAATTTGAGGGATCGTGCATCCTACATTCACTTGTCAGGAGCAATCAAAGTTCTTCAACAGATGCTGTTAGAGCCACTTGAGTGTGCAAACAAGCACCAGTAAATGCATATGCTGATTAAAATCTACCATCAGTTTTTGTCCTGCTTTCATACAGTCTGATACCAGATGTCAATCAGTGAAAATAAAATGTGCATAGTGCAAGAAGTTATTTCTGAAAATATCAGAATACACTCTCCTCCCATTCCTTCTAAAAATACTTTTTTCTCTGATGCAGCCGTACAAGTAGCATACACAACTTTTTATAAAGAGAATACTATAATGATACTTTATTTATTATACTGTAAAATAATCAAGGATTTACCATTTAAGGTAAGTGTATAAAGCCCCGAGCTAACTGCAAGTCAGGAGAGTTGAGGTCATAAAAAATTGAGTATATCTGTCCTCTAACGTGTTAAGGTACTTCTTTTCATCTTCTAGTTATTGCATACATAGGAATAAAACAAAGCCTCAGAAGATTATAGGCAGGGAAAAGAAAATGTGTGTATTCAGTCACTTCAAAAAATAGTTTTCTTACATTTATGTGACTCTCTGATTTTGTTTCACATTCACTGTTACATTTTAGAGAGTCTTAAACCAATAACTTGAAATTATCTAGACCCCCCTTGCAGAAATCAGAGATAGGGTGGGGAGACAATGAGAGGGAAAGGATTTTTTTTTTAAAACACCGATATTTGAAAAAAATGTATTTGCAAACATTTTAAAAGCTTATTACTCCTGGCTAGTGAATGCAAAATCACAGTAGATGCTATTTTTATTTAATCTGCTTCTGTTTCAGGGACACTGACCAACTCAATTTTTTTATTTTTGGACATATTTTCATTTGATTCAGTGAATATACCAAGATGAAATGTTAACAACCAATAATTGCTCAACTCTGATGCCACAATTAGAGCATGCAAAATGTAGAATTGTAGTTTCCAGAGGAAACTTATCTACAGAAAGTTGCTTTAAAAATTTTACTTGTTGCAAAATAAAAAGTTGTTTTTATTTATATCACTTAAAGTTAAAAAACACTGGATGAGTTGAACTGTGTAGCCAATCCTTAAAGATTTGAAAAACTGCTGGAAATTAAACAACGTTTAAAGTTAAACATGATGGATTTCATCTGCTTTCATGGTTTTCACATAAAAGGTTTCACTTCAGAATTGCATCAAAGTTAATATTAAACCATGGCCAAAAATTAACCCACAGCTTCAAAATTCAAAGGCATTAATTCTGGTTCTACATTATTAGGTTCATAGTCCCTTACTGCTTCATTACACCAAAAACATTAAGAAGAAATTGCTGAAGAGTTTCTCACTAAAAAACTTTTTTTCTGTATGGCTATTATTTTTCAAATTTTATTCTTATCTGGAAAACTACAATGTTGTTTTATTATTATTTTTTTTAATTTAAAAAAACCCAGAAAATCAATGTCACAAAATGAAACATGACTGTGGAAAGATTTATTTAGTAAACATACCAGGATTGTGGATGCGGTCCAGAAGCTTCACGGAGCGTGCACTGACAACACCACCAACATGGACAAGGAACCCAGGTGGAAAGGCCGTCAAAGTAAAAAAGGGAAACTCCTGTTAGGATTAAAAAATATATAAACTTCAGGTGACCATTTGAAAAACATTGGGGTCTACCAATCAACATGCAGTTATTTATTTTGCTCCTTGAAATACAGGCAAAGCATTAAAACTAGGCAAAACACTTCTTTTAAGCTTACTATGCACTAAAACACTTGTATGCCATCTAAGTATCCAATACAATGGGATATTAGCCAAAGTATTCTGAGCAGTAAAATTACTTTTCCCCCATAGACTTGCATTCAGATATGGACATTAATTAACAATCCAAATCTTCTCATAAAAATGTTGACTTTACAAAGCCTACATTAGCCTTTTTTTTCTTTAAAGGGTCACTAAAAGGGTGAAATAAAAATGTTATTTATTTTCTGAAGTGATGAGGCTTAATATTTAACTTACTTATGCCTCTGCATTTTCTAATGCTGGTTGCTACAACTGAGGGTTGTTTGGTATCCAAATTTTGAGTGGAACTAATTTTTGCTCCTGCAGGCATAAATAGTGCCTTATTATATAAAGCATATCTATAAATAAATGCCAACAAAGGCAGGACTGAGAGCACCAATGGCTCTGGATATAACAAAAAGTATTCATGTCTTTAGAATAAAAGTGATAAAGATTTTGAAGTACAATTATTAGAGCATTCTTTATTAGATTAAGGAATAGTCACTATTGCTAATCATTCTAAATTCTTTTTCTTAGACACATTTTTTACTATCTATAGCAAAAATGAAAAAGCAATACTCCCCCACGACATGACCATCTACTCAACAGTCATCTGTGAGAAAAAAGGCTAAGGGCTGAACACAAATTTTCACAATATATGTGCTGTAATAAATTCCTCACATTCAAATGTGATGGGCCCAAAATGGACAGATTTAATTTTATAATTATATAAATACATACATACTGAAATATAGCATACTTATGGGGGAAAGGAGATGGATTTCCATCTGCCAATTCTATACACAGAGAGGCAAGAAAATAAATGAAAGTCATGCAACAATGGTTATTTTATACAGTTCTTACGGCAGATTAAGTGTAAAAAATAATATTGTAATTTTATATAAGATTCTCTTTTTCACACATTTTAAGGTGATTGCCTAAATTAAGCATTCCACTCAGATTCCAGTCAACTGGCAAGGTGCAGCTTAAACAGAGACTGTCAAATCTCCTTAGACAATGAGCAGCATTAAAAAAAAATCCAAAAAACCCCTTTGTCTAACAGAAGCTAAACAGAAACTTGAAATCCCAGCACCCCAGAACTTTTATAGTCCTCATTTTATAAGGACAGAATCACAGGTTTCAGGGGCCATAAGTCTTTCCTTTGACTTCAGTGGCTTCCAATCAGTTTCTTAAAGATTAAGACAAACCCTGGTATCACCTTGTGTATTGTAGAAGACCACAAATATTGCATATCTGTTGTATGGAGGCAAGAGAAAGCAGAAAGATTACAAAGAGTGACTCTGCAACCATACATGGCTGCTTGTGGACAAGTCAGAGAACAATCAGAGTACAGATGGTGGGTTTGCAACCTGCAGGGATCCACTGGATTACAATAGTTTGTGGAGGGAGGAGCCAGACAGCCACTACTACAACTCAGTGCGTACAGGTGTGCTATGCCTCACTGCAAGGGGGAAGATTCCATGCATGCCATCAACATCTTTCTAGTGGCCTCACAAATCTCTTTCATTCTGGCTTTACATTCCCACATAATTCTGTATCAATCTACATAATATTATCTCTTCATAATATTATGTTTATAATTGACACAGACTTTTGCTCAGTTAAACTTTACCAGTATTAAATACTAATGATGCTGGATAACTAAAGTGGCAGTAGAGCTTTTCTACTGGGGAATAGACATCGCATTTTAAAACATTTCTACTGTACATGAGTTTTAAAGAGTTTTTTAATTAAATGTATCCCATACTATGTTTATGTTATATTAATACCATATATTATAAACACCAAAAGAGATTATGCTTACCCACCATTGAAGAACAAGCAGACCTTAATTATTATGCTTTTATCCATCCGGAAATGTACAAATTACTTCAGTCTTTTTATTCATTTTGATAAAGTTATTTATAAAAGGTAATTTTTAGTTTATTTACAGTGTTTCCTGACATTTCATATACAGGGATAATCAACAACAACATACTATTAAAATAAAACTATAAGTCTACTAGTCGCTCCTATATTTTTTTAAAATTCAGAAATATTTTTAGTCAATGTATGTTATTTATGCCCCCAGTTCATCAAGATACCTAAGCATGTGCTGAAACATCTGCTTAGGTGCTATAAGTTATGTATGTGCTTCGGTACCCTGCTAAACTGAGGTCTATATCCTGTCAGATGAATCCTAGACACCTAAACAAACCTAGGTAACCGCATCCAGGAACCCTCAGTATTCTCAAGCGCTCTTGTTCTGCTAAGACCTGTGTCTCATTCAACTCTTATACCACTGAGAAAGTTTCATCTCATTTGTGAGATAACTTGAGGTGCCTCCTGACTGTTTTACTGATACCACTCAAATACAACATACTGTACCAACCCCACTGTATGTATTAGTCTGTAGAGTACTGCAAAATTTTAAATATATATTTTCCACTGTACAACCCTGCCAAATATGGATCCTAGAGTAACCACTTTTTCTAATATTTCAATAGTTCTTTTTTCTATTATTTGTTACCTCTTATGGTATGTCTACACTAGGAACTAGGGGTGTGATTCCCCTGCTTTTGTACACGTACTCTTGCTAACTCAGTGAGAGCTAGCATAAGTACAAATAACAGTGTAGCTGTGATAGCAGTAAACCCACCTGAAACCAGAAAGCATGTATTTGGCACAGGACAGCAGAGATACTGGAGGAATAATAGCACAGGTTGAACGTAATAAATTCAACTGGACAGTTACTTTAAAACTGCCACTCCTGGTCAATTTGATGAACTTGCAATAAGCTCTTCATTCATACTTATGTATCATATACCATAGTTTCTCAACCTGTGGTATGTGTACCCCTGGGGGTACGCAAGACACAGGCAGGGGATACTCGAGGAAAAACAGAGTGAAGGGGAGGCGGGCGGCAGCTGCTGACTTCTGGGGAAGCTGGGCGGCAGCAGCCCGCTTCCCACCCGGTCCCATCTCCTAGCTGGGAGGCATGTGGCAGCCCCCAGTTTCTGGGGAAAGTTGGGGGAAGGTGGGTGGCAGTTCCCCCTTCCCCACTTACTGCCCAGTCATAGCTCCCAGCTGGGAGGTGGGCGGCAGCCGCCACAGTCCCGGTAAACTGGGTTGCAGCTGCCCACTTCTCACCCTGTCACAGCTGGAAGGCAGGCAACAGCTGCCAGCTTTTGGGGAACATGCGCAGCAGACCCCCGCTTCCCGCCCGGTCGCAGCTCCCACCAAGGAAGCAAGCGGCAGCCTGCAGCTTCCCACCTGGTCACAGCTCCCAGCTGGGAGCCAGGCAGCAGTCTCTTGCGTCTTGCAAGCTGGGCTTGCAGCTGGGTGGCAGCCACCTGTGCCCCGGCTCCGAGCTGAGGGACAACCTCCAGCGCCCTGGCTTGAAGACGGGCAGCAGTCGCCTGCCCACATCCCTGGGTCCCATCCAGCACAGAAGCTCCTCTACTCCAGCTCGGATTGGATGGCGGACACCCACCTCCTGAGTGGGCAGCCAGGTGGCAGCCGCCTGCAACTTCCTCAGGTGGCAGCTCCTCTCCCTGGCTCAAAGCCCAGTGCCCAGAAAACGTGTCAATTTCACAGCTGTAGCTGAGCTGTGAAATTGACAACTATGATTTCACCAGGTACTCTCTTTTCCTGTCTCTCTCTCTTTCTCACCCCTTCCTCCTCTCAAATCTATGGCAAAATATTTGGTGCGGTGCTTTATATTCCCCAGCATTTGCATGCCACTCAAAGCCTCCTACCTTTGGCCAACATCACATCTAGCCCAGGTACATACTTGAGTTGTGCACCCCTGGTGTAAAGGTGGTAACCCTACCCACACAAGATCTGACATCTGTCATATCACGGCCAGATGTACTCAGCCCTTCTTCCAACATATGGCTCACATTACTCTGTAAATACAAAAGCCTGTGGAAAATTGAGTGTTGGGATACTTATTAAAATTTTCAGAAGTTTGGGGGTACTTGCTACTTAAAAGGTTGAGAAACACTGTCATATACTACTTCTACAGTGTCTATAAAATGTAAGAGTGCATATGTACGTGTGCGCATTTCCAATAATTTATTTTAGCGTGTATACATAAAACAGAAAATACAAAATAATGGAAACACACTAGGATGACAGTTCTCTAACCGTGCTCCATGGAGACCATCTTATTAGGAAACGAAGCAGTGGTGATAGAGGGTTCAGAGAAGTGATCCACAGAATGTGAGAACCATGTCACTGGTCTAAGCTATAGTCACTGGGATTGCACAAGTGTAACAAAGCAGCACTTAGCTCTCTTTGTAAGAAACGTGGGCTTAATCCTGCACCATAAAGTCCTTTGGAGTTTGTCCATTGAGAAGAACGGCAAGAGAATCGAGTCCTATATACAAATAGACACAAATATTTGTACACAAATATGTACAAAGTATATGTATTTGTACATAAATATCTACACAAAGAGCTGTGTTACAGTTGCAATTACTGTGAATATACATCCTGACACTAAAAATATATTAATATAAAAATTAATATACATGTATATGGAGAGGATAACACAAGACAGCTATATATTTTCAGAGCAGAATTGCTATCAAGATTATCCGTGCATCAAAATCTTTGTTGTTTTGAAGTTAAGGTTAGTTGAGTAAAAAAAAAAACCCAACAATGCAATCTCTGAAAAACATGGAAATTTCCAGATTAGGGTTACCATACATCCAGATTTTCCCAGACATGACCTCTTTTTTGGTCCACCAAGCTCCGTCCAGGCGGAGTTTTGAAATAAGAGGAAATGTCTGGGATTTTTCATTGCAGAGCAGACGTTACAGTTCAGAAAGAGTCATCTCCATGCCCTGATTGGTCCCTCCTCTGCATCCGCAGCTGGTCCACCACGTAAGCGGAGCAGCCAAGCACCTCTCAGCCGGGGTGCCTGCCCAGCTGCGGGGCCCCAGAGCTTGGCTGGGAGGAGTCACAGAACCAGGCCGCAGCTCCCCGCCCTGAGAAGGAGGAGAGGACTGCAGGAAGGTGCTGACAGCCAGCTGCCCTGCCGCCATTACAGGGAGCACGATACTGCCCCCCACCTCGAGACTGATGCCACAGGTACCCCCTCGATGACCGCCAAATGCCCCCTCCCAGTACACACACGCACACACCCCTCCGGCACCCCCCAAATGCACCTTCCCAGCACATACACATATACACCCCCCCAGCATGCCCCAAATACCCCTCCAGCAACCCGCAAACTGTACCACTGACCCTCAGGTTCCCCTTCCTCTCGACAGTGTCATCTATTTGGGAACTTGAAATATGGTAACCTTAGTCCAGACAAGAGAACCTTCTTTAAAATACCTTAATACTGACACATGATATCAACTAAAATACACTAAGAGATTCTACATCTCCACGAGACTTTTCTGCATTTCCAACATGTAAACAAGCAGTGTACATGGCAAATTAACTGACATGTTTTTCTAAATGCAAAATGTTAATACCATCTTAAGCCACACTGACCAGTATTTACTGTTGAAGTGCACTAGTTAGGCACATAATCTTATACATACGTAGGACAATTTATGAACTCCTGAAATCCTTTCAGCTACAAATCTCCCTCTCTATCTGCCCTCTAGGTTTTTTGATGCTGCAGAAAGATGGGAAATGTGTAGCTAAAGGCACCTCAGTCACAAAGCTCTTAGTGGTAGAATACTATCACAGTTTTGATACTCAACTAATACTCCACATGCTCTGCTCTATCCTTAAAAACATCATTTTATATAACTCCTTTTTATAACACGATTATTCTTCACTGGGTATTATAAAGCTATGTGTTATCAAACAATATATATAATAAGACAAACTCTCACACAGAAACACTACAGGTGCCTGGCATTTTCTTGACCTTTTAAAAATCTTATTTTAAGATGCTTTTTTATGAAATGATAGCTCCACAGCCACAAAATATCTCATATGCTAGCACAAACAAGAGCACTCAGTGAAAAGCTTTTTAGAACTGTTAGTTTATTTTCAGACTGAAGCATTACAAGCAAAAGCTATGTACTTGTATTTAAATAGAAATGAAAATTTTAAGTGAAATGTACAATCATGCAAAATATTAGTTAAGCAGAAGTATGTTGGTTTGCTAAATGCTCTTGAAATTAAAAAATATATATCAAAACCCCACATCAACAAGACTGCAAAGAAATCTGGCAAAACCTTACAAAAAAACCCCAACACTATTTTAAAATGATCGTTCAAAATCAAAAAAGTTTCCAATGCAAGAAAAAAAGAACTCAAAGAAAAAGGTCACACCATGTTTTGAAACATACCCGCCTTCTACAGAACCTATGAGGCGATCCTCCCTTAGCAATGGACAACAAAAAATGAAAAGAGAATCATCCACTTACTCATATAAGTAGCTATTCATTATAAAAGTATGTTTCATACATATAATTAATTTCTGTTTTTGAATAGACATACATTTGACTTCATGTAAGTAATTCAGCTACATCAAAGCTCTTATTAAATGAAAACTGATCTCCATTCTCTCTCTCTCCAAAGACTCCCTGATAGTGACCTTGTCTACACTAGAACTTTAGCATAACTCATGTTGCTCATAGGTGTGCATAATCCACACTCCTGAGCGATGTAAATTATATCGACTTAGGCGCGGACATAGCAACCGCATCTCATGGAAGGTGGAGCAATTATGCCAATGAGAGAGCTCTCTCCCATCAGCTTAGAGTGTCTTCACCAGAAGCGCTACAGTGGTGCAGCTGTGCTGCTATAGTGCTTCCAGTCTAGATGTAGCCAGTGTTAAATTTTAAAATATGTTTTGAGAATTGCAATATAATACATAAATATATAAAGCTACAAGAAGTCATTCTGACAAAGTTAAATACACACACACCTGTTTATTTACCAAATATTTCTACAATTTTAATTGAATGCATAGTGTTGCTGAACACTGCAGAAGGTTCTTTTTAATCCAATATCCCTTATTAGGTGATTTAAATGGCCATGCCTTATAGTTTGGGATTTATTATAAAAGATTATAACTAAAAAATAGAACCCATTCATACAATAGAGTATAGGTTAAGTCAAGCTACCAGTTCTGTTTTTATCTATAAATTCAGTAGGCCACATCTTCATCGTTCAAATCTGGCCCAATGTTTCTGAATAAATCAAGTCTGTCTTCTGCCAAAATTCAATTAAGTATAAAGCTATTACAGCAATAAAATGAGAGGTGCATCGGTAAGTGTGCAAGTCATTTAAACAAACAGTCAATTCTCTTTTTTTGCCACGGTTTCTTATAACAATAACTGCAGGATTTCATTACTGTGTAGATTAGAATTATTTGTTTCAATTTTTTCATGTTGTTTCAGCAATCTATTTAATATTACACTCAGAATCATTTATCTATATAAAAGGGCTAATAAACAATGTGTTTAACTAAGGTTTATTATGGTTGTCAGAAGAATCAAATATGTACAAAATAGTTCCGTCAAAAGGAAATATTTATTTTTATTAAAAGTTAAATCTCCACAAGGATTAGATTAGAAATGTAACTATAAAATATGATCATGTATTCCTTACCCTTTGCTCCAGAGCTGTCTGGGTCTGTTGTCTTAATAGAGCTTTAAATGGTCCCCCTTCTTTTCCAGCACTCCCACTGCCCATTCCTGAAGAATATCAGCATATAAATAACATCCAGAGAAACAAAAGTTATAGTCTATATTTATTAGTCTCAGATTTTTTTAAAACTATGATTCAAATTATAGTTAGAACCTTCTGAAAGCTTAGTTTTACCGGTCAGACACTATATTATATTTCCTTTTACAACACTATCACAGTGTAAAGGGGCATTAGAGTGAACATAAATTACACTTTAAGGTCCCCTTTATTCTAGAGTGGTGTACAGGACCTTAGTGTAAATGAGAATAAGGCTTTAGGGGGCTTGAATTTGCAACTCTGAGTTCTGCAGTATGGTTTGATCTTTTTCCCACTGATGTCAAAGGGAGCTTTTTGCTATCAATTTCAACAGGCACAAGATCAGATCTGTAGTCCTTATTTTCACAAGCAGTCCCATTATAGTCAATGTTTCAATTCACATGAGTGAGGATTGCAGGATTAGTCCTAATTCAAACGTGCTAAATTAGAAATAATCCTACTGGTGCAATTGGCCAAGATTTCTGCTATAAAGCCAAGTATGGATGCTGTGTCCAAGAAGTATTTACAGTAGCAGTTAAACATTCCATGTCCTGAGGTTAATACAGTTTCAGAGTAGCCAAATCATTTTTTTTCATGAGTTGGGGCTCAAATCTCCAGTATCAACATATACATAAACTTCTACTGAAGTCACTATAAGATTTAGCCCGAAGAGAAAACAGTAAGGGTAAGCATATAACAAATGTACATCTTTTAATTAAAATTTTAACTCTTTAAAAATATTATAACTTAGAATTGAAGGACACTCTCATTTAACATTTATGTAGTGTGTACATTCACTCATCTGAATCATTCAGATCAGATAGGGACTACTGCTGAGCATTCTAAACTGCCAAATTTATCTATGATTTGCTTGCTAAAAGACATTTGTTGCTTCACAGTTACTAAACCCAGGAAGAAAACATGTACCAAAGCTTTCTTTTTCCTAAAATAATCACAATTTTGGTAAATAGGATTTACTTGGTGGTATTTCATACCTAAAGAACATACATCACAGAAATTTCTCATAATCAGATCTGCCTACATGCCTCAGTGCTAAATGGATACACTGAACAAGTAGGTATCAGGAGTCAGACCTTTCAATACTCTCATAGATATCAATGAAAACACTAATATAAATGAAGGACAAAGAACTGAAAAAAGCAACAGGAACAAGGTGAATGAAGTTATGACTGAAGGAAATATTTTTAAAATTATCTTAACTACTATTTTAAAACAGACAGTATATTGCTACTTCCCTGTTCCTTTTCTTCTATTCAAACATCCAGTAGCAGTAAAGAAGGAAAGACTTTTTCCATGTAAATGTGGGGGAAGGGCCTTTTTGTTTTAAACAAACTCAGGGACTGCTGTTGTCACTTCATGTACCCACACGTTTCAAAACTGACAAAATGCTATCATAATGTCTAAAATGTTATTTATATACAGGAAATGAAATATTTTTAGCTGTTCTTGGATAAGGAAACAAAGATTAGCATCTGCATAGTCCCATTAAATAAAATTAAGTTATTTTATATTATTTTGCATTAGAACTAAACAGCATTTTCATGGAACTATACAATACTAAAACAGACTGACATGAAATAAAGAATATTTGTTGAAATGAAACATTCTTAAAAAACACAAAATAATCAAAACACTATCTGTAGAAAACAAGCAGTGACTTCAAGTATTTAATTTAACAGGACAATCTAGTGATCTATGTCAATGAAATGAAAAAAGGGAGTAGTACAAATAGAAAATTTGTGTACTGTCAGAATGAAACAAACCAATTTAAACAGTACAACAAACTAATATGGTTGCTAGCCACATGATGGTCAGATTTCAATAAAAGAATATGAATGAGTTGATAAGGAAGATGGTGTGCTTGTTCCATCTAAAATACAGGAACATTATTATAATGAAAAGAATATCAGTATTCAATAGTTTTCTAATGGTAGTCAATTCCATTACCAATATATAATGGAGACTTTTTTGGAAAAGGAAAGAGTTCTGCAATATAAGGTAGGCTATTTGTTTCAAATATTGATCAATTTAAGGAAGAGAGTCAAGAAATTATTGCAAGCCTCCAGAGGGAAAAAAATACCCTGTAATAGTCATGTAGCCAGCAGTTTTCAGAGGCTATTTTAGCAAAAAGTTATAGATGGTTATGTATTAAATGATGTATTAAATGCCCCCCTGACTGACTAACAACAATAACATTCCATTTATTTCTTAAAAGGCAATTTAAAAAAGGCTATTATAGATTGATCCTACCAGAAGCAGCCAGAAGCAGCTCTTCAGTGAAAGAAACACTTTTCCTCAGAACTGGGCTGACATGGCTAGAGTGAAGAGGGTTAAGGCTAGACCCCGAGAGGAGGAGACAGGACTTGTTAAGATGTGGGGAACCACAAGACAGAGTAGGGGAGCTGGGAAACAGGAAAATCCTAGGCCCCTGTGGGGAAGGTGCTGTGGAGGAAAGTAGTAGAGAGAAAAGATGTAGATTCAGAAGATGACTAATGAAACAGGAGGAGGAAAGAAAAATGAAGTGTAAACAAAAGACTGTTTTTGAAATGAACAGATATACACAGCTATTACCAGCATACAAAGAAATGAAATGACAATATAGCACCACAGTGTGGATGAGAAGCATGTTATCAAAAATCTGAGTATGAACTCTTTAACTTTGTTTTAAAATGAATTTAGTTTTATTAAAGAGCCAAGGTAATTGAACATTTATTTCAAATTTCAATTAAATTTTACGCAAAGTTTTAAAGGGAATACTTCTCAATAAAATCTATTAAAAAAAAAAAAAACCCTTCCCACATGCCTAAGGAAAATCAGACTATTTAGTTGCTATAACAGGTTCTCTTCTCCATAAGTTTTATGAATTTAAGTTGACCATTATCCAGAAACCTAAAAATTTTAAAGTCTGAAATCTTATAATAGTGTGTGTGCCTCCCACATAAAAAAGGGTGCCTATCTTCTCAATTTCCTCCACATGTATATTAGTTCGCTCTCTCTTTCTATATATAATGTATGTCACATATGTAATATGTAACTACTTTTGTCAGGTACTTCTGTTAGTTTGCAATGGCATGAAAAGTAGCACTACTCACAGCAGGAAGTCTCCAATTCCAAACCAGAAATATCTTTTTAAGTGCACCCTCAACTCTTCCTCTCACCTTTTACTACAGAGAATTTGGCTGACACAATCCATTCTACTCTATAACATCACATTATACTTTATAAAAGAAATGGTGGTAGTAGTCTTCTGGTTTGGAACTGTTGGAGGCGAGATAAATAAGCAGATCCATGTTTCTATCTCTTTATACAATGGTATAAATACCTAAATATTGCTGTATATGTGCTTCTTATGAAAGTTAAATAAAGTCTCAATCTGAAGTCAACATGTTAACATTGTTTCCTTAATCATATTCTATTCCTCTTCCTTGCTCAGACAGCTTTAAAGGATCCTGATTTTTCCCTCTTCAACTGGTTTGAGTAGTTAGCACCCTGAATTTCAGATCTTTTTATATGTACCAAACCACGAATCAAATCATTCTCAGACACTGGAATAAATAGCTTGACACTAAAATATTGCCTGCTAAGCAAAACTCCCAAAAATGGAGAGAGAAGGCAAAACACAACTTTACTAAAATAATCTTTAAGAACAGTTTTCATTAAGTAAAACTAGAGCCACACCCTGTGCACATCATCTCAGCCATACTATACTTATTTCATTAAACAGTGATCAGACTTATTTTATAAAGATGTAAAAGAAAAACTAAAACAAGTTAGTCTATTCTAAGTCTCAATTTGTTTTTTTAAAAATATTACCCTTTATAGGGACAAAGCTTTAATCAGGGGTTGATGAGCCAAGAATCCTTTAAGAGTTGGTGTCCTAAGTACAGACTGTGTTCAGTTGTTCGTTTAGATTATAGAACCTTGAGAAAATGCTAGTGCCATCCTTGAAAACAATGCTATCTTTTTTATTTTAAAACAATGTACCAAACAAGTTTGGTAATGTCTGTTTAGAACTGCCATCTGCATGAAGAAAATACTTAACACAATTTATATCACTCAACAGTATTCCCTCTCCTTCTGTTGAAGACTAATTCTTATCAAAATTAAGGATATTTAAAGATAAATCCTTGAATTATCTCTAAAGATAAAATGATTATTACTCTTTCCTCCCAGAAAACTATATTATAGTTAAAGAATTATAAAAGTAAAGGTGAAATGTGACTCAATGTGCATACTGTATATTATCTTGTTAAGTGATTACTTTCTCAAAATTCAATGTGTAATTTTTATGTACATAATTTTTAGATATGACAAGCAAGCCTTCTGATTGAGACACGTTTTGGCAACAGAGAGCTGAACATACTGCCAAAACATAGCAACTACGTGATAGTGCCCTATTAGATAAAAGAATGACTGCCATTAGCTTAAATTTAAAAACCAAAACCAGATAGCTCAGTTTCCTCGACATACTAGAAAATTCCTCACCACAAAGGCCTCAATCTCGCAATCTTTTTCAATGGGGCTCTATGTGGACACAAGGGTGCATCTGTGTGGATCAGATTGCAAGACTGAAGTCTTTGTTGTGAGGGGCTCAGTGTAGATCCATCCATCCATGTCATGCAGAGGATCAGTCTAATATATAGCTGTTGCATAAACTTCTCAATTTCACTGCAGACCACTATCAGCCTGTGCCTTTGGAATGTCTACTAAGATGGCCACCTACCCTGAAATTTGATCAGATAAAAAGTATGTTTTCAAACAATCATCAGGCATTTAATAATACAAATGTATGAATTTGTGGGATGGTGTCTCTGAAAAATAAATATTGGCCTGTTTGCTTTTTAAATACACTTGCTTTCCATTTCTTTGAAACGTAAGTGGTCACCCTAGGTTGTCCACAAGACATAATCACTATTTACACAAAAGATAAGGAAGAAAAAAAGGCCAAAAAGGTAAAAAGAAATGAAGAGGGAGAATTACAATTTAGTAGATATAGCTTCTTATTTTTAGACTTTTCAGATTAAAAGTTTGAAAAATTAACTCTATTAGGAACACATTCAATCTACAACCTAATTCATTGTGTAAATCTTGAATCTGAAGTATTCCTGAGACACTGTGAAATACAATAACTGAGTCAAAAAAATTATTATGATTAGGGAGGTGGGAATGTTCTCAGATTCAAATATTATTCTTTAAACATCATATTTAGAATCAACATTTAAAATAGCAGCCATACTTTTATACATGAGCCTACAGTATTTTCACTCTGTTGTAGCAGAGCAAGACAATTAACAAATTAATGGAGAAGAGTTCAAAACTTTACTCCCAGGACTATATTAAAACAATGATGGATGCAGAGAAGAAAGTAAACGAGGCACAGCCATATTTGTTATTCTCCATATGAAATTGGAGGGAAATGGGGGAAAAGCAGCATTCAATGAAATTGTGAAAAGCCAGTTGAGAAAGATATTTTTAAGCTTTTAAAAAGGTGTTCTTAATAGCATTTTAAACTAGTTTTAAAAAATTACATGACAGTCTATATTTGATTTACCACAGCCACTTCCATAACTCTGAAGAGGTTCAGTAGACACTAGCAACTGCATATCTAGAATCAATTTGCAAACAGACAAGAGGAATCTACACAAAAATACGGATACATTTTCAGCAAAGAAGATTAGGCTTGGAAAAATAACAGTGTTAGTAAGATTTGATCACTCATTTCCCCATCATATTATGGTGAAAATGTACCCCATAATTTAAAATATGAAGTGGAGGAAATTAAAAAAAAAAAAAGACAATTCCTTAGGACTCTCTTTATAACACATTGAGATGCTTCTAGATGGCTATATTATAACTGCTATTCTTAAACCGCCATTATGGTATGGTTATAAAGTTTTAGAAAACAAAGTACAGTAAATCAGTGAGCTATACAAATCCTTTCATGCTTTGATTCTGCTATTTGAAATATCCAATTTCCACATCATTTTGATAACTTACATGCCAAAACGGAAAAAGGGTTTGAATGAAAAGATAAAACAGAAATACAAATTAACACACACAAAAAAAAAAAAAACCAAAAAAAAAAAAAAAGAGTGGGTGGAAGCACCTTACCAGTTTTGGGTGTCAAACTCAAATCTGTGTCAGAAGAAGAGGACTGTCGACTGTAGGACTTGGAAGGTGAAAAGGAATAGGTTTGATTTTTCAGAGGGGTGGAGGGTCCTGATGAATGAGTATTGGGATTGGGATCTTCATTGAAAGGAATCCTGCCAGAAGAAGGTGGAAACATATTCAGTAATCCTGTGCCAAAGGATCTGGCTGACAGCAGCATGATCCAAACACCAGGATGGGGTTGGGGAAGGGCCAGCAGTTATTTCTTAAGTGTGTTGCCGGGGATGAGGCCAAAGGCAAAGAAATGATGTTTACCCACTCAGCATTCTACAGATAGATGCTGATTATCTGCATTGAACAGTTAAGCCAAATAAAAGGCATGAAATGTCAGACCAAGAAAGAAATATATATGCAAAAGAAAACAAAACTCAAAACAATACATGGCTTTAAAAAAAATTGTTCAACTACACAGTTGTTA
Organism: Emydura macquarii macquarii; assembly: GCF_026122565.2. NCBI lineage: Eukaryota > Metazoa > Chordata > Testudines > Chelidae > Emydura > Emydura macquarii. The sequence continues at coordinate 5,999,075 of NW_027132342.1, read as the reverse complement.
GATTATTAAAGAAAAATGATCTCAAACTATATTTTTGTTTATACATAAATATACATACATGTATATTTATGTATATACACATATATATTTTAAAAAAGAAAAGAATGTTTCCTTATCCTATAGCATCAGCAGCGTGCTACAGCTAAAAACAGCAAAGAGAAAAACCTTTATGAATACAACTGTATTGACAAACATGTCAGTTATGTGCAGATTGCCTTACCTGTTCTCCAGTACTGTCTCTTCCACAAAGCAACACAAACCCTTCCTCGTAGGCTTTAAAAACTCAAACAACATTTGGATTACACTAGAAAGCAATTTGAAGCCCAATGGTTTCCTATTACGACTAGTGAGAAAAACTTGTAAACTGTACTATGGTGGATCTTATTAAACTCAGATGTATGGTTGTTGGTTTTTTTTAAAGTAATCACAAGTAGTTAAAAGAAATGAAGAGTACAGCTCTGTGGAAGAGACTTTGAGGAAACACACACTCTTCGAAGTAACTATTGACTTTGTTTCAGCAGCTGAACATAGCAGTTCTTCATTGACAGAAGAAGGACTCCCAGTGAGAAAAAGAGGGAGGAAAAGATGGGTGGTACCTGCCTACACTGCCTGCCTGCCTGCACTTTGTGACCACTGTGCCTGTGGCCTGCCTCTCCCCAGCTCCTGAGTCTGAGTAGTCTCGTACCCGTGTAGATGAGAGTGGGAACAGACAGAGAGAAGTTCTGAGTAAGTCGTGAGCCAGAAGCAGTGTGAATTGGGCTGTTGTGAGTCGAACGGCATCCATGGCTTGGCGGATGAACCAGCGGAGACCTGAGAGAATGTGCAGCCAAGGTGGAAGAAAAGAAAACAATATATACAACAGATTGCAAAGTTATGTTAAAAATGATTTCAGGGAGTTCAAGTTAGCGGAGAGCTCTTATTCTTTAAGCAGACTCTAAGAGTCATAATTCCTAGCATGCAAGAGTCCAGATGAAATCAAAAGGAGCAGGGAAACAGCTAAGCATTAACTTGTTAACATATAATTGAATTTTTGGCATTAAAGGCTCAGGTTAATAAAGCCAACAACAAGACATGTGAATAGAACCTCCTGGTCTTGAAACTCACTCACAGTTCTGGGCAGGAAAATATACATTGTTTTAATCAACCTTATCAAAATTCAGCATGCAAGTTGCTGAACAATATTGCATATACATGGGTTAAGATAATGTTTTTGTCTTCTGTTCAAAATCGAATGCTACCAATTTATGGGTGGTGTTTAAATTGCTAGCTTCTGCAGCCAGTGTGCAATTTTCAACTGAGTGTGCTTTAATGTTGTAATATGCCCAGAAGCAATGTGATGATGTTTGCATGTTTCACAAGTCAATACAAATTAAATTAATAATTCTAAATAAGGACCAATAACGGGACTCCTCTGCTGAGGAAATTTTACAGTGGGTATTGTTGCTGCTTCAGAAAAGTGCTCTGATTACTTTATAATAATTACAAGATTACAATAATCTTAGTTATTGCATGATTAAAATAAAGATTATCTAATTCAAACAATATATATGTGGACATGGTACATAAGCAGTATATTTTTGTGTTCTATTTTTCTTCTAGTAATTGTGTAAAATGTAACACAAGATGAAATAACAAATAAATTGATGCATTCACAATGGTAATTTAGGACTGTGAATGGTTCTCCCCTCCGAATAATCTCACCCTGGAATTTTCCTAATTTTATTTTATTTGTTCCTGTTAAAAATTTGAATTCAAACTGTGTTATGTGTTGACTCAGCCAAAGCGAACAATTGGAATTAGGCCACACTCCTCACCATGAAACCTTTTTCAATCTACGAACAATATAGCTTAATTTGTTTTGTTTATAAAGAAAAACAAAAGACCAAAATGATTAAAAGACTTCAAGGATGTCCTTGCATCTCCTGAGCCACTCATCTATGTGAACTCAAATATACTTATCTTTCCCTAAACAAATGTACAGCAAACACACTCAGAATGCTAAAAACAGAAATCCCTGAAGAATGCATAATAATGTGAAAAGTACCGATGAACAAAAAAAGGGTTATTTGCATAAATGCAGAGATAAAATAGTGTAACTATTTACCAGCTAGACCTTGGTAGATCACAACCCAAGACTGTGCAATGCTATGGCTGCACAAATACAAGAGTTATGGAATTAATAGAAAAACATCTCTCTTGCCAAGGTTTACTGCTGCAACATCTAATGAAGCAATTCATCTTCTCAAAATTGTAGAATATAAACCAAGTTACAGAAAAGAAAACACAGTAAATAAGAAATAAATGTTGAAAAAACACACTGGATATGTAAAACTTAATGAATATGAATAGAAATGAAATTCATTCCATTACAATCTATTAACTCATACTTACTCCTTCATTTCTTTGGATGGGGAATTACATGCGGGTAAGAATGCTGTATTACTTAATTTATCCAAGGTACAGGCTGTTCCTATGGCTCGTACTACTAGTCCAGATTCTCCCTCCAGATCAAAACACTGCAAGTAACCAACAACTGCATTCCCTCTCATTTCAAGTACCTTCAAGCCAATCTTCCTTTGAAGTTCACCTACAAAAAATAAATGCAAGTTAACTGACATTTCACTTAGAAATAGGGCAAACATGTTAAAGAGGATGTTTCTTATTCTCTTCTGTGGATTTGGCCCTCTTTGTATTTGTAATAATTTCAGGGTAGGAAACTGGCCAATAGATAACATCCCACATGATTATACCATAAACATGGCCACAACCCCCACCTGTCAACTGAAGGCTCTTAATTCTGTGATCTTGTTAGAAGTACATCAGAGCCACTTACATTTAGAGCTTTTTGGAAAATGGGCAAGAACAGGAATTGGAAAAAAAAAAAAAAAAGACACTAAAATTATTTAACATTTCTTCAACTATTTATTCCCCTCAGGCCAGCTCTAACTGCCCCACTACTACAAAGAAGAAAAGAAGAGATTTAAAGAGGATTTTTCTTTTTCTTAGTGTTCATTAGGACCTTTGTTTCTCTTTTGTGGGAAGAGATATGAGGAAAATATCAAGGCTATGTTCAGACTGATGGTGGCATAATCGCCGCCGCCAGATCGATCTTTCTTGATCGATTGAGCGGTCAGTGAGATCTGCTCAACTGATCAGGAAGTCGACTGAGTAAGTCCACCCCTTCAAGTAGCATAGCGCTGCGCGTTCCCGTCGGCTCAGCGCAGTGAGAACAGCGCGCAGAAAGGAAGCACATCAGTCGACGTCAGTTACGCAAACTATTCTGCGTAATTTGCGTAACTCCCGTTGACTGCTGCCAAATCGCAGGATACATGTGAACCAGCCCCAAGACAGGTGGGTGTGCTAGAGTACACTGAAGTTTCAATCCAGGTACTGATGTGAAATGCATTCAGGCCTCAAACTTCTTTGAAATACAGACAAATAAAGGGATGCACAGACATCTTTAACCTCCTTTTTACTTTTGCAAACTTTCAAAACATATAAAAGCATATATCAACCTAATATCATGGTTTTTATTCCTTTTAAATTTCTACCTTAATATATTTATACCACATACATGATGCAAAATGTAGTCTATATTTCTACTATTCCCCGATATTAAAATGAAAAATCTTTACTGTACAAAATCAAGAAACTGAGTTGAATTTCCTGTAGAAATATGAATTTGATCCCTTTGCAAGACTGCACTACAATAGTTTTTCAGATGATCACACTATAGTGGAAATTGACATAATTAGCAAATAACATAGAACAATGGAACAAAATTGCACTTTTTTGCTTCCTTCATTAAGGCTGTAAATAAATTGAATTATGCAGTGTCAGTATTTTGATTACACCTTTTATAACTCTAGATGCATACGTGTTAATTTCTACTACCGTATATATGGTATCTGATCAAATTGGTAGGTTCCATACAGCACTATAGAAAAAATGCAGTTCACGGAACATTTATCAATTGACTTTTTACATAAATAAAATTGCAGCCCAAAGGTAATTTACATATTTATTAGAAGTCTCAGTCCAGTTCCTCATAAGCAGGAGTCAGCCTCACAAAACACACTGCTACAATTGCTACTCTTGTTAACCATAGTAGAGATGTCAGGATCAAATGGGCATGGAGAGTGAATCTTTTAAAGTGATTTGATCCACTAGATTAGGGTTAAATCATAAGATAAAAGCAGCATGAAGAAGCTTGCAATTTCCATGCCCTAGTTGTTCTGTGAATAAATGAAGTATTTCAATCTCCAAGGCTATTTGCCAAACAAAAAATTTAAAAAGGAAAAACGTAATCTAACATCAGCATGTAATGGTTAGTATATCATCATTTCATTTACATTTTTCTCTCAATGTGGTTAAGAGATTACACCGGAAAATATGTAATCGGAATTTTAAGTGCATCACATATTTAACGCTTCAGAAAATGTACAAAAAGTGTCTTTTGTAAATCAACAAGCTACATGCTATGCAGTTAACACCACCTCCTATTGATGGCACTATGGAGCATTCCATTATGCAATACAGAATGCTACTATTATGGGCTAATAACACCACAGCCATGCCAAAGACAACCACTAAGCAAACAGTTTAGTCCTATGCTTTCACACCTCATGATCTACATTTGGCGTTGTGAAGGACTTCCACCTGGCTGGGCAAGCCAAAATGACCTCTGAAGTTCCAACAGCGCCAAATGATATGTGGCTGTTTTATGATGTAAATGGTCGTCCGAGAGGAACTGAATTAAAATCATCAAACCAGCTCTAAGTAGAAACTGGACATGAGCCATATACTAACAGGCAAAAGACTGATTTATTCACATAAGCACCCACAACGTAGTTTAAATTTTAAAAAAGCAAATAGGACACGTGCAATTACAATTTGACTAACAGTGACTGGTTCCCCACTAAGTGCCTTTACTATACTAATGCTGCACACACTGCCTCTTTATATGTATCTGTTACATCTACAAAAAACACTATGCTAACATGTATTAGCCTTATCGCAATATTATTTTTCAGGTATCTCAAAAGGTCCTAGGCCCCTCACAAATAAGCGAAGAGATCACCTCTGTCCCGAAGAGAGCACAATCTAAATTTAATATGACATAATAAGTGAGAGTGGCAAACAGAAAAACAAGGTGGAATGGATGAGGAAAGAAAAGGTTAGAACAGTTATTTCATAACAACTGTGATTCTTTGAGATGTTGTTGCCTGTGTGATCCCAGGTTGGAGAAGGCTCTCTCACTGGTGGGTAGGTGCGTAGTAATCCTGTTACGGAACCAGGGTGTTGGGAAAAAAAGCTGAGCATGACTGTATAGGATGGTGGCATGCCAAGATTATTGCAAGGTGGACTTTGATGGTATTGAGAGTCCAGAGTTTATTAAATGCAGAATATAGTCAAAGATATTTGGTAGATAGGTCTTCAATAAGTGCTCCAACTTGCATCTGATCCATCTATGATCATTGTTTTTGTAGGAGCAAGGTGGTGAAGAACATTCTCAGGGTCTAACCCAGAGGTCCCCAACTGTGGGGCACGCTCCCCCCTCAGGGGGTGTGGAGGAATGTTGGAGGGGAGGGGACGGCAGGGCCTGGGCCAGCGCCCATGGTGGGTGGGAAGGAGTGCTACCCTGCCCAGAACTCTGCTTCGGTCCCGCCCCTTCAGCTGGGGCCACAGCCCCTGCTTCAGCCCCCCATCTCCCCTGGCTGCAGCCCCCAGCCCAGCCCCCTTGCCACAGCCCCTGGCCCAGCTGCGGCCCCGGCTCCCAGCCTCAGTGCCCAGCCACGGCACCAGCCTCGGTCCCCAGCCCCCCACCTCTGACTACCAGAGCCCCTGGGCATTGCAGTGCCCAGCTCCCAACCTCGGCACCCAGCTGTGGCCACTTGGCTCCCAGCTCAGCCAGGCCCTCCAGCTGCAGCCCCTGAACTGGCCATGGCTCCGGCTTTGGTTTATGGCACACACACCCCCACCCGCCCCCAGCTCTGGCTATCGCTGTCCCTGGCTGTAGACCCCTGTCTTGGCCCCCAGTTCCCAGGGAAGATGCCCTCCCTCCCTCCCCCCGGCTGTGATCTGGTCCCAGCTCCTGGCCAAGGAGTTGGCTTCAGTCCCCAGCATCAGGCCAGATCACGGTCCCCCAGCCAACCCCAGTCCCTTTTCCATTCCCAGCTTCAGCCTCTGCTCCCAGCCTCAGCCCCCGACTTTGGCCCGCTCCCAGCCCGAGCTGGAGGGGGGGGGGGCACTATGGACAGGGGTAAAAGAGAGCTCAATGTAAAAAGTTTGGGCAATACTGGTCTAACCACTTGTTCAGTGCGATAAGATCACAACTCGCATGCTCATTTGGTATCTTGCAGGGTAAGATACTGACTTCAGCCAGCTTTGTAACGAATGCCGTCTGGCTAGTAGGATCACGCACAAGCAAGCTGATGTGTGGCCTAGAAGTTTGAGGCAGTTTCTTACTGTAGTTGTATTTGATAATGGTAATTATCATCTAAAGAGAGGGAAATCTGTCCTTGGGAAAATTTGCTTTCAGTAATTTGGTATAAATTTTGGCCTCTATATATTCTAAAATCTCTATTTTTCCTGTCTTCTTCTGTCCAAACTAAAATCTTAGTCTGCCTCTCTGATATCTTCTTGTGGATGTCTAGTCAGCAACTCAACATAACTAAAACAAACCTCTTGATCTTCTGCCCCAATCCCTCCTCCCACCTACTTTTTCAACCACCATGGACATCTCCATCATTCTGCCTGTCACTCATACCCATAACCTGGCAACAGATGCCAAAGAGGCTTGAGAGCTTCAATGCTTCCTTGAATGATAAGAGTGAGACCATCTCCTGGATTTCCCAAAAGGAGGTCTCCGGTGTGCCCAATATGGCCAAAGTGGTATATTATATTGGTAAGATTGGTTGAGGTGGGGTTGACCAGGCCATTCCCATGTTGGAGATGGATGCACTGGAACTTTAAAATGAGTCTCTGGTCAGCAGAGGTATCCTGTGTGATCTGAGGGGAGAAAGCTCCTTACTGGATGGAGAAGAAAAGTCATGTCCCACTGACAGAGATGAAGAGACATGATTCAGAGAGAGTGCCAACCTTTGGGGTGACCTCAGTACTGAGAGGTCAGAAATATGCACCAATGCCAAGAGTGGAGACCTTGCTGCTGACAGCAGTGGTTCTCTCCTCCAACACAAATCAGGAGGTACCGACAGGGATTCCATTAATGTCAATGTTGGTACCAATATTTGCTGGTTATTGGCATTTTCAGGCATGGCTGCTGAATGTGGCCTATATATGCTTCAGTACCGAACCAGAGCGCGAACAGGCATCACTTTCCCGTATTTGATGAGTGGGAAAAATCATGGCTCCCAATCCCTTTCTTCCCATGCAGAACAAAGGTTTAGCCCTCTCCTCATGGGAAGAAAGGGATTGGAAGCCATGATTTTACCCACAATGATCAGACCCCCTGTGACACTGAGCCAGAAAGGGTTAAGCAACTACATGACCCAAATTCAATCTTTAAAAACATATTAGAAAAGTATGTAAATGGTAAGTGGGGCCATTCCTTATAAAAAGCTAACAAAGCCGTGTTAGACTAGAGCTTTGAAATGTACATTTGTATTGTTAGAGAAATGGAAGACCATGGTGATTGTATTTGTCTGTGTTTACTTCTATCTTGTTAGAGGATAACAATATAACCAGATGGCTCCTGTCTGTTACTATATTCTATTGATTCAAAGATCAAAAGGGGATATTAACATTTAGATGAAACTTGTGTGTAATAATATCATTGTCTGTACTTCTCTTTGAATTTTGTAGTAAACTGTGTATGAACTGCTTAATGGATAATTACCTTATGCTGATGAATGCAACTAATTAACTGTATACATAGGAAAGAAAAGGTTTTACTTCAAAACCACAGTGATTACCTATTATTCATTCAAGAAATTCCTGCTGTTAAGAGGCTATCAATAACCTGCCAGAGGTCTATAAAAGAATTCTAGAGCTCTGATTCTGTCGTCTCAAATCTGCTTGTTTGGTCAGGGAAGCTTGAGTTGCAAGAGTGAGGTCTCCAGATCCAGTCTGGAATTCTCATAGAAGAATCTGAACAAACTCTATATATAGATGTTTATTGGATTATAATCTATGGAACTGATTCTATAAGAACTTTTTGCAACTCAGCAGCTCAAGATCTCTATTATGAAACTGACCTAAGAACTTTATTCTTGTCAGTATGTATAATCTTTTAACCAATACTCTCTCTCTCTTCTTTTTTCATAAATCTTAGTTTAGTTAATAAGAATTAGGTAAGATCTGAAATATTCACTGACCTGGTGGATAATGTGTCTGATATCTTGAGGATCAACTGCCCCATTCTTTGCAGTTTGCCCTGATTAAGCAATATCTGTGTGGCCTAGCAACCATGGTCAAACACCCCTTGCCTTGAGAAGATGGTACTGGACTTTGGTGCCACAGTGGTAGCCAGTACCAAGGTGGTCTTCGATGTTGGGTCTTTATCTGATGGTGCCAAGGATTGTCTGTCAACACCTACCTTAGGAGTTATGTGTCAACTGATGGGGCACTGGCTGACACAGACTCAGGAGAGTCAGCTCTTCTAGGAAGTGGATCCTCTCTCTCTGGTGTCTTCAGTTCCTCCCTATAGATTGTTCAAGGAGGTATAGCTCTGGACACATGTTCCTGGGACTTCCTTGTCCTCACTGAGAATGACCAATAAACTGAGCTACAAATAGTCTGGCACATGGCTCTTCCCAAGGCAGAACAGATAGTGAGCATGGACATCAGAGAGTATAATTGTCCCTGATAGGGAGGGGTCAATAAATCTCAACAAAAACAAAAAAAATATACATATCCTCTCCCTTAATAATTAACAAATAATAACTACAGATTTTAAAAAATAGCAGCAAATCAATATTATAGGTTGAATTTATTACTACCTGACATCAGTGAAATAAGCCTCTGTCTAGCCTCATTTGATGCTCTTGGTGTACGGATACGGTCTATCCATTGGTATTCTGGGTCCTCATTAACGACCAGCTCTTCCACAAATCCGTGAATTACTACAGCTCTATAACACTTCGGAATAGATGTGGCTGTTGAAAAGATACATCAATATGTAAGATATAAATCTAGAAGCTAATAATTTAAAGATTAATTTAAAAAAAAATACACCTAGATAGTGATCTGAGTGATTCTCTTCCCAACAGACTGTAGGACATACCTAAAGTGTTTTACTAAGAAACAACAATCTAACTGGTGCTTGCTTGAATTATTGCCTGAAGTTATACCCTTGTTTCAACATATATGTTCACAAGGCTCTTTCACTAGTATACCTTTTACATAAAATATGCACACAAAGTAACTTACGTGCACATATTCACACAGGCTTTGCTGTGCATGTGTGCATCTTAAGAAACCAGAAAAAAAATATTAGTTGACTAAATTACTTTGAGATACTTTCAAGGAGTTGCTTAAAAAAATAAAAAGAAATGGTCTGCTGCAGATGCTCTCATATAAACCAAAGAGTAATACAATTCAGAATTCAAATTAGACTCTTAAACCTGCCACTGTCTTTAGAGGGATCTGGACGGGGCCTTGAAGGACAGTTGAGGAGTGGGAAAGGGAAATTGGAAGGATAAAAAAGCAGCCTTGAAAAGAATGACACACAACAGGAGCTGCTCAAAACTATACTTTTCAATAGTTTTGGCATACCACATAGACTTGTACCAAGGACTATCCGGGCCCCTAAATGTGTCTTCGGATTTCACTGGACTATTAGGCCCCAAATCAGTAAAACATTTAAGCATGTATTTAAATCACATTGACTTAAGTTTTGCTGAATTGGGGCTTTATAGAATAGATCAAATAAGAGCCCTGATCCAAAGATCATTGCAGATAATGAGTTTTCCACTTTCTCAATTCTCTTGATTTCAACAGGATTTGGATCAGCCCTAAATCAATTTGTTCATACACAAATGACCTGGTACTTGACTAGTTCTCATACAAGTCAAAATCTGCTGCGGTTCATTCTTTCTATCAGAAAAGAAACATCTCAACAATTATGGAGAGAAGATTGTGAAAACTACATTTTTCACAGCTTCACAGCAGATACTGCATGTTTAGTGTGATTACTATGAATAAATAATTTACTGAAAAAAGTAACACTTTGTTCTGTCTGATGGAAGGGAAAAAATGCACGTTGCATTTCCTCTCAAGAAATGTTACTTCCAAAGGTACAAATAGCAGAGCACAAGACTCAACTATTAAACATGAATCCATGTTATTATCTAGAAGAGACACTTCCTTTAATTTGGGAATATTTAATTTCTCAGGTGTCCAGTTTTTTATATTCAGAAATTAAAAAAAATATTTTCCTCACAAAAGAATTTTTTTTAAATACTTACTGCAAAAAAACTTGACTCCACAGGATGACTGCCTAAAACGGTTTAAATCATTGAAGAGGTCTACTTTCACTACCACATTGATCTCCCCACGGATACCTGTCCATTAAAAAGGTGTGGAAGGTGAAATTTATATTAGAAAGAAATAGAATTAAATCCTCTCAACTATTTAATTTGACATTTTCATTATTAATGTTAAAGTTAGGTATACTGCATTACTAATCAATATATTTTTTCTCCAAAGAACTTAAAACTAAATATTTGTTGCGATATTTTCAAACCCCATATTAGAATTTTTCCTCTGAAAAATGGTCTCAAGACCATAACAGAATACACTCTGCAGTCCATTCTAGTCAAGGTATCCAGTATTCATTTCAGAATTATAATAATACCTACTCACAATGCTGTATTGAATGTTATTTATGTTTCTACAACACTTTGAACATGAAAAGAACCATATAACCAAGAGGTATTATTTTGGCAATTGTTTTTTCAAACTAAGCTTAATTTTTAGCCATAATTTAAACTTTTTAATAAAGCTATATTTCTTTAGTGTATAACCATCATCTTTGATTTATTTTATTTTCCTACCTACCGGGCATACTTCACAGTCTTAAGCTGTTCCTCATTCTTATTTTTTTCTTATTCTTATTCTTATCATTTTGTGCAATACCACATCACATCACTGTAGATTTTCATGTGCTGAAGACATCAGAGTACAAAAAGGGGAGCAAGCTATAAATGACTGAATATTACCTTTCTGATATAGGGCCTCCTGACTCAACTCTCCCAGAAGTCACTAGATATGACTACACTGCAATTAAACACTCATGGCTGACCAGTATCAGCTGACTCGGGCTCATCCTACTTGTGCTGCAGAGCTGTAAAACTGCATTGTAGACATTCAAACTTGGGCTCTCTGGAACCAGGCGAAGGGGGAGGGTCACAGAGCCTGGACTTCAGCTAAAGCCCCATGATACTGAGTGAGCTGACAAAGGCCAGCCACGGATGTTTAACTGCAGTGTAGGCATACCCAATCAATCCGAGCTTTTTCATTGACTACTATGGGAGTTGGATCAAGTCCATATATTTCTCACACAAACATGACAAGTCATGCTACAATATTTTTAAAATTAAAATTGACAGTTTATACTGTAGATAGATTTTATTTTTAAAAGAGACTTCCATGACTGTGTGGCCATATATTCTAAGGAATCAAGACAGCTCTATTATCTAGTGACATGAGCAAGAAAATATAAAATACCTATTCAATTTGGAACAGAAGAGAAGCTAGACAATAAGTTAAGAACAGAACTGGAGAAACCTATATAATAAAACAAAGAAGTTTGACTTCATTCAGACATACAAGTTGTACATGATCTAAAACATGCAATTCTCAACTAGTTGAACTTGAAAAGAAAATGTATGATGATAAAGTGCAGAATCACAATATGAAAAGATATCATGACTTATGTCATCATATGGAGCCAAATTACAAAAAAAATATTCACACATCTCTCAGAGGAGAATCTCCAAAATAACTGTTACAGCTGTAACAGATTCTACAGAGCACCCTTCCTGGCCACCCATAAGGACTGCTGAGAGGGCAATCCAAGCCTCTGTGTGCTGAATCCCCGGGTATTTCAAGCTCCTTCAGTCAGAATGGAGCTCAGGCACTGCCCCAACCTCAGCATCCCTAGGCACACACTTACAGTGCAGACCTTTTACCTGGCAAGTGTAGGAATCTACTGTCCGCCACCTGGGACAGTGTCCTGGGTGCATCATTGACCCTTTGGACTTCATAACATTCAGACACGCCCCTCTCCCAGAACCCCACCCAACAAGTTTACAGTTTAACTTCCTCAGGGGCATGCAGTAGTTGAGAAGCAGTTAACGTGCATGCATACACACACACTTTGTTCCATCTACCAGCTTTGTACTTTTTATATTTAACTATGTAAATCACAATAAAACATCCTGAACACGATATCCTTCATTAGCTCTCCCTTCCTTTGGGATCCTTGGAGGATCATCTGTGTTCCATCAAGCAAGCAGGATCTTTCTACCCATTGCCTACAATGCCCCTACAGTAGCCTTGATCAACTTACTCTGGTGCATGATGGCTCTCACTCCTGTCCCATTTCTCCCTGTGAGTTCCTTTATAAACTCCTGCTGGGATCACCTACTTCTTTTGCTCTCTCCCTGGTAACTTTCCATTACTTCCAAACCCCTGTACCTTCAGACAAGAGGAGGAAATGTTTTCTCCCAGCTAGAGCAAACCCACTGTTCTAAGGTATTTTACTCTGAATAGATTATCATTGAGTGCTAATCACTCGCCATTGTCTCTGGCCAGGAAGAGACATGACACAATCCTACTAAGGCCTGGTCTACACTAAAGTTTTGTTGACAAAAGTCAGCTTTCATGGACAAAAGAGTAGAGGTTTACACTCTGAAATGCTCCTCCCATCGATGTAACTCCCCTGCTACACCAGCAACATAATAAAACCACTTTGATGAGAGGCATAGGGCTTTTTGCAATGTAGTTAGAGCAACACAAAATCAGTGTAGACACTGCGCTTGCTTATGTCACCCTAATTGGCCTCCTGGAGATGTCTCACAATGCCCTTCCTGACTGCTCTCGTGAGCAGTTTGAACTCCGCTGCCCTGAAGGTACACAGGTATTTGCCTCTCCCCCCTTTAAAGGCCTTGGAATTATTGAAATTCCTCTTCCTGTTTGCTTGGCATGCACAGTTCACACAGCATCTTCCCAGCTGACCATGCTGGCTTTCCACAGCAGATGTGTTTCCCACGCAGAGTACGCTGGAGCTGTTGGATCTGCTGGGTCTGTGCGGAGAGGAGGCTGTACTGATGCAGCTTTGCTCCAGCCATAGAAACTCTGACACCTATGGGCTGATTACTAGGGGCATGCAAGAAAAGTGGCACAAAGGGACATGCAGCAGTGCTGTGCTGAGATCAAGGAGCTGAGGCAGGCGGACCAGAAGGCAAGGGAGGCCAACCATTGCTCTGATGCAGTGCTGAAGACACACTGCTTTAACAAGGAGCATCTTTGGCAGCAACCCCCACCTCCACCATCAAGAGCCCCATAGATACTTCAGGGAGACTGGAGGCAGTGGCCAGACAACTCAATCCCGAGGATGAAGTGGTGGACAAAGAAGTGGAGCTGGAGGATGATGTGGAGCACACAACAGCGTTGTCCGGTGGCACAGCAACTCAGGACCTCTTTTCAACTCCAAAGGATCTGGCCAGTCACAGCATTCTGGTTCTGGTACGCATGATGCAGCAGATGGGAGCTTCAGTAAGTGCTCATTTTACTTTGATACTGCATGGTGAGAAGAGATTGAGTTCTCATATTTTTGTTTTATAGTAGAGGAGGGATAAGGGACAGAAATTAACAACAGACCCACACAGAAAAGTTTGTTAATGTATACTGGGATGTCCGGGGAATCCTCCATAGAGATCTCTAGGAAACTTTCCTGTAGGTATTCTGCAATCCTCTGCCAAAAGATCCTTGGCAGAGCTACCTTGTTTCTCCCCCAGCTGTAGGGAACTTTGCCACGTAATCCAGTAATTATTTCTGCAGGGACCAGTGTGGCACATAGGCAAGCAACATACAGAGCTGCTCTGAAGTCACACACATGCCTGAGATGCACCCTTGCATCCTGGGTTACTCTGAGAAGTGTAATATCAGGTTCAATTACCCTCGCCTGTGGAAAAGGGTGTGAATATTAAGAATAGTCTCCCTAGGCGTTTGTAGTAACCCCCTTCACAAACCACCCAGACCCTTTGTCCCTTCTTGCTAGTTCCCTCTTCCCTTCCCTCATCCCAGCGAACTCACCATATTTGGGACTCGCACAGAGCTGTGTGCGAGCCAAGGGACAATAACAAAGAGTCATGTGTAACAGCTGTAAGCACACTCAAAATACTGTCTCTGTTCCCTGTTTCTTGGTTTCTGCAGAAGTGCCCTTGAGGACCTACTCCTCCACACCAGTGGAGCGTCTCCATCAGATAAGGTTGTGAATCAGGAGCGAAGAGGATATGTTTCGCGAACTGCTGCAGTCAACAGATATAGCAAACAGTGAAACAAGAGCTTGGAGGGAGACAATTAATGAAAAACTCAGGATAGCCTGGAAAGGAGTCAGTCAGGAGTGGATAATAAAGCTTCTGGAGGGCCAGAAAGAGATGCTCAAATCCCTCATTGAGCTGCAGTCTGAGCACATCCGTGCATGATTCCCCCTGCAGCCAATATAGAATTCTATTCCATGCCCTCCACAAACTCCTTCACCACATTCCTTGCATGTTTCTGGTCCCTCACAGTATCCCAGTGCACTCCATGCCTAGGGACTAGTTTCGCAATGAAAACTGGAGTTACACACAGCTGTGAGAGCTGTAATCTCAAGATTGTTCCTCATTCCTATGTCCCCTTTGACCAAAAATTTGTGTTTTGTTCTATTATTAAACTTGAGTCTTTGAAATAAAATGAGTCTTTATTTATCTCAAACACATTACTTAATATTAACATTCAAACACAATGACTAGGCAAGAATATTTGCTCAGTAGTTAACTCCCAAGAAGCAAGCACTAATTGGACTTTCAAGGTGGCATGAAAACATTGCGTGGCCGAATGCGTCACATAAAAACACATTATTGGGAATCGTAAAAATGCTCATTCAAAGCCTCCCTGATTCAAATAGCCATCCACTGCGCCTCTCTAATTGCCCTGGTATCTGGCTGCTCAAAATCAGCAGCCAGCAGATCAACTTCAGCGCTCCACTCCTGGGGCACCTTTGCTTTGCAAATATTATGCAGAGTACAGCAGGCCACAATGACCATCGAAATATTTTCATCACTGATGTCTAACATGCCAAAAAGATGGCGTCAGCAACTTTTTAATCTATAAAAGGCACATTCAACGGTCTTTCAGCACCTATCAAGCCTGTTGTTGAAGCGCTCCTTGCTGC
Organism: Emydura macquarii macquarii; assembly: GCF_026122565.2. Lineage (NCBI taxonomy): Eukaryota > Metazoa > Chordata > Testudines > Chelidae > Emydura > Emydura macquarii. Next base: position 5,983,672 of record NW_027132342.1, on the reverse strand, counting down.
TGTCTAGGTTCCTGGTGTAAGGCTTCATGAGCCAAGGGAGCAAGGGGTAGACTGTGTCTCCCAGGATCACTATGGGCATTTCCACATTCCCCATTGGCATCTTCTAGTTTGAAAAGAAAGTACCAGCGTGCAGCTTTCTATACAGCCCAGTGTTCCTAAAGATGTATGCATTATGCATCTCCCCTGACCACCTTGCATTGATGAAACAGCACTAGTGATCCAGCAGTGCCTGCAAAACCATGGAGAAGTAGCCCTTCTGGTTGATGTACTCTGTCGAAGATGGTCTGGGGCCAATATTGGGATATGCATTCTATCTATCACCCCACGGCAGTTAAGAAATCCCATTGCTTCAAAGACATCAATTATTTCCCGCACATTACCGAAAGTCACAGCTCTTCATAGCAGGAGACAACTGCACACTTGCATCACCACAGTCCCCATGGTGGACTTTCCAACTCCAAACTGATTCATGACTGAATCAGCACAGCAATTGCCCCTTGCTTTTCCACAGTGAGGACAGCTCTCATTCCAGTATCCTTGCTCTGCAGTGCTGGAGCGAGCTCCACACTTAGTTCCAGAAAGGTGGATGTGCACATCTGAAAGTTCTGCAGCCACTACTCGTCATCCCATACATGCATCACAATGCGATTGTACCACTCTGCTTGTTGCCCAAGCCCAGTACCAACAGTCCACAATGTGCAGCTTCTCTGTGAATGCCAGCAGCAATCTTGAATGATTTCTTTCCATGGCAGACAGAAGGGCAGGCACCACCAATTCACTCTCTGTTTCACAGCTCATGAAATACTGCAGGACCAGACACGTTGTGTTCATAACACTCATCAGACTGGCCAGCAGTTCAGGATCCTGGCTTTCAGGCAGAGATGATGGGCACACACTTTATAAGGCTGTTGAAAAATGGTGCAAAATGAAGTAAGAAGTCCATGGAATGATGGGACAGAAAGAACTGCATCATGGGATGGCCAGCACACACCCATGATACACCACGATCCTTTCCCAGAGCTCCCAGAGGCAGAGGATGGCAGAGGTGGCAAGTTGCATAGCGGGATAGCTACCCATGATGCAATTCTCTCACTGTCAACGCAAAAGCAATGCCTGTGAATGCACTCCGCCAACACAAGAAGCGTTGTGTGGACATGCACAACAGATGTAATTAAAGCAGCTTACGATCGTTCACATAACTTGAGTTGACTTAACTCTGTAGCGTAGACATGGCCTATGACCTGAAAAAGAGATTTGTGCAGCTTGAAAGTTTGTCTCTTTCACCAACAGAAGATGGTCCAATAAAAGATATTATCTCACCCTCCTTCTGTCTCTCGAACAGCCTGGGACCTACACGGCTACAACTCTACTACAAACAACCATCCTGCTAACTCAGGATGGATCCATACACATACAGACTTTCCATGACAATAATTTCATGATATAAATACACAAAATCATTCACAATTCAGAAGTGGTACAGACAAAATCCCCACTTCGTCACTATAGCATCTTCATAAATTTTTCTTCACATAGTCACAATGACAAAAAATACAGACATGTATCTGAACTCCATTAAATTTTCACTTGGTTTACTTTCCAATGTAAAGTCAGTGATATACTGTGTATCAGACTTTTACATCAGTAATCTCCAAAAACAGTTCTCCTCATGTAACAAACTTTTGGAGGAGAAAAATAATTAGTTGCAAATTAACAATCATGTGAATCTTTTTAATGTAATAAAACAAGGCCATTAGACAAAAAATTCTACAGTCTATGCATAAATGCTTATATTTTGTTCTTGGGATGGAAACCTGGTTCCCCTAAAATCAATGGCAAAATTCTCATTAATTTCACTTTCACCACAATACTAAAATATTCTGAACAAACGCATATAGGACTGGAAAGACACTTTTTGTAAGGAAAAGGGAATTTCATCCTGTACTTTCTGTTGAAAAATTTGTCACTTCCGCTCCCTTCATTCCAAATGAAGCTTGTCCAAACATACCAGAAGGGGACACAACAGATAGCCTCCTAAAAATACACATTTTCAGCATGGTAGTTGCATGGTAATTGCAAAGGTATTGGTATTTGGGTTTTTGTTTGTTTGTTTTTCCAAGATCTAACTAACCTAGTAGTAACTATTTAAAGCATTATCAGTCAATATATTCACTTGTCTGAAATTTCACGAAGGACATTCTGTCAAATGCTATCCTCCAATAATGAATTCCTGTGACATAATTATATTATATAGGTAAGAGGTCTCAAATTATTACTGCAATCAAAAAGAGAAATAGAAAAGCAAATATCCTAAAATGTAATTTGTCGTTGGTTTTAAGTCACACATTTACTTACCAGACTAAAAGCTTAGTAGGAGACGTGTCTCAGATCATGTCAAAAGAAATAGCACTTCAGGCAGCAATGCTAGAGTATTACAAATCTTCTGAAGACATTCTTAAAAAGAAAATATTCCACTTTTTGAAGAAACTATGTTTAAAACAATTTTCTTTTAAAAAAAAGTCAATAAGGCTTACCATGTATGGTATCATAAATTGGAAACCATCCTGAGATAACTGTAGCTGCCTCACTGTAGAGCAATGGATCAATATCAATGTACACTTTGCCAATGGCGTCATTAGCACTGTAGGTGTCATGATCAAGAACCGTAATCTGCAGGGGCTCATCTTGTAGGTCTTCATCATCTACCTACAAGTTAACATAAAACTTCAGTATTTAATCAATACAAGGAGACTTTGCGGGAAAACAAAAGAATGAGAGGTTAGTTACATACAACAATATATTTATACTTAAAATTTGTAGCTATTCTGTCTTGTTTACAAACAATACACTCATGGATTCTTCTTTCCCCAAAGTGACCAGATTACTAAAGTACATCGGCGCCACTGGCAGGCAAGGCATGAATCATGCACACTTTTTAAGCCACCATATGATATTTTTTAATTATACTCTCCACCTCTCCTTTATCTCAAAAAATTATTTTTGACAGGAAACAACAAAAAGAGAAGGTTAGTCACCTGGTGCAGTAATTGAAGTTCTTCAAGATGTGTGCCCCTGTGGGTGCTCCACTCCAGGTGTCTGGCACGTCGTCACCTCGGATCCGAACACAAGAACGCGCCAGACACCTGGAGTGGAGCGCCCACAACTACAACTACAACAGCAATACTATACACCACGATAAAGATAAAAAATGTGTTCTGGTGAGCTAATTTTACACAGCATTTTTGCCTTTTTGAACCAGTCAGTGGCAAAATCAATAAATAAATAAACAAACAGCCTTTCTATACATCCTGTAGAATAACTCGAACAGTATGCTCGACATAAAACTTCACTGAACAGATGCACTTACTCAAATCTCTTCCTTTAACAGAACACAGCAATAAGATTCACAACAAGGTCATTTATGCCAATATTCTGCAAACACTTATGCTTAAACTTTACACATTTAATAAATACGTCCATTGAGTTTAATGGAGATTACACACGTGGATGAGGATTTAAGGAATAGTAATGTGCAATCCTACAAATGAACCAAAATACAGACACACACAATGTCTAAAGTAGTATTATTCCATTCTTTGAAATGTGGAATTCTACTATCATATTTTCAATGCTGTTCTTTTGCATTTCACTCCCACACACTTTTCCATGCAAAAAGACGATTTAGAAGCTTCTGTTATACAGAAAAAATTTTCACTCCACCAACCTTAGCCAATTCTTCTTCCACACACTCCAAAAAAGCAAATCCCTCAAATGAAAGTATAAAAATGAAAGCTGAATTAATGTTTGCTTCCACTTCACATAACCGCATGTTGTCAACCACCATAGAATGCATTATTTCCTCCCACTAATTCTGTTTTATATTTGTCTTAAATATTTATAACATTACCAACTACTTTCTCACTATATGTACATACAATATAGAGACATTTATGTTATGTTATCTTTGAATGACATTCCCCAACATTACTTAATATGGAAGTATGTAATGGGGTACGCTACCCCTTTTTTAAACAATTAAATACCATTGGCTATGCCAGTCAACTATAATCATGTTTTCTCTTTTTATTTTGGCATTGGTGAAATAACAAGAATGCAACACAAGTGATTTATTCAGAGTAGAATGTCAAAGGCCAACTCTGACACTGCTGTATTCAGCTTAGAGTCAAGTGATACGGTTGTGTGTGTTGATGAAGACCTATTGAAAAGTACTGTGACCTCAGCATCTTTTGAAGACAATAGGAATTGAGGGTGCTTTGATAAGTAGTAAGGGAAATACGGTGCTTTATGCAATTAGGCCCAAGCATTCCTATATTTTATTATTTTGTAACTTTTAAAATGTGATACCTGATAACAAAATAATAAAGAAGATAGACAATTCCCTGCTTTTTTCACTATAACCTTAGTAAATCTAACATATTCCAAAAGCTAACTCACTTTTCATATTCAAATTAAAATCTTCCTATTTATTACATTTTTATTAACTATGTGGGTATCCAAAAGAAGCCTACTTAATTAACAACTTGTGGTTTGTTTTCCTATTTCAACTTCACTCATTTCTAGAATTACACTGTCACTGCATAATTCTTTGGTTCAACCAGTAAAATTCATGAAGCCAATCCTGCAAATTTGTATTTACACAGCAATTCTCAATGAAGTCAATGGGACAGCTCCTGCCTTTAGAAATGTTTGCAGAAGTGGTTTCTATACTACCATTTTTACAATATTTTAACTCCCAAGCCCACGCATTTTCTTTTGAGATGTGAATTATTTGTCTAAAACTTTGCAAATCAAATATCCATATATACATATACACACACACATACACATTGGACATTTTATAAAAATACTTACCTCAAATTTAAACCATTCTGAGTTCCACTGAGGATTGAGGGATTTGGGGTACACGTCCGTCTTAAATGTGGTATTTCCAAATTTTACCTAAAAATACAAGCAAGCATTCAATTACAAATAAAAGAATATAATTTATTAGTACTCCATATTTATTCCCAAGTATACTGCTAGTTACACTCCAGCTTTTAAACAAAAAACCACTTTGGTGTTTCAGACCCCCAAGGCACCTCACTCTTCCTTCAGGGTAGGTCATGCAGCCTCCCAGCCTCAGACTGGGTCACTGGGTTCCTGCTTCACGGTGCAAGCTCTGCCCAGCTATTTCAATTTAGACAAGACTCCTGGTTAGAGACCTGTACACTCTTCAAGGACTAATGCAATTCAGGAAGTATTCATAATGACAACACACAACATTTTCAAAACAGAGGAGGCTTTGTTAGTCAACTGGAACACACCACTGGAAGCCCTTAGGTTAGCAGAGAGAAACAAAGGCACAAGCCAGAGTCATCCACCAGCCAAGCTGGAGAGGATTCCATCTTAGGCTCTTTCTCTCTCTGATTCCTTCATCAGTCCCAGGTGACAATAGCCAGCTTCTTCCAAAAGCCAGCCCTTTACCCCCTGCCTATCATATCTTAATCCTTTATTCTTGAGCTGGGGCCTCTGCTCAGCTTTCCTGCTGAGAGGTTGGGGCGGGGGCAGAAACCTCCTTCCTCTAGATCACTGATTGCTAGGTGTGAATGGACTGGTCACTGGGGCTTCCCACTGTCTCTTCTGGATTCTGCATTGATATGGATCATTTTCAGCAGGTCCCAGACAGTTGCTTAATGACTCATTCACTATGGCAACACCTACACCACATGTACTGTGCTGCCCCAGAACAGAATTAATGCTCCCCCCTTTCTCCCAGGATAGGAATGCAAAATACAGAGGGAAAATGAGGCACACATAGGAGTCATAAAAAAAATATTACAAAAAATCCCCTACTTCATCACATCTATATTAAATCTAAGCGAACTGTATGTAACTTGTTTCAGAGATATACTTCAGTATCACAGAATCCTTTTCTACTTTAAACAGCTTCATGATTCAATTAACATGGATCAGCAGGTGACTCTTTACATATCTCCATGGTCACACATCTGATAAACTTCTTTGTTTCTACTGTAACAGCTAATGTTTCTTTTCTCTTCCCTCTCTCCATGTGTTCTCTTCTTGATCACTTTATAATTCAGTTTAGGCTCTCTAGAACTTTATCTATTCAAGGTCACTTCATCACATACTCATAATTGCTTTCCTCAAATAAAAATCTTACCTCTTATTATAAGTTTAAGCCTAACAAAAGAATTCTTCCTTATTATTGTCAGTTCTACCACTAGTTGCACAGGTCCCTAAAATGAAATTAGGCCCAGCGTGCATGTTCCAGGCAAGGTGCACCCTTTTTTGGTGTAAGGAGGAGGGCCTGGCTGTCCCAGGGAGTGATAAATGAGTGATAAAAGTGATAAATGAGAGACAGCCCAAAGGCAAGGGAGAGTTCAGAATCCAGAGACTAAAGGGCTCAGAAAAACAGAGCTTCAAGAATGGAATGCCCCAGATGGAGGAAGCAGTAAGAGTTCATTAGTGAGAAATGGAGCCAGATAAGGCTGCTGAAAGCAGAAGGCAGTCAGAGGATCACCTACAAACATCCCCAAGCCGGAGAGGGCTGAAGGCTATGAGGAGCAGAGGGAGATGCCTGGTGGCTCTCTGAGCCAGGGAGCTGAAGCTGGAAGGGCAGAGAGGGCTGAGGAATAATGGAGTCACTGAGGTTTCCCAGTAAGAGCAGGAATCATGTGGAAAGGAAACAGGGCTGAGAGCTGAAAAGAACCCCCAGCTGGAAAAGCTGGGGCAATGTGTGTTGAGAAATGCTGGAGCCATACACAAGAATCCAGGCATGGTGAGAGATGTTGGAGCCATACCAAAGAACCTTAATACAGTGAGAGACACCAAAGTTGTACTTGGTGTGTTGATGGACTAGTAGGATTTGAAAGACTGAATGTACAATTGAGACTGTGCTGGGGAATTCTGGACTATGGTTATGGAACTTCTGTAATAAATTAACTCCCCAAAGGGCTATTTAGGTTCTGAACGATTGTGTGAAGTTAGAGGACTCCAGAAGAAAGGGAAAATGGAGGTACACACACCAGCAGCACCATGGCCTGATGCAGAAGCAAGCCCCAAAGACCCCCTCTACAACATATGGTGGAGAATACAGGCAGGTGATCAGCCCCTGGGAAGAGGGAGCCACCAGAAGAGGGAAATTCAGACAGGGCCACTTGCAGGACCACAAGAGGATGCCCTAAAAGAGGCTGCCTTTTGACAACCTCCATGCTCTCTAGGATTCTTACCTAAATCAGCTCAACTGCAAAGCTGTATAATGTGCATCAAAAAAATATCCAAACTTACCAGTAAATATATTGTCTCCACACATCTATGCTCCAAAATAATTAAAAATGGTCATTCTGGAACTGCACTACTGATATAAATGCAATCCAACCCAAAAGTCACAGCAGTAAGAAACATCATACCTCTCTCTTTTCAAACAACATTCAACCTATCCATAATACTTATTATCCCGAAAAGCTTCAATTTACTAAGGGTATGTCTATCCTGACGGCAGCAAACTCACCGCCGTCAGATCGATCTTTCTGGATCAATTGAGCGGTCAGTGTAGACCCGCTCAATCAATCAGGAAGTCAATGCTTGTAAACCACCCTCTCAAGTGGTGTAGCACTGCGTCGACGGGAACGCAGTTCCCATCGGTGCAGTGTAGTGAAGACTGCGCACAGAAGGGAAGCATAGCAGTCGACAGGAGCTACTCTGCGTAGATTGCGTAACTCCCATCAACTGCTGCCAAATCTCCAGGTAAGTGTAGACCAGGGCTAATACTGTGGTTTAAAAGCATAGTGCCAATGTGTTTAAGGAGTTTAAAATTCAGCTGCTTTAAGTCACACTGAACTGAAACTTGGAATATCAGTTTTCACCCTGATTATTTTGTTGTTCCAAACAGCTCTGTTTAATTCTGCTAAGTATACTTTGTTATTTTTAAATAGTATCTGCTCTTGCCAGTGGAAAAAATGATGACTAAGTTACAACTGTCAAATCTACCTCCCTGCTCATGGCTTCTTCCCTTGTGTTCACTCTGACATTTCTTCCTAGATGCCCATCCATTTAAATTCAAAATGACAGAGACACAATTCATTTCCCCCAAATCCCTCATCCTGCTCCTTTCACCATCACAACAAATAATTACACCATCCTTGCCATATCCAAAAGCAACCATTTCAATGCCATCTTAAACTCCTTTCTCCTCCTGCCTTTCAAGGCTATTGCTAAATTTTCATTTCTTCTTCTGTAAATTCTCCAAATTCTCTCTCTATAGCCAAAACCATCTTTCATATCTTGGTAATCTCCTGCCTGAACCACTACAACCTCCCATTCCTTAGTTTACACGACTTCACGTCACGTGGCTGGAAGCAAGCAGCTCGGAGAGCCACCGGCCAAAAAAGCTCCAGTTGCACAGGTAGTTTAAGCAGAGCTTAGGTGGGCCTGCTTTCAAAGTGGGTGGGCCATGGCCCACCCAGGCCCATCCATAGCTACACCCGTTTGGCACCTCTCTGTCCAACAGGCCACTGTTAAATTCATATTCTTCTTCCACTGCTCTGTCATCACTCCCAATTCAGTCCCTTCAATGGTTTTGCAATGCTAACTACATCTAATTCAAACTGCTCATCTTCACTGTGAAGACTCTAAACAGCTCTTCCTACATCTGTGTTAAATGTTTATACGAAAATCAAAAAAAGTGTAGTGTTTTACTATTACATTTTCTAGATGGCAGCTCAAAACAAATTGCATTTGATAGTAGTTGTAAATAAATGCAGCATTGCAACACTGGGTCTTGTTCCCACAATCAGCTCTACAGAGTCAAACCCATACAACCCAAAATGGAGCTTCACATGTGTACGGGGTCTGACATTTCAAACCTCACGGGAAAACCAGACTTACTAAGATTTGGTGAGCAGCATGGGCTTTGTTATGTCTGAAAAGAGAATTTTTTTCTAAAACAGGTTTTAAAATAACTAAGGCTACAGTTCTAAGAAAACACAGACAACTGACTGAAGTCTTCACTATCAATGAAGATGGAGGTAGCATGCAGGCGCATACAAGTAGTTAATTGCGCAGCTTAGTATTACCACAAATTTACAAGCTCATCTGCAGAAGAAATCATGCCAAATAAAAGATTTTACAAGCTCTGCTTGCAAAGTCTAAACATTTTTAAAATGAGCATGAGCAAGAGACAGGTTTTTCTCTTTTTTAATTCAAATTCCCAAAGAAATTAAAACCAAAAGACTAGCAACTGTATACTGACATCACAAGCACCAAAGCATAAAATAATTAAAAAGAAACTAAAGGCTTTCAGCAACATTATTTACTTGGCCAAGTTCAATATACGTAGTATTTTCTATTCCTGCCTTCCTTGTTGAAAATAAAGTTTAATGAAATTATTGTTACTAGGGAATGCCATAACATATATAAGTTAAACAGAAACTACAGGAGCATTGTTAAAGGAATACTATTTAATGTAAATTTCACCCAATATTCACATTTGGTAAGAACAGGTTTGTATAAAACCAACAGTAATGTTTCACAAACTGGTTTTTTTAAACTCCAGTAGAAATAGTTGTTTATAAATTAATCATACTCATGCAATGTTTGAAACCCAAACATTGCAGCGGGAGGAACTAGGAAGTGAAACTGACTAACTATGAACTATAAAAATGAAAGCAATTTCAATTTAAAAGAACTAAGTAGTTAATGTAACTGAACAAGTACACAAACACTATTGTGACAAGTAAACTGGATTTTAATTTTTTTCCTCCAGGATTAATTTAAGACCCTGATTCAACAAAATACTAAAGCAAGTTCCTAACTTTAAGCACTGTTTAAGCACCATATTGAATCAGGACATAAGACCCAAAGACAGTAATAAAATCCATGAGGGCAAGCTTCTGAAGTCAATGGAGCTCAATTCTGAAACAACGGTCTTTCCATCTGGATCTTATTCTGAGATCAGGGCCTAATTACAACCCATGATTTTTATGCTGAATATGTCTCTTTAGCTTTTGAAATGTCTGAGTTCTGATTCCTAGGCTTTTGGCATTTAATTATTATAAATTATTTAGCTCAGAAATGTTGAATCATACAAGAGGAGGAATCATGCTATTTTTACTAAAGAAATATATCATTGTTCGAGCATGAAACTAATTTTCCTTGTGTTTATAAATATCATTTTTCACAAAAACTAAATACTAGTCACTTACAAAAGAACAATCAAAAAGTGTACAGTTGAAGTTGTGTTGTTATATTTTCCTTCACTAAATATGAAATTACTTTATATCTCCAAAGAAGAGTACCAGCCTTAAAATGTAGTTCTACTCTGAAGTGCCTATGTAGAATTGGCACATTCTTAATTAATCTGCTCTGTATGCATATTTAGAGTGACAATGCATTAAAACATGTTTTTACTACTTCTTCCTCCTGCTTGCATAGTAGAGCCAAAATAGGTATTGGATAGTGAATCAGATTCAGTTCTGATGTATGTAGCGACAGAACTGTTCATTAAGTTCCAATCCAGAAACTTTATGACAGTGCTGCATGAGCCAGAAAGCATATACAGCTTGCTTTTCAGACTGCATTCAGAGTTGACAAGGCTGACAGGTAACACAACAAATCCTCTTACTAATCTAGAAACTGCTAAGACGACAAGAGGCCTATAACCTCACAAACCCACTTTTACAGCCACTGTAGAGCTCAGTACCACACTAATGCCAAAAGATTAGGCAGAGATGCCAGTTCATCCCATTTGGTCCAGGGTCATCTTGAATTTGTCGGACCCATGCAACAAGCCTAACTTGCACGTATTTTAAACAGCCAACAGACAGCCGTTCGGGGTCATGAAATCATCACGTCTTTCGGTGTGACAGAACCTCACATCACCCTGTCCGTGTGGGGTGACACACCCACGCAGCGTGACGGCGAAAGCCTATGGCCCGCTGGGGCATGGCCAGCGGGCGACTGTATTACACTGCTGCCACCAGCGTGACACAGCAACAGGGGCTGTGGCAGCCACACTTCGCAGGGCGGGTGCCCCCGTCCCCAGGGAGGGACACTGAGGTGTGATCGTGCTGCAGGTGCTTGGAGACCTCCAGCGCCACAGGCCACGTGGGTTGCTCATCACAGGGGCGCGTGGCCTTAGGGTCAAGACACAAACCCCCCCGTTTCCCTCCCGGGAACCACAGCAACCAGCGCCCTGCCCCTTCCCCAGACCTCCACAAAGGCGTCAGTCAGGTCACTGGCTCGGTCCATCACTGGCAAGTGGCGGCCCGCCACGATCTTGACCTTCAGCTTCCCAGGCATCTTCCTGCCCGCAGCTGCAAGGGGAAAACAACAACAACAGCAGCAGCAGCGTGCGCGCGTGCACGGACGGAACCGTAGTCCGTTGGGAGCGCTGTGTGCATGCGCGAAACTGGACAACGGTCCGCAACTCTCTCACGAGCCTCCCCCTTCGAAGCGCCCATGCGCAGTAGCATCTGAAGGGGAAGGCTAGTCGCGGACCCGCGCGCATGCGCGAACGTTTGCCGTTTGACGATTGGGAGGAAAAGGAGACCCCGGGCGCATGCGCCGACGTTGCTGCGTGATACCAAAGGAGAACATGTTAATCATGCCCAACGGTTATCGAAGGTTGCTTCTTCGCGCCGCGAAGCGCCGCTCACCATCGCCTCCTTTCGGCCTGTTCCGCAGAAGGGAACAGGAGAGGTACTAGCACTTCTCCTCTAAGCCAAAATGGCGGTCTGCGTGCGCACTGGCTGAGACACCTGGCTAGGAGACGATGGTGTCGAGTACCGAGTCATCGATGGGCCATGAGCTGGGCTAGGGCTAACGTCGTTGTGTGGAAAGCAGTGTGGGGCCTGAACGCCGCGTCATCGATTTAACATCCCATGGTGGCTCAGCCAGCCTCCACCAAGCAGGGGGGCGCGGCGTGCGCCTAAAGCGAGGGAGTCTTGCAGGAGCCGTGCGGAGGGTGGTCGCTGGGATGCATGTGGGAGGACTGGGGGTGAGGGATGTGTGGGTAGGTTCAGTAGCTGCTCCCTCGGCGGGCCCTCGCCTCTGAACTCTTCTCCGTGCTGCTTTCAGAGACGGGGTCCAGCCAACTGGAGTCCCTAAATCCCCTAGACTCTAGGGACAGCCGGGGACATTCCAGACCCTGCTTGCAGGTGCACAAAAGTAAACCCCAGGGGTTGTCCAGTCACATTTTGTCCCTCATCCCAGAGTCTACGACGGCATCAGGAGACAACAATTGGAGCTGCTCCTACTGCACCAAAAAATCCAGAACCTGGTGCATGCTGCTGTAGGAACACAGCAAACACCTTTTGCACTGAGCCTGGGTTTTTCCGGGTGAGTGGGGGGAGCAGGACGTGTGTGCTCTATTTGGTCAGAACATCTAGAGGCGGGGGACAGGGGGCAAAAAAAAGTGAGTCCAGCAGGGTGTAGGCGCTGCATATGTGTCTCTGAGGTGCTGCTAAGCAGGGGTGCATCTGGGTCTCTAATTTGCCGTGGAATTAGAGCAACCGCACTTCTCTGTTTAGCTGGTAGATGCTTTGAGGGTGAAGGTTTAATAAAAAAAAAAAAAAAAAAGTATGAGTCAGCTGCCAAAACATGTTTTGGTGATGTTACCAGGAGAATTTTAGGGTATGGAGTTACCTTAAAAACTGCCAGTCAGATGTGGTGGTCCGCCCGATTGGAATTTTTACGGTAGAACAAACAAGCTGTGATACTTTGAAAACAGGTGTTAAGTTTGTTTACAAATGAATGATTACATTGAGTAGAAAGAGAGAGAAGTAAATAATATCACAATAATACATCTATATTTTCAACACTCTATAACTTAACACTATAATACTTAACACATTTATGACAACAATTATACAGACGATACCATTATATTAACTATAATTTATAACGTTTCATGAGTGCTATCAGGCAATCACGGAATGGGTGATCACTCAGAAACATAGGCGGCCAGCTTTATTACAGATATTCCCATACATTCCTTATTTTTTTTAAGGAAGAATCATGCTTACTTTCTTTCTTCGAACTCTGAACCCTCTAGGGCTCCTTTTCTGGTCTGTCAACTGCGGTGATGGGCTGGGGCTGGCTAGTCTTCAGCTTCAGCAGGTTCTTCAATGATGGTTGCTGCTATATCTTTAAAGGACATAATTTAAAGGAATGTAGTTAAAATTGGCAGTATCCATCAGTCCAGGTATCAGCTGTCAAGATGGAATATTTTTTTAAAAGATATTCTCTAGAAATTGTTTTGGGGAAGTTCTAAAGCCTTTGTTACCCTAGATGATCACAGTGGTCCCTTCTAGCCTGCAATCTATGAATCTAAATGCTTTTTTCTGTTCTTGGACCAGGATACATCAGAGTCCATATTTCAGTGAAGTAGGAGTAGCTTCACCTGTTTTCTATTAAGATTGTACAGTTTGGGACAAAACATTTTGAAGTTCTAAATGTTGGATTATGGGTTTTGTGCTGCTCATGCTCCTGGATTCATTGGGGTTTGGGGGTTTGTTTGTTTTTTGTTTCTTTTTGTGCAATAAGAGCAGCTATACTTGATCTCTATTTTGATGGTATAATTTTAGGACTTGGAGCTAAAAATTGGCAGGATTCAGCTAGATACTATCTCTCTCTCTCCCCCTCCCCCCCCCCCCCCCCCCCCAAATTTATAAACAGAAACTAAAGGTGGTGTTTTGGGCAGAGTGGTTGTGACCAGATGGAACATCCTGGCTGAGATGAGGCAGGATGAATTGAGTCTGGACTATAATGATATGGAATGGATGCCCCATTCCATCCAGGCTAAGTCTGAGTCTTAAAGGAATAGTAGTAGCAAAGTGCCACAGATACAGGCATGGAAGCAAGGCTACACAATGAAACACTTGCATCTTAATCTGTCCACTAATAGCATCAGAGTTATCAGCAGAGAATGTATGACTATAGCATGTGCTCTGTTGCTTTTGGGAGTTGTACAGATACAGGCTTTTTGGACCATTAGTGAGTATGATCCAATATAGAACCAAAACTTCACCCTCATCCTCCTTGATCAACAGCTGCCTTCAACACCGTCAACCACGCTGCTGCTGTTTAAATTTTGTTCTTCCTTGGCTTCCTTCAGAACACCATATTTGCCACCATGGATGTCATCTCCCTATAAACAAATGTCCCTTACAATCATGGTATTGCTGCCTGCCTCAAATAGTTACAAGACAATGGACAACACTCCAATATCTTCTCCAAACACATCACCAAACTCATCCTCAGCCATAACAACTTTACATTTAACAAACACTTTATACAAACCAGGCAAGGCTCTCCAATATGCCAACCTCTTCATGAGGCACCCTGAGAGAGAATTTCTGGAAAAGTGCACCACAAAACCAGTGATATACCTGATGAAAATATCATTGATTTATCTCCTCTGGACAGAAGACCAAAATTCCCTTAGATTTCCACCACAACTTCAACAGTCACCACCCATTCATCAAACTCTGTAGAACACTCCCACATCAGCATGAACTTCCTGGACACCACAATCCGCTTTAGCAGCCTTATTGACAACTATATACAAAAAGCCCATGGATCACCACACTTACCTCCTCAAACTCAGTAATCACCCCAGACACGCCAAGAAATCTGTTATCTACAGCCAGGCATTCAGATACCACAGAACATGCTCCAAGGAGAAAGTTCGGGATACATGTCTTTACACACTTAAAACCGCCTTTGCCAAAAAAGGATGCTCCACTAGAGAAGTAGATTGCATCATAGAATGAGCCATCCAAATTCCCTGAGGAAACCTGCATCAGTGCGAGGGAGGAGGTAGTGACCCCTAGTTGTCACCTACCATTCCATACTAGAACCCATATGGGGTATCATTAAACACTTACAAAAAAGCTCAAAAATTTGTCTCTTTCACCAACCAAAGTGGGTCCAATAAAAGGGATTACCTCACCCACTTTGTTGCTTTAAAACTTACTGAGGTTTTTAATCTCATTATTTTTTAACATTTAGGATTGGCAATACTGTATGTCTGTAATTTTTTTTAAAGTTATTTATGGGATGCTCCATATTTCTTAAACAGAACCCAAGGCAATGTAGCCAAATAACTAAGAGCCAGTGCAGAAATGGGAATTGTTTCTTTATTTATGAAGTTTTCTATCATCTCATTTTCAAGATTCAGAGTTTCTGATATCATGTAATGAAGTCTTAAATGTACATTTTTTTATGTGAAAGGATCCCAAAGCACTTTATGTATATTGTTGTAAAATACCACTGCTGTGCAATTAGGTGTGTCTATGCAGCAGATGGGAAGTGTATATCCCAGCCTGGGTAGACATACATGTGCTGGTTCCACTCAAGCTAACATGCTAAATATAGTGTGTCAGTGGCAGCTTGGGCTATCCACTTGAGTACATCCCCAAATGGCCAGGTGGCATTGTACTTGGACGGCTAGCATGAGCCACTACATGTGCTGCTACAGCCATGCTGCTCTATTTCAGCTAATATGTATATGTCTGTTCTGGAATTTACACCTCCTAACTGCTGGGTAGACATATTCACTGTCTCTGGAGAGCCCAAGGTAACACAGTGAAATGCAGAGCTAGGAATAGAATCCACAACCCCAAATCCCGGTCTGTTGTTCTACCCATTCAGTCATGTTGCCTATGTGTAGTAACACTCTTTCTGTAAGTCTCTTCCATCATCAATTTAAGAATTCTTGTGGACCCTTAGGATATGCCAAATCAAGCAGTTAAATCATACATATGCATTGTCACAGCATGTATATTTTCTGTATAATTATATAGCACAGTTGATTTTTAAAAATATATGCGACATACAATCTGTGGTATTTAAAAAAAATCAATACAGTTTTGTGGAAATTAAATAGAGGTTTTATTAATATTATGCTAAAATATCCTAAAATTTAGTAGAAAAATAATCTTTCTGCAGAATTTCTAAATCATCTAGAATTTAGTTGAGTTATTCCCTGAAAAAATTCTACAGGAAAGCTTTAGAATTCTATAGGAAGGCTGATCTCTGTTAAATAAGATATTTCCCTATGCGGTATTGGCGCTGTTGTCAATCCTATGGCTGTTTTGTTTTGTGTTTCTTTCAATAAAAGACCAATTCATATTTGCATAGGCAACTTCTAAACCCATAAACAAGAAAACTCTCAGTAATTCTTATTAGTTCTTTATAGATCAGCAAACAGTTGAAGGCATATCAGCTAAAGGAATTAGTTTGTACCATAAGGGTATGTTTTGCCAGACAAAAAAGTGTTTCAATCATGTTGACTCCCTTGAGTTGAAAAGCCCTCTTAATTCTCTTTAAGATCAAACTGACGTTTTTGAAGCTATATTAGCAGGTCATGTTGTAGGCAAGGTTTCTACCCACCCCCGCAACCCAGCCCCAACATGTCTTCAGATGTGTTAAGCTGCATCTGAATAAGTAGCAAGAGGACTTTTCAGTCATATCATGTTAAGCTAACAGTAGGAATGGGGAACAAAGAATTGTGATTTAAAAAAAATTATTCACTAACATGGATATGTATATTCTTAGCTATTGCAAAATATTATCTGTACACCAAGCCACCCACACCCACTAAATAATTGGACCACAAAAGCTACGCCTTTATAAAATAAGTAGATCACCTTAATAAATCAATATTTACTTATGGAACAAGATACACTTTTTTAGCTTGTACCGAGAAGTGTGAAAGTAAATAGACTTTAGTACTAAAATACTTTGCAAAACAAAATATTTGATTTCTATCTTCCCTTTCATATTGAAGCTGAATAAGAGTTGAGCTAGTTCTGAATTCTTATGTCCGTGTATGAGACAAAAGACAATATTGTATATACTTAATATTTTGCTTTTCACTATTTATGAACAATTGAATGTGAGCAATGATACAAATGAGAAGGCTGGAGAGATGATTTATTTCTTAACGGGGGGGCGGGGGTAGTTCAGAATTCTCTACGTGCACACACACACGGTCTAAAAGGATAGTCTAAGCAATACAGTAATAATAATCATTATACAGTGCTTCCCATTTCCAAAGTTCTCAGTACAGTTATTAACATCTATGTTAATAATTACATCATATGTAACTATGTTAACTGTATTTACAGCCAAATACATGCTCATTGGTTGTTTAGTAATCCTTTAACATTGTTGCCCTTGCAACTTCTCAAGACTAATTTCTAGAAATTAACCCTTTTATGGGTATTACAATACATCATACTAAAATAACTCTTCTGCATTTGCTAGGTTTTTCTTTACTCTCTTTAGCACTGTTGATACTTTATGCTTTACTTTTTCTGTACTATTGCAAATTCAATAAAAAATTAATGTCTCCTTCTTTCCCCCAAAAAAAGAAAATTTGGGGGGTATTACTAGATCTGAAGTTTTACATTTTTAAAGTTCCATCAGGGTCAAAGATGATGATACCCCAACTTCAAAACAATGCAGTGCTTGTGAAATGTGGACAGCCCTTGTTTGTCCAGCTCACGGGGATACCATGGGTGGCAAAAGTACAGACTTACTCCCCATCTCTCACGCCAACCAGTTCTGTTTCTCAGAGTGAGGTTATTTTCAATAGAGTGGCTGTACATAGATTTATCTGTAGAGTGCATGCCCCTTCACAGGATATGCAGGTTATTTCTTAGAGCATTAAAGAGATTTAGCTTGCTCATAAACAAAACAATAAGGCTCTTATGCTAAAACTTACAATGAATGCTATTCTTAAGACCCATGTGATGGGTGGGCTTCTTAAAGAGCATTCATCAAGAAAACTCAATGAGGTTTCATTTTCAGCCATCAGACATGACTCCCGGGTTTGCAATGCCTTGTTTCCTGTCAGCCACAACTTTTCACCAGGGTATCTCATGTAAGCTTGTGTCTACACTAGAATCTTCAATTATGTTTGACAACAGATGATACACATTCTCCCACTCAACTTGGTGTTAAATTTGTGTGTCCTGCTGCTATAGAAAGGATCAACAAAGCTCAACACCTATTTTAACCGAGTGGTGTTAGCCCCTGATTATGAAAACACCAGCTGGGGAAGACAGAAGAGAGAATTGTGTTTGACACCACTCTGGAGCAGTGCTTTGAAAAGCCTGCCCTAGACGCTTTGATTGGGGGAGTGAGCAAGCTGGAGAAACTGGCCCTTTCATCCTTCCAAAGCCCTGGTGAAATAGAGGGAGGGTGATGTCCTATTGCAAACACTCCTGGGAAGAAGAAAAGGCAGTGGGAAATGGATGTGTGGTGCCTTTTGTGTCACTGGAGGTTCGGGTTGGTTAGAGAGCCACATAGCTGCTGCTGGACACAGAGACTGTGAATCAGAACTCTAGGCTAGGGAACTGTCCCAAGGGGCACCTGGGCATGTATGTGAGGTTCAGCTGGAGCCCAAAGGGGAAGAGATGTCCCTGATCTATGACTGAGTGACTGATGCTAGCGCTGGGACTCTTAGTTGCTGATCAAGGTGACTGCAGCTGATAAAGCTAAATATTTGTTACTGATAACAGTGATTTTTTGGTGAACTCCTACCTCCCCAAAGGTGATAGAAGGTGTCTTGTTACACTTATAAATGAAATAAACAGCAGGATCTTATTCAGGGGGGATAAGGCAATACGCCATGTTTATTGTGAATACAGAGATTCCAAAAAGCAATTGCCTGCACACACACACACACACAGTTCTGCAGGAGGGATATAATTACCAACCTCTGTGTTGCTCGAGCCGAGCCACTGGCCAGGTGGATCAGGCATGAGGATGGAGCCAGGTTCTGTCAGTCGTGACAGATGCTTCCTTGGAGTTTGCGGAACGAACCCAAAGTCCTCATCTTTTCACCCCATCTTTATGGTAATCCATCCCCATTCGGGTCTATGGATTTCACCATGTCAGACTGTCTCTGTGTTTGATGTGATTATCAATTACTCTTGATGTTGCAAACATGACGGCTTTCCGTTATCCTTCCGTTCCTGTTTCACACTTTGTCTTGTTCCTGTCCTTGGGTGTTAACTCCTCTGTGTTCCGGGGTTATCTTGGTTTGCGTTCTTCAGCCATCTGGGTTGTAAAAAAATGTTTTAAACGAAGCATCTTCCCTCCCTCCTGCTGCCATGGAGATTTAGTGTCGCCACCTCTCCCTCTCCTTATCTTCTACTAACTCAAACTGCATTCACTCCTCAATCACACAAACTAACTTTTTATTTTGAACAGAACATTCTCAAATTCACTAACTGGGATCACATACCCACCAAATACTACATTCTACAATGTTAGAAAGAAAACAGATACCAGGGTAGCATTAACCATCAATATGGGTTCCACTGACATTCATTATCAGAGACCTATTTACAATGGATTTTACTTGATTTACACAATAAATGTATTCTTGATAGACATCAGACACTTACATGTTATAGCAAAAGGGCCTCAGGATGTTCTGAAACAAACATACATAAGTTCTGACAAACAATGCTCCAAGGTGTTACAGAATGTTAAAGCAGGATGTTTCCCATGCATTTGTAAACACAATTACAGCCGTAGAAGCCCAGAACACTAGGATGTCTAAGTGACAGCAGAATAAACATCAGGATGTTAAGCTATCACTGCTGTTCTGCATTCTTGGTAGATTCAATGCATTAGGCCATCTCTATAGTGGAGGTCTCACATAGTGGTTTTGATTTTAATTATCAAACTATTGCTCTTGGCCTGGCCTACAGACTCCATCCTAAGGCGAGGGGTTGGAGTTTGTAACCCACTACCCAGCAGACCCACTACCACTACACCTCTTTTCACTGCAGAAAATTCTAGGGTAGACACAGCTTTAGATGTATCCCATACACCGTGGAAAAGAGTGGAGGAGGTGGCGATCTGACTTGGCACATGTTCAGCTATTGTGAACTAATCTAGCCAGCCATCCTGACTACCAGCTACCCAATGCTTCAAACTCTTTTGTAAACACTTCTCGGCATTTATGTAATGCTTACATCTTAACTGCAAACTATTGTACGGTAGAAACCTTGTTACTGGGCAGATTAAGGCAGGATACTTGGGTTCACTGCTCCTTCCTGGGCTGGATAACATCCATGCTTGTCCACCCGTTTAGTCTTAATTCATCCCTGGCAGTTATGTTCATTCAGACACATGACCCTGTTAACAGAAATTTATGGATGTTTTGAAATCTGAGCATAGTGTCCCCCAAACTGCTTTCAAAGTATGAAAAGTGCTCATTTATCAGTCCTGATTTGTCCTTCCTTTGCTTTTCTGTCCAGGAAAATTATTGGTATGATCTTGGACTATCTAAGTATTTGACAGTGGCTTTGGTAGACACTTGCTTTGATTGTATTAGCAAATATCACTAAATGGGACTGCTTCAAATACCTAAACAGGCATATAATATAATTGTCATTTAATACCTATCTAAGGTGATGACTGAGCATTATTGAAGTGGCCTACAAAAAATGCAGAATATTAAAATCAAAACTAAAGGTGAATATGTTAAGAGAAATTAATCTCTGGGATGGTTCATTTGCCCTGACTACTGGATCTATCACCGGGGACAGACTGAAACCACCCACTGGTGTTCACTCAAATAACAATTTATTAAGAAAACTGGAGTTTTTAAGAACAGACGGTGGGGATAAACCCCGGGCCCAATACCATCAACACAACCCTTTGGTCCCCTTAATGTCTGACAATATTTACAGTGGTTCTTCGCTCCACCCAAGGAGCACTGATCACAATCTGGTTACGCTGTCTGCTTCGGCTCCAGGTCCGCCGTTTCTTCTTCTCAGCCTGGTCCTCAGCTGTCTTCTTGTCGTCCTCGTCTTTGAAGCCCGTGCGAATCAAACGTCCACCCTCACCACTCTGCTACTTAGATGGGCAGCCCTGATCTAAGTCATTTGCTGCCTTAAATCACCTTGATCTGATGTCACACCCACCAATCACTGGCCAGGATTTTTCACGCTCTCCGGGTTGTGCACCCGGCACCGAATTTGTGCACACAACCCTCAAATCAGTGGCTCCCTGCCTTTTTGCCTTGTCTCTAGGCAGACCTTAGCTGCTGGCATCCTGCCAAGCATCAGCACCTCCCTGATTCCGAAATGGATTCCAATGTCCAAGATGGAGTCCGTTGAACCAAAATGAGGGGAGGGTACCAAAACATATTTACAACGTTTCCCCAACAAATAGGCCACCAGCCAGGACCAAAGGATCAAGCAGATGGACAAATCCAGGATGATTACCTGAAAGCTTATACTAAACTGAGACAATTTCTAATTAAAACATAAAATAAGAATACCAAATAAAAAGAGAATGAAGAAAAGGATGGATCCCCAAGATAGTCTAGGGTAAGGACCTTAATACGTGCCCTTAAGTGTCCCATTATACAGTCAAGGACCTTGAACTGAGAAACCTTTGTCCCTTGCATGGTCTTAACTGAACTGACAGCCAACCTGCTCTGCAGAAGGAACTATAATGATCTGAAAATTGTTTGATGTGAGATGCTGCCATAGGGTATACATTAAGCAAAACTGTGATTAGGTATGTTATGGGACAAAGAGTGAAAAGAACCCATGCCGCTGAGTGCATGGAGACACAGAGGTTTGGCCGCTTGGACAGGAGTTCCACACAGACTGCTCATTCAGAACTTCAGAGGGTTGAATTTGAAGGATCGGCAGCTGGATCCTGGGGAGCGGAAAAAAGTTCACTTGACTTCTGTAAGGAGAGGAAGCGCTACTGGCCTCTGATAAGCACAGATTGTCCCTCATGAAATGAGTAGGAGGAAAGTTATTGAACGGTATCGTTTAGTTTGGGTTATGTTTAAGGCCCTTCTTTTTCAGCATTTACTGATTTTCTCCGAAAATTTCTCATGTTTTGAAAAAGCCACTATTTGGGTTTTACCTATTTCCACCCAAATTTTGGCTTTTTTGGGACCCGCTTCCCCTCACAGTGTCCCTGCTGGACTTCAGCACAGTCCTGTCTACTTCCTTTGCTTGATGGGGAGTGAGATGGACAGGGAATCGGATCCTGGTAGCCAACACCACCCGGTGCTCAGGAAGGGGCAGGTTGTGACACCATTTTCACAGTCAGCTATGACTATTCAAGTAGATGCAGCCACATTTTTAGATGTATTCACTATTTGTGTGACTCAGTTTTAAGGTGCCAAACTTGAGACAACTTGTGCCTGATTTGCAGTGGTGCGGAACACCTACAGTTCCAACTGACCTCAGAGCACCTCTACTGAATGTACTGAGGCAAGCTAAACCCATGTATTCAAGTTTAAACAGATAGCTAGGAAGGTTGTGGAATTTCTGTCATTGGAGGTTTTTAAGAACAGGTTAGACAAACACCTGTCAGGGATGATCTAGATAATACTTGTCCTGCCTTCACACAGGGGACTAGGCTAGATAACCTGTCAAGGTCCCTTCCAGTCCTACATTTCTATAATTCTTTAAGTTTACCCACACAATTATTTGCACAGATTTAACTAAACTTGTGCCAGCTGTATGTAGACAAGGCCCAAATCAATTTGGCTATAGTGGTACAATTTGTATGTGTAGACAAGACTTCATATTCTTAGGACTTGATTCTGATTTACACTAAGACTACTTCACACTGCTCTGGCACTATAAAGAGAACTTAGAGTGTAAATGTAATTTATGCCCACTTTTGAGGATCTTTTACAGTGCCAGAGTAGTGTGAAGTACTCTTAGGGCTTGTCTACATGGTGCAGTAATGCACACTAAGAAGGTGGGTGATGCGCATTAATTGATCTGTGTAGATCCAGCTGCTGCACACTAAGTATGTCCACCCAGCAAAGAAAAACCCACGGCTGGCCTGTGCCAGCTGATTCAGGTTGCGGGGCTGTTTCACTGCTGTGTAGACTTCTGCGCTCAGACCGGAGCCCAAATTCTAGGGTCCCAGAGCCCGGGCTCCAACCCAAGCCTGAAAGTCTACACAGCAATGAAATAGGCCACAGTCTAAGCCCTCTGAGCCTGAGTCGGCTGGCATGGTCCAACCATGGGTTTTTCTTTGTTGTGTAGAAGAAATTTAAGGTTCTCTAGTGTGCTTTAGTGTAGCACTTTTTTAAACTAGCTACCCAATGCTTCAAACGCTTTTTGTGAACACTTGTTAGCACTACATTAAAGCACACTAAGGGTATGTCTATACTGATTCTGCTGCATCGGGCTCCACGGATCGACACAGTGAGATCAGTTGAGCAGCCAGTGAAGATCCGCTCAATCAATCTCAGAAGTGCTCTCCGTTTGACACAGTAACTCCACATCCCGGAAAAGAGTAACGCTGCATCGACTGGAGGGCATTTCCGATCAGCGCAGCACAATGAAGACGCCACGGTAAGGGAGCATAAGAAAGTCGACGGGATACGCAAGCTACATATTGTAGAATGTGTATCTCCCATTGACACAGCACGGCGGTGTAGACCAGACTGGAAAATTGTAACGCTGTGTCGACTGGAGGGCATTTCTCATCGGTGCAGTGCAGTGAAGATGACGCGGTAAGGGAGCGTAAGTAAGTTGACAGGAGATACGCATTCTACAGTATGTAGCTTGCGTATCTCCTGTTGACCGAGCGCAGCAGGGTAGACCAGGCCTAAGGAACCTTTGGTGCACACCGGTAGGGTCTACACAGACAACTTAATGTGCAACACATTAGTGCACTTTAGAAATCATCCCTGTAGCGTGCATTGACACACCATGTAGACACGCCCTGAGTGTAAATCAAAGTTAAGCTCTTGGAATCTTCTGAGATTCTCAGCAGAGGCAGAACATCTTCAAAGTAATATATAATGCCAACTTTTAACTACATGAAAAGGAGAGGTGTTAAACATCAAACTCCCGTTTTAGTAACAGCAAAGTTGCTTCCATGCTGTTACAATGTGCACGTTGCATTCTCACAGCCCATCCAGAATTGCATTTGAAACTCTTAATTGGAGTCACTGCATTACACCTCAAGAGTAACCTACCCTGCATGGGCCACATTCTGCTCTTCATTACACATGTAAGCAAGGTCTGAGTGTCTGAGTAAAGGGGGGCACATTATTTGCATGGGCTTTGTATCTGCATGAGTACAATTAAGTACTTAGCATAATCTACCTAGGTGCAGAGCATAATGGGAAATGGTTAGCAGGACTGGGTTTGGGTTACAAACCACTTTTGTGTTAACTGCTGGGGTAATGAAATGTTGTCCTTCAATTGTATGAACAGATGTCAGCAAAACTGTGCTTAGTCTGTTATGACAGAACACTTCACCCCAAACTAGACAGAGCTCCCCAAGGGTGGCAGGCCGATGTTTCAGCCTGGAAAAGGGGGAGGTGGAGGAGTCTCCTACTGGGATTGTAGGGGCCAAGTGAAAGGGCTGGGCTCACTCCAGGCAGGGAGTGACTCTCGCCTCCCATTTTTAAAAGGTAGACTTAATGACTCACCTTGGAGTCTTTTGTTTCTTGGAAGCAGGGACATTTCCTGTATGACAGCAGAAGGTTTACCTATGAGCTGAAATCACTAAGAGCTGAAATCATTAGGAGCTGAAATCACTAAGAGCTGAACCAGTAGAGGATCTGGAAAACTTTGCCTGACCACTAACAGAGCTGAGTGGGCAACAGGCAACTCTGGTGGGAGGCTAGTACAGTCGGTGCCAGCCCAGTCAACAGGGGGGCCGGCACAGTCGGTGCCAGCCCAGGGCGGCCAGCGGTTGGCGGAGGGGCCGGCACAGTCAGTGCCAGCCCGGCCAGCGGTCGGTGGGAGCCAGGCATGGTTGGTGCCAGCAGTCGGTGGGAGATCAGCGTGGTCGTTGCCAGCAGTGGGGGACTCAGTGAGGCCCACAAGCGATAGGAGACAGCAGCAGAGGGGGCCTGGACAAGCCTGTGTTGGACCGATGCGGCATACGGGGCGGAGCCACAACTGAGAGGTGGATATTGCAACTACGATGGTCAGTACAGGGCAAGAAAGAAGGGAGAGGCGAAGGACACGCCCTGTACTCTGGGATGGGTTTGGCTCATTGAGTTCATGAACTCTGTTTGAACTGTTTCCCAAACCAGTGCGGTGTTATCTCTGTTTTGATATTAAAAGGTTTCTTTCTACACTCAGACTCTGTGCTTGCGAGAGGGGAAGTATCGCCCTTTGGAGGGCGCCCAGGGGATAGTGTGTAATTTCCCAGGTGACTGGGTGGGAGCTCGAGCCAGTTTGGTGTTGTATCATTTACAGGGACCCCTAGATATAGAACCCGGCCCTTGCTGCTGCCGACTTGGTCTGGCAGAAGGGTTACACACATGTGATGTCAAAGGCTGTAACTAAGTGTAGAATAGAGTTTAGTATCACCATACAAGCACATCAAACCTTACTGATAAAATTCATCTGAGCTTTACTCTAGCAAGATGATTTCGAGTAACATGCTAATTTAATGTGTGTTATGGATACACTGGACAATTGAACCCTCTTATTTTCACACACATTCCACGAAAAAGGTCATTGCTAAGTGCAGTTTTTGAACTGTGGGTATGAGGCCCAGCTCACAGAGACATACTCACATTAAGTCTCTAGTTCTGATTAGCTAGCACATTAAAGTAAAATATACCCGCATTATTAAGAGTGGCAGGACAACCCAAATGTATGTCCGTCAGTGACGCTAGGCATGTGCTCAGGGTGGCTAGCCCTTCCATCGTTCACTCTATTGCAGTTGTCCTCTCCTTTTAGCTCTGATTGAGCTATCATGGTGTTGGGGGTATGTCTCTTCAAACTGGGAATCACACCCCCCATTGTGTAGACATACTGTCAATGACAGTGAGGCCTACTTTACAAGAACCCCCTTTTAACACAGTGAGTGGTAACAGGGCTTCTTTTAATCCTCTGCAGGTGAAGAAGGTATTGGCAGCTGTGGGGGTCAGATGAGACTCTTGAAGGCTGTATCTTCACTTTCCTATGTGACTAGCAGCAAGCCTTGGAGACAAAGCATTCTTCATTACTCACCTTCATGCCAACTTTAACTCTGCTTTACTTGGCCAAAGCAGAGAAAGATGTCTGACAAAACTGAGCACTTCCATGAAATAGGAATAAAATCTTTTGTAACCCTTTTGGCCCCATATTATGTGACTGGGACCAAGCAATAAGGATAGGCCTACCCTACAGTTAAAAGTTTTAGTCGTATAACCATTTCAGTTGGGGCTGGGAGTATGATTTTTTTTACCAAAATAGTTATCATTAAAAGCCTTAATCTGGATGCAGTTACACCAGTATCAATATGACTTATACCAATATAACCTATTACCCTTCCTATTCATAAATCTCTATATTACTAAAAAGCATCTTTATATGTGTATAACTGCATCCACATAGGGGGCAGTTGTACTGCTTTAACTACACCAGAGCAAAGCTTTGCTATAACCAAATTGAAACTCTGCTAAAAAGCACTGAAGCAATTTTGGACTTTCATGCTGGTTCCTCAAAGCAGAGTTCCTGGTTCAGTCTCCTCAATCCCTGTTTATGGTTTCATTGTACATTGGTCAAACTTATCTTTATTTTAGTTCTTACGGTGGGTATATCTTCCAAACTTCTGTATTTTGGCAGAAAAGTAGAAGGATGCTTAAATTATTTCATGTCCCAACACCTCAGTCACTTTACAGTTCTCTGTTTTAATTGAAATAGTGGCACAGTTATTGATCCCTAGCTGCATTTTTCTCAACGGTGCAGGAGGATGCCTATTACATAATAGCATTTAAAGAATTTCTGTGTATGCTGTGGTGATTGATAACTATACCACTGTGCCTGCTTTCATCAGCACTAGTCATTATCCCAGTTGTATTTACTTGGGCATACTTCCCATGCAGTTAGGATTTCTCCAACTTTTACATGCCTCAAAGACTGAAACAATCCCATCGTTTCCTTTGATCAACAGTCATCAAATTGTTTGGGTTTTTTTCTTTTCTTTTCTGTTACCTCTTCAACCCCCACAACTCATCTATTTCAGCTTGAGGCTGGCTTAAAGCAAGTTCTAACTCTACAACTGCCCCCCTCCCCCCCCACTTTGGATACAGAGCCCCAGTCGGGGACCAGGAGACAGTTTGCACACAGTTGTCTGTTACCCTGCACTGTGAGTATGTAGTCAAATACATCAGAGCAAGGTGAACATAAAATACAACCATTTTGCTTTGGGAATGTTTTATGAACACTTCGCAGTGGTGTAATGTAAATGACTACACAAGGGGCAGAGCATCATGCTCAGAATTTCTTCTGAGTTGTTCCATTAGAGGCAGGGGCTGGTTCCTAGCCGCACAGGCTGCGAGAGAGGAGACATTGCACTGTTTCTCACGCCCTCTTAGTCTCTGTGGTGGGATGACATCCTCCAGCAAAGCTGTCAGTGCCTCCCGGTAGCCACTGCCACCAAATTTCCCTTTGTAGGGGCAAGAAAATGTTTCATTCTACAGTGGGAGACACTGCATAATGCTGATAGGATCAGCATTGTCTTACACAGGAATTTCCCTTGGGATAGTCAGGGATGGAGAGACATAGGGCCAGATTCTCTGTTGTCATAAATGAGTGGGACTTCTTTGAAATCAATAGAGCTACATCCATTTACATCAGTGGACAATTTGGCTCATTGTTCCGAGGGGAGTGGCTAGCCCTAAGCTCTGCCTTCAGCTGCACCTCTATGCCTGATTCTTACAGTGTATTTGCAGAGGTGATTTCCAGAACAAGTGGAATGAAGAATGATGTTGGCGAGCTTCTGCACCTCTTCTACTCTAGCTCAGGCTAGGTCTGCCTAGTCCCTTCTGCTGAAGGAGGTGGAGAGAATGGTTATGCCATATCATTAATTATTATTAATCTAGTTATTGGTCAAAATTTTGTATTAGATTATTTTAAGCAATTTTTTAAGCTACTGAAGGCTTCATTTTTACAATATCCAATTTGTCATGCAGAATTAATCAAGTTAACTCAAAATTTCTGCTTTTTATCAGTGCATTTTTAATAAAAAAACAATTTCTTCTTTAGATAAAATAAAATGTCACGTTTTTACAACACCCTACATTTGCAGATCTCAAAATGTCTTATGAACTTAGTCCTCTGTCCTGCAAAGACTTATGTACATGCTTGTCGGTAAACACTGCAAGTATCCCAGTAAAGTCAATGAGACTATACACAGTGCATAAAGTTAAGCACATACTCAAACCTTTGCAGCATCAGAGAAGAGAGTTAACCCTCAAGCATCCCTGTCATGTAGATAAGATTGTTCCTATCTGCAAAAAGTCACCCAGAAAGCTTATGGTAGATCTGGGAGTAGAAATCCAGATTTCCTGTTTCCTAATGCTGTGCTTTAACCACTAAATTTTCCTTCCTTATTTCCTACGTATTGACATCCTTGTAAAGTTTATTACACTTCAGGAACTGTGAGCCTGTTATAATAATTTTAATAATTCAATCTGAGAAGATATTCATGACCTTGTTAGAAAAATATCTTCATGACCTTGTTACAGAAAAATATTATGTTTAACACCAGATTTACCCTTACGGTTTCAGTATTTTGCACAGAGTATATCAGAGTGTGTAGGGAGAATGGTGCATATTTTATAAGTCTGAAAATAAATAAAATGTGTGACAGTAATGTTATTGGAGCTCAGTTGCAGAGACCACATAAACCATTCCATGCTGCTTGATAGAGAACACAACAGCTTAAATATCATGCTGTGGTATCTCGAAGTATTTTACAACATGTAGACATCAATGATTGGATTTAAATATTCAACAGTGAAATGCTGCAGCTATGAATAGAGGATCAAACTGTTTTAACTGTCATAGATGCTTTAGAAACAACTTATTCCCTGTAGACCTCTTTCCAGCTGTAAGTTTTCCTCTATTACCTAAGTATTCTAATGCCAGTATCATGTGAACGCATTTCTTTTATCATCAGGTAGTATTGTGTAAGCAAGTTCATTTAAGCCACCTTTGGCCTTTCTCGAATTTGGGCTGCTGCAGGGGACTGTAAGGATGTGTAAGTTATAATATCCTGTCCCCAGCTGTATATGGTAGACAATGCCACCCAGAATCCCTGCAGCACTATGCTCTGTGGCCCTGCCCCTTGCCACCCCAAAAAGCCCCTCCCTCCTTCAGCTCTGCCCCTGACAACCCTATATTCCCAGATGGGTCTTCATAGGTCAGAACAAGGCTTTGCATAAAACCTGTACTCAGCAGAATTCTCCCCTGGCTGGATCCGTGGCTCTAACATCTTATATGCTGCTACAGCGGCATGACAGGACCATAGAAGAAATAAGGATCCCTTCTGTTGTAGATGCATAGCTTTCATTAGCCAGAGGGGCACTGTAGTAGTTGAAGCATCAGTTCAGAAATACCTAGACAACCTAAAACCACAGTCGTATCTCAGCCTGGGGAATGTTTCAGGTGAGACCTTAAAGCCAGAGGACTTGTCTTCTCTACATAGACATTGACAATTGCACGGCAATTTGTAAATGTCAATGTCAATTTGTCAATGTCTCAGGTTAAAAATCCATGTCCCTTACCTCAAGCGTGCCGTGGACTGACTGTGACAGACTGTACCGTTACGTTCACCACTTTTAACAAAACTACGATACATTTTGTACAAAGTATACTTTGTGAGGTATCATTTGAAAACTCATAATTCACTGATCATTATTCTCCTGGTAAAATATGTGTGGCAACATTGTATGTAAAGTTATAAGATTTATTGTCGGACATTGCTGAGACAAGCTTCAAGTTTAGAAAAGCAGCTCAAACCAGTTCTTCAGAGACAAAGGTTGGCTGGCACCTCAGCTAGGCGTCACCATAATCAGATAGACTATTTCTGAGTTAAGCGGCCATTCTTTGGCAGGCAGAAGGGTGAAAGCAAGAAATTTACATATTAGCAAATAAACAGCTGGGGTTTCGCATCCAAAACAGACTTGCTTTCGCCTGAAATGTAGCTAGAGATTATTCTATAAGAAGAGGAAAAGATATATAAATGAGGAATAGAGTGCCCAAATCCTCTCTTTCCTCCATTCCTCTCTGCTCACAACAGCAATGCCTGAAGAAACATTGAACTGGGGCAGGAGTCCTGGCTGGAGGCTTTCAGCCAGTAAAGACTGCAAAACACATGAGGTGGGAAAAGCCTTTGCTTTGAATTTATTTAGTTTGCTAAATTAGGTACTAGTTTGCATTTTATCTTTTATTTTCTTTGTAACCAATTTTGACTTTTATGCCTCGTTACTTGTAATCACTTAAAATCTTTCTTTCTGTAGTTAATAAACTTGTTTTATTGTTTTATATAAACTAGTGCATATTTGAATTGAAGTATTTGGAAATCTTTATTTGGCATAAGAAGATTTTGTGCATATCATTTTCTATTAATGAAATGATGGACTTTCTATGAGTTTGTACTTCACAGAAGGAAAGAGCAGGGCAGTACAAGACGCACCTTTCTGGGGACAAGTTTGGGACTGGGAATTTGCTGATGTCGTCCTGTAATGTAATTCATGAGTGGTTAGCTATAATACTCGTG
Organism: Emydura macquarii macquarii; assembly: GCF_026122565.2. Lineage (NCBI taxonomy): Eukaryota > Metazoa > Chordata > Testudines > Chelidae > Emydura > Emydura macquarii. The sequence goes on along the minus strand of NW_027132342.1, from coordinate 5,953,123 downwards.
CAATTCATCTGGGAGTGATCTTGCATGCTATAGGCTGTGTGTAAGCAGGACCAGGAGTGGTTGCTCTCACAGCAAAACAGTGTAAAAGATACCCAAGGTTGGAGATTGGAGGGGACACAGTTGTTGGCGAATGTCACAGTGGCACAGTGAGTAGCAGAGACTATGCACAGCTTTTTGTTTTGAATGAAGGTTACACTTTAAGCATTGGCATAGTGATTTTAAATGAATCTCAACTGTGGTGGTGTGGTGGCTGGAAGCAGTCAAAGAGAGTTACATTTTGTTGTTTTCTGTTTCCTTACGGATCTCGCTCCACCCAGGTGCTTGGGATTCTCGTTACCTCTGACAACTAAGGAAACCCTGTTGCTACTTACTATCTCCCCTATCCTGCTCATACCTAGAATGGTGTGGAAGGCACAAAAGGAGGATTATGCCTGAGCCCAGAAGCAATAACTTCCTAGTAGAAATCCAAGGGTTAACTGAGGAACATGCTATGGAGAGCAGCTTCCTCCCAGCTCCAACCCTTCCTGTACTATCTCCAAAGGCCTTAGAGTCTTTGATTTCCAGTGTTAGACCAGTGAGTATTCCTGGCTGCTGGAGTCATGGAAGCATAGCAGCAAAGTCACTGTTCTCAATCATCTAACACTTCTGCTGACTCATTTTGCTCCTCTTGACTGTATCTAGGTCAGGCAATGTGGCCCATCATTTTTAAAAGCTTTTGGATGAAAGATGCTATTCAATGCTATTCTTAGCTATCTTAATGGGAGTTAGGCATATGCATAAGGGGAATTTAAATACTTTGTATAGTTATACTCAGAATTCCCAAATAGTTAGGTCCAGCTGTTTATTTGGAATGAGGATAATTATAAAAACATCATCACCTATGAAGGAGAGTGTAGGAATCTCATGCAGGAGTTTGGTGTGAGTGACAGTAGAGGAAAAATGGCATGGCTATGACCCCAGCATCATCACTGAATGTGAGCCCCTGCCTCAGTGTCCCAACCAGAGGTGTAAACAGGTCCAAACAGGCCTTTCTGGTATTAAGGAATGCCCTCTTGAGGGCAGGGGAAGGGGAGATCATCTCCTTAACAGAAAAGGACAACAGAAAACAAAAGAAAGCATCAGTCAGCTACACCCGCTCCTCCCCCCAAAAAAACTCTCCACCCTATATTATTTAGTCATATCTCACCCCTGTTCTCCTAGAGCACTTTCAGACTAAATTCCATGCCTGAAACTTGGGCGTTAAACTGTATGCCAGTCTTTCCTCACAACATATCACTCTGTTGAGCCAGTCCCTTGTAGGCACACCCAGTTCCTTCCCCTGTGCCAGTCCCCAATAGGCCCCCACCCAGGGAGTCCCTAGCCTGGGACCATTTTCTCTCTCAATTCATTCCTTCTCTCCCTGAACCTCTGCTTTTCAAGAAGAGACCACTGCAACTAGCTTCCTTAGCAGCTCCCCTGGGGAGCCTCTCTCCTCAAAAAGCATCCTCTCTTCTGGAGGATTTCTGGCTGAGCACTCAGAAGCTTTTATTAGCCCCAGGTGCTCTTTACCCAATTAACTCCTTGCTGCCTAGCCACCTAGTTAATTAACAGCTCACAGGCGGATCTGGGTTGGCTCATTCTCCTTAATGGAGCCTATCACAGGTAGGCTGGTCCCCAACTTCCCTGAAAGGACCAGCTCCCATGACAAGAGTCTTTAAAATGAATGTGAAATTAGGAGCCTTCTCCAGATAAAATTGACTAGTACATGACCTCAAAATAAAACTGCTCGAAAGAAAACTTTTATGGCCTCTGGTGAAAAGCAATTTTAAAACAGTCATTTACTAGAAACACCCCAAAATCTATTTACTATAGAAGAATGTTAAAGCTTCTGTTGGGTTGAAAAATATAAGTCAGTTTTAGAGTCCCTAACTCATTAACATTAAAGTGTCATTGGTACAAAACTGTAAAAACTGTCTGATTCTCAAACACTTGCATGAGATTTTCTCTCATAATTTTTATGTACATTAAACATAAAGAAAGGAAGCTAAGGTTAAAACAGTACGCGTATCTAAAAAGCTGAAAGGGCTGAGATGCCATTTTTAACTCTTTAGGACTGAGATTCTCCCATCATGATGACTGCTGCCAGAAATACATGCAGTTGAGATCAATGGCCACAAAAGCATTAACTCTCTCATTTGTGCTTAGATGCTGTGCCTTCTTTCCAAATATTTAATGACTTCCATCACCACCATAATAGCCAAGCATTTCTCAAGTATTTCCTATGGGGAGGGAAGTATTATTATTCTCATTTTATGGATGAGGAATGGAAGCACAAAGAGATTAAGTGACTTGCCTAAGGTAACACAAGAAGTCTGTGGCAGAGCCAGGTACTGAATTCTGACTCTCAGTTGAGTGCGTTAACCACAGATGAATCTTTTATCTGTCGCATTCCATTTCCAGTGATTTGCCATTTGAGACCAGGATGATTTCTAAATACCACATGAGCTTCAATGCCTACTTCAGCAGGATAAACTAAGAGCAGAGTTTCAGCCTTAACTCAGATGTTTCTGTTTGTGGATTTGGAACAGAACTTATATTGTTTTACCCTTGATATTTTGTGTGTGTGTGTAAATAAACATGACAGCACTGATTTACATGTTTAAAAGGGCATGAACTTTTGCAGATAATATTCTAAACATCTTTCATGTGGTATCTCCTATGTTAAGGGTCCCAGTTAATGAAAACACAATATGCAGTCAAGGATTTGTTCCAGTTTGTTTTGTTTTTTTAAATAAGCCTTTTGGAAATATTATTACAATTTACTACATGTAGATTAAAAAGGAGTAGTTATATAGCATGTGATACATTTTAATTAATCTGTGGCCACTAACTAATATATTATATTTTATTATAACTCATTTGTGGATTTCCCCATTGTCACTATGCACATACAATTTTATACACATATTAGCTATTTCATTACAATATATGCTGATGTGTCTTCTTCTTTATTATAGCTGACTCAGAAGATGTTCTTGAGTTCCCAACCCAATATTTGAGGGAGACTGAATTATGGGGTGAAAGATAGTTGGCTGAAGCTCAAGTCACATAAAAGAGTACAGTGATGCTGCTAGGTTGAGGAAAGCAATGGGAGATATGGTGATGACGATTACTCCACCTGCATTTGAAGATGCCTCCCTGCCATTTGTACCTCACTTTCATGATCTGGGATTATGCTGGATGATCAAAGAGCAGTAGTGTGCAGGAATACTTTTTACCATCTGCACTTGACAAGAATATGGCAACTGTTTTGTTCAGATGCAGACCTTGTAATTATAACCTATTACTTTTGCACCTTAAGACTGGATGCTGCAATGCACTATACGTAAGGTTAGACTCTAAATCCACCTGGAAACTTAAGACGGTGAAATATTCAGTCTAGGAGCTCGTTAACGTGCAGAAGAAATGCTATACCCAATATGGAGTGTCACTTAATCCCCACGCTTCATTGGTCCCCTTCTTTGGGCCAGTGTGAAGAGTGGGTCTATGTCTTCACTTCCTCCTTGCTGTCTTTAAGATGCCCAGCATCCATAGGGAAGTAAAAAGGGAGCAGTCCTTATGCTCCTAGAGTGCAAGAACTGCAATTCTGCCTACCCCTTACACAGGTTGCGCAAGGGCAAGGTAAGGCTCCTTGGACCCTCACTGTCCACTGCACACTAGCATAGGGGCCAGAAATTACTCAGTAATTACTAGGGATTGAAAGAATATGGATAGACACCGCTACAAAGCATGTATGGATTAAGCAAGTATAGGCCTATTGCGAAAATATGTAAATTATAGCATTGTGCTGAAGAAAAAGGTTGATACAGGATGAAGGTATTCAAAACCATTTTCTAAGTTACTGTATATGATAACAGAAGGGAATGTTCAAACTGGTAAGAGAAAGGGAAACAAGGAGATTTCTAGCTTCGATTCTCAGCTGTGCAACTAAAGATGTCATGACTAAATCTGTTGACCTTCTCTTTTACATTGTGTTGCTTTTGTGGATTTTTCCTTTCTTGTGTGTGTGTAGTGTTGTGATAAGTTCCCCTGGGGTACAGCCTGGGACTGTGGAACCACTGTGCCCCCTTAACTCTCCACCCTGGGCTGTCCCTCACAATGCTTTGCTAAGCTAATGACAAGCAGCAAACCTCTCCAGGCGCTTTTATCATTCAGCACAACAACACGTGAAGTCCCACACCCACCTAGGTTGCATGAATGCTCCCTAAGCCATTCACAAATCTCACAGAGAAAGGCACCAGCCAATTTTCCCCTGCTCCCTGCTGTGCACGCTGAAGTTGTACCGCCCTGCCCTGGTCAGAAGCCTGACCAGTATGTTTATTACCCAGGTCGCCCCTACTTCAATGTGGAGAAGACATACACAAGCCTTTGTTAACTGAGCTGAGGTTTTCCAAACACTTCATCTGAAACACACTATTTCAGTTAAAATATAAAAACAGATTTACTAACTACAGAAAGATGGCCTTTAAGTGAGTATAAGTAGTAGGCATAAAAGGTCAGAGATAGGTACCAAAGAAAATAAAGATAAACAATCTAAATCTTAAACACTAGGCAATATCTAGATTAAGCAGTTTCTCTCATTCCACTGGATGTTACAGCTCTTCATAAACAAGCTTCTTCCTGAAGCTTGGATACCAGTCTCCTGTGGAAGTTTTTGTCTCTCAGCACTTTCATTGTTTTCAACATAGGTGAGGGAGGAGAAAGGCCCAGGCATGCAGCCACTGTCCCCTGTTTTATATCCATGTCCATGTGCTTGGAAGACACTAGTCTGGACGTGTCCAGGTGAACTCTGCTGAGCCACAAGTTTGCTCAATTCCCCCCAGTGTCGCCTCGTGCAACTGACTCATAGAGCTGAGCAATCTCCATTGTATAGTCTTATGGAACTGTCATTGTATTATAAATACTTTGTTTACAACTCCTTTGCTGGTTGATGGTTGCTGAGCTCCTCCTGTGCATGGTTGCCTCCTCTGCTGTTACTATCAGGCTTATAACATATTTCAATAACAGCAAAATCTCATAACTTGATACATGATAGCAATATACATATTTTGACAGAACAATGGGTTTCAGTAGGTCATGACCTTTCATTAGCTATCTCATATATTATGCTTAGTATGAACTATATGAACTATTATGACCATACAGCAATGATGAATATAGGGTTTACAGAGTGCTGCTTTGGTACAGTGTGTCACAGGTATGTGGGCACCAAATCAATTTAATTTATCAAAAGAAAGCTAAATTGTAACGCTGGGAAAATAAGACCACTGCTGAAGTAAATCATCACCCAAAATTCAAACAAAACCAAACCCTTAAGGCATCCAGCTTATTGTTTATTTGTTTACTTGCTCCCTATACAATTCTCATTTTTTCAATGAAAGCTGCAAGTGCAAATGCTGGCATATCATTACAGTGTCTTTTTATTATAATTTCATAATAAGCAAGAAGCACTGGTACTGGTAACCTTGAAAGTGAGTGATAATATATGCAGCCCAGACAAATTCAGATGCTTGATTGACTTTTGGATTACTATCCAAAACAAATTCTCTGTCTTATGAGGCTTATGCATCTCTAATCTAAATGGCAAAATGGCTCTCACTTTAAATTCTATGATCAGCCTACACTTAAATGAATCCATTCTAGATTTACACAGTATAACCAAACAGCAGAACTTTGGCTTTCACTGTATTTTAATTAAGTCAATTGAGTTACTCTAGATTTAGAATGGTGAAAAGTAGATGCTTTCCCCTTATCCTTAACAGTATAAAATTCAAATGAAAAAAAATGTTACTATACTGAATTTTTCCAGTACACATTTAATTCACAGGAAATGGAGAAAGGAAAGGATACCACAGAGAGTCAAAAAAAAAAAAAAAGGAAATGGGATGCTAGGTGTTTCCTCTTTTCAAAATACTATTGCACTTAAAAGCCAAAACTTAAACGTAAACCAAAGGAAGTTTGGGATGAATAAAATGTCCAGGATTGACCGTTTATACAGGATCTTTCATTCAAGGATTCTAAAATGCAAAAATTGGATTCTCATTTTACCCCCTCAAGGAAGTAAGCATTATGCCTCTTTTACAGATGGAGAAATGCAGTGATTTGCCCCAGGTCGCCATCGCAAGTGAATGGCAGAATCAGGAAATAGTATTTATAACTCCTGACTGTGCCTCTTGCTTTGACCACAGTATATCAGTCCTTCCATTTTCATGATGTGCTGTATCTTTAAGGCAAGAGGAAAGAATAACTGGAATATGGTTCTACCCCCTTTTGACCCAAGTAGTTAGTCAATATTCAGGGTCTTGTGGAATGTTTCTGTTAGGAGAAGTTGATGATTGAGTCAGATGTTTATTTGATGCAATCCTGTTTATTTACAAAGAATGGACACAAAGTCCTGATTCCCTGAACATAAGAGGTATCAAACAGCAGGTGGTAGTTTCTTTGCTGATACTTCCAAGGTTCTTTCCAACTAGCACTCTGCCCAAAAAAAAATTCTCCCACTTGGCTTCCTCTCAGTGCCACATTACCAGTGCTTCTCTTGCTGTCAGCTTCTGCCCACAGACATACACCAAACAATACCCCATCCCCCAGGTTTGCATTCAGTCCCCCCACTGAAACTCCTCCACTCATCTGCTTCTTACATTTATCTTTAATGAAAGGCAGCTATCATACCCACCAGCTTCAATGAGGTTTCACCCAACCTTCATCATAATAACATCTTTTGTTGAAATACGACGTGGGAAGTTGTATCAGTAACATTTTAGCTCAGTTAGGAAGACCGTCATTGCATTGCTTTCTGTAGGAAATTGGTGGAACACTTGGTTTTGGATTAAAATCTTGCAGGGAAGTGATAGCATTTTAATATCCATCATCATCATCATCATCTACAAAGTGACTGCATGAAGATACCTGCATGGTGTAACGGTGGTGTAACTGTATTGCACCCATCTGACGCTCAGCCCCAACCTCCTCAGCTCACAGGCAAGCCCCCCTGTAATAGTCACATCTAGGGATCACAGTTACATTTGTTAAGATATATGTAACTTATCCAGACAAAGATATATAATAACTTTAATGGTTAAATAGCAAAAGATTATACACATGTGATTATGAAAAAGAAGCATGGAAAGTGAAAGCTAATACGTACCACATGCAATATCACCTAAAACAATGGTAGTAGCATGCAGAATGACACAGAGAGCTAAACAACTCCCTGATAATCAGGATTTCTCCAGCTGGCACATAAGGGGCTAGCAAGCTCATTAGGGAAGACACTATAAAGTTGCATCAGTCTCAGAAGAACTCTCTCTCTCTGGTCTTCAAAATGGAAACTGGAACCATGTGTTCTGAATACGTAATGTGGAAATATATTCCAATTTTTACATTGCACTAGGATTAGAAAAATCAGTTTGCACTAAAATTGTGTGTGTGTGTGTGTGTATGCAGACTATTTCAGAATGGTAGTTTTCCTTTCACCAAGCCCTTTTCTCTGAGGTTTATTACATATGTTATTGTAGGGCAGATCTACACTTAAAACACTGCAGCAGTGCAGCTACTCTGGTGCAAACTGCACTGCTGTAGCGATTCAGTGAAGACTCTACTATGCCAACTGGAGAGCTTCTCCCATTGGTGTAGTTAATCCACCTCCATGAGAGGCAGTAGCTATGTCAATGGGAGAAGTCCTCCTGTCAACATAGCGCTGTCTACACCAGGGCTTAGGCTGGTATAATTGCATTGCTCATGGATGTGGATTTTTCACATGCCGAGTGATGCAGTTGTACTGATATAAGTTGTAGTGTCGACCTGACCTTAACATAATGTTAAAATTCTACGCAAGGGCAGCGGTTCTCAAACTGGGGAGCGGGCCTCCCTAAGGGGGCATGAGATGGATTGAGGGGGGGCACCATGGGTGGAGTTTGGAGGGGCATGCAGGTTAATGCCCCCCCAATTTATGATGATGGAGCAGTCTCTCCCTGCCGGGTGAGGGGCTCTGAGCTGAGAGCAGGGCCAGGCAGCAGCAGGGACCTCGATGCCTCACATGGGCAACCCTGGTCAGGTGTTGAGGGTGGGGGACCCTTAGGAGGGGAGTGGAGGCAGGGGAGACTGCTGCAGGCAGTGGGCCCGGCACTGCTGGAGGAGGGGGGGACAGAGTCAGTCCAGCTCCATGCTGCTGCTGCTCTGCAGGCTCCCAGAGGTGGTGGCTGAGTCCACGCTGCTGTCCAAGGATAATCCCAACGACGAGGTGTGATTCCCCACAGCTGCCGCCATTTTCGCTGGCGGGTTACATCGGACTCCAGAACTGCTGCTACCCCTTGCCCCTCCTCCCCCAAATTAAGCAATCAAACTCCACCTATGATATGTAGGCCCTGTTTTTTTTCTGAAAGTGGGGGGAGTACTGGGGAAGGGGGGGGGCACAACGGTTACACCAAAGTCCATGGAGGGGCTCCATTTAAAAAGTTTGAGAACTGCTGCGCTAGACTGTTATCCATCCTATCCTCTTCACTGTTGAATGGTTATGGCCAGAGTAGGATTTCCACCCATCTGGTTTTCACCCGAACAGTCCAGGTTTCAGCTTGTGTGTCCACATGCCATTTGAAAGCCCTGATATATGATTTGTTTGATCTGTGGAAAAAGTGGCAACCCTCAGCAGAAGGAAGGAAGCAGTGCAGCAGCAGCAGCCACCACAGCCGCTTCTGGGGCCAGGCTGCTCTTGTGTCTCTCAGCGGCTCATGGCCCTACAAGCCCGCAGGTGGCAGGCAACTCAGCCTCCACCGTGCAAGTGAAGACCCTGCGAGCGATGGGGGTGGAGCCTTGGGGAAAGAGGTGGAGAAGGGGGCATGGCCTCTGGCGCAAGGTAGGTTCTTCGGGAAAGAGGTGGAGCAGGGGCAGGAGTCTCAGGGGATAGGGCAGGGCCTTGGGATTCTGATTAACAACCATTAGGAAGGTAGAATCCCAAGGCCAAAGAAAAACTTTTTTAAATGAAGTTAAGGTTGCAGGCACATTTCAATTTTCTGACTCTATATTATCTTTCAGGAACATTAGAGTTACAAAATCTAAATAAATAAAGTTAGAAACAAAGGTAATTCAGAGTTAGGGTTCAATTTACAAGAAACCCAAACCTTTATACTAATCAAGGCTTCCAAACCAGAGATGCCAACTTCTCACCTTCCTTTCTTTGCATGTAGAGTATTTAAAACATGCACAACTAAGCATTGGATTTCTAATTTCATGTCTCCAATTTCTCACAATAAACTCAAGCAATGTAAATCACAGTATTAAATATTTGAAGTAGTAGCTAAAGGAACTTTGCAAAAATCCATGACTGTTATGGAGGGAAAATTCAGGGATCTTTAGTTTTATATTATTACTGGTATTACTAAGGCAAAGACTCCTTTAGACGTATTAGGAAATAAAACCTTTAAGGAAATTCAAGGAATTAAAAAAATGAATTTAAAGAAAATATTTCTCAAACTAATATTATGATTGGAAAAACCAAGAAAAATAATAATTTAGAGTATGGCAGCTGGCAAATGTGCCACACCCAGCTGTTTTTATGCTGTCATTTGATAACTTTATTTCATTTTGATGTGCAAAAATAATTTTTATGCTGAAAAAAAGCTACAGTATTCCCTCCAGACCAGGCCAGTTGTAGGTGAGTAATGCAACTATAAATGCAGTTCTTGTGGATTGTTAAAACTAAGAATTTTGAAGAAGCTAGAAAACAGACGAAACCTACATTATGAAAGTATAAGGATTCATATTATCTTGAGCTTTGTCCACAGGCTCAAAATATTAGAGAATTAATAGCTTAAGAAAGATATAAAACATAAAGGATTACAGATTCTTATTGTTGTCAGAAATACTAAGAGGTTTTCTTTTTGTATTTGTTTTGATTATAGATTTTGGTTGGGAGGGAAATTTTAACACACCATTCAGCGAAGTACTCTAATTGCTTGCTTAAATTCATCTGCCATTTTGTTGCCCAGTCACCCAGTTTTGTGAGGTCTATTTGTAACACTTCACTTTCTGCTTTACTGACTTAACTATCTTGAGCAGTTCTGTATCATTTGCAAATTTTGCCACCTCACTGTTTATTCCCTTTTCAGATTATTTATGAATATGTTGAACTGTACTGGTCCCAATACAAATCCCTGGGGGATACCACTATTTGCCTCTCTCAATTCTGAAAACTGACCATTTATTCCTACCCTTTGTTCCTATCTTTTAACTAGTTGCTGATCCAGGAGAGGACCTTCCCTCTTATCCCATGACCACTTACTTTGCTTAAGAACCTTTGGTGAGGGACCTTGTCAAAGGCTTTCTAAGTACACTATATCCACTGGCTCACCCTTGTCCACATGCTTGTTGACCCCCTCAAAGAATTCTAGTAGATTGATGCAGCATGATTTCTCTTTGCAAAAACCATGTTACTCTTCCCCAACAAATCATATTCATCTATGTGTCTGGTAATTCTGTTCTTTACTATAATGTCAACCAAATTACCTGCTACTGAAGTTAGGCTTACTGGCCTGTAATTGCCAGGATTGCCTCTGGAGCCTTTTTTAAAAATTGGCATCACATTAGCTATCCTCCAGTCATCTGGTAGAGAAGCTGATAGGATACATACCACAGTTAGTAGTTCTGCAATTTCACATTTGAGTTTCTTCAGAACTCCTGGGTGAATAACATCTGGCCCTGGTGACTTAATACTGTTTAATTTATCAATTTGTTCCAAAACTTCCTCTAATGACACCTCAGTCTGGGACAGTTCCTCAGATTCATCACCTAAAAAGAATGGCTTAGTTTTGGGAATCTCCCTCATACCCTCAGCTGTGAAGACCGATGCAAAGAATTAATTTAGCTTCTCCACAATAGCCTTATCTTTCTTGAGTGCTCCTTTAGCATCTCAATTGTCTGGTTGCCCCAGTGGATTCCTGCTTCTGATGTACTTAAACATTTTTTTGCTGTTACTTTTTGAGTCATTGGCTAGCTGTCTTCACTTTCTTTTTCGGCCTTCCTAATTATATTTTTACACTTCACTTGCCAGAATTTATGCTTCTTTCTATTTTCCTCAACAGGATTTAACTTCCACTTTTTAAAGGATGCCTTTTTGCCTCTAACTGCTTCTTTTACTTTGTTGTTTAGCCATGGTGGCACTTTTTTGGTCCACTTACTATGTTTTTTAATTTGGGGTATACATTTAAATTGAGCCTCTATTATGTTGTCTTTAAAAAGTTTCCATGCAATTTGCAGGTATTTCACTTTTGGCACTGTATCTTTTAATTTCTGTTTAACTAACTTCCTCATTTTTGTGTAGTTCCCCTTTCTGAAATTAAATGCTACTGTGGTGGGCTGCTTTAGTGTCCTCTTCCCACCCAAGATGTTAAATTTTATTATGTTCTGGTCACTATTAGCAAGCGATTCAGCTATATTCACCACTTAGGACTAACTCAAGAATTGCCTCTCCTCTTCTGGGTTCCAGGACTAGCTGTGCCAAGAAGCAGTTATTTAAGGTGTCAAGAACTTTATCTCCGCATCCTATCCTAAGGTGATATGTACCCAGTCAATATGGGGATAGTTGAAATCCCCTATTATTATTGAGTGTTTTATTTTTATAGCTTCTCTAATCTCCCTGAGGATTTCACAGTCACTAACACCATCCTGCTCAGGTGGTCAGTAGTATATCCGTATTGCTATATTCTTATTATTCAAGCATGGAATTGCTATCTATAGAGATTTTATGGCAGTTTGGTTCACTTAAGATTTTTATTTTATTTGACTCTATGTCTATGCTTTCTTTCACATACAGTGCCACTCCCCCACCTATTCTGTCCTTCTGATATATTTTGTAACTCTGGTATTATTGTGTCCTATTGATTATCCTCATTCCACCAAGTTTCTGTGATGCCTATTATATCAATATCCTCATTTAATATGAGGCAATCAAGTTCACCCATCTTAGTATTTAGACTTCTAGCATTTGTATATAAGCACTTAAAAGATTGTCACTTTTTAGTTGTCTGCCATTATGTGATGTAATTGAATGGGACTCTTTTTCATGTGACTGTTTCTCATCAGATCCTACCCATATTTTATCCTCTTCCATCCTCTCCTCCTTGCTAGGATATAGAGAATCTCCATTAATAAATCCTCCCCTAAGGGATGTCTCTGTCCAAACCACGTGCTCCCCTGCACCTGTTGACTTTCCCCCAGCTGTTAGTTTAAAAACTGCTTTACAACCTTTTTGATTTTACATGCCAGCAATCCAGTTCCATTTTGGTTTAGGTGGAGCCCATCCTTCCTGTAGGCTCCCCCTTTCCTAAAAGGTTCCTCAGTTCCTAATAAATCTAACCCCCTCCTCCCTACACCATAGTCTCATCCACGCATTGAGACCCTGCAGTTCTGCCTGTCTAACTGGTCCTAGTCCTCTGGTCCTGGAACTTGAAGCATTTCAGAGAATGCTACCATGGAGGTCCTGGACTTCAATCTCTTATCTAGCAGCCTAAATTTTGCCTCCAGGACCTCTCTCCTATCTTTCCCTATGTCATTGGTACTTACATGTACCATGACCACTGGCTTCTTCCCAGCACTACACATAAGTCTGTCTAGATGTCTCAAGAGATCCGCAAACTTCGCACCTGGCAGGCAAGTTGTCATGCAGTTCTCCCGGTCATCACAAACCCAGCCATCTATGTTTCTAATGATCGAATCCCCCACTGCTATTACCTGTCTTTTCCTAATAACTGGTGTTCCCTCCCCCAAAAAGGTATCCTCACTGCGAGAGGATATCATGACATAATTTGGAAGGAAGATCCCAACTATGGGATCGTTTCCCTCTGCTCCAGTTTGATGTTCCCCTTCACTGAGACTTTCATCCTCCTCAACAGTACAGAGGCTGTCATACCAGGGATGGGACCGTTCTACTGTGCCCCGGAAAATCTCATCTATGTACTTCTCTGTCTCCCTTAGCTCCTCCAGTTCAGCTACCCTGGTCTCCAAAGCCAGGGTCTTTGAGAATCAGGAGCTCCTTGCACCAAATAAGCCATCTGCCCATAGGTGCTCATACCTACCCATAGGGCAGGTAATCATACATACTGCATTCAGTTCAATGAACTGGATAGCCCCCCCTCTGTTGCTGGACTTCTGTCTGCATTCTCTTTTCACTCTTGCAGCTCTTTCTTTTATTCTTGTTTGATTTTTATCGGGGGAGGGGAAAGAGGGGGTGTTATTGTCTTTAGTTTACAGAATGTTAATGACGTGTATCTCCCCCACCCTCCCACTTCCCCCTAAACTCCTTATTAGCTGCTCCTGTTCTCTAGCTCCTCTGGTCGCTTAGGAGTGGGCTTTTTAAACCCTGGTTCTCCCTAAGTAGCCCCGCCCCTGGTTAAAAATTAATGAGTGCTAAAGGGCTTGGAAATTAAAGCCTGATCTGATATATGTAGAAATTTTGTAAGTAAGGAACCAGAGGCTGGGAAGTATGGTGCTAAGCGTTATCTTTAGTTCAGCCTTTAACCTTTAATATCTAAAGACTTGTTTAGTCTTTAATATTTGATACTTCCCTGATTCTGCTCAAATGGAGAATAAAATTACAAGAATTGATTTTAATTAGTATTTTCTGTTTCTACAATAATTTTTTTTATTGATTTTTGATTATTTTTATTGATTTTTGTTCATGTGTATTGCATAGTCATTTTTTAAAACAAATGAGAATAATCTATACCAAATAATTGTAATCTGGCTACATGCTACTATTAGTTAATGTATATTGTTAAAAATCCTAAAGATTATTCCATGCTTCTGAAATTACATTTCCTTCCTGAATTCCTGTTTTAAACAAAATGCCATCTTCCTCTTTGTATGGCTGATGTAAATGTAGAGCAACAGCTATAATTTTACATTTTACAAAATTCCGTAAACATGAGAGAGATGCAGTTTAAGACAAAATTTGGCAGGTATGTATGTGTGTGTGTGTTTTCTAGTGGAGAGGTATACAACCGGCTGGTAATGTGTACTAAAGTGTTGACACAAATGAGCTTTGAGCTAAATACCATGGGCCTAGTTCTTCTCTCATTTCTATCATTGTAAATCAGGGGTAATGCCATTGAAGTTACACCAGTTTTCCTGGATTTTTTTAAATTTGTATTTAAATAAGTGTCCTGTACAGGACCTACCTTAGTTTTCTACACCTTCAGAATAGGTCTGCATTTGCCTGTAGCCAGACTGGGATAGGCCTTTTTTGAGCAAGGAATTTACAAGCCAGTATAAAGTAACATTCCATGACTGAGCGTGTACAAAGATGGTTTAGTTGCTGGCACAGACAAAGTTAAATTAACAAAGGTTTGGGGGGCCTTGTTGGGTTTCCACTAAGGAAACCAAAATAACCAGATTCACCACATTTTTTTCTCTTGCCACCAGCAGAGTCCAGGACCAGATGCTTCAAGAGAAAGTGAAAAAACCTATAATGAACCCAAGCAGATGTGCATTGTTGCACCTAATAAATAATTGGGAGAAAAATTTCCCACTTGATTTCTGTGGAGATTAGTTTATGTCCTGAAAGAATGAGAATTAATTATCCTTATCTTGGTAGGCGCTCTGTACAGTAACTACAGATGTTATTATTGGCCATAAAATTATCCAGCCATAAAATGTAACTAACCACCGGGGGCAGTGTGTTCCACAGGCTCATGAGATTTGAAAAATGTTTTCCTTCTATTTATTCTAAGTTTGCTGGATGTTAGTTTTTCTGGAGTTAATTCTTTGCTCTCCCATTAAGAAATCCAAAAGGAGTGATGTTTTTCAAAATAGTCTTCGTGACCATCAAACAGAAACATGATATGGATTTTGCATTCTCTCTTCCAGAAAATTAGTGCAATGAATGCCAAGATCTTGGAAACATGACAGCACTTCAGCCAAAGAAGCAGCAAGCTGCAGTTGTTTGCGAACATAAACTTCAGAGACAGGGAGGCTACATCTATAAAACAATTTACATTAATTCCTATTCAAGAGGTTAATTTAGCTACAAAGAGAAATGGATTAGGCTCTTAAAACCTAATCCAGAAAAGCATTTAAATACATGCATCATTGTAAGCATGTAAGCATTGTTCTCTCAGGACCATGGTTTGACTTCAGCCAAACCTGCAATCCTTTCATTTAGCAGCCTGGAAGCTTCATGGATATGTCTACATTGCAGATTGAAGTCAATTTCTTTTAAATCAACTTTCACCCACTGATTTTTAGATATCGCTGGAGCGTGTACACACCACAGTCTTTGTGCTGGGCTCATTCATCCACACTCGCCTTGCTTGGGTTGACATTCAAAGCAGTGCACTGTGGGTGACTATCCCACAGTGCAACTAGCCATGGAGGCTGTTGGGAAGATTATCATTGTCCCATGATGCTACGCTCCTTCCCCTTCCCTTCTTGCCCCAAACAAAGAGGAAACCAGTTTTTGTGCCGTTTGTTTATGCCGCATGCTCACCATTGCTGCAGAGATATGGAGCCCGCTCAACTCTGCACTATTATTGTGAGCATCACAAATACATCGCGGTTTATCCTGGAGTATTTTCAAAGGCGAGAGAGGAGTCGAAGCACAGAAAACAGCAATGTCACCGAGGCTGCCCTGCTATAAGCCATAGAGTGGAACAATTCCTGATTACTGCAGGCTATTGTGCATCATCTGCAGTCGGTGGAGTGCTGGTTGTGGTCCCAGAAAACAAGCACAGCCTGGTGGGAATGCATCGTTATGAAGCTGTGGGATGATGACCAGTGGCTGCAGAACTTTTGTATGCGAAAGACCACTTTCCTTGAACTTTGCACGGAGCTGTCTCTGGCCCTGAAATGCGTGACTACTCGATTGAGAACAGCTCTGATGATGGAGAAGCGAGTGGCCATCACTCTGTGGAAGCTGGCAACCCCCGACTATTACCAGTCAGTTGGGAATCAATTTGGAATCGGTAAATCTACAGTGGGAGCTGCTGTGACGCAAGTGTGCAGGGCCATTTACAGACTTCTGCTCCCAAGAGTAATGACTTTGTGAAACGTGCAGGACATACTGGACGGGTTTGCCATGATGGGCTTCCCAAACTGTAGGGAAGGGGGCTATCGATAGCACGCACATCCCTATCTTAGCGCCTGACCACCTTGCAACAGAGTACATAAACAGCAAGTGATACTTTTCAATGGTGTTGCAGGCCCTTGTAGATCACAGGGATCGTTTTACCGACATCAGTGTGGGGTGGTCTGGAAAGGTGCATGATGCGCGCATATTTAGGAACTCAGGTCTGTTCACAAATATGCAGATGGGACCTTTCTTCCCAGACCAAAAAATTAACCATGGGGATGTGGAAATGCCAATAGTGATCCTGTGGGATCCTGTCTACTCCTTGCTCCCTTGGCTAATGAAGCCATACACTGGGCACCTTGACAGCGACAAGGAGCGTTTTAATAACAGGCTCAGCACTTGCAGAATGGTGGTGGAATGTGTGTTTGGGCATATAAAGGCCAGATGGAGATGTCTCCTTACTAAGCTAGATATGAGTGAAAAAAAAATCCCATTAGTTATATCTGCATGCTGTGTTCTTCATAATGTGTGTGAAGCAAAGAGGGAAAAATTCCCCCAGGGTTGGGCTCTGGAGGCTGAAAGGCTGGCTGCAAATTTTGAGCAGCCAGATGGCAGCAATAAGCTCAGAGCCAACCGCAGAGTGCTTCGCCTTCGGGAAGCATTGAAAAATCGGTTCTGCAATGACCCGCAGTAATGTTTTCTATATGTTTTGTGCCTTTCTTTCCCATCTCCCCTACAATCGATATCAGCACCCTCCAATTCCCTCCCCAACCATGCTATGAATTAATAAAGATATATGTTTTGAAATGCTGCAAAATTTTATTTATTAACATTCCTTGGGTGGGGGGGGGGGCAGAACGAGTGTTAATTCACAGTTTAAAGTGTGTTTGCTTGCAGTTCAGTTCTCAACAGGGCTGATGTGTTTTTCTGCTTGCCTCCACCAGGGTGGAGTGCACCATGTACTGCAGCCTGCCCAGTCTCCTCCTAGGCCGCTTGGGGATGGGAGAGGGCAGCAAAGTGTTAGGCAGAGGAGCGTTCTGGAGGGGCTGCAGAGGGACTCTCTCCTGCTGCTGCTCTTCCTGGAGCTCCACAAGATGCCTGAGCATGCCAGATTGATCCCGCATTATTCGCAGCATCTCCTGCTACGTACTGCGCTCCTGCTCCTGTGCAGATCTTCTATGCTCCATGTCCATGTCCAGTTTCTGGGACAAGGACATCCTCCACGCTCGGAGCTCTGTATCTGCGGCCTGGGAAGTCTGATCTGCAGCAGTTCTGGGGGGAGATGAGGGGGGGGGGGGAGGGAGGAGGGCCAAGGCCGAGGTGTCTACAGAAAGACAATAAATGCACAATGTTGCCATTGTTAGCAGACCCAAAGAACTGAAGCAACTGCTACAATGTAAAAAGTACTCTCCTTCCTGTGCACAAGGCTAAGCCAGATCCACATTCCATTCTGAACTTCTCAGAAGGGTCTGGTTGTTTTGTCGTTAAAGAGATGATAAGCCAGGGGCCTTTTCATCTGTTAGAGAGGTTTAATTTTTGGTAAAAACCACAGTCTAAAATTAATGTATGAGAGGGATCACCGGGCTCCCCAGTTATATTCAGAGGAATGATTTGGGAGGAGATGGGCAGAGCTGATCAGAGGACACCGTGGGTTAATTGTATCGTCAGATACCTTTGGACAATTATTGAAGTGACCCAGAATGCCCATAGAAAAGAGACTAGAGGAATAAAGAGTATCGACTGTATCGCCGTCTTCCCTAGGTAACCATGAGTGATATCAGTCTCCTGAGGGTAACGCAACAGGAAAGGAAACATTTGCTGCACGCATCGGGGTACAGGCCTGGCCCTTAGCTACTATGCTGTATTCCATCATGAGTCCGGCTCATTTAATTGCAGTGTGGCGTGGAAAAGTATCCTACCCTGGTGGAAGAAGCAAGGCTGCCCTCCCCAGAAACCTTGTGCAAAGGGTAACAGACTGCATGAGAGTTTCCTGGAGATATCAACAGATGATTCTCGGAAAATACCTCTGCACATAAATAATCTGTTCTGGGAGTAACCCTCCAGTCAAGTCCACTAACACCCAGAAATCCCCTTCCCCCCAAATAAAAAGGCCATTTTAGACATTGGATCAGGGACATAACTGCTAAGAAGAAGAAAAAAAATCTTACCAGATGTGCCTGCCCCGGGATCACAATCATTATTGCTGTCCTGTGTGTTGTTGGACTGTTCTGGGGTCAGGAATAGGTCCTGGCTGTCTGGGAGAATGGACACCCCACTCTCCTGCATCCTGCTCTCTTCCTCCTCCTCCTCCTTCTCGTCCACAGAGTCCTCGTTGTTCTCCCTGGACTGGGATCCAGCAGAGGTATCGATGCTGTGTGGCGGCACTGGGGTGGGGTCGCCACCAAGAATTGCATGCAGCTCCTCATAGGAGCAGCATGTTTTGGGCGAGGAGCCAGAACGGCTGTCAGATTCCCAAGCTATCTGATATGCCTGCCGTAGCTCTTTGATCTTCATGTGGCACTGCTGTGTGTTCCTGTTGTGCCCCTTCTCCAACATGCCCTTCCGTATCTTCCCATATATGTCCAAATTTCTTTTGCTGGCTCTGAGCTGAGCCATAACAGACTCCTCGTCCCACAGACTGATGAGATCCAAGACCTCTGGTCGACTGTATGCTGGAGCGCATTTGGGCCTTGCAGTCACCATGACGAGTTCAGCTACAAAGCTCTCTCCACACTGGCTAAACAGGAAATGAAAATTCAAATTTTCCCAGGGCTTGAGGGGAGGAGCTATTTCCTGTTTGTGTGGCCATGTAACAGCAGAGTGCGAATGTCCAGAGTGGTCACAACAGAGTTGTCACGCTGGTTGGCTTGGGGGTGTGTGTGTGGGTGGGAAGCATCTGTTTTATTGTTTAACATCAATATGTCAAAATCATAATAATTCATGTGAGATATGCCATGTCAGGTACTGTTAGAAAGGCTATGATGTGCTAAGTAAGATGATGATGTTTATGTTCATGTGTTATATGTGTGATGGAAGTTATGGATATGGTTGATATATCAGCATTTCAAATTGTGCTGTCTGGGTAACGACTCAGACAGGATGGCTGCAGAACAATAGCCTGCTTAATGGCCCATTAAGACCTTCCCAGGTGCAAGGGGCCCAGGGGGAGAAGCCAGGGATATACCTGAGGAGTCACCAGGACTTGCCCATGTGACTCTGGATTATTTGCTTATGTGACTCTGGACTCCATCTTAGTTCCTGTAAAACTCCACAAACAGCATGGCCAGGACCAGAAAGTATATAAGGCAGAGAGGCCTGGGGAATCCATTTTGTCTTTCAATCGGGATTCAGCTTAGCTACCAACCTACCTCTGGATCAATTCACCTGCAACTAAACTGAAGCTGTGAAACAAAGGACTGAGACCCATCCAAGTACTGGATGTATTCCAGAGGATTATATGAGCCTGCAAACTCCACAATTCTTCAAGAAACCGGATGTATATGGACTTTCAAATCATTTGTATGTATCTGATTGCTCTAATCCTTTAACATTTCTCTTATGGTTTGTTTCTTTCTTTTTATAATAAACCTTTAGTTTTAGTTACTAAAGGATTGGCTGGCAGGGTGGTATTTTGGGTAAGAGCCAAGCTTATATTGATCTGGTAATGTGGCTGACCCTTTGAGGTCAGAGGGAACCTTTTTAGTAAAGAGCATGGAGTTTAAATAACTGGTCTCTTTACTGGACCTAGTGGCTGATTGGGAGCCAGAGACTGGAATGAGTAAAGGGGGCTGTGTGTATTTGTATGCTGGCTTCTTGATAACCAGTGTGGGGAATCAAAAGCAGTTTGTGGCTGGTTGGGAAGTCTGGCTTCAGTGCCACCTACCAGTGCTGGAAGAATCTGCTCTCTTTTTACAGCCTGCCCTGACCTTGGCATTTTCAGGTGGCTGCCCTAGGCACGGAAGGGTCACATGGGCATTATGGGATAGCTCCCAGAGGCCATTAAAATTGACTTACAATACGCTCTGTCTACACTGATGCAAATTCGACCCGTGAAATTCAAATTACGCGCTACGCCAGTTGCGGAGGTGGTTGTAGTACGTCGACTTTTACCGCGCTTTGAATCAACGGAACTAATGTGCCAGTGTAGACGCATAGTTTAGGAGTTTGACGTAAGCAACGCTACGTTGACCTCCGTTGCCAGTGTAGACCAGGCCCATGATTAAATCCGAAAGAGCAGGCTTGCATGGAGCAAGTGTGCTAGGTCTTACTAGGTAGCAGAAAGTCCTCCACCAGGGTCACCTACCTGTCAAAATGGAAGCGGTTCTCTATCTGAACTTGTCAAATTGGAGTTTCACCAATGTATTCATCCGTCCAACACATACTTGACTATCTGCTGCACCTGACAGCAAGGCTTAGTGATTTCCTCTATCAAGGTTCACCCGGCAGTAATATCAAGCTTTCCATTCTCATGTGGAGAACTGTTCGGGTTTTTTCTAATGACATGACAATTAGATTCCTTAAAGGCCTGGAAAGATTGTACCCTCAGCTAAGGGAGCCTGTTTCCCCTTAGGACTTCAACTCAGTTTACTTTTCTGTATTTCTGTACACCAAACCACACACAAATAGGGATGAGAAATGGCTACGAACATTGGATGTTGGACCAGCAGTGACATTCTACAGAGAGAGGACCAAACCCCATTTCGGCTGTTCACTCAACTGTTTGTCTTCACAGTTGACAGAATGAAAGGTCTTCCAATCTTCTTCACATAGAGAATTTCATCTTGGATAATTTCTTACACGTTATGATTTGGCAGGCATCTCTCCTCTAGGCAAGCTCCATAAGATTGCAAGCATTCCCAATGCCATTCCTAGCACAGATCCCTATCCTGGACATATGCAAGGTAGCAACCTACTCACCAGTGCAGTGTCCTCCCATTATGCCATCACTCAGTAATCAAGAATCCAAGAAAGTAATGTGTTCCTGCAATAGCCACTTCCCTCCCCACCCTCTCTGTTGAACCTCCATTCACAGTTTGTCGTCTAGGGTTGGCAGAGTCCAGAGTTTGGGCAGGTCCATCTCCAGTCCCTAAGGAAAGCCCTGCCTGGTCTGTTCTAGGTGCTCTAAGAACTAATACAGCTGTAGTGATTACAGTGTTTTGAGTCAGGGGTTGGCCAAAGTTTAGGACTTACAGGGTCCTTCTAATAGAAGGAAAAATTGATGTCATAATCAGCTATCTTTGATGCAATCCTGTTTACCTACAAAAAATGTACAAAGTCCTGTTTTCCTGAACACAGGAAGAACCAAACAACAAAAGAGAGTTTCTTTGCTCACAGCTTCATATCCCTTTCACCTAGCTCACAGCCCAAAAGCTCTCTCTCTTTAGGCTTTTCTTAGAGCCATGCTTACTGCTTGTTCAGGCTATGGTTGGTATTTCCTTGTTGCCTGTAACTAAGTGTGTTGGCTCAACAGTTCACTCAGCACCCTGTCAATCAGTTTCCTGCCAGTTTATATTAATTGAGCTCTGATTGAAAGGCAGACAATTGGCAGAAGAGGCCAGTTAACTGAGTGGAGGTACGGCAGATGGGCTAATTTGGTGGCAATAACTCTAGTGGCTAGGACTATATAAGCAAACAGGAAGGAAGCCTTGGGCTGAGAGTATTGGAAGAAAGACAGGGCTGCTGTAACAACTGTACCCCTCCCCAGAAGCAAGTGGAGCAGCTGACTACTGATTGTAAATACAATATATAATTAAGGATAAGATTTTGTCATGGAGGTTACAGATTCTGTGACTTTCAGAGACCTCCATTAAATTAACCGCTTCAGCCCTAAGCCCTGGGGTGATGGGGCCAAAGTTGTCAGTTGCTGGAGGCTGTGGAGATCCTGGAGCTCTCAGCCACCATGGGCAGGGTGGGGCATACAACTCTCAGTCTCTAAAGGAGTTTGCACCCTGAATCATGAACAAGCTTACAGCTTATGATGAGCACACAGTTTTTGCTCACTGAGTCACAAATGACACATGTGATCTTGCGTTGTGGGCAGAGAGCTGCTTTGAAACTTGCCAACATGCTACAGCAAAAAAAGCAGTCTTGGAAAGCTCAAAAAAAAAAAAAGTCATACACGGACACTGACACAACCTCCTGCTTTTGCCAACCTGCTGCTGCTTTCTTCAGTGCATGCCAAAGAAAGAAGGAAAGAAGAAGGAAAACATCTTGATATTTGTGAAATCACAGTATTTGAAAATATACCATTGTTTGAAGACAACATTCCAGCCCAGAGAGAATATCGGGCTTACTGTGGAACAGCTCAAAGAATTGAGGAATGAGGACATTTTCCAGTTCTGGACAAGCATGATGGCCAGATTCCTAGGTCTGTCAGTAGTTGCCCTGCGATGCTTAGCAGTATGTTAACAGCCGAACGCTCCTTCTCATCTTAAAAAAATGTGCTTAGGGACAACAGATGCTGCATAAAAAATAGCAATCTGTCTATGTATAACTTGTTATACCAAAATTGCAAGTTTGCAAAAGGGACTTTACTAAAAAGAATCAGTCATTTTTGTTCTATAATTTTTCATTATTTTTGTTTGAAAAATTATTTCACCATATGCATATATAATTTCAAAATAGTCTACTTTGTCAAGTAAAAGCTATTGCATTAAGGTTTTGTTTCATGTACATGTTACACTGTAATACTTTATTGTTAAATTATTACACATTTTTGTTACCATGACCATATCATGATTTTGTTCATTTTTACCATGACTGTTCTGTGAATTTTTCCTAATGTTTCCATGACACAATCTTATTCATATATATAATATAAAAGCATGGCAGTGGTTAAGATGACCTAGGGTGATTATGGATGGTTATTGAGGCTGGATGGTTCTTTCAAAGGACCACCCCCATGACCCTGTCTTCTTGCTGGGTGCTAGTTTTGTGGATCTCTAGAATCTCACACTCCTACTGAAATCTTTTTGGATTAAAAATTCCTCTCTTGATCTGTGTGTAACTCACCCAAACCCCCAACTCCAGTGAAGAATGTATTCAACTAGAACCTCTGCTACTATTACCACCTCTTTGTTTCTTACTGGGTAAGTATCAGGCTATTTTCTGAAATAGGCCATAACTACCAGAGACTGATTACAGTCTCTGTCTGAGGCAAAGGCCCAAGCATGTCAATAGCAATGCTCCTCATTGGGACCCTCCCATGAGACCCTGGTGCATAGGGGCTTTCCCAGTTCTAGGGAGTCCCTTCTTTGTAATGGAAGCATCACATTTCTTGCATCAATTTTCTACATCCGGTCTGCATTTTACTCATAGATATTTTCTTTTAGCTGGGCTAAGGTTTTTGTAACTCCAAAATGTCCAGCAGTTTTAAAATCATGACATAACCTGAAAACCTCCTTTTTCTTTCCCAACGTATCTGGCGCAATGAGCTGCTGCCTGTAATTGTGACCTGCTCATTTTTTCCCAGCTGCTGTACAAAATTTGATCTCTAAACACCAAGCTTTCCTACTGTGACCAGAAAGCTCTTAGTGTGGTATTATAAGGGGATACTACAAGCCAGAGTGGCCAGGTTTACTAAATAACTTTTTCCAGTTACAAGCTATTTTGATATATAACTCTTCTTTGGTAAGCTTTTAGTTGTGCTGGACTCCATTGCTACAGCCAAACATCCATCCAGGAACATGGGCAGTTCTTGCAAATTATGGGAAGAGAGGAGAAAACCATCTCTTCTTAACTATGTGGAATATTGGAGTTCTAATTTCATGTTTCCAGTGTCTCACAATAAACTCATGCAATGCAAATTCTAGTATTACATTTAAAATGAGTTCTATGGGTGGGATTTCAAACATGGTCACTCAGCATTGGCCTAACTCTACTCCCAGTGTGGTCAATGGTAAACCTGTGACAGCCTGTGGAATCTACCATGGAACTTGAATCTTTCCTTGTAGCAGCGCACTAGAACAAGAAGCAGCTGTTAGTCAGGAAGATGGAAGTTGGCCAATGTGAGCTTTGCAAGTACAGCTCTGTGTCTAATATGTATGATGGGAAAGGGGATTCCAATCTCATTCATGACATTTTTGAACAATTAGAAAAAATGATAAATTCAGCTTCTAAAAACAAGGGAAATGAGTAATAATACAAAAATTAGTGGAAGCAGTTCAGCTAAATGCTGATACTGTACAAAAACTTGACATAAAAAGAGGGAATATTATAAATATAAGACTGGCCAGGACAGAGCATCGTAAAGATCTAGCAAAAGTTCCTCAGACAACTCAGGAAATCAGTGGGCATAAAGCTAAAGGGGCAAAGCTTAGAGTTACATGGATCAGCCCAAGAGTTTTTGTTTAGATCTGGGCAGCTGAGCAACAAAAACGGGAGTTTGGATATAGAGTGTGTAATAGGATCTGTAAAATGCCCAGGAAAAATTGAAATTGGCTCTGAGATAACAGTTATTAGACCAGCTATGCTAAAAATGCTGGGAAATAGGGGATCCAAAACTGAGCCACATAACTGGTCTCAAATCCTATTGGCACTTACTAGGCTACTAGAAAACTAAATCATAAAACTGCAAACAGTTCAAGGTCTTTTTCTGCTGTCATATGTATCTTGTGTAAAATGTATTTTGCTTGAGTTTTAATCCACAGCTCTTGAGCAATTTACACAAGAAAAGGGATTCTGCCATTCAAGAAATGGGATCCTGCAGCATTCATCTTGGAGACATTTATAGTCAGGCAAAATGAAATATTTATACAATGATATATTTTAAGTTAGTATTTAACAAGATCAAAATTAAAATTTGATCATAAAAACAAACAAAGTGATCATAAAGCTATAATATTCCTGTGTGTCTAGAATCCCAGCTGGGAAATCAATATGGATGCTAGAGTACCAGGCACTTTAGAAATCAATATAGTAAGTGTAAGAATTGAGTAAGAGTTGAATGTTGTTGGTAGAGAGATGTGAGTTAGCATGACACAGGTAACAGTTGCTGAATAATCAATAAAGATTGTAAATTCTTTAAAGAGAGGTTGTCTTGTGACTAAAATATTGCACTGGGAATCAAAGACCACAGTTCTATTCCAGCTCTATCACTGACTTGCTGTGTGACATAATGACAAGTTAACCTGTGGAAACTGAGTCACACACATCTGTAAAATCATAAAAATACTTCTCTACCCATAACTGACAGAAGTGTTGTGGGGCTCAATTCATTAGTATATATGGAACATTTTGAGGTCTTCAGATGTGCAAATTATTATAATAATAATTAATGGGGACTAGAAAGGTTAAACTCACTTGCCATCTACAATCAAATTTTGTGTACTGGGATGTCTTTAAAGCAATTTCTTTCTTATCAGATACTGGAAAACAGCCAGGAGAACTAAGTCTGGCAGGTTAAAACCAGTTCTGGGCCTGCTTCTTCTTCTTTTATTTTTTTTAAAATAAAACAGCAATTTATTGCTGGGGATCATGTAACCTAAAAGCAGGAAAGGTAAAGAGTGGATGGCAGAATGCATAAGTGCTTGCATAGGTTCTTTTTGACTAGTTGGAGAGAGAGGGAAGGAGAGTGGCAAGGTGGTGACCAGAAGCCAGTCACATAGTTACTAATACATGCCAGTGTTGCTGCTTAGACGAGACAGACTATTTTTTAGAAAAAAATATGAATCTTGTTCTTATTCTGCCCTTCCAAGAAAAGCTTCTCTAACCCAAAGACATTCAGTGGAGTGCCATTACTTTTCTCCACAAATGTTCTTATTTATAGATTTCACAGGTTAGAGAGTATAGCAGTGGCCCTCAGGATCAGGCTAAGAAGCAAAAGAAATTGCCTTTGAAAGATGCCTTATGAAAGATGCTCCAGTTTTGTGGAAAATGTTTCCTGTAAATTTATTTGGACATGCAGGGAATATACATACACTACGAACAAAAGATGGGCTTAAGGGCCAAGCCACAGCTTTTATTTAACTGATTTAACACCAGGAGTACCCCAAACACTAAAGCAAAAACCAGGTACAGTGTAGGAGGACATGACTTTATGCCGTACAACTTAACCCCTCTGCCTATATATAAACTTTAGTTCTTTCATCTATTTACAACCTGGAAACAAGGAATCAAATGGGAAATATTTAACAAAAGGAAGCTTAATTCCCACCTCCCAAATAAATTGAGCCCTCATGTCTTCTCCCACAGTACCCCGCCTGCTTAAAATATCCTCACAATCAACTTTTGAAAAGTCAGTGAAGCTTTGCAAAGTCAATGAGATTATACATAATCAATAACTGAACTTGCGGCTACTTATGATAGCAAGCACCAGGCTCAGAGTTTGCAGGACCAGACCCCTGATTTATAATGAACCCTTCTGTTGAAATTAACAATTTGTGTAAGCAAGATGGCACATTCAGCCTTTGACATTTGCTCTCTATGTCATGCTGCTCTTTAGCCCTTTTATTTTGTCACCTTATCAATTTGCTTGAGCAGAGGAAGAGGGTAACGTTCAGTACACTTGTGATCAAGCTGTATGACTTCATGCAACCATTGTAATTCCCAGATTGAGACTTTGTATGTGTGAATTATGAGATTTTCAAGTATGTTTAAAGCTGTTCTGTTGTGCTTTAGACAAAAGTTTTTCCTAGAACATAAATTTAAAGCCAGTTTTGAGTTTAGAAAATAGATATGAAGAAATAGAGGAGAAACTGAAGAGAAATGATGGGGAGGAATAACGGAGAAAAGGGGGAAATGAAAAATGATGGGAGAAGAGCAGGAAATTAAAAAAAAATCTAGTTGTGAGTGGATGTATTTGAAAAGACAAAAACAGAGAAGTAACCAAAAGGGCAGGCCAGAAGTTGATCACTGCTAGAAATGTGGTCAAACTATGACATTTGGACATGGATTCTAAACTACTCAAATTTCTGAAGTGTTTGGATTTAGATTTTGATGCAGGCCCATTTGTATCTAGTTACTATCACTGTAAACCAGAAAAGATCTCAATGTACAATCAGGACTCCATGGAAAATAGGCAATTACATGGAAATAGTATTAAATCACACACACTAAATTTTCCCTTATAACACGGCAGATGCCCATTTAGTTTATATGATGATTTATATATATAAAGATATATTCCTTGCCCTAGAGTGCTTACAATATGAACACGATACAAACGCTAGAGAAAAGTAAGAATAAAACTTCAGGTGAAGGGAGGTTACAAAGATTACTGATGAGAAGAAAAAAGGCAAGATTTAAGAAGAGAAAGATTTAAAAAAGAATGGAGAAGTCACTTATTGGTTGACAAAGGAGACCATTCCAGGTTTAGAGTGGAAAAAAGAGACATCAGGAGTAAAGTGAAAGGCTTGGGGAGGAGTAAGGGAGAATGAGAGTAAAGATGTAGATGAGGGCAAGACTATGCAAGGACATTTAGCTGATGAAAGGATTTAATCTGTTGAAGTAAGAGACAAGAGACCAATGGAGATATTAAAAAAAAAAAAAAGTGGTGATGGATGACACAGAGAGGTTACTATAGCAGTGGCATAGTGAATGGACCTGGGTGTGTGTGTGTGAGGTACAAGAATAAAAATTGTGACACAAACATGACATCTGCTGCCATCACATTGTTCACTTGGCTTGTGTTAGCCCCTTTCTTCTCCCTTGAGTCTGTTTATTAGATTCTATGCTCTTCAGAATAGGGACTGTACTACTCTGTGTTTGTACATTGCCTAGCACAATAGGGCCCTATTCTTTGTTAATCCTTAGTCACTACTGTAATAAACATGCTTTATAATAAAATTGTGCAGGTATACATGCTACTCTTTCAAGTGACAGGCTGAAGCCTACAGCAAGGACAGCCTGGGGTATAATCAAGGAGGCCGTACCTCACCCTAGGGCTGGGTATTTATATAGGAAGAAAGCAAGAAATTGAGCAAGAGAGAGGGGAGTAGAACTCATATAGACTGCAGTGGGTTGTGGTTTCTCTGGCTTCAGAGTAGCCTAACCAGACACAGAGACATTGTTTTGTGAACTTTAGGTATGGAAGGGTCATGAGGTGAGGACCTTATGAACTGTGTTTTATAATTGCTCTGAAACCTTATTAAAATAGGATGTGTTCTGAGCTGTTAAAGTAAACCTATTACTACCTCAGTTGGAGAAAACTGCCCTGGGCTACAAGATGGTGCATTGGGATGGTTCATGTCTTTATAATAGTAACAATGGGGAAACATCAATTCCTATGTAAATTTCCTAAATCATTAGATTTAAAAATGCTATGGAGATGTGTTTATGGTGAAACTTACAGGATAACATCAGAGTCAGCCTGGAAAACAGGATTACTGGTTCCAAAAGCATATTTTTTCTCACTTGGGAAAGTGTCAAGTTGTGGTAAAGAGTCTGGCTTTGAAAAGGTGCACTCCAACCCCCAAAGGCATGGAATGAACTCAAACTGCCTTGTAAATCTTGAAGAAAGCAAGGTTCACATTGCATAATGCCGCCATGTTACATAAGCAAAGGAAGGATAATTATTTTATGGGGATGTTTAAATTTCTTTCTGGAAGAGGCTTTAGGGTTGTCTAAGAGCATAAGGCCCAGATCCTCAAAAGTATTTAAGCTTCCATGGGAAGTTAGGAGCTTACATACCAATCAGGATCTAGACCTAAGTCTGTAAGCACTATTGCACATAGTTTCAGTTGAAACTACAGAAAGGAGGAAAGAGTAAGGGGAGAAAAGTTGGTTAGGAAGATAAACATCCAGGGAAAAATAAAATTTGAAAAATAGCACACAAATTAGAGGCAAAAAATGAACATGGTGCAAAAGGATAACAGCAAAGTAAACTAAGATGCATCAATTGTCCCTCATTTAATCATAAATTTACCTTTGCCCCACATACATATGCTGTTGTAAATTACCTCACATTAAATACAGCTGAACTAAGCCGTGGAAGGCAAGGTGACTTGTGCCTTAGGGTTAATCTTTTGCATTTATATAGTACCCGATTTTCCATAAGATAATGAAGTGCTTTCATTAATCATTTCCTTAGATGCCTCGTATTTTGGGCTCACTTGGGCTCAAGTTTGGGTAATAGGCCAGTAAAAAGAGGGATGTTACGTAGGTGGGTTACTCATTAAAGAACAGCACAAAAATATTTCCCTGGGGGTAATGCAGGAAGTAAACCCAGCCAGAATGATGGGGGGTGAGGGGGGGGAGAGGGAAAAGAAAAATGCAACCAAGGAGATTTTGGGATGGGGAGATGGAGGAGTGGGGAAAAGAGAAATGCAGGCAGAGGATTTGAGGGTCAATGGGAAAGTAAAGATGTAGCCAAGGAGACTGGAGGGGGGGGGGAAGGAAGATGATGGGGAAGTGGAGAAAGAGAAATATAGGCAGGGAGATTTGGGGGGCAATGGGAAAGTAAAGATGCAGCCAGGGAGACTGGGGAGACGGGGGACAGAGAGGGAGATGATGGGGGAGTGGGGAAAGAGAGATGCAGCCAGGGAGACGGGGGGGAAGGAAAGGAATTAAGGAAAGACGTAGTAACCAGGGACACGCGGAAGGTAGCCCGAGCCCTGGCCCTGGCTTCAGGAACCTGCAGCGGGTAGGGGGCGGGGGCGCCTCTCTCTGCAGCCCGCGGAGCCAGCCGACCCCGCCCACCACTTTCCCAGGCTGCCTCGCGCCGCAGACGGGGGAGGCGGAGCCGCTTTATTCGGGGGCCGAAGTGGAAATTTTTCCCCCAGTTGCAGCAGCAGGTTTCGCCGTCGCCGCCGCTCAGAGCCCGGAGACGCCGCCGCCGCCGCCACTGCCGAGCCCGCACCGCCACCCCACAGCCCAGCGCCGCCCGCCCGCCCGCCATGGCCAACTACATCCACGTCCCGCCCGGCTCCCCCGAGGTGCCCAAGCTGGACATCACCGTGAGCGACGTGGATGGGCCCGGCTGCCGCCAGGGAGCCCTGCGGCTGCTGCGCCGCCTGCGGCCCTGCTGGAGCCCCGAGGAGGTGACGCTGCAGGTAGCGGCCGGGGAGGGGACTGTGGGGGGAGGGGTAGCGGGGGAATTCCCAGCCCCCAGCTCCGGGCCCGGGGCTAGAGCCCCGTTTACTAGGGGAGCCCGCCCGGCCATGTGGGTGGGTGCAGCGGTGTCCCCCCAAACCCCCCGATCAGCCCCCAGCTTCTCCTCCCCCACCCCCCCAATCAGCCTCCCGGATCGGCTCCCGGCCCCTCCCCATTTCCCGTCCGTCCGGCCGTCTGTCCGTCCGTCTCCTGCCTCCGCCAGGCGTCGCGTTTAAAAGGCCCATCCGGTGTTCGCGGCTCAGCGCGGTAAAGGAGCGGCCCGGCGAGGGGGGGCCTGGCCCGAAACACTTGCAGGCGAAGCGTCCGGCGCCAGATCTGCTGCTCTGCCGTCCTAGCTCCTCGGAGGGGCCGGGCCGGGCCGGGCGGGTGCGTGGTGGTGGGGGGGTAAGGGGAGGAGGAGGCGGCGGCGCATCTGCAGCGTCGCCACTTCTCAAAGGCGGCGCCAGCCCCGCTCCTGGGTCGCTGAGCGGCGGCTGCAGGATGTGGCGGGCCCAGCCCCCCCCGTTCGCCCTGCACATCTCCCTCCGCAGGCGTTCAGTTTCGCTGCACTTCAGAGAAAGCGACAGGTTGTGCTGCTCTTGACAGATCTTTTGGGTTTGGGCTCAGCCCGGGTCGTCTCACCCTTCTGGCGGGTGGATGGGAATCGTCCCTCTTTGCCGTCATTAAAACGGTTACTTGCCTTCTGGCTGGGCCTACAGGCACTCTCGCCTTTAATTCTGGATTCAAAAAATTCATCGCTTTGCCTTTTGAGCGAGCGAGCCGAGTGAGTTAGATGGGCTGTGGCTTGTATTTATGACGAGCCATTTGTTTGGGGCCAGCTAATCTCAAGGAAGTTTTTGCTTCCAGAATATACTTCATCTCAGGAGTTTGCCGAAGATTGGTTTTAACGTTCTCTGCCACTGCGGTTGCTAGTTGCAGCCTGAACATGTTTCAGCAGTTCTACACGTTTTCAAATGTTGTTAATGTGTGGCAATTGCTTATTTAATTTTAGTGACCCTCACCTCCCCCCAGAGGAAACCAATAATAATAATAAGAATAAATCTCAGTAAAAGCAGACTGTTCTGTAGTAATGGACCTTAATTTGACTGAAATCATTTTATTTCAATTACCTAGTAAGGGAATAAATGTAGCAAACATGTATTATCTCAGATAGCATTAGTTGTAAATTTAAGATTAATGTATAACAGATATACATGTTGAAAATAATTATAGTGGACATGTAGGCAATTTCAAAGTCAAGTTTTGCTTAATAAATAGTTACAGTGGTTCTTCTAGGATATTGCTTCTTGGGATAAATGCATTCCCACCGAGCACCAGTATGGCATGCTTATCCCAGGAGTGAAGATCCACATGGGCAATTTTTAAAGGAGATTTAAAAAAAAAACTTTCAGTTTCATTAAATCCACAGGCAGTGAGTGCAACATGTTTTGGTCAGTTGTGCAAGGAACAATTCTTAGGTTTTTACGAATAGAAAAGAAAATTACAGTTCCTTGTTATTTTGCTTTCATTATTTTTGGGTTGAAACTTAAGAAAAAATTCTGTTGAGGATAT
This sequence comes from Emydura macquarii macquarii, assembly GCF_026122565.2. Taxonomy (NCBI): domain Eukaryota; kingdom Metazoa; phylum Chordata; order Testudines; family Chelidae; genus Emydura; species Emydura macquarii. The sequence goes on along the minus strand of NW_027132342.1, from coordinate 5,921,424 downwards.
TTTTGTTCTTACCCAAGATCATCATGGTCCGTAGCTTGTTGCTCCAAAACTGCAGCCCAAACCTAATGCTGTCACTTACCTTGAAGATTATTGTCCTCAGGAGTACAGGAAATTGAGTGTGGGGGGGGGGGGGGTTGCAATGCCTCAGGCAATGTTCATGGGTTTGCCAAGGCTGTCCACATTCACATTTGGGGCAATTTCTGAGTTTCCACTTGGTCATATTGTGACCAGTCTTTGCCACCCCAGCTCTCACTTGATTTAGAGAACGCCAGTATTTTCATATAAGGTCAGTGCCTGAAGGAGGGGGGAGTTCTAAAGGAACCAGGTTCTCCAAGATCATCAATATTCCCTTCCACTTTGTGACGCTGTAACTTTCCATAGTGGTATTTTGGGGTAAAGGATTTTCAGAGGTAAAGATCTTCCTTGATTTCAGCCTCTTGGGTGGTAGAATGTGTCCATACAGTGGATGCCTTAGATCATGCACTTGTTTTTGTCTCCTTTTTACTGAAGGCATCCCGCCTCACTGATGGTTGTGCAGTCCCTGCAAGACAGCATAGCAACTGTGTGTGTCTGTTTCAAATCCCTGTGATGATCCCACAGGATCGATTGAGTTCAGTATCAATTTTGTATGTATTGCTGGAGCATGACCATACTGGGGCGCCGTACTCCACAGTTGAGTAACATAGGGTGAGACTGGTTGCTCAGACTTTTTGGGGGTCAGCTCCACCTTTTTGTATTGGCTTGTTTATGGACTACACAGCTCCTGGAATTCACTTTTTCTTTTAGCTTCGTCTTGTGCTCTGAGTGTCAGTGTTCAGTCTGATGTGACCCCAAGGTACACCAAATGTTCATAGTGCTCAGGGATAGTTCCATCCCATGATATCTGAAATTTTTGCACGGCCTGATGGTGTTACAAGCATGCCCCTCTCACATGAATCTTGCTAAAGTTGGCATTCAGGAACCAAGTACGATAATATTTTCCAAGTGTACTCAGGGAGTCAATTAGAATGCGCTCAGTATCCCCAAATCTTTCTGATTGGGTCATGATGCTAAGATCACCTGCATAAATGAATCTTCTCATGTTGGGGGAATTCTGTGTAAACATTAAACAGCAGGGGTAATAGAACCTTGGGGCAATCCATTCTGGTGAGTATGCCATTGACTTTTTTGACGATCCATTTCAGCAAAAAAAGTCCCATCCACAAGCAGGGAGGAGATGATCTGGACCGTCTTGCTATTTCTCAAAGTTCTTGCCAATTTCAGTAGAAGTGCCCTATGGTTCACAGTTTCATCAGCAGCCAACAGATCAACAAGTTTGTCATTTTAGATGTATTAAATTAGGTTTGCAACTTTACCTTAGTATGAATGTCCTAGACAGAAACCAGATTGGTCATCAGTCATTTGCTACCCTTCCAGAGTTAAGGTCTCTGTGATTTGAGTAGTGCAGCCACTTTGGCCTGCTCCACAGCCTGGATATCTTCATGGTCTCCATGCAAGACAAGCAAGCAAGAAGTCAAGCAGACACTTTTATATTCCTGCCATCAAGTCCCGTTGCCTTTCCACATTTCAGTTTAATTTATTTGATTTCTTGCACAGGATAACAAGTAAATAAAACTGAAACCTTATTGCTCAAGGACTGACCCTTTTTCCTGATATCATTTTCATGCTGTTTATATCAGTTGAATACCACATTCATAATTCTGGTCTGCTTTTAGAAGTGAGTTTACAAAATGAAAACCCTGAAAACTGATGCTTCATTCTTTTGAGCATGGACATACTATAACTAATGTCATAAATATATATATATTTAGACAACTATAAAAATTGCTCTAAGAAACTAATGGAAATTATTTTTCAGCAAAGTAGAAAAGTCTTGGCCTTAAATAGGTAGCATATTTTGTTCTTTAGTGCCTTTGAGCAACTGAAGAGCTCTGTATTTATAATGAGATTTCTTCAATCACCATTTTCTTTTGCTGTTCAGTATATTTAAAAAATGTTGCACACAGGTAACAGTAGAAGTGAGAATGTGTGCACACACACCTTTGTTTCAAAGATCAGTTCAGTGGGGTGCTTGAGCAAAACAGTTAGAGAGAAAAGTCTGCATTGGCTTTACTGGGAAAGAGGAAAGACATATCTAGCAAAGAAATAAAAGCTGGAGATTTATATTCAATGGAATACAGGTTTGACTAGTCTGAAATGTAGCAGGACTCTGACAGAGTAGCCAAGGAATTTGCTGATGAGTGGACAGAACTATTCAGTAGGATGGATTTTTTCATAATTGAACTCTTCATCTAGCCACCTTTTGCTCTTCATATTCATATGATCAGCATAGTGTGTTGAAAAGCTCGAAAGTTCAAAGTTTAACTCTAGTAAATTTACTAACTTTTACTTGCAAGAATGTAAAAACTATTCCAAGTTACTTATTGGCTTCCAATTACCTTGCATTTTAGAGTAGTCTGCTTCCGCTTAATCCTTCCTTCATTTAAGTTTTGTAGTTAGTTGTATTTATAAATATACTTAAGTGTGTACATTTAATTTTTTTCTAAATACAATTGTTAGCTTAACATTTGGGCAAAGGAGGAAAATCTTTTAACTATTTATATGCATTTATTGTAATGCTTTAGGTTGATTACTTAATTTTATCAGAAAGCCTAGTGACTAGTGTTGCATAATACAGAGTTGGTTCAGAAATTAGTTAATAATCATTCAGTATGGCTTCTCTGTGCCCATATCCACATATGGGGAAGAATTCCAAAATAAATCATCAAACTGCCTCTTTCTTCTTGCAGTTGTGTGGAGAGACAACAATCCTCTTCTGTCTAAAATTTCTCTTCATGTAGTTGTGTTTAAATATGACGGGAAGCGGCACCTGGAAAAGAGCTCTGAACAATATAGAACTAAGTGTTTCTATTTTTATCTCCAAATACTTGAGTGCACTTCCTCTTGCTTCACTGACCTTGGTTACAGTAATCCAAAGCAATATAATCAAAATGTGTGCTGCTTGAGCTAAATTCTCTTCAGTTCCACTGGTATAACAGCAGATTTTGGTCCTTGTTTCATTCAGAGATTGGCTGCTGTCAATATATGGAATGCATTAAGGATGAAACAAGCTGTAGACAGTTTTCTAAAAGACAAGAATTTGATAATGACGTCATAAGGAAACTTGAAGTTTCACTTTTCTAGTATCTAACTTTTCACCTCTTAGACTTTGTGTATTGTAGTCACGTGTGACTGAATTAATCTTGCTACTTTCCTTTTAAGTTCTTTAATGTCTTCAGTTGTCTGGTCACTCCATTATTAGTAATGTGAAAACCTTTGTCACTGGTTTTGGTGGCCTATGTAACGTAAAGATGGTCATCTCATCTACTTCCCAGGTATCCCATCACAGGTGGAACCCGGGTTACCAATCTTAACAGAAACCAAGAATAGAATGAGTACAGGAGACCAATCTACCTTCTTATATCTGGATGGATCATGAGCTTGTTCCAATATGGAAATTCCACTGGCCCTTCTGACAGATACCAACTCAAAATTCCCATAATGTACCTTGTCAAAGACCTGTGCCATAAGTACTGGATTGTTACATAACTGGGATTCCTTAGAAGATTTGATTATTTTATCTTTGTAACCACCACTCAGTTTAGCATTCTGTGGCAGAGGGACGCTTCCCTGTAACTATCCACCATTTCTCTGTTTCAGTGTGGTTTCCCATATGTCTCTAGCATAGAGTGGTTAGGATGAGTCAATAAAGCCTCTTACATTCTGTACCCTCTAGCAGCAAGTATATTAATTAATGTAAATCAGAATGACAGATTTATTTACACTTTCATTTAGATTTACATGATAGCTGACACGCCTATCTAAGACTCTATACTCTTGTATCATATGTTACAGTCATCAACATTTTCCTCTAGATCTTCTTGAAGGCATTTGCATCTCTTAGATCTCTTCAGGACTTATAGGGATCTGCCACTTTGTAGCGCGCTGCCGCTGCCGCCCCCCCCCCCCCCCCCGCTTGATTACTTGCATTCATCAGCCTATTTGGTATTGCTGTATTTGCTTTCTTTAGGCTTGACCGTTTGTACAAGAATGTAATTCTTGTATTGTAGGTACCAAGTACAACCACTCAAGTCAGGACTCTGCTAGTAAGATTCTTACTTTTGTTATCAAAACAACATTCTTTTCTCTTTCTATTGTATACCCCATGCCACCTGTACTCCTATTCCACCTTTTTCTCCTTCCCTCACCCATGTGTTTGATTGTCAGTCTTCATTTGGGCCAGCACTTGCTTCAGACTACTTTCTTTTCTTGATGTTCTTCATCTGCATTCCTTTTCTGTTCTGGAGCTTTCTTGGTGTGTGTTAGCTATTGTCTGGTTTCAGATTTTAAGTGTGTTGCTTGTGGCTAAACTTTTAAACTTCTATTAAACAGGCTTGTTTGGAAATTTAAGAAATAGACTAGAGACAGGAAAGTGTGTGTATATGTGTGTATATATATTGTAAAACAAGACAGGCTTTTTTATTTTAATTTTTTACAAGTGTATATATTCAATAAAATACTAAAACATTTTTAAATAACAATTTGGAATATGATTTTAAGCGTGTTTTGCCTTGATTGTTGGTAATATTTTTGATCTTGTCCCTTGCAGTGCACTTGAAGATCTGCTGACGTCTCATGGGAAATCTAAACTCTAAATAGCAACGTTTCTACTAATGCATCATATTCCCCATTTTATTACTATTAAGGTCACTTCTATGAAAACAGAGTAGTGTGACCTAAGTGTTTGTCTCTGTGTCCATCACCTGAAGTCATAATCAGGGATCCTAGTTTTCTATGATTAAAAAAACAAACCAACCAAAATTCTGTAATAAAAAGCATAAAAATCCACATTTTTCCTCGATTAAAATGAAACGCTAAACGTCAGTTTCTGTAGCCACAATATATAGATATCAGTGGAACATGTTTTATTGATATATTTACAGTTTTTTAAGCAAGTTTGAAGCCTACCAGTGCCATCAGTCATTATAATAAAATAAAATTAATAGAATGATCCAATCACAGTGCATTATTTCATTAGTGTTCTCGATGGCCCTGTTGTTTCAGCCTCTTGTTTCCGTTTCTTTTCATTCAGTTTATAGTTAGTGCATTCCATGTGTTCTGCAATGTCTGCCTTTGAACGTAATCTACGGCCTTGCTGCATGCAGTACAGAACAGCATATTACTATCAACGTGTAATTTGTCCTTGCCAAACTCAGTGACATGGGCTTTAGGGGTGATTTTTAAAGTTTTTGGCATTTTTTCATAACTTTAATTACTCACATCTGGAGGCTAAAGTGAAATTTGAGAGGCACTAAAATACAAACCCCTGTACACTGAAAGCAGTTTATTGGAGTATGTTTAGCTATGTAAATTTAAAGTGCATTAAAAAAATCAACCACAAGAGGGAGAGGTTGCACGCATTGAATAAGTGACACTGGTACTTTCAGTAACATTTAATAGTTTAATACATTTTTATTTTTCACAAAATGTAAAAGCTAATGATTCTTTGTAAAAATGCAAATTCTGCCGCAAATGGATTGCTAGGATTCCTTGTCATAATTCTTTTCCTGGCAGCACAGTTAGTTACTATGGAGATATTTGATATTGCTTATAGAGGGACTGTGACTTTCTTCAGGAACTTAAATACCACAGTGATGGTGCTGCTTTAAATATTTTTGATAAAGATGACTGAAGAAAAATAATGAAGAAAATTGAAAATGTGTTGTCAGAATCATCTTTAAATAGAACAGCTTTTCATGAAGCACTAATGATCGAAGGTGTGCTTTAAAATAAATGACACACCTATTGCAGTATCTTGTTTATGCAACAGATAATATCTTTTAGGCTGAGTTAGCATGTACTTTCTGATCACCTGACAATGCTTGAATACCTGCGTAATATGACCAGATGGGTCAACAGCTGCGCACATGCTTTGAAGTCTTAGTTAAGCAAACAGCCACATCAGGGTGTGCATTCCTACACTATTTGTGTGTGCACCTTGGGTGTGTGCTGTTTTACAAGGACTTTGGCCCTATGCACTGATGGCTCAGGGATGCACTCTCAGACATCACTTAGTAGTATAAAAATTACAAAACATGGTTTGTTGCATTGTAGCTTAAATTAACACAGATTTTTTTTTATTTCCTGTATCAGGATAAACAACTTCTAGAAACATTACTACCTCAATATTTTGGGGGGTTTTTTGAGCTGTGTTTAATGTTAGTCTGTCCCGTCTTCTTATATAAGGAGAGGAGCTAGAAATTCACTCTTAGGGCTGGTCTATACTACACAGTTTTGTCGACAAAAGTCAGTTTTTGATGATAAAACAGTGGAGGTTTACACGCTGAAATGCTCCTCACACTTATGTAATTCCTCTGCTATGCAGACATAATAAAACCACCTCAAGGAGAGGTGTAGGGCTTATGTCAGTGTAGTTAGTCAGTATAGACACTGCCTTCCTTACATCAGTTGTTGGCTGTCATTCAGCAGAGCCATGAAATTGATGAGAAAGCTGGGCAGCTAGAGCCCAGCTGCCCCCTGCTCTCTTGGAGAGCTGAGCGGAGCAGCTGGATCCCGCTCCTAGCAGGAACGGGTTGTGGGGGGCAGCCCACTGGGAGCCCAAGAGCTCAGCTCCCCACACTGCCCCTCTTAGGCTAGTGGAAGTGCTTCTGGTGAGGATGCACACCACCAACCCAAGGAGAGCAATGTGGACCTCAGCCATCAAATTAATTAATGCGGTAGCTGTAAATGGACCTAAAATAGGTCTTTGTAGTGTAGACAAGGCCTTAGAGAGGCCTCATCTGTTGCTAGGGATGAAGGAAAGAATGGAAGTGTCTTCATGGAATGGCGCATGAAGAATAGCTAAAATGATTCTTCATGTGTGCTAATGTGGTTTAGGATACTGACTTTTTTAAAACAACTATTTCTTTTTAAAAAAAAAAAAAAAAAAAAAACTTTCTCACCTCAGTGTTGGGTTTAAAAGCGTCAGGTTTGGGCTTTGAGCAGGGAGGTATTGTCTACATCAAGAGGACTCTAGCTCATTCCTATTACCGAAATACAAATGATTGCTAGAAAGGGCTAGACTAGCTTTTAAATTAAATTAAAAGAAAACAGTCTTAAAATTTGACACATTTTCCCTGTTGATGAGGTTCCAGCCATATGTTCTGTGGCTGGTAATGCAGAATTATTCTGATAGCAAAATGCTCAAATAGCTTTTTGAAGTGTGGTTTTTGGATAATATTAGTCAAGTGTTATATTCTAATATGAAGTAAATTGGTGCTCTTAATCATATTCCTAATATGCAAGCATCCACATGGCAAAAATTTCCAGTTGTCATTAGACCCTGGTTTGACAGCCTTAGGAAAGAAAAAGATTGAAAGAACTACCCTCTCATCCTTAGGAATGTGATCATTAATCTAGACAAAGACCGAGCTACTCTTGTGGGATAAGGTGCGGAAGAGAGCAAAAAATGTGCCCTAGGAACATTTTAGGTGTGGTTCCTAATTCTGGTTCAGTCACTGTTGCTAGATGTCTTGAGGCAAGTCATGTTAATGTCTATGGATATCTTTTTTTTTTTTTTTTTTTTTTAAAGCCATTTTGGCAAATCCACCTTATAGAAAGAAGCTCTAGACAACTGAGCTAGATTTTTGGTACAAGCCGGAAACTGCCTAAACTTGATAGAGGAATGTAACAGGGTGTACCTTAACTCCTGTCTTCTTGAAATTCAGAAACTGCACAGACTCCACTGGTTGTGCATTCACAGTGCCATTTGAGTTCCTTTCACCAGCACTACTAAACTCCCTAGCAACAGACTATTTATCATACTCTTTGTGCTTTTAGCCCTCTTTTCAGCAACATAAAGGAGCAGAGGTCTCCCTTTCCTGAGGCCTCTGAGACTGGACTCAGCTAGCCCTGTTCCTCTCTTCCTTTGCATTTCATTATCTCTATCCTTCTGAGCTAATTGTCTCTTTATTTCACCCAGCCTGCCATCCTGATTATCTTATTATCTCAGTCAGATTACTCTGAGAGAACTAATTGGTGTCCCAGTGATCAGAGTACAGGCTCATCTGTTCACTCCCTGGACATCCATTCCTCACTTGGTTCACAAATCTGGGCAGAGTTCTTCTGGGCTGTGTCTACTAGTTCCCTAGACACGTTTGAACAACGCTCACTGTTCCTCAGGGTTCTCTGCTCAGTGTCCCCTTCTGGATCCCTGATTTTGAACCTATGACCCTCACTCCTGTCCCTGTTTTATCATTTGTTTGCCCCCTGAATTCATTTGAGTTCTTGGTTCAGTAGCTCCTCCCTTAGGCTGGGAGAGGGGCCTTCAGATTAGTGGTGTTTTGCAGGGCAGTGCTTTTTTTAAAAAACAACATGCTGCCCTAAGTCATTTTGGAAATGGGTTAAGTATGTCGATTTAAGTGGTGGAATTAAACCTATACAAGACAATTTGTATATGAACACAAGTCAGTTTCTGTTTAGAAAAAAGAGAACTTTCCCTTGTAGACAAAGTTTAGATTGCTGCATTGTCATCAAAGATCTTGGCCCAACTGAGTGGTGGTAGTTACAGTGACATGTTGGTGCAGGAAATTTATTAGGCCACAGTTCTGGGAATGGATGGGTGGTACTGTAAGAACCGTTTTCAGATGGCTATCATTGGAATTTGTTTGACAGGAGCCCATGCTTACACTTAAAAGGCCTATTTGTATTTACCCTCTCCTATCTGTTTCTCTCTTCACCCCTTCTGGAGAATCGGTTGATTTGCCAGAGGGAATGAAGGACATGAAGAAGGTATTTCAAAATCAGTAGGGCACCAACTTAAAATTACACTTTTATCTGAAATGTTCTACCTACTATTACTTACAAATGAGAAATGCTTGTTTAATTTGTGCTTTTACAACTTTGTGTATTCATTTTCTCTTCTGTTTGTGCAATTGTTTTGTACACTAACTGGAGAGAAATCCCTAATAAAACATGAAACCAAAAATATTAGCGGGAGGACTTTGGGACAAGCCTGGTATCTTAAACTATTATCTCCACCTTTTAAAGTTGCCTATCCCTTTAGACATCACTCTGCCTGTTTTCTGTACTACACGATTAAAATAGTTAAAATGTGACTTTTGGGGGACATGTAATTTCTAATGCTATATAGTATTTGTCAGTTAATATATCCAATACATACAGTTTCAAACATACCTTCTGTTCTGTGTACAATTTGCATGATTTTTGACCCTATGTTAAAATTTGTACACTTAAATGCCAGAATTCTGCCTTCTACATTTTGATATCTTTTAGTAAAGGAGGATCTTGTAGTAATTTTGGAGCAATAAAAATGTTTCCAATTGATGTTCCAAAAATGGAAAGAATGTGAAAACGTAATTCTAGACCTTGTATGTAAAACTGGTAATGTTTAGTCTCAATACAGAATAATAACTTGTGATGAATGTTTAATATCATTAATATGGTTTCCCTGATTCAAAAGATTAAATTTAAACTGAAGACAATAATGACTTACAAATTACCATTTGTTACCTGGTGCTTTATTCTTAATGCATTAGATTGAATGTGAGGGAAGAGGAGGATGTTATGGATAGAGATAGACTGAAGTGCCACCATCCCAATGGTTCTGTTAAATTGGTCAGCAGTGCAGCTGTTAAACCAAGGCCTGGTCTACACTTACCTTAAAATTCGGCGGCAGTTGATGGTAGTTATACAACCTACTCTGCATAGCTTGCATAACTCCCGTCGACTTATTAACTTCCGTTGTGTGTGGCGTCTTCACTGTGCTGTGCCACTTGAGGGGTGGTTTTAACAAGTCGACTTCCGGATCAATTGAGCGGGTCTTCACTGACCGCTCAATTGATTCGGATAGATCAATCAGACAGTGGCAAATTTGCTGCCATCAGTGAAGACGTACCCCCTAAAAATTGTTTAACTGCTGAAAGTTAAAGATAGAGGGGAATATTTAGAAAAGGGCCTAATGGCTAGGTCCAAAAAAATAGATTTAAGTGCCTAATTATCACGTTAGGCCTCTAAGTCCAACATTAATGCCACTGAGGTCCATAAACCCATGCTCAATTGCTGTCTTGCCCTGGGGGTGCCTGCATTCTCTAGGCGACCAAGCTTCTGCTATCAGTCATACACAAAACCACGTAGGTCTTGATACCGCTGAACTGATCATTATCCTGCCTCAGAGTGGCAAGATTCTCAAACAAGGTATTCCTCTGCTTTCTCACCTGTGGGGACCCTCACATGCAAAACAGCTGGAGGTGACCAGATCAGAATTTTCTGTGTGTTGGTGGAGGAGCATGTATCATCTGAAAATATTCAATATCCTGGTAATTAGGGCACTTACCTGGGATTGGGAGACCTGTTTTCATATTCCCACTCTGCTTTGATTTGGAGCATGGACTTGTATTTGAGGTCTCCCATATCCCAGGTGAGTGCTCTGATCTCTAGGTTATTTGGTGTTCTGATGTGAGTATCTGTCAGTCTCTTCTGTTGGAGTTCTTCTACTACTCATTGGGCCAGAGGGAGTATGTTTGACTCTGTATCCTGGTGGTTAGGGTACTCACCCAGGATGTAGGAGACCCAAGTTCAAGTTCTTACTCCAAATAAGGCGCAGGTGGGATTTGAAAACAGGTCTCCCACGTTCCAGGTGAATGCCTTGACTATTGGGTTATTGGCTATACTGAGATGGAGGTCTGCTTATTCCTGAGAAAGGGATGAACTGGCTTAGGCACCTGAGCGCAGAGAAGTGCCTCCCTCCAACCTGGAATTAGGTGCCTAATGACTTCCTCAGAATTTACTACTGGCTGATTTAGGTGGGTCCCCACTTAGCATGCTGGCTTCTATGAATCCCGTTCTTAGGCACCAAGCTGTTCCATGAATTGTATAGGGAACCTGAGCACCCACCTCAGGGCAGAAAAATTCATTGGGTGGCTGAGCATCTAAAAGTTAAGTGTTGCAATGCTCAGCATTGCATCTAAGCACCTTTGTGTTTCTAACCCTAAGTAACTTAATCAAAGGTCCTGTAGTCAACTTGAAGAGTTGGTCTAGAAGTGTTCTATGATCTGGATTTATCCAAGAGTGAAATAATAATGAAGGGAGATAAAGCCAAATTGGTATCTGAATCAAAACATGAAAACAAAAGCTAGAGAAGAACCTTACTCTGCAAGATATGTCCTTAATGCACCACAAAATGTACAGTATAACTAACGGATGCAGGGATTAATAGAAACTGGTTCAATTCTCTATACTCAAGAAGAAATTAGGATTTTATTTGTTGCTTTGGAATATATAATATTGGAAATATAGGCTGAAATAAATTTTGAGTGAAAATGATATAATGTACACTTGAAGTATGAAGATGACATGAAGTTTGTATGAATGTTGTCATTGGGAGCAGGGTTGTAGGCACTATATTGTTTGCCATGAAGTGCATGCAGTGTGCAATCATATATAGGGCTGGGCATCTGTTCACACACACCTTTTGGAGTCTGCAGCCAGCCAATTATTTCATCCTGTGTCCCCCACAGTCCTCTAAAGTTGGCATCAGAATGTGGCCCAGAAAGGCTGACAATTTTTCCACTGGGGATCTACCTAGTGCTTCTAAATTCATTTTGTATGTACTGGGCTTCACAACCCAGAAGCATGCAAAAACTACTTCTTTCAGTGACTGCTTAAAACAGACTTCACTGTATACTGAAGTTAAGATTATATTCAATCAAACAAAACACTGTCTTTAATGGAGCAGAGTTAGTTTGTATAGATTGTAGCAGAAATTTCTTGATTTTTTTTGCTTGTAAAATCTCAACCTTAATAGTTCAGTAATAGGGGTTCCATATTTATTAGCTTACACTGCACTACAAGGTGCTTTAAGTGCCTGGCAGATCTGATGGCAGTTATGATCTGTCAGTTTGTAGAAATATTTGAACTTTGTGGGGTTTTTATCTTTGGTTCCGCTCATTAGTTCATTAGGTATAATTATAGTGCTATCTTGCTGCTACAGGTAAGGCTGAGATGACCTTTCTAAAACATTTTTTTTGGTTGCTTATAACTCGTGTGTATAATTGTTCTGTGGGGATGATGCAAATTTCAAGTAATAATTTTCATCTGATTTAACTCCTTGTATGGCCCCTATTACAATAGTATCTAAGTATGTGTATTTATTCACATACCACCTTTCTGAAGTTAGCCCCATTTTACAGATGAGGAGCTGAGGCATAGGGAAACTAAGTGACTCACCCAGAAGCCACACCGTAAAGTCTCGTGGAGCAGGGAAATGAACCAGGTCTCCTGAGTACCACACTAGCACCTTAACCTGGCCTATTCTTTCTCTCTTGTTTAAAAGAAGATTCTTCAGAAGCAAAATCAAACATCTTTCATCTTATTTACAGATATCATGATTATGTAGTGACATTGCTTCTGGCATAAACAGAATAACCTGCTCATCCATATGCATGACCCCTTAAAGTTTAGTCAACAGAAGCATTTCCAAGGTTATATTGTTCATCTAGCAGTTGAGTTGTGAATATAAATATTGAGGGACCCGAGTACTGTATTTTAAAAATGTATTGAGTTAATACCTTTTGGAGAGTGCTGGGTAGACAAAAGTCTGGAGACTGAATTTTCTAAAAATATGTCTATCGTGGACAGCAGCAGTGCAAGGTTCCCCATGTTACTCTTCCCATATGCTGCAGTCATGATCTGAAGGGACCAATTCTACAACAAGTAGGTCATAGATTGAATTAATTGACCATAAGGCACTGATAAATTTAAGAACTGAAATTAACAGGAAGCCAGTTAGCACCAATTATAGTACGAGTTTGTTTCCACCTGTCTGTCATCATATGATACTGGGTGGATTTCAACTGACAGCCTCAAATCTGGCCACCTAAAAACAACAGGCTGTCTATTCCATTACCAATCACTTGAACTATCTATCAATCAATCCTTTTCAACTTTTTCTGCATGATTTAAGAGTTCAAATAAAAAACCCTACTTTTTTTTCAAAGCCTGTGTTGTATGTTGGAATTTACCTAGAGTTTATATTTCCCATCAGTTTGCCCTACTACTTCCTCATTGTACTAATAGCTATAGGAGGAATAGATGGCAGATAACGAGCCCTGTTTGTTGAAATAAAGCTTCTGGAATAAATATCCTTCTGGCTCTCTACGAAAAGGGCAGAGTGCCTCCTTAAGAAGATACAAATCATGGAAAGATTTCATGCTTTGAAAAAAATTAAGGAAGGTCTATAGACCCCAAACTATTTTTTAATAGTGCCAGTTAATACTCAGGCAAGTGCTAGATTAAAGATGTATGTTATTGTTCGTCTCTAAAATTTTTTAAAAAGCCATTTTTCTAACACAGTGGTCAATGACTAAAGATCTACCAATGCAAGGTTCATAACCTGTTTTACTGCAGATTGAGACCATCTAAAGTGAAATAGAAGGAGGAGTTACGTGATATCCAACCCCCACATCCTCCCCTGTATCTTCTCTTGTATACCCAAAGTAAATTCTGTCATTTATAGGTAACTGTTTGGTAGGATGAATGCTTCATACATTTATAAGATTTAAAGCACCAATTGTATTGATATCAACTTTAGCCTTTCAACCTGGCAGGGAGTCAGCTCTGCAGTAGTTAAGATGGCAGTTAGTAAGTGTTCCTACTGATCACAATGAAACTGCCAGTAATACAGCTCACTGATACAACTGTGTATTCCCTTTTAATAGCTAACTAGCAAAGTAGGACAGGGCCTCTTAAGCTTTTTAAACAGAGCTCTGTTAAATCACGTTAAAATGTCATATTTATACTGTGGAAATGATGGTCTGAGAGTTTTAATAAGTTCTCATTATTTCAGTTAGTTTCAATTTAGTAAAACTGACAAGTCATAATTGTCACAAGTTTCTTCCCTTTTTTTTTGTATGTACACACAAAAAGATGTTGAGGTTGCAAATTTAAGCACTCAGAAGTTAAGAAATCACTGGATTAAAGCTACTTGTGCAACCTTAATTTGACCCCCTTTGTGTGTATGCACTCTTTTACAATCTTGAATTCTGTGATCCACACTGTTTTCCACAGTACCCCTGCCTCATTCAGTGCACAGACCTATCTGATTCTGAAGACTGTAGATTGTACTAAACTTGGGCCCCAACTTATTTTTTTTTTAAAAAAAAACCTTTAATGCATGGTTTAATACTGGGAAAGGAAACAAGAAGATTTTGGATTATGTTCCAGCTCCTGCCTCCTTGCTTCTTGCATCACTGGATTTATCTGTTTCTCCATCAGTCAGGGTGGATAAAAAATCAATTTAAAAAAAAAAAATTTAATTTAAATCAAATTTTTTTTAAAAAATCAATAAAATCTAAAATTCTCTCTCATTTAAAAAATAAGTTACAATTAAATCCATCACAAACATGCTAACCTACACTTACAGTCTCATAAAAATGAATTAATGGCTCTAGTTTGTCTAGCCTAACTTCCAGCTCTTGCTTCTTGAAAGTTCTGGGCTTTCAGTTTGTTTGTTTTTTTCTCAGCAGGCTAAAGTCACATATCCAAAGGAAAAACACAGGCTGGATCAGATTGTTGTTGTTCTGTGCTTATGTGGTGGAGCTGGGCCAAGTAAGACAGAGGAGTTAGTTAAGACACTGTCTTAAAGACAGAGAGACAAAGGACGGAGGCAGAGTAGAAAGGACAGTGGAGTGGACTGGAAGGGAAAAGGAAGACATTATTCAGTACACACACAGCTTCCTCTATTCCCCCATACTTTTGCCACAGAAAAACTGTCACGGCTTCTGGGCGTAAGAGAGACCCTATCTAGGAATATGAAGAAATTCCTTCCCTGGGTAAAAAAGGAAAACGTGTCGAGTATAAGCAGTGCAAGAAGGAGATGCAGGGCCTATTTGCAAGAATGAAACATCGTAATGAAAACTGCTTATTGGGAAAAGATGTGGATGAAGATGTGGATATGTCTGAAGAACAATGTGGATCAACTGGTTAGTAACTTAAATAATTCACTTTGCAATGCATCATTCTTCACAACTCTCACTCTGCCTTTTAGTACCAGTGTGATTTAACAAGTAAATTCCCAAACTGTTTGCTGTGTAGGATGTTACTAGAAAAAAAAGTTTAGCTTAGCTAATCCTTATGGCTTGTTTAATTAGTTAACTAGGTTTAGAATCTATCACCCAAATATATGGTACAGAAAGCTTCAATAAGAGAAATCTAGAGTTGCCAGTTGCCACTGGGTGTCATTTTCTTATTTTTTTATACATAATACATGCCCCTTATTTTGGAACATCATGGCCACAGACCGTAATGGTGATGCCATAAGTCTATTCCCTATTCAGCATAACTCAACTTTCCCAAGGGAACCCCATCCTATACTTTGTTTTTTCAAAAACAGAATTGCCAGTGAGTTCTATGGGGCTTACTCCAAAATTAAGTGCACTCTAAGTGCAGTCAGTCTTCGCTTTTTTGGTAATTTGGAATCAGATTTGCATTGTTGTTGAAAAAAATGTAAATGATTAACTGCATAATAGAGTGAAAAGAACTGAGATGAACGGCTATTCAAAATCATTTTTGAATTTTGTTTAAGAATTCCATTTAAGCATGAGAGTTTGACTGTGATGTCTATCCGCAACAACTTCAGAGTCATTCGTTGGTGCGTTAAGTTGCAGCACTGCTGCTAAAAGTATTTCAGACAACAATGTATCAGTAGCAAGCAAAAGATTTCAATCATCCAGCAAAATCACCACCATGGATGGGGTTGTAGTAAGAACCAACAAGACACTACAGATGAAAAGATTGCTCCATTCATTTATGCCACAAATCCTTCTTTTTGCATTGTTAACAATAAACACTTCATTGACGTGGTGGTTGAGTCCTTACGACCAGGCTGCACTCTACCTGGTAGAGCAGACATTGGTGGAAGGTTGCTAAATACAGTGTATGAAAAGGAACTTGAACAGTGTGCAAGAAATACTGAGGGGAAATTTGCCAGTTTTAAGCCTTGATGGGTGGAGTAGTGTACACAATGATCCAGTAATATGTGCCTGTATGACAACAGAAGATGGGGTTGCATATCTTTCAGAAACAATAGATATATCGGGAAATGCCCACACAACAATTTTTAAAAGTGGTAGTGAAAGCTGTAATAATAATAATTCAACTGTTGTGTGCAGTTTTGTCAGACAATGCTGCAAATGTGGCAAAGATAAGATCCTTAGAAGAAACAGAACAGAGGGATGCTCCTTAATAACATATGGCTGCAGTGCCCATTTAATGCATCTTTTAGCCAAAGGCTTATGTACATCTTCTCCAGGAATAAAAGAAAATGTTGAAGTCGCAAAATACTTCTGTAACAACCATTTTGCTTCAGCTTCACTGAAGAGAGCAGGAGGATCCAAATTAATTCTCCCTCAAGATGTTCGATGGAATTCTGTGGTTGATTGTTTTGAACAATTTATTAAGAACTGGCGTATTCTCATAAAACTTTGGATGAGATGCTTCCATCTATTTTATCATGGTTTTCTTCACAAAGTATCTAACATTGGATTGTACAGGATATGCTCAGTCTATATCTGAAGTCTATATCCATAGCCTTAAACAAACTTCAGAGAAATTGTTGCTG
The DNA here is from genome assembly GCF_026122565.2 of Emydura macquarii macquarii. Lineage (NCBI taxonomy): Eukaryota > Metazoa > Chordata > Testudines > Chelidae > Emydura > Emydura macquarii. Next base: position 5,904,749 of record NW_027132342.1, on the reverse strand, counting down.
CATTGCTGATGCTGTTGAAATTTGGAAGGCACTTCAAGAGACATTGAAGAAAGAAATACCTCACCAGAAAGATAAACTGCAGGCAATAAAGAAGCTTCCTCTGCAGGCACAGAGAGAATATTTTCATCATTTGGTATTATTTACTCAAAACTAAGAAATTGACTTGGAGTTGATGAAAAAGCAGGAAAACTCATGTTTCTATTTCAGTCTATGAATAAAAATGACACGGGAATGGGAAAGATGAGAGCTAGTTGTAGAAGTTTTAAGGTCGGCATACGTTTAGTGTTGTGGTGATTTGTCAGTTAATAAAATTGGAAAATTTAAAAAAAAAAAGTGTTTAAGGACAGCTGTCAGCTGACAGCTCAGACTGCTGCATTTGCAAATGTGTAACATTTAAGATTTAGTTTAATAAAATAGAAGTGCTACTGTGTTTTTGTGTGTGTGAGATTTAGTTCTTACCATTCCTAATGTACTGCTGCTGCATCTGCAGCTTGACACAGGTAATGAGTATTATGTACTATTTCTTAAATTAATAAAAATCAAATTATCTAAAAAATTTACATAAAGTATATCCTCCTAGATGATGTAAAATGCTGTGTTGAGTTGTAAATTAACATGTTTTAGTGATCAGATTTGCACCATTGTTTAAGAAATATGTGAAGAAGTATCTGTGGGAAACTTGATTTATATCAATGACTTTCTCTTGGTGATTTAAGTCATGATTTAAATCTATTTAAATTGCCTTCATTTAACTCAATCCACCCTGCCATCAATACAAAACTGCTTTACAAGTTCTCCTGTTGACATGCAGGAAGGAATAGAGGAATAGCTACCTGACATCATGGTAACAACTTTCAGTGCACTTAACACATGTCTATGCTGCATTTGGGTCCAAGCCTCGCAGCCTGGGTCTACAGACTCGTGCTAGTGCTCTAAAAATAGCTATGTAGACAGTGCTTCGATGTGGCTCAGGATTTCAGCCTCCCCCGGGCAACCCTGAGGTCCAGCCCAAGCTGCAATGTCAGCATGTTCTGTGAAGTATTTCAAGTATCCTCCCACACTAGGCCATGCATTGTCCTGATCACTGTGCATTTCTGTAGGCCTCTGTTTCTTTCACATGTCTTTTAGACTGCTCTCTTCCTTTGTGCTGCCCATCTGATGCTTTTCTTTGCTGTGGAATCATTTTTCCTCTTTGCATCTCATTTTAAAATCTCTAGCTAGCTTACAAATGACAGTGAGTTTTTCTAATATATTAGGGACATCATGAATAAAGAAATACACTATATATAAAATGCATTTTGTCTACATGCACTTAGTTTTTCCTTCTGTACTTGTTTTTCAGCCTTTTAATTTTGACTTTCATAATACTTTACATTTTGCATCATTCAGATGGACAAGAAAAAGACCAAAAATTTTCAAACAAGAGTTCATGAAGAATGTGCTGCATGTTAATAAGCTATCTAAAAGACTCCTGGTTGCAAATAATTATTTATAGCAGCATGTTACAAATAGATGCTAATAAAGGACCTTGAGTGGGGTTTCTAAATTATCAGGTCATAGGATCTAATTTCCTTGATGTATGTAGTTTTCATTAACATTAATGAGACTTGCACTGAGGGGGTAATACACAACGATATGAAATAATACATGACAAAACTATATAGCGGTCGAGAAGACTAAGGGACAGCAATACGAAGATGCTGTGGCACTTCAGCTACCTTCGTCGTTGGTTTGTTGGTCTTTCTCTGAATGTTAACACAGACTCTTGCATCATGTGTTGTAGGATCTTGGGGACATTCATGTGACTATACATGACTTTTAATATAATTAAAATAGCATTATATAATTTTTTGGAACAAATCAGTAGACTTTGTAGTGTTCCTGCTAATGCATACTTAAAATCTGCTGCTGCGTTTTCATTCTAATTTATCCTGATTTTATTTTTGTCAGTAACATAAATAGAATTTATGCTGTTCTGTGTGTCAGAGCTGATGGCTTTCTGCCACAGTGTTCTTTGATATGTCCTCATGAACTTGACCCATCTACTGAATGGATATTATGTGAAATGAGAAAAGCCTCATTTAAAGGTCCCCTTTTATAAAACGTAAGGATAACAAGCTCCAGTGACTTTGAGGAGTGATCTCACTTGTGGTGCTGTGCAAAATATAACTGGATTCCTTTCAGGATGAATTGATTTAAATAATGATTTCAATCATCAAGTGGAAATCGTCGATTTAAATTATCCAGTTTAATCAACTTTTCCATTTTTACTTCAGTTAGCCTGTAAAGAGAGGTGCATTTTCACTGGTTGATCTGACCATTAAAACATGCTGATTATAGAACATTTACACTGGATTTGGTACATCTTTTTGCTATCTGGGGAGGTACAACACTATAAATACATATACATTTATCTAAGCAATTATACAGCCTAATATCTTCAGATTCTTCTTATTCTTTTTTAGTATGTTTAGAAAATTGTGAATTATACATTGCTTATTTACTAGATAATTAACTTTTTTGCTCAAGATTTGTGTCAAGCTGCATTAGGATGGTAACTAGAATTTAATTAAACACACAGCAGCATGTACTATTCAATTTTATTAAACAAAACGAGCTCTTAATACAGTGCATGACCAGATGTGCCATATTTCTAAAGCTTGACTTCAAACTTCAGATACTTTTCTTCCAAAACTTTCAGTGTTCTATATAAAAAAAAGAATGTTGATAGAGACTTGTGGATTCAGCATATTTATTTTTTTTATCTAAATGTTTTAAGAGATTAGGCCTTAACATACTTTGTATTAAATTCATGTGTCATTTTAAACAGGTTTATTTTTAAAAAGAAAAAAATAATTTAAATGTTTGGGGTTTTTTTATTATTTATATATATATATTTTTAAATCCACCCTGATCCCTTTTCTTCCCCATCTCTTCTGGTAGGGAGAGAGAGGTTCTAGTATGTTCAGTGCACCAGAACAGATGTTTCTCTCTCCTTTCTCTAATGTCCAATACCCTGCCAATGCAGGATTACAGTAGACTTTCAGTGTGTGATTGTTTTCTAGGCTGGTTGTAAACATCTCAAGCCATCTAAGTGAGAACCATGTCAATAATCTAACATACCTCACTGCCACAGTGTTTCCTGATGTTCATCCCAAATATCCCTCGTTTCCATCCTGTTGTTCTTAATTATACAACCTTAAGGAACTTCTCTTCCTCTGAATTTCCCCTTCAAGTAATTGTTGTCTGTTCTGTCCAGTCTTGGACATTATTTAGCCTTGCTATATATAAAATCATATCTTTATTGCAGTTCCACCATGCCTCTTAGTTTTGTTGCCCTTCTCAGAACTCTCTTCAATTTATCTATCTCCTTAATAATGAAGAATTCAGAATTGAATCCCATTTTTCAGATGTGGTCACAACAGAGCATTGCGTTCTTTAAAGCCAAATATCACATCTACAACTTTCCTCTTTTATTTCTGATTTGTTTGGGGGGGGTAGAGGGGAACTTGTATGTGAAGATGTATTCTTCCTAAATTCATGCTTATTGCTCAAAGTTCTGTTATCTTTTAAAGAATGAGATTTTCTTGCTTTATTATTTTACTAGGGATACTGTATTGATCAGTCATTCTCAGCATTCGTCTCATATTTTAAAGAATGGTGCTATGTATTTGCTTTCTTATTGAAAATTAGGAATATTCTACAGCTCCTCCAAAACAGTATTAGTAGTTACATTCAGGGACTTGTGGAGTTTGTTTGGTTTTTGTTCTGTTTAAGTTGAAGATCTTTGAGGGAGTCCACAGTGAAGGAAGGCAGGTTGGTTGGCTGCCTGTTGTTTTACATGTCCTTCCAGAGGAACTGTGTTTTGTATCATAATAAAAATGTCTTTAGAATCCCCCAGCTGTATGTCACACTGGATTTAAAAATCTGGATTTGATTCTTAAATGTGGTGGTAAGCAAGCTAGTTGATGGAATGGAATAATAGTTTTGTGGCGAAGGAGTGGACTGGGGTTTGGAGATCTGGGTTGTATTCACAGCTCCCTGGTGTAGCCTTCAGTAAGTGTTTCAGATATCTTTATCTACTCGTCATCTGTAAAATTGGATAATTCTTCCTTTTGCAGTCTTGTCTGTTGAGATTGGAAGCCCAAGATGAAAATCATACATATCTGCTCATCCTGAAGAGACTGCCACTAAATCATTGGAGTCCTACTTGTAGTTAACTACAACTCAGATTTATGCTATTGGATTTGCGAGGGGCAGGGAGAAGAGGAGGGATAGAAGGAAGAAAGACTATTCAAAAGTCATCCACATCGTGGCAGATCCCAAAGGGACGTGGCCTCCTTGCAGATTGAGTGCCTCCTGGATCGATCTTTGGCTAGGTCCTTAACGTGGTCTATCTGGATATTTTCAGTTTGTCCATCATTGGCAATCTTATTGTTCCACCATGGCTTTTGGTGCCCACATTATTGCTGTTTGTGTAGTGGTATTCCTTGGTGTAAACCCTTCCAAATTTGTTGATCTTCGATTCTAATATGTCCATATCAAGAAAGCTGCCAAAACTAAACTAATACTAAAAGAGGCAATTGCTAGGTTTGGCTTTGATTATCCCAATTTCTGATCTTGTCCTGTCATGTCACTTGGAGCAGCGAAGGAAGATGGTGAGAAATCAAAAAGGTCAATCCAGTATTCTTCAGCCTTCCCCAGCACTCAGATTTCACTTTTGTACAAAAGCATTTGTTTTACTGTGGATCTATAGATCTGTACCTTTGTAATAAGCTTGCTGTCACAGCATCCCCACAGAAGCTGCTGAAACATGGCAGTTGCTACTGTTATACAAGCATCCACATCTTTAGAGCATCCTCCAGTACTGTCTATGATGCTGCCCATTATTCAAAAGTGCTGCCATGTAATTTTGTAGTTACAATATGTCTACAGTAATAAGACGTCATCTTAATTGTAAGAAACTAAATAGGCTGCATTTTTAAATATTTTTGTTGTGAAACCGCAAACTAATCTAGGGTTGTTTATGTAGTATCACTTGTAAGAAGGGAATTAAAAAATAAACAAACAATGAATCATCGAGATATATATGCCTTAGTGTAACTCATGCAATCTCATTATTGTAACAACCGTCCTTCCTCTTTCTTTTCCTCCTTTTTGTCAATTTATGACCCTTCTGTTGTGTTTTGAATGTAGGTTGTTCTGTTTTCCAGGTCAGGGACTATCTCTAACTTTAGAGACAACATATCTTTCCCTGCTTTTTTTTAATTTTAAAAGGTCCAGACTTTATAGGAATCCAGACATTGCAACACTGACCATTGCAGTGCCTGACTTACTTAGGCACCTTAGTCACTTTTAAAAACGAGACAGTCTCCTATGTTGCATTGCAGTGCTGAACAGAGCAACTTCTAAGTACCTTTAAAAATCTGGGTCAAAATTCCCAATTCTTCTAGACAGATGGTTGCAAACTTTTTTTTTTTTTAAGTTTAGATTTGAGAGGGGGAGGGAAGACCTTTGTTGTTGGAAAATTTAGATTTGCCCTTCCTATTAAAAATTTATACAGGGATCTAGCCTCTAAGGCATATTGCTAAAACATATAAGAGGTAGTTCTGCCTTCAGTTATTCTGAAATCATGCACAGAATTAAGTAAAACTGTTCATTTTGAAAGCTGTGAAGTCTTGCATTTTGGCCATTCTGCTAACACTTTATTGTAGCGTTCTGGTGATACTGTATTGACATTTGAGAGGGCACTTTGCATTTTAAACCATTATTTCTCCAAGTACTTGGAACATCTTGAGAAAATTACCCATGGGGCTGAAACTTTCATGCTTGGCAGAGCTCCAAGTATACATAACAACATGCACATGTGAAGCACTACAGGTGTGCAGGAAAGCAGTATGATCCTCTATCTGAATGTGGGAGCCAATATGGGTGTCAGAACTAAAAGGTGTGGGTGTTTTTAAAATGAAAAACTGTAAGGGGAACACTGTCAAATTACTGTTTTTAAAATGAATGTCAGCTGTAACCAATAAATCCTAAACTCTTAGGGTATGTCTGTACTGATGGCGACAAAGTGATCGACCTATCTGGATCGATTGAGTGGTCAGTGAAGAAGTCAATGCTGGTTAGCAACCCCTCAAGTGGCGTAGCGCTGCGTCGAGGGGAACATGGTTCCCGTTGGTGCGGTGCAGTGCAGTGAAGATGGTGCATAGAAGGGAAGTTAACTCCCGTTGACTGCCACTGAATCACCAGGCAAATGTAGACCTGGGCTTAGTTTTGATTAGTGTAATTGTGCTGGTTCTTAACTCTTTGCATTTTTCTCATCCTAGAAAATGAAATAGCTTAGTAATCAGTTTTCTTGTAAGTTCTTAGTTCACCATTGTACAAATGAATATGTAGTTTGCAAACACTATAGGAGAATTCAGACAAACGTGTTTTCACTTTCAGAATGCATGAAAGCCTTCTACTTAACTAAGGTACATTTTTTTTTGGGGGGGAGGGTAACATTACATAAATGTAATGGCATAAATAGCCATACAAAATTTTCTATAAATACAAATTATGGTTTCTGCGAGACCATAACTTCAAAGTTCTTGCCTCTCTTGTGTGTTTAAAATTTCAGTAATCTTGCACTAAGTTATTTTGTATTTATGGTAACACCCTGTTTTCAATCACTTCTCCATTTGTTATGCTGATTTTTACCTAAAACTAGGCCTGCCAGCTGAGAATTTAAAAGTTTTACATTTCAAACACAGTTCTTAAGTTTCACAGAGAAGTTGGAACTGATGAAGCAAGTCTGTCTTACTAGAGCTAGTAATTAAAAATTTCAACAAAAGATCTTGTTAGAATTTGCTGACTGGTCAGATGAAGCATTCCATGTGACCATGTTGATTTTGATGAAATTCCACTGGAAATCTGGCTGCCTGGTTTCCAGCCAGTTTGCCCACACAGCTCCTGTTTGGTAGGCTATTTCTGAGCCAGCGCAGCTTGCCACGTAGACTGCTCTGACACGGGGGTTCCCAGTAGACCAAGACAGAAAACTGTAATTCCTTTTTATGGAGAATTTTGAAATTTTTGGTGGTTCTTAAAGTGCTTATCCATGCGCACTCCGTTGTTAGCGCACATTTACCCCAAAAGAACTTGAGTTTGGATTATTTGGTATCCATGTCTGTGGAGGTTGCATCTATGTCTTGGGTATCCTCATGCCTCCCATTTTGAGCCTCCTGTATATTCTCTATTCCATCCATTGATCAGAACAGTTTTTTTGTAGCAATAATATCTGCTAGGAGAGGGAGGAAGATGCAAGTACTCCATGCACGGTATTTCGTAAAGACAGGGTGACCTTGATATCTCAGCCAAGTTCTTGCCAAATGAAGTCCCTGACTTCAATTGCATTCAGGTAATAATCTGCCTGTTTTCTTTCCCAAGTCACATTTCAGCAAAGGGGAGTTAAGCATCACATTTTCCATGTACTTTGGGCACTAGCCTTCTACTTTAACAGGACCTGAGCCATTTTTGATGTTCTAGATAGGATGAACGGTCAGGCTATATTAGCACAGATACTTTATTAGATTTCTCTCTGCTTTAAATATGGCTATAAAATAGCCAACAAAGACCCTCCATTGATGGTTACAGTGCATTCCACAAGAACTCAAGCAGCTTCTGAAGTTATTTGTTAGGTCTTCCAATACTGGAGATGTAGGACAGGTACTTGGGATTCAGTGTATACCTTCATCCAACATCACTCCACAGTAGCAGCATCGAAATCTGATGCTCACTCTTGTATGGCTGTCTTACAGTCCTTGTTCAGGTAGACTTCTAGCACTGACCACTTAGGATCTAGGTTGCTGCTTGAGTTAACAGCAGTGAACGATAAGGTGGACAAGCACTTGAATAAATGGTTGTCCGTATGTATTCTGTGACTTGCCTTTCTCCCCTGTCGTTAGAGAATCCTAAAACACCTGTATTCTGCATTGGTTGGGACCACCCTCAGGTGGGAAGCTTGAGATGCTCAAGGGGCAAGTGCAGCCCCAGCACAGACACTACTGACCAAAACAATCTGAACTGAGACACATGCACACCAACAGTGGAATATATATGGACAACACCTTAGAGTAACCGTGGTTACTTTTAGATGTACATAGCAGGTTTTTTTGTCCTGAAACGGAACAAACCAAATTCTGAATTCTTAAAATCCGCCTCAAAATGGAATTACTGTTCTCTGCCTAGCTTTCTTTTTGTTTTGAAAAACTCAGTAAAATGGCTGAAATCCTGTTTTGTTGCAGTTTGTTTTGCTGAACAGATCTCAGAGCAGTTGCTTATCTGAAAACCTACTTTGATGTATGTAGCATTGATGATAGTGTCTCTCTCCCTGTTGCTTGTTACTCAGAAAATACCTTGAAATGCCCTTTTAAAAAGAAATGTGCATCTTTCCACATTTTCCACATCTGTGTTTTTTAAAAATTGATTAAAATGTACAGACTAGCAAATGTCTTGGTTATAATTTAATTGTTTCTGTTGAGCCTGAATCAAATCATTGACTAGAAAATCCACAGGGATTAAGAATGATCCATTAAGGGGAAAAACTTCCCATTTTTCTCCAGCATGTACAAATGGGCAAGTATAGAACTGTTGATTAGCTTATGTATTATTTTTACATTGCAGCTGTTCACAGATGGAATCACCAATAAGCTTATTGGTTGCTATGTGGGCGACTCAATGGATGATGTGGTTTTAGTTAGAATCTATGGAAACAAGACCGAGCTGTTAGTAGATCGAGATGAAGAAGTGAAAAGTTTCCGGGTGTTGCAGGCCCATGGCTGTGCGCCGCAACTCTACTGTACTTTCAGTAACGGTCTGTGCTACGAGTTCATGCAGGGAGAAGCATTGGATCCAGAGCATGTCTGCAACCCAGATATATTCAGGTAAACATCTTCAACAAATATTAAAACTCTAGAATGCAATTTGGGAAACTAATGTCCTACGCACAGGAAATCAGTCAGTGTGGAGCATGCTCTTGGTAATCATCACATAAGAACTCATGGAGATGTCTATCCAGTAAGTTATTTTAGTATCCAAATGCTCTCTGTCTGCAACAACTTAGTGTACTCCCTCCATGTGGCCATGATAGCTCTGTTTCCCATCCGGTTTGGAAGGACTGGACTTGGGTCTTGTAGGTAGTCTGCTCCCTCCTAACCTAGCAGGCCAAAGGGTGCCATTTTAGGAGTAAGGAAGTGCTCATGAGCTCTGTGTGCCAGTGCTTAGCTCTTTCTAGCCATCCCCCCTGCCTCCCACTCTCTTGTTCTCCTAAATTATAAAGCATATATATATTGGGGAAACAAACTTTCTGAAGGAAATCGTTTGACCCTGTATATTCCCTGATGAAATTTTAAAGATCAGGTAAAAAGTCACCGATAAGACAAATACAAAAAAAAATTTAAATGTCAAGAAAGCAACAATTAACTGGCAAAGGCTTTTTGTCAATCTGCTTGTAACCAGCTCAAAAGTAAGAATGTAGTGTTACAGTTTAAACTTTGTATCTTACAGACTCATAGCCAGGCAGCTTGCTAAAATCCATGCTATTCATGCACACAATGGATGGATCCCCAAATCTAACTTGTGGCTCAAGATGGGGAAATACTTCTCACTCATACCTACAGAATTTACAGATGAGGAAGTAAATAAACGGTAAGTGTTGTTTTATTAAATATTTGATTACTTTTTTAATAACTCATTTAATTGTCTGTTTTTGTCACATGCCTTAACTGGTGAGGGGAAAACGGAACCAGAGTGCTTTTTAGACAACCCTCCCTCGTCAATTTCTTTGTAAATGCTACGAAGAAGCATTTCTTTATTTTATTTTTTTGTCACATTCTTCCTCTAAATCTGCTCAGCCCTTTCCATTTTGAAGAGAATATGCATTACTAATCTTGTGTTCTCCTCCCACAACGAGGACTACAATACTGTCATGTCTGAGATCCAATTTGTCCTTAAAAAAGTCACCTTTGGGAAAAATAGTAGTAATTCTTGCCTGCTTCGCATCTGATGTTGCCATGAACTCAATACGAGCGTGAGCAGAGAAATCTGGACTAAGATGTCTTACTCAATTATGTGTTTTGAAATAACAGGGGAATACAGAAAATAACTGACCAAGTGCATTAATATATACATTTGTGTATAATTCCTTTATTATTAACGCTATGTTCAGGAGAGAAACTTTTCAATTTTTTTTGAACCCCAAAAGGTTCTTAAGTGATGTTCCAAGTCCTCAAATACTTCAGGAGGAGATGGCCTGGATGAAGGAGAGACTGTCAAATCTAGGATCCCCAGTAGTGCTTTGTCACAATGACCTGTTGTGTAAGAATATTATCTACAACGAGAAACAAGGTAGGTATTGAACACAGCAGTAAGTAGTGTTTCATTCCATACCTGTGTTGTATTTATATTCTGTAGCAGTTGTCTTAGGGTAGGTATAGAATTATCATTCAAATTCATTAAATCACTGATGACTTTTTACTAATGGTAGTAGTAAGTGAAGTAAATTTACTGCTTGAAATCAAAGTTCAGTGTAATGGTAGTAGTATTTGTATAAATATATGAACTGTCTAAGTACCTATAACCATAATTTTAAAATGTTTTTAGTATGTGGAGAAAAATCTTGATGTTCTTATTTTCACTGTAATTTGTTAATTCTTAGTCTGTAATCACAGATTTCAAAGTATCAAATTGTCTTTGTCTTTTGTAATTTAGTATACATTTCTTATACATTTAGAAAAGGTTGTCAGTTATTCTACAACCTTAGGAGCTAATGTCTCCAGGTTATTTTGTATTATCAATGTATTGTTCTGATTTGTCAGATACATTGGTGCCAAGGAGGAGTTCCCCAAGGTGAAGTATCATAATGATACTTATGCTACTTTCAATGGCTCAGTTTATATCCTGCATATGAGGTACATAGGCATCTTAATGTTGAAGATATTTTTGTAAATATTTTTTAAATCAGAGGGAGGCAGTATGCTTATCTTGGAAATGGCAAATCAGATTTTTGTTCATTATTTTCAGATGTTGTAAATATTTGAACTCTCGAAAGGAATCCTTGTATTTAAAAATAAAAACAACAAAGACAGAGAACTAGCAACTATCAAAAGTTTTCATAGAAAACATTAATTCGTTTTAAGGTTTGGTTGTTTAGTGGTTTGAGGTTCGGTTACTACATGATACATTCACCAGGCAAACACCGTGAACCAGCAGTAAATTTGGGACACTGAAATCAGGAATATTATGGTGCAGAAAAATGCTTTTATGAGGCTAGTACTGTAGTCTCCTAAATCCCCACAAGTCTGTGAGCTGAACTGAAAGTAACAAGTTACTCTTGTAGAAGCATGTTGGTAGTTGTAGGAAAGCTTACAGTTGAGATAGCGAAGACCTTCTCTTTAAACAGAAGTATTTAATTTCAGACTTGTCTAAGTAATTTAATATTATCTTGTAATTTAGTACTTGTTTGACAATTAGCTTACCACTAAAGCAAACATATATTTGTTTGAAGTCATTAAATGAATGTGAGCAGCATTTGTTAAGGTGTTCTCCATCAGACATTGAACAATAATTGAGGCCTGACATCTTAGCTTACAACTTACATAAAATTAGGTACAAAAGGAATATTAAAGTTGGTTCTGATTTGAAAACTGGCTGTGTGCATAATTTCTACATCAACTATGCTCATTCAAAGTGTACAAGTGTAAAGAGGTCTTTTAGTTGCAATCCAGATATATGTGACTTCTCTTCTGAGTTAGGTCTTTCCTTCTTGCACATTAATACTAGTGCTAAATATTCTGCAGGCCAAAGTAGCCATCAGCTACACCTTTGCAGCACCATCACCTTCCACTTTATGTTCTTGGATACCTATGCAATTCTGTTAATTTTAATGGGTTTGCACAATGGCTGATTAGAAGTTAGTAATCAATTCTGTTGTTTCTGAAAGGGGGAGGGAATTCAATTCACTCTTTTAGATACATTGACTCTGCAGTGCAAATGGAAGTTAAGGGGGTAAAAATTTATTTTTGTCACTAAAGTCAACAGATCTGATTCTGAATACACAGATTAGACATTGAGAAAGGATGCTATTTTTAGTCACTTTTCATAATAGAACCATGCTTTAGTGTAATGTACTTTAAACAAAAACAAAATAATTCAATTAAATGTTCACTGTCATGGTTGATAAGCTTAACATTCCCACTTTTAAAACAAATGCTATATGCTTCTCTTTTTGTAAACAGAGTGGAGGAAAAAAAAAACAATGCCAGCAGTGCATCACTTATGAGCAAACCTACAATAAACAGTGTGTGAGTGTTTAGTGTTTGGGGGCAAGGTGGGGAGGAGGGAGGAATCTCAATGTAAAGCACTTAGGCTTCAAGCTGGTTTGTATATAACTGAATGGGAAAAGATTTGAAAGTATATGAAATAGCTAGACTGTGTCCATTAAAGCTTACATGCTTGAATATTGCAGCACATCATGTACGCTGTTGTAAGAACTCTGCAATACCGAGATACAACAGGTACTATTCTTATAGTAACCAAACCTCAATTCCATCTGCAAAATGAGTATTTGTATATTGTGAAAGCTGTGTATTTTGTACTGTATGCTTTTACAGTGCAAAGCTTTATAAACCCATGTAACATAGTACAGTCTTAGAAAGAGGGACTTCATCTTTATTTTTGAAGTGGAAACTCAGCTTTAACTTTAACTGCAAAAAACATGAACCATATCAAGTCTGTTCAGCCGAATAAAGATCATTTTAATAAAGTACTCTAAAAATTAAGCATCAGTATGTAATGAATTCTTCTTTGAAGCTGCTTTAATAAGAGCACAAAGAACAATCTTAAAGATGCAGTTCACTTTCTGGAGTTGTTACTAATCCTAAATTTAGGAAACTAGCTAAATGTTCTGATTATGCAGCAGAATTCTTATCAGTTCTTTCAAGCACGCCTTGATTTGCTCTCTAAAGAGAGACTGCAGTGATAAATGCCTTGGAGATGTCTATGGTGATCCTTGTATCTGAAAGTAGGAGGAAGAGGAAAGGAGAAGAAAAACCTTGTAACCTGGTCTGGCTTCTTACATCCTCATCTGTCTTTTTTTTTCTGGAGAGTTTACCAAGTCAGGCAGCACTGATCTGGCTTCTCAGAGGCTTGGTTCTAAACCAGCACAAACAGAACCCATAATTAACCTTTGGTTTTAGCAACACTTTCATCAGTGTGTTGTCTAATCATGCTTAGACCAAGTGTAATCAACATACTGTTTAAAAAGCCACCTGTGGTCAATTTACACTAGTGCTCTCAGGGTAGATAGGCCCACCATTGTTTATCCCAACTCTTTAATTCCACCCTTTCAAAGATTATACTTAACTTCCAGTTTACATAGAGTTTTAAAACTTGCAAGACATTTAAAAAAAGATTAACAGTGTATATACATACAGAAAAAACATTCTTTGTCACAGATGGCTTTAACAATTCTTAAACCTGAACATCATGGTTTTTCCTAAGAGAGACTGAAATAAAATGTTGAATTCTAGCATAGTTAAAAGGAGTGCATCACTCATTTGATGATGAATTCAATTTGTTCACGCTGTGGCCCTTGCTGCTTTGTTAATATCTGCTTTAATCTCGCCGGATATGAAAATTTTCAGTAGTGTTACCTTACATAACAGATTTATAATTGCCTACAAGATTTGTTCTCTGAAAGAAATAGCTCACAGTTTCACTTCATTTCTTGCCCTTGAATATATCTTGATGAGAGAACTATGGGTTTTAGATTTAAGTAACTGACAGTTGGAATTCATTTATTTATAGCCCTCTTATTCTGGTGCTCTTGGCTTTTTCTTTTTCTTTTTTTTTTTTTAAACTTGAGCGGGAGTTACTAAAGTCTTCTGGACTCTCCTAGTATGCTTAGAGACCTAATTAATTATGCTTGTCTGCATCTCAGTTTCTTTTCAGCACTTCTAGAATATCTTCTGTTCCTCTCCCCTTTCTTAATTGTGGCAAATACTTTTTAAAATAGTTTAAAATTAGGTATCTACATCAGTGGCCTGACTTTTGGAAAGTGCAGAATACTGAACAGATTCCATTGAGCGTTGTTTCTCAGCACTTTTGGAAATCAGGTCACTGTAAGTAGGTGCTTAATTTTAGTGTTTGTTTTTTGTTAAATTTTGGTGAACGTATTTTAGTGTATAATCCAAAGATATCTATTCTGTGGTCTGGGTTTTGTAGAGACACTCTCACCACAGTAAGATGATATATCCTGCTACATTTAAGTTCGGTTTAGTTCAGCTTTCTCACTACTTTTCATAGTATAGCTCATTCTTAATAAAGAGATTATCTTGCAGGGGACTTCCATTGATATTTACTATCGCATGAGTCATCTCCTCTCCTGTTCATGATTACACAATGTTCGTATAGCAGTGGCTTATGTCAGGGTAGTATTAAAGTTTGTTAAACTATCATTAGTGCAGTAAAGAGCTGCTAGAAACAAAAAAAGTAATTATTTCTTGACAGTCTTCAGGGAGCAGACAGTCAGCAAGTGTCCTATGGATCACCCAGCCTCTGATTTTAGTTAATAAACACAATTATCAAATGCACCAAGCATAAAATGACATGCTCATTGCAGATCTTATGTTAATTTTTATGAGACTAGTGAAATAGTATGTAGCCTTCAGCATTAAAGCTTTGATACAATACATATAATTGCCTTTCAGTTATAAAGTGTTGGAAAGTTTGAGAGCTTAAATACCGTGTGCTTCAATTTGAAATATCTTCTGTCCAGATGAACTCTACAGTGGACAATCGTACAGAGTTACGATATAACGCTCCAGTGAAGTTGCACAGCTCACAAGTGAACATCATGTATTGGATTTCTATTTTAGGGAGAAGTTTTTTAGTAGTACTCCACAGTGGCCTAGCTGTTCCTAGTGAAGTCAGTCGGAGCAGACATAGATATTTTTAAAATCCCAATTTAAAAGACTAGTAAACTGCTAGTAGCTCAGAGTTCAGCATACTTGGAACTAGTTGCTTTTCTGAATGAATTCTTCCTTACCAATTCTTAGAATGTATACCTATAATTTTTAACATAAATTAAGCTAAAGAGTACAGTGATAACATCAGACAAGTCAATTCACTTTCTCTTTTATCAGCTTATTTTATAGCAAAATGGTATAATGAAAATTAATGAATTGACCCTGTCAGTCCATATTGTCTTGACACAGAGAATTGAAGGGAACTGTGCATCTTTAACCTTGATTTGTTGCAAAAATTAAATTTAAGGTTGAGTTCCACTGTAGAATGGGTCTGAAAAAGGAGAGCAGTAAATGCAGAACTTTCTTTTTAAAGTTTTGTGTCATTTCAAATGTGAGTGTGCCAAATTTTCTTCATCTGCTACAGATTAGGTATGCCATTGTTGCTGCCATGTGGCGGCGTGCACCGTGCTACTTAAACGCACTGACTGGAGGTTTATCGCATCAATTGTTCACGTGCACCTCCCCCATAGGAGAGCACAGAGCCTGGTAACAGCCTCATCTGTATCTTGTTAGCTTCATATTTTATAATACCGTTAACTATAACTGGAAATAACATTTTTATATAAAGCCTAGCTATAATAAAAATAATGGCACTGCAGTCTGAGATTAAAAAAGTATTTTTAATTCAAATTTTAAGTATGTCTTAAGTTGATATTTTGCAAGCAGGCTTTTTACCTGCCATTTTTATCTACTTTATATGCAATATCCTGAATACAGGAGACTTTTTAAATGATTGGATTTTGTACTGACTAGTTCAATTGTGTGACAAAACAAATATCAACCAGGGTTGGGCTGTGCATTTTTTATTGGTGTATATTTAACAGATGAGCTTAAGTGTTACGTGCTTAAATCTACAGCAATGTTAAGGAATCAGCAAGAAACATGTTATCTGTTTCATGGACTTGCCAATCGGGTATCTCCAATTAAGCTGTGACTTTGCTATGAGATCTTGGACTGCAACTCTTGTAAAATCCATTTCAAGTGCTTTCAATACTTTTAACAACTTTTAAGTCATGAGAACCTCTTATGTACTGCTGGCTTTATATTCTCTGTGAGGGGTCCTCTGCTTTGCAGCTCACTTCCCTGCATTGGTCTGGCAGAGAGCATATTTGTTAACCCTTCAAGCAGGTTACAAAGCCCACTTCTCCCTCCCCTCTCTCTCTGTGGAGGGAAGCAAGAGGTGAGGGTTGGAGGTTTGGTAAATATTTGAGTAATCTTCTTATATTGTTATGTCTGTCAATTTTATGGGATGGGTGTCTAGACCATAGGATGGGTCCTTATTGACACATTTTATACATTTGAATAAATAAATAGGAGCCATGGGTGGCAATGTGTCACTGATTGAAATCTTAAATACCTGCTGCTGCATGCTGTTTCTGGGGGGAAAAAATTACCAAAGCATTCTGTCTGTGCAGACGCGAACTCTGGATATGCACGCTCATGGACACTTATAACACATTTTAACTTGTCCTTAATGTCCAATTTTAAACTCCTCCAGTCTTTTAATGAAGTAACGTCTGTACTGTAGTTGGGCTAAAATATTTCCCCATCTCTCTTAAAAGATTATCAAACTTATCTTAAATTAGAAAAAATATTTTGAGTGTTAAATTTGCTCAAGGTTTCAACTTCTAGTTGCAACATTTCAGGAATAGAGTTTAGTTGAATGATCATTAATAGTTTAGTAAAGCTCAGTATGGGGAAATACAAAATTGAAATATTAACGTGTTTGAGATGGTTACTGATTGAGTAGTCTGAAATATATACCACTTCCATTTAGTCAGTTATAGTAGTTGATAGTGTATTTTGTTGAGACTCCAAGAGCAATAGCAATCCAATCTAGCTTATACTTCCAGATGTCTCTTGGACTATTACTGTGGAATGGACCTGCCAGAGGAGACTCAGAGGCCATGCAATATGGATGTGATGCACTTCCTGCAACTGTCCTCCCAGGTGGCCAGATAAACTTGAAGTAAAAAGCCATTAAGTAATAAGGAAGCATTTGGAGTAGCACTACTTGTCCATGCTTACTCTATGCTCTAAAGCGTCTGTTACTTAATATCTGCAGGCACTTTGTGTGAGTGGGGCATTCAAACATAGTATGCCATTGCTTGAAATAACATTAAATTTATAAAACTATCATGAAAACCAGAAGATGGTTGAATAATTGGGGAAACGTGCAAAAAATGATGGGGCGTGTGCTACAACGTATATTCTGTAGTCAGATTGCACTATTTGCTTGTCAAGAATGGTAGTTTGGATTACTAGTATCTATAATTCTGCTAGTTAAAAAGATGGACAAGTAATCTTTATTTTTAGCTACTGTTAGAACTAAAGGAGTCTTTTTATATTGTTTCTCATTAGGACAATCTTGAGTTTCTGAGGTAACTGATGCCCTCATGTGGTAGAAATTGAAACCTGAAATAGCCATTTTGATTCTAAACTCCCTAAATTGCCTAGTAAAATACTGAAGTAAGCTGTTGATCAGACTACATATCTTCTATCAAGGGAAGCTCATACCATAAAATTCACAGCCTTACCCTGGAATTTCTCAAGAATGCATGCAACTGGGCACAAACAGAGAGACTGAAATGTTGGTAAATGTCTAGGGAGAGCACTGAATTAGGGCATTGGATTGTTTTGTTATGGACTCTTACATTTTCATGTTTGTGTCTCACATAGGTGATGTGCAGTTCATTGACTATGAGTACTCTGGATACAACTACCTGGCTTATGATATTGGCAATCATTTCAATGAGTTTGCAGGTAAAATTTGAATTTGCTCATTTAAAAGTTAATTGGTAATAAAACAGTGAATCTTTGTTCTTTTATATTGTGCCTTTTGTCTGAAGATCTCAAAACTGTGACCCTAAAAAACCCCTCAATGCCAACTGGCAAATACATCGCTTTTTTTATAACAGCAACTCCCATAGGCCTGACAAACTCGCTCCATGTAACATATTATTTTCATTGTATTTATCCATAAAGATTGTCACGTAAGATCTCAAATGAAATTCAGGATCATGCCGGTCACATATGTTGTGAAATGTACATACTGATACTTTAAAAGTTGTGCCTATATACTGAAAATATGCTCTTATTATTTGAATCACAGGAGAAGTGAAAAACTGGTTTCTTGCCAGACCAGAGATGTTTATCCATCTGTCTTTTGACATGTAAATTAAGTAGTATCTTATTCACAATCACCAGTCTGAGCTAAATGCAGATGGAGGATTGTGAGATTTAAGAAAAATAGAGCAACATCAGGGGGCATAGAGCTTTGTCTGGGGGCACACTTTAAAGGTTTATTGGAGTACAATTGGGGGACAGGGAAAGCACCCTGTTCTTGAGGCAGTGGCATACAGAGGAGGGGACAGAGGTCACCTCATCTGAGTCGGCGCCAGGCTGCAGGGCTGGCGTGGCGGGTAAGCGCTGGGACAGCCTTCGTGAGGGTGCAGGAAGTTCCGAGGAGCGCACCTCAGCACCTCCCCCTCCACAGACGCATCGTGAAGGGCCAGCCCAGCCCTGGTCGGCTGGCTGGTGCTGGACTGCAGGGCTGTAGTGGGAGAGTCGGGTGCCGTGCAGCGGGTAAGTGCAGGAAAGGGGTGGCGGAGCCAAGCCTGCATTTGTGCACCCCTCCTCCTTCCCCTGCGTGCAGCTACAGGTCCCCCCCTCCCCAGGACAGTTGGGGGGGGGGTGGCGCCAGGACCTTTCTTGCCCTGCACGGGGACAGTGAGGCCTGGGGGGGGGGGGCAGTGCAAATGTAGGCTTGGCCCCTTGGTGCTGGAGACCCTCGGTATGGCACTTAATAGGGCAGAACAGTTACATTCATGAAAACCAGGATCTTAACCTGTTCTGGTTAGAAATGCTGCAAGATAGCTTTGGGTGAGATAAGACTGCTTTTAGACAAATGGTTACCCTGGTTAAGTTAAGTCTAGTCTAATAAGGGTGTCCTGCTTTTGTTTTATGTGTAACCATTTCTGTTTCCACTCATTATCCTTATCCCTTAAATCTTAATCTTGGATGATAAACTTACGATTGTTTTAACTATACCTATATCTCAATTCTTTAATATTATAAAGAACTTGATTCTGAGTTGTATCAGTCAAGCGGTGTGTATATTGATCCTTTGGGGACAGCTTAGTTGGTAATTTCTGAGAGTGTCCAGGTGATGAGGACTGGGTACTACAGAGGAACACTTTCAGCAGAGCTCAGGGGATGGGGTATACCTACTGTTAAGCTGCAAAGCAAAGTAAGGGCTGGCATAGCCTGAGAAAATTTTTTGGGTTGCTAACAGACTGGTGAAGTCAAGGAGCGGGCACCCAGTTAAACACAAGCAAATCTTCCTCTCACTGGTGGCAAGAGAGTAACAAGATGACTTGCAGTCCTGGATACCCTAGGAAATTGTCACAAAAATGTATTATGGTCACAGATTAATTCAACTTAACTAGCCCACCCCACAGAGATTTTATGTCTGTACTTTGCTGTTGTGGCAACTAAGATGTGGGAACACTGTGATTTGGCCAGAGTCATGCAAGAAGTTTGTCAGAGCTAAAAATAGATCTAAAGGACTGAATTTCCTGGGTTCTGCCTTATCTGTGAGATCATCCTTTTTCTGTGGTATTAAAAACAATATCCTATGGGCACTGGTACTCCTTCCATCCCAGTGCAGGAAAATCCACAGTGTCAACCATGTATAATAACCTCTACTGCCAAATGACAGTCTTATGATTCCTTGCACAACTTCTTGTGGTTGAGACTTGGCTCTGACTTGTTTTTTGACAAACTGAAAAGACTAGAACAAGAGTCAAGGCTAATGTGCAGATTTGTGTGTGACAAGAAGAAGTTAAGGTTTAGGAACATGAGAGAGATTATACTCGCTCAAAAACTTGCTTATCTAGTCATGTCTAGTTCATTGAATGTCCCTTTACTCTTGTATTGAGAGTGTTTAAATAGGAGTGCCTGACTTATCTTCTGTATGCTATTTACTGTGGAAATATGGGGTTATCGTGGGAATTCAACCATAATGATGGCTACAGTACAGCAATGTAAATACAGTACAAGTTTAAGTAATCCTGATCTATTTGTCATAGTGTTTCCAAAGTTTGGTCATGGTAACTTACTTTCAAAATTCTTAATTCCTTGATGGCAGTGTAGCTTTTTCTTTAAACCTTCTTTGTACAATTTGTTTTGTACAGCTTTTTATACAAATTGCCCCCGAAACACTTCTGAGTTAATCTTGACCACTGCTGTTCTTGAAGAGGAATAGGCAAGATTTCAGTTGATTTTTACGTGATGGACTTCTGTAGGGAGACTTTTTTAACACATGGTAAAAAATGCAGAAAACTACTTTGTACGACCAGTGAGTAAATATTGCTGAGGGCTAGTGTCAGGTGAGCAGAGAGAGGCAAAGGGCAGGAACTTTATAGGAGCAAATTCAAGGAGGGTTTTAAAAAGGGTTGAACGATCCTGAAATGGAGTAGGGTTATGTTGTCATTCTTATATACAGAAGATTATATTTTACCATGTGCTGAATGAGAATTCCAGAGAACTTGGTCTTGAGAAGGGGACTTAATCAAGGGGACAGAGAAGGTATGGGTGAGGATTTCGGCAGAAGTGGAGTTGAAACAGAGGGAGTAGCACACAAGGCAAAATTGTAGGGTTTGATAATAGGCAGACTTACGATATGCGGAGAGGAAAAACTTGGATCAAGGATGATAAGGTTAGACAGTGGAGGCAAATGAAACTTCCCAGTTCCAAAGAGTGGGGAGGAAAGGGAATAGGGGTGTGGTTGGGAGCATTCATTCTGCGTAAGGAATATTCTGTCTGAAACATTAGCTTAGTTTGTGATGAAACATAGGTATACCTGAAAGTTGCATGTTTTGTAACAATGATTTCAAATTTATTTTCTTTTTACTTGAACATAGGAAAATTTGGGGGAAAACATTCATAATACAGATGCTTTGTTTTCATGGGGCTTTCCCTACACAACTGTAACTTGCTGAGGTTCAGATTATACCAGAACACAAATATACATGTGCGTTAGCAATGATCAAATATTTAAGTACAGAATCTTTCAAATGTTAAAGTCCTGTTTTGTGTTTTTATTTGGGGTCAAGGGGTATGCATTGACATGAGCATCTGAATCTGTTTATATTTAGTTATTAATGATACACATTTGCAAAGTTCCTGAAAAGTATACGTCAAACATCTGATTTTTTTAATTTATAAATCTTTTTTCTTTAAGGAGTGAGTGAGGTAGACTACAGCCTTTATCCAGATAGAGAATTACAAGAGCAGTGGTTGAGATCTTATCTTGAGGCCTACAAGGAATATAAAGGATTCGGTACAGATGTTACTGAGAAAGAGGTAGAAATACTGTATGTTCAAGTCAATCAATTTGCATTGGTAAGTTTTTCTAAAAGTTATTAATATATACAGTACTCCAGGTATGCTTACCACTTTCCAGCGAAATAAAACTGAGAGTTCCCTGTACAACGAACCTGCAGTTTTAAGATTATGTAATACCTGTAGGGAATCTTTCATATAATATTTTTCTGAAGTGTCAGTTTTTCCTTTATTATTAGTGATGGAGAACATTATGCAATTTAATGTTGCTATTCAATTTCTATTTATTTGTGCATCAGTCTAACTCAATATAGATCTTTGGAAAGTAAATGGATTCACTGCTAGGCCTATACTATTTGGATACTTCTAGTAGGTTTATTCCCAAGGGCAGGCTGTTTCTGGTGAGGTAAAGCCAACTAGAATCCATTGTCTAGAAGCAACACATTTTAAGTTTACTGCCAGTTGTTTCTTTCCACTCCTGTTTAATGATCTTCTGTGGAGGATCAACTGTTCTTCATTGGACACAGCTTTCCTTAAGTAATAGTTTCAGTAAAGTGAACTTGATTGTGAGATTTCTCAATGAAGAACCTAGGACCATGTAGGGGGTCTTTCATATTGGCCAATAAAGATGGGCTGGCATGATAGTTTCTCAACACTCCCAAGTCTTGCTGGCTTTGATCGGAAGAAATAGACATCAGGATTTGAACTGACCCTGTATATAGTGAAATGAGCCTTACCAGACCTTAACCTAGATTATTTTTAATTGAGAACCAAAGAATCTGAGTAATGGAATATTGAACTGTATAACATGTATCTGAAGTGGTAAGTATGTATCCTTTCCATAGAAATTTTCTAAATAGCCTTAAGGTTTAACTTGATAGTCTGAAATCAGTCACCTGGTATTGATCAACAAATCAACATCAATTTTGAATGTTCTATAAGTTTATCACTTGGGCTTGTAAATTCTGAGTTGAGAAAAGTGGCTTTGCCTCAAGAGTTTGATGTTGGTTTTTGTTTTTTGTAGCATAAGGGTGCGTGGGTGGGTGACTTTAAAGTAAATAACATTTGTCAAAGATCAAAATTCTGTGTTTGAAAAATAAAAGGAGCACTGTGAGGGGTGTCCACACCACACAAGGTTGGAAGGGGTTAAGATGTCCAGACAGGCCAACTAACTCCACAGGCGGCACCTGGAGGAGAAGCCAGAGGATAGGGAACTAATTGAGAGGAGGCTCAGATGTGCAGGAACAGGGAAGGCATGTATAAAGCAGGTAGCTGACCGTGGAGGGCGCTGCTGCTGCTGCTGCTGGAAAAGGCTGCAGGGAAGTAGGCTGCAGTCACTCCCTGAGTGGAGTGGAGGCTAGCAAACCCAGAGGGAGGGGAAGCCAGAAATGTAGGAAGAAGCCCAGGGAAACAGTAGCAAGGGGTAGGACTGTACAAGGATTGTGGCTGCTTGTTATAGGGTCCCTGGGCTGGAAGTAGAGGAACCCAGGCCTGCCCTCTATCAGCCACTGGGGAGTGGCAAGAGCATTGGAGGTGCTAGCCAGCACACAGGTCTGGAAAGACTGAATTCCCTAGCAGAGGAGGACGTTGGTGACCAGGCCAGAGGGCCAAGCCCCAGAGAGGGCGCTGCAGACCCAGGAGTGAGTGGGACAGCAGAGCGAGACAAGACAGGAGAAAACTCCTGAGGGAGAGTGCAAGCTGGCAGAGCTAATCCTGAGGAGGGCCAGCAAGATGTGCCGTTTGCGGCGTGTCGGCCCCGTGACCCACACTGTGTGATGCAAACAACTTCATACTTCGAAGACTATAACATAGGACATTCATGTCTTGATGTACTGCAAAAAATGAGTGTCTGTCTGGCTCTCTAGTCTAAGATGCTCTTCCTTCCTTTTCCACTGATTCTCCTCTGAAAAGCTGTATCTGCTATCATAGTGCTTGAAGATTGAGGTGAAACTCTGAGCAGCTAGTTTGGCCTTATGGTTCTAGTATTTTTTCTGGCTTTTTGGCCCCTATACATCTGACAAATCTATACGTGGCTGCTTCTCCAATTTTCTGGCAAAGGCTGGTGGTTACAGTGAGGAATATTGGTTGACTTTCAAGAGGATGATCCATTGGACAAATCTTTATTAGAAAATATTGCAGTTCTTTATTGCTCATTTGTTGCTAGCACTGTTAGTACCAGCTGTGATAATTATATTCAGCTGTCCCATTTACTTAAATTAGTAAAGCTAGATCTGCAGCCATATCATGAGCTCTGAATTTTTTACTCATATTAATGCTTAAGGGGGGGTGGGTTTCTGCTTACTGAACAGCTTAAGACCAGACTACACACATTTTACAAATACTGTAAAATATAAAAAATAAGGTTTCCTTTAATGTTGACTAAACTTCATTAATGTGTTAGGTCACATTAGAAAAAACAGGAACTAGAATAAATGAGCATTAGTGTAAAACTCCAGACTGCTACTGTTAGACAAATTGATCAAAACTGAAATAAATGCATTAGAGAGAAGTAAATATGCGTGTGCTTTGAGATATTTTCAAATGTCTGCCCACACTATACAACTTTAATAAACGAATTTAAGTACAATATTCTAATTATATGGATGCTTCAGGAAACAATTTGTCATTACTGTAAGCTTTTATTTACAAAAAAGAGGTATGAAGTATCACTTGCAACATGGGTGGGCCAAAATCATATGCATCTTTCACAAGGGGATTGTTAAGCTGGTGACCACAACATACAAGTTCCAAAGTTTAAAACACATTAAAACACATTAGTAACTGTGTAATTCATATAATCCATAGCTTCAATCTGACATTGAACATATGCTTACAAATGGCTTATCTAAACTTGAACAGGAAGTGGGGTCAGAGCAGCATTTACACAAGTCTCAAATCACTTGAGTTTTAAATGATTGTTATATAAGATTTTATTTAGTCTCATTAGCAGCAGTGGAAAGTGATGCATATTGGTGCCAAGTAATATTTAATATCTGAAACACAGTCAAACAACTATGCAGATATGTAATGGTTATACATTGCTGCAATTCTCTTAACAAATGACCTATGTCTCAGTTTGATAAACACTATTGAGCAAGACCCTTTCTAGATAGTGACTCACATTACAAGGCATTAACTCTGCGCATCTCATTGACAGTATTGGACAGTACTGACTTGCTGATATCTGGTTTCAGAAAACTTACATTGTAGAACAAAATTTTAATTATAAAATCACGTTTTTGGCTTTTTTTGATAATTGTAGAACATCCTTCAGACAAGCCATTTTGCTCATTGCTTTTAACATATACTTGTTTACAGAATATAAAGCTAATAATTTTTCACCAATTATTTTCTTTTTAGGCCTCTCATTTCTTTTGGGGATTGTGGGCTCTGATTCAAGCCAAATATTCCACCATTGACTTTGATTTTCTAGGGTAAGTGACTGCACTATCTATAACTAGCTAATCTATTTCCCTAGTGAACTCCTAACTTTCAGAACTACAATATGTCTGAGTGAATTGATCTTGTTTTGTTAAAATTTTCAAGCAGGATGCTCCAGAGGTGACAGTAGATCATTATTTGTGTAGTGAGATTCTGTCAAGATGCTTGGGTAATGTCAGTACATCCACAAAAAGTCTGGATCATATTTTTCTTTTGTGGTGGAAAATGTCAACCCTGTATCTTATAAAAATGCTTGCACTCCACTATGTAGTGTCTCCCAGGCAAGCACTTGACAGTTATTAATGGATTAAGCCGCACAAGCAAATGTGTTAGGTAGGTAAGTATTATTTGCATTGGAGAAGTTGAGGCACAGAAGTTAAGTAACTTACTCTTGGTCATAACTTACTCTTGGTGTTTGTGGAAGAGCTGGGAATGGAGCTCTAATCTAAGAACCAGATGATCTATTCCTATTTAAATTTCTTTTAAAAAGTCCTTCCTTCCAAATAGCAAGGGACATTAATCTAATTAAAAGTAAAAGTATATAAAATTTGTGTCTTCTCTTGAGATACTAGCTGATGCTGTTGTGGGGTTTCATCAAAAGAAAAATGTTTAAAATTGTAAAATGAATTCCCTTTGCAATAAGATTGTGCATCTTTTTGGAAATTTTGTTGTAGCACTTAGTTAAGATGCTAATTAGTTCACACTTAAATTACTAGTGTGAGTCCTATTGTCGCTAAACTGATGAAATATAAAGTTAAGATTATGGTTTGTTCACCTGAATTTGGTGTTGAAACTCACTGGATTAGAGAATCAGTTACAAGATTTTCAAATCTAAAAGATACTATAAAGTAACCAGTAGATGGCACAGTAAACTAAACAAAAACATCACATGATATTGTAAAAAACATGTAGCTGTTTGTGAAATTTTACTGTAAAATTTCAAGACTTGCCATAAACCTGATCGGACTCCTGTGGCATTCTCAGCTCTTTGTAACTTTGTTTCAATTCTGTCTTTTTAATAGGTACGCAATTGTTCGTTTTAACCAGTATTTCAAAATGAAGCCAGAGGTCACAGCCTTAAAGCTTCCTGAATAATGAAGAGGAGCTTCAGTTATCCTCAAGTGGATGAGCAATCCTTAAGAATCCTTTCTGAGAACAGATATTGAAAAAGCTAAACATTTGTTAAAGTTCTGTAGTATTCACTTGGTTGTTTTGCTTTACAAATGATGCCTCTAAACAAGTCTTTTTAATGTTAAATCTAATAAGAAGAGCATACCTACTGTTGATATAAAATGGATTAGAAACTTGCAAAATCTATAAGGTTGTAGAGATGGCAATTTAATCCTTACTTAAGTAATTTAACATGTTGTATGTGAATTATTTATTATGAGTTTAACATGATTCCATTGCTGCTTTCATCAATTTCTGTAAATGTTGAGTGCAGGCAGTGAAACTGTTCCAAAGGATTTGTTTTTTCACAACTTATTTTATTAGTGACATTAACTTATATAAAAAAGACTACATGGTCAGTAGAGAATCTTAATCTTTTAACTGTATACAAAAAATTACATGAATAGTGGTAATTTACTCTTGAAATGCCAATCATTGGTACAGAGTAATTGGGGAGGCAGGGAGGGAGATGAGGATAAAAAACAATTTTCCACATTACGGTACTTTAAATTTTATAACAAGTAGATCTACCTACTTATTGGGGTAAAATATCAACATTCCTTCTGCTTAGTACTACATACTAGAAATCTGAAGGCTTTATGGCCACCTGATTATTTAGGAATGTGTTTATAATGTAGACAGGAAATGTACCAACCATAACTTGTATGGGAGAGTCTTGTTTGTTAAATTTTTCCATTTTTTTTAAAGACCACTGTTCCACAATCTTAAATTATTAAATTCTTTATGAAAGAGATTTTCAAAATTCTACGAACTCTACTGCTCTGAACTCATATAATTTTTAAAAAATACTGCAATAGTAGCTAACAGGATGGACCATTGAGCTAAAACTTAGTGAACATGAAATCCTGTTGAACTTGGGAGCAAAACAAATACCACTTGGCTTAAAGGAAGGATACATAGATTGTAAACCTTTTTCCTTCTTTCCTCATCTGCCCAACTTGGATTCTTGTCTTTAAATACTTAAAAGTCCAATAGTTATAGATTCTGTTACATTTTCTGGCTTTCTTGCTGTACTGTTGGCAAAATATTAGTAGCCCAAAGTCTCAAGTTGGAGAGGATGGTCTTGAAATGTGTGGTGTTTGAATGATAGGGCTTTGATCATCAATGTTTTTTTTTAAAAAGCTATTATACCAAGAATGGTTTGAAGTACAAAATGTGAATTGAAAAGAAAATGTTTACTTTTTGACTGTATGTATGTTGTGAGAGGTTGGAGATGATGCTTTAAATCTTGAAAATTGCTGTGGAGTTGAGCAGTCACTCAGTCAATTCTGATTATTACTCTGAAAAGCTTTGCACTTTGGTCACTGAAGTGCCCACATGTACAGAGTCTGTGTGTGTATGCATATACAGTATGTGCAAACACAAACTCACCTTAGGAGTAGATTTTTTTTGGGAGTCTGGTGCACAGACTCAGCAAGAATATTTATTCAAAATTGCTTTATAGCATATTGTCAAATACAGGCAGGCTTTGCAAAAGCGTAGCTTGTTTCAGGATGCTTAAAGCAATGACATGTATGAAAAACTTTCACCTTATACACAATTTTGAATGGTGTTCTGTTATTTTACAAAAGCAAGTCTTATTCCTTAAAACTAACTTTGTATTCATCACTTGGTGGTTATAATCACATTCTTAAAATTTTAATATAAATGGATAAATTTTCATGAAAAATATTTGGACGTGGGTAAGGTTTCTTTAGTACTTGCTAAACTAGTTTATTAAATTGGACAGATTCTCTTCATAGTCTAAACAGAACTGACCAACTGACATTGCATTTCCTTCTGTAGCATTATCAAGGATGTTGCTAGAGCTCATGAAAGTGACACAGTGAACAGCTTCTTAATCTTTGTACCTGAAAATTCTCTCCTTGCTAAGAGTATTATTCTGCCACACTTCCTCATATTAAGTAGTAACTTGGTCCATAAGTTTTAATTTCAGCAAGACATCTCTTGGAGTAAGGAACTACTTAGTGTGAGTAACAGTGTTGAATCCTGAACAGTTTATTTTGAGATTTAAAAAAAAAAACCCCACCAAGCTTGCCTGATAAGTGGCAACTTTATTTCTAGCATTGGTAACACATACTCATACAAATATTTGAGAGTAAAAATGTGGAGTTTACTTTCAAACTTTTTTTTTTACCCTGGTAAATTGGAACACTTACTAGAGCCCCCTTCCTAACTATCCCAAAGAGAACTGTTTAAAAATGTATACAGTGGTGTCTGTTTATTCTGAAGTACAGTCCAGCTGTTGTTAGCCCTAATTCTCTTCAAACTCTTGCTACTCAAGAGTGATGTCCCATGCTATCTGAACAAAGAACCACAAGGTCCAAAGAAGCCCTGGTTGTTTGACCCAGAGTAAACAACTGAATGAAAGCTTCTTGAGTAAAGTGCAGGCTGAAAGAGGCTTGTAACTGAGCAAAGAAACGGCTGTTTGATTCCTACTGTGGGAAAAAGGATTTTGTACATTCTTTGTAAATAAACAGGATGACATCAAAGAAATACCTGATTACATCATCAGTCTCGCCTCCTAATGGAAACAGCCTGCTAGAAATTGAAAATTGGCTACCACTCAGGTCAGATGAGTGACACTGCAGATCATTCATTCTGCAAGAGGGAGAGTGCACAGCTAGGATGTCTCCTGTGCGGTTTATAAATTCCATTGTCTCCCTGCCCTGGTAGCTCTTTCTTGATTAGATACTAGTACTGGTTTGATTTGGAGTTGTACTATAATTTTTTAAAGGAGGTGTTTGTTTATACAGTGCAGGTAACCATAATCTCTGCAGGGGAAAAGCTTACTCCTTTAAAACCTAAGCTTTTCATGACTGGATCTCAGCCTCTGTCATGTTGAGCTGCTAAATTCCGCTGAATTCCTTTCACAGACCTCAAAAACTCTTTGGGGCAAAGATATTACAAACACAGTAATCTTTGCCTGAGTCATTTTTAAGAAGCACGAGACTTATCACAGAATTGTAATAGGAGACTTTGCAGTATAGCAGAGACTTGCATTTTCAAATCCATTTCAGAAAATGTTAAAATCCGTTTCAGAAAATGTGACTTTGCAATAGTTTCTATTGAAGATTAGCGTATGCAACAAACTTCAAATTCCTAGATCAAGTTGTTCTTGAGAGATGTTGTTATGAAATAGTTAGTTTTTCCCAAAATGAAATGCCAGTCACCTGGAGTCTCACGCCTAATAGGTTTTATCCAGAACTGCTCAAAATTTCCTCTCCTGTTGAATATGTTTGCAGAATACTCTCTAAGTGGGAACTTGGGATGGTATTGCACGGTGCAAACTTGGGTTTGTAACTGTAAATACCCTATAGCCTGAACACAGGGGAACTACTGAAGAACCAAAATAAGGAACATCCATTTTGTTACAGTTCATTTCCTCATTCTTAGTAATTTGAGGCTATTTAAAAAGGAAAATGTCTCAGAGCTCTAGGAACATCCCTGTGTAATTCTGGCTTTGAGTTGCCAAGAAGATATTCTGTTGTCTTTATGTTAAGCTAAAGGCTTGAATGCCAAAATTAATAACTTTTACTGTATAGTTAAACCTATATTGTAAATATAAAGAAGGTTGTTAGCAATGGCATTCATGCATGTGCAGCATCAGTCAATAGACCATAGTGGCCTGGTTGCTTTTGTAAAGCAGAGTTTTATGTGAATTTTTTTCTTCTGACACATTTCTACAATCAGACCAGGTTAATCCATGTCTGATCTATTAAGACACTTAAGCATCAGAGCTTTTTAAATAATAACCAATCTCATGTCATTTTAAACTCATTCATCTAGTGTTCTGCATTTTAAAGGAATTGTCAAGCTGACTCATTAACCGGGTCTGACTGGATATGTATATACAACAGTGTAAATAACCATTTGTAAATTAGTGTGAATTGTACCGTATCTTGCATTTATGGACTTGTGTATTACATTGTACTCTCCTATTTTGTAGAAATTTTGATGTAA
Source organism: Emydura macquarii macquarii (assembly GCF_026122565.2). Lineage (NCBI taxonomy): Eukaryota > Metazoa > Chordata > Testudines > Chelidae > Emydura > Emydura macquarii. The sequence goes on along the minus strand of NW_027132342.1, from coordinate 5,874,744 downwards.
AGAAGAAATCCAGCTCTTTGTGTGTGCTGACTTTTTTGTTAAACTGACCATGTTCAAGGAGTCTGTTGTGTGATAATTACATACATTATCTTTAATGGAGCATATGTATGTTTTATGTTAATAAGGTATCCATTATAGCTTTCTGCTGCCATTGTCTGCTTTCCATGTGTTTTTCTGTTCACTTTGCTTTTGGGGATAAATGATTTTAATATAGTAATAAGCTTAGGTGGGGAAAAAAGCTATTCTAGTAACAAGGCAAATTAAAATGCTAATTAGAAGTAAATTTATTGTCCTTCAACATAGGGAAACTTAAATCTGATACTCACATATTAAACATTGTCATATACCTGTTGTTGGCAGCTTCTGCTGAGTGCGCACACATGGAAGTGTTTAGTACCCTTACTTAAGGTGTATTGTTCATGTGGTGGCACAAGTTTAAGATAACATGTAGACAAATTCCTAAGCCAGAAGTTTCCAGTGTATATAAAGTTTCACAAAATTTCCTGTGTATTGACAGGAGGATTAATTACTGAATGTGTAACTCTGTATGGTATAATAAAAGACCAAATAATATACTTCTGGCTATCTTTTCCAGAATGCTAGAGTAGCTAAGGTACCAACTAAGGAGTAGCCCACTCATATTTATGGAAACTCATGTCCACCAAGTACATTATTCTATCAAATCCTTTCCTAGCCTGTGTGGGGAAAATACAAGACTAGTATGCAATGTCCTCCCAAAATGTAAAAGTTGCCTTTTCTGGACTGGTAGTAAAATTAAATGAAACCGTTTTTGATGTCTTGCAATCGAGTTGAACAAAAGCAATAGTTTGAAGAAGACTTGGTACCACTTTTAATAAAATAATCCACTGTTGATGCAAGTATTTTAAGTTTGAACTGAAGTTATGGCAACCTAGAGGTATCTTCATTCCCTTTGAGTGTTTACTGAAATATATAAACTCAATTCCCTTGGACATTCATTCCTTTTTTTCTTGATGAAGTATCCTTTCACTGATTGGAAACCAAAACTATTCCCATCAAACTTAACTTTATTCAAATAATTAATGGCTATTGTATCCATCATACAAAGAAATAATGACTTAGTATAATCAATTTCTGGTTTAGGAAGTCTCCTTGTGATTAGGGAACTAACTTCAGAAATGCAGTGTTAAGTTTTATACCCAAGCTTCCCCAAACATTTTGATTATATACTATTACTGTCATCCATCTTAGTTTAACAATAAGTTCTTTAGCTAGCCACAGTGAAAGCAGAAGAGCTTTGAGCTTCTTGCTGCTGCTTTGTGTAATAGATTTGCTGCAAAATGTTGATACAGAAAATATGGAGGGAGGAGGAGTATTCAAATATTTTGGTTGTCAAGTTGACAGACAGATCTTTGGTGCAACTCTTGTATCATGTTGACAGACTAAAATATATCAGACAAAAGTCATGTACACATGTATAAAAGTGATATGTTAATATTACCTAGGATCCCCAAGGGTGCTGTTTGATGGTAATTAGATCCCAAAGGGCTTTTAAGTATCAAAAGGTCAATATTTGGCAGGGGGAATAATCCTGGTAAGAAGAAATCCACTTGAAGCACATGCTGTGACTTCTGTTTTTTGACCCCCTTATGCTTAGGATGTTTACTGATTGGATCAAATTATAAAGAAAAGGGAGCTCATTCCAGCATGATGAAGCCTGGATTTCTTTAAAAAGGCAGTTGACAGCTAAGAGAAGTTAAACTATACCCTTTTCTTCCCACCAAATCTTTTTTAATAGACATAATCTCAAATTAGAACAGCACTTTCCTGGTAAAACCTTGATTCTTTGTACCAGTTGGGATCTAATTCCTTTTGTTGGGGAGGCTTGCTTTGAAGGCTATCAGGAGGGCTGGCTGCATCCTACCTGCTGTGAATTTGAGTTGGCTGATTCGTCAATGGGTTTTAATGTTTTGTATTTTGGTTAATCTGTTCTTAGATACCTTTTGAAAAGGCTCCCGTTAAAAAAAGTGCAAGCACTAAACTGGTGAAGATAGCAGCTAGCCCTATGTCATCTTGCATCATGCAGGATGTAATTACAGTTGCTGAACAGTAACAGTTGCATCATATTTCCAGAGATTGTGTTGTGCATTATCTCTGCTGATTTAAAAAAATTTTTTTTTGCTACTGTGAATTTAATGGTATTTGTGGGGTTGAAGGCTATGGCAAAGGCTGGTCATGTTCTTGTGCCAAGTAGGTGTTCCTTTCGCTAACCATACAGCTAGAATGAGGGAGGCTTCCGAGGTGCTAGAACCGCACAAGTCTAGATGGCATGTGACCTAAGCTAAACTTTGTGGCCCAAAGACCTCTGGAATGGAAAAGAAAATGTGTAAATTGCTTTCACGTGCCAGTTGTGTGGTGCCCTAGTGATGTGGTGAGACCCTGGAAATTTACTTGTCTGACTTCCAGTGGCTTTACCAAATGAGCTGTTTGTGTAGTTTGTCAGTTTCCTAGTTACAATAACAGAAGGAATCTTCTAAAACTATATTGTACTGTATTTTAGTCTGTGCACAATTGGCTAGTTTGCATAATATGAAGTGTTTGATTCTTTAAAATGCTGAATAGTCTAGAAGATACTCTTGCTTCAGATGAATACCAACTAATTCAAGACTTGATACTGATTCCCTTTGTGGCCTTTGAAAGCTGTTTAGCCTCTCTGCTTCAGTTTCCCCAACTTGTAGAAATGGAGAATAATTTACGTCTCCCGTCCATGATGTGAGCATTAACTTAATGTTTGCAAAGTGATAGGAATTGTAGTTTCCTATAATGCTCCTGACTTTTTGTTTTAAATTCACTTTTATCTTTGTGTGTGTGTGTGTGTGTGTGTGTGTGTGTGTGTGTGTGTGTGTGTGTGTGTGTGTGTGTGTGTGTAATTTGTTTTCACATAAGTGGGGAGAGACCACACAAAACACAATGTGAAACTGACTGTATAGGGGGAAACAGTGTAAATTACCAAACACAATATTATCAGATGCACAAAATAAACTGGAAAATAAAAATTCTAATCTTTGTTACAATCATTTTAGGTGTTTACTTCTCATAATAGTTGGTGTGAAATCTTCAGTGAAGTGTGTGGGGTTTTTTGTTTCAATGACCCCTTTCATTTGTGTATCTCAGATACAGTCTGGTAGTGTAATGCAGTGTTGTACATAAGAGCTTTGACTAGTCTCAGCACTGAGAATGTATCAGTATCTTGAACAAATATAACTTGAAGTAGATTTATTGGTTCATAAATCTTAGTCCCAGCTATCCAAAGCCCTGTAACACTTACAGTGTTAGGACTGTGGGATAATAGGAAAACTTTCCATTGTCATTTCATTGTTCCACAACATTTTTTCAATGTTTTTTTTTTTTTTTTTTTTTCCATTTTCACGTTTCTGTTAAGTCATATGTCCTGTCAATAAAATGGGTCCCAATCTTGGAAAAAAAAATGTTTGTCATGGAGTTAACATGTACGTTCTGTTCATCAGCTTTCACTGGAGTGAACTGTATTTCTTTTTGAGCTAAACGTTGTTGGAGCTATGTTATAATAAAGGCCTTCTACCATTGATTAAATGAAGGAATGTATCTTTCAAAGATTTATATTATGTAAATAATTTAAAACTGATTGAAACAATAAAGCTGGTTTCTAACTGCATTATTAGCATATACTTTGGATTTGCTTTTCACTTGAGCTACTGCATGCTATATTTAACTATTGTCAGGGATACATATTTCTGTTATAAACACCCATTTCCAGGTGTTCATGACTCATCTGGAAATAAAAATCCCCCTGGGGCTAGTACTTAGCTTACAAAAACTATAAGCCTGTTAACATTGCAATATTACAAATTAAACATTGCCATTAAACCAGTATAGGGTTTAAAAGGGGGAGAGAGTGGAGAAGAGGTATGAATGAACCACATAATTCCCAATGCTGCTATTAGCACTCAAGCAACTGACTAGTGCACATGCAATAGTTAGCTACCTTCCAAGAAACATCCTGTGGATTTTACTATGCAGATGTAAGGCTGGATTACCACACTAAAAAAAAAAAATAGGACCCATGTTATGTTAAGTAAATAGCCTCATTGATGTCCGTAGGGAGTACTGCCCAAACTGATGACACAGTCTTGGCCATTTGTGTTCTAAGGCTGTAACAGCAGATGACATGCTAAAACGCAGCTTGAGAGCATCTTACCATATAGAGGCGTGCCCTCACACATACAATAAAACCCTGGCATTGTTCCGTCCTAAAATGGAGTGGGATTTTTTTAGTTGTGGAGATCAAACTCTCTGCAATGAGCATATGGAGTTGGGGGGCAATATTCATTGAGCCAAATTCCGCTTTCCATGTCATGCATGCAATGCCAACTGATCAGTGGGATTTCTATTTAGAGTAAGATTGAAGTGGGCAACATTTTGCCCTCCAATTACATGCATATACCTTTAAAATAATGTCTGACACTTCCTATGGAGAGTCAATGGGGAAGATAGAAAAACAGATACATCTTCAAAACAAAACAGCTGAGTGCAAATGCAAAGTCTAGTATTTGGGCCATGTGCAGTTGTGACCCTACAATGGACACTAAATTTACATGTATATTTTGTTACATTGCTATAGCACTTCATGTGATCTCAAAGAGAACATGAAGTCACAACATTTCTTTGAACTAGGAAAGCACTAGTAGTATGTTCATACTAGTGAATGCTATAGTTGCAGTTGTACCCATTTTACAATGGCTTAAGTGAAGCAGAGAAAATTGTGCAACATACTGAAACTCATTTTGCAAATCAGCGATGGTCAGAAATTCAACAAAGGAGTGCTGCTTAACTGACGTTACGTGACCCTATCTTTTGACTTACTGAATTTTCCCTCATTTTTTACACTAATAATAATCCTGGTAATAAATACTCAGAATTAAATGGTTTTAGGTTATTAACGGCATCAGCTTCACATAGGTCTTTATTGACCTAAACAAACCATTTATCACCTCCAGTTCTTCACTTCAAATGTAGTGATATTGCAGTTTGCTACTGGATAACTTTTATAAACTTTATCCTATTTAGAATAAAATGTCCCAAATTATTGTTTAGTTTTAAATTAATTATAAACTAACTAAACAATAGTTTGGACATTTTATTCTAAATAGGATAAAGTTTATAAAAGTTGTGTTAGAGTTAAATCTACATATGAGAGGGCTTTATGAAATCAGTAACTAATTTTTTTTCTTCTGGAATCCTCATGACTTTTCTATAATCCTTCAGTTGTGTCTTGTCTTCTGTTGACTTTCATGATTTTACTAAAAGTGAGTTATCTGTACAGACCAGAGGACACTTTGAAAACCTGCTAGAATGAGTGCCCACTCCTGTAGAGCATGCCTGCCCCGAACTTGGATTGTCTTTTCTCAGGAGCACACGAAATGCAGGAGCCCTTAATGAGCCAAAAGTTGTGGATGATACTGTGATAAAGGAACAGTTTGAGGGTAGTTCAGTAAGTAACTGTTTGCCGTGACCTGTGCAATAAAGGGATATGGATAGGGCACAATGTCAAAAGATTTCTGTGACTAAGGATTTTTCTTCAGAAGATAAAGCTTGATTTTTTTTGTTCTCTTTTTGAGGGGGAGAGCAGAGAGTGATGATAGATTTTTATATTCAAAATTTAAATGAATATTTACAAAATGTGCAGCTATTGTGTTTTTAAAAAAAAAACAAAAACAAAAAAAACTGTTTTTAAACCTCATTTGCTACTTGGCAGAACTGCCCCTAATTGTATTCACAATAATCTCCGTTGAGTAACGAATAAGCTGGTATACTGTTTAACTCCTGTTAGCACAGCAGAACCAGTGCAGGTATGGCAGAGTGAGTTGGAATCTGTTTGGTTTGTGCATCAGCAGACTTATTAACTAAGATTTTGTTTCAGAACCAATATCTATTACTGGGATGATGTAGGAACCCTTAAAAAATTCCCCATAGCTTGGTTTTGTAGCACTGACAGTTAGGGAGAGAAATCTTTTTAGTTGTAAACTGGCACTGAAGCATGAACCCTGTTTTCTGTGCAGCTCGTTTATTGGTCTTTTGGATGAGACCATAATCGTCTATATTTTTTGCTGGGTATGAACAATGGAACTCCCATAAAAGAATGGGATGACACCTAGGTTTTTTACCATGACTTCTCCTCCTTGTCTCCTGAGTCTATTGCAGAGGTGGCCAAACTTACTGACCTCTCCAAGGTTCCCCTCCCCACTGGGCAGATTCCTCTAGCCCGGCCGCAGAGCAGAAGCTCTGAGTTCACCACCCCAATCTGGTAGGTGGAGAATGGGGAGGGGCATATGGAGCTCTGAGCTGAACTTTAACTGTAAAAGAGCCGCATGAACCACGGTTTGGCCATCCCTGGTTTAGCTCATTCTCCATCTGCCTGCCCTTTGTCCCAGCAGAAGCTTTCTATGGTGCTATTTGAATAAAGCTGCTTGTCTGTTTTTGGATCCTTTGGGATGAAAATTACCATGCAACTTATTCTTTCACACTGCCCTCAAATGTTAGGCGACTCTAATATTCAAGCACTTGAAACAAGGCAGGGGAAAAGCATAGTTATCCCCCCCACTCTAACTGGTGTGGCTTATAACCTGCCCTTGTTTTAAACCAGCTATTTTCTTCGAGCACCGTTTGTCTTTTCCCATCAGCTTCCATTTCAGAGAGCAAACTCCAGCACTAACCCACAGGTGGCAATGGAGCTACAGTTAATGTGTCTGATTGTTCCAGAAGCTTTCCAACCCAGCATATTTTTGTAATATGACATGTCATACATCGAGTTAACAGGAAAAGGTATTCTTTTCTCTCTCAACAAGTTGTTGCCAAGATCTGTAATTGCCTTGCTCTTAATGTTGCGTAACTATTAGCAAGACTCAAGCCAAGCATTAATGAATTTCACCAGAACTACATTTTTTAATGAGCATCATTAATCGTTAGTCATGCATGCTACAACCTACACTTTTCTAAAGTGAGGGTTTGCCAATTGTGCTGCACTATAAAAACAGCAGCATATTCTCCCTCCCCCCACCGCTACCACCAAATTTCTCTCAGTGAAAGAACAAAGAAACTATGTAGTGAGGAAGACAAAGAAACCAGTTACTTGACCTTTAAGTACTTGAGATTCTCTTTTGAAAATTGGCCTGATGCCTCAGCTTTCTAGCAGCTGCTGCCCTGCTTTCCCTTTGGGCTGTATCAGTTGAGTGAGCCGGTCTGTAATAAAGCTGGGCCTAATAACACACAGTTTAGGGTTGCTGCAAGGCAGGATTTTGGTTCAGCCCATTAAAGAGGAGCCATTCCGCTCACCTGACCTCCAGCACAAACCTGCATGTGTTTTTAGAACTGAATCTTTTTCAGGTTCTAAAATGGCTGAATACATTTATTTTTGTAAATCATTTTTGATCATCTTTGCCCTTCTGGGATCTGAAGCTGGAGATGTCAAAACATAGGACTGTTTTCCAGCCCAATTATCCACATTCGAGTCCTTGAGAAAAGCCTCCATGCCATTGAATGATTATCTGTAGCAGACCTTCTGAGCCTCACCCCAACTACTCTGTAGCCTAGTAAAAAAGTTAGTTTATATGCACTTGTTAACTTTGTGGTGTGGGTTTCAGATGGTCAGTGTCACTTGAGAAACTTCTAGAACAAAAGCCTTATTCGCCAGTGATGTACATGGTATTTGGCATGATAAATCGAGCCATTGACTCACCCTGTATTATATCCTCTCAGGTAGTGGCTGGTACCCATGATTTCAGAAGGTTAAAACAAACTAAACGTAATGCACCTATCTAAATGTGTAATGCTTCACAGCGAGGAAAAAATTCCTTCCCTCCTGATTTTCTGCAGATTATATGTTGAATCAAGAAACTGTATTCTCCTCATTTTAACCTGTGCAACTACAAATGTTGGTCAGCTGGTTCACCTTCTAGCATATGGAAGGAGGATATAGAAGAAGGGAACTTGCCTTCCCCTCCTGGGCAGTGACACACCCACAAGAAGGGGGAAAGAAAAAGAAAGCGTGAACTTTTGTGAGGAAAAGAGAGAGCAAGTTGGTACTGTGGAGGAAAAAGGAGGAAGAATAGGGGAGGGGGAGGAGAAGACTATAGAAGGAAAATGAAATAGAGGTGGGAAAAGAGAAGTGGGATAAGGATGAAAGAGACAGTATAACATGGGAAAGGGTAAAGGGTGTGGACAGCAAAGAGTGGGGTAAAAGGTACAGAATGAGAGGAACGAAGATACTCTCTAATGAGGAAAGAAGACCTAAGCAGGAGAGCAAAGTGAGAAAAGAGTAGATGGAAGTGAGAGAGAAGAGAAATTTGCACAAAGATTAAAAGAATAAGGGCTGGTCTACACGACAGAGTTATGCTGACAAAACAGTGGAGGTGTACACACTGAAATGCTCCTCCCGTCGATGTAACTCTGCTGTTATGCCGACATAATAAAATCACCTCAACAAGAGGTGTAGCTTATGCTGGTGTAGTTAGGGCGACGCAGGGTCAGTGTAGACACTGCGTTCCTTACGTGGGCTGATGAGTATCGTTCTTGTCAATTTCACGGCGGCTTTGGAGCCATAAAATTGACAACAAAGCTGGGCAGCTAGAACCCAGCTGCCTCCCGCTTGGCTGGAGAGCTTAGGAAATGGGGAGGGGAGAAGCCCCGGGCAGCTCCCCCCACCTCCCAATGGGGAACCGGCGGGGCACAGCCCAGTGAGAGCCCATGAGCCTGTGGGGCAGCTGGGCTTCCCGCAGGGAGCTGCCAGCAGAGATGAGAGACTGGTCTCTCAGCTCCCCGCACTGCCCTTCTTAGGTTGGTGGATGTGCTCCTGGTGATGATGCGCACCAGCGACCCCAGGAGGGTAGTGTGGATATCAGCCAAATGATAATCAATGTGGTGGCTGTAAGTCGACCTAACATTGGTCAACTTATCTTTGTAGTGTAGACAAGGTTTAAGTCAGAGAAAAAAGGGTGGGGGGGAATTAATAAACAAACTATTTTATGTATTTAACATTACTTAATTTCATGGTGGTTCCCTGGTTTACATTATCAAAAGTGACTAATGATTTTGGGTACCCTGATATTTGGTGCTCAACTGGAGATGCGTTGATGTTCAGGAAGTGCTGAGCACCCACCCTCTGAATATTAATGTGTCTTGAATTGGGCACCCAAAAACAATATCCACTTGGGAAGATGTGGTCCCTTTATCTCTAAATTTTGGGGACAGTGAAGATTTGAGTTTGGCACTTGTTACACTAACATTTCTGGCTACCCAGTTTAGGTTATTTTCTCATTCTTCCTTCAAATTCTTAAATTTCTCACTGGAATGTGCCTCAAAACGTCTGCAGGATGATCGAGGTTTAGTAATAGAACTGTCCACTAAATAAAAACCAAGCACTGGTATTTATGCTCTGTAGTTAGAGGATTGGTGTGAGCCTGAAGATTTCCATTCAACCTCCCCATCTGGGCACTACTTATTTGAAATGAGTCAGTTACGTTTGGAGGGAGAAGGGGAAAGGCAAAAAAGAAACACACACCACCAACACCAAGAGCCACCTTAAAAATCTGAATGCAAACCAAGAGTATTTGGGGCAAGTAGGGCGGTAAAGACTTAATGAGGTGCTGGTTGATGCACTTTTAGTCTTAGTGGGACAGTAAATATTCCATATCACTGCCTATTCCATGTCACTGAGTCCTTGAAGAGGGCGGCTGGAGAAGGGAGCTGGGGGAGGAGGCTGGCTAATTCAGATTAAAAGAAAAATAAATGAAATGCATCACTAAATTGATGCGATCAAGGCCAGAGTGATCATTTTTCATGTCAGGCTTTCTGTAAGTAGTGTCTTACAGTAGCCTGATTTATGGCTACTTCACTTTAAAAGTCATATGCTTGTGTTAGGAAGTTGCAAATTGAAAAGTACTTTAAGTGTCAGAAATATGCAATATGTTAAATTTTACTTGAGTGAATTCATTTCAGTTCTCAGTAGGGAAATATTAATATATTTTTCTTGACGTTGCCAGACTGAAGGGGGATATTTTTGTTGATTCACACACACACCTTTGCACTGTTAACAAATATCTATGCCAGGTTGCCTGCATTAAATCGCTGGCATACACATTTGTCTACTCAGCCAGGCAGATCAGGGACTTGAATATGGGTCTCCCTTCCCAGGGGAGTGCTCTATCCCACCAGACTATTGAGATGTTTCTCTCTTTTCTGGCCAGCTCTACTCAGAGGTCCCGAGCCCCACTCTGGTGCTCTAACTGAAAGGCGTGAAGCTTTCATGAATATTTGCTGATCGTCTTACTATGTACAAATGACTAATATGTAGGTTCATAGATTTTAAGACCAGAAGGGACAATTAGATCGTCGAGTATGACACAGGCCATAGAATGTCACCCAGTTACCCTGTAGAATGAGCCCTGATACTTGTGTTTGACTGAAGCATAATTTGTGACTGGCTAACGTATCTCTTCCTGGCAGGCATGCAGTCTGGATCTGAAAATAACAAGAGATGGAGAATCTGCAACTTCCCTTGGTAGTTTGTTCCAACGCTTAACCACCCACAGTGTGATTTTGCTTCCAGTGGTGCCAGTAGCAATACACATGTTACGCATGGGGTGTACCATTGGCAGAGCTGCGTTAAGGCACAGACAACCTAGGCACATGCTTAGGGCCCAGTTTGTATTGGCGAGCCCAACCTGACCTCCATCTGGTCTGGTTCACGGACGGGTGCAGGAGCTGGCTCAATGGCAGCAGCGAGCAGGAGCAGTGCTGGCTGTGCCACTGGCTGCTCAGGTTTGGCCCCATGGCCCCTCTGTCATGACGGAGGGAGGGGGCAAAATGGAGTGAGTGGCATTGTGATCTGGCACACTGGGCTTGCGGGGCCAAACCTGAGCAGTGCTGCAACCCCTGTGCACCAGGTCACAACCAGTGCTGCTCTCACTACTGCTCTGGGGCTGGGTCCTGCACCAGGACCCCCAACGGGGTCCTGCTGTACCGTGCCTCACTTGCAGCATCCTGTGTCCCCTTTGTTCTGCCCCCAGGACTTGCTCAGCGACGGCCTCAAGACCTGTTACAAGTATGGGAGCTGTGAGGAGTGCCCGTATGGAAGCCGGCAGGGAGAAGGGCAGCAGGGAGCTTTGGGGCGGTGCGCAGACTCAAGGAAGTTTTGCCTAATGTAAGATAAAAAAGTATATGTGGGAACATCATGCTACATTAAACCAATGTTGTGAGTACCATGTGAAAAATTTCTGGGGGCCCCCTATCAGCTTCCAATGATTGATTTGGGTTACCCCTTTCTCTACTAGATTAGAGGCTCTTTAATACTCAGTAGCTTCTCCCCAGTGAGGTGTTTTTACATTGTAATCAAGTCCTCTCAATCTTTATAATAAGGTGAAAAGATTGAACTCCCTGCATCTCCCACTGTAAGACAGGTCATTTCTGTGGTACCCCTCTGCATCCTCCCTCACTTTTCAACAGCCTTTTAAAAATGTGGACACCAAAAATGGATGCAGTATTCCATTATCTGTCTCACCCATGCTGTATACAGAGGCAAAATCAGCCTCATGATCCTACTCGCTAAGCTTCTGTTTATACATCCAAGGATCACATTAACCCCTTCTGCAACATCATCACACTGATTGCTCATGTTCAGTTGTATGACCCTTCAATCCTCTTCAGAGTCACTGCTTTCCAGGATACAGTCCCTCATTCTGTCAATATGGCCTACGTTCTTTGTTCCTACATGTATGCCCTAGCATTTGACTGTATCACAACACATTTTGTTTGAGTGGGCCCAGTTTACTAAGCAATCCAGATAATTTTGTATGATTGCCTTGTCCTCATAATTATTTATCACTCTGCCAATGTTGGTGTCATCTTCAAATAGCAGTGATTTTATATTTACATCCAGATCGTTGGTGAAAATTCTATGTAGCATCCGGTCTTGAACCCATACCACTACAACCATCTCTGTTTGATAATGATTTCCCGATGAAAAGTACTTCTGAGATTTGCCATTTAGCCAATTCTTAAGGTGAGCCAGTCGAAAAAATGTTGACTAAACCATTTCCCATTGAAAAATGTAGTTTTGTCAAATTTGAAATGTTTCTCAAGGATTGTTCTAACAATAATAAAATAATAAAATTAAAATTAAGGGCCTCAATCCTCAGCTGATGTTAATCAGCAAAGCTCCAGTGAAATTGATGGAGATATGCTGATTTATGCCAGCTGAGGATCTGACTCCAGAACTTTGCTGCCATCATTTTGGCCTTTGTTTAGACACTCAGGTACCAAGGTTAGTGCATAAGAATCTAAATGGAATTGTATAGCAGAAACAAAAATATGGATCTGCATTTGTCTTTCAACCAAACTGAAGATTGGCTTTATATATAAGACCACATAACGCTCTGTTCCAAGTAGCACAGCAGAATCGTGTCAGACTGTGATTTAAAAACAGGGCTTCAACCATTACTCTGTATTTTCCTGCATTTTCTGGCTGAACTCTAGGTTCTTTATTTCAGTCTTTCCTTTTCTCTTTCCCACTCCCTTGTGCAGGGTGGTTTAATATCTGCACGTGCACAGGCAAATAATGCCATTGTTCAGTCAGCATAAAATGGTGGCATTCCAAATCAATCACTGCCCAGCTGGCGCTGGCAGTCTTCCTACATGTGGTCAGCCCTAAAGGCACCACAGGCTTCTCTTTTCCTACTCATATAGAACAGTTCAAGTAATCACTAGCAAATCAGGCTAAACTGACCACAGACTTAGTGATTTTCCACACATAAGGCCCCACTGCTGTAGTGAAATAAGGATGCAATAGGAAATGGAATTCAATACCGACCTACAAACCAAGCCTTTTAGCAATAACTAATGTTTTAACAGGACTGAGTAGAGTTAGGAATAAACTAGAGATTTCAGCTGCATGGAGCTGTTGAAAGCATCTGTCGGATGACACAAGTTAAGCGTTCGAGACAGCATCGCTGCACGGTGCTGTAGCAGATGATGGTTTGCTTTGCTGGTCTAGTGTTCCAAACATACTTAGAGTAAAGGCATTCTGCCCCTATCAGCAGTGAGTGCTGGTGCCCAGTATAGATGGTGTGGCGATGGCAGCTAGGTGTACCGTAGCTGCAGCCACACCAACAGAGCCAGTCGCAAATTGTATATCCAACTATTTTTCATGACAAAAAAATGGCTTTTTTGTCAACGGGGAAATGTCTGTTTTCAATTTGATGTTTCAGGGTTTTTTTCTTCTTCTTTTTAAAAAAAAACCACAACCCCTCAAAAAAACGGAAAATTGTTGTGGTTTTCATCAATCAAAAATGTCGTGCTTTTTGACTGAAATGTTTTGATCTTCAGATGCCAAAATATTTTTTTCTGACAACCTCTCCCCCCATTCCTCCCCCCACAAAAAATTGAAGAAAAGTTTGTTTTTTTGTCAACATTTTTCATGCTGGCCGCCCAGTCAAAAAGTGGGGAGGAAACCAGGCCAATCCAGTGTATAGTTACGGCAACTCTGGACAAGTCAGAGATTAGCCTGGCCTGAGCCTGGCCCAGGATCTCTGATCAAATGGACATGGAGGCAGGTGCTGTGATGGACACCTAAATTTATTTAGTATGTTAGACCCTTTCCCACTGATGCTTCCACTCTATTGGAAAGTAGTTTTCAGTTCCCTGGAAGTACTAAACATCTGTGCATGGTAAAGGGCCAGTAGTACTCTTGTCCAAGTAACAAAGAGGTGTCAGGAGATCAGCTGTGTTGTCACATCCAGTCCACACAAGTGGGATTCCTCCCCGGAACACAAGCAGACCTTCGAATTGTTGCTGCGTGTTGTTTGCTGTCTGAAAATGGGGTATCAGTCTACCAGAGAGGTAATAGCTTGGTTTCATCTGTCACAGCTCTCTAGGCAGACTTAACAGTAATGGCATCTTGTCAAAGGTCTGGAAGAGCTATGTGTGCTACAGACCAGAGGTAGGTGTATTAATCAAGTGGCCACCAATAACCAAAGTAGCCAACAACACAAATTCAGCTCCGTGCAGCTAAAGTAGACAAAATGCAAAATTGGAGCTCAAATTCTCATTGTAAAACAGCCAGCGTAGCTCAGAGAGAGAGAGTTGAATTGTAATTGTTCTTCTGCATCAGCAACAGACTTTTTACTGAGCTCCACTCCACTATACCTGTGCAAACACACTGAAGCTAGGTTTGCATGGAGCATCTAATTTTTCCTACAAAACGTTCATTAGTGGTGATGCATGAGAAGGATGCTTTGTTTTTAAATCATCACTCTGCCTGACAAAACCCCTAGGCCCAGATCCCCTGAAATCAATGAACATTAGGAAACTAAATACTTTTGTGGATCTGGGCTGAGTTTGACAGGATAGAAGTTTGAAAAATAAATCTTTGTTCTACTTTGAATGATTGCTCATATCCATTCCAATATAGGTGAGTGTGCACCCCGTGCACCGGTTCCCAGAACTTTTTTCCCCTTAGCAAGCCCCATAGGGTCGGCTTAGGCGCCCCCTGTAGTGCCGTGCTCATGCTGCGGTATATGAGGCACTGCCGACCCTGCGGGCCCTCAGTTCCTTCTTTCCGTCTGTGACGGTTGCTGGAACATCTGCCTCTTGCTCTCTAGCAAGTAGCCTTCCTGTTGAACGTTATCTTGTTGTTCTATTACCATTAAGTAGTTGTTAAGTATAGTTGTTAGTGTTAAGCATAGTAATTAGTTAGATTAAATAAGGAGCCCTCAGGGGCTCAAGGTTGGGCCATGCCTGGCACAACCGGATTTAAATCCTGTGCTGCTTGCGGCAAAGCCTTTCCTGTGAGTGACCTTCATGACTGCTGCCTCCATTGTCTGGGAGAGCAGCATAGAAAAGATAAATGCAGGATCTGCAAGGCCTTCAAGCCGCGCACGCAGAAAGAACAAGACGCTCTTGAAGGCTATCCTGATGGAGTCCGCGCTCCGGCCGGACTCCGAACCGGCGTGTTCCCCTGCGGCACCAAGCATCTCCTTGGTGCGGAGTGCTCCACCAGCACCGGTGTCGACCTGTCGCCAGCCCCCGGTGCCGAAGAGGAAGAAGCGCCAGGGCACCGAGTGCCAGGATTCCCCCGCACCGCCAGCCCAGCCTGGGGGGGAGTCAGGAGATGCACCAGCCAAGGGCTGCTGAGATTACTCTGGCACCTATATCTCCTCTCAGGGAGCCTCCCCCAACTCCTGGGGGTGGGGGAGCACCCCTGCAAGGGCCGTCAACACCGCAGGCATTCGATGCAGCATGCGCCCTCATGGCCATGCCCACGCCTCCATCCCCCCCTCGGCTGAGGGTGCAGGGACCAGTGTCTCGGGGTAAACCCATGCTGGGTGGCCGAGACAGCAGTCCAAGTCTCCCCCCAGATGGTCACAGAGGGTAGAGTGTGCGGGCTCCCCTCATAGCTCCGACTCCGGGTCGTCAAGCTCCTCCGCACCGTGGCACTGAGGGCGGTCCAGAACACCAGAGGGTTCGCGCTCAAGGCGCCGCCGCTACAGTTCCGCCTTGCGTGAGGTGCGCAGCTCCCACTCCCCCACCCCGGCACCAAGTCCATCAATGCGGCGCCGGTCTCCATCCCCGGCATGCAGCCTGGCGCAGTTCCCGGAGCCGGAGGAAAGGGCATGGAGACATGCACGGCACCAGTCCCGACCCCCAGACCATAGTCCGGCGCGGATTCCGGTGCTGAAGGACTCGGCACCAACAGCGGCATCAGCACCATGCTGCTGTTCATGTTCATTGGGGTCGGAATCGGCACCAAGAAGGCATGGCCGGCACCACTCCCAGTCCCCAAAGGGGAAGCGCCGACACAAGACCTCGGCGCCAAGGCAGAGATCATACTCCAGCTCCTCCAGCTGCTCGCCTCTCCGCCGGCACCATATGCGATGGCACCGGCGCTCCTCATCTTTGTCAAAGTCTTCATGGAGCAGATCCTCGACGAAGGCAGGCAGGATCCACAAACACTGCCGGCACCGCTCCTGCAGCTCGGGGTCCCACACCCACTGCCTGAAAGGGACCATGGCAGTGGCCATACTGGTGGCCATGGGAGGCACAGATGGGACAGGGCACCGTCTCTGTCCAGTCATCAGTGGCCCAACCGGCAGCCCCCACCGAACCAACCAAACAAGGGCCATTCCTCGGAGGAGGAATCGGACCCTGAGGAGGGTCAGCCTTGTGGTTGATGCGGCCAACCAGCGGGACAGGCAGGGCAGCCAGGGCAACACGCCCAAGAGTAAAGATAATAAAAAGCTGGACCTGTTCGGCCGCAAGGTCTATTCTACCAGGGCCCTGCAGCTGAGGATCGCCAACCACCAGGCGCTCCTCGGCCGTTACAACCTCAACCTCTGGACCTCCATGTGGAGGTTTGCAGAAGGGCTGTCCCAGGACCAGGCAGTGGACTTTGTAACAGTCCTAGAAGAGGGTGCCACTGTCGCAGGGGCGGCCCTACAAACTGCCAGCGATGCTGCGGATACCGCCAGCAGAGCCAGGGCCTCGGCTATTGCCATGCGGAGGTGTTCGTGGCTCCAGTCCTCTGGGTTAACACAAGAGGTTCAACAGTCTATCCAGGACCTGCTCTTTGATGGGGCAGGCCTATTTTCAGATAAGACTGATGAGAAACTGCAAGCCCTGAAGGATTCTAGAGCCACCCTCAGATCCTTGGGGCTGTACACGCCGCAGGCCTCAAGGCGCCAGTCTCGGTCTCAACCTCAGCGCCAGACCCAGCTGGCCCCTAGGCTGCCACCCAGGCACTCACAACCCCAGAGGGGCCGTGACAGATACAGGGGCTTGAACCACTGCGACCGATTGGGGTCATCTGCGGCTTCCCAACAGGGTCCAGCCAAGGGGCCCAACAATAATAAACAACAATTTTGATGGTGCGCCCAAGGGTGGCACCCATACCCTTCACCTGGATCCACCCCTGCCATTTTCAGAAAGGCTCAGGCCCTACTACACCGAGTGGAAAAAGATCACATCAGACCATTGGGTCTTCGGTGTAGTTCTCAAGGGCTACACCCTTCAGCTTATGGCCTTCCCCCTGGACTGCCCCCTCACCCCATCCCTCTTCAGGGACCTCTCTCACGAGCAACTCCTGATGCAGGAGGTGAATTCCTTCCTCCTCCTCTGGGCTGTGGAAACAGTCTCTCCACAGGAAATAGGGAGGGGATTCTACTCCAGGCATTTCCTCATCCCCAAGGCAAAGGGGGGCCTGAGACCCATATTAGATCTCCGCCGTCTGAACAAGTTAATCAGACGTCTCAGGTTCCATATAGTTTCCCTAGCCTCCATCATTCCCACATTGGATTCAGGGGACTGGATCCAGGGGACTGCCCTGGACCTAAAGGATGCGTATTTTCATATTTCCATCCTTCCCAGACGCTTCCTCCAATTTATGGTAGCTGGCTGTCACTACCAAGTTTCGGCCCTGCTCTTTGGCCTCTCGTCTGCCCCCAGGGTTTTCACAAAGTGTATGGCAGTGGTGGCGGCCCGTCTGCACTGCAGAGGGGTCCAGATCTTCCCCTATCTGGACGACTGGCTGATCCGAGGCAGGTCCAGGGCCCACGTGAGGAACAGCCTAGTACTCACCTGCACAACATGCACCAGATTGGGGCTGCTCATCAACAAGCAGAAGTCCACTCTCACCCCGGTGTAGCGCATAGACTTTATCGGGGCCACCCTGGATGCCACTCAGGCCGGAGCCTTCCTCCCATAGCCTCGCTTCAAGGTGATGACTGCCATAATCGACCATCTCCACAGGTCCCCCACGACGACAGCCAGGCACTGCCTGCAGCTGTTGGGACATATGGAGGCCTGTACGTATGTGGTGAGGCTGGCTCGCCTCAAGCTCAGGCCTCTCCAGGCGTGGCTAGCCTCAGTATACGCACCAGCCAGGCATTCTTTGAACAGGGTGGTCACGGTTCCCACACGGGTTCTGACCCTCCTGAACTGGTGGAGGACTCCCAGGGAAGTTCTGAGGAGGGTCCCATTCTGAGACTTAGCCTCATCGGTCACCCTCATCATGGACGCCTCGGATGTGGGATGGGAGCCCCCATCAGCAACGACCTGAGCACCCAGGGGCTCTGGTTGGCAGACGAAAGGAGTCTCCATATCAACGTCCGGGAGCTCAGGGCAGTCCGTCTGGCCTGCAAGATGTTCTTCAGATTCCTGAGGGGCAGGATGGCGCAGGTCCTCATGGACAACACAGCGGCCATGTTCTATATGAACAGGCAGGGGGAGCGCGCTCCTCGGCCCTTTGCCAGGAGGCCATTCAACTTTGGGACTTTGTGGTGAGGCACAACTTCCACATATCTGCCTCTCACCTCCCGGGGTCAGGAACGACGAGACAGATTGCCTCAGCAGGTTGTTTCTACCCCGGCACGACTGGTCGCTACACCCGGAGGTGATAGGTTTTATCTTCCGCAAGTGGGGTGTTCCCCAACTGGGCCTGTTCGCGTCGTCCTGGAACATGAAGTGCCCGAGGTTCTGCTCGCTCCATGGTCGCGAGCCGGGCTCCATCTCCGACGCGTTCCTCATAGACTGGATGAGGACCCTGATGTATGCATTTCCCCCCATTCCGCTGCTGCCCAAAGTCCTCTTGAAGATCAAGAGGGACAAAGCGGACGTCATACTGATCGCCACAGCCTGGCCGAGACAGCACTGGTTCAGCATGTTGCTGGACCTGTCCGTCACCCCGCCAGTGCCGCTCCCGAGGCTTTATGACTTGCTCTCCCAGGACTAGGGTCGCCTGCTGCACCCAGACCTGGACTCCCTCCACCTGACGGCATGGAGACTCTGTGGCTGATGGAAGGAGAGAGAGCCTGCTTGGCGCAGGTCCAACAGGTTCTGCTGGGCAGCAGAAAAGCTTTCACTCAGGTGGTGTACCGGGCCAAGTGGAAGCTGTTTACCTGTTGGGCTGAGTCCCGGGGTATCCCACAGAGCTGCTCGCCCATACAGGCGATCTTGGAGTACCTGCTCCACCTGAAGCTCCAGGGTTTAGCACTGGCCTCCCAAAAGGTGCACCTGGCGGCCATCTCGGCCTTCCACCAGCCGATGGAAGGGAGATCATTATTTTCCCACCCCATGTCAGTCAGGTTCCTTAAGGGGGTGGAGAGGCTATACCCACAAGTCCGTGACCCAGTGCGTCCCTGGGACTTGAACCTGGTCCTCGCCACACTGACGGGACCCCACTTTGAACCCATGGCTACATACCCGCTGATCGTTCTGTCATGGAAGGTAGCCTTCCTGGTAGCCATTACATCAGCTAGGAGGGTTTCTGAGATAAGAGCCTTAATCTCGGAGCCCCCCTACACCATCTTTTATAAGGACAAGGTGCAGCTGAGACCGCACCCAGCCTTCCTGCCTAAGGTGGTGTCCCAGTTCCATTATAACCAGGATATCTTCCTCCCCGTGTTCTTTCCTAAACCGCACGGTTCGGAGGAGGAATGGAGATGGCACTCGCTGGACATGAGACGAGCCCTGGCCTACTACATTGAGCGGACATGGCTGTTCCGGAAGTTGACGCAGTTGTTCGTGGCTGTGGCGGACCGGATGAAGGGCTCACCTGTCTCCACCCAATGCATCTCCGCCTGGATCATTGCCTGCATCAGGACTTGCTATAGCAGGCGAAGGTGCTGCTTCCAAGAGCTGTTTCAGCGCACTCAACCAGAGCCCAGGCCTCATCGGTGGCCTTCCTGGAACGAGTGCCCCTGCAGGACATCTGCAAGGCAGCGACCTGGTCGTCGGTCCACACCTTCACGTCCCACTACGCCATCGTGCAGCAGGTGAGAAAGGATGCGGGCTTCGGCAGGGCCGTACTGAGGTACCTCCAAGGTATGGCTATTTAATCACTTATATTAGAATGGATATGAGCAATCACTCAAAGTAGAAAACAGGGTTACTTACCAGTAACTGTTGTTCTTCGAGATGTGTCGCTCATATCCATTCCACACCGCTGTCGTAGTTGGCAGAAAGAAGGGACTGAGGCCCGCAGACGCCTCATATACCGCGGTACTCCAGGCGGCGCCTAAGCCGATCCTACGGGGCTTGCTAAGGGGAAAAAAGTTCCAGGAACCAGTGCACGAGGCGCGCACTCACCTATATTGGAATGGATATGAGCAACACATCTCGAAGAACAACAGTTACTGGTAAGTAACCCTGTTTTTACTTGTGAACTCAGCATGTTTGATATGGAAGTCAGTAAGACTCAGCCCCATAATACCATATGTAATTGGTTGCTTTTCAGAGTAGACTTTAAATCCAAACTAAAAACACAGTGAAAAAACAATGTAAGCCCCGTGGACTGAAGCCCTACTGCATAAGAAGCTCACTATTGACACCTATTGGTGAAAAGGAAGAAGACCAGCCCTGAGCTGCAAGTGAACAGGGGCCTCACAGGGGAGAGGTCTCTCTGCTGGCATCTTTGGTGAGCAAGGGGAAATGGCCAAATGGGCCAAGCCTCCTTTACATTTCAATGATGTGACAGTTTGGGGGTATTTGGTTAAAATTCAGGGCAGTTGTGAGTTTGGAGGCAATAAAATGCTATTATCTCTGTTGGGAAAGGAAAAGACAGATCTACACCAAATGTACCTGAGGTCACCCTGGCTGAGACTGTAGTCAGGCATAGTTGGGTAAAAGAGCCTGGGTGGAGCTAGAAAAAGACTATCTTCTACTAGGGGTGATTTTGTGGTGGTAAGGAGTCTGTAAAGGGTTATATACACCACTGAGCTCTGTCTAAAGACTCAGTACAGAGGCAGTTTTGAAACAGTGAGTGGCACTGAGGTGATTTGGACTGCAACTGCAGCAATCAGCAGACTATGTGAGAAACTCCAGTGTAGACTTCTCTACCCATCAATCAAAGCTGAAATCATTTCAGCCAGGTCAGATGGTAGAGTCCCTGGAGCAGCCCAAGGGACTGGAGACTGATCTGCCAGAATTCTTGGACTCCATCCAACAGTTTGGGCAACAAACTGTGAGTGATGAAGAGAGAAGTGGCTAGAATTCATTAACCAGTTACAGCTGTAAAAGGAGGACTGAGTTTGGGACTATCACCGTCGGGAGTGGGAGTCTTACCTACCAGGTATTGTTCATTTATTCATTGCTGGCTTTCCCAATTTTGTTCTATTTTCCCCACTTCTGCCATACCCCTAATAAAGTTCTCTTGCCTTTAAATCCCCTGAACATAATGCTTGAAAGTGGGGAAGTATTGCCTCCCAAGGGCATCCAGGATGGTTTATATAGTTTCCCAGGTTTCTGGGTGTGGGCTCAAGATGCTGCTGTTTAAGTTTTCAGAAGGAGCCCTTAGAGATTTGAACCCAGCCCTTCTTGCTGCTAACACCTTGCTGAAGGGGAGTTAAAATGTCCACATCAGATATACTATGCACATGTGAATACAATATAATATCTATATTATACAAAATGAGAAGGATTAGCTTTCATAAACCGTCAAATCCTCTTCTTGTTGGCTATTTCCTAACTCTTTGGTGGCTGGTTAATGTCTTGTACAGAAAAGTCCAGTGTTTATCTGGCTTCTAGTCAATCAGGGACTTTAAATTTTGGGATGATAGGTCAAAGGAGCCAGGAAATATCTGAAATAGCCCCTGTCCAAACTTATCTAGCCCTCTGTTAGCTTAACTATTAGCTCCTCCTTAAGAAGAGGATTTTCTCAGGAAGCTAACGGAGCATGTCCCACCACTCAGAATACTTCCTGCCAGAATTCTCTCTACTGAGCCACAACTGAACACAGGGAAAGAAAAAATGATAGAGATTAAAAATACAGGCAATATAAACAGGGAAGTGTAACCAGGAGGATATATTCCAAAGATCAATACAGACTGTTTGCGTCCACACCAGTCAGTGCTTTGTTCCTATTAGTTATATAATGTGTACAAACACCTATAATACTCTTTATAACTTGGGGAGGGGATAAGGGGAGACAGAGACAGGTTTGGAGCATTGGTCTAGGTATAGTGTAGGACTATTTGAAAAAATGACAATTATTGCTATTGTGGGATAAGAGAGTCACACTTAGAAAGTGGGCAATTGTTTGGATTATTAGCCACTAGGGCTGGTTGAAAATTTTCCATCAAAACTGTCATTCAGTGGAAAATTGGCATTTTGAGTAAATGAATGGTTTTTTTGTGAAAAGCGTCTGCTTTCTGTGGACATTTTTTTTTCTTGTCAAAAAGCTGAACACCTGAAATATTTGGCCAAAACCAGAAATGTTTTGGTTTGGGGGCTGAATTTTTTTGGTATTCCAATTTCTTCCAAAAATATAAAAAAAATTCGCTGGAAAATTTAGACAAAAATGTAGATTTTGTTGTTATTGTTTTGCATTTTCATTGATATTTTCTATAAAAACCCTCTACTTTGCTCCCAGCTCTATTAGCCATTTTATAGGGCTGAATTTCTTCCTGGGCTGGTGCGCAGCAAACAGCAAGGGGTGAGAGAGAACTTTGCATCTCACAGATTCTTAGACCCTTCTGAAAATTCCACCCTGAATTAACATGGAGATTAAATGAATCTGTAATTACATTTGTATTAATTATTATTTGTATTACCATAGCATGGACCAGGATCCCACTGTGCTATGTGTTGTACACAGAAGAAAAAGACAGTCCCTGCTCCCAAGGAGCTTACAAGCTAAGTATACCTACAGGCGGTCCCTACAGAACCCATTTGAAACATGACAGAGTAGGAGGGTGAGCCCTCACGAATCCTTGCACTGCTACTGCCCAGGCTCTACTTCTTCTGTGGCTCCAGGACTGTCAAGTTAGCTCCTTCCATAGCTATTAAATTTCCTTTATTAAAAGGCAATATTTCATGGTTTATGTCTCCATGGTTGGGTCTAAACCATGTTTTATTTTGCTGCTTTATTATATGCTAGACTAGAGATTTATTATTTGAGTAATCTCTATGCATACTCTGTGTATGTGTATCTATATATTAGTGATGACATATTAAAATATGCATCCTGTATTTATATTTGCTTGTTGCCCCTTTTGATTGCCAAATTAAACTGCAGTTATCTGAGACAGAGCCACATGACAATAGATGTTCATTATTTCCCTCTGGTCTGATCAAATAAGTATATATGAGCTTCTTTCATTTAAAATAGGGGTCACAGGATCTGGTAATCTCAGGGCATGGTAATTCTGTCACAACATGTCTAAACCCTACAATAATCTAGTGATTGAAACATTTAAACATAGCCCACATTTAGGCCCCATTTCTGTAATAGCCCCACTGATTTCATTATTCCAGTGGGACTGGGTATGGTGCAAGTTTCAGCCTACGCAGATTCAGTTGTAGAACTGGGGCCTATGTGTAGTATATTTAGCACAATTTCTTTTGCTGCCCTTTAGGTTTATTGATCATGCCCCAGAAAATGAAAGTTGTGGATGAGCAGCATGAAAATTAAACAGAAATACTGCCAAATGCTTCCTATGGTGCCAGGAGGTTTAAGGTAAAAACAATATTTTTAAATGGACACAACAGACAGAAGGTACAAAATGAAGGACATTTTCTATTTAATTAATCTAAGAATGTTTTCTGTTCTGCAGTTGTTTAGGATAGGATATCATAATCAAGAAGCTTCAAAAGGAGAAAAATATTTTTTTTTAAAAATGTAGAGTAAAAGTACAGTTTGTAAGCTTAAAAGTGAAATCTGTGGGTCCTGATAGATGTGTGTTATTTTAGAAAGAGCTGGTTGCATCTACTTTAGCTAAGGTTGAAAACCAGTTACCAGTATATAAACATACATCTTTTTTAATGCCCATAACTTTCTGACATAGTCATCTGTTGGGCTAAAATCTTTCCATGCTTGATCTGTGCTCAAAGATGATAGCTTTTTAAAAAGATTGTTACTCTCCAAAGAAAAGCATGTGGTGTTATTGTTTGGTACAGAAAGAAAACATTATTTGAACAATGGATAATTCTGTTCATTTGAACAACATTTCCCCTCACCTCTGAGCAAATTTTTCTGAAGGCATATTTTTCATCTTTCCTCATTACTTGTGTTTGTACTACATCTTCTTGCTAGTTTAGGTGAAGCTTCTACTTTGATTAATCTACAAAAAGGAGGGTGTTCTAAGCAAACAAAATCCCAGGGAAGGCTGCTTTCCCTCCTGTTTCAGTAGGGTGTAGATATGAACCTCCATCTTTGGGCTTAATTTACTTTGAACTTACTTTTAAAACTTTTTTACTTTGCTTTCCATAATCCAGAGAACCATTTTGGTCTGCAACCTCCAAATGCTTGAGCAGTGGGTAGTAAGACTATGCTATATCAAATTTTTCACCTTATTCATTTGCTTGTATGTTGTATTCCCATTCCATACCCATCATTTGTTTGTGTCTTTAGATTTTAAGATTTCACAGCAGGGATTGTCTCTTTCTTAAGTTTGTACAGCACCCAGCACAATGGGAGGACCATCCCGACTGGGGATTTTGGTGTTACCGTTGTATAAATGTTATTACTATTACAACTTCCATGTCCCAGGGTGAGAATGAAGATTTGTGTGGAATTGTACTACAGTGGCCTAGTGTATTGTGATTATGTATCCTTTATGGGACCGGTCCCAATGGCTATACAAACTACTGTCATCTCATGGTTAAAGAAATTCTCCTTTAGGTCACATGACAGAAGATGAAAACAGTCCCATTGTTATGAACATCAGTTATGTTAGCCCATCCCAATGGCTTTGGTTCAGTAGGAGGTTACTAGCAGTGGCCTCATTCACAATAAAGATGTCAAATACACTCATTGCCTGTTCAGTTAATATGGCCTTTGAATTGAATTTATTCTTTCCTTTGGACTATAGAGCACTACCCTGGACTGCTCCAGATTAAGGCTAGGGATTCTCTCTTTAAAAGTCACTTTACAGATCAGTCATTTCTGACCTTAAATCAAATTTAATCACACTAATGTAACTCTTGAAATTAGTTATCAGAACCCGTTCCTTAGAGCTGGTTGGAAATTTTCTACCAGAATGTCCTTTTTTTCTCCAATGAAAAATGCAGTTTCCACAAAATCAAAATTTCTATTTTGGTGGCAATTTTTGATTTTCTGTTGGAAAACGGAAACAAAATATTTTGTTTTCAAGTAATTTCAGTCTAACTCTGAATCTTTTGTTTTGTGTAACTGACTTGAAATGTTTTGTTTGGAATCAGTTCAACAAAGCATTAAATTGCATTTCCCCATCAGCTTATTGACTCATGGGTGTTACAGTTCAGGGCCTAGTTCTCTCCTGCGCGACAGTTTCCCTGGAGAATCACATCTTCCAAAATGCAACACAGACTCCCCTCTGACCAAACTGGTGCATCATGGGTGTCACATGACTCAGGGTTGATCATGAGATACAATCTGGCCAGGGAGTCGACCCCATTCTCCCCTTTGGGGTAAAATCAGACTCATGAATGTCAGCTCCCATGACATTCTCACAATGGGGAAATGCAATTTAATGTTGCACTGATTTGAAATGAAGTGTTTTGGATCAGTTCAATAAACTAAACCAAACATTTTGATTTCAGGAATGTCAATATTTTGTTTCAAATTAAAATGTCCACATATTTCTGATTTGGGACAAACACAATTATTGAAATATCAGAATTTCTTGCTGGACAGAAAGTCCCAATTTCACTCAGCTCTACTGTTTATAAACACTATTTTCAGACTCAGATCCTAGGAAATAGGTGTCATCCAGCCTTGTGTGAAGTATCTTCCTGATTCCTTTGGTTCTACAGAAACACCTCCCCACACCCCGTCCTTTATTCTGACATTTCCTGCATATGCTTCCACTGGCTGGACAGATGTCATCTCTCCTGTATTCTCCCTTGCCACATCTCAGCCCCGGGTACTCAGGGTTTTCAATGGAGTACTCAGTTTATGGTGCTTCTTTTCCCATGAGGTTTGTTTTTTTTGCTGTAACATTCTTTCACAGTGTTCTGAATTCAGAAGTTAACTGTGAATGCTTTGAATGTTTCTTGTTTAAAAATCCAAACTGCTAGACAAGCTCTTAAGTGTTCTGCCTCACTGATAGCAAAGTCCTAATGCTACTCCTGTTCAGGTAGGGCTCTTATAAAGGCTTCCATGCTTTGTCCCTGTAGAAAAAGCATTTTCCTGTTTGTATATTATTCATCCTAGAAATGAACTGTTCAGGACTCTGCTGGAATGATGGCACAGCATAGTTATTCTGATATCCTCCCTAAGCAATGGCAAATGTTTTCTAAATATTTGTAGTTTCACTCTGTGGTGGGCTAACCCTCAGCCTGGGCTTGGCTGTAGTCTCTCTGAGTTTCTTGCCCCTGGGTCCCCTACAGGAACCCCCCACTCCTGGGCAGTCTTTGTTCCCAGCAGGCATTCAGCTCACTCTGAGGTCCAATTACTTCTAGTCCCTGGCAGCTGTCCCCAGGTCCTGCCACAAACTGCTGGCTGGCAGCAGCCCTCCAGGGCCCATCACTCATATCAGGCTTGTAGTGTCAGTCTAGCCCCAGACAAGAGAGCGGAAAAGGAAAGGCTAGCTATTGCCTCAGGCTGGGCTCCCCTGGCTGCTTGAGCTCTCTAGCAGTCTCTCCTCCTGGGAAAAATTCCCCCTTCTGTGGGGTAAGTTTCACCTTTTTAAACTCCCTTTCTCCAGGTGTGCCTAAAGGGCACTGCCTGAGCTCAGGAATGCTTGTCAGCCTCTCTATCATACCCTATCATCAGCCTCTCTAGATACCAGCACATAATCTGGGGATTTCATAGAATGTAGCCACCCCAAGGGCACGTAGTCTATGACTAGGGAAATGGGACAACCCAACAGGAAATACCTGAGGGAGTCCACCACCCACTTGGTAGCCAAAACTTTATTCTCAATAATAGAATAGGGTCTCTCCCTGGCAAACAACTTTCTGCTTACATAGAGGATTGGGTGTTCTTTGCGCTGTGGCAAACGGCCGGCTTCACCCTAGTGGGTCTTGCGCTTTCGCCTCTCATAGTGGGCCAGGGCATCACCAGTTACCGCCATCGCTGAGCCTTCAGCTGCCCCCCCAACGAAGTCCAGCAGGTAGTGCCGGTCGAGGAGGAAGCTGCAGCAGCGAGGAGGGGTAGCAGGTCCCCCCCCCTGGAGGCCCTATTGGATTCTTTCCCCAGAGAAGTCTCGGAAGGAGCCGCCCCCGCCACCCTGTCACCTCTGCCCCCTGTTGCCGCCGAGGTGCTTGCCTCCTTGGCCTCCAGAGGGGTGGCAACCGTGGTGGTGGAGGGGGATTATGGCTCCATTTTCGCAGAGATCGAGTCCCTGGGTCTGACCCTGGTCACCCAGGGGAAAGACGACCCTTTGCCATGGGGTCTTGATCTGGAGGCCTTGTGCCGGCTCCTCCCCCTTCCCCTCCCTCCATTCCCCAGACTGCTGTCCCCGCCCTTGAGCCACCATCTGATGCCCCCATCTGCCTGGCTGCAGACGGCATCATACCTGTGACCGCCAAGCCTCCTGAGGCGATGGCTGGTGCCGAGAAACTGGGCCCTGGGGTGTCGGAGGCAGGACAGCTGCCCCACACCCCTTCTGTGGGCCCTGACCTGAGCCACCCCCTGCCTTTCATGGGGGCTGCGGTCGCTGAGTCCACCATGGTGCCTGGGCCTGGTGTCACTGAGGGCCCTCCCCCTGAACCCATGCCCCTGACCCCCGTGCCGGGTCAGGAAGAGCCACATCCCAGTAGCTCTGCCACTGGGGCCCCTAATCAGAGCCCCACCCCTGCCTCTGTCCCTGTCCCCACTTCTGATCCTGCCCCTGTTCCCACCCCTGACACTCCCTGTCCACCTCCCATATTGCTACCACCTCTGGGGTTGTGTCATTTCCCCTTACATCAGCCAATTCCCAGGAGGCAGTATTCAAGTTCCCCCTCCCGCCCAGGGCTGCTGTCTTCCCTCTGCCGCCGTTCCTTATGCTGGGGATTGGGGTGGGCAGAGCGGCGCCCGTAACATTGGCGCTGCATCGGGGGTTTGAGCTCTGTCTGCCCCTCTCTGTCGGCCACGGGGCAGCTGTGGGGTACCAGCCGGAGGCCGGCCTGGGGTCTCCTACCCTGGCCCCTGAGACGCTACAGGACAAGCTGTGGGCCTTCCTGACTGACTGTCGCGGGACCAGGAATAGGGTGCAGCTCGCCCTGCAGTGCTGGGGGGATTTCCATCTCGTCCTCCAGGCCATGAGGGCCATCCTGAAGGAGGGGAAAGGGACCGGGAGGCAGGACACTGCCTCTTACCGATGGGCCTTCAGCTTCCATGACTCCCTCCTGGCCTTTGGGGTTGGTCATGGATTGCTGCGGGGCCTGACGGGGACCGCCGGTGTTCCTGCCCATGAAGATCCTCCCCACTCCTCCCCAGGGCCTCAACCATCTTCGCAACCTTGAACTCCAGGGGCTGTAGGATGGGTCTCTGCAGAGCCAGGTGCTCTCCTTCCACCGGGAGGGAGGGTACTCTGTGGTGTTCCTGCAGGAGACCCATATGGATCCAGCCGCTGAGGCTAGTTGGCAGCTGGAGTGGGGGGACAGGGTGTTCTTTAGTCACCTCTCTGCCCGCGTGGGCAGAGTGGCCACCTTGTTCTCCTCCAACCTACAGCCCGAGGTGCTGGGGGTTGCCGAGGTCATGCCAGGTCACCTGCTGCACCTCCAGGTCCGCATGGAGGGGCTGGTGTTGAACCTTGTCAACGCCTATGCCCTGACATCGGACCCGGAGAGGGTGCATTTTTTCCAGCAGGTGTCCGCCTTCCTCACCGCCTGCATGGTACTCTGGAATAAACTCCCTACAGTCAGTGTGGGCAACTGAGACCAGCTAGAGCTACCTCGGCAGTCCTCTGCCTCATGCCCACTAATAAGTCTCCGGGCATGGACGGGCTGATCGTGGAGTTCTACCGTGAGTTCTGGGACGTGTTTGGCCCAGACCTCGCCATCGTCTGGGCCGAGTCCAAGGGCAGTGGAGCGCTCCCCCTCTCGTGCAGGTGGGCCGTGCTCGCCTTGCTGCCCAAGAAGGGGGACCTCCGTGAACTTCGGAACTGGTGTCCCCTCTCACTCCTCAGAAGGACTATAAAATCATAGCCAAGGCCATCTCACTGAGTCTGGACGTGCTGCAGGATGTGGTCCATCCCGACCAGATCTACACCGTCCTGGGCCGCACCATCTTTGATAACCTTTATCTGGTCTGTGACCTCTTGGAGCTCAGGTGTAGGAATGGTCTGTCATTCGCCCTCCTGTCCCTTGACCAGGAGAAGGTGTTTGACCGGATGGACCACGAGTAGCTCCTGGGCACCCTGCAGGCGTTCGGCTTCGGGCCCTGTTTCGTGGGCTTTCTCCAGATGCTGTACACCTCCGCAGAGTGTCTGGTCAAGTTCAACTGGACCCTGACCGAACTGGTCAGCTTCGGGCGAGGGGGTGCGTCAAGGCTGTCCGCTGTCATGCCAGCTGTACATTCTGGCCATCGAGCCCTTCCTCTGTCTCCTCCGCCGGAGATTGATGGGCTGGTGCTCCGTGAGCCAGAGCTGAGGCTGGTGCTGTCAGTGTACGCCAATGACGTACTCCGCGCGGTCCAGGGCCCGGGCGACCTGGCATGGCTGGAACTCTGCCTGGCCATCTACTCGGCAGCCTCCTTCGCCCGGGTCAACTGGGCCAAGAGCTCTGGTCTGACGGTAGGGGCCGGGTGGCAGGAGAGCTCCCTCCCACCCGTGCTTCAAGCCATCCGGTGGAGCATGGGTCCGTTGCTCTATCTGGGTGTATACCTTTCTGCCACCATCCTAGCCCTGGCCAAAGTGGCCATCTGCAATACCAGGGAGAGGAGGTTGGCTGAGGGGATGCTCTGTGACTATTTCTGTTCCTCCATCCATTCACGCATCCTGGCGGAGTTCCTCTGGGCAGCGTCCACTGGCTCCCTAGACACCTTCCGGGAGCAGTAGGCACTGTCTGGGGTTCTCTGCTCGGTGTCCCCTTCCGATTCCCTCTGTTTGACCCTTTGATCCTCACGCCCCTTCCTGTTTTTTCATTTGTTGTCCCACATAATCAGCTGAATCCCAGGTCCAGTGACTCCTCCCCTTAGGCTGGGGGAGGGGCCTTTAGTGGTGGGCAGGCTTGTGCCCACCCACTCCCCCTGGAACTCAAATAGTAGCACTCTCCTATTGCCCTTGCTATATCACAGTGCTCAAAGTCCTGTGAGATCGCTATTCCCAGGCCAATGCTGGAGGTGTCCATATAAAGAATGAATGCCCAGGAAAAGTCTAGGTTGGCAAGGACAGATACTTGGCCCAGCCACGCCTTCAGGGTATTAAATGCTTCATTGTGCTGATCATCTCACCAGACATTTTTAGTATCTTTGCCTTTTAGTAGATTGGTCAGGGAAGCTGTGATCAACATGAAGTTGGGGAGGAACTAACAATAATATTCTGCCAGGCCCAGGAAGTGGCATATCTTTCTTCTGGTCCAGGGTGTAGGGCAGGAGCTTAATACATGGATTTTATCTAACAGCATTTTCATGAAGCCTCCTATACGATATCTTAAATAAGTCACTTCTTTCATGGCCAACTTAGAGTTGGCCGGGTTAGCTGTGAGGCTGGCTTCCTGTAGAGATGTCAGTGCCATTCTTAGGTGACATAGATGGTCTTCCCCCCATGTGGCTATAGATTACAGTGTTGTCAAGGTAAGCTGCAGCACATTGCTGATGGGGTCTGAGGAGTCAATTTATCAGGAGCTGGAAAGTGCTGCTGCCCCTTGCAGCCTGAAGGGCATGGTTTTACAATGGAAATGGCCAAAGAGGGTCAGGAATGTTGTTTTCTACTGGGAGGATGGGACCGGGAGATCTGCCACTAGCCTTTTGTAAGGTCAATCATGCAGAGGTATTGCGCTGGGCAGTCGGCCTTGGGAACCAGAAGCCCTGATAAGGTTCTCTTTTCTGAAAGTGCACAACTTCTTAAGATGCTTCTATAGTCAGATAATGTATTGGGTTGTTTCTTGGGTTTCATCTTGTTTCTCCCAACTTTCTCCCAACGCATCCAACATTCCCCGGGGCTGGCATCCAAAGATAAGGTTGAAGGGCAAGAATCCCATGGAGGCTTGGATTTCACCTCTTGCGTGGCAGTGGGATAAGTTGGTCCTAGTGCCTAGGCTCGATCCTGACAAACCACTTCAACATCTCTTTCAATGTCTCGTTAAATGTTTCTACAAGGCCGTCCATTTGTGGAGGGTACACCGATGTTCTTAGGGCCTTGATTTTAAGACACAAGCATAGTATCTCATAGGCTCAGGAACATTCTGTGAAGGGATGTGTAGTGAGAAGGTGTGGCTTCCCTCGGAGATTGACAGTGAGGGAAGGCCATGCCCACCACGCCAGAAGCAAAAGGATGGGACAGGAGCAGGAAGTACAAAAGGCAGGCCTTCCAGCTCAGTTGGAGGGGAGTGACTGAGGGAGACAGATTCATCCAGCCTGCTGCTGGAGCCAGAGTCCGCAGGAGACTCCTGCTGTCCTGAGAGTGAGCCTGAACTTCCAGAACTGCTGGAGACAACCCACGCTGAGGTGCTGCTAAGACTATCCCTGCCAACTTGCCCCAGGAAGACAGGTGCTAACCCCATGCTGCAGATATGTTATACAGGGGGTGTAGGAAGTAGCCCAGGGATAGCCAACCACAGTCTAGCTGTACTTATGCCTGAGCACCGGTCGGCACATTTTGGCTGGAGCCCCGCTGACCCAGCGGCAGAACACTCTGCCATTGTTAGGGCCCTGGCCTGGGATGCAGTGGAGTTGGGTGGCCTGTGTTCCCCTCACCTCTCCTACCCCATCACTCCTGGGGTGGCAGCCTCTGCATTTTAGGCCAAGAGGCCCGTGCTGGTCAGCCACCTGCCTGTGAGCCCCTAGACTGTGCTGGTGATCACTGCCCCACCCTGCCTGAGGGCTAGCTCTACCATGCTTGAAGGTTGGAGCCCAAGACTGCTTACTGCTCCGTCCTGCCTGGGGGCTGGGGCCTTTGAATTATGGTCTGCTCTACCCTGCCTGGGGATTTAAGCCCAGGAACTGCTAATCTTCTCCTTTTTTTAGATGGTTACTCCAGGGGCGTGACAACAGGGAGGTGGGGCCTCCCTCAGAGATTGACAATGAATGAGGGCCATCCACCCCTACATGCCTATAGGATGGCTTCAGATAGTGAGTGCTGTAGTCCACTATAAATATACGTTGGTTTCCCAAGGAGCATTTTTCTAAAGGTCCCACCATGTGCATCCTTATTCTTTCAAATGGAGTGTCCACTAATGGCATTGGGACCAAAGGAGTCTTCTGGACATTAGGTTCCACTTACTGACACTGAGGACTGGAAGAGCAATAGTCCCTAATCTCATGGTGGACCCCCAGGCAGAAGAAGTGAGCCAGTGCCCACTTCACAGTCTTCTCATGCCAGTAGTCGCTAATGTTGCTTTTGGCTAAGTCACTGTAGCAACCTGCATGGAATGTCGAGGAAAGAGCACAGGTTGCAGGAGGGCAGTCTGGAGGCAGCAACAGGAAGTCAGTCTAGCCCATGGCTAGAATGTTAGCTGCAAATGTGACATCTCTGTAAATAGTTCTCTTAATAAAAAGCAGTTTAGTTTTATAAGCATGAAGTCCTCTCATGTTATTACCAAGCCTGTGGTATATGAAATATTGTGGCAGTGGTAATTCTAGTGAAACCCACAACAAGGAAGTAAGTACGATTAATAGGCAAAGAAAGTAGCATCTAGAAACAGAACCAAACAGATGGAGACTCAGGTCACCAGGAATGCTGGATTTCCAGAGAAAAGCTTGCAGAAGCATGGAAGCAAGAGCTGAGTCTGGATACAGAGCTGATTATGGCGCATAAAGGTAAGAGAATAAGGTAAAACTTTTGTATTATTTCATTGGGGAGAAAAGGATGAGAGGGGACTGAGGCACTGCTGCCAGGAATAATGCCCAGAACACTGGAACAGCTGATAAAAGGGTTTGAGTTCTGTAATCCCAGATAGAATGAGATCTACTGTTTGTTTGTTTGTTTGTTTTTTAAGCCAAAAGCAAGGAGTAAAAGAGGGAATAGGTACTAGCACTACAGAGCTGAGAACTCTGGCATATACCTAGGCTTTGGAGACAATAAAGATTCCCTAATTACAGTCAATGATTGTGAGACTCTTAATTCCAGATTGCAGGTGTGATTATTGAGAAAAACAGATCTAACCCAATGTCTCCAAATAGCAAGGGCAGCTGAACAATCCAGGGAATAGATCAAAATAATAACAGCCACTTGTGTAGAACAAATACACAGGACTGACCTAACCTAGAAGGCAGGAACCTAGGAGCCAGGAGAGTGAGACACTGACAGAGAATGCAGGCATCATGGTCCAGTGTATATATACTGTAGAAAGCAACAAGAAAGGCAGAAAGAAAAGTACCCATCCTAAGGGCAATGATACAATGGATGTGGGAAACAGAACCACTTTATACTGCACTTACTCCAGGAAATAAAAAGCAGCAGTACATGCAGTGACGGAGGATGTAGAGGTTTTCAGTTAGAAAGACGGTGTCCACAATATGACTAGCAGATTCAAAGTCTCAATATATACATGCACTGCTGGAAAAGGCTGCTAGCCATTCAACTATCATATTTGCACTTACACTATTAGATCAATGACCAATTTGATTCCAGCTGGACAGTGGAGCCAGCTGTAACATAGTGCCAGCAACACTTAAGTGGCAATATTAGACTGGAGAAATGTGACCAAGTGTTGGTGATATACAATAAAATCATTCTGAGCTAGTGGGCAAATGCAAGTTGGCGATAATAAACTCACAAAACAAGAGACGTCATCACTTGGAATTTATAGTAGTTGACACAAAGAATACCACCCACTGCTGGGCGGCAGGACAGTGCAAGCCATGGATCTGATCGAAATACAACACCAGAATATCCTCAATATGAGTGAGAAGGGAGAATAGTCACCATGGGCCCCGTCGAGCATTCCAACAGACTAGGACATATTTCAAGGGGATGGACACCTAGAGGGCAAACTGAGGTTAGAAATGGATCCCCACATATAGCCCTGAGAACACTGAAATGCAGTGTTCTATTAACTCTGGAGGGGCCACTGAAGAAAGAATTGTCAAATATACAAAGAAGAGGCAACATTACACCTGTTGAAATTAGCACAGACTGGATCAGTAGCCTAGTAGTCATGAGAAAAACTTTCAGCTAAACTAAAGATCTGCATTGACCCAAAACCACTGAACAGAGCATTGAAAAGAAGTCATTACCCATTACTGATGATTGGGGACATACTATGGCAAAAGTGTGACACAGAGACCCCTTGGCAAAGACTCCTCTGGTCTTTGCAAAAAACTCTCATTTCAAATCTGACAAACTAATTACATCAAGCAATGTCTTCCAGGATAGTTATCCATTAACAGTAACACGTACGGTATATACAGAAAGCTTCTAGCTTGTCTAGATTCATAACCACTGTGAGATGTATGGACAGATAATATTTAAGAATAATGTATTTATACTGAAAGTTTGCTTTATGAACTGGGAGTAGAAATTAGTCACCAGGAGGTAATTTTTCTCGTGATGACCCATTCAAGCAACAGGGAGTTGTCACCCCTCCCTCGTCAGCTGTTGAGCTAGTGCAAAGTTCTGTTGTCTACTCTTGCCACATCCCAGAATACTCAACGGAAAACCATCAAAGACAATTGCAAGTGACCAAAACCACTTGGAGGTGAAAAGTAGCATTATAGCTGGCAGGAGATTGCCCCAGCTATGAATAAACACAAGACTGTTTCAGTATAACAGAATGTAGGGAAAGGCACTCTGTGTCCATTCACTGAGGAAATTGCTTGGGGGGAAGGAGGAGCTTTCATGAATGTTTGGATCCTGGTTCTTGTGAAACCAGCTAGCTCTGCAACAGGCTGAACTTTTGGGGGAAAACTTACTTTATTATATAGGAAAGGTAACTATTAAGTGTGGACCTGGGTTTATGTTTTATAACTTCATTGTGGGGTGTAACCAGTTGTTTCTCTCTCTTTCTCTCATTTCTAGTTACATCTTTATTCTTTCTTAAATAAACCTACTTTTGTTTTCTTATAAATGCTGCATGGCTTACAGAAGCCATGGTGGTTTAATGTAAAACTGGTAAATTGGCATACACTGCACCTTTGGGTGCAGAGGATCTGGAATTTCTGTTAGTAGCCAGCGTCAGGGGCTGGATATCAAAGGGGAACAATTCATAGGGAATTGGGGACGGGGGTGCACCTATTGTTAACTTGCAAAGCAAAGTGAAGGCTGGCATGGCCCAGAGGAGCATACTGGAGTGGTTGAAAGGCTGGCAGTGTCAGGAAGCTGGTACTAGCTACCACAAGAAAGACTCCCTCCAGCTGGAGAGAGAGGGTAACAAGGTTACTCACAGTAGTGCATGCCCAGAGACCACCACAAAAAAAAGTTCACTGCTTGTGATGGCAAGAACGGGTTCTGGCATACTGGACTAGATGAGCCATCCGGCAACCTTTGTCACACCTTTTGCAGGTATCTTTGGGTACGAATGGCTATGGGCTATGGGCATAAGTGCAGCCCCAGAGATGTTGCACTGTAAACTGAACCAAGCACTAGAGGGACTTTCAGGCATCAAGACTGAAGCTAAAGATATCCTTATTGTAGAAGAAGGAGATGTCAAGAAAGAAGCAATCCAGGACCATGATATCAAGCTGTGACAACGCATAAACCAGAGCTGTGAGCGGAACGTTAGGTTGAATGCAGACAAGCTGAAGCAGAGGAGAACTGAGGTCCCCTGTATTGGACATTCCTATTTATTAACTTCTGAGGGACTTCGGCCAGACCATGACCAAGTGAGAGATATTTAGGAATTGTCCAGTCCAAAGGTTGTGAAGGGAGT
Source organism: Emydura macquarii macquarii (assembly GCF_026122565.2). Taxonomy (NCBI): domain Eukaryota; kingdom Metazoa; phylum Chordata; order Testudines; family Chelidae; genus Emydura; species Emydura macquarii. The sequence continues at coordinate 5,838,810 of NW_027132342.1, read as the reverse complement.
CCAACAATTTATAGAGATGTTCAGCTGTCTTTCCAGATTCTGTTCACACCTGTCAGAAGCCTGTGAACACTTGATACACACACTGATGCAATGGGAATGGACGGAGACCCAAGAACTGACTTTTGAAAGAGTAAAGAAAATCACAAACGAGGTGCCACTCCTGAAGTACTACAATCCTGAGGAGCAGCTAGAGCTACAGTGGGATGCCTCAGAAGGTGGCCTAGGAGCAGCATGGATGCAAAGCTATAAGCCCATATCATTTGTTAGTAGGGCCTTGACAGACACAGGCAGGGGATATGCTCATATAGAAAAGGAGCTCCTGGCTGTGCTCTTTGAAAGGGAACAGTTCCATCAGTTCATCTTTGGGCGTAAGGTGGACATGCATACTGATCACAAGGCATTAGAAAGTATTTTGAAGAAGCCACTCATGAGTGCACTGAAGTGACTACCATGCATGATATTGAGACTCCAGTGAAAGTCACTCCTGGTGCCTGACACTCTGCATGCAGCATACCTTCCAGAGTACAACACAGATGGTTCTGTGAAACAGGAGATAGTCAGTCTCTCAACATGCTACAGTACATTTGCATTGGTGATGGAAGGCTCCAGGCAATCCAACAAAGCACTAAACAGGAAAGGGATAGGCAGTAAAACAATTCATACTCTAGGGATAGTCAGATCGCAAGAAGCAAATGCCACAGGACGTTACCCCTACTATCAAGTGAGTGGTGAGTTGTGTGTACAAGATGGGATTTTGCTTAAAGAGGACTGAGCTGAGAACCCAGCCACAGCTGTTGAGCCAAATTCTGCCCTGAGTTATAGTTATTAGACCAGGATTTGACCTATAAGCTTTATAGAAACAAATCCTAAAAATAATAACTGTGTTTATTTAATACAGTGGGACCACAAAGGGAACATCTGATAGTTAAGTGCTTTGAATATAGAAATAATTTTTTTCACTGAAATCCCAATGAATATGAAATATTTGTCATCATTATATGAGCTGCTGAAATGAGCAAAAAAAGGGGTGCACTGAAGTGAACGAAAGGGCTACTACATTCAGAATCTTTGTGATAAATTGGGTTATATTTTGACTCACGTCCATATAGTAGATTAATAAGAAATCTACTTTATACTAGTAAAGCTGTATAACTGTGTGCATAGAAAGGTTCTTTGATTAAATCAGCATTGCTTAAGAGAATCAATACAAAAATATTCAACATTAATTTTCCAGCCACTACAACTGAAAATTACGGGAGGAGGAGGGAACCTCTTGCAGATGGGCAAACCCTATGACTCCTTCAGTAATCCCCCACTTAAAAGCTATCAATTTAGAGCTGTCCTGTGTATTTCCCTGTGAATCGAGCAAGCCTTTTCAGTCTTTAATTAAGGGTGACAAACTCTTTGAACATCACAGCATTCATCTGTTCATGTGTGGAAAGCCTGGTGTAACAAAAGAATTTAATCAAACTACAAGCCTAATAAAGACTACATTGCCCGAACTAAATGATGTTATTGCTGCAGCAGCTCATAGTTTTACATTTAAAAAAGCGGGTCAGAGTGTTCATTCATCTTGATTAGCAATGCCAACCTAATTACTTTTGGAGGAAACAGTAATTAGCTGGAGTCTCACCTCATTAATCATGACATTCTTGTAGCAGACTATTTTTATCTGATAAATGGCTTGGATTGGAACAAGGTGTATATTTGAATTCTAGTTAATTGTACACAGCTTGCTGCATAACATTTCACATTTTTATCATTTAACTTCTTCCTTACTGTTAACCTCTCAGCCATTTTTCTCTGGCTTCTCATTTTGAAAAGAAGGTGAATCATCTGTGTAAAAAATGTCCACTGTAGTTATGGATGGAAGTAACAGAAGGTATGTCCAAGCAGGAATGAGATGCTGCATCTCCAAAATAAGTAGCAGATTAAAGGAATCCTCTCAAGCAAATGTCCAGTTTATGCAGCTACCATAATAGATTCTGGTGCTATTCACCCCAAATAGAAACATGGAGCAAGAGTTTCAAAAGAGACTAGTGATTTTGGGTGCCCAAATGGAGATACGTGAAAGCAGCCTGATTTTCTGAAAGTGCTGCACATCCACCTTCGGCAAATCAGGTATTTTAAAGATGTTACAATTTGGGCACCAAAAGAAAGGAGGTACCTAGAATCACTAGTCACTTTTGAAAATCTGGGTTACTATGTCATTTCAAAATGTATTGATAAAATCATAGCTGATAAACAATATTATGGAAACTTACCGATCATTAGGCAGAATATACTGTATTCATAAAATGCAGGGAAAACTCTTTTTCTTGGAATGGGCCAGATTTTCCAAGGTGTTGAAATCAATAGGATTTTCAGGTGTATAATAGCTCTGAAATTCAGGCGCAATGTGTTTCAAGCTGGGCAGCTCACAACTGAAGCATACAATATTCAGGGGTTATTTTTGAAAATATTGTCCCTAATGACCTGAATGGGAGAATTACCTGATTAAGGATCTTAAGATAGAGACTTAGCCATATGCAGTGAGGCCCAAATCCACAAAGGGAGACAGGCATCTAAGTCCCAGTTTTAGCCACTACTGCAACCAACAAAACCACTGTGTGGCTGCCACCTAACTCTGTAGGAGCTTAAACTCACTCAGCACCTAGGTTTTCACTGTAAAATTTCCCTTGGTGCCTAGATTTCTGCCTCTGAGCATATGCGCCACTGCCTCACTCTAGTAATCCAGGTGCCTGTCTCATACCTAAGCCCCAGTACCCCCCACAAAGCAGGGGAATATAGACATTTCCCCCAGCTATCTTGCCTGTTTGGTTCAAAAAGGTAGGTGTGTGCTCTCATACCTTTTAGCCCAGTAGTTAGAGTATTCACCCAGGTGGTGGAAGGTTCAGTTCCCCAGCTGCCTGATGGGGGAAAAGGATGTGAACAGGGGGTCTCCCCCTTGTCAGGAGCTGGGTTGTTGGATATCCAGATGTGGGGCTTCCTCAATCTTAACAGTTGAAACTGTTCCACTGTGTATAAATAAATAGTCTTTGGGACAGAGAGAGAGAGAGACTCTGTAGCCTGGTGGTTAGGGCATCCACAAAGGAGATGGGAGAGACAGGGTCCAGGCCCCCTATGATGTTCCCACTGTGACATTCCCCTGGTGCAATCTGGACTGGTGAATCATTGTGTCACCCCAATTCCCCACTCCTGGAGCCCATCTTATTCTGCTCTGCTGTGAGAACCCTCACTCCTGGGCTGTTCAACACAACCTCCAGCATGTAAGCTGATCCCAACTGAGTGCTGCTAGCCAGCCACTCCTTGGATTGTACAACAGAATGACACTAGTCATTCCCCCCAGCTCCAGATACCACCCTAGGAACTTCTGTCTTGCAATGTTCAGTTATGCCCACTGAACAATGTAAGCTCCTATAAGTTCATCAATTTAACAAAGAAATTGATATGCACCAGCTTTGTTACTCCAAGTGGAGTCTCCAACACACTTCAAACCAAACACACTGCTTTAGGTAGCACAAACAAATACATTTATTAATTATGAAAGGATTTTAAGTGATTCTAAGTCAAAGCATAAGTCAGATTTGGTCAAAAGAAATAAAAGCAAAACACATTCTAAACTAAGCTTAACACTTTCAGCAACCTTACAAACTTAGGTGATTCCACCACAGGCTGGCTGGTTTCCCTTCAGTCAGGCTCTCCCCTTTGGTCAGTACTTCAAGTTGCTTGGTGGTGTTAGTAGATGGAGATGGAAGAGAGAGAGCATGGTCTCTCCTTTTTATAATGTTCCTTCTCTCCTCTTGGGCTTTGCCCCTCATCCCACCCAGTCAGGTGACAAACAAAGTCCTTATATGGACTCATTCATGTCCTGAGTCAGTGAGCATTACCTCATTATGGTTCCAAACTGGACAAGGGAAGGGAGGTAACATACTCAAGAGTCCAATTGATCCTCTGTTGATGCCCAGGCCAGTCCTTTGTTCCTGGAAGGCTGAGCTGGGTTTGTCCTATACATACCTTAATGCAATGTGAACTGCCCCTCTGCTCCTGGAGAGTTTTGCCTGGACGTGTTTTGAACTAAGAGGACACATCTTTGAGAATATTACATAATGCAGCCTCTTAACTATACACATGAAATTGCAACTAATATACTACTATAACAATAAAGATCAGTATATTATGAGCATTCCAAAGACACCTATTGTGACATACCTTGCATTAGATAATACTCAATTATACTATAAGGGTGAACACGGGGGTGCAGGGCGTCACACCCCCTACTCCAATGACTCTTTAATTAGTTATCCAAAGTGGAACAACTTCAACAGGAAAAACTGAGGGATTCCCCAGCCTCTCCCATAGCTTAGTGGTTAGAGCACTCCCCTAAGATATGGGAGATGGCTGTTCAGATCCTTTCTTTGCAGAGGGCAGAACTGAACCTGGAACTGAAATGAATGGAGAATGATTGATCACAGCCTTCTTTATAACAGCCCTTAAAGGTTGTTATCCAGTCCTATCTCATTTTTCTTTTCATAAGCCCAGTTTTTTTAACCTTTCCTCATAGGTTAGATTTTCTAAACCTGTAATCATTTTTATTGTTCTCCTTTGAACTCTCTCCAGTTTATCCATATCTTTCCTAAAGTGTAGCTCCCAGAGCTGAACACAAAACTTGAGATGAAACCTCACTAGGGTCGAGCAGAATGGAACAATTATCTCCTGTATCTGACATACAACCCTGCTGCTAATACACCTCAGACTCATATTAGCTTTTTTCACAGCCGCATCACATTGTTGACTAATATTCAATTTGTGATCCTCTATAACCCACAGATCCTTTTCATCAGTACTTCCACCTAGCCAATTATTTCCCATTTTGTAGTTTTACATTTGTTTTTTCTGCCTAAGTGAAGTACTTTGCACTTGTCTTTGTTGAATTTCATCTTGTTGATTTCAGACCAATTCATCAATTTGTCAGGGTTGTTTTGAATTCTAATCCTGTCCCCCCAAATTCTTGTAACCTCGCCCAACTTGCTATCATCTGCACATTTATAAGCATACTCTCCATTCCATTATCCAAGTCATTAATGAAAATATTGAATAACAACAGACCCAAGACTGATCCCTGTGGAATTCCACTAGATACACCCCCGGTCTGACAGTGAACCATTAATAACTACTCTTTGAGTATAGTCTTTCAACCAATTGTGCACTCACCTTATAGTAATTTCATCAAGACTACACTTCCTTAATTTGCTTATGAGAATGTCATGTGGGACTATGTCACAAACCTTACTCAAATCAAGATATATCACACCTATAGCTTCCCCCCATTGACTAGATCAGTAACATTGTCAAATAAGGAAATTAGGTTGGTTTGGCATGATTTCCTCTTGAAAAATCCAAGCTGGCTATTCCTTATAACCCTAACATCCTCTAGGCGCTTATAAAATGACTGTTTAATAATTTGTTCCAGTATCTTTACAGGTATTGAAGTTAGGCTGACTGGTCTATAATTCTGCAGCTTCTTTTGATTCCATTTTTTAAGGTTAGATACTTTGTTTGCCCTTCTCCAGTCCGCTGGATCTCACCTGTCCTCCATGGCTTCTTGAAGATAATAGCTAACGGTTCCGAGATTTCTTCAGCTAGTTCCTTGAATACTCTTGGATGAATTTCATCAGGGCCTGCTGACTTGAATACATCTGACTTACTATATATTCTTTAATCTGTTCTTTCCCTATTTTGGCTTGAGTTCCTTTCCTCTTGTTGTTAATATTAACTGTGTTGAGTATCTAGTCACCATGAATACATAAATAATAAAGAAATAAAAGTACTTCACAATTTGATAGCATCTTTAATCTAAACATTGTAAAGCACCTACAAACATTTATTTATTTATTTATTTTTATTACTATCGTGCCGAAGAGCTGTGGTTATGAACCAGGATCCCGTTTACTAGGTGGTGTTCAAATGCAGGCGAAAAAGACAATCCCTGTCCCAAGGAGCTTACAACATTAATTAATTAAGCCTAGCCATACCACTGTGTGGTAGATTAGTAATTTTAATGCCAATTTTATAGTATCACTGGGATCCTAGAGTAACAAAGTTAGTGATAGAAAGGGAGAATAGGATTTGGGTGTCATGATTCCTAATCCCCTTCTCTAACCACTAGATAGCACTATCTCCCAAGGAAAGATGCATTAAACTTCAGATGAAAGCTCCCTGCAAATTTTATTCTCTATTACTCTAAACTAATTATTAGAACTGGTCAGAAAACAATAAAAGCACATTTTTGGAAATGTCCGTGTTTTGTTGAATTTCTGTTTTTGGTGAATTTTTTTCAACTAGCACTTCTAATTTCTCTCTTTATTTTTCTTGATTCTGTGAACTTTCAGTATCAGAGGTTAAAATATGGAAAGGAAACTGGGCAATTGATATGTGGTAACTTAGAATAATGCAGAAGTGAAAAGTCTCTCCTTTGACAAGTACATAGTCAGTGTGACTGTGCATTGACAAATACAATCTCTATGTCAGGTACCATGAACGTTAGCATGAGTATAACAAAAGGTGTTCATTGTGAGAAATTCTTCTGGAAAAGACAAATAATCTGTCATATTTTAGTACTACAAACCATTTAGGTCAACCCAAACTCCTAATTTACTGGCTGGTTTGAAGCAATCCACCTCAAGATTGCACATAATAAAACTGGATTTTTAAAAAACTTTCCCATGCATTTTAAAATGAAACGTAAGGTATAACCATATGACTGAAAGATTAAATCCAGTCTTAGCCAGTAAAAATGGACTTTTTTTGAAAGCGATGAAACTCTTTTAAGCAGTGTGTTGGCTGTAGTAGACAATTTCAATTAGGCATGAGCCCTTGTCTTACCAAAGATTAGCACAGTCCAGAAGGCTGCAGCTGGTGTGTCAAAAAATTACAGCAGCAGTGATGGTAAAATATAAGTTTGGAAAAGAAATATTAAACTGCCAATGTTTATTAATAAAATCAGAAAGTGATCACAGCCTATGTGTAAGTGTACCTGGAATCCAAAGGCATATAGAAAGGTCACACATACAAAACAAAACACCCACCCAGCACATCGGGAGCAGATCTGCTGAGTAAGAAGGGACCACTTTTACACAGACACTTTTCAGAGTAGACAGAGAATCAAGAAAATACATAATGATTCCATCCAGACGTGACAGTGTGAAGCGCAATCAGTTATCTACAGTAGCTGGAACTACACTAGAATATCTAGACCCAATAGAATATTATCATGTCATGCAAAATTCCTGGAGGGTGTGCTATTATGCCCATTGCTGGGCATCTCATGTGCCTGGTTCTCTTTGGGAGAGTATTTCTTAATTCATCCCAGAATCGTAGGACTGGAAAGGACCTTGAGAGGTCTTCTAGTCCAATCCCCTGCACCTAAGGCAGGACCAAGCATTATCTAGACCATCCCTGATAGGTGTCTGTCCAACCTGCTTTTAAAAATCTCCAATAATGGAGATTCCACAACCTTCCTAAGCAATTTATTCCAGTGCTTAACTACCCTGTTTGGACAGTTAGGAAATTTTTCCTAATGTTCAACCTAAACCTCCCTTGCTGCAATTTAAGCCCATTTCCTCTTATCATCAGAGGTTAAGGAGAATAATTTTTCTCTCTTCTCCTTATAACAACCCTTTATGTACTTAAAAACTGTTATCATGTGCCCCCTCAGTCTTCTCTTCTCCAGACTGAACAAACCCAATTTTTTCAGTCTTCCCTCATAGGTCATGTTTTCTAGACCTTTAATCATTTTTGTTGCTCTTCTTTGGACTTCTCTGGACTCAAATTTGTCCACATCTTTCCTGAAATATGGTGCCCAGAACTGGAGACAATACTGCAGCTGCGGCCTAATCAGTGCTGAGTAGAGCAGAAGAATTACTTGTCTTGCTTACAATACTTCTACTAATACATCCCAGAATGATGTTTGCTGTTTTCTGCAACCTGTTGACTCATATTTAGCTTGTGATCCACTATATCCACTTTCCTCAGTACTCCTTCTTAGGCAGTCATTTCCCATTTTGTATGTGCGCAACTGATTGTTCCTTCCTAAGTGGAATATTTTGCATTTTCCTTATTGAATTTCATCCTATTGACTTCAGACCATTTCTCCAGTTTATCCAGATCAGTTTGAATTTTAATCCTATCCTCCAAAGCACTTGCAGCCCCTCCCAGGTTGGTATCGTTCGCAAATTTTATAGGTGTACTCTCTATGCCATTATCTAAATCATTGATGAAGATATTGAACAGAACCAGACCCAGAACTGATCCCTGAGGGACCCCACTTGATAAGCCCTTCCAGCGTGACTGAACCACTGATAACTACTTTCTGAGAATGGTTTTCCAACCAGTTATGCAGTGTACGTTTTCAGAAGCAGTGTAAGTTTTCAGTTTTTCCCAGGAAAGGTAAAGAAATATTGCTCCTGTCTGTTTAACTGGTTTCTGCTGCTAAAAGATTCTATATATCTATTCTATCTAAGCCCAAGAAGCACCTTATAGCTACCACCATCCAGCTGAATTGACTTGATTTGACTATTTTCTTAATTTGTAGGTAGTATACTGTAATTATTCTTAGTCACTGGAGTTAATCTATGTGGAGGTAGCAATGCAGAATAACACTTCCCTACACACGTTTTCTTTGAAGATGGAGTTTTTTCAGTTGATTCATTTGTACTCCTACTCTGTCCATATTTGCTGAGCATTGCCATGATGTGTAGATCACTTCTAGTCCCTGTTGACTTCCCCTGTACAATTTAAGTTGTGATTTTAAACTACTTTATGTTAAATCCTCGCAAGAAGCTATGCAGACACGGTCATTTCAGTTTAAACCAGCCTTTTTTAGGTTTAGCATAAGTCAGTTAGGAACAAGTTTAAGATGAACTGAAGTCAGAGTGCCTACACAGGGGTTTGCACACATTTAATTAGCCTGTTTAAACAGGTGCAAGCTTGTGTCTAGACAAGGCCTGAACTCTGCATCACACAGGATCATTCAGCATTTTGCAGGATCGAGGCCTTTGTGGGGTTCTGGCCTAGTCACTGTGACCCAGATCCACAAAGGACTTAGGAGTTACAGTGCTCAGTGTCGCATTGTAAGTGCCTAAAAAATCACAGAAACAATGAGTCACAAAGCCTGAGTTAAGCACCTAAGCTCCCTGTACAATAGTGGGGAGATATAGGGTATGTCTCCACTGCAATGAAAAACTCACAGCTGGCCCATGCAAGCAGACTCAAGCTAAAGAGCTGTTTAATTGCAGTGTAGACATTCAGGCTCTGGCTGCAGACAAAGTTCTTGGATCCTTCCACCTACCAGGGTCCTAAAGCCCAGGCTCTAGCCCAAGCCCAAACCTCTACACTGCAATTAAACAGTCCCTTAGCCAGAGCCCTGCAAACCTGAGTCAACTAGCACAAGCCGGCTGCAGGAGTCTAATTACAGTGTAGACATACCCACTGATGCCTAAGAGTGTAGTCACAAAAGCCAGAATAGTAGGCAAGGAGCTGCCTAAACCTGGCAATGAGAGGGGTGTATCTAAAACCCTATCTTGCTCACAAAGAAAGGCTGGGCTTCAGGGAGGCATCCGTATCTGCTAGCAATCGACAGCCAGGAAACTTAGGCTCCTGTGTCGTTTCCTGTGAGAATGAGTTAGGTGCCACATCGCTTGACACAAAAAGGCCAGCAGCGGGAGTGACAACTTTGTAAGTTTTAGTTCACTGTTTTTAGAGCACTCATTTTAAAGAGCCATTGAGGCCAGAGAGAAAATGGGAGTCAGAAATACAGGAAGAACTGGAATGATTAGTACATGAGCTACATTATGACCTAATTGGCATCAGAGAGACTTGGTGGGATAAATCTCATGACTGCAATATTGGTATAGAAGGCTATAGTTTGTTCTGGAAGGACAGACAGGGAAAAAAGGGAGGAGGTGTTGCATTATACATAAAGAATATAAATATTTGTTCTGAGATCCAGAAGGAGGTGAGAGGCAGACCAACTGAAAGTCTCTGAGTAAAGATAACAGGTGAAAAAAAGGGGTGAAATCATGTTAAGGATATACTATAGACCACCAAACCTGGAGGAGGCAGCAGATGAGGCATTTCTAGGACAAATAACAGAAATATCCAAATCACAAGACCTGATAATAATGGGGAACTTTAATTACCCAGACATCTGTTGGCAAAGTAATATGGAAATACACAGAATTTCCAATATGTTATTGGAATGTACTGGGGACAACTTTTTGTTTTAGAAAGTGGAGGAAGTAACCAGGGAGACATTTTTAAACTTGATTCTGACCAACAGGGAGGAACTGATTGTGAATCTGAAGTTGGAAGGCAATTTGGGTGAAAGTGATCATGAAGTAATAGATTTCATGATTCTGAGGAAAGAAAGGAGTGGGAATGGCAAAATAAGGACTACTTTAAAAAAGCAGACTTTAACAAACTCAGAGAAATGGTGAAGTCCCAGGGGAAGAAAATCTAAGGGATAAAGGAGTTCAGAAGAGCTGGCAACTTCTCCAGAAGACAGTATTAGGCACACAACAGCCAACTATCCCAACACGAAGGAAAGATAGGAAGAATAGTGACAGGCCAATATAACTCCATCAGGAGCTCTTTAATTATCTGAAAATCAAGAAAAAATCCTACAAAAAATGGAAACATGAGTAAATTTCTAAGGAGGAGTACAGAAGAATAGCACAAACATATAAGGACAAAATCAGAAGGGCAAAGGTCCAAAATGAGTTATCATTAGCAAGGGACATAAAAGCCGATAAGAAGAGGTTCTTTAAATACATTGGGAGAAAGATGAAGGAAAGTGTTGGTTCTCTTTTTAGTGGGGAAGAAGAGCTAATAACTGTTGACATAAAAAAGACTGAGGTGTTTAATGCCTATTTTGCTCAGTCGTCACTAAAAAGGTTGATGGTGACCAGATACTCAGCACAATTAATATTGACAATGAGAGGGAAGAAACGCAAGCCAAAATAGGGAAAGAACAGGTTAAAGAATATATAAATAAGTTAGATGTATACAAGTTGGCAGGTCTTCATAGTATCATGATAGGATATTTAAGGATCTAGCTGAAGTAATCTTGGAACTGCTAGCAATTATTTTTGAGAAGTCATGGAGGACAGGTCCCGGAAGACTGGGACGGGCAAATATAATATCTATGTTTAAAAGGGAATTATAGGCCAGCCAGCCTAACTTTGATACCTGGAAAGATAATGAAACAAATTATTAAATAATCAATTTGTAAGTGCCTAGAGGATAATAGGGTTCTAAAGAAAAGACAGCATGAAATTGTCAAGAACATATCAAGCCAGACCAACCTAATTTCCTTCTTCAATACAGTTACCTACCTAGTAGATGGGGGGAAGCAGTAGACATGATATATCTTGATTTTAGTAAGGGTTTTGACACAGTTCCACATGACATTCTCATAAGCAAACTAGGGGAATGTGGTCTAGATGAAATTACTGTAGGACACAAGTGGTTGAAAGATGATACTCAAAGAATAATTATCAATGTTTCACTGGAAGGTTTTATCTAATGGGGTTCTGCAGAGGTCAGTCTTCGGTCTGATATTATTCAGTACTTTTATTAATGACTTGGATAATGGAGCAGAAAGCATGCTTACAAAATTTGGAGATGATACCAAGCTGGGAGGGGTTGCTAGCACTTTGGGGGACAGGATTTGATTTCAAAGTGACCTTGATAGACTGGGGAATTGACCTGAATTCAACAAGATGAAATTCAATAAAGACAAATGCAAAGCACTTAACTTAGAAAGGAAAGTCAAATGCACAATTACAAAATGGGGAACAACTGGCTAGGCAGTAGTGCTGCTGGAAAGGATCTGTGGGATGTAGTGGATCACAGATTGAATGTGAGTCAACAATGCGATGCAGTTGTGAAAAGGCTAATGTCATTTTAGGGCGTATTTAACAGGAGTGCCGTATGTAAGATACATTAGGTAATTGTCCCACTACTCAGCTCTGGTGAGCCCTCAGCTGGAGTACTGTCTCCAGTTCTGGAATCACACTTTAGGAAGATGTGGATAAATTGGAGATAGCTCAGTGGAGAGCAACAAAAATGATAAAAGGTTTAGAAAACCTGACCTACAAGGAAAAGTTAAAAAAGCTGGACTTGTTTAGTCTTGAGAAAAGAAGACTGAGAAGGGATCTGTTAAGTCTTCAGATATGTTAAGGGCTGTTATAAAGAGGACTGTGATCAATTGTTCTTCTTCGAGTGCTTGCTCATGTCCATTCCACTATAGGTGTGTGCTCACCTCCATGCAAGGTTACCCGGAACTTTTTGCCCCTTAGTAGACCCCGTGGGGCCAGGTTCAACACCGCCTGGAGCCCCGCACACATGCCATGGTATATGAGTCGCTGCCGGCCATACGCTCCCTCAGTTCCTTCTTTCCACCTGTGACAGTTGCTGGAATTAGCCTTGCTTGCAATCGCAAGTACAATTCCCCTTGTTTTGACTTCTTATTCTGTTTTTAGTTTTATAGTTAGTTAAGTAGTTGTTAATAGAGTAGTTAGAGATAAGGTTGTCCTGGCTGTGACTTCATGCGGCCGGGGCATGCCCCAGTCACCAGGCTTCAAGCTGTGTGCCTCCTGTGGGAAAGCCTTCCCGCTCAGCAACCCCCACAACAGCTGTCTTAAGTGCTTGGGGGAAGCCCATAGAAAGGATAAATGTAAAATCTGCAAGGCTTTCAAACCGAGGACTCAAAAAGACAGAGAAATCCGATTTAAATCCCTACTGATAGAGGCAGCGCTCCACCCGGCGTCTGAGCTGACCTGCTCCGTCTTAGTACCGATTGTGGCATCGCTTCCCCGGTGCCGAAGAAGAAGATTCAGCAGCACGCGGAATGCGGACACTCCCCCATGCCATCAGTACAGGTGGGTTCGAGTACCAAGATGCACTGAGCTCGGCCCATAGAGACCCTTTCTCTGGTGCCTGCATCTCCAGTTAGGGAGCTTCCCCTGACTCCTGGGAGCCATCAACACCGGAGACTTTTCAGGCGGCAAGAGCCTTGTTGATCTTGCCCATGCCGCCTCCGCCCTGCCCTCCGCTGAGGGAGAATAGGCTGGTGCTGCAGGGGAAAACTGCGTTGGGTCCCCCTAAATGGCAGAGGAGACCCCCGGTACAGGAAGGAAGATCTCCCGCAAGACGGTCACCTAGGATAGAGCACAGCTGCTCGCCTAGCAGTCGCTCCAGGTCGTCAAGCCGGCCTGCTCCGATGTGGAACGTGGAGTCTCCCTCCTGGTGCCAATGTCGATCCCCAGCACCAGAGGCAGTTCAAGCTGGGAGACGGCACCGATCGAGGTCCACCCAGCGACACTCAGACAGCTCCCATTCCTGCTCCCCAGCACCGAGGAGTTTGCCCACATGGAGGTGGCGCAGAACCCGATCGTCAGAGTCTGGCTCGGTACCAAGGAGTTTGAGATGGCGCCGAACTCGATCACTGAAGGCCGCTACGGAGCTGCAGGGTAAGTGGTGCCGGAAATTGTCAGTGCTGAGGTGACGCTCTGGTACTTCTAGCTCTTCAGAACCCGACCCCACTCGTCGGCACTGTTTTCAGCGACGGAGGCATTCCTTGTTGTCCTCCAGGTCGGAGGCATCGAGGGGGTGTTCTCTGTTAAGGTGAAGTGTCTGTGATCCGGGACACTACTCCCCCCCCAACATGGTACCGCAGGACCAGGGCCTCAGACTCCGATGCTGCTTCGGGGTCTTCGGGGGGGGGGTAGTCGTCAGGTGAGCCAGTGTTCCCATAAGGTGCCAGAGTCCCTGGCGCAGTTAGCCCCTGGATGGCCCCAAGGACAGTGGCCACCCCAATGGCCTTATTGGGCCCCATCGGGTCTCCAGGTGGGATCAGGACCCCAATCAATTAAATCTTTGGGGATGCAGTCTATGCCTCCGGTACCGGAGAAGGCCCACTGGCATCACTCCTCGGAGGAAGAGTCAGACCTGCATGAGGGAACCTCAGTGGGTACCGCATTTCGCCAGGAGGGGGCACACCCACAAGCTTCACCCCTGCAATCCTCCTCCTTCTCACCTGACGAGGCAGTCTCCCAGGACCACTGTGCGCCACTGGATGACTTCAGGGCACACCAGGAGCTGCTCAAGAGGGTTGCCTCCAACTTGGGGCTGGAGGTGGAGAAACTAAAAGAGGCCACAGATAGCCTCTTTAATATGCTGGTGGTGGCTGCCCCAGCTTGAGTGGCCCTCTCAGTCCACAAAGGGGTCCTTAAAATTGTGAAGGCCCTGTGGCAAACACCTTCCTCAGTCACCTCAACGTCAAAGGTGGCCGAAAAGAAGTATTACATCCCAGCTAAGGGATTTGAGTATTTGTTTACTCATCCTGCCCCTGGGATCCTGGTGGTTGACCAGCGGGGTAGGCAGGGTCAGCCAGGGTTGACTCCTAAGAACAAAGATAACAAGAAGCTGGACTTGTTTGGGAGGAAAATTTATTCAACAGCAAGCCTGCAGTTCAGGAATGCCAACCAGCGGTCTCTGCTGGGCAGGTATAATTTCAATGTGTGAGACTCTCTTAGACATTTTGCTGAGGCCCTGCCCCAGGACCAGGCCATGGATTTTAATACTATCATGGAGGAGGATACTGCGGTAGCTAGAGCAGCACTCCAGGCGTCCCCGGATGCAGCTGAATTGGCGGGCCGGGCTATAGCCTCCGCCATTTGTATGTGAAGGTGCTCGTAGCTCCAATCCTCCGGACTGTCCCAGGAGGTTCAGCAGTCAGGATCTTCCCTTTAATGGGTCGGCCTTGCTTTTGGACCAGACTGATGCAAAGTTGCACGGTCTGAAGGACTGCAGGGCCATGCTTCGCTCCCTGGGCTTTTACACGCCTCAGTCTTCTAGGCGTCAGTCACGTCGCCAGGCGCAGCAGCAGCAGCCAAGGTTTCAGCCCAGGCCTTTCCAGTCCTATAGGCAATGGGACAGAAATAGGGGGTCTAGAAGAAGGAATCAGCCCCTAGCTTGTTCTCAGCCCCCCAGCAAGGGCCCCCCAGGAGGTCGGGCAACCAAAGGTGACATTTTTGATGGTGCACCTGAGGGTGGCGCCCTGACCGTTCTCCTGGATCCACCTTGCCTCTTTCTAAACTGGCTAGTGCCCATTTACCCCAAGTGGACCAAAATAACTTCAGACCAATGGGTCCCTGGGATAGTCTTGGTGGGCTATGTCCTGCAATTTACATCTACCCCCAGCAACAACCCTCCCCATTCATCCCTCTCTAGGGACCCCTCTCAACACCTCAGCCATGTTTTACAGAAACAGGCGGGCAGTGGGGGGGCGGTGCTCCTCAGCTCTCTGCAAGGAAGCTATCCATCTGTGGGACTTTGCCATGAGGCACGATCTCCACTTGACGGCCTCTTACCTTTCGGGAGTGAGGAACGATGAGGCGGATTGCCTCAGCAGGTCGTTTCTACCCTGCCACGACTGGTCGCTACACCCAGAGGTGTCATCCATGACCTTCCGGAAGTGGGGCGTTCCCCAAGTGGACCTGTTTGTGTTGGCCTGGAACAAGAAGTGTCCACGGTTCTGCTCTCTCCAAGGCCGAGAGACCGTGTCAATTTCTGATGCATTCCTCATGGTCTGGATGGGGAACCTCAAGTACACGTTCCCGCCCATTCCGCTCCTGCTCAGGGTCCTGCTGAAAATAAAGAGGGACAGAGCGGACATTATACTAATTGATCCAGCCTGGCCGAGGCAGCATTGGTTCAGCATGTTGCTGGAACTTTCAATAGCCCCACCCATGGAGCTCCCGAGATCGCATGACCTTCTGTCCCAGGACCAGGGTCACCTGTTGCACCCAGACCTGGAATCCCTGAACCTCATGGCATGGAGGCTTTGTGGCTGACGGAAGGCGAGAGAGCCTGCTCGGTGCAGGTCCAGCAAGTCCTGCTTGGCAACAGGAAGCCTTCTACGCAGGTCGTGTATCGGGCTAAGTGGAGACAGTTTACCTGTTGGGTGGCGTCCCAGGCGATTCTGGAGTACCTGCTCCAGCTAAAGTTCCAGGGTCTGGCGCTGGCCTCGTTGAAGGTTCACCTGGCGGCTATTTTGGCCTTCCATCAGCCGCTAGAGGGGAGATCCCTGTTCTCTCATTCCATGTCGGTCAGGTTCCTCAAGGGGGTGAAGAAGCTTTATCCGCAGGTCCATGACCCGGTGCCTCCCTGGGATCTCAACCTTGTCCTCTCGAGACTCACGGGGCACCCCTTCGAACCCATGGCTTCATGCCCTCTGCTCCTGCTTTCATGGAAGATAGCCTTCCTGGTGGCCATTACCTCAGCTAGGAGGGTCTCCGAGATTAGGGCCCTGACCTCAGAGCCCCCCTATACAGTGTTCTATACAGACAAGGTTCAGTTGAGGCCACATCCAGCCTTTCTGCCCAAGGTGGTTTCCCAATTTCATTATAATCAGGATATTTTTCTCCCTGTGTTTTTCCCAAACCTCACGGTTCAGAGGAGGTGGCACTCGGTGGACGTGAGATGGGCTCTGGCCTTCTACATCGAGCATACAAAGCCGTTCCGGAAGTCGACACAGCTCTTTGTCGCAGTGGCTGACCAGATGAAAGGTTCACCTGTCTCCACCCAGCACATCTTCTGGTGGATTACGTCATGCATCAAGTTCTGCTGCGAGCAGGCTGCTCTCGGGAACCATCACAGCACACTCAACCAGAACTCAAGCCTCATCTACAGCCTTCCTGGAGAGACTGCCCCTGCAGGACATCTGCAAAGGAGCCACCTGGTTGTCGGTGCATACCTTCACGTTCCACTACGCCATCGTCCAGCAGGTGAGAGAAGACGCAGGATTCAGCAAAGCAGTGCTGAGGGCAGCTCACCGGTAACTCCGACCCACCTCCAAAGGTATTGCTTGTTAGTCACCTATAGTGGAATGGACATGAGCAATCACTCAAATAAGAAAAAAAGGTTACTTACCAGTAACTGCTGTTCTTTGAGATGTGTTGCTCATGTCCATTCCACAACCCACCCCCCATCCCTGCTGCCGGAGTTGGCAGAAAGAAGGGACTGAGGGGGCGTAGAGCCAGCAGCGCCTCATATACCGCAGCATGTGCGTAGAGTTCCAGGGGGCTCCGGAGCCATCCCTATGGGGTCTGTTAAGAGGGAAAAAGTTCCGGGTAACCGTGCATGGAGGCGTGCACACACCTATAGTGGAATGGACACGAGCAACACATCTCGAAGAACATCAGTTACTGGTAAGTAACCTTGTTTTCTCTATGTCCACTGAATGTAGGACAAGAAGTAATGGCCATACTCTGCATCAAAGGACATTTAGATTAGATATTAGGAAAATCTTTCTAACTATATGGGGAGTTCAGTTCTGGAATTGGCTTCCAAGGGTGGTTGTGGAATCCCCATCATTGAAGATTTTTGGGAACAGTTTGGACAAAAACCTGTCAGAGAGAGTCTAGGTTTACTTGATCCTGCCTCAGCTCAGTGGGCGGGATTAGATGACTTCTTCATCAGATCCCTTCCAGCCTTACATTTCTATGGCTCTGTAGCCCAGTGGTTAGGCACCCACCTGAAAGGTGGGAGACCTATAAGCCAATCTCCCTGCTCCAATGACTAATTATTTAGCAAAATGGAACAGCTTCAGAAGGTGAGAGTAAGGGATACCCACATCAGAATATCCTACAGCGCATTGTTAGAGCCCTTGCCTGAGACGTGAAAGACCCCACTTCAGATCTTTTCTCTGTCAGGCAGATGGGGGAACTGAACCTGGGTATCCCACATCCTGAATGAGCACTATAACCACTGGGATAAAAAGCTATAAGGTAAGCACTGGCACCATCACCACCTCCTTCTCCAGCCAGTTTTTGAATGGAGTCCTACCTGGGAGGCTGCCTCTGAGTGTGCTATTGGATTGGGCCCCACATGTGAGTTAGGCAGACACATAGGTGCCTACAGAGTTAGGCAGCAGCCAAGTGCGAGTTCTGTGGGTCAGAGGATCTCTTAAAACTGGGACTCAGGAACCCAAGTCTAGGCCTAGTTCTTCTCTCCAACACCCTGGGTAAACTTCACTTGACTCAAACCAGAGTTACATGGATGTTACTGCATGCAAATTTTTACCCAATATAACTCCATCAGGAGCTCTTCAACTACGTAGCAGAATAGGTTACAGGTTGAATTCCTGCATATAGTGGATTTGGTGCTGAGGTCTGTAGGGACGAGTTCAAACTGTCTCAGCTGGTGGCAGGTTGTAGTAAGGATTTCATTACTTCTTTCTATGTAGTTGGAGACAGAGGGCCTGATGCTTATTTATACCGAGGCCTCTTTATACCACTCTGGCTCCTTAGTATAAATGAGAATCAAGCCCGGACTGCTAAATCACAAAATTGTGGGTCATATCCACCTTTGATGTAACTTTACTGAAGTCAATAGGGTTGACATCAGAAATGAATTTGACCTAATAAGTCAGATACTCATATACACTAAAGCTGCTTCACACCGCTCTGGAAGTAAAAGTAATCTACATTTACTTTAAGTTCCCTTTACACTGCCCAGGAGATGTGAAGCAGCCTGAGTGTAAATGAGAATCAGGCCCAATAAGTATAAATTCGTAACTTATTTCCATACACTTTGAATGTCTAAATCTTTGTTTCTGTAGGCACACTCATTTTGCTTATCTAGCCTTTTAGTGTCAATTTGACTTTAGATAATATTCAATAATCACTTCTTATTCCTGTTTAAAGTCTGGCTTAATTGAAATGTACAGTATGTTTCCACAGTGAGTATTGTTTCTAAGCTCTGTTTCTTTTTCAAATTCCCAATATAAACAATCTTGTAGGAAGGTAATTAAAGCCATCTGCTTCTTGGTAGTCCTTTATCTTTGCAGCAGCATTTACATTTTTTCCCCTTTAACTTGAGGAATTAAACTGCCATAAATTTTTACCTTAGTGGATGAACCATCACTAAAAAATGCTTGTGACAGTATAATTCCTCAAGAAGAAAAGGCATATGCTATTAAATTTTCCTTTCAGACAAGTTGAATCCTACTTTTGTTCCTTGTCTACATATATACAAGCTTGCACTATCAGAAAATGTACACATCTCAGTTCTTTAATCAAGCATTAAGGTATTTATAACAGGAAAAATGCCCACTTCTATTGTAGTTCTCTTCTGAGATCTCACACAGCTTTGCAGACATTAGCTTTCATAATACCATCAAGTAGTAGATAAATATAGAAGATAAGTACTGACATCCATGGAGTTATGTTGATTGACACCTGCTGAGTTTTACTATATTTTATTATACCCATTTTATAGATGAGTAAACTGAGACACAGGCCATACACTCAATGGCAGAAATGGAATGCCAAGGAGTTCTAGTTTTCCTGCTCTAAGCACTAAATGCACTTAGTCACAGCTTGTTGTTCTTACTCTGACAAAACTCAGTGGGCCCACTACCTCACCGTATTCATGTTCTATGAAGAAGTATCCACATTATGGCCCAGCCTAATGCAGTCATGCCAAGGAATAAGACACATCCTCCCAGGCTCTTGTGCTGCTGCTGCATTAGCTCTCCTTACATCATGGCTTGGGTGAGGGGAAAGAGAGCAAGGTCTAATGTGATTGGTACTCTTCACCTCTTCCCATTGTGTAGCTGGGAGGAAGAGGTGAGGAGTGAGCAGAAGCTCTGCCCACTAGCTAGCAGTGCTACACCAGTGACAGAAGAGAGATGCAGCATATCAATAGGTGCTGTAAATTATATCTTCCCAGAAGAAAGAGAGGATCAGGGAAGAAATGGCCCCTTTCTGATTCATAATTCCTTCTCTGGGCTTCTCTTTACATGGGGCTGAGCCTAAAGACTCAAATTAGCCCTCAGTATCTCATATCCTCAGCTCCTTCCCCCCACATCAAAAGTTTTCTTGCTTTTGTTTCTTATTTTCAAATGATATGTTAGCTGAAAACTATTAGTAACATCGTCATATCATATCAACACAGCTGTATGTTTAAAAAGTTGAGTCCATTCTAAAGGGAGAAGAAGCAACTTGTCAGAACCCATGCTCAGTTTTGGTAATTAAACTTCATCGCTTCAGTGATAGTCTTTCCTTCACAACTGATGCCCCAATCAGGGATAGGGCCCCATCATGATAGGCACTGAACACACATGTAAAGAAATGCTGGTCATGTTTGGAGTTTGCAATCAAAGTACTAGATGAGAGACAATAGGTGTATAAAAGAACCAGACAGGGGAAAAAGGGCAATGGTTATGATTCATGTAGCAGTGATCATAGCACATCACAGGTTTTAGTTGTCTCTTTCAACTGCTCGATAGCTCCTATTCCAGTTCCAAAACAGCATAAGCAGAATGGCTAGAAGAAAAACTAGTGCAGGACATTCCCAGGGCTTTCTTAAGCGTGCCTTACCAAAACTGTGGGAAAAGCACTTTGAATACAGAGAATCTGGTTGCTGCATAATAAATCTATGAAATGTAGCAGGTATATAGCTGACACAAGGGGACAATCAGAGGATGTTGGCTTAGTTTAATTCCTGTTATTGGGAAGTTTCATTGCTCAAATATACACATTGAATGATGATGCAACCAGCTTGTGGGAAAAGGTAGCAGCTTTATGAAAGGCAAGTTTAAAAGGAAATGTTGATTTTAAATATATATTTTTAAAAAATCAGTTTCTAAATGTAAAAACATAAATGACTTTTGACTGTATGCTGATGACTTAAGTTTTGCAGTTTTCTCATTCTGAGCAATGAAACGAGAGTAGTCGTCTTCACTTTTGTTTATAGATGATTTCTTTTCAACTTGACTTTCAGGTTCTCATCCACTCACTGTTTTATTTGCATACACAGTAGTGGGATTTTTATTTTTTTATAAAAAACCCATTTCCATAGGAATTGAAACAAAATTGCATGACCTTATGTATTGTAAAAGCTTATTTTGACAAATAGTAATTTGATTCTTTAATGCTCCTTTAATAATAAAAAAGCATAAATAATTACTCTTGTACAAAATGAACACTTTGCTAATCCTAAAGCACTCCACCTGAAACAATCACCTTATTTGTCTCTGCCAAGCCTAAACACCTCTGAGCAGATGGTCTCAGACAGGGAGATTGTCTGGTGATGCTTAAAATTGGTACCAATGTGCAAACTGTGGCAGGGTTTCTCAGACAGGCCTGAACATTACTTAATGCAAATTACAAGCATCCTTTGAACAAAACATGAGTCACATACAATGAAATATTACATTAGTTTATCCTTGTCACCAGATTCTGAAAATGATACAGTCACATCTCAAAGAGATAGCATTATGAATTACATCAGATAACAAATGTCTTATTGTCCAGAGTATCTTTTCAAATTTCAGGCATCCTTAGTTCCGTCTCACCGGCCGAGATCAAAGAGACTAGGGCTTTTGGTCCCCAGAGCTTCCAAGGTTGGGACAAATATGAGCTTGTAGCTTTGGTTCTCCGGCCCTGGAAATAGAGAAATGCCAGAGATATGATATATTTTGGGATTTAGGAAGCAGTGTTGCCTAGTGTATAGAGCATTGGACAAGGTTCTGTTCCTGGCTCTGTCACTGGATTTCTGGGTGACCTTGGGCCTACCCGTGTCTTGGTTTCCTCATCAGTAAATTGAGGATAATGATATTTACTCTCTTGCAAAGTATTTTGAGATCTATGGATGAAAAGTACTATAAAAGAACTAGGTACTATTATTATTATTTAAGAGGTATAAAGATTTTTTTATTGGAAATAATATTTGGCATGGCACTTTCTGGTTTTAGCTTTAATTATTTTGTGCTATAGTTTGTTACTGGTACATTTTAGTGATGCTAGTGTTTTTATTCAGAGGCACCTAGAATGCTACAGTGAAATTTAGGAATGAAAATTATTATTAATAATGCTTGTTGTTTGTAGGATGGCAACATGACTAGACAGGCTGAATATTTATATTCCTAATCCTGAGCTAGTAAAATATTTTTCTAAATATTTAAAAACTGGAAAATGTCAGGTTGATTATTTTTATTAAATGATGAATAGGCTAACTGCTCTTTATGGGTTTATAAAGTTACATCTCTGAGACTATTCTCTAACGATTGACTCGTTAATCTAGGAGTGCACAATAAAATTGTACATGTGTTTTTTGGTTATAGCCAATTGAAATTAGAGTTATGATTTCGTTTCCTATGCAGGCTGTACAAAAGCAGATTCTGGATTTGCATTTTAACAGCTTGTTCATGTTGTTTTCTTCCAGTGGTCTTCCTGTCCTATATACTGTTTTCCATAAGAATATGATGTCTTGCAAGCATCTGACATTTCATTTAAAGAAACCTGATCTTCCTTAACTCTGGTTATTACAGCTTAGCTGTTATAGGAAGAGCAAGAAAATGCTTGTAATGTTACACAATAAATGGGATAGAGATTTCTAACAAGTGAAATTCACCTTGTAGAATAGGCCTATACAACAGTTAAGTACCACTTGAGCACCATTTTGGGAACTTAAGTGAGACTTAAGCTTTGTACAGGCCTCGTGCAGACCCTCTGCTCTGAGTGAATCACATACAAAAAGCATAACAGTAAAAGATGAATTTCTCTTTTTCTTGTAAATTTAGTGCTCAGGAAAGATGATAGATTAAAAATCTTGGGCTAAATGGAGCCAAAACACAGTCCTTCAGAGTGCACAGGATAGCAGAGTTGAGATGGCATGGAGGGTGTATTAATTGTGCTGCTGTTGTGGTAAAGTGGTCATCATGGAGTTATGGCAAACATTATGGGATGGAGCCATGCTCTTCTCCTCCCTTACTTCCTGTTTGGTCAGTGGGAGTTTCCCACCACTCTATCATGATGAAGTTAAATAAAGCAGCAAGTTCCCAGCCTGCCATCTTGTGAATAAATTTATTTTTGTTGCATTGAGTGGTACCTTCACAAAACCTGGAGCAAAGAAGGAGAAGGGTATTCTTTCCCTGGGATGCTATTGTAATGACTCAGCAATGTATTGCCCTTTACTGTGGTCTGTGTTTTAGAGACACAAGCTAACCCATGGGATAATGAACTCCCTTCTTATCCTCAGCTCAAACAGAAGACAGTGGGAGTGCAAGCATTCCCACACAGACCCACAAAAGGACCGTTAACCCCCGGACCTGGAGGTAATACCTCTAGAGCACAACAGTTGGTTGGTTGAGTCACTGTGAATGGAGGTATAAGTTAAAAGAGAAAGAAATTTAATAATTGACATTTAGGGACAAAACAAACACACACTTTTTGAGGCTTAGATTTGATATAGTCTTTCTGCTATAATAAAAGTTAAGATATCACTACAAGTGTGACTGAGGATCCGGCTGTGTCAGGAATGTTGAGAAGAATAATTAATGTTCATTAAACTCTTTGAAGGTGAAAAGGGCTATAGAATTGTTAACTGCATAGTTATTTTCACCACAAACGTCATTTGACTCTTTTGTCTTTTAATTTTAACCCTATTTTGAATGAGGGCCAGATTTTCAGCGGATGTAAATTGGCACAAGCTCCACTGACTTCAATGGTGCTACACTGATTTACACCATCTAGGGATCTCGCCCCCTGAATTCATTAGTGCTGCAAGAATCCTTTGTATTGTTCCTATTTTAGCATGATTTATTAGCTGTCTGACCTGTAGCATATGTAGCCATAAGGTACATTTTCTTAATGATGAATATCTGGAAAAAAAAAAAAAAAAAAAAAAAGAATATGGGAAAAATTCTGCCCTGTTATTTCGGTGCAAATCACAGTAAATCCATTGACTTCAATGGAATTTATTTAGGTTTTAAGTGGTGTAACTGAAAGCAGAATGTGGCTGTGTGTCTACACAATTTGCAATGTAGTCTTATGGGAAGAACAGTCTTGTTTAATAGTCATTGGGCCAGAGTCTCAGCTGGTGTCAATTGGCATAGCTCCACTGACTGCAATGGAGCAATGCCAGTTTATACCAGCTGAAGATCTGGCTTATTAACTTTTGGAATTATTTTTAAAGTCTTTGTGATGAGGCTTTTATAACTAAGAACAAAATAAGCTAAGATGCCTGGGGATTTAAAAAAAAATATATTTATTTATTTATTGAAGGTGGGATCATGTGAAGAGCCCACTGAAGTAAACTGTTGTGTGTATGTATGTCCCACTTCTTCCTACAGTGCAGAATAATAGTAATTCAGAATAATTTTCCATTACTGAGATTACAGCAGCTTGCCAGAGTTGTCACATGCCTTGATGTCTTTGAACTTCTTCCTTGGAAGCTGCTGAAATCCTGCATGCAACTGCTCCACTTGGGTATCATCCAGGAAGAGCTTTCTCCAGCTGCTTTAGTTGATTGTTTATCAGCTTCCAGAATCTGAGATCACAAGTCAAGCAAAAAAGCTAAATGTAAATGCCTACAGAACAGCCAGCACTCTCAGAGCCTGTGCTCCAGGAAGCCCCCATGACTTATTCTCAAAGTTATTATTTACTAAGGTGCTTTCAGAACTTCTGCGGTTGTGTCTGTCTATGATAATACAGCAGGAAATGTCAGTTTGAATGTATGGAATAAATTTAAAAAAGAAAACAATAAAAAGCGGCCTCCTATCTACAGCGGAGTCCTTTGGAAGGTCCATTTCTGATACTTTCTTTAGCATGCTAAGATTGAAGTGCTAATGTTAAAACCTCAGCAGTTAGAGAAATAGATAAGTGAAAGGACTAAGGTTCAAAATTCTTAATTGCTGAAATATCAGGAAATCAATTGTGTGGGATATGTACTTCCGATACTGCTGCTACTCCAAAGGAACTCACACGCCTCCAAATACCTCAGATAGTTTTCTCTTCTGCAAACTTCAACTGAACCGCTAATCATTTTTATCATCCTCTTATCATAGAATCATAGAATATTAGAGTTGGAAGGGACTTCAGAGGTCATCTAGTCCAACCCCCTGCTCAAAGCAGGACTAACCTCAGCTATATCATCCCACCCAGGGCTTTGTCAAGACTCAGCTTAAAAACCTCTAAAGATGGAGATTCCACCACCTCCCTAGGTAACCCATTCCAGTGCTTCACCACTCTTCTAGTGAAAAACGTTTTTCTAATGTCCAACCTAGACCTCCCCAACTGCAACTTGAGACCGTTGCTCCTTGTTTTGTCATCTGCCACCACTGAGAACAGTCTAGCCCCATCCTCCCTGGAACCCCTTTTCAGGTAGTTAAAGGCTACTATCAAATCCACCCTCATTCTTCTCTTTTGCAGACTAAACAAGCCCAGTTCCCTTAGCCTCTCCTCATAAGTCCTGTGCTCCAGCCCCCTAATCATTTTTGTTGTCCTCCGCTGTACTCTCTCCAACTTGTCTACATCCTTTTTGTAGTGGGGGGCCCAAAACTGGACACAATACTCTAAATGCAGCCTCACCAATGCCGAATAGAGGGGAATAATCACTTCCCGCGACCTGCTGGCAATGCTCCTCCTAATGCAGCCCAATATGCTATTAGCCTTTTTGACAACCAGGGCACACTGCTGACTCATATCCAGCTTTTTATCCACTGTTACCCCCAGGTCCTTTTCTGCAGAACTGCTGCCTAGCTCGTTGGTCCCCAGTCTATATCTGTGCATGGGATTCTTCCTTCCCAAGTGGAGGACTCTGCACTTTTCTTTGTTGAACCTCATTAGATTTCTTTTGGCCCAATCCTCCAGTTTGTTTAGGTCCTTCTGTATCCTATCCCTACCTTCCAGGGTATCTACCACTCCCCCCAGCTTAGTGTCATCCGCAAACTTGCTGAGGGTGCAATCTACCCCATCTTCCAGATCATTAATGAAGATGTTGAACAAAACCGGCCCCAGGACCGACCCCTGGGGCACTCCGCTTGTGACCGGCTGCCAGCTAGACACGGAGCCATTGATCACTACTCGTTGAGCCCTGTGCTCTAGCCAGTTCTCTATCTATTTTATAGTCCATTCATCCAACCCATACTTCTTTAACTTGCTGATAAGAATACTGTGAGAGACAGTATCAAAAGCTTTGCTAAAGTCAAGGTATATCACGTTCACTGTCTTCCCTACATCCACAGAACCAGTCACCTCATCATAGAAAGCAATCAGGTTGGTCAGGCATGACTTTCCCTTGGTGAATCCGTGTTGACTGTTCCTGATCACCTTCCTCTCTTCCAAGTGGGAAGAAGCTCTTTCTTTTAACTTAATAAAGAAAAATTTGGCCATATGTACGTAGCAGAATTTGCAAGTGAAGCAATACAGTTGAGACAAAATGAAACAGATGAAATGAGATAGTGTTCTCTCTATCTCTCTCATCTCTGACTGCAGTTTGTTATTTCAATGATATCCAAATCACAGATATGTTAGAACAAGGGGAGATGGAAGAATGGTAGAATTACTGATGAAAAGTTCCAGAGGGGTAGCTGTGTTGGTCTGTATACAGCAAAAACGAGAGTTCCGTAGCACTTTAAAGACTAACAAATTTAATTTCTACAGGCATAAACTTTTGTGGGCTGTAACCCACTTCATTAGATGTAAGGAATAGAAATCAGATTGGGGATATATATATACATCTAAGGTTAAGGAACTACAATGGGGAAGTTAGGCATAAGCAAAGTCCATTCAGTTAGAGTAGTTGAGGTCTATTTACAACCATTGATTAGGAGGTGAGAATGTGTGAACAGTGACAATTACTTCTTGTAATGAGATAACCATTCCAAGTCCCTATTCAGACCCAGTTTGACTGTGTCAAGTTTTCAGATGAGTTCCAATTCTGCAGTTTCTCTTTGAAGTCTGTTTTTGAAGTTTTTTTGTAGAAGTATGGCAACTTTCAAATCAGCTACAGAGTGTCCTGGGAGGTTGAAGTGCTCTCCAACTTGTTTATGGATGTTACCATTTTTTATGTCTGATTTGTGTCCATTTATTCTTTTGCATAGTGTACCTCAAGGCCACAAGGCTCTGATCCTGCAAAACATGTAAGCACATGCCTAACTTTAAGCATGTGTGTAATCCCCTTAAAATTAAGCACCTGCTTAAGTGCTTGACTGGATCACAGCCAAAAGGATCAAATCCACTCTCATTTTTAAATTCTGATATCCTATGGTTTGCAAATTGCACTTGAAAAACAGCTGGCTGAAAACATAGAACCTTTACAGTGCACATATTCCAACAGCAGAAGTCTGACATCCCCAGATTACTCATTCTTTTTACAAAGTGGGAGGAAGGGACCCAGAAAAATCTTTTGGGATGCCTCCTCTAACAAAATAAGGCTCAAGAATTAAGCTGAAGAAAGATTGTTCTCTTTCATAGCTCAAGGAAAATGTACCAGGTTTATGTAGATGATCAAACATCTTTTCCACACTTTCCTGAAGAGGATCAGAACTTCTTTGCCTCTGTCAGTAACACCTGAACACTTTATAAGCCAAGAAGGTGTTGGCAGGTTTTTATAAGTATCACCAGGGAGCTTAGTAGAGTTAGACTTGAATGGTATAAGTACATTTTATATGAGACACTCTCCTGTTGTTTAGCAATACAAAAGTCACAGGACTCCTATTTTCCTCTCTTGTGCATGGTACACCATGTGGGTCTGACAGAAGGGAGCCATTCTTTCAAAAAGCCCCAAATCCTACTTCATCTTCTATGTACGTGGAGATCCCGGAGTGCAATGAAATTGGTGCATAGCTCTGGTAAAACATTTTTCAATTAGATTATATTTTTTACAGAAAGTGTCTGTTTTCCACAAAAAAATTGTCTTTTCATCTTGAAAACCCAAAACTGAAAAGTTTTTGGCAAATAACCAATGTTTTCAAGTTTTGGATTTTTGACAAAAAGTTGGAATTTTCTGAAGGCTAAAAATACCTTTTTCTGACTAGCTCTGCTGTTGCTATTCCACAGTACACAGGAGGGTTGGAGGGATTTAACCCACAAGGCAGTTACATACCATCTGTGTTTGAGACTGAGATAAGGTATTGTTCCTAATGTTCAGTTCAGATCCATGATCTGATGGGAAGGCTTTGCCCTTAGGTAAATAATACCTTGCTCCTAGTTAAAGTTGTTGTTCTTACCATCAGTGTCTATTCATATCGCTCATTGCATTTGTTGTACTTCTTTGTTATTATCGTGTTGCTTATGGTATCAAATTCTTTTGTTTCTTTCCAACAAACCTCTCTTGAGTAAATGTGGTAACGTGGAAGTGCTAGCCTTCCCCCAAATCTTTCTTCTCTCAAACTTTGTATAAGTGCATTCTGTACGGGCAATTTTGTACTCTTTTTATGTATCCTTGAAAAGCAGAGTACTGAAGAAGAGTGAGCCTAGGTCTGGAGGTTAGGAACTCCGGAGTTCTATTCTGAGTTCTGCAATTGGCTTTTTGTGTGATGTTAGGCAAATCACTTAATGGCTCTGCCAGAATTTCCCCATTTATGAAATGAGATTAATACTTATTTACCATACAGGGTTGTTTTAAAGATTGCTTAATGTTCATACGGTGTGTTCAATCTGTACAGATATATACATGCTAAGGATTAAGTATGTGATAAATCAAAGTTTTATTTTCTGATGTGCTATTCTGAAGCATGGATAACTGTATACTGCATATGGTATAATTGTTGCCGAATTCCATTGTTGATGTGACTGAATCCTCTTCCTTATGCTCTGGTAAATCTCTTTTAAATATAGATTATTTTAATTAGAGAAGAGCAAATTGGTTTGGATAAAATAAGAACTAACCTAAACCTTTACACACAAACTTAAACCAAGCCCTTTTTTGAAGTTCATATTTAATTTAGATACTCTTTTTAGTTTTCTTAATCAGTTTTTATTTTTGCATGATGCTGTACTTCCTGTCTCCAGCTGGAAACGGAAAGGTCCTAAATGCCAAGAGAAAAGGTATTTTTGGACTCTTCTTTCCTCAAACAGATTTCTCACAGTCCTCACTCAGATTTTACTCAGGGCTTACTCAGGCAAGGTTCCTATTGAATTCAGTGGGTTTTTACAGGAATATACAGCAGAATTTGGTCCTATACTAGCAGATTTCAAATTTGCGGATAGTTCACACTAAGCATCTGAACTTTTTGGCCTCTCCTCACTGAACTGCTGAACTTTGATAAGTAGGCTAGCTCCTGATTTCTTATATTTTCTTTACCCTCTGGTAAAGTTGATATATTGATTCTTTCATCCCCACCATTGTGAAATGAAGACTTCTCTTCCTTGTAGTTTGGAAAAGCAGCTAAAGAATTATTTTTATTATTATGGCAGTTGTTTATAGGGTCAAACCGCCACTCTTTCTTCTGCTGTGGGAAAGTAGTTCGCAGGCTCCCTTGGTACTGTGAATTGTAGTTGAGATAGACTTTAGGACTAGAATTTTTCATGGACTTCAGGTAGACTAGTCGTGTGAGTAAATGCTCACCAAAATGAGCAAGGGTTGCACTAGCTCTTGGTTAGTGAAGCCTTTTTTTAAGGGATGGTGATGTCATTGTTCCTTATACAGGCATAATTCTGTCATCCTTACTCATTTAAATAGTATTGTGCTGCAATGTAGCCATACCCAAAGAGTAATAGTGACAGAGCCTCCGTTAGTACTGAATAGAGCTCAGTGAATAATATGCAGGAAGTAATTTGCTCTTCCTTTGCAGCCCTAACTCACGCCAGGGCTAGGCCGACCTGAATCAGGGTACTGAAGCGGGCTCCCTACCCACCCGCTACTTCACTCTCTCTGAAGTGTCTTCAGACGGAGTAGAAAATCAAGCCAATGGACAGACTGCGACTTCCTTGAATGTATTCATTATTGAAATCACTCAATGAATATGTTTCCATGTGGATTAAACAGACAGTTTCCAAAGAACAGCTCGACTCAGTGTGAGGAAGGATGGCAGAATTTCGCTCCTTTGTTGGCCTTTAGTTTTTATAACACCTTCCATAAAACACATTTTATACCAAATTTGCAGAGAGTGGACCCCTTTAAACAGTTGCAGTGTTCTACCCATTTGTGGGCTCACTAAGGGGTACTGTTGCAGCTTTATTAGCGTTGTATGTCACTTTCAAGAGTTTCAGTTAAAAGATATTAGGAAGTGCAAAGTATTGTTGGGCTGATTCCTGAAGTATAGGCAAGGCTCCCATGGCCACCAGCATTTTTACCACTGAATTATCAAGCCCTGCTAAGAGCACGGGCAGATGACTAGATGCTCAGAGCCCCTGTGCTTTGTCTGCGCTAGAGCTGCCGCTGTTTCAACCATCAGTAGAATCTAACCGTTAGAGCTAATCGTGAGACATTTTTTTGAAGGTGTGGGGGGAAAAGGCCAGCATAGACTATACCATTGTCTTCATTTGGAGTTTTGCCTATATAAGGAGCTCAGGATTTGACCCATAATTATTTCAAGTTA
This sequence comes from Emydura macquarii macquarii, assembly GCF_026122565.2. Taxonomy (NCBI): domain Eukaryota; kingdom Metazoa; phylum Chordata; order Testudines; family Chelidae; genus Emydura; species Emydura macquarii. The sequence goes on along the minus strand of NW_027132342.1, from coordinate 5,808,416 downwards.
CTGTGCAAGGGGGTCAATTCTGCAAGGTGCTGTGAACCATCAGCGATTCTTGACTCCAAGGGGATTTCATAGCTATTGTTGTGTGGCACAGAGGATGATTTAATTCTGATGGCAAGCTATTTAACTTGATAGTGAGAGCCAAATTGGTTAGTTCTGTTCTCATTTACAGTTGCATTTCCCAGCCTCCTAAGGACAGATGAGAAAAGCCATTCCAAGGAGCAGAGGTGAACGCATTGAACAAACCAGACAGCAGAACATTACCCAAAACTCAAACCAAAATGTATTTTGGGGTTATTTATAATAACAGTTAATAATAATTTCTCTGGCTTATTTTTAAATTTACGTGCACTACTGCTCTTCCTGGTTGAGACCAGGTACAAACTAGAGCTGGTTTAAACATTTCAAAATTCAAAATTATTTTAATGAAAAAGGGATACATTTTTCATGAAAATTTTCACAGAAAATTTCCCATTTTCTGTTCACTGCCAGTACTGATCTGGTCTAGTACATTACTCCTTTTTATTCACCGATCTCAAAATATGTTGCCGAAATGTTACATGTCCATAACCTGCTTTAGAGATGGGTCAATTGAACCAGATTAGGTAAGTGGTATAGGCAAGTTTCTCATGGCCAAATTTTCATAAGTGTCCTCTGGTTTTGAGTGCTTTACTTTAAACACCCAGGCCAAAATTTTCCAGCACAGTTACCTAAAGTAAAACAACTAAATAAGGGACCTAATTCTCAGTGTTGCTGCGCACCCACAGCTCCAATTAACTGAAACTGAAGTTTTGGGTGCTCAGGCACTCAGGCAATCATGTGCAGGTGTCTGAACTTGGGTACTCAAAACCTGGAGCACTCAGAGTTAAAGATCACCTTTGGAACTGTAGCCCTAAATCAGAGGCAGAGCCCCTATCTCCAGTCCAATATCCTGTCTGCTATCTCCCTGCAAGACCATTTTTTGCAGTGCAGTATTTCCAACCCAATCAGCACCAGAAAATACTAAAAATCTCAATATCATAGGAAAGCCTGATCTTGCAACATTTCCACATTGATTACTAGAGCATGCAGGTTGGTATGTGTTTTGTTAAGCTTTTAGATACACATTTGGGAACATAGGAATTTCTACACCATATCTAATCAGTACAGTGTCCTTTGACTGTGGTGAGGCCCAGATATTTCAGAGAAAGTTGCCAGAAACCCATATTAGACAATAGTTGAATACCTACCCACAGGGGAAATTTTCCATTATCCCTTATTTTGTTGGTGATTGGCTTATAGCCTAAAGTATGAGGGTTTATATCTTTAGATATGTTAAAAATCTTTATAAATGTAAATAGGGATGTTCTCATAATCTCTAGAAATACATAATCTTTTTTTTTTTTGGTTAAGCTTGGTCTCAGTAATACCTTGTGGCAATGAGTTTCACAGGGTAATTAAGTAAATAAAGTATTTCCTTTTTTAAGTTTGAATATTTGGATGCTTAGCCAAAATGAATTGAACATCCAATATAAAGTTGTGTGAAACTTTTACCAGGGATCTGAATTACTAACCAGGCTTGCTGAAAGGTTTCCAAACCTTGGCTAAACCAAACTAAGTGTCGAGGATACCTGAGTCAGTCTGTGGAAACTAGATGAAAAAGCTGTTCTGGCATTCTAGGTTCTTAGGATTCTAGGTTTTTAGGATTAGTATGAACCCCAAACTGAAATGAAAATTCAGGGGATGTAAATCCTTGTGGATTAAAACTGGAAATGAAGGGGGGGAAGGGGGGGAAGGTTTTCATGAACCACATTGAACAAAACCCACACCCATTTCCACAGCTGTTCTCTAATTGATTTGAGGTTAGCCCATTCTTGCTATTTTACATCTTAATTATAAACTTGGCCTACTGAGCCGGAGTGACCAGATGAATTTGGACTCAGCTGATGCAGTTCATATGGTGAGGGGGCCAGAAGAGAGGAATATAGCAAGAAAGCAATTAACACAGAAAGCAGGAATGTGTTAATTGAAGTAGGTTGTCCTTATACCTTCTTCCAGCTCCCTGGTACATCTATTACATTACTGCAGACTCCATTACAGTAACTTATATTTCAGCAAGTGGATGTAAGTCGTTCAAAGGGAATCTAACTTCTGCCACCTCTCACATCATCTCTGAATTTGGTTCTCTGAATCCTTCTGAGGTGCTTTGATTTTCAAGAGAAATGATTGCTGTTCAGAGGCTAATTCTCTCATTGTGGAAACCACCCACCACATGACATATAGCATATTGGAGTAATAACATGTGGGTCCTATTTTTAAGTGCTTTCCACCAAATCTTCTAAACCCTATTGATGTGACATGCTGTCACAGCCCTGCTCAGAAATGTATGCAGACTGAAGAAGATGTATGCTAGTCTTATGAGTGGCTTTGCTCTCTGTGACAGATTATAGCCATTCTATCCAATTTTAATCTTTTCAGTATTGGTACTTATGATTTTTAATTTTATAATATTAGGACTGTGAACATGCCATGCATAAAACCGAGAAGGCCCACATTCAACTCATGCCTTCGTATGGGAAGACCCAAGCACATAAAGAACTGGTACGTACCACAAGGCTATTTCAATACTAATGGCATCTCTGTGTTGACAGGTCAGAGGGATTCCTAGGGAAACATATGGGATGTCCTAATGACTTGGACAGCAGGCTAAATACAACCATTAAAAGTTATGCTAAAGACAGTTAACAGAAGTCAAGAAATTTTCTAAGGAGTCTCAGGAAAGGCATTGGCCAACATCTTGACTTAATATCTTTCCACAAATTAATCATGTGTGCTTGAAAGAAGATGGGTTACTCTTTCTAGGAGTGATTTTCAGAAGTGTGTGATGTAAACAGCTCTTGGAAGTTAGAGGAGACAGACTTCATCTTAAGAGAAGGATAACAATGATGAGACAGGTCATAGGTCAGAAGTTATCATAATCTTTGTTAGAGGGTTAAGATTTCTGAATGTCTTAAATTATATTTCCTTTCTGTAATTTAAGAAGGAACTAGTTCGCAGAAATTTTTGCAGGAATAAGTGACATATTTAAAGGTTTAACCTCTTCTATTTTCTTTACTGTAGCTTAAAATAAATACTATTCCTCTTTGGTTTTATCTAATCTGGGTTGAATCTGACTGTTCTGTTTGTGGAAATAAAAGCTGTTCTGTCCTTGAAAAATGTGTTCTTCATACACCTTCAGTTTCATAATAGGGTGGTAGAGGGGAAGAATGGTATTAACTACTAACAGATTGAATGCTTGGTCAGAGAGAGGTGACTTAGCTGAGGTAAATTGTTCTGGCAGAGGCTAGGGCCAGGCTGGACATCTGAAAGGACACAGATCAAGTTTAATTCTTGCCATACTTCTTGAGAGTCAACACAACCAGCAATTTAATTTGGTATATATAGTCTCACTTTGGTGAACCCTTCAAGACACACAGCCCTCAGCACAAGTGAGTTTCAGGAATCTTTTCCTTTTGGTGTGTACATGCTTGTTTAGCTTTTCTGGATGCTAGCAGGGAAGGGAGTAAATCCTGAGACTCTGTTACTATAGATGAATGGAAATATGGTATAAATATTTATCAATGTGACTTTTAAAATCTATCTAATCACCTATGTATCCAATGCAAAGCACTGTAATATCTGGGCACTTCATTTATGGGCATCCTGCATATGATTTATGCTTTTAACATCAAATATTTTATTTTTGAGCTTTTTGTGTAATGTAATATTCAGACTTCTTTTAAAAAAATATAATTTTAATTTCTAAGAGTATTTTTTTGAAATTTTTTTCAAGAGCCCAGTAGGCATGAACTCCTTTTTGCTGCTGTTTATTTCTTCTCTTGGCTACCATAAATTTTGAGGTTTTCCATGAATTTATAAAAACAACTTTCTGAAACTGCGAAAATGTGAAATGGGCAATCCTCAAACATACAGGGCTTGATTCTCCTCTTGTTGATGTCAGTCTTACATGAATGACTTAAATGGAGTAACTTCAGATTTACACTGGTGTGGAGGTGAAGACAATCAGGCCCATAATATCTAAAGAGAGAGATAATGTTGATATGTTAGACCACAGCCCATTTATCCCCTCTGTGATTATATTCAGTGCAGTTTTGAGATTTTGGGGGGATTTTTGGTTATTGAACAGTTTCGGGTAAATCTTGTATCACAGCTTCCATGTATATCATATATTATGTGATTCCTGTGTGATGCTATTTAACAGAAGTGTCCCCTTTAGGGGTATGTCTTCACTGCAGCATTAACTCAGGTGTTGTTCCCTAACCCCATTCCACTTCAAACACAAAACCTTTTCACCTGAGTTAAGTGGTGCTTTCAACCTGTGGCTGTAGTCTAAAACCGAGGGCCAGCTTTCACTTGTGCTGGCAAGAAGTAACCCGCCCTCTTTGCAGTGAGGCCACAGGCAAGATCACTCAAGTTCTGATAGTCTTCCAGTGCCTTGTCACAGGACCTCCCGTGTGCCCATGACGGACAAGTTCTCCCATAACCCACTGGGAGAGATTCATAGACTGGCTCAGGGGATATGCCCCCAGAAGTCCTAGTGACAACACACAAGTGAGTGCAGCACCAGTGAGGATACCGTAAATCTAGTGTGGCTTTGCAGTATGACTGCTTAGACTTAGGCTAGGCCAATCTGAGTGCTCAGACCTGGGGGGCCCATCACCTGCATTAATTCTGCAGTGAAGACATACCCTGAGGGAGGCTACTGGGCAGTAAGTCCTCAGTTCAGCCCCAAATAAGGGCATTCTAGAGGAGGGACCAGTGAGAGTTGTAGACTTAGCAGCAATGTGTGCTGGGAAAAGGGCTGGAATATAAATACAGAGCTGCCTTTTCCTCTGTAAGAGAGAGAGAGACTATATCTATAGAGGGTAGGAGAGATGAGGGAAGGAGCAAGGCATGGTGTAGCTCCCCATGTTAAGATATCTGGGAGGTGGTCTGCAAAGGACCAGGGAGAAGGAAACCTGAAGAAGTAGAACAGGAAGAAACCATCAGGTGGAGTAAGTTGTTCAGTGAATCAAGAGAGTTCATTTGAGCCCTCCCACAGGGATGAAAATTTAGGTGTGTGGTAGAAGCAGGAGAAAGAAACAGCAAGGGACAGCAGTGGTGTGGGCTCAAGGCCTGGTGTACGCACCGGCTCTTAGTCAGGGTTCCAAGACCAGGCCTTTCTGAGTGGGTTGGAGGAAGCCCCTGTTAGGGCTCCCCAACCCTGTCCCTTCTTAATCCCCAGACACAGTTCGCCAGAAAGTAACAGTCCAGGGCCCAATCTGCAGGCACTCCACAATGGGTTTACTGGAGTTTATACTGACAAACTTAAAACCATAACCAGATCTCCAAACCCTTCACACCAGTCAGGCTTATTTCTTTATGCGCTGATAGTTTCCCCCAACCATAGTTCTATATGCCCATAGAACTTCCTTTTTCCCTGACCATGTACGCTGATGAAACCCCCTCTTCCCCTTCTTCTTCTTGATAGCCTTAATTATACCTGCATCTCCCTCCCCTCCACGCCCCCCGCACCACCCCTTCTACTATACGGTCATGTTCCATTTTGGGGGGACCTAGGGACTTTAGTACAACCTCTTTTGTACTCCATGGGAGGGGCAGGGAGTGGGGTCACATCTTGGCCATGGTCAGTTTATGGCCCTATGTTTATGGTGGTTTTTTGTTGCTGTTTTTTTAACACTTCCCTTGTTTTCCCAGCCAGTTGCTTGGCCTTGCTCTGGCATCCGTCTTGAAGAGGAGTCAGAGCCTTCCCTCATTTGTGCATTCATATATCACACCTTCATGATGACTTGAAACATTTTAATTACATTCCTTCTCTTTTTCACAGTAATAAAGAAAATCCAACTCATTGCAGGCGGGCGAAAAGAACACACTATGTCTTTGTTCTTTGTTAACGTGTGAATCTCAGAAACTTTAGACAAGCACCGAGGCCCCAAAAGCAGGTTCACAATACCATCTCAGGCAGATACACAGGCCTGCATATTTATTCAAAGTTAGGATATAAGCATATAATGTAACATTCCCCTTTCATTTTCCTGCGTCAAATGGGAAGACCGGGGCATCCCCTCAGCAAAGGATGTGGTTTGTTTTCATTTGGACATTTTGGTACCCTTGAAGGGGCAGACATTTACATTTGGCCTAAGGAACAAGCTACCAGAGAGACAAACTGCCTGCTAGCAGAGGGAGACCACAGTGTGGAGAAACTGAAGCACGGGTGCACCCGATGATGGAGTGGTAAGCTATACATCTACCCACTGACAGCAAATCAAAAGCAGAAAGGAAATTGAATTATCGACCAGTTGTCTGTCCCGAGTAGTGTGGCCTCTTCTACAAACATATGGTTCAGTTTTGCAGATGAGAGGTCAGGTTCCTCTGTCCTTAAGCAGGTAACAATCCCGGTGGAGTACCTGGGGGTTTGAGGTTTGATGGGAGTTCTGGCTGCAAGAGGAAAGCAGGATCAGGCAGTGTGATTAGATGTTGTGGATGTTTTTAAAGAGATAGCGGGTAAATTTTTCGAAAGCACCTAAGTAACTTAGGCTTAAGTAGGTTTTATTTGATGCAGAAGACTTCATCCAATGCCTTCTATACTGGGGGGAATGTTTTCCTTTAGGTTTCAGTGGTGTGCTTTTGATTGTTAAAGTACTGACAGTTTTCTAAGGGTTTTGCAGGGCTACAGTGGATGGTGCTATGGAGATAAAAGAAGCTTCTTGGTCTGGCATCTGCCTGCTTTCTTGCTGCTAGAAACCCTGGTCTTCCATTGTCTTTGCTTTGGATGTGACCCACCATCTATAAAACTGATTCTTGAACCTAATTCTCAGGCCGTAAGCTGCTAAAGGAGGGAAATGGTAGCCAGGGAGCCATAGAATTTGAAATATTTCAAGTTCTATTCCGAGTAAGGTGACAAGCAGTGAAAATCAAGCCACATGAGAGAATAGGGTGAAAAGTTTGTAGTGATGGAGAGGAAGGGTTGCCCCATAGTTAGAGCAGATATATAGGATTGGAGTTCACTTCCCTGCTTTGCCACAGACTTTCTGTGTGACTGTATGCAAGTCACTTAGCATCTCTACCCAGCTGTAAAATAGGGATAATATTGTTTCCCCCTCACAGGAGTATTACATGTACTTAAGAGCTAGGTAGGTAGGAGCAAAGGTTTATGTTGTGAAAAGGCAAGGTGGTAGAAGAACTGAAAACAAAATACTAGCCAGGTCATCTGAAATTTTTTCAAAGTGGAGACCGAATCTACCGGAGAGGGTCTCATGAATACCTCACCTCCCATTCATAGAATCTCCTTGTGGCAACTACAGCAATTGTGTAGATGCACAATTAGGACATGATTAGCTGCTTCTAATGGAAAGTAGCAGCTGAAAGCATGGAGGCAAACATGTCATTATGTGACCAGTTGCCAGTAGTATGTGCTCCAGGGATGACCACAGTTTGGAAATTGCACTACTAGTCATTATTTCCTCTGTGTAGAAATTAACAAGGTATTTTCTATTTAAGAATATAATATGAGAAAAGTATATTGAAACATAAGTATGTGTGTGTAAGGATTATTACTGTAAGTGCAGCTGCATCTATTCACCCTTATGATTAGAAGCTGATCAGCTCCATATCCTCTGACATTAAACAGTAGAAAGAACATTTTCACAAATTATCTTTTCATGTTTTCTTTTTATCATCAGGACCTTTTGTAAGCCAACAAAGCTGTTGGAAACATATAGTTTCTTTACAACTTTTATGTATTATTCTGCAGTCATAGAACATGGAGACAAAATTAAATGTGAAAAACGGTATAGTACGGTCTAGTATATTAGACTGTTCCTTTACTTTGTTAACATTAAAACAAAAGTAACTGTTCTGCAGGATGTGAGGAAAATTGGACTCTGACTACCCCATCACTTCACAAGTAGTCTTTTATTTCTCAGTATCCAATTTAAATGAACATTGAGAGACAAAATTCAAGAGGTGCAATTTTTTAAGATTTGTGAAAGATTAAAGAATTCTTACCAAATAGAAACTGGAATGTTTTATTCACAGATGCTTAAAATAACAGGGTTTAAAAAAGAGTATATATGATAGAATTCCATATATTCCCACCACTTAATTGTGAATCATAAAAGTTGTCTAAGTGGTCATTCTGAAATCAGTTAAGGCACAATTAAGTATGAGTACACGCGTAAAAATAAAAAAATTCATATGTGAAAGGAAAGCAAGGTCAGTAAATATGATTCCATGGCCAGTATTACAGATATAAACTGTAAACTAATAGAAATATACTATTTAGGATCAGTACAATTTCTTTATAATTAAAATGCCTAAGTAATGTCAAGTGATGTTAAAGATGACATGATCAAACGCATTTTTCTTCACACATTTTCTATACCATCGAGAGCCGATGCCGCAGCGGGTATCTCTAGGAAATAAAATAAAACCACTAGTTGTAGGTACATATGCCCACTAGATGTCACTAATAAACTGACAAAACACCTGCCACCAACAAGCTTTTAGACAACATGCTATTAATTTATAATAAAAGGTATCTGACAGCTTTATTCTGATGAATTATGGGAATCTAAAGCATAATTCCCAGCCTTTGGTTTATAAATTGTCATTGATTTTAATGTTCTTTGTAAAGTTGTGGCACACAACAAATTTTCCTGCCAAGAGCTGTTAAATAAATAGTCATCCTTTGCTCTGAGTAGTACATTGAACTTGTTAGAGTGATGAGCAGAACGAATTGATGGTTATCCATAAACCATTTATGACAGAATGCACAGCATCAATTCAAACAATTATTGAATGCATCTATTATAGTGGTTTTTTTTAAATGTTCAACTGAATTGAGAGGAATAGACACAGGTAATACAGTAGCAATTCCCCACAGTTCTTTACACGACACTTCTTAACTGACAACTGATTAGAATTGTTGTAGGATTTGCTGGGGTATATCAAATCTTCTTGCACTTGTTCCCTGATGTATGAAATTTGGTTTTAAAAAGTATAGTCTAGACAGATAGTTATTGCAAAGATAAGCAGATTGTCCTTTTTAAATATCATCTACAAACTACATGGTTTCAATGAAAGCTTATGTAATGGACGTACTGTTTGCACCTGCTTTTATGCTAGGATTTATATGTTTGGGACAGTGTTACTTGTGGAGATAAGGCTATGGAAGAAATGCATTAATTTGTTATATGTAACATCCAACATTAAACCAAACAGAACTACCTTTATGTAGGAATGACTAGACTGGGTTTTGGAAAAAATTATAGCCCTCAAACCTTTGCCCATGCCTAGACCTGAACTATAACCAAACCCCAGATAAGTGGGTCCATTCTGGCACATCACCATGGTTCTGAGTTCCTGCAGGGAAATACTGTACAAAAAAGAAAAATAAGTTGCTCCTGTGGTATTACTAGCCAGGATTGAAAGTGGGGATGCCAGAAATCTTGCTAGAAAGCTTTATACACTTTTGCAGATTCTGGGACCAGTATAAACTGGTGTAGATCAGACTTTGCAGAAGTTTTTCTGATTTACGGCAGCTGAGGTCAAGACCCTAAGGATGTTTCATTAGCTAAGCTTCAGATTAGCATCCACATGTTGGGATGCTTGTATTACGTCAGACCCTGAGATTTTTTTTGCTTAGTGCTACTTTTTAAGTAATGTTAAGATTTCGATCCAGGAGTGAAAGACTGGCAAAGCAAGATTGCCACTACATTCTTACCTGATCTTATTGGCATCTTGATATTGGTAGCAGAGGTTCCAGAATATCACACTCTTGTCCTGGAATGACTGCTTCCCAGAAAGGCTGCTTATGGACACACAATATCAGGTTTAAATTTGAATTTATTTTGTCTGATAATTGTCACAGTGTGATTAATAAAAAAAGATTTTTCTCTGTGTGTTTTTTCGTTGTTTTTTAAGAGAAACTTAACCAAAAGGGGAGAAAATAACAAAGAAATAAACAATCAAGTAGGAAATTTTCCTAAAGATGATTCCAAATGGCAGCTCATGGCCTGAGATATAAACACTGTATTTACCAACATTTCAAAATGAAGTCTATAATCCACGCACACTTATTTTTTTAATAGTTCTTTTTATTGCAGGCTACAGACAGACATTTGAATACATGCAACACAATGTGGTTCATGGATGTAAGTGAATGCCGGCATACTTCAAAAGCTTTTAGACATACGAGTCCAAAATACACAAATATTTAAGTTATGCTAAACTAAATTAGATGGGGAAGGGTGTGTGTGTGTGGGTGGGTGGGTGGAGGGGGGAAGAGGAGGTGGAAATAAGTGAGCAATATTTGTCAGTTTACGTATGCAGTTTTTCAGTGCATGTGAGGAATAGTAACTGTGTATTTAAAGCCTTCATTTTCTGAGGGCAGGTATTGGTAATGTTGCTTGCCCTTCCTTGAGGTGGCTCATTTGGCACAAGATGCCTTTTTTTTTTACCTCCCTGCTCCAGCACTATTGAATCTGGCCCATTGAAATAATGTACTTGGAAGATGTATATCACTGGGGGAGAAAAAAGCATCACCACTTTGGAGAAGTTTGTTAAAATTCACTGTGAAAGCTCTGCCAGTCGATTCTTCTGTACCTCAGGATCTCAACCTGGGGAAAAAAAGGTAGGATTATTATAAGCATTTTTTGAAAATCATATCCAGAAAGTACAGCCATTTTCCCAAATAAAACATCGGAAAGCTAAACTATCAGACCTTCCAAATCCTTGGACAGACGCTAACCCAAATTAGCAGAATAAACAAAAATCACAAAGCAAACTCGTGGTGCTGGGATTCTCAGAATTGCAGCCTCAAAGGCAATATTCAGGATCTCACATCACTGCATCTTTTTAAAAGAAACACCCAGGAAAGATTCTCGTAAATCATCACAGCTCCATTAAAGTCAATGGAGAAATGATGATTTACACTGACTGAGGATCTGGCCTCCTGAATTTAGACACATTTATCTGTGAGTCCCTTGGGTTCAAGACAAAGGAGATTATATTCTTTCTCCACAAATGTTTTCCAATTCCTTTTTTTTTTTTTTTGCTTAAAAAACCAAAACAATAACCCCAAACTAGTACTCCACACCATTTTTATAGGACCTTTGAGGCCCTAGAGTTTTTAAGTAATCTTTTCTGATGATTTTAGACAGACCATTAAGCTGAGGATAAAAGTCCCTGTGTTCAATATCTGGATACATTAAGCATTAAGCTTCAAATTTACAGCTTTCATTTTGACAAGGAAAATGGCACGTTTGGTCTCAAGTGCTACCTTGAACTGTTTTTCAACACTGAGACAGGTTATCAGTCCGAGGGGAGGAGGTCTCTGCACTAGTGGCAATGGTGACTGCTCTTGCGGTGTATACACGGAGTGCTGGAGAAATGTGGTGCTGCTGCCCATTTGGAAAGGCAATTTCAGTGTGTTTTTTAAAGGGAAAAAAATTATCCGGATCTGGGGGAAGGCAGAAAGCAAGTGTGATGTTGTAGCTGACTGCAACTTGGAGGTGTCACCGTAGCATTTGAATGAGTGTGTGTGTTTGTGTGTTAGGACATTGATCCGAGCCATCGCTGGTGGGATTATTCCAAAATGCCCTCATCCTTGCAACACACAGACAAAATAGTATTTTGGCAAACAAAAACCACCTTGGGTTTTGCCTCATCTTGGTTTGAAAGAAGAGGTGCAAAACCAGACCCATTTATCTGAAACTCCCTCAGTTTGAGGAGCTTGGCTACAGTAGTACGTAGTGATGAATCTGGGAGGGATATTTCCAGGACATTAAGTGAAAGGATGGTTGTATTGATGGAAGAAAAATGTCTGAATACACAGAAACATTTTTCGTAGGAAGGAAAGAAATCAAGTGAATTCCAGGCTAACATAGTAATGGATCAAGGCTAATACATATATATTGATATGTCTCCTTTTGTGTCTTAATCCTGCAAGCACTTATGACCAGTTTAGAGTACTTACCACCCTGAGTAGTTTCAGGATACATCTACACTACAACTGAAGGTGTGATTTGCAGCTCAGTAGGCATATGTGCACTAGTTTTAATCTAGCTAGCTCACTAAAGATAGCAGGGAAAATGTGGCAGCCCACAGGCTTCAGCACTGGCTATACAAGCTCAACTGGTATGTACTGGTGTTCCTATCCTGCAATGAAGCCACTGCTGCGACATCTTTATGGATATTTTTATCAAGCTAAATAGATTAGAGTGGACACAGGTATACCTACACACACTGCAAATCACACTTTCAATAGCAGTGTAGACATAGGCTCATTAACTTAATGAAACTAATCATGGAAGTAACCCTTTCATCCAGTAATAGGTGTCTTCAGGATCAGGCCCTTAATTTAGTAAATGAACTAAACTGTCTCACTTCAAAACTGTGTCTTGCTTCTAGAAATCTAGGCAGATCTGCCAATCTACATCAGAATGTTCAACAAAGTTGTTTTCTTATAAAGTTTAATTTTAGTGAGCCCCCTTTCTGAAAACAATGCTTCTGAAACTGTATGAATGGGAGAAACTGTCTGGAATCACATTCCACTTCCTTCTGCTTTCCTGAAGTCAATGGAGTTAAACTGGTGTAGTTCGGAGAGTAGAATTTACCCCATTGATTGTCCTTCATCCAAATTAACCTACAGTCAAAGTGAAAGTAGAACTGAAAATTAAAATGCCATAGAAAAATGCCTCTGGAATTTTCCCATTTGAGCAGTGGGAGCAACAATACCAACATAATCTCGGTAAGGGTCACAACTTTTGAGGCACAAAAGTTGTATGAGCCACAAACAAAGTATCCCAGAAAGATCTGAAGAACCTGCAAATCTCCAACCTATCTAACTGCAGGAGACAACACATGATCAGCTTATGTAAATGCAAGAAGCATATGACTGGATTGCTGGCATTAGTCCGCTTTTATTGTTCCTGTTTTTAACTTGAAGTGTCTTGTGATACATCTGAGACTTGAAAAGAAGAACAGTAACAAAAGGAGTTGTTGTCTGTTTGTGTTTTTTTGAAATATTTTTCTTAGGGGCAGTAAATAACTCACTCAATGCAAGTACACTAGGCTGTTGTCTATGATTCTTCACACAGTCAAGTGTGAGCTGACCTATCATCACAAATACCCCTCACATGTTTCACAGAGACATGAAATGAGAAAATATCACAAGTCACAAGAGAGCGAAAAGAGTAAGTCATAACAGGGTCAATTAAACTGTCTTAATTCCAATGGGACTCATGGGTGCTTGCCAGGACCAGATTTATGGAAAACTAGGGGTTCAGATCTTGAAGCTGGATTCGGGGTCCTAGGCTAATTGTGCTTATAAGTGTTTGCATATGAAAAACTATGTTCTGATGGAGTTAGGGTTAAGAGTATGTATCAGTAATTTAGGGTAAAAAACCATTACGCCAGTGTTGTAATTATCCCCCACATAAGTATTCTAAACCCAGGAAATTCAGAATTAAGATTAAACATGAAATCTAAACGTATAAAGCTACAGAAATACATACCATAACTCTGTAGTAACGTCATGGGCGGGGGGAATCAGTTGAAGTTTTGCTATTGACTTGAATGGAGCCGGATTTCACCCAAGGTGTCTTTAAATCTGTTTAACCTAATCCAGGAGTAAAACAATATTATGCATTTATCATACCTGTAAAGTTACTGCATGACATCATTATTCCCTAAATTTCCTTTCAAGTTTATTTGAAGCCTAACTAATTCTTCTCTCTCACCTAGTGCTTATACCCTTCACATGCTCATGGGCACTCATTCTGCTTATTTGGTGTTTTGCCAACACGATATATAACTCAGCTGCTTTCTAGAGCTGGTCTTAATTTGCCAACATAAGAGTTTCATCTGCAAAAGCTGGTTTGGCAAACCTGAAATTTCTCATGAAACTGAGTCCTGTTCAGCAAACTTTTGCTGACTCACAGGCAGAGTTCCAGCAGAACTCTGCCTGCCAGGGTAGGTTTCCAGTGGAAACCTGCTTGGTTCTCTGCCATATTGCCTGGTGGGCTGCTGGGAGCTCTGAACTTCAAGGGTCCAAGACAGCCCTGTCATGTGGACTGCCCCAGGCTGTGGACCCCTGGCCTTCCAGCCTCCCAAGCCAACTAAGTCCCCAGGCTGTCTGCTCAGGAGCTGGGCAACCCAGGGAGCCAGTTGGCCCAGGAGTCTGGAATCCCTGGGAACAATGGCGTGGGGCAGGCCTCATGGTGAGGCTACACTCCAGCAGCATTTTCAAAATGAAATTTGAGGGGGATTTCTAGCTCCGAAGAAATGTTGAAAAGTTTGGTTTTGGTCAGATTCAGAGTTAGCCCAAATTTTGAAATATCAACATTTCTCACAGCCAGAAGTCTGGAGTTTCAGCCTGTGCTAATGATTTCTACAGTAACTTCATTGACTTCGAGTTGCATGTGGAATGAAGTATGATTCACTTTGCTTTTTGAACCTTATCCGATCAATAAGTGAGTTTTGTTACTCAACAGCATTTGTTGCAATCACACCCAGAGGTCTCATCCCTCTAAGCCCTGTAATTGTTTTCTCTCTGCCAGGCTCTATGTACACATGCGGAAAGCCCTATTCTCATCAATTTAACAAAAATAATCAAGATGGCTGTTTTGAACTTGCATTAGGGCCTGATCATGACAGGTGCAGAGCACTTGAGCACCCACGGAAACCACATTAGTTACCAGAAAATGACCAAGTGACTTTGGATCAAGTCAACTTTTTAATCCCCTCCTATTCCACCTTAAATAAAGTAGTAGCTATTCCCCGTATTCAACTGATGAACCTGCTGAGCAGTGGTATGTAAGAGATGCAGATGTTGTGAACCAAACTGTCCTCTATTACGCCCATGGAGACCCTTGGCCATCAGCAGGTTTGCGGTTTAGGGCAGCAGGTAGCATACAGGTGTGTGAGCTTTGCACTTTTAGATTTTGCACAGTGATAGAAAGTTATGTTGAGTGCTTGTGTTGTTATATATATCGCAGAAGTACCCAGAGGCCTCTGTCAGAAGCAGGGTCCCATTGTGTTTGGTGCTGTACAAACACAAAGAAATAGATAGTCCCTATCCTGAAGAGCTTACCGGATCAAATTTTCAAAAGCTCCTAAATCCCATTTTCAAAATGGATATTTAGGACCCTATATTCCATTGACTTTCAAGTCAATTTTGAAAATGACATTTAGGTGCTTTTGAAAATTTTACCTACCACCCAGTTTAAGAAAGGATTTTACAGGTGGGTGAAATAAACAACGTTTGGTGTAGCAGGAGCATTAGGGTGACAGAAACATACCTAGCTTGATGGCTCTAAGTCATCTAAAACCGTAGTGTTGTAAATGAGAGGTATCAGCAATCCTCACTGGCCATCCACCTAGCCATTTCCATTTGGGAATTTCCTGCTAGGCATCATGGTAGAAGTAACTCTTGTGGAGGGATTTGAAGGGGGAGATGGAAGTGGCCTCATGGATTAGTTTGGGGAAGGCATTTGATACAAAAGGTTGATTATGGATGCAAGGATGTGTATTGAGATGGGGATGAGGAAGAGTACTGCCTGAAATGTATAAGCTATAATCGGCAAAATGCAAATTTGAGGGCTGCCCCATAATGCTGGCAGCTACTATATTTTCTTAATTTCAGCAGGATTTAAGTGCTTTTCATGGATAAAAATGGTTTCCCACATCAAGGCCAATAGTGTTGGTGGAAACTGACCCTGCCATGTGTATTGTAACCCTGATCCATGGCAAATGACTGATGCCAGGAAATAAATATCAGTCTCTCTTATCAGCATGCCTGTGTGTCATACTCTTGGTATAAAAAACAGCATGAAACCCTGTTGTTTCTTAGGAGTTGTGTTTTCTGTACAGAACTCCACTATCTCCAGTCATAACAGCAGAAGGCGTTGTAGCAGCAACAGCATGCCCCCCTGTAATTTCTATTTGGATGAAGTTACCAAACTGTGTGAAGCAGTGGGGATTTGAATCTGCAGTAGCCTATTTATTTATTTATTTTCTTATGTGACCACATCTTCCCCCTTCGTATTCAAGAGCATAGTTCTGCTTAGGACAGAAGGGTGGGGTGATTGGATGAAGTTTCAATGACATATCCAGGAGTATAAACAAGTAGAAGAAAAATAAATTGCAAAGGGCATTTTCTAATGGGAAGCTGGGGGCGGGGAAGGGGAAGGAGGTGACGAAATGAAAGTCGTGCCCATGTTATGGAGTAGGGGAGAGAGAGAAAGATACCCACAGTCAACAGTAATTTGTGTTTGTAGTGCTTTTCATCTAGGGACTTCACAACACTTTACAAATTGAAGTTTAAATAAGTGTCACATACTTCTGTGCAATAAGGATTATTCATCTGTTTTATATATGGGTAAACTGAAGTATATAGAAGTTAAATGACCAGGGTCACACTGTGAGGGAGGCATAGAGCCAGAAATAGAATCCAATATTGACTTCTGATCGCTACTGTAATCACTAGACAACACAGCTTCACAATGAAACAACTGTTTTCTTCAACAATGTTCTCTACTTTAAATATTTAGCTTGGGATTTTAAAAGGAGTTTGAGGGAGTTAGACATTCATTTTCCATTGAAATTCAAGTCCCTTAGGCGTCTTTGAAATGCCTGTTCTTACGCTTATAACTAGCATATGTGTCATTTGTTTAGGATGATGTAAAATGAAATCTCTGCACCGGGAGATTAGACAATGCTTTGTTATGATATGGACTATTAGACAGATGTTTTTGATGGGCACATATTGAGAAGGACAGCTCAGCAAATTCACTGCCACTGGTGAGGCTCTTCTAACATTACATTAGTATTTTTGTTTTGCTGTGTTTATTCTCTCATCTCCTGTTGTCACTAATGCAACATTACCTGTCTCAATGCCAGAGAGACATAAAAAGATGTCTACCCAGACACAAAGGATGGAAGCAAAGTTGTTAATTTCTGATGCAAGGAATAGATTGAGTTATGCAGGGACTTTCTTGAGTCAACCCAATGACTTGGTGATGTGTGTGTGTGTGAGAGAGAGAGAGAGAGGATTGTAATGCATTGCTCATGATAATTCTCTTTGTTGGCTTGCAACAGCAGAGAAACTGCAAAGGAGACATTCCTTTTCCTGCTGGCCAAATGATATGGCCTGAAGCATGATTTGTCTACAGGGAGAAGGATGAGGACATATGGGAGGTGTGAAAATGAGAGTCAAGGATGCTGAGGAAGATGCTAATGACCCAGCAAAAAGTCCTATGTAGCAATCTTAAAAGAATTGAAAAATGCTCAGTTGGTGTAAACTCTAGCTAGGGCAAAGAAGTTGGAGAGAGAACCCATTTTCTGATACTTGATGTCAGGAGTAAAAATTAGAAAAAATAAGGAAGAGAAAACAACATGGAAGTCTTCAATGAATACATTAAGATTGAATACTAGTGGAAGGAACCAATAGCATGATTAGTTCAAGAGCATGATTAGTTCAATCAAACTAACTAAACACTCCCATAGTTTCCAATTTCAGCACACACAAGGGTTTTCTGACACCTGGAGTAGATGCCTCTTGGGAGTTGGTGTTTATATTGGTTGCTGCAAAATCCCGGTCATGAACATGGAGGGGATACTCCCTGGACATTACTAAAACCTCAGCTTCTTCTTTGATTTTAATTTCACCCCCTCTAAATTCAGTAGATACTGCAAGTCAGCTAGTGGAGAGATGTTGATTAAAAACTGGTGGTTACAAGGTTTAACCTCACTACCAGTCAACCTCTGTGTAGTGGCCCCCTCGTTTCATGTAACCATTCAGCACAGCTCTGCTTTCTGTTTCTTTTCTGTGTGTAAAATATTTAAAGGCTTCCCCCCTCCCCCCTTCAAGTAGGTTGAACACTGCAATATCATTTTTGTTCATGGACCAGTGAACACTCCAGCTTGTCAGTATTCAAATTACTATCAAACTGTTTAGTACCTGTCTAATTAAAACAGAACTCACTTGCTGATCCCTTCATGCTAAAGCAAATTAAATCCTAATAGGAAAAGTGATATATCATTTAGATCAAAAGAAAATGAATAACTATAACATAACCACCTCCTTCTCCATCTTTTTTTTTTCTTTTGCAAGAAATTGGGGAGGGGACTGGCAGGTGATGCATGCTCTCAGACAAAAGCGTATGCATCACTGTAGGCTTCATTCAGCTCCTAGTTGGCAAAAAATCGTCACTTGCTGTAAAGAGGATGGAAATTTCCATCACTAAGGGGGAGGATGGTTCAGGGGATTGGAGAAGGGGGAAGGGCAGAGAAAAAGAGCATGGATTAGAAAGATAATATATCCCTGCAATGTTTAGAGCTGAATGGAGAGTTTTCACCATTACATCATCTGCTGCAGGAGGGTTGATCTCTTTTGGAATTCCCTGTACCCTTTGTTTGGCACTATTAAATTGTGCAAGTTTCCTAGGGGATAGGGGCCATCCTAGTCTGATACTCTTGGGTTATTGGTAAAAATAGAACAGAGAATATCTCCTTGTTTTCATTCTATCTTCCAAGTGGAGAATGGCCTGTTCTTCTTCCATTAACAAAGGGACCACTTGTCCTGGGGTATTGACTTGTTCTATGAGGCCTTCAATACTTTGCCTTTTTTTTCCTCCCCTTCCCCTGACCCTTCCTCTTGCTGAGTTGTAGCATGTTGCCTCTGGCTAGGAATACTAATGAGCATCTCCTTTCAAGAGCTTATGCAGATTCCAGTCTGTGAATCAGCTGGCAAGGGATGCTGTCCAAGTAACTTACTTAGAGTACTGCCCAGGGGCAGAGTGTATTGCTGCGTGGCATGCCTCATTCCCTGGCCTGAGAATAAAAGGTCAAAGAGTCTACTTTCAGTTCAGGGTCTTCTGTATGGTATGGCTGGTTGAGACAGAGCATTTCAAGTGAGAAGGATTCTTTTAAAGGAAAAATGAAAAAAAGCTTTTACAAATTTACTTAAAGGCAGGGAAATGGGTGGCTCAGGGCCTGGTACTGGACTACAGAACCTTTTAATTTTGTTGCTGGTTCAAATCTAGCCCGAGGCAGAAAATAAGTCGAGCAAATAACCATCTGTGGACTTGTACCTAGCCAGTGTGAAATGAATGTAGTGGTCTCAGTGTGGTTCTGTGTGGACAGTTGTCCACGTTACAAATGTTACAGTACAATCGGGCACCCTTCTGGAGAGCGGCAGTTGAAAGGTCAGGATTTGAATGGGCCAGGTAAATAGAACACTCCCGAGGATACGGTTGTGAAATAGTGAAGTGGCAGTTGTAGTGAATTGTGTGCTTCCTCTGTCACGTGGATTAAAAAAAACTTCATTCACTAGTGACACTGTAAATAGAGTGATCTATACATTTCAGAACCTAAAAAAAAAAGGTTTCATTTGAATTTAGTTCTAAATATAGGTGAAAGGTTTGGCTTTTTTTTGGCGGTTGAGGAGGTCTGATCCACACTGTTTTGCATATCCCTAGACTTAAAAAGAATTTTAAGGATTTTTAAAATGATGTCAGGGATTGACAAAGTCAGTAGCTGCGTTTTTATACATACACTGGTGAGGGAGAGAAATGATGATCCAGTGAGAAACCGGCGTTCAATTCCCTTGTCTTCGACAGACTTCCATTGTGACCTTGGGCAAGTCACTTAGGATATGTCTACACTTTGAGCTGGAGGTGTAATTTCCAGCTCAGCTAGACATACCCACGCTATCTCTGGTTGAGCTAGGGCACTAAACATAGATGAGTAACTGCAGCAGTGTGAGTTTCAGGAGTGGCTGGTCACCTGAGTACATGCTTTGGTTTTCAGATGGGACTGTACAGCTAACCTCTCACACCCCCGCAGATACACTTCTATTTTTAGCACACTAGCTCAATCAGAGCTAAGGCAGGGTGTTTACTCAAACCGGAAATTACATCTTAGTCTCTCTGTGCTTCAGTTCCCCATCTGTAAAATGGGGATAATAGTGCCCTGCCACACAGATGTTGTAAGAATAAATGCATTAAAGCTTCTGAAGTCCAATACTGCGGTGATTGAGACCATATCAGCACCTAACATTGATTTAAAGTTGTCCAAAACACAAAACGTGGAGTCAGGGTATCCAGATGACATTCCTAGTTCTTCCCTGGGCAGAGTGATCACAGGCAAGTCACTTATCCTCTCTGTTTCGGCATCTGTAAAATGGGAGTCATCTACTTTTATCACAGTGTTTTATAGTATTTTATTAAGTTTTTAAAGATGCTCCACAGTCCCCTCAGCATATTGGCAAGATATTGCGCTAGAAAAAAAAGTTATTAAAATTATATTGAGAAGGTTTTATGCAGTATAGTTGTAGTCATGCTGGTCCCAGGATAGTAGAGCAACAAGATGGGTGAGGTAATATCTTTTATTGGACCAACTTCTGTTGGTGAGAGAGAGACATGATTTCGAGCTACACAGAGCTCTTCTTCTAGTCTGGGACAGATACAAAGGCCATGTCCACACTAAAGACCTTACAGCAGCACAGCTGGACCAATGCAGCCACACCAAGGTAAGATCTCTCGTGTAGCCGCTCTAAGCTGATGGGAAAGAGCTCTCCCGTCAACATGATTAAACTGTCCCCAATGAGCGATGGTGGCTATGTCGGTGGGAGACGCTCTCCCACTGACACAGCGCTCTCCACACCAGAGCTTCTGTCAGTGTAACTTATGTCACTCAGGTATGTTTTTTTTTTTTTTTTTTTACACAGCTTGAGTGACATAAGTTATACCGACAAAAGTTCTACTGTACAGAGTGTTGCAGCTAGATACGAGATCAGAGAGTTTAGTATAAGTAGTTAGCTCATATCTAAGGGACTATTTAAGGTGAAGTCACGCTGTGGCAGGGTGCTGGGAGCTACCAGGCTGATTCAGCCCCCTGCCACTGGTGTCCTAATTAGATGGAATGGAAAAGGCTGAGTAAACCCTGCACAGAAGGAGATAATGAAGAGCATCTGCTGGGCTTGTTAGGCTAGGCACTAGAAAGGCTCCCAGGAAGGAAGTGCCGGGGGGAACAGCCAGCAGAGGGTGAAATTCCCTTGACCCGTGGCTGGAGCAGTGAGGCCCCTGGAGCTGTTAGGCTGGAGTGTATATTAGTAGATGGTGGTGGGCTAAGTTTGTAAATAAAGAGCACTGGCAGGAGCACGAAGCTGATGGCTGGATGTGATTTGTGGGTGCAGAGTACCTTATCAGCAGTGAGGCCTGCGTGATCCTGCTACAGATACATTAACACCCCTGTAGTCATAGGACAATTCCCTCCCACCCCTCTTAGGGTTGTCCCTACAGGATCTTCTTTATTCCAGCCCTAGATCTCTCCACTTAAAATAGGCTTGTAAAGCACTTTTTGAGCATCTCAGATGAAAGGCACTTGTAGAAGCAGTAAGTATTATTGCTGTTAACACACAATAACCAGAATTAAATCACTCCACGAATATTCGTTAATTTGACACAAATTGGCAGGAATGGACCACTACATTGAGGTCTCTCGAGTTATTATTACTCTCCCCCAGAATAGCATCAAAATGACCTGTTAAAAAGCAGTAAGTGGAGATTTGGTGTAATGATGCCTTTGGAAACATTTAAGGGTGTGAATCAAAAATACAACCCCAATGGCAATTGAAGTCAGTGGAATCATATAAGTTAGAGGCATAAAACACCTATTAGGTAATGGCAGTGTGGGACTGTTCCTTACGACACCTTCTCAAGTGTTTTGTCTTGTCTAGTTTTAGATTACTCAAGCAATTGAGGCTTTTCTGGGGAGCCTTTTCCACAGTCTTGCATACCTCACCTTTAAGAAATATTTCCTTCTATTCATCCTACATTTTCCTTTGCTTATTTTTATCCCATTACTTCTACTTCATCCTTTGGGACCCCAAAGCTATCCCTTTTCCTTCTTGGTGTTTACACCCTTCACATACATGTACATGATTATTGTGTCTCTCCCTGTCCTTCGTTCTCATATGCCTTTTCCCTCACTTCTCCTTAATTTCTCCTAGTTGAATCCCTCCAGTTTTGTGACATTTTTCTGTTATTGGGACACCCACAACTGAGTTCATTATTTTAGGAGTGGTCTCACCAATATCACATAGAGATGAAGTAGTATTGTTCTGGTCTGTGACATGATGCTTCTGCATGGATAACTACAAAACACGCTAGCTTCTCTTGCTATCTTATCTCAGCAGGATCAGAATATAGTCTCTGATTCCACAGGGTCTAACAAGAGTTAGGCATGTGCTTAAGTACCTTGTTGAATTGGCTCCTCATATATGAGAGTTAAAATGGAGCCCTTAGGGTTAATCAGTGGAGTCAGAGACTCTACAGGAGCTTTGTGGCAGTGGGAGAAATACATTGGACTGGTCTTCTAACTCCATTTCATTTTGTGGTTACGTTATAAGTACCATACATTATTATTGTGAGAAAATTTTAGTCTTTCCAATCAGTCAAGTGCTTTGTGTTTTGATTTGGATGATTTGTTTCGGTGGCACTGAAACATGCTAGGCTGAATAGCTGAGGAGGTCTGGTGGAACAATGTGCTTCATGTTTTAGGGTTGCATCTCATGGAAGTGGGCAGGACAGGAGATCCTTCAGAACTAATGGAATCCATGAATGTAAAAACACTTTGTATCTCTACAGTACCTTTTATTGAAGGATCCCAAAGCACTTAAAAGTATATCAGTTAGTTAAACCTCCCAGCATACATACCTGTGAGGTAGGTTTGTAGTTTTGTCCCCATTCATAGATGGCTATGTTGATTGTATTAAGGCTAAGGCCAACGTGTTCAGAGTGACCACTGATTTTGAACACCACTGTGTATGGGTGCCCAGTTGGAGTAGGATGTCTCAAAATCAGTGGTGGCTTTGGAAAATTTGCCTGTGTACAGCTCGTCTAAGATCACACTGAGTGTCTCTGGTAGATCTAGAAACAGAATCCTTCAGCCCTGATTCCCAGTTCTAACCAGGACCTAACATTTTTTTCAGAGAAATGTGGTTATGCATGCACCTGACCACTTTATTTTGCAAGGTTTTATTAAACTCTCCCATTCCTTTTAGCCACTGGTCTGTAATGCACACTATTAATTCTTTGCAATTAATTATATAAAATACAACTAACCTCCAAATTCAGGACTGGAATTCCGAACCAGTCATTAGGTAGATTAAAGGGAATGTGGTAGGCTTCTGTGGTGACAGTTAAAGCGTAACAGCAGGTTAGGGCTAATTTTTCATAATCTTCTCTTTTAGGTGTTTGTTAATGAAAGATAAGTGTTTGTGAGTCGAGTTATTTAGTTCATTTGATCACTGTAAGGAGATTTGTTCTCAGACAATTCTTTTTTTTGTGTGTGTATGATTTAAAAAAAGAGGTTCAGAGCAATGTTTTCCCTAGACTTTCTCATCGTAACAAATAGAATTAACTATTTTTTAAAAGTTCTATATAGTGTAAGTCAAGAGGTCTTCATGTGTGAGAGCCATCTGGTATTCTGCAGGGTGGTTGTGATATTTTATTGTCTTTATAAATTAAGGAGTAAATGCTGATGGATTGATTAGGCCATAATTTCTCGGGTATAAGTGGATGAAACGCTCTGAAGTCAATGGATCTGTGCCCATGTACACCAACAGGGCATTTGATCCATTAGCTTTAATAATAATATTAATATTTAGCACCTACATAGAGCTTTTCTAATGAGGATCTCAAAGTGCCTCACAAACATTAAAGGCTTGATGGTGCCTGCAGGGTCTTGCTCCCATGTTGGTGTTGGTGCAGTCCTGCACTGTCCTAGTATGAGCGCCAGAAAGCACCAAGCCTGAAGGGAGACACAATTCTTGCTAGAAATCCTTGGCCAATGGGGAAACAAGGCTGCTGTGCTGCTTTTTAGAGGATGCAACAGGTGCTCCCCTCTTCTGGCGCATGTGGAAAAGATGGTGGAAACGCCACCCTGTCCTACTGGTTCTCAAGTAAGTGTAAAGACTATGATCAGGCTTGGCCACTAAGGCTAACCTCCATGGAAGTCTGGGTGGCAGATTTGGGCACTGAGTTAAGGTTTCTGAGATTGGCCTATTTTTAACTCTCCTACAATGAAACTCTGCTTTGGGGCCATGATGGGGTATGTCAAATCCTGTAACCCACTTATGCAGGATTAAAGAGCATTTCAGCTGCTTATTTCCTAGCTGAACCCTGAAGATGGGTGTGTGTGTGTGTGTGTAAAATAATCCCCATTTCTCAGAAAAACAAACTTTTATAGACGGGGTAACTGTAGAGAGAAATTAAGTGACTCCAATGTTGTGGCAAAGTTGGTAATAGGAAATTGTTAGCCTGAAGACCTTCTGTCTTTTCATACCTACCAATTACAGTGTCTTTATCTAAAAATGAGGTCCCTCAAGAAGCAGAAAAAAGCTGTATAATTTGGATGAACTTTAGATAAACATCTAAATTTGTGGCTTGCATCTGTGACAAAAACACACCTTGAACTTTTACATGTTTGCCTATCTCTGGCTGTTACATTTCAAAACTAATACTAAACTTACATTCACTGGACCTGATTGTCCTCTCAGAGCGGTTCATCTCTACTGACATCAGTGGAATTACTCCTTATTTACCTCTGTGTAAATGAGAGGAATCTATTTTATTGTTTGCTCTTGGCATGCAATTTGCGCCATACCCAGAGTTAAGGTCTTATGAACTGTGGGGAGGCTGAATCTCATTCTTGCATCAAGGCCTTCTAGTTTCTGTGGCATTCTGTTGAATTCCATAGTAAAATGGGAATTCTCTGGCAACTGCAAGTAAATTCTAGTTCAGTTGCTTTTATTGAATTAAAAATGTAAATGAATGAAACAATCAGTATAGTAATCCTAGTAGTTAATGCTACTATTAAATGCAATTGATTTTATGCTTCCACTACATTTTCAGTGTATCCGAGAATTCTGTACTGTTAATGCACAGCTGCATTTTAGAAGTTGTCATGGATGCTTACGACTGTATAGGAGACGGTTGAGATTTATGACACCAAGGAAGGGAAGCAGTTTGGGTTTGATGCATCAAGTGGATGCTATAAGGAATGGGATGGGGATGTATCTCTTCTCTTCCTCCCCCATTTGTTTTAGACCAAAGATTACTTGACATTATTTGAGGGGGCCTTAAACTCCTAGGCCCCTATCCTCAAAGGTAATAGGCACCTAACTTCCACCGAGGATCTGGTCCCTAGTTTCTGCCCAAACACGACATGACATGACATGTCCCTGCCACAATATCCAGCGCTGCATCTTAGATCAACACATTATCAAAGTGTTTCTGCAATGACAATCACAGCTGGAAATAGTAACAATATTGGCATTTGAATGGTCATAATTAGGTTTCAGATTTAGCCTCCCACTGGGATGAAGGGGGCTTTTCACACATCTCAGAGAGATGCTCAGGAAGATGATACTTCATTGGTTTATAGGATCATCGAATCATAGAAACGTAGGGCTGGAAGGGACCTCAAGAAGTCAAGTTCAGCCCCTGCACTGTGGTGCAGGACCAAGTAAACTTAGACATGCCTGATAACTGTTTGTCCAACTTGTTTTAAAAAGCTTCCAGTGATGGGGACTCCACAACCTCCTTTGGAAGCCTATTCCAGAGCTAAACCCCTTAGGGTTAGAAAGTTTTTCCTAATATCTAACCTAAATCTCCTTTGATGCGGATTAAGCCCATTACTTCTTGTCCTACCTTCAGAAGTAGGAAATGGAGATCAGTTGATCACTGTCCCCTTTATAAAAGCCCTTAATATATTGGAAGACTGCTATCAGGTCCCCGCTCAGTCTTCTTTTCTCAACACTAAACATGCCCAGTTTTTTAAACCTTTCCTCATAGTTTTCTAAATCATTTATCATTTTTGTAGCTCTCCTCTGGATTTTTTCCAATTGATCCACATCTTTCCTAAATTGTGATACCCAGTATTAGACACAGTACCTCAGCTGGGGCCTCACTACTACTGAGTAGAAAGGGACAATTATATTCAGTTAATTTTTGTTATTTGTCAATGGTAGCACCTAGAGCACCCAATTGATGTTGGGGCACTGTTGTGCTTGATACTGCACAAACACACAGTGAGAAGCAGCCCCTCCCCCAAAGAACTTACAGTCTAAGTACACAGATCAGACAAAGGGTGGGAGGGGAAACAGAGGTACAAGGAGAGAAAATGATTTCCCAAGGTCACATAGCAGGACTGTGGCAGAGCCAGAATTAGGACAAAGTTGTCTGACTCCCAGTTGAGTGCCATATCCATTTCTGGAAGGTTTTCTTCACAATCATGAGAGGTAGGAAATGAATATTTTTTTAAAAGAAAAGTTAAATTCTTCTCTACAATTCTTCAGTAAGGAATAGATTCTGGAGTAAATTTTGCTGCTGTGAAAAAGCAAAATAAATGGGGCCCTACATATGGCTAACAATTATGACTATTGAAGGTATGCTTTGAATATTTCATAACTGAATGGCTAGTTGCTCTTTTGTTAGCCTCATGGGTGGCCATCAAATTAATTAAACCTTTCCAGGACTTCATGATGGCCTATCATTTTCTTTCTGGATAATAAAACATCCAGGAATGGTTGAATTCACAAAAATTTAATTGAGATCTCTGAGGCTGAAAGCATAGTTTTGAATCCTCCTTTAGTGTAAACATAAGAGTTCAACACAAAAGCAGAACATCATAATCATGGTGATGCTTTCTGTGTTTTGCCTTAGCAGTTGTCTAATATTACACAAGGTCATCTGGGGCCTAAATCATGTGCTAGGGTAAATTACCCATGTTATGTTAAGGTTTGTTGTTCTACATTTTCTAATATCATAGAAGCTTGAGATATAAAAGACAGATTAGGTTGTTTAGTCCGTCCTCTTTAAATGTGAAAAATACCTTTACGGTATCCATGGTCTTTGTTTAAAGAAACAAATCTTTTATTTTCTTCATATTTTTCCCTTACTCTTTTTCTGCTTTAGAGCTAAAATGTAGAGAATGAATATAAATGGAATTTAAATGTGGCACATCCAATCAGAATGTCAGAGAGTATTGTCTAGTGTTTAGAGCAAGAGACTTGGAATCCGGACTCCTGGGTTCTATTCCCAGCTCCACCATTGACTTGCTGAATCTGTGTATATTTAAATTAAGCAGCTGTCTCTCTCATTTATACATTGCAGACATCCTAGTTATGTGGGGCAAATTCAGCCTTAGCGTAAGTGGGCAGAAAGCCGTATAATTTCAGTGGGAGTTCCTCTTGCTTACACCAGGGTTGAATTTACTCCCTGTGGAAGAAGCATGGACTGAATTGTTGTGTCAAAAATGGGGAGTGGTACCAAAATCTTGTCTAACATATGTTTATTTTCTAACATAAAAGATTACATTAGATGATGATACTGGCAAGACTCGCTTACACAGATGCTATTGGTAGTTTAGATAAATAGTAACACCTAGGATGCCAGATGTTGTGATTCATCCCTAATACTTGCCAAACTATACTGCATATTACATCAGGGGCTACTGGTTATTTATTTTTCAGCCCAGTAGAATCCCTAATTGCCTATTTCCCCATCTCCCCTATTACTCTCTCTTTGTCTCATCATCTGCTTTTCTTCTCCCTGCATTCATACTCATTTTGGCCTTAAGGATGGAGAAATTTTATAGTTCATTCAGGGATCAGACACCTTAGGCCAGTGTTTTTCAAGTTTTACTTAATGTTTACTGATGGCTACCAACTCATTTCCCATTTTCCTATTGATGAGGGTGGGAGGTGAGGGGAAAAACAGAAAACCTTTGCCAAAAAGCACTCTATGGTGAATACGAAAATAAGTCAGGTAGCAGATGTCCAATCCAAACTTTGGTGGGTAATTAGCAGACTCAGTGTCCAAAAGAAGCAGGTAATTGTTGTGATTCATGAATCCTTTGCCAGGGCAGATACTTTACAGCTTGCAGATATTTCTCTAATGAGGGAGGATATCATGAGCTCTGAGCAGTAAAACACTGTTTTCTTAGTGCTTGAGAAGAATGGCAGATTTTTTTCTTTAGGGATGTTCTTGGCATAGACTGTTCTTGTTCTTTTCTTTATGTCGTCTTGGAAGTCTTCTGAAAACTATTGAGGCAGTATGCAAATTCAATACAGGAAATGTAATGTTAAGTGCAATGGACCTCTTATTCAAAGGAATTCTTTCTCTCTTTCTTTCTTTCTTGTATGAAATTTAAACCAATACAATTGTATACTGTCTCTGCAAAAAGTCAGAGGAAAATACCATAAAAATTGGATGGTAAAAGAAAACTGAGAAATTAGACAAGCACTAATAGAAATAAAGATACTGTTCCCTCTTAAAATAAACAACATGAGAATGATTTGCTAAAGAGTAAATATCTGTCTTATTTAGGGGTCTAGACATGGAAATAAAAGAATGGAAGATCTGAGAGAAGTTATAAGACTATCATGCCTCCCTTATTTTTTCCAGTATAATTTCAAAATATAGTGGGGAGGAGACAGGAAACCTAGCAACCAACACTTTAGAAACGAAAAGATCACAAATGTAAAACAGTAAAGTTCACTATTGTGTTTTTGTACTGAATGGCACAGTGTGTCCACACAATATTATGGATCGTGACTTGCTATACTGGCTAAAGCTGCAGTCAATGCTTGCACAAATATTTGCAGTATTTTTGCATGCAGAACTGCCTGTGTGACTTTTGGGAAAGCCAACAAGATGAGGGATTTTTTTAGGGGCATTCCGCTGAATATAACTGCCACTGTTTAAATAAACAGTTGGAGCAGGGCACAAGTAGAAGAACTCAATAGCTTGTTATGGCTGGTAACCTTTGGCCACTTTGCAAACCACCTCCAGGCAGTTTCTTTTTGCTTTTCCATTCAAACTGCTCTTTGCTTTCCGTTATTCTCTCCTTTCTCTGTGTCTCTTCTCCTTGTTGTCTTGAAAACAGTAGGTCTGATATAAATCAACAGTAACTCCATTGAAGTCAATGGAGTCACAATAGTAGAACGGAGAGACCAAATTTCATTTATTTCTTTGTCTTGTTCCTATTTGCTCTATTCTCTGTTATCTACCCCTTCACAATTTCCAAGTTATGTTGACTCTTCCCCTTTTCTTCCTCATTCTTCTGCCCTTTCCAGTCTTTTGTTCCCTCCTTATTTTCTGGTTAATAAGTATAGTATCTGGACCAGTCATTGCCATTACTACTGGCAAGTGTCTGCTGGTGGGTTCCATTTACTAACAGGAGTAATACTTTCTAACAGAGCCCAAAAAGCCCCACAGAAGAGACCGTGACTCACTAGTCTGTAACAGTGACAATGAGCAGAGTTGAGTGAATAATTGATTTTTTTGAGTTGGTGGCCAAACTGAGAAGAAAAAAAATTCAGTTTGTTTCAAACTGAAATTGGGTTTTTTTGGGGGTTTTTTTTCTCACTAAAATGAAAAATGAACAAAATTTTGTTTGGGTTAAACGAAAAGTTTTGAATGTCAATTCAAAACAAGATGTTATTTCAAAAATGTTGATTTGAAATGAAATGTTGAAACGTTTCTGAAATTTTTGTTTTCAAGTTTTTTTGGAGGGGAGGAAACGGGGGGTAGGGGTGTTGGCAATATTATTCACAGAATTTGACCTGAATCTGTGAATAGTTTGTGTCCCCAAAATGTATTTTTGGCAATTTACTATTTGCCAATTTTTTTTTTGCCCAGCTGTAACAGTGAGAGGACATGGTTTTTGTTGTGGCAGCTACACCTTGGAAGGCATCCTCAAGATTTGGAGGGGAGATATTTACTGAGGCATGGATCAGCACGTCACTATAGCTTCATTGCCTTCTCATTGTATTTTCTTTGCTATGTGTCGATAGTTTTACTGACTGTGTGATAACACTTTACAGTCTGTAAGCTCATAGGGGAGGACGAAGCTGGGCTGTACTTGCAATGGCCAGCACTGTGTGGAAAAAGGCATTTTGAGTAATACCCAATCCTACCTGCTTTTAGAGGATTGTAGTTGTACTAATACAGATCAAGGAAAATTAGCAGATTTATGTGCAAATCATTCCTCTTCAGTGTAAATGTTGATTCACAGGGGCTAACGAGTTCAGACAACTGTACCACAGAATAACTGA
The DNA here is from genome assembly GCF_026122565.2 of Emydura macquarii macquarii. Taxonomy (NCBI): domain Eukaryota; kingdom Metazoa; phylum Chordata; order Testudines; family Chelidae; genus Emydura; species Emydura macquarii. The sequence goes on along the minus strand of NW_027132342.1, from coordinate 5,778,253 downwards.
AGAAATCTCTTCTGAAAAGATAAAGATGAAATTTTCTATGTATGTTTCTAAATCATCCTGGCAAAGTTTGTCACACTGTCAAAAGCCATTTTACTTCCAACATTTCCATAAGGGCCAAAAACAGTATTTCACCTCTGTGGATGCTTTCATGTTCTCTAATTGAATAACAGTATGAAGAAGTATAAAGCTGCAGAATTACACAAATGAATCCTGATGTCTTATGCAAGGTACCCATCTAATATAGAGTAGAGAAGAGATAATTAATTATTGAAACGTACGGAGTGGTGGAACTAGGTTATATTTTTAAGGATATACCAGGCCTTCAAATTTCTTCTCTTTAATTATCTTAAACTGGAGAGGGAATGGTGATACAAGGGAGGAGTAGGCTCCACTGAGATGTCTTAGCCACAATAGATTAACTACTTTCCAATGTTTTTGAACCATTGTATTATCAGGAAGCTTTAAAAAAAAAATCCATGCTTTTGAAAATTGCTTGCCATTGCTGATGTAGTACTCACTTTTATATATGTCTTCCTGTTCTATGTGTGGAATGTCTTTCCATAAATCACTCAGATCATACTATAAAAAAAAGTTACTGAGGCAAAGAAAAATGTGACTGGTTTGCCTGAACCAAGAATTCATTGATACTGCTACGTAAAGAAACATTGCGCAGTGCATGTGTTTAGTGAGTTCTCTGGCAGTTCTAACTGGGCTGAAGAGGAAGTGATCAGATCCAAATCTGGCTCGGATTTAAATTAGGGTTTGTATTTGAATTTGGCCTTACTGAAATCTTATGAGAAGCTCTCATGATTGTCAGTAGAACTCACGAATTTTCCACCATCCAGATTCTTTTGCTGGTCTATAACACACAGCATTTCACTCTTTCTCCTCTGAGTGGTCATGAAACAACAGCACAACTGATATCTTGAAGGCACTGTGCCTCCCAAATGGTTCAGCTGTGTTGAACCATGAAAGTTTGGCAAAGCTTATGAGATTTTAATTGAGCTTGGATTGAACAGAGGCATTTTGGCAAAACAAAGGTCAATTCTTTTTCCCTTCCATTATGCCTAATGCAGAAGAATGAGGGGAAGTACAGACACAATAGAGCCCAGAGTTTTAAAAAGGAGAATGAGAGCTACAGCAGAGCGGGGCTACTATTCTGAAGTTCTGCTAAAATAAGGCAAAAGTTGCCTGAGCTATTGGCCCATCAGTAGGAGGAAGAAATGTGCTTGACAACTGTTCTAGGTGACAGTTGTAGTTGTCATGGTTTCAAGTGTCCAGTGTGGTTTATCCCACCCCACCCCATCCCCAATGTGTCTTAGCAAAAACTGTGCTATTGATTACTCTCCTACCAGACTCCACCTCCCCCATTGTTCTCGATGAACCTGGATAACTATAAGATGCTTCTGTGTTACCTATTTTCTGTATTACTGCATCTGAAGAAGAGAGCTGAAGTCTCTTGAAAGTTTATGTCTGCAAATATTAAATGTGTTAGTCTTTAAAGTGCCACAGATCTCTTGTTGTTTTTGCTGTATACAGACTAACACGGCTACCCCTCTGGAACTCTCCTACCATGGTTCTAGCATAAATGCTGAGTACAGTTATTTTCACATTCAGCATGGATATAAAAACTTGTTACTTAATATGTGCATCCATAATCATGTTTGAAAACGGTTTCAGCTACTAGCTTCGTAGAGTGGATAAATTCTTTGTCTTTGCAGTGTAGCTAACTGATGTTTCTGCATACATGACTGGCATGCACACAGTGTATGTGATTACTGTTCATACAGTTGGTTTGCATTTTACGTTGGTCTGAACAGGATTTACAAAGACTAGGCTATGTCATTACCGTTCAAATAAACGCTGGTTTCTCTGTTCCTAAAGAAGCAGCTTTTGCAGTGGGAGAAACAATTGCTCAGAAACAATGTACCCTTGCAAAAGATGCGCTGACCTACAAAAGAATAATTTTGAAAAAAATTACATTGTTTTTACAAGACGTTTGATATTTTATGCAAGCTGCCATCTAATGGAAATAATGACCACAGGGACATGTTTATCTTGGTTTTAGCCCACTAAAAATACATTTAGCCTTTAGCTTTTCTTTAGGCCAAAACCACAACAAATGGGCCAAAGATGGAATAAACACACACATATAATTCTGAGGTCATCATCACTTCACTGTAGTTTTGTAGAAGAAAAGGAAATCAATCTCCATCTCTTTGCATTACTTTTGAAGCTCAGCATTCCTAAAGGATGGTGTGTGAACCCTTTAAAAATGTTTTCTCTTCAGGGAGTTTTATATTTGCTTCTTTTTCATCCCCCCACATGTTACTTGGAAGCCTCACTTTGTTAGTGCTCTAAATCCATCTTGAAAACAGTGAGAAGCTTGAACAGAAGTTGCCGAAATGCAATATTACGAACCGGCATCCTCTACAAATTAAGATTTACAGATAGAAAAATGTAATGAAGAGAAGAGTTCTGGCTGAGCATCTATTTCACTTGCAGCACAAGTCCTGGGATCCTAGATTTAAAAAAAAAAAAAAGAGGTCCTTGATTGATATTGTGGGGTTTGTGCTGGGTTTTTTGGGAAAGGGCAAATAAATTCAGTACCCCAAGATCTCTGACCAGGGCAACACATAGGCCTGATTCCCTTCCCCTTTACATCTTCTTCAAAAGATGGCACTTCCAACAATGACATGCACCCAATCACCTTGCTTAGAGGCAAGAGTGCCACTTCTTGCAAAACCTTATTTTTAACTTGTTGCTCTCCCATCCACTTTTATTTACCAAGACTCGGCTCTGGTTTTTAGCCTGATATGGTACAGCTGCAGGCATTAAAGAATAAGAAAACATTGCCATTCCTCCTTCATTACAGACTTTAGTTTGATTTTTAATAGACCCATTGAGGCGAAAATAAGGTTCCCTCTTTGGATAATGCAATTTATAAGCGAAGATTGAAATGCAGACTCTATTGAAGTCAATAGCAGTTTTTCCCACTGAATTCAGTGGGACCAGAATTTCATTCTGAACCTTAAAGAAGTTTGAACTTGAAGTAATGAAATGAGGAGCCTGGGGAGAAATTCCGGTCCTGCTTCAGCAAAGCAGGCCTTTAATCAAGCCATTGACCTCAGTGGAAGTCGATTTCAACAGTGATAGACTTAAGCACACGCTTCAAATTAAGTCTGTGTTTAAGTGCTTTGCTGAGTCAGGGGCTTAAAGATGGGAGTAACATTGTCAGAATGCTGGGCAAGGAAGATGACGCTAGCAGCTGCACTTTGAATAGGTAGGTGAGTGTTATGTGTGCTATTTGTACTCAGGAGGAAAATTAAGTAGCTGCAAGAACTCTGTGTTTAAGAGAAAGATTAGTTGTTTATTTAGATGCAAACCAGACTTGTCATCAGCTGCTGCTCTGAGCTGAGAAGAGTGTTTCAAAGAACAATCTGAGAGCCACTGAGAATGCTGATCAATATAATAGGGAAGGGCCAGATTCATCACTAATTTACACTTTGTGCAATCCCATATAAAGCAGTAGTGAATTTGCCACTTTGCCTGTGTTTCAGATAGTTTCTTCAGCAAAAGGGAGCCTGGGGATTAGAGGGGCAAGAATTTACTGAACAAGAAAATAAAAATACTGATATAGCTGACTTAAGTGGAATTTTGTATATACTGTTTCAATATGCAGTTCCTCTGGGCAGCCATGAGCTTTCCCCTCTGTGGGTGTTAAAACTCAGTAAAACCTTTCCTGTGTATACCCTAACTATAGGTAGATCTATTGTGTATCTGTTTAGCTGATGATATAACAATGACAAGCAAAAGAATTCCTTTAAAACTAATAACTAACCCTAATTAGAAATGTGAGGTTTCCATATACATTATGGAGATTCTAGCATCAAGTAACATGTAATCTGTGAAAAGAATGCATCAAACGATACCTAGCAGTACCATGCTTGTCAACAAAGCTGGTTGAAGCACCCTCACAACCCCCTAAAAATACACACTTTCTTTCCATTAGTCTTTCAAGTGGATGTTTTTCATTTTTCAAAATTTTTTCTGACACTTTTGTACAATTTTTACATTTTTCACGTTCATTTCCAAAATAAGTAATATTGTGAAAATGGAGTATTTCAGTTTTTTGGGGAAAAAATTCCTACCCTGTGATAAAGCTGGCTAGCCAAAATTGGCAGCTCAAACCTCATCAATGTCCTGCAGATCCCCCCCCAAGATGATGACCAACCACAGAAAAGGGTAAAAGGTACAATGAGAAGACAAGCGCAGAAATGCAAAAATAGGGAAGTTAAATAACTGAGAATAAAGGAGAAAAGAGAGGTACAATAATGGAATATTCCTAAAAGGAATAAAAAGGAGAAGAGTATGATGACCACACAAGAAAAAGAGGAGCAAGGCTGTTGAGCACAAAAAAAAAAAAAAAAAAAAAAAAAAAGAGGAAAGAGGAAATAACATAGATACAAAGAGAGAGATCATCTCAACAGTGATCAATAGCTGACTGTAAGGAAAAACACCAAAAATGAAAAATCAATAGGCTAATATTTTGTTACTGTTGAAAAAGTTTGAAAACACCTTTTCCATTTTGGGATCATTTTAGTTCCTGAAAAGTCTGTTTTTGACAAAATGTGTTTTAGTTTGAAACATTTTCACCCGCTCTACTTGTCAGCTTTCAACCTTTGCTGTGACTGGCAAGCTTTGGTAGTGCAGTGTCGTGTAGCTGGTGTCTTCCAAGGCTAAAACAAATCCCGTTTCTAAACCATCATTAAAGTTTTCTACTGTAACTTGAATTTGGTGGCAGACCAACATTGAAACATTGTTTGCTGTCACTTTTCCAGCTTCTCTTGCATTTGTTTTTAAGCTGAGAAAGAGCAATCAAGGATTGACTAATGCCATTTTATTGCAAAAAATGTTACCTGCTCTTTAGAATTTGGATTCTTATCTGAAACACTGGTCTAGAAATTGGGCTGGAAGTTGTTCAAGAGCAGGCTTTCTTGAGAGAGGTTCAGTAGTTCCGTGATTTGGCGAGGTACGAAATATTTCAAGAATAACTTTTGTTACAGTAGTTTGGTATCTGTGCTTCCAATCTAAGGTGAAACCAATAAGAAGAAAGGTTCTGCAATAATTTATAACTAACCAAATTTTCTCAATCCTCAATATAGGCTCAGTTCTGACTTAAATTTAGTTTGACGGGTTGGTGAAAGTTTGATTGCTCGTATTTTATCTGAACCACATGGCTTGCCTCCCTTCTATGCTCCTTTAATTTTTGGGTTTTTTTGGGTTTTTATTTTTTGTTTTGAGTACACCTCTCCCTTCCCTAAACTCTGCAGCACTATTTAAATAGAACCATGAAAAATATTCACAACCAAACCAGAAACCACACACAACCTGCCATTTTAAATACAAAATCAAAACTCAACCCAGACTGTTTGAAATATTCACATACTCTGTGAACTATGGCCCAACTTTGGTTTTGCATCCACAATCATGGCTTCACATGAAATCATGAGACCCTGGGTGGTGACAACTGAATTTGACTTTGTTTGTACAAACCCAAAACTCAAGCTAAAATTCAGGAGGAGCAAGAAATCATCTCACACACTGGAACGGATGAAAACATTTACACAGCTCTCCCTATTATCTGAAATCAGACTTTTGTAGAGCTCTGTCTGTGAACAGCCCTGGATAAGATGTTTAAAGTCTACCACTTGCCTTCCTACACCTGTAGCAAAAATCTGTTGTTTCTTGGTTTGTCTCTTGAGTTATTTAACATACATTTTTGTGCCAGTCATCTCTCTCTATCAATTTTGCTTATTTCTTGCTCTCTTTTAGACTGGAAAGGGACAGGGACTATATCTTTTTCTCATATGTCTGTGAGGATCACTTTGGGTGCTAAATAAATAAATAATGTGAAAAATATAAGGAAAAAATTGACAACAGGGTAGCCAATTTCACAGTGTGCAGATTTTGTCGAAGTCTGGTTTGTTCCAAGCTGTGTCATCTAAATTTTGCTATGCTATATTGTGAGCAGAAGCACCCAACCTGCTGCAAAGCACTATGTCATACTCTCAACACAAGAACAAACTCACCTCGTTCCTGGGGTTTGGCTTTATTATTAATTTAACACAACATATACAACAAAGGTAGTCCCCAGACTTGGCTCTTCCTAAGGTTCCTCTCAGAGGACTGCTCAGCCCTGGATCCTATATTCCTTCACTCAGAAGGTCACACTCCTATCTCCCTTGCATCCTAGCATGATTAACAAACTGCACCTACCACAAATGAGCCAACAGAGTTTAAGTAGTCTCTCCTGGCACTATTCCAGCATCAGCTAATAGGCTATGTCAGTGCATACAAACCAACTTGGAATACAATATTACACTTATAACTCCAAAACTATTAACTACAAAATTCAGGGGTATCATTTGGATGAAAATGAATTTTTACTCTCAACCGGGTTTCCAGAAGGAAGGCCTAATTTTTAACACCAAGATCATTTGGCACCTTTAATCTTCTTTAGGGACACATTGTCAAAGCTTCACATAGGGATTAGCTACACAGCCCATGTTAGAGTCAATAGTAGTCGTGTCGTTAGATCACCGTGCCCCTGTGAAAATTTACCTCTTAGTTTTTTAAACTATGCTGCCTCATTACGCAGAAGTGAAGAGGATTCCTCTGATAGTTCATATAGATAGCAGACGTGCGAAGGAGGGGTTGTGTGTTTTTGGTTTTACTGTATCTCCTTTTGATTAGCTGACTATTTCTTGTTAAGCAATAATGGGAAAACATTCCTTCAGGGTTCCTTTCAGCTAGTCATCTTTTTTCTGTGAAAGTACAAGAGGGAGAATGCAAAGAAGGTCTGTCCTGTGAAACTGTTATCTCTTTGATTAACATTAGAAATTCTGCTGGTTGTTTTATCAAATTAATGTAACTTTCAAGAAGCAGAAAAGAGCAATGCTGATTTGGAATAATAGACTTTAATTAGGACAAGTGTTGCAGTCACAGGACTTTGTCCTGTGTGTGTTTTCACAGCTCCCATCGTCCCAATATCTGAAAACTAATTACCACCGTTAAACAGTAAAATTGTATTTTAGAGATATTGACAGGAAAAATATACCATGAAAGGCTCTCCTTTGTAATTGTAGCTTTATATCTCCTCCTATATACTTTCTGCTGAAATCAATATTTCTGCTTTGTTGTTTCTGGATTCTTCTTCTCTTTATTAGAGATCAGCAAAAGCTGCTAAATTTGGATCTGGATCTTTGTTTCAAACACCTCCGCGTTGATCCCTCCCCGTTTTATTTCTCTCAGTTCCTGATATAAGTTCCCTCATACTTCTCTTTCTTTCTTTTAGCCAGGAGCTAGTGACTGTGATTGTTACTTGTGTCTTGGTAGAACAGTCACTATATACATTTAGGGCTGCTCTGTGGTTTAAATCCATCTTATTTGGAAGGATGCAGGATCAAGATAGGGAGGGGCCACAAAGGAGTGGGAATCACCAGAAGAACATGGATGATTACATGCCAGTGAGGGCACTCTGATATCTTTTCCAAGTGTACCATACACCCCTTCATATGCCTGATCAGCTCTGCTTTGTTATCCACAGCCTCTCCTTGCTCTGCTCCCTTTGGTATGTTCACATACACCAACAGTGCTAGGTTTGCACTGCCCGTTGGATGGTTGCTGTTCCCAGTGCAGGAATGTAAGAAGGAAGGCTCCTTATGTATTTCCCTACACAAACGTGCAGTGCCAGCCACAATCTGTCCATAATGTAGAGTAAGCTAGTTAAAGGCTTTATTCGTTACCTTTATCTATTTCATGAAAGATCATACAGATTTACTTTTGTATAGATATTTAGTACTCTTATCTCTTAGATTTGCTGTTAATTTAAAAAAAAAAAAAAGAATCTTGGGTCAGGATCAGTTTGGGTAGAGTGGAGAGTTTTTTTGTTGTAGGTTGTGGAAAACATAATTGAAGCTGGTGGGTGTAACTGTCACCCTTCACTTAAAATAGCTGTAAGAAACAGTTACGTTCCTTCATAGCAGCTCCCACCTAAAACAAAGACATATGCAAGTCCACTCAGAATTAGAGCTATGTGGGTGAAGGACTTTGTTTTGGGTAAGGAAAGAGACAGGAAGAGACTAAGAAAGAGGCACACAGAAATATACTGGGAAGGAAGCTACAGACACAGTCCAGGCAAGCACCGTGTCACGCTGGCTAAAAGTGGCTTGGAACTGTAAACACAGAAACGTTCTCCTATTGTTTGGTTCCTCCTGTGTTCTGGGAAACAGGACTTTCTACATTGCTTGTAAATAAACAAGACTGCATCAAGATACCTGACTCCACTATCAATTTATTTTACCAACTGGAACAACCTGTAAGACCCCCATATTTTTGGCTAACCATTTGGGCTAAAATGGGTAATGTTGTTCAACCCAAGCACCATCCCCAGTCCAAGAGTACTTGTGTGTGTGTATTTCTGCTAAAATTATTAGAGATGAAATAATTTAAATGCCAATTTTGTCAGCTATGATTTAAGTTTTGGAATCCACACCCAATCAAGGGCAGCCGACACTTCTCTGAGCTAATGTTTCACTTTCTTGCCACAGATTCAGGAGGACAGCACTATATTGGGTTAGGTTTGCAAAGTTTTATTTTCATCTGTAAGGGATAGAAACTTAACTTTGTCAAATGAAATCTTAATTTTTTTTCCAGGACAGATGATGGAGAGGAATCAGAGAAGTATTAGTAAAACATTCCAAATACTGGTTTAATCTGACCCCTGTCTACAATACTGTAGTAATAAAAGTAATGTGAGCATAGGCAGACATACACCATATAAGCCATGGCACAGAATTCTTAACTTCCAGCAGGTAATGTTTCTAAATATGAGATCGGCAAGGGTTTCTTTCTTCCTTTTATAAACACAGGCTAAAATGACTGAATTGTTGGGTGCCCAACATGAGACACCTTAAAGAGGTCCTAATTTCAGAAAGTGCTGATCATTCTCCCTGGGAAAGTCAGGTCTCTTTTAGGTGTCTCAAGTTGGGCACCACAAAAATTAAGGAATAAAAATATTAGAAAATCTGGGCCACATAATTTTCATTCACTCATGTTAATGAACACATGGTCTGAAGGAACATTTTCTTAACCAGACTGGGAGATTATTATGGCTCAATTCATTCCTAATGAGGACATTTATGTTTGGGGGGAATAAAAACTGGATTTGATCAGGTTTTTGTGCTAAAATTACTGTTCCTATTATTATTCTTGGGGAATGAAGGATTAAAAAAAACAACCTAAGGAACTCAATTATAGGTATCATGACATTTTTTTACACTGGATAAAGGAGTCATTGAAATATATGTATTTTAGTTCAAATTATTGAACACAACTCTGAAGTGTTTTAGTTGCAAACTTGATTTAAGGCAGATCTTTTTCATCTGGAAACTTGCTTACTGTCGAGTCTTGTCAAAAGTGTCTGTTTTTTTCCTTACAAAAATGTATTAGAGCCTGGTGCTTAACCCATTGAATATCAGGAGGAATATTTACTTCTGGCCACTAAGGAAGCACTCTATTTAGAAATCTGAATTCTATTATGCATTTAAAAGCAATATGTCACACAAAATAAGTAGGTGCTTTCTGAAGCAGCACAAAGGACTGAGGGTGCTTGTTGTCAAGTGGGAGTTCCACACTTTGTAAACTTCTGATTGTGAGCCCTAGGCTGTTACAGAGATAACCAGCCTCAGGGAGGAAGGTGACAGCTGCAGCGCTCACATGCTATGCTACTGTATATGCCTTGCTGAGCAATCCTCTAAGCATCACCCATGGCAATTTTGAAACGCCACCTCCAGAGGATCCCAAGAGGAAGAACCTGAAAATATAACAGGAAAGGAATAAAGGGGAAAAGGCAGTGACTAGTTTTGCTCTTTTAGGCAGGCAAAGGATGAAGGCTCTATTTCAAAGTGTTATATATAAGTTAAGTAACAGAAATATATATTAAATATATAAAACCAGTTATTAGAAATCCTTACTGTTTCTTATTTATTTTTTTTTCAAATACAATACCCATTTTTTCTCTATCCAGTGCTCATTGAAATCAACAGAAGGACTTCACTAGGTATTGATCAGGCCCGTAAATAAATAACGATCATCCTTACTTTAACATACATTTTGTTTGTGTCTTGTATAGTCGTCACATTTTCATGTAATTCCTTATGCAAGCAACAGGCCTTTCAGAGGGAGTTACATGCATGTATCTAGAGGCAGAGTTACAGATTTATCAGCCCCGAATGCTACCAGTTCTATAATGCTGTATGGCATTCTAGGGTGCAATCCAAACCAATGAAGGGCTGTGTCACCACCTGCCCTGCAGTTTTGGGTACCTTACAATGCTATGCTGCTGTTACTCCCAAACTGGGCCACTTACAGCCAAACAGCACACAAGTCAAACCCTGAGGGTCCATATAGCTGCAGTCTGCCAGCACACTCCAGTCACGCTCTGGGATTCGCCACTTGTAGGGTGACCTCAGCACGTTCCCAGTCCCAGATTTTCTCCAAAAAGATAAGTTTTGCCCTGTCCAGCCCTCTTCTAGACAGTCCAGAAATTAGAGTTCCGTAGAACACTTTTCTATTTCAAATGGAGTTACCCACACAGCTGTTTAAAGACAGCACTGGGTTAGTTTTCTGGAGATTTTTCTTTAAATATAATTTCATTGTCAAGAGATCAGCAATTTAACTTTTGTTAAGAGGTAATCAACATTGTTCAGAGTTGGCGTCTTGATGATGATGATACTGATCTTGGCCATCATGTCCAGCCAGCAGTATGCAGACAATACATTAATCTTTTAAATGCGGAAGTTTTTGATAGGCTGTCTATTTTCAGTTCTTGCTCATGGGCTGTTTAGGGGATAGAACACTTGGAAAGGAAATTGGCCAACCTAGTCAAATAGGAACATGGAAAAGGTCAGAGTGAATCAGGTATAGTACTGTTTTACACAGAAGAAGAATCCGAAAACCTCATTCTAATAACAGGAAATGGCATGAGATTTGAATCTTTAGTTAAGGTTGCAAGAGGAGATAAATAAATATGGGTGAAATGTCACTGGCAAAGAAAAACAGTAAGAGTCTAAGATGCATTTTGAAATTGGCACAGTATCATCAGATTTATATTGGTGGACAGAGGAAGGCCCACCAGTGTATTGGTTTGCTCAGCTGCTTCATTTTGATTGGTAATTAAAAAATAACAATGACCATATGTTTTTTCTGCAGTCATGAGTGGCTCCAAATATATAGTAAAATTGTAAAGGTTGTCCATGCATGATCCTTGTACTATGCATGGGCTCTGTAAGAGTATCTAGGAATGATCCTTGCACAAAAACATGAGTAGTTATCCTCGCATCATCCATTCAGGATCCCTGGACTTTTCCCAGTAAGATTGCTATTAATTCCTATGAAATGGTGCCTCAAAATTCCTAGGGGTCACATTCAATTGTAGGCAGATGCATCTCAAATCAGTGGGCTTATTGCACATGCTTACCTGAATTGGGCCCACTATAGAGACTTTCCATTTACGTCAATAGACTTTGGATCAGGTTCTGGGTATACATGATACTAACGTGGTAGTCTGAGGGCTGAGAAATATGTATGCACTTAGAGTATCTTAGAGGTATGATACTCACCCCCTATATGGAGAATACTGTACGAACTCCCTTATATGGCTTTGCCTGGCAAGCTGATTTTCATTCTAAGTAGGGATTATCGAAGTCACTCATTGAATTAGAAAATTGGCAGACTCCAGCTGCGCTGATCTATGTACACCTCCAGCCAAGGTAGAAGAAATGCTCCTTAGAGTCTTGGCTTCAGAGGAGAACTAAGGCTCTAGCTAACATGGACACCTGCATTCAGGAAATCTGAATTAAACCTCCTTGGATGCAAGATGGACATTGAAAGTGTATACAACACTTGAATGCCCAAACTAAACTGTATTCAAATTTCTCCATTTTCAAGGGAAATAATGTATTTTAAAACAAATTTGAATAGAGGCCTAATGATATAGGCTGATCAAATGATTCCAGTGTTTTAGTACTATTAAAAACTATAGTTAACATTCTGTACTTATGCCGTTCACACCTCTGAAGAAAGAATTCAGCACAATACTAACTACATGACTGATGCCAAGCATTTTAGATACACCCAGGTACAACATATGCACCCAGGTACATCCTAACAAGTTTTGATTTCCGTGGGAAATACATAGTAGGTGAAAAAGAAGAGGTTACAATCTTTCATAAAGGAATGACACAGGTATTTGATTGCTTCTCTTCCTATAAGCTAGTTGAGAAGCCATCTACAGAAGAGCTAGAAGGATCCTGATAAATGAGTGTAAAAGAATAAATGAGTGGAGGAGTGCAACATGGAGAAGCTGGATGTACTGTATCGTCTATCATGGCTTCAGACTCGCTGTTCTCCTGAGAACTCTTATATTATTAGATCTATACGTTATGGCAAAATATGCCACCAGAAGCATGCATATGGTTCTCACTGATCTCAGTAAGTGTATAACCAAAAACATCATATGGCCCTTAAGTGTTGAGTTTGCTCAGTACCTTGCAGGGTCAGGTTCCACAAAAAAATTTAAATGAAAAATATAATAGGCTACATTTTCAAACAATATGTCTAAAATGCATGCACAAATATTCAGTTTAATATTTATTTTCATGGGTGTAGCTGCAAAACCACCAAGAAACCTGAGACTTTGGAAGGCTTCTTAGGAAACCTCCAGAAGCTTGAGGCTCAGGCCAAAATCCTGAGAATAGGACGTATGCCAAATATTGTATAACACTTGGCCAATTTTATAAGACATGCAGGAAACCATCCATGCTTCACCAAACTGCACAGAAGAAAATATAATACTGACACAGGCTGTATGCAGTTCCAACTCTTACTAGCTAATTGTGCTCTCCCCTCCAGTAAAGGGCAGATTCCACTATTTATTCTTTGGTTCTTTTCAAAGGAAGGAGAGCCAATCTTTGGTCGTTCCTTGAATTTTGTGTTCAGATTTTGCGATGACTGAATGAATGGAGAAGAACTTGCTACATTCAACTCAAAGACCCCAATCCATCCCCAGTGTAACTCTATTGACACAAATGGAGTAACACTAGGGATGCATTTGCTCCAAGGCCTTCGGGTCTCGCTGCTGTTCCTTACAGAGGAAAAAAAGGCTTTTGAAAATATTGAAACCACCCACTTAAGAATGTGCTAGCCAGTCAGAAAGGATGCCTTTAATTTCAGTGGCTTCAACAGCCCACCAAAACAGAAGTGCTCTTCATTTTTAATCAGATGAAAGCATTTTTACAGCCACTTCTTTGAACATTTCTGGAGGTGTACCACCCAATGATTCCTAAAGTTATTGACTTCAAAGTCCTCCTGTTAACACAAGAGCCTTCTACCCATTATCTGTTATTTTCCCTGTTTGAGCTTCTTAGGGTGTTTTGGAAATGGAGCTGTTTCACAGATTCAGAGGTGAAGTGGAGTGCTCCTGCACTAACTGAAGAAAAGTATCTGTGTTTGGCTCTCCATTTCATTCTGTATATAGTATTACACAGATGGTACTGAACACTCGCCAAACTGACTATAGCTTGATTCCCTCTGGCGGACGCTGGCAGGATGGTGTTCTCTCTTTCTATCTCTCTCTTTACATTCTGTGCCTTTCTCCCTAGATCCAATGTTTTTCTGGCATAGCACGTGCAACATAATTAATAATATTTTTTGCTTCAAGCCTAAACTTTTACTTTGATCAGACATCTCATCCTTTGGAAGTTCTCACTTCTACACTGCCTCCAGGGGCTTCCCTGGAAAGTCCCACTGCCAAGAGAAAAACGGTATGTCATTGGATATCTAAGGAGACTTTGTACTGTTTTTGAATGGATACAAGGTACATCTTTAATTGCCAACTCTGAAAGAAGCTCCTATATGCCAAGGGAAATGTCAGGAAGTTCCAGGAAAGCTGGAGTTCAGTTTTATGAGCTGAAAACATAACTCCACATGCTGACTCTGAGATTTTGGCTTTATCTTGAAGGCCTCTTAGGGACTAGTTCTCAGTTATGTATCAGAGCTTCTAGCTCTCTTCATAGTGTTGCCTCTTGCACCTAGTGGTAGACAGAATTTGGGCCTCCCAAGATAGTTTCCATTTGGGTGAGAAATTTGGTGCCACAGACTCAGTATTTACTTAGGGACATTTTGTAAATTAATGAATTACACTAAGGTCCCAGTTCCCTGACCAGCTGCAGGAACAAACAGACTGCTCTCTAGTTGCAGAATCCTCAGACCAGGCACCATGGCCTTATCCTACCAAACAGTTCTGTTTGTCTCCAGGGACCTGCACAGACTCCCTGATGATTGTCTATGAAACACTTTTGTCCCAGTCCCCGCCTGAGTTTGAAACATGGGATAGCCCATTAGCATCACACTCCCCTCCTGGTCTGCTGCTGAGCCTTTTGGAAGTTTGAACATCACTAGTCTCCTTCACCTAGTATCTTAGCCATGTGTACCATAACAGAATACTAACCTGTCAGTGAGTAAAGGAAATATACAGATAAGACGTTATGCAAAGCTTCAAGCAAAGATTACAGTTTCCCCCCATGTGTTTTAATTCTTTCCTGTACAGGCTGAACAGCTTATTAGAAGCATGAACCCAAGATCCGATCTCAGCTTTGATTTACTTTTCCTTGGAAAAGTTTCCAAGGTTGCATTTGCTAAAATTGGTGACATCTAACATTACCTGTATCTAATTCATGCTGTTCATTTTACTGGTAACCAAGGGAGATATTCAGTGGAAGTTATTGTCCCTCTGTTACACAATAATTCAGCGCAACTAGAAAATCTGTTATTTAGGAGATAATTTTGGTTTACATTTGATGTTACAAGGCAATAAATGGCTCCTTTCTGTATCCTCAGAGTTTAATTTGCACATTTCTAAGCTCTTTTATTGCCCAGTGTACTAAGAACTAAGTTAAATTATCACTATTGTATCAAATCTACCCTTAAAAAATTTTTTTTAATTCATCCCTTTCTTTATTTTTTTCTTCTTCCTCCCCTTCAGCTACCAGATTGGCTGAAAAGCTTATTTTCTCAGTATTGCTTTTCCAGTAGAGTTAGAGCAAATCACATTAAAGGAGCAAAACATTTTGCATGTTAATAGCTACTGGATTTTATTAGCTACTTGATTTTAATTGGTTAAAATTTTGTAGGTTTTTTTTTCCTTGGGGAAAAAAATGTGCTCTTGCTACAATCAATTTTGTTAAAAGGATAATTAATTGCTGTAATATATAAAGTGAAGTGGTTCACTTACTAAAATACTCTATTCTGGAGCCTGACCAGCTTACAAAATCCTATTCCATTAAAACCACCCAAACTTAAGATTCCATCATATACGTGGAAAATAACTTTAAGAAACATGAATAGAATTAATGACATTGGCAGGGATTGGATAGTTTGCTATGTATATTGATTATAAGAAGCTTTTTTTTAAATGCAGAAATGAACCATCTTTTATTTCTCATTGCGTGCAACATATATATGTCAATATGGTACATGTTGTAGTTTCATGATTTCACTGTGTTGAGCACACCCAGTACCTCCCAGGATTGGGCCCTTACTTTGTACACTGTTTATACTGACAAAGCTTCAGAGCTGAGTTAATGCCTAAATGTAGAATTCCATGCCTAATCAATCTCATAAGGGGCATTTATGTCTCATGGGATTTTCAAAAAGGTGTTCTGTAGCTGTGGATGGCAAGATGTGTATTACTCTCTGAGGTGGAAATTATACCTTCAGCTTGAAGGGTAGTTATACCGTAAGGTATGCACACACGCATGTCCACACACACAATGTATACTCATACACCGTATACTCAGCTGTAGGATGCTGGTTTATCAGTCCAATCCATCCTCCTGTCCCATGTTGAACCATCTAACAGACTGACTGGAGCACCAATATCTCCTCTTGGAAAACATCCTTTTTGCCTTCCTCTTCCCCTCAGCCCCTAGCTGGAGTTCCCCTCTCCAGCCTCTGCCACATTCAGCTGTCTTCTCCTTTACCTCACAGTGGAGTGTCCAACACTATTGATTAATTTCCTCCAACTCTCTGGATATCCGAGTGTTTACACCTCAGTTCCTAATTTCTGTTTATGGCTTACCCACAGTTAGCCAAACCTGTCCCTGAAGGGGAAGGTGTGCTGCTGAAACCTTTTGTATCAATATTTTGATTCTTTCCTGGGAAGGGGGAAAAGTCACTTTCCTTCTGGACTCATTCAGATTCAGGTTTAGTAAATGGTAACAGCAGATCTACAGCTGAAGCAAACTTCCTTGGATTGCCCCACCTTTGTTATAAAGTAGCTCTTATCTGAGTTAGAGCTGCTGCTGGTTTTTGATATTTAAAGAGGTTCTTTTCACAGCACTGACAGTCAGTAAGTACAGGAAGCTAATTTGTAAAACCAGGTCTTTATTTAACCATGCTATTTAGAGAAACACAACACACTATTTATAATTATACATCAGGTAAAATCAAGAGTCAGACAGAGCCTTTCAACTGCTTTAATGCAACTCATAGAAATCCTTTCTATGGGGATCTGATGATGAGGCACTTTGGTAATACCTTCTCCATTTCCAGATGCTGCCTATTTTGTCACTCACGATTATAGATGCTTTTTGACGTACATTCTTTGTGTAGATTGTAGTGACTTTAAGTCAGTAAATTTGTCTTTGCTGATCAGTCCACTATGACACATGCAGCATTAAATGTATGTGATTCAATTCTGAACATCATTAACACATTACTGGGAAATGTTTCTATTATTAATACCCTTATATTTTATCAAATGCTCTATTTAATCAAAGTGCTCAGAAAAAGAGCTAGGATGGGGGGCGTGTGTGTATAACTGAAGAGATACACTTTAAAAGGTTTTATATATGAAGAATGTATATCTATATATGAAGAGAATAAGCTTCAAAAGCACTGAAGATAGCATACTGGCAGTACTACCTATTATATTTGAATAATGCCTCCCTACTAATATCAAACACACACTCCAACAGTGCACCTCATGCAACATGTATAGCTTTAATCACCATATTTCATTAGATTGGAAAAGCAGGCATGTGCTAGCAATATGTTATCTCATTAGATTAGATTAGCATCAGTATATAACTTTAGCAACAATTCAAGCTCTGTGAAAGGTTTTTTTTTTTTTTTTTTTTTTTAAAGAAAGTGAATTTTGGTTTATTTGATGATTCGCTGAAGGGAATAGGAAACGCTTTTGCCACAGCAATATTGCCAATTCCCTCCCCCCTGCAAAAAAAACAGTTTTCTTTTTTGTCATAAGCTCTTCATGTGCAAAATGAAGTTGTTCCACATTCTACAAAGGAAATTAAAGAAAAGATACAATACAAATGTTCAAGAAGAAATGGTAACTATTCAATAATTGTCTTTTAAACTTCCACATCTGTGTCTTCAACATATTTCCATAAAGGACCTTACAAAATAGCTAGAGAAGTTCAAGAAAGCACCTTAAAAACCTTTATTCTTTAGCAGAGGCAATAAAAAGAGGCATGCAGAAAGAAAGGGAGACCATGATTTGGGAAGTGACTGTACACAAGGTGGAGATTAATTATTTTCTTGACTGTTGACAAAGATTAATGACTTTTTATTATTATTTATTATTTTATTTATTACTATTTAAGCTTGTTACTTCTTTGGTCCTACTATGATCCTGGCTTTCAGTGGTAGGACATTGGTGGCGGTGATACATGCCAGTTCTCTTATCTAGCAACTTCCTTGTGGAACGGCTGCTGAGAGGAGAAACTTTACAAGTGCATCTGTATGGTAGTGGTGGTTAGCTCCCCTAGAGCAGCTGGCTACTAAGAGGACGAGCCATGGAAGCAGGTGCTCAGATACTATTGCTTCAGTTGTTCAAAAATAGAGTTGTTGGGGAACCAAGAAATGGAGCCAGTTGGGAGAGTCTAAGGGTCGCACCCTCATTTCCATGTATATATATAGATTGGGGAATGATTCCCAGTAAAGGCAGTGCTGTAAGCACAGAGAGCTAATATCATGGTCCCTACTATGATAATAGAAACAACCTATTCATTATTTATATTGAGTTGTTGATGTATAGGGTGTTTTACAGCAGAACAATACACCTAAGACAAGGTATTTGCTCCAATGTTTTATAATGTGTTCAGTAGGGGTTGCCTGCATAACTCTTTCTGGAGTCATAAAGTAATCATGTAATAGGGCTAGATCCTTAGCTGGTGTAAATTGGCACAGCTCCATTGAAGTCAGTTGGGCTACACTGATTTTATATCCGCCACGGAATCAGCCGGTAGTTTCTCATTGTTGAGTGGTTCTTGGAAATGGCCACCTAATTTGTGGGACGTGGTATCACCCAAAGAGCTAACAACAAAACTTTACAATTCCAGAAAGATGATGAGGCCAGGGAGCCGTTATAACTGTTGTATATATCAATTGCAGTTTCAATAAAAAAAAAAAAAGTCCAATTAAGAGAAGGTATAGTAGCATGAAAACATTCAGTAATCAACTGCTACTGGGGAGGTTGCATTCCTGAACACAGGCATGAATTTTTTGTCATGTCTCTGTATTCTGTAATTAAATTTTCATTGAATGACTGGGTCTGACTATTATAATGTGATCATTTACAGCTCTTGTCAGTAATTGATTAGAACAATAATGAGTTTCCATGAACAGGACCCCCCACCAGTAATGAACTGCAAGGAATTTCTAGGACAAAAATTCATTTGAGAGGATGACAGACATAAAGACAAATTGTTGTAAGCACAAGCTCTGTGCACACCTATGTATAAATAATAAATATATCACAGGGAAATGTCAGATGTTGCAGGCAGCATTTCATGAGGTGGAGCGAACCTGCATACCAGTATGTGGAAAGAAAAGCAGTCTTAAAAATGACGGTAAGTGAACATTCACAGATAACCATTTGACTAATGAATGTAGCTCCTCTTCTGCTTCTGATTTATCCACAAGCAGATTTAAATTTGCATCTATTTAGAATTCACTAATGAATGATATGAGTACATATCAGCCCATAGTTTGGTTTAGGACTTTAAATTGTGACTATATTTTTAGAGTATTTAGATTGGTTAAGTAAGCTGCATAGTTCTGTTTCTGATCTCTGATAGGATGACACAAAGAGCTTTCAAGATGGCTATCAAACATTTTCAGTACAAATACTTCAAAACATTCTCATTCCTTGAACATCATGCCTAACAAAAATCCACTTGTACAAATGTTTGCAGAAAATGAGTAAGAGAGGTTGCAAATACTATTATAGCTAATTCATAGTTTATATTTGAACAAATGTTTGCGGTACTCACCCAGCTCTAGTAAAAACAAATGTATAAAATAGATCAGATGTGCCAGGTTTATGGCTTCTTTGCACCACTGGTGATTCTGGCACTACGTTTTATAAGCCTGTAAAAAATACTGGTCAAGTAAATTGTACGAGAGTTTCATAAGATCCTGTTATGTCCAAACTGATGGAAGTTTTACCTCCAGACATTTTAAATAGATAACCTGTCCCCCCTGTTGTAAAACCAGTTTCTTAGAGTGGGTCAAACATTTCCCAACGCAGGAATAAAGCTTTCAGTGTTCCCAAATGAGCTATTGCAGAATTTCAGTTCTGTGAAAAATTTTAAATGTTTGGATTTTTAGGCCTGATTCAGTGAGATAAAAAAAAATCTGAAAACTATTCTTTTTTTTCCACAGAGAAATATTCAGTTTTCTGGCCACCTATATTGTTTTCTTATTAACTAATCAGGCATTGTGGAGAATACATTTAGAAAAAGGTCAAGGACTGAATACCTCATCAGCTAAAAATTGCCTCACACAGTGCCCTTTTTATCATTTAAGTGGTCTTCTGCTAACTGAGAAGCAGAATTATAATCATTATTAGAGCTAGACTGAATTTTTAATTTTCTGTGGAAAATTTTGACTTTTCTTTGAAAAACCAACACTTAAAAATTTTCATTTTCAGCCACAAATTTTTGGTTCAATGATGAAAAGTCAGAAATTTAAGAGGAAAGCAGCTGCTTTCTGTGAATTTTTTTTAGTTAAAACCCCAGTTTCCTGTTTTCAAAATAAATCAGTTAAAATGTGTAGATATTTTGGGATAATCTTTTAAAGCAGGAAGCTGGTTTCTGGGAAGCTGGGGTAGAGATTAAAGATAATCTTTGTATAGCCCAAAACCTAAATGAATATTTTGCCTTAGTTTTCAATAAAGAGGACAAAGTAGAACATGGGGGCAAGTGTAAGATGATTAATGGAAATGAGTGTATAGAAATGGAAATGGCCACATCCAAGCTGGAAGGAAAACTCAGGAACTTAATGAGCTGAAATCAGAAAGATGAATTCAAACTGGAATTGCTGCACAGAAAGGCTACTAGGATGATCAGGGGAATAGAGTGCCTATTTGATGAGAGGAGACTGTAAGAGTTTGGCTTGTTTACCCTAGCAAAGCAAAGGCTGAGAATGGACATGACTGCTCACTATAAACTCAACAGAAAGGTAAACACCAGAGAGGAAGAAGAGCTGTTTAATCTAAAGGACAACTTAGGCTCAAGAACAAATGGGTATAAACTGTCCAGAATATGTTTAGATGGAAATTAGAAAAAAATTTCCAACCATCCGAGGAGTGAAGTCTTAGAACAGCCTTCCGATAGGAGCAGTTGGGACAGTCAGTTTCTGGGTAACTGTATCAGTATTCCTCCTCTGTGATCTACCAAGGACATCCACTTTAGACTTCTGGCTCCCAGTCATCACCTCTCCTGGGCAGAGTCCCCCGTCTTCCTCCTGACCAGGGATTTAAGGCTACACAGCTCCCTGATTTCCACTATAATATCCCCAGCAAGCCAGAATTCCTAAAAAGGCCAGAGCCCGTGTGTTGCTTTCTCTCCGAAGGCTCTGACTTGTCTATTCGCCACAGTTATAAGTTACAACACAGTTCCTTCTAAGCAAGCACATTTATTCTTAAGGTATAAGCATTACAGAGAAAACATATTTAAACAATAAAAGAACCTAAATACATGCTAAAAAACCTACCAGACATCTCCCCACTCGAAACTATGGCTCTAGGTCTTAGTCCTTCAAAAATCCTGAGTGGAAGGAAGGTTTTAGTCCTTCAAAAGCCACAACTGGGTTTTCTCCACAGTTACAAGTTCATTCTTCTTAAATCCAGAACCAGAACAAGGACTGTGGAAATCAGTCATTTCTTTATGCAGGGTTGGACCTTTGATTTTGGCTTCTGTTTTAGGTAATCAGCAGACAATTACCCTCATGGTGTAGTTTCAAAAGGCTGGGTTTTGGCATAACCAGAGTTGGGGACCTCTCCCTAGAGATTCTCCAGAAAATTCACTTAACA
Source organism: Emydura macquarii macquarii (assembly GCF_026122565.2). Lineage (NCBI taxonomy): Eukaryota > Metazoa > Chordata > Testudines > Chelidae > Emydura > Emydura macquarii. Next base: position 5,756,796 of record NW_027132342.1, on the reverse strand, counting down.
TTTATTGTCACCAAAACCCATATTTGTTTGGCACACTTTCAATATAGTCTTTTGAACTCCCAGGTCTCTCATCTGTCACATCCCTCCTCCCTCAAAAGGTTACATACAATCCCAGCCCACAATAATACATAAACTTACTACAATAAGGTCTTCCAAGGATATTGCAGGAAATTGCCATATCTGTCACAGGGGCAAACAACCTAATTAGTTTTAAGATTGTGCTTGATAAGTTTATGAACAGGATTGTATGATGGTGTTGCCTAGTAGCAGGAGACTGGACTCGATGACTCAGGAGCTCCTTTCCAGTCATATGTCCTATGTTCCTATATTAAACCTCATTTTAACAAATAAAGATGCATTGATCACTGAACTAAAATTTGATAGTTGTCAAGGTGACCTATCATGGTCTAATCTTATTTATGTGTAAATAGAATACAGCTATGACTAGTGTTATATATTCTTGAGACTTTTAAAAAGTCAATTTCCCAAAGCTGAAAACAATCATGAACAAAACTGAGTGGAAGAAAAATTTAAACAAAAGTGTGTGAATGATAATTGGGCATTAACTCTGCAATGGTAAAAGAAGGTTTCTCTGGGTCATAAATAAAAATAATATTTAAGAGGGGGATGTGAAAGCAAAAACTAAAAAAATAAAAAACCCTTATCTAATATAGCAAATGGAAAAAAAGGAAGCTAATAGCAACAAATACAAATTAGCCATTAGAAAATTGAAACAATTGATAAGGACATCTAAAGATATCAGTGAAAAATCTATTGCCAGTAAGGGTAAAGACAATAAGAAAGAATTCTTTAAATGTAGTAGGCACAAATGGAACCCTAGCAGTGATATAGATCTAGTACTAAATAAAGATAATAAAATTGATATAGAAAAAGGAAGATGTATTCAATAAATAGCTGTATTCTGTATTTGGAAGGTAGGCTGACAATGCATTCATATCTTACCATGATAAGAAATACTTTCTATTTCACCATTGATTAAGGAGGAGGTTAAACAGCAACTATTAAAGTAAAACATTTTTAAATCAGAAGGACTAGAAAATTTGTACCAATCATATTAAAAGAATGGGCCAAGGAGCTCTCTGAACTATTAATGCTGCCTTTTAACAAATCTTGCAACACTGGGAAAGTTCTAGAGGCAGGGCCGTTTCAAGACCTTCGTAGGCCCTAGGCACACTTGCCTTCGTAGGCCCCCTGACTGAAATAACTAATTTGATTTTAAGCTATTAATAAATAGTTTTTTAAATAAAAATAAAAAATTATATATAGAAAAATTTTTCATAGGCCCTGAAAGTTTTGTAGGTCCTAGGCACTGTGCCTATTGTGCCTAATGGATAATACGGCCCTGTCTAGAGGACTGGGAAAAAGGCTATTATTATTCCAATATTTAAAATAGGTAAAAGGGGATGACCTGGATACTATAGGCCAGTTAGCTTGGCATCAATCCCGAGCAAAATCATAGAAAAGCTGATATGGAATGCAATCAGTAAAAAACTGAAGGATACTAGCACAATTAATGCCAATCAACATGGAAAATAGGTCTGTCAAACAAATGATGTAATTTTTTGTAAGATTCCAAGTTTCATCGATTAAAAGTAATAGACTTCTATAAGGCATTTGACTTAGTCCCAAATGACATTCTGGTTAAAAAAAATTAGCACTATTTAAAATCAAAATAACCCATACTTAATGAATTAAAAACTGGTTAGCTGATCTCCAAAAGCAAGTGTAAATGGAATGCCAAAGAAGGCATTTCTTAGTGGTTCCAACGGGGAATCCGTCCGTGGCCCATGCTATTCAGTATCTTTGTCAGCAATCTGGAAGAAAAGTTAAAATCATTGGTGGAGTGGTAAATAATGATAGGGACAGGTTAGTTATGCAGATTGATCTGGATCTTTTGGTGAAGTGGGCTCATTTGAACAACATGTGTTTTAATACAGCTAATTGCAAAGTCACACAAAGAATGCAGACCACGCAAGATGGAGAATTGTATCCTGGAATGCAGTAATACTGAAAAGGATTTAGGGGTAACAACTGACCACGCTCCCAGTGCAACACTGTAGCTAAAAGGGCAGACACAATCTTTGGATGTATTAGCAGGGCAATATCAGAAAGGAGTAGAGTGGCGGAATTACCTTATATGCCGCATTAGTGAAACCACCATTATATACAGTGTCCAGTTTTGGAGTCCACAATTCAAAAGGGATGGTGAAAAATTGGAAAGGGTTCAGAAAAGAGCTTCAAGAATGATTCAAGGTATGGGAAGCATCCCTCATAGTGAAAGCTTAAGAAGCTTAATCCATTTAGTATAGCCAAGAGAAGATTAAGAAGTGACTGGAACACAGTCTCTAAGCATATACATGGGGCAAAGATTTCTTATAGTAGACAGATTTTTAATCTAACAAAATGGGCACAAGGAGATCCAATGGCTGGAAGCTGAAGACAAACAAAGTAAGACTAGAAATAAGAAGCAAAATTTTAACACTGAAGGTAATTAACCATTGGAATGACTTGCCTAGGGATCTAGTGGATTCTCCATCACTTAAAGTCTTCACATAAACATGGGGTATCTTTCTAAAAAATATCCTATAGCTAAAAGAGAGGTGATGGTCTTGATGTAGAGTTTACTGGGTTGGCTTCTATGACCTGTGTTATGAAGGAGGTCAGACTAGATTACCGCGATAGTCCCTTCCGGCCTAAAAATCCAGGAATTGATAAATAACTCACTTAATCAAACTTTTGATATTGTGTTTCCAAATTTCATGAGAAGGCCAGGAAAACATGTGAGATTTTTGCACCCTCAAATCCTAATCTGAAACCTAGCACTAATTCAGCTCCAACTACAAATACTTGCCTAAAACTGACCCACTCCTTACAAACGTTCCTCAGCCATAATTAAAATGATGCAAGTCTACTGTTTGCTTCTCCTTCCCTTATCTTTGTTAATAACTGTGCAATAGGCAGCTATTTACAGTGAATAACAATAGCTAAGGTACTACAACCTTAGGAATGATGTTATATATTTTCATGCGATAGTAAATGATGCTCTTTCTTTTAACTTACCTACATATACTTACTTATATATGGCTATATATCTTCTATATCTATATCTTCCATAACAATCATGACTTCCACAGACTGCTGTGTTCCACCAGAACAATGAAACTGTCGACCAGTAGTAGGAAATTTGTGAGTGCAGAAGAAAGAGCTAACACAGGTTCTGGACCTAGACTTAAAACTCTTTTTCCTGAAAATGATAAGTCTGAGCAGAGCTATATGAAAACCCCATTTCTTTGACTTAGGTTTCCCACAATAGCTCTTCAAATAGTTTGTTCACACAGGCCCCCATTCAGGAGAGCAGTTAAACTTGTGCTGAAGTCCCATTGACTTCAATGGGATTTAAGCACCGTCCTAAATTAAAGCATGTCCTTAAATGCTGTCATAAGTGCCTGAATTCAATGGAATTATGCCTGTGTTTATGGTTAGGCAAGTGTTTTAAGTGCTTTCTTGGATTTGGGCATTGCATCCATTCTTGAATCTGGTCACCATACAGAAGATGTGGGGGAAGGGAGAAAGGGAGGAAATCTTCTGTCTTTCAAACTACTTCCTGAAAACAGAAAAGGAGAGGGAACTGGGGGAAGGGAGAGAAAAAAGACATTGTTTTGCTTGTTTTTGTTCTTCCTATTAAACTGGGAGGTGCTCAGATATTGTAGTGATAAGGACCATATAAACCGATACATAGATGGATAGAGTTGCTATTGTTATATGTGTCTGAATTATACCGTAGGCTTCTCGGAGCAAGGAAGTTGTTTTTTTGTAATACACCACTCTACAAAGCATAAATAAAAGTTAGTATTTCCAGTGCGGTGAATAATACATGGAGTTGAGGGAAGGAAGGTTGGCAAAAGAGACACAGAGGAGCTGGAAGACTATGGTAATATTTTCTCTGTGCACAGAATTTTTTGTTTGACTGGAGCAGCGTATTTCAGGAGCTGTTCACCCTTCCACAGGATTCTCATTCTCTTTTGTACTTGAATTTCCTTGGAAATGTTGCACTATGGAGCTGTCAGCCGGGACTCCCTTGAAATCCTAGTTCCCCCACTCTCACTGGGGCAATAAGACCAGGATTTGAAGCCAAGAGGGGCTTTTTCCAACTGCCATTCCTGCCTGAGCTTGTAGCAGAAAAACATGTATTATCTTAGAGATACACACACTCATTTCCCAAGTGATCATATAATCACATTGTCCTCTCCTTGTCCTTCCTCTGTTCTACCTTCCCCCTGTTGCCATATCCTTATGTTTATTGTCATATTAATTTAGGCCCCAATCTTGCAAATGGAGGAACTCATGCTGAGTTCACTGGGACTACTCATGAGTGGAAAGTTACTCACATGCATAATTACTTGCAGGATAGAGGCTTTAGGCCTCAATTCAATAAAGCACTTACATGTGTTGAACTTTAAGTACATACTTAAGTTCATCCCTAGTCATCAAAGAACTTAGGAGCATGCTTAAATCCTAATGAAATCAATAGGGCACAGGCACATACTTAAAAATTAGTATGTGAGTAAGTGCTTTCCTGAACTGAGGACTTAAATTGTAACTAGTCTGGGGCAAGGAATCTGTCTGTCACAGTTCAGGGCAACTGCATCTGTATTCCCCCTCCATGGTCCACCAAGGGCACCCACTTTAGGATCTTGGCTGCTCTGTCATCACTTCTCTTGGGTAGAGTCCTGTGTCTTTCTGCCTCCTGACTGGGGTTTTTCCAGGCTGCATAGTTCCCTGCCTACACTGTGATATTCCTAGCAAGCTGAATGGTCCAAACAGGGCGGCATGTGCACTTTACTTTCTCTCCAAAGGCTGTGAACAGCTGGAATTGGCAAGAGTTACAAATTACCACACAGCTCTTTATAATCAACCTTATTTATTCTTAAGGTTAAAGATTACCAAGAATGCATATTAAAAACAACAAAAGAACCTACAGGCATGGTAATAATCTTACTAGAGACCACCCTCAACTCCAACAAGGGCTCAAGCTTCAGCCCTGCAAAAGGGTTTTTCTGTGGTTACAAGTTTGTGACAGCTTTAACTCAGAACTAGCACACCCACAAATAAGTAAGGCCAGGTCTACACTTACCTGGAAATTTGGCAGCAGTCGACAGGAGTTACGCAACCTACTTTGCGTAGCTTGCGGAACTCCCTTCGACTTCATAATTCCTCTTCTACACGGTGTCTTTACTGTGCTGCACCAATGGGAAATGTGTTGCCATCGATGCAGCACTACGCCACTTGAGGGGGTGGTTTTAATGCGTCGACTTCCGGATTGATTGAGCTGGTCTTCACTGACTGCTCAATCGATCCAGATGGATCAATCTGACGGCAGCGAATTTGCCACTGTCAGCGAAGACATAACCTTAGTCTTTCCGTTGTAGAGCTTGGCTCTTTGACTAAGACCTCAGGAACAGGTAATCCGCAGATAATGGTCCTCTCCTCAAAAGGCTGGGTTTTTGGATAACCAAAAGTGAAAAATTTGCATTCACCTCCCTGTAAAGATTCCCCAAGTAAACCCCTTGACACTGTTTGTCCCAGTAGTCCATTGTTGTCTGGCCCATTGTTCAATGCAGTCCTTTGACGTTCATAACACTTTCCAGAGTTCACATCGCATTGCCATCCAGGAGCACAATAAAATGTAACTTTTCCACTTGATGCAATGGACTCCAAAGGTACTTCCACTGAATTCAATAAGGTTTTTCACAGATTTTGCAGGAAATTGCCATATCTATCATGCTGTCATCATCTGTATTTTATAGCACCACGCATGTTTACAATTCCTCATTATATATGTAAGAAATAACAGCAAATATAATATTTTGATCATCTTCTGGTGCATGTGTTTTACATAATGTACTATAGGTAGGCCTGATGCAAGCTCGCATTACTTTGGGGAAGTTCAGAAATAGATGTAGATTCATACTTTGCAGCTCAGGTGTGTCTAATCCACTGACATTAAACACTCCACTTAGAAAAGTCAAGACATGAGAGAAGCAACACAAATCTTTTTACACTTCATTCACAAAGATATAATAAAACCAAAGACTTAGGAACTAAAGTTCCGTTTTAGGAATTCCTTCTTTATTTTTCGTGTCAAATAGCTCTTTTAATGATGTTCAGAGAGTTTTTAAACTATTTCATTTTCCTTTCAGGTCAATGTTAGGTTTGCCTAGTAGTCAGCATTCTTAGTTATTATAAGTGAACATAAAGATCATTACATTAAAATTGGCACACAGCCTGCTGCCAGTAGAGATTTTAGGGATTCTGAGCCATTCTGGACTTGAGAGGAAACCCAAAGAAATCATTAAAATCTGGTTGAAGATAACTGATTTTTTTTCACAGCAAAGGTAAATGAAACATATATATTTTGCATAATGAAACAGATAACAAACTGGGCAAGCTGATCTATTAATGGGCCTCCTATAAAGCTAGAATGCATAGAAGCAGGGAGTGAGCAAGGAGCAGGGGAAATCACTCTGATCTTAAAATTTTAACAACCACGTTTAATCAAACCATCTTCTGGGATATGTGAATTCTTTAACTCCCTCTAATGGCCAGTGCAATTTGAATGAAAAAAGGCATTATCAGGTTAAGATGTAAAGCTTTTTTTAAAGCAACTTATTCCAACATGAAACATATTATTGGGAGGAAAATTGATCAGTTGTAAAACAGTTTCTAATGTATAGATGGTACTTTGCAACACTATGAAAGAGACTGTGATGTGAAACAGTAAGTCTGTTTGATCTGGTCACACATAACAAGTCCATGCTGTCTTCTTAGTCTGTTTATTTTTTCCTTTAGGGTTTTTAACTAGTATCTTTCCTACCATTCACTTTGCTGGAAATTGCATATGGGAGCTGATCCAGACCTCACTGAAACTAATGGGAATCTTTCCCTCGACTACAATGGGTTTTGGAACAGGCCTGCAGTAACTTAGCACGTTGCAGGAGTGACCCTAAGTGCCATTGTTGCATGTCCTTACCTCCCACGGAAGTCAATGGGAGCTGACAGCAGGTTTCATCCCTTAGGGTTCCACAATGAAATTCAATATATTTATTTTGAGCCAGCATCTAACAATAGGTGTTGTTGAACAGTAGTGTGTTGGTGAACAATATGCATCTTTGTGATCTTATTGCAACCGCGCTGAGAGGCCTCAACCAGGTCGGGATCCCACTGTGCTACAAGCTGTACAAACATATAGTAACATGACAGATCCTGTCTCAAATCATTTACAATCATTTAAGTATTTATACTGCTCCCATTCCAATAGCATCTGACTGCCTAAGAGAAAGTAAGTCCAGCTTTTGTAGAAAAAGCTGATTTTTTTCCTGATCCTCTCCTCTTTTCTCGGAGGGCTGAGGAGGAATCATACTTTCAAAAAAATCCTATCTATGGAAATCAACTTTGACTTTCAGTCTGTTGTTCAGAGTACAGTGTACCTGGGTTTGATTTTTTTTTTGCATTAAAATTGTATGTCATTTAAAAAGTTAAAAAGGCAATGCCCCCACACTGCCAGCCACACACACATACCTGGACTAGCAAGTTTTATATATATAGCTTTTAAAAACTGAAATGCTGAAAGAATCTGAGTAACAAGTGGAATAGTAACACGGTTAAAACAGTTTGGGGATATTCTTCAGTCTTAGCTTGTTCAAAAAGACACAACCTTTTATCTCACTCTTTAGCTTATACATAATGTTTTCTTTGGTGTGTGTGTGTGTGTGTGTGTGTGTGTAGAAGCTTCAATTTCAAATTTGTCAAGGTTAGTTAAACACCATATGATATGAAAGAACTCATAATATTGCCCCTCCCTTCATTTTTGAATTCTCTGAAGAGCCAATAGTGGCCAACTATGTAAAAAAGCAGCAATGCTCAGAGTTCACTGGTCAGTATGCTACTCTGCTTTTTGCAGTGTGGTGCCAGCGACAGCACATGATTGAGCACCACTAGGGTAAAGTAGTTATTCAAAAGGACAAACTGATTTTAGTTCATTTTCCTTTGTTGGCTACAGCTGAAAGACTTAGACAATTTTTGCCTTTTGGTACTTTTTCCCATTCACAAAGAATTGCAGATGATGACTACTTTGATGAATAGTCTGTGATTTGGATTACTAATTTTCCCCCGATAAAATGTACCTTTGTTAACTAAAAGAAACATTATTATGAATAATAATAAATTGATTTACAGTGCTAGAAACAAATCAGAAGCCATTGGCTTCTCAGCAATTTGTAATAACCAAGAATTGATTCAATAAAATAAATGTGCATTAATAAATACAGTGTTGAACCAGACTGTGAGCTGCTTCAGACTGAACAAATGTACAGTTGCTAAACAAATTTTACTAGGGGTCAGTTTGTGATTTCCTAGAAAGCTCTTAAATTCCTGTTACATACAGAAAATTGTTTGATCATTTTTATTAGTGAATTTTATGACTGTAAATATACAAACACACATACACCATAATTAGAACATTATTATTTTTAGCATTATCATGCAAATTGAATTCCAAATTGGTCTAAGCCTCCTGCATAGCTGCATGTTAAATGAAGTGTCTTTACTTGCTGTACCACATTTGAATATGGCTTATGCGTTGTGTGTATTTAATTCTGCTCAGGGAAGATCTTTTTTTGCTAAAGGGTGAAAGGAAATCGATTTTTACCATGATTCCTCCATTAAAGACAAATGTATCAGAGGTCATTCTTGATCCATATATTGTCATTGTTTTATTCATGGGGGGTAGGGTAGCTCTTAAGTTAGGAGAGAAATTTTCCATTAGGACATAATGCAACAGCACAAGACATAAAAGCCTGACGTCTTAGGGCACTCTGGGATAGTGGGGAATTTAAGTCATTACAGAATCTCAGCAAGGTCTTGGGGGCCTCTGCCACAACGACTTGGTGTCATCTAAGGTAAAATGGAAAGTAATTGTCCAGGGGAAGAACAAAAGAAATGAAACTCTAGTTATCAATCTATACTACTTACACAAAGAGCCAACGTTAATGGAAAGTGCAGATGAGGAACTCTGGCTGAGTTCAGCCTTTGAAACCTCAGTGGGAGTAATTTTATTTTTTTTAAGTTGGATTTTTCTTTTCTTCCTCTCCCCCCCCCCCCCCCCCTCTTTCTTTAGATCTAGATGTTTTGTTTTTATGATTGCAGGAAGAAGAAACAAAACTTCAACAGTGTTTTCCCATCTACAAAACAGGGAATTGCACATAGGTCACAGATTGAGGAGCTATATGCAACTTGATCACTGAGTATCACCAAAAAGCAATTAATGAAATGAAATGAAATAAAATAAATAGGGAGAAACTTGCCATGAGGTTTCTTTCTAAAGCACAGGCCTTGAAGCTAGCAATGTCTTTGAAGTTTTACGTTTTATTATTATTATTCAATGCTGATGCAATGGTGTTCTGACTCCGTGACCTATGTGCAGTCCCTTGAGGATGGCAGACACCAGAGAGGCATTGTTGTGAATGTGATCATTAGGTATGAAGAAAAAGAGACTGATCTAGATGAAACAAAATGTCAAATCTCTTCAGATTCTGTTGTTGTTGCTGCTGCTAAGGACAGAGTAAAATAACAACCAATAACTGATAAATTCCCACACTTTATTTTTACACAGTGACGTTAAATGCCTGTGCTGAATTAGTCTGCTGAAGAATTCAGAAACCAGCTGCATTGTTTCAGATTGGATGGGTAATCATATTGAAAGGAATCTTTTCATCCTAACAGATAATGAGCCCAATCCTGCTCTCATTCAAATCAGTTTCCAAACTTCCATTGATTACAATAAGAGATGGATTGGCCCCATTTATAGTTGTCATTTCAAACTGCTTTACAGATATTCATTATTACACAACGCCTTATCTGGAAAAAGTCCTTAGATATGAACATCCCGGGTTGTTGCTGTTGCTTCTGATTATTACTGTAGTAAAGTACAGCCAAGAAACCCCGACCAAGATCTGAGCCCCCGTTGTGCTTGGCATTGTACATACTCATAGGGACAGCCTGTGCCCTCAGTGTCTTACTATCTAAATAGGCAAGATAACACAGGGAGTAGTAGTATCCTCATTTTACAACTGGGAAGATGAGATACAGGACATTGAGGTCCACCCATACAGAGGTTTAAGGACTGGATACGCAAAAGCAGTTAGGTGGTATGACGATGAGAGTCGCACCTTTTAGGCACCTAGGAAATCGCTGAGGTTCACAAAGCCTAACTGGGGAGCATAGGGTCCCTATGAAATGAATGGGGGGAGAGAGGTGCCTTAGACTGAAGTGGCTAAGCAGGCTAAGCAGCTTCCCACTTAAGCTAGTCAAGAGGAGATGCCAGCCAGAGGGGTGCGAGATAGGCTGCTAAACCAGGCGGTAGGGAGGCCCCTGTCTCTGCTCGCTTTTCTCAGATGTGAACCCTCTCCTGGAGCAAGGTGCCTATGCTGTTTTAGTAAGAAACTGAGGAGGATCAGGAAGAAGTGGTGGTAGTAATGGCTACAATAGACCAGTCACCTAGGATGTAGAAGACCCAGGTTCAATTTCCTAACAATTGGGCTTCAGAATAATTCTCTCTCTACCTCCTCTCTCTCTGGACCAGTGACTATTTAAGTATTTATCCACGGTGCAACGGTCCTGAGAGGTGGGAGCCCCCTATTCAAATGTGTTCTCCTCCTCTGGCATCCCAAGTGAGTGCTCTAGCCACTTGGCTAAAAGTTATAAGATGGGCATCTCCTCCTGCACCCCTTCCACTTCCTCCTTCTCTTGCCAGATTTTCAGTGGCATGCCTACCAGACTGGGTCTCACATGTGATTTTGGCAACCAAATGCCTATCCTCCCCTGGTCTGTGAATTGCTCTGGGTTTCAGCTGGGAGATAGGCATCCAGACATCTTGAGTGAGGCAGAGTTCATCCAGGAGACAGGTGTCTGACACCTAGACTGAGGCAGCTGTGCTCATGGTGTGCATACCCAGAGGCTAAAACATAGGTGCTCAGGGAACTTTTACTCTAAAAATGTAGACAACAAGTGAGTTGAGGTGCCTACAGCATTTGGCAGGAGATTTTGCACGTCTCAGTGGTCCCAAAACTGGGACTTAGCTCTGGATGCACAAAAGAAATTAGGTACCTAAGTGAATTGCCCAAGGTCACACAAGAAGTCAGTGGCAGAGCTGGGAAGAGAATTTCAGTTCTCCTGGGTCTCAGACAAATGCTTTGATCACAAGATCATCTTTCCTTTCTCCAGGTCAGTGGGCAGAGCATTCTAGAATAGGATCCTCAGCTCTGGAACTCAGCTCTACAGGTAGGACAAAGATGGAGTTTATCGACATTTCACGCATGGTGCAATGCCTATCTCTTCCCTCAGGCTTTTGCTCGAAGTGGGTGGTTGGAGGCTCAGTGTTCAAAGGGTGAGAATAGATAGTGTGCTGCGCGCACACATACACAGTTTAGGGGGAGGGAAAACAAAGTTTGTGCCCTCAGGATACCAGGCTGCTTGGGAATCAGTGTGACCCTCCTGTCATTGGTTAGCCTCACATGCCAGGGCTTGGGGTCGGGGGACAGCATGCAGACACCTATGGCAGCTCAGTGCAGAGCCGCCTCCAAGGGAATTCTCACCTGGCCAGGTCTGGACTTTTCAAGCCTTTTTATGCTGCAGGGGCTATAGCAAGTGCTAGGGCATGATCCCGGCAAAATGTTTAGAGGGCAGGAGTCAATGTATGAAGATACTTATTAGGAGTGATATTTTCAAAAGTATCGAAGGCTATGTCAACACTGCGCTGCATAGCAGTGCACACCAAAGTATATTGCTCCCATGTGGGTGCCAGGGGCATGAACTGAAAGGTTCCTACTTCCCATTAATGGACTTCTGTTTGAAGAGAACGACGGTACGTTAGTGCAGACTTGGAACCGTTTGGTTTGCGCCTGCAGCCTTCACGCTGGGAGTTACAGCGCAGCACTTTGGTACTTGTGGCTATTCATGCCCCCGTTGTTCAAACTGCGGGGCAGTGTAAGCAAGTCCTAAGAGAGGTAAGTGCCCAACTCCCACCGAAAGTCAAGGTGTCTGTATAGGGCCGAGCAGTCTAGGGTGACCAGATGTCCTGATTTTATAGGGACCGTCCCGATATTTGGGGTTTTTTCTTATATAGGCACCTATTACCCCCACCCCCTAACCCATCCCGATTATTCATACTTGTCATCTGGTCACCCTACTCCTAACTGATGGGAGTTAGGGGCCTAAATCCCTTTAAGGACCCTAGGTGACTGGTCTAAGAACACACAACCAGTCAGGGTGACGAAACTGGGATTAGAAGTCAGTGATCATTGCCCCCAGTACTTTGCACTAACCATGTAGATTTGCTCCCATCTTCATTTTAGCCACCCCAGTTTCCAAATTGCCTTTGCTCCCGTGTTGTGAAACATCTTCTCTCAACGAATTAAGGACAATTTGTCAGTTTCCAGGGGTTTTTTTAGACAAAGCAATGTGCACATAATCACTAAATTGTATCTATCTATGGACTGGCTTTTTTATCTGCTAACTCCTTCTGACATACTTATTTCTTACGGTGTTAATTTTTTTTTAATCCCAATTACTCTATATAAACAAATAAAGAGGAAGTGTGTGGTTTCAGTATGATTCATTTGAACAGAAGGTAGGAAACATTAGTATTGATGCATTCCAGGACTTGCTAGCGAAGCACGACTAAATTTAGCAGCCAGTGATATTGATTTGATTAAAAATGGTTTAAGACTTGTAAATGTCACAGGAACTTAGCAAAATGAACATTATTAAATCCTTCTGGTGATGGGGAAAACTAACAAAGGGATTTGCAGTGGTTTCTGTAATTAATTGCTCTGTCATGATTTATATTAACTTACAGTACAACTCCATTAGCTCAGACCTGTCATCTCTGCTCAAGGAACCACCAAGTAATCACTACCACATTAAAGAATAAATTAGTTTTTGGCTTGAAGCCTAGTTGTAGAATGTTTCATTTGTGTCTGCTGTAGACATATGTACCTAATAAAGTTGGGAAGAATGAGTTGAAGTTTGTATATATCAATGTCAGCCGACTATATTTTAGAGACAATATGATCAGCATTGTTCATTAGGGGTAATTAATCACTTTATTTCAATTGATGCGCCTCCTGTTTTTGGTGAATGCCTTTAGGTGAACCATGAAGTAGAAAATGACTGAAAATAGGTAGGTCTCCCGAGATCATTCCCCTTTTGCATTCTGTTGCCTGTGGTTGTAGTAATAACGTCATATGGTTTTTGTTAACACTTCATTACCCTGGACTTGGATAAATTATCCTCTTGATTCCTTCCCACTTGCAGACACGTGGGTGAAGTCAAGGTTTAGCTACTACTTACAGTAGATTATGGGATTTGTAAGGTTCTATCAAATCATCTCTGACTTTGATAGTTTGAAGATGTTTTAAGTGGCTTTTCTTTTAGTGTGTAACAGCTTACTCAAGAAATTCTTTACATTTCCACATAGCTGTAATGGCCTTAGGAGTTCATATGCTAAGACTTTAACTAATTTATTTTCTTTCCCGGTCTTGGATAACTATTTCAGTACCCTTGGGCATTTTAAGGCACAGCCAGAAAGTCAGCACTGGTGCTTTAAACATGTGGCTGGTTGTTCTATTGATGTGTCATGTGGTCAGATAGGCATTGTGGGCAGACTTCATGACTTGTGAATGTGCATCACCTGCAAATCCTCAAAGGGTTGTTAATACCCTTGAAGCTCTAAGCTCCTGAAATTCAAAACATGTCCTTTATTAACCCTGTTATTTGAACCAGCACACTATCCATTCACTTAAAGCAGCAGTAGAAGCCACACTGACAGCCTCCTATAATTATTTAGTATTTATGGGGTCTAGTCTTTTTCCACTGGAGTCAATGGGAGTTTTGCGTTGGGTACCTATGTTAAGATCTGTGTGCCTACATGTTAAGCCAAACAAGCTTCCGCTGCCCCATGGTGAACCTGTCCAGGTCCTGGATGTTCCTGTAGCTACAAAATCATTGTCAGCCGACTGGTGGACTTGATCCTAGAATGGTAGTGAAGAATGGGCCAGTTGGCCTTCCAGCAGGGTGACCCCAAAAAAAGACCTGTCTAAGTTAGTGGGCTAGCCCTAGTATGCAGAAGAGCAGGACGGACAGTAGTAGATGAGTCAGCATCCTAGCCCTGTCAGGAGAGAGCTTGCCAGAACCAGAGAGCAGGGGCCTGAGCAGCTAAGAGGATATTTTGACAAAGCTTAGCTTATATAATTGATAGTTTGGAGTGATGTCTCTTTCCCACCAGTCAGCTGCAACACATAACAGTCACAGCTGCAGAGGGGTCAGTTACATATCACATACTCTGAAAATGCTTATAAAATATGCACAGTGCTCACACATTCCACTGGTCATTGATGACACGTAATTTCATGTAATAATATTATATGGTGATTCTTGGTTTCTCTTAGAGAACTCCCAAGCCATGCCTGGCAGGAGTACAGTGGGGAGAAGGTCACAGATAGTCATGACACTACATCCATTGGTCCCAGTGCCAGGATGGCAAGGTAGCTTTCACACCTCCTCACCACAAAAAGATGTCCACCTTTCACCGTCTGCAGTCAAAGCTAGCTGTTAGTTCTTTAGTAGCAGTTGCAGTGGATCCCCTGACTTGCTGGCTGCCATGTCTCTATTTGAATGCCGTAGCACCAGGATGAGGTGCAGTGGCAAGAAACATTGCCATTTAAAGTGTTCCAAATTGCTAATCCATAAATATTGTTGCATCAGCCAGCTCTTTTCTACACATGCCGTCATGAGTGGCAGTGCCAATCTACTATTTATGTGGATTATGCTGAAACCATCTGTTCTGAAATAACAGGAATGATCCCTTGAGTAGAAATATGAATGCTGACGTAAAAGTGACATGACAACACTTTAAAAAGGTTTTCAGAAGAGGACAGACATTAATTTGCACATGTTCAGAAATGGGGGGGGAGCCCAGATCTATTGGGTGGGGCTGGAAGAAGACAAAATGGTCCAGGTCTTTTCTCCATTATAAAATGGGTGTAACTGGGAACAGAATTTATCCCAGAACCAACAGACAACCTGGTTTTTTTGCCAAGTCCAAGCCTTGTTAGCGTTATTCAGAAGAGCTGGGCCCAGTCCATGTTGCCACCTCCCTGCTCCCCTGCAAATTTGTTTCCAAAAGTTCAGGTTGCTATCTAAACTTTGTGGCTTGGGTTCATTTCTCTTGTAAAAGTTTACTGAACCACATATGGTGAGGTAGAACATCTGTGCATTGTAGAAGGAAAGTGGGAAGTAGAAAATCTTGAGAGAAGATCAATTTTCAGGAGCCAGTACATTGTGGATTTGGCAGGGACAGCAAAGCTGAGAATAGTTTTTCTTTAAGACACAGATCCAAACCTCAAACTATGGATAGTCTTCAAGCCATTAGAAGGCTAGGGTTTGGATCCAGGATTTTTGCTCAAGCCCATCTCAGAATATGTTCTCATGTCCCTTTCTCATCCCAGCCAAAACAAGGTACTGTCTGTCGCACTTGCATTTCCAAAGAACCTATAACAATGGTATCTACAGTTGACATGCAGAGACACATACACACTTTTTTTTTTTTTTTAAATATAAATCTCAGAAAAGTTTATGATCAACTTCAGGTCAGTTCTCATTTTATCTGAACTAACTCATCCATTCCTACTTCAGCCAAAATGGTTCTTGGCTGTACTTTTCTATTTCTAAAGCTGGCTGTTTAGGTTTGGGAACATGTTTGCCAAATTAGCAATTGATATGATCACAATAAGCCAAGTTCTCCTCTCATGGCACTTGCATAACTTTCATTAGCACCAGTGGGTCCAAGAACATTGCAGTCCTTCACGTCAAGAGAAGCTTTACCTGAGTAAAGATTGAATAAAGACTGCAGATTTGGCCTGTGATAATTTACGTTCATGCAGGGCTGGATTAAGACAATCCGAGGTCCTAGGTATAGTGCAATGTGGAGATCTGTACCTGCAGCCCTGTCCCAACCCTTTGGTCATATCTCTGACCTGGTGTGTTAGAAGCAGCAGCCTGGGGACCCCTTATTCTCTTCTCTCTACTCTTTGGGAGCAGCAGGAGAAATAGCAGAGTCCCCTTTCCCCAACAGGGAAGCAGAGGCACTAGCAGGGGATCCTAGTACTTACCCCAGCTGTTGGGTGTATCTCCTTAGGCGCGTGGTCCATGGCTCCCTTCCACCCAGGAAGTATTCTGCTGAGATAATGTTGGTGGAGTCCACTAGAGCAGTGGGTCTTGGAGTTAACATCACATTGAGATGCATGAGGCAGTTCACACATCTCAGAGCTATTGTTTCAGGCTTCTCGCAGACTCAGACATATTGCATCATTGGTTATGCTCAATTCACAATTTTACAGCTTTTCTTCATAAGTGTAAGGGTTAAGCACTCTGCAGAAAATGGCACATTTATGAATTTTGTGCTCTTGGACTGCTGAAATCCATTATTAATGTCATGTTTCATGGCCATCTGCACTGTTGGCCTCTTTCTGTTCTTTCAAGTGCCCTCTGAGGTATTAGGCCTCATGCCATCACCTGCCCTGGGCTGTAATCCCACAATTCTCCCCCACTTAGACTGGGACAGAGCCACAGCACCCTTAGCTCAACCATGCTTATACAGCAGGCCCAACTGGGGTTGGGTCCTTCCCTTCAGGAGCTATAACTAGTATGTGAATTCAGTGAGCCAAAACAGCCTTTTCAAAGCACAGTATTGTTTAATCTTAAACAAAGCAGTAACATATGACAAGAGAAAAAGATTTTAACTCAATAAAAGGTCTACACACAGAGCTATTTTACATATGGTCCTAGGTAGGCCTATCTTATCCCAGACACCCTAGTCTCTGAGGAGTGGAGGTTCAGTCGGCTTTCCATCAGTCTCTGTCTCACTTCCCCTGTCCTTCAGGGACTGTCTTTTTATCTACCCAAAGGCCTGATATATCGGTATAGCTACGTCCCTCAGGGGTGTGAAAAAAATCCACCCCCTCAAGAGATGTAGCTATATTGACTTAACCCCTGGAGTAGGTAGCGCTAGGTTGATGGAAGAATTCGTCCATCGACCTAACTACCCCCTCTTGGGGAGATAGATTACCTGCACCAATGAAAGAATCCCTCCCATCAGCAAAAGTAGTGTCTAGACTGAAGTGCTACAGCAGCGTAGCTGCAGTGGTGCCACTCTGACATGGTAGTGTTTTCAGTTGTGACAAACCCAGAGATTTTCATTCCCATTTCCTCCATTTGGATCCCTCTCTTGGCTAACAAGCTGGGAGCCCCCCCTCCATGCTAAGCCAGACTGTTGAGTTCAGCATGGTTGGAGGTAAAGATACCTGCCTTGTCCTTTAAGTATTAGTAAATGGGGCTGCCTGAAGATCTTTCCCCTTTCCTGCTCACCTGCAACTAATCCCTGCTTGAATTAACCCATTGTAATCATAAGGCAAACCATGCAATAACAATGAGACAGCTAGAACTTGTAATATTCATGAATTATTACAGGCAGCTCCCCCATTCTTCTCAATCAACTTGTAGCATATGCAGGAATGGTGCTTAGAGACAAAATAAGTGATATTAATGTTGCTGTTGTAAATTGTTATTCTGCAATCATTAACTTTTAAGACTGGGCCACTGATTTATGCATACCAGGTAAACGTGAGTTTTAAATGAAAAACAGCCAGCGCAAGTCCATCAGGTTTTGAACATATAAATGTCATCATTCATCACACAATAATTGATCATTTCACATGTAAATATGTCATTCTGGCTATTCAGATCACAAGCTGCATACACAAAAATAAAAAGATTCCACGCTGACAATTAAAAATGTTACTCAAGTTTTTAAAAAAGTGATACAATGGGCCTGATCCTGCAGGCCTGGTTAGAGGATATCAACAAGTGGGATCCTTGGCTATTGCCTTATTGCATATAGAAGACCAACATTTCTCTCTTTTGATCTCTCACTAATGAAGCTGAATGATTTTTGTTGAGGATATTGGTCTTGTTAGACAATTCTCAGCTTCCCAGATTGGTGCTTTAATAGCTGCAGAATGGATAGATTTCATTTGCCTGCAGCCCCATCTCACCTCAGTCCCTCCATCCATTGACATGGTGGCTCCACTTTCTGCTATCATGCAGAAACCAGGTTATGTTCCTGGGAAGATCTTTAAACTTCATCTCAGGCGCCTACTTTTTTTCCCCCTCTATGGTCTTCCCAAAAGTCTGAGCTGGCCCCATGAATCAAGTAGCACAAGAGCCAGAAAATGATAATATACTTAATAAGGCAGTGTTTCTCCATTACTGCAGCTGAGCTATTCACACATTAGCATATTATTATTTATTAGCACTATTGTTAGGGCTTGATTTAGAGATGAACTCAAATCATTAGTGTCACATTCTGCTCATACAGCATCTTCTGTGTTCCTAGTTCAAAACAGACAATGAAAAGTTGGCAGGTTCCTGCCATGAAGAGCTTACAGTGTAAACTAAAAATAGCAGCCAGAATTAAAAGGCTTAGGTGACACTCCCAAACCTTGGAATAAATGGAGAATAAAAGCCCTAAGTCATCCAAACACCCCGAGCTTTGGGGAAGTATTTTAGCAATATTTTATAGAGCCAGCGCTAGGCATAAGCCTAGGGCCCCCAATGGGCTAGCACTGGCACTGTTTGCAGTGTTCTACAAACAACCCTCAGATCAGATATTTTCAGATATGATCTTGGAAACAAAATCTTTAAAAGGTAGCATAGTAACCCGGGACAGAAGCCTAAAGCTAAAATAACTGGGAACTCCACTTCAAAGAGGCTTTCCAATACTGTGGTTTACATTGCTGTATATGAATAATATTTGGCTGGTAGAGTACAAGGGAAAAAGTTGACACTGAAAAACGTATATAGAAGCAAGTGCAGAACCTCTATAGGGAATCTCAGGAAAACCTACTAGTAAGTTGCCTAGCAAGTGGCAGGGAAGCAAAAAAAACCATGCAAAACTTAGGTGAAATGATGTCTGTGAGAGAGGAGGGAAAGTAGTGTACCAGATAGACAAAGCCATCATCCAAAAACAGCAACAAACTGAGAAAGACAGTGGTGCAGGAAAAATGATAGTTATGGCTGAGAGGCTACGCATGTTATGCTGTATGGAAAATAGTAGCTGTCTGGAAAAGAGAGCTGTGAGTTCAGGGTAAAAGGGCAGGAGGCTAGGTGAGGTGTAGCCAACAAAGATAGGTGACACCTATGGTGCTGCTGAAAATACTGAATCAAGCAGTCTGTGATAGAGCAGGAGAAATTGGCCAGCTGATTGGGCTTCTTCCTAGGATCCAGAACGAAAGAAATACAGCAGTAAGCTACACAAAACTGAGTGGGCTGCAAATTAAGAGCTAGATTTTGGCTCTTCTTGTTGAAGGTGGGGTGAGGAGAGTTCAGGAAGAACACTGGCAGAGCGCAGCTATAATACTGTCACTTGATCTATATGGGCACAAAAGTGGGGCAGTCAGAGCCATGGTAGCTGTGCTCGATACCTCAGAAGAGGCATGATGAACATGGTATGGCCAGGACTACATCCCGCTCTTCACTAGCTGAAGAATGAGGGTAGGTGCTGATGAGAATGTTTGCTGCATCCTATTGTAGGGTGCCTCTCCTGCACACAGAATTGCTGACCCCAAACAGTGGAAAATATGAATGAATGAATGAATCAGGACTGCCAAAGAATCATGAGATTTTTTTTAAAAAAATAAGTTTTGGATTCTGTATTTACCTTCTGGCTTCTGAGCCTTCAGAGTACACTCAGGTCACATTTTCAGGCTGTTCCCTGCAATGATGAGGGCTAAAAATGTATTATTTTAAAAAAATGAAAACTAGATTCTCTTATATTCCCATGACTCCAGGAGTGGGGGCTTTAAACAAAACACCAAATATCATGACACTCATTATAAAAATCTCAATAATTGGCAACATGGTGTATATACATTTCCCCAAGACATTCTTCCCTGCCACTATTCTCCACAGGCAGACTGCTCCAGAGATATTGCTACTGATAAAATATGCTTCTGCATCCACAGTCTCGCACAGCAGTGGCTGGGAAGACCAAAACCTACCTCTAATATGGGATAATAATGCTGCAACTTCTGGACTCAAGGAGTCTGGTTTTTCTATGTTAAAATAGATATGAGTGGACACAGGAGTGATGCATACTTCTAATTTACTTAACTTAACTTAATTTATTACATTGCGCAGGAATTGTACATAGAGATGTAAATAGAGATTAATAGCAAATGGCAAAATCAGCCCAGTGTATGGCCTCTTCCTCATAAACTGCCACACAAGTTTCTCCTTATTTTTTTTTCAACTAGCACAGACAGTTTCTGTTGCAGTCTTGTTCCAACCCGGTATGTTTTCAAGTGACCCCATCCCTCAGTTGTAAAAAGTCTGAACTCCCCTTCCTGTAATCACTAGGCATCCTTTGTTCGATGCAGACCATGCAGCCACATACATTGGTGGATTGCAGGAAAGTGATCTCCTCCTGGCCTGGTGACCCTTTGTCTGTGGCTGATTTGCAAAACAAAAGGAAAACTGCCTGAAATTCAGGTACTAGATTCAGATAATAGAATCCACTTAAATTCTCCCAAGAACAAGTGGGAGAGAAATGACCAGAGTCATGGCTTCTTTCTCCTCTATACACACAGATAGGGCAATGTAGGGGCATGTCATAATTTGTTGCTGGACAATGCCCACCCCAAAGGAAGCAGAAGCAGGGGAAGGTTTGTGACCCAAAGATGTTCTCTGAGTCACAATGCCTCCCTGGCTCCTAGGCTGGCACAGATTACACACTGCCAAGTTGTGTTTAAGGGCAGTCTAGCTCATCCTTTGTCCCTATGCTGATTATCTTCACTTCTTGCTAGTTGCATTGGCTTCTTTTTCATTTGGAAATATCAGCTCTGTTTTTATCAGAAGATTCCACTTTCTATGCTGTTCAGACTAACTCTATTACGCGTAAGAGTTGATATGTATTTGCCCCAATAAGAAACAGAGTGTGAGTGAGAGTGTGGCCTATACTTCTACACTGCAGAGAAAGCAGCCGTAGGAAATGAAACAGGCTAGGATACTGCAAGTCCCAGTGGGTAAAATCCTGATCTCAGTTACACTGGTGTAAATCCAGAGGTCAGCAGATTTACTGCAGATTATGTCAATATAACTGAGATCAGAATCAACCCCACTGTGTGCTGGCAGCCTGATTGGCCCTCCTGTAGGGGGAAAAAACCCATGTCTGGTGTCAGTGACGTGGAAGCAGTACAGAAAGCAGCATCAGGCTGAGAGATTCTGCCGTGGATGCATATGTTAATGTACTGTACACCTTGCTAAAAAAGTATCTTGTCAGGAAACTTGGAGCAAGTTGTGGGATAATTTTGGCACCAGATACTAGAGTGGAAAATATTAACAGCCTGTAAGAAATCTGGCTTGTACTGCTGCAGGGAAAGCAGCAACTGGCTGGAATACAATTAGTGTAGGAAACTCCAGAGCTCCGCTGTGCTATAGTACTGTGCATTGAGAGGGGAAGTATTACAAAATAATGTGAGCTTTTGTGATCATTGAGAGACACATAGTGACTGAAGCCAAGCTGAAAAAGAGCACTACAGTAACTGTCTGATCCAAAGAAATGTCATATTAAAAAAAAACAAAAAAAACAAACCCCGGTAAGCCAAGTTAGAAAAAAACAACAGTTCGCCATATAAAGATGTGATAGCTAGAAAACAGCCACGTTAGGAAACAGAAATGTAAATGGTCATGTTAAATAAGAAACTCTCCATCTTTCCCAGTTCACTGTGCATGAAAGATGAGATTTTCAAAAGCATTCGGCTTTGGCCCGACTCTGTTCCCATAGAAGTTAACAGAAGTGTTTGTCTGCTGAATTTAATGGCAGAGTTAGACCAGTGCTTAAGTGCTTTTGAAAATCCCACTCAAAATTATTTGGATAATAAAGCACCAATAAAAATGTTTATGATGACACAATAATCTCTCCACACATTAAGATAATAAGAGCTTGGTTTCTGTTAAAAGTCCCATTTTGATTCCCCCTGTCTCAAATTGCACCACAATTTTCTTGCATAGTTCTGTGCCAAAGGAAGCTTTGTTGTCATTAAAAGCATGAAGAAAATCATAAAGATGTTTCTAAGGTAGGACAGTATGAAAAGTCAAATGGTTGCACTTTTTGAAAAGTATAATGATGTTTTTGCCATGTCATATTTAAAAAAACCAAACAAACCAATTTGACTCAGAAACTCCAAATTTGGTTTATTCTGTTCTCCTGCCACAAGGTCAGGAGCCTTGGACACTTTTGTAAAGTGCAGTGGTCTAGTTTTTGAGTTATTTAGCTTTTTCCTCAAACTTTGGGAACTCTGCTGCTCATATATCATATAGTTTTTAAGGTGTCTGTGCTGCTGGATGTGAATGCCTTAGTCCGCATAAAAACTGGTAGTGTACAGAGAATTTAAGATGCTCAGGCTGCTTAAAGTCCGCACATGGGTTAGTAGTATAGAAATTGCTTCCAAGTGTATACTTTTCATGAACACTAGTCCACGCTCTCTCTCTGCTCCAAACTAGCAACTTCACCTATGTCAAATTTTCACATGTTGATATAAAAGTCATTTAAAGAAAATCCCTGTCACAAACTTTAGTAAGATAAAGTTAGGGTTCTGTCTGAACCGTTCATTTACAACATTGTTATCTGAAAATTCTTCGTGGAGTTGTTAAGGTATGTTTAAAAGTCAGGAAATGTCAGAAAGTCATCCAGGTTAAAAAAGCCTTAAACCGGAAAGTAAGTAATTCAGATCATTTTAGTTTAAGATGCCTAACTGCCAGAAAGTCTGTAAATACCTATTTAAGATGCTAACGTGAACGTTGACTCTATTTGCAACCCTATCCTAATGAAGATTTTCATTTGGGGTAACAAAAACTTTGTGCCAATTGGCTCCATAAACCCGAGCAGAGTAGTGGGAATTCTCTAGTGTCAACCACTTCCTT
Organism: Emydura macquarii macquarii; assembly: GCF_026122565.2. Lineage (NCBI taxonomy): Eukaryota > Metazoa > Chordata > Testudines > Chelidae > Emydura > Emydura macquarii. The sequence goes on along the minus strand of NW_027132342.1, from coordinate 5,733,681 downwards.
TCTTAGTCCCCGCCCCAAATGAGGGTGTGTGGTGAAGGAAGGCAAGGCTAGAGTGCTGCTGTACTCCAATGATCTGTGGCTTTTGGAACAGCCGCATAAAGGTGCTTTAAGTTTCACTTGAAATTGTATCCCCCCCTCACCACAATCACTTTTGCCTGCTCTCGCATGGAAGTGGAGTGAATTCAGATCTGAGGATCTAAGCCACTAAAGGGTAAGCCACATGCAGCCACAGTGCACAGTTTGTTTCTACAGAGAATAAGAATTATCTGTGCTAGAGCCTGTACTGCAGATAATAGTGATTCCCAAATGAGGAAATGCACCCCGATTAACACGTGGAATATATCCTCTGCTTCTTGTGCATGCCACTTCGTACCTTTCCATGACTCCTGTCTCAGTGGTCTTGTTGAACAGTATTTCCAGGATGATTGAAAGGCATCGGAATCAGGGTGTCCCACTTCCTTCTTGCTAATCTTAAAGATTAAGTGATAAGAATATATGCTCGCCACAAGCCAGAATTCTCCCATGAAGCATGGTGACGACAGGCTGTGTTCAAGAGAAAAAACAATCTGCTACACCATTATCAGCATGAGCAACAAAAAATATTATAAAGACTGCGATTATATTTTATTAGTCCTCCAGGATCTGAGAAACCATTATTCCCTTAAATACAGCAAACGTCTATGTAAAACTTCTCTTCTTTTTTAAAAATGCTTTTTGCAGATTCAGGAATAGTTTAGCTGATTGCCTTGGTTAGTTCAACAATATTGTCCTGATCTTGCAATAATTTACAATTGTGAGTAATCCAACTGAAGTCAATGGGACTACTTAAAATTCTGTGCATAAATCTTTCCAGAGAAGCCTTGTGTGTGTTTTATTATTAATAGTTATTGAAGAATATCAAAGACTTCAATGGGCAAGTTCTTGAAAAATGACTTGTGATTTTTAGGTGTCTCCATTTTTACATGTCCAGATGAGATACCTTAAAGGGGCATGATTGTCAGAAAGTGTTTAGCGCTCTCATCCACTACAAATCTCAGGTAGGACATTCAAAAATAGAGACATCTAAAATCACTTCTCACTGGCGAATCACGGCCCAGCTGAAGCAGTTCAGTTTGGAGATGCATCAAACAGCTTTTCCAAGCTTCATTGTATTATCCCACCCTTTTGAGAAGGCCCTTATTTCCTCCCTCCTTTCCCCATCTCCCTTTATTGTGAGAAAGCTTCTTTCCCCTTTGGTCGATATCATCATCATCCTCATTCTTTCATGTTGAAAGTTTGTTTTTGAAAGTTAATCCACAACTGGGAAATGAAGCAGAGAATTTGTTCTGACCTTAAAATGGTGATGAAATAGACAACTGCAAAATACACTAAAGAATCCATTATATTTTTCCTGTCACCACTTTGTTTTACAAACAAAATATAGCTGTAAATGTGATTCAGCAGATAAAGCCAGGCCAGAGAAATCCCTCTATTTTGTTGTTGTTTTCATATAGAAAGTAAATATTTTTAAGTAGGTGGTTTTGATTAATTTACATTTTTTAATTAAAAGAAAATTACAGATATAAGATGCTATAGCAATCATCTTTCTACAAAAGCAAAATATTGCAATGTAATTAAAAGGACTCCTCAAATTATAATTTGATTTGAAATTTAATTATGACTAGAATACTTTATCCTCATGAGCAACTAACACTTTCTTGATACATAACCTTTATTGTAATTTTATTACATTTATGTTGAGATCTTAATTTACAGACTAAATAAAATGATCAGATTTCTAAGAAGGCTTAGAATTGGGTGCAGAAAGCCACATAATATTTTCTTCTATCTATGATGTAATTGTTGTGTTGCATTCTTCTATTGGATTGAATGCTTTGGTCTCTATTCAGGCGCAGCTCCTGTTGAGAAAGAGATTTGACTCAAGGAATATTTCCACCACACCAATGAACAACACACTAACCCACAGATTCCTTCCTACCAACGCTACAAGAAAAAGAATTCTGCATGGACTCCTCCTGATGGTCGAAACAACAGACTAGACTTTTACATAGGGTGTTTCCGCCGACATGCACAAGCTGAGATTATCGACAAGCAACACTGCTTACCCCATAACCTCAGCCATGCAGAATGCAATGCCATCCACAGTCTCAATAACAACTCTGACATCATAATCAAAGAGGCAGACAAAGGAGATGCTGTTGTCATCATGAATAGATCAGATTACGAACAGGAGGCTGCCAAACAACTCTCAAACACCACTACTGTCCGATCCCACTGAGGAATACCAAAAGAAACTAAAACATCTACTTAAAAAACTCCCTAAAGAAACACAAGAACAAATCTACACAGATACACCCCCTGAGCTCCGACCAGGGTTATTCTATCTGCTACCCAAGATTCACAAACCTGGGAATCCTGGATGCCCTATCATTTCATGCATTGTCACGGTCACAATAGGACTGTCAAGCTATATGGACTCTCTCCTAAGGCCCTATGCCACCAGCACTGTTTTTGCTGTATACAGACTAACACAGCTACCCCTCTGGAATTGTTTTTATTAGTTTCTGTGTCTTGCCTTCAGCTATAAACTATACAAAGAGCAAACTCCAGTTAAGTTTCCTGCTAACTCTGGGTAAGTCTCCTCTGCAGTTGTCTGCTGGACACACAGGGCAAGATCCACAAAGGGATCTTAGGGCTATGTCAGTATAACTTATGTTGCTCAGGATTGTTAAAAAAACCACCCTCCTGAGCAACACAAGTTACACCAACCTAAGCACCAGTGTGGATGTGACGCTGTCCCACTAACATTGCTACCACCTCTCATGAGATGGAGTAATAATGCCGAAGGGAAAGCTCTCTCCCACCAGCATAGAGCGTCTTCACCAGACGTGCTACAGCGGCATCAGTGCATCTGCGCCGCTGTAGCGCTTCTAGTGTAGACTAGCCCCCTCACTCAGCATTGCAGTAAGCCTAACTTTTTTAGGTGCTCTGCCACCTACTGGAAACCCATAATGCCAGATTAGATGCATGGGGATAGAGTTAAACATCTAAGAATAAGATTCACAGAAGTCAGCACACTGAGTGAGGAGCCACTTAAGCTAGTCAATACAAAATGCTAGGAAGGCTGGTGAGGCCTAAGCCTGAGAGAAGGTACCGCTCTCCACTTGAGATTTTCAGCCATGAACCCTCTCCTGAAGTTAGGCACCTAAGCAAGGTCAGTTTTTTTTATTGCATAAGTCCTTTCTCACAAAAGTCTTAAGAACCTAAACTGGTCAGTCCTTTTTCACAAAAGGCTGAATTTAGATGTGACTGATCTCTGTCCTAGTAGTTTCAAGTTTCTCTAGTGAACATCTAAAATAGTGCCAGCTCTCCATAGAAAGTATAGTCCCAGTGATATACTGCTCTTTAAGTATGTAGGTGAGACTTATTGAGGTTACCAATAAAAGTAAATGACGTTTATTATATAGCAAATGTTGACTATTCCCTTGTATCATATTTTCCATTTTTAATAAGTTATTAAATATCTTTTAATATTATTTTTAAAGTGTTAAGATTTCTTCTGATTTTCATGGACAACATAACACTGAAAAAATCAACCCACAGAAAATACAGGAATAATTTCCTGACCATTGTAGTTTAATTTTATACGTCTGTGTTAGTGAGTGCTTTGATCACCCACTATAATATTTATGCTAAGTCCTTTATGGATTTCTCTTAATTTACACATATTTTCCAAGTGCATCTGTATGTTAGGGTTAGATAGATTTTCTACTGTAAAAGGACAGAGTTCACTATTTCAAATACCATCAGAATCTCATATTTCTAATTAAGTGTTGTAATTCAGTGTTTCTTGTTATGTCTATACCATTATCAATAAATATGGATTTTGTTTTGTTTTTACCAAGACAGAATGACCCAGATGAAGCATTGTTCCTAATTAAATGTGTCAATTTCCATACACAGAACCTAAACCAGTTTAAACAGTTGGGTTAATATTATTATTCCCATTTTACAGACTGGGAAACTAAGGCAAAGAAATTTTAAGTTACTTGTTATTGACAGAGGTCAAGAATAGAACCAACATCTGTTGTTGATACCCAGGCACATGCTTAGTAGTATCCTAGACTACTGCTATTTTAGGGCTTATCTACACAGTGCATTAGACCACGCTAGAGGAGTGTAAATGCTAACTGGCTTGTGTGGAACTTGCTGGTGCACACTAAAGATTCCTAGTGCATGTCAAAGTTGTACAGTTTAAAATGGACTACATTAATATGCAGTAGGGAATTTTCAGTGCACACCAGTAGGGTCCTGATGGACCAGTTAGTTCACAATACACTAATGAACACTAGAATTTACACCCCTTTACTGTGTACTAACTCACCATGTAGACAAACTCTTAGATTATTATTAGCAATTTTCTGCTTAGGTACTACTGCGACAGGTGCGCTAATACCAATAATGGCTCTTCTCTCAGGATGTTTGGGGAAGCTACCATTTGGGAAAATCCAGCTTCATGTACAGTTGTACAAAAAAACTAGGGAAACAAGTTAATAGGCCTGAGCAGGGAGAAATCATTAAAGAGTTGGGAAAAGAGCTATTAGGTCATACAGTGTATCCAACAGAGACCAATGTAGAATTTATTCCCTAAAAGTATATTCTTCAGTCAGACTGAACAATTGCAGTATGTTTGCCCATCCTACACTGAACTGGGCATCCCATTGTCTCAGAATTGAGTAGGCAAGGTGTGAAGACTTGAGACAAGGACTCTATTTAATTCAGTCAAGAATTATCATGATTATTGACAGTGAAGAAATTACTGGGTGACTTCAGGGGGAGGACGTGAAATATCTTTGGTTCCCTGGTAATGTGTTTTAATATGTCCTCAGTTTAAAGCATGGCAGGCCTGCTGTTCCCATGGGAGACTGTATTGCAGGGACCAAGCAACCCAGTCACATCGCTGGTGGCTGCTAGCCATTCAGTCTAAGAAGTAAACTGCTGTGACCAATAAAATAGCTTTTAAAACTAAACTTCTGTTGCATTAGCACTGGAGATGGGAAAACTATTCAGAATAAAACAAGACTTCACTGTTGTCCTTTTTATCCCAAAACCTTTGGTTAAACCACTAATCAAATTTGCGCAATTTCAAATTTCCTGACTTCTGGCAAGACTGAAAACAGGAGGGCTGATATCTCCCCCCCCAACCCCCCCCCCCCAAAAAAAACAAACAAACCTGCTCTTATGATATATCTAGTCTGACCTGAATCAGGGAGTACTGGAAATCTCACTAAATTTGCAGCCCAATTTTGCCATTGGTTGAGTTACTTATTTTGGAGAGTCTAGAGAAGCTGATGTGATTTTTGTGTGTGTTTCCAGATCAAACTTGAACACCTAACCTCTAGAAATCTGTCCATAACTAACAAAAACATCACATAAAATATCAGCTATGTTCAGATCTACTGTTCAAATACAGTTTGAATTTTAAAAGTTACAAATGTGACCATGGGGAATCACTCTACAGGCAAAACATATAATCAAGACAAGTATGGTGATTTTACAGCTTTGGTAAGGTTCTTCCAAGTCCTGCTTCCCATCAAATGGAGATGCTGGTTTTAAGAATGATGACCTTGATTCTTTTATTGTATAAAACTCCCATTACATTCTCATATTGGTCCTCTGTAGTTTGTCTGTTTAATTAAAAGAGATTCCATTATAACACTGCTTGGAGCTTGCGTAAAGCAGTGTTCAATGTGGTGCTGGAGTTGTTTGCTGGGATGATGTTTGCACCCCAGCACCATCCTCAAACTTCCCCACCCTGCTACATTTCAGGGTATGTTTCAGAGCCAGAGGCTGTGTCCTTTTGCATTCAGCAAACTCCACTGCACCTCCAGTGTCAGAAGAAGTGCAAATGTACAGCAAGGTGCCATCAGCTTTTTGAAGACACTACAGCTCATACTTCCTCACTAACCTTCCCATGACAATGCCCTATACCTATTGAACAGGCGGGATGATGATAAGGATGAGGGCACTTATGCAGGTAGATAAGCATCAGTACAGAGATGAAGTTGTTTAAATACTCATGGCTTGATATTTCTTTGAAGATAACATCAAAAAGCTAGGTCTAAGCTATTTTCAAGAGAAATTTTAGAATTATTTGTAAGAACTTAAAAAACAACACCGAAGCCAACAAATATTACTAATGGAAGGCAGGACCAATTAACTTCTGATGTAAACAGCCACAAATCCATTGATTTCAATTGAATTACCTTCAGTTACAGTTGCAGTGATATAGGCAATTAGTCCTTTAAAATCATTTTTAAATAGATTGATTTGCTGATGTGAAAGGCATTGTGCACATTTTGTATAAAAGATTTTAGGTTTACAGGTATATGTACAGAAAGTACCTCATGACTATTCATGTTAATCTGTTCACAATAGAAGTGTTCACATGTCCTTCTCAAATTCTCTTTGAGCTTTTTCTCTCTTTGTCTCTTGTTTACAAAAGTTTCAGTGATCCAGCCACCGAGCAGATACACTGTGTTTTAGGTGACCAATGACATGCCATCAATATTGAATAGCAAACAGACAAAGTACATGAACAACCCATAGGCTGAAATATGTTTTGACAAACCATTCATCAAACAATTTCAAGTAATAAATGAATTAGTGAAAATCTAAGTCTGCTTGTGAATAATTCACAAACAAACCAGAGGATGAAATCTGTGGAATACATAGTTTACTATGAATAGTTCACCCTGCTTTGCTCCAGGGTATGTCTCAGGATAGTGGCCCAGTCCATTGAGGTCTACCTGACTCACTCTGGATCACAGTAGTAATGAGTTGAAACCAGTAATGAATTCTTAATGAGTTCAAACCGATGTAACAAATATAGAGGGCTGATCATCCCATTGACTTTTGTCTCAAATCTGAATAAGAAGAAAAGGGACTGTTGATTATTTTCAGACTATGCTCTTTATATCCCTGTCACACCTTTCACCTGAAGACCTCAAAGTGCTCTACAAATCTTGGCTCACAAAACAGTCAACAATGAGTCAGTGACAGCTGGAAATAGAACCTGGCAGTCTCACATCCCAGTCAATGTGCTAAACATTAGAAATATTACCTCATACTAATATCTTCATTAATCTCTTCTCAAACCTGTTGCTATGTGATTATTATAAGATTTCCTTTCTAATTTGAGATGACCAGCCATTTGAAATGTTGCTGTAGCAAGCCCATTGCATTGCCCTAATTGTAACCTATTTGTGTTTTCTCTGTTTTGTCCAAATTGCTCAAAAATTAATGAGCTTTCCTTTCAAAGATAATGTATTGACCCTATTTTTAGTCATGTTTCTTGGTCTGCTCCATTGCTCTTTTCAAGGTAACCTTGATGATATTGTTATAGCCATTCATTATAATTTTTTATGCAGGAACTATCTATATTGATTTGACTGTGGCCTTTGATCCAATAAATCACAACATATTGCTATCTAAGTTTCCCTCAATTTGGCTGAGTTTAACTACAGTAGAATGGTTCTCTGGCTACATTAGTGAGCAAACCCCACTCATTTTGTTTAATGGTGTTGAATCTGAGGTGAAAATGTTACATGCAAAGTTACCTCAGGAGCTAATTAGAGGGCTTTTACTTTTTCAGTTTTTATTAATGACCTGTCGACGCTGTATAGTTCATGAAATATTCTGTACATCTACATGCTGATGATGTGACCTCGTATACAGTAAGAGCGCAGAGAAGGTATCAGACCTTGACTGTTCTAACTAGGGATTTATGGAGAGATTTTCACAATTTAAAGACACAGTTTTTTGCAGAAATAAATTGGCTTAGAATCTTGATAAAATACATGTAATTACAGGGAGGTCTCTTATACTGTAAACAGGACTGTGTGAACTGGTATAGAAAATAATAAGGTTCCCTTGACTTCAGCCATTGGGGGAGCTAAAGTTTTATTTTTTTTAAGGAGCAATTTAATAAGGCTGCAAAAATCTAGACCGGAATGTCCCCAAAGTTTGGGGCTATTTGCATCCAAGATATTGGTTCAGTCTATTTCATGGATAGCAGTCAGCTGTGTAATTCAGAGCTGGATGCAGGCTTGCCTAAAGCCCAGGGGTTCTAGGTTCAGGACCCTCTCTATGCATTTCTCAGGTTTTGAAATGTTCAAATAATTTCTTTCCATGTTCAGGTTCCAGCTGGAAGAGGAATTGTAAGATTGCAACAGCACAAGAAAAATTGCTCTCATGGTATTTCTGGCCCAGCAAGAAAAGAGAGTATCAGAGATTTTGAATAAGAGCCCATTTGTGCTATGTTTTGCAAACTTAAGTGTTTCAGGTAGAGTCAGAGAAGCATCTGAACTTGTTTGGTTACTCCAGTGAGTCTCAGAACCTTGTGAAGCGCCCTCATCATTGATACAGAACACAAGTCAGATGACCAAAACAGAAGCACACTCACTGGATCAATCATGAAATGATGCGGAGTGTGTGTACAGTAAACACTATGGGCCAAATTCAGACTTGGTGCAAACAGGGTTTGTTAGTAGAAGTCTTTTGGGCCAGTGAAGTGGTGACAGACAATATGATAAAAGGTGAAATAACATAAATTGCCAACATGGACCCTGTGATAGAGTGCTGAGCAACAGCAGCTGTACCAGCACTCTGATCACTGAGGAGTAAAGCTATTTCTATTTGATAGACTGGGGATGGGCAGGAGAGAGCTACAAAGCTAATTAACCCATTAGCCCAGAAAGTAGAAAAGGCACAGGAAGGAAGTGTTTGGAGGAAGGGGAGGGGCAGAGGCAGAGGCAGAGGCAGAGGCAGAGGCAGAGGCAGAGGCAGAGGCAGAGGCAGAGGCAGAGGCAGAAGCAGAAGCAGAAGAGGGAGGATGGGGGTAACTCACTCACTCACTTTGGCAGGAGTGAGCTAAGGGGTGTACGCTATTGTAAATATAAAGCTGCACAAGTTTGTAAGGGTGATGGGGGAACACCATAAATAAATTGTGCAAGGTGTTTGCCCAGAAGAAGGTCTCTGAGCAGTTTGTGGCTAGAAATGAGACAGGAGCATGGTGATACCCCTGTAGTGGCTAAATTCTCTTAGCAGATATCCTGGTGTAAACCTGGAATATCTCAAAGTATCAGTAGTATGACTTTATTTTCATGTGTATACCTGAGATCAGAATTTGTCCCATGGCATTCAGCAGGTATACAATGGAGTGAGAATTTGGACCATTTTGAGGTTAGTGGGAATTTTGCCACAGACTTTAAAGAATGACAATTTGATGCAGTGGGTGTAATTTATATGCTGAGAGATGTAAAGAAGCATAGCAGCAAAAGTGACTAATTTGAGTGTGTAAAATAAAGAGGTGGTGGTAATGATTGCTTCATCTTACACCTTTGCTGCTCTTCTACCTGCACACTCTTCTGTCCCCCACATTGTACATTACTCAGCTTGCACATTAACAGATGCCCATAACTGTGAATACTGTACAACTTTACCTTTTCCACCACCTATAAGTCACTGCTGAATCTGACCAAATGTTTTTCAAAATTTTTCATAGATACTCCAAATTACAGAGGTGTTATAGGGGCCTGCCTCTCAGAGCACTTGTTTATTGTGAGATCATCCTATCGTATTGAAGTGCAGAGGTCAATAGCATGTTCTATCATAAAATGGGTATATTTTATCATCTGCAGTCAGTTTTCTGAATACGATCATAATAGGTGTCTTTATTTGCATTATAGTGTTCTATTTGCACCATTGGTGGTAATTTTGCTTTCACTCTAGAAATGTTTGCACCATTATCGTTTTTAGTAAATAGATGTGAAAAACATATATAATGCTAAAGATAAGCATATGTGCTTGTAGACTTTGCCTAATCTGTGAGTATCTGGTACAAGGCTTGTTGACTAATGTAGAAATCATATCAAGAACATCTGCACTGTATAGGTGCTTAATACTTAGATCTTTATTATTTGGCCGATTTGGCAGAGAATGCCTGGACCTTTGAGAAGCAGCATGGTTTATTGCACCACAGTGGAACTTGGGACCTTTTGAATGCTAACCCTTACCTTGCCACTGACTCATTGAAAGCAAAGCACAATCTCTTTGTGTCGGTTTCCCCCAGCTTTTTAATGGGCATTATATTTGCCTCAATGCGTTGTTGTGAGAATTAGTTATTTAATGTTGGACAAAGCTTGGAAAATGTAAAGTGCTAAGTATTTTTGCCTTGCAACTTGAAACCTCTGGCTGCATTACCCGTAGGGATAATGGTGAGATTTTGAAAATCACCGAAGTGACTTAGGTGCACACATCTTTCAGTGGGACCTGTGCTCCTAGGTCACGTAAGTAATTTTGAAAATCTCATTCAATATCTATTTGCAGCTATCTGGATCACTACTACTAGAAGAGGTCCTTCATTTTAAAAAATAATGAGCCAGTTCATATCTCCTATGGTCACAAAGGCAGGAGAAATTCACTGAGCTGTGTCTGTAGCACCATCCCCCCCACCCCCACCCACCGCATCGCCACCAGGACCTGACAGATCTTTCTCCTTGTAATCAAGCATTCCTGCTGGAGGACACTAGACAGGTCAGGGATAGCAGGAGTGAAAGAGACTAGAGAAACACTCTGAAGATCTAGCAATGATTATCACCTTGCTTTTGGTCAGAGGAGTCTTTCCACCACATTTGAAGCTTATACAGTAGCGTGGGGATTGCCCTGGATTCCTTGATGCTGCTAGATGCTGAAATCGTGATGACTGTAACCCCACACCCCCAAATTCTACTTTTTTCCAACTACAACTAACCAGAAGACTGTGCTCCTTCTCATCCAACATGAACCTGACCACAGTGATCTATGCCCTTGTGACCTCCAGGCCGAACAACTGCAGCTTAGCGTTCCTAGGCGTGAGCCCTAAATATTTCAAAATCTTCATTTATGCCAGAGTGCAGCAGCATGCTATGTCAGCAACATCAGCTGTAAAGACCCCATCACGCTGACCTTCGAGCCTCCATTCACAACTCTGATTTCCTATAAAATTGCAGATCAGATTCAAGGTCTTCCATGGAATTGGCTCACAATACCTGAATAATACCTCTTCTTCTTTTTTTTTTTTTTTTTAAAGATCTGAAAAGGATCTACCCCCTGCTCCGCCCTCCTCCCCAAAAGCTACTTTACTCAGGAATTGTCAAGCTATTAACCTCAAGAGTGAAGCGAATGAGACTAAAAGACAGGGCCTTCTCAGCAGCAGGGCCAAGGTTTTGGAACTCATTGCCATAGGCGATTAGCACGGCAATGTTTCTCATTGCCCTTAGGGTGAAGGGTTAAAATTCACTTCTTCAGTTTAGCTTCAGAGCTGTCACTAAAGCAGCGGGGGAGGGGGGAGCAGAAAAAAGAAGAGGAAAGAGGTGGGGGGAAGAAGAGAGGTAAATGAATTTGCAAAATACATGGGCCCAACTATCTCAAGAATAGTAGGGAGGAAAGTTAAAACCACTGGTCTACCATGATATTGGTCCTTTGGAGATGCTCAGATACTACAATGACTGGAGCTATTATAAGAACCTAGAGAGATGATTAAGTCTGCTTCAGACACAATGCCATTGGTAGTTCCCATTAGAATGCCGTGCCCCCTGTTGTTATTATTTATGTGTATTACCTAGGGTAATCAGAAGTCCCGATATTCAGAGCTTTTTCTAATATAGGCGCATATTACCCCCTACCCCTGTCCCGATTTTTCACACTTGCAATCTGGTCACCCTAGTATTACCATAGTGCCTAGGAGTCCTCGTCATGAAACAGGACTCCATTGTGCTAGGAGCTATAAAAACACAGAACAAAAATATGTCCCAAGGAGCTTACAATGTAAGCATAAGACAATGCAATGGATGGACAGATATAGCTAGAGTACAAGGAAACAATGAGACAATGTTGATCGGCAGTGCACCAACAGCCTAATTGCTGTGAAGTTTTTGTAGGCATCACAGCAAAGGAGAGTTTTGAAGAGGAATTTGAAGGTGGACAACGAGGTAGTTTTGTGGATATTTACAAGAAGCAACTCCCAGTTGTGAGGAGCAACATGGGAGAACGCAGAAAGGTGTTTGTTTGAAAATGTAAAAAGTTGGCAGTGGAGCCTGGCATCATGAGTGAATTGGAGGTTGGAGCTGACATCTCAATAGTGAATGAGAGATGATAGGTAGGGGATAGCCCTTGAAGGGTCTTGAAGGGAAGACAAGTAGCTTATGTGTGATATGAAAGAAAAGGGGAAGCCAGTGAAGGGATGCAAGGAGAGAGGTGATATGGTCAAAGCGATAAGCTAGGAAAATTATTTTTGTAGCAGCATTCTGAAAGGATATGTGCAGGGCAAGATCACATTTGTCAAGGCCAGGGAAAAGGATACTGCAGTGATTGAGATGCAAGGTGATGAAAGCCTCAACAAGAGCTTTAGGACATATCTTAGCAATGTTATGAAGAAAGAATTTGCAAAATTTAGACAGCCAGGATGTTAGGACCTAGTGAGAGGCCCAAGTCAAAGATGATGTTCCTCAATATGAGTTTAGATTTAAAGACATAGTTTAGGCCTCTATATATGCTGGCCACTCTGCAAAAATTCTTTGGTTTAGTTTAATTTCAGGTTACCAGGCAACAGATGTTGGTTCTCTCCTCAAAGTCTGGGTTTTCCTCCTGAGGTTTCCTAGAAAGAGAGCTGGTGAAGGTAAATTGTTCTAATTATTTAACCTACATATTTATTGGTTTTCCTTCCTTTGTCTTTTTACATCTCCTTCCTCCTCTTTTATCATAATTTATGAGGAACTTACCTTTGCTGCAGTTCTGTTCATTTCAAATTAATATTGTTGTAAATCACTGAATGTACATAGCAATGCTAACCATTGTGACTGTTATATCATGGGTTCCCCAGGAGTTATTAGTACGCTTTTTGTCTTCTTCTTATATTGGTTAAAAAAATCAAAATTATGGTGCAGCTTTTCACCTCATGTAAACTGATGTCACTCCATTGACTTCAGTGTAGCTACCTTGATTTACAGCAGCTGAGAATTTGACTACATACATATCCAGACAAAAAACTGTGTTAAAATTGAGTAAAAATTGAGAATACATCAGTAATTTCAAGTTAAAATGCATTACAAGGATGTTGTAATCACCCCCAAAACAAGTAATTCAGAGTTAAGGTTAAACTTAAACATGTTAAGGCACAGAAATGCACCCAAACAACCTATGTCCTGTAGTGACACAATGTAAAAGCATATGATTATGATTAATACATTTTAACATTTGTAGTTCCTGACTAGAGTAAACTGATTTTTAAAGATGATCAATTTTTAAATATTTGCTTTCCTCGTGATGTTGCTGCAGAACAAAGCAGGAGAGAAGGGAGGAAGTGGCTGTGTGAAAGAAAGTCATAGGGGATGTGAGGGAATTAGGGGGAGAGAGCAAGGATGTGGAGAGGTGAGGATAGTAAGGATGTGTATGGGCCTGGGGGGAGAAGACCAGTGCCTGGGGAAGAGGGCTTCATTAAAAAGACTGTATTATGCGAAGGACGGACTTGGCGGAGAAGCCTAGTCCATGACTCTCAATGTCTGTACTTTAAGTGATTCTTCTACATTCTTGTTTCTGTACCCTTGGCAGTGCTGCTGCTGTGCATAGATGAGCCATGACAGCCTGTAATGGAAAACCTTTCAAGTACAAGCTAGCATGTGACCATGCACCTTTAAGAAAATAGGACATTTGGGGCCAAGTAACCCCCAAATAAGAATTCTTGACATGAGTTCAGTCTCTTTTGTCATTGTTTCATTTCAACCAACAGAATTGTAGCATGCAAATTAACCGCAAAGAAAGGATGATGATTGGCTGTTGATGATCATTAGTAACTAGCATGGCTCTTGATGAGCAAACTGGGCTTCCAGGTTTGTGATACTATTCACCAATGAGGAAAAGCATTAACCTTGCCACACTTCAGGGCTTGTGAATCTGCAGGAATGGTCTGCTTTGTAAAAATGCACAAATGTTTAATTTAAACTTGAACACATTTGCATAGCTCTGCTAAGCCCATCTTCCTAAAATTATGATGAAACTATTGCTATTATCAACAAAGGTGGACAGACAATGAAGTAACCAAAACACAAACACAAACGAGCCATGGAACTTTTAACCCTGCTGAAAACCTGTGTAAAAAGCAGATTAAACATAATTAAATAAATAAATAAAAATCAATGAAATGTCATTTCAGCCTTCTAAAATGATATTATCAATAACAAAGAGAGCCTGGACCTGCTTGTTATTCTCATGTGCGTAGTAACATTAACTTCATATAATCCCACTGTCTTCACATGAGTAAGGCAAACAGGATTTTGACCCTCAAGGGTGAAAAACAAACAAACACAGGGCCTAGTTAATTTTCATTTAAGTGGTGTATGACATTTGAGTCAGATGTGGTTACTTTACGTTCACTTTAGCCAAATGTGTCCATTGGCGGTAAATGATAAGCAACTGCCTAGAAGTTGACTGGAAGTTATGGCTAGTCCTAAATTAGATTGAAACTCCTTAGGGTAGGGGCCATGTTTTGCCATGTGGTTGCATAGTGCCTAGCACACCTGAGCAGTGGAGCACCACCTTACCTACATTTCCCTAGTTCTGTGGCTTCTGAAGCCCAGAAATGCATGCTGTGGGCGGGCACACAGTTCATATCTAAAGCAGTTGCGCTGGTAGAATGTTACGCTGGAGACTCCGTTACAGCTATTCTCCCCGCTTTAATGCTTATCCCAGGGGAAATGCCAGAATCTGGACCATAATCTATCCTTATCTGATTTAATAATTTGAAGTCAAAGTTAATATTGTAATAGTGATTTCCATCATAATTTGAATTAATTAGGTGTAGCTGTATATGTATCTATATAATATATATCTATATAATATAGATATATCACACACACACAAATATATAAAAATATGGAAATATTATATTAATCTCTCTCTTTCTCTGTTTTTCATATGTATATGAGAAAAAGAGAGAGAAATCCTAGATCACTGGCGTAGTTTTTTTCTGGATTTACTCAGGCATCAGCTGTGCTTTTAAGAGATACCTCCACCAGTGCATCCCCACTTCTGCCCATGGTACTGTATTTGGTACAGTATTACAGCATCAGTATTTCATCCAGAAGAACGAGGCAAAACCTCATCTAAGTCAGTGCCTCATCTTGGCCAGTGAGGGATGCTCTTGCACTGAAAGACTTTCACTTAAGGGCCTAGAGTATCATCCCTTTTCCTCCACCCAACCACAGACTCACATTCTACTGGCCTGCAGCCCACATCCCTGGTCCTGCAGTACTACTAATATGGATCTTCAGAAGAAATGAGATTTTTTAAAAAGCATCATATATTTAGTTTTTCATTCCATATCTTAATATAAGTATGAATTAGCTCCAAAGGGCAATCAGAGGGACAGGAAAGTAGGAGCAGTTATTCATCATGGCTGTATTCAGCAAGCTGTTGCTTAAATGTAAAAGTTAGTTATACTTTAACTATGAAATAGGAGCACAAAAAGCATATTCTTTCATTTCAGCTTGTTTGCCAAACATTTTGGTTCATCTGCAATAATGAACTGTTCCCTTATGCTTTGGTCTTTATTTGGTTATCAGTAATGCTTTGTGGGACTAACAATGGCTCTTGTTTTCACAATACTTTGCAGAATAATGCAATTCATCCCCATGGAATCTTTGATTCATAAAGGTATTGATGGAAGGTGGGGTAGATTTACTCAACTCTTCGTCATAATATTCCTATTGTGCACTTGTTAGGGCATACATAACGAATGGCCCTTAGTGTAAACAACTCAGCCACTAAGCTTAGTGGTTACTATAAGGGGTCTGTTTGAGGTGTGTATTTCTATTTCTTTGGTATATGACTCATTAAACCCACTCTGTGTGAATACTGTTTACACTGCTTGCTGTGTTACTGGCTTGTGTCTGAATGCGTGTATTCAACCTGAAAGGTATTTTGTCTACTCTTAAAGAAAGGCTTTAAGTGCCCAAACCACTCTTACATTTTTCATTTTAAGTCACCTTTTGAAGCTGGGGGTTTATTATAACAAGAAAAGTGACCTTTACACTTTATAGACATTGCTTTGAGCTAACTCAGCTTCTGCCCACAGAAAACAAACCGTAGAACAGTTCTCCCTTCTCAACTTCTACAACCTCCTTAGTTCTCCAAAATGAACGTGTTCTCAGGGCTGCTATTTTCTAAAAGAGTAAGTGCCTCTAAATGATAGTTATACAGACCATACTACTTTTTATCGTAGCTCAATGTTCATTTTCACGTTGATGCCAAACACCTGAATCCAAATGATCTAAATTACAGGGTAGCCAAAAAACAAACAATTTTTTAAATGGATTAACCTGTTGTGGTTACAATATCATTGCTTTATTATCAAAACTGATCAAATCAGCCTATTGCTATGACAACAGAAGACTCTATTTAACTGGAACCTTGTTCAACCACCCTCTGCTATCTTTGGCATGATTGCCTGGGAAGAGATCCAATGCCAGGGATTTAACTGACTCCAATCAATGGGTGTATATGGCACACCTAGTCAGTTTTAAGGGGCACACCTGTTGTCTGTATTTTATTTAAAGTGGTTAACAGCTAGGAACTGATGTTTGCTACAGTACACTTGGTTTGTGTGCCCTTCCTTAGGCTTCATGCTACTGCTCCACTCCACTGTAGCCGCTAAGTGAATTACTCTTACTTTTTGTTATAAGTTTAAAAAACAGATGCAGTTTTTAGTTCAGTGCTTACTTTTCAAAGGAATTCTTGAACTGAAAGTGGAGGGAGTGTGGTATGATTACAGCAGGTGACTGGAAGTCCAGAAATTTGAGTTTTATTTCAGTCTCTGCCATTGACTCAGTGTGACTGTGGTCAAGTCATCTGAGGTGCAATTCTGTCCTGACGTATACTCCGTGCAACCTCTTTGACCCCTGAGCAAGCAGCTTAAAGCAGGCAGAGCCAGCTCCCCGAGGATGCCTCCTGCTCCCCATCCTCTAGGATTGCACCAACCCCAGCTCAGCTGCATTCAGGATCTTTGGTCATTGAATTCCACGTTATTGTTGATGTGTGAATCAGAGCAAACTGTGGCCCATAGTCTCTGTGTCTAATTCTACCACTTGGTAAAATAGGAAAGGTAGTTCCTGCAGTACCTAACTCACAGAGCTGTTGTGAGGCTCAAATAATATTTTTTAAGCACTCCAGTACCCTTGGCTGAAAGGTGCTTTATAAGTATTGTTATTTGTTACATAAACCAACAGAATATTTTCCTATAGCCCTTTTTAAAATTGGGACTATTACTTATTGGACCTGTATCTGTTGGTAGAGTTCTTCTGTATGTTGTCTTATGTATTAAAATAAGAATATTAATGGGTTTTGTGATACTTTTTTTTTTTTTTTTTTTTTTTAAGGAAAGAAATTCCTACTTTTTCCCCCTAAAGCTTTTGGAGTATATAAAAAGCAATACACAAGAGCTAAGTAGTAGTTGTAGTAGTTTTGTGTGTTAATATAAGTATTTTTAATATTATGACTTACCTTTTTATGTTCTACACAAAGGACTACATTAAGACAATTTGGGAGTACCATAATGAAAACACTACAAAATAACCTTTGCTACCTGAAACAAATTTGTCAGTAGGGATTAATTGTTGCATATGGGAACAGTTAGCCAGAACTTCACACACACAGCACAACACTTTATAGAACATTAGCAAACTAAGGTCAGGGGACAAGATCTGTTTTCCCTCTCATAAATGTTTTATGGATTCATGCATACAAAACTTCCAACATTTAAAAAAAAAAAAACTCCCTTTAATAAGTTAAAGCCCTACCTATCATCTCTAGCTTATATGACCCACTTTTCTGTTGAAGTTAATGTATGCAGGCAGTAGTGACATTGACATTGTTACAAGGGTAATGTTTACAAGGATGAATCGTTTCCTATGCGTTAACCACAAACAAGATTTTCTTCAAAATTTTGCATGCACCTTGTCCATAAAGGATGAACTTTCTCAGGATGATTGATGGAAGGAATATCCCCACTCCCTCTCCGTTCACACTGAAGTTCCCCTCTCTCTGTCTTATCCAGTATATTGATGCATCCTGAGACTTGTTCCACATTGACAGAGTTGTTTTAGATCAGGTTCCGACTCACTCCGTGGGCACAGAATAACTTTTCAGGATTTATTTATAAAGTTGATCTGAAAAACGGACACAAAACATTTTTACATCAAAATGTGCAGAGTCATCAAAACTGAAACATTTCACGGAGACTGTTCAATGTCGTCAATGTTCCAGAGGAACCCACACAAGTTTGCATCAGAAACCTGCTTGATTTCCTGCCATTTCCCCCAGCTGGTTCATCAGTTGCCTGCCTGCCTGCCAGACTACCACTGAGTCAGAGATCATAGGGTTTCCAGGGTCCGTGATTCCAGAGTGGCCTGCCAGGCAGACAGCCCTGTAGCCAGGGGTCCATCCCCTTTCATGGAGAATTTCAAATGTTTTGGTTTTGTTCCAAATCAGAATGAAATCAAATTTGAAATAGTGAAACATTCCAAATCATATATCTTCAGCCAGCTCTATATGTTACCCTATTCCATGTGTCCTGCATGTGTACCTGCTATTAATACTGTTGAAACAGAAGTACAATATCCATGGAAACAAAATGATCACCCTATTATTTATTTTGTTATCTAGCAGGAGCACCTAGCGGCACAACTCAAGGATCAGTGCCCTGTCGTGCTAGGCACTGTATATGCACATAATGAAAAGACAGTCCTTGCCCAAAACGGTTTACAGTCTAAGACAAGAGAAGACAGATGGATACAGAAAATGTTTAGGAATTGGAGCTGAGCAAATAGTGTATAGCAAATAGTTGCTCATATTATGCTATAATCTGATCATTAAATATCTGCAAGTGGATCACAGTTTCCTCAACTGTATTCATTGTCATAGAATCATAGAATATTAGAGTTGGAAGGGACCTCAGGAGGTCATCTAGTCCGACCCCCTGCTCAAAGCAGGACTAACCTCAGCTAAATCATCCCAGCCAGGGCTTTGTCAAGACGCAGCTTAAAAACCTCTAAAGATGGAGATTCCACCACCTCCCTAGATAACCCATTCCAGTGCTTCACCACCCTTCTAGTGAAAAACTTTTTCCTAATATCCAACCTAGACCTCCCCAACTCCAACTTGAGACCATTGCTCCTTGTTCTGTCATCTACTACCATTGAGAACAGCTTAGCTCCATCCTTCCTAGAACCCCCTTTCAGGTAGTTAAAGGCTGCTATCAAATCCCCCCTCATTCTTCTCTTTTGCAGACTAAACAAACATAGTTCCCTCAGCCTCTCCTCATAAGTCTTGTATTCCAGCCCCCTAATCATTTTTGTTGCCCTCCGCTGAACTCTCTCCAACTTGTCCACATCCTTTTTGTAGTGGGGTAGCCCAAAACTGGACACAATACTCCAAATGTGGCCTCACCAATGCCAAATAGAGGGGAATAATCATTTCCCTCGATCTGCTGGCAATGCTCCTACTAATGCAGCCCAGTATACTATTAGCCTTCTTGGCCACCAAGGCACACTGCTGACTCATCCAGCTTCTTATCCACTGTAACCCCCAGGTCCTTTTCTGCAGAACTGCTGCTTAGCCCGTCGGTCCCCAGTCTGTAGCTGTGCATGGGATTCTTCCATCCTAAGTGGAGGACTCTGCACTTGTCCTTGTTGAACCTCATCAGATTTCTTTTGGCCCAATGCTCCAATTTGTCTAGGTCACTCTGTATCCTATCCCTATCTTCCAGGGTATCTACCACGTAGTGTCATCTTCAAATTTGCTGAGGGTGCAATCTACCCCATCTTCCAGATCATTAATGAAGATGTTGAACATAACCGACCCCAGGACCGACCCCTGGGGCACTCCGCTTGTGACCGGCTGCCAGCCAGACATGGAGCCATTGATCACTACCCTTTGAGCCCGATGATCTAGCCAGCTTTCTATCCATTTTATAGTCCATTCATCCAACCCATATTTCTTTAACTTGCTGATAAGAAAACTGTGGGAGACTGCATCAAAAACTTTGCTAAAGTCAAGGTATCTCATATCCACCACTTTCCCCACATCCACAGAGCCAGTCACCTCTTCATAGAAGGCAATCAGGTTGGTCAGGCATGACTTGCCCTTGGTGAATCCATGTTGACAGTTCCCGATCACCTTCCTCTCTTCCAAATGCCTTAAAATGGATTCCTTGAGGACCTGCTCCATGATTTTTCCAGGGATTGAGGTGAGGCTGACCGGTCTGTAGTTCCCTGGATCCTCTTTCTTCCCTTTCTTGAAGATGGGTACTATATTTGCCTTTTTCCAATCATCAGGGACCTCCCCCAGTTGCTACGCGCTTTTAAAGATAATAGCCAGTGGCTCTGAAATCACATCAGCCAACTCCCTCAGCACCCTTGGATGCATTGCATCTAGCCCCATGGACTTGTGTATGTCCAATCTTTCTAAATAATCCCGAACCTGTTCCTTCAGCACTGAGGGATGTTCACCTCCTCCCCATTCTGTGCTGCCTAGTGCAGTAGTCTGGGAGCTGACCTTGTCTGTGAAGACAGAGGCAAAAAGGGCATTGAGTACTTCAGCTTTCTCCACATCCCCTGTCACTAGGTTGCCCCTCCCCCATTCTGTAAGGGGCCCACACTTTCCCTAATCTTCCTCATTACTCATTGAATATGTGAATATTTTTTACTCTGTGATTTGATCACAACCGTTCACCATGAATATTCAATACTGTATGCACAATGTGAGCATTTATACTTGTGAGTAGTTATATCAGTCACATGGTATTGTCTCTGATCGCTGAGTGGATGACTATAACTCTTATTAAGAGGAGGTTAACAAGTCTGTGTGTTTCCTGTGTAACTTCCCCTTGTGCCCCCAGCATGCATAGGGGAGCTTGGAAAGGGACTATCCCTTTCTGAAGCAGAATGTCTCCCTGAGCTCCACTTGCAGTCCTGCACCGCCCACCTATGTGTGAAAATGCCTAACTCACACAATTTAGCTCCAGCTAATTCACAATATCCCTGTGAAGTAAGTATTGTACCCATTTCATACATGGGTAAATGAGACAGAGAGAGGGTAAATGGCTTGGCTTGTCCAAGGTCACAAAGGTTGTCAGTGAGAAGATGAGAATGGAACTTGGGGTCATGGCTCTCAATTCCCTGTTCTAACAATTAGATGTACTTTCTTGAGGGACCTTTTATCACCACTATTCGTTTTGTTCCATTGTCAAGGAACGTTCAAGGGCACCAGGAACATGTGGTTCTGAGGTACCTGTATCAGAAGACATAGCATACGAAGGAGTTGTATGATCAACCATAAAGACTTCCTCTGGCCTGCAATATGAAAACTAGCAGTCCCTCTGCACCATTCTCTCACAGAGGCCACTTCTTTGTTACTGTTGTGAAGTGTTTATGTTTGTTATTTCCTAGTATTGTCAGAAAAGAAGAAGTTATCCTGCCTTCCTGTAAATGGTAATATATCAGTGGCTAATATATTAGAAAGCAGGTTACTATTTGAGAACACTCCCTAGATGCCAGTGTGTGACATTCTCTTTACCTTTTTCATGGCATTCCTTT
This sequence comes from Emydura macquarii macquarii, assembly GCF_026122565.2. Lineage (NCBI taxonomy): Eukaryota > Metazoa > Chordata > Testudines > Chelidae > Emydura > Emydura macquarii. The sequence goes on along the minus strand of NW_027132342.1, from coordinate 5,711,995 downwards.
TTATTTTCCATTTTCTACCACTGAGTAATATTCAGTCCCACAGCTCTGGCACAGAGCAAACTGATGAAAGTGAACATATAAGAAAAATATTAGAGGCCTCTCTCTTCACATGCAGACAGGATACCCATTGACACTAATGAGAATTATGTATGTGTGGAAGAAGAGTATGGACCCTTTACTTAATAGAGTCCTTAATATGTTTTAGTGAGCCATGGTGGTGTTCTAAATATCAGGAAACCCAAAGGAGATGGGGAAATAGCCTGTGGCACTGATGAGCTGAATTCATTGCTTTGAGGTGAATGGCTTCTCAGGAATATCCCAGCCTCTCTTTCTCCAGTGGAAATGGTTGTAATGTACTGATCATTTACACTAAACAGGAAAAGGTAAAGAGGATGGACATAATATTGGGAAATGAAACAAGAAAATACAATCCAGATTGTCTCATATAAAAACATCCAGCCTAGAATTATTTAATATAAAGAACATTTGTCTGCCTTTTATTATAAGTCTAGTTTAATCCTGCTTTACATTGTGTTCTGTTTTATGAAAGTAAAATGTGAAAATCTATTGATAAGCCAAAATAATAATGAAAACTTTATAGCATGTCAAAGCTATTTTATTATTATTATTTTTTAACCTTGATTGAGTTATAATACTGAACATATGTATGTATCGTTGTCCTTAATCACCTTGTCAAGTTAAACTGTATTTTTAACTTCATTTACATGACACATGATCTAATGCTGGAGAACAACAATACCATTGTAGTGCTAATTGAAAACTGTGAGCTGAGAGCTAGAAGAAACCACTGGACTGATCACTGAGAGTCCCAGGGAAAGGGATTTATTCCCACACCTGCAGTTGGTCCATAACACTAACATTGTTACCAACATCTGGGTCTAATCAGCACAGAGGCCTTGATATGCTGCTCCTGTGGCACATAAATTTAGCATTATATTCATTTTAAGGCCCCTGTTTCAGTTTTTTAAGGACAAGATAGATTCATGGCTCCACAGAGTCTAACAAAGTAGAACCACAAACAGAGTAAGTTACTGCCAGGTTTTTTAGACCTTACCTACCTAGTATATGCCACTTAAATAATGGAATTTTATGCTCGGTTCTGGCTTTCAAAAATGTGTCTCCATAGAATGCAGAGTTCATCTGAAAAACTATATTTAAGGTAAAACGCAAATACTCTGAAGGTAAGCCAATTTGCATATATCAGGTTTTATTGTGACGTCCGAGAGATATCAGCCATGGAAACGGATGCTTGGTGGTAGTAGTTCAATCAATTCAGACCAAAACTGCTAGTTCTGTTTAGAATGGCTTTTTGACCCTGGGTCCCAATAAGAGAATTAACTAGACACAGTAGTCAACATGGTCTTTTTGAAAAATCATGTAGTAGCCTTTCTAAATGTTGGTGAATAACCCAATATTTCCAGTTCAGAATAGCATAGTTTGAATTCACTGTCCACATTTAGGCTCTCAGCTTTACTCTCCCAGCCAATAAAATATAGCTCCTTTATATTACCTTACATCCAAAGAGTAATGGTGAATGCTAAGACAAGATTTCACTCTCTCACCTGAAGGGCCGATCTCAACTCTGATACTGCATGCTGCTCTGCTACATTTATGGAATGCCCAGGGGAGTTCCTGGGGTATGAAAGATGGTATAGCTAATGGACAGGACTTTGCACTGGTATGCCACAAATGTGGACTTAATTCCCAGCTTAGTACTGACTCTCTGTGGGAATTGTAATCCCTTTCCTAACAGAGCCCTTGTGAAGATAAAAGCGCATTACTGATTGGGAGGTACTCTCATGATGAGGGCCAGAAAGGTACCCAGATAGAACAGGAGAGCTGTACATGAAAAGAAAGTAAAATATTAGAACTGATGTCTGTAATATGGATCCAAGAGCAAAATTTTACCCTTTATTTGTTATAGGTAGCAATAATTATTTTTGCAAACATGTTCCTTGACTATATTTTCACTGGAAATACTTAATTCAACTACATGACAAATTAGGATGTGAAATGGCTCTTTTTTTTTCCTGACAGTTTTCAGTTACAATGTAACTTTAATTTCTGTAAATGATAAATGTAGTTACACTGAGGGAGAGGCTTGTGCTGAACACCAGGAATTCCTGAGTTCTGATCCTGGCTCTGACACTGGTTTTTTGTGGCATTTGTCACTACACTTAACCTCTTTGCCTAGGTTTCCAAATCTGTACACTAGAGAGAACTATTCATTATACAAGGATATTGTAAATCAGCATAGCTCCATTGACTTTAGCTGCAGCAATTGAGAGCAGTTGATGATCTGGTTCATTGTATATGATGTTAATGCAGAATTTGCCAACCAGTTTACCACAGAAATATATTTTGGCACTAGAGATTCGTTTTGGAATTATACCATTTTGTTGGCTTTGAAGGGTTTCCAATAGTGAAGGAAATTTTTAGGGCCCTATTCTGCCCCAGTTATATGGGTGAGTGGGAGGATTTTCTCCTCCCACCTCCCTTCAAGTCTCACTGACTTGTTAATCTTGTAATGGTTTGGCATGGAGCTGTGACCCCGCACATCCAGAACCTGTAGGGGTACTGAGTCCGTTAGAAAGAGGTAAGCTCTAGGGGCTGGAAATGACATTCAAAGGAGAACCCCAGGGCAGAATTGTCAGAGAGGTTCAATTTGTATTATTTCTCATTCTTATTTTATTCATCACGATGAGAGTGAAGTTCCTGCTGCACCATTTTCTGTTCTCCTGACTAACTTTGTGACTAGAATGAGCAATTTACATTTCAGTATAGGTGGCCTAACCACAACCTCCATGCTCAGACAGAGCTCCCACAAAAATCAATGGACGTTGAGTTGTGGTTGAGTAAGAAATAGGAGCGCAGGATTTGTCTGTGTGAAAGACATTCCCTGTAGTAGTTTCATCTTTTTCACTTGTCTGCATTGCTGTGTTATTGAAAGTGGTGCATCAATGAATTAAATGCAAATGTAATAACTGGCTTGTCAATTTTGATAGGCCTTTCCTCCTAGGTTACTTCCATAAACAGGGGAGACCAGCAAAGTTAAGGAAAATTGAAAAGGTCAAAGCAATGCTGTTTGCTGATGCAGTTTCTTTCACACAAACTCTGAAGCACCCAGATATCTCACTTTTGTGCTGAACATAATAAAAATGGTATAACCATATAACCTATTCTCACAACATTCTTAACAATAGTTAAGACGTGCTATTATATAATCAAAGTGCATTACAAACACATATTAAGAGTGTATTATTGGGAATCATCAGATCCTATTGATACAGATACAAGTAAGATATGGGAAATCACATTAGAGAAATTCAAATTGAAGATCATATCAGAAAGAACACTTCTCTTATCCTTTTGTATTCTCAAAGCAAAATGAAAATAGTACCACAAACTGAGCAGAATAAAAGAATGAAATACAAACTACTGGAATTTCCTGGTCATGTTTATTTTAATGTGGGCAACACAAAAATAAGATCAAATACTGAATAGTTTATTAAAGCGGTTTGGATTAAGATAATAACATGCTTTTTTTTTAACCTTTCTCTATAATGTGATACCAACAGATCTCATGAGCTTTTTAATTTTTTTGAGTTCAAAACATGACAACTTAAAAAAACTGATTTTTTTTTCATCCAGAAACCTTTTTGCATCAAAAACACACCATTTAAAATATAACATATATTTGAAATGGAGATGCACCGTGTATCAGAATGTCATGACAAATGAAATGTCTAGGTTGCCAAAATGAAGAATTAAAGGTAAGAAAAAAATTCACAAAAATTGGTTTTAATATTTTCTTAGAACTCTTATGTTGGGGATCCACAGCTAGGTCCCAAACCTGCAATTTGTAACATTGACTTCAGTGGGATTCTGCTGGGTACAGTAATCATCCCATATAGAATTGATTGCAGGATTGGAGAATTTTCTAGAATTGGTAAAATTATTCACTGAGATTAAATTAGCCAATTAATTAAACTTTTTTTTTCTGCTTGTGAATCATTTTCAAGTCTAATATTAGCCTAATTTCTCTGACTGTACCTCTGGTCTGAAAACAGTCTACAAATAATTAAATGTGAACAAATTTCAGCCTGATCGTGTTTATAAATTGTGTACTTTAGCTATTCTCTGTGTATGTTATTCACATAATATGATTGCTCAGCTAAATAACAGGACATAGTTTCTGCTCTATCAATGAATGACTGAAGTTTTTTAAGCAGGAGAATTAAGAATAGCTGCAAAAATCAAGAGGAAACAATAAATAGTTGTTGAATTATTAATTATTAATGCATGAATTATTAATGCAGAGTGGGATTTTCCCAGGCACCTAAGCAAGTTAGGTGCCCAGTTCCCATTGTATCAGGATCCTGGGTGAAGGTAAGCTCAGGACTAGTTGCAAGAGCGTGGGAACCAGGAGTCAGCCAGTATCGGAGTCAATCTGAGGGTCAAAGCCACAGACAGGATCAGGAATCGGTCATAGGGTGAACATCAGATATCAAGGTCAGTGTTGTGGTTCCAGGGGTCAATCAGGAGTAAGGATCCAACCTGGGAGTTCAGAGGCAGAGTAGCAGGGCAATCATGACAGCTAAGTGGGGATCCATATTGTTGCCTGGACATTTCCTGGTATCCCCTATGGGCTTACATAGGATTAAGGAGCCAATCAGGGCTCGCTAAGACACCTGTTAGTCGGATCACTCTAGGCAGAACTTCCTGTGGCATGCAACCTCTTAGAATTGTGGGTCGCAGAAAATGGTCACATTGCTGCTGCTGCCAGGTGGCAATGTGAGGACGTTGGTTGCCATGTAGTTCTGCAGGCTCACGTTCAAGTCCCTCCCATCCTTACACATTGAAATACCCCGATTTTTGGGCACTAATTACCTTAGGCCTCTGAAAATCCCAGCCACAGTTAATAGAACAAAAAAGTCATCCCCCAGATATTTATACGGAGGAAAAGTATGCATGAATATTCAGAAATAATTACTTTTAAAGACTACGAACTTCTGCTATTCAGTATTCAAACAAATATGCTTTATGTGGGGTGTCCTTGTCCCGTTGGCTGGAAGAAAAGGGGTTGTTCTTCCTTTTATAAATTTATAGATTCCAAGGCCAGAAGGAACCATTTTGAGCATCTAGTCTGAACTCCTGTGAACACAGGCCGTAGAACTTCCCCAAAGTAAATTCCAGAGTAGACCTTTTAGAAAAACATCCAATCTTGATTTAAAAATTGTCAGTGATGGAGAATCCATTACAATCCTTGGTAAGTTGCTCCAATATATGTTAATTACTCTCACTACTAAAAATTATTTCCAGTCTGAATTTGTCTAGCTTCAACTTGCAGCCATTGGATCCTGTTGTACCTTTCTCTGCGAGATTGAAGAGTCCATTATTAAATATTTGTTCCTCAGGCAGATTCTTATAGTTCATCATCAAGACACCCCTTAACCGTCTCTTGATTAAGCTAAACAGATAGACTCAAGGAGCTCAATCACTATAAGGCATGTTTTCTAATCCTTTAATCATTCTCATGGTTCTTCTCTGAACCCTCTCCAATTTATCAACACCCTTCTTGAATTGTGGACACCAGAACTGGACACAGTTGTCCAGCAGTGGTCACTGCAGTGTCAAATGCACAGGTAAAATAATCTCTGTACTGCTACTCAATATTCCCCTGTTTATGCATCCAAGGATTACATTACTCTTTTTGCCACAGTGTCACACTGGGGGCTCATGTTCAGTTGATTATCTGCCACAACTCCCAAATCTTTTCAAAGTCACTGCTTCCCCAGATACAGTCCCTCATCATGTAAGCATGGCCTGCATTCTTTGTTCCTAGACATATGCTACACTTAGCCTCATTAAAATGCATATTGTTTGCTTGCATTTAGCTTACCAAGAGATCCAGATTGGTTTGAAACAGTGACCTGTCCTCTTCATTATTTACCACTCCCCCCAGTTTTTTTGTCATCTACAAACTTTATCCATGCTGATTTTATGTTTTCTTCTAGGTAATTAATAAAAATGTTAAATACCATAGGGCAAAGAACCGATTCCTGCACGACCCCTCTGGAAAAAGACTTGCTTGATGATGATTCCCCATTTACAATTACATTTTGAGACCTATCACTTAGCTAGATTTTAATCCATTTAATGCGTGCCATGTTAATTTTATATCTTTCTAATTTTTTAATCAAAATGTCATGCAGTACCAAGTCAATGCCTTACAGAAGCCTAAATATAATAAATCAACACTATTATCTTTATCAACCAAATTTGTAACATCATAAAAAAAGATATCAGGTTAATATGACAGGATCTATTTTCCACCCAACTGGTAGCAGAGGGGAGGAAGGCAGAACGTTTACCTATACTGCATGGGGAGGAGAAGCAAATGGACAAGGTCAGGGTAGGGGAAGAGATCATTGGCCTTCCACCTGACCGGAAGAGGGAGCATTATTTATACCCTAGGCAGTACTGGAGAAGCCCTCTCTTATTGTTAATGGGCTGGCAGCACCCACCCTCCCACCCATATTATTTAAAAATGACCAGGTTTCTTAATGATTCACTGTGAGCATTATTAGTCACCTTTTTCCCTCTGGGACTGGGAAGGAATTTTTTCCTCATTGCCAGATTGGCCAAGGCAGGTTGAATTTTTTTCACCTTTCCCATAGCAGGTTTGGGATCCAATGGGGGTGGCTTTGTGGGTTAGGTTATAATGTCACAACTTAGTAAGCAAAATTTGTGGTGTCCGATGCAGTTACTCAGTATGAAGTGATCTGGTTATCGGATAAAATGCACTGGAAAAGGATTTGAAGGAAAGCATACCTTTAAGAAGCAGTTGTGAGGGAAGAACGGGGGGCTCCTATGTCTGGTACAGTGAGGAGTCACCCCTTCCCCTTTTCTAGCCCCCTTCAGCCCTTCTATGTGGGAAAACGGTGGTGCAATGGGATGGCTGGGACCAGATTGGGGATTATGTGGAAATGATTAAGGAAATGATGACAGCCTGCACTGTACTATCTATGGCCAAGTACTCTCAGATATTTTAAGTGAATAAAGTTGCAGCCTAATTGAACCATATATATTACTTCCTGTCTTTCTTCTGGAGTGGTCAGACAAAGTTCACAAACCCGATTTCTGCAGGTATTCTACCAGTTCTAGTTTTTGCATAAGATCATAGGGATTTCTAAATCCAAAACAGACCATTGATCAATATAGTCTGACATCCATTCTCTTTCAGTGAGTTGCAAAACCCCCATAATGCACCTAATTGCACAATGCTGCTTTATTTAGTGCAGGAGTATTGTTGACTGAATGGAAGTTTGCTAGAACACAGAAAGTGATAATTTGTCTTAATTTGCAGTGTAGCTCAAACTTGTGTAAAATCCCATGTTTTCAAATAGAAAGAGTGATTAAAACCTGAAAGTCCATTATTAATCAAATCAGCTCCATACTATGTTTGCATTTATCATTTAAACATTGTGTATAATGTATAAATAATGGCAAATCTATCATATTGATAGAACAGAAGAAAGCAAATGTTTCCATGTGGTAATAATTCTCAGACCTGTTATGTGCTAGCTCAAGGAGCTCATGCATCAGAGCATTCATTATGATGGATTTTAGCAAATGCTGCATACTATTATAGCCATCTTATTACGTAGCAGTTTTATTTGCATCATCTATCTAATTACTACATGAAATTATGGTTCTTAGACATCTGTTCACAACATGATCTTTCTCTGAATTTTTTTTTTTTTCTTCAAAATGTGATAGTAAATACGTTTCCTCCCTCTTCTTTTGTTCAAATTTTGTGCTAGTAACATTATCCTAGCACTGGTACAGCAACTTACTTCTTAACAAGCACACAGAAGGAGAACTCCTCCCCCTGCCTCCCTTGGATGTGTATGTTCTTGGTGTAGCTTAAAAACTTCCATAAATCAATAAAGTAATTGCTGCATAATGACCTATTGTTAGTGAGCGTGCCCAGAATGATGTCATTGGGGGGTAATGGAGCTACTGAATCAAAAAAAATGGCAGCTGTTTCCAATTTATTTGAGAGTCAGTTGGACAGAAAATTAAATAAACACATAGACAAGCAGGACAAGGGCAAGTCCTTGCATTATTCTTATGATAGTTTTAATTCAATTGCAGAAGTCAGCAGGCAGCTGATATTATGGCCCAGAGTTTCATTAATTGCCTGTCTCCTATCTCAGTCAGACTACACATGCTCATTTCATCATTTTAAGCTTTTGTGACTAGGATTTAAAAAGACCAATGAAACAAAGATGAAACTCCTTTATTCTCCTCTATACCCCCTCCCCCCTTCAACCCTCCTCCCTTTTGCAGCATAGCAGGCTATCAAGGAGACCTATTAATAGAGAGGAATTTTCATTTCTTCTTCCCTATGACTCCATGGTGCCTCTGCCTTCCTTTCCCCAGGTTACATAGGAGAATTTTTTTTTTAAAACCCTCACATGTCCTTTGGGAAACACCCTAAAGTTTCATATTCACTAGGGAGAAAAAAAAAGTGCCACCCAGCTCACTACTCTTTCTGCTGGGACTGGAAGCTTTGATGTGCTCTTTTGAAGTTACCAGCTTGAGGCTACATTAGAGAAGCATCAAATGTAGCCTTAGCCATGAGCGTGGAAGCTGGTAGCATGTAGTGGTTGCATATGGAGCTGCTCGGGGACCAAATGTTTACAAGACCGCAAATGCCAGGGATCATAATAGCCAGTCTCACATCATGGAAAATTCACTTCTTTGTACAGAACACTTCCTTCCATCTCCCACTGGTGATTTATTCAGAATACATCAGTGTGCACAATATTTTTCACTTCTTGGTGCTTCCATTACACCCTTATTTAGGCACGCACACACACGTGCCCTTGAAATGGTTCCTACAACTGGAACAGCAGATCCACACCCAAACTTTGGGGAATTTTGGATCTGGATCTGTGCTCAACACTTAAGATCAATCTCAGTAAAATGGATGTGAATTAAAACACTGGATCAGAACCCCTTCTAAACCACAAAGAAGTTCGGATCCAGCTCTGAACTTCACAGCTTGGGCTCACCTGTGCTTCATCATTTAAAATAAGGATGAGATTTAAGAGGTTTATTCCTTGTTGTTCAGAGTCTTCATGTTACGGGCTCTTCACATCTGTGCAATTTAGTGTGTGTTTTTATGTTTCTTGGTTTTTGCTTTACATTCACTGCTACATTCTATTGCTTTTTGTGTTATTTTCACTGAGTGAAATATCCGGGTATAGGATTGTCTTGCATTGTCTCCAAGCTGGGTGAATGCCTTTCCATATTATTATTATAGCTTTTTTAAGATCTAACATAAACTCTTCCTTTTCTTTGATTATTTTAATTCAGTCCGACAAGTTGCATAATTTGATTGCATGGCATCCTTTGCTAGATGTGAAAGGTAACTTATAAATCAATAAATAATAGCAATAATTAAAATAGTCTTATGCAGCAGAGATCTAGGTGGAAAACTGGGTTATTCCATTAACCTTTTACCTCTGGAGACTAGAATTTCAAATTTGTATTAGGTCATAAGTGCAAATGAGTTGGTCTCCGGTGGATTTTTGTCCACATCACTAATCACTGCACTGCTTGTCACAGTTCATCATGATTGACAGCATAAGATTTGAAGAATAACAGATCTTGCGCAAGTTGTAAGACTGAGATGCATTGGCAGAGCCAGCACCTTCTCTCACTGTGCTTGGTTCTAGCCAGAGCTATTTGTGAAAACAAACAACCACCTCTCATCATTAAGTGAATACATCTAATATTTTACTTTACAATTTTTGTACTGGCAGTAGTGAGATGTTATGATTCACAACACTATATACTAGCACTGGTAGTATACAAGAAGCTTGTCAAGAAGAAGGTTAAGTTGTAAATACACAAATGTGAACAAGATATTTGATAGTAAACAGCTCTTTAGTCTAGTAGACAAAGGTCTGATTAAAGGTCTGATCACAAGATCCAGAGATTAAACTTGGTATTCCCCTCCTCTCATTCCTTCCAACTTCCTGCTTCCTCTCCCATCATTCATAACCTTGGTGGAAACTCTATTGTCTCTGCTCTAAGGATGTCTTAATGGCCAAAACATAGGCATCTGAAATAAAAATCAAATAAATACTACAATTTACCACCACATAGCTTCAGGGTGAGGTATTAAAGCCCAATATGATTTGCTGTCAATTATACCAACAAGCTATTTTGAGCTACAGAAAGACAAATTATTAACTGGAAGCACAGATGATTTAGAACCAGAAATGATCAGAAAGTGGAAAGTATTTTCTGCAAATATTTTTGGAAGACATAAACCCTATCTATTTTTTTCAACACTTTCCAGGGAAGTGTTTTCAGTTTTAAGGGTGGGGTTGATTGTTTATTTTGATTTGTTGTTGTTTGTTTGTTTGTTTTTTTATAAAAGAGCTGAAAACCAAATATTTTTCACTTATTAATTATTTGAAAACCAAAGAGTTAATGGGGTTTGGTATTTCAATGAAAAATTGGAAAATTTTGAAAAAAAAAAGCCAATTTTTTAGCCCAAACTTCAACCAGCTCTACTTTGAATTATATTTGCTGCCAGCTCTCACTTTTTTCCACAGCTTCTGAACCCTTTGTCCATTAAAAATACATTGGTTTTCCATTTTATGTTTTGGGGCCTATCTGCTTTGGCTGAACAAGCAGAGCACCAGTTACACCTCTTTGAAAGCAATTAGTTTTGTAAGTATAATATCATACATTGCATCAGAATGTGTGTGTGTGTGTGTGTGATGTATAAAGTAGTATGGAGCTGTCTCTTTGCATCTGCATTTTGTGTCAAGAATGCTGTCAGTTCTATGTAAGATTCTAGTTGCTTTCTCAAAGATATGATGGGTTTCAGGTATTTCACATTGTTATCTGTCAAGCTAATCTTTTTATTTACCATGAACTTTTCATGTAACCCAACAGCCTTTCCTTGGTTGCCAGAATTTTTGTTTTCTTTTTCTACAGTGCTTTGAATACTTAAACATTTTTGTTTTCAATTGCAATTTAATAACACATCTCCCTACCTGAAAAGTGCTTTGAAAAATACATAAGTAGGAACACCTGTGAACTTGTCATGGCCTATCTGCGACTTAAGTACTCAAAATAGAGTCTGATGGGACTTAAATAGCTTTGTGTTGGCCCTCTGCAAAGCAGTCTGACCTCCACATCCTGAGAATAAAGATGGCAGATCCTGGTCTTATATGACTACTGCATGTGTTTGTCTTTCAAAATAAAAGAGAGAGTGGTTATAATTAACAAAGCAACAGGTAACTCAGTGTTCTTAGTACCATTTTCCCTAATCTATTCAAAATATTTCAGAAACAACTTCAAAGTAACAGTTGGCAAATACTGATATTTTATTTACCTTCAATTACTTTCCAGCTGCATGAAATTAGTCTTCTGTTTGAAAATAGGAAATGTCCAAATCTAAATGTTAATAATTTGAAACTCTATTGACCTAGCATAGCCCTTAAGTATTCCAAAATCCCACCTGAGAAATGCTGCAGTAAGCCATGGAAGACATGTCTATCTTAAAGTTTTATACTGTCACACATCACCATAGCATCTGAGCACCTTCCATATAAAATCAATAGCAAGAGCTAAGTCTCTAGTGGACTTCATGGAGTCTAGGACACTTCTCTTTTAACAAGGTCAAAACTCTGCTTTGGGGAATGATTTTTGTATTTGTTTTTATGGGTGTTTTGGGATGGAGTTGGTAGCGGTTTGGGAATAGATGGGGTGTTTGAACTGAGAGTATCGCTTATGGTGGAAACATTTTATGTCTTCAGGAGAAGCTGGAGACAATGTCCTGGCCAGTTCTTTGAAGTGTTTCTTCCTTTTGACCAACATCACTTCATTGTGGGCCTTCAGAGAGAGAGAGTAGTTACCCATCATCATTCTCTGAGCTCTGCTGGAGAGGGATGACTGGAGCCATGGTAGTGCTGGGCCATCTATTTCTGTTGTCAAGTAGGTGTGTTAATGATAACTTGTAGTCCACTGTGTCAAAAGCTATAGAAAGTTCCAGCAGTCTGAGTATGGAGATCCTACCTGTGTCCAGGGCTGTGAGCAGGTCAACTTTTATTTCCACTAGAGCCATCTCTGTACTGTGGTCTATGAACCTTCACTTGTGAGGCATCCAGAATGCTGGCTGATATCAAATATTGGTTGCTATTACTTTCTTAATCATTTTGCCCAGGAATGGGAGTTTGGATGTGGGATGGTAGTTGGAGAGGTCTTCATAGTCAAGTGTTGGCTTATTGAGGACTGGGTGAGCTATTGCATTTTTCAAGTAATTTGGTCATGTGCTTCCCTGACGGAGGAATTGACCATTTCCATTAGTAGTAGGCATAATAGTTCTTCACTTGCTTTTACCCATCAGGAGCATCAATGGGTCCATTTCACAGGTTTTGGCTATAATAACTTTCAGGGCTTCAGCACATGTGGTAGGGATTCAGCCTCGGGGAGGGGGGTGGGGAGACAGATAATATAATCTGATCAGGGGTGGAATTTCTTTCCCATTTAGTTCCACATGTTTTCAGTTGATCTAATCAGTGAATTGCGTTCACAGCTCTTCAGAAATTGATACTTGGGACTAATGTCTGGCCTATGCAGACTGGGTTAATTAGCTGGTCCACTGTGCCAGTGGTTTTCAACCTATTTTCATTTGCGGATCTCTAAAAAGTTTCAAATGGAGGTGCAGACCTCTTTGGAAATCTTAGACATAGTCTGCAGCTGTCCTTGGGACCATGGACCCCCAGGGTGAAAATCACTGTTCTATTTAAAATAATTCTACTGGCTGCAGGGCTGCTGTGTTGATAACAAAGGAACAGAGAGCTCATTTTGCCTCCTTTACCACAGTGACATAATCCTGTAAGAGTTGTTTGTGCTGTAGGTGGAGAGATTTTTGCTCCATTGGTGTTCTAACTTTCTGCCTGTGTGCTTCGTCAGCTGTAGTTACCCCTGAACTGTTCATCTGAGGATGGTGAGTGGAGCTTTCATTCCAGGTTGAAAATTTGTACTTTTGAGGAAACGTTTCTTTTTGGTTTCAGAATGTAAACCCTATCTGTGAGCTTCCCTATTTGTCTGTGAACTCTGTTAGCATTTTGCTAAACAGCTTGGGAAGACGTAGGGATGTGGTTGTGTCAAGACAGCCCCGTTTGCAGCCGTGGCTCTAGAATCAAAACTAGCTCTGAAGTCTTATAGTGGGAGCTCTGGTTTCAAGCCTGAACTGCCATTGAAAGAGAAGCTACTTCTTCTGAAAGTAGCCAAGGAAACTTGGGAAACTCCCCAAAGACCTTCAGAACCAATCAAACTATGGGAACTTCCCTTCTTCCCCAAGAAGAAGGGGCATAAAAGCCTGTGGAGAGGCAGACTGGGGAGCTCTTTAAGTACTCAGCCATGCTCCAATCAGAGTGGCACTGCTGACACAAAGGACCCATGACTCTTTATGTGGCTGGTAAGGACCTCAGGGAATACTCCAGGAAAGAGACTTGTGAAGCAAGAGAAGAGAGACCCTTACCTGGACAGAATGACTGATTTTACTCAGAAACATCTGGGTATCTAACCCAGGCAGAAGTAGAGAAATAGTTAGTAATATTGGTAGCAGCTAGCAACAGGTTTTTTAAAACCAGGGTTTACAGCTTCCTCTGTACATAGAGACTCAGCAGTTCCTCAGAGTTCTCCCTGCTATTACTACATTGTGTACTTTATCTCCTAGCCCATCAGCAGAATCAGTTTATCTGGCAATGCCTCCATCATCTACAAATAGGGGTTCTCAAACTTCTTTTGCTGGGACCCCCTTTGAAAATATTTTAGATGGTGATGAACCCCCCTCCAAAAGTGATGACCGCCTTTATCCCATGCCACCCTTACTTCTGCGCTGTTGCTGGGGGCAGCGCTGTCTTCAGAGTTAGTTCAGCAGTTAGGATGCCTCACTTTCATGTTCTGAAACGTTTCTGGTAGAAATTGTAAGAGTTCTGCATAAAGGAACGTTAATCAACAGAAACATTTTGTTAATCTATAAGTGATCAGTACCAAATCCAGAAATATTTACACTGCAAACCAGCCAGAATAAGCTGTTAACATAAAAAGTCTAAAGCTTTCTCAACCTGTGAGAATTTTAAAGATTTTTTTGGGGAAAAACTGCTGTCCCAAATCAAGACAAAAAGTCAAAATCTCAAAATTTTTCACAAACAAATCTGGAAAAAAAATTATTCAGATTAGATCAACTGAAGCATTTCTTTCTGATAGTTTCTAAAGGTATTGACCATTTTTTACTTTTTTATTTTTACTATAAATTAACTTAAATTTCAGAACAAAAGTTTGTTTTGAACTGAAAAATGGAACTTTTCATTTTGGAAATGTCAAATGGGATGTTTTGACAATTTCAAGCCTTTATTTAAAAAAAAATGTAAACAAAATTCATTGAAACCAACCCTTTCACATGAACAGTTTCAGTTTTGACAAATTGGCAGTTTCCAATGAAAAAAACATTTAATCAAAAATACCTAACAAGCTCTATAAAAGTCACGATGAATAAATGAGTATTTGTGGGTTTCTCATAAATGATTGGCCACTGAATAACTTTTATCAGCTTTTCTAAGGTTTTGTTTTGTTTGTTTATCAAACATGGTACACGTTTATTATCTGATGTGTCTTCTGTCTTGACTATATCCTTCCCTGGCTTGACAGGCTAAGAAGTCTTCTTTTCCCTCTCTAATGTCTGTGACTTAAATCCATTCTCAAATAGATTAAAAGAACAAAAGCAGCTCTGATACTGAAACTGTGACATAAATTGAATACAGACTACAAATGGCACGCACATTCTAGAACTCCCTGGATGTTGGAAGAATGCGTTCTGCGCGCGTGCTCACACACACACGCACACACACACATACACCAACCTCCTACACACACATTTTACTGTGGTGATTTCAATTCTGGGTTTCATTTTGGGTGTAACCTTATTTAAAAAAAAAAGTTGGGAAAGGTTAGCATTGCTGATTTTCACCCAAGTTGCACAGTGGGGGAGAGGAGACATACTTCATTTGGGAAATCTTGGGGAGATATGCTCCTTTTCATCCTTCCACCCAGACATTCACATATACCCCAGTAGTTGCCTCTGGCTTTCACTGACGGTGTTTTCCCGAGGTGATGATGTGTCCCCAAACTGTTCATTAGTTTAAAATAGTTGGACATGTCTTGTGAAATGTAACTTCAGTTAAAATAAAGTACACTATGTCTTCTGCCTAAGAACAAGTAGACACCCTGTTAAAGGATTATGTCACTGAGCCTGCCTATTTGGCTGCAGGAGTGAGCAAACAATTGTCAAATGTATATTTGTAGTGTGAGAAAATATTTCATTTTTATCATGTTTTTTAATAACCATGAAGCAATAATTTTCCAAATATTGTTCATATGATGTGATGGGAACAAAGAGATTTTATGTTCAAAACATGTTTTCATTCTCCTTCCATTATGGGAATTCAAAGCAAAAAAACATTTCATTTTCAAGATGTCTCAAAACTTCTCAGCTCTGGATTTCCTACTATTTATGCAGTTTCATACAGCAGTCCTATTTTTCTGTTTTCAAGAGCCCAAAAGAGAATAGTAATCACTTGTTCTCCATGTGTACTGAAAGTAAGACAAGAAAGTAAGGGGTTTAATCTTCAGCAAGGGAGATTTAGGTTAGATATTAGGAAAAACTTTCTAACTATAAGAGTAGTTAAGTTCTGGAATAGGCTTCCAAGGGAAGTTGTGGAATCCCCATCATTGGAGGTTTTTAAAAACAGGTTGGACAAACATCTGTCAGAGATGGTCAAAATGTACTTGGTCCTGCCTCAGCGTTGGGGTGCACTTGATGACCTCTTGAGATCCCTCCCAACCCTAGATTTCTATGATTTCTATTTCCCTCTCCCTTGAATTCTATTGTGTAATGTCCTGATGATTTTCCCTCCAGATTCCTGAGTAGGGCTTTAAAATAACTAAAGTTTGATTTTTATTGTTGTTGTCGTCGTTGTTAATTCAGGTGCAGATGTTAAGAGTGAGGATGATTAACCATTGAAAAGGCTTACCAAGGAGATCTGATGAATTCTCCATCACCTGAAGTCTTAAATCAAGATGAGTATCTTTCTACAGATATGCTCTGGTTCAACTGTAAGTTATGAGATTTGATGCAGGAACTACTGGGTGAAATTCTATGGCCCATGTTATGAAGGAGGATAGTCTAGATGACATAAACAGTTTCTTCTGGCCTTAAAAGCTGTCAGTTGCTATTTAATGTTAATGACTGATTAACATTTTGTATAAAGGATATCTTTGTTAGATATTTATTCTTTAAGGCATTAATTAAAGGTGGTCAACTTTATCTGAATTCTGAGTTTTTAGCATTTCTTTCCTGAAAATTTGATTTTTAAATGGAGGGGAAAAAACACAAAGAAGTTTCATCAGAATCTTTAGGCTTTTCAGCTGGTTATTGATGGCTTGAGATTTTTTGATGCTTTAAATTTCAATGAATATTTTCAAACATTTCAAAAATCCTGTGTAGTTTTGTACTGGTATTTCAACCAGCTTTATTGTCAATGTCACAATGAATTCACTTTGAGGCCCTCTAGCAAAGCCAAAGAAGATTATACTTGCTTTTCCTAATATTTCTGAAGTTAAAAAAGAAAATTACAAGGGAAAAAAGTACTTTTTTCTGGGAAAAATACTCTTTCGAGTATTAGAAGAAGTCCCCAAATCCATCAACCCAATTTTTAAAAAGCCCTTTTCAAGTCATCTTAAAACAAATTTTCTTTAACCTCTTAGACTTTGTTTACATAGGCAAAAAGTGTGCTTTCTTCAATCACGTTAGTTTAATTGAGTAAGATTAACATGACTGAATAAACCTTGTGAACTCTTGTTAAGACTCAGGCAAACACCTGGTTTACATGACTGAAAAAAGCATTTATTTTGCCTGTCAAGACCTACCCTTCCAATCTTTCCTTCTTGGGTAGAATCTTTTTAATTATTATTATTTTGGAGGGGGGTGGGATGTTTCTTTCACCCACACTAGTTCTCAGCTATCTCTACGTTTTACTAACAAGGCATGAGAATATTTTATGCAGTTCCACCGTGTCATTGCAGTCTGTTGGGCTTCTGGGTCTATAGATGTCACCTTCATTAAATCCCCTGGAAATATCCGTTGTATGACATTTTTCCCTTTCTACAGCCAAAGTTTATGTTCATGCGTTCACCGTTTCTGAGCTAACTGCCCCTCTGATCCTGCCTGATCTTTTTGACTGCACCCACTTCAGGCCTCGAGCCATCACCTCTCTTGGGTTGGAATCACGTGATTCTCCCGTTCTCAGACTGGGCTTTTGCTGCAGTTCCCTATGACCAACCACGATTCATCTCAGCAGGTCTGACTTATCTTTGGCACCTGCAGTTCTGCTCTCTCAACCCAACATCCTTCTTCAAGCAAATATTATTTATTTAGAACAATAGCATTTCAGAGAAAACAAATCTTAAAAACAATGAACCAGTCTACATGCATGCCTGCTTTCCCCCAAAGCTTACCATTCCCTGGATTCATTTTCCAACATTCCCTGGGAAAGATCCAGCTCTTTCAGTCTCCTTTGTAGAGCCTCTGTGTGTCATCTGTCCACTGACAGCGCCTGACAATTGACACCTCCCCGCCCCCCACACACACACTTCTTCTCTTAGATTTTTTTTTAACAGCCTATTGATCTATTAGGTCCCAGCATTAGCAGAACAGTCACTTGGGCCTGGGCCCTGGAAGTATGCCATTGTCATGTAATTGCCTCCCAAATATTTGCTAGGATGTTATTTATCTATTGTTGTTGGGTTGCTTTTTTTTTTTTTTTTTTGCCCACAGCCCCCTATTAAGCTAGAACAATACATTCATATAGGAAAGTCTTATCTCTACTTCCCCCTACTTTGTTAGTGAACATCATCCACACATTAACAAAATGTTAACACAGTCTGACATATAAAATTGCCAGTAATTGCAGACTTTTAATTTGGTGTTGCGATAGAGATACGATTACTGCCAATTTCCGCTCATTTGCATTTCACATCTTTACAGTATTTATAAGCATATGGAATGCAGTGCCTTTCTATCTTTCTGTGTAAGGTCCTGCACTAAGACACAGGACTGTGCACTGTGTGATGATGATATGGTCCAGATCGGTGTTTGTTGCCCTGACCATCCCTGTTATCCATGTTAATCTGAATGTTGGCTTGGGAAGGGAAAGGCTCAAATCCTCATATATGGGTCCTTGCAAGACAAATTTTCTTTGTGAATCAAGAGTGAAGTGCACAATCTCTCTGAGGCAGCATGGATTGCTAATTTCTGGGGTTTTTCATGTACATATAGATTTCTCTCTCATGCTTGCAAGCGCGTGCACACACAGAGAGATGCTGTATGCTTTTTATAGTTAATAGGGCCCTTGGCGTTTTTAAGCCTTAGTTTTGAAGACTAGTTTGTTTTATTCTGCCTCTCCTCTGTTGTAGTTTGGTGAGTGTTTGAGGTTAGTTTGAGTGAAGTTCCTTGTGATCACTCTTCATGAAGGCTTTCATAGAAACATTCAAACTGATTGAACTGATTGATTGGATGTACTCCTCCCTGTGTTCCCTCTATTCACTGGTGTTTTGAGGGAATGGGAGTGAATGGCTTTACATACTTCTTTGGGATTGCATAGCTTTGTTGTGCAGCGTATCTGTCGTCAAAGTTATCCTCATATTTATAGCGTCAAAATATTTAACCAGGAATGTCCCATTGAGATTAAACATCTCATTTCCAATGATAGCTTGTTTTTATACTTGGGAAAGACCAGGAGGTGAACCCTCTTTGCAGTGCACCCTTAGGGTAGATAGCTGTGATTTGCAGAGAAAAGGGAAGGTATGTCTTGTTCCCTTCTCCTTCCACCCCCCACCATCTGCTATGAGAATCATGTAAGCTATATCTATGGAACATATGTAACCAGGGTCACAGATAAGGGTGCTCTCACCTAGCATCCCTAGAAGTATTATGTCTGCTCCTGGCTTCCAAGGATGATGCTGTAGGATGTCACATTTATATCAGTATAAACACCAAGTAAACCAGCTCTGTAACTTGCTGGGAATTTTTAGGGGACAGAATAGATGCCCTATTAGGTCTTTTCCAACCCTAACATCAATGGGGACTGTCTTCATTTACAATGGTTAATCAGCCTACTGAGCCACAGAAAACTTCTCAAATTTTCAAGGAAAAAGAATAAAATATTTAAGAAATATCTATTTCTTGTAAAAATTCCACTCTGAGTACCATGAGAACAGGGCAAATAAAACACCAGAGTAGTTTTGTTTATTGGTAATTATCTTTTATGGATAAATACTTTAAACCCCGTTGCTATTGGAAGGACACTACTATGCTATGAACCTAGAAAGTTCTCCCTAATGCACTTGGCCTCCATTCTTAATAATTCTGATCAACCAGGGTATCTATAATTAGGTGATGCCTAGGGCCTTCTGAGTCATGTTATCTCAGGCAATGATCAGATCTGATTTTATAAACTGTGCATTCTGGGGTCTGGCTAGGAATTGAACAAGGGATTGCCAGAAAATGTACTTGATTATTCTGTAGGTGGCAACCTGCCTTTTGAGTTAATACAGAGCAAACAATGTTGGTAAGCAAATGATGTTATTGGATACCCTGCTGATTGGCATTTAACCTTTCAAAGATAAAACTAAGGCTCTGATCATTTCTGGTTATAAAAGATCTCACGGCACTTTGACAAGAGAATTGTTAATCCTACCATCCTGGTCAAATTCTTTTCTGGGAAAATATATTCTGCATGCTTAGCTTCCCACTGTAGTTTCAGCTGAAAAAGGTATTCTTTTTCAATTCTTGTTCTAAGATGTTTTGTTGCATTGCTGACTCTGTTAAGTAATTGTTACGATCTGCCCATAGGTGGCTGCATTTTGTGGTGAGTAAACTATTCAAAGTGATGAATGCATTCAACATATACACAGATGTATCCAGTTTCTGTAAACAGACTTACGTCTGTATAGATGTGTTCAATATTATTCCATTAACGTTTCATGAGAATAAGTTTCATCCTCTGGATTGCTCGTGAACAGTTTGCTGCACGTGTATTCATTCCAATCGCTATATGATTGGTCACTTGAGTGCAAGGTGGTTTTTTCTGTTCCCTGATTGCTTGAGCATAGCTGTCTGAAGAAGGTGAAGACATGATCAGGTCACTGTGCCTTTGAACGGGTAGGAAAAGTTTTTGGAGTTAATAAACTAGGTCTGCCAGTTTAGGGAATGTTTAATACATTTTAAAACTCTTCTTTTGCAGACTACTTAGTCAGGCTTTGCTGAACACGTAATTGCTAGAAATATTAGACTATTGTAATACCGTAGGCTGTGTTCAGGGGTAAAATTAAGTTTCCTTCACCACATTCACACAAAGTAATTCTGCTATGTTGCATGTGTGCATTTTCCCAGCTAGGAAGGATGAGGCCAAATCCTTGTCTGTCATATTTAATTGTCTCTGTTAGATGGGTTTTGTGTGGTCCTAACTATGAAGGGTGCAGTCACATACCCATGTCAGCCTCACATAATTGCTAATGCCAGTGCTGTAGCCTGAGTTCTTGTAATACAGTCCACTTAGCATGCTGTTGTTAAGTAGTTTGTGTCATCTCATATTCAGGAATGCTTCATACAATTACCAAACACATTTGTTGAATTTTCTGGTCTCTAGTTTCATCTCCCCTTTTCTCCATTTATGACAAATTGTTAATGGGGCCTTGATTGTCACAAATTATTGATTGGGGTCTTGAAATATATGTGTGGCCCTAGTTGGGAAGACCATAGTCAGGAGGACCACAAAATGCTCTTTATGTCATGGCTCTGGCCAGAATTCTGGGCAGCATTAGGAAATCCTTTGGGGGTGAAAGTGGATATATAAATACAATATAATAAATAATATTGCGTTTTACTCAAAGGTTTCAGAATTCCAAGACAATTATAATCATCGTCTGAGAATGAAAATGCCACCGATTACAGTAAGTCTAATTATTATTTCCCAGCAAGCTTTCAAAAATGCATCAGTTTGCAAGAGGCATATTTCTCAGCAAGCATTCTCCTAATTCTTTTGGGGGGGAGAGGGGAGGGAAGACTGGGAACAGCCTGGTTTTATAGAGATAATCCTGGACCACCCAAGCATAGTTTTTACAAGGTCCAGTTTACTAAAGAATGCCAGAATCCCGGGGTTATCAAGGCCATTTATTAAATTATAACTCCAAAAAAAAAAAAGATGGTCATAGTAAATCATTTTAATATGATACAATTCTCCATTCCTTTTGCAAACGTTTTTTATGGAAAGTGCAGTATTACAAATAAAAAATGCAGACATTAGAAAAACGCACACTGTTGCGACTATGCCCATATGGCATGTTGCACTATAGGCAAATATAGCGATTTTGCTGAAAAACACAGAAGCAGAACAATGTAAGTGACAAAACTCACACATCTTTATAGGTACAAATTGATAACTGGACATGTAAACCATAAAGTGATTCATCCAATTGCAGAGGTGTAAAATGATAATCTGATTGCAGTCTTATGCAAACAGCCATACTGCAGTGATAATAGAACAAGGACAGAAGCAGCTATTTAAAAAGTGCAAAGTCCTGAGAAGAGGAGAGCATTCAATGTAAAAGAAGGAAGAAATTCTTACTAACTGTGATATTTTATTTGCATCAGTGCTTCTGTGATGGGCCTGTACTGTCTATAATCTGAAGGAATTGCAGGTGATGGGAGTTTGTAATTGCAATTTCTTAGGGTTTATTTTTTTATTTTTAAATTGAAAATAAATAACATTCCATAATCTGGAACTTAAAGGCATTATCATACATGAAGTTCACACACAGTGAGACAAGGGATCTGCCTTATTGAGGGCCAGGGGCATGCACAAGGAGGGGGCAAGCAGGGCCGTGGGGCCCCCCTCCAATAATTGTCAGTGGCACAGAACTCCTCCAGCCCAGGAGCTGCAGGAGGAGAGTGAGCTCCTGCCAGAGCCGAGGTGGGAGAAGGAGAGAGGGCTCCAGTGAGTGTCTCCCCAGGGCCTGGGAGAGAACAGCGAGCTCCTCCCGGGGCAGGGGAGGCACAAAATGTGCCCCTCCAAAAAGTGGTCAAATTTAAATTCACACACACACCCCCGTTGAGGGCCATTGTCTTCCTCGCTCTTATATGAAAAGGGCACAGAGTTGGCTCTCTTTTTATGTGGTCCATAAGGGTTGAGAAGAATCCCGTTCCCTGTGCAGAAGGAAGTGCAGATGCTTCCTCATGACTGTTCCTCTGGGGTGCATAGGACCTCAAAGGATGGCGGCAGAGCTGCACAGAAGGGAGTATGTTGGTGCCTTGAGGGATTCCCTCTGGGGCTGGCCTCTCAGCATGCCCCTTTCTCCAGCTATGTGAAATGTGCTGTGAGTATAAAATTGTATCATTGAACCTTGTGATCTGCACTCATGGCCTGTGCAGAGGGCCAGCCCAAGGTTTAGACGCTACTTAAGTCCTCAAAATAGGGCTTAAGTGGGACTTAAATGGCGCTTAGCCTTTTGCCAGCCCTCTTCCAAAGGGGATATTTCGCCCACGGTGAGGAAGGGTGCCAGAATCAGGCCCTGAATTGGCACTTTTCTGCACCAAGATTGTGTAATACCCCCAATCCACAGATCAGCGGTGGTGCTGTGAAGGCTTGCCCTGGCCCTGGAGCCCTGACTGGCTGGGAGGATGGGCAGAGTGGAGAAGGGGACTCTTCACAACTCCCCTCTCCTTCCCTACCAACACCACACACACAACCTTGGTCCGTTAGAGAGCTGGCAGGAAATCCGGTCCCCGCTCCAGTTCTCCTGTGATTGGAGGATGGGATTGCCATTGGAGAAGGGCTGTAGGGGAAGGAAGGCATGTGCTATCGTGCTGCAGACACACACCAGGCTGACAGTCCAAGCTTGAGGCAGGGAACAGGTCCGTGGGCAGCCTGAGGGCTTGGTCCTTATGGGGGCACATGTAACAAATGGAAGGAGTGGCCTAATCTAGGACTAAAGTTGCTGAGGCTGAAGAGGCAGTCAAGATGGTGACTGCTGGAGGTGGAGTTACTTCTAGGCATCTGGCATTTATGCCCTGTTCCCTTTTAGTGTTCTTTGCAACTACAGCGAGGTTCTGCACATGCTAATGAATCTGTGCACTGGAGTGATGTCCCGGTTAATTCTTGCCTCTCCAAAGGCTGTAAGAGTTGGAAACAACCTAGCAGAGCACCCCTTCCCCCAACCACATTAAATGGAGTGAAGCTGTTCTGAACCCTGCTTATTTGGTGTGATCACCTCTAGGGAGGTGCACATTCACCACAAAGAGAAATAAGCTGTGCACACACACACACAGCACAGCCTACCTTCTTAAGAAGGGCAGTTTGTTATATGACCATCTTTGGTACTGCTTTCCATCATGTGCAAGTTGCAACAATTCAGTGCTTCATAACTCAGTCAGATTTCAACAGTTCTCACTGCAGCACTCAAATATGTTTCTCCTAAATGAGGACAATGCCCTGCTGGCTTTCTATCTCCAGATGTAGAACAGGTAAAAAGGGAGACAAGTTGCAATATTTTTGTTGTTGTTTTTTGGTTTGTTTTTGTACTCCAAAATGGCTGAGGTGTATTTACTCAAACTTTCCAAGAACATTCACTTTCAGGCAGTGATGAAGCCTGGAAAATTTGAATTGGGTAGGTGACACTTTGCAAAAATTATGAATTATAGAAAACAAGAGAGTTATTCTGAAAACACTTTGGCAACTTTAACTATAGTAGTCACTAATGGTCCAGGTATAACACATGCTCTTCTGTTATCATATGTGCTGATGCAATAATAGTATCCTATGATCACTTATACTGAAATTTTTTGTAAACTAACAATTATCAAGTATGATCCAATAACTTTTTATAAGTGACACGAACCTGGTTTTTTTTCAAAGCATAATGTACATTTTCAGTCACCAACCAGTTTAAAACATTCATTACAGAGAATACATCTATCAGAGTGGACACAGAACATTCTCCTAACTGCAATAGTATCTTCCTGGATTATTATTACTACCACTATGCAAAGTTTAAAAAAAAATCCACAGTAACAAACTTATAGAACATAGGAATCAATCCCATTAAAGAGGAAAGAGGAACTTTATAAAATATATTTACAGAAAAAGAGAACAAGAGAGGGAAGAAAACAGTACTGTATTAACTCCACTAGGGAAATAAAAGAGACAACCAGCCTTATACCAACAGAAAGAGGCATAGAATTACCAGAAAAACAACTATAAAGACATCGTAAATCAAACAGCATAGAGTTTAGAACATCAAAACCACAGAAATTTTCATCTATTATTAATTATCATAAAAAATTCTATCTCAGAATATTTTACACAGCAGCTGTTGCCAAGAAAATCTACATCTCCTTGAGTGGAGGAACTTTAAAATCAGACTCAAATCTTTGAGCATCTAGTGAAGATAGCGTAGATATTAATGAAGCATTTCAGCATCGTCTGTCCATTTTTCAATTGTTTAAAAAATACAGTTATAAAATACAAACACTATTTATTTTAGTTCAAAGTTATTTAAATATTTAACTCTGCCCCAACTAAAACAGCTATATTATATCTATGTATATATTATGTGGGTGTCTAAAGGTCAGAAATCTCTTTGTAGTTGGGTGATGACTGTTAACCCAGGTGGATGAGTATTCAGTCCTCTATTTTCCAGCCTCCTAAAGAGCAACTTAATTCTTTCCATTTATAGTAGGTAGGATAGGAATGAGAACAATTTAAAAACAATAAAAAGTAAATTTATAATACACTGGCCTAACTCCCTTCTCCTATGAAGCCCATAAATGCTCACCCTCATAGTTAAAATTACTGTGACTGAATTGCTATCACTTACCTCAAAAATATGTATGTTCTAAGGACTCGATTCTGCATTTGGATGCATATGGGCAGTTGTATGCATCCATTGTCTTCAGTGGGACTTTGAATGTGTGTAGGGTTCTGCTTACATGGATCTGATCACAAAATTGGGGCCTAGGTTTACATCATCCTCTGAGGCGTCTCCTCATGCATGTTGTGTTGTCTGTCTATCTGGATGGTAAGCTCCTTGAAGCAGGGACTGTGTCAATGTCTGTGTCTGATATAGGACTGAGAATATCAACACAAATAAATAATTCTAGCTTCTGTGCTGGAGGCTAAAACCCTGTATCCACAGAACAGATACAAGTAGCTGGAATGCAGGCTTCCCCGTGCTATTCTACCAATATAGTTCAATTTGACCTAAAGGATCAATTCTAAACGTAAGAGGATATTTCAGTCTCCATGTACATTTGATCCTTGGCCTCTGTGCCAGCATTATTGAGAGTGTTTTAGACCCCAATTATGGTTTCTGAAAATATATTAGTGGTCATGAGTTGTTGAGGGAAAGGACAAAGATTGAAGATGTAGGCAACAAACTAATGATCAATACCAATGTCCCTTGTTACATAAATCATCTGAAACATAATCTAGACCAGGAAGTTTCATAGTGTGGACCGTATGTTAATATCATCTCCACTCCCATTGGTGATTGTGTGAAAAACTAATTTGCATATAAGATACATCTTGCAAGTACAATATTATTTATTTGTATTACGGCAATACCTAGAGGTTCCAACCAGTTGCTAAAGCAATGTGCCAACCCATACTAACAGACAGTCCCTAAAATTGAGGCACAGAGAAGTTAAAGTGACTTGTCCAAGACCACACCACAGGTCTGTGGCAGTGTCAGGAATAGAACTCAGGTGTCCTACCCACTAGACCGTGCTGCTGCTCTGACCTCAATTATTTAAATGGAAAAGTAACATTTAGGAAAATATTTCATGTATTTTTAGAGGTCTTTTAATGGTATTTAATAGCTGGAGAGAAGGAAGAGCACCAATACCATGTGACCAGACGGCTGTCTGCAGATTACCAGTGGTCCATAGACCACATTTTGAGAACGGCTGCTCTAGGCCAAATTCAGCCCTTTGATGTGCATGTGGAACTCCCATTAAAGTAAATAGGACATGAGCATGTGTACCTAAGAGCAGAACTTAGCCCCATGTGTTTCCTAAACCACAGATGATTTGGGAGCTTATGAAATTGCATCTACCATGCTTACATGGATGACAATAAGAGCAGAAGGGTATCCCTTCTGCTGGTAAGGTATAAGATCAAAGGTGGGTCATGTGCAAGTATTTATAAATGTGAGTGAGGGAAATAAATAAGCTTTGAAATCAAAAGCAAATTTTATTTTTCATCACATAGAATATGGAGAACATGGTTCATTTACCAGAGAAATCACGAGGGCAATGTTCTAAGGCAAGACGATGGGCCATATTTTCAGACAAACTCAGAATCATTTTTAAATGATCAGCACCCACAATTGGTGCAGCATTTTCAAAAGAATCTACTCCTATTTAGGTGCCTAAATAAGGGGCAGATTTGCAAAAGTCTCTAGCACTAAGCAGCTCCCATTGTGACACTTATAGCTGATTTTTGTCTGAGGGGCTCAGTTCTGTGGAAAATCTGACTGCTTGTTTTGGTGCTTATAAGGGAGTCCTGATTCTGAGGTGAGTCCTTTTGCATATCTGGCCCTAGCAGAACTTTGTGAACTTTGCTCCTTGATTTATGTGTTAAATGTACACCAAATTTCATGCTAGAGAAAGGAGACTCTCAAGTAGTACAGAGATTAGCTTCAAGTTGGCTCAGTTGAGAGCACCCAGATGTTTGGACTATTATCCCAAGCTCCTGGCAATTGACTGAACCTCTGGAATATGCAAATATGAAGCTTTTACAAGAACAGGCCTACTTGTTAAATCTAGTGGAGCAGATTACAACCAGTTCAGGTCAAAACTACCAAGAGCAGAGGTGCACAAAAAGTAATATCAATGTAACACTGAACATTTCAGAGCCTCCACAAAGGAGTCAAGTTCCGCTTTAGTAATAAGCAAAGGTTACTTCAGGGACTGTTCTGTAGTTCATCCCTAATCAGAAACCAGGGTTTACCCACCCATGGGGGACTAGGATCCAGATTTTGCCCTGTGCTATGCAAGTGCACAAGTAGTTAAGAAATGAAGTGGTGTAGAGAGCTTTCTTCCTCTCACATGACCAGGATCTTTACCTAGCACTCCGGAGAAGGTTAGGATGGGACTCTGGCTTCATTACTGGCTGAAGCATGGAGTCATGGTCAGGCATTCAGCCAGCTAGTGTCTGTGTAGCATGCACTAGCTAGAAGTGTCCATTGTACCTTCTCAGAGGAATGGGAATGCATTCTCTACACTCCTACAGCCCTCCCAGAGCATCTTGGCAGGGTGGCTTTGGACCTAAAAGGATGTCCAGCATTGGTTTGCTCTCCTCCTCCTATAGTTACCTCACAGACCATTAGTATCTTGCCCTCTAATAGCATCACAAATTAGGAAGTGCTTGTAGATCTTGTAATGCCATGCATGACAGGGATAACTGATGAAATACAGATTAAATACTACAGACAGCTACAGCTCTGTGCTATAAGCAGGTAGTAGCATTCTTCTGCATTGGACCATGATATATCAAAATATCTCCAATACTTTTGAAAATTGAGCTGCCCTTCAGGAAAATGAAAACAATCATGTTTCCCCTGAAAACCCATCATATGTTGTTAAATACATACCTATCTTAATGTGTTCATCTTCCATAATGACTCTTGGCTAGTTCTTCAAGCCCCCCAGGAGGTATGCCACAGACTTTGTAAACCACTGATGTATAATGACTCATTTGCCTAATTACTCCTTAATCATTTTATACCATCCAGTTATTATATTTTTCCTTGGAATTATTCACAATTGAATGAATTGTAATTTGTGAAGCACAAACCCTTGAATGTTCCAGAGGTTTGAGTGGGTTTACTGATACAGGAAGAGTGAATTGATAATACGTTTAAAAGAACAGGCCTGAATCTAGCAGGAGAAGAGGTTTAAAAACAATTGTTAATTTCCTCCTCCCCTCCCCACCACATTTATACCTCTGCTGCTTCCCCTTCCCACCCTCACTCCCTGAAGACGAAACTGAAGTACCAAAATACCACAAGAAAAATGATCATGGTATTTCAGATTAAGCCATAAGCAGGAAATCTCAGAAACCTCAAGAGTCGGCATGTTCTTGCATGAATTCCAGACCAGTCTCTCAACCAAGAAGCTTTATGAATTTGGATAAATATACAGTTAAATTCTATACTGATCTACTCTTTGCACAATCCCATTGCCACTTGAAGTTGCAATGAGTGTAAGTCAACAAAGAATTTGGCCCAAAAACTTTTGATGCTTAACCAAAATGAGCTAAACCTTTCCATGAGTCTATCATTAATATTTAAATAAAAGACCAGAGTGCTTCCAAAATACACATGTAGGCTTTAAGTAATGTGTATTTGGGTTTGCTAAATAGGTATGTTAAGCATTATTAGTAACAGCATATTATCTGGCTGACTAAAACAGCATTTAGGGTCAAACTCAAACTTTGGCTAAGTGGGCACAACTCTGTTGAGTTGCACAAATTAGACCGACCTGACTTTGGCTTTGTTATTATTTAACATTTGTTTTGTTGTAGTGTTTAGAGGTCAAGCAGGTCAGAGCCCCATTAAATACTGTATAAATACATATAAATTACTGTATTTTTCATGCATATACTTTTTCTTTTTTAACATATGGTTAGAATCAGGAAAGTGACTGTCAAAAACAGTCTATCTATTCTCTGACTAACAAGTCCTATGGATACACTGAGTGAAATCCTAGTTCCATTGGAATCAAAACTCCCATTGACTTCAATAGGGCCAAAATTTTACCCATTCAATTTCCTGACACAAAGTTTCTACTCCTGTAATCCCTGCAGAGTCTATTTTGGCCCTTACATCATCAGCAAAACTAATTGCTAAATTCCAGCTGCATAATACATATTTATATTGCTGGTGATGATGAAAGGAAACCCAGCCTGATGTTCAAATCCCAGGGTGTATCTGTAGTGCTGACAGCAAATAAAAACATCCTTTCACTTGTAAAATGAGTACATCTGATATGGAGTCATTGGCAAGACTTAATGGAGCAGCCCCATATTGTCATTTTTAGAGGCACTTTTTTTTACCGTAACCGTCTCTAGGGCCACTTTAACTTTATTTCCATAAATACCCTCATCATGCAGAAATGGTTTCATATGACATGCAGGAGTTCCTAAATAACCATTTATATTCTGGGAATTTATTAAAAGAAAAATATAATTTGGATGGATTGCTATTATGTTGAACATGGTAATTAAAGATGGAAAAGATTTGTCTGATCATCAAGCCACCCCCATGCAAAGACAGGATATAACACACCCACTAGAGACTGCATCCAATTTTAAATTGATATTCACTGTAAAGGGCATCTTTCTTTCTTTCTTAAGGCCGCAAAGCCTCAGACGCTTCCAGGTGAAAGATGGAGCTTCATCAGGAAGCCTCCTGGCAATTCAATAAGAATATGCAAATAATGTCCCATCTTTTCCTTGAGCACTTCAGCATTTCCCTAAAGGAAGGCTGGGCACTAAATATTGTTGTCTCTTTGCACAGCACATGATTTTTTTCTTCTTCCCCTATGCTATCTTCCCCTACCATCTGGATTTTATTGAGTCTTCGTTGCTTGGTTTTTAACTCTTGTTTCTTTAAACTTCTTTGGTGCAATTGCTGGATTTTTTTAGAACCAAGATTATAGTTTCCTCAGTTAATTGCCTTTAGCCTCTCTCTTTTCCCGGTCCTGGTCACAAAAGCAAAGAGTGGGGAGAGCAAGCTTGCTGCTAAGCTCACTCTCATCCTGTCATAGAGATGTCTGAGATGTTAATCTTGTGTGTTCTTTTGATCTGGGTAATGATAATGGGTTGTTTTTCAATATTGTTTCTGGTTCATTAATATGTATATTGTCTGCTTCACACCCCCTCCCCCCCCGGAAGCACTTTGAAGCTACCTTTGTAGCCTCTCTCCTGCTTCAGGCCTAACTTCGACTTTTCACTGTTCGTTGTTTTCCTTTGCATTTTATGTTTTCACCGCCATGATAGCCATTTGGCTGCCCTTGCCACGGTTGCAGTGTCATCCCTCCCTCTTTCAGAAGAACACCCCAAGCAATGCCATCTTGGGATACAACCTTATTCTATCTAACAAGCTACGCCAGGCATGGTGTGGCCAATATGGATGAGACCCAGAGAGAGCAGCAGAAAATAATCTGATGACTCAGCAGGTATCATTCTCCTCGCTTTGGATATGTCCACACAGGCATAAAAAACCAGCAGCTGACCCAGGCTCCAGCCCGAGCCTGAATGTCTATACAGTAATTTTTCAGCCCCAAACCCTGAGTTCCAAGAGCCTGAGTCAGCAGATCTGGGCTAGGCCAGATTTTTTATCATGTAGACTTACCATTTAGTCATTGTGAAATAATGTCAGCAAAGGGTCAGAGGGACTGTACAGCTTCAGGTATGGCTTTTCAGATGAGATATAAAACTGAGGCTCTAACCACAGTTGGTCACAAATGATACTTTTGGGAAGAAGCATGAGGTGTTAAGTCTGTTGTAAAGAACTATTTCAGCCTCCCTAAATTCCCCATACAGTTTATATTGGCTAAGCCACGCTTCACTTAATGTACTAAAATTTGTTCCATAGCGTTGCTGTGCACTCTTAAATAATTGCAAGATTGCACCCTATAAGAGGGTGAGGTAATATCTGTACAGCTTTTAAAGCACTTTGGGAGGAAAAGAGCATCATATCACTTCATTTTTCTTTTTCTTTTTGAATACTCCCTTCTGCTCACCATCAATGGGGCATCTTAACTTTCTTTTGTTCTGGCTGGAATTGTTTCTTTTAGTATGACTTGTGCATTTTTTGGCTTACCAATATTCTTACTGATTTTATTTTGTTCTTTCTTTGCTTCTTCTCTACATTCTTCATATGTTTGCATGGTATGTTTGCACCCCTGGTTAGTTTTGTTGTTTTTGTCATTTATTCACCCAGGAAAACTGGGCTCAGAGGCAGCTTTTGATTTTCAGTAAAATCTTCAGGATTTTTTGCTTTTTGTCTACTGAATAACTTTACAGCTTTGTTGACACAATGTCCATGGTCACACACTATGCGGTGCCTCAGTCATGATAAGAAGCCAACTAGG
Source organism: Emydura macquarii macquarii (assembly GCF_026122565.2). Classification (NCBI taxonomy): domain Eukaryota; kingdom Metazoa; phylum Chordata; order Testudines; family Chelidae; genus Emydura; species Emydura macquarii. The sequence continues at coordinate 5,680,662 of NW_027132342.1, read as the reverse complement.
GTCATCATGACATCCAGTCCATTGACCCATCCACAAAGAATCATTTGCACATAACCAGTTTAGTAAGGAAAGTAAAAGTGGTGGTTCTTCTTGACATCACCTGTTTCTGTGGCATCACAATTTTAAATTGTATCAAATCCTTTTCACGGGCATGCACACAGAACGCCCGGTGTAATAGCCAATGATGTTATAAAATCTTCTAATAAATTAAGAAGTAGACATGTTGCTTGTGGTGAGTCAATATATAAATGAATTAGAGCTGGTTAGGGATGCCTCCAGGACCAGCCCTCCCCCATTCTAGGATTCACTAGAGGGAAAGTTCTGAGGGGACAAAAGAAGATAGTCTCTAAGGGAGAAAAAGTGAGGTGTGGGAAACTGTTGAGAGTTTGTGAAGCAAACCTAGAGAGCTGTATTTTGGCCAGGCCTGAGACCAGAGCACCAAGGTGCAAAAAGAGCTGGATCTCCACTCTCCCCTTAAAATATTGGGCTGAGGGCAGAACAGTCTGCAACTACTGTTGCATCAATAAGTATCAATAAGACTATCAGTAAGTAGTATGGAACTACTTATTGAAAGAAGAAATAAAAAATGATATTCAGTGCCCCATTGTTCTAGGAACTCTAGATACATATGGTAACAGAAAGTCCCTCCCCTGAAGATTTTGTACTCTAACCAGCAAGACAGACAGAGGGTGGAATAAAGGCGCAGAGAGACTAATGCCCAGATCCTCTAAGTCATTGATTTTAATGGGAGTTAGGTGCCTAAATACCTTTGAGGATCTGGGCCTACTCGGATGCCCGATGGAGACTTAAGGTCTCTTAGAAAGTCTGTGGCAGATCTGGGAACTGAACCCAGATCTCCTGAATCCCAGACCAGAGGATTAACCAAAAGATCATCTTTCCTTTCTTTTTATGTTCATTCCACAAGGGAACACCCATCTTCGGGAGGGGGATTGGTGAATTTCAGTCTTAAAACCAATAAGGCAGTGCATCTCTAACCTGAACTGTACTTAATAACATTGAACAATATTCAAAGACTCCTCCAATACTCAAAGTCAAATCTGCTGATGGAGAAGATATAAGGGGAGGCAAGACAAGAAAATGAGATTATTCAGACATATATAACACAATTACCCAGGTCCAAATGAAAGACTAATTTAAATCTTATTTATAGAGAAATTGTTATATTTAAATTTCACTTCATCTTCTTTAAGTCTTTTATGCACTAATTCTTTGAAAGGAAGACTAATTAAGAAAAAGCTCCAATTGGCAACTTTGTTAGTTTTAAAATCTTTCTTCTTGACTGCTTCGGTCACTATTGCTTCCTTATTCTTTTGGAGATTTTTTTTCCTTCAGTTTATCGAAGAGACTTCAGTTGCCTCAAACCTTTTTAGTTCAGCTCATTTAAATATATCAGCCAATTTCTACACTTGATAATGATGAATACAATTAAGCTTAGGGCCCTAATAAGAGTTAGGGAAAGAGCTTTTATTTTGACAAGGCAGGGAGAGCCAAATTAAAAGAATATCTGGTAACTCTCTGAAAATGTGAGTGTGGAAATTTCTGATTGTAATGAATTTTGTATGCAAAGATAATGACTTATATTTATAGTATTTTTCCTCACAGAGAATGCTAAAGCACTTGTGCAATATGTGTGTGAGAGCAAGAACGTATATTTATGTGTGTATATATTGATAATGTTACATTATAGAATAGAAATATCCATTCCATTGTTACGGTTGCAACTTCCACTATAGACCAACCTTTGTCCAATTTTACGCACAAGCAAAGGACTATTGGTGCAAAATTGGCAGAGTAGGCCTGGGGTAGAGGTAGACATTTCCAGTCATATTTGAATTCCATTGGATGAGAGTTTCCTGAATTATTACACATTATATTAATACCTAGTATTTATATAGTGCTATTATCAGTATATCCCAGAGCACTTTACAAAGCAGATAAGTATCATTATCACCCTATAGATGAGGAAACCGAAGCAATGGCAGAGCAAGGAATAGGACACAGGTCTTGAGTCCTAATCTAGTGTGCTATCCACTAGGCCACTCTGCCTCCTAGGAGAAGTGTTCACCAGAGTTTTAATTAAAAAAAAAAAAAAAAAAAAGTCTAATGGTACTGTGGTTTGGTTTTGGTTTTTCAGAAAGTGAGAGTTAAAATTTAAGATTACTGGATTCTGCTAATTGTAGTCCCATGCACAAGATCAAAGTTAGTTGGTTAAACTCTCATTTTAAAAGTTAAGGTTTTCCAGTAGCAATAACAGAATAGCATTTTGGCATTGATGAGCTCAAGGGAAGGAGCTGGGTGCCTGAGGGAGACCTACATTTTAGAGAAAAAATGTCTCTAGCTGTTCTGATTAGAGAAAATGTTTTGTTTTTAGATGGAACTAGAGCTGATTGAAGAATTTTAATTTTTTCCAGTGGGGAAAAAACACAGCTTTTGTGAAATTTCTCACAAAAATCACATCCTTTTTTTCTTTTCTTTTTTTTGGGGGGGAGGGTGCGGGGGGGTGGCCCGGCTCTAGTTAGAATTCAAAATACAAAGTAATCCTTAGTGAGCCTCACACCCACTGGATGATTTAGTAAAATCAGTAAATCCCAACAAATTTATGTCTGATCATCAGACCCTTGACAAGTCTAAACAGGGTCATAGAGAGAACAGGAGACTGGCTTGGTGTTAATTATTATTATGCTACTTTGGCATTTCATGTGGCTGATGATCCAGTTTTTGCTATTCAGTATAGATGCTTGCAGGAGGACAGGAAGGGCTGGCTGGACCGCAAAGAGCAGCCTTGGGCTAGCTTGCATTTTGTTAGCATTCACACCATTTATTCATCCTACAGTACACTTATTGTGAACACTATGGCAGTGTTGCCTAACAGTCAAAGAAGGGGAAGGACTGAAAGTTAGGATACCTGCATTCCATTCCTTCCCTGCCACTGACTTGCTGTGTGACTGCTGTTCAGGCCAATTAATCTCTCTCTGGCTCAGATTCCTTTCACTTGATTCTTCTGCCACTTACACCGGTGTAGCCCCATTGTCATCATTACTCCCGATTTACTTTGCTGTAAATGAGTTCTACACAGTTTGGCCCCCCGTTTGTAAAAGTTAATAGTATTCACCTGCTTTAGAGAGGCCTTTGAGCTCTTTGGATCAATGTCACTATCAAGGGGAAACACTGCGAAAGGCACTATCGAAGTGTGAAGTGTTATGCTTGATTACATCTGCTATTTAATTCCTGGTTTGTTTAGCATTGGTTTCACAATTACATAAACAAGGGTGCAGCTGAAATAGGAAAGCTTAAGAGGGAATGTTGATGGGCCAGAGTGTTGAGCAGAACTGACTTTGAGTAAGACTCACAGAGATATATAAATGTGTTGCACTATATAGCACATAGAAAGGTCTTTAGGTCTCTCTCCTCTCTTAAATCTTCAACAATTGGCTAAGGTATTTTCATCCTTCAACATTAGAATTGTCCCTGGAGTCCATGGCCACATGATGTCATAGAGTCAAATACTAAGAGATGAATAATTTCATGACCAGTAATAAAAATTGTAGCCATATATGCTAAAATAATAAGGGCATAACCCAATTGCAGGAAAGGTTCAGGAAGAAATTCTCCAAGTACAGCTTTACATAATTAGCCTAGCGGATTATGGAGAGTGAGGAGCAGGGGGGTCACCTTGCATTGAGGTATTGGTTATGGATCACTGCAGTGTATCAGACTTAATGGGCCTGTGGTTTGCACTAGTATCGCGATTACACATTTCTAAGATGAAGAGGAACTGGTAAATACTGACTATCCAAACATCTCAAAGGACACAAACAACTTTTGCAAAAGCAGGAGGAATGTGCCAGGCTGGTGGACACAATGTCTGGGGGCCTTTTTAACAATTTTTTGGAAGATCTTAGAACTATGTCTCACTGCTTGTTAGAAATGGGGGGGAGAGAATATTGGATTAACATAAATTGTATAACAGAGGTGTCTGTAAGTTAGGGTTTATGTGCATAGGCAAGGGAAAAAATATAAATCTTCAGCTGAGATTTGAAATGAGATGGAGGGCTGGTGAGAGAATTATGGAAAGGCTCTTCTAGGTCAGAAGAACTGCAGGAAAGAAGGCTCTTGTTCGATTCTGTGGAGGTGTGAAGGGGATGTTGATGTTAAACAAGGAGAGAGCACTCTGTCAAGCACTTTGCTGAAGTTAAATATAGGCTGGCAGGAAGAGAGTGTGTATCAGGAGGGCTCCCTTGAGGCAGGGCAGTGATAGTGAATGGCTAAGCAGATGATGTTCTTCCAAACTAAGTTCTGGACTGAAGTTTTTCTATAGTTTTCTTTCCATGGCTATCGGCAGCAATTCTGGCTGCCTCACACCCGGACATAACGGTAATCATATCTTCATTCTCTGCTCTAGTCAGCTTCTCTCCTACTAGTGGGATTTAGGACCAGATACTTTATCAATGTGACACTGTTACTATACATGTTTAGATCTCAATTTCTTGGAAGGGTGCCCCCAAGAGCCGTAATGTTCTGTAATTGTTCAGCACACCTGTTTCCAAACAGCTCAGTGTGAAACTATTTGTTTTTTCCTGTGAGAAGACTATAGTGCAAGTTCTGTTAAGTCTTTGACACCCAGCCAAGAAATACACCATTCATTTAAACTTGAGCATTCATTAAAGGCTCTATTCACAGGGGGAAAAAAACAAGGAAAAGGGAATAAGGATATTTCACACTTTTCCTGTAGAATTTTAAATGGAAACGAGTGCATTAAAACATCATCCAGTCCAGCCTTGCCTCTCATAACCATGGGAGGCAAGAGGGTTTGGTGAGCAAACATTTGTATGAAAATGTTGTATGTCCACATTGTGAACATAGAAGACTACCAGTATTTTGCAATATGACATGAATGCATAAAGTATGAGAGCAAGATTGTGGCCTTAAGCCAGTGTCTGTTCCCAGAGGCGTACAGGAGGTACAGCATTTCCATGGGCTCAGAGGGAAAGTGACCTTGAGAAACCTGTCGTGCACCCTTTTTGACGATGCAGTGTGTGTTCTCTATGCACTGGCCCAACTTCTGTGGCTGGTGCAGAGTAGGTTGGGGGTATGTCTTACCCGCAATCCTTTTCCTTAGTAGATCCTAGTTCCACTATCCATGTTAGTTTTATGCCTGAATCTCTGGGCCTGTCCCCCATCTTCTGCACCCAAACAGAGTGGCATAATCTAGTGCACCGGTGAAATTGGTGTTCTGTCTGCTGTAATATCCTGCCGCCCCTTACTCAGGATAAAACTGCTGTTGCGGGTGAGGAAAGAGTCACCTCAGTAAGGACTCCAGGATTTGGCCTAAGGCTAAAAAGATGGCAGGATCAAGGTCATAGAACACCACAAAGAAAGCAGGAAGATACTCTGAGCCATGCCAGTTTTGATGGCCTTGACCAGTCAATCCCATGCGCCGACTCCACTTCTCAGGGCAGAGATAGATATTGTGTCTTTCAGTATATTTGTACAGTGCTATTGTGCTGTTATTGTGCTATTGTGGCCTCTAGCCACTATTGTAATACAAATAGTAAATAATAATCATCCTTATTTTAGGGTAAAAATAAATTAAAAGTCAGGGTATAAAGCAGTATGTGAATTCCAACTCAGGTGATTATTTTCTTGCTATATAAAGTGCCCTGGCAGTTTCAGTGGGATATGGTATTCTATACATCCTGTTTGAAAAGTCTTGTTTAGTGGTTCTATGTGTTGTTAAAGAACTGCCACATTTTACCCCAGAGGTGACTATAGTTCAATGGTAAATGAAGTTATAGATTGTATGAAAGAAGTTATTTAAACATAAGGTGGTTATTATTAGTGTAGTTATAAAGTTTTCCAGACTTTTTAATATTCAGCCGTACTATTTCATTTGATCACCTCCTGATGTAATAGAAGAAGCAAAACTACATCCAACAGGTTTACAGTTACAGCCTCCCTGGTCTTAGACATGCTGGTTGCCCAGGGGAACTCAAGTACCTGCCCATATCTACTTTTTTGGCATTGAGAGGAATGCAGGTTATCTGGCTACCAATGTTGCTTAATTGCAAGAGTTATTAGTGCAGCAGAAACTAACAAGGTTGCATTCTAAATGTGCTTGTTAAACATATGTATTTTTTCTGGCTGGGATGGTAACTGTATGTATATAATGCATATTTATATGTGCCCTGAAGCTCATCTCCTCTTGTAGAGGATTGGTGTCTCACGAGCCAGCCTAAACTCAGTTATCTCACCCTGGGGGAGGTAGCTTATTCCCTATATTCAGGAAACATCTTGCTACATCAGCCTTCCTCTGAAGAGGTAAAGGGGAAGAGGTGAAGCAGAGTTTGTGCCTTTTTATAGGGCAGGAACTCTACTGTCATTTGAATAAAGAGCAGAACGTGTACTCTCGATTGGAATTATTTTTATTGTAAGTTGAAGACAACAAAATAAGAAAAAGCAAAAATAAAACCTCCGTGGGGAGCACTCTATGTATGTCTTTTTCACAGTCCACACTGAACTTTAAGAATAAAATGGCTGCTTAACTGCGCACAGGTGAAGTGCAAGAAATGTATAGTCGCAGTATACAAACCAAAAGGCATCACAGCCTGATATAGCTAAATACACCATACTTTATGCGTAAACACAATCAGCTCAGGTTCATAAACATGAGCTATTTTTCACAAATGCCATAGAACCAAGGTTCCACCATGATTTCAGCTGAATTCTGTGAACATTATCTAGCCCTTATAAGTGCATGCCTGACCACCATTTCTCATGGCTCAGAAACACCTGATACAAACCCATACATTGATCACCTCTCTCAAGCTATGTCTTACCCTCAACCCTTGTCCTCTGTAGTGCCTCATTCCACTATCCATGTTAGACACCTAGTTCCACTGTCCATGAAGTTCTCCAAAATCTCAGATTTTTTTTTTAAAGTACACCTCTGACTGATTTTGTTTGCAAAGAAAACCTCAGAACATGAACTCAGTAAAACCAGGTGAAGATGAGTCTGTAACAAGCCTTTAAAATAGCTTTGAGAAGTATGAACTGACCCATTCATCTCAAGAAGGTGTTAACCCAGATGACCAGTGATGGTAATTTTAAATATCATCCCTCATGTAAGAAAGAAGAGGCAGGTTCACAGATCTGCACAAGTAATTGTGGACAAGGTCTCTTTCTGATGCCACAAGTTGGTGGCATTTGAGATATGGCTCCTCCTGAATTAGAAAAATCATAAGCAGAGCCTATGCAGAGCCTGGGTGATTTTGGTGATTCATATGGGCAAAGCTTATTTTGTGGGTGGTGACTAGAAGAGTATCACCAGCCTGTTTTCCCAATCTGATCCTTGCAGATGCTCATATACTCATGTGAACGAGGGGAGTTTTACGCCCAATAAGCATTTTTGTGAGCACTCCTGCTCCATCATATTTTTTTTTTAAATTAATCCTAAAATGCATAGCACTTACACACTCATTCCAAAAGAATGATTTCACAGCAGTACTTCTCAGTAACAATCCTTCCCAAACAAATCTGCAGCAGGTTGAAAAAAATGTAGCAGTGGTTACAACCAGATTATGTTCAAAACGGTCTTGTGACTGTTCCTATAAATCCAGTGAGAGAGTAGGGGGAAATGGAGATCACATCTTTGTGGAATACAGACACATTCTTGCTCACAAATCCAATTGCTGTTAGAGGCACTTTCTGATCCTATTCTGTATCTATCTGCTTTTTAATAAATATAACATCAGGAGCTGGAAAGAATGCAGTTTCCTAAATAAAAAGTTGAGATTCTTTATTAAAGAATTTAATGGTCCTGAACGGCTTTGGCATGAAGGTGATGGAAACTGAAGTAATTTGTTGATCCATGGAATAGGTATGACACCACTCCAACAATGTACCTCACTCTTAAGTTGGAAGGACCACCTGTAGGGATGAAAGGGCAGTTCAGTCACCATGTCCACTGAGTCTTGGCCTCTCAGCTGAGAATTCCAATATGGGTGCCAATGAGTGCCAGTTAAATTGACAGCTTTATGATATAGATCCATATCCAAGAGGGACTTAACTGAGTAAATATTGTTTTAGTAAAAATCTTCTAGTATATAAAACTCCACTAAAAGCTTTGTGCTTTGGAATGACCACTTCAAGTTTTGATATGTCTGAGGAGAAATTGGTATTACAGGAATAGGAGGAGAAATACTACAATTTGCAGAATATCTACCCAGTTTGGGACTAAATTCTTTGAATCTGCAAAATAGGCTATGCAGCATTTACAAATGTAATAGCCTTTTACACCAAAACATAGGATTTGCCATATCAGATTAGATTACTAGATAATCCTGCCTTCAGCAAATACCAGTACTTGATGCTGTGGGTGAAAAAAATAGAAAACATCTTGTCGAAGCAATGCTATGTGTGGGATTAAAAAAGTCCCTCCTGACCACCTATGACAATCAATTTGTGCCCTGAAACATGAGATTTGATTACCTTTATTTCAGCCCACATAACTATGAGTGTTGATTACCCTAAAATTACTTTGCTTCTTCTTGAAATTATTTCTGTTAATTTTTTCAATGGTCTGTTGCATTATATTGTCTTCCAATAATTATGAATGATCATACTAAGAACTTACGAAGTGCTTTCCATCTCAAATAATTTGATAAACATTAACCCTCATACACTGCTGTGATGTGGGGGTCGCTATTTCCAGTGGGGGAAACTGAGGCACAGAGCTCACAGAGGGAACAAATGTCAGAGTTAGAATTTAATAATGATCTCCCCCACCCCTAATTATCTCCTTAGTATAGCACTGAATAAAGTAACACAGCAATATATTACAAGTTTCAAACTGCCATGCCTCTGCATTGACTTAAATTCCGTTAGTCTGATTGGCCATCTGCACCACTTTAGACAGCACACCAAATTTACCCCTGCTATAAGCATGTAAACTCCGGCTTAAGACAATGGGAGTTATGGCCACCAGGGCTGGATTTGGCCCAGAGTGAATATCTCCCATGATAATGAAGCAAACTGATTTTGAGCAAAGGCCAAACTTCCACAATTGCTGACAAACTAGTATTTCTCTCCCTCGGCCTTGCATCATCCATGTTATGTTTTGGGTGGAGTCAAATCTCAAAGAGCTGAGTATTCCATTACATGTTCTTAATTGTTAAACTGGGCCTGTTATAATACTTGAAAACTAATCTGTTTATTTGTACTTGTTACTACAACATCAGGCTGAAAGATTGCTTCTGCCTAGTTGGTTAAGCCACAGCATACAGTAACAGCCAGCCTAACAGTGTCAAGGCATTAGACAACGGCAAAGCAATCCACAGTCAACAGAATGAATGGAACAATTCACACTGTTGTACACAGATATAGAGGTTAAACCCAAACACATGAAAAAGTGATGCTGGAAGCACTTGGGAACAGCTGGGCCAGATGAATAACTCAATTGGATGCCATGAGGAACAAATTAAACAACTGACTGGAGACCAGGCTGCTCCTGTGACAGACACTTTAATCAGGAAGTCAAAAGCTGATTGACAAGATGAAAAGCTGGATGACATGAAAAATGGAAACAGAAGGAACAACACAAGAAAAGGGCACCCTGGGTCAGCATGCTGACAAAAATAATCAAGTACGACAGGCCATAATCCAATCTTCGAATGTTTGGCATGGTGCTAGTTATGAGAGACTGAAGCCAAGAGGAAAGAAAACTATTATTAAGCAAAAGAAATTATCTGTCTTTCTAGAACTCAACTAGTCTATGTTCACTAGAGATTTTCCCCCCACATGCACGCAGAGTAGGAATAGTTCTCATTGGGTTTTTATGGGATAAAATTAGAATGTATTAATACAGAGAGAAATAAAGTGGTTTTAGCAGCACTGTTAAAGTAATTCATTGCATTTTGAAAATTTACATCTAAATGGGTGCTGACATTGAGTAGGTATAAAAGTAAAGGCTATCAAAGTGCACAGAATTTTTTTGTGCAGCTGAATGCAAAGCTATTCCTTTCAGGTTTTCTACAAGGACCTTTAGTGGCTAAGCTTTTAGACATAGCAGCTCTGTTACAACTGCTAACTGGAGGGAATATGAAATGCCTTCCATTCATATTTTTAAGACTGACTTACACAGTTTTTTAAGTCTTATGCAGCTCAGCTACATCTCCCACAAATCAATAAGACTATAATGGGGTAATTGAAAGCAAACTTTTAGTCTCTGTACTTTAAGGCCAGGATTTTTTTTAAAATAGAGGCCTAAAATTCAGCTCTTAAGTTCAAAATTAGGTACCTAATATGTTGCATAACTTTCAAAAGCACCATGGACCAAATAGGAGCTTCCAGGACTTTTGGACTTAGGTGCCTATTATGGATTTAGGAACCAAATTTTAGGCCCCCATTTTTTGAAAGTCTTATTTTAAGTGCTTTAGGATGTAGAGAGGGAAAATTCTGCCTATTGCTATTGGAATATGGCTCAGTGATTTTAAAGTTTCATTAACATATTTTGGGTGGGCCATTATATAATGTAACTTGCCAGTAGGAAAAAGTTACTAATAGAAGGATAAGAGATATAGTGAAGAAGAGGTTGGTAACCACTTTTCTTTTAATCTATATTTTTTTCTATCATCTTCTTTCTGGTTTTATTTTAAAATGTCCCTTAGATCATCTACATCACTGATCCTTTCTCCTATCCTTCAGAAGCTGGGCTACCTTTTCAGTAGCAACATATACCCAGCAGCCAATCTCTATTCCCCATCTTTTGTAAAAAAAACACCTTTACAATATTGCACTGTTCCCAGCTTAATGTTTATCACAGATAGTGGATTGAAAGTTCCTGAAGGTCCATAAACTGCTGCTGAAAGAGCAAGTTGGTGCTTCAGGAGGAAAGGGTGTTTTGTCCTTCAGAACTTCTGTCTCATCTGCCCCTGACAATTGCCTCTGTGATGCCTTTATTTGGAGTGTATTTCTAAATATTCTGCTTATGTCCATAGAAAGCATCCATTTTACTCTCACAGTTGCTGCAACCTGTAATAGATGGGATACATACTATGCTCTCTCAGGTAAACTTTACTTTTGTTCTTTTCTTGCTCTAAAATAAAGGTCATCCTAATAGGACAAAAGTATATGTTTGCTTTTTGTGTATGTAAAAGCATGAGAGAAATATGTTGTGTCCTTGGTTCAATTTCTAGCGAACAGATATTTCTAACATACAAAACTGCACTACATTTGGGAGTAGTTGTTTTCCTTGTTGTTCACCAGAGATATCAAAGTCTTTGCATAGGCACAGGAACGTTCTTCCCTCAAACAGACCTCACAGGGCATGACAGAGGCAGGACAATGTGGGGATGCTAGCTTTACCATACCTTGTGCTTACTTGCTCTGTGAATAGGTACAACAATCCCAAAGAAAACTGCAGAAAAGCCTCTTGGCTAGAGCTGGACAGGAACTGGATTTTCCATTTTGTGAGAAATTCCATGATTTTGAATTTTTTTATGATCCAAAATGGAAGAAAATTTTTAAAATTCCCATGTAATGACATTCTGAAAAAAAATCATTTTGTGTTAATCAAAACATTTTCCCTTGATAAAGTAAAAGTGTTTTGTTCCAATTTCAACTTTAAAAACAAATTGAAATTGTCATTTCAAAAAATTAAATTGAAATATTCTGTTCTGAAAAGCTGAAACATTCCATTTAGACATTAGAATGCTCCATTCTGTTTATTTTTCTGAACCCAATTTAATTGAAATCAATCCATTTGTGCCAAAAGTTTCATTTTCAATTAATCTATCAGCCTGAAGAATTGACCCTCCCAAGAGAAATGGTGGAAATGGGGACATTTAAAACTAGACTTAACAAAGCACCGGTAAATATACTATAGTGAACAATCCTGTATTAGGATGGTATTAGGGGGATGGAAGGATAACCTCATTATTTTGAGTCTCTGATGTCTGTGATTCCAGGACTGTAAAATCTAGCAGCTTAAACCAGCCTTCACTTAAATTCACTTAAACCTACATAGAACTAACTGTAAGGGGTATGTATGGAATGCCCTGAATGATATGGTTCAGGAAGGCATTCAGCCCACTAATTCTAAAGGTATCTGTTTGGTGTTTTGGGGCTTATTCCAAATCTCACTGACGTCAATGCAAAGACTCCCAATGATGTTGACGGGTTTTGGATCAGGCTCCTTAAGCCCCTCTAGTGGCAGCAAGCTGGACCCCACTCTGCCACGAAGCACTGCCAGATACCAGGCTTTAGCATCCCAGCCATTATGGAATCTTGCTGAAGTATGGAATCTGGCCTATAAGAAGACAAAGGAGAGCAATGTTATGAAAAGTTAAAAAGGAAAAAAAAAAAAAAAGAAAAGAAAAAAGAAAAGTATATTCCAAAAGGAATACACAGTGGAGATCTTTTAAAATTTGAAATATATTATTAGGATTTATATTTCACTCACATTTAAAAGTAGACAGAATATAGTATATCTCATAGATGAATCTGACATAGTTACACAGGTCTAGTCCTTCAGCAAAATAATTGGATTTGTGGGTAAGGAGTGCAGGACTGGGTCCACAGAAGCAGTCTGGGGATCATAAGAAAAACTTCCCTTGGAGGGACATGTATATTGTGCTGGATAAGATTATCACTGAGCCTGGATGTCTCACACACACTGCAACTGTGTTGCCAGTAAGCCACAGGTGTTCACACAATGAGCAGGTGAAAATGTGATGGTCAGAAGAGTGATGAGGTGACAGTGGCATCACAACCCTTCACGTTCATTCTTTGATTTACAGATGATAGAGGCAGAATCCCCAAGCCCAGTTTAGTATGTGTCTAATGGAAAATGTTCTCAATATCAAGAGTCACTGGATAGAAAAAATAAAAATATTTTTGTGTATTTTAAAATACATTTTGTATTTTGAAATGAGTCAGATGTAGGTACAGAATTATATTTAAATAATGGCTAGAGAGCTTTTGGACCACATAGTTTAAAAGTAGGCTCATGCATTTATGCTGTATCCCACAGGATCCCTCAGTAACTATAGTATATATACATCTAAAGGCCTTTATTTATATCTGGCAGAGTTGCTAATACTCACCATGCAGGAGGGAAATGGATACAGTAGATATAGATATATATATATACACATTGGAATAAATTTTCCCAGCAATGAAATACAAACACCTCTGGGTTGGAATACATTAATAACAGTGCTGAGCAATAGCATACAACAGTTTCATAAGTGGAATAGAAAAATGCATGCAATTAAAACTAAAGGGAAATGTGGGTAGGCAGAATATAATTGCCCAAACTGGAATTTGATTAGGATGTTAGTGTGAAAGACATAGAGCGTCTCTGTAATAATTTATGAATCCTACATGTTCTGTATGTTTGTCTGATTGTTGCAAGGGTAGTTACTGTATGAAACCATGAGGTTAATTCAAGAAAAGGCTGTTGCATGATGGGAGGAAAAAGCAACAGCTTTAGACAGCCTTCCATCTACCAGCACTTGAAGAACAATGCAAGTGCCATTAGCTTTGAAGCTCCACCTCCGACACCTTGCTGAGCTCACTGGACTAGTTTTGGGCAGCAGGAGAAAGAAGGTGCAGGAAACTGAGAACAAAGGCCCATATTCTCAAAGGTATTTAGGCCCTCAAGGACTGGATGAAAAAGAATTAAGGGAAAGAGACTGAGACCTAGACACCCAGAGGTTAGGTTCTGGGGTAAGATAGGCCTCTACATAAGACAGACATGTGTGCAGACCTTTTGTTATGTTAAAAATTCTTTTTTCCTATGTTATGCTTTGTTCCTGCTGTTAAGATTACACAGTGCTTTGGTTTAAGAAGGCAGTATTTGGGGGTCATCTCTGGTCCCAAACTCCCAAAGAAAAGACTCCCAGGTACCAAACCCAGTTGGAACCATTGGGTGAGCATAGTTGATACATAGTGTATAATAGACTAGGACTTGGTCTAAGAGTGGGAGAATCGTGGGATTCCACTCTGAGAGGAGAAGGCACAAGGCCTGAGACCTGAGGAAGGTGCATTCAGAGATGCCAGGGGAGCAGTTAAGGTGCAGCTAGTCCTGAAATGGTGACACTCAGTTTTACATCTTAACTAGGTTACAACACCTCTAACTGCAATATGACCCCTAATAACTTTGTAACAATACCACTTGGGTTTTCCTTTGAGATCATCCATCCACTTACTAGAGACATTGCTCTGCTTAACATGAGAAAACAAATAGGGGTAAGGCTAGTCCAGTGCTTAAAGCACTAGTCTCAGACTTGGGAGACCGGAATTCAAGTTGGTGCTCCACTACAGACTTCCTCTGTGACCTTGGGCAAGTCACTTAGCCTCTCTGGTTCTCTTGTTCCTCATCTGTAAAAAGGATCTTCCCTACTTCATAGAGGGGTTGTTGAAGATAAATACCCCAGAGATTGTGAGATGATCAGATACTATGGTAATGGGGGGTCGATAGGTACCTAATATATACAGAAAAATAAATAAATAACCTAGTTGAAGGTGCTATGGTAAGAGACATTGTTTAAAACTGAGAACATTATAAGGAATCAACCAACAACCCTAGGGGCTTGTGTTCTCTATCTACAGAACACGTTCAGCACAAGCAGCAGTAGGGCAAGATTCTTCCTAGACAATGTGATTCAAACTTCACTTTTAGGGCTCTTTCTAAGATACTAAAAGTAGTTCAGTCTCTATTTTTCTTGTACTCTCTGTTAAAAGTGCCATTTAGTGTCAGTTGAGATGCAGACACAAGTATCCACTGAGAATCCAGCAGCTCATTTCAGATAGTCACCCAAGAACCTCAGATGGTAATGGCTTTGTCACTACTTTGAACAAGTGACCTACATGTGAAAGATTCTATGTTCAGTAAAGGTTGAACCTCCCCGTCTCCAAACTGACATATAGCAGCTATCTAGGCTGAATTTTGTCCCATTAAACTCAGAGTTACGCCATTGGCTTTAATGTGGACCTTATATTTCCCCTATATAGTTGAAAATTACCAATATCAGAAATTTTGTGTCATGCAGCTGTGGTTACAATAAATGTTATTTATTCTAAAGCAATGAAGCCTGAGCTGTTTTAAGCATTCATTATTTCTATTTGTATGTCTCTCATTTGTTGTGTAGCCTTGCATCCATGAAACTGGACTGTGGCAGGCTGAGATGTATGGTGCACAGAGATGGAATAAGAAATGCTTCAAAGGTGATATATGGACTAATGTGATGTCTAGAAAACTTTCCTTCAGTGTTATGGCTGAAACCACATGTTCTCTCACCAAAGAGCTATCCTACATTTTGTGATGATCAGACTTGTGAGCTAAAGAAAATTGAAAAGTATCTCATTCATTCTTCACTGGTTGACCAGTGGGGAAACAGAATGAACTTGTATGTGTATAGGCCAACATTTTCAAAAGTGGCTGCTGATTTTTGGTGTTCAACTGGAGACACCTTGGGCCTGATTTTCAGAGGTTCTCAGTGTGATATAGAGGCCCAATGGTTGTTCCTTGGTCTGTGTCAGCAACTCTTGTCAGGTCTGACATATTCAATACACTTCACACACTGTTGTCTTGATATTTACCCAAATGGCAGCATGTAAGATATCACTGAAAAACTCACTGATCATTAATATAATTGTGTGGTGTATGACGGGTAACATAGGCAAAATTACAAACATGTTGAAATGATATTTTTAACATGTGCGCCAGGCAGGACATAAGGTACACCCTAGACAAAGGAATGTGGCTCCACCCACTTGACTGTATCTCCAAAGTAAATTGAGAGACATTGGAGATGTATTTATATAAAAGGTAAACAAAGCCATCAAGCTAACAAGGGCAGATGGTAACAACTCAGCTTTCACCAGTGTGGCAGGAACCTGCATGAATCTCTTCCTAGAAGGACAAGAATATCTTTATCTGAGACTACATTTCAGTGTTGTACTATAAAGACAGGGGTCTGAACCTCAAATGGTAAGCAATTGAATCAACTGATTGTATACAATTTTACCGTATTATAAAAGTGCATGGAATGAGGTCTTTCATGAAAGCCTGTGACACACTGGTAATTAATATCATTGTGAAATGTATGTATTAACACTATATGAGGAATTATGGATACTCATTAACATTATGCTTTAAAGTCTGTGACGAAGCACAGAGAGAAACAGGTTTTCTCCCAGTCAGGAGGGAAGCTAGCCATGTACCTGTCTCCAGTGTAAATCAAGCATAATAAATCAAAACAATAGAAGCCCCATTTACATATAAATCAGCAAGGCGATGGGAAGTCAACAGGAAAGGAAGAAAAGAACAAAGCCTTCTTGCCTCTTGTAGCAGGTCAATTATGTAGTGAGGCAGAGTGGCCTCCTTCCAACCCAGAGGGGGAGGAGCCACCCTCCCTACCCAAGTATGCGGAGCTAGACCAACCTTGCCCCTCCCACTGGAAGTGGGTTGGCAGGACAGGAAGTATAAAAGACAGGGCCTCCAACTCAGTAGGGGCTCAGATGGTGAGGGAAATGAATGCATTTGGCTTGCTCCAGGTTACTGCCTCTGCTGATGTGCCCAGACGCATTCTGTCCACTGAGGAGTTCGTTCCTGCAGGTGAACCACCAGGACTGCCACTGGCCACCTACCGGGGGATAACTGAGGATGCCCTGTGGACCCAGGTAAAATCTAGGGAGAAGGTATGAAGTAGCCACGGGTGGCTGACTGCAATTTGGCTGTGTTGGGGCCTGTGCCATGGTCGGCGAATTATGGTAGATTCCCCGCTGACCCAGAGGTGGACAACTCCCCCACTGTTAGGGCCCTGGGCTGGGATGCGGTGGAGTTGGGCGGGCCTGCATCCCCCCTACCCTTTCCCCCGGGGTGGCAGCAACCACCTACCTGAGCCTTAGACCACAGAGGTGCTCAAATTCCTGCTGGGGCCATAGATCGCTTCACTTGCCAGACCCTGGCCTGCCCTGCCCTGCCCTGCCCTGCCCTACCTCCTGGCCAGAGACTCCCCTAATGGCGTATTGGCTAATTCCCCCTGTCAAAAGACTGTGACCTAGTGAGGCGGTGTGGCCTCCCTCACACCCAGAGGAGGAAGCATACCCAATGCCCAACTACAATTAACGTTAGCAGGTATAAGCAGAAACCCACACCATTTTGGTATCCATCACTTGGGGGGGGGTCAAGGGGCCAGAGCTCTTGAAATAACAGAACATTGGGACCTTCAGTCAAGGGGATTGACGTCTCTGGGAACTGAATATAGGTGAGAAACCTGTTTAGGCAAAGATTGTAACTTGCTGAAATTAAGTGTTAGTTTTAGAAGCATATATTTACCGGTATCACTTAAACCTATGATTTTGTGTTTAATAAACTTGTTTTACTATAAACCAATTCAGTTTTGTGACTGAAATCAGAGTGTAAGTCAAATCCCAGTTAAATTAATGAGCTGCAGTTTATTGTCTCTTTAAAGAAGCAATTAACTTAATTTCTGCTAGTGTTCAGTGAGAGGGCTGGACACTGCAGGGAGACATCTCTGGGTTACTTGGGAGCTGGGGTTCACTGTTTTGTTACTTGCAAGACAAGGTTGGACTGGCAGAGTCCTGAAGAGTTTGCTGGCAAGGCAGACAAGCTGGTGTCTCAGGTAGTTGTCTCACAGCTTAGCAGTAGCAAAACTCTCACTGTGGCTGAGAGAAGTAACAGAGAAATTCACAATTCCAGGAAATTCAGCTCCAGGAAATTGGAGAATGATTTGAGGAAAATTTGGGACTGGAAGGGTGTTGGGGTTGAAGCCAGGCTGGGCCATGGAAGCCAGGGTGTGACCTGCATACTTCTATGCTGGCTGTTGTTCTCAGGGCTGTGAGCCACACCAACGTAGCATTTAAGGCACCCGCAGTAGCAAGGCAGGTGGCAACACAACCCCTTTTTGGTCTGGGCAGAACCCCAAGGCGTCACACTGAGGCACCCTCAACCCAAGCTGAAATCAGTAGGAGCTGTGGGTGCTCAGCATCTCAGAAAATCAGGCCCAAACGGTCTTGATTCACCCCCAAATTTGAAGGCATCCAGAATCAATGGTAACTTCTGAAAATTTGGCTGACAGTGTCTTTCATGTTCAGGAAACTTGGGGCCAAATCCTGCTTGCCTTACTCATCAAAACAGTCCCTCTGGGTTTTCTCAGGAGAGAAATATGAACTTGTTTTGGTCCCAGTTATGAAAAGGAAAGCAGTGGAGTCTCCATTTGGTTGGAGCACTTTGCAGTGTAGGAGAGGAGTAAAGGATGAAATTGCAAGGGGGCTCTAGGAAAACAGGAAGAAATTACCTGAATGTACCATAGGATTTGCAATGACTGTTGGTGGAAGGAAACATGGTTTTATGTCTCATCCAGACCATGACATCTGTAGCTCGCTAACACCATGCTAGGGCAGTAGTTCAGTACTGACTCAGGCAATACTGTGTCAATCAGCCCTGTGTGCCACTCTGAGACAGCTGCCCTTTCCTGCTCCAAACTAAGTGTCAACAAGAAACATACGTCACTGTGCTTGAAAAGATTTTGCAGAAAATCACAAAAGCAATTGGGAATGTGGCTTAAACGCAAGACTTGGAGACCTGGCTTTATCAGGCAATGGTGCCAGCACAGACCCTGCAGTAAGGAATGATGCATAACCATCGTATGCTTCCTTGTGTACACTGCTTACACTTGCTGATTGGTAAATTCTTGACTTTTTTACAACCCTGAAAATATGTCGAGGATGGTGGGTGAGATCAGTGGACATTTTGCCCATTTTCTCAAGGCCAGAAAGGTGCTGGTGACCTAGCTTCAGAAAGAAACATTTTGCCAAAACAACCACTGAAGCAGAGATGCCTGCTAGTTCACACTCTCTGTACTGTATGCTTGAGACAACATTTTTATGCACACATCGGTCCAGCAGTTTTCAATGTATAGGCAGGTCCAAAACTTTACTTTAGTAGTTCAATGTCCTTTTTCAGAGCATGGACCGCCCCTACATACAAAAATGTACAGGCCACTTCCTCCCACTTGGGGGGAATAACATCCCTGTAGAAACTACAGCAATTGCTTATATGGAAAAGTAACATGAGGAAAGTATTTAGTGTATTTTTAGCTGCCCTTTAATACTATTTAGTAGTTGGAAACAAGGAGTAATGTGGCTGCAGCTGTGTGCTCTTGGGAGTTGATGGACAGGCGTATGTCGGCAAAAAGGCTGAGATGGGTAATCAGAAAGTGGCTTTGGACAATCAACATCTCCAGCCATTATCTAACACATGAAAATCAGTGAGGCAGAAGCATCCAAGAGAGCTGGTCCAGGTGTTAGGAGCTGTGAAGGGGAAGGCTTTTGCACAAAAAGATGTATGATTTTGTCAACAAAAAGCAGAGGCCAGTGCCAGACAAGTGGAGGAAGTGAAAAGTGGAGTAGAAAGAAGTCCTGAGACACAGACTAGAATAAGTCCCCTTACATCACCAGGAATAAATATTCTTCAATGAGAACTTCTTTGCTGATTTTATTAATGAACAAAGCAGCACAGAATCCAGTTTATTCCTCCATAGGTAATTTGGATCTGCAGGGCTAGCAATGTTAAATCTGTTTTTTATCAATAAACAGAGGTGATCTGCAAACTACATGGAGCAGATAGGTAGAAAAGGAATTCTAAAACACTTCCCAAAATGAACAAAGGAGTATCTGGATATCCTTTCACTGATCACTTCAATACAACCCCCTCTGGGGTGGAACACAGAAGCCATTTAACAGTGCATAAAGACTGTGTAAGGCCAGAAGTGAAGTATCTCAAATCTAACTGAAACAGAAAAGGGGGTTAAATAGGCAGAATACAATTACACTTGCTAGAATTGGTCAAAACAGCAAGGATAACCCCCTAATTCTTACAAAATCAGCTATGAGATCTTCAGTGACGCCAACTCTTGCGATGTTATTTCAAGTCTCATGATATTTGGTGGTTTTTCTTAAAGCACCAGCTCCTGGAGGGATTTGGTGAGAAACTCAGTTTTCATTTTTTGTAAGTTTCTAGCTTTCATGATTGCAGAAGAAATCTAGAAAATGTGACCCAAGTGCACCCCAAAAGCTCAAATGCTAGAAGGCAAATAAAAACCACATTTTGTTAAACTTATGATTTTAAAACAGCCTCCATTTTTTTGGGATACCGGGGGGCCAACTCATGATTTTTGAATGCCTGGAGTTGGCAATACTGCTTTTATGGCAACAGGATGTTAATCTTCTTGTTTCATCATTCATCCAAAAGATATTACCTCTCGAAGCATGGTATCTAATCCATCTCCGGTATTTCTAAGGGTGCAGTCATGGTATTATCTAAGCTTCATGCAGGATGTTTTGATTCAAACCATGCAGGATGTTTTGATTCAAACAGGACACAGAAGGAAAGGTGCTGTTTACCAAATCATCACCATTCCTTATTGTGGCACTGAGGGATAGCTTGGAATCTACTATCCAGCTAATGATTCATCTTAGGCTACGAGATCGATATGATGGCAGCATAAGATGATGGGTTCAGATGCATTACACCTGCTCTGTTCCTTGTGACCCTAAGTTACAGGCCTTACTGCTTGTCTGAGCTACTTATTCCAACACAGTCCTCCCTGCAGTGCTTTAGCTGTGGAACTTGAAACACACCATGTCCAAATAGGTATTTATATATAAGCCTGAAAAATTATACAGCCCACTACTTACAGCAGTGCAGGTTAACCTCCATTAATGTGGTTTTTCCCTCCTCAAATTGTTATTTTTGATTGGGGGAGGAAGGAATGCTCTTATCTTTGAAAAAGCTGCAGCCTAGTTGTAGGCTGAATTCTATCAAAAGACCATCTGCAAGGTGCGTACTAAAGAAATATTTTCTGGTTTTTTTGTCCCTGTTGCTCAACACTGTAGAAGGGAAGCACAATCCAGCAGCAGTTTTATGTCAGAACAAGAACCTTATGATCATGAACTTTATAAAGCTATAGCTTCCCCTGGGAACTGAAGGTCTGTGAATCAATAGCTCAGTCAACAACTTTTGCCAATCTGCAAGAGCTATCTTTCTTTGGATGTCTGAAAATGAGATGAACATAACTTGGATGAGGAGGGATCACAAGTTGAATTTGTCAACTCGTAATGCACATAAATGACATAAAATATAATCACTTTTGAATTTGGGCCCCTTCAGGCTTCATGTTGATTGACGAAAAAAGAACCAGCTGTTTCTTCAGCAGGACTCACAGAGGCAAGATAAATATTCTTTGGTCTATGACATTTTATGGAGTTTCCAAAAGAAACTAGTTCATTATTTAATTATTGGGTGTGTTGATCATGTAAAATATAATTGGCCTGGGGCAAATAGCACTGCAACCCTGGGAGCTGGCTGACTGAGCTTGCATAATATGCTCTTTTGCCAAGAATTTTTTTTCCTTGTGGAAACATAAGATGAATTAATGCTACCTAATCTTCCTTCCAATGTTTCATAAATTACAAAAAAGACCTAAAATGAAGACTTTCCTCCCTTCCCCATTGCCACTTCACACAAGCAAGTGCCTTACAGACAGAAGAGTTAGTAGCAAACGTAAATATTGTGATGGGCAATTATAACTTTGTTTAGCTAACATCACTTTAAAGAAAAGACAGTCTGTTTAAAATGGCTGTATTTAATCCTCGGCTCTGTGATGTATTGCTCAGTGGTACACGTAGCAAAGAACGTGGGGCCAAATGTTTCTCTCATTAGCGTCCCATGCAACCCCACTGGAGTAAGTCTGGATAAAGGAGGTAATACAGAATCAACCAGGAGACTATGTAGATCTCATCAGTTGCATATATTTAATGTTGGGTGAAAGTGACATAGAGTTTTCTTTTACAACATCTTATAGGCAAATAAGAGACTATATAAGTTAATTAAATGACAGATGTTAGTCAAGCAATAGCTCTTGGAGTTCCAAGCTTTTTCTCTACCTATGGATGTGCCTGAACTTACTCTGTTGTAGCTGTTTTCCTGCTAAGCAGCACAAAGTAATTGAAATTAGGACTGAAAGAAATTCATGACTCTTGTTCTCATGACTCTTCCACCCTAGCTTTCTTTTGTGCTTGTTCAGCAGCTTCTTGCATCTTGGAAGTGCAGGTTACTTGCACAGTGTTGTGAGTGATCATATCATTAAATGGCCTAAAAAAGAACCAGGCCACCAAAACATTAGAAAAAGATAATGAAGAGAGAAAACAAAGAGAAAGAGGAAAAACGGTGCTTCAGTTACTGCTTCAGATTTTAGGGGTTACCTTTCTTTACATAAGAACAGCCATACTGGGTTGGGCTAATGATCCATTATCCTTAGCCCAGTATCCCTTCTTCTGACAGCAGCCAATGCCAGCTGTTTCAGAGGGAATGAACAGAATAGGCAGTCACTTAATGATTCATCCTCTGTCATCCACTCCCAGCTTCTAGTAATCAGAGGCTAGGGCACTCAGAGCATGGGGTTGCATCCCTGACCATCTTGGCTATAGCCATTGATAAACCTATCTTCCATGAACTTATCTAGTTCTTTTTTGAACGCTGTTATAGTTTTGGCCTTCACAGTATCCTCTGGCAATGTGTTCCACAAGTTTAACATGTTCACCATCACATTTTTTAGGCTTATTGTAGCAGAGTGGTGTGGCCGCCCTCTGAAATTGACACTGAAGAAGGGCCACCCACCCTCTGGTGGGCAGAACCAGGAAGTTCACACCTGCCAAACCAGAAGCAGAGGGGCAGGACAGGAACCAGAAGGATAAGAGGCAGGCCCTATACCTTAGTTGAAGAGGAGACAGCGAGGGAGACAGACGCCTGCTGCTGGCCCTGGAGCCCACTAGTGACTCCTGTGATTCCAGGAACGACCCCAAACTACTGGAGTCGCTGGAGATGCCTGATGCCAAGAAACTGCTGGGGTTACCACTGGCTGTGTACCCTGAGGAGGCAGGGGATAACTCTGGGACCCAGGTACATCTTGGAGCGGAGTAGGAAGCAGCCCATGGATAGCTGACTATGTTCCAGCTGTGCTTGCGCTGGAGCATCAGTCGGCGTGTTTCAGCCAGAGCCCCTCTGACCCAGTGATGGAATGCTCCATCACGGTTAGGGTCCTGAACTGGGACACGGTGGAGTCAAGTGAGCCCGCATCCCCCATACCGCCTGCCATGCCACCCCTGGTGCGGCAGACACCCCATTGAGCTAGGAGGCCTGGAGTCGTGCTCATCCCCCTGCCAGGGGCTATAGACTGCTCGCTTGCCCTGCCCTGCCTGAGGTCCAGGCGATAGACTGCTACTGGCCCCATCCCACTTGAGGGCTGGGGCCCGCAAATTGGAATGGCCATATTTGGCCGGGGAATCCCAAGGACTGCTAATCTCCCCTCTTATATAAATTGTTCATGCATGGTGCATGTGCAGGGACGTGTGGCCTCCCTCTGAGATTGACAGTGAGGGAGGGCCACTGCCCCCCTGTGCATACCTAAGCTTGTCTACATCTTTTGGGGTGCCAAAGAGCAAACAGCTCCCTTGTTTCACTCCAATTTCCCTAGAAATCCAGTTATTGTCGCTGGTTTGGGGTTCTGCTCTTGTAATTGAATGCCAGCATCAAAGCTACCACTATTGGACACATCAAGAAAATGGCTGTAAATGTGCTCTAAATTTCATTTAAACAAAGCTGAGAAGAATATCTGGTTGATTTTTGGATTCACCTTTATGGTGAATTCTGTCATCCTTAATCAAACAAATTTCCCTTGAAAGTCCATGGGAGTTGGGCACCCGATCTCCTTAGATAATTCCAGCCTATGAGTTTTGATCAAATGGTAGTGACAGGAAAAACACGATTCTAGGCTTATTCACGTCTGCTGTTTCTTTCATTGTCCTACCAGCATAGGGCTTTCCTAATAGCAAACTGTTGGCGATGACTGTGTTAGGGGCCATGTGCAAGTAAAGCATTTTAAATATAAGAGGTTTTTCAGGATTTACAAAAACAAGATGGAATTCTATTTTCCATGGAAATGAACTTTATTTTTTAATCTAACATGGCTATCAGTGATTATATCATGTACAGCTATATTGAAAAAGAAACTGCTTTCCATTCCAACCTACAGATCATCCTGGAATAACACTTTCTAAGCCGGGAACTGCTTGGTGATTTGCTAACAAAGAAATCAGGGCTAAAAAAGGATATGATCACACTCATCCAGCTGTTGAGGAAAAACCCAGGTAAAATCAGAGTCTTTTCTCACATTGAAACCTGCTTGTCCTTTTTGTCCACTTCACAGAAGCGGCTTATTATGGGAGAGGGGGAAACCAAACAATACATATTACTATAGCTACTCTCTCATGGCCAGGGCAGCCTTCTCCCTTTTTGAAGTACAGTCTCAGAAAAGAAGGTTGCTGATGAGTTTGAAGCAGTGTTTCTTGCCATGGGGCCAAGTTTTTCCTTGTCTATCTTTATTCCCACAGACTTCTCAAAAAAAGGCACAGAATCTGCTAACTAAAGTGTTTTCGGTAGAATCGGCCATTCCTTCAGAGAGCATTGCAGGCATAATGCTAGCAAAGGTATAATAATTCTGAAACTCTCTGGGCTCATTTACTGTAACATTGCGCCTCCTCAGGTATCACAGAGGATAGAAACATACTGAGGGTCCCATCCCATGTGGCAATTAGTGTTCCATATGGTGCTGAGCCCCTTCCCACAAAAGCCAGTGGGAGCTGAGGATAGAGTGATCAAATAGCAAGTGTGAAAAATCGGGATATGGCGTGGGGGTTATAGGCACCTATGTAAGAAAAAGCCCCGAATATTGGGACTGTCCCTATAAAATCTGGACATCCGCTCACCCTAGTTGAGGATGCCCTGCACCTGTGGGATCAAGCTTATTACCTTACCTTGATGTAAAAGAAAGCCCTCCCTTTGCTATATTCTGGGGATGGCCAAGCTGTGGCTCATAAGCCACATGCAGCTCTTTTACAGTTCAAGTGCAGCTCACGGAGCCCCTTACGTCAACCCCCCCCCCCCCCCCCCATTCTCCACCTACTAGACTGGGGTGGGGAACTTGGAGCTTCTGCCCTGCGGCAGGGCGATGGGGCTAGAGGATTCTGTCCAGCAGGGAAGGGGGGGTCTCAAGGGGTCAGTAAGTTTGGCCACCCTGCTTCCATTTGGCTAGTGTTTCTTGGTATGAAGCTTGGTTGCCTTCCTTCTAGCATCTGTTCTGAAGGGCCTTTTGGTTCCTTAGGGGATGGGGTCAGCGATTGACAACTCCCCCCACCCCACCCCTCAAGAATTAGACAGGTAAAAGTAGGGAAAAAATCACATCTTAAAATTAATTCACTCACTCTGGGGAAAAATAAGGGGGTCAGTCTTCCAAAAATGTAGGTGATTTACCAATGACAGCTATTAATTTTAAGTCAGACTTTGCCCCCTGAAATACACTGAGGTAAAAAT
Source organism: Emydura macquarii macquarii (assembly GCF_026122565.2). Taxonomy (NCBI): domain Eukaryota; kingdom Metazoa; phylum Chordata; order Testudines; family Chelidae; genus Emydura; species Emydura macquarii. The sequence goes on along the minus strand of NW_027132342.1, from coordinate 5,655,185 downwards.
AAAGTTTGGGTAATTCAGATGAGAGTCCAAGCTCTAGGAAACGTATCTAAACCATGCCAAACCTCTGAACTGTTGTCTAGTTTGCACATTACTAATTGTAATAATCATGCTTAGTACTTAACACCTTCAAAGTACTTTGCAAACAGGGTTGATCATCATGACTCCCTTTTCGGGTAGGTAAATATTAGTATCCCCAATTTAGAGATGGGCAAACTGAGGGCTTGTTCACACTTACCTGGAAATTCGGTGGCAGTCGACGGGAGTTACGCAGAGTAGTTTGCGTAATTCCCGTTGACTGCTTCTGTGCGCTGTTCACATTGCGCTGAGCCGACGGGAAAAGCGTTCCCATCGGCTCAGCACTACGCTAGTTGAGGAGGTGGACTTATTAAGTCGACTCCGTCATCGATTGAGCGGGTCTCCTGACCACTAAATTGATCATGAAAGATCGATCTGGTGGCGGCGATTTTGCCGCCACCAGTGTAAACATAGCCTGAGGTATAGTGAAGTGTCTTGCTTACAGATATTTAGTGAGTCAGAGAGATGAAACTGGACTCTGGAATTCCTGCTGCCAGCATTATTGATAAGTTTCAGTAATAATAATATCTAGCTGTTTTCATCAGTATATCTCAAAGTGCTTTACAAGAGAGGTCAGTGTTATTATCCCCATTTTACAGGTGGGAAAACTGACTCAGAGGGGTAGCGACTTGCCTGAAGTCACCCAGCAGGGCAGAGGCACAGCTGGGAATTGAACTCATGTCTCCTGAGTCCCAGTCCTATGCTGTCTCCATGTTGCTTCTCTAATTATAAGATACTCTTTTATCTGAGGGATTAATATGGTTTTCTGGGGGAAAATTCTGGGATTTGTATAGGCTCATCAGACTTTTAAATCTCATCCTGTGTACATGCTACAGGTGTTGGAGAAGCAGTAATTTTCCATTTGTTAAAAGATGTATTTGCAAAACAGCTTGTTGGAAATAATGGGTCTAATTCCCAACATTGGTGTTTTAGACTCCACTGATTTCAAAGGAATTTCATAGTGTAAAGTCAGTGTATGAGAGTGAAGAATCAGGACCACTGTGTACAATAACATAGATTCAAAATAACTAACAGCCTAACGCTGCTTCAGACTTTAACAAATTAAGCAAAGAATCTATCTGAGCTGGGAACAAAAAGTAGCTATTAAAACATTCCCTCTGGTATTTTTATTTTGTTTACTCATGAGACCTGGCTCATGCCCCTCCAAATCACATTTAGTCCATATTTGGAGAACTCTGCACTAGTTAGCATACTTACACTCGGGCACATTTTAGATTTTTTATATACACTGTGTGCTTTTCTTCTTCTTATTTTTTCTTTTATCCTGAACAATTTAAATCAGAAAGTTGCCCCTTCCATTTGGCTTTAAAAACATGACCAAAAAGGGATCTAACTGCTTTAGTCAATTAGTTAAAACTAGCATTTCTCTTGTATTTGTTATTGCTTGCTGGTCATCACATTCCATTCCACGTCTTCTCTTAGAAAACAGAAGTCTATGCTGTCCTCAAGTTGTGATTGGGGGGGGCCTCAAAAAGTTTGGACTTTGGGGCAGTTCAAATAAACTGTCTAAAGTTTGGATGCTTTTCTGTATTATTCAGGGCTGCAAAACTGGGCTGGAAATCTCTAGAGAGTAAGCTTTCTCTTAAAGTGTCCAGTACTTCCAGCTAAGAGTCATGGGGGAAATATCCCTAAAAGCAGCAGCCTTTTTTGCATATTTTGGAACTTCCACTTCTGGCAAGAAATCAGGCATACAAAAAAATTAAAAATAATGGAGAACAACATTTCACTAAATAATGCCGAATCTAAAACAAATAAATACACCCAAAATGGTCATACTTAATGTAATTTTAGAAATAGGCAAAAGGGTCAGCAAGATTATTCTATTTTCTCCAACTGGCTCACCTGTCCTTATTTTTACATGTTAGAGGCCCTAATTCAGGAAAGCATCTAAACCTTATTGACATCAATAGGACTTAATCACATGCTTAAGGTTAAGCTTGTGTTTAAATGCTTTCTGGAAGTGGGGCCAGAAATTAAAGAGCCCTATCCAGTTGCTTTTGAAGTCAATGGGATTCTTTCAAACTATCTGCTTTGTGTGTGTAGTCATATTAAATTTTGACTACTTCTTCCTGCTGTTAGCAGGAGAGTCAGCGTAGCTATGGGAGAAAAATAGTCTTTACTCATGTGCATCCTTGCATAGCTCGAATGTGAGACAAAGGCCCAAAATGAGGTAAACAAACAAATTATCCCTGCAGAAATCTCAAGGTTCTGTAGGATTCATTCGTTTTCATGACTATTAATTCCTAATGTCAATAATCTTCAATCAGAAAAGTGGAAAGGACACCAAATGTGTTTGTAGCCTAGGTATCTTTGGGACTAAAATGAGTGTTGTCCCTTTAAATGAGGGACGTTTTGAGAGGCAGGTGCACATCATCCATACGTTAATAAACGTAAGTTCTAACTGCAGCGTTAAATTCTCAGTTATAACGCTGCAGCACAGCTGACACCAATGGGTTTGCACAGGAGCAAATTTAGGGCGTAATTTGAAAGTAACGGCAGCTGGGATTTTCAAAGGGAGCAGTGTTGCCAGCTCTCGCAGTTTTATAGTGTGTCTTGTGGTAGTTTGTTTTCTTCTTAAAGCCCCAGCTCCTAGCTTACCTGGTAACTTAACCCCAGGCAGTCACATGAGCACAGCTGGGCCCCATTTGAGCTGCCCAATTGGCCAAGCTGCCCGACTGGCTGAGGAGATTAACAGATCTGCTGTAAAAATAAACCGCAACAGCAGGACACTGGCTATTCAAAGCATTTGAACATGGCGTAATAGCTTTTGCGCCTGCTTGTTCTGGTCCTGTTTCTGTCTGATTCCAGCCTTGGACTCAGTCTTGCTCGTGCCTTGCCTCTGCAGATAACCCAGTTCTGACGCCCGGCTCAGATTCCTTACTTCTGACTTCAGTTCTGACCCTTCGCTCTGGCCTCTGAGTGTGGTTCCGACTCTGGCTATGACCCTTGACTCTGATATCTGCTCTGACCGCCAGACACAAGAGCTCACATCCTGGTCCCTAACACTGGGGTCAAATTATACTTGTGAGTTTCAGTGTTATGTTTTGTGGGTGCATCCAAAAGCTTGAAAACTTAGCCTGACTGCACCCTAAGAGTAAAAAAGCAGAAGGCAATTTTTTGTATTTTCTAAAATTTCATGATTTTTAAACCATTTTCATGATTTTCAGGACCTGCTGACTCATGATTTCTGAGTGCTTGGGATTGGTAATATTTAAGACTCTTAAGTATTAGTATAGTTTTAAGTGGTACAGTCCCCACTAGCGTGAATGCAGTTATACCAGCAGAAAGATACACATGCTGGTATAGATTATTTCCATACAAAAAGTTGGAATAAACTATACTAATATAAGGCACTTCTATACCAGTAAAACTGTGTCTACACTAAGGGTGGTAATATATTGGTAAAAATCACACCCCTAACTGAAATATTTATGCAACCTGTACAAAAACTGTGGGCCAATCCAGACTGAGACAGTTAAATTATTAATCTCTTAATTTCAATGTGATTTGGGTGTATAAAGCCTAGTCTACACTTGAAAGTTGTACCAGTATAACTACTTTGGTTAGTGCTGTGGATTTTTTTTTTAACCAGTATAATTGGTACAACTCTTTGGTACTGCCTATATGTAAAATTTAGGTCATCATAGCTAAATAAATCAAAAGGTGTCAGAAGTCCACACCCCTGAGCAACAAAACTGCACAGACCTAACCCCCAGTATAGATGCAGCTATGTTGACAAGCAAATGCTTCCAACATTGTCCAGGGAAGTGATGTTTCTACATCAGTGGAAAAATCCCTTCCATCATGGCAGTCTGTGTCCACTTGAAGGGGTTATGCTGACATAGCTATGGCAACGTAGCTATGCCAACATAGTTCCTGTAGACAAACCCTTAGTCTGGATGCAGTTATACTAGCACTAAGGTGCCACATAGCCTGGTCTACACTTAAAAATTAGATTGATCTCCCTACATCACTCAGGGCTGTGAAAAATGTTGTGCCCTAAGTGCTGTATTTAGGTCAACCTACCCCATCCCACCTGCCCACCCTCTCCAGTGTAGACACAGCTAGGCTGATGGAAGAATTCTTCCATCATCCTAGCTACCACCTCTCTGAGAGGTAGATTAATGATGTAGACAGAAAAATCCCTTCCATCAATATAGGACGCATCTACACTACAGTGCTACAGAAGCACAGCTGCAGCACCAAGGCTGTGCCATTGTACCAGCTGTAGTGTAGACATACCCTTATACTAGAACTGTATAGTCTCTTCCCCTTTCCATACAGGAATAACTATGCTGGTATAAAGCACCTTTATATCAGTATAAGTGTGTCCACACTAGGGGGGGTAAAACTGTTTAACTATACTAGTATAGTTAAAATGATACAACTTTCTAGTATAAGCCAGGCCTGACACCAGGTCTACATACAAACTTGCACCAAAATAACTAAGCGTACGCACTGCTGTAGTACTTTAGTGTAGGCACTACCTATGCCGACAGGAGGGACTCTCTTGTCAGCATAGATAATCCACCTCCCCAGGAGGTGCTAGCTAGGTCGATGGAAGAATTCTTTCATTGATCTAGCACTATCTACCCTGGAGGTTAGGTCGGTATAGTTATGTCTCTCAGGGGTGTGGATTTTTCACAAAAGAAAAGACCCCCCTATCCTTTCTGGTCAATGATGGCTGAAGAATGTCAACAGATACATGTCCCACACAGGTATCCTACTCCACAACATGCTAGATTTGTCTCAGGACAGTACATCAAGGAGGTGCATAATATGTTTGGCAGTCTCTCCACCAGTGGTTCTCAACCTGTGGCCCAATCAGCATACAGCTGTGGCCCATGTGACCATACAGGTAGTATATATGTATATATTGTGTGGATGCGGCCCATGTAACAAGCTACATATGCAGTCTACAATGCTAAATAGGTTGACAACCACTGCTCTGTACTGTTGAAGCAACAGCATGAGAACTAACCTAACCAAACTAATTGTACTGAGTTCAAGAGAAGAATGTGTACATCATATTTTTACATCCTTTTCTATGTCAATAGTCACTGCAGTTAAGACTGGCTTTTGACTCTCTATATTAGATACTTATATGGCTGCCATTACCATAGCATGAGTGCCTCACAATCTTTTAACACATTTATCCTCACAACACCCCTGTGAGATAGGGAAGTGCTGTTGTCCCCATTTTATAGATGGAGAACTGAGGCACAGACAGACTAAGTTTCACTTGCCCACAATCACACAAGAAGTCATCACCAGAAGTATAGTCAACTCAATGAGTAACTGGGAGGCAGTTCATTAGGCAGGAAAGCACCTGGGTATGATAAAAGATTAAAGATGTCAGCTAGGGAGAAAAACTCCTGAAGAAAAAGGCAACTGACAGAGAGACTGAGGGTCTGTGGAGAGAGGATCCCTCCATCTGACTGAGAAACAATGAGGCAAACTAACATTCCAAAGAGGAAGAAACAGGGCAGAAGCTACAGAAATCAGATGTAACTCACCAAAGGACTGGTTCTGGCTGTCCCAAACAAGGGTCTGAACTGGAACCCAGCTGAGTGGGCAGGCCTTAGTTCCTGTATCTACCCCAGCCAGGGACTTTTAGAGGGACTCCTAAACCTAGGAGACCTAGGGCTGATTAGCCCATACTAGCACCACAATCAGCTGCAAGACAGTGCTTGGGAGGTGACAGTGTCCCTTCTACTGTCCCTCATCCTTGATGAGGGAGCCTAGACACCACTGCAATATTAATAATAAAGTAGGCATGTAGGTGTCTTCCCCACCAAGCAGTGGGACAGAGTTCCCATGTGAATGGGGACCATTATACTTCAGAGAGGAGCCTAGCAATAAATTGCATCTGAAATTCTGGCTGGCTGCCTTTGGTGGAGTTGTATGAGAGGGTGACAGAAAAAATCAGATCCCTACCCGGATCACTTACAGAGCTTTAGTATGCAGATAATAGTGATTTCAAAACAATACCTCAATTAAGGATAAAATAATTCTGAAAATACACTATTTGCAAGGGAAATATGCAAAATATCATCAGTCAGTTCTTAAGCAACCACAGAGCTGTCAAATACATAAGTAAGGTAATTCTGCTGTTAATATTGTTGCACATTATAAATATTAATTAAATGACATTCATCATTAGTTTCATTATTGTTTAACCACTATTCTCTACACACACACCCCTCCCCCACATTTAAATTGGCAAATAATTGGCTTTGTTCTGTTCACTTCTGTTCCCATGAAAGCGGATTAATGTTGAAGAGGGCAAAAAACTGAGCACATAAAATCACTAAAAGGTTCTAAGTACAACAACAACTGTGGTTCTAAGTATATTCTGAGTAGAGCCTGTAGGCGAAGTCATTAACGATTGGTTAAATCGTGCACTAGAAGGGGGTTTGTGGCTCTTCTGACTGCTGGCCAGCCTGAGATCTGGCTCAGCTATCCTTCAGTGTTGAGGAAAATGTATCCTTATTGCATGTCATGATGCCAGGGTTAGAGACAGCATGGAGGCTCTGGCCAAAGGTTAGTGGCATACTGAGGGTAGGGATGGGGGGTCAGACCCCCGGGGCGCTGGCCTCCAGGGCGGCGCCAGGCTGGCCCTTCACCACATGTAAGGAGACAGGGGATGCAGGAGACTCTGAGGGATGCCCCTCAGCACCTCCCCCTTCCCGCCACACGTCATGAAGGGCCAGCCTGGCACCCCACCCCTCAAGCCGGGGGAAGTGAGGCTGCCCCATCCAACCCAAAAGCGGGCTGCAGGGCTGGAGCGGCAGGTAAACACCGGGCCGGCCCTTCACGACAGGTGGAGGGCACAGGAGGTTCTGCGCCTCCCTCCCCATGCATTGTGAGGCCACCCTGTCCAAACCGGCACCGGTCTGCAGTGGGGCAGCTGTGTGGTGGGTGCCGTGTGGGTAGCGGGGACGGCAGAGCCAAGCCTTCATTTGTGCCCCTCCCCCCCCAAGCCTCACGCCTCTACTCCTGCAGGTATAGACCCCTCTCCCCAAGGCAGCTGAGGGGTGGTGCTGTGAGCCCTTCTGCCCTGCAGGGAGTGGGGGTGAGGCCTGGGGGGGGGCCCGCAAATGTAGGCTTGGCCCCGAGCACCAGCGACCCTCGGTACTCCACTGCCAAAGGTGATACAGTAGCAGAAGAAAGACGACATATTGCCCTAGGCGTGAGACTGCTTGGGCTTTCTGTCAGTAAAAGCCAAAGGATTGCCATGAGGGCCTTGCAGCTAGTAAACACCGTTCATTAATCGCTTAGTTGTAGAGATGCTAGTTACATCATCACTGGTTAACATTCAGATTTTTGAGACTGGGAGAGATTCTGATCTTAGTTATGCTAGGCTAAATCTAAGGTAAGTGCCTTGACTTGAGTGGTGCTCAATCAGATTTCCTATGCGTACTTAGGATCAGAATCTGACTCTCCGTACTCTGTTGTTTAATATGTATTTTTTTCATACACGTAGTATTACTTTGCCCTATTTTAATCAATTAACTCTGCCAACAGAGCTAGGAGATAGGGAAGTACTACATCCATTTTATAGATGGGGGAAATGGGTGCACATAAAGAGTGACGTTACTTATGAAGGACACAGAATGAGTCAGTGGTAGAGTCTGGAAGAGAACCCAAGTATTTGGGCTCCAGTAATGAAACTGTGGCCCCTCTGAAGTCAATGGCAAAACTGCCATTGATTTAGGTAGGCCAGGATTTCATCCCAAGTATCATACTTGAATTACTTCACATGATCCCTCCATCATTGGACACCTGGATCCTGCGCAGAAAAAAGTGCATGCTCCATCTCTGTAGGGCCATTGACCAAACAGTTCTGCAATTATTTCTAGCAGTTTAATTAATGCAGATTGCCAGTTTTCATGTTACTTTCTCTTTCAGGTCCTAGTGAAAGCTACTCACTACTTCACTGTGGAGAGTGTAGCAAATCAGTCAATGTCTATAGTGAGAAATCTTTCTCTGAGCTAGAGGCTGGAATCAGCCCTTCACATAAGCACTGTCACTGGAAGTATAATGCAGACAAGAGCACCACCTACCAGCCAGTTGATGTGAAATAAGGCTTTGGTTGAGCAATCCCATCTCCCCCTTCCAAAGGGGGGGAAGGGTTTTCTTTTGTAACTGCAATTAGTTCCTTCCCATACACAGTCTCTGGGTAGGAGTCACAGAACATCAGCATCTCCTTTTGTTCCACACTCTGCAGAACACTAGTCTGGGTGATGTATACAATGTATAATCTAGAGGGATGTGATATACCAAAGAGAACATGAATGTGTGATGGGGTCTTGGTTTCCAGTGATTACCAGGTCAGGCAATAAGAAGTGGTACTCTTCACATGTCTACTCCGGGTCTGGCAATAAATCTGGCATGACTGCAGCTTGACCTGGCCAACACTGATCATTCAACATATCTTGTGCATGCTATAAACAATATTCTTACTCCTACAGACCCTCACATGCATCATCAAGCGAAGGACTTATTCATATATGACACACTCAAAAATCCCACCAAATTCCTGCATCTCTTGCAATATGCAAGGAAAGTCTCTTGCAAAATGCAAGCAAATATTTCAAAATAATAGTGTAATGAGCTATTTACCCAACATTGGCAGTGAGAAAGTTAAGGAGAGCCAGTGAGCTTAGTTAGCCCTGTCTGTGTCACCTGAAGTGGAGACCGGTAATTGAGGATCAGACCTAGCTGGGGAAAACCAGACTGGGGGTTTCCCTATAAAAGAATGACTGCAGGGTAATAAGGAGAAGAGACTGACCTCTCTCCTGAGTCTAGCTAAGGAATCACAGAGGCTCCTGTGGGAAGGAACTTATACCCTGGCCCCATCCCTAAAGGGAGAGGGCAGCTGGAGAGAAGGATACTCCTAAAACAGGCCTGGCAGAAGAGAAACTCCAGAGAAGAGGGTCAGCAGCTCAGGTGGAGTCAGCATTTTGTAACAGAGCAAGGAAGAATGCTACAGAGTCCAGGAGAGGGGCAAAAAGCCTGTGGAGGATTGTGCCTGGGAAGGGTGGAAGAGGTTTTTTTTTTTTTTCTTTTTTACTTTGGACAGTGTTACCCTGGTGTGGGACTCTTAGTGTCAGCTGGGTGGAGGGCCAAGTCACTGCACAGACCTCTGATGTCTGGAAGAAGATGGTAAGTCAGAGAGGCTGCAATGCCAGGTCTTGCCATAAGGAGGTGCTCTGGGATGATGAGTCTATGACAGATGGATATGGGGAGAATCATACAAATTTTGTTTTTATTTTTTGTGGGGTTGGTTGGTTGAGGTTGGTTGCACAAGACACATGTTGATTCTGGTTTCCAGATTGACAGAACCTGCCCCATTTAGTCAGGAGGTCATTTTGACTCACCTTTCCAAGAAGGGTTACATCATCAAGGATCAGATCTATGTACTTCTGCTCACTGCAGTGTGCAAGAGCAGAGCAGCTTATCAGCAAAGACCTAAGCACTCGAAGTTATAGCTTGATTTTTATTCAGAGGTGCTGAGCACACACAGATCTTTTTTATTTCAATGGGGCTGTGGATGGTCAGAGCCTTTGAAAATGAGGCCCTCCACAGTGTGACTTTCTTAAAGAGCTCCTGTGCATTTCAGTGATGGATGAAAATAAAGACTCTTTATTCTAGCGGAGAGCAGCATAACAGGAACCGATGGCTGGAAGTTAAAAGTCAGACAAATTCAAATTAGAAATTTAGCATAATTTTTAACAGTGAGGGTGTTTGTTCTAATAGTTAATCTACCAAGGTAAATGGTGGAATGTCCATTTCTTGATGTCTTCAGATCAAGTCTGGATGCCTTTCTGGAAGATGGACTTTAGCCTAAATGGATGAAATCTCATTAGAAAGGAAGTCAGACTTGAAGATCTAATTGTCCCTTCAGCCTTAAAATCTATGAAAATAGAAATTAACCTATCTATCCTTTATCCATCACTGAGGAAGGTTGTGAGGTATGTTTAGTTGCCATCTGTAATGCACTTTTCATTTACTTAACACTTTTTTAATCCAAAGCTCTCAAAGTATTAGATACAAAAGGGTTTTTAAGAGCAGTGCCTGTCACATCTTCACATGAGTGTCAACCCCAATTTATTGACTTTCTGAACAACCAAGGCTAGGTTTTCATGGGAATTTACAGCTGTTGCACTGGGAGGATTATAATCAACAAGAGACTGCTTTAGGTATTTGCCTAATACCAGCACAATACCAGACTGTGCCACAACTGGTTCTGTTAGGCATTATCCAGTGTCGACCCATAGAAAATGAGAGATCAGAACAAGTGCCGGTCAGGTTAAATTTATTTAATGTAATCCAGGGAAAGGATAGCAGGAATGGATTTGGAAAGGTGGATGTGAGACCAAAGTGCAGTCAATATCAGACTGAGGATTGGACTTCTTGGTTTTGTTTTCTTTATTTACAAATAAAAGAGAAACAAAACTAAATACTAAAAACCTACTATTAATACAACAAAACCAAAAGACAATTCCACAGGTCACATCTCTCCCACAGTACATAGTCATATTACACACAGTCCATAATATATTGGTTTTAGTCAGTACTGCAAAATATACAGGACATGCAAGATGACCAAGTTAATTGTGCAGTAGGAACCTTAACTATCAACATTTATTGTTTTGACTAACTGTTTAATGTTAGGGGTTGAGATCCTCACTCTGCTTCAGGCCCTTTATACAAGGTAAAGGGACTAGCATGGTGTAAAGACCTCATTGTGGCTGGGAAGAGTCCCCTGGTGCAGACACTGTGGAAGACAACCGTAAGGCTACCTTTGAAGAATTGCCTTACAAACCCTGGTACAAGGGTCATGCTAGTGGGAGGAGAGTTGTATCAAGGTGGTACCTTAGTAAGCAGTGCTGAGACCCATGGGAAGCCTGGGAAACCTGTCTATCACTTAGGTCCCCAGAGCCGTCTAAGTTACACTGGGAGCTTCTGCAGGCTCTGAGCTACCAAGGACTGGAGGTCACAAAGGAGACTTAAAGTCAGCATAAGCCCTTCACTTCCCCAGCACTAAGAGCTCTGTGCTCTGCCTCTTAAGGTGCAACACAAATTCGTATCCGGGGACTCTTTGATTTTATATATAAAAGACCTAAAAAAAACCAGGTGCAGAATTTCTTTTGAATATAAATGAAAGATTAAACACCACACATCTAAATCTTAATGCAAATTGTCATTGGTAGAAATCTGAGATTTTTCTTAAATTCGAGTGTGGGTTTTTCTTTCTTCACCATTAGCTTGAACCTCTCCAGATGAGCTTGTCTTAAACAGGGAGGGATATGGCACATGTCCCAATAAAGCCTGGCAAGCCTTGTGAAATGTCTCCTTGCTTTCTGAGACAATTTGGGTGGGAATGGCACTCAGTGAAAATCCCAAGATCTGATGCCACAGCCTGTCCTTTTAAAGCATAAAGATATACAATATGCATTCTCTTTAGTACTGTTCTCAGACACAAAGTATTTTGAACATTGGACTGAGATCCATAATTGGAGCCATGTAGTAAGAAAATTAAAATACTCCAGGAACAGGCTTAAAATATTTTTCTTTGCTCAGACATATCATTTATCTCTCCCACTGATAGTAGAGAAAGGGTGAATAACACTGTGGGATCCTCATAAAGCTACACAAAGCAGTAAATAAAAAGCTGTTGATGTACTGTGAGACTGTATTAGTTGACTACAACTTCTAACTAAGGATAATATTCTTTTCAAATATTCCAGTCTTTCTATTAATTGCCATCATATGCTTTTTAAAAACCATATTGCTACAATCACACATTTAAGATTTAATTACACATTCTTATCCACTCACATGTGCCAAGCACGCAGCCTACTGTAACAGATTAATGCTCTAAAGTTGTTATAGGAAGATTAAATAAAGTATTATTTTTATTATACTGAATATCTTTCTGATGCTAAAGCATAGACCTCTTGGTGATGCTACAGATGTGCCAGGTGTTTATCTCAAACTGATGATTTTGCCAATCATCTCTCACCGTTTCCATCACCTCCCATTTATTTTACTATGTTTAAGAAATATATCCCAGACAGCATTTCCTTTTATATATTTAAGAACACAGTATAAATTCAAGGCATCCTAAGCTTGTGCTTTAATAGGATGAGCTCTGATTTTAAACCACCATAATTTTGGTTTGGAAGCTCCCATATGTTTTAGTTCGTAACCATCCCTATTTAGTAGCTACCTCTTCACCATTTATTTTCACTATAAATACCTCAGGATCCTGAATTACCAGTTATTTCTATTTATAATTCATGGGGAAAGTAAGTAAATTTAAAAGAGTGATATGTGGTAATGAAATGTTGGTAGTACTCAGAAGTCAGGAAATATAGAGTTATGGTTGACAAAATAAGTAGTGAAAAATCAAAAGCTAAAACTTAATTCTTCACCTTTGAGTTTATTCCTTTTAAAATACAATTTCTGGAGCCAGTCAGAAATTTTGAAATTTTAAATCTTGACATATTGTTGATAAAAATTTCAAATACACAGGAAATAAACTCAATGAATTGTTTTGCAAAATTTTTCACCTATTTTTGACCAGATCTCTTATATAATCAATAAATACAAATTAGAATTTCTTACAATATTACAGAACAGTTTTCAGTCTTCGCTTGATTTAAGTCTGAAGGAACTTTACAAAATAAGTCAAGTTTGAAGTTTAACATTTAATGTTCTGAAAGTTTAAAGTTTTTAAAGATTTTCATTTATTTTTATAGATCAACTCAAATCTAGAGTGATGTAGAAGAGTGTGGGGGTTCTAAAACACTTCAGCCTCAAATAGTTCTCATTTGTAAGTTCCAACATTTGGTTTCTTCAAGCCTATTTTTTAAAAGGAAATTTGGGCGGATGTCTGAAATGAAGAATCATGGTTGGGAGACACAACCATCAATACTTTATGAGATGAAGCAAAAAGAGCTTCCGATTGTTTTGATCTACAGTATTGTTACTTTAATATTGTAATAGTTTATTAAATGCATGTGTAAGTATTAAGTGTAAATTACATTTACACATACTTTAAAGCCCCTTTGTGTAGCCAGAATAGTGTAAAGTGGCCTTAATGTGAACAAAAATTAGGCTCACAATATTTTATTTAGCTTGTCTTAGGTTAGTTTATGTTTTCTGTGGTGTCCTTTAAATAGTTCATGTAGGTGACTCATGGTGCATATTTGCTTTAGACAGAAGAATATAGAAATGCATTTAAAATAGAAGGCAGGAAGAACTCATTTAGGGAAACATCTTCTGCCTGATGCATGGAAGTTACACTCACATCACTCATTAATGTTAATGGGAGTTGTACAACTAACTCCTCACACAATGCCCTGAAAATCTGCCTCTAATTCTCTAAGAAGGAGGTGAATGCCTCACTTGTACAGGACCTCTGCCAAATCCAGAGCACCTAAGCTGAACAAGGGTAATTAAACCTCCTGCTTCAGCACATAAGCTAATCATCACAGGGCATGAAGAAGGGATTTTTCCTGATAACATTACATGTTTGGCCTGCTGCATTGTGGGACTTCTCCTTTCTCTAAAGCACTAAATGTTTTCTACTAAAAGGTTTTGCTCACTATCTTTTCCACATGCCACTGGTCATCCAAGGAAGTTCAGAATTAAATGGCAACTGTATGGGTCAATTCACTCCAATTTATTAGCCATATTAGCCATAGAATAGTTTATGGGCCCTGTTTCTGAAAACTCTTCATAATGGCTGACAGAAAGAGAGGACCCTTGTTAGAGAGGAAATCTCTATCAATATCTAGCCCAAAAATCTAGTGCTACAAAGATGGAAGAAATCCTTTTGCAGATAGAATTGGACTCATGAACTAAATTTGTAACTAAACATGCATCCTTGGAAAGAGTAGCTTACTAGAGATTTAATGGACTTGAACAATTTGAAAACATTTGGGTCCTGAGTCTCATTTACATCAAGGATGCTTTATACCACTCTGTTAGGATAAAAGTATTGTAAAGTGGGTATAGATGTAATTTTACACCAGAATGGTCCAAAGGAGTTTTAGTATAAATGAGAATCTGAACCATGGCCCAAGCCTTATGGATAAGGAGGGAAGCGGTAGATGTGATATATCTTGACTTTAGTAAGGCTTTTGATAGTGTTTCACATGACCTTCTCAGAAACAAACTAGAGAAATATAACCTAGATGGAACTACTATAAGGTGGATGCAAAACTGGTTGGAAAATCATTCCCAGAGAGTAGTTATCAGTGATTTACTGTCAAGCTGGAAAGGAATATTCAGTGGGGTCCTGCAGGGATCAGTTCTGGGTCTGGTTCTGTTCAATATCTTCATCAGTGATTTAGATAATGGCACCACAGAGAGAACTCTTATAAAGTTGTAGATGATACCAAGCTGGGAGGAGTTGCAAGTGCTTTGGAGGATAGGATCAAAATGATTTGGACAAACTGGAGAACGGTCTGAGGTCAATAGGATGAAATTAAATAAGGACAAATGCAAAGTACTCCACTTAGGAAGGAACAATCAGTTGCCTATATACAAAATGGAAAATGACTGCCTAGGAAGGAGTACTGCTGAAAAGCAACCTGGGGTCATAGTGGATCACAAGCTAAATATGACTCAAAAGTGTCACAATGTTGCAAAGAAAAGCAAACGTTATTCTGGGATGTATTACCAGGAGTGTTGTAAGTAAGACACGAGAAGTAATTCTTCCTCTCTAGTCAGTGCTGATTAGATCACAGCTGTAGTCTTTTGTCCAGTTCTGGGCATCACTGTTCAGGAAAGATGTGGACAAACTGATAAAAGTCCAGAGAAGAGCAACAAAAATTATTAGAAGTCTAGAAAATATGACCTATGATGGAAGATTGAAAAAACTGGTTTTGTTTAGTCTGGAGAAGACAACACTGAGGGGGGGGACATGATAACAGTTTTCAAGTGCTTAAAAGGTTGTTGAAAGGAGGTGGGAGAAAAATTGTTCTCCTTAACCTCTGAAGAAAAGACAAGAGACAATGGGCTTAAATTGTAGCAAGGGCAGTTAAGGTTGAACATTAGGAAAAATTTCCTAACTGTCAGGGGTCAAGCACTGGAACAAATTGCTTAGAGAGGTTGTGGAATCTCCGTCACTGGAGATTTTTGCAGTAGGTTGGACAGACACCTGTCAGGAATGGTCTAGATAATGCTTGGTCCTGCCTTGAGTGCAGGGACCTGGACTAGAAGATCTCTCGAGGTTCCTTCTAGTCCTATGATTCTACGGTATTTATTCCTTGAAACATAAAGGTCAATGATCCATTGTTGTACACTGTAATCCTATGTATCACACTACTACACATTTCTTTTTTATTCATCCTTCGCTTCTTTTCTCCTCTTCTCACTGTCAATGTTTTCTTTTTTTCTGGTTTGTATACCTACCTGAATGCCAAGAACATTTTTAATTGAAAAAAACAACTAATTCCATGTATTATGATGACAATTGAAAATTATTAATATAGTAGAAAAATTAATAGCTAACTAATATGTTTTGTTTTGTGAAATTATAAGGTTGACTACATTTTGGTAATGGTTTTTATTACTAATGCCCTGTAGCAATAAATGATCAAATCTATTACACATGACTAACTATATCATTCATTGCTGTCTCCATGATTCAGTTTTGGCTAAATAGTTTCCAGATATTTCATATTCAGTTATATACTACAGTTAGACATTCAGTATTCCCTAGTTCTAAATAATAAAGTCAGCATGTAAACACAGCATCATATAGACCAGTGGCTCTCAACCTTTCCAGACTACTGTATCCCTTTCAGGAGTCTGATTTGTCTTGCGTACCCCCCAAGTTTCAACTCAATTAAAAACTACTTATTTACAAAATCAGACATAAAAATACAAGTGTCACAGCACACTATTACTGAAAAAATTGCTTACTTTCTCATTTTTACCATATAATTATAAAATAAATCAACTGGAATATAAATATTGTACTTACATTTCAGTATATAGTATATAGAGCAGTATAAATAAGTCATTGTCTGTATGAAATTTTAGTTTGTACTGACTTTGCTAGTGCTTTTTATGTAGACTGTTGTAAAACTAGGCAAACGTGTAGATGAATTGATGTACGCCTTGGAAGACCTCTGCGTACTCCCAGGAGTACGTGTACCCCTGGTTGAGAACCACTGATACAGATCATGTAGATATTTGACTGCATTTCTTCTGTTTTTGGCTCTGCCATGGACTTGCTGTGTATTCATGACCAAACAAACCACTTCAACTCTGTGCCTCAGCTTTCCCATCTGTATATCAAGAGTAACAACACTCTCCTTTGTGAAGTATTTTGATACCTTTGGATGAAGGACACTCTCAGATAACAAAGTGTTATCAATTGTAGCTGTGGCTTTGCTAAGTCTGTTATTAAATAACACGAAGAGTTGCTGAAAACTGAGAAAGTTTGCTTGAAAATAACAAAAAAACCTGTCTTCTGCAGCTTTACCTTCCTCACTCCCCTTTTTCTTACAATTACAAAAAAAGTTATGACTATGCATCTTTGGTGCATTTGATCCAGAAGCATTTATTTGTCCCTTATGAAAAAGCAAAATATTATACTTCAGAAATCAACTAAAGACAGCATTTTTTCTTTTCTTTTAAAGTCAGTTAGGTAAAATTTTCAGGAAGAATAGGATAACCAGGCCTGTGAATATGAAAATGGAAGTGGGAAAGCAATACAAATTAACAATGGAGAATCCTAAAGTCCTTTCCCACAAATTGCGAAACATCAAGTGCAGTTTCTTGCACTTTAGAATATTTTAGACAGGATTTAGACAAAATCAAAGGGAAGTATACTCAAAATGACAGAGGGGGATGGGTGACTAACTCCCTAATGTCTGCTGTACAGATCTTATACTGGCTGTAACTATCCCAGTTAAGGGTGTGTTTTTAACTGAAATAGTTATAACCGAATAATAACCGAATCGCGCAGACATAGTTATACTAGTATAAAAGTGCTTATAGTACTATAGGGTTTATTCCCCTTCTACAGGAATAAGCTATCCCAATGTAAGCACCTGTATAACAGCATAACTGCATCCACACTAGGAAGTCATACCACTTTAATTATGCTGTATAGTTAAATTAGTGCAACTTTGGTGTTGAGACAGGTCCTTAATGGTAGCTTTGCCAACATAGTATTTAAAAATTAAGTCACCGTTTTCTTAGCACCAGTACTCACCTACATTTGCCAGGGGTATTTCTTGCTGCTTTTTGCAGCATTCTGCAGCTCCCGATCTTGTAGTGCTGAGATGAAAAAATAAGGGGCGTTCCTTGTAATAAGGAACTGAAGGCAATTCTGTTTAATGGGAACGAACTCACTACAGAGGAAGAGGTAATATCTTTTATGGGACCAATGTCTTAATGTTTTGAGAGAGAGACATGATTTCTTAATGTTTTGAGATAATTGTTAGGCCATGCACTGGGTAAGGAGGTGTAAATTACACATTGATAAGAGGGTCTAAATAAAACAGCATGCCACAGTACACACCTGTCCCATACTGGCTATTGTTACCTTAAAGCAAAAAGCAACATGTCTCAGTGGTGGCAAAACTTGGATAGAGCTTTGCCTATTTATGATAAATATCTTATTAAAATGAATCATCCCTTACATTTAACAGCCTGGTGAAATTATAAATGACTAAAATGTTATGGTACACTTGAACTGTTGTTCAGTTTGCTCGTTAATTACATTGAAAGTTATTACTCTTTGTGACACTTGATCATTTGAAAGCATGTCAAGATGTTAAATCAAAGACTTTCCAGGTACAGTACACGTTTAAGTAAATAGCTATATTTGAACCAAAGCATATGCCCTCAAACTAATAACATTTATCCAGGAAAAAAATACTGAACTGAACAGGAACAAGTACATTATGATAAAACATTTGGTGTAAAACATATTTGATCCAAAACCCATACACTGTATTTAACACAAGTTCATATAGAGTAGGAGTCCTAATCAAGTGAAGTCTCATGAAGGTATTGCAGTGCTCTTTGTATAATGTGGCATAGAGTTATTATCATAATTCTCATGCATACTGTCCATATAGATACATGCTATAAACAAATGTAAGATGATCATATTACTCGTACGTAAAAGATTCACAGGTAGTTATAAAGGTTTTCCCAAGCAAATGACAATAATAACTTTATACTGCACCATCAAGTACCTTGTTTTATGCTACCTATTTGTCTTATTTTGTTAAATCCCTTTTTTAATCTGATTTTGAAGTACATTATTTACTATGGATCAGATTCAGCACCACCTTTTCTCACTTTGAGTAGTTCCATACTTACTGAATAAGCCCTGCCCCAAAGAGCTTAAGTAACTACATAGATCATGGTTTTGTTCCCCCCACCCCTCCCAACCTCCTGGTTCCCCTTGCTTGGCAGAGGAGAAAAGGAGTTGATTAGAGAATTACAGCAACCTAGAGGACTTTGCACTTCTGTAGAATGAGAATGGCAGACTGCAGCTTCACTCCTCTCCCAGCATGCCCCTTAAGCAGGCTTTACATCAGCTGGTGCCTGGGAATTTTTCTCCCTATGCCAGAAGAATTCTTCACTGGCCAGCTATGGCCAGAGTCTAGCCACATTGTGCTATCTGAGTGGCTGGAGCAGAGAGAAGAATCTGGCCCAGTGCATCAGTTTTTAAATCTGTAAAATGCGTATTCTAATGCCTCCTTGAAGAGCGTACAGCATAGCATTAATTGTTTGCAAACTGTTCTTTAAAAGACTATTTGATTGTTATTCTTCAACATCTGTGTTACAATAGCATCCAGAGTGGGGCCGCAGTGTGATAGAAAAAGTACAAACATATATGAAGACACGGTCCCTGCCCTGAAAAATCATATAGTCTAAAATTTTCAATGCATTCTGATATGTCCTCACTAAAACCATGCAAACACCCTGGTTTATTGTCAGTAAAATCTTACAGAGGAGAAACTTTGCAATTCCCTGATTTCTAGAGTGCAGTAATGTACCAGGACCATGTTGTTCAGTATGCTTGTTTATCTTGGGTTCAGCTGATGTGCTACAGAAATATGTTAGACCCTTAATCCCAGTAGGAAACTGAAACTGTGAGAAAGACAAAGTCTGGCTGACCTCCTACAAGAACAAGCAGCAAATCCTGCTGAGAAACAGCAGTAGCAAAAAACAGAGGGTATTACCACAGAGTTCTGTCTTGAAGTATGACAACTGTTTGAAAAATGCAAAGATGGAAGGAGTAACTGCTACACCCTCCCACTTCATCTATATTAAGCACGTAACAAATGGTGAATTGAAATCTATACTGGTAATAGTGCCAATGAGGGATCAGGATTATACATGATACTTCCTCAATTTGTTATGCCTCATTAGCGTTATGGCTTATTACATAGAACTACACAGTTCCCAGACATTCCCTCCTGGGTTGTCCTGATGGATAATGGAAATAAAGAAAGGAAAGGCGCGGGTGACACAGTGCTCTCACCACATTTATCAGGGGTATAGTTAGTTGGGTTAGGTATGCCTCACATTTTCTACCAGAGTCACATATTGATCTGAATTAATAGTCGTGCTCACTTTGTATTTTTCCGGATAGCACCATCCACATCTGGGGCTAACAAATAGACAACATTAGTCTAAAAATTTATTATGTCAAGAGAGAAGGCAACAAACATGGTTTTTTACATCAAAAATCCAATGCTCCTCTCAGTTTGAGCCATTCCCTACTGCCTGTTCTCATTGGAGGCAAAATGATAGTGGTATGTAAATTTAATTGCTACAACTGTCTCTACTGATCTTGAAGTTTGTGTGTGTTTGTTTTTAATAACTAAATGATTATTCTAAGGAAGGAGGTTCACAGTTTTGTTGTTCAAATGGAATCAGTTTTGTTTCTGCAGTTTGCTTTTACCACTCTTAGTTGAACTAGCCAAATAATGGTCTCACTCGTACATTCCAATAGTGAAAGAATATAAAATCTGTGCTCAGATACCCTCCCGGCTCATATTGATTTCAGTGGGAATTGTGCATCTAGTAAGAGGTCAGCTGCTCCTGTCCTTTATTGGGGAGAGAACCCATTGAAGCCAATTAGTAAAAATCACATATTTTTGTCTAATTATGGATTTAGCCATAATTTAAGTTCAACTTTAGGCCCCTGAGTTTGAATATTTTGGCTAAAGTGATTAGCCAAGGCAACACTGCAGTTACGGGAAGGTTTAGGATTTTGGGAGTGGGTCCCAGCCTTGTGCTCCATCCATTAGTCATTATCAGTGGTACATTTTGGCTCAAATCTTACATTGTTTTTAGTATTATTTTAGACCAATTTACAAGGTAGGAAGGGAAGCTTTCAGGGAAGGAAATGGGGTTGCCATTTTTTAAGACTTTGAGGAAAACTATGTTTTGAAGCTAATAAAAGGTTTAATGTGACTAAAAAGAAGGGATGAGTAATTTGTGCCAGCTAACAGTAATCATCCTGTAAGGAAGAGAATGGAGTGGAGTTTTGCATTCAGCAACAAAGGGGGAGGGGTCAACGGGCAAGAGAGGTGTGAGAGCCAATCAAGAATGGCAGGAACCAATGAGGGATGAAGGACCCACGTCTGAAGAGCCCATATTTAAGCTCCACTTAGGGGAGCCAAGCTGACGGAGCCCGGAGAGCATACAATCATATTTTGAACATCTATATAGACTACTGTGAGTGGCATCTCATCTTGGTGACTTGCATAGGCAAGGATTATGGGACGAGTTGGAAAAGTAACCCCCCTCACCCCCCCACCAATTCAACCTTTAAGTCATTAGAATCACTCCTAGAAACAAAATTTTCAAACAGTCTCAGATTTTGGGTGCCCAGTTTGAGACACTTGAATGTCAGAAAGCACTTTGAACTTTTTAGCCAATCACTCTCATGTTAAGATTAAAAGACTCTTTTGTTAAGGATACTTCAGACCCTTAATTTGTACAGGAATTTCCTGGGTTTTCTGGCCAGATATTTCAACCTTCTGTTCATTTCAGTAAAACTAAATTTGGATTTTCCTGACATCATAAACTGCATTTTTTTGTGGCACCAATCATGTTTCATGAATTTCTGGATAAATGTTTACATAATTAGAACTGAAAAGCTTAAAAAAAGGCCATTTAAAAAATTAACTAAAATCAGTAAATGTAGACCAATTATAAACAAGCAAAAATCTTTTTTGCTAGAATCATAATTTAAAGACAATTCTAAAAGTGGCAAGAACAATATTAAATATATATCTCTATCTTTTTAACCTTTATACACACAGCAGGAGCACTGCGAGCCAAATTTGCATTTCATAGCAGGAAACAAAACCATCCCACACAGATATGATAAATCATCAGAAGAACAATGAGATGCCCTGACACATGCATATGTTTTTTCTAAAATCACACAAAATGAAAATATGAGAGAGACAACTCAATCTCCATTTCAAAGGCTTATTAACCATAACTAAGCCTTCCTGCATCAAGGGCAATCTCACTGAAATTTGAACAACTCATTCATTTCCATCAGTGATTTGCCACTTCTTTTTTGACAATTAACTGCCCTAGTTTTTTAAACAAAACTGTTCTCAGTTATATAGATACAATAGTGGCACAGGTTAATTTCCGGTGATAATTTAACTAAGACTAAAAATGGTCTCTGTTCTAGCAAATATACTGGATAGGAAATGTTTATCTTTAGTTTACTTCTACTGACTTCCCTAAAGATATACCAGGGATGAATCTCTTTATCTTTTAAGTAAAATTGGTTGGGAATTTTCTATCAGGATGATTTTCCAACAAAAAGTGCAGTTTCCACAAAATGAAATTCTCCACTAACAAGTTTTAAGGGAGGGAGATGAGAAAATCAAAATGAAATATTTCATTTTGGGTTGCTTTAAGTAAAATAGAAATATTTCTTGAACCAATCCTTAAATATTTTGTTTTTGAATCAATTAACAAAATATTAAACTGCATTTCCCTATCAGCATATTGCCTTATCGGAGTTGTAGTTGCAACCCCTGTCGGCCCTTCAGTAACTTTTTTTTTTTTCATTTGAATCAAATGCCTTCAAACTTTGGTGGTGAGGGAGGGGACTTGAAATTCAAAGATGGAGCTTCATTCTAGCTCTACTTTGGAGCAGCTTGAGTGTGAGTGTTATGCTAATAAGGTCTTTTCATATGTGAAGGCCTGATCCTCCTGCAACACTTAGTACCAAGTCTAGTGCTTGCTACTGTGAGTAGTCTCACTTGGTTCAATTGTACTATAGTTTTTTGTCATTTCATGGGACTAATCACAGTACTAAATACTACATCTGGAAATTACTGTTTGTAGAAGCAGACCTTTAAGTAGTTAAACACTCAAAAATCAAACCAAAAAAACCCACACTTAAATAAAAGTAGCGCTTTAGTTTGTCAGCTTGATGAGAGGAACAGAGCCACCTGGAATTAATTTCCAGTGAACCTGAAGAAATCCTAGTCATGCTTAGTTTATAAAGAGATGTGAGAACTGTTTTTCACATCAACATGCAGTTCTTTCCATATTTAGCACTAGTTTTTAATCCATTATTCTACAACTGAGAGAAACAGAGTAGCAATAGTATGAGATATGCCAGCCACCCAGAGCAGCAGTAAGAAAATTCTGTTTCAGCCCAGATCTTTCACTTTGCAATAGAGTTGAAATTTCCAGAGAGTTAGGTTAGCAGGTGAAATAGAAAATTTCAGTCCTAATGCCCATCCAGATACCATCCTCTAGCAGTTTACAGTGAGAATATGGGTCTGTTACATGACGTGCTATCATACACCAGTATATTGTTGCATAAATATCTATGATGATCCAGTTTAAGTTTTTTTAAATATAAATGTGATGCAACTTTATACAAAAGTCACTGTTATTACAGAACATCTTCATTATGGATGAAATTCTCCCATTATAGTAAGGGCCATGGAAGGCTGAATCATGAAAAGTTTAGTCTTATGTAAATTCTCCTGGGTAAGACTGCTGTGGAGAGGATGCCCTAGGATACTTCACAACCCCTGCACAGTGGAGCTGGGCTCCTTGATAGCTCTACACTGGTCAGCTCAGAGGAGGAACTGGGCATGTGCTGAAAATGATGTGAGCAGTAAGTCTATGATTGTGCAGATCCAGTGACCAGAAATTCCTCTATAGAAGGTGTGCAGGGGTGATGGTCCTCATCCCAGCCTAAAGCAGTGCTGGATTCCATGGTTGAATAGGAGTTAGAGAGTGGATTTTGTCCTCCTAGCCTTAGTACACTTTCACTGAACAAAGCCTCTGCACAGTATTTTGGCTCTGTGTGGGGAAGGAGAGTTGTGAACAATAAAAGGAGGAAGTGAAATTTTACATTGAAAATATTGATGGTGGACATTCAACATTTGGCTATTAATTGTGGAGCTTTTGAGTTCTGAATATTTAGATATTTATACTAGGAGTTTAGATGAAGTGCTTGTCTCCCTAAATCTGCAAAATTAGACTGGAAATTTTATGAGAACAGATTATCAACCATCCATTTTCTAGTCACAGCCAAAATCTGGAGGTGTTTGGATAAGAATTTATCATTTGAGGTTCTTTCAAAGGGTTAGTTTGAGTTTGGTTATAGAAAGAGGTGAGCTTTCAGCTGGAGAAGGGCTTATCTTTTATGAACTGATTCACCTAATGCCCAGACGGGCTTAACGTGTATCTTCTCTGCTCTTTCCTCAGACTCCTCACTGGACAGGCCGAGGCTGAGACTCCCTCTCTGCCTTACCAGGCCAACTACTTATCACACTCACTCCTCTTTGCTCTTCCATTGGCTCCTGCACTGAGGAGCCACTGTTGAGGGGAAGAGCCACAGAGAGTGGGCAACAAATGAAGAGTCAGTCAGTCCTCCTATGACAAAATTAAGTCTGTGAAAAGGCAAGATAAAAAGGAGGGGACAAAAGCTGGAGTGAAAGACAGAAACCTAAGTGAGGCTCAGGAGAAGAGGGAACAGACATCATGAGAGAACAGAGAGAGAGACCCACACACAGTTAGAAAGAATTCTCTGAGGAGAGGGATGTGGAACCTCTGGGGAAGAGAGAGGTCTTTGGCCCTTCTGGGTAAAGTGTGAAGACGGCCCTGGAGTAACCTTAGCAGTGAAGGCTTGTCTTTCCTCCCTTTTATTTAGCTAATTGGGGACTTTCATTTAATGAGCTATATAAATGGCATTTCGGTTTATCCAAATTCATAATAAATTGATTCCACTGTACAATTAATTTTCATTTTAAGTATGAGTGAGGAGTGCACAGTAGTTAGAAATTTTCACCTGGTTGCTCCTATGCCAGTACAAAAGGCTTAACTACAAACCAATGCTTGCAGCAGAGAAACAGCTTTCCTGACTTATTTCAATTAGTTACCATAGTACAATCCCTCAGTGAACATTTCTGATCTTCAAGGTGTTGCATTTGCGAGAGAGTGATAGAGTCAAGAGGAGGTATCTCTGCTTGCCAGATTAAAGAAATTAATTAGACTGCATACATTTTTTAGTACTTAAAAAAACAAGAAGTGGGTGTTCTGTGGCATGCTATGAAACGTCAACACTGTGACCCTATTTAATTATTTTCTTGATTCCCAGATCTACAAGAGTTCCTGTATTTTACCGGGACAATGAAAAAGACAAAAGATGATACCACAGCTTGCTATTTAGAAAAAAAGAACTAATGAGATTTAGGAGTTCTGTGAAAATATAACCTCAGAGGAAGAGTGGAATGAAATTTGCTCAGATACAGGGATGAACATGAAATTTATCCTGTTACCTGTGGATAATAAGTGCATCAGTTGCAACTGAAACTGGACCCAAACTCTTTTTTTATTCAGAGCCAATTTCTGAAAAAAGATTAAGACTGGTTGATTGCCATTTTAGGAGATAGTTTCCTAAGGCATTAATATAGGGTGCCAATAAAATTTAGTAATTCTATTTCTTTAGGGCTAATTGATGCCCTTTTACAAGCAGAGCTGTTCTGAGGAGAAATGGGAAGCTCACTACACAATCGCCACTCTCAGGAGACATGGAACCTTTGTAATGCCTGCAGGGGGACCATGTTGCATATACTGGATGACTGGACTCGCTATGCCTATAGTTAATCTCTTAAAACTGTAGCCAACACTTGTATGGGGACAGAAAGTTGGCCTTGGCCTCAAATATTTTTCATACCCGGACCCGATTTTATAGGGACAGTCCTGATATTTGGGGCTTTTTTTATATATAGGTGCCTATTCCCTCCCCATCCTGATTTTTCACATTTGCTATCTGGTCACCTACTATGAATGCCTAAGCCAGCATTAACCAGTACCCTCCTACTGAACATCTCCGGGCCCACAGCCCATGACACAAGACAACCACTAGATAGTCACTATTAGAAACAGACCTTAAGACTGCAAACATTTGAGAATATTGAATTTCACAGCTAAGAGCCAGCTGCAAATTTCAGCACCAGATCTGGATCCATTTTTGAACTTTCCCAAACTTTGGTTCTCATCATCAATTCACTGAGCTCACCTGTCCCACCAATATATTTTATAAAAGTTAAAAATGAAGTAAAAAGTTTCCTGCTACACTGTGACTTCAATTCCCTGTTTGCATACACTTTAACCAGGCAAAATTTCCATTGACCTCAATGACCATTTTGCCTGAGAAAGGACTGCAAGATAGGGCCTTATGTAGGAAGTTCCAACTTGCAGTAAAAGTGGTATGGATGAATTCTAAAACCACTGAAGATTTGGCTTGAACTTAATATTGGAAATCCTGAGAAACCTAGAATAAATATGCATTGGGGATGGCCGATGGGCAAAATTATTCTGTTAGTCTAAAACTAATAGACCTATTCCTCCATTGGACCACCTATGTTAAATATAGTTATTAAGCTTTTAAGTCATATTTAGTATAATCCAAGGCTCTTTATGTTTGTGCATGACAATTCTTTGATCCACTAGATCATATTTCTGCTCAGTATATTCTTTAAATTTCACTATACCTGAAGCAATGGCAATTTTAACTTTCTGGTTTCTAGTTTATTTGTTAAAGTAAATTAACTGTCACACAGTCTAATACCTCACTAATAAAAACATTAGTTGATGGGAAAATCAACGTTTGATTTTCCCCTAATTTCCCCTAATTTCTCTCTCCAGCAGTTGGTGAGAGTTTCTACTGTAACATTAATTTGTATAGTCAAAAATAGCAAAATTGTAACCTATGATGACATTTACTTTACAGTCCTTTCTACTGTTTTTCTTTCTTTTAACAGCTTGAGTTATAACTGTGTGGGAGGAGGGCAAGAGAGACACTCAGGAGCATGCAGTTGGGTATAAAAACTGCCGAGCTAAAATAAGTGAATGCATTGCTTTGCTTCATGCACCCCAGATGTAATTTACTATACAATGACACCACGTATTGTACCCTATTACTTCAGTATAATTAAGTGAATGGGGTATGATGTGATCACAAATCAAGGCCCCTGTCCTGCAACCATTTATACACATGAGTAACTTTTCTTGCACATGGAATTCCAGTAAGTTCAATAGCATTACTCCCATGAATAAAGTTATTCATGGCCCCAAACCACAAGATACCATGCCTAATTTGAAGTCAGTGGGACTTCGTACATGGCACATGGTTAAGTAACTTGTTGAATTGGAGTCCATGTGTATGGATGTTTGCAAGATCCGCACAAAAGTCATCAACTGACCATCAACACTCTGGTATTGCTGCAGCTCAGCCTTTCCACTGCCACATGAACAATGCAGTCAGTGCTGTAGATGTGTGTTTAAGTCTATGTCTGCTCTGCAATCGTGGTGTGTGATTGCAGTTTGTGCAGACCTACCCAAGTTAGTTTTAACCTATCAGTGGATACCGGAGCAGGAAAAGGGTGGCAGGCTGGGTTTCAGCAGGAGTGGTACAAGCCCACCTGTAACCTGCTGCTGTGGCTTCCCTGCTCTATTACTTGAGCTAGCTAAATTAAAGCTTTCAGTTCATTAAGAGCTGGACCCAATGTACCTCAGGCCACCTGGTGATAATGTTAGTTTCCAGTACCTTATGTGAAGTATAACAGATTCCAGATAAAACATCAGGTTATAATTAATGTGAGTAAATATATATACAAAAATGAAATGGGATGCGAATGCAACACATTATTTTTAAACACAAATTCGCTTTGGACAAGTTGCTGCTTAGGCTGTTGCTGGCTGGAGTCCTAGTGTTTGCTGAGTATTTCAGAGAAAGAGAAATTCATAAAGCAAGATGGAAAGGAAAGTTAAATTGTCTCTTTACGTATTTTACCTGAGTTGTTGAAATTTTGTTTTTCTTGCTTAATTTCCCCAAGTCATGCTCCCTTCCCCATGGATTGGAAGAGGAATGTTGTGGAGTTAATACATCAACTTCGCACCATCTCAGGATTTCTTTTATGCAATGTGAATAACAAGAGGGCCAGTTAAGAAGGCTTTTTGGCTACTTTGTAGTGCTATAGTGGCAAAAAGCAGCTAAAGCGTAAGGGACGATTAAGGTAATAAAGAAAGACTGTATTTTAAGGCATAAGCTTTACAGAGACAGCTTGGTCGAGTGGACAGGGCACACGCCTGGGACTTGGGACAAGTGAGTTCTCTTTCTAGCAACTGACACACTGTATCTGTCTTGTCTATTTATATTGTGAACTTGCTGAGTATTTCAGCAGGGCTTTCTCTGACTTCATGTGTACAGTGCCTAGCACAACGAGACCCCTGTCTTGGTTGAGGTCTCTGGGGCTTATAATAGCAATAATAAATATGGCAGTGTAGCCCGGAGGGGTGGTCCCCCTCTGAGGAGGACCCAGAGAGGGAGCCGGAGCCGGAGCCAGACCCACCCTGGCTGACAGAGGCCTCCCCCAGGAGAAGCCCCGACCGGAAGCAGGTGGGCGGGTCTAGGCCTTTAAAGGCCCCAGTGGCCCCACCTGACCAGAAGCAGGGGGGGCGGAGCTAGGCCTTTAAGAGCCAGGCCGGTCAGCTCAGTTGGAGGAGGACGGCTGAAGGGGAAGGATGCATCTCCTCCTGAGCGCCTAGCTAAGGCTGGGCTGGGGAGCTGCGCTAAAAGGGAGCAGCTGGCCTTAACCCCAGCTTGGGGATTGGCAGAGGCCTCCCCCAGGTACCCCACAGCCTGGGACTTGGAGGAGGGCCCACCGGAGGCCCCCATTGCCTAGGAGCTGGAAGAAGACCCATCGGGGCTCCCCGCGGACTACGAACCTGAGGAGAACCCCCCTGAGACACTCGGGACTTGGGAGCCGGAAGCGGACCCGCCAGAGCAGTACAGAGCCTGGGACCCCGAGAACTTACCGGCCCTGCCCGAGGCCTAGGGACCGCAGGACCTGGAAGAGCTGCCCTCTGAGGACAAGCCCATGGAGTTGCCCGAGCTGCCGCCTGTGGACAAGGAGGGCCTAGCAGGCCTACCACACCTCAGCAACCCAGAAGAGGCAGGTACCGGGGGTTTCGGGGAGGAAGAAGCCCAGGGATAGCCGCACGTTAGTGGCTGAGTCAGGGGAAACCCGGGCGGCGTGTTGCGGCCGGAGCCCCGCCGACCCCGTGGCAAACGCCATTGCCACTACCACGGCCCTGGGCTGGGACGCAGTGGAGACGGGCGGGCCTGCGTCCTTCTCCCCCCTTCCCTGTCCTCCGTGAGAAAGCCTTCCCCGCCGTGCCGTTCCAGAGAGCGGCTTGCCGGCCTTGCCCGCCCGGCCGTAGACTGCCGGCCTTGCCCGCCCGGCCTGAGGGCCCGGCGCTAGGCTGCTTGCCCTGAGAAGGGCACAAGACTGCTCCCGGTGAGAGGTAGCTGGGAGGGGTGGTCCCCCTCTGAGGAGGACCCAGAGAGGGGAAAACCCGGACGCTGCTCCCTGGTTCTAGGGGCGCGTCCACAAGCAGATTTTAGATGTTTCAACATCAGCTCTGCATTTTCTCACTTTTCAGTGCTCAATTCCTCAGCAATAAGGTGGCATCAATGTTAGGTTTTTTTGCACAGAATTATTAAATAAGGTTAACTGGCACAGTGAAAGGGATAGTAAAGACACATTTGATAGATGTATGACTTAAAAAAAAAAAGTTTCAGTTCATTAAGCACCAGATCTTCTCCCCACTGCAGTGAACTGCAAAACTCCCATTTACTTCAGCAGTGCCTGATGAAGCACTACGCTATCTTACAGAAATAATAACAAAAAAAGAATAAGACTGATGTGGAGGCTTACTAAAAGCATCAAGGAAAAACTAAGTGTGTGTGACATGATCCCTATAAAAACACAGCTATAAGAGGATAAAAAAAAGATGGAAGCAAAGCTTAAAGGATGCCAGGATTAAGACTGTCAAAATTGGTAATGGAAATTATGATAAATTATTCAGAGCAGCGAAGACAATAGGGCCAAAATGTTCAAACATGGGTACATAAATTAAGGCATCTGAATAAATGTTCTGGTTTTTTTCTAAGGGCCCGAGCACCTAACTTGCCCACCGAAGTCAAACTTTAGGCAACCAACTTTGTAAATTTTGGCCATCAAAAGTCCAGAGCATCCAAAATTCCAGTTGGAGTCAGTGGTACCTTTAGGTTTTTATTACAGCCTTAATTCCTCTCAGGATTATTGAAAGGAACGTGGCGACTCAGACATAAGCGAGAGCTGAAGAAAGTTTCTTTTATCATTTCTTATGAGAAATAATATGTCACCAATGGAAAGTCTCCAGAGGAGAGCAGCAGAAAGGTAAAGGTATTAATTATTACATCTGTATTATATTGTATTAGTTACATACACACAACCCTACATTAAAAGAACATTATTTAATAGTGTAAAGTCAAGCATTCAAAAGTTAGGAAATACCAGAATTAAGGATGCCTGTGGCAATCTTAATTCAGCCCTCTTGAGCATATGCATTATAATACAGTTTTTAATTGCATACTCTTTTTTCCAACTGACCCATTGCCTCATTCAGGGCACAGAACGGATGCATGAGAAAAACAAAGGGAAGAAAGGGGGAGAGTCCCTGCCCAAATTGAAGTCAATGTCAATGATGAAAGGTTCATTCTGCTTTCCAGGATTTTATCCCGAAACATTAACTGCTCTTGTGCTGCCACACATTTCAGAAGTGGTATTCTTTTAAGTGCCAGTGTTTCATTGCCAGGTTGGCACT
Organism: Emydura macquarii macquarii; assembly: GCF_026122565.2. NCBI lineage: Eukaryota > Metazoa > Chordata > Testudines > Chelidae > Emydura > Emydura macquarii. The sequence goes on along the minus strand of NW_027132342.1, from coordinate 5,624,879 downwards.
TCAGTAGTGACATACCAGGATCATGGGGTATGCTTTGCCCCAGCTGGTATGTTGGGCAGCACTGAAACAGGTAATAGATCAAATCAGAAGGGCGCAGTGGTAAAAACAAATCCAGCTTGTAAAGGATGAATCTTGTCTGAAAAAAGCTGGTGGCATTTTTTTTTTTTTGAAAAGGAGATAATGCAGTGAGCAGACAGGGTGAAATCATGGACATAATCTGTTTGGATTATGAAGATTAAAAGGCATTTGACAGAGTTCTACATACCACATAAGGTCAGAAGCACAGGACAGAAAGCACTGCCCTTGAGTGGATGCAAAAGTGGGTTAGGTGGCTTCACTGGTTGAAAGTTGTAAGTTAATAAAACAAAGAAAGATGAGGTCTAGAGTACTGCAGGAATTAGTATTGGGTTGACACACTTCATTCTACACATCGTTTATAGGAAGGTACCATGGACATAGCATGCAAATTTGTGAGTGATCTCCCCACCCCCCGCAACTAAAAAGAACAACAAATTATCCCCAAAGAAAGGGATTAGAGGTAACTGAGTAAACTGAATGTTTTAGGAGTTTCATTCAATTTAGACAAATGGAAGATTATATGGCATGCAAAAGGAGTCTGAAATATAGTAACAATACATGCAAACACATTTACTGTAAAGAGAGCATGGAAAATGCCTGGAAACGACGGGAGAAATAATAGAATGAAATGAAGAAAAAGAACAGGTAGGTTGAATATCAGGAAAAATGTTCTGATTAAATATATTAGTCTGTGGAATAGCCTTCCTATGGGAATGCTGGAATACCCTATTATTTGACTGGACCTCTAGAAAAAACACTACAGGGATAATCCAGCACTGGGCCCTAGGAGATGGACAAAATGACCTCATGTTTCTTTGGGGCAAGGGCCATATATTTGTTCTGGCACAATGGGGTCAAGACCCATGATTAGGGCTCCTAGGTGATGCCACAATACAAATAAATAATAATAGGATCTTCTCTATTTGTATCTTCTCTGGGCCAAATCTTGAAGTCTTTGCTCAATCCTTACTCAGGCAAAACTTCCATCACAGCCAGTGAACCTAAAGTCTCTAGTCAGGCTTTACTCAGTTTGAGAGGGCAGAGACTGATTTAAGGGCTTAGAATTTTGCCTACTTGGTGTTGCAGATACTCAACAGTTTCTCAGAAGCTGGCCCTATAGGAGCTTTGCCCTGCATAAGGGCTAAGCCCTAGATCCTTTAAGGTACTTAAGCATCCAACTCCCACTGAAATCAATGGCAATCAGACATTAAATACCTTGAAGATCTGGGTCTATGTAAAACAGTAAAAGTTTAGGACTTGACTCTAGAATTCTAAATAGTAGCATTAAACCATCAGCACAATGTATCATTGCAATCCAGAAGGCAAAAACAATGAGGATATATACATGAACTGAGACAAAGAAGCAGATTCTAAAAAACATTTTTTTCATAACTGTTTAAGGAACTTGCAATGAACTACATTTAGAATATGACTAATTTTTTGGTCACTGTGCACTAGAAATGGCAATTAGGCAATTAAAAGGGACCAAGAAGGATAAAAAGAATGAGTGGTAAAGAGTGCTAAAATATATATAAAGGGTGGAAAAACTAGGATTGTATAGATTGGGAATAGAGGTTTACGAGAGGTTAGGACTGACAAGATTTTAGTAATATAGTTGTATGAGGCCAAATCCTGCTCTCTGTTACACCAGTACAATTCCATTGAAGTCAATTGGTCTATATGGGTTTGGTCTAAAGAGGGGCTGAGCACTCACAACTCCAGCTGAAGGAAATGAAAGCTGCAGGTGCTCAGCCCTGCTGAAAATAAGGGTCCATGAATTTAAATAAAGTAAGAATAATAATTAAGAAAGATTCTGTTTAACTGTAGCTAACTTAAATTAACGTTTCCCTGCTTCTGAAAAGAAAAGAGAGTATGTACCTTCCTGCTTCTCCTCTTTTAGAGAATATGCGTAAGGCTCAGATTGGGTCTTGAGAAGCAGCTAGACCAAGAGGCTGCTTAAACTTTGAATCAGGGAGATTGGGTCACTGGAATCCATTCAGTTTTTCTCTTAGTATGGGGGATTCTACATCCTCTTACAGTGAGGAGAACAGACAGTAAAAAGATGCTCCACAGAGCTGCCGATGGATGGAAGAACACTTGTCTGAGTGGATGGGACTGACATTAAAGTGACTACTTTCAAAATCAAAATCCAGCACAGTTTTCTGGCAACATTTTTTAGGGTTGTGAAATAGTTGGGTGCTCTGCATTCAGTTTGTTCTGCCTATATCAAACAAGCTTCACATGGAAACTGAAAAGATGGAAGAAAGGAAACAGAAAAGATGAAAGAAAGGCTGAGCTTTGCCTCTGTCCCTCTCCTCGTTCCTCCCTGTAGTTTTGGTGACCTTAGAAAGAAACCCTCAAGGGGACTAGATGTCTCACAGAGGGATGAAGGGAGTGGAAGTGCGTGAGTGTTTCAGTTCAGGGAGTCCCCGTACGAAGATCCTCTAGAGTAGAAAAAGGTAGCACATGCCATTTCATGTACATTTGTTGGATTAGATTTTCTGCTCTGGAAGCCTAAAGTTCAAAAGTGAAGGCCAAACTTCCGAGTAAGACAAAAGGATCTTAACTGACTATCAGTTACTGACAGGGATCCAAAGGATATCAGGTCAGGACACTCATTTTCTTGGTACAGTTGTATGGCATTGCACATTTATCCAGGATAGGTGTTTTATTGGGCGGGGGGTGGCGAGGGGGGTTGAGGGAGAGGTGTGTTTCAAGCATCAGGTATAGGCCATTGCAGAAGGAAGAAGAGCAGATTTGGTGGACCACTGATCACACAACAAAGCTTGTGGCCAAGATTTTCAAAAGTGGGTGCTTAAATTTAGGCTCCTAATTGGCCCCTATGCCAACATTTTCAAAAACAGGAGCCTAAAGTAAGGCTCCAAGAATCAATATTTAGGCACTTGTCTAATTTTCCAAAGTCGTGAGCACCCAACATCTTCCATTGGGTACAGCCATGTTGTAAATCTGGCTATTTATTAGGTCCTTAGAACTCTAACTTTAGGTACCCGTGTTTTTAAAATCTAGGCCTATATTTCTGTGTTGGGGTAGGTGCATATTTTATCATTTCCCCTTATGTGTTTAGCAACAAGAAAAATAGATTGTTCCAAAGTCATCTTGGTGATAACTCTGTATAGCTCTAAACATTACAACTGCATGATTCAAAGATCCAAACAAACTTTTGGGTTGAGAACAACCATTACAAATACATTTTTGCTCTTTTTAAAAATAAAAAGTATCTGTGTATATTACACTCAGCCTGATACTTGGGCTGCTGCTGCTTTGCTTTTCATCATGTTCGTGCTTATTCTCATTGTTGTTGTATTGCTTTCATCTTCAATAAACAGAATATTTTTTCTAAAAAGTCTTCTTATATCTGCAATTCAAGATTCCTTGTGACTTGGCATAATTCAAAGAACTCTAGTCTAAGTTACTGACCTACCTCAGATCTGCTTGCTTTCTGGTTGCTGCTTGAATTTTTCAGTGGTAAGAAAGTGACAGTAATATATATAACCTCAGTTGGCATGTAGCTTTTTCATTCTGCTCTTATAGTTGAACTGCCAAACAGTGAGTGACAGGAAGAAAACAAAGCTAGCAAAGACAAGAAGGAAAAATTGCATGTCGTGAAGAAATAAGAAATGAAAAACAATAAAATTCAGGCAAGAATTTAAAAGAAATCCTAAAAGGAACAGCAGGATTTGATTTTGTACTGCTGGCTTACAGCCAGGTAACTGTCTGGAGAGGAAACCAACTGAAGCAGATACACAATATTTTTTTATCTTAGGTGTATGTGTGTCTGTTGAGGCAAAGAGGAACCTGAAGAAAATAAAAGGACCCATCAAGGATGATAGAGGGGGCATGGATCAGCTTTCATGTCGCACTCCCCCTCAGAACCCGGCCCAAGCTGGAAAAGTTAATGATCCAGCCAGCGCACCAAATTGGGTGATGAATCCTGGTCGGGTGCCACCTGAGGCACATTGCGCATATGCTAAAAAGAAGGATGATAGAAGTTTGAGCCTTTAACCCCCTCAGTCAGACCGGTATGTAAAAGAAATGTTTCCATTTCTCTCTTTTGCTTTTTAAAAGAAAAGAGACATGAGCAACAGTATGAGCAGACTAGTGGTTTGAGCACTGATGTATGGCCAGGAACCTCTGACTCAGCACTGTTACAGACTCCTCCTGTGGCCTTATGTGAATTACACAGGGCCTGCCCTTGTAGTGCTCTTTCAGGCAAACACCCATGGATCTATTCAGCAGAAGGGCCACTGAAATGGTTTGGTTTGGTGAATCAGGGCAGGTCAGTGGAAAGGAGCTCTCATCCCAGAATTTACACTACTTTCCTCCTCAATCCAGGGGATTCCTCTGAAATGAAAACATTGCTGAGTTGGAACCAGACTGTGCTTTCAGTTACACCAATGAAAACAGAGTCTGGCCCACAATGCAAGGAGTAAGTTCATTGGTAAAACGCTTTTTCTCACACACACTCTGCAGTAGCAGATGGCTTAGTTTTGGCACTAATGGTCCAAGCAACTTTAGCACCTTTTTGTTTTTAATTTCTTCTATCCCACGGGGATCTTTTTTCCATCCACTGGAGAGCTATGTTTCTGTGACCTGAACTTCTTGAAAATGTTTTTAAAGTACTGGGAGTTAAAAACAAAAAACCTGTCATTTTTTTAATAGCAGCTACATATCATGGTAGTCATGTGATGAGACAGGAGACTCCTTCATTATGTTCAATAGAGTTCCTCTTCCATAATTTCTGAAGGCTGTGTGTCATACTGCTGTAGAGTGGAGCTGATCCAAATGATCTGATCAGGTGCAGAAGGTAGGTCATCAAATCCGGTATTCCATAATCATGGACGCCATCCTCTTTCTGTATTTCAACGGGGATCATTCTTTGTGGGTGAACCTGAGCTGCTGAGAAAGGGGGAACTAAGTCATCATATTTACAGAAAATTTTAAGATCAATCCAGCTGTTGTGTATTGTGCCTGACACTAGTCTAGGTGCACAAAGGGCACAAAAAATCCTCAATCCCTGTATGCGCTCTGTATATCCTTCTTTCAAAACTATAACAGAACCAAAGAACTCTTACATCCATGTTCAATTTATATGAAACAATGGTGCGGTCTCAGAAACCATTGCACTGAAACCATGGGTAAATGTTGGCTTTTTAATGGCTACCACTGTCTGTACCTTTCCCCATTATTTCCTGTAGATTCTACACCATACTGGTAGATTACTTTTATTTTTATTTCTGTTTCCCTTACAGATATCCAAGCAAAGTTGCAAGAAGCTAATTAGCTTTGTATCCTAAGTTTTACTGGCAGCAGAAAGCCTGAATCACAAGAACATTTGGTTCTCTGGAATTTGGATCTCATAGGAGAGAACCAATGCCAGCACTATCCAGAGTGACTGCCAGTTGTTCTTCACAGCTACAGTGGCAACAATTACAAATTAAGGATCAATATCTGATCAGATTGTTATTATGAGAGCTACAGACCCAGAGGTGGGTATAGCATCTGGTCCTTGGTCAGAGAGAGATAGGTGGCTGAGACTACCAGTCAGCCACTCTCTACAGACAGAAGTAGAATGCTTTGAGGGAAACTCTAGGACCTAGAGAGGAGGTGACAGTTGAGGGAATACCTGGGCATGGAGGAGTGCCTTGGGAATGACAGAGTTTCAGGGATTCATCTTAGCTGGAGACTCAAACTGTACAGAACTAATTTCTATGGATTCTGAACTTCCAAATGAGTCGGCATGAATGATTAACAGACAGACCCTACAAATGAACTCAGCAGAGTCTGGTTCAGGTGATCCTTACTAATTGAAGCCTGCTGGGTTTGGTCCGCTTTGGTGATGCCAAGTACTGCTATAGAGGTAGCTGATCCAAATGATCTGATATGTCTTTTCAAATAAGAATTAATTAGACCCACCTATGGAGGGTGAAACTGCTGAGGATGTTGCAGTACGTGAAACACTGAATTGCTCTAATTGTCAAGACCCCCTCAAAAGTACTCTGAGTAACACTAAGGTCTCCTAGGATACAGAAAAGTAATGCATAAGAAATTCCTTTATGTCCCTAAACTAAAGGCTAGATTGTGACTAGCCCTCACATGGGTACAAGTGAAACCCAAAATGCAAAAAGCTTCGTATTCCAACCAGTTCCCTACACACAAGGGCCAGTCAGAATCACAGTGCCTGTCCTCTCTGAATGGGGTGCTAGCCGCCAAAAGGGATTAATTCTTCCCTTCCTCTTTCCTGCTGCCCCATAGCAACCACAAGAGCTGGCCAGCTGCGAAGAAGGGATCACTCTACACCATCCTAATAGCTGGAGTGGCACGTGCACTCCTTGGAGCACCAGGAGGAATTTTGCCCCACGGAGCCACAATCTTTCTCAGAGTTGTCCCCAGCAATGCCTTCAAGGCACAGTCTGAACTCAAAGGAATATAAATGAGCTGGGTTCCTTGCAATTTTTGTGTCATCCCTAGCAATATCCTTGTATTCTAGGGAACTGTCATCCTTAGTTCACCGATTCCCTCCATGGCCTCAGGCAGCTCATGTAACCTCTGTGCCTCATCTATAAAATGGGGATAATAGTGCTTAAACACCTCACAGGGATGTTGTGAGGATTCATTAATGTATGTAACGTGCTTTGAAGATGAAAAGCTCACTAAGTTCTAAGTCTTATTAATCATTTATTGTTATTGTTCCTTCAACTAGCACATATTTCAAAGAAACAATGAGTTTCTTCTTTTGTCTAATTTCCTCTTCACTAGGTATCATTAAGACAAGCCAGCAAACAAAAACTGATGAACACAGATTTCAGGAGGCTTTACTTATCCATTCTTTCACGATGAGTGATCTTAAACGATTTTCAAGGAGCCCCGATACCTCCACAGAATGGCTCTCTAAATCTCCACTTGAACAGAACAGCCAGCCAGGCCACCAGAATGGAACAGAGAGCGGAAGCAGCATTCCATTTCCCAAATACAGTAATTGATTTAGCAGCAGTTTAAAACAATGTTGAGCATTGTCAAGGATGTTCCTTTGTGGCACTAAATCAAGTTCCTCAAGATGGATTACATGCTAACCACATGCTATCTAAAAATCTCAAGGGCTGTTTATTGTTCAGCAATTTATGATAGCCTTGTTAGAGGACTGCATATGAGGCATCTCTGGAGTATGAGAAGAAACAGAGACAAATAGCATACAAACTAGATTGAACAATTCATTACATTATATTTTGGAAACCTAAGCATAGCATGCAGATAACCCTTTTATGCATGCTGCCTTATTGAACAATAATCACTCTGTAATGTTTCAGATATTTAAATCATATTTATATTAACACATTTTAATGCAACATCCCTCATAAAGTTTTCAAGGTATTTTACAGGATGCATAAAGCATGGAAAAATACAAAATTTTAAAATGCAGATTCACCTACCGCAGGGCCCATGAGCCAATCTAATGAGGTAGATATACAAAAGTCTAAGCTGACAGTTTAACTATTTAAGTAATGTATATAATAATTCAAACACATTTTAAGATATCCTTAGTTATAAACCCATTCTTTAACTAAATATTTGGGCTAGTTTGTATAAGTGCTTATTTTCAGTTTACAGTTACGGCCAGAAACTGGGACACTTTTTGGTTCCTTATTTAGAATCTTTCCCTTAAAAGCTTTCAGGGTCCCAAGCTTAAAGATAAATGATTGCTTTTTTTAGTTCCCTTGTAGAATGTGTTCCATAACAATACTTGGCAATGTGGACCAAGAAATATGGTCCAGTAGATGGGTTACAGGACTTAGAACCAGGAGACCTCAGTTCCAGTTCTGTAGTGACTTAATATATTGGCTAGGGAGAGTCACTTCTTTGTGCCTCAGTTTCCCCATTTATAAAAATGTGAATACTTATATTTGTGTTCCTTTATACGCTCTTTAATATCTCTGGATGGAACATCCTACATTAGTTCTCCTTAAATATTATTATATTGTGAATGCAGAGAAAAAGTGGAAGGCTAAAAAAATTGGTAATGGTATACAGAGCTTTCATTTCTGTAAGTCACTGGCTTAGCCCAGGGCCCCCAATCATGAAAGCACTTAAGCACCAGCTCAAATCCATCCCTATCCAGGACAGCACTTAAAGATGGCTACCTAAAGTAGGGGCCAGATTGGCACCATCTGATCAGTGACTTGTGTGAAATGAAATGGTGATCTCATCCCTCTTCACAATATACCGATGTCTAAAGTTCACTTGGTAGGCATCTGGTTATGGGCCCCAATCTGTTTTCTATTTGTCATAGCAGGAAAGGAAAGAGACTGCAATAGGTAAGGTTGAAATGCTGCTGCTATTACAATCACCCCTCTCCTTTTCATTTGCTAATAATGTTTTCAAAGGAGCTGACATTTTCCAGGCTGACTTTTCTCTCAAAAGTGACTTTTTTTTAAAAACATTTCAGTTGAACGTGTCTTGCGGGTTTTTTTATACTATTATAATTAATACACAGGCCCATATGTCCCAGTCATAACTGGTTTGGGTACATATGGCAACAGTTGAATGGATTTTGTTCAAACTTGGCTTGTGTTGTAGATCTGATTAAGTTCTAGGTAACAATTCAAGCTTGTATTACATTTTGGAGCGAATTGTTTCCCCAGGCAGCTGGCATTCTTCTGCAACCCAGTCTTCAAACACATGATCCCACACTGAGGGCAGGCACTTCTGCAGCGATGCCCATTATGTTGGGATAAAGATTGAGATACAATTGGATTCATAAAACTTTGTTGCTGTAACCAGAAAGTGAACCCAACCTTATTCAGGTTTTTTCACACCCAGAAAATTCTAGTTTGCCCCCCTTTTCCCTGCTAACTAGTAAATGTGATGCTGTAGATAACATTTCCATCAGGGAAAGTATTATACCAAACAAATGTATATAGTATTCAGGGTCTATTTAGCTTTTATGAAAAAGCATTTTTAGGTATAAGGATCAAGTCTTGACAACTTTATTCTGTTTTTAGTCAGTCTTTATTCAGCTAAAATTCCCCCTGAAAGAATTCAGGATTTGGCTTCTTAATTTCCTTCAGAGTTTGTCTGAGTAAGAATTGCGGTGTTTGGTCCACGATTAAAATTTCTTGCAGTCATCCCTTACTAAAGTAGATTCAGCAGTTTAGGAATATTTAGTTTTACTTTTAGTTCCATGAGGTCCAGAAATATTTTTGAATATACAATACTGTATAAAAATTATCTGTTTTGCGGGGTAAGACCATATGAATGTGTATGTATGTTTTTTGTGCATGTGAGAGCAAGTGTTTGATTTTGATTTCACTATCTCCTGCCCTTTGCCTGCCCTCCTTTGCTTAATATTCAGATTAAGAAAATGGGGGTAAAGTTGAAGGAAATTGGAGAGCATATGTATTTCCACATGTGTGTGTTTTGCTATTTGAGGATTACAAGTGGAATACCTCAATAATTGAATTCAAGATAACTAGATGGACAGAAAGACACATGGGGGAAGCCAAGGGAGTCTTGGGAGATAAACTTTCTGGCTAATGCTCCTGTGAAAGAGCACCCTCTACTGCTTGTTTTCTCAACTGGAGGATCAGTGGTGAAAGCAGTAGCCACGAGCTGTAGGTGAGGAGAGCTAGTTGTTTTAAGCTTTCTGCACCTATACTCTGAGAAGTTTTTCTTTAAAACGATGCTTGTGAAACCCGGATCAAATGCAGATAACAGAGAGAGAAAGCATAAGTGAGAAATGGCTTTTCTCATACCCAATGCTGATGATACCTGTGTCCATAGACAGTTCGTGTTAGCTCTTAAAGCAGCACAAGTTTGCCCATGCTTAAGAAACTGACTGTTCTCATTACACATTAAACAGCATAATGCTGTTTTATAGACAGAGGTGGATGACAAGACTGTGTGTGTGTGTGTTTGTATGTGTGCATGCATGTGTGTCTCAAATAGAAGTTACAGTTGGAAGTAAAATAAAGGGCATCAATCATGAAGGGGAGGCAAATAACAGAGACATTCTCAGATGGCTTTTCACATCATTTCATTGACACTTCTCCATCTCCAACTGAGTCAAAAAATATTGCTATTCTAGATGCTAACCTATATTTGGCTTCCTCTGACACTTTTTTTTTTTTTGCATGATGTTGTTGCTCTTCCTGTCTAGTCATAATTTTCACCAAAAACAACATGTGAGGATGAGTTTTACTTAGTATATATCCTGTGACTTAAGCACATGGTTCATTATATTGCTGCTAGCAGTCAGAGACTGCCAGCCTTACCTAATGGAATAACAGACAGAGAGCAAGAATAACAGCTCCCTTGTCTTTTAGTCTATTAATAGTGGAACCATTAATATTGCAGGATGACTGGTAATAAGAATATTTTAAAGGTGGTGGTGGGGGGGGGATATTGACAATAAAGGCACTTTTATTGCTAAAAGGATTGTTACAGCATAAATGAAATGCTTTGGGAAATACTTTGTTTCCTGGACAGACATATTGCTAGCTATTGTAGTTTTTATTATTATGCTATTCTTTTTTAATCTTTAGTCACTTTTTTCCTCTTAGAATCTGTGTCCAAAAATACATGGGAACTTCTGACCTCGGAATATATTTATATAACATCACAAAGCTTTTCCATGGCAACAGGCCTTGTCAAGCTGTCACAACCACCATAATGACAGATTTCCGAGCAGCTCCTAAACAAATATGATTCTAATAGGGAAATGAAGGGGAAAAAAATGCTTTTCAAAAGTGACATGGAATTCTGAATACCTGTGCACTTTTCTTGCTACACTGAATTAGGGCAGGCATGGAAGAGTTAAGATCTGATCCTGCCCCAGTGAAGTCAATAGGAAGTTTTCCATTGATTCCAATGGGATTAGGATCAGGGCCCTTACAGTCTCAAAACAAATAAAAACTAATACTTGATCTTGCATCTTTTACTCACATGACTAAACCTTGCTTCTCTAAATCAACGTGACTACTTATGTGATTATGGATTACTCATGTAAGGGTTGCAGGATTGGACCTTTTCGAAGAAGGAACGATGGCTTGCAAGTTTTTATTGGCCCTGGTTGCAGGTAATTTGTGCCCCCCAAATTCCCAAGCAAAGTCAAATGCAGGATCTGGGCATGTTGGTAGGGACTCAGCTAACTTGGGACCAGAGCATCCTTGCTCACACTGAGATGTAGAAGTCAGTTCTAAAGGTCGCAAACCCTGCAGATAACCCAAGTTGGGGGGTCAATATGATTCCATGTAATAGAATTTGTTTTTTCAGTATTTTTTTAAAATTAGGAAATAGCATTTAAAAAACTGTTAAAAGCATATTAAGGTTGCAAAGCCACGCATTGAAAAGTTTTAAAATGCCAGAATAAGGTTGCCTATGCAACTTTAGTTCGGCCGCTTTGTGCATATGCATTCTGATATAGTCTTTAATTACATGATTAAATTTTTATTTTTTTCCACAGTACCCCTGCCTCACTCACTGAATCAGGGTTGCGTAGTAAAGAGTAACTGGCCCATACATTGACTATGGAAGACAAAAGACTATGGAAGACAAAAATATCAAATAACTGTTTATTCAGTTAATGAGTCAGCAATACTATGGAAAAAATACCATGTGATCATGTAACTAAAGACTGTGTCATAATGCATACACACAAGGGGGCTGAATTAAGATTGTACAGGATGTGACAGATTGAAGGGTATGTTGGGGTTAAATTGTAAACTCCATTTTGTTTTGTGAACACCATTTTAATTGTAACCTGTACATAACCTTCACTATTCTACATATTAACTTGAGGCACCCCAGGTGTGTTTTTAATAAACCTCTGATCCCTAGAAGGACAGTGTTTCTGTAACCTCATGTAGGGTGGGCTACCACTAGAATAGGGCTAACAATGAGAGCCATCAAAGGCCATCCATTTTGTTTGTCTCTCAACTACCCTCCCAATCCACAAGAACGAGGAACTCACCACACAGAAGACTGGCTGGCAGAGGAGGCTGCAGTTCCTCAATCTAGGCACACATGGGGGGGACATTTCACCATCACATGCAGAAGACCAGGACAAGCAGGTGGGAAGAGCTGTCTGGCCCAAGGACTTGGACCAAACCCAGGACTCACATACATAGGGAGATCAGACTGAGGGAACTGTGTTCAGGAATTTGTTTTCCTAAGATCTATAACCCTAGTGCTGTTTAGGTTAGGAAGAAAAGTGTTTGTGGATTAAAAAAATTCCTTTGCTAAGCTTTTGTTTTACTGCTATATTGTCCCTGAAGGGATTAATTAAGAAACCAGTTTCCACAACAATGTGGAGTCTAGGGTGAATATGCCTAAACAACTGGGGGCTCAGGAAGATTGTGGCAGTGGTTCCAGGGTCAACACAGCCAGACTGTGGGGTTCCATTGTCCAAGAAGGGTGTCAGACATGGGGTTTGCACCTGGGAGTGTGCCTTTGAGATTCGGAGCTAGGGACAGTGATTAGTCACTACCCAGATTCAGACAGATTAGAGGAACGTCTGATTCAGCAGCTGGGATCCTATCAACAGACTGGTGTCCGTCCTCAGAGGAGGACTGGGTGTGCTTGTGACACATGAAACTGTAATTCTGGCATTAACATGCAACCATTGTGTTAGGTGTTGAGCAGACACATAGCAAGAGACTTGCCCCAAATGTTTATAGTCAAAGGCCACAGTCCTGCAAACACTTACGTGAGTTATACATGTGCATAACTGTTTGCAGGATTTGGGCCTACATTAAGATAAATTGCAACAAGTGGGTATAACAAACAAATGGAGGCAGGGAGGAAGGGGGCCAGGATCACAGTGCAGGGAACACATGGTTACATACGCTGTCTAATATTAATGACGCCTCTTTACGTTGCTCTGGCAGAGTAAAGGGACCTTAAGGTGGATGTAACCAGTGGTGAAAGGCACCTTCGTGTGAGAATCAGGCCTCTAGCACATTTTTTGTTTTTTGGTTGTTTTTTTTTTTGCAAAAGTCTTATGTCAATTTAAAAAACCCCAGAAAGAAAGAAGATTTCTTTATTGGCACAGAGACAAAGTTTTCTCTAACTAGAAAATATTTCAAAGTTTTCCATGAGGCACTAGATATGCTGTATGTACAATAAAAGAAAACAGCTAGTAATGTTTGGTCAGAGAAATAGCCATAGCTGAAGAGATACAAATTAGTTGCCAAAAACTACTGTGTATATATGGCAGAGGTTAAAATAGCTTGGAAGCCTTTGCTTCTGAGGCTGCTCCCTTTTATAACATGATTTATTAGTCATGTTTTATCCATTTAGTATTTCCCTAAAAGTGAAACAGACATCCTCACATTAGGATCTGAGAGCAAAAAGGATAATTAACTAAAACAACTAAAATGCACCCACAATTATTATTCAAAGGGCTTATTAAAGGATTTGTGTTTCTTAAAGCACAATCAAAGCCTTTTATTATGAAGCCATTTCTTTAAAACAACAACAACAACAACACAAAAAGCTTCAATGTGGGTCAGCTCCTCATTTTCTGTGCTTGCATCTCTGGCCACAAGCAGGGCCAAACTGCTCACTTCGAATCAGGAATAAGTAAGCCTCTCGGAAACAGGTTTTCTGAACCTCTGGAACTATTTACCACAAACCTACTTCAAGTTCATAAACTCTGCAACTTTTTTTCAAGAGTGAGTCAATTACAAAACAACAACAACAAACAACCAAGAAAAAAAAAAACTCATAGGAAATTATTGCAACACTCTGCATAATTTGCCTACTGCTTCACTGGAATTTTTCTGTCTCTTCTACCCTTCCCCCCAATCTCTCCTCAATATTATTAGGTTCACATTCTGTTTAAAGCTGAGTCATACCTTTGAATCCACAGTGTTCAAGTGAGTTCCTAACAAGTTCACCCACCTCTGGGTGAATGGTTATATATGCCTTCGTCTTGCAGCTGGGCGTTGTGGCTTTGGCTGTGGGAAAGCATTTGAAATCCAACTTCCAACTCTTCATGTTCAGCTCTCAAACAGCTAATCCCATATCTAGGGCTAGGTTATTTTCAGAATAATTAATAATTTTGCACTCATTTAAAACATTTGACCAGCCCATCTCAAAGTGTTTGCAAATGTATTGATTAAACCTCTGAGATAGGTATGGTAACCAAAAACATTAAACCCATTTTACAGATGGCAAGACTGAGACAGAGATGGTTACATGACTTGCCCAAGGTCACACAGCAAGTCATTGTCAGCAGCTGGATTAGTTCCTGGGTTTCCTGACTCGCAGCGCTATGCTCTTACCATCACATGACTACTTTACATCTCTTATGTCTATTCTTAGTTCAAGGTAGCTTGCTACTACTGGCAAACACAAATTTTGTTCCTGTGGTCTCCTTCCCAATGAGAATACACAGAACAACAATCTAATTCTAACTGGGACAATCATCTGTTTGTGCTGGAATACCAAAGTCATAACAGTTAATCCAAAAAATTGTTTCATAGTGGATTATTTCAGACAATGTTTCCAAAAAATGTTCTATATCACACATAAATCAAAGTCCATGTATCTCCATTGCTGGACCCTCTACCTGTCAAGTCATGTTTATTGTCACCAGTAGGTTGGCTTCCAAAAAGAAAGCAGTAGGGACTGAAGCATTTTGTGGTATGTTGCATGCATGTCAGTGAAGAGAAAAGAATATGACACAACTGATGTCTCTTCAGCTGAGGTGGCCTGTGTGCACATCACTTACTCCACCTAAGGGGTGGAATATCTTTTCTGCCTGACAGGGCCTTCATTTCAACAAATTTCAAGACAGTAGAAGCCACATTTGTGATGCTGTGAGCTAAAAATTCTGAGTTTTCACCAAGCAGAGCATTTTTTTGGAGAGCCGTCTGTGTAGGGCATAATTTCTGTATCCTTATTTGGAACAGGGAAGAATCTGGAGAAGCTACATTTCCATGCTTACTTCAGTATTTGCCTTTAGGGAACAAGGGCAGAGTATAATAGCTCAGGTGCTAAATCACTGGATGACCCACTCTCCATTATTATTTATTTTTTGTGTTGCAGTAACACCTAGGAGTCCCAGTCATAGATAAAGGGTCTGTGTATAGACATTATACAGACACAAAACATAAAGGCAGTCCCTACCCTGATGAGCTTACAATCTAGCTGTACAACTATCTAGATACCTATATTGTCCCACCTCCACAATTTCAGAGGTAGAGAAGGATCAGTGACACAGAGAGTTTGTGACAGAGCCAGGCATTGAACCCAGGTTCCTCATCAGTGTCTTAATGACAAGACTTGCCTTCCTCCCCAGCTGTGAGGAATCTCCCAGTAAGCAGAAAAGATCCCATAAACAGATAAGGGTGAATAGACTTGTATCCCTTGCAGATAAAGTCCAAATGCTGCAGAAATTGGTCATGGTGATTTAATAGTGCCGTCATTTGCTGTAGGCATGCTGAACAAGTGTCACAAAATGGTGGTTAGGGACACGGTGCTGTTGGAAGTGATATCATTCAGCTGAGACGTAAAACCAGAGCCCTGACCACGAGGGGTCATTAGAGATCCTAGTTTGCAAAGGGAGCGGCAGAGTTAGCCCTAGTGCCCTAGCCAATTCCAGTTTGGGTTAGTGTGTTCTCCCTGCCTAAATTGCCCCAACAATTCAGACAGGTCCCATACTCTTTATTTCCTGCCCTAAATTATTGTGCAGAGCTGCTGTGCGCTATTCCAACAAGAGCCCGCCTTTGTCTACAGTACAATTGTGTATTATTCAATCTACCACAGTGATTCCCTAGTCTAAATGGATGGAATTTATATGGCATCCTAGCTAGTAGGCTGGAAAAGCAGGGGATTAAAATAACAGCTCTCGGGTACCTCTCAGCTGGCCTGAGCAGGAGTGCTGCTCTCCCTTCTACTTGGCTGGTGAGGTGGCCTCTGAAGTAGAATGAAGAGCAGGAGCTAGTGCCTGGCTGAGAAGGGGATGGATCAGCAGCTGCACCTGCTGCGGAATCCCAGGTGTCCTAGCACAGGCTCATGTCTGGAGCGGGACAGGGGTGAGAGGGCAGCTGCCCTCAGCTTTTAGCTTCTTAGACAACAACATGCCCCTCCTCCGCCCCCCCAGCTTTGGCCTGGCTGGGATAGTGAGCAGCCCTCAGCCAAGCCTCCCACAGCAGGGGCTGCTCCAACAGGCTGCTGGGTCTCCTTTCTGCAGCCCCAGCTCCGGCCTGCCCCGCGCTGCTTCAGAGCGAGGTCTGAGACTGAGGGTGGGTTAAGGAGAGCCCCCCTGCCCTGAGCCAGTCACAGCCACTGACCTCCAACCCAGCAGCTGCTGCTTCGTCCTGCCCTTTGGGAGACTGGTACAGGGGGCGGACAATGGGTGGGTGACTCAGCAAGCCAAGGGGGTGGGGTGGAGTCTGGGGGGAAGGAGCCTGGGAAGAACAGGGGGGATCTTAGCCAGGAGTTGATCCTCTGTGGGGGGCAGTTGCAGGGGGATTTGGGGGATGGGTACAGTTACTGCTCAGTGAGGGGTAGCAGGGGTACCTAGGAGCACTTGGGGGCCAGGGATGGAGTGATTTGGGAAGGTGGGACATGTGGGACGGTGGGAGCTGGTGTGTGGGGAAGCTGGGAAAGGCCCCAAAGGATCTTGCACGGGGTGGGGGATTTAAGAGGACCCCTTTTGTTCAAGTAGAGGGAAGAGCTGCAAAGGGGGGCAGTTCAGGGAGGAGGTGGGGTTTGGGGGATGGAACTCGTCTTGCTGGGAGTCTCATGGAGGTCTCCTGGCCCTCGGTGTGGGGGGAGATGTTTGTGTCCCTCCCCCACCTTTGTAGATAAAATTGCTTCACCATGTTTCAGCCTGAGACACTTTGCAGAGGTAGGGGTTACGTGCAAAGTTCTGATCTGGTGCAAAGAAGTTCAGAGCTGAGCTTTTGGTTCAACCCCAACTGAGCTTCCAGGCTTAGACAAGAAGAACAAGCTACCCCCAGACTCAAAGGGCTTGGGGACCAGAGCTTTGGTCTGAGTACATTTCTACACAACCACGATATTACATACTGATTCCTGCTCTGACCTTATTATAGAGAATAGTTTATGCCTGCCTTCTTAATGGACCCTGTCCTAGTCTCATTAAAGTCAATGTGGGGTTTTTGCTAGGGAGTTTGTAAGGAAAGGCTGTTTTGTGTACTTTTTGGAGTGCCTCTTTTAGACTGTGACCTTTCCTTGTGTCTCCCTCTGGCTCTGTGAGTACAAGGGGTTCCTTCTGGACTGCTATGAACCTGGTAGCGAGTCTCCTCCGTTAATGTTATACCTAATATACACATTCCTGTTGTTGCCTTACCTGGGATGCGATGTGTGTAGGTTTCCTATCTGACTTCGGTAGGAGCAGGAGTGGATCTTATCATGTTTTCAAGGTAACTGAGCGTGTTGTTGTATACCAAAGGGATACAGGCTGGATATATATTTATATGTATGTTTTACTATAGAATTCCTTCATATTAGTTCTCTACTGACATTTCCTTTGCAAGTTTGTGCTTCATAAAAATGGAGTTGTTCTGTTTTCTTGTTTTGTGCCAATTTTCTATAAATACAGAAATTGGGTAGTTGTCACTAAAGCTATTTGATAAAATTCAAAAACAGGTAAACAATGAATAGGAATGCAGTTGGGTTATTAAAATTCAAAAAACAAACCAAAAATATAGCTGCCCATTTTCCTTTTGATGAATCTGGCCTCATGCCTCAAAATCTCTACTAGTGTCAGCTGGCATGAGAGGAATGTTTTTGAAAACTGCCCAGCGTGCACAGCACTGGACTGGAAATGCTAGTCAGTAACAGTCCATTACTATTATCCAGATGAGAAGCAAATTAAGCATGGAAACACTGTGCTAAAGAAATGTAAAGGTTGAAATGCAAAGCAGCAAAAGCAAGAGAAATTTGAGCTGACACTCCACAGTATAAACCCAGGCCTGTTAGAATATTAGAGTTGGAAGGGACCTCAGGAGGTCATCTAGTCCATCAGGAGGTCATCTGTTGTAGGTGGGTCTCAAAGCATATACTTTGTACGTTACATCAGAGTACTGGTGAAATCTGCTAGAGAACAGTGCATACTACAATGTCCAGGCACAACCAGGCTGAATTAAACAAGCTAAGATAATGAGTTACGTGATTTCCTTGGCTGGTAATTTAAGTGATTGTATCTTAGGGCCTTTCATCCATAAGAATCCAAGCAGGCTTTACAAATTACAAGTGTATGGGGAAATTTACACCTGTACAGAGGTAGTAAGCCTATGTCCTATTTATATCCTAAAAATAGGGCTGTAAGTGAGACTTAAATGTTGCATAAGCCTGATGCTCAACCTCAGTGTAGGGATTAATTTTATCCTTAATTCTGATCTCTTTGGTCAGGCAAAAAGAACCCTTAGCTTGAAGGTGAGCTGAGTTGTTTGGCTGAATATAGTCTTCAGAATGGGGGCCAAAATATATGAAACACTTCACCTACTCTTGAAATTCAAGCACCATAGGACTCTAACATGGCAGACTAGCACAACCAAACTGCCAGACAGTTTACGACAGAAAGTTAAGGAGACTACTTTATTCAACTGAAACGTCACAGAGAATTTAGCAGAATGTAAATACCAATTTACAGTTACTTAGGACACAGGGTTTTAATGCTCCTACCCTTAAAAAACAAAAGTGTTGTGAGATTTTTAATGATGGCAGGGGCTGCAAAGTCTTGGTTTTAATTTGCATCCAAAAGATGGCACCTGCAGACAAAGGGATGGTTTACATCTTCACATTGACGTTATTTTAATATAATTTTGTAAATTTCATTTTCTTTGTTTTTTTTTAACACTAAGTGCAATATGATGCTGGGCATAGCCCAATTGAAGTCGGTGAGCTCTGTTTACACCAGCTGAGGCTCTGATCCCATGGAACTCTTCATGAGCAGCTAAATTTTATTCAGGCTTGTTGGAGCACAGGCTGACACTAGAAAGTTAGCGATGAAATGTTGTTATGAGGAAAGTAGCCACAGCCCCCTGCTGCCAGTCTAGCATTGCCACCATTCTTACAGAAGCACAGGAAATATATCGGCTCTTGTGATCTATTAATATGGTCTGTCTACCAACTTTATAGTGTTTTAAAGTTTAGTGAAATTACTGAATTCCATTTTTAACCACATTTTAACATTGAAAAATAAGCGGTTTTATTAGGAGGCTGAACATCTGAATAAGGAATCAATGATTCACATAAAAGCATGAAAAGCTACATACCTATGAATAAGGTTGTTATGCTATTTAGGTTTTTATACTGTGCCCATCCCCCTGATATATGAATGGCTTGTTCATTGATTATTCGGATTTAAGCATCCCTCTATTGATTGATCACTGGCCAGTTTCGTTAGTTGAAATAATGAAATCAAATAATGTTATATTGTTTAAAAGTCGGTACCTGCCAAAAGCAAATGAGTGCATCACAGTCACTGTCATTGATATCCATGTTCAACTGAAAGGGCATGTGTGCATGTGTGTGTGTGTGTGTGTGTGTGTGTGTGCATGCATAACTATGTATTATAGGCCTGCAAAATTGTTATGAACTATTTACAAGCCCAAGCAAAAAATCTAGTCATCCACCTTTACTGTGATGATTGACAATAATGAAAAAACTAATGATATTCTACTCACCTGTCAAAAAAATTACTTGTCCAGAGATAGTTATTGGAATTTTGCAAGGCACGTGTTTGTGTGTATTACCTTGTGATATTTTTATTTGTGTAAGAAAGGGGTCCAAATCTTGGTCCCATTAAAGGCAAGGGGGGTTTTGCCACTGGCTTTTCAACAGGGTCAGGACTTGGCCGAGAATTTTTTTTGTTTTTTAATAACAGAAAACATCCCAAAGGCAATAAAAGTTGACTGCTTCAAAACTCAAGAAACTTCGACACAAGGGCAATGTTAGTGTGTTCACCAATGGCAAGTAAAGGAAGTGTTAATGTGCAGAAATATTAGAATATGCGATAAATCTAAACAAAAAAGACAGACAACATAACAAATGACAACACATCACTGTGCAGGATGAGAATCAATGCAACTATTTTACATGACAGATTTTCTATTCAGACTAAATATATTCTGTCTGGAGCATATTGTGTATTGCATTGACATCATTTTGCCTTTATTCACATACTGTGGTAATGCCATCTACTGCATATAGACTTCCATTGACAGCATTTTGCCTTTCCTCAAATCATAACATTGTCTACACAGACATCCGTTGACATTGTTTTGCCTCTGTTTTACTCTATAGATTTGCAGTGATGTTGTCTGTCATTTTATTATGTTTTATCTCGGCAGAGTTCTATGGGATTTTAAATTATTTTTTTGAAGTTTTATTCTGTTTCCTAAGTGTATCGGCAACATACACTGATGTGTGTTCTGTATTGAAGAATCATTTAACTTCAGCCTGTTGAGTTTCCTTAACTCGTACTTAAATTATAAGTAACCACAAAAGCAGATTCCAGTGAGTTTAGAGATCAGTATGGCAGTCCCAGTTCCAGACAGTTCTGTCTAGTAGCTCACAGACTGCTCTTCTACATATCTCAGTCATCAGGTGAATTACTTAAGCACAGGTGCATGCTGGGAGAATTACTTAAGCACAAGTTGTGAGCTTTGATATTAATTGCAACAGAACTTTTAATGTGCCTGGCTCTTCTAGCCAACAGGAAAATAGTCCTGCAAAGAGACCTGCAAGTGGAGAGTCCCTTTGGTTTCATTGTGATTACATGTGGGAGTAAGGTATCCATGCTTATAGAGCCTTTTGCATGTTCAAGGTCCTGGAGTCCAGCTGAGCCCACATCTACTTGCATGCTGAAACTGAAATTTGCATACTTTAGAAACTGCAGTAAGATAATATGGCACAGCACTTGTCTATCAATGGGTTTCTTTCCCACTCAGCCAGATCAAAACTACTAAGCTAAATATTTGTTTTAAATCCTTAGAAAACTAAAAGAAAATAAAAATATAGAATTCTTAATGCTGCCTGCTGCCTTGGAAAAAAATATTTGTCCAGGTCTGCACTAGAATCTTTTTTGCTTATCTAGCATACCAGTAAAGCGCTTCTAGTGGGGATGCAGCTTATACTGCCAAAAGTGTGGTTTTGCTAGTATAACTGCATCTGTGCTAGGGGATTTTGTTGGTGCAAGTGTGTTGGTCAGGGATTGTATCTCTTTATACCCCTGACTGACATCGCTATTCTGGTAGAAGTACTTACAGTAGACCTGGCCTCAGTATACCACTACAAAATGTCTGGTCTAGGGAAGGGAATGGGACTGATACTGTTCTCACTTCATTTTCTACTAATCTAGTATAGTTGACTTCAGTTGAGTTACTTCCGATGTACATTGGTGTTAGTGAAATCAGAAATTGTCACTGTCATCTTGAATTTTGAGTAGGATATTCAGTCTCCTCGGTTCTATTCCTCTCTTTACATCTGACTTATTGAATTAGGTTGGGCTGGTCACCTAACCTCTCTATCTTTTCATTTTCCCAGCTACTAAATGGGCACAATAATACTTTACTGCCTAACTCAGAGTGCTGCCAGATATCATTAATGTTTATAAAAAAACTTTAAGATCATTGAATGCAATTTGCTATTATACTGTAAATATGAATTATTGTTATTATTGGGAAATGTTTGCTCTGTGTGAGTCTTGTGTGTCCATAGGCAAAAAGAGAACTCCAGTGGTTTTGTTCTGATATGTTTTCTAGAATTTTAAAGTTCATTCATGTTATACTGTACCCTGTAAATCTCTTAGTTTTTAAGCAGCTGAGTTCTTCCAGGATTAAAATGCCATTGTCATTTACCTATTTGTTCTATATTTTTATTGTGGGCAACCTCTTGATTTCCACACTGAAGCTATAGTCCATCTTAGCAGCAATTATATGATTTGTGTGTACATGCCTTTTTTCCCCCCCCTCAACTAAAACAAGTGAAAAAACTCATAACAAAGAAAATGAAATGTGCCTCGTCTCCTTTTAGGATCTAGTAAATGTAAGATTGTAGCATTAGGGCCCACTTCTTGTTTTAATAAATTACAAAGCCATGTGATAGCTATGCCTTGCCATCAGTTACTGAAACAGAATGCTGCTCATTAGCGCAGAGACAGGACATTCCTGTAAAATAAAACACAATCTGAAGCACTGTGATGGTTTGTGGCAAAATGAAAACTTGTTGTGTACAATACTGTTGACAAAATGAACACGTTTGGAAAAGACTATTATCTATGGAAATCTATGTAGTCTGGAGGGCAAACATGTTCACCCAACATATTGATAAGAATCGCATAAAATCTTTTATGTAGCCTATGTATTTCTCTATGGTTTTCTCTGGGTCTTTTAATATCTAACCATACATATGCCATGTTATTTGATCTATTGGGCCAGTTTCTCAGCTGGTGTCAAGTGTCATTGCTCTATTGAAGTCAGTGGAGCTCCGGTGTCTTACTCCTGGTGAGGATCTGGCCCAATATTTCTGATGTGCAGGACACAGTTTGAAGGACACTGTAAGTTAGTATACAGTTAAAATTATGGATATTTTTCAAGTTAATATGACTAGAAATGCATTGATTCTGGTTTTTTTTAATGTTGGCTAAAACATTTTAAAACGTAAACATTTCCTAACACTGTTGGAACCCCAAATACAAGAGCACTGGTCTTATTTTAACTGCAGCCACTGCACGAGTATATGAGAACCAGAAAATGACTGAACACAAAGTGAAATTCTCAGTTTAACTAGGCTTTAAATTCTTCATGATATTTCTGTATCATCTCATTGTTCATCGTTTTATTTCATGCTCCTATGTTATGAGACCTTGTCAAGGTCTTTTGAAAATCCTAATAAAGTATGTGTATAGGGTCATCTTTTGCCACTGTTTTATTAACCTTTTCAAAGAGGACAGAGAGAGGAAAGTCTTTAAAATAAGCTGATATGCAGGCAGCTAACTTTTGCAGTGTCAGAAAAGCATAGACTTTTGTACTTTGAGCTATTCTTTCTTATCTAAGCATATTTAAAATAAAACGAACAGTTTTGAATGCAATCTATGTTTACTAATGTGAGCTAATAAAATCACATAATATTACTTTGTACTAATGGGTATTACATTAAACTATATTAATGATACTATATATTATTACAGCATTTGCTGTACTACACACAGAAAGATCAGTACTAGACCTTGCTACTGTATTAGATTTACAAAAGCCATAAAAGTAAGATGATTTAAAAAAAAAAAAAAAAAGTAAAGCAAAAGGAATATCTAATAAGTTGGTTTTCTGTATTTAATTTAATCAAGTTTTACATTCATTCAAGTTCAGAATGCAGTGTGAAAGAGATGCTGTTTGGAACACTCAGAAAATGAATGAATAAATGTTAATATGGCTCTTATGGGCTTGATCCTCTGGTCCAACTAAACTGGGCTTCCTGCAGGACTGGAAGTAGGGAAAAAACGATGACTTTTATGTTTCTTTGATACTAAGCCTGGCTAAGAAATGGTCTTGTACTTGGTAAAAATCATCGTAGCTTGGGGCACTCTGACTTGTACCCAATTGGTCAAGATTCCAAAAGGCCATTGTGCTAGCCAGGGATTGCTGGGGCATATGATCTAGCCACTGACCTTTTCTCTCCCACGCATTTTGGCACAGGAGTCACTCACCCGTATGCCACCCAGAAATTCCTCAAGGCAGGGCTCCTGATCTGTTAGCTTTCCACCACCAGAGGGATATATAGCTTGAGCAAGGGCCAGGATCCCTCCATATATTTATATGGGTAGTTACAGTTATTAAATATATTTTAAAACTTTAATATATTGTTTATAATTTGTTTGTACTACAGCAGCAAACAGAGGGCCCTACCTTAACCATGTGAAGCAAAGCCAGCAAGTGCAACTCTGCCCGTAGCTTATACCACATTCTGAAATTTGAGAGGTAGCTCCAGTCTGTTCACAGCTAATATGGCCAAATAGTGTCTCTGCCCAGGCCTGGCAGGTGTGACTCCATCCCGCTTTACTGCCCAAAATCTGACTGCCATAGATATTAATACCAGCAACAGAAGTGCTGATCATTCACAATGCTCCCCTGATCTCCCAGCAAGAAGATGTATTTTTTCTTTGAAGAAGGCGGTGGGGAGATCAAGTGAAGTTCTCTGAAACAGAACTCCAGAACAGCAGTGACTATTATTCTGCATTCAGAAAAAAGCAAACTGAAAGAAGAACTTTGCTAGATATGGAATTATCTCAAGCAGCTATCAGTGTAGACTTCAACCATTCAGATAAAATTATAACACTGAAACAATTATGTCTGTGTTGAGGCTAAGCCAGGACAGAATGTACCTGTAATGTTATGGCATGTGTCAAATTTTGCATCAGATTTAAAGAGAAAAAAATAACATTCTATCACCATTCATATACATTCAAGTGTTTCAGAAACAGAAATGGTCAGGTGGAGGTAAGGCAAAAAAAAAAAAAAAAAACGCTTATGTGCCAGACAGAAAAGATGGAATGGGATTGGGAGTCGACTCTAAAATGCCATTCACTATGGGGATGCTAGTTTATTATTTTGAGGAAGAAGCAGAGTGGGTCAATTTAAAGATGTCAGTGGATCTTGCTGAAATAAAACTTGGGGAATTAAAGAAAAAAAAAAAAAAAAAAAGTTTCCCATATAAAATATATAACTATAGTTATTGCCATCCCAGAATAGATGAAGGATCCAACGTATATTGGAGGGAGGGCAGTCTGGCACCTAAATGGCTCCAGCTCGGGAGAGACAAGAGTGACTTAAACCCACTTATGAGACCTCTCCTGAGTTGTGCTGCATGCACCTGCCTGCAGAGAGGATCTGGGATATGTAATGCTTAGGTTGCATTCAGCAAAACATTTAAGCGTGTGCTTAAATCCAGGTTACGTGGATGCTTTTGCTGAATTGGGGCCTAAAAGTTCCCAAGCTTATACTGACAGTGATGTAGATAGACCTATTATTTTAATAATTCTGTGTGCTCTATCATGGACTCAAATATATCACCACACACAGGAACAACGGGAGTGTTTGGTTTAGATGAATAACTTGTTTTTAATATAAAGTTTCTTTACTGCTAAAAATGCTCTTTCCAAGGAATTCCATGTGGAACAATCATGACATCCGCTGGTCAGTTGTATCCATGCTTTAGCATGTCAATCTATTTTAAATTGTATATGAATCACCGGTCATATTTGGCATGACTGTATTTAACATTGGTATTTATTTTACTCTTATTCTAATTACAATACTTTGGTGTAATGAGACCATTCAATTCACAGATGGTACTGCTAGGTTTAAAAAACCCCCAACACAACACACGTAATTTTAATTTGGAACATGAGATTGCTAAATAAAAAAAAAAATCCTTCATTGATTAACTTTTCAGCTGCTTAGCATCCTAGACGATTCTACCTAAATAATCAGGAAAGGAACACATACCACATCTGGATATTCTTGTAGCAGATTATTTAAATCTGCATTTATTTTTTTTCGGTTCACAATCAAACTCTATCCATTTTTTTTCTTATTTATTTATATTGTAATAGTACACGGGCCTCCAGTCAGGATCAAGGCATTATTCTGTCAGACACCGTAAAAACACTCAGGTTCCTGCCCTAAGGATCTTACAGTGTGAGGCCCAGATCCTGCAAACCCTTAAGCATGTACGTAACTCAGTGAGACTAGCTGTGTGCATATATTACAAATGTGTGTACGCATTGAATATGGTATGCAGGTGAATGAAGGACAGGCACAGGGCTGGATTTAAGCAGCAGTCTGCAACTTTATTAATTTAACCCTAGGGAGGGGCAATATGCCTCCCCCCAACCCTGCTCTCACCTATCAGGCATTTAACTGGCTCCACTGGGGAATATGCTTCCCCATATAACCAGTAACTCAGGGTAGACCCTCCTTGGCCTACTCATAGGACTCAGATCACTTCTGAATCCTTTCTCCCTTCCTTGCTGTGGCACCAAGGGTGGATCTCTGTCTACAAAGACGTTAGGTCTCTTTTCCTCGAGGCACAATGTCCGCTACTGAAAATCCAGGGCTCATTTACCTCTGGGAGCTGGCCCTTTTAACCTTTATCTGCACTGAACACCAGGTGCAAGTTATGGTGAGCTATGAATGCGTCTTACTTTTCCTAATATTCAGTTTTCAAGTCATATTGCTTTCAATCCTACTGTGCCTCCATGATGCTGTGAGGAAGGTGGAAAAATCACTG
This sequence comes from Emydura macquarii macquarii, assembly GCF_026122565.2. NCBI lineage: Eukaryota > Metazoa > Chordata > Testudines > Chelidae > Emydura > Emydura macquarii. The sequence goes on along the minus strand of NW_027132342.1, from coordinate 5,598,524 downwards.
GACCTTGACCAATTTGGCCCATTAGGAAAATTTCTTCTCTGATCCCCAAATAGGCATTCAGTCTGATCTGCAGCATCCTGAAAGCACAGCTCCTGTACTACAACTAAGGGGAGGGAGTGCAGAGCAGCTGACAGGGAAAAGAGGCTTTTGAGAAGCCCTGGAGAGTTTAAGGGCGGGGGGAGTAAACAAAGGGAAGTAGGTGACAGAGACAGCCTGATTCCCCTAATTCCAGCTAATGGGGACCTGAGGAGGGGCGGGTCCAATCCCTGTCTTTCCAAGCATGCGTTCATCATGCCCAGCACTGTGTTATATCCCACATATATTGCTGTCTGGTCAGTGTCCCCTCCTATTGATGAGGGAGAGGGGACATTTTCAGGGTTGAACTGCAATAAACTTATAGGCTATCAAGTACCCCAGGTCAGCATGCACACACCTGCACTAATCCTTACTCCAAAGTATCCACTATACAAGTGTACATTTTTCTAAAATTCATTCTCTTTTCTTTTGGCAAGAATGACTAAGTGCAGTGGTTCCAATTAATTATTTGTCATCTCCAATGACAAAACACAGCTCTTCTCGTGCAATTCATTTTACATTAGGTGATTTGGAGCAAATGAATTTTGCCACTCTATCTTAGTGGTTAGATGAGAAACAAGAAGAGAATGACAAGAACTTTAGACGAAGTGAGTCTCTTCTTAAAACCCATGTCCATTATGGAGATTTTTTCAATGATAATTCACCAGAGAGAAAGAGAGAGAAAAATATGCACTGTAGCTTCAAACAAATGGCTCAGATTTGTCTGTATTAGAATTAAGGGTCCAATCCTTCAAACCCATGCAAGAGTAGGTGTAATTGGAGTAAGAGGAGTAATTTTGCTTACCTGCATGTATGTAATGAGGATTGGGCCCTTTGATTATAAGTGTGTTGGGGCAGAGATTTTGTCTTACTTCTATGTTGCTACAGGACCAAGCACACTGATCAGTGATCATTAAATCAATTGGGATGGCTCTGAACTAAAATCCCACATCGAAACATGTGGAATCTTTGTAGGTTTATGCTGTTCCTGTTCTGGAAAAACAGATACGTCTAAGGACACACATCTTATCTGTAACCCAGAGGGAGTCATCTCCAGGGTTGTGGTTGGAGAGATAGTCCAGTCTCTTTGACCATCTAGTCCTACGATTCTGCTGAGATTACCAATAAGGTTGCCATAAAGTGCCAATGTAGGTAGTAGATTTTGTGACATGGATGTCAGTCCTTTGGGAACTGAGCTCAGACCACCAAACTCATGTCGCATAAATCCCTGATCATCAGATGCGAACAACTTTCCACTTCTGTTATTTTTAATATGCTGTGCAGATTTCGAAAACTGGCACATTAAATATTCTCAACATTAGAAAAGGCCCTCTGGGTAAATAAGGTAGGAAACTAAATTGTCCTTCATTTTTAGAGATACGAGTGTTGAGAACCTAAATCAGGCACTACATGGAGATATGGATTCCATTGGCTGCAGACAATATATTGTTATAATGAGGTAACTTATCAAATAATATCTAGTTAGTAGGGATTTACGCTGCAGCTGCTATGCATGTGCAATATCAGTGAAAGCCACACACGTGTGACAGCTGCAGGATTGGGTCCATAGACTTCAATCTCCATTATTACTAGTCTCTTCTAGAATGAGAACACAAGCATTCTTTCCTCCAAAAACACATTTTCTGTAGCAGTTTCAATCCTTAACTCAAGATTCACTTTGTTCAGCTTCCCTTCCAGAAAATATTAATTCTAAAGTGTTTTAAAAAATGGAAACAGGAGAAGATTTTTTTTTTGGCTGTTGACCAATAAGAGAAAGTGAGCTAAATTAATTTGAGAAACAAATTGTGTTAAGGGGGGAGCTGATAGATAAGCAGTCATGAGAAATCTATCTAGAGGGAGGACAAACGAGCACAACTTGACTTTCATGTAACCCTTAATCTATTTATAGGAGGAAGAATCGGGAAATGAAGTACCTCTCAACAGCAGTTTAAGTCAACAACTAAAATTAATTGCCTTCACTTCCAAACTACAGTACTTGTGCAGCCTGCTCATGAACAGGCAATCACTCCTTGTATCTGGCAAAATGTTGACAAAACAGCCTTCCCTCGGAAAAGTTATTTTCCTGTGCATTACATCCTTCTATAAGCCACCTATTTAACAGAAAGTAGACAGGTATCTCTTGCATTTTGAAAGACTTCTGTATTATGCAGTAGTCATTACAGTTTTGCCTTTGCAACTTGGTCACACTAAATACAAATACATATATAATGTTAATGCAACGGTACAGTTACATAGCTTAGCACTGAAAAGTCGGGAAAGGCCAGAGTTAAGATCGACCACATAACCATTAGTTTGCCTGTTGTGCACAGCCATTATGTAACAGGGCCAAATCCTGTCTCCCATTCCACTTCCCTTATGCCCTCCTGCATGGTGAGAGTTTCTGTGAACGCACGACTCTTGTGTTTAAGTCTGACATAGCTTCCTTTTTCACTTCCTGTTGAAATTCATGATGTTGATGATGATCTTTAAAAGTTAAGGCATCTGGGATCCAGTTAGCTGAAGGATGGGCTCTTCTGTAGGATTTCACTCTTTATCCCATTGCAGCACTTAGGATTACCTGGGGGACTCTTAGTTGCTTTTGTTAAACTTCTGAGATATGTGGAAGGACTGTCTCAATTATAAATCCCCAGCCTCCGAATTTAACTTTCTGAGGTTACTCAGTTGAGCCAGAGCTTAGTGAGCTATAGGGAACAATGTAAGGTCTCGTGCTTGATCTTGTAAACTTTTATTCATGTATGTATTCCTTTTATCTTCACTGGAACTAATCTCATAAATAGGGATTTGTCACCTTGAGTCCCCATTTATTTTGGTGCCGTTTTTGTATATATTGTCATATTTTGGACTGGGTTTGTGGGGAAATTTTGATTTGTTTTTATTTTTGATCCTTCGTGTAGTTATATGGAATGTACATGCTTTAATTGTGTAAATTAACACCTAGTTGCTATAATAATAGGTACTTTTGTCAATAAATAGCTCCTGATTGTTTGTTTGTTTTTTTTATTTCCATGTGATCTAGTGTATTAGCCAAGGGTCTGTCAAACAAAAGACCAGAATTCTAATCCTGGTGCTGAGACTTAATTGCTGTGTAACCTTGGATAAGTGACTGAAATCCTCTGTGCTTCATTTTTCTCATTTTAAAAATGGGACTGTGGTCATATCAGGACTGTTCTGATCACTTTGAGTCTGATTCTCTGCTGTCTTGTGCCATATGTAGATATTTACATCTGGGTAAAGTGGGTGCAAAATGCTGCCATTTAACCTAGGTGTAAGACATGGAGAAAAAGTCTCTTTAAGTTAGCACTGACATACTTTAGAACTAGTAAGCAACTCTTAAAGTCACACTAGATAGTGGTACGTATGTACATATTTAATGTGCAGCTTTGAATTCCATCCCATTGTTTGTAAATATTCTATACAACTCATCTGTTTTTATGTATTAATTTGTATCTGTTGATTTATTTTTGGTAACAACCTGTTTTATGGAAATATTTTAATAAAAATCTGTTAATATGACGAAAAGTAGAGCATAATACAGATGTACAAACAAACACTCAGTGCGTGCCTCTGAGGAAAAAAGTGTACATAGAATTCACACATCATCTCAATAGAGAAACATATAAAATAGCAACTTCAAATGTATAAAGAATATAAATAAAGGGTAAAAGAGAATCTGTTGATCCTATTTTTTTTCCTTCTTTGCTTTCAGTGGTGGTTCTGCCACTGAGGCAGCTGGGCGCCGCCCCGTACCATAAAAAGGAGAAAATAAGATCAAAGTGGGGGGGGAAAGGCAGTTACTTGTATAGTTCTTTCAGCATCTCTGTGGTCATCTGCCTGCTCTTGTGCAACAGGTAGGATAGCAAACTTTCCAGCAGAGGACTCCAAATCAGCAAGATGGGCATGTTTAGCCTGGGGAATGAGGGGCACTTCAAAAGTTCTGTCTTCCTGTGTCATTTACATCTCTCCGTTTATCAAACTGGCTCTCTGGAAAATGGAAGTGACAACACTTTTTCCAGTCTTGCTCTGATGCAGTGGGGCTTCATTAATGTTTGTAAAGCACTTTGAGATCCTCTGATGAAATATGCTCCGTTCCAGGTATTATTTTTCCTTTTATCTAGTCCTTTGAAATAGTTAATAACATCCACTGCTGTTTCACTGGTTGCTACAGGTTACTGCAGATTTTAAAAGATATTAAATAATGAGGACATACACCATTCCCTTCATAGGAAAAACACTTAGAAGACAGGAAAGGGCCAGAGTTTCTTGTGGGCCTGGTAGTGTGTGTGTGTGTGTGTGTGTGGGGGGGGGGATAGGGATAGGGGAGGGAGGAGATAAGACTGACTTGCCACAACTCTGGAAATAATTGGAGCTTTGGCCCACAAAATGTGCAGATCCTAGGGAATCTACCTGAAGCCAAGGTTGTCCATGTAGAGGGGCTTTTACCTTCTGTTTCAGCCTGTCCCGCACCCTTGTGCAGATCTCCCCAGAGGGCTTTGGATGGGTGCAAGAGAAGAGGGAGGGATGCCACAACTTTCCACCTAAGCAGGATACTACTACCAGGGGGAGCTGCTGCCTCCTTGCTGCAGGGCATCCCCACCAGAGGCATCCTGAGAAATCTGGGGGAGGTCAAGCAAATCTTTCTTTTGTGGGTGTTTAATGTGCCCCTCCAAAAGCATTCAAGTTTAAATTCCTGCACCACATCCCTGCCTATGATGGGTCAGATTCATCCCTTACACCTGGGTGAATGTAGTCCATTTGCTTTTTCATCACTATTATGTCCCTAAAAATAAAAAAATATATTTTTTTGAAGTTCTGTAAAGTTGCATTTGTGTTCAGTCTAAGTTCTGGGCAAAGTTTCAAATAGATTTATTTTACACACAACGCTCATCCACCCCTATTCTTGACTTCCCTATTTTATTTTCATTCTTCATATTTCACGGCACACATTGACTTATGTAATACAGACATGCTGAAGGACTCATACTGTATTTATCTGTGCAGCACTGTCTTTGACATCTATTAGCCTTGATAGGATCTTAATCTTTTGTATCTTGCTGCATTAGTTCCTAGGCATATTTACAATTCTTCCTGTTACAGTATAATCCATCTAGTATCACTCTTTTCTTTGTTTTCCTGTTCTTCATCTTTAATTTCTGAGCCAACTTTCTACTTATTCCATGACTCCTGCACCCAACACATTATTTACAACCTTGAATGTGGAACTTTGTCAAAAATCCTTTCCGAAGTGTAAACAGCTTTGTCATTTCATTAGAAAGTTTGCCATTGTGTTCCAAAACTCTCCTTCCCTTAATCTTCAAGGTTGTGTGTTATCTTCCTTCTTAACTATTTAAATTCCAGGTGGAATTCTGTCACCCTGAAGCTCAAAAACTGAGATCTTGAAATAACAGGAGCCAACATTTCAGAAACTGTTCCAGATTTATCCTTTTGACAACATTGTGTCATTCTAGAAAACCTTAACTCAAAACTTCCCATGCGCTCTGGGACTCCAGCAGCAGGCTGCAGCTGTAAAGGTGGGGGGAGGAGGAGCTCAGTCAGCATGGAGATTTGGGGGGGGGAGAAGGAGGGCCATGCACTTGCTTGACTCCCCCCTTGTGCCCGCCCCTGATCATAGGAGAGAGATCCAGAAGAGAGGAGGAAAGTTCCAGTGGTTAAGGCAATAGCTTAGGACTTTGGTTTCTCATCCCCGCTCCACCAGAGACTTCCTGTGTGATCTCAGTGAGGTCACTCAGTCAGGATGTGTTTACTGTCCACACTGCCGGTGACTTGGGGGATCGATGTAGCAGGTTGTGGAGACCTGCTTAGTCGATCCCGGAAGTGCTCTCTGGTTGTCGCCATTAATCCACCTCCCTGAAAGGAGTACGGCTGCGTTGACTGGAGGGTGTCTTCCGTCGATGCAGCGCAGTGAAGATGCCGCAGCAACGTAAGTAAGTCAACGGGAGATACACCAGCTACATTACGTAGCTTGCATATCTCCCGTCGACTGCCGGTGGCAGTGTAGACCAGGCCTTAGTCTCTCTCTGACTGGGCTTCCCATCTGTAAAGTGGGGTTAGTAGCATTTCCCTACTTTACAGGGAATTTGTGAGAATAAATACATCACAGATTGTGAAGCACTCTGATACTATGATGATCGGGGCCATATAAGTACCTTATGTAGACAGACAGACTCCAGTGCCAACTAACATATAAACACACAAATCCCTCTGCCTCATCAGGACATAGTCCCCAAAGGAAGGTCAGATCAGATTATTAAATTGATAATACAGCTTAATCTGAGCCAAAAGACTGGGAAGTTTCATCTGCTTCTATACTTCCTGGTTTTGGTGCTTTCTAATGACTGCAAATAACATGCTGTAAAAAATTAGATATAAGCCTGAACAATGTGCACTGTAGCTGGCGTGGGATGGATCACGTGCTCACTGTGTGGAGTCAGAGGAGAGGGAGGTTCATAGGAATGGGATAGATTCTGAAGCATGTTTGCCCTGCATCTGCATCCAGTGGCAGGATCTAGCCCTTAGTGGTTAATTTAACAAAGGTAAAATCGGAGGGTTTGGAAAAAAGAATTAAATAAACCTGGAAGTCAGGGAAAAAATTAATAATAATAAAAAAGATAGAATTGGGCAGAGAGTTGGAAAAAAAAAGAGAGAGAGGTGCAGCATTTAAAAAAATACAGAAATATGAAGAGATTTTTTTAACAATAGCCAAGAATTTGAAACCATCAAGTTGGGCACATTTATAGCCTCTGTGACTATTTTTGTGTCTCTTTGTTAATTTGATTTTAAACCTTTCAGGCCAGGGATTGTGTTTTCCGGGACTACCACAATGGGGCCCTAGTTCTGACTGGACCTTTAGGCAGCATAAAGTGTGCAAAATATTAAAAGCATAAAACTGCTTAAAAAAACCCATGCAATTTCACATGGTGCAGTGAACATGAAAATGAGCCCATTTCTGGGGATGTCTGAGGTGTGAGAATTTCTGGATTGAAAACGGGTTTGCATTGAAAAGATGTAGAAATTCACTTTGTTTTTGCACTGAAAAGGTCATTTGAAAGAAATACCGTAGACAAGCACAACCTGAGTGATGTGAAATTGCACAATACAAAGTTGCACAGATTTTCACAAGGAATGCTGTGCAGCACCAATGTTGAATTTCACTCAGCTCTAGTTTGTGACCAAAACGATGTAGTCTGCTTCTGAGACGTTATGCAGTGGAGTAAACTGGAAGTAACACCGTTGATGTCAGTTGGGTTACACTGGTGTAAGACGTGAGTAAGCGAAGTAAGAATCAGACCAAATGCCTTTGATCGTCTCTGTAATTCAGATCAACTTAAGAGAGACTGTGACACTAGCAACTTTCAGTTAATGTGTCTAGGAAGTGGAGGTCAAGATCCGGTCGTGGATAAGGCCACAGTGCTGCTGAGTGGTTCTGTCCCCCTGCAAGAGCCATTTACCAGTTGTGTGGCCTCCCCTGTGGCCAGGGGCTCATTGTCCTCCTTGCAGCCCTGACTGGGGGGTCTCTGCTGTGCTCTGCCAGGTCATATTACTGGCCCTGGGGCCATACAGGGAACCCTCTGCAGCTCCGTTGTCACATCCCCGTTCACTCATCAGTCTAGAGTGCAGGGGCCATCCTTGGGCACTCACTGTTCACTCACTCTGTGACAGCAGGGCTGCAGAGGGCTCTCTGCACAGGCCGCAGGACTCGTGACACCTGATCCCTGCAGGCACAGGTGTATGGGGAGGCTGCACTCTCGCAGACAGTTACCGATGGGTATTTTTTTCATCGATTTCAGTGTCAACTGAAAGTGACATCTATTGATGTGTATTGATTTAAATCGAATCCTGCCAAATATATTTATATAGTAGAGTAAGACAGCCCTTCCAGTCTGCTTCACAGCATGATAATGCAACTACAGCATTACAATAAAGCCTTCTGAGTAGCTGTATTTAATAATGCTTTACAGTAAGGTACCATTTATAAATACTTCATTTTTAATAAAGCATGGCAATTTGTAGCATGCATAAAAATTATTTATATTCATGTGCTAACCAAGCACATAGATTTAATAATATTGACGTCTTATAACGTGCGTTGTAACAGCTTGTCACAGCATCATCTGTTAAGCATTTCTTACTAATGCATTTCATACCGTGCCTTATAATAATTTGTTAAAGGATGCAGCTGCATCTATTAAGCCTTTCATAAATATGAATAGCACATTTTCTAAAATGGCACCATATATTGAGTTATTACTGGATAGTCTAACTAGAAGCAGAGTTTCTTTTTTTAACCTGGAGAGAAACCCAGCCATCACATGATGTACAGTAGAAAGCTGACTTGATTTAGTAATGTTTACTGTGCTGTTGCACCTGTAATTCTTAAATTGACAGTAGCAGGGGGTAACTGCATTAAACGATCAGAGATGGAGATATAGCAGTGCATCCGAGCCCAGAATAGAGCTGGGTAGCTGTGTTAGTGCAAGGATGGTTAACCACATGGGCCCTGATCCTGCAAATTAAATCTCTGTAAATTTCTTGTGGAGATTCTCCAGGGGAAGGTTGGGGGGGAGTGGGCATGGCTTACACTCTCATACACATGAAATAGGCCATGGAACCTGCCCCCAAACCTTGTGGATCCTAGGGTCTCATTAAGAGCTGTGTGCCTTCTTGCCTGTTCTGTATTCCTGATGAGCCCTGGGCCTGCCCACAGCTGCTTCTGGAATCCTCCTTAAAGGGGGATATCCACCGTGGTGTGGGAGAGATTATGCTAGAAAAGTAATGCCTTAGGCTGGCTTCCTGCTGTTCCAGGCCATCCTGTCCTTGCATAGATCCTGGCATCACAGAGTGCAGTCTGTAAGGCTCAAGAGGGAGATGGGGGCAACTGAACCCATCTTCCTCAGTTTCAGTTGTATTAATGTACGGAGGAGACTCTATGTGTTTGGAATCTGGAGACCGTGATCCCCCTCCCTGTGAAAAAAGTGTCAGGCAGCTCTAGCAACTCTCATAATTCACTGCCTCCTGAAAAGACAGCCAACAGGCAGACAGAGATGAGGTGTACTTTTCTAACAAGGTTTTTTCTCTTATGGCTCTCAGGTGCCAGTACCTAGGAATTTTGTAATAGCTAGAGCCCTGCAAATCTGCAGATATCTGCTTTATATCCGGGGACATCGGCATCCGAGGACCATTTCTTGCGGATCGCGATAGGCTAGTCACAGAGGTCGGGACCTCTCTGAGTTCTGGGGCAGGGCTGGAGCAGCTGCCAGCCAATGGTGCAGCGAACAGCTGATCAACTATTAGGTTGCTGGCAGGGCTCAACAGCTAATCAGCTGTTAGGTGGGAGGGCGGGGCTGATGATCTGTTAGGTGGGAGGGCAGGGCTGCAGGGCTCAACAGCTGATCAGATGTTAGGGGGGTGGGGCTCATCAGCTGTTTGGGGTGGCAGGAGCTCAGCTGATGCATGGATGCGGGTAAGTCTAAAAGACGAATAATGGATTGTGATTGGGTAAAAGTTTATTCCTGAGGATGCGGATCAACGTATTTGTATCCGTGCAGGGCTCTAATAATAGCTACTGAGGTGGTAGATGACATTTGTCTTTACAGGGAAAAAATAATGCAATTAAATAATGAATATAATAGTACATACTTTGTACATCGTGTTCTTTCTCTACGGAGGGCCAATGTCTGCTCCCTTTCAGATCATTGGCAAAAACTCCGATTAATTTCAGCGGGAGCAGGAGCAGGCCCTGAATGCCAAATTAGTGCAAGTTATGCTGGTTTGTTGCTTCCACCCAGATTTACAAAGATATTTTTGTTGCTTAAAGATGCAGACTGGTAGCTACTGGGATTGACCAAGTGCCTAACTCCCATTGAAAATCAATGGGTGTTTGGGGCCTAAACTGCTTGGAAGCATTTAAGTGCCTTTGTAAATCTGGCTTCCAATGTATAACCTACAACATCATTTATGTCCTCACTGACTTTGGGGTAGAGTGAGCTTCCTCTGGAATTGACAGCTGCTTACACCAGCTCTGACTTTGGACCCTTGTCTTTATTCATGATGAAATGTCATTGCATACTGCTGTACTGCAGCTGGATATGTTACTGTGCACAGAGGCATGTGAGGTTATGCCCTGAGCCAGTTTTGCTTTTGATTTGCCCCTTCTGTTTGTTAGAGTCCTACCTTTCCACATTTTCCTTGTGAGATTTAACCTAAAAAATGTGGCACCCACAATGTTGTTGGAGATTAAATTTGTAATTATGAATTTCCTTGCTGTTGTAAGTTTGCCTCCGATCCTTAACATTTTAATGTCATTTTTATGTGAATTTCTATGCTATTTTAATTCATTAGTCATGGGTTATCATTTTTCGATATAATTACTGTAATTTCACCAAGTGACATGGTTACAGTAAATACTTTGAGTAATTGCCATTCATATGGAAAAAGGTATCTAGAGGGTGCAATAATGTCATAAGATAAAAGAATTGATGTGTAAAGACAAATTATGATGACATATTTAGAGCATGTAATGACATAACAGCATTCCATTTTTACAATGGATAAGGAGAATGACATAAAAATAACTTGCAGTGACATCATCTGTTAGTAATGATTACAGGGAATTGTACAGTGTATGTGCGGCTCCGGGGTATGGCAGTGCAATAGCAGTGCTCTTTTAAAAAAAAAAAAATCCTTTTTCAAAATTGTAGAAAGCAACATGTAGTGAGCTAATGCCCACTGAGGTCAAGGAAGGATTCCCACTGATGTAAGTGGGTGGTGGATTGGGCCCATATCCTTTTTTGTGGAATAAATATTTGCCACTTTTAGTGACAGTGAAGAGAATGTAGAAATTAAAATGAAAAATAAAAATGACCTGAAATATGCTTTAGGAGTCTGTTGTAGAATAGGCATTATAGTCATACATATAATGTACAGGCGCCTGAGAATGGGATCCACAAAAGCCAACATGCTAGGCAAGGAGCTGCCTAAACCAGCCATTAGGAGAAGCTGACAGGAGGGGTGTGTCCTAAGCCCCACCCTTCTTTCAGAGGTAGGCATCTAAGTCTGGATTGCAGGAAGGCACCTACCTCCACTAGCGATCTACCAATGGGAAACCGTTTCCTGGATGCAGGCATTTTGGGTGCCGAAGCCATTTATTACAAGGAGTTAGGCACCCCTCTCACACCACATAAAGCGAGGAAGGGGTGTAACTTTTATAACCTTTAGCCCTGTGGTTAGAATACTCACTGGGGTGTGAGACACCCTCATTCAGGGATGAGAAGGGATTTGAACAGGGTTTCCCCACCTTTCAGGTGAGTGTGGGATTTGATGAGAAGGGATGACAGGAAGGGATTTGAACAGGGTTTCATAGAATCATAGAAGATTAGGGTTGGAAGGGACCTCAGGAGGTCATCTAGTCCAACCCCAAGTAAACCATCCCAGCCAGGGCTTTGTCGAACAGGACCTTAAAAACCTCTAGGGATGGAGATTCCACCACCACTCTAGGTAACCCATTCCAGTGCTTCACCACCCTCCTAGTAAAAAACCTTTTTCCTAATATGCAACCTAGACCTTCCCCACGGCAATTTGAGACCATTGCTCCTTGTTCTGTCATCTGCATCACTAAGAACAGCCTAGCTCCATCCTCCCAAGAACCCCCCTTCAGGTAGTTGAAGGACGCTATCAAATCCCCCCTCACTCTTCTCTTCTGCAGACTAAATAAGTCTAGTTCCCTCAGCCTCACCTCATAAGTCATGTGCTCCAGCCCCCTAATCATTTTCGTTGCCCTCCGCTAGACACTCTCCAATCTGACCACATCCTTCCTGTAGTGGGTGGCCCAAAACTGGACACAATACTCCAAATGATGCCTCACCAGTGCTGAATAGAGGGGAATAATCACTTCCCTCGATCTTCTGTCAGTGCTTTCACTAATGCACCCCAATATGCTGTTGGCCTTCTTGGCAGCCAGGGCACACTGTTGACTCATATCCAGCTTCTTGTCCACTGTAACCCCTAGGTCCTCTTCTGCAGAACTGCTGCCTAGCCAGACTTTCAGGTATCACATCGCTTTCTCTGGCCCAATTAATATTTAAATACAAATTGGAACAACTTCAGTAGGAGTGAGAGAGAGTGACCCCACATAAATCCCAGAGTCCAGTGATTAGGGCACTTGCCTCAAGGCTGGGAGACCCCTGTTCAAATCCTTTCTTCTTATTAGGCACAGGGGATTTGAACTGGGGTCTCCCACATCCTAGATGAGTACCCTAATCACTGGACTAAAGGAATGCCTTCCTTCTTCCCCCTCTCCCTCTTCCCTGGCCATTGTGTGTGGAACCATAGAACCACAGAGTTAGAAGGGACCACAAGGGTCATCTAGTCTAACCCCCAGCCAAGATGCAGGATTTGTTGTGTCTATATCACTCAAGACAGATGGTTATCCACCTCTTTTTGAAAACCTCCAGTGAAGGAGGTTCCATGAGTTAGGCTTGTTCTTAATACACTTACCAGATTGGTCTCCACAGGCAAGATAGGTGCCTATATCCACCTGGTTTGAGGATCACACTGGGGATTAGGTGTGAGATGGATGGATGGCTGAGGCAACAGTGCATGTGCCCAGAGAAAGGAACCTAGGAACGTAGTTGCACCTGGGATTTAGGTGCAACTCTGATCCACAGAAGCCTCACTTGACTGCCATCTAACCTTATAGGCACCTAAACCCTATAGGCACACTCAGCACCTTAATTTTCCCTCTACAAGTTCCCCAGGTGCCTAGGTTCCTTTCTCTGGGCACATGCACTGTTGCCTCAGCCATCCATCCAGATGTCTAAGTACCTTTGTGCATAAGTACCAAATGTAGGTGCATAAGTACCTTTGTGCATCTGCGCCTCAGTGTCTCTTTATCGGTAACCAGTGTAAATCAATGTCATTTCCCTGCAGAACTGTAAAACCACTGTAGGACAGGCAGGACTATATTTATGCAACATCACATCATCACAACATGACATAAATGTCACACAGAACATAACCAAAACAATTAGTATTTGGGGAGGAAAGTAATTCCTAGTGAGGCCTAGCAGTTGGAGTATTTTTGCAGCCCTTGTTCTGGTGAAAATAAGATTAATTCTATGTCATGATATTTGGGCTTCTCCAGTGGTAATATCCAATGTCAGCAGTGTCATTCACTGTCGCAGCAAAGAAAACTCAGAACTTCAACTTGGGTATTCTGAACAAAAAACACTTTTCAGATTGCCTTTAAATCGTAGGAATTGCATAAAAGTTTCTATGCATCTTGATTTGGTGAAGTCTAACATCGCCATGGCACCTACCTATGATATTTCCCATAGTCAGTGTGTGTGTGTATGGATAAATGAAATCCAGGCCCTTATTGTTTTTAAAGAATGAATCCCTGCTTGATTTTAAAAACCGTGCAGCTTTGTAGGGGTGTTTACTAAATTTTAGTACGAAATAAACCAGTGGTTCCCAACATCTTTGGCTTGTGGGCCACAGATATTATTTTTACAACCCTGAAGAGCCATCAGTTTCTGCCAGCAATCCCCCTCCCACACTACAGCCAGATGGAAAGTTACAGGACAAGTGCAGTTTCCCTGCTGCAGCCAGGGGGATGGGAGATCAGTGCTCTCCTCCCTCTGGCTCCAGCAGGGACCCCAGCACATAGGGACCTAGGTGGAGCGCTTTTCCATGCTCCCTGCTACAGCCAGGGGCAGGGGAACACTGATCTCCTGTCCTCTTGGCTGCAGCAAGGAGCTTGCACCAGTCTTGTAGCCCCACAGCAACGCACTCCGCCTGCATCCTTAGGCAGTGGCTCACTTCTGCAGCCAGCCAGGGGGGCACTTTGAAAGACCCCGTGGGCCACTTTTGGCCCATGGGCCATGGGTTGGATATCAGTGAAATAAACAATGCCTAAGTCCTTGCCAGAGCCACTGGCTAAATCAGTTTTGAAAACCTTAAAGAAAACCCTTGGAATTTGCTGACAAATCCAAAGACTACAAACCTACAAATCAGATGCTTAAGAAAGAAGACTTGCCAGTAACATGACACAGAGTCAAGCTAATTCAAAGTGATTCAAACAAGAGATGATTTTTTTAGGACATCGCTGGCCAGTTTTCTATCCTAAATCTGACTGACATATAATACTAGTAGGCTGAATTAAGACATTTTGCACATATTTTTACTTTAAAGAGCAATTGCTACGGGTAACTCTAGTTAGTTACAATGTGGAGACATGCCAAACAATTGAGAATTAGATTGGATAGCTATCTTATGCTTCAAGGTTTGTAGACTTGGTGGATAATTAGGCATTCCTGACACTTGTACTTGGTGCCATAAACTCAAGAGTTGGAGAAATTACAAATGCTCAGGTTCTGATCCTGTTTCTCACAAGCTTTTGATTAAATTGAAATTTAGAAAGCAAGGAACCTAACAAATTCAATAATAGAACTGATTATAAAATCGCAAAATGTTTGAAATTTCAATTGCAAATGGATATTTTTCCATAAAAAAGATGTTCTGTTTTTCAACCGGTTCTACTCATTTGACAAAAATATCCTTAAAACCCACTCAGCTGCCATGCCAGCAAGATCTACTGATACTTATCACTCTGGAGCTTCTAGAGCAGTGTTTCTCCAAATCTTGTTCTTTCTGCAAAAACTTCATGAGAGAAGGATCTTCTCACTCAAAAGTTGTTGATTGCTTTGTGAGGGAAACAGCAAAACAATCAGTTTTGGGCAGTGGGAAAACTTCCTGAATCCTAATCATTGTCTAATCTATCTTTTTATTTACTTATTTCAGCTATTATTACTCTAAAAAACATTTGGATAAATAGACCAGTCAGCCACCCCCAAATCAAATACTCTACATAGATGTAACATTATTTAGTTTAGGTCCCATCCTCTAACACACAAAAATCCCCCCAGACTCCCTTACACTGTTCTACCCATCACCTATCTCCTTGCATGTATGGGAGAAAAAATGCATATGAGCACCCACCTTCACCAGCATGACGTGACAATTGAAAAAAGAGAGAGAAGATTAAGCCTGTTGTTTTTCTTTCTTTCTATCTTACTTGGGAAAAACTTTCATTGACATCAGAGTGTTTAACCTGAGTTAGGACTGCACGTGCAGGCCTATTGTATACTATGTATATGATTATATCATTTACTCCAAACCGTAATTATGGTATATTATGAACAGTGATTTTCCATTGTCATGCTACTGTATTCTAATTGCATGTGCAATTCAAATTTTAACTTTGCCTTTATGTCTCATTTGTATTTGGTCATTCTATGCAAACCTAGTATCCCTTTCTCTGTTTTCAGTCATGCTAGTGTGCATCAAAAGTACTTCCGCATATAACTGAGAGCTGAGTATGGCCCATTGTCTCTAAGGAGTTATTTGCTCCAGTGTGCGACATGTGTCAGTGCATCATAGCTTAAAGCAGCAAGTGCACTGAATGGCTCATGATATGATAGCACAGAACACTTGATATTGTAAGTGTCATGCAGACTCTGTGTAATGGCATAAGAAGTAATTATGGGGGGGGGGGTCACAAAATGGGTGACAGACATGAAATCAAAAACACAGAAATACATCTCTGATTCTTTCTCTAAAGATACATCCACATTATTGCTTACTCATGCCCACCATATATATATATATATATATATATATATATATATATAAATTATTCTCCAGTAGGGGGTAACATGAGAATGTGGTGGGAAGCACCCATTCATTTCCCTAAGACACTCACCAGATATATAACTTCTTAAATTTATGCAGTCTCTGTTGGGCCAAATGAAAATGTTAGCATTTGTTTCTAAGACACACTACTAAGCCCTAACCCATGGTCCATAGAATAGCAAGTAACAAAAAAAAAAAGAAAAAAAAGATATAAACATATTTTTGGAGGAATCCTACAAAAAGTGGAATCATAGATGAATTGCCAAAGAGAAGTATGAAAGAATAACACAAGCATGTAGGGACAAAATCAGAAAGGCTAAGGCACAACAAAATGAGTTACACCCAGCAAGGGCCATAAAAGGTAAAATTAACTATCAATGTAATAGTGAACTCAGTTTTCACTACCTCAAAAACATTGTGTGGCTTTAGGACATTCAAAACTGACATCAATGATGTTTGTTTCTGAACCATTAACTGAATTAAAGCAAAACAGTTTGGTGTGTGATTTAAGGCCTTGTCTTCCGGAAGAGCTGCACCAATTTAATTTAAGGTGTGATTTTAAACTGGTGAAAGAGACTGGATGGATACTTATTTTTGTTTCAACCAGGTTTATTTTGGTTTATCTTGAGCCAATTAGGAACAGGTTTAAAATAAACCAAAATATTCCACTCCTTAAACCTAAGTAAGAACTTCAAAACAGGGGCATTTGCACCCATTTATCTAATTTGGTTTAATTAAAAAGTGCATGTTTTCATGCCGACAAGGCTTGAATTGGTTTAAGCCCTAATGTACACAAACTTACATTGGTATAAAAGGTGTCTTATAGCTGTTTCCCCTTCCCACACAGGAGTAGCTAAAATGGTATAAAGCACTTTTATACCAATATAACCCATATTAGGAACATACAACTTTTGTGTAGAAACAAGAACTTAAACTAAACCCCAAAAAGCCACTCTGATACTGTAATATGAGGGTCTATACAGGGGTGTGCACCAGTTTAATCTCACATTTTAGGTTATACCACCACAACTTTCTCATAGACAAGGCCTAAACTTACCAGGAAAATTACTCAAACCCATCTCTAAGACTGCTATAATAATACCTTCAAAGGGGTGTTATGAGGCTTAATTCATTAATGGCTGCAAACTACTTTGAGATCCTTGGATTAAAGGCACTACAGCAGTGCAAAGTATTATTAGCTAGAGGAAAAAGCTCTGAGACAAGCATCACATTAAACATCTAGGTTTAAAAAAAAAAAAAAAAAAAAAAGCAAAAACCCAGAGATGAGCAAATTGTGGGTGGTTTTGATTGTTCCATAGCTAGCTTTTTCATCATGTTTTTGGCTTGAAAAATCAAAACCAGTGGTGGGTTAGCTCAATGTCCCATTTTATTCTCACAGTCAAAGCTCAAAATACTTTTTTTAAATTCATAGTACGCCCTTTTTTGTAGCTTTGTGATGTAAGAAGAAAGTATGAAATAGTTTTTGTTTGGTTGGTTTTTAAGGTTTTTTTTTTTTTCTTTATTTAAATTTTGGGGCTTGCCTACACATAAAAGTTGTACCTCTTTTACTGCATCTGTACAGTTAAAATGGCACAAACTGCTAGTGTATTTAAGTACTCCACAGTATTATAAAGGTGCTTATACTGGCATTGCTTATTCCCATAAGAGAAGGGGAATAAGCAATACCAATATAATGGCATCCTTCCAGGGATGGTAGAACTGGTGTGTGTCAAATATGGTGTAAATGTTTTGTTAAAGTCACAGCCCTAATCAAAACTGTTATACTGACTGGTATAAAATCTTCATGAAGAAATGAAAAATTAGGCCTGACAAATCTGGTCTTCCTTGGAAGATCTGAGAGCCTGTTTATAGCGAGGCAAAGGTATTGAATATTCAACAGTAGCTTACTTTATCCAAAATATTAATTAACCATTAAAGTTAAATAAGCATTAACAAAAACAAGCAACTGAATAGTTATTTTTTTTTTAAAAGACTGAATATAAAACCCTTCTCATCTCTATTGCTCAAATCTCACTTATGTCTTATGATGACACCATTGCATTAATTCTCCAGTCAAAGAGTTTTCCAGACTAGAGAAGACCTGAATTTCCAGTGTGAAAAACAAGCAATAAAAATTCAGGCCTTCTGCATACATCGTAAAAAACCCAGAATGGGCACAAATTGGTCTCCTTTAAAAGTGTAAATGAAAGAGCAGTCTAAAAATTGTTACATTTACTTTGCTAACCAACTAAACCTAACTTGATTTTCTCAATACTTCCCAAATGAAGTTTTCTGATTTTCTGTCCTTCCAAAAAACTTCAAAAGAAAATTCAACAGAATAATGTAGGAATTTATTTTCTTTTTATAAAGTTTTCAACTTTTAAGACAAAGCCTTGTCACTTTACCTCATTTCCAGGACCCATTGAAAAGGAACACTGAGGAAATGAAGTGAGTGATTTTGATTCTCAAAGATGTTTTGTTTCTCTTCTGATAGAATTGAAGTTATATGTAGGAGGTGGGTAGAGCCATCATAACCTGCTTTCTTCTCAGTGAATAAGGAAGGTCAATATATTATCATATCAGGGAGGAGGAAATTATACAGGCAACTCTCCAGTAGACAATAAAGACAATCCTGACAGTATGATCACAACAGCTGTAAAACTTTTCTTTTATTTTCCTACAGACATATCAGTGTTTAAATGACAGCTGAAGTAGGATGATGGACTAAATACATTATTCTCAATGTTCCTTCTTTTTTTATTTTTAATAGAAATATATCCTGAAGACTGTATTCAAGTTGATCAAATAATAAGTCAATTTGTCAATAAAACAGATTAGGCCACTTGTCTGCAGATACAATTTCTTTCAAACAGTTTATTTTGTTAATGTTGTCTTGGAGTAACAGCCTCCAGGGAAAAAATCCTACAAAAATATATTACTCATTTTAAGCTTATGGAAAATAGCCTCCTTGACTTCCTTCAGTAACCACAGAATCATAGAAATGTAGGGCTGGAAGGGACCCCATAAAGTTATCAGATTGAGCCCCTGCAAGAGACAGGACTAAATAAGCCCAGACCATTCCTGACAGGTGTTTGTTCAATCTGTCCTTAAAAACATCCCAATACTGGGGATTCCACATCCTCCTTTGGAAGCCTGTTCCAGAGTTTAATTACCCTTATAGTTAGAAAGTTTGTCCTAATACCTAATTTAAATTTCCCTTACTACAGATTAAGCCCATTACTTCTTGTCCTGCCCTCAGTGGGCATGGAGAGCAATTGATCATAGTCCTCTTTACAACTGCCCTTAATAATATTTGAAGACCATTAACAGGTCCTCTCCACCATTTTCATTTCTCAAAACTAAATATGTCCAGTTTTTTTAACCTTTCCTCATAGGTCAGATTATCCCAACCCTTTTGTTGCTCTCCTCTGACCTCTCTCCAAATTGATTGTTAAATAAATTTGTTCCAGTATCTTTCCAAGTATCTTAGGCTGACTGGTCTATAATTGCTGGGGTCGTCTTTGTTCCCCTTTTTAAAGAGAGGTGCTATGTTTGCCCTTCTCCAGTCCTCTGGGACCTCAATTGTTCTCCATGAATTCTCAAAGATAGTTGCTAATGGTTCTGAGAGTGCTTCAGCTAGTTCCTTAAGCATCCTAGCATGAGTTTTATTTGGCCCTGCTGACCTGAATACATCTAACTTATCTAAATATTCTTCATCCTGTTCTTTCCCTATTTTGGTTTGCATTTCTTCCCCCTTGTTGCTAATAATGCGTTGAGCATCTGTTCACCAGTAACCTTTTTCGTGAACACTGAAGCAAAACAGGCATTAACACCTCAGCTTTCTTGAAGACATCAGTTATTAACTCTCCTTCCCTTTTAGGTACAGGACCTACACTTTCTCTTGTTCTTAATGTATTAACAGAACCTCTTCTGAATTAACTGATTAGGTGAAGTACTTCTTCACACAATGTACAGTCAACCCGTGGAACTCATTGCCAGTGGCTGTTGTAAAGATAAAAAATATAACTTGGTTAAAAATAGAATTAGCTAATTTCATAAAGGATAGGGTCATCAATGGCTCTTAGCCAAATGGTCAGGAATGCAACCCTATGCTCTAGGTGTCCCAGATGCTGGGACTGGATGACAGTGGATGGATAACTTGATGATTTCCTTTGGAAGCATCTGACATTGACCACTGTTGGAAGACAGGATACTGTGCTAGATGGACCATTGGTCTGGTCCAGTATGGCCGTTCTTATGTGCTCAACTACTGTGATTATGGGCTCTGCGGCAAACACATAGATTAGGAAGAGAGATGAGTACTGTGCTGTACATATAGTCTATCCAATGTAAAGTAGATTCTTGGGTTGAGTTGAAAGGGAACATCTTCATGAGTGGAAATAAGCTATACTGATAGTCTGAGCAGAGAATACAGCTCCACCAATATGAAAACCCCAAAAAGGGATATTTCCTTAATGTGAAACACCTATAGGGACAAACCTCAGCACTGTGGAATTTTTAAACCACTATGCAAGCAGTGGACTAGAATGAATGAGCGTGAGTTTGTAGTGGGCAATAAAGTATGTGGAGGGCAAGGACTTTTAATTTGCCTGGACTACTTTACAGGGAAAGAGCACAATCATGTCTCGACGGTAACTGAAAAATAATGCGAGGATTCCATAGTTTTGCTCTTGAAGTGATTTCCAGATCAGAGTTTTTAAGTTAGTTTATATACAGATGCACGTGTGTTTCACGCTATCTTGCTCACACACACACACGTGTTTTCTAGCTGTCAACCTTGCAAGGTCAGCACGGAAGCTGAAAGTCAAGCTTTCTGCCTCATGAATCCTCAAAAGCCATAAAGATTCTTCAGTCAGAAATTAGCCAATGACTTAATGATACACGAACAGAATAGAAGCCAGGTCTGTAAATCGGGGATATTAATACTTTCTCCGGTTCCTTTCCTGCCATTTCTGTTTAGATTGTAAGCTCTTTGGGACTGTCTATAGGTATGTACAGCACCTAACACCCTGGGGCCCTGTTGTGAATTGGGACCCGGCAGTGGTACTGTAATACAAATTAAAAAAAAAAAAAAAAGTAAGTAGTGCAACTCCTGAGATCAGCTATTTAAGCATGTTTATGAATACTCTGGACCCAAATCCCAGGAAACTAGCCGAAGGATGCCTGTGTCTCGGATTCCTTTGCTTTAGCAAACACACGTCCTTTTCTTACATTTTCTACCTGTGCTTTCAGTGGCTGAGCAGACATCAGTTGCCCTCTGGTTTCCCTTGCAACATTTCTGTATTTTTCCTGAACGGTCCTTGTTTAATTACTAAATGATCGCTCAAGTGTTGACACCAAAGTCACAACACTCTGCTTGTTCATCTAGGGTGCTTTATAGTTGCCCACGTTTTCCATGGATCGTTGCACCTTTTGGTACATGCATACATTTGTGTGTTACACTGCTCGTAGGCATGCTCTGTTCACACTTGGGTTTGTTTTTTTTTTAATAGTTATTCCATAACCATAGTTATTCTTAGCTTCTTCCTAAGCAAAAAGGCTTTATAAATAGTTTCAGCCCCACACCCCATTGTATAGATTAATGAGCTGACCTATATTCCCTGCTTGCTGTGTTAATGTTCCTTGCAGCTTGGCATCTGGAGACGTGTTCATTCCACTCAGGCTGTTCCATGGCCTTATCACACTGCATGTTTGGAGAGTGTGGAACATTGTCATTTTCTTGTCCTCTTATTTATGCTGATTCAAAATACACATCATGTGACATGGATAAATCCTTGGGAAAAAAAGCTGTTTTTTTCTAACACTGAACAGGGGAACTCAGGAAAAACGTATTATCCTGATCTCCTTTTCTCACTCCCTCAGGGTAGAGTTTCTACCCAGAACCTGTCTCAGCCCCTCACTGGGTTTCCTGCCACAGATTTAAAAAAAAACAACAACCCAGTACAGATGCCCTCACATTCACACAAATGCACCAGCTACTTCTGTTAAAGGCAAATGGCTTCGCCAGAGCCACACGTCTCTCTACTGCAGTATTTGAGGTGTAGTCGTGTTCTGAAAAGTGGCACTTCATGTATATAAAACCAGTCAAATCTGTTTACTTAAACAAGCATGTACTGCTTTTTTACCACTGCTTGCCTAACATAGCCATCACAACAGCGCTAGATTCCATTCCAGTGACAGAACAATTAACTAAGTAAGTTCCAATGTAGATTCAAGTTAGGCCTAACCAAAATTAGGCTCTTAAATCCCTATTTAGGCACTGGCTTGATTTTCAAAATGATTGAGACACCGACTGATGCCATTGGGTGCTGCTGGATGCGCCCTGTCCCTGGAGCAGGCAAGTGCCTAGGGACCAACATTTTCAGGAGTCTCTAAGTGTAGGCACTGACTCACACAGACGCTTTTGTCATTTTTATTGTAATTAGGGCCTAGCTGGAGGTTCCTTTTTTGAAACTCTGAACCTTAGAGTTTCATATTACAAATTGGATGTTGCACTTGCTCAGACTCCTTTCCAGTCGTTATAGGCCAAATCGTGGACTTAGCTATTTTTTATGAATAGGTTGGTGTATAGCAAAGTGTTGTAGGGAGGAAGGGCAGCTGATAAATGCTGGCAAGCTGCTCAGTAGTGAATTGATTCCTGGGGTGGGAGGCGGAACGTGTGACATGGTGGTGGGCTTAGCAGTTGTAGCCAGTATCCTGAGGTCAATAGAATCACCTATAGGTTGCACAAGCTATTTTGGCCTGGATATGCAGTAACTTAGGGCCCAAACTGTATATGCACCACAACATGCAACAGATGGTAAAGACAGAGCACAACTAACCAGCTACATTAGGTGCCTGTGGTGGGTCAGAGGGGAATCTTGGGGACTACTTGCTCTTGAGCATGCTATTGGTGTGACTTTAATTTGCTGGACACGTCAGGTGCATGTAATGAACTTTTCTGTGATATACATTGATGATTGGGCTGCTGTTTGTAGCAGGGGTGTGCACCATGACCCTGTAAAGTTCAGTCCTTTTCCTGGCAAAAGGGACCCTGGACGTCTTGATGCGTAGCCACTGCCTCTTTCTTTTGTTGTTGTCGACTGTTTTATATTGCAGGATGTGTGTTTCTGCTGTCTACCACTCACGGTCTCTGACATGGAGACTGTCAGGCATCCCTGCTTTGTTAAGTCCCGCATTCTTACATGCTGAGGGCCCAGTCCTGCAGGCTGCTGAGAACCTCACATGCGAATGAAGTTAGTGAGAGTTGAGGGTGCTTAGTTTTTCCCAGGAGGAGCCTAACAGCTTGCAAAAATCAGAGCTACATATTTTGTGGCTGGGAGAGTGATTCCACAAGTTCAGGCCCAACCCTACAAATGCTTACTCACACAAGGAGCCCTTTCAAAGCTGATGGCGCACGTAAGCTTTGCAGACTCACAGCCTTTATGGCTCTGTGCTTCTCCCTGTTTTCTCAAGCATCCCGGCTAAGTTATATGAGTAGCTTTTTAATCATATGGTGGCATGTACACACTTGAATCTGTATTTTTTGCTTGTGGTAGTTTTCTTTTTGGGGGAAGATGGAGGAGGTGGGAAATTTGCATTCGTTTTGCCCCCCTTTCTGCCACATGTTGCTGTGGAAACTGAATGAGCTGTTAACCTGGTTGTTGGGGCGTATTGACTAACTGTGGATAGGGTTATTTACTGAGTACTTATTTATTATCTTTGTGTATAATCAATCATTTCCTTGAATTTGCTTTGCATTCCTGAATCTAAGAGCTATACTTACAAATTAGTAAAACAAAATAAATGTATTGTTTAGAGATGGCCCTGAACTAAAATTCTGATCCCAACAGCCGCACATATACAGTGGCAGGTATCTGAATCTGGATCCAGATCTGTACGTTGGAAATCGTTCCTGTCTGCACGTGGCCTGAACAAGATCTCTGGGACCAAATTTCTCTTCTGGCATTTCAGTAGAGTTACATCAAAAGAAAATTTGGCTCCTGGGATTTGTATACCATTGAATTTTTGAGTAATTGAAATGTGCATCTAAATTTTTTTGCACCTCAAGTCCAACTGTTTTATTCATCTGATAACAAAACTAAATAGCACACCAGCGCTGTAAGAAGTGGGAAACAGAAACACAGTATAAGCAAAGAACACATTTGCTGTTTTATTGGTGCCTTGTAGGGCAGTAATACTGAAAAAGGGGAATGCAAAAAAAAACAAAAACAAAAACCCAGCATGGTGGCAACCCACATTTTTTTTTTTTTTTTTTAAGAAGAGTACATCAACTCCTGTTTTTTTATTTATTGTGGCATGAATGATAACATAAAACCAAAACATGAAAATATACAACTTATATTACACTATGTGTTATGAACAAAATATAAATCTATAACTCTATGTTATATTTACATAATTATTTCTTTTATTAAATTTCAAGTGAGATGGTAGGTTGCACATACTTTGTTTTAAGCTCCAGGCATTTGATTGTCTCTATTTTTTTTTCTATTTTCTTTTCACTTGTAAAATCCAAAATGTTAGAAGGAGTAAGAGCTTTAGAGCCAATGGAGCTATATAAATACTGTTTCAGCAAACCAGTGACAAAAAACACTGGGGAGTAGAGAAATCAGTCAGTAGAAAAAACAAACTTGACATGTTCTTCAATCTGGGAAACTGACAAGTTAAGATAAAGTTGAAGAAAATGTAAATATAAACCAAGCTAAACATCCATCCCATGCCCTGTGAGTTGAGGATACACTTGGATCCACATCTAATGAATTACATACATTTCTTTGCAAAATTGAAGATAGGATTCTATCAATAAGTGGGCAGACAAAAATATTTCATATTTGATAAACCATGCCCTTAAACATACGATATATTATGTAGTTGCCATTAATTCTAGCAGCTGAATTCTTGCTAAGTGAGGTCTACGTTTCCACTGCTTGTAATTATTTTTGATGTTACAAATGTGATGTCAGAGTCTTCTTCAGGGACAATAACAGCTCATCTCTTTGGATTAAAAAAGAAAAAGCTCTGAAAATGTGCTGTAAAAAGGTTAAAGACAATTTACTTTCTAAAAAATGATTTAATTAAAGAGTCTACTGCAGAAACCAAATCTTTGAAATAATGTCTATGCAGAAAGAATTTCTTCCATATGCATTTGTAATA
The DNA here is from genome assembly GCF_026122565.2 of Emydura macquarii macquarii. NCBI lineage: Eukaryota > Metazoa > Chordata > Testudines > Chelidae > Emydura > Emydura macquarii. The sequence goes on along the minus strand of NW_027132342.1, from coordinate 5,573,546 downwards.
AGAGGATTTGGTTACAAAACTAATTAAATTCTATAATAATAGCTAGTGTTCTTTTCTGGGGGCCTGATTAATATAGCGGAACGGTTAAATAAAGATGTTAAATGCACTTAAAAATCCTATTTTACTAATATAAGGCATGAATAAATTCAGAAAGAATTATGTGTTATTTCACTAAGCTTACCAGTCAGTGCCTTTTTTTTTTCTTTGACCCTCTTTTCCCCACTGCTGGTATTACTTTCTGAGAAGTTCATGAGTCACATTGGAGTAAGAAGCTACCCTGATTTAAAAGGAAACGAAATGTGCGACCAACACAAAAGTTCTAACAAGAAGATCATTATTATCCAGATTCCCGGGAAAGAGGCGAGCTAAGCCTACATATATGCTAGGCTTTTTGTGTTCTTTTAGGTTAATACTATCCTAATCTCTTCTAACCTGGTTTTTCTCAGTGCCAAAAGAGCACAAAACCCAGGAAAAGAAAGAAACAAGACAAGAACTTCTTTTATAGATACGTTTAAAACAAAAACAAACAAACAATAAAAAGGGCCTTTTCCCTCCCTTCCCCTCAAATACTTGTTTTAATACTGTAGGACATCTGGGTGCTCTGATCCAGCAAAGTACTTAAGCACATGCTTAAATGCTTTGGGCTGGGACCTCAGAGCTGTGTTTATGTGTCTGGATCAGTTTCAGCATCCAAATGCTACCCAGGTTTGAAAATTTGACCCAAGCCTCAGGTCCTAGCAGAGTCTCTCAGGTATAGGTTGGTTTGCAATAAAGTTAGCAATTTTTTTTTCTTTTTTAGCATTCGTTCTGAGTCTCAGTCAAAGACAACACAGAATATAAAGCACAGCCCCCTCTCCCAAACAGCCCCAAAAAGGAATTCTGTCACATCACCCATTATGAAGAATAGGGCTCAGTCTTACAGCCCTTACTCAACCACAACAGTGCTCCTAATTCACGCGACTGGGCCCATTGTCTTAAACAGGGCTAATCCCATGATTGAGGCCTGGAGTATCAAGCTCATAGTTTTTTGGGTGAAATGCTAGTCCCACTGAAGTCTAAGGCAAGCCTTCCCTTGATTTCAATGAGGCCAGAATTATACCATGTATATTTAAGATTTGCTCCAACCATGCCTGCCTTAATGGCACTTACCTGGAGCTAAAACAAAGTATTCTCGTAGCCCGAAGTCACATAATTAAACCAGAGCATCTGTATAACATGGTGGAAATCAAGCATCCAGCAAATGTGAGGTGAATCCACAAGAGTCAGAAATAATTTGTTCACAAAGACAGGGAACAAATTAAAAAAAAGCAAATATCTGTTTTCACATTGTACATAATAATGATATAAAAACAATTGTCTATATTTTTTCTTCTTATCCAAACAGAGTGCTTAAAAAATTGGCTCTAGATGACTGGTGTAATTAAATAACTAAAATGAGTGATGAGAGAGCAGAAGTTAATTAAGATTGAAAACAACACTTCCATTAATTCACTCCATCATAATAAACATCAGAAGTTGACATGACTGGGGCCAAAATTAAAATGAAGAAATAGGAATGGGGTGAGACTGGGAAGAAGTGAGTTTTTATGTCTATATAAAAAAGCTGGGGGAGGGCAGCAATTTTAAATATCTTAACAGCTTCATTTGCTGCACTGCCAAATCAGAACAGAATAAAATAAAGTAGAAAAAAGGGAAATAAATTATACATAATTTACTAATCTGGGAACAGCTGACCATTATTATTATTATTATAATTACCATTACAACACTAGCAAGAAGAGGCAGTTCAAATGGAAAAAAAAACAAAAAAAAAACAGTCATCAAATACAAACAAAACCAAAAAAAACTCTGACATGGAGGATGCGATCAGCTACTGCATGTGTAATCCCAGAGCAAGTCTTCTGAAAGAGAGAAAAATTGAAAAGAATTTTTGATGCAGAGGTGGACATCAGAAGGGGCTATAAAGAAAAGAGCGGAAAAGAAAAAGATGGCATGGGGTGAAGCTATCACACATCTTAACTGCTCATTGGAGTATTGTCCTAACTCTTAAATGGCATTTGTTTGTTTGTCGTTTGCTTTGCACAAGGTCTTCAGAAGGAACTTTACACTTCAAGTGGTAGGCCTCCAGGCAAAGTAAGGTCATGGTCCTGCAACTGGAACTGACTGCTCCAGGTCTAAAATTTGACTGGCTCAAGGGTCTGTTTTCGAAATCAAGGCCCTGAGTCTACTGATGAGCTCTGTGGGCTGGATCATGCTAATGAGTGTAGTCCTTATTCACATGAAGAGCCCCAGTGATGCTGATGATGAGTGTCTTCTTGTAAGTAAGGACTAGTGATGTGAGCCAGGATCTGTAGGATGGCACCCTCTGTTCACAAACTGTGCTTCAATGGAATGTTTTTCTCTGTAATATGAGACCACAGACAGAGCTGCTGTTGGCAATCAAAGGTATCCTTTTTGTTTTTGTGTTTGGGTTAGGTAATGCTGCTGCTTGCTGTCTTACCACATGAAACCGGGCACACTCCTTTTAGAGGAGGATCAGAGTCAGTAACCAAAAAGATGCTTTGTGTCACTATGTTTATTTCCTTCTTTGTAACAAAGCAGAATGTTCAGTTACCTCACTGAGAATACAATGGACTAAATTCTGGCTAGGGTTACATACGTGCAACTCCATTGTCTCAAACCTGGATGCCCATGTGTGACCAGGACAGAAGTTACAGGTAATCTGACTGAGGCAAAAAGGTCTAGCACAACATTACAAATATTGGTTATTAGAACATGGGGGAATTTATTTATTTTCTTGGTCTTCCCTGTTGGGAACCTCAAAGGCTCAGTATCCTGTGTGCGATAAGTCAAATTTTGTTGCCCACTCTGGATAGGAGAATCACTTTTTTGCTCTTTCTCATTGCACAAACATCCCACGGGTGCCTGTGGGTGTTTCGTGTAGTTAGAGAGAGCAGAATCTCAGACAAGATCTGCCTTATGGATCAAAGATCAACACCAGTCCATTAAAACTGGACATCAGATTCATCCATTTCGGCTCATTCTAGAGGTTAGTACTTCCAATTTCCCTGCCCTGGACTAAACAGGGTATGTTCTGGACATTTTTTTATGTTGCCATTTGAAGTGTAAATTAAAAGCAAAAACTTCTTACAGACTGAGTTGTTTGGAGATGTGGGATTTCATCCTGAACATGGTTTTTGCTCACAATGGTCCAATATTATTCTTATTAGTACCATAAACACACGCACACACAAATCCAAGATCATAAAATATTTTTCTCTAAATTTTCTTATGTCTCTCTCTCCCTCTCACTTTCACCTGAGAACGGCACCTACAGTTTCCTTTAAAAAACAAAACAAAAGAAAACAAAGTCTAATCTCACCAGCTGCTGGTATATCAGGTTCTTCAAGGGATTGTCTAAGACATAACACTGTCCTAACTTAAGACAGAACAGGAAACAAAAGAGACCAACTGGAAAAATAAAATTGAACTAGTTCAGCGCTTTAGTACAAATTTGGCACTTGCTCAAAGAGTCAGTGTGGTGTGCAACTGATGAAGAGAAGTTCTCTCTAGAAAGGAAATAATTACTTGTTGGGGTTTGCAGAAACAGACTCCCCACTCCCTTCCGCAACATACACACACACACACACACACGTGCGCACGTGCCTCCAACCCTAAATATGCAAAGGAGAAGGGAAAAGGAGGAGGAGGAGACAGAGGGGCAAAATAAACTTTATCTTTTTTTTGTCCTGTCAGGTGCATTACCAAAAAAAAAAAAAAAATTTACTTCTCTTTAAAATGTAGCACAAAACAACAAAACACATTCACAAGCCACTTGTTGGCACTGTGTACCTGAGTGAGAATTTCTAGAACATTGTAGAACAAACAGCCATAAAGTTTATTTGGAAAAAAAAGAATAATAAAAGGTCGACGGGTAAGACTTCAGTGCTTGGGTATAGCAGCTGAATTACTGGCATTATTTTACCCATAGCTTATTTCGTTCTTTTGTTGTTGTGATCATCGTTTGTTTTCTTTCTTCTGGGCCTTTTTTTTTTTTTTAAATGCAGGCTGATGTCTATTAGTCAGCTGATGTCCCAACTAGTTAAGACTAATAGTTAAAGTAACAGTCAGTGTATGAGAAAGTTAATGTGCTTGGCCACTGGTAAGGATAAACCAGGTGGGGCTTTTTTTTTTTCCTTGAAGTCCTGTACGGTCACGCAATATTTGGACCCTTATCAGTTGGATTGCCCTGCAATGTGATTTTCACTGTCACTGCCGTAGTCCACATCAGGGTCGTCCTCTTCCTCGTCGTATTCGTCGTAGATTTCTCCGTTGATGTCATTGGCCTGCATCTCCTCCTTGATGTGAGGCTCTTCACCTTTGATGCCATAAGTGCTCTGGATGACGGGCAGGCCGGGCTCTGGACTGCTGGACACACTCGAGTGCTCTGATGGCAGATGTGGGGAGGGCATTCCTGCCATGGTGATTGCTCCTGGGTAAACTACACCGGCGGTGGCGATGGGAATCTGTGCTTGTTGCCTGTTGAAAAATAAAAGGTAATTTAAATATGGGCAGGAGCAAAGAGAGAGCTAGCAGCATAGTCCTTTGTGACTTTATAGCCTATCAGTAGTGGGCTGCTAGGGTGGGTCCTTATATGGTCCATACCAGACAGCTTCCAAGTGTCATCACTTAATTCTATGACTAAAGTTAGGCTTGAACCAAATCACTGATTCAAACACACCCAAACTTTGATCTCTCTCTGAATTTTGGAGCTTGCCTAAGATGCAGGCTTCCTTACTGGGTGAATGCGGGATGTCTACGCGCACACAGCCAATGACCAACATCCTGCCACATGAGATCCAACAATTAAAAAAAAACCTTCCCTCAACAACATCACAAGTTGCAGCGAGGGCCAGAAACACACAACAAGGTTTTGGTGGCAGGAGAGATGGGATGGGAAAAGTGGAGGAGTCCCTTAGGCAATGTAATAGTGGTATGGGGAAAAGCAACAGGGACTCCATTTGAAAGCCTGACGTGGGCTAGGAATGTGGAGTTTATTCAGAAACCTGATGGCTTGTAGGGAGGGGAACAAGGAGCCTTTTGGCACACACATGGGAGATCCCCATGACTTTGCCCTGCAAGGTGATAACGCCATGTAACTTTGGAGGTGGCAAATGCAATGTCCGCAGGGAGGTGGGTGAGGAGAAGAGGGATCATTTAGTGACAGGTATGGACAACTCCTTGGAATGTTGAGGGATATTTGTGAAAAGTAGGTCCACTCAGGGATGGCAGATAAAAGTAGGAAAAGCCAGATTTAGAAGTACATTGTTTTAAAATAAATAGAGCAACGTTAGTGTTTGATAAAAATCCTCAATAAGATATTTAAGCCTTGGAAACACGTACAAGGTAATGAAAGCAGAATTATTTCAGGCCATCGAAATTCCTTTTACATCTAGAAGACTAGCTATGTTGTACCAGTGTTTGTTTCCCTCAAAAGCTCCAGGGTCCCAACAAGCCTAGAGGTTTAAAATGTATGCTCCTTTTGTTTCCTTGCTGCATGAAATAATTCCATTGCAGTAATCGTACATGCTGCATATTGTAATGTCATCAGTGGTGTGTCCATCTGTACTGCAAAATCTTGCCACAGGAGACAGAGTGGAATCTCTTGAGATGAACATTTTTAATTAAAATTGAAACCCTCCCCTGTTCCTGAGCCTGACTGGGCTCTGACTACCCAGTAAGCCTTGCACAGAACAGCGATCCTGAAAGACTTAGCCGTGCCAAGCATCTGACTATTTATTTGGAAATATTTGCCACATTTTTAACATAGTTGTTGGTTGCTGTCCTAGGGACGCCTGCTCACCTACGATCATCACGGCCTTATTTTTGAAACAATATACGTTGCGTCAACTAAGGGCTTAGACCGTAAATAGGGAGACCATATATATTTGCTTTTACTCTTAATTCAACAGAAAAACCTTGTCCGCAAAAGTCAGCATTTCTGCAACTAGCGTTATTCAGTGTTTTTAAATAGCTTTTAATATGAACAGTAGGAGCACTTTGCACTCAAAGGGTGCCTTTCAGAGGCCAGACATTTGTTACATTTCCCAGTTCTTCTGTAATGTAGCCTACATTTCATAGTATAATATCTTCCCCTCCTATAGTACCTTCCATCAGAGTACCTCATCACTCTATATAACCATTGATGTATGAAGGTTTGCAATGGCCCTGTAAATATTTTTAGCCTCCTTTTAGAGAGGCTGAGAGGCGGCTGAGACAGGTTAAGGGTCAGATTTTCAAAAGAACCAAATACTAAGAAGCAGCTATTGTGACACTTATGGACAGACTTTAAAGATTTTGAAAACGTGGCCAATTATTTTGGTGCCTAAATTGTTTGATTTCAGTGAAACCTGGATTTCACCCCCAGTCTCTGCTGTAAACTCTAGACAAACTATCTCCAAAATGTTTTGTTTTCAGATAGGGTACACACACTCACTGGGAAGTGAAAAAATATTGCAAGATTAGTTTAAAAAAATTGTAAAGCCATGCATGGTGGCGAGATAAGTGGTATTTTGGAGGGGCGGGGGTAGAGGGGGGAAGGGCTCTGTTGCCACCTCTTCTTTTGCAGAAAGACCCTCCCTCCCTCTTTTTTTAATCTCTTGATGCCAAATGTTGGCTGACTTCCCTATGTTTGTTTCCGTGCTTACCAGTGGGATCACTGGACCTGCCAGCACCACAGGGTTAAGCAGCTCAAATTTTTCTGTTGAGCTGCTTATTATAACAATGCACACTGTAGCTGTTCAAAACACAGTCTAAGGACACATAGTAGCTGAACAGATATTTTCCCCACTCTTGCTATTCACATCCATTAACTAGAGATAGGTGACCTGGCTCCGTTACAATAAAAAAAAAAAAAACCATTCCTTTTTCAACCCAAAGTGAAACAGAGCCCAGAATCCAGTCTTTCTATGGCTAGATGACTTAAAAAAAAACACAGACACACAAAAAATTGTTTTTTTGGTTTAGCTCTGCGTTTCCTGTACCAGATGCTGAAATATCACAAGAACGTCTGTCCTTGCAATACTTCTGACCTATTTGTAGCCAACACCAAGAAGTATTTGCAGAAAGAGCCTTCTAGGTAGGTTTCTCGATCAAAAAGCAGAGAAGTAAACCTGGACAAACCTACAAACCTTTAAATGTTTCTCTGAACCAGTCCCTCTTGAGCTTTGTACCCCTCCTTAGCATTCAGCTTACCGCAGAGCAAAAGACGCTCTGGCACTGCTCATAACATTGGGCTCAAGTAATCTCATCACATGCGACTAGTTTGAGCTTGTTGAGGGTGTTTTTGCCATGCCTATATCCCCACTGACCTTACTAGCAAATCTCAGTCTGCCCTGGGCTGTTGTCTTCACTAGCATTGCTGAGCAATCCTTTAGCTGACTGCTTGCCAAACCCCTTTAATGTGAGCTAGTGTTTCTGGCCTTTAAAGCTATAGAAACTATCAACAGATTAATTCATACAAGTTCTGTAAAACACCATACTGAATAATACTTAGCACATACGGGGTGCAAGATGTGGTGAAGGTGGACAAATATCGTTATGTCTGCATTACAGATGTGGAAACTGAAGCACAGCTGGCCACAGTTACACAGTGAGTAAATAGCAGAACCAGGAATAGATCTCCTGACTCCCAGGTCATATTGATTTGGACCACATAGCCTTTAAATATGAGCGTCATCTTATGTTAGTGCAGTATACCAGGCCCTGTGAGGCACCTTGTGTCTTACGGCCCTGCCACGCCCTATCCTAGGAAAAGGAGCAGTGAAGGTGGGTCATCCAGGCCTACCTAGAAAGGCTACAGGAAAGCAGCCAATCAGAGCAAAGCAGGCTCTGATAAAAAGGAGCTGAGTGGCTATGTTGCTGGCTGGGACTAGAAGAGGGAAGAAGGACTGGAAAGCTGCAAAACTCCACAGGTAAAGAGTCCTGGGCGAGACCCTGCTCAAGCAGGGAACAGACAGAGAACCCTGAGATAAGAGTAAAGAGGAAGGGGTTACCTAGGAAGCAGCCCAGGGAATAGCAGCAGCACCAGAATTAAAGGAAGCAGCACATGGCTGCTATTTGCAGGGTCCCTGGGTTGGGACCCGGAACAGTGGTTGGGCCTGTGTGTCCAGTCCCCCCCAGCCACTGGAGAAGTGGCCTAAGCACCAACGAGGGGATAAGACTCTTGCATTAAAGTCCAAGAAAGGGGCTGGGAATTTAAACAGGCCCAAGGATGAGGCTGAAGACCCTGAACCAGACCAACCATTCGTTGAACTTTGTTTCTATCAGAGGGGGACTGAATTTAAGGAATAGCCTGGCTGGAGAGCTGAAATACCACAGAACTGCTGAGGACAAAGTTGCTCTAGGGAGAAAATCCTGGGGCACTGCTCTATACCAGGGCAGGGACAGACTTAAAGCTAGGGCCAAGAACAGATTCAAGATGCAGGGCTGCAGATACCAACCAGGGCACAATGATAGGCTCTGCTGGACTTTTGTTACCCAAGAAGGGTTTTGTTTGTTTGTTCACATATTAACTGTATGTGACCTGGCTGGAGGGCTGGACCACTGAAGACCCAGCTGACGTGGTTAACAGCCAGCAGGGGGCACAGGGAACTGAAAGAGAGAGTGCAGGTTTGCACCCAACCGACAGGAGGCGCTCACAAGAGGTGAGTATCCCCCATCACAGTTTGGAACACATTATTTTTTTCGTAATAAAATATGAAGTTTATAGCACCTAAACAAGGACACCCCCAGAGAAAAGCAATTTCTACTGAAATAAAAAATGTGTGTGAGAGGCCCATACCCAACATTAAAATACTGCCTCATCTCTTGTCGCCGGTTGCGCATGATTGCCTTGTACTCGCCGATCCGCAATTTTTTGCCATCCACAAGGCAGGTGCGCTTCGGCCTGGGCTTGTATTTATAGTCTGGGTATTTCTCCAGGTGTTGCTTGCTGAGTCGGGCCTGCTCCTCATAGTATGGCTGCTTCTCTAGGTTTGTCATAGCTTTCCAGCGAGATCCTGTCACAAGAAGAATGAGAAATGAGAACCCTGCCCATTTCCCATTCAGAGAAGGAGAAATAATCAAGTCATTACGAACGGGATAGCCACACTCCTATGACTTTGGGCTGTGAAATAGTTAGCGCTTTTAGATAAATAGAGTCATACCTAGTTTTTATTTGCATGGTAAACCTCCAGGGTATGCCCAGACAGCTTTGTACGTGGCATTCTTTCCTTTTTGAGTCAATATTTTATGGACACTGCTGCTACACATATTGCCTTTGAGATGAGACATAACTCCAAGGTCCCGACCACAGTAATTATTAAAGATCCCTGACTCTTTGTAAAAGTAGGTTGTGAGGTCCCCATGGCTTGGGCAAAGTCCCATTCAGAGGTTTAGATGCTGCTCTGCCTATGTTCAAATGAAACTACAAGGGGGCATGATACTCTTCTTCACTTCCTGTTCAAAAGTGTGTCATGAACACCTCTGCAGTAGCTGCTATATTCCACCCTGGACTGGATTAAGATATAGGCACTATAGCCCCATGTCTAGAGTTTTAGTTCCTACGGTCAATCTTATATGCATGTCTAAGCTTCCATTTAAAAAAAGTATCTTTCTAGTTCTCATAATTGTAAAGAAAAGCTTGAAAACATGAACTGAGCATAACCAAAGTGCTGGATTCTGCCTGACTCTTCAGAGAGCGTGAAAAATAGGTCTGAGAGATGCGAATTGTCCAGTGCATCTCAGTGGCATGTTAATTCCAGCCCAACAGAGGACTCTGTATATAGCAGGAGGTGAAGAGTGGGCCTGGCTCACCCAGTTACAGAAATACACCATGGCTTCAAGTAGCTACCAGAGGGCTCCCCTGCTTCTACTTCTGCCTTTCTGGGATCAGAATAGATGCCTGCTGCTACTCCTGAGGTGAGGTGGGAGTGGGGGAGAAGAAAGGGCCTTTCGCGATCTGGGTAGGGCATCCCCTGCCATCACCATGGTGATGGGCTGTGCCAGCACAGCCTCAGGGACCCTCACATTGTGGTGCGGACAGGGCCCTGGATTTCTCTGATGCAAGCCTGGTTCTGCCTCAGAAGCAGTTGTATTGCAGTGACGAGAGGAGTAGTTCCCATAAAGTACCAAGCTAGAGTCTGGATCTTGGGGAGGAAAAGGTCCTATTTAAGGAGATATTATTTAAAAAAAAACCTAGAGGGTCAAAAGAGTAGTTCCCATGTGACAAATTAGCAGTTGGAGACAGAGCATTAATATACAATATTTTGGTAACTACTGTTTAAATAAAAACATTCCTGCTTCGCTGGGACAATCATTAACTTTCTCTCTGCGTTGCTGTGTATATACTAAAGCTGGGTGAATAATGGAAAAAGAGTATTTTATTTAAAAATGTCTCATGAAATTCATAAAGTGAAAAATTTAAAAAAACCCAAATAGATAACCCATGAAATAATACAGCAAAATTCCCTGAATAAATTATCCTTTGGAAATTATTCAATGAACTCCAGGATTGCTTCAGGACAAGATCCATTCCAGGCAACACTGATGGACCAAACTGTGAAATATATGCTGCAGAAGGGAACTTGGTTGGAAAATAGTCCAACAAGTCTCCATAATAATGGGTGCAGACTGTCATATTTGATTAATGATAATTTCCTTCTTTGTTACTCATTCAGTGCTGAGCTCATGGTATTACTTAGACTGTTCTTAGCTCACTGTGCCTCCAAAATTGTCTTTAAATATAAAAAAGCACAGTGCCCCTTTCCTTAAGAAGAAAACAGTTTGATTCCTTCAGGAATGTGCCCTTGTGAAGACAGAGTTCCCTGGCTATCAGTTTTCTCAGTGCTCTACTTTGTTGAAACTTCATTCCAAGCTCCAGTCTGGGTTTCTGGAATGAAAGGCTAACAGGCTGGGTACAGATACTGATCCTACCTCACATCTACTGGTAACTGACCTAAGGGAAAATGTCTTTACTCTGAAGGGAGCAATGAAAAGCCATTCCTTAGTACAATTAGTGTGTAGTCAATCATATACCCTTTTACTGCCACTACATAAACGAGCATGGAAAGCAGCTTGTCGGTCTCCTAAAGAGAAAAGTCATTTCCTGGTTTAGGCCAGGAAAGTGACTGTAAAAACTAAGATGGAGATTCAGTAGCAACCTCCTCCCCGTTGACTGGCAGATCCTGATCAGGTTTAACTGACCCGTGATAAACAGTTGGGAACTGCCAGAACCTGGTCCACCCATGCAGTTGACCCCAGAGAAGCACATGTGGGAATGTAGATGGGGGCCTATGATTGTTGATGTTATACATTTGAGAGTTAGGGCTAGATCCTGCAAATAGGTGCCCACATGTGAATCCATTTTCAGGATCTATCCCTTATTCAGTAATACTGGGCTTCTCTAACGTATGAGGAAATCACAAAGTAAGACTAAGTGAAACTAGAGCCTTCAGGCCACAAACACCATTTTAGCACCTACTGGTTTAAAAATAATAGTTTATGCTGACAAATAGTTTTCATTTATAAATAATAAAGCTGAAAATATAAAAGATTTTAAGCAAAAAATATGTTAAATATCAGAGAAGTGAAGGCACCACAGATTCTCTGATAAGTTATGTGAAAGCATGTGTGTGTGCATTAAGAGGTAAATGTGCATATGGAGAGAGAATTGAAGGGATAAAAGATTAAAACCATTTGTTAGGAAAGATACGTACAAATCTCACCTACAGCTTGGCATTGCCACATGTAATTATTGGTGATAATGTGCACTGATATCTGACTCCTACTTATGAAATGACTTATAGAAGTTCTCTCTCTCCCCCCAACGTAAAGTAACATTTTTAGTATCTTGTATTTACGAAAATGATAACTATGTAAATATCCAAGCAGATAAGTTATATATGTGGCATATATCACAAACTAAGTTAAAATACCCCATAGTTATCACTATTAATTTTGGGAATAAATGGATCATAGAAAAAAAATAGGAACAGAATAATGAACATAAGCCTTTATCCTGGAAAGGCATTTGCATGTGCTTAGCTATATATACTGAATCCTCCCACAACGCAGGGTTGGCGTTACAGGGGTGCGTATGTATTTAAATGAATATATCAAATAAAATCAGCCTTGCAAAATGGTCATGAAAATGTTCTGTCCACACAGGAAATTTACTTAACCTATCTTTTACTGTGCTGACTGATGCCAGTAGCCCCAGTTCTTCCAATCAGATCTGGGAGGGCAGAGCCCCATGCATAAAGTTAAGCACATGCATACATGTTTGTATGACCCAAGGTCACAGATACTGACATTTTCATCTATATCTTGGTTTGTAATATTTATTATGTTCCCCCATGCAAGCTGCAATCTCAATATCCTGGCAGTCTCACCTCTCTTCCTAGCAAATAGTAGCTGCCTCCTGCAGTGATAACTCCGATTACTAGGACTTTATTGTTTTTACAAAATATCCTAAATATAATTTACTAGTGTTTTTGAAGCATCATTAAATAATTAAAACTAAACTGTGCTTCTCAAAATAAATAAAAAGCAGATTTTGTGATGAAATATCCTTGATTTTTCTGATTATTGTTTTCATTTTCTTACTTACTAATATGCAAAATTTGCCAAGCTGCTACAGGTCTCAGTATGAATTGTTCACACGCTAAAGTGTGTCTGTATAATATACATAGATAAAGAATGAGACCCAGATCCTTACACCCATGTGAGACCTGCTGAAGTCAATTGGGGTATGTGCAGATTAAGGGGTCTCTCGGCACAAGTCAGATAGCATGAGCAAGGCTACTGTCATTGACCAACACAATAAAGTTAAGTAAGTAAATCTTTTTGCTTGGACAAAATGTTTTCATGATAGTATTGCAAGGTTGATTTTATTTTATATATGTGTATAAATACTCACATACATTACTGCCAATCCCAAGCAAAAATTCAAAAATCATGAGATTTTAAAAAATCTCAATAGATTTTGGGCATTTTTATGTGCCTTCTGGCATTTGAGCCGTAAGTGTGGGGTTGGGTCACATTGTCAAGCTTTTCTTCACAATCATGAACAGCAGAAATGTACATTTTTTTTTAAAAAAGGATAGCTAGGAGTCTCAATTTCACGAACGTGGTAGCTGGGGCTGTAAGAAAAAGACCAAATATCATGAGGCTGGTGATAAAATGACAAGAATGATCAGCCCTGCATAGAGCCATAATCCTGCTCTGGGAGCTGGAGGCAGACTGATGCACCTACATGGATCCCTGATGACATCAGTGGTCATCTGCAAAGCTGCAGCAGCCTGCACACACAGATCCCAGTGCAGGATCACAGTCTACATACATAAACACACGTATACGTTACAGGCGGAGCTGGTAGTACCACATACGGGAGCGGGTCCCAAACTGGTACGCGAACTATCAGTGCTACTCAGGCCACCTCCCAATAGCATGTGTCCACCTGCTGCCAGGGGGCTAGCCAGGATCCACTCCAGCTCCGGCCCCACCCCCAAGCAGTGCGGCAGCCACTCCCTCCTCCCGGCCCCGCCCCTTCCCCTGCCCCTACAGGTGGTGGCATTTTGTGTTGGTGGTACACAACATGGTAGAGTTTGGGAACTGCTGACATACAGTTAAGATACTGTTTTCAGTTGCTTGTAATGCTGCTGAACTTTAAAGATCCAGTCTGAAATTTTAGATGCCGGGTGTTTGCCTCAGGCTTATTCTTTTGGGGGGATTGATACAGACCAGTGGTTTTCAACCTTTTTTCATTTGCAGACCCCAAAAAATTTTGCATAGAGGTGCAGACCCCTTTGGAAATCTTAGACAAAGTCTGCGGATTCCCAGGGATCTGCGGACTACAGGTTGAAAACCACTTATATAGACACCCTGCCTTAGTGAAGTAGAGGTAACTTCCTATTTTATCTTTTTAAAATCTCTGTGTGTATATTGTAAATCTATTATTAAAATTAATTTGAATATATTTACAAAAATAGCTAAGCAATAAATTATTAAAATGTACGGGGATCCAGCAGACCAGTTTAACAGATTAATTAACCATTTACTAAAAAATCCCAATCATTCTCCACAACTTCAACTTGCAATGAACAGATGGATGACAAACGTATGCACAGATGAATTTAGTGACAAATCCATGTATCTAATTTTTATGTTCAAAACATAATACCATAGTGTCAAACATAATCCCTAGAGAATTCTGGTGCAGCGAAGGGCGCTCCTTTCATTTCACTACAAAAATGACCCCTGCTCAGTGGCAACCCCATCTAAGCCGTTCTCAATGACAATGCTGCTCCCTGACCCCTGTGTGTAGCAGCACTGCTTAAAACATATATAATAATTGTGGCTTTTTCATGAACAGATCCAAACACCTGGTTGATCTGTAAGTTTCTAGTTGCTCGCCCTTCACCAGAGACCTCCCTGCTGACTTCAAAAGATTTGGCCTTTTGCAACTGAAGAAAGACCTTTGTAACGTTTCTGTCAAGAAAAAGGATATCAGGGCATCCCTCCCTATTGCAGAGGAGGAAGGTTAAAAAAATTAAATGTGATGCTGGAAAGGAAAAGAAACCACATCTCTCCTTGCCTTCAAACATAGTTTCTTCCTCTATCTGGCAGCAAAACGGTATAGAGTTTGGAGTCAGCTATGTTGTCTGTCACCTCTACAGGATCTGTAATGAATTTGCACATTTTACTCCAACTACTGTATATCTAATCAGAAAAAGATGTCCCCATATCCCCCTGATCTAGCGCCAAACAGTAAAAGGTGATTCCTTATGTTAACAATTTCAGCAGAATGGCTTATTAAAACCAGATTTTAGGGTATTATAAAATGCTTAGAAGCCCTTTAAAATGTCAACCAGAATCCCCAGAGACTGTGTAAAATGTCAACCTAGCTCAAGCGCCTGTTTTAAGCAGAATGAATTAGCAGCGTGCTGTCGGAAGTTGTTATCCAAAACAATCAGTTAAGAGGGAAACATCAAGCTCTCTTTGTACTTTATATATGAAAAAGGCCATTCAGAATGATCTTTGTAGATTTTTGAAGCTGATTATTTAAAGGCAGGTTTAATCAGGTCTACTCTAAATTTAGAGACAGAACAAAACCATTACTGCCCCTCCCTAGTCTAATGACATCACACACCTGTAGTCAGTTTAACCCCTTTGAACTAGTATATGTTTATTTTACCATCAATTTAGCCTTTTTGTCTTGCTCCTCTACCTAACCTAATCAACTCATGCCACCCTTTTAACCAAGTGTTAATGTTTATCAGCAAATCAATTTAATCTCATTTTTAATTCCACCCTGCTGCTACCTTATCATAATATCTCTCTAACCAATCTAACCTTATCTTCTGATACCTCTGACCAGGCTAACCTCAGCATAGTCACCAGCCCTCTAACTAGTCAAACCTTTTTGATGTTGCCATTATATCTGATTAAATTTCTCAAGCCATACCAAAAACCAAACAGACCTTACTCAAGCAAATATTTTCATGCTCACGTTTTACCTTCCTTGCCTGATATAAAATGTATAATATAGCGCAACACTGTAATCAGAAAAAAAGTGTGACATCTTAGATTTGCTCACAGATTTACAAACATATGAGGGTAAGTCATTGGCCTCTGGGGGGCTTGATCCACAAAAGGACCTAGGCTCCTGAATCCCAAAATCAGGCCCCACTGGCATTCACAAAACCCCTACTCAGCTGTCACCAAACCTGTGGGCACCTAAAATCATTCAGCGATTTTTCCTGTAAAAGAACCCTAGGTGCCTGTGTTTCTGCCTCTGAGCATGCATTGTGCAGCCCCGTGACAAGCATCCAGATGCCTAAGCCTCAGAGTGATTCATGAACCCGGGGGAAGACAGACATTCATCTGCCTAAGTCACCGGCAGGGCCCAATCTGATAAGTGGGCTCAGACTTCGCTTACCAGATTGGGTGCCTATAGGCACGCTTACATAAAATAGCAAGAAAGGGAGAACTTTGCTTATAGCCCAGTCGTGGGAAGTGGGAAATCTCCAAGTTCAAGTCTCCCTTCCACCTGAGGGACACACGGGATTTGCACTGACATCTGCTACTTCTGAGAAGGCTGCCCTGACCACTGGGCTACAGGGTATTCTGACATGGGCCTCCTTCAGTTTCAGCTGTTGCAGTGTGGATAAGTAATTTTAAGAAGTCGTTGGAGCCGGGAGACTGGATCTTGGGTCTCCCACCTCCCAGGTAAGTGCTTTAAATGCCCAAGGCAACATGAGTTATTCTCCTGCTTACTCATGTTCTCTCTCTCTCTCTCTCTCTCTCGTGTGCAGTGATTCTTTCATTATGTAGCCACAGTGGAACAATTTCAAGAGGAGAGGTTGAAGAAGCCCAACTTCAAACTATTTCATAGTCTAGTGGCTAGAGCATGCATCTAAGAGGAGACAGATACTAGTTCAACTTTTTTCTCCCCTTCAGGCAGAGCTGGGACTCGAACCAGGCATCTCCTACATTGCAGGTGAGTACCCTAGCCACTGGGCTAAAATTGTGGCGGGATCGCAGCTTCCTCTGCCACTGCCACATGGCCCCAGAGAAGGTTTGCATCTGAGAATCTCAAGCAGAGGGAGGCAACTCATTGCACCCAGACTTAGGCACCTCTCTAAGAAAGGGGTGGGTCTTAGCATACCCCCCTCATCTTCACATCTCCCATCGGCTAGTTTATGCAAGTAGTTCCTTAGCATGCTGACTTTTGTGAATCTTATTCTAAGATGCCTCTCTCCGTAAGCAGCACACACCTCTTGCGTTTGGGGAGGCTGGCCCCACCTCCACTTGGACTCCTCCCCCATGCTCCACCCTAGGCCCTGCTCCTGTTTGGCCCCCCGCCCGCCAGTCTGCCCCTGCCTGCCTCTTGCACCTCTCTTCCCCCTCCCCCCTCCTGTCACTGGCCCTAGCTGAGTTGCTCCAGCATCAGCAGCACGCACAGCAGCCTCCAGGGAGCTGGCTGAGAGACATGGGCGGCACAGGCAGGGGGCCAGAAGAGGAGCAACATGGGTGGGGTTTAGCCTCTCCAAGCCTCTTATACCCACCACCCATGCCTATCTCTCTCCATGCACTGAATAGGGAGCCTAGGTGCCTACTAAGCCTTTGTGGATCCCAGTGATTTTCTAGGCACCTAAAAATTAGACATGGCAACGCTCAGCCTCCCCAAGCCTTATTTACTTTGTGAATCTAGCCCTATGAACCAAATTCAGTCCTCAGTTATTCCCTTTCTATTCTTCAAGGTGTCACAGGGATCTAATGTAGGGAAGAATTTGGCCCTAAGTGTTAAGTATAGAAGGTGAGGAAGACTGCTGCATGGGATTTACTAGCAGATGGCCCTGGCAAATATGTATTGTGTGGGACATGAAGAGTGGGTAGGATATAGACATTAGTTCTGTGAATCTTCTCAGAATATCCTTGACGTATGGATCCTGAATTAGAGGGACATGTAATATGACTGGAACATCATAAAGGCCACAGAATACTGCCAGTTTTTTTTAAAAGAGGACATATTTTAGGGTACAGGATCTTTCATCTTTAGGTCATTCATTTGAACGCAACACAGTAGGTTGTGAATCAAATACTGTGGTGGGCAGCCTTATAAAAAACTAGAGAGATAAGAGACAGTAAACCAAAGCTGTCACAAAAAAACGTAACAAAGTCATCTCAAGATTATTCAGTGGCTTGTGGAAATGAGCTCATATTCTTTTTCTAGTTGCTGGTAGACCAGTGTATTCATGACAAAAACCCCACTACAAAACTGGCAAGCCTAGAGGTTCCAAGGACTGAATGGGCTTTCCAGGTCATGGTTGAGGCATTCTGTCAGGTAGCATGAAGCTTGTATTGCTGCTGTCCTTCCCATAACTATTATGTGGATAGGCAGAGGACCTATAAGTCAGGCACTAAAATCTCTTTAAAATATTCAGTCAAAACCAAGGAGTTCTGCTACAGAAACTGCTGTGCTCTACTGATTTCCTTACCCAGTATCTTGCTGATGTTGGAGTTGTGCATGTCAGGAAAGGCTTGAAGGATCTTCCTTCGCTCATCTTTAGCCCACACCATGAAAGCATTCATTGGACGCTTGATATGGGGTTCATTACTTCCACGCCCTCTGGATTCCCGATAAATTCTAGATTCTGAGACACCTGCACTTCCTAAATAGAAGGGAGAAAATCATAGCCCATTTGGGCTTTCGGTAACCTTTGTTACATAGGGCACATTCAATAAAACATATGTTCAAAATACATTCACCATGTTTTCTCTTCCCCTTGAATCATTCAGGTGTATCCTATTCTTTTTTTTCTTCTTATGTCTAGATTATAATTATATTGGTAAAGTATAGAAGGTATGGTATAAATCTGAGCTGATTAAGAGACACGTTCATTTTTCCATACAAAGAGTGTAAAGATCCTTTAACTTTCTTTTACTGCTTAATAACCTAAAAAACAACTTTTATGAATGGAGGTTTGTTTTTTTTCTAATTTACAATATGTTGAATGTATTACATTATCTGTTTCTTGCCTCCTTTGTGATGAGAATGGTGTTAATATATGGCACCATCAGGTGGGGTTTTTTTTAAGCGAGACTAACTAGCAAATGAACATTTGCACAGCTGCCTTTGGTTGTGCTTACACCTTCACAATAACAAAAGCAATAGCAGAGAGAGAAAAGAGTATTAAGCTCGCTTCAGCAAATCCAAACAAGCTCCCACAGACCTAGAGTGTGTGCATCATCTACAAATGATCAGCTCTATAATTCAGACTCTCTGTGTGATCTCAGTTATCCCACATATATTTATTTCCTTTTCTTCATTTTTACAGTCATAAATAAGTTCTTGGTCCAGCCTGAACAAATTGAGTGCATAACACAGAAAGATAAAAATTGCCCATGAACTTAAAACACCACAATCTGAATAATTTCTCCTGCCTTATTTAGTGGCCAATCCTTGCTTATCCCATCCCTCCACAAAGGAGTTTGTGTTCTTCTGCACAGACACATGATACACAAACGTAACTAGAAATAAGGATAAGTAATTCCTACTGACCGTCAGAATCTCCACTCATGTTGAAATCCATCATAGCATGGCTAAACTTCCCGTCTTCATTCTGTTTTACTGCCAGTTGTTGAGTCAGGCTCTCCAGTGTTGTTTTGTCCTGTGTGAGAAAGATGACTGGACTTAGATCAGGAAATCCAATTGCAAAGTTCATTGGTAATTTAGCAGAATTGGGAGGGAAGGGGAATAACAAACCTGAAGAGTTTACTGGGCAAAGTATTTAAAAATACACACAAATGTTTTTTCTGGGATGGATATGATTTAAGAGTCTACTGTTCCATTTTAAAATTTGGCTGATTAGGTAGTGATGAGTAAACCTCATAAGGCTGTAAAGTCTGGTTCAGTTATGCACCCATTAATTTGGATGCACAATGATGCATATTTGAACTCTACACCCCTGGGTCATCAAAACTGGTTTGGAAATTGACAGTGCAGGCTTTCTTACAGTATATCTGCAGCTCCATTTCTCCTCCCAGCCTGAACTTAGAATGCAGAGGCATATGACATTTCTCTTAATTGTTTTTATTAGTATTTTTGGAAGCAACCTATGGAAGCAAATACTAAGGCTAAACTTTTTCATGCCTCAGGAAAGGTTCAGTTTTGATTCAATCTGAGTTTTGGGTGGTGGTGAGTGTTCTTATTCCAGAATGCTCTGCCCCATCCTTGCTAACACTCTGTCACAACTATCTATGATTTGAAAGAAATGGCATCCCTGGATTGCAACAAGACCATATATGCTGCCAATTAAAGAAATCTGTCAGGCTACAGTGTCTAAAGACACTGCCAGCACTATATCCCAAGGCAGATAATTCCAACATCCTTTTCAATACATCCCCACTTTTTTTTTTAATTGCTTAAATCTACCAATGCAAAGGAGTTCCATTTTCCATCTATCTTCTGTTTGTATAAGGGATGTTCTGCATAAATATCCTATTTTCCTGGCAATAATCTGTGTAGGAATAAATCTTTTTGGAAAACAATACTATATTTTCAAAATGTAGATAATTTTCTTTTTGCAAAGCTAGTGAAATGGTATGGGGTCAAATTATAAGTGACTCTGGCTGAAGAAATCCTTTTGAGCTTTCTCCTGAAAGAAAATGTACTGCTCTGTTGATATATGTTCCATTCTTGATGACTGTCAGACTTCAACAAAACTAAAAAACGACATCTGATCACCTGGCAACCTGGAATCCTAAAATTATTATCTGTAGTCTGCTAATTCATCATATTGTAGAAGAAAGCAGGAAAGGGGAAAAAAAAAAAAAAAAAAAGGAGAGACGATTCCTAAATTTGATCTGGATTCCATCAAAGATTTAAATTCGTGTGGCTTGTATTTGATAAAACTTTTCTTAAAATTTAGAGATGAGCCTCAAATCACACTTCTGCTTTGAACACCCCGAAGCTTTATGTAATACCACATTAACGCTCTACTGCTCCCCACTGTCTTCCATCTTGGCTCACCTCTGCACTTTTGCATTCTGGCTGCAACTGGAGGCATTACTGCCAAAACAATGCAAGACAGACTGTGGTATTTCCAGTCCAACTAGAGGCAGCAGGGCCGGCCTACCACAAGCGAGAAAGTGTGTGTGACATTTTCAGCTGCATCAGATTCAGACTGTTTGGAGAAGCTTCAAATAATTACCTAAGCTTTTGAGGTGTGTAACTGAACCAAACTCCTTACCTTACGTAAGTTAGCCCCATCACTCATTTCCAACACAATGTGGGAGAATATTCAGAAAGAAAGTCAGTACTGAGTTTACTTTGTTTTCCCTCCTAATGGATCTCATATCTATAATGCAAGTCAATGGTTTTCTCAAGAAACGATTTATCTTCAACTTCCCTAGACCATAATGATATAGTCCAAACATTTTTAGGGCAGAGGCCATTTTGTAAAAAAGTCAGCCTGACGTATCAAAAACTTCCGCTATCTTCTGATATTTGGTGTACGATGGGTTTTTTTTAATTCTAGTGTAGAATAAAACATGATTTTTCCTGAGTCATGTATAAACCTCTTAGAGAAACACGATCTGATTCAGTCTTAAGGTCAGTGAATACCCTGCCATGCCATCCACAAAGCACACGCTGGGATGGGCTGTTACCAGGTTTGACTTAAGTCTACAGATACTCTGAAGCTGTCCATCTTGCAAAGAGCATTTTGAGGTTGAGTCACACTAGAGAGAGCGAATGATCAGGGAAGGGTGGGAGGGGACAAGAGAAGAATGCAGAGCTCCTGAGCTGCACTATTCAGCCATGTGGCTTGAGCTGACTCACCAGAAGGCTCAAAGGCACGAGTGATCAGAGGGAAGTCCAGACTACATTTCAGCATCAAGGTAAACTCCTAACCTCCTGTTACTAAAACATGTAGTATAATAAAATAATTCAATTCATAACTAGAAAGTGGAAGTTGAGCAGATTCTCACAGGATGTCATTCCAAAACAGATGATGTCAAAACAGTACACTGTGCTTTTGTCATGCCCCTTTGTGCCATGACTTACATTAACCATCAGTCAATCCAAGAGCAGGGAAAGGGAGATGACGGCACCTGGGGGCTGAGGAGGGGGAGTGAGGGAATGTGCTGTTTATCTCTAATTACAATACATCAGAGCAGCCTGTAAGTCAAAATGGCACAGCTGTTACACGTCAGTGGCAACTAGCAGCTACTGAAGCAAGGAGACAAATACGGCTATTTCAAACCAAAAACCAGAAGCACAATGGTTATCCAAATAAAGAGGAAAATAATTACTCTATTGCCGTACTGGAGAGAGAGAGAGGCTAAATCCTGCAGCCTTTACGCTGGGGCATGACAGTCGGTGAGGAATAAGAGAATGAAAGTCACCATGTATGATTAATAATAATAGATGGCACCTAAGTAGCACATTCCACGTGGATGCTCTCAAAATACTTCTGAAATTCTCATTAAAACTCAGTGCTCCATGTGAAATAGGCACTCTTTTACCCATGCAACAGATGTGTAAACTGGGGCACAGTGCCGCTCCCTCCCAAGGCCATGCAGTAACAGAGTTAAGAAAAGTGGCTGACTCGAGGACAGAACACAGGTACTCAGATACCCTGGGGGGTATATTGTTATAAAATCCTGAGCACGGCGGTGATGTTCTGACTCCCAGTCATGCAGTCTAACCACTGAACAAGCTGCAGCAGTTTTCCTCCCAACCTGACATAAAAAGATGCTTCAAACAAACATAGGCACAACACAGAACGAGGATCAGTAGAAAGGAGCTTCAGAAATGAAAAGCTCAGATAAGCACAAGGATCCCGTATTGTTTTACCAAAGGGAGATACCATAGGTGGGTGGCAGTATCTCATTAGCTCGAACCCTCTCTCCTGCCTCTCGCTCTCTCTACCTTTCTTAGAGGATATTTTACTTTAAGTTGAAAATACTAATGGCTACACACAAGCTACAACAGAACAAGGGCTCTCCTGCCCCCACAAATTAACTGCAACATGCTGATAATGCCAATCCTCCCTCATCTCATAAAATCTATTTAGTGACTCCAAATAGGGATACATGACGGTTTCAAGTTCACACATAAAAAGGATCCATTAATCATAGTTATCTTAATTTGGTAGCCAGTTACGAGTACTTAAAACTCCCACTGCTCCCTATCACCATAGTAGTTGTGTAAGTACATAATAAATGATGGCAAGGCTGCCAGGTGCTACAAATGATGGGCTCAGCGGCACAGGGCTAACAGTGCAGTTGTTACTTGCCACTAAAGTTCAGGAAGAGATGATACATTAGTGCACTTCGCATTGAGCTAGGCCCTGAACTCATTTTAGCAATTATAGCATGGTTTTGGAGGGAGATTCATTTAATGAAGTCCTGAGTGATCCCTCCAGCGCTTAGTTTTTGAAGGAAATACAACAGATTGATATTCCCTGTTTCCTGCCCCCGCAAAATACTGGTCCATGGACTGTCTAAGATTTCCAAAGCGGTCCACACCTCCATTTGAAATTTTTTAGGGGTCTGCAAATGAGAAAAGGTTGAAAACCACTGATCTAAGCAGTGAGTGAACGTCGTCAGTTACAGGTAATACCAGGTCAGTTGTTGGAATCGTACAACTAGCCCAGACCCACAGAGGTAGCTCTTCTTGAAAAAGAGTCAGATTTCAAATCAGACTGTACAAGCCATATGAAAATATACAGGAGGGAAAAATCCTGCCCTGGCTCGGGGTTGAACTAGGGATTTGAGCTAGCTCCCCATTGAATCTTTCTTTTGACTTCAGTGGATTTTGGATCAGGTCCTTGAGGAGCTAATAGATATTTTTCCATTTGTAACATCTGTGATTCTATGAGAAAATTAGGCAGAAATTGAGGGAAACTATCCTAATGGTCAGTTCTATTAGATTGTAGCATAGTCGCACTGTGGGAGCAGTAAAGTCCCATTGCTTGGGTCATTTAAAAGTATAACAGACAAAGCATTAGCAAATATAGAGTAAGGAGCAATCCTGCAAATAGCTCCACTCTAGACAACTAGAGGACTATAAAAGTGACAGGCAAAATCAGAGAAATACACAGGAGAAAATACTTCCAAATCTACTTAACTGCTTCTACAGAGTACAGCCAGTCAGGAAGAGTTAATAGCCACAATAAGATGAGAAGTTTTTTAAGACATTATAACCAAAGAAAGTAATCTGTTGGAGAGTTAGACTAATTCAGTGGCAGGGCTCCAAGCAATGTTCTAATTATATATTTAGAAAGAAAGAAAGAAAGAAAAGAATATGTACACACACACAAACACACACACACACACACAAAGTGTGTGTGTTCCGGACAAAATAAAATGACTAAGCACCACAAGTCAGACTCAGTTATGTGTCAGCTGCAAAAGTTACTTGGCTCTCTGTCATGGATAGCTGTCATAACTTACCAAAACACTGATCTAAAAATGACAAGAACTTGGTTGCAGTTTCTCTCTCTCTCTCTCTCTCTTTCATACAAGAAACAAAGCAAGAGGAGTCAAAATGTCTGTTGAACAGACTGATGACCTTTGCCAGAACTCCTCCTACTGCTACACAGATGTGAATCAAAACCTTGGAAGGTTTGGGAAATGAAGACACTGTGATACGTTTCCCTAATCTCCCTTTGCCCTTCCCCCACCTCATGTTGGGCCACAGTAAGAATGCTGAACACGCATCTGAGATTATGTGCATGCTTCCATTCTTGAATTACTCCATAATTCAGTAGGGCAATATGAATGCTGGGCCCATGGTGACAAATCCCCCCAATTGAGACATTCATTTGGCCAGAGTACTTGGCAAACACTTAGAGTACTCTGAACTCTGTTTAGGGTTGTATTTTGCCAAAAGCCTCTCTCACATTGCATAATTCAAGGTTAAACGTTTTGCTGAAACTGTCCGCCCTTCAGTATTCAATTCCCCCTCTGCCTATACCCATTTACCTTGATATGAATGTTTTCATTCATGGTTGATATACATACATTTTTTGTGCTCAGAGGAATGCAGCCAGAGTGTCAGAGTAGCAGAGCTCAGACACAGCTATCAAGTTCGTGTTCTCCTTATTCCAAGCGAGCTGATAGATCAGACTAAGAAAAATTCTTTTGTCTGACAGCCTGGATGAACTACAAACCTGGTCTTTATAAATGAAATTTTGATATCTTGCCCATCAGATCTTGCACTTAAAAATCCTGAGAGCATTGATTGAGCAATTAGCCTTCTGCCTCACTTTCCTCATACACCATGTCTAGCAAAAGGAATGGATGGTTTGCATGCCCTGTTACTTTGTTAGGTTCCCCTCTGATTCTATTCCTCCAGCTGTGCACTAAGGGAAGAATTCCTAAAGGCTAATATGGAGCACATCTACTGCACAAACTGAAGTGAGGGGCTAGTTTTCAAATCAGCCTTGGATTGTACGTCTCCAAGGTAAGGCCCACAGCACCTTGTAATATGTTATATGGTGGTGAGCATAGAGACTCCGCTCAATACTCCACAATGATTAATAATTGTTCAGACATACCACTCAATTAACGCACATGGGATTTTTAAGTGCAGGTTAGATCAGATCAGCCACCAGTCCATACATTTTCTTGTTGGATAATCATATTGGAGATCCTAGTTGTCCTTTCAGAAGCCACCTTAAAATATTTTTCCTAACCCATAAAGAGAATGAGAGAGTCCTATCCCATTAACGGACATACGTGAGACCTTTTTAAAACTGACTTTTTCTCAGTCACAAAATCCCGAGTGAAGGTCCTTGTCCATTGAAGTAATAAGCACTGTAACAATTTGTATTTATATGCTGCCTTTCATCCAAAGATCTTTTCTTTACAAATGTTAATGGAATCTTACAACTCCCTAGTGAGAGAGGTAAGTATAAACAACATAAATGAGGGACAGAGAAGCTAGGAGAGTTAAGTCCCAGGTTCTATCCCCATCTCTGATTCTGTCTTCTGTGAATTCTTATGTAACTAAGGGCTAGTCTACACTAGATGGGGATAGAACCTGGGACCTTGTAAGCACTGAACTGAAGGATCAGGCCCTTAGTCCTGAATTTTATCTCCTGGAACATGCAAAATACATGTGGATGTTGTTTGTATTTACGTCCAGATGCAGGCAGACGATTTCCCATTTTAAACACTATGGGGTAAGCCCACTGGTGGCATAAGGGAATGCTCCTTAACTGACTTCTGCATGCTTACGCAAATGGTGAATTTGGTTCTGTGTTTTTGGGAAGGCTCCTATATTTATTCCTTTTATAAATAAATAGTTTTCTATTTATTTATAGGGTTTTCTAAGTAGCTTATAATATCACTCACACGTTAATGAATTTATCCTCACAACGCCCAGTGGAGTAGGGAAGTATTCAGAGCCCTGTTTCACATATAGGAACCCGAGCGACTTGCCCAAGGTCACACGGGAAGTGTGGTGGTGGTGCCAGGATTTGTACTTAGACCTCCTGGGTCCCAATCCAGGGCCATGACCACAAGGCCATACTTCCTCTGTGCCTGGAACTGGGATTCGTGGTGGTGACGTGCGTTACCAGGAAAAGCAAAATAAAACAATATCAGCTACAGATCAGCTGTTACAATGGATCCTGCTTATAGGGCTATAAAACTCATAAAAAACGCATTCATGACATGATAAACTAGAGTGAGACTTTCAAATGTTGACTTAGTAATTGTTAAACCCCTTCTGGCTGCACTATTTTATAGTCTTCTACTGTACTAATGAAAAGCGAAGAATCAACAAAGAAGGGTTTTAACCTTCCAATTATATAAACTCTATAGACCACCAAAGAAGATGAAAGATTATTTATAATGTCACAACAATTTATCAGTTGGGGATTTTGTTGTTGCTGCATCGAAGTTAAATATGAAGAAACAATGCATTCACCACCCCCTCAACTCTTTCACTCTTGCTTATCTGAGATCTCTTTCTTGTCTCAGAAATAATAATCCACCCACCAAATCTAAAAGCAGAATTAAAAGAAATAAAACAACACTCCTTATTTGAGGGACCTTTCTGATTTTACAGTACTTGTTTTTAAAACTCTTCAATTCCAGTCTCAGTTGGGACTAGATGGTTTGGGAAGTGGGTACAAACCCTTTGACTTTAGGTCATCTATTCAAACCCAGTTGTATGAACTATTGGTTCAAAAGTGACTAATAGTTGTTGGTGACCTAGAAGAAATGCCTTGGTGGTCTCAGTAAACAGGTGTCCCGGCAGCTGTTCTAGCAAAAAGTTGTCCCGATTCTAAACCAGAGAAGCTCTGGATTGAGTGAGCACAATCCACTCTTAACTACTCTCTCATCCTCAGATTGAACTGCAGGGCATTGGTGGAATGGAGACAGTTTGCATGTTCACTTCCTGTGCTGTACTTGTTTGTGGAGAGAGGCCTTCAGTTTCCAGAGCTGCCAATCCATCATCTTTCGCAAGCACTGAACTCATGCCGTGCCTGAATTAGAGCCCCTTGAAGTGAACGGAAAGACTCCCACTGATTTCAGTGGCTCCTGGATCAGGCCCTTAATATATTTATTAATGTTGCAGTCCACAAATTAAAACTTCCTTGACAAATTAGATGCCGTTTAGAAAACATTTTGCCTAAAAACAAACTGTTTTAAAGATGGTAGAAGGCAGCAAATCTAAAGGGAAAGGGAACTATCTTTGAAAAGATGAAGAGGCTTTGGCAGTCTGATGTGTATTTTGGTGGTGACCTTGGTAAGCTGGTAAGAGTCAAGACTTCCAAAAAATGTGGAAGCCCCTTGTCTCAGAGAAGGGGTGGAGGAGAGGTAGAAAAGGCGGTGTAGGTAGCTGCTTCCCTCCTCCAAAAGATTTTGCCATGTTGATTCAGAGACTGATTCTCAACTGAATACAGCAGCGATCTACTGAACCCAGGTTGAGAGAGCCAGGGAACCTGGTTTCTAGTCCTGAGTTCACCACTGACATGCTTAGCTAAGTCACTTAACCTCTCTGTACCTCAATTTACCCCATCTGTAAAATGGAGATAAAGATACCCACCTTTGTAAAGTGCTTTGAGATCTGTGTTTGAAAAATGGAGTATAAACACAAGGTACTGTTGTTCCTCCCAGCAAGAGAGAAAGTGACATAACAGCTTGTCTATGATGACAGTGAAGGGTTAATTACAGAAAAGGCATGGGATACCAAAAATGAAGTGAGGTGGAAATCACAGCCTATGCAGGATATCCGGGGAGGGAGGGTCTGCATCATGTAAACAGAGAATTAAGAAAGCAGACTCCACTTTGCTGGTAATTGTTTACTAAACAATGGGTGACTCAATTACTTAGAAGCATTAACAAATGTATAGACTATTCTCTTCCATTTTTTTTCCTGGAAGGTATTAAAGGCTGCTATGCTAACCCTCTGCCTAACATTTCACCAATGCTCTCTGCCCCAATGAAGAGGGTCACACGTTTTCCATCTAGACTATCACCTGAGTAGAAAATTGCCAGGTTTTCCAAACAATAATAATGCCTGATTTGTTTGCTCACCGGGATCAGCACTGTGCTCATTCCAATGGAGAGTGGAGTTCTACACACACAACAGAATGCTAGAGGCTGTTCACTATTCAAATAAAGGAATATGTGCATTTTAGCATTGGCAAAAGGTGGTGGACTGACAGTCCAGACTAAATGCGCCTGGTTATCTTCTCACTAACGCCAGTTTAACTCCTTTGACTTTAGTGGTTTACTCCCAATTTACCTAATAGAGAGTTAGAAGAGAATCAGACCCAGGTTCTGCTTACTCCCAGGCCCGGTATTAGTGTTGATAATGGCCATGATTTTATTGTGACTCTTGTCATATCTGATGTTTTACTTAAAGCTCTAACTCCTGGAGCCATGATTATGTGAGAACCTAAGATTTCATTTAAAAAAAAAAGAAAAGTTTCCAGCCTTCGTGGTTGTGGAGAAAAGTTTGAAACTGTGGCCTATAGAGGTTCATAAACCAGAAGGCAAATTAAAAACCATTAAAAAAAAAACCCCTCATGTTTTTTAAGCCAATGTCATGATTTTGGGATTGGGGGGGGGGTGGGGGGAGCCTGACTCCTGCTTTTTTAATGTTTGAGGTTAGTAAAGCTGGGCATGGTAGCTTCAGGGACAGTTTCCCCACACTATTCTGCAAATGTTGTCTGGAACTCGATTTAGAGGGGTGATTACTCTGAGAAGTGAACGGGGAGTTCAGGCCACACGCCCATTCAGACTTTGGCATCTCTATGGAACCCAGGGTTCTTCCCTCACATGTTTGTGTGCTGTTCCTACTGATCTCAATGGGAGTTGCACATGCACATCTGTGGGCAAAATTCATCCCTCTCTGGTGTGTCACTCATTTTTATTAGTGAACCCTGCCCATGCCTCCTCATTATAATGACGTACCAAAAAAACACACAATTTTCCCTTTGAAAATGTGTGAGCTTTTAGCAGGGATGATAGTCAGCCAGAAAAAGTTTGCTTGAAAATGAAAAGAAGGAATCCATGTAAATCTTGACAAAAACCTCATCCCATAATCACTCCTACCATGCGTGGGCACTTGCTAGCTGAAAGTAGTGGCACTGTGACAAATGTAGCAAAACCAAAAGCAGGCTCTATTAAAAAGAGAGAGAGAGAAGAAGAAGAAGAAGGGGAAAAAAAGTCTCACTGGCCATCTGTGAAAATAAGGCATGTGGCCATTAAATGCAGAGGCTGTAAATATACACAAAATCCAAGGGAAATAAAGGACTAAACTTTAAGCTCAAACCAACCAAAATGTTTAGTACTTAGTTAGCAATGCTGGGCAAAAATGACCCGATCTTTGAAGTGTGCAAACTTTAATTAAATTAAAAAAAATAATAAAGACGTTTCAGGAGAAGAGACACTGGATTCAGTAGCTCTCTGAATAAATTGCCCCTTTAATGTGAATGATCCTGTTGAGATTGTTGATTGGACTTATTGAAAGGCTGACATACAGAGTGATGGATGGGCGATGACATAATACCTGCTTGCCTTGTTGTCATGCTCTTTGAAAACTGTCTGCTCTCTGTTGATAGCATTAACAAAGAGGATTGCAACCCCTTCCACTGTATCCTACATACAAGAAATTTCCACTGGCAAAGAATCTTAGCAAGACAGAATTAAGAAGGTTTTACTGGGTGTACGGGATGGATAGGAAAAAGCAGGGACCGCATGTTAAATTCTGTGTCTGAGGGTGATTTGGCGTCTCTAACAGTCAGTTGTCACAAAAAAGTCCTTCATCCCCCCAGAATATAATAATTATATATTAATTATTCTAAACAGACAGATCTCTCTGCACACTGTGAAAATAGAACAAAAATATACTGTTCATCTTCTTTAGTGTTTTCCAGGCCAATGAGAAATAGAGAGGTCTACAAATTATAGGACACATATATTACACGTACACTGAGTCTAAAGGGTAAGTGTATATACTGTGTCTGTGCAATATAACCTTTGCTAGTGAACAGAAATGCTACAGTATATTTTTTTTCCAGTAAAATATTATGTGGATCATTAAAATGAGCACGGTTTAAACTTTTGCAAAGAACTTTGGTACAGAATGTAAGCATTGTACTTCTGGACTAATTTCCAATGGTTTCCTGCTACTTAGGAAACAAGAACAATTAAACTGCCCCCAGCTCCTGCCTTCCCTTGCTTTATTATACGCGCAGCCTGCTCACTATGGGCCCTATCCAAAGGTCTTTCAAATCAACAGAAAAACTCTCACTGGCTTCAGTGTGCTTTGGATGAAGCCCCCTTTGGAAACTCCAGCTCCAATTTAACCATTAGGAAAAACAATGTATTATTTAAATGAAAAACTCATCTGAAAAATTTAATATCTCATTTTACAGTATCTTCTCCCTCTGCCTTCAGTGAAGTGAGCTCCAGTTTTCTATTTCTCAAAGAGCAGCATCTGGTAGCTCAGGACTCATAATATCCCCTTTCCTCACCTCCCCTTAGGGGAAAGCAGAGGCTGGATTCACTTGAGCTCAACAGACCACTGCAGTTTCTTAAGAGTTAACTCTGCTGGCCCCATCCATCAGGCAACCAGTGAGGCATCAGGAAAGAATGACGGATGTAAAATTATTACAGGGCTGCCACCCGATACACTTACTGCCATTTGTAACTAACACTGGAACTGACACACTTTTTTCATTATTAAACATCCACATTAAGTCAACATTGGTCACTGTCATTTCATGTTTGGCACTCTGTTAAAGGAGAGAGAGAGAAGAGGGGAGGGTGTATAGTGGGGAGGATGATGGGAGATGGGGTGGGTGGAAATGGGAGGAAAGGCATCCTGGACCTAGTGTTCCATAAGCATGAGTAATAAAAACAGGCTTCTGCTTACAATGCTGGAATAAATATTGTTACAAATAGCTCTTTAGTTACAACCCAGCAGACAAGTACATGTCAGAGCCTTTTAGAAGAGGGATGAACTCTCAGCAATGAGTGAGGGAACTGGTATGATAGGTTAAGAAACACTTTTGCAGTGTGTGTGTATATACTAGTGCACTCATCTGTGTGTGTGTGTGCATGCGCACACGCTGCTTGTGTATTTTTAGGAGTGCACAGCACTCAGGAATTAGTAAATCTATTTGATGGAGCATATCTAAACATATATGAATGTGTATTTGTGGACCGGTTTGCATGCACACCTGTGTGTGTGTTTGCAGATATGTGAGTATGTACATGTCTGTTTACTTGTGTATAGGTCTGAGTATATATACAAATTTCTGGCTAGTTTTTTGTGTACAGTGCATGTGCATCTGTTGTATGTACACGTGTTGTGTATTTGTAGATGAGCGCATTGTTTGTTTGTATGCGTGCATACACATGCCAGTACCTGTAGTTGCATGCATCCAATATGTAGCAGAATGTGCAGTTTTTTGGCTAAACAAATAGACCATAGTCTAGTTACTGATACTGCCCACTACAGTGGTTGCTCTGGATGAAAATCTGCACTTTTTAATCTATATGTATAAAAGGTAATATTGTTTATGCAGCAAGTGTCAGATGACAATTATAAATATAACTTTGTTCCTGGGTTTCCAAGAAACCAGAAACACACACACACACACACACACACACACACTTACTTCTCTTTTACCTTGTAGTATTTCCAAGAAAAGAATTTTAAAATATATATTTCATTGCATTTCCAATTAAAATATGTTTCAGTAAAATCTACATTCATGATGTAGATTATACGAAAACCATCTGAAATTGAAGTTCCGATAGTTGGGTGCCCACAAAATTGAGGCATCCAAAAGTCCTAGTCACTTTTGAAAATCTTTTCCTGCTTATGCCTCCTCTAGCACCAGACCTCTCCAATCCTACACAATTTGTCTGTCTGCCTCACTGCTGCCTGATAACAGAGCACGGCCCATCTACAGAGACCAGCCTAGCTGGGAACATGAAAAGTAGCCACAGGGTCATCTGAATGTTTGGTAAACAGCCTCTGGGGCTTGAACATGCACATTCATGAAGGAGATTTCCTGCCCTTGTGCCTTTCTGACCACACCAGCAGATAGAGCCTGAACAGTACTTGTGACTTTGGTTAGTTCACAAATGCAGGCCCAGGCACCTTTTTTCACTGGTGGGCTCGGATTACTATTGGTGCAACAAAAAAGCTCAAACTGCCCCAGAATGAGCTCCATAACTATATCAACACCATTGGAAAAGAAGGGACTCAAACACTGGACCCCACTGTGGCAGTGTGTGCCGGCCCCATAAAGATTAGTAACATGCCAGGGAGAATGAAGTGATTCAGGCTCAGTCTTGCTCTCCAACACATGGCATACACAGCTATGTAGTACACATGTATGCAAGCAAAGTAACAAATCATGTATGTGTTGATTGCAATGCCTCTGTAGCTATCCCATTCCCACCTCTTCTGCAGGGAGCGAGGGACAAGAAACCTGAAGGTCTGGAAGTTTGGTGTGTTTGCCTTTTAAATCACTGGATTAGACCCTATGCATGTTGATGTACACCCTTACAGACCACCCTGTAATATTCTCAATTTCTCCCTCCCCGCTGTCTGCCTTTCTCTCTCTCTTCCATGAAAAAGGAAAGAAAAATCATTAGGATATAATTTAACTGAAAAAGGCAATACTTTCCTTTTTTTCAAATGTTTGGAGGAGGTCTTGATAAAAGCTTTAAGCAAAAACCTAGATCCAAACACCCTCAAACTTTGGAGACGTTCAGATCCTCAGTTGGATCTGAACTTCACGGCTGGCTATAATGAGATAAGACCGATAATGTTTGGAAAGTTCAACTAGGGTTCCAAACTTCACAGCCACCTTCCTTTCTCTGCTGGGTCAGTCCAAAACCCCACAAACAAATCTCTCTCAACTCTGAGATCCTGCAGATCCAAAAGAAAATTTCACAATTAGCCCCTATCAGTATATCAGCAACCCAGACGCAAACAACACTACTTTTGGAGAGTTCAGATTTGGATTTAACCTTTGTGTCCCCTTCCCAACCCTACTTGAGAATGATAGCCTTCCTGATAGTTTTGGCAGCTATTGTACAAAAATAAATAAATAAAAGCTTTTGCCACTTTAGAAAAGAAAAATTGGAAAGAAAAACCCCTCAAAACTGCAAATGCAATACCTTCCCCTCCTCCACACCCTCAGAGAATCCCTGCCCCCCATGCCAAACATGGAACATGAACTAGAGAGCAAAATAAACCCTAGAGCTTGAGGTGAGGGTGAGCAGTGAAAACAGAAGGGGCAAGGAGTAGCCCAACAATAGGAAAGTAACAGAATAAAGCAAATGCAGATGGTTCCACTCCTGTTACTTAATCAAAAGGCTATGCAAAGTCACTAGAGCCGGCATAAAGTCATGTGTTAGAACAACAGCTGATCTGTGTATTAAAGAAGATTAACTCGCAGTGCCATGGTGGAGGGCCTGGGATTATTTTATGTACTTCCATTGCAGTACAAGCCGTCAGCACAATTACTGCCCTCCGATGTGAATGACTGATCTGTAACCACAGCTAAACAGCATGCTGCTTAGGGGCCTGGGTGCTTCATGAAGATGAATTTCCATACCATCAAAGTGCTTTTAATGGGCTCCCTGATCCAACCACAAGGCCTGCTTTGCAAGTATATAGGACTCAGGATGAAGGCTTCCTGTCCAAAAGGATTTGGTCGGTTGTCACTTGACAATTCCCAGCCAGCACAGGGGAGGAGAGGGGGGGGATAGGTAGAGTTGTCTCTGCTTTGGAGGATTAAAAAAAAAAAGGGTACAGATGCTTTCTGAATGCAACCAACTGCTGTATCCACAGCTGAATTCAATGCGCTTAACAAATAACGGCAATTTAGCTATGCTTGCGAGGAATAGCTTGAGTCACTTTGCATTAGCATCTGGCTGAGTGTTAAAGTCATTTCTACATGGGGAGCAGAGAAAAGGAATTTCTGCTCCAAGCATCCTTTCAAGAATGCTTAAATATTTGAATATAAATTCCTTTGTGCCTGTGATCACTTCGCCTTATAGCTGACACTCCACTTTCCCCCCTTCCCTTCTGGTACTCTTCTCCGTGAAATGCCATAAACATGCTCTGTCCCTCTCTCTCTCAATACCAATGCCCTTATTCTTCTAAAAGAGGTTTTATGTACAGCCAAACACCTATTACACTGACCTCTTTTTCTCCCCCTTCCTCTCAGGAGAGTGCATGAAATTGGAGGCATTTCTACATCATTTACACCCATGCTAGGCTGGTAAAAAAGTACAGTAGTGACAGACTCACATGTACATTTAACATTCATTATCCGGTCTGCTGGCTTCTCACAGCTTATTGATCAAACTCCATCTAAAAAACAGGGAAACTGGAAAGCTATCCAAATTAGCAATCTGCTTGTCCTGGACAATATTGTTTGACTCACAAGCTTCCCAGGATGACTGACTTTCAAGTTATTGCTAAGTAGCCGATCATTTTTATTCTATCTGTCTGCCTATCTGAATGAATCACATAGGGATCTAGGAATGAAAGAGCCACCAGAACAATACAATTTTGTTTACACCAAATGCAATAATATTTCACTTTGATTATTTGGTGGAATTAGAGCAGTTTTGTCTCAAGAAATATTTGGGGAAAAAATCATGGAAAATATTGTTAAAACATGGGTGTGTTTTGAAAATTTCTGTCTTGGGTGGCAGAACGGTCTTCAACTCAGAGTGGCCAGGAGTGGATCTAGTCATCCCTTCGGCCAGGGGTAGGGCACCAGAAAATAGTCATAGGTGTTTCCTGAAAAAAGCAGGAAGTCATGGAACCCGTGACTTTTGTGACCCCACCCCATGACAAAACAACAGTGCTAGATACAATATATACAAGTGTTACTTGAGAGGAAAATTTTACCTTCGTCGATGAGTTTGCTTATTGCAGCTTAGCAGGCCAGTTCAACATTAGAATAACGCAGGGCCCATCAATTCTAGCACTTCTAAGTTCTACTGAAGGTATTTGGTGTAGTTTGTATTGTCAATTCTCTGTTTTTTCAATTTTGCTAAGTCATCTAACATGACTTGACAGTACTATGTTGCAACGGTCATGAAATACCATCTATGACAACCTCATAAGGCTAAATACCCAAAGGCTGAGCCTGAGTATTAGAAAGCTTTATGTTCCTAAAGAAGCTTGCATATTTTCCAAATCCAGTTCATCTCACAAAACCATGTATGCATTTCCATAAAGCAAGATTTTCACTCAGACCCAGCTATTTCAAAGATCACTTAGTCATAATACATATTGACAGCCTGGAACAGAGAATTAATGGTCTCCAAAGTTTTCATAAGGACTTTAACTATGTTTTTAGTCTTTCCTGTCTCCGCATCTGTGTGGGGGGGGGCTGCTTTTTTGTTTGTTTTTTGACAGAAGTAGATATTCTAGAAGGAGGGAGATAGAGCAGGGAAGAGAGGAAAAAAGGAGGGAGAGAGAGAATGAGATTGTGTGTGTGTGTAATGCCTAAACACAAGGAGAGCATGGTCACCCAAGAGACTATCAGAAAAGGGAGTCTCAGGAACTGACCTTTTCTGTCCTGCAGTTATTGAGACCCAGACTATTCACAACAGCCACCTTCCCATCAAGCACCTGTTGTTCCCTCCGAAGTTGCTCCTTCATCTGTCGGGCCTCCTGGATTGCCTTGGTAACAGCATCGTGGTCATTTAAATAACCTGACGACGTGATAGAAGAAAGAATATCTTAAAAAGAAAGAAAGAAAGGAAAGTTACGAGAATTAGCTTTTGTCTGTGAAACACATCAATGTTTTCCTTGGGCACTTAATTAAATGAGAAAGAGACAGAGACAATGAGCAGACCCATAAACCTGTCTGTGTGTGGAAATCATGCTGCTCTCATGATAGAGCCACCTGGGTATAAACCATGAGAAACATTAGTACCGATAGCATCACTCTGATACTTGATTCCATTAGTTTCAATGTTTATCCAACATTACAGAGATTGGTCCTGTGGTTTGTATACAGCAGGATGTTAACTTGATAGGGGACGTGGGAGGCCTTGATCATGCAAAGAATCCAGAACTATTAAAAATAGACCATTTTTTCCTTCCCTTTCTCTAAACTTGTGAATACATTAAAATAAACCACAGGTGGCGGTGGTTTGCTATAGATACAAAGCGCATAATGGCTGGGAAAAGAAACTTCCTCCGCCGAATACTCCCCACCACCACCTGTCATTCAGAAATGTATAAGAAACAGTGACTATATGGACCTACGTTCCCACTCTATACATGTTGCTAATAGTGGGTCAGATGTCTACGCTGTTTGGCTGTGAATTCACTGCCTAGGGTTTAGCCATAGCAGTGGCTGAATTATTTTGTTTTTAAATGTTACACATTAGCACAGCTAATGCTATTTAATTTTAAATGTGATACTTTGTCATTTTTTTTCTTTAGCGTACGGTAGATTATACTTATGATCTGCATGTGATTTGTAGGATGGAATACTGATGGAAGACTCCAAGCCACAGTCCATTTTTCAAACATTATAGGAGAAGCTAATATCTATCATTTTTTCTCCTCATTCTCCTACACACACACACACACACACACACACACCTCTCCCCTACACACACACACACACACACACACTCTCTCTCTCTCTTCTTTCTGTCTTTTAACTAGGGCATAAAAATGGCATAAAATGAATCTGTAATATGAAATTGCCCAGAAAAGGGACTTCTGTTTGTGACATGAGGCTAAATCTAACCAGATCCATTGGTGAATTGTGACAGATGGAGGGACTGTGAGACAGAAGGCAAGCACTAATCACACACAAAATGACCGGCTTGCCTCAACATGTTCCATGGATTCCAGCAAACTTTACACCCTAATCCATTTTTAGAACAAAAAACATCTGGGCCATAAATCCTCTAATCTGCCAAAACACGCTATTAAATCCCATGATTTGTTGAAAAACACTAAGATTAAAGAAAGGAAATATAAAATGGCTAACTGCCGTGTTAGGAAAGTGTTATTAATACTCTTTCTTTGTCTCAATTATGAATGTTCTGTTCCTAAAGAGCCTTGTCTAATCACGTCAGATTACACATCCTTGTTGTATTGCTAGACTCTTCTATCTGATCTACTGATTGCCAAAAAACGTAGAACATTGTCTAACTGCTTAAAACATTTCAGTAGAAGAAGCTGATGTCAGATTAGTTCAGTGCTGCACTGCTTCCCCCCTGCCCCCCGCCCTTTTAACCCCCTCAAATTATAACAGAACAAACCTGGAATTCTGGTCTCCTTTAGAGAATTGAAAGCAAAAATTTTTGTAAAGTCTGGGTGTAGGGGGAACAGATCAACAAATATCTTTCAGTTAGGTAGCTGAAAACACTCAGAGTTTTACTTAAAATTAATTGAATCCACATAACTTATTATTACCAAATGACCTGGCTCAGTGATTTCAGGGGAACAACAGCTTTTCCAGTGCTAGGAAGGATGTAATCCACACCTACTAAATGGTATCATAGCTTTATTTTTGGTCCCCATCTTAACAAGTCTCGTGGTTCTTTCCCCATCTTGCATTTGTTATTGATCAAGTTTGCATTTGGTCAGAATAAATTAAAAAGCAAACCAAAACCAGCGACATTTAAAAATAGCAGTGCTCTTGATTAGGGTAGGCTCTTGATACAGAATAATCTGTATTATAGCTGACTTTACCTAAGAACTGGAATTCATGTCCTTCTCCAGACTATTTGATTTTTTCCTGAGTACTACTATTTTTGAGAAGTTTTGGCACATGTCAGTGAATAAAAGCAAGCGCTCCTTATGTTTTTCAATAGCTGCCAATATGCTGGTGTGCAGGGAAAAGATTAATATAGATACAAGTTGAATGTAAATTATTTTTGTCTAGGGTATGTGGTGAATTATTGACAGGGAGATATTAAATGCGCTTAGTTACAGGGATTGGTAAACCAATATATAGATGTTGGAGACAACAGGGAGAGGGAGGAGAGACATGTTTTTGTTTTTAATAGGTAGGCATATGCCTGCTTCTGAAAAGACATGCCTGGATTTAAGTTGAATATGAAGCCATGACATGTGTGACTCCTCAAGTTATAGCATGATTTACAGGCAGTATGGATGGATTTAACCAAAGGGTCACCTACCATATGTGCCACTTTACCAGCTACATGCTCTGCATTATTTCTGATATAAAGGTACATGCTTTCCTTGGCCAGATGGAACTGAACATTATTGTGAGCGCAGTGAAAACAAACAGTCCGAGGATAGATTTTAAAACGTGGTTTTAAAGTGAATTTAGTTGGGGGGCGCGAGGGAAGGTACCAGCCTATTTGAATTCCGGGACAGTGGGCCTAAGCCCACCTACGACAGAAGGCCCACCCTCTCATTGGCAGCCCCAGAGACCAAAATGCTGTTTTTATCCAGAGATCAGAGACAGCATAGTCAATGGCTTGCAAGGTTCCCAACAACTGTGCTTCAGCTCTGTGCTGGAGTGACCTACCTCTCAAGGTAAAAAGATAGTTCAGTCTACCTAGCCCATCAAGTCCTTGGTCTTTTTGCTTAAATTGCCAACAAGGTTGTTGGCTGTGGTGGTTTAATGTCATGTGCGAACTTCTGCTGGGGACTTGATTGAGACCAACAACTCATTTTGCTAAGGTCAACAGAGAGCCTTTACATGGTTAATGGCTTTTGCTTACTACAACTGTGGCTGGCTGTGAACTAGTTACCTAGCAGTAAAAAGTTCCACATACCAGTACCAAGCCTCTGAATCATCCAGTTCTCCATAAAGGACAGATTTTTGATAGGAGCAGTCTATGTCTGTCCAGTTCTTGTGCCACATTTAAGGACAGCTTATCTTATATAGTACACACAATGATACTGTTCAGCAACCTCAAAAAGTCACTTTCTGTATTTGTAACTAGGAGATATAAAGCAGTGAACTCTATGTCATTAACAATAATTTAAGTATGTTATCTTTTGCTCCACAGTTTTCCATGGTTTATTAATGGTATAACACATTAATTCTTCTTACAAGAGTGACCTTTAAATCTCCATTCATCCTCGCAGCTTTTATCCAATTACATTATCACTCATTACAGGTACAGTATTTCAAAATCTGCATTTTGTTAAAAGGAGAAAAGTAAATTGCAGGGATCTCAAATCTATGAAAAATACCCAGGGTGAAGGAGGAGGATCATACAGGGAGAACAAGAGATGTTCTGCCACTGAGATGCAGGTCAGATTCATAACTCTGTGCTTAGAGATGCTGTTCACTCTCCTCAGGACAAAGGTTTTAAAGTGAAAAAAATGAAAACTCACCCCATTGTACAAGGAGAGCAGCAGGGCCAAACCAATTAAAGATGCAAATAAATTACCAACCTAGCAAGTTAAATAGTGTAGTGCTAATAAGAATAATACATAATAAGTCATGAATTAACAATGGGATATTTATGAAACATTTATGGAGTTTTATAGAATGTCATGCTGGATAAAGTAGTTTCTCTTTTTATACTGGCCATAGGATTATATTCTCTATTTGGTGCATGTAATCATAACTCTCATCAGTCTGCACACTGAGAGAAGGATACTGTTGGCCCACATATAGGGATTTGAAACTTGGAGCATAAGCTGGGTCTTACTGGTGTATGTACAGCTGGAGTATGATGCACTGTGCACTTGGGTGGAATACATGTTCATTTATAGGGAAACAGAATGAACGTCTCAGATAGTTTCAATGCACTGCAATTGAAAAATTGTAGGAGCAGCCAAACTGGATCAGACCTATGGTCCAGTCAGTGCAGTATCCTGTCTCCGAAAGTGGCCAACACTATGCTTCAGAAGAAGGTACAAGAAACTCCACAATAAGCAACTGTAGGACAATCTGTCTCCCAGAAAGGTCTCAGCCTAATCCCTAATAGTTAGTAATTAATTTATACCTTGAAATCACAATTCAAGTTATATTAAATCACTTTGTACAGTAGTTGAGTGAAAAAGATCATAATTACAATGGGGGACATCTGCATGTTATTTATACATATACATATAAACATGCACACACAAAAAGACATGGCATGCACACACCCATCCATTTTCATATAAAGCACCCACCCACCTGTGAAATAAAAAGTGTCAGTAACACCAGAACCGTTTATTGATTAAATGGTCTCAAGAGAGGCAATTTTGGAGGGAGGGAGGGAGGAATAATAATATATTACAGAACAATACTAAAAGCAGCTAGCCAGACTATTTTCAAGATACTATGTAAAGTATGTTTTGAAATGTACCTGGTGACTTTTTAGTTAGCCATTAATATTACTGCTGGTAGATTAAGCTAAAATAATGCCCCACAAAGCTTTTCAGTGGACTATGAATTAAACCTGTAATTTTCTAAAGAACTGTATGCACATGTAGACATGTAACTCCTAGGGATATTTTTAAACTTATTCATCAGTTGTTTATGCTTTTAAATGACACCGCTGAATGTCTGAATCACTGTAATACAGTGGTAGCCATGAAAAAAATGGTCACTAACCTTCGTAACTGTTGTTGTTCTTCAAGTGCTTGCTCATGTTGATCCCACGTTAGGTGTGTGCATGCCCTTATGCAGAGCTGTCAGAGATTTTTTTGCCTTAGTGGTATCCGTAGGGTCGGCTCTGGCACCTTCTGGAGCCCCGTGCTCATGACACAGTATATGAGGCGCCGCTGGCCCTGTGCCCTCTCAGTTCCTTCTTGTAATCAACTCTGACGGCGGAGGCGGAGGGCGAGTCATGGAATGGACATGAGCAGCACATCTCGAAGAATAACAGTTACAGGAGATCAGTAACTGTTTTTTCTTCTTCGAGTGCTTGCTCATGTTGATTCCATGTTAGGTGACTCATAAGCAGTATCCCTGGAGGTGGGCTTGGAGTTCATGGATGTGCCACTTGCAGTACTGCTCTACTGAAGCTGGCATCTTCCTGGGTCTGCTGGGTGATGGCGTAATGGGACGTGAAAGTATGAACTGAAGACCACATAGCAGCTCTGCAGATGTCTTGCATTGGCACCTGTGTCAGGAAGGCTGCTGATGAGGCTTGCACCCTGGTCGAGTGAGCTGTTACAATCGCTGGCAGAGGCACTTTTGCTTGTTCATAACTGAACTTGATGCAGGCAGTTATCCATAAAGAGATCCTCTGGGAGGAGTCTGATAGACGTTTCATCCTTTCTGCCACTGCAACAAAGAGCTGCATCGACCTTTGGAAGGGTTTTGTCCTTTCGATGTAGAAGGCGAAAGGCCGTCTAACATCTAGGGTATGCAACCTATGCTCCTCACTGGACCTGTGCTGTTTGGGGAAGAACACAGGCACGAATATATCATGGTTATTGTGGAACTGTGATACCGCTTTTGGTAAGAAGGTGGATGGGGGTCACAGCTGGACTTTGTCTTTATAAAACACTGTGTAAGGTGGTTCCTAGGTGAAAGCTCTGATCTCGGAAAGCCTTTGTGCTGAGGTGATCGCTGCCACCAGGAAGCAGAGAACATTTCAAGAGAGGAACAGCAGAGAGTAGGACGCTAATGGCCCAAGAGGGGCTCATGAGCCTTGAGAGGACTAGGGAGGAATAGGATCTTGTACTTGTGGGTAAAGTCTCTCCAGGCCTTTTAAGAATCAGATCATCATTTCCTGGGAGAAAACTGATCTACCCTGGACCAGCAGATGAAAGAGCCACCACATGAACCTAAAGTGACAAAAGGGCCAAGCCTTGATGCTTGAGATGTAACAGGTAGTCCAATATGGACTGTATTGAGGTTTGGTGAGGAGAAAGGTTCTGGTCCAAGGCCCAACAGGAAAGCCTCCTCTATTTGGCCAGGTAAGTTGCTTGGATAGAAGGCTTTCTGCTGCCCAGGAGAACCTGCTGAGCTTTCATTGAGCAAGCCTGCTCCTCTGCATTCAGCCATGCAGCAGCCACACTGTCAGG
This sequence comes from Emydura macquarii macquarii, assembly GCF_026122565.2. NCBI lineage: Eukaryota > Metazoa > Chordata > Testudines > Chelidae > Emydura > Emydura macquarii. The sequence continues at coordinate 5,531,512 of NW_027132342.1, read as the reverse complement.
TCAGGTGCAGGGATCCTTGGTCAGGATGCAACAGACAGCCGTGGTCCTGGGACGGAAGGTCCGGCCAAAGTGGCAGCTCCAGCAGGGTTCTTATTGAAAGCTCCAATGGCGTGCTGAACCAGTGTTGTCAAGGCCACGCCAGGGCTACCTGTATCACTTTCACCTTGTCTCGCTTGATCTTCAACAGGACCCTGTGGACCAGTGGTACTGGCGGGAAGGTGTACAACAGTCCCCTGGATCCAGAGAAGGGATGATGGAGGCTAGGAAGACTATGCAGAAGTTCAACTTCTTGAGATATCTGTTGAGGCGATGCAGATCCAGGATGAGTCTGAGGCCTCCTTTGGCCTTCAGTACAAGAAAGAATTGGGAGTAAACCCTTTATTTCTCATGTCTTGAGGAACTTCCTCCTCAGCCCCTACCTGTAGGAAGGTTTCCACCTCCTGAAAGAGACATTGCTTGTGAGAAGGGTCCCTGAAGACCCTGAAGAGAGAATAGGAGGGAGGGTGGGAACTGAAGAAAACTGCAGGGTGTAGCCATCTGATACGGCATTGAGGACCCAACGGTTCAATGTAATCTGGGCCCATGTGGAAAGGAAGGGGAACAGTCGGTTAAAAATAAATGGGGGTATGGATCATGAGGACAGACTGAGACGCTGTCTTCGGGTGCACCCTCATACACTCTGATGGAGCACAGGCCCCGATTGGGCAGCAGAGGAGGAAGAAGTGAGATGGTGGCACATAAGCCATTTATCTCTGTCCCTTCTCTTATAGGTTCCTTGATGTAGCTGACCTGAATATCTAGGCGGTGGCTGTGGCGGTCAGAACTGTGTCCTAGACCTCTGCGGTGTATACAGGCCAAGAGATCATACAGTGGCACTGGAATATTTCAGGCCATGAAGCCTGGTATCACCATCTGCTCTGAAAATAGGGCAATCCCCTCGAATGGGAGGTCCTGTATAGTTTGCTGTACCTCCTGAGACAACCCCGAGGACTGCAACCAGGAACACCGCCACATTGATACTGCCAAGACCATTGACCATTGGCTGCGGAATTGGCAGCATCCAGTGCAGTTTGGAGGGAGGCTCTAGACACTGTCTTGCCATCCTCTAAGATGGACACAAACTCCTGCCTGATGTCCTGTGGCACAGCGTCTTTGAATTTGACTACGGAGTGCCAAATGTTATATTTATATCTCCCCAGCAATGCCTGCTGGTTGGAGATTCTAAGTTGAAGACTGGCTGTGGAATAAATCTTTCTTCCAAACAAGTCCAGCTTCTTTGCATACTTGTTCTTAGGTGTCTAATTTCCCTGACCCTGCCTGTCCTGCTCGTTCGCTGCAGCCACCACCTGTGATGCAGGGAGTGGGTGAGAGAACAGGTATTCATATCTCTTGGCCAGAACATATTTCTTCTTGGCTCTTTTGGATATGGTTGGCAGAGAGGATCAGGTGTGCCAAAGGGCTTTGACCACCTTCATTATCCTTTCATACACCGGCAATGAGACTTTAGTCAGTGCTACAGCTGCCAGGATGTCAACGAGGCTGTCTGTTGGTTTGGTGATATCCTCAGCCTCCAAGACTAGGTTGGACACAATCCTTTTAAGGAGTTCTTGGTGGGCCCGAAAGTCATCTGGCGGTACTGGGGGAGCTGGACCGGCCACCATCTCGCCCGGGGCTGAGGAGAATGATAGTAATGCTGGGAGAAAGAGTGGTGCCTCCTCCTCTTCAAGGGAACTGTCACTACCTCCGGGTCCCATGGTTCGGTGCTGGTATTGGATCCTGAGTCCAGATCCCACACCGGGCCAGTCGGTGCTGTGGATCGTTTTCTGGACACAGCTGTGGAGGACTGGAGCGAGTAGGATCCTGGTGCCATCAGGATCCTACATGGATTCCAGTAGGGCCACCGGACAGACCACTGTCCTTGAGGCCAGGCACCTACTGCATGCCAACATCAAACAGTGGTATGCCCGGCAACCTGCGTTTTTGACGCCAGTGACTGGGCTCTCTCTCCAACTCTGAGGAGGACAGTTCCCCCTGGGGGACCAAGGTGGAGCTGATGGTGGCTCCTCTTGTTGGCTGCAGTGTGGAATTGGTGAACAGTGCTGGGGAGATGATGACCAGGAACAGCATTCCCCTAAGCAGTGCCATGTTGAAGGGAAATGGTGCCGAGACAATGGCATGCAACTACGTGTCGGGCTGTGTGGTGCTGGGGATCAGTGCCAGGGGTCCAGTAACCATCACCATGTTACCGGTGCTGTGAGGGTGATGACCGGTACCGGGGAAACTGAGATCGGCCATATGTAGCAGGTGATTCTCTCCTCCGGGTTGGAGACTGGGAGCATGGTCGAGACGGCGGAGACCTTTGCTGAGCCACAGGAGACTTGGCTAAAGTGTTGTGGAACAGTGCCATTTGACTGACCACTGCTCTGGTGCCGAGAGTAAGGCCAGCAGAGTGAGAGGCACTGGGAGGGCCATCAAGTCCCTGGCCACTTGAAAGGCCTCTGGCGTTAAGGGCACCATTAGGCGGAGGAGCCCCCTTCTGCTCCCAGGAGTTGGGGGTGGCTCTCTCAGAGGACTTTCTGCCCTGAGAGGAAAGGCTGGCTCTAGACGCACCGAGGCAGGTGATCGGCCTGACGTAGGTCCTTTGCCCAACCCCGCCTTCTTATCCCTCTTCGGCACAGAGGAACAGATTCAATCATGCTGCTTTTTCGGCACCGGTGAAGTCAAGCGGCATTGAGAAGAGCTTGGTGCTGATGGGGCACTCCACACTGACATTGAAGTACTCGGCGTCGAGTCCAAGTGGGAGGGTTCTGAGGCCTGTCTGAGAACTGCCTCCGTTAACAGGGCTTTCATGCGAATGTCCCTGTCTTAGTCTGTGGACTGAAGCCCTTGAAAATCTTGCACTTATAACCTCATGTGTGTTTCTCCTAAGCACTTTAAACAACTATCATGAGGGTCATTAAGCAGGAAGGGCTTGTGGCAACAGAATACAGTTTGAAGCCCAGGGACCGATGCATGCCCCGTTGCTGGGCGAACATCCCCAACAGGACCACTATTTCTAACATACAAACTAACTAACCAACTACCAAACTATTTACAACAACTAACAAATAACAGCGAAGAAAGAACCACTAGGCATTTGTGAATACAAGAGAGAAAGCCATTCCAACAACCATCACGGGCGGAAAAAAGGAACCGAGGGGGCACAGGGCTGGCAGCGCCTCATATACCATGACATAAGCACAGGGCTACAGGGGGTGCCAGAGCCAGCCCTACGGATACCACTAAGGCAAAATATCTCCAACACCCGTGCCTGATGGCACGCACACACCTAACATGGAATCGACATGAGCAAGCAATAGAAGAAGAACCATCATCATTCACTGATTGTTATCTGAAACAACACAAGCTTTTCCCATGCTGAATAAAGACAGTTAAGATCATGTACTACTGAGACCTCAGAGAGCTTTTCCATTGACTTCAATGAATGCAATATCAGACCCCACCTTTGATTTATCATATGGTTGGCAAATGCTGACTTTTTAATGCTGACCTCTGTGCTACATCAACAAAACCAAAAGAAAAATTTACCTATTGTGTTAACTCTGGCCGAAGGACTAGCTAATGTTGCTGACACAGAGGATTTGAGTGAACTGGCCCCACTGTTTATTCTCAGAGCTGGCATATGAGGAGAACTGGGTGATGTCGGAGATTTTCCCTCAGATGTCTTCGGTTTAGCTGAGAGGTTCAGTGGCTGAGCGACTTCATCCTATAACGAGCACAAGATAAAGCATGTCATAAAGATGTTGCTGCTGGCATAGTTGTACCCAAACACAGATAGTCATTTTCCATTCATGTGAAGTTGTAAAGTAGTGATCCTAAAAATACATCATACGACATTTCCTAAGATACTATCATGTTATGTCAGCTGGGAATTAAAATGACCCATGAATTGGAGAATTACCACCATGGAATTAGAGAACATTCTTTATTTGCACAATATACATAATAATTTTCCACAAATTTGCATCTACACTGTACAGTTATACAATCCAAACTGGGAGTATATTGACAATAATATTTTATGTATTTTTTAAAACTTGAGATGGGTGGAAAAAATAAGAATTAACCACAACCTTTGTCTAAAATTCAACCCAAATCGAAACTTACTTGTAGTTTTAAAATTTGAGTAAACTTGTGTGAATAAATGTTTTGATTTTATATTTCTATTTTTGTTTTCCTCTTAACTTCCTGGTTTTCACAAGTACCAAAGTATCACAAGCAATCTAGTTCATGGGCATCTCTTTCTGATGAGAACCAGAAAGTCTGTTTTTGTGCTAGAGCCAGCTTCCAAATCTCCATCAGAGTTTTGGATAATTTACAATAAGCATCTAAACTTTTGGATGTTTATATGAAAGTTTACAGGTTCACTAATAATTACCATGGTGTGCGTACATTGAAAACATTGGACAAGTTCATAAAGAGAGTTCAACTACAAGTGAAATCAACAGGCGTTATACTTGCTTAATCCAGGACTGAATCTGGCTTTTACATAGAGAGAGAGAGAGCAATAAACACTGCCGAACAATACATTAAAAATCAAAAGTCACGTTTCAATTTGACTCTAATGAAAAGCGAAGGAAGGATCAGAGAAGCCCCTTTTTGTCCCTGTGGAGGAGAAACAATAGTAAACACTTTTTAAAATGTACTTTTTCATATCCAGAAATGGTATCTATGTTTTGGACCATTCTGTCACATATTTATCTGCAACTTGTATGCTTGCTAACATCATATCATGCCAAAGCACAATGTGTTAAAGATGTCCTTGCAGAGCTCACTATTGGCTAAACTTTCCTCTGCAACTTGTGAATTAGGAATGCCATCCATTAATTAATGGAAGTAATATTCAATTGCATGCTCACATTGTTGTCTGGGCTCTATTACAGATATAGTAGGGTTGATTCTGGTCTCCTCCATAAATATTACATTTGAGAAAGTCCATTTGCTCCTATGAATTACTCCCGCCTGCACCAGTGGGAGATTAGAATCAGGCCCATAATGTAGGATTGGTAAATGTAGAGCAAATTCCACTGAAATTTTTCCCTGTTACTGTTGGAGTATCTGCAGCTGTTGTAATACTAATTCTGTTCCAAAGAATGCCATGTGCTGCAGTAAACAAGAAATTTTCCAGTGGTCTATAATGCAGATGAAAATATGTTATATAAATAGAATGTCTTCATGATCATGCAACCTATTTGTAATTCTGCAAAGCACTGTTATACCATCTTTCAATTATTTCAAATAGGCAAGCTTCTGAGTTAAATGTCTTTATTATATTTGATTACTTTTTTACTTTAGTAATCATCATAGTTAAAAATGAATTAAAGTGGAATAAACAAAATGATTAGGGAAATAAGGTACACAAATGTGATCTTTAAAGTGATAGTTAAATTCTCCTAGATACTATCTGTGAAGAAGAATAAAGAAAATAAATCAGTGGGCAAAATTTTCAAAAGTCCCAAAGTGACTTAGGAGCCTAACTCCCATTTTCAAAAAAAGAGACTTAGAGCTTACTTCGGAGCACCTCATGTCGTTCTATGTCATTTAGCTTCTTAAGGGCTTTTGAAAATTTTACCCAATTTAATTGATATTTCTTGACATGTGTACATTTACAATTCTAAGAACCCATTCCACTTAAGACTAAGGCATTCAAATCCAATCCTGGTGCTTGCTTTGACTGTTGATGGACATTCACATCTGAATAAAACAAAGCAACTGTGTTGTTAAATGGGATGGGATTTGTCCTGTTTGTCCACTACTTTCAACAGAAAACAAAAGTGCAACCATGGTAGTGGAAGATCAGCAGTGAAATGGTTAAATAAAAAGTGCAACATAAAAAAACAAAAACAAAAAACCCCCAAGAAACCCAACCACCTGTCTTGATGAAATGTGCCAGACTAATATCCCTAGGGACCAAAGTCCTCTATTTAGCACAGATAACCAGGAGCAATGTAAACCTCCCCACTAACGTTTATCAGTTCACTTCCAGAGGGGTCAAGCTTTCATGTACATTCAATTCTTGACCCCTATTATAAGTGCCAAAAAAAGGGAGTGGGGGCGGTTGATTTGTTCCAGATATGGTGATGAGCTTTGTGTAGAAACGTCTGTCCACTGGAAACCTGATTGAGACCACCACCTCATTTCATAAAGGCTACCAAACAGTCATCAGATGGGAATGGCTTTCACTGACCATAACTAGGCTGGATTCAAACCTATATTTTAGAGGCGAAGGGCTCCATATCCTCCCCCTTTATAATGAATCCTTGGGTTATCCAGTCCCACTGAGCTTCATTTCCTTTCCTTCTCCCTCTCTCTCTCTCTCTCTTTTCCCTACCTCCCTCACTCTCATCCTCCCCCACACACCTTTTTTTTCCTGGTGTGAAGTGCGAGGCTTTTCGTTAGCGCACTAAGCAATTTTACTTTGTATGTCTCATTTAATGCAAGTTGGAAATGGAGGTGGAGGTCTTCCTGTCTGAGTTAACCCGCCATGGAGCTGTCTGTGCTGTAACTATTCGTGGTGCTAAGAATGCTCTTCTTCATTCAAGTCAGCGCCGCTTTCTCTGGAGCCAAGAAGTGTAAGGTCTTGTGGAAATAATAGAAGTCGACAGTTCCAGAGCTGATAAATGTCATTCCAAATTGCCCCTTCGTTTACTTTCATTGTGTGTTCAGGCTAATGGTAAATTAATTGGCAGTCACACAAGCTTGGTTCTTATACAGGAGAATGAGTGGACTATTTTGAGCTATTACATGTATTTACAACATGATGTTACTTGACTGTTCAGTCCTTCATAATATTCTCCCTCTATTTCAAAAGGCCCTATCAAACCCACATTTGGACTGAAAAGCTGTTTAAAATCTGGTCTGAGAGTTTAAAAATTCAGAGTCAGATCGCTAGGTTGAGATAGTTCCACTGAATTGAACGGAACTCGTGTGATATAAAAAATGTTTTGGAATTCGATTATAATGTACACTTGTATTAAACATGAAGATCAATAATAGAACCTTAGCTCAATATTTCATGGAACATTTTATCCTTTCCTTACTTACAAATATAAATTTAAATTCTCTGGACCAGAGATTCTACTCTCAACTTTCCCAGTTTAAATTGGGAAGAGCTGCCTTTACTTCATTAGTGATTTACACCTGAATTACTGAGAGGAGAATTGGGCATTTTGCCTTTTCACCATTATTTTTAACTATGATACAATTGCCAGCTAGTACGTGGCCATCTTAAAGAGTAGCAGGCCTGATTTTCATTTATCCCAAGGCCCATTTACACCACTCTGGCAGTGTAAAGGGCCCTAGTGTAAATAAAAATCAGACACAACATGTTCAATCCAGGTACACAGTGCCTTTAAGGAAGGATAGAGATTTTTTTTAGGTGGATAACAGAGACTAGCATTATTCCCCATACTTACTTTTATTGGAGGAAATCCAGCATCAATTGGTCCCTGCCTTTCCCCCCCTCACACCCCCCCCCCCCCCACACACACACACATGCAGAATTATTCTAAGATACCAATGATAAGAACAGGCTAATTTTTTTTTCTGAAGAGTTAACAAAGTCAAACATTTATTTATATATCAGCATAAATGATTAATGCTTAAAACAGAAGACATTAAGACCTAAAAGTCTTGTAATAATATAAACACAGATGTGATGAAAGTGAAATATGATCTCGATTAAAGGTTATGAAATGTTTCCTTTAAAAAGTGGCATATTTGGCTAACAAAACAAAACAAAAAATTAAGAAATAAATGTGGAGAGCAAAGCAGAAGCAAAAACATACCACTAAGGCTGCTAAAAGGAAGTATATTCAGCAGAACCAATGTATTGTAATGGAGATTTCAGTCCCATATGCCATGGTAAAATCAGCACAGCATTCTTTCAAACAGCGTTAGTGGTTTCCTTTCTTTTGTTGAAAGATCATCATAAACCATACCAGAGATGGGCCCAAAACCTCATTAACTTTGTAACTATAGAGAGGTCAGATCCTAGATCTGATCTAAGTTTTTGCAGCTGGTTTCAAGCCCTATAATGGACAAAAGCAAAACTTCAGATCTGAATCCGCCTGACCTCTTTTTTTTGTTGGTTTTTTGTGGGGGGGGGGGGGGGGAGGAGGAGGAAGAAAAATGTGGAAGGTGGGAGAGGGTAAAGGAGATGTGGGGAGATCAGGGAATTCAAGATCCAAGATCTGAATTTTATATCTTGGAATCACCTGGATTTGTAGAGCTTTAAGCTTTCTCATTGAAGCATCAGGTGTCATGTAAAACAAAGCCTTGTAGCTGAGGATTTCTAAATATAATCATAAATATAAACAAGCTAAAACACTCCTGATAGGTTAGGTATGTATTGCACCTATTTTATAGATAATTGTTCTTTGTAAATGTAAGGTGCAAAATAAATGCTAAGAGTTATTAACACTGAGAGGAAAAATGAGGCAGACAGAGGCTTGGTGACTTGCCCAAGGTCATGTTGTAAATCAGTGGCAGAGCCTTGAGTAAACCTCCGGAATCCTGACTCCCAGTCATTAATATTGTCCTACCAAATAGCTGACTGAAATTATGTTTTCGCTAATGTCTCTATGGGCCAGATCCTGGGGTCTCTACTCAGTCCTTACTCCAGGCAAAGACCCCATGAAGTCAATGGGATTTTTGCCTAAGTAGGGATTTCAGAAGGGACTGCAATACGATTTTCTGAGTCTTTCTGACTCAGTTAATAAAAGTCATGCCGCTTCATATGGTGGGAACTGAATGAAAGAGGGTTGACCCAGATGAGTGCACCAGTCTCAGAGACATCAAAAAAAAAAAAAAGAAAAAAAAAGATCAGATGCGTCCATTTGGATTGTAATAATCTAGCTTCTTTTTCACATATTTTATGTATTAGTTTACTATTAAAATACAGTTATTGAAACACTGTCGTTGTTTAAGCCCAAGAAGTGCATCCCTGAGCCCCACAAACTGAAGGTCCAGGTTGCACAGTTTATTACAAAATCATGAACTACACTGTGCATCATCTGACTGGCAATACAAATGTGCTTAAATGACCTGGCATAAGCACAGCCTAGTGTGTTCTACTAAAGAGGCTTTTCATGACCTCTGGGAACACATTCACCACATATTGCTGCCTATTTAAATGACCTTGACAGTACAAATTACAGCCAAATGAGTTAGAAATAGAAAGCCAGAGAGGGGGTTTCTGAAAGAACGCATTCCCCCCACCTCTCCAGAAACAAAGCCATGGCCTCACTCCCTCCACCCTCTTTTTGTTTCATGGAGATCTTCATTTCAACAAAAGTGCAAAATATGGAGCATTTACTGATGCATCTGGGTAGAAGACAATGTTGCTATTGTTGCACGTTGAACAATACACCCAGTCACTAGCTTATCCAGAAATGTTTAACCAGTAAATATATCAACAACAGGGGTGCAACTGCACGCAGACAAATAACCCCCCCCCCCAAGAATACAGTTGTCCTCACACAAAATGATACTGGCCATTCTTCTCCTTTGTCCATAGTCACTCATAAAATTATCAGTGGTGATAACAAGAAGCCGAGAGGTAAAAGCAGTTGTGAAACATGTTGTATAAATTAATCATACTGCTGATATTATCCTCACTGATTAAATAATTGTATTAAATTAAGCAGGGATGTTCAAACGACAGGATGGCTGAATTAGATAATGTTCATCTGCAGCTGCAACTCCTCCTGCTACATTTTCAAGTTTTGATTAAGAATAATGCATCCCTTCCTCTACAAGTGGAAATGTATGTATCTACACAGAGATGCAACAAGATAGAGAGGGAGACAGACATCTAGGTCATAATATGGTGATAAAAACAGAACAGATTTTTAAAAACCGTAGATGTGAAGAACTATCTTGGGATGCATTAAAATGGCTAAATCTTATTATGCAGCTGAGTAACATTGGCAGTGCGGATAACCTGAAGACTGGGCATGACCAGAGCTGATTAGGAAGCAGAGGGACAGGCACTGACAAGCAGATCCAATGGAAAGTAAGGCTGTCGCCTCCTCTCTGGTGCTGCACAGTGCAGAGTTTGCTAGGTAACGTATGACAACTACAGGTAGATCTCAGCCTGGATTCTCATTTTCAGACAGGTTCCAATTGTGGCTTTAGCTGATCCTTAAATCTACTGTAAAGGCCTGTTTTATTTATTGTATCGCATTCTCAACTGCATGCTGCTTAGCTTCCAGGGCTAGATGCTGTATGGATTTGGCCTGAATTACCCAACCAGAGCCGGCGCTTCCGGTCACTGCTGGCATTCCCCAAATACTCCTCTTATTTTGGGGATTATGGAACACACTATGTTGTTATTCCCATGACTACTAATTTTAGGACAGCCGTTCCATGAACAGCAGTCATCCAAGGCGGTGATGTATACGCAGGGAAGTGTTCTTTTCCCGATATGCTCATGCACAGCTTCCATTTCTGTTGATGGAGGAGCTTAAGTAAGGAGGGCACAAACTTAGTATTAGGAGTAGCCCTGATGGGAGCTCAATCATGAAGCCCTGTGGAGGTTCTATGTACAGAACTAGCTGAAATCACATAACTAATCCTGAGCGATCAGGACGCTGGAATTAAACATTCTACTAAATTCTACGTTAACTGGTAAATTCTAGCTCCTCTTTTCCAGGGCTATCTTTAGGAATTTGGGGACTCCCAGTGAGGTTATTCTTCAGGCACTGATCCTCTCACACAATGTTTTCCCTTTCATCGCTAATCCTTTCTAGAGCACAACAGACTTTCGATTTGGCCTATGTGGCGGCCGAGAGAAAGCACAATTGGCCACACCTTTCCCAGGCTGGGCCAGGACAGAACACACTGATCTCTGCTCTCTGCCTAAGATTAGGCAGAACAAGCGCAATGCGGATGAGTGCACTCAGACACCTACCGAAGAATGCACTGTCTTGCGGTAAGTGACAGTTATGCTCTGTGTATGGAGGAGATGAGGGCACAAGAAGACTCACCTATCTTCCTGCATCACCTAGTGTGCAAGACACTGCAACGGGTGCAGGGAGGAGAAGGAACCATGACCATCTCTATGCACTGAGGAAAGCACTGGCCACATGGCAGAGTCAGCATGGGGCGCCCATGGAAGGGGTGGAGCAGTGAGTTGTCTCCCCTGTATGTCAGGGAGGCTCAGGTTGAATTCTTCCACCCTAAGTCATACTCCTGGAGTTTCCCCAGGGCAGTGCTGCTCTCCACCACCCTCAACATTTGACTGCCTAAATGGTGTAATTGAGACCAAACTTTATGACTGTTCCTACAATTGGGGTGTGGAGGGCTGTGGGTTTATTGAGTGTTTGAAAGCCAATCCTGCGCTTTATATGCAGCCTTTTTCCACTCTTTGAGCCAGATCTTGGTCCCTTTGAAGTCCATGAGCATTTGGCCATGGATTGCATTGGGAGCAAAGTCCGGCCCTTTGTCCTCTCATCCGCTTTGCGATGGAATGATGATTTTAAGACTCTAAGAATGCCTGCAGATTCCTGGACAATTTATTGGCTGGGTGTGAACAGCTCTGGGAATTCTCTGACTACCTGGAAACCCTAAGCTCTTCTCTTGTTTATTTCATATGCTGTTTAGCTGTGACAGAGAGCTGCTTTGTTGTTTTCCCTCTGTATTTTGGTATCGTGATTTCCACGTCTTCCTAAACAGACAGTGAGAATGAGAGGGGCTTGTCTAATGGCTTGCAGGCAAATTCTGCTCTCTCCCATCCATAAACTCGGAGGAACCTCACTGTAGTGCTCCTCAGTGTGCTGGGATGTGGAGGGGAGTGTGGAATGCCTCAAAGCTGCGCTCCATAGAGGCCTCTGAACCACACCACACAGATGTAAGGGGAAGGGCAGGCTGAAGGAGAAGTGAGGGTGAATCCCCTACTACTCAGGTCCACCAGCCAGTCCCCTCAAGGCATGGGGGATGAACCCCTGAGCAGTGAGGACTATTCCAGGCCCAACGCAGCCTGAAGATGGTGGTGGCGATGGAGGAAGCTAGATGAATTTTTCTCCTATTCATGCCCAAAAAGATCCTCAGAGCACAATCTGGTTATAAAGACTGTGCACTGGAGACCAGGATTTGACCCCATTAATTGCATTGTATAAATTGGTGAAGACTCTGGAGGGTGATTCAATACTATTCTGGAAGTGGGTTCTAAAAATCTTATCAGCAGTGTCAGTCCTGTGCTAGGATCTGCCCTCTGGAAACTCCCAAAGCTGGAGGCTGCTTGTTGTGCTAACACCACACACAGGAGCATACGTGTCAGCAATGGGTAAACTGGTATGTGTAAAAGAACAACTTTTTGTTAATGCTTAAAACTAAAACTGAACTGACCCACTTATCAGGTTCTGAAACACTCAGAGATGCACCCCTCAAACACACTTGAGCTTCTGTCTGGGTCTGGAAGTAATCGCAAAATGCAAAATGGCTGTCCAGGTGAGCTGCAAGCATAAGTACCAGGAAGTATGCAAAGCCTGTCTGTTCATGTGAGGGTTTTAGGTCATTTTTGCTCACTCAGGAATTTTACACAGAATAAACTTCAGATAAACATCTGGATTTGTGGCTGCTTATCTTAACCAACCCAAACCTCAAACCTGGAATTTAATAATCATCCTCAATAGAAATAGTATGTTTTTATTGTGAATATGCTGCTGTATGAGCAACTGTTTTCCTATGGCTGCAATGGTTGCTAGCAGCTACACTTCTGAAAAAACTACAGGTCAATTTTCAGTACAGCACTGGGGAGAATTACAAGCACAATGTCCTTTAACATTTGCTTGTGCCTCGCTATGACCGTGTAAGTCCCCATCTTTCAACATTTCATAAATGAACATTTAATTTGATAAATTAACATGAGCCCAATCCCGCAGCTTTACTTAGGAAAAACTTCCACACATTTCAATGAGAGTTTTTCCTAATTTCTGTGTGGTTTGGCCCATACTGCGAAACAGCTAACATGGGATATAGATGCAACATAAGCCAAGGAAGTGAGATTTTTTTCCTGGTTGGGGCTGATCTACACTTTGGGCCATAGTTGGTTCCTCTGGATAACTTTTAATTCCTAATAATTAAAGCATTGATCAACTATATTTCCCACACCAACATTGCTCCAACTTTTTATAATGCTATTAATGAGCTTCCTCTCTAAACAGGCTCAAGTTAGCTGCTAAACAAGAAAAGAGTGTCATAGGCACAGATCAGCAGGCAGCAACACAGATATTATAAATATTAAGGGAAAGCCAAAAGCCAGTTGCTCAGGCTTTTAACAATACAAAATATTTCATACCAAGTAAAAAATCATTAGAAAGGATCACAATATTAGAGGGGGGAATGCCCCTAAAAGGAATATTTCTTCCAAACAACCCTGATGAAATATGTGGCAGAAAGAACCAGTAAAGCAAATATTTGTGAACTTAAAGTTCACAACACCTCAACATCATTATCCTCATGGGAGTGACTGAGGTACAGCATGATTAAATGACTTGCCTAATCTCATACAGCAATTAAGTAGCAGAGTTGGGATTGAGAACACAGAGACTGGCACACTGGATTGGACCAGTGGTTCATTTAGCTCAGTATGCTATCCCCCAAAGTGGGCAATACCAGCTGTTTCAGAGGAAGGTGCAAAAAACAGTAGGTAGTTATGGGATAACCTGACTCCAGGGAATATAACTCTTATTAGTTAGAGATTGGTTTATGCCCTGTCACACGAGTGTTTATATCTCTTCCAAAACACAGGTTTTTATTTTTAATCCTTGCTGTAACAATTTCAGATACAGAACCTGGGAGACTTGACTTTCAGTGTCCTATTCTTACTAACGTCCATGCCCTATCCGTATAAAGCATGTTTATAAAAAGCAGATAGACTTTATACTGCATTTGCTTTCCTGCCTAAATTGCACTCAGTGGCTACTACCTCCCTCTGTCTAATAATGCTCAGGAACTGCTAGGCAAAATCAATAGCGATGAAGTAGAAAAGAAGAAACCTCAAAAGGAAGGGAAGGACCTGGCAAGAAATAAAACAAGAACCCACAAAACCAAACAGCATTACAAACTGGTACATTTTAAATGAACAACAAGAAAACAAGCTGCACTGATCAAAGTCTACCACCTCCCCTCCTCGCTGTAGATGACACCTACGCTGGGAGCATACCACCACCTCAACCCCACACCTACAAAAGGAATTAATTTAAAGAAGACGACAGACCAAAGCAAACCATATCAAAACAAATTAGCAACAAACCCCTCATCCTGCTGTAGTCATATAAGACAGGCAAAAGTGCTGCATGGAACCCAGAATTCAGAAAAATAGCTGTTGAAAACTTTAGAAGGAACAAGTCAAAAAGAGCTTTAAAGAAAAGAAAATTTCAAACAGCCTGAACAACCCACAGTGGACTAAAAAATTCCTTTAAAAAAACACCTGTGTTCCCTCTGACTTTGTATATCTCTATATAGTCTAGATAGATTTTACATCAACATACAGGCAGCTATGTATATAGTACACAGAGTTTGCTGCGCACAGATACAGATGGGAGGATTTATTTATAGATCCATACAACTCTATGAAAAGACTGTCTACATGTTTTCCTACTTTAGGAAGGAACTGGTTGATCATTTTAATTGTCAAACTCTTACTAGTTTTTAAAAGATAAACTGTGAACACAAAACTCGGATATTAAAAATAAAATATGCTCACCTGTGTTACTATCACCACCTACAATCACTACAACTGAAGTGATTTTACAACTTTAACTTACTTCTCACCATTTATGCTGCTTATTTCGGTTTTACATTTCACTCCATTTGGATACTCAACTAGATCTAAGCAGTTTCACATACTTTCTGTATCCCATGCATTTCAATTTTTTTTGGGGGGGGGGGGGGAAGCGGGGGGAGGGCGGGAGATCTGCAGAGTACTTCAGGGGAATATTTCAAACCAACTCAAACTCTGTTTTCAATTGCATTTGAAAAAATGAAATCACTTTAATTTCTATGTGTTTTTTATGCCCTCACCCCTTTTCCTACATTTTGGGCATAACTAATTGACACTGTCCCTATAACAGGGAGCAGGATTTCCCCAATCCGCCTACTCTGTTACCAGGTGTTGGACTCATACAGGATACAAGGCTTAATTTCTGGTGATTCACTGGGGCATAGGCTGCTCATCAGAATCTACTCTAAAGATAAGGGAAGCAGCCCTCTGATAGAGGGACATAGGGCCTAAAAGAGACAAATTTGACAGAAGAAGAAGGATGGTCATGCGGTTAAAGCACTGGATGGGGACTCTGAAGATGTGGGTTCATTTCCTGATTTATCCACAGACTTCCTGCATGAGACTTGGGGCCTGATTCTTTACTATCTTGCACATTGTGAAGTAATTTACACCAGTGCAAGATGATTGTAAAATGTTACCAAATCCAAATGGTAGGACTTTCTGTTTCTGTAAATGACTACACAAGGTGCAGGGCAATGGAAAAATCAAGCCCTTAATCTCTCTGTGCCTTATTTCTCGAGATGTAAAATGGTGATAGTACTACTTCCTTACTTTCACCCTAAAGATCTGATTCTCACACTAAGTTGACTTTACAACACTGGAAGTGTGGAGAGCTCTAATGTCGGTATAAATCACATATACACCTATTTAGCTGGATAGGAATTCCACCAGCTTACTGACTTTTTAATTTAAAGTACATGCTAATTAATAAACAAACACATTAATATGAAACAATCCTAACAATATAGAGCTTTTAAAAATTAAAATAAACTGTAGTTCCATTTTTATTCAGAACTGACAGTGACAGGATACCAAAAAAACAAACAATAGTGAAGAAGTAGTGTGCCAAATTCATCCCTCACTCAGTGATATGCAATAGATTACACTCACATCTCACTCCTGCCTTTTCACCAGTGAAAACGAAATCACTAATTGCTGGATGCACTAATAAGACTTATAGTCTGACCTTTGAGATGCAGGGAAGTTGCAGTTCCCATTGATCCTGACGCTCAGGATCAGGCCCTTTTAAACTAAAACTAGAAAATATGTATCAGCATATTTGTTACATTGCAAGAATTTGTACAATTCACTCCAGGAGTTGAGAGAATTAGAGAGATGAATTTGAAATCAAATCACAAGTACAAGAACTTATTAGGTCAAGTTATGGAGATTTTTGTATTTCATCTCTCTGTTAATTATATAGAACGTATGTGCATCTGTACACAAAACACATCCCATGCTATTCCTTGTGCAGAAATAGTCAGGTAAAAATGGGTTTTTGAAAGGCTGAGAAGGCAACTGCTTTAAAAAAAATATCCTTCAAACAGCCCCACTGTTCAGCTGGCCTATTCTTTTCAGACATACAACAAATGTCTATTTAAGAACACATCTAAACACATTGCCATCACTCATCCAGAACACATTCACCTCCCAGAAGCTAATAATGTAAGATATGGAAAGAAGGATAAGAGAGACCTTTAGTCCACCTACTGGCTTGACCAAAGGCAATGAATCCAGCCTTAGCTCATTTCAAGTAAGTTCAGTTGAGTCAAAGGTTACCCACTAGCTATTTCTTGATGGTTTATAGCTGATGTCTATAGATCTCCTTTTATTTTAATGATTCTTTGTCTTCACAGCAATATCCAGGAGGAAAGTTGATGCCTTTAAAAAAATTCCAGGGGGTTGACTCACTATTTATGTGCAGGGCCTTCTACGGGCTAGTTTTAAATAATACCCTGAAGAAAAAACATATTTCCCCCCATATTTAAGATGCTATGTTTTATGAGTTACTCTGGGCACAAGTCCTTGAGTGCTGACTCAAAAGATGTACGCCACCAATTAATTATGATCAAAATAAGATACTTGGTTATATTGTAAGCATCAGGTGATTTAATCATTTCAATTATAATGACATGTTTACACAGCATCTTTGCTCCTGTATAAGCTCACAATGGTTTACCAACTGATTTTATGTACTGTGACTACAATAGGAATCACTTCACCCAAAACTGACATACAGTTATCTGGGGATGAATCACAGCATTGTTTAACAGTGCACAGTAACAGGACGAGGAAGTGATGCATACTGCACTCGACTGGAAATAAAGGGCTAATCTTAATAAAACTCCTGCTCTAAGCACAATTTTGAAATTATCCATGTGTTTGAGTTTCATTTATCCTTTTAAAATGAACTCAAAAGTGTAGGCATCTATTTGGCATTTTGCCTCTATCATCCCCTAAATATTCGTGCTTATTTCTCAAACAGGACACATCTTGTGTGGGACATTTCATCCTCCCCTTCTCCCCTTCCACCCCCGGTGTCATCCTGGAGAGGAGAATGAGCGACACCACCTGGATCCTAGCACACACTCTACGGGCACTAGGATCCAGGTGGTGTCTCCCATTCTCCTCCCCATATGGGCTTGGGAGAAAGCTGCAACAAGTTCCAGAGATGCCAGTCAGCAGGGACAGAAGCCAAAGCAGAGACCTTTGGGGAATTTGCTACAGTTTTGACTGGACTTTCTATGCCCTGTGCTGAATTGGCTGTTTGCTCCAAGCCCTCACAGTCTCTTCACTTCAGCAGCACTCCTCTGACCTTCTTCTCCACATCTCTGTCCCCCTCAAATGCCATCCGTTCCATGTCGCCCCTCCCTTTCCTTTAGCTGATCCCCTCCTAGCTAAACCCATCATAAATAAATAAATACACGTATAAAATATTCTGGAACTAACATGATGTTTGGTACCATCACATAGTTCACTCTGCATGTGTTTTTCTTTCCTTCCCCCACCCTGTTAAGTCTTGTCTATTTAGACTGTAAGCTTGTCCGTGCAGGGAATCTCTTTTTGTTCTATGGCTATACAACATCTAGCACGAATGGGGTCCTGATCTGTAACTGGGGCTCCTAGGTGCTATGATAATACAAATAAATAATAACACAACAACAACAATATATGACTGCAAAACTGCAAACCCAGGCTTCAGCACAGTAATAAGATGGGCAAAAAGTCATGTGACAACATTTTGACCTTGGGGATCACAAATATAATGGCACCTGACAAGATGATGCCAAATGTGAGTATAGGTCAAATTTCCCTGACCCATATTAGATTTGTGCCTTTTATGAGTAGTACATTGCAAGCACAGTCCAACTGAACCTTGATGTTAAAGAAGAAAATGGAGATTAGTTAACTCACCAGGGAGTTTAAGTTGCTGGCTTTTTATTTTAAACAGCCATCAATAGACAAATCAGGTAACCCTGCTTTTCATGTGACTAATCTCATGGAATAGAACTACCCACATGAGGAAGAGTTTGCAAGACCAGATCACTAGGGTAGCAATGGCAGCTAATGTAATATCATAAAACATAGCTTCATGGGCAGGATGATATCACCAGCATTAGACTCATGGGAGAGATCTCTCAACACTGGGCCCCCCATTTTCTTTTGGGTAGGTGTCACCAGTGGGTACGAAGACACAGAACCTCGGAGGTGGTGAGATGGGGCAGAAGAGTGAGGAGAGGGCCAGAGGCAGGGCCAAAGGGATTTTTTCCCCACTCCCAAACTTGCCAGAGAGTTAATGCAGCCTGTAGTGGATCAGAAGGTTTTGTGTTTTCACTAAGACTGCCCATGCCAAAGTTCAAAATGTATTAACTTGCAGCCATAAATTAATGTTTATATAACTCTTAAATTGAATAAAGATAAGGTAAACACTAACTTGGGATGACTATAGCTCTGAGAACATTACCTGTAGAAGGGAAGATAATTACTAGAACTTGAAATAACTAAAATACTCAGCAGTCTTATGATATAAACACATTTTCTCCCTCTTGTACACTGAATTAAAATTACTTTAGTAGTAGTATCACCACATTATTTCCTTTTCTTTTACATTGCTTCATATTCTTCTCTGAAGCATTCAGGGGAGGGGGAAAAAAAGCACTCTTCAAACACAACTGTAAGAAGCTTTTTGCGCCAGTTTTCCTATGATATGTCATGTTGGGTTCTGTCTGTCACTATGTAACTCCTGTTGTGTCATGTTAGCTTGAAATCATATAACACGATGTGACTGATTCATGACATGGCATGTCACTCTCTGGTCTGTCAGCTGAAAGGCTGTGCAAATCCATGACTTACATATTTACACACACACAG
This sequence comes from Emydura macquarii macquarii, assembly GCF_026122565.2. Classification (NCBI taxonomy): domain Eukaryota; kingdom Metazoa; phylum Chordata; order Testudines; family Chelidae; genus Emydura; species Emydura macquarii. The sequence goes on along the minus strand of NW_027132342.1, from coordinate 5,512,293 downwards.
CTCCTAAAATGTTTGGGTTTTTTAGCTCTTTTTGCCTGACACATCCATTCAAAACGTTGAAAAAATACTAATAATTTACAAACCACTTAAGGTTTGTTACTCAAAGAGCTTTTCTGATGATCCCAGTGAACCGAATATCCCAATCTCCAGCATTCCTATATATATATAGACAAGGTTTTCGTCCCACATACTTGCTATGTTGTGAGATACCTGCCCATCTTTAATAGATGTGTTTTTCAAAGATCATCAGTCACAATGCTAGTCTATTTTGCCCTTAAAATGCAGCAAGAATGAATAGAAATTAAAACAGACCATGAGAACCAAATGTATTAAACAGTTGAGTATCACACAACTAGCACATACATACATAGACTGTGAACAAAAATTTACTGCTGGTTTTATATGTGTAGGGGCATCCTCAGATCCCCTTGTTAAAATCCCACTATAAAATTGAATGGTGGGTGTGTTGATCTCTCTGCCTCTGATTGAAGTTACCCCCAGTCTGGTTACTGCTAAATCATTCTTGCCACGGTTACTGAGGGTCAGAAATATACTTCTGAAGAGCAATGTTTATGCATTTGCAGTATTACCAAGACCAAATATTCAAAAGTCATGAGTCAAGACCCCAAAAAATCAAGAGGTTGGCTTAAAAATCAATTCATGAAATTTTATTAAAACATTTTGGGTTCTTTTTATTTGTCTTCTGGTTTTTGAGCCTTTGGCATATACTTGGGTCCCTTTTCCAAGCTTTTCTCTGCAATCAAAAGAAAGCTGAGATTCTCACATATTCACATGACTCCAGGAGCTGGGGCTTTAAATAAACTACCAAGTATCACAAGATTCATGATAAAATCACTAGTGTTGGCAACACTGCTGAGGCTTTGCTTCTGAGGAAGGTACTATTCTCCATCTTGACATGGTCTACACACAATCTCTTTTTAAGTCTCTCTCAAACATACCTCACTATTTCACATTACACAAACTGAACACTGCTATGTTACACAGAAAGTACTTTGCTTTTTTGTTTCTTTACAAAACAAAATATAAATATTTGCACGGAAGTGCACTTAATATAAACTGGTGTTGCCTCCCTCCTGGGTTGTGGAAGTCTCTTTAAATGGGAAAACAAGATAGATTTTTCCCACCCCATCTCTGCAGTGATGCCTAGTTACCTGAGATTCTTCACAGGTTAAAGGGAGAAAATATCTGTGAAGCCCCTTGTTAAAATATTAGCAGTATAACAGTGGGAAGAGCTGAGAGTTGGGCCCTGGAGAGGAATGTTTTACAGTGTTAATAAAAAAATCCTTGTTTGAAACATTGCAGTATTTCCCTAAAAATAAGAGCTGATTACTGCTAATCAGGCCTCTTTCAGAATTAGTTTAAAACTGTGTCCTGAATATGGGTTCAGAAGGCCAAATTCAAACCTGCTAGAGAGTGAGTGCATGCAAACTGCTTCTTAGCAGACAAAGCAAGCAGCTTCTGGAAGCTGGGTAAATTAACAATATTGGTGTCTAATCCAGTGCCCATTCCAGTCAATGCAAAAACCTCTTTGTTGACTGGATGGGCATTGGATCTCTAACCCCCTTGGAAATTCTCTTTCTGTGTTTGACAAAAGTTAGACGTTAGGTTAAAGGAAAATCCACATGGGTGCCTTGTGGTTCTTTTATGTACAGTGCACATCAGGGAAGTGTCATCCTAGGGACCTTAGCTGTTATAAATAATCGAAGAAATGAAATATAGGGTCCAATTGAACCTGCACTTATAGAGTAGAAGGTTTACTGCCTGAGCCAGAGGGGCATCTGATTTCCTTCCTGAAGAAACTCTTAGAGTCAGCCTCCCCTGCTCCATTTCAGCCTGTCTCCTTGATCGTGAGGGGCAAAATGGCTGGAGTACCATTGCTTTATGAATGGGCCAGTAGGTGCTGCTGGAATGAAACATATTCTTTGCCGTAGGATATATATTAACTTAGTGCCTACTCAAAGTAAACTACTGTAATAAAGGACCAATGACTCTTGCTTGATAGGATTTTAATACTAAGAAACAAATCAAATGTTAATGCAGGATATCCCACTATTGTACTGGTGCAGGGTAGCTATATTTGCTTTCTACATTTAAACTCAGATTTAGTATGTGGCCCTAAGTCCTCCAGATACTGACAGGATGTGTACACCCACTCTCAGCAATTTGCAGTGATGAAGAGAATGATCATGCCTATCCTGAGTACCTTTTATGCTCTCCCTCCTCACAACATGAACTTCATCCCTCTCTCCTCACTCCTGGTGCCTCCTTCCTAACAAAAACAAACTCTTCTGCATTGGTAGCCTAGCTCTCAGACCCCCGCCCTGTCCCCCAATAAACAACCCACTGCCTCCTTAGCTTTCCCCTAACACCTATATCACCAACTCCAAAAGTTCCAAAATAACAAGTCAGCCCCCAACATATCAGACATTTGGGATTATTTTTATTTGCCTTCTGATTTCAGAGTTTTTTTTGGATACGTTCGGGTCACATTTTCCAGCTTTTCTCTGGAACATGGGAGCTAAAACTCACTTAAAAAAAAAAAAACCCTGAAAGTTGGGATTCTCACATAGTCACATGACTCCAGGGTTGGGACTTCAAGAAAAACACCAAATATTGCAAACCTCCTGATAAAATCTTGAGAGTGGGCAATACTCTAACACTCTTCCCTGTGACCCTCATGGCCTCCTTATGCTCCTTGCCCACTTCTCCCATGCTGCTAGCCTCTCCTATCTGCATGGAGTCATTCTGTGCTCTATTGTTGCATGCAGTGTAGATGTAGCCATGTTGGTATCCCAGGATACCATGGTGGGTGAGGTAATATCTTTTATTGGAAAACTCCTGTTGGTGAGAGAGACAAGCTTTCAGGTCCTGAAGAAGAGCTCCAGTAAGCTCAAAAGCTTGTCTCTCTCACCAACGGAAGTTGGTCCAATAAAAGATATCACCTTCCCCCCTTGTGTGCTGTGTCCGTTGTTCTCTGCCACTCATCTGCCCTCTTCATGCTAACTCCTCCATTCATTTGCTAGTTTCCAGCTTCAGGTTGTAGAGCTTAGAATCGGTAGCAGGGAAACACAGCTAAACAAGAAGGCAGGAAGAGGCAAGGTGTTTCGAGGAGGGGACACAGCAGGGCAAACCAAGATTAACACCAGCCATGCCTCACAAGCACTCCTCACCAAGCCACACTTCCCAGGACCCAATCTCCTGCCCTCTTGGGCTCAGTCAAACTTGAAATTAGATGATCCCCAGATTCTTAGAGAGTTACCTACGGGATAAAATACTGGCAAAGGAATGATGAAAACAACAACACAACTCCAAAAAGCCAATCCTTTCTCCATTTCCTCATGATGCCTCAGATTCCATGTTGTTCCCCATATTATGCTTTAATGAAACTGTTAGGGCTGGTTGGTGAGCTGGCCATGTCAGCTCAATTGTGATCCTAGCGGCTGTAAAAAATTGTGAGGCTCCTTGTTCATTTATTTTTTATTTTATTTCTGTAAAATGCTGATCTTCCCCTGTTAGTTTTATGGACCGAGTGGTGCCCAGGAGTCAGTACTCTGTTATAATGCTTCTACAAAAATAAACAAATAGATGAATCTGAAACAAAATACTGGGATCCCAATGCTCCTGAACTCTGGGGAAGTCCGAATCAAGATCTGAACTTAATGGCTGGCCCATGTTTCTATAATGAGCCACACAGAAACTTTCGATTTAAACGTGCTCTTGAACTTCAGGCATATTTGGATCTGAATCTGTGGTTTAGGCCAATCTCTAGTAAAAATATAATGTACCTAATTCACTGCTGCTCTACTCCAGTTTAATGCCAGTGCAACCTTCCTCATTTAATGGAAATCAGCTTAAAATTGCAGCAACACAATGGTGAGTCAGGCCTGGTATTTTTACAGCTCAGAGTGGTTTTGGTGCAGGAATTTGCTGTTGTCCCATTTGGAGACTGGCTACATTCTTTAGCCTAATGCACGTACAGCTGTTTGCAATAAGTTCCTGACCTCTTAATGCTTTGCAGTAAAGGAATGTTTTGGGGAGCTGTCTGACCTCTTTACCAGCCCCTGAAAGCAGTAGTAGTAGGAACAGTGTCATGGTATCGAGCAATGCTGCCTGGTTAATGCTGTGGGGCATTTTCCCACAAGGATGGAAATGCAGAAGACACTCTTCCCTTGTAGGAAAAAAGGCAAAATGTGGCGGGGTTTCCTGGTTTGTATAAGCTAAGGAAGGCACTGAATGATACGATGGAGACCTTCACAGGGTTAGGCACATGGAACTACCCACGTCCTCGTCATCCTCACTTTGCTTCACATCTGTGTAATCAGATGCCTCATTCTGAAGCCGTATCTTTTAGAAAAGCAAAGACCTCACTCCCCTCCCCCCTCCTCCAGTAGTAGGTTTCAAAGGTTTTCTCTGTGTGCATGTCACTGTGAGTCTTGTTTTCTTCTGAGCCTGCATTATTAAAAGCGCCGACTGAGCCTGACAGAGCTGGCTCACTAGTGGCTGTGCTAGAGAGACAGCCTGATACTGGGAAGTGGAGCTGGGGAGAGTTAACCTGTAAGGGAATCCTATGAGTCCCTCCATCTATTTAATTTATTGGGGGGGAGGGGGAGAGGGGGGAAGAAGAGTACTGTGTAACTGCATTTTTGTTGGTTTTTTACATTTTTTTAATTGTGCAGAAAGACATTTTATTTTATAAGATCATCACAAATCCTATTCAGCTACATAATTTCATTGTGCTTAGAAAAATGGATAAAAATGTCATTGTTTCTGTGCTTAGCTGTTTGCATTTATTGTGTATATGGAGAAAAGGCAAGGAAAGGAAAATACTATCAGTCACCAACAATTCTTTCCACATATTTCATCTAAGTAACATGAGTAACTTATATTTCATCTAGTAACAAGGAAAAGACTTCCAGTTAAATGGACAGGTTGGTAACATTTTATCCATCATGAAATGGACATAAACACCACCTAAGAAATACAGAAAGGGGCAAAGCTGTAAAAGCAAGTGTCAATCACTAACTCTGTATATATCACTGCATCTATAACATTAACCATTGTATTAACTATTTTACAGCTGTGTTCTAGTCCCATTGGGTGGTTTGGGAACGGCAGTGGGGAATGTGAGCTTTGAACAATTTGAACATGGCTTAAGTTTACTCTGGTTTAACTGTCACGTGGACAGGGCTAAATGCTGTTGCTCATTTTTTACCCGAATGTTTAATCAAAGTTTGGGATCCTGGGGATGTTCCAGCTGGGGGTAAAAATTGATGACGGAATCTTGTATTTTCTTTAATCTGCTTCTCCAAATGCAGGAGGAACTAGAAACAAAATAACAGTTTCTTAACTCTCAGTCACAAGCCTCTTTAGCCAACACCAGACCCAAAAAATTCACTCTCTAGCATTTTCCAAGTTTATACACAGCTCTCATAGGTCAGCTATTTGACTTTCTTCTTTTTGCCTCTCTCTCTCTCTCTCATGCACACACTCTACCCAAAACAATACTGAGTAAAAATCCATCCCCCACCTAGTCTAAAACTCCTGGGCAGGTTCATTTAACCTTTTTGTTTTAGGTGGGAGGCTTGTGATTATTTAGCTTGACTGTTATGTTAACTAAAGGGTGGGGTCACACCCAATTTCAAAGAGGTCTGTGACCCATACAGTCACCAATACCTCTCAGCATAACATTATTCTATTCCAGTGCCAAAAATTCCCGTGGATTCATTCACAGGGATTTCCAAACTAGTGGAATGGAAAAGGCTCTGTCCAGTCCAGAAATACATGCAAATAAATAAAGCCTGCAAACCTTCCAGATAAGCATGCTTCAAACACAGACCCAAAATTCTAACAGTAATAGAGTAACTCACATTCATACAGAGCCTTTCATTTCAAAAGATCCCTAATACTGTGCATGTTGTAAATAGGAATAGCTTCATTTACTGATGAAATAGTCACCTTTGAGGTGTAGCTAGCATTTATATCAATAAAGAGGAATGTAGTTGCCCTTAGTATACTTGCGCTGAGGTGTTTAACTCAGTTCCAGTCTCTCTCTTCTACACTAGTAACCAAACACTATCTACACCAGTTGAGGGCCACTGTTAACAATGGGTCATCTTCCTAATGAAGACAGCCCCTTCATGTCTCTGATCTACCTCACAGTGTTGTTGTGAAGGGCAGTTTGTTGGTGTTTCCAAAATGCTTTGCGATAATGAGATAAAAAGATGCTATAGAAGGGAGAATGTTGACATTCTTCATTTGAATGAGCAATGTATTCAGTATCTAGAGAATGAAGTAAATTCCTTACCTATAGTGTGTTCAATCCTGAAAGCCAACACCAGCACAAAACAGGAAAGCCCTATGCTTAGGTGCAAGGAACCAACCTTACCATTCAACAGCTAAGCTACTCTGCAATAGTTGATGGTCTGAGGGGAGAAGCAATCTAATATAACTGTTTAAATAATAAATAGGAGTGTACTTTTCTTCCCTAATACATTAGCCAAAAGTATTTGTCTGAGTTATAATTCTCATGTACAGAACACTAGACATTAAGATTAAGATTCTGATTCTCTACTATGTCGGAGCTGGGGTCAGATGTAGTGGACAGGAGATGCTGTAGCTAGCAGGTTGTGGCTTTCTGATTTAGGCCCACCTAGGCCTTGGGTAAGATGGAGCAGGCGTGGACCTGGAAAACTTACACTGCTGGTACAAGGTCTCTCATGGTCCCTCCCACTTCCTCCTTCTCATTAAGTAGGGGGTGAGGATGTCATTGGTGCAGGTGACTGCGACACCAACTCAGTGTCAGCAAATATTCTCCCTACCCAGGAGAATGCCCCATGAGGAATCTCCAGGCAGTTTAAGGCCAATTGGCATTGCATAAGAGAATCCAGCCCTAAATCTTTTGAAGTTGATTCTGTTGCTGGTTATAGGCACAAGGGCAGATTTTCAATCCTTTTTTCATTTTGGTGATCGGAGAACTAGATAATGAGAAAATAAAGTACCATCCTCACTTAAGGATTCACACTGACATTTCTGTGGATATTTGCAGTTGAAGAGAATCTGATTGTGTATATCCAACTGGTTAGTGCTGTTTCTGGCTTGTCTGAAACACATTTCCTTTCCTCGTCACAACTCCCAGGTGCTACTGCTGAGCAAATTGTAACATCACTGCCAGAAGTGTTTGAAAAGAACAAAAATCATGAATTAGACAATCTGTATGCTGTTGCCATTGACTCTGACTTGGGTTAGGTCTGGGGTCATAACAAGGTTAAAAGAAAAGCACCCAGGAATTCTCTCTTTACATTTCACACTGAATTGCTCTTGTTTTTGCAGATGCTGCAGACAGTGCACCATACTATCAAGAGACATTTAGTTGCATTTACAAACTACACTGAGAATTCACCCAAGAACCAAAATACCTTGAAAGAATATATATAAAGGGCTGGGAACTTGCACAGAAAAGGCACTAAATGTTGCATGTATTTGTGCAAGGCAAAAAGTGATGAACATGCAATGAAGTGCAGGGAAATCTTAGTGTGAATAGATGATATGCTGTTGCATGGCTACCAGATTGCTCCTTTCCTAAACCAGGGATATGTTTTAAGAGGCAGAGGGCCTGATCCAGAGCTCAATGAGGTCAATGGGAGATCATATGTGTAGCTAAGAGCTTCATTACCATGAAGAGGATGTCTCTCCAGACATGCACATAATTCTCCACCATGTTACACACATTAGGCAGCAGGCAAGCCGGGGGGGTTGTGATTGGACTATGCTGCCAAGCATCGAACCTTAGCTGAGCCTACTCTCACCTTCTCACTTATGCCACAACCACCTTGGGCATCTGGCTGAGCAGCATGAAAGTACTTGCAGAATCAAGGCCAAAATGTGCTTAAAACGGACTCTGGAAATCCAGCACAATTTGGCAAATTTACGAGATAGTTGCCTTTCAAAGGGGCTGTGGAGGAGGCCTTGGTAAATTTGAATGGTGTGATTAGCATGCCGGCTGTCACAAAAACTGTTAAAGGAAAAGCTGTGTTAAAATCCATTTCCGCAAGATACACACATTTTCTTTTGGATGTATTCCACCAGCTCTGTTTCTTAAATCAGTTTTCCTGGCAGACAGATTCCATTCTGGAAAAATGCATGACACCAACTCAGTTTCCTGCCTGAAAACTCAACAGAATGCGCAGCAGGACATAATGGTGCATCTCCTCCATGGTTTTCTAAAAGTCACACCACAAGAATCTAAGAAGTAAATTTGAATGCTTGGGGACACAACTGTCGAAAGGCCAGTGAGACACAGAAGATAGCAGGTTAGTCTGAACAGCCCAGTGTTCAAAGACTGATGAGGGCAACTGGTAAAAGGCTTGCTAAGACAGGGGTTGCCAACATCTTAAAGGGGTTTCAGTGATGTCTTCAAGTCTTACTAGATTTAAAGGATGAACCTTGGCAAACTCCCCCCGACGTTTCTCAGCACATCTAGAGCCAGCGGTTGTTCGATCTGCTGCTGAGCCTGACTTTGAAGCATCTTTGAAAAGAGCAGTACAGTAACTTTAAATTTCTAGTCAAAGGAAAAAAAACCCACATCTTTTCAAAAGTGACCCAGATGTTTTCCAATACCTTAAAACACTCTCATGTGGGGCTGCCTCCTTGTCTATGAACACTTGAGCATATTTCCAAAGCTGTGCCAGTGTAAACTGTGGGCTGCCAATGGAGATTCAGCAAACAATCTCCTGAAAGCTTGTCTGAGGCACTAGCTATTTATGTATAGAGACGTTACATACTGCATCTTAATGAGCCTTTTCCCCCAGAAAGACCCCCTGATTCAACTTTATGAACCAAGTTGCCTCTGGAAAAATTGGGCTGTGAAACCCAGATAGGTCTTCATTGGTAATAACTGAAATAATATGGTCACATAAAGCAAATACTGTGGGAAATGTTGGTGCAAACAAGCTTTGTAAAATCAAAGAAAGACTCATGCAGATGCAAACTAAGGTATATCACCATGCATATTATACACAGTTTAAACATGCATGATTCAGTTTCTGGTGCTGTCACACATTCACCACTGTCTTCCTAGCTAAGTCTTTACCCAGTTTTAGAAGGTTCATTCTATTTATTGTAGGCACTATAAAGATTTCTTTATCATTTAGTATTATATACATAATTGTGTTCCTATGGTGAGTTCAAAGCTCAGTATAGCACTTGCACAACACCACAGGCAGGTCAGGTGACCTTTCTCCAATTCTCCTCTCCCTGGTGCTGAGGACAGACAAAGTGATATGTCTGTCATACGCCATTACCATTAGAACAGAATCTTGTTCTTTTATTACAACTGAACTCCGCCGGATTTCTCAGCAGGAATGCTAAGTGAAATCAATGTCTTGGGTTTCCAGGCTGAGCTTGGAGGTCACAGCCACTCTATCATTTCTCAGCATTATCCTTTCTCTCTCTCTCTGAGTCTCCAACTGGCACACAGCAGATTGAAAACAGCATGCATCAGAAGGCTCATGCTGCACAATTTTACAGCCTTTTGGAGCCCCCCCTCCTTTCCTAGTGGCCCATTCTTTTTCTTCAATTTGCAAATAAGTTCTGTTTGTGTGCTTCTGCAGAGTTGTGAGTCAAAGGCGCTGGAACACCTATGAATAAGGAGAAGTAATAAAAAAGACAAGGAAGAACAGAGCTGATTTAGACAGCTGCCAATAGGATGGTTTTGCCGACATTACCAGCCAGGTAAGCCTTATAATTTCATGAGTGCCACAAAATAAATACTGTCCCCCATCAGGTCTCATCAGACATTCTGTTTGTGCCAAGTAGATCCAAAAACAACATCGGGATCTTAAGTGCCATGGAATCTCTTTAACAAGCAATTGGACACACACAGAAAATCCTTGTAAAATGCGCAAACATTTCTTGTTAACCACACAAACTGTTTGGAAAAAAGCACATCACTGGGGGCCAAATGGCTTTGGATTGATAGCTTTGCACTACATAAAAGAGATGCTCACACGAAGGAAAAAGTTGGGGATGTCAAAAAGTTTGCATTGAGAAGAGGAGAAATTAAATGTAGACCTTCAGTTTGATTCATTAACACAACAGGCTCTGGGTTCTAAGCATTCCTTTCATTTTTCTGACCATGTATCTCATTGAGCTGACAATGGTATTATTTATTTGTCAAGCTATTTTTAATTCATACAGCTTTACTGTTAGGCTAAAAACTAAGATGCTACTGTCAATTCAAGGAATCTTTTCTGACATGATAAAGGACATGGACAGCATGCTAGAGGACACCGAAGGAAAGGAAGGACACATTTCATCAAGTTTTTCTGTCACTTAAATGGGGATGCTTTTTACTTGTTTGCCTTGGCTAAATCCTTGTTTTAGATGTTTTAATAAGGTACGGAGTGATGTGCCACTCCAAAATGTGACCAGTTTCCTTATGTCACCTGAGAAATAAATTGAGCACATCTTATTCTGGACAGTGGATTTAATGAGTTGATCTTTGGTGAGATAGAGCAGCTCAAAGATTAGATACTTTAGAGATACAAGAAATAATAAGTGGAATTTTCAAAAGCATTTAAGTGATTTAGGAGCATGAATCCCATTTAAAAGTCAATGGGACTTGTGCTCCTAAGTCACCTAGGTCCTTTTGAAAATCTTATCTATTTTATTATATATCTATTGTTTATACCTCTCTCTGTCTACGTGTAGATATAGCCACAAATGATGGTCCTTATTCTGCAACCTCTGAGTTGCACTTATGCAAGTAATCTCACCAAATACCACTGGAGTAGTTCCATTGAGCACAGAACTTAATCTGGATTCTTTAATGTGACTGGTTCAGGTTTCTTACCATTCAACACAGCTGGGTCGGATGGGGGCTGCTGAAACAGGTTCTACAATACATTAATGCTAATCCAAAGAGGAAAGTAATCAAAAGATATGGAAACCATTTTCTTTGGGGTCTTATGGTCCACTGTATTGTATGCATATCTGATTTAAATGGATAAAGTCACTAAAATGGATTTAGCAACAGAAAAAAGATGTGTCTAATTTATTTGGCATGTGCATTTACCCTAGTTCATTTTGTCCAGGCAAAGAACATGGAGGGACAGCGTGAAATAGGAGCTTGAAGGTAAGGAGAAGTATACTCTGAGAGAAAGATAATGTATCTGATTCTGAGCAACTGAATCCTCAACAAACAATTGCTAAGAAACTACAGAATCTCAATTTAAGTTCACTTGGCTGATAGTCCAATGACATTTCAACCTGTTATGTGGCTATGATGCATTCTGTGCCTTTGTCTTAGCTGTAGCCAACTTGCCAAACGCAGGCGGGGTTTTGAAGATTTGACTAAAATTGCTAACCTGACCTTCAAAGAGAGCATAAATCTCATTCCACAACCACCTCCAAATTACTCTTGGTAGACCTCTTCATTTTATAAACAAGATTAAAATCTATTCTGTGATGCAATGACCACCAATTTAGAGTCAGTCCTGCCATGGATATGTACATAGGGCCCCCACTGATTTCAGTGCATGAACCCCAGGACAGAATTTGGCCCTGGATGAGATGCCATGCTGCTGTTAGCTTTTGTTGCGGTACCACTTACATTGCTAAGAGTGAAAGGTTGGGGGGAAATAGATTGGGAGGCATGTGGCCTTAGTCTTTCGCACATTACCAAAGGATGGAAGAAATAATAATCTTGTGGCTCAGGCATTAGAAGAAGAGCTGTATCAGTTCCCAGCTCTGCTGCTGGCTTCCTCTGTGACCTTGGGCCAGTCACGTATTGTCACTGTGCCTGAATTCCCCATCAGTTAACTGGGGAGATGAGTACTTTCCCTATGAAATAAGGGTACTGTGAAGATAAATCTGTAACCACTTGGGAGGTGCTCAGATATATTGACAGGGACCATGTAAATATGGAGATAGAAATACCACGTTGCAACATGTGCGCCTTTAAAATGGCACAGTACCTTGCTTTTGGGTGGAGGACTGTTTGTGCTCTTGTCTGTGTGGATACTGGTAGGGGATACGGCAGCGCCAAGATTGCCTTGGGGTATGCCAGGTATCTTGCCTCCCGGAGAGACCTGCATTGCCGCAAGCTGGGCAGCATACAACTGCTGTGAAGAAAAGACAGGAGAGAGAGAGAAAATAAGACATCGCCCATGAATAAATGAATACAACTTTCAAAAATTTCTCCTACTGGATACTGTTTTATCTAGCGTACTGGCATATTTCAAGACTGAAGCTGCCACTTCATCTTTTTGTGAGTCATTCCTCAGGGGAGGAATGACAGACGTCACATGTGAAATGGCCTGGCTTCCGTGTGCGTCAAGGGATTGAAAACAAATAATAGTTAGACGACTTCATGCCTTGCCTCAGCCATTTGGTCAATCATTTTGCTTCCTGAAAGGACCTGACCATAAAAGCATCCCATCCCATCAATCTTACATTTCACCCAGCCTGTGACATTTGCCATCATCATATTGTTCACTCTGCTGGTATGTTACAACCCTCTATGGTGTGTGTGGCTTGTAAGTTTTGACTGTAAGCTCTTTGGGGCAGGGACTCTTTGCTGCTTTGTGTTTGCACAGCACCTAACACAATAAGGCCCTGCTCTCAGTTGGTCCTCAGGCACTTCTGTAATAAACATTAACAACAATACACTAATTATTTTGCATTATATTACAGTGGCAACTAGAGGCTACAATCAAGAACCTCTTTTGTGTTAGGTGGAGCACAAACATATGGTAAGAATGAAAAAAAGTCCTAAATATTAAAGGCCCTGAGCCATTAAGGGACTTAATTATATTTTAACTTTAAGCACATGAGTACTGACATCAAAGTCACGTGTTTAAAGTTAAGCATTGTCTTAACTGCTTTGCTGGTTTGGGGCCCAGAACTGAGAGGAAATAGGTAATCTGGCTGTGCACGCAAGCAACCTAAGAGGAGAGGAGAAAACAATTACCAGGAGCAAGAAAAGCAGCATTTGATATGACACAGACAGATTTATGAAGGAGAACAAAAATGAAGCCGGATAGAAGTCTGAATGGCTCAGGGAAAGTTAACAGGATAACAGAACCTTTCACCCCTTGGTCACAGAGTCAGTTTCAACATCAAGCCAGATCCATGGTGACCAGGCTTGGGGAGGTGTTCCAAGTAAAGCTCGGTAAAACAATGTACGAAGATACTGCCTCTGGCTATGTGCACAAATATCACATGGAGTATATATGCTCTATAAAGAATATATGATGGTGTGGTCAAATGTGCAGGTTTCAGTGTCACGAGTTTAGGGTGATTTATAGGGCTTATGCATACTGAAGACCTGAGTGATCTATGCAAGTCATCCCAAACCTTGATATCTCATCACACTACCATGTTTTTTTCTGTATAGCCTTTCTGCCTGTATTGTGTCCAGTAGTCCTGCTCCTCTTACTGTTTTAAATTTAAGCTGTTTCGACTCCTTTACATTTAATTGATTTTGCACCAAGTCCTTCCTTATTTCCTCTTCTCTCCTTCTCTTCTTTCGTTTAATATTCTTCTCACTTTTGTTTCTTTTAATTTTCTTTTTTACTTCTTCATTTTTACCTCTGCTTATTCCTCATTTTTCTTTCTTGACATTCATCTCTTCCCTTCTTCCTCCACTCTCTCTACTTCCCTTTCATCCATTCATGAATTCTTTCATTTTCTCCCTCCTTTTCCTCACACACACACCTACTTATTTATTCATTCATTCTCCCTGTCATCCTCACCCAACCCCAGCCAACCTCAGTCACCCAGCCACAAGTCACAGTGATGGATGCAAAATAAATGTCTGAACAGACTGATGGGGCATGCTCACTCACCCTTTAACGGGGCCTTAAAAAGGAGCCACTCCTGCAGCCAAGTAGGAAGAAAGGAATGGGGACTTTGATGCAGCAAACAAGAGCTGCTGCAGCAATAGTGCAAAGAGAACCAAGCTTCTTTCCCCAAAGTAGAATTGGGTGGGGAGGGTGGCAGTTCTTGAAGAGGCAAAGGGGATACGGCTGTGCAACAGCTCAATATAGTAGCACTTTGAATCAGGGGAGCTGTCCAGACAAGATACATACCTGGGTGGAAGCAGATCAATGCCAGCTGAGACAGGGATGAGACTGCTAGACAAGTGCCAGTCTGAGTTAGGCAGCAAAAGTTGTATGACAAAAAGGTATGGAACTGCTTGTGGGAGGAGAAAAGGCAACAAAATGGCCAGCTGAACTGGAAGACAGTAGGCCCCATAAAGGGCCTACAGGACAACAGATATTAGAGTGATGAAAACATAGATTACACACCAAAGAGAAGGACAAAGGCAGGAGTTATCTGTACAGGACCTTAAAGGTAATGATGAGGGAGTTTTAACGTGAACTGGAAGGTGGCATTTAGTGGGCACTACGGATGATCCATGACACAGTATGATTATAAAGTTGTGCTAATCAATTGACAGAGTCGTGAGTCAGAAAATAATATTCTCCCTCAGAGCTTGGAAATGCTCATGTTCTATTATTCTTTAAGAGTGGATATTCAAATAGGACACTACCCTGAGTGGAAAGGGGAGCCCCTAACTCAAGTAGGTCCGTGACACTGGATAGAATTTCCAATTTCTCCACATCCTATCCCTAATCCAAATACCAGATCAGGCATGCCCATCTGTACGGGACATGTGTATGTCATAGTGACCAAGAGTTTGTACCACTTTACAGCTGTGAGTGGTCTGTGTGAAATGGCTTGGAAGCAGTCAATCCTAGGTGAGAGCTGTTTGCAGTGTTATCATCATCCAGCTTTCTTGGAGGCCTAAAAAGAAAGATTCCAACCCTACCCCCGCACATACCAGATCTTCTGCCCCAAACCACCACTCGATGATATTTTTTTAATGACATATCGTCATTGCAAGGTTGCGAGGGCAGTACTTGGCCTCATGTGCATGATCTGGCACTGAAACTAAAGGGTAGCTGGGTAAGAGCAATCTCTGCAAATAGCTGGACCAGCTCCTGCTACTATAGACTCCATTTAAAAATGGTATAACTGACTTTTTGAGTAAATAAAAAGTTAGTAAAGCTAAATGGTTCCCAGCTGTGAAGGGACAAAGGGTTGGATTCTTAATTAGCCAGTGAGATTACTCCCACAGTCCTGCCCATATTGAAAAATGGAATGAAACATACAATATGCAGGACACATTTCAGCTTGTTAATGTTGTCGCACGAGTTTGACCTTTGACATTACTGAATGTGTCTATTCAAATTTAATCATTTCAGGGGATGATGGCTTATGCCAAACAAAAGGACATTGATATGGACACATCCTGTGAATTGAGATAGCTAATGGATAACAAATAAGAGAGTTTATGGCTATGGTAAATAAAGCAATCAAACTCAAACAAAGGGACAGTTCTACCCTGAGGTCCACAACAGAGAACCTCAAAATTTGGAATAATTTATGCAATGTAAAGGCTGCCAGCAGTCTTTATACTGAATTGGTGAGTCAACACAGTCTGTATCCTGCCATCATCCACAACGTGTATATTTTACGCATCCTCAGATCTTTCACAGTGAGGAAGGTGGCACCTCAAAATGAAATGGGTATAATTTACTCCATACAAGTGCTGGAATAAACCATTCTTGAGCCTTAAATGTAGGCCCAAAAGGGAACTTCCCAACTACTGGAGATTTGTACAGGACTTTTAGCTAATTACAGACACAAATGCAATCTCCAGCACTTAGGGATGTCATGCAGCTGTATAAGAACCCCTGGAGTACTCTGACTTCATAGGCCATTGAGTGGTTTACCTTCACCATGGTATTTAGCTGGTGTAAATTGGCAAAACTCCATTAATTATGCCAATTTATACAACAGTTTATTTTTGCTGTCTTATGACCAAAAAAAAATATTCTGCAGGTAATAGGACAGACAATATTATTATGGACTTTTTTCTTCTTCAAAAAGTGCAGAACTGGATCTTTAAAAAACAATTACATCTTAAATCTTTTATTTATTTATAACCAAATAATCATCTTTCAGATGCCCTGCCCATATGCAGTATTGTTTACTGTCTTCTCATTAAACTATTATGAAAAACTGTGTATATGCAGAATTACAGCACAAAAGAACAACTGGTTACACTTTAAAATGAAAACCAGTTATTTTTATATTATTGAACCTGTCTCTGTTCTTAAGTCATTAAGCAACCCCCCGCCTTCCCCGCAGGTCATCACCTAAAACATTTATAATTCATCCTATATATTAACCAGGAATATTCTGCTGAACTCTCCACTGCTAACGGCGCTTGCCTTGGTGACTGTGTAGTACATCAATAGCACAGCCTTAAGGTTAGACTGGCTTTGAAAACTTCCCCCTTGGGCATTGTTATTATATGTTAACAATGCTCATTACTGCTTTGAGGATCAACTAAAAATGAGATCTTGTTCTATTAATAAGGAGAATGAGAATAGCAATTCTTAAAAGATTTGAAAAAATATATCTTAGAAATTATGTGTTTTTATAATACCACACTAATATTAAAATAATTTGTATTTGTGAAGTGTTGAGATTAATATCTTTTCTCAACCAAAAAAAAAAAAAAAAGGAATAAAAAAAGCAAGCAGCATTGGATACTGAATCAGTTATAGGGCTAAATTTGTCTCTGGTGTAACTTGTGATTTCAATGGAGTTATCACAGGGAAGAATTTGGTCCCCTGTGTATAAAGGTTTGGAATTGTGGATTGATCCAACACTTGAAATTCTGTGTCATTCTAAGTCCCATCACTAAATACATACATATGAATGGGCCCTGTTCTCACTTCGTAGCTGTGATAGCTTTGCAGGATTTGAATGAAGAAGTGGTATAAAATGTAATTCTCTTAATCAAAATAAAAGAATTTTATCTTCTTCACTGTGAATTTGATGCTTATCTAAGGAAATGTATCAAGTGTACCAAAGGAAGTGTGTGTGGGAGACTGAGGTGGTTTGGGCTTCATTGCTCATTTCCAAAAAGTGGGTGAAGAAATTAGGGGGGGAGGAGAGAAAGAATTCACCCAAACCGAAAAGTTACATGTATCCTCCTCTTGAATATTTTTTTAAACCACTGGTGAGTTGTAGAAAGCTGCCCTTATCAGCAACACGTGATAAATCTGCCCAGATTTCACATGCACACAGTTCTTCACCAAAGTCTTTAATATATCAAAGGTTCAAATATTAGATATTCCTTTCTTCATTTTCCATCAATTTTTCCTTCAAAGATTGCTAAATCAAATTTACAAAGGTGCAGAAAAGGACCTGGGGGTAACAGTGGATAAAAAGCTGGATATGAGTCAGCAGTGTGCCCTGGTTGTCAAGAAGGCTAATAGCATATTGGGCTGCATTAGGAGGGGCATTGCCAGCAGGTCACGGGAAGTGATTTTTCCCCTCTATTCGGCATTGGTGAGGCCGTATTTAGAGTATTGTGTCCAGTTTTGGGCCCCCCACTACAAAAAGGATGTGGACAAGTTGAAGAGAGTACAGCGGAGGGCAACAAAAATGATTAGGGGGCTGGAGCACAGGACTTATGAGGAGAGGTTAAGGGAACTGGGCTTGTTTAGTCTGCAAAAGAGAAGAATGAGGGGAGATTTGATAGCAGCCTTTAAGTACCTGAAAGGGGGTTCCAGGGAGGATGGGGCTAGGCTGTTCTCGGTGGTGGCAGATGACCGAACAAGGAGCAACAGTCTCAAGTTGCAGCTGGGGAGGTCTAGGTTGGACATTAGGAAAAAGTTTTTCACTAGGAGGGTGGTGAAGCATTGGAATGGGTTACCTAGGGAGGTGGTGGAATCTCCATCTTTAGAGGTTTTTAAGCTGCGTCTTGATAAAGCCCTGGCTGGGATGATATAGCTGAGGTTCGTCCTGCTTTGAGCAGGGGTTGGACTAGATGACCTCCTGAGGTCCCTTCCAACTCTAATATTCTATGATTCTAATTTGTATCTGCACAGAGTGCATCTGCATGGGCAGACTTTAGCATTTGGGTGCCCAGAGGGCTATTTGCCAGCATAAAAACATGGGATTTTGAATACAAAAGGAGGCATGGGCACAAATTTAAGAGGTTCTTTTAAAATCCAGCCCCCACAGTCCATTACAAAGCAAATTTTACTTATCTAAAGTGGCTGAGTGCCAGTTTTTAGTTTAGGGAACCTCAAGATAATGACAATATAGCACAGGATCTCGGTCTGCATTGACACCTTTTTATGTATTTTTTCTTTAAGACTTCAGTGGCACTAGGTATCCAGTAACGATTATTGCTTTGTATGCAGTGTGCCCTTATCCCATCCAAAGGGCATTAATACAGTACTAGCAGCAGACAATGTATAAAAGACAGGAGTTTTTCAGGGCAACAGAAGTACCATCATTGACAGCATCCACTTGGATGAACCATATTCAGACATTTTAATACTTATTTGCCATAATTCTCAGAAACTGCTGTACACATCCACATGCATGTAGACATTGCCTTTTTGTGACAGAAGAATATTATGTAGATCATAGAGACTAGAGTGCATGGTAACAAGCCATATTGTTCTGTTTCATGGCCATAATGATCACCTAACTTCTATTCATTTCCAACTACAGGTTTGTACTATACTTTAACCCAGAGGAGAAAGGCATAACAAGAATCAATGGCTGGAATTTAAAGCCAGACAAATTCAAATCAGATTAAAACTAAGGGATATTTTTTAACAGTGAGGGTGATTAACCACTGGAAAAAACTTCCAGGGGAAGTGGTGGATTCTTTCTCTTTTGAAGTCTTCAGATCAAGACAAGAGGATTTAACAGTCCCTTCTGACTTTAAAAATCTATCCGGCTAACTAAGGGCACGTTTACACTGCCACAGCGGTAGGCACCAATGCAGTGGCAGTCAATGGGAGAGCGCTCTCCTGTTGACTGAATTAGTCCACCGCCCCGAAAGGCAGAAGGTAGTGTTGTGAAGATGCTGCGCTTCGAAGACGTAAGTCCGTTGACATGAGATACGCTAGTTACTCTATGTAACTAGCGTATCTCATGTCGACCAGCATGGCAGTGTAGACCAGGCCTAAGAGATCTTAAGGGAAACAAGGCTTCAGTAGTAAACACATTAAGTAGTCACAAAGCAAGATTTCACTAGTACATTTTTTGTGTACAAAGTTAAAAATAGAGCAACCAACATGTATCTACTGTGTTAAAAAACTTTTTGAAACAGAAACCACAGTCTTCATTAGCACAATAAGGGTCTGGTAATTATGGTAATGAAATCTCCATAGTCTCATACCTACAACACTTAGTCATGAGAATAATTTTCATTTAAGTCTATGTGATTACTCACATGAGTAAGCTTTGCAGATCAGGAGATGGATGAATCCAGTGACATTTTGAGCATCACAAAATTTATAGAGCTTTTTCTGTTAAGTTTGTGGTTTCATCAAACTTTTGAATTTCCGAATATAAGTTTTGCTTTATTTTAAACTATAGTTCTCCCAGGGGAATGTAAATACTTGTATGTACAACTATGTGGAAACCTATGTAATACATTCAATAAAGAACTTTTTTTGAAAGCAACTCTTGCCTTGCTTCTCAGACAACAAGAGGTAAAAAACTGGCTGAAGAAAGAAAATTAACAATGCAAAGCGGCCCAGAATTTGGGTTTTGTTACAGTGTAACAAAATTTGGACTTTCGATGTTTTCAGTTCTACTCTAGATCCACAACTGTTGAATGGGTTCTAAATGTAGCTAAATCGAATTTACCATCCCTAAATTTATAATACTACTTTATAATTTGATAGTAGCTTCCATTGGAGAATCTCAAAGCCCTTTCCAGACATTAACGGATTTAAAAGCTAAAATATTATTTAAAATTACAGATGTGAGACTGGCACTGAGAAGCTTAATGACTTACTCCTGGTCACCCAGGAAATTTATGGGAGAGCCCTGAATAGAACCCAGACCCCATGACTCCCTAATACTGTGTCTTAATCAGAGGACCATCCTTGTACAAGATTCAGCTATAGGAACTTACCAACACACACTGCTTATCAAAGGCTAACAATATTTGTTAGTCTTTGTGATAGCACACCATTGTAACCTTTGTGATTAAGATTGGCTTCCCCTTTCAAATTAGAGCGTTTAACTGGAAAATTGCCCAAGTAGCATACATATTTGTACATACAATGTACACACTATGTGATAATCACTGAAATGGAGTGGCTATATGGAACGCATATTGAAAAGGAAATTTGATATAGTCTTCTGGAGAAATGTTGTTAGAGGAAATGTTGTATATGAATAGTTTGGCCCATTCGAGTAATGTAATAAATAAATACTGTACATATGCAAAGAAATCTGGCATCAGTTTACGCCCATCTTAGTTTGTTGCATGAAACCACAATATAGTTTATTCATGCTGCTATTTCCATTCTTCATTCCTAAACCAAAGGGGCTTTTTGTTAAAGAAAATTTTAGAAATATAGACTTTTTGAAAGTAAAGCATTAAAATGTCACCCTCTTAATGATATACGCATGAATGTGCATAAAGCAAAGGACACAGGGTTATATGGAAGACCAATAAACAACAGGGATGTGGAATTTAAAAAGGCCAGAATTTGCAGTGTAAGCTGTAATATCTTTTTTCACCAGCTATTCTGTAATGAAGATCAAGTGTCTGTGTGTGGGTTCCATATGGAGACTCGTCATATAACTGTGTCAATGTAATTCTTTTGTCAGAAGTTTGAAGTCAGTAAAGTGGCAGGGACATTGCATTGTTATAAGAAAAACTCATGCTACCCATTTGTTTACCATAAGGATGTTTCCTAAGAGCTTATGTAGGATATATCCAGATCCCTGGCAACTAGCTCGGAGCACTTGACTCTAGTAATGGTAATTCTGCATTTGCAAAAGGAAAATTCTCTGAGTGGCCATTTGACAAATCTTATTTCATATTATGTGGCTTTACTTGACTGCTACTGTATACCATCATTCATTTTTATCCATTAAGTGAGGAGACTTAATAGGCAAACACTGCCAGCAGGTTTACTGTAAATAAGGTTTCACACTGCCGAGCTATAATTAAGACATTCCACTACTTTACACCTCCTTAAGCACCTCTTTTTTCAGTTTTTATTGATAGATTTTCTGTTTGTGTTTTAAGTTGTAATATTCAGCTGGGAATTAAAACAGGAATAGACTGCAGTTGTTTTAGAATTGATGCTGAATCAATGATTGCCAGTCTGAACACATCTTTCACTTCTGTGTTAAGAAATAAAGCTCACACAAAGTAGATTATGGTCTCAGTCTTTCAACTGCATCTCTGCTGGTAGACCCAGGTGTATGCAGAGCCCCACTGAAGTCAGTGGGGCCTCATATGAGCTACGAGTCCACTTGCATGCATGCAGTTGTGAGATCAAGGTCTGTGCATTTCTGAAGATTTCTTAAGAAATTGTCCCCACCATCCCATCAAGCAAAGAAGGTCAAATTTCTGAAGAGACATATCCTACACAGTGCTCTGGGACAACAACATCTAGCCTGTCCTAGAAACCACGGAAAAGATATGTGCTATTTTTAGAAATGGGGAGCACAGAGTCCACAAAACTACAAGAAGCCCTCCTTATCAGCTAAGAGATTACTCTAGCAATCAAGGCAGCAGAGAGATACTGATCTTCTGACTTCAGCCACCACAGAAGTTCTCTATAGAGAAGGCTATATCAAAGAAGCAGAATAGACCATACCAAAAATGGGTGGAAACAGAAAAAAAAATAAAATAAAACTGAGTTGACAGAAATTTCACTTCTGTAATTTTGCAAATTAATGATATTTCCAATAGCCCAACTTTGGATACAACGTTATGTCACAATTCAAGGCATCTGTATTCTCCCTCGGTGCTTCAGCATGGGTACCTGCTCTCAGGCTTCCCTGGCCATCATGTCCATTGCTTGGAGACATGTCTCCCTCCTTCTGACCAGGATATCTCCTGGATGAACCATTTCCTGCCTTCACTGTGTGATTCCCAGCAGAGACAGGCTGCCCAAGCAGGCTTGCTTGCTTTCTCTTCAGAGATGGTTAACAATGTGACTGCCCACACTTATAGTTACCCCACAGTTCTTTTTATGCAAGTCTATTTTACTTTTAAAGTAAAAGCACTACAGGGAAAACATATTTAAACATTAAAAGAACCTGCACATGTGCTACTAAGCTTTCCAGAGATCACCCCAGAATCTGGGCTCTGGCAGAAGCAGTCCTTCAAAAATCTCACCAATGCGGTTTCCCACTTGTGGTTTCAAGTTCATCACAACTTCAGTTCAGAACAAGTACCTAGACTTACGTGGCTTCAGCAAACCCAGTACATCCAATCATTCCCTAAGGATTAGGGCCCTCCTTGGACAAGGAGTCCTGTCTGTTTGCTGGATCACAAAGAGATCCCTGAGCCTGTTTAAAAAACAGGCGATTTATCCCAATCCTTGCCCCTCCCCCCTTTTTTTTTTTGATCTGCTGGTCCATGGACAATCCAGTTTGAAATAGTATGTGCAAAATTTTCCAGAAGGTGAGAGGGCTTCACAGGGCTGATAACTGGAGGAATTACCTTAGCATCCCCCTTCTCCTATTCCACAATAACACATAGACAATTGCATAATAACACTTACCCAATTGCACTTTTAATACAATGGCCCTGAAAATTATTAAACTGAATTGAATAAGGTTTAACTTGATTCAGTAAAGTTTATCTTAATTCCATAAGATTTGTCCAGGGTACTGTCAGGGTACACCTTATTTGGTAATGAGGACACTAAACAGCAAAAAGGGAAACATCTCCTCTCTGCTCCATCTTCCTGTTAAAATTAAGAATGTTTCTAGGCTGAAGAGCCATGGAAGTATATGTATTGTCCTTGAAGATGTAAATTAATATGTTCCCTGTTCAGGTGATGTGCACAGGTAGTCACTGGCAGCTGCTCTGCTGGTTCAAAAGCTTAATTTGCTCTTTGAACTGTATTATTGGATCTCCATTATTGTTGGTCAAATGACTTAGGTAACAACAGAGGAGAGCATAGAAGTGACAAAGTCAGATGCTTACTCCATGGCAAGCAGCACTGGACAGAGGAGTGCATGCTCAGATGTGGCTAACTTCTTCCATTTAGAGCAGAGATGAAAGAATATGACACTTGTGCCTATGGGGAAGCCAGGAGTACACAAGCATGTGCACACATATGCACACACACACACAAAGAACTGTGCAAGGGACGAAACAGGGCTGGAGGAAAGAACTGCACAAGGGAGGGAATGGGGTTGGAGAAAAAATATTTGGCATGGGATGGAGAAGAGAACATCTGAGTCATGGCAGAGAATTTAAATATTCCCTAAGAACTAAACTGTAAGACGTATTTATTTCTAGGGGGGTTCTAAGGAATTTTTTCCCTTGCCTTTTGTCTTCATGGGGAATGCTAATAAAATGTAACAGCCAGATAACGTGGTATCTTTATTCAACCCAAGAATGTTATTTTATTTTATTTTGAGAGGTGGCACGAGGAGAGCGAGGGTATTATTTTGGTGGCGCAAAAAGGAATGTTAGACCTGCTGAAACGTTATCTTTATAGCTTAATTTCAGCCTTTTAATTCGAATTAAATGTGGAACTTTTACGGCTTTTGTACTGCAGAAGACTTTCAAGTCCTATCAGACTTCAACAGAGATTATTCACCTTTCGTTCAGATTTTTGTTCATAATTATCCATTCCTTGTATATTTATAACCAAAGCCTTCTGGGAAACCCACATGGCCCATCTTCTTCTCCTATCTGATCTTGCTGCACAATAGCACATTATGCCTCCTCTTCCATGAGAAAAAGAAAGCATAACTAGAGCTGTGGAAAGCTGCAGTTCAGGCACACATTTCCTGTGGTTTGAATCCACATGGGTTTCGTTCACTTCCCTACCTGAGTTTTTCTTGGAGTTTTGAATACAGGTGAACCCCCAAACTTGCACCAAAACTCAGTCTAACCCACCATGCTTATAGGGAAACTCTGAACCCAACACATTCCACATGATTACAGAAATTGGCCCAGATTTGATCTAAAGTTTATGAGTCTCAGTGAATCTTTTGACAGAACTGGTTTGAATTTTAAATTGGTAACCAGTTTAATTTTCCATAGCGTCAGTTTCTGTTGCAAATTGTTCACAGTTCTACTAGGCCCTGATTCAGCCAGGTACTTAGGCAGATGCCTAACTTTAACCAAGTGAGCAATGCTATTGACTTCAATTGAACTATTCAGATGCTTAAAATCAGGCACATGCTTAAGTACCTTGCTGAATTGGGGCCCTGATATCTACAGGATCAAACACGAGGAGATGCTGGAGTATGAGGGAGAAGGCCCTTCTTTCAAATCAAAATCATTGAGGATAGCTGAAGAAACAGACAAATACTAAGTGCATATCTGTTTTGATGTTTGCTCTATTATCTGAAAGTCCCACTTTAATGAAACTAATAAGTGGAAACACAAGTGAATAATTTGTCAAGTCTTGTTTTGTTCTTCCAAAAATGGGTGTGGTCTATAAAACCCTCTCTTTCACATATAGCCTGTAAAACTCTAGAGAGGTTGGAACCTCTATGAAGTTTTGGCAAACATCTTAGGAAATAGCAAAAGGAACTGCTTTCTGGTTCATCTCATTACTTTCATACTTGCACTGATGTAATGGGAAGAGTGACACTTTTCATATCCCATTAGGACATCTGCGGAAGTTCATTGCTTAGGGACTTCGTGCCCTCAGAAACGATCTCTGAAAAACTTTGAAATCCCTTAGGCCTAGTTTCTGACTCTCTATATAATGAAACCACAAACACTATGATCAGATGACACCACATGGTCCGACTTCAACCCACACACATAAAATCTGAAGTCTGGCCTGAAACTCACTCCACCATGCCTCTTTTACAGTAAGCTTACAAAGTGGTAGGCACAATAAGATGGGCTAAGAATGGATGGAATTAAATTCTTAACTCTTCACTTCCTCCGTTTCTAGGGGAGGCTCTTGTTCTTCACCTCAGTGCAAGGAGAGCTTGTCAGAAATGAAGGAACTTGTTTGTTTAACACTTTACATTACCATGTCAGCAGCTCACAGGCCAGAGTCTGCTCCTAGAGGCAGCAAGCAGCTTATCCAATGCAAGTCCTATCTGTGAATAGAGACCCTCTGAACTCTCTGGCCACCCCCAGCACCTTCACAGAACAGGAGGAGGTGCTCCACACTAGAGCGAAGTGAATAATTGTGTGGGAGAGGCAGGGGGAGGAGGGGTTAGAATCAGGAGGGATTGGTTCACTAGTAGTGCAAAAAAAAAAAAAAAAAAAAAAAAGAAAAATATTCAGTTTGACTAAACTGAAACACTTCCAAATTTTTGGTGACTCAAAAAAGATATTTTTTTTAAATTGCTTAGAGTCAAATGAAATATTTAGTTTGAAATGAAACATTTTGTTTGGCTTCCCAGCCTTTTTATTTATTTATTTATTTAATTAAATAAAAACAAAAGGAAATGAAGGGCTAGATTCACAAAACAAGGGTGGCAGCACCACTGCCTTTATGCTCCAATAGCCCAGGTGCTCACCTGGGATGTGGGACACTGGAGCAGTGACCTGAACCCAGATCTCCCTACTTGCAGGTGAATGCCCAAGCCCCCAGACTATGGGGCATTCTAGGGTAGGTCTCTCTCGATATCTCCTGTTGAAGCTGTTTTGCTTTGTATAAATAAATACTAAGCTCTTGAACTTGGGTCTCCCCCTTCCTGGGTGGGAACCCTAAGTACCAGGCTATAGAGTCATTTTCCCTGTCTTCCCAGCCCAATGACTATTTGAGAATTTTATACAAAGTGGAATAGCTTCAACAGGACAGACTGATAGAGACCCACACCAGAATACCCAACAGCCTGTTTTGTGAATGGTGCCCAAGTCCCCTTGCGAATTTAGCATCAATATTCTGAAACTATTTGGCAAATTGAAGTCAACCTGACACTGCATTTTTTGGCAAATAAACTATTCATCTGAAAAATGTTGCTTAGCTCTATTCTATATGTGGGATGAGGGAGGGTTAAAATTATATTTACAATATAGTATCTGTTACTGAAGTTTTTTTTTAATTAAATGGATATAATTCTAGTGAAATACTGCAGCTAGCCAGCATAAAAACCAAAGGTTTTCTAGTCATGTAACCAAGTACTGCATGGAAAGCTTCTTCATATTTCTCAAATAGTATGCTTCAGTCCTGATCACATCAAGAAGAAGAGAGGAATTCTTTCCCCATAATCCTTCTCTCGCTTCTTTGATGTAACTGATAACAAGGATGTCAAATCAGATATTGCAAATAATGGTCCAAATCAGCATAACTACACTGAAGTGATTGAGTTATACTTTTTTCCACCAGTTGAGGATCTGGCCCTTTGATTTTGTTTTTCACTGATTAGGACACCTAGTCAATAGGAACTAGACTGAGGGTATGTCTATACTGATGGTGGCAAAGTTGCCGCTGCCAGATCTATCTTTCTGGATCGATTGAGTGGTCAGTGTAGACCCGCTCAATCGATCAGGAAGTCAACTGAGTAAAACCATCCCTCTCAAATAGCATAGCGCTGCGTCAATGGGAATGCTGTTCCCGTTGGCGCAGCACAGTGAAGACAGCGCGCAGAAGGGAAGCAGAGAGTCAACTTGAGTTACGCAAGCTACTCTGTGTGGTTTGCGTAACTCCCGTCGACTGCCGCCAAATCTCCAGGTAAGTGTAGACCAGGGCTGAGATCACCAACTCATTTGACATAGGCCACCAAAATAGCCACAGATTCTGGAACTAATGATTAGGGCTACATTCAAACTAGTTAGCTGGAGGCACTGGAATCTATAATCCATTCCTATATCTGAGCCATGCAGGCCTATTTATTTAAAGTGGATTTTTGTAGATGTTTTGAGGCATTGAGTAAAATCTTCAAAAGTCCCTAAGAGACTCAGGAGCCACTAACTGCCTAAGTGATTTAGGTGCTTTTGAAAATGTTACCCCGCATGTCTATCCTTCATATGGTGCTATTATAGTATTAAGGTGGACATGCTTATCCAAAATCATTATAAACTGAAATTACTGCACATGCTCATAAGACAGTTTTCAACTGTTAATAATATGGGAAGTTATAAAAAAAAGTCCAATCCACATTTTAAATTAATCACCTGCAAATTTGGATTTAGAAATAAAACAGCAGGAATTTCTATGTTTTAGGAGTGATCCAGAAACTGAAAAACTTTTTTTTTCACTTCTCTAACTGAAAATCAGCCAAAATTGATTTAAAAGCAAATTTACAATTGTTTCTGGCAAAGTATTTGTCTGTAAAGTAGAAGTGGTGGGTGAACAGAAGGGTTTGCAATGGAAACACTGAGAAACTCTTAACCAGAGTCGCTCTAACAAGAGTGACTATCATGAAGTAATAATAATATTATGCAGAAACCTTTGTTCATTATATTATTCCTAATGCAATCTCATTTCAATTGAGTACTTGGGTCTGATAAGGGGGTTAACGAAGGAGGTAGTGTGAAATGGGTATGAATGAGGATTGCTGGTAAATTGGAGCTATTTAACAGTTTTGTATTTAATATAATTTGAAGCCATATAATTTTTTTGCAGGTAAAATATGCACACATTCTGAGAATGACATTTGACTTTGGCATAACACAGATAACATCTAGGCATATTGCTATTGTGCAGTGCGTCCTGGAGGAACCAGTGATTTTTTACCACACCAGATACCATATACTAGAGCCAAAGACATCAGGAATACTAGTGTTTTGGCTTCTTGTGTTTGGAAAGTTTCCTCAAAGATTTGGATATTTACTATGACCATAAGAGAAAATCCCCAATGGTTTCTCACCCTCCCCCTTTCCTGAACGTCACAAGCTATCTTCACGTACTGTATAGCAACCATTTCAATATGTTTCAGCATCTGCCTCCCCATATGATGTACAATCTATTTGATTGACCCTTTTTATGCTGCTACAAGACTATTGTTCATTACAGTGAAAGGATGAAGACTGCTCATTACTTCCGCAGGTCAACAACTAGTAAATATACCTCCATTTCAGGAGACCATCAGGGATGTTGGGATAGTCCCCATTTTCTTTAATGTAGCTATGACTGACTCCATACCTTTATCTCTAATTGCATGTAATATTTCAGTCGAGAACAGGAAAGGTCTCTTGTGGACCCTCCCATCTACCAATAATATATGTAAGTATTTCTGCCAGTTAATTTTTTCCATGACACAAGCAACAACATTACTCAGTATTTGTGATTCCAATGTGGGAAGCATGAATAATGTGAGAAACACCACAAATCTCTGTTATGTAGAAAGACACCGTTCTCTGCCAAAGTCAGCAACCGTGAAACTTCTCTTAACTTTTCCAGCTGATATCTTAGCATCACAAGAGCTTTTTGGCCAATGTGACCGTGAAAGATATGGTAATTTCCTGCAATATCCTTGGGAGACCTTAATCTTTGTAGTCCACTGTGTAAAGGTTATGTATTATTATGGGCCTGGATGATCAAAGACTATGTTGAACAATGTGGCAGACAAGAAAGGTCCTTTGGGACAAGATGAGGGAAGAGGAATTCCTGGGAACTTTCTAGGAGGAGGTGAATGCAAATTTCTCATGTGTGGCTATGCAAAAACCTTTTGAATCTAAACCCTGAGGAGAGGGTGATTGTCTGCTGATAACCTGTTCCCAAAGGCTGAAGATCAAACGCCCAAGCTGTGTAAAGAAACAGGCTGATCTGCCCTGGCAGTGTGCGGGTTCTTAGCTAAGGCTGTTATAAACTTGTAACCACAGAAAAACCTCTTGGTGAGGTTTAATGGACTGACTCCTACCAGAGCCCTTATTGGAATTAGGGGTGATCTCTAGTAGGCTTATTACCATGTGTATAGGTCCTTTTATTGCTTTTAATATGGTTTTTTTTCTGTAATACTTTTACATTCAGAATAAATGCACTTGCTCAGAATGGACTGCATGGTAATTTATAATGTGGGCAATTATGCTGTTTATAGTCTCTGGGGAAAGAGAGAGAGCAAAGTGCAGTTGCTGGCCTGTGTAGGCAGTCTGGCTTGCTGGAGATATCACAGTGTAAGCAGGACACTGTGCAGCCTGAAAAAACCCTCGTCAGAAGGGAGGTCCCTACTCTAGAGAGGTGATGGCTGAAGAACCTGAAGCTTAGAGTGGGTGCCTTTGAGGGACCATGGATGTTTTCACTATAATAAAAGGAGCACCTTAAC
This sequence comes from Emydura macquarii macquarii, assembly GCF_026122565.2. Lineage (NCBI taxonomy): Eukaryota > Metazoa > Chordata > Testudines > Chelidae > Emydura > Emydura macquarii. Next base: position 5,482,998 of record NW_027132342.1, on the reverse strand, counting down.
TAGCCATAAAAGGACTTCTTAACCGTTTGATAAAATCCTCACTCTCACCACAAACTACCATTTTTAACAGCATTAAGCTACTTCAAGAATCATTGTTAGTTGTGCGCTTGAAACCCTTTGGCAAGAAGTGACACTATAGTTGGACTGAATGTGTTTGAAGACACAGTGAATGAACTACCATCTCATCACTAGGGGCAGTTCCAGTCCTGAGGCACACTGGCATAGGGAAACTTGTATTATACCTGTTCTACAGTTAGAAGACTTCAGTCCCCAGTCATATCAATCCAGCATCTTTCATAAATTCTAAATTGCTAGAATTAAAACCTTTAGGAACTTCAAGCCAGTTTACTCATGTCCTATAATACATTAAAGGATTCTTTCCCACCTATCATTTTTATCCTGTCCTCCAGTATTATTTATAGGTGAGACTAGTATATAACTAGCTGAAATTGTCTGGTGTATCCAGATGAAAATGGAAATTAGACAACAGTAGAAATGAGACAATAACTTACTGAGTACACACCAACAAAAAGGATTGTCTATTTTATGTTGAGCAAGTCTTTTCAATTTAACAATATTAACAGCTGAATTCTTTTAAGTTGAAATGGACCCTCTCCCAAATTCAAGAGAAAAATGTAACTTTTTTTTTTCAGGTTGAACAAATTAAATGGAAGGCAACTTTTTCTTTTTCCAAATCTATGATGATGAATAATGCGTAAAGCTACATTTCCAGTGCAGTAAGCAAGAAAAAAGAAGGGATGCATGCCAAATTACCTTGGCCTTGCCTAGGAAATGTTCATGTTAACAACCACATTACAAAGTACACTCTGAACCCAAGTAAAAAGATGGGAGAGCAATGCCAATTGACTCAAATCTACCTATCTATCTATGGAACAGCAGAGGTGGAAGCGAGGGTGGAATTTGGGCCAAACACATTTACACTGTATTTTATCTGTGTGTGTAACACTTCTGGAAATAAAATAAATATATAAAAATTAAGTTTTTATTGAATAGACAGAGGGACATTTTTTCCTCAGAGGGTAAATCTTATTTAGAATCATCTTCTTTTGGAATAATCTGCTTTACTAAAATTTGTTCTAGGATTTAGAAAACGTAAAAAGGACAATTATCTGGACACAGACATCTTGGGGCCAGATTTTCAAAGATATTTGGACACCTAAAAATTCAGAAAGGTACCTAGTGTCGTTTTCAAAAGCAGCTAAGCAAGTTAAGGGGTGAATGGGAGTTAGGCACCCCTAGCCAACTTGGGCACTTCTGAAAATTCCACCAGGCACCTAGCTGCATCTTTAGGCACCTAAATATCTTTGAAAATCTGGCCTTTGAAGTATAAATGCAATTAGCTGTTTAATTATAGTGATTTTTGACCATAGGCCCATGTTAAACTGATAGCTAGATTTTACTTTCCTTTTTTTAAAAACATATGACTGTCCATATTGGGTCAGACCATTGGCCCATCATGCCTGGTATCCTGCCTCTGCCAGTGGACAGTTCCTGTTGCTTCATAAGGAAGAACACCACTTACAGGACATCATGATGACTAGGACATATTGTACATGGAGAAATTCCTTATCCCAGTGATGAGCAGCATATACTCTGCTTTACACCTTTCCCTGGAGCTTTGAGAAAGGGACCAGCATCCATTAGGATTGGGAGACATATCCCACATGACCAATTACCTGCTATTTTAGGGTTGACCGTGGTGGACTTAACATTGCCCTTAAACATTGTCTGTTTTTATATGTCCATTGTCCCATGCTACAACAGGCACCACAAGACCAGACCCTTATTCTCACAAGGAGTTCCATTAAAGTTAGGATTACACCTGGGAATAAGGGTCTGCATGAATGCGCCCCTTTGCAGAAACAGGCCTATGACTGGAAGCCATTATGCAGTCATCTTTAAAGTCATGTTCATGAAGTCCTTAATCATACAAGACCCATACAGAAACCAATGGGGCTTTTGCCTATATGACTCTCATTGACTTCAGTGAACTTCGGGTAAGGTCCTGAAAGAACACTGGCAGAGTATTTCTCATCATATTTAATATATTTTAACTTTCACTGTTGTTTATAATTACCCCACTATAATTTGAACTTGAAATCTATTTCTTCCTGCTGTTCCCTCAGACACACTGGTATGTTATTATAGGGTTGATTATGGGTGGTGAGCTGTTAGCACTGATTTCTCTGTAAACTGTTTGACCATCCTCAGATAAAAAGCACTGCATAAACTGCAAAGTATTCTTATTAACAACAGTGACAGAAAAAAGAGCTTAAAGTAGTTAGTTATAGCAAAAGATGTATTAAAAGGACTACACAGACTTTGCAAACAAATACAAGAGAGAAATAAAAACAGTCACACTGCTTAGCCCACTAGACTTTGAATGCATTGCCCTACAGCAGAAGCAAGCAACCCCAAAGGTAGAGCCTCATTGGCCTGCAGGAAAGCTAAGAAGTTGCCAGTTGTATTATCCTTTCCCCTTCCCTGCCTGCTTCGCTTCCATATTCCGATGACTGTTTATGAACTCAGCTGTCATTCTTTGCACCAGGGAAAGATAGATGGGACACACCAACCCCAACCCAAGTGACCTTTGGATGTGACAAGATTTTTAGGTCAGTCCTGCTAAATAGAAGCCTTGGTGTATCGAGGCTCGCCTCAGGGTGAAATTTCCAGTGAATTTATTATCTCCCAATGCCCTTTGGACTGCTTCCCACCATCAAACACCATGGCAGCACTCGGAACAGGAAGAAATACATTAACTGGAATCTGATCGTTTTAAAAGGTTACAGCTGCCCAAATATAATTTAATTTCATACTTGCCCTTTGAGGGTTTGGTGTATATTTTCATTTTATGACTGCAAATGATAAAGCTCTTAAGATTCCAGGCAATAAAAAGGGAAGGGGGGGAGAAAGTATTTTAAGGGTTAGAAGTCTATTCAGTTCATACTCCATGAGCAAAGTGACAAATTATCTTCGTAAAAAAATCATTTTTTTATTCGTCTCCATCCCTCCTTCCTTCACTTGATCATGGACAAAAGTATGTTCCACTGAAATCAGACCTGTAACACAAGCCACCAAACTGAGATACCCTTCAGTTTGCAAGCACACGGTGATGCTACATCAATACAGGCCCTGATTTAGGAATGTGTTTCTACTCAGGACAGCACTTAAGCACACTCTAACTTGAAGCCAATGGAACTTAAACAGTTACTTAAAGTTACACATCTGCCTACTTGCTTTCCTAAACTGAGGTCTCAATCTGCTTTGGTTTTAAAATGCTCTCTTTTTTGGCATTTCTATTTTCTCTTTGACATCCTCTCACACACGCAGGGCAAATTTACCTACCAATGTCCATACAGCGTGTTAAAAACCTGGGTATCAAAAGCAGCTAATTGGGGGGGAGGGGTGTGTTTAAACTCAATACATCCAGATTCCAATGCCAGCACAATGACAAACCTTCTAATACCAAGGCAGCAGAGAATGCAGCAGCCTAGAAAATGAATCTGCATTCTTTCCTTTGTCAATAGTGAGTCAAAGAAAACCTCATACACTGAAACCATGAGGTATTTTTCAAATTTAAGTATGGCCAGCTTCTGTCTTGATCCTGCGCACACAACTCCCACTCACAACTCCCAATTAAGTCAATGAGTGTTGAGTCATAGGATGCTCAACATCTTAGGATCAAACTTTTTGATATTTGGAGCAAGAGTTCCCTCTCCACAGGGCAAATGGTCTTCTGAATGCTGAGAGGAAAGGGGAAAAAACTGAGCAGGGGAGGAAGGATTAAAAAATAGACATCTATATATTCATTTTCAATGTCACTTTAAGGGATTTGAAATTAGACATTCATGAGACTTGGGAACCCAAATCTCTTCAGACTGCTTTGAAAAACCCAACCATAAAACAATACATATTTGTATATATACACATAATTTACTGGACGCTTTGCACATCTATCCCAAGGATTGCAAAACACTTTGCAGATACTGCCACTTAAATATTTCAGCCCCACTATGTGAAAGAAAGGGATATATAGGGATCACTTAACACACAACTGAAGAGCAACACCACAATATTTAAGTGCTTTAATAATAACACTATGACAAGCTGTAGTATTTTGGTGCATTATTGTAGAATACGGTGTTATAATTTGTAAGGGGTGTTTTAAGCAAAGCAAAGAAGGTTTCTATCAGAGGTAGATAAAAGTATAACTTGAAGAGTGCCTGCTTTAAATTCATAGAACCAGATGTTAGCCGGCCTGAGCAGGTTTGCTGGGAGAGGAGACGGCCCTATCTGCCCTATATAGCACCTGCTGGGAGGCACATAGAAACTCTGTTTTTGAGCTTGAGTGCAATGTGAAGGGAAGAGTTAGCACAACCAAATCCCAAAGGGAGCTTAGCCACGGCCTCATCCCTTGCACATCTAGCAGTGGTCCTAGGCCTGGTTGGGGGAAGCTGACTGCCTCACTATCTGTGGCACAGGAGCTTGCATGACTCTGAGAAGACCCTTCAAGTTTTCTGGTGCATGTTGGGTCAGGCAGCAGACCCAATATATATGATGTGTCTGGGATTATGCGGTTAGGGTGTTAAGAAATATGGGTGATGGACATTGGCTACATAATTGTTTCCTGTTCAGCTGTGTAGACTGTCTATAAAGGAAACAGACCAGGAGAGGCAAAAAAGAAGTAATATCCCCCAAAGTGGAAGGGATGCTTAGAAATTCATCTGAAACCTACATGGTTTGGAGCTCAAACATAGTAAATGGAAGCCCATATATAAAGGTTACTGGTCTGGCTTAAAAGTAAGTCAAAAAGCATAGAGAGCTAAAAGGTTTGCTTGCTCTCACTGAGATTGAGACTGCAAAACATTGAACACATTCAAGTTCCAGTGACTCCAACAGCAGATGAGGACACTAAGCATCTTCTAAAAGGCATTAAGCAACTTGCAGGACTGAGGCCATTTGTGCGAAGGTATTGCAGCAGAAAATGTTAGTAGAACCACACACTTATCTCAGACCCTAGTATACAACAGAGTGTGCTGAGCACGTTTACCATACTGAAAGTTACTTCTCCAAATATTTTTTATCTGCCATTTGCATAAAACAGGTCAGTGCTGACTTTAAAAAGAAAACAAGCTGAAGCTATCATGCTGGCTTCTGTGACTGATATTGCTTTTAGAATATGATCCATGCACAAACCTATAGTCTAAAGAAATTAGGTATTTTACAGTTTCAAACTGTGCCTAATGTTAGCCTCGGTCTGTATCTGATGCTAAAATATTCTGACTAGAAATAGTTAGCCTGGAAGGACACTAGACACAGTGTAGTCTAATACAGGATGAGAATACAAGTTGAAGAACTTTTAATAGCCTTTGCTGTGCGTATTGCTAGATGAACTCTATATCATTAGCTTATCTCCTTGATTATACATTTATACCCCACACTTCCTTATTGATTTAAAGTGAGCTAAAATGTCAGAGACAAAAGAATTGTAGTGAAAGAGCAGTAACAGGAAGTAATCAGCATCTTTCCAGATAGATGTCATTATATATATATTTATTGAATATAGTATACAATACTATAAATTATATATTATATAATATGTGGGCATCACAAGCATAGCAAGACTTCAGATGAGAATTTTTTCCTATCATCATCTTTGGGATGCATACGATGTTCTGAATGGATTTATGGACCTAACGTGGGGATTGTCTGCGGTCAGCTTTTCTTATTCCTCTAGACAAGCCCTGAACAGTGTGCCTGTTAGTGACTTTCATTTTTCCTGTGTATTTTCTCTCATATGGTTTTGGGGATGCATCATAAATATACACTATTGGCAAAGCTCAGCGTGAAGACAATGAATCTGATGGATATCCAGAAAAATGCACTAATCTGACTCAAACGTTCATGTTTTATGGGTAGCCTATAAACCTCCAGCTTCTAGCTTCGCAACGAATGTCCCCCTCCCCCCCCCCAACAAGCAGCCAAACTCTACTCAGTGTGGTTTTGCATATCTCCCCCACGCCTCCTTCCTCACCAACAGTTTGCTTATGATTACATAATCTTCTTTGCATGATTATATAACCTTCTTTGCATCAGCAGCATCTCTGTGAAGAACAAACAGCATACTAGGAAAACCAGTGCTGTAAACTGACTAACTCCGAAACCCATTCTCCAAAATATGTAAAGGGCAAAATACTTTTTTGTTTGTTTCAGAGGGGTACCCGTGTTAGTCTGTAAACAGCAAAAACAATGAGAATCCTGTAGCACTTTAAAGACTAACAAATTTAATTTTTGCAGGCATAAGCTTTTGTGGGCTGCAACCCACTTCATCATTTGCAAGAAATAGAAATCAGATAGGGGGTATACATATACATCCAAGGGTAAGGAACAACAATGGGGAGGGTAGGTGTTAGCAAAGTCCATTCAGTTAGAGTAGATGAGGCCTATTCATAACCATTGATTAGAAGGTGAGAATGTGTGAACAGTGACAATTACTTCTTGTAATGAGAGAACCATTCCAAGTCCCTATTCAGACCCAGTCTGACTGTGTCAAGTTTGCATATGAGTTCCAGCTCTGCAGTTTCTTACTGAAGTCTGTTTTTGAAGGTTTTTTGTAGAAGTATGGCAACTTTCAAGTCAGCTACAGAGTGTCCTGGGAGATTGAAGTGCTCTCCAACTGGTTTATGGATGTTACCACTATTTATGTCTGATTTGTGTCCATTTATTCTTTTGCGTAGTGACAGTCCGGTTTGGCCAATGTACATGGCAGAGGGGCATTGCTGGCACATGATGGCATATATTACATTAGTAGAAGTGCAGGTGAATGAGCTCCTTATGGTGTGGCTGATGTGGTTAGGACCTGTGATGGTGTCACTACAGTCGATGTGCGGGCTCAGCTGGCAATGGGGTTTGTTGCAGGGATAGGTTCCTGGGTTAGTGTTTTTGTTGTATGGTGTACGGTTGCTGGTGAGTATTTGCTTCAGGTTGGGGGGCTGTCTGTAAGCAAGGATAGGCCTGCCTCCCATGGCTTGAGCGAGTGAGGGATCATCTTCTAGGATAGGTTGTAGATCCTTAATGATGTATTGGAGAGATTTTAGCTGGGGTTTGAAGGTGATGGTCAGTGGTATTCTGTTGTTTTCTTTGTTGGGTCTGTCCTGTAGTAGGTGACTTCTGGGTACCCGTCTGGCTCTGTCAATTTGTTTCTTCACCTCTCCAGGTGGGTATTGTAGTTTTAAGAATGTTTTATGGAGATCCTGTAGGTGTTTGTCTCTGTCTGAGGGATTGGAGCAAATTTGGTTGTATCTTAGGGCTTGGCTGTAGACAATGGATCGTGTAATGCGTCCAGGGTGGAAGCTGGAGGCATGAAGATATGTATTGCGGTCAGTTGGTTTTTGGTATAGGGTGGTATTAATGTGACCATCCTTTATTTGTATTGTAGTGTCCAGGAAGTGGATTTCTTGTGTGGACTGGTCCAGGCTGAGGTTGATAGTGGGGTGGAAATTATTGAAATCCCAGTGGAATTCTTCGAGGGACTCTTTGCCGTAGGTCCAGATGATGAAAATGTCATCAAAGTAGCATAGGTAAAGAAGAGGTGCTTGGGTACAAGTTTTGAGGAAGCGGTGTTCTAGGTCAGCCATAAAAATGTTGGCATACTGAGGGGCCATGCGGGTGCCCATAGCTGTGCCACTGACTTGAAGGTATAGATTGCCTCCAAATCTGAAGTAGTTGTGGGTCAGGACAAAGTCACAAAGTTCATCTATCAGGTGTTCCATATCATCATCAGGGAAAATGTTCCTGATGGCATGTAGTTCATCTTTGTGTGGAATGTTGGTTCAGAGAGCTTCTACATCCATAGTGGCTAGGATGGTGTTTTCTGGGAGATCACTGATGGATTGTAGTTTTCTCAGGAAATCAGTGGTATCACAAAGATAGCTAGGAGTGCTGGTGGCATAGGGCCTGAGGAGAGAGTCCACATAGCCTGACAGTCCTGCTGTGAGAGTGCCAATGCGTGAGATGATGGGACGTCCAGGATTCCCAGGTTTGTGGATCTTGGATAGCAGATAGAATAACCCTGGTCGGGGCTCAGGAGGTGTGTCTGTGTAGATTTGTTCCTGTGTTTTTTTAGGGAGTTTCTGAAGTAAATGTTGTAGTTTCTAACTTGACACAATCAGACTGGGTCTGAATAGGGACTTGGAATACTTATCTCTGTTCATACTTTCTCACCTTCTAATCAATGGTTGTGAATAGGCTTCATCTACCCTAACTGAATGGACTTTGCGAACACCTTTCGTCTCCATTGTTGTTCCTTATCCTTGGATGTATATATATATATCCCCTATCTGATTTCTGTTTCTTGCATCTGACGAAGTGGGTTGCAGCCCACAAAAGCTTATGCCTGCAGAAATTAAATTTGTTAGTCTTTAAAGTGCTACAGGACTCTCGTTTTTTTTTGCTTGTGTGTGTCCTGATTCTTTGATGCAGATTTTTAAAGACAGAATTAATTAAAAAAGAGTGCAAGGAACCAACCACTGGACTCTGTAAATCCAAAGCAATTCAGACATTTGGCACTGTTGCCGATATGCAAGTTGGTTGTTTCATTCACCTTATTCTGCTGTTCTATACAAAATATTTTCCCCTTACTCCACAAGAACTATTCAGTAGACCTGCAAGACTATTCTCAGCCCATTTCTGTTTTTTGTATCAAGGCAATACAAAGCATTAAGTTCTTCAAGGTCTAAAAACTTGGTTTTCTGACCTCTTCTGCTATCAAGATAAAGATGGTGTTGAAGCTCTCCCAAAGGGATGCTACAGTTGATGGTCAATTTAGCTATGGGAAGGGAAGTCTCTGTTTCTAGTAATGACAAAACTGCTGACACAATGATGGAAAATGGCAGGAATAAATTTTCTGATTTAAGATTCTTTTGGACTGTTTTAAAAAGCTGGGACTTTTCATGTCTGTAGTATTAAAAACAGGGTTCCATACTGGGGGAGGGGAGGGTTGATCATATAACACTGTCATCATTCCTAATTATAGAAATTCCAGTGGTGTGTCTTTATGTAATACTAGACAGAACAAAAAAAAGGTTCATTCAATATATAATCCTTCTCCTCCCAGTTCAATTTGCTGCAGACACTCATCTAGACAGGACATCATATAAGTGACGACTGTCACATTCCAATGGACAAACAGAATCTTCTGCTGGCTGCTAGAACTACTTATGATGTCAGCCACTTGAGCAATATTCATCTAAAATTAATGCTTTATAAATAATCAAGAAGTAATCTGCTTCAATCTGTCAGACTAACCCCAAAAAGAAAAAGTGTAACATTTTTACAAGAGAAAAGAAATTAAGGATGACCTGACCTCTTAAGTATGCTTGCCAGGCACTTACGACTCCTGTTTGCATGACCTATTTTCTCCTGCTCATCACATAGAGAAGTTCCAAACAAATGGAAGGTAAAATAAATTGCTTGGAAGATAAGGAGTGCCATCCAAACCATATCAGGCATTTTCGTGCCATCATACGGTATCTATATGTTTTAACTGAAGTGGTATCTATTTAAAGTTATAATACAACTCATTGCATGTGTCACTCTACAAAAGACTATGTCAGATAGGGTCTTGTTCTATGATGTGCCTTAAACAAATGCACTGTATATACTCATCTACAATTTTAAAAACAACGAGAGTTCTGTGGCACTTTAAAAACTAACAAATTTAATATTTGCAGACATAAGCTTTCGAGAGACTTCAGCTCTCTTCTTCAGATGCAGTAATACAGAAAATAGGTAACACAGAGGCATCTTATAGATATCCAGGTGCATTGAGAACAATGGGGGAGGTGGAGTCCGGTACTTAAGACCTAATGATGACCATTGAGTAGGAGGTGAGAATGGGTGAGCAAAGTAATTTACCTTCAGTAGTGAGATAGCCACTCCAAGTCTCTGTTTAAACCCAGTTTAAATGTGTCAAGTTTGCAGATCATTTCTAACTCAGCAGTTTCTCTTTGAAGTCTGTTTTTGGAGTTTTTTTGGAGAAGTACAGCAACTTTCAGGTCAGACAGAATGCCCTGGGGAATTGAAGTGTTCTCCCACTGGTTTACTTTGCTCACCCATTCTCACCTCCTACTCAATGGTCGTCATTAGGTCTTAAGTACCGGACTCCACCTCCCCCATTGTTCTCAATGCACCTGGATATCTATAAGATGCCTCTGTGTTACCTATTTTCTGTATTACTGCATCTGAAGAAGAGAGCTGAAGTCTCTCGAAAGCTTATGTCTGCAAATATTAAATTTGTTAGTCTTTAAAGTGCCACAGAACTCTCGTTGTTTTTGCTGTGTACAGACTAACACGGCTACCCCTCTGGAACTATTCTACGATTTTAAAGTGTGTGTGTGCATGTTTCTGTAGTGCACGTGTGTGTATATATATATATATATATATATGCATGTGTGTGTATTAATAAAAACACAAGCTGTTGCTGATTAATTACGTAAGGCCAATGTTTTAAAAAGTATTCACAATATTTGAGTTCCCATGTTGGGACACATAGGGCCAGGTTTTCAAAGGTGCTGGACACCTACAGCTCCCAATGACTTCCATTTGGCCTTAATTTTTCTACTCTTACAAACAGGCTTGTGTACTAGTTACACCAGATGGCAATCAAATCACCTATGGTCTGCATTATACTATTAAAGGATGTTTAATGTCAGTAGAAGATAAAGTTGCAGAAATGTTTAAGTTAACCTTTTTTTTAAGCTTGTGAGAGAGTCAAGGAGGACAAAAGAATCTGACCCAAAGCAGAGAAGGAGAAAAGGAGACAAAGGAAAAAGCAAAGGGAGATGTCACAAGAGACAGAGAGAGGAGAAGAAAAAGAAGATAAAGGATATGTGCATGTGTAAGACAAGAGAAAGAATTGGATCATGTGTACTGAGGTTTCTGTTAGCATGCAATGAGACCACATGATGAAGCTGAAGGCTGGCAAATAGGAAAATAGCATGAAAAAGACATTGCTTGTGCTATTTCCTTTGTCCAAATGTCAAACACCTTCTGGGAACCCCACGGGTCATAATAGTCATGTAACCATCTCTTAACATCTCTTTAGGTTCTTCCTAATGGGGATTTCTTGAAAACTGCTGGGCCTGACCCTAGACCATATGGGCTTAGAAAAGTCAGAAAAAATGCTGGCTGCAGTTTTTCAGGCCTATTTGCATATGTTCTTTAGTATGCAGAATGTCTCTGTATGTAATTGAATTGTTGTTTTTTTTCCTCTATTAATACATATGCAAATGAGTCACTACTGCAGCTGTGCTGTATTAATCATATGTGTGCTTCTGTCTGTCTGCCCTGCAGGCTCAGGGTCGGAGGGAGGGGGAAGAGGGAATTCAGGCTCTTTAACCTACAAGAAAACTCACTCATGCAGACAGAGGTCTGCTAGCAAACAGCAGGCCCAGGTTACAACTGAAATGAAGATAGGCTGGTCGTTTTTCACTCTGTATAGATACAAATGGAATCTGAAAGTTATGCAGAAAAGACTGTTAATCTAGATAAAATGAATATGCTGCCATAGCTAATGCTTTCCCCTGGAGAAAAGAAAATGCAAAACCTGACATTCCACAAAATATCTATACTATTGACTTACCATGTGTCTTTACTACCTGAGAGTATATCTGTTCACCAGACACATGTGCAGACACACATGGTGCTCTGGGAAATATGAAGGATTTACCTACGTACTGTCAAAATTATCAACCTCCTTCAGAGAATGGCAGGAATCTGATAAAATAATGCGGTGGAGTTGTTCATTCATGTATGCTTTGAAAAATATATTGGATTTACCTGTAAAATTGTGTAACTTGATGTCACAGGCAAGCATGGACTACTTAGACATCAACTACAAAGTAACTAAAATGTACTACAAAGTACATTTACCCACCATGAACAAGATTTATTTGAGTTGATATATTTTGTAGTTCATTCTTTCATGGTCTGTTCAGTCTCAGGCTCTCAGCAGGTATAGTAAGTGTAAGGACTAGTTACATTCTGATACTATAGTTTTTTTAGGAAATAATTTGGAGATATTTTTTCTTTCACAAACATATGGCTTGATAAAAACTGCAGCTGACAACCAATTAAATGTCCCATAGGGACATAGGACCTAAGTCCAGTGCTTGGTTATTGCAGGTAACCTTGTCAGATAATCCTATTAATTAATTTACTGAAACCTTCTTTATGTGTTTTAATGGATTTTTAAAAAATTGCTACTAATAATTTATTATTAAAAATAACTATCTATATGTAGCAAATTCTAGGGGCACTTCTGCCTCTCCTGGGTCCAGATCCTCATTTAATTAAAAAAAGTGTAGCTCCATTCATGTCAATGGAGCTACACTCATTTACTCCAGCTGAAGGACTAGGCCTTGATCTCTAGTAATCTTCTTTAAAATGGACATTTTATATAGAAGTGATGAGTATCTTGTGGCCAACACACTTCTAAAATCAGAAATAAATGAAGGGCAGGATTGGGAAGTATAGAATCTACACTAATATATCTTTAAAACTTATTTAATGGGACATCCAATAAAAATGTATACATATTAAGACATATTATCACTCTTATTATAATCATTATTTGTGATGGCTGTCAAAAACATGCATATTAATATAAATGAATATAGTGAACTAATGGATGGATGGATGGCTGCCATCTTTTGGTTATGCTAATGAGAAATGTTGCAGTAAATTTACTTGGCTTTTTTTCTCCCCCAGATGCATGTGCTCATGGTGGAAACCTAATTTTGCTTTTTATACTTAAATGGACCGCACCAGTTTTATAATATTGTAATTAAACTGAGCATTAATGATTCTTTCCCCCACAAATTAAGCTATAGTCCTATTAATGAGGCCAGGTAAAGCAGAAAATCAAACATTGAAGTAACTGTTGGCTCTCACTATTGAAAAATTAAGGCTTAGATGGTGCTTGAAGCTACATTTTGTCCACTGAATATGAAGAGTGACCTTGTAATGCTAAGAAATTGCTAATCTTCTTGTACGCAAAGCATTGAGGATATTAATATCCAAAGGAGACAACGGATATAGATCGTAGAGCAAAAAAATAATGGATAAAATACTGCCACCTCTTAGATATATTCTGCAGGAACAGTAACAGGCCACAAGGATTGTTTTCCTGCCAATTAGATTTATTCAAAGGCATTTGTAATCCTGTTAGATGTGCTCCTTAATACTGAGAGCTTGACTCTAGTTGTATTCAGATAAGTCATTACAATGGTTAGACAGTTTTTCATGGGCTTCTTGCATGACTTGTAGGTGCTGTTATCATACAGGAAGGTAATTGTTTAGGGTGGTCAAAAAAGGGGATATAACTGCAGGAAAAGAAAAGAAGCTAGGAAAAGAAAAAAAGCTTTGAAAATGATGAAAAATTCCCCAGCAGTGAGATGTATGAAACCGTGAAACAATTTCTCAAGGGTAATGGTGGGAAGTCCCATCATCTGAGATGTTTCAAACTAAACTGGACAAAAACTATACTTTAGAGAGACATTCCATATTGGCAAGTGGAGAGTGAGAGAGATGGACTAAATCTAATACATTTTCACCATTTCTCTCATTTCTGTGATGTTGCAAATGCCAAAATGAGGTGAGTTAAGAAGGACAGATGAAAACATGTTCTCTAACACAGCTGGGCAGTCCTTGTCATTTATTTGAATTTCATGTGCATCAAGTATTTATATAATACATTATTGGCAGTTGGAACAGTCTCTCTTTTGATTATATTCATTATGAAGACATACAGGGAAGACAGGTTTTTAATCTTTGTCTGTTCCTTGAAGTACAAGAAACATTCAGCTAAATGGTACCTGTATGAGTTTTAAATACCTTGGGCCATATTTTCAAAAGGAAAATCCAAACTGATCTGGACCCATTTAGGCACTTAAATAAAAGCCAGATTTTTCAAAAGCACTCAACACTCAATATGCTATTCTAAATACTCTTCTAAAATTCTGACCACTTTTTCTGGTGCCTAAATGAAAGCTGGGCTCTTCTGAAAATCTGGTCCAGACTAAAGATGCTGAGTTCTTTTGAAATTCAGGCCTCAGTATGCATCTTCCCATACCATTTGAAGAAGAGGGTTGTGTTAAGAATGGAAACTGGACCTGAGTACTAAAAGGGCAAAGTGGGGGAATAAAGATTTTGCAGAATCATTTTTTCAGACAAAGGGAGGGCCAAGCCCTACTCACTGTACTCCACACAAATAGTCCAATTGATTTCAGTGGGATTACTCAAGTAAGTAAAGTGAGCAGATTTCAATCTTTAAAGTTGAGAAAACTAGCCAAACTACTTTCACATCTGTGTATTTTTTTAACATAAGCGTTCTCTTTATCCATGTAATAACAGGTTTGGTTACAACAGTTGCACACCATCACCAAAAAAGCACAATGTCCTATTCCATGCTAGGATGATGAGGAAAAAAGTTTGAATGTTGGTGCCTGAAGCTTTTCAGTGTATTTTTCCCAAGAGCAGATGTTTGTGGGCAGTCTATGTTACATCATACTGTAAAGTTGTTTTGAACAGATGCAAAATGCTCAAACAGTGACAACACATGAGCAGCTTTCATTATGCATTCATCATCTTTCAATACAACCATGTGAACATACAGTGTTTATATTACAGCCAATTAATCACTGTCATTATTAGGTTAAAAAAACTAGGCTTGTTTAATCTTCAGAAAAGAAGACTATGGTCTTCAAATATGTTAAGGGCTGCTGTAGAAAGGATGGTGATCAATTGTTCTCCATGTCCACTAACAGCAGGACAAGAAGTAACGGGCTTAATCTGCAGCAAGGAAGATTTAGGTTAGATATTGGGAAAAACTTTCTAACTATAAGGATAGTTAAACTCTGGAGCAGGCTTCCAAGGGAGGTTGCTGAATCCCCATCAGCTGAGGTTTAATTACAGGTTAGACAAACACCTGACAGGGATGGTCTAGATTTATTTGGTCCTGCCTCAGCGCAGTGGACTGGACTTGAGGTCCCTTTCAGTCCTATGTTTCTTTGATTCTATGATTATTTGATTATCAGACAACCAAGCTGGGAAATCTGAACTATTCAAGTTCCCCTAATACAGAATCTCCTCACAGTCTTTAGACCTTGATATTAAGGCATGTGTTTTATCTTGCACTCGGGAGTCAGGTTTGTCAGAAGAGAAAGCAAGAGAACTCATCTCAGAAAGCTCAGGCTGTCTGGAAATATCTTTTCATACTCAACATATCCAGATGCTTAAAACTGGTATTAATCACTCCTATCGTAATTTTATAGTCACTTAGGATATGTCTACATTTTGAGCTGGAAGGTGTAATTTTCAGCTACAGGACACAGATGCACGCTAGCTTCCCTAAGTACTTTTGCCAGTGAGTAGAACAGAGGAGAAGAGGGGTGGCATTCCTAGAGGATGATGATGAGTGGTGGTTCTATTTCAAATGAGTAAGAACTAGACTTAAGGACATCTGAGGCTTTATATTATTCCCTTCAGCAATACTTGAGCTTGGCCCTGCCTTCAAAGTCGATTTAATAAAGCTGGTGGCTTCAAAGGTCTGCTATAGTGCATAGCTCATTTGAAGATGGCACTTTCACAGATGGATCAGTAACTTTGGGCTTTTTGTTCCCCTACTTTGGAGATGGGCATTCAAACCTGGAAACATAGGTATCATGTTACAGTCATGTTATGGGACTAAGGGTTTGCCTACACTTTGAGTTGGAGGTTTAATTTCCAGCTCTGGGAAACATACCCACTCTAGCTCTGATTGCTAAAAATAGTGTAGATATGGTGGCATGATTAGTGGGAGGGGATCTCCACACCAAGTACAATGCTGTCTGGGAGGCTAGGTACATACTTGGCGCAATTAGCCCTCCCATCACTCATATGCCACCATGGCAATATTCTATTTTTAGCTCACTAGCGTGATAAAAATATAAGTTTTGAACCCAAGTCCTCAATAGGGGAAACTTATCCACTCCCCTAGACATGCTTTAACAGAACCTATGCTTTCTGATGTAACTCTTCACACAGTTTGGGGCTGAATCCCTTTGATGCATTATATCAGTAACAGTGGGAAGCTGACAATTACCTTTTATAAAGTGAAGTCAGTGGGACTGAAAGATGCTGGATTGACAATCCTGAAGACTGGAGTCTCTTTGGCCCAGATCCTCTAGTTTATTTAGGTACCTAACTCCCATTGATTTCAAGGATGTGGGCCATACCTCCTAATGGCAATAGGTGCCTAAATACTTCTGCAGATCTGGGCCAAAGAGACTGTCAACCCATCATCTTTCGTGTCCCCTGTGAAATACCCATCAGAGAGCACATTTTCCTTTAAAGCATATCTAGGGTAGTGCGTGAATGAGAGTTAGGTGCCTAAATACCTTTACCCACAAATCCAGGTTCAAGCATAGATAGAGTTAATTCCAGCTTCTCCGACATGGGCCTATCAGTCTACTTCAAACCTGACCTGGAGTAACCACCTCTATGAATGTGACAGTAGTACTCTCTCCATGCTTCCAGAGCTCTAGACTTTCTGCTGAAAGTGCCACCAAGGGAACCAATTAATCCTGACTGTGCCAGGTATGGTATCACAGTATCTGTCTTGCTCCCTGCCTCCCCCCCCATCCCCCCCGCCCCGGAGCAGGGACTTGGGGAGAAGAGGGAAAAGGAGGGCTTCAAATTATTTACCCTCTTCGGCTGAGGTTAGCAAGGGGTTTTCAAAACAAAGGCTGATAAGAAACGCGTGTTTTTCCTGCGGGATAGTTAACACTTTAGCTGTAAGAACATAGTGGAGACAAGGCTCTTTAATTTTGCTGTGAGGTAAACAAGCCCAGATGAACCAGAAGTGGGAGGTAGAGTGCTGAACTCGTCTAGCTACCTCGTGATAAACACTGCTAGCACTTTGTCTCCAATTAGGATTTTACAGTGAGATAACCATCAAGTTTGTTATCTTGCCGTTAGAACCACTAACAACCACCCTTTCCGTTGGTGAATGAAAAGCCAAAGAGCGTGCCTGACAGTGACAAACTCTATTCCTGGTTCCTTGACTTGAGATTGCATCTCTTTCTTTGATTTCCGTAGACCACCACTTGACTGGTTTCAGCACACAAAGCCTGGAAGAGCAATTTATAGGAGAAAAATGGGGAGACTATAGAGGGAGGTGAAAGGGAGCATAAAGCATCATTCTGACCCCTTGGGGTTGGCAGGTGGACACCATGATTGCATATTATGCAGATTAATTTCTGAAGTGAGATGACCCACTCCGCCCAACGGGACCCCAGGCTGTATCTACTGCACACTCACACGGTTTGAAACTGGTCTGAGACCAGCAATTCATTTCACACAGGCTATTGAGGAGACAACCATTACTGACCTAAACTGGATCTGAACTGTTTCCTGAAGGACCACAATGCTTTTTAATCCCATTGTCTATACTCTGTGCCTCTGGTTCCCACCAAATAAGGTCAAGATAACTTTTTAAATATTTCCCACTCTTGTTAATGCTGGCTCAGCTCCACTGGCATTAGCAAGGTTGCGAGTACATTTTAAATACTGTATTATAAAAACAAACTAACTTCTCAAAACAGGTCTAATTTACACCACGCTTAAAATGGTAGCAGAAGACAGTAGTCTGTCCACACTGAGGCTCCCTATGTAGCTAGCTTGTGGAACTGAATTAGTGTTAGGAATAGGGAGATACTTCTCAAAAAAAGAGTTTTCCAGTGCACACACAGAGATCACAATTGGGATTTTCAGAGAAGTCTACGGGAATTAGGGATCCAGCTTCCTCCCACAGTCGGACTCCCAAACTCCTGTTCCACTACCAGCCCAAATAAGAGGTGAGCAAGCCAACCAGCAGGTGAGCCTGCTCAGTACTTTCCCTTTCTTTCATGTTCCTTGGCATGGGGACAAGAGATCTTTGGTGCTTTACAATTCTTCATCCCCTAAAATCATCAGAAAATTTTAGTTAAACCAATAGTAACTACAAGAAATCACATTTTCTATGATGAAATGATCATTGTTATAGTCTTCCTTCTAATCAGAATACTTTAACTCAGTGCTCACTGAGCTACTGTCCAATCCTAGTCCTGAAATGAAATACAGCCAGACTCTCCCAACTCCCTTTATCACTTTTTATTTCACAGCAACTCTGAGTGAATGCTAAATAAATTGCTGTAGATATATAGCCATCTGCTTCCTCAAATGCAAAATAATGCACATTGGAAAACATAATCTGAACTATACATATAACATGATGGCATATAAATTAGCTGTCCCCATTCAAGAAAGAGATCTTGGAATAATCGTGGATAGTTCTCTGAAAACATTTGCTCAGTGTGCAGTGGCAGTCAAAAAAGTGAATGGAATTTTAGGAATCATTAAGAAAGGGATAGTTAAGAAGATAGAAAATATTATAATGCCATTATATAAATCTATGGTACACCCACACCTTGAACATTGCATGTAGTTCTGGTTGCCCCATCTCTAAAAAGATATGTTAGAATTGGAAAAAATACAGAGAAGGGCAACAAACTGATTAAGGGTATGGAACAGCTTCTGTATGGGGAGAGATTAAAAAGACTTGACTTTGCAGCTTGGAAAAGATATGACTAAGGGGGAATAAGAAAGAGATCTATAAAATCATGAATAGTGTAGAGAAATTGAATAAAGAAGCATTATTTGCTCCTTCAAATAACAAAAGAATGAAATTCTTTCACGCAATGAAATTAATAGGCAGCAGGTTTAAAACAAACATAGAGAAGTACTTCTTTGTACAACACACAGTCAACCTGCGGAACTCATTGCCAGAGGATGCTGTGAAGGCCAAAACTATAAATGGGTTAAAAAAAGAAAGATAAGTTTGTGGAGGATAGGTCCATCAATGGCTATTAGCCAAAAGGTCAAGGATACAACCCCATGCTCCGAGTGTCCCTAAACTTCTGACTGCTAGGAGCTGAGACTGAATGACGGGATGGATCACTCAATAAAATGCCTTGTAAGAAAGCTATCAGAATTGTCCCTCATCCTCTCTTGTGCTATCCAAACTAATTGTATGAAGTCCAGTTTTGCCTTAGTACTAATCAAACCTAGTTTGAGACTTTGGTTTCACAGATGTAGTTTATAACGGTTTAGCATTTCCAAGCAGATATAAATGGTGTGCATCCCACATAGTTTGCCCAAGGTAGTAAATGGAGGGACAAAGCCTCATTGGTGATTCTGGTTTTACAAAAAAATGTCAGTCAAATTTTTTCAAAATTAGAGAGAGTCTGGATTTGGATCCCATTAATGTGAATCCTGATTTTGGCCCATTTTTAGCAACAAACCACCATGTGAGAATACAAACTTCAAATTGTGTATCTGGCTAACAAACTTCCTAATATTCAGTGGGTTTACATCTGGGGAGTTTGATTTGGAACGAACAATGAACATTTGGAAAACTCTGATTCAGATCCATGGTCAGATTTCAAACACCCTCAAATTTAGGATTACAGAAGAACCTCAGAGTTACAAACACCAGAGTTACGAACTGACCAGTCAACCACAGACCTCATTTGGAATGAGAAGTACATAAACAGGTAGCCTCAGAGGAAAAAAAAAAGCAGCAAATACAGTACAGTACTGTGTTAAACATAAACTACTAAAAACTAAAGGGAAAGAAGCATTTTTCTTCTGCATAGGAGTGTTTCAAAGCTGTATTAAGTTAATGTTCAGTTGTAAACTTTTGAAAGAATAACCATAACATTTTATTCAGAATTATGAACATTTCAAAGTTACCAACAACCTCCATTCCCAGGGTGTTCGTAACTCTGAGGTTCTACTGTATTTGTACTATGGGGTTTTGGATCAGTCACAACTCTGAACAGATCTGGGTCCCAGGCTAACTCTTTAGCATGGCTCAAACAAGATTCTGTAATGTGTTTGTAACATAGTATCATAATTGCATAGTGTGTTAAATAGTATAATTATTAATTACCTGTGTTATAGCAGCACCTAAAATATTTTGGGTGCCTTAAGACTATGTAGAAGGGCATAGTCACTGCCCTGAAGAACTTACAGTCTAAAAAGACATAATCACATTAAGCAGTTTAAAAGTGCTTGTCAGGACAGGGCTTTTCTGTCTGATAATGTGTTTCTTTTTGCTGCTTTACATGTATCCAAATCTTTATGACTTGTGTCAGGATGTTGCAACAAAACAGGAAAACACATGGTTTTGCCCATTAAGAGTGAAAGTTCAGAACTAAAAATCAAAATTAATATTGGTGTAAAACAAATCTTCCCCACAGGTTAAAAAAAAAATCCCAGAACAAAACCAAGATGGTTTACATTTATTTTAAGCTTCGATGTAAATTTTAATTGAAAAGGGTGGGCCAAAAACACAGTTAGTTTTATTGTGTTCTAATGGAAGAGAAAACTGTTTTCCATAATTACTTAGCCTTTGCCTCTTCTGCATTGTTTCCAGACTTACCTGCAGTTGGAGTGGGCCTAAGCCTGGTGTTGCTGCGGCAGCAGCTGCCATGGTAGTTGGGATCAGCTGAACAGGGTAAGGGTCACCTAAGTAAGAGAATAATAGAGGCGTCAGCACCTTTTATCTACTCTCCACCTGCAAATTAAACTCCTGCATTCACTCTTTCCAAAAGCCTTCTTTTGTGTGTCTTGCGGAGGCCTAATGAAAAGCTCTATTGTGAAGCCTTTTACTAACACTCTTTTCACAATTCTGGCTGAGAGAGGAATGTGAATAAAAGGCACAAGCAATTAAGGCGGAAACCTCATCCTTTTTCATGATGTATTTAGGGAAATGGGGGGGGGAAAGTGCACACTGATCAGAGGGCTGCACTTCAAAAAATAAAAAAAAAAAATTAAAAAAAGAGAGAGAGAGAAAAAAGAAAAGAAGAAGAGTACAACCTTGATAAGTTCACGTTATTGGGAGGGACAAATTTATAGGCTTGTCCAGAATATGAAGTTAACCAAACTGAGATCATTGTTTGTAAACTGTACAGAACACAGATCAAACTTCAGGATCTATGCGAACAAAAGTGGCACTCTCTTGAATTTTATATTTTCTTTTTGGTGGAAGCAATCCTGCTTTACAGATTCAGATCCCAAAAGGCATAAGAGTGTGAAGTCAAAGAAACTCCACACAAGTGTCAGGAGCCCTGTCAGAGATCCCTTTGCAGGACTGGTGTCTTAATTTAGCTTCTTACCAAAAACAGAGACAGCTTAGGCTCAAGATCCTACTGTGCTAGATACTGCATAGGAGCAAAATAAAACTTAAAAACAAAAGTCACAAACACTTTTAATGGAAAACGTTCCTTATTTAAAGAACAAAAAAAGGCCAAAAAACAAACAAAAACAAGGAGAGACATGTTTTACTATAAAAAAAAATCACTTTTGGTTTGCCTTTAAATGTCTTACTCAAATGAATTCTATCCTTGTCCAACTATTAATGAAAGCAATGGGAAAGCTGGTGCTACAAGCTTAATAGAAATGTTACATGCGTTATATTCCTTGCCCAAATGACAAAATGTTTAAAAGCTTTCCACTCAATTAATAAGGATCATGAGATCATTAGTGCATGGCCCAATGATCTGCTAACAGATATGATTAGCACAGCTTAGAATGAACCATTTGAAATAAAACCATGGCAGACATAACATTTTATTAGGTAGGCACTCTACAAGGTTGCAGTACATTTGATTAAGTGGACACAATAAAAGTTTCCCTTTAGGAATATACTTTCTTGAGCAAATTGATAAAGGAGCAATTTAAAAGGCCATGCAGAATGCTACATGTCATGATTATTAATTATTATTCCTATTAAATGATATATTTGTGATGACATCAAGTGAAAGCCCCAGGAAACACAAAACAGGGGAGAAAAGCATTCATCACATTTTAAAAATATTGTAAATAGGTTGTGTTGAAAAAATTGGTGCATATGCTTTCAGGAAAGCCACTAAAGTTTATTTTAATGTGCTTTACCCATACTCTACTTTTCATTCAAGGACCACAGTGGTTCATAAACACTTAAGTCCCACAACTCCCCTGTGAGTTGCATTAGTATTATTAAACTCTTCTACAGTTTGGTAAACTGAAACAGAAAAAATAAAGCCCTGATTCAGCAACACATTTACGCACATATTTATCTTCAATGGGACTTATGTGTATGCTTAAAGTTAAGACTGTACTTCAGTGCTTTCCTGATCTGGGGCCTAAGTTATTCTCCTTAGGACACACAGTCAAGCAGTGTAAGAACCAACAACACAACCCAATAATCCTGATTCCTAGACTTCTGTGCCAGCCATTAGCCCACTTCTTTTTACATACAATGGGTTTTTCAACTTGGTTTTGATTTTTAATCACACTATGCTACTGTTCTACATTTTCCAATAGCCCCTTGATTTTATTTAGGATTATATTTCCTGTTTAATATCACTGATTGAATGAAGTGATCCTTTGACTATAAGTTTTCTAGAACATCACCAGTGATGGAAGCAGCTAGTCTTAGAAACAGCTAAGGAAAAAACCCAAAAACATAACAGACTCAACATTCATAGCTTGTGCTACTCCCAACGCCACAAGAACCTCAAAGGAAAATCCCAATTTCATTTTGAATGACTTCTTTCTAGAAACAAGCAGACTGTGCAAGTGCCAGTGACACAAGACCCCAACATTATTTTTTCCTTCAATTCCAAAGAGAGAAGCAATGAATACTGATGTGCATTAAAGGGTAATTTTTAAAGCACCAAGTTGTGTGGGGTCAGGATCTGATGTGCTCCATGTTTTCCATGGTCATTATTATTATTATTATTTTGATTGTTGATACATTTGCAGTGCCCCAATAATATTTTTAAGAACAATATATAAACACAACAAAGCTGAAAAGCTGGCTCCATATCCCGTCCCCCCAGTGGATGGAGGAGCTGACTCTGCCCCTGTGGCCCCAGCTCCAGAGGAGCTGTTATCTGCCACGGCCCGACTCAGCCTGGGGAAGGAGGAGTTCTCTCTTCCCGCCCTGTCCCCGGAGGATTTCTGTGCCCTCGCTGATTATGGGGGGGGGGACGGGGGTGGAGAGGGAGCATGCCCCTGCTTGCCCGCCACCCCCCCTGCACACACCCCTGCTAAAACATTTCCCACCATTGTAAGTCCTGTGACTAGTTTATACTAATACTCTCACTGTGGTAGCTGAACCAGTATCGCAATGATGGCAAAGTTTAGGTCAGGTACAATGATGAGTAGAGACACTATCAGACCTCACTGTGCTAAGTACTGTGTACACACATAGCAAGCGACTGTCTGTCCCTTAACTGACAAAACAAATAGAGAGAGGGAGGGGAAAATAAGAGAGGGGAAGTGATTTGCCCAGTGAATGTCTCACAGCAGGCCAGTGGCAGAAATGAAACTAGACCCCAGATCTCCTAACTCCTGTTCCAGTACCTATCCGTTGGACCACATTGCCTCTCTAGACCATGAGGCCTCTCTGAGCTGTCCTTAATATTTCTCTCAAATCGGCATTTAAATTTGTCTGAGCAGCTGCATTTAATGCTTAATAAATGTTTGGGAAATGGATTTCCTAACCATTTTATTAATGCTTCAGTACATGTCTTATTTTAGATCTAAACAATTGCTAAACCTTTTCCCAAGTGCTGGGAACCTTTTAGGAATGCGCAACAAGATATTCAGCTATTAGAAACAGCTATTTCCCGACCATTCATAAGCCTGTACTACTCAAACAGTCCACTCTCAAACAATAACATTATACTGCAGCAATCTACAAAATGCAATCACGACATTCTGCTGTATTACAGTCGGGAGGGAATTAGTAGCTACTAGTCTCCCTTTATTCTTCAGGCAACAGCCAAAAATACAATTTTGGGAGGCTCCTTTAAGTTCCACACTACAATTCTTGGACTTTTGCTACAAAAGAAATATTAAAGGCAGGGGTTTGCTGTTTTCAATTTTCGTATAAACCAGAGGGAAGGATCTGGAATGGAGTAAGGGGCGGCATTTGCATCTTAGATAAATAATATAACTCAGGAATGAAAAGGAGGACAGGAAAAAGTGTGAGAGAGCGTGTATATAGTGGTGATAGGGCATGAGAGAGGTGAATGAGATGTGGAGCTCTGGGTGGGATGAAGGCGTGTTTTGGAGATTGTGGAGGGCCCAGGATGGAACAGAAGAATTAGGGGCTGAGAGCACAGAAGGGACTTCTAGGACCATCCATCAGAGGGTGAGTTGAGGGTTTGTAGAAAAGGGGGTTAGGAGGGAGAAGAGATATATGGGGAGAATACAGGACCATAGAGTAACCTGGAAGAGGAAGCAATCAGAGGAGCATGCAGGGGGAGGATAGACCTAGTTTGGGGGAGAATGAGGGTGTGGGGGGACTTAGGTGGTTTGTGTGGAGTAGCAGAGAGTGTGTGTGTGTGGGTGGGGGGGGAACAGTGAGGTTGCCTCTGGTTGATGCATAGACACTGTAACAGATCGTCTAATTTGCAAACAGCTGTAAAAGCAGCCTTAGGAAATTAATCAGTGGCCAAAGTCCTGGGACTGGTTGTAGTGTTATAGAGTATAACTTTTTTTCAAAATACAAAGAAGATGGCATAGGTGAGAACTGTGAGAACATGAAGCCCTATGAGGCAGACATGGGGAAAGAGCAACTGAAGAAACTGGGATCTTCCGATGTGAATCCAATGCTTTCTCTAAAAACATGTAGGGTAAAATTTTCAAAAGCACCTAAGTGACCTAGGAGCCTAAGTCCCCATTGACTTTCAATGAGACATAATCCTCTGCGTGCCTAGGTCACTTCTGAAAATAAGACAAACATCCAAGTCACACAGCCAATTTTGAAAATTTTACCTGCATAGACTAGGCCTGAATGCTTTCCTTTCCACCTCAATTTCAAACTTTTCATCCTTTGTTTCAAGGGTGTGCAGCTCCTCTCCCTTCCTGCCTATCAACACCTTAGCACCAGTCTCCTGCTTCTTTGCTGGGGGAACCTGGTCTCTGGTCAGTTTCTATTCCCTTCACTCCTGCTTTGTTCCCTTGTCCCACAAGCAGCTCTCTCTCTTCGCCTCTTCTCCTGGAATCTTTTCTCTGGTCATGTTTGCTCTACAATGGTGATACTCAGACTTAGGTTCACAAGCAGCAAGTGGCTCTTTAATGAGTCTCCTGTGGCTCTTTGCAGCACATGATATTAAAACACTGTGTGATTTAATTATTAACCAAATCCAAGTTATTAAGCAATCAGAATGTTTTACTATGTTTTATACATATATATATATATATTAAATATCTCCCCTGTCATAGTGTTTAAATATGAATGTACAGTACTATAGTAAATGAAACAATGAATTCATACTACTTCGGCTCTTTTGGGTAATGCTGATCTCTAATTTGGCTCCTGAACCACTGAGGTCTGAGCATCACTGCCCTACAACTTCCCCCACCTCAAAACCCACCTTCAGCCACAGTCCCTCAAACAACAATCTTCTAAGGCCTTGTCTACATGAGAGAGTTGCCCACTGGCTTAACTTGTCAGTTTTTAAACTGATTTTAGTTAAACCAGTACTAACAAACCCTTGCATTATACATTCTGTTTTCTGTTTAAGAGTGGCTTATTTCAGTTTAGCTTTAATTGCTTCCTATTCAATTAAAGCAAAACTGAAATAAGCCTGGTTAAAACTGAAATAACCTTTTGTTCCACAGCCTTTTGCACAGGCATAACTAAATTGGTTTAAAATTATACCTTAAATTAAACTGGTGTGACTTTCTCATGTAGACAAGCATTAAAGTTTTCAAAAGCACCAAAGAAATTTAAGAACCTAAGTTACATTTTTCAAAAGTAATTTAGGCATTTAGGAACCAAAGTCCTGTTGACTTTCAAATGACACTTAGGTCCCTAATTGCTTAAGTCACTTTTGAAAATGAGACTTATGGTCCTAAATCACTTAAATGCTTTTGAATATTGTATCCAAGGTCTAATAAATCCTTTCAAAAATAATATAACAAAGGTCATAATTTACAAGAAAATCCCTTAGGAACTAACATGCTGTTTATTGTACAAAAATGTGATTAAATGAAACATTGTTCCTTTTTAAACCTGTGGAACAAAAAAATGCATGATTTTTCCACCATTTCTGATCAAAATAGCTCAATTTTCAAAAAATATTTCTATTTACTTAAATATCTTTCTGATGAGTACTCAACAGAGGTGGGTATAGGCAGGTATACCACAGCAGTGCTTCTCACCACTCATTCATACTTGTCCATATCCATATTTTTCTTTGATGGTTCTGATGTGGAAGTAGGGTTGTTGGAAATAAAGTGGGAGGTATGGAAAGAGATGGGCACTTGTGCACTATTCATAGCTTATGTCCCATGAGACGGGGTGGGGCTCAAGCCCGATCAGGGAAGGGTGGGGGGAGAGAAAGGGAGTAAAGCAGGTGCCATTGATGGATCACAAGACAGCACACAGTCCATATCCTGATTTTCTTTCAGCATATCTATGGACAGTTCAATTTCCACACATTTTTTTTTTTTTAAATGGATGCCCATGGCTAGGCTTTCAAATCCTTTTTAGGTGCCTAAATTAGTGGCTTGATTTTTCAAAAGTGCTGAGCACCCAGGAATTTCCAATAATTTTAATGGAAGCAGCTACGTGCTCAGAAATTTGAAAACAAAGCCATTTATGGTATGTCTACACCAGCAAAAAAACCCCACAAAACCCAAAACCCTGAAGCAGTGAGTTTCAGAGCCTGGGTCTACAGACACAGGCTCACAAGGCTTGTGCTATGGTGCTAAAAATAGCAGTGTAGATGTTCCTGCTCAGGCTGGACTTGGACCCTGAGACTCAACTCCATCCCCAGATTTTAAAGCCCGAGATCCAGCCTGAGAGGCAACGTCTCACACTGCTATTTTTTGTGCCCTAGCACGAGCCTGAATTTGTAGACCTGGGCTCTGAGACTTGCTGTCACAGGGTGTGGGTTGGGTGATTTTTTGTTTTGTTTTGGGGTTTTTTGCAGCGTAGATGTACCCTTATTTAGGTTCAGATACAGATTTAAGGTCTGTCTACACAACACAAGGCAGCAAGTCTCTGAGTCCAGGTCAACAGACTCAGGCTAACGGGGCTCACGCTCGTGCTCTAAAAACAGCTGTGCAGACAGCGCTTTGAAATTGTGGTTCGGGTGGGAGCTCTGGCTCTGAAGCTTAGGGAGTGGGGTGGGCATCACAGCCCAAGCTCCAACCTGAGCAATGACTTCGAAGTACTGTCTAGACAGTTATTTTTAGAGCACTAGTGCAGCCCCGCTAGCCTGAGACTGTCAAACTGAGCTGGTATGCTCACTACTGTGGGCTGTGTAGATACACTCTCAGGGACCTAATTGTAGGCACCCGTTTTGGCCTAGGAGTTGAATTGAAACCATCAACCTATTATTGCAAAAGTCACTATTTTCTTTGTCTATTTCAGATTTTTTAAAGCTACCGTGTGAGCCGCTCTCTCCCCCCCAGAGATTTGGCAATTTTCCTTTTAACTGAAAAATCACTGTTTTTTATTGTTCACATACAGGATACTTTTAATTCAGTGTCCAACACTACAGTAGAGGCACATTCTCACTCTTTACCAGAAAGCATCTAATTCTTGCTGTGCCAGTCCATGCTTTTTACATTTTTTTCTTCATATTTTGGGTGAGGGGAAGATGAGGGTTTAAGTCATATGATCATTCTTTTCCAAGGCACGAACAGTAGCTCTAAAAGATGATTAACATCCTTACAAAGAAACTACAGTATGTGGTCCTGACAACACATGGTTCCTATTTTTGTCATTTTGATAAAAGCGTACCATGTCAATTTTCTTTTCTTGTGGTTTGGTGGTTGTCATTGACCTGTGTGTCATCTGATACAGCTGACACAGTTAAATCAGAAATTAGCATGCAGTCTCTTTGGAAGCCAGACACATGGACCCCGCTTACAAAAGAGATTATAATACAGCCCACATGATACCTCATTAAACAATGAAACATGTGACTAACTAAAAAATAGAAAGACATCAGCAAATATGCCCAAGGAAGTTTATGGTATTTAACTCCTAAACATTAATTTTATTGTACTGTATGAGGAGCCAATTAACTGAGAGTTTAATTTTTACTGGATGTAGGGAATAGCGTTCAGAAAATGGAGAAATAGTAAATTCAGCATATTTTAATTTTATTAGGTTTGGCTTGTCCACTTTCTCACACATTTATGCCTATTTTAAGGGATAATTAGATATTTCATCAATAACTTGTCTGCTTATTTTATTTAGAAAATTTCCAGCCGCAGTGAGCTGATATGTAACAAACATACAATATACCTATTGTATATTCACATTTTTCCCCCAATTGGATATGGTTGAAGCTGTGATTAAAGTGCTTTCCAAAAAAACCAACTGGATGACATCTGACTGGGAACACAATATGATTTGTTACAACAAATTTTCCAGAGGGAGAAGGAGGAAAGGGCAAAGAAAAAGAAAAACAGTTTTTGCTTCCAAAATTTGGCATGTAGCCATAAAAACAACCTAGGTACCAGCATGTAAAACACCACCTAGGAACTCTCCTAAGAACTAGTGAATAACCTGGAAAACATTTGGCAGCAAATCCCCTTTTCAAAACTTTTTGAAGAGTAGTACGGGTAGCTACCATTTCTGTAAACAACACAAAACAAGACTGAAAAAAACATATCACTCAAATGGTCACATGCACTTCAGCTGAAACACAAAATGTCGTGTTGTTGACCCACCAAGCAAGCAGCATCTCTCGCCTTGGATTGCTTCAATCATAAGAAAAAACAACTCCAATGAAAAATGCCACCGTTGTCAACATTTTTATTTTCTTTTGTAAAAGTGTCACCAAACATTTAAAGAAGAAAAAAAAAAGACAAAAGAAGCAATGGGGGAAAAGTCTCCTAAATAACAATTTGTATTTATTCAGTGCCTTTTATTCTGAAGGATCTCATCACTCTTTACAAAGTATGGGCTACACTGTGCCTGTAGTGCAAAACTGCACTGCCTCAAAGGGAGCACTAGGAGGCAATCTGTCTGAGAGATTTTTGCTCCTCAAGTTTATTCTGGGGCAATGTAATTTACTGTTAATATCTGCTTATTCTTTGCTGCCCTTTTAACAAGTGGCTTCCCTATACCCCTCTACTCTCACAAGCACAAGGGTTGTGTTTCTGTGTGGGCCTTACATGGGCCAAACTAAAGTGGAATGGAGGAATTCCTTATTCCCTTCCCCACGTTATCAGTTACTTAAGGTGTAGTTACAAGTTCTCTCTCTATAGGTATCCATGCATGGACAAGGAAGAACCATCCTGTTCACCCTGGAAAATAAGCCACCTTTGAAGTGAAATGTAGCAGCTTTTAAACAGCACACAGCAACATTTCACATCTTAATACTTAGAACTCACATAATGTTTTATATTTTCATAGCTCTTTGCAAACGTTAATTAAATAATCCTCGATATAAATATCCAATGGCTACTAGCATTTAAACTACCCATGACATCTAACTTTGCTCAGTACAGGTCTACACAACATGGGGCAAATCCTGTCCCTAGTGAAGTCAACAGCAAAAGCTCCTTGATTTCAACAGGGTCAGTATTTCACCCACAGAGGCTGAAAAGTTGGAAACACGAGTGCTTCACCCTCACTGGAGCGCACACACTTGCTATCACCAGTGCAGCTGAAGTAGTAGTAGCAACAGTGGAAAATATTAGGGTCAAAGAGCACAGTGTAGGGAAAGTCAGAAAGGTGAAATGACTTGCTTAAAATCACACAGCACATCAGTGGCAGAGATCAGGAATTCTGCCTATCTTGGAGATGCAGCAGTCTGGCTCTGATCCCAGTGCTCAGCCCACAAGGGCAACATACCTGACTGAAACTGTATGTAGGATGTAGCCTGGTAAAATCTAATTAGAGAAGTTTGGTGATGATGTCGGAATTAACACATCACAATTTTGAAGGACTAAAACTAGTCACAACCTTAGTTTTTTTTCTCATCCGAAATGTACATGGTATTTCATTATCCATCAAAAGCAGATGTCATACACAAACATTTTAGGATTTCAATTCTGAATAATAAACTCTGAACATTTAGCAAAATACATGTCCAATGAATAGCCATTACTTGCCCTGCTATTTGTGGAGAAATTTATGAACAGTGTATTCCCATCACGGGACACTGACAGCTTCTTCTTCTTCTTCTTTTTTTTTTTTTTAATTTAAACTAAGGAACAACTGCTTTGATTATACATAATAGCATTAACATGTCAAGCAATCACATTACATCTAGGTAGGGAGACCAAACAGCAACCAGAATCATGGATCAAGAGCTCTGCTTCATTTTAATAGAAATCCAATACTAATAGAAGCTCCTAATCCAAGCTCAAGAGCTTTATACTTCTTTCTGCCAACTTTACCACTACACAATATGCTGTAGAGAGAGGAGAGGAAGTGTCAACTTGTTTAAATGGTCCATTATGAAATGTAAACCATCTGTTTAAAAAAACATAACAAAACAAGCCATTCCCGATTAGTAAGAAAAGGAAAAGAGCTACCGGTATTGCAGTGAACTAAAAGTCAGGAGACATAGGCTCTGTCATTTGCTCTGCCATCTCACTTTAGGCAAATCACTTATTTTTCCTGCCTCAGTTTACCCATATGTAAAATAGGAATGATCATACTTATCTATCTTTGCAAAGCACTTTGAGAACCATGGATAAAAAATGATCCAAGTACTAGTTATTAAATGAATTATTATCATATTGTTATTAATATATCAGCACACCAGAACATAGTACTAATCAGAGAGTGAATCTACAGTGGATAAGCTCCTCTCACAACAGCATGTCAGAGCAGATCTTTAGTGACTGTCAAGATGGGAAGAGAACGTAGAAAATAGTATTTTTCTCACAAAAAATGACTTTTTCTCCAGAAAGTGCCCTTTTGGTCCTGTGGGATATACATTTTTGAAGTGTTGGCTGAGGGATTTGACCACATAATTCTCACCAAAGCTAATGGGAGACAAGATAAATCTCAAGGAAATCAGGCACTACTGCTGGCCAAGAAAACCATAAAGGGAAACCAACTACAGAGTGTTAAACTAACCTGACTAGTCTTGCCGTTGGAGTTGAATGAAACATAAACAGTAGTACTGAATAAGATATTCAGAATACTTCCTGTTTCAGTAATCTAAGGTGTTACTTGTAGCACAAAGGATCTCTTAGCAATATGTGGAATTTTGGAACTAGTTAAAAAGTGACTAGTGATTTAGGGTGCCTTGATTTGGATGCCCCAACATGAGAGACTTTATGGAGGCCTGACCTTCAGAGAACAGGCAGAGCACCTTCTGAAAACTGGGCACTTCTCAGGTTTCTCAAAATTGGCAAGCATTAATCAAGGCACCCAAAATCACAAATCCCTTTTTGTAAATGTAGCCCAGGGTTTTTATCTTGATAAAACTCACCCTCAAAATCTACAAATTCCTCATCTGCAGGTAAACCCTATATGAAACTTGGTATCATGTGGTTCTTACCTCTTTGTCAATAGAACTAAGAGTCTCATGCAGTTTTTTTTTCCTAAATGTAAGTTACAAAAGCTAGTAAATGATATAATTGTCACTTAGGAAGTATATAAATCAGTCCTGTAAAATTGTCATGAACATATTTTGGCCCAGGCTTAAAGAGCAAAATTTTCAAAAGAACCTAAATGACTTGGGAACTTAAGTCCCATTTTCAAAAGTTACTTAGGCACCTGGGGCTAGATTTTCAAAGGTATTTTTAGGTCCCTAAAGATGCAGGTAAGATCTTAGTGGGATTTTCAAAAGTGCCTATGCAGGTTAGACGCTTAACATGGAAATCAGTGGAAGAAAGGCACATAACCTGCTCAGGCCCTTTTGAAAATCCCATTTGGCACCCATCTGCATGTTTAGGTGCCAAAAATAACTCTGAAAATCTGATCAATGGGACCCTAAGTCTATGTGAAAGTCAATGGGACTTTGGCTACAAAGTGCCAAGATCACTTTTGACAGTTCCTTAGTCATTTAAGCGCTTTTGAGAATTTTACCCAAAATGTTGTCTGCCATGTCTTTACCATGATGACAGACAGAAATGGGGGAGAGAAACGTTGTAACTGTTTTAACTGCCTGTCAAAAAAAATGACTTGATGGGAGCATATTATAATTTTCAAGGATGCTATATTTTTCATTGGTACAAGTTTTCCAGGGACAGCTAGGCCAATATATGTTTTTGTTTACATTAAATTGTGACTGAAAAGAAAAACAAATCCTTTGGACTCCTGATCACTTCCCCTCAACTTCTCATTCAAACTCAGTCAAACATGCCAGGGAATCAGCAAACACAGAGCTGTCTTTTTCCACTGGCTTCTGCTCAATCTTAGACCTTGGCATGCTGTTAATTTCAAGCCTTATTGCCAGGAGCAGCAGCAACTTTGTTCAATTTTTTTAATTTCCAAGGTTACAAAAATATGTGATGTCATATGAACTTCATGGATGTGAAGTACTATGTGACTATCATACTGTTAATTTACTAACAGTTAAAAAAAAAAAAAACAACCCTCTCCAAGTCAGACTGCATTAACACAGAACTAATTTAATCTGCCAAATATGTCTAATGGGGTGTTTTTTTGACCTTTTCCAGGCCTACAGTTATGGCAGCATTCATATTCAATGTTGCTTTCAGTTACACATTCTGTAATGTGAATCACTGCTTCTCCCGTCTGAGAACGAATGGGTGCGAAATCACTGGAAGAAGTGAATGAGCCCATGCTTTGGCACTGCAGCTGCTGAGTGAGGTGAATTGTTTTGAACAGTGATTTCTCAGTCGTGGTAACAGCCCATAGAACATTAAGATGAGGGGTGATGGTCAAAGCGAAAGGGAACATTGTTCACAGAAACCCCAATACTGGATCTATAAAGTTAGAAAAACAAAAGACTCTAAAAATGTGGGATGATAGTCCCTTTGCCAGATAGTCAGATAGCCCCTTTGCATTCAAAACTGAATAAACTGCTCCACTGGTGAGCACCGCATAACCAGAAACAATTAACGAATTCATGAGTTAGTCAATGATACAGATGGATACACTGATGCGGACATAATAAAACTAAACAGACACACTAAAGAGAGAGAATGGTAAAACAAGCAAGTCTTAGATAACAAGATAGGAAACTGATGTCAGTAGAGTTAGATAAGCACAGATGCATGAAACCAGGTTCACAGAATTGAAGCTGTAGCTAAGTCTATTTGATGAAAGGAAGATTCTTGATTTGTTTTTAACCTATATTTATTCTGATCTTGTTGACAGGAACAAGAGATCCTATGGAAGGCTTAAATAAAACTGCCAAAAATTCAGGATCCTGTAGTGACAATAAAGCTTTCAAAGATTTTAAAAAAGTACATGTTACATGGTTTTTAGTCTTAGGCTCTTGTAAAATATACTCATGCTTTGTATTAGTCCATCAAATTGAGAGGCATATGCTATCCTTGATCTTTGTACAGAACTCCCGTTGAGATGAATGTGAGTTCTGTGTGTAGAAAGAGGGTAGAATAGGCCTTTAGTTAATAAAAAGCAAGCAGGCTGCTAGAGGAAAAACATATTTCCCTACAATAGTGTTGAAATTTATTGGGCCGTTTCAAACAACTTCCCCTTTAGATGAAGAGAGGAGTATCTGTGCGTGTCGATGCACATGTTCACTGGTTTGTGTTTTGTTCTGTTGTCAAAAGTCTGAATGTTTGAATGTCAAAAGTAAATAGTGATTGTCAGTGCCCAATTTGACACACTTTAAAGAGATATTCAGAAAGGGCTGAGCACATACCCTCTGAAAATCAGGCTCCTTCAAGTTGGGCACCCAAATTCACTAGTCACTTCTGAAGTTCTTGGCCATTATATCAGTTAACAGATTTGTGGTCTTCCGGCAAATCTGTTCTTACACTATTCTGTATGTTCCTAAATCCTAAAGTTCAGCTTAGTGGGGCTGTCACCTTAAGGCAGTAGAGATGACATTTTTGATCTGGTGATTTCGTTCAGCAAAAATATGGGACAGCCTGGTTTAAAACTCTGCCCTCCGCCCACTTCCAACTGGAAAAATCTACAGAACTTACTGCATCCTGCCTTGTAGCTGAAACCAGGAGGAAGGAGGAATCCTTGCTGAGCGGCTGCTGCTAGGGTTCGTTGATCTGGAGGGAACACTGGAATCATTAATGGAGGCAGCTGACCTTGAACCTGCTGAACAGAAGAAGGAAAATCAAACCTGGAAAATATTCTGGAGAACTTGCCTGTGTAGTTGCTTATTTATTTTTGTAGCCACATCAGGCTAGAATATACTCCTTTGTTGTGAGGGGTTCCAACAGCATCAACAGTTCAGCTGTGTGTTAATTATCACACATCCCAGAACTCAATATTAATTGCATGAATTAAGTCAAACTTATATTTCATTTCAATAATTTTTCCCTGCTAGACCACAATACCTTAACAACCATGACTGCAGTTTTATCTATCTTCTCCGTGTGACAGTAAAATAGTCCACATTTTGCTGCCAGATCACAATGGTATACCTAGCACCTTTCATCCCAAATGATTCTAAATACTTTGCAAACATTAGACACAGATGTCTGTGTTGGGATGTATGCATACATGCGTACACACACGTGTACACGCATGCACAGACATTCTTGGAGATGGCCACAAACACAGTTGAAACACTTTGCTCACAAAACAGTAGGGCAGAAAATGAAGAATATTATATTGCAAGTGAAACTGAAGGGAACTTTAGGAAAGCAGAAAATTATCATCCAAATTGGAAACTGTCCACAACACAACAGCTAACACTATTCTTCTTGCAAATTTTTATGAGCAATTTTTGATTACTACAAATGCGCAGGATGTTGTTTTTCCATCTCATATAGGAGAGGAGCAAACCATTTCATAACTTAAGTCATTAGCTGAATGACTGGTTTTAACAAAAAACTATACTAATAAAAGAAACTTTGCCTTTCAGGAGGTCAATCAGTAAAGGGATGGATGACTGAGGAAACCCTTACAAGATAGGTCATCAAGATTTGCCACAGAATTGTGAAACAGAGGCATAAGAGATATAGATAAGCTGTCATAGATTAAAATTTGGTTCATGGTGTGATGTATGCAGCTTTAGGAATGGTGGTGACTGTATGTGTGGTTATTGCATCTTTACAGCCTGGGACATCCTGTAAGGCATAGCTCACAAAACCTATTGGTTAGAAATTGTTGCAGTTGGAGATTGAACTTAAGACTGAAGCTATGCTAGATGTAGCTCCAATTACTCTGTTAACTCGATTCACTTTTACTTTTAATTTATTCTTCTTGCTGCTATTCTGATGCAGTTAGTTAGAAAGACATATTTGGATTTTGGGAGAAATATAAAATGCTATTTCTTCCTCTTTACATTCAACCAGTCTGGAACTGCCTTGATTTTTTTTTTTTAAGACAAAGTAACTGTATTCTTTTAGAACAAAAATGAACAGCCGTGTGGAATTTTTGCATAGTACTCTTCTTCGGCAAGAAGCCATGGAACTTTTTTTTTAAATGGTTTCCAAGGATGAAAGTGACTTTGCCAAGCAAAGAAGCTTCAAAACAGGACTCAAAAACACTAATAGAAAGACAGATGGTTCTGCTAAGAGCTTTGCTGCCAAAAAAAAAAATGTTAAAAAAAAAAAAGGCAAAAAAATTGAATGATGTTATTGAAGCTGACTGCAAAGTTCTCTGATGACTGCAAATACTCTTGTCCCATTGCAAGTGTTAACTCTGCCTCCAGGGCTAATATAACCAAAGCACCACACACATACACAAAATTGTCATTGCCAAGCCCACAACGTAGCACAAGTCTGCACTTGATTCCAAGTGACTGCCTGAAATGCTAGCAAAACACGGCACTAAAAAATCCTCCCATTTAGGAAAACGTCTACCAGAAAAATGCCCTTTTTTTCTCTCAAAACTGGCTGTCACATTTTCTTTTTCAAATTACCCCTCCAAATTTACACCCTCCAAAGGGCCTTAGGACCCTCTGACTTTAAATGGCACAACCGCAGTTGTATAAAGAAGGCAAGAACTGCAGAGAAGTGAGGATGGTTTGCATGGATACAGAAATAACCCAGTCAAAACAATGTAATTTCCATTCCAAGCTGGAATATATGTAGCACCACTCTAATACCTGTACTTCATTTCCTCCCCAAAATAAGTGCAAATGTTATTTCATTTTAATCAGACTACTTGATACAATATAAAATGCATATATTTTGACCTACTCTTCCTTCCTATACCTCATTTAACTACCGCATTTTAACTTTCATACAGTGTATGTTTATTGTTACCTACTGTTGCTAAGATACAACTTTTTAAAGCAGTAGAGAATTCAGACCCTCCCTTTTCAGTTTTTTCTCTTGAAGGTTTTTTCTCTTTCTTTTAAGTTAATGTCTCGTTATTCACATTTGTCTAAAACAACTTGTCAGATGGTTATTTTTCGTTAAAAAATCATCTCACTGGTAACTTCTTGATACAAGATTTACAGCTCGAGTGCAACTGACTTCAAATCAGGGCTAGTTTCAGACCTTACCTTTCGTTCTATTGATGTATAATGATAACGAAAGTAAATACACATGTTTATATGTAGATAACAATTTTGAACAAGTCTATACACTTGATAGTGACTCTCTGTCCCCACCCTTCTTAGATGTAAGTTCCTCAGGGTAGGGACTGTAGGTTAAATCCTGACCGCACTGAAGTCAGTGGCAAAATTCCCATTGATCTCACTGAGCCAGTATTTCACATTCGTATGCATTTTTTTACAGCATCTAGCACAATGCAGTCCCAATCCTGAGTGGGATATCTAGGTGTGGTTGAAATATAAATATCATCACGATTTCTCATTTTATCACATGGCTTTGCAATGTACCTTATAATAATAGTACATCTTAGTGTCCTCACCACATTCCAGGTATTCAAGAACTACTATTTTATTATATGATAGATTGTACAGGCATGTGATAAACTGAAAAGCCATGTGATAAACTGCAGTTAGGCATCTTTTCCTGTCTCATCTTCACCCTGCCCATTTATTTATCTGTCCCAACACTCATTCTAATATTCCAAACCACTAAGGAACTGTAACTAGACATCTAAAAAATAATGCACCAAAAAAACTCACCAACCAGCCAGAGAAATGCATCCTTCTTCCCCCTCCATCCCCAAATGTAGAATTGCTCCATCAAAACGAACCTGATACATGTAATATCACATGGCTAGAAATGGGAGTTTTAAAACCTTTGGAAAGAAGAGTCCTAGCTTTTCAGTATGACTCATGGTACTTTTTTCTTACCCTGGAAAGTCCAGAGATATTGGATATTGAAGTTATACCCTTATAATGCAGAGAAAAACTAAGTTTTGGGGGCTATTTTTAGAGGTGCTTAATGTATATTAGTTCTATTTCTTCTCTCCTTTTGTGCACTATGCCATTGAACTGGTGATAAAGAAAGAACCTATGATGCAACAGATAATCCCAATACCATTTTCAAAAATTCTCTAAAACATACCTAAAATACTTTTATTGTAACCTATCTGAATATATAGAATATTTGTAGATCTATGTATGTATGGTAGGAAGGTTTCCTTAGTGCTCATTTAGCATGAACTGCTTAATTTACCCTTAAGTGCTTGTGTATTACAGAGTTATTAGAGTGAAGAGAATATCGTCATTTTAAAATTGGGCAGGTTGTTCAGAACTTCTGAATCATCCCCTTTTCTGCCCCCGCACTCTACATACCCTTCTTTTCAAGGTTTGTTTCGTTATTAAAATTTTGTATTTTTATGCAATGTTTCAGTATTTGCAATTCCTATAGCAGAGGACACACACACAGAGAAAAAAAATTAAAACAAATACATGAAATAACCGAAGGGGGGGAAAACCACCTCGTTTAATATAATTTATTAATTTATTTTCAAAGTTCTCTGGGTTTCCACTAAAAGGCCCCTACACCCAAAAATAAAATAAAATAAAATAAGATAAAATACGTAATACTTTTTCTTTTTCGCAATATCCTTCCCCCCCTCAAAGGAACTTAATAGGGTTATCAAAGGATATACTTGGAATATTATTGAACAGAGGATGAGAGAATATGGGCATACTGAACTATTGTATAAGCAAGACATTGGACAACAACATGGATATTTTCATGCTTGAACCTCAAACCGTTAATTTTGGGAGGAAGTTCCCCATGTTTGTAATGAAAGAAGGAAATCTGATGCCCAAAAGTTTGGATTATTAGAAGTAGTCCCTGAGGAGATGGGCTGTAGACAGAGTGTACGAGAGGCAGGAGGGGTTTGTACCACATGGTTATGCAATTTATGACACAGACACCATCTACATATTATTATTAATGCTATTAAAATTGATCCTACTGCCCAAACCAAGACAAGGTCAAATTGTGTTAGGAACTGTAAATACAGAAAGTAAAAGAGAATCACTGTCATGCAGAGCTTATAATTTAAATACACAAGATAGAATAAGAGAGGGTGAAAGAAAATATGATTATTCCTACTTTGCGGATGGGGAACTGAGGCATAAAGAGACTATAGTTATGTCTATCCTACCGCCTATGTCGACAAACCTGATGTCGCTCAGGGATGTGAATATTCCACTCGCCTGAGTGACATAACTTATACCGACATAAGCGCTAGTGTGCACAGCGCTATGTTAGTGGGAGAGCTGCTGCTGACATAGCTACTGCCACTCCTGGGGGTGGTTTTTTTATGCCGACAGGAAAGCTATCCCCCCGTTGGCACAGAGCGTCTTCACCAGACACGGTGCAGCGGCACAGCTCTATCGATACAGCGACACCGTTGTAGCACTGTACACGTAGACATGGCCTAAGGGCCAGATTTTTAAAGTTATTTACATGATTGCAGGAATTTTCAAAAATCCTGATAGGTTCCTATCTGCAGCTTTAAGCACCTAAATACCTTTAAAAATCCAGCTCTCCGCAATTTGCCCTAGTTCTCACCAGAAGACTGCTGCAGAGGTGGGAACTGAACTCAAGGTTCAATATCTCAAGTTTTAGTCCAGTATCTTAACCACAAAACTATATACTTCCTGTCTCACATATGTATAATATATACATTCATATATAGATGTGTATATGAACACACTGGGCACAATTAAAAACTCAGCATTTATTCTTTCACAGTAATTGTGATACTTTCCCTCAATTTAGGTAGGAGAGATCAAACACCTCGATTATCACAGTTACCTGGAGCAATAAATAGCTACTTTCTCCTGTTGTGCCATAGGCTTGGTCTACACTTACCTCCGCGATTCGGCAGCAGTCAACGGGAGTTAGACAAAGTACGCAAAGAATTTGTGTAACTCCCGTCGAGTTCTGTGTTTCTCTTCTGCGCACTGTCTTCACTGCAGTGCACCGATGGGAACCGCGTTCCTGTTGACGCAGTGCTACGCCACTTGCGGGGGTGGATTAATAACATTGACTTCTGGATTGACTGAGTGGATCTTCACTGACCGCTCAGTCGATCCAGATAAGTCAATCTGATGGCGACGACTTTGCCGCCGTCAGCGTAGACATAGTCATATACATTTAGACTGCATGCTCTTCAAGACAGGGATCATGTCTCTTTTTTATGTTCAATCAAATGCCTTGCACATTGGGTCACTATATAAATAATTACATGCAAAAGCTACATTAAAAGAAGATTAAGGTATAAAAGTTAAACGTTCAGAAGTTAGGAAATACCAGAACTGAGGTTGCCTGTGCAACCTTAATTTGGACCCCTTGTGCATATTCATTATGGTACAGTCTTTAATTATATGATCACATATTATTTTTTTCCCACAGGACACTTGCCTCATTTAGCTGGCTCATAATATTTCTCAAGTAATATCTGACCATACTTCTTTTCTACAAATCTAGATATACATATGTACAAATCTAGATATGCATATGTGCATACATACGTGATATTATTTTTTCATTCTTATATATACTTACACTAATTTTATTCTCACAATTGTCCATTAAATCTTTACTGATATAGACTTTTCTTCTTTCCAAGGTTTATATTTTATTACATTTTCTGGCAACCATATACTTTATATTTAGAATTTGAGTCTGCTACTCCAAATCCCATTAAGTACCACCTTACTTAGCAAGTGGTCCCAATGTTTTCAATAGTATTACTTGTGGAGTAAGGTACTACTCAATATGAGTAAGGATGACAGATTTGGGTCTTGAAGCAGGAGTTTATCTTTTACAGACAGATAAAATGCTAAACAATAGTTCATTACTTTAGTCTCTCACAAGTTCTTGCTCATAGAAATACCATTCTAGAGTTCTACAAACATCTTTCTTTAAATTATTTCTTATTTTACTATGTCTTTTTTATACAGAAGTGTGGCTAACTTGTTTTTTTCTTGTGATGTAGCCATAAAGTATATCAGTGAAATTCAAATATTACTTCCTCAGAGTACTAGATACACTTGAATTGCCTCTTTAACTTCAGATTGTGTACAGATCCATTTCTTATGCAATGCTGGTTCAAGAGTTAAACATATTTTTAATTTGATATGTAAACTGAAAATGACCATAAAGATGACATAAATATGAAAATTTGTTTTCAGGAGCTAAGTATTTAATGTATTAGGACTCAATGTTCCAAAAAAGCTTACTACTGGTGAAATATTTACTACTGTGAATAGTCCCATTGGTTTTATGGGAGTATTCATGATGGAAAACACTCTACCTGGCATTTTAAAGATTGGTCCTTTAAACGGGGAATATATTGGCTACCCCTACCCCCAACCATATCTATCTTAAGCAGAAATAAAAATGCATTTCCTCTTACAACTACAATCTGTAGTCTTCCCTTACCATTTATTTGGCAGTACTTCTAAAATAAGACAGTGAAATGTTCTCCTGACCTGACCCTACATCGTTCCTCTCAGCCCCCAAATCCACGCATGGAAGGGAATCTCCATCTGTGAAAAGATGACTTGGCTACCTCTGCAGCAACATCCTCACCATCTTATCTATTCTGAGGAGGCCTCTCCATGTGGTCTGGGTTCCACGCTGGGATGAGAATACAAACATGGAGAAGAGACAAAGGGCTGTGGGGACATGCAAATTTGTGGAGTTTGGGCCACACATGTATTTCCTGCTCCTCTCCCCCCATACACGTAGGTCTCTGGAGTTCTGCAAGCTTGTGAATGAGGAGCTTCAGCCTTTGCCACAGAGAGGCAAATTCCCCAGCTCCTAGGCAAGATGATGTGGTAGATCTCTGAAAGGGGATCTTGTGGAGAGATGTCTTCTTCCAAATCTACCGCGAGTTCTTCAGCACGGAATGATGTGGGTCCTAAATGGTATTCTTTCCTTTGTGGCATTAGAGTCTTACTTAAATATATGGCAGCACTTATTACAATTCACCCTCCCCAAATATCACTAGAGTCATTCAACGTTCTCGCCTCCCTGTTACAACTGCTCGCTAGTAATGCTACCTTTCATAGGAAAATATATTCTTATGTTGCCGCTGATCAAGACAAATAAATAGGGCCATTTGGGGAGGGAAAAAAAATAGACACACCTTTGTAATGCCTCCAGAATAAGAGAGCTTTTTTGGAGCGATAATGTGGAAAAATGATTAGCTTGCTGAAAAATGGGAATTATCCCCAACAGGCAATAGCTGGAACGCATGTGCCCTGGCACATAGAAAACATGGCAAACAAATCTTCAGAAAGACAGTGCAAAACAAGTAATGTTTCAAAGACTTACAGAAACGGTGACCATGTAAAAAAGTGAACTGGACCAACTCCAGAAGCCCTAGAGCTCTGTACAATCCTGTGGGAGATCCTTGTTTCATTCCTTGTATCCATCTCAGCAAAGTTTTTGAGTACTATAAAAGTGAGCACATGCTCAGTCCCTTAATTGAGGGTGTGTGTGTGTGTGTGTAGGAAGTGTGCCTTGCATTGCCAAACAGCAGCCCCTCTAGCCAGCTACAGAGCAGTGAAATGCTCCAAAAAAGGAGCCACTGACCCATATTACTCATTTAGAAGGATAAGATGGAGTGGTATAAAACAGGGGGGGGAGGTGTGAAGCTGGGAAAAATAGACTATGATAGGGACACAAAGGACCACCACACACAGCTCACTGTTTCCTAGAAGGATGCAAAATGAAAGGAGATTTAGCATGCAAGGAACTTTTCTTGGCTAGTTCCAAAAGAACAACTGAAGAAGGAGTGAATTTATTTATGCTGGTTTATATAACATAAAAAAAGTGCAGCGCCTCTTCTCTTACATTTGATGTGGTAAATGGAAAATATACAGCAGCAGGGAAAACAATAACACAACTTTATTTCATCTTGGATGATCTAGGGCAAGCCATTCAGATAACAT
The DNA here is from genome assembly GCF_026122565.2 of Emydura macquarii macquarii. Lineage (NCBI taxonomy): Eukaryota > Metazoa > Chordata > Testudines > Chelidae > Emydura > Emydura macquarii. Next base: position 5,440,450 of record NW_027132342.1, on the reverse strand, counting down.
GAAAGTTATCTAAAGAGACAATTCTGCCACAGGGGCAACATAGTCACTTCTCCACTCAGGGGAAAAAATGTCCAAAGCAAAGAAAAATAAATTGGCCTTTATTCCAATATGCAGCTGTTTTAAATCAATGCTTTAGCTCTTTCACATGAGGAGTTCATGCAGGATTAGTTGCTGCAGATTCTCTGGGCCCCCTTCCAGTGGGAGAGATTCCCGAGGAGGAACAGAACTTTCAGAAAGGGCTTCTGTACTCAGATGACTGCCTGGTAGCCGTGGCAGAGGACTGAAGTGCATATTCAAAAAGCCCTTGCTAATTAGGACACGGCTCGGGAGCAGGGCTCTTCCCTCCATGTAGGAGAAAGGGATCCATCATTCGGTTGACTGAGCCATTTGCTGAATGGGGATTGGGTGGGGACAAGACAGGCTCTTTGCAACACAATGTCTAGTGTTTGGGCCATTCCATTTCTCATTTTGTTGGGTTTAAAATTCATAAGAATACTGTTTTTCCCATGCTATATTTCAATGTTTTCATGTGGTAGCATGCTCCAGAGCCCCCTACAGTTGTGCTTATGTTACAATAGTTGTCTCAGAAGTACAACTGAGAGCCATCACTTGTCACAGGGTTGCCACAAACTTGTGAATCTCAAAGCTATTATTCCATTATTTAACACTGTGTATATCCCTCTCTTTGTGTATACACTGATAAGAGCAACTTGCTCCCAAATGTAGTCATAATACAACAAGAATTAATGTGCAATGTGACTCCCTTGGAAGTGGAAAATATATGATCTAATAACTGATGATGTCTCACAGCCTAGCATGGAGTTCACAATTTCCAGATGCTTGTTTAATGCTCTGCCCGATAAGCTCTGGACCAAGGGTGAGTACTCTAGCAGTAAGCCACTCAATGACCCATTTGTCAATGAAAAGAAAGCAGGTGTAAGATTTCCTGATGTGTTAGAAAGGACATCATGTAGGATAATTTCTGGAGCTGCAAACGTGGGCTATTTTCTATGATTGGCTGATCTATTAAATACTGTGTCAATTATTACAATGATGAAGGGCGGAGGGGCTATAAATGCCTTACAGAATCATTGATGACAAAGTAGATTTTCCTCTGTTGTTCATATTAGTCTCTTAGAAGCTTTATATGTATTCTTTTTTCCCCTGTTGATTTTGTCACTGCATCTACAAACACAGAAAGACCCCAGTGTTTTAAATAAAGCTAAAACTAACATGGCCTCTTTGGTTTTAAAATAACTTCTTCAACTTATATTGTGCTTACATTTTACTAGGTCATATCTATTTGCACAAAAATATTATGGCTTGATGTCATAACAGCTCTGGGAACAGGGTTTGTTAAGGTAACTGCTGCCACAGAGGCAGTTGGAGGAGCATATATGATTGCTTTTGTGGGATCTGTGATAAATGGCAATTTTTTTTTTTTTTAATTTCTTAGGGATGGAGTGATAGGTATTAAAAACAAAGACAATATTTAGACTCTGGGATTTTTCTGATCACAGTATAACTGCTTTAATGCATTCAGGGTTGGAGCCTGAAATCCCGCATATTAATGGTTTATGGTTACACCCAAATCAAGTATGGGATCAACCATGCCTAGAAGCAAGGCCTAGCAGTGGGGACCACATGGAGCCGTACTGCTCTAAAAGAGCACCTGGAGGTATTGTGCGGTGTGGTACCGGCATGTGGCTGACAAGCTTTGCTAGCCAAGAGAGGTGACTCGTCCCAGCTTTCTCTTCACCCGTTCTGAAGTGGCCTTGGATTCAAATTAGCACAAGGACTGCAGCTGCGACTGGTGCTTATGAAAAGGATGCAAAAAAGGGACAGCTCCTTTCTTGTGGATGCAGACAGGGGCTGGCTATAACCATGCCTTGGATGACATGAGTGTATCCTCAGTAATATATTGTGTCTGTACTAATTAAGGGCTCAGTCCCACAAAGACCTATTGATTTCAATGTGTCTACTTATGGACTTAAAGCTAAGCATGTGCAGGGTCAGGGAGTAAAACTATGTTGAGTGTCACAGAATTCTACTGGTTTCCTTAATGTATTTACAGTGGTCAGCTCTATACAAATCATAGCATTTTACAAGAGACAGAAAGCTGCAGGAAAAGGGTCATTATCATTAACCAGGACAAGAAAGACTGGTGGAAAAACACAAAATACATTTTTAGGTTTTTTTCTGTGAACTCAAATGGAGACTTCTATATTAAAAGTAAAAGATTATGGTTTTCTCCCCGAATGCTAGTTTTTTCCACACTTGCATATTAAGCTGAATTTATTAAACCTCTCAGCAAATAATAATTTTTGCATAGTTATTGCCATAAAATGTACCTGGTCAGCTGTTATAAATATGTCTCTCTCCTCCCTTGTCCTCCCTAGCCCCCCGCCCCAAATAGGAGGCACTGTGCCAGTAGGGAAGACATTGGATTTTAAAATTGCTATAGAGGAAGAGGAATAGCAGAGTGTTAGGGGTTGATACAGGGGTAAAATCCAGAGCCAAACCCAAAAGTCAGGAATATATCAGTGTCTATGGATTAGATTATGAGACAGTGATCTGCCTGGAGTATGCAGCACCATGCTGTTGAGCTGTCTGTGAAGCAATCTAGGAGGAAGACTGTGGCTCAGACAATTACAGTCTCTTTCCTCCAGCTTCACCCACTGCATCAAGAAAGGAGAACATTGGAATGTAAATGGGAGTTAAATGCAAAGTAAACTGGAGAGTGGCATATGGGAGTTGATGGGGTTGGTATCAAGTCTCTGTCCATTCCCCCTACAATTCCACCTCCTCTTGCCCACCTCAGCTGGTGGTGGGAGCTACAGTTTTTTTCCACTTTGGTACTGCTACCTAACTTACACTCCTATGTCCCTTACTCCCCTTTATGCCCCCATGTCACAGTTCTATTTGAAATAATTTGAAATATTTCTTTTCCCGTAACACTGGATATTTAAAAAACCCTGTTTACATAGTCTGTTCACAGAAGCAGACCATTAAAACTTTGTCTTACAAAAAATTATTTCTTCTTTGTATGCCAATAACTTTAATATAATTTCAAAGACTGTTATTTTAGTTGGGGACTTCTTCTTTCTGCATTTCTGAATAGTAATAATGCAATTTGATCTTTCAAATAAAATCCTGCGATTTCAAAATGTATTTTTCTTTCAGTATCTCTCTGACAAGTGGGGTATCGTTAAGATTGCCATGTTTGTTTTAATTAATGTGTAGGCGGTGGGCAAGAATTAGAGGTTATTTAATATCATGTTGTGGGCAGCAATTCAAAACCTGTGTAGTATCTGAATGCTGCAATGGCATAAACAAACACAAATGTCTAATCAAAGTCACTCACTTAAAATTAAATCTATCTATCTACCTAGAGATAATATTTTGGTTAAGGACACAGAATACAAGTTAATCTTATATTAAAAGTCTGTACTGTCTCCTGATGTCTTTAAATGGAAAATTTATGGGGAATAGTTGATAAAATGGTGTACAGCCAATCTAACACAGCACAAAGAAATAAACATTCTTTATGGGCTAATGAGGGTAGACTTTACGGAACTGGGGTCTGCTCAGAAAATCTTAGACTTAAATCCACTGATCAAACCCTGCTCCATATGCCCCCGCTATATTATTAAATCATATACACGTTTCAGCGTGTGGCTAGCTTGCACTGACATCGGTTTCAGGGCTTTAGTTGTTACAGTAGCTTAAAGTACTTTTTTCCTGAAGATGATTTTTTATTATTATTTTATACTGAGTTTTAATGCTTCTGCATGATCTTAAAAACCTTGCTCTTAAATAAGATGGACAAATGGCCAGGAAAATGAAGACCAAATGTTACTGAAAATCTCTGTGGAAAACACATTTCTAGTGCTGGATAGCCTCTAATTATGGCCCAGGGAAATGCACAATAAAACCTCTTTTCAGTCTTTCAGCTATTCAGGCTTGAGTCTGACTGTCCCCTCTGCCAGTGGGACTGTTCTTTAACAGAGTTTATTTTCACCATTGACAATTCAATTTTAAAAGTAAAATAGAATTAAGTTGCAGAAGAAAGGCAAAGTATGTGACAACTCTTCTACTCAAATCCGCATACTGATGTTTTCTCTGATATCATAAACCCTCTCACAGGAGAATGCTTATGAGAAATTATATTTGGTGCCACATTTTTAAATGAGCCTCTACCCAGCCTCTAATTTTATGCCTACAATTTCTGATAGCAAATAAATTGGAGGCATGGTTAATTGCAGATGCAAGTGCTAGAGTTTAGCTATCTAACTACCTGATTTCTGAGCTCAGTCAGGTAGCCAGCCATCCAAATCCTATATTAAATCCATTTAATTGCAGGAACAAAATTAGCAACTGTCCTTAAACATTTGCCCAACATTATTTTTGACAACCTCCTCCTCTTCTTTTAAGATTGGCAGCATGAGGACAAGCAACAGTAGAACAAAAGCACAAAGCAAAAGACTAACAGTGGACTTCCCTTGGAACTTCTAAGTTTGGCCAGCACGTTGGGAGAAGGAAATTATCTACCTAACAAGGGGGCCTGTCATCATAAATCAATTTTTAATTTTACTGGTGGATTCGGGCAATCAAATAAACATTTGCTGCCTGCCTCCCTCACATACTTCTCTTTGAATTGGCTCCGTCCAGGATCTAGTTAAGTGTGGGAGTGCATCCCACCTTACAACTCCCAGACAATATCTGATTGGTATGCAGTGGGGGAAAAACACAAGTGCATACACAAAATAAAATAAAATATGCTCATAATATACATGATATAGGATCACACAAGAGGGAAAAAGGCATAATGAAAATGAATAATCTTTGGTTACTTTCTTCTGAAACTGAAGTAGTTTTTGAATGTACAATCATTTTTCCAGTTTGCCTGCCTTAAATATACACATACTCTATTTTTAGTTCAATGTCTAAGCCACTATAGGTATTAGAGAACAATTTACATGTGATTTGCATTTTTTTTTCCTGTGCCTGTGGTTTTGGTAAGTCTTCCAAATCTAATGACTGTTCCTTTGGCCAGCAACATAAATGCTGTAATCATACAATTATTGTGCAGGGAACAGTTTAATTCAGCATTTTGTTCTCAACCACAGAACAATTACTCAACAATTTTGGTTAACCATACTAGCTCACTGCTTGGAGAGGAAGCAGAATATTCACAAGATCTAATGTCTAACATAAAGTCAGTTACTAGATTCTTATCTGTTACAACTTCCCAGGACCACTCAGCTGCTTGGGGTACTTCCACATACGCTCAGCTAATGAATATGTATTTTAGCAGCTTGCTTTATTGGTTTATTCACCTGTATCTGTTGAATGCTTTTAATTATGTATTTGCATACTAAGGAGAAAGCTGGTTGTGTATGTATGTGTGTGTGTGTGTGGAAGAGGCGGGTATTTGAGCACTGCAAAAATCTCTACTTCTGAAAATACTAAAATAATGCTTCCCTCTATTCTAAGCATAAACCAAGGACATTCAGAATTTACACTTAAGAACTGGTCTTAAGCCACTCTGTTTGTCTTAGGTAATGAAAGGAGCTCTTGAAACAGCTCTCTAACCTGACATTATCCCTAACACTGAAAACACTGAAATGCCTTTGGACACAAGAAGCACCTTTGGACTAAAGACAAAGCTTTTGTTTAAATCGGAAGTTTCTCAGGGGCAGATGTCTGTTTTTCTCAGGGGCAGATGCACTGGTGTTTATGGCCACTTGTGCAAATGAGTGATTTCACTCAGGTGAGGAACCCCAATGCTTTCTGTAGGACTTCTGATGTGTGTAAAGTTACTCAACTTCTGTGATTATTTACAAGATTGTAAATCTTGGGCTTGATTGGCAAGATTGGGCTTGATTTTTTTTTCCTATAGGCATTAATATTTGACACACTCTGATTCTCATCTTCATCTAATTTCACTTCAATTGGAACAGGACTGGGCTCGTTATTGGTTAGCTTTTACTAAATATCAGGACCCTTAGGTATCTTCTGCTCCAAATTTAAGTTTTAAAAATATTTTACATGAATGAAATTGTATTTTTCCCCAGTGAAAATAATGTATTTATATTGAAATGTTCCTGTGCAGAACTGTGAATCCAAACTCCACCACTTTGGTAATACTGGTGAACTAGAAAGTGAAATAGATTATAAACACTAAGTGGAACTGACTCAGTTTAGTTTCATCATCCAAGGAAACACAAGAAGAAAACAAACACTAAAAATAGTGTGAAAAAAATCATTAAAAATAATAATTCCATTTGCAAACCTCTGTCAGTTTTTAAGTAATGTTCAACTTAGAAGAGTGACTTTTAAATAATGGCTCTTTATCACTTCACAGATCTGCTCCCTGTATTGAGAGTCAGATCTGCTGATTTAATGAAAAAGATAAGATTTACTGTTTTCACTCCTGTTAGCTGTGCAGAGCCAACATAGTTAACAGCGTACTAAGTAGATTCTATGACTTCTTGCGTGTCACCAGAATTGGTCAGTTGGAATGGAGTTCCATTTAGTTTCATCTGCCTGACCCCATAACACAGCACAGCCATCACTAACAATAATGAGATTGCACAGGTGTCATCGAGGACAGAATTTGGCCTTTATAAGCTTTGTGTAAATGCGTGGCTCTACTGAAGTCGAGCTGACATCAGTGGTACCATGATTTCACACTTCGTTTTTAATTCTTTTTAGAAGTGCCTGACAGAAACAATGCATTTTAATTCTAGGATCTCAAGTTGAGTTTGTAGGACTAGCAGTTAAAAGGAAACATCTTATTTGTAAACTGTGTTACTTAAGAGACAACAACCTAGAACTCCATGATGCCATATTCACAGTGTCAGTTGTCAGAACTGAACCACACATTAATAAATCTAAGGCATAAAGAGAAACATAGATCATTTAAAAATCTAGCTGCATATTTAATACCAACAGTGCCACTTTAAAATAAAAAAAGGAAAAAATGACAGAAAATATATGGAAACTGAAAAGACAGCATCAACCCAAATGTGGGCGGACGTGCGGGAGGGAAGAGAGGGTAACAAAAGTAAAATGTAAGTAACTTTCTGCTGCTACTACTGCAAAAGAACTCAGTGATGAAACTGTGATGAAACGTATTCATGTTAGCTTAGACCACTTAATGAATCTATAATCATCTTCATGGTGCACATGTGTGTTTGGTGTCACCATTCAAATTGAAGATTAACCCCCAAAATGGAATTTGCACTGGGGAAAAACAGACAAATGCAAAATTTATACTGTGCATAAAAGGATCATTTTACATGTTCTAAGGTGCTTGATTTCAATGGTGCACAGCAATTCTTCTTATTACTTACTTATATTATGCATTTATTTATCATGTGCTTATCTTTTGAAAATCAGATACCATTGATGCATACTGTACACTGGGTGACAAGATGAAGCTTTGAGCGTCCACTGGTTTGTATGTGGACTAAGATCATAACGGTTTTAGCAGCATATCTCAGTATCATGTCAAACTCTGGGTTATCCAGCAAATTAAGTTTCTGAATGTGAATTACAATACCTTAGGTAGGAACTGGTTATGGAATTCCAGTTCTTTCCTTGTCCCAAACTGTTGTTTAGCGTTGTTGTGCCCTGTTAAAACTGTTGCTGTGCCAAAATCCAAACCCAGAGATGGGCACAACATCAGCGGTTGGTGAAGCGATTCCAGTATTTGTAAAAATTTGCAATGCACTTTGAAGTCCTTCTCCATAAACAATGGTATGATGCAAACGCAAGAAATTTACTGTTAGTTAGCGTCAAAGGATCATGTACATGAATCCCATGTTGAAATGTTCCTTTAGCAGAGAAAAAAGCAGGTCTCAACAGTGACTATGCTACTAGCCAGCTCCAGAAAGAAATTCATCCTTAGGCTGAGCAATAACTTATCGTCTGAATTTTGGGGGTTGTTGCTGTTTGTCATTTGTGTTTTTTGGTTTACTTCCATGTAGGAGCTTCTTCTTCATTTATGGGTTGCGCCTTTACCTTTTAAAAATGTACTTTAATAAAAAAATCCAAACGGTTCAGAACTGTGTCTGTGGCCAGAAGTCTTTGTATCTATAGCAAATGCTATATTTAATTAAGGTTAATGTGCAGTTCACACATAAACACCCAGTCTATAGGAAGCATATGACAAAACTGTTTGATAAAAGATTTTATCAACATGAGCTTGAGATGGTCACAATATTCATGACTGGCAAATTTACAAGTGAGTTATTCAAGTCATCCCAAACTAATGCCAATAAAACCTTTACGCGTATCACAATATCATGTATTTTAGGTGCCATAAACATAAAACTATTTTAGGAATGTTTTCAAGAATTTTTAAATATGTATTGGGACTATTTTCTTGGGTCTCCCTGCCCGTAAAGCTAGGGTTGTACTTACCAATTCTCATTTTTTTTAAAAAGAGACCGTAAACTGTGTCTAAATACATGAAGTTGTATTACAAATCAGTGGTTTTTAAATAGGCCCAGTTCTCATTTACACTAAGGGCCCCTTTCCACCACTGATTTTCTACAGAACTTTACGTAGTTTCCACCAACTTAAAGGCACCTTTACATTCTGGCTATGGCTGTCTGAAGCTGATGAGGGATTTAGGACGTTAAAATAAGTCCTAAGGAGATGAATTAATAAGCAGAGGGCAGGTGATGAGTCCAAAGGTGAGTGATAAAATACATTTACAGCCTTTCTAAATAATCACGATATATAATATTATACATTTAAAATACATACTCACATATGTATGATCTGACCTTGAGAGGTGTTGAGTACCCACAACTTCCACTGACTTCAGGGTCCATGATCTCTAACTAGACTAGACTAGACTAATCAGAACATTTCACTAAAAGCCAATAAGTTTTCTCATCTATTCAGCTGCCTTATTTTATTTTTTCTACACAGTAAGAATCTCAAAGGGGAGGAAACTGCCTATTTAGAATAGAAAAAAGAACGTAGAAAGTAGATAAATAGAGCCAGATCTTCAGCTGGCGTAAATCGAACATAGCTTCATTGACTTCAGTGGAGCTATGCCAGTTTACACCAGCTGAGGATCTGGCCCCAAGTCTTTATTTCCAGAAGCTTTTACATTAGAAACAAGTGTTTGGGATCTAGGTAAATGGGGTCCTCGTAGACAGGTAGTCTTCATAAAATAAGAAATCTGTGTTACATCTAAAGTATTGTGCTACACAAGACCACAGCAAACACAATTTGGGGCTTCAGGGGCTAAGTGGCACCAGTTAAGAGTTTTGCAAAGGATGACTGCATTAAACAATCTTGCAACTACATTATAGGCCCTTAACATTGTTTTCATATTCTTGGCATTCATGGAAATGAAGCAATAGTAATATTATAGAACTACAAGCAGGTGTGTGTGTGCGCGCGCGCGCGTGCGTGCATGTTTTCATGGCCATTATTAATGAAAAACAGCTGTACTACTTCAGCCAAATAATTTGAATAAAACAATCAAGGAGCTCTTTGGCACCTGAAATGATATGATTTGCGACATAAATTGCTGACTTACTGAGTGGCAACGAAACCTGTAATGGGTATGTGATCATATTAGTAACATTTTAATAATCTGTAACAAATTAGTAATCACAAATATGTTTAACATGGGGAAGGGAATGAAAGACCATCTAAAACCTTCACATATGACAGCTTTCCCTCAAAAAGAAAAGGATTTATTAGCTATTAAAAACCAAAAAAAAATGTCAAGAAGTTTATTCATTAGAATGCAATCCATTTTAAACAAATCAGGTCCCTTTTAAGAGTAAAAGTCAGTGCCGCAAGCCCTGAGCCTGTTTATCAAGATGACTCATTCATTCATGGGAAGCATGGGTTGTATGGCTGGCTTATGGTAGCACTCCAAATTAGTACTCACACAATGGAGAGCTTATACAATTGCAGTAGTCCATATCCAGTAAAACTGCCTTAGTGCCTAGAATAATGGGCCTTGCTAAGTCTCTAACAGTTCAGTAAGAACCTCTAAACAGCTGCACATCACACATGACCTGTGCCATCTCTACAATGCCTATTAACCATGAAAGGAAGCTTTGGGAACTATTTCCTCTGCACCCTCATCATTGGACAGCATCAATCCCCTTGCTTTTCACAGAACAAGGGGATTTTTTCCACTCTTTCTTCTTCTCCTCCCCCTTCCCCCTCTCCCCCACCCAAATCAGCCCTCCACTGATCATCCTTCACATTTTAGCCTCTGCCCTAGAATACTCTGGACAATAGTATTGGTTCCATCTGTGCTCTCCATTAAATCCTTCTAATCCTTCTAAGAACAGCTGGACATTCAGATTCCACACACAGAAACTCTTTCTGTGGAACCGTTGGGCTACAATTACGCTGAGGCTGCGCTTATTTCCAGTTCTTGTCTGCAAATGTCTTTTATGGGGTCCTCTAGGGCTGCAACGTAGAATGTCCTGACTTAACAAATTTAACAATACACTGAGACAGAGCCAGTCTCAGATTATAATGCGATGGTTAGTCATCTCCAATGCCAAGCAGCACTTAGAAGATTTTTTTTTTTTAGGCAAATGACAACATTAATGACAAGCTTCAAACTCTCACTATGACATTAAATAATCATGAAGTAGCATCTACAGTTAATCAAATGGTTTCAATATACTTTATTACATTGCAAGCACTGCAACCCTTCCATTTTGCTTATAAGCTTTTTTAAAAGAGTGATACAGTAGTAGCTTGTCACTCTCGTGGCCCTGAATAAATTCAAGGGAATGATCTGACCATGTTCAATCAAAGCAGGAAGTGGCAAAGTGAGAGGGAAGGACCATTTATTCAAATGGGTAGATTGGCCTGTGTGTCTGCATACTTGGCTGTTCTCAGAGGAGCAGCTCATTTCCTTCTATTACCCAACCTCTGGGCTGGTCCCCCAGGACATTTTCCCTGCTCCCCAGACAAATACTAATGTGCACTTGTTCAGCAAAAATAATACACCCAATTCAAACAATTTCTGTTAGCAATCCATGAGGATAGTTTAAAATGAGTAATTAATGAGTACTACAGATAACTTGTAGCGTTCACAGGGCATCTAATGTTTTATAATGTGTGTATATACATATATAAACACAGAATACAGACAGACACACATACACAGAGTACCCAAACAGATGCACACACAGAAGTGTCTGCATAATTGCATACATGTAACAAATCCCAAACCTGATGATGATTTCCATGTGAAAATTTAACACAGTATACAAACTGCATTTATCATGCACCAGTGACAATTTCACTTGCATTCTGCACATTAATCCATCTTTACTATTCCAAATCTCTGAGCAGCTTCAAAGAGCCGCTGTTTTTAAAAACAGCAACTTGATATGCCTTTTTCTTCCCATCTTTTGCCCTAAAACTACAGTGATTCGAGCTGCAGGGCAGGCAGTATTCAGTCCTAGACCAGTGGCAGTTATATGGTTTGATATTTTGAGACCCAGGAGGGCTAGAAATAAGAGGTTTTTTATCAATAGAAGGGAAGAGTCATAATTGCAAGTGCAACACACAACACCTGCGTATAGCCCTGATCCATCCCAAAACACTGAAATTCTATCGTAACAATTATGGAAAAGCTTTTTTAGGTAATTTTCAGAAGTTTACTGGACTCATGGTATTAAGTAGCCTGGCTTTACACACAGAGGGATACAAAAAATACACAGCCATAAAAACAAAAACAAAAACTCTCCAAAACCTTTCTAAAGCAGATTTTCTGTAAAATATATGGTTTATACCGAATATATCACAGTATAAAGGTTTTATTGGAATTAGTTTGTGATGCCCTGCATAACACACAAGTGACAAATAACAAGGCTATCCCAAACATGTCAATAAAACCTTTATACTCCCTCACACCAGCATGTATTTTCTGTTCTCTCACACATTAAGTATATCATAACATATATAGCTAGCTTGTCCATATTTAAGGTTGAGATTTACTTTTCATTATAAAGTGAAGCATTCAAATATCATGGTGATGAGCCCTGATAAATACCATCTTCAAGAAGGGGGTCACTCAAATACTTCATGTGTAGTCTGTTGCCAGAGGGCAAATTTTTGTCTGAATTGCAGGTGATTTGGCCAAGCCGTTTTTGCAATATGGGACTCAGAAATAAATAGATGTTAATCATAATTAACAAATTCTTCTAATGCTCTTTTTTGCCACATCTTATCTCAAAAGTAGCTTGTCCTAGAAACTTCAAATAAGGTTGATATGAAAGATCTTGGCAAGCTCTAAGGCAGGGAAAGGCATGTTTGGAAAGTTATTCACAGGTGTATTAGGAATGTCGGAATGGCCCACTGAGCTCCAGCGGACTTTAGAGAGTGCCAAATGCCTGATGGAGAACTAAGTTTACACTTTTAAAAAAAATCAGTCTCTAGAACATTTCCATTTAGAGACTGCAAACTGATTGCTAAAGACTTTTGTTGCTGCAACTTATAATGGAAAAACAAACAAACAAAATCTGCAAACAGTCTCTCATTCATCCTCATCAGCTGCACTGCAAGCTGAGACCCTACAAGCCACTAGTGGACACAGCTCCTAACTCAATTACCTGCTCCCCAGATCTTTCTCATCTCCCCACACTCCATTAACCAGAGAGACACCAATGGAATCTTTATGCTGCGTTACTCCCCTCAAGTATCTGCTCTTAGGTTTGGTGGTTGTGACAGCAATGCTCCCAGGACAATCTTCGATACCCCTCCCACAGCATGGCAGCTACTAGCACTCCCCCAATTACCTACCTCTCCATGCTCCAGCTTGGAGAAATGAAGTCCCACTGTGGGCAGGCAGACATTTTCAGGGTGCTGAGATGACTCCAGGAAATGTATTCTTCTTGTGCCACACTTGGGGGGAGGGGGGATGAGGGGAGGATGAGGAAGAGAGATTGGAAGTAGCTTTTCCCCACTTCCATTCCCCAGGGTCTGATGCACCAGGCCTAGTCCAGGACGATTAATATGAAGATTAATCCAACAGTTGCCTTGTCTCAAGCAGGTCCCCTAAGAGGCAGCAGTGAATGGATAGTGTTGTTCTTCAGTACAGTAGCAGAACTTCCATCTGGTTAGGTGGCTAGGTGCCGAAAGGGAAGTCACAAGGCTCAAGAAATAAACTGAAGACGCATGGGATTAGTTGCTTTTGAGAGCACCCTTCCAAAAATTATTTTCTTCTTAGTGCCCATTCAAGCCTAGAGTGCTTTGGGATTGACTATGTACTTCCATGTCTGTAAATCAATAGTGGCTTTGTATATCAATTTATCTTCTTAGACGGTAGTCTCTTCACAGCAGGGACTTTTTCTTTTCTTTTATATATTTATACACACACACACACACGTACAACACCTAGCACAATGAAGACCTATTCCTGACCGGGGCCTCTGAATGCTACTATAATATTTATATTAAATAGTAATAATATTTGATAATTTGAGAAAGACTGGAGACAATCCTTGAACACTTCTTCATTTATTTTGGGCCTGATTCACCAGTGGTTCACTCCAGTTTTATGCTAGTGATAATTAAATTAAATCAGTGGAGTTACACTGAAGTAGAATTGGAGTAATGCAGTACTGAATCAAGCCCATAATCTGTAACTGATGTGATTTAATACACAGAACTACATTAATCATAGAAAACTCATATTTTTACTTCCAATATATCTTTCTTTCACAGCAGAGTTTCAGATAGCCTGTTTTCACTCTTTTGTTTTATTGCCAAATTCTGCCCTCAAATATATGCACGGAACTCATGTTGACTTCTTTGGATTGTGCATGTGGGTATCTACGGGCAGAATCTAGCTTTTAGTGGTTATGTGCTGAAATTATCTTCTCAGTTCATCTCTGTGCTTTCTAACATTATAACTAGCATGGAGAAAAATCCTGTTGTATGTACTGGGTATGCCAGTACAAAGAAAGGCTACCACGTGATAGTTTTCTGTTTACACGTATTGCATAAACTTCACTAGACCACATCTCACAATGAACCTTTTATTTGTAATGCCAAGTTTGGTATGGGACTCAAAACTTTTGGCCTAGGGGGAGGTTTATAGGTGAAAAAATCCTTTTCTAACTATATACTAAATTGTCATATAAAAAAATATGTTTTTCATCACATATGGAAGATTGGTATGTCTCTCTCTGCTACTAAAAATTCAGGCTGGGATTTAACATGGCTTCACCTCATCCAAGATACAAATTACTTACTTTAAGGATTTCAGAAAATATAAGGTCAGACCCTCAGGTGGTGTAAATGCAAATACACCGATTTGCTCTCATTGAGGATCTGGCCCATATGCTCTTCCTATCTGTATCTAAAACAGACACTTATATAACACAATATTGTATGTACTACACTAGCCACCGGTGACCTGAAACTGTTCAAATTCAGCAAGGACCTGCCTCAACCATAACATTAAATTCACTCAAGCCAAATATTTTCAAAAACAGCCATTGATTCTTGGTGTCCAACTTGAGGCACCTTGCGCCTGACAATTCAGAAGTACTGAGCATCCATAACTCCAACAAAACTCAATGGGAGCTGCAGGTGCTTACCCCCTCGAGATCAGGTCCAATGTGTCTTGAGTCACACATCTAAAATAGTGGGCACCCCAAATTAATGGCTGCTTTCAAAAAATGGGGGCTATGTTGTAGAATGAAAATGTTCAGCTAACTTAAAAATCACCCTACAATAAAAAAATTCTTTATATTCTGGGGCACCTCCCCCACCTTGGTTCTGGCTGAGGTATGATAATACTGTTCTCTTGAGTTTTTCAGATCACTTTTATAAACCCAGGAAGTTTTGTTAAGCACCTAAACTTTTGGGTAACGACTGAATTGATCCAAACCTGCAAATCTTTTGAGGTTGGACCATAAGAAGCAATAGTCTATTTGAACTGATTTTGTTGTTTCTACATATAGCTAGATGCAAATCAACTGTGGCCATACCTCCACTGGAACAAGATATATCAGATGTTGAATTGATTCAAACTACAGCTGCATATGAAAAGCCATCAATTGTCCTGAATTCATGGGTTTCTCTCTCACTGGTATCAAAAGAAATCACATGGATAGTTCAGAGGCAGTATTTTGTCCCAAGGATAAATCATACTTTTCTGGGATTTCTGAGACATATACATGCAATATTTTGGGGGTGAGAAAGAGATTACTGAGGACCTGCTATTTGTAATACTTCTGGTAAGTTCTTATAGATTGAATTCTATGAAGTTATCTAGTTTAGGTGCCAGTCCTGAATGATTTGATTCCCTGAACCCACGTGGAGCCCAAAGGAAGTCATATGAAGTCACTAACAGTCAGGGCCTTGGCCATGTAAAGGACAGAGAAATAAAACCAGGAGAGTGCATCCTTGTCAAGCAACAGAGTTGGAACTTGGAATCACAAGGGTGCATATGTATGTGTGTGTGCAAGAGAAGAATATCTATCCAACCGGATGAAATGGTCTTGTACTTGAAATCACAAAGAATTCATTTCCATCCTTCTTCTACATAACAGAAAAGACTGTGCAAGCTTTTTGAAAATTCTTACAAAAACTGGGACCTTGTTATTATAAACTTGCAATTGTCCATGGGTAACCAAACATTCATTTGAATTCCCGAAAGACAGAATCTTTTAAAGAGAACAAGATGGGCCCGTATTAAAACTTTTAATGACTTTAGTTTAGGAAAAAAAAAGGTGGAACTTTACAGCCAGCTGGCTCCATACCGAAAGCCAGGCTGCACAGCTTGAACTTAAAGCTATCTTAACATAATGAATAAGTGCCAATAATTAGCATATGTAGTGTGAACAGGTTTGCTGGCACAAACAAGTGAAAAACTCCAAGGTAAAGTTATTATTAGGGAGTAATTAGCTCTGTGAAGTAAATGAGTGAAACAATAGCTGCCAGCACTGACAATATGGCTAACATCTGACTATGTGGAAGATAACATTGTAAAGTATTGCTCCCTGAGCTAGAATCTGTTAATAACCATATGTTAGTGTAATTAATGCAGAGTCTTTCTGACCTGTTGTCACATAAGAACAATACTTTCTTGGAAACATTCAAATAGGCAGCCCTACACTCATGGATGGCAAAAAATAATTCAGAAAGTTGCTAAAAACACCCTTTCTTCTGCATTTCTTTAAGAAAGAAGCAAAAATCAGTAACGGGGGGTGAGGGGGAATAGGACACTCATAAGGTTTGAGCAAACTGCTTTTATGGCTGATGGCAAGGATTCTAAATCCTGGATCAGGTGCAAGTGAACTGATGAAAACCAGAATCCCAATCCGAATTCCCCTAAATTTAGGGGTGTTTGAAATCCATGCCCAGATCCACATTTTGTAATTTGATCATGTCTGTATAATGGCTTAAACCTGGATCCAAACGCCCTTGAATTCTAGAGTGTTCAAAACTGAGATCGGGTTCTCAATTTTTTGGCATGAGTTCACCTCTAAATTGAATAAATCCCTCCAGGTGTCTGACATTCATCAGACATTCTGCCAATGTCTTAATACGTTATTAGATAAAAAGGGCCTCTATTTGTCCCTACCCATAGGTCTTTTTCACCTCTAGCTGATACAATTTTATGATTCTGAAGTGGAAAGCTAGGGATAGCTTCTCAAGAAGAAGGCACTGAAATTGTGCTCAGACGTTTTAGATTTTCATGATAAATGGCAATACTTTTCCCCCCTTCAGTTTAACAACTGGCGAAAGGTTTCAGAGAGGTCTGGTAAATGCAGTTAGCTCAACAAACCTAGACATAGATGATTACAGTGTTTTAACATCATTATGCATAGAAAAACCCTAAAGAACATGTTGTAATACAAAGCACCATCTCCCTGAAGTTCTCTGTTATGAAGTCCTCTCTAATTTCATTTAACTGAATCCCCAGTCCAACTGAATGTCTCATATGCACCTCATTAGACCATGCACGCTCATTAGCTCATGAAAACAGTTTTTATAGAGAGGGTAAATTGTGGTCAAACATTCCAAAAGAATATCCCTCGTTTTCTAAAGAAAAAGTTTGACAACTGTAAGATCCTACCTATATTTAATCTTGATAAAAAAAAAATCCAAAATTTAATGGAAGCTTGTTAGTACTATCCTTTTTTCTTTTTAGTGGGGCAGGTTAAAAAAAAAAAAGGAAGCTTTCTTAATGCTTCACAGGCGACAATGGCCAAGCAAAGGAACGCTGCATGTTTGAGATGTCACACATTCATCTTCTCGCTAAACATCTGTTTAAGGCTTGTATGATCTACCTGTCAGCACTAGTGATCCATAAAGTGTTTGAACCTCCTGTCACAAACCTCAGTGCTGGCTTGATCAGAGACTTTGTGCACACTAATCACCCCCTTTATCTTTTCTAATGTTGGGAGAAAAAAACTCAGCAAGTCTGTCTTCTGAACCTGACGGTAATTAATCTTTCCATGAGGGAACCTGCCTAGTTTGAAAAAGCAAGATCTGATGGGCTGCTGCTCTATTTTTTGGGAGGGCCGTATTTTCTCTACCAGACATCTTTACACTTAAGTGGTGCCGTTTACAAAACACCTTACCTATACTCCAGTGACAGTGAAACAACCTTCAAGATCATCTTATGAATGAAACCACTGGTAACCTTGCTTAAGAAAAGAGACCAATGAAAAAGGTTCCTTAAGAACTCGTTTAAATGATTCTCTCTTTTTAACTGCATGGTGGGGAAAAGGTATCAGAATGAGAACTGGTCCACTTTTCATGTCTCTTATAAGCTTCTCTCTTCACTAATAATCCCACTGCTACCTTTCTTTTGCTCAGTTGCACACAACAGTACTGAAAACTGCAGGAGCTCCCTGGAGGGAATAGATAATGTCAGGTGTTTTTGTGGTTGATAACTGTTTAAATTAACATTTGATTGCAACTTGCCTTTCACCACTGTTTGTGTTCTATGGCTTAAGATAAATGAATGCCGAGGATGATAAAGGGCCTGATCCAAAAACCACTAAAGTCAACATGGGTATTTCCGTTGAGGTCAGTGGGCTTTGGATCAGGCCCACAGGGCAGAATGGGACCAATATTTTGAACTTCGCAGAAGAAAATCCCTCGTGCTTCCTAGTTACTGACTACATGAACTGGTAACAATTCAAAGACAAGTGGAAGACAGTAAATAAAGAGCAAACAGAAGAGTATATGGCACTGTGAAAGTGGCTCAGACTCCATCTTACACTGACACGGTAATTCCCATTTTGAAGAACGCCAAAAGGCTTTAAAAATGACATCTCCTCGGTCACCTCTGAAAGGCAGAGAGTTCTGTGGTGACAGTGGGTGCCATGTTGCTTAACAGAAGAAGGTGGAAGGCAAACAAGTATTTTTTTAAGACAGTGGGGAACTTTTTAAAAAAGGTTCCATAGAATCTTTAATATCTACACAGAGGAGTGAGAACTTAGCTTTTTAAGCACTCGTGCAAATGACCCTCATCCGGTAAATAGCATGGTTCTCATTTTACCTGCACAGGAAGGGTGCAGGGTTGGATTGCATACCTGCACTGCGGAATCAGGGGAATCCATTTAAACCCCAAATAGGTGTTCAGACTGCTAAATCATTCTCTCCATTACTTTCATCATTCATTGTTTGTGTATTCTGGCAAAGTCAATTGATCCTGTTTGGGGTCTGAGGCAGACCCAGCCCACAAGAATTTACAAACCAATTTGAGACAAGATGCTCCACAGGTGGGTGTGACAAACAGTAGGATCGGTAAGGAGAGAAAGGGTAAAAGTAATATATTCATGTCAATATAGAGATTTGCTATGGTTCTTTTTGGCTCCAACTAGACTTCATCGGGTTGCTGATTCATTACAGGTGTCACAGCAGAGGTGGATCTAAAGGGAAGATGTAAAGAAGGAGACAACCCAGACTAGCTCCAGCATTGCATTCTGTGCATAAAGATTAGCATGGAAGAACACATAAAAATGTGTATGGAGGAAGATGACAAACAAAGAATCAAGGCTAGCATCATTGGCAGAACAGAGAGATAGGAAATTATGTGTCAAGAAAGGAGTGACAGATCTGAGAAGGCCCCTGAAGGAAAGGACTAAAGGACTAAAACTTTATGTAGTAGAAAACAGGAAGCCAATATATGGCCCGAATGAGGGGGATGATATGGCTACAGGGACCGGAAATAGAAATGGTCTGAGCAATTTTGGTATGTTCAGGAGAGGAGCAATGACAAGGAGACAAGGAGATCAGTAAAGAAGAGGTTTCATTAGTAAAGACATGGATAAGGATCTGGTTGAGGGCTTTAGCTGTGTGGCTAGAAAGATAAAAATGGATTTTAGAAATATTAAGGGGAAAAGTAGCAGCATTGGGACACAGCCTGGATGTGCCGGGTAAAAGCAAGGGAGAAACCAATGACGATTCTGCAGGATATGAGCCTGAATGACAGTGAGGAAGATGGTGTTGTCAGCAGTGATAAAGATTGAAGGCAGTGGAGATGCTTTGGGAAGAAAGATAAAGAGTTCAGCTGAGGTTGGTGTCTCTGGCTAAAACTCAGGCTACTTCAATCTTAGCTAAAGATTAAGGCAGACAAATCACAGCTAATTGATCATCTCTCTTACTTGCTGATCATGGAGCAATACGTTGGCAGCCTAGAACGAGGCTTGAAAACCAAGTGTCTGTGGATACATCTAAATTTCACAAGGAAGACCTTATGTCAATAGCCACATAAACTTTATAAGGTCAAATCCTGCTTTGATCACACAGCAAGGACAGGATTAAACTGGTATTTTATCCAGGACACAATCCCATTTGGTTTAAATCTAAATCTCATTGAGTAATTAAGGATCCAGAGGGTCTGAGACTCTGCAGAAGATGTAATAGTCTGTAAACAATATCTTGGGACACAGATAGGATTAAAATTAAATTAAATTACATTTAAAAATCTTAATCTTCCTATATATCTCAGGAAAGGGAAGTAATGTAAAATAGTTCAAATCTGGATTATTGTGAAATGGAACAAAAGCAACATTCCTTAGTCTAAATTCTGCCACCAGCACCCCTTCACAAGGGGAATTTTGTTTGCAGAGGTATGGAATAGAAGGCCAACTGGATTCTACAGAAGCAGTGCTGCCAAGGCAAGTAATCTATGCAAGTAAAATAGAAAATATCTGAATATTTTAGGAGATATGCTGCATCATCAATGACAAATGCGCACACACACAGGAATAAATATTTAGTACCCAGATGCTAGCCAAGTATCAGCGTGATACAATTTGCAGTGGTGATTCTAGGAGTGTGGACAAACCTCCCCAGGTTGAAAGGTTTGGTTGGGGTAAGCATGTAAGCCTTTGCCATAACTCATTGTTCTGGAAATAGGACTGGGAGATTTGTTGGGATCAGGGTTTCTTGCAGGTTATGCAGTTCTTCCTGGGCCCAACTGGAAAATAAACAGACTCTCACCCAATATTTCTACAGGACCCTATTCTCCTGCAACAGGATATGAGGAAGTCAATTCATGTACTGAGGTAGCAGAACTGGAGTCCAGAAATGCAGAGATGCATGGAGGAGGGGAGAGAAGGGAGGAAATAACAAACTTTAAACAACCTTCCAAAAAATGTGGGGTAAAAGTCTAGATCACTTATTTTATCTGAATTCATTTGCCCATCTCTAGAGCCCCAGCTGCACTGCATCAGGACCCCAGTATCTAGGATTCCAGAATTTTGGTGGGCAGTGCCGCATTCATTGTTCCCTTTCTGAACCAGGTAGTTTTAATTTAATGCTTTTTAAATGGTACTATTTTGATGTTTTAACCTGTTCATTCCCCTAACTTAATGGAAATATAATGTCACTAAGGAAAGAACACATGCTGCATAAACTTTGTGCTATGTACTTTGTCAGGAGATACTCTTGGAAATACTCTTGGAATACTACTGTTCTGTAGTATTTTAGCTAGACTGGCAAAGCTAGTGCATGGAGACAGACTTGCCTATCTTGATGGGGACACTGCTTCACATTTTCGTAGGTAACTAGGATAACTGTAGCAAACACTGAAAAGGGGGAAAAAAAAGATGGAACCCTCTACACTACATAAAACACTATGACAGGGTTAAGAGCGGGTTAATTTTATGACCAATAACATTTGTCCTTATGTTCGGTAAGATGAGAATAATAATTTCTCATGATCCATGGGGTGAAATGATTGTTGCAGAAGTCGGGAAGAATCCCCACCCCCACCACCTGCGAAGTACAGAACTGCATAAATGCCTGTCTGCATTACTGCACACACACACACACACACACACACACACACACACACACCTTCTAAAGCATCAGGTATTAGCCATCACTGGAAGCAGAAAAATGCCCCTGCTGAAGCAATCATCTGATCCTGTATGGCAAATTTTGTATTCTACCTGTGCAAGATACACATGAAACAGATATGGAGACTGAAGTAGTAAGAAGTATGGCACCATTGTCAAATATTGTGTCAGCCTCAATAACCATTCCATACAGCTGGAATAGGACTATTTGGGTTTTTTTTTTTTATTATTTTATTTATTTATTGTCTTTCAACAGCTTAACTTCAAATAGGTGCTTAATTAACTCAGAGTGGCAGTCTCAATGTTTAGCCTGAAGCAGACTGACAAAAAAAAAGTATCTACATATTGCATTTGCAGATTTAGAGCATCAGGCATGAGAAGTAGCTGTTAATTGCACAATGGAGAGAATTTTTCTCTCTCTTCCTCTCTCTCTCTCACACACACACACATACACACACACACACACACACTCTCTCTCTCTCTCGTATATGATGGAACGCCCAACACAGTGAAGTTTCTGTTACACAGAAAACGTTGTGCATGTGTAAACAGCGCAAGAGACAGAAAATGAGGGTGGGGAAGGTGAAGCCCAGTTCGCTGTTTCCAATAAATGGAATTCCAACTGACATGGAAGAACTTCCAGGGAAACACAGAGACAAAAATAATTCTTCTTAAAGAAGAATTAAAAAAAAAAAGAGGTGTAGAGGGGGAGATGAGGAAGCCAAACCTTCTTTTCTGAAACTCCAGACACCCTCTTGATTGTTTAATTTTGGATTAGTAGGATTATCAAATTTTGAAACACAAAACCAAGACAAGTTTGGGAAATATTCACAAGGGAGGGGGCGATAACACGTGAAAATTTGGAATATCTCAATGTTAGTAACTGCCCTCATAGCTGGGCCCTCAGCTGTCACATTGGTTCTTGGGGTTCTATGATGGAGGGGTGAACTAGAAGGAGAGCAAGTGATTTGCTAGTTAGTCAATTATATAATCTGTCTGCGTACCCCCTCAAAACAGGAACATTCATGGAAAACAGGTACATGCAATCATCCTTACCAAGAAGCACCAACCCATGTTAAGTGCAAATTTTTGTAAGCTTTTACTCAAAACCCTGGCGGAAATATAACAACCCACCTTCTTTTTATTTTATGACATAAAAAGGTATCACCCTGTAACTGTTTTAATCAGCAAATAAAAAAAGCACCAGCACCTGTCCTGGCTTTTATTATCCCACAATAATCCTGCTTTGTTTTCTATCCTAAAACATCAGCAGCTCTCCTGTAGGTGACCATGTGTTTGTGCCACCCCTACTGTTGCATGTGCGGTTTCATTATTAGCAAACTATTAAATGAAAAACAGAAGAGGAAAGCAGGGGGAGCCAGGCCTAAGGCGCAGCCACTTGTGATTTGAAGAAGAACAAGCACCAAGCTCACACAACCAGAGCATTAAGTTTTTCATGAAAGCAGGTAAGTATCCAGAACTGAATAGAAACAGCCTCAGTGAATGAGCCCCTCTGAGCTGGAGCAGATCAATCTAGCTGAAAAACGTGTGCAGGCTTCCACGTGTGCAGTGGAGCTTAACACAGCCAGAACTGAATAAAAGCCTAACAGTGGTCAAGGTGAGGAGGGAGTAGGGGAATAATGAATTATATGTGGCTTGCCATGAGATTATTTTAGACATTTTTCATGGAATCCAAGGGACACTAAAGATGAAAAAAATGCATAAATTAAAAAGTGCCTAATCTGTTTTACAATAATAATAATAATATACAGATTATTAAAGGCCAAAGAATATGAGATTGTAGGGACAATTCCCAGTTACACTTAAACTGATATGAACTAAGAACAGAATTTGGCCAGTTATCTACTTTTTCATCAGTTAGGCTAATTGTTTACTTTTTATTGAGCTTGGACAGATAGGGCCAATTTTTCTGCAGATGTAACTATATTTACTTCAGTGGAGTTATGCCAGCAGAGATTTTGGTCCTTATACTAGATATGGTCAGATTCACCATCAATTTATTGTTTGCTTTTTTTTCTTAGTTCTCACACCCTACCACAATTATTTTGTGGTTTATAGTTTCTAACATGGTGCAGTGGGACGTTTAAGTTAAAAATGTGCAATAATTGAAATATAAAATAAAAACACAGAGGGCTTGATTCTCCACCGCTTTGCGCCTCATGTCATCATTTATACCGTGAAAGGATGTGTAAAGTGCTACTAAGTCAGAGCAGTAGAATTTCACACTCATTTTGCATAGGCATAAATGATCACACTAGATGTAAGGCTGTGGAGAATCAGATCCAGTAGCTTTGTGTTGGGAATGGTGAAAAGTAAATGGTGTGTATGCGCTCATGGGATGGCATTTAAATTGTAAGTAACTATAGCGTTTTGGCATCTCTTTTCCACCACTTAATGGAAAGAAAAAATTCATGTTGCCACTCTGAGATATATAAAACCCAAAGAACTGAGCATTGTGGGAAATCTATATGGCTGACGCTTTCTGAAATAATCTGAATGAAGACAAATCAGGAGTTCAAGAAAGTGTCTCCTTCATGAAGGCATTTCAGTTTCCTTCTGAAGCAATAAGAACCTTAGAGATAAGGACCAAACTTCCTACCCTAATCTTTATTTCTAGAAAAAGGGATTGCGCAAATAGGCTCAACATCTTAAGACCCACTTTTCCCAGGGACCGGATGGAATTAGATCTGAGAAGGTTTATCTCAATCAAACTAGGAGAGTTGTTTAAAAAAAAAAAATCCATATTTTAACCAGCAAAGTTTAATCCCTTCTTTTCCTGCAAAAACTCAGATAAATTTGATTTTGCACCTCTCGCTGTCTCCATTTTCCAGGTATTATGTCACTGCACATTAGACTGTGTCAACACACCGTGACTTTGTCCCCGCTAATGCAAAACCTTGCAAAACATGGAGCCTGCAGATAATTTCAGAGCGCTTTTTTTTTTCTTTTTAATGTAATGTATTTATCCTTCCATGTTTTTGACATTTCCACTGAGCGATAGTCCCAAAATGAAGAAAATCAGTCTTTTAAATGCAAAGTCTTCTTAAAGTGCATAGTTGAGAAGCTCATTTCTGGGCAGGTGGGCTTCATATGTCTCTCACGAAGCATCCCTAGCTTGCCAAATCCAAGAGTAGTGATGACAGCTTCCCTGGGAGCCTCCTTCACCTCCCCCCCACTTTGGTGGAAAGAAGGCTTATTGTAAGACGATATGGGGAATTCCTGCGGGAACGGGGAAGTGATGTAAGCAAGAAAAATGGGTGACAGGCATCTCAGAGAATGCTCCCAAACTTCTCTTTAAAAACCTGCTTTTGAACTGAGTTTGCACGATGTTACAAAATGGCCTCATTTAAAACAGCTTTTTCTTGTTATATTTTTCTTTTGTATTTATTTATTTGTGCTTGGCTTAGGTTCTTTAAAACAATATGGATTTTCCATGGAGAAGGGATTGTTGAGAGCATATTAAATTGGTGAATTCTCTGCCCTGATTAGTCCTTGTCCTTCGCCTTGCTTAGTCGTTTGCAGCAGTGCAAAGTGGCTGTAAAATGCTACCATTGCGATCTGGTAGCACTGCAGACAAGTGCAAGGAAATAGAGAATCAGGCCTTAGACATCCCCAAAACATGTCTATTTGGCATAGAACATCCAGTAAAAAAAATCTGATTATTTGCATCATATAATGTACTCTCTCTCTTTGACTGTGCCTATCCTAGATTTTTTTCTCAAAATTTCCCACAAATGCTGTCACAATTGCAATGCTAGATGACATGGTGCTTGAAATGTCAGTGATCAGTGCATATTAGCTCTCCCATCACCGCCATTATCACTCAACTTGAACCAATGGGTTACTTTTAAGGAAAAAATGCATAGCATAGGCACCGCCTTAAGATGCTGACTTTGCAGCTGGCAATTAGGAAATCCTGGCAGCTGACCAAATCGAATGGAGAGCCGTGAGCAGAAAACGAGTGGCCATCTCTGAGAAGACATGATTTTCAGACTGAAAACTTGTGCCGACATTAGTTCACTGGACACCTACTTGTGCACTGTGACACAACTGGTGCAAGTTGCACGACTGCAATGTATTCACAGTACAGCCTGTCCACATGCAGCACTCTCGCGAAGTACTGCAGGGCCTGTGAATTGTGGATCTCACGACATCTGGCAGAGTTCCCTGGATCTGCATAATACCTATGGTATCTATTGTACATTTACACCTGTTCATATTTTGGGGTTTTACCAATGGATGCTTTGCACGAGGAATGTATGAAGGGTAAAGACTATTCCATAAGTCACCAACCTTAATGCAAGATACTGCCAGATAAATTCTGGGCCAGGCTACCCACAGTCTACTAAAGTGCTGCCACCTTGCTGCCTTTTTTCCTCCAACTTTCTCCTCTAGCTTTTTTAAAATCAAAAGGGACAATTAGATGACACTGGTAACTATGAAGATCTCACTTTAAACAAAAATTTAACCCAAAAGACAAAAAGCTATGCAATTTAGTGACGAGAGGTGCAGATTCTAACCTACTCATGCCTGCGCCTGCCCTCTACAGAGTCCAAAGCTGCCTGTCATGCTGAATCACAATCCCCTTACATAATGTCTGAAAATGATTGTTCTTCCAAAGGTGACATTTCAGTTCCAGAAAACCTAGTTTGTTAGCACTGAGCTAGTTCCAACAGTAAGTCAAGGGTAGATATGAACAACAGGAGAGTTCTTTGACTATCTGGGTTCCATGATGAAGTGGATAGCAAAATACTTGCCTTATAAAGAAGCAGACTGACACCTGCTTTCCAGACTGTTTCCCTAATCAGTAGAGGTGGTTCTGCTTCATTTTCCTCTTTAGTAAGTATACAATTGTCATAAAGATTGGCCAGATCCCCCTGAGACAGTTCTCTCTGCAATCTGACAATGGTATTTGTGGAGACAGCAACCGACAATATTGATAAAGTGAATTATTTCTGTAGGAGTGCTTCGCTCTTTTTCAATCCACTCTCAAGGCTCTACCCAGGTTCTGAAAGGAGTGCAGTAACAGAAAGGTTAGAGGGAATTAAGTATGGGGGGGAGGGAGAGAAAGAGACAAAACACACACAGAGAAAGAGAGACAGAGACTACAGCAGTGAAGGCGAAGAGATTGAGAGGATTTGTGCACATACAGATTACACGTGCAATTCATATAAAGGCAGTGGCATTTTTATCACAAAGAAGAGTTTAATCAAAGTCTCAAGGGATCAACCATAGAGGAAGCCCTTGCCTTGCTG
Organism: Emydura macquarii macquarii; assembly: GCF_026122565.2. Lineage (NCBI taxonomy): Eukaryota > Metazoa > Chordata > Testudines > Chelidae > Emydura > Emydura macquarii. The sequence goes on along the minus strand of NW_027132342.1, from coordinate 5,413,833 downwards.
CCTGGGCTGTATGAAAGAAACACCTGTTACGCACAACAAAAAAAGAAACACAAACAATTGGTATAGAAGAGAGGCCATGGTTCAAACAATAGGAACTGGAGAGACAAAGCTGTCTGTAAATGAGGAGCTAGAATCCTATCAAATCAAAAGCTGAGAAAAAACACAATTCGTTATACTTGATGGGAAATATCAGAGATTATATGATGGCAATAAATACAATATAAATATCTGCTTGCTAAAATTATGAATTTCCTAGGTGCCAGAAAGGACAGGACCCTCCTAAGATATCTGAGTGGCAGAACAAACTTGCTGGAGTCTAGCTTTAGGGAAAAAGATCACTTGCTTTACAAAGAATACAATGGACAATTTTTCTTTCCATGGGAGCCTTTGCAAGAGTTTTGCTGAAAGCATAGTCTGTTCAAATGACCATCACAAAAGACATGCAAAAGGAAAGCTTGTGGTTCCAGCAAATCAAGATATCTACACGCATGGCTCATGTATTGGGTGATGGCTTTTCCTCATTTTTCCCTTTGAATATAGTTTCGATATTATTCATGTAAGATACAGCTTTTTATTTTATGTCAATAGACTAACTACAGCATGAATCTCTCTGACATCCTGATTCTACTGAACAGATATAAATCAAAGCTACAAAAATAAATAAAAAAGATAAAGGTAAACAGGTTTAAGTAAGGTTGTACAACTTGAAAGGAGATTTTATCCAAAAAGAAAACTTATGACACAGGAAACTGGACTCTTGAAAAATGACCCAAGAAATATGCCTTCGACGCCAATTCATCAAAGACCTGTGATCAGAGGAGAATGTAACAAATAGGGTGCACTTCTCAACTCTAGACACCGAGGCTTATTTGGCAACCAAACCTTTGCTTTCTACTCTGAAGTCAAAGAATGCATGGACAGATCAAGTAACTGATGAGCTACTCCAGACAGCCAAAGCATCTTCCTGTTGATAACAGCAAGTTATGTCGGAAAAGAGGCATGCTATTGAACTTTTGAGCCATCAAAAAAAAATTAGGGAGGGGAAGGAAGGGAGAATCAGAAATTTCCCCCAACCAAAATTTGAAATTAAAAAAAAAAAAATCAAATTTGACAAAAATTGAATCCATACTATTTAACCGTCAGTCCATGATCAAAGAAGCCTGCTTCAATCACTAGGAAACACCCTCGCTGTCATAACATCTTGAAGCGAACTAAGGATTCTATCTATTTGCCAAGATTTCAGCTGAACAGGGAATGCTCAGCATAGCTGGAGAATTCATAAAGAGCTGATGAATTCACACCTAACATCAGCTGTAGCTTGGTAAATATCAATGACTTTTAGGCCCCAAATTAGGAAAGCATCCCTATTCCAAGCATATTATTAAGTCCCATTGAAGCCACTGGACTGAAGCAAGTGCCTAAAATTACGCATGTGGTTATGTAGTTTTCCAAATCAGGGTCTTATAAATGTATATGTACTATTAGCCAGACAATGACTTGGTTATTTTAAAGCAATGGTTTTCAGCCTGTGGTCTGTGGACCCCTGGGGGTCTGTAGATTATGTCAAAGATTTCCAAAGGGGTCTGCACCTCCATTTGAAAATTGTTAAGGGTCCGCAAATGAAAGAAGATTAAAACCCACTTTTTAGGGTAATGTGAATATGTATATTCAGATACATAAGGTATATGTATTTAATGACTGCAACCACTTAACTGTATGTTTTCTTGTGCTCAAAAAACAAGTTTCACTTAAGGTAACTAGAAACAATTCTTAATACGTAAGTAATTGTTAAGTGAATTGAGACTCTGAAACTCAGCACATGCAATGTGGAGGGGGGACCCTCTACATGGATTGAGTACAGCTCACTACTGCTTAACAGGAAACTGGAGTCTATATGCAGAGTAAAAGATAAAGTACTATGCCAGGCAACACATAGTTTAAAGAGTTAAATAGTCTTATGCTATCTGAAGCTATCAAAATTCAGAGAAAGTTACTACCTGACTTAAAGATCTGTGGATTAGAATCCTAGAAATTCTAGCTTTATTTCTGACATTGGCCAAAACATAGAGGTATCATAAACTAGAAGGAAAGGGTAAATCAATAAATTATCTGTGGTTATACCTAACTGGTGAATTTCAGAAGAAATTAGAAAAGGAGTAGTAAACCCATTTGGAATGAATATTATCCTAGGGGAAGTTGGTAGAGACCCTTATATTTGGGTTGTCTAATACTCTCCATTATAAAGATTCTTTGATTCATTTTTTGAGGAGCTCTGAGTCCTCCATCATTTGCAACAGCCCTTTGAAATTCAGCAGAGAGAAAATCCCTGGACTAGAGAAATGCCTTTTCTTTGTCCTTTTCAGGTTCAGCTGAATTACAAACTGTTACAAGTTAGAATTTCCTTTTTCTTGCTTGTTCTCCACAAAAGGAAACGTTGGCAGCAACAAACGCTGTTCTGGAAACACTTGGGAGCTGCAAGAGCAGCGTTAGCACACACATGACCATACCTCAGTGTCCTCTCATTCCAAGGGGCTCCAAATGGGCCAGCAGCTTCTGACAGGTGAGAACAAAGAGATGAGGGGGGAGGGGCAGGACGGGGTTCTCTCCAAGCAATTCTGGGACCTAGCATACAGTGCCAACGGCCCATTTCCTACTCTGGGATAAAAGCCTTCTCCTCCTAGCAGCTAATGTAGTTAGTCCAATAGCTCAAGTGATAGTGCTGCAAGTTCAGGCTTGTTACAGTTATACATAACAATTTGATTTTAGCTTCCCCCACCCCCCAAAAAATGTACATGATAAAAAAAGGCATTAAATAACATTATTTAAGTTGCAAAGTCAAGCCCTTGTAAATTAGGAAATGCCAGATTTAGATTTGCCTGTGCAGCCTTAATTGGGCTCCCCTGTATGTATGCATTACGATAAAGTTTTTAATTACATGACCATATACTATTCTTTCCACGGAACTGCATGCCTTGTTAGTGCACAAGATGGATATAAAAGGGGGGGCAAATTAAGGCTGTCCAGCATTTACTAATGTCTGAGTGCTTGACATGCAACTGAAATAAAATGGAATTTTAATGTAGCTTTTCATAGGTAATTTATATATCAGAACATGGTTAAAAATGAATTTTTTTGTTCAAGTTTACTTTGAATTGACATTTTATAGGAAAGTAATTTTTGAAATGATTGAATTTCCATCTTCAGAGATCATTTTTATAGCAGTCATTTTAAGTTATTACTACTATTGACATAAGCTTTATTGACCTATAAAGTGTCCAGGTCTGGACAAAAGCTGTCTTGCCAGAACAGAGTTAAGTACACTTTGTAATAATACTTTGATTACCATGTTAACATGTTTTGAATTGGATTTTTTTTTATAAACTTTGAACACTGAAAGTTAAATTTACCCCAATCAATTCTTGTTATTACCTATCATAACAGTCTTTATTTTATTTTATTTTCTGTAACTTTATTATGTTTATCATTTAATTTTATTTTTAATTAAATTAAACCTGTAAACACAGGAATCTCAAATCGACTTATTTAGTCTATACAATAGTTTTCTAACCAATCTGAGAGAAACATCTGGAATGGTAAATGACAATTATTTACCCACTGAGGTGTGTGTATATCACACTGAAGTTGAATTCTCTTTTGTGTCATGAACCTGTACTAAACAATATAAAAAATAAACCAGAAGCAGGTTAGCAAGATATTTTGTTACATATTTAGTTCTCCAGTTCATCCTTTGACTTCTGGACAGAGATCTCAGCTTCTACCCATCTCTCCAGTTTCAGAGTCAGAAGTAGCACAAACTGTCCTGTCTGGTCGCTATCAGCCAAGCCATCAAACCACTGTCTTTTTTGTTATTGTTATAAACGCCATGTTGAAGGAATTCCCCTATTGCTTTAATATACACTGGGCAGTCCAGTAACAGTATGCTGACGCACCACTAACAAGAAAGAGAACACCAGAGATAAAGTAGTTTCCATCAGCTTCTCTGCAGTCTATATTCCTACCACCACAGTGGTGATCTCATCCTGTCTCAAATTATGCTGGATTGGTCATCGTCAATCTTTGAATGAGAGATGTCTAAGGAGAGTTTAGGGTGACAACGGCAGTGATACTGATGATTCAGTAGGTGGTACCATACTCTTCCCTATGAGTCATTACTGAACCACTGCTCCATCAGTGTTTAGGGTAAAGTGCTGTTTTGGGTGAGCTGTCAAAATGAAGTCATGACCACTTAACTTTGTTGAAAAGCCCGTGAGTCAGCAGCCCTGCAGCAGGGTTGGATGACAGAGTGCTTACAATGGTGGTGACTGTCTGCACCAGTGTTCCCAATGTCGCTAAGACCAGCAGAGTTGTTAGCCATGAACATTTTTTGGGAAGTGTCCTTGCTGTATGCAGTGCTTAGAAGTATGAGCGAGTGTCCTGGCCAAATTCTATCTTGGGAAATTCTATTCTGCCTGCCTCTCTCTCTTTCTCTCTTTTCTATATATAAGTGTGTGTGTGTAAGTCTGCATACCATTTCATTTGGAAGGCACATCTTTTTCCCTCAAGCTCTTGACACGGTATGAATCCATGTGTCAACTCTGTTTGCAGGGAAGGGGAGAATGAGTTTTTATTACTTTTATTGTGTTGGATGGTGAAACATTTGTTAGGCAGCCACATTTTAAAAATGGAATAAATATTTAACATTAGATGCCTGCTGGCTTGCTCCCACTGAAGTCAAGTAGAACCTTGGCCTGGACTTCAGTGGGAAGTCAGACCAAACCTGAGGGTTTTGAAAAATCCCATCCATTCCCTCTTGCAAATTGTTGTTGTCATGTGCCAATCAATAGCTGCCATGCTGTATCCCATAAATGACTTCAATTCATTGTCTGACACAGTGGTTCCTAAGTGAGCATGACGGACCAGATTATATTTTAAATGAATGCATTATCCTCCTTCAAAACCCTCCATAAAACTCTCCCCGTTGCTGGGAGGCCTGCAAAAACCCTTGGCAACAGGTGGACTGTTGGTGTGCTGAGACCCCTGCCTATCAGGCTCACAGTACTGTCTTATTTTTCCCTTTTCCCCGGGCTCTATCTATTGTCTTTTGTCTTATGCATTGTAAATTCTCTGGGGCAGGCGCTATCTTTTTGTTCTGTTTTTGTACATTGCCTAACACAATGGGGTCCTACTCCACAACGGGCGCTCCTAGATGCTACAAGAAATACAAACTGATAAAGAATAACGTTATTATTATTAATAAATAATAAATAATAATAATAATAATAATAATAATGCCATGTTATCCCAGCACATCGCATTCAGTTACTCAATAGTATTGCATGGGATGTAAAATCAGGGCTCACCGTTTTGTAACACCCTTTCGGATTATTTGGGATGGAAAGTGCTATATAAAGCATAAATATCATCAAGCATTGCTCAGCTTACAAGGGTAAAAGCCCACAATTTGAAGAAATCACTTTAGAGGTCTGTGGTTATGAATTTTCAAATTTAGGCTGTTCCGAGAGGTAAAACCTAACAACAAATGCTCTCAAATTATGTAGCTAGCTGAGTCATCTTGCAACTTGTGACCCTTATAATGATGTTCTCTTTTTCAGAACCTATGCAATGCCACACAGTGATTTGTCTGTTAAATTGAATCTTTGCCTCTAGATAGAAAGATAGATAGATATAAAGTTTATTTTGAAATGTCTTCTAGTGCCTCTGAGTTTGACTGATGTGAGATGTTATTTTGAACATGCCAAAGCATCTGAACGGCTCCAGTCTTTTCTTTTCAGCGTGCATTCCTTGATAAGTGGCAAAGCTTCCCACTTATCAGTCACTCAAAGTGACTGTGGCTGTCAGTTGTGTACAAAGCGCAATCAGTTTGGAAGCAGAGACACCAGCATTTTTCTTCTCAGCTTGAAGCAAACACATTTTGACTGCTAGTCATTCAATTTTAAAGCATCTTCAATTAGGGGCGGAAGAAGATATAAAGAAAACACATCCTAAACACCTCCACCAGCCAGCAGTAAAAATTTTATTGTTATCTCCCAACTTACCTTACTGCAGAAGCAGCAGCAGCCACTGCCACTGCTGCCTTTTTTGGCCACACAACAAAACTGCTCATGATTACACGTTCACCATACAGGTGAGATTGGGATTCTGCAGTAAACTAAAGTTCTCCTTCCTATGATAGTTCAATAAGTAACACCACTTTCTTGCTCCCTGTTATACCTCTGCTTCTTGCAGTGCATTTGCATACACAGACACACACAGAGATTGTAACCAAAAACATTAGACATTTTTCACATTCTCGATAGCCAATGATGAAACCAGTTACAAAAGCCAATGGAATACCGACTAGGAAGGGGAGAAAGAAAGGGAGGCCTGGCAGACAATATTAGCTGGGAAAAGGGGCCTCGCAGCCAAGGGAGATTGCTTAGTAATGTGGAAGGCAGGGGTGCTGGAAGCAGGGATACTGGGGTTGGCAGCAAAAGAGAATGTGGCATGATCCAGACAAACTACAAAATTGGAGAGAGAATCTGAAAGAGAAGATAGAAAGACAGGGCACTGAAAAGAGAAGGGCTGATTGGCATCCTTGTTGGCAACCTCAGTGGAAAGACCCAGGACTGAGGTCTTGTCTCAGTTTTGGCAGGTCCGGTGATTGTACTGTGAGTCTCATGGTATTTGGTGTTTTTCTTACAGCCAGAGGTCCTGGAACCTTGTGAATACATGATTTTGATTTTTTTTAAAGTAAGTTTCTAACCCTCATGATTGTGGTGAAAAGCTGGAAAACATGATACCTAAAGACTCCAACATCAGAAGGCAAATAAAGGAAGCTAAATTAATTATTTTTAAAATGCCATGATTTTTAAGCCAATCTCATGAGTTTTGGGGGCCTGCCTCAGGATTCTTGAATGCCTGGGTTGTGAATATTGGAAAAAGCCCAAATTCAACAGTTGTTGTAGCTGTCCCATTGCTGACTCTAAGTGTAACCAAAGACAAGCCAGGATTTGTATTGACTGACCTAATCATGATCTATCCCTAAAACCTCAACTGACCCTTGGCTTTCCCTTGAATACGCTTAGGGTCAGCACCAGTACAGCCACACCAATTGCTGAATTTGGGTTATACCCTGAGCGTAGACAAGCCTGACAACGAGCTGCTCTCTCACTTCTAGTAGTGATTCCCATGTATTGGGGGCGGCTCTGGACGATGGAAGGTTGTTCTGTGAATAAACAGAGGATTGTCAATTTGGCATCTTTCACTAGCACTCAATTAACTTTTACATTAATAGAGGAGGTGCAGACCCAGAGTTTTTTCTATGATAAATGCATCATGTATCATGCTTTTCAGCAAAGCACACACTTTACTTGCTGTACATGCGATGACAGAAGGAAAAGATTAGTTCACTCAGAGGCTAGACTCTGACTTCCAGCCTAGATTTTTTTTCACTCCTCTCTTTCCCCATCTTGACCCTTTCCTCCTCTCTCTCTCTCTCTTTTTAAATAATTGAGTTCCCAAGGGTTTTTCTGCACTCCCAAAGCAGGCAAGCCCTATTATGATAACTGAGAGGACATCAGCTGCAGAGTGTCTGTGAGAAACAATTGAATAGGCGCTTTGCCGGCAACCTCAGTTGTTTGAGAAAAGGTTGCAAAGTCATGGGAAAGACTGCAATGTGACTTCTTCATGGGCTTGTCTCAGTGAATCCAGTATGTCCATGTTTACAAGATGCAGGAAAACAGCTGCTCATGATATATGAGGAATCTGGACACGATATCCCCAATCTATGAGTCCACTGGGTTTGACTGCAATTTCAGCTTGCAGAGAGACCTGGACTCTTCAAGACATATTCACAATGGAGAAAAACAAAACAAAAACAAATTGGCTCAATGGACTGAGCCTGCTCTGAAAGCATTTTGCAGAACGGTGAGAAAGACACTTTTGAATAGTTTCTTACTGAAGAAGGTTGGGAGCAAACTCCCACTTATGTCAATGACAACCTTTCCCATTGTCTTCAATGTGAGTTGGATCAGGCCCTTAGTTTGATGTCTTGGCTGAGGAGGGCAACATTCTGTCCCCACCTCTCCCTAATATGTGTGGAGGTCCCTAAATACAGAGGAATTTGCACATTCCACTTTACAGGGGGTTGCAAGCTGCAAAAAGGTCATGAGACTGTGGAGCCCGGCTTTGCAGCCACTCTCTCCTCGGGAATTCAGAAATGGGGTCTTGGGGCAGGGATTTAATCATCTCTGCCTCTTCAAATCCCCTGTGCAAAGCAACCACATTGAAAAAAAAAATTGAGAGTGGGCCAAGAGAGAAACTTCACAAACCCTGAGACTGCCGGAAACAGACATCAACAGGATAATAAACAGCTGAGGGAAGAGATCCCCATCATCCCCATCAGTGATTGCACCTCTGGCACAAAGCCTCTTTGCTCAAAGGATTTATGCCTTGTGGTATGCTGCTCAGGTTTCCCTTCCAACTGGACACAGAACATGAGGAAGACTGAGCTCTGCCGGTAGTAAAATTTAGACTGCAAGCTTGTTGGGGCAGGGAACATTTCTTTATACGTAAGTATATAAAAGCAAACTGATTTCAAATTGCTTTGCATATCATGTAAAATGTACAGTGTCATACACTGTTTCTGTTCTATAAGAAGAAGAAACAACTGGTCCTTTTTACAACTGCCTCAGAGTTGTCTACATTTCATTTTAAACACTATAGCAAACTAATCAAAATCTCATCGTTTTACTTAAAAGAAATGCAAAGACAGAATTGCTACATACAAACAGTATGAAATATCAGGGCTAAAGATCATTCTGTAAACGCTGGATAACAAATGCTTGCTCACCTGAGCAGCTAAACAAAAAAAGCGAAATGCCAACAAACAAAAATTACTCACCCAAATTAGCGTCTGTGTGGCAAATCACGATATGCAAAGCATTTTGAAATCAGTTTGCTTTTGTATACTTATACAAGGCTAGAATCAGTTCATGTCTCTTCTTGCTTAACGAGGACAGCTCTGTGCCATTTCTAACACGTGTGTTAAACTTTTAAAATCTTTTCAAAATTCTATGTGGCAGAGATAGCTAAAACAGTCCTAAAATCACTCCACCCTCCCCTCAAAAAAATTGTAGCTAGATACAGCTGGTCATATCCATCCTGCAAGAAATTCCAAGTGTTCAAGATTTCGAAACCTCGATCTCAGAATTTTCCCATGAATGGGAATATTTTGATTCAGGAGCATACCAGTGTTGCTGACACCTGTCCCAGGTCTCCCTATCTGCCAGTGTTTCAGCGGGGGGTGGGGTTGGAAACCCTTGGACTAACAACAGCAGGAGAGGAACCCCAAGGCTGATGATAGGAGGGCAGCCCAGGAAGCTGGAGGATCTCAGGAATCCTGGATAGTCCCTCAGGCTGGCTTCTGCGGTGGTGGGAGTATGGGAAACCCCAATTCTGAAACTCAGCACCAGGCCTGCTGCCAAGGACAACTATCCCAGAAGCCCTGGAATCCCTGGCATCATGACACCCCATCTGGTGCCAGTAGGTCTTCTGTGGTAAGGTAAGGATGAGGATTTCTCCCCAGTGTGTCTGTGAAAGACAAGGGCAGAATCAGCCCAATATTTGAAAAGCCCAACAAAGCAGTACTTTGAGCTCGTGTGTGATCTCTTCTGCTCGCTCTGCAGCAGCAGTCAGCTAAGGAAATGTTCTGAAAACAAAGTTGGCGATATCAGGGCTGCCCATATACAAATGGAAGAGTTACAAAAAATAGTGTCCACTTCACTGGAAATGCAGGTCGAGAGAGAGCAGGGCAGAATGAACTGAATACCTGGGCAAATAGAAATCAGTAAGGCAAATATCTTTTCATTTTCACGCCTCTAAAATGGCATTAAAACACATGGAAAATAAATATAATTTAAAACCGTGCATATGGAAAGTCAGCATTTCACGATGGCATTAATAGATTTTGTGCTTCTAAAGTATTTTCTGTCAGAGGATCTCAAAGATCCTTACAAATTAGTTCTAGAGCATCCTGCAAAGCAGATAAAAATGATTACATCCATTTTGCCAAAGCATAAACTGCAGTACAGGTGGCCTTCCCTGAGTTCACACACATCGTCCGGCCTTAGTCTACCTATAAAGTTGCACTGGTTTAACATTAAACCTTCATTTGAACCCTGGCAACTCGTATGTGAAAATAAACCCATAGTTCTACTCTAATGAAGATTCCCTCTCTTCCTGTAATCAGAAGCAAAGTGTATTTTCAGTTTGAGACCCATGTGACTAGTACATTCTTCTGTGCCCAAGTAGCTGACATGTCTTGCTTCTGCACCACCGAAGTGGATACTTTAATTGAAACTAGTTATACTCAGCATTTCCAGTCCTCCAAAAGAGGAGGAATACCTTGTAATCTGTCAGTCTTGGCGTTTGTTTGATAGGGGTAAAGGGAGAGGGAAATGTTTCCAACTTAGCACACTCGGAGAAAGGAGTCATCAATCAGCATGTCAGTCAGATTTTTTTTAACCTTAAGGTATTATGTTTTCAATAAAATATTTCAATAGATTTTTGTGTGTGTAATAATTTATCTGGAATTACTGCAACTCTAACAAGCTTACAGAAATTTGGCTCTAGTAAAATGAATCCTTTGTCATAAATAGATTGGGTTCATTGCTGCAGACTAACCATTCAATTGCACATAAGTCAAATAGCAATCCCAACTTGGTAGGAACATTTCCTTGTCAATAAATCTAAGGCAGTTTGTTTAAAAATTCTAGCTCTGTGTGACAGAAGCTTGATCAACTAGTTAGGGCAGTCAAAAAACCTGAACCCACAGCCTGTGCGCGCTTTTGACTTTCATGTCACAACTTTGTTCCGCCAGCCTTAACCTGTTGTAAAACTCACTGACCATTCTGAGTATCCATGTAGTAGAGTGACAGGGCCATTGCCTCCATTTCCTCTCTGTCTCTCGTTTATGCCATGGAAAGAAAATATTTCTCTCTTTTTATTATTATTAGGATTCATAGTTTTTAAAAACTTCAGACCTGATCCGGCTCCCATTGAAATCAATGTGGCCCCATCCACTGACTTTACTGGGTAGCATTAGTTAGATTGTGCCCTGCATCACTTGTGGTTGGAGTGACGGTCCTTTAGACTGAAATGTTCTGTAAGTTTGCACAAGATAAGGTAAGACACATGCAGAAGCAGTACAACTGTCTCCTCTGCCAATGTAACCTAACTTCAACACCCAGGAACCATCTCTAGAGAAATGAGAAGTCTCCATGTCTCTTCAAGCCTTGATCTCTGTAATGTAGCTGCCTAAAAAGGGTGAAAGCTGTGATGGTGTTTTGTGTGAAGTAGGCACCCAGGGTAAATTTGTGCCCTCACTGATTTCAATAGGGTCAAGATTTCATCCCAGATGCCTAGAAAATGAGTTGAGACAGGCCACCAACTCATTTCCTAAGCCAGCAGTGTGTATCAGATAAGCAGTGAGTTGACTTTCATTTACTAGTGACTTAGGTCAGGGATCAAGACATGAAAGCTCTATATCTCATTATCAGTCATCTGTGGTTTCCAGTATCCTCGTGAAGACATATTTCATTTTTTTCTACAAGGCTCTAAACTTAAAAGAAACAGGATCAAATTATTATTATTATTTGCAATTTACTTTTTATTTCACTGTTTATAAAACAACTTCCCCTCTCACTTTTGCTCATAAATAGAAGCTTAAAACTAAGATCTGTTTCCTCTTCTTTTCATCACTCGTTATTGCAAGGTTTCTGGTATTGTTTTTCAGACTTTTATTAAAGATACCACAACAAGGATTTTTTTAAAATCTCTCAACCGACACAAATAACTGCATTCATTTTACAAAGAGAACACATAAAGAAAAAAATATATAGATCCAAATTGGGGCCTACCAATCTCAAGATTCCCTTTAACAAAGATTAGTGTCTATTATAAGTTATCTTATATGACAAGTCTAGGATTTTGCCAGCCACCGTTTATAGGTACTGGTACTTAAAGGTAAAACTCCAAAGTGATAGGGCCAGTTATTCAGCTAATGTTAATCAGTGCAACTCCATTGACTGCAGTGGAATTATGCTGTTGTAAACAAGCTGAGGATCTGGCCCATAATTTTCTGCAACTGAGACAGGTATTACAAAAAAGTCTGGGCACGGAAATCCTGATGCTATTGAACAAACAGAACAGCTGTTGCATCTACTTACCACCGTGATTTGGGATGATTTATAAATTATACCTAGCTACTCAGAAGTTGTGCCATGGTTGTAAACCCATGTAAACATCAGATATTTCTTTACAAACAAGAGGGTAAAACCTCACTTTATTACTCAAGCAAAAGTCTGGGCCCAAGCTGATTTGTATTTTTAAAAACCAGAAGTATGTGCAAAGGCACACACGCGTGCACACATGAAAAATAAAAAAAGAAATATAGCAAGTGATGCAAAAAGAGATTTTTGAATATTAAAGTCCATGGAGTTTCAATGGGCTTTCGATCAGGTCCTGAAATTTCTAAATAAGGAGGGAAGGAACTGTATTACTAAATGTACTGTCAGGTTGGAATGGTATCTCCTCTCTGAGTACCCACCTTTGCTCCTCAATGCCTGGAAGACTGAATGGTCTATGTTTGTAAGACCCCAGGCCCTCCCCTCTTCATTCTACAAACTCCTTCTTTCAAACCCTTTTTTACTGTGGAGATGTCATTCTTCTGGCAGAAAGCATTTACAAACATACATTCCTTTCCCAGTTTAAATATGCCTCAAAAGGGGTTCAAGGTTTAAACCAGTCCAATCCAAGGGTTTGTCATGGTATAGGAGAGATGATATCTTGTTAGAACATGTTAGCTAACACATTCTAATTAAACATGTTCTAAAATTCCAGAATAGACAAGGCAATGTAGACTTCAACACATGCTAATGGATTGAGTTGAAGTGTAGAGACATGGAATCTAGCAAATACAATCTAACACCACATCTTTAATCCAAGTCAAGACAAACCCTCTGATACACGCAACCACAGTAGCATGTCACAAGAGAAGGAATTACAAATTCCACCTCTGCCCTTTAGTTAGCATAACCAATCACAGCTTTTCCTAGCTGTCTGCCTTTTTCATCTGACAGACTCAAAAAGGAAAAACATCCTCCAATACCAGCCAGAACTCCATCCTACCTCCCCCATAAAATCTATAATATAACAACAGTCCCAAGCATTTTGGTTTTATGTAAATACAGAATTTAGAATTGTAGAATATTGTGCTGTATTTTATACAGTCAATGAGCATTCAGAAAATAGGAAACTACCAGGCCATCTCAGAATGCATCCACAAAGAAGGTAGCCAGGCAGCCAGCCCTCTCTGTCCATACTCCCCCAAACATAAAGGTGAGAAGGAGAAACAAAGAACTGTGGAAATTAAGAAACAAACAAGAAAAATACTTCATCAAAATGTTCAATCTTCCAAAGCAGTGCAGGATTGATTTCGGTTTTAGATCAAAGACGGCTAATATGGGTGGTAGAGTTTGCTTAATATAAAGCAGTCTGCCCTTTCCTATTTGCCTCTGAACTTCTCAAAAGGAAGGTAAACTCAGTTTCCTTCTATTATACTTCACTGCCAGCTTGCAGTACGTAAGTATTCCTGTCTAAATTTTCTTCTGTTTATGTGTTCAACTCCACTATAGTCAACAGATTTACATTATTTCACTAAGAGCATGATTTAAACTTTAATTCACAAAAAAAACCCACCATAATGTTAACTGATTTTTTCTGGGTTCAGGTTGACATGCAACATCTTGAAATGACCCTGTGCTGAAGTATAGCTGTGCAGTTATTAGGAGCTAAAGTGTCCTTTGACTTACACGCCATGCAACCTTACTTTAGTAGGGCTGCCAAGGGTTCATCTAAGAATGGAGCAAAGCCCTGGATCTTACACACATTTTTAACTGGTAGTAGCGCATACCACATAAAACCAATTGCTATGCAAGGCTGAATGTTAAAGATGGACCTGAAGCATGAAGATTGTACCTGGATCTAAACTTCCCTCAAAGTTCAAGGATTTTTGGGATCTAGGAGGCTGAATCATCGAATTATAGAAATCAGATTCAGCCACAAATGTCCAGTCCCAAAGTTCCTCCAAGCTTTGGGGTGTTCGGATCAAGGATTTTGGGTTGGATCCATCTCTAGCAGCAAGTGCAATCAATGATTTTAGGCACAAGGTGATGTGCACTGAAACATCAGAATGCAGGAACCAACTTTTAGCTTTTTAAATATAATATGCTATGGACTCTGAGGGCATAAAATGCATACTATCATAGGAAGGAAGATGAAGAAACAAGATTAAATTAAAAGGCAATATCAGGGGGAAAGGAAATATAAATACATCCATAACCTTCTGGTACAAGAGTTAACCACCTTTTTCACTGCAGGAGCCCCCATGCAGCCACTTGTGACTTCACTCCCCAGCTGCTCTCCAGAATCCTTTGCCTGGTTCCTGATTCAAATAAGTCCTCTCCAGAATTATTACAATATTTCAGATTGTGCCCAGGATACTTAAAGGGAACTTGGTTGCAAATGACTGAGTAAAACTGTTTTAGCAGAAGACTTGAGATAAAATTGGAGGAGATCTGTAACTCCCTGCCCAGCAATTGAGAGAGACACTTACAGACACTTTTTTAGGCATGACCCACAGTTTGAGAGTCACTGTTCCAAGATCTGATCCTGAAAACCCTTACTCACGTGAATAACACTCTGAAATCAATGGAGCTTCCCATATGAGTTGAGTTAATCACAAATGTAAAGGTTTGCAGAATCCTGCCCTTAGTGCTTAATGGTAGGTAACGTCATTATCCATTTTCTTAAAATATGATATCAACATCAATCTGCATAGGTTCTTATAAAGACTATGGCTATACTGAGTCGGGTTGGAAAGAAGATGGGAAAAAGTGAAGATCAGTTATTATAGATAGAGAGACAATCTCTGACCTGGATCTGTTGCTGAAGAAGGTTAATTTTGTGTTGCTGTTGCAGGAGCTGCTGCTGTTGTCTTGCAATCTGTGGAGAAATTGCAAATGTAAAATTTGTACCATCATCCCTGGAATTGTTGCATAGGAATAGTCCACCTGTCTTAGTTCTTGACACGACTCTAGTAAGCTAGCGAAGTCATGGTGTGCAGGCAGCAGCAACTGGGTGTGCTACAGAGGCAGGAGGCTCACATTTGTTCCTTGGGATCATGCTAATTCATGAAAAAGTGAACCTCGGGGACAACCCGATGTTCAGTACTGATGGGAGAGGGGGCATAGACTGATACATGAGCGAGTCCCTTCCCATTAGCCAATTTATGGAATCGTATTGCCACTAATTTTAAAAGAATACTGCTTGCTTGCCTCTCTCTGTTGATGGAAGAGCACTTGGGAGAAGACATCAAATAGGAGAAAGAGGAAAAAGCCGCAAAAAGTAGAACAAACAGTAATAATTTCTGAATTTCTACAGCACCTACCATTCAAGAATTTCCTAGAGCTTTACAAACATGAAATGCAGGAGGTAGGCATTATTATCTACATTTTATTAATAGGGAAACACAGGCACAGAGAAATTGATACTTGATTTTGGGCAATTCACTTAACCTCTCAGTGCTCAATATCCAGAAAAGCCATGGACAGACACCAGGGGGCCAGATCCTCAGTTGGTGTAAGTCAGCATAACTGCACTGTCTTCAGTGTTAAGTGTGCCAATTTACACCAGTTGAAGATCTGGCCCCAAGTCTCCTGATTCAAAGACCTGTGCATTTAACACAAGACCATCCTTCCTCCTCAACTGAGTAAGGTGATTGTGAGACTCTGGACAGATCCTATTTACAATTGATGAGAGGGCACAAGGAGTCCTGATTCAAATGGAGGCTATGTCTACACTGCAGCCATGGATGTGATTGGCAGCTTATGTAGGTGTTAACCATGCTAGCTCTACTCTACCTAGCTTTCCAAAAATAGAAATGAGGACACTGCAGTGCAGACTTCAGCGCCAACTACACAAACAAGCAGGTACCCAGTGAGGTCAGCCCACACTGAACTTGAGCTGCTGCAAACTCATTTCTATATTTATCAGGATAGCTAGATAACAGCTAATAGGGGTATGCCTGCACGAGCTGCAAATCACACCACTGGCTGCAGTGTAGACAGACCTAAAAAGCTCAGGGGGAATAAACCCCTGAATTTAAAAAGCATCTTTTTTTTAAAATTCCACAAGAGTTTTGTTTCAGTCAACAGAACAGCTCCACTCTTGTGAATTGCTAATAGGGCATTGAAGCATTGTTTGAAGAGCATTCTTCCTCTGAGACAAATCTCAACGTTTATGGGAATAACACCCGCTTATCGAGGGGAGAACTGATGAGCTTCTCCCCCCAAATAAAGTTTTAATTTCCATTATTACAAAACATCTGCCATAAGTTGATTGGATAGCCTGGGGAAAGAAAAAAGTTCTCTGTGTTTAGGGAGTCTTTCCATTAATGATCAAATAAGTACTTATGTTTATATCTTTATAAGAATCAGATTATTCCAGTTTGTATATAATGAATGACTATAAACAAATAGTATTTCTAGCCTTTGGATTTTGTTAAATTGCTGGTTTTGGTTTTTGTTTTGTTTTGTTTCGTGCCATTCTCACTCGACTCTCCTCCTCTCTTTTGGACTATTCAATGGCATTAAAACAATAGCAACCTCTACAGGTAAGGGTACAGCTCCTGACGGAGGTCTTCCCACAAAGATCTTGTCAGTGATGCCTCTCCATCCATGTCTATGTATCAGCAACCATGTGAAAGGGCTATTTTTATTTAATGGATTATTCATTTCTCCTGCTGTCCCCTAAAGAACTTCTTCTTATGTGGGGTTTTTAGGTTCAAGAGATGGGAATTCCACAGAAGAACCCAGATATAATATGCAGCATTAAGGATGAGTAACTATCCAAGAACCAGTAAATATAAAACCATAGCTCCCACAGCAACCATAATTCCTTTTGTGCATAATGCAGTGTTTTCCATTGTAAACTGTCAGCTTGTATGCTTTCATATATTCATGCAATGTGGTGGAGTTACTGTATTTGTGGCAATAATGAAAGAATATCCAGACTCAGGTTCTGAGTTTCAAATGAGTCACAAAGGGTTTTTCCTCTTTAATTTTCATTTTTCAAAAAAAAAAAAAAAGAGAGAGCTGTAAATTGATCAGACATTCAAATAAATGCACTGTTTCCCCATGTTTCTAGGAAATACATTCAAGAAAACACATATGGAATGTCTAACTCATCAAATAAATTCAAATCTGTTTATTTCAATATGCAGAATTCTAGAGATACACAAACACCCAGGACATAATGTTTCTGGATAACAGCACTCAGCAAACACGTAGGGCACAATTTTAAGCCAGGTCTCTGTTTGTCCTCAATTTTTGTCTACACATACATGCACCTTCACTTTTGTGAAAATTTGAATTAGGAAAATGGGTGGTTTTGCATGCAAATTCTCATATGCATATATGGGCAAGCATGAACACACATTTGTGCCTGCAAAGTATAGGTGTGTGCATTTCTGAGGGCTGAAAATCAGACTCTTAAATGGGGAACCTCATTGACTTCAAGTGGCATTGGGCACAGGCATATCCTGAGGGCTGAGTTTGTGTTTTTATTTGCACTCATAAAACAAAGCAATTTTTGTGTTTTTGTCCCCCCACATAGTGGGACAATTATTTTAAAAGCAGAAAGCCACCATTTCACACTAGGGAAAATAAAATAATGGTTCAATATATTTTGGTCCAACTTTGCACACCCCAAAACAAAACAAAAATGAATGCTGGGTTGAGAACAATCGAGAAATTTCAGCCCTCAAATATAAACTCTGGGAAAGTTAAACATCACTGAATAGGCGCTTAGAATGAAATTCGCTGTAATAATCACTCACCTGTTCCTGTTGCTGCTTAGCCAGCTCCATTTGCTGGCGTTGTTTCTCGATTTGTGAGGCAGCCAGTTTCTTCTGTTCATCATGAGCTGCCAGCAGCTGCTCCCGCAAACTGGTCAGCTGATTGATCATACCCATAAGCTGCCTTTCTTTCTCTGCTAGGCTTTCTGGAGTCCCTGGGCATCATACAGTGACAAAAGGTAAAGGGAAGAGAGAGAAATGAGAGCTGGGTAATTTTAAATGGCAATCTCAATATAAACAGAATTTCAGCATACGCAAAATCACAATACTGGAACAACGAGGGACATACCCTTCACAGAAAAATGAGACAGGAAGGATGATTAAGGCACCATTCAATTCCCTGCTCTACTGCAATTTTTCTGTATAGCTGAGGAAGTCACTTATTTATTCTTTCTGTGCCTCAGTTACCCATGTCTAAAACGGGTTAAATACTTCCTTTCCTTACCACCCCACTTTTTTTTTTTTTCAGTAGCCTATGTAGCAGAGTGGACAGAAAAATGGAGACACGGCTTTGTGAAAAGTTTCAAATTTTCAAAGTTGTTTGTATTTCGCAGGGGTCACAACCAACTGTTTTGAAAATGTTTCTGTCCAAAAGAGATACTCACATTTTTTGTTCACAGAAAACCCTCTACCCTATGAGATAGGTATTATCATCCCCATTTTATGAATGGGCACACTGAAGAACAGAAGTCTTGTTCACATGAGATTTTTTTCTTTAAAATTTCCACTGTTACTACCCCAGCGCAGGCCAGCTGTCAGCATTCTAGCTGCCATGTCACCCAGCTCTGCTCTGATCAGGGTTAGATGAAACAATGGATCAAATGCCAATAGCTGCTACTACGGTTCCTACCACTGATGAGAATTTTTTTAAGTCTAGTGTTGAGTAGAAATAGCAAAGAGGTTGAGCCACTTGCCCTCATTAGCCCAACTCACTCACTACGTTATTTTGCAAACACCAGATTTTTATTATGTACAAGTGCATTAGAAATATGTTCTGCTCATGCTTTCCCAGAAACAGGCACTGACTACCACCGTCCAATTTTCCCCCCCACAGCAGGTTTCCTTTCACTCAGAGGAAGCAGAATGAGGGGGGATCTAGGGACGGTATAGTAAGAGCCCCACAGATCAGAGAGAAATACAAATATATGAATCTTAAACATGTACAACAATGGTAACTTTGACCACCTTTGCCATGAATTGAAAAGATGACTAATTAAATAATAAATTCACCAGCTAATCTACCAGCAACCACCAACACAACACAACCCCAGCAAAACTCCCTTCCCTCACAGAAAACAGAACCCATGAGGTTCCTGCCCACAGAGCTTGAGGAAATGGATAAGCCTTCTGTCTAAATGCCTCCTCTTAAAATAGTCTGCTTTTGGGACAACTCTGCCACACAAACCACTCTCAAATACGTGTTCTGCTGCCAATGTCACTGACGCTCTCCAATTCCACAAAAGAAAAATTGGCGACTACACTAAACATGCTCATAGCCAACTATCAGTCAGACATGAAAAGAGCTACTAGTAATAGCTCATTTAGTCCACCCCTCTGCCAGTGCAGAATGTTCCCTACAATATATTTACTTGTGCTTTCTAGACTGAATTTCACAGATTCGTAGATTCTAAGGTCAGAAGGGATCATTGTGATCATCTAGTCCAGTGGTTCTCAACCCGTGGCCCAATCAGCACACAGCTGCAATCCATGTGACATCCTCAGGGCCATGCAGGTAGTATATATATTGTGTGGATGCAGCCCACATAACACTTAGAGAGCTGCATATGTGGCCCACAATGGTAAATAGGTTGAGAACCACTGATCTAGTCTGACTTCCTGTATAGCACAGGCCATAGAACTTCTCCAAAATAAGTCACAGAAGAAAAACATCCAATCTTGATTTTAAAAATGTCAGTGATGGAGAATCCACCATGACCTTTGGCATGGGTTCCAATGGTTATTTATTTTCACTGTTTAAAATGTACACAGTACTTCCAGTCTGAATTTGTCTAACTTCAACTTCCAGCCATTGGAGCGTGTTAAAACTTTGTCTGATGGATTGAAGAGCCTGTTATTAAATACTTGTTCCCCCTGTAGGTACTTACAGACTGTAATCAAGTAATCCCTTAGCCTTCTTTTTGTTAAACTAAATAGATTGAGCTCCTTGAGTCTGTCACTATAAGGCACATTTTGTAATCCTTTAATCATTCTCATGGCTCTTCTCTGAACTCTCTGCACTTTATCAACATCCTTCTTGAATTGTGAGTACCAGAACTGGACACAGTATTTCTCTCTTAAATGGTTACCTTCTGCCTCCTTTGAAGGATGACTCCACAATCTGATAGATGTCACCATTAGGGATATTTTCTTGATATTTAGCTTAATTTAATTTCACGTATTTTCATCCAGTGCTCCCAGCAACACTCCTTCATTCTACTAAAATCAATTCCAAACCTTTTAAATACTTGTAGACAGTTATGTGTATCTGGGAGAAAACATAGGGTCAGGTTTTTGGTTCAAAAGGAATGGCACTTGATTGAACTTCCTATTAAAACCTCATAAAAATAGAGAGATCTATGGGAAAATCTTCTCACTATCTATGGGAGAGAATTCTCCAACACTCTATCAAAATATCCATGGGGGAATGCTACAAACTTGAGAGATGTAATGAAACAGAAACCATAAGCCTTTGAAAAAGTTCTGTTAAAACTCGTGAGAAAGAATGGGAGCCTATGGTTGCCTATAGGAGCCTATGGTTTTTGCAAATATTTTATTCAAAACATTTACTGAGGGGGTGGCTGTATGTGTGGAATTGGTAGTTTTAAGCAAGACACAGGCAAGAACAAATATTTGTTAAATAATGTATTTGAAAAACAAACTGATATTTGTCAGACAGTCAACTAATATGGTTTGATCAAGTAATATGAACTTATACTGTGCCTTTCATTTGAGGATCTCAAATATAAACTATAAACTTTAAATCATACAACAACTCTTAGAAGTAGAGAAGTATTTCATGTGGGTAAATTGACAGAAAACATATGGCTAGCCAATGGCAGAACTCAGGAGTTCTGACACCCAGTTCTGTATTCTAAGCCCAGACTGCATTGCCTAAGAGAGACTAAACCCTCACAATGTCATCACACTGGCACTAATAAGAAACAATTGCCTAATTTCATACACATTTATACTTTTCCGAACTCTTATTAATCCATTCATGAGCAAGAAATCTCTCCCAAAGAGAAATGGAAAGCTTTATTCAAGTAGTGGAAGCAAAATTAAATTAGAGATGGGAAATTCAGAGCTTGGGTTTAGACATATTTTCACTTTGGCCAGCTAACCATTGTCAAAGGGCAACGAATTTTGGTCACTATCAATAGGCATTCAACAAAATCAACTTTTCTATGCACTGTGTATTCATCTCTAGGTACTGCATAGAGTTATAACAACTGTTCATCTATCTTTAAAACAAGTGTTGAATATATAGAATGTAACGCTGGCTTTGAAAACTGAGCCTCATGCTCATCAAAATTATTGCTCAGAATTAAAGAACAAGAAGTGCTAACTGGTCAAGAATAAGGCCTGATTTACATTGGGGAAATTGCCCTTAACATTCTAACTGGTTTTAAAATTGATTCAACTATCTTATTTTAAAGTTAGCAGGAGTTGTAGTGTAAACCAGGCTCCAGATGGTCTGAACTGCTGCTATTAAACCAATCTCAATATCTACTGAAAGTGGTTATGTAAGTGGATGTAACAACTTGAAAACATATTCCCTTCATGTACATGCCCTGTTCTGCTGATCATGCAAAATGCACAGAAGCAGAAAAAGTGACACTTTGTCCTATTTGCTACTATCTGCGCCTTAAAATGCAACATGAGGAGGTTCAGATATTAACTGTCATGTGCAGCACTGCTGACGTTATTACTAAATACAATTTCAGTTTTTAGAGATTTTTTAAATTTGCCTCAATATTATATCTTAGTATGTTACCAATTATGCAACGAAAGACACCGAAGAGGCAGCTGCAAAGTCATGCAACGCTTCAGAATTTTTACAAAAATCTCTCTTTGCTGTTATCAATGAAGCTGGTAGCAATGTTGGGAACCCTAGATAGACAGGTTATTGGCCCCAGCAGCCACTTCCAGCAGCTTGCCTGTTAAACTTGCTCAGAGCTAGTCTAGCTGATATTGAGTTAAAAATGGCTCTGGTTGGTGGAGACTACTCTATACTATTCATATACTCTTCACATGATTTCATTCCTTCAAGTCTACTACATGGTATAGTGATTTAAAAAACAAGACGGCCATTGTGGCAATGTACAAATTGACAATGAGTTAGACCATTTCGTACAAGTAATTAAGCGAGGAGGAAAAGGAGAGTGGCCTACATCAATGACTGCCCATAAAACTACACTGAATTACCATCAAATCTGCAACAAATGATAGTGCGCATTTCATGTTTAACAAAGCTTTTTAACCACCAGGGCACCTGCTGTTCAGGATACATTGCTCTTGTGAGACACATTGTTCTCACTGTTCTGTAGCACTGCAGTAGCATATCGTGGATTTTCCACCATGAACATTATCCAACAAGCCCACACGCATATATGCATCAAAGCAAACCCCAGGACTTGTTGTAGATATGAGTGAAGGCCCAAGAGTAGATGGTTTCCAGACCCCTCAGTTTATTCTCTATTGGCCTGAAGGAGGGGACTGGGAACAAAACTAATTTGTTGACACAGTCACAATGAGCACTCAACAGCCACAGGAGGCAGCACTAATGGAGAACTACATTAATGCTATTCTGTAAGGTTAAATCTATATTTCACCCCAAATTAACACTATCCACTATATTGTGTAGCTACTAAAATTTTTACTGGAATGTGAAATAAATTATTATACATTCTCAGCTCTATTCACAGTCTGAGACTGGTGGTGGCAGTGACATTTTAATTTACATTAAAGTGAGGAGACACATAGGACCAAGCCAGAGGAGAACCCTGGAACATTCCTGCAAAACCAGAGCAAGCAGAAGGTTGGAAAATGGCTTTAGACAATCACAGCAGCAAAAATGTTTCATTTTAATTTCCTTGAGGCCAGAACTCAGAAAGTGGGATAACCAGGACATATTTTTTTTTTTTTTTTTTGGTCAAATAAGCATACTTGAAGCCTTAAGCGGTGGCTGGATAAGTGATCAGAATGTTTTGCCCCCAACCATCTGCCCTCTAAGACAGTACAAAAAGGACATTGGGTGGACAGTATTGCAAAATGTTGTAGCATGGTTTTGTATAATCTCTGTTACACTGTTAAATAACTGGGAACATCATCAATCAGAAGTACAGGGGAAAAAATAGTACAGACAGTTAAACTTATCCCCCGAGTCAGTTTACTATCAAAGTAATTACCTAAATAGCTTTTGAATTGTCAGTGTCTGTCTTTCAAGGAAAATGAAAGAAAACAATGTGCTAGTATAAAGCCTGGCAGACATAATTACACTGTAGTATGTTCATATCATAAAACATAGTTATTGTTTAAAAAAAAAATCAAATCCTGTGTACACAGGGGAACGAATAAAAAAAATCCATTAAATGGGAATAGCCATTTTTCAAGATGTTCTACATATCTCAAATAGTGCAACATGTTTGGTTTGCTGTGTGATCCAATGTAATAATACTTAGCTCATGCAGTATAGAGCTCTTGTTATCTTCAAAGCACTTTAAAACATTAACTAATTAATCCTCTCAAAGCCCCAGGCAGTTAGGTAAGCATTATTATCCCTTTTTAACACTTTTTTAAACATAGGGAAACTGAGGCTCAAAGGTTAAGTGACTTGTCTATGGTCACACTTAATTTTATGTGCTGTACGTAATCTCATTTGTCAAAACTAGGCCCCACTGAAGTCAATGGCAAAAATCCCATTGAATTCAACAGGGCTAAGATTTCTCCCATTGACTTTAATGGGCATACTCGCAGTTTGAAATGTTAAGCGCTTATGCAAACCTTTGTTAGATCAGGGCCTTATACTTTGGTCACTATCAAAAGGGACACTGTGAACACAGACCGTATCTATGGTATAAAACCAGCCAAGTCAGGAAACCAAGTTATAAAATAGTTGTCCCTTAACTTGGGTACAACCGTGGTAAAATAATGTGGATGAGAACATACTTATATTCCATAAACTAGTTAAAGCCTTGCTCATGTCCAAGGATTTTTAGCTCAGTTATGAGAATTATTTTTTTTAGTGAAGATGGGCCTTTTATTTAGGCACAATGTTTTACAAACGTTAAAGTTAAGAAAGAAAGAAAGAAAGAAAGAAAGAAAGAAAGAAAAGGTATGATATGGAAGTTATCAAATCCCACAGTCCTTGCATGGCTCCAGCTCCTATCAGTATCAACGGGAGTGAGGTCCAAGTCTGGACTTCAGGACTGGACTCCATTTGAACAGACTTTTTTTCTTGACATTTTTACCTTTTCCCCCCATCACAGACCACTGTTTTTTGGGGGATTTGTCCCTCCGCCGCCAATTTAAAATTCCCTCTGCAGTGTTGGAAACTAAAACACAATGTAACCGTGCTAAGCAATGGGAATTGGAAAGTAAAACGGATCAGCTGCCTAATTTCATTCTCCAAACTGAGTGAAATGCAAAACAAACTAACAGCATAAACTGTGAAGTGTATATGTGATTTTTTGTTCTCTTTCCATTTCAGTAATCTTAGGTATAGCTGGAAACACACAGAGATTTATTTTAAACATATGGGTGCAATTCTGTACTAATTTACACCCTATGCAAATCCACTGGAGCCAATGGGATTGCACTTGGTGTAAGTCATCTTCAGATTTGGTGCATTAATTTTATCTTGGTTATGTTCCCTTCAAAATCATAGTGTTAAAGCCTGGTAGTATTCATTTTAAATGGACTATTCTCCCCATGATCCACACATGGAACTGTCATTGACGTCAACAGCAGTTCTGTATGTGGGGCAATGGGGAGTTTATGTTATGCTCTTTCAGGAAATGTATCCTGATAAACAGACATAACTGGCTGGGGTAAGTATGGAATTTAAACACCTTTTTTCTGTCTTTGACCAGAAATTTTAGCATTTATTACCCGTCATTGATTAACCAAATTATTAATGTTATATCACTGTTGTGTTTGTGAGTTTTGTGAGTGTTTGTTTGAACATGTACGCAAATCCCTTGTATGCTTCCAACTCAGATCTATGGAAATAGCTACAATGAGTATTATTGTGAGTTGGCATGATAATTTTCAAACCAGTAACTCTTTGGGACTGCCAGGACATAAAAATCTGAAGACTGACATTTTCAACTAAGTATTTAAAGCCATCTTCAGTACACAGTGGCCACTATCACTTTACAATGCAAATCTGAAATAGACGGCTACTTACCATGCTAAATTAATTGACTCCATCTGATTGATATGGGAAATCAGCTTAATAAAAGGATACTTTCTGATTGATTTGTACTAGCTGAGCCACAGCTTACAAAAGAAAAAACAAAACAAAATACTTGTCTATCTATAGTATTCTGTAATATATTTTCTTCTGTATTTTGACAAATAAAGTATATTCTTTTTGTAATAACAGTCTAGAAGGTGGATATTCATCTTGATTTGAGCATGTGTACTGTCTGAAGCTTTTAGCCTTCAAGGAAGATAGCTCAGAAAGAACTAAAACATTTGAGGAACAATTATCTATAGCTATTGTTACGCTCAAGAATGAATATTCTATAGGGATAAAGATGCAGCCTTCTGCTCAGTAGTACATTCTGAAACAGACCAGTACATTACCTATTCTGCAATGCTAGAAATAAGTCCTTAGAAAATATTCAACATTGGCTGTCATAAAAGTTTTCGTACAATAGGCTGCAAACAAAGCTTGGTATTTAACCAGGTTTAGTAACTTACCGTCAAGATTAAAAAAGGAATAGACAACATTGTATTAAGACAATTCTCAGCAGTTATTCATTGTTCCACCGTCCAGGCAACAAGCTGTAACTATGCTACCTGGTTCATGTTTTGAATTTTATGCAGCAGCAAAAGACAAACTCAGCATAATATATATATACGTATACGTGTGTGTGTGCACATCCAAGTGCGTTCATATGCTTCATTTTGACAGACTGATAATTGTAGCTCAGGACATTAATCTCTATCAGATCATCTATGAGGCACTTTTAGCTCAAAGAGGACACAGGCTTTAGCCCTTTTTGTTGGCCAACACTCTGGATAATGTTTAAATGGAATGGTTTGGCCTCCACATGTTCAAACAAATAAAGCCATTGCCATTTGCTATTTAAATTAGTTCAATTTTAGACTATTTTCCCCTCTTTTGATAACCACATTTTAAAAAAATAAAAGAAGTATTTGGGTAAGTAGGTTCTAATTTTTTATTTATTATGAGTCATAACGCTTATTCAGAGAAAATGCTGAAATATTCCTGTGAAGCCTGAAAGCAGCATTTTAGCTATTTTGTCACAAACTCTCGATTTTAATATTTTTACACATTTTAACAGTATCTCCTCCAATCTTCTTTGGTGGTCCCTTCTCAAGACATCGCCAGTTCCATTTCCTGGACTAACCTTCAGCTGCAGGACAAATGAGAACAGCTCCCTCCAGCTACAGTGTCCATTTCAGCCTTTCAAATTAACCTGAAAGAGGCAATGAGTTGGGGTGGCTCAATTGGCACTCTGTTTCTTTGCCAACTGAGAGTATCACATTGTATTGTGATCAACCTCCACTATTTCAGCAGTTGCCAAATTTGTTCTTAAAACTTGGGTTCCACCTTCCCCCACTGGGCAGGTTCCCCCCTCCAGCAATTTTAGAACATTTGTAAAGGACTAAAGCTCATTGTCAGCAAATTGCTACTATTAAAAAAACCAAAGTAAATAAACACAGAGAAGATGATACCAAGTAGGTTGTGATAAATATTGAATTTATCGTATTTAGACGCCAACCACCACCTGTATCTTATCTCCTCTACTTATGTCTCACTCTCACCCTCCTTTTCTTTCCTATTCCAAATAAAACACTTTCCATAAAAAAGAATACCACAGTTCCACATCTGACAGAAACATGCAAACATTTTTCAAACGATAATTTGCAAATGCAAATTGACACAGCTACGAAAGGAATGCTCAGCTTTCATATATCTCCTGAGATCCGTGCTTTATTAGTTAAAGGTTTAAACCCACTTTTTGCCCAATGAATAATCTCCCCTCCTCCTTCTCCTTTCCCACATCTAAATGTGGAATCCTTAGCTCTCTCGTCTTCAGTTTACAGATTATGAGATCCAATGTGTCACTCACTGGATTACTGCTGGTAACATGAGCACTACCCCAAGCTTACTTGTCTTCAGCTTGTCCAGTGTTACTTAAATGGAATTATCCGTCACAATCCATATACTGAATCTGCATAGCCCACTTATCTCAAGATTCTGTATGTCACCTAGCAGATTATCCGTTTTAATCCATACATTGCATCTACATAACATATGTCTTTAATTCACAGGCTCTGATGAGCAATAGTATCACTGAATGGATTATTTCTTTTAATCCATTATTGGCAGTCATAAGACTGTTCACTGAATATACCCTCATGCCCCGTCTTCACAACACACAAGCAAGATTAGAGTCTTCATCAAACAGAGTTTTGTCATATATCAACACAGTTTAATATAAATACCTGCACTGATATTTCATACAACATGGAACAGAGCTTTTGCCTTACAAATAAATGTCTGTGTCACATATATATGGGTTTAGTACATTAAGATTAGGCATGGTTGGCTAATCCTGCTTTCAACTACACTCATTTAAATCTGGAGTTACTCCATTGGAGTTGCCTTGCTTTCAAAGGGGTGCAATTGAGATCCAAATTTGCCCTAATGACTCTTCATTTTTACATGGGATGAAAAGAACAGTCCTCAGAAGAGTGGTTTGAGGACTATTCCATGCAATAAAGAAGGTTCTTTTTAAAATAAAAATGCAGATTCAGGCTTGCCCAGACTTTGAGCGATCCTGGCATGGCAGTTCGTAAACAATGTCTTTAATTCGACAAGTAAGCAAAGTCAGGAAGATCTTAAACAAAAGTCAGCTCTGACTTTTGTCTTGTAATCCCCTATGCTCATTCAAAATTAGCTAAATGGGGGACACATCAAACTGTTTTATTACATCTTGATAACTTCTGGCAAGGGGGAAATAAATTAGATTAACACAAAGGCTCTACGTAGGCTAGGAACGTTTTTCAAAGTTTTCTCAGTATTGCTAATGACAGTTCAACCCCACTAGTGTTAGCAACTCTGGAAAGCCTAGTGTGAAGGGCCATCGAATGCTACTACTGTACCTGTTGAGAGCAGGTTTAATTAGGTGCTTGAAGAGGTGGTGTGGCACCAGCTGATAGCCCATCTACAGTAGGACTTCCAACAATGCTAACACTGATGGAACTGAAAAGTGGGGCATTTTCCGGGTGTGTAGACAGTAGAATACAGCAATTCAAGATTTGCCATATTGCAGCAGGCCATTGGTCCATCCTATAAGGCTGCCTCTGCTGTAGCCAATATTAATGCTATGCAGGAAGACAACCACTTTCACCCTATATTGCATGAGAACTAATGTGCTGTGCTGAACAGGGAAGAAATCTGACTCCTGTAGGGGATCAGTTTTAGCTCTGAACTCATCCTGCTTCACTGAGCACAATAAAATGCTTACTCATGACTAATCCAAAGAGCTTTTCTGAACTCATTTCCCAAAATGGTGGAGGGTAGAAAGAATTTCTGTTGAATCATATATAACTAGTTCAATATATATTTTTTAAAAATGTCACAACTTAATTGCTTGGTGCTTTGAAAATAATTAAAGGACATCTTAGACTGGAATTTCATTTACTGCTTTGAGCAGATTCAAAATTATGTGACTTTCAAAATAAGATCTCCTTGGAAGTCTCCATCCTCAGTCTTGTACTTTTGTTCCACCATTACTACCTATCTATACAAACACACACACAATATACAACAGATACACTTGTTTAATTGGATTTTTATAGGTATTACTGGTTCTGGAAGTTTCCCCAATTTTAAGTGTAAATGATGTCCCTGAAATGTACATGATACTGGAATGGACTTTTCAAGCGTATACACAAATACAACTGGAATAAACACTATTTTTTACTTTTCTTTAATAATTGGACTTCTATGGATCCTTCCACCTGATAATCTCAAAGTGCAATACTACCAATAATTAGGCCTCTCGCACCCCTGTAAGATGAGTAAGCATTGCTTCTCCCATTTTAAAGATGGATAAATTGAGAAAGAGAGTTTAAAAAACTTGCTGAAAGTCACAGAACAAGTAAACGGCAGAGTTGGGATTAGAACTAGGGAGACCTAATTTAATTGGCACTTGCTCTAGCTAATGCACATACTTCCCTACCTTTGGTAAAATATTACTGTTTGCTTATTTAAAAGAAATAACTGTAACAGAAAATAAAGATTCTTGCTAAATTCTAATCTTCTTTTGCTTTTTGCTTCTACCAGAGAATATAATTCAATGGTAATGAAATAAACCCAGGCAATAACAATAAGCAACTGAGTGCTGAGCTTACAGCACACAACCCAGAAAACTCTGCTGGATCTAATGAAAAACACAATGAAATTTTGAACATTTAAATGGAAAAAATGATTTGCTGTACAAAACAGTGGGGCAAAACATCTTCAGTCATGTACACCTTCCATAGTGTCCTAATATTCAGACACTATTTGAGAATGCGTTTCCAAATATCACTAAAAAAGAAATTATTTTTTTAAATGTAGTTGCTATGCCAAATATACATAAAGAACTTAATTTAAAAATTACAATTGAAAAACTGTTAATAACTTCATGTTCACACAGCAGAAATAAAACATTACTTCTTTCCGGTACAATGCCTGTGTGTATGTATGTATAAAACCGCTCAACTTGCACACTTTTCATAATGTCTCACTAAATACAGCTGCAATACCGCTGATCTATTGTTTGCTAGCCGCTCATGGCTGGCAGTGGCATGAAAACCACATTCCTGGGCACTAAATAATCAGCCTGCATGACCCCCCAAGAACCTGTAAGTCAAATTTATTTACCTCCAGAGGGCAATGCTCTATTGTATCCTCCCTTCTTTCTAGCCACCTACGAACAATGGACAATAATTGCAACTGTCACGGCAGTCAGTAGGAAAAATAAACCAGTGCCTGTTTTCACAGCTTAATGCCAAACCTGATCCAAACACCTAATAACCATGCCCCCAGTCACAGAACCACACTTCCACTAAAATGCATTGGATGTGAGGCTTTGAACAAAGCTATGAAATAATAACTCAACTTGTGTTCAAAATGTGAAATTTAAAAACAAAAAAGTTAAAGCAAAGAAAACTCTTCTTTGAGGCTGTGCTATTGCTCCCCATCATCCCCCTGCTCCCACCCCCCCAGGCAAGACTGAAAGAGCTGTTGAATTTCTTTCGTGTTAGCTTATGGTTGCTGCTGCTTTCATGTTTAACTTGTGAAGGGGAAAGAAAGGAAGGGAGAAAAAAGACTGCCCTCCAACAGAACAAGATCATAGGGACTTGGAACAGACTGCCTTCTTAGTACAGAGCACGCTTAAGAATAGCTTTCCTCAGTCCACAGAGAGTGGAGGATCATAGGGAATCATTTTTTAAAACTCTAGCATCTCAAGGGTTAAAGAAGTTCCAGAGAGCTTATGGTGGCCACTGCAGCAACTCAACACCGAAAGCCGAAATGAAAGCCATCTACGGACCCTACGCTTAAAAAGCCTTAGAAGATTAATCAATCAGTTTATAGCACATCGTAGGGTTCCTGAAACCATATACTTTTTTAAAAGGTACTAATCACACATAAGCCAAGATATTAGCAATAGCCCTCTCTGGCCAATTGACTCACATGTGAGGAAAGTGTGCTCGGTGAGTTTTCGTGTCAAAGACTGAGTAAGGAACTCTGAAGTTGGCCCACTTACAAGAAGAGTAATTTCTCAACCTATATGAGTCTGAAGTGGTGTGTTTTGTCATCAATTTATCAAATAAGTGTAATAGATACGTATATTTATTCTGGACTCATATGAATTAGAGTCCCTAGCTAGAGAAGTTGGGGGAGCAAATGGCATACTTTCCCCCTTGTGTAAGCCAGTGGACTAGAGCAAGCTAGTGCCGGTGGCTTGTTTGTGACAAGCTGAAAGGAACATATGAATAAAATACTAAGTTTTAGTGTAAGCTGATGAATTATTCCCTAAGAGACTGCCTTTTAGGTTTAGAGTAAATTGACAGCTTTTGTTTCAACTTTTTACTGTATGTTTTACTGAGTGTTACTGTGTACAGTGAAACTATCTGAAGTAAATTTTTAGGAATTTGCCTGAATAAGGACTTCAGGATTTGCCTGTATATGAGTAAAACAGTGGCAGAGAACTAGGTCTAATAGGGTTTAATTCTAATCTCATGCCACTTTTTCACTGCTGTATTCCTGTTGATTTAAATGGAGCTGCTTTGGATTTGCTTTGATTGTAAGTGGTGTAAGACATGTTCTAGTGCAAACAGGAATCAATTTGTAGAAGTTCTATGTCATACAGGAGGTCAGATTAGATGATCACAATGGTCCCATCTGGCTTTATCATGAAGGAAGTGGGAGGCTCACACTGTTTTCTTTTAGGGGAACATCAGCTTCTTTATCTTGGAAATTACATAAGTTTGACACACTTGTTTAGAATCAGTGCTGCACCATTATCTAGGAAGAATTACAAATACTGTATAAAAATAAATAACTATCGGTTTCTTAAAATGACCTCACATACATAAATATCTTGGCAAAACATAAGAAGGTACTACTGCTGGATAATGGTCACATTTTGCATTTTCCTTCTAGAGCAGGGCTTTAAAGTTTAATGTTTTAATGCACAGATGTTGTGTGCTGTCTCTTAATATCTGTACAGGTTAATTTCAGTACTTAGAGGCATCACTACAAAAACTTTGCCCTTTCATCTATGCACAATATCATCACAATCTGCACCAACAATAGCAAACATTTCTGATCTCCTTCAGATTTCAGACGGGTAGCTCCTGCTGTACATGGATGTTAATCACTGTGTTAATATGCAAACTGTACAAAATCTCTGTTGGGTTTTATGTGAATCCTATAATAGACTACTCTTATGTTGATAAACACAGAATTAAAGATGGAACAGAACCCTTACATAAATGAAGGTGGTTCATTCATTTAGGACAAAATACCATGATTTATTAAAATCACACGGGGAGATTGTACACTCCCAAGTGAAGATGTTGCCAACAAAGAAATGAGAAACAAAACAAAAAAAGATGAAGAAGTTCCATAATGCTAATTATATATACATATATTTTATTTTTGTTTTGTTTTAACTTTATAGAATCACAGTAACATTACCTTTTATTTCTCCAAAGTTCCCTGATCCCATGGCAAGAAGCTTGTCTTTCCAGTCCTTTGATAGTAGCTTTTCAATACTGGGAGTTTCTGAGTGAAGGGAGGAAAAAAAAATGTAAGAAAATCAACATGACTGGCTCCACAATAGAACTCATTAAAAGTCTATCTGTTAAAAATAAGGCCAACTCTATTCTGGGCCCCAATTCGTAATGACTTCATCAACAAACTGATAAGACGGAAGGTGGGGGGGGGAGGGGAAAGAATGTGTTTTGTCACCTGCTGTTTCAAAATCATTAGCTTTTTCCTCTTGCGGAACAAAGCCATAGTAATTCTGTATGACAATGGGCACATATAAACCTGCAATTCATTGTTTTTCAATTTAGTGAACAAGTTCCTGCTTATAATGGATGCTTGTCAATTTCAGGGTGTTAGTCTGCAGTCAAAAAATAATTATGTTGGTAAAATTCAGAGTAAAAAAAAGGCAAAGAATTAGCTCCTAAATCTGCTACATGTAATTATATCCCTCTGTGTGTTTACAACTACGTCTACTTTATAATGTGTGTTTAAACATCGTGTGATGGTAAGCACACCCTGGAAAGGTTTTCTAGTAACACACACAAACTCAGACATTGTAAATAATAATAATAATAATAATAATAAAAAAAGTTGGGTATGATAAAAAGCTTTACAAAGATGCAAAATCCAGAAATCGGGGGGAAAGCAATGTCTAGAATGGAAACCCATTATTTGCTCATTTCAGATTTCTATCACTTCCTTTCTTTAATAAAATATATTTGTTCAGTATTTTCAGGGGAAAATACACTAAGGGTGTGGATGGGTCCAATATTTATGTCCCTAACTCTTGCATTTTGACCTCTTTTTTGTGTGGAATTTTAATGCATAAGTAAATATAAATGCTAATAAAATTCAGAGAACATTAAACTCAGTTCCAAACAATGTAATTGTATATTCTTGTCAGCATTTAGATGGGTACACAATTACAATGGCTTTCAATCCCACGATTAGTACTGCATTCAGTTAGAAAATGGAGTGTACTAAAAGATAAGTGTCCCAGTATGCGCCATCTAAATAACAATACCCACACTTATTATCTGGATCTAAGACATATACTGCTATTCTCCACATTTGTGTTTATGTGTATTTGTATTTGTTCAGGCATTTGTTTACCCCCTACCAGGAGCATAAAAGGAGTACATGTTAACTTATCAAAGGGACCGTCTGGCCTAGGGACCATACAATTATTAGCAACTGGTTAATTTTCCCCACAGTAAAAAGCATTATGAGGAGCCTTCATTATCTTGTTTGGCTAATTTTGCCAACCTTCTTGAACCACTAACTTCAAGCTCTCAGGAATCAGTCACAAAATCTGTGTGCAGTCTTCAATAAAAACATATCACAGGTTTTTTTCTCCCTCTTTCTAAAAATGCAGTATTATAACATTTTATTCTCTCTTTATAAAAGATTTGTGGAAAATGAAAGCGAACAAAATATTTATTTCATAATCATTAATATAAATATAATGTAATATATGTATTCTCTCTCTCACACACACACAAACCATCCCTAAATATTCAGTCTCCAGTTTAATGTTTTAAAAATATATAATTATAGGAATTCTGCTCTCTAAGTTGAATGAAGTTTTTTTCCTAACTTTTAACAAAAAATTTAGTTAGAAGCTCAAAAATTACAATTAGATCACAACGAAACGTCTATGAAAAGCTGCATGTTAACATTTTTAACATTAATATTTCCATGCCTGAGTTCATGATAAGAAGATTCCACTATGCTTAAGACACTTTTACAAATATTTCCAAAGTGTGTACTTTCCCAGTAAACACTTCATGAAGGAAACCATTTTTAAAAACATATCTGAATAGATCAAATAAACATTGCTGTTTTCTTTTTTCCTGTGTTTTTCAAAAATTCTTGAGTATCATGTAAACAGGCCAGAGCCAATGCGGTATTTGCAATAGAGGACTGTCAGTCATTAAAAGCTAACAAACCTTTGCAAAGCAGGAATGCAGCAATAGAAATCCATTGTGAACTAACAATAGGCTACAGAACCTCCAGGCACCAAAAGTAGACCATTTTACTTTTAAGTCTATTGTCAGCAAAGTCCATGACAAAGCTTTTCCCCTGCAGCTAGACAAAATATTCGCTGTAGTGTGCTCATAAAGAAACAGAAGTCTTCTGTCTAACTTGCAGAGTTAAAGCAACAGTAGTCTGGTTTCTGAAGCCTGCAGAACACTCCAGGTTCACTGCAGGCCTCTGTATTAACTACCAAGCGGATACACAGCTCAGCTACACAGCAGCTTAGTACAATTACCCTCCTTGTTACAAATAGTCCCTCCAAATGAATGGCTCCTTCAAGACCATGTTATTGGAAGGTGCTTGATCAGAAATCACAGTTAACTTTCTATGCATAAACCAGGATAGGAGTGCCTGTGATTAAGTTCAATGCTATTATTTTTAGCGATTTTGTTGTTGTTGCTGTTTTGTCAATAAAAACCTATTGACTGTAATGAAACAACTCATGTTACAAATTACTGTTCTCGCAACCTGACTCTACTGGTAATTCAGGAAGAACTGCAACAAATAAGCTAAGAATAATTAATTCAATGGACAGCCATGTATCAATGACTGAATTTCTGTTAGAATAGTAAAGATCTCAGTAGGAAATGCATGATTAGGGATGTGAAAGGCCAAATGGCAAAATCCCAGTAGTAACAATGCATCTGTTCATTAATGTGCGAATATGAGTAATATGAAAATGTAACACACTTATAATCCACACTGCAATGCCGATGGCATAAAATAGATTGTGGTGATCTAATAAGTGTTTCCCCTGTTGAAATACTGTATGTTACCCATTTAAAATAATACTGTATGGATATTTGTGTTTAAAATACCTGTAATCATGTTTAATTGATGTACTAAAGTATTTGAAACCTCTTTTGACATGAACGGCAATTGTCATGTGAGGCACTTTGACAGAATTTTGCTGTTTTTACAGCCTGAAAATGTTTTTATTTAAAAAAGAAGAGTACTGTGATTTTAGAAACAATAGATGGGCATTCCCCATGAAAAAGGAAGAACTAAAAGTCTATATGAAATTATAGTTTAATTATATTATGTTATACAGTAATATAATATATCCTGTTCATGTATTCTGAGTATTGTTTGTGAAAGGCTTACATACCGTATCTTTAAAACAATTAGAATATATATATTATATCCACTCCATAAAAACAAGTTTGAAACTGATATATATTAAACATAATTGTCCTAAAAGCTACAATCATAGGAACTTTCACGAACTAAATAAAAGCCTAGAACATTTTGTTGGGAGGAACACACATACTGGGACAAAAAAATAACACAATAACTTGTTTGGAAAACAGACATACGTTGTGCACCTTAGAAAGTTTACATACGTATAGATGGGTATGCATGCAATGTGCTCCATGAAGCTAAATTTAGTCAAGTGGTCTGAGCACATCACTGGGAACTGCTACTTCCAATCTCTATTCTGATATGGATTCTCTCCATGGATTTGGGAAATCACTTAACAGATTTACCTCATTTTCACCATCTGTAAAATGGGGATGACATTGTAACAACTTTTAGCCACCTAGTACAATTGCCCGTAATGGACCAGGACCTCATTACGCTAAATGCTGTACAAACACAAATGCTGCATATGCTACGCTGTATGCCACAACCGTTCAGAACTTCTCAGTAACAGAAGTGATAGCGTTTAGCTCTTCCTTCTTCAGAATCACAGCACTCATCTACTTGAGCTGAAGGAAAACCTCTGTTAGTTATTAGCAACATAGAACCTACGACACACAGAGCTAGAGTCACAAAAGGACTCAGGTGACTAACTGCCATTTCAGGTGACTAAACCCAGAATCAGGCTCCACTGTGATTAATAAAAACCCCATTCAGCAGCCATTAAATCCTGCAGATGCCTAAATTCACTTGGCACCCAACTTTCTGCAATAAAAGATACCTGGACAGTTGGGTGTAGTTTGGGGGGGAGAAGAAAGCAAGGGGTGCTCCGCCCCACCAAACTGCAAGCCTCGGGCAGGCATGGAATATGCCACCACCACTGCTGTCCCTCCACAAGCACAGCTCCATTGGCCTGACTGGAGCTGTCCCCCCAAATATAGAAATCAAACGACACCTATATGTTTGTACACCTCTCACATGCACAGGGAAGTCCCATGTCTCGAGTGCAGACCCCTGAGTGCCAGGGCAATGCATAAACCAGGAAAAGACAGGCGTTCCTCCATCTAATTCATCAGTGGGGCCAAATCTGGTAAGCATGTTCTGTGCTCAATTACTAGATAGTGCCTACAGGTGAGCTTACACAAAACAGAGAGAAGGAGGACCACCTCCCCCCTGACTTTTAGCCCAGGGATTAAGATACTCACCTGGTTCAAATCCCTCCGCCACCTGAGGGAAAGAAGGGATTTGAACAGGGATCTGCCACCTCTTAGGAGCTTGCCCTACTACGGGGCTATGGGATAGTCTGGTGTGCGACTCTCGCAGTCTCTCCTGTTGAAGCTGTTTCGCTGTGAATAAATAATTTAAGACGAGTCATTGGAGCAGGGGGACTGGAGGTGTCTTAGAGACTTGGAGTGCTCGCAGTTGAGTACTCTAACCACCTGCTATTGAGTCATTGCACCCCCAATCTCTTTGGCTTACTGATTATTTCATTACTTATGTCATTTAAGTTATGAGGGAGCACCTTCTCCCCCAGCTTCTGGCAAAAACAGCATAGGCACCAAACACCGAGAGAGGGGCTGCAGCGGAGAATCCCAAAACAAAGGGACACAGCTCCCTGCAGCCCAGATGTAGTCGCCTATATGTATGAGGGGGTGGGGCTTAGCATCTCCCACTGGCTAACTTAGGTGAAAAGCCACCTGACATCCTGGCTTTTGTGAATCTCATTCTGAAGTGCCTGTCTCTTCCCATTCACTGTATAGGGAGCCTAGGTACTTAGCTCTTTGGGAGTCCCAATGATTTTCTAGACACCTCAGTTCCATTGTGACTCTAGCTCTAGGGCACTAGTTCTGGTTCTATCTAGTAGACAGCAATGATACACCTACAGAATAGCCAGGACATTACAGTATATACTCACAAGGGTGTTATGAAGAATACTTTGTTAATGCTTGCAAAAGTTCTCAATGAATAAGTGCTAAGTATTATGGAGAGTTATGGCTAGGGTAGAGGAAGAGAAAGAGAACAAAAATGTGGAAAGAACAACAGCAATTATAAAATAAATAATGGTAAAACTGGAAAACACAGATGAACGGAGTCCTTTGACCTGAAATACAGATTAATTCACAGCTATTATTTGTGTGGGTTTTTTCTGGTTGTAGGTTTATCAGTCATTATGTCCTTGATAATATATTTACACAGCATTTTGTTTTCTTTTTTTCCCCCTTGCCTCTTTTGCTCGCATATGCTTCTTCGCATCAATGCCTATGGCAATACCCAGCGGTGAATGGCCCTCCAACTGTGCCAGCCATTGTTACAGCAGCATACTGGCTCTTCAGTTCATGTTCATTCCCAAGAACTCTCCCTCCTCTCCCCCCTTGGTGCCAAACACTCTCAAGACTGACTCCCTCATATAGAACAATGAGACCTGGAGACTCGTGCCAGCATCCAGTAATTCTCAAACGGAGCCGCGGTGCCAGGAATAAAACCACATTCTCTCCAGTGCAGTAGCTCTATAAACCGGTCCAATTTGTGTATGTATGTATTCACACACGTGTTTGTGTGTGTGAGCATGTGTATATAATTTAGCTGCTCTGAAAATATTAAAAAATAAAGGAGCTAAGTAAATGAATAGAAAACCACCTTTATAAACCAAGTTCTTGTGGGCTAGCTGTGCATAACATAATACTTGTTCTTTGTTTACCTGAGTTTTAACTGTGACTTCATTGACATATTTGTTTCAGAGCTCTCTTTCACGAAAACGGTTTCATTTTGAGAAAGGAACTACTGAGTTCTAAGGCCTAGTTTATGCTAGAAAGTTGTACTAACACACCATTTTCAGCACAGCATGAAGTGCATCCATATTTAATTTTGTCTCCTACTGACAAAACTCTCCACATTTTCTAGCTTCCTTTTCAGAGTGACCTAAACCTCCTGCTGTTATAGTTCTATCAGCACAGTGGCATTGTGGATGAACGAGTATCTGTACCCATAATAGCAACCCTCCACTGCAATCCCACACTGCGACATTCCCTTCAGGAGTGACCTTTCTGAAAGCACTTTGGAACTCCACTGCCCAGGAGTTACATTGACCAGAAGACCACCTCACTTTTAAATGTCCAGCAAGGTCTTCACAGCCACATCTGTTGCTGTTATCTGTTGACTATTTGCTCTCAGCATGGCTCCTCGCACTCAGCCCCGGGCTGCTGCTTGGCTCAAGAAGAAGATGCTGAATTTCCTTGTTCTGTAGGGAGATGAGTGTGTGCAGGCACAGCTACAGCACTCCCATAAAAACAACAATATTTACAGTGACTAGGCAAAGGGGTCAGGTACTCCAAAGAGAAGCACCAGTGCTGTGCAAAGGGAAAGGAGCTGAGGCAGGACTATCAGAAAGTGAAGGAGAACAATAATTCCAGAGCTACCCACATGACCTGAGTCTTTTACAACCTGCTGACTGCTATATTCACCAGGGACCCTATCATTTCTCTTGTAACCCCTGTGGACACTTCATGTCTCAGAGAGGAGGTGGAAGCCCCCATGGAGCAGTGGATGAGGGAGAGGTGTCTGGCACTGGCTAGCAAACAGACAACAAGGTGGAGTAAAGCAAAATGTCCAAAAGCCAGGTGTTATTCAACAGCTGGACCTCAGACAGTCTGAATGCCTCAGACCGACACAGCTCATCCGAGGAAGAGGAAGAATCTGGGAGGGCAAGTGATTGCTAATGTCCCCATGAAGAAGCCATAGTGTAGGCTGATATGCCCTAACTCTTGGCAATCTGTGCCTGTATGTTTGCATTGCCTGGAAAAAGCTGATGGAGACATATGTCCTTTCCTTACAATCCAGCTGTAAGCACTGTCTGCCATCCATTCATCATTTCTCCACCCCGTGTCCATCCACACACCATTATACCAACACTCTCCAGCAAGTATTCTTGCATTCTTAATGCAGCAAAATTAACCCACCGCTCTCCCAGTTCACACTGGGAGGCAAACAAACTCAGACCTAGAGCCTATGTTATAAACAAATCTTCACAATTTCATAGAAGATGATCAGCACTGAATATTTAAGATTTTCCCAGATGCTACGAGGCAGAGATACTTTGACCAGGTCACCATGGTATGTATAACCCTACTCCATACCAGGACCACTGGGGGAATCATCACAGAAAACAGCTTGGCTATATATGTCCCCAGGTGGCTTTTAGACCTCTCAAACAGCTCCCTTCTTGGCAGGATCATGCCTCCCCACTCTCATCCCTGCTCCTTGAGCCACCAACCTCCCCACAATTCTTTTGACTCAGTTCCCACTGCACTCAACTCCAGTAGACAAAAGCTCAGGGAACAAAGAGAACTTCTTGGATTACAAGACCTGTCACCTGTGATACACTGATATCCAGGTTCTTTTTGCATTTTTCATACATAGTTATGGGGTGTAGTTAGTGAAGACAAAATCATCTGTAAGTTACTGGCTCTTTTTTTTTTTTATTTTGTGATGGTTGGTATATTGATAAAGTACATGTTGTCTGAACATTGAAGCATCCTTATTGTGATTTCTGGCACTGTAGTGCTGCCCGTAGTGCTAGAAAGTAATTCACATAGCCAAAAATGGTTCCATAGATCAATAAAAACACTGAACAAGTATTTAAAAGTTAGTAATCTAGCATACTACAGAAGCAATTACTTCTGTTTGATCTAGAAATCACCAGCAGTCATTTTACTATTGCTCACATATATACATATACAAGTCTTCTATACTTCAATAAAATATTTCTTGAAATTAACTAACTTGTTAATTCATTCCAAAAAATGGTTAAAACAGCGTACTACTACAACACACCACTAGTTACTATACTAATGATCACATAGTCAGGCTATTGCCCCTATTAAAGTACCTCATCTGAAATGTTCTGGCAGTGGTACTGTTAACCAGCTTATTTTCAGGCTGTTTTAGTTCAGCAGACAGCCTGGCCACCTCACTCATCCACACTGGCAATGGGGTCTCACCCCCGAGCTCTTAGTTATTATGCAATGCACAGTGTGCAGCAATAACTGTTGGGATATTCTTCTTGCTGAGATTCAGCTTTGTCATGAGACATCTCCACTTGCCCTTCAACGTTCCAAAGGCACACTTCACATTCATTCCGCAAATACTCAGGCCACAGTCAAACCTTTCCTTGCAGCTGTGCAGCTTCCTAGTAAATAGCTTCATGAAAGGCCTTATTTTCACACTGTCAAAAAGTGGAGTGTTTCTAAAAATCAGGGTGTTGTGGACGTTTCTGGACCAGCTAACATGTATGTTAGTAAAGAACCCATAATGATCCACCGAGGCCTGCATAACCATACAGACCATCTCTTTTGGTTTATATAACCAGAAGCAAGGGGACAAGCATCTCAACTATCACTCCAGCACAGTTAGGGAAGCCCTGCTCCTGGAATCAGTCTATTATTTCCTGCACTTGGTTTATCCTGAAAGAACTTATTTTATCTTCTTGCAGACCTCAATGATGACTGCCCCACCAGGTTTTCCAACACCAAATTGATTACTCACTGACAGTAATCTGTGGTTGGAAACTTCCATATGACCCTTGCCACTCATTTCTCCACTGCAAAGGCAGGTCCTGTCTTGGTGTTTCTGTGCTGCAGGACAGTAGTGCATTCAACACACAGTTCTAGGAGTGTAGTCTTCTGCAACTGAAAAGTCTGGAGTCGCTATTGGCTATTCCACGTTTGCAGGATGACCAGGTCTCATTGCTCAGTGGACGGTCCTAAAGCCACCAGTCCACTGAGTGTGGTTATTCTGCGAAGAATAGCTGTAACAGTGTAGTCTCTGCATTCACTGTTCAGTCATCCTCAGTTAACTCTGTTTGAATGCTGTGTCCTTGCACTCACAGCAAGATCTTATACCCTGTCCTTACAACATAGGAAGAAGCTGTATTTCTTTGTGCCACATCCATGCTTGTAGCAGCGAGTTCTCAAATGGGACAATTTTCCCCAAGGTAGCATGCTTGAAGACAGCATGACAGACATTGGGATGCCTACCTACAGTATAACATGATTTTTTCCAATACAGCTTCATGCTATGTGGGCACAATGCACCGACATAAACAGCTGAGTGTGAAAGCACTCCACAGATATCATTTTGTGGGTGGCTCTGTGTCAACAGACATTTTACTGGTACAACGCTCCAGTGTGGACAAGGAATAAAGTGCCCCCCAAAATATATTAAATTAAATTAATATAAAATTCATTACAATGAGGAAGTATGTTACCCGTATGTTAACCCCAACAAGGTGCCTAATTCTTCAGAGATATTTATTTTTAAAAAATAAATTAATAAAATGAATCTCCACTCTGGTCTACAAAACAACATGAATAAATAACACAATACAACTAAATGTCAATATTATACATCTGTGTAAAGTTTAAGAGCAGCATTTTCCTTTTTATCAATATTACAAGTACATCAATGGGAGCATGTGTGAGGAAAAAAGTGAAATGTGGAAAAAATGTCTTCCCTATGGACTGAAGAAGAGAACTCTGTACCAGGATGTCATATGCAACTTTCTAATTCCAGTCAGCTATAAGTGAAAGATAAAATTTACTTCTCAAGAGTGATTTCCCCAAAACACAGCTGATAAAGGACGCCTGTATACCAAACTCAGCAGCAGCCACTGAGCAGCATCATAACTCAGCTGCCACTGAGATATTTTTAATATTTCCAGAAACTATTTCAAGAGTAACAACATAAAAACAGAAACATCTGGAATTTAAACTATTAAATCTCACATCAGCTTTATTTTTCTATCGCAGTTAGATCAAAGCTAATAAGTTTCCTTGAAATATTTTCATATTAGTACCACCAATATACTCATTTTCTAATTAAGCACTCATGTTAGCTAATTAATAACAACAGACAGCTATGCTTTTTGTCTGCTACTTTTTGACACCTTTAGAAAATGATCGGTAAGCAACAGGACTTAAAAACATACATTAGGACATATGTGTGCATATTAACACTGAATATTAAAAAAAATGATTGAGGGCTCTATTGCTATGTTTATTCTCTTGCTGGAAATTACTACTTTTCCCCCTACTTTTTAGGGTACTAGTAAGTTAAAATTTCAACAAAATCGTTAAAAAATGAGTACCTGGTGTAAATAATAATAAAGCAAATATCTAGCACTATTGATAAAATTTCAAAAAAAAAGTCCACATTCAGTTTATTTCCACTACACTTTCAAATAAAAGCCATTCAACTAAAATAATAATCATCAATGACATCGTAGCACTTTGCACATATGCACTATAACAGCTTTCTCCTGATGATCTCAAAGCACTTAAAAAGATATGCACCTTAATCTCCTTTTATAAGATGAGAAAAAATGAGGCACAGAGAATGTAAGTGTCTTGCCCAGAGGCACATAGCTAGGACCATCAGTGTAGACCTGAGATAAGAATCTAGATAGCCTAACTTCCATTCCCTGCTGTAGCCATTAGACCACAGTGCCTAAAAGATTGTTACAAAATTAGTACACAAATTTCAGAGCTGGAAAAGAGACAATTGATTATTAGTGTCCAAAATTCCTACATCTTTCTAACATGCCACACTATCAGGGAACAAGAGACGAGAAAAGCCTTATCTGTCAAAGAAAGAGAGCAATTAAAAAAGAGTAAAACACAAAATCTCTACTCGTCAAAAAGGCAACTTCCGCTTGGTGAGGGTTTTTTTGTTTTGTTTTGTTTTGTTTTAACTAGCTCTGTTCCCAGAGAATGACACACAAAGATCAATTCCTCCTCTGACATTCCTGTAGGTTTTCTGGCTCTGTTTCGCAATGTACTCTTCTCAGAGAAGAGGAGTCTATTGCACTGGGAGAAAGGGTGTGGGAGAAGGCTTCACCTTCTTTAATTTAAGACACGAAATGTCCCACTGCAGCTGCACCAAAGTACATGTTACTTGACTAATCACTGGTTCCCCCT
The DNA here is from genome assembly GCF_026122565.2 of Emydura macquarii macquarii. NCBI lineage: Eukaryota > Metazoa > Chordata > Testudines > Chelidae > Emydura > Emydura macquarii. The sequence continues at coordinate 5,370,188 of NW_027132342.1, read as the reverse complement.
CCCTACTCCCCCCCCCTTTTTTTTTGACAGCTGTCTTCCTATCATCCCAACAGGTGCTATTAGGCCCTGAACAATGGCTAAGGCTTTTAAGCCACTACTGTTGACAAGTGAAAGGGAACAACAAATGGCTCGACAGTGCTCGTCTCCCCGGGTCACTCAGCCAATGGTAATAGTTATTATTTTTATTTATTAGCTTTGCGGCACTGTCCTTCATTGTGCCTCCCCCACCCTCCCTTTTCCGTGGCAGCCAGGAGCATTTTAACTTTTAATAAAAATGGGAGAGCGCATAGCTCCTGAGATAGCTCTTTCTGTAAAGTGCACAGCTAATGAATGTTGTCCATTTAGATCTGGATAATTTATGATGTCAGCAAGTGTGGGTGTGGAGGGCTGAATCAAGATCTAGCCATTAGTTACATTGTGAGGAGTGAAAACGAGAATATGTGGAAGCGGGGGAGAGAGAGAAAAGAGATTTTTAAGAGTATTTGTTTTTGAAAGATAGTTGCAAGGTTAGACAATAAATAAGACAGTCCCGCCGTTACGGTTAAACCTATTTTTCTTTACTAATCTTAACATTTCACCCATATATGCCTCTTCAGAGAACAATGGCAGAGATAAAACCGGAAATACAAACTATAGCTTCCTAAAGTGAATGTGAAATTAACACATTTTAAAAACTGCATTGTTTATGGCAAACAAGATCTTAAATAATGCATCGAAACATGTTATCCACCAGGGGACAAATGCATCAGGATGCTCTGATGCCAAGCATATATATTTGCTAATTACAGGCCTAATTGTCAAAACTCTGCCCAGCCAATAAGCTCCATCAAATGCAAAGCCATCCATTGTCTGGGCAAAACCTTACATCTGCATGGGCAAACCAGGTAATTCCAAGTGCAAATAGAGCAAGTCACCTGCACATGCAAATATGGTCTTTGTAGAGCTCATTCAATGCACATAGTATCAACGATTTAATTTAATATTCTAGAAATGCGTGATATAGAGTCGTAAGTGTTATGGCCAAACTGAGCTATGCCAATTTACACCCATTGAGGATATGGTTCTATACATTTAAATTTTTAATTGTCACAATTACATTGTGAAAGGGGCCATATGATCAAAAGAAAAGTGGATTATGTACCACTCTATTCAAAGCAGAGAATTACTGAAATACTCTAAAATAAACTTTTGGCGATGTTAACAAAATAATACAAACAAGAAGAAGGATGAAAAAAATAAAGAACAGAAAACTAAAAAAAATTCAAGAAAATACACACTAGGCTAAGATTTCCAGTCTCTGAAAATATGACAGACTGTTTTACCACTGGAAGTGAGAATTAAAGCACATACGCCTGATGCTAAACAACTACACATCCTGAACTCCTCTTGCGCAACATATGTGAAAACAAAATCTCAATATCTGTTTGCCAGATGCCAGAAAAGACATGAACAATAAAAAAAAAAGACAAGAATTATACTATAAATCAGAGCTTCTGGAGTGCAGGTAGTTTCACAGTAAATCAGGATGGTAGTTGTAATGCAAATGATATTTGCAAGAAATCATTATGTCAAATTAAATAGAAATTATTAAAGCAAATGTCATCTTTGGATTTGCTTAGAATAATCTTCCAAGATTTTCACACAGGCTTCTCCATCAAAGTACAGCATTCCATCTGCCTCAACAACTTGTTCTGTTTGTTCTCACTTGTCGCCATTCATAGATTTTTTGGACTCTGTTATTTTCGGTTTAAATAGGGAGAGGAAATACACTGGGTTTCCTTTTGATATAGCATTTATCTTCATGAGTTTGGAAATGACATCAGGATGCACGAATGGTGCAGCCATATAGCAGTTATGACAAGTCATCCCCAAACAAGCAAAGAGAAACCACCAGAAGTCTATTATCTGGGGCTCTTTAATGTAAGAGTTCTGCACAAGGATAAAGAAGAGAGACCAACAGAGAAAGAGAGAGAGGAAAGGGGAAAGAGAGAGCTTAAGAAAGGAGAGACCAAGAAGAAGACAAAGAGGGAAGATGGAAGAATCAGAAAAAGAGGGAATCAGTGAAGAGGCCAAGGAGTAGAAGAGTCAGAGAAGCAATACAGCCACTTCCTGACTATTATTATAGACACCACCACTGAATTACCCCCTCCCACACGGCTGCACATATAGATCACCCAACCAGTCTAGGTAAACATGCAAGAGAAAAAGCGCGAAGGAGCAACACTCAAGGTGTGCTGGTGGAAAATACAATATGATACAGACTCAGGCACCAGGGATTTCTACAAAGTAGTGCCATTGCTATGAAGGTGGCAGAAGTCTTATTTCTCCACTGCAAAAGAGGCAGTATAATCATGCCCTGCAGAATTCTTCTGAAGCATTCACGGCTTTGTGAACTCAGATTACACCCACTCAATCCCAGAACATGACACCTCCCACTGCAAGGAATTACCTAATTCCATAGGGAATTCGTTTACCTGCACCTGGGATGGCCTTGTGGGCCACCAAGAACAATAAGCCAAGCACAGGACAGGAACAGAACAGTACTCTTCCAAAAATTAGGGCCATTCATTTAAAAAGCAGTCATGGAAACACTGATGACAATCGAAGGCCACACCCTCCGGCTTCCTCACAGCCCTGCCCAGATGGTGAAAGAGAACAGAGAAAAGCTGGGACAAAGAGACTGTCAAAACCTCCTTCGATGAAGGAAGCTACCGCACACTTTAAAAGAAGAAACCACCGCCACTCCACTCCACACTACCAATCTTGTCACTAGCACCCAGTATTTAAGTAAGCTAATCAAGAAACTAGCAAAAGAAACAACAACCCTCAAACACCAACTCTGTCAGCTGCCAGTTTCTTGGACACTGCTCCTCTCTGTTAAACCACAGGCCGGGGCATGGTACAGAGCTAGTACAAGCTTACCAGTGCATGTCCATAGACAAGGAAAGTGCAGTATACTCATCTTGAGGGATCTCCCTGGAGCATTTGATACCATTTATCATTAAATACTCCTGACCTAACTACAAGAAGCTGGGGGGAGGGGTGGGGGTGTTAAATGGAATCATCCTGAAATGGCTCAGATCCTTTGCCACAGCCTAAACCAGCTGATCTTCCATTTCCATAGCCTTCCCGCATAGAGTCCCATAGGATTAATCATCCTTACCCCTCATCCTGTGTTGTTCAACATCTCTATGAAGTGGTTGGGAGGGCAGGTGAGAGAACAGGTGAGAGAACTGAAGTTCCAGCATTTATAGATAAAGCCTTCTGTGGTAAATCTTATCGTCAAACATTAACAGCACCATCTAGCATCACTGTCAATGCCAAAGTGAAATCAGCTCTTGGTTGAAAAGTACCTGGCCAAAGCAGAGCCCAGGCAAGACTGAGCTGAGGCTGGGATGAAGAAGGAAAGTACTTTGAAGGACCTGCTTTCCTCTGTAACATCCCCTATTATAATGAACATCTGCCCTCTGATTAAATCAGTCTGCAACTTAGGGTCCTACTGGGCTCTTCATTGTCTTTGGATGTCCAAATAGTCTTGGTGTCAAAAAACACCAACTTTCTTCTATAAGTAGCCAGAAGTGTCCCATTCCATCAGAGACAGAACTGGCCAAGAAGATCAGTGAATGTGACCTCCAGCCTTGATTACTACTACTCATAATATCTACAAATGATACCACATGCCCTAAAAAAGCTCCAACTAATACAAAAGGCAACAATCTGTCTGTTCAACAACACAGCTCCCTGTGATCATATGGAGCTCTGATCTCTGCACTATCTCCCCACTGAGCACAGAATCCAGTTCAAGATCTCTGCCCTCATACTCAAAGCCCTTGATGGGATTGGAGCCATCTATCTAAAAGAGCACCCTTCTCTCTGAGGCCATGACCACCCACATCAGCTAGATTCCACTAGAACAATGAAACTAGTGGCCAATAGTGGGAGGCCTGTGAATGCAGGATACAAAACCTTCAAGGGAACTGGACCTAGACTGAGAAAACTGATCCTGTAAGACATAAAAAGAGTGACTCTGATATTAGCAAATGAGGATAAATTTGTTTCAGCAGTAGCTCTTGTTCAGTGGGGCAACTACTTCCAGTAATGGCCAACTATGCTGATGAAGAAAATGTTGGACCAAACAGTAGGTGAGTGCAAAATTCTGCAATTTTATTTCCCTGTGAACATTTTCTTCAGTCTCCATCTAGGTGGGGTTCAACTTCCTGATTTTGGGTTCAAACCAACTCCAAATTTCTAAGTGAAACTTGACTAATGCCAGCACATTTCATCTGTTTTCACACTGGAACCACGAAGAATAGGGAATGTCTCAGAGGTTTAAAATGACATGATAAAGCTATTCAGATTCAGTGGAAACTGGGCCCAGATTTGCTTTTAAGATTCTCAAACCAAAGTAAAGTTTTCAAAGATCTTTGTCTGAGTTTTGTGCCTGTAATGAAACCTTAAACCAGACAAGTTTCTTTGAATTTTTACATTTCATACAGCTTTATTAAACAGCCAATGGATGTTCTGATATTGAAATCACACCTAACTTTTTGTTATTTACTTTCCCCCCTTCATATACAGTACATCTCTCTATCCCATGCATATTGTACAGACAATTTGTGTGTGTTTATACACAGATTTCTCTCTATACATAATGAGAGATCTTACTATTATCTACTTTCGAAAGAGGATAATCCAATGATTCAGTTGTATTTGTGAACTTTATGAGCAAACTGGTGTTCAGGTTCTATAGATAGTGTTTTTTAATTTTTCTCTATATATAAAGAGAAAATAAATGGAGAACTGTGTATACACACACATATTAAATATTTGTACAATATGCATGTATGACAGAGAGAGATGTACCATATATACAAACACCATGCACAGAAAGGGGCAGAGTCAATATCAAAGGGGAGGTGGGGAGGGAAAAGAGATGCAGGACGCCTGAGTTGTTTGGCAAATGACAAGGACAAATTCCCAGATTGCCTGAGAACAGGAGGTCTGGGGGAGGTGGTGGCGGGATCGAGTAATTGTGGGATGGTGTTGCAAGGAATTTAATAGATCGGAAAAGGCTGAATGGGATAGCAGGCCCATTATTCAGAAAGTTCTCCTTTGTGAACAAGCTTTAAGGGAATGCCAAGACAACAAATGACTTAATCCTGGGAGGGATGCTATGGCATAAATGAAAGCAGTCTATACCTTGAAAGCCAATGGCATAAATTTCTATATCACATAACCACTTTGACTACCACAGCTCTCAGCAAAGTCTTAAGAGTTGCAATTAGAAAAACCACACAAGCATGCCCTGCCCTCCTTCTCTGCCCCCCACCAACATATCCCGATGTACTCAGGAGGAAAACAAGCCAAATAAATGACAAAAAGAGGTGGTTAAATACCACATAAAATGTAATGGTTATAGAGATGAACAGAAGAGAAAAAGAATTAGTGTATATTGGTTTCTCTTTTCTCCTATGTTTTAACTGCTGGACTAAAGCTACAGCCTTCTGGTTGTATTCACAGATGCATTAAATAATACAATACCAAATTATACTCCCTCCTTCTCCCCTACTAAAGACACGTGAGTGCTTTAAAAGAAGCCTGGTGTAAAGTGGAGGACTTCCTCCCCAGCTTTCACAGAGCACTGCATGTCTTTGGGAAACTTTCATCCAGTTTCCCTTTCTTACGCGTTTCTTGAACCCAAAGTGTGTACAAGATAGGGTTTTGGGCTCAGAGGGTCTCATCCAATTCTCATTAAAATCAGGGGGAGCATTTCCAGAGATTTCATTGCGACTTGGATCAGAGGGAAAAGCCCAGATCATTGACAAAAATAAAAGTCACAGAATAGGTGACTAAGATAGAATAAGACCTTGTCACCAATAGAAACTGAACCCTGCCATCAAAACTCACATATTTCCACCTCTTAGAGCTTTCTGGAATCATCAGGAGCCTCCAGTTTATATCCAACAGCCAGCCGTCTAAGATACAACAGTGGTATCACTGACAGCATTGTTTTTTATTCTCCTTCAGCTTTAAGGGAATGGCAGGAGACTAGCAATATCTTGGTGAACTCCAAACTTAACCTATTCTTCCCTCATAGGCATAGGGAGAATAATAAGGTTTTCCCCTATTTGCCACAATTACATGGGCACCTCAGTGTTCTCCCTTTACCCCGCTGCCATAGTGTAGCAAAGAACAGACCCTACCCTCTTTCATTTATTATTTATTGTATTGACTTTTCTATGGCACTCATCACTGGATGTGGGTGCCTCACAAACATTAATTTATTTGTCCTCACAACACCTTTGTGAAGTGGGGAAGTATTAGTATTCTGATTTTATAGATAGGGAAACTGAGGCACAGAAGGATTGCGTGATCCACCCTCAGATCAGACAAGAAGGTTGTGATAGAGCTGGGAACTGAACCCAGATCTGCTAAGTCCTAGTGGAAGAAAGCATTTGTGAGATACTAATAGTCTGCATACTTTTCAAAAGCCACCACCCAATCCAAAAAGTAAGTAAAAATCAGACGATAGCAGGAGAGGAGAGAGGGGGAAAACAATTCCCCAAGATGACTACCCCTACTATGATGGGAGAGTGGCTAGAGAACAAATGGAAAATTGCTAGAGATGAAAAAATCACCTTATGCATCACCAAACTGCTAGAATTTTAATTTTTTATTTGGTGAATCCATGAAACATTCCTTCACTTTAACTATTGTTCTACAGGGAAAAGAAAACAAATCCGTGTTTCCAACCACCTGGAAACTTGTACTGTGCAAATAATAAAATTTCTTATTTGATAGAAATTCTTGACCAGCTTCTAAGTCAGCCAAGGAAACAAAAGAAAGAAAGATGACACAGCAGTCTAAAACTCAAGTTTTCCCAGATGTTAAACTGAACCTGAGCCTCAACAGTTTCAAGTTCTGTACTAAACCTAGAACACGTTATTTCAGAGGGTGTTCTAAATTTGGCAATTGGAGTTCTCCTACCACCAAAATCACATGGGTTAATAGTCAAAGCAACAGCTTTCAAAAGGTTTGCAGTATTAAAGCATTAGATAGAAGTAGAGCACTTGGTTTACCAAGTCTTCAGGGATCGGAGAGACTTTAGCTCAGGAATCATTTGTGCTTTATGCTCACCCATAAAGTGGGTTACCCTTTCCCCCTTACTTTCGTCTCCCATCCATTTTTCTTTTGCGGGAAGAGAGAGAAGCCACAAGAGTGCCAATAATGTGCAGTGCCAAAGTGCCAAAGATTTCAGATTTTTTTGTCTGTTGTGACACAGTAAGGTGCCTACACCAATGACCTGGGAACTCAGTGAGCTTTCATAGCTTGGAGAAAGAAAAAAAGAGAGGAATCAAAAATTTCCTCTATGCTCTATGAATTATGTTTGGGTAGTTCATGATGAGGCTACTACAAAATCCTTTATACCCACTAGCCTCTTAGCTACAATAGATTAATGAGGCATTTCAAGCATTCATTCTTCGACACCCGCTGTAGGCTCTCCAGTTGGATACCTACAATTCACTAACATGTAAACACTAACCAAAGGGAGACATCAGTGCATTGTCCCTGCATTTATAATATTGTATTATAATCCGACACAGAATATTTTCAGATTAAGATGATGAGATATATATTGTGTGGCAGGTTTCCATGGACTCCAAGCAGTTCTGACCACTAAACATTTCTAGTTTCACCAAGAGGAAGTAATGTCACATCCTGCTCAGACAAACATTCAAACTGTTTCTAACCCCACCCAAATTCTAAGACTATTATAACATGATATTTACTACCCATACAATATTCTCATTAAGGCTCAGCTACATTAACCTTGATTATTATAATTTTTTCTCATAATGCTACCTTCTCTCTACTGCTTGTAACACTTGGCTCCCAGGGTTGTACTTATAATGAGATGGCAGGATGTGTTTTCCATTAAAGGCCTCTGCTGGAGTTTCTGTAGTTCTTCTCATGTATCACAAGTTCAATACTTTGTATTTGCTTCACAATAACCAATCCATTTCCAAGTGATTAATTTTCTATTCTAAAACAATGCATTCCTCCCCTCCCGCCTCCATTTTGCTGGGTTTTTCCCCCCTAACCAAAGGAAAAAAAATCCTTCTCAATGACATCATGGCATAAAATTTTCAAAACAGGTTTTAGTGGGAGATATGCAGATTGCTATGAAAAGTTACCCCATAAATAACAACAAAGTACTGAGTTATCAAGGCTGTAACTCAGTCAAGAGGTGCTGTAACCATTTATATTATATGACCTCAGCAGAACCTCTTGATTGAATTGCAGTCTTTCATTAAATCAAGCCACTCTGTATTATTTTCTGTGCACTAGGGTAAATCAGGATGGCAAAGAAATTACCCCCAAGCTCCTGCTTTTGTGATTTTTTAACTGTTGCCTTTATTTTATTTGCTAATTTACAAAGATCATGCATAATCTACACCAATAACTGCTTTTCTCTCTGAAGTGATGTTCTGTAGGTATGATGAAATAGCAAAAATAATTGAAGTGTACTAAATTAAAGTTGGAAACCATCATCCTATGGCAGAGCAACATCTAACTACTGAATGCTAGAAACATGTTAAGAACTATTTTACAAAAGAAAGGAATAACACACTGTGGATTCATTGATGGCATTGAAGGCCAGACGGGACCATTAGATCATCAAGACTGACATCTTGTATATCACTGAATATTCATTATATTATCAACCAGAATTAAAAACTGTTCCTTATTTACTTCTATCAATCATTTTACTAGAAGAAAAACGGCTGACCTCTGAGTCAGGACAATCTGTAAATATCTCCCTGCATCTACTGGGAAGCCATGTCTATAACGAGGGGGAAAGAGTTGGGGTACCTGTGACATGAAATCCATCCATAGCTAGCTTATAAAATGTCATCTCCTTAGGCTGAGAGACAACCTCTAGAGTACTCTTAGAACTCTTTAACCATTGATTTAGATTCCCTTTCACACAATGTTATGAGAATTTTCAAAAAGAGAAAGAGGACATACTAAAACAATGTCTTGTTCTGAAAATACAATTTATGTTTCGTATAATCCAAGACAGTCTAGATCTCTTCATGCAGCTTGTGTCATGCACTGGGACAGTATGGCACTTTCCTTATCTAGCCATAACTTTTCACATCACGCTCCAACTTCCCTTATTACTGGGTCCTTACCTCCCTTTCAAAACCTCCACGTTGAACTCAGTAAGAGAAAAGCTACAGTAAGGTCCCTTTTCCTATTTTCTTATATTTGTGTAGCTGTTAGACATTTTGCAAAGGAGGGGAGTACCAGCCAGTCTTTCACAACAAAAGGACTACTGTCACTGCGCCAGTCCCAGACATGGTGGAAACCAGCCCACAGGAAAAGGCCTGGCTCCAGTGTTAGGCCCCGGCCGAGTACAGTCACTGCATTCACTCAAATTGGCAACAGGTCTCAGTGTTCCTGGCTTTGAGCTGTGAACAAGGGTCGAGATTGAATAACCAATTATACAACCGCTGACTGAGTTTATCCAAGGTTTGCAAACTGCTATAATAGCCCAGTATTCAACTGACTGTTTTATCCTTTTCCAGATATAGTGTCATATCTCCCTTTGTGCTCCATTTACATGTCACTTTATTACATATATCCATTAAAAAGGTAAATACAATGTCACAGTCAATGCCTAAATGTTGCCATTCAGTATCCTTGCCTTTCTCTCTGGGGCATTTCATATAGGCATCTCTCTCTCTCTCTCACACACACACACACACTTTCCTATTGCAAGCTAAACCAAGTTTCTATCAAGAATACACAGCAGGGTATGGGGGGGAAGAAAAAAAAGTAGCCAAGAGTCAACAGTGTCAAAACTGCACGCTCCCAAAAGCTAACGGGTACTGTGAACACACTATATTGTTAGAAAAGGGAAAACCTTTAAAATTTTGAAGGTTCAGATTACTAACTAAAATTATAGATCCTTATTCCAACTCACTAAGTCATTTGGGTCTCAAACTGATCAAGAAAGTGCACTAAAACAGAATTTCAAAGGATCTGTCTTGCTTCTGGAAGAGCCTTTAACACAGTGAGAACTATTCTTGTGCTATTTTAATACTTCTACTTCTGATCCTGGCTGTAACCCATAACCAAATAAGTATGACAAACATTGAAAAAAAGGTATACCCAACCCTTCTAAAACAGAGACTTTTTGCAGGGGATTATTTTATTTTGCCGATCCCTATATATTATTTTTAGAAACATGTATCATTATAAGAAAAGGACCGGATAGCCTGTTTGGGTCCATCCTCCGCTACTCCACTGGTTCCCCTGAATTTTTATTTGCTGTAATGCTCTTTTGCAAACTATTAATGCAAAATGCTTCCAGAAACTTAGTCCACATTTTCTCTTTTATTTCAATGCTATGCAGCCTGAAAAAGCTACTTAGATTTAGTGTGAGAAGCACTGATGACTGTGTCTCAAAACACAAAGTGCTGTGAAGGGCACTGTACCATGTCAAAATGAAGTCACTACTGGCTACCTATGCAACATTGCTCACAGAAGGATGGTCTCACTTTTACAGATGTACACTATAGAAGTGGTCTCTGTAACACTCATATGAAGAAGCTACCACTAGTTCATGAAGCAAACAGGTTACAGAATTTCTCCCGGCTCACAAATGCTTATTTAATTTTATTTAATAAAGGATATTTTGTAGTTAAGAGATTGAAAAAGGAGTTCAAGTAAAATAAGAAAGAAACCCTTTTTCTGAGATGCAAAAACATTCAGTTAACTTTTTATTGTCCCTCATTTTCTAGTCGCTTGGAACTTCATACTTTTTGATCAGGACTGAAAAGTACTAAAAAAGGGCAATTCCTGTGGCACTTCTGATCATGCCAGACACAGGGCATAGAGGATATCTACATAGAGTAAAGCCTGTTCTTGTGGCATTTCGAGCCTCATTTCTAGACCAACATGATTAGGATAAAGCATCCATATGTTTGAACACTTATCCAAATTTCAGAGGGTTGTTTTTTTGTTTTGAGATTGGTCCATTGTTATGTGAAGTCTAACTGATGGCATTTGTGAATGCTGGTAACATATTTTTTCTGATTGAACCTCAGCCTGCAGATCCTTATTCACATGTAGAGTTCATAGAAAAATGGCAAAAATTTTCTGTGAAAAAGAATGATTGGGAGGAAAAATATGTCAAAATTTCAAACGTTCATAACATTTCACCCAGGTCTACTCACACAAGTTGTGCACTCCATAGTAACATGAACAAGCTCAGTGAAGTCAGTAGGATGCCTCCTATGACAACAGGACACTCAAGTGAGTAAGCATCTGCCAAATTTGACTTCGTTTGCTTCTTTTAAAAGTACTCACATGTTCTGAATGATCTACATTTCTTCTTTAACAGGGGCAATACAAGAACTCAGAAACAGTCAGTTTCGGCTGGCAAACTAGTGGCACCAGATTGTGCTGCAGTGTGGACATCTAAATTGACTTTCTGCTCTTGGTTCTCATTTCTCACACTGGTAGGTAGCCCAAGTGTATGTATGCATGTCTTCCCTGCTAGCATTTAGAACAGCATTAACAAGATCTAAATCTCTAGGTCAGAAGAAAGGAGAGTTGCTTTTACCACAAAGATGAACATGGTTGGTGGCTGATGAGTTTAAGTAAACAGGATGCAAAAGGGAAAGGCAAATCATGGGAGCACCCAGACAAAGACACATTAAAATGGCAACACCACATCATCTTCCAACAACTGGTGGAGGAATTTAGCTGAAATGTTGGTCAATATTTCCACTTTTCCCAGATGAACAAAGGACATTTGTTTCAGTGACAGACTCATAAAACCCCTCATTCCAAAATTATTTCTGATCCTTTTTAAATCATTTAGTTCCCCTCTTCCTTTCCATACAAACAAACCACATATGCATAAACCACACTGCTATTTCTTGTAATACAGGTGATGACTAAAGAAGTATATTAAAATGATGGAAAAGTCACAATTTCAACCACAATTTAGGCAACTGGGTAATAACATTTACCTTCTGTTGTGCCTTAAACAGACTGTAAATGAGGAGGACAGATGAAGACTAAGAGGAGAAAGTGTAGAGAACTTGAGAAATATTTGGGATTCTAACTCCAAGATGCAAAAAGAAGACCCACCATACTAACTGGAAAGGCAGCCCCACTCAGTACCTTTTCTTTGAATATGTTTTCCCAGTAGAAAATAAAAAGGTACAAGACACTCCATCATTTCAATTAGGATTCTACAGAAGAAAGTTATTGCAGCAGAAAACTATTTATAAGAGTCTTTCCAGGAATTATCTGCACCTTCCCTTCCAAAAGCTCATATTTAGAGAAAGTGCATTCTTTCTTTTGTTCTTTTTTTATGTCATTCCTTTTTGAAATGTGCACAATTCAACTGCCCAATTTTGCATCATAAAAGGTCTTTACAGCAACCACATTATTCTGCTATCAGTTACAGACTCTTGATTGAGTTGGACTCTGAATGACACACAGCAGCAGCGAATAACAAAAAGAGAGACCAGAGAGAAACCCTCCCATCAATTTACTTCTAAGCCAATTATCTGCCTGCTATGTATACCATGAAATTCTATTAGAAACAAATTATATGGTGAGTTGTTATCCAAAAATGTGAATTACCTCTGAACGGGAGACAGGAGCATGACATTTCCATTGGCAAGTGGAGAGACTGGGATTTTTCCTTCAGTTTCTCTCTCTTTTCTAAATGTTCTAATGGAATTAAAAAACCCTTTGGGCCAAACTTTGTAGCATGGTCCTATGGTACAAAGCTGTAAGTTTATCAATTGCCTCTAACTGCTACGTAAGCTAGGCTGGGCTGACTGAACTTGAGGTGGACTGGTCCTGCTCCATAGTCAGGAGCTGCAGAGTTATTCAAGGGGAGAGACTTGAGGAGCTCATGCAAATGAGACTTGAGGAGCTCATACAAATCAGCTGCTGGCCTGAGCACCCTTCAGTAGACCTGGCCTTTTATTTCCCACTCATTCAGTGAGGGAGGAGAATAGAGATAGGACCTATACAGCAAACAACAACAACAAAAACCCGGTATTGTGACACTCCCCGGGGATACCCAGAGCTGTGAGGCATCTCGCTACCACCAACCCCTAGTGTGAGGAAGCCTTGTCTATGCCTGCTGTGGGTCAGCTCCCCAACTCCATAGGCATTCCCCTCGAGACCCTGCAGGCTTCACTGTTACTTTACAGCTAAGTGACTGGCACGTCACAATCCTTGAGCCCTAAGAACATCTCCCTGGAACGTCCAGCCCTGGTCCACTGGATGCTTGCAGATTCACTGCTTCCAAAGACACAGTACACCCCAGCTGACTAGTTCCACCTCAGATCACCGCTCTGCTTAACACACAGCACTTAGATATGTTTATGGTAAAACCAAGTTTATTTAACAAAATAGAGAGATTCAAGTAAAGTACTGGAAACAAATGGTTCCACCCAAAATATAATCATAACATGTATTCTAGAGCCTGAACTTAATTATCAAGATACTTTCATGTCTCGTAGAGTACTGCTCACCCAAAATCCTTGCAACGTTTTACAACCAGGTTGCTTGTGACTCTTCTTTCATGACACAAGCACATTGTCAGTTGCCTCCTAGGTAAAGAATTCTGTGTGTTTTTGTGCACTCCAAAATATACCAGCACAATCAATTGTATTTATTCATAAACAGGATACCCCCTTGCTCTTTGTTTCATCCTAGAGATTTCTTATCTTGTAGATTTAGGAATCTCTTATTTAGTCCCTGGCTAACCATGCCAATAAGGATACAGTGTGAGGCATAAAATACACAAATAGCCAGACAGGGAGATAAATGTCTGTTACCTGCTGCTTGAAGGGACTCTTTCTGAGGTATGTCACCGTCTGGTGACCTGCCTTAATTCCAAGACCTTAAGAACTTAATTTTCAATATAAACACACAGCTCCTTATATATTATCTGTTCACACGTTTCGCAATGATTATGATGAACAGTGGGTTACTGGCTCTCAGCAGAGACCTTAAATGCCAACCTCTGCTGAACTGTCATGCCTATATCTGACCCCTGGGATCCCTGTACAACTGTGTGCCCTCTCCCAGTTGGCACCAATGAAGAGGGATTAGGAGTGACATCAGCAGCAGAGCTGGTTGGAAAATGGGAACACGTTATACAACAGTTCTAACGAAAAAGCTATCTTTTAATTGTCCGAAAAATTAGAAATTCCAAAATTTTCAACGGGCTCTAGTTATCAGCCTTCCAAACTAGAAATGATTATATCAGAAATGCCTGAATCAAAGTCCATTTTACAATATGGCACTCTCTAATGTACTGCCCCTTAAAGTGACACTTCCATGGATAAAATCTGGCACCATTAAGTTAATGGCAAACCTCCCATTGACTTCAACAGGGTTCGGATTTCACCTCCTGTTTCTCAATCAGCATTGCCTGATGTGACAATATCAGAAGATCATGGCATACTACTATATAGTACATAAAACACATCTGCTGAACTACAGGAAGCTGTATTTCTATATTTGGAGGTAACTGACGTTTCCTGAAACGTATGTTGTGTATCTCCAGCAGAGCAGTCATGCTACCAGTTTATGGAGCACCAGTGGCATTGGATTGAAAGGTGGCCTAAGTTCAACGTGAAATTTTAGGTTGGTTCATATTTCCAACCAGTTATTCTCCTTCCTGTGTTATACTCAGAATCTATTTGAGGTGAGCAAACAAATCAATTTCAGGAACGTTCCAAGTGAATTGGTAGCTAATTGTTAGTTATTCAGTCCCTGAAAGAGAAAAACATGGCTGGATTTTTGTGACTACCTGAAATGGGTTCTTGCCATATCTCTGGCAGAAAAGGGACTGTGAGATTAAAGAAAGATGTGGCCGAATGGAACAAATCTTTCTGATCACTCTGGAGACATACCATTCATAGCTGTACGTTTTCCCTTTCACACTATTCTTGCAGTCTTCAAAAGTTTCCCAGAAAAGGACAAGAGCTTAAAAAAACCCCCAAAACCTAAGTGTGATGGCAAAAACTGTTTCCTTCCCATTTGTGATGAACTTAATACATGTGCCTTAATACACTCAGTCTATGTTCCTATTACAGTTTTGTTTTATTTCAACGTTAACAGCAGCCAGCTCTAAGGCAGGTGCAACGTTAGCCTTTTAATCAGTCACTCCAAAACTATATCCTTATTATACGCCAGGGGCTGTGTTGAACAGGTTTCATTAGTCATTGTTTAAAAGCCAGACTGAGAGATGTGAGTTTCCACCTCTTTGCAATTCTGACACTGCAGAGAAGTGCTGAATTGTCAGTTGTCAGTCAAACAGCTTCTGTTTCAAACACAACCTTATCTGTGTTAGTTGCACAATGAGAGGGCTGTATTTAAGTAATGGCACTAAAGTAATAAGTCTTTTCTATCATGCTCCTAATCTTCTGTTGAATATTCCCCAATAATTTGATTGTAAAACAATGGTTTATCTGAATTTCATTTGTGACATTTTGCTGATTGAAGAGCATTCCTAAATATGTGCATTTCAAGGAAGTTTGCAACCACTTGCCCTTTCAATGCAAATCAATGCAGACACAAAAAGACATGATGAAACAAACATGCATTCACTCACACAGACATAACTTCACCCTTTTGACTATCTTGCCTTTAATTTTTCTTTAATGTTACATATCTAACCAGACTGTTTTGTCACATAAAAAGCGAATCTAAAATGTAAGATTAAACTATTGTTCTTTTACATTAAATGTGTACACACACACAATATACACACACACACTCACTGATATTGTCAGCCTTCACTGGGAATTGTTTTAATCTCCCTAAATTCAAATGTTAACTGACTAGCAGCCCTGCAGTTATGGAAGAACATCTCTCAGCTCCCCCATGGTTCAGCACCTTCCATTTCTGGTAATAATGATTTTATTATTTTTATCACTGCCGGCTGCCATTTTTTCCCCCAGTCCTCTCGCCAGACCACTGCTAAATGTTAGAAACCTCAGAAAGGATTTGGGAAACTATCATTCAGTGCACTACAGAGCGAGAGCCAATCACCATGAGAAGCGAAGCCTTCTTACCTAAACAAACCATTATCGGCTCATCTCATGTCTTTGTACTCTTTTTTTGCTATTACCTCACGGGATTAACTTTTATCTCTAATCTCTGCTCTGGCCAACTGTCAGGGAGCCTAAAAGCTGCCTGTCTTCTAATCTGTGTGTAATAATACTGCTGTTACTAACAGATAACTATGAAACAACATGGAAGGAAAGAAAACACACATACACAGAAGGGCTGATTGTTAAAAACTGCCACACCAGCTTCTACCTGGGAGGAAAAAAGAAGATGCAGGACTTCCATAGTATGTTTTCTATTTCCCTATATGATCCGTTTTTCCTCTGGTTCTAAACCCACTCTATGTCCTTCTTACTTTTGGGGACCCGTTCTTATTAATCGGTATATCTGCTGTGCTTTTGCAACTTGCCTCTCCCAGTTTCCAGAACTTAGAGCCATTCCTCTCTATCCAGCATTAAAAAATAAAAAGAGTACTTAGATGGTAAAAAGAGAGGAAAAAAATAAAGAGAGAGTCTTGAGGCTCTGCAACAGTCATGGCTTTTTATTTTTAATACATTTTTTAAATTCTAACCCGTTAAGTGTAATACGTTTAGCATGCAGTCACTCTTTGCTTTATTGAACTGTGTGTTCTTATATTGACAACTAAAAAACCAACAACGCACCAACGAATAAAGAAGGCCATGCTAAAGGCAGAAACAAAAACAAAAGAACACATAATTAGAGCTAGTTAAAGTACCTAGGGAAATACTGTTTCTACAAAACGGGTAGTGGTGGGGTGAGAGTGAGGTGACAGCCCCAAATCATGTCCTTGCAGGGTTTTGATGGCATTCTTCTAGGACTTTATTCAAAGCTCATTAAAGTCTACGGCAGGACTTTTGCTTTCAATAATATCTGTCCTCGAAACAATTTGAAAATCTGGTGGGGAGAGGGAGAAAGATGGAATACCAAGAAATCTTAAGAAGGTGACTATGGATAGCATTTATTAAGCAAGTGTTTGTATAAACAGAAAGGACACCAACACGCAATGTGAGATTTATTTGTGATTACAATTAAAATAATTAGTGACCCATAATGTCAGATGTAACTGGAGTTTATTTAGTATTTGATATTTAAAACATGCCCAATTACGCTTCTAAAAATGCCTGTACACAATTAAAAATTAACAAAGGGCCACATCTTCAGCTGGTGTAAATCAATGCAGTGCCACTGAAGTCAATAGAACTAGGATGTTTTATGCCAGCTAAGATTCTGGCTCAATATTTAAACACTTCCCTAAAAAGCCCCAAAGCAAACTAACATCACCCTTCCCATCACCATCCTCACAGGAAAGAAAGCCTGTGAGAAAAGCCTTCTACAGACTCAGAGCAGTTTGGGGAACTGAAATCCACACATGAGAATGCCTGGTTCGCAACCCATAGACAATAAATCTAGGGCTGTTACCGTGAGGACCACCGTTGCTTAGAACCGATGAGGCAGTTTATGAAGGAATAATAATAATGCCTTAATCTTACATGGTGTTTTTCATCTGTACAACACAAAGCACTTTACAAAGGAGGTCAGTATTATTATCCTATATTACAAATGGGGAAGTTGTGGCACAAAAAGAAGTGGTTTGCCCAAGGTCACCTGGAAGGCCAGTGACAGAGCTAGGAATAAAAGCCAGGTCTCCTGAGTCCTGGTCCGGTGCTCTATGGGATACTAAGTGCTAAAACATTTAACGCTTTATGGTTCACAGTCAATGTCTTGAATTGCAACTGGAAGTAAATAAGAAATCAGGGCAGGTGTCAAAAAATAAATCCAGTATGTTCCCTGTGGCTAATTTTAATCAAACAGGAAAGCAGATGCATTCTGCAATAGCGATTATCTTCTTAGTGGTTTCCAAGTGTAGCCCCATGTAGAATTTATAGTAGTAATCTCATCTACAAATCACTGTGACAAGGATTACTGATGGGGTCCAGATCTGAGAGGAAATGCTGCAGTCATCCAACCAAACACAGATGAAGAAATGGAGTTTTGCCCACTGATGCCCTCTGAGACTCCTAGAGCAGGCAACGAATCAGAAGCACTCCCCGAATTATGAACTTCTTGGACAAAGGACAGAAAAATCCTCTCAATAAGAGGGGTGAAATCACCCTTCCCTCACCCTAAAACTTTTCCAAACCCACTGGTATCACCTCACTCTTACCTGAATTAAGACTGAGGAAGCAAAGAGACCACATCTCCAGAACTAATGAAAATAAGACCTAGAATTACATCTAATCACAGGAGCTTGGGGGTGGGTGTAGGGGAGGGGATTGGTCGGTTGTTGTTGTTGTTGTTGTTTTTTTGGATGACCCACAAACAAAGCTAGATCTGACTGTCTCCCAAGTGACTTCCTATGCACTTTGAACAGGAAGGGTGACGAAGCAGAACTTTGTACAGCATCCCTCATGGCAAGTGAACAATTGCCCAAAACCATTCTGGAAGGGAAGGAAAAAGTGGAAGCAACCCATTCAAGAGGGATACCATCTACTTCAAAAAGACACCACAGCCAATTGAACAAAGCCTGCCGGCAACAGTATCAAAGGCTGCTGTCATATCTGGATACTGTCCACACTAGAAAAGAGATCACCAACCCACAAGACTATTGCAGTTTCTGTGCCATACCCAGTCCTGAAGCCAGACAGAAAGTGATAAAAGAAATCTGAGGATTCCAGATGGCTCAAAAATTTGTCTTACCATCAGCTTCGCTATCTACCAAGGTGACCCGGGAGGATGATGAATACATGAATTTTATAAGACTAGCCATCATCATCCTACTAGTCTATAGATTCAGCTTCAAAATAGAACAGATTTCTAAACAATTCCAGTATTCTTCTACCCCCCCCCATCCATAGTTAAAAGCAAAAACCTCTACATTCTTCTATAGCAAAGACTGTCACAACACTGTTGCAGGTAGTAATGGTTTAGATCATTATTGCAGAATACTGAAAGGCAGCACGGATACTATGCTTCTAATGAACACATAGGTTGCATACTAGTAATGCTACACAATAGAAGCATCAGACTGTGAAGCTGAGATAAATTAGTGGCAAAGACTATGGCTGTTGCCATAATTAGTGGCAAAGACTATGGCCCATTGGTGCTAGTCTCTTCTCCCCACGGATCCTCCTTTTAGGATACATCTGCACTGCCATCAGAGGTGTGATGGCAGCTTGTGTAGTCATACCTGTGCCAGCTTTACTCGAGCTAGTGCAGCTAAAATTTGCAGCAGAGACGTGGCAGCACTAGTCCTGACGTGGGCTAGGAATGTGAGCATATACCCAGGATTCTGGGTGGGCCTGTACAGCTCATGCTGAAGCCCGCACTGCTGCATCTTCATTGATATTTTTAGCTGCATTAAAGCTAGTCCAGGTAGCCCTACAGAAGCCATAATTACAACTCCAATGGCAGTGTAGACATACCCTGAGCATCACACTCTCACTCCTACACTCGATTATGGGCCATCCATTCCCCATCCTTCCACCACGCCTATAAATGTACATCTCTTCTACATGTAAATGTCATCCTTCAGCGTCTCAAATCCATCAGGGCCAGAAACGAACACGGGAGTTTTAGTCCAACGAACCAGAAACACACAACCACCTGGCACCCACTCCCACCAAAGTAAGGAATCAGGGGTATTCATCAACATTATAATGCTAGTTTCCATGAGCTGCCCCACACAGAAACCAAGACATTACTCAGCTCAATAATGGTTTGCTGACAACTTCTCAGAAGCAGCCCAGTGAAGATGATTATCTTGGGGGGGAGAGAGGGTTAACTAATGCTCTAATAACATTCCACTGTATATAGGACACCTTAAACAGATGAAATAAACAAAAATAACAATGAGATGAGATCAGTGTAGAGCATCTCACACTTTAAGCAGAGTTTCTAATTTTTCCCCACATGACACCAGTGAGGAAACCTTGTCAGACCACTGGCGCTTGACAAACCTGATCCATAGCTGTTACTTTATTATTACAAACACTAAAAAATCAAAAACAACGAGAGTTCTGTGGCACTTTAAAGACTAACAAATTTAATATTTGCAGGCATAAGCTTTCGAGAGACTTCAGCTCTCTTCTTCAGACGCAGTAATACAAAAAATAGGTAACACAGAGGCATCTTATAAATATACAGGTGCATTGAGAACAATGGGGGAGGTGGAGTTACTGTATTACCGCATCTGAAGAAGAGAGCTGAAGTCTCTCGAAAGCTTATGCCTGCAAATATTAAATGTGTTAGTCTTTAAAGTGACACAGAACTCTCGTTGTTTTTGCTGTATACAGACTAACACGGCTACCTCTCTGGAACTAAAAAATCAAAAATATTACATATTATACAGGGTGCTGGCATGATCCATGTTATTGAGGTTGCCAAATCCGCCCCATTACACCTCCCTATTTTCAATTGCTTTTAACTTTGCCAACCTTTAACAGTGCAGATTGAAATGTTTAGTCTCCCAGATAGGGCAAGCAGTGAAAACACAGGAACAACAAGGAAAACACTGCTCTGAGTAGAACAGTACTGTTACTTGGTAGTTTAAACTGCCATTTTTCACAGGAATTTTCATTGGACTTAGGTGTCCAACTCCTGCTGGCCCCGTTGAAAAAAGAAATCACATCTTTACTGCACGACAATGCAAAGTTTGTCAAGTGCAGAGTATTTGAGTGCATTACTCTTAGATCATAGTTTACAAGTTATGAGAACATACACAGTGGCAAGATATTTTCTACTTTTAAAATATATATTTTTTAATCATTGCTGTTTATAATAATCTTCTGGAGGCTCAAAACTATGATGCTTTGTTGATCTTTTTTTCTCTTCCCTGTTGCGTACAAAAACTATTTGGTTATTACCAAAAGGAGAACAGCAGGATACGGACCATGGACTTCAGAAAAGCGGACTTTGACTCCCTCAGGGAACTGATGGGAAGGATTCCCTGGGAGGCTAATATGAGGGGGAAAGGAACCCAAGAGAGCTGGCTGTATTTTAAAGAGATCTTATTGAGGGCACAAGAGCAAACCATCCCGATGTGCAGAAAGAATAGCAAATATGGTAGGCGTCCAGCTTGGCTTAACAAAGATGTCCTTGGCGAACTTAAACACAAAAAAGAAGCTTACAAGAAGTGGAAGCTTGGTCAGATGACTAGGGAGGATTATATAAACACTGCTCGAACGTGCAGGAATGAAATCAGGAAGGCCAAAGCACAATTGGAGTTGCAACTAGCAAGGGACGTGAAGGGGAACAAGAAGGGTTTCTACAGGCATGTTGCCAACAAGAGGAAGATTAGAGAAAGTGTGGGCCCCTTAGAGAATGAGGGAGGCGACCTAGTGACGGAGGATGTGGAGAAAGCTGAGGTACTCAATGCTTTTTTGCCTCTGTCTTCACAGACAAGATCAGCTCTCAGACTGCTGCACTGGGTGGCACAGAATGGGAAGGAGGCAAACATCCCGCAGTGCGGAAGGAACGGGTCCAAGACTATTTAGAAGGATTGGACATTCACAAGTCCATGGGGCCGGATGCAATGCACCCGAGGGTGCTGAGGGAGTTGGCTGAGGTGATTTCAGAGCCATTGGCTATTATCTTTGAAAGCTCGTGGCAACAGGGGGAGGTCCCTGAGGACTAGAAAAAAGCAAATATAGTGCCCATCTTCAAAAAGGGAGGAAAGAGGATCCAGGGAACTACAGACCGGTCAGCCTCACCTCAATCCCTGGAAAAATCATGGAGCAGGTCCTTAAGGAATCCATTTTAAGGCACTTGGAGGAGAGGAAGGTGATCAGGAACAGTCAACACGGATTCACTAAGGGAAAGTCATGCCTGACCAAGCTGATTGCTTTCTATGATGAGGTGACTGGCTCTGTGGATGTAGGGAAGGCGGTGGATGTGATATACCTTGACTTTAGCAAAGCTTTTGATACTGTCTCACACAGTATTCTTATCAGCAAGTTAAAGAAGTATGGGTTGGATGAATGGACTATAAAATGGATAGAGAACTGGCTAGAGCATAGGGCTCAACGAGTAGTGATCAATGGCTCCATGTCTAGCTGGCAACCGGTCACAAGCGGAGTTCCCCAGGGATCGGTCCTGGGGCCGGTTTTGTTCAACATCTTTATTAATGATCTGGAGGATGGGGTAGATTGCACCCTCAGCAAGTTTGCGGACGACACTAAGCTGGGGGGAGTGGTAGATACCCTGGAGGGTAGGGATAGGATACAGAGTGACCTAAACAAACTGGAGAATTGGGCCAAAAGAAATCTAATGAGGTTCAACAAGGACAAGTGCAGAGTCCTCCACTTAGGAAGGAAGAATCCCATGCACAGCTATAGACTGGGGACCGACGAGCTGGGCAGCAGCTCTGCAGAAAAGGACCTGGGGGTAACAGTGGATAAAAAGCTGGATATGAATCAGCAGTGTGCCCTGGTTGTCAAGAAGGCTAATGGCATATTGGGCTGCATTAGGAGGGGCATTGCCAGCAGGTCACGGGAAGTGATTATTCCCCTCTATTCGGCATTGGTGAGGCCACATTTAGAATATTATGTCCAGTTTTGGGCCCCCCACTACAAAAAGGATGTGGACAAGTTAGAGAGAGTGCAGCGGAGGGCAACCAAAATGATTAGGGCGCTGGAGCACAGGACTTATGAGGAGAGGCTGAGGGAACTGGGCTTGTTTAGTCTGCAAAAGAGAAGAGTGAGGGGGGATTTGATAGCGGCCTTTAACTACCTGAAAGGGGGTTCCAGGGAGGATGGGGCTAGGCTGTTCTCGGTGGTGGCAGATGACAGAACAAGGAGCAACGGTCTCAAGTTGCAGGGCGGGAGGGCTAGGTTGGACATTAGGAAAAAGTTTTTTACTAGGAGGGTGGTGAAGCACTGGAATGGGTTACCTAGGGAGGTGGTGGAATCTCCATCCTTAGAGGTTTTTAAGCTGAGGCTTGACAAAGCCCTGGCTGGGATGATATAGCTGAGGTTAGTCCTGCTTTGAGCAGGGGGTTGGACTAGATGACCTCCTGAGGTCCCTTCCAACTCTAATATTCTATGATTCTATGATTCTATGATTACAAGATTGACTAAAATTGCTAGGATTACCATTGCTGAGGACAGTCCCCAAACCACCACTGCTTAAACAGCAGTCTCAAACATTGCTGTATTTATTTATTTAATAAGGAGACTCTGGCTTCACAAATACAACCTAAGATATGTTGTTGCACATCTTGCCCTTATACTAAACACAAGTTCAAATGGGCTTTTGAGGACATGCATCAATGTAAGCCCTAGAATTGGGGTTAAGAACTGACATCCGGGGACAAAATTTCTCTCAGTTGCATGCATTAATATTTTAAGCCCAAATTCATCCCTGGTGTAACTTTATTCATTCATATTTATACTTGAATTAAGTTACACCAGGGATGAATTTGGTCTGGTGGGAGCTAAATGTGTGAATGCAAGGGCAGAATTTGCCCTATATTTGCTTCAATGCACATTTTCTGCAGCTGATAAACATCACTACCTGAAACTAAGATCATCACACTCATCATTATCCCCCTCACTGGGAACACCTAAAGCTAACATGGCAATTTAAAGTCATTAATAAAGGGAACACATTACTGTGTGATAAAATGCATTTATTTATTTATTTGAGAAATAAGCCACCGTCTTCTATCTACTGATCAATCACAGACATTTCCATATAGTAGCACTTTTGTATGCTAATAAAAATAGAAAAATGATACAAATATCACACCCAGATTTTAAATTATAGCAAGATATTTATGAGATTATAGTAAAAAAGGTTAGTTGTCATTTCCAAAATAAATCCATATTCAAAGCGGTGTAACTGGAGAACACTGGTTCTGAGTTGTACTTAATACCGGGTTGGAATGGTTGTTATCATCAACTTCTATTGTTTTGATTGTGGTAGGTGCTTTTCCAAACAAAGATGAAGATACTTTCCTTGCTCCCAAAGAATATACCAGCTACAAGTCTGGCATATTTACGATGCTTGTTTGGTAGAGGTGGTGATATGGAGAGAGTTATACGGAGAGGGAGATCGTGCAGAGAGTTAGTGGGAGGGAGGCTGGGACCAGACATTTGTATTGGGGAATAGGTAGGAAAAGGGAATTTGTCATGGAGGGGCGAGGAGGGGGGGATAGTGATACGATTTGATAGATGTAAGAAAGGAAAGTCAGAACCAGTCTGTTGTGGAGGATGGGGTAGGAAGAGGATTCAGCAGCTGAGAAGGATGCTTAGCAGGGGAGTAAGAGAGGGCTTCACACATGGTAAGAATCAGCAGCTGGAAGGGAGAAGCTGGAAGCGCTTGCCAGAGGAGGGGTGGATTGGGGGAGAATATGGCATCTGGTGGGAGGGTCAAATTGTCAATGGATTTGAAAACTGAAGGAGGTTTAGGGAATGTGTGAAGTTTCAGGGGGGTTAATTATCTGGTGGTGTGCAGGTATGGAGCATGGGGGTTACACAGGGCAATCTTTGAAGGGGAGATGCATACTAGGCAGGTATTCTGTTAGCACAATCTCTCTGTGGTGAGCATATCTATCTGCTGTGTTCTAAGGCTTAAAGGGGGGCTAACTGTGTATTGATGATGAGTACAGCTGATCAAAAATGTCAGCGTTTTAATTTTTTTTGACAGAGATGGGTGAACGTTTTCCATTATTCTCCAATAATTTTCATGACAACACTTCCCGATGTCTGACCAGCTCTAACAGAGTACAACGGTATTCATAGTATTAAACTGAAATAGCAGCTCTCCTAAATGGATTTGACAGGAACAGCCCTATTTCAGCATTTTCTACAGAATTTGACTATGAATTATCAATGTGGTATCTGAGTGTCTAATGTAGTGAGACTGTCTTCCAAAGATTAGTCCCCCAATGACTCAAGATTCTGTATCATAGCTCACTAGTATCAGCGTGCTTGTGAAAATGTGGCCTGGGTGGAGTTAAAGTTTTGAAATATATATTGCCCTATTCAGAATTAAGACATCCATTATCCATTGCCTGTTTACTCCATTATAATGTATGTAGCAACAAGTAATGTAGGCCTAGTCTATGGCAGCGTGGAAGCACACTGTATTATTATGTCTTATTGTATTATTATTATTGTGTTATGTATTATTGTATTATTAAGTCTCTTGAAAATAAGTGGAGTGTAGTCTTAAGCCCGTACTATTCCATTTTCAGAAGAAATTCACACTGCTTATCTGGCCAACATCTTCATACACCCATATAATACTATGTATTAATAATTATTCCCATCACATAATGAAAATATACATATCATTTATACGTATAATTTGCTCTTTTATTCCAACTCAGAGTGTTTAATGAATATAAGTGAATTAATCCTTACAATGTCCCTGGAAGGTAGTTGTTATTATCGCCATCTTAGAGAAAGGGAAACTAAGGCACATTTTACACAAATGCTGTTTTTCATACTGTGGGCTCCAAAACTACTTCACAAACTCTCTTTCTCCACACACACGCCCACCCCCACCCACGCACAGCTCCACCCCCTCTGGGGAAGAGAGCTGAGGCCAGTTAAGATGCAGCATGCTAAACAGCAATAGGTAAGAGGAAATTTTGCCCAAGGACACTGTGTCACTCTTACAACAATTGCAATTGGGTTTTTAATATCCACACAGAGCAAACAAAGCTTCAGCTTTCAGTAAGAAAAAGTTAATCGAAAGAGAGTCATTATTATTACTCAAAATTCATCTGTGGCTGTGCACACTGGAATTATTCTGTCCAGTTTTATAACTGACTGAACACTGCTACAGCAAAACAGCTGACCAATTTAACTCACATATCGGGAACGGGATGAGGCTCTCTTCACTCATCTCACTCCACCCAAATACTCTGTGAAGGCTGCTCCATATTCCTATGCAAAGCTCATTCTTGACTAATTACATTAAATACGATTAACCGCTTGATAGATCCGTACAAAGGAGTGCACTGGAATTATTATTAACTCAGGACTCTGAAGGATTCTTGTATCGATATCCTACTGTGTTGATTTTGCCAAAGTCACTGTTAGAATCACAGGTTAATTTACCTACAGAGAAAATCAACTTTCAAAAGATCCAAGGAAGAAAATCATATTTACAAATATGTCAGCTTCAATTTCAAGGTCTACAAGAAGATTGCAGAAAAATATAATACAACACAAAATCAGTTTTTCTATTCTTTCAACGCATCCAACAAATCAAATCTTCCAGATCTAGACAGCACTATAGATATGTATGAGAATGAAAATAAAAAAGATAACCACATACATAGAGGTACAGATACGAATCATCAAATACATTACCATAGTTTTGAATGATAACAAAAAATGCGCTTGAATGAGATATTACCCTCTAGCCTCATCACACTCAACCTCACATTTGATTGTCAGAACAAAATTTATAGAATATTAAAGCACACAACAACATATTTAAAGCAACGTTAATGTTACTTTGGTAGTTACACATAAACCACCAAAAGTGAGCAAAATCAAAGTCAAATTTGACATGCAGATATTAAGCTGTCTTATAAACACAAACAGCAAAATTACTCAGATGCAGTATATGTGCATTACTAGTGCAATTCCTAAGTTTAAATATGGTTTTCACCTTTAGCTTTTCATTTTCTGGTTTGGGTTGTTTTGCACTGCAACCTTATTTTGTATTTTTTTTAAAAAGTTACAGAATCAAATACTGTGGCTGGTTGGATTTCCAAATAGGTTGGGTAATTTTATGACCAATAATAATGTTTGAAGCTGTGTGTGCTAAAATAAAAGTAATCAAGACTTATGCTTCAGGCATAAGCTGATTGCTTGCAAGTGACACTCAGGTGATGTGTGGTATACATCTAACTAGATACACTGGTTTGTTTCCTTTTTTTTCCATATTCTTCTTTGTTTCAAGATCTTCCTCCTCCTCATCAGGTATTAGCCACTGCTAGAGGCAAATGACAAGATTTAAATGGCCACTGAGCTGAACTAATATGGCAAATCCATTGTTCAAAACATTAGTTATGTACAAGAGAACCCCTTTTTCAAATGTAGCAACCAAAATATGAATAAAGACGTTTTCAATGTTAAATATCTCAGTCTCTTTAATTCTTCAACATCACCCCCAAATAACAAGGGGCAAATACTGTCACCCATACTCACAGTGAGAAATATCTTCAGCTTTTATTCAGAAACAAAAGTAAACACATGCTTAACTTTAAATAGTGCTTAAGTCCATCCCTATTCAGCAAGGCACTTAATACCTGCTTCATTCATACTTTGGAATACTTCATTCCCATTGAATTAGAACAGAGCGTGGTGCTATTCATTTGAAGTAAAGTGTGGCAGAGTCTGGCTCACAGTACTTATTTAATGCTTTATTCCCTAATTTAACAGTTCCCTGGGCTCAAATCCAGGGCCCAATGGTAGGCAGCTAAGCCCTGCACCATCAGGTGCTATGTGGCTGCCTCTCTAGATCACTTCCTCCCAGTCCTCTCCTTTGCCCTGAAGTAAAGAAAATAATTAAACTCCAAGATAAAGTCTTTAACCTTCAAAGAAACACAGGTTCCTTCTTTGATGGCTTGGCAAGGTGACTATCACCAGGCCTCAGGCAGCGAGTGCTCTTGTGGTGCTCCTTTCCAACAGTTCAGTGTAGGTCTGCTCACCTCCATTGCTTGCCAGCTAACCTACTGTGCTCCCCTTTTTAACTTCCCCCTTCAGCCTGTGCAAACTTTGCAGGTGCAGTGGGGCAGGGTTGCCTGGGCCCAAAGTAGCTCTTCAACCCTTTCCTTTCCCGTGTGGGAACTGTACGCCCCATCACATACCCTTCCCTCAAAACAGGTCCTGGGGAATCGTCATCAGCACCCTGTTTGCCACCTCTCAAGAAAAAAAAAAATCCAGGTTTTGGTGGGCCTTCCCAGCACGTTATAATCCCCAAAAGCTATATGGTTGTAAGAGTAGGTACCACCGCATAATCCTTAGGTTGGCATCCTTCACACTGTTCAATCAGCAGAGAAGGGCATCATCTGTTACTAGGGAGAAGGGGTTTCCCAACAAATAGTAACATAGGGCAACCACAACCTCTTTCACGATTAAGGCTTCTCTTCGATGACCAAGAGGTCATCTCTCAGGGGACAGTTTTCTGTTTATATAGAGGACTGGGTGTTCCTCTCCGTCAAACTCCTGGGAAAGCACTGCTTCAAGGCCTACTTTGGCTGCATCTGTTTGTAGAATGAACCCTTTTGAAAAATCTCGGTGGAAAAGTACTGGTTTCTGACACAGATGATCTTCTAGCACCCAAAAATGTTTCATCAGTATCTTCGGACCAAATTATATTCTTAGGGTTGGCATCCTTCCCAAGGTCCATGAGGAGGAGCATCACAATTGTGGCAGTCTGATACAAAACATCCATAATAGCTTGCCAGGCCCCAGAAGCATCAGATCTGTTTGTTATTGTTGTTGCTGTGAGAATGGGGCAGATTGCTAAAGCCTGCAGCTTGCCAATTACTGGCCATAATCTATCCCTTTCCACAGTATAACCAAGATAGGTGACTTCTTGGTTCACCATCTTGTATTTGGCTGAGTTCACAATGAATCCTGCATTCTCAAGGACTCTTAGGACAGCAGTAACATGCCTTATGTGGTTGTTCCAGTGGAGGCTGTAAATAAGAATGTCATCCGTATATGCTGCCGGTTATTGTCCCGGTGGTCGAAGCACATGATATCCAGGAGTTACTGGAAAGTAGTTGCTGCCTCATAGAGGTTGAATGACATAGTTTGAAATTGGTACAGTCTAAATGGGATGGAGAAAGTTGTCTTGTCCCAAGTCTTAGGGGTCAGCAGGACCTGCCCTTTTGTTAGGTGTAAGATGGAGATATACTTGGTATCTCCCACCCTTTCTAGCAATTCATCCAACCTGTGCTTAAGGTGGGCTTCAAACTTCAACCCTGCATTTATGTTTCTGAAATTAATAAAGAAATGGGTTTTCCCAGCTGGTTTAATTACCAGCGCAATAGGACTCCTCCATTCACTGAGTTTTTTCTCTATCCTCTGGTCTAATATGGCTTGTAGCTCTTCTTGGACAGTCTCCCACATCTTCTGAGTTAGTGCTTGTGGGTTCTCCTGGATCCACTGTCCCAGGTCTGTGGCTATGTGATTGTAGGCCTCGTGGATCTGTCCTGGTAAGGTCAAAAAGACTGCAGGGGAAGTTCCAATCTTCCTGCAAATTTCCTGCTTTCCAAGCTGCTGCATTTGGTCTCTCTGTTCTAGTCAAAGGTCTTCTCACATCAGTATGGATCAGGAATCTTCGGTGACTTGTGCTTTAGGGCCTAGTTCAGGTTCATGTGGATAGATGTTATGAGGATTTCTCGGTCTTTGCAGGCCTTTAAAAGGTTAACGTGGTACAATTGTGTTTTCTTTTTCTTCCCCAGCTGCCAGACTTTGTAGCCAGTCAGCCTCACTTGTCGCACCACCTCAAACAGCCCTTGCCATGGGACCAATAATTTCTACTCTGGATTCAGGAGCAATAACACCACCTGTCACTGGGTCTATTCTTTTAAACAGGTCCCTTTATTATAGGCCCTTTCTTGGTTTTGCTGGGCCTTCAATAAGTTTGTTTTTGCAAAGGCCCCTAAGTCTTAAGCTTTTATCACAACTGTAGTATGTACCACATCACATTTGCCATCTTTGGTCCTTGTTCCTCCCAGGCTTCTCACAGAAAATCTAAAATCCTATAAAGCAGCTTGAAGTGGGGGAATCCTGTGGATACTTGTGGAACCTCTCCAATGGCAAACAACAACAATGGAATTAAACGATCCCAGTGACACGGGTCTGATGCTACAAATTTCTCCAGCTTCTCTTTTGGCATTCAATTGAACCTCTCAACTAATCTGTCCATTTGGAGGTGGTAAACCAACAGCTCTTTCATCAAATCTGATGTAAAATTCATTCCGATTGTCCAAGAACTCATTTGGTAACCCAACCCGAGCAATGAACTTCATAAAGGTCAGCTGCGATGGTCACCACATTTGTAGAATGAAGGGGGATGGCTTGGGAATACCGAATTCCAAAGTTTAGGATCACCAGGATATGTTGGTACCTTGCCTCTCTTTTCTCCAGTGGTACTAGGTCCATCCCTATTATTTCAAAGGATACCCCCTATGACCTGTCCGTGCCTAGGGCAGCCACCTGAAAATGCCAAGGTCAGGGCAGGCTGTAAAAGGAGAGCAGATTCTCCCAATACTGATGGGTGACACTGAAGTCAGACTTCCCAACCAGCCACAAACAGTGCTTCTGATTTCCTACACCGGTTATCAAGAAGCCAAAATACAAATTTACACAGCCCCCTTTACTGCATTTCAGTCTGTGGCTCCCAGTCGGCCACTAGGTCCAGTAAAGAGATCAGTTATTTAAACTCTATGCTCTTTACCAAAAAGGTTCCTCCTGACCCCAAAGGATCAGCCACAGTACCAGATCAATATAAGTTTAGATCTTACCCAAAATACCACACTGCCAGCCAATCCTTTAGTAAATAAAACTAAAGGTTTATTATAAAAAGAAAGAAACAAACTATAAGAGAAATGATAAAGGATTAAAGCAATCAGATACATACAAATGATTTGAAAGTCCATATATATCAGAATTGTGGCGTTTGCAGGCTTGTATAGTCCCTCTGGTATGTATCCAGTACCTGGATGGGTCTCAGTCCTTTGTTTCACAGCTTCAGTTCAGTTGTAGATGAGTTGATCCAGAGGTAGATGGTAGACTGAAGACAGACTAAAGACAAAATGGATGTTGTGCAGCTGCCTTTTATGTCCTTTGGCCTTGGCCATGCTGCTTGTGGAAATTTACAGGAATAAGATGGAGTCCAGAGTCACATGAGTAAGTCCTGGTGACTCATCAGGTATATCCCTGGCTTCTCCCCCTGGGCCCATTGTACCTGTGAATTTCCTAAATTGGCCAGTAAGCAGGCTAGTGCTGCAGCCATCCTGTCTGGGGTGTTGCCCAGACACAGCACAATTTGAAATACAGATATATCAACCATATCCATAACTTCCATTACACATATAACACATTAAAATAAACATTATCATCTCACTTAGCACATTATAGCCTTTCTAGCAGTACCTGACATGGCATATCTCATATGAATTATTATGATTTTGAAATATTGACGTAAACAACATACTAAATACCCCCACCCAATCCAGCCAGCGTGACACTCCGCACTATATGAAGTGGGACTAGAGGAGCTTTTGGAGTCTTTTTAGGCCAGTGAACTGACACATGCTTAAGTGCATCCTAAACATTTGCAAAATGTGCACAGGCTGGAATTGGACTTTAAATAGGGGAACAGAGTATCTCAGTAACTTGCAGACAGTGGAGGGGAGTTGACCTGCACTCTGAGTTCCTGGGACGTTGCTTCAGAGGAGCTCTTGCTACCTGAGGCTTGGCAATAGTGACCAGACCAAGCCAACATAGAAGGGACCTGTAACTCTCTGAAGGTCAGAAAATTTACCATGACATCTAAGTCTTTACTTTACTCTGTGTGAAGAGAGGGGACTGGTAGGAAGCAATTCAGGGAGGTAGCTTCATAGCACCTGAGGGTGCAGGATTTAGCTGCCTAAACTGTCCTAGATTGGAACCTGATGGAGAGATTGAGCCTTGGTTCCCCTACCATCCCTTAAGGAGGGACAACTATGGAAGTCTATCCCTTGGCAGGGAACCTAGTTGGGGGGAAGACCCTGAAGATACTAGTGTCTGGACCATGAGTTTCCAACCCAAGTGGGGAACCCTGAGTCCCTGGCTTAATTCCAAAGCCTTTGCCATTAACGGACTCTTTATATATATGCCCCAGAAGAGGTGGACTTGAAGAGGGCTCAGTCACTAAAAAGACAGACCACCACAGGGTGGAGTCGTAATAAGAAAGGGAAAAGCTCAGGAGGATGACACCTCCACACCTCTTCCCGATCGTGAGGCAGTGCTAGCAGTGAATGATCCCCTTCACAGCTGGGCTGATGGAGGCTGCAGGCAGCTCATCCCAGCCCTGCTAAAAGCATATATTATATTATTATGCTTTTATATACACACACATATATAAGGAAAGAGAATTTACCGTGGGTAATGGATAACCAGCAGCAACAGCTGGCACAGCAGTAACACTGGCTGCTGCCAAACATGGCCGTCCAGCAGCAGCAACTATCGGTACAACATCAACAAAAGCAGCAGCTCATCCAAGAGGTATCAGTGCCGCAACAAAACAAAAGCACCTTGTTCAACATCCGTTGACCTTGTACAACTATGAGGGAGCCTGCAAACCCTTCCATGTGAGCACCAAGCCCACCCCCAGTTTCCACAATACCAGTGAAATTTACAAAGATAGACCAGAGGATGACCCTGAGGCATTCTGCCTGACATCTGACTGCACAGCAACCGCAGCACAATGGCTGCCCAAACACTGGGCCATTCTGCTGACCCCTATCTTGAGGCTGGTCCAAGGTGCCTACAGGGAACTTGATCTAGTCATTGCACAAGACTATACTCGAGTCACAGGCGCCAAATGGGATTATTTAGACATCATGGCTGAAACATATCATTGTTCTTTCCATGAAGAAAGATATCCACTGGGGATCCAACCCCAGGTAGTGGCCCAAAAATTCAAGGAACCCTGCTGGTGCTGGCTACAACATGAGATGGTATACAGGGTGTGCAGGTAGATGAGCAAATTGTTATAGAATAATTTCTCCCAGCTGGGAGAAGAGACTGGGTGTTGAGGTTTCAGCCTGAAATGTTGGCTGAGGTTGTAAGTTTGATGGACAATTACATGGGGGCAGACAGACCCCCTTCCAAGATGGCAGAGCATAGTTATACTGGGTCCAGAGAACCAGTGTGCTCCAAAGCCCATTCTAGGAGAAGAGGACATCCTAGTTGGAACTGCAGCTCTGACTTAACATTACCTGCAGCCTGCGGCAGTAGCAAGGTCCCAGGGCCATGGCCCAACCTAGAACAGAAATACAGAGAATACTCAGTCCTACAGAGAAGGCCTTCTCTGGGAGCTAGACATTCCCTGGGTGATGAGCAGGCAATGGTGCTGACTTCAGGGGGCTGTTTTACATGTAGTCAATAGGGTCACCTTAACTGCAATTGCCCTTTTATGGATTGTGACCATGGGCAAGCCTGGACAGCCGACAGCAAGGACCGAAAAGAAGGCTGGCTAAGATGGTAGTCCCAGAACAGGTTAATATGGTAGAAGTGGCAGGGATAGTTGACTCAGAATGGAGCCAGACAGTTAGACAGCAGTCAGTGGACAGTTGGGGTACCCCAAGAGAAAAGTATCTTCCTCCAGTGTGTACATTGGAGACATGTGACTGTGGCTCACTAAAGAGAAAAGGTGGATGAGGTAATATCTTTTATTGGACCAACTTCTGTTGGTGAGAGAGAAGCTTTTGAGCTACACAGAGATCTTCTTCAGGTCTAGGAAAGGTACTTTGAGGTATGTCTGCACTACAGACTATGTCAGCATAACTTATGTTGCTCGGGCATGTGAATAAACCACCCCGCAAGTGACATAAGTTACACTGACGTAAGCTTTTGTGTGCACAGTGCTATGTCGGTGGGAAAGCTTTTCCTGCCAACATAGCTTCTGCCGTTCACAGAGGTGGCTTTTCTTATGCCAACCGGAGAGCTTTCTCCCATCAGCACAGTATTGCTGTTGTGCCACTGTAGCACTGTACATATAGACATGGCCTGAGTGTAACAGCTAAATACAAGGTGGAACAGACTGTTTATCATAGGTAGTTAACACATATTTTAAGGGGCCATTCAAGGTGGAGTGGCCCATTGATACCTCTGAAGTCATAGGAAAAAAATGTGGGGGTTAGTGAGTTACTGATTGTTGTAATAAGCCATAAATCCAGTGTCCAAAAATAAATTCAGTCCATGATTTTTAGTGTCTAGCAAAGTTATGAATTTAAGCTAAAGGGCTCATCTTTTGAAAGTGTTGAGCAGGTTGCCTTTGAGGATGAGGGCTGATAGGTCAGATAAAGTGGTCGCTTTGTGGAAAATGTGAGGTTATAGAATGTTTTTTTCTTCTATCGTTTTCTTGTGTGAGTTCAATTGAGAGCATAGTGACTGTCTGGTTTCACCCACATAGCTATTATTGGGGCATTAGTGCACTGGATGAGGTACACCACATGTTGTGATAGGCATGTGTACAATCTATGGATCTTGAAAGATGCTTTGTGGGGGGTACCGACCATTGTAGCAGTAGAGATATGTCTATAGGTTTTGCATCTGTTGTTCTGGTAGGGTCTGGTGTGTCCTGGTCTGTGGGGAGCTTGTTTCTGATGATGAGCTTGGAGAGGTTGGAGGGTTGTTTGAAGGCCAGAAGTGGGGATTCAGGAAAGATTTCTTTCAGGATAAGGTACCCATTGAATATGGGTTGTCCTAGTTTGATGATATGCCATATGGGCTTTGGTGTAGGATGATAGGTGACAACTAGGAGTGTATGGTCGGAGCGGGTTTTATTGTGGTATTTGGGTGTCCCATTCCACGGTGTGATCTACTTCACTTGTGGAGTGTCCCTGTTTGGTGAAAGCAGTTTGAGCATGTTGAGGTACATATTCCGGACTTTCTTCTTGGAGCATATTCTGTGGTATCTGAGTACCTGGCTGTCGATAAAAGATTTCTTGGTGTGTTTGGGGTGGTTATTGGATCTATGAAAGTAGGTGTGGTGATCTGTGAGTTTCTTGTATATAGTTGTCTGTTATAAGGTTCCATTGTTGAAGCTGATCATGGTGTCCAGAAAGTTGATGTTAGCATGGGAGTGTTCCAGAGAGTGTTTAATGAGCAGGTGGTGTTTACAAAAGTTGTGGTGAAAATCTATGAGAGATTTTAAGTCAATGAGCTTGGGAGCTTCTGGTAGACACTAAAAATCATGGACAGACTAGAGACACTGGATTTATGGCTTATTACAACAATCTGTAACTCACTAACTCCCACTTTTTTGTCCTATGACTGCAGAGATGTTAACAGGCCACTCCACCTTGAATGGTCCCTTAGAACATGTGCTAACTATCTAAGATAAACAGTCTGTTCCACCTTGTATTTAGCTGTGACACTCAAAGTACCTTTCCCAGACCTGAAGAACTCAGTACAGCTCAAAAGCATGTCTCTCTCAGCAACAGAAGTTGGTCAAGTAAAAGATATTATATTACCCACATTGTGTCTCTAGTATCCTGGAACCAATACATCTACAACAACACTGCATATATCTCACTAGGGAAGTACAATTGTCAGTGGGGAAACAACAGGAGACCTCTTTGTGGCATTAGTGTCTACCCTCACATACCCAGTAATTTTGGTTGGAGATTGTAAATACTTTGGAAAAGTCAAAAGAATGGGGCAATCACTCACCTGAGGGGATGACCCTGACTTCAAAGGCCCAAGAATCTTTGGGAACAAAGGAACTGGTGGGGTTAGGTGAAATAGAGGACCCCGGAAAAGGGAATTCTCACAAGTTGAGGGACTCTCTCCTTTCCCTGAAGGGCAATGAGACCACACATCTCCTTGACATAAAGCCCCTAGCAAGAGATGTAGATTTCGTATGAGAAGAAAGAAATGACCTGATACTAAGCTGGGCCTACAACCAGCTGGCAATGGCCAATGGTAAAGTGAGCAACCCTCAGCTGTTAAAACAACGGACCCACTTTGAACTTAGGGGAGAACAGCTCTATCACCTGGAACAGGACCTCCAAACCAAAGAGGTAAGGGTACAGAGACCCATGCCAAAAAGATACTGATGAGAAGCATTATGACTTGCTCATTCGATACAGTGCACAGGACACTTGGGGCAGGAGAAGATCCTGGAGTGGGTGGTGACCAGATTCTTCTGGCCAAGTATGCACAAGAAAGTCTAGAACTACACGTGTCATGCCCACTGCTGTCCTGCAGTGGGACGCTTTCCAAAATTGGGGCCTGAGTGTTTGCAGGACCAGGGCTTATATTTGCAAACCAGCTAACCTATATCATAAAATAAAATAATAATAGTAGAAATTAAAACAACCCAACCAAAATAACCATCCATACCATTATTTACAAATAGAAAACAAAGAAAAGAATTAACAAACTACTTTAAGGGATGAAAAATCATACGCCAACCTCCAGCTCAAAGTGAATTTTTATGGCCAAGTTAATATTAAGTCATGAAAACAGGGTTTATAATGGAAACTACTGAATCATCTTGAATTACTCTGGGTGCTGTGAAATGCCACACTATGATATTTTAAGCAGCTACCCTTGTAAAAATTGTTGAATATTTATAAAGTATGAGTTTTTAGAATGTAAAGAAACCACTGTTTTCTAGAGGTACACCATCATTTACAGAAGTAAAAGAAATAAACCAAAATGTAAAAGAGAGAGAGAAATCACATACAAAGGGTTACCAGACTATCATTAAATATTAGTAATTGGGCCAAATTCTGCCCAGTATTACACGTGTTCAATCCTATTGACTCAACTGGGGTTGCACTAGTATAAATGAGGACAGAATTGCGCACAGGCTATTGGAACCCATGAGGTCACAGTTCAAGTCCTGTTCCATGAGCTGATTCACATGGACATTAATGGGAGTTTATGGGGTACAATGTGGCCCACAGTTGGAAGACAGCTTGCTTTTTCATAATTAACATGTCTCGATTTCTCACTCTTCTCATTTATCATACAATTTCAGCACAGATAAAAACACCAGAGCTCTGTTTTGTCACCTCTCAGGAAAAGTTGGTTAATTAGTGTAGCATTGAGTTATGCCCCTACTACACATGTGACAATATACATCCACACACTAACACACTCTGCCACATTAAATCTTAATTAGAAAGGGGCCTGAGTTGCCAAGTCCAAATCCAGATCCAAAAATCCAGCGAGTTCCCTTGGTAGGGGCCAGGAATGAGTGTCAGAAGACCTGGGTTTAGCTCCCTACTTTGCCCATGTGATCTTAGACAAATGGTCTTCCCTGCCCTAATTTCCTTCCCACCCTTATTGATTTAAACTGTAAGCTCTTTGGGGCAGAGACTGTATCTTAGAATGCAGTCATACAGCACATACCACAGAAGGGCCCTCAGCTCAGCTGGGGCCTCTAAGCATGTCTGTAAAACAAGTAAACAGTACTAATAATAGAGGCCAGGTGAGAGGTTTGTGTCTCATTATAAACTTTTGCAATAGCTCGGAGGGGCATGAATCCAGTCCAGAATACTGCATTATACCAGACTAGTCACAAATATTACAGCTTACTTATTATAGTGTTTTGAATCATTGTTCTGGAATACTGCTGATTTTTTTTAAAGAAGGGTTATTGTCATGTTACTTTCCCCCATGCTTCTCTTATCTTGGCACAATTTAAATGAAATAGGGTCACACAGTATAAAGCATTTACTTAAAATAAGAAAGATTAAAATAAGAACATTTTCAAGAATGCTTAAGTGACGTAGGCGATTTACACCATTTTCAAAAGTGACTTTGGCACCGTGGCACCTGAAGGTCTATGGGACTCTAGGCTCCTGTGTGTCTATGTCACTTTTTAAAATGAGTCATAGACTTCTAGGTGGTTTTGAAAATTTTACCCATCAGGTTATCTGAAAAACTTTATTTGAGATTAAATATTTTCCAGTTGTGGGGAAGGGAAGAGGAGAAATAGTTCATCAGGGTGTTTGTACCTTCATGCGGAAATGAGATGGGTGCAACATGCAATTATGTCTGCCTTGCGTTAGAATGCAATGTCAGCATGTGTTGACATAACATCACAGTTTGGAGATACAACAGTGCCAGGAGAACGCAGTGTTCTTTAGTTGTCCTGAAGTTTTGGCTTTCAAGTCATGGTCCAGACCTGCGGGAAATCAGCTTTTTCCAGAAAATTTCCGTGTGAGCGACAATGCTCATCAGGGTGTATTTAATCTATGTGGCAGTGAAAGCAGCATTTGTGTTGCTGCTGTTGGTGTTCTGTAACTTTTTATAGTTAGGCAAATTTAGTGCCGGTGAAAGGTGACACTCCTGGAAACTGAAGTACTCTACCCACAGACCAGGTACAGGAAATGCAGTGAGGCTTCCCCACACTGCCTCACTCGTACGTTTCTATTTTAACCTGAAGGAATTGCCTCTAAAAGACAAGAAGTTGCCCATTTAATCCTCAGACTCACTGATGGGACTGCTAATAAGGATGCCAATCAGAACCATTTAGGATTGTGTTTTTTAGGCTGTGAGCAGTAGCATGAGTTATTTAAACTGTCCAAACATAGGATAAAATTAATTAGGGTAAGGAAATTTCTTGCAGCCAGGTTTCAAACAAATGAGACTATAACCCTCAATGTACACACTGTTGCGACTTTCAGTCCTGCACAATGGATCTACAGAAGCCACACTTGAGTAAAATGTCTTCAGGGGAAACAAAATCAAACCATTTGTGACATGTCACTGGCTTAATGTTTTGCCCTCCTGAAAGCATTTTTGGAGAAAGTATTTCTTTGGCATTTTAACTGCAGAGGTGGCGTTTAACTAATAAACAAACACAAATTCTGGAGTCTGAGAGAAGAGCACTAGGAGGGAGGGTGTAATTTAATACTCTATAGCTGTCTGATATACAGCCTGTCCATAGCCACATTAAAGGAAACAGTGCAAATCCCAAACTGTTATCTAGCTGTACCCAATGGTCCACCAAATCCTTTTAACTACAACTCACTTTGGATGAATCCTTTTAAGCCACAATTAATCTATGTTGTTTACAACTCAAATTACATACTGCCATTCCATTCAAAGCCTTCTTGCTCAAAGTCTCACTTGGCAAATAATTTGTACTTAAGTATTTTTTTCTTAGAGCAGCAATCCAGAAATTGTCTCAAAACCCCACTGGTTGGAGCTGGTCAAACTGTGGAAAACTATGAGCAATATTATTATTATTACTTCTTCTTATCGTCATCAATAAGTCTTCCAAGCTCAGTAACGGGGCAAGTCAAATACAAGAGCTTGCCTATAATGGGTTTTTAACCACAGTTTACTTTAGTGTAGCTCTTCTA
This sequence comes from Emydura macquarii macquarii, assembly GCF_026122565.2. Taxonomy (NCBI): domain Eukaryota; kingdom Metazoa; phylum Chordata; order Testudines; family Chelidae; genus Emydura; species Emydura macquarii. Next base: position 5,330,980 of record NW_027132342.1, on the reverse strand, counting down.
CACTAGGGTTTGCATTGGTGCACCTACACCAGCAGCTGAAACGCTAATGTAGACAAAGCCCAAGTCAAAGGAAGGAAGGAACATAAAAGTTTCAAGTGCTAATGGCACAGCTCTCAAAACATAAGCGAGTTACAACAGGAAGTGTTAACAGGTTCTGATCCAAAGCTCATTGATGTCAATGGGAGTTTCTCTATTGTTTTCAACAGGCTTTGGATCAATCCTATAGAAAAGGTTTATTGATGTATTTATTCATTATTATTATTTAAAGAATTTGGTGCTGAAGGATGTCAAATTGAAAGCACCAAGGACTAAAGTCCTCTATTGATCAACAAAATGGGTATAGTTCAGGAACCAGCAATGCAGCATAAGAGCACTTCCAGGTGAGGGAGAGTAGTACAACTTTCCTGACTCACTCAGTCCTGGGCCTCTCCTGAGAGGCCATTTAGTGCCAAGTGTACTGAATTGTTTTGTTTTTATTTAAGGTGGACACTACAACACTACTGTATCATGAACCAGAATGAAGCCATCAACTCAGTGAGATTTTATGTGTCAACATTTATGTTCACCTGCTTTTTGGTCATTATAAGACTCAGAAGAAAAGAAAAAAAGCAGCTCCCCTTAAACAAGGGCAACCAGAGTTTAACCTATAGGGCTTGTCTACACGTGTAGTTATTCTGAAGCAACTATTCCAGAATAACTATTCCTGAATAACTCCATGTGTGGACACTCTTATTCAGCTTTTGTGCTTTTAAATTCACACCCTACCTTAATCCAAATTAACGTTCAAGTGTAGACAAGTACTATATAGACTGTAAAATGTCACCTACATCCCACATCGTCTTCCTGCATCTCCAGAATGAGGACAAAGCTGATTTACTTGTTTTTTTATTGCTGGTGAGCTCAGTCAAACAAACGTATTCACTTGTCAAGGAAGACACAAGCAAAAGAAGATAAAAGACAATATAGGTAAAGTTTACATGCATTTTACAAACAATTTATTTAAAAAACATACAATTTTCAGTTCTTTCCACCATGTAGTCTCAAAGTGCTTTACAAATATTACACTTCATAACATTAATGGGTGAGGCTAGGAGAACCTAGAAGTCCTTGCTCCCAGTCAAATGCTCTTACCCCCTCAAGAAAGGCATGCAAATCTTGTGCAGTACTCTGGCTTCCAGCAAGTTACCAGGATAGCCCTTGGCTTTGAAAAGTTTGGTTATCCATGTCATGAAACTACTAGGCAGATTTGGTGCTATTGTTCAGCATTTGCCCTGCAGACTAAACTTGTAAGTCAAGATGTTTGCATCACAATGCTGCTTCATCACATCACAATGAAGTGTCATGGCACAGTACATTACAGCAATTCTGAAATCATTTGAGGCTCTTTCATTTCCTCATGGCTGATGCTGTCTAGTCGGCCAGATACAATTTGTACCTGCCATGTAAATCTAGGGTGAGTTTAATGTTTAGAGTTCTAGTTATGATACATACGGCATTGTTGCAGCCGTGTTGGTCCCAGGATATTAGAGACACAAATTGGGTGAGGTAATATCTTTTATCAGACCAACTTCTGTTAGTGAGACAGACAAGTTTTTGAGCTTACACAGAAGTCTTCAGAAGAGCTGTATATAAACTAGAAAGCTTGTCTCTTTCACCAACAGAAGATTTCCACATAAGAGCAAAAGCTTGTGTCTCTGATAAAAGATATTATCTCACCCATCTGATAAAAGATACTACCTCACCCACCTTGTCTCTCTAGTTATGATATATAGCTATAGCTATAAGCTATTAGCTATAAGAGAATAAGGCTGTCAGTTTTTGCCTGAAACAACCCAGTCTGTTAAACAGATATCAGTCATGGTGGGAAAGGGTTAAGTGAGTTATGTTGAATCACTGAAGTAGGTGATTCATTATTTACTTCACTTCAACATAAGAGAGGTGGGGGGAGAGAGAATTTAGAGTGAAGGCACATAAGTTCTGAAGTAAGGAACCTAGAGTAGACCCAAGTTTGGGAAGAGGGGTGGTGGTGAAAATTGTTTTGTTCTATTATTGTTAATCTCTTTGTTAACAGTCAAACCCAAAGAAAGTTGTGAGTTTTGGAGTACAATCTGTGGACTGTTTTAAAGCATTTGGGGAAAGCTCTTAAACTGAGTTCCTATATTTCATCCACGGAGCCACAATGTGCTTTACACGTGAAGCTTCCTGTTCACAAGAGACTTCCCTCTGTTTGCATTCCTGAAAAGCATTGAAGAGAATCAATGGGCTAGAGTTTACAGGAACACACAGTCACACATACCCCAGCTACAATTTTCAGTAGAGCTGAGGGAAAACTCTCTCAAAATGCACACCCATATCCACATAAGCATTTAAATGAGAAGAGATGAGAAGTTAGCAAACACCAGCATAGGGAAAGGAAATCAGTTTCACATGACGGAGCTAATCTAATCACATCGGTTCTGTAACAGCAAGAAACAAATGGAATTATTGTGTATAAAGAACAATGTCATCACTCCAAAATGTTTTATATAGCTAGGTAAAGCCTCGCATCAAAGATAGACAGAGGCCCAGTCTAAACACAAGAGTTTCATTTGTTTAACTTAAATCACTTTTTAAAACAATTTAGTTAAACTAGTGCAAAAAACTGGGTAGACATTCTTATTACTGTTTTAGAGTGTCTTATTTCAGTTTAGCTTAAACCTCATTCTAAGTGACTTAATCTAAACTGAAATATAGATATTTCTCATATAGGTAGATACATCTCTCAGCTGAAAAACTGAAAGAAAAAAAGGTTAGTCTTTAGGCTGAGAATATGTTTACCATGAAGTAGGTAGTATTTCTGTACTTGGTAATGTAAGCTTCGTACCCGCTAGTCACACATTTTATAGTAATGAATTATGTGTGTTTATTTCCAATTATCTTTTCTATTTTAATCATTTGCCAGTAAAATATGATTTGATGGACAACTAGCATTAAATGTAGAACCTCTTCTTTTTCTGGTCATCCGCACAGGGAACTTAAAGAACAGGCAAGTTCTGAACAGAACTGAAGAAGCCGAAATTTTGAAGGGAATCAAGAGGGAGTAAAATCTTTGCCAATCTACATTATCTAAACTGAACTAATTTTATAATTACTATTATGATTTGTTAAGTGTCACTGTTATGTTCAATGATGTAAAAAACACAAAGTAAACATGGACTCTCTCTCAATAAATTTATAATTTAATATATCATATTAAATAAACTCCTCTAATGCAACATTTCTTCATCTTCATTTTCATGCATACACATGGAAAAATAGAAATAGCGTTCAATTTATTTTAGCTCCATCATACAACACAAAAATTTTTTATCACTGGCCATTTTGTTTGAAACATGAGCCATCCATCCTGTGCAGCCCTCAAATCTCTTATTTAAGGTCCTTTTTTAAAAGCAGTGAAAAATGACATTTCCCATTCACAAAGGACCACTCCTCCAAAAAAGGTCTCAGAAAATATATATATAAACACACAAACACCAACATGTAGCCTCTGTAGGGAGGAGGAAAGCATCCAACTGGCATGAATCACATTGCACAACAGTGAAAGTAGGGAAGTTTTAGCCAAGGATACCAAGGCAAACACTCATTTTTATGAAAAAGTACAGTAGCACCTATTTTCCCCCTCTCTTCTTGGAAATAAACCACAGTGGTACCATTCAACAACCATCACAGTTATTAAAATTACATTAGTTATTAGGAGACACAGACTTAGGGCTTGTCTAACAGGAAAGCTTTACCAGTTATACTGGGACTATAATACTGGTATCCTTTAAATCAATATAGTTATACCAGTATAAACCCTCATGTGGACACTCTTGTTCTGGCAGAAGAGTGGCTTTTTTCAGTTTAATTTAAACCTCTTCCCGAGTGACATAAATTAAAGTGAAAAAAGGCACTCTAACACTGGAATATGAGTTTCTACATAGGGATTACACCAATATAACTGTATCAGTTTAAATTCACATCTTGGTTTATACCAGTATAGCTTTCCTATGTAGACAAGCCCTAAAATATAACAGCAATAGGAGATTTAGAAATGCAAATAGATCAGATTAGAGTTAGATTAGGAACCCAAGCAGAGCAGACAGGAAACTGGATTTAACATCTCATCCGACAGAAACCTTTGTTTAATTAAGAGCCTAGCACTATTCTAAACTCTATTCACACTATAGTGTCCTTTATGTAGTCCTGTCCTGTAGCTAACAAAATTTGATTTTCACTATTATAGGGCTCTTTATAATTTCTGTTGCTCATTTTGGAGAGGCTTGTTCATACTCGTCAACATTAGTTAATGGATGCTAATCAGTTTCTTCAACAGAACAAATGAAAAAAGGGAAAGAGAAGGTGGAGGTGCAGAAAGACAAGACATAGCACTGTAAGATTAAGAGGAATGATAGAGGAAAAAGAAAAGCAAGGAGAAAAGAATTCCTCCCTCCTCAGGACCAGTTTAGGAACCTTTCCACATCAAGACAGAACATGAAATTTCCCTGCTCCCAAAGAACAGAAAACTTTACAAAAACCCCTCTTCCCTCAACACTAAGAAGTATACTCAAGAAAAAACATGGCAGACAGGCACTTTCATTGTTTACTTAAATATTTAATTGGGAGTTAATAAAGTTCACAAGGACGCAATTTATATTAAAATATAGTTAGGAGCAGTTAAAAGTTAGCTATACTATATCTCACGGACAGGAATGATGAGAAAGCCTGACAAATCCTTTCCCCCCCCAAATCTCTGCCATCTATCTACTGGTTCTACAGAGAAAAGCCTGGTTTGCATTATCATCAATTTAGCCCTTTCAGAATGGTGAAGAGAAGTGGTAGAGTCACCTTTCCTCTCAAAATAAGCTTTCAGAAGAGTAATGTAACAACCAGTAAATGGATGAACAGGTGAACACCATTCTGAGCAATGCAGGCCTGTAAAAGGGTGGCTTGCCCCTGAAGGGCTGGAGATCTGAGGCTAGCCACCCCTGATTACTAAAGAGGCATACCTGGGTAAGTCAGGGGCTTCCTTACAAAGTACAACAGAAAGCTACAGCGTGCGGCCTGACAGGAGAAGGGAGCCAGGGCCAGAGCTCTAGCCAGAAAAGGCTGGAACTGATGGCTTGAGGAGAAGCAGGTTCAGACAGAGAAAGAACTCCATGTTTGGCAGAAGAACCAGGGCTGAAAATGAATTTATGTGATATGTTATGGACTTTATTTTGGGGACTCTCTGAGGATTCTTTGAACCATTTTTGTCATTAAACCAGCCCCGGGTGACGGCACTGTTGTCCACAAGAGAGATATGTGGTGTTCTTAAAAGCATCGCAAGAGGGGCAAAAGAGGCTGGGTGCCTGCAAAGTGACCCCTGGCCATGAGAGCATGCTCAATAAGTGGCCACTCCACCACAAGACCCCTAGAATTCTAGGGCACTCTGGTGCCGCCTTCTGCACAGGGTAGTAGTAAGCCCTGTGGCATATTTTACAAATTCAGCAGCATGGATAAGTGTGTGCTCATAGATTTTGCTGGTAAGGCTGTAGCATTCCTGAGCCCCTAAATATACTTGACCCTTTGTGTATGTGTTCTGTCTATCTACTGAGAGATAATAGAATACATAGATATATCTCTCTTACACCTTTGGATTGTCAAACATAATTCAGTTGGCTGAAACTACTGTCCTTCTAAAATGCAACGTCAATGAAATTTAAAGATTGACCTGAGTTACAAAATTCAGATCTGGATTTTGAATACCCCCAAATTTGGGTGTGTTTGAGTCAAAGGTTTTATTTCAGCCCATCAACTGCACAGAAGCCAGATGAAAAAAATGGATTTATTTGCTTACCTGTAAATTCTCAAAATCTAGCAATTTATAATTGGTCATTAGTCTGAATTTTACTGCACACAGATAAAGAAGATTAATGGGACCCTTTTTAAGTCATACAAAAACCTTAAAAGAATTGGCGTTTCATTTGGATTTGAACAAACTATGTGGACACACATCTATTTGTTGAAGACAATGGGCCTGATTCAGTTGCACTTACTTCAATTTTACACCAGTGTAAATCCATTGAGTTCACTGAAGTTACTTCTGATTTGAGAGAGAGGAGAATCACATCCTATATTTCCCAGGAAAGGGGGCTTTCAGAACAGAAATGTCAAGGAGAAAAATGTAAATCAGTCTTTGTGGTGTTAAACACATAACTATCTAAATGTGATTTAAGAAATGCTATGCCTTTAACAGTATTTTACAGTAAAGAGATGGTGACAGTTTGTTGTAGGAGCCAAGAGTCAAAGGGCAATTCTGGTGTGAATGGAGGTGGGGGCGGGACGAGGGTGTGGAGAGAGTGAAGAAGCAGCATTCCACTTCAGGAACTGTAATCAAGGCTGGCTTCAAAGTTTAGCTTTTTACAAGCAATTAAGTGGGGGGTCCTGGGTACCAGAACTACAGAACATAAACCTTTCCTGATAAATCCTTAAGCTGCAAACAGTATGATCTGACAACAAGACACCTTCACCCCAGGGTCCAATGAAGATTTAAGCAATTTAGCCATAAAATGTGTACCACAAATGACCAAATAAAACTGGATCAAAAACAATTTTTTTTAAATCCCCTTAAAGCCAAATGTTTGCATATGGGTAGAAATTACATTCATATAACATCTTTTCTTTCTTTTTTTGTTTTGTTTTTTCTTCTTTGAAGTTCCGATCACTTGAGTTTATTCTTTAAAAAGCAATATTTTTACCGGATGGACTTGCTTTGATCTGACGACATTTTTGCTTGATTGAAGGAAACTCCTACTGAATACGAATTTTAAATTAATATTTTATTGATTAAATTCTGATTCTAATTTACTTTTAATGCAACTTATGTTAGGCTATCTGCTAATATATGTCTGGCATGCTTCTGTAACTCCCATATTCATCAGACCATGCATGCAGTACAAGTATGTGTCCCTGGATCATGTATATGATGGCACATACGATGGCCTAAAATATGCAAGCACAGCTCCCACTAATGCCAGTAGGAGTTGTATATCTTATCTAAGGGAAGAATTTCGTCCTAAATATTCAGAAAGAATCCTAATTCCCAGGATAAATATACACATATTTTGTGAAGAACATTTCCACATTTGTTTGTGTATCCTTACTGATACTGCATGTGTCCTTGCCTCATATATTTGTATCACCCCATATTTGTTTAGTAAGGGAACAGAAATTTGAGGAAGCTACTTCATGTGGCCACTCAAATCATAGCTAAACTAAAGATAAAGTAAAGAAAAGTATTAAAAGTGGCACCTTTGAAGATTCAAGTATGTGAACATAGGAATTAAATGAAGAATACAAATCTTCACTAGTTATGACATTACTGTATAGCCATATTATCTATCTATATAGGTGCCTATGAATTAAGCTACTGCTAGTGTAGCTACAAAATTGCATTGTAAAAGTATTTGGAAAAAAAAAAAAGTAGAGATGTATGTACTCAGAATTTTGGTATTTACTAAGGACCCAATTGTGGTCCATCTTGCATGTCAGCAGCATACTGTGTTGGTGTGTCATGCAGTGTACAGTACATGAGGTATAAAACTGGAACAGCTTACTTCCTACTCAGGGCAGTGGGGAGACCAGGAGAGTTCTTGAGTCACAATCTCTCTCCTAGAGCGTGCCTGGGTAGCATCACATCATCTAGCCCCTTACTCTGGGCAGATCACAAACCAACAATCTAACCCTAAAAGAGGAATAAATGTTTGAGAGTGCAGGGTGCTCTACACCAAAGCATGGGGGTGGATGGAGGACGGGGAAGAGAAAGACCACATTTTGCTTAAATGGGTATTTCCTTTAAGTAGCAGGGGAGAACCACTGGCACCTACCTTTACTGAAATGTAAACCTTCTACCAGTAGACTGAGACAATAAGCCAAACTGATTTTAGTTACATTGATGGAAGTCTGGAGTAGTTTCATTCATGTTGGCAGAAATATTAAAGATGTATGTGGAAATGAGACAGAACCTCGCCTCTTGTGTTTGATGATGGTATTGCACTGTCAGATATATTTTTTTTTTTCTTAAATAAAATTATTATAAATTAAAAAAAAAAAACCCCACCAAACTTCATCTAAGACTTAGTGTTTCTATGTGTGTGATATCTTTCTAGAAGAGGAAGGAGAAAAATATTACAATTCCTTGAAGGGATTTCCTGCTTTAGATGCCACTTCCTTTACAAATTCAGAACTAAAGGGTAACAGAAACCTAAAGAAACAAAGCTTTCACCTTGAAGTCTCTACTTTGTAGCAGGATAATACAGAAGCAGTGACTGTGTTTGTCTACTGGGCAGACAGTACAAAACAAGACTTTATAGGGGATCCCTTTTACTGGGTATCTGGTATTTAAGGTAATTTCCAGTTTGCTCATTAAAAAAGGACTACCAAATGCTACTTGATGTTTTTTCTTTAAAATACACCTTTTTCCAATAACATATAAAGCAACCCCAAAAGAATGATCTCAATTTGCTTGAGAAGGACCTGTAAATGTCGAAGTCAATGGAGCTACATCAATTTACACCAGATGAAAATCTGGCCCTATAACTGTAATCAATGTAAACCTTAAAGTCGCAGAAACTCTACTCTGTTAGAATTTGGATCTCTGCAAACCAAGAGTGCTGTCTGATACACAGCTATTGCTAACGGACTGCAGCTTCTGACTCAGTAGAAAAAGTCATATCAGGTGGTGCCTATTGAAATCAATAACAAGTATCCAATGTATGTATTTATTTTCATACAGTTCTTAATACCACAATGTGTATCATGAACCTAATATTTTAAAGGTACATCTTATTTTACCATTGGATTCCTTCTGTTATCATAAGACATTATTAAAAACAACTTTCATATTTAGCTGCAACAAAAAGAAACAAGTGCCTCCAAGAAAAGCAAGGATTATGTTTGGCAATAAAAATTTGAGGCCCCCCCCCACACCACCTAACCCTTCAGGTTGACTTATCTCTCATTCAAATTTAAAATGCATAAAGAGGCTGCCACAAACCCACAGAAGATTGATATGCGTGCCCTCCACACATGGTTTAGTGCTTTAAGCCAAAGCCTGGCATGATGATGCTGGATTTTGAGATATTATTATTTCAAATATATAATAAACAGGAATTGATACCAAAAAATACTGCAATGCAAGCCCCCTTAAAAAAAAAACAAAAAACAAAAAAAAAAAACAAATTGTTACTATAGTGCTTTGAGAGAGAGAGATTCACAATGCAGGCTCAGAACTTGGCAACCTGTAAAAGTGCCCAGTCGAAAATTACTAACAGCTGGAGATGACAGTTGTTTTAACAGCTGAGCTGACAGGATTAATTTAAATGCACTGAAATCAAAAGTAGATAACACCTGTTTAGTCTTCCAGGGCCATTCGACAAGGTAGGCCAAAGGAAAAAAGCAGAGCCAGAATTGTGTGTGTGTGTGTCTTTCTCACTGTGCGAAGGACAGAAGAACTTCAGAAAAAAGTGTCACACTTTTTAAGGGGGAGGGGACAGAAGGGAAACAAGGGCTTGTTATACAATAACAGAGTAGACAACCCCCCTCAGGTTTTAACATCTGGTTCCCATTGCGCCCACCTTCCCAGCCCTTTTTTCCTCCCTTCTCTTGTCCAAGGTCTTTGACCCAAACCCAACAATGGATAAAGATCACTGGATTTCAAAGCTACAGTTTCTCTAGCATCCCAACAGTCCTCCTGGGTTAATTAATATATTCTCTTTGAGCTTCTAATCACTAAAACTCCCACACGTTTCCCCGCCACCTTCCCCCACCACCATCCTTTCCCCCTGAACTAAAACAAAACAAAAACTCTCTTGTCATGACAAACCTTGTAACTTGCATGGCCACAAAATAAATAAATAAATTCTACAATTGAGACTGAGGGTAGCTGCCAGGTCAGTTTTTTGGGGGTTATTTTACATGCTGATCCTACAAACCCATATAAATGAGGAAAGGGAAGGCAAATATTTGCAGAAACAAATAAAAATGCAAAATATCAAGGTTTTTCTACTGGGGGGAAAACAGTTTTCATTTTAGCATATGGGTTATATTCTTCTAACCCACACTGAGTGTGTGTGTGTGGTTTGCTGTGTCACCAATACTGAAAGTGCAGATGAACACGTTTATGCAGCAGGTCACAGCCCTGGCCCTGGCCAAGAACACATACTTTGCAGCATTAGAAAGCGATGGACTCTGAAAGGAGTTGCTCGGTCTAGGAATGGGGGAATCTGGACAGCATTAGAGTGCTAACCATAAAGAGATAGAAGGATTGAAATCATCTCTGTCCTAGTGGTACAACAGGATGGTATTTGGATCACCATATAAAGCTATAATGTCAACCTCCCATCACACAGCATCCCTATGGCCCCTAATCTGCAGCTATTTCATTTGCAAAAACCCCACCACAGCCAATGAGGGTTCTGCCCCTGGGGCTGCCAAACTGAATTTGCAATCTTCAGGTTTGGTGGGGCTTGGTGAAGACAGGCTCAGATTTCCAGCTAAATGGTTTCTCCAGCCCTCCGTCTAAGCTCTCTTCTGTGAAAAGGATAGTACTGGCATTAATTAAAGTTTCAATACACCCTTGCAAAATACATAATTATTAGTACCCCTATTTTATAAACGGCAAACTAAGGGATAGAGAGAGTAAGTGACCTGCCTAAGGTCACAAAGACGTCTGGCAGAACCAAGAATAGAACTTAGATCTCCCAACTCTTGGCCTGGTGCTTTTAGCTACAAGACCACCATTTCCTCCCTTCCTAGGATACCTTTAGGGATTTGTAAGACCCTGCCTAAGATGAAAATGCAGCCATATGGTTTCTGTTAAGAAGAACCAGAAGCTTTAATGACACTTGAGAGAACAATAGATTTCATTCAACTTTTCCTTCCCCTTCCACCTCTCTTCAGCTGGAAAGAAATGAACTAAAAAACTCACATAGTTACTCTGAGTTTAATTTCTCCTTAGTTCAGCAAATCAAAGGTTATCTCTGTTGTTACCTATTTCTTTCATATCATCTTTGAGGCAAGATTGGCACGTTCAGTTTTCTTGGCTGATTAAAATCTGTTCTTCTCTGTAAAATGACTCAGTTGAAATCTCTGATCCACTGATATCAATACCAGGAAGGACACACAGTACAGTATTCTCAGTTACAATATTAATGCATGCCAAAAAATGCAACCCATCTATCCAAGAAAAATTCTAACAGCTACCTTAGTTCAACTCCATTGATTCCACTGTCTTGTATCACATAGCAAAACTCACCTATGATCTTAGCATCAGGCACAAATAGAAAAATCCAGGTAGTTGCATCTGGAGTCTGATTACTTTCTGGTTTCACTGTGATTTTTTTCTGGCTTAATGTAAAGTCTCTTTTAGTATTTATTGTCCAGTTAAGCTGTCTATGAGGCAGCAGGAAATGGTAATGTGTGATGCCAAATGAAAGAACCCTGGCACAGCTTTGAGGCCAAGACCCAGATTTTGACAGAACAGGTAACTCCAAGCCAGTGATAGAGCTAGAGACCCAAACTGTCTGTCTGTTTTCTGAGAAAATGCCAACATGAAGTCTGAAACTCAAGTTATTTGGAGATTTCTCTAAATGTCACATACCTGTTTTAGATATTGAATTAACTGATGGGGCTGTGAGATGGCTGTAGTGAGATGTATGTGGGTGGGGTTTTTTTTGTCCCACACTGATTTGTCTACTGTAGGGATGATGATGACGATGACAACGACGACATTTACAGAATTTTTATGCCACTGTCAATAGTTGGCTGCAATAAACAAACTCTTCATGGATCAATGCCAGTCACGTCTATTTTTGAACATTGAAATTTTTACCTACATGAAAAAGTGTATGACACTCCTTAAAGAGTTTAGGTAAAATTGTGGCCTGCAATAACTGCTCTCCCTCCTATTTTTGAATCTCTTCAGTGTAATTTCCAATGGAGAAATGTACATAGGATGGATTTAGAAAAAGAAATATTTAGGGCCAGACTTTGATCTCACTTACACAGGTGCAAATCAGGGAATTCTAAGGAGATACACTACTATAAAGGAGATTAAAATCAGGCCTGTTCTTTAACAGTCATTCTGCTACACAGCTCTGCCTGCTTGGAAAGGGTCAGTTACTTTAGGGAAAAAAAATAAGTACACCACTTCCCAGCCTCTACTAAATCGCACATGAAAAACTATTAGCACTTAATTTTAATGAAACAGGAAACTTTTATTTATTCAGGTCCTGAGCTAATTTCAACAAATGAACCTGAAGGGATCCTATACTGTTCTCTGTCCCTTGGTGTCTGTGCCTTGTCATGGTGAGATTGCCTGTGTGCCCTAACGATCCTCAGACTCTGTGTCAGTGGGTTTTTTTTTTGCTCCTGGTCGATTCAACCATGCTGGATTGGTCTGTGGGGGAGTGTCCAGACAAAAACAGACACCCTGGTTGTCCAGGTTGGGGGTTAGGCACAGGGCTAGCAATCCTGTCCTGTAAAAAACAAAATATGTTACGGACTCAGCGGTGGAGAAATCAACCATTACTGTGTGTGATGGCCTGCCAGTGGTGAAAGCCGAAAGGAAGCCACTGACATGAAGACTGAAGTGCTCAGCACCAAGACAAAAACCAGACTTGTTTTTTGGAACGTAAAGACAATGTACGAAACAGGGAAGCTAGCTCAGATCACAGCAGAGATGAGATGCTATAAGTTACGTATCCTGAGAGTCAGTGAGACGGACACCAGAAGACAAACAAAACAAGGCCGCCCAAAAACAACATGGCGAAGAGCTGCGGAGGCTGAGCTGAAAAACCTGGGGCACAGCTGGGGAACCATTGAAAGACTTGCCAGAAACAGACAGGAGTAAAGGAGCTCTGTCGCTGCCCTAAATGACAGAGGCACAATGGGGAACTAACTAACTATATTATTCTGAAATGTTTGGTTAATAGCAAAGGGCAATTTCCCCATTATTTTTCATTTCCATGCAGATCTGCATTTCCAGGTTCTGGCCCAGACTGGAAACAGAATGCCAAGTCAGGCTGCTCTCCTGACACTTCCAAACTGGTTGGAAGTAAGAAGTGCTGGAAATCTCGAGAAAATCTGTACCAAGGCTAGTTCAATGCCGATTTTGCAGGCCCAGGTGGTGCAGTTTGTTTGGATAAGCCCATTACAAACCTCTACCTCGACTACCTCTACTACAAACAATGAAGAACTATCTCAGAGATGGAAAGGAAATATTGAAACACAATTAGCAAAAATCTGTATTTAAAAGAAAGAAAGAAAACCCCAGTTGTTATCAAGTGAACCAAAAAAATAAAAATCTCAGGCTGTCATTCTCCCCATTCCCCCAAATTTTGCTTTTATAAACCTCAAAAAATCTAATTGTATTCCTAACCATTCATTTCCATGAACATTTTTCTTTTTTTTATATTTTTTGTTTTTGTTGTTTTGTTTTTGTTGTTGTTTTTAAACTGTTATTTCAAAATTTTCAGTCTACCGAGCATACAGCAAATAATTGTTGTTCTGTTCTGCTAATGATAGATTCCTCTCCTTGTATAAAATAAGGAGCAGTTTCTTCCCCGCTTTTTATTTCTTCACACAACTCAGAGGCTCAAAGAAGATAATTACAAACAATGCCTGAAGAATGGTTCAGTTAATGTTAATTTATACAACAAACTAATTACTACCAAATGGTAAAAAATCACATGTGGAAGTTCCTCTCTCCCACGCACAGAAGTAAACCAGCAGCCATCTGTCTCAGCTTGGGAGCTCTCTGTGACAACTGAGGAAGACAAGGGAAAGGATAGATCTGGATGCGGTAGCCCTTTCTTCTGACATAAAATCATGTTATTTAAACACCACGCTCTGTATAGCTGATCTGAGCACTAGGGTTTTTTTTTTTATTTATTGATAATAATAAAACCTACTGGTACCTACACATATCTAAATCTATTTCTATCTCAAGATCTTAAGATAGATTCAGTCTATCAATTTTAATTCTTCCCTCAGGCAATTTCTAGACAATACTTGTTTGGTACGCTATACAACATCCTGAACATACCGTCTCACAGAAAGCTTGCAGTGAGATGTTCTTTGAGTTTGCTAGTACTAAGTTAGACATCTCTGTTGCAATTTGTAGGTTTAGTTTCACCATGTCTCACCATCCCCCTGACTGCCCAGCTACCTGTAAAAACAGTTTTCTCCCAAAACTTCAGAAAACAAAGCTAGTACAATGGTTAAGCTCTTTCAGGGGATCCTTATTAAAAATTAATGGGGGAAAAATAGCTGGGGACCAATCCTGAAGTCTTTAGTCACACGAAAGTCCCACTGACTTCAATGAGTGTTTTTCCCAAGTAAGAACTTCAGTTCTGGATCCTTTGCATGCATCAGAACCCTGGCATTTTGACTCTTAATTATTCTCTGATTAACCTGAATCTATTGAAACAAACTAAAGACAAAATTCTTCCTAAACTACATGCAGAAAATCTCAACTTGGGTGACCAGATGTCTTGATTTTATATGGACAGTCCCAATATTTGGGGCTTTATCTTACATAGGCCCATATTACGCCCCCAGCCCTGTCCCGATTTTCCACGCTTCCTATCTGGTCACCCTAATCTCAACTCCAATATTCTTCTCTCCCTATGAGCCCAGAACTCCCACTGTCATCAAAGAGAGTGCTGCACGTGTAGAGGAGCAGAATATCAGAGTTTAGATCCACTGTATACATTTCAGAGGAGAATTTTACCCTGATACCAAAAATTTAAAAACCCTTCTATGTTCAAACGTAAGGCGAAATTCTCATCTTGGATCCATGTGCATATTTAGACCAATATTCTGCTATGTTCATGAAAATACCCCATTGATGATAAAGGAAAGCCCTTTATTGACTTCATGACTTTATTAGGTAGAGACAGAAAAGATAAGGATGAGTTTAGTAAAGACAGTGTGTTTGCATGTGCATATTATATTTCTATATAGGTATATGGTTTCAGTTTGGTCTGAAATAATCACAAAGAATGAACAAGTGTTAGAGTAGTATAAGACTCTAAACGTTGCTGTAATCTAATATTCATTCAATAACAGGGATGCTGTATTTTGTATGGCTCTGGATGTCATACAGGAAACAAGCAACGAGCGGTCACAAGATATTCTACGTAACCCAAATAATAATGTCCAACTATTATCCATTCATAGTCTTTAAACATATTATTTATGACATTTTAAAATCAAATAGGAATGATTCTTACAAATAAACAAGCAAAATATATTCAGTAATGTGAAGAAGAAGAAAAAACATTTTGCCTTGCGTTGCGATCTCCTGTTTCTCCTCATCCTTCCTCTTTCATAAGACCATTTCACCAAAAGCTGGCATGTACATAAAGGCAGGCTTGGACATGAAATGTCAGTGTCATTTTAAGGCCTATGCTGTCAAAGAATAACCGACTGCTTCATTTTAAGCTCTCCCTCCCCTTCTTGGGGAAAAATCATACATTCAGAGGGGACTCGCCCACCCCACCACACAAAGAACTGGACTCTGTTTAACAAGTGAACAATGATTACAACTGCTTTCAACAAGGAGTTGATGTTGGAAATGAATCAAGTGGTGTATCAGTAAGTGGGATGCAACAAAAAAAGGAATGGTCATTGGCTAAAGTGCATATTACGAATAAAAAATACTCCATGTAAGTAGGTGCTCTGGCCACCTTTGGGTTCTGATGGACATCTGTCCTCTCCTTGCCTTTGTCACCCTGCATAGCCTCACAGCCAAAAGTCTGTCTCTACTTTTAGTTCCTACTCCGGGCACATGTTGTGTCCCAGATCACTGGGAGCCTTGAATTAATACACTAAGACTTAGTATTAAGTTAAATAACTGGTAGCTTTACTGAACGCATTCCACCTGGCAGGAGATCTACTTGGAATTGCCCCGGCGCGCATCATGTTTGTGAAAAACCTGGGAGATCCTCTATTTCAACTGTCCCAAGACTCAACAAGGATCACAAGTTCCAAGATTGTGTCAGAAGGGGAGATTTCAAGAATATTATATCATATATTTTATTAAAGTCCTTTAAAAAAAGTTGTATTGGAAGGGTCACTAAAATAGTTCTTCCTTTTGCTTTTCCCAGGATAGGAATCTGCCTATCCTTAGTCTCTTGAGAGACTATTTCTTTTTTAGCAGAAGTAAGAGATACCAGTCCTCACTCTGTGAGCATGATTTATCTAATAATACTCTAGTTTGTTACCAAATGATGCCCAACAATAGGATTTTAACTTCTGTGAACCTTAGACAGGATTGGCTTGGTTCAACTTGTAAGGAGAGTATGCAATGTACCTGGCAGCCCATCCTAAATCCCAAAAGCTTCACAGAAGCTTTGAATCAATTAGATGAGATAGCAAAGAGAAATGCATTAAAAAAAAATAATAATAAAAAACTAAAATAAAATAAACTTGATTGAAATGTCTCCATATTTAGTTAATTTGCCTTCCTGATTAAGGCTGAAGATGAGCTCAGTGTGGAATCCAGAATTATAGCAGCTGAAAATTATTAGCCGGAACCTGATGTCCTCTAATTTTTTTTTATTTTTTATATCTATGTAAACTTTACTTAGAGTAGAAGGAATCCACTGGAGAACATAGCTTTACTGAAGCTTATAGCATAGACATATTAGCAAAAGCATATGTTACCTCTTTATACTTGGGGGAGTGTTAGTTAAATGGTGAAGAGAGGGAGAAAAAGAGAGAGAGCAACATCATAAACTCTGAGTGAATGTACAGCTATTACTACAGCAGAAACCTACTTTAAAATATTTTTACTTTTTACTTTTGTTTATTTTTTGGCTCCTGACAGTGTGGGAGATGCAATTATTAGTTATTGAGGTGGGATGTGTGTGGTGTGTGCAAGGGTGGGGCAGCTCTAGAGAAAAAGATCAAAGATATATATACACATATATACAATTTAAAGATCCCCCCTGAGAATCTTCCATTTGTCTCCTTGAGAACTGATAATCTAAAACACATGATTCATCTAGAATTCAAAACAGACCAGAAAAACAGGTCAGTCTTAGGTAACCTCTTCCAAGTCATGATTAGTACTTGGGCACCAGTAGTAATTTGGGAAATATACAATGTCTTTAGATGCTTAAGCTATGGTGAGTCTCTCTCATGTGAAGAGGGATATAGTGATTGCCTCTTTGAGGAATGGGAAAGAAATATCACCTGGGTCAAATAGACTAGGCCTCAGGAACTGCATCTTCTTCTGAATATTTAAGAAAGATGTATGGATTATAGCCAAGTGGTATGTCTCACACATAACCAATTGGCTGCATCAGCAAGCATTGAGAAAGCATTCTCAGACTTTGGCACTTTTTATTGTTAATTAGCACTACTACTACTACTATTTGTATTATCTTAGAGCTTAAGAGTCCTAGTCATAGTCCAGGACCACAATTTGCTAGGTTTGGTACAAACATAGAACAAATGTAGCTGTGCTTCAAATTATTCAGAACTTCAGCAATTCAATTAATTCTGGCTAAAAAGAAGGAAGTGCCTAGTAAACTTTACATCCTCCTCTGAGTTTTGCAATAGACTAAGTTTGCAATACATTAAGTTGCTGATTATTCATGAGAACTACCTCTGTGTGTTACAGATCTTTGCGCTCTCTTTCAAGGCTAACTGCGAGAAGAAGATGTAACTTCATAGGGCCAATCCATGGGGTCTCATATCCTAACCAAATATCCTGCATTACAATAGTTGGATAGGGATATCACACCATCCAGAAAACAGCCAACTTCCTAGCAATTGATTAATGAAACATAGTACCTTGTAATTCTCTTAATAGTGGTAACTGTAGGAACGAAGTATACTCGCTGGTCATAGAGGGATAAAAAACCCAAACAAACACACTTCAGATTTTTCCCCAGAGCCTGCACTGGGTCAAATGCTAGCAGTGAAGTCAATGGGAGCTGGGAGCATGCATCCAAGGACAGAATTTGGCCCACAATGTTGTTTTTAACTGTGTATTTACCTCTTCCCCACTCAGAAATAAATCAAGATGAAATTTCTCTCAAGCAAAATTAACCTAAACGTAAGCCAAACTGTTCACAACAGGGAGACTAGGAATTCAACTTCAGTCATATGGTCCCCTCCCTCTCTCTCTCTCTCTCTCAGATTCACAGCAGTAACAGGGAGAAAACAGGAGGTTAATTAATGTACAGGATTTGGCCTACAAGGGGACTAACTAGAGTGGAATCCAGTAAGAATGACAAAAGGTGTGGGTTCCCCCTTTAAAAAACATCACCGTTGAGACATGCATTGGCACATCTAATACCAGTTCTGTTTGCTTTGAAATTAATCATTTTCACCAAAGTTGAACAGTGTTTTGTCCCCTCCCTTCTTTCTTGTACAGACTTAGGCGCAACCACTCCTATTTACATTGTGCTGCTCCCAGCATTGCCACCTGTCAGTCAAAGTTCCATTCCTCAATTAGAAAAGAACAGAGAGCTTTGCACTGATCAGAAATGGGAAGGAAGGAGGGGGGGACAGAGAGAGAGAGAGAAGGCGAGAGAGGCATGAGATTAGAGGGTAACAAAACTAGAAAGGAAGATAAACAGAACCAAAAAGAAAAATGTCCTTTGTTCATTTAAATGGCTTTCTGCTCCCAAGCCCTCTGCATGACTAATGCTAGGCTGTAGTGTGTAAACCTCTTGGGCACATTATACAAACAAAGCATAACTCGGCCTGAACAAACAAAGGCCTAAGCAACAGTGATTGAATTCATCTTAAAACAACAAATCAATTCTTCCCTATTAATGCCCTAAATACCAGTGTAGGAGCACTGTCCTGTTGTAATAAACAGCCATGTGTTCAATTACTGTCTGTTTTCCCAGCTACTGCTCTCTTCAGTAATTACACCATGCAATGCATTCTACATTGACATTATATTAATGTGCTGGGAAGAGAGATCTTAAATACGAATTAAATCAAGGCTAAATATTTCAGAAAGCCTTGCAGAGTCGCACAAGCACTAACAGCACATTATTTAGCAGGAAGCAAAGAGTGATTTTCTATTCTGTCATTCTCCACTTTCCTTCCTTGATTAAATAAACAAACTAAGAAAAAAAATAAAAAGAAGTATGAAAGAACTATGCTGCCTCAGATATATGTCACAGTTAACCTTACATCTTAGATCTCTAGATGTCCATTTTATCTGACTGAGTTATGTGCTCATAAGTTGTGTTTCCTAAATATGGGCATATGTCACATCAGCAACAACAACAAAAAAACGCTGAACCACAGCCAGGTGACAACAAAAGAAAAACAGTGAACAGAAAACTTTTTGTACCAAGACAAAGGCAGAAGGAAAAAGGTTCAAGAAAAGGTTCCTCACCCGTTTGCAGAACTGTCAAACAACTTCTTCTGAATATTGAATAACACACAGTAAACAGACCAAACAAAGGTATGATGAAAGATGTATTTACTTGTGCAAGGCTCCTTCTCCCCTGCCCACCCCGACCTTTCTTTCCATTTCGCATACACCCACACTGCACAGTTTGCATTGTGTTGTTAAATAACCAATAGCAACCTAGATGAAACAGTGGAAGGGTTTCTATGATGCTGTCAAGCACCAGGCAGATGCTTGGCAGTGTCAATATGGTTCTTTACGTTTGGGTTGTGCCAAAGTTCTCAATAAAAAATAAAATAACAACAATCATTTTTTTTTAAAAAAAAAAAAGATGGCAATGTGAGTTAGTGCCCAGATGTCCAGTACCTTTTGAAATCAATGGTCTATCTTGTTACCTGCTGGGTTTTGTTTCAGCAGGCTTTGCTATCAGGGAAACAGATAAGAAAAGCTTTGTTTTCTGCCTGTGGAGTGGATTGCAACAATTTGTATAAGGAAGCAAAAGCAAATTCTGGGGGTGTAACGACTGTCAATTCCAGTCCCCTTCCGGCATTAGCGCATTGGCCACTGCTGTAAGGGAACTGTAGGCCTATCTGACACATGAACAATGATAAACTTTGGAGGAGTCCATTTTAAAATAAAAACGGTCAATGCCACTAACTTTTTCTGATGGAGGTTGAAATGTAGAAATTCCCACATTTAGGTGAAAATGAAGTTTGAAAGGTTTTCAGTCTGGCTAAAATACTATGGAACAAATCCTGCCTTCAGACCCATAGGTGTGATCCCAACTGATTTTAGAGAAGCTCCCACATGCCAATAAACGTTCTTTAGCACAAATGGTGCCTTGTGCTTCTCCTCACATGAGGTCATCAAATGTAGAAACCAACAAAAGGTACTTTTTTGAGATTTACTTTACTTTGATTCTGGTTTGAGCTCCTCAGGTTGCCTATATGCGCATTCTCTCTCTCTCTCTCACTCACTCACTCACTCACTCACTCACTCACTCACTCACTCACTCACTCACTCACGCTACCCATGATCTTTCCACAGGCGATGGATATATCATGTAGAATGCCCTGTCCAAAATGACAACATACAAACAACACTGAAGTGAGATCAAAGTTAGAAACTAACTAATAATAAATACAATCAACAGCTTCAAATTTAGAGTGTTTTTACCAGGCCACTTCATTAACAAAGAAAGCAAGTGGGAGTTGCTATGAATTTCTGCCTTTGCCATACTAAAGGCCTTCACATGCATCTGGAAGACAGAAGACAGCCTTGTGAATAGCTCAGACTACAGACTGATATCTAAAGCTAATCAGACGGTATGATAGGCCATCTTAATCAACTTAAAAAAGCCAATCCAGTGCTCATCCCAGCTTCTAGCTTCTCCTTCCCCAATCGCACTCTGACTCATTTGGCTATATTTCCCCTCACTTATTTTCCACAAATAGTGCAGTTAAGAAAGAACGCTGGGAGCTCTTCAGGTCCTGGTGTTCTGGGCGCAGGTGGTAAAGAAAACTTTGAAGTGAGCTCTCCACTAACTCTAGTACTGGCCGTGCCTCCTCCATAAGCAGCTCTTATTAAACAAAAAAAGACCAAGCACCCACTAGAACAAAACCAAGCAGGCCTCTTTAATTAGGGCAAATGCTTGATATCCACTTCTTTACATTAAACCACACAGGCCTGGGAGGTCTGATTAATTTTAATATGCACGGTCATGACAAGCGCCTCCGGGGTAAGGAAGAGGGGAGAAAAAAAAACACAAACCCTGCTAGCTTGACAAATAGGTTTCAGATAAATGTTGGTGCATTTTGCACAGATTAGAATTTTACTATTCAGAAAGGGCTTGAACCTTTAAGATGAGGGACAAGAGGCTTGAGAAACAGGTGGCTAGCTCTTCACTCTTGAATAAATGACATCCCCCAAAAGCTGTGGCACATAAACCACACAAAAAGAGCTGGCATACTCCCTCATGTATATATGTATATTAATAGGTTGGGTCAGAGGCTTTTCAACAGTGATCTATGTACTGAAGGCTGATGGCTTTGCCAAAAATATACAAAGAAAACAGACTGCAACCCATTTAGCAGAAACATTTTGGGGCATCAGAGGCATTCAAACACATATTTAATATTGGGCTCTTCGATTTAGCAGAGAAAGGTATAAGACAATCCAATGGCTGGAAGTTGAAGCTAGACAAATTCATATTGGAAATAGGATGTATATTTTTAATGGTGAGAGTAATTAACCACTGGAACAATTTAACAAGGGTCATAGTGGGGTCTTCCTCACTGACAATTTTTAAATCAAGATTGGATGTTTTTCTAAAAGATGTGCTCTGGAAATTATTTTTGGGGGAAATCAATGGCCTGTGTTATACAGGAGGTTGGACTAGATGATCATAGTGGTCCCTTCTGGCCTTAGAATGGGGTGTGGGTTGGTGGAGCTAGGAGACAGAGTTATTAACTTGGTTTTGGTCAAACTTGCTTATGCTACATTGTTCAAGACAGGAAGATAAATGAGGGGCTCTGTTGTTGCTGCTGCTTGTTCCTTTTTGTGGGAGGAGTATGTTTTGGAAAGAAATCCTAATTATGTGACCCATAAAAGAAGACTTTTATCCTAAAATAGAAGGACTGCCTCCTCCTACAAAAGCACAAGTTCCAAGACAAACTCAGAATATCACTTGACCATAATGGTTTCTTGCACATTTAAGATGCTACATCAGCATCTCAAATGCCTTTATCAAGCAAGAAAAAAGAAATCCAAAAGCTATGAACCTTTGAGGATCTAAGCAAGAGAGACTTGGAAGAGAATCTAAGCACATTTTGAAAACATCCATTGAAATCAACCATAACTATCGAGCTAAACTATTAGGAAGCAATACACTTAAAAACGGAAGATGACAAATGAACAAACTTCACTTTGAGTGAGTAAGAGCTGGCAGGACTTCAAACTAGGCTACCTGTCTTCTAAAGTTAAAGCACTTGTTAATGAAGATTTCAGAGACCACAGCATTTAAGGGCTTCTTTTCACACAGGCCTGTTTCATAAACTTTTTTTCCCCCTCATCAGTTATGTGAGTGCACATTACCATATGCAGGAGTCTTTGAAAGAGGTGCATGGAGGTTAGATGCTGGCTTGCTCTACAAGAAGAGACACTTTTTCTGGCGACAGACTGCATAGATGAACATGTAAACCACAATGCACTTCGAGCATCCTTCTACAGCAGCAGGAGAATGAGGAACAAAACTTAAAAGTACTCAGTTGAAAGGTACCCTTGTTTGTCCTTCAGTAGAGCAGCATTACAAAGCCTCTTCAACATCTACTTTGTCAAAAGGACAGTGAGGAACCAAACAAAAGAAACTCAAACCTCAGCCAATTAGAGTATCCTTAGGCTTTTCCCCAGGATCTGTTCCCTTTATTTTTTTCCCACTTCATCAGATGTGATTTAAAAACAAGAGTCTGCATTTCAAAGGCCTCCCTTCTTGTGCCCATTACAGGCCTGCTTTGGAATTTATGGCTTAAGAAGAGGGAGACCTCTTGATTTCTTTACAAGAGATGGTGATTAAAAGTTTGATAATATTAGGGGGTAATTCAGAGTTCATATTTCAGCTAGAGAGCCTGAATCCAATATGGTTCACTTTTACGAACTAGAGAGCTGCTTAAACAACAGCCATTTCAATTACCACAAGAACAGGTGTTGTGATTTATAATGTAAACCTAAACATCAAACAGAAATAGCCTGTAGGGGATGTTCAGAAGACAAAAATCATGCCCCAAGGGGCCTTTTTCCATCACTTTTCCCCACATAATAATTATACATAGCATTGTAACACACACCTTAATAGATGAGACTTTCTTATGTTCACAATGCCTACTAAAGCCCTACAAACATGTGTCCTAGTACCCTTTAACCATATGCACATTATATATTTATTTCTACGTATGATTTATTTATTTACTTACAATAGCATCCACAACATGCTAGGTGTTTTCTAAACACTCAATAAGAATGATCCCTTCTCTGTGGAGCTATGGCCCCACAGACAGGTAGATGGACATAAGGAGCTAAGGGGAACAACAGGCAATCCGTTTCTATATAAAATCAACCCAATTCACTATAAGCAGCACAGCAGAAATAAGTATAAGAGGGACTTCAATATGGACATAGCAAGGGCCATGCAGATGAGCGAGCATGCGCACGCATACACACAATATCTGATTGCTTAGATGGCACGATGGTGCTTAATGTCTAGGCATCCATTGGAACACTACAGTAATGGAAATACCTTTCTAAGACACAGCCCAGGGGCAGTCCTCAGAGAGGTAAATACAGAAGCTGCCACAAACCAAAACTGATGAAACTCAAAGAGCAGAATAATTCTTAACAAGTTTTTGGGCTGGAAACATCAAGAAAGAGCGTTAGCCTATTGCTAAAAATATGTCTTTGGTGTTGTGATTTTGTTTTATGTTTTTGTTTTTTTTTTTGCAAAAGCCCAACCATGAATTTAGAGAAAAGGCTACTGCAGATTTAAAGCATTTAATTTTCCACAAGCACAGGGCCATAAATTAAAATACTGCAATCCAATCCCATTAATAGTGCAAGAAAAACCTAAGTGGCTGCTTTGGTCTTTGCTTTTCATGAACTTGTGTCAAGCTCAGTGACTTCAAAGAGATTTCTATTTCATTTCTACGACTGAAGAGAACAGACAGACAGAGAGTCTCTGCCATCCTCTGATGCCTTAAGAAAATAGAAAAAACCATGCCTGTATCTCATTCCCTTAATGATTTTAGCTGCAAAAGGAATCCCATGGTCGACAGACGACCCTCAGGGCGAGGGCTTGAGGTCTGTCACAGTATATAAGGCTTCTCCAAACCCACTCCATTATCTTCATTATTGTACACCAGAAATAAAAAGGGACTGACTCCTCTTCTGAAGTCTAAGTTAGAAAAGGATGGAATGTTTCATGTAAAATAACATTGTGTGACTTTGGTAATAGGTTTATGCCTTTGGGGACCTAAATACTAAAGCAGCGTATGAGGATTTTCTGCAGAATTGGAGAAGGGGAAAAGTGCACAGTGAGGAGTAAAATTCCACAGATTTTATATTTGCTAAAACGCTCCATGCCTGTGTGCCAAAATGCCTCATCCTCCATCGCATACTTGCAAAAGTCAAAAGCCAAATGGCAGGTTCAGAAGATTAAAATAGTGGGTAGGATTTAGGACTAAGTGAAAATCACAACAAAGCAATCAGTATACCCGTGGAAGAAAGAAAAAGCAAGCAAACCAACCTGTGTAAATTTCTGAGGAATCACTAGATAGACTGGCTTCTCCACGTGGGGCTTTTACAAGTGCAAATCCTCAACCAAGCAATATTGCACCACAAAATATACACATTGGTCTCTAGCCACAAAATACTCACTTAATTATACTACTGCTCCTAACCACTATGCACACACTGCAATAAGCTTGGTAAAATCATTAAAATCCATATCATTTTGAGGGTGATCTACACTTGCACCAAGAAATACTTTGCTTTTCAATGTCTTAAATGGGTTTTGTATCAGGCCCTAAAGTTCCCACCCATCCAATATTTGTATATTGCCCCAGTTTTGAAGGAGCAATCCATGTCCTGCAACCTTAGCTTGCTAAATATTCCAGAAACTCAACAGATATTTTGGGGCTTGCACAATGCAATGATGTTGCATCATGTCATATCATAGTGTCACAATGACTATAGCAGGGGTCGGCAACCTGTTGCACCTGTGGTGGTGCTGGACCTATGTCATGTGGAGAGAGGCGGGAGGAAAGGGGCCGCTGCACAGAGCTGCTTGGGGCCCAGCGCAGCTCCTGGTCAGTGCATTGGGCCCACGGCATGTGGGAGAGGGGTGGGGGGAAGACTTGGCATGCCATTTCCCAAAGGTTGCCGACCCCTGGCCTATAAATCACATACCATTACGTCCCAACATTGTGATGTTAATTTCAGGACATCATGACATGGTGTTGTGATGTGCCAGTGTAAATATTACCAAGACGTGACCTGAAGATTTGCGGCAAACAATCTAATGTGGAAACTCTATCCCAAACTCCAGTGTTATGCATCATTAAGGGCCATTTTTATGTTAAACATCAGATGCACAACACATTGCCAAAAATCTATATCAGAATTCTTTTAGAGGTTCCAGTTACCCTGGTGTAAATTAGCTAATCTGAATCTGCTCATACTTTGTTCTTTGACTGTTTCCAGTGGACTTTTTTTTTCAGTGATTCAAAATATGTTTTCAAATGATAGAATGGATATATAAAGAAATAGAAATCTAGTTCATGTCTGGACTCAAGAAGATTAAAGGAAACTATTTGATAATGATAACTAGTGCAATTGTTTCTCTTCCCAGAGAAAGAAATTAAGTATTATTATTATTTATACTACAGCCATGCCCAACTAAGATCGCAACCTCATTGTGCAAGACCCTGTATACTTTCAAGCGTAAAATTTTGTACTGAGACATACAGCATCACCCGCTGTTGAGTTATTACTTGCATGTAGATTGCCAATTGTAGCACATCTTATCCAGGGAGAAAACATAAATTGTTAATTACTTGACTAGCAATCAGCAATGGCTGAGATTTCCACACTTGAACTATGTCAATAAAACATGAGAGAGAAAAGGTGGGTGAGGTAATATCTTTTATTGGACCAACTTCCGTTGGTGAAAGAGAAAAGTTTTCGAGCTTACATAGCAGAGGCTTAGCCAGACCTAGTCTTTTAGCAGGGCCTGTGGCTGACACTGGTGGGCCGGCTGAAAAACAAGTGCTTCCCGAACTTCCTGCTTCTGGTCACGTGACCGGAAGCAAGAAGTTTGGAGAAACTAAGCTGCCCAACACCAAAGGCAACTGGAGCGTTGGGCAGCTTAGTGACTCTCGGATGGTCGCTTTCCAAACTTCCTGCTTCTGGTCATGTGGCACAAGCAAGCAGTTCGGGAAGCCACCGGCCAAGGAAGCTCCAGTTGAAGGTAGCTTAAGCCACCCAGGCCCCCCCATAGCTATGCTCCTGTTACACAGAGCTCTTCTTCAGGTCAAGAGTTCTGTGTAAGCTAAAAAGCTTGTTTCTATAACCAACAGAAGTTGGTTTAATAAAAGATATTACCTCACCTACCTTGTGTCGCTAATATCCTGGGACCAACACAGCTACACCACTGCATATATCAATAAAACATGACAGTAACAAAAAGATTTTCTGAAAGAGTTAACACACAAAGAGGCAGTGGTTGCAGTAGGAACCTAATTTTTGAGAGACAACATTGTTTTCTGGAGGGTTTTTTAAAAACAACAGAGAGTAGTTTGCCTTCCACACCCCACAAAGATAAAAATTTAATTAGACACTTAAAAAAATTCATGCTGCCTAGAGGAAGGGGGAGGGCTTGTTGAGAAGACATATTTCCCCCCTCACCACCTTTTAATGCACTTATGCATGTCTAATTCTTTTTTCCTAGCCGGCTCACCTCACTGGCCTCCTTTTGTTTGATGCCCCATTTCCCATTCTCGTCTAACTTCTGAACTTTTGTTAGTTTGCTTTTATGGAAAAGGGGAGTAGAACAAAATAAAAACTCCAACAACCTTCTTTTCTCCTTTTTTTTCTGGATGGGGAAGAAGCAGAGACATGAATATGGCACCCTCATAATGATTTAACTAGGGCTTAATGAAATTTTCATCACAACCTGCTGTTCATTTTAATGGCCTTTGAAAGACAATAGAACAATGGCTAGAGGGAAGAAAAGATTTTCTGTTGCATACATTTGTAAAGCCCAACATTCAGTTGCTCCTCCCTCCCTCCTCTCTCTCCCAATCTTTTTACAGAGCTGTAGACCTTTTGTTTATACTGTATATTTTCATTTCAGTGGAGATGAGAAAATGTATAGGCTCTGTGACCATTCTCATCTCTTACTGTGGCCTTTCCTTAATGGAGACTCTGGAGAATGCACAACTTCCTACTCAACACTATATTTGCACATTGCCCAGAATCCCTCCTCTTTCCCATCCCCTAAAACAACCTCACCTCTTCTTTTTCCCACTGCCCCACACATAGCCATGGTGTAGAAGTCTTTCCTACTCCAAGGCAAAAGGCAGGTCATGACATTGTCCATAATGTTAGTGGTACAAGCAAATCTGAATGTTTCAATGTATTGAGTACCATTTAAAAATGGTTATTAAACAAAGCATTTGTTTTCCAGCAGACTCTTGCCCTGAGCCCCACTAAAGAGAAGACTAATTTATAATCAGGTCATGTGTACATAGTGTGCAAGACTGTGACTACACTTCTATTTGCTGTTTTGTCAGCCAGTTTCCTTCGAATGTACAAGTAGTCCTAAAAATTTCCCACAGGCACCATCAATTCACACCCAAGCACAGAATAGCTTTTGGGGACTCTGAGGCTGAGGTTTTTTCACTTTTAAAAACAAACTATTGAAAAGGGATAGGCAGACACAAAATCATATGGTGATTAATACTGCAAGAAAACTAGGTAATCAGTAACAAAGGGTTCATAGAGGAGAACCAAACCCCTGGAGCCTTGGAAATCTGCAAGGAGTACCCAAACAGTTACAATAATATTCCCTGGATGGCTCAGGGGACTGTAATGGGGACATGGAGACTTTCACCTTAGATCACTGGTTTGAATCCAGCACAGATTGATAATGACTGAAAATATTTCCCATCTGAAGGCTGTTCAGTGACCTCTATGAAATGACTTGGTATTCCTAGAGGACAGGTGGTTCATAGCTCTGGCAGTGAAGCTAAGGGCTAAAAGGGCACAGAGACTCAACTACCACCTCCTAGAGATGTTCCCTGAATGTCAGGGTTGAGATAAATTTCCAGAGCAGCACAGGGTAAACATGCTTACACAATATCCGTTCCATAGATAAATAAAAGGATTATATTTTAGGGCACACTTAATCCAGGACCTTTCATGATTACCAAATTCCACCTTCTGCTCTTCAAATATTGGCCCTGTCTATACAAGTGGATCCCCCTCCCCCCGCCAAAGTTTGCCATTGTTGATAACACTGTTTTCAGCTCACTGGTGTTAGTAATGTCAGGAGCCCTACTGTAGATGGGTCATTGGCTGTCACTACTGTAGCAATCAGCATGTCAATTGGACCTGCTTCTGAGCACAGTTAGCAGACATTGTGCTTACAGTAGGGGGAGGCAGCTCGCCCATATGCAGCCGAGTAGGGCTTCTACTGGGGAAAAACTGAAACGGTGCTGGTGAAATGGTGGGACACTTGTGAAAATTATCCCTAGTGTAGACAAGGAATGTACTTCCATTTTGCCAGGAACAAGGAAGGAAATGGGGAGATGAGGAAGGAGGGAATAAATGACAGATAGATATACAAAGTTGACAGAACCTGGAGGAAAGAAAACAGAAAACTTTGCTCCATTTCCCAGGCCTTACCTTCTGGCTCATTTTTGATGAGCTCTTCCATTTTTCTCTGCTTTAAGGTGTCTACAACATCTGCTAGGCTGCCTTTACGCCTTTCAGGGGTTCCCAGGATTGTACTGGACAATGACTCTCCACTCTGACGCCCACCTTCTTCTGCTTTCAAGGGTGAGGTAGATGAGTTGTGCGGGGCAAATGAAGACATCACTTTATTGCCATCAACTTCCTGAAAGAGGAGAGACATGAAATGAAACAATTTGAAAAAAAGAAAAGAAAAAAAGAAAGAAAGAAATAACAACCCTTTGTTCTTTGAGTTCATTGCTGTTTGTTCTTCTGGTGAAACCTTAAAAAAGAAATGCAATGCTTCAAAATCACCCAGAACAAAGCTTCTCGATAAAGGATAAACCAAGATTACAGGCTGAAGTGAGCAAAGATCAGCTTGCAGGAGAGAAACATAAAATACAGTTTTTCTCTAATTGAGGAGAAGTGTTGCACTCATAGGTTTTCTAATAACAATGGTATTGATTACCTTTAATTGTTTGCTCTTTTACAGCTTTCTATGTGCAATCTTCAGGTTTTTTTCCCTAGGATAATTAATTTCCTGCCTTTTTAAAGCACTTAATGCCATGATGGCTAGTTGCTGTTGGAAATGAAATAATAATCAGATATTAAATCCCTGCACTATATGATTTTTTTTTCAACTCACAGTTCAAGTAGCTCTCTCATCTTGAAGGAAAGAAGCAATCATTTTACTGCTTCTAATTCATTCTCTTTTCTCCTCCTCCATCTCATGCCCTCTTTCCTTTTAAAGACAATATTTTTCACAATGGTGGTCCTAATGACACTCACAGGTGGCACAGTTGCACAATTCCCTAAGATATAAGCATAATCCTTCTTGCATTAAAATCAACAGAAGGAATCTCATTGACTTTAATGGGTACCGATCTAGGTCTGATATGTACAATCTTGCCTCCATTAATGTGAGAGCCTTCTCCTCTGCAGCTCCTGACATGAAGTATCTTTTTCTGACTCAATGACTCTCCCTTCTCTTTTTAATTCTCTTTTGTCCCTCTTGCATATGCCTCTTAAATCTTTTCTTCTTCTGCTGTGACTTTAGAAACCAGTCCTGCAAACACTTAGGTACATAGTTAACTTTAAGCACATGATTAGTTTCTTTGATTTTAATGTCTTCAATCAGTCCTTCATTTGTTACACATCACATCCGTATTATATAATGTTGCAAAATTAATTATTTCTATTATCCATTTTAAGCATTTTTGTATGTTCAGGTTCTTCTGTTATTCTTTAGCTCTTAATAAATCTACAGAGTATTTCCTTATGTGTTTGTATAAAATGTTTGATAATTATTTTCATTACTAATAAAGTCAGTGAACCAGATTCTGATCTCAGATATAGAGCTGGCTGAAAAAAATCACGAAACTTTAAAAAATTGTTTCCATTTTTCAGGATTCGAAAATGGATCTTTTTTTCTGTGAATATTTAATTAAAAGTTTTAATAACGTTGACAATTTTTCACAGAACATTT
Source organism: Emydura macquarii macquarii (assembly GCF_026122565.2). Classification (NCBI taxonomy): domain Eukaryota; kingdom Metazoa; phylum Chordata; order Testudines; family Chelidae; genus Emydura; species Emydura macquarii. The sequence continues at coordinate 5,300,552 of NW_027132342.1, read as the reverse complement.
CATTTTTGAAAAAATACTCTCCCCCTTTTTTTAAATGAAAAAACTTCTTGTGAACAAAATGTTGACCAATTCTAACTACTTGCGTTGGTGAATCTATGGAGTAACTTCAATACATTCTCTGAGATCAGAAGCTAGACTATCATCTACTTCAAAAGCCCAATCCAAAGCCCATTGGATTCAAAGCCTTTCTAGTGACCTCAGTGAGCTTTGGACGAGGCCATAAAAGAATATTCTGCTACCAGCTGACAAAAACACTCCTTTTTGCTTTACCTTCCCCTCCAGGTTTGGTCTACAAGTGGAAAGTTATCTGTTGGTACCAACTGGTTTCAACAATGGGCAGAGCTAACTTGGATCTAAATACAGTTTTACGATGAGCATAGACTAGAATAAAGTAAGTTCAACCATTGGTGTATACCTGTAGTTTAATCATCTTCAGCACCAGTTCAAGCTTTACCCATCACACACCTATGGTCAAGCAATAGCAATATTAATAATATTCTGGAAAACGTCTTGCTTGTTTGCTCTATCAAGACAAAGAAGTCAACTGTCTTCCTTAGTTACAGTTCTTGACTCAGTCTACCATCAAGAGGTTCCAGGAACAAATGTTGCTAACAATTTTTTAAAGGCAACAAGCTCCTTGCTTTTGTTCCAAATTGGGCTCCAAAAATACTCGAGCATATTTTTGCATGCTTCACATGTTAGACAGAGAGGGGCAAAAGATATTTGCAATGGTGCCTAAATAGCTTCACTACTCTCTTATATATTTTTGTAATGATTTTGTGTGTGTGTGTAATGGTAGCTTTGGGTTGTATATTCAGCACTCTAGCTATTAAAGGAAGATACAATGAAATGCAAGGCAACTTTTAAAAGACATATTATACAAAGTATGTGGCATGCAAACTGTATCCTAGAATACTTTCCATTATTAAAAGTTATATGGGCTTTCAGTGGAAAAACAACTGCATCAAGATAGAAGAGAGGTGCTGTGATTAATTCACTAGATTAAGACATGGGTAATCTGGGTTCAATTCCTGGTTCCTCCATACTTCCTGTGTGATTTTGGGCAAGTTTCTCAGGATCTCAGTTTCCCATTGGTGAAACAGGGATGACAGTAATACTTCCTTACATTGCTAGAGTATTATAAGGATAAATCTACCAACGATTGTGTGGTACTCTGATACTGTGGTGATGTGCGAGGGCCACATATGTACCAATACAGTCAGACTGCACAGTGGGGGGGAAAAAATCACTCAGACCTAAACCCTGTACAGATTTCAAAACAACATATCTGCGTATTAGATTATGTTTTTAAATTCCTGCTCCAACAGTAAGTTGTTTTCACTCTGTTGAAACATCTATATGTGTGCATACAGAGTGCATGAATATGACATATATGGACTATTCATGCCCAGGTGGTTTTCAGGGTACGCTACACTTAATTAAGACATACAGTAAGGGCCACAGCTTCATTCAAATCTTTGTGGGCTAAGTTAAGGTACAGCGAATTATTCATCCAAAAAGATCTGCAGAAATCATATATTCATTGTGTGATTTACAATCTAAAAAGAATATTCTCCTCTCAGGTCACAGGGATTGGTGCACACTGCATCCATTAGTGCTAATGAGAGTTTCACGTGTAAACCTCCGCATATCGAGATAAGCCTACACCCTCCACCAGGCTAGCCAGGGATTTTATCCCATGATCGTTCAGCACAACAGCCTGAAATGATCAACGGTTGTCTTTGTTTCCACCTTACTCACTTCTATTTATTTTCACATTCTATTTCACATTTTTATTAGAATTTTTTTAAAAAAAGACCTGTTAAGTCTTTCATTGTTTAAAGGAGAAAGATTAATTCCATAAAGAACTTACTCATGTTTAAGGGACAACATATGTTAAGGGCTGTATGAAGCTAAAAAAATTTCAGTGAGGAAATTCTTAAGACATTAAACATCCCCTTGCCAACACCCGGAAAAATCCTTAATGACAAGAGGAAGATACCTCAGAAGCTGCCTAAAATTAATGGAGGAAAGTCTCCAAATGAGTGAGATTTAGCAGGTTTCTCTTTTGAAAAGACAAAACCACCCAACTTTTTTTAGTTTACTGAAAGAAAAGCACATTACAGTTTTGTAGCAAGTGTCATTAAAAAAAAAAGCATGCATCAGCTTCTCTAAATATTTGTTAAGGTACAAAAACTTATAGAAGTTCAGCTGACCTCACAAGTGTTACAAACCCCAGTCACCACAACAGTGGAAAACTAAATGCTGTTGCTAATTCATCCAGGAATATTCTCTGTCTGCTATGTAACCATTTCACCTGTTCAAATTTGATTACATTTCAGCCTCTGGCTCTGTTAATCCCTGTAACAGTTTTATGCAGTGAGCAGCTGTTTCGTGTATGGGGGTCCATTGTTCATTTACATTGTGAATTGCTTGCTAATGTGTGCTGACACAACACTCAATCAAACGCCAAACTGGGACTGTACTCACCAACACCTGATGAAGTAGTTTCTGGTTTTCGCCTCTTTAAATGGCAGTCAAGAACCTATAAAGATCCTGCTGACAAGATCATTCTGGCCCCTTTTCTCTTCCCTCACCAACAATAAAAAACAAACTGAACCAAATTCAAGCCTTCTGGTTCTATTCAGAGCTAGAGTCCCTCAGAAACACTGGTTCATTTATATGAAAGTTGCCACCTATGGACGAATCTCTCTTCCCAGGTTTAATGATAAAACAGGCTTCTGCCCTTTCAGGATGAGGTCAATAATCTTCCTTTGTTAATCTTGGGCAAGCTTTACTTAATCTAGCCCCCTTGTCACCTTTGTAATTGACAGGAAAAGTCATGTCACTGGACAATGGACTTATCCTCACTGAGCAATATATTTTTAAAGATTACTCAGTGTTACCCTTGCTCCCATAAAAAGTACAAATATTTTGCTTTTAAAAGAACTTGATTTATATCTTTAAAATGTCTGTTTCCATTTCCACAGTCTGAGTAAGACCTTCTTCCAATTTTAGAAAAGGATGCTAAAATATTTATTCAGAAGGAACAAGTTGTACATCACTCAGTGAGATTTCTCTAGTATCTTTTAGTGTTTTAAGTATGTTTCAGCCTCTGCTTCTTATCCTCTGGATGCACATTACCAGCTCCTAATCCAAAATTAAACTAAAAAAGACAGAAAACTGTGTTTCTGTAACATTAAAGTTGTGGCATAAACTGACCAATAACCAAATCAAACAGAAATTCAGAGCTAAGCTGCAACTGTTTGTTACCACAACCTGTTGTTCTGGGATGCTGTATCTGCAGTATTAAAATGATAATAGGAAGCAGATTTTTGGGGCTGCAACCAAAAATACCTGGAATAAGTTTGATTTCTGCCCATTTTTTGCTCCTTCATAATGTGTAAAGAAGACAAGAAAAAAGGGTTTTTTTCCTACATTTTTTACATTAGATATTTTGCCCTGTCTACCCTGGAATACTCTACAGTCACTGGAAAACTAGTGAAGTTATGTCTGTAAGATCAAGAGATTGAAAACAAAGCCATTGTGAAGGCAAGGGATTTTTAGTCATGCTGCTTAGAATTGTTTGTGTTTTGTTAACACCTATTTAATGTCCATGCCTAATGAAGATTTTGGAGAAAGGATGTCTTTGGTAAATCCCTTTGTTATCTCCTTACTTCTTCAACTAAGACATGAGAGATCACAATACCAAGAAAGACCAAACTTGATATTTGCGATATTTCTAATGTTGAAAACCAACCAACCAACCAACCAACAAAAAACACAAAGCAGGACATTCTTTTCTCCTGGACAAAAATCTTCCAGGCCTATTTTATACATCATAAAGTAGTTTAAAAAAAAAAAAAAAAGAATCAAACTTTATTTTTAAAAAATGCAGGACATCTGTCAGATGCTTTGTTACTGTAGAAAAACTTAACATTCAGAGAGTTCAGTCTTGTCTGCTATTTCATAGATTGTGAGTGGGATATTCAAAGGAGCCAAACTGACCCAAGCAGAAGTCCCATTGATTTTCAATGAGAATTGTGCTACTAAGTCACTATGGCATTTCTCTCTCTCTCTCACACACACACACACACACCCCTGCCTAAGAGTCTTGTGTTATATTGTTTGTGTTTTCTGAGGATCTTGTTTAAAAATTGCATGGTGGTGGCTGTGATTCCAGCACCTTCCAGAAGATGAAATGCATATTTCACGAGGCTAGCCTACTGAACAATAACTTTAAAAACTGTAGACTTACCTAGCTTCTATCTTACATTTAAATAAGTATTTTGTCCGTAAAGTCTCTTTCTACAGAAGAATTATCAATCAGTGATGGAAGGAGTGGTCTCTGAAGAGATCTGAACAAGGCGATAGAGGATATTTGACGCATAAAAGGGAGTATGCAAAAAGACACGAGTGTGCAAAAAGACATGGAGGAAAAAAAAAGGGGGGGGGGAAGAGACAGATAACACCATTATGAAGTAAAGATTGGGCAGAACGTAAGGTTCAGCTAGGTGTGTAGAAGGAAAAAAGAGCTGAGACGTTGGAAGGCGTAGCACTGAATAGAGCCACGGGCTCCAGTCCTGTAACCAGATCCATTAAAGCAGATCCCTCCACCCACAGAGTTTCATTGCTGCATCACGGAGGCCTAAAGGTAAGGAGGAGGAGCCAAAATCTAATACAGAAATGTAGAAGAAGTCAGTGAATGGACCTGAGGAGTTGGGTGATGAGGTCATAGTGAAAGAAGGATAATAATTTTAACTGCACCATTTTGGACAGTTTGGAGAGGGACTTTCTTTAGTTAGAGATGTTTCTAAATGAGGAGTTGAAAATTTTCACTGATTATATAGAATATACCACACCCACGTGAAATTAAATTGATTTAAGAAAAAAAAAATATTTTGATTCTGCTAAATATATAATGCATTTAGGAGTCTAAGAACACATCTTTGGGAACTGTCCTAAATTATCCAACTTTTAGATGGCTATATTTAGTTCCTTATTTAAAGCACTAATATATTACTGGGTATTGGATTCCTTTTTGGCAATCATTGCTGCTTCTTGTCCTTTGAGCTGAAATCCAGTGTTGTAATATCTATTTAATGACCTCTAGCACAAGACCAGAAACTACACTGGCAGGAGTTTGGATGTGATGATCTAACAGGTCTTTTCCATCTGTAACTTCTATGAATCTCAACAAACATGGTCTAATAATTAAAGCACAGGACTGGAAAGCAAGGAATCTGTTCGATGATATCCAGCATGTCAGTTATCTTCCCTGTGCTTTCGTTTTCCCATATTAAAAATGAAGATAATAATAAGAAATACAAGGTTTTTTGGAGGCTGACATTATCATTCATAAAGGGCTTAGAGATTACTGGATGAAAGGCTCTAGAGAAGTGTTGTTTATATTAATAAAAGGGAGTTAGGTGTCTAAGACATTTGGGCATTTCAAAAAATCTCACTAGGCACCAATATGCATCTGTAGGCACCTAAATACCTTTGAAAATCTGGCCAATAGTCCTTGCCTATACACCTTAACATCTATGAAGGCAAAACGTAAGCAGAAAAGCAAGCTGTCAACCATATGATAGAGACAGCGACAAAGCAGTGGGAGGAGAGTATGTTGTGAGATTAGTATTCCAAACCAGAGTACCTTGATATAGGCTTTAACACTAATGAATCTAGTGGAAGAAGTGCAGTTTGATGAAGGATGTGAATTAGGAGAATTTAGGAGTCTGCTGATCTGGGCTAGGAAGATTGTTCTAGTTGTAAAGGACACCACGGAAGACATATAAACTGACATTTTTCAATACAATTAATAAGGCTCCTGTAAGACACTGATTTTCACAAGTGCTCAGTGTTGGTCCACCTGGGCTTCCCTTGAAATCCATTTACCTTTGACTTCAAGGAGCGCAAAGTTAGGCCAACACTGAGCACTTTTGAAAATCCTACACTGAAAGTTCAGGTATCTCGTTGAACCTGTCTGGAGACATATCCAGAGTTGTGTTCAGATGTGCAAATCAGCATTTTCACATTCAGCTTCCTTAATGCAGCACGACTAGAAGAATCTATGCTCAGACGCCCTAGGACTGCACTGCAAATGAAGATTGAGATGTATCAGCAGAGCCTGAGCTGTGTATGTATAACCTGCTTGGCAACTCCTTTTATTATGCTGAGCTCTAACCAATGTCACAGGATCATTAGTCAATCACTGCACATGCTGCCCAGGTGTTTGATTCTTTTCTTTCATGGAATGCAGCCAAGCCACCTAATCCTCTGTTCTCTCAGCTCCCCTGGATATATTGCCAGTTCTCCCCTCTGCTACTTTTCCATCACTAGCTCCTCAGTCCCCTCTGGTTGGCAGTTTCCATCCACTGGGGGATGTCTGGCTCCAGTCCTGTCCGTGGCAACCGTCTGTGAGGGTAGCTCTTTTTTCTGATCTTCCTTCCATTTTCCATAGCAATGGTCTGTGTAGGAGGCTGTGTTCCCCCTTATTTCTAACTACACAATCATGCAAGCTCTTCCCTATATTCACAAGACCAATAGAGTCAGCTGGAAGGAAGCAGGAAGCACCAGCACCATGTGACCAGTCAACTCTCCATAGATGAGTTGTAGTTTGATAACCACTGCCTTAATACAAACCTTTCTTGTTCTCTCATTGATCTCCCCACTATCTACACAAACAGCTCAGATCCACCATTTCTTAATAGCTTGGGCTTATCCAACTTTCCATAATTGGGGGTATTGCAAATCAAAGATTATGAGTGTAATTATGTATCTGCAGTGGTGATGGGTGCATAAGCAAATTTTTGTGGATGAATTTCGGAGCCACTTTTGAAAGTCTGACAGTATTCCCCAGTTTTGTGGGTCATTTAAATTTTATCTTGTTTTTAGCTAAACTGTTTGCACAGTTTTTCACTGAGGCTATCATAACATGTTCCCTATATAAAGAAGGAAACTGAAAATCCTTCTTTTGCATGAGGATATTAAGAATAATAAAAATAATCATGCTGATAAGTTCTGTATTGCATAAATTTGGCAAGGGATTTGCAGTGACACAGATCCTGTTTAGGTAGTGATACCACAAGTAGTTAGACACATCTGTCTCTGTTTCCCTAAAATGCTCCTCTTTTCTTCAAAAACACTGATCTCAGGAATGAAATGTAGGTTTCCATTTGCGCTCAAAAACACTTAATAAGCAAAAGGAGCATTTTGAGAATTGCTAATATGTTAACTACAACCTGTAAAAACAAAGAACATTTTGTACTATGACAGCCTCATTATCTTCTTGCTAGTGAGCTGTATGGTTAAAAACAATAAATAAAACCCTGCAAAAAGCACTTTAAGACATTTATGATCTCTTCCCTGAGAGATTAAAGATCACCCTTTAGACCTTGCTAAACAAAAACAAGACTACTTATCAAAACTGCTTGGTTTAGTCTTCAATTTGTATTAAACTCTTCTGCTAGTTTGGAAATAACATGGTATAAAATGACCATAGTTTTAAAATATGAAATCACTTACTGATCATGTACAACCCATGCATTTTCACAATCTTGTTATGGGATGCCATAGGCTTGCAATGACTGGCAGGCTGTTCTCTGTTTTCCTACTTTTGATATTTTCAGCATACTATGTATTAATAACATTCGCAGATGGGGAAGGGCTATGAGATCATCTAGTCCATTGCCTAGTGACCAATGGAAGATTGTTCCCTAAGGGCTAGATTCCAGCTAATCCTTTATGTGGGAGTGTGGTGGGGGCAATGGAATTAAAAAAAAAAAACAAAAAAAACCCCTCCACTCCCCTTTGTCCATATCATGCATGGGTTGGCCAGAATTGCAGCCTCCATTTTGGGAGCTGTTACCAGCGTACTCCTTAAGGGGAACTCAGTGTTTGAAAGGGGAGGGGAGGAATGAAGGGTCAGGGAGTATGCTGCACCTATAAAGGGCTGTAGCAGTTTGTGCTCCCTTACAAGGAGGGCTCTTCCTCTCTGACTATGTCTACAGTATGAGCTAGGAGTGTTATTCCGCTGCTTGCGCACAAACACTTGCGCTAGCTCTCATCAAACTAGCATGAGTATAAATAGCCATGTAGACATGGTAGCAGAGGTGTCAGCAGCAGAGGTACAGCTGAGCCATGCTGAGTACAATCTTGCCCGGAATTGGTGGGCATATACTCTGCATGGCTCAGCCATGCCTCCGGTGCTGCTACCCACGCAACCACGGCTATCTATACTCACCCTAGCTTGAGTACGTGTACAGAAGCAGGGCAGTTATACCCCTAGCTCATAATGTAAAATGTAGCCTGAGACATAAAATGCCTCCAAGGCTCTCCTTGAGGGCTGTGTGGTTCTGCCCCTCCCGCAATGCAGGGCTGTGCCTTAATGGCACAGTGCAGTCCGCCAGTGTGTTCTCAATTGTTGTGTTCAGGCTAGTTAAAATGTCTCAAACCCCGGGGCTCTTGTGAGTATTCCACAGATCAAACGACCTCATTGCTAGGAAACATTTACTAATATTCAGTCTTAACTTTTCTTTGCTTAATTTCAACCCATTACTCCACTTATACTCCCTTTCATCACCCTGCACAATTCCTTTTCTTCCATGGTGTTTGTACCGTCTCATCTTTTTAGACAGTTAGCATATCCCCCCCTTAGTTGCTGCTGGGCCATATTTAGCTCTCCTATACATATTTAGCTCATTCAATCTTTCCTCACAAATCAGCTCCTACAACCCTTTAATCATTTCTGTTGCTTGTATCTGAAATCCCTCCAATTTGTTGACATCTTTGAATTGCCCAGAACTGAACACAATATTTTAGATGTAATCTTACCAGAGCTATGAAGAGAAGGACAATTACCTCCTTGTTTGCTGCCATGCTACATTGCAAGCGCGTATCTGATTTGCTCTATTACACCTAAATCTCTTTCAGCATTTCCAGGTGCCTTTCTCCCATTGATTATCTGCATTTTGGATTAGTTTTCTCCCATTGTATTAGCTTGTAATTTTATAGGATGAAAACATTTTATTATTTCCTACATACACAGTGTTTTAACCTCCCTTTCTGGTTATTTCTCTCTCCTCACTGGTGTTCAGTTGCCAATTTTAACTAATGTATTATAATTAATTTTTCTTCTTAAAACTTCTAGAATAATCTGTTTCTTCAAATTTCTATAATGCAACTATAAGCACCCATCCAGTGTACTGGGTGCCTATCTCGTAAATTAAATGTAATGAAGGAGTGTCCATAAATATATTCACCTCAGCCCACTCCTTCCCCAACAGCCTTAGGGTAGAGAAAAATGATGGCCTTTTACTACATGCCTGGAAGATGAACAAATCTGGCCCCTGGCAGACCAAGGTGAGGCGAAAAAGGCTCCAAAATAGGAGACCCCTAATAGGGAATGCTTTGCCAGCAGCACCCACTCATTTACATTGAGGGAGCTCCAACATGAGCCCCTTTGCTGACCTCAATTGTGGCAGCATATCAAGGGGAAAGATCCATTTTATCTAATTAATATGTTGTTAGCACAACCTCTTTATTAAAGATGTTAAATAAAACCAGGTCATACATCACCACAATAGACACCTCCCAACCAGTCAGTGCATTAACATTACCTTTCATTCAGTTCTTCCACCTGTTTTCAACAGAGACAATTTGAATTTTCAAGTGAAAGTTTGTGAAACACTCTATTAAATGCTTCATTTATGTGCAGATGTATTTACTGCACATCATTCATTTATTAAAAAAATCAAGTTGTTCTCGCATGATTTCCTCTTTATAAACCCACGGGTTGAAATTTTCAAAGTAATGCCAGGGATTTAGCCACATATCTTCTATCAAGCAACACATGATGCCATTAAAATTAAGGAAAGACGTGTGGCTAAATCCTATGTAGTGGTTTGAACATTTCAGCCATGTTGCATATTGTTCAGGGATCCATTATCCTCTAAATGTTTGTTTACATATCTGTTCCATTGTTTTATTAAAAATTGCAGTTGGATGACCATTGCCAGAATCACTCTCCTATTCCTCATTCCCTACCCCCCATTTGGAAGATTAGAACCCCTTTTTAAAAATTTTTTTAAAAAGCCCAAAAATAAAAAATCTTCCAGAAGCTCCCAAGTTCTATATGGGCCAGAATCTGATTACCTTATTCAAGCTAAATAACATCTTCCTTCATGAGACATTCCACTGACTCCAATGGGATAACGTGGAGTAAGTGTGAATAAGGAGATCAGAATCCATGACTTTTCAAAAGTAATTTCCTATGGTTCATGACATTTTTAGCTCATTCACTTAAACCTTGAGATGACCTCATCCAGACCTCTGGACTCATGGATTTTAATGTATCTAAGTTTTCCAAGTGTTTTCTTACCTGCTTTTTATCAAGGTCTCCCATATTCTCTAATTGCATTTTACTTATTCATCATATATTTCTGGTAAAAGAATGATTGTAAGAACAATATAGTAATTTAGCCTTTTTCCATGAATCACTGTTTTCATCCTTTTCCACATCTATTAATAGACCTACTTTCTCTCCAGGATTTCTTCTCCCTCTCCCATCTGCCCCCCTGATATATTTTTCTACTTACTGGACTCTCATATTATCAAGTATTGTTCCTCAATTCTAAAAAAACACCATAAATTCTTCTTCCAAATTCAGTATATGAAAGCTTCAGTAATTGCAATTTGGAAGCAATAAAACCGAATGAAAAATGTTATAAGACGTTCAGAAACTATCGTAATGAACATGGAATTAATGCATGTATTCATAAATAGATAGTAAGGTAGAATAAATATATATGATAGGACAATGATATTTGGTGTGATGGCAGTGTTTGATCATATAATGCTGTTCTTCTCAGAATGTTTAAAAAAAATAAAAGACAAAAAAATTAAATAAAAATATTTAGCACTTGCACAGCATGTATCATCAAAGTGCTACACCAACAATCATTAATTAATCCTCACAAATTAATCCTATGAGGTATTACAGATGGAACAACCAAGGAAAAGAGGTGAAATGACTTGCCCAAGCCATTCAATAAGCCAATGGCAAAGTGGATTTAACATTAAAGAGCTCCTGAATGCTTACTCCTCTGTTCATTCCTCTAAGTGTATAAGGACTTAAAAGTATGAAGGCCTTAGACACAGGAGTTAGTTTAGCCCTAGATGCATAAACTTGTGTTCAAGTGATACCAAGCTATACAAGCAAATAAATTCTGATTTAAAACAGACTCAGCCCACCTCACCGGGTTTTATTTACCCAGTTGATCCTTCCTCAACACCTTTAAGTCCCATACTGTAGCATATGTGCTATCTATCAAGGGACCTCTGAGCAGTGAGATAAGAATATACAGAAGCAAGCTATGGCATGCTTAATTAAGAATTACATTGTTCCAAAATTGTTTGGGGATGATAATTCTGCACCCTCATCATCTTCCAAAAATCGCACTGAGCACCACAAATGCTTTCTTATCCTTGCTAGTTTGGAAGCAAAGAAATCTAATTCGTTTTTGTAGATAAGAAGGCTTTTCAGGTCATTGCAACTGATTATGTCAATGAAACATGTTGCTTATAAATTACTCTCTGCCACTTTAGCATTTCATGCAAGTAATAAAAGCTGTAGCAAACAGTTATTTTACTGAAGTCATACCAAGCTATCTAGCATAGGAAGGGGACGAATAATTTTTGTTGCAATTAGCCTCTCTTCTCCAAGCTTCTCCTTGAATCACAGATTTCTGAGTATTCCCTGTTGTTCTCAGTCATCATGGAGTGATGCTGCCTTGATGTTGAAAAAACCCATACAATTGCCCAATCCCAAAGGTACACCATTTCCTCCCCTTTGGCTGGAAAGAATGCTAGCCTATTTTGTGACAAGGAAGCATTGCTTGACTTATAGAGGTTGGTTTTAAACAATCTGTCTTTTCTTATCTTAAATTTATCAAGAGCGAGTCTCAGGATGTGATCTAGCCAGGTATCCCTGTGCCTACCAGCAATGAGCTGACGCACACAGAGGGTTTCTACAAAAAGTCCGCTGCAATCCATTCATTATACTTAGCAACATCAAACAGGGAAAAATAATTAAAAAGTTCCTATTGAGCACCTAGAGACCTCGAACACAGGTTGGAGGTGAACACAAAGACAGGGTATTTGGTTACAAAAGTCACACTTTATCTTTTAATTATTTTTTTTTAACAGAAGATTTTCACTTTATCAGTTCTTTACGCTCTTTTCTGATGGATACGTGCATACATTTATGGTGCATGCATGCATGGAACAGAAGTGAATAAAAGTTTGGCTATTTTATTTTTTTAATATATAATTTTTTAAAAATCCAAAATGTATCCTGCGTGGAGTCAACACATTTTAAAAATAAAGTGTCTGAATACATTCAATTATCTGAAGAAGCAGTGAAAATCACATGCAAATGACATTATAAATGGGAACCATGCCAACAACTTTGGGTTAATTTTCATTGTCCAGAGCCTTTGTCAGAAACATAATAGCTGTCCATTTGAAAGTAGTCCAGTCTTCCACACATGTGTATGTATAACATTAATAGGAGTGACACATATGCCAGTTAGAGAAGAATATCCTAGATACACACACTGAGTTATTGTACTTTGGGTATTATTTTGTATTTACATGATTTAAATATTCCTTAGCATTTCTTAACTTGACATTCAAAAATAACTTTTAGAATACAAAGCATGTACTATGTAGTATATATGCTCATGGATGTGTAATGTTGCTTTCTTCCTTCCCTCTGAGCATCATGTCATTTTACATGAAGGAACCCACAGAATTCCATTATCAGCAATAATCATGTGGACACTCCAAAGTGTACTTCTACTATACACCAGTTGGAAGGTGTAATTCCTAGCTTGGGTAAATGTACATGCACCAGCTCTGCTCAAGCTATTGCCTAAAAAAACCCAGTGTGGCTGGGGAAGCCTGGGCAGTGGCTCGGGCTAGCTCCCAAGTGCAATCCTACCCAACCCCCTGGGCACGTAACTCAGGGCTGCTAGCCCAAGTGGCCACCCTTGTATCTGCAATCTCACTGCTACTTTTACGTGCTAGCTCAAGGAGGGCTGTCTACCCGAGCTGGAATATTGGGAAACACATCTCCCAACTGCTGTGTAGATATACACATAGCAATGTAAGTACATTTGTTTCTTTTTTTCCCCCTCCAAATTTTAGATGAGGTTTCAGGCCTTGATCCTTCATTGAGTTCAGCACAGGTGTAGGGCCTTTGTGTGAATAATTACATATTCTCAAAGTAAGATGCTGGAGGATAAGGGTGGAGCTTGATCCTATATTACAACACTGAATTTTGGAAAAGAGGTTTGAAATTAGACTGTAAGCTCTTTGGGGCAGGAACTGTCTTTTTGTTCTGTTTTTGTATGATGCCTAGCACAACAGGATCTTGGTCCATGACTGGGGCTCATAGGCGCTATCAGAAGACAAATAATAAATAATAATTTTATTTTGCAACATTCACGTCAACACCACTGTATCAACTTCACATCCCATAAACAACATAGATCTAGATAGACACTAGATTAATTAAATAATATAGCCCACAGGTTGCAAGTTTCAATTAAGCCTAGGTTCACAGAGATAAAAAATTAGCTATCATGTGACTGGTTGATGGCTCACGTGAAAGCTATCACGTGACTGGTGGGTGGCTCACGTGAAAAGCTCTGGTTGTCTTAGTCCAGTTTCCAGGTGCCCAAATCCCAAAACACCCACCACTATCCCAAAAGAGAAACTGTGGACTAAATAGTCTCGGAAAATGAGCAATGCTTTCACATCTTTACACATAGTCTGACACACAAGTGGTACCACTAGGCTGATATGGGACAGATGTGGGACAGAGAGGGAGAACCTTGGTGATGTTGCTGTATCAGTTCTGTGACTAAACACAGAACATCAGCCTTGAGAGCTGTTACAAGCATTTTTCTTTAAATCAACTTGAATGTTCATGCATTATTAACGAGATTTCTAAGAGCTCAGCTCACGATTAGGCACCTAAATGAAGTGTCTTAGATTTTCAAATGAAGTGGCCAGAGTTTTAAAAGATCTCAGCACCCAGCAGCTCCCCAATGAACTTCAATGGGAAATGTTGAGTGTTAGCACTTTCAAAAATCAAGTCATCTGTTTAGGTGCCTAAGTAATGGTCATAGAAGCCTGACATTAGGCACCTATTTATTTATTGGTTTGTTTTCTAATCTTGGCCTGTGAGTCTGTATCATGGCATCCATTCATGTTTTATCATATACTTCATTTGGATGATAAGTAAGAACTTCCTCCCTGCAGAACTTGGCAAAACATCATTAATATCAACTAGTATTCAGCACTTGTACTACGAGAACTCAGTGACATATCACCACAGTTTGCAATGAAAATTTCTTAAAACAAGTAACAATGCAGCTTGCATTGCATTTTTCTCTTTATATGGAAGATTGGCCGAGTGTTAATGGTCATGAAGGAAATAACCACTATATTTCCATCATCCAGCAATACTACTTGGAAAATATGGGGGAGGGGGAAAAAAGCAGAAAATAAATAGGACCTAGAGTCCTTGGAAATTCCTATCCATGTTTGTGATCACAAGGGTTACAATAATTTTAGAGCCCAACTGGCACAAACTGGGATGAGTATAGCATGGAAACATTTATATGGCCCTCCAGGAATGGGTGTACTCCTATTTAAAGTGCAATTATAGGGAGAAAAGAGTCTATGTAAAATGGCAACATCATATTCAACATATTTGCTCCCCATGTGCCTTCTGAATCATATCTATTTGCTAGCTTTACTGGTAATTTTTTTTTACCATCATTAGCACTGCAAAATCAATGCAGCTGTAAAGGAGGGAGTTGCACTCTACTTTGCCACACATATCATCAACAGAACAATCAGTTAAGTACGATTTGCAAAATCTTTATTAGTTATAATGATATGATGCAAATCCCAGGTTAAGTTTGCAGTATAGGCAATTATTAGTGTGTGTGCGCGCGCGTGTATCATTTTGATGTGAACAAATACGATCTGGAAAGCCATTGCGAGAAAGAAAATATGGGACCTTATAATGTCATTTTTATAGTCATTTATCTGACTATAACCACACTGTAAGTGTTGAGGTCAACCGGTCATGAAGCATGAGCTACACTGTTCTGACTAGCATGCACCACATTTGACTTGAGAGTAAATAAGGGACTGACACTCCATTAACCTTCACAAGTACAATTATTTATCAAAACAGATACAAAGAATTCCCAACAGAAAATGGATAAAATCTGGAAACAAGCAACAAAACTGTAACAGAACAAACTGATTCTTTGCCAGTTAGTAGCTGTTCTTACTTTCCTAAATCTTCAATTGCAGTCATCTTATTAAAACACTCTTCTTCGGTGATGAAGAGTTATCCCTCTTCACACACTGCTCCCTGGGGCAAGTTCTCCAGCCACTTTTATAGTACAGCAATTCCACAAAACTCATTTTAAAAGGACTCTCCTTTACATCTGCCTCTTTTTATTAAAATCTCAGATTTCTTTTGTATTGCTTCTTTTCCTCCTCCACCCTTCTGCTAGCTAATGCTACCAGTTAAATTATTTTCTGAAATTCAATGTTTCAATGTTTATTTTTGTAATAAATTATATCCTATATTTATATATAAGGCCTTACATCCTACAATACTTTATTAAGAGTCATACACAGAACATTGATAGCATTTTAAGACTGGAAGGGACCTCCTGGGTCATCGAATCCAGTCTCCTGCAATTACAGGCAACCCCATCACATAATCCCTTTAAAAATTTATCAAGCTCCTTAAAAACTAGCTAGGTTGTCTGCTCCTAGTACTGTTATAGGAAGACTAGTCCAGATCCTCACTCCTCTGAAGGTCAGAGACCTTCTATTCAGAAGCACTCTGACAGGGCCAGCCTTGTGTTCTACTTTCTCTTTGGTTCTGATGTGAATCCCTCACCTGCTCAGCACATTATTGTGGCATGTCCTGACCATGACCATCATTTCAGCATAGAGACTTCTCTTGCTCCGTATCAGCATCCACATTGGTCTATATCTATCTGTTCTACAAATCCAGCAGATTTCAGTAGTCTCCTGATGGTCCTGAGTTGTATCTGACTTCCCCTTTGAGACAGGATGTTGATCTGCTCATCAACATCTATCATCAGCATTTAACAATCTTGAGTCTCGTGGTCATTTCCTGTGCTCAGGGATCTTTGTGGCTTAGTAATGATCCTCAGGAAATGGGCTGTAGAATGGAAGGGAGGTGGCTAGTGAGTCACAAGAAGTTTGGTTATTTTCTGTGCAAGAATTTTAAGTATTTTAAGGTTAAACTGTCCGAGGACTGTTTCTCTAAGGGTATGTCTACACTGCAATAAAACACACATGGCTGGCCCGTGTCAGCTGACTCTGGCTCACGGGGCTAGGGCAGTGAGGCTATAAAATTGCAGCACAGATGTTCGAGCTCAGGCTGGAGTCTGGGCTCTGGAACCAAGCCCGAAACTCTACACTGCAATTTTATAGTTCTGCAGCCCAAGCTCCATGAGCCCTCATCAGCTGACATGGCCCAGCGTGGGAGTTTTATTGTAATGAAGACATATCCTAACTTACCAACAACATATCAGATCAGATCATCAGCTGCCTGAGGAGCTGATCCATATCAATTTAATTTTTGTCCCTCGTACTCTAGTTCTCATCCTTGTCTCCCTTTGGGCATTAAATAACACTCCTTTATTTCTGTTGTGAGCTGAATCCATCCCCAATCTTCTCAGATGAGTACATGGAAACAGGTGACAATGTTCACTGTATAATACATGCTTTACCAAAAGGGCTACTCTGATGAAAATGTCTTTGTTATAGTTACCACACCAGAGCCACAGAAGAAGCACTTGTGGGCAACACATGACCATTCTCCTCAGTCTTTGCTCTGACTGTATAACCAGTGCCATCATTCATTACTTCGTAAAATTAACTGTGGTCCCTTGAGCACAAACAACCGTGGTTTTCAGACAGTTCATTGTGGATGATGAACCTTTCAGGTAGTTCACAACACGAGAAAATTTCAGAAGAAAGGAACATATAGACATGAGAACAAGGGGGGCCTGACACTTTTAAAAGGGACAGTGGTCCAAGGGAGGCTCTTCTCTTACCAAGTGGCCTTAAGCATAACAAAAGTGTGAAAACTACTAATCAATATAAAAACCAAATTGTATGAATGTCAAATTCAGTGGCTACCAATAAAGCAGCAGGTTGATGTGATAATTCCTTGATATACCTCTACTTGGAAATTTTGTAAAAAACCCGTAAGACATAGGAAACCACTATTCTGACTATAACAAATGCCTTCTCATTTGGATAACTTGAGAGTAAGGTACTTCTCAAAGTGAATAAGGGTGGGAGAATCTGGCATTTGGGTTTTAGGTCTTGTGTTCACATTGTTTCTCACATATGAAAATGATTCTGTTTAGAAGTTTGATTAAGTTCTAAAGGTGATGATAGCCAGAAAGGCGACTGTGAAAATGATATCATGTGGTCAATTATTTATTCCCTCTTAATGACTTCCAGATCAAATTTATTTTGTGTAAAAAGATGTTCCCCCCCCTTATTACTAGCGCTGAAAACTTCACATGGGATCTGACTCAAACTGTGTTCCTTCTGCTTTTTACATCATTGCCATTCAGAAAGATCCTGCAGTCAGTCTTGACTGAAAATTCTTTTGATGTGCAAGGCAGAACAGAATCCAGCTTATTGTTCCACAGATAGGCAGTCAGAGCTCTGTCATGCTAACAGGAGTAAAAAGTCATTTTTACCAGTGAAATGAGCAAAAGACAATACACAAGCCTTTCTTCCTCTGAAAAATTTACCATTGCTGACAATGGCTGTGCTGGAACCAGTTCCTAAAATGTTTAACCATACATGCAGACAGAACCAAATTGTGTTCAGCACCATCTCAGCACTTTCTTGCCCCTGTCTACACCTGCAATTAAACCCTTTTTCAGCACCATTTCAGCTGCACCTGTTGCTGACACCCATCATCAGCAATGGATAAAATTCCTAGTGAAGACTAGACTACGTTATCATTTATATTACAGTAACACTAGAGGCTCCAAACAGGATTGGGACCCCATTGTGCTAGGAACAGTACAGATTTCTAGTCGGTTCCTGCCCTGTAGAGCTAGAGGGAGTAAATCTGTTGAGTAAGAAAGTGACATTTTACAGTCTTTTCTTTGACCCTTTAAGGCTCACTGACATTGTACAACCATACTGTGACTTACAGATTTTACTAAGGCCAGGGCTACACAACATTTTTGCCAGCACAGTTAGCTCAGTCAGGGGTGTAAAGAGGTGTGATCCCTGACTGACAGAGCTGTGCAGACAAAAGCCCCTGTTGTAGATGCAATTATATTGGCACAACTGCGCTTTTACTTTTTAAGCGTATTTTGCTTGGGTGGGCAGGAATAAGCTATACCCAGCAAAATCACAGTTTTGCCAGTATAAGCTGCATCCGCACTAGGAGCGCTTTGCTGATATAGTAACACTGTATAACTAAATCTGCAAAGTGCTCCTAGTGTAGACATGTGCTGCTACACACTGCTCCCCTCTCACCCAACTGTAAGGCTGCCTCCCCTCTCACAGTTATTCTTAACATTTCCTACTATTACACTACCACTAGTGGTATCCACACTGATAGTACTAGTATACATAGGTGACTGGCATTGTAGCACTCTGCTGTTTAGCTCTAGTCAGAACAGATCTAGATAACAACGCAGTTAAAATGTGTGTGGCTGTCAGCAACCTAATGCACCCACCATTGAGCTGTGCAATAGTAGAAAACTGTAAGAAAAATGTGGGGGAGAAAAGACCTATATATACACAAGACTCATATATATAAAGGGACAGATTCATTCAGTACAGGCTGTATAGATCTGTAAGGGATTCGTTCACTAAGCTGGCTCAGAATTTCTTGGTTATGTTTTGCTTTGTTTTGTTTAAAAAAAAATAAAATCAATAGGCTTGGGCCATTTTCCAAAGAGGTGATTTGGTAAGTTTCAAGCCAAACCTCTCAAGCTTTACTCATGAGATAAGTGCTAAACAATGGGCCAGATTCATCAAAGCTTTATAGATTTACTTAAAAGAAAAAAAAATCTGATTCAACCAACTCATTAAAAACCAAATCAGGCAGTTAGAAATTTATTTCTGAGATTTGGGAAATCTGCATTTTTTTATTTTTTTTATTTTCTGAAATGTTTCAAAAGTCCCTTCCTTTGTACAGCACTTTGTGGAACTCAGACAGCTCTTTCAGAAAAAAATCTTTTTTCTCCCTGCTTGATTTCAAACAGTATATTTCTCATCACTGTAGGAGGCATTTTAAAAAAATGCATTTCTTTCCTCCCTCTCAACCCCCTATTTTATTTTAAAAGAGCGACTTTGGTTAGCTTTCAAAAATTCAAAAGCCATCTGGAATTTTTTGCCAAAGCTTTGGCAATTAAAATAATGTTTCTCTAATTTTTTTAATCTCTCTAAAAACGCAAAAAAGAATACAGTACTTGACAGCTTTGATGACTGAAGTCCTCTATTTATCTACAGAACTGGACGGCAGAAGGGTAATCTGTCCCACAATTCCTCACATTCAACTGTGTCTCAACCCTGACATGGAGGTAGTATAGCACTTCCAAGGATGAGAGGATTTCAGTTCTCAAATTTACTCTGTCCTTGGCTGTTCTTCCAGTAAAGGTACCAATTAGAGGCCACTGAGATAGTTCTTGGGTACTTGCACACATTTCCTACTGGAACTAAATTGAAATAACCAATTTTTCCATAAGGGCAATTAAACAACTATTATATGGCAATACTTTAAGGCTAGCACAAATCACTCAGATACTACAGTAATGGAGACCATATAAGTACCGAAGACAAATAGATTTAAGCTTCCACAGCCCATTATCAAATATATATTGTAAATATATATGTTGAAACAGTGATGAAGCATTCAAAACTTGGCCATCTCTTCATTTTTTTTAATGTTTATTTATTTATTTATAAAAGAGGGAAACTATTTCTTGCAATTCTATGGAAAGACCATGTGATTTTGAACTGGAAAACTGGAAAGATCAGTAGCTTACCTGCTAATGAGCAACTTGCTACTGAAATGAGTTCATTAGCTTTCATTTTTGCTCACTGCTGATCAATTCACGAGCCACTTGTGCAGGCTTTGTAAGCAATACATAAATATCAAATGTATTGATTTCTAAAAGAAAGAAATTAGGAAGTCAGTTTTTCCCATCTCCCCAGCATACGAGTCTAGCCGAATGGACTTCAGAATTCACCCAAAGAAAACAGTGCTAACGTCAATGTTTGCAGATACGCCATATCTCAAAAGGCAAATACTCTGACTGCAATCTAGCTTTACTGGCATCCCATGGAAGCAAAGAAAACCCTACTTCAAAAAAGTGTTATGAAGAAAACATACAGTGCAACATGAACAATTTTGCACGAATCTGCGTAGGTGACGGCTCCAAAAAAAAATTTTTTTTTTAAATCAACATTAAGGAACAATTGTGTATGGCCAAAAGTGAGCCAGACTAGATGACCTAAGAGGTCATTTTCCATCTCAGATTACTACAGTTACATGACCTAGTTCATATGATCTACAGAGTGAAACTGTGGCTTCCAAGTCAGTGTTAAATTTTAAAAATAAAGGGACTTTTTCTTTCCAGCTAGTGAACTTGGCAATGGATCCACAAAACCTGTTGGACACTAATTAGCAAATGTCTCATCCAATAGGAAATGTAGCCGTAAAGCCATGATTTTCAGCATGTGACTGTCCCTAATGCAACCCAAGCCAGCCAGACCTAAGCATCCTAAGCTCATAATAAAGTATAATAAAAATTAATACTTTGCACTTGTAAGACACCTATAATCTGAGAATCTCAATGCCGTTTTCAACACTGAATCTCAATAATGTGTTCATTAAAGACAAGAACAGTCTTTCTATTGACTTCAGTGGGCTTTGCATCAGTCTCATAATGGAGCCAATGAACAGCAAGTAACGAGTGAGGAAGAGAACCAGAAAACCTGGTCTGAACACTAGCTGACACTCCCTCCCTCATCATGACAGTCATGAAGAAGACAGGAAGATGGGAAGTTCCCCTTCTCCCTATTTTCCTCTAGCACAATAGCAGACCAATGGAATAGATATTCCCCTGCTCTCCACACTCTATTTCAGAGAAATGTTTTGTTCTAAACCCTCTCACATAAAATAGCCTAATACAGTAGTCCAAATGAGCTTCAAAATAATCCTCATCTCCTCGCCCTTCAATAAAAACAATGGTCCAGACTCTCAACCTCTGCAAGTCATTATAGCTCTGATGCTGAGAGTTATGCCAATTTATCATGAACAATAAGGGGTTAAAATGAACAGACCAGAGAATATTGCCGAATATCAGTTTACTGAGAGGACATGCCATTTTTAGAAAGTTGTCCAAACAACAGTTTAATATTCTACACAAATGTGGCTATTAATCAAACAACAAAGGCCCAATTAACACCTAGCTGCTGTCACCTGGATGTTAAAAGCCTTTTTTTTTTTTTAACCTCCCCCCCCCCCTTTCTTTTCTTTTATGCTACATCCTAAACCCAAATGTGCCTCAGGGCCCTGTAGGGGTGGGGAGAAATGGGGGGAAGAGAGAGAGAGAGAGTCTTAAATACCATCTCTCCTCTAGGCAGCAATTTCCACAGATGAAGAGGTCACCACTGTTTAACAGTGTGCTGCCACGTTAATTTAGTATGACAAGATAAAGCAGTAATCTCTGCTCGAAGAGGCTGTAAACCGCTTGCTACCCAGGGACATGCTCGAGTCGATTTGCACTGTATATCACTTTATACAATTGCCGTGACAAAGCCCCCTGAGTTCTCTCATGTAAATCTCTCTCTCTCTCCCCCTCTCAACTTCACTGCCAGTCAGACAGCATCGGATCTGCGGTAAGCTATGCAAACTTAATGTCTTACGCATGCCAATGGACCCAAAAGCCCCCTCCCCCCAGAGAAGATGTTTAGGACTTTGATAATCCATTGATCCCACTTCCATATCGGCTTGTATTTTTCAATCTGTCGTGTTAAGTTGTCAGAGGGGGCGATTAAACCGATGTTTCATGTTCCGAGATTTGCGTTCCTGGGAATGCTAGTTTTCAAAGCCTTTCTTGCTAGGTTCTGTTTAAAGATTATCCCTAAGAAAGCTGATGTGAATATTATTACTGGCATAAACCTGGTAATAAAACCATAAAGTGTTTTAGGTAAAGACATTTTAGAGATATTCAGGGTTATAAACATAAGAGTTTAAAGCTGAATAGAATTTGGAAGTTGTTTTTTTAAAACCCTGTCTGCTGTGTAGTTTTCTCTGCATGAGGCAAAAACACCATATGTAAAAGGGGGAAAATCCCTGATGTTTCTATCTATGTAAAATAAATATAATTATAGAATCACTGAAGAGGGCATAAGAGAACACTGAACAGTGTAGTTAGAATGAAATCAAAAGAACAGAGAACATGTGGCAGTTATCAGGAAGCAATAAACTCAAAATATAGTAACAGATATTTAAAATAAAATAGATAAGAAAATGACCCACTTTTCCAGCAGCGTGAATAGCTAAGAATTAAAAATAGGTATTTCGGTCAGGTGCGTTGACTTATATTGCAATATGTTGCAAATCTCCTGTGCCATTTTGCATTTCTAGAGCATGTACAGTTTGGAGTATATGTCTCTTCTCTACTTCACATCATATTTGTGATGCTTCTCTGAAGGCATGATACAATTTACAGCAAAATGTGCCAAAAGGTGAGCTACTGTAAAAATGTATACAGCCAAAATGCAAAGCTGTGCACACACGTGTGCACACAGAGCTTTCTGAATTAAACATAGATCAGAAAATAAACTAGAATTAAGACAGGAGCACAGCTGACAAGTTGTGGCATAAGGCTGACAGTTATCACAATTTCACAATTAGTACACTACTCAGATATATTTGTCTGTCTGTGGCATTTTCACAGTTACACACTACAAAGATAACTGGTAAGATGAGATCGGTTCTGAAGTCAGCATGATATACATACAGTGTATTGTCATTACCGGATTCAGTTTTAAAAGAAAGCCTGACATTCACTAAGGCTTCTGTTAAGCAAGTCACATGCCTAACTAAGCACATGAACAGCCTCAGATTCTACTGGTTTGAGACACCTTCCCTATACTTAAAATGGGAAAGACCCTGGAAGCAGCCCAATGTCTCAAAGCGGAAACAGAAAAACTTTTCAAAGTGTGACCTCTACAAGCCAAGAGGCATTATTACTGGTCCCTTATTTATGCTGTTAACCAATAACAACATGAACTTCAAAATGCATATTTGAGTGTAAAATCTGCAATGCGAACTTCAAACTGTTGTTAACTAGATAAACAATTTAAAATTTGCTTTCACTGAACATCCAATGTTAGAATTCTTTTTCCATGAGTATCACTAGACCTAGTACAGCTAGTTTGCTAGAATATTCATGGGAAGCAAATACAAGATGAGCTCGGACACAGTCAAGTGAATTCATCTACAAAATCTGAAGGAATATTTGCATTAAAATGTGTGCGTATTAATCCAGTTTTACTTTGCCCTTACTAGAGGACACCTATTATCCAAGGATCTCCACAAGTTTCTAGTTGCTTTGGGAACATTAATTAAAGCTCACAACACTGAGTATTACCACCATTTTACAGATAGGTAAACTGAGGTCCTGAAAAGTGAAGTGACTTGCCAATGGTAAATCAACAACTGAGCCAAGAACAAAGTCCTAAATCCTAGCTCCCAGTTTTACATAATAGACTACGACTGGCTACTAGAAAAACTGCTACTTTTTGCTAATGTTATAAAACAGCATTTGCATACAGCACTATAGCTGCTCATGGTGCTCCACACAGCAGATAAAGACATAGCGCCAGAACCCACCACAGAGAGTGTGAAGCCAGACTGCTACAGCCACATGATACCCCAATGAATTCACTGAGGCTTCACCACAAGCTATCACCTGCAGTATTGGAGCTATAGTCTCTATCCCAAAAAGCTTACAGTGTCAACTGACCACAGCAAGGCATGTTGCACTTCATTCACAAACAACATGTTTTTTGCAGTATTTAATGGGTTCCATTTTTAATTTTACATACCAACATATACAATCCTGAAAATCTTGGAGGATACAGCTTAGTAACTTTGTTTTAATAATTTAAAAATTCATAAAATTTCATTCTGATACAAAGAGACTATAAAGTGTGATCAAAAACCAGCATTCTACTTGCAAAATTGTCAAAGGCAGAATGATGAATTGAGTATAAATTCACATTTTAAGAAGGGAAATCACAGACACTGTATCTAAAAAAGATAAGGAATGCACCACAAACTCCATATATATGAAACCTTATCTAACAGACAACAAGTCCAACTGAAATACTTAGGATCTCAGACGAGTTGAGAATTTTTAGCTCTGAGTGCAGAACTCTTGATATTTCCAGTATAATGGAGAGAACTTTTAAAAAATGATCATGTTTATTTACAGTAGAATTCATAATGTGCTAAGTAACTTCCAAATGCGCAAGGGCTTGTCTTGACTAGAAAGAGAGGTTATGGTTGATGTCATGTTGGTTAATGTTCGCTACCATGATGTTAGCCACAATCTCTTTCCTAGTCAAAACAAGGCTAAGGAGGACATTTTCTCTTTCAAATTACTCACATTCTAAGACTATGTATTTATGTATTTGGATGTCTACAATAATAAAAAGAGGCAGTCTTGGCACCCCTCAAACACATTACAAAAACAAAAACTTGAATTCAACATCAGTTTATACCTCCAAAGGTACCAGAACTTAACTCCACACCAAACATAAAACCTTCATGCCCACCTAACCTTCACCAAACCAGCTCACACAAATGGATGTGCCTTACAGCCTGGCATGAAGGTCAACAAACGAGAGGGGCTTGTTTCTGAGATGAAAGCTCCCTGCAAACAATGTTTTTACGTTCTAAATAGAAATGAACATCTCTGCTGATTGCAACTGTGGAAGTTAGGAATCAGGAGAGTGGTCGTCTCTCAAATAAGAAGGTCCCAAGTCACATAGGGCTTCATAGGTGAAAAACAATGACTTAAATTCAATCTGGAACCCAACAGGCAACCATGGAGCATAGGTTTTCTGTGCTGTCACGGTAAAGCAATGTTTAATGGGCAGGCCACTATATTTTGCACCAGTTTAAATTTCTGGTTTGAGTTAGCATGTATCACCATGTAGAGTGCATTGAAGTAATCCAGTCCTGAAGTGTCAGAGGATTTTGTCCTTTCTGTAATATCCCTTATTAATTCAATCCCCAATCCTACAAAGGGCTCTGTAGGAGTCACTACATGACGAATCATATTAAGTAAGTCCCCATACCAGTGTAAGGGTCCATGCAGGCAGATCTTTTTGCAGCATCAGGATCTTAACATTTCAGGAGAAGGAGTGTTTCTGCCTGTGTCGCACCTTAATATACTTTGGGCATGATATAAATAATGGTAATAGTGTGATGTAAAGCTTTTATTGGCACTTATTTAGAATAATCTGCATAATTTTTTGTTGCTTCTCCTATTCAGTCTGTGGCCTACAAACGGTTAATCTTGTTTTAGAGCCATCTTTCCCTGAGGCTGACTTGAGTTTTAAAAGCATAAAGAATGGATGTTGAAGTAAACACTACTTTCACAGATAATGATAGCATTGTTTATGGTACTGTGGCAAAGTCATCCTTGGTTAAATTAGGCACAAACTCCAGTCAGTTATGTCCAATTGCTTTATCTTGTGATGTTAACTTCACGAGATTCATTGAGGTTGCTGTGCTTACATAACAGAGGAGATGCCTCGTCTGCTCACATGTACTGTATTTAAACAGTAATAAGAAACAACACACTTAACCTCTTTATAATAAAGGTGGACAATAGATACAGGCTAAAAGGTTTAGGTAAGTTCTGAGCTCTCCACCCAATCCAAAATTCTGCAAGATCCTTCTTACTTGATGGAGGAAATTTCGTGTTGTCCTTCACTTAACTAAAAATACTTTTTAGTGCTGTTCCAATGACACTGCAGTATGGCAATCTTTTCCCATTGGAAGGTAACGCATGTGCCTTCAGAATTAACCTGCCTAAGTCAGACATGCACACTTAGGCATGCACACATTGAAATTTTGAGTCTGTGTTTTGCCAGAGGCCTTTCTTCTGCCATGAAACCCCTATAAAATTGAATAAACCATTTAATCTAAGATTATGATGGTGAGAAAGCTGACATTTCACTGATACACTCAAGACAAAAGGGAGTAGTTAGTTCAGAGTAAAAAAAACATGGCTGGATGACATGATGGTTGAAGTGCCAGCAGCTGCCTGAAGCCATATCTGTATTAGTACTCTCACCACTATTACCACTGCTAAAGCTGCAAGTGTTAGCAAAGGAAGGAAAATTTAGAAAAAAAAATCTAGCGTAGACAGAGCCTAAGGAAGGTTAATTTGTAGAACCTGGGAAAAGGTGCTTAAAGGGAACAAGATGAGAAAAACAAGATATAGCCATTGAGGGGGGGAAGGGAGACGATGACAGGGTGGAAAAGAAAGGAGTACTCACAATAGATATAAATATTAAGATGAGAAGGAACATTTTAACACAATAGAAAGCCAATACATTTGGATTAGATTGCAGGAATGTTCCTAAAAGGAAGGTGCTATGGAATAATCACTGTTAGATAATGGTCTTTACTGAGACAATCTATCAAGTAAAGTATTCAAAGAAAGGGTTGAGCAGAAATGGGGTTAACGCAGAGAAAAGTTTGGTCTGATGCTAGCAATTTGAGTCAATGTGTTGCTTCCACATTCAAGCCTAGTTAGAGCTGCAGTAATCTAGACTGGAGGTGATGAATGCATGGATTACTGTGGACAGTTCATCATCTGGGAAAATAGGGAGAAGTTTTGTTCATGTCAAAGGTGGATTTCAACATTTTTCACAGTGCGAGCTACTTGGTCATCTAGGCGTACTGATTAGTGAAACAGGACCCCAAGGTTTAGATGAACTGGGACAGAGGATGTCAGAGTTCCTGGAGAGTTCTTAAAAGTGTTACCCCTTTTTGATCAGCATATCCTCAGACTTTTCCAGATTTAGTTTGAGGTACCTAGTCTTCACCCAGATGCTGATCTCCTCTAAGCATGGTGACATCCATGCGATGGCATTGACTGTGTCTGTGGAAAATAAGATAAACAACTGGGTGCCCGGAGTAGTGTTGGCACCAAAGCCTCTGTCTCTCTAAGTGGACTCAGCTAACTGTTGAAGAGAAGGAAGGACAGAACAGATCCTTGCACGACCACACAGGTGATGGATTTGGGTAAGAAGAGCTGTTGTTCATAACCACTCTCTGGGTCCTGGAGAACAGGAGTGATTGGAGCCGTTATAGTGCTGCACCATCTACTTCAGCTGCATCATGCACATAGGTCAGCAACACCTTATGGTTGCTGAGACACAGCTCCTTATCCAGTGCCATGAAAAGATTATCCTTTATTGCCACACGTTCTTTATCCATGCCCTGGTCTGAAGCTTCTAGGTTACTGCCAGATGTCACGTGTTGCTGGAGCTTTGATGCCCCCACCTTTTCAATGAGTTTGCCAAAGGATAGGAAGTTAGACATAGGACATTAATTTGAGATGTTTTCTGACTCTAAGGTTGGGTTTTTGACAACTGGGAGAACTACTGGGTTTTTTTCAGAGTGGTTGGAAGGTTTATTTCTCTGACGGTGTTGATAATTACAGTTAGTAGTGTGCCTAATTATTCTCCATTTGCTTTCACCATTCAGGAAAGGGACAGATCTGTTTCACAGATGGTGGCTCAACTGTTCCTAAGGACATCAAGTTGCATGTTTGTACAGACTTCATTTCTGTATAACTTATCAGCTAGCTAAATGAATCAGGTGTCTGCTAGTATATATGTGAGAAGTTTAAATGAAGGCTTTTTCTAGCATTAAGTCACTGCATGGACCGTTAGGTGTGCCTACAGTTGCAAACAATGGATACATATGGGTTCCCAACACTTCTATAAAACAAAGGTGTTTACTTTTCAGGTGATTATTTTCTGCTTAACTGATTTCAAATGGATCTATTAAAAAGCAAGCGCTTCACACTAAGATGCTCCTTAACAACCACCTGCCATTTCCCTCTTACCCCCACATCACACAGGCTCCTCTGATTTTGTGGCCACGAAAACTGAAGTCACCTCTCCCAACAAATTTCAGATCGACCATAAATATCAAGGTTGGCCTCAGCTGCTTATATTTACTGTTTTAAGTACATTTCTAGCCCTTTTAATTGAAAGTGATGGTTGGAATTTTTTCCATAGTGATTTCTCTCTATAATCAGGAGTCATTTATTGTCCCTAGAGATCCAGAGAGGCCTTTTAGAGCCTGACCAAACCATAGCCATAGGTCCCCCTTGCTTTGGAGATGGGACCCCATGCCAAATCACAGGTGCTGAGGAGGAGCTGCTTCCCTCACAAGCTGCCATCGATGGGCCACCCCAGGCTTCAACCCGACCACCTCTCAGCAAATTATTTTTGCTAGGACAGCACATCTGCTAGAAAGTTTAGGTGGCCACTGTCCACAGAGAGAAGCAACTCAATAAAGAAAGAGGCAATAGGGCCTGGTGGATAAAGCACAAGGATGAAAGCAAGGGACTCATATGTAGGGTGACCAGATAGCAAGTGTGAAAAATCATGACAGGGGGTAAGGGGTAATAGGCGCCTATTTAAGGAAAAGCTCTGAATACTGGAACTATCCTTATAAAAATCGGGACATCTGGTCACCCTACTCCTATGTGATAAAATTGCATCTCTGAATCCCTATGTGGCCTTAATTTCTCTCTTAGTTTCTTCATCTGAAAAACTGAGATATTGCATCTGGTTTACATTCCTTCTCATAGAGGTGTTCTGATAATTAATTCACTGGTGTTTGTAAAGCACGATCTAAGTGTGAATAGACAGTATATATAGAAATAAATGGGGCAGAAATGAAGAGAAACAGTGGAATATAGCTTATAACAAAGAGGACAGACAGGAGTTAGTGGTGATACTTTGTGTGCCGCACATACCAGGTGCACCAAAGCTTTCCCCAACCCCTCACTATTGGAATCTCTGGATTAAATAGAATTGTCTGGGACGAGGACTGTACTGCATAACTTCATGAGCTACTTGATGGGTCCTATCTGATTCTTCTTCACATGTCCCCATTCTTGAAAGGTATTCCTGGGGGTAAGTTTTCTGAAACAATGCAAATGTAAAGATTGAAAAGATCAAACTAAGATACAAACCTAGAATTATATCTATGGAAACAGCTTTCATGTGCTTCTTTGTGATGACATTTATAATGCAATGTTTGTAACCATGTATTTTCATCGTATAATAAATATCAATTTCTCATAAAACGAGGAAGGAGAAAAGAAAAAACAAAGAGAAAAAACAAAGCAAAAAAACCCAAAATACCCTCCAGAAAGATGCAAACTTATCACCATTTTGCTTTGTTTTAATTGAACTGGCCTTTTTCATATAACCTTGTTCAGTTCTTACAGAAACAACAGTTTATACCTTAAACTGAGCAAGTAGGAGTGTGCATACGTGTGTGCACACGTGTGTGTAATAATGCTGCCTAACAATTTCATACTGCCACATTGCACGTATGGCTTTTAAGCTGGCTTTATCTGAATCTTTGTGAATCTATTCTCCGTGCTATTAAATTGAGCACATTCCACATCGTTCAAAAGTAATTACACTTTTGTCTAGAGTGTAGGAGACTGCTCTCCCCAAACAATGGAATTCCCATTATTAGAGCTGGCACAATAACTGCACTGGTGTTCACAACACCATGCATTGTACCATCACAATAACTTATCCTAAGCTTGCAAAGGTACATTGGAAATTTAAATTTCTCTAAAAGTACTTTAACCCCCCACTATTTTCCACAGTATAATTAGGGTCCTATTTTGACATTTTAAAATGCTATGCACATACAACTTTCCATCTTCCCCACAACTTCTGAGCAGCAGCTCAAGTGCTCTGGTTGCACATTATTTTGGCCCAAGAACATTCAAGAAATGTGTATATAGCCCTTGATCTATTGGCAAAGTGTAGGTCAAGATGTATGCACAAAGGCAAAATTCAAACGCAACCGGTGAGTCAAACGGAGGAATAGCACAAAACAAGGTGCAGGCTAAGCTTTTTTTTATTATTATTATTATTCTTAATATCATCCAAGGTTTTCAAAATACTTCCCAAGTTATGCAGGAATCACTTCACTTGCTGAACACAGCCACTTCTAGGGTCAAACACTGAAGGTATTTAACAATGTACAGCAACATGTCAGGCCAATTTAAGTCTAATACCGAAGGTGAATACTGGATCCAAATAAAACTGCAGAGGCAATGTAGACTGGCAAATGTAGTTACCCAAAGTGGAATATGACAAAGACAATGGCACAAACAGCCCTGATCTTGCCAAAGGATCTTTTAATGTCAAGTGGTCAGATTTCTGATTTTATATCTCATCTATCTTTGAATGATATTCCACTATCAAGAAATAGCCTCAACCCTTATGGAGAATGATCGACACAGTGTCCACAGTATAGTTTATCATCTACTATTCTCTTAATTCTGCCATTTATGTCTAGCAGACTGCTGTGGTCACTGCTGGTGCCCATTACTACTCTTTGAAAACGACCCAAGGGCACTTTGTATATATGCATATGCCAACATGAGGCAGATCAATCGTAACTAAATCAAAAATCCCAGAACTTTTGTCAGAGAAGGGCCAAATGCTACCAGTTATACTAGTATACTGCATCTTTGAAAGTGGGGAGTCTACAAAAGAGATAGAAATGCACGGTTTAATCTGGCAGTGCATTTCAACTGAGGCTAGCTCTGAGCCCGCTATTAACTTTCTAAGGAGAGTCTCTATATATTCTAGGGTAAAAGTTGGTCTTGTACTTGCTTTTCTTGGGCCTTTGCCTCTGATTCTGACAGTTTGCCCTTTTCCAAAAGCATGGACCAGACTTTTCATATTTAGAATTATTTCTTTCTTGATGTTTCCCTAAGCATCCACCCTCATTGGTTTTGGCTGCAGTTAATTGAATCGGGCAAAAATGTGTTTGGATTTTCTTTTTCAAGCCACCAGGATATTTGTCATTTTCCCTGGGATCCTCTTAATCTGTTTTGGATAAAGATGTCCGGCAAATGTAGAAGATGATGACTGGTTTCTTCCTCAACCCAGAGGAAATTTGGAATACTTTTGCCTCCTTCTTTTTTTGTCTTTTTTTGGTTTATATCCCTGCTATTTATACGTACTATTCATTTCCATGGAAGATATGGAGATGGAGCTCTCCAACAACCCTGAAGATTTGGTTCAGCTCCCCTTCTCCAGTGGTCTGCCTTCCTGTCCTTTGGACCTATGTCTCTGTATTGTAGTTCAGAGACAGGAGTTTCCAGGACCCAGGCTAGAGTAACAGGGTTTGCTCTTGTTCAGAAGTGCAAATCCTAGGAAAATCTGAGATCAGGTAGATTCTCCAGTGGCCTTTCTGTTGGGATGAATCATGATCTCATGGATCTTAGGATATTTCAGCTCAGGGGCAGTGGAATCAGGGGCAGTGTGGGGCCTAGCACCTTTGGAATGGAAATATTCTGTGGGCTCTGCCCTCACATAAATTCGCATATGCCAGGGGTTGGGAGCAGAGGTGAGAGAGAGACCCAGAGGGACTGAAGTGGCTGCCAGGGGACTGGGATTAGGCTGGGGAGCAGGGAATAGGACCAGAAGAGGCTGGAATGGGCCTGGAAGAAGGTCAGATGTCCCTCACCAGGACCCTCCTTCTCACCCTCCCTGTCCTCCTTCGAGTTTCTGAACCTCCCTTTATTCCCTCTTCTATTCCTCTGTCTCTCCATCCCAGCTGGCGGGAATTGTAAAGGGAAGCCCAGGTGAGAGTGACCTATTATACAAAGGGAAAAATTCAATCCCTGCTAAAGATGTAACAGCAAGTGATGAGCGGAAGGATGAGTCAGGACAAGAGGCTCTTTACCCCTACGTGGTTCTCCATGTCTGAGTTTCTTTGCTACCCTTCTTCCATAACCAGGTGTTGGGAAGTGGGACATAAGGAGATGTGGAAAGGAGCATTGCAATGAGCATCAGTGGCTGATGATGCAACCCTTGACAATTTCATGCCTTTTCTGGATGGGCTCGGCTGTGGCTTTACTGCTTCTGGTTCTGTCCCCAAAGCTGCAAGCGGGCTGCACACCACCTGTAAAAGACCCGGGGACCTTGTGATACTGAAAAACCTATTTTCTCCAGAGCCAATCCATGAATGTCTGTATCCCCTGGGAGTCACCAGTTGAGAGACAAAGCAGACGGCATCACTTTGTTCATGAAGAGTGCAAGGAGGTGGGAATGCCTCTGACATGGGTTTAAGACTGGCTAGATGCCTGCCTAATGTTGGTCTGGTTGTGCCTTTTAATTAGGCCTGTCAGAATTTGATTTTTCATGTAATTTCAACAGATAATATTGGTTTATTTTTAAGCATTTTTGTTTAGATATTTATTGATTTAAGTTTTCCATAGTTGCACAACATTACTGGGGGGCTTAGACTATAATTGTTTAGTGACAGTAGACATTGAAATTCAAAATGTTAAAGCTTTCGAACTGTTGAAACACAAATTGTTAACATCACGTCAAAATATACCAAGTAAATATCCTTAAAAGAAACTCCAATAAGTTCTCAAGCAGCACATTTCTTACTTTGCCTATCCTATGATGAATTTGACATTTACCAATAAAAATTGAATCCTTTCAAGCCTACTTATAATATACTGAAGATACTTGTAACGGTGTGTCCCGTGAAGGCCAGCACACAGCTGTAAAACAAGAATGCCAAGACTACCAGCAGAATCAGTCAGGGTAGTCCATAAGCTGGTAAGGACGTGAGGCTGCCAGAGCTCTCTTAATAAAACAGAGTTGGACTACA
Organism: Emydura macquarii macquarii; assembly: GCF_026122565.2. Lineage (NCBI taxonomy): Eukaryota > Metazoa > Chordata > Testudines > Chelidae > Emydura > Emydura macquarii. The sequence goes on along the minus strand of NW_027132342.1, from coordinate 5,267,443 downwards.
TTGCGAATGTGTGTGCATGTGGATTTACTTCTCAGAGACAGCACCAAATCATATAGGAACAGTTCAAGCAGTGGAAAAATGACCTTGTAATGCTGCCAAGGTGAGTAGGCTCCATGGGGATGGATCCAGTAAGTGCTGATCACACAAGTTAAAGCCACCTACACAAGTTGTCAGAGCTCTGTGCTCATGCTTTTTCTCTCCAGGATATTAAAGGCGGGAGGGAGAGATGGAGGGAAAAAGGATTACATTTCACGTAAATTGCTTATTTGCACTGATTACTTCACACCCTTACCTACATGGAAGGCTATTTTTCCAGATTCTCTTCATTAAGGCAGATTACAAAGATGTTACATATTTCATATGAACTAGCACTTCTTTCACGTATGTTGGGGGGGGGGAAAAATCAACTCCTCACCCCCTGGGCACACACAAGAAGGTGCATCAGATGCACATGCTATCAATACATTCCATAAAACAAAACTGTCTAAAATGTGCAGTATATAGTATTATTAGAAGATACAGTACGTTGTTATGCTGTTCAATTAAAGCCAATCTCCTGCAGGAAGTCACAATAGATGACTATCCTGGATTGTTCTAGCCTTAAAAATCTATGAATGAATAAGAATACAAGTCAGTCAAACTACGGTTTTAGCAATGTCCAGGTAGGCTGGGCTTCCTCGAGACGAGGTATATTTATTCATTTAGGGCTTGGTCCTCTACTATTGAAGTCAGTGGAAGGTTTGTCTCTGAATTGAATGGTAGCAGGAAAAGATCTTTACATTTGAGAAAGCACCTATCATCCTGGGTTTAGGTGCTGTACAAGATAGAAAACCCAAATCATAATGCAAAAGAAAAATCGTAAAGATCAGGGCTCTCACACCAGGCCAAAATACAGCATAACCCATACGACAATATAGCCCATGTTCCACTGACTTTAATCACACATTAATGAAAAACATCTGCACGGTATGTGTGGTGGAGGATCAAAAGAAACAAAGTTAAAAAAGCATAATAAGCACCCCCGAGCAATCTTCCCCACAAGGTTGTTCTTCAATTTTAAGTTGTAAAAGAGCAATATAAAATTAAATGGAAGAGAAAAGTGAAAGAGACAAGCAAGGTTTTTTTCCCATATAGGAAAGCAGCTCCAGTGGAGACACTCGCTTTTTCGAAGTGGGGAGGTGGAGGCGAATCCTAAGGCTTTTTAATGTAGCTCTTGTTGCATCTCTGTAATGAGCTGTAGTAGCTTAAATAGCATGATGAAGTTGTTGCAGGCTTTTGTGATAATAAACTGACACTGATATTAGCATTCATTTTTTAAATAGACTTCATATATACAGGACCAAAGGTTATCTTTATTTAAAGTAAAATTGTGAGTGAATTTAGCCCTTCTGAAGGCTGGGGACGAAAGCAAGGTTAGTCATATTTTCGCAGGCAAGTGTCGTGCAAACATCTTCCCAGCACAGAACTCAGCCAATGCATCTCAGCCCTGGATTTAAATGTCCCCCTGATTTTTTACCTGTTTTTTCACCTTTTTAAAAACATGTACTACAATATCAGAGTGAAACATGGGAGTGGGTTTTTTGTTTGTTTTAAAATAAGGGCAGTCCTGGGCCTCCAATGGACTGCTAATTTTGGTGAATTGAACCAAAGTCTATGAATTATACATATTGGTGTTAGAAAGAAGTCAACATACTTATAAACTAAGTGAGCATTTGAATCAAGGTCTCCTGATGTGAAAGGCTGGCACTAAGAAAATTAGTAAATGTACATACAATTAACCACAGTATGCAAGAAAGACATCAGCGGATCCAACTTCAACTTTTAAAAGCAACAAAATCCAAAGTTAAGTCTCCTTTATTCTGCTTTAGCCTTTATTCACCCACTTGTGCCTAGATGTTGCATAGACCTCAGTGTATGGGTTATATTCCACATGCTAGGCCAAATATTGCTTCATTAATAGTGCTCTAAATCCAGAGTATCTACTAGTAAATGAGCAGATATACTTTGGATTTCTGTAATTAACTGCAGAATTTAGTGTCCTCTCCACTAACATAACTGGACAAACTGAGGTAAGGGAAAGTGGAGTTTGATCCTTAACAGAATGATTTAGCACTGGCAGAGGGGGTGGAAGGCAGTCCAGTTAGGTCAAAAGTTTCACATTATTGTAGTATGTTCTGTACGTGTGACTAGGAACTGTATGCGGCATAAAGGGCAAATCTGGATGCCACGCTATTGTAGACGCATAAATCAAAGAATGGATGTAAGCACAATAGACCATGAGCCAACCTACCATTGTGTTGTGCTGAGAAGTGGGAGTCCTATGGCCACAACTCTCTTGCGTCAGAAGAGAAACTGGCTGAAATTCCTCAGAGTGAGGCTTGTTGGGAAAACTCACATGCAAGGGAAGGTGAAAGGCTGGGAGCCCGTCACTCTCCTCTTCTTCCACTTTCTGCCGGCTTGTCACCATGGCTACCTCTCCATCTGCTTCCCCATACGGAGAGGCTGGTCGCTTGGAAGACATCCTGGAAGGAACAAAAGAGGAGAAAATAATGAAACCTCCAAATAAATCCTTAATGCCGTCATTGTGTGGTTAGGGGCCATTGTAACAGAAATGCCTTTTTTGTGCTGGCAGAGAGCAGGAAACCATCCAAATACCACTGCAAAGCATACACAATCAGGAACAATGGCCAAGCAGGTAGCAACAGAACAGTGCTTGTTTGTTGTGAGAATAATACACTAATACAGCACTCTCTTGTATTCTGGCTTTTTAAACATGAAAATTCACCTAAGAACACTGTATAATGAAATGCAATTCTTTTTTAAAAATACCCATCTAGTTTTACATTTTGCAAGAGCCTGTAGAAGATGGAACGACTCCGAATGCAAACTACCATCAATTTAGCTTTTAAGGGACAATAATCTATTTTGTTTTAATAATAACTAACAAAGTAAAAAAATTTAAAAAAAAAATCTCACTTTCAAGCTAAAATTTTTGTGCTTCTATAAACACCTACCAAAGTAAAGGGTAAAATATAGTATTGTTGGAAGAATCTTATAAGGTTCACAAGTCTGGCGTGGATAAGCATCTAAACATTTGGATGCTTAAACTATCTTAACTGCTTGACACTACAAACATTTTCTGAGATTCACAGAATAGTTCAGTAAACTTTCACACCCTTCTACATCACCTGTTTTCAGAGGAGGCCAGAAAAATCAAAATGTCATGAGAAAGCTATATTCATCATGGTATTTCCATCCAAACCAAGCAGTAATAAAAAGCTCACAAAATAGCCTAATTCCATGAGATTTCCAGACTGGTTTTCAGAACAGAGAGGTCCACATTAGTATCCAAACATTGGGGTCTTATCCAAACCTTCTGAGGTTTGCCATCACTAATTAATTTAGCACTGTTCTTGAAAATCAAGGCTTGTATGTGGCATAATGGACCTGTGTTCTAACAAGAGGCATCTGTAGTAAGGAATGGGAGTCAAAAGCCATAAAGTACTGACTTTAGAGCAGGAACCCATTCTGCCAGGATGGGAAGGGGGAGAAGCGAGACAAATAAACCACATATATTACTAAGAACAATAATAATACTAATAAAAATGGATATTCATGAGATACAAAAGTGAAGATTATTGTAAAAAAAAAAGTTTATGGAGAAGCTGAACAGAACAATAGAAGACTGCTGGCTCCTCTAAAGTGTAGCAATTATGATTCTAATTACACCTGTTTTTACACTTCATAGTTTAAGACCTGTGTTTCAAAGGCCCAGAAGCCTCTTGAACCACACGTGAGGTTGCTGTGATATGAAGCATGTCCATAAGATTTGGCATACTGAGCACAAAATGGTTCTTCGTGGCAGTCGACTGGGTCTGAAAACAAAGAGCGATTTTAAATGGTCTTTTGTCGGGACTTATTTCGCTTTTAATTATCTCACTTTGAGTTCTGACTCCTAAGCCACATTAGAGTTTACAAAGAAAATCCAGACACCACCACCCCCCCCCCAATAAAACCCCACCAGAACCTACACTCAGTTGCATATCTCCCGTTCATCTGAACACCCTTTATTAACTAAATGTAGAGAAAGAGTCTGTATTTTCCCTGAATGTTTGTCTTATTCCAGCAGACTAGCACCTTGTATATCTCATCTGAATTCTGTTTTCTAGACTCTCACATCTGCATGCCTACTGAGAAATATATGCATATGGACAGAGTTCATCAGATAGACTCCTGCTAACAGTCTTGTATACTTAGCTGAGATACTTCAAAATCTTACAGCCATGTCTGATGTCCCTCCCAGGACCCTAATTTCCCTGCTGCAGAATCCATATGAGTCATTCATATCCTGCAGTGGAAGAGACAGACACCTATGTTTAAATTTTTAAAAGTGATTTTGAGTGCTTGTTTTTGGTTACTTGGTTTGAGATGCCTTAAAATATTTGTTTTTAAGAATGTCTTACTGTCTGAATATCAGGCCCCTTTATGGTGTCTCAAGTCGGGAATTCAAAAATTGAGGCGTTCATAAACATTAATAACTTTTGAAAGTATAGGCCCTAGATTTTAATGTATCTAATCCCATGGAAAAAGACCGTAAACTACTGTCAAAATTCTCCACGGTGATTCACATTGGGACCCTTTTATCCATAGGTAGGATCCCATATCTGAAATAAGGACCTTTACCATATACTCTGCACCCAACTTGTGTAAAGAACATTCACTGATGTTAACACAGAATAAGTGCAAATTGTGTCACACAGCTCCACCATGTAACAGGGAGAGGGGAATCTGACTAGCATTTCAAAGTTCTTCTACTAGCTCCACCTCTGAATATATGGTTCCCATTACAATGCTCAGTTAGCATACCAGAATTCATCACCACCTCCTCCTGGCCACAGTAAGTTCTTACAAAAAATGTAAAGAAGGGGAGGAGATGAGGAAGAGATAGGTGACACATTCTTATTTATTTTTAATACATAATACTATATATTTGGTCCATAAGACCATGGTCCAGATTCTGGTCCACAGTGTAAAGGGGAGAGGGCACAAGAAACCTTACCCTACTTTGAACAACCCCAATAAGGTCTAATTACAGTTGCAGAGGCAACTGTGATAAGTGTTTGACGGAGAGCAAGGATTGCTTCCCTCATGCCCCACCCACCCTAATGCAAGAACAATAGGTGAGTAGGTGGGTCCATGGTCCTGCTCCCAGTCTTTACTGGCTTGGAGACTGAGTAGGACACACACAGGAAACTAGCTGCACCATTCTGAGGTGCACTCTCTACACACCTCTCATGTGCACCAGAAAGTTCAGGGAGGGATCGTGCTTTACTGGCAGGAGGACTCTGCCCTACCCTTTACTTGAGCCAATATAAATCTTATACAATTTGGCCCTGTGATAATGTTATAACCTCCATTAGTATTTAACACCAATCCTATACAGCAGAATAGTATTTACTTATTCATTACATATATCTAAGAAACTCACACAAGTAAAGGAAAGATATTAATATTTTTCCAACCTGAAACCCCTTCCTAAAGGGCAGAGAATGTTAAATGCTGTAACAGCAGAAAGCAGCAAATTGTTCTGATAGGTTCATATATAAAGTAGAATGGTTAAATAGAGAACTCAAAAACTGAGCTGTTTTAGCAAGTCTGTTCTTTTCTTTTCATTTTTTTAAAATTAGGTGCGGCAAAGAGTATACTACACTAATATAAAACAAACATCTTGGGCCAAACCCTCGGCCAATGGAGCGACATCATTTTACACCAGTTGAATATCTAGCCCTTACTTCTTTGACTTTGAAGGCCAAATATGGCTCTGTTACACCAGGGTAAATTGTGTGTTCATACAGAGAGCAAGAAATAGGCTTAGTTCAGGTAAGGACAGCAAAATAAAGGACCAAATTCTGAGCTTAAATGCACACCTCTCACTGAAATCAATATGTCTCTGTGCATTGTATCGAAGACAAATTTTGGTCCACATAATAGTATAAACACACATAGTTAAGAGTGAATCAGCATTGAATTTTTGCCTATCAGCAATTCAGTCTACTCAATATAAGCACAAGACAAGGCAAAACGGTATGAACTTTTTGAGGCAGATCTGAGTCCACAGAATTGCACTCACACCCCAAAGCTCAGGTGCATCTAGATTCAGTGTTCAGCTAGTTGTAGAGATAGGATTGAGTTGCAAAATTGGGATTCATGTTTGATCTGAACTTCTCCAAAGACTGAAGTGCAAAATGAGGATTTCGATGTTCCAGTCCAAACCCATTAGTAATTCACTTAAGAGAACCCTGTTCTTTTAGGAAATGTATCTTGGTTTGCTATGCAGAAGACACAGTTAACAGATCTATCACTTCACCAAGTAAACAAATAAGTTTGCTGTCAATAATTATATTTTTAGTTCAGCCAAAGCTTATTCTTCTTACTCATGGTTGGCTAAAGAATGACACAAATTCTGTATGCGGCTATTTGATAACAATAGGTTCCTCTTGTCTTCCACTCCACCTGTCCACTCACTCTTCCTCAATTTATCACTGATTCATTGTAGATTAATAGCACTAGGATTTCAATTTTAAAGTCAACAGGAGTTTTGCCATTGACCTCAATAGGGCCAGGATTTTTCCCTAAGAGAATAACACCAAAGAGTTTGAGTCAATGTCTTCTAGATTGTACTGGATTTCAGTGCATGGAAAATATAATCTTTCAGCAGGCTATACCTTTAAACAGAGGCCCATTTAAAAGTCCCCCACTATATTTCAATTTGTTCATTTGGTTTTGGATCATTTGATAAGTAATTGCATACCCTAAATAAATCCACAGAGGCAGCCAGTATTCAAGGAGATGGTGCCTTCTGGTATATAACCAACATCAATCCCAATTCAATAGCTTATGCCATAAAATTATGAAACTATAATCTTGTTACATTCAGCAAAATAACCCCAGAAATGTTTCAGATATCCACAAAGGCTTTTGAAGAAATGGCTTATCCATGTCTTTAAAAGTGACAAACACAGATGTGTCAGGAGAAAAAGATATGAGACTGTAAATCTTAACTTGTTGGAGAATTAATTAAGGGATTCATCAATCATTACACAGCTAACACCATATATATACAGCCAAAATCCCATCAGCTGCCACAACCTACAGCAATCCACAGGTTAAAAACTCCCAAAGTCCTTCTGTTCTAACTATTTATAAATGACTTTGTATAATCTAGCATTAAGACCTGTAATTATAAAACAGCATTAAAACAGGCCTGCATAGTTATGGATAATTATAGCTGGTACACTTTTTAAAGAAATAAAAGCTTTTCCATTCAAATGCAGGCTTTGCCTTTTTGACAGCTCCAAGTCCACAGGATGTAGAGATGATTTAAATGGTACGTCAAAATTTTGACTGTGCAAGACTTTTTCTTTTTCCCTTATCAGGAAAGGCATTGTTGTTTTCTCACCATAACCGGGCATGACAGCGCCTGACTGCAATCTTATAACTAGTTTCCAAATCAGTCTGAAAATGCTCACCCCTCCTGAGTTTCTTTGGTTGCTAAAAGCTAAATCCTTCTCGTGAGCAGAGTTAAAACAGCCAAACGCTTTCCATGGGTAGTGGACAAAAAACTGCATTTTGGGTCAAGAATGGACCCTCAGAAAATAATCACCTTCCGCAAGAATTTAGGGAGTAACTCAAACTAATAAGGAGAGTGGAAAGAATTTACTCTCTAAGGTCCTGAGCCCAAGCTAACTGATATCCGTTAAAAGACTTCCATTGATTTCAGGGAGCTTTTGATCAGACCCTTTTGTTCAATCTTCTAATGACAGCATGAGACCAAAGGAGAAGAGCAGGGGAACAACAACAATAACAACAAAAAGACTGTAGTGAAATCTGCAGGGGCATTTTCCTTTAGTAAATGTAGTACTCATAGAAGGTGTTCAATTGGGAGCCCTGGAGATTCTGCTTTTCTACAAAAGAAGTACAGATGATTAGGAGTTGGCACCAATATAGTTTTATTAATACATATCTATGCACAGGTAGTGACAGCGCAAGATGCCCCACATGATCACCAACACATCTCACCTCTGATCACATTTAGAGGTGAGAAAACAGTTCTGTTTCATTCAAGCTGTGATTTGTCTGTAGAGGCTCCCAACAAGGGCTGCAAACTAATATTAATTATGCTGGTCATTTTGGTCCCAATTCCTCCCTGTTTAATTATACAACCAAATAGCCCTATTCATTTCTACAAGATTATCTGGGTAATAAAGGTATTACTCAACATGAGTAAGGATGGCAGAATCCAGCATTTTGTCCCACCAGAGATTGCACTGTAACCCCTGCTGTCTCTACACAGCTCGGTGTAGTCTGCTGGGTCTGTCCAACAGGTTGGACACAAAACAGTTGGCCATGCCCAACTCTGCTTTAGCCTTCAAGGCAGGCTCTCTTACACAAACAATGTAGAAAGTAGCACAAGTGATAGACCTGACCTGGACTGATGCTGCAGGGTCCTCTGCCTCCCCTTGTAGCTCCAGGTTCACAGCCCTCCCTTCTCCTCAGAGAGACCACAGGGTCCTAACTGCCTTTTGCAGCCACCCCACTGCTGCTCAGGGAAGCGTTTGTCTCCCCTCCCCCAGCCTCCTTTTCTGACTGAGCTGGGTCCTCCACTTACATCTTCCACCTGGGAATCGGAGCCACTCATTAGCAGCTGCTTACATGGATCTCCTGATTCCCAACACTTGCCTGCTGGGCTTCCCTTTAGGCCTGAGCTTGCTGTTCCTTGACTCTGCAGGCCCTTCAAGGAGCAAAGTCCAGCCTCTGACAGGTTTCAGAGGGTAACGATTTTGAGTCACTTGCTGTCTGGCTTGGAACTTTTCACAGCAACAGTTCTGCAGCTAAAAAAATGGAAATAAAAATCTCAACTTGTTAATCAATAAAAATGTGTGCACAGGAATTAAGAGGAAAAATATGTCTCAGGTGTCACTCATACTGGGGCATAATAATATGTTAATTATTACTTTCTAAGAACACATCAATCAGCCCCCTTCTTCAAAGGCATGTGTGTTACAAAAACTTTATGTTTATTTAAAAAAAAAGTTTTGAATGGTTAATGCCTTTGCAGTGAATAAGATGACTCTGTTAATGAAAACTAAACTTACTGAGGTTGAAGCTGTATAAAGTTTTGCATAGAAAATTACTACAGCAGGTAAAGTAGCAACTACCATTATAATTAATTTTGCCTAATGATTTCCAATTTAACCTAGTACGTTCACTCACTCTTCTCTTTTCCAAAACTTTCACTTTTCAGGCTTGCCCTTGCATGACAATGGTTTGGGCTTTGTTCAAATTTGAGCAAAAATGGTTCAGTTGTTTCTGAGTCGGGGAGAAGTGAGGGGGGAACACCCTTTCTCCAGTTTAAAAAAAAAAAAAAAAAAAAGCACATTTTTTAAGTATAACAGCCATAATGGCAAAACAGCTGTAAAAAGACAGTTGACATTTGTCATATTTGTCCTTTTTGAGGAGACTTGCCTTGAGTATTCCACGGAAACTGGTTTCAGTTTGACTGCAGATATAGCTAGGAACAGTCAAAAACTTTCCATTAAAACTTTTCTATAACTACAAAAACGTTCCCATAGTTTTCTTTTCTTGACACTTTGATATTTTTAATCAGAAAAGTGAAAACCTAATTTTGGGGGGAAGGAAGATTAGAGGCAGGTACCAATGAAGAATTTAAATTTATTTTTGTTGAAATTTTCCATGGGGGAAGGAACCCATTTGTCTGACGATCTCTAGTTATAACCCTTTGGGGAAAATTGCATGCTCCATATGCACAGTATGTGGAGCACAGCGTTTTCTGCTGACTTTGTGACGCATACAGCTAATAAAAGACTGTATAGCTGTATATGGCTAACCTAGTTATGAAGTAAAATGGTTCCTGCAGCTTTGCTGAGGCTAAGAGCCCTTGCCTCAACCACTGCATCCTTTGTAAGGTGATGAAGGAGCTCTTAACAAGAGGACCAGCTCCACTCACCTACTGTAGATCTTATATAGTTCTTTATTCATCTGTAGTTCTCAAAGAAAGGTATATATTATTTTACACTTTGCCTATCTGAGTGACTTGTGCAACATCACACAGCAAATAAACATCGGCTTGAGATCTGCCAAATTTAATAGACTACAATGTCTTGTACTGTATGTCAGTTAAAACAAACTGCAAATCTAATACTATATCCACAGTACAGAAACAATATTATTTTTGAAAGACTGGATCACCTCTGCAGATGGGTGCACTTGTAAAAGATCAAACTTCAGATATTGGACGTTTACAGTGTTCTCAGCAAGAGAAGAGCCCAATATAGAAAGGGTGGCTAAAATCACAGTAAACACCCTAACACAGTGATTTTAAACCAGAAGTACACGTACCCCTGGGGGTACACAGAGGTCTTCCGGGGTACATCAACTCACCTAGATATTTGCCTAGTTTTATAACAAACAGGTTACATAAAAAGCACTAGAAAAGTCAGTACAAACTAAAATTTCATACAATGACTTGTTTATACTGCTCTATAGACTATAGACTGAAATGTAAGTAAAATATTTATATTCCAATTGATTCATTTTATAATTATATGGTAAAAATGAGAAAGTAAGCAATTTTTCAGTTGTAGTGTGCTGTGACACTTTTGTATTTTTATGTCTGATATTGTAAACAAGTAGTTTTTAAGTGAGGTGAAACTTGGACGCACACAAGACAAATCATATTTCTGAAAGGGGTACAGTAGTTTGGAAAAGTTGAGAGCCACTGCCCGAATGTAATGGTGCAGTGTCAAACACGATGAGCATCTATCAGCACAAACTCTGAAACAGCAGGATGCAGTCATTGTTGATGTTTCAAGTAAACCGAGCCTGATCACTGGCTTCTTTCATGCAAAGAGCCTCTGCTTGGATGATCTTGAATTAAATCCACAAGCTCACTTATTTTCTAGTATGTCCTCTAAATTAGCTCTTTCCTCTTTTTGTTTCTTTACTGTTTATCCCTCTACAGCCATTTCCCGATTAACCTTTCCAATAAAATAAGTATATCTTATTTTTCTTGTCTTTCATTTTACTTTTCCTTTTTAACATTCATCTTCCAGTGGAAATTGCAGTTTTTGGTGTTGGTATTTCGTTTTCCTATAAATGTTTAGGAACTGGTCAGCATTGGGCTACTGAATGTCACAATCCATACAACATTAGGTAAGCATCACTCTTCTGCCAGCTGAACTACAAATTGGAATCAGATCAAATAATTAGGGAATCAAAACACTGAAACCCTTTAAGCTTTATTGTAGAAATGACTTTTTTGAAAACAATGAAAAACAATATTTCTCAGTCAACCTCCAGTTTCAGAGTGGGAGAGTTGTGCTGCATGCTGGAAGGAGTCTATTCATCTTTCCAGACTCACGCATGCACACACAAATAATTTCCACTGACAGTGTAAAATGCAGCAAAACACTGAGTTGTTAAGTTCTCTACAAGGTTGACGATTACGAATGGCTTACTTATTAAAGAGAAATGCGAGTAAGCACAGATTCACACTTTGAAAGACTACTGTTAAAACTTTTGATGCTGCACAGTTTTGGGGGCTTACCCTTGCCCCTCCATAGTCATTGCTTAATCAAACTGAAACCAAATTCTTTACAAGCATAATATTAAACGATGAATAATGTTAGTTAGAATCAACGTTAACAACAACAATTTTCTACCAACAGAAGCCTTGATTTCAGTATGATGAGCCATTCTTTTGACTCTGAAATCTAGCCAGATAACACAGCCAGCTTCCCCCACTATTCCATTCTCTTAGATACATGAAGCCATTGCTTAATACTGTGATTTCCAAAAAAACAGCTGTCCAGGTTCAAATCCTCTCTCTCCACTCACCCCACCTAAATACACACTGAAACCCTCTTATTTTGAAGGCATTTTTATTTACTTTTAAAATCACAACCTTCCCTAATCACAGGTCCTTTATAACCAAAAATGAATTCAGAACATCAAAATACACAGAAACAATGTCTGGAGTTTTATTCTGCTCTAAAGGAGTTTCACACCTGAGTTTAGCATGAGTAGTTTCTGCAGTATTTCTGTGTTATTCTAATAAACATACATATACAAACTACATACACAAAGTTTTCCCTGAATGCATATTACTTACACACACACACACACACACACACACACACACACACACAAAAACACTTTGCATCTTAACTATAGGTTTTGCTCTGACTGTAATTATATACATCCCACCTGTGCCACTCATATATATGACATTTATAGAAGGAACGTATATAATTACAGACAGAATGACACCAATATATATTTGAGTGAAACTTATATTTACACCAAAAAATTAATGAGAAGTTTACTACTGACTTAAATGGGAGCAGGATTGGGACCTCAATGCAAATCTTATGTATGTATTTATGTGTATATATTTATTAGAATTATATATTATAAGCAGAACACCACTTTAGTTAAAGTGCCTAAGTGTTTTCATTCTAAGATGTCATTTTCATCTCTTTTTGTAACTTTTACAGTTTTTTTAAGCCCTTTGGGCTGATGTTTGGCAAGTACTTTCTTAGTCCAGGAGCAAACATTTCTGGAAAGATTGAAGGGGGAAAAATCAATCAAACCAATTTTGAGAACAAAGTGGGAAAAATGTCATTCCTTCCCATTCTTTTTTTACAAAAAGTTACAATCTTTTTTGACTATCTATAGCGTCTCAGGATTTTGAGGTAAAATCTTGAGATCTGGCAAGGAGACAGGTCGTAAGTCCTAGATGTGCCATTCAGAAGTTGGTAAAAATATTGCAATTTGTGAAAGTTATGTGTTTAAATAAACGATAGATTTTGCTCAGACACACTGAATTTTGTAAAGCAAAAGTGTAGCATTCTCCACACATTCCATTGGTTCTGTATACACGTGTCTCTTAAGATTATTCACAGAGAGTCATGCCTCCTTTCCTCCAATAGGTGGATTGCATATGGAATAAAATAGAAAGGTACATGGAATAAGGCAAGGCTCCTGTTTCATTGACTACACATATTGTCAAGTGCAAAGTGTTATGATGCTGTCTTGCTAAGAATTGAACATGCTTATATTAGATTCTCCATTTTTCTTTTAAAAAGACATAGGCAATAACAAAAAATATGTGATCATCATCCAATGAAAGACTGTGCTGTAATGTATATGCCCCTTTAGGTCAGGGTTTTAATTGCACAAGAACCTTAATTTTGTCATCTTTTGAGTCCCTGACATTGCAATCTTTCTGTTTTCATGTGTATATACATATTTTCACACACACATGCAACTGCACTCCAAAGTATGTACATGGGATCCCACTGACTTCAATGGGAACCCTGCATGCATCAATGGGGTAGTTGTTTTGGGGCGGTTTTTTTTCTCTCTTTTTCACTTTCTTTCTCAACAAATAAATAAAAGGAACGTTATATATAAACATACACACACACACACATTCAGCTGTAAAAATACCTGTCAAGCCAAGTTTCAGCCACAAAGACAAAAATTTGTAAAAGTTATAAACAGCTGAACATGGTCCCTTAGAATGTACCTGAAACATAGATGCTACAGTGTCTATAAAACACACACACACACACACACACACACACACCATTAAAATAAATATCAAAATTTGAGACATGTCTAAAGTCAGTGTAACAATCCACAGGAGCACTGTCAGGAGCTTACCTTGAGCACTGTGAGGAGTCTCTACTTCTATTTCTTTATAAAACGTGAGGTACAAAGGACTAAATCACAGTTGTAAAAAGGTGTCCACTCTAAAATCTTTGGGAGTAAAGGAAAACAAAATATCTTGAGGCCAGTATCTCTCGCTCCAGGAAAACTCAAAGGAAGTCTTCCATTCACTCTTCCATAGGTACTTTGTCTACCTTCATGTCTGTTGTTCAATAGCAATTCCCATAAAGCTCCACAAAGACCCAGCTGTATAAACCAGTGCTGTCAAAGAACACAGTTAAGGGATGGATAAAACAGGGAGGGGTGTCTAACATGTTGACCACTGGCTGAGCTTACGAGGATAAAGGAGCCTTGATGGAGAGAAGTAATCATCCATTGCTGTTTGTTTATTTTACCTCCTCCACCACACACTGGAAGCTTTTTTGTTTTTTCCATTACCAAAACCATCCCCCCACTGAGAGGCCTTTGTGATCTAAAAGGGGCAGAGCCCCTCTTTCTTAACACTGGCAAGTTTATGTAGGCAGATTCATTCAAACACATTTTAAAATAAACTATTTGGCTCCTTCCACTGTATCATACTGTCCACACACTGCCTTTCAAAACACTTTTTAAAAGAAGTGTAAGAAATGTACATGCACTGGATTATTTTTACCAAGACTTATTAAAACAGTTTAGCATTTAAAGACACTGCTCTGTGGAAGTCCAAATTAGAAGCAATAGCTACAGCTTTCTGAAAAAAACTCACACACACTATGGTAAAACAAAACCTAACTAGTATGGCCATACCAAGTGGTACGCCAGTTTTCTTGCATAGTCATTTTCATAAATAACCTTTCAGTCTCTCCACTGGGGATGCACCAGTTATACTGCAGGTGAATATGAACCAGAATGTCAAGGTGTAAAATGGGCATCATAGTTATTATGAGGAAAGTGACCACTTCCCTAGAACGAAGAATGTAAAGGGTAATTTTGGCTTGATTTTCAGAGATGCCACGGACCTGCAGGTTCCATTGATGTGAAAGCTGTTGGTGCTGAACACCTCTGAAAACCTGCATATTTATTTCAAAAAAGTGTGTGTGGATTTGGTGTTGGGCACAGTTCCAGAACAACAATCTTATGTACTGAAGTCCTTTACTTGTCTATCAAAGAGGTACAGCATGGGCAGCAAACAAGGAAAGTTCTCTCACAAAGCCCACTAATGTGCCTCAACCATGCCCTGGAAGGACCACTTCTGGGGGCTGTGGGGGATAGTCCACTTTCCATACCTAGTCAATCCCTGGTCTCTCGACTGAACTATTGCAAATGAGGCAGCTAATCAAGGTCATTTCTGTGATTTGAATATATTTAAATTAGGAACTCGAGAAAGACCATTCACTCATTTCACACAGGACACTGAACAGTCATTGAATATCACTAGTCCACTGATCAGTAAGAACTTCCCACCATCACTGACTCAAGATGGATTATAACAATATAAAATCTGCATTTTTCTGACAGAAAACTTTAAACTAGTGTACCACTTCAGAGTTCACCTTTCATGATACCCTCTAATAGAACTGGATCGCCTTCACTGTCCCATCCAAAACACGCAGAGCAAGTCAGGGCAAAACTGGGATTAGAACCCAGGAGTCCTGATTTCCAGTTTCCCCCGGTTAACCACTAACCATGCTGCTTCCCTATGAGAGCAACAAATGCAGAAGTCAATGAAAGAAAATATTGCAGAGAGGATGGAAAGTTGAACAGGAAAACAGTCCCCCCTCTGAACCCCTTCTCTGGGAAATTAATATCAAGGATGTAATGAAAGAAGGGCTATTACGCCCAGATCTCAAACCCATTCCAGTTCTCAATGATTTTGGTAGATTTTTAAAACAATGACTTCCATGGAAAGAGTAGTTTGTCATTATGTTGCCTCCTGTAGCTAGCAATCACTCTTTCACAAGCTGGAGACAGCCGATGAGCATAACCTTGAGCTTCTTTGGCTCTTATCTTTCTTTTAAATGTATCAATACAACTATACTGGATTTTAACCTTTAAAAAAATGTAAACCATAATCTGAAGTCTCAAAGATTTAGGACCGTTCCTTTGGGGACACTTTCAGCTGTGCAGCATGCTTCTAGTTCTGCCAATCTATTTGCAAGGTAAATGAAATACTGCTGGGTTTCCTCACAGAGAATTTTAGGAAGGGCAGCTTATAGATTATAAAAATCTACCTATTAAAGAACTCATCAGATCTAGGGGTTCTTGATGGTGTTGTTCTTCCCCCACGTTCTCCCAGAAGGATAGAGACCAAAAAAAAATGCCGACTGTGTGCGGACCTCCTATTACCCATCTTCTCACCCCAGTTTGGTGTGGATATAGTATAAGGGCCACATTTTTAAAGGCATTTAGGTACCTAAAGATGCAGATGGGGCCTAGTGGGTTTTTCAAAAGTGCTTATGAACCTAACTCCTATTGATTTCAATATGAGTTAGGCACCTACACACTTGTGAAAAGCTCACTAGGAACGTATCTGCATCTTTAGACACAGGCACCTAGATGCCTTTACAAAACTATACCTGCTTCTTTTCTCCCATTACACTATTTATTACAGAGCTTTTACACCTGCACAGCTATTTTCATCTTCAAAACAGTTTATTAATATTAATTAATTCTCACACAACTCCACCGTGAGGAAAATAAGCATTATTATCCCCATTTTACACATGGAGAAAATAAGGAAGGAAGGTTAAGTGGTTTGTCTACCTCCACTGAGTCAGTGGGGATTAAGATATAGGAGTTCCCCGTCCTCAGCTCAGACACAACACTCTCTAAATCTTATCCTTGCAAACTATATATAGTCTTTAGCCCAATTGCCTCTGTCTGCTGCTTGGTGATCAAATATTTAATAGGTGCCATAAAATGAAAATATGAACTCTGCAGCAGTGCCTCTTATTGGTCATGCTCCATTACTTAAACCTGGTAGTAACATGTGCCTTATATGATGGTTTTCAATTTTATTATAGTCTCTATTTGCTCACTCACTTAAGATGTTTAAAGAAGAGTTGTATGGATTATCAGACAGTCTGAAAAGTTGAGTCCAGAGCTCTTTAAACACAGTCATTTTTGTCTTGTTAGCACAAGTAAAGTAAAAGCCTTGGGCAGGTAATTTAACATCCAGTTTATCCAAAGGGACTTCTAAAGGAAAAGGCAACCTTTGTAAATTGTTGGTGATAATCTCCAAACTGATCATTAATTATCATCTGTTAGTGAGCATTTCTTCCATCAATGGCACTGTGAGATTAATTTATTTCACATGAAATCCACTATTGTTGATGTTGCAAGCTGTATAATCAACCATTTTTCAAAACAACAAAGTTACAAAAGCAGACAGCAGCACAGCTAAGTGGTTTGTGTTCAGCTATTTTGTTTTCCCAACTAGTTTAGAAACAATTTACCCACCAATATGAAAGCAGAATCCAATCCTCTATTATTAATGTTACATTTTACATTCTGTAATATCTTCCACTTGAGGTAGTAGTTACAATTGATGTAGACCAAGTCAACTGTGCTTAATAAAATATACATTGATTTGCAAAGCCAACTAACTTTGAATGGATTTGGAGAAACCTCATTTTCTTTTTTTGGTGTGTTTGGGGTTTTTTTTTTTTTGTTCCTCCAGAACTAAATGCTTAAAATTTGAAAGTAACATAGACTTGTTGAATTTGAATATTACAGATTTGGCAGGGGGACATGAAGGGAACAGAGATTCAGGAAGAAGTCACTGGAAGTAGAATTGATTAGTGTCCTCCTCCTCAAATTCATGTAGCCCAGGAAACTAGCAGGGCAAGTTCCACACAAGGTACCGTTTTAACAAAAAATACAGTTAAGGACATATATAATTCCCTGACCAACTTTTTTCTTATTATTCAGACATAGTCCACAGTGTGTAACTGTAGCAGATCTCTGTACTATCCAGTGATAAAAGGGATACCTTACATTTATATAGAGCTTGATTCAGTTCCATCACAGTTAATGGAGATTCTCCCATTGGCTTTACTGGAGTAGGACTGGGTCCACAGTGCTTTGTATCTCACAGGGGGCCTAATGAACATTACAAATAATATATCTAGGAAACACTTCACCCACCGAGAAATGCAGCCATGGCATTCATGAAATACAAACATGGCAGCTGTTTATCTGTGAATAGCAATGCTACACAACAATTTAGTATGGAAATGAAGAATACTGTATCCAATTGAAACTGAGAAGAAAATGTACACAGGCAATATGTAATCGCCCTAAATGGATTTTAACCGAGACAAAGACGACAAAGAAATTTGAGACCCTTGAATGGAAGATGCTATAAAAAGTGCAAAGTATATGATTATACTACTGTTGCAAAAAGCTCCATAATGAACAGAATCTATATATCTAATGGAACCAGCACCACAGTATATAAGTGAGACTTACTACCAGCAGTCAGAGCCTGAGTTTTACAGCCCAAAGAGAGCACAGCCAATAGCCCTCTAATACTGTGGCAGGCCACCAGTTCAGCTCTGGCTCAGAGGGAAGTGTAATACTAAATCAGCAGCATCACGGTCTGACTTCCAAATAATGACCAGGTTTGACCCTGCTTAGCACTGCAGCTTGTATAGCAGGATGCCAGAAAGCTGGCAGTTATGAGAGTTCTCATTGTAGGTCTACGAAACCTCTCTGATCTGTGCATGAAGTTCTTGTTCAACACGGTCTTAAAGGACATAGTCATAATACAGCATGTGCACTAGTGGTAATACACAACAGGGATCCTCATTATCTCCAGTACAAACCCAGATTTCTAAAGGCTTAGTTAGTACATGCCTGGAAAAATATTTGGACAGATTTTCATCCCTCTACCCATTTGTAATAAAGCCCCCCGCACTTCCCATATTAAAGGTAGATGTCTCAGTATGCTGGAGAGATAACATGCACCATTTTCAAATTCAATCATCGTGCACTTGGCCTTAGTTTCCTGCAAAAAGTTTCCCCACAGTGTATATAGGACTGTAGATCTCCAAGGAAACAAATATAACATTTAAAGAAGGAAGGAAGGAAGGAAGAAAAAAATGCAGTGCCTGATTCTCCCTACTGTTACATCAGTTTTACAACAGTGTAACTCCACTGAAGCCAATTTGTGTAATGGAGTGGGGAATCAGGCCCACATAGGAGTGGTGAAACACTACATTTTTGGCATTTGCAAATAAGTTCATATATTGGATTGGCCACAATTAGATTCACGTACAGAGGGCCATGAGAGTATCCCATGGCTGAAAATCAAGATGCATCAACAATGATACAATCAATAAAAATTATTTAAGGAAAGTATACTTTCATGGTCAAAATTTCATTGGCATCTGAAATAACTACTTAGATGGAAGGACGGGATTTCTTAACAAAGCTGAATCTTTTGTGCAATCTTTTTATATTTTTCTTTATGTTTACAGATGAAAAATCACAGGCAAGAAACTTACATAAAACATTTCTGCATGTCCAGTCTTTCAGCATTAATCTCTAGTAATATCTGACATCTAAGTAAAGTAAAGGTTTGCTCTGTGGAATAGGTTGGGGTTAATGTAATGCAAACTGTTAAATGAAAAAGCAAAAGTAATTCCAATCTGGTGCATTCACATTTCACACTCCAGAGACCTTTATGGGTTAAATGAAAGAAAGAAGAGGGGAAGGGGGAAAGGGGGCGAAAAAAAAAAAGATGTTTTTATGAACTTCTCCACAGTGGATTGTTTATTTCACTGAAGTCCACTTAATTAAGTCAAGAGACAGTTTGAGGGGAAACCAACAAAAGGTATTTTATTTAAACACAGATATTTCTTGACATAGACCTACAACAACAGAAGAAAGCACAAAAGTGCACCCCTCTCTCTCATGCTCTCTCCCCCTAGTCCAGAATCCAAATGTTTAGCCACACTTCACCCTCACAGTAAGGAGTGGATTAAGCAGAACATTATTTACAGTCACATCAATAAAGGAGGGATTAATTGCAACTTTGCCTCCTGCCCCTCTAAAGATATAAGTTTGTCCACTTACATAAAATTGAATTTAGCAGCAAATACCAGGGCAGATAAATAAATTAGGTTCTTTATCTATATTTGAACCTTGGACTTCAATGGGACTACTCTTGTGAGTAAATGCTCAACACTGGAGGTAAGGGTTACACAATCAAGCCTTTAACCTCTCTGTACTTCAATTTCCTCATACGTACAATAACAACACATATTGTCAGGGGCATTGTGCAAGTTAATTCCTTAATGTTTGTAAAGCACCTTGAGATGCATAGAAGGCATTACACATGTAGAAAGTATTATCATCATTACAATAAACTGAGGTATATTCCAATTACAGTTGCTGGTGAATTCTCTCTAGATTTCTACTGAGATTGTCGTTTGCTTCTTGAAGTTGAGTCCCCTAACAGGAGACTGAGTTGTAACAGTACAATGTCCTCTCTATGTGACTTGGATTTTGTGGTTTAAATGCAAATTTGAAGCTAGAAATCTTCTGACTTGTGGGAATAATCCAAAAACCTTCAAAGGATCAGTATATTACAGTAATATAAAGTGTCTATTTCAGAAAAACTGCTGAACCAGAGTCAATATGTCTTGAGCTCCTGCTCCCCTATTACATGGCTGCATAAGGAAGCCAGGTTGAAAGGAGAGGAAGAATGTGTTCAGGAACTAGAAGGAACTTGTTACCAAGGGGTGCCCGCTAAGCTCAGGTCTGTGGGACAAGCCCAGGCTTGTGGACTCGGTGTTTCCAAGCCTGTGCTTGTGCATCTACACTGCTCTATAAACCTGTGTTAACAAATTGTTTGACCTTGGTCTCACAGCTGTGCTAATGTATCCGTACTTCACTACACAGACCTTCCTGACTCGGGTCTGCAGCTTAAGCTGCGTCCACACTGCAAAATGACAGGGCTTGGAGCTGAGGCACAGCAGGACATAGGCTTTGACTCCCTCCACGCTCCCTGAAGGGTCCTAGGACCTTGGTCCTGAGAGCTTGTCGACCCAAGTCAGACTGATTTATATCTGGATGGAAATGAGGCTTAGACTCAAATCTTAGGCTTAGTGTGCAGTGTAGACATACCCTAAGAGGTCTAATTATTTTATCTCATTCTTGGTTTGATAAAATGGGAATATAGAAGGAAGGGAGAGACAGAGAACAAACAAATGAAGAGAGATGAAGCAAAAGAGGGAAGAAGAAATGGAGAAAATGCTTCACTGCATCTACCCCGCCTGTTTCCTTAGTACCCAATGCACTCAGCAGGCTATGCCCAAAAGTCTTTATACAAGTAAAGTCAATGGGAGTTTTGCTGGTGTAAGTAGTGCTGGATTTAGTACACCAGTGTTGGGGGCTTGTGTAGCAATATGTGAAGTCCTTGAAACCACAGACATGAAGTATCTGTTCTGAGGGAAGTATCTTTAGAATTCAACATACCAGTGAAGATCTTGGATTTCAAAAGTCAAAATGAAAATAAATTAATTAACACACTGACTTTCAGCAAAACAATCAAGAAGGAATGAAAAATACTTTAAAGAGGTAAAGAAAACTAATGTATGAAGACTGGAGCACAGATTAAAGACTCCTGTTCTCAAATTTGTTTCCCACAGAGGTCCCATGGATTATTCTATCATTGATATTTTCCCCCCATAAATGATGACAGTGACCATCTCTGCAGGCAAGTCCACAAAGCCACATGCAGCATCTAAACCGGAAAGCTGGAAAGCTGTTCAGGGTTTTTCTTTCCTGCCAGCCCATTACTTACTTATTTTGTTCAGAAGAAAAGCTCCTCTGCACTACCCACCACCACCCACATTCACTTCCAGAGAAGGCTAATTATGCTATGAAAGGCAAGGGACATAAAGACGATTATAGTACACTGAGTTAAGGCAGGGCCTAGTCAAATAAACAGGATAACTTCCCTGGTCTGCCTCTCTCCTTTTTCCAATGGATAATGAATCCCACAACCCATCTAGCCCTGATCCTCCTTAAAAAAACCCAAAGCAATCTTTGTATTTCCCCCTCCCTTTTTTTTTCCACTCTACCCCCTTCAATCTAGAGGTTGCCAGCAGAGCTTCCTGTTCAGCTTGGCTGGGGAAAAAAAGAAAGCAAGCAAGAACAAAGTGTCTAATGTCATGCTGCCATCAATTATCAATTCAACATTCAGGAGAAGAGAGCATCACCAGTGTCCGTCCTATAGGTGCAGTTTCTTTCTCCCACCAACCATCCCCCACACTACAGACTCCATGCAGATAGGCCTTTCACAGCCTACTGAGTAAGAATATCGCATTTCTAAGAATGAAAAGCAACTGCCTGCTTTAGCAGCTCGCTGAGAGTCTGAGAAGAGTGCACAGTATCAGAATATCCATAGAACCTGGTCTTGTGAGGTTCCATGCATCTTCAACCTCATTCCACTTCAACCGGAACGGAATTCACCACTGTGTCCCACCAGGCCAACAAAGAGAGAGAGACAGAGAATGTGTGTGTGTGTATTTTTCAATGGTTAGATTTATAATAGGGATGTCATACAACAGTCAAGACAAAAAGCTATGCCTTATGAGTCCAGTTACAGTTTAGCTTTGTTACTCTGGTACCCTCTATCACTACACAAGATAATGCACATGTATAAACAAAATTCGATCTTAACACATTATTTTAGGGATGCTGTCTATGTGTTTGAACACAACAGTATTTAATAAGGCATAGTTTGTGAGCTTCATCATTTAAGGGGAAAAAGAGATACCTGGGAAAATAGTTCTTGCTCATTTGACCAGATCCTCCTTTAGTTTTACTTAATATAATTTTCCGTAGGCAGTATTTACTAATATCTGACTCTAGATATCTTTTGGAGTGGTGGTTTTTTCACTCTTATATCTAGAAATATATGTTCTCTTTTTGCACCTATTTCTTTCCTTCAGTTTGCCACATCTGCAAGTGTATATCAATACTGAATTATCACATACCATGCCTTTCTTTTGGCACAATACTGAATGTAAAGAGAGAGAGACTAGGTCTGTTAAATGAATAACTGTTAAGAGTATACTTTTAGAAATCAATCACCTGTCATAGTAATTGACTGAGGTCATTTGCTACATCTATGCTACAGATCCTTTTTAGTTTTATATGAACCATGATATAAAGATAGGCACTGCAAAGACCATATGTGGTTTTCAACTTCCCGAGATTTAAATATGTGACATTGTCCTTTTTTTAATGTGTACTAAAGATCCAAAGTAAAACACTCAACAATAAGGACAGAACAGAGGAGGAAGCAAGGAATAGTGTAGTTCATAAGTATAGTAACCTACTGGTTTAATACACCTGTATTTGAGCCTTTTTCTCATACAGTCTGATAACACTTATATTGCTGGTACGCCTTTGAAAATAACTCTTGCTAAACATTTACTGTACAGGCTTGATTATCTGAATGTGATGAAAGTGAGAAAATATGCAGAGTTTTTTTATAATTGAGGGTCCTTGTAATATAATTAACAGATACTAATTTACATGAGGGGAGACATGATTTCACGTGGGATAAGAGGGAGCTTCAGATAGCCAAGATTTTGGAAAATTAGGGTCATGCTGTATTGCTTAAACCCAACTGGCTTAATTAACATATCACATTAAAAAAA
The DNA here is from genome assembly GCF_026122565.2 of Emydura macquarii macquarii. Taxonomy (NCBI): domain Eukaryota; kingdom Metazoa; phylum Chordata; order Testudines; family Chelidae; genus Emydura; species Emydura macquarii. The sequence goes on along the minus strand of NW_027132342.1, from coordinate 5,244,035 downwards.
AGTCTCAAGATTTCAAAATTTCTGATGCCCAATAGCCAAAAAGGAATTCAAAACTAAACAAACAAAAAATGGTTTCTGTAAAATGAAGGTAAACTTGACTCCAAAATTAGTACCATACATCAAAACAAAAATATCTAGGAAATATGGGAACACAGACTGGTCAGATACATCAATAGGCATGCAACTTCCTATCCATTATGCTACTATGTTGAATGTCATATCTCATAATTATGTAATGTAGAGAGGAGAGACTATGAAATTCCTATCTATTTAGATACTTGTATGGCCTCACTCACTGAATTTATCTTAGTACTTGCATATAGCATAACACCCTCTCCCCCTCCTAGGTTTGTATTCTTTGCAGTAGTGTTATCTTTTAGGTCATGCAATCTCCACTTCACAGAACATAGTGAAATCATGCATTCACGTTTCCCAAATTAACCTGGTAAAATGCATCCTATTGTCAACAAAACTTACCATAGAGTAATGTGATAATTTTTAAAAACACTCATAGTAAGTCATTTACATAGTGATGGACCAAAATCTGCAATTTAACTCATGCTACACATCCATTTAGATTTTGCAAATGCTTCGTTTCATTCCTGATATACGAAATCATGCAATGGAGAACCCAAGCTATACTGAACTTTCCATGTTTCACTCCAATAAAATGTTACAAATACATTTATCCTGTATCTTCATCGTCATCATCTTTATTTTTCCCAATCATCCTAATAAACCAACATCGCAAACCACAGCTATTACCTCATACAGAAGTACAATGTTTTGGCAATGCAGTGTCAGCAGGAACATCATCTTTCAAAATATGTGGCAGTTGCAATCCCCTCACCCACAAAATTTGCTTTGCAGATGAATACCGAGCAGGCTGCTGAATTTTTAATAATTTCTGCCCTCTTCTACCTTGCAATAATTCTGGCTCAAAAGGCCTACCAGGATCTGGAACAGGATCATGTACCCAACTCAGATTGAGGCCACTGGAGAACATTCCTAAAAATGGAGAGGAAAGTAGTATACAATTTCACATGAAAACACCAGTTTTCAGTTGATAAAATTTCAGGTTGTGTTTAATATCTGCTTCCACACAGTTGTACTGCATGTTCTAACTTGGTCATAGAAGCCTGAGCTCATCATGCCAAAAATATGAATTGTGGCCCACTTTAACACAAAATTAAAAACAATATTTACAGTGGAGGGTTCATACAGAAAAAGATAGCCCCCATTTTATGTGCCTGAACTTGCAACAAGATGAATTCTCCCAATTTCTTTAGAAACCCATAGGAGTGGAAGCCATTAAACACCTCTCAAGATTGGTCCCTATTTCTGCATGCAGCCTATGAATGTTGATTTGCAGATTTTAGCCCAAATGATCTCAAGCAATTCATTCTTATTAACCTATCTGCCTAAGATATTTCAAGAGAACCTATCACCCTAGCATCAAATCCATGGGGTTACCTGTGTATACAAGAGAGTTTACCTTATTTCTAGCCACTTACTGATGACAATACACCCCCAAAGTCTGGAGTGTTTCCCAGTCAGATCCAGTATATGCAAAATAGCCTTTTTAGTCCAACATTGTATGTTTGATCAGAACAGAGTGAAGCTGAATTCAGAGTAAGCTAACAAGCAGAACTTTATTCCACCCTATGGACTGCTCTGTCCATGTGGCTGAGTTACTTCCAACTTCACTTCACATGTTCCCCAGTTCCCTTGGTATCCTTCCTCCAGGGAACATGGACCCTCTGTTCCACTTCCACTGATCATCATGCATCTTTCCCATTTTGCAAACATTTTAATATAAACATTAAAACAAACAACTCATGCCCAGACCCCCAGTCCATGTCCTGTTGTCGAGCGGTTGCTAGTTCAGAGCCGAGTTGGAGTCTTGTCTTTACCTGGACTCAGTTGGTTCCATAGTGTTTCATGATACAGTGTACACAAAGGGCTTCACACCACATCCTGCGACTAAATCTACCCTCCTGGAATAATTTTAGTCTCACAAGATCACACTTCAAAACACTCCATATGTCCACTTTGGTTTTTTCTCCTTTTAAAAAGCTAATAAATGTAGTATTTTAATATAATCATATTTTATCTAAAAACAACGATCTGAAGTTCTTGGTGCCAGCAAAAGCATCAGAAGGAGCCATTTACAACCCTTCCATTTTATTTTCTTCCCTATTATTAGGTCCACTCCAACCCCCAACCTGAAGTCAATCAGAGTCTTTCTACTGGCTTCCATGGGAATTGGATGGGGCACTGTGATTGTAAAAGAATTTAGTGCTCATGAAAGAAGGCAGAAAATTACAAGCACATCCTCTGTTTATCCACAGAATAGGTACTGCAAGGACAGAATAGGTACTGCAAGGCAACATGCTTCCCCACATAGCCTGTCCCTTAATTAAAGAGACCAATTCTAGAGGACAGAGGAAAGTCCGTTCTCTGGATCCCTTTGGTTCTTGGCCTGTCTGCTATGACTGCCAACAAGGGTACCAAATACTGCCAGATGTGATCATGCAAACACTTGTCCACAGGAACCAGACCAACACAGCCCCTGATTGCATATTAGCTGTTGGACAGCCATCGAGTAGTAATAACTTTTGGATACTACTGTCCTGGATGGTTTTTAAACCAGCCAAGTCGGAGTAAAAGGCTCAGTTCGCCTGTTACCATCCAGCCCCACACCTCCCGCAACCTCCCGTCTGTATTATTTCCATTTTAAACAAAAAACAGCTATGGCCACCTGCACAACATCGCAGCAGAAAATGCAATGTATCAGCATGTTTTCCTTCAATTTAACCTGATAAATAGGCCTACAACTGCAGATTAAGGTTATTTCAGGCACCCACTTCAATGTTTCATACTACATAAAGCAGATCAAAGGGTTGAGGATGGGGATAGGTTCTGATCTTTTTACTTCTGTAAATGATACCTGTCTGTAGGACTGGACAACTAAGATAAACCATTAACAACATTTTATAGCTCCAAATTCCTATAAGCACTCACGAGCTTTTGCAATGATCTGATCATTGGAAGACGTGCAACAAACAGTATTAAACAGCATGATTGCTAACTTTTTTCTATAGGCTTGTGTGGCCCGTCTCCACTATGCACATATACATCCATCCTTTCGTCCTTTTTATAGTGTTGAATGTTAGGTCACTGAAATACAGATGCTGCACATGCTTTGGCATGCAGTAGTCAACTAAATTCTGGAGGCTTTCAAAACCGAAGCCATACAGGGCTTCCTTTAGGTACAAGCAACACAAGTGATTGCTTCGGGCCCTGTGCTTCCAGGGATCCCCATAGTCCTGTACTAACTTTATGACTGACCCAATTCCCCCATCAAGCAATGCAACCAGAGGGGTCAAGAAACTGACAGATTGATTTTCTCCTCTGGCATCCTGAGGGCCTGCAAATCATAAGGCGAGTCCTTATCCAAGAATTTGACAATATGCATGCAGCAGAGAGACAGTGAAAATTAACTTCTCAACCCTTACTTTAGAGTCATTTGTTCCTGCCTTTATCACAAATAAAAACCCCTCTTACTAATAGCTAAACTAGTCAAGAATGGGGGCCAGTGGGAGAGGTAGGGGTGCAACACCCGATTGATAAGTGAATACTGCTTTTCGAATCCTCCATTCTCCCCCTAATGCTCTTCTAAAGCTAGCCCGTCAGAGTTAATGGTATGGGTGACACAATGTGGCAGTTTGTTTCAAACAAACATAGCAAGTGAGGCATTTAGAAATTTAGTGGTGGAAAGAAGAGAGCTGGGTATTCATTCCTCCTTCATTAATGGCATAAGGCGACTAAGGTTTAACAGCATAAATCAAATTAAATAGCCCCAGGGATCTGGCTTGAAAGTTGCCATTTTAATAAAATGGAGACAACTGGCAGGTTGTTCAGACTATGACATTTTCTCTCTCTCTCTCATTCTCCGTCTCCTCCCCTAAACCCCTCTCGCAACCTCCACTACAAACTGCCTTCTCAAATTTAACTTTTCATGCACTTACTTTGGAACTCCATTCAAGCCACAGTGGACTGGAGGAATTGACTGAAAGCAAATGGACAATAAATGTAACTATATTACCTAAGAGCAATGGGAATGAGAGGGAAGCAAAGAAAAATGACCAAATTGTTGATATCGGTCAAGTAGATTTTCCCCTGTAAAATTTCCAAGAACACTGGGGTTGAATTGGAAGCTTCATTATGAATGCATTCATAGTAGACTTTTTTAAAAACAAGCTTTCTACCCTACTCCCATCCCCAAATATAGCACAGCGTCTCCTTTTTCTCAGTCGCTTTACTGGAAAGCAGATAAGCTGTTATTTCCTGCTCCTGAATAAACCCATTTTATTGAAGAATTGTTCTGCCAATAAGAGGGTTAAATAATTTCAGCACAGTTGCTGCGGGAAGCTGTGGTGGCCGTAGAACTAGCTTTTTTCTCTTCAATAGAATCATAATTTAACTGGCATCAGAATTTCCTTAATCTCCATAGGTTTGATGTTCTGAGCTCCCCCTAGAGAGGACAGCAGTGTTTCCCACAAAGACACAGAAATGTGCTCGTTCATCTGATTGTGTGTGTTGGAGGTTGAGAGAGAGACTGAAATCTCTGCAAGCGCAGAGTTAGGACCTTATTAGTTTAGTAACGCTGTAACTTTACTACTGTTGGGGCTTATTTCTCACCCACACTAATAGAAAATTATTTAGATTTCTGCTGCTTGTGCATTATGCTTGGCTTAAGCATGTAAGACGACTCAGATTTCTTATATTATCTGCCTTTTATCCTTAGAAATCCAACTTTATCTCCCTTGCATCCCATAAGGTCTGCACAAAATAAAAGCATAGGCAAGTAAAATGTATGGTTAATAGCATCACTCTCTCAAGACTGCATATAGGACCATAGAGAAAATCTTTATAAAATCACAACAAAGAACAATTAGACATTTTACTCACTCGCCTGAAAGCGTTGGAGCAAACAATCCAGCCCTGCTTGTTAGGGAAAGGTACATTTATTGAGAAGAGCATTTTGTAACATTATGATCTGAAACAACCTCAAAACTATGATAATCAGCAACTCTCTAGACACAGCAGCAAGAACCTTTAGCCTTGTCCAAAGGTGTTAATAATGCAGTACTAATGTGACACAGCACTAAATGGATGTCCAAATACAAACAGAGACCATTCTATGTATAGGAACCTGATTATTCCTCTTTTGCTCAGCCCCTCCCCCCCCCTTTTTTTTTTTTTTTAAAGTATACTCCTAAGGAAAACATTATTGACCCCTTATATTAAAAGTATTAGAAGCAGAAAAGAAATACACTGTGTAAAACATGCTTTGGGATAAAACCAGTACAGCCAAAGCAGATAATAGATAAATTGCTAGCAAAAGATTGAAAACTTTAAAGATTTTTCACTATGTTTATAGTATGTCCTTTTGCTCTAGATTATCTGTTAAGAATTAAACATGGACTAGTCACCTTTGAGGATCAAATTGACAAGTCTGGGATACACTGGAAGCTGCAAGTTTTCTGTATGTTTCAATAACAGCCTATACGAAATATACATATTGAATATTTTAGACTCTCTCTCCTTCTGAACCTTTAGACAGATGAACTGGGTCAAAATGACTGTACTACTGGTCTACAATTTATGCCTGAAGAAGAGCTCTGTATAAATTCAAAAGCTTGTCTCTCCCACCAACAGAAGTTGGTCTAATAAAAGATATTACCTCACCCACCTTGTCTCTATAATTTATGCCATCAGTTTTGTTTTCTTTCATTGCACCAGTAAAGAAAAAGGGCTGTCCTGATTTAAAGCTGTAAATTCAATTCAAATGGGAAAGTGTTAAATCCAGAAGTGCCTTTGGTCCATTAACTTCCATGTTGATTTGACACGCTCTGTAGTGCTTGGGCAACAGACTCTGCTATACAACCTCTTCCTAAGCAAACAGTGTTTTGTGTCATAAACCATCTGGGGTGCCAGTTATAAGGGCTACTCGTCTAGAGTCATTTGATATACTTGGAAATTTTGAGGGGCAGAACTAAGAAACTTTTCTTCATTACAAAACCCCTTTTTCTAGGCTAAGGAGATCGCATCGAAGGAACGATGGAAGGAACAAAATTTTGGCTGAGGCAGTTGTTTTCATTATTCAGCTGAAGAAAACCATTGGCTATGCAAGCTTTCAAAAAACCCTATGGTTTTTCTAAGGTACCAATAAAAGTGATACCATTCATAACCTGGACAGTGCTCCCTTTCATATAGACTCTATAGTTGCAAAGCTAAGTGCCAAGCAGATGGCTGAAATCTGTTTTGTATAAAAAGGAGAGAGAGAGAGAGTGTATGTGTGTGTGTGTGTGTTTTAAACTGCATTCTTTGTATTCATATTCAAGCCTAGGTTTCAGCCATCAAAATACTGGCACTGAGGCACTAACTGGCAACTAAGGTATTCACTGTTCTCCACAAAATGTTCAGCTAATATCTCCCAGATGTATAATTAAGGCAAAAGATCATCTTCTTAAATTGGTATCAGTGCTTTGGATGGCCTTTCAATAGACTGTGTATGTGAAAAGCAAGTTATCCCATTCTATTTCCCCCCTCCCCCCCCTTTTTTTTTTTAAAGTCTGCCCCTTAAAGAATATCAGTTTCTGTATCAATCTCCATCACAACATATTGACACCAGTATAATTTCTCCCCACAGCCAATCATTGCAGTAACAGAGTCAACAGGGAGTGTGGGTAAACTATTAATAACAAGACTTTACTTTTCTTGTTTTATAAACTCATTATAAAATAATGCATTTTATTTTACCTCCCCGGCTATCTAAAGAAGTGTAGACCAATTGTGTGGGTCTGGAGGAGTTTGGTTTTGTGACTAGAGCAGCAGACCACTTCTAGAGTCGGTTCCTGACTCTGCCACTCACACACTGTGTAACTTTGGGTGAGTCGTTTATCCTACAGGTGTCTCAGTTAACTCATTAGTAAAATGGCTGTTTATTATTATTAATCAGGACAACAATACAGTGATGAGCCCAGTGGGGTTCTGGTCTGTGACTGAGGCTCTTAGGCTACACCTCAATACAAATAAATAATAATGCTTCTCTATGCCTGGCACAATGGGACATTTAGGCACTACCAGAATGCAAATATAACATTATTATAAACACCACTATGTTGTTATCGCTATTATCATCATCACCTTCTACCCTCACCTGCTTGCGAAGCTTAATGAGCTAATATTTCTAAAGCACTTTGAGACTGGCAGATAACAGGTCCTATCGAAATGTCTCACAATGCTAGTGAAATCCTGGCTGCATTGAAATTAATGGGAGTTTTGCCACTGACTTTAGTGGGGCCAGGATTTCACCCTGTGATCTTTGATAAGTCACTTTATCATTCCACCTTGTTTTACTCATCTCTAAAATGGGTTCAGTAACCCTGGCCTGGTTTTGAGGGGTGATGAGAGGCTTTGTTAATAAAAGCCTATATTTTCAGAAGTGACCAATGATTTTGAGTGTCCAAGAGGCCACTCAAAATTAATGACCACTTTTGAATATTTTGGCCTTACTGGCACCATCTTACAATGAGCTTTGCATGGCTGGACCCCTGCAATCATCCTACTGGAACACCACAGAACCTGTTATTATTATAATCTTGCAAGAAGACTCCCTGTTATAGAGCTTCTCAAACAAGACAGCTCACTTACCCAGGAATAACATTTAGAAGCTATGCATCTCAAATCAAAAGACTCTAGAGTTTGTACCCACAGTTTTCAACCATACTTAGTGAGAGAATGATACAGCACAAAGATTAAAGCCAAATCTACCACCATCGTTCATTAATCCAGTTCTATCTCGCAGTGAATTCCTGCAAATTATTGCCACTGGAAATGCAAAATATTGAAAGTTACTTTAAGTTACTTAGTTTGCTCACAGTGGCTGCCTATATTGTTGCCTTTGGAAAGTCTGTTCCTCACATTAATTACTCTCTGTGTAAAGAATATTTTTCCTGTACTCCCCTAGTATCTGGTCCTAAGGTTATAAAACAAATGACAGTTCTTGTACATATGGCTGGAGATACTAACTGTTCTCCAAGATGAGTCCTTTACTTGGCTGCAAGTTATACATACACTCTCTTAATTTACCGCTTAAACATTGCATGTTCTGCTACCTATCTTCAGTTCTCAGAACTTGCCTGTAGGTAGGGAATTATTTTTGACACATGCTCAAAGAATTGGTGATGCTAAAGATGATATTTTTCCCTTTATCAAAGTCGTTGGAAAAGTATCTAAAGCTGTAAATATTCCTAGAGACTTAATGCTATTAATTATATTCCAAAGCCCCTCTTTTACATATTTAAGTAATTTAAGTATTATATTTCATCTTGCTAGAACGAGACCTTTAGAAACAATAATTGGACTGCTAGAAATCTGTAATTTGCAGTTCTCAGGATCTTAAGAAGGGGAAGAATGGTTTTGAGGTTGAAGCACAGGATTGGCAGTCAATATTGCTGGCCTGTATCCTCAGATGTGCTAATGACTTTGCCACTTCATTCCTCAGTTTCCCCATGTGTAGGCTGGGGATAATAATGATATTTTACAGCTAGATGTCAAGGAAGTCTTAAGAATTATTTCATTAATGTTTTTTAAATGTTTTGAGTTCCTAAAATGAAAGGCACTGTACAAGATCTAAACATGATTATTATCCACAATAAATCAGTTTCCATAGCTATATTGTCTTTTTCTAACGGATGGAAAGACACAATTTAATCAACCCTCCTATGTAACTATGGGTTGAGGAAATAGACCTACAAATGTATATGCATCCACCACTATACCTGAACAAACATGCATCTGTGCCTGCCAAACAGTCATTCACAGGCACAAATCTGCATTTTTGGAAGTACTCAGGTGAATATGTAACCAGTGCATAGGTTCTCCATGTGAATTCCACAATGCGACTTTAGGGCTAAATTCTCATTTATGATCCATATTGTGGATCCCTTATCTAGACCACGATTCTGCATTTGTCTCATGCACAAACACTGTCATCAGAAAAAGTTCTGAGCATGAAGTATGTTCTTCAGGATACAAACCCTAGTTGAGGCTCTGACCCATGAGTGCTATTACAACACAAACAAATAATAAATAAACAACAATAATACAAGTTCAGATTATGGATGACAAATCCATAGGGCATATTTCAGAGCAGTGTTTTGCACTTTAATTTGTATGGCATCTTATGCAAACACTTTATTCCAAAATGCTTTATAGAGCTACATAACATAATTACAGAGTTAGAAACACAGTGGCATAAAGGGAGAGAAATCAAGAAGCAGAGGCAAGGGAGATGAATCTTCCATCAAACCACATAAAGCCAGATTCTGATCTGAGTTTAAAAAAAAACAAACCCCCTCCCAGAATTAACTCCAGATTCACATGGGTATAGCTGATATCAATTCTGGCCAGTGTTCTTTGCAACATATTGTCCAGAAATATGCCGGTAAATCTCCAAAACCCGAGAGCAAAAGACAAATGAAACATTGAACCTGAAAGAAAAGCTACACTATTTCTATGTCCCTCTGAATTTCAAGGCCAGAAGCTCAAATATCTTTAAAAGAAGTGCTAAAGAAACTTATTTGACTGCATGCAGCAGTTGCAAACAGAGAATTTACTAGATGAATAATGTTAAATATTCTAACATGTTTTAATGTTTCACACCAGTAAAGGAACGAGCATTTACTATGTAAATACAATCCACTAAAATTATACCATTTTGTAACAGAAATGCCAGACGTGGAAGGCCCCCCAGCTCAATCGAATCTACTAGAAGTACTCGTGCTCCACAGAGCTCCTGAGTGTGTAATTAAAGTTTAGGGGAGCAAACACCACACAGGCAAACTTTACAAAAGTTTTTAGAAAAAAATACGTCTTTTTTAAAGTGAATTTAATGAAACTGCCAGGTTTTGACAGCTCTGAAAAACAGAAGTCTTCCCTATAGCTGCAGGACAAATAAAGCATGGGCAGTGCTAATGCAAGCAAAACTTCCCCCAACACATCTCCACCAAAGTGCCTCAAGCCTGACATAGTCAGACCACCTCTAAGGGTGAGAAGGCACTTTAAGATCCGTGCCCATTCGTTACTTGGCCCCCCTATGTCCAGACACACAATATCCTAAAATTGACGTTAATTTAACACATTCTGCATTTTACGTATTTGCATATTTTTAAATTTTGGTCTTTCACACTGGGATGCATTTTGCTATATCACATCCAGCCACAGCCCAGTCTTTTTATGTTACTGTAGGGTAAAGAGAACATAAAGAAACCTAATGCAATCAAGTAACTTGACATATCAAAGTAATTTATAAACACACACAGTTTTTAATCTTGCCTTCGTGTTTTTCATCAGTTACTTTTTAAAATATAGTTATCCCCTGAAGACCTTCAAACAATTAAATCGGAGAGCTTATAAAAAAGTGTCATTGGTTTACAGCCAGCAACTTCTCTTTACACTGTTGCTCTTACTCTATCTATTGTGCGGGCACTGGCAAGTAGCCCTAGTTGCTATTAGCCAGATTATTTTTATCCATGCAGTATGAAAATTCCTGTGCAGTTAATGAATGAACTATGGTACAGTAGTTTACTCTCATCTTCCTAATGCCAAGAAACTGATGCAAGTATGCACTCAGCACCAAAGAGACAATGAGGATGAAAAATCTACAGGTTCTCCCTTATATTTCCTAGTTCACTTTCTAGAGAGCTACAAAGATTTAGAAAGCATATTAGATATAGACAACAATCTTAACTATGCAAATACACACATACATGCACACGCAAACTTTATCACCATTAATAAAGACCTCTGATTCTTCAGACAAGGCAACAAAATATCTAGTCTGTGCTTATTTTTTGCTCGAAAGGATTTTAATTCAAGGCATGAAGAACAGAAAAAAATATTTAGTAAGAAGTCTTAAATATAACCACACCAAATAATTAGCACCAAGGTAACATTTTATGATATCTTTAGAATAAATAGCATCACTTAACCACACAGTCACCCACTTCCTAGAAAACCAAGCAATAGATATAATCTGTATGAACTTTCAGGAAAAAGCAGAAGTACATTACAAACTAAAAGTATAATTATTATTATATATATCAATGAGCATTTGTTCTTTTTTAAAAAAATTAACACAGAATCTGGAATCTGTAGGTCAATTTTTTTATTTTTAAAATTAATATAATTGAAATTTAACATTATTTAGATTTTTATGTACAAACTGATTTATAAATATTACCTAATTAATCCTCACAATATACTGTTAAGGGAGATAAATCCAATCCCAATTTCAAACTTCTAAACTGAGCCATGAACCTCTCTTTATTAATTGTAATTCTGTTATATATTACAAATATAAAATGACACCACCTTGTAAAGAATTAATTGCTCTCAAGCAAGGTGGCAAAAGGACGTGATGGCCAAAAATGTTACACATGTCAAAAACCAAAGCCAACAAACAAAGAGAAGGAAATGTTGACAAGTTTCTCAAAAAATACAAAAACAAAAACAACCACCACCACAAAAAACCAAAAACCACAATACACCTGGGCAACTCCTCTGAAGTACAGATTCAGATGGTTCTAACATTTAGAACTCAATTAAGGTCTTTTTTTATATCCACCAACCCTAAGAAAGATCTATTTTTAATATTAATTACCCTTGTCTACATCACAATTCCATTCACTCCTTACATTCTTTTAAAAAACAAAAGGTTCCTGCAAGCAGCTCTCACCAAAATTCTTCAAAATCTTGTGTACATATGGTCTCTCTCAACAACTAGTATGTATAGAACTTCACACTGTCAAGAGGATATATGGGCTCAGGAGCAACTTTTAGTGACTCTTGCTTCTCAGGCTGACAGAGGCTGGGATCATTGCAGAGGTAACAAACTCAGTCTCTTGAGTGGAGGGTGCAGTCCACAATGTTCGCAAGTACCCCTCTAGCGGCTGGCTGAAAGTAGGTATTGCATGATCTCCAGAGGAAATGTAAGATGTAATAAACTTATACTATGACAAGCTGTTCTGTAGAGTATGATGGGAGAGATAAAATATGTAGGAATATGCATCTTAAAAAATGGGAGCCCTTTAAAAACTCCATAATCTCACCACTTCAACTAGTAACTTTATCAGGTATATCTGTGGAACGGTGACAAAGATTCACTGGTTTAAACTCATGTCAGGTCTAGTGCTCAAGATACCTAGCTGCGTTCATCACCCAAACCAGAAAGTTCAAGTAACAAACATATCATTTAAAAAAAACAGAAGTTGTTGAGGGAAAAAGTTTTCCATATTCCTTAATCTAATAATCTAATGGGGTTTCTAATGCAATTTTTAACACATGCAATTTTAACTTTTCAATATTTAATAAATTAACAGGAGTTTATACGGTGTTTCAGTGACATGCCAGATAAAATATATAAAAACTTTTTTAAATCCCTACTTCTAAAGATGATGCCTGTTAAAAGAAATCCTTATCATCATCAGAGAAGGACTATCACTATTGACTAATTACTGTGACCACTTCTTTTCACTTGACTACAGTGTCCGGTATTTACAGGCACTGCATATTTGTATTATGTATAGGTAAAACATGACAACACAGTTTTCCCCCTTCCACTTATTGGTTAATTGTATTTAAATCATGACAACAAATAAGCTTTAAAAAAAAAAAAGGCATCCAAGAGAATGTCAGTTTCATTTTTGCAACTTAGCTATGAAAGCAGAGATATTTGACATTCATATAGGTATGAGCCGTATGCAACATCGTAAATAGATTGCTTAAAAATAATATAAGGCAAGCATACAAAAAAAATTGAGGCTTTATCTGTGGATGATATTTTTTTTCTTAAATATGTATTTGTGTATGTATCATTTATAGAAATATATATTAAATCTATCTAACTGAAATTTATGTCTATCCTACCAAACACCATTGTGGCTAAGTAACACGACAGATTATCATTACATTTTGTAATATGCCTCTCATGAGATATAACTATGGATACTAGTTAAAAGCGCCCTAAGAAATAGTAAATACTTAATATGCTTTTTGTGTTTAAGGTCTCTGGACAACAAAAGGAAGAAAAACAGTTCTTACTACATATAAAGGTACCAATAAAACACACTATGCACATAAACATCACATGCTTGGTGGTGGTGCAGGTGTGCGCGCGCGCGCGTGTGTTCACGCATTAATTAACTCTTTGAATACAGATGAGGAGCCAGCCACCCAGAATCTGGTAATGCCAAACTCTTGATGCAAAGAATACAACAGTATAAATTGTTCAGTTTGATGTGTCACTTGTCAGTTCCCTCATATGTGGTTTTCCATTCTAAGCGTAGTTCATGATTCCAACAACTGGTAAATTATTGAGATGTTAATTAAAATCTATAATCTGTTACAGTCAACTTCTTCCCCACAAAGCACAAACACAACAAATTAAATCAGTAAAAAACATTAATGAAGATTCTGGAAATGTATTATTCCTTTAGTCTTATCTCAGAGAAATATAAAACAACCACATTTTATTTAGGCAAAAAATTGTTATCTGCAACTTTCCACTTGAGTTCAATTCTTCCTCCATTCCCAAACCCTTAAACCTAAATAAGTAAATAGGAAAATCATTTTCTGAAAATAAATCAGTGGAACATAAATGACATCCAATCCAATATTGGTAAAATCTCAAACTTTTTTAAAAAAAATCACAGCATAACTATATTTTTTATCTCTATAGGTAGATTATATGAGAATGAGACATCATTCTGTTACTTTCTTTTACAAAAACTCTCAGCACAAATAGTTTAAGGCGAAGACTTTTAGGGTAACTTTGGTTAAGAAAAGCACTTACAAAATATACAAAAGGTCCTTTTAGGAAAATGATTTCTCCATTTGACAGTATTGGTACGATCCCAAAATAAATTCAGTGGGAGTCTGAAATGATTCTTGCAGCATAGCAACTATGTATTTTTTTCCCCCTCAGTAGACACTTACTTTACACCCCTGACTCTTTTTCCCTTTCTACAAACTATTTAGCTGCTCATGTAATTTCTAGAGCAAGCACCCTTTTAGCCTCTCTCTACCTTTTGTCTTCCTTTCTTCTTTAGGAAACATTAACTTACCCTTCCTTCTTCAACAAACACCATACACTTCTTTACCTTGAATCTACAAAAAAACGTCCTGATGCTTAGTTTAACCACACTCAAAGTCTACAGAAAATGTAAATATGCAATAATTAATGTTGATTTAAGAATATCATACACTAGGGACACTATAAAGCAGTTACTTTATCTATTTTTTATTTACTAGATTTTATTAGGATATTAAAACTATATGCTGGGCATTTTTGAGCTCTTAATCATTCTGCAAATTTCAGTACTGTTTGCGATGGTTCTGGCTACACTTGCTCTATCTATTTCTCAAGGAAGTCAAACTCTCTATTGTGGGTTTACCTTCTGTTTTCAACAAACTTTGTGTAATCATCCCTGTCTTTAAAAAAATCCAGGTTATTCTTTTAAATAATTTGGTATGGGTGCTAAGTGCCACAGGTACACCAAAAATACATCCCAGCAGTTATTCACTCCCTAATAAGCTGACAGATTCCAGTTATACATTTATCCATATATTTTTACTGCAAACATTCCCTGCCTCAGTTTGTGCCTTCTGATGATCCCTTCAATTATATGATGGAACCTCCACTAATAAAAATAAAGAGGTGCAAGGAATTTCTTAGTAGAAACCAAAAACCCTATCCCTTAAGGAATGGCATATAAATTGTACCCGCTAATTTACAAAACCTAGTGCAAGTTACTACTGCTGCTGAATGAATTAATGCTTGTTTATTTGCCTGCCACTCTGGACCATTTTCATTCCAAATGTGTATCACAAATGTCCATGATAACGATCATAGACAAACAAGAGAAGTCTCCTTCATTCTAAACCCTCTATTCATTAGAAAGTTGGGGTGACTCCTTAAAGTTTCTAAACTGTTTACAGTTACTAGGGTACAATGAAACATGAACATTTCTACCTAGGGGAATGATGACAATGAAAGAAGAATAACTCTTCTGCGATACATATACACTCTGAGAACTGACCGGCAAACAGCTCTGCATGCTGAATCTTTACCTCCTTGTAATCTACTACACAGTCCGTTTTATAGGGGCTTGTGCATGTTAGTAACAAAACTGAAGCTGAGAATGCGGACGTGACAGGTGGAGAAAACACACTCAAAGGACTGTGCTTGTTGAGAATATAACAGCCCCAGAAGCAGTCCCCTGTATATGGTACATGTGTAACTTGGATATGCATGTGGAGAGAGAGAGAGAGAGTGTGTGTGTTCGTTCTTATGCCTGTCTTTTGGTAAATATAAATATACCACATGGACAGTATCTGCTGTGTGTGTGTGTAACTATAGCCAAACACACATATACAATGTAAACAAATGGTAATGATTAACAGAGATATTGGTTTGTATTACCAATTCCAACTGAAGAGGAAAAACAGTAAAAAAAATCATATATTGTGAGGTTTCTTTTATATGGCTTCTTATCTTTATTCCTTGAAATCATCTGCATAGCCAAATGAATAGCACTTTACTGATTATTTAACTAGAATTTTCATAAGAGCAAATCTCTGAGCTCTCAAAATGAAATGTATGTCTTGAGACAGATTAGGAAGAAATTAGTGTTATTAGGGAGGAAAAAGTTTGGTTCAAAATAAAGAAAAAAGTCATTTAAAGAGAGGTTAAAGAGAGGGTAGAGGGGAAAAAAGTCAATCAATAGAAAAATGAAAGGACTGTATCTGTTTAATAGACTTTATACATATTCTATTCATAATAAAGTTCAAAGAACAATCTAATAGCTTCCTTACAAATTTCTACCTTGGTGAAGTATATGGAATACTATTAACCACTGATTGCATATACAAGAGAAATCTGTTTACTGTTGCGTTAGCTTAGGGTTCATCACTATAAACAGTACTAGTTTCCCCAGGTACTGTAGCTAACTTAATATGGTACATATGAGGAAAAGCAATTGTTACTCTTCTATCACAATAGTAAGAAACTACAGAAAAATGTAAGGTATTTTAAATAGATCTGGCAAATGAATTGTACTAAATAAAATCTTTGAAGTAGTTCAACAATTCTAGTGCCGTTTTCTGGTAAGGAAGTGTTTTAGTCACAAAAGGAGACAAAGTGTTAAAATAGTTCTTGCTTTTTGAATTCCCTGCTTAATTTCATATTCTAACTATTTTTATTTTTATTTTTTATTTTAATCCCAGCATTCTTTCCTGTCCTTTCACTGCATGTGTGTTTTTCTGCCCACTTAAAATGTTTTCATCTTCCTTTCTTTTCTGTGCCTTTTACTATCATATTCAGTATTTTGAGCGATGAACAGCTTGACTTAGCATATTTTTAACCAGCTGGTCTATCACCTAGCCTGTATTGCATAGTCAGATACAACCAAATGTTTATACAGAAGGTAGCTTTCATGAAAATGAAAAAAAGCCTATGTAACATGCATCCTGGCATTCTTTTATTTACCAAATGAAAAGTTTGAATTCCTTGTTAAAGGAAAACAAGGGCCTATTTATAATATTTAAAAATTAAGCTGGAGAAGAAGGATAGTGGATCTTCAAGTTTGTACAAATGTAAAAATGTATGAGAAGAGGTTTCAAAACACAGTTTAGAAAAGCCAGATTTATGTGAAATAAGCATTAAATTCTGGAGGTTACAAACCACTGCTACTGATAGCAAAAACTTAATTCCAAATGTACAAGGCTCCTACTATAGCAAGAGGGGGGAAGGAAATAAATAAGTCATAAATCAAAATTCAGCTTCTGACACTGAGTGAAAGAGATACGGCTAAAACTTAGAATCGAGAGTTTCCCCCTTTTTTTTGTGTGTGGATACTTAAAGGATGATCTCTTGACAGAGTGTGGTGATGTTAACTTGACTAAAAATAATCACTTCTGTTAGATCAACAAAAGGTCATGTGCTTTACAGAGCCCTTCCAAAGTTTTAGGGAAGGATCAAATTGGAGGTTAAATCTATGGTTTCACCCACAACCAGAGACCTTCTCTATCACACCAGAAATCACTCATTAAAGACACAGAGATGCTAAAAATGAGGGCATTTTGCATCAAATCTCGTCTCCCATATTTTAGCGGAGTGGCTCAGAGAAGGGGTGTGGGGGAAAGCAAGAGCAAAAGAGAGAGAGAGAGGGAGAGAGATCATGATAACGTTCATTAAGATCCCCATTAGGGAGCTAAACAACACCAGGAAAGCATCACTGATGAAGCAGTTTTAAAGGACTTTGCAGATCCCTTCAATCCGGTTCAGTCAACAACAACAACAAACAAATGATCAGCAAACTGACATGTAATCTGAATAGCAAAGGTAAAGCTTCTCCTCCGAGCATTCTTTTGGAGAGCATCTCACCACGGATACAGAGAACTGCTGCAAAAAGGGAGAGTTATACTTTTTTTTTAAACACACACACACACACACACACACACTCCACTCACCTTTCAAACTCCTGAGGTAAATCAGGGTCAGTTAGCATGCTGGAAAAGCACAATTTCCCTTTGTCACAGCAGCCACCTATGATCGCCTCCAACTGAACCTGTCAAATGAGTCCAAACCTTCTAAACCGATTGATTTTCTCTCTTTCTCTGTCTGGCTCTCTCTCTCCCACCCCCCTCTCTGAGCTAGGACTCCTTGACCAGTCTCTTAAAGGGGTAGCACACTTAGCAGTAGACACTGTTTATAAAACTCCCCCCACAGCGGAGCAGCATGCTGCAGCTGCAAGGCACTAGACAACCTCAGGGTGCCTGTCCTTTCCTTTTAATTCTGTCCTCCAGTCACCTCAAAATGGGAAAAGTCAACTCAGTTAATGTCCATAAAAATAAAAAAGGAAGAAAACCCAAAACCTGCGAACCAGGAGTGAACCTCTGCTGAAGCAGATCAGGGGAGAAGGAAGATAAAACAAGAGCAGCCTGATTAAACTGAAGCTGTTATCAACTCTCTCAGAGTTGAAATAGGGGAGAAAAGATTAGCCACATAAAAATATAACCAACGGCATTTATACTTAAAGAATTTCCATTCTCCCTTTCCCCTCCCCCCCCCTTTTTAAGTCTCCCTCTCTCTCTTTTTTTTTTTTTTTTGGGGGGGGGACACAACAAAAAACAATCAGGCATTGTTCTGAGGGAAGAAAAGCAACTTTGACAGATTGAAATATAGCAGAGGCCCCTTCAAGGAAACCTGTAAACAACTTGTCACTCACTCTGTCGATCTCACTGTTAGCTCTTGCTGGCCACAAAGTGCTGCGAACCGTCCTGGCAACAAAACCAAAGTTTCCTCAGCTCCAAACTCCATCAAACAGCCCTGGTGTGTGAAGGGGAAAAGGTATCCACATGCCAAAACAGCGCGCGCGCACACACACAAAAACAACAATAAACTTTCAGTCTGTCCTCTGGATTTTTTTTTTTTTAAAAACCCTTCTCTCTGGGAAAGTCAAAGGAATCCCTTAGCTGTGAATCTCTTTAATTTCCTCTGCCCAGACAGCCACAGATAACAAGGTGGACAAACTATGGTTTTAGAGAATCTAAGCTGGCTGGCAGCGCACAGCCTTCATAGCAGTTCCAATTATCTAGATAAAAATCTGGCAGATGAGGAAGGTAATCAGGTAATGGACCTTTGACATGAAATGACAGAGGCACACGCACACACACACAGACACATACACACATGCAGAGACAGTGACCGGCCAGTGCACTGCAGCATCTGGTCAAATAGTATTGCACACACACAGATTCACACACATATAAGACAGTGTGAATGCTCCACATCATACACACACAGAGACAGAGAGTGGGAGAGAATGAGAGAGACCAGATATCCACTCCTACTGGGAGGGTTCATTCTGCACAAAAGGCTACATTACAGAGCCCGCCCCAATAAGGGAAGGGGGGGGGGGAGAGGGATGAGGGAAGCCTTTTATTGTTGAGAGGGCAGGTCAGTTGATTAGATTTTCTGTGGAGAATTCCACGAGGAAATTCCCTTCAAAGCCGGAGTGATTAACTGGGGGCTATTCTGGAAATGGAGCAGACAATGGCTCAATAGTCTGCACGGCCAGTGTCCAGGCTGGCACTGAACTCACTTAAAAAAAAATAATAATAAAAAAGCCAGTCTCCCTGTTCCTGTACACATACACAAGCATGGGCACACACAAACCTCTATTGCTTTCCTTCCAGCTTCCTCTCCCATTTAGGGTTGTTTGGGTTTTTTGGTTTTGAGTTTTTGTTTTTTTTTTAATTTTGCAGCTGGACAACATTAAGGGCCTTTAAACACCCCAAGGTTTTGACCCCACAGCAGTTTGATTTGGTCCATTTTCCATCCCCCTGGCGACAGGCAGACAGCAAGTTTACTTTTTTAGATATACACAAGTGCAGGAACACACACTCACAAGAGAGGCTATACAATGTTCAACCTTTTCACGCTGATTTTTTTTTTTTAAAAAAGCAAAAAAAAAAAAAAAAAGATAAAGCATGTTATTTCTATTAAAATCCAGCACTGCATCCCTTTAAAAAAAGTGGTCCTTTAAACTTTCTTTCTATAGATATTGCAAAACTGTACACACATACACACACACATACAGAGAGTATACAGTATGTTGTAGTATCAAGAATTTATCAGCACAAGTCTGGGACACAGCATTGGTCACCAGTAGTAACAAACACTTGTCAGTTACGCACATCTTCCTAAATGAGCCTTACGCCATTTGTGGGAGCAAAACACTGGAGCCAAATTTGCAAAGGAACCTTCCATATAGTACAGAAAAGAGTTTCAACCAAGATTGTCTTAAATCTGCCTCATACCGCAGTATTCAGAGCAGTCACATAGAATTTGTCAACTCCTGGCATGAGGTAGATTTAAATGCTCCTCACTATGGGGCAGAGTAAACTGGCTTTTCCTTGAGTAGCCCCTGGCAGATAATATTTTCCACAGAGTTTCATTCACAATAAACTGACAAATCTAGTTAATACGTACAAGAATTGTGGTTTGTTTTTTAATAGCTAGCCCTTGTAGGATAACTATGAAAAGGGACACATACAGGAGCCCTGTCCCCCTCTGTGGCCTCATCCCCTGCTCCTCCTTTCCCCCCATGAGGCCCCGCCAGCTGGTCAGGCTGGAAGCCAGAGCTGAGCCCTGATAAGAGCTGCCCACAAGGATCTTGGGCCACTATGGGGAGCCCGAGAGTCCTGGACCCCCCGCCTGCTCTGGATGGGGGGGATGGAGTGCCCAAGAGCAGTCCCTGGCCTGTGTTCCCACCCCTCAGGACACTACTGCCCAGAGCAGGTGGAAGATCTGGGACCCCGGTACTTCCCACAGTAGCCTGGGGTCCCTGGACAGCTCTTACTACTGCCCGGCCTCAGCTTTTGGCCTGGCGAAGGGCAGGGCCTCAAGGCGAAGAGGAGGAGCAGGGGGCAGGGCCTCATGGTGAGGTGGGACTAAGGCCCACTTCAATCCCCCACTACCACCCGGAAGAGGCTGGTGCAGCCCCTGAGCCTTGGGCAGGCATAGAGTGGCACCACAGGGAGTCTGGTGCTGTCACAGAAACATTCAACCCAGTACCGGGACTTGAAATGTACATTTTGGGACTGTCCTGCCCAGTTAGGGATGGGTCACTCTTGCCTCTCTGAACACTGACAAATGCATAGCGGAAACTTGTCTGGCTCACCTGTGTGTTAGCAGGGGCATGCACAAGGGGGGAGAGGGGACAAGCAGGGGCACAGCCCCTTCCTGAATATTCATCTAAAAATATGTATTTCTGCTCCAGCCCTGCACCCAGCCCCAGCCCTGCACCCAGCCCCAGCTGCTGCAACAGCCCCAGCTGACTGCCGTTCGCTGTCCTAGCTCCCAGCAGCTGCTCTAACGTGCTCCTCCTCCAAATGTGGTCAAATTTAAATTCCCGCGCACACCCCTGTGTGTTGGCATTGTTAAAATAGAAGTTAACTTGATAAGAATGTGTTGATGACATGCTCATAGGATGCTGCATGTACTGATCTCACATATAACATCTGTAGTCCAAGGTATGAAGTTATACTGAGTCTTTGCACTGTAAATTTCTGTATTTATGTAACTCACCAAACAGGAAGGAAGCATTAATTAGCATGAATGTGCTGGTCCTACGCACAAGAAGGCCCACTGAAACCAAATGAGCCATTGTGAAACATCAAAGGACAAAGACTTTGTTGATTGTCCCCTCCCCACACACACCCATGAGGAGAAGAGAGGCACCAACACTTGCTCCGTCAGTTTGAACTCTGAGGGATGGGAATAAAAATGCCTGACCAGAAGGGACTGTATCACTATGCTGCTTGGAATTTGGAGAGGGCAATATTTCTACACATAAGCAAGGGATTCCTAAACTGCTTAGCTTGGGTTAGCCCTAAAGATTACAGAAAGTTTGCATATCACAGCAGCTTCTATTGCCTTTTGAAACCTAAGTAACTCATTTGTGTATGTACATTCACCTGCTTTAATCTTTTAAATAACTCTTTTTTTTCTTAGTTAGTAAATCCTCAGCTAGTTTATTATAGGATTGGCTACAAGTGTTGTTTTTGGTGAGAGATTCAAGGTAAAATTGACCTGGGGTCCTTTGGGACTGGGACTATCCTGAATATTGTAATTTTTGGTGTAACAGATTGTCTATCACAAGGCAGCTTGCGTAGGTGACAAGATAGACCAGAGTACCCAAGGGGACTGTTTATGACTCAACGTTAAGGCTGTTGTAGTGCTTGAGGAGTTCACACCCAATACTGGGTTGGTGAAATCTAAGTATAGAACACACAACCAGTTTGGGGTTTGTACCCAACTTCTTAACATCTGTCCTGATGTTGGCATTCCTGGTTGTGCGCCACTCTAGAGAGCTTGACACTCCCTACATGTACTTTTCAAATTTCGGTGACTACTTGTTAATTGATCCTTTTCACACTCCTTGGCCCCATTTTGCTCCATCCCTAGCTCTGTTCTCCTGTTCCACACGGCTGCTCTGGTCCTTCTCTCTCACCGAGTATGGAGCCTCCTCCTCAGTTTCTCCAGATCCACTGAGCTCCCTCTCCTGGCTCAATGAGAGGAAGAGAAGGCAGCTCTGGAAAGGAGCAGAAATGTTTCCAATGCTATCTTTATTAGAAATAATTAATTTAAGAAACCTCTGACAATTAACGGAATCATCTTTTCTACAAATCATACTGTCACAGTTTTAAGGCCTTATATCTCAGTAGCTACCACAACACGTAAGAAGTATTGTATATCCCATTCAAAAGTAGAGGAGCTGGAGATTTCCCTGCTCTTCTCCAACAACAGAACATTCTCATTCCTAGCTCTGCTGTTTCACATGATATTGGACCTTACACTGTCCCTGGTGCAGACCTGAACATTGCCCACCCAATACCTCAGACCAGCATATTTACAGAGGAAAGAAAAAAACATTGTGGGCCAACTGTTTTGTTTGTTTCTTCCTTTTGTTTTGTTTTTAAACTGGGTAGCTATTGAAAGTGGTTTGAAATGTAACAAGTAGTCTCAGCAGAAAAGGATCTGCAGGCAGAGTGCAGTAGGGGCAGTTAAAGGGGCATGATACATTTAATTTATCACATGGTTCTGAAATTTATCACGAGGCTATCACCAGACATATTGGAAGGATGGATGGACAACATAGATTTAAACGGACAGACTAAAATATGGATAATTCTGGAAGATTTCAAGGACTAAATATATAAAACGATGACACAGAACTGAAAGATAGTTTGGTGTTCATTAGGAAGTAAGTCACAAGTAGAATTTCAATAAGAGCAGGATTTTCAAAACCACACACCACTAGCCTAAATCTGCTTCTGCTGAAGTCAGTCAGAACGTTACTATTGACATCAGTGGGAGCAAATTTAGGCCAACAATAACCACTTTTGAAAATCCCACCCCCAGTACTTAGGTACTTATATAGCCCACATCACCACAGAATATGATCACCTTATAAACTCATTAATTTATCCTCAACACATCTCTGAGAGGCAGAAAATGTTATTTATAACCATCTTACAGATGGGGAACTATAGCACAGAGTGATTAAGGGTCAGATCCTCAGCAGCTGTAAACTGGAATAGCTATTGTCAAGAGAGCTTCACCAGTTTACAAAAACTGAGAATCTGACCCTAAGTGACTTTCTGAAAAATCACACAGGAGATCTGTGGTAGAGCTGGGAACAGAGATCATATCACCCAAGACCCAAACCACTGCCTTAACCACAAAACTATCCTTCCTCTTCCAAACAAACAGACAAGTGAAATTAGAGAGTAATGGGGGATCATATGGATAAATGACTAAGAAAAAAGGAAGGTATGTAAAGTGCAAACATCCATGTAAGTAAATCATATATTACACAAGTTATAAATACTACAACACTTGTAAACTGGAGGAATGTGAGCTGTGTGAGCCCTACATTTGTACACAAGCATTCTGAAGAAAAGAAAATCCTTGAACTGAACAAAAGTGTTCCTAAAATTGTCAAATGATAACTTCAGCTCTATGTTTTTGGCAGATAATACACTACAGTAAGTGAAGCAAAGTGCTGGAAAAAAAGGGAGCTTTTCAGTTTTTGTTTTTTCCATTGAAAGTTGTAAGAGACCTAGAAAGGCCAAGGAAATGTAAGATGTTCCATAGAATGATCTACTGGAAAATTCTCAAAGAGAATATAAGAAGCCCTACAGATTATAAACTTTTTTTTTTTTTTTTTTTTTTTTTTTTTTTGCTAGGCTTAAACCCTATTCAGCTACAGTTTTAAATCTGGACCTTTAACATTTCTATCCAGATTGGGGGGGAGGGAGGATGAGGGGAGGAGAATGAGAATGGGAGAAAGTTGACACATTTTCTACTGGGAATATTTTGCAAACAGTGGATGCTTAATTTGGAGGATGGAAATATTTAGCTGCAATATAGTTTGGATCATATACTTAGGAATAGATTTTTTCCCTTCAAAGTGTTTGCCTAACTGCCATCTCCATTAATGGGAATTAAATACATATGTAAGGGTGGAAGTTAAATAATGGATTTAGGCTGTTTGAAAATACATAAATGCCAAATCAGGCTTGTGTAGTGTTGGAGAAACCTATTGTTGAATGGAATACAGTAAAATGTGAAAATGGAGCGAAGGTATTGAAATACATTTTGTGTTTACAGTTTTTCAAATTTATTTAATTTCGTTAAGAAAAATAAAACCATCTTCGTTAAAATTGATAACAATCGAAGCCATCATTTGTAAGTCATTTATCCAGCATTTCAACAAGGTGGCCTATCATCCAAGAAAAACTGTACAAGAAAGAAGGGGCACTACACACTTATGGAGAAAGGACAAATCACTGAGTTTTCACTAAATCTGAACCTTCATCCAAAACTAAAATGTAAAACTATATTGAGGGTCTCAAAACATTTTGATGAACTTTATAGTCATTATTTTTCATTTTTGCCCAGGTCTGCACTCCCAGATTCTATTCAAGCCCAGAGGGAAAACCTTGATTAGAAAATTCTCTAGCTAGCCCAACTGGAACCAAGAAATATCGGAAATTTCATAGAATCATAGAACTGGTAGGGACCTTGAGAAGTCTTCTAGTCCAGTTCCCTGCACTCAAGGCAGGACTAAGCATTATCTAGATCATCCCTGACAGGTGTTTGTCTAACCTGCTCTTAAAACCTTCAATGATGGAGATTCCACATCCTCCCTAGGCAATTTATTCCATTACTTAACCACCTTGATAGTTAGGAAGCTTTTCGTGATGTCCAACCTAAACTTCCCTTGCTGCAATTTAAGCCCGTTACTTATTGTCCTATTCTCAGAGGTTAACGAGAACAATTTTTCTCCCTCCTTGTAACAACCAGTGCTTAGTTTGTAATAAAAGAGGTGCCAGGGCTCAAGCAATTCGGTGTCGAGGCTCAAGCAATTTTTTTATATTCATAACTGATGCAGCAAGCCCAGAGGTGCTGGGGCTATGAAATGCCAAGCCTAAAGGTGCCAGGGTTGTGCCTGGCAAGCCCTGGCACAAATTAATCACTAGTAACAACCTTTTATGTATTTGAAAACTGTTATGTTCCCCTTCAGTCTTCTCTTCTCCAGATTAAACAAACCCAGTTTTTTCAGTCTTTCCTCATGGATCATGTTTTCTAGACCTTCAATCTGTTTTGTTGCTTTCCTCTGGACTTTCTCCAGTTTGTCCACATCTTTCCTGAAATGTGGGGCCAAGAACTGGACACAATACTCAAGCTGAGGCCTAAAGTTCAACTGACTGGTCTGTAATTCCCCAGGTTGTCCTTATTCCCCGTTGTATAGATTGGCACTATATTTACCCCTTTTCCAGTCCTCTGGAACCTCTCCTATCTTCCATGACTTTTCAAAGATAATCGCTAATGGCTCATATATCTCCTCAGTCAGCTCCATTCTAGGATGTATTTCATCAGGCCTTGGCGACTTGAAGACATCTAACTTGTCTAAGTAATTTTTAACTTCTTTCCCTATTTTAGCCTCAGATCCTACCTCATTTTCGCTAGCATTCACTATGTCAGACATCCAATCACTACTAAACTTTTTGGTGAAAACAAACAAAAGTCGTTTAGCACTTCTGCCATTTCCATATTTTTTGTTATTGCTTTTCCCCCCTCACTGAGTAATGGGCCTACCCTGTTCTTGGTCTTCCTCTTGCTTCTTATGTATTTGTAGAATGTTTTCTTGTTACCCTTTATGTCTCTAGCTAGTTTAATCTCGTTTTGTGGCTTGGCCTTTCTAATTTTGTCCCTACATTTTTGTGTTGTTTATTTATATTCATACTTCGTAATTTGATCTAGTTTCCACTTTTTTGTAGGACCCTTTTTTGAGTTTCAGATCATTAAAGATCTCTGGTTAAGCCAAGGTGGTCTCTTGCCATATTTAGTCTCTTTCCTACACGGTGGGATAGTTTGTTCTTGTGCCCCTCTCGCCAACTCTCTTGATATATTTTTCCCCTTAGACTTGCTTCCCATCAGATTTTACCTACCAACTCCCTGAATTTGCTGAAGTCTACCTTCTTGAAATCCATTATCTTTATTGTGCTGTTTTCCCTCCTCCCATTCCTTAGAATCATGAACTCTACCGTTTCATGATCACTTTCATCCAGCTACATTCCACTTTCAAATTCTCAATCAGTTCCTCCCTATTTGTCAAAAATCAAATCTAGAACAGCCTCTCCCCTAGTAGCTTTCACCACCTTCTGAAATAAAAAATTGTCTCCAATACAGTCCAAGAATTTGTGGGATAATCTGTTCCCTGCTGTGTTATTTTCCCAACAGATATCTGGGTAGTTGAAGTCCCATATCACCACCAAGTCCTGTGCTTTGGAGGATTTTGTTAGTTGTTTTAAAAAAGCCTCATCCATTTCTTCTTCTTGCTGAGGTGGTCTGTTGTAGACCCGTACTATGACATCACCCTTGTTTTTTATCTTGTTTTTCATGTTGGAACCCTTGCTTGCAAGAAATCTCCAGCCCAATCTAAACTTTTGAATACTTATCTAAACCAAACCTCAGATCCTTGTGTGGTTCATCCATCACTAATCCATTCTGCCTTCACTGGAAAAGCAAGCAAGGGAGCATTTCACATAAATAACAGGGGATGCTTTCATACATCATCCTTTTTGCTTAACTGTACATGATCCAGATATTCTTCTCTAGAGGAAATACAGATATGAGAATAAATGTTTCCAGTGGTGCCTCAGAAAGAGGGGATAAAAGCAAATAAAACAAAACAAAACAAAACAGAAAAAAGAGAGTAGTGATGGTGGAAAAAATAAAAGGACCTTGTCAAAACAAGTGAGTTTTTCCAGCTCTTCCATCTGCCTGAGTAATTTGCCCCTTAAAAGTAGCTAACATAAATTAAACTTGCCCAAACCATTTGAAAACATACAACATACCTCAGCCACTAGCTCCTTACAGGGACATAATCAATTTCAAAATTACACTTCTACCTGCAATTTTTTTCTAAATCTACTATTGTTAAAAGTACCCCTATATATTGTAAATGATGGAAATGGGGCTGGGAAGGGAAGGGTATACTTCAGTTTCTTTACCTTGTATATATGAAAGCACTTGTATATAATCTGTTTCACTGTTTCCTCTGCATAGTCAGTTAGTTAGGGAGTTTCCCTGATGATCTGTGTTAGTCTTTCACACAAAAGCTGGTTGAGAGAAAAACATTTGAAAAATAAGAAAGTGATTCTAAAGTCATAAAAAATAGGCAGGTGAACTCATGGACAAGTACAGTATCTGAAACTACTTAAGAATTGAATACATTTCCAGCTGATGTGAAAACCAGTGGATTTCAACATTTTATGTTTGTTTTCTTCTTTTTTGAGTGAAGTTTGTTCTTGTGAAAGGTACCATATAGGCAGGGGACTAAAAAGGTTATACACTTATCCAGAAGGTTAAACTCATCCATCTATTTAAGGGTTAAACTTATTTTTATCTAAAGGTCAAACTTATCCAAGTTTCCCTACATTGCCCCAAAGAATCTCAATCTTGATCTGAAATGATTGCTTCTTGAGGGAAAAGTTGTGTAGCTGCCATGTCCATTCAATACTTGGCTTCTCTATGAGAATGCCAACAGGGATGCTACTTAGTACCAATTCCAGTTACTGTTATGGGATATAAACACCTGTCCACAACATACTGGACAATGGCCATTAACTCATTTCATAGAGGCAACCAAACTTCCATCTAAAGAAAATGACTTTTGATTCATCTTGACTCTGGGCTGAATTTTAACGGGTGATCTAAAAAGTGAAACCCCTGAGCCATGCAGTCTCCAACAGAGTAGTTTCCTATATCTTTAAAAGGTAATAAATAGTTATGCGGCCTAATCCAAAGCCCCCTCAAATTAACAGGAGTCTTTCCACTGCCATCAATGGGCTCTACATCTGGCCTTTTATTAATATTTCTCATTAGAATCCTTCTAGGCTTCACCACCGCATTCTTGACATTTTTCTGTTAACTTCACTGTTTCCTACTGCAGCTATTAGCTAAGGAGGGTTAGAGTTGGCCTTGCCAGTACCAAGCTGAAACCCACTCTGTTCTCACTCACCTGCTTGTCTTTTCCGCTATATTCTCTTATTAGTAACCTCCGCAGCAAACTCCCAAGGACCAATGGAGCCCCATTGTGTGAGGCACCACACAGACATTATTTCCCTGCACCTTGTATAGTAATTGACATTAGTGTAAAGTAAGTAAAAAGAGGATGCAAAACACTTCCAAATTTGAATAATATCATTTACCCTCACTTTGCACTTGTGTAAATAACTACACAAGGTTCAGGGCAATGGAGAACTGCACATTTAGTAAGAGATTGCCTCGGACCATAAAAGTGTGTAATCTAGCCAGACAAGAGTGACAAAGAGTAGACTAAAGTAAGTATTATTATCCCTATTATACACTTTGGAAACTATGCACAGAGCAATCAAGTGACTTGCCCAAGATCATACAGAAAAGCTGTGGCACAGGTGGGAATTGAAAGCAGAACACCAAAGTCCTAAACAGAGTGCCTTCACTGCAAGACCATCCTTCCTATCCTTACATTTTGTAAACTGCCTTTCATCCTATCTTCTGTGTATAATTATAAGAACTTACTAAACTGCCAGCTATTGAATACATTATTGTTTCAACGAAATAAAGATTTTGAAGATTATGCTTTTGTAATTTGTATATCTAAGCATCCTAATGCATCTATTGGTATCCTTAGTAATGTAGATGTGTGAGTAAGGAACAAATTGTTTAGTGAATGTATTTCCTCCGCCCTATACCACAAACAATTACATTTCCACTAAACTACATCCACTGCTTTGCGTTCTTCATAAAAGCCTTTTGTTGGCGTTTTATTTGTTATATATTTCACTGGGAAGAACAAAATGTCAATTAAGCAATAATTCTAAAGTGAATTAAGGACATATTAAATGAGGTCACTAAACAGTTGGCTATTTCATACCTTGCAGCAATGGAAACAGCAATCAGGGGTAGGTAAAATGATGTTTCATTTACACAAAGCCTAGTCCTATTGGTAAAGAAATAATTTAACCTGACCAATTCATTCCTTTGAATGATGCCCTGGTGGAATCCTGTAGGTAATATTACTGGAGTGTGTAAAGCCATTATGGGCCAGATCCTGGTTCTGTTGAAGTCAATAATAATATTCCCATTGGCAATGATGGGATTGAGATTTGGTAGTATGTAGTCAGAATGGCCAAATAGGGAGGAAGGGAGGGAGGAAGGAAGGGATGTATTTGTTGGAAATCTAAGGTTTGTTATGAAGAGGGACCTTTAGCACTTGTTTTTACAGACCCAAACCAGAAAATTCAGCATCTAGAATACATGCAGGACAGACTAA
The DNA here is from genome assembly GCF_026122565.2 of Emydura macquarii macquarii. Taxonomy (NCBI): domain Eukaryota; kingdom Metazoa; phylum Chordata; order Testudines; family Chelidae; genus Emydura; species Emydura macquarii. Next base: position 5,214,510 of record NW_027132342.1, on the reverse strand, counting down.
TGGCTTGTGTTTATTGCTTGTTCCATGCAGTTTCATCTCTTGATCCTAGCCTCTCATTTCAGGGGACAGCTAGACGTTGGGAACACTGCTGAGGTAGTGTGCTGAAAGCCCCTGAGGGAGTTGCACTATACCTTGTACAAAGTGGATATAAAATGCTGCCATTCTATGCAAGGTGCAGGGAAATGAAAACCCAGTCTCAGGATACCTGGGATACACTGCAGCATCTCCTCTAGCCAATACAGGGGCAGAGGTGACTACCTCCAGTGCCAATTTAATCCTCTCACTTGTTATTTTAGAAGGATAATGGTCCCACTATAGAGCTTTACGGTAGGTTTAAAGCAAGTAAAAATATAGGTGAATCACAAAGGATGTATCAAAACCTGGCTGACAGAAATCGTTGCCTGGATTGAGAAGTACACTGACATGCCATTGAGATTAAAACACATCCTAATTTCTAAGGAATGTCTGTAAAAGAGCAATTACCTCTTCCATTTGGTTACCTCAACCAAAGCAATGTGACTATTCTCTTGCCATATAGGATGTACTTCATGCAAACTGAGCATTTTGTCACCCACTTCTCCAGTTAAGAAACAGCACTTTCTATTTCTGATGTTTAAAAATAATAGTTTGATTTGTCTCTCTTTGTTGATGTGTTTTCCTTTTGTTGTTATTTCAGGGTATGTAAAAGTAATTAGTGACATGGTGCCAACCCTCACGAGCAACCTAAGGATTTTGAATCACTGAAAACACAGTCCATAATTTACTAAGAGCATTTTAATGACTCTTATAAATGAAAACAAAAGCATTATTCATCTTGTTAACAACCAAGGTCAATCCAAGACCACCAACTAGGCGGCAGGATATCATGCGCAGGGACATGACCAGACTGGGCTTAATGGAGGAACAGGACATGGACAGACAATGAATGAATGGCAACGCTACAATGCCACCAGCTTCTGTAAAGATGCTCTGAGATGAAAGAAGAGAAGAGCATGTGAACAGTCACAGGCAGTATACAGGAGCAGTATACAGGGCTGGGAGGGGAGGAGGGGAAGCACATATTAAAGTTGTTCCTTTCACACCTGTTCAAGAAAATTCTTAAGTGCATTTGAGCATCTAGCCCAGTTCGACCAGTGCATTTCCTATGTGTTTGCACATAGCCACCGCCCTTTCCTGAGAAAAATGTGGTTCAAAGTCGAGGCAGGGATTTCACATGTGAGAATATCACAGGGGAAACTTATCTAATGAATTCTGAGATAGTCAGAACAGCAGTGGATTCCCCCAGTCCTATCAATCACTTAAAAAGGGATAAAGTTAAGCCAGCCTTTTGTACCTCCCCACACACTTCTTGATGGAGTCTCAATATGGTAACATCAGCCAGTCAGTGCTGACCAGATGCAGACTGTTGAACATACTTTGGCACCCCAGCAGCTACAAGGAGCAGCATTGTGGCTTCAAACCTGTTAAACAGGTGTCACCTCAATAGTGGGCTGTCTCTTCAAGTGTGATACATTAGGCAAGGCGGAAAAAAATGTCCATAGCATTACTATGGGTTTGTTTTTGCCAATACAAAAATGATCTATATAATTTAATCAAATTGAAAAAAAAAAAGTTATTGGATCGTACAAAAAACCCATAAAATTTAATAGAGAATTATACCCCAGCATGCTTCAAAATAGCTTTATGCAGTAGATCATTCACTATTGCATTCTATAGGATTTTAGAGTAATTTCTGTAGGTGTAATCCCTTCTAAAATCCAGAGTTTTCCATAAGAGTAGAATAATCTTATGGGGTTATTTGTGGTTTATGATTGATGGGGATAAACTGTGCAGCATGAATCAGTGAATTTATTATTTATTTAATCTAAGAACATAGGAATTGGCAGACCAGATCAGACCAGTGCTTTATCTAATCCAGTACCCTGTCTCTGACAGGGCCAGTGGTGGATGCTTCAGAGAAAGGTGCAGGGAACCCCATAATGCTCAATTTTGTAATAAATAGTCCATGGTTTACCTAACCCTTATCAGTTAAGTAGCTGGCTTAGGTTCTGAAGCAAAATGGCTTATGTTCACTAATAATATAGATACCTCTTTTAATGTAACAATGGTTTGTTCTCATCTCTATAAATGTGTAATCTTTTCTGAAACCTAAAATTTGGGCTTCAGTGGTATCTTGTGACAATTAGTTCTACAAGTTGATTATGAGTTGCATAAAAGAGTATTTACTTTTCCCTGTTTAAAATATGTTGCTTTTAAATTTCATTGAATGATCTTTTGGTCTTGTATTATGAGAAAAGGTCTATCAGGGATTCCTTTTGACCATTTCTATTCTATTTGTTATTTTGTATACCTCTATCGTCTCTTAATCTTCATTTCTCTAAACTAAACAGTCTCAGTCAGTTTGCTCTCTGCTCATATAGAAGTATCTCTATGCCTCTGATCATTTTCATTGCCCGTCTTTGAACCCCTTCTATTTCTGCTATATAATTCTGAAATAGGATGACCAGAATAGACCATAGTATTTCAGGAAGGCTTACCATTGATTTATATAATGGCACTGTAACATTTTCAGTATTATTTTCTATCCCATTCTTTATACATCCCAATATTGTGTTTGCTTTTTGACCACTGCGGCCATTTTCATCCGGCTGTCCACAAGAAAACCGTGCCTTTCCTGAATTTAGAATGCAGCAATTTGTAGGATTAGTTCAAATTATTCTTTCAGTACCTGCCATTTGTCAACAGTGAATTTCATCTGCCATCATGCTCTCTATTCTCCTATTTTGTTAGCTCCCTCTGAAGTTCCTGACTTTCTTCTCTAGTCTTGACTAACTTAAATAATTTTGTCTCAGGTGCAACTTCTGCTGTCTCACACAAATTTTCCATTTTCAGTTCACTAATACATACATTAAACACCTGCCATATACAGAACTTTGGGATACCCCCAACTGTCAACATTTTCCCACTGAAAACTGACCATTTATTCCTTTTTATTGTTTTCTGACCTTAAGTAGTTTTTAATGCATGACAGTATATTACTTCTCACCTCCAACTACTTTTTTGCTTAATAGCTTCTTGTGAAGGACCTTGTCAAAGGCGTTTCTAAGGCCAAATAAATTGTATCTACCAAATCTTCCTCATCTATTATTTTGACATTCTAAAAGAATTATAGTAGATTACAAGTAGGCACACTTTTTCTTTACTGAAGCCATGCCAGTTTGTACCTATAATATATTATGGTTACATAGGTGTCTTCTAACTTTATTTTTGATTATTATTTCAAACAATTTGCCTGATACTCAAAGAAAGCTCATAGGGTTAATCCTGGGCACTAAATCAATCACCATTTTAAAGAAAGGTATGCAATTTACTACTCTCCAGTTCTACAATATAGTAACTGCTTTTAAATGAGAGATTGCATATTTATGTTAGCAGCTCATCCAGTTCACTCTTACATTTTCCTATAGCACTCTTTGGTGTATGCCCTCCGGCCCTGGTGACTTGTTGCTCTTCAATTTATCAGTTTGCTTTAGCACCTGCTCTTTTGACACCTCAATTTTTAACAGTAGCCCATCTTTATTACTGGAAAAGAATAGGTGTGGGCTACATTTCTCCTCCAAATCCTCTGTGGTAAAAACTGAAACAAATAAATCGGTCGGCCCCTCTGCAATGTTCTTATCCTCTTAAGTGCCGCCTTTGCACCTTGATATTCCAGCAGACCAACCGATTCTCTGGAAATCAGGCTATTATTATTTTATTGGTTTCTTGTGGGTTTCTGGCTTTAGTAGGTCATGAGATACTGGATTTTAAATTCACATAATTCTAACTGATAGCTTGCTTCCTCCTCTTGTATTCTGTATTGGACCATGTAATCCCAGTTTTCAAAGTATCTGGAACTTGGAATATTCCTTGTGTAACTCCTCTGAAGTTAACAGTTTTATACCATCAATCAATTTTGCCCCTTAAGTTTATAAAAATGGGGGCCTGATTCTGTGAGGTATGGAATGTCTTCAGCACCCTGGAAATGAAAGTGCTCTGCAACTTGCACTATTAGACACTTGGGATAGAGATCTCATGCGATTACGCAGTTTTGCAGGAGTTTTATAGTTTGTGTCACAGGTTGGGCTAGCTTGTTAAAGGAACCAAACAATATTCTTGAGTAATGGTCCAAATCACTATAGTTAACAGGAGCAACACTGCAGATTTTTGGGTGATTTCTGTAAAATACTGTGCTATTTTTATAATGGAGAAAAAATGCACACAAGCAGCCTTTCCTGCTGGAATCTGGCACTTTCACATCCAAATCAAACCAGAACCAGAAAGTATTGTAGTACCCAAAAAATGAAAGGCCTTTTCAAAAAGTTACCTAAACTTTGTTAAGCCTTAAAAATATCTGGTTCAGTTGGAATTTTAGGTGAAACACTAGGTTGGTTATCAATCCAAACTAGCTCATCTATCTCAAATACACATGGCATCTATCATAAAGCTTTGAGTATTGTATTTTTAATGATTATAGTACAGTAATGCACCAAATCTGTGCACAATAATAGGGATTCAGATTTGAACATTTTAGTTACGAATACAAAAAAGTTAAGGCAGATAGGCTAAGGGTTACACTGAGCTTCTGTTTTCTAAACCATTAGACTATTTTTACTCAGGTGTAAACCAAAAATATGAAATTTAATAGACAGGAAAAGCTTTCAAGTGTGTTATTATGTCAATCCTGAGACAGAGGAAGATCCATAACAGTAATGATAGTTTAAATAAAGATCTTCATTATCACAGTCTGAATGGGAAGCAAACACTGCTCTAATGCACCGGTCATATCAGATAATCATAACTTGTTTGTATTTAACATGCAGCCAGTTATCATTTTCAGGTGGTTTACAACATGTATACTGTAAGATACACAATATAGAGAAAGATAAGACATCTTCAGAGAGAATTAAAATATTTTCTTCTTTTTCTCTGTTTTGTTACTTTTCACTCATCCCTTTAGATTTCTCTGTACATAACATATAAAGGTATGCATCTCCCTACAATGTGGCCTTACTATACATATTTACCCTTTCACTCATGTGTGATGGTTTAAGATTGATTTTGTCCTCTGGACTTAAGTACGTAAATTTTGACAAATGTATTATTCATAAGAGGAATTCAGATTTGGCTATTGTGATGCATTTCAAATACCAAAAAAAAAAAAAAAAAAAGAATCAGAAATCATGAGAAGATAAGTGTGAAGTATAAAGAAAAGAATCTAAAAAGCTGTCACTAGGTGGGTCCATAACAATGAATTAGACATAGAGAGATGTTACATGCAAAATATCGGTGACTAAATAGATGCAATACAAGCAAATCACACAGGTTGGAAAAATATCAGTACAGAGAGTAGAAGCAATATGCAAAGTGGGAGAGATCCACATGGCTCAAGAGGTTGTGGAACTAAGCTCTGCACTGGCTAATCAACCCGAACAGACCAAGGAGCTGCAACAGAAATCAGTGGGAGTTACTTGTATTCTCTGGCAGGAAAATCATGACTTTGGTGTGCAAATGGGAGAAGTAGGGAACAGCATAAAAGGGCTATCGTCCCGTGTCCAGAAACTAGCCTTGAGGAGGGGAGAGGGGACCTCAACAAACCCCATTCCCCTCCTCCTCCATACATTTCATCTGCACAAGGAAAGAGATATGCTGTGTAGCTGTAGCCATGTCAGTCCCAGGATATTACAGATACAAGGTGGGTGAGGTAATATCTTTTATTGGACCATTTCCTGTTGGTGAGAGAGACAAGTTTTCATGCCACACAGAGCTGAAGCCCATTGTTTGCAATAAACCAAGTAAATAAAGATAATAAATAAGAAGAATGGTACAAAAAACTAATTATTTGACTATTCAGAAAATGTAATGCAGGAAGATATTCACTGTTTTCATATGGATGGAGCTGCTGCAGAGCAGCTCTAAATTACATCACTGGCATGAGGAACTTCAGTCATCTTACACCACCGAAAGATTGGGCAGAGTGAAACTCAGCTCTGACACATCCCTCTTTGTCCCACCCTACTTCCCAAACATGATCCCTTATGCCGGTGGTGGGAGAAGGTGGCTAGTGCAAGAGCCACTTCTGCCAGCTATCTCCCTAAGCTTCCCTGCATGCAGGGTATTCTACATTGGCCATTTCTGGCCAGTTTTATTCCATCTTGTGCCACTCAAGAGAATCCAACCCTAGTAAACTAGGAGCCTATTGATTAGCTTTACAGAGATAAAAAGAGATTGATATCAGAGAAACATGATTGCAATATTATTATAGGAAAGTCTTATTGTGGGCCTTATCGTGATATAACTTATTATCAGATGTAGTGCTTATAACTAGGCATATGCAACTGTTTTCAATGGGACGACGCTAGATTACCATCTGCATGGGTTACGCTGCCCTCAGTAGGAGAATGGCAAGCATGACACTCAGCGGTAAGAATCCGTTGGATTGGACCCTGCTCGAGGAAGTCATTTTTTTATAACCATATGTCTTAAACATTAAAAAATATAGTTAATTTTAATTCACTAGTCTGTCTCCCAATACTGAAGGATAAGAATATAATTTACAGAACTTGAGTGCATACATCTCATTTATAAATAGTTGAATTCTATTGCAGCCTTACAAAATTAAATAAATCGCAGCTACATTAAATAATGTCCAGCACAAGGAATTTAGTGTTGTGTGTTTTGAAAATTCTTCAGATGGCAATAATGAACCAATTACTGTTCTGATTAAAGAAAATTATATATTCCCACTAGACCAAAAATTTTGCGGTTGGAGTAAAAATCTTCAAGACGGTGGAAATGAATTAGAAATACAGGTAAATTCAATTATCTGAAGCCTGATTATTGAGATTATCTGATATTCAGAAATGTCCCTTGAAATTGGAATTTTGCTTTTCTAAAAATTCCAATTTTCAAAAACGTGGATATTTCCCCGTAGCCAAGAGATAGTGCTTAACAAAATTAACTCTTAAACCAGGACTAAGTCAAGCAACGTGATACAAATGGATAAGAATATCCATGGGTTATTCAAAACTCCCCTCACACAGTAGAATAAAACAGCACACTCAACCAGTGAAACATAAGGCAGAAGCACCGAATAAGAGCTAAATATTATTACATCATAACATTCTCATTGGCTGAACATACTCTGAAGGCACAACATTTATCTAATGATTTCTGAGAGAGATTGGCTATAAATTTAACCCTTTTGTGGTTTCGCATCCATCATGCAAAAAACCTTAAGACTGGAATTAGAGATTCTCATTTAGGAAAGGAAGTATGGTCTAGTGGTTTGAGACTCAGACTGTGGGCTTGGAACCCATGAGTTCCAATTCCAGCTCTGGCCTAGCTGCTGTGAGACCTGTAGGCAAGTCATTTAACATTCCTGTGCCTCAGTTTCCCCAATTACTAAACAAGGATAATATTTAACTTGTGGGATAGTTGAGACCACCTTGGACTCATAGTCTTTAAGACCAGAAGGGACCATTATGATCAGCTAGTCAGACCTCCTGCACAACGCAGGCCACAAAACCTCACCCACCCACTCATATAATAGATCCCTAACCTATGATTGAGTTATTGAACTCCTCCTCAAATCATGGTTTAAAGACTTCAAGGTACAGAGAATTCACCAGCAAGTGACCCATGCTACAGAAGAAGGCGAAAACCCCCTGGGCCTCTGCCAATTTGCTTCCGGGGAAAATTCCTTCTCAACCCCAAATATAGGAATTAGCTAAACACTGAGCATGTGGGCAAGACTCACCAGACAGACACCCTGGAAAGAATTCTCTAGTAACTCTGTAGAACCCACCCCATCTAACATCCCATTACTGGCCATTGGGCATATTTACCGCTAGTAGTCAAAGATCAGTTAATTGCCAAATTAGGCTATCCCATCATACCATCCCCTCCATAAACTTATCAAGCTCAGTCTTGAAGCCAGCTAGGTTTTTTGTCCCCACTGCTCTCCTTGGAAGGCTGTTCCAGAACTTCACTCCTCTGATGATTAGTAACTTTTGTCTAATTTCAAGGCTAAACTTCCTGATGACCAGTTTATATAGAGAATTAATTGGCTAATCTTTCAAAAAACATTAGCACAATGCAAAGTACTATATAAGTGCTGCAGTATGTATAACTATCAGTGGTCAGAATTGCTAAGAAAGGTGACTCAAAGGATGTGGAATCTTCCTTGGTGAAATGGTGGTCGGGGCTTCCAAGCTTCCAAAAGGCTTTTTCTTTAAAATCACTGCTAATACATTATTAACTTCATCAAAAGGATGGCAAAGATTTGTGGAAACCAAAAGACATCTGCAGGAGATGGGGTGGATCTCACTGGGGCTATATTCTGTGACTTTCCCTGGAGTCCTCTCATAAATCTGTTGTGACTAGGAAGGCTGAGATGGTGGAAAGGATGGAATAGTACTTACTGGATGACCTGAAATTGCAGTGAACTTTCACTTGAGGAGAGAATTCAGTGTTTTCACAAACTTTCTTTCTGTTCTTTTGGATTTATGACTGTCCTAAAAAGATCAGGCTAACACTATGGGCCATTGTATCTGATACGCTGGTTGGTGTGGTATTTGGATTTAGGTCAATTGGAGATTATATTTTATGTGAATGTGAAATATTCAGCATTGTGACTTATATGGACAAACCAGAAAAGGTTCATTTTGGATGCATGTCCTGACATTTGAATATTTATCTGAACCTTTCCTGAAAGGATCTACAAAGTGGGCTGAAAATATTACAAAACCTAGCTTTTCAAACCAGACCAGAAATACCACAAGAGAGATTGTTTTTGCAGTATCTTGTGTTTTCTGTTTCCAATTGTGACTGGAGTTAGAAAAACAAACACACAATGAAAAAGACAAACAAACAACAAAAATAACATGGAACTTTTTCAATTCTCAGAGAAGTTTCTGTTCAAAGGGTGGTTATTATTATTATTATTTGTATTATCAGAGTGCCCAGTCATGGACTGATGCTAAGTGCTGCACAAATGCAAAACAAAAATGAAAGTCTTGCCCCAAAGAGCTTACAAACTAAGCATGAAACAAGGGACAAGAGATGGATTCAGACAGGACTATGGAGGAGCACAAGGAAACAACGAGGCAATACCGGTCAGCATAATTGTCTGTGGTCTCAGTACACCAGCAGCCTCAGTGCTGTCTGCAAAACACTTGACGTCCTGGCAAAGCAGAGTTTTAAGGAAGGATCTGAAGGAGCATAATGGGGTAGCTTTGTAGATATTTATGGAGAGCTCCTCCCAGGCATGAGGAGTACAAGCACAAAGGTACTTAACTGAAAATGTAATAAGTGGTCAATGGGGGCTCACATCACTGGCCAATTGGATATTTTGATAGTGAACAGGAGATGTTAGGTAGAGTAGGGATAGGCTCTGACAGTCCTTGAGAATGAAGATAGACAGCTTATGTTTGAAATGATAGAGAAGGGGGAGCCAGTGGAGGGATTCAAAGAGAGGGGTGACATGATCAAAGTGACCGGCTTGGAATATGATCTTGCAGCACTCTTCTGAATGGAAATGAGTGGGACAAGATTGCAGCTGTCAAGACCTGAGAGAAGGATGTTGCTGTAATCGAGACGTGATATGTTGAGAGTCTGGCGAGAGTTTTAGCTGTGTGGATGTGGAAAAACAAAGGTCTATCCTCGAGATGTTATATAGAAAGAATTGACAAGATTTAGACTTAGCCTGGATGTGAGGCCCTCGAGAGAGATCCTAGTCAAACACCAAGTTGCAGGCTGGAGTGACAGGCAGGATGGTGGTGCTGCTCACAGTGATTGAGAAAGCTGGTGGGGGGAAAGGTTAAGGGCTCTGTTTTAGGTTGAAAGTTTGGACTGGCTCTTATTTCATCTGAAGGGGTTTACTCAATCCTAGTAAGGGCTCCTGGAATTCATTTCACATGCACACAATTCTGTGCTAAACGTAGTTTCAATTCTGAAAAGTGGCTCCATGAAAATGGCATTGTGAGATTCCAGATATGTTGAGTTTTAGTGACTCAACCTAGGATTTACTTGGCTGACAGACAAAAGATGTCTTTTCAAACTACTAGTCCTGCAAATTCAAACAGAGATCATAAAGTCAAGCTGGGTACTTTGTGGCTCATGCGTTCATGCTAGGAATAAAACCTTTTCCTCTGTTACATCTGTGCATCTCCTTTGTCTTCATTGAGGTTGGATAGGGAAACTGGGGGCAGAATACAGTCCTGCAAATGGAACTACATTAACAAGTCTGTTCATGATGCAGAAAGCAAAAAAGGACTCTTGCTGTGCCCTGAAGTTGGTGATCTTTGTCCAGTTTATCATGAATGCAAATACATGTTACAAAACTACACCACCCAAAGGGAACCAATTCTAGTAGTCTCAACTGCAAGGCCAAAGACCAAATGGTAATGGAAAATGAACTATCCTCTCCCCCCTAGAAGTGAAGCCTAGAAATGTATCTCCCCAGGGTAATGGGGAGGTATACTTGCAAAGAGATGTGGAAAAGTGTGCATCACTGATAACTGCAAGTAGCTATTCTATGGGCAAATAGAAGATTCCAATCTCCAATCTAGCATCTTTGACTAATTTCACTAAAATTAATTATAACTATAATACTAAAATCATCTATCACCTTTCATGAGCAAGATTCCTCAAACACTACAAAATACACACAAATGAAATTACCTCTGGTGTGGAATGGAATAGACATTATCTGCTAATGACGCTAGAAAACAATTTTTAGGAGGGTACATGGAAAAAAATAGATTGCAGAGATGTTTTTGTAAGGCAGAAGGAATTACCCAAGTTGGAATTTAACTAAGATACCAGGGCTAACATCTCTACTTTTGCAAAAAGTGCCTTAGGATCTTTAATTCCTGTGGGTCAGACTGTGACTGACTGTTCCACAAGGGGAAGGAGAAGAGACAAAGAGCCTTCCCTCCCCTTTGAGCTCCTGTGTTGCGGTTAGCCATCTTGTGGCTATGGAGCACATAGCCATGTGCATGGCAAGTGGCATGGTCAGTAGCCACCACAAAAGAGGCAGAAAGCAGTGAGTCCATCCCCCCACAGCTTTTGCACTTATCAACCAAGCTGGATGGGGGCAGCATGGAAGATGTTGCAGCTTGATGGGTACAGCACCGAGGATGCTGGAGCGGCTACTGCAGCATGTTCATCTGGGGAGTCCTAGCTAACTCAGACAGAATCCCTTATGGAAGCTGTGGCTGTAATGCAGCTTCTCAGTACCCCCATTCCTACGTGAGGTGAAGTGATAAGCCGCAGACATGATCTAAGAACAGTAGTGGCCTAACTACTGTACCACTGGCACTACTTCACTGGGTTTTGTTCAATAAACAGTCTAATTTTGTTGAGCTGGTAGCAGCTGAGGTCATTGGTGATATATTGTCTCAGTATTAACCATACTGTAGCCTGACAGGATGATTGACTATGATCTGAATCTTGATATAATACTGTTTCGCAGTTAGTTTGGGCTTTCTTTATTAAGTTCAGGTTAGGTTCACTTAAGGAATGTGTTTGCCAAGCATGCCATGGTTTAGCCTTTATATCCTTCATGTTGATTAATAACCTATTTACAAAGATATTCATAATGAATTTTTTTACCTTCCTTTCCTACCCCACCAAAACACACACCTATCATTGTATTCTCTTGGAGTCAAGTTCCATTAGAAACAGTTGCAGAGGTCAACATAAGGCATTTTCATGCTTTATACAAGCCCACACACCTTGTAAAAGGAGTATATGGCTCTGCGAAATTGCTGTTGTTGAAAAACAAGGCACAGTGCATAAAAACACTAGCATTTTCCTTCCCATTTTGCCTATTTGCCCCCCAATTCAGCAAAGCATTTAAAGCATGTGTTTACCTTGTCCTAGAGTAAAGCCAAGAAATCACAAATATCATCTTAAGAAGAGGCTACTGAAGGCATTATACCATTTTGCTGTCTATAATATAGGCTCCATTAACATATTTCCATCCACAGTAGCCATGTTACTTTAAAAGTTCAGTTATTGAATGAAAGATGCAGATCTGCTATCTGAAGCAATTCTGAGGTAAAGAAGTTTTTAAACTCTGAAAGCACATAAACCGTATTTGGCCACTCCATCACTGCAGTTCAGTTTCTTTAGTACATTTCATTTCATTCTGCAACACAGATTCGACTATTAAACCTCCATCATTTCATTAGACATTTCTGAAAGCATATTGGGCCAGATTTTCAAAGGTATTTAGGAACCTAAAGATGCACATATGCACCGAGTAAAATTTTCAAAATTGCCTAAACAGGCGAGGTGCCTAGAGCTAGCTGTAAGTGACTAAGCTGCTTAGGTCCTTTTGGAAATCCCACTGGGTTCTGAGCTGCATCTTTAGGCACCTAAAAACCTCTGAAAATCTGTCCATTATTCCAAGTAGGTGATACTCATATCAAAATGCTCCCTCGTTCGTTAGAAAATACACTACATGCCGACAAAATAATCTCAACGTTCAACTCCTTTCTTGCCAAGTTAAATCAGGCAGCAGCAAACTTCTTCATTTAAGTATTGAATTAACCTCCGTGTCAAATTAAACTTTTTGAAACCTTGATAGAGAGCCCCTCAGCATTAAACATTAAAACTTGTGGAAAGGAGATAGTGAATCTAGAGGTTAGAACAGGGGGTTGATAGTTCAGATTCATGAATTCTTTTCCTGATCTGTGTAATTGATCAGACATGTAACAACCACCAAGTCACTTAACTTCTCCATACCTCAGTTTGCCCATCTCAAAAATGAGTACATGAGAATGTAATAACACTAAATACATTGCGGGGTTGTAGGAAGGCTAAAATAATGCTTGAAAGTGCTTTGAGATCCTCAGCTGGAAGGAGCTATATATGTGCAAAGCATTTTAAAGAGACTACAGAAGAATGGGGAAAGCAACTGACAAGAGTGTGGAATAAAAGGGATTAAATTCCACTCGCTGCACATAAACAGTCTACCCTATAAATGTTTAGCATGTTGCATATGCTCAAGAGATCTAATATTTCAAGGTGGCTTTTCTCCACACCACTAAGAGTAGCAAGGAACTTAGTTAAATTATCATCTAGAGTTACGGAGCATATGCAGGCTAGGAGAGTTTATTGTAAGACTAAGCTTTGCAACAGTGTAAATGAAGCTCTTGTTGCAGGGTGCTAATCTTCTCAGAATTCTTATTAAAAATGGATGATTACATGTGCTTGCAAACATCCAGGGCATCAGTTATTGATTCACTCAGCATACAAGTTCAGCTTGCATGCATTTTTGCAAGCTTTTTATAAAATGAAAAGGGTGGAAGGGGGAAAATAAGGATAAAAATGTCAATTGAATGGCTTCCCCCCCAACTCCCTTTACCCTACAAAAGACTTAAGCAAACACACATTGAACTTTCCAGCCAGAGAGATATAGGAAATTATGTCTTGATTTTCTGCTTTCTCTTTCTGACAGCAAATGGTTAAGATTCTGCATATTGCTAGAGGTGCAGTAAAGGAGGGACGAATACAACACCCTAGGTGATTATAGCTGAAAACATGATTCTAATGTAGGGAAATAATTCATATTTCAATAATGGATTTTTATCTACAAAGTTATCATTATAATCATGTTTATAATGAATGCATGTTTTACCAAATTTGAAATAAGTAAGTTTTCTAATCTTAGCAAGCTTGAAGAAAGTCTGTTAATTAGATAAGAATATTTTCCTTTCTGCATATGTATTAACTGCTCATTCTTTTACAGTTCAAGAAAGATGGTTCCCTCTGTATTATTTTGGGATGGGTTCTTGCTGAATCTCATAAGCAAAGCAAGCGTGGGCCTAGGTAGTACTATAACTGGAGACTGCTAAGGGCTAAGGCTCCCCTCCCTTGATATAGTATTCTCCTTCAGTTCTTGTACTAAGTTTTGCAGTGATGTCTTCACTGCTGTATTTCATTAGTGGGTGAATGAATTCCTGTTTCTGGAATATTTGTAAAGCACTTTTGGCCTGATCCTGTGAGATTCTGGGCTTCCTTTTTGCAATGGGAGTTGAGGTTGCTCAGTACCTGACAGATTCAAGACCTCTGGGATCCCCCAGGATGAACAGGGATATCTTATTTTCCATTTTTTCCCGGTAAGAGAAAAAAGTGTGACCTTTTCTTTCAGATGAGGGCTGTGCCACTTTGAGACTTAGGCCTGGTCTACACTGACAATGGAGGTCAACGTAATGCTGCTTACGTCGACCCCCCTAATGTATGCATCTTCACTGGCATGTCAATTCTGCCAACCTAAATCACGATAAAATTTGACTTAATAAAACCACCTCCACAAGTGGCAAAGCACTGAAATTGAATTCAGTGGGTCAAATGAGCATCAGTGTAGGCAGAACACAATGTAAATCGATGTCATTGGCCTCCGGTAGGTATCCCATAATGCTCTGTTCTGACTGCTCTGCACATTTGCACTCTGCTGCACTATGGCCATGTAAACAGGAAATAGCTCCTCCCCGCAAGACCCGGGAAATGTTGAATTCCCATTTCCTGTTTGGTCAGCGTGGAGAGAGCTTACCAGCACAGCTGATCATTGTGACTGCATGCCCCAAACACGCTCCAGCATGGAGCAGACCTGAGGTCTTGGATCTCATCGATCTGTGGGGCGAAGAGTCTGTTCTGGCTCAGCTCCGAGCAAGCAAAAGAAATTTGGATATCTACGAGAAGATATCTCATGGCATGTTGGAGAAGGGACACAACAAGGACATGCAGCAGTGCCATGTTAAGATCAAAGAGCTGATACAGGCTTATCATAAAACTAGGGAAGCTAACAGTCATTCTAACTCCTCATCAAAAACATGCCGTTTTTACAAGAAGCTGCATGCAATTTTTGGCGGCAACCCCACCACTATGCCACCATGCAGCGTTGATACCTCTGGGGAATCCAAGTCCAGGATGAATGAAGATGAGTCTGTGGACAAGTAGGAGGGGCATGATGAGGAGAACAGAGGGCAGGCGAGTGTGGTATCCTTTCTCCGTGAAAGCCAGGAGCTGTTTGCAACTGACCGATAGCAGACTGGCATTGCCAGCTTCCACAGAGCAGTGGTCACTCTCTTCTCCACTGTCAGAGCTGGTCTCAAGTGAATACTCGTGCGTTTCAGGGCTGGGGAGAGCTCTCTGCAAAGTTCCAAGAAAGTGGCCTTTCCCATTTGAAAGTTCTGCAGCCACTGTTCATCATCCCACACCTTCAAAATGATGCGATCCCACCAGTCACTGCTTGTTTCCTGGGACCAGAAACAGCGCTCCACTGACTGCAAATGGTGCATGACACCCTGCAGCAAATGGGAGTTGTTTCTTTCTATGGCTTGTAGCAAGGCGGCCTCTGTAACATCGCAATTTGCAGTGCTGTGGCACCTGTCTCGCCCCTGAAAATACTGCAGAATAAGTCGGGAGGTGTTTGTGATGCTCACACTAATAGTGCAGAGCTGAGCAGGCTCCATTCCTCTCAGGCAATGGCATGTGCGTAGCAGAAAGGGTTTGAAAAAATGGCGCAAAAAAGAGATCATCTGTTTGTTATGGACTGGGCCAAGAAGAGGGGGGAAGTACGTTGCATCATGGGAGGATGACAACTTTCCCAAAAGCCTCTGAGGCTAGTTGCACTGTGGGATAACTACCCATGGTGCACTGCTTTGCTTGTCGACCCAAGCACGGCTAGTGGGGATGCAATTCCCCGATGCAATGAGTATGGTGTGATCACGCTCTTCCGACTTCTAAAACTTGTCTGAATTGGGTACCTATTAATTTCCAGGGGGAGTCTAAGGCTGCGCTTATGACCCATAGAGTCCTAAATGGTTTAGTACCGTACAACTTGGGAGACTGACTCTCCCCTCCAAGTGATAACCTCCTAGTGGTGATCAGCTGAGATGACTAAATTTAAGAGTGTTTTGGTTTAAAGGGTTTGGGGAGCCAGTGGCAGTGCATTTTCCATGTGGGGTCTTCAGTCCTGGAACACCATCTGATTCCTTCACTGGTCTATTGAGAGCCCAGATTTGTTACCCTGCAGGGCTTAATGCAAAGCTCATCTCTTCTTCCTCGGGCTTTTGGATAAGGGGTTGCTTAAGGACTGTGGGCGTTACTATTTTGGGTGACTACTAATCCAGCTAAATCAGTTTTGAGGGCCTATCTGTTGCGTGATTTGGGGAGTTATTAAAATTATATTGTAAGTGCAGCAAAACTTGCTTCCAAGAAATCGAAACAATAGAGTAAGAATGGAATTTTGAAGCACTTCTTCTGATGTCGTTTCCCCCCACCATTTATAAGATATGCATAAGTTAAAATAATGCTAGCTTTAGAAACAGAGCAAGACATTGATTATCAATAATAAACTGGTACTTGAGCGGGAAAAAAAGCCTTTTTCTTACAATACTGCCATTGTTGGCAGACAAGGTCCCTTGATCATTGTAATCAGCACTTGATGCTGCAATTAACATTGTTGATCATCTCTTTTTCATAAGTATGTAAACTGAGACAAAGTACTTATGTTTTTTACACTGTGTTTGTACCCATTTTGTGTGTTTTAACACACTGATCTGGGGCCAGGGCTATCCTCCATTTGCAGAAGCAGCAGCAGCTCAGCTCACAGAAACCCCTGAGGGGGTATATGGCAGCAATCATGCTGCACAAGTCAGGGGTGGAAGGATTATGAATACCCTCTCAGCAGCTTTTTGATGCCCCTTCAGTTGAATGAAAACTTCCTGTGTAGCAAAGGGCTTTGGGTGTACTGACAGGCCAGAAAATAGAGGAGTGGGGCTCCTGAAGAAGTTGGGGTACTATGGGGCCCAGGAATACCAGGAAATAAAGTTGAAATACTAGGGTCCATATAAACAACCCTCAGTCTCTGGGGATTATTCATTTTTGGAATTATTTCAACAGTATCCAAAAGACTTCGGCATATATTGATATGCATCATGGGAGCAGAGATTATGCCAGCAACTCCACAGAGCAGGTATGAAGCAGTAGTGCCCATCATTAGGGTCTATGGAAATGAAGAGGAGACATAAACAGGCCATGTTTCAGGCCCAAAGCCAAACCCTCGGTTAGAAGGTTTCATAGCTTCTCCTAACCTGACAGACATCCCAGCTAATTCAGGCTCTCTGTGTAGATGGGTAGTGAAGTTCACCTTCTATCAGATAAAAGTTAAAATAGTAGAATACACAGTCACTTGAATGAAAAACGGTGTAATATCAGTATCCCTGTATTCTCAGTCCAAATAGTATTCCTCAGCAGCTGTTAATTGGTAGCTTGTTACTAGCTCTTTCCCTAAACAATGAATGCCCACATTCAAATAGCCTTAAAATCATCTGTGAAAAACAGTTCACATTACTGCCATTGTTAGTTCAGAAGATCGGCTGCCCAAATTCAGACTTTCCATGTTTATTAATTAAAAGGTGACTAAAAATGACATTATCAAAGGTGGTATTAAATTGCTTTCTTTGTTTTATGATCATTGGAAGTCCCTAAATGGAAGTGAAAAGGCCATACAGGTTACAAGTTTTTTTAAATAGATACTGCTTTGTCATCATATGCTAGATGCAATACTAGGGGTCACAGCTGAACACAAAAAAAGAATAGCTCGCTTTTTCCACTTTCAAATTATTGGTATGTAAGAGACAGGACCGAGTAATTGTTTAATCACTGGCACATTGCTTTAAATCCAATTTAAATCCAATTCTCAGCACACAGAGAGAAAACGCAAATGGATGGAAAGGGCACTGAGGCATTTGAGTTGATTGATGGCGGGTCAGTGGCTGATGCACTGTAGTTTAGATATCAAACCCAACAAATTAAGAGCGTCACATTCTGAAGACATTATGTGACTCAGACCCTAACCAGAGAGGCTAAAACTGCTAAGAAGTGGGAATACCTTCTTAACCTGCTAGAAGTACTTTGCCAGGTCAGATCTGAGCACACAACATTCGTTAATAGATCAGCATCGGAAGAGAAGAGGTGGGAAAGCAGGGATGGTGTGTGTACTACTCTGTAGGAAATGCAGATTGAGATGATTCTAGTATCAGCGGAGAACTGTCAAGGCACAAAAGGTGAATCACTCACTGCCAGAATTATATACCTCTTCTCAACCTGAATAGTACCTTATACCACAAGTAATCCCATTGACTTCAATGTGGAGCAAGGTGTTACTCAGCAAAAGGGTATCAGAATCTGGCCATAAAGGAGTGGTCAAGTCACTTTAATCTGTGATTTGCCAATGAGAAATTTACAGCAATAGCACAAGAGAAACAACATAATCACTCATGACCTAATTCCACCCTTAGATGTATATGCATAACTCAGAAGTCTTCAGTGGAAGTTTCATGCATGTATCGGAGGGCAGAATTTGGATCTTACTTTTCCCCCCCACTTAAATTAACGCATCAGAATGTGTTATTTGCAGCTCACATCTTCTAAGGCCTCAAGCAAGTGGCTTCACAGACGATATCATACATTAAAATTTTAAACCCATACTGGCATTGTCTGTTGATAGATCCTTTTGAAAAGTAATTCCTCCAACCAAATGATTCTAATTAATTTTATTTTGTTTGTTTTTAAATCAGAGAGGAAAAACAGTGGACTTTCAGTACAAAATCAAAAGTGAATACACTCCGTACATATAATTTGCTCTACTTAAGTCACCAGCTTTTACAGGTGGGGATGATGGGGTCCCAAAGCCAACTAACAACATTCACGGACCAGAGAACTGCATAGCTCAGGGTACCGGGTCTCTTTCAGGTTGATAGGGTTGATTCATGGTTTCAGTAGAATCATTACTTAGTAGACACATGTCCACAAGGCAAAACTATGATCAGAACTGGGACTGACTGGGACCTTGTCTTGTCTCAATAGACAGGTCAAGACTTGAAAGGATTTGAAGACTACCCACTTGCTCCTAGAGCTAGTCCCTCCCTAATACACTTGGGGCTTATTGGCGTGACAACATGCCAAAGCACAGTGCAGCAATTCTGTGAATAAAGAGAGAGCTTCGGTCCCTGGGGCTGTCAATTCATCACCTTGCACAACCACTAAGATAATTTCTTTTAAACAAAACAAAAAACAACCACTAGGAGATTTTACAAGTATTGCTAACTTTAGATACAATAAACTATATAGACCTAGATATTTCAACTGTAGAATCAGTCTATCAACAAGAAAAATCTAGGATTAAAAATTACACTTCTTCCAACAGTTTTCAGGCTTAGCAAGTGAACATTAGTTAAACAATGTCCGGAGATTTAAAACCCCAGGGAAATGATCTCAGCTCAATTACATATTTTCTTTTATGATGGCAGTAACCATTTCAATATTCATTTTAAAAATAATGCATTTGTTTAAGTGCACCAGATCCAAGCTTCAAGCAGTAGATTTACTCCCTAGACGCAGTGTTTTTCTTTTCAACCAAAACTGCAAGGAAAGCAAATACTGTCAAATCAGACAAGGCTCCAAATTGCCATCATGACAACTTCATTTTAGTATGTCAACATACCAAGTGTTTCTCCTAGATACCTCTAAGGGCCAGATTCAGTGACCCCCAGAGCCAGGGTAGGTTTCATCACAACAAGCAGCTCTTTCTGCTAGCTAGATAACAAAAAGTTGTTCCTCAGAGGAAATAAGGAAGATGAAAAGAAATGAGGAAAGAAGAGGGGATGGCCAGGGAAGGATGCAGGAAGGAGGAGGTTAAAGAGAAAGTCAGATAGAAAGAAAAAGAAAAGGGAAAGACACAGTGCAGTGGTGGGGCGGAAAGGGAAGAGACATTTAAGTTTGAAGGATTGTATTTATACGCAGAGCCCCAAATGTTAGGCGGTTTCGTGGATCATGTTCTTTACTCTGAAAATTCTTTATTAATTATATTATCTTATATTTATACATGCACACGTGCTGTCACTCAGTTGTCTGATGTAATTGACTCTCCCTTCATAGATCCTCTGCACAAAGTCCAGAAAGTCTCAGGCCATACATGATCATAATTTGCTGCAGGGTCTCCTCTTTCCAAGCAGCTCTGTTTTAAACAGTGCCTTTCAAAGTTTGTCCTTCTGTCAAATCACAGCAATTTGTTATTAATTCACCAACCACTGCAGGCCTGTACACACAGGGAGGGGAGGGAGGCAGAGGAGGAGGGGTCAGGAGTCATCTAAAACTGCTGCCCTTTTTCCAGAGGCACCTTTAAAAAGGCACTTATCCTCATTTCTAGACAAGAACACCCAATAAAAGCTAAAGGAACTTATTTTCTGAAGTGCTGTAGATATGGAAAAGACTGAATGATCAGAAAGCATTTTTGTTTGTTTGTTTGATCCAAGGAGACAAGCTGTTATTTTATTGCTCTCTATAGATGCTCCTAGTTTGATGGACAAAATGTCTAGAACAACTGGACCACAAAGTGACATAAATCCCAACAGAACAAAAATATATCTGTTACCTACGGTATGTCCACAATCAATCTTGGTGAGGGATGATTATGGTAGTGACCTGAGATCTGTCAGTACACTTTCCTCTGAGAAGTCACTAGTGCTTGTAGACACAACCCCTGAGGGTGTGTGCGGGGGGAGAAGGGATGAAGGGGGAGAGGAAGAGGGGATGCTATATTTCATGTGTACCGGTGTGAACTAAATAGTAAAAATTAGCCTTCTGTGTGTGCTTCTTCTTGTCTATGTTATAACAATGTCTACTAAGTTAACAATTGAACACAGGCAGTGGTGGGGAGGGGCATGATGCAATGGATACATTCAGTGCAGAACATCTTTAAAGCCCACCACTTCGCAAAAATATAAATTTTTCAGTCAGTGCTCAGTCCACCATGGGCAAACTCTTGGACTCGGGTTGGTATCTGAATAAGCACAATACGCTGGATGGTAACTGGTAAGAAAACTAAAAGTTGAAGTGGAAAAAACCCTTTTTGCTTAATACAGTATAATTTACAGCTACCAGAAAAAGCCCTTTTTCATAGATCTTATTTTTCAGTTGCAAGTTATATAGGCAGTCATCTGCTCTTAGGAAGGGAAATGGATCATTATGTCTCATCTGATAAAGACTGTAGTCCCAGTGAAATTATTGCAAATGTTCTGACCACACAGAACATCCTTTGAATAGCACCACACCCAGCCCCAAATAATCCACCCAAAACACAAAGAATTCATTTATTTACAAAAGCAAGATTCTGCCAGGAGGAAGGGAAACCTCCAGAAAAATATCCTTGTTCTGACAACCTGATGTTATGCATCAGGAGGTCTCCCTTTTCTCCCAACAAAAGTAAAATCAGGATTGATAGTGTACTGATGACTAACAGGATCGTAAGCCAGATACAAGGCATTCCAAATGTGTGCGTGAAAAATCAGGATGTGTTTGTAGCTCTGTTCATTGTGGGCGTTTAGTCCCCGATTATTACATGCAGTTTATGAAATTAGATATCATGCCACAAGGCCCCTCTGTAAGATGTGTCATAGGGTATGAAATGTCTCCATTGATATATTGCTTTTTAAGATGCATGGAACAAGATGATCTGGTGCTAATCAAACACTGCAGAACAAAATGGCCACAACAAGTAAGCATACTGCTCAATGCTTTACAGAATTAAAAGTGCAACACTAATTGAAAAAAAGAGTGCAAAGTGAACTACTCTGTCATTAAATAATATCTGAATTACTCTGAACTACTGTGTCAGTAGATAATACTTAGTCCTTCCTTGAGTGAAGGGGACTGGACTAGAAGACCTTTCATGGTCCCTTCCAGTCCTATGATTTTACGACTAATGTGCACTATTAAGACAATTGGCATAGCATTTACAGGACACAGAGTTTATTTCCATTTTTTTTTTTAAAGCACCCTTGTTTATATCTTTCACACAGCCTTTTAAATGACACATCTGTCATGGACCAAGATAATACTCACAACAGACAGGTTCAGATGAAGTAGCACCAGGCTTTATTCTGAGAACACAACACAGTACCTTACACGTAAGGAGCCAGGCAGCTGCTGTGTCGAGCAGAAACTGACTGGCACTAGCTGAGTTCTTATATAGCTGGTATGGGAAGTCTTTGCTGGGCAACAACCAGTAGGGGATAAGCTATACTAATTCAATTACAAGCCCTACACAGGCTGCATGAGTTCTTTACATTTACCCTTCCCTTAAGGATGGCTTCCAGGAAGACTGGGTTAGGAGGTTGGTCATTGGTAGCATTCAGAGTCAACATGACTTCCACTGAAAATGGGCTGTTAGATAACGAGGACTGGATGAGGGATAGCAAATGCCTATGTACTAGGGCACTGGAAAAATGTCATTGTTGAAGATTATGCAAAACATTCTTGATCTCAAGCTCTTTCACCTAGGTATTCCCCCTTACGCAGCTTCTGGCTGCTCAGAAGGTACAACAAAACAAAGCGAAATCTGGAGAAGAATAAAGACCATTGGATTTGACACTGGATCAGGGTTTTTGCAGCACACAGATATTCCAAGTTTTTGTGAGCTGTTAATACCTGGACTGGAAATCAGGAGCCCTCGAAGTGGTGGCACCATTCTACAAAAGAAGCTCTAATGGTGAGTAGTTCTTTATTGCAGATCTCATAAATCTGCTCCATAGGTATGAGTTTATCGAACTAGACTGCATGTGGATAGAGTAGATTTCAGGGTCCATGTTGATGTGATAGTACAGCTCTGATTGGATGCATTTCCCTCAACTATAAAAAGAGTTTTGACGGATCTGGGTGCATCAGAACAGGCACTGCCATAAATCCCTCCTTTAAGTAGTTGAAGACTGACTGAGTTTCCCGAGTCCAGGTAAATTGGGCATTCTCCCAGAGTAGTGGACTGATAGGGAACACCAGTCCTGCAGAATCCTTAATGAAACATCAGTAAATATTTCAAATCCAAGGAAATGTTGAATTTCATGCACATTTCTTGGGGTTGCCCAATTCATGATTGCAGATATTTTTCTAGGTTCCATACTGATTGCAATGGAGAAAACTATAAAACCTAGAAATTGCATGAAGGACTGGACAAATTTTCATATTTCTAGTTTTGCGTATAACCTACGTTCACTGAGCTGTTCCAGCACTAGCCAAACAAGTTGATCATACAGGAATTGGTTTTTGGAGAAGATAAGAATAAATGAATAGGCGTAGTTTGACTTCTATATTTGGGGGACCACCTCCAGTCAGGCCAATGGGGCTGTGCGTGGAGGGGCAAATTCCACGCCTGCCCAAGGCTTGTAGTTTCTGTGGGACAATGCCCCCCACCAGCCCAAACTATGACCATGGAATAATATGCTGATAGTTCACCACAAATTTATCTAAAATGTCCCTAAAAATGTCATAAACAAAATGCTAAAAATTGGGTACAGTATTTGAAAAACTGAAAGGTACCACCAGTATTCAAAATGGCCACAGCAAGTCCAGAACACCATCTTCTATTCATCACTCTCATGAATTATAAGCCCCATGAAGGTCAGGCTTGGTGAACACACTCACAGAGCACAGTCTGTCAAATAACTTGCTGATCAATATCTGTTTTAATGGTGATTCTATTCAAAGCTTGATAATCGATGCATAAACATAGTGAGCCATCTTTCTTCCTGACAAATAGGATTGGGGCATCAGCTGGTGAGGTCAATGGACGGATTTAATTTTTTGTGTGATTTTCTTGGATGTACTTCCAAAGAGCCTTGAGCTCTGGTTACAAGAAGGCATAGATTTGCCCAATCAGGATCTTGGATTCTGGTTGGAGATTGATGGGACAATCCTAAAGCTGATGAGGGGATAGAGTGTCCACATTCCATTTATAGAGTACATTTGCTAGATCTCAGCATTTTGCTGGGACTTGGTTGGAATCTTGGCTTAACTATTCTAAAGACATAGATCTGATACGTGTTGGTTGGGAGTATCTTAATTGTTACTGCAGTCATGGACATCAGAGGTATATGAAGCGCCAGATCAGTATTAGCTAACAAATGCTTGGAACTATGTACAATAAACCTATCTGTGTCACCTTCCAGGATTTCAGTACTCAATCCCATGAAGCACAACTGTGGACATTAACTTGAACAGAAATGCATCACTTGTGACCCCCCCAAAAAATATGTCGCTGATGCAGTGTAAGCCAAGTAATACTAACAACAATTGGAAAGTGTGGTGATTTGACAAAGTTGGATTGGAGGATTTCATGGTGATCCTGAATCACGACTTCAAGAGGGACGGTCTCATGGGTAACCAGGCCTGAAGAAAGCAGGGTGCCATCCATGGACACAACATAATCAGGAGTGGATTTACACTTACTTGGGACCCTAAAGTTCTTAGTGAATTTTATGTCCATAAAATTACTGGTTGAGTCTTCTGCTTCAAGTAGATGTTGCATAGCGCTAGCATCAGGCATGGCAAGATGGTGAAGGCTGAGTGAAATTTGAAGGTGCAGATGGTGCTCTCTTAAGATAAGAAGAGTATCCAGGGATACTAGAGGGTGCTAGATAAGAACATAAGAACAGCCAGACTGGTTCAGACCAATATGCCCAGTATCCTGTCTTTAGACAGTTGCCAATGCCAGGTGCTTCAGAAGGAATGAACAGAACAGGTAATCCTCAAGTTTTCCATCCCTTTTGCCCATTCCCAGCTTCTGGCAAACAGCAATTCCTGCCCCTCCATGAACTTCTCTAGTTCTTTTTTGAAACTTGTTATAGTCTTGTTGAATTAGGGTCAATCATTTAGAGGGGTGTTAAAGAGAGAGTGAGAGAGATAAGAAGTGGTCCATTAGCACTATATTCGCCTCCAAGGGCCCATCTGCGCTAAAACTTTAGTCTTGTCCAAGACTCTGTTATAACACTGTTCCTCCCTCACCATCAAAACAGATACAATACGATTCCCTTTTGTAGTATAAATAGATAAGATGTTAGCCATGTCCCTAAACAGTGACCAACGCTTTAGCATGATTTCAAAACACGGGATTGATTCAAGAAACTATGAAATCTCCATCTATCACCATCAAATTTATCCAGCAACAGGATCCTAGGGCCCTGCTCAAGGGGTTAAGAGGCTTGTGCCTCGACAGCGGTACTTTGTACCTGTAGTTGTGTCACTTGGTCCTGATGGCTCTGTATCAGATTCGGCCTATCGGTCACAGGTCTGTTAGCATTTTCCATTCTCTGGTAGAAATCATGAGGGGGTGTGATGGGTTAGTTGGTGGTCTGCTCAAACTGTCATGAACCAAAATAACACAAGGGACTCAGGTTCAGCTGATGCAGCAACAGGCTTTATTCCAAGAACAGAACACAGTACCTTGCACGTAAGGAACCAGGCAGCCATTTCATTTAGCAGACAATAAGGCTATGACTACACTACAGCCTATGTCAGCATGTCACAAAGGGTGTGAAAAAACTATGCCCCAGAGCAACATAAGTTACACCGACATAAGCACTGGTGTGGACAGTGCTATATCGGCAGGACGGGAGAGTTTCTCCCGCCAACATAGTGTCTGCTGCTCACGGAGGTGGTTTTATTATACCAACGGGAGAGCTCTCTGTATCGGTATGGCTATGGCCTAACTGCATGGGCAGCCTCTGGCGGGCCATGACAAATAGGGGATAAACTATACTAATTCAATTACAAGCCCTCCACAGGCTGCAGAAGTTCCTTACATATTTGCCTTAGAGACCAGAACTGCTCCAAGTCAGTATATATGTGTATTATTCTTAAAACTTGTACTGTTGACCAGAATGATTTTGTCAGGTATTTTGCAGCCACTGCTGGCTTTAGAATCATAACAGTGAAATGGAGCATAGATTTCATGTTACATTTAAAAGGTTTTGATAAACTCTATGGTGTTTCTGCAGTAAACACTTTTCAAATAGAACTTTTTACAGGTAGATATACACACATATTGTGTATGCAGGCACATACACAGTAATGCTTTGCACTGATATGGTGGTTTTCATTGGAAGATCTCAAAGAGCTTTGGAAACATTAATTAATTAGCAAAAGGAAATCCCTGTCAGGTACAGAGGTATTCTCATACCCATTTTACTAAGGAGTAAACTGAGGCACATCAACAAAGTGTACCAGTGCTATTATCAGGAATAGCGATGGCTAGTCTCCAGCATAACCACAAGACCACACAGGTTTGTTTTTTTTTGGCTTCTTTTTGCTACTGTAAAGTGCTGAGGGTTCTGGCCTCTGATCCAACAAAGCACTTAAGCATATGCTTAGCTTTAAGTATTTTAGTGCTCAGCACTTTGCAAGATAGAGCCTTTATTGCACGTATCTAATGGAGACACATGCATAAAAAAAATTGATTGACGTAGAATGGCCAAAGAGCCTAAGGAATTTCTCTAAAAGGAAAACAACATTTTTAAATTACAAGAAAAAGAAGAGAACCTTCTGTGGATAGTAACTATCAATGAAGAAAAAAACAGCAACTTTGATTTTTTTTTTAAATCTGTGAAAGAAACGTGTCTCACAGGCTGAAATTTTGTAGGATAAATGTCATCTCAGGGGAAGTGTTTACAGTCAAGACAACCCCGTGAATATAGGGTTTATAATGGGAAGGGCTAACACAGCCTCAGCTATGGTGGTGTGAATGTTGCCATTATTTCCAGAGTCCCATACTAAGCCACTGTTAGCTTCAAGGGTATTCTATCATAGCTGGGAAGAATTCTTACCCTCGAAACCTTGGCTTTACAAAAATAATGTATTTCAAAGTATGATAATGCTTTTGTAGCTATACAATGGCTGACAATACTTCAAAGGTAAACAGAGACAAGAGTGGATTGAGGCTATAGCTTAGAAGAGAGGTGGGAGACATTTCTGTGGAGGCACACAAACCTTTTTGACGCTGCTTTTTATGCTTAGTACATTATGTTTTCTTTTCTTTTCTCCTATAGAGTTATAACAAAAATTAATGAGCAAGAAAACAAAGAAAAAGCTATAAAACCATTTGGATAATAGAGATGTATTAACTATCAGCTTTTCTGAATTCCATTTTTCATTATTATATTATTATTGTTATTTATGTTATGGTAGTGTTCAAGTTATGCTACATAGTTTCCAAACACAGAGGAAGATATTAGTCCCTGGTCAAAAAAATATGCATTCAAGACACAATGGGAGTTGAGGGCATTCAACACCTCACAAGGAAACACTCAATGCCTTGTAAGACTGGGTACTCAGACAGCATCTATGGCTCTGTTCACCACTGAGTTGCACAACTGAACAAATTAGTTTAATAACTGAACCTAGCTATTGTTTACATTCAGCTCTGTCCATAATGGAAGAAACACATATTCCAACTCCCAAATGTTTTTGTGCTCTATGTTTGGTTTTGTTTGTTCCATGCCACTATGAGTTGGGATGGGCTCCAATAGGGAGAACTCTCAAAGTCCATGCATGTTTGAGGGCTGGGTGTGGATATAATTATAGTAGCTTAACTGCATCTTCAGACATTTTAGACTAAGGATTCCCTCCCCACCTTCTTCCCTCTGTGTCAAGTGACTGGGGCTCATCAGTTGCTGCCATTCCCATTCTGCTCCCTATTTGCTTACCACATGCCTCATTCTGAAGAGTGGAGGGCCGGACGGTGCCCATGACACAGGACACATCAGCGGCATCATGCAGAGTGGCATCAGGAAGGTAGACGGGGAACACCTTCCCTGTGCATGGTGCCCTTTACATGTGTTTAAGCTTTGTTTGAGAAAGAGAGAGGGATGGACAGAAAGGAGTGATCATAGCAGGGTAGATTCCCATCCCCTACTCCCTTTCTCAGCAAGTATTAACTCAACTGGTGTCACTCAGAGGAAGATACCATTCCAATAGATAAGGGGATCATAATTGGGATCAGAGAAAGGAAGGCGTAATAATTGTCTGGTGTTGCATGAGCAGGCATTTTCAAATATCCTATTAATCCAAAAATTCTGATGTATGTGACTGTGTGAGTGTAATGCACAAAACAAATCCAGGCTGATGATTCTTATTGGACATAGAGACATTTGATAGCTCTGTGCAGATATGGAGTTTTAGTTTGAAGGGAGATGCATTTGCTGCTGCTTAAATGAGGAAAGAGAGAAAACTAAACGGTAATGTACTTTGGCTCCATCAATCTACTATCACTTGCTCTACAACTCTCTAGCAGCATCTGAAGGACACTGGGACCAGGGCTGCTGCTCAGAGTCGATGATCTTCAATGTCCAAACAACAGCTGATAAAGGTGCCATTCAAGCCACACTCTGGGGCACATTTTCAGCATTTTTTCAGTATGGTGCACAAGGATTTAACTGCAAAACTCCCATTATTAATAGAAGTCGTGTGGCGAAATCCCCACATCCTATGCTGAAAACATAGCCTTACGTTTCTCTCTGGTACCATTCCTGATCTATACTGACAGCTCTTTCATCATGAATAACATTATGTCAGGCTGCCCAACGATTCCTGAAACTGTCAACAACGCTTAGAGTCAAGTCCTCCAAACTTTTAAAAACTTAATCATCTTCAGACTGAATGCATAAAAGTTGAATGCAACAGAAGATGTTCAGATTCACAGCAAGTTTTAATGACTTGCTGGCCACATCTAGCTGCTGATACAGTTCTGTAGTGCAAAGAACTCCCTATAGAAAGAGTCTCCTTAAAGCAGTGGTTCTCAACCCACAGTCCAATCAGCACACAGCTGCGGCCCATGTGACATCCTCAAGGCCATACAGGTAGTATATCTATTGTGTGGACGCGGCCTCCACAACACATAGAGAGCTGCATATCTGGCCCACAACGGTAAACAGGTTGAGAACCACTGCCTTAAAGGCTGACATATACCTGAGGTGGTAGAAAGAGTTGTTCAGAAAAAATGTAAAACGGTGTATACTGTGTAAAGCTAATAAAGCAAAGGCTTAGAGAACATGGAGTGTAAGACCACCATAGTTTAAAGAACTCTGTGATATTACAGACAGGCAGTCTTGATAAAAGTAAAGATAGAAACAATCTTGTTAACTCTTTGGATCCCTGCCTTTTTCTGTTTAAATCCGACTTGTAAAGTTACTCCTCAAGGCTTTGAAGACATTTAGTCTCTCCATTTCCTATTTATTTATTTATTTACTTATTAGTGATCTCAGTGTGATGAAAAGTTCCACACTCACATCCTGAAGAACGAAAAGCCCACTCTAGCCACAGTACAGGTGCAGCAGAGGCACTGGTAGAGAGTACTTCAACAAATTATTTACTTAAAAGGATGCTGTCAGTATGACATCATTGAAACAGCCTTATTTTTTAAAACAAAATCCAGTATGAGATGGAATGTCTTTTCAATATTATACATTTTTAAAGGGATTTATTTTAAATCCCTTTAAAATATTTTTGTGAGGGTTTTCCTCATCCTCTATTGTTACTTACAAGGATCTTTTCCTGCAGACTACTCACCAGCATAAAGTTAAGCAGACCCCTACATGTTTGCAGGAACAAGATTTATAGGGGAAGACTGACATGACGCTTTTTCTACACAAGGAGCTGACATACTCACCAAGTAAACAATTTGAACAAACATTTTTTGCTGTGGCCTATCAGTTATATTCATCCTATGTGACCTATCGCAGGTGCAATATTTTGATACAGAAAAATCATTTTCAGCGGGGTGGTGGCCTTTTACACCTGCTCTGTAGGAACCACTTTAGGAAGGAGAGAAATAGAGCACTGCAAAATATTCATTGGGAAACACTCCATTTACTGCTATTTAAAAAAAAAAAAAAAATTGTTGCGCTTCCTTGTGAATGAAGTCTCCCCCTCCTTCTCTATCACACAAAGCATGTGTGTGTTTGTAAACAGTACGCTATTTCTGCCTGGGCAGGAGGTACAATACTGGCTAGCTCATGGGAAAACCTGTGATGTTTCTAGACCAATTTTACAAACTCAACCTGACTGACCGTTACTGGTAGGAATCCAAACTTTAGGGTGTTTATGCAAACCAATTGAATTTCTGAGCCTCAGATGGTGTAAATCAGCATAGCACTGTTGACTTCAGTGGGACTATCCCAATTCACATCAGCTGAGGTTCTGTCCCAAAGGATGAATGGTCATTTGAACCTTGTTGTCTGGAAATCAGGTTTGAAAACTCATGAGATTGGACTCATGAAATGTATGGTACTTGCTAGTGTCAGACAGTTTGGAAATTCCTGACATTAGCCTCTCCCATGCTGGTAGTAAATAAATAATTATAAGTATACCTACCTCTTATATAACATTTTTCATCCATAGATCTCAAAGCACTTTATAAAGGAGGTTACTATCATTATTGCAGGACTAACACATGAAGGCAAGAAGTTCCAATGAACTCCAATGAACAATGGAGTTAACTAAACCTTTTCAACCCTCAGAAATGGTCAGGGTTTGGTTCCGACTTTGGCTGAATGTCTGCATCAGTTCTTACATTACCTGACCCAGATAACATATTCCCTTAAAGAACTTACGGTAATGGGTTGGGAGTGAAAGGAAACTGCACTACATACAACAACAACAACAACAAATATGAGACTGAATGGTAGTAAACTGGTTTGGGATGAAGTGCTATGGCAGGATGTGCTAAGATGCTATGCTGGATGGGAACCCTTTGTGGAGCCTACAAAGTGTTCATATCACTATAAACTCATTAGGACTGAGACAGCTTTCTCTTACTGCATCCAACTTCCTGTACAACTATCAAAATACAACATAAATATACAACAGTGTGAGTTATTCCTACTAATATATAGCAGAGGAAGAGGATGCAATAAGCCTACCCCTCAGTGTGGTCTTGTCAATTTCACAAGCTAAACTGGGTTGGTGCTGATTAGTACTGAGATGAGACACCTCCCAGAGACACACCCTGTATTCCAAGTAGCAGCATTTGTGGCACTCTTCTCTGAGAGACCATCCTGAACCAAAGCCTCAATATTATGCTGGGTGGTGCTGTTCTGTTAGTGCTGCTGCATGACAGCAGGCAGGCTGCAGTGCACTTTTTCACACTCTGTGTCTCAAAAACACCTGCTGGGACACTGAGTAGTCTCAAACATCAGTTGGATCTATATAAATATATAATAAAAAAGACCTTCCAGGCAGGGCTACAGCAACTGTGTATTCTAGTATCAGGACATAAGACAGTCTAGGGACATTTTCAGTCTCCAGCCTAAGAATAGCATATATAGAACGTCATTTCAGGGGAATTAAATAAAGCTGGGCCTGTACTTTAAGCAGAATTAGAATTCCTTGCTGTCAAAATTCCCACTAAATGGTCCAACCATTTTAACAGGATTGAGGCAGATACTGGCCTTTTCTTACCGGTACTTACAAAATCTCTCTAAACCATTTCTCCTCCGCACCCACTTCAGAACCCAGCCACAGCTTCATTCTCTAGATTACCTTGGGGACAGGCTCCGAATCTCTTCCTCAAAACCTTCTGTTTGGTTTCTGATTCCAGGGCTTCCTAAACCCTTAAACCAAAACTACCTGGTCAGGCTGCAAAGTCCTCCTCCTCCCTCTAACATTAACCTAACTTTACCTCCTTTCTATTTCCTACTCTTTGTCAATTCTTGCTGGAGGTCCCCCCAGGGTTCCATGATAGAAGAGATCCCCCCTTCCATGATACTGCCTATTGCAGTAAGTCTGCCTCTCTTTCCTCACTGCAGAGGCTTTGCTTATCTGGTTGTGGGTTATGTACATACCCCATCAACTGCCATATTTTGAACAAGATGTAAACTGTGGCCTTGACCACTCATGGCTATTAAAATGCCCTGGGACCTTCCATTGGAGCAGGAATTTTAAAGTCCTGCCAAACTGCAACTTAGTTCCAAGTGGATATGGAATTCTTCACTGCTTGCTCTAAGTTAGTGCACAGTATTGTCATGGATTGTTAAACAATTTTTGGGTCCTTTCCAGTAGTGGGTGAACAGGCTCCAAGATCAATGCCCAAGGTGGAGAGGTGTGGAATTTCTTGATTACCACTTCCTGGTGCACCTGATCAGCCTCCCTTGTGCTGGTTGCTACCTCTCTGCCCACTCTTCAGTCTGAGGTGTGGTCGTAGCCCCTTTTCCTCCAGCAGGAGTTCCCAATCAGTCCCAGCAGCTAAGTCAGTCAACTGAGCATCTCCCAGCTGACACTCTCTATTGTCCAGTTATTCTCCTTCAGCAGGCAGTAGGGAAGGGAAAAGGAGCAGGCCCCTATCATCCCGGTTGGGTCTTAGTCATGGTCCAGATACTCTTCTGTGGATTGATTTTCCCCCAGAAGGTGCTAACTGTCTTTGTCCCTTCAGACAGCCAATTCTTCACTCTCCTTCCCTACCTGACTGTCAGAGACCCCTTTTGAGCAGATCTTCCATTTGGAGCATGCTTTCGCTACTGCTGAAAGGCGGGACTCTCTTGGCCCAGTACTGCTCCTTCACTCCCCTAGTTTCTGTGTAGCATCTAAACCCCATCACATATCCTCATTTTAGAGTAGGAAAAACTGAAGGCTATAAATAGGTTAAGTGAACTGCCCAAGGTCTGACAAAAAGCCTGCGGCAGGCCAGAAATAGAACTCTGATCTCCTAGCTCCTTTTCCCACACTTTAACTGCATGATCGTTAATGCTTCTCGGCCTATATACTAAATAAGTCTGGTACCTTCATTCGTCCCAACTGAACGTTTGTATTGTTAACTATGATGACTGTCATTTCCAGTCCAAGAAAGCCAAGCATTATCAGTGAGACAGCCTGTAAGAGCTTGTTCTGGAGATGGAAATATAGAACAGCACTTTAGTACAACACAAAGTAGGCATAGTAGGGTTGTTAGCCTGATACTTGTTCTGATTTGATCAGTAGTCCAGGTTTGGAAAGCTCAGATAAGCTAAAACCAGTAACTTCAATATTTTTGTGACTTTATGTCATAATCCATAACACTACCAGATAGCAAAACATTATATATGATGGCATAACACCTGGGGAAAGCATTATGCTTATCAAAAGACTGGGGATTTGGCCAAATCAGTTCAAGGGCTCCTGAGCCTTTCTGAGTATTTTAGCCAGGCTCTATCAGCCCTGGTTATTACCTCAGCCCTTTCTCTGGCAAGCTAAATAAAAAGAATCCAATAATGTGGCTGCATTGTCTATTGCACACAACAGTCATGGAAAGGCTTAATAATTTGATGCACGACAGAAGACACAGGTTAGTTTCTTCTTTTAAACCATGACCCTGTGAAGGTAACTGAAGGAGAACATTTTTTAAAAGAAATCAGACCATCCTGCATTCACAAACCTCCACCTTTTGTGCGAATGCCGTCACGAAACGTGTGTCAAGGAAACTATGCTGCCACTTACGGGAAACAGTGAAAAAAAGTTGTCTCGTGCACACAGAAAAATAGCCCATCTTCCGTAGAAGCTGTCACTGACTGTTTAGTCAGAAGTTTTAAATGACTCCTTAAATTCACAATCTCGGGGGCCTTGCTGCTTAATAAAGACTACGGGGTGTTGAGAAGCACAGTATATTATTTCATTAAGTGCTTTTTGGGAGAAGGGGATTTAGAAGTAAAACTGCTGGCTTTGTGTGGCAAGGTCATGACCTTTGACAACTTTGGAGCTTATCTCTTTCATCTTCCCACTCCCCTGGGACCCCTAACTTGCAGAGGAATCGAAGCCGGTAAGCCGGGGCGAGACAGAATTCAGCATTGTTGTGGGGCTACGTTCTCTCTTCTCTCTCTCTCTCCCTCTCTCTTTTTTCCCCTAAACAAAACAGATCTGAACTGAGCCAAGGAAACAAAAATGTATTGTTCCTCGCAGATGGAAGCGAGTGTCGCCTAGGTAACCAGATTAATCTCCTTTTTCTCTCCCTTCCTCTCTTGTAGTGCAGTAATCGGTGGGCTCTTTTCACAAAAAAGCCAGCCTCAAAGCTGGGGCTCTAACTAGGTTCCTAATTAGCTGCAATTTACAATGAAGACAACATGATGAGATAATAGAAATTTGCAAAATAATGACATACCTCAGCAAAATATTCCTCCTCCTAAGAACCATTTTTATACAAAAACAATAAAGAGGGCCCTTCTAAAGCAAAGCTGGAAAATGGTGGTATATTATGTGACACAGAACATTATTGTTCGCCTCTTGTTCCCCCAATCAACAGCTTATTGTCTGGCATCTTAAATAAAAATGACTCAAATACAGGCCACATAATGATCTCCATTGCGCTAATACACTGTATATACAGAGTAGTCAAAAATGTACCCGAGCCAAAGCCAGTGGGGCTGATAAAGTAGCGGGGCCCAGAAAGGTAATTTACAATACAATGCAATAAGTATTATTACTGGTCTTAATCACACATATCTTTTTGATTTCTGTCAGGATGCTCTCTGACATCAAAAAAGGGAACCAGAACAGGGGGCAGCTAGTTAATAAAATATGATGGATCACATTTGTTTTCATGTGGTGGTTAGCTCAAATGAAGCAGCCTCCAGACTGTTAGCCAACAGTATTCTCTTGTGTGACATCAAAGACAACCATTCAACTGGGAAAAGGGGGAGGGGGAAATCACAGTGAGACAGCACAGTGGGAGGAGCTCTAGAAACTAAAAGAACCATTAATAGTAATCTCTACCTTATGTCCAAAAGAAGAAAGAACCCAAGAAATAATAGGTCAGGGCCAACTTGTCACCGATTTCATAGTAAGTAACATCAGCACCTACCCACATTTTGGACGAATGGTTGACATTCTGTGGCTGAGATCTGATGTTATGCCGCACAGGGACAATTTGTCACCTGTGACATGAGGAGCACATCCCTGCACTCTATATGAATCCGAATTATGGCTGTGTAAAAAAATGTTAAAATCTCAAATGAACAGAAGTCTAGTGTCATGTTTGATGTCAGTAGGAACGTTTAATAAATGACAACAGATTGTCTAAAGCCATCAAGAATGACAGTGGCAGCAATAACAAAAGTAACCCCTTATTTATTTGTGGGCTAGTAATTGTGAACATTACTGCTGTGTGTACTTGAGAACTATTGACCAAAGGACTGCCCCATAAATAACTGCACACTAAAAACACATTGGGCATGGATAGAAAAAGCATTAACCCCTCAGTCCTTTGGCTCCTGAGTATGGCAAGAAGCCTAACTCTGTTGACAGAGTAATTAAAAGGAAGCAGAAATGACATATCACATAGAGAGCAAACCAACCACTGAAAACTGTAGAAAGGATATCTAGTTCTATTTGTGTAACAAAAGGCTTCAAAAATATCATGCTCTATTATGGGGCATAACATCCAACAAATTATTGCGATAAGAATGTCATATATTTATATAGCACCTTTCATTCTGAAGGATCTCAAAGCACTAAAAATATATGCACAGCACACACAGAAAAACACCCACCTCTGAGGTAAAGGACAGCAGCTGAATATACAAATGATGAACTGCTTGTTACACAAGAATCAGGAGCGGGAATTTTGGACTAGAACACCCAGACTCTATTGTGATGAAAAGTGCCATAGGATCTTAAAAGCAACATACAGCAGACTGAACTTTGGTTTTAAAGATCTTATCCAAAACAGCCCACACAATAAACAAAATGGGGCTACTGTTATTCATTCAGATGACTGCCTACTTGCCACGTAATGTGGCTCCTTAAATAAGAACTTACATCAACAAAACAACCTAAAAATAATAATTAAAAAGAAACACAGAGGTTTAAAAGGCAAAGAGATGAGCTCAATGTAGATTTCAATCCTGAAACTGAATAGGCTGAACAAACGTTCCTTATTTTGCACAAACTTCCAGAAAAAAGAGAACAAGGTGGACATATGTGAAATATTTAGAGCACACAAATGGAAGAGGAAATTAAAAATAAATAATTGAGGTTCTGACATAGTTACCCACACTGAGTAGTATTTACTGCACGCATGGTCTGATTCAACGGGACTACTTGTAGAGTCAGGTAGTGCTCAGTACAAGGGCATCAGAATCTGACCTTAAGAGACTCTCTGAGGTATATGTATCAGAATTACAAGTAAGAAAGCCCTCATTACAAGAGTTCTGACCACCCTCAAATTACACTGACTTCAATGACAGTGCCACCAACACCTACCCTCCTGAATGGGAGTTGCAGTCGGCATTCAGCATCTCACAGGATCAGGCCATACGTAACCTGAGAAGACAACAGTAGAGAGTGACCATACTCTGGCTTTGGATACATGAACACAAAGGCAATAGAGGCCCTCTAATCACATATTTATCTCCAGAATATGCCACTGTATATATACTGTACATAATGAACAGTCAAGTGCCAGATCCTGAGTTGGTGTAAATCAGCATAGTCCCACTTACTGAAATGGAACTGATCCAAAGTTTTTGAAGGAATTGGGACAGTTGTTAGTTTATTTGTTGTTTTCAAACAAGTACACGTATTTTTATGCAAGCCTGAACATAGTCTGTCCTTTTCATGCTCAATTAAAAAAGCCAACTCCGTGTACAATATATATTTCTAAAGACAGAAATAAACTTTTACCTGGAGCACTTTCTCCTTTCGAGTTTGTACACTTCTTTCACTAACCCCCCCCCCAGATGTTTTACCATCGCATTCTTAGATAATCCTGCATGAAACAGCCATCGTGTACTCAGAATTTAGAAAGGAAATATTATATTCATATAACAAGACTAGAATTCTGCATCTGTATCAGTTTGTATGAGCAACACTGACATAAATGTTTTAAACGTAACTTTTCTTAACTTAACTATTTCATACAAGTACTTTTTCCCCCACCCCACTTCTTTGCAGGAATGAAATAACCCAGGAAGAGTTATGTTCTGGCAACAGGGCTACATGACGTACTGTTTACAAGCACACAACGCACACTGAAATCAATGGGAATTCTGCACACGCAACAACTGCAGGATTGGGACAGTAAACATTAACCCTTCCCCACAAGGTTCATATCCATTCCAAAATCCACTCACCCATTCGGCAGACAAGGCACAAATATTAGATCTGATCCTGCAACCTTTGTCCATGGGGAATAATCCTTGTTCAAAGTCAATGAGACTACTCATGTGAGTAAAGGTTGGAGGATCAGGCTCCTAGTGTGTTTATTTTCTAGCGCACTGCATGCCTGGCACAGATTCATTTCCACAGAACAAATCTAATTGAGATCATCTACACCATTCCCCTGGAAAAGCACCTGGGTCTTTGTGGCCCTGAGCAGTTCCAGCAATAAAAATTTACAAACAGGTTTTGAAATATTACTCACACATTCTTCAGCATGAACAAAACCTGCTGTGTGACACTACTGGCTTGCCTTGATTTTATTAATGATCATTATTACTATTGTGAAGCTTTGAGGAGATTAGTATGTCTCAGCACATTTCCTTACTAGCTCTTAGTCGGTCTTCTTGTATTTCCTACCTTTGAATATTAGCATACAAACAATAACAAAAATCTACTTAAACAAAAGGGATCAAACCTGATAAAAGCAAATCCACATCGCTAACTGAAATTGAATGTCCTTCAACTCTTTTCCTTCTTCCTCCACCCTTGGCCCCCAAGGGATGTGGGAGGAATGGTTTAAATCAATAACTAAGGGCTTCAATTTTACAAATCCTTAAGTCATTAGAACTCAGAGTCCTCATTGCAACCAGCCTAACCTCCCCCACCCTAACATACACACACATATAAAAGAAATACTCCCAGCCTGGAATTAACAATGTTCATTCAATGCTCTTTACTTAAAGGAAGAAAACAATTAAGTGAAACCTTGAAGTAATCTCATTCTGCCTATTTAGCCTCTTCATCCCTCAATGTGTGGTTAGTAAGTGTTGCAATCAGGGGCTAGGGCCTGCTATCATTCGGCCTTAATTAAAAAAGACAAGCAGTGGAGCTGTGAATTAGAAATGTAACAACACACTACCCCTGATTAATTCGAGGCTCATGTTGGATTAATAACTCCAAACAAAGAACAAAAGGAAATTGTTATGCGAATTGCAGCCCTCCCAGGCCAGACAAAGGTCAAATCACAGGATTTCAATTTCATCCGGAGTCGCTTAATCAACTCCCTCGGAAGGAAGACCATATGCAGTTCTGAAAGCTGCCCATTGTAGTCGTGTTGTCACTGGACCTGAGAGACGGCACAGAGATAATCCCAACTATTCCAAATCTTTTTTCTCTCTCTCCTCTTTTTTTTTTTTTTTTTTGGTTTCTTTTTTCTTTTCTTTCTTTCTTTCCTTTCTTTTTTTTTTTTTTTTTTTTTTTAATGTGACAAAAACCTCATTATTGCTAATGATTAAGGAATAAGAACCCTACCCAGCAGAAAGCAGCCTTTGTGGCTGCTGCCCCAAGGAAGCACCTCAGGTCTCCCTACTCATGCAGCTGTGGAAGGCTGCTCCTGGTTTTGAGGGGGGAACTTCTCCCTCAGCGAAGTCTATGTACTGCTAGGTCTAGGTATTGCGCAGACGCCTATCATTGCCCCAGGGGAAAAGGAGGGGGAAGACAGATTGAGCACACTCAGTGCACCGCCTGCCTCCTAATGCAAAGAGTCCCTGATGTTCAGTCAGCGAGGGAAGAATTTTAAAAGGTCATTCTGCCCTGAAGATGATGTATCCTTGGCTGAAGCTGAGCCACAGGGAAGAGCAGAGGACCATCGAGTCAAAGATTATCTTGCTGTTCATCCTAGACAAAGTGATGATGGAGTAAAGGAGCCCTCAACTTTCATAATGAAGGAAGTGGATAGTTCTATGTTCCTCTGGTGAGCAGAGGAAGAGGCCCCCCCAAACACACTTTTTAAAGCAGTTCGGGTGGGATGGCCCTACTCATGCCAACCACAAAAGTTCTTCTTTACTTAGAGAGCAAAGGAAGAAAGCTGGGCCTGAGATCCAGCCACCTCTTTTCTCACGTAGAAGGGAGTAGGAATTGCTCCAGCACTAGGACTGGCGTAACTTCAGTAGGTTATACAGACTTAAAAGTGACTACAGCATAGGGAATAGACAGGGGTTCTCAAACAGGGTGTCATGACCCCTCAGGGGGT
Source organism: Emydura macquarii macquarii (assembly GCF_026122565.2). NCBI lineage: Eukaryota > Metazoa > Chordata > Testudines > Chelidae > Emydura > Emydura macquarii. The sequence continues at coordinate 5,175,473 of NW_027132342.1, read as the reverse complement.
TGCCAGGTTATTATAGGGAGGTTGTGAGCTGTTAGCCCACACGCATGCCAGGGCTCTGGCTATCAGCAATGCGCACAGTTGACAGCTCAAGCCCTTCAGAGCTGAGTGTCCAAAGAGCCGCTGGACGGGTGCCCAGCTCTGAAAGCAGTGCTGCCCCCAGCAGTCACACAGAAGTAAGAGTGGCATGGCATGGGGGTGGGGGAGACCTCATTTTTGGTGCGGGGGGGAGGGTCGTCACAGCCTGAAACATTTTCAAAGGGGGTCCCAGCAAAAATAGATTGAGAACCCCTGGAATAGAAGCAGTGGGAGGCGTGGAGCTCATTTACAACTTTCACTCTTCTGCTGAACATCTCTGATGCTGCTCCCTGCTGTGGACCTCACCCCTGGGAGGTCGGTTTGCCATGCAGCTGGCAACTACAGCTTTTGGAAGCATACACAGTCTGGATGGTGCAGATATTGTCCCCTGGACCAGACCCCAAGAGGTGGCATTAATACCTAGTAGCAGCAGATCAGAAACATTAAAGATCTTTTGCAAGAAACTGATTTTTTTCTTTCTTTTTTTGTTTTGTAATTAATGGAGGCCTTTCCTAAAGTGAGTCATCAACACTTGGATTGGACTGTAATTTCCTGATTTCCTCTTCTATGAAAAATGTCTAAAAACATCACCAAAAAGTTCTATCCTAAGAAAACCGCTGTTTTGATCACTTTTGAAAACATTTTCATTTTTCTGTGATAGGGATATGGTTTTAGGACCAAAGCTGGCTCTTTGATTAACTTTGTATTACCCCTTGAAATGGTTAAAGTAAGGGCCTGGAGCCAAATTCCACTGTCACATTGGTGTTATGTTAGTTCCTCCATTGACTTCGGTGGAGTTATTCCTGATTTGGTCTGAGATGAGAATTGGTCCCTAAATTAGAATTTTTAAAATTTTAGTGATTTAGGAACTGGTTCTGGTTCTTCCCTTGGACATGCTTATGGATTTCTGGCTGAAGAGAAGTCAGACCAGAAGACCTCTTGTTCTGGTCCCAACTAAAATGTTATAGCACATATGATTGTTATTGTGGGGCTGCTGATAAATGCCATGACACTTTTCCATGATGACTAACTGCATAGCATTCAACTTCAATAGCAGAGATTGGTATGAACAAAAACCTAGATCCAAACACACAGATACTTTGAGAAATTCAGATCCAGACTTTGTAGCTGCCTCCTATCTGTATAATGGGCCCAACCAAATCTCCAGATCCAAACACTCATGAATTTAAGGGAAGTTCAGAGCCAAGTTTGACTTTGCATCTTGGGCCCATCTCGTTTCAAAACTAGCACTAATGCTCCCTGCATTCTTCCCAAGATGCTGCTCACTCAGTTGCTGTCATTTGATTAGCTACTTTGGGGTGGAGATGTGGTTAGTGAATTGTCCCAGTTTCTCCTGCTCAGTGCCAGCTTTCAAATGATACTTCAAATTACTAAATTGGTTCTCAGCACCATTTCTTTTTACTTCATTCTCTGCGCACTTTTATTCGCTCACATATATTTTGTAATGTGCAACCAAAAAGCAGGGAGCAAAACCTGCCTGTGCCAATGAAATGGAGAGTAACATTCTCAGAGCATTTCTGTCTATGTTACACTGACACTTTAAATCAAAATTACATAGAATGTAAATTCCGTTAAACACAGCACCAGCTACAAAATGTGAGCATGGTGCTAGAAAGTTGTTGATGTCAGCAGCTCAGGAAGCAAATGATTTAATGCGCGTACCAGTTACTGTAGATGATTTCATTCCGCCATGCTACAACAAGATCTGAGCTTTTAAATGCAGAACCCCTTGGTTTTGCCTACTTATCTGCATCCAATAAAGGGGAACCTAGGTGTATCTCCCAATATGAACAAGCGAGAGATAGAACAGCCCTGTACTTCCGTACCATTGTTCCACACTATATGATCATGGACTAATACTGAACAATTCTCTATCTCCTTGTCATTGCAGAAAGGTAAGGAATTACTGGGGACTGTCTGTGCCAAACAACCCTCCATATCTTTTGGAAACGCCAAAGTTCTTGAAGTCATTACTACGCTGTGGCATGAAACAATTATATTTTGGGTTTGTTTGGTTTTTTCAAATCAATGACAGTAATCTCAGAATGCCATAAAAGACTTCATAATTCTGAGTCAGCTGATCAGTAAAACCTTATTTTCTGGAAGCACATTGCAGCACCTCTTGGAAAATCACTAAGCGGTTTTGGCAATCCATTAAAGTCATTTTTTTTTTAATGAAAAGCAAAGGCTCCCACTTTCACTCATTATGTATGGGCAGTTCTCACTATTTTACCATGAGTCTTGCCATATTTGGTGTTTTACTTAAACCCCCAACTCCTGGAGTCATGTGAATATGTGAGAACCTCAGCTCTGATTTTAAATACGGTGAGTTTCTTGCTCTGACGGTTGCAAAGAAAAACTTGAAAACATGTCCCCAGTGTATCCTAAAGGCTCAAAAATCAGGCAAGTAAAGGCAAATAAGAAGATCTCAAAATTAATTATTTTTTAGGACAATCTCATGACTTTTAGAGCCTGACTCACGTTTTTTGAACACATGATTTATATATGACATGTTAACAAAGATGATACAAAAGCTCATCTGTAAAGAAAACACAGTTAAATGTTACATAGCTAATTCCCTCCTGTGATGAGAAAACACATCCAATATTATTATGATATAAACTGGGCATACAAGGCAAGATTCTCTGCCGTGTCCAGCTCCATGGAATGCAGCAGAAAGACATGGCTACCTATTTTCTGCCCCAGCACAGGTTAGAGGAGCTTGGGGGCTGCTCTAATTTCCGACAGTCAGTAACAATCCCTGAGGGAATACCTACCAGCTAGGGATAACCAGAGCACAACGCAGCACAACAGAGCTCCAGCCATCCTCTTCCCCACTTCCAACATGCCTTTCCCCACCCTGACATGCCCTTCCACTGGAGGTTGCAGGGAGGAAAGCATAGGTGCCAGTTATGCCAGCTTTATACTCACAGGGGATACTCATATATTGTGGGGTACCCCAAAGCAAGGGAGATACAGTCAGTCCCCACACTCTTTGCATATGTATATATCTAAAAGCAAAAGTTGCATGCAACCACTTAAAGCCATCCTCAGACAAATCCACTGGTTCCCCAGTTTTTCAGTATCCATTTCAAAACAACACTCCTCTTTTTATTTAAAAACAAAAAACTATCCTCCTCCCTGGATTTATGTCATCTTGCATTAAAGATCTCCCTGTTCCCCTCTTCTCATTTACCACTTGCCTTTCTCTGTCTCTTCGTTCCATCTTACCCAACCACCAGTGAAAGAGCCTCCTTCTTGCAGCTTCTGCCACACGTGTTATCACCTTCCTGATAGCTACCTGTCTACCTCACCAATTCTTCGTCCTTGTCCAAATCTCAGCTGAAAACTGCCTCTTCCTCTCTTGCCATGAACTTTCAATTCCTCCCTCTGCTATTACAATATTTTTTAACTGTGCAAAGTGTTTTAAAATAGCCTGTATGAGAAACACTTAACAAAACACAGTAGCATGGTGCTGTGTGCCAGAAAGCTGGTGTGCCAAACCTGATGTATGTCTTTTTTTCCAAATGACAATCAGCAATAGTCTCTTTCAGTGGTTAGCTAACCACTCCAACCCATGGCCAATACTGAAAACAAGCAGCTGTGTGGAGGCACTAAGCTGGAAGGGACCCCCAGAGTCGAATGTTTGCTATAGGCTCCCACAAACAGAAACATCACTGACTTGGATTCTTTTACATCCTCCTGCCACTAATTTTATCCAGACAGAAGCAGAGTTCTGATTGACTTTCACAATGCAGGAAATCAAAGTTAGAATCATGTCTTACGCACTGTCCTTGCTTACCGTTCTGGCACTAACCTCTTGCAAAGCATTGCAGTGAGCGGCTAAGCTGCTGCATTCTACCTTAGAGGTGACTGCCTTTCAGTGGTGGGTGGTTTACATAGGGGCGAATCCTGCAACCTTTACTCCTGGAAGTAATCTTTATTCAGATAATTATTCCCACTGGCTTCAATGGGAAAGAGTTTAAGGTAAGAAACAGAGTAGGAGAACATCTACCTTGTTCCAATAAAAACACATCACCAGGATATTATATACTAAGCAGAGCAGAAACCATTAAAAAAGAAAAATCAACAATTGCCAATGATTACCAGAGATAGCTCCTATGCCAACTATATGGAAAAAATGGTAATCTCAGTTAACACTGTCTGGCTAATGTGGATAAATGCTTTTTTAAAAAACAGTAATAACTGTATAGGAAAGCACACCAATTTACAGTTATAAGTTCAGTACTGCAAAAAAAAAAAAAAATTCCTTTTAAGGTCACCCACAGTAACTTCCCTATAAAACATGTATAATGCTACTTATTTCTTTCACTCAGTTGTTGGGAGCCTTAATTAATTATTAATTTCTGTATAAAGACAAGTGTCCATCTGGGGGCCAGAGACAGTGTCTTCCAGGGTTGATCTGGAAAAAACAGTCTGTCCAGAAGTCCCAAAAGCTTGCTGGATATGGGTCCAATTTAGCCTTCATTCATCTTTGCCCTTCCCTTTTTTGCGATCTGTGTTCTATGTTTTGATACATTTGATTGAAAGGTGTTGTACAAGTGCCACATGCTTTTACTTGGACAGCCAAGAAACTTTATCTGGTGGTGACAACAAGTAACCTCAAAATCAAATTTGGTGTATTTGCTTGTTGGCTAGACACTTCATCCATCTATCTTTCTCTGTCTGTAGGGTAAACTGTCAGTTTAAGACCTGAACTGCTTTGTCGGTAAATTGTTAGCAGACTATTGGTACAGTGTGATAATTAAAGGATCTTTGATCTTAAACAATGCTGATAAAACAAAAATCCCCCTCTCTTTTCTCTGGATTACCTTTGGAACTGAAATCAGAGAGCACTAAATGAATAATAATTTGCGCCTTCTGTGAATGATAGAAGATTGAATCAAATTTTAACGAGACTCTATATGTAAATCCCTCAGGATGACATAATTACAATTCAACACGTACCTTAATTAGCAGTACGCATCTATTTCATAGTATTTAGCAGGTTTAAAACAGCTTTATTATCTGTAGAACGGCTGTTCCTTCCTTATTAAAGAGGAAATAATCCTGATTTTCTGAAACCACAAGAAATTTTCTTAACTAAGTCAACAAATGACCTGTAAATTAGTGCCCCTTTAGTCAAAAGTGTCTTTTGTAATTTCACATCAGGTTACTGAGTGGTACATAGAGTTGTGAACATACAATACATTTTTTCTGTCTAAAAATTATATCAATTGTACATAGGTTGAACTTCCTGGGATAAAGTAAGACCCACCTCACCACACCATGCACAAAACAAGGTTTGTGCCAAAGTTGAACTGAATACAAATCACATTGGGACATTTTATTAATTATATTATTGTTTATTACCGTTATTTCAAGGTATATCTGACTTACTGGTTTAGGCTATGCAAAGTGGTTGTAGCCAGGTCAGTCCCAGGATATTAGAGAGACAAGGTGGGTGAGGTAATATCTTTTACAGAAGTTGGGCCAGTAAAAGATATTACCTTATTCACCTTGTCTCTCTGGTTTAGACTATGACAAGAAACTCCCATAAGAAAGTCTGTGCTAGTGACCTTGCAGTATTTCTGGCCCACCATAAAGCTGTAATAATAACCAGAAATGTAGTGAGAAAGCCCATTCACATGAATTTCTGTTCAAAAGTCTAAGATCCTTATCCTGTATCTTGTGGCGTGCAGGACAGATTGCCACACCGAGGCAGAGATTAGTTACCAAAGCTAACAGGGCTCTGCGGGCACACAGCATTGCAAGATCTAGGACTAAGAGTAGATTTAACACTTCAAGCTGGAGGTTTAATTTCCAGCTTGAGTAGACGTATATGGTCTAGTGTAGCTGCCGTGGTGTGATGGCAACATAGGCTGCCCTGAGTACTATCCTGCCCCACACCGTAGATGCTTCTCTGACAGTCAAAGCACTGTGATCATAGAAAACAGACCTCTTCAACCACAGAATGGTGAAAGAAAAGGAAGAGGAAACACAGGTTGATCCTTAGAAGCTTGGGATAAAGGGTGAAAGAATGTGAATCAAAAAAGACCTCCTAAAATCAGGACCAAGAGCCTGCATAAATAAATAAATGTTGTATTGAGTACTGTCAACCCAAAAAGTGTTAAAAAATCATGAGTCAACCCACCCCAAACCATAAGATTGGCTTAATAATTATGACATTTAAATAGACCCAAAGTGTGTTAGTGTCTTTTTTATTAACTCTGATACTTAACTCTTTAGGTGTACTCAGGTCACATTTTCAAGCTTCTCTCTGCGCCCACAAGGGCTAGAAACTTTTTTTTTAAATAATAGTTGAGATTTATACGAATTCACATGAGCTGAGGCTTTACAAGAAACACCAAATACTGCAAGACTCAGGCTAAAATGGGCTGGTAGCACTGTTTTGAAAAAGCTGTCTTCTTGCTATTGAAACAGAATCAGGAACTATAAAATACAACTTGCCATAAATGAGTGCATGCTGTGAGGTATCCCTCTTGATATTTACATATGTCTTCAGATGTCTAAGATGCATCTACAGTCACATGTGCAGTGTTCTGGGTGCCTATCCTATTAATCAGAACCACAAAAACAAACAAGGTACTGCCCATGAATATATCTATCTGAGACCACCCCGTCCTCAATGGACTTAGAGTAGGGAGAACAAAGATGAGCTTTGTTGTAGGCTTCGAAGTTATCTAATTTAGTCTGTAGCAGACCAACATGGCAGAGAACAAGCTCCAAAATGGAGAACCCTGACAGAAAATGCCCTCCCAGCAGCTCCCTCTCATTTGTGTGGACAGAGCTCCAGTTAAAGCCCCTCTGCTGATCTCAGCTGCAGCAGTATGTCACAAGGAGAGAGACCATCTCTAAGGCAACTATATCCCAAACCTTTCAGGACTTTTTATAGTTTAAAACCAACACCCTGAATGCCACCTAGAAACTTACTGGAACTTTGTGCAGATTGAGGAGCACTGGTAACGGAAAATTACCAACAAAAGGCACAACAAAAGAAGTAAGGGTCCCACCAGGAGTCTATAAAGGGATTTCCAGGGGGGAACTGGGGAAAAGAGCCATCTTGCACCAGATTAAGATGAGGGAGGCTGTGGCATGGGCAGGAGAGATAAGGGGGAGGAGGACCCTGTTTGCCTGATAGAACACAGATGACCCCCCCCCCCAAAGGAATCCCAAGGTAAGAGTGAGCTAGTGAAGGATTTTGTGTTTAGTATATTTTATTGTTTCATGTGATCTGTACTCTCCTGTACTTCACATGATTACATATAAAGAGCATAAGGGCGATTGTTCAGTCTATGTGTGCACCTCTTAGCTGCTTCACAACTATTGTGTGATCCTGAGAGATTTAAACTGTCAACCAGAAGCTTCACACCTGTTGGTTGGGGTTCTGGGAAAGGGGTGTGCTTAAGTACTGGGAAGCCTGAGGGGTCAGTACTGTGGCCAGTGGGGCTAGGTGGCTAGATAGCGGGTTCCAACACTCACTGAGGGGGAGGGTGGAACCAGATAGCACGTCTGCGCTTTGATTGTGTGTTTAGGGACCCTGAAATTGGGCCAGTGGTTGGACTCCAATCAGGCCCCAAGAACTTGAGATACCTCTTGGAATCCAGGGCACAGGGGCTTAGATTCCCCTCACGGCAATTCTAGTGGGTGGCCAGGAAGGGGCACTCACTAGGATCTGTGATTATATGGTGGCAGCTTGTGTGGATGTGAATTGCTTCAGTACCAAAAGGAGTGAAAGCAAGTGCCCTTGAGAAGCACTGAAGAAAGTCTCATAGTCTGTTTGGGAAAGGAGTTGGAAAAAACAGACAGGGAAAACGAATTACAAACTGCTGAAGAAACAGCAGCTGTTAAACTTGTATGAGAAACAAACTTTGTCTGCTGCTCATCTGAAGAAATTGGCGGTGATGAGCCATGCTCTCCTCAGACAATCTGAGGGAGGATGTACCCCTGCAGGGGGCCTTGAAAGCTCCCTTTTCCTCCTCCAGGGTATGCAGGAGACAGTGCCACAGACAGTCCAACAAAGGTAGCAGCAATGGTCAGAGGTCCAGAGATGTGGAGGCTAGAGTGGGAAAAGCCACACTGCAGGAGAGATGGAAGAAGCTGGAGAAACGAAAGATTGCTAACCAAGATGAACACTGCTGGCTTGAACAGAAGAGGGTCGAGAGGGTCATGCCCAAGGGATCCAGAAGGAAGGATGAAAGGGTGCACCTATTCAGGGGCTGGTGGGCAAACAGATGTGGGTGGGTGTGATGAACCCCAGCCCTCAGCCTGTGGCCTGAGTTAATACAGATCACAAAGAAAGTTCTGGGACTCTGACTGTGGGACTATAGAAGGCTATATCTTGTCATGTGTTATTTTGGGAAATTAAACTGAGCTCCAAAACTAAATCCAGCTTATTTTTTTCTGAGAGAGGCACAGGGTGAATTAAATTTAATTCCAAAAAGGCAAAGGGTCAGGTGGTGTCAGCCAGACAGCTAGAATGCAAATGGAATAGCTGAGAGGAAGAAGGCGGTTTGGATCCACCCTGCAAGTAACAAAGAAACTAATGCCTGAAGCAGCCAGGAAGGCAGGGGAACTTCTTCCCACAGTCCCTGACTGCCTGTGAAAATGTAAAGAGCAGTAGGTATTTATCCACTTCTCTGAGTCTCCATCTTACAGCCCTACAGTGTTTACATTATTCATTATTTGTATTGCAGTAAGGCTGAATGCTCAAAAGAAGTTAGGAGCTTAAAAAGACATTAGAAGCCTAACTTCCAGTGATTTCACTGGAAATTAGAAGCCCTAACTCCTTTGTGCATTCAGCCCAAAATGCCTAGGAGCCCCAGTCATGGACCAGGATCACCACTGTGCTAGGTGCTGTACAAACAAGAACAAAAAAGACAGTCCCCTGTCCCAAAGAGCCTACAATCTCTTATCTGAGTTTTCTGCAGAGACGTATGTTTATTTTTATTAAGGGGAGAAGATGCCTGTTGTAATGGAACTCCTCCCCCTGACTCCACTCCCAAATGATAACCATCGGGCTAATCAGAACTCCCGCAAATCAATCCCAGACTGTGAACGGATCTTACTCCTTCTCAAGCCACCTAGCACAAAACCTCCTCTTCTCTACAAAAAGACATATACCTTCATTCAAAGAGAAACTGTCAAGTAGCTTGGGCTCAAAGTTAAGATTACAGAAAACCAAGTATGAACAGAAATATTTTCATATTTAAAAATGGCTATTTTTTAATTTGTGTGAAATTATTTCCCACACTGCTGAAAACCTAAAGACTTCAGTGTTCTGGTACTGCATGAAAACCCAGAAGTGAAATTGACAATACACAGCAAATGAAGCTGACCAGTCTAGTTTCACTTGTCAAGCTGATTGAAGGGTAAAAAAGAAATCAAAATCATATAAAATTACAACAAATAAGATTCTTAATTCACTTTTAATAATCGAAACGTTATTAGTAACATGTGCAAAGTCTCTTAAAAAACACACAGGAATTTTATCTTGACAATGGGTCAAATTTTCAAAAGTCCCTGTTGGATTTGGGAGCCTGGACCCCATTAACTTTCAATGATACTTAAATGCCTAAGCACTTAAGTCATTTTTGAAAATGGGACTTAGGTGCAATTTGAAAGTTGTACCTAATCTCTGTATTTTTTAAATCAAAATAAAAAATAATCATTGGAGACTGTATATGTTGTGTGTGTGTGTTCTGTCCCATTGCCTTCATGGTGAAATAGTAGGAAATGAGTTCTGTGGATGGCAACAGAGAATATGAACATACACATCTCAAGAAGAAATCAATTTGACAAAAATGTCAAAGTGTTGGTTTTCTAATAATGAATTATTGTAAGTAAAATGCTGTCTATATATTGTATGTTGGCACAGTCACAGTTCAGAGTGTGTAAATAATGTGTGATAGCATTACACAAATTGCAAATGCTCTACTTAATATTATTAAAGAGCACAACTAATGAAACAGTAGCAACAGCAAAATTAGGAGGATAAATAATTAATTTACTTTTATTATATTTGCTTTTTCATGGGACCACAGCAGATAATAAATATATTTTAAGCAAACTATATCCTCAGAGTCTCTGCATGCAAATGGGTTAAGTTTGCTGGTCCAATCAAGTTCAATAGGAAACACTGCTGTCCTACAAAAGGTAAAGCTGAGGCAACTAAGTCAGTATTTTGGCTATGTTAGCTCTTTCTGAAGGGCATGTAACAGAGAAATTCTTGGCCCTAGATTTTCCAGGGACTTGCAGTCAGAAGATGCTGGCATGCAGCAGTGACTAAGAGGCAGATCAATAGGTGGTGGGGTAAAGCACACAGCTGATTGCTTCCAGTCACCTGTTTGAGTGGGTTTGGGCTGTCTGGAATTGCCTTATTCCCAAGAAATGAGGTCAATGATGCTGAGGGGAGGAAAGTCATTGTCCCATATGGGGGTTGGAGGAAGAATTTATTCTCAGAGGGGAATTTGGAGAAAATGTCTGGCCACTGCTTCCCAAAGGTTGGCAGACCTGTGCCCTGGCTAGTCTTAATTCTTTCCTTGCCTTTTTCTTTGAGATCTATGACCTATGTTCAGCCACAACCCACTTTCCCTGTATGCAACATTTGCTCTTCTGAGGTAGTGAGCAAAGCTACTTCCATTCCAGGCTTTAAAGGAGGGTGGGATTATAGATGGGCAAGAGTCATATAAAACAAGATGGCTCCAAACCCACAAAGTTCATCCAAGATTTTTGTTTAGGTTCAAAAAAGTTTGATTGCCTTTTTAAATTTATTTTCAATAAATCATGTCATGTTTCTGTTCCCCTGCAGTATATATGAAGGGAAACGGGGTGTTGAAATGCTGAGAGGAAAGATTATCTTATTTCTGGCAAGTAGTAAATCTTTGGAAATCACGTGTGTGCATATATGCCCTTATTATTTTCAGTCCAGGGTCAATAGGTTCAGATTATTTAGAAAGGGCTTGGAGAATTATCTACGTCATTAAATTCTGAACGCTTTGAGGTTCTCCCATCAGTAGATGGAAAGCATGCTCCATGAGAAAAGGAAGGTCTGAACGAAGCAGGGTGTCCAGTCACAGACTACCTTAGCAAGAGAATCCCACTTCATGATTATACTACTTCAGGGAGTTAGAGGAAAGGAGAAATTGTAGTGTTGAGTGTTCCTTGGATAGCTGCACTGAATTTGGTTCTTACCAGGATTACAAATTCAGGAGGAGAAAGATTGTCTGAATCTTTCTAAAGAGCAGTTGGTCATACTGCTCTGCATGCAAATCAGTTCCAGTTTCCATGAAAGATACCTGCGTGAGCAGCAACTCCAGGATGTGGGCGGCAATGGCAACAGCCATTACAGAGGGAAGATTTTTAAAAGGTGAGACATAGAAACATGGTGCAATGCAAAGCACTGGAGCTATAATCCCGACCAAGAAGCAGAGTTGGCCATAACTACAGAGTTCTTCTACTCCTCCTATCAGCCTCAGCCTCTCTGTTCACAGCTACGTTTCATTGGCAAAGTCCATGTGAAACAAGGAGACAGTTTTTCTGCTTGGTCTGCCCAACGGATACTTTGCAAGCCCACAAAGGCACAGAATGTCAATTTAAACTGAGGAGAAAGGTAGAGCTTTGCTAGCTTGATAACGAAGATACATTCAGTTGTGTGCAGTGGAATAACAGGTCACTGATAGCTATACAAATAGTAATAAGCCCTTTCTGGTTGACTAGGGTTTTTTTTCCTTGGTGCGGATTGGAAGACAAGGAATTCCATTCACGCAATAGGAGCTGACTGCATCAAAAAGCAGCCAGGATTTCCCCCTCCAGTCCTTCCCTCCCTAACACAATAGCCCTGAAAACAAAAGACAGATTATAAGGTTTCAGTATGGAGCCCATTCTCCGCATACCCTCTTCTCCCCCTCCTCTCCAGCACATCTGGCGAGCATGTGTGGCAAGTGTTAATGAAGACTTTCCTGAGCGAGCTACAATTAGTTCCGACTGCTGTTCAGCTCTCCCGAGCAGTACCAGGGGGAAAAAAACCAACTCTTCCCTTCAGTGTTACCGAAACCCCGCCTGCCCTGGGATTCTCCCTCCTCACCATGCTGCCGAAATTAAACCCCCAAGTGCAAGCAAATACTTTCAGGCTCTCTTCCGCCTGATTTTTTTTTTAAATCAGCAGTTTATTCATTTTGATTGAACACGACAGGCAGGCAACAGTGCTGCTACGCTCCTTACTACAATAGAGAATTGTTAAACAGATGTCCATTTCCCCACCCTCGCCTGGCAATATTATACACGCCACAGATCTAATTGTGTGTCTGTGTGTTGCCATTCGGGGTGACTGGAATAAGCTGCACAGAAGCAAGATGTATTGTGTACAATTAAGCCCATCGCTAGACGACACGTTTTTGTTTACTCTTGGTCTCTTCTCCCCTCCTCAATCAAACTACTAATAGAGCGGTTTTAAGTTTCAGCCAGGACCATATTAATTGTTGGGCTCCACATGACACAGAACGCTAAACCCCAGCGCCTCCTGAAGATCTAAGCACAAACCTCCCCATCAGAAACCACCGCAGCCCTCACCTTCGAAATTCCTAACGAGTCCCCCTAGTAGAGGGTCTCAGCAGAACATAACATTTCACAGTGTGAGATTTTACATATTCTTTGTCATTTCTCTCAGCTGCGTCACAACACGATTGCCCCCGGCCCAACCCCCACTAGAAAGTATGTTCCCACTAAACAAATACTCTCCATAATTACTGTAGAAGTGATGATATCTGCATACATCATATTTCACACAATTATACCTCTCTCTCTCTCACTCTCACTCACACACACACACACACACACACACACACACAGAGGCATGACCCTCCTACCACTTTTGAACAGCACAGCACATTGAAATGCCCAAAAAGAAAATCTTTACATTCCAAAAACAGAACAATGGCAAAACTGATTTTAAAGGGTTTATGATTTTAAAATATATACGCATCTCCTTGCCAAATGATTTCTCTGAGAAGATGATAGGCTGGAGTAATGCAGGGAGGGAGTAACAAAGGGGGGTTTAATCATGACTCGGATTAAGGAGTTGTATAACAATTGCTCTCCCTCCAGGCACATCTACTGTACAAGCTCCCTGTAAGTGATCAGCGGTTAAAGAAACAAAGTGCACTACGAGGCATTTAACACAGGCACGGAAACATATAGACTTTATTAACGACAGTACAGCGAACGTCTTTATTGCTTGGGATACCGAAAGGGATGAGACATACATACACACACAGAAAGACAGCCAGCTATTTGAACTCCCCCACCCCCCGCCATATCAATACATAAACTGATTTTTTTTAAATTGACTCGTGCCCTTGCAGATTTGATTGCCTCCTACTTAACTGCCTGTTTTATAGACAAATTCTTCTCTATCTCCAAACAGACACTTACATATATTTGAGCTAAAAAATTAGGCAGTATACCAAAAATCTTGCAAAACAGATTACATTTTATCCTGTAATATATATGTATATATGAATATATACTTTGCACAAAGCTAATTTTTATCAGTAATAAGTGCTAGTAATAACTTAACGAGTCACTGCTGTATGCACTTTAAGGAGGAGCTGGTGCTAATGCGTGAATAATTATTGATGCAATTAAGCGCCCATCGCAGCGCCTATTAAACTGTTTTGGCACGTGAGGGCTACTTAATGGTTTTACAGTATTGTATGATGACCCTAAAAGGTTTTAAAGTGCAGAGAGCTCCTCTGTATGTTATTGCATAGGGCAGATGTGTTACTTGGGTCTACAATTGGTACAATATTAGATAGCATTGAATTGCTGGGGATTTACATCCTATGCAGTGTTTTACTCCTTTGGTGAGCTGAATAATTAACTATTTACAGATTCAGTAAACAGTAAGCTCACCCTTTGACCTTCCTCATATAGACTGTCTGGTTCATAACCCAGCCAGGGACTTCCGGCTGCCTAATGGTCCCTTTATGAGCGGGTGGGTAAAGCTGTAAATCAGGCTGATCCCTTCTGGCTGCATTGGCATTTCTAAAATGCAGAAATAAGTAATCTAACATTACACTCAGAATCTAATCCTTAATATTACACCTCCAGAGGGGGGAATTCGTTCTCTAACCAATGTATGAAAATGTATTTGAAATAAATAGTGCAAATTAGTCATCAAAACAAACTATTTTGCTTCATTATGTTGTATACATAAAAGACAAACACACACACACAAAACCCATTCCTCCATGGTAAAAGAGAGATTTTTTTTTAAAACAATACATACAGATGTTCCAATTAAACACAAAGTCTGGAGCACCCTCCACACATTCCATACTTATCTCTGATAAGTTCAGCAGAACTGCTGTAGATATTTGCAAGACATATTATCATTAGAAAAGCCATAAAAAGTCACTTATTTTAAATAACTCTTCACTGTTTCACAAGAATGGCATTCACATCCTCCAAACGGAGGAAGTCGTCTCTTTAAATCGAAGGGCTGTGCCAGGACGCCTCATCAGTTAGTTTGAGAAACACACACACACACACACACACACACAACTAGACCTTCTTTCTATCATTTTGAACTCCCACTGACCTTCCTCCTCAAGCTATTCCAGCATCTGCTTAGGATAATTAAAATAAATGATAGATTAGATAGATGCTAATATTTTATTTTAGCACTATTAAAACCTAGACATTGTAATTTCAGTGTTAATATAAAAGGAATCCCCCACTTGTGGATAATAATCATACTTTAGGATTTTAACCAATGAACTCACCCTCCAGGTTGTAAGCTAACTATTAGTTAGCCATCACAAAAGAGTGGTGATGGCTATGATGGAAATAAAGAACCAATCCCTTCTGTTGGTATAGGATTTTGGAACCTTCAAATATAGGCACAGAGTAAAAGGGAGGGCAAGAAAAATTACAACAAACAAAATTACAATTAAGTAAAATGCAACTGAATCCAATGTGCAGCTTTCCAATGAAACATATTGTGTGACTAAAACAACTGGCTAATGCCTAAACCTACAATGCTCAAGTGGTTTGTGGCTACCCTAGAAGTGCAGAAGCGCATGATGCTAAGATCCTTTCCTGTTAAAAGGTGGGGAGAAGTTACATAAGGAAAAAGAAGCATGGTCAACAGCTAAGACACTAAGCAGTTGGGAGCCTAGAGGATCTGTTCCCAGCTCTATCACAGCCTTCCTGAATAAGCCATTTAATTCCCTTTCTGCAAAAGGTGGGGAGGGGGGATAATGATGTTTCCCTCATAGTCTGTCCGCTGTGAGGATATCTTCACTAATATTGGTGAGATGTTCAGATGCTGCCATTACGCCTGCCATAGAAAAACCTATAAATCAATATATAAATATTTTAAAAGTCCTGAATCAGTGAACCCAGATAAACAAAGTAGTGTACTATAGTTAACAAATGATGATGGGAAAATGCAGAAGAGCTGAAAATATACTTCCTGAGTGAGAAGCTATTGATCATTTAGAACTATGCATCAGAGCATTTAGAAAGGGACAATTTCTATCAAAATGTTTGTTTCCATTCATTAAGAACATAGAGACAGAGGCCCCGATCCTGCAACTGACTCTGCATGGGCAGATGTCCTGTGCCCACATACAGCTCAGATGACTTCAATGGAGTTCCAAGTGGACCAGAGTGAAATCCAGGTTCCACTATAGTCAGTGGTGATATTATCATTGACTTCAGTGAGGCCAGGATTTTACTCTAGGGGTCCTGGCAGTGCGCAGCTACTTCCAAGACCAAGGCTAAATATACATTAACTGTATAGGTGCACATACACTACACACAAATATAGATAATTTTGTTTTAAAGAAATAAGGCTGAAAAATCCCTTTAAAAATCTAAATTCATTAGAGATTAAAATAAAAAGAGTTTCCAGCTTTCCCCCTCCTACTTTTTAAATTCACAGCCAGGCACCATTATGCTTGTCCCAGCAATTTGAGTTCCCCTGAAGTGAAAATGGTGAGTTGGGGAGATTTTTGTAACACTGGGCCACAGAATTATTATTAACCCCTAGAGCCTCCACCAAAATCAAGGTCCTGTTGAATGAGGCACTGCATGTCAATTTAGCAAATTCTCATGATTTTATCACAAGTCTCGTGATATTTAGTCTTTTTCTTAAACCCCCAGGCTCCCAATGTTATGTGGTTACATGAGAATTCCAGCTTTCAGTTAAATTTAAAAAAAAAGTAGGTTTCATGGCTGCAGAGATAACATTGAAAGGGCAAATCCTAAAGCTTCAAAAATCCAAAGGTAAACTAAAACCAAAAATGAAATGAAAAAACCCAAACCCCCAAATGTATTTCTTTTAATAAAAAATCTCACGATTTAAGCAAAACTCATTATTTTGAGTGGGGTCTGAATCATGATTTTTAAAATCTTGGGCAACAATGGTAGAGACATAATAAAACACAGTCCCTGTCCCAAAGAGCTTACACTTGAAGTAGACAAAGGGTCTGAGAGAAAACAGAGGCAGAGAGAGATCAAATGACTTGCCCAAGATCACATAGGAAGTCTGTGGCAGAGCCAGAATGAACCCAGGTTTCCTGAGTCCCAGGACAGTGACTTAAACACAAACCCATCCCTCCTCCTACCAAAGGTAGAGCACAAGTGCTCAAAACAGCATCTGTTTAGCTTGAAATGTATTGGTTTAGTTATTTCTTTTAAAAAATTCCGAAAGAAAAAAAGTTGCAGGAATTAAAACATTAAAGAAACACAAAAAGCCCACCTGCCTTTCAGTCCAATTCCATGCAGATATTGAATAGCAATGCTTCCATTGGCTTCAACATCACTTAACAGCCAATGGAATTTCCCACTGGCTGGGAAATGCAAGCTTAATTGTTCTAGGCTCTTCATAAGCCCTCCTTGCTGTCTTACCACAGCTCTCTGCAGGAGACAATTGCTGTAAAAAAACAACCCTGCAACCTAATTTGAAGAGCTGTTCATCACAGCATTTTAGGGTGACCAGACTGCAAGTGTGAAAAATCAGGACACTTTTTTGGGGGTGGGAGGGAGTGGGGATGAGGAAGCATATAGTTGCATATATAAGATAATGCCCCTAATATTGGGACAGTCCCGATAATATCAGGATGTCAGGTCACTCTACAGCAATTCCTGGTGAGAGAGACAGCAGAATTTCACCACAGACCTGCAAAATGTGACTGATTTTTCTGAACCCAGGCCTTGGTAACCTCAGGTTGCCCTTTTATTTTCTGTAACAAATCAAATTATGCAACCAAATATTGCCACAGTGCTTGAGTGTATTGACACAGTTGGGACTTCAACCCCAATTTTGCTTTGCGTTTTCCAAATGGCTTTATTTAACTAAAGAGAAAGATAAAGCACATTCATGCACAATGCATTTGAGCCTCATCCAATGTCCACGGATGTCACAGAAGTCTTTTTGTTTAGTGTAAATGAGCACTGGATCAGGTCCTTTGGGCTTAATTCTGCAAAGTCCAAGTTCCTCATGTGAGATACTGTACTAAGCAGCCTTTCAACTTCTATGGTCCTTAGAAACTTGCAGGATCGGTCTCTTCTAAAATACAGAAACTGTGATTTGCTTCATTAAAACAATTTGCTGCAGTGAGTAAAGTCAGACCATGTAAAAACAGCACAGAACATGAAGCAAATGTATGCTGTTGGTCAGAGGGTTTTATAAGATGAAACAGGAAAAAAAAAGCATGATGTTTGTATGCTATTTCTGGGCCTTTTAGCTGTAACAGCAGGAGTGGTATTTGCATCAGGAGTTACCATATATCATTGTAAGCAACATATGCGCAGTTGAAAAAAAATGATGACAGCAGCAGGTTCAGTGAAGTCTCAGAATCTCTGCGTGATAGGGACCTGCTAAAGGTTTGGTTTTATTTAGCGTAGCTTAAAATGTCATTGGCATATGTGTTTCTCAATTAACACCAATTTAATGCGCTCCAGAAGTGTTCTATTCTGAGTAGTCTCCATAGTCTACAAAGATCTAACCTGACATTTCATTGCAGGATATCCAGCCCCATTTGTGATCAGGAAAGCACATTATGAAGGTTATATATTTTCTTTGGCATTGTGTAATATCGCCTTTAATGATGAATACAAAAAAGTCAGAAAATCCTACCAAACAGCACTGTTATATGGAAATTACGAGTTTCCTCAAACTTCATGAGTCATTCATCTATCCAGATGAAATGGTGCTTCACAACAAATGCAGAGATTCAGCAAATGGATGATGGTTTTTCCCTTTTGTCTATGTCTTGCTAACGTTTTGTGTTTTGCTAAAGAATTTCACAACTGATAAATTAAAGCTCACCTATACAAAAGGTAATTTAAAAATAATTAATTTAGCAGTAGTCATTTATTGAAAAACCCTGCAATTTCTGGCAAATGCATAAAGAGAAAAGGATTTACTAGTGATAGCCTCCTAAATGATAAATACAGATGTCCATCAGCATCCCAGGAACCAATTATTGGGAAGCTAGAGGTTTATTTATTAGCCACAATGAATAATAAAGAATAGGACACTGTCATTTAGTATGAGCTTTACACATGCACATTTTTAATGCCTACAATCTATTTAAAAAGAACAGCCAGGATGATCAATATTGACTTTGGAATATATATTTCACTAGATCAAATGGGCCAAATTAACTTCCAGTAAAACACCTTTGACTTGATAGAAGTTGCACAAGAGATAAATTTGGCTCACTAGGTCTAGAGAAGTGTACATTCTGAAATCAATATGAATACAATATACATATACAATATGTTAAAAGAAAGTTATTTAGGTTGCAAGCACTTGAAAGTTAGGAAATGCCAGAATTAAGGTTGTCCTTAATTCTGCCACCTTGTGTGGCCATCTTGTGCACTGAATGAGGCAGGAGTTCTGTGGAAAAAATAGTATGTCATCATGTAGTTAAAGACCGTATCATAATACATATGCATTAACGGGCCCAATTAAGATTGCTCCTTAAACCTGACATTTCCTAACTTTTGAGTGCTTAACTATGCACCTGTCTTTAAAGTAGGTTTTTATTGTAATTTCCTATGGTTGGTGTATGTGGTAGGTTTTTTTTTTTTTTAAAGGTAAAAACAAATGCTATTGTGTACAACTAACTGCCCTCCACATCATGCATCACCCACAGGGTTTGACTCCTGAAAATTCAGCATGGATTTCTACCACCTCAGCTTTAGGACTAACTACATTAACTGGTAGCAGGAGAAAGCTGTTTTCCCTAGTGTGGGGGATAGGCTCTGGGGACTGGTCTATTTGGGTTCTGGGACGTGGGCAGGTGCAAGGCCATCCATAGCTAAAAGCCCCTCCCCCAGCCTAAGGGGAGGAACTACTGGGCCCAGGACTCAACTAATGTTGAAGGACAACAAATGAGAAAACAGGAACAGGTGTGAAGGTCAGAGAGCTAAACGGAGGGAACCTGAAAGGGACACGGAGCAGAGAACCCTGGACAGCATCCACTGCTCCTCAAAAGTAGCTAAGGAGTCAGTGGATGCAGCCCAGAGGCTGTCTGGATATGTGATTGGACGGAGGAATGGAAATAGGCCCTACAGTTGCAGAGGACCTCCTCAGCCAACATCTTCTCCCTGGTGTTGTAGATGGTCACCTTGGCCAAGGTGAGGAGGAGGTTGACAAAAAGGTCCAGTGACTTTGTGGGGCCATGGACGGGGTGTGCTGGGGACTGGTGCTGGGTATGATTGGTGACCAAAGGAACCCAGTTCTCTCTCCTCCCTCCCTCTCATTCCATGAGTTGGGGAAGCTCCTTCCCCATTTTGTGACCTGGGAGTGGACAGGTGGGAAGCTGGGGCTATATGCTGGGTCCAGAGAAGTGGTTGGGAGGAGCCTGACCAGCTCTTCCATTTCCTCGCTGCCCCAGCTGCTCTGGCAGATTCCAGGTATTCCTAGTTTACTGCTGCTAGCTGTATAGGGCCAGATCTTTAGAATGTTCTTGTTCAGTTATTATTCGGGTTGCCAAAACTTTCCTCAGCAACACAAATGGCAAAAGGGAAATGGTGATTTTCACTAATATACATTTCAGCAAACCTTTATGGAATATCATGGGACAAAGCACAGGCACTTCCCTCGTGTGAGGGAATGTCTTCCCCACTGAATTTTAAAAGTCTGCTATAGACATTGGAGGTATTAGTGTGTCTCAAAAAAGATCACATAAATCTTTCTTGTTGTTAGGCAACTTAAATATAGCTACTCCTGTAATTAATATTTCTGAACGCTTTTTCTTTATAAATATATTTTCTCACACACACATACACACTACATAAAAATGTATATATTTTTATTTATACATACACACTCATGCATTTATACATATACCTATAGATGATGCTATTTAATTTTTTTTTTTGGACAGCAACCTGGAAAATACTTGTATTCTAGGCGTTCAACATTTTAACAGGCGGTGCATGTGCACATCCAACCAGAATGTTGATCTTAATTTGATTGCAAATGAATGCTAAAGCTTTGCTATGTGGGAATTTCTATGCACGTGGCAAGAAGCTTAACCAATCTACAAAAGGAATGGAGCTTCAGATAGGCATCCCAGTTTAGGATGCTTCTCCAAAGTCTTTCCAGTCTTCTCTGATCTCTAAACTGGAAAGAAAAACTTGTTCTGAAAACACATATAGTTGTGAGCTCTCCAGCATACTTCCTGGTTCAGGCAGGTTGGACATAGGACAAGACTAGTTTCTCTCACACTATTCTTGTATTTTGAAAACGACAGAAGTTCAGAAAACATAACTCACTCATCAAACAACCCTGTGTACAAGCACACACATTCACACACGCCAAGTCAGCCATGAAAGAGTTAATATGCAGAGACAGCTTTCAGAAGAAGCAAGAAATGGTTATGCCTGTAAGTTGTGATAAGAGTTTTTTCTGGCATTGTGATGTTTCTAACTCAGTGGTTCATTGTTGAGTACATTGTGACTCGATATCCTGCTGGAGAATTCTAGGGCTGGGGTCTTGTGTAAGACCCCAGCCTGCAGGGAAGCTTCTCTTTGGAATAGTCAGTTAAGTGATTATCAAACTTAGTTGTTATTGATTCAACCTCATTTCTGGACTAAATTACTCTTGCTCCAAACACACTTCCCATATGACCTCCCATAATCTTTGTGGGGTTTACGTTTTCCTTAAACCCTCTACCCACCCTTTCACCTATACACACACAGAGCTCCACACTGAATAGATGTCTTCCCTTAAATAAAATCCTGCCCTCTCCCTCTGTGACACTCTAGAAGGGTATACAGGGATGTCAGGTACTTCACCATTACCTGCCCTTAGCATGAAGCAGCTTTGTCTGTGCCTGCTGTAGCTCAGTTCCCTGAAACCAACAGCCTGTGGACAAACAAGCACTACCTTCCAGACCTCATTTTCTCTGCATTGGCTAGTGACAGGCAAACCTCAACCCCCGAGTCCTTGGCATGCTCCCTGCAATGTCCAGCCCTTAGCCACTGGACAGTAAGAGAAAAACCATGTTTGCTATTCCCATAGGGACAGTGTACACACTAGCTTGTTTGAGTCAACTGAAGATCAACTGTTATATAACATCACAGCACTGAGATATATTTATAGTGAAAACAATCAAATTTATTATCAAAAATTTAAATTTAAGAGATTCTGAGTAAGGATAATAATGGAAACAGAAATGGTTACATATAAAACAACAAGTATAACACACTTCCAAGAGTCCAACCTTAACTTTAACTGGTTAAACCCTTGTCTAAAGTAGTTAATCTCATCTGACGCAATCTCCCAGCATCTTCAGCAAAGATGGCTGGGATCCCTAAGGAAAACCCCTGGCAGAGAAGGATGCTTCATGAACACTTGGCTTTGGTTTGTCAGAAACTAGCTAGCTTGCAAAAGACTGAACCTTTGGGGAAAAATCTACTTTATTATATAGGAAAGGTAACAATTGGTAAGTGTAGACCCAGGTCTGCATTTTACTTGATATGCAATCACTTCTATTTCCATTATCTTTTCTCACTATCTCTTAAATCTTAGCTTTTCATAATGAACTTATGATTGTACTCACTATAATTATATCTCAGTGCTGTGATATCATATAGGAGCAGACTCTCAGTTGAATCAGGAAATTTTGTGTGTATGCTATCTCTTTGGGGATAGCGAACCGAATAATTTCTGAGAGTGTCCAGTGATAGGGGCTGGATACCACAAGGCAACGCTTCAAGGGGGATCAAAGATTGGAGTGCATCTCTTGTTATCCAGCAAAATAAGGGCTGGCAGAGCCCTGAGGAGATTGTTTATGGTGTCAGGGAGCTGACATCCATTTAAGCACCAGCAAGTCTTCCTCTCACTGGAGGCAGGGGATAAAGTGACTCTCAGTCCTGGGTACCCTGAGAAAGTGTCACATCCTTCATAACCACAAAGGACACTGACCCAGAGTAAATGTTGCACTTCCACTCCTGAAAATAGGGACAAGGAGCAAATTTTTCCAGAGCTCCTCACAAACCTCACTACTCTTCGCTAAACTGACACAAAATACATTTGATGTTAGAAAACTTTGCCTCTCTAACATATTGCCCAGAGCTAACAAACTATATGTGAGGAATCCAGTTATTAAAATTGGCCATTTAGTTCTATTTTGGCCATTTAGTTCTGTTTTTGTTTCTTTGTTTGTTCCTTGTCTCTTAACCAGTTTTCAATCCACATCAGGACATTACCTTGTACCCTACGGCAATTGAGTTTTGTTAACAGCCTCTTGTGAAGGACTTTACACAAAGTATTTTGAATGTCTAAATAAATCAGATCTATGATAGTTCTTTAAACACTATTCTCTAACTCTTCCTAAGAAGAAGGAAAAACAACCTAATTACTTAATATTTGTACAGTGCTTTGAAGATGAAAAGCACTACGTGTGTTTAAGTATTATTATAATAATATCTGGTGCTTCACCTCCGATTCACTGTCCAAAGTTGAACAAAATCCAATACCAGCTCATGGGAGCATCATAGGGAATCTCCCCACTCCCCTCCCTGCCCCCCTCCTGCAATCTCCAGCTTTTCAGGAAGATAGTCATGCTACATTCCACATACTCCGATATCTCTTCCCACAAAAAACCTGTCAGTTAGATTGCTAAGGATTACTGATCTTGTTGTTATATACTTTGCCTTTTAGGGCCAGATTGTGAATACTTTAGTCGCATTGGTTAGCACCTATTCCCACATGTAGCCCTGTGGGAGTAATTGCTCACTGTGTGAGTAGTGGATTCACAGACCCACTATACAGCACATGTTATGGTTTTGGAAGCTGGCATCCCCCACCTCCCACATGTTGTGCATTCTTTTTGTTTGTGCGGCAAACTTTATGTATTCCCTGTCATTCCAGTGGTTTTGTTTTTGTTTTCTGTTTTCAGGAGAGGGTTGTGGTTGTATCTGTCCCATGTGTCTCTGGTTTTGAGCTACGTGGTTTGCCCCCACTCTCTCTCTCATCATTGCTTTTGGCCCAGTTTCTTGACAGGAAATGCGAGATTTATTTTATCTGGCCTGAACTACATTGTTCCTTCCTGACTACTGGTGTTACTTCACTCTAAATAACATGACTGTGTGGTCACTGCCTGCCTAAGGTCAAAGCCTGAGGGTAATAGACACATTTTAGCGCAATGGGGGGTGAGAGAAAAAGAAATGGGGGTGGGGATGTAGGGAAATGGCAAGACATTAAGTTGTGATGTAAAAAGTTCAGTGTGGAGAAGATTCACAGTTCTTTTTCAGCCAGGAATGAAACTGAGCTGGTACAGAACTCCTCTGAGTCCTGATACAAAGAGTTAGTATTCCAGATGTTGTAACTTTAAACAAGATGCTATCAAGTAATTTAGATTTCAGGTTGAGGGGAAGTGAGGTGGCTTTTACAAAATCTGATCTAAACTTAAATGTTTCCAGTGATTTTCTGAAATTCCTGTGAAAACATTTTTATTTTTTCAAACGGTATTAGAAACCCAAATACAACAGCATTGAACTTGTGTATGAGAACAAGCAATTCACCACACAAAAGAGTGAAACTGACCTCTCTGTAAAATGAAAGATTTTGTGATTTGAAATGAACGCTAATCAAAATGGCTTTGAGAAGAAAAACATTAAAAAAATCTGAATTCAAATTAATATGACCGCAGGTCAATAACAAGCCTTCTGCTACTTGAAACACCAGACCATATTCTGTCCTTGGAACAAGCTCTGCCTGGCTCTCTGGTGCAGAGGTGGCCAAAGGTTCTTCGTTAGGTTCTGAACAGTCCTACTCAGACCCTGAGAAGTGAAACTCCCAACTCTCTCCTTTCAGGTGGAGCACTTAATGCTTTTTTGGTGGCCAACTCCTGTCCTCCCCAATGAACACAGTCCTTACATGGCAGTTGGAGGGATGCTGATGGGCAGGTGGCTCCTCCTTCACATCCCGGAGAGGGGCTGCTCCTCAAAGATAGACTATGAGGGAGAAGCACAGATAGATCCTTTCATCGGAAGCCCAAAGGTAACCCTTGTAAAGGACACACAAATATTGGAGCGCCTCTGCCCAAAATTCCTTCTTTCCACTGCAGAAAATGCCATGGAGAGTACAATTTATGTGGACCTAGTGTGAGCATAAAGGAGCCTGGGAATTTGGCGGGGGAGCATACAGGGGTGGGTTTCTTATTTACATATTCTCCTATTCTTCTCCAGGAGCTCAGTCCTTATATGGCAGCAAAAGGATGATGATACCAATCACAACTGCTTCACTGTTACCTTATGTTTCCTACTCCCTCCCAGTCATTTGTAAGAAGAAAGAGCTGGTAGACACAACACTTAGATTGTAAACTCTTTGGGATAGGGACGGTCTTTCATCATATGTACGTGTGTGCATGAGAGCTCAGTGCTTAGCACAATGTGCACAACTCCTTGATTAGGGTCTATAGATATGACTGTAATACCAATAAATAATAATAGCAGTAATAGTGGCACCACTCATGACCCTGAAAAGATGTGGAGTCCGTCCTCTTCTATACCATCCTTCCTCAGATTTGCTCACCTTACTGCAGAGTTGACTCACCTGGCCTCTTGGAGTTTAATACTCACCCATTAACAAGTGCAGAAGCAAGTCTCACATTTAGGGACAGATTTTAAAAGATACTTAGGCGCCTAGTGGGATTTTCAAAAGTATCTGTGGATTTCATTGGGTTTTTGGCACTTAGGAACTTTTGAAAATCCCATTAGGCACCTACATACTTTTAAAAATCTGACCCTTTATGCCCAGGACTAGGAGTTGAAAGACTGTATCAAATGGAGAATAGAAAATAGTTAATAAAACGGGCCGTAAGTTGGCAAAACTTACAAAAGTTCAGTGAGACATGCTTGTGCAGTGAAATGTTTCTGAATACTGAAATATCTTTGAAGTGCCAGAGGGGCTGCCTACCACCAGTGGATCATTCTCTCTTATGTTCGATTCCCTCTCGGGTTTTGTGGGTTCTTTTGCCCTGCAATTAAGTTTTGTCCCTGTTAATCATTCCACAATTACAATACTTTACAGACCCTTCCAATTCTTAGATTGTTTTTTTTTTTTTTTAAAGCTGCAATATTCTAATATTTCTATTGTGAATGTCATGATGGAAGCAGAGCTAGCGCAATTTGCCCATGTTTTACTAACCGCCATCTGGCAGGGATATGGTGACATGAAAATCTTCACAGGACTCTTGTTTTTCTACTATCTGCTGGACAACTAAGGAGATCATCAGGCTGCTGGGATGAGTGCCAGATGGTAGGCAGGTATCTTTATGAGTATAAGATTCTTATTTTCTTTCAGTGCTTGCACATGCTGTTCATGTAGAGGCAGGAAAAGTGAAAGGGGGGAAGTAGATGAATCACTGACTAGACTTCAACTGCTCAAAACTACTTTGAAGTTTTTCAATATGTGGCTGTTTCACAGTCCACCCCTCATTTGTTGTTCTTGTTCCACCAAGGCTTAAAGGTTTTAAGTGAATTATTCTTTTCCAGTTTCTTACTCAATGGCATATCCTTTGAAAGCTTGACTTTGGTTTGGAACATGTCTGTTCTGTTGAGTCCAAGATCCACATTCCTCTCTTTGTTCACTCCCCCCAGAGCCAGGGCGAGGGAAGGAGAGTCATGTATCCCTGCCAGCAGTCATTCCAGGTAGCTAATTTAGTGGCAGTACTGTGACCAGCTCCTACAGGGAAGTCATAGTAACACAAAACCTGTTGGCTGGGTGGAGGGCGAGTTATAGCAAGTAAGAAAGGCCTTTTATTAAGGTACTCTGCTGGCCTCCCCACATCCAAACCTTGGAGATTTTACTTCCTTCTTGAAGGGTATAACTTGGAACCATCCTCTACTCTGCAAGTGTGTGCACAGTGTGGTGTGTCAAGAATTGGTTTCTGTCAGCAGAATAATCAAGTTCCAGAAGTTTATTGTAGGAGGGCATTTAGAATCTGGGAATGGATTCTCCATTCTGCTTCACAGGTTTACACCAATGAAACTCTTCTATTGCCTTCAATGACGTTACATTAGTGTAAAACTGTTGTGACAGAATGGAGAATAATTCTTATAATAATACTTATGTATTTATATACATACACATATATATATATAATATAATAATACTTACAAAACCCATGAGATAACACAAAAAGAAAATATAATGGGCGTCAAATTGACCTACAATTCTCACAAAAACAAAACAAAACAAAACCCACCCACCCCATCTATGAATGGTGATAAAACAGCTATGAAGGGGGGTCTTAAAGCAGCCACAGAAGTCAGTAGACACTAAACTCTCTCATGTGACAGAGTTAGATATTGACATTCTTACCCTGATTTGCATCATCACACTACAGGCCAGGAAACTGAGCCCAGTTTTTGCCAATGTGATGACTGCTATCTTGGCCGACCCACCAGGGACTAAGCCAAGTACCTCAAGAGGTATAAGCATGAGCTGTTACAATTTGAGCTAAATAATCAAGGCTTTCTAGCTGGAGCTGTATTAACTGATTCCTATCCTTTGTGGGTTGAGCACAGAGGAGGATCTGTAGCACACATTCACCAGTGGGTTACACCAGCACTACTTTGTATGCTAGATCATTGTTACAATGGGGTTCTAGTAATCAAGATCACTTATAAGGGAGTAGGTCTCAAAGAAACCTGTGTTGCTGTTGTTAATTATGCAAAATAATCCCTCCCAAACCATATACACCTTGTACCCATTTTACTAATGCAGGTTGCAAATCAGCATGTGGTTGTTATTGATGGAATAGTACTGTAACTTATGTAATCTAAAAACGTGCACAGGGATTTCCCCCTTCTTTCACCACCTTAGGTAAGGTAATTACTATGGAAATTATCTGTTAAGTTTATTAATTAAACATCTATAGAGATGACACACATTTTCTCGCTCCCTCAGTAAATCTTGGCATTAGGCAGCACACAGAATTTTGGCAACAGGCTGACAGTAGAATAGGCTGTAGAACCTAGACGTACCCAAGTCTTCTTGACACAGGAAAGGCTTCTCTTCCCTATGCCAGAGGTTCACTCAGTGCCAGCTCCAATGTGCACTCCCCTTCCCCGGATGGCTCTTGTCCATATTGGCAAATAAAATCATAGAGAAGAAAATATGAAATTACTCTTCAAAATATAAGTGGAGGGATGAGCACAGAGCCAAGCAAGAAGTATCCAAATGTGAGATGCCACATTGCTAAATGTCACTCTGAAATATGTCACACGTGCAGCAAGTCAAACAAACAGGTTCATCCACAAAAGGATGAGGGCACTGTGGGATAATAAGGCAGACCATTTCCACTTCAGATAATAAAATATTTCAAGCAGCATTACACAAATTACAAGCAAAAACAGCAGCGGAGCCACCAAGATCATTAGCACCGTAAATGGAAGCTGGCTGTCAAAATCCTTCACTAAATATACAGGGATGCAAAGAGGAGGAGGAAAAGTGAATACAGAACCTAACAAGCCAGCAGGTAATGCAAGCCAATCTGTTTATTCTATTCTAAATAAGGGACCCAGAACAGTTGCAGCAGAATAAACTAGGGGATCAGGATGACAGTAAGTCTATTTCATTTAACAACTTATGGCTGATCACAAAGGAGCAGCAAGTTCTAGATGGCTGGGAATTACAGTGACCAGATGTCCTGATTTTATAGGGACAATACTGATATTTGGGGCTTTTTCTTATATAGGTGCCTATTATCCCCCATCCCCATCCCGATTTTTCACACTTGCTATCTGGTCATCTTAGTGGGAATGGTAGCAGAAAAGAGTTTTCTAGTGCAACATACAATCAACATTTTTAGCTCCACCTATATTTCCTGTAACACTGCCACTTATCATCGCAGACAGAGCAGAAAATAATAAAAGTGTTGTCTAATTTTGCTACAAAATCTGGGGGCTAGACAGGACATAAACATGAACTCAACACAGAGTCCAAATGTCTATGTTAGATGATTCTCAGGAGTCTAGGTGTTTTATGGATTTTCTGGCTCCAAGCCTCAGTTCTGACCAAGATCTGCTCAGCATGGGATGCAAGGGGAGGCAGCAAAGTTGGTCATATGCTACCATTGTGCTTCACAGGTCCCTGTGGGCATAAGTTAGAGAACTGTAGGCCTTTGGGCTGCTCTAATTGCTTGCAACAGCCCGCAAAGGCCTGTCATGCTGTCCATATATCACCAGAATGTTCTGTCACACCCCTTCCTACTTCCGCACACACCCCGTGTCAGATAGTACAGAGTTGGCTGCTCTAGCTATGCCAGTCAGGGATTTCTCAATGCTGCTTTGCACCCAATATCCTTGCGCCAAATGCCAACCAACCTGTGAATGAAAACAATTATTTCATAGTCATCTTTGTTAATGGGAAAGCATTATTGGCTAATAATTAAGAGTAGGCAAATTTGTTCTTATCCTCTTTGAACTAACCCAAACTATTTTAGAAATGAGATTAAATTTGGTCAATTTTTTAATTATGTTTGTTTATATTTTTTGTACAGGTTCTGCATTTCAGACAGGACTGGGAACACCAAAATACTAATGGCAAAGCTTTTGTTGCAGTAATTTCCAGTCCAGCCAAAACAAGATTCCTATCTTGTACCTCAGACCACAGAGGCATGAATGATGACAGAGAACCAGGTCCTCGGCTGGTACAAAACATAATAGCTCCTGTGAAGTCGATGGAGCCATGTCAATTTTTAATCAGCTGATTATCTGTCCCGGAGTGTTGGCTGGTTACCCAAATTGAGCCTTTTCATAGATTTATAGATTATAAAGCCAGAAGGAGACATTATAATCATCTAGTCAGAGCTCCCATATAACACAGGCCAAAGGACTTCCCTGAATTAATTTCCTGTTTGAACTTGAGCACGTCTTTAAAAAAAAATCCTATCTTTAAAGTTGCCAGCAATGAAGAAGCCACCACAACCTTTGGTAAATTGTTCCAATGGTTAATTACCCCCCACTATTAAAAAATTGCACCTTATTTCTAGTTTGAATTTCTCTAGCTTGAACTTCCAGCCATTGGATCTTGTTATAGCTTTGCCTGCTAGACTGAAGAGCCTGTTGTGTTACAAACATGCTGTCAACACATAACAAATAATAAATATTATTGTTATCACTATGATTTGGAAGCTAGCAATTTTTCCTGTGTTTCAAAGTTACAAACTGAATATTTTTTGTTTTTAACTCTTCTTATCTATGTTCTTTTGACTACCAGAATGCATTACTGCTATTGCACAAAAACACACACGTTCCCACAATCGGTGAAAACGTAGATTTCTTTTGATGAAAATGTAGACCTTTTTCTGTTAGATTTGGAAGTTCAAGATAATCTTCATTTTTACATTCAGAAAAGGCTACATGCCATAACTTTGGGATTTCCATTGGTTATACATCTCTCTTTCGCATACACACCCCTCCCTAATGTCATAGTACCACTAAGCAGCAGAGCCAAGGCTGAGGATAAAACCTGGAAGTTAGCAGCCTTACTTGGGCCACATTCTCTGCATTTTTTTTTTAAACAAAGGAAAACAATTTTTTTTTAAAAGTCATGCGTTTTTCTCCTGCTCAAGGCCTACAGAGCTCTAGAGTACACCCTGTTCGACAGAGTATGTGCATTATGCTCGCCATCCCTTTGCAACTCAGCAGAGGTAGGCTTTTACCACAAGGGTTCCCCCAGGCAGCCTCTGTAAAAGGGTTAATGACAGATGTTTTCATTAAATCTGACCTTCCTCTTAATTTTGCTGCAGCCTGATAATATCCTTGCTTTGTTCTTATTTGCATGGGCAAATGGAGGCACTCCATAATAATAAGTAACACACAACCCCAACTCAAA
Organism: Emydura macquarii macquarii; assembly: GCF_026122565.2. NCBI lineage: Eukaryota > Metazoa > Chordata > Testudines > Chelidae > Emydura > Emydura macquarii. The sequence goes on along the minus strand of NW_027132342.1, from coordinate 5,144,983 downwards.
ACAAAGGTCAATTCATTTTAAACTGATGTGCACAATATTATTTCTAGTTATATTAAAAAAAAAAAAAAAAGAAAAGAAAAGAAAAGAAAAAAGGCTTCTATGCACAATGCTACTATTTACAAAGAATTAAAAGCTCTGTGCTCTGGTGTTCTGAACTCTTGGACATGATGTACATCTGTAGGCAGCACTGAGTACTACCAATAGAAATCAATAATGTTTCCTTGCAGACAACCAACCAGAATGACACTTCAGCCTCTCTGAAATTCCCTTATCCAAAATGATAAATACTAAACTCTCTAGGACAAGTGCAATTTTCTTTACCAGGAATTCATTAGCTGGAGAAGCCAAACAACAACAACAAAACCCTAAAAATTCTATGTTGCTATTTTTAACATCTATCTAGCATTTGTTTCCACCACTCTAATATTGGGGTGGTTGGATTTCTCCAAGGATTTATAATAGGATGTGGAAGACTTAATTTTGCCAGCAGTTTGAATGAATTGGAAGTCAGTACTGATTGAAACCTCTTTCTCACACCCTCCCAATGGCTCTTTGATGGTCTGTGTGACATGGACTGATGGTCTCAGTCTAGTTCCTAGTGGTATTGTGTTAACGCTGCAAAAATCATCCGCACAATCAATATTAATTGGCCCTAACATTGTCGGTCTCAGCAGAGACACAATATAATGAGAATAGTGCTCCTGTTGAAGGGTGTTCCACTACCAAATCAGGGTGGTGACCGTGCTATTGAGATGGCACCTTTGAACCATAATTTGGATAAAGGCAATAAAGACAGATAACCTGACACTGAGCAACAAAGTCTGATTAGTCAACATTTATTTTAGAAAATGCATTTTATTAGGCGATTTTAACATTCACATTAACATCAAGAAAAATTCTTCTTAAACTAAAAGATTATTTCTCCAGAGGTAGGATTCATCAGGGACTGAATAGTACAGTTAGTTGGGAATTTTCCACTGAAACTTTTTTTCCATGGAAAATCAGTTTTCACAAAATTAAAACGTTCCACAGGAAAATTTTGATTTTGCCAAAATTTTTCAATTTCCCATTGGGAAAATCAAAACAAGACAGGTCAACCTAAATGGAAACATTTAAGTTTGTCAAGTCGAATCAAAATGTTTTGTGACGGTACTATGGTGCATCATGGGAGATGTAGTCCAGCCAAGGAACTCAGCCTGTAGAGGAAGATGTGGGCACAAGACATCTGAACTAGAATTCACAGGCAGCTCCAAATCAGCCTCATCAGTGTAAGAGATTCACAATTAGGCCCCCAGAATTTTTTGGGTTAGCCTCTAAAACAGTGTTCTGTCAGCTTCCTCCACATCAAAACATACACGATCACTGTTAGAGCTGAAAATTTTCAATTTCAAATTCTTTTGCAAAAGATATTGATTCTTTTTTTTCTAATCACTGCCAACCAGAATCACACAACTATGTACAAGGCCAAACAAAGGACTATGGAGCGAAAAAGAAATAATTCTTTGTTACACACCCCAAACTTCACTGGGCTTACATGTATGTCCTGTTCCTGTTGTTTTAAAATGTTGTTTGAGGGGGTTTTCTCCCATTTTATTATTCATATAAATAAAATAGGAGAAGGGAATGGTGGTTGTGGGTGATCTTTAACCATTAACTCATTCAATCTTCCAGCTGTTGAAGTGAAGCAAAAGTGTTTAGTCTTTCTTTCAATCCTAGTGACGGGTACACATTAGTGTAACATTTTCAGAGCTGACATTGGAAGGAAAATGCTGAAAACTGCAGTTCCCAAATTGGGCAGTTGGCTTTGCTGAGTCCAAAGGTCAGCTCTATTATAGGGGCTCACAAACATTTAAGTGTTTCCTTCTGGCAGAATAACAGGCAAGATGTGATTCATGAACTACAAGGTGGTGACTTTTTAGAACTCCATGATTAGCATATATGTTCTTTCCCAAAGAGCATCTTTCTAAAAATTATATTATAGCTCAAAGAGAAGTTATGGTCTTGATGAATAAATTACAGTGTGAAGTTCTATAGCCTGTGTTAGCAGGTGGTCTGACTACATGATCATAGTGGTCCTTAAAAATCTATGAATCTATGACTCAACTGATCTCTAGAGATTCTGATATTAACTGACTCAAAATACAAAATATGGGCCAAAATATATTCAATAACGAAATACAATTTTTAAAATATAACATTTGAAAAGATTTATAATATTGAGCCACAACAATCTCAAATTTTCATTATAATGTTATGGGAAGAAGAAGAAGAAAAAATGGGAACAGGAATTTGAGTTATTCATTACAGACCGTCTTTCACAATCTTATGATTCAAACTCTTCTACATTCTTTTAAAGAAAATATTCCAGACCAGACTTCTGCATATGCCCAGTAGCTAATTTTCATCATAACTTTCCTAAGGATTCTTAGCCGACCGATGGAAATGGTACACATGTGCAATGGAAATACCAACACAAAAGAACCATTGTATCAATAATGCAGGAATTATAGTACCCCTCCAGCTCTGAGCAAGCCTTAAATATGATGATGAACTATAAGAGTTCCCAAGAAGTGATCGCAGTCTACTGAGTCAATCATGTGAATTTTTAAAAGCCATAGTAGGCTCTATTTCTTTGGTGTAACACTTTTGAAAATATACCCTTTAAAAAGAAAAATTAAAAAACACACTGAAAACACACCAAAATCAAACTAACGTAGTTACGTCAGCCCAGCAAATCACTTAAATACATGCTTAGCTTTAAGCCGTGACTCCACTGACAAACCATTGACTTTGCTGAACATTCCCCATGTACCTTGGAGAAATTGCTCCGTTACTGAACACACCAGGTACATCCTAACTTTAAACTGATATTGGTGCCATGTAACTCATGTTAGCTGAAAAGCAATCTCCAGTGTAACACCCCCAACATGCACTCAGTACCATACATTATCATTTATTTACTCCAATGGAAGACACCTAATTTACACATCACATAGCTCCTTTCATGCTGACGGATCTCAAGAGCTTTGCAAACTAATTTATTATATATTTCATCACTTTAGCTTAAAAAATGCAGCCACCTCTAGTGTCCAATGCAATGTCTTTTCACAGCATACAACAATACTATACAAGCTGTGCATCAGCAAACACTGAAGATACCCTTGCTAACTGAGTCTGCAGGCAGAATTAAGGCGTGCAGAAAGTGTTTATCAGAAAATTGGAATTTGGCTGGCAATTAGGACTAACATTTTTACTTCTGAGAAAAATATCATGGCATCTTTAGTGACCACAAATGGTCAGAAATTCAGTTATACAATTCATCCAAAAGATAGTGCCCCCTTAGACCATGGGGTATTGGTGCATGGGTAGTGATACCAGCTAAAGAACCACCACCAAGTCCTTGCTTTATTTGGATGTTGTTTACCCATGTACTAACAATATTTTACCCATTTTAGGCCTTGATTTAGAAGAGCATTTCGGCATGTACTTAAGTGTATCCCTATTCAGTAAAGTATTTAAGCACATGCATAAGATTTAGCCTGTTCTTAAGTCCCATTAACGAGACATAAGCACATATGTAAGTGTTGTCCTGGAAAGGGATGCTTCCCTAAATTGCCACCTTAACTTGTAAGATCTGATGCCACCATAGCCGGAGGCTCCAAAATGCAATGTTTGAATTATAAATAACATCTAGACTATATGAACGTTGATTCACTAATACTAAAATGTATAGAATTGTCACCTTGCCAGTTTTAGAGTATATATATTTACTAGGGCAGTCAATTAATTGCACTCATTGCATGCGATTAACACAAAACAAATTAACTAGATTAAAAAAAAAGTCATGATCAATCACAGTTTTAATCGCACGTTAAATAATAACAAAATATCAATTGAAATTCATTATAAATATTTTGGATGTTTTTCTACATTTTCAAATAGTATTTTTCCACTTACCTCAAACAAGATCACTCAGTCTTACTTCTTGTTCAGCCAATCGCTAAGACAAACAAGTTTGTTTACATTTATGGGACATAGTGCTGCCTGCTTCTTATTTGCAATATCACCTGAAAGTGAGAACAGGTGTTTGCATGGCACTGTTGTAGCCGCTGTTGCAAGGTATTTACATGCCAGATATGCTAGACGTTTCTACGCCCCTTCATGCTTCAACTTGTAAGCTCTAAAGTTTTAATTTTTTTTGTTTTTGAGTTCAGTTATATAACAAAAAAAAAGAATTCTATATTTGTAAATTGCACTTTCACGATAAAGAGATTGCACTACAGTATTTGCATGAGGTGAACTGAAAATACTATTTCTTTTGTTTATCTTTTAACAGTGCAAATACTAGTATATTTGAAAATGTAGAAAAATCCACAAATATTTATAATAAATTTAAATTGCTATTCTACTATTGTTTAACAGTGCGATTGAAACTGATTAATCATGGCTTTGTTTTAATCTTGCGAATTAGCATTCCTGAATGCATTTAGATTGTCCACAAACCTGCACCACTTTAACAAAGTTAGTATAGCTAGCATTACCTTGGAAAATATTAGTGCCAATAATCTGCTCCATGTAATACATCAAATCATTATTGTTAAATCCCTCTTCTACTGTAAAACTCCACCACCTTTGTAAGAAAGGGTCACTTTCTCAAAAAAAAAAAAAAAAAAAAAAAAAAGACTTTCTGGAAGTTAACAGAACTTTGCCCCATTACCTGCTGGTAGATGTGTAGCGGTGTTTTATGAATACACTTCTCTGTAACAGAGAATGCTCCTGCAGGACCCCCTGCTGGCTAGGAATGGATTTGTATAAATATCTTGGGAAGAAGTTGCACATATGCTCTCTTAGCCACAACTAAAGTACAGTCTAAAAGATGATAACATATCATCCAGAATAAAGGGATTGAGAAAACTCCCTCCTGTCCTACAGGGGTACAAGAAAAAACTTTGCCCAATATCATGAACTTCTTTTTGGACGTGGAAGTCCCAAATCACAATACCCTTGTGGTGAAGCGTCTGAAACAGACTAAAGAGTAGATGCAGAGGGTCCCAATCAGTAAAGATGGATTATGCTGCAGATCTGGAACCACAGTTATTGAAGTACATGTGTGTGTATGTACACACGCTCTCTTCACTCTCTCTCTCTCTCCTGGATTAATTACCTCTGGCAGGCTTCTTCTAACCTGAACTCCTTCACTCAGTCATAAACTATATTTAGGGCATCTCTGATAGCTAAAGGGACCTGAGTTTCCTATGTCCTGCATATTTTGAGTTAAGATTCAATGGCTTTTGACTATTTTTGGTGCTCCCCCTTCTTTGGTACCTGGTCACTTGTTCTGGTTTACTGATTTTTTTTTTAAGTGGCATGATATTATCAAAGGGCAAATTACTGCACAAGCTATTTGTTCACAGTACAAGCTGTGACTTGGCATTGAAAGGAACATCACTGAGCAGAGATAGCAGCAAGTATTCTGTGGCAGATTAATGCATCTGCAAAAGTAAAAGCCCCATTTAGATTGCACAGCAGGGTCCTGTCCATCATATTACATGTTAATACAGTGACTTGAAACTCTTGATGATTCCTTCGTATGTAAGGAGACCTGTAATGCTAATGCTTTTACAGGGCTAACTCTTTCTTTTTTGCCCCTGTCCCCAACAAGCCTCAAGACTTCATAACATGTGAAACATAGGAGCAAAAGTTAAAATGCTTCAATAGTCCCCATAGACTGCTTAAATAAACGCCGTGATTATAATTTAGACAATCAACGTTAAACCCCCCCATCCCAGGCAACAACCACCAGATAAATAAGGGATTCATGATGCACTTCACACAGCCACTTACTACCACAACCATTGTCACTTGACAATTGGGAGGAGGAGCCAGCAATGTCTAATGCTGCACCAGCTACATCTGTCAACAACTAGATAGACAGCTCCACTAAGCAAACAGACTCGATCCCCGCTTACAGAGTCTGTCTTTGACCTGCCTCAACTGAGCCTCTAATCTTCCCAGACTATCTTCAGCAGCAGCAGGAGGAACATCTACCAGAAGCAGACATAACAGAAGGTGCTTTATTTCAACATGCTGTATATATGTTTATGCTACTCTACTTCTGCCCCTACCTCCAACCTACGTCTCCACCCACAGTACAGCATAACTGGTAAGAATCACAGCACAGTCCTGTTATATTCTTCATACAAGCAAGCATAATGAAAGCTTTAATGGTGTCTAAGTCATTTGAGCTTGCACCATTGCAAATTAGGGTGATCACCCTCCTGAACTGGGTGGGATAGTCCCAAACTGCAGAGTTCAAGTCCCGGTCCTGGGCTGAATGACTCCAGGACAGCATTTGTGCCAGATTCCCTGCAGGCCATGCCATGCCTGCCCAAGGCTCAGAAGTGGTGCCAGCCTCTTCCCAATGGGAGGAGTTGCGGGGGGAGGGGGCCTTAGCCCTACCTCAGCATGAGGTCTTGTCCTCTGCTCCTCCTCTTCCCCCTGAGGCTGGAGCTGGGCAGTAGTAAGAGCCACCCAGGGAGCATGGGTTGCTGTGGGGAGATCCGGACCCTCCACCTGCCCTTGGCTATGCACCCTGCCCCCTCTGCCCGGTACAGGTGTAGGGTGTGGGGGCTCCCCACCATGGCCTGGGCTCCTGGGGCAGCTCTTACCATGGTCCAGCTCCAGCTTCCAGCCTGGCCAAGGGACAGGGCCCCTGGGGGAAAAGAGGAGGGGAAGGGGCGGGGACTCAGGGAAAGAGGAAAAGAACAGGGGCGGGGCCACATAGGGCCGGGGCTCTTGTAAGGTCCCTCTTTTGCCTTTTGAAAAGGCAATCACCCTAGTGCAAATACTAGTGCCTGTTATTACAGAAGAAAATCCAGATTGTTTTGTACGATCACAAATATTCTCAAAACAAGACTACGAATCCCAATGGTGCAGGTCTGAAATGTAGAGCCCCCTTTGGCTTCTCTCAGGTGCATTATTATTCTATTTATTTGTACTGCAGTAGTGCCTTGAGGCCTCAATCAGGGATCAAGGCCTTATTGTATTAGTACAATATATACCCAATGGTACAGAGTACTAGTTTATTGCAAAGCCTTTATATGACTCCCAGATAAATCAGTTGGAGCACCTCTGAAACAGCACCGCTGGAGCAGCTCAGCACCTCTGAAAACCAAACCCACACATAGACAGCTAAATGAAAGTGGCCAAGGAGCCTCTCGGCACCTGGGTTTGAAAACATGGGCCTTAGAAGACTTGCATACAACACACGTCTTATAACTAACTATCTTAAATAAACAGTACATCAGCGGTATCATAAGATAAGCCCACAGGACACACTTCATCTCAGGGAAAACAAATGAATGCAAGATTTCCAGCTGTTTCAGCATCAGGAACTGCAATATTTATTCTGGAAGGAGCAAACAACAGATGCAGTTGAATGGCAAGAGTTCATCTGGTTCTCTGCGGCACATGAGATAAAATTAAATTGACCATTATTATCTAAACACCTCCCCCCCCACCATTAATACACTCTGGATAATCTTAATATATAAACCTGAGTTTCCCATGGCTACTCCTTCCCTGCCCATACTTAGAATGTGCCTCATCAGGACAACTTCCCTTATCACCACCAGTGAAGACAACTATTTAAGAAACCTGAGGTGAGGTAGGTTCTGCAGCATCTTGACATCAACTGCATTTGTGGCTTTTTTCCTTGATTTACAGTCATGTGGCATATTATGTTGCCTACCTGGGCCATGGGATTCCACCAAGAGCGTAGCCACAGAGGGGCCAAATCTGAGCCTATGTGAATGCAGAAGCCAATGCCCACATGATTGTGGATCAGGAACTCTTGACTGAAGAGTCGGTGACTCTTGGCCCATTTGCTGAAGGCCCCAGTTGCCAGGGAGCAGAGTGGAGATGCCTGGTCAGAGCACCTCAACCTTCTCCTGGACCCACACTGTCCCTGACATTCCCCCCCAAAACCAATTACCCCCACCCTACAATCCTGCTCCCTGTCATTCAAATATAATATACAATAATAAAGTGTAATAATATGCAATATAAATGATTTGCAATGATATCAGTCCTTTGGCCATTGCCCGTCCACCATAAGCTGGAGCCCACACATTTCGCAACTCAATTTCACGAAAACACCTCTGCCCCCTGCAGCTGAAACACAGCTTCACAGAGAACTGAGAACTGCCACAAGCCAGATTCTGGGGCTCTTATTTGTGTTGAACGGGTCTTTACTCCCTGAGAAGTCCCCTTGAAGTCAATGAGTGACATCCTGGCCTCTTTGAAAATAATGGCAAAACTCCCATGACTTCATGCTGTGCAATGTGAGGATGGGTAGCAGATTCTGGCCTCCTGTTGACATTGCTATGATGGGGATCACTTTTCAGAATCAGGGCAATTATGTTTCTGTAGCTAGAATATTTATATTACAAAAATGCCAGCTGCCAATCTCTCCTACCTTATATGTCAAGCAGAATCAGCCACAATGAATACTTGGATAAGACTTATCCAGGACACATCCAAAATGCTGCAGGAAGTACAGGCCATGATTCAATTGGAAGCACTCTTCCTTCATAGCCAGCACTGAGCCAAAGTTCTAGCAAAAGAAAATTGTCACTCAAGGTGCCATTTTTCAGATGAGAGGTAAAAGAAGAGTTATTAACATTTTTGTCTACTAAAGACCCTATGATACTTTTTGCAAGAGAAGAGTGTTAATCCTGGTGTCTAAGCCAAATTCCAACCTGCGTAATTACATTCTGCCTCTCTAACTATCTCCCCTTATTTCACATGGTCAGTACTTAGTGTATGTTGCCCCACATACAGCTGAATTTCATTGGCAGACAAAGTGGTGCAATGGATTGGACCTGGCTGACAGACAGTGTAGTAGGGATACATAGATAAAAATATAGACTCAGCTGGCAGAATCTGAGGTAACACCAGGCTCACACCAGGAATGAATTCAACTTACTGAGAATATGTTGAAACTTGAACTCTCCTATTTCAGCCTCTCATTAGCACACTGGGGCCCTGAGCCTTGATTAATGCCCACAGGTGCTACTGCTATACAAAAAAGCCACACCACTAGCAATAATAATCATTTATCTCCTTTCGTATAAACCTAGTGTTCTCCCTTTTTATTCTTGTAAATTAATGACATCAGAAATAATGACTTTTTAAATCCAAGTTGACAGTCCATATATATTAAGGAACAAATCCCAAATTTATTCCAATTTCCTTCCCTCCCCTGCTTTCTTTCGTGTCCCTCATTTGAGGCATTTGTCACACATTTTTAAAGGCCTTTGTCACATATTTGGGTCTTGGCAGGTTATGAATTACAACCATCAGATTTCATGACCGGGGCACCCAGCTTTTGATTTCTTTTCTTGTTGCTCTCCGAGAACCTTCTTGTCTGCCCCTACTGAGATATCAAGAAATGTTCTTCATCAACATACAGTGTCATCTAACACATGGATCCTGCCAAGTTTTCATGTCGTTCTATCAAGAAAATCTTCCTCTGGGGTAAGGGGAGAAGAAGAGGTCATTTTTCATCCACGGAAGAGTGAGCAACCCTTTTCCTTTGGGACTAAGAGGATCTTAATTTAACAAACCTTCTCGTTCCTGTTACAGTGCTGCTGCTTACTTGTGGATCACAATTGACCAGACAGCACCACAGACTGTTAGAAGAGCAAAACAATGAGAAATACTAGCAGGTAAGGTAAGTTAAGCTCAAAGTAAGTACTGAAAAGCAGAGAAGCTTACAGTGGAAAACTTGTCTGGTTCCCTGCAGAGATGGGCAAACATCAAAAGGCTTTGATCAATTCAGACAAGCAAGCCCAAATGTGGATTCTTATGTGAACTTTATCCAAACTATTAAACCTTTTGAATCCTTCATGAAGGACCTGGTAATCTCCCAGGAAGAGGAGTATTGTGAGATGTTTCCTGTTTCTGGACAAGTTGACAGTACCATGGAAAAAGGCTGTTTCCATGATACTTTGGCCCTTATTCTTCTTGTATTAGCCAGAAGGAGGTACTGTGGGTAAATCTGTGCTTAATTTGTAGTGAAAGAGATGCTATGGCTCAAGCAATTTTTTTTACTTTCATAAATGACACAGCAAGCCCAGAGGTGCCAGGACCATGAACTGCCATGCCTAGAGGTGCCGGGCCTCAGCCATAGCACAAATTAAGCACTTGGGTAAATGAATAAGGTTCAGTTTGAGTTTGGGTGGCTAGATTGGGGCTGATATGTATTCTTTCCTAATGCCTAGTTTTATCCATTCTTAGCTGGAAAACAAGGTTATCAAAATGACGATCACAATACACTGGTGCTGTTTACATACGGAACAAAACCTCTGTCATTTGATGGAAATTGGTTGCCGGTTACTGGTTGGTTTCCCGGGTCAGATCCATCTGAGATAACCCCATAGAAAAATCAAAGCCAATGTACATTATGGAATTGAAGTCAAATGCTGTTTGGAAGCTTTTTGGAGTTAAGCATAGCACACTTACTGAAAAATTATAATTCCTTTAGTAGAGGAATCTAGCAAAGTGCATCATAAGCAGGGCAGAGTAAATCAGGGCCACAACAGAGAGAATTCAAAACAAGACATCCCAGTCTAAACCCCTTCAAATTTAAGCAGGTTCAGATTCAAATCCCCTGATATGACCTCACTGCTATTGGTTGTGGGTCGGATCCAAAATCAGAATGGACTCATTTTCCAGTACTGATTTGTATGCAGCCAAAATTTTTGTCTTATAAGGTTTCATCTAACAACAGCAGAATTTCACAAGAACTGTTCATCTTGAAAATTTTTTACCATTTTGGGTCAAAATTTTGTTAGCAGCTTGAGAGATTTCTGTTCTGTCTACTTCAAATCTGAACTGTAGACTTGATTTGGCCTTGAACTCTTGTCTAAACCTAAACTGGATGCAGACTCGGACTGGAATCTCAAATATTGCTTTTCTGGTTCTTCTCTACTTTACATAATTTTGTTTGATTACTCACTTGCCATTTGGAAATGTTCTATACTAATGCTCTCTCTTATTTACTTGTCATATTTGTCACTGGAAACATGTCCGTGTAAACAATGACAGAGAATATGTAGAACTATATCCTGTGCTTCCTTCCCTTTTTGCATCATCAGTAGGATAATAATTACTTCAGCAGGTTGAAAAATTAACAATTAAAAAAAAATTGACAATTTTTACTTTTTTAAAAACTTTTTATTTACCAGTTTATAAAGTGGTTGAAATGTTTCAAAAATTCTAAATTTCAATTAATATTTTCCAGAAAACATTTAGAAAGTTTTCATGAAAAATGTTCTACATTTTTCAACTAGCTCTAATAATCCAAAAGATCTCTCAAATAAAAACCTTAATACTGGACATACCTTTGAATATTAGAATGATGATTTATAATATGTATGTAATGAATATTATATACCTTTATATATAGAAAATATTTACACACACACACACACACACACACACACACACACACACAAATTAGTGGTCCACACCACTACAGCTTATGATAATCATACAATAGTGGTTTGGGGCTGTTAGGCAGTGGAATATTTTATAAAGACAAACTTTGATCAGTGTAGTTAAATAAAAAATTAGGAAAAAGTCTAGGATCTTTCCACCATTCCCATAGAATGGCCTAAATTCTGTCATTAGAAACAGCTGTGCAACTCCATTGAAATGAATAGGGCTGAATGATCATATCTTAGGGCAGAAATTGGCCAAGAGTGTTTAATAATTGAAGTATATTTCCTCTCTCCCTCTTCACCCCAAATTTTCCTTGCTGTGGCTCTTATTTATGCTCAACTGAAGACAAGTTAAAAGACCAAACAAAACTGTCTTTGCAAATAATGATAGGTAATCTGAGGAATTCAGAGCCAGAGGAGGGCATCAAGTCAAATAGTATGGCTGGATTTATAAAGGGCATGATAATTTTGTGAGAAATGCTACGTAACTGTAGCGGTGCAGACTAAGCGCAGGTTTACTCTATTGTTTAAGGTGATATAACTTGCTCAGGGGTGTGAAAAAGCCACACCTCTGAGCGATGCAAGTTATAGCGACCTACATGCTACCCACACCATCGCTATGTCGGCAGGAGGCACTCTCCCATACCTTCTGCCACTTGCCAGGGTGGAGTTGTTATGCCAGTGGGAGAGTGCTCTACCATTGGCATAGAGGGTCTTCACCAGAAGTAACGCTTCTAGTGTAGACTAGTCCTCAGATAGTCAATGACATACTTCCAGGCATTAGAGCAGTGGTTCTCAATCAGGGGTATGTGTACCCCTGAGGGTATGCAGAGGTCTGTCAGGGAGTACATCAACTCATCTAGATATTTCTCTAGTTTTAAACAGGCTAGATAAAAAGCACTAGCAAAGTCAGTACAAACTAAAATTTCGTACAGACAATGACTTATTTATACTGCTCTATATACTATACACTGAAATGTAAGTACATTTATATTTCAGTTGATTTATTTTATAATTATATGATAAAAATGAGAAAGAAAGCAATTTTTCAGTAATAGTGTGCTGTGACACTTTTGTATTTTTATGTCTGATTTTGTAAGCAACTAATTCTTAAGTGAGGTGAAACTTGGGGGTTCGCAAGACAAATCAGACTCCTGAAAGGGGTACAGTAGTCTGAAAAGGTTGAGACACACTACATTAGATTATGGTTTACAGGAATTAAGAAGGAATCGCTTCTTGCCTCTTCTGCATGAACGGTGTTGCACAACTGGTAGGTAAAGAACAGGATAGTTTTCATTTTTCTATGGATTTGGATAGGAAGAGTGAATGGCGTTCCTTTTCTTCCTCTGACTACTGTCAGAGGCAGAACGCTGGATTTGATAGACCAGTGGTCTGACCCACTATGACAAACCCTATGAGCCTATGTGGCAGAAGTGCACCTGTTGACACAGTGGGTATAACAGTCTGAAAACAGATTTTTTTCCCTCCATTTTTCTAAGATTTCGCTCTTATCCTTCTGGCAACTTTTACAGATGATGTAATTCAGGAAGTAAAAAATTAAAATGGTGAACACTACCTTAAAACAAGTTTTCTGGAGTGTATAACTAGACCACGGCAGGCAGGCTTGAGTTTTGTTGTACCTGCAGGAGGTTTTTGTTTAAGAGCAGGGTATTAAAAATCTTGGCACATCCTGAGTGCTCTCATTTTCACATTCAGCATTATCTATCCCCTTAACAATTTCAGAAACTTCAGTCAGATTATTGCCACGAAATCCAAACAGCTCTGGAATGGATAAAGGAATAATATCAGCTGCTTTCATTCACATTGTTTGCTTCTTGCGGTATAATACAGCATCCTGTTTTGCCTTCATCACAGTAATCCCTTCATAAGGAGTGATTTAAGGGATAGTCTCCTATATCTTCAATTCAGTTTAATTTCCCTACTGGGGCAAATATGCCTACATGTGGATATTTTCAACACACTTAATTTAGGGATAGATAAAGAGTTGACCTACAGCTTTGTCCAGAACGCTAATCAAGCTTCAAAAGGGCTTCCTCTAGTTCCATTCTCATCCCCACCATCACAAACTTCATTTTGAAGAGCATTTGTGTTTTTGGTTCTGTGACCATGACTATAATAATAATAATAATAATAAGTAACACTGTAGTGATTTATAAACATTAAAAAATAACACTCAACACCCACTGTGACATGGGTAAGGATTATCCCCATTTTACAGATGAGAAAAATGAAGCAGAGATATTAAGTAATTTGGCATTGCCCAGAGAGGCACTAAATCAGCACTGGAATTACAACTCAGTTGTTCCTGGCTCTCAGTCCTGTGCTCAGATCATACTTTTCTCTGCTGGAAGTGGAAGTACCAAAAAAAAAAAAATAGATTAAAGGTTTTTTTTGTGGTATTTCCAACGTAGGTATAAACAGCAAGTTACAGAAATCTTGGGATAACACTTGTTTTATTAGATTTCCAGCCACACTCCTAGACAAGAAGTTCAGTTAAATCTAGATGTGATTTGATAATCGTCTAAACTTTTGGATGCTCATCTGAAAGGAGTCTTTAAAGACCCACTCATTCTCATTGTAAATTCATATTTTCCTGCAGAAATCTACATAATCTACTACATATTCTCCACTTAACGATGCAGTTTCTCCATTTTGAGTTTTTCACACAAAGATTTCCTGATCATTTATCTGAAATTAACCCTTTAAGAAAATAGCTACTGTAGGTGAGGTTTTAAAAAAGAAAATCAAATCATTCCCAAATTGGATTGCATGGACTATTGGTGACAAGAAAGAAATGATCAACCTCATGGTACACAAAATCAATATGTATGCTTAGTTTTAAAGAAAGTCCCACCTTTTAAAAAATATCTAATAAAAAACATCAAAGCCTCCTGCAAAATTCCACATAGATCCAAGCATCTGATTCAATTAAAACCAATAGCTAATTTTTACATGGAAGTGATATACTTTTAAAGACATTTTCATGTAAGTGATATTACACTCCCTGTTTCCCTCCCGCCCCAAATCAAACCTTAACTCTGTGTTAAGTGAAGAATGAAATCTGTAGCTTGGCTTCAAAATGTCAATTTTAAGTCTTAATGACCTTCACTTGGAACTTTTGAACATTATATTAAAAAGATAAGCCTTTGAAAACTTTAAAATGTGGGTGAGTAGAAATATTTGAATAAGTAATTATGAAGGCTAAAGAGAACAGTGATATGTATTATCACCAGACCAAATTCATAGAAATATATTGGAATGTAGAAATTCTGTCTAGTTTTTAAAAAGACCTGCATTTATTTGAGTGTGAGTTGCAGGTAATGCATATTATAATTCCTAAAATTCCTATACTCTCGTAAGATAATAATGCTAAAGGCCCTAATTCAGCAAGGCACCTAAGTATAGGTATAACTAAACACATGAATAGTCCTACTAAGGTCAATAGTTTGATTCAAGAATCTGGATCTATGATAATGAAACGCATGAAATAAAATTCAAGACAAAAGGGTCAAATTCTAAAGTCCTTTGATATCAATGAGAGCTTTGCCTCAGTAATATCTAAGGACTCAGGATCTGGCTCACAGAAAATATTTTCACTGACAATATCAAAGGCTGAGATTTTTGGAGCCATGGGGATTTATTTGCTGAATTCCCATTTAACTTAAAGGGGACTTGTGAGTCTAAATCCCTTAGGTGACTTTGAAAAATCTCAACCACAGTTCCTATAAAGTTACAGTCAACATAAGTGCAGTTCAGTTACAGGCAATTGTTCTGGCTCTGATCTCACATGCATGTGTGTTAATAAGATGCAACTCCAGTGAAATCAAGGGAGATACAGTGCTATGTTGCCAGTATACATTAGAAAATCAGATCCACTCTGTACTACAGAACTGTACATAACTTGAAGAATAAAACAAGGAAACCTAAGATTTGTTACTGTTGCACTTCACAGCACAAATGAATACTCATTTCAATGCGCAAGTTGCCACACCATCAATAGCACGC
The DNA here is from genome assembly GCF_026122565.2 of Emydura macquarii macquarii. NCBI lineage: Eukaryota > Metazoa > Chordata > Testudines > Chelidae > Emydura > Emydura macquarii. The sequence continues at coordinate 5,129,453 of NW_027132342.1, read as the reverse complement.
AATAAAAGAAATAGGACATATTTCTCGCAAGTGTATAATCTTGGCAAAAATACACATTAAAAAGTTTTCATATTTTTCAATAAGCAATCCTAAGGCTTTTTTGCAGTGGTTTTGAGAAAGAAAATATTTGGTAACAGTAGAACCTTAGCAGGGTGAATTAAATAAGGTTTTAATCCTGACCTCCAGCAACGTCTGACCCATGTTCCTTATTATAGTTTCCTGTATGTGTTCATTTTTTCTAAAAACTTAATTATTCAGAAAATACTGACCAGTTATAAAGGAAGAAAGAAAACTGCAGTTAAGTTTAGTAAACTAATAATTTATATAGGGGAGGGGATAGGAGTCCTATACTTTTAATTTTTAGACACAGGATATACAAATAAAAACTAAACTACTAGAAGGAGTACCGCATATTGTCAGATAGCACACTATATCTCATGTCTAAAAAACGATCCAGATTTCAGCTTAACGAATTGAAAAAAAAAAGCACAACAACAAACAGGATTTCTTTAGTAAGTTGAATCGTCTTGAACTATTTGAATCTAGGCCCCATAGATGTAATTCCCCTGTAGATGAGGCCTGAGACATATTTTAGTTTGTATGTGTTTGTTTGCTTGTTTGTTTTAAAAAAACATTTTTTCTTTTTAAAACATAATAGACCAAATTCTTCTATGTTATAACATCATTGACTTCCCTGGAGTTACAGCAGGGATGAATTTGGGCCATTGTCTTATTTTATTGCAGTAGTTTTAGAAGTTTATTACTATGGATGTAGTTCCATTTGAGTCAATGGAGCTGCACCCATTTATGCCAGCTGAAGACCGTTCCAAATAATATTTTTGAGGCACGTCTGAATTGCTTATGAAAAACATGGATTAGTGGATGTAAGTTTTGCATGCATGGTTCTGGTTCTCTGATTTGAAAGTGTATCCCTGAAATTAATCGCTACAGTGGGGCGTAACTTAAAAACTATCAATCTAAACACCACCGAATTTGGGGGCTATTGAGAATCCAGGCCTGGGTCTGAATTTTGCAACTCTGGTAATAATTAGCATACTAATTCATTTTAATGTTTGCAGCAAATACACTGGCACTACTGAAAATCCTAATTATAGAATCAACAAAAATTACAGCATAATAGTTGTCTCCTTGTGGTCTGAGCCAAGTAATTAAGGACTTCTTCCAAGTAATTTCATTGGCTTGCCCAGGCCTCTTTTAGCCATCTCTACTATATATCTGAGGATTGTAGAGGTGAGGTCATTTCATCACTCTTTGCAAAATAAATAAATAAATGCAAAGCTAAAATCTGACTTCATTTGATTTACTCTCCAAGGCTGTTTTTTATTAAATATGTTTGACTGCTATCTCTAATTAAATGTAGAATTAATTTTGGCAAACTAACCACAGATGCAGTTTATGCTCAATTTTATCAGACAGATTTATTTATAAGCTGTCGACTTCTTGAAAGATTTCATTTTGGAGCAGTTTTAAATTGCTAACAGTAGCTGTAAATGGGGCTACTGTTCTCTTGAAGACTAAAGAAGAAGTATGCTATAAACGTCCATTCCATCTGTGAGGAATCATAAAACAATCACATTCCTTTATTTTTTTTTTCCTCCTTAGGACTTTTATTAAATTAGTTCAACTCAATTAAAAATAACTTCAAAAACATTTCAGGGCCTTTTGTTTCATGGAATACTTGGAACTCTCTGCACGGAACGTCACCCTTTTAACTAATCCCTTTTGCTAAATGGAGGAGAATAGCGGTATTGTGACTTCAGACAGTGCTTTCAAGGGTCTCTACTGTACCGAATTGAGGTCACTGCAAGACAATGCCCAACACCCAATAGCCATTCAAACATTCTTCACAACTCTATCAAACGTGTCTTTCTTTCTCTCTCTCGCTTTCTCTCGTGGCAAAGTCAGAGGACAATGGAAAAAGCCTCCAGGACCATTTATGGTCACCATATTTGCACATGACAAAGTCTATTCTTCCTGGTTTGCCAATTCCTTGTTTAAAAAAAAAAAAGAAAAAAAAAAAGAACTCTGGATAGATTTTCCCACCATTACAGTTGTTTAAATTTAATTCAGATTAAAAAAAGAAGAAAAAACCCCTGTGAACGGTAAGTGCTGTTTGAGAGGTCAGCTCCTTGTGTCCTTGCTATCTTGGTATTAAATAAACCTAGTGGTTAAATTGCAAGATTAAATATGCTACATTATAACCCACATATGCGTGACTGAATAGACAATTTAGTGCAAAGTAGAAACAAATGATAAAACAGGAGCTATTATCCCTCATCTTATTGTCTGGCATTAACAATGTTATAAAATTTACCATTTGTCTGAACAACAATGTATGAACTTCACATGCACAATTTAGTTTTGGTTGGAAGGGTTTAACAGCTTCAACCACAAACAAAACAAAACAAAACAAAAATCAGCTATTGCACATTTGTGTTAGTTAATGTTACTCTTTCAGAAAAGATATACTCAGAAGTTTTTCACCCTCAAACAAACGAGAGCAAGAGAGTGAGAGAACATTTTGCAAATTGTGGCGAGGTTGTTGCCAGAATGATTTTGATTTTAATTAAGAATGGGATTTTCAGGCCAATTACAGAGATGTATTCTGAACGCTGCTGTCTGAAATGGTTTGTATATTACCAGTACATGCACTGATATTTCCCCCCTACACACCCACCTGCATCTTTTTGCAGTTAATCAGAATTAGTGTACCCCATGCTTAGTAAGGGGAGCAGGGAAACCTGACCTGTAGATAGCTGCACTAATTTTTTACTCTTTATTAGCAAAATATGTCTACTGCAAGTGGGATACCAGGCATGAGACTGAGTTCTTTTTCCATCTCCCTTTCTGAATTTTATAGTTAAATTGCCCCCTTGCTTTAGGCCTCAATGTTTCCATGGCATTAAATTCTTGCGGACTTCCTACCTCCTCTTTGTACACATTAATGAAACTCAACCTCATGGCACAGATTTGGCAGGTGGTAGGAGGTGTTCCTACACAGGAACATACTTCAATTCCTCCTCTCTCCTGTTCACACCTCTAGAATGGAGAATGAATTGTCGATTGGTGGAAAATATGTATGGAAAATAGATAACCTGATGTCACTTCCAGCCACATCCAAAAGATGCAAAGCTGCAGGCCACCACCCAAGCCACAATACATGGTATTAGGGGCCAGTTTTGTCCAGGTACCAGTATAGTTAGACTACACTAGAATTTAATATTGCAATGAGCCTCTTGAGATAACTTATTTACAAAGAACCATCTGATGCTTGCGACCAAAGTCTGCCTTCAGACATAAGGCCCTGATTCAGGAAAACACTTAATCATGTACTTAAGTTCATCTTATTAAAGAAAGCTCTTAAGCATGTGTTTTACATTAAGTGCTTTCTTCAGTATAGATATTCATCTGAATCAGAGCCAAAGTGCTCCACATTGAAATCAACAAGTTATTAATGTCTGCAGGGCTCTCAAGACCTGTTTAGTGTATTGAGCTGCTCACCCAGATGGTAAACCACTTTGAAATCTATGGATGAAAAGTTATATAGAAAGTGCAATAGTATTATCACCACTACTCTTGTACATAAAAACAGCAGAGTCTTAATTATATGATACCTCACTACAGAGCTGTTCTGTTTCAGACAAGCGGGGAGAGGCAGCCAATTTTAATTTTAATTATAAATTGTGAGAATTAGCTAAAATTTCTACCAAATTTGAAAGCCAGTAAATTACTTCCAAATTTGCTCCCTACATTTCGCATTTACAAAAACAAAGAAATGAATGAGCAAATCGTATTAGTGCATTCCACCTGGGTAGTGAACTTTTAACTACCTGACTTGTACTTGCAAATATAATTTGGGGTTTTCTGCATACAACTGACAGCCCACACCAAACTACAGATACAAATTCAAAGACAGGACTGCAGATCCCTTGAAAGCATTTCTCTGTAAATTACCTTTGACTTTATTTCCTTTTAAAAAAAATAAAGAAATCATTTAAAAAAATCAATTAAGTATACAAATCTCCCTTGGAAGAATAAAAGAAGCTGACATATAAGAGACTATCATGCAGATACACGCTTACACAATATTTAAAATGCATATTTACTTCACTGACCACAATGGCTCTTTTGCAACTGCTACACTCTTCATATTTAGACAATTTTAAAACCTTGTTTTACTTCAGAGCCTTCTCTGCGTATTCATAATTAACAGTGAGGCAATGTTTTCAAATAGATGGATTGTATTTGCTATGCTGTTCTACATAGGGGTCTCACAAACTGTGTCAAATCTTAAACCACATTAGGAAGCCTTTGCCACACTTACTGGGCAGGTCAAGTAAACATATTTTTATATCTCCTCTGACTCCCCAAAAAGCTCATTTACAAAAACACAATTGCTTGCACTAACAGTCTTGCTTACCACTACTTTTCATAGATTCACTTTCACTAGATTGTCCTAAGGAGGCAGTACACAATTGTAAGACCTACTCAGCCCACACTAACCCATGTATCTGTGTCAAAATCACCTGCATTTTGGGTCTGAAATTTGGGAGCACCTCAGATGCTTTGCAGACTTGCACCCCCCCCCCACCCCCCAGTGCAAGCAATGAGGAGGAAGGTGCAGAAATGAGCAGACCTTTGAGTATGGCCCCCAGTGCTCCAGCTAGCAGTGCTGGCTGGGCACCTGGGAGAAGTTCCTTTCAAAGACTGAAGTAAATCCCTCTTTGCATTCCCCAGAGAACAAGAAGGAAGTGCAGGAGGAATTTGGGGGGGGGGGGAAGGCTATGAGGGCTGCACAACCTACTTGATACCCCTTACATAGGGTTAAGCCAAAGGGCTCAGTCTAGCACTGTATGTTAATGGGAATGGTCAGAGCAAGTCAATCTGAACATCACAAACAAAAGCATCTTTTTATTATCTGTTTTTACTGTAATACATAATCTCAGCCTCATAGATTATCAAGACCTGGATTCCCAGTTGTGTCTGGAAGGCTGAAAGGCATTCTATCCTAGCAAAATTCAGTGCTGGACTAAGAGAACAGCATTCTTGATGTATTCCTGCTGAATCAGATGATATTCAGATTATATTCACAGACAAGAGTTAATGTGGACCAGATTTGTATTCAATTTCACAAATATTCATAAAAAAATGCCAAAAATTAGAGCCAGTTACATGTGGCCCAAACTAAGCCAAAATATACAGCCCTAATCAAGACTACTGTTTTTACATACCCAAACTTTAATTTGATTGAAACTAATATTAACTGCCGTTACAGAAGGAAAGATGCTTTTCATTTTAATATGGTGTTTGGGGAGTGAGAAGAGGCAGGTGAAAGAGGTTAAACATGGACTCCCCTTAAAGAATCGCTCCTCTGACCTCAAATTCTTTGCCATCTATAGTATACATAATTAATGTAGCAACAAAACCAACTGCTTGAACAAACGTATGATGCAAATGTGCACAAGCACAAAGCAGAGTGAAAGATAAAAAGAGTCATTCCCTAAATTATTGAGTCATAAAAATATCATTCTGAAATGAAAACAATATTATTTAGCTTAAAACTGCCCAGAGGCACTACACCACCCATCATACCAAAAGACATGCAAACATTCTAACACTCGTGTCCACACATAGAAGCAACACCAGTTTAACTAAAATATGTTTAGCTAAAACAGTACAACTTTTGTGTGTGGACTCTTATACAAGTATAAAATTGATTATATCTGTTCAGCTAGTAGACACACAAGCTAAACCAATATAAGCCAGGCTTAAATCAACACAAGAGTGTCCACACACAAAAGTTGCACCAGTTTAATGAAATCCACCTAAAATCACACTTTTAGTTATATTGGTACAACTGTGTACGCAGACCAGCCCTTAGAATCTTTCTTTCCTTGTACGTCAGATTATGGCACCTTCACATGCAAATCAGCAGCAAAAATGGCACCGAGAAGAGGTGCATGGAGAAACACAGAGAGAAAACTTGGGGGACATCACTGTAATGCCGTCTTCACTGTGTTTGGAAGTGAGAGACACCTTGAGGGAATATTGCTTGTTTTCTTGCCAATTTGCAAAAACATTTTGACTTTCAAAAAACTTATACATTTGTCTGTGTTTCATTACTTAAGGCCTGCTCCCAAGGCTCATACAACTGGGGGACCACTGCATGTACATGAAGCCAAGCTGACGTCAAGTGGGCCCCCTGCAGGTGTAGGGGTCCTCCAACATGGATGTTTTTGCCTTAGTAAGATATGACTTACTATGGACATATTTGTCAGTCTCTTCCTGGAATCACACTGCTTGCAAAATAGTGTTGCTATCTAGTTTGAAATAATCCAAACAACTTTTTGAAAAACTATGTTTCCAGAAAGCATCCATCATGGGAGTCCTTATAAATATAAATGAATGTGATCCCCTGTAGAGAAAACACATGAGACCATGAGTCCTTTTAATAACACAAAGGGGATACCCGAACATAAATATAAACAAAACTATAAAGATACTATATTAATGCAATGCTTTCTTTTTTATAAGAACAGTTTAGTTTTTCACTGTCCTTCCAGCCATAAATGGCCATGTGATATTGCGAGAAAAGTGTCATATGCTTTCAGAATGGCTAATAGTGTGCTTTAGGCATCATATTTGAAAGCAAATCATCAGAAGCAAAGAAATTGACATTTAGAGAGAGAAAAAAATTACATGTCATTGAAATATCTGAACCAGAGCTGTAAAAGCTGGCAAAAAAATAAAATCACCTGACAAGATTGCTGAAGTTTTGTTTTGTTATATAAATCGTAAGCAAGTCTTAAAAAGACCTATTGGCATTTCATGAAAGACCAAATATTACACACACAAAAATATATTAAATGAACATAACTAAGGTTGCAAAGTCTAACACTCAGAAATTTGGAAATGCCAGAATTAAGTTGCCTTTGCAACCTTAATTTGGCCACCCTTTGTCCGTTTTGGCCACCCTTCACCTCAGGTGGTTTCCTCCTCCATGCTTCCTGGGCAGCGGCAGAGGGGTGATTAAGAGCATAAGCAAAGAGAGGCCAGGCTCTCTGCTCTTAGCTCTGGTGCCCCACTCCACCCTGGCCCATAACACCTGGAGTAGTGGTTTCCAGGAAAGTCCTGCTTTACCCCTGTAATCCTGGGCTGGACCATGCTCAATTGCTCTGTGGGAATGGCACACGTGCAGTCTGGTCAGATGTAGGAGCTGTGAGGCGATGAATCATTGGACCTGGCAAAGAACTTTTTGTCAGAAAATGCCAATTTGTCAAAACTGAAACTTTTCACAGAAATGCATTGGACTCTACAAGACTTTTGTTGGGAACATTTCTTAGGTGTAGTTTGGAATTTCTGGTCAAAATGAGAGACACCCCCACCCTGTGGTTAAGGAACTCAGCTGGGATATGCAAGACCCAAGTTCAAGTCTCTGCTCCACTGGATTTAGAGCAGGCACTTGAACCCAGGTCTTCCACATTCCACGTGAGTGACCTAACCATTAGGCTAAAGGATCAGTCTTTCTGGCTCAAGGAATTTTTAATTACTTATACAAAGTAGAACAGCTCCACCAGGGGAGATTGAGAAAATGATACTAACTCTATAGTTCAGCTTCAAGGCCCTGTTACTAATCAAACAGAGTAGGGAACTGAACCTAAATCTACCACATCCTAACAGACCACCCCCTAATCCTAGAGCTGCTGGCTATTCTGGGACAAATCTCTCTCTCTCTCCTCCCCATCCCCCATATAATTCTAAAAGATTTCAAGTTTTGTCCTTATATGGAAAAAAAGCATATTCTGAAACCTCAGCAGCAAAACAGAATTTTTCTTTTCCAGTCAGCCCTATGAAGCATACTCAGATATTCTGAGGGGATAGTGTAAGCATGGTCTGGTCAGCACCAGCAGCTACAAGAGGCTCGAGCATGCTCAGTGAGAGCAAAATCAGAGATTTTAGCTGTTAAAAATCAAAGTCTCTATTGAGCATGTGAAAATTGAGATTTTGTCAAAGAATTATGTAATTTAGCAAAATTTAGGTGGATTATCAGGCGGCAGCAAAAGGCACATCCCTGACACAAAGAACATGGCTCTGCCAAATTTGAAGTCCCTGTTCCAAAGCATGGTACTAGAACTTTTAAATTAAAAAAACAAAACAAAACAAAACAAAAACCAACTATTTAACATGGGCAAAACGATTTACTTTTCTCTAGCCTTGTTCTTGGAAATGCCTGAACTGTTTTGGCTGAGACAGACACCTGCCATAGAAAAAGTCAGCCTGAACAGTTAACATTTTGGAAAGTTATACGCAACTGAGAACAGGTCTTAAAATGGGAAATGTCAGGCAACCTTACTAATAAGTGGCACCACCAGCCCCTGCCCCATAAGTTTAGCTACATCTATGAAAATCCACTAATTAATTATAAAATCCTAGATAAATTATAACCATGAACCCCTAGTCTAAGAAAAACATTTGACTTTAACATTTAACAATAATTCTACTGAAATATATCTTTCCAAATTGTCTTTCTAGTCTCGTATTTTGTTTGTATAGACATTTGAATAAAAACATAATTATCAGCTGCTATAATGGTTCATTACTATCATTCTTACATTCCCCTTATCCTATACACATACACACACAACAGAAATCATACAGAATTGTGTAAAAAACCGTGTGTAACAAAACTCAAGAACAGGCAAAGTTGCCTATACCGGAAATTGTTACAACTCAAGACCTGAACTAAGTTTACCAAAAAGGTTCACCAAGATACATTAGTTCTTAGTATTCCTAGGCTGAATTCTGATTAACCCCAAAATAGGCAAAAATTGGCAACTTTGATCAGGCATGTTTAAATAATCCTTTTTGCAAGAAGAAAATGTGAAAAATAAACAAAAGCATATAAGGCAAAAACAAAATTATATTTAAAAACTCTTAATAATTTAAAGTGCTATTAGTAACAGAATTTTTTAAAAATACTATTTTTAAAATGCAGTTTCTCTTTAAGCAGCAAAATAACTTGTTTTCATATAAATATTCCTAGAAAAAATGAAGGAAAAAGAAAAACAGAAGATAAATGATCCAGAAGAGCAAAACAGTTTCTCTATGTAGAATCTTTTCCAACATTTACTAGGAGGCTTTGAAAGCTCTTTAAAGTCAACAGAGAAATAAGAAGTAGGAAAAAAGGCCAAAGGAGAAAAACAGAGGAATAGTAAAGGAAATAAAAGATGAACAATCAGAAGTAAAATAAAATACATGTAGTTTCAACAGTACTGTGGATTCTTTCCCCAATGCACTTGACTTATGTGACATGTTTTGCAGAGCAGCAGCACACAGGTGTTTGCGTCTGTAGTGGCCAGTAGCAGCGACACTGTTTTGCATGTTGAAAGGAGAAATGGGTTAGGAATATTTGGAGAGGGAGAGGCTGGGAGTGAAGGGGACAGAGTGCACAGATTAAAGACAAGGGAACTCCTCAGCAACAGTTCTGTTATAAGCTCAATGTTTAATAAAGACCCTGTCAGCTTATTAAAAATAAGTGAAAAGTATTCTATTTAAAACCAGTTCTACACATTCATATTTCCTTTCCCAGTTCTCTATTACTGAGGCTACTTACATGGAGTCCTGGATCTCTCCTTATGGAGTTCATACACTCCTGCTATTCAGTCCCTACCTGAGGTCAGAGTCCTCCATTGGTGATACCAGTTTGCTGCAGTGAAATGACTTTAGTGTCCAAACGAGATGACTACAGGCAGTGGTAGGTTAAGGTCAGATCCCTGTAGATCCCAGTCTAGCAGTTTGTCTCTTCCATTCCAGGAGCAAGGGATCTGGACTCAGTAGAACTTACCCAAAACTTGCAAGGCAAGAATAAACTTAGGTAAGAATCAGATGGATAGGCCCTTTGTTATTTTATCTCTTTAATCTGCTTACTATGTACCTCTGGGTGAATAACTAATGCTTTGTTTTGAAGAAGCTGTTTTTGAGTCACTTTAAACAGCTGCTGATAAAGGGGAAAAGAGTTTACAGGTCCCAAACCCCTGTTATGTTAACACGGTTGTGGCTGCCACCCAGAGATCCAGTCCCAGAGTATTTGAACCACAGGGCTTCACTCTTGAGAGAGGTGAAACAAGAAAAGATTGTCACTTGAAGGGTGCACTTGAGTAGGAGTAACAGAAAGTCTACAGTGCAGCTCACACTGTAACTGTGAGTAAGCTAAAGTGAGGGATCAGTGAACTAGTCTCAACAAAATAGGAATGGAACTCTTTTGAAATCCAAAAGTGTGAGTTAGCTTTTTGTTTTTATAGTATTTATGCACCTCAGCACTTCCAAGTTTCAATAGAAGCAGAAAGTACTTGATTATGATGAAACAGACTTTTCTTGTAATATTTCAGCCTCTCAAAAAAACCAGACAGCAAGGGAAGTTTTGTGAGACAACCTTTGTTTGTGCATGATTTCCAAACCAAAAGCTTTGAATTACAAACTTTGGAGGAGTTTATATCTAATATCTGACATTTACAGTAAACTATAAAAGGTGGCAAACCCAAACCTCAGATCCAAACACTCCCAAATCCAGGCCTGCATTTTGTAGGTTTGGCCCATCTTTAAAATAAGCCAAACCGATACATCAGATCTGAACCACTTCATACTCTGGTGTTGTTAAGATCCTAACCTGAACTTTGTGGGTCGAGCCCATCTCCTATAAGTTTGGCTAGGCATTCTGAACTAAGTGAATCTTTTGAGGACTGTTCCTCTCTCCCTCTCACACACCTTTGATTGATGTTTCAGAACTAGCAAAGCCTGTGAGATATGATCCACATAACCATGGTTGTAGCCACCACCTTTTCTGTAATCTCCCTTCTTTTATTACGTAAGAGTCTTAAATGAAGTTTGTTCCAGACTATTAACCTATGGCAGAAGACTGCAGAGTTAAGATTTCACTGATACATAGAACAAAGGAAAAGAAAGGGTGTGAAAATTGCAATGACAAGGTTGCCTTGGTAGTTTGTGATGTATGAAATGAAATGAAATAAAATATCTGAGAAATATGTCTGGATAACACAGGTAGGGTGCTATGAGCAAGTCACTTCGGCTGAGCCCATTAATACAGGATTTAAGAGAAGCTCAAGAAGCCTCCTTTAAATCCCAACTCTCTAATAGCACTATCTACTATTTATACAGTAACACACGTGTGCATGGTGCTCTGCAGACAAACTAGATTTGTCCTGCCACAAAGAGCTATATTCCCAGACTACTACTACACTAAACCAGGCAAAATAAATATTAAACCACAGTAGCCAGAACTAGTTACATGACATTTAAATCACTCACAACCTGATCTTGTAGGTTAGACAGGATCAAACTTTGTTTTAATTCTGTTCCAAAATCATTCCACATCTCAGGTAAAGTGCTAAAATCTTTTTACAGTCCATAGTTAAAGCAGTTCAAATCTCATCGCTCCACAACTTTAGCAAAATGAGGAGGACTGAAATTAGATCCAGATTTTGGGGGTTGTTTTTGTACCTACTGTTGATAGGGCTGGGACAAAACATCAAAAGCAAAAATTCAGCGGAGGCTCAGGTTTGAACACAAATATCTCCCTCTGTGGGTAGAGTTTTCCTGCAGGGGCTGTGGTTTACCCAAAGTTGACACTAACATAGCAAAAGTGTCTAGCTGCTTTTCCTTTTATATAATTTAACTTAAAAACCCTCATACAAAACCATACAGAGCAGTGCCCATGTTCTTACAAAAGCCCTCTGCCTAGCTTCTGGTCAACACGGTTCCATCCATCCATTCATTCATTCTTCCTTCCTTATGCTGAGCCCCCATAGGCGCAGATGTTTCTAATTAGCACCCAGCCGGTATTGCCTCTGAACCCTGGCTGGGAATTAACCCCTGAAGCCCTAGGCCTTTGTCTACCTCAGTGGAACCTCCTCCTAGCGATGCCACATGTGGTGGGATACATCACAGGTTCGGGAATCCCTCTAGGGGACACCAAAACACCAGTACACCCTGTTACATCTATTGAGTTTCAGCATATCAAAATTCACACCGTATATCACTGAATGTCACTATAGGATAAAGTTATGTAACATTGTGGAATTACTGCACCATACTGGGTACATGGTAGGAAGTGGAAAGACAAAACAAACAAAAAAACAACCAGCTGCAGTGCACACAGAATATAATACTACATTGTTTGCTTTTGCAAGAGTCTGAATCAGAATCTTTTGTGGGTCAATCCAAATTAAAAAAAAAAATCTTAAAAAGAAGAAAAATTTAAATGTGTGGGTCTGTTTTGATTTTGTTTTTTAGTTTTTGTTTGGAAACATAATACAGCAATACATGTACTAACTGCTGTGATCAGACAGACCCTGACAATTAACTGAGACACTGTGAAAATGAAAGAAGTAAGAAAATGGAAATGAATTACAGCTCTGCCATAGCAGAAGACAGAGTTTTCTGAAGAAAAATGGACTAAAACAGACAGTATTCCAATACATTACATATTAATTAAATGAATTAGCAACGTTGTTACTGTCCCATATGGTTAATCACATTTGACTAATACACATACACAAAAACCAACCCATCACCCTTACATCTTTATGAGACACTGTCTTGTTACCACGTTTTTGCGCAGTGATCAGCGCAATAGGATCTTGATTCCTGATTGGGGTGCCTAGGCACTACTGAAATACAAATGATAATAAATACTGACTCCTACACAAAGCCGAAGCAAACAGGCGTTTTGCAGGAGACAAGCACCAGCACAGTCACTCTGACATCACTATGTCCTTCCCTCAGGCCACCACCACACCACTTAACAGACATTTTGTGATCTTGGAACTCCATGAGATAGCTGTGATTTTACCTTAGAGATCCTGTCTTAAGAGGGTGTTTATGCAGGAGACCTCCACCAGCACAGTCACACTGATGTTGCTATGTCCTTCCCCCAGGGCCACCCCCACATTTTAGCCAGTGGATCTATGTAGCAGTTGTAGCCACACGGCAGTGGAAAAGAACGACCACTCTAAGTGCTTCATGATACAGAGCTGTTCATGGGATCAACTGGCCGTCATCTACCAGTACCTTCAATTGTGTCCACTTTTCTTCGGGTAAGTATTATTTCAGTTCATTGATCTTTCTGTAATTATCATGGTCATATTTGGCTAATAGGGCATTATAATTAGCCACTCTAAATTGTAGGGTTGCCGAGGAGTATACTTTGCGCCCGAACAGGTCAAGGCGTTTGTTGTCTTTATTGCCTGGGGTGGATTTAGGCTGTGATTGTTTAGATCTGTGATGTGCCACATTTATCACGAGGGAGTTGGGAAAGGGTGAGTGAATAGGAACTTGCTTCCCTTTGATGGAATGCAATACTTCCTATCAGCCCTTTTACAGGTTGGTGGGATTGATGCCAGTGTTTGCCAGATGGAGTCAGCAGGTTGTATTATGGCATTGTTAATCGGTAGGGTATTTTCGTATTGGCTGATGTGTGTAATGTTTGAAGAGGCTTATGTTGGTTTTCTTTGACCTCCTGTAGAAGTATGCCCTGGCTTATTGCTACTCTTTTAAACAACTCTTGGAACTGTTTGAAATCATCAGCCGTAATTGGTGGGGAGGGGGCATTACTGCTTCATCCAGAGATAAAGATGAATTGTGATTTGGGGAGTTTTCTTCTTCCATCCCGTCATCTGACTCCTCCAGATCTGCATCCTGTCTAGGGGATAACAGAGGAGGTTTTTCTAGGGCTTTGGCTGATGTTGAAGGTGTGCCTTGTTGCAGAATATGGGATGTACACAGTTCCTCTGAAATGTTGTATGAATGGGAAGATATTTGGGAGAGAGTTTCATTTCTTCAATCCACTTCCTCATAGTCCTTTCAATTTGAGCCAGAGATCTTAGTGATGATATAGAATCTCTTCTGGCTGGGGGAGACTGGTATTGGGAGAAAATTCCTCTCTGTGAGGCTTCCTCATCGTCACTTGATAATGGAGTGGGAATGGGTGAAATGGATGACTGTGATGCCTGAATATAGGGTGATTTGTTGGTGCTGTAAAAAGGGGAATGAGACGGAGGTGTATCTTCCCGGGAATGGTGCCGCAAATGCTTTATCGGTACCATTGGCACCAAAGCCGATTGTTCCTTCGGTGCGGTAGTTGGTACTGCAGGTTTTATCTTTTCTGACACCAGTGCTGATGGTGGAGACAGCACTGATGGCGGTGCCGAAGGTAGTGTCATGCGTGCCGGTGCAGTCTTCAGTATCAACTTGGCTGGTGTTGACGGTGAGGAAGCCAGCATAGTTTTCTGGGTCAGTGCTGATTTGTTTTCGGTGCTGATGGTGCCAGAAGAGGTAGGCACCATAGCTAAACTCTCCCTTGAGGCGTAAGTACGGGAGGTAAAGACCTGGCTGGAGACCATTTTTGTTGGGGCACATTTCTAATGGGCGAGGTTGTGGCTCTCTTCCTTTTTACATTGGAAGATTGAGCCACAGTTTTGCCTTTGTCTCCTGTGTCAGATTTAGAGGTAGGCTGTAGGGACTTTTCCATGAGGATAAGCATAAGGTGGAGACCTCTGTCTCACCTGGTTCTAGCTTTAGGCTTGGCACAGTGAGTGCACTTAGCAGGGATATGGCCTTCTCCCAGGCACCTGACGCAGAGAGCGTGCCTGTCCGATATTAGGATTATGTCCCTGAAGGATTCACATCTCTTAAATCCTGGTGATCCTGGCATTTCTCAGTTTCTAATTAAACTAGCTATATTAACAGACGAAAAGAACTTTTTTTTTATATAGGTTAACTAACAAACTTATTTTATGACTAAAATCTATGATTGCACTATTCCTAAACTAACTATTTTTTAATTTTTATTTTAGAGGGAAAGGAGTGTTGCGGAGCTCCGTCTTAGACCGGGGACAGTTGAGAAGGAAATGAGAGGGGGTTGGGCCGCGTGCCTGGCGGTTAGGGCACCAACAACACTGTGAGACATGCTCCACGCATGCGTGGCCCATACAGGCACTGATGCACAAAGCTCCAATCAACAGCGCCGGGACTCACTGACACCTGAAGTGGAGCACCCACAGAGACATCACTCGAAGAAGAACAGAGTGTGCCACTATCTCCTATGCACTTATATTCTCAAACCTAGAAGAAATATCAGTGTAGGGTTTGATAGGGCCAAATATTGCAGCTGCAACTCAAGCCACAATGTTAGAAAGTTTGACACTAACAGGTAACATGTTTCTTACAAATGGACATGGCCTTCCAACCTGGAAGCAATAAATGGGCAGTTTACTGACTTACTGGATTTACCCTCAGTGTATAGCTTCACCCAAAAGATCATTAAATCACAGTACATAGTGATCCAGTACATTCAGCATCAACTAACTTGCCAGTGAAAACCCACAAACAGCCGGAGGAGCCATTTCAGGCAGCGGTGCAAAGAGCCATGCCCTTGTAGATATACATCCTCCAAAGAGGCTTAATGTGGATGAACTCAGATTAAGTCAGAGCATACTGGCCTATCTTGAGTATTTCATCCCCACAAAACAGTTGGTCTTATGTTCTTCACCTCATTACAACAGACAGCAGTTTCCCCTATGGTCTTGTTCAGGCAGTAAATGAAGTCACAGACTGCTATTGTTTGATATATTTAATCCTATTAGATTGGACTGCATTATTATTGTGGGGTTTTTTTTTAAACCCCCACAATCATCTGAAATTCTTTAGCCAGTGTCAGCTAAATTAGGAGTCCATACTGGTTGCACACGAAATTTAAAAAACCCAAAGATTAATTACTATTAGAGAATCATGCATCTAAATACCCTTTGGTGGATTGCTGAACTTTGCAGTTTGCCCTTAACCCTATAATACAACAAACTATAACCTTCGTTTCTAACCACCCCAATCTTTGGAAAAGTTCACCGGGACTTATCCTTTACACCTCAGGTCCATCTCTAGTATAAAACACAGAGAAACCATGCAATCCTATCTTTCTGCCCCTCTGCAACACCTCTGCTCATATGGAAAATCTTGCCTGAACTGATAAAGGAATTAATACTATTATTCAGGATCTGGTTATGCTTAGGTGTGAAATATCTGTGCCTTGCCTTAATTGTTTCTCTTTATATAGTATCTATTTTTTGCCTACTTCATAGTGCAGGAAAACAAAGAGTGGAGTTGAATCATTTAAATATGTGTGTGCAGGCATGTGTTTTTAAACACCCACCACATCCATACTGTGACTGTATTTTATAAAGGAATGTATCAGTTTATAAAAAATAGAATTTGTAGATAGGCAATTAGGGTTATGAAATTTCATACTCCGCAGTGTAAGTTGATCACCGCAGTGGAAAAGATTTTCTCCTTCCCCTCCATGTACAGCCCTGCAAAATTATCCAGTAGTATTTTGAGGAATTTTTGGCTTCCTCTTAAACATCAGGAACTGATCAATCTCACAGACAGGAACGCTTACTTGAGGGGCCAAATGATCCAGATTTGATGGACCAAATGATTTGATCTGGAATGGCAAATCCTATGCCTCTATGTTTTATATTAATGTAGAAAAATGCCAGAGAAATAAACAGTTCAATGGCCTCAATTGCCAGTATCAGTTCATCAGACAGCCTGGCACATAGAGTCAAATAATGATTTTCTGAGTGTTGTGAATGTTAGCATGATGTATTTCATATGTATAAATTACCTCTTATCACCTCAAGCCCTCATGAAACTGAGATCTTGTACCACCTCAAGCAAGCCTAGAGATAA
The DNA here is from genome assembly GCF_026122565.2 of Emydura macquarii macquarii. Lineage (NCBI taxonomy): Eukaryota > Metazoa > Chordata > Testudines > Chelidae > Emydura > Emydura macquarii. Next base: position 5,112,671 of record NW_027132342.1, on the reverse strand, counting down.
AGGAGAAAAGAAGAACAGAACAAAAGCAACCTCTTCCACCCCTTTGTACAAACAGCTCAGATAACTTACTACATTACAAGGATTTTGGTCATTGATCATCTTTAGGATTTTGTAGCTGAATAATTGCTCTTTATTTCAGAAATGAGGCACTTTCAATGGCAAACACCCGTTCACTGATTTTGTGACAGTATCTACATCAGGTACATACAGACTGTAATATCAGACTTTTTTTTTTTTTTAATTTGCACCTGCGCAAGATGAATAATCTCTGGTTTCTTGTTGATGAGCATTTTTCCTGACTAAATTGGTCTATCTTGGAGTTGGGCTAAAATGGGTCTGTAAATGGCAGTTAGTACAGGAGAAGCTATTAAAAAGTCTGCCATTTGCCAGCCATTAACGTGGCTACCATAAATACCTTCTACTCTAAGTGTAAAAGAAAACTGTGACAATCTCAGAACACCAACATGCAGTAATGCTGACCACTGTAAATAAATACTTATTATTTATAGAATATTTTACACATTCAGCCACCAGTACAAACATTAATTATTTCTCTGCACTTTTGTAGAGTAGGTAAGTATTCTCATCCCCATTTTAGAGACGGGGAAACTGAGGCTGAAGTTAAAGTGACTTGCCCAAAGATGGACTGCGAGTCAGTGGCTGAGCCAGGATTAGAACGCAGGAGGCTCTTTCCTGTCAAATTCATGTTCTGTTTTCCACAGCTGTCCCTTTTGGTAAGCTGTTTCTTAAATGCAAAGGGTCCGGTTGACATACCACACACAGGAGGACAGAATTATGTTGATGGTTTTAGAGGCACACTTCTTTTGTATATTGTTTGACCAAATCCACACTTAACATTCTCACAAAGGTACTTTTTAACATAGGCAAAGCAGGAGTTTTTTATAACTGGCAGGAGCATTCATGCTTTGTACAAGTAGGAGACCGTGCTCAGTCACTTCTCTGAAGTAACGTCAGCTTGCAGTCCCCAAAAGGAAGGATCTGAAAGGAGTTACTGCTCCTTTAACTTAAGAGGAGCGAAGACCTTGATAGGAAGGAAGGACAAAGCTAAGACTGCTGAGGAAAGAAAAGAATTGAAAACAATTAGTGTGTTGATGTCAGCTTAAAGAGGGTCACTGCAAGATCAGCCTTCCCTGCATCTGTTCTTTAATTAAAAAGAGAAAGATGGCAGTGTCCACTACTCATCACTATGGTAACATTTAAATATCACACAACTTGGTCTGGCTACCCACTCACTGCTGAGTGAGATTAACTGAGTGGCAGAACAGGTAAAAGTTCAAGAGAATGTTGATGAAACTTGTCAACAGTACAGTAATGTGTGACAAACATGTTCTCTATTGAATAAGCCACAAAAGGAGTTTTAAACCAAATCAAAATCTACAGAATGCTTGTGTGTGTGTTGTGTACTGTGTACAAAGTAAACCAGAAATAATGACAGGAACATGTCGTGGATGAAAACAACAAATGTCATGTCAGGAGAAGGGTGAGTCAGGAGGAACAGAAGAGATTAAAAAATGTTTTCAACAGATTTCCATTGTGCTTATATACCAGTTGTCCTCAGCTGTCTGTTGTCTTTGTTCATTTATACTCTGTGAGTTGCACCTGCACTGTTTGCTTAAAATCTTTGTCGCTGACTTAAATTGCCATGAAAAATATTTTTCAAAATATGTTTTCACGTGTTCTAATAATAGTTATTATATTATCCCCTTAGTTAATTATAGTTTTTCCCTCCCCCATCCTCCATGAGTTTTCTACCTCCTCTCGAAATACTCTTTTGCATTGTCAGCACTACCAAGAGAATAGTATCAAAGAGCGAGTATATTTTTTCTTTTCTTTTCAATAAGTATTTATTAGGTTGTGTGTTTTTTGTTTTTTAAATTGCAGGATTAAAACTAAAATCTGCAAATGATAGCAGAGCCAAACAATACAGAATCAGAGCAGTTAGGGATGGAAAAGGTCTATCTTTAAGTCTTCTCATATCATGCAAGGACAAGATATAATCCTACAAATGAGGCCATGTTAGATATTATGCATTACTATTAAAAAGTTGTAGACACTTTATTCCCTGAAAACTTCTGAACTCTATAAGCTTTCCTGCCCCTCATTTCAGATTTGTGGGTATTAGATCCAATCATACAGCATTTATGCACCCAAAATTCCTATTATTGAAGACAGTGGGAGTTTTGGGTAAACCAGGAATATAGAATCAGGCTCATTATATGCAAACCTAACACAGACCCTTATTTGCGCTTTTATTTTCATATGTTCAGTTTCAACACTTTCTCTTTGAAGTATGGCATTACATTAGTAATATTATCAGGGTGTACGTTATCCTATTCTATCGTATGAATACACACAAATTATACCCCCCACTTAGAGCAACACTGTTCTCTTACAAATTAGCCATAAGGTTCTATTGCATCAGAGCAGAATTATGAACCATTGAGGTAACGTCTGAGAAACAAAAATAAAAAAGGCAGACCATAAAATAGCCTATTAATACAAATGTTTTTAAAGATATGTTTTAACTTCGGATGTTTTTCTAAAATATCTCTTCTAGGAATTATTTTGGGGAAGTTCTACAGTCTGTGTTATACAGAAGGTCAGACTGGATGATCACAATGGTCTCCTCTGGTTTTAGAATCTCTGAATCTATGAACTTGTACCCGGCCTTTCTCCTCTTAGATCTCTTTCAGCTCTTCTAGCCATTTATCTCTGCTCCTCTAGTGACCTCTTGGATCTAATCCCTGATTAATTCACCTTTCTTAGCTGTGGCTATTGTAACACATGCAATCATTAAAATAAATCTTTTATCTTTAAGGCTGCATATGTCAGAGTGTGTCTGAGGCACCTAACCTTCAAAATAAAAGTCTATTGGGGGTATCTGGTGCATCAGAACTGGAAACAACAACATCATCATGTAGTCTAACAAATTCATTTTTGCATAAAGGGCTGCACTAACCATAAACCATTGCTTTTTCTTGTTTTGTGTGTGTGCAGTCCTGGTAACTCACATTCAGATACATCACTCAATGTTATTAATGCAATAACAACTATCCCACATTGGCAGAGATTTGTCAAAAGACAGAACAGACTTTAAGACTTTACGTAGCTTGCATATCTCCCGTCGACGGCCCCCGAATTTGCCGGTAAGTGTAGACCAGGCCCAGTGGAGTTAGGCACCCACTTCTCATTGTAATAGTTGGATCCCTTACTCCCTTAGACTCCTTTGAAAATGCCAGCCATTGTGTACAGAGATACCAGTAGAAAAAAAAAACAATATGCAAACTGATTTTTACTTTTAAGAAATTAAGAGATACTGGGTCTACAAAACCATGAAAGACATTCTAGCAACACTGAAGTCAAAATGGCAAACATTCATTGATTTCAGTAGGACAAGAATTTCACCCAAAGGGTCAGATCATCATCACCTCTGTTTCTATAAGTACAGCAGAAGGAAATCCAGTGAAATCTCTCTAAGAGCTTCAGGGGTGTGCGATGAAGATGAAAAGCCTCCTCTGTGGCATAGATCCTGCTCCCTAGCTTTGTGTTAGAATCCCTCTGCTGAAGCTTCAGGGGGAGCTGACCCTTATGGACTTTAAGGGAGAGGAAAGTTTACAGCAAAGGACCAGCTGCTCGGTGCAGCATTGTCCCTCGTCACCTCAAGTACATCTATCGCTGTAAATATGGCTTGAAGCTACTGTGCAGTCAATTACAGCACAAACCTCTGGAATAGTTGTGCTGTCAGGAGGGAGCAGGTACAGGAGAGCAGCAAAAGAGAGCCTGCCCCTACAGACTACTCTACCTCTCCAGTCCTTGGACTTCCCTTTCTGGTTGAGACCAAGAATCTGCATAGTATGGAATACTTTGCTTCCCGTAATCCACAGGGCTAAAAGGCCTTGACTACATATGGCCACTCTGGACTTCTAGAACATATGAATGCCCAGAAAATATTTTTCTTTTTTAAGCAGCAGCAGCTTTGTGTTTATAGGGTAATCCTGTACAGCCTCATCTGGTATGTTCTACCTTTGAGCAAGAATTTGTGGTAGAGATGCACACCAACCCACACCCCCAACAGATATAGGGTATTCAAAATCCAAACCCACAGCTGGATCCAAATTTTGTAAGTGTCTCATGTCTTTATAATGGGACAAACCACCCCAAGCAGCTGGAGATTTTGTAACAATTCTGCAGTTTGGACTGTCTCCAGTTCATGATGTTCCTCCATTAAGTAGTGGGAAATAATACTGAGCAGACGACATATCACAAAGCCATCCCATGCATATTTTTAACTAATTTATTCTTCATTTCTCCTGTGTTGAATGACTAAATTACAACAGAGGCTCCGTAACCCCTTTTAGTTTAGCAGAGGGCAGCAGCTACATTTGAACAGTATTTTAGCCCAATTAGTCCATTAGTCTCCAATGGAGACCGGTGGAGAATGGAGACCAATGGAACAACAGTTCCCCAGCATTTCTTTTAACTAAGAGACCTCTAACTCATTTGATATCATTCGGCAGCCTTGGTTATCGAATCGCTCATGGTCAGTTTGTACTTCCCAGGAGTTCCACATAGGCACTAAGTAGACATTTGCAAAGGAGAAGTTGATAGTAACTTACACCATTTTTGATTAATCCTACACAAAAAAGTGTTTCAGGCTGTGTTTTTCCTGTAGGAGCTTCAGAAGTGTCCAAGGAGTTTGACTTTCACCCCTTTCCAACCTCTACTAAGTGGCTTAGTCACATTAAGCCATTAGTTGCTATCTCATAGGGCTGTTGTCTGAGAGGTTTTATTGAGTGCCCAGAGTAATTCAGGTTTTCAGGTAATTTGGATGCAGAAGTGGCCAAAAGAGACTTTTTCTTTTTTAACTTTAAAATATGTTTTCTCTAATATAGGCTCTTTGCAATACAACAGAGACCAGATAGTTACGAGAGAGTAAGAACATTAGTATAATAATAATAATAATAATAATACTTAGCTCTTTAATTAATCATTTTTCATCAGTAGATTTCAAAAAGCTTACCAAAGGAAGTCAGTATCATTATCTTCACTTTGCAGTGGGGAAACAGAGGCACAGAGAAGTGAAGTGGTTTGCTCAAGATCACCCAGTAGCTGAGTAGCAGAGCTAGGAAAAAAAACTAGGAATCCTGTGTCCCAGTGCAGTGCATAAGAGAATGTAGGAAACTCATGGAGGATTGGAGGGAAAAACTGTAACTAAAAGAATAATATAATTATTATTATGGAGCTGAAGATGAAGAAAGTGAAGGAGCTGTCCTTAGTAAATAACGAGTGTAGGATTCAAATGAACACAACACTATTTAGTATTTTGGAAGCCACTTTCATCCAAGACTCTCAAAAATACAATAATAATAATAATTTCTGATTCTATAAAGCACTATCCAAAGCCTACTGAAGTTAATGGAAAGACTCCCATTGACGTCACTGGGCTTTCAATAAGGTCTGTAACGTCTTTCATCCAAATGGATCCCAAAGCATTTTACAGATGATGGACCCTGTTGCAGTTTAGGGCAACTACACCTGTATCTTTCCTTTGTGGTCTATCAAGGACACCCACTCTAGGGTCCCGGCTCCCAACTGTCAACTCTCTTGGCCAGAGACCTGCCTCTCTCACCCTCCTTAGCGGGGTTTTTCCTGGCTGCCCAGTTCCCTGCCTACACTCTGACGTTCCCAGTAAGCCAGACTGCCTAAATAGGCCAACATCTGTACTTTCCTTTCTCTCCAAAGGCTTATGAACAGCATAATTGCCAGTAGTTATAAGTTACCACACATCTCTTTCTTAGCAAGCACATTTATTCTCAAGGTGAAAGCATTACAGACAAAACATATTAAAAATAAGAAAAGAACCTACATGCATGCGAATAAACTTGACTAGCGATCACCCCCAAGTCCAACAATGGCTCTGATAGTAGTCAGTCCTTCAAATCTCACAAAACAGTTTTTCCTATGGTAACAAGTTCATAACTCTCTTAGTTCAGAACAAGCATAAACATGAATAATTCAATCTTTCCTTTATACACCTTAAGCCTTTGATCTTCAGATTCCAGGACTAGGTAATCAACAGACAATGGTCCCCTCCTCAGGACGTAGCTTCAATGGGTTGGGTTTTTTCATAACCAGAGGTGAATATTTGCATTTACCTCCCCCTTAAGAGGTTACATGCAATCCTAGCCCACAATAATACATAAACATTCTTTCATACAATGCCTCCAAAGCTACTTAAACTTAATTCAATAAGGTTAGCCAAGGCTATAGCAGGAAATTGCTCTGTCTGTCACAGATCCAATCCTGCAAACCAGTGAGCACCATCAATTCCCATTAAACAAGATCCAGCCTTCTATGTATATAGGAATCTCCTCACCCATCACTGAAATGCAGCTGCATGTTTGTTCAATACTCTGAGATTGCCCTAAATTCTTCCACTACTTCTTAGAAGGCTGTTATTGATTTGCATGGTTCTTTTATGGGAAGTTAGATAAACAGATTTTTAATGAGTAGTCATAGATGAAAGAATAAATTTTTACAATAAGAATGAACTTGAAATTGACGATCATACTTTATATATAATCTATTATAATACAGAACCTTTTCCATTTGAAAAATTCCACTTTGTGAATAGAGAGTAAATACAGCAACCAACTGTCACAAGGGAAAGGAAATTTTAGGCCATAAAACCCTAAGGAAAATAACTTCTTTTAAGAAAAGTGTCATGCAGCCTGATAGCCATGCTGAAAAGACAGGACCTTGGTTTATAAGTCTGATCCAAAAGAAAGAGAACACAGAAAACTGCCTGATATTTAATTCATCTGCTTCTGAAGGATAAAAGGTTAAGTCAACACCACCAGGATTTGAACATGTGATTTCAGGAAGAGGGTGGTTTTATAATTATATTTTTAGTACATTTTTATAAAGTTTTTATTGTACTGTTTTTCAGCACCCCAAGCACTTACATAAAGGGGCACTTTATAAATAAAGTTGTTATTAATTATTATTAGGCATTCCCAAGTCTGATGCTTAAGACCTCTAAAGCCCTCTTCAACCATGTGAAGTTCTTTCTGTAGATCCTGACATTGTATAACAACACAAGAGGAGGAAAGTATTCAGCACCTATCTCCCACTGGAATGAAAATGGTAGGTGATTTTTGAATGTCTGCTTTAAATCAACAACATTCAAACAGGCTCTGGTTATCAGCTATAAAATGCAAGTGCATAGGGTTTAAGTCTGAAGTTCTGCAACAGAGAGTTCCCTCTGATTTCAGTGATAGTTACATGCACAGAAAAGACTACTTGAGCAGGCCATTTTTTAAAGGCCTGACCCAAAAACTACTAAGTCAATGAAAAACTCCAATTAGCGTAATGGGCATTAAATTAGACTCCATATTATACATGTTATTTCTGTTTTAAAAGTAGCAATATTTTATACTTCTATATCATTACACTCAAAGCATCCCAAAGCATTTTGCAGACTTTACATAATGGTGTACAAGGGTCATTTCAACTACACACTGAAATGAGACAGCTTTTTACGAGTGTGCCACTCCATGATGACAGGACAAGAACACCACTATCTCATTGTAAGTAGCAGAATGAAGGTGTACAGAATATAAACTGAAATTTAGAAAAGAACCACCAAAACTAATAGCCCTTCTCTTGCTAAAAGTGCCATAAGATCTTTAATGACCACTAGTAGACAGGGACTTGATTTTACGTCTCATCTGCTTACAGTTTAAACTACATGATATTTGTATTATTTAATCCTAAAATTTTCATTTGCTTAATTGGTAGCATCTGCCAGAAATATGAGGTATACAAGAGCTCTTCTCCGTGTCCTCTGTGATTATGTGGAAAGTAATAATTCTTTTAAGTGAGAGTTACTTAATGCATTAAGCAGGTTTGAGCATATTTTAGATTTTTAATACCACAAAGGATTCTTATCTTACACTCTTTGAACCTCTCTAATGCATCCCACAGAGCAATATCTACTACTGTGTGTAACAGACACACATTTCCTGCTTACCTGGAGGTTCTTAAGAGTGAAATCTCATGTCAATTTTGCTAAAGACATTTGACCACTAGTTGGAAACAAAATAATTCAGTGTAAATGCTTCAAGGACCATGGGCTACTAAGCCACAAAGTGATACCAGGTCCTTCTGAGCATTTTGCCAGCCATTTGCTGGTTGGCTGATGGGCAAGATAATGGCACCACAGTAATACATACAAATTTTACATTCTTCTGTCTTTAAAAATTAAAGTATGTAAATAGAAGCAAGACTTACTGATTGAAGACCACTATTTCTTATGGACATACTGCCAGCCAGAAGCAGACAGCAGCAGCTGGTGAATTTGATTGAAGTCTGTACATGCTGTTTAATATTTAAGATATAAAAATGTATCTCCATCTAGATATCAAATGCACTTAATATGAATGCTGAAATGAGATTTGATCCTGTAAAGACTATGTAGATACTCCTGATAAGAAGAAAGAGTGACCCTCTCTCCAGAGATTGACATGAGGTGCAGATGAATGTATTGGGTGTACGTGGTGAGCAGGCATATGCTTGTACACGTTAGGCAAATGAACCAGTATATCAATAAAGTTTTTAAAATCAGATTCATTTCCACACGATTACCAAGGCTGTTGAAAGATCTGTTTTACAACTGCTGCTGCTGCCAGGAGATGATGACAACTAAGGAACTGAAAATCAAAGTAGGAAACAATTAAAACAATGCTCACTAAAACTATTTACTTTTTTTAATAAGACCCAGCAACAAGTAATTGAAAGAATATATTTTATCGTTGAGTAAGATAATATTTAATTTAGGTCTTGTTTTAAAAAGACTTCAAATTATCAATTGAATGCTATCATCCCAAAGCAAGCTGAGAGCTTCAGGTGTTCCACTCGTGATGTCAACATCAGGATTCTGAAGGAGATGCTTCATGGGGGAAGTTGAGTAGGAGGCAAGGTACAGTTAAAGAGAAGATTCACAGAGGAGCAGAGGGAAAGGGTACATTCAAAGAATTTCATTTTATACAATTAAATGTCATTTTAACTTAAGATCTATGCCTAGAATATTAGCATCAGCAGGTTTGTATTTTCTATGATTGGTCCTGGAAATTCTATTTAATGAACCAATGCCAACCAGCTTAGCCAATCAATATACAAATTTATGAGAGCTGGGAAGGGTCCGATTAGTGTCCATGAATAGAAACATTCCCATTGTTATTTTTAAGTCAATATACAGTTACTTTTAAAAACATTTAAAAATTCCCCTCAAGTGTTGTCACCCTAGACAATATCATTGTAACAGCTGGAAACTGAAAATGAACCAAAACAATGAAGTAACTGACCAGTCTAATTTCATGGACCAAGATGAGTGAAATGAAAAGGATAACCAAACAAGCCCACTGCCTTGTTAGGTACTATCAGTTCCTTTGCATATTTTCAAAAATATTCTTTGAAAGATCTAAGGAGACTTTTGTGCCTGATTCTGGCCTCAATATTTTTCATCCTTTGTCTGAAGAATGAAACAAAAGAAGCAGAAGTGAAATGTAAATAAGATTTTACAGACCTTTCAGTTTTGATAACCAAAAGTAATGTTTATAACCAAGGTAGGTTTGGGGATTTTTTTAATTAGGTATTTCAACTTGACTGAGTCTTTCTAAACAGCAAAAATATAGAGTTCCATCACAAAAAGAATTAAAAAGCTGAGATTTGAAGGGGGGCAGAGACTCTATAGAACATCAGAGGGAAGGGTAGGAAGGATTATGAAAGGGATAAAATGGCTAGGTTTAAGAAAGTTTATGACAACTGTTCCCAGAAGAGCTGATCTGTAATAACACAATCATATTCTATACTTTTGATGAGACACTCACAAATGATTTAGCAAGAGGTGGTTTTGAATTATACCAGTGCTTTTTGGCAATAAAATGTCTTTTTAGGGCTTTCATTTATATCTGCCCTGAGCTAAAAACATCTTTGCTAGAAAATAAGCTAGAAAATAAGCAAAACCAGGTGAAGATATTTTAAAGGGGGAATTTCTTAAAAGAGAATTAAGCAAAGATTGGGGTTTTTTTAAATTAAAAGTTCAGGAAATTAAAAAAACCTAAATGTTATATACGTTGTAACACAAAATGTGGGCCAGATCCTGAGCTATTATAAATCAATGTAGTTACTCAATGACTTCAGTAGCGCTATGCAACTTACATCAGCTTAGGAGCTGGCCTTATATTTTGAGAAAAAAGAAAAAAAGAAAAAAAACCCACCCAACCCAATGAGTCATCGCTATTTTGAACTCTAAATTTGTTTTAAAAAATCTGCTACTCTGAAGATGTAAAGTTGCCTGATTTAAATTACAGATAAAAATTCACTCATTCTTCTAACCTTTTGACAAGTAAATGTTGTTCAGTATCTGATGAAATGCACAGAGATTTTTTCCCCTCAATCATCAGCTTATTCACTGGGTAATTATAAAAGCATTAGATCCCACACTCAAAGGTAACAGGTAAGGTAATAGGCCGGATTCTCTAGTCTGTGAAGGTTACTTTGCATCACATAAACAAGGCAAAACTGGTCTTAAACTAGCTGCAGATATCCCTTGGATTATCCCCTTGGCTCATGGAACTGCCAACAAAAGAACATCCTGCACCAGCTTCCCTACAAACCCTAGGGTAAAGAGAAGGAAGCAAAGTGCCTGGGGAAGAGGGCAAGAGTGAGATGGAGAAGATTGGGAGGGGGCCTGGTGGAGTGGAGTTATGCTGCACCAGGTTCCCAACTTTCATAAGTTAGGGCAGTCCTGACTTGTACCAGAGTTGTATGCAGTGTTGTATGCAGAGTTGTATGCAGTGTTGCATGCAGTTGGTGGCTGTGTTGATCCCAGGATATTAGAGAGACGAGATGGATGAGATAATATCTTTTATTGGAGCAACTCCTGTTGGTGAGAGAGACAAGCTTTCGAGCTTACACAGAGTTCTTCTTCTTCCAGTGTTGAGCAGCTATGAATCAGGTAGTCATAATGGGCTCCCCAGTGGCTCTCTCTTCTCCATTACAGCTGAATGGAGCTTGGAAAGAGTGTTGAATCAAGGCCAATACTGAATCCTTACAGGGTCCTATCTCACTCCCACCAAAATAATTTACTGCGCATCTCCTAACCACTCCCATTTCTGTGGAGGAGAACGGTGCATTTTCAGACTAACGGGCCTTTTTTCCCCTCTATTTGACCAGCAAACACAGAGCACCTCATCCAAAGCCCACTGAAGTTAATGGAAAGACTAATTGATTTCAGTGTGTTTGGATCAGGCCCAAAGTTGTCATCCTGGCAGCTGTCTTCTTTGGACAACTGATCCCTTCTGAAAATCTTCTCCAGCTGATTAACATTCAGCCCATCTCTCTGAATCCAATTGCACAGTAACTCTCAGGCTCCACCTTGGATGGGGAAATCATCCTTACAAGAAGTATGTATACATGGCAGCATAAAATTTAAACTGGAAATATTATCTATGGCTTCAAAATCTATGAAGAAAGAACTCAGGCTGGTAACTCCCAACATCTTCTCTTTCCTATCTACTGGATAAGTTGGAAAACCATCAGGCTCAATACAGTAAACAAATATGCTCAAGTACAGGAGGTTAATCCAACTTCAAATTAAATTGATGGAAAGATTCAAGTGTGAATTGAGTCAGGGCAATAAGAATCCATTCACAATAAGGACTTAAGAATTCAAGTCAGCAAAGGGCAGTCTACACTTAAAACGCTGCATCAGCGCAACCACACCGATGCAGCGGTGCCACTGTAGCACTTCAGTGAAGATGCTACTATGCCAATGGGAGAGCTTCTCCCATCTGTGTAGTTAATCCACCTCTATCAGAGGCGGTAGCTATGTGGCTAGGAGAAGCCCTCCTGCCAACATAGCGCTATCTACACTGGGGGATTAAGTCGGTACAACTACGTCATTCCAGCGTATGGATTTTTCATACCCCTGAGCAACTTAGTTATACCAATGTAAGTTTGTAGTGTAAAACTGACCAAAGACATAAGTAACTTGAGATAGCTATTCAGTGACTGAGAAAGGAGCAATTGGGTGATAAATACCAGAAATATTGTGAGTAAATGGCTTATTTTGGGATAAACAACAAAAGAGATGGGGTCAAAACAAGCTCCCAGATCCAAACATCTCCTAATCCTTTGAAACTCCTAGAACTCAATTTTGTAGTGAAGCCAATCTGTATATAAAAGTAGAATATTATATAACAACACTGAAGTCAATTAGGATACAACCTAATATCAGAGTTTAACTGTACCTACTGTTGCTCCTCTCTATCTGTGACAGCTCCTCTTTCTGGCATCATCAGGATGTATAAACCCAGTAAAGAATGTTTAATGTGTAAGCAAGAATACTGCCTAGAGTATACAGAGTCAGGAAGTCTGATTTCCAATGTGTCCCAGTGGACAGAACACTGGATTGGAACTCAGGAGAGCTAGGTTCTATTTTTTGGCTCTGTCACTGGCCTTCTAGGTAACGTTTGGGTAAGTTACTTCCCGTCTCTGTGCCACAATTTCCCCATCTATAAAATGGGGCTAATGATGTAGAGCACTTGGAGATCTACTAATGAAAAGCGCTACATAAGAGCTAAGTATTAATTACTATTATTTTCATTCCGAGGTGCGATTCTGTCTTGTAATTTTCATGGTGTACACACTGACCAACTCCTGCCCACCTCATACCAACAGTCTCTCAGCCTGACAAGTCATTTTACATGAGTGGCTGGATCCTGCACTCCGTATGCACCTGAACTCCCACTGACATTCTGTTGATGATTAAGTCAATAGGAGTTTTGGGTATACACAGAGGAGCAGGCCTGCCAACAGAGGGCGGGGGGCAAAAGAGGCAATTGCCCAGGGGCCCAGTGATTTAAAAGGCCCCGAGCCATAGCCGGCGGGTGAAGCTTCCCCTCGGAGATATTTTCTCCCCATCCTGCCTCTTCCAGCCATAGCCCCACCTGTACTCCACCCCAGCTCCACCCAGACCCCACCACTTGCTTCTTGCCATGTTCCTCCTTCCCCCTTATCTTTGCTCAAACCACCCCCTCCATCACTCACCAAGTGTGTCCCTCCTCTACTCCCCTGCTCGCCCCCCATTGCTGCTCACCACATCCCTCCTCCTCCTCCTTTTCCTCCCTCTCCCTCACCTTGATTGTATCCAAACCTATTACTCCCATCTCTAAGCAAAAGGCAGCATTTTTGAGAGCCCTAAGGCATTGCTTAGATAGCATTCCCTTTTAGAGAAGCACTTGCTGGGTCACATGCCAAGATGCCATTCTACAAGCACAGGCCTCAGAAGAAATGCAAGAGTTTTTACACAGTAACGTGATTTTAAAGTCTGATATCTCATGAACCGGCAAAGCTAAAAGAAAACTGTTATGCATCACTGAATAACTGGGATTCTCAGCTTTTTAGTGGTAAATCATGAGAGATTTTAGCTCTACATTTCAAAAGCTATCATATGGTCACTGATCTTTCAAAAAAGGCAAGGAACAAGCCACCATGAGTCACTTATCCAAGCATTCTTGGCTAGTCAACCCATGAGTACACAAAGAATGCAGGTCCAATATGATCACTAAGGCCTTGTCTCCCTGGGAAACTTGCACTAATTTAACTAAATTGTTTTAGAAATTGATTTTGTTAAATCAGTGCAACCCAATTGTGTGAACACACTTTTAAAAACATTTATTTAAGAGTGCCATCTATCAATTTCAAGCTGATTCTTTATCAATTTAAGATAAATCAGTAGTGGGCACCCTTAAGCCAATTAAATAATATCTGCAAAAGGAAGTTGCACCAATTTTACTTAATTAACTTCTAAACTAATTTAACTCAGTCAGTACTACTTTTTCAGGTGGGCATAGTGGGTGCCTTAGATTTGTACCAGAGTGTTACTATAGGACACAAATGAGGAAAAATGAAGTTTCCACTCATTGCACCATAAGAAACATTGCCCCAGGAAAGAAACTGTGCGCCATGGAACATGTCGGTATACACCAGTGCTTTTGTTGGGTCAAGACAATCAAGTGAAGTAATTAGTAGTTAGATACTGGGTCTTCCTCCTTTAAGAAAGTGGTTCATTCTGTGCATTTCATTCCTGGGAGAGCCTTTGTAACCATCAGATACAAATAAGGAAGAGTGAAGAAATGAATGTGAAGGATTTTTAAAATTTTTATTTTAATACAGGATAACTATTTTATTAATTGTGGAATGAGAGAACATATTAATTGGTGTGTGGCCCAGAAGTGAGAAATTCAAGACTATCCCCCACATTTAGAAAGATAAAGAGGAGATGACTAGGGTGTGAAATCAGGGGGAATGAGGAACTGGCTTCCCCTTTTAATAGCAGCATCAATTAAACCCAGGGGAGGCGGGTGCAGTTTACTAGTTAATTAGTCCAGGGATGTGGTCCTTTCATGTGTAATTCAGAACAGGAACACCTGGTGTGCGGCACTTCAAAGCATGGGGGAGGAAAGAAGCCAAACAATGCAGGATAGGTCACAAAAGAAAGCAACAGCACAAGAACAAAAACTGTTTATATCTGACCTTCACCCTGCTGTAAATAAAAGGAGACGATAGGGCCCCCTCCTCCCAACCCCAGAGAACAAACAGCTCAGGGCTCACTGGGGGAGTTTGAAAAAAAAAAGATATGGTGGTAACTAATTGTTTTACAACCTAATTAAAAGGAAAACAGAGAGCAAGATACAGATAGGGATATAATGATTATAATCACGTTCTGATATGCAGCACCAAAGGACAGAAAAAGGAAATGTTATCTAAGCAATGCCTTGGGGTTCTCAAAAATGCTGCCTTTTGCTTAGAGATGGGAGGAATAGGTTTGGATACAATCAAATTATAGATGGGACATTCCTTAGGATTTTTTATCAGGATCAAGATCCAGTTCGAGTTAGAAAAGATCTAGGAGTTTGGTTTGTATGAACACCTTTTAACTATGCTTGCTACTAGGGATATGGAGAGATTTTCTAGGGTCTACTTTACAGAACAGCTTGGCAACTTCTAGGTTTCCCTCCTCCCTTCCCCAGCAGGAAAGGAGTATATGACATACCAGCTTGAAAAAAGAACACATCAAAATATGATTCCCCAAACCTGGACTGATTATTAATGGCAGATCCATAACATTCTTGATAACTTTTAACTGTTGTCTTATAAAGTTGTCTCTCTCTGCACTTCCTGACTCCCACTGGAACTGGAAGCAGAAGCACTGTAATAATCATTAAGACTCACTTACTGGTGTGTGAGGCAGGTATTATCACCTATTATACAGAAATGGGGAAATTGATATGGAGATAAAGTGCTTTTCAAAAGTCACAACATAAATCTGTGGCAGAAGTGGATTTTAGAAATCAAGAGTTCCTAGCTCCCAGTCCATCCTGTGGCCAACTCTCCAAACCATTCTGCCTCTCAAGTGGCAAAACAGCACAAAGAAGAGCAGTACCTTGAAATTTAGATAATATCTGACTGGAAGCTAGTGGTACTGGAAATCTCACATAAAGGAGAAATTTCAGCACAGTTTTGCTGACCCAAGAAGTTGGGAAATTCAGATAACTTTCAAATAAAAATCCAAATTTTTGAGCACTTATTTGAAGTAAACCACTGAATATTTTATTCACCAATTACTAAATTATGAGGTTATCTATCACAGAGATGGAGGATGCTCTTGTTGTAAAACCTGGGATTGAAGTTGAGAGACCAGAACTCAATTTCCAGCTCTGCTACTAACTTTCTGTGTGACCGATTGTAAATCACTTAACCACTAAGGGCTTCAATTTGTCATCTGTAAAATAGGACATGAGTATTGTGAGGCTTATTTCATTAATGTTTGGAGGATGCTTAAGGATCATCAGATGGAAGATGCTGCTGAAGAACTATCGTGAAATTTAAGTCGAATACTCAATAGAGCTGTTATGGGACCTCCATATTTAATTCTACACAGGTTTGTTTCTGCTCCCCAAATAAAAAACAAAAATTCCAACTACCAGGATCCATTTGGCCAATCTATATCTATAAGCTAAGATACTGAGCAAGAAAGTGATTAGCATCTGAAAACATTCTTGACAAATTTGCTATATAGCATCGTGCTGAAGGGGAATTAAAAATAAGACCACAACCATGGATTAGTTGATGTGTTTGGCAATTCAACCCTTGTTTATTTCTTGCTCACACATATCCAGGGCAGAAATGAAATTCGCTTAACTATGTTTGCTGTTAGGGATATGGTGGGATTTTCTAGGGTTTACTTTGCAGAATAGCTTGGAAATGTCTAGGTTTCCCTCCACTCTTCCCCAGCAGGAAAGGAGAATATGACATACCAGGGTACAATCTAGGCTAATGAGCAGCTGTGCTACACTTGCCCTGCAATCTTGGGTGCCTTACAATGGCTTGCTGAAGATGTTCCCATCTGGGCTGCTCACAAATAACCGTCCAGCATGCAAGCCACCCCCTGACTGTTTGTGTTTAACTGCAGCCTGCCAGCCACATTTGGTTTACACTCTGGCTCTCACCAGTCTTGGTTATACTTCAGGGTGACCTCAGCACACTCCCTGGCTTAGATTTCCCCCCAGAAATATATATCCTGTATTGCCCAGCCCTCTCCTAGACAATACAGGTTTACATAAAGTCTGTTATTTCTTTAATAGACATAATATGCACACAACTTGCCACACCAAATAGAGTTTCTCAAATACTTCAATTTAAACACACTGGATTAGATAAAACAAATTTATTAATTACAAGGAGATAGATTTTAAGTGAGTATAAGTAACGAGGCATAAATTCAGAAATGATTACAAGAAAAATAAAGATAAAATGCAACTGCCTAATTTAACAAACTGTTAAATTCAAAGTAAATTTTCCTCACCACATGTTTTCAGCTGTCTTACTGACCAACCTCTTAGGCCAGCACTCCATCTCCAGTCCAACAGCTGCTTACTTGTCACTTCAGGTGCAGTGAATTGATAGGCACAGAGAGAGAGAGGGGGGTGCCTTGGGGTATTTGTCCCCCTTTTTATAGTTCAGTTCCCTTCTTGAAAAAGAGGGGTACCAATTGGGTACCAGAAGACAAAAAGTTTACAGAGATGTTCTCTGCTGCTTTTTTCTCTTCTATTTGAGCTTCCTTTGTTTCCCTTCCGGCTTGATGACTCTGTTTACTGCTTAAATGCAAATTAAGCAGAGTACCTGTTCCTTTGTTTGAGACAGACCTGTTTGCCAACCTCAGTTTGGAACATGTATAAATAATACTATATATTGAAATTTTATGACTTCACATACAGTGTTTCTACACATATTTTACCAGGACGATAATGACCAGCAAATGATGAGTTTTTAAATGATACCTTACAAGGCATACTTTGTACGAAAGATCATTACAATAGTGTGTAGGATGTGAATACAGGGATACATTCTGTTAGAGAGAGGTATAGATAATTTCTCCTTATTCCAAAGGAATTGTATGGATGTGCGTCAAATGGTGTTCACTGGTAGTTTTTATGGGATAGCTCTTTCAGGACAAATGTGACTAACAATAATCCTGCACTCTGCAGGCTGAGAGGAGGTACAACTAGCTGCACTAAACTTTTATTCAGTCCTTCTGTATTAGTGTTTAAACACCACAAGGAACCCAACTGTTCACCACAAATAACATTAAATCTCTGGAAGTGGCTGGGTATTGTAATCCTTATATCATATACCTTGAATGAAAGCAATTGACATCATAACAACGTCCAATGCAGGAAACTCCTCAAGAATTTCTGCTTTGCCTACTTGAACAAAGTCAACATTCAAACTGGAACAACGAAACAGCTCAAGGATCTCAGTGATGTGAGATATTTCACCTTTACTGAAAGCTTTCAAAGTACCAGGGGGATCAATTGTCCTGCAAAACTCATATTTTAGAGGCAATGATATTTAATCTGAGCTGACTGCAATTTTAATAGGGACAGCTGTTTTACAAAATTTTGGAAGACCCTGTGATGAGGTACATTTCTCACCTTGCTTCAAAGCACAGTCCACACTGGCTGCATAAGGCCAAAACTGGCAAAAGGTTAATCTTCCATTCTTGGATGCTCACAGGGGTCCTTTCTTGAGGACTGTTCAGCCCATATAATTTCTTCCCAGAGATTCATTCTCACTTCCATTACATTTAGGGTGCAGTTAATAGGTCTCACTTGCTACAGTGAGTCAGTGCAATCTATGAGCAATACCCTGCTGAGTCCCAGCACCTGCAGAAAGGATGGGTCACAGCAGAAGAAGCCAACCTCCCTGTTATATCTCCTTATAACACACTCATCACAGAAATAAAGTGGACGAGATTTTATAATTGGAATGAAGTATATTGACAAAGTTTGAACAGTGTGTAGAGCCAGATTTTGACTGATTTGGTGTATTTGATAGAAGCCACAGATGTGCAGAGCAACAATACACAACAACTGGGTCTCCTGTGTGAAGTATCATTATTACATACAGCTGAAATTTCAGAGGCAATTTAGTTAGGCAGGATGACAGAGACCATCTCTCTCCTCATGTGATACCACAGTCGTTGCAATCATCCGAGGGACCCGAGCCAAGAGCTTAACTGGTTTAAATAGGAGGGAACAGCTTCAGTGAGGAATCTTGGATTCAACCTCACTTCTCTTCTTTGGTCTCCCAGAATCTGTTCTACACTGCAACTGCATTGACCGAACTACATCGACCTTGACTCTTCACCGCTTGGGGAGGTGGTGTTACTAAAATCAGCCCAAAGAGGCACTTACATTGGCGGGAGCCAAATTTAAGTGAAGACACTTCCATGGCTAGGTCAACGTAAACTGCCTTGCTAACCCTGTACTGTAGACCAGGCCTAAATTTTGCATCATTTGCACAAATTATAACCCAAATTATAACTAGGACACAGTAGCACATTTAGTTTGGGGGAGAGGGGAATGTCTTTAAAAGACCAAAAGTGGCATTAGCAGAATGTCCCCTAATATCTAACACGTTATTGTCTTGTAGAGCAGAGCGCCATCTTCTGAACCGTCAACACCACTTCCAGTTGTATTGCTACTATAAGTCACAGAGGTATAAAAGAAAGCACAACGTTGTCTTCTTTGCAGAGCTTCCATTTTCTACAACATGTATCTGCTAAAATGTTTCCAAAGCATTGCCTTTTGTATTTGTTTATCCCAAAGGTACCATACCAGGAAGGCAGAAAATACAGCACCAGGTTTGCCTTCAGATCCATTAATACACACTTCATTCACTTGACTACATTTCCTCTTTTTATCTAATACAGTCAGGGATGCTTGAGGCTTGTGCTTGATGACCATGTCCTACCTTTCGGTAGAAACTCTGAAACAGCACTTAAGTTCTATTAAAACGTCACCCTCATGAAACTATTTGTCACGGTAGCTCATGTTGAATGTTTGTTTTATTTTTAAAATATTCTCATTTTAAAAGACTAATAACATTTAGAGAATCTACTTCTGTGGGAGCTGCTGAGCACTCTGAAATCTCATTGACTTTGATGGGAGTTGAAAGCAGTAAAACATCTTACAGGATCAGTCCCAGATGGAAGATAAAACACAAGATTTTTCTAAGCCTCTATGCACATTTTAAACGGTAGTAATAGGTTAAGGCCAAAGTCTATGAAAAGGTATCATGCTACTTTCAAATTTAGTAATTGCAAAGTGATCCACAGAATTCCTTCCCCAGCCTCAGACAGATGGAAATAATCCTCCTACCTTCTAACACTCTGTCTACTGTAACTATATGTGTGTTCCAGGTAGTGTAACAGATTATACCCCTTCTCCTTTAAAGTGCACCCTGATAATATAGAGGGCTAATGTCAAAAGCTATTAGAAACTCTCAGACACACAATATATCTACATCCCCACGTTTTCCCCTTACACGGCACCACAACGGACAACAGGCATGCAAACTGCTCAGCTGCAACTGTTCCAAGTCGAATAATTACAACTTGTCAGAAAGAATTAATTTTCCCATTTCTCATAAAGATGTGTAAAAATTACCATGTTATTATACACTGACACTCTCTGGAGGCAGACACAAAATTTAATTTTGAATTCTTTCCGCATATTAAATTAAATCCATAAATAAGAGTTTAGGCATTCACTCGGAAGCATATGTTCATTGGGAGCGAAAGCCAACACGAGCCTGGCTGTAATGGTTGTTGTAATGTTTTAATAGCTCGCTTCTTCTAAGCACCAATAAATTTACATGATCATAACAGTCGTGGGCATACAAGAAGCCCATTACTGTCTGGGCACAGGCAGCAGCGTTAACAGGATGGAAAAATGGAAAAAGGAAAAAAAACCTCTTAAATAAAATTAGACAACTGCACTTGTCAGCTGCTCCATGATTGAATTTTTAATATTGTGGTCAATTGGTCAAAACAAATAGTGGGATAAAATATTTTAATGTATTTAAAACCTGCTTCTCTGGTTAACAGAGTTTTTCGCTCACTCTTTTATATATATATATATGAGAGACAGAGATTGATTCAGATTAATTGCTCTAGATTTTTGTTTAGTAAACACAGAGAGAAGAAGCAAGCCTGCCCTAGCACCTCCTCGCCCCAATTTGTTGGCGCTCTTCACAGTACCGCTACAGGCCGCGCTGTAACTCAGCCCAATTGGCAGTCTCTCTGCTTAAGGATGGAGGCTCGGGATTGCTATCGCTGTGGGGGTGTTGCAAGTGACAGTGAAGTGTACTGGCACAGCTGTTTGCTGGCCCCAGGGCTGAGAGAGCAGGGTGTGCGACTGGTCAGCAATGAGGTAAATTATTGGCAAAGCTGTGCTGATGGCAAGCCTACACACTGACTGCTATCACTAGGCTTGGCTGAAGCCAACAATATGACTGTATTACAGAGTGATGTCCTGAGACACTTTCAGCTGTAGTCCTTTGGACCACTGTTAAAGAACACTGTAGTGTTTTGGGGAGGTGAAATAGAGGCTAAAGAATTGCTCCCTCATTTATTGACTTGCATATAATGGTCCAGCTTCTCCTCTCACCAACACCAGGGTAATCCAGTATAATTTGAGAGGCTTTACTCTCAATCCATGCCAGCGTGGCTACAATCAGAATTTGGGCCCATACATATATGCATGCATGTTTTCTTTTTGTTGTTTTTGTATTACATACATACACACACACACACTCCTCACCGAAGTATCAGAGAACCTTCCAATAGTGCAAACTCATCTTCTCTCCAGGGGAAGTGTGAAGTGTAGTGTTTTGCTTTTGGAAACATGTGTCTTTTATATATGTACAATTTTGGCCTCTCCTTGATATCTTTTGTGTATTTCAAATGATTTATCATTTAGATAAGATTGCAAGTTAAGTTGTTCAATACATGAAAATGTTATGTAAGCTGTGTTCATCAGCAGGATATACCTTTACTTATCCTGATCACTTCACCAACAGCTGCCTGGACCTCAAGCTCTATTCAAATTAAACTGCCACACACAGTCACTCTCTCTCTCTGTCTCTCTCTCTCTCTCTCACCTAAAACCTCAATTACTAAAAAATAAAGCTAATTATCTCCCAACTTTCAATTCACTTCCAACAAAACTGAAGTGTACATATAATATATACACTCAGACACATCAAAGCACACCAAAAAATAGAAGGCAAACCTGACCATGAAAAACTAAAATCCCTATATCTTACACATGTTAAAATTGCTTTGGGATAGATAATATACATAAAGAGTCATTACTATCATTGAAATAATAATTTTGTATAAAAAACAACAAAAAAAAACTGTACAAGTTCTTCCCCAAAGGAAAAGAGATACCCATGGATAGATATAAAATGACAAACTTAAAATCATATCATATCTTACAAAAACTCTAAGACCCAGATCTAACTCCCACTGAAGTCAATGGAAAGACTCATATTGATTTCAGGAGCGTTGGATTGGGTCCTTGAGACCAAATGCATCCCTGTATTCACACCCTACATACCGTTATAATCTTTGTACAAAACATGCCTTATGAGGTATCATTCGAAAACTAATAACTTGCTGGTCAATAATATCATGGTGAAATGTGTGTACTAACATTATATATAAAGTTATGAAACATAAGATGAAATCACGACTAAAGTGTGTTTACCAGACAAGTCTGGGCAGCGGGTAAATCTGTTTCTCAAAGACAAAGGATAAGCTGATGCCTCTATCCAGGTGTCATCAAAGTTGATGAGCAATCACCTATCAAGTGGCAAGGAATGGGGGCAGGAACAAACAGATCTGCATCTTAGCAAACTACAGCATGAAACTTCTTTCACCACCAGACTCTTTGTCTTTGTCCTCACAGCCGGAATGAACTTTACTTAGGGGTAACCCTCAGGAAAATGCATTTTAAGGGGTGACTGAACTATAAAATTGTGGGTCAAAAACTCCCCAATAACCTTTCCCTATCCATCTCTCTCTTTCATCTATGAAGAAAAAAGAAACAGCCTATGGACTTTGGGAGCAGATTCTTACCTGAAACTTGGTCAGCAATGTTACTAAGAACCTGTTTTAAGAATGTCACCTTGAACCAAGTCTCGTTTAAGTTTAGAAAGCATTTTATATTTATGTCTCTTTGTAACCATTTCTGACTTTTATGTCTTATATTTGTACTTACTTAAAACCTATTCCCCTTGTAGACAAAGAAACTTGTTTTATTCTGTAATTAAAACTAACCTGGAGTTGTGAATTGTTTGGGTAACTCCATTTACGGTAGCAGACTACTGTATATTGATCTCCTTAAAGGGACAACAGATCTAATATATCTGGACTGTCCAGGAGTGGGCTGGACAGCACAGAACACATGTCCTGGGAGAAAATTTGGGACGAAGTGTGTTGGGGTCACCTTGCAAGTAATAGCCAAGGCTGCTGGAAGCCAAAGTGTGGCTGATATGTCGCTGACAGGCTGCTGGGACCAGAGATGCTGGACCAAGGCTATGGCTATACACAGACACTCAATGTGTGACCTGCATTCTGACAGGCTGGCTGTGAGTGGCCAAGATGGTAGCTACAGCAGCAAAGCATTGTGAGGCACCCAAAGTTGCAGGGCAGGGGTAACATGGCCAGGACATCAGTTCATAATTAGTAATTGTTCCTTACTGGCTTTTGTATGCCTCATTCAGTAATGAGCTGATCCAGGGTTCATGACATCAAACTTCATCACCATTGCAACAACTGTGATGCCACTAGCTATGGATGGTGTGACACCAAAGACTGAGTCAGGCAGGATGAGTCAGACCGCAGAGGAGATTACAATGTTGGTAGTGGACAGTATCGATACTGGAATACTAATCCTTTCACTTCTCAGTTTAGAGTTTAAATTCAGCCTACATGGACAGAAGGCAAAAGCTGTTACCTTCTGAAGATGGCTGGGGGATCTACAATATATGAAATAAATTGGTGTTCTCAGTCTAGTTCCAAACAGACATCACAATAAATAGCACCTGGGGTGGAAATCTCAGTCATGGGACAAAGAACTTTGGAAACTGAAATACCGTCTCATCCTTCAAGTCAAGGATGGGGTGCGATGAGCTACAGAGGGAGAAGCTTACACTGTCTCTGCTCATGCTGTGCCTGTTCTTTGTGGAGAACTTTAGTCCCCAGGTTTGTCTATTCAGTACCTTTCACCAGCACTTAATTCAGTTGTTTATACATAACAATAGCATCTCAATATTCAGCAATTCTGGGGAAGGAAATACGATGAAAAGAACAGAAGTGTTAAATGGAGTTCTGCTGAAGTTTATAAAGTTTGATAGAGTGTGGCAGTAGCTCTTTAAGCATTCATCATTTCGAGTCAGACAATTCACAGACAGAATGAGAAGAAAAAAATAGCTCTCTGAAGTGTATTGACCTTTTCATATTTGTTTTGGTGAGTTTTACAACAGACTCATGTCTGAAACTAAAAGAAACGGTTACTTACTGTAATTGTCATTCTTCAAGGTGGGATGCAGATGTGCATTCCTGGAAGGTGTGTCCATGTCCCATGTACCAGAGCCAGAGACTTTTGCCTAGCAGTACTGGTAGAGGGGTGGTGCTTGTGCCTCATGTCTGTAGCTCCTCCCCTAATTATAAGAGGTAGCGCCATCCCAACCCCTCTCAGTTCCTTCGCACTAAATGTCCAGGGGAAGACTCCAATGCAGAGGGGATGGAGGATAGGTTGTGAAATACCCAGAGCCATGCCTAGGGCATGGCAAATCAGGGCAACTGCCTTGGGCCCTGCATTTTGGGGGGCCCTGCGTTTCGACATCACAAGAGTTGCCTGGCCCCGCCCTAAGAAAGAGCAGAAGTATGTCCAAAAATGTGATCAAACCCATCCAATATTTTTTACTGCAACAAAGATGGCGGATTTTGCATTTCCAGCTCCGGTCACGTGGTTCCGGAAGCCCTAAATTCAGGAAGCAACCAGGCCCAAAACACGTGAAAACAACCTGCAATGTTAAGGGGGGCCCACATAGTGTGATTTGCCCTGAGCCCCACACCTCCCTAGAGATGGCCCTGGAAATACCTGTCTGTATCACATATTGAAGAACCACAGTTACAGTAAGTAACCATTTCTTCTTCTTTGGGTAGATGCAGATGTGTATTCCGGGTAGATGACTCACAAGCAGTACCTCCTGTAGGAGGTGGGCTCGGAGTCTTTCAGAGCAGGGATCACAGGACCACTCTTCCGACATTAGCGTCCGCTCTGGAAGATGCAGTGATCGGGTAATGGTCCATAAACGTGTGTATGGAGGACCACGTGACTATCCTGCAAATGTCCAATATGGAAATGTCATTGAGAAACGCTATTGACATTGTCTGTGCTCTCATCAAATGAGCCCGTATGTGCTGAGGAGGCGTTGCTGATGCTATCTCATACACAGTCTCGATAGAAGACATTATCCATCTAGAAATGGTCAATGCAGAGACCATTTGTCCCTTCATGCAGTTCGCATATGATATGAACAGCTGAAATGAAACTGTTCAGTACTGCTCAGATAAAAGGCTAGACAGCATCTAACATACAGAAGCATTGCTCCTCCATGGAGGAATGTAGCTTAGGGAAAAATACAGGCAAATACACTGTGATTCAGGCAAATGAAACTGAGAGACCACCTTGGATAAGAGCTTTGTGTATGGCCAGAACATCATCTTTTCCTTGAAGAACTGCATATAAGGATGCTCCACCATCAGGGCTTGCAACTCACTCACCCTTCTGGCAGACGTAATGGCTATCAAGAATACAGTTTTTGGAGATAGGAGGATCAGTGGACAGGATGCAAGAGGCTTGAATGGAGACCCCATTAGAGATGCTAAAATCATTCAGGTCCAACAGAGGGACTGGCTCTTACATCAGAGGGTGCAGGCAGAGAAGTCCTCTCAGAAATTTCATCACCAGGGCGTTGGAAAAAATGGATTTGCTTGGATAGGTGGATGAAATGCTGATATTGCTGCCCAGCGCACTCTCAGAGAACTAAGAGTCAAGCCCGATTTCTGAAGGTGTAGCAGGTACTTCAAGATGTTCTGGATGGAAGTCCCTGCCTGGTGGGCCTCATGTGCCAAAAACCACACAAACAACCTTTCCCACCTCTATGAGGAAATTGGGAAGAAAAGGAAGTGGCATGGGAAGCTTTGTGGAATTTAATAGGACCCCAATGAACTCTATTTTGTTGAATGGGAGAAAATGCTGACTTTATGGTGTTTAGAATGAATCCCAAACAGTCGAGTAAACGTTGTATGGTGTTGATGTGGGCGAGAAACACCTGGAGAGGCCCTTCAGCAACCAGTGGTTGATGCAGAGGAAGATGTGGAGTCCCTTCCTTCTGAGGTACACCATGACCACCGCCATACATTTGGTGAAGACTCAGGGAGCAGAAGAGAGGCCAAACAGGAGAATCGTATACTAAAAATGACATTCTGCTATGAAATAAAGAAACTTCCTCTGACTTGGTAGAATGGTCACATGAAAATAAGTGTCTTGAAAGTCCAGAGAAGCAAACCAGTCATTCTGAGACCAGCAGGGAGGATAGCTGAGAATGACCATGAGGAACCTCACGTATTTGATGAATTTGTTGAATCCACAAAGGTCGAAGATGGGCTGCATGCCATCCTTGCATTTTGATATCAGGAAATAGCAGGAGTAGAAACCGTGACTCTGGTGTTCTCACGGAACTTCCTTCACCACTCCTATTAGCAGAGAGCGGACCTGCTCAAAAAACAGTGCCTCATGAGAAAGGTCCTGAAGAGGGATGGAGAGGGCGGGTGGGGAGGGGTGTGTGGAGAGCAACTGGATTGTGTAGCCCGATTTGACAGTGTCTAGGGACCCAGGTGTCAGATCGAGAGCCAGACACTGTAAAAGTGGGCCAAGCCTGTCCTCAAAGGAACGGAGGGACAACAAGGACAAAACAACAACTGGAATGGTGCTCTGGACTAAAGAGTCAATATGGGTGCTTAGTGGATGGCGAACAGACTGGCCAACCCTGAGTTCAAGTGCTTTCTCTTGTGAGACCTGTCTCTCTTCTAGGGATGGTCTTGCTGTTTTGGGGTGAGGGAAGGGCTGTGTGAAAGGATGCTGTAGCCTTTATGGCTGTTGTTGCTGAGCCCTGTATTGCTGTCTCTGGATGGATGGCGTGTATACCCTCAAAGACCTTAAGGTAGCCCTGAAATCCTTAAAGGAATTCAGAGTTTCCTCAGTCTTGTTTGAAAACAAGCTCCAAGCAACAAAAGGCAAGTCCTCAATCACTTGCTGGACATCTAGAATGATCCCAGAATTTTGAAGCCATGAAGCCTTCCTCATAGTGATCGCAGAGGCCATTGCCCTGACCAAAGTGTTTGCAACATCAAGGGTGGATTGCAGGGACATCTTGGCCATCAAGCAAACCTTGGCAACAAACCTCTAAAATTCATCTTGAGAGACCTTGGGCAACTGGGTCTTCAAACTTGGACATAGCCAACCAATTGAGAATGTCATATTAGGACAGCCAAACTTATTGGTTCGTGAACCTCATCTGTAATGACAATGAGGTGTATATCCTTCTGTCCAAAAGGTCCATACACAAAGTTTCTGTTCTTGGGGGTGGACTTGAACCTGCCCTGCTGGGCTGATATTCACTGCCATGGCCACCAGGGAGGTTGGGGCCAGATGGGAATAGAACCCCTTGTTTCCCTACGCAGGCACAAAATAGCACTTCTCCAAGGGCTCTGCCACTGGCAACACCAAGGCTGGTGTACTCCAAAGGGCTCTCGCTGGTTCAAAGATAGCCTCATTAATTGGGATGGCCACCCACCCAGGAACAGAGAACATCCGTGAATTTATGGGTATTCTCCTGGAGAAACTCTGCTTGAATATCAAGGGATGAGGTCACCCATTGTAAAAGGTTCTTGCACTCCTTAAAGTCCTCAAGGATGGAAGGGGAGGATGAACCAGGCAGCATCGCATCATCCAGGGATGAGGACAAGGCCTTTGGCTGAGCCACAGTCAGGTCCTTCTCCTGGGTTGGTGTCTGTGGATGGGGAGATGCCAGTGGTTCCACAGGAAGGGGATCTGTGGGCACCTGGGTTTGCAGCTGATCTGCAGCCACCAATGTCACATGGGCAAGTGACCTTGCCTTTTATCTTGATGATGAATGAGACCTCTGGGAGGAGGTCTCACTGAGCCCAAGGGGGCCCCTGGTATGGGACAGGCATTAATAACCAGTAGGCACAGAGCCAGGAACCTCCATCCCAACCAACATCACAGACACAGTTGGTATAGGCATCGTTCCCATTGGTACCAGACTCAACTGATGCCCTGAGGCTGGAACCAGAGTCGACAGTACAGCGTTTCTGACCTCCCTACCCTGTATTGAGGGCTGGTCAGAGATACCCGTGCCATCCCATGCACCAGAGTTGATCCTGTGCCAGTCCGTGCTCTTCTTAGGAGAGGCAGTAAAGTCACCCCGGGACCTGTAGTGCTCATGTTTGGTCTTATGAGACCTCTTTTTTGGTGCGGACGACAGAGAAGGTCTCTTGAGCCTCTTCTGAGAGGTCTCTGCTCCGTAATGAGAGGCAGCAAAATTTTCTGAGCCTGGGGGCAATCTGTGGCCTGAGGAAGGCTTCAGTATTATGTCAAGCCACGTGGACTGTTCAAGCAGGTGCTGTTTGAGGCAAAGGTCCCATGCCAAGTGAGTCCTCTTTTTGGAATGATCTACATATCGAAGAGTGCTCTTTAAGGTGGGTTTCACCAAGGTGAAGTAAGACCACGTGTGGGAGTCACTGTTGGGAATCGCCACTCCACATGAAGGGCAATATTTGAATTCCGGTGAGGGCATCTCCAGGGACCACTACTGCTAACACTATAGTCTATACATTTTTTTAAAAACACACACTCACTAACTGACTAACTACCTGCAAGGAACAAGGCTAAAGCCAGTTCTACACTACAGACCTAATATCGATGTAATTACGTCACTCAAGGATGTGAAAAATCCCGGATCGACATAGATATACTGACCTAACCCCCCATGTAGACAGCATCATGTCAAAGGAAGAGTTTTTCCCACTGACATAGCTACCACCTCCCGGGGACGTGGATTAACTACATCAATGGGAGAAACTCTCGCGTTGGCATACTAGCGTCTTCACTAAAGTGCTGTACGTGAAGACAAGCCCTAAGAAAAGGATGAATGCAAGGTTATGAGACTACAACCACACAGAGCTCCAACTCCAGCTGATGAGCAGTAAGAAGGAATTTGGGGGTTGGGGTAGCGCCACCTCATATAGCCAGGGGAGGGCTACAGACATGAACCGCAAGTACCACCCCTCTACAGGTACTGCTAAGCAAAAGTCTCCTGCTCCAATACACAGGGCGCCCACACACCTATCTGAAATACACATCCACATCTACTAGAAGAAGAATTTTGCAGAAACCCTTGAGAAAGGCCTTCTTTTGGTTAGGGACTGGACAGTTTAGGGAATTGTGATACAAACCTTTTACCTTTATATAGCTAGCTCTAATCTAATCCAGATTGACAGTGACTGAAAGACTACCATTTTATGGGTGTTCAGTGGCCTATGTGAAATGAGTTTGTAGCCTCAGTCTAGTTCCTAGTGGGCAAGTGCACACATCACAAAAAACACCAACACATTCGGTATTAACTGGCACTCTTGCTAATGATCTCAGGAAAGAAGTTGTGGGCATGGAAAATGAACAAACCTCTGCCCTTTTCAAGATGGTCCTCTCCATAAGGATTGAGACACTGATGTAGCAGTAAATCTAACCATGGACTGCCACTTCCTCTCACTAACTGGCTAAATGGAACATTGCATTTTCTATTGCTCTTAGTCTAAGAACTTTCACAAGCATTAAAATTGACTAAAACATTTTTAAAATAATTTCTTCCTTTCCCCCCACTTTTCCTAAAATAGGGAAAAAGATATTGAACCATTGCTGCTGCTCAATTTATATCTTATATAGATGTATTTATGTCTTCTAATCTGCGTGGTGGTTCTTGGAAAAAAACCATCCATGCTGTTATCCCATCTTGTTATTTTTTTTTTCAAAACAAAAGATATATTTGACTCATTTACATCTGTGGCTCTAATCCCACTTTAGAGGAAACTTCTTAAGGGTGAGTAAAAAGTTGTCTCCGTGTAAAATGTAGAAACTTCAGCTACCTGCTGGTGAGGATATATAGATATATATAGAGAGAGAGAGAGAGAGAAAGGGAGAGATGGGGAATAACAGCCTTGATGTGACAGCAGAGTCCTGAGGCAACATAGTAGTCGCTCTGTGTTTGAAAAACAGCTTCTTCTACCAAACCACTCATACAGCAAAATGAACACAATATACTCTCCATCTACAACTATGCCCTTAAGGTTGGGTTGGAAGAGGAAAAGAAAACTTCTCATTGAAGTCTATTTTAATTAGGACTGCAGAGAATCAGTCTGAATGAGAGCCTGCCTTTTTTCTTTTAGTTTTAAACCCAAACTAGAGTTTGTAGAATTCTGGGGTGATGGTTGAAACCAAGTGAAAAGCTGAAGTAAACTTGCATTTTAAGATGTGTTAGCTTAAATATTAAAATTCTATCCAAAAATCTTGTATTTAGAGATGACATAAAATGGATGGTTTCTTACATCACATCAATCTGTTTCACCCATACGATCTTCAGTCTGGCTCTGTCATAAAAGCCAGACAACAATAAAAATTTTCAGCATTTGCTTTGCCGACAAAATATGCACTGATTATTGCTGCCTTTAGCCTGTTCTCTCTGATCTTCCCATTTATTTGTTTCTCTCCATTTGGGTATTTGCTGTCCTGGCAAAATGAGGCTCCAAAGCTTTGTCAGATGCTGTTGTTCTATACATAAGGATTATATATTTGAGAAAGGGGAGCGGGGTGGGCGATGCCTTGCTTAATAATAGACTTTCTGGAAGTTCATATCTGTCTGGAGTTTACATCACAGTCATTGCTGAGATACCAGCACGCCGGAACTTGTTCCAGGTCCAATAATTTTACAATTTGAGTCACAGAAGTTAGAGCTAGAAAGGAGTAATGTACCGTAGTCCTGCTCCACCTATCAAGTGCATGAGTGCTCTTTCCCCAGCAGCTTTTTTTCTTGTGCTTAATCCACAATACTTTTAAATGTTTCAAGTGGTGGGGCTTCTTACACTTCCTGTGAAAGATCAGGTCCATTCTGTACACTGAATGAGGCAGGGGTCTTGTGGAAAAAACAACATACGGTCATGTAAAGACTGTAACATAATGCATACTCACAAGGGGGCTGAATTAAGAATGCTCTGGTGACCTTAATTCTGGCATTTCCTAACTTTTGAGTGTTTGCCTTTGCAACCTGAAGAGAGTGTTCTTTTTATACAATTTTTTCTGTGTAATAGATTAATCACTTCTTTAAAATGTTACACAGCTGTATTTGATTGCTCCTGCATTTTCATTTGCTGGGAGTGGTTATTAAAGGTGTTGGGGGGATGTATCTGGGTGGGGGCATTCATGTGTAGACTCATCCTGTTAGCAAGTGTTTGGTCCCTATGGAAAGATACTGACCACTTTGCTGCAGACTCATTGTAGCATTGAGGGTTGTTAACTAGACCCTGTACATAAAGGAAATTGGATTGACTCTTTATGCAGAGGAAACTCAGGTCTTATGCAGAGAAGCCACTGCAGGGCAATCTAGGAACAACCAAATTTCAAGAGAGCATAGGCGGAGGTTTATGGTTCTGTTGTTGTTGGGGTTAGCTATAAAGCCAAACCCCAGCTGTACAGATTCTGTTCGGAGAGGATGAGAATGTTACATGTTTACAGTGTGCATGAGTGAGACAAAAGCATCCCAAAGCTATTTTGCTTTAGGAATGTAATAATAAATAATAATAATTAATAATCCTAGATTTTATATATTCAAACTAGCTTCTAGACTGGGTGTTCGGGTGTTTCCCCAAGTATTAGGCATATGATGGAAGAGCTGACTTGAGAGACATTAGCTATAAATTAAATAAAAGTCAATCAACACTTCCCACTGTTCAGAGGACTAGGTTCAGGGCAGAGGACTCCCAGCTGACTTGTGGTATGAAATGCCCTACAATGCTTCTGAACTCCAGTCTCTCATGTGGTTATGTTACCAACCAAATTATATGACCAGGGCATTTCATCTTGGGTCTCCTGGTGCCATCCCATGACGCATGAACAGATATTTGAATGAGGCTTTTGGAAGCTAACATGTATCATCCTCTGGGGATTCTAACTGACACACACACCACTGCTGCTTCAGCCACTCACCAGTGGGCTGTGAAAGAGCACAGAATCAGCACATTTCACTTCCTCTCTATCTTCCGTCTCAATAGGAGCACAGCCTCTGTGGTGTTCTGAGTCCAAGGTTTCAGAGTTTAAAGAAAATCTGTGTCCTTGTCTCCCATGTATTTTAATACTGTGCAGAGCTACCACACAAGACAATGAGGTGTTGGCCGGCGCATTCTTCATTCTTTGCCAGCACAAACAGGTGTTTTGTCCATGGAGGACTCTGATAAGAGAACTGGCTGCTACAAAGCCTTCAGTTTTTGCTGTTTTATATGCAAGTAGTAACAAGAATTTCCTTTCCCCTAAGATTTTAGGGAAAGGTGGTAGGGGGTGAGTCAGAAGGATTCCACTTGTGCCCCAAAGTGAGACAAGTTCAGAAATTTTATGAATCCATCTTAACATATTTCTTTTTCATCTGATCTTAGTCTGCTTATAACACTGTCCTGACTTCATTCTTGACTCATAGTACAGAATCCCAGAGCTTTTACAGACTTAAGACACAGGCACACAAACTACACACCAGGTTTATTTCACCCTCCAGAAAAAAGCAGTAACCTCTAGGGTGAAACATGAAAACCCTTCAATAGCATACAGCAGTACTACAGTTCAGGACAAGAATTTAGGCTGACAGAATGTCATTTCTGGAGCTAACATTTGGTCAGAATACCAGGGTTACCTCCTCTTTGCGAAAAATGCCAGGAGAATGTAACTAAGATAGCAGGCAGTACCCTGATTTAAGTCTCCTCTTGAACACATTGCCCCAGAACCCTATCAGCCCATTGCCTGTGAACACCATGGTAAGGAATTAGTTAGCTCAGTGTGGACTGATTGCCCTATGCTGCCTGGAAGGGAGCAAAGGAGAGGGAAATAGGGCACAAAGAGTACCATGGAGGAAGCAGAGCTAATGCAGCATGCTCCCCACCCCCTCAAGCTCCCAGCCACCCTCCTGTGCCCACTCCATTCATTTAAGGCTTTGTGGGTTTTAGGGCGCATGAGGGAAAGAGCCAGGGAGCAGCCACTCTGCCAAAACCCATAGATTTACAAATAGGAGTTAATGCTTCTAAAAGCACTATTCCCTCCCATAGTGTCTAAGATCTGTCAGGAAAGAGAAAATGTGATATTTTCAAAAAGCATTGTGGAGCTGCCACTTTTTAGGAATAGACTCTAAAATGATAATTTTAAAAAGTAAATTGTAAGCACAACAATCCTGTATATAAAGAAAACCAATTTCATGCCCACAGCATATGAAAATTAACAGGCTACATTTAAAAATAGACAGAGAAGATTATTTGACCCTTAATAGAACTAGAAATATATGCTAAGTGAATCATTTCAAAGTCAGAACTGTTAGCAGCTGCAAAAGAAAAAAAATCCAAGTATTAAGCAAGTATCTCCATGGCCTCTCAAGCAATAAGAGGCCAACCTGATTCATACTGCTGAACGAGCTCCGGGGATTATATGTGAAAATTTTAAAAAACACATTACTAATGGTGTGCAGATTCCCAAAGGATCAAGGACTTTTGTTCTGTTTAAATAATTTAATATTTTGATTGATTGTATTAGTTGTTATAAAGTGAAGCACTAAAATGATGCACCACCTCCACACATGACAATGTTAGAATGACCTACGCATTAATTAAATTTAACAAAACCATTTGAAAGGTTTGGTTATCTAAATGTTGTGGGGAGTGTTTTTTGTGTGTGGAGGGGTGGGATGGGGGGAAATTGACCTTGGTGGAAACAGCCTTCACTTCTTTCCTTGATTGTCCCTCTGAACTGCATTTTCAAACCTCCAGATTACAATGCATGAAGGTAAAATAATAAATAATAGCATTTAATACCAGCAAACAACTGCTTTTTTTTTAAAAAGGTGACAGATATTGTATTTCAGAGGTGAAACATTCATGCTTATTGTGTGCACACATGTAGGTGTAAATGGAAGATGCATCCATTCTCATAGGACTCATCACCTTGATATGCAACAAAAAGCTGTTCAACAATAGATAAATCTTTAGACCTCCCATTAGTTATAGAATTGTTACAAATTCTTTTCTGCATTTTTACTTAATCTCTTGAATGTGCTCAATAGGAGATGTTGTGTTGGTCAGCCACCTTAACTGTATAGCATATATGAGGAAAGTGGTCAGGTTTTAGATCACAGGGTATTGTACCACTGTCTGTTTTGTCTATCTGACTAATCTGTTTTGCCTCCACCGTCCATCCACATGATATTTCTGTGCTAACATAATTATATAGGCAAAAATCAGTCAGAAAGACTTCTATGTTACGTTTCCTCTATTGCTGTGAATTGTGAGAGGAATTTGTAATATAGTCAATGAGACATTAATATTGTTTTGTTAATATCTTCCCCACCCCAATAACTGAGTAGGGAATGATGTGAAATTTCAGTAAATAAGGTCTGATTTTGTTAATCTGTGAATAAGGGCAAGGACCTTTTTAAAGAGTCTCTTCTAGATTTGAAATAGAGTAAGCAAGCATTTTTTCCCCAAGGGGTTGTAGCTGAGAGTGGACACATTTAAAGGGACTCAGCAGAGCAGAGCTGAGTGAGCGTTTGACAGGTCAGATTCTGGTACAATTCAAGTGAGCATCCAAGAGTTCAGTTTAAATCCAGATCTCTGCAATAAGATGGTGGAATTTGCACCAAAAGTAGGCATTCTTAGGAAATTTCTGATTCCAGCTGAAAACTGTAAGTGAATAATACCCGACCGCAAATGTTTCAGAACTGCAACAAGGTTTCTTAGAGTTCCTTAATTTATTGTATTTTATTTTATTGTAATCTGAATCAGTTTACCCATCCTCACTACTGATGATCTTGACCAGTATATTGCATTTTAATTTACTCAGAGTTCAATCTTGTAGTCCTTATACAGGCAAAACTCCATTTTAGTCACTGGGGCTGCTCTCATTTACATCAGCAGTGATTTTGATCCACTAGTTTTCAGGGGTTAAACAAGCACCAACTTTGTCCATAGTCTAGCCATCCTTGCTGTTGCAGGGCTGTAAATTGTGTTGTGAGGTAAACGATCCACGGTTGGCATGAAGTAAGAGAACAACACTGCACATGAAACAAAATATTGCTATATCTGAGTGTTTGAACAGGAACTTGGAAAAAATCAGTGAAGTTTTAGATATTCTGATAC
Organism: Emydura macquarii macquarii; assembly: GCF_026122565.2. Lineage (NCBI taxonomy): Eukaryota > Metazoa > Chordata > Testudines > Chelidae > Emydura > Emydura macquarii. The sequence goes on along the minus strand of NW_027132342.1, from coordinate 5,077,645 downwards.
TCTGACCTTTTTCAGAAAATGAACATGTTCTCCAAAGCACAGAATATGTTGAATCAGCAGCAGGCGACATGACCAGATTGTGATGTAATCTTCAAGAAAACTATATTTGTAATAAGGTTAATTAAATTTGCTGCAAGCTTGTGAGAAGCAGACTGTAAGTTTGCCAGCAAATCTGGTCTTGCTTTATCAAAGTGAAGGGCGGTGGTTGGGGGTGGGGGGGGAGTGGACGCTTCCCTCCTCTAGAGCAAGTAGCATGCTTTGCCAGAGGACATGCAGACTGGCAACAATAACTAATAGGTTATGAGAGGTTGATCAAGTTTAAATGGGATTTGTCTCTGAACTGAAAGCACATTATAAGAAATGTCTTTGTCTCCTTGTGATGCTGTTAAATTGAAAGCACGATGGGAGGCTTCAGTAGAAGCAACAAAGGTTGAAATGATAGCCTGCTGTTTGCAGCAAGCATCGTGGTTCCACCGATGGTCCAGACATCTGGTAACAACAGCCACTCCTGGTCAGGTTTTGCCCCACACTGGGAGCTTGAGCACTTTGCACTGTTTAACTCATCAGAGTCTTCTTGCTCAGTGTGCTCTGCGTCAAGAATGTTTATGTAATAAAACAGGCCTAATTAAACATTTCAAAGGGAAACATTATTTCAACTCTAATTAGATATGATCACGGCTTCCTTTTCTTATGTCTTCTCCTACATTTGCACTGGAGCTCTCTCGGTTGGTTTCCTCACTGAAATCTGTAGCAAAACTGTTTCAAATAATTTTCTTTTTCGGCGTGAATGGATTTTAACCTCACGACCTCCGTCTGGAAATAAACTAAAATTTCTCAATCAAATATCTATATTTAAAAAAAAAAAAAAAAAAAAAACGCAAAAAACCCAGACCACTCAGATATAATCGAGTTTGTGTAGTAAAGGCAGCTGTTGGCCTCATTTGTTACAGCAGCTTGAAGGTGTGTGGTGAGTGAGGCAGGGAACTGCAGGAAGAGAAAAATCCACCACCCTTCCTCACCACCCCATTCCCCTCAAACATACAGTTTCTTCGTCTCAGTCTCCTTGTCCAACCCAGTCCTAGTCTCCCCCTATTTTCTCAGCTCTCTGATCTCAGTGTTCCCCCTCCCAGCCAAATGGGTCCCAGTCCTCCACCCACATTTCCCTCACTGGCTCCCAGACTCAGTCTCATCAGACATCTTGTTCCTATCCTTTCCCTCCCTACAGTCTAGCTGTTGTCCCCTCTGCATTTGCATCACATGCATCCTTTTTCACAATGCCCCCTTGCCAGCAGAGGCTACTGAAAGCCAAGAAAGACAGGCTCCCTGCTCACAGTTCTGGTGCATGGAGCAGCCATTACAGGGAAAACACTTTAGTGAATCCCTGTAGCCCTAGGATGCAGGGAGCATGCTCAGTTGCTGTGTGGGGATGGTGCGTCCACTAGTAGTCAGCACAAGGAGGTGTGAGAGACAGCATGATCATTGAGCCAGAATCCTCAGAGATTTTAACTGCTAATATCAAAGAAGTCTATTGAGAATGTGTGAGCAGTGATTTTTCAAAGGCTTTTTCAAAGGGAACCAAACAAGAGGAATTGGAATTCCATCTAACTGGTACTGCTGAAACCTGATGGGATGATTCCCACGATTGGAATATAAAAATCAATGGCTATAACCTATTTAGGAAGAATGGAGTGGACAAAAGGGAAGGGAAAGGAGCACTCTATATACAATACGGTTTTACCTTTTACTGAATCACTGATAACTTGGAATAAAATGATGTTGAATGCTTATAGATCAATGTTCTAACATATAAAGCACAAGATGGACTATTAACTGGTATCTGGTTAATCACACCACCAAATCACACTAGGGAACAGGATGTTTGGCTCTTTACACACACCTCTATAATATATAGGGAAAAAAAGGTGTGTGATCATGGAGGACTTCAGTTTGAGTAATATATGTTGGAGGTTTCATGCTGCCAGTACTAAAACATACTTGGAATTTCTGAATGTTATAGATGACAATTTCCTAACACAAAAAGTGTTGCATCCAACATGGGGGAAATCTATATTAGACCTTGTCTTGACAGATGAAGAGGAACTGATGATAGAACTAAAAGTTAATAGTAGCTTAGATACAAGTGATCATGACTTGATCACATGTATAATTTGCAAGCAGAATAAAGTCCAGACCAGTAATATATATACTTGGTGCATTAAAAGGGCCAGCTTCACAAAGATGAAAAAAATTATCAGCTAAATTATCTTGGAGGAGAATTTAATCAGAAACATGAGAGTGATAACTGGAAATTGTCTAGAACCTTTAATAGATGCCCAAAAAGCCACAATCAAAGAAGGCAGCTGTACAGATGAAAAAAACAACCTGATTTAGAGAAGTGAAGGCAAATGTAAAAAATTAAAAAAGTATATATATAACAAATGGAAGAAAGGAGAAGTTGATAGTAATGAATCTGAATCAGAAGCTAGGAACTGTAGAAAATTGATAAAGGAAGCTAAGTGACACAAGGAAAAATCTATAGCCAGTAGAGTTAAGGACAATAAGAAGAAGTTTTTAAAATATATTAGAAACAAAAAGAATCCTAACAATGGTATCAGTCCATTAGTGGTTGGAAATGGTAGAGTTATCAATAATATTGCAGAAAAGGCAGATATGTTCAATAAATATTTCTCTTCTGTATTTGGGAAAACAACAGATGATATAGGCACTTCATATGATAACTTTCTTTCCATTCCACTAATAGCTCATAAGGATGTTCAACATCAGGTACTAAAGAAAAGTAGCATTTTTAAATCAGCAAGTCCAAATAACTTAAATCCAAGATATTTAAAAGATGAGGAGCTTACTGGACTGTTAATGTTGATTTTCAGTAAGTTTGGGAACACTGCAGAAGTTCCAGAAGACTGGAAAAAAGCTAATGTTTGTGCCAATTTTTAAAAAGGGAAAATGGGATGTCCCCGGTAATTATAGGGCTGTTGGTCTGACATTGATCCCGGGCAAGGTAATAGAGTGGCTGATATGAGACTTGACGGATAAAGAATTAAAGGAGGGTAATGCAATTAATGCTGATCAACATAGGTTTATGGAAAATAGTTCCTTGTCTAACTGACTTCCAATATTTTTGATGAGATTACAGATTTGATTGATAAAGGTAACAGTGTTGACATAATGTACTTAGACTTCTGTAAAGCATTGACTTGACACGACATAACATTTTGATTAAAAAACTAGAAAAATACAAAATTGACATGGCACACATTAAATGGATTAAAAGCAGGTTGATAGGTCTCAGATAATGAAGAGGACAGGTCACTGATACAGACTGATCTGGTTCACTTTGGAAGCTGGATGCAAGCAAACAATGTGCTTTTTAATGTGGCTAAACATTACATCTGGGAACAAAGAACGTAACCCAAACTTACAGGATAGAGGACTCTAACCTGGGAAGCACTGACGCTGAAAAAGACTTGGGGGGTCATGGTGGATAATCAGCTTAACATGAGCTCCGAGTGCGACGCTGTGGCCAGAAGGGCTAATGTAATACTTGGATGCATAAACAGGGCAATCTTTAGTAGAAGTAGAAAGGTTATTTCATCTCTGTATTTGGCACCTGATATTGGAATACTGTGTCCAATTCTGGTATCCACAATTCAAGAAGGATGTTGATAAATTGGACAGAGTTCAGACAAATGCCACAAGAATGATTACAGGATTAGAAAACATGCCTTATATTGGCAGACTCAAGGAGCTCAATCCATTTAGTTTAACAAAAAGAAAGTTAAGGAGTGACTTGATTACAGTCTGTAAGTACCTACATGGGGATCAAATATTTAATAATGGACTCTTCAATCTAGCAGAGAAAGGTTATAACATGATCCAATGGCTGGCAGTTGAAGCTAGACAAATTCAGAAAGGAAATAAAGCCTACATTTTTAATAGTGAGGGTACAACTTCTCAAAGATCCTGGTGGATTCTCCATCACTAACCATTTTGAAATCAAGATTGGATATTTTTCTAAAAGATGTTCTCTGGGAATTATTTTGGGGGAAGTTCTATGGTCTATGTTATACAGGAGGTCAACTAGATGATCACAGTGGTCCCTTCTGGCCTTGGAATCTATGAATCTTGGCTAAATTTGGAAAGATTTTCACAGGGATGGCAAAAGGTATACCCCTGCCATAAAGCTACCCTCCTGTCAAATGTCAAGTCTCCGCTCCAAAACATGGGGGAGCTAGAGCTCTTCCAAAAGAAGGTCACCAGAATTTTCTAATGTTCAAAACAAGATTTTTTTCTCTAGCCTCATTCTTGGAAAGTTTTGGTTGACATTTTCCAGGCACCCAACACATAATATTTCAGTCCAAATAGTTAAAGTTTGGTAAAGGTATAAGTAGTTGAAAACAAGGAAAGTTATGAAAATAATGGAATATATAAGGCGGCCTTAAAAATCAGTGGAGCTACCAGCCCCACCTATAATAAAGAAAACCCAAAACTGGTATGATGGGATTAGGGTAGGTGAGACAATTCTGCTGAGCGGGTTTGTTTGTTTAAAAAAAAAAAAATCACTTTGAGTGGTTGTGCAAGTCTGCCTTCCTCCAAAAGCAGAAGTACTTAAATGTACTGAGAAAGGCTGTTCTCATGGTATATCTATTCAGAGAAGAAGTAATAGGTAAATACTGGATCTCTGGACAAGTCTCATGGGAAATATTTTTCTCTCAAGATTTTCAGCCCAATTTTTCAGAATCATAGGGTTCAGAGAGTTAAATAGGTTTGCCTGATCATCCAGTTTTTTTGGGTTTTTATCCAAAATGATCTGAACTTTCAGGATTTTTTCTATTAACATAACATACACATCTCTTGTGACTACATTATGTAACTGATTGCAATTGCTCCATTTCTCTCAATAAAAATTCTGGAATATCAGTATCAGTTTAGATTTATACAACACATTTAATCTCAAAGAATTCTAATACGCTTTACAGACTACATCTATTCTACAAAGCAATCAATTCAACACTGAACTGCAGCTACCTCTGTGGTAGGGTGTGGCAGCCAAGCGAACAACTAGCACACAATACTACTCACAAGTGGGGAGGGTGAGGTAGTGGATATTTTGGACAATCCTCTTTTTACAGAAAGAGTCATGGACTAATGTCCACGCAGAGCAGAAGGGTTCTCATCAATTTAGATAATCTCATCCTAGACTCCCACACAGTAAAACACATAGAACTCGAAGTATCTACGTCACCGATGAATGGTTGATTCATCCCCGTTGGGATTTGTTCCTGGGTCCAGGGATTCTAGATATTTTAACATGACCTGCCGAGAGAACTTGTCTCACATAAGAGAATAAGACTCATTAAAATATGCTATACTAAACCACAGCAGTAACCCTAGAAAAGGTAGGAATGAGAATTAGTTAATCATTTTACACATCTTTGAACTGTAGGGCACTCAGTAACACCACTGTGCACTCCCATTCCTTAGTGATTTCACTACCGTCAAGCTTTAAAGCCACTCACTCAAAGTCCTGGGATAGGCATACTCTCATGGAATCTGCAATACTGAAGGCACTTTTCAACAGGACGTGCTGAATTGCAAGGAGAACATTAGGTCTTGCCTTGTGGGTCACCAACTTCTGTGAGGCCCAGGTAACCCAGATAACGGGCACTAATGCCTCTACATTCTATCTCTCAAGAAGGGTTTCTAAGCTTTTTGTTTCTAATGTAGGCAAATGAGCTCTGCAAATATTCACTGGTGTCAGGCCTGCTGTGAGCATCCTCTTAATGAGACCATAAGGATGCAAGTAGGAAGAGCTATTTCAGCAGGTCTAAAAAGTAATACCCAACAGTCAGACTTCTTAATTTCACCTAAGTGTGAGATGGAGAAAGAACAGCACAAAGGATTTAAAAGAAGGAAAAAAGCAAAACCCCACCTGCCATCATCCATTTAAGAGTATAGTGCAGCCTTCAAAAATGGCCTAAATCACATGAAAAAGTATTCCCCAAAATAATCACATGGTGTTAAGGGGTTTTGTCATTTTTGAGCACTTTGTCCTTAAAATATTTATCATTCTTTAAGAAACATAATGATCTTTCCCATCCCATCTGCCAGTCTCTACGTTTTACGCTTCTTGACAACAGATACGTAACAGTGTTGATACAGTCACAGAATCACATTTATTTATTATGCTCCATATTTACAGCCAAGCACAATTGTCTCGATAAGTTTATTTGAAAAATTCCCCAGAAATACTACAGGTGCAAGATAGAAACTAGAGCAAGGCTCTCTCTCGCTCCCAAATAGCTCCCTTAGTTGTTATTAGCTAGAATTTACCAGAATTTTTTTTTTTTTTTTTTCATTTTTCAAAAAATTATTTAACCCCCTGTGACTTCTTGGTAGAACTGAAGTTTTCATTAAATTCTTTGTTTTTAATCAAAAATGTTTAAGTTTTTATCAAAACAAAACAAGAATGTGCTTTTTTGATAAAAACCTGAACATTTTTGATGAAACCAAAAAATATTGAGGTTATCAAAAGTTTTGATGAGAATAATAAAACCTCATTCCCAGCCAGATTAACTATTAGTTTTGAAAGGTGAGACAGTTTACAAAGCAGCTGGGTAAAGCCAGAGTGCTATCCAAACAATTAGGAATCATGTTCTAAAATGTAAGCCTGTACTACAGGAGACAAATATCTTGTCTTATATGGTTTTCCATTCAAGGATCTCAAAGCACTTCACAAACATGAATCAGTATCTAACCAAAAAACAAACAAAACCCCTACCAAAACAAGACACACCACTGCACAAGCTTCTCCCTCTGGGGAGAGGGGGAGAGAACAAACAACACGTGACAGATGCTAAATGCACTACCAGAAGGCACTGAGATATTGCAGTGATAAGTGCTGTATAAGAACCTATGTAGAATAGATTTCACCTCAGATTTTTGCAGCTGGGAAAATTGAAGTGAAATCAGATTAAGTGGCTTGCCGAAGATCACATAAAATGTCTGTGGCAGAGCTAGGAGACAGTTCCCTTTACTCCCTTATCCTGAGTTTTAACCACAAGATTATCCTTTTCCTTGAGATTTTAGTAGAACAATAGGAAATGTTATATGAAAATCTCTAATACATTCAGATTTCTCTAACCTACCCCAAATTTCTATTTTATCTAATCTGTCTGAGGACTTCAGATTCTCATGGATATCTGCCTGCAAACAGAGAAGAAGCGCCCTCTATGCACTCTGTGAAATGATGCATTGCATTTGTATTACTGTATTTCAGATTGTGCCATGACTAGAAATGGTTCATCTGCTAAGAATTGATCCGGGTACATACAGTTGTGTCACACATGAAAGAACAGGTATTTTCTTGATGGTTGCCCAAAAGAATAGTCGATTAGCTTCCTTCTCTTTTTTATACCTGGGCTGAAAGTTTTGGATTTGGAGGGAATATTTCATAAAAGATTAAACTTCCTTTTACACAGGCCCTAGGTGTAGCATAGATGAATTCTTGAGAGGCCATTTGATTTCCATATTGTGGATGACATAGTAAGCTATTCCTGCTGCCATGTTCAAAGCTATGGACAGTTTTCTTTCCCCTATGTCTGATATTTAACCACTTCACTGGACCTAGGTTACTCCTTTTGAATGTGGAAATGGCAATTGCTTTTGACGTCAGCAGCTGTATGGGACTAAACCACTTTTCAAACTTTGCTAGGGGTGGAAACAAGCTGATGGACAAACATTAACCTTCATTTTAGTTTTGTGGGACTATTGAAAACTTCTACACAAGTACCATTCAACAACAATTAAAATATGGGCAAAAATAATAAACTAACTGACACTCATGTTTTAAGGTCCACTACTTGAAACCCGATAGAAAGACTTAGGCAGACCATTACAAAACATCCCAGGAGCAGTAAACTTCTTTAAGCACTGCTCCAAGCCCACTGATCAGAAAATGCATGTTTTTAACCCTGTTCTATTTTCCAGATCTTGATTAATTGGAGTAGACTGGACATCAGCTGCCTGATTGAAGGCCCCCTGGGGCAAAATCCAGACCTGCAGAGCTCCCAGGCAGCTGACATCTTCAGGTTGTGACCCAGCGGCAACTGTAAGCAGCTTGCACTCCATATCTCATAACCCACTGTGGACTCAGACTGGGGAAATTCCACCTCCAAGGTTTGACAGACAGTAGCCTCATGGGTCCTGATTGGCTCTCTGCCCTATATAAACCCAAGGCGTATGGCAGAAAGCATCCAGCCAACAGCACTGAATCTCCTTTAGCTGCTGTGACTGTTCCTGCTCCTGAATTCCTGGCTTTGACCTTGGCTTGATCTGGACTTCACCATCTGACTTGGACTCTGACCTTTGGTATTGACCCTGGTCTCGAACCTGACAACAAACTCTTCTGCTGCTCCCAGCCTGAGGTTTGCCCCTGCTCTGATTCCTGGCCCTGACTGTCCTTGTTGGGATCCTGACTCCTCCACACACACACATACTAAGCAGATACAGTAGTAAACTTTTCAAACTGATAGCTCCAAAACAGTGACATCTATTTATATTTCTAATGTGTAGCTAAATCATTAAAAATCAGCCCTCTGTTTTTAATAATCAAATGGCAGAAACCAGTGCTGTTTCATATCTTTTTTTATATTTCATAGAAGCTAATCTATTTTTACCCCCATATTTTGGGGCTTGTCTTTTAATGTAAACCACTGTTTTCAAGGTAAATTTAATATTTTAAAGTCCATGTATTTCTAATTATATGGAAACTGCAGAAAAAATAAAGATCCTTGTTTGAAAATAATTCTTGCCCTGTTTCTAAAACAGCCAGGGAAATTAGTTATATAGACAAAACAGCAGCCTGAAATCATGGTTTGCTAGTCTAACAGAACTCAAACTTCAAAAATTGTAATTTCTGCACAAAATCTAGAATATGTTAAAAAATAAACATTACAAACTAAGCAAAATAAAATCTCCTGTCCCTAATTAAAAGGAACTCAAAATCAGGTTAAAAGCTGTTTTAGTCAACCTTTAAAAAAGCAAAAAAACAAAAAACAAACAAAAAAAAAACCTGTTTACCATAAAGTATAAGTAAAGCATAAGCTATTCCATAATTATACAGAATTTCCATATTGAATCCTAAGCTTTAAGAAACTGTTAGTCCCAACAAGTACTCAGCTAATGGCTTCAACAGTATCATAGTAAATAAGATTATTTGAGAGAATCTATTAAATTAAACCCAGGATCTCACAAGTAACCTAAGAAAAGAGCTTCCCCACCATCATTAGGTGTTCAATAAGACTTCATTGATTCTATTTCCATAACAGTAACCTTTTATCACTTATTGATTCACCTGCTTGAGTTAGTCACACCAGTGTGTGGGGGGGAAATTAAAAAGAGGTTAACTAGGATTAGACAAAAGATGGCAAAAGTTCAATTTAAGTAGGCTTGGATCACTGTCTGCTCAATAACATCTCTGTCCCGCCCCTCCTCCGCTGCCCATCATGACCACCAACACACACGCATACACTTGAGCTTCAAGCCATAAATCTTACCAAGTCAGTCAACTGACAGCCTCATAACATGAAAGAGGTATCTGCAAACAAGATGGTTTCAAACCACTGCTGGTGACCCTGAACAAATCAGGGCCCAGTTTCTTTTGCAGCCTGCAATTCTCCCCTTCAATCACTTAACTGGGCAGATTGATGTGACACCAGAGAAATAAACTATGCGTGTGCTCTCTCTCTTTCTAGCCATCTCTAATAATTATATTGGTCTGTCCATATATGGACAATGTTTAGATTCATTTTAAGGCATTGAAACCGCAACTTCCTAAGAAAGAAAACTTCTGTCTCTAATGTTTTTAGTTTGTTGTTTAAGAATTCTTTTCTTATTAAACAAAAACCATTACCACACCAAAAAGCCAGTACACTCTACACTGACAGTTCTACATTACGTTCTACATACACAGTCCAAAGTGTTGTGACAACACTAGTGTAAATTGTAGAGTTTGAGAACTTCATTGTAGAATACTGTAGTATTTTGCACAAGGGCTAGTGAGGGGGAAGGTGTGTTTTATTTCTTTGAAGTGCATTAGCCTCCCTCTTGTGGCGCTTTTGCCAAGTCTATCTATCTTATGTCTCTTATATGGCCACAGATCTGAGTGCCTCATAATTTTAGCCTGTGAAGTATTATGCCCTTTTTCAGATGGAAACAGAAGGCACAGAGAGGCTAAATTTTCTTCTTCTTCTTTTCCTTCTAAATTTTGGGTGACCAGATGTCCCAATTTTATAGGTACAGTCCTGATATTTAGGGCTTTGTGTTTATCTAGGCGCCTATTACCCCTTGCCTTCCGTCCCGATTTTTCACACTTGCTATCTGATCACCCTAGCTGAATTGCTTGCCCAAGGTTACAGAGGAAGGCTTTGGCAGAGCAGGGACTTGAGCCCTAGTTTGACATTGCCTGTCCTATAAAATCAGAAATCAGACACAATATATTGATAGGTTTTCCTTAGAAAGCTGGCAGCCTCACCATCCTTTTAGGTTGCATCTATTTATTTAATATTGCCGATCACTTGTTTTCTTTCCTGAAAAGACTTCGCATACCAGTAACTTGGGCTAAGAGATGGTCATGCCACACAATTTATGCTGCATCTTTTTCCCTTTCCCATTTTCAAGCTTCTTCCATTTTGGGAGACCATCTGATCACTTTCCTATTTCCCCATTCAGTTCCAAAATCTTGGGATATAAATAAGATTTTATGCCAAAAAAAAAAAAACAATGCCCAGGAGAAGGCACATCATAATGATGAGAAAGGCTTTGTAAGAAAGGACATGAGTGGAAGAAGGAAGTCCCAGAACCTGATTGTACAAGGCAAAGCAGCAAGAATGACTAAAGCACATATACTGTATAAATACCTTGCTGAGAAGACCATTTTTAAATGTCCTTAGCCCAGGATGGCCATTTGCTGCTTTGAACTTATTTAATAACATTAAGCAAGAACACTTAACTATCTAAAAGAAGGATCAGTGGCATAAATCAGACATCATTTCACATATTTCAGGATCAAAGCTGAAAAGCAAAATGATTTGTGAAGACGTTTGAACTGCTTTAATATATCATAGTCCCTTTTGAAGGACACTTAAGCATATTAGTTGACCAAATAATGATTTCTTTGAGTAGTTGCAGCCAAAAAGAAAAGAAAATTGAAACTTTTCATTCAGATAGGTTTTGTCTATAACTTTGATTTATGTATAACACCAAACCAAATAGATGTATAGCACTGTGAATTTGAATTATCAAAATTAAAACCAGGAGAGTGAATGGATTTCTTTCAAATGACCAAAGCTAGCTGAACTGGCCATCACACCAATAATATGATCAATGGTCAATGCAGGTTAGTACTAGACATGGGCCCAGTCTGCACAGTTCGTGATCTGTAGTTTTGTTTGGCTCATTGTAAAGATAAGTGCCAGTGGTAATGCTCAGCTATGTATTTGAACTTTCCCCAAAGCTCATGGTTGTTTGGATCTGGAATTTTGGTTCAGCCCCATCTCTAGCTGCTAAAATCCTCTGGCAAATAAAGCTGCAGTCATATCACACTCTGATTCCAGCTATGATCTGAGACTCAATCAGCCTGCAAAATCCAAGTCATAATCTCCCCTTGCCCTAATATGGGGAATCAATAAATGTAAAGAAGAATCTCAGATTACTTTAAAAAATCTATTTCTTTTCCTTGGGTGGATAATCTTGAAAATGTAAACCAAATAAACTAATGTAAATCAGTCCTTGGGACTGAAAGCTTGTTAATAATTCTTCCTAGAGATCACAGATTATTCAGCCACCCAGAGCTGGGCTTTGAGGTCTAGGGGAAAAAAAAAGAAATAGCCACAGGTTCTTTGGTTTCTGGGGAGACCCCAGTTAACAGCTATAGGGGAGATTGCCCTCAAGGTATCACTGAGTACACTCCTTACTAGCTGGCAGTCTCACTCTGAGCTAACTTTTTTTTTTTTTTTTTGCAAATTGAACCAGTTTTTATTGGAGTTTATATAGTACAAGAATAGTTCTTGTGGCAAAGCTGTACCAAAGTAACCACTACAAATACTCTTCTGGAAAATAGGGACAAGGCTAGTGATGCCCCAGGCAAGTTGGGGGGAGGGGGGGCACAGCAGAAAAGTGTCCATATCTCATCCAGACCAGTGGGCAGGTAGCATTATCTCTGATCACAAGGAGGGGCAGTTCAGTATTGTGGAAGGTGACATTGGTGTAGTTTCAGAACTTCCCAAACTATGTCTATGGGGAAATGGCTAGTCACATGATGCAGTAAAAAAAAAAAAAGGAATGTGAAGGAGGCAAGAGAATTCAGTTTCTGTAAAATATGGGAACCATTATTCTCAATTCTTAGTAGGAAGACAAGGCATTTTAGAAGAGAAGTGATCAGACTTATTGTGCGTAAGATACGATTTTCACACAAAACACAATCTTCTGATTTTACATGGCAGTTCCCAATTCTTTGCTCTCTACCTACCCACAGCCACGACCCTACAAGATTAAATGTTTAATGTTTTATAAAAGCCTTTTTTTCCTGACAGTGATTTAAACTAACTGATTTAGAGTTGCCACTCTAATTCCTAGTGTAAAAGTGTCCACATCATACCAAAAAATCATCATCACAATTGGCATTAGGTGGTGGTCTCAGCAAAGAAGCTAAGGACTGAGACTGGTTCCCTCTGGTCTCCAAAAGGTCAGTACATCAGCATACACTAACATTAAATTAAACAGCCAACCATGCCTGCAAAATAAGCGAGTACCTCAGGAAGAGCATAATTAATTCTAAACTACAGCAAACTTCACCAGGACACATGCAGAACTAACCAAATCCTCCATATAATCACATTTATCTGACTCTTGTTCTCCCACCTCCATTTATGTGTGTGTGTCATCACCTGTTATATTTTGTTCATGCTTAGACCATAAGTTCTTGAGGGAAGGGACCACGTTTTAATAGCATTATTTATTTTTTTAGGGTGTAATCCAATGGCCACTGAAATCTATGGGAAGACTTCTGATGAATTTCATGAGCATGGATCAGGCCCTCATAGAGCTCACCAGTGTTACTGGTGTTATGTGGGGCGGAGGGGGAAAACACAGAAGATGTGAGACCACATTATCCATGGGCTCAGAAGGCTTAGATTTTTATTGGTAAATGCTGGTAATTGTCAATTTCACTATACACACACACAGAAACTGACAAATATTTCCATCAATGAATTGAAAATTTAGAGATTAGGCAAAGTAAGAAAAATGCTGCTTGAGAACTTAGAGTTTGATTGAAGAATATTTTCTTTGTGTATTTTGACATATAACATTGACAATTTGTGTTTTAACAGTTATAAACCTTTAACTTTTGGAATCTCAATGTCAACAGTCATTAGATAATTAATGTCTGACACCTCCCCATTATTTTATGAAACTGTGAAAATTTAAATTGATAAAAATAAAAATAAATGCTCAAAGCACATAATTTTTGCATAACTGTGAAAATTTAAATGGATACAAATCTTGAAAAATGCTTCAAAATAAACACTGATATTATCCTACAAAATTATAAAAAAAAAAAGAATTCTGCCAAGCCTGGCTATATACTAGGAAGAGGAGACCCGAAGAGGAACATAGGTTACAGTACCAATTCAGTGGGTCCAGAATTTTACGCCAAGAATGTTTGACAATATATGGGATGGGAAAAAGGCAAATATAATTGTGGAATGTATTAACAGTCATATATAAGACACAGGAAGTAATAGTTCTACTCTAAATGGCAAAGGTGAAGCCTCTGCTGGGAGTACTGTGTCCAGTTCTGGTTGCCACCCGTTAGAAAAGACGTGGACAAATTGGAGAGAAATCCAGAGGAAATCAACAAAAATGATAAAAGGTTCAGAAAACCTGACCTCTGAGGAAAAGGTAAAAAACCAAACAAACAACCCTGCGCATGTTTAGCCTTGAGAAAAGAAGACGGAGGGAGGAACCAGATAACAGTCTTCAGATAGGGCTATTTATATAGAGGATGGTGATCAATTGTTCTCCATGTCCACTGAAGGTAGGGCAAGAAGTAATGGCTTAATCTGCAACAAGGGAGACATACACTAGATAATCGGGGGGGGAGGGGAGAGAATTCCAACTTTCTAAGTAGGATAGTTAAGTACTGAAATAGGTTACCAAAGGAGGTTGTGGAACCCCAGCCACTAGAGGATTTTTAGAACAGGCTTGATAAACATCTGTCAGGAATGGTCTAGGTATACCTGGATCTGCCTTAGTGTGGAGGAATGCACTAGATGAACTCTGGAGGTCCATCCAGCCCTACATTTCTATGATTCTGTATATAGGGATAAAAGGGAAAGTAGGGTTACACTGGCATTCCAATATAATTATTGCTCGAGGGACCTCCTATATTAAGGTTAACAATACTTAGTCAGAAAGTACATCTGGTCAACATACTGAAGGTCAGTAATAACAGTCCTGGTGACCTTAGTTTTAGAATGAAGACGCTGCAGATTGAAAAACTGGACATCCATACGATACTCAATCCCAATTCCGGAGGAAAGGCGGTCATGAAGAAGAATCAAGATTATGGCAAGACAGATAGAGAAAAAGGTTGGGTCAATAACACAGCCCTGCTAAACACTAGTACGAATGGTGAAGGGGTCTGTTTCTAACCCATTACGGAGGATAGTCATTCTATCATGAAGTAACCTGAGAACATGAATGAACTTCAGTGGACAACCAAACCTAGACAGCACCTTCCATAATGCTTCACAATTGATAAAATCAAAGGCCTTAGTTAGATCAACAAATGCCATAAGCAATGTTGTTCTTTACACTTCTCTTGGATCTGTCATGCAACAAAAATCATGTCGGTGGTACTCCGAGATGGTCTGAAACCACATTGGGATTCCAGAAAGACATCTTCAGGAAGAGGGAGGAGAGTTCAACAAGATGTGAGTAAGGATCTTCCCAGCAATGGAGAGAAGGGCAATACCCTGGTAATTTCTGCACATTGACTTGTCCCCTTTCTTAAAAAATGGTCACAATATTGGCACTCTCTAGGTTGGGTGGAATTTCCTCATTAACCCAAATTACCATCATATCTGAGAATTTTTAATATCTCCGGTTCAGTTAGGTGGATTTCACAAATTCCCAGGTTTCTGGGGAAGGTGAGGGCATGTAAATTCTAGGCAGGGCTTCTATGAAGTTAAAGACATAGCCTGAATCTGGTTCATTATTTTCTATAATACTTAGCAGTGAGTATTAATGTAAAATCTTTTAGAAAAATCTTTACCAGCAAAAAGGGAATATGTAACTTTGGCTGTTTTTATGGATTTTAATTGATTTTTAATCCACTGATGGTAGACTATAAATATATGCTCGAAGCACATACAAATGCAAGTCAATAGGAAGTTTTATTAGCTTACTTTCAGAGAATTATAGCAGTGAATGAAGGACTCTGAAGCACGCACAGGCCCACAGGCTGAATGGTTTCTCCTTTCTCCACAGGTTGTTTGAACACTGCTTCTATAAGGGCCCAATTCAGACAGAATTTACATTTGACTTCCGCAACACGGAAGACTGGGATGGCTGCAAAAACAGTCTTAACATAATTTTTTGTCAAATAGGGCCCTAATTCACTGCAAAGGCAGCCAATAAAAGTTCTTGTGTACAGCACACATATTCTATAAATCATTTCACAGAGTTACAGAAATGTTTTTGAAACAGATTATCCTTTCTCCCCACTCAAAGCAAGAGGGAAGGACGAGGTTGTCCGAATAAAGTCTACAACTTCCCACTTCTTTTCATTTCTTTAGATGAAGTAGTGTTTATAGTTTTATACACACACGTTCCAAAATCCACATGCATGCATGTTTTTCTTTATACCAGTTGTCTTGCTATCCAACTGATCACACTATCTGTGTACAATGGAAAATTGAAACACCTGAGGTTCTCTGCAGCTGCCCTCCCCCTCCTTTCACCTTTCTATACACTCCTAGTTTCTGTCTGACATTTGAAAAGAAACTGACAAATAAATCAATTACAAAAGAGAGAGAGAGAAACTAAGAACATAATAAATGCTCTACTTTAAAGTAAATCCAGGCAGCAAAACATGTGCTGTTGGGAGGGGAAGTGGAGACAAGGACTTCTTTGCAGCTTGCCCAGACAATGCCCATTTCTTTATCCTTTATTCTCTATTGATGATGGGTTCATTGATGAAGGGCTTGTGGCACCCATGACCATTGCACCATCAACAGCCCAGAGATTTTGGACAAATACTTGAAGTCCTGGAAACAACCCTCTCAAGCCAAAAGCCTGAGATTAGATATTTATGCTACTCACCCTGAAGAAGAAAATTAATAAAAATTATGGGGCTGATCCTCAACTGGTGTAGACTGTCATAGCATCAATGATTGGAGGAAAATTGCCATTCTTTGGGCAGTCATCATTAATATACTGCCCGTTTTCTGTCATTTGATGCTCTAGATATAAACTGATTACCCAAAAATGGTTTGCATATTTTCAAAAATAAAAATGAGCCTTATCTACAGTTTTCTCAGGGAAATTGAAAATAACCGTATTTTATTTCTAAGGGGTTGTGGGTCATCTTTGTCTACCCATTTGCTTGCATAAAAAATGGAAAACCACTCACTACAGTTCATAACCAATACCAGCTCAACACAAGAGAAAGAGGAAATGGCAAAAAAGAGAAATGAGATCTTACATTTATACAGGATATAGGATCTGTCTTCTGTGAGACTGTTGGCAGTTTTACAATATACTATACACCCCCGCAACCTCCAAGTCACTTCAATTTCCACTGCTGAAATACTGCCACTTCTGAGGTAGAGTACAGCATATGGTTAACAGAATACGGCACCAGCACATGATTTTTTTTTTTTTTTAGGGCAAGAAGTAAATAATACCATGTCCCCTGACACAAGTACAATAATTAAAATAAATTTCAACAGAGCCATTTGGAAAATTGCCTAGGGCTTTCCAGTTTCAACCAGTTGGGAGCAGAGAAGATACATCCTTTCCATATGGAGGCTTCCTCTGTACCGGCCTCCCCTTGCCTTTTAAAATCCTGCCCAGATCAGCCATGTGATAGGCAGGAATGCCTTTACATGCAAGAACACATTTACATCTTGTCACAGGGTCTTTGTTAACAATCTATTCCAAATGGGCTTTCTAAATCAAGCACTGTATTCACCAATAAAATCCCTATCAAACAAGTCTTTACATTTAGATGATTATAGCAGCATTATGTTTTACTAATTAAAATATGCTTTGAAATTTTATAACTTATCTTCCGAAATATCTTAGGGGTCCCCCCTCTGCCCCCATTACCTCCAGACACACAATTTCCTGAAAGTGAGTTGAGTAACTTGGAATAGAACCTGTTGCAGCAGATTGTTCTGGGCAGAAACAACACTAGTCTGTCTAGGTAAGATCGGTGCCAAGGGTTCTACTAAAATTAGAAAATGGGAGACAGTATCTTGGCTCCTGTCTCTTGCTGGAGACAAAACTTTAGCTCTCGCTGCAGTCAACTGATAGAAGTTTGATTTCTGCCTGTGCATTCCAAATGACTATGCTACCCAAGTTTTAACCAAGTTCTTTGGCTCATCAGGCAATAAGGGTTGCACCTTGCAATGGTAGCCTGATACAATAGTTGAAATCAGGGGTTCTCAAACTTTTTTTGCTGGGCTCCCCTTTGAAAATACTTCAGGCTGTGATGACCCGCTTCCCCCATACCAGGCCACCCTTACTCCTGCACTGCTGGTGGTAGCGGCACAGCCTTCAGAATGGGGCACCTGGCCAGCAGCCGACACTCCTTGGCCATTCAGCTCTGAAGACAGCGCAGGATACTGTGACCCCCCTACAATGGACTTGCAAGCACCTTTTGGGTCAGGACCCCCAGTTTGAGAAACACTGGCTTATGTGACAGCAGTGGAAAATCTTAGGCTATGTCTTTAGGGCAAAAGGATGATCTCATTGCAAAACGGAGAGAAAAAGGAAAATAAATCTAGGACCAATATTGCTTGAAAATAGATCGAACTTTCAGAAGACTGGACAAAATTGAACATTTCACAGATTAAATGAACCAGTTATGTGAACCAGTTAAATTCAATGTGAAAGAAGACACATTAATAATGCACATAATTACACCTAGATTGCTCCTTTAATCAGATGATCTCAAGTACTGATATATGTTATCTAAGCCTCACAATGCTCCTGTGAGATAGATATGAGTTATTATGCCCTTCTCTTGTGAAACCTATTTACTCTGATCTCCTATCTATCAAGATACCGATATGACCCCCATCGCTATATGTTGCACCTCACAACACCTACCTATGAGGTAGGTGCTGTTTTTACTATTTTACAGATGGAGAACAGAGAGACACAGTGACTTCCCCAAGGTCACAAAGGAAGTTTGTGGTAGAGCAGAGAGTTGTACTTGGGTCATCCAAACCCCCGACTAGCACCATAACCATTCCACCACTTTCCATGCTTTCTTGTATTCCAGATATTATCTAGTGTCCTGTAGCTATCTGAACTAGATGCAGATCCTGCAACTGAATACATACAAGTGAATCCTTGAGCTTACATGGACTCAGTTCTATGATCAGTGCCTTACATTGTAAGTGCTTAGTGCAGGAACCTTGTTTTATATATGTTTTGTAGATCTCCATGTTCAGTACTCAGACCTCATTGCTATCACTATTGTATATACAGTATAATGTTACTAATTATTATTATTAATACACGTATTTTATAATGAATGCATTAAGGTGAGGATTTTCAAAGAAACTTAAGACAATGAGGCATCCAACCCAGTGAAATTCAATCCTACTCCTCTTAGGGTCCTTTCAAATTCCCGGTTGAAGTGATTTTTCCATCGTCCCACAATGAGTCTGTAGAAGAGGCAGTGACAGAACACAGGAAAAACAGCTATCAGTCCTCTGCTGTAACTGCTAGGCTTTACTTCCACTCCTATGAAAGTTTCATAACAGATAATCATGCCCTTCAATACAATCGAGAAATCTACTCTGACTAAACATCTGGAACTTTGTGCTCTTTCTTTGCTCAGGGCAAGAATACTTGTAACAAAATGCCCAACCTTTTAGTGAAAGGTCTGAGAACTTACTTTCTGAGGAAAATAAAGCTTTGCACTTGCTTTCTTTTTCCTCTACGGGGTTGTTTAAGTTCCTTAAAATAAACCATTATGTGATAATTTGGGAGCTTTGCACTGTATGAGCAGGGTTGAAACCGCAAAAGAAAAACAAAAGCTGACTTTTATTTAGGTATTTTTTTTAAAGTAAAAGCTTTCGATGAAATAAGATACTGCAGCTTTTTCTCAATTACATCTTGGTGGAGACATTGACTGTTTGGCTCTATTTACACTTTCTCTTTAAAGTTCCCACAGTGTTGTGGTTTACTACCAACAAGATTTTTTAAAGAACAGCTTTTTTATTAAAGCTGAAATGTGCCATGTTTACACAAAATGAAAAATAAAAAGATGCTCTTCACCCCAGTATTTTAAGCTGGGCTCATAAATCAAGCCTGCAGTTTATAAAACCATCATTAGATAGCTATATTACCATAAAAATACCGGGATATAAAACACTTGTTCACAAATACATGTAGCGCACACAAACCATGTTTAAATGTTTATTTGGGTCCCATTTACCCTTATTTTTGACAGAAATGAAAATAAAACAGCATTTTAGGCTCCTGGAAATGACAATATCATGTTATCTAGATAAGTAACCAAAACTATTATTGAAATTCTGATAGCATTTGCTTTACTGTTAAAGGAAAATTACCTGTAATGCATAGTTTAAATAATTACTTTTAAACAAAAGCTTCTTTTCCATGTTGCTTACTTATCTTTCAAGACCAACTCAGCAGGGCTATGTATTTTATTAAAATTGCCTTCAGACTTCTAATGGTGGGGTGTCTGTTAGCACAGGAGAAGTGGATGGCAGTTTGACTCCTATTTCTAATATTGGGAGTCAGTCCAGACACTTAAGAGCCAGAACTCTGCTGTGCATTTGACTATGTTATCAACACTTTACTTGCTAATGATACTGGTGACAGCATTTCAGTATGATGGGTCAGATTTAAACTGGAAAGCTTATAATTGTGCTTACAATAAAAAAAATACTTGAAATCCCTTTTATTGGAGCTTCAGTTTGTGCTAAGCCTTATAACTAGGAATTGTTCTGTAAGCTCTCGCGCAATATTTTTCTTTTCTCTCTCTCTCTCTCAAGCATGAATAAATGGGCCCATGGTAGCACCTGATATTCCATATACCATATGAGAAAATGGTGTGATAGCTACTCTATGCTGAGTTTGTGGGGCAGATAACCAGCAGACAGTGGTCTTCAAATACTTGAAAGGCTGCTATAAAAAAGATGGAGAAAAGTTGTTCTCTCTTGCCACAGAGGGCAGGACAAGAAACGGTGGGTTCAAACTACAGCATAGCAGATTTAGATTAAATCTCAGGAAAAACTGTAAGAACAGTAGGAAAATGGAACAGACTTCCTAGAGAGGTTGTGGAAGCTCCTTCACTGGAGGTTTTCAAAAGAAGGCTGCATAGCCATCTGTCTTGGATGGTTTAAATACAACAAATCCTGCATCTTGGCAGGGGTTAGACTAGATGACCCTTGTGGTCCCTTCTAATCCTATGAGTCTGTTATTCATTCAGATAACTTTTTGGTGGGCCTTATTTCCCTCAGGGGAAACCACACAAAAAGTGCACTGTGATCAACGGTGCTAAAAAGTAAAAGTCCTCCTTCATGGGAAGCTGTACAACAACTGTGCTAAACACCTGAATCCAAAAGACCTTCAGTGTAATCTATATTCAATATGCATCAAACTATTTTGACCACATCTGTGTATAACCATCCCAGAATTTATGTCAGATATGTGTTCTCTTTCTTAACTACATCAGTACATATTTAACATCTTATAAAAAAGCTTTTTACAATATTAAAGAATAAAATATTAAAGAATAAAAAATGGTTTTTCATATGAGCATCAATATGAGGCACTATGAGGCATTCATGAAAGCACTATGAATGCTTTCTCTGTTTCAGAACTGAAGAGAAGCTATTTGATTTGATCCATAAGGTGGTTCCTTTCCCCCATTAAATAGCCAACTGATTCCCTTCAGACAGGGAGATAGAATGATGAAGATGCCAAAGCAGTGCTATGGGTCATTGTATGAAGCCAGGGAGATGAAGTAGGAATGTTCTGTCCATCACATCTATCCAATACTTCAGTGAAAATTAACAGCTTCATAGAGGTCACTGCAGTTTTTGAAATTTTGGGGGGGGTTTTGTGTGAATTTTTTTTAAAATTGTGAATATTTTTTACCATTTTTTGACCAGCCTGATTTTCATAGGTGCTAGGGTACCCGCCACACCCCATCAACTTTATTGGGAGTTTTGTGTGCTTACTACCTATGAAAATCAGCCCAAAATGCATTGCTTGAAGTATGAAAGCATAGTAACTCATAGCCAGCATTTGCTACTCAATCCTTCAACTGACTATGAAGAGTATGAATGGAACCTTTTCAGATCTGGTACATAATCAGCATTCCTAAATGTAGATGGTACTAGGATGGAGACAAAATATAGCTCTTGACTCGTCTTTTCTAAACATCAGGTTTTCTCCTTCCAGGAAAAGAATTCTTGTATTCTTTGACCCAAATAATGAGAAAAGATAAGAAGTAAATGGACATATTTAAGCTGGAAAGCCAAAAAAAGGCAAACCTTTTCAGAGACTCAAGTAAATTCTGTTCTGTTTTCCCACAGGACAAGACTAACAGTCAAGAGTTCAGTTTGACCAGCTCTACAAAGGTTGGTTAGAATTCCTGAACCAACAGACAAGGATTGGAAGAAGTGACTAGAAATTCCCACAGGGAGGCATGAATGAAATGCTTGAGCTACTGACTGCTGAATCAATTACCTCCATTATCTTGTTTTCAGACAGAAAATCATGCTCCTACCAAAGAGGATAGCTGTGTGCAAGAAGTAGATTAAGAAATACAGGAAGGTTTTTAGACATTGCTTGTCTGTGGTGGGGGCAGTAAATGGATAGACTGATCTTCAGCATTGATTTGACAGATGTTTTTTAAAAAAATCGGAAGTACTATTAACAAGTGTGAAGGATCATCCGGAAAGCAAGCAAAGATTTGCTAGTGGGGAAATGGTCAGGAACAGTCTGACCTTAACTTCAAAGGAAAAAAACAGCTATGTGTGTATAAAATTAGTTCACTGGCAAGCCTGATGGAGAATGAGTTTGTCAGCAATTGAAATACAAATTAAAAGATAAAGAATACTTGTTCTGCATCATTTTTAATGTTATGCCATTTCTCTTCCATCATACAATACTCTACCTGCCACCTTCCTACTCACATCACCTCTCATCTTCCCTATGATTTTTTTTTAAAGGAAGATTTAACATTTGACTGTTGTTTATTTTGCTCTTACATTTCTTACAGCTGGCTGATTGTCACAAACTTTACATTGATTGACAGTTTTTAGACAATACATTGCTATTCACCTTGCTCAGCCTGACTTAAAACCAAAACAGGGTCACTCCCAAAAGCTATGGCTTCTCTACACAACAAATTACTGGGCAGCAAACCTAGGTGTCAATCTACAGCACACCAGCTGCCGTGCAGTAACATCCTGTATGGACCCAGCCGCAGCAAATCCCAGAGTGTAGCTTTCCCCGTAGCAGTGTCCGTACAGGATGTTACTGCACATCAATCTGGTGTGCTATAGATTCAAACCTGGCTTGCCACACAGGAGTTTGCCTTGTAGACAAACCCCAAGTCTTCCAACATGGTAGTGGACTGCACTGCTTTTGTTGTATTAAAATCTCAGGATGGGAAACTAAGAATGAAAGCTGTTCTTCCCAGAACAGGACAGGTGAAAGTTTAAGAGAATCTGTGGTCCAGATTCTCCTCTGTGTCCAGTTCCTGCAGTTATTGTTCCCTAATCTTCTGCTTGGTCCCAGGCTCAAGCACATATCAGATGAGTCTCAGGGTGCTCTAAATGCATCAACTGGCCATTGTCTCTGAGGGACTATTTGCCAGCTGGGTGATAGTTGGGGCAGTTGACAATGAAGGGAGTGTGGTAGAGAATTTGCCTCTGAATTTCTCAGGTGACAAAACATGAGTCCAAGACTCCCCTTAGGTGACAGAAGGATTCTTGAAGCAAGAGTCCACAAAGGTACAACAGCAATCACTCTAATACATCTGATCACTCAGGAGAAAACACCTACAATACTGCAGCATAATCAATGCAGGGTCATTATACTTGCCACAAATAAGATCCACCTTCTCTATGGATGAAACACTCACAAAAGGTGCCAACCACTGTACTGCCTCCGCATGTGCTGCAGGCAAGTCTCCCTCAATCATGGATTTTTAAAGAGCTTAACACAAGACAAATTAAAGCCATGTATGCAAATTAAAGACACAACGCTAGATATTCAGGATGGCACAGAAAATAAATGATGTGCAAGAATGGGAGCTGCCTTCCTCTCACACCCGCAAACAAAAAGACATGTAAATGTTGCGAGTTTGCAGATTATCAGTTTAGCAGTTGATTTCACTTTTCAAAATTGAAGGAGGGGAAGTAATATTCTTCCCAACCCCCCTCTTACTACCATCACAACACGTGATATATACCCAAATTCTTAGGATGACAGAAAATACATCTGTAGTGGACAACGGAATCACACTGGCCTGAGAGAAGAGTTTATCTGAGTACGTTAGTATTACCAAACTAAAAGTCAGACCATGCCCAACACGCACTCTCATTCTAATTACCTTTTGTGCACATCACAAAACCAATGCATGTGGTTCATCAGACACACAGCTCAAAAGAGAGCCAAGGCTGGAATAGCAATTTATTTTGCAGGCCAGGACTGAGGTGCATCAACAAAGCTACAAAAGGGAAGCTTGCATGATCATACTCAGCTAATCTTAGTGCTATTAATTAGTCTCTTGTTTCCATCAGTTCAATAACAACATTATAAGGGGAAAAAAACCCATAAAAATGTATGCCTTATTTGGAAAAGGATAGAAAATGTGTTTGTTTAATGACTTTAAGAGGAACCTCCCGACCTACCCAGAAAAAACAAAATCCAAAAAAACTTTCAGTCTTTGTCTTGCTGATGAAAAAGAAATACAGTCAATTTCAGCCACAAGGTTCAAATTCCCTATAGTGTGATCTCCTTTCTTCTGTCATTAAAAAGAAAACCACCATCTCTTCTTAACACTACAATGAAAAGAAGGTGAAATTGAACTGCAGGTGTGTAAGTATAAATGGTATATATTGGACAGTACCTCTTCTCCAGTCTTCACGTCACTTGTCTCAGCTTAGCATTTTGGAGCAGCGATTGTCTCTTTGTCTGTTTGTACAATGCACATAAGGCCCAATCCTGACTGTGGCCCCTGAGCACTACGGTAATATAAATATTAAACGATAATCAATCATTAAGATGCAAGATTGATCGTAAGAAATCCTTCATTGTAAAAAACAATTGTATGGAGGGGCAGGTTTATGGTTACTTAAAGGAAAATTTGAAAAGCCATTTTATAAATATTTTTGAGTGTTGAATGTAGTTTGATCAAAGACTGTAGAAACAGGGAGCTCAAGATTCTTCTGCAGCTTGGCCATTCTTAGCAGACATCTAAAGTGAAATTGCACAGAAACAGAACTCTGAAACCGAAGGTATGACCCAACGTATGTTGTTAGACAATGTTGGCCTGGCATGAGATGATGCCAGTGGGTGATTTTGAAAGGTCAAGATGCTTAGAAATGATTTCCAAATGTAAATAAATAAATAAAAATGCATTATCTACATCAATGGTTCTTAAAGAGAGGGGCGGGCCCGCTGGGTGGGAGGGGGGAGTACAAGAGGGATCATGGGGGGCCGTGGAGCGGGGGACAGAGCTGGTCCAGCTCCACTTTCCCCAGAGACGGAAGCAGCTGCCGCCCACTTCCTGCAGCAGCAGTAGCTCCCTGCCGCTGCCGGGCAAGCTCCTGCGCTGCTGCTCCCCGTGTTGTTGCTGCCGTGCTTCCCGCACTGTAGGCCCTGTTTTTTTTCTGAAGGGGGGAGGGGCGGTTTGTGGACACGAATGTTAGGGCCTACAGTGTGGGAAGCGCCCCCCTAACAATCACACCTCCCTTGCCCCCAAATGCCTGCTTTCAGGAAAAAACAGGGCCTACAGTGTGGGAAGTGCCCCCCTGTTTTTTTCTGAAAGGGGGGCAGGATTCAGGGGAAGGGGAGGCGCAATTTTTAGACAAAAGTCCACGGGGGGCTCCATTTAAAAAGTTTGCAAACCACTGATCTACATATACCCCTGGTAGAGGGTATCTTTACAGACAAAAACACTGAAATACAAAGTTCCAGCACTGAACATTTTGCAATTGGAAAACTATTTCTCCAGTTCTGCAGCTACTTGACTTTGGACAGCTTAGTATTTTATTTTGTTTGCACTGTTGGGTTTTATTGTTACATTTGTTGACCAGAACTATTTCTGATTAGGAAATTAATTATTCCTCTATTAACAAAGAACTTCCCTTGTAGATGGCTTTAGGTGCCTTCGAAATCTCAGTCATGGGTGTTATTTATTATTTGCATAATGGTGGTGTCTATGAACCCCAAAGAAGGATCAGAGCACCATTGTACTAGGCCCTGCAAAGACAAGTAACAAAAACCCAGCCTCTTCCCCAAAGGGCTTATAACTTATATTTCAGACCGGATACAACAGGTGGAACAGCAGGGGCTTCCAAATGTGATCAAAATTAACTTTGGTGCTAGCCTGCATTTCATGGATGTCTACACATCAAACATATTTTTACAAGTTTGTAGGAGGGAAAGCAATCAGGAATTCTTGTTGTCACAATATGCGATAAAAGAAGGTATTTCAGCCTCTTCTATATCCTATGGTAGCCTATATCAGCTGTTTCTAAATCAGAAACTTTGCACCCAGTTTATATATAAGTATTATATTTTAAATCAGCTTTACAGGGCCAAATCCTGCAGACCTTACTCAGGCCAATAATAGCTTTGTCTGAATAAGGACTGCGAAAGAACCTCAGGACATGTATAATAAGCAGGAGTTGTAACATCAGTTATTTATTAAGGTTGCCCAGCACAACCATTTGTAAGCCGCTACTTTCAGTTGCTTATGACTTTGTCAAACTTTAACTATTTGGGGGAAAATTTTCCATGAGGAGTGTCTGCCTCATACTGAATTTTTTGCAAAATTTCAGCCAAAATGATTCTGCCATTTTCAAGAACTAGACTAGGGAGAAAAAATTGTTCTGCCCATGTTAAAAAATTCTTGAGACCTTTTCTTTGAGAAGCTTTAGTGTCCCATTCTTTGGAGCAGAAACTTGAAATATGGCAGGGAAGAAGGGAGTTGCCTTTTTTAAAAAAAAATAAAATAAAAATCAGGGATGTGCCCTTTGTAGTCCCAGTCAAAATCCACCCAAATCTGAGCAAGTTATAAGCCTCTGAAAAATACCACAGTTCATACCTGCACAGGCAACTCTAATTCTGGCATTTCCTAACTTTTGAGTTTGCAACCTTATTAATGTTCTTTTAATGTAGTTTTTTGTATGCAATCTACCATATCATGACTGTATCATTTGTCTCCTCCACATTCGTTACAAAACATGTGGTGCAGGACAAAAGAGACTATTGCAGTGAACAATGGAAATGATACAAGGAACTTGTTAGAAAAAACTAATGTAAACAGCAAGCCAATTACCCATACAACAAAGATAGGATACTTGAACTACGCCTTTTAGGCTAAGAATTACCATTCTATCTACCTTAGTTAACTTAAATGTCTCTTATTACCACAGTACTTGAGCACCTCACACTCTTTTAGTGTATAATACGAACACACAACCCTGTGAGGTGAGGAAGTCCTATTAGCCCTTTTTTTACTGATGAGAAACTGAGCCACAGATTAAGGATATGTCTACACTACAAATGGTACAGCTACACTGCTGCATTGTAGACACTTGCTATAGCAACGAAAGGGATTTTTCTGACACCGTAGTAAATCCACCGCTTGAGGGTTGTTAGCTAGGTTGCCAGAAGAATTCCTCCCTTGACTTTGCAGTTTCTACACCTGGGCTTAACTGTGTGTCTTGGGGGGTGGGTGAATTTTTCAAACCTGTGAACGACATAGCTAGATCAATCTAAGTTTTAGATTAAGATCAGACCTAAGTGACTTGCCCAGGGTCATACTGAAAGTTTAGGTGGAACATGGAATTAAACCCCAATTTCATGAGTCCCAGGCTAGTGCCCAAACCATCCTTCCTCTCATTCAAGAGTTACCATTCCAAAAATGTGTTACTCAGAAAGCAGGAAATGCTTTGTTACTATACAAGTCTTACCTGTTGTGTCTCCCAGTTTAAACTCCACCAGTCCTTCTGTCCTTTATATTCTCTTCTGTTTGCAAAACTGGAAAAAAGAAAAAAAGATTAAAAAAGGAAAATGCATCAAAGCACCAATTACCATTGTTCCATGAAAACAAGGCAAAATTCCCTGCATGTTCTTAGTGCCCTATGTTTTAAAGAAACTACCTAAGGAGAGCAGGTCTAGGCAAAATAGCATTAAAAAGCTCCTTGCCTACACAAGCACTCCCACCATTACTACAACAAGGAACTATATTAGCAGTAACAGCAGAGAGAATTTGTTTTTACAAAAGCCTCGAGTAGACAAGATGTCAGAGCTGGGGGGTCTGGAAGATGGAGAGAGAATGCCATGATCTGAGAGACAGGCAGAAACAGAGGGAAAAGACACACCAACCCTGGGTAACATCACACTTTCCATAGCGCAAATCTCTCATCAGTTGTGCAGATTTCTATGTATTTGGAGCCTGATTCAGATCCCAAGAAAATGAATGAGGTTCTTTGCACTCACTTTAACAGAAGTTGGATTAGGCCACTAATTATGTTTTATCTGAGGATGAAGCATACAAAACGCTAGAGATCTTCAGTGTAAATAGGGAGGAGAATTTTGCACTAAGAAAACATTGAAAAGAACTAGTCCTGGGTAGGGTGTTCAAAGGAAAATATAGAGATTAGAACCTCAATTCATCAAGGTGCTTAAGCATGTGTGGAACTTAAAGCACACAGATGGTTCCCATTGGGACCTATTTACAGATGTACACAGGAACCTTGCTGAATCAGGGTCTAAATGGGAAAAAAAGGCCTGATACAAAATCAACTGAAATCAATTGAAAGACTCAATTATTACAACGGACTTTGGGTTACATTTGGGTTACACACAAAGAGATGAGAGCAATAAAGCAGGATGGAGAAAAAGAGCAAGAGAGAGCAAATAAGTCCAAGAAATACAAAGAGAGATGGGGGAAACTAGAAGCAAAGAGCCAGGTTCTGCTCTTAGACTGCTGTAAATCCAGAATTAAGCCATTGAAGTCAACGGACTAGCTCTGCATCTTCATCAGTGCAACTAAGAACAGAATCAAAGAGTACAAAATAACTCTAGAGAGAAACTAAGCAGTACTGAGTGTTCCAACACTGGGAGGCAGTCAGATACTACAATGCTGAGAGCCATGTAAGTAGACTGAATGACTGGTCAATTAGTAGGAGGTTTATCCAATAGTGGGAGAGAGCAGGGAGCTTTAAATCAAGACTCTTAACTTATTATTATTTATATTTTCTGAACACAATTATTTATAAAATAGACATTTTACTGAATTCTGAGTAATAAAAATTCCAATTAGTTCTAATAATATTTCCTGAAATATCTAGAAACACCACAGACCTCATGATTTTCATATTCTTTCACAGTCTTATTTTATTCTCTCTCCCTGTTTGAGACTTACAGATTGATATGAAACCATAAAAGGGTTAAACCCAGAGACATTTATACCACAATCCATGTGCTGTTTTTCTTGGATGAACAATTGAGGCTTTCTTTACACTTCACTGGTAGGCACATCATGAGTTTTGTATATGACAGTGTGAAAGTACCAGTTTCTTTTCAACAGAGTTTCACGCTTTCATAAACAGAGACTAAATATTTTTTAGAAGTACTTTCATGGTCACTATTAATGACACATTGCCCAAGTTTTAAATAAAAAAAACTGAGTAAAAATTAAAGATCTGTATTTGGTTAATTTTTTTAACATTTGATTTTTTTTCTAAACCTCTGCAGCTTTCACACTGCACCAAAGTTCTAAAGTCTAGAATTTTGGATTATTCAGAAAGTATTTATTTTTAATAAAGGATGGCTCCATCCTATCTCCTCCATCACAGTATTTCCATCATAGAACTCCGTCATTTCCAGTCCTGCCCTTCTCAATTCCAGTCATATGGCCCTCTATAATATATTAGCCATGTATGTATGCATATGCTGTGTCCCCCTTTTGTAGCTACTCACCTAGGGGAGATCTACTTTAGCTAAAAAAAGTATTTGTGTTTATTTAAATGAAGGACCAGGGTTCTAGGCCCAGTTCCCCAGGGATGTATGTCATTGATCTAGTAATGGTGTCTTAGTGCAGCTCATAGTTTCCTTATCGCTTCAACTCAACTCATTAAAAGCACTGAGTGGAAGAGGACTTTTTTCTTTTTTTTAAATACAAAGAGAAGAGGAGGATTACAAAATAAGGAATAGTTTTCACAAAGTCCCTTTAAAAGAAGATACTGGTTTTCTTTAGAGAAGAAACAATTATTATTTAGATGTTTTGCAAGGCAACAGGATCCACACAACCCCTTTAAAATGTATGGAAAATGTAACCTGAATATCAGGGAACATTTCCCAACACTCTGCTCTATTAGACTCTGGAAGTCTGCCACAAGAAGTAGCACGTTCCCTTGTGGAACGGACATGTGTGTTTCATATTTCTGTTTGAGAGTTATAGAATTGTGTCAAATAACATAAAACAAAAAATACTGTATTATAAATGTCCGTAATGTAACATTCTTCTATTAGTTCACATTTGATTGAAATGTCACTATGTCATTTTTAAAGTATATGAAAGAAATGCCACTTACTTAGCAATTGCATATAAATTATGCACATGTTCATTGCAAGTGGTTGGCTGCCAAAAGAGGGACCTAATGAGTTGAGTTCTATGATCCTGAGAATAGCAGTGGAAGATGGAATCTCAGAAGGTTCCATTTGGATGTTTATCAACATGTACCTGTACAATATTTGTTGAGAAATCAGGCTGGAAATTCTTATGAGAACAAGCGTATAGCATCTGTCTCTATTGAAGGTTACAGCTTCTGTATGTAGGACCTGCCATCCATGGATCTCAAAGTGCTTTACACACATTAATGAATTAAGCCTCACTATGCCCTTGTAGAAGACTTGATACCAAGGATCTTCTCTGAAGCTTTTTTAACGCAACACAATGTGTCAGAAACTTCAATGAAAGAGTTACATTCAAATACAGTTTCTTTTTTCTTTGCTCAAAAGTCTGTGACTAGTAGATTTTAAATCACAGTGCAAGAAGACAGATGTCGTGCAAACGCTGAAAGAGACTAAAGCTTTTAGGACCAAATTTTTCTAATACAACACCTGTCCTGCCAAGTGATGCGTGTGCGCACGTGCACACACACACACGCACACACCCCACATCCAGGTCCCTTAATGGCAGCTCAACTAACACACTTGCAAGTGCTCTACAACTCCATGCAGCAGAATCTCAGTCTCCCTCAGTTAGAACCTCAGTCTCCTTGCACATATACTGTTATATACTAGATTCTGTGCTAGGTACAGAAAAACACCTCAGGCTACTATTTATAAAGGATATTAAGGTGTACCCTACAAATGATCGCTACTCCTAACAGTCCAAGGCACCTTGCCCAACACCAGAAGGATGGTTCTGGACAATGTGCAGCCAGAACTTCTCTGTTCCCCATCTTCAAAGTGCCTGCAAACAGAAGGTGCTGAATTTTGCTCCTATGTTGTATAACACTTACTCTTGGGTGCCTACATTTTTTGCACATAAAAAACCTTAGATGTGGATGCACAAACTGTACTTAAATAAGCAAACTGCAGTACCTGGAAATCCAGGTGTTCAGAATCATGCCTCAGGCACCCAAAATTAATGAGTGGCTCCCAGTTAATCCCTTCACTACCACCCCCTGTTGTAATGAGCAATGGAAGCATTCGTTTAAGTATCAATGTTCTGTTGGTAAATCAGTACTTTAGTAACAATTAGAGCTCCTTTCTGAAACTGAATGCTGAAATTGTCACATAAAGACCCAGCTCCTTCTAGTGTGAGTAAGAGGAACACCAACCATCACCAGACTCAAAATAAAATCATGAGAATTGGCATCACCGAAAATGGGAAGTTAAGTGCCCAACTAGCTGATTTCCTTGCTAAATCTAGTTTGCACCTCCACATCCAGATTTTCCCATGTGCAAAGCCATCCATCCAAAAGTAAGCATGCAAAATAGACACCCAAAAGTAATCACAGCAAGACTTAGAAGCACAATGTTAGACACACACATTTAGAAGCCATGTGGAATCACTTCTGAAAATCTGGACTTTTCTTGCCTAATAGCCACCTCACATTTTAGGAAGATTTTGTATATGCAGAAATTACTTTTTCCAACTGAGCCAGTCTCATATCTGTAATTTCATCAAATACTGTCATACCAGGGGCAAAACATAATTTTTGGGTGTTGCTTACTTTATCTTCATAAGAAGTCTTTTTTTGAGTTTGAACCCTGTCTTGAAATGGGAGACGCATGCGTGCACGCACACATGCACAGAGAAGATCCAAGACACAGAAAAATTGTAAGAGCAGATGTAGTCTTTTAGGCCACCCTAACAAGTTTAAGAGCATAAACTCAGTTAAAATAATCCCTCCCACATAAAAAAAAGTTATCCTAATTAAGTGAACATGTGTCTGCCAAACTGAGTAAAAATTTCATAAGAACAAATTATTTTCTGATATTTTGGTACTTCTGCTTCTGATCCAAACTGAAACCAAGAAGAGGAAAAATGAGAGAAGATGACACAAATAGCTGAAAATGAAAATGATTTACATTTTAAACACTGAAAAAGATTCAATTTAAGCTTTGGATTCTGTGAAGATGGAGGGGTGTGTGGTCTTTATTTTATCAGGATCAGATTGCACATCCCAAGTTCTTATGTCTTTCTGTCCAAGTCCCTCAAACATCTAATTGTTTCCAGACCAAAGTCACCCATTGGATAATAACACATGTGCTTGCAACTTATCAGCTGTTTCATGGAGGAAATGAAAAAGAAAACATGACACGAATATAATGTAGCTAAGTCTTCTTTGAAAGCAAAGATTCTCTCATATGTATACTTCAGAAATGCCTGTCCTCTAGAGAGGGGCCTGAATCAAAACCCCACATAAAAATAGTCCCAAATTTTAAGGAAGATCAGCTCCCATTAATTGAACAAGTCAAAATCCTGAATATAAATCCCCATCAGATAATGCTGGAAATCCCAACACAATTCTTGATCTGAAATGCTCAGCTGGTCTTATCTCACCAGTAAGCTGATACAAAACTCCAAATCTGAACATGCCTGACATCCAGAGCCAAATTTGGGTGCTTAGACCCAACTTTTATGTTTATCCAGCTCAGCTTTTCCTCTCTGATAGTTTAATTATCTTACCATATGATTAAAAAAGTAGGCATTTTTAAAAAACTGAGCCACTGATTACAGAGTTTAGTCAACATGAAAAATGACACTTCTGTCAGCTTTTATAAATCACTACCATAAATCTATATACATTTTCAGAATTGGTGAGAGAGCAAAATGTGATCATGAAAGTAAGACCGTGTCTACATAGGCAAATAACACTGGCTTAAATAGGTTTAAAACCCAATTTCAGTAAACACAGTACAAACACTCTTATTTCAGTTAAGCTTAAACCTGTTCCCAACCTGAAAAAAACCCACACAAACCAAAATGTGAGCGTGTCCACACAGGGTTTGCAGCCATTTAACTAAATCAGTTCAAATTCATACCTTAGGTTAATTTATGCAACTTTCTGGTATAGACCAGACCTAGAAAACAGATAATGCTAATAAGCCAGGGAGGGTGAAAGGTTCTTCATCATCTTTTAATGAGAATATGAATACTCATTCGTAGTAACATTAGTTAGAGATTGGATCCAAACACTGCGGATCAGACCTAATTCCCGCAATGCTGAAGGGAATTTTGGTGCTGGCTTCTGGTTCACCACATTATAGAAGCAAGCAGTAATTATAATGCTCAGATTGAGAACATGAGTACCACCCAATGACCTACAGCAGTGGAAAGATTAGGAAGGGATACACAAAGCAAGCTTTGGAGGCCTGGGAGGAATTATGGTTTCAATAAGCAACCATCTGAAATAGTGAGTTTTCACGTGGTTTTGGTTCAAAGCCAGGGAAAACTGAGTGGTTTCCGAGACTCAAAACAATCTCAGTAGGAGAGATCCCTTGTAAATCCATATAAAAAGTACAGTTTACTTAGACACAGAGACACACACTCTGAGAACTGAAACTTGTGTTTGGCCGTGCTCTATTTACATCTTTGAACACAAACAAAGGGCCTGATCTGGAGAATTGCAGAAAATTCACAACTCCTGTTAACCTCATGGGGTGCTCAGAATTTTTCAGGAATGCACGAGAATTTACTACACAATAGTTATCCTTAATTATTTTTAAAGAAAACAAATTGCATGTGACAAATTTTTTTACACACACAGGGCCAGATTTTGCTTCTCCTGTTCATACTCATTAATACTTTACTCAGTAATATGTGATGCTTCCCAGGGGTATTCAGGGTGGTGAGAAACCTGACCACCACTTGCCCTCAGCATGAGGAAGCCTTGTCTGTACCTGCCAGTGGTCAGCTCCTCAACTCCACTGGCAATGGCAACTCAAGCACTCCTCTGTAGGCCTTGCAGGCCCTGCTGTCACTCTACGGGTTAGCAATTGGCACACTCCAGTTCTCGAGCCCACCAAACATCTCCCTGGTGCCCCACTGGATGCTCACAGTATACACAGATTCTCTGCTTCCAAAGCAGTCCACCCCAGCTTACCAGTTCTATCTCAGATCACCACTCTGCTTAACACACAGCGCTTAGATATGTTTACAGTAAACCCAAGTATAAGTTTATTTAAGAAAGCACAGGGATTCAAGTAATAGCAGAAAGTAGGTAACAAATGGCAACAAATGGATACATATAAAATAAAATCATAATGTGCATTCTAGCACCTAGACTTAATTATCAAGATACTTTCATGTCTTGTAGAGCATTGTTGTCCCCAAATCCTTGCAGCTCTTCACAGCCAGGTTGGCTGTGACCCTCTATTTATAAGACAAGCATGCTGTGAGTTGCCTCCGAGGTAAAAGATTTGGTGTGTAGCTTTGTACTTCAACAAGCGATAAAGCAAAACAACCCTCTGTCCTGCTCATGAATAAAGACACCTCCTGCTGTTTGTTTTTTCCTGTTTTCACAATCTCTTAATTTTGCACCTGGCTCACTATGCAAATTGGCATACCGTGTGAGGAATACAATACACAATGGTCAGACAAGGAGTTGTCTGTTACCTCAGAAATGTTCCTTTCAGGCAGGAGCCAGCCAGCACCAGGACTGGCCAGCACCTTAAGAACATAATTTACCATGTAGATACATAACTTAAATATGAACTGTGCATACATTTTGCAACAATTGCGATGACTACTAGCTCTTGGTAGAAACCTTACATGCCACCCTTTGATGAACCAGTTTACAGATATCTGACCCAGAGGATCCTTATATAACCCTATGCGCCTCTGTGCCCACTGCCAGTGGACACTCAGGAGTCCCTAGGTCACATAGTACCACTACTCACAGGTTTTCCCTCCCATGCCTATATTTTTATTCACCTTTTGCATACTGCCTAAATCTTACATTGTGAGGTCTCTAGAGCAGAGTGTCTTCATGTTGTTTGTTTGTGCAGGGCCTAGTATGATGGGATGTTAATGCGTGTTTGGGATCTTTAGACATTGCAATAGAAAGAGGGCTCAGATTCAGTTGGTACGCAACGGTAAAATGTGCCAGCACCTCTTGTTCTCCAGAATTTCAGCTTTCGTATTATCATTACAAAGAAAACCAATGCAGAGATGTTTACTTGAGTTTGCAGAGAGCCTTGGACAATATCTGTGAGAGATCTGTGAATTGCATTATTCATCTCAGCATTAACTCAGATGCCCAATGCCTACGGTTAATGTTGACATATAAATTATTTCATTCTTCATGTAAGAAAAGAGAGGTAGGATCACAGCTCTGTACAGTGTACTAGATGAGCCCTCGTTTGCTAACACAGGTAGTTGACATTTGGAAGATATCACAACTTATTTTTCCCCCCAGTCAAGAAGGAACCAATCCCAAGGAGACTGACAGAGCTCAAAGAGCCCCACCAAGAAACAGTCAAGCTGAGGAAGCCCAGTGGATCTCAGAGAGCACACGTGACCATATTTGGACACTTGCACAATCTACTGGATGCAGCATCTCAGTCTGGCAACTCATGTGAGCGGAGCTGATTTTGTGGATGGAGTTTGGAAGAGCACCTTGACCATTTCTCTCCCCTTCCCCATTTTCCAATTGTGCCCCCTCAGTTCAATCCCTGCATAGAGATAATAAGCAAATCAAGGGTGACAGAACTTGGGCCAGGCTCACAATAAGTAGAGGTCTAACTGTGCTCCAACCAGAGCTTTGGCATTAAATTAAATTAAATGAGAGCAGAAGCAAGCCCTAGATTACCAGAATGTTAATAGCCCCGTATTTTATAATGCAGTATAATTGTAATTAATGTTTTACTTTCTATGTATTTTATTTTTGAGTCAGTCAAGTGCTTTAGGATCCCTTGGGGATGTAAGGCACTCTACAAATGTAAGTTGTTATTATGAAATAACAATCACCTGGTGTTTAAATAATACAATAGCTAACTGATTATACTTAACCACTTTATCTGAATTAAAAAATGATTATATATTGTATAAATTAAAGATATGTTTACCCCAGTTCATGAAACATCGGTACGTCTGAGTGAATGGGGAGGTGCCCTAAAACTCCTGGGGCTTGATACTGTCACACTGAAAGCAATGGCAGTTTTGCCATTTTCTTCCCTGAGTGCAGGATCAGACTCCTGGTGAAGAGTAAGGTATCCAGACAATTCACCCTATCCACAAATGGCAGCACCAAGGCATTTTCTGCAGCCTCAATGAACAAGCCACTGAGCGCCTCCCTCCCTCTCCCCCAGCCCATAGCGCTGATTCTGACCATAGCTACTTCATAACCATAATGTTACTGGTCAAGTTCCCCTGCTGGGCACAGAACAGGCTGCTGCTGTGTTTGGAACCACACACTGAGCACATCTTCCGGACACAGATTCTGTTTGATTCCTCTAGAAGTGAGACCACAAAACTCAGTTGCTCCAGGCTCTCAGGACCAGGGCTGACCCACCCTCAAGATACCCCAGTAGCTTAAGCATACCTGGTCTCAGAGGTCCTTTCCCATGAGCACTCTGAATTATAGTTTACCCTTCCAGGGACACATGACAGTTGAAGTAAATAGACACAGACTTTGCAAAAGGATCTCTTCAACAATCATTCTTTACTTCAGACACTACAAGAGATCTAGAGATCTGGGTAAAACAACAGTACGCTATTCCCTGCCTCAGTTTCCTCATTACTTTTCAGCATTCTTTGGGATTTGGGTCAGTGTCTTTTCAGGGTACCTGGCACCTGGCAGGATTGAGCCCTATGGGGGTTGTTCCCCCCACCACTATATTTCTTAGGAAATGGTAGATTCTGATACAGTACTACCAAGCTCATGCATTCGAAAATCACGAGTAAAGCTCTCAAAAACAAGAGATCGTCCAAAAAAACCCCAAAGATTTCTAAAAATAATAAAATGTTGGGCCTCTTTTTTATTCACCTCCTGGTTTCTATGTCTTTAAGAATTCACATCTGTGTGTTTTTCTCTGCAACCAGGAGGGCTAAAAACTTACTTGTTTTAATGAAAGCTTGCCAAGTAATAACATGACTCCAGGAGCTGGGACCTTTAGGAAAATCCACCAAATATCATAAGATTTGTGATAAAATTGTGAGGGCTGCCAGATTATGACAGTTGTACATTACATGCCTAGCTAATCCTTTTACTATCATCCCTCATTGCAGTAAGCAATGGAAGCCTTCCTTTTAGTGCCAATGTTCTAATATTAGTCAGTGCGTTAGTAACAATTAGAACTGATCAAAATGTTTTCTCTGAAAGTTCAAATTTCTACAAAAATAAATGTGAAGAAAATTCTCACTGAAGTTTTTCAGCTAAATGACCCGCAATAGAGCTAATTGAAATTTTTCAATTTTCAAAAATATTTGGAAAAACCAGTAACAATTTTTTTTAAATTGTCCATGACATTTTTAAACTACTTTTTTCTGTTTTTTACCAGCTATAATAATGATATACCAGGCACTAGAGTTGGCTGAAATGTTTTGTTCAGAAAGTTTTTCCATAACAAATATTTAATCAAAACTTAAGATTTTCATGTGAAAATGTCAATTAGAACAAAAACTCTCAATTTTTCCCCACAGGCTACCTCAAAATGAAAACTTCTGTTTCAAGGTGACGTTTCCAAAAAAAGTTTGCAGGTTATTGTAATGTGGAAAAGGCAAGTTCAAATCCCTGCTCTGACTCAGGCAAAGTAAAGACTTGAACTGGGGTCTCCCACTCCCTAGGGGAGAGCTCTAATTACAGGGCTAAACGGTATAAAGAGGGCACTATCACCACATCCTTCTCTTCCTCCTGTTTTGTGACTCATGCCTAAATCCCTTTGGGAATCTAGCCTTTTTTTTTTTTTTTTTTTTTTTTGGGGGGGGGGGGAGGGGGGTGTGTCTGAAACTATTTGGTGAATTCATATTGAATTCACAAATCATTTCAGTGGACCCAAAAGTGCATTTTTTAGCACACAGACCATTTATCTGAAACTTTTCTCCCAGTTCTACTAATGACTTCAATGAAGCTCTGCCAACTCACACCAGCTGAAGGTTTCAGAAAACCCAAAAATGAGATTGAGGCTCCTTTGTACTAACTGCTGTACATACCCATAGCAAGGGAATCTGTGCACAAACCAGTTTAAATGTAAAGACAAAGGAAGGGAGATAGAGATTATTATTATGCAATTATTAGTATTATTATTATAAAGAGATTAAATTATTTGCCCACAGTCACTAAAAAAGTTTGTGGCACAACAGCGGATTGAACTGTAGAGATCTGGAGTCCTTTTCCATTGTTTTCATCACAAGACCAATTTTCCTTTGGATACAAGTACAAAAAACATTAATCAATTGTGTTTATTCACAATATCTGTCCTATTCAATTTAAATTCAAAACATTTTTGTTAATCTCTATTTAAAATATTACCCACTGAACTTTTTTATTTCTACAAACATTCTATAGGTGAGGTGCTTGGATTGTAAAAGATGGAAGGTGAGCTGATACATGTATATACACACATACACAGCTTCCCTCTGAAGTCCACATACTCTGTCAGGACTGAAACTGCATGAGCCACTAGAAAGCAATGGCCTGTTGTCTGACACACATCTTTTTATAGTGTGTCACTGGAAGAGCAGTGGGTACTATCCATCAGTCAAGCCACAATACACCCTGACATACGAATTAGTAGAGAGCAGTTAGAAGGCTAAATCCGGGGTGGTATCTTGAACTAGGAATGAGATCCAGGCGTGAGGGGAGGAGGAGGAAAGGGTAGGAGAGGGGAGTGGTACTAGTTCCATATTGTTGTTTCACTAGAAGGACACAGCATGTCATAACGAATTACCGTTAATTTGCAGCAGCAGTACAGTTAGATTGAGACCGGCAAGCGACGATGACAAACAGCACTTGCAAGATCGCATAATGAGGGGGCAAGGCTGCTTCACTGGAGCCGCTTCACTCAATTAGTGGACAAGGCTTTTAATGCCGCTATGCACAACCAAAGCAATTTTGATTACTTAGAGCTAAGTCTCCATTTAGAATGTTTCGGAAGCTGAAACAGTTCCCCCCCCTTCTCCCTCCCCCTTTTAATATAATTTATCTACAGAGTATTTGAATGGTAATAAGCTATTTGAAAGCCAGTCACATTAGCCTCTATTTCTGTCTAAGCAATGTTGAAATATATTTTTTTAAAATAAGTTCAAATGCTAGTATTTATTCTACTATAAACAAACAAGACAGCAAGTAATCAAAGAGATGCACAATGTTGGGCCAAATTCTGCTTTCAGTTATACTGGTGTAAATCCAGAGCAATCCAGTTGATTTTTGGGAAATCACTACAAGTTTCGAGTGGTGTAAATGAGAGCAGGGTTTGGACCAGTGTGTTTTGTGTGAGTGTGTCTCTGTGAGGGGTTTTACAATTAGTGAGTAATTTTATTGGCTGACAATGACCAGGGTTACATTATCTACTGTCCATTATGTATACTTTCAACACTTTTCTTTCTCAATTTCTCTTTATCATGCCATTTTTTAATAGAAGCATACAGAGCCTGATCTGGTTTTGAGGGAGGGAGCCCTGAGGATCTGGAGTATACGGAGCATACGGCGTGGCCCATTGGAGTTGATGCAAGCCTTTGCTTTGCATGGCTGCAACAGTTTCACTTTGGGGGGGGAGGGAGAGTGGAACAGCAGGAGGTGATATAGCTCATTTTGTTAGTTCAGAAATGTGTTGTTTCTCATGTACACCTGCCTACATAACTGCTCTGACGCAAGATGGGTTTTTTCCACCATCCTTTGAGGCATCAGGTACTAGCCATTACAGAGGCAGGATACCAGACTCAATAGACCAATTGTCTGATCTGCTTTGGCAAAGGCTGTTTCCACTGAATGTCCATAAACATACAACAGGGAAAATTTAAATGGCTTCATCTCTCAACTCCAGTACAGCTCTGTATGTTTAATTTATTTAAAATTTGGCTCAGCAGGGTAGCCAAATAAAATACACATCTTGTTCTTGTGAAGGTCCCCACTACTGCCCCCATAGCCTGTTTAACTGTCAGCATATTGGCCTTTTGAATTTTTGTTTTCATAATACAAAAGCTATTTGAACATACAGTATTATAGACTAATTATCCCATGCCCAATTGTGCTGAGTTTTACAGGCGACAGCAGAGAACAAGAAATGCAATTTAGTTAGAACTTCAAAGCAAGGTTTCGTTATTACCCAAGCTGGGACTCTCTTTATGCCTCCCTCACTATTTGATTTTAAAAGTGAACGGAAACCAGTTGTTTAAATTTCTTCTCATGATTTTTTTCCTTTTCCCAGGGGAGCTTTTAGATAATAGATTAGTCAATCTTGAGATAAATTGGGAATATATTCTTTATAGTCTCTAGAGAGCCACAATTTACATTTACATGAATTAAAAATGGGCCCAATCCAAAAGCAAGCTTCTGTAAACTTCCAAACTTGGAAACATACACATTTCATAACTGGCTCCTATCTCTGCAACAGAATTAACAAAAGTATGGATCCACCCACACCTTAACGTTAAAAAATTTGGACCTTTCAAGATAGGATGTCTTTCTAAAAGATAAACGTTGGGTTTGAGGTAGGAATTATTGGGTAGAATTCTATGGACTGTGTTATGCAGGAGGTTAAAAATATAAAAACAGCCATACTGGGTCAGATCAATGGTCTATCTAGCTCAGTATCCTGTCTTCTGACTGTGGTTGGTACCAGACGCATCAGAGGGAGAGAACAGAACAGGGCAATTTACTGAGTGATCCACCCTATTGTCCAATCTCAGCTTCTAGCAGTCAGAGGTTCAGGGACACCCAGAGCATGGGACTGCATCTAGGTTAAACCTAAATGATCATAATGGTCCCTTTAGGACATAACATTCTATGACTTTGGACAAGCCAAAACCCCACTTTCAAATATTCTCAGTCTGGAAAGGCTGCATCTACTTCTAAAATGTGAGGCTGAAATCCATTTCTAACTAGGGCTGGCTGAAAAATAAGAATTTCATTTTGTGAAAAGTTTGAGTTTTTGTTCTGCAGTGGAACAAAACTGAGAGAGAGAGAGAGAGAGAGAGAGAGAGAGAGAGAGAGAGAATGCATGCGCCAACTCAAAATAGTTTGGTGGTTAGGGTACTCATCTGGGATGTGGGAAACTGACTTGTGCAGAGCAGGAAGTTGGCCTTCCACATCCCTGGTGAGTGCCCTAACCACAAGGGTATTGACTATTCTGAGATGTGGAAGAGTGTTTCTGCCTCATTTTGAGCAGAAATTCCATCCTGAACCTGACAGACTGTTCATTGAAACCCATATGTTTCCATGCAGAGTTTCAGTTTTGGCAAAAAATTCCAAAGGTGCTCATTCTGTAACATGCACACAAGGAACACGGTACTATAAACATTCTCACTATGGGAAAGATTAATGGGAACTCAGCTGGTAGCAGACTAAAGAACAAGAGTCTGAACAACTTAAGAAACGTTTCACGCTATGAAAATAGTCAGTGAAATTTATGCCCATGGGAACGATTATACATACGGTTTTGAACTAAAACTCTAACCTGGCATGATTAGTTTTGGCCTTATTTTTGTCACAGCGTCATCGTCCATATGGTCTGAAGGAAATCGTTCCATATTTTTATTTTAAACCTCTGTGTTTTTCTTGTCTATTCCCTCCTCTCCCCCCACACACACTGGCAGCCGCTACCAATGCGCCAAATGCCAAATATATCCTGCAAGCTGGCTAGCACAAACCCAGTCCAATACTGGCATGTTCTTCTTGCAGGGGGATTCTCTCTGAAACCAATGGCCCATTCAAGCAGCCTCACTGTCTGGCATCTTAGGCCATACACTAACAGTCAGTTGCCTAAACTGTTCAGCAACGGGCTGCCTCAAATGCAGCTGTACCACCCATTTCAAAGGAGTTAAATCAGATAGCAAATAAAACAACAGTACCTTTTATTTACACATTGCTTTTCTCTCCTCCTTTGAAGGATAGCAAACTGCTTTCAACACTATTAACATTCAGCACCATTGAAGCGTTGCCATTGCTGTGGTAGAAGGTGGAAATCACTGCAAAACAAGTGACGGGTAAGAGAAATGTTGGCCATGAACACCAGGGCAATCCCCCACGTTTCCAAAAGGAGCTATGGGAACTTTAATATCTGTGCAGAATAGAAGGCAGCTCATCACCTAAGGCCTTGTCTGAAAGACCCACTTGCAATGAACTAAATGGAATTCAGAAAGATGAAAGGCTGACCTGACCCTGCCAGGATTCAAACTGGCAGCTCTAAACCACTAAACCATTCCCTCCATCACCCAGATTTTCTCTCCTTCGTTCCTCCCCCACCCCCATACACCTCCCCCCTTTGGCACAATGACAATTAATGATTCAATTAGAGCCTGTTACAAAGTAATGGTCAGCCAACCCCACTTAATTCAGTTAGTCAAAACAAAGCTAAAAGTTTGCCACTGTAATAGCTACATGTGCGCCTGCTCAGAAGGGCAACGTTTATGTGGACTGCATCTACACATCCTGCACGTTGTATTCACAATACACAGGCTGGCTGCTGCTCGTCCACATTACTAAGTTTCTGCAAGGGCAGCAACTCCACCTAACAAATGTAACTTTAACAACAGTAAAACAACCTAATAGCTTAGCATGCCAGGGGGCTAATGTGGTGGGCCATTTAACGCTGCACTAAATAGCCCCAGTTTGATTCTCATTGCCAAGTGTCGAACTGAGAATTGCAACTGCAGGAGCAGTTCCTAATTCATTAGTTAAAGGGGGTCATTGCTCATAGGGTGGGGAAAAGGAAAGAAAAATCAGACAACTCCAAACATTCAAAGTCAACAGAAGGTTGCACTCCTGCGAGATGTTGTATTTAGCCAAAAGCCTGACAAAGCTCCACAGCTGGGAGGCCCGTGGTGGTTTTACTCAAGACTAAAAAGTTGCCTTAAGACACTTGTAACCTGTATAATAGGCTGGGTGGGAATGGGAAAGGCAGGAGTGAAAGGAAGGTGAAAACATCTTGTTAATACACTGCAGTTCCCTCCTAAGCAGCCCTCAAACTGCATTCCATGCAGGCTGCCAGCTTGGCAAAGTGGCAGCAAAATAAATAAATAAAATACTCCCCAAAAAGCAAAATTAGAAAAGGGACCTGAATGGAATGAGAAAAAAAATGAAAATAATACAATGAAATGAAAAATTAAAATGAGACCTCTGCAAACGGACAGATTTATTCCTGAACATTAGCCCCCTAAAACAACTAATTCCTGCCATCACTCAGATTGGCCTTGAATTACCTCCTGATAGGCCTCCCATGTGCTTGCAGATGAGAGAGTGTAATGGGGATCTGTTAATTAACTAGAAGCAAAGTTGCACGGTGGGGATCAAACACTGGATGCGTCCTAAAACTCCCACAGAGAAGATGAAATGCAGCGCAAACTTTAAAGACTTCCCGTCATTAGCCAAGACCTTGGCTGTTCCTGGCCCAGACCCCTCCTGTTTCAGATAACAATGAGGACAATGATGGCAGAAATGAAATAGTGCAGCAAGGAACAAAGGAATTAGCTATTTACCCACAGAGAAAGAAAGGAAGAGAGGGGTGAGAAAAGGGGGGGAAGAGAACTTGCTTTTTCTATGGTTCCTGTCTACTTTTAATTAATTTATGGTTGCCAGGGACTTGCACACAGAGCACACCCAAAATCATTGTGTTGGAGTGCAGTGTTAATACATGTAACTTCTACTGTTTACTCCCAGGCAGAATGGAAAAGTAGCTGGGGCAAGGAGGGCAGTGAGTAAGGAGGAGAAGAGAGGTTTCCTCTTTAAAGTAATTTGAAAGAAATGGACAGAAGAGGCCAAAAGGTTAGACTCATCTTTAACTTCTAAGAATCATGCTCCACTCAGATGATTATTTTTAAGAGTCCCAGGTGTAATAAATCATCACAGATAAAACTCCAGTCACTGCAGCTGCATTTTAAAACACAAAGGAACTGGGGGGTAACCCAGAGCAGGGATATCCGAATCTGGTGACAGCAGGGACTACCACTGGCAATTTATCAGACCCCAAAGAACCACTTTAAATCAGCCTGATGCAAAGCTCAACAAAGTCACTGGAAAGACTCCCATTGACTTCAATAGGCTCTGATGGGAGGGATTGCAGATATTGAACCCAAGCCTGCAGGTCCCCAGGCAGTGCTCAGAACACGGCAGCTCACTGGAACTAGTGGAGAAGAGGACCTGCAGAGCTCAAGCTCACCAAGGGCTTCACCCACAAAGCTCCTGATTGAGGGAGACATCTGGCCCCACTAGCTGGCTCTGATATACTACATAAGCCACAAAGGGCCACAGGAAATTGTCTGAGCTATTCCATGGATTACTGGCTAGCTGCCATTTTGGACCCTGCCTACCTGGCTGACTCCTGAACCCTGTCTTCCAACCTGTTCCTGCCCTCCTAATCCCTGGTCCTCCTCCACTGCCACTTCCTGCTTTCCTGCCTCATTCCAGGTCTTTGCTACTTTGCCCTACCCCTGATTCTGACTTTAACCCTTTCTTGACTCCTGATTCTGTCTCCGGCTCTGACCCCGGTTCCTAACTCTGACCACTAGGCCAGACTTCCCCTGCCCCAGTGCGCACATCTGGATCAAGTCCCATGTGCATGTCACAACAATTTGCTCTTCAAGTGCATCTTTCATCCAAGGATCACTTTACACAGAAGTACTCTTA
Source organism: Emydura macquarii macquarii (assembly GCF_026122565.2). Lineage (NCBI taxonomy): Eukaryota > Metazoa > Chordata > Testudines > Chelidae > Emydura > Emydura macquarii. The sequence continues at coordinate 5,032,805 of NW_027132342.1, read as the reverse complement.
TCCCCATTTTAGACCTTCAGGAAAATGAGGCACAGAAAGTTTAAGTGATTTGCCCAAGGTCACATAGCAAGTCAGCAACAGAACTTAGCACTAGACTCCCAGTCCCTGGCTCTCCCCACAACACAACAGATACACAGACATCATGGCAATGGGCAAAGTATAAGAACCTGATGTGAACAGAAGAATTCCTCTGGAAGGAACATATGTTACATCTTTCAACAAAAAACAGAGGTACACAGTCATAACCTTAGCTTGTACTTCTGTCTTCCTTGAAAGATGAATAGAAATGGCTGCTTGTCTGTGTTTTCCAGTGGCTTTATCCCCACTCTACAGAGATAAAGTATCCACAGACTGTATTTAGTCCTCAGCCTATATTTTGGATTTGCCTCTATATTTGCCTGTATAGATGGGAGTGAGGCCAGAAAGCAACCCTTGGGCTGGACACGGCCCCTCAGATTACGATGATGTATTAACCTATAGCCCAAAAGAACCCATGTCTGTTTTTTTCATTTAAATTTTAAGGTAAAAAATTCTTATTTATTTGTTTTAAAACTAAGAGACAAAGAATTATTTTTCTGGGCCACCTGTTCAAAAGAATCAGTGTCTATTTCCCAGCTCAGTGAAACAGACAAATCCTTCTAGGCTTATAGTTAACAAGTGGTATTTTTCCCCCCTCAAAAATGTAACACTGAACTCGACTGTTTTAAAATCCATTCCAAATCAGGCACATTTCCACGTGTGACGTACTAGAGCACAATTCAGAAAGTGCAAGGTCATGCATTTAGGACTAGTAAGAATTTTTTCTATAAGCTGGAGATGCATCAGTTGGAAGTGACAAAGGAGGAGAAGGACCTGGGTTGATCACAAGATGACTATGAGCCACCAATGTGTTGTGGCCGTAAAAAAAGCTAATGCAGTCCTTGGATGCATCAGACAAGGTATTTCCAGTAGAGATAGGGAGGTGTTAATACCGTTACACAAGGCGCTGGTGAGACCTCATCTGGAATACTGTGTGCAGTTCTGGTCCCCCATGTTTAAGAATGATTAATTCAAACTGGAATAGGTGCAGAGAAGGGCTACTAGGATGATCCGCAGAATGGAAAACCTGTCTTAAGAGAGGAGACTCAAAGAGCTTCGCTTGTTTAGCCTAACCAAAAGAAGGTTATGGGGAGATACGATTGCTCTCTATAAATATATCAGAGGGATCAATACCAGGAAGGGAGAGGAATTATTTAAGTTCGGCACCCATGTGGACACAAGAACTAATGGATATAAACTGGCTATCAGGAAGTTTAGACTTGAAATTAGACGCAGGTTTCTAACCATCAGAGAAATGAAATTCTGGAATAGCCTTCCAAGGGGTGAAATGGAGGCAAAAAATCTAACTGGCTTCAAAACTGAGCTTGATAAATTTATGGAGAGAATGGTATGATGGAACATCCTAGTTTGGCAATTTACTGATCTTTGACTACTGTTGGTAGATATGCCAATGGCCTTTGAAGGGATTTTAGATGGGGTGGGTTCTGAATTATTACAGAGAATTCTTTCTTGGATGTCTGGCTGGCAACTCTTGCCCACCTGGTCAGGGTTTAACTGATCACCATATTTGAGGTCAGGAAGGAATTTTCCCCCAGGGCAGAATGACAAAGGCTTTGGGGGGTTTTTGCCTTCCTCTGTGGCATGGGGCACAGCTCACTTGCTGGTGGATTCTCTGCACCTTAAAGTCTTTAAAGCATGATTTGAGGACTTTAATAACTCAGTTATAGGTTAGAGATTTATTACAGGAGTGGGTGGGTGAGATTCTGTGGCCTGCATTGTGGAGGAGGTCGGACTAGATGATCATATTGGTCCCTTCTGACCTTAGAGTCTAGGAGTCTATGAGCATACTCTTATCACAGCACTGAGATGATGTTATACTAAAAAGAAAATAAATGTATTAAAGAACAGAGATGCTCAGATTCAAGTGACTATTGAGAAGAATGATGGTTTAAATGTATTTTTGTACTTCTATACAAATTCCTGAACAACATCCATACATGCATCTCACAATGCTTCTGATGACCAGTAGGATGTAAGCTTCCATTCGATACTCCACAGGACATGCTTCATAGATAAATATCATGACAGCAATGTGTTAGGTGTAGGGAATTTGTCAAGCCTGACAAGAGCTGCTGACACAGAATCTCTGTCGCACACAGAACTCTTTAAAAATTCATTTTTTGAAGTTTTTGTTACATTTCTACCAATTTTTGTCAAAAATGTTACCCAAACTGTTACCAAAATGTAGGAGGATCCTTCAGTGGCGTAATGACTCCTTCCTTGCAGCAAGCACAGAGGTGTGGCTGAGAAAATGGGGGAGTGGCCAGGAATTTCACTACCCCTCAGAAACACAAGCAGCCATAACGGTCTCTTGGAACCATTGGCAGCTGGTACACATTGGAGTGGCCATCAATCTACTCTATTCATACTGGGGGATGCTGGTCCAGTGCACAGATGGCGTAGGATTGAGGAAAGGCAAAACTAGTTTAAAGCCACTTTTGCCCTCTACCCCTGAGTTTCCTTGTCCACTCCTCAGCCACCTCTGAAGACTGGCACCTCAGTTTCTACTTCCACCCTGTGATTTGTAGCAAGAAGGGAGAATGATAGAGAAGCATTTCTGTTCTGCCCCAGGGTACCCATTTGTTAGCTCCAGTGCAGCTATTTTCCAGCAGATAAAGTGTTAACTGAATTTTTTTATTTAAATGAAAACATTTTTGTTTAATCAAAATGCATTTTATACAGTCCTCATTCATTTAAAATGTATTAATAAAATAATGGGATACATAAAGTAATGTTGACAAATAGAGCCCTTGTTGAGACATACCCAGCCACTCTCATTCATCCAGGTACGTCAGCCAATACACACACTTCAGGTGTGTTGAGACATTCAGGTGCTTTTGATGCCTCAGAACACAGCTCTACATACCTGCTTGTACATTACTGATTGCCCTGCATACAGAACCTATGATGATGTGTTAACGGGTTAATTGGCATGAGCTCGGGATAGCTGCATTACCCACAAGTGACAAAGCTGTGAGTGGCATGTGCTGCTTATGCTAGATGGATGCCACTAAAACACCCACCCTTTCATAGCACCCCTTCTCTTTGCATTCCTTGCTCATATGGTACCTTCCTCTCCTCCCTCCCCCTGGGAATCTTAGGCAGTAAGTATCCTCATAAATAGGCTTCCAGCCCACCTTCAATGATCATCTTATATGTCAGCTACTGTTGAAAGAGACAACAAATCTTGTTTGGCTCCAGCACAGCTAAAATCAAATCTCATGTGTTCTAGTGCAGATCACACTCCGTTGCTTCCCTGTTACAGGAATGTCAGGACAAGCAAATTTTGGATTAATAAATTCTTCTGCCCATTTGATAGGCTATAGCACAGTTACCAGGCCCTACGAAATTAGCAGCCATGTTAAAGGGGCACATCCCTTTTATAACAGACCCAAATCTCAAAAAAGTTCACATTCAATTCAGAGCAAAGATTGCTCTGAAGTTCACACTGTTTCTTATGCCAGCCAAACCAGTTCACTCAATCGTAGTGAGCATATTTTAGTGACTGATTCATAAGGTGGGTTCCCATTCTGCCTTCATATCTGAAGGATTATGCTTGTTATAAAGGCACCAGCTTCAGGATGAAGCGTGCTTATATAAATGAAAGTCACAGTCACCAACAGCATTGATGTGTAGTGATGGGCATGATCTTTCATCTCAGCCATATATGAACGGTATGAGCCTCTTGAGTGTGCAAACTTGGGCTGGAAAATCTCACAAGAACAAGCTTTCTTGTGAGGTTTCTAGTATTCCATCTATCAATCTGATTCAGAAATACTGCAAAAGAAGCTCCCTTCACAGTATATTGGCATTTCTGTATCTTGTTCCATCCAGAATCTGGAAAGGCAGAAGTACCAGGACATGAAAAATAATAGGGGATGAGAAGTTACCTAAACTTTTCACATTTTATTAAAGGCTCTGGTTTTTGTTTTGTGTTTTTGCCTACAAAAAGCTTGAAAAGGATTAGGCTACTGCTGTACTAAGACTATTGCTTAACATGCTGACTGATTTCATCTCACTGTTTACTTGAACTCCCCGTCCATGTGTCTGTATCCATCTGTTGTCTCTTGTCTTAGATTGTAAGCTCTTTGGGGTGAGGGCTGTCTTTGTTCTGTGTTTGTACAGCACCTACCACAACAGGGACTTGGTCAAAGCCTGGGGCCATAAGGCACTATGATATTACAAATAAATAAACAGACAATAATAATGTTCAACTTTTGTACAAAGATGAGGGTCAGTTCTTTTTAGACACATGGCCAGACCAAAAGCAGATCCGAACACCTCCAACTTTGGATCCATATCCAAACTCTACAGGTTTTAGTTCTCATTTTATTTTAAGCAATTTACCAGTTCCTGGTGGTATGTGTGTCTGTTTGTGTGTAAAAGAATAGTAATGTTTTGAAATTATGTAACACTTACTTCTTCAAAGCACTGTATAAACATTAGCTAGTGAAGCTTCACAATGCCAGTGTGATTGTAGGAAAGTATTATTTCCTGATCTGGAAAATGGAGTTAAGAGCACATGCGACTTACCAAAGACCAAGTGGCAGAACAGTAACTACAACTCAGGTGTTCCTGCATTGCATTCTCATGATCATTTCACTGGATTATGATGCTTTATGCAGAGTTCCTAATTTTCCCAGATAAGGGAAATTTACACACACACTTTAAGTTAGAAAAATCTATGAGTTCAAATTGGAGTTTGTTTTGTCCAAACACCGATAGCTGGGAGCTCCACAATGGCAAAAAACAGAGTTAAAAATAAAATATCTTTTTTTCTTCTATCATTGCATCATATGACAAAGTCCAGAGTGGACTGAGAGTAATTTAGAAGCTAACACTCTGGCCTTTCAGCTCTGGGATTCTGATCAGAGTCATATGCCACCAAGTAAAAGGAATAGTATACCACAAAATCACCAACACATTATTCAATGCCTATGTCAATCGTTTCTCAAAGAAGCCCAAAATGGAGTCAACACAGAGTGAATTACCACTTTGTATTATAAAGGGTTGTTCTACCAAATAATGGTTATGGTAATTGACAAGTCTATTTATAAAGGGAGCAGTATGGCTGCTTTCACTATATCTGGTCTATAGCTAAATAAGACTTCACTTTTTCAGGTCTGTCAGTGCCTAGTACAAAGATTTTGCTTAGTTTTAAGGAGGAGGGAAAAGAGCATATGCATAGCACCATGGTGAGTCCATATATAATATATGTGCCATAAATTAGGGCCCCAATATTGCACAACTCTAGTGACTTGTTCCAGAGCATAATCTTAGCCTGTGTCTCATTTCTATGGGTTGCTGAAACTAGAAAATACTTACAAGCATGGGGAGAGACTATTAAAGGCAGAGGTCTCTCCTATAAGCACAACATGCAATTGGATAATATTGTCTGGATTAGCAGCTTTACAACCTAGCCAAGCCCCAGGGCTACAATTATCTGGTTGCATTAAACTGAAATCACCTGTAAAACCTCACAGTGAATGAGCCCTTGGAAGTCTCTAATCTGCCAGTTCACACTTGTAAGTGAAAGCAAAATTCAGTGATGGAGAAGAGATGAACAAACATTGCAGTATGAGATTTCCCAACTAATGGGTCTAATTTTGCTTCAGAAAGTCTCTCCATTGTATTTGGCTCTCTGTCCCATGTCTTTCCAATGCACTACAATTGAAATTAATGATTATTAGTGTGACTCTTATTATTTCTAAATTCTAATTAATAATTTGTACCTGTATAGCACTTACTATCTCATTGGGTTTGGTGCAGGAATTACTGGGTGTAATTCCAAGGCCTCCCTTTATGGAAAGGGACAAACTAGTAACTTGGCCACAGTGGTCTCTTCTGGCCTTAAAGTCTATGAATGAATCTAAGATTCTTATGTTCTCAGTATTACAAGTATTAAAGAGTTACCACTTACACCTTCATACTTTCGATCATTTTCTCCCAATTCTTCACTGTGGTGGAAGGATGTTACAAACATCTCTATCTAGAGAGGATGGCTATTATATTAAATTCTGTAAACATTCAACTAGTCTATAAAGCATTTAGAACTTCAAATCACATTGTCTTTCATAGCCTTGTTTGTTGGGTGAGACATAAAACCAAGGTACTGTGTGATCATTTAAGATTCTCTGACCAAATTCCAGTTTGTAAAATTATATCCTGCCTTTCCACAACTCCTTCTGAAGCTTCAGTTAGGCACAGTGGAGCCAAGTCCTCAGCTAATAAAAATCACATGGCTCCATTGAACTTTTGCTACAGACAACTCCCAAGTCAATGGAGTTATGCTAGTTTACACCAGCCCGACATTCTCACTAATATCCAGTGTTAACTTGTGCAGTGGTTACTGTGCATTACTAATCTCCTGCCATGTTCCACCCCAGAAGTGGCTGTCATTCCAGGATGGGTGACAAGAGTTTATGTATATTACACAGAGAGAAATGGTTGGGAATTTTTCAACACAGTTTTTCATCAGAAATCAAAATTTTTCACAGGAACTCTCTCTAAATTTTTGAAAGGTCTCCATTTTGTTTTGAAGTACAATGGGAAAAACTTTGGAAATCTTGAAAATTTTCACAGAACAGGAAAGCCATTTCCTGCCCATATCTAAATATGTAGTAAATAGTGAGAAAATCTTTTCCAAAAGGTCCATCCTCAAAAAAAGAGTATTATATAAATGTGACCAGATAGCAAGCGTGAAAAATTGGGACAAGGTAATAGGCGCCTATATAAGACAAAGTCCTGAATATTGGGACTGTCCCTATTAGATCAGGACATTTGGACACCTTATATAAATGTAAGATCATCAATAAATCTATGAGCATTGAAAGTCAATCACTGTAAGGTGATCAGTAAAGTTCTTGTTCCCTCTACCGAAATACATAAGTACAATGTCAACATTTACCAATTGCTACACGGGCATACCATGACATTTTTACTCAGGCTTGTAGCTGTACACACAGGATCCTCCATGCAGCATGACCTCACCACACGTAGGGTGCATGCAAGGTCACGCTGTGTGGAGGACACCTGAGGGCTGGACAGAATCGTCTCATGGCCACAGCTGGTCTGGGGCATGTATTGTATGCCTTGTATACACCAAGGGTATGCCACTGTTTACAAATCCAATGATATCTGGGAAACTACAGTATTTCCTATTCAAAATATGGGGAGGAAATTGAATCACCTCAGATATTACTGTGTGGAGACCGTCAGTACCATTTTTAATGGTGATCACTATTGCTCTTCAGCTCCATTTGTCATTCTGCTCTGGGCTAGAAAATGTGAGTGGGAAAATTCAAATGCAAGCTCTAACTAGACCAATTTCCATGCAAATTTTTCAGAGACAACCTGAAAGATTTACTTTAAAAAAACAACAACAATGAAATTTGAAAATCTTAAACTGAACTAATTGATTTTTGGATATTACTCATGTTGCAAGCTATTTTCTGATACATCAGTGGGGAGAAATGATTACTTGGATACGGCTGTAAATGCTAGTACACTTCTAAATTAAAATCAATTTTCTTGATTAAACTAATTTCTTGCCTGAGAGGGATTAAAATAATTTCATTTTAAAGAAGGTTTTGCTAGAGTGCTGCTCTAGCCACACTTTACCATCCAGTTGCGTGTTTGTGTCATGAGACTTGCAAAAGCTTTTCATGACACTACCAAATGTGTGTAGTGCACTGGTTTTACACACATTTCTATATATGTAACTAGTTTTAGGATGTATGGTACCACAGCATTTTTTTTTTTTGCACGATTAAACATTTTAAACAACAGTTTTTCTTACATGTGGGTGGAGTCTACACCTCACTCCAAGTAGAACTGCTCATACATAGAGTCTAAAAAGCATCATCCTTCCTACAGCATACTTTATTATAAAAAAGGTAATTCCTAAACAATATCACAGAAAAACCCCAGTATAAGCCTCGTTTTCATGCCTGACTGCACATACAATTACTTTAGCCAAATGTCAGCCTCTCCATAGAGTTCTTTCTTTCAGGACCTGTCATTCCAAAAAAATTCTATTCCCCTCATCCTGAGAGCTATTCCCATCCCCCTCTAACATCCATCTACCCCCAGGGTTCTCAACCTACTTACCACTAGAGGCTGCATATGTAGCTCTCCATGTTATATAGGCTGCACCCACATATTATATATATACTACCTGTACAGACCTGAAGATGTCACGTGGGCTGCAGCTGTGTGCTGATTGGGCTACAAGCGGTCTGGAGGCTACAGGTGAGAACCACTGATTTCTACACCAATGAGTCAGAAAAATGGGGTATTTTAGGTAAACAATGCTAGCCTATTGCATCGAGTCCCAACAACACTCTTCCTTCTGCACTTTGTTACATTATAGGTAGTGGTATGTAAGTTACCTACCTACATTAATTAAGCAGGACTGTTACCTCCTTGTTCGCCAAGCCATCCAACCACAATCCCCACACATTCTTTGTTCCATTTATCTTCCAGAATTAAGAACTACTTTCTCCTTTGTGCTCTACAACTAGGGTGACCAGATAGCAAGTGTGAAAAATTGGGAGAGGAGGTGGGGGGTAATAGGCACCTATATAAGCAAAATCCCCAAATATCGGGACTATCCCTATAAAAATTGGGAATCTGGTCACCCTATCTCCCACAGACTCGCAGTGTAATCTTGAGCAAGTCAGAGTAACTACCTTGGCAAATATTTTGTTCTTATATTACAGAAAACAAAAAACAAAAAGCCCACCTTGGATTTAAAGAACATTAAGGTTGCAAAGTCAAGCACTCAAAAGTTAGGAAATGCCAGCATTGAGGTTGCCTAGGCAAAATGAATTTAGCTCCCTTATGAGTACGTATTATGATAAATTCTTTAATTACATGATCACATGCTATTTTTTCCCCCAGGACCTCTGCCTCTTTCAGCACACAAAATGGAAGGGATTCACTTAATGAGCAGGTATTTAATATCTTGTATGGTCCTCAGAATTTAATGCTAGGCCTAATGCCCTAGGCCTTATTTATTGCACACTAGTTACGCCCTGCTATGAAGCCAGAATTATTAAATTTCCTCATGGCTTTTCCATGGTGTCCATTACTATAATAAATTCATTAATCTTTGATTAACTCTATCTTCCCAACATGATTATGAAGTAAGGTAAAATTATTCCCATTTTATAGATGGGGAACTGAGGCACAGAGACAATGTCCAAAATGTACACTGATTTTGAGTTTCCAATTTGAGATGCCTAGGGCCTGATTATTCAGAGAATTTATCATTTTATTTATTCAGAGTACAACTCTCACTGACCTCAGTTGCAACTGTGAGTGCTCAGCACTTCTGCAAATCAGACCTCAGGTATCTCTAGTTGGCCACCCAGAAAACATGGCACACACAATTAGTGACCACTTACAAAAGTTTGGCTTAAGTGATTTGCCCGGCACCACACAGCAACTCTGGAGCAGAAGTAGAAGGAATGTGGGGAGGGTAGAATCCAATTCTCCAGGGCAGCATTCAACTGCTTTAACCACAAGAGTATTCTCTCTATTTCTACAGCCCCCTGCCTCATTCGCTGTATATCTTCCAACTTCTGCAAGAAATAAGGCAGGAGGTCCTAGAGATTACAGTCCTCTTCCTATACAACCTTGATTCGTTCCTTGAGCACCATGTAGCCTGTGCACTGAATGCAAGAGAGGCATCACTGAAAAAAATAATACATGTTCATGTAATTAAAGACTGTCTCATAATGCATATATACAAGGGGGCCGATTTAAGGTTGCACAGGCAACCTTAATTTTGGCATTTCCTAACTTTCGAGTGGTTGGACTTGCAACCTTAGTATTCTTTTTATGTAGGATTTTTTTTAAATGTAATAACGTAGGTTTATTAAAAAAAAAAAAAAAAAAAATTGAAGGAAAAACCCCATCAGTTCCATATCGACTCCCACATGGTTCATCAGCAGGTTTACAATCTTCAGTTCCACCACTCAGACCTCTGATAGCAATGGATAGCAGTAGTAGGTTGTCATCCTCTACACAGACCAGCCGTAGAGAGGGATGGGACACTTAGCTAGGGAATCACATGTATTTGCTTACAGCAGAAGAACAGTGCAAAAGAGGAAACATAGGTTCTATTCCAGGTTCTGAGGAGGATGCACTCTAGTGGTTAGAAACTGTGCTGTCCCTTTCCCCCACTCGCTATGGCTCCTCCAGCCTGTCCTTGATCACAGTCCCAGTCTTTCCTCCATCCCCTTGCTGCCTCATCCGAGTTTCAGTTTGCCCTGTCCCCCTTGCTTCATGTCCGTAACCACACACCCTTTTTGACCCAGCTCTCCACCCCAGCCTTTGGTCCCAGTCTCATCTCACTCCTCCAGCTCTGCTTGTACCAGTCTCCCTCTCCCTCAGGCCTCTCCACCCCACCCTCCAGGCACAACTCCTTAACCCTCTGCATTCCAGTCTTCTCACCCTTGTTGCCTGAGCAACAGCAGAAAGGCAATGAGTTCACAGGAGTTGATCTCAGTTCATTTGCCCAGCACCACAGCAGCCTCTGGCTCCCAAGAAGAGCAAATGCAAAGTCCTACTCAGCCCCTACAGCTCTGTGCTGCAGCATTTTCATCACAGATGGAATCTTCAGAGACTTTAGCTTCCAAAATCTAAAAAGTCTCTTCTGATTATGTGCAAACAGAGTTTCAGAGGCTTGTAACTTCACCAAATTTGGGTGAATTTTCACAAGAACAACAAAATGCATATCCATGACAACAGGGTGGCCCCCCGCTATCCCACCAAATTTCAAGTCCCTGATCCAAAGCATGGATGTATTAGAGCTTCTCAATTGTAAGCAATTGTAAGAATTTTTAAACTGGCAAAACAACTTATTTTTCTCTAGCCTCTTGCTCGAAAACAGCTGAACCATTTTGGCTGAAATTTTACACAAAAACAAACAAACAAACAAACAAAAAATTAAGTCTGAGGCAAACACATCACATGGAAAATTTCAGCTCAAAGTATTACCGTTTGGCAAAGATATAAACAACTGGAAACAGGATTTTATGATGGAAAGCATCAGATGAGGTATTTTCAGTAGAGATAGGGAGGAGTTAGTTCCATTATACAAGGTGCTGGTGAGACCTCATCTGGAATACTGTGTGCAGTTCTGGTCCCCCATGTTTAAGAATGATTAATTCAAACTGGAACAGGTGCAGAGAAGGGCTACTGGGATGATCCGCAGAATGGAAAACCTGCCCTAAAAGAGGAGACTCAAAGAGCTTTGCTTGTTCAGCCTAACCAAAAAAAGGTTATGGAGAGATATGATTGCTCTCTATAAGTACATCAGAGGGATAAATACCAGGAAGGGAGAGGAATTATTTAAGTTCGGCACCAATGTGGAAACAAGAACTAATGGATACAAACTGGCTATCAGGAAGTTTAGATTTGAAATTAGACGCAGGTTTCTAACCATCAGAGAAGTGAAATTCTGGAATAGCCTTCCAAGAGGAGAAGTGGAGACAATAAACCTAGCTGGCTTCAAAACCAAGTTTGATAAATTTATGGAGCGGAAGGTATGATGGAACATCCTAGGTTGGCAATTTTTTGATCTTTGACTACTGGTGGTAGATATGCCAATGGCCTGTGAAGGGATGTTAGATGGGGTGGGTTCTGAATTATTACAGAGAATTCTTTCTTGGATGCCTGGCTGGTGAGTCTTGCCCACTTGGTCAGGGTTTAACTGATTGCCATATTTGGGGTCAGGAAGGAATTTTCCCCCAGGGCAGATTGGCAAATGCTCTGGGAGGTTTTCGCCTTCCTCTGTGGCATAGGGTACAGCTTACTTGCTGGTGGATTCTCTGCACCTTAAAGTCTTTAAGGCATGATTTGAGGACTTTAATAACTCAGTCATAGGTTAGAGATTTATTAAAGCAGTGAGTGGGTGAGATTCTGTGGTCTGCATTGTGGAGGAGGTCAGACTAGATGATCATATTGGTCCCTTCTGACCTGAGAGCCTATGAGTATGCTGCACTACTGTTTACCAGTCTTCCTGTAATCCCCATGCAGAATGGATTCATATAAAGCTATGATTGGGGAGACAGCAGCATCGAGAGGGTTGGATTCATTTCCAAAACAAGCCCTTTTTCATACAACGTATAACTGGACTGTGGAACTCATTGCCACTGGTTGTCATTAAAGCCAATAATTTAGCCAGAGTTAAACGGAGATAAGATATTTATATAGATGTAAGAATGAATATAAGAATAGAAAGAATATTCAGAGTTATAACAGTAATACTAAAAAGTTTTTTAAAAGTATATAAACCTCATGATGGGGGGGCTTACACCAATCTCTAACTACTAGAGATTAGAAGATACCCCGGGTGGATGAATGTCCCCCATCTGCCTACTGGGTAGGATTTCTTGCACCTTCTTATGAAACATCTGGCACTGGCTACTGTTAGAGACTCGATACTGAATCAGATGGACCTCAGATCTGAGCCTCTGTGCAATTCCTACGTCCCACAGCACCAAGCATTTATGAACAGAAGCCGTCCAGGGACTCCATGCCCCGTATTCAGTCTGCAGAGACACATTTTTATTTGCAACACGTATAAAACTATTACAGTTTTTGGGTAAAGCATACGTTTCATTTTACAGGTAATTGTTAGCCTTGAGCAAATATAAGGTATAAGGTACTAGAAGAGAAGATTTGCGTTGGTGAATTAAAATCATGGGGTTATTTCAATTGAAATGAAAGAAAGCACAAAGAAGCTAAAAAGATTAAGTGGTGAGTATTTTATCTTTTTTTAAAAAGTTGATGACATAAAAGCTCAAGCCCTGTTATAAAAGCTGAATAAGATTTCATAGTCTTACCAGGTTTTGTTTTTGGTACAGAAATATTTTGGAGGCGGTGAGCTGAATATTGTGTCTATGTAAAAAAAAAAGGAATAATAATAATAAAAAAAGTTGACCATAAGCTTAGGCCTTGGCTCCAGCCAAGTGCCTGTTGTTATGAAAGCAAGGTGCTCCACACGATCTAATCATAGCACTAAACCTTGTTACAAGCCCTTTTACAGCTCCGATATCTGGGTTACATGGAAACACGCTGGAGAGCCTCCTTGTACTATGAAATAAATGTCATTCTGACTGGCATCCTCTCTTCCAGCGAGTAATTTTCCTCCGCTGATAAATCGATACAGCAAAAACAAATGAAAGCGCACAATGGGCGCACTGAGGATTACATTTTTATTCATGTCAGAGCCCCTGCAGCAGAGGTTTTTTTTTTAAACACAATAGTAGAAAACGATGCACTTGAGCTGTGGGGGTGCAAGAGAGGAAGAGACAGACAGAGGGAAAGCAAGGAGGGAAGAAAGAAAAGGGAAGGAGAAGATGACAGAGGGAAGAAAGAAAAGGGAAGGAGAAGGCAATCTCAGAATTTAGAGCCTGCATCTAGAATTGAAACCCCGTGAAGTTAGGAGTGTTTTTTGGGTGTAGGGTTACAATTCAGGGGCTCATCTCTATTTAAGTTCTTGAAATTTGTTATAACAAAACAAAATACATCCAGAAAACAATGATTTAAATTCCTCTCTCCCTCACGCACACTTTTTGTATGCTTTTGATCCTGCTGTGATTATCCAGCGGGCTCACCCCACTCCTAGAGCTAGCCTTTCCAGTGTGGCTGGGAATGGCTAGACCACGACTTTGCACAGGCGGGAATTCACAGCAAGGATTCGAAAACCTCAGGAAAGTGTTTGATAGCCACAGACAAAAGGACAAACCAACGTGTAAATGAGGACATCAACGGCAGAAGTGAAACTATCTGGCTTTGTGTGCAATTTTATTGCTTGCGAAGGGCCAGACTGACAGCTCTGGCAGACTGAAACCCACTATTTATCCACAGGCAGCCACTGAAGCCTCTATTTATCCAGAGTGTGGAGCTGCACAAGCCTGGATAAGAGCAGCACAAGCTCCCCCACACTTCATTATCAATGTACCTCAGCTCTAAGCTGAATGGGACCAGCTCTAGAGACGGCTGGGGGTAGTTCGGAATCCATGACCATTCAATCCTCCATCTCTGTCCTGAGACTACCAACAATTGCCACATGCGCTTTATGCAGTGTGGGATACGTGTCCATTGGGAATTAGGCCAAAATGACAAAAACATTTCACATGGGTCACAAAACACCTATCATGTGGCAGGAACTTTCAGTCACAACCTGGGCTAGATTGGAACCAGCAAAGTTGAGTTTCATTACAATTCCCTAAGCCTCATTAAATTTGCTCTTCTTTGGTTTTCAGTGTTTGTAGTTCCTGTGATGGTCAGCTAGAAATTACAGAGAATTTTCTTCTTCTTCTTAACCAAAAGGCCATGACACAACAGCAACGTAATGCGAAGTGAAGTCTTTCTACAACACTGAGGAGGCCAAGATGTGTGCCCAATAAATGTAAGCGGACATGATATCCTTTGTAATCACAGTGAGATGAAGATGTGAACTGAATAAATGCTTTAAAAACATCATAGATTCTATTAGATGCAAGAGATTGAGGCGTTAGGCACCTTTTAGCTCAACTTTCATTTAATTTACTGCTTGCAGTACTGTAGTCTAAAGGGAGTGAAAAAATCTTCTCTCTAATTTTTTTTCCCCCTTTTCATGAGCTGACCAAGGAGATGAAATCTGGGTACTTTAATTACCATTCAGAGCCAAAGGCCTGGCCTTTGATATGGAAATCCCACTTCAACTCCAGCTTGCTGCTGCCTTTCCCTGTCCCCCTCTCCTTCCAATCTACCAACATGAATTTTAAGTAGCCTTGTCAACACCTGATAGTGAAAGCCAACAGACGCTTGTGCAACTAAGTTTGTGCTGTTGTGATGTTTTTCCTTAGGAGGGAACGGGGGAGGGAGGAAAGGGAAGGTTAGAAATCGCCCAAACTTAAGTGACCAGATTGCAACAGCTTCTTTTTTCTGGTCAGTGTGTTGTGTGGGCCCTGCTACATAGAGCAGCTCGCATTAAAGGGAGGAGGGGGAAAGGGAACGGATGAAAGCTGTCATGTACAGTTACCCTGTTATTGTCATCTGCCTGCTGCATGACTCCCGGCTTTGCTATAATTATTAATTGCACTTGTCAACTGTCATTAATTCCTCTTTAGCATCCCTGTCTTGGAGTAATTAGACAGAACAGCCTCACTGCACTCATTGTTTTGAAAGGCCCCTGAAAGAGCCCAATGGGCTTTGAGAAGAGACAGCCCTCATTAAGACAATAGAGTACCTCAGAATTAACCCTTCCCAAGGTGTGAAAAGAAGCAGAAATCCTGATACCAACATTTCAGTTTTTCAGATTTCTGCCCCAGTATTTTTTCCAAAGTGGCTAGGGAACTTGGGTGTGTCAGCTTTGGGGCACCCACAATTAGATGCCTTAAAAGGGTCTGGTTTTCAGAAGGTGGGTGTCAGGGACGTGGGCAGTCATGCCTAGTGGCTGGAGCAGGCATCAGGCAGCCAGAAGTCAGAGCCCAGGCTCAGAAGCAGGTAACCTGGAGTGAGGAAAGGCAGGAGCAAGGCTGGGAACAAGTAGGAGCAGGAGCTACCACAGCCATGGGCAAATGTTTTGAGCAGCCACTGAACTGCTGCTGCTGCTTGGCTTCAGAGCCAGCCGGCTGACTCTCCTAACCAATCAAGCAGTTTAGCCAATCAGGAGGCTTACTACAGGCCAGCTATGTTCACTAGGGAACCCAGACACTGGCTCTACTGCAGCTCCCACTTCCCAACTGGCTCTCCTGCAGGCCTGATTCCTGACAATAGATACCCAGCACTTTCTAAAAGTCAGGACCCTTAAAGCCAGATGTCTCAGGCTGAGCTCCCAAAAATTAAGGCAGTAAAAAAACCCTTACTAGATGCTTTGTAAAATATTGGCCTAAATAGTTTATCTTTTCCACTTGAGCAAAAGGATTTTACAAAGTACTGTTGTGGAAAAGCTACTGTATAAATAGCATCATGGGATGGCAATGTTCAATCTCTCTCTCTGACTTCCAGATCAAAGTTGCTCAATTTGCAGATTGTGGGGGGTGAGCGGGGTGTGGGGGGGAGGGTGTATTTTCTAATTGCCAGCACTGAAAATTCAACCTGGGATCTGAAAGCCAAACTTTGCTCTCACCAGTTCCCACACAATCACCAATAATGAAGATTCTCATGGCCATATACTTTCCTTACCTGCACTTGTTCCCCATTATCTTCCATTTCTTTCCTGTCTAAACTCAGGTGTCTTCAATGGGATTACACAGGTATAAGAGGACAAAATTTGGCTTGCAGCTGGCATTCAGTTAAAAATTGTATTGATAATGCATGAGTGAGAACGGAAACCAGTTTACTTTACTAGAGTTGTACTGGCTTTGCAGAGCTAAAGGGAGCAAAACCTTGTGTGTGTAAATAAGATATGGTGAGAAGACACGAGTCTAAATATATACACGGGAAGCAAATTTGTTGAGTAAGACGAGGCCATATTTATATAACCATTGTTCAGAGCAAATTGCCCTTTAAGTTGGAAATAGCCAGTTGCTGCTGGAAAGTAGGAGCATTTCCTCTCTCTGTCCCTTCCATGAAAAATTTCCCATTTCTTTTTGGGTGCTTATTGAACTCAAGCCACCAAAGCCACTAACTAGTGAAAAAGACAAACTCTGAACAACATCTTCAGTGTCAGGAACTTTAAGAGTTTAATTCACAGCTTTACCTTCATTGGATGTGTCTTAGTAGCTTGTGATTCAGTAAAGTAACAGGGAGCTTTTCATGGAGCCATGGGAAAAAATGGTCACCTACCTATTCGTAACTGTTGTTCTTCGAGATGTGTCACTCATGTCCATTCCAAGTAGGTGTGTGCATGCCATGTGCAAGTCGTTGGAAGGTTTTTCCCTTGGTGGTACCCATTGGGTCGGTGCAGGCTCCCTGGAGTTACACCTTCATGGCACCATATGTAGGACCCTCCCGACCTGCTGTGTCTTTGGTTCCTTCTTGCCAGCTGGCTCTGACAGAGGGGAAGGCGGATGGATTTGGAATGGACATAAGCAACACATCTCGAAGAACAAGAGTTACGAAAAGGTAGGTAACTGATTTTTTTTCTTTGAGTGCTTGCTCGATTCCAAGTAGCTGACTCTCAAGCTGACCATAGGAGGAAAGGTCAGAGCTTACGGAATCGCTGATTGAAGCACTGCTCTGCAGAATGCTGCATCGGTCCTGGCCTGTTGGGTGATGGCATAATGCGATGTGAACATGTGGATTGATAACCATGTTGTGGCCCTGCAGATTTCCTGCGTAGAGACATGCACCAGGAATGCTGCTGAGGAGGCCTGAGCCCTCATGAAGTGCATTGTCAGCGCTGGGGCTGGCACCTTTGCCAGATCATAAACAAGTCCTAATGCAGGATGTGATCCACGATGAAATCCTCTGGGATGATACCGGAAGACCCTTCATCCTGTCTGCTACTACAACAAAGAGTTGGTTTGATTTATGAAATGGTCTTGTCCTTTCAATGTAGAAAGCCAGTGCCCACCTGACATCCAGGAAATGGAAACTTTGTTCCTGGTTATCAGCATGTGGCTTAGGAAAGAATACTGGAAGGAAGAGGTCCTGGTTCGTATGAAACTGGGATACCACCTTAGAGAGGAAGGCTAGTTGTGGTTGCAGCTGGACCTTGTCCTTATGGAACATCATGTACGGAGGTTTGGATGTCAGGGCCTTGAGCTCAGACACCCTGCTAGCTGAGGTTATCATGACCTGGAACACCACCTTCCATGAGAGGTAAAGGAGTGAGCATGCTGCTAAGAGCTCAAAAGAGAGGCCTCATAAGCCTGGACAGCACCAGGCTAAGGCCCCAGACCAGTATTGGATGGCAAACTTGGGAGTATAGTCTGTCCAGGCCCTTGAGAAAATGGGATGGAATGCAAAGATCGCCGCTAGGTGCACCTTTATGGATGACACTGCCAGACCTAGCTGCTTCAAGTGCAACAGATAGTCCAAAATGAAGAGTAACGCTGCTTGTGTCGGAGAGGTGCCATTCTGCATTGCCCAAATGGAAAACCTCTTTCACTTGGCCAAGTACGTAGCCCTGATGGATGGTTCCTGCTGCCAAGGTGGACCTCTCTGACAAACCCTGAGTATATGGCCTCCATGGGATTTAACCATGAAGT
This sequence comes from Emydura macquarii macquarii, assembly GCF_026122565.2. Classification (NCBI taxonomy): domain Eukaryota; kingdom Metazoa; phylum Chordata; order Testudines; family Chelidae; genus Emydura; species Emydura macquarii. The sequence continues at coordinate 5,014,551 of NW_027132342.1, read as the reverse complement.
TTCCACACTGTGAGGTGGAGAGACTCAAAGCTGGGATGTTGGAAGTCTTGTGTGATTAGGTTCGGCACCGGCAGGGTGATCTGTTATATCAATGCTGTTGGGGTCAGGTTTTGGCTAGGAGAATGACAGATGCTCTGTCCCTCCTGATCTTGAGCAGCACCTTGTGAACGAGCAGGAAAGGTGGGAATGCGTAAAGCATGTGTCCTTTCCAAGGAAGGAGGAATGCGTCTGCGATCAAGCCCAGGCTGTGGTTCAGGAATGAACAAAACTGTTGACACTTCCTGTTGATTCTTGTTGCTAACAGATCTACTTGGGGAACTCCCCATTGCTGGAAGACGCTTTTCACGACATCTGGGTGAATAAACTGCTTGTGGTAGCAGAAGGATCTGCTGAGATGGTCCGCCGGCTTGTTCTGTGATTTCAGGAGGTAAGATGCCTCTAGGTGCATGGAGTGAGCTATGCAGAAATCCCCCAGTTTGAGGGCTTCTTGACACAGGGGAGAGGAGCATGCTCCACCTTGTCTCTTTATATAAAACTGTTGTGTTGTCCATCATGACTGATACACATCTGCCTTGTAGAAGGGACTGGAAGGTGTGACAGGCTAGGCGAACCTCTTTCAGCTCCCTGATGTTGATGTGGAATGACAGTTCTGCTTGAGACCAGTGGCCTTGAGGTCAAAAGGTCCCTAAATGCACTCCCCACCTCAACAGTGATGCGGTCATGACTAGACATGACGACGGCTGGGGTCTGGAGAAAGGCACTCCTGCACATACCGACTGAGGGTTGAGCCATCACAAAAGGGACTCGATAATTTGAGGGGGGAAGTGAAACTACCTTGTCTAGTTTGTCTCTGTTGCCAGCCAAGCCTGAAGAAGTCTGATCCACACCCTCGCATGTTGGACCACATATGTGCAGGAGGCCATGTGACCTAGAAGCTTCAAGCAGCTCTGAGCCATTATGGTAGAAAAGCATCTGAAGTCCTCTGATGGAGCAAATGGTCTGGAAGCGAGACTTTGGTAGAAGTGTCCTCGCCTGGCACGAGTCTAGGACTGCTCCTATAAACTCTTTTCTTTAAGTAGGGGACAAGATCAACTTGGGTACATTTAGCTGTAGACCCAGTCTGTTGAAGGTCGACAGAATCAGGTTGACATGTGCCTCTACCTGCTCCCTGGAGTGGCCCTTGACAAGCCAGTCATCCAGATATGGGAACACTTATATCTGTCGTCTCCTTAGGAATGCAGCGACAACCACCATACATTTGGTGAACACTCGAGGGGCTGCTGACAGGGAGCCCGTCTATCAGAGGCAATTGAGTGGGAATGCCTAGAGTAAGACCCCTGGGCCTGGTGATGTGCCTAAGGGGTACAAAAGGGGCATTTCATGGACATCTGCCACCGCACTGGCCAAGGTCCCATGAGGGGAGCCTGCTCCTTCTACTCACTGTAGCAGTGCCACTCCGCTGACTATGCTTCAAAGGGTACAACTCCACCTCTGAGTCTGATGACACTGAGCACAGAGACCACGGCGGTGCCAAGTGAGACAGTGCTAGAGAACGATGCCAAGGGGAAGGTGATTGGTGCCGCATCACGGCAGGTTTGCCTATACATGGCACCACACTTCACTGCAGTGCCGGAGGTCTTCATTCTGGAACTCTCTCCATTCTGGCAGGAGACTGCTGTGCCATCATGGCTATCAGGTTGCTAGCCACGTCAAAAGTGTCAGGTGTGGAAGGGAAGTCCAACTCTTCCACCTGGCTCTCCCTTACAGGTGAGTCCACTGGGGCCAGACTCAACGGAACCCTCTGCAAGTCCAAAGTCGATAGTGCCACCCTCCAGTGGGGTAGGCACTGGGTGCCCCGGTGCAGGACACACACCATTAGTGCCGTCCCTCCCCGCTGCCTTCACTGTGGGCAAATGCCGTCCATCAGTCTTTTGGAGCCTCTTGTTAGACTCCAGAGACTGGGAACCATGCTGGGTTGTCTTTGGTGCCGGGAACACCAGTGCCAGGATTCTCTCAGTGATGAGTCCTTTTTGATGCTGTAGACTCTCTAATAGAGGCCAACGCGCTCTGCACTGAGGTACTGGGTGCTGGGTCTGAGTGGTTTGCCGCCAGTTGGGGACAGAGAGCTGTCTCTATTGAGGAGGTGTTTAAATCTTCCATTCCTCTCCTTCTTGATCTTGGGACGGAATCCCCTGCAAATCCTACAGCAATCAGTCTGGTGGGATTCACCCAGGCACTTCAGGCAGGATTCATGGGGATCGCCCTTTGGCGTAGGTTTATGGCAATTCCCACATGGTTTGAATCCTTGGGACCGAGGCATGCCCTGGTTTTTGGGTGGGAGTAAACTTATTGGGGGGAACCCCCCAAAGAAAACTTTAGCTGGCTAGTTAACTACTACTAACTAATTCTATTCTCATTATTTATAGGAACCACAGTAGAAGACCACTGGGGAAAATGCTTGCTGAAGCAAGAGAAGATAGAAGCTCCAATGACTGTCATGGGCAGTAAGAAGGAACTGAAGAGGCAGCGGGTTGGCAGGGCCCTATATACGGCGCCATGGAGACATGACTCCAGAGGGCGCCTGCACTGACCCGATGGATACCGCTAGCAGAAAACCTTCCAACGACAGTGCACGTGGAATGCACACACCTACTTGGAATCGACATGAGCAAGCATTCGAAGGAGGAATATATTTTGAAGTACAAACAGCAGTAGCCAATCTCATATGTGGATCTGCATCAGATTTGTGGCACTGTACACGAGACATCAGAAAATAAGAATTGGGCCCTAAATCTGACCATTGAACACCACTTGACTTTCAGCTAGTGTAGATATAGTCAATCAATGTGACAACACAAGTGATTGTCCCAAGACTGGACATGTTTCTGCAATGAGCCAAGTGCCTTTCACTCATTAATTCTCACTAGCATCTTTCAGGATGGATCTCACACTATACAGACTATAGTATTGCAGCCAAACCTCATTATTACCTCAGCAGTCAGAAAGCCCTGGTGAGCTACCCCTAAATTGAAAATTATTACAACCTCCAGTGTTTTTGCTGATGTTTGTTCCTCAAGTATATTATTATTATTAACTATTTATTGCTATCTTCTGGAGGTAGGCCCTAACTGCACCTCCTATAATGAATATAATCTTAAAAACAGACTTGGTACATTCTCCTGCACATTAGAAGCCTGATTCACCCGATGGAGTAGAAAACTGACATACCTCATGGGTGAATCAACTTTCGTGAGATCTGCCAAGACACTTTTGGAACATCTGGCAGCAGCCAACAGGTTAAATATGTATGCCATATCTGGATCAAACACCAATTGGTGTTTGATAGCCATTTTAACATATATACACACATGGTTTTCCAATGAGCTTTGAGAATTAACATTTTGATGCACAGATTAGAGGTTTTGTGAATAACAGTAATTCACTGAACAGGTCTTTATCAAATGGCTTCAATGGCATATTTGTGCATCTTTCCATCCCTCCCATTTAAAACAATTCATGCCAGCTAAAGAAAGAAATTAACAAGCAACAAAGCAAATAAAACCTATGAGCACCTGGGAAACACACCAACATCTTCATTAAAGATAATAAATTCTCTACTCCATAGTCTCTCCAGTGAAAACTGTTCAAGTGATGATTAACCAACAAGCTAAGTATTCAGCTCTGATTTTAGCCTATTTTGAATGGCTTTTGCCCAAGGCAAATTGAAGCAGAAGATTAAGAAAAAACAAACAAACACAAAACCACCTCCCAAATGGATTAAAAATCTAGTTAATACCATTTTGGGGCTCATTATAACAATAAGTAATATATATATATATGTGTGTGTATGTATTTAACTCTGTGAGTGTGTGTGTGTATTTTTTATAACTCAGACAGTTCTTCTCTAGAGGATTACTCCAATATTTATTTTTACTTCAGAGAGATTTAAAATGATTCCAACTAAACAAGAAGTTATATTAGAACTCACCTCTCAGCCGATCATAAATTAACTTTTTCAAAAACTTGTAGTTTCTAATAGTTATATGGGCCCTAATTCTCTTGGAAACATTTTTAGGTCATTATTCTGGGAGTTATTAGGTTGGAAAACAGCTTCTAGGCAAATGATGCTATTCACAAACCTTTTACACCAGAAATAATGGTTGGATTATTTCTGCCTCACAAGTAGTCTTGAGGTCTGATTTCTGATTTCTTTTATTTCTGGAGTTTCTGCACAAAGGCAATGTTCCTTGCTGTTAAATAATAATACTGAACAGTTTAAAAACATAAAAATGGAATTGTTATAAGGATTTTGATGGCAATAATGAGAGCAGGCTGTTTGAACTATTTTTCGACCTCCACTTATCTTCTTACTCGCACTGCTCTTTTGTGTTTCCAAGGGCACCTGAATGCTTTGGTGTTTCCCAAAACTACCAATTTCAAGGGCCTTTCAAGCATCTTGAATTTTTCACATTTCTTCTAGAGTGTTATCCTTTTTAAAAATTGACTGGAATCTCACAGCAATAGAGAAAAATAATAAAGAATAAATTTGTTCCTGTTGTGGATAGTAAACAGATGACCATGTGGCTGTGAAAATTGAGAACATTCCTATTTTCAGGGCCTGTTCCAATGCCCCTGTTGTTTTTGCCAAAAAGAAGTGTTTTGCCCTGGCATTTTGTAATCCTCTGTAGACTATCCAGCTGAAGGAACTATTGAGTATCCGATCATGTGAAATTGGCAGTAGACTAGCAAAAATCCTCCTGCAGCTCAAGATACATGGTTGTTTGTTTATCTTTTGTATTTCGCTCATCTGGAAAACACACATTAGATCTGACATGGGGCAGTTCAACTTTTGTTCCTAGTCAGTTTCTTTGGTTTTATCCTAGAACATTAATAAAATGTTGTTGTATTTGAATTTCCAATATTGCAAGAGAAAATTTCAATAAAAAATAATTGAAAACCCATCATGATAAGTACAATTTCATTCACAATGAAAAAAAGATTGACATTTTTCTTCATACTAAGGTTTTCTTAGCTCTTCCCCTCCTCCTCCCCTACATCCTAAACACACATTAAAAATTCCTCATATACCTTGCAATAATGCTACCATTTAACATATGTTTATTTCTAGATCATCGAACAGACATGACTAGAAGTGACCTCTGACTATGCACTTGCAAATAGCCTGATGCTGCAAGGTGCTATGGGCTTCCACAAGGCACCAGACACCATTCATTGACTTTCAGCATCTGTTGAGTATGCACAGCATCTTTCAGGATCTAGCCCAAAGTGTGTAATATGCACAAATCAGGTTAACACATGTATAAAAACTATAAAATGAACCCACAATTTTTTTTTTTAAATTTTTTTTTTTAAAGCTAGAGAATGAGTTGAGGACCTTTTTGAAAACCAGGGTCACATGTCATCACTTTATAAATCAAGGCTTATAGGTAGGAATGGATAAAGAGCCGTCATGCAGAATCAGCTCATACCACAATCGATCCTAATCAAGTAAATAATCCTAACCCTATTTGTTCACATAAGGGCAAATCCTGAACGCCTAATGGGAAAATCCTGAAGTCTTAATGCCTGAATAATGACTTGAGAATTTAGCCCAAAAATATTTTTATATAACTCAATCAACATACCCATTTTTCCAATCCTTTCTTTTTTCAAATAAAATAATTAAATTTTAACCACAGAAGCCTTCATGTTGTATAACTAGTTATTAGCAAAACCGTGTCCATTAATTCTTACCCTGAAGGTGGCAATTCTAATCTTTGCAGAACAAGGGAGTCATAGCTTGAAGTAAAACTTCAGCATTACAAAACTGTAGCAGGATTAAAAAGCAACAGAATCTCCTAATATATGATTCGTAGAGGAAATGATATCATAGAATGTGGTGACCAGAGGATTCTGTGGTATCACTTCCTAAAGTATATTAAGAAATGTGTTAATTTGCCCAGAATCTCCACCATTACTACCCAGGAAAATGGCAATAAACATACACAAAAAAGGCCTTTTTAGATAATTAAAAGTTAAGAGATGTAAACATAATTAAAAGAAAAAAAGAAGAAATGTTGCACTTAGTTCCCTGAGTTATATTACGAATAAAAACAAAAACAAATATAATAACTTATCCCAGCAGTTCAGATTTTCTAATTTATATAGAATGGATTATTACTTAGACAATCTGACCCTGGGCAAAACTTCCTCAACTGAGAAGATTTACAATCTAATTATACAGGAAGTTCTGCTGAGACAGTTTGGGTGCAATGGTCTTCTATTACATTAGCTTAGCTAAAATAGCTGCTTCTTTGCTTGCTTGGTGTTCCAAGCACTCATATGGAAACAGAAAATCTTTCGTTTACATCCTTTATTTCCCTTTAGTCTTTCTCACCACTACTGTAAGCAAAAGCTTTCATTCCCTGCTACAAACAGCAATAGTGGGCGTATGTTGTTGATGGGGAACTCTGAGTTGCTTTTGCTCTGATCCATGTTTGGTGAACTGACTTTAAAAGGACCATCAAAATATTTTTCATAATTTTACAATGATAAACAAACAAACAAAACCTCTCTCTGCTTGTAAATAATCTTGTGGAAAACCTGAAGCTGAAATATGGGTCCATACACACCATTATTCTCTCCTCTTCATACTCACACACAGTTTTATTATTCTAGGGTGGCTTCTAAGAGTTGTGCTGCTAAATATTTTTAGCAGTGCATTTGCTTAGATTAAAAAATTAATCCCTACACCTTAAAAATATGTGAACTTTCCAAACACACAGGTCTGTGTTTGGCCTCCATATTTTCCCTATCAAGCACTCTTAAGGGTCTCTTTAACTAGATATAGAATGCAGTGTTGATATAGTTGAGTAGATGGAGAGTTCTATATTTGCATAGCTGGAGAAACCAGAGCCTCCTTTCTTTACAGTGAGTGTTTTGATTTCAAAAGGTCAGGGGTTTGTGCCATGGCCTTTCAGTCTTGATAATTACGTATGCATAGTAATGCACATTTTTATCTACAGGTGGCAGACCTTTTAAAATCATCTTCAATCAAATTCATTATACATTTTTGTTGATACCACCACCCACATTAAAAAGTAGAAATCTGCAGCACAAAGTTCTAATTAATGTTGTTCAATTTAGATGACAGATTTGTCAACAAAGTGGCTCATTCGCAAAGGCTGATGACCCTTGTTAGAATGAAGGACTTAAAAAATAATCAGTCATCCATTCTATGGTGATCTTTTATTATTCAGAAATCATTTAGCAACTTATAGAAGGATTTATTTTTTCTATAGAGTAGAAATTTTATTGCCTACACTAGTGGTCACTAGTTGGTAAAACAGCTATTTCTTGTTTCATAAACTCAATAAGATGAGGAAGCAGTACAAAAAGGTCACAATCCATTATCTGCAGTTAGAAGACAAAAGTGAGTCACAAAGCTTTTGTAAATAAAATCAACTGTTTAAGACACTATTGGCCAGATCCTCATCTGGTATAAAATGGCAAAGCTCTATTGACTTCAATGGAATAATGCTGATTTATAATACATGAAGATCTGTCCAGAATGTGGGCTCAATCCTGTAGTCTTCCGTTCGCTGGTTTCAATAGAAATTTTCCACACAAGGCTTGGGTAGAGGTCCCCCATGTGTGGACTAAACGCACAAACACGCACATCTACATTTTAAAGAGGTGTGTGTCAACATCAGATTTTAAAAAATCCTTATCTGTGTTCCCAGTAACACCTTCAATCATCGACACTGAAGGACATTTCACCAACTGATTTACTTTTCCCCATTTATGGCACTTCCCAATTCACTCAACTAGTCCGCATAGCCAGTTTCTCTCTCCCGCTCCAGGCACCAACCTAAACTAAATATACCCCTGCATCGGATTGTCAGATTCTCAACTCATGGAAGTCAATGGAGCTAAGCTGATTTCACCAGCTGAAAATCTAGCCCAGTGGTTCCCAAACTATGGCCCAGGGGCCAAAAGTGGCCCACAGGGTCTTTCAAAGTGGCCCGCTGCTCTCCTCCTGCTGGCTGCAGAAGGGAGCTGCTGTCTAAGGATCCACACAGAGCATGTTGCCGTGGGGCTACAAGACCAGTGCAGGCTCCTTGCTGCACCCAAGGGGACAGGAGATCAGTGCTACCCACCCCTGGTTCTAGCAGGGAGCATGGCAAAGGGCTCTGCCTGGGTCCCTAGGCGCTGGGGTCAATGCTGGAGCCAGAGGGAGGGGAGCACTAATCTCCAATCCCCTGGCTGCAGAAGGGAGCCACTGCCTAGGTACCCAGGTGGAGCACACAGGGCTACATGAGGTGTGCGGTTTCCATGCTGCAGCCAGGGGGACGAGAGATCAGCAAGGAGGCAGCCTCCACACTGAACTCCTTCCATCTGGCAGCAGTCAGGAGGGGATGGGGGAGGAGGAGCAGCCAGGACCTACCATGCTTGAGGAGTGGGCAGGATTCTAAAAATAAGTGCCTTCCAGTTTGGCCCGCACTTAGCACGCCACCCACTGTGACTTAGCTGCCAGGCCATGCGCTTCAGTGTGTAGTGACAGTCATTCATCTACACTAGTGCTTTGTCTGTGAGTGTGTGACATACTGTGACTAATATGTAGGTGTAAAATAGTGAATGTAAAAATGAGCACAGTAACATCAAAAGGTTTACTTTACATATGTAATGATTTGTAGTCCTTAATGGTGTGTATGTCAATACATTTTTTATGAGTTGTTAGACTGGTGGCCCTTCAGGGTTGTAAAAATGATGTTTGTGCCCTCGAGTCAAAAAAGTTAGGGACCGCTGATCTAGCCCTAAATCCCTACTTACAGTGGGCCTGATTCTTCACTGCCTTACACCTTGTGTTCTCATTTACACCTGAGAAAAACAAGTGAAAAGCCAGTGCAAAATGTGCCTACTGTTGTGTGGGAGTAAATAATTCTGATTGGGTAGCATTTCACACTTACCTTGCAAAGATGTAAATGATATTACAAGGTGCAAAGCAAAAGAGAAACAGGGGAAGGTACTTAGAACCCAATCCTGAGAGGAATTCAATGTTCTATGAGGTATCATTTTCAACTCTTCCGGAAGTCAAAGGGAGATGAAGACACTCATCCATCTCATGAAGGTGCTCAGCACTTCCTAGGATCAGGCTGTGAGGCCCCAATCCTGCAAACACTTTCTATTCATGGTAGTAAAATTCAGCATACGTATAAGTCCTTAACATGTTAACTTGATGATCTTTTTATTTTATTTCATAAATTGAAACAAAGGAAAGTAAAATTTCAAACCTGTTCAACATCCCAAATTAATAAAAGAATATGTGGATAGACTTAAAATAATTTTAGATTTTAAATTTTAGAGCAATATATTGGGAAATATTTCTATCTACTTGCTGAGACCTGAGATTTTAAATACTCCATTTTATCCCCCTCTAAAAGCTATCACAACTAGTTCATGAAAGCCTAAAGCAGTGCAGAGAGCTCTGCAAAATGCTCTGCGTTCAGGCCCCTAGTCAGCAAAGCACATCAGCACATGTTTAACTTTAAGCACATGAGCAAACCCATTGATTGCAGTGAACCTCTCCCCTGGTGTAAGTGCTTTGCTGAATCAGGGTCACGCCTGGGAAAATGGAATCCCGAAAACTCAGTTTTCATCTATCTTAACACACCTGATCCTGCAAATTCATAATTACTGTTGCGAATTCAACAAATGCAATGACAGTCCACTGTGTTGGTAGGAGAGGCCAAAATTTAACAGAAAGAAAGAGTGTGCAACCCACTCACCCCCAGATGTGGTCAATTCAAGGGAAAGTTGAGGCACTTTGCCCAGGCAGCACAGGAAAGCCTGGACTACAGCTACCCTGTTCTGTAGTTAGAGAGGATAAATAATGAAGACTGCAGCCTCCAGGACTTCCAATTGAACACCCTTCACAGCACTTTAAGTTATTTTGAAAAGTTCATCCCAAAAGAGAATTCTAGAGTGAATATCAAAACTCTACTCAGAGACATTAATAAATTATGTTCAGTATATGTATTTAAGTGAGGAAAAAATGTCCGTACTAATGTGTATCGTGGGAACCTTATAACTGACTCTCTATTTTCTCCACAACGTTTTCCCTCACATCACACACTTCCATGCTGCTAACTCTCCTGAGTAATTGCACTGTGTCTTTATATGGTTCTGTTTTCTTACCCAGTGCTGAAGAGCTGGGGTTATTTTCAACTTCTGGAATCTTGTAAACAGGATCAAAGAGAAACCGGGTCATCAGCAAGAGGAAGGCTAAAAAATAAAACAAAATGCATATCAACAGTTAGATTTTAAAAGGAAAATGCATCCAAATCATGAAACAAAAGCCTGGGTTCCTCTAACACCACCCTATTCCTTTATTTTTGGCTCATGAACTCTTTCTTGCAAAACTGAGACTGGTGTAAATTAAGGTGTGATCCAAAATATTTCACATGTAAAAGCTGCCATGAGGAGAAAAAAAATACCACAATGTCAGACAGTATTAGAACTAAAGCATATCCCTCTTATCATCATAACCAACACAGCTCTAATTTTGTCCTTTTTCTCTAGGCCATTTAAACTGCTAATCCATGCTCAGTGGTTCCATTTCTATGCCTGTAACTTTCTTCTTTGAGTAGACTGTTTAGGATGGTCCGGGGGGAGAGTCTCTGTTCTATCTCAAGTTCCACCACTCACTGATGTCTTGTGACTATGTAATCATAAGCAATTCAATTAACTTCTCCTTGCCTCAGTTTTCCTGTCTATAAAATGGGGACAATAATATTTACCCACCTCACTAGTTTACAGTGGAAAAGAGATTTCACAATATAAACTGTTCAATATTATTTTCTAACTTGGCTTCATGTTTTGCAACAGGTTTTTGTAGTTTAGAAAGTGTCAGGATAGGTTAACAATCATACTAATGGAGAAAAATCAATAGGGATTCTAAATTAAAAAATAAACCCTGACAGGATCTTAAATAAATTCCTTTAAAATATAAGGCAGGCACTTCTTCACTAAATTAACACTGTGGGATTATTTAGGCAACTCTATGGCTCCCATAATGCTCCATGAATATAAACAGACACATAGTAAGACTTGTGAAAAGAAGTTGGAACACAAATATAAAGGGTATAAAGTTCAAAAAAGGGGAGCTATCCATAGTTCATATAAAAATATGCATGTACACAAATGTTCTTGAAAAAAAAATCAAGTTTAATTTTCTGTAATATTTCTCAATTAGTCATGTGAGCAAAACAGAAATAAACTCCTTATATTTTGTCTGTAAATTTCACCACAAAAAGAGGGTCCTATTAAGATGATTATATGTATGGATTTTTAAAATGAAAATCTGGTCCATACTGAAAGAGGAAACAAATAAATAAATAAAGGGCTAGATCCTCGGTAGATGTTAATCAGTATAGATTCATTGAAATCAATGGTGAAGGAAATTCTTCATCAAGTTCAGGCCTGTATACTAATTAATTGTAATATATCTTAAAGAATTTAGAAAGCATAAATTGCTTAACTCACATAGTGGACTGGTTATCATATTTGGTAACACTAGCCAAGTTGCAGAATAACCCATCTGAAACATTCACCAGCTAACCAGTACAGTATAAAATGTATCCTTTATCTTCTATGGACCTTAATTTCAGTGAGCTCAACCGTCAACGTTTCCTACTAAAACAGAAATTCAACAAGAGCTGAGAAAGGGTTGAGGGCAGGATTAGACCCTTCCAATCATTCTAACATTGGGTCACATGCCTCAAGTGCACATGGCAACTGAAGTCAATGGACCTATGCCAGTATGTACCAGGTGAGGATTTAGCCTATAATGCCATTGCATGGTAATCAATATACAAGAGCAAAGGTACAGTACTATCTCCTGCCCACTCCTTAAAAACAGAATGAAAAGGAAAAAAGATATTCATCTAATTCATTCAATTAATTTCTATCATGAACGGTCAAACATCATAATAGCAGGGTTAGTCAGGGATTGTCTACATAAAAAAGTTGCAACGGTTTAATCTTAGGTGTAATTTTAAACAACTCAGTCAGTCCAAAAGGCCATGTGAATATTCTTATATCATTTTAAAGCAGGATTATTTCAATACAGCACAAGTCTATTGGGAACCAGTTTAAGCTAAACCAAAAAAGCCACTCCTAAACCAAATTAAGCATGTCCACAAAGGGGTTTGAACCGGTGTAACTAAATCAGTTTAAAAGCCAGTTAAGTTAAACCAGAACAACATCTATGCGTAGCCAATGCCCCAGTCATTCTGCTGACACACTGCAGAATGCACTCTCACCCTGAAGATCTGGGGCAAGACTGTGATAGTTTTACTCTTCGTGAAGGCCTGATTAAGTCAATGGGACTATTTGAAGGTGTAACCAAACCTGAGTAAGGGCATCAAAATCTGACCATTAGTATAATATTCCAGAAGGGAATGGATTTTCCGCAACTTGGTGTCTTTAAGTCATGATTTGAGGACTTAAGTAACAAGCCAGAGGTTATGGGTTTATTTCAGGAGTGGGTGAGTGAGGTTTTGTGGCCTGCAATGTGCAGGAGGTCAGATTATATGATCACGAAGGTCCCTTCTGGCTTTTAAATCTATGAGGCTATGGAATGATGTTACTGCAAAATGCCTCAGGATATAAAAAAGACTGTGGCAAGTAGGTCCAAATTATCCAGTTGGATTGGAGGCCACCCATGAATATGCTGATCACCAAGGTTACTAGTTACGCAAATAACTGCATCTTTGCTTTCACTTATCCACCATCCTCCACTTGTCTGTCCACCTACTGAGGTTTGTCATAAGTCTAGTTTGCGAGCTCTCTGGGACTATCTTTGCTCTATTTGTTTGTACCACAATAATGAATACAAATAATAATAAATCCAGGACCAGATCCTCAGCTGGAGCTATGCTGGTTTACAGCAACTAAGAATCTGGCCTTCAATTTCTATTTCCACCAGAGATGTTTAAACAGTTTCTACTCATTTTTATCTAACTTCATCTTACTAGTCACTGGTCACCTCCCAATCTTGCCTGCCTGGACTTGCTCAGCATGCCTCAAAAGAGTTATTTTATGATTGGGAGTAGGGGACAGAGGAAAGGCAAAAGAATGACTGAATGCAAGCCCTGCGGTGTACAGCAGGAACCCTTCTGGGAGCAACATTTGCATTGGAAAAGACCTTTTGGAAAAAGCAGATCTGTTTGGCCAAGGCACAACATAACTAAGTTTGTTTCAAGCAGAAAGGAAAATCTGTAAAAGGAAAACTTGATAGTATCTGTTTATTAACCAGAAGAAGAGACAATCCCCAAATGCTAGTGGAGACTTCAGATACTTGGACTTCTGGTAAGAGTTATGAGAAAGACATGTGACTGACATACACAGAGAACTGTGAGACAAAGAAAGCTGTAAGCTGGGTAAGGGGGGGGAAAAAAGAACGTTTCTGTCATGTGAGGTAACCCAGGCACTACTTTGTAATTAAGTTTAGTTCCACCCTAGCTTTGCATTCCATAGCATTCATTTAAGTAAGCTTATTTGTTAGTCTTTGTTTCATTTTTTTCTCTGTTTCTAGAATGTTGCCCACAAATATTTTTGCATTTGAGACAAAATTAACTTGGGTTGGGGTAACTACTTGGCAGAGATGACCCAGGCCTAGGGGGGCAGAGGGAGGGCAGCTGGCTTCAGCAGTGTATCTGAGCATGCTCAGTGTGTGTGAGCATGCTCAGTACAAGCCAAGCCATGTGAATGTAGTAGTGCTGGCGAAAAGACCAAGTCGACAGCCTAAGAGACAGCAGTCCTCTCCCCATTGAACAGGCACAGGCAATGAAAGCACAAGCTTCCCCGCACTGCCCTGTCACAAAGGGACGCCACTACAGGTGTAAAATGCTGATTCAGGCTTCCCTTTGGTTCACTCTTTTGCCTCTCCACTGCTACCACTAATGAGGCATCAGTTAGTATAGAACGTGATGGTGGCTGTTTTGTGATGTTCTGATTCATGTTTAGAAAGCAAAAAGAACAGGGTTCCAAGTGACTCAGCCCTTCCCCACCACAAAACAACAGGATGGAAGAGACCATTCCACGCCCGAGTGGTGTAAACTGACTGAAGTCCCCATTTAGACAGCATTAGGTCGATGGAAGTATTCTTCCGTTGACCTACCTACCGCCTCTCAGGGAGGTGGATTATCTCTGCCGACAGAAAAATCCCCTCCCCGTGGTGTTGATAGCATCTACACTGAAGTATTACAGCAGCACAGCTGTAGCATCTCATTTGTAAACAAGCCCACAGTATACTATAGGGAGCAAAATGAGAGAGATGTAGAAAAGTTTGGTATTTTTCTACTTCCTGGAACTCATAGTTGTTCACTTTTGCCTCCTCAGGTTTAAAGTCTGCCTATCAGGGTTGAGAAACACTAGTGGGGCTGCATGAACAAGCATTCATTGCCATTTCCCTTGTCTACCTGTTTTGCAGATAAAGGCACTGCACTCTCTGGAGCTGCAGTCTGGTAAACTTTTACATGCACTACGTTCACATGAAAAATTGAAAGGTTTGGGGATGGTGGGGAATGGAGAAACTAGTCACAGCTACTTCCTAAAACTCATTGTTGTCTTCAGAAAGGACCTCATTCCCTTCTCCTTTGAAGCTGACTGTCCCAGTTTCATGACCACATAATCCGATGGCAATGGAACCTTTCAGAATGCTGCTTCTGGACAGATGAACTGTCAGTTCCTGCAGCACGTGCAATCTCCAATCTAACACAAAACCCTACAAAAATACAGAAGATTCAGTCTGTCAGTGTGAAAAGAATAATCACAGTTGGTGGTTTTTCACTCCAAATCCAACCTATCGAAGTGGTGAAGGACTCTCATAAATAGAGAAACTGCTTTAAAACTGAGTCACTCTAGAATGACAGTAACAGTTTGTCTAAGATTACCTCCTCAGCGTCTATCTGCTCATAATCTATATGGTCGAGGAATAAGAGAGAGGTCTGGAGGTTTTTTTTTAATCTATTTGCCAACCAGAGTCATTTATCCCCTATTAGATAAAGTATAATAGACTATACCGAAAGGGTCACTGGCCTTCCATTTAATGATATTGCCAACACCAATCTACATTTTCCCGGCAGTGTCCCTCAACACAGAATAAATGGCTGATCTCTTCACAATAACAGCTGATTTCTATTTATTAAGCTAAAAAGGTCACCATTTTCTACGGCTGGGCTGCCCTGCACTATTGATAATTTTATGCATAAACAAATGGCAAATTTGTGCCACATAAATATGCATTAGCAATTACTTTTTCCTCGGGCAACGCTTGCCGCATGCAAATGTGTCCCTCACAGGGCCTGGTGGCTTTTGTTTTAGCTCTTGAACAGCTAAACAAAAGAGCACAATAAACAGTTTTAAAATTGCCAATCAACAGGAAATGCAAATGCAAAGGTATATGGCAAGAAACTTGCCCAAACAAATAAAAGTAAAACAAAAAATCAACACAAAAATCACGTAGGGAAAAATCCATGGAAGGATCGTTCCCTTTTCCCTTCCTCCCCTTTCCACATTTTTATTTTTATTTTATTTTCTCTTCCTTTTGATAGTGAAAAAAGCTAAAGTACTCTTGACTCTGGAACAGCCAGTCTGGTGCTAGAGCAGACAGCAGATGGGAGACAAATAGACACACAGGTTGGGTAAACACTGAGCAGGCACATACATACACACACAAAAGGAAAGTGGGAAGAGGGGAATGCACAGTGTTTCTGAGGTAATTCATAGTGAATTTCATAATGGATCACCTGCTCTTGGCTTTCTGTAATTTCACGTTTCCATTGAAGACTTTTTTTATTTTGAAAAGACACTAAATATGTAAAAGGAGGCATGGACAAAATACTTCAAATAAACATTAGTTTAGGAGGTTTTTTAAATGGAAATGCAAATAAAATATTAACTGATTTTTGTCCATGTGAAGGTATCTAAATTCACAGCCTATTAATTGTGGAAATGTTACTGAAATAGGCTCACCATATATTTGTGAGTCCAAGGATAGAGAGCCCAACTCATGGTTGCCTTGTACCTTGTGTAGTCATTCACATCAGTGTGACATGGATGCATAATGCTATTGTGTTTGAATAGCAGTGTTTTACACCCAGTTTGCATGAGTATAAATGATTATACAAGATGCAAAGCAATGGTAAATCAGGCCCAGAGTTTTCTGGTGGTTTTCAGTTGCGGGATTTGATGTTACAGGGAAAAAGAAAACCAAAAGACTTTGGAAAATGATCATGGCCTAGAATGCTCTCCGCCAGTACAGAGGGTCTCGATGGAAAGCTTAAGTACCTATGACAAGTGAATATAGTATGCATAGTAAGTGTTACAGCCTGTAGACATGTTGTGTGTGGACAATGAATCAAGACTGTGCTCAGTTATAATGAATGATGTGGACAAACATGCACTAAAGGTCCAGGTCGTCGGGTTTTTTTAAAATCCATCAGGTTACCCAGCTTTCCTGTATAAAGCTTTCAAGTGAGTACCTCTATTGTTTATTGGGCAGTGGGGATGGGCTGGGAAGGAGGCCTGAAACTTTTCCAACACAAACATTTGGGCCTCAATTTTCAAGCATTTGTGAACATGTCAAACAAACACATGCTTGACTTTAAACACTAAATAATCCAAGTGAAGTCAATGGGACCAATCCCATGCTTCAAGTGTATGCAGGATACAAGCCTTAGGGAACCAAGAAAGTTATGTAGGCAAATAAGATAAGTTTTGTTTCTATGCAATCAATGGCCCAATGTTTTCTCTTTTTAACTGAATGGGGATATTGAATTTCTACAATGAAATTACAACAGTCATATAGTCAAATCCTTATAATCATCATCTTGGCAAATTCCAAAGGGACATGGCCTCCTTGCAGATCAAGCACTATGGATCAGTCTCTGGCTAGGTACTTAAAGCGGTCTAGCTAGATATTCAGTATTGGTCCCTCACTGGCAATTTTGTCATGCCACCAAAGCTTTTGAGTCACCAGCTGTGTAGCAGCATTCCTTTGGAATTCATTAGTCTTTCATTCCAGTAATATGCCCATACCAAGAAATACACCAAAACCAAACCAGTGCTGATGGAGGCAGTGATGGGATTGACTTAGAATGTCCTCATTTCTGATCTTCTCCTTCCACTTAATATGGCACAACTGAGGAATACAATGAGAATCAAAAACACCTATCAGGTGCTCTTCAGCCTCCCTCAGCACCCGTTTCACGTCCGTACAACAGTATTTATATAGCTGTGGTCCTATAGTTCTGCAGCTTTGTGGTAAATTTGCTGTCACAGCATCCACACAGGCCACTGAAGGGCCAGAAACATGCAACAGCTGCTGCTCCATGAGTGTCCACATCTATTGGGCATCCTTCAGCATGGTCTCTGATGCTGCCCAAGAATGTGACAGCTGCCATCTTCTCAATGTTCCATCTGAACAGGTTAATACTGAGCTGGCTGTAATCTGGAGCTGGAGGCTTCTTGGAGGTAATGACCAGGTTTTACGGCTTGGCTATGCAGTGAAGGCTATGGTGGTGTGAACTGCAGAGCACACCAAAATGTTGCACTCTAACTGAGCCTGTTTGTGGATACTGCCACTGCAAATTAAAAGGTACCTAAATCTGTGTTAACGTCATCCTCTTCAAACAAGAGCAGGTAATATTTCTCAGCCAAATCAAATAATTCCTTACCCTCTCCTTATCTATTTTTTATTTAAATCTTTTTGTGGCTCAGACGGTTTTACAGCAACACCTGTAAAAGTATGAATGTCTGGTGCAAGAGGGCTCTTACTTTCCAGGGCATTGCATGCAAGGCCTGTGTCTGCCATGGGTATATTATTTGTGCACTTCCACAAACATTAGTAGAGTTTATTCCCAGCATCCTCCATCACTCCCATGCAAAAGAAAAAAATGTTTTGAAAGCCTATGTTTTGATACATGTTTAGACCATTAGAACGGGTTATAAACGGATGTATTTTAACTGAGACAAATGATTACCATGTTTTCATTTCATGTCCATCCCAGGCTCACAAATGAAGGATACATATGAGCTGAGAAGGAATGCTGAGAGATGATTGATAAAATCTAACACTCAGGCTAATCATTCTCATTCATTCTCTAAAAATATGCCAAGGACAGATTAAGCTTTCACCCCAGTTTTCAGTTCATAAAACCAGGAATGACCTCACCACCAACCATTTCTCATGAATTAATGACCAACTGAGGTTAAAGCCTGCATCTGAAGTCACTGCCCTCTCCCAGGAAGTACATTGCACCTTGATAATTATTGCTTAACTCTTAGAGCACATAGTCAAAGTCTTGTCCAAGGAAGTAAATCAGAATAAATACAGCCAGAGAGTAAATAGTCATTCCTGGCCATTACAATGATTAGTAATTGGTCTGCGTGTGAAATATGTGAAATTCAGGGCTACAACTAAAAAAAAAAAAAAATGATGTACACGGGAATTACACTTTTGTATGAGAAATTCAAAAGCTTAAGGTTCTCTTTAGGTAAGTGACAAATAGCTGGCAATAATTCTGGTCACGCTATTATGGTATATAACAAACTTTACCTCATTCACAATACCACTTGAGACTTTTGTTTGTAATGCTGACTTTGGTGGCTATTTGATTAAATTGAGTAGAAGGGTCACCATTACAAAGAGTCAGCTGTGATCAGCCTATTATTAGCTCAGCATGCTCCTTCCTGCTGGCCAGTCTTGATTATTGACAAATGGCTTGGTATGGAGATTAGTGACCATGGTTACCAGTAGTAATTTTTTAAAAATCATTCTTATCCATTTGCAGAGTTGTATGGCTAACAGTACTCTTAACCGTGGTCAACAATGGAAGAAGCTTTGTCAACCAGAGTAAAAAATATGCTACTTTCACTAAAAAAGGCCATAATTCTAGCTCTTTTGCCAAGGGTACTTCCTCTCCAACTATTTCATCACATTTTGATGTTAATACAGTAACCGCAATTCTGCTGTCTTAATGTGTCCACAAACTTTCTCTTGGATGATTGCTAGAGCGCACTAGAACACAACACACAGTGCTGTCCCATCATCCTCTTCTACTTCTTCGTCACACCTACAGACAAACACTGATGGTTCAGAGCATCAGTTGTGTAATGCTCTCCGTTTCAGTCTACCCAAAAAAGAGTGAAAGATCAGAGTTTATCACCAACCTTGATGTCCTTTAGAGACAGTACTCTGATTTAATCACAAACTCACCATTTTGGTCATCCCTAACACCTCCCCCACATGCACACGTACACCCCCGGACAAACCTTTTTTTAACACTGAGCCATTAGCTGCTGAGCATCAGTTATCCAAGTATACACATAGAAACACCTTTTTGTTAGCATGTTCAGGGAAAAGTGTTCAAAAGAGTTAATATGTCACTCAGAAATTTTAATACTATTTTGTTAAGTTGCATTTGACTGAAAGACTCGTGATTATATACCAAGTTCTCCTAAGGTCAACACCAGAGTAAAAAAAGCATGAGCAGGTAAGCTAAAGTGAAATCAAATAAATTGTTGAAATGTCACTGCAGAGGTAATTCTCACGAATGTTTCTGTGGCCAGTCTAATTTCCATTAACATAGTTGGAAATTCTGCAAAAACAGGAAAATTACATCAAATGTTGCTGCAGAATTGAAATGAAGCCATGTAGACCGCTCTGCTAATGTTCATCTTAGAGAGACAAGGTGGGTGAGAATATCTTTTATTGGACCAACTTCTGTTGGTGAAAGAGAAGCCTGTTTCTCTAATATCCTGAGACCAACACAACAACAACAACACTGCATACAACGTTCATCTGATAAACTCACCATGGTATGGATGGTGGAAAAAGAAAGGAGTGTTAAAAATATATTAAGAAGTTAATTCCAACCAGCATACAGCGAGATATTCACTATTTGACTTCCATATTTTAACCGACTAAGGCTGTGTCATTGGTGTTAGCATTCAGGACTGCCCCCTCAGCACCAACAAACCAAAATCTCAAGAAAAAGTGTCAAGTTTCCTTTTTGAAAATTAACATGAAAGTCTTTTTTTGGGTGGGGAAGTAAAATGTAAATGTAAATCAAGAGGACGTAATGGGAACACAAAAGTTAATTGTCACATTTAGGTCTTCCTTCTCTACCCCACCCAACTGAACGTCATTCCTTTTCTTCTAAAACCCAACCTCAATTCAGTCAAATTTCTGCAGTTAATCCTTTTTAGAAATGATCATTTACACAATTGCAAACTTCACAGCAGCATGCATTTAATATCAGGTTTTGTGGTTTTGTTTTGTTGTTTTTACAACTGCCCTGAAATGCATAAAAGCTAAAACTTTCTAATAAAAGTAGCCTTTTTTCCTGCATGGTTCCAACCTTTGGAGCGATTATCTTTGTAACAGTAATATTATGCAATAGTGGCAAAGCTGTCACTGATACAATGTCTAAATGCATTATTTAGATATTTCTATATACTATATATAAAAATGACAACTGGTTTATAATGCAGATGCTAGCACATCCGCACATGGATTTTTAGGATGATTTAGTATCACCCTGATTTTTTTCCATGACAATACCTGGTGAATATTCCCATAACACAAAAACATTTCTAACATTACTGATGGAAACACGCCAACATTTTCTCAAAGTTGTTAGTACTTCAGGAAATGGTTTTAGCCATGTCCTTCTGATGCAACTACACCCTCACTTTTTGAATCTCCATTGCTTCCCTTTCATCACTGATCCATCTGCCTTTGATATGTTTAATGTGAATTTAAATGTTAGAAATATGATTCAAAAATGACATCATGGGGGTCCCAAATTAACTCCTCAATTTCTATATATAAATTTATATATTTTTACACTGAAATATTTGGGGGAGGGGGTTCCACCTAACCGGCCAACTCTGCCATCAGTCTAGGAAAGTTAAGCTGGATTCTTTCTGCCTCCTACAATTGACAATTCTGTTGATGTCATGAGAGGCAGAATAAAATCCAGCTCACTCTTAAATGGCTGTATTGGTTCTATGGTACTGAGAAACTTGTTTTCATCCATAAAGAAAGCAGGTATGATTTGAAGACACCCAGAGTAAGAAAATGTTCCCTTCTCAAAGGTGTAAAAGTATTCATCATGTGCAACTACAATGCAGATTTAAGAATTCCACACAAAATATTAAGGAAAACGCTGATGGTTCACATAGGAACCCAGCAGAATTTGACCAAATACATCCATCAGTTTGCTTTCATATAAACAATATGCACACTGCCAGTATTGAATCTTTTTAAGGGCAGGGCTCTGGGACTTCAATTACATTTGCTACTTCCTCGGTTTACAGCAGCCTCATCAGCAAAGCATGATTTTTTTTTAAAGACTCAAAATAGCATCCTGAGGAAACAACACCAGAAAATGACTATTTCTACATTTCCTCTCTTGTCTACCTGATGACTTTTGCCTCAGTACCTAATATTAATATCAAATGTGATGTTGTGAGCTAGGAAACATGGAAGCACTTCAAGAAAGCCTTTTGGTGTTTCATTTCCATCTCCTTAGCTCAGGAGGGGCTATTTCATAAGCAAATTTGAACACCTCCAAGCAACTTGTGATGAAAGTTTCTGGCATCAAATTAGATACCCCACATCTATTAAAACTAGCTAAAAATGCAAAAAAAATCCTCCCCATATACAGTATATAATCAGCAGTACAATATACTTATCAGAACCACTAAATATGGCTATATATTACACATCCCATGCTTGACTGATTTATTTTTTTTTATATTGGCTTGCTAATTTGAATTCCGTTTGAATGATGACAAGGTTAACATTATTGCCAGGGCTTAGCCTATACTGCTTGTTCAGTTGTTGTGACTATTATATCATATGCCACCATAAAAATCTGCTTCCTTGAATGCAAAGTGGCATTTCTTTCTCTACCAAACTATGAACATTTGGCACAGTAGGTAGCTCTGTGGCAAAAAGCAGAATTAAATTCAGGGAAATTCACTAAATCCCCACAACAGCCTTCTATTAAGGGCAGAATTCTCTCCAATCCATACAGTGGTTCTCTGTTATTCTGCATTCTTTCCCCACACTACTCCCTTCTAGGACAACAAGAGTTTTACAATATGGATTAACACTACTGGCCAAACACTGGCCCACTGTAGAAATGCCCCTCCCCGAAATGGGCATATTAGGCATATTATATATGGGCATTATAATATATGGGCATATTATGTATATAGGCAGAGCAGGTACAACTTCTATAATTAAGGTTATCTGTGGGATTGTCTATATACAGCAGCAACATGCATTAGAGGAGTATGATTTCTAAAGCAGACCAACATAATGCACATTAACCTGCCTTGCCTGTGTATACCCTGCTGGCATGAACCAAAAGTTCCCTCATGTGCATTAGTATAGTTTGTGCCAGCAAGGTCTACATATGAAAATTTACACTCTTTAGAAATCACACCTCTCTCGTGTGTACCACTGATCCACGTAGACGAGCCCTGACACTTTCCATTATAAGACTCTGTTTACAATATTTTATAACTTTGCCAAACTTTAACCATCCAGGCTGAAGTTTTTCAGAGGGGCCTTCCTGGAGCTGAATTAATTTGGAAAATTTAAGTTAACATAGTTAGGCCATTTCCTGGAAAAAATGTAAAGGAAAAACATATTTTGCCTGTGTTCAAAAATTCTTGCAACTGTTTCATCGAGGAGCTCTAGTGCTGCCGCACTTTGGAGAGAGGATTGAAATTTAGCAGGGGGATGGCCCTTGTGTCAGGGACATGCCTTTTGCCACCTCAGTGAAAATCAGTCCCAGTCTGCCCAAGTTATAAGCTTCTGGAAAATCTCTGTTCACACATATTCGGTAGAGGTTGTGGCAGGCTGGCATTACTAGTCTCCGAATATTCCATCTGCACTGACCAAGCTCCATCCCACAACCCTACAGCCAACTCTACAGCCCATGTGCCATCCACACAAAGTGACTGAGATTTCTCCCTCCCAGGGATGCAGGGGACGAGCAGGACTTTCCTTGCAATTGTTCTTAACTACCAACAGCCACTGTGGCACCAAGAACTAGAACTGAAAGCTAGGAGACTCTCTCTCCTGTGCTCTCAATGCCCCTCATTTACTCCCAGACACCAGCAGAGGAGGAGGCAAACTGGCTCCAATGTACCTTAACTCAGGGGGGAAGGTGTGGTGGGAGGAGAGAGGATCACAGGGGTTGGATAGGCAAAGAAGGGGACAGAAGCAGGAGCTATGTTTAAAAAATGTTATAGTAGTACTGCAGAGGAGCAGCTATATAATAATAGAAGAATACTGATATATAATAACTCTATCAATAGTGTGGGAGCTGCTGTGTAACAATCTAAGACTACTGAGATGTAACACTTCTATGAACGTTGTCTGTGACCTGGTCAGTGTGGGGACGTTAGTATATATTAGGTTATAAGACTTTCCTATATGAATGCATTGATCTAGCTTACTAGGAGGCTGTGGGAAGAATAAACAGGAAGAACACCAAGGCTGCAGATAAAGACACCGCAGCACACACATGAAAGACAATGGGCAAAGCTATCAGCTTCCAGGGCTTCCTGTCTCCAACAAGTTACAAGGCTAAAGAGGTTAAAAAACTAACAGATCACAAGGCTATAAACAGTTAAAAAGTGACTTCGTTTTTGGAAAGGGAAGGAGTTCTAAAGGACTAAGCAGCTTTGAAAAGGAGACTATCCCCAAAGCAGGAGAGGAGAAATGGTTTGAGAGAGAGAGAATGGATTATGCCAGCCAGCTCGTAGATATTTTGGGGTGTCTGCAGGAAGCATAAACTTATTAGGATCTCCATCTGGAAAGATAATTAGATACTTGGCGAGCTAGACATTGTATAGTTTGTTTTATTGTTTTAATATCTGTTTTTCTCTTAAATGCTTTTGTTCTAATAAATAATACTTTGATTTCAAAAAGGATGTCTAGTCACTGGACACCACTGTCATTGCTCTTGGAGGGTACAGAATTACAGGGTCTGGACACAAGTCAGACCTGCTGAGCTAAATTACCTCAAGAAGTGACAGCTCAAGGCTTTAGACCTGAATGCATTCGAAGAGACCAGGAGCAGTTAAAGGGCCCAATTAGCCTGGTAACTGTGACACACTGCACCACCTCTTTTGCACCCATGGAACACAAAGTACTTTGTAGAGCTGTGTAAATATTATTGTACTTGGTATACAGACAGGGGAAACTGAGGCAGAGAGCGGTTATATGAGTTGGCCAAAATCACACAGTGAGTCAGTGGCCAGCTCTCCCGACTGCCAGATCCACACTCTAGCCCAGTGGTTCTTAACCTTTCCAAACTACTGTACCCCTGAAGCCTGAATCCCACCCCCACGGGGCTGAGGCATGTAACTTAGTTTCATGGTGCCCCTGTGGCTCCAGGCAATTGCCTTTCTTGCCACCCCCAATACCAGCTCTGCACTTGCGACCCCTCTAAAACCCCAGGTTAAGAAACACTGCTCTAGCCACTATGCATGCTGCCTACCTGTACAGAGTTCAACACAATCTGCAACATGTGAACTGGCCCTTTTCAGACAGAAAACGTTGGCCAGAACCCCAGAGTTGTCTCCTGATCATTCTGAAAAGTGTAATTAACTCTGATCGGAAAAGCCATCCAAGGCTGATGGAAGAGAACATGTTTGCATCTATCTAAGAATGCCTCTGTCCCTCTTTTCCTTCAATCTCCCTCCTTGCTGCAATGTAGATCAATCAGCAGTTGGTACAAGCTCTAGTCCTTGGACCAGACTTCCATAAGTGCTGCACACCAACATCTCCATTCAAAGGCAATGGCAGCTGTGGGTGCCACTGGAAATCAGGGGCCTAATATTTGAGAACTGAATCCACAATTCAATTCCAGAGTGCTGCCAATTGAACCATACCAGGACTATAAAAATAGACATTTCTTTAGCAACATAAAACCTTGATATTGATTTAATACCTTCAGAATGGCTTTGTACATTTAATGAAGTGGGGGTTTAGCCTTCGTTCCCATAAATAAAGCAGATGAACTTAACATAGCCATACATGAGGCAAAGAATAATAAAATATATTTGTTACCTGGGTTCTCATTTACAATCCAGGATGCCCATTTGCAGCTCAGGATGTTTCCCAAAATCAACTGTAATCCAAGAGGATACACAGGTATATTAGCAAGTTAAGCTAATACATATGAGCAATAGTGACATAAGCAAACATGTTGAAAGGAGAATATCAAAACCTTATGCCAGCCAATGTTTTTCAAACAACAGACTTCAAACTCCACCACTATAGCATATACTGTACAGCTTTGTACAGCATGCTCCCTTCTCCTTGCCCAGGGTGAGAATGAACACTCTGTTTATGATGCCTCAGAACAACAGGTCTAAGTAAGCCCAAGGTACATCTCGGGGGCTATGCTTCCTGCAGCGATTTATGCATGGAGTTCTTAAGATGGGGTGGGAAAAACCACAGAGAGGTCTCACAGCTGCAATCCAAGACTAGTGTGTTGTAATGTGTTTAGTGAATAATAATGCAAACCAGAAAAAAAATATGCAGCTAAGGCTGTACTCTGGTCTGCATACCTGTACCTGGATGTACATGGGAGTAAGATAGACACACTCAGTCTTGCACTCCTGCATGGACTCCCCAGACCTGTGTACCCACTACCTCCAATCAGGTGGGTAGGGACTGTGTAGAGCATAATACTAAGCATTAAAAGAAATCATGAGTCAGACCCCAAAATCATGAGATCGACTTAAAAATCATAGGATCTTAAAAAAAATGGATTCTCCTTCTTCTTCAGGTTTTTCAGTCGTTAGGGTTCAGTGTTTCAAGCTTTTCTCCACAACCATGAGAGCTAGACACTTAAATTTTTTTAAATGAAAGCTGAGATTCTCACATATTCCTAGAACTCCAGGAGCTGGGGCTTTAAGAAAAAACATGAATTATCATGAGACTCTTCATAAAAATCATAAGAGTTGGCAACACTGGCTTTGGCTCTGCTGCCCTCCTTCTCTATCTCAATGTACTGGTTCTCAGAATGGTGCTCACATGTAAGCATGCTATTCTGCCCCTCCTCCCAGCAATTAGCAGCTGGTATGGACCAATCGAAAAATTATTACCCTTTTGGAGTAAGGGAGCAGCAGAGGAGTCTTTCCTTACTGAGCCACAGTTCTTTCACATATTGCTTCTAGGGTGGTGCGCCAACGTGCTGGTGCGTGCACAAGGCTTGAGATAAAGCCATAGCGTGTAGCTCACAAGAAAGAAGGGAACCAATGTTTGCTGACTGGGAAGTGATGGAATGTCTAGCACTATGGAACGGATAAATAAGAGGAACTAGAGTGGAAATTTTGCCAATCCTCCCCACCACTGCCTACAATTAAATCACTGTACTTCTGCTGTGAAGGGTGGTGCTCAAGGCACAAGAGAAGCCATGAAAATTAGTGTCCTTGCCCCCCTAAGGCTGTATGGAGTCGTGATCGGGAATGTGGACTGGGGAACTCAAAAAACACATCCCTGGGCTGCTCCTGCTGGGAAACCATATTAGCCAAGCCTTCTTGCTGGGAGACTGGCAGCCTCTGGCCGGCAAAGGAAATAAACAGAAGCCTTTTCTAGCAGCAAGCTGTCTATCAGGTTAAGCACGTGTTTTCTCTTTCTTGTCTCTCCCCTTCTCCTAAGGTAACTCCATGGGCTTGAGCTTGTGCATCTATTGTAACATTGTTTGTATCAAGATAAACATGAGGAGCAGAAAGTCTCTGTATTGGTTGGTTTGTTTATGTAGCTGTGAGTTGCAGTAAGGCTTCTCATGTTTGTTCATTTTATTTTTACACTGGCATGTGTAACAGACTCATTTGGGTATTGCTGCTGACCCTGATTTGGCATGGTGGGTTCCAAGTTGCCAATCTCATGCAGAAGGAAGACATAGTTGATTAACAGTGATATTTTCATTGTGCTTATGGTGCACAATATTGCCAGCCCTGGAGTCAAGTGTACTTAATCATCTAGCTGTTTCTTGTGCCCGTAGCGTGATGCCAAAATATATAGTCTGGGTGGTATATAGATCAAGAAATTATGTTGACTATGTCACTGCTAAGTCAGCACTTACTCAATTAACCCCTTCCCCAACCCAGCTTCAAAAGTGCTGTTCTCAGGGTGGGTGCATTAGGCACACCATACTATAGTCACAGCTTACTGAAATATAAACCTGATATAAAGGAGCTATTCCTTTGCAAAATAACTTTGAGAATCATTTAGAAAGCTGGAATTTCTGCCTATTTGGGTTAATTTATTTCTCCTTTGGGATCACTGAGCATGGATTAATACGTTCTGATACTCAGTATGCACTGCAATGCAAGGATCCTTCAGTTTGCAACAAATAGGGAAGAAAAGGAGTGTCCTTTCAGAAAGCAAAAGGCACTTTTCAGGATTGTGAGGTTGTATAAATTGAAGACCAACAGTGCATATGGTGGACAGATGAAGAGGATGATTAGAAGTTACAAGTCCTCTCGTGAGCTGAATGCCCCAGTTGGATAAACCACCTTTGCAGAAATATCACTTCATGAAATTCTGTGACCACTATAGGTTGGATTCTGTGATTTGGGGAGATAAAGTTGATCAAAGAGGAGGATCTTATCTAATTGAGTGGGACCACAAAATGCCTCTGAGGGAGCTTAGAGCCAAAGTGATTGTAACAATTATAAATGTGCATCTTTATTTTCAAGACTATGTATGAGAGAAGCCTCCTGTTATTTATATGATTATTTCCCTGAGTTTACTGTGGTCATCATCAATACAAATTGATAGGCTTTTCCCTCAATGAGAGCACGGCAGAGAGACAAATCTCTCCTGGAAAAATGATAATGATTCTGGGGTGCTTAGCCTAAGTCAGTGCATGGAGGTAAAATATTATCTGAGCTTGTCTATCACATGTGATTGGCATCTTGTTTATTTGTGTGTAGATGTCAACAAAATGGGAGGTCGTTTTCAATGGGAACATAGGGCTCATCATACAGACACACTGTCTATCTAGTGCAGCAGCCTGTCTCTGACAGTGACCAGCACTATCTGTCTGAGAAGAAGGTTAGAAGTAAATCCCTTTGCCTCATGAAACCTATCTGCAGAATCAGTTCCACCCTTATAATTTTTTGCCAGTCCTGAAAATCTGGACAGTAGTGAGATGCAAAGAAGCTGTGGTGAGAAGGGACTCATTCAGTCATTAAAAATATTGATAGTGGAGTATACAGTGACTATGTATGGTAACATATGGTGGAAGGAATAATTTGAACTACAATGTTTCCCATTGCTAGGTTTCAAATTCATCCACTTGAAATGCGATATTCAGTTTTGGTCACCCTGTCTTGAAAAAGGTACTGCAAAAATAGACGTGAGTCAAAGCAGGCAACAAAAGTGATTAGTGGCATATGAAGAAAGATCAAAAAGAATGGGGATGGTCCATACCCCTGAGTGATACAGTAATACTGACCCAATCCTCAGTGTAGACAGCACTATGTCAGCAGGAGGGCTTCTTTGGGCCCTTCTGGCCCCAGCTCTCCAGCTGGGCCACTAAGTAGTTCAGATCTCCTTCTTGAGGTTTATCGCTGTTTGACTGTAGTCCACTTTCCCAGTGGCCTACAGTGGGAGGGGGAGGGGAGGGGAAACACGACGGGGACCGGACCCGCCCACTTCTTTGGGTCCCAGCTCAGGGAGCCTAGGAATAGCAGCCATGCACCGTTGTGTCCCTTTAACGAATATGCTTTCAGTTCCCTGGGTCACTTCCCCAGCTCCAGCCTTCACCGATGCTTCACCCTTAGCCCAGGGCTCTTCTGTGTTCAGGCCCAGTAGCCAGTCAGGAGCTCTCTCTTGCTTCCCTGGTCCCTGCCAGCACTGGGCTGTCCAAGGTACTGCAGTTCCTTTTGGCCAGCCAGGAGCACCATCTGAAGACCTTTGGCTCCAGCAAGGATCTGATTGTTTGTGGCTATGCAGCTCCTTTTATATGGCCCTCTGGGGCCCTGATTGGCTGCCTTCTGTGCAGTCTCTCTAGGCTGCTTGGGGGACTTAGCTCGACTGCTCCTTTCCTGGCTCAGGTGTGGCAGGACCCTGAGGCTTCCAGCAGGGGAACTCTGGGCCTAGTCCACCCCGTCACAAGCATCTTCACTAAGTGCTACAGCAACGCAGCTGCATCGGTGCAGTGGGGCCACTGCAGCACTGTATATGTAGACAAACCCTGGGACTGTTTAATTCAGAGAGGAGGTGGAAAAAGAGAGGGCATAAAAGAACAGAGAGAATCTGAAGATGGCTGCCTAGCATAGCAGACCACTGCAAATACATGACTTCTGTATTATTATAATAATTGTTTCATTTATTTGGATTAGTTTAGAGGCCGCATCTAAAATCAGGTGCCCTTTGTGCTAGCAAAGCACAAACACATAGTAAGAGGCACAGAGAAATTAAATGACTTGCCCAGTGGCACAGCAGGACAGTTGCATGGCCATAAATAGAACACAAGTTTAGTATCTCCTAATCTAGTACCTTTTTTGCCGGACCACACTGTCCCCTAATCAAAATCTGCCACCACAACTAAAAAGACTCCAGGAGGGTAAAAGCCCACTAAGAAGGTCTAGACCTAGTCATCCTAGTGTGTGTATCACACCTGAACTTAAATAGCCTTTAAGTGAACTGTAGTTAAGGAACTCAATAAATGGTTATTCTGCAAATCAACTGTTTCTGTTTGTTTCTGGAATATGTGTAACGTGTGCAAATAGTTGTCACAGATCTGCTCCCAGCTGAGAGTGAAATACTTTCCCCTTTGGCTTACCTGGTAGAGCAGCTGCCTACAAACCACAAGGATCTTGATTAGAATCAATACTATGATAAGATGCAGAATGCACACATGGCAAAGGTCAACTGAAGGATGGGGAAATCCCACAATTGGTTAAAGTAGGCTTTAGTGTCTAAACATCAGTTGGCAGATAAAACAGCTGGTGCAGAAGCAAGAAAGTAGGCTATAGACTCTTATTAAATTTAGCTCCATTAGGAACTGGGATGAAAACTCTGTTCACCAAGCAGATAACACTAACAACAGAGATGTATATTTTCATGTTCCAAAGATGACAAATGGTAGTGCGATAAAAACAACAAATTATGTATGAAAAAAGAAGAATCTGATTCTACAGCTTATGAAATCAATGGGTGGTTGGCTATTGACTTTAATGGAAGCAAGATCAGGCTTTTCATAAAAATAAAACACTTTTGGGGGAGAAATAGTTGGTGCCAAAGTCTTATACAATATATGGGCAATATTTTTCTCTCTAGTCCTTAGGGCCAAACCTACATGCCCAACAGGGACAACACAAACTTCCATTCCAACCTTAGCTTTGCGAAAACATACAGAGAGGAGTCTTGGAAAGGTAATGCAGGTCAGGCCTCAAGGGGGAGTGGTCCATATATTTTGCACAAAAGCTTCTTGATCCAGCAATGGTTCTTCAATATAGAGGATGCAGTTTAAAATATTTTTTACCAGTAGATAAGAAATTACAGGGGTCAACAAATATTTCCTGTATTTAGAGGTAAAAAGTAAAAACCTTTTAATTAATCATTGCCCTTCCCTTGTGGAGATTATTTTTGTGCTGGGAAATGTGCTATATAGTGGAAGGAGAGATGGTGGTGTCCAGAACACAAACACAAACACACACACACACACACACACACACACACACACACACACACACTCTCTTAAATGAACATAAAGATTGTAAAGTCAAACACACAAAAGCTAGGAAATGCTAAATTTAAGGTTGCCCAGACATCCTTAATTCAGCCCTCTTGCATGTATCCATGACGACGTAATCTTCAATTACATGTTCACATACAATTTTTTCCCACTACCATACTAGCATCTACTTGTTACTTTGTAAGGCACCGTGCAAAGGGGGATTTGTCGGAGAAGTTAAGCAGGCAGAAAAGTGAAGGCAGGCAAAACACTATTCTGTCACTGAAAGAGAGAGGAAGAAGGATCAAAGATGTAGTTGGGGACAAGATTACATAGGGCTTTGGAGGTTATGAAGCATGAATCTGAAGTTGTAACAGACAGAAAGCAAATGAAGGACAATTAGAGTATTTCTAACCATGCCAGGATGCCTCAGTGTCCCTGTGATGCTGGAGATATGATTAATATCTGATGTACAAAAGAATAAGAAGGTGGGTTCCAAGGGATACTTAACTCAGGTCCCTGGGGGGGAGGAATTAGTTCAAGCCTGGAACCAATCTCCGGAAATTAATGACAAACCAGATACAGGGGTCAATGTGCTATGATGGAACACATCTAAAGCCATTATATAAATGACAGTTGATGGCAATAGTGGCTCGAGGGGGCGGGAATAAAAATGCTGATCTTACAGATATTCAGATGGGGGACGAAAGGGAATTAACACTCTAGGGAGAAAGAGCGGAAAAGGAGTCTGAATATGAAGGTGCTCTGAGATTTATTGTAAACCAGAGGGAAAATGTGAGCTATGGGAATGAACATTCACAGCACACAAGACAGGTTTTACAAAGCAATGTAATTAGACAGAGAAAATGCCAAAGTAGCCTCTTAAAATAAAAATCACCAACAAAATCAAAAAACATCAGTAAGGTAAAGGTACAGAGACCAGAAAGCTCTCTGGTCACAATCACATTTCAGACATATTGACTAGTTTTTTGCCCCCTTTTCTCTTTTAACCACCAGAGGCTATGTAACAGCAAGCTTAACACATCCAGATCTATGATTAAAGAGTACTTAGAAAAGATTGATTTGCCCTGCCCAACAGCAAATATGAATAGACTAGAAAAAGAAATAAAAGATTAGAAATTATAAAGGCTACACAATATCTGAAAAGGAACAAAGCTATTAGTCCTGGTGAGTTAACAGTAGGACACTATCACATAAAAAACAAACTGCCCCCCTCTTCCTCAAAAATGTACATCTCCCACTGCACTGGGGACAAGAGAATAAGATGCATCTAGTGACATCAAACATAAATCTTTCCATAACTGGAAATCAGATACATTTATAAATGATTATTCCATATATGTTTTAAATACATGTTCAACTTCTTGAGAAGGCTTTAATGAAGAAGGTTAAAACATATTCTTCACATGGAGCCAAATACCAGAATTTACTCTTAATTTTACCCTATTTCTCATATGGTCTCATTGACTTCTAGCAGACAGCTCATGGAATAAAGGTACTATTCAATGTAAGCAAGCATATCAAGATCTGCCCCATAATAAATGGAGCCCAAACAGGTTTTCATAAAAGGCCACTTCACCAAGAACAATGTTCTTCATGCAGTCCTGTTATGTAAAACACACAAGAGGAGTTACATCTTGATAATCAGAAGAGGTGTTAGTGTGTCACCAGAGTAAAGGCTCAAGACGTCACAAGCTGTTCTTTCATTGATAGTTGAAGAATTCAAGCTCCACACCTGCCTTCTGTCAGATAATCACACAATCTATACCTACATTTCTCAGGGCTAAAGATATAAGTTAATTAGACCACACACCAGTTACTCTTGCCACTGCTGCCAACACCACCACCACATTCTCCTCACCCAAGCTACTTCCTTGGTCATTATTTTATACCTGCATTTCAATGCAATAAGAAACTTAAACAGTAGGGTTGGGTTTTTTTAAAATGATCATGTGAAGATTGTAGAAGGCTTGTGTTATTGTGATAAGATACAACGACTTTCATCTCTAAGTTTTTGTCTCAGATTCAGCAGGCATTCATGGCAGTGAATAGTCACATCGGGTATGTCTACACTGTAATTGGCCAGTGCCAGCTGACTCAAGCTAAGGGGTGTTTAACTGCATTGTAGATGTTTGAGCTCACGAGCTCAGGGACCTGCTTCCCTCGCAGGGTCCTAGAGCTCGGTCTGCAGCCTGAGCCTGAACATCTACATCACAGCTAAACAGTTCCTAAGCCCGAGCCCCGCGACCCTGTGCCAGCTGGCACATGGGCCATATATACAGGTACGTAACAACTGAAATGTCTGCAGGACTGGGGCGGAGGTGACTACTCTAAATACAAAACAGACAGAAAGCTATTACTACAGAGGATTGCACAGTATGTGTTGGTCAGAGGAGTGGCGGCGTCAGGTCAGTTTTAATGGATAAATCAGCCAGATCCAAAAAAATCAACACTCCTATTCTTTACCTTGTCCCAGACAGCAAGGACTGAATGGTCAATGGCGAGTGAGCCACCTCATACCTCACAGAGAGAACTCCAGTTTGGTGCTGCAGTGGAGTAGGTGGAAACAAGCTTGCACTGCTGCTTCCCACACCGCACCCACTCTGTGACCATGCGGGATTTCATTCTCAATGGCTGTCAACTCAACAATGCTTTTCAAGAGATAAATTCATTAAAATTAGGCAATTCTGGTTGAGATTTTCAAAGCTGACTAGGACATCGAGTCACATGACTCCCATTCAAATGAACAAAGTCATGTGACTAAATCCTCTAATTGGCCTTGAAAATCTCAACCCGGATATATATATATATATTCTTCGTATGCTATATATTATATCGAGTAACTATTGTTTTACATTCATAATTTTTTTTTAAAAATTGTTTCTACAAGTTTCTCTTTCACCTTTAAAATTCAGCTCCCATAGTGACAGGAGTCCAATTTTACAGACCTCAAAAAAAGAAAAATTAAGACAAATACACTTTGGTAATCATTAAAAACTACCATAAAATAACTTTCCTATGCATAATAACTTAAGCTCCAAAACAGGAAACCATCCCTATTCAAGAAGCATGTGCTTAGGATCAAATCAGTGTGTAGTAATTTTAAATTCTATCGCAGTGCTAAAAATGTCCCTTTTCCAGAGGCATGCTTTACTGAATCAGAACTGTAGTAATTTTAAATTCTATCGCAGTGCTAAAAATGTCCCTTTTCCAGAGGCGGAGACTGCTCAAGGCAACCTTCTGTCCTAGGCAAAACTTCAGCGCAACTCCTCCATAGGTGAAGCCATATACAGTGGGCAAGAAACACTGGACCTCAAAAATGTAAGTGGCCCACTGTAGTTTTGACATTTATCTGTCTAATTGTTTGAGATTTTAGAAAAACCAACCATGGCAACTGTTTAAAGCTACTCAGAGGTGAAGTAGTAATAGCAGTCCATGGGCATTACAGGATAAAGAGCAGAATTCATCAGAGATGGCCAAAGGTGCAATATAAATATAATTTATTAAGGCTGGTGGAACAACACAACAGCATTTTTATGAACTTTTCTTCTGATTTAAGTATTCTTTGAATGAAAGTTTTCTAGACAGCTCTCCATTTTATCACATGGCTCTATAACTTATCACAAGGTACTCCAATGGTATAAAGTTTCCATTTGTAGTCTTAGAGAGCTGCAGAATAGCTGATGCTAAAGTCACACAGTTTTATGCCTAGAAAACCTGCCAGTGTCCTTCAGACTTGCTCTATCACAGGCCTTAGTCAGGAATATTTTGAAGGGCAATTCCAACATTTGGAAAGAAGGCAAAATGTTTGAGAGACAGGAAGATTTAAAAATAAAATGGTGGCTGTTTGAAGCTACTCAGTGGGTTGTGGAGTGTTAGAATAAGTATCACAGATGCGATTTAATGGGCAGAGTGCAGGAGCGATATTCAAAGATGCATGAAAAATTGTCATGCAGCTTTGCAATTTATCACATCAGTATCACCTCAATGCATGTTGTGTGTATGAAAAAAGACTGGTGCCATTAAATTTTGCTCTCGCAGATCAGTGCAGTTATGTTACCCCCCTTTTATTGCAACTCATCCCACACAAATTATACAGTACACTAAACCGGTATCCACTGTACATTAGAGCTGGTTTTTTCTTTTTCTTTCTTTTTTTTTTTGCAGTACAGAACTGGTCATATTACTTTTCCCCCACCCCTCCTTCTTCCTTTGGGAGCCATCGTCTGAAACTAAATTTTAAATAGACGCCATCAGCTTTTCATTGCAGTCTGATTATCAATTTGCACCTCGGCAAAGGAAGGCGTAGAACTCTATTGTTTTGTTAATTGTCAATTTGCATCTTTGAAAGGTGTTGTATTTTTAATCCTCCTTGGCAGGTTAGGACTAATTCTGTACATTAACATATATAAAAACACTTTCCTCTCAAATGCAGTTTGCTAAAAGTGTGTTATTGTAGTTCTTTGAAAAATCTAACATACTTTGTCAAAACTAGTAGGATTTGCTCTCATTAAGGAGAAGTTTTCCAGACAAAATAGCTATTTTTCCAATAAATATTTAAACAAACTGCTGAAATGACCTGCAATTTGTAATAACAAAAAGGAGAAATTGTACAAAAAACTCTCAGTTTCTTAGTTTCCAATTCCAGACAGTCTTATTTTGGCAAAAATCTTTCTTTCCAGGATGAGTGGATAACTGTAATGAATATTTTCATGTTCACTTACTTTAGTCAAGTGTGGTACTATTTTGAAAAGTGAGTGTGTAAAAGCGGTACCCCTTACGAAATAAACCTGGGTAACCTGAAATTATTTAGAGCTGTAGCTGCTGAAGGCCTTCTAATTTTGCCTTCTGATCCACATAGATGGACCTTTGAGCCCAGGCAGCATGCCATTGACTCCAGTGGTAGTCCACACAAATGTAAGGATCCACCCACACCAATGAGATTGCAGGATTGGGGCCTAAGACTTCACTTATGCAAACAGAGCACTGGTGTGGAACCTTATATCTATGCAGAGCTCCATTGTCTTCAATGGATAGACTGTTGGTGCCATGTTGCACATTGTCCATTTGTTTACCGAATCAGCACTTACATAAGATTTTCTGCTTTTTTATTCCTGTTGCCACTGAAGACTTAATTCATCCATGGAAGTGTGTTCTGGGTGCTAATCTGGTTTATGAACCACCAACAGAACTGCTATTAATTAATTTCTGAGTGAAGTATGGCTGGTGATGTGTGAGACTTTTAGCTTCCATGTTGAGTTTGAAAAGCTGGTGTTTAAACAACACATCTTTTAACCAGCACTGAGTCGATCTGATCCGGTAGTCAGTGAGAACCAATAAATACGGAACCACAAGATGACATTTTTATACAGTCACCTTTCAAGGTAGAACTTCGCTTTAAGATTTTTTTTTTAATGGAACAGCTGGGAATAAAAAATACAGAGCCACAAAAGTAAATCTCAATAACATTTTTTAAAAAACCCTTAGAATATTTATGGAGAAATGGCCACCAATAGCATCATATGATCATTATCATATCAGATTTCCTCGATGCCTCAAGAATATGCACTAGGTTCTGAGATTATCAAACCAAGCAAAACTCTCACTAACTTCAATAGGAGCTTGGTTTGATTACAAGACTGCAGAATTTAGCCTTCTCTATATTCACTTGTGGCTCTCACCGTTTAAAGTTTGAATTTCAGAGAGGTCTGGGAAAGCAGGTTAAAAACAACTGGAATGCTGAATGACTATAAAAGTATATAAAGGAGCAGGAAAGTATTTTATATTCACATTGGAGAATAGTTTTAGTTTTACAGACTTCATTCAGTGGGCTTGGACTTGTTATAAAGCACACCAGCTATATGCTCAGAAGAACCAGATCACACTAAAATAATATGTTTCTCTGTTGGGGCAGACAATGTAGTTGCTTCTGGTTTTGTGGAAACTTCTCCAATCAAGCCACTCTGATTTAGATATGAATTAATGAATTTTTTTTAAAACCATGTAGTAGAAGAGTTGGTTATATTAGAGGTGTGTGAACCTCAACATTTGGTTAGTTTAAGCACTCAAAGTTTCAGAACCTTATCTTAACCTTAAGCAAACTATCCAAAACTCAGTTTGCAAAACTAGGCTCAATAGCTCATAAAAACTGGTTCTTTCAAGAGATTCCCAGAACTTTATGTTTTCATTTCGGCATGAAATAGCACGCACGCACGCACCTCTCGTGTAATACTTGGATTTGATCTAGACTTCACTGAAACTGAGAGTTTGGCTCTGGGCCCATCTTACCAGTTCTGCTTCAGGTCTCAGATACAGCCCAGAACTGCAATAGAAAAAAGGAAAAACACTGAAAAAAATTAAGCCCTTTTCTGAACCTTAAAACAAAACAAAATAGGCCCTGATCCGATCATCAGATCCGATCATCAGATCCTCACAGGCAGACCCAAGGAGTCCATACAGACTCAAGGGCCCATCACAGAACCAGGGTCTTGCCTTGATTCAGAATTGATGTAAAGACTTGGGTGGGACTGCAAAGTGTATTATTTTATTCAAACTGACTAAGTTATCCCATATATTGTGTACATATCTATATTAATAGGATAACATGCCAAGTACAAATTCAAATTTATGAGTGAACTAGTTTTTATCAAATAAGGTAGAATTTGTTCAGGTTTCAAGGCAGCAGACATGAGTTAGGAGACCCAAGGGCTATTTCATCAAATGTCCCTCTTGGGGGGAAAAATAAACCTTTTTCTGTAACTCATTGAGGAGCATGAATGATCAGGAACAGGTTTTTTTGTGTCTGACCTAAATTTCTCTTACTCTTAGTAAAGTCTCAAACTGTTAAGTTGGTGTTTCAGTGAGGTGATATTTCTCACAGTGTGCATACTGAATTGTCTCACATACTTGCTCTCTGTGTTATACCCTGGTAACAAGAGAAAAAAGGAGAAATCTTGACTGCAAGCACAAAAACTCCACTAGTATCATTCTGTACCTCATACCTGATCTTAAGTGTAACACAGAATCATGCCTGCTATAAGTACTATAGCTGTAGGAACGCTGCTGTCAATGTTTTATAGCCAATGATAATTCCCAAGGAATTTCTTAAGAAGAGTAACTGATGCTGTCAGGACAAAAAGGGAAATAGCCCTGAGAAAAACATGATATACTACAGTGGTCACCATTAAAATCTTCATTTGTCTTTTGCCTGATTTCCTTAATAATATTTGCATTATTCTGAAAGGACTCTGCAGACTCTGGGTCAAATTTACTACTGGTGTAAACAGACACAACTTCATCAAATTCCTGAGTAGTGCATGCTCACAGCAACAGGGAGTATAGACACACACATACAATATGAGATAACTGTATGTCAGTACACTATATGTGTGTTTGCCACACTGTCATGGTTGCCAAACTTTGTAAAAATTCTATCATGAAATCTTCCAAATGGGTCTGAAGATCACTGTCCCCACAACCACTGGAAGACCATATGCACATCCTGTTTAATTTTAGGTTATTTTCTTCTTAGAAAGGTGAAAGAAAAAGGCACAGAAAAATAATTTCATATTAAACCTTTCAGTAGCTCCCCCCACCACCTTATTGCAAAAATTGCCCCTTTAACAACTGCTGCTACTTATCATGACCCCAGTATTGCACCCCAGCCCCAGGGTCCCTAAACATCATCTCTAGATTCCACTTTGTGCTGGTAACACGTCCAAGGCTGCCACCTGCTCCCAGAGTGGCCATCGCTGGTGGGAAGCCAACATTTTTTCAAAAACTAGATCTGCCAGGCCCTAATCTCAGAGCCCCCAACTCCGGGTTTAAAAATCTGGTTCAGACTCAGCCAAAGAGGGACAGCTGGCAAGTACACAGAGTCTGAAAAGGCCCTTAAAATCCTTCTGAATGATAGCACTAAGGGTGAAATTCTGACCTCACAGAAATCAATGGCAAAACTCCCATTGATTTCAGTGCAGCCAGGATTCCACCCTAAGAGTTCATAGGTCATAGCGTTTAAGGCCAGAAGGGACCACCAGATCATCTAGTCTGACCTCCTGTATATCACAGGCCACCAACGCTACCCAGCACTATCATACTAAACCCAACAACTGAAATTAGACCACAGTATTACAGTCTACAGGAGACTATTATGTTCCATGGGCAGAGGAGGGACCAAAGGGCATCGGTGCCCAAGGCTCCTACCATGGCAGGGAAAAAATTAAGTGAGATATACCCAGGTAATCCTTGCTAGAGATCCACACCCACACACACTGCAGAAGAAGATGAGTTTGTCACAAAACACAAACTAAAGCTATTTCCATTGCTACTCTTTACACACCTTATGTGGCCAGGTCCCAAGCATAATTTTTTGGGGCCCAGTACAAACTTGTATCATGGGCCCTCCTCCTGTGTTATAAATCTCCAAGATTTGCAAATCTCACAAGATCTGGACAACAGACGCATAGATACAGGGAAGTAAGTTTCTATAAATATCCTCAGGCATGATCTAAAATTTAGTCTCAATTTTTTCCTCATGGTAATTGGGGTTGTCCTGGTAAAGTGTATCCTCCCCCCTGCCCCTCCCATGTGGGGGCCCTGTATGTGGCTCTCCAATAACTCTCAAAGCTCAGTATCAAAAGCTAAATTACAATAAAGCCATAGAGCACCACAAACATTTTTATAAGATAGCGTTTCCCAAATTGTGCCTGACTAGTGCCATGTCAGTGACAGAAGATGCTGAGAAGAGGTACAGGACTGCCACCTTGCTAGACTCTGGGGTCCCCAGGACAGGGACTGTCTTTCTCATGTGGCTGTACAATGCTTAGTACAACAGAGCTCTGATCCATCCCTGGGGCCTCCAGGCATACTGTAATACAATGAATAAATAATAGCAATCATAATAGTTTCTGAATAAGCACTATAGATTGATTGAGGGAAATACATCCCAAATGCTGAGTCCCACCCTCTCGGTGAGGGCATTATTGCCATTGATCATGTGCATGTGTATGGAAGCTACATGGTGTTTCTTGACAATATCTTTCTAAGGCTGGATTGAGCTTTGCAGTTGAATGTTTGTGAATCTAGTGAGAGGGACAACAGATAGATGAAGGAGAGGAAAAATCAGAGATTCATAGGAGTTATAAACAGAAACTACCTATTAGCATAGCTAGCGCCTGAATGTCCACTAAGTTACACTGGTTTTAGGCCTTGTAACTCCATTCATGTCAATGAAATTATGCCAATGTAAAACTGGCATAGCAGAGAATCTGGCCCTTATTCTAATGATTCTCACAGCCTGATACATGGAATACTAAAGCCCAAGAGTCCTTCATGATGGTCTCACAGTCTGAAACATTTTGAAAATTAAGCAGTGCGGGGTCACTACTTTGATAGGACATAGAGGTCCATGGGAGGATCTCTCTCTCTTTTACGGAGTTAACAGAATTTAAAAATTAAATCTGTCACTTTCCTAGTACTTTGTCCAGTCTACTTTTAAATGGCTCAAATAACCAACCTTCCGTAATTCCTTTGGGAGACTATTCCACAGTCTTTTCTATTCAAGTTCTTGTAAGATGCTCATCACCATGGTACCAGGCAGTCTCAAACAAATCTTGCCATTAAGAAGTTTTCCCTGATATCCTGACTATATTATCCTTTTCCTGACTTCATCCCATTTCTCCTAAATTATACCAAAGGAACACTGGAATTGCCATACTGGATCAGACTGATGGTTGATCTACTCTCCAGTGTCTACAGTCCCGATGTTTTAGAGGAAGATACAAGAAGCCCCACAAAAAGCACATATGGGATAATGTCCCCACCAGGAAAGCCCCATCCTAATCCTTAATAGATAGGGTGGTTTAAGCTCTGAAAAATGAGGTTTGATATATCTTCTAGAATTTTGGTTGGTATTAACTCTTATAACTCTGGATAATCTTGTTATCCATATAAAAGTCCTACCCCTCTTTAAATTTTACTAAGTTCTTGGCCTCAGTGAAAAAAAGTATTTAATTTTATAAATTTTGATTCTGCTGCCCTTTAGTTTCATTGTCTGTCCTCTTGGCCTTTTGTTATGAAAGTAGAGCAGTGGATTTCAACCTGTTGTCTGTGGACTCCTGGGGGGCCACATACTATGTCTTAAGATTTCCAAGGGGTCTGCACCTCTATTTTAATTTTTTAGGGGTCCACAAACGAAAAAAGATTGGTCCACTGAACTAAGAGAACTGAAGCTTTCACAAGACCTTCTCTATACCATCTATTATTTTATATACTTTTATCACGTCCCCTCTTATTCAGTTAAGTTTTAAAATAAACCATCCCAATTTTTTGAGACTCCATTTATAGGAGGTTCTCCATGCCTCTAATCATTCTCACTGCCTTTCTCTGAACCCCTCTTCCTGTACTATCCTTTCTGAGATGCAATGAGCAGTTCTGCATGCAGTATTCCAAAAAGAGGTGCACCATAGACTTATAGAATGGCATTTTAATATTTTGTATTATTTTCATTTCTTTCTGCACCTAACATCTTGTTTACTTCTTTGATCCCACCAACACATTAAGCAAAGATCTTCATTGAGCTGCACACAAGAATACCCAGGGATAATATAATTTGCAACAATTCCCTTCCCTGACTTGACACTGTTAATATAGAAACCTATAAAGTGTATGAGTAGTCCAGATTATTCTCTCCAATGAGCATACCATCCTTGGTACTGACTCCCTTCAAATATTTGTCAGAGGATTTTTTCACTAGGAGGGTGATGAACCACTGGAATGAGTTACCTAGGTAGGTGGTGGAATCTCCATCCTTATAGATTTTTAAGGCCTGGCTTGATAAAGATAAATGATTTAGTTGGGGTTGGTCCTGCTTTGAGCAAGGGGTTGGACTAGACAACCTCCTGAAGTCACTCCCAACCCCAATATTCTATGATCTCATCCCCCTTGGCATTTTGCCACATGGTACATAATTAGAAAGAGGGAAAGGTGGCTTGCGGATCTAAGTAAAAAGGAAAAGACCATTCCTCAAATAACTCTCTCTCTCTCAGCATTCTTTTCACAACATCTTCATTTTCTCCATTGGAGTTCTCCTAAGGATTTGATGGTATATGTCTATTGCAGTTCATCTGAGGAACAATCAGCTTAAAGAGTTTTATTCAAACAATATTAATGTTTTCAAATCGACTTCCTATTTTCCTCCTAGAAATTCTGCCTACACACTCTTCAACAGACACTAAAATAATTTGGATGGTTGATATGCAATCCAAATTTTCAGTGGAAAACTGCCAGATTCAACATCTGTGAGAAAGTGGGTAATTTTTATTATCCACAGAGAGCGTGCACGCGGTCTGATATTTTCTACCTCCACACATCTTCTTCTACTGGAACTGCTTTATGATTTTACATGACTAACGGTCTGCCAAAAATTGCTTAACCCTTTTATCACTGCCAGAATCTACAGAGTCTCTGCAGCTGTTTTAAAAGAACATCTATCTAGTAGGACATTGTCAAGATAAATATACATATTTAACAAAATGCACTTACCTCGCTTATGGCTAGCACTTCAGATTATTACAAATAATTAATAATAATTTGCTTTTGACCATTTATGCTGCTAACTCTGACAGGGAGCAGGGTAATATCAGGTCCCATGTAAGCAAGGCGTTAACTCTGTTTTCTCTGGCCCCAATCCTTGTACAGAAGACGCCCTGTAAGAACAGCTACTGGGGAGGCAGGGATGGGAAAATGGCTTTGAGAAAGCAGGCCTCTCTGCTGAGAACTGAGCTGATCCCCAGGCTGGTGAAGTATTTTTTTGTGCATTCGTTTTGCTTATAATAATGTGGGGTTCTTTTATTTATGGTTATAAATATTTGCACCTGGTGAAAAGTCCTTGCTGGTTACTGCTGTTTCTTATTTCTGCTGAGTTACCATATCTCCTTACAGGCCAGACCTTCAGCTCATTGATATCTACTGGCTTTTTCATTCAACTTGCACCATGAAACCAGACTAGTCAGTTTCACTTCTGGCTTATATTTAATTTAACTCTCCCCCTTTCAAGCAGTAGGGTTTCCATTACAAAAAACTAAAACAAACAAGCAAAAAGCTCCACCATAACAAAGCAAAGAACACATTACAGAAACCCTTCTATTTATATTTTGTTTTATAAAAACCAAAATGCACATTTTCAGACCTGAACTATTTGCTGTGGTGCTTTTAAATGAATGGAATCAAATATCCAATGGGTTGTCTTGGCTGCACTAAAGAAGCTCATTTCCTGGATGACCTGAAGCACTAAAAAGGTTCCTCTCATTTGCTGAAAAAGCTATCAAAGTTTATTTGACAAGCATGCACATATATTTCATTACAAAAAACAGACCAGGTTCCCCCCTCCACACACACACTGACATTTTAAGAATGGGTGGTGGAGATCCTGGCAACAGAAATGGCCTCAGTGTGTGTACCGAATATGGGGATGAGCTTGGGCATTTTAAAAAAATATTCCAGCAGCTTCAATTATTATTTTTTATCCTCTGCTTTATACCAAATTCAAGATGGGCGAGTGGGGTCCGAT
This sequence comes from Emydura macquarii macquarii, assembly GCF_026122565.2. NCBI lineage: Eukaryota > Metazoa > Chordata > Testudines > Chelidae > Emydura > Emydura macquarii. Next base: position 4,971,171 of record NW_027132342.1, on the reverse strand, counting down.
CCTTCAATCACATTCAATGCTGGACTTCAGTGCCAAGGTAGTGACCTCGTTATCTGATCTTTGTTACAGAATTCTTTCAAATGCTGCCTGTCTGCTAAACAAGTGAGCAGCACATATTTGATCCATTGAGGGATTGGTAGCACTAGCTGTAACACTTCAGTTAGATCATCAGATATTTGGTGTCCCAGTCTTAGAACACTGCAAAGGATAAGTGAGGATAGGACTTAGAGCCTGAAAAGAGAACCCAAATGCTTTAATCACAGTAGGCATATCAAACAATATATTTATTTCATACCTCTTGTAACCTTGGTACTCCCACGCTCCTTCCCATCTTTTTGTTTTTACTCTTTTTCCTTGCTGTTTTATGTTTAACTTAGACTGCCAGCTCTTCAGGTCAGGGACCTGTCATTTGGATTTATCTGCTAAGTACCATGCACCCGTATAGCTCTGTATAGGTAATAATATTTTGTATTATATAGTACCTTTCAGCTACAGATCTCAAACTGCTCCACAAACATTATGAATTATGTGTCCAATCCAAAGCCTATATAGGTCAATGAAAAGACTCCCACTTTTTTTAAGGCCTTGCATCCGGCCTGCCCTAAGCATCCAGCTCCCTTGGTAGGTAACTGTTAACAATCACCATTTTAGATGGGTAAACTGAGAAACAAGGACATTAAATAACTCAATGATGCAGTTGCAAAGCTGAAAATAGAACTCAGGAGTCCTGACTGCCAGTCTTCTGATGTCCTTTACCAATAATTGCTGGCCAATCAAAAACAAAAATGTAAAACCAAAAGTCCTGCTACGCTCAGAGGAAAACAGATTTGTTTGATGGTACACTGGAGAGAAAAGGGAGAATTTGAAATAAATTAAAAATAATGGGGATGAATGACATCTTACCTAGCATCAGAAGCTCACACAACTATAAACACAAATTGTTCCCTAAAAGAGATCTTTATCAGCATATCAAAAAGTCTGACCAGTAAATAAAATGATATGATGAATCCCAAAGCTGTGAGCGGATGAAAAGGTAGAAAGATGTTATAATGGTATCTCAGGCAGTGTCATGTAGGCAATCTGAAAAGAAACCAAACCTGAAGAGCAGACAGCATATGGAACACAAAAGACTCCAAGAAACAAGATATGTTTTAGTGAGTATAAAAATAAAAGAGAGAACGTTAATTTTCCTATCTAGTGATACACTCTCTCTTTCTGGGTGTGAAATGCTGTGGCTAAAGTACAACTGCCAAAATTAACATCTTGTAAAAAAAAATGGGCTAACCTTATTTGAAACCTTCATGTTCACAGCATTCCGACACTTTAGTATATCTTATGAAGGACCATTTCCCACCCTAAGGCACCCAGCGGCCTGATTCTTGGCTAATTTCAGTGGTTTATAGTAGCAATACAATTTTAGGGTCATATCTTCCTTCCACTAAGCCAATGATAAAATGCCCACTGGTCTTGAAAGGAGAAGAATCAGGATTTCATTTTGTATGGCACTGTTCACACAAGGGGTTCCACAGAATATTTGGTCCATACCTAATTCATCATATGGTGAGAACCTTTACTCCCCTCTGTATTGCTAAAAGTACATTTAGAAAAGTGGGGTAGGGCACTTCCAAATTACTCTGAAATAGTCCAGGTGTTTTAGTATTACCCTGCAGTAACTTTTCTGCTCTAAAGCAGATTCTTCCTCCTCCTATATGCTACAGTAACAATTAAAGAATAGAAATGGTCAAACCAATTCATTTGAAGTACTAAATCGACCCAAAATCTTCCAGCAAAACTCAGACCAAATCTTTTGGGGGGACTAATATATGGATGACATATTATCATTATTTTTTAATTCTGCATGTCTCTTCACTGGGTTCCAGCTGGGACCAGAATCAGGAGTTCTGAAATGCTGTAAGTTTTATTTCTATCCTGATTAGAAAGCTTTCCAGAAAACCAGCACTCCTTAGAGTGCCATGCTTATTTTGGAGACTCGAGAAATTCAGGGAGTTCGGATAAAGTTCCGTTAGAATTCAATTTGGGGGACTTGAGAGAACATGGGATATGTGGGGCAGTCATTTTAGCACCATTTTGGGCAGCAGCAAGGTGGAGAAGACAGTCAGGCCCTAGTGCTGGCAGCAATGAGAGTGATACCAATGTAAGGGAAAAGCAGCCTTCCAGATGGAATACAGGACCATACAAATCAGACTGAGGTACATTGGCAAAGCTGCCCCAACCTGATCAGAGGTATTTTTGTTTGGAATCCCAGCAATAGGTAGTACCTTCGAAGGGACTATTGAGTTATCATCACGCAAACATATTAAGTCCTCAACATAGAAATGAAATGACAGAATATACAGCACAGAGAATTTGCATCCTAACTTAGATATGTGAATTTTTCCAAAGAGATTGATACTTTAATAATACTTTTTTATTGCAAAAGATTAATCTTGGGGGTATCCACTTCAGCAATCAAAAATATATTCTGCTTCAATATCAACCTTTTTCTTAAACCCTTAAGAGAATATATCCAAATGATAAGAGTTGCCTCTTTGATAAACCTGTAAATCCTATATGCAAACAACTTGAGAATGTGGGCATAGTATTAAAATATTTGTCATGAATTGACATTGTTAAGTGCCGTATTAGACAGCTGTCAGTAGAGTTAGCCTGGGCCTCAAGAGTGTCTGAATTCATAAACAAAGATTGATAAACTGTCTTGGATCCAAAAAACTTACACAGAGGCTTTGAAGCCTTTTCTAGGTTTAGAATTATTTCAGCTTAATTGCTTCACAGTTTTCTGTTCATTAAGAGAAGATTGTGAAAGATTCAGATGCCTCAGTAATGGACACACTATAATGATGAAGTGGTGCTTTTATGTTTCTACTGTTTTGAGATCCTACCATTTAATACTGCTGGATAGGGACCATCTATTGAATTCTGAAGAAACTGCAAAGTCTTTCAAAATGGCAGAATTGTTAAGGGTGCCCACAGTAGTTAGTTAGATTTGATGGCAATTCATACCTCTTATGTTTACAATCCATCTACGAAAGGGAAGGCCATTCTTTCACGGAAACTTAATTACTTCTTACTCACTCAGACGTATTTCTATCCATACAACCTGTGCATAGGTTAATTCTGTTTAAAATGAAGCAAAAGTTCATCCTGTTTTTCCACCATAATCATGGAGATATGTACTCACAATATTTACCAGTAAAAATAAAAGATGCTAATCCATGCTTCATAAAGATGTTGTGAGGCTATATTCACTAATGTCAGTGAATCCATTTAAAAAGCAGTGTCGTACACACTTGCTGTTTTATCACAAGACTTGCAATATTTGATATTTTTTTTGGAGTCAGATAATTACATAAAAATCTCAGCTTTCATTTTTAAAAAGTAAGATTCCAGCCTTCATAGTTGTGCATAAAAGTTTAAATGTGACTATAAAAGCAAATAAAAAGAACCCCATACTTAATAATTCTAAAATCTGATCATTTTAAGACAACATCATGAAGTTATGGGGACTGACATGGTTTCATAATCCTTGGGGTTGGCAATACAGTACTGCTGTGATGCACACCATAAAAAAAAATCCTTTAAAAAAAAATTAATTAAAATAAGTGATGAGATGATTTGTATCTGAGTCTTATATTGACAGTAAACATTTGCTTTTGATAAGGCCAACTACATTATCAAGGTACAAAATCTGAGCCCGCCTAATAGATAAAGAAATTGGAATTTATTAAAATATCATTAAAATTGCCTTTTACTACAAGTTTGTTCTGTAATCTGTAATACAAGAAAATAAGGTAACGGAACATTAGTGTTTCATGGTTAGGTACTTGAAAGTCAAGAAGTGCCAACATCAACTATGGATATACTCCCTTAACTCTGCCCAATTCTGAAGAAATATTACAACTTAGTCTTTAACTATCACACTCCATTTCTAAAATGATAGAATATCATCCATTCTCCCCTACTAACTTCTGTATGTGTAGCATCTTATAATGTTTTTATACATTACATTCATGTCATAATAATCGGCTGGATATACATAGCTTTAGTGACATAGGCCCTAATTCACAAGCTGACCTGCATGAATGGACCCCTATGTCCACACCATTGTCTTCAGTGGTGCTCTCCATGAGCTACATTTTAATACACACACAGGAAAATAATAGCAACCATTGTATAATTCAGCTATGGTGTAGGGAGCTGTACAGATTCATAAAAAGGTCATTGTGCACTAAAGCCATCGCCTTCACTTCTGAATGATATGCAAAATGTAAGGAACTGTAAGTCATAAACATAAAAAGTTGTGTATGTGGAATCACCTGAACTCAGCTGGCAGAGCTTTCACATGAGAATAATGGGGGATCACTCATTATTCCCTACAAATAATAGTTTTATTGGCAGATCTGTCTTCTGAGAACTGTGAAGTAGCCTCTATTGATGCACACAAACAATTGCATTTCCCCTCTAAAAAGACTGAACAGAACAATATATAAGCTTAACGTCACTTCCATTTTCTAATTCTATGTCATCTCTGTATTCCTTCTCACAACATACATCTTATGTAATAGATATTTGATAGTTGTACAGCAAACTTCATCCCAAACAGTTAGACACACCTCTTATACACACTGGTCATTTAATCCATCCCAGAAAGGGATTTCATCTCTGGCGTGAAACATTATTTAACATTGCACATCACAGCTAAGTCAGTACAGCACAGAAAGAGAATCCAAATCCTTATTAAACTGCAAAGAGTGCTTTGGATTGTCAGAATATAATTAAGCCAGCATGGACTTTAGGTAGGCATTAGGGACAATACCCCTAATTGTTTTAAACTGTGGCATGAGCTGATTAAATGACCAGTATTTGGGACCTTGGTTTTACATCTCATCTGACTCTCCAGGAGGTCAATGCCCTCTAACATTATACTGGGTGATTCATTTAGTTCACAAACTACTGAATTATGAATTCCATTTCCTGTCAGTCCTTGGAAATCTCTCATTAAAGTAACAGTGTTTATCCTGCATAGCCTGTAATATCTGATTAGATCAAAGTACTGGGTGATATGACTGTATATACTTTTCAAGTAGAGTCTGCAGGCCTGATTCTGATCTCTTACTACTTTGACACTAGTCTATTCTACTGATTTCCATGGACTTCTGATCTACAGAGAGCAGAACACTGCCTTATGTCTGTTATTTTCCCGTACAGTGACATGCACCCTGTAAATAAATAATACCGTAGTCTAATAATATTAAACCAGAGTGCCTCAAATGCCAGACAGACAAGCTTCAGTTATGTTATGTAACCAGTGAAAACTTGTACTAGAAACACTCAGGGGAAGATACAACTCTGGCCTTGACCAATGCAATCTTGCCTCACTCAGATCCATTCAGAATGCTACTGCAAAGATTATTCTCCTAGCTTGTTACTACGACCAAGTCACTCCTCTCTGCATTCCTCCACTGGCTCCTCCTTCCCTATCACTTCAAACATAAGCTGCTTACCCTCACTCTCAAGGCTCTTCACAGTCTATCCCCAATACTGTGTATATCATCTCTCATTCACTAACAAAATGTTGGCTCCTGCTTCCAATTGGCCACTGATGACAACCTCCATCGCCCTCTTGTTACATTTTCAAACACACTTTTGGGCTCTCTCCCATATTGCCCTTCTCACTTGAAAGGTGATCCCCATAAAACAACCACAAAGCTACCTGACTATCCCCTTCAACATCTTCCTTAATGTTATGTCTGCAGTATGAGCTAAGGGATGTGAGCATATATCCTGCTCATGTACACAGAGCTCACATGAGTATAAATAGCAGTGTAACTACAATAGCATGGGTAGTGGCAGCGGAGGCATGGCTTAGCTATGCCAAGTACATACCCACATGAAAGCAATGGGTGCATACTTGGCACTGAAGCTCAAATCTTTAAAAATTGGGCAACATTTCAATAATGTCATTTGAAAAGTGTGGTGGACACAGCACAATCTGCAGAATCAGGAAATGTTTAATGCTTTGCCTTTAAACAGATGCTATGCAATATAATACTTAGTGCAAACAGCTCCTCCCCCTCACAGTAAGAGTTCTGTCCTCCGTCCTGTGCCAGCTTTTAAATAAAAGGGGAGATTTTTTTCTTCACCAAGGAAAAGGATAGACTAATTGACACACACATTCCCTACTGAGTTTGGAATGCTTTAGCTCAGTCAGGTGTGTCTCCTGGATAAATGCTATCTGCGCTTCATATCTTTGAAGCATTGTTTGAAAAGTACTTCATATGGGCGTGTGCGAGTGAATTTCACATTCCATGAAAGAATCTTAAGTCTATTTACTGCCAATCTGGCTGATTAATAAGGTAGTGAAAACAAAATGTCATCTCTCAGCCAAGTACAAGAATAGTACATATTATCCTCTCTCTGTGGTTATTGAGCCATATGTCCTTTAATGTGTTGAAAAAAAGAATATACTTTTATTCTATGCCGAGGCAATGAAAAGAAGTAAAAAAACTGGCCACAAATTAATATTTCCCTCACAGACGAGTGCACAAGTCTTACTAACTTTAATGGAAGTTGTATGGGTGTGTCAAAGAAGAATTATGCCCTGAGCTTTTATCCCCCTGTATACTTAAAGAACGATTTATGTAAACCATTTATTTGTTTAAAAAAAACAAAACAAAACAGAAGGAAGCCCATTCACAGGTAGTTTGTAAACCAAATTTTAGGCCACTGGCAAAAGCCAAAACTTTAAATCTTTGTAAAGCACTTTAAGATCTCTGAATGAAAAGTACTATATAAGAACCCGGTATTAAACCTTAGAAAATCCAACTCACCCTAGTCTGCTTAGAGCCCAATCCAGCAAAGCACTTGACTTCAGTGGGACTGACACACATGCTTCAGTGGTTTGCTGAATCAGGGCCTTAGTACTGCCATAATAAAATAAAAGAAGAAGATAAAGTTTGGGTTTTTTTTTTTTTTAATTTTACTGGAAACTAGAAGAAAGAGGAAGGAAGGAAGACACAATAGATGGTTGAATCTGGACATGTGTGTGCAAGTGACCATTATGTCTCAGCATCCTGCAAATGCTTTCCCAGTTTTTCTTTCTTTCAGACTCCACAGCACCTTTGTTTCTCTCAGTTTTTCCTCCTCCTCTCCTCCCTCCTTTTCCCTCACTCTCTCTTGGTGGCCATTAACTACGCTGACAGTTTGACAGGCTGAAATAAGGAAATAAAACACTTAAACATTGTTTCCTGATGTATGCATTCATCTCTTCTGCCAAACACAGATATTGAGGAGATACTTCACTCCTCCTGTCAGCTCACTAAATTATACCCCAGCTCACATAGCAACAACTCTCAGGTCTTTCACATTCAGTTGATCTGTCTTCCTATTAGAAGACCATACAAGTGCCATTTCCTTGTCTTCACTAGAAGCCTCCTATATTTATACTTTTAATACCACATTTTCATATGCCTAGGATTGGGCTTTTGTTAAAAAACAGGCTCTCACACATTTCTATTTAATACAGTCAGAATTCTTATCAATGTGACAGCTCCACTTCTTGCTTGAATTTTAAAAAAAAAAAACCCACTTCAGAACGGAAATAATAAAAACTGATTGAATTAAACCTTGTGTTGTTTTGATAACAGACTGTATTATCTGGCTAACCAAAAATCAACTAGCTTTGACCAGGTTTATTAAAATTTAACATCTGAAATCATCAGTTTTTATTAAAAACTGCTGGTCGATAGAAAACATGCTGTTGAAGGCTAGAGGCATCCTATCATGTATATAACACTGCTTACAGCATTAGCTGATAGCAGTCAATGTTTCAGGGCTCTACTACAGGGAAATCTGCAGTGTTGCTGTCACTGCTCATTATCTCCAGTGGGTGTTGCTGTGAACAAACCTATGGGAGAAAGCGTGAGGAAAGAAGATGTTGGTGAACTTGTAACAAGTTTCATGTCTTGAAAGTTTGTTTTACACATGTAATTAGGAAGAAATCATAGTCTGGTTGGAAAACAAATAATTAGATTTTATCTTGTCACTTTGTTTCCCCACTTCTAAATTAGTAAGACAAAACATGTATGTTTTGTTCTCTGTCCATTGTCCTATAACAAGACTGGATGTAGAACAAAATTGATCACTAATTAACTTTGACAGATCCCACTGAGTAATACTGATTCAGAAGTGGCACCTACTTGGAAATCTCAAGGAAATGCCCACACACACTCCCATCAATCAATCACCACCCCATAGCAGCAACCTACCCCACAGAGATTTCTCTTCTGTCTCCATTTTCTTATTTCCAAAAGGATTGAATTGTAGAAAGTAGGACACACAATCTTCAAGCTGGTAACACACTCGCTCTATTGAAAAGTGACATCTAAATCAAACATTGATGTTTCCATGAGCCTAATCTGCTGAGACATTTGCTGTGAAGCCTTTTTTTGCCACTCATTTGTTTGCCCAGTTCAGATGGTTGGTTCAGGTTCAGGTTCAGGTTGAGGTACTCCAGAAGTGGATGGTAACTTTAGCGCTTCGACTCATGAGATGTACCAATAATTCACCCATTCCAAAACATGATAAATATTTTCCTTCCAAGATTACTTTGATTTCTTTCCATTTTTTCTTGATTTCAGAGATAGAAATAGTTTGATAATGCAACTGATCTGCAGATTGAACCAGCAGTATCATTAAAAAAAACAACAACAAAAAAACCATCACATGTATACCTGAAAGTGGTTGTAGTTGTGATGTTGAGATTTTGTTTTTACTCACATAAACAAATGTTTTAAAAAGCAAGAGTTTGAACTAAGGAGCATAGAGAATTCAGATTCAATTACTATGAAGAGCCAGTAGAGACTGTGAGTGGAAATGTAATCCTCTGAATCCACCTAGGGATGGTAAGAGCTCTGCTACCCTCTCTACCACCGAATATTGATTGTCTAAGGAGTAGCACTGCTATTGGTTGCACAATATTCCTTTACTCATTCCAAGAAAGGTATTCATAATAGCTGCAGTGTAATATATGCCGTTATTTAACTGAAAGTGTTTGAAACAAAGAAAACATCGTAAGTTCCTTACTACTACCACCTCGATACAAACAGATCAAGGAACAGTCCAACAGAGATAGTTAATTCTTTAGTTAGGGTATGGGCACCACTTTCTAAAAATACTGAAATTTCACCTTGTTTCTGTCATTATGGAAAAATATAAAAGGCTCTCAGCATGCTGCCAGAGGACTACATGCTATCGAAGGTGACATTTTTAAGATGAGATGTGGAAACAATCTTTTGCCCACTTGTGATAATTAAAAATTCCTTATTTTTCCACAAGTGCCAGGATCTTGGTTCTGGTGCACTGGCCAAATTTTAATTCCGGTAGTAGCATTCTGCCTACCTAAAATTTTCCCTGCAGTTTGTTGGATTTGTTATTCTTCCTTATTTCTTGTCCTATACTATTGTTCAGTGATCCTGTACATCATAAAACAGCTGCTGCATTTCATCCAAGAGGTGACTGCATTTTTGTAGCATGCAAAGCAATTTATGTAACGAATGTACAAAATTTATAGAGTACTCTGGGATCTGGGAGGATGAGGAGCTTTATAAATTTAGTTGATTAAGATTTAGTACCACACACGTTACACATCTCACCAGATGTGGAAGTGACTATAGTTTTTCATTTTCATTCAAGGCAAACTACATGAAAACAAACCATTCCCCCCCAATCAATCCATAAAAAAGAAAAATTCCATTACAAAATTTAAAATGAAAGAAAAATTGTTTCATTAACTTTGAAAATTTGTACAGAAACAGATTGTTATTTTTCAGCCCACTCAATTCTATTCCTTCTGCTCTATTTGGTGGACTGTTTTTTGTTTTTCTTATTTTACTATTTCATCCTCTCTTTATTTGCTCCCCACTCTATACTCCTCAAAAGGCTACATTCTGCCGTGGGTGGGAATCCACAAGTATTCAGCCACAAATACTCTCACTTCTAAGTTTTGTACTGTGGGGTAAGATAAGCTTGGAATGGTTGACTGTTGCCAGCCCCTAAATCCCTGCACATGTGAGCAGCTGCACAGTCAACTGCATTAGCGGCCCCCTCAGAGGCAGGGAAGGAAAAAAGGTGATTTTCAAGGAGCTGCTCTCCGCCTTACCCACAGATTCAGGAACCCATGTGTTTTGGGGATGGCGTGGGTCTGCAGTCATGCAGCTTTCTTCAACCAGACCACTGTTCCTCTGCTCTTACCCATGACCCTCTCCACCTGACTAGTCTGATGCCTCCTCTCCCCCAGTTTGGCTTGTCAGGCAAGTAAGGAACCACTGGACTAAAGCTTAAATGGACTCTTTATGGCAGTGACAAATATCTGATGGAGATGGCTGGGCACCAAGTTAGAAATGCCATTCTATGAAAGGTATATTCCTGGGAACACCTACCTAACAACCACTCAGATTCCCTGGTATCACAGCATATCATCCTTTCACCACAGATCAATTGAGTTCCATGAGGCTCACTGCATAGGGAGGGAAGGAGTTGGGGTGGGTGGGATCTTTCCCATGATACAAGACTTGACTGCTTTCTGTGGATGTTAAATCTCCCATGGTACCTTATATAATAGTAGGGAATTTCCCTCCACCCCTAGGTTTTTGGGCAAAATCTTCCCCACCACCCCTCTTTACTATTTTGCTGTGCTACTCCATCTCCACCCATTCACATGTGCTTAGAGATTAAATTGATTGGTAAGGTGCTATGGAATTGCAGCGTATTACTAATATTATGTGCATAGCGTTCCAGTTAAAGTTACAAAGATTCTTTCCCTCCTAATGTAGGAAAAAATATCCAGAGGCATTAAAAATTCTTATGCCACCCGCCTCCAAAGTTCATGAGCATTCCTGCCTAACCTCAGGGTATGTCTACATTGCAAAGAAAAACCTGCAGTGCTGAGTTTCAGAGCGATGTTGACAGACATTCAGGCTCAGGCTAGAGCCTGGGCTCTGAAACCCAGAAAGGGAGATGGGTCTCAGACTGAGCTTGCATGTCTGCACTGACATTTTTAGCCCTGCATATGACCAGGGCCCTGAGACTCAGTGCTGCAGGTTTTTCAGAGGTGTCAAAACTTTGGAAGTGACTGAGTAAGGCGTCCAGTCACCAATAGATTATCAGTACTGACAGCCTTGGGTCAACGTGCAGAAAACAAAAAGTATTGCAATACAACTTAAAAAGTATAAGATATTATAAATACAGATTAAAATACATGCACCATTAATGAGTGTATAATTACTGTCACTTATTTTTTTCCCTTATTTTAGTGCCTGACCATGCAAATAGAGCAATCAATCGGATCATAGATACAATAAAATAAAGGTGTCCATGCAGGTTGCAAAGATGACATTTCTTGAGTGCACCAAGGTCTGGATTCACTTTACATACTAGATAGATTGTTTTCCTATTATTTTTATATTCAAATGTATTTAAGTAAATTTTGAACTCCAAATGACTGAAAGAAATTGGAGGTTGGGGGAAATGATCAGTCATTAGGAAATCACAAAGGAAAAACTCAGTTTTCAAATTCTCATTTTAGGCAGGTGCAAACAAATTAGACAGAGCAAATCTTCAACCATCTGTAAGTTAATTATCCTGACCTCAATAATGAACAATTGCTATTACTGTGTTCGAAAGGCAATGCAAGAGCATAAACCATGGGTGACAATTTGAAGGTACAGAGCAGCAAAGAACTCTTTGCCATCTATATAATATGCTCTGCCACTCAGTACAGTGCATGAGTTGTAGGATTATAGTTGACCATAATAAGTGACCTTTCACAAAATCACTTATCACCATGATTCAGCCCAACTAGGAAAGTGAATAAAGCATTGCACTTAGAAAGCTACTGGGCACTTGTTCACTGAACACAATGCATTGCAACTTGTACGCACAAAGAGCCAAAAACACTTCAGAACCCTTTGACAAGAAAATACTTCACATGATATTAGAAACAGAAACATCAACAAGGAAATATAGAATAATTAGGATAGATCTAGACTTTCTTAGCTTCATCACTGATTGTTTCAATCTGACCATAATCACTGGAAAATGACTTCAATATCCATTTAAAAGGTAACCACAGCCTGTAAAAATGAAATGTTGGTGAATGGGTCATGGCATTTTCTTTATTTTTCCCCTCTAAAAAGTCAGCCTGATAACAGGACCTTGGTTTTAACCTTAATGATGAAGAGGTTATCATCTTTCATAGATCATAGCCTGTGCAGGTAAGTATAGAAAAATGATTCTATAAGCTCCAAACACAAAGGCCCCTACCACTTAAGTTGAAGGAAGTTTCTGTATATAGCAATGATCCTTATGTCTAGAGCTGGTAGGAAATTGTTTTTCCTCCCCATCCCATCCTGCAGAAAATTTTGACAAAAACAAACCAAATGAATTTGGTTTTATCAAAAATTTCCATGGAAAATTTTAATATCTTGGCAAAAAATTGGAAACCAAAAGTTGTTGGCCAAAAACCAAATAACTTAAGCAGCAAGCTGAAAATTTCAATTAGTAAATGCTGCTGCAGCACTCCTCAGTGGAATTGTGGTTTGGTTGCCAAACTCCTCTTTAGGCTGGGCTCCCAGACTGGAATAACTCTCCCAAAATGTATCATGGTCTGCCCTCTTGCTGAGTCACCATGGTGCACCTTGAAAGTCCCTGGCCCTAATGCATCCTGGAAGTTGTAGTCTAGCTGGGGAACTCCACCCATGAAGGAAAATTGGGACATGAGGCATCTGAAGTACAACAGCTAAGGGTCTCTTCAGCAACATTTCCAATTCTAAACTTTTCAATTTTCAGATGAAAAATGAAAAATTTTCTGTGTCTGAGTGTTCAGATTTTGGTCAGTCAAAATTTTCCATGAAAATTTTTTGCATAAGTTGAAAACTCAATTTTCCATAAAAACAAAAAACCAGTTTTGATTTTTTATTTCTTTTTGGACCCACCACCCTACTTACATCATTTCACAGCTGCAACAGCCAACAGAGGGCAACATTATGTTGCCAACTCATGATATTATCACAAGTTTTGTGATGTGTAGTGTTTTTCTTAAAGCCCTAGCTGGATTTCTGTGACTGGTTGAGAAACTCAGCTTTCATTTAAACAAAAAAAAAAGAAGAAAAAAAAGAAAATTTCTAGCCCTCATGGTTGAAGAGAAAAGCTTGTAAATTTGAAATAAGTGCTCCCGAGAGGCTCAAATGCCAAAAGGCAAATAGAACAAAAACAAAACCAAAAAATATTGTATTTGAAAAAAACAGGGTTACTTACCAGTAACTGTTGTTCTTCAAGATGTGTTGCTCATATCCATTCCAATATAGGTGTGTGCACACCACCGTGCACTGGTTCCCTGAACATTTTTCCCCTTAGCAGACCCCGTAGGGTTGGCTCAGGCGCCCCCTGGAGTACCACACTCATGCCGCGGTACAAAGGGCACCACTGACCCTGAGGGCCCTCAGTCCCTTCTTTCTGCCAACTCCGACAGCGGGGACAGAGGGTGGGTGTGCAATGGATATGAGCAACACATCTCGAAGAACAACAGTTACTGGTAAGTAACCCTGTTTTCTACTTCAAGTGATTGCTCATATCCATTCCAATATAGGTGATTAAATAGCCATACCTTGGAGGTGGGTAGGAGTTTCCGGTGAGCTGTTCTGAGCACGGCATGTCCAAATCCCACGTCCTCTCTCGCCTGCTGCACGATGGTGTAGTGGGATGTGAAGGTGTGTACCGACGACCAGGTGGCAGCTTTGCAGATGTCCTGCAGGGGCACCCTCTCCAGGAAGGCTACGGACGAGGCCTGGGATCTGGTTGAGTGCGCTGAAACAGACCCTGGAAGCGGTACATTCGCCTGCTCATAGCAGCACCTGATGCAGGCGGTGATCCAGGCGGAGATGCGCTGGGTGGAGACAGGTGAGCCCTCCATCCGGTCCGCCACCGCCACAAACAGCTACATAGACTTCCGGAACAGCCGCGTCCTCTCAATGTAGTAGGCCAGGGCCCATCTCACGTCCAGCGAATGCCATCTCCGCTTCTCCTCCGACCCATGCGGTTTTGGGAAAAACACGGGGAGGAAGATATCTTGATTATAGTGGAACTGGGAGACCACCTTAGGCAGGAAAGCTGGATGGGGTCTCAACCACACTTTATCCTTATAAAAGACGGTATAGGGGGGCTCCGAGTTCAAAGCTCTTATCTTGGAGACCCTCCTAACCGATGTAATGGCCACCAGGAAGGCTACCTTCCATGAGTGGACGAGCAGTGGGCATGTAGCCATGGGCTCGAAAGGGGGTCCCGTTAGTCTGGTGAGGACCAGGTTCAAGTCCCAGGGAGGCACCTGGTCATGGACCTGAGGGTATAGCCTCTCCACCTCCTTAAGGAACCTCACCGATATGGGGTGGGAAAACAACGACTGTCCCTCCATCGGCTGGTGGAATGCTGAGATGGCTGCCAGGTGCACCCTCAGGGATGCCAGTGCTAAACCCTGAAGCTTCAGGTGGAGCAAATACTCCAGGATCGCCTGTATAGGCGAGCTGCTAGATTGGATGCCCCGGAACTCCGCCCAACAGGTAAACCGTTTCCACTTGGCCCGGTACACAACCTGAGTGGAAGGTTTTCTGCTGCCCAGCACAATCTTTTGGACCTGTGCTGAACAGGCTCTCTCTCCCTCCGTCAGCCACAGAGTCTCCAGGCCGGCAGGTGGAGCAAGTTCAGGTCCAGGTGCAGCAAGTGACCCTGGTCCTGGAAGAGCAAGTCGTAATGCCTTGGGAGCAGCACTGGCGAGGTGATGGACAGGTCCAGCAACATGCTGAACCTGTGCTGTCTCAACCAGGCTGGGGCGATCAGTATCACGTCCACTCTGTCCCTCTTGATTTTCAAGAGGACCTTGGGCAGGAGCGGAATGGGTGGAAATGCATACATGAGGGTCCCCGTTCAGTCTATAAGGAACGCGTTGGAAATGGAGCCCGGCTCGCAACCCCGGAGCAAGCAGAACCTCGGGTACTTCCTGTTCCAGGACAACGCGAACAGGCCCAGTTGGGGAACACCCCACTTGCGGAAAATAAAAGTTATCACCTCCGGGTGTAGCGACCAGTCATGTCGCGGTAGAAATGATCTGTTGAGGCGGTCCGCCTCGTCATTCCTGACCTCCGGGAGGTGAGAGGCAGATATATGGAAGTCATGCCTCACCACAAGGTCCCAAAGTCGAATGGCCTCCTGGCAAAGAGCCGAGGAGCGTGCCCCCCCCTTGCCTGTTCATGTAGAACATGGCTGCTGTGTTGTCCGTGAGGACCTGCACCATCCTGCCCCTCAGGGACCTGAAGAATACTTTGCAGGCCAGCCATACTGCCCTGAGCTCCCGGACATTGATATAGAGGCTCTTTTCTTCCTCCAACCAGAGCCCCTGGGTGCTCATGTCGGTGCTGATGTGGGTCTGCCACCCGACATCTGAAGCGTCCATGATTAGGGTGACAGATGGGGCCAGATCCTGGAATGGGACCCCTCTCAGTACTTCCATGGGATCCTCCACCAGTTCAGGGAGGTCAGGACATGTGGGTGAACCGTGATCACCCTGTTTAAGGAATGGCGGGCTGGTGCATACCCCGAGGCTAACCACACCTGGAGAGGCCTGAGTTTGAGGCGAGCCAGCCTCACCACGTACGTACATGCTGCCATGTGTCCCAACAGTTGCAGGCAGTGCCTGGCTGTCGTGGGGGGACCTGTGGAGTTGGTCGATTATGGCAGCCATCACCTGGAAGTGAGGCTGTGGGAGGAAGGCTCTGGCCTGAGTGCCATCCAGGGTGGCCCCGATGAAATTTATGCGCTGCACTGGGGTGAGAGTGGATTTCTGCTCGTTTATGAGCAGCCCCAGTCTGGTGCATGTCACGCAGTGAGGGCTAGGCTGTTCCGAATGTGGGCCCTGGATCTGCCCCGAATCAGCCAGTTGTCCAGGTAGGGGAAGATCTGCACCCCTCTAAGGTGCAAGTGGGCCGCTACCACCGCCATGCATTTTGTAAAGACCCTGGTGGCAGACGAGAGCCCAAAGGGGAGGGACAAGAACTGGTAATGGCAGCCAGCTACCATAAACCTGAGGAAGCGCCTGTGGCTGGGAAGGATGGAAATGTGGAAGTATGCATCCCTCAGGTCGAGGGCGGCATACCAATCTCCTGGATCCAGAGCAGGGATAATGGAGGCTAGGGAGACCATGCGAAACCTGAGATGCCTGATAAACTTGTTTAGTCGGCGGAGATCTAATATGGGTCTCAGGCCCCCTTTTGCTTTGGGAATGAGAAAATACCTGGAGTAAAATCCCCTCCCTATTTCCTGTGGAGGAACCGCTTCCACCACCCCGAGGCGGAGGAGGGAAACGACCTCCTGCGAAAGGAGTTGTCGTGAGAGGGGTCCCTGAAGAGCGACAGGGTGGGGGGAGAATCTGAGGGGAGAAAGCCGTAAATTGGAGGGCATATCCCCTGAAGACTACACCAAGGACCCAACGGTCTGATGTAATAGCTTGCCACTCGGTATAGTAGGGTCTGAACCTCTCTGCAAATGGGAGGTGCAGATCCATGAGAGAGGTATCGGTGCCACCCTCGAGCACACCTTCAAAACTGTTTCCCGGGGTTTGGCCCCTTAGAGGGCACTTGCTGGCAGGCCCCGGAAGATCCCAGGTGGTCGCGGCGCCCAAATCCCCTGTTTCTATCACGGCCCCTACGGGGCTGTGATGGTCTGGGTGATCGCCTAGGGGGCGGTTAGGCCTGGTGCTGGGGCTGCAGCTGAGCCTGGCACCTTGAGGCCTGGGGACTGTAAAGGCCCAAAGAGCGGAGGGTCGCCCTAGAGTCTTTCAGGGCGTGCAGCTTCTCATCCGTTCTGTCCGAGAACAGACCTGCCCCATCAAAGGGCATGTCTTGGATGGATTGCTGCACCTCCTGGGATAGCCCTGAAGACTGCAGCCATGAGCAGCGGCGCATGGCAATCGCAGAGGCCATGGCTCTGCTGGCGTTATCCGCAGCGTCGCTAGCAGTCTGTAAGGCCGCTGCTGCCACCGTGGCGCCCTCTTCCAACACCATGGCAAAGTCTGCCACTTGGTCCTGGAACAGGCCCCCTGCAAACCTCCTCAATGAGTTCCACAGGTTCAGGTTATAGTGACCCATGAGTGCCTGGTGGTTCGCTATTCACAACTGCATGGCCCCTGTGGAGTAGGTCTAGTTTCTTGTCATCCTTGGAGGATTGTGGAAGGGCCCCAGTAGAGGGTCCCTCCTCAGGATCAGATTCCTCCTCAGAGGAATGGCCCTTGTCTGGCTGAGTAAACGGGGGAGGTGCTGGTTGGGCCACTGACGACGTGACCGAGACCGTGCCCTGCCCATCTGGGCCCCCCATGACCCCAAGTATGGCCACTGCCACGGTCCCTGTGGCCATCCTGGTGCTGGCACGGGTGCCGGCTGCGGCGCGTCCAGTCGGCGAGTACGGGACCCCGAGCTGCTGGAGCGGTGCCGGCGGTGTCTATGAGTCCTGCCTGCCCTCGTCGAGGATCCGCTGCGCAAGGACCCCGATGAGGAGCGCTGGTGCCGTCGTGTGCAGTGCTGGCGAGGAGGCGTGCGACTGGACGAGGTTGAGGGCAACCTCCATCTCAGTACCGAGGTTTTGCGGCGGCGCTTCCCCCTTGGGGACCGGGAGCGGTGCCGGACATGCCTCTGCGGTGTCGAGTCTGAGGAGCTCGAGCAGCGGCGTGGAGCTGTCAGTGCCGTCGGTGCTGTTGGTGCTAGTGGTGCCATTTCCTCCGGCACAAGATCCACGCCAGACTGTGGTCCAGGGATCGGGACCAGTGCCGAGGCAAGGGACTCAGTGCCGAGGAGCTGCATGAGGCGGGACTGTGATGACATCGCCTCAACTGGGACCTTTCCGGTGCTGTGGCTCGTCGACGGTGCTGCGGTGCGGAGGAGCTCGATGACCCAGAGCTGGAGCTGAGAGGGGAGCCCGCACACTCTACCTTCTCTGACCATCTGGGGGGAGACTTCGACTCCTGTCTCTGCCACCCACTAGGGCCACCCAGTGCAGGTTTACCCCGAGACGCCGGTCCCTGTGCCCTCAGCTGAGAGGGTGGACGAAGGCATGGGCATGCCCATGAGGGCGCGTGCCACAGCGAACACCTCCGGCGTCGACGGCCCTTGCATGGGTGCTCCCTGCGAGGAGATGCAGGTGCCGGAGTAACCTCAACGGCCCGTGGCTGGTGCATCTCCTGACTCCCTCCAGGCCGCAGTGCGGGGGAGTCCTGGCGCTCGGTGCCCTGGTGCTTCTTCTTCTTCAGCACTGGTGACTTGCGATAGGTCAGCTCCGGTGCCGGTGGAGCGCTCCGCACCGAGGAGACGCTCGGTGCCATGGGTGAACGCGCTGGTTCGGAGTCTGGGCGGAGCGCGGACTCCATCAGAATAGCCTTCAAGCGCGCATCTCGTTCTTTTTGCGTGCACGGCTTGAAGGCTTTGCAAATCCTGCACTTGTCCGTATGGTGCTGCTCTCCCAAACAGCGGAGGCAGTGGTCGTGAGGGTTGCTCATGGGGACAGGTTTGCCGCAAGCGGCGCAGGACTTGAATCCTGTTGTGCCAGGCATGGCCCAACAGTAAGCCCCTAAGGGCTTCTTATCTAATCTAATGCTACCTATACTTTAACACTACTTAACAACTAATTAACTCTAAATGTTCAACTATAAAGAACAGTTCAAATGGGGAAACCTACTTGCTTGTAAGGCAAGAGGCAGACGTTCCAATAACCGTCACGGGCGGAAAGAAGGAACTGAGGGCCCGCAGGGTCGGCGGTGCCCTATGTACCGCGGCATGAGCGCAGTACTCCAGGGGGCGCCTGAGCCGACCCTACGGGGTCTGCTAAGGGGAAAAAAGTTCCGGGAACCAGTGCACGGTGGCGCGCACTCACCTATATTGGAATGGATATGAGCAATCACTCGAAGTAGATCTCTATGTTTAAGCCAATCTCAGGAGTTTGAGGCCTGACTCCTGACTTTTGAATGCTTGAGACTGGCAATATTGCACACAATGCCTGATTTCACTCCCACTGAAGTCATTGTCAAAAAACATTGATATTGACTCAAACTGAACCAGAACACAACTGTATGCAATACTGGCACCTTTCCAACCTATTCTCTTATGCTCCAGAACCTCAGCTTTCATATAAAAATAAGTCTATAAGCTTGTAAGGCTGCAAAGATAATTTTGAGAATGTGAACCAAATGTAATTGATGGAAATATGCCTACCTGAGTTTACAGGAAATTGAAACAATAGCTCTCAGAGATGTGAATCGCCGCATTCATTACAATGAGAATTGACTCATAGACCAATGATAGTAGTTAACAATGCTGAAATATAAAGTATTTCACTGCTCAAAGCATGTAAAGGCCTTGTCCACATGAGAAAAATAGTACTGATTTAACTAAATTGCTTTTTAGAAAAGATTTACTTAAATCAGTACAAATCATTGGGATGGACTCTTCTATTTCATTCTAAATTGACATAAAGCCTTTAAAAACCAAAATAAGAATGTCCACACACATGGGGATTGCATACATTTAAATAAATTAGTTTCTAAACACATTTACAGCTTGACTACACACAGTTTTGCACCAATTAAATCAGGGTAACCCTCTCGTATGGATGTACTTATATCACTATAGATTGCTTCTGTAAACGTACAGATGCAAGCTAAACTGATACAGGTCAAGTTTAAAGTGACACAAGAGCATCTGCACACAAAGTTTCATTGGTTTAACTAAATTGGTATAAAAATCATACTTTGAGGTATTGTCTACACTACAAAGTTAGGTCCATGCTTTGAGCTGACCTTGATGTGCATATGTCAACACTTAAATTTGTCTCCTACTGATTGATGTAAGCATCCCAGTTATGCTGACATAGTAATACTACCTCCCCAAGCAGCATTATGTCATGGTTGATGTACTGAGGTCAACAGAGCCCATGTGTAGACACTATGTCAGATAGCAGCAATCACTCCACAATGTCTGACACTGTCCACTCCAGTCACAATTGTGAAGTCCACTGGCCAGGGATCACAGAGAAACCAATTTGCTTTAAAACACCACACATTTTTGAAGACCTTTTCCTGATTGTCCAGCTCAGTGAGCACAACTAGCAATTATCCACTGCTGTGTGCAACTGCCCTGTTGACCATGCCTGCTACATGTTCCGAACTCACTGTAGCTTGGAGTAGACAGGAGGATTGGATCTCCTTGGCTTGTGGGGAAAAGAGGTTGTGCAGGCACAGCTACAGACCAGCTGTAGAAATGTGGACATCTATGAGAAGATTGCATAGGGGATGCAGAAGAAGTGGTACAACGCGGAACAGCCGCAATGCTGCATGACAGTGAAGGAACTGAGACAAGTATATTGAAAGGTTAGCGAGGCCAAAAGTCATTTTGGTGCCAAGCCACAGACCTTCCACGTTTTCAAAGTGCTGCATGCTATACTTGGTGAAGACCCCACTACTGCCCACACCCCACTGTGGATGCCTCTGAGGAGCCCAACATAGCCCCCTACCATGAACAGCGAGGACAAGGAGGATGGGGGACATGTGACTGGGGGGTCCAGCTATGCCATGAGCCAGGACCCGTTTAAGACCTCAGTTTAGTCAGTCCCAGCAGTCAAGCATGGTGAGCACAATGCAGGGGAAGGAACGTCAGGTAAGTGTGTAAATGTATCTCCCATTACAGTGATGGCACTCCCAACTTAGCAGGACACAACTGTTGACTTTTCATTAATTTACTTACACTAGAAGAGGTACCAGTGCAACAAAGAGAGGTAGAGTTATATGCTTTTCATTCCCCTGTAGTAGAGTTAGGCGGCAATGGAGCAGGAGAGGGGCAAGAGGGATGCAGAGTAGTTTATGTACACAGGGATGTCCCTTGAATCCTTCTGAGAGATACTCTACAATCCTCCCAAAGGTTTCTAGGAATGGCAGTCTTATTTCTTCCTCCGTGGTAGGACACTTTCCCATGCCAGTCTGCAATAACTTTGGCAGGCAGCATTGCAGTACATAAACTAGCAGCATAGGGGTCTAGGTGGCTTTGTTACCCTCAGGGGGGAGATATCAGCTAAAATCACCACTGCCTGTGGAAAATGGTGCCAGTATTCAGTGCCATTGCCCTATACTCAGTTTCATGCAACCAAGCAATTCTCTTCTCATTTCCCTCTCAGACCATACTCCCCATGGCTGGAGCTGTGAGTGGTGCAGTGCTCAAGCACTCGAAAGCAGCAGTGTCAATAAGCATATCTTGTTTAAAACTTTGGGGGGGCCAGAGAAGGGAGTTCTGCGTCTTAACTTTTGCTTTCCATTGAGACTATACTGACAATGATACAGGTGTTTTATCTACAGCTGCTGCCGCTGAAGCCTTCAAGGGTTCCCTCTCCACTCCCATGGAATGCCTTAGCGAGATACAGAGGAGAAAGAAGAGGGCTCAAGATGGCACATGTAGTGAGATCCTACAAGCCAGTGCTGCATCAGGTCGTGAGCAGAGGGCCAGGAGGAAGAATATTGCAGACTGTATGGAGAAGGAAGGAGCAGACAGGAGAAAGGCCCAGGAGTCCTAGCAGGAAAAGGAGAGGGAGATGCACCAGGACATAATTGCTTCTCTGCCAGCAAACACAGATGCTGCAGACTCTTGTGGACCTACATGTTAAACAATCACGTACTCGCCTCCCTTTGCAGTCCATGAAGAACTCCATTTTAGCTATACCCCCGCCCCCTTCAATGTTCCACATGGCATCAGGGGTGACATCCCAACTCCTACTCTCCGCACAGGGAAACATTAAAGACAAGCTCAGCTTCAAGCTGGGGGAGCATGAAGTAGGCTGAGTCTCCCAGGATGACTATTGGTATTTCAATATTGCCTGTGGTAATCTGCCAATGGGGGGAAAGGAAGTCCCTGCTTGTAGCTTTCTGCCCAGTCCTGTGTTCTTGAAGATGTGAGCATCATGCACCTTCCGTGACTAGCCAATATCCACCACTGCTTGCATAGCCATAGAAAAGTAGCCCTTTCGGTTGATGTACTCAGTGGCAAGGTGGTCTGATGCCAAAATAGGGATACACATGATGTCTATCGCTTCACTTTGGTTTGGTAAACCCATGGATGTAAATCCATCCACTATGTCCTGCACATCACCAAGCATTGCAGACCTGAAAAGCAGGAGATGAATAATAGCCCTGCACCCTTGCCTGACAACAGCCCCCACTGTTGGATTTTCCAATACTAAAATGATTTCCCACTGACCAGTAACAATCTGGGACTGCAAGTTTCCACAGTGAGATCATTACTCACTTCTCCACTGTCAGTGTAGCTCTCATTTTTATGTCCCTGCACTGGGAGGCCAGGAGCGAGCTTGGCACACAGATCCAGGAATGTGGGCTTGTGCATCCAAAAGTTCTGCAGCCATTGCTAGTCACCCAAACCCACATTATGATGCAATCCCACCAGTCACTGTTCATTTCTTGGGCCCAGAAATGGCACTTCACCATCTACAGCTGCTCTAGGAATGCTACCAACAACCCTGAATTGGTTCTCACAATGTCCCACTGCAAACTGTCCTCCACAACATTATCATGTTCCCCTCAACTCTTCTTGCAGCTCTGCAAAGACTGGAGGAACATGCATCCTGGGCTTGCAACACATGACAATAGTGCAGAACTATGCAGGCTCCGTGCTTCTTTTCAGAGATGGCGAACAATGATAAATTCCATGCAGGTTCAAAGAATTTTAAAAATAGATTACAAAAATTATGGGATAGGGAGGGCATTATGAGATGGAGAAAGTTTAATGATGGGAACTTGACTTCACTGTACTAGTCACCCGTGCATGATTTGTTTCTGTGCCATCAGGCATTGCCTATACTTCCCATAAGCTTTAAATTTGGTTATTAGACGCTCTTGCCTATTTCCTGGAATCTGTGCCTGCTGATTACTGTATGCAGTCAGGGTTCAAAACACACACGTAGTGCTTTGGAAAGACCACACAATGCCACACCTAGGTTGTACTAAAGGAAAGAGATATTTGCACACATACTGGTGTCAGCTGGGTCTTCATCAGCTCTTTAGTAAAGTGAACCTTATGCACAGCAGAATGCTGCAGATCAGCTTCTGCTTATTCAGTCAAATGCATATTTGCGCCCCATTTCTTAAAAGGCCTAAAAACGTATCACAATAACTAAGAGAACGCTGAAGCACTCCCCATTAAATATTGATTACAAATATGTGTGCATTAAAAAACAAACCCACAAGTCACATAATGATTAGAGTTAATATTAGCATATATTTCTCTAGTTCACATATATAACTCTAGTTAACATTAGCATACATTTAGCAGTGATAAGAAAATATATTGCTCCTGGCAAGCTGCCATTACAGCCTTTGGTGCTGCAAAGTTTAGGTGATCCAGTATATAGCCACCATTTACTGATATGTTCCCAAATTTAACCCATTGAAATAAATGGAGTTACAATAAATGTAGCCTACTCTACACAACAAGGCAGGATAGTTTGTGAGGCCTTTATGTTCCTACTGGCTATGTGGTATAAAATACATGCCCAAGTGCAGAATTTATAGCAATAACATTTACTTATCATGTTACTTCACGAACAATCTAATTTATAAAATACCTATTGTGTATACACAAGGAATGACCATAAATCTTTAACATTAAACAGTGTCAACAGGAGAAACAACTTTCCCACTAGACTCGGTGAACTGAGATTAAATGAGCTTTTAAAGGGATGGCAGGCTCAGAAGAATAGGCTCCTCCAAATTCAACTATTTGCCTAGGTAAAAAGCATACCCTTAAATGGGTACAGGTGTCTGTAGCAAGACCTCAAAGTTAAAGGATGTCCTTGAAATGACCTGTAAGTATGGCAACAACCCAAAACCCTGACCATTTTTGATGTTACGCTTATTTACTCTATACTGAAGATCTTATTTTTTTCCCTCCCCTAAATCAGACAGAATCCTACTGTATATAATTTCTTGCCATCCCTATGTTTTGCTCTATTGACGGTAAAGGCCGGTCAGTAGAAAAGAATATACACCAGTCCATCCTACCTGTCACCTTGGATTAACAGTTTAATATAAAATTGCAAGCAATGAAAACAGCCAGTCAAAGCTCATCTGGCAGCACCTAAACACAGGTTCTTTCTTGGCTTCATGTATCGTAACTGGAAGCTGTCATAGCAGAACTGACTGCTGCTGCCATGGTATTCCCACAAATCCCATATCAACAACTACTGTTACTGCTGTAATGAGCAACCAGCACATCCCTGTCACCCCGTTTCCAGTCTAATGTCTACTCCCCTCAATTGTCCCTAGCCACAGGCCAGGACAATGTTTCCACTCATCTTTAGCCATATCAGTGGGACAGTACAGACCTGCCAACACACTCCAACATTAACAAATGTATCCAGAATAAAATAATTTTTAAAAACATGAAATTTGGCACAAATGCTAATTCTGGAATATAACCCATAATAACAGAGACTAGTAGTAACCTAACACCCAGCCCCATAACACTGCTTGAAAAACCTGGCCCATCCATGGGATCATGCATGAAGGTACAGGAATTTGGACCAGGACTAAGATGTTTGGGCCTCTTGATTTCAACATAGTGCTCATGTCATGGTTGTCTGTGAAAGCACACTTAGAAGAACCACGGTAACAGCAGGCAGAGCTTCTATAATGGTTATGGTTATTTGCTCAGTTTCTGTCATCACACACAATATAACTTTTTTTAAAGGTCTGGTTCTGGTCTTCAGAGTTATTCAAGCAGTGTGTGAGCATCATGTCACTTAAACATGCTTTAAAATAACAATTGAGGAAGATCACAAAGCTTCTCAGGCTTTGTTCAGAACTAGGGTGACCAGATGTCCTGATTTTATAGGGACAGTACTGGAATTTAGAGCTTCTTCTTATATAGGCACCTCCCCACCCTGTCCTGATTTTTCACATTTATTATCTGGTTACCCTTCTCAGAATATCATCCAGATGTTTTGATGCACACCAAAACAATCAGCTCTTCTCACAAGCTTTCCATCCCTATTAAGAAGAACAGGCTCTCTCATGAGATTTTCAGCACTTTCTGCTTCTGATCAGGCAGAAACATTGCAAGATAAGCTGTTCTTGCCATGTGTTGGCGCTCTTTCTTCTACTCCTGGACAGGATCCAGAAAGTGCAGAGTGTGTTTACATGAAAAGAAAGGACTTTTTGTTTTTAACGTACTTCTTTGACCATCGTATAAAGGTTTGAGCACTGGTTAGAGGTTTGAATGGTTTTGTCCAAACAAATTCACCCATTGTTAGATGTGTCTTTTGCGCAGTATTAAAATGCAATAATTAAAGCATTGAAGAGTTCTGAATTTGTGTGCACCATCTACTAAGATGGACCCCATATGAGCTACTATGTTGCTGTTTGCAATGTGATGTGTGGAACTGGAGAAAGAGGGTCAGGTTTTCAGTAGGACCTAGTTTGGTGTGATACTAGGAGCTCAGGAAATGAATGGAAGTTGGGGTTAAGCTACCACCACTCTAGTGGTAGAGCCTCGGTACGTAACACTGGCCTCTCAGCATGTTTAATAAAGATCTCTTTCCTACAACTCTGCCTGCCTACCACATCACTTATTGTGAATGAAATGCTATTGTCTAGAAGTGTCCAGGGGACAGCTAAACTAATAGTGAGCTCGTACCTGGTTATAGCTAACATTTTATTTAATCTAGAGATGGCCATGCTAAGAACTGCTTCTGAATAGGAAGAGTCAGACTGTAGTCTGGAAGGAGATTAGATTGCTGCTTGTAACCCCTCAGTTTGGAGTCTCTATATTTATTAAAAGTTAAAGGCGGGTATTTAAAAAGGAGCCTAAGGGAGTTAGGTGTCCAGCTTCCATTTACTTTCAATCATATTTGGGTGCCTAACACTCTTAGGCTCATTTGAAAATCACTGCATTTATTTAGGAAATGTAGGTAGTTATTTTGGGATCCTTTAATACGCAAAACTCATCCTTCCTTAAAAACCAAATAATTATAAGCAAAACACTGAAACAATATGCTATGACGTCCCAGGACTCGTTTCTTCAGATGCTACCTGTTATTCCAAGCAAAGATACACAAGTTCTGTTGCTTGAGACACATTACTGTATATATTTTAAAATCAGAGTGATGACAAGTGTGAGCAGGACAACACTCACCTAGCCCTCCACAAGACTACCTTATGGATAAAAAAGGGGCAC
Organism: Emydura macquarii macquarii; assembly: GCF_026122565.2. Taxonomy (NCBI): domain Eukaryota; kingdom Metazoa; phylum Chordata; order Testudines; family Chelidae; genus Emydura; species Emydura macquarii. The sequence continues at coordinate 4,944,832 of NW_027132342.1, read as the reverse complement.
TGGGATGGTAACACTGCCTGAACACTCATATTTGTATGTGATTTCCTGAAACAGTACTATGAATAAGCTTATACTAAAAAAATAAAGAAGAGAAGAGAAAATGATAAAGGTTGCCATATTGGATCAAATCAATTGGTTGTCTTATCTAGCATCCTGTCCAACAGTAGCCAGGATCAAATGATTCAGAAGAAAGTACAAAATATCTGGTAATCAACAGTTATTGAACAAGCTGACATATGGGAATTTTCTTCCTGACCGCTGGCAGTTAACCATTAGCATGCCGTGAAACATGAGGATATGTCCCGCTTATAAATTTGCATCCTGTTATGTAAAAGTGAATATTCTCATTATATATATATATATGTACGTTTAGTCCTTTTTTTTTTTACTCCTACCTGCTGCTAACAACACAGTATTCATCTGTATGAAACTTGTTTTATTAAAATGTGTTATATCCACACATGTCAAAAAGGAGCAGGGGAAGGAATTTTTATTTATTATTATAAAATAAGAAATGTGCCAAATGCTCAAATACAGTTTATATAATGTAGAAACATCTTAAATATGGCACAGCCTTGGGGGATATAGTTAACAGTGATATAAAACTGGTGCCGGGCACACTGATTTCTGCATGTATAATGAATACACGTATTTATCTTGACAGGAAAGGTGACAACTGTATTTTACCCTCCAGTGATGGTGCCTTCATTTGTAGTTAAAAATGTATTCATTTAGGAGATACAGCATTATTTTCAGCATGCTTTTTCCTTTAAGTATATTCAGATACTGCACATTAATTCATTCAGTGGCTTTATTCTTTCAGTCTGTCTGATCAACAGAGAGTGCCTTTCCACTTAGTAACATCCTTAGATCAAGCCTTTAGGATCATTTCTGGGTCTGGTACTATCCTGCCACAGAAAAAGCAAGAGAAGGAATACTGACTCGGATATTCTCAGTTTTGCCCCTGCTTCCTGCTCACTCTGGAGGAAATAAGGTACTGCAGTCCTGAAAAGAGTACAATTGTCTTTCCTTTTCATGCCCAGCTAGCTCAGTTGGTCAGTACACTAAGCAATGGTCAGTACACTGGAATGGTGGCTCCATCCACTGCCTCATGGAGGATGCAGGGGCTGCACTTTGGAGAAGACTTAGAACCATAATATCAGCACCTCTAGCACAGCTGTGTAGCGAGGATGCACAGCCGTACTAGGAGTAAAGGCTAGCTTGACACTAGGAGTTTTTAAATCATTTTTAAAGTAACACCAACCACTTGACTCAGCTGAGCAACCTGAACTTTTGTAGAAAAAACAGCACTACTGAGTTTAAGTTCGCTGAAAAATATGGGCCAAATCCTGAAGTTCTTTCTCAGCTGGTTAAAAAATGGGAAAACATATATACAAAATGTTCACAATTTTTCCCACCACTTTTTGAAGTTTTGATAATTCCCCAGCTTTGCTCAATCTTTATTCTAGAAAGGCCTGAACCAGCAGGTGTTCTATTTACTACTAAATGCAGTAATAAATGGATAGTGTTTGCAGGATCACACTTGTACTTGCTCATACAGACCATGCTTATACTTGCATGGAAATCAATGGCAGTCTTGAATGAGTGATGACTTCAGAATATGATCCCATATTTGAAAACAAAGTTTCACTACAGGTGAGAATGATTTAGCGCAGCACTTGTGGTGACCACTTGTGTGAAGAGTGGCAGCCATTGACAGCATGGTAGCTCCATGCTCCGATAGGGCCTTCAATTCACAATCTACTGAAGTTGATGGAAAGACTTCTATTGACTTCAGTGGTCCTTGGATCAGCGCCATAGGGTTGAGCTAACATTAAATGACTGGGGCATCTAAGCATTGTTGCAATATAAATAATAAATAAGAGTAATAATTAAAATGACTTTAGTCATTACTTTTTAAAGAGAACAATTACAAATAAAGTAACATTAAATAATCCTCCCTCCCCCAAAAATATTAAACCAACATATTAACCTCGTAACTTGAAATCAAGTCTATGCACTTTTACCACAAAGGAAAGCTGGTCCTATTATTTACATATTACTTTCCTATTACTCTTTATAAAGCAGAAGAATTGAAGTCAAAACTACGTCAGGAACATATTTAATGTTTAAACACCAACTTCCTTTTTTGATGATTGCTGAACTAGAATAGAGGTTTTGCTTTTATTTATTTGTTTATTTTTACAGTGTGACATTAGGCTCCCATGCTGCTAGTGGAAACTTCTCCAGCTATATAAATCCAGTTGAGATTTATTTTGACTCCCTTAATTTCCCCTTCTATAGCTATGGTGCTCACTGGCCAAAGAAAAATCCAAAGGAAATTCTGTCCCTGTTCATGTCTATCCTTTCTTAGTTAATGAGAATATGTAACTGTGACTATCTGCCTCTCTCTTTATCTGTCTCAATAAACTGTTGCACATGGTAGGACTAATAGTGCACTGTCTCATAGCCATCATTAGGTTAGCTAGCAAGTAGTACATTATCCTTCATTTTCTTTCTTTCTCCAGGGCAGAGCCATGTAGCTACTGCATCTCATTATCCTTAGAAGCTGTACATTTAAGTGTAAACTCATTGTCTCTGCAGGGGTTGTAGGTGAGTAGTGTTTAACCTCATTTACTCCATTTTCTCCACTGAATTTTTGTGGGACTGTACATAAAAATATTTAAACTAATCTAATGTTTTGACTTCTATAAATCATTAATACTAAATGCTATATTTTTGGACTAGTTTGTAACTCTCTGGCTTAGTCGGAGAGATCACTCCAGCACATACAATGGAACCAAAAAATGTGTGGTTCAAAAAATAATTTGTGGTCACTCTGCAGATTCCCATAATTTAAACTGAGGTGCTCCTGGGCAATAGGAGAATAGCAGTAGATAAGTTTCAGGCAGCAGCAGAATCTACTGCATCTGTTTTATAGCTGGCTGCTCCACTGGTGCCTGCAGTACCTCAATTATGGCAAGCAAGCCTACCCCAAAAACTTAAGAGGGACACTCTCCTCTTGATTATGGGAATTGCAAACATATCAAAATGGAAAACCGATCCTCTTATGGACTCAGATGCTAATCTCCACATAGTTTCCAGGTCAGCTTTGAGCTCTGTTCTTATTTTTTTTTAATTCATTTTTGTGGGACAGCAAACAGAAACAAATATTAAAATACATAATAATAAGGAAGTAATTATGGAGTTGAAATACGGGACACAAATACAAAGGGCTAGACTGTGCCTAACGGTTACATAGCAGTGTAGGAGACAAAGGGGGGAATAAGACCCCAGACTCACTCCACTGCTTGGCCTCCCCACTTCTCAGCTGCAAGCACAGGAGTTTGGAGGAGCACACTTGATACTTCCCCACTCCTCTGCAGACGGGCAGAGTGAGGCCAGCAATGGACACAGCTTTGGGTCCCCCTCCAATGTGCGGCCTAGTACAGCTGAGCTGATGTGGGAAGGAAGAAATCTACCAATTGTCATGGGGCTGTAGCAGATTACTTACCACCGGAATCAAAGGTGGAGCTGTGAAGAAATTGTGGCGCTCTCAGGACTAATTCCTTCCCTAGCCCTCTTCTGAAGCTGTGCAGCTACAGGGAGCCCTCTCTGCAGAGCTGTGCCTTGAAGGCACAATCTAGCCCAAAGAAAATAGTGTACGTTAACTATTCACGTAGAGGTAAAAACAGAATTTGTAATAAAATACCACCAGTTCTTGGGAGGGGGATTGGTTGGTTTTGTGGCATACACCCTAGACTCAGCTCTGATAATAAAACACTGTCCAGATAGCAAGTTAATACTGCATGGGTATTTCAATTCATTAGGACAGTGGGTTTCTCCATTGTAAGAACAGCCATTACTTTATGTAACTGGGTTCATGGAAGGAACCATGGAGTAAGCCACTAGGCCACAATAGAAAATCTTGCCCCCTTCAAAAGTATTTAAAAAAAAAAAAAAGATTAAAAGGACAGAGTTAATTTTTCTGGTTGAACTTTGCTATCAACACCCAGCAGGCCTATGGGCACAGTGGGTGGAGTTTGCATTTTGAATCCCAAATACAAGATTTGACCTGCTTGAGTCACAGTGCAGCTATCAGTCTAAAACAATCTAGATCTAGATCATCCTTTGCAGCCAGGTAATATTCATAGTAGTTAGTGTGAGTAGATCTGAAGAAGAAAAGCCATGGTTACCTTCCAACAACGTATCTAAAGTATTGGAATTCCATTTCAGATCAGAGAACTTTGTTACATGCGTAAGAAACCCCCACAAACCAACATTTCATCCATTTCGCTGTGGAAGTAACAAAACACAATGGGGGAAAATACCTAGAAAGCAAAACTCTCCTGGATTTAAATGAAGCCAGTATTTCACCTAATATTGATAGGGAGAAAAGAGGTAATTTGTCTCCAGCAAATATAGAAATCATAATCAGAAACATCCACTTCCCTTGGCTTGATCTCTATAGAGGAAATAAAAATGCTTTAACTTGAATCCAAATATATATTACATTTTAAAACCCCTACATTTGTTCAATTTAAAAGTTAAAAGGTACTTCCATATCAGGTAATGTAAAAGTTAGGGTTAAACACACTGTAACAGATGTGGCAGTTTCCTGCAGTATCCTTGGAAAACCTTACTGTAGTATCTTTGAAGTCCATTGTATTAAATGCAAAGGTTATGTATGATTATGGGCCTGGATGATCAAATCATCAATATTAAACCATGTGGTAGACCAGAATGGTCTTTTGGGACAATACGTGTGAAGTTGATTTCCTGGGAAATATGTAGGGGTAGTTGAATGCAAATTCCTTCACCCGGTTATTCAAAAACCCAGTCTTTTGAAGCCCAGGGAGAAAACCACTGTGTGCCGATTACATGTTCCTGAAAGTTGGAGATGGAGGGCCCAAGATGTATAAAGAAACAGGCTGATTTATGCGGTCAGCGTGCTTGTTCAGAGATAAGCCTGTTACGAATCTGTAACTGCAGAAAAATCCCTTGGTGGGGTTTGAAGGACTTACTCCTAACTGCTAGCAGTCTGGCTGGCTGGGAGTAACACAATATAGGCCGGAAACAATGAATCCTGGAAAAACCCTGGTAAGGAGGGAGAGAGATGCAGGAGGGAGAGAGATCCCAAGAGAGGTGATAGCTGACAAGCTGGGAGCCTAACAGTGGGTGCCCATGCTGAATCTGTGGGGGAATACAGGTGCATTTGCCCTGAACCTTAACTCTGTCTTTGTGGAGGCATGCATACAGTACTACTTGTTTATACTAAAGTAGCACCTTGAGGTTCAAGTCAAGGATCAGGCCCCACTGTTAGACACTGTAAAAAGAATGTAGTAAAGAGACTATCCATGCTCTAAGGAGTTTACAGTCATTATTAAAATAATCACATACTATTTCACAAATAAGTTTTTTCTACTGTGTTATATACAATTGTGTTTGTAAGAAAACCCACAATCACATAAATATAGAATGTCTAATGGGCTCTGCAAAACAAAGGAAGTTTTAAGAAAATTAGTTCTGTATTTTTAAATTTATGAGCCTTTCATATCAGCAGATCCAATTTGAAAATTATGCGCTTAACTAGTTAATTCTTTTAAAAAAATGAATGGCTAAACTGAATAAAAAACAAACAGATATTTACCTGTGCAAGGACTTCCATACGATTGACATTGTTGTATAAAAATAATACTTTTTAAAAAAACTGATTGCAAATATAAACAAAAAAGCATATTTTTCTTTTGCCCTTTTAAAAAATTGATCATGGCAGCATTAATAGCCCTTTTGATGTTCAGTCTAGACAGTATTAAGGCTGTTACGAAATATATCTGAATAAATGCTATTAGGGCTATGAAGCATCAATGTCAACCAATTGGCATTAGGAAACCCTTCCATTAGAATGTAACTGAGAGCAAACAACTGGCTATGTTTTATTGTCTAGTCTTAATAATCCTCCATATTTAACCAGATACACTGGGCTTGGAAGAGCCTTATTTTTGTAAATATTAATCCTTTAGTGGATTTTACTGGATTACCTGTATTTTATTATTCTGTGTAGCCCATCCATACAATATTTGGCTTAATATTATGATGTGTAAAAAAAGGACATGTAGCATTACTGCCTTCCTACCCAACACTTTCTTGTCTGGGTTCAAACAAATAAGACTACAGAACCGACTGTGTGTCATATTGACTGGGATGATCAATATTGGTGAAGAAGTGAATTAAGATGATAAACACAGTCAATATAACTTGTTCTGAAATTAGCTTCTCATAATAAACTAGGTTTATAACGTTTAAGTGTTTGTTAGAAATCTTTGATTATCAAATTAACTTTTTGCCAGGGCTAAATTTTTCAAATTTAGGAGATAATTTCAAATTAAAATCCCACTAACTCTCACAGAAGTCATCAGAATTGCACTGCTAAAAGCCTGCATAACGCTTTGGAGATTTATCTCATCATCAAAACAATGAGAAAAGGGACAGTGGTATATGAAGCTATGTGAGCATATAAAATTAGATCTAAAAAATCAGAGAAGCAGCTGCAGGTAATATCTAAAATGTGCCAATGACAACTGAGATCTGTTAAGTTTAAGGGCTCTTAGAGTTTTGTAATAAAGGATGTTATCTATATTAATGCAGAACAGCATCTTCTGCCTTAAAATTTTAATTTGTCTAAGAAAAAAAATGTAAGTGTATTAATCAAGAAAATAAAACGTACGTGTTTCTAAAGCAACTTTAAATTTGGTTTCCTGCACACAGAATATATGCAATTCTTCAGGTTATGTATGTAGATCGTCATTTACCTTTATAAATACAACGAGCAAGATTTTTAAAAGTAACTAGTGATTTTAGATGCTCAACTCAAGAAAATGTAAAGGAGCCTGATTTTCAGAAATTGCTAAGCACTCACTTTCTGAAAACCAGGATAGTGCCCCAAGTTGGTCACTTAAAAAGTTGCAGCATTCAGAATCATTGGACACTTTTGAAGGTATTAGCCAATATATGCAATGGATTTGTCGGAACTTTAGTTTTTTGAATTTCCTGATCTTTGTGCTTTTAAATATTCTAAACCTTAAACAGATGTTTTTGTTTCGTTTCCTGAGGGTTTATTTTTTATTTTTTTCCTTTTCCTAAGCAAGAGGAAAGAAGCTTGGATGTTTTTCTAAACCTATTTGGATCTTGAAATTTAAGACAACCTTGCAGGTTTCAGCCATGTTGGAAATACTGCTTACCAAATGAAACATGTATTCTTCCTGAAAAGACACTATTATTATTACATATGTGATAAAGAGAGTACCATAGCTGTACAGGGTACTTTACAGAAATAAATCAAGCAGGTAAACTTTTCAAAACACTTAAGTGCTTTAGGAATCTAACAGCTTGTCTCCACTGCCCTGCTGTTTGCACTACAGCAGGGGAATAGCAGTGCACACCAAAGTGTTGCACTGTAACTCCCGCATATGGACTCTGCGGGCACAAATTAAAAGTAACAGGACTAGATTAATACAAACTAGCAACCTTTTAGTTCGCATCCACAGTGTCCACGTGGGGGAGTTACAGCGTAGCACTTTGGTGCACCCTGGTACTCACACCCCCCATAACCCAAACTGTGGGGCAGTATAAACATACTTTTGAAAATGGGACTTAAGTTGACTTAGAAGTCTAAGTAGCATTGACTTCCAGTGAGACTCAAGTGCCTACATCACTTTTGAAAATGGGATTTAGGTTTATAAAAGTAATTTAGGCACTTTGGAAAATTTTATTCTGAATCTGTGCTCCAAAGAACTTACCTTTTGGTTAAGACAAAAATACAAATGGGAGGAAATGACAAAATGGGGAGCAGTTTGGTAGAAGGAGGAAGATGGTGAATATAACATGACATACAGTTGTTTGGGAGAGTAATGCATGGGTCATTTTTGAGGATTACACTTTGTAAAAAACCTTCTTTACCTTGGATTATGGCTGTGTCTGCATGAAGGAAATTCACACCACTGTAACTACATCAGCATAGGCCCACTGCACCAGGGCAAAACAGGGTTTACACTAGTACAATTTAATCTGGTAACACACTACAGTAAGATATATTGGTGTAAAGCCAATATTGATGTAGTTATGCTGGTATGAATTTATTCAGTATAGACAGGGTCTATATGTCAGATGTTCAAACTAATGATATAACCACTGAAAAGCAAATCATTCTCTGGATCATATTGATTACCTGCCCCGCCCCCTCAGGGTTTCATAGATTAAATCACTCAGAAGCACGTCTATCTTCAAGAGAAAGTCCTCATGCCTGAACATGCAAAACACAGAACAGCCTATCAAACAAACTTCACTCTCTCCCTTCCACTGGAAACAAGTGACTATTGAATTAATTAAGACTTCCAAAAAGTACTCTAGCATCAACTAAGGGCCTGTGTTTCAATGGATCTAGTCAGAAACAGACTTCTTCCCATTTCTACTAACACAAATGCAGTGGAAGACATCAGTGTGGTAGTTTTGATCAGGAAATCTGCTACAACTGAAGGAAATGAATCAATGAATGCTAGAGAAGTAGATGGTTTCACTCCAGTCCTTAGTGGACAAGTGTCAACATCAGAAAAAAAGCACCACAGTTTACATTAATTGGAACCCTTGACGACATACAGCAACCAAAGACAGGCTGGACCCAAGGAACTGAACTATGCCATGAACCATTGAGGTGGTCCCTCCAAGCCAGGATTGAGGAACTTTGACCAGCTGATATGGGAGAAAGCTAGCTCTCTTCCTGTTCATGCTGTACTGGCCTCCATTTACCCACAGGAAATCAGCCTCCACGGTTGTCAATCTTTCATCACAACTAAGCTAACCAAAACAATTTTAATTAAAAGAGAGAGAAAGAGAAATCAGTAACAAAAAGATGGAAAGGGGAGAGGAAGAAAGGGAATTGAACATTTCTCAATCACTTTTAGTAATAAAAGTATATAAGAATATCCATCCCTCACTCTGGGTGAAATCACCCTGGAGCAAAGTCCACCACACTGCTTAAACCCTGAACAGAGACTGAAAGAAGGTCTGGCTAGTTGAACGGCCACAGAGAAGGTCTCTTTAGGGTGAGCTATGGCCAGGTGAGGGGCCACAATGTGTATGCAGACCTGGAACAGACTACCTTTGTGTCCACACCCTATATACCATTTTAATGATCTTTGTACAAAGTATGCCTTGTACGGTATCATTTGAAAAATCATAATTTGATGGTCATTACGGTGTTTGCAAAATATGTTTGGCAAAATGGTATGTGAAGTTATAAGAGTCCACTCTATGGTGTTACTAACACATGTTCCAAACCGAGGTTGGCAAACAGATCTGTCTCAAACAAAGGAATGGGTGCTCTGCTTAATTTGCATTTAAGTAGTAAACAGAGTCATCAAGCAGAAGGGGAAACAAAGGAAGCCCAAATAGTTGAGAAAAAGGCGGCAAGGAACATCCTTCCCTATAGACCAGTGTTTCTTAACCAGGGGTTTTAGAGGGGTCGCAAGTGCAGAGCTGGTATTGGGGGTGGCAAGAAAGGCAATTGCCTGGAGCCACAGGGGTGCCATGAAATTAAGTTACATGCCTCAGCCCCGTGGGGGTGGGACTCAGGCTTCAGGGGTACAGTAGTTTGGAAAGGTTAAGAACCACTGCTCTAGACTTTTTGTCTCCTGGTATCCAGCTGGAAATGTGTTTCAAGAGGGGGATTGAAACTATAAAAAGGAGGGACAAACACCCCAAGGTACCTCCTCTCTCTCCCATTGCCCATTGCATTGACGGCACCTGAAGTGACAAAGGAAGCGTTGATTGGATTCTGGGAGAAGAGGTTCTGACCTAAGAAGTTTGGTCAGTAAGACTGCTGAAAGCAGATGGTGAGAGAAGTTTACTTTGAATTTAAAATAGCTTGTTAATTTAGGCCCCTGTAATGTTTTCTCTCTATTTTTCTTGCAACCATTTCTGACTTTTATGCCTCATTACTTGTACTAACTTAAATATCTATCTCTTTATAGTTAATAAACTAGTGTGTTTTAACTGAAGTGTCTGGGAAACTCCCTGGGTCAGGTTTAGATTCTACCTCCCCTCACTCCACCCATATGGAACTCAAATACAGCTTTACAGAGCTGGGATACACTTCACCCTCTGCTTTTGTCCAAAACTGGGTTCAATAAATGAACAGATCCAAGGTTTTAATATGAGGCTAAAGATACACAGATCGGCGAGTTTCACGTACCTGCTGCCACCTGCCAGTCAGCTAAAACAGGGGAAAGAAAATCAATTTAAGCAACTTATGTAATCACTCTGGCTGGGATTTTCAAAGTAGTCTAAAGGTGTTAAGCACCAAAACACAATGGCTTAAATAGGAGATGGGTGCCTAACCTCCTTAGGTTGTATGCAGTGCAGTTTTAGCCGTGTCAGTCCCAGGATATTAAAGAGACAAGGTAGATGAGATAGTATCTTTTATTGGACCAACAGCTTCTGTTGGTGAAAGAGACAAGCCTCTCGAGCTACACAGAGCTCCCCCTCATGTCTGGGAAAGGCACTCCCAGGGCCACAGAAAAATGCAGGGTATAACAGGTTGCTCAGCACAAGTAATTAGCACATATGTTGTAAGGAGACAGGGGCACCTTGTCACCTGTGGGTGAACACTTTTCACGGGGCAACTGCTCTGTGTCTGACCTGTCATCTCCAAGGGAGGCCTGCATGACACTTCTGGGAGACAGCCTGGGAGCATGAATTCATTGCTCTGCTAGACACTGGGAATCGTGGACTGAACAGACACACTGGATTATTAGTTTACTGCAGCAATCTGTACCCCACCAATCCCCTCTTTTTGCCCTGCAACGGCAGACATGTTAATGGGCCACTCTATCTCGAGTGGTCCCTTACAATACATGCTAACTACTTGTGCGGAACAATCTGTCCCACCTTGCATTTTGCTGTGGCATGGCAGTGCCTTTCCCAGACTTGAGGGGCAACGATGTGTAGCTCTCACCAACAGAAATTGGTCCAATAAAAGATATTACCCTCACCCACCTTGTCTCTCGGTTCCTTAGGCTATTTTTGAAAATCCCAGCCTTGGTGATGCAGTAAAATGGGTCACATGATACCCAGGCCTCTGAGGGCACTGTGAGCTTTGAAGTGATGCTTGCAAAGTGCCTCAAGATCCTCAGATGCAAAGTGCTATACAAGGATAAAGCTTAGTTACTGTAACAAGTTTATCAGCACACTACTCCTCCAGTCCTCTTTACTAGAGAATCAGATTTCTTTCCATTCTTAGTTTAGGCAATGGTGAGAGAAAAAACCCCTTTTTAATATATAGAGCAAAGGTACAATTTGCAATTCAAATTGACATTTTTAATCTTAAAAGGGATGGGGGGAAAGTAGAATGAGTCCCATAAATCTGTCATTTGCATAAAGCATCACTCACTCTAGAAATCTCTCTCAGCTCTCCCCAGCCCACCGAGGAAGAGAGCCATACAGCTTTAAAATGACTTCATTCCCGTATTTACATATTTTTAATAGGGCTATGATGAATCTCCTTCCGCTTGACTCCTATTTTGAGCTGTGATATTTTAATCTCCAGTCTTGCTGCAACTTAGCAGATGAATGTGCAGTGTGACAGAGCTCAGAGGAAATAGTATAAATAAAGCAAAGTGGAGCTATGACATCTCACATTTTATAGCTTTTTTATTGTAGCCTAAGCATAAACAGAGCACAGCTGTGTTATACTTACTGCTGTGAGCATTCCCTCAACTCCAACCCCCTACTGCTTTTAAAGAGACAGTGCCCTCATTTAGGATCTTTTGGGTACAAGCGTTGCTGCCAACTGCATAGCTAATAGAAGCAGCTTTCTTCCACCCATTGTGTGTGTGTGTGTGTGTATTTACTTATGCTCCTTTCCCTGATTTATCTGTTTGCCTCCCTTTCCCTTCATATCCCAAATGCCATAGGATCTAACCCTGCAGCTTTCAATGTCTATCTACATAAAGCTCTGTGCTCTTACCTACTGAAAGATGCTTCTCTGGCACAGGTACTATAATTTTCTCCTCGTTCAATGCAAACACACACAGAGCACAAAAATAATTTATAAACACCGCTTTGATAAGAGACGTTAACTAGCGGGAAGTACTCAAAATATTGCCATCTCTTAACTATGGTATTTTAGAGACAGGGCTCTGACATTTCTCTCCACTTTTTGATACGTCTGCACAGAACTCAGTTGAAAAGGAAAAAGAAAAACCCTTATTCTTGCTTGTTTAAAATCAATCAGAGCAGTGATCAGGTTCTAGACCATTACCTCTTCCTACTTAAGAAACATACGAGGCATCACAGATGATCAGATCAATGATCTAAAAAGGCTAGTAATCTACCTCCAGGAGTGGCCGGTACTGGAGTCTTTAAGCAAGAAAACTGACAACTGTTTGATGTACATGGGGGTAGGAGCATCATTTCCTTGGCTCATTTTAATGCCCTGGAATGTGAGAATTTTGTTTACCCTTATGGTATGTTTAAGAGAGCTCAGAGCCACCTTCTGTGATGACCATACAGTCCCATGGGTAACTGGGATGACAAGATGGCCTGATAGGGTTTTCCAATCTCTAATCTCAATGCTAAAAGCATTAGCATATGTAACTATAAATGTTATTAGTCACAAAATAATCTTACCATCCCATTTTAAACCCAGACACAATATTTGAGTCAATGGACCAGATACATTCACTCAACCTGTAAATTGCATCTCTCTTTGAGAACTACGGAGCCTGGATACTAGGGGAGGGCTTAACCTTGAAGGAAGTCAGGTTGCATTTCCATCCCCTCCCTAACCACATGCTGGTGTTCCTCCCTGGGGTGGGCAGATTTAGTTGCCACTGGCAGCTATCTAGGAGCCCCATCAACAGAAGTTGTTTGAGGGGATGTATTGAATTGCATTCACCAGCTGTCCTCCCCACTCACCCTCCATTAGCCCTGGTCCACTATTAGGGCTGTGCTGGCCTCTCCGAATGGGGTGTAACTGCTCTGTACCACTGCACCCTTCTTCTTTGGCAGATTTTTTGCCTCAGGGGCCCATCCAGTGGTGTAATGCTGCCTTCCACTAATGTAAACCAGGGGAAATCTACCCGATCTCTTTGGTCAACAGAGACATTGCATCAAGCATTTCTCAAGCAAGCAAAGTGAATGGTTAAAACACAATGCGCTATATGCATCAGCAATTGTATTAAAAAAAAACAAGTGGCCCAGATAGCAAGTTAAAATTCTTTCTAAACAGAGCACTGTCTGAGCTCCGGGAGTTTCAAAGTTGGTATCTTAGGATTCCCAGCTTTTTCTCTTGCTGGCCGAAGATACCGCTCTGCCAAATTCACTGTTTACCAAGACACCAGCCTAACACAAGGTTCTGATTAGCAAATTGCATTTTTGTGAGAGGATTAGCAGATTTCCTTTGTTTTGATGTCAGATTATCAAACTGCATCTTTAGAGACGTGTGACCTCATCCAGATTCATGAGCCTGCTCCCTTGTGACTGACTTGAATTTTACTCCACTTGCGCAACCTATAATTTCATAAAGGAGTTGCTATCACAACATAATACTCAGCTCTTGATGGGTGTGAAGGAGCACATTTGTAATGTAAATAACCTCTGAAGTTGCAGTTGTTAGCGTTTCTCTTCCCCCCTTCCTCCCCCGATATTTTAACCAACCAATTCAGAGCCAGAAGAATTTTTTCCTCCCAGTGCGGTGGCTTCATTTGGTACTTTAAATGCTTTGCGAGGAAGTCCGGACACCTGAAGTTCTGCACATCAGCTACATGCCACTCAGAGCGACCCATTTCAAATGGAGGTGCAGACCCCCTTTAGAAATCTTAGACGTAGTCTGCAGACCCACAGGGGTCCACAGACCACTGGCTGAAAACCACAGTTCTATGGTAACGACAATCTTTCGTGGACCCATTAGACATAGGCTGGGGATCCCCAAGGGTTTGCAAAGCACAGGTTGAAAACCACTGCCCTAAGAGGTCTTCTCCCCTGCACCAACCTTTAAGTCCTTTTACAAATCAAACACCACAGCAAACTACTGGCTGGAGCTGTGAAGTACCTGCTCCCAAAACCAGAAAGGATGGTGCTTCTTTTCTTGCTTGTTTAGTTTAGTCACAGAAAATGAAGTGAATCAAAGAAAAGAACTAAGGTGTGGAAAACCAAAGTCAAATTAGTAACAGTAAAATTATATCCACTGCCTCGGGCAACATACAGGTTGATGGATGACAGCCAACAGTCGAATCCTCATTCCCTGTTCTTAATTGTGTCTCCTACACAAATTAGCAATCACTACATATACCTTCTACAGCAGCAGCAGCTGCTGTAAGATGAGTGTTGCTAAGCTTTGAGGGCAGGCTGGCTCTGCCTTGAAGCTTGCGCCGCAGGGCTGCCATCTTTTGGAAATGAGCAATATAGGACATTAATCTGCTATCAAACAAGGTTTTAAAGGAGCTGCAGGGGTGTATGGGGAGGTGATGGTCACCCACATGCCACAAGATATCTGCAGACCCTGCACCCCTGAGGACATCCCAGCCGTCAGGGCCCCTTCATTTAAAGTGTGGATTTAGGGTTTATGAACTTGTGGCCAGCACAAGGGCCTCTGCCTGCTCACAGAGAGCACTATATGATTTAGGCTGTCTTTGCCCATTTCCCCCATATAATCTCCAGCCAGATCTGCCCCTTCCAGCCACGTTTCCCCATACATACTTTTTTCTATGTTTTGAGAGCCAATCATAAGCCAAGATTTTCAAAAGAGAGGAGTGATTTTTGGGTGCCACATTTTTGCATGTTCAACTTGATACATCAAACGCAACGAATATCAGTCCTCTTTAAGGTGATCATCTAATGGCATTAGCATGTACAGAACAGGGGCTAGCATCAGGAAGAGAAACATTCTTGCTCTCCTACCTCCAAAACCACCAGAAAGTGAAACAATGACACAAACACACCCAAAACCTGGAAGATTGAATCTTAACTACACTCAAACAAGAGCCACAGCAAATTATCTGAAGTAAACAGTCTGTATTTCAAAGCCCCTCAGCAAGTAACCAGAGAGAATTTTTCTATAATCTTTTGAATTGGCAAGTATAACAAGAAGCAAACTTTCCAGGAACTAAAGATGAGTAGCTCTTAAACTAGAAAGATGGAATATTCCACTCACAGTTTTACGCAGAGATCACATTAAAAAAAAAAAAAAAAAGAAGATATACCTCATATTGTTAATACTTCTGCAGTGGGATAAAAATGTTCCTCAAATTCAGATGACAACTCTTAAAAGACATTCAAACAATATACAATGGTAAAAATTGATAAAGCCAAAAGCTTTTTCAGTATTTTTCATTGTTAGCTAAAAAGGTTCAATATCTTTAGTCTAACTACTCAATTATTTTAAATTTAAAAATATATAAAGCATAATGGATACAATTTTTGTTAAAAGGGACGAAATGCTTGAGAGAGAGAGAGAGAGAGAGAGAGAGAGAGAGAGAGACTCTCTCTCTCTCTCACACACACACACACACACACACACACACACACAAAGTGAGAGAGCACACAAGTATTCTAGTATAAAGGCTTTAAGGTTAAATTACATCAGAATTTGCTCATCCATATAATATTGCAAGGAGAAGGGCAGAGTAATAGACTACAGGTTAATCCCACTCTGACTCAGTCTTTCCAGTTGTTAAAATTGGACTAGCGACTGGAATGTTGGGACTGGTGTCTTCTCTGGGTGCCAAGTCAGCTAATACAGCATTTGTCTTTTCTTGTTTGTCTCCGTATTTGTCTTTATGAAACCTTCACAGCAATTTCTTGTCCTTAATTAAAACTCATAACTTCCTCCTGGGTACTGTGATACCTGATACAGAGACATGTTCCTGAAATTCATATAGTTAGTGTTTTACATTAAAGCTTCCCATTACTTGTTTCATTTACCTTTCTTAGGTTACTTTTTATGCCACAAGATAAAGATTTTAGCCAACTGGAGCTGAGAAAATTCAGACAGATTGGCGTTTTAGGCTACACTGAAATATTTATTGACATTGTGTCCAATCAGGTCACTTTCCCCATGTGGGCCACACCCCTTTAACTATTATTCACTGTTGAAACTCCCTGCAATTATTCCCATCCTCAAATGACACCAAAGCAACAGAACAGAGCTTGCAAACTCTCACCGGGTAAAGATTATACAGTGAGTTCCACTTATCCTAAAGTTAATGGGAATTTTGCTACTAAATTCAGTAGTAGCTGCGTCCCAATTTATATTTGTTCTCTGCCCCCTCTCTCTCTCCCGTCCATCATCTTTTTATTTCATCATATCATAGGAATATTCCCTTTGGCATTTAATCACACACCAAAACCCTTTATTGCTTCATATACTCCACCACAATGAACCCTATAATCCCTTAGTTAAGTGCCAATTAATTATTAAAAACATTCATTGAGGATTAACAATCATGAAATAGATAGTTCTATTATGTAGTTGTTAATCCTCAATAAATCTACTTGTAATAGACAGTTAGTATTTAAGTATGAGCACTAGCCTACTTAATCTAATTCTTTATATTTAATATGACAATTATTGCATGTTAAATAAATATATTCATCAAAGTTTAATAACTATGTAATAAATGCACATCTAATGGTAATCCTCAGAAAAGGAGCTTTTTAAACAGGCACTTATTTTATTACCATAAAAAGAAACACTCCTTTACAAACAAATCTATGCACACAGTCTAAGGAGGTATACAGGAGCCAGCATCACAATATATTTCTTTCTTCAACCCTATAGTAACCCCTCTCTGAAACCTCTGCTGGAATCCAGATCTGGGGATGGAGAAAGGGTGGGGTAGGTTCTGAGCAACAGATTCTCTCTTCCTTCAAGCCCACAGGACAATACTGGCTCAAGTTATTGCAGCCAATTGCATGCGCTCCTCCTCTCCCAGTATACTTGTCCCTCAAGGTTCTAAACAAGTGATAGCTGAGGAAATTCCTGGAAGTATGATCTTGTTTATTAAAGTGCCACTGGGAGAAATGGGGAAGGAAGGACTTATCAAGGTAAAAGGCCCCTAAAGAGATGACCCATGCTGGCTGTAGATCCCCTAATACCTATGCAGATCATGGGGGAGATTTAGGAGGATAAATCCCTGTAAGAATAAGGGGGAAACTCTGCATATCAAAACTCCCATTTTCTATGGGAATTATGCTAAATGTGTACCCAGATTTATACATACATGATTCATCTTGCTACCTATGTATTACTCAAGTCTTCTGTCACCTTGTAACAAAATATTACAAAGAAAATCTGGGCAATTAGAGCTATGCCATATCCCACTTCTTAGCTAACACACTTCCCACTGCCCAGGACACTTGGGATCCATAGGCCCCAGCTTTACAAGGTGAAATTTCCTCCTAGCCATACCAGTACAGCAGGAGCTATGCAAAGTTTTCCTTTAGTTCATATAACATCAGATCAGGCACAGACTAGCCTGTCTAATAAACAGCCTATGTTATTGCCTAGTCTGAGGGACAAGTGATCATTTTAAGGTCTACTACAAGAAACAGTAGGGAAAGAAACTTATGCTCTACACTACTGGAAAACTGTTAATTCCATCTGATGGATAGCATTGTTTGCTAGCTCTGGTGGTTTGAGGGAAACTGTTTTTAAAGTCAAAGTATCCTAATTACTATCTTGCCTTTTTCCCTTACACTTCAGTTATGACCTGATTTTAGTGACTGCTCTCTGAAGAGCTGTTACTGCTTGAACCAATGTCACATAGCATCTGACAGATGGTTTCAAATGCTATAAAGAACACGCCTCTAACTCTAGAAATTCAGGAGAATATTGGCTGCTAAAACTTATGCTGGAACTGAAGTTGAAAGGAAAAGCAAGACAACAATCAGAATGACCTAGTATGAAAATGTAAGTTTTGACTACCTTATTAAGTTTAAGTCTCATGCTGACATCATAAGAGATTCCGATTTGCTCATTACACTCATGCTATGACAACTTAATGAAGTTAATAGGAGAAAATATTCAACTGAAGAGGGCGGGGGGAAGAAAAATTCCACTTAATCTAGCCATTGTAGCACCTCTTTACTTCTGTCTTCAGCAACAACAGCATTGAACTCAAAAGATCTCAGTGAAAAATATTAATTTTCCTAAAAGTTTTCCAAAATTACTGGAGTATTAAAAGTTAACATTCAATAACAAAAATCCAGAAATATAGGTTTTAATAAATTAAGTGATGCTTCAGGTTCTAATGTATCATGATTTGTCAGGATAGAAAAACACTCTGGTAAGATAACAAGCACTTTCAGGACCAGTACATTTAATGAAGAACTGGTCCTAGACCAATGATTACAAAGAAGATTTTTTTATCCAAGTCCTAGAAGCACCACCCAGCAGAACTACTTGCTTGCACTAAGCACCCCCAACTCTACCACACACCTATACCCAGCAAAACCCAGGACTGTCTGCCTAGAGGAGGGAGATTTTCTTCTTTCCCCAAGGTAGAAGGAAGGAAGACATCTACCCACACAAGGTAGAACGAATATGCATTGTAGCCTGTGCTTATAGTTTAATAACCTGGCCTGTTATCCAGTCAGTTTAGCCCTGGACCAGATTAAGGCATAGGTATGCCAGGCCATGCCGAGGGCTCTAGCTCATTCAGTCATGTAATTATATCAGAATTGCAGCTTTTTTTCCCCCCTTTGTTAAAGTTAAGTTTCTAGGTTTCATGGTTGCAAAGAATACCTTGAAAACATGACGTGAATGTATTTGATGCAGTGATGTCTGCCTGAGTTTGCAGACAAGCTGAAAAAATAGCCCTGAGAGGAGTGAACTGCCCCGCACAGCTGACTGGGGTGCTAACACCAAACCCCACTGCTCTATGGGGCAGGAGATGAGTGCTGCAGGCCTGGCCCACCTAGACATGTAGAATAGATACACCCTGGCTATTGGAGTAAGCACTGGGGAGACTGCCTGCTGCTGTCCATGATGCTCCCAAGGGCAAGGGAGTCCCATGGTGCTACCTCAGCATCTCTGGGAATGGAAAGGGGCCACCACCATTACATGGGGAAGGGACCCCAGGGGCCACAGCATGTTGTGCTCAGATTGTCCTAAACTATCCCTTGCTTTCCCTGTCAGGATCATAGAAAATCAGGCTCCCTCCTGCTTTGCTTTCCTCTCCTCTAGGTTACCTACGGCTATTTAGTAAAGAAGGAACTCTTTCTTTAAATACTTGGCTTTCTATCCCTCAACACACAAAGGAATAGATATGTACAAGTCTTCCAATGACCTGCAAACCTGTGGTGAAGTCGGGCCTAGGAAAGAGATCCTAGGTCTGGGATATTACCGGCCGAACAACACAGCCTAAAAGTTGCAGAAGGAAGAGAGGAGAACCAGGCAAAGATGTGTTCTTTGCATGCTTTATCTGGAGAAGGATAGCCATTAAGAGAAAGAATGTGGAGGAATGGAGAAGGGAGGGGGGAAAGGGAGAGGAAGAGAGAGAGAGAGAGAGAGAATGTGTGCTTACACCTATATAGCTTTAGTTCTACTGGCATCTATATTAGGGAGCCAGATTATATCTGTCATGACACGACTTCCGAAGATAAACACTTGCTCTTATCTTAGAAATGCTCTTGTTGGAGCACTCTCTCTCGCTCTGTCCATATGGAACACACCAACCAAAAGGGATTCAACAAATCTGCTTCTTCAGGCACTTACACAGAGGCTTATAGTGCAAAAGTCTCGACTCCCAAGCCAGACTCTGCTAGGATCACTCCCTCCTCTGCATGGAATCCCCTCTGTAATGCCAAAAAGTGGAAGTTGCTTTGAGAAGAGAGTGAGGAGAGGGAGTGGGTTATCGGTTACAGTTGCTTAAAAGACTCTGATAATTGTAGCTGGGGGGTCCTTCCTCTTCTGTCATGTAGCGTAAGAAAATGGGTCAGATGTAATGCATTTGGTTAAGTAGCTAAACTGAAAAGGTACTATTTTCTTTTAAATTACAGAGTCTTTACTGGAACTGAGGTTACCGGTGCAAGGCTTTCTATCTGTAAAACGTATCAGGAACATGCCCTCTGAGAGTCAGGCTTTCATTTTCTGATGTTAATTCTCAGATGCCTGTTATTTGTCCTTCAATGTAGCCTGTGTCTTAGCTGGGCACGCTCCTGATTCCCTACTATATCCAGACGGTCCATGTAAATACTGTTTATGTTAAGGAAGTCATGTTCAGTGTGACTGGAGCACATAGAAACTGATGTTGTTGTCACTTTAGATTAAGCTCTCGTTTTAGCAAAGAAGGCAATTGGAGCAGGCAGCTGAGTGGCCGAATGAAATATTCAGCTCATTTCATTTAAAGCTGCCCCGTCTCCATTGTTCACGCTGGCATGACTGCTTAACCCTTGCTGGTGCCTGCATAGTAGTTGCTCGCTCACTCTCTCTCCCCTACATTTCCAGACAAAACCTAGCCATCAAGTGGTGACCAAAACAGCCAGATTTGTTATGGAGGAGCAAGGTCCAGCAGTCCAGGGTACCATGTCCAAGAAAAATGACTATATGGGAAGCTGAGGCTTAACCCTTTGGACTGCCATCACTCTTCCAATGTAAAGAAGAGTGGAAAACACCAGCCCCACCACCACTTAGCAGTCACACTAGTTGAGATTTTCAAAAGCATCTAAAGGAGTTAGGAACTCAACTCTCATTGAATTTCAATTGGGAGTTTGGCATCTAATTTCCTTAGGCTCTTTTGAAAACCCCACTGTCAACTCTTTACATCTGCAAGGCTCTGCACAAATATAAACCAGTTAATCTTGAGCATCACATTCATTTATAGCAGAGAAACATTATGTATATTAGTGAAACAACACGTATATTTTCCTCTTGTACGCTCTGATATGACTATATGAAAACTGATGTAAAATGTGTGCACTATAAAATGACTAACATTGTTTTAAGCTTTGGGCTGTTACTGATGTACAAAGGCAGTCTGTAGCCATCTTACAGTACAGTAGCCCAAGGCTTCAAACATTTTGTTGCAGTGGGGTAGCATACATACTGCTCTTTAGGGCTCTCTATTTTGCTAATGTTTTGGCTGCAATATTACAAATGTGCTTGGCCAAGCAGCACTGGTTTTCCTCCCAGGCAACAACATTAAATAGTTTTCTAAGGAAAACACTTGTTTCAGGAGACATGGTGAACACTTGAGCCTATGACACATGTTGTCACAGAGCTGAAAGATAGCAATTAACAGGTTTTCCCTCTGTAATTGACTTATTGCAAGAGGTCTTATTTATAGAAAGATTTGACACTGTTTCATGACATGCACTTTCAAATCAAACTCAACTGTCGCCATCACCAAGTGCCACATCATCTACTAATTGTTTCCTAGATGCTTCAGGCTCAATTCTGCAAGGTGCTAAGCACTATCAACTCCCACTGAAGCCAATGGGAACTTAAGGTGTTCATTACCTTGCAGGATTGGCCACCCATTTTAACGGAAGAGTTGTCCATTCTGCATAGAAGTACTAGTAACAGCTTGAAGCACTATAGTAAAGTAACACGAATATAAAAGTGCAGCATTTGCAGTCATAAGCTTAGTAGTAATTTATTTTTACTAAGGCCAGACTCTGTGTTACTCTGAGATGGATGATCAAATACAGATGACCATTTTTCATAGTCTAATAAATTGTTAACCATAATGACAAGCATTTCACAAGTTTATTCCTGGGGACTGCATTTAGAACTTAACTACTTAAAGGAAACGTACATCCATTAAAAATATCAATAATTATACTACTAAAGATATACTAATATTGACTGAAAATGATAAACCAAAGAATCTCACTCTGGACAGCAGTTAAAATGATTTTGAGGTTGTGACTCTAGGTCAGTGGTTCTCAACCTATTTACCATTGTGGGCCGCATATTCGGCTCTCTCTGTGTTATGTAAGCCGCATCCACACAATATATATACTATGCGTGCGGCTCTGAGGATGTCACATGGGTTGCAGCTGTGTGCTGATTGGGCTGCAAACAGCTCATGGTTTGAGAAGCATTGGTCTAGGTACTGTTTCCTAAACAACTGCATTGTAAAAGATTTATTTATCTCGGTCTTCTATACACACTATATATATAGATGTATACAAGCCCCTACTACAGTATTTATCTAGACGTTCACTTCTAAAATACGCAAATAAGTACTACAGAAAAGGGTGCTTTAGAAGTGAAGGTACAGATAAATACTACAATGATGGCCTAACCCCTATATAATATTACAGCAGCCAATCATTTAAATCACTAGTTTCTAATAGCCTTACTGTAATATTTTGTATCATTACTGTAGTATTTTGTGTATCTTTTATGAGAAAATTCTGTTATAACACTTATACTAACTTTAACTCACACTGCATTGTGGAGTGATAGCCCAGCCCCTGTGAAGTCAAATTCCCATTGATTACAGCAGGATGAGGATTTCAACCATAATGTATTTGGGTTTACTAATAATCCAGCTAAACATACAGCTGCCCAGATACTGGGTGTTTCATGAATGCGGGTAATAATAAAGCTAATATTATAATGAAAACTTTAAACTTTTACATTGTGATTTTAATTTTATTATTTTTGCACTTAATACATTAATTATCACATATTTATATAAGCTCTGGCTTGGCCAGGTACTGAAGGTGTAACTTTAAGTATGTGAGTAGCTCCACTGAAATCAGTGGGTTTATTCATATGCTTAAAGTTAAGCAGTAAGTAAGTACCTTATTGAATTGGGCTTCAGTTATCAAAGCACCCAGTTTTGCACTCATTTATTACCCATTCATCATACTGAAACAAATAAGACTAATCATCATACTAAGAACTACACCCAATTTCTGCAAAGATTGCACTCCAAGATATTAGAAGCAATCACTAAACTATTCCCTTAAACTGCATCTTCTTGAATACATCCCAGCACAGGTAGTGGTGTAAGGTGTACCGCTACAGGTGCAGCTCGACTCCTTAATCAGTCTAATTGTGAGTGGTTGTAAAATCAGATTAATGTTATCCACAGACTTATATTTCAGACTCTTGCAATGAGAACAACGCAGTGCTTGGCATCTGGAGTCAGGCAGCAGTAAATTGTGGAATACACATATTAGGCTCAGCTGCATAAATACTAGTTTCAGAATCACCATGACTCATTAATACCTCCTTTTTACTCTTAATTTAAATCACTCCTCTTATGTTCTATTAGTACAAAGACAAACTGTTGGATATTCTTTCTTTAAAAGAAATTAAATTTCCTCCACTTCATTAAATAATGACCATCTATGAATATGCCTGTAGCTGTAGCACCTTGGACTCTGATCCAATCAGATCTCACAAGCAAAATAGCATCAGGATGGGATACTTGGATAGATGACCTTTAAGAAACATCTAGGAGCTGCAAGAAGTGTGGCTGGCAACTCAGTAAGCGGCACTCTTCCCACCAACTTCTGTTGAATTACTCAGTTGCTAATGTGGAGCACACACGTAATTTTTTTTCAAGATCAGGTCCTACAACATGGTGCTGATGGAGGTACCATGTTTAGGATAAGATCCCAAATAGAAGTCCTGAGCCAAATTCAAAGTTGACTAATTGCAGAGTTCCTTGCAGAGTCAAGGCACATGTTTATAAAGGGTATTTTCTCTGAGGAAAGACGCTATATAAACGTAAGTTATCGTTACTAGAATAATGACGAGAGATGGGTTCAAGAGGCAGTGTTCCAAACCAGTCCATGGCCAAATCATGGTTAGGATAGGGATGTAGGAATTTTGTGAGCTATTTAAATCAGCTTTATATCATTTTAGGCCAAAGGCCCAATCAGAACCAGAAATTAAGCTTCTCTGGTTTTGGATCAAACTCTGAAGAAAACCCTTAAGATTCAGATCAAAGAACTCTAATCCCAAATCCCCTGAATTTTGAAGAGGCTTAGATGAGAAGTTCTAGTTTGGACTCCAATAATATTATCTGCTAAGTTACTGCCAAAGAAAACTTTAGTATGCCCCTGACAACTTTGCAGTCCTGGAGGAGACTCACCCACATTGCCTGAAACAAAGAGAAAGGACACCTGAGAATGCATGTCCACAGCTACTCCCACTGCTTAGAGAGATTTATATGTTGGAAATAAATTATACTAACATTTTCAAAAAGAAGAAATTGGGCAGAGGCAGGTATAATAAAGAATTGAAATATGATTTAGGTCTTGTTATAACCCTTTAGAAACTGTTTGCTTAGCAGCTTCCAAGTTTTCCTGTAGGTGTACAGATACAGAGACTTTGCATCACTATACAGAATTCCACTGTCACACAGGAGAAGGCAAAAATCAGAGGACCGCATTTCCCAAATCCACTGATCCTTAACCAAGACCATATCTGTTCCAGTATGGCAATTCCTATGTGCAAAAAGGTGTCTCAGAATTTTACTTAGTTAGATCCAATAAGTACATTACACAGACACATGGCTGTATACTTCATTTCATTCTGAAGCACTCAGCAATGGTTCAAATCTGTGCACAAACATCACATACTCCATTCCTCAAATGAAGCCATCTCTAAAGTGAAACACAACATCTAATAAATGAGGTTAAAAACGTTACAGTTTAAAACAAGAAATGAAGTAGAATAACTTCTTCATTAGCAACTAAAGAAGAAATTAACGTAAGCAGTATATAATTACCAAAACTGGAATTTGCCAGCACCCAAGGGCTAACATCCTAAACTTGAAAATGGTGCCGCAGGATCTTTAATGACTGCAAGCGTTTAGGGAATCAATGTTACATCTCTTCTGAAAGACAGCACCTCTATCAGCACTACTAATGACGCACACACAGAAGCTATCTTTGTTTATTTCAAGTTCTTTTTGGGAACGTCTACATTTTGAGTTGGAGCTAGCACTGATCAAGCTAGTGTGCTAGAAATATAGTGTAAACACTGTGGCACAAGTGGCGAGATGGGCTAGCCACCAGGAGTAAGTACCTGTCCATGGGGCAGCTAGCCTCTCCTACTTCTCATGCTGCCACATCTACGCTCTATTCTTAGTACTCTAGCTTGATGACAGCTAGCGCAGGTATGTCTCCATGAGCTCCAAATCATGCCCCCAGCTCCAAATGTAGCCATATCCTTGGAGTGGCCATCCCAAATTCTCAGCATTCTTACAATGATTAAAAAAGAATGCTAAAATCAAATGCATATAATGCACCAATGGTCTTCCTATATCAAACTGCAATAATAGATGCCCAAGAGGATTATGACAACATTAATGATAGTAACTCCTTTGGTAATCACTTCCTCCCAAAAATCCAAATAAAGAGACGAACTTTGCAACGTGTTCTAATGGGTAACAAATCTAGGCTCCACCAGAAAAAGGAGGGGTGTTCCAGGTCCAAGTACTTCACTAGAAACAGACTGAATCCAGCCCTGCCCATCTTGCACTGTGTGTTTATGCATGTGTTTTAGCTCAAGCTCACTGCTTATCTCAATGGTGGCAGTATCACAGAGGAATAGAAGAGGTATCTCGGATAAATGATTTGAGACCAAGCTAGGATTTTGTAGGTTAAAAACATCTTAAACTCCATGCAGAAGACACTGCAGGCTATGGTGAACATTACCAGCAATTTCTGTAAATTTCTTAGGCCTGAAACCTAGGAATAGGGAAATCTGGGGAATCCACAGCCAAGATTATAGAAACTTTCACTAAAGCTTCGCTAACATCTTGGTGTATTTAGGTCAAATTTAGAGCAAACTCTGTGCCAAGATATGGTTTTTGGTGGAAACTATGCAAAATTTGGTGGTTTCAGCAGAGTTTCACTTTGCGTTTTGGGGCGTGCTCACACCCTGAACTCAAAAGTAAACTCGAGGGACATGAATCCACCCAACATGAAACTGAAATAAAGATTTGCATGAATCCCCTGTAAGTGAAAGGCCCAGTTCTGTGAAGTGGGGGAGTTGAGGGTCCACAGCAACTTGTAGAAGACCCCCACCAATATGAAGAATTCGGCCTCAAAATTACAACATCACACAGCTCTAACTCCAACTTCCACTCCGCATGTCCTGGGAGACAAAGTCCTTACCAGGTCACCTAGAATGTAATGATGCAAAGCTGAGAGGTGCACTTTCATGAAATCTCCTACATCCTAAGATGGAAGGACATTGTTCCATGCCACCCACTTATATTCAATCAGATACTATAATTAAATAACAGAGTTTCATTTATTCAGGCTTACATCCACCAGAATGTGTTCCTTTACACATCTCTTTCCTTTGAAATATATCCCAGCATTATCATCCTTGAACACACACAAAAACACAGCACCACGAATCTATAATAAGACCTTCATTTGTTTTTGTAGCATGGATTTTGGTTTGATTAAATGTCTAAATTACTTCCACTTAAATGTTATCCACATATGGACAGAGATCTGAACCCACTTAAAAATTAGCTTTTAACAGCTGACCTGGTGGCTCAGCAAGTCTATTGCACTGTCCCCTGGGAAAACCAGGTTCATAAGCCAACTCAGATTCCTGAGCCCCTTGCCAGTAGAGGCCAAATGTGTTAATGTTTTGCACACAGAGAGTTCAACTGCCCTTCTGTTACAACACTGCTTAGCGGCCAAGTGACAGAACAGCATTGAACATTATTTGCAGAGAGAGCCATCTGCCTGCCATCAGTCTGAAGGGCACAAACAACCACCAGTGAGTGATAGAGGAAGAGGGAGGAGAAAGTAAAGTTTGAAAAGGAATTCAAAGAAAACAAAATTAACCAAGATAAAAATCAACTATTATTTAGAGCTGCATCTAATCTTGATGTTGAATTGATTATAAATGTATCCCAATAATTATTGGATCCCCCAACACCACATGTTACTGTGCTCTTACAGCTTGCTGTGTTATTTAAAACACTATGTATATTTAATGTCCCCATCCCCGTGGTATCTGAGCAATTATACCCACTTTAAATTTTCTGTATTTTCACATCATTGTGGCAAATTGAAGCCATCATTCCACCTCTGTGCTGATGACTAATTCTCACTCCCAACCTGTTTCCTAGACAAAAATCACATCTCAGCCTCTCTCGCTTAATCTAAAATTGTTTAAACCTTTTATTTTCTCCTCTTACAGCGGTGACTTTGAACATGCTGCCCTGTAAAAGTTCTAGTTGATAGGGCAGTGTCCTTTCTTTTTGTTCTTCCTTTTTTAAAAACCATAATATAGGGGTTTTTTAAAACGCTTCAGCTAAACCCAAAGGCATTAGAAAAGATCACAAAGTGCTTTTGTGGGCTCAGTGTGTAAACTCCTCTACAGCTGTCTTAGAAAAGCTTTCATGGCTTTTAACATTAAAAATAAAATGTGTCCCCTCCCATCCAGATGTTAGGATTTCAGACAAAGTTCATTTGCTGCAGTAATGGATCAAAACCAAAAGTTACAACTTGCAGCCAGCAGTGGTTCGCACAGGGTAACTAATAACTTTAAGAGGCCAATAAATTATGTTTTCAGTAAGCTGAAGCAGTGATAACTTTAGGCCTATGCAACCTACATGTTCATGTAGGGCCTCTCACCTCTCTTTCACACACACCCCCACCCTGGCTAGGCAAAGTATTGATTCCCCATTTCTGGAATCATCTAACTCTCGTGCCAGCAGCCAGTAGCAGCAACAATTACATTCCCTAACTGCTCTTGCTTTCCTCTTTGCTTTGGAAAACTTCACTTTGATGATTTTCTGGTTTATGTAGATTAATTCACCAGGGACCATGAAGAAGAAAGAAATATTTGGGGAGCTGGGGGGGTTGGGAGTTGCTAATAAAGAGGATACCTCAGGAGGCTGAGGTATGGGAAATTGAGAGTAAGGGAAATTCTCTTTGTTTTATACTTTTTACCCGAATCAATCAATGCAGCGGTGGGATGCCTTGGAGTTTCTTTTGAAATGCCAGCACTCCAAAGATGTGACAAGACTACATAGCTGCTTTTGGTACATGCTGTGGCCCAAGCGCACATTTTATGTATCAGCTGTTCCACTGTAACCATGTCTTCCCCTATGGTTTGTACAGCATAGGATGTACGGCAGCACTTACAAAATGCAATTGGCAGTTGCTGAAATTTCAGGTTAAAATAATTCCTTTTTAAGGGAAATTTTGCTCAGGGATCACAGATATTATACTTCATAGCTTTCTTAAGAGCCTATCCTCCTCTCAACCTGCACTCATTACTAGGGAAAGACAAACCCAAGAAGGTTCAGAGGATTTGTTCAAATGGGCAGACAAAAAATTAAGATACTTATGTGAAGCTTATTTAAACTGAAACGTTTCATTCTGGAAAAAGTGGGCTGGAATCTCAAAAGAACAGACTCTCTCAGTCCCTTATATCCAGTCAGGTTAGAAATCTTGCAAATTTCTTGCAAAATTTCCTAGCACTACCACTGTGCCCCATCAGCACACACATGAACAAAACTGAAACACTGAAAAAATAATTTAACTTGTTTAAGTTTCAGAAATTTTCATTTGAATTCTGGGAAAAAGATGTAAATTAGATTTTATTTTACTGGAACCAGTTCACCCGTCTCTACTTATGCCCCTCATTAAGGACAAAAGTACAGTTCAGGCTTCTTTAGCCATTCTATATTACTCCTGCAAAGAAAAGACCGGGCACATTTTCCCTCAGGATATCCTGTTGATCTCCACTGTGGTGAGTATAGTAACACGGGGTGCTTTCGTGGTTTGAAAATGAGCCAAGACCACAACTATTTTGTTCAGGTGCACCCGGCTACACAGATAGATTCTTCTTGATTGCTATAGTCAAGGTTGAATATAAATTGGGGTCTGTGGGTTCAGTGGCTCAGTTAGATACAGAGCAGTTAAAGAAGAACCAATACATCAAGAACAAGAAACTTAATAAAAGCCAAGGATTTTTGTAACAGCTGGCAGTATCCTGGTACAATTAACGTGGAAGATTGAAATATTATCGGCCATTAGAACAAGTGAATGCAGTTAGCAGCTACTGTTAGCACAGCTTTCACTCTCATGCACCTTTAAAAGTGCACAGCTTACATTTTTGAGAGGAAGGATGGTCCAGTGGTTAGGGGGGACTAGCCTGGGACTCTGGAGACCAAGATTCAAGTCTCTGCTCCACCACAGACTTCCTGTCTGGGCAAGTTACTTAGTCTCTCAGTTCCCCATCTCTATAATGAGGATAAGAGTAATTTCCTATCTCACCGGGGTGTTCTGAGCACAAAGTCACTTTCCTGTTATAATCAGGTAACAATATTTTAATACATTAACCTTAACATCTACTGTTTGTACTTAAAAGCTGGCAATATTTGTGGTTAGTTGTTTTTATGTTGAGGGACACCCTGGAACTTCAAAGTCTTCAGCTGGCTTTCCCTTTGGGAGCAGTATTGAAAGCACACTGTCCCAGGGAGCTCCGGTGACACGGAGGCATGGGTTGGCAGTACCTTTCATCAAACAAATAAAGGAATCTCTTTCCCTCTCCTCTCAGACAATTCACAATTGCTGTTTTTATTTCTACTGTAGCAAGGCACCTTCTCTGTCTCACCGCATTTTGCACTTTCCCTTCTGGTGTTGGTGGGGCCTGGGTTAAAGCAGCCTCCACTCCAGATTGTGTTTGTCTTCCCCTCTGTATTCTCTTATTAGTACTTTCAAGATAGGTGTCAGGGCAGACCCAAGGAAGATTCCTCCAGCAGACCAAAAGAAACCAATTTATAAACACAAAACAAAAGGGAAATAACTTTCCCCTGCCCCATTTTGCTGGAGTGGTGCTGTCCTGCTGTTAGCCCCGAGGGTGTCAGTCTTCTCCTAAACAGTCTCTTCACGTTGGGTTTTCCCCCTGGAGGGAGAAGCGCAAACTCTGGAGAAGCCTGTCTCCTTACTGTCACCAGCCCTGCACAGCAGCTTCTCTCTCCTCCTCACTAAACAGAGGAGGGGCTTGTAAAGGTCTCAGGCAGCTCTTAATTGGTCTCAGGTGTCCCTAATTTACCTGAGATCTCCCCCTCTTAGCTTCTAAGAAAAAGGACTTTTATCATTCTTAGGCCAAAATCACTGCTTTCCAACACCTTCTTGCAACTTTTGAAGAGCA
The DNA here is from genome assembly GCF_026122565.2 of Emydura macquarii macquarii. Taxonomy (NCBI): domain Eukaryota; kingdom Metazoa; phylum Chordata; order Testudines; family Chelidae; genus Emydura; species Emydura macquarii. The sequence continues at coordinate 4,914,675 of NW_027132342.1, read as the reverse complement.
GTGGGCACTGTCTGGGGTTCTCTGCTCAGTGTCCCCCTCCAGTTCCCTCTGTTTAACTCTATGACCTTCACGCCTGTCCCTGATTTTTCATTTGTCGTCTCCCGCATTCACTTGAGTCCTGAGCTCAGTAGCTCCTCCCCTTAGACTGGGGGAGGGGCTTTTAGCTGCAGGCAGGCATCCCGGTACCCAAATAGAGCACCCTCTTGTAAACTTTGAGGAGCAGGGGGCGCTGTCCGGAGTTCTCTGCTCAGCAGGCCTGTCGATGGGGGACAAAGAAGGCAACTGCCCAGGGCCTGGCAATTTAAAAGGGCCCAGGCCTCTTCCACCTGCGGCCCTGCCCACACTCCACCCCAGGACCTGCCTGGCCCTGCCACTCACTGCTCACGGCGTCAGTACTCCCCCGCTCCTCGGCCTCCCTGCTGTTGCTCGCCGCTTGCGTCCCTCCTCTCCTCCTCCTCGCCCCTCCCCGCCGCTGCTCATCATGTCCCGCCTAGGGGAAGGAGGACTGTGGTAGAGAAGAAGGAGACTGAGGGTGGGGGCAGAGAAGGATGCGGCGGTGAGCAGGGGGTGGGGCCCTGGGAGGAAAGGGGGTGGATTGTGGGCAGGACTGTGGGCGGAAGATGCAGGATGTTCTGCCCAGAGGTCTACTGCTTGACGTCCCCTTCAGGCTCTCTATTTTTGGCCCTTTGACCTCCACGCTTGTTCCTGGTTTTTTCTTTAGTTGCCCCCCATACTTAGTTGTGTCCCAGGTTCAGTAGCTCCTCCCCTTCAACTGAGGGAGGAGCCTTCAGCTGTGGGCACATATAAGCCCATCCACATCCCAGAACATAATAAGACCAGCCTCTTGCAGTGGACTAACTTGACTTTGTCACACTGCATAGTAGCTTTCATAAGACAAGTGTCACACACGGTCTGTTGCAAAATACAGAGGGTTACAAAAGTACCTGAACAAGGTAATTACTCAGCATTATAATAAATATAGTGTTTTAATTAATTAAAAACAAAGCACTTAAAAAACTTTAATGTGCTTTATCTGACCAGCTAATCTAACTTTATTACAGCCTGTAAGGTAGCCGGTAAATATTACTACTGAGATAGCCCTCAGATACTTCCTGAGGTAGATAAGTATTATATTATGTATTTTTGTGTGTGTCCCAGTCACACAGAAGAGGGAAAATTAGAAGGAGAGATTAAGTCAAGAAAAGGTATAGAAAAGGGCAACAAAAATGATTTGGGTATGGAACAGCTTCCATATGAGGAGTGATTAATAAGATTGGGACTTTTCAGCTTGAAAAAGAGATGACTAAGGGGGAATATGGTAGAGGTCTATAAAATCATGACTGGTGTGGAGAAAGTAAATAAGGAAGTGTTATTTACTCCTTCTCATAACACAAGAACTCGGGGTCACCAAATGAAAATAATAGGCAGCAGGTTTAAAACAAACAAAAAGAAGTATTTCTTTACACAATGCAAAGTCAACCTGTGGAACTGTTTCCTAGAGGATGTTGGCACGGTCAAGACTATAACAGAGCTCAGAAAAAAATTAGGTATGTTCTTGGAGGATAGGTCCATCGAGGCTATTAGCCAGGCTGGGCAGGGATGCAAAACCATGCTTTGAAGTGTTCCTAGCCTCTGTTTGCCAGAAGCTGGGAATGGGTGACAGGGGATTGATCACTCGATAATTGCCCTGTTCTGTTCATGCCCTCTGAAGAACCTGGCACTGGCCACTGTCGGAAGACAAGATACTGGCCTAAATCATAGTTTCTCAACCTGTGGTACGTGTACCCCTGGGGGTATGTGAGACACAGGCAGGGGGTACCTGGGGAAAAACTGAGTGAAGGGGAGATGGGCAGCAGCTGCCGACTTCTGGGGAAGCCAAGCAACAGCAGCCCGCTTCCCACCCGGTCTCAGCTTCCAGCTGGGAAGTGAGTGGCAACTGCCGGCTCTTGGGGGAGACTGGTGGCAGCCGCCTGCTTTCTGCCAGGTCCCAGCTCTGAGCTGGGAGGCAAGTAGCAGCCGCTAGCTTCGGAGGAGGCGGGCAGCAGCCCACTTCCCGCCTAGTCACAGCTCCCAGGTGGGAACCTGGTGGCAGCCTCTTGAGTCTCGCGAGCTGGGTGGCAGCCACCCATGCCCGGGCTCTGAGCCAAGGGACAGCCTCCAGCGCCCCAGCTTAAAGACAGGCAGCAGCCGCCTGCTCACATCCCTGGTCCCAGCTGGTGCGGAAGCCTCCTCTGCCCCAGCTCGGATTGGGTGGCAGTCGCCCACCTCCCAGGCTGGCAGCCAAGCAGCAGCCACCTGCAACTTGCCCAGGGGGCAGCCCCTCTCCTTTGCTCAAAGTCCTGCCCAGAAAACTTCTCAATTTCACAGCTGTAGCTGAGCTGTGAAATTGACAACTATGACAGCCCCAGATTTCACCAGTTACCCTCTCTCTCTCTCGCCCTCCGTCCGTGTCTCTCTCTCACCCCTTCCTCCTCTCAAATCTATGGCAAAAAATTTGGCCTGGTGCTTTATATTCCCCAGCATTGGCATGTCGCTCAAAACCTCCTAGCTTTGGCCAACATCACCTCTAGCCCAGGTACATACTTGAGTTGGGCACCCCTGGTGTAAAGGTGGTAACCCTACCCACACTAGATCTGACCATCTGTCATATCACAGCCTTATTTAGTCAGCCCTTCTTCCAACATATGGCTCCCATTAGTCTGTAAATATAAAAGGTTGAGAAACACTGGCCTAGATGGACCATTGGTCTGACCCAGCATGGTCATTCTTACGATCTTATGCCCAAAGCCAGAGGAAGTTAATGTCAGGGATGGGATGAAAATTCCTGTGCTCATTCCCAAAACCCAAGCATCCCTCTAGGAGCTTACGGGGTGCATTTTTAGAAAGGATTTGAAAAGGTTACAACTAACAGCAAAGTGAGATTACAGGAATAGGAATAAGAGTCAGATTGGAGATAGGCCCTGCCACAGCAGTGGAGAGAACTAAGGATGAAGAAACCAAGATTCAGAGTCACTTGACGGAAGGATTGCCAAATGACAACCCTGGCCTCTAAGACCTCCCTGCTTCCCTGGCCAGAGTGGCTGCGCTGAGGCCTACCTCAGTTTCTCTTTTACTCAGGGGCCCTTAAAAAAAGTCCACACAGGCCAGATATTCAAAACATTCCCCTTTTGCAGGTCAAGCTATTGTCCTGCACAAAACCCTGTAAAAACCAGAACTCAAACTTACAAAGTCTTCCTTCCAGTTTCAGCAAGGCCCAGCCCCTCCTCCCGGTGGGTCTGTCTTTCTGTCTCCCAGCATCTTTTGCCTGGAGTTTGGCCTTTTCCACAGGTCTTCCCCTCTGGAAACTTCCCCCTTCTGACTCAGGGCCCCCCAGGAGCTTTCTTACTTCCTGCAGCATCTGCAGGCACTTGTCATCAACCCCCTTTATAAAGCCAAGGTGCCTTCCCTGAAGCCCAACTAGTCAGCAAGGAATAAGAGACTAGTTACCCTGTGACATGGGATCATGTGGTGTTAAGAGAGGTGTAGGATGGAATAAAGTTGTATAATTACTTCAAAGTTCAGAAGGTAGATCTTACCTTGTGTTCACTGAGGAATGGCATGACAATGGCGGTCAGTTAACTCTATGTTAGTGAAGTCATGTTTCTGTACACTTGATACAAACCAAGGTCCTGGGGAACGTTAAAGTCCATAGGGGTTGTAAGTGCTCAGCACCATTCAGACTTTCGTTCCTCATTGTCTAGAGCTTGGATAAAGGATCATTTGGGAAATCAGCACATAGGGATGGATTGCAGTAATGGAAAGAGTAAGTAATGAGGGTCTAAGGTAGAGCTGGACAAGACCTTTCTGTGAATATTCATGCAAACTGGGTTCACCTATGGCTGTATTAGTGCCCCTTTTTTCTTGCTTTCCATATATCCTATCAAGATAGTATTAAGGAATATTCACATGAACAGCAAGTTTTAAGCAAATATTGGACACATTATAGAGAAAGCAAATTTTGAACTCAAACATGAATATTTACACTGGAAATCTGATACTAAGTATTATCTTCAGGGAACAGAAACAATACCATGTAACCTGTGTGTCCAATCAAAACTAACCAAATGGAGCTCAAACTTCACATTTTGTATACTGAACATTCTTCACAAATGACCAACAAGGCCAACAATCAATCAGCAAATACTTTCTAATAACTAATAAAAATCAAGAAATCTATAAGCAGCTGTTGGACAATTAAAGAAGAAAAAGCGGGTTAAATTCACCAATTTATTTATTCTCCCCTCCCTCCCCAGTTCTAAAATACAAATCTCTAGCAGGGTACACAGACCCATTATTTTATTTAAAGGAATGAGAAAAAAAAAAAAAAGATGATAAGCAGAGTTATTTGGTCTAATTATTCCTAAAGGGGATTCCACAAGAGACTAAAAATGTATAAACTCAGCCACTATTGATTTGCAACTTGGGAAAACTAAAAAAATATTCTAATAGGAAAGTGGGTGAAAAAATAATGAAATTAGCATCTCCAAATTGTTTAAAAAAGGATCTTTAGCCTAAAGAGAATTGACAGCATAGCTTTAAGGATTGATAAATGGCTGCCTCAAGGATCTGTCTTACCTCCTTTTTTTTTTAAGTAATACCTTAATTTGCATAGTAATAACCCAATTATTGTAAGATTAGGTGACAGGAATCTCATTATTAGTATTGCTACAAAACAGTGAATATTCCATTCAGTATCTTTTAATGTTACATACCTTATAACATAATTATTCTAATATACGCTCATTCATCTTTAATGCAAATTTCTTTATTAAAAATAAAATAATAATAATAACAACAACAAAACCTCTCTTCCTATAATGGTTAGGTTTTTGTTTTGTTTTAATACATTAGTGTTTAAACGTGATTTTTCTCCTCCAGGCTGCTATAGAAACAAGCAAAGCCAACCAACTGCTTGGGGGCATGCTCCCTCCCCTCTTCCCAAGAGGGAGTCTGCCAAGAGGCCTAAAGCACATATGTTAAAATCTGTTGCAATATCTCCCTCTCCATACATCTTTCCCTGCCTTGATTCTCCTCATGCTGAGTACAGGTCATGAGCAAAGCTTTCTAGCATCAGGCTTTTGATGTTAGTTTTTGTTTAGGGTTGCTGTTGTTCTGGGTTGGGGGGAGGGTTGTGGCTTACGGATTGAGGCATAGAGAATCAGAGACAGCACTACAGACACCATCTGCCTGCTACCTGCCACAGGTTTTCGCAGTTTCAATTACAAAGACAGTAAGTACAATAAGTGGCCAGTTACCAGATTAACAATAGAAAGGAAATAGAAGAAGAGAGAGGACTGGCTCCACAGAGCTGTATGTGTTACCCTTAAGAAAGATGTCATAAACAGTTGAGCGAGTGGGAAAAGCAGCTGTTGTTTTGCAATGATTTTCAATCTCGTTCATTTTAGTGTATGCAAGGTGAAGACATGGTGCTTTCCACCTGTATCTACTATGCTTCGCTGTTTCAAATCCAAGCCAGACTGAAAATGACTGAAAGATGTTACCATTTGATAGCTATTTGGTAGCCCATGCAACACAAGTGGATGGTCTAAACCCACTTCTGAATGTCCAGATCATAAATACCATTAGTCTGTTTTGCAGTCTCAAAAGAGAAGCTAAGGATGGAGGTGGCCTGCAGAGCGGACTCACTTATGGAGGTGGTCTCATACAATCTGGGTTGAGGTACATTGGTTGGGCACTGTAGGGGAAGCCTGCATTGCCTCTAATAATGCTCTAGCTACTCCGTATATCAAGCTAGGAATTCAATCTGCTGGCTGGCATTTTAGCACCTTCCTTACTAAATGCAGAAACAGTTTTCACAAGATGGAAATTCACATCAGTGGCTATTGTTTAATTTTTGTGAAAGCCTCCTGTTTAATTATATCAGTGTTCTGCAATGTTAGAAATGAAACTGATAAGCAGCCACCAGCCAAACCAACTGTCTCACCAGTAATACTATGCCAATTAACTCCTACTGTGCTCTTCCCAGAAATGTTGCCATCATCGTGCCAGCCAATCAGGTTTTCTAATGCTGCAACATCACTACAGGAAGCATAATCTTGGGGTACTACATCCTTCCCTGCGTTAGAGAGACTCATTGTAGATAGCAAGTAGAAGGAGATATGGGTAGCCAAACATTCATCTGGTTTGGGAACCTCCAAATTCTCCCTCCTATCTCAGATAAACACTACACCTCAGCCCTCCATTTGGACTCACTGTCCTTTTTTTATACATATGCTGCTTATCCCATCTTCACTATTACCCAGACTTGTTCCCGTTGTAATCCTATAGCAATGCACTGCTCCGGATCTCTCTCTTTCTCATGGTCAGGTTTGCATCTTAATCGCTTAGGAGCAGAGACATTAACTTACACGATAACTTTCCTAAGGTGCACTGGAACAACCCAGTTCACAATGGAGTAGTGAACCATCCCCACTTATCCCCAGGGCAGCATTCCTAAAGTATGCTGTGTGCTCTGAAGATACCTGCTATGGGTGCAGAAGATGTATAAAAACAAGATGTGTAGCCCTTTAAATAACATATGGTATGTGTGACTGGGTTCTTGAAGGGGTGCTCGGCTTTCAAAAGTCTGGGAAATGTTGTGTTAGGATTTTAAACTCATTAGAATGATTAATGGAAACAAATGCAGGTCAGAGTCATATAACAGTAATTGAGGTTTTCATGATGAGCAGGGTGAGTAGGCCTAAAACCAAACACGCACACGCATACGCGCACGCACACAAATCTAGGGTATGAACAAGAATTCTCCCTAGAGGGTTTTGGAGTACAGATGATGTTGGTCAGATTTTGAAGAGCCTGAACACTCAGCGCAAGTTGAATAGCCTATCCATACTAATAGCACATCCATTCAGCCACAGATGGTGAAAAAAAGTTTCAGTGGACCTGGTGCTGCTCTGAATATATAGCTACACTAATCCTTTGTGATTAGCTGCCATTCTACTTAAGCATTTATAAAAAAAAAATAATCACAATACTAACTCCTTCTTCAAGCCTCAATTGTGCACTGCCTCGGAACTGCATTTTACACAGTTTAGGAGGGTGTGTGCTCAAAAAAACCACATTGTTACTGCTCCTCCAATCTCGAGCCCATCCCTGTCCCAGGTATAAACTAGAGCAGCCTCTTGGTTCCTGAACCTATGGCCCCCAAAAAGCTGTTCCAGCAGCCAGTGTGCACAGGAACACCTTGGCCTCACTCCCTTTCCTCCAATCACACCCCTCTAGGTAGGACGTTTAAAAGGTGGTACTGTTCGGCAAAATATTCTGATAACAGTGAGTTGACCTTTGCCAGCTAGCGTAAAGGGGCTCTTAGGTCACACTGTAGTAAGCCACTACGGTATCTCTATATCACCAAGAATATCTCCATTTTGGGGACATTCTCAACCCTCTGGTTGACCCAGCATTATAGGTGCTTTGTGTCACCAGAGTGGTACAAAGGACCTGTAGCAGGGCCCAGGCTCTGGCCCTTAATCTCTTTGGGTATGTCTACACTGCAGCATAAGCCCACTTTTAGTAGAACTTGAGTTAGCAAACCCTGGGTTTGTTAATTTAGGGCTTAAGCATCTATACTCATTTGTAACCCCAGGTTAGGAATTGTTGAACCCTGGGTCCCAACCTAGCACTCTCCCAAAATGTGGCCACTCTACCCTTTGATCATAGTGCAGTGTGGGAAACTTCACTATCCACCAAACTTGATTGTGCAGAAGAAAAAGAAAGCAGACAGTGGCATTGTGGAATACTTTTGGCAGACCCCCAGAGCACGAGTCCAGTGGGGCTGTGTTTATACTGAAAACCCTGTATCCCAGCTTAGGCTGAGCTCTGGTCTGAGCTCAGGCTCAGGCCCTCCACTCCCTGTGGGGTCCTGGAACCCTGGGTCTAAGTCCTAGGTTGATGCAATTTGTGTGTAGATGGAAAGGAGGTTGGGCTTGAGTCTGAGGCCATGTCTATATTGACGGCGGCAAATTCGCCACTGACAGATCGATCAGTCATTGTAGACCGTTCAGGAAGTCGACTGAGTAAAACCACCCCCTCAAGTAGCACAGCACAGTGTAGACAGCGCGCAGAAAGGAAGCAAAGGAGTCGACGTGAGTTACACAAGCTACTCTGCATAGTTTGCGTAACTCCCGTCGACTGCCGCCAAATCTCCAGGTGAGTGTGGACCAGGGCTAAGTTTGAACCGTGGCCTTACGTTGCAATACAGACGTACCCTTTGTCTCTCTAATACCATCGGGGTTATATCGGATTCCAGTAACAAACCACAAAGTACAATATGCTAAATGGTAAAGAACCAATATGCATAGACCATCTAGAACTACTGCTGGGGAAAGAAACACAATTTGCTGTTCTTTGAGGCTTGACCTCAATGCAACTAAACACAAATGAAGGCTGCACAATTGCTCCTGGATTACCCAAGAAATCATGGGACAGCAAAATATCACATGCCAACAGACAAATCCAAAGGGGAGAATTGTCCTCTGGCCCTGCATTCATGCCTGCAGGGAGTACAAGCTCCATTATGGATCGTTCAGACCTTATTCTGAAGATCACTGTGATTTTAATTATTTGCCTAATCGTTGTGTGCTTGAAAAGATTCAAATTATACCATATTCCACAGAAAGCAGATTATCTATTTTAAGAAACATAAAGCAGTGAATATGCTAATAATTTGTTCTTATATTTTTATCATCTCATTTCATAGCTTTAAACAGAAAACCTTGTGGATTTCATGATGAAAATTATCAACAGAAAAGAAACAAAGTCTTCCATCTTACACCAAAACTTGAAGGGTCAAGTTTACACCACCCTGACTCAATCTGACAGAACATGAAAAGTTCACTCTTATATTAACAGCTTTTCCAATTCAGCAGTTCAAAGCTGCAATCCCTCAGTCTATACAAGGATTTGGGATTGTTTTATAAATCTGGCTGGTAAATGAACATGAAAGAGAGGCTCTCCGTATGGTGGGAGACTGTTATGGGGGGAAGGAGGGAATGTTATTAGCTTTTTAGAAAGCATTTGCAAGGGTAATTTGCACTACAGCCTCTCTTTTTATTGGCCTTGCAAGCAAGTGTTGAAACAATTTCTCTAATTGTATATCTCCATTTAGAAGAGGATCCTCATCTGAAATGCTCCCCCTAGAATAGAGAACAATAGATTGGCAAAAAAAACAAAAAAATAAAGTTGTTAAAGTGTTGAAATATCTTGTTTCAAATGGTTCAAAAATAAAAAAAATTTAAAATACAAATGTGAAAGGCAATGGATTCTTTGCAAAAGTTGAGACCATGGGGAATTGTTCTGATGAAGTCAATGGAGTTATGCTTATTTACACCAGCTGAAGATCTGGCCCAACAGAAAGCGAAATAGTATACCTTTTATTTAAATTTCCTTGCATGCATTTAAACATGCAAGTGAAACCGACTAAAAAAAGTCTAATTCCTTCTGCCAGCTGAGTGAAATGCACAGGGTAAACAAACAACAAAAACTGTAAAATAGATTGTAATGAGGCGTGGTCACCCCTGGGAGAGGCCACATCTTCTCATTGTCCGAGCGATAGGGGAAGGCTCCAAAGAAAAAAGTGGGAGGGGGGATTAGCGGCAGTCTATGCGCCCAGCCCTGATGGCAGGGCCGGGTGACACACAGTGAGGGGTCTGACCTGTAAACAGATACCCCCAAAAGTAGTCTATAAGGCTGAGCCCTCTAGCAGGGCAGTACAACAAACAGAAGTCTTAGCCAGGGGCAAACACCAACACAGTCAAGAGCTCAGGCAGGGGTGAGTCTACTGCACCAGGTGTGGGGTGGGAGGGGGACCCGGCCCCACCCTACTCCACTGGGTCCCAGCCCAGGGCCCTAATAATGGTGGAGTGTTCCACCACTGGATCAGTGGAACTCCAGCTGAAACGTGCCGAACGGTGCTCAAGCAGAAGCACAGTTGGACTGTAATCGGCTATCCCTGGGCTACTTCCTACACCCCCTTTGTGATATACCTGCACCTTGGGGTTGTCCTCTGTCTCCCTGGTGCACATTGCAAGTGGCAGTCCTGGCAGCTCCTCGACATCTGTGTTGTCGGACAATTCTGGCTGGTCAGGCCAATCTGTGGTGCAACAGGAGTCCGCTCCAGCCTCTCACTCTTGAAGCGGGTGAGAGATGTCCTCCTCCTTCAGCGGCTCTCTCCTGACTGAGCTGCAGGGCCTGGCTTTTACACCTCCCCTTCATGTCCTACCTCTCGACTTCCAGCAGGCAGGTCGTGACGTACCCAGTGCTGCCCACTAGGTGGCGTACATTTGTTCCCAGCATCAGCCTCTGGGGTAGGCCACTCCTCCTTGTTACACAGATCTTTTAAAATTTTGTCTCTGCAGAACCACTTACACTTTCTATAAGAAAAGGGGTTAACCCCCAAGTCCTTGGCCAAAATACTGTGTTCCCTAATTTGCAAATGTGTTCTCTGATTGTTTCACTCTACTCAAGGGGCAACTTCATCATGGCAGCGCTGTCCGTGTCATATATAATGCCAAATCCTGCTCTCTTACTCCTGTGAGAAGTCCCATCAACTTCAGCGGTCTACTCACTTGAATAAGGCAAGCCTGTTTAGCTTATAGCCTGAAACATGGTTTGTGAAGACATGCATTGTATAATAAAAAGATACTCTTGTCAACATTATCTTCATAGGTTACACTTGTATTTTAGACTGTCCCATGTAGAATAAACCTTACAATTAATGCTAAAACTTGCACAGATATCAATACAAGTAAAAAGAGTACAATTAGTCAGTCAAAAAAAAAAAACAAAAAAAACCCCCTAAAACTCCTACATTATACAAAATTCTCACTGATGCTTTGGTCAGCATTTTGCACCATCATGAAATGGACAAATCAATTTCTGGCAGCTTTGAACAGCAATTTAAATCCATAGCTTAAAAGCTTACTTATGACTTGTATTAAAAGTTAAAGGTCAGAGTCAAAGTATATGACTTTTTTTTTTTTTTAAAGCAAACCTGAATTGCTGTGTTCTGAGACTAGAAAAGTATTTCCTCATGGGAATATCCAAGACCTAACATTTGCTGTTTTGTATTGCTTCCTTGTACTGTTTCCAAATGAAGATGCAAATTACAATGTACAAATAGGTACATCCATAAATCCATTAGCTTGTTGTTAATACAATATACTGTAACTGTTGCAGGAAAGGTTTAACTATGTGTACATAATAGTGCCTAATTCCGCAAGATTCTTAAGAATGTGCCTACTTAAAGCAAATGACTAGTGACACTGACTTCAACTACTCAGGTGCTTAGAGTCAGGCATGCACTGAAGTACTTTGCTGAATCAGGGCCAAAGAGTGAAAACATGATGATGTGGTATAATATAGAGTATTAATCGCACACATTTGGAACAGCCATAGTACTCAGTGATGAAGCCAAAACCGAAGCATAATCAGGTGAATTTTATTGTCCCTATTTCAAAAACACACACAGCTTATGAAGGACTCTGATATAATGAAACTATATTTAAAGTGAAGTAGAATGAAAATTCCCAGTTCATTCAATGTGAAAACAGCATTACTGGTCACTGTACAGTCATCTTCTACCAAAAGTGAAGCTGATTTGGTTATGATCAACATTTGTCTGCGTGCATAGCAAAGGGACTTGAACCCTTAACTGAAAAACTGAATGGAAGGTTTAAAATATGGAGTGGTTATTTTCCGCTCCAGAACAAGGGTGGAAAAGTTCATAAAAACCATTTTAACGTATTTTTTTAATTATAAAAGACTTGAAAATATTTCTGATCATCTTCCACCGCATCCTCTTGCTAATATGACATGACTTTTAAAAACAGAAGAGAACAAATTCCTGTACATTAAAGGTTTCAGGAAAACTAAATAGTTAATAGAGGAACATTAGCGCTGACTATACTGAATGTCCAGGGTATTTCTAAGATGTGTTTTAATATTTAACACCCTTTAGTTTTATAGTCACACGTGGCTTGAAACATTAAAAGCATATGTCTGTACCACACAAAGACAAAAGTTTCAGGCGATACATATTTTTACCACTGTGTGGCTTACAGTAAAATCTAGGAAGTTCACCATCACGTAATGTGTCGCTTTATGTAAGATAAAATCTGGGGATACTGAAGTCACTGTCATTTCGGATGACAAAAATATCAACATTAAATGTGCCTTTAAAACATTTATCAGTCATTGTGTCAAGAAGCAAGAGATGCGGAATATTTCATGTGAGTAAAATGCGGGTAAGTTAACTTGACAAGAACATGCATCCACTTAAGGATGGGATGTGTCCCTCTTGGCTTGGACATCATATTGTGCAGATACTCCAAGCACTTAATTAGAGCTTGTAATATAGTAATTAGCTACTGTATATTGAAACCTTTTGTGATTTTTTTGAGTGGTGGGTGGAAAGAGGAAAATGATTATGCTGGAAAAATGTATGGCACCAGAAATCAAAATCCACAGACAGGAGAACGTGAGTGCCAGTTTTTGTCCTACCAATGACCTCATTTCAGCCCTGATCGCTCAAGACACCTTCTTTGTGAACTGTGTAAATGATGCACTAAAACCTTTTTTTTTCCAGATAACTTTCTGAAAGTTATTCTCTTACATTCAGAAAAAGCCTTGTTCCCATTGACTTTGATGAGTGCAGAATGGGGCTTGCTATCAGAAGTGTTACAATTAAGGATGCATGAACCAGTTCTGCTAAACGAAGAATCATCCCAAACCCTCGTCCAAAACTCAAACACAGACATTTGAAAACACGGGAAACTGTTCCCTTTTCATCATTTGCATGCCCCTTAAAGCTTTTTGCCTTTCACAAACACTGATGGGAGGAAAGGAAGCCTGTTCTTTCATTTTTTTATAAATCAGATCAAACCAGGAATAAGAAACTGGAGTTCTTCACCCCTTGTCCCTCCAAAGGGCAAACATGTAATCTTGGGAACATTCAGTTCCAAACTTGAACCCAGTTCCAAGCTTCACACTTTGAACTCAAAGTCTATCAGGAGCGCTCAGAAATTTCACGATAAAAACACTTTCTCAGAGAGGGGGCACGATCCAGTGAACAGGGCACTAGATGGGGACATGGGTTCAGCTCCCAGGTCTGCTGCTGTCATGCAATACGACCTTGTGTGAATCACAGTTTCCAACCCAGAAAGGACCAATATGATCACCTCGTCTGATCTCCTGTACAACACAGAGCTAAGAATTTTGGGGGAGTTCTATGAGCAGATCTTTTGAAAATACAGTCTTGATTTAAAAATGGGCAGTGATGGAGAATCCATGCCACCTTTGGTAAGTTGTTGCAATGATTAATTACTCTCATTGTTAAAAATGTATGCCTTATTTCTAGTCTGAATTTGTCTAGTTTCAACTTCCAGCCATTGAATTATGTTCTATATCTTTCTCTCCTAGACTGAAGAGAATATTATTTAATATTTGTTCCCCATGTAGGTACTTAAGAGACTGGAATCAAGTCACCCCTTTATCTTCTCTTTGTTAAACTAAATAGATTGAGTTCCATGAATCTATCACTACAAGGCATGTTTTCTAATCCGTTAATCATTCTCATGGCTCTTCGCTGAATCCTCTCCAATTTATCAACTTCCTTACTGAATTGTGGGGACTGGAACTGGACACACTGTTCCTGCAGTGATCACACCAGTACCAAATATAGAGGTAAAATAACCCCTTTATTCCTTCTTCCTGTTTATGCATGCAAGGATTGCATTAGTCCTTTTGGCCACGGCAGTGTACTACATGCTCACGTTCAGCTGATTATCCACCAGGACCCCCAAATCTTTTTTCAGAGTTGCAGCTTCCCAGGATAGAATCCCCCATCCTGTAAGTATGACCTACATTCTTTGTTCCTAAATGTATACATTTACAATTAGCCATATTAAAACTCATATTGTTTGCTTGCACCCAGTGAACAAAGTGATCCAGATCAGTCTGTATCAATGACTTGTCCTCTTGATTATCTACCACTCCCCCAATTTTTGTGTCACTTGCAAACTTTATCAGTGATGATTTTATGTTTTCTTCCAGGTCTTTAATAAAAATGTTAAATAGCATAGGACCAAGAACCAATCCCTGCAGGCCCCCACTGGAAACACATCCATTCAGTGTTGATTCCGTTTACTATTACATTTTGAGACCTATCACTTAGCCATCTTTTAATCTACCTCTTTGTGTCTATCCCCCCCTCTACCACTTTGAATAGCCAAGTCAGTCAGACAGTAAATTCTTGGGGGGGCAGGAACAATCACTTAGTTAGGTTAGTATGGAACATAACATGGTGATGCCCTGCCCCAAGCTTGGACCTCTCAGCTGCAACATGGCTAGTGCACTGGACTACAACTGAGGAGATGCAGGTTCAATTCCCAGTTCCCTCACTAACTTGCCGTGTGACCTTGGGCAAATCACTTTCCTTCCTACGTTTCCATTTCCCCATCTATAAAATACTGATAATGAACTCCTTCTTACAGCGTTTTGAGATCTATAGAAAAAAAGTGCTATGTAAGAGATGGGCATTATTATCAGGAGTTATTGCAAATGCAAACAACATACCGCAAGATTTCCACATTAAAGAGGATCTAAGCAGCTGAGATATGATTCACTCCGGGATGACTTTAGATGGCTGTATCTCCATTGCGGGAGGCATAACAGAGCCAACGTTGGCCTCCCCCCCTCAGCAGCACCAAGCAGAAGCTCAGTGCAGAAAAGGTTGAGCCTGTTGCATTCATGAAAACTTCAAAGCTGCAATTTTAATTTATTTTAGAATCATACAGTTTCTATTAGAGACAGATAGACTTAAACTTTTACCCACTCCTCCAAGTGAACTGGAAGCAAAAAGAAAATTTTTTGCGGGGTATCAGGAGGGGGTTGAGATTCCAGAAAGTTTAGGTATTTCCACCTGCTTTCTTCTCCCAATGTTTTTGATTTTCACATGAACTCTGTGCTGTCAGGAGCCATCCAGAGTCAGACATAGCAGTTACCATAAGGAGGGCCTATGGTGCAGTGGATTATGGGCCAGCTCAAGCGCTGCTGGAGACCACTAGGAATCTATCAAGTACTGCCTCCATTTCCCAAATCTTTTAATTAAAATGGTTGGCCAATATAAAGGTGAGGGCAAGGCCGAATAAGCAAGGGCCAGATTCAGGGGCAGGCTCTCTCAAGATGATGGGAGAAGTGGCTCAGAGGCCTGGACAGTCTGGCCAGCAGAGCCACTGGAAGACTAAAGCAGGCTGTTGCAGCTGTCATCATGACCTGAAAAGGCCCCAACCAAAGAGAGTGGTACCAGTAATGTGGAATGGGTGTAAAGACTGAAAAGGCCCTGTGTGAGTCTGTAGTTTCTTTTCTGTGATGGCCCTTCTCAAGCCAGGGCCCTCTGCCACCACAGGACTAGCAGCCTACATGATGTGGCCTTGAGTGCATTAGGCACAGACCTAGCAGACAGACTTGGGTTCTAAACCTGATTCGATTAATGTCTTTTTTGACCTTGTTCAAAAACGCATCCCCTCTCCGTGCTCAGTTTCCCCATCTGTAAAATACAGGGAATTATATTCACTCAACTCTGTAAAGTATCTGTGGTCGACATGTGAAAAAGTGCTAAGTGTAATTTTTATACACCTATGTCCAGTCTGACAAAGGGCAGAAAGTGCCCAAAGTCTCCCAAGAAACCCTGTTCTCATGAGATTTCCAGCTGAGCCTTCCTGATCACAAAGCCCCAGATAAAGAATCCAGATTTGTGGGTGCTTTTCCAAACTCAACCTCTGATCTTAACCCATTTCATTTCCATTGCAGGGACCCCTGCAAGGACATCCTCTCATTCTCACAGACTATCTGCAAAGGAATGTTGGTTAGCCACACCCTCTTTCTGATCCTCTTCCACTTCTCTGCTGAAACCCTTCTGCTAATACAGGTGCAGAATGCAATCACACACACTCCCAATCACTTCCTCCCTTCTTCAGCTGCTCCATAATCCATGTACTCCTTCCATCCAAAAGCAAAGCCCTCCTGTAACACCTGAAATGTGACATATATCAGGGCAATATATTTCTAACTATCAAAATCACTGTAATTCTTCCTCTTCTACAACAAAGTAATCCTCCCACCTCCTTTTTCTATGCATGCATCTAATTCTTCATCCTCTCACTCATTACATTAGATACATGCATAATCCTTCTCCTCCCACAGAACATCTCAAGAAACACAATCCCTCTCTTCCTCCTCCTCCCCCTACATCACACAAAATTTAATCCTGACACTTTGACATTACCAGCAAAATAGCCATCAGTAAAGCAAGAACACAGAACAAAGTGTGCTATCCATGCATTATTTAAATCATGTTGTTGTGGTTTATGACACTTGCTTTCTACTTAATCAGGCTTTGTGTTCCAGTCTTTATACCTGCAACTAGAAGTTCTTTCTCTATATGAAATCACTATTTTTATTGTTGATGGGAGAGAGTTGGAGGATTGGGTGCTGCATAATTTCACAGCATTTAATCTTTTGTTCCTTCGAAAGGATATAGTTGTTTGTAAGGGGGGGTGATGTTTTGTTCTCAGTTTTGATTTGTTTTTGGAGTTTTTTGTATGGGGCATTTTATGGCCATGTGTTACAGACAAGTTCATAGTAAGTTCAGAGGAAAGGAATTTTCAAAGAAAACCCAGCACATAGCATTGTGGGGAATGATATGGAAGACTGACAAAATGATGATAAACAATGAAAAAAAAAAAAAAAGAAAAAGAATTAAGTGTGTTGAAACACTGCATCAGCATTTAGTGCATTGTTAACTTTTCTTAGAGAAAATGTTTTATTGTGTGCAGTTTCACAGGGAGATCTGAACCCAGGTTATGGAAGTAGAATGCTGCATGTATAATGGTTCTGAAACATAATTTTTTATAGAGAGAGAAAAAAAGAAAATGAGCAAATATGTCTGTATAAGATAAGGCTTTCAGAACAAAATATAATACATGGAAATCCTTTCTTGGAGTGCTTTGTGTGTTGAGGAGGTAGGAAACTTAAAACAGTGGAGTTCCAGTAAACACACAAGTCTAAACAAGGTGTGAAAAATTGGGGTATAGGGAGAAAATCGGCTAGACAAAAAGTCAATAGAAAGCAGCAGCCAAAAGAAGGGGGTAAAGTGAAGTCTTGCAGAGATGTGGCTAATCTACTTACAACTATTTCAAAAACTGTTTGAGTACTGAATCACAGATAAAAATGAAGGCTGCGCCCAGCAGTTTGGAAAAGTAAATGAGAGAATGAGGAATGAATGCAGATTTGGACATCCAGAATGCTGAGTTCTAATCCCAGTCTGCCTATGATGCCTCGGTCAAGTTATGTTTTAGTCTCAGCTTCACCCTTCAGTAAAATAAGGGTGATAACACTGAACTCACAAGAGTCTGGTCAGGATTAATTAATTAGCTGCATTAAATTATTTAATGTCACCTCATTGTCCTCTTTCAAATCTTCTCTCAAAACCCTCCTTTGCCATGATGCCTACAAGAAACTTGACAACTGTTAGAGAGCTGGGGTGCTGTGACCACTGCCTACATGCTGACCATTATTGTCTCACTGTTTCCTTGTGCTCCCCTGTCAATCTGTCGGTATCAATCTGTTGTCACTTGGCTTTGGGATAGGTACCGTCTGTTTGTTCTGTACTTATACAGCACCTAGCACAATAGGGTCCTGGTCCATGCCTAGGGCTCCAAGGTGCTGACAAAATGCAAACAAGCAAGTAAATAAACACTCATTAAGTTACGCCCAGTATTGATTTGGCCCAATGTCCATATGGTATTTTTAACAGGTAAAAGCACTGTTAGTAAGTTATATAAATAGAAATGTTAATAATGTCACTTTTTTGCTGAACATTTTCCCTATCAATTTATTACCCACCTGAAAAGAACTTTTACTGATTGACATAAACCATGTTAATCCAAAAGAATAAATGATACACATTTACAACTGTCTAGAGTTGGTTTAGTTATGTTCAATGCGGTCTCTGAAACCACTGCCCAAAACAGTCTCTTTACCACAGACATTTGATATAACAGTGTTGAGAGTGTTTGGCAGATGCAGGAAAAGGATAACATCTTGGAATAGGCCAGGTAATATTACAGTTAAGACGAATTCACATTAGCTCTTACAGTGTATTTGAAATGTTACAAGCGGAGTCTTCTGTTATTGTTGGTGGAAAATCAGTTTTGGACTAGCAAGGAGAACGAGTGTCTGCAAATTGCAGCTCCTTACATACCGGGCATGTGACTAGAGTAAAAAATACATTGTTTTACTCTTAATTGTGACTGAATCAGCTTGTGCTAACCTAATTCCACTGGATTCTGACAAAGTTCTAACATTTTATTTGGGCGACAATGTTCTTAAAAATACTACAGCAGCCACTGAAAAGGGCAATTTTTTCAACTTTAAGATGCCATAGTCTTGATTATTGCAGCAGAATGCTGTGATTGTTCTTCTTGTGGGCTTTGTTTTCTATGGAGGCTTGGTGCATTGATGTTCAATGAAGAGCCACTACGTGCCCATTCAAATTTGAGCCAGATCAGTATGACTAGAAATAATTAAAACCCGTTTTCAGTGCCACTTAGGTGGAATTATTTGATAGTCTGTCCTATCCACATGCACATAACTAAAACCACTGGGTTAAAGAGGCCAAGGATTCAACAAGCAAGAAGAGTGAGCTCTCTCTTCAGCTCTGATCAGGGCTGATCCTCCAGGTCAGGGATGAAGCACAGTCTTCCATGGATTAATGGAGGAAAGCAATCTCCAGAGACATCCATCTGTCACAGATCAAAACAACTAAACAACACACACATGGCTTTGGCAAAAGAAAGAATTTCTTCATTGAACAATCCAAACCATGGTGATATGCAGACAACAATACCATGGTGTCAACTCTCCGAAATACTTAGTTTTTTGTTGTTTTGTTTGTTTTTCTAATTTTCTCTTTTATAAACAACAAGGCACTGGAGTGTAGGAAGATACTAGTCTAGCAATACTGCTCACAGTACGACAAGAGTCACTAGGCCTTTAGACTCTGACTCATGTCTCCAGGTTATCATCGGTCCTAATGTTTCTGAGATCATTCCAGTTTCACTTATCATTTCCCAAGCACTGCTTATGGGATATTCTTGGGTCCCAAAATCTATCACATGGCCCAGAAACATCACTGTTTCACCACATTATTGTGACATGCTAACCTTTTAGTAAAACTTGATGATGCTGTGAAGTATTTTTTATTAAATAACACCAGTATGTTTTGTTACATTGTGACAGTATCACTGGATCACAATTGCCAGGAGAAACTCAGTAATGGCAATCTCAGGTGGTGAAAATGTACATAGCTTCCTCCTGTTTTCTCATTTATCGTCATGAATGTGTTTGCACTACTTGCAATTGCTACTGTTCTTTAAGGGCCAAATTTTACAGCCTTTACCACACTGAGCAATACTAATCAACACCAGAGGGGTAGCCATGTTAGTCTGTATACAGCAAAAACAACAAGAGTCCTGTAACACCTTAAAGACTAACACATTTCTGCAGGCATAAGCTTTTGTGGGCTGCAACCCACGTCGTCAGATGCATGAAATGGAAATCACAGATAGGAGGTGTGTACACACACACACACACACACACACACACACACACACACACACACACACACACACACACACACACACACACACACACACACACACACACACACACACACACACAAAGGGTAAGAAACAACAATGGGGAGGGCAAGTGCTAACAAAGTCAATTCAGTTAGAGTAGATGCGGCCTATTCACAACCGTTGATTAGAAGGTGAGAATGTGTGAACAGTGACAATTACTTCTTGTAATGAGAGAACCGTTCCAAGTCGCTATTCAGAATTCCACCGGGATTTCAATAATTTCCACCCCACCATCAACCTCAGTCTGGACCAGTCCACACAAGAAATCCACTTCTTTAAGTCTTTAAGGTGCTACAGGACTCTCGTTGTTTTTACTAATTAACACGAGCAGTCCCGTTGACGTCAATGGTACACTGGATTCCATGTCCTTCAGGGGCCTACACTGGCATGAGTAAGTCCTATTCGGTGTGAGTAAGAGTTGTTAAATCTGGCCTAAGTGTTTAGCTATGTACTTCCCTCACAATATATGAAACTTTCACTCCTTTGAATTAGTGTCAGAGTTGAGCTTTTAATACATGGCCTTGCTTTGATTTATGAGTACATTTGTGGAATGTGAGGTCACTCAAGTTAGAAAACCAGCTGGCTTCTATGCAACCTAACAAAACAGAAAAGGCTGGAAACTTACAATCTAATTGTATTTGTTTCAAATAATGTATAAAAATTCTGGGGTTTTATTTTATTTTTAAAAGCTCTAAAAAAAGCCATATTTTTACTTCTAAAATATTTAACCCTTTTCACACAAGAGTCCTTCTGAGATGAGTGTGGACTTCAGCCCCCTGATGGCAGGCACAGACGTGCTGGAGTTGAAACATCCTCTGAAATCCTATCCATGTTACCGGAACATCAACTGTATATGTGGCTAGCTCATTCTTCTGGGTTAGCAGTCAAGCTTCGAGAAGGAAACATCTAATGCCACATATTCAAAGAGAAACAGTTTCCTCAAAATGAAAAAGAACAAATAAAATCCTGACTGTGATGAGATGTAATATGCAAGTTGCAAAAAAAAAAAAAAAAGTATTTTTGCACAATTTATTCAATTTCTATTTGGCTGGCAGCTTGGAAATGCAGGTGCTCTAAGGGTTAGTACTGTATAAATTAGATTAATATTACAGTCAAAGCCAGCCAGTTTCTCAGAAATCAGTCATATTCAATCCTCACTCCTGAGGTGCAGTCTCATTGCTCCACACTCAGTTATCTTGCAAGTCAGTGAGACAATGTGTGGAGCCTAGACAAGGATGGGGTGCTTGCCTCACTAAAAAACAAATGGCACTTTAAAACAAAGACAGAGACAAACACTTGTACAGATCGATGCATACGTGCACAGGCCTGGTATTGCCAACTCTCATGATTTTAACATGAGTAACATGATAATTGGTGTACTATTTAGAGCCCCAGCTCCTGGAATCATGTTGGCATTTGAAAATCTCAGCTTTAGTTTATTAAAAAAAGAAAGCAAGTTTCTAGCCCTCATGTTTAAAGAGAAAAGCTTGAAATTGTGGATCCTAAGGGCTCAAAAACCAGAAAGCAAATAAAAAGAACCTTTTATAATAGATCTCATGATTTTCAAGTCAATCTCATGGGTTTTTTGTGGTGTGATTCCTGATTTTTGAATGCTTGAAGATGGCACAACTGCAGATGCAACAGGTGACATATAGAAGATGGTTAAATCTGGTTTAGTGCTGCTAGTCAAAGTCCTGTTCCTAAAGCCTTTTTTACTCAATTGAGTAGTCCTATTGTTTTAGATGGGGCTTACATAGATGAGTGAAGAGGCCCATGCATACATATTGCTGAGAACTCACAGCTCCTACTGAAAAAAAGACTGGACATCAAAGTAAGTGAAAACTTCTGCTCACATTGGCTCCAATCCAGCTGCCAATTAGTACCAAATTAGTTAGTTCCAAAATGTCTACTTACTTCAATAGTCAGCATCAGGTACACTGCATTAATTAGGGCAGTGAAAAACTCTCATTACAAAACCCTAAACCAGGTAACACTCACCTGGATTCAGAACTCAATGAATTCAAAGGACTCGGCCTAGACTTGTCTATCTGAGAACATGGGCTACTATGGGTAAGCCTACACTGTTCTGTCTTTTAAAACCCGCGGCAGCAAGTCTGAAGCCTGGCTCTACAGACTCAGGCTCATGCGATGGCGCTAAAAGGATTATATAGTCGTTCAGAGCCAAGGTTGCATCTGAAGCCCAGGGAGAGGGGTAAGTTTCAGACCCCAAACTCCAGCCTGACCGCAATATCTACACTGCTGTTTTTAGTGCCGTAGCATGAGCCCCGCAACCCCAAGTCTATAGATCTAGGCTCTGAGACTTGCTGCTACATGTTTCAAAAGGCAGTGTAGACATGCCCTTTATGGTTGAAGTGCAAACTATGGGGAACTTGTGGTTTATCTGCAAAAGCAGGTAAAACTTGGCATTTTCATTCAAAGCTCAACGCTCGTTGATTTCAACAGAGTTGCACCCATTTACACAAGGTCTGAATTTGGTCCAAGTGGCACAAACCCATGTGAATCAAAACCAAAGGAAAGGTTTGTTTGAACCCTAGTAAACTGAAACTACTGTGTTTGGCACTGCTCTGGCTACTGCTTTCCAGTCAACTGGCTCAGTGAAGCTTTTAAATTCTAAATATATTTTACTTCTTTTGCTTCTCGCTGTAACTGTTCGACGCAGGACTACATTTAATGCACATTAGGGCACTTTTAGCTCATGACAGCAGGGCCACACAGGCCAGTTTTTGTGCCACATGGGAGTGCGGGCTAAAATGCACACCTCTCTGTTGCTGACTAAAGCACCGTGTAGACAAGCCCTTAGTTTCTTCACAGGGAAACGTTTTGGCAACAAAAGAGTAAGTGCCACTGCATTCCACAGAAATTCAGTTTTACCACATCATGCTTCCCCTAGTAAAGCCTCAAAGGAGAGCAGATATATTCCTCCTAAGTTACCCTTTAAGTCCATCCCCTTTCCCCCTCTGGAAGATGGTTAGATCAGCATAACTAAAATCTGAAAATGACCTCTTTACCATGTCAATTAAAACTGAAAAATCCACTTATCAGCACAGTACTAATTCTTACTCTGCTCTGACATCATAGTGGCTGAATTTAAACTTCAGTTCACCAGAGCTATGGGCTATATATTTTTTTCAAAGCAAGTTAAGCCTTCTCAATCTCTCTCTCTCGCACTCTCTTGGGATTTTTTTGTTTCGTTTTGTTTTGTTTTGTTTTTGCATACTAACATCGGACAAGGTTGTTTTTTTTTTTTTCATATTTATGATGAATAAAATTATATGCTTGGAATGTAACCTTCAGCATAACAGTATTAAAAACTAAATTTTTATTTGGATTATATTTCTGTAATAACAACTAATGTTTTTTCCATGACATAGGTTAAAAAGTCTGTAACCTCTAATTTGACAGGAACTCTATTATCTCTCTCTGGAAAATTAGACAAGATGGAATATTAAGACTTCCAAAAACTGACACAAATAGAAAACTAGGTCTTTCACTTGCTCTTCTTTCTCTAAACAAGAAAGATGATTATATGCTGTTTGACATTCCATTTTCAGGGCAACTAAAGAGATGCTGAGAGTCACACTTCATTTATTTTTCCAAATGCCACCAATGAAAAAAACTCATTGGTATATTATGGTACCATGCTCCCACAGACAGAGGCCAGAATTAAGCTTGTCTTCCCGATAGTCTCATTTGTGAAGTCTCTTATTTGAGTTTCTTATGACAAAAAAAAAAATAGCCTTCCTTGTAAGTGTGAGCCTATGATGCATATATACTACTCAGTGGGCCAAAATCACCTCTGGTGTAATTCCACTGAAGTCAATGTATTAGACAAATCATGGGGAAGTCTGTTCCTTGGAAGATTTCCAGCCTAAAGATGTTTGGATTTGCTTACACTTAGCATCTGAACTTTAGAAAATTCTGCAGACTGAATCTCTGAAACTGTCAAGGCTCACACCCAGCTCCCAAACTAAGATCTGAAGGACCATCATAGTGGCTGCAAGATTCCTCACAGCAGAATTTTTCCTGGAGTACAAGCAAAAGTCAATGGTATTTCACTTCCCATGATAATGGGGAGTTGGTGAAAACATTTCCAAACATATTTTCCATATTTATTTCCCTATTTCTATGTCAAAATGTTGACAACAAAAACCATCAACGTTTTGACATTCAAAAAATTTCAATCAACTCTAGATGGAACAAATCCTGAAGTCCTTAATCACTTTTACTGCACCCTTAGTCAGACAAAACTTCCATTGAAATGAAGTCAGCACTAAGTAAAGGATGTTAGGATTTGAACACTGCTTTTTCATTCAACTTTCAGGTGGTTTACATTAATACATAGATGAAGCTTTTACTAACATTCTCCCTCTGAATGTTTGTCATAGGTATGATCTCATTAACACTGAGGCACCTAGTAATATAAGGATGAAGTATATTTTCTTTACTCCTTACCTACTTTGAGGTATAGCCAATGAAATACATATAAAAAAATCAACATCAGTATTATTGTATGTGAACAAAAATTTGATGTTTCATTGTATTGAAAAACATCTTTGACAACCTAGCAAAGCTCCAATATACACCATGTACAAGGCCAAATCCTAAGGTATTTTAAAGACAGTAATTAACATTTATGTTGACATGTCGTAAAAGGAACATCTGAAACGAGATGCAGGTAGAAGAGAGGAAAATATAACACTTTAAGAATCTCAACCTAACATGAGACCTCTCAATTTACAGTTCTCTACACCATGATTAAAAACCCAAAGATATAATTATTAGCTATTAATAAGAATGTTTGCAAAGTGCTTTCAACATGAAAAGCATTATGGACATGCAAAATATGCTTATAACCACATTGGATAATAAAACAAATTGTCTCTGAGAGCTCTCAACCCTCCAATACCCGAATGTTTGACACTGGCCTTGTTAATGTGTGACAAAAAAAACTCAAAATGAAAAATGAATAAAAGAGAAAGAATAAAATAAAGAAATTCTAGTGATTGAGGCACAGGATTGAGTGACAAGGTATCTGGGGTACATTTGTAGCTCTGCCACTGCCTTGTTTGTTTTTGCAGAGCTTATTGACCAAGCCAAGTTTGAAAACAGTCAAGCCAAGGATGTATGTACTACACTGCAACCAGCTGTCAAAAGCTGTGTAAGAAATTCTAGCTTGTATTCTATTATATGCCATATTAACTAACAAATAATTGAAAATGATATATGGAGAATAGTTGAAGCCATTAGGCCAAAAGAGCACAGCTAAGCTTGAGGAGCTTGTGTTGACAACGCTTACGATTTCATCCCAAGTCATGCACTATTTGGCATTTTTCCAAAAGCTCCAATCCTGGTGTTATGTGATGACACAAGAATCTCTGCATCCACTTTTTTTTTTTTTTTTTTTTTTTTTAAGTAAGTGTTTAGTCCATATGGTTGGGAAGAAAAGCCTCAAAATGTTACCCTTTCAGGCTCAAAACCCAAAGACAAATAAAAAGAATAAATATGAATAAAATGGAATAAAAATGAAAAAGCTTCATTTTACAACTTTAATGTTGACGTCGCACTACGGGGGTTTTGAGTTTGGTTTGGTTTTTGCATATAATACAATTTAAAGCAGTTCAAAGCTTCCAACACTGGCTTATAGTTTCAGGATGATGTCATTGAGCACTGTACCTTCACATTTCTTGGGATTCTGGGACCTGTACTTTGTAAATGTAATCTATTCTTGAACTGTAATAATTTAAAGAGAATCCATCCAGAAATATTCCTACAGGTAAGAATGATTCAAGATATTGCAACAAGCGAATATCTCCACAATTGAAGAGAAGAAAAACAAGTGAGCCCATTTTTCTAGTGTAAACAGATAATCCCCCTGTTTCAAGTGATGAAGCTGTCTCTCCCTGTTGCACAAATATATAAAATAATATATCTTATCTATTTACCATAGTACTGGATAATGTCTCCAGGGCTGACTACCAGCTGCTTTAATTGTAAGACAGTTGTATATTATGCATAGAGGGGAATTTGGTAGGCACTGTGGAGGAGGCAGGAGAAGGAAATAGGTCAGATAGCTTACAAACATGCCAGAAACAGACTAATCGTTTTAGTTTTTATTCTATAATAAAATTAATGTTGCCCCAGTAGCATGCTATCTGGTACATCCATCTAATTTATTAAACAAACAAACCAACCGAAAGACAAAGCATTTGCTGACAATTGTACTGCTATTGTGTATTTGTGAGCTAGTTTCTTGCAATTAATGAAATGATTGTTACATTTAATTTTGTTTGCATTTTCTTTGTTTTCTTATATAGACCAGCTTGAACAAAACTTGATACACTAATTACAAAGCTCCATTATTTATCTTTATGGTTATTAAGCGTGTTTTCACTTCCTTGGTTCATTTACTTCTCCCAAAAAAAAAAAAAAAAAAAAGACCAAAATAGCACATGCAGAATATTATAGACTCATAGACTTTAAGGCCAGAAGGGACCATCAAGATCTAGTCTGACCTTCTGCACATCGCAGGCCACAGAACCTCACCCACCCACTCTTGTAATAGACCCATAACCTCTGGCTAGATTACTAAAGTCCTCAAATCATGATTTAAAGCCTTCAAATTAAAGAGAATCCACCATTTACTCCAGTTTAAACCAGGAAGTGACCTATGCACCGTGCTGCAGAGGAAGACAAGAAAAGAAATACCCAGGGTCTCTGGCAATCTGACCTGGGAGAAAATTCCTTCCCAATCCCACATATTGTGATCTGTTAGACACCGAGCATGCTGGCAAGACTCACTAGTTATACGTTTGGGAAATAATTCTCTATAGTAACTCTGAGCCCTCCCCCTCTAGTGTCCCAACTCCAGCCACTGGAGATATTTGCTACTAGCAGCCGCAGATGGGCCACATGCCATTGTAGGCAGCCTCATCATACCATCTCCTCCATAAACTTATCGAGCTCAGTCTTTAAACCAGTTACATTTTTTGCCCTCATTGCTCCCCCTGGGAGGCTGTTCCAGAACAGCACTCCTCTGATGGTTAGAAACCTTCATCTAATTTCAAGCCTCAGCTTGTTGATGGGCAGTTTATATGCATTTGTTCTTGTGCCAACATTGGCGCTTAACTGAAATAACTCCTCTCCCTCCTTGGTGTTTATCCCTTTGGTGTATTTATAAACAGCCATCATATCTCCCCTCAGCCTTTGTTTGGTTAGGCTAAACAAGTCAAGCTCCTTAAGTCGCCTCTCAGAAGGCAGGTTCTCCATTCTTCAGCTCATCCTAGTAGTCCTTCTCTGCACCTGCTCCAGTTTGAATGAATCTTTCTTAAACATAGGAGACCAGAATTGCACAAAGTATTCCAGATAATGTCATGCAAATAGATTTTATCTATCAGATTTGTATATAATATCCTACAATGCACATGTCACATGTACTATATCTTCACATACAGCTAAGCAAATGTAGTACTGAAAAAGGAAGCACTGGATAACAGTGGACAAAAAAATGATCATGAGTGCTGTAAACTGCAGGATGGGAGAGAAGTGCTATAAACTGGAAGGTAGGGATTATTTATAGACCACAAAAAAGCCTCTAGTGTATTATGTACATTATTTCATTTTTTAAGACAGTTGGGTTAAATTCCTCCCCACAGTTTACCCCCTCCCTGTCCCCATGTTTTTTTTTCTGCTTCACTGGTATGGAAGTTTGATCTTAGTACAAAAACAAATAGGGTTAAATTCCTCCCCACATGGTTCGGATAGAAACATCGCTTAGGGAAGGATCTATTCATGGAGATTCTCTGTATCATAGTAAAGAGAAGAGGATAGAACCTGATAAAGTACAAATGATTAATAAAAAGAGCAGGAACTAAAGAGAGAGAGTCCAATGAAAAAGAGTCCCATTCAATTACATCACGAGAAAGCAGACAACTAAATACTGAAAAATTTTATAAGTGCTTGTATATATATAAGTGCTTGATATATTAAAATGGGTGAACTCAAGTTCTTGATTTTAAATGAAGATATTGATATAAAAGGCATTACAGAAACTTGTTGGAATGATGATAATCAATGGGATTTGGTAATAGCAGGGTACAAAATATACAGGAATGACAGAGTAGGTTGTACAGGTTGGGGAGTACCACCACGTGAAAAAAAAGCATAGAGTCAAACACATCAAAAATCTTAAATTAATCCAACTGTATGATAAAATCTCTATGGATAGAAATTCCATGCTTGAATAATAAAGAGTATAGCAATAGGAATATACTACCAACCACCTGACCAGGATGGTGATGGTGATTGTGAAATGCTCAGGGAGCCTTTATTGAGAGGCTATAAAAACAGAAAACTCAATAATAACAGGAGAATTCAACTATCTCCATATTGACTGGGAATATGTCATCTCAGGACAGGATGCAGAGATAAAATGCTAGACATCATTAATGACCGCTTCTTGGAGCAGCTAGCCCTGGAATCCACAAGGGGAGACATAATTCTCGATTCAGTTCTAAGTGGAGCACAGGATCTGGTCCAAGAGGTGAATATAGCTGACCCACTCAGTAATAGCGACCATAATGTAATTGAATTTAAACATCCTTGTAAGGGGTTAAAATACCATAGAAGCCCACCACACTAGCAATTAACTACACAAAAATGAGGAAGCTAGTTTAACAGAAATTAAAAGCAGCAGTTGCAAAAGTGAAATGTCTGCAGGCTGCATGGAAACGTTTTAAAAACACTGCAATAGAGGCTCAAATTAAATGTATACCCCAAATTTCAAAAAGTGAAACAAGGAACAAAAAAATGTCATGCTGGCTAAACAACCGAGTAATAGAGGTGATTGGAGGCAAAAAGCCTCCTTTAAAAATTGACAGTCAAATCCTACTGAGGAAAATAGAAAGGAGCATAAACTCCAGCAAGTCAAGTGTACAAGTATAATTAGGCAGGCCAAAAAGGAATTTGAAAAGCAACTAGCAAAGAACACAAAATCTAACAGCAAAAAAATTGTAAGTACATCAAAAGCAGGAAACCTGCCAGTCAGTAAGGCCACTGGATGATCAAGGTGCACAGGAGCACACAAGAAAGACAAGGCCATTGCAGAGAAGCTAAATGAATTCTTAGCATCACTCTTACTGCAGAGGATGTGAGGGAGATTCCCACACCTGAGCCATTCTTTTTAGGTGACAAATCTGAGGAACTTTCCTAGACTGAGGTGTCAAAAGAGGAGGTTTTGGAATAAATTGATAAATTAAACAGTAATAAGTCACCAGGACTTGATGGTTTCTACCCAAGAGTTCTGAAGAAACTCAAATATGGAACTGCAGAACTACTAACTGGGCCATGTAACCTATTGTTTAAATCAGCTCCTTACCAGATGGCTAGAGGACAGCTAATGTGACACCAATTTTTATAATAGGCTCTAGAGGCCGTTCTAGCAATTACAGGCTGGGTAAGCCTAAGATCAGTGCCAGGCAAACTGGTTGAAACTACAGTGAAGAACAGAAATATCAGAAACATAGATGAACACAGTTTGTTGGGGGAAAGAATCAACTCGGCTCATGTAAAGGGAAATCATGCCTCACCAATTTATTTCAATTCTTTGACGGGGTCAGCAAACACGTGGATAAAGGGATCCAGTGCATGTTAGTGTACTTGGATTTTCAGAAAGCCTTTAACAAGGTCCCTCACCAAAGGCTTGTAAGCAAAGTAAACAATCATGGGATAAGAGGGAAGGTCCTCTCCTGGAACAGTAACTGGTTAAAAGAAAAGAAACAAAGGGTAGGAATAAATGGTCAGTTTTCAGAATGGAGAGAGGTAAATGGTGGGGTCCCCCAGGGTCTGTATTGCAACCAGTGCTGTTCGATATATTCATAAACAGTGAGGTGGCAAAGTCTGTAGATGATACAAAATTACTCAAGATAGATCAGTGCAAAGCAGACTGCAAAGATGGATCCCACAAAACTGGGTGACTGGTCAACAAAATGGCAGCTGAAATTCAATGTTATTAAATGCAAAGTAATGCACATTGAAAAACATAATCCCAGATATACATACAAAATGATGGGGCCTAAATTAGCTATTACCACTCAAGAAGGAAATCTTGGAGTCATCACGGATAGTTCTCTGAATCAATGTGCAGTGGCAGTCAAAAAAAGTTAACAATGTTAGGAACCATTAGGAAAGGGACAGATAATAAGATGCAAATGT
Organism: Emydura macquarii macquarii; assembly: GCF_026122565.2. Classification (NCBI taxonomy): domain Eukaryota; kingdom Metazoa; phylum Chordata; order Testudines; family Chelidae; genus Emydura; species Emydura macquarii. The sequence continues at coordinate 4,884,694 of NW_027132342.1, read as the reverse complement.
CATCATGCCACTATATAAATCCATGGTACACCCATACCTTGAATACCACGTGCAGTTCTGGTCATCCCATCTCAAAAAGAGATGTATCAGAACTGGAAAAGATACAGAGAAGGGCAACAAAAAATTATTAGGATATGGAACAGCTTCCATACGAGGAGAGATTAAAAAGACAGTCTGTTCAGCTTGGAAAAGAGATGACTAAGGGGGGGAAGTATGGTAGAAGTCTATAAAATCATGAAAGGTGTGGAGAAGGTGAATAAGGAAGTATTATTTATCCCTTCACATAACACAAGAACCAGGGGTCACCCAATAAAATTAACATGCAGCAGGTTTAAAACAAACAAGGAAGTATCTCTTCTCACAACACACAGTCAATATGGGGAACTCATTGCAAGGTCATGTTGTGAAGGCCAAAAGCATAACGAGGTTTAAAAAAAGAACTAGATAAGTTCATGGAAAATAGGTCCATCAATGGCTATTAGCCAAGATGGTCAGGAATGCAATCCTATGCTCTTGGTTTCCTTCTGTTCTCTCCCTCTGAAGAACTTGGCATGGCCACTGTCAGCAGACAGGATAGTGGGCTAGATCATAGTTTCTCAACCTGCGGTACGCATACCCCTGGGGGTATGCGAGACACAGGCAGGGGGTACCGGGGGAAAAACTAAGTGAAGGGGAGGTGGGTGGCAGCTGCCGATGTCTGTGGAAGCCGGGCGGCAGCAGCCTCCTTCCCACCCAGTCCCAGCTGCGAAGCGAGCGGCAGCTGCGGGTCTTGGGGGAGGCAGGCGGCAGCCTCCAGCTTCTGGGGAAGCCGGGTGGCGGCAGCCCACTTCCCGCTGGGTCCCAGCTCCTAGGTGGGAGCCTAGAGGCAGCCTCCTGAGTCTCACGAGCTGGGCTTGCAGCTGGGTGGCAGCCACCCGCATCTCGGCTCCGAGCCGCGGGACAGCCTCCAGCACCCCGGCTTGAAGACGGGCAGCAGTTGTCTGCTCGCATCCTGGGGTCGTGGAAGCCTCCTCTGCCCCAGCTTGGATTGGATGGCAGTCGCCCACCCCCTGGACTGGCAGCCAGGTGGTAGCCACCTGCAACTTGCCCAGGTGGCAGCCTCCCTCCCTGGCTCAAAGCCCTGTGCCCAGAAAACTTGTCAATTTCAGCTGGAGCAGTGAAATTGACAACTATGACAGCCCCAGATTTTACCAGTTACCCGCTTTTCCTGTCTCTCTCTCACCACTTCCTCCTCTCAAATTTATGGCAAAAAATTTGGCGTGGCATTTTATATTCCCCAGCATTGGCATGTCACTCAAAGCCTCCTAGCTTTGGCCAACATCACCTCTAGCCCAGGTACATACTTGAGTTGTGCACCCCAATGTAAAAGTGGTAACCCTACCCACACTAGATCTGACCACCTGTCATATACTCAGCCCTTATATACTCAGCCCTTCTTCCAACGTATGGCTCCCATTAGTCTGTAAACATAAAATCCCATGGAACATTGAGTGTTGGGGTACTGATTAAAATTTTCAGAATTAGGGGGTACTTGATACTTAAAAGATTGAGAAACACTGGGCTAGATGGACCATTGGTTTGACCCAGTATGGCCATTCTTATGTTCACATCGGTCACTCACTAATCAGTCCTATTTCTGGGCATGATTTTACACTCTTTACTGCCACCAATATAGAACTGTAGGATGGTGCAGTTGGCATTGCATTCACTATGAAAGGTGGAGGTTTAGACCTGCTGTAGCAGTAAAGCTCTACCATGATGAAACCTAATGGAAAGCCCATCATGAATTTTAACAATACGAAAAGTTGTATGATTTCCTCTCATTTTTTACTATATATAGTCAGGTAGTGCTCAAAGGCCTTATTTAGGATCAGGTCCCTTTTATGTCTGAAAGAGGTCACAATCTGAATTAAAGTTTGCACTCTAACGTAAGAGTTTACAGTCAAAAATTCCTTCTCTAAAAGTAGGGTTACTACCCATCCCGACATTCAGAGAATACACAAGATTTTCAATACTCTGTCCCACAGGTCTAGTTGTCAGGCCAATTCAGTTAAAGATGCCCAAACCCATGGTATATGTCACAATGGCAATATACTGACATGATGAGGATAGCCATGACGTAAATGCATGATAAATGTCTTTGTGCTGCTGTTTCAGTTCATAAGGGTTCATCCAAACCTCTTCACTTTGGGTTACAATTCCCTGTGGTTCAATACATGTTAGGTTTGATGGAACCCAAAAATTAAAAACCAAGTCTCAACCACGTGTCAAGCATTGTCTGTTTTTGAACTGAATCAGTGCAAAAGACTCTGAGCCATGCAACTTTCCACCAAAAACCAGAAATAAAGTCAGCTTTACTCAAAATTCAGGTCTGTCAGTGAATCTGGTCCAAGATTTAGGTTTGTAATAAAACCTAAAACCAGATGAAAATCGTGTGTGTCCCTACAAAGGTTTTGTGCAGCTCTAATGGCCAAAGAGAACAGAATACATTAATGCAATGTCACGACACGAACACATGGATGTCAGAATGTGATTATTCAGGTCTCACGAGGAAAGATAAAGAGGTGGAATCCCACTATAAATGGGTTTTTTTTAAAGCAAAACAACATTTAGAAGTGTATGCAAAAGGGGGCCGTATATAAAGGGTTCTGAAGAATGCAGCATAGTCTGAGGGTGTGTGTGACAGAGGGGGTGGGAGTAGTTTCAAACAGGTCCTGTCAGACCCCAGAATTAACCATCCTCCTTCAAATCTCCCTACTTCTTCCTTTTATTCTTTGCCTCTCTTTTTTTGTTGTTTTGTTCTTGTCTGAAAGAAAACAGCAAGAAATGATTCTGGGGGAGAAGTGCCAGGACTCAGCTCCTGCTGAGCTGAGAAAAAAAATGCTGGAGCTGCCTCCGAGTCCTGCTCACTTGGTGTAATGGAATCACGCAGCATCTCTTTCAGAGATTGAAATAGGGCGAATAATGTTTACCTGGGTAAGATCATGTCACATGTTAATAAAGCAAATGAAAGCCACAAAATACACTGATGCACTTCTGAGGTATAAAGTACCTGCTGATTTGACTCCAGTGCCATGGTGTGCACCAAGGGCCCAAATCCTTTAAAGTGCTGAGAGCCTCAAGCAAACTGCCTCATGGCTTACTGAAGTCTACAGGCACTGAAGCTCAGCAGCTCCTGGGAGGAACTCAGCACCTCACAGGATCAGACCCATGATGACAACGGTACCTTTTGGTAACACAGTGGAGTGAGAGTGGGTGGAGGGAATGTCAGCAAGTTGAGAATCATGGTTGTACAGTAGAAACTCAGAAATACAAACCCTGGAGCTAGGAACAGACCCATCAACCACACACTGCTTTCCCCCAATTTCTTCGAGTAACGGGCTACCCAGGGATGACTCTGCTGAGCCTGGGGGGTAAGGGGGAGGGGGAGGAGGGGCTCTGTCGTTCCCATGCTGGGCCTCCCTCTCAGCACATTTCCAGGGGATGGAGCTGCTTCTCTTGCCAGGTGAGGGAGGCTGGCTGCTCCCTCACTGCCTCTGCAGCTGGACACAGCCTCCTGGGTCCCAGTGCCAGTCGTCTTTCCCTTCTATGTTTGCTGGGTGCCCTGCATGGCCACCATCCTGTTTCCTGTACATCAGAGAGTGCCCGTGGTGGGACAGGGCAAGGGGGGTGGGTGAGGCAGGGGAAATTGGGGAAGGAGCAGGGGTGGGAGGGAAGAGGAGTGGGGAAGGAAGGGGGATGGGATAGGACAGGGGGAAGAGAAGGAATAGGAGAATGGGGGAGGGCGGTGTGGGCGTGGGAGGAGAGGAATAGGGCAGGGATGGGGACGGAGGAAGTGAGGAATAAAGTTCTGAAGCTGTATTAAGTCAATGTTCAGTTGTAAACTGTTGAAAGAACAACCACACCATTTTGTTCCGAGTTATGCACATTTCAGAGCTACAGAAAACCTCCCTCCCCGAGGTGTTCGTAACTCTAAGGTTCTACTGTATACCAACAAATGCCCTTGTTGTTCAAGAGAAGCAGCACTGAAAATGTCTGTCCTTTGTCAGCTATGATTTGAGCTAGAGTGTAGGGGGAAATTCTAGAATTTCTTTCATCTCATTCACTTTTCCTAGCTACTCTGTTTTTACACACAAGGATTATAACAAAAGGTGTGACATACAAGAATGCTCGCAAGACATTGCACTTTTTTTCCTGACTTCTGTCATATGACATGGCTCTGTCATATATCCCTGCCACGTGGCACCACAGCTGGAATCAGCACCTGATTCTACAGGTTACTGTTATGCCTTCCCCCACCCCCTCAAATAGCTCATAACAAAAAATTAACAACAATTAGCACTCACATCTAAGAACATGAAAGTGCTTTTATGAAGGAGACCAGATATCCTTATCCCTATTTTACAGAATGGAACACTGAAGCACAAAGAGGGGGAAGAACTCAGATCTTGTTTCTCAATCTCCTGCTCCACCCCGTGGCCCACATTTTGAGATACTGTTTGCTATATCTCAAAATACCCATCCCAAGCTATTGTAAGCTGCAGTGCTTTGGGCCCCATCACTGTAAAAGACTCCACTTTTTCCAGAAGTCCATTGCATATGTGTATGAATGTACACAGAGCACACTAACAACTTGCTCAACAGGAAAATTGATCAGTTTCCTCCAAAGATGATGTCCTTCCCTAACAATGGATCACACTGGAGGAGGCAAAGGGTTGCTACAGGAGGCATGACATACAGGTACTTACTAGAGTGAGCCATTCACCATGAGGAAGGGTGCTATTTTCCACCATTCTTTGGACAAGTCTCTTTTCCACGGATAAGCCTAGACCATGGGAAAGTACCAAGTACTCGTTTCTTCACAATAATGTTTTAAATGTTTCTAAAATAAACACCTGGAAAGTTTTAAAAGCATCATAACATTAAAACTTCTTTCCCTCTGTTTTTACCAAACTACTCTCAAAAAATTTCACCTTGGGATGAGATGCAGCATGCAAAACTTCAAGAAGTTTCCTTTAGTTGAAGCTGAGTTAGAGGGTTGAAACCTGGTTTGTAGCAGGAAGCTAGCTACAACCTTAGCTATATGGAGTGGTTTATGTTTCTAATGATATGAGGTTTCATTTCTAGAGATGAGCAAAGACGGAGGTTATTTGGATTTTGTAAAACCACACTGATCATATACTATTTTATCCAATCCGCCAATCTCTCGCTCTCTCTCAATGAGAAACCATTGTAAGCTATAGTACAAATATTGTAGCTTATGGTCCAAAGCAGAGCAGTGTCACCATTGTAAGTTACAATGTTTTCCACCATTACGGCAGAATAAGAAAGAATTGGGGAGTTTTGTTTGGTTTTTGTTTGTGTTTGCTTTTAATAAAATAAAGGATGGGTTGTTTATATAGTCCCTGTTCTGGCCCATCTCTAATTTTGATCCTCTTCTACCAATGCTCTAAAATATCTGTTTGATGCCGGTTACCTAATCAGCAAATGCCAAAACAACTAGAAACTGTCTGTCCAAAAGAGAGTTCTTTGCACTGAGCTTCCACTAATTACTAGTCTCAACAAAGCCAGCAGGCAATCATTATACACCCTATGGATAAAGCAGACTTTGATAAAGAGATGACGGTCCTCTTTCAAATATGGTTTCTGGATATGAGAAATGTTGGAGCATGAATTCATTTTTATTTTACTTTTCAGAGTAATATAGGGGAAAGAAGGAGAAATCAAGCCTCTGTTAATGCAGTAAATCCTTATTTAAAAAAAAAATACCACAGTATTCTATGGAAATACTGTATAAATCTGCATCTTGCAATAGTGCTGCTGCAGTGTTTTTGGCTATTACTCCAGAACACTGTAGGAATTAAAAAAAGAGAGAAGGAAAGGAGTTCTTATTTTTCATCTGAAAAACCCATCTGTATTGATATCAGAAAAGGGTGGGGAGAGCAAAATGACAGCCACTGGCTTGTCCTTTAACCTTTCTAACAGGGCTGGTGGCAGCAACGAAGCTTAATCAATGCAATGGAAGTGACATTTCGCAGTCAAATCAAATTAAATGGAAATGAAAAGAAAATCTGAGGTCCAACCTAAAGGCTGTTCCCTCTTGCCACCGAGGTCATTGCCATGGCAACTAAACGCTACAAATGTGTAGAGTAAATCCTTAACAAATCTGTAGAAAGCATGTCCAATTGAATATGATGGTTTCTGTCACTGTACTTTGTAGCTTTCAAAAGGAAAGGAAAAAAACCCACACATCTTACACCGAAAGAAACAAAAAAAGAGGTTCAGCCAGAAACCAAATAGTACAACAACATGGTTAATCTTTTCCCTACTTCAGAGCATGGAAATACTTGCACATATAGGCCAGCTATATGAGAATGAGTGGATAGTTAAAGATGGAGACCATGTTACCTGGATTAGAGCATGGAAAGTTATGTTTACCAGTCTTGTTTCAACTTGAGAACTGGTCACTTCAGAAGCTTCTTTGGATCACTGTAAAAGCATTTAACATAGTTGAGAGCAATTTCTACTGCAGATTGCCCACGGCTGTAATTTTTCTTTGCTTCAAAGTTATTTCCCCTCATCCCTCTTCTTTCTTTTTTTTGATGGTGGAAAGAATGACGTATTTCAGGGCTCATAACGGTGAAGGACTGATAGCCCTGGCTAAAAATCAGCCACAGTGCACAGCACGATTGCATGAGCGTCCCACTCCATGAACAGAGCTTTACCAATGCAACCTCAGGCTTTGCCTGGAATGTCCTCCCCCTATCACCCTGCTGTGTTGGTCCTGAGCAGTCTCCTCTGCAGAAGCTGTCAATCAAATTGAAATGTGTAGCTCATGGAATGGAGGTGAAATAGTTATAGGAGAGAGACGAAAATACTCACAGAGAACTAGACTGAGATTGCTAAATTCATTTCTAACCAAAGTGCTATCGGAAAGCAGGTCTCTGAAGGGGAAAAAAAAGTACATTTTAACCCATTTTTGCAATTTTGCACTTCTCCCACCCCACTGCCTCTGCACACACCTGTACAGAATTAAATATAACTATGAATTCCTACCAACACTCACAGAGCATATTTCACCTTTCAACTTAAAAGCATCTAACAATGAAGGACAATTTATGAACCACGTCAAAATATAAACACCCACATCCTCACACTCATTCTTCTGGGTACCTGTTTAGTTCTAAATTCCTATCTGCTCATCACATGGCACAGGAGAGGCTCCATCCAGAGTGTGGGGAAAATATTTTTCTGTATCATGAGGGAGACTTAATGCAGTGAACTTTGCCCTTCCCCAAACTTGTCATTTATCTAAGGTGGCAACCATTACCTTCTCTTTGGACACATTGGAATTTTGATTCTGCTGTGGTGATGCAGTCACTGTGCATTATGGAAGAAAAGAGATTATATGCCATCAAGTAGGAAAGGCTGAGAGTATTACAAATCTGATGTGAGGTGACATTTTCTATTCAACTACATACAATCAAGGGACATCACACACCTTCCTGCATGAACAGCAATACCCACTAATGAACTAATTTCTGGGGAGAAATTGTTACTTTCCATGTTCAGGAACAAAAGACCACTCTGCTACCTCATACCAGAAGAGATTCTGTTTTTCCTGCAACCTTTTGCTGCAGTTTCATCTTTTCCAGATAGTGCTCAAAGAGCATCTTCTGACAAGGCCATTTAGTTGGGAGCTATGCGTGACATTTTCTACACTCATATGTACATTAATACACAGAGAAGCACACAGTATTGTACACTGATCTGCAAACCAACACTTCTAATTATGCATATGTGAAGATGAATATACAGTAGAACCCCAATTATGTGAAAGTAATGAATTTATAAGGAATTTATTTGGCTAAGCAAGCTACTCTCAGAAAAAAGAGAAGCCTTCATTGTAACTGATGAATACTGATCGAGATAGCCTAACTTTCTATCATAGTGAGGGTGCAAGATATTGGCTTGTCCCCAACCCATGAAGGACCTACTGTCACACCCAGAGTCTCTTCCTTGGCACAGTTTAATTTCCCAAACACAGGAAAACAAACACAACACAGTTCTTCAGCGCACTGAGGGCTACACATCCCCAGGGAATTTTTCCCCTTTGCTTCTCTCAGTTCCTCCTGCCTGTTGTAGGACTCTTCTGTGCTCTTTTTATTGAGCACCATCTTTCAGGGCTTTCTCCTTGAAGACCCTTTTTTCCACCTCCTCCGCTCCCATCCCAGGGAACAGAAACCTGCACCTGTACCTTCTTTACTGACAGCTTCTTTATAGTCTGTCTGTAAGTACTGCTCTGCCTTCTGATATGACCAAACTAGCAGCACTTGTTCCAGCACAAAGGCGCTGAACCGCCTTCCTTTAAAGGGGCCAGCTACCCTATGACTGAGGGTTTGGATATGAGGAACTTTTATTGCAAACAGCTTTGTACAGTAATATTTACACCCTATGAGCCATTTTGCCTTACTCTTTCTTTAACCCTCTAAATGCTGCAATATGCCATAGCTACTTCCCACTAAACATTCATTTGGCTGGCAGTCTGGAAAAGATGTCAGTACTGTAAGAGTTAAGGGGCCAATTTATTATAAAATATTCTTGAGCTTTGACTCAAAGCCACAAAAGACCATGGAAAATTGATTTTTCATGACTTCTGTCATAGCCTCTCACAGGCTTCCATGGTGCTAAAGCCAGACATATATTTTATTGAATCAGGTCCTACTTGAGTAGCCATCAGTAAATTAATTTATGGAGACTGGAGCTGCATAGCTGCTGGGACGAGGCCCCAGGGCTACTGCTGCATTCTAGGAGATGGACATGTTATTCCTCTATCCAGGAAAGCGAGTGGTCTCCTGATCTTTTCAACGGCAACCTCATGTGCTAATTTGTAAGCGAACACTTAATTTCAGATCATCATAAACTAAAATTCTGTGTAGTCAAATAGAAAGCGTCAGTGAAATGCTACTAGGATGAGATTAAGTGAGCCTACGGCACCTGCATCCCGTAAACAGACTATGAGAATCTAATCCAATATTTATCCCATGGGTCTTTTATGTTTGTTTTGGGTTAAAGGAGATAAGCCATGGTTTTACCCAGTATGATCTGCTATAGAATGGATCCAGGAGTAACAAAGGAGAGGAAATATAAAACACACTAGTTAAACAGAGAAATCAAAGACTGGAAAATAAAGACTAAAACTAGCAACTCTAACATATGGTAGTCACGATTCCCAACTGAAATTAAGTATTACTTCTTTTTCTGTTTTTATTGGTAATTGCTTATTCAAAGTCTTATAGAATGTAAGAGACAGTAGCCTTTCTATAGTACTTTTTATTATTTATTACAACCCATTCTACAGATCTTAACAGAGAATTATATCTCTACTAAAGAATTGAATAGGATGAGTCAATAACCTATATAACTTTAGAGTAATTTCTGTAGAATCCTATTAAATCTCTTTTGGCTTTACCCCTACAAATATACAGGACTTTCCAAAAGGCAGAAATTACAAAGATAGTATGATAGACAAACAGCAAAGGACACTGGTAAGTACTAATTTCTGACTACTTCTGCAGCACAACAGGTCATGTATACTATTTAATATCATTTCCTACATATATTTTGAGATTAAACTACTGTTTTATATTAAGCAAGTGTTTTTTATATAATATATAATGATATGAGGCCAAAATCCACCTAAGCACTTAAGGACATACACTGAAAACACTAGGACTAAAATGGGTGTTTAAAGTAAAGCATAGTGCTTTGATGGATCAGGGCCTTATTTCTCTTAAGTCTACAGGAAACATATCATGTTGTATGTTATATATTTACATATAACTTATACTTGTGTAAGAAATAAAATGCCATGTGATAAATGTCAATTGCACACATTTTTATATCCTTACAGAAATTGCCATAACAGTATACCAGTGTTTCAGCATGTCTGATATCCTGTCTCTGACAATTACCAACAACAGATACTTCAGAGAAGGTGCAAAGAATTTTCATAAAGGGCAGTTATGGAATAACATGTACATGGAGGGACATTTCTTCCTTCTCCTCATTCGTGAGTATGTCCTGAACCACGGAGGTTTATATCTCTCATAATTTTATCCTATCTAATTACCCACATTCTGCTAATTAATTCTGCTAAGCTCTAGAACTCAAATTAATCTTGTGCCAGTGAGTTCCAGAGGTTAATTATGTATTGCACAAAATGTTTCTTTCTGTCAATTTCCCATTTTTTCCCTTTCATTTTCATTGAATAATTTATTTTCTTGCCTATGAGAAAAGGTAAAGAGGAGTGCTTGATTTATGTTCTCTGTTACACACTTTATTATATATTGTGGTATAGCCACAATCTCCTTTGGCAGCGGGGCCTGTGGTCACTCTGCCCCAACCTGGACAAGTCTTTTGTCCTTTCCCCTCGGCACCTCTTTAACAGAGCGTTTGGTGGTGGCCTTGTTTCAGGCCTGTGGAGTGTCCTTCAACCCCACGGGAGAGGGGCGGGTAGTCCCAGTCCGTGTATATGACCCAGGGCCCAGGGAGGTACCTTGCTGCAGCTCCTTCTCAGGGCTGTAGAGGTGGTGGTAAAGCCCTGGAGGATCGGAGAAACACTGGTCCTTCCCGCAGGCCAGTGCCAGGGTCTTTCCTTCTCTGCTTCTCCAGCTGCAGAGAAGCACTGTCTCCTAATCCAGGGGAGTCTCTCCTCCAGCTGCCAAAACCTTATGGAGCTCCTTTCTCTCCTCCTCCTTTGTTTTCCCCCTTCCCTCTAGGGGAGGCAGAGTTTAAGTAGGCCTGATGTAGCCCTTAACTGGGTCCCAGTATCTCTAATTGACCTTCAGTAACCTCACCTCTGCCTACAGGGAAAAGGGCCTTTAGCAGTCTAAGGCTCACATCCAGGTGTGGTAAGGGAGGTAAAGAGCTGGGGAAAGGAGGAGCTAAGCACCATTGGAAGGTGCTGCGGGACAACATCCAAGGTATCACGAAGTCGGCTATTTGTCGCTTGGCTCAGCGCGGGGAAGTGAAGCATATTTCGGGGTTGATTTATGAGGAGACCTGGGGAGTGCTGAAGGTTTTCTTGGAGAATGTGATCCGCGATGCTGTCACCTACACCGAGCATGCTAAGCAGAAGACCGTAATGGCTATGGACGTGGTTTATGCTCTGAAGCACCAGGGACGCATTCTCTATGGTTTTGGTGGCTAACCTGCTCCCTAAGTCTACAGGATAACACAAAGGCTCTTTTAAGAGCCACCCACACTTTCACAATAAGTTGTATTATTTTCATAACATTTAGACAAAAGTGCTGAAAATTAACTTGAGTAACTCAGTTTTCACAGGTTCTTAAGACCAACGTGCTTTTAAAATTACATAACCTTTTGTAGCCATCTGGCCTGACTTTACCACAATATATATACCTTAACCAGGTCTTCTCTTATTCACCTCTTCTCTCAACTCAGTAAGAGAGATGGTCAATTATTATCTGACACTGTTTTTCCATCACAAATTACCTTTTCATCAAAACCAGTACTTCCTGTGGGAACATGTTGATTCTGATGACAGTTTGTTTTAAAAATTTGGAAAAAAAAAAAAAAAGTGTTTTGATAAGGTCAAAACATTTCATTTCAACATTTTTGGAGCATGTTTTGATTATTTATTTTGAAACAACTTTTTTTTTTTTTAATTTCTTTTATATTTTTTTTGAAAAAGGTCAAAATTAAAACAAAACATTTTGATTTTATCTAAATGAAATGTTTTGATTGATCTAAAAAAAATTGTTTTGTGGGAAATTTTGAAATTCTTTGTTTTCATTCAAATTTGGAAATTCCAGTTCGTACACAGCTCTACTAAACAATGTTAACCTTTTCAATCTCTCTTCATATTGAAATCTTTCCAAAACTCATTTTTGTCACCCATATCTGGATCCCTTCTATTCCAGGTAGTTTATTATATTATTATTATTCCAAATATTCCAATTTATGTAATGGCATCAGAATATTTTCAATATTCTTTTATATTAATGCAAACATGTTTAACATATAAGTACTGTGCAATCATGTTAGCAGGCAATAATTGTCTTATTCTATCAAAATCAAATGTGTACTTGGGGAATTATTACCAAAAATATAAACATTTTAAGTGAAAACAAAACCAACAAATGGGCTTAATAGCCCTACTGCCTTTGTTACTCATGCTGTTCTGCATTTATTGCTTGATTTGTATTTGATTTTCTCCAAGCAACATAACCGTTTCATCCTGCGTCCTTGAACAAAGGCCAGTTGACAAAAAAAGGTAGATAGTTAATGACACTCCAGTACAATAAATTATAAATAGAAGTAATAGGCTAAAAGGTCAATTTAGGCTGATCAGCAGAAACAGTGAAAGTTAACAATGAAGTCTATTAAATTCTGGAATAGTCTCTTCAATGGAGTTTTCACCACTTCCCTAAACACAAGATCTGGAAAATGCAGTTCACAAGTCTGAACTGAGAGGAGACTGGAGCAGATGACCTACTAAGTCATTTTCTTCTCTAACTTCTACTGTCCAGAGTCACAATTTTTCCAAAAGTGATTAGAAATTTTTTCTGTGTCCAACTTAAAATACCTTAAAGGGGCTAGATTTTCAGAAACTGCTGAGCACCAGCCCTCTGAAAATTAGGCTTTTTCAAGATGTCTCTAGTTGGGCATCCAGAATTAAAGGCACTCAAAGTTACCACTCACTTTTGAAAATCTTGGCCCCTTTCCTCACATGAGTGAACAGTTGTGTGCATGATGTCAGGGGGTTTATATATGTGAGTAAAGGCTAGCTAACATGAAGAAGGGAATTACAATCTGCTCCCATTCTTCTACACCTTTCCTATCTTAAAACACAGCTACAATGCACTGCAGCATGGCTATGGGAACCTCTCCCCAACTATTGCTACTGAATATCAAGAGGTAGTTGAAAATTTAAAATAGAAAGCTTCAAGAAATGTCTTTATCGTTATTCTTGGGGTAACAAAAGATAAGCAATCCAGTCTCGCTATCTGCATTTTCACAAAGTCAGTGATGAGGCATCTGAATGAGACTACCCAGAACTGTATCTTAGCCGGTTTGTGAACACTACACATACTGGTTTAATTAAGCCATCAAAAAAAATGAAGGAAAAAGAAAAAATAGGATACAAAAGGAGAGGAAAACTTCTTTAGTAAGTTAAAGCACTCTTAATAAGTAACAACATGACATTAGTCATTAAGAAACAAGAACTCTAAATAATGCATTCAGAACCTACAGATCTAAACCAGAAGATAACAAAGCCTCATAAATCTATTTGTTCATTAAGTTAAAAAAAACCTAGAATTTGTGTTGCTATCATGTCAGCTGGCACCAAACTGTACGCAATTTAGTGCAACTACAAAGTGAAACCCATAGTCTACAATGGCAGGGTTTTTGATCACGCTAATTAACAGCCATTTTGTTTAAAATAAACAGATATGACTCTAATTGCCTTTTTTGCATAAGAAAGGGGAAGATCTTAAAAGTGAAAGCATGCAAAGGGAAGATCAGACAGACGCCTTTCAGACTGATAAGCAAACTCTGTGTGAAACGCACACAAATGAAGTTCAAGACGCTCTCTGGATTGACAGCAGAGAGAGAGCAAAGCAAGGGGACGAAGGCTTCTAAAGGTGAATAGGCACGGCCCCATTTTCCTTCCAGTGGGACAATTAGACACTGTTCTACATTCTGTCCTCTTTATTTTCTTGCATCTCTCTGTGTTATGAGGATCCATTCCTAAGCAGTTTAACCTTTTATAGCATCTAGCTTGCAACAATACCACCTAATTCTATGAACTCATCAGATCTCATAAAGGGCCTGGACAGGATTTTGGTGGGAGACATCCAAAGAAAATCCAGATGTTGCAAGCAGTGAAGTGATTTAAGAAGAAGGCATTCTTACCTCTGTGTTTACTTAACCAGTGTTCATGCAAGAGGCTAGAGGGTACTGTACTGGTGACATTCAGGACAGATATAATACTGATTTAAAGATATAAAGATCCCTTGAAGTTCCGAGATGAAGACCATGGTCTACAGCTCCATTCCTCAGGCAGAATGGTACTTTTTACCACAAAGATAAAGCTTATTTGTACAGAAGACTGAACTTTCTTGGTGGTTGGTCTGAGGCAGTGGAACAAACTCCCCCAGGACCATCACAAACTTTACCACCTTCCATTTTAAATGCAAGGCACACTTCTTCAACCTGCCTTCCCTAACATGTACTCACTGCTGTGTGTTTATTTTAAAAAAACCAAACCCTACAAAAAACAAAGATACTCACCACACACAATTCTTCCCCTGATGACAGGGTGAGAAAAAGAATTTGCCATGTGAAAGATGTGTAGTTACATTGTTTAGTGTACTATTGGAAGGCCTCTCACTATGACCACAGCTACAACTTTAAATCCAGATCCTCATTAACATATTATATTCATTTTTTTGCTAAATCTTAATGATAGTGAATGCTGAATGTGGCAAAATCTGCCCTTGACCTCTGAACAAAAAAACTGCCAACAGAAATCATTAGCAATTTAGGCTTTGGTTCCATTTTCCATGAAAATAATTTCACACAGAGCAGCAGAGCTAAAACTTTATACCCATGGTCACACCAGGTTTTCCCTGGATCTCACACATAAAAATCCACCTCTTTCTATCCACCAGATGAGAATTCATTTTTTGTGGAAAGGGCTCAGAAGAGATTCTGTCCTCTGCACTCATCAATCTTCCTTGATTTAAATACCGAGTAAAATTTTCAAAAGCACCAAGTAATTTCAGAGCCTACATCCCAATGACTTTCAATTAGACTTTGGCTCCTAGTTGCTAGGTCATTTTTGAAAATAGGATTTAAGAGCTTTTGAAAATTTTACCCACTGTTTTGTCTTAAACGAGCACAAAAGAACATGGTTTGGTCAAACATAACCCCATTTAATAAAATAAATGTAAAATAAGCATCAAATCTCACATATGCGTTTCCTCTCCCCCTTCCATTATATATTATAAAGGGCAAGTCCACATTACACTAATAGCTGGGATATAGATTTTAACATCTGATTTTACTGTGCAGCAATATCTCTGTGGCTTCAAGCAATATTCTTTGCATGGCAGGATGGGTGAAATGACACATTTGCCTCCAAAGACCCAACTACCTATATTAACTATCATCTGACTCCTTTCTAAGGAGACAATTTAAAAAATATAAACATAAAAAGCTGATTCCTGAAGACTAAGTTGAAAAAAATCAATTGTAAACAGGAAATAAATGCAATTGCAAAAGTACCTGTGGGTTTAGGATATTTGTAGAAGATACTTAGAAGGGAAACCCTAAAAAGTATTTTTAAATGTAATTCAGTGTTAACTGTACATAGTGCATATGTTGATTTCAATGGGACAATCTCCCTTACTTAGAAGTGTGGAGAGAATAGGGCTTTTAAGCAGAGCTGGGACAAGAATGAGAAAAAATTGAAGGTAATTAACAATAACAAACATGACAATATCCTGCATTTATATAATATTCTCATCCCAAAGGATCTCCAAGAGTTTATATAACAGACAGCTCTACAGTGGAACAGAGTGGCTGTTGAATAGCACAGTAGAAAAACTACATGACAGTTTATGACTGGAAGTGAAGTATAACTTAGCCAACATGCAGGAGGACATTTAGGTGGGTAAAATGTAAGCTGAAATTTAGCCAGGACATAGAGGCTAACACCCCAGTCTATAAAATATGCTGTGCGATCTTTAACAATAACTGGAAAATGTCTTGGTTTTCTTTCTCACCTGAAAGATGGATTAAAACCCAAGAAGTAGTTTAAATTTGTTTCCATTCTAGTACTTTAAAAACTATCATATACAGCACAGTAAATGTGCTCTTCTGAAGTTGTACTACACCATAGTGATATCTTTGTCAAGTTTAACATGGTGACTTCTACTGTAAGAAAACTGCCTATTTCTGTACTGACCATTTTCATATTGTGCTTGAATAAATCCATCTGGATGACACACCTAACCTAGTATATTTTCAAATACTGGAATAAAACTAAGTTAGCACATTGCTTTGTGGCATGGAGAAAACCTATTTTCATATCAAAAGTATAGATGAATATTTATTGAGTCATGATGACTTACAATATGTAAATTATTAGTATAGGGAAGATGCATATGCAGGGAGAAACTAACCCATCTATCTTGCTCACATGCTGTATTATAGATTCATTATAAGAAAACACCCAAGTAAAAATATAGCACAAAGCCAAGAGAAGCAGAGTGAATAGTGACACCTTTATACCGTGTTACAATCCTGTCCAGACTACCAAACAAAATCCTGAACATCAGATTGAGTGAGTTTCCACACCAGGATACTAGACACTGCATTGAACAAGAGGGAGACTTCTACAGCTCTGACCTGACTATATTCACTCCTTACTTCTAACACCCTCTACACATTCCTAACTCACCACTGCCAGGTAACCAACTTGACTTTATAGGAAGGAACTACATAACAGAAGATTCACAGCAGAAGACAAATTCCAATCACTTTACTTACCGGCATTTTGGGGGGGCAGATATACTACTAGATTGGGTACTTTCCTATCAGAATTCTATTGGCAGAGCTGTATGCAGAGGGAAAAAGTAAACCCAGCTCCTATTTGTTGGATTCACAAAATACATTGAATCAGACTCAGGTTGTCCCTTGAACTCCATACCTCCCTACATGCTTAATCAAAGCTGATTCCTTTTCTCTTCCTGAAATGGTTAGAGAATCTTCAATAGGTGCAAACTGTAAGCTCCATTTCTACAGCTTCTCTCAACAGCACTTAGCTACTGGGCATTATTATCAACCAAACCTTAGCAAAATGCATCATCCTGGCCAATTCTGCTCCCTAGTCTGCTGTTCACATCAAGCTTCCCTTCAGGAGACTGAGCTACTCCCATTCATATGTACAAAGTGAACAGTCACGTGATCCTGTTTTAGGTTTTGCTTTAGAGTCAAGGAATCCATTTAGTTACATCAAGTCAAATTTTGCCTGAAATCTACACATCCAGGATAGATTTGAATCAAGACAAAAAGAGATCTCAAGGCAGAATTTACCCATTTGAGTCAAGGGCATTTGTACTCTCTCTGGTATTGGATGGTGAATACAAAAATAAATTTAAGGGCACAAGTCTGGCAACTAACTTTGTGAGTTGTAGATATTTGGGGTTTGCCTGCCTGGTTGGGTTAGCTTGATACACAGTTTTAAAAGATATTTTGAAGGCAAAATTACCTTTTTTTTCATTTAAGAAAAACTGATATAGCATTGCTTTTCATTCATTACGACTGTGTATCTTTTCCTCAAATATAGACTATTTCTTACCCCTCAACACTATGTCATTAGGATTAAAATACTCTAAATATTTTGGCTTTTCAAATGTTCTTTATTTACAATAAAATCAACAAACGGGAATATGTATTGTTTGAGACCATCTGTGTCATTAGATCACATCGTGATGCAACCTGATGAGGTTTCACAGGTTTCAAGTGAGCTACAAGCAAATATATTACACAAAATAACTAGGGTAAAATCACAAGTACCAGTTTCAGCAGCAAACCTCACAGGCCTTCATATGCATTACTTGCATATTCCTGTATAGGAAAATCAAATAGACACTGACAGGTTTCAGAAACTGATTTGCACCTTTATTTTTAAGATTTATAAAAATAGATCACACTGTTCTAAAGCACATCTGTACAACACATAAATTAACAGATCAACCGAATAGCTGTTAAAGGACTCCAACACAGCCTCAAAGGCCTCAGAAAAGCTCCTGCAAAAGAAGGCCACAGTCAAATTCATGCCCTTCAAGGAAAAACTTGATCAGATATCACAGAAGGACTTTGCATCATGCCCTTGTGTAGCTCAACAGTTTGTGTCTTCAAAATTTAATTTCAGTTTTTTCACTGTTTACCAAAATAAAAAGGAAGGAGACATAAGATACTAAGTATAAGCACAGTTTCCATTTTACTAAAGGTGGTGAGATTCCTTAAAAACAAAATAGTACAATAGTACGCACCTGTTTTTGTTACCTTTTCTCTTGCATTCCACTTGCTGAATAGCATGTATTATAAAAAAGTGACTAAATATATTTGAACTCAATACAACTATTAGATATATTTACATAGGGCCTTTTATACTAAAAGATCCCATCAGACAGGCATAACTTCACCACCTCCGGAGTGGAATCCAGCAGCTGATTAACAGTGCACAGCAACACTACAGAACACACCAGCTTAGTGCAGAAAATAAAGTAAAAAACTGTATCCAACTGAAACTGAATTAACCAATTAACTAAAGTGACTCTAAAATAGACATTCCTGTCTCTCAGGTACACAATACATTTTTAAAGCAAGCATCCTGAGGGAGATGACTATACGGTCTGCCCTATCCCATATGGCCTCATGTCAGGAATTCTGCATGACCTTTGACAAGCTTCCAGCAACATTTACATGCACCTAAGAGTTATGGTCCAAGTTCTGCTCTTGGATGTGCACATGCAGCTTCCACAGAAGACAATGATAGCTGTGCTTATGCAACTGAGGGCAGAATTTGGCCTTATGTACTTTATTATCAGTGAGACTAAGTGAGCTCTTTTAAGAACTCAGTACGTTTTAAAACCATCTAAGAAAATGTGCCACCTCCACAAAAGGAAAAAGAATGATGCAACAAAAACAAAGTGCACAGAACTCAAGTTTTAGAAGTTTCAGTGATGTGACTTAAAACGCAGAGAAATCAAAAGGAAGGTTCTGTCCTAATAAAAATGGTCTTTAATTCATACTGCTGTCAACATTTTCTATGATTATTTTTAGGGAAGAGGGGGTGAACTAGATATGGAGTGGAAGTCTTAACTTTGATATTCCTGACACTCCTGAGTTTATTTTAGACCATTAGCACTATTTAGACACAGTTTATTGTATATGATATTAAAATCCCTGCTTCACAAAAAGAACATTTCCTCTTTACATTAAAATAACTAGTGAAGAGCTAGAGATCTTCCCGGCATCTTTTCTTCCTTGTTGTATTTAATTTTATTTATTTTTATGGCAAAGTCAAAAGGGAAGACAGCTGCCCAAGGCCAAACAAGAATTGGCAGAACCAGGCAGGACCGTTTTAAGACCTTCGTAGGCCCTAGGCACACTTGCCTTCGTAGGCCCCCCGACTGAAATAACTAATTTGATTTTAAGTTATTAAGAAATAGTTTTTTAAATAAAAAAAAATATATATATACTTTTTTTTCGTAGGCCCTGAAAGTTTCGTAGGCCCTAGGCACTGTGCCTATTGTGCCTAATGGATAATATGGCCCTGAAACCAGGTACAGTTGTCCTGATTCCCTGCCCTGAATTTTAGCTCACACAAACATCCTTATCCTGTATATAGTAGTGATACTGCAGTGTGGATATTTTGTAATGCCATGCTAACACTGTTAAATTGATACATTTGAAGAAGGCAGAACTAGATACCTAAAAGTATCACTGATTATTCATGTGGCTTGTGGAAATGTTGCACAAGAGTATATTATTTAAGGTGACACTACTTAGCTTCCCCAAAGTGCTTGTGATGTGACTTCAAAAGGTACTTAAATGATTTTGGGGGAAGTAAATATTGATCAGTCTATTGAGAAAATGCCTTCAAAACCCTTGTGATACTGTAGTAGTGTGTGTAATTTGGGATTTTAATTGCCAGATTCTGAAGGGGGAAAATGTGGGATGCCATAAACTTTGTATTTTTTTTTTTAAACACTAATCACTGAAGGCCAAATCCCCAGCTATTATAAATCAGCTTTATAAACCTCAATGAAGTCACACTGATTTACATCAGCTGAGGATCTGGTCCTGTTTCTTTAAACAATTGGAAAATGAAGTTTCATCATCACCATGATGATGAGAACACATTTTACATCTAAGCATCAGCTACAATTTGGCCTGTAAATTCACATCAGGGAATGGAAATAGCATTCTTCTAAATTATCTTGCAATTTTAAAAAGTTTTTAACTTTTACTGTCTATCCTTATTTTATTTCTTCCACTGTCAATGAATTTGCTATCAGATGCAAATTCCATTTAAGCTTCTGTATTGACTTCTATAAAAGAGCGGTGTACTCAGAA
The DNA here is from genome assembly GCF_026122565.2 of Emydura macquarii macquarii. NCBI lineage: Eukaryota > Metazoa > Chordata > Testudines > Chelidae > Emydura > Emydura macquarii. The sequence continues at coordinate 4,864,516 of NW_027132342.1, read as the reverse complement.
AGAAAGTTAAGATACATACAAGGGAAAGGTTGCATGCACGGCCAGATTTTCAAGAGTTCAGCAGCTATTGGTGAAGCCAGGGTCTCAAGAGAGCTCAGCTCCCATTTAGGTATCTAAATAAGGGGTAGCAAAAGTGCTCAGCACTTACTAATTCCCACTGTGACACGTCTGGCTCGATTTTCAAAAGAGTTCAAGTACTCACATGCTGAGTTTTTTTGAATATCTGGCTTCATTACACGGATGCCACATTCTCTCAAAAGGAACCAAGTCTATGAAATGCTAAACAATGCTGAGTGCCCTTAACTCAGTGAAATCAATAGGAAGTGAAGGTGCTTAGGGCCTTGTCTATACACATAAATTGTATCACTTTAGCTATACCAGTACAGCTAAAGCAGGACAAACCCCCTTTCCCTCCCTCCCCTGAGAGTGGACACAGTATACTGGTATAAAGGTGCTTATACAGGTATAATTGCATTCACACTGTGACTAGAGGTTGTACTGGTATAACTATATCAGTAAGAAATCACACCCTCACCAAAATAGTTATTATAATGGTACAAAAACTGTGTATGGACTAGGCCTTAGTATTTTTTGTATTCTGTGGTGCCAGGTTCCCAGCTAAAGTGACACATACTCTGGTACACCCAGTGCTGACTCATGCAAGAGTCATTTCAGTGCCTTTCCTCCCTTCTCCTTTGAAAAGAAACAGCTTTCACTTCTCTTCTTTAAACACCACCTTGTTTGGATTTAAACCCCCTGCTCTCCTCCCCGCCTGCCCCTCCCAGTTATTTCTTGTACTCAAAAGGCACAAGCTTCCAGTAAAGCCAAAGCAGCAAAGAGGCATGTGTGAGCATAGCTAGTTCTTTAACTTCCTGTTTCAGTGCAAATTCTATATGGCTATTCTGGGACTGCCACTGCAGCACAAAAGAAAATCACCAAACATTCTGGGGAATCCCCTTCTGTCACTTTTTATTCTTCTGACAAATAAATTAGTGATGATGTGTCTCCTCAGGGTGTTCTTTATTTGCAGTTAAGTCCGGAAATGAGTAATGGGTTTCCTCTGCAGTCACACTGGGGTTTTAGACCAGCTGAAAAGAGCCTTGCCCTGTCTATGCTTCAGCCTTGTCCCAAAAGGAACTAACAACATGTAGCACCTTCATAGTCTGCACATGCTTAAAGTATTGATCACTTTTAACTAACTAAACCTCAATAATTATTTATCTTCCAGGGCTGCTGTTGTTATTCCCATTTTATAGATTCGGAAACCAAAGCCACACAGGCAAAACAGTGGCAGAGACAGAAGTAGAACTCAGGACTTCCTGACTGTGTCTACCTTAGCTTATTTACCCTAAAATTTCCCACCGCTATTAACACAAGTTCAGTTCCACCAGTGGTAGATTGTTAGTGTAGATCACCTGCAGGTGGGTTAACCCCTCTATCATCTAACCTTGCTTAGAGCAGGTCCAAAGGAAATATTAGGAGGGAAAATGTCAGCATAGACAAAGCCCCTAACTGCAAATTCTGTGCTCACGTCTCTAGCCCATGCTGTCTTTCCAGGACTATTCCTACACTTGCGAAAATAGCTCAGTCCCTGTATCCCTTCTACAACACTGCTGAGACTGCCAGCATGTGTCAGCTAGGGCTGAAGGTTCATGCTAGTTACTTTCCTTCGTTAGAAAAACAAATGCATGTAAAGGGCTAAAGCCCAAAGGAGCCTGGTACAAAAATTAGTTATACAAGTTAATACACAGTGAGAAGATTGGGTCGAAAAATGGGAAAACAATTTAAAAAAAATCAGTGTTGAAGTTATTTTGGTTTTGTGGGGTTTGAAATGGACCGCTTTTTAAAAAACAATTGATGAAATTTTTAATCAAAATCATCTTACGGGAAAAAATTCAGCCACCATTTCTATTCTCATTTTGATAATGTCTTTGATTTAAAAAAAAATCAATACAACTTGTCAAAATTTAAAGTCAATAATTTTTAACGAATTTCTCTCTCTTTTTTTTTTTAATGTAATTTTCTGACAAAAACAATGTGTTTGCCTTAAAAATTTTGAGTTGCTTCTGGTAACGAGCCATCCCCTTCCATAAAAAAAAAAAAAAAAAAAAAAAAAAAAAAAAAAAAAAGAATGTGTAGTAACTGGCAATGGGTGTGAGAGCCCCAAAAGGAAGACACTTTATCAGGAAGATCCAGAGAACTGCATTACTACACATATAACAGCATCTGTAGTAGTGGGGTTGGGAACTTATAATTCTGGAGCAATCTTAATTATGCCCCTTGCAATATGAGACAAAACCCATTCACCACCCTCATTTGCAGATGGCTTACTAAGTGCCTCAGAACCCAATGAAACATTTACATCATTCCACACCCAACTGCAGATGTTTTCTGATCATAAATTAGTGCTGCCTAGAACAACAATAAATCACCCTAAGCCAGCTCTGCAATGGCAGAAATTGACACAGCTCCACTTAAGTCAATAGATCTATGCTGATTTACACCAGCTGAGGATCTGGCCCTATGTCTTTTAAATTGATTTTTTTCCACCCAGGATATTGTATGTAGCAATTTGGCTGCTCACTTACTACCTCTACATTTCCACAGGCTAAAGCCCCATCTGTACTTTATGAACATCTTTTGAGGCTTTTTTGCGTGGGACTTTTATTTGGTCCTCATCATGCTATATAGGTGGTCTTATTTGTGTGTGTTTAGGATTTCGATGCAGCTTTTGAAGTTAGACATTCTTTTTCAGTGTCCAGGCAATCAGACCAAGTATCCATGATTGTAATGCTGCTTCTGCTTCAGTTTCCATTTGGCAACATCTTTTGCAATTTCATTTTTTTAAGTTATATCAAATGTAGGACTAGTGAAATGTATCAGACTGATCAACTTTGCAATCAAATTCCTTTTAAAAGAGCAAGTACAGATTCCCAATGCTGTTCTGCAAATGTGACTCACTCAAACCTAGAGAATTTCTACAGGCGAGAAGATAGTTCCATCTTCCATACTCATTCTGTTCTAGTAGCCTTCTCAGCTACACAGTCAACTTGGCCCCTGCTGGATCTGAATCACTACTTGTTTTCCTGGCAGAGAGGGAACAGCTGTCCCCACAGCAGTCCTCAGAGCCCTGACCAAACATTAACATGCGAACCAGAGTAAAAAAAATAAAGCATGAGGTCCTTGGGGTTTAACCAACCTCACTATCGTCCTTGAAGTCATTTCAGTCCCTCCTTCTACATGGACCAGAGAAGATTGTGTCCCCCTTTCATTTATTTATTTATTTATTTATTTATTTAAAAGAAAAATCACATATTAATATACTTTTTAAAAGCACTCTTTCCTGTTTTAAAAACTCAGCTTACTGAATATGAAATAATTTTCAAAACTGGTGAACTCGCTTTTCACCCTGTGGCTTCCCTCCCATCCTGGATTTCACTCAGACTGGACACTGACAGCTTGATTCACCATTATTCTGCACCTTGCACAGTCATTCACATCAGTGCAAAGTGGGCATAAAAAACTACTACGTAATGATAGCATTTTTATGCCCATTTTGTGCAGTTTGTAATGACTACACAAGGAGCAAGGGCAATGAAGAATCAGGCCTGGAACTAAATTAGTCTATTATTAGCGAGTTTCACTCTCTGGTTCTTATTCGCTACCACAATAGGACCAAGTCCCTCAACCCCCACTTCTCCCTCTATCAACAATTTCCTTTCTTCCCTTTATTTCTCAGCTCCTCAGGTACTCTGTTTATTCCCTGTGCCTAGACTTCCTCTACCGCAACTCCATCCTTAATCCTCTCCAGTCAGGTTTCTGCCCAGTCTACTGAAGCCACCTTCACTCACAACTTGTTCGCTGCCAACTCTTTCTCCTTGATCTCTCTGCCCCTTGTTACATCATCAACTGCTCGCTTAACTTCGAGAACCCCTCCCCCAACCTTCTCTGATACCGCTCATGCCTAGTTCTCCTTCTACCTTGCAACTGCTCCATCAGCTTCAACTTCAGTGGGTCTTGTCTCATTTGGTGCTCTCTAGAGGTCTCTCTGTGGACTCCCTCAGAGCTGACAACTCTCAACCCTCGCTCTTTGGAGAAGAGGTATTTTCTTTTGATGTCTTTTTAAAACTGCCATGAAAAATGAGGTAGTAAAAGCAATCTTTTTCACTGAATTTTTTTATACTTTTAAACCAAGAACAAATAGTTCCATTCCTACCAGGTCAAATCCAACATTACATAATTCCATACTTGAGCAAAACTCTCATTGATTGTAATGAGTAATAGCTTTAGAATTTAGCACTGTTTAAAACTTTCTCAAATTTTTTCTTTGAAAACAGACTAGCCCTAAATTCAGAAGCTAAAACTACCTGGAGACAAGCTAATGAAGAGGCAGGAGATTAAAAAGAGGATTAAACAAAATTATTGAGGAGGACAATTGGGTTAGTTAAGATGTTCACATACCACGGTGATGGACACAGTATAAAAATTAGAATAGAATGCAATATAAAATAACATGTAACTCCTTATCCAGATTCCATTGAAGTCAATAGCAAAGCTCCCACAGAGGAACACAAGATTGGGATCACACACCCAAATTGTGTGTTTGGAGGGAAAGGGGTGGAGAACTAGGTGTAGGACTCTGTCTGTCTGTCTGTCTGTCTGGTGGAAGGAGGGGAGGGGGATCTGGTTACTATTTCCCTAGATTTTTTCTTGTAAAAAATTTGCATACCCTTGTTTTCACTTCAAAAATCTTATCTGAAAATCCACACCGAAAAAGTTATTTATAAAGAAACTCAAAATTACCAGTGAAGCAGAAATTCTCATTCTTGGTGACTTGCTGGTGTTATTTCCCCATATGTGCCGCTGACCTAGGTTTCTTTTTTCTCCTTCCCCCAGAATGAAGGCTTGACTCTGGACTGTACTCAAATATATCCTCAAGATTTCCATTTCTGTTTTACAAAGGCATGAGCAATCCAGAGGGTGATGACCAGCAGAGCCTGCCTTAGGAGTTTTGGGAGAGCCAGAAAGATGATGCAGAATTAGGGACTCTCAAACTGAATAGAGTAAAATAGAAAAATACAAAATAAAATGGGGATTGGAGGTGTCCAGAGGGAATTTTCAGACTTCTGTCATCTTTTCTGCTGGAGAAGTGGAATCCAGTCTGGCTGATTTGGGGACAGGGCATGCATAGCTGTGATATATGTATATGGTTTTACTGGAAAATTCTGAGAGGATTAAATTCACCCCTGAACTAAGGGGCCAGCACAAGCAGCCCCTTTGACTCTCATTATTTTATCATGAATCTTGCAATATTTGGTATCTTTCTTAAAACCTCAGCTCCTGGAGTCATGCAATTTTGTAAGAATCTCCACTTTCATTTTTAATAAATGGAGTACACATCTAGGCATCAAAGTTATGGAGAACAGCTTGGAAATGTGAAACCTAAAGATTCGAAAACCAGAAGGTGACTATAAAGGACCGCAAATGTATTATTTTAAAAAAAATAATTTTTAAGCCAGTCTCATGATTTTTTGAGCACTTGGGCCTATGTGCCACTTCAGTCCCATTGAGACCCCAATTCGGCACTTACGCATCTGAGCATAAATTCATGCCCCTCAGTAGTCCTCACTGAGCCCAGTGGAACACTTCTGATAGGTGTAAAGTTGCTTACACGTGTAAGTGTTTGCAAGACTGGGCCCCCGGAGCTTAAATGAGATGTACATGATATAGACCTTATACTGTCCCTCTGCACCCAAAATAGGCTGGGAGTTTAAGGACTGCTAGGTTCCCATTTTGCTGTAGCATTTTCTGTACACTCTGACAACTTTTAAGCTCTTTTTGCTGTCTTTTTCTCCATTTAATTACAAAATCTAAAGTAGCCAGCAGGGACATCTGTCAGAGAAGTGGAAGAAATATGAAGCATTCAACAACTCACTAACCTAACAAAGCAAAACCTCTTGCTTTTTTCATCTCTCCTTTCATCAGATGTGTTCTATCTATCTCCATATTAGTCTCTCTTTTCTCTCACATCTGTCTCCTCTTTCTTTTCTGTCTCCAGCTCTTACTCTGAACAATACCATCACATTTTAGAGTCTCTGCCCCTTCTTCAGTCCTTTCTCACTGAAATTTGCCCACCCACCCCCACGCCTAGGGTGAAATGTAGATTCTGTGCTCCACTTATGCCCTCAAACTAGGGCTTGTATGGGACTGAAGTAATGCCTAGGTCTGTGCTGGCTCTCTGCACAGGGCAGAATTTCACACTCTAAGCCCAAATCTGTTCCTATTAATGTCAAAGGAATTTTATCACTGACTTCAATAGAAGCAGGACCAGCCCTTCTCCCTCCTTTTCTCTCACCTACTAATAGTTTTCCCTTGTTCTCCCCTCACCCTTGTCTCCCCACTAATGGCAACCTCTCTCTCTGAGAATCCCCTTCTCACATGGCAACTTCTTTCTCCCCCACTTCTTCACTGGAGCTCCCTCTACTCTCCATGATTACAGCATGCTGTTGTCTATCTCCTCTCTCATAAGAATATAAGAATGGCCATACTGGGTCAGACCAACAGCCCATCTAGCCCAGTGTCCTGCATTCCAACAGTGGCCGGTGCCAGATGATTCAGAGGGAATGAACAGAACAAGGCAATTATCAAGTGATCCATCCCTCGTCATCTAGTCCCAGCTTCTGGCAGCCAAAGGCTGAAAGACACGCAGAGCATGAGGTTGTGCCCCATACCATTTGGCTAACAGCCATTGATGGACCTCATCTAATTCTTTTTTGAACCCAGTTATATTGTTTGCCTTTACCACATCCCCTGACAACGAGTTTCATAGGTTGACTGTTATGTGAAGAACTACTTCCTTTTGGTTGTTTCAAACCTGCTGCTGATTAATTTTATCAGTTGACCCCTGCACTTCTTGTGTTATGTGAAGGGGTAAATAACACTTCCTTTTTCACTTTCTCCACATCATTCATGATTTTATAGACCTCTATCGTCTCCCCACTTAGTCATCTTTTTTCTGAGCTGAACAGTCCCAGTCTTTTTAATATCTCCTTATGCGGAAGCTGTTTCATACTCCCAATCATTTTTGTTGCCCTTCCCTGTACCTTTTCTAATTCTAATATCTCTCTTTTGAGGTAACAAGACCAGAACTGTTTGCAGCAGTCAGGCTGTGGGCATGCCCACAGATTTATATAGTGGCATTATGATATTTTCGGTCTCATTCTCTATCCCTTTTCTAACATTCCGTTAGCTTTCTGACTGCCACCGCACTGTCCCTCCTTCCACAGAAGCCACCACCATTAGCTGTGAAGGAGGGGGAGGATGAAAGGTACTCATCCTCTCCACTCATATGCTAGCAGCCTGAAAGCTTAGCTGCTTCCTCCAGGGAACTGCCCAAACCCTGCCCAGGCAGCCCAGAGGGGGAGCTAGCTCAGCAGAAAGCAACCAGCTGGCCTCTGACTGACAGGGAACTCAATGGCCTCAACACCAGCAGTGGAAATGTGGGTGCTGCCACACGGCCAGCTCATGAGACACTTTCAGGACTAATGCGTTTTGGTGGCTAACTTCACAATAATATGGTCTAGACATTTAACTTAAAAAATAGAAAAAGTAGAGGTTAACTTTGTCACTTAATAGTCCCATAAATCAAAGTTTGAGTCCCAAAACCTGTATCTCATCCCTCCCTGATGTAAATGGACAGAATTTCACCTTTGATATCCAATCTCATTTCTATTTAATCCTTATTTCTCACACTATCAAAGTTCAGTTAAACAGAAGCTATACTTAGCACCACAACTGCTTTAATAGCGCTGTCCCTTAACTCCCTGTATTCTGCTCTTAAAGGAGACCTGTACTGTGGTATCTGACAATCACCCCCCAACTCACACACAGACATGTTGTATCCAGCTCACTTTGAGAAGAATACAAGACAAACTGTACCTTAACACAAGGAAATTTACTGGACAGTCAGTAATTGTCAGTTTGTATTACCCATCCAAGAGAAGGCAAGGAAATCTTGCTCACAGAATCAAAACATGAAAATGCACTGTCAGATTTTGGTTCATTGCAAGAGAGAGAGATAGATAACAATTCTAATTGAAAATTAAAGCAAGAGGCATGATACTAGCAAAGTATATTTATTGTGTTAACGTACCATTTGTCTTCTGGGCAAGTTACTAAAAGGTCATTTGTTCTTCATGGCAAGTGTTGAAAATAGTTTATGTTAAGGTTCTAACTTACAGGAACAATGTCAAAACCCTCAGGCCCAAAATGACCTTTTTACATCAACACAGAGATCTAAATCTTGTACTGAGGATAGAGGTGATGTTTACATTTAGCTTCCCCACCTCCTTTCAACATGAAATACCTTACAAAAAAGAAAATGGACTGCAAAGTTAATGCACTTACTGTATGCCTCTAAATCATAATGCCCAACTCTACTGTCATTGCCCATTGTCAAACGGCAAGAGTTTCACTGCTGTGGCAATTTCCCAAATCTCTCCCTTGCCAAGGTAAAGGGTGGATGTGTGAGAGAGGAAGAAAAAAAAATATTAGTAACAGCCTCTTGGAGAAGAAGGAACATAGGATACCATGTTTTGGGAGGTAGACGGGGATGGGGTTGACTGGTTCTTGCTCTGAAAAGTTTAGGAGGTATCATTCTGCCAACTGAGTAGAGCAATTTCTGGAGGCAGGTGGCCAAGCCATCTCCTTCAGAAAGGCCTGGCTGTACATGAGGGGAAGGACTGCAAAATTGGGAAGATGAAACTAATGAAAGAAAAGAGACTGAAATACATGAAAGATGAAATTCAAGGAAATGCAATAGCTCAAGGGAGCAGCACAATGAACTTGTGGAGTCTAAAATCAGCCCACCCTCAATGGGCTATCACTATCTCCTGGATGCTCATAAGAAATGATTTAACCGGTCAAATCCTGATCCTGGCAAGGTGCTGAGTAACCTCAACTCCCATTAAACTCAGAGCCTTGTGGGATCCAACCTCATGACACAAGAAATACCACACAAATGGCACTAAGTGGCACCTCAGAAAAAAAGCCACTGTCTGTACAAGGTGGGTGAGGTATCATCTTTCATTGGACCAACTTCTATTGGTGAGAGACAAGCTTTTGAGCTATGCAGGGACTGACATGTCTACAACACTACATACAGCAATGGAAGGTCTGTTTGCAGTGTTGTAGCCATGTAGATCCCAGGATATGAGAGAGACAAGGCAGATAAGGTAATATCTTTAGCTCGAAAGCTTGTCTCTTTCACCAACAGAAGTTCATCTAATAAAAGCTATCACCTAACCTACCCTCTCTCTTATAGAAGGTCTGTAGAGACAGGGAGCCTTAATTAGCCATTCACTCACAGAAATGGTCCCTCTATGAGAGGCCTGAATGGCATGGCAGAGTAGGGAAAGTTGCACCACTGCTGTCTGTACTGTACCTGCTCTACTCTATGGGTCAAGAGAAGCTTTCTGCATCCAGGGCTGTCAATCTTTTTCACAAACACTGAATTCACTTAACAACATTTGTTAATATTTGAGATTCCGGGAAGCATACCGAGCACTTCTGTCGCAGACACCACACAGAGGGAGTTCCAGATCAAAGGCGCAGGTTATAGGCTGAATCCTGCAAGGCAAAAGCCTCCTGGTAAAGCAGCATCGAGAGGGGTTAGCATCACCTTTCAGGAGGCACACAGCACTTTGTAAGATTTAAACGCAAAAAAATCTCAAAAAGACAAAATTTCATTTCCCTGAATACCCAGTGTCTGACTGCCATTCATGACAGACTTTGCACATTTTATGTGCTGCCCTGTCACATCTGGGTAGCAAAAAATGGCAAAGTATAGATGCCATGACAAGGAGATGAGATGTTTATTCACTTAAATGTTCTTGGGTTCAGATTTCCCTTCAACACATAGAGGGAAAAAGAAACCATTGGGAGCAGACAAAGCAGTTTTACAGTTTAATTACTTAGTAATTTTTCTAAAAATTAAAAATAATTGAAATTAAAACCATGAAAAACAAGCTGTGCCTTATGCTTCTTGAAATTCTGGGAATTACAGTAAAAGATTGTTATAATAAACACGCACACTACACTCATATCACACACACACAACATTAGGAATAACTCCACTGCAGATCTCTGGATTACAACATTAAGCCGTTTTCTAGGTGCCCTTTTCTTTCTCTGTCCTTCTGCTTGTTGCACAGACCACTGTTTTAAAGAAAAATATATTAACAAGACAGGCAAGGCAGACACATTTTAAAATATGGGACAGAGGTGGTGCCCCAATTACGGTTCAATCCAGATCAGCTATTTCTTTTCCGCTATGTAAGAAACACAAGAACAAACTGGTTACAAGGGCATCTAGCAGTTTCTCTTGGAAAGCTTTTGTAGAAATCTGGCTTTATTTAATACTAGCTATATACATTTTTTAAAAATAGTATTGTGTGGGAGGGGGTCTGGAGAAGTCAATTCAGTAAGTTCATACTATGTCCGGTGTGGACATGAATTCCATTTGGATTTCACATTTGTTGATGGCTCTGGGAAGTGGGAGGATGTTACTCAGCCCACAGATGGAAACTCTCCTAACAGAAAGTCTCCAACATACAGTCAGTCATCAGGATTGGGTTTTTTTGTTTGTTTGCTCACAACTGCATGAAATGGTGCCACTGAAACAAAAACAAAAAAATTTAAAAAATTAAAAATTGATGAGACCGTAAGCTATTTCCCACTTCCTTTCTCCCAGTGAAACCTGCACAGTGTATGTATGCGGGTATCCATCAAAAGCAAAATCCGATGCAGTAAGAATTACAAAAATTAGAGCTGATGCATTGGTGGTATCTCTTCCCTTTAGCCCAGACATACCTTCAAAGTACGTAGCTTTTATTTAATGGGCAAATTAACACTTCCCTCGTTGGTGGATTCTATCTTTTTACAACTGTGGCAAACCCCATCCAACTGCTGGGTAAATGTGACTTGAACTGGGCCTCAACATGGAAATTTTCCCTCACCCTCGTCACCTGTGTCTACATCCAAAACAGCATATCTGAGTTGAGTCCAGCAGCCATAACCAGATTATATGAAACTGAAAATATTATACACACGAGGAAAGCTCCCATTACTACAGTGGGGCCAGGATTTCCACCCATTGAGAACAACAAGGAATTCATTTTGCAATGTTGAAGCAAAAAGGGCCTGATTCAACTCCTACTGAAGTCAACTGAAAGTCTCCCATTCGCATCAATGGAGTGGATCAGACCCTAACATACTCTTGGCAGAGCAAGGAGCCATATTCTTCACAGATAGTGAAAGAATTGTTGTAAATGCCAGTCAGAATTAAGAAGTACAAGAACACTCAGTACTTATACAATGTTTTACAAGTTCAAAGCACTTGGCAGGCAATAAAGTTAAACCAATTACAATTATAATAATCCCAGACCTTTCAATACATAAAAAACTTGGGATACTTTTTCTTTGAATGGTTAAACTAAGGAAAGAAGGCATAGATGCATAACAAACTATCTCAATATAAAAGTAACCTGCTTGAGGAAGGAGGGGGGTGGAGGAAAGAGGAGGAAAAAAAGAAAAACAATTGTCCCAGCAATATTTCTCATGGTTAAAACAAATAGTAAACTTTAGAAGTAATAGTGACCTCCTCTCCCCCCCAACTAGGAGTGATGCTCCCTATATACTCTTTATATCAATAATTTTGCTTTCATACAATCATGTAGATGGTGACCATTCATACAGATATAACAAGCACGGTCAGATTGGAAACTGTGATAGGCTGTTGATGTTGCCATGAAAATGTTGCTAGCATAGAATCAGGTTTCTAGCTCAGGCTTATTAATATCAGTTCACAGACAGAAAATGACAGAAATCAAAATATTCTCTGAGATCAGTTTTCATTGCAAGGGTTTCCCTGTGGCAAGAGCAGATGTTTTGATTGTGTTAGTAGTTGTGGGCGCTTGCTGTTTCATGATACTGGCAGAACTGAGTTCAAAAGAAAAACTATGACGCAGCAAATGGCCACATGCTTAGAATTTGTTTACTGCTTTTTTTTATCCCTCTGTCCTCACCAAGTTTAATTGCTTTGAGGCAATGAGCTATAAACAGCAATGGTTACAGTAAGCAGTTGACACACAATTCCTTCCTCCTGGCTTAGTGAAGTCTTCAGATTCAGAGAGCTCATCCAATAAACTACACAACAACTGTTATTCAGGAAAAGGCATCTCTCTTCATACCATTAACTTTCTGGCTTCAAAACATGGATTAGAATAGGTCCAGTAAACTGGAAAGAACCACTGAAGTGCCATACCAACAAAATATCAGTTGCTGTATCAGTAGCATTTCATATCTGAAGGCAATGGATTTATTAACTTGCATGAACTTACAATAAACTATGCACTGTGTTTTACTTGTCTCAGCTGTTTGAAGTCCAGTAGAATAACCTGTACCCTCACCTTTTTCAACATGGAACAAAGGAAGCCAATTCTTCCAAAAAGAAATATTTCATTTCATGCAAAGAGTATTTACTCCCAGCAGGTGTTTCTGTTTTTGGTAGTGGACAAAAGGCACCTAAATACCCGAGAGAGACGTTTTTGCCTCTGTTAATAAGCAATAGAACCTAACAGCATATCAGATTGTTCAAGAACTTGGAAAATATCCTTTAAAGCTATCTAAGACACCAAAATACAGAGTCAAGAAATCCTCCTCCATCAAAAATAAAGAGTCTCTGCTTTTTCTTTCAATTGGTCCCACTCCATCTCACTGTAATGTGACAGTTAGTGATGAGCAAACCTCCAAAGCTTCAGATATAGTTAGGTATAAACAAGCTTAGGAAAATACGGAAGCTTAGAAAAGAATCATACAGACTTTCTGAAGTCTTATCCCTCCTGTTCTTTGCATCCCATCTGTCTCTACGTATCTCATCTTCTGTGCTCCTTTCTCACTTCTCCACCAAAATCTGCTCCCTCATACCACTCCCTGCAAATAAAATTAACTCTTGGAGATTGTCTGGCATGAACTCAGGGACTTTTCGCTCCCCACAAATCTCTCTCTCTTCCCCGCCCTAAGCTTTGCAATAGTCTGTCCATCAGTTCTCTGAACCAACAAGGAAGCAGGAAGACAAGACAAATACCAGCCTGACTAACAATAAGGTTCTAAATTGGCCAACCTAGTATCCTCCAGAAGGTGGAGATTAAAAATAGAATGAGAAAAAAAAATGTCAATATATTTGTATTAAAAATAAATGAAATTTCAAACTGAATCCATTTGAAATTCCAACTTGAAGAGGAAAACCAAGAGAGGCTATTCTGAGTTTATTTCTCAGGATGTCAGGCCAGGGAAGGTGAGTTGTCTTTTGCCAGGCTCACTTAAAACAGCAAGTTCCAAACCGACACAAAGCAAAACTTATCTGCCAGTACTTCATGGAAGGAGGAGGTGAGGAGACGGGACAAGGATGTGGTGAAGTGAAGTGGAGATGGGTGGGAAAGTAGCTGCACCCTCTCAGCAGCAAAAGGGCAGAAGAAGGATGGCTATCCTTCACCATTAGAGAGCATATCTCACTGGTTGCAGGGAAGCCGGATTTGGCTTCCTGCAATCTCTGCAAGAGGGCTCACATGTTTGCAGGGGGCAGGAGTTAAGGACCCGTAACCTGCAGATTCATCTCTAGAGGAAGCACACAGTTGTTGGTGGGTACTGCAGGGATCCCAAGAAACTGCTCACCCCTTTTCCCTCACCTCACAACACATGTATCAAAAATCCCAGTGAAGAAGCTGCAGTGTTCAGTGACAGAAACATCAGTCCAAAATCCCTGTTGCTTACTCCAAAAATTCAGGGTAGAGACAGGCAGCCCTACAGGGAACCCCACTTGCAGATGGTCAGACCCACAACGTGTAAGGCCTGTCCAGATCCCCCATATAATAAAAATCCTAGTCAAGGAGCTACAGATTATAATGGTCTGTGAGATAAACACCAGCCCAAAACCATTCCCTTTCACTAAAGACTGAGCTGGAGGGAAATACCACTTAGCAGTCCTATAGGGAACCCCACAAACAGATGGTCAGTCCAGCAATGTATTCTGTGACTAGGCTCATCCCACATAAAGCAGATGTTCACCCTGTGTGACATGTGGATCAATTGAGCCAACTGCATGCTCTCCCAGTATATATGAAAACACCCATTCAATCCTAGAACTCCACATGACATCATGTGACAAAACTCAGTCACCACTCACATTTTACAGCGCTATTTTTTGTGAAATAGCAAAAACGAAGATAAAATAATTATACTGAAATTTTCATCAAAATGGAAAATTTCAAAGACATCAATGCCTTTTCATGACACACTTTGTTTTCTTTGAAACAGCAATTTTTTACTTTTACTTTTAAATCTGAAAATGTTGACCATCATTAGCCATGGACATAGAAATAAACAAAAATAAATTAAGCCCATTAGAAGCAGGGAACGTGCAAAATAATGTCTCAATCCACTGATAACCAGGGAGTAAAGTAAACCATTAGGAATGATAATTACACCTTCTGTACAGACTAATCATGCAGACATCTATTGAGACAAAATATTAAAGTTTATTTCCTTTTCACTGTTTATGATGTTTGCTCACTTTTTTGCATTGCTTTCTGCTTTGATGACTAAAGCAGATGACATTTTCACTTTTGTTTCTAGTAGGTTTAACTTTCAAATTCTAATACACTACTGGTGCAATGCTGTGAAATGTAGGTTACAAAATAGCTGAGGACTGTTTGTTTAAAAATAAAGTTTCCATAAAAAGAATCAAATCATGGAAACATTTGGAATTATTTAGATTATAGATTCACTAATCGGGAGGCAGGGGGTGTCATTTTGTTAACTTTAAATAGAATCTAAACTTTGGGTCAAATTTAACTTGACCAGTGTCCTTTTAGCTGGAAAGGGGAAAGAAAAAGCACAAATGAGGTAATATCAGCCTGGTTCTTCTGGGTTACTATATATAGATAGTGTAGACAGACCCTGAGTATACTAACCAGGATGAAGAGGAGAGGTCCCCATTATCCTTAACCTCCTCTTGCTTTGGTCCCTCAATTTCTTTGCATGATCTTATCATGGTGACCTTTCTCCTCCTGTCCCTTCTCCCCTACTGTGTGCTACACTCACTCATCACTTCTTGTTTCAAATTCAATGGTCAGCTCTTCAGGAAAGGGATTTTTCCATAGAGGCATACAATGCCTGATATGAGGAGGTCCTGAATGGGATTAGGGCTCTCAAGCACTATTACAATACAAATAATAAAAACTTTTCTAAGAATAACTTCTTTAAGTGGCTAAATTTGACCAAAATAGAGCAAAACTTCCAATAAGGCGCCAACATGAGTAGTTTGAATTTACCTCCCTGATGATAAATACCACTGTTTTCCTGGAAACCAAGCTCAACTGAAGTTTCCCATTAGAGTCGTAGCTCTTCAATGACAATGTGTTATGTTAAAAAAAATCTTCAAAATAACACAGGCAAGGTCAGACTTATAATTATGAAGGGCCTTAAAGACCTTGGTGTGGGGAGCGGGTGATGGGGGTTTTGAGTTGACTCCCCTCCCAATTGTAGAACTGAATGATAAGATTGGACCAACCCATGAGTTTGCAAGTTTGTGCAGGCCTCCCAAAAGATGCATGATCCCAAGCAGCATCTTGCATTGCTTATACCTGCGGCTGATCTCAAATGTGGCAGTGATGGAACACACAGCTCACCAGCAGAACTCTAGGGTGGAATTTTCAAAAGCATTAAATACTGGTATAACTCTGCTTTTATTGCAGTCCATGTTACCATTTAATTCAACAGCAGCAGAGTTTTGATGAGCACATTTGAAAACACCATCCTCTACAAGAAAAGCAGAAAACCAGCTCCAGCATCTCAGATACCTGCTTTAAAAAAACATTCACAGAATAAAGGCAGCTTGAACTGTATAAAATCACCCAACAGGACTAGTCTCAACTCTAGAATATTCCTTTGTCATGATGATTGGCTTCAATTAGTGATAGCATTTCTGGTACTTCACTTCCCGGTCATCCTTGCAAAAACCCCACCCTTTAAAAATAGGTTAATAGCCAGAGTAGTACCTTATAATTAGATATCATTAGGAGAAAAACGAGGGTGGGAAAAATGTGATAAAGAGAAATAGATTGGTATTAAAAGAAAAAACCCAAACACCATCTATTACCCTGGTCTGAAATAGGTTAATGCTGCTTGACTCCTGGATATATTAGCTGAGTGACCATTGGATAAGAACTGAGACAGTTGGGGGAGGGATTTCTATCTGAAGGGAATGTGCCCTGCTGAATGGCAATCAGACGATACGTGGTAGGGAGGAGAAAGGGGAAATGCTGCTGTTGTGGACAATTTTTGCAATAATTCATCTAGCACTGTGTTTTTAAATATATGATGAGGGTGCCCAGAACTTTATATAAAGCACCCTTTAATGCAGAGCTGTTTTTTTAGAACAAAATAAAAGTCAATACAAACAAGTTACTGGCATCAGTATGAATCCTGTTAAGTAGCTCTTTACTTGGCAAATGGTACCATTGGTTTCATTGGCTATTCTCAGAGCAAGATACTTTCAACATGTGTAATGCAGGCAGAATCTGACCCTAACTTCGGGCAGCAGTGTAATTTCTAACTATGGATGAGAGTGTAAACCTCTGCTGACACTGAATCCAGTAGGAGTTTTATCCTTGACTTCTGTGGCAACAGACCATTAATCATGACCACTTTTAAATAGTGCATGAATTACAGTGAATAGCACTTTATACCACAGCAGTGGAGCTAGGTATGGTGTATGGAGCTACTCAACATGAGAAAGGGTTATCTCAGTCTGGCTCTGAGTAAATAATACAAGACTAATTTTTTGTAAGAGTTCGCCAGACAAAGTGTTCTAAAGCACAAAAATTTCCCCAAACTTGGGCACTTGAAGGGGTGCAGGTTAAAATTACATTTAGTACAAGCCGCACTGGTTAAAGTAAATAATAATTAGAATTAAATCAAATAAAATGTTTGTCTGAATGGAAAGAAAACAAATCCTGAACCTTGACAGCAACATAAAAGCACAATTCTGCCCGTTCCTTTCATGATGGCTTCTCTATTGAGTTTCATTCTGACTTTTCATTACTTTCCCAACACTGAAGAATATTGCCTTTCAAAATTCTTCAAGTCTCTGCTCCCTGGGCCATTATTCCTGTTCCCATTGTTAAGCGTTGTTAGCTACCATCATTTCAACATGCACTGCAGTCTTCCATCTCCAAAAGAGAAGCAGAAACTTAAATACTTTGAAAAATATTTTATCGAATGTGCCTTTCTTCTTTCTAGAGCCTACATCCAAGTTTTGAAATAAAATGAAATAAATTATGTAACTGAATAAATAAATAATAGCTTAATAAATACACCAAGAGATTGAACAGCATGAAATCAATTTCTTGCTGGGGGGGGGAAGACACTTTTATGCAGCTTGACTGAACTCAAATAGACATTGTCCTAATGCTGTAATTGTTCCATGCTCAGAACATCTATTGAATTAAATGGCAGTCCAAAGTCCAAATCAACTATAGGGTGAGATTTGTTTGGGAAAAGCCAGCCCATCATTTTGAGAACACAAAACAGACAGACCTTGGAAACAAATGTAACCTCACAACTAGCCAACAAGATTAAACAAACAAGGCTATGCAAATCCTACTGCATCTGAGGAAACACACAGGCACACAATCTCGCCACAGAAGAACCAACTTCTGCTCCCATTGAAGTCAGCCGGAGCTGTGCCAACACAATCAGGCCCCAGAAGCAACAGTCACAGCATTAGCAACAAGTTAGGGAGCCTGAAGAGTCTGTACTACATCTCTAATGCAGGCTGGATCAATCCGCAGCTGTAGCCAGGCCTTGCACAAGGAGGAGGCCTGTAGCACCAGTGCAATCCAGTCACTAAGAAGAGGTGAACTTTTGGGCCCAGTCTATAGCATCTAAGATCAATATATACCAAAACCAAACTCCAGTTCCAATCCTACAACTGGATCCTGGTGGGCAGACCTTTGCACTCTTAGGGGACCCTATTGATTTCAATGGGGCTCCGTGAAGGCACACTGATCTCATTACAGGACTAGGCCTTAATTCCTAAAAATACTGAAAGACTGAACTGCCATTTTAAAATGGGGATAATAGATGAAAGGAAGCATTTAAAAAGTCTCAGAATATTAACTTTTTGTCTTGTTGGTTTCCAACTGCCATTTGGAAGCTTAATACTGGAAATTGTTTCCTTATCAATTACTATTTTTCCTTGCACTGCATTCACTGTTATTATATACAAATGTTGTGCTCCTGGAAAGTGTCTCATGAAATCACATCTCATTTTTGTTAGGCTCCCAAGCAGATAGCAGTCACATACAGCATTACTTGAGCATTCTTCAATACAAAGTCAAACAATCTAGCGTAAGACACAGTCTAAAAGAGACAACTAACCTAAGCAGTAACAATTTCAGTTTACTTTATACTGACAATTGTTTTTCAAACCAGAGATTAATAATCAATAATCACAGTACCTACCACATATGTGTAGCTTTACACTTCCTAAACGTGGTACAATCATTAACTAATTCAAAGTTAGACTTAGATTCAAAGGGACTAAATTCCACCACTGGTTTTGGGTACCTGTCCACCAGGAACATGTCCCTTCCACCTTCCCGCCTCCTATGCTAAGTGGTGGGGAGTGGGAGAGTGATAGACATAAAGCCTCAAGTCTGAACACTTTCGCCAGCAGGGAGTTCTTCTCAGATAAGAAAATTCTCTGATGGCCATTTGTGGTAAAAAAACCAGACCCCTTTAAGCCACCTGAGTGTACAAAGGGACCAGATTGCGACAGAACTGTGTTTCCCAAGCTTTTTACTAAGTTGACACACTTTGTCTTTTTTTGAGACCCATCCAGGGTCCAAATTCATTGGGGGGTGGGGGGGGTGGCAAAAATCATAGGCCAACATCCTTCTCCGTCTACTCCTCATCCCACCAATGGAGCACTGACCACCCACAGCAGCACCTTCTGCCCCGGCACTGCACCCCTAATCCAACCTCAGAGAGAAGGGGAGGCCCCAGGAAGATCCATCATTTGGGGAAAAATGCCAGAGAGAATCTTTCCTCCAGCAACTTGAAGCCAAACACCATGGAAGAAACGTATGACTTGTGGATGGGATGATAAGCCTTTCACGTTTAGACCCTCATTTCAAAGACAGGTCAGGAGTCACCAAAAGGGGTTATGGTTGATTAGTGGAGTAAATGAAATTAATTGGTAATTTCCCCCATCCAATCTCTCATGGATTTAGTCCCACATCACAAAAACAAACAACACCTGGCACCGTTTTCACCGCTGGTCATCCTGTCTTAAAAGTGATAAAGCAAAAATGCCTAGAGGCATGGAAACACGTTCACATGAGGTGATACTGAAAAAATAGGAATTTTTATTTTAGAGAGGAGACCGAACAAGAGGGGACATGACAGAAGTGTGTAAAATAATGAATGGTACAGAGAATGTCATTTGCTTCTATTTACGCTTTCTCAAAATACAAGAACAAGAAGACAGCCAATGAGATTCAAAAGCAACACATTTAAAATTAAACATCCTTTAAAAGAAAGATAAAAAACACCCTTTACAATACATAATCAATCTGCGGAACTCATTGCCAAAAGATACTGACGCCAAGATTTTAGCAGGATCCAAAAGCAGTATTAAAGAGTTATATGGATGAGAACATCCACATTTGCATTAAATTGGATGGAAAACGAATACAGAGAGATAACGCTTCATACTTAAGGGCATGAACCAGAACTCAGGGGTTAGTATAAAACCTCCCCAGTGGTCAGGTTATTCCATAATTATGATTTCTGGGGTTCCTTATATCCTCGCTAAAAAATCTGGTACTGGTCGCTGTCCAAGACAGGATACCAGAGAGGATGCTAGTGTCAGGTACAGCAATTCTTAACATTCCTATGTATAATGTTGAACCCTTGTTGGCAGTCCCAGAAGAGAAGGCAAGCACTGAGTGGGTCTGAAGACTCAACTAGCCCCTCATTTTTTTCCCCAATGCTGAACTGAAGATGAGATGAGGTGAAGGTGAACAAGAAAAAAAATCTCATAACTATTTAAACTATTAACTTTCAGCACTAGGACTTGCAGAGGATATGTGCTCTTGAGGATGATTTATGTTACCAACAGTGGGCTCCTGGGGGGTGGGGGGAATGGAAGTGGAATCTCTGGAGTTTTAGTCATTAATGTGAGTTTTCTGAAGATGGATTATTAAATATTTTATCATACATACAGCTGAAAAAACTAAAAATCCATTTAAAAAACAAAAACAAATAATTTTTCAGAGCACTACGTCAGGTCAATAGTTGCGTAATATCTGTATAAGCCTAGACTGAACTTGAGCAGAAAGTGGAAATCCTTGGGTCTATGTGGCACAAAGAGCAGAAGCCATAGACAGTGAAATGGAAGCTGGTTAAGATGAAAGAGATCAATACGCAAGAACTGATGTGATGGAAACTCAACAAGATGCAAGTGGAAGTTTGTTTCACAAGGAGCAATGAGCTCACGTAACAGACAGGGGTTGGGCATTCAGGTTCACAGGAATACAGAGAACTTGTTGTTTGTGTTTGCATTTTTCCATGGGATGCTTTTGATCCCATTTATGGGGACAAAATAACAGTGTCTGGTCTGCTTGTGGCATTTCCACTATCCAGGAACTGAAATACCATGAAAAGACCAGCTATCACATCATTTTAACCCCATGAATGCCCACCTGAGGTATTAAAGAGAGACAGGGATACATTTTAAACACAAATATTACTGTATCTCCTACAGTACTGATACAAAGTAAATTTACTGAGAGCTCTTTTTTGCTATGTGGGGTTAGTATGAGCTTTTGCATTTTGACAATCAGATAACAGCATATTGCTGTACATGGATATATTTTAAGACCTAGACTTATGTAGGAATACAGTGGAATCTCTCTCTCTCTCTCTCTCTCTCTCTCTCTCTCTCTCACACACACACCCCTTCCCCGCCCCCCAAATACCTGCACAGATCAAAAAAGGACAATGGGAACTAGAAGTTAAAACAGACTTGGTTCACTATTCATTACTCCAGTTCTACATGGTGTAACATTACTGAATATGAGTGGAGTTACGCCCACATTAAATTGGGATAACACAGTGGTGAATCAGGTCCAGTTACAACACAATGTGCCAGATTCTCCTCTCACTTATCCTGTTATATATTAGGAGTAACTCCATTGGGTTTATTGACATTATAATAGTGTAAAATCACTGCAAGGGAAAGGGAAAGGGAAATGAGGCCTAATGACCTTACAGACAAATACATATCACCTCACGTTGATCTGGGTTGCACATCACTCTATGTCATTTTATAGGAAGCCACAGAGTCTGACAGGATTGGCACTACCTGAAATAATCTGCATAGTAATTTGCCAGAAACTTCTCTGCAAGTGTTCGTAAAATGCCTAATCACTGTGGTATCTTCTGATGGCTTTTCCCATTCCTCTAATGACACAGAGCACCAGAACCCAGCAGCACACAGAGAAGTGGACCTGTCATCAACAATTTTTTTCCTCACAGTAAGACAATACTGTTAAAGTAAGAGAGATCATAAATGAATTGTCAAAGGCAGGTGTGAAAGCTGGAGATCAGGCTGCTAACAATGGTAGCTACTTATCTCTAAATTCTAATTAAGAAATTGTCAACCATTGTAAACATCTTTAATTTTTTTTTATTGAATTTTATTAGCAGAAGTTTTTAGAAGCTTAATTTTAATCTGGCTTTTGCTCTGGCATAAACTGATACAAAATCTCAATGCATCACAAGAGGTGAAAACATCAGAACTTTGTCAATTCACAGCCATGACTGAGAGACCCCATACAAACTACCAAATATGGTAAATTAGCAAATGAATAAACAACGAAACACATAAGAATAATAGCTCAACAAATGCACTTGGGTTTGTTTGGATGGGTTTTTTTTGTTTGTTTTATTTTGAGGAATTGTAGTTGAGTTTTACTTATATGTGATAGCAAATATACTGCATGATATTTTGTAAAATGAATGCAGTCTTAGACCTAATGGCTGATCACACTTAACACATGACACTTACACCAGTAAAGCTGACATTAGAATTAGACCCTTAGTCTGTGATCTCATTAAAGCAGGTACTATGGACCAAATTAGTTTCCCAGCACAGATACGCAGGGGGGCTGGACCCATGGAACTCTTTCCTCTAAACTTTTTATTATTATGGGACAGATTCTGATACCATTACTTATACTAAATAGGACCTTACTGCATGAATTCTTCAAATTATGTGAATGGGACCACTAACAGAGTAAGGTATTATCCAACCAGTAAGGGTATCGTGTAATTTAGCAATCAGTTATTGCATCACTGAAATATTGTGATTTAGGTTTTTGTTTTCTGGTTTTTTTGTTTGTTTGGGTTTTTTTGGTGAGGAATGTTAAAACAGAGATCAACACAATGATACTTTGCATCCTTCTCTTTTCTTGATACTTGGAAGCCACCAGTGAATGGTTTTGAAGCTAGCATGTTGGTGACCTGAGACTGGAACTCACTCAGGAACACCTGGTCCCTACACTACTGAAATTTTGTTGCATCCAGGATCAGGTAAGTAGTGGGGTTCTAAGGGAAGAGCATGAGTGCTTGTATATTAGTGTTCTAACACTGGCCAATGCACAGATCATCATTAGCAGTCATCCAAAAGAGAGTTGGACATCCAATGCCCTCCTTTGTATGGCACAGATCCGATCCATGTGCCTGATTTGCCATTCCTCTGCACCTTATGTAGTCATGCACATCAGCACAAAGTGAGTGCCAAATGTGTCTTACTCATAGACTCACAGACTTTAAGGTCAGAAGAGACCATCATGACAATCTGCTGCCCTAAGCAACATTTCAGCATGTCTCCCACCTTCCTCATAGGCCTAGCTAAGTGTCCCCCACCACTAAATTTGAGTGAGTAACATTGTGACCTTGCACAGGAGGTCACAGTGCCACTCAAATTTGGCCTGGCTGCCCCTCCACCATGACAGAGAGGCAGCTGGGTCAAATCTTACCCTCTAAACAACTGCCCAGAAATCTGCCACTCTAGGCAGCTGCACAATCTGCCTGTGGCTAGAGTGGCCCCTGATGCTACCAATTCAGAATGGTAGCATTTTACACCCATTTTGTGCCAATGTAAATTATACTGTCAATGGTGAACCAGGCCCAGGATGGCAAGAATACAGGTGGGCAAGATAGCCCTGATTCAGAAAGGTACTTAAGCACATGCCTAACTTTAAGCATGAGTTGTTCCACTGAAGTCAATGTGACTATTTACATGTTTGAAGTTAGACATGTGCTTCTGTTTTTACTAAATCAGGGCCTATACAGGGACAATGGTGAAACACAGCATAGGGGAAATTCCATTCTTTGATGTGTTTGAGGCATATGTGGCCAGGAGAACCAATGGTTCCTCATCATGAAAAACACATACATGGAAAATGTGCACATGGATTTCATTCCTCTTTAAAACAAACAAATTCTTATGAATCAACTCTACCTCATTTCATAGTAGGATATTTTTGTCAAGTATAAAAGAGACCAGAGTTGAGACTTGTATTAGTCATTTTGACTTGCCATGGTGAATTCACCAATTTGAAAAATAAAGAAAAATCTTTGTGCTGAGGTGATTTGTGTGTTGTTTTTTTAAACAAAAGTGATACAACTGCTTTTTAAATGTGAACTGAAAGCTCAAAGTCATTAAGAAATACAATTATGTGGTACTGAAAAGCTCCTCATCCAACCTAAGCTATCCACAGTGGTGCTAAATATTTTAGCCTATTGTCAGCATGCTATAAAAAGGGTTTGACCTTTTGCTGATCCATCCTCAGGTATGATTGTTATCCACTGTGGGGCAATACACAACTGAAAAAGAAAGCATGATTCCTCTTGTGTACTGCTTCTTTGATTTTCAGCTAAAGCATCTGAGACTCTATCCCCCTTTGCAGTTTTAAGTGCAATGAATGTGAGGAGGTACTCGAATATTCCCAGAAGCCAGCAGTCAACAAGCACAAATAAAAGCTTCAATACTTTAGTTACTGCTTTAGATTTTTCAATGCGATTTTTGTTCTTAATTGGGTATTTTTATTTTAAAGCCTAATTTCTGACAGGTGAATATTTCTATTTAGGCAGCTCATTTTTAGGTTGGTGTTTTACCTAGTTCTCTTCAAATTGAAGCGATTATGGAAAAAATTAACTGCTCCAATAATTTTAAAACTCTGTAAACTCTGCAAGTTGATGCAATACTATTGGTGTACTTTTTTTCCCCTTGTAATAAAGGCACAGATATTCAGAAGTACGTCCCATTGAAACAAATGCAGAATGTTCACTGATTAAATATTACTGGATTACTTCAAACCTTCACAAGAGCTTCAGCTTTCCAAATCCTAAGAACTGGAAGAGTTGTGATAAATGTAAGTGACCTGTAACTGAGCATGCTCAGATTTTTTTAATCAAAAGCAGAAAAACCTTATCTGCTCTCATTGTATGGATGAACTCTTTTGTTCTCAGAACACAAAATGTAACATTTAGGCCCCAATCCTGCAAGCTATATTCACAGACTCCTGTGGCAAGCCCTACTGACTTAAATACAGCTATGAGCAGATTTAAGGGTCTATCTCTTGCAGATCAACTTGCAAGAACAGGGCCTTAATAAATATTTTTTTCATTTTGAAAAACAGATAGGTAAAGGAGGGAGTACAAAGATCTGAAATGTCTATTGTCTTTGCAGTAAAGTGGTCAATGTTTGCAGCCCTCTGTCATACCAGGAGTTCACAGGGTTAAATGAGCTCTGGTTATCATCTCCAAAGATAAATAGGGAATAGACAAAATTTGTTTTGAAGTAGTTGTTTCATTAATCTCAAAGAATCAGACTATTCCAGCTCCTTCATCTGGTAGGTGGCTCCAAAAAGAACCCTTTGGGTTGGTTTTTGGACTGATATCAGCTTCAAGGAAGTTGTCCCGTTCCATAGACTTAAACGGAGTTTGAAGGAGCCCACTTTTACAGACCTGCTGCATTTAAACATAATTTATAAGTGCTCTTTCCATCTAAGGATTTCAAAGTAAATAACGTATTAAGGCTTAGCACCCCTTTGTAGTAAATTTTATTATTCCCATTTTAGAAAAGAGGAATGGAGACGTGGAGGTTTTTTGCCTTAGACAAAAGTCACACAGGAAATCAACGTGAAAGGAGGGTATAGAATCTGTATCAACTGATTCCTAGTTCTGTGCTTTAACCACAAAATTGAGCATCCTCCTATATATAACACTGCATATATAATCATATGTAATAAATATGGGTTTACATATACTGGCACATCCAGTAAGATGTATGATAGAACATGAAACAAAAACTTTTATCCTTTTTTTAGGAAATAGGTTCACTACATATGCTAAATTCTTTTGCACCAAGCACATCCCTTGCATTTTCTTGGCAAATATTTTTAAACCAGTCAGACAAAAAAATTATCTTCGATATGACTCCTGTCACAAGGTTTTAAATTACTGTTATTACTGGGAATTTATTATCCTCTACCTTAAAAAAAAAAAGGCTGAACCATTTATTTTTTTGCATTTCAATAACACAAGAGCAGCCTGTAAGCTCAAGGGTAGGGTTTTAATTGCTCAACAAATGCCTACATTGCGCACAGATTTCTCCTGATAAACCAGAAAAGAAGCTCTTGGAGATTGATTAGGCCCAATGGCTTCTGCCCAGCTTTGTCCCACACACCGTTAGAAAATTGTTCTATTTCAGCATGTCAGGAAACAGTCAAGCCAGCTTCAGTTATCTGGTTGCATACAAGATCTCCAGATTTAAATCTATTAGAAGTCTTTTCCTATCCCCAAAACACAACTTATGCCAGCATGTCAATTGTTTTACACACACACAAACACACACACCCTTTCTTTCTATAATATGGGAGAAATTTCAAATGAGCATTTACAAGAATATATTTTTTGTGTCTTCTTTGTCCGTTTTCAACTCTATATTTCCCCTTTCTTTGGTCTTCATGTCATCTTTCAGCCTCTTAACTCTTAGAGGGAAGATGATCAGCTTCAGTGCATTAAGCCCTAAGTCTAAATAACTCTTCTACGCACGCATGTGTTTCCCATTCATGTCAAAGACGGTTAGAAACATGGATCAAGAGAGAACAGACATCACAGTATAAGGCTTCCCTATGGATCAGTCTGTCAAAAGGCTGTAAGGAAAAGTAGCTTCCACTTGCATCCCCATCCTATTGAGATTTAGGGCTGATTTCAGCTCCCCTCCCCACCAAAGTTACACCATGGATTGTAGCACAAGTAGCCAATTTGCACAGAGAAAATTGGGAGTAACTTCATTGACTTCAGTGGAGTTACTCCAAATTTGTTCAGGTGTCAGTGAGAGGAGAACTTTTCCCAGGGTGTCTGGGAATTTCTTGAGAATTCATTCAACAGGGATGCACAAGGACAACATTTAACAGAAACCTAGAACTTTTTAAAATCAGTTAAAAGTAGTTCCAAGCTCTACAGCTTCCTCCCAGCCCATCTGCCATTTTTGTGATTTTATCATCACATTTCTCTCTCACTTTCTATATACATATTTTAAAAGATATTTTCTCCCCTGTTGCTGTGTGAAAAACCCAAACATCAGGGGAAAGGGACTGGCTACCCAGAGGAAACCATGAAACTGACTATAGGCATGGGCTGGGATTTTTTAAAAAGCATTCAAGTATTGCTTTAATTTCAGTCATTTATAAAACTTCCATTGATTTCACCAGAAGCAGAGCTAGGCTGTCGCTGAGCACTTGTGAAGAATCACACACACACACCCCAAGTGCTGTCAAAGGGACAAAGATAGCAAACTGAAAAAAGAGAAGAATGTTCTTCCCCTCTTATCACTTTCAATTATAGTAATCCTGGGTGTTATTTGTAATAGTAGGTCCCAAGCCTGCCTAAGAGAACCAATTTCCAGGATTGAGGCCATAGTAGGCGGTAAATATTTCAGACAAAAGTGCGATATTTAAATAGGCTGTTTCCCTTTTAATCAGCTCCCTCACTTGAAATCCAGTGTGACCAACTTCTGCCAGTGGGTGTGGAAGGGATGGCAGAATGTGATGGACTGGGGTCCATATATGCAGATGAGGATATGTGGAGGCAGCTAAGTGAAAACAGGAGAAACAAACTCCCATTCAGCAGTACGAAATAAGAGGTCGAAATGGCCACATTTAGTTTACATTTTAGCTGTAAGCCTGAAACTTGCCAAGAATTCCTTCTTCCTCACATTTTCTCCCCAACCTCAAACTCGGGCCGCTTTACAAGTTAATTCATTTTGCTGTATCTTTTGCCAACCCCTACATCACCTGCCTGAGGCTCTAAACTATCTTAACCAAATTTCACTGGGGAGGGAGAGGGGTGTCCAGTTAACATGATGAATACATGATGAGATGAGCACATTCTTTTTAAAATCAGGAACAGCATTTAAAAAAAAAAAAAAAAGGGGGGGGGGGAGGATTTAACAGTTTAAACTACCTTGCTCAGGACTTGACTGATGGGGATTAAGAACAAGATTTAAAAGTAGCTAAGAACATATTCAGACTTCAAACAGAATGGATTAGGCTAAATGTAGTCTGTATCCACCAGAACCACAGAGCTCTCTACCCAGGACCAGCCAGGGCTTGAGGAGTGTGGATGACGGTTGTGCTTCACAGAATACTCTAGCGTACAAAACCCAGACAGTAGCGTATAGACTGCTTTTGGAATAAGTTACCCATTGGTAACATTCTCATGAATTCATGTACCCTCTTTATTTTACTCTCTCTCTCTCACACACACACACACACACACACACACACACACACACACACACACACACACACACACACACACACACACACACACACACACACACACACAATTTTACAAGAATGAGACCCTTCCCCTCCAGAGAAATCAGTTTCCTTGGAACAAAGAGGCTAGGTACATTCCTGTTGGGAAGTACTTTCCAGTGTAATTAACACTGAATATACAAGCCAGCTCTGTGTGTGGTTTCTTTTACTGTAGCAAAGATTTCTTAGAGGAGACAGACCTGTGTTCCTCATCTCATGTAAACTAACTAGTGGAAAATATAAAACCCAGGGATCAATCTCAAAAAATCTTGACCACGGGCATAATCCTTCTTGATGCAAAGAGCTCCATTGAAGTCAATGGTATTACTCATATGAGTAAGGTTTGTGGGATTGTACCCACTCTGGCTGATTATTTTCTGTAATTACTGCGTGAGAATACCTTTTACTTTGCCCTCCAGTGTTTAATCTCCAGTGTTCTAGGCTCTGGTTTCTTAAATCCATCCATTCTCTCCCAATGGAGAAGCTTAAAATAAAAACAAGAATAACCAAAAATAATTTTTTTTTTAATCTGTGGAGAGTACAGATCTAAGGCAAATTTTAATTATCAACGCAATTTTTTTTTTTTAAACCATATTGGCAGTTGATACAAACTTGATTGACACAACGCCTATGACACACTACAGAAACCCCAGGGTAAGAAAATCACTATGATAAGTGGTCTTGCTATCTAAATTTTTTTTGCCCCATCTTTAAAATAGGTAGAATAATGCTCAAAGACATCACACAAAATTGACATGCAGTATCATTTTATGGGATTTTGCAGGG
Source organism: Emydura macquarii macquarii (assembly GCF_026122565.2). Classification (NCBI taxonomy): domain Eukaryota; kingdom Metazoa; phylum Chordata; order Testudines; family Chelidae; genus Emydura; species Emydura macquarii. The sequence goes on along the minus strand of NW_027132342.1, from coordinate 4,835,714 downwards.
TGTTAATTAAAAGTTTTAATCAATGTTAATCATCTGTCATTTTCACGGGTAATCTCTGCTCTGCCATATGCTTCACTTTTACACCTGTACCAGATTTCCAGCTAGTTCCTTTAAACTGTTTTATTTCCTTAGTGTGGCATTAATATTTAGGAAACAAGGCTGCTGCAACCTAGACTCTAATTGCCTGCCATTTATTTACTATATGCATTTCCTAGCTTCTGTAAACCCTTGTATGGATGAACTAGAGATATACACCAATGCTGTACTTAACAGCCACCTGCGCTACTTCCTGGATGCTTTTAAAATGTTTGCATTAATTCAGTGAGTATGGGAGGTGGTGGACTGACAAGCTCGGAGGCAGGGCAGGGGCAGCACTTACAGCATCTGTATACGATTCCCAAAACGCTGTCCAAACAAAGTGTCTTTATGTTTTCAGCCCTTGGCTTCCTTCTTGCCACTCAACCAGCACCAACTGGCAATCAGCACCAGCTGCAATAGGGATGTTTTGGTTTGGTTCTTTGTAAATAATGTGGACACCTGAAGGAATTGGACTGAGGAAGCACAGGCGTGAGAGTTCAGAGTTCTGTTTTTGACCTTCCCATGTACTTGATGTGTGAACTTGACCAAGCCACGCCCACTAAATATGGCAGATGTTCAAAATGGGTGCACTGCTGGGCTCCCCTTCACCGGGGTTCAGATACCCCACTGGGGTCCGTCAGGATGCCACTCACACTAGACGGTGCTGACCTTCAGAACAGGATTGTCCCTCTCCTTTCTTGCATGCTTTGGCCAACAATAAAACAATGCTGACATTTAAATCATCATCATCAGGATTTAGTGCTAAAACCCCATTGAGATGAAAGGCGGTAGCACTAACCTCCAGATAAGTAACATATGGCCCAATTCAGTTCCTGTCTTTGGTCTTTTCTCCACCATTGTCAAGTATGAATAGCCTGAACTTCGAGACAAATCAATCAGATCAGTGCAGTAACACTGGCATTAAAAAAAAAGAGAGAGAGATAGAGAGAGAGAGAATCGAGACTCTGTCCCAGTGCTTTTTAACTAGGTAACGAATACAAAGGCTAGCTACTGTACATCTTGTTAATTAAGCTCAGGATCACAAGTGCTCGAGGTGAAGGAATATCCCGGTGATTGCAACAAGTTTCAACATGACTCGAGCTTTGCTAACAATCACCTGAGCAGGAAAAAAGAAATGCCTGGGAGGACCCAGAGCAATGGAGGAGGGAGCGGTGATGTTGATACAGCACGTGAAAACACTGTAATGCTAAGCCATGGAGAAACACCAGTCCTGAGGCTTGAAGAGGGAGCAAATCCCCTGGAATTCTATTCCTGGCTCTGCCACTAATTAACTGTGTGACACTGGGCAAGTCCCTTAGGCCAAATTTTTCTAAGTGCAACCACTCATTTTGAAAGCCCAACTTGAGACACCTGAATGTTCCTAACGTGAAGGGGTTTCAAGCTGGGCAGATAGAAACAGAGTCATCCAGAAATCGATGGCCACTTTTGAAGACATGAGACTTAGTGCTCTCGTTTGCCTTATAAACACTCATCCACATGGGAAGTGGTAGAAAGCTGCCCCATCCCAGTGGGAACGCTGGGAAGAATTCTGCTGTTGAAGAGTCCATTAATGCAGAGGGAACCACCTCACTGCTACCCCACTTCAATGAGAGCAGCACACCACCTCCATACACCCTAGATGTTCAAGTCTACTGCCTGGGGGTTATGGATGTGTGAGGCACAGCCCTGATTTCTCCATGGTAACTTGCACACCATGGGGGCACAAGGACGGGCAACTTCTTGCACTTGAGGTAACCCAAGTTCTGAGATTTCACTTGGTCATTTGCTGCTGCAGGTGCCCACAAGGCAAAATCCGGACTTTAATCTTCGTGTCCCACTTTCATGGTACACAAAATAAATAATACGCAGTTGCCAGCTCCTGTGATTTTACAGTATTTAGGTGTTTATCTGAAAGCCCCAGCTCCTGAAGTCATGTGGGTATGTGAGAATCTCAACTTCTTGTTTTTTTTAAAAGCAGCATCTAAGTCCTCATGGTTGTGGAGAAAAGCTTGACAATATGAAGCCATGAAAACCACATAGCAAGCAAAGAGAACCTTCCTCCCATTTTTTTATTTCATGAGTTTTAAGCCAATCTTAGGGTTTATAAGGGCCTGACAAGATTTCTGAATAGCTGCGGTTGGCATACAGGCTATAACACTGACCTACATGACACAAACACTGTGTGCATTAATTAATGTATACAAAGGGGTGACAGCGTGTCAGGTGGATAGATCACAGGACTGGAAATCAGAGAACCTGGAATGATGGGCTCTGCCACTGGGTGATAAAGACAAATCACAACCTCCCTAAGGCTATAATACTGACGGTGGTAAATTCGCCGCCGTCAGATCGATTTTTCCAGATCGATTGAGCAGCAGTGAAGACATGCTCAATCGATTCAGAAGTCAATCTATTAAAACCACCTCCAAAAAGAGCACAGCGCAGTGGAGACAGCGTGCTAAAGGGAAGTTATGAAGTCGATGGGAGTTACGCAAGCTACTCTGCATAGCTTGTGTAACTCCCGTTGACTGCCACCGAATTTTGCCAGTATTGCAAATCTGCCCTCTGCCACAGTTTTGCTATCTGTGACATGGGGCTAATAATGTGGTACTCACCCTACCACAAGCACTTTAAGATCTACCAAGGCACAGTACTACATACGTATTTATGATTATTAATATAGCCATAAAGTACTTGAAGATCTTGAAAGTTACTATGTAATTGCAAGATATTATTAGTGGGGGAGAGATGGTGTGAAGATTAGTACAAGAAAAATTTTTTTTGCTATCCCTTGTGCATTCAACTAATGTACGGCACTCATTTTCCATGTACCCTAGTTCCTATTTAAACAGCTGTTCTTTGAAGAAAATCTGTTTAAAACCATTTTAAAAAAAAAGAGCTACCTATTGCAAATATTAAATAAAACTGTTAGGAGTTTCCAAGAAATTTCACAAAATTGTAGGAAGCAAGTTCTTTGTTTTCCACATCATAAGCCTAATAACACTAACAAAACATACTCACTGCACCGTTGCGCATTTTACAATTTGAATTTAGATTGCTCAAGAGAAAAATACAAGGAGCAGAATCACAGGCTGCTCTGGGGGTGATGCTGTCACACACTGCACTGTAGTCTGAACTAAGACATGCTAAAGGACAAGCTGCACCCAAATTGTGGAAACAGCTCCCAGAATACGAAAAATGTCGCTGAGCTTGCATTTGCTTAATATAAACAGTATTCATATAAACACTGGAGGAAAACCTCAGAGGCTTTCTCACATACAGCATGTCTGTTGGCCTTCAGGGGAACCCTAACTTCCTTGGTACTTAGGTTCTTTTGTTGTTGGCTTGATAGTGAGAGAAAGGGAGTTCACACTAGTTTACTGACATAATTTATGTTGTTCTTATGGTAAATTTGCCTAGAGTTTGGGGTATTTTTTAAATAGATCTTTCCATGGTACTCATCATCATGAAGCTCCTAACATGACTCCTGTGAAGCAGGGAAGTATTATTAATCCATTTTACAGATGGGGAACTGAGGCACAGAGACTAACTAGTGCCTTGCCCGAAGGCAATCTAATTCAAGGAAACCCACCGATAGGCCACCTACAAACCCCAAAGCTCCTAAATTCCAATCTTGTGACTTGGCCACAAGCCTATTCTTTCTCTCTCATTGATCAGCATCTTCTATATGAAAATAAAATACATAAGAAGTGACTTGCAATGGCTTTGCCTCTGCATGTTTTAGTTTATGCTGTACAAGGATATAATTAAGTACATCATCTGGGCCAATATTGCCAATGAACTGACACTATTTATTTTTACGTGTATTATTACCATAGCGCTTAAGAGCTCTCGTAATAAACTAGGATCCCATTGTGCTAGGGCTGTACAAACACAGAACAGAAACACACCTTGATCCAGGTGTCTGGAACAGAAGCCTTCTGATCTCTCAATTGCTATGTGAGCAATAGAGCCAAAGAAAAAACAGCGAAGACATTTAAAAAAAATAATTCATGAAAAGATGTTCATCAACATTTTGAAAATTCTAAAAATTTCAGCCAGCCCTACTGTGCAGCAAGAACACAAAGTACGTGTTATGGAGCGTCATCTGACCAAAGAAGAATTGCAGCCAATTCCAGGCTATGAGAGTCGAATGGTACCATCTTCCAGATGACATAGCGAGATCCTTACTGAGGCCTGATCTACACTAGAGAGTTTTGTCAACCAAAGTCAGGTTTGGTCAACAAAACAGAGGTGGCAATCAACCTCCCACCGACAAAATTGCCCTGTTTTTCCGACAAAATAAAACCACCTCGACGAGGGCTTTTGTTGGCATAGTTTGGGCGATGCAGTGTCAATGTAGACACTGCATCCCCTTACATCGGGCGGTGGGGCTGTCATTCTTGTTAATTTCAATCTTGACAATTACAGTGGTGGCTGTAAGTAAACCTATATTAGGTCGACTTATTTTTTAAGTGTACATAAAGCCTGAGTCTGGATCCAGGTTGCATCTCTCTCTCCAAGGCAAGGACCACAAGCGTGTGTAAGCTGCCTAGTGCACTGTGGGTACTTCTGGAAAATAAATAAATATATTCCACATAGGGCCCTCCTGAAGATTTTCAATCCCATTTTAAAATAATTATGTACTTTCTGAATCCCTTTTTTAATCACCTAAGTCTGGCCCCTTAGGTGAAATAATGAATGAATGAATGAATAAATGACAGGCTGTTCTCTCCCAAGAGAAAATCCATGGGAAGTGGTTGGGGGGAAGAGAAGCGTACAGTTTCTCTGAAGTTATGAGAAGTCAGGATTTGTACCCACCACATCCTGAAGAAACGTTGGGGCTGCTCCTCAAGACAAATGGATTTCAGGGAAGTGCTAGAAGCACAAGGCCATGCTTACAAAAGCCCTGTGATTTTGCACTGTCCTTTGCAGCTTTCCTCTGCTATCTGGCAGCATGGTTTCAATGCAGCTTTGCTCTCAGGTATTTCCCTGCCTTTGACAGTTCCAAGACACCTCCATTTAAAGTCCCAAAAGCAGAGGGAGTTCTGCAGGAAAGTTACTTTCCCACAGACTCTGTACAAGAGAGGTAATTCTCATCCACCACTACCTCCACCCACACCCATCCACCATCTCTCCTCCCACTCCAGTGAGGACACAGAGAGAGTCCTGCTTGAGTGAAGGGATAGTCCTGCAGAAGAGGCTGACCCTGTCTGGCCAAACATTTATGGCAAAGCACGAGTACAAGGGCACATCAGCTTTAAATATCCATAAAGGAACATTAGCCTGTTACTCCTCACAAATCCACTCTGGTACTCTCTCTCTTTTACAGGGAGGGAAACCAAACCAAAGATACGTTAAGTAGCTTGCTCTAGGCCACTCAGTGGTTTAATGCCAGTCCAAACATCATTCCTGACATCAATGGAGGCGCAGAAAAGAGCAGTGAAGAGCTTCCACACCTCAGAGGACAAGAAAAGCATTAATTTTTTGATGAGGTGTTTTGTTGACTCTTTTGTCTTGTCATGTACAGCAGGAATAATGTTCATGGGATTAGAGCAAACTTGCAGCAAACGGCTCTTGTGATTATCAAACATCTCAGCTTCACTTTGGTGTTTCATCACCTGCCAACTCTTTGCTTCAAAAGTGAAATATTTTTATATTTGAAACAAGAGTTTGTAAAATATGAGCCCATAATTAAAAATCCATTAAAACCTGTTGGAAAAATACAAGGAAAATGATACCAAAGCTTTAAAAAAAAATTAGGAAAAACCCATCTATTGCACATATGCAATAATTAATTTTCATGAGGAGTTTTATTATGCGTTTGTTTTTATGGAATCATATTGCACAAGTACATGCTATTGTTTAAACACATTTGTCACATAACTCACAACAGTGTATGCTGGTAATATGTAGAAAGGATAATACACAAAAAGTAGCTAAATATATTCCATATTATGAATCCATATACAGAATGCAAATGATTCTGACTAAGCATTCACAGGAGACAGTCGTTAGGGTGCATGCTGTGAATGTATGTTATGAATAATGCATAAAACTTGGCTAAATCTTAATGAGTCCATTGACATCCTATGGGGTCCAAAAGATTCTCAGATCGCAAAGCATGTGAGTGGCATATTACTCTCCTTCCCCCACCTCCTTTAAAAATAAACCTACCTCAAAAAAACAAAGGAAATTAAACCTCCAAAAAACTCTTTTCTGACTTAATCCCAACATTGAAAGCAAATTCAGAGTTAAGACTGGAACTCTCTGACTTTCCTCACTCTATTGTGCCCGGATATTCCACATTAAGCCAATGTGCTGCATGATTGTCTGCAATGATGAACTGTGGATGGGTCATTATTCCTCTACTGAGACTCTGAACACTAAGAACAGAGGGTCCAATCTGCACATTGAAGGAAAGAAGGCAAGCAGCTATACTGCATTGTCCCTGGACACTGAGTATACAGGGAGACTGAGGCACACCGGAAAGCAATAACTTGTTATACATAAATATCCCCATATCAGTACATATTCCAGCTGAGAATGTCAGCAATGCAGGTGCACAAACAAAGAAACTGATCAAACTGAGCCATTCTGGTAGATACAGCTTGCCACATAACAACAGACATAACTGACAGGAAAAAAAAAATGCCAGGGTTCTGAATGAAATGAAAAGGATGGACCATTTTATTTGAGCACACAAATATACTACATTCACTAAAAGAAAAAAAAATACAGAGCTGGCATCAAACTCCTGTTCTACTTAGAAGTGGAAAGATAACAAAAACTATGTCCTATGTTAGGGAATGAATTAGTACATATCTTTCCCCAGAGTATAGCATAAATATGAAGAAAAAATTAAGTTGTCACTTATTTAGGACTGTGTATCCTCAAAACTGTACAAACAGTAATTAATTACTCCTCACAACATCTATATAAAGTGGTAAATCTGCATTACCATCTTTAACACATGGGAAACTGAGAAACAGAGGGGTTAAGTGACTTATCCAAGATCTCAGCACACATTAGTGGTAGATCAGGACTAGAACTCCTAAGGTGCTTACTCCCAGACATACTCAGCCCACTAGATCACATTACCATACATAAACAGATTTATACAGCCTGGATAAACCAGATTACATTACATAGGCTAGATAATTGGTTTTGACTCAAGTCTGGATGCATCACACGTTTTTACACTTGAGTCTGTCAAACAAAAACAACCATAAGATCCTGTACTCCAGGATCCCTTTTTCCAGAGCACAGATGAGGAAAGAAAAGGATAAGCTTCCTGGAGACAGTCTGAATCAGCCCTGCACTTGTGCCAATATCAAGAGGATGCAGAGAAAGGAGGGAGGAAGGAACTCCATGGATAATAGGCTGTCAGATAAGAATTTCACATTCCAAAGAGTCTTCCCCTGGAATCTGGTCCGAAGCAGGAGGCCAGGTGTGAGATGGGGTACTGCAGTTTACCCAAACTTGATGGCTGTCTGCAGAATAGAACTGATCAAAAAATTCCAATTCTTTTTCATAGGAATTTTTTTTTCATTGTTTTTTTTAATTTCTTCAAAACTTTCCCATAACAAAGTAGTTTTTTCCAGTGAAAAATAAAAACTGAAAAGCAGAGCTATTTGGTTCTGAGTAGTATTTTGGCTAAAACTTTTCCATTTTCAGTGAAAGATTTTGGTTTTAAAAAACAAACAAACAAAGTAATCAAAAGTTAAAATCTTTCTGTGAAAATTTTCAACAAAAAAAGCCATTCTTGATGAAAAGTTTCAACCAGTTCTACAGCAGAACCTGACTCTGAAATTCTTGGCATTTGTGCACCTGCAGCGTAGACATGGGAATGTACTTGCCTATGTTTGTTTATGCAAAAACACATGTAATCTCTTTGTACTATCTCAGAGTTCTCCATTTTCATATGGCATGTGAAATTTCTGTGTGGTTAAAAAAATGAATTCACTGTAACCAATCCATATTTTTTTCTTTGATAGGTATCTATAAAGTTTGCCACAAACACAGTATAAAAAGGAACAAAGGTCAGGCCTTGATAGAACAATCCTGTCAAACTATTTTATCTTTGTAGCCCATTCTGTACCACTATTTGTACTTAGTGCTAGTGATATCGGCAATTGCTTCCTTATTTCCTCAGCCCTGCCAGATACCACCATAAGAATAACAGAGAGCAGAGAGTGAAGTCTCATGGTAGCACTTTCCTTCTCAGTGGGAAGCCAGAATGTTTGTGATATCCATTTTGATACAAAACCTAAATTAGACCTCTGGAAATAGGTAATGCATAAAAAGAAGCATTTTTGTGTCACAAAATTATTATTATAGGTTACTGTTAACCCTTGGAAGATGGAGGTGAGTTCTGCACTCCCCACTGGGTTGTACATTTGCTAAGAAATCATAGGCACTACCTTAGCAGATATTTCAGGTGTGTTCCATGGTAAAGAGAACTATCCTGTTGACCTATTGTGTTCTGATAGCTAGTTTAGGGGTGGGGGGGGGGGGAAGCTAGTAGCACTGCCAGTTAAATAAAAAAGATCAGCACAGGATGCAGATGCTGAAGCCTTCTTGCATTACAACAACATTTGATAGGGTCAAGACACAAGAGGAACAGTGAACAGGGGGAGAAGGGGCATGCAGAAGAGACAAAAATCTGGCATTATTGCACGAAACTGTCTTTTTGTTCTGTGTCTGTACAGCACCTAGCACAACAGGATCCTAGTTCCTGATTAGGGCTCCTCGGTACTACCAGACACCTGTTGCATTAATCATTTTCTTGCAAAACATATCTGGCGCTGATTTTTCAGTGGTCCTGAAGTCAATGGGAGTTGTGGGTATTCAGTACCTCTTTAAAAAAAAAAAAATCAGACCAAATATTTCTCGGAAGAGAAATGAATGTTACGTGTCCTGTGTTTGAAACTCAAAGATCTTAATGTGCTTTACAAACTCTAAGGTCCAATCCTGCAGTTCTTACTGATATGAGTAGTCCCAGAACGAATCACATGAATGAGGCCTGCTGGAACAGGACAATTAATTCTCACAGCACCTGGGGGGAAGTAGGTATTTTTGTACCCACTTTACCCACAGGCACGTTGAGGTACAAAGGAGTTAACTGATTTGTCCAGCGTTACAAATCAAATGGGTAGTGGTAGTACAGTTAGTTGGGAATAAAATCCTGACATTCTAACTCTCAGTACCATGAAATCCTCCACTATGCAACACTAACTCCACCGAGTCCCACATTAGTAAACACAGAATTAATTTTTTTCAAAGAGGTAAAATTGCAAAATCTATTAAACAGCAATTTGCAAATTACGAATCAGCACCACTGAAAGTACCAGTGCTTGCACCTGCTTTATCACAACTTCATCATTTGGAATTACAATAGGTATCCACAGTGCCAATTAACTTTGTCAGAAACCTCAACCCACAAGTTGAAAGAACTGGTCCCTAATTTAAGATACAGAGAACCACCAATCCCTTATACTAAAGCCACACCACCTCCCGGGGTGTGATGTGAGTTGCCCCAGCATTACTCACTCATCCACTGGATTTGCTTCCCAAGCAGAATAAACAATACTGCAAATTCATATCTCTTATCTGACTCCATGGTTGCATTCAAGTTTTGCTTATCCTAAGCTCTTTCTTTTTCCTTCAAATATGATGACTTCAAAGGGCTGTAAACTGCAATCTGAAATGCAAAAACAGCTGCATCTAAGTAATTTCCCCTAAATTTAAATTAAAATACATTATTAAAAAGATTAAGTAATGACAGCTACTTGTAAAGCTCAAGAACAGAGCTGCAATAAATTGGAGGATGGAGTCAATTTCTGAGTATATCGGACTCATATAAGGTACTGGGAGTGAGTAAGGATAGGTGTTTCCCATGTCTTTCTGGGCAATCAAGGGTAGATTGAGGTGTCTGCTAATAATTTGCACTTCTATAGCACCTTTCATCCAAAGATTTGAGTGCTTTGCAAACATTTAACTTCACTACAGCAGCCCTGTTAGGTAAGTATTATTTAACAGACTAGTAAACTAAGGCACAGAGGGTCAGATCATGAAACCCGTTCCATCTATGTGAGCTAATATTCACACAAGTGACCACATTCACATCAATGATACTATTTGCACAAATAACTCATCACGAAGAACAAGGCGCTCACAATCTGACCTACAGAGATTAAGCAACTTGGTTATACAGGGGCAGAAATAGGAAGAAAACCCAGAAGTTCTAACTCCTAGTCCTCTGCTCTAACCATCAAGCACAAAACTGCCTCTCCTGGTGTAACTTTTCATGCCTTGGCTGTTTGAACAATATATGTATGTTGTATAGGCTGTAGCGAGAGCTCACTGCCCCTTAAGAAATGAATAGAGAACTTTACAACACTTGTACACGTGATACAAATGGAGTGCAGATGAAAAAACTTCCTGAGGTGAGTTAGCCCCTGCTCTTTCCATTTGTAAATTTAGAGTCCAATCAGTAACAACTGGTAAGAATTAATCAATTCTCATAACAGGAGGAGGAAAAAAAAAAAAAACATTCATCATTCCTCACTCCCTCCTCCCACCCTCATGTTTTGTTTTTTAAAGAGTAATTCACGTTTACAAACTGCACTTGCGTTTCAGCAATAGAACATTAAGTCAATCTTTTCTCAAATGCCCCAAAATTTGTTGTTTGCAGTGTTGTTGTAGTGGTGTTGGTCCCAGGATATTAGCAAGACAAGGTGGGTGAGGTAATATGTTTTATTGGACAACTTCTATTGGTGAGAGAGAGAAGCTTTCGAGCTTACACAGAGCTCTTCTTAAGCTCTTGGAAAGGTACTCTGAGGCCATGTCTACATTACAAGATTATGTCAACCTAAATGATGTCAACATACAGCCACCACAGCCATTACATCGATTGTGCATGTCCACGCTATGCTCTGTGTGTATTTGGTGCGTGACCTCACCAGGAGTGCTTGTATCGATGCAGAACGCAGCGTACCATGGGTTGCTATCCCACTGTGCAGCTCGCCAGCATCCAGCACAGGATATTTTGGGATGTTTTTGCAGTGCTTCATGGGACCAAAACGAGTCATTCAAGGGTGACCGGGAACATCAGTTCAACTTTCCATAATCCAGTGTCTTCCATCCCATAATTTCATCTGCATCCCATAATATTTCATGTCTCTTTTAAAAATCCCCGCAAATCCATGCGTCCCTCCTTGCTGTCTGCCATCTGTGACAGAAGCATACATCCCACACTATCGTGATGGATGTTGTGAGCATGGGGCACCTGATTCTGCAGTATTTGCAGAGCCACAAAAGGAACTGTGGGGAACATGACGATTCCTTGGAGGCTAGATTGCTGCAGTGCATAGAAAGAATCAATTTAAGGTCATTGAACCGCAAACAGTGGAACACCGGTTCTGGACCTGGGAAACAAGCACTGACTGTTGGGATTGCATTGCATTGTCATGCAGGTTTAGGATGACCAGCAGTGGCTGAAGATTTTTCAGATGCACAAGACCACATTCCTGGATCTGTGTGATGAACTCACCTCGGCCCTCCAGCACAGGGACACTAAAATGAGAGTACATCAACAGAAAGGGCTACTTTTCTATGGTAATGCAGGACTGGTGGATTCACTGCGGCCCCTTTACCGACAATGGGCTCTGGTCAGGGAAGGTGCATGATGTACACATCTTTAAGAACACAGGACCATTCAGAGAGCTGCAAGCAGGGACTTTCTTTCCTGACTGGTGGATTACCATTAAGGATGTTGAAATGCCAGTAGCGATCCTGGGAGACCCCGCCTCACCCTTGCTCCCATAGCTCATGAAGCCATACACTGGCCACCTCAATAGCATCAAGGAGCTCTTCAATTACAGGCTCAGCAGGTGCAGAATGACAGCTGAATGTGCCTTTGGTCATATGAAAGGTTGATGGCGTAGTCTACTTACGAGATTGGACCTCAATGAAAAAAATATCCCAATGATTATAACTGCCTGCTGTGTCCTGCATAATATCTGTGAAGCAAAGGGTGTAAAGTTTCCATTAGGGTGGAGGTGGAGCAGCTGTCTCCTGAATTTCAACAGCCAGATACAAGGACTATAAGAAGAGCTCATCGTGGAGCTATATGGTTCAGGAAGGCTTTGAAAGACCATTTTAATAGTGAGCCAGAGTAGTGTGTGTTGCTGTAGCGTGCTCTACCTGGCCATGTTCTTTTGCAGCCTGCTATGAATCTTGTGGCGAATGCCGTGTGTGTAGAAATAAAACACTGCCAATGCACCTATTAATATTGTCTGTGAATGATGTTATGGGCTCTGTGACAAAATGAAGTAACAGGAAATTGATAGGTGTCAGAGCTGCTCAGCACAAGCCAGCATATGTTGTGAACTCATAGACTCTAAGGTCAGAAGGGACCAATATGATCATCTAATCTGTCCTCCTACACAATTCAGGCCACAGAACCTCACCCACCCACTCCTGTAATCAACCTCTAACCTATGACTGAGTTATTAAAGTCCTCAAATCATGGTTTAAAGACTTTAAGGTACAGAGAATCCACCAGCAAGTGAGCCGTGCCCCATGCTACAGAGGAAGGCGAAAACCCCCCAGAACTAATAAAGATGAATTATGTTCCAAAAAATAGAATTTTATTCTGTAACCAGACAAATAAAAAAAAACCAATTAGGACTTAATAAAATAAGGGGGGGTGGGACTTATGAAGTCGAAAGTCATGTCCATTTCAAGTACATACTTATCAACTGGGGCTTTCCCAGGTCAGTGTATTTTCAAATGTTATTTTCTTTAATGTCCCCCAGATGGAGTAGTATAGGTAGTGCATTGTCCCCTGATGTCATGTGAAATGTTGCGGGGGGGGTATAGAAAGGTCCTGATATAGTGTTCTCTATGGGCTGCAGAGGGAGGCAAGCATGGGATTGCTGAACTTGAAGATCCACCAGAGTCTGCAGCATCTCTGTTTGCTGTCTGAGAAGCGCAAGCATCTCCTGCTGCACGTCCCTCTCCTTTTCCTGCACCTTTCTCCTCTCCACTCTATTCGTCCATGCAGTCTGCAAGGGTGATCCTCCAGGCCCTGTGCTCATTCTGTGATGCAGCACCGGCTCGCAGGATCTCCTGGAACATGTCATCCCGAATCTTCTTCCTTTGCTGTCTTATCTGGCTGAGGCGTTCTTCAGGTGCAGAGGGGGAGACCCTCAAGGACACAATACCAGCAGCTGAAGGTACAACACACAGAGGTAACATGGTCAGTGTATTCATGACAGAAATAAAAATGTCTGATATGGAACTCATTCCCCTTGATCCCTACAAGCTACATTCTCACTTCTCCTTGGGATTGATTCAGCACAGCATGAGTCAAAGCACCAGATACAGTGAGTATGGCCCGGGGAAATGAGAGATAGTTGGGGATAGCTCATAGGCATGGGGATGGATGTGTAGAGCAATGGAACTGAATTCTGGCACTGTTTTCCACAGACAGCAGTGATTTTAGATGGCATCTGACTCTCGAGATAAACAGAGGCAGAGAGAGCGCACACCTGCTGCTGGTGTCCCAATGCCACTCCAACCCATATACTGCTAACCCTGTGAACGACAATGGTGCCTGCTGAAGTAATCACTGAGTGGCATTGGAAAATGTCCTACTGCAGTGGAAGAAACAAGGCAGCTGTCCCCAGAAACCTTCGGCAGAGTATTTCAGAGTACCTCCAAGAATGTTTCATCAAGATCTCTACCAAGAATTCATGGGATATCCCGGTGCACATATAAAAACTGCTCTACATGGCTCCCTCTGCCTAACTCAAGAGGGGAATTAAAAGCAAATAGAAACTCTACCTCTCGTCTGTTTCACTACCTCTTCCAGTATAAGTTAAAAAAAGAGTAAATCAGCGGATGTGTCCTGCTGCTTTAGGGGTTTTATCCCTGTAATTTCAAAGCAAACTGCATACTTACCAGAGGTTCCTTCCCCTGAATCAGGCTTGCTTGTGTTCACTGTCAGGACTGACCGGACTGTGGCGGAGACAAAAACCTGTCCAGTCACCTGTCCCCTATATTCCTCTTCCTCGTCATCATCCACCTCCTCCTCCCCTCTGTTCACAGTTGGGGCCTGTGATGTGGGCTCCTCTGAAGTATCCATGGGGCTCTTGGGGGTGGTGGTGGGGCTCCACTGAGAATGACATGCAGCTCTTTGTAAAAGCAGCAGGTCTATGGCTCCACACCAGATCAATTGTTCACCTCTCTTGCCTTCTGGTACGCCTGCCTGCCACAACTCCTTGGCTTTCACATGGCACTGCTGCTGGTCCCTCTCGTAGCCTTTTGCCTTCAGGCCCCAAGCAATCTGCTCATAGATGTCAACGTTTCTACAGCTGGATGGGAACAGTGCCTGCACAGCATTTTCTCCCCACAGACCCAGGAGATCCAACACTTCTTGTGTACTCCAGGCAAGAGTGCATCTGCAGCATGGAGCTGGCCTGGTCAGCTGGGCAGTTACGTACAACAATGGAAAGTTGCTAGGTGTGTTCTCCAAGCTGGGCAACCAGGTAAAGGAATTTCAAAAGTTTGCAGGGCTTTAAAGGGGAGAGGGGCTTTCTGTCTACCTGGCCTTTGGGCAGCGGAGTTCACAACAGTGACAACGGTCAGGGTGGAGCATTGGGGGACATCCCCTGAAGACCAGTAATAGTCGATGTAAGTAATGCAGCACCTACATTGACAATGTGTTGACCAAACCACATGGACCTTGACTCTATGCCACTTGGGGAGGTGGTGTTATTAAGTCAGTGTAACAGGGCACTAAGGTCAGAGGAAGGGAAATTTAAATTGTAGACACATCCACGGTTATTTCAATGTAAACTGCTTTACGTCAGCCTAATCCTGTTATTGTAGACCAGGCCAGAGTGTCATAGATAAATACAAGGTGGAACAGATGGTTTAGCATAAATAGTTAACACATTCGAGGGGCCATTCAAGGTGAAGTGGCCGGTTAACATCGCTCTAGTCATGGGGAGGAGGAAGTCTGTGTGTGGGAGGGGGAAGGGATTAGTGGGTTACAGATTGTTGTAATAAACCATAAATCCAGTGTCTCTATTCTGTCCGTAATTTTTAGTGTCTAGCAGAGTTATGAATTTAAGCTTCAGCAATCACTTCACTCCCGAATTAACTCTCACAGAAAAATTAGAGAAGACAAAAACACTATATCACCTGTAGGTGAACACTTTTCACTGACCCCTTAGTCCTCAACCTCAAAGGAAACCTGCACAACACCTTCAAAAGACAAACCTGGGTGCTTAAATCCATAACTTCACTAAAAATCATGGACTGAACAGAGACACTGGATTTATGGTTTATTACAACAATCTATAACCCACTAACCCTCCTTCCTCCCCCGCCAACACACACACACACACACACACACACACACACCCCTTTCCTTCCCCCGTCTCCCATGACTAGAGAGGTGTGGGGGGGTTGGGTTTTTTTTTTTAGCATTAGGCACATTTACTTCATTTTTACATCCAACTGCAATATTTATAAACTCCACATTTGTACTTAAAATAAAAACTTTTTAACCTAAAATCTGGTAATGCAAATCTGATCACTGACATTTGAAAAAGTTGAACAGGAACACAGATGACGACTTCCAAACTCAATATGTTATAAAAAGTGACTTCATTTACCTTAACAGGCTACTTCACCTTGAATGATTCCTTGAAATATGTGTTAACTACTTACGCTAAACAATCTGTTCCACTTTGTATAAGCTGTGACAGTCTTCCCAGAGTACACTTCCCAGACCTGAAGAAGAGCTCTGTATAAGCTTGAAAACTTGTCTCTTTCACCAGCAGAAGTTGGTCCAATAAACGATGTCACCTCACCCACCTTACCTCAACAATTATTTTGCAGTTTAATGCTGAGCAGGATTCCATCCAATTGCAGGTAGCATCTAACTCCTGCATGGGCACTTAGGTGAAAGCTTGCCTACTTGATTTTTAAAGTCCATTATCTGATTTCTCCCGCCTCTCCCAAATTCCTTTTGCAATTGCTTCCCCACTAAAATGTTCCTGTACCCATATCCCAATGTCGTATCTATAGCCTGTTCAGAATTGGATTCATTGGTAGTTTTCTGCAGTTACATTTTTTTCCCAATTGATGCTTCTTTTTATTTCTTCTGAAGTGTTCAGTGTAAAACAAACAGGAATAAAAACCTTTCTAAAATGACTACTATCCCTGCATCCTCTGATGTGACATTAATAGGAGGCACTATCCTCCAAAGCTACGAAGTATACACTGCTTTAAATTACATTGCAGTTGCTGCCCTGAGCTTTGAGTAGGAAGGCTCCCAGGAATCTTGCTCTTTCTGGACTGACTGCATTTTTAAACACAGACAGTGAAGTTCCTTCATGCTAATCCTAGCCTGGGTGACTGTTCTTAAGGGAAAGCATTCAAAAAATTGTAACAGTGCATCAACTTTGACCTTTTTCACTTAAGACATGAGACTTTATTTAAAAGGGGGTGGGGGGGAGAGAGACTTAGATTCCAGAGGGAATCTGTGAACTCTGACCTGATTAAAATTAGTTTTGTTTTAGTGCTTGCATGGTGACTCAACAGGCCAACTTTCCAAACACAAGACATTTCTGCTCCTGAAGATTCCGGTTCAAGTCCTGGACTCTACTTACACTGGGGTCAAACCAGAACACTTTCTTCCATGGCTTCAAGCAATGAATTCCCAGATATCCATAGTTATGCCAGATGTTGCCATGCATGGAAATAAGTAGAGCTGTAACCAAGCTAATTTGTTTTTTTTAAACAGGGGACCGTCAAATCCATAGTTTGCTTTGCAATATGTATGTTAAACTGTAAGAATTTCCCTTCAAAATTCAGCAGCTTAGAAATATTTATATGGTTTTGATAAACATTTCATGATAAACTGGATTCTTTTGGCAGGGGGAGGAGGAAAATGTATACTTTGTTGTTAGCAGCGCAGCAAAATCTTCTCAAATAGGATCCCTCTTAGTTACCCATCTCACTGGGAGTAACTGATTTGATTTTTTTTTAAATCTGTCACAGGCATTTGGAACACTAAATGTCACCATTGACTTCTCTGCTGCAAAAAGTAGCATCAAAAAACTTCATTTGCTCTTCAACAACTTCAAGAGAGGTGCCTGATATAAAAAAAAACACTGTCAGTTAACAAGTAAAAAAAGAAAAAAAATCCTAGGAAATCAAAAATCCAGCATACTCTCAGGCCAATTTCTTTCCTGTAGAAAAATATCATTCCCCAGCAAAACTCAACCATGAAAAATAAATATCATTAATCTGAACACAATTATTATTACTAGGACTGATATTAATTATATTACCTTTACACAGCACCTTTCATCACAAGGTCTCAAAGCTCTTTGCAAACAGTAAATCTCACAACATTCCTCTAAAGTAGGAAATCTCACAACAGCCCTACTATTTACCCCCATTTTACCCATGGTGGAACTGAGGCAGAGAGAGCACAAGATTAAGGAACTTTTTCAAGGCAACACGGAGAGTAAGAGGTAGAGCCAGGAGTTTTGACTCCAATTCCTATACTCTGACTGCTAGACAAACTCCTTCCTTTCAAATGTTTCCATAAAAACTGGAAACACACAAACTTTCTCCAGAATTAGAGCCTTTGTTTTGCCTCTATTTGAGAGAGGAGAGAAAACCAGAAAAGATTCAGACCTTAGGAAGAACTAAGAGTTCCTTTAAGAGCTGATCCATTTTAAGTGGCATCGATGAGTCATTTCCATTCTTGTTTCATGGTCATTATGATAAAAAGAAAATCATTTGCTAGTGTCCACCACCTCCTATTCTATTTGATAGTCATTAACTAGTGAACAGAAAAGCGTTTCTTCACAACGTTCTAACTTTTTTGAATTTCAGAGGGGTAGCCGTGTTAGTCTGTATACAGCAAAAACAACGAGAGTTCTGTAGCACTTTAAAGACTAACAAATTTAATTTCAGTAGGCATAAGCTTTCGTGAGTTGCACCCCACTTCCTCAGATGCAGTTGGTAGAAATAATATAGCAAATACAGGCAACATATATGATATGGTTGTCATTAGGCCTCAAGTACCTGGCTTTCATCCACCTATCCCATTATTGTCTATGCCTTTGGATATGTATATGTTGCTTACTGCATCTGAGGAAGTGGGGTTCAACCCACGAAAGCTTATGCCTACTGAAATTAAATTTGTTAGTCTTTAAAGTGCTACAGAACTCTCGGGTTTTTTTTTTAATTTGATCATCTGAGCACTAAACAGTCAACATTAAAATTTGTTCCAGTTTTTTTTTTTTTTTAAATGAACACGAGGAGTTTTGAATCAGGCCAGTAGAATTTAGATATTTAGACCATTAGCACATTCTAATCAAAACTCTCTTTGTACAGGTACAAAATGTAAAAAAATGAAACGAACTACTACATGCTGGTTCTGTGTCAACAAATGACTGACTCTCCCTGCCTTTTACAGTTCCTACCCTGCTACTAATTCTACTTTAGTGGGGACGGCACCAGCCTACAGGAAACCTGGGCACATACTCACATTCCTAGACCATGCAGCATCGGCGCAATTGTGTCTTCATTGCTATTTTCAGCCAGGCTATCTAGAATAAAGCCAACACAGGATGCCTACCTGAGCTGCAAATCAGACTTCTAAGTGCAGTGTTGATATACCCTAAAACCCCATCCCGACCAAAACAAAAACAAACCAACCAACCAACCAACCTACCTGGCAATACAGGTAGACCTTGCATCACACCTTGACCATTGCCAGTCTGACAGACCAAAGAGGAAGTACATTCCAAAGGGGAAGAGCAATCCCCAGTCAGTAGTCCCCTCTTATTCAAGACAGAGTCTTGTTAGCTTGAGTACCTTAGCTGACCATAACTGCCACAGAATCACACAAGGATAGAATTGGTAGACTGGACCCAAGTCATTTAGGACTTTATACATTAGAACTAGAGCTGAGCAAGAAGCAAGCAACTGTATTTTTCAACTCCAGGTTAAAAACTCTATTTAGAATTTGCCAAAATATTGCCCCCAAAAGGCTCAACCTTGTTTTACTACTATATGCACATAGCAACAGGTATATTTATTTAAAAAACAAAAAAACAAAAAAACAACCACCCTGCCAAAACAAGCCACACCATTGTACCCGCTTCTTCCTCCAGGAAGAGGATGAGAGAACCAACAACATGTGACAGATGTGTAGTCACACTGCTTAATGCACTACTGGAAAGCATTCAGACACTATGGAGAGGAACATGGCATAAAATCCTATATAGAACAGATCAGAACCTTCCAGACAGGTGCATGAGTTTGAAAAACCACCCACCCCCCCAGTCAACCCATAGACATCAGTTCTGCCTTTTTTGGTCTCAGCCACAATTTACTAGTCATCACCTGATCCCCAAACTCTGTTAAATACCGATCAAGTCTCTTGACTGACCTGATTAGGAAACAAGAGCGAGATTCATAAAGCTGGGTGTCACTGGCATACTGGAGACATCTGAGCCCATATTGCAAGTAGCGCATGGCCAACATGGATGGAGAAAGACATCTGTAATTCTGACTAACTGGCCACGACTGTTTAGTAATACATGTAGACAGGGTAACCCCCAGACAGAATAACTCTTGTGATGCAACCACTCTTGGCAACAGCAAAGAAAAGGAGAAAGGTCCCCATTTTCCTTCATCCTGCATGCTAGAGACCGTGGTTCAGAGCCTCTTAAATACTCCGAGGTATGGCCAATCCACCTGGCTTATTTGAGTCCTTTCATTACAAGGCCTGTCAGGTCCAAGATCCAGAGAATACTATTATGAATTACCACCAAGCCTTGTAAAATGTGAGCTGTCACTGGATTTAAACAACCTGAACTAACCAGGTTAATCGTTCCCTGGAAAAATTCTGCTACTCGGGCCTTTCAGATGTGATGGTGCAGGTGAAAAATACTTTCTTCACCTCCTACGCAGCCAGGCATAAATCTGCAAAAATTATTTATGCTTCAGTCAGACTCAGTTTGAGACTTTTGCCAGCTGACTTCTTTCTTGTTTCCTCAATCTCAGGTCACCTGAATACCTTGACAACCTGTAAGGATGAATCGAGCAGAAAAGGTGTTTAGGAACAAGTCTATCAATGACCATGCTGGTCTGGTGTTTGTATAAAACCTTAAAGGAAAGTTATTCAAATGTATTTCAGTGTTTCAAAATGTGTTCCAACATGCACCACACCGACTTGGAAAAAGTGGTCAGTGATTCAAAATATGGCCATAAAGAGATTTCCTGCTCCCCCATCCCCATTTACACACACACACACACACACACACACACACACACACACACACACACACACACACACACACACACACACACACACACACACACACACACACACACACACACACACACACACAGACTTTTTGCATGGTGTTTCCTGAAAAATGTGGATCAGTTACCTGAAGCTTCTACTAAGCCTGGATTAGCTGTGTACTTGCCCAATCCTTTAGTTGTTTCAGTTTTAACACATCATATAACAACATATTTGGAGACCATTAATACACAAGATTAATAGATTTTACAGCCATAAAGGACCATTTTCATCCTTCTGTCTGACCTCCTCCACAACATAGGCCATAGAAGCTCACCAGTAATTTCTGTATCAAATCCCTAACTTTTATTTGATCTAAGGTGACCAGACGTCCCAATATTATTGGGACCATCCCAATTATAGGGGCTTTGTCTTATATACGCAACTATACTCCCCCCCCCCCCCCCCAAAGTGTCCTGATTTTTCACACTTGCTATCTGGTCACTTTAATTGGACCTATAGCATAAATTAATACTTAGGGATCTCTATATGCTTCATTGCATGCTTGAATAAGGACAGAAGTTCTCAACCTGTACTGAGCGTGCTGCACATTGAAATAATGTAACTTCTTTTTTTGAGTCCAATCCTCCAGTCCTTTCTCAGACAAATTCCCATTGAAATCAGCTGAGCACTGGAGCAGGTGAGGTGGTGTTAAATTTCAAGGGTTGTTATGGATTGCATTTTGTTTTTTCATCATTATCATTTTTGCAATATTATCATCTATTGTTTCATTTATTTTATTATTTTACAAATTATGCATTTTGATTACATAATTCAAAAACATTAATTTAACTGTGATCTTCCTTAACATACAATTTTTAAAAGACCCCAATTCAACACAGTACTTAACTACCTCTCAAACTTTAATCACAAGTAGTCCTCCAGGACTAAAATACTTAAAATTAAGCATATTCACATGTACATTGGGGCCAAAATCCCTGAACAGACATAAAAATACATCCAAACCCTGTGCTCTGCTTCTGGAAACTTTATTCCCTCTTTACACACAGTCAAAAGCTGACAAGAGCTCACTGTCAGATTATGCAGGAAATCTGCAAGTTTCACCAAGGTGTGATCTTATACTTTTTCACACATTATTGTATCATGCCATGCCAGAACACTAATGTATGCACAGTTTTAAAATAACTCATTTTATTACAGCACAACACTGAAAACCGTACTAAAAACCCAATCAGCAGTCCTCAAGAGATTTGCTCCTCAGTCACTTGAAAACAGATAAAGGGTCACAATTGCCTCTCTTACCAAAAGGGGGGAAAAAACAGGGAGGAAAAAAAAAAAAGCAGATGCCACAGATGCATCATTCCAAATCTTTTTAATGGAACTCTGTCGGTGTCAAATTCGTCTTTGGTCATTATGGGATGGGACAATGGGATTTAGTAGAATTTAATCAACTTGCAATCTAGAAATATATTTTTTTCTTCTCTCAAATTTGAAACCAAACACTTTTTTTTTTTTTTGCTGGCCTACTTTCTTTTAAGTTGCTTTTTAATTATTTATGAAAATGCAATAATGCATTACTTTACTGTGCAAATGCTGAGAAGAAGGAGATAGTGTGTCTTTCAAGCGAAGATCACATACGTGGATATAGGGGTTTATTTAAAGGAAATACTTTTTTTTCTTTTATTAAGATCATACTTTCATTTCTCCCCTCTTCATTTATTTGTGTGTTTGATTGAATAAAAGAAAACAAACAAATGTACAACTGCACAGAAGAGCAACACATGGTCAGCTAGACCAAAACATCAGAGCGGGCTAGACAGAGTATAACAAGAAAACTAATCAGGACACAGTATAAGGGGCTGAAATAAAGCCTACTGAAGTCATTAAAAAGATACGCTGGGTCTTGAACTGTAACTAGAGGGTAGAATCCTGGTTCCACTGTAATCAAAGAAGCCAATGGCAGAACTCCCATTGATTTCACCCAAAGGCTGGGATTTTCAAAGAGGCTATGGGAGTTATGCTGTCAAATTCCACTGAATTTCAATTAATATTCGGTGCCTAAGTCCCAAATCTCAAGCAGAGGTGAGCTGTGATCCATTTCATATACAAATTGGGTGTTCAATTTTACAGGGTCTGATCATGCACTCACTGAAATTAAAAGCAAAGCCCCCCACTAACTTTAGTGGGTGCAGAATCAGGCCTGTAATGCCAGTCTTGCAAAAAATGGACATTTCGGGTGTTTCTTGACTGCATGCTCATAATATAGATCAAGTATTGGTCTAAGGAAAAAATGAGCAGGAAGTACCACAAAATGGACACGGACATTTAAACATTATATAAAACAAACCGCAATATAACCAAGAAAACAAAGAGAAATTACACTCTCCCCCCCCACACGCCGCCAAACACACACGAATTAAAAAAAATAAAATGAAGTATTATTAGGGAAACCATTCTCTTCTAACGCTAATTATATAAAATTGCCTCAGAGTCCAATTCAACACAAATGCCACATGGGTTCTGCAAACACTAGAGCCTCCCACTCAGTCTTTCAGAGCTCATGCTTCATGGATTACCACATCAGAGAGTTTCACTGAAACTGCCTCTTCTATTATTTCACCACAGCTTTTAAGACTCGGAAGTCTAATGTTCTAAAAGGTGTAAGTGACTTAGGAGCCTGAGTTCCCTTTTTCCAAAGTGGGTCAACACTAAGCACTTGGTACCCTGAAAGTCATTAGGACTAAGTCCTTTTTGAAAATTTTACCTCTAGACCCTAATTCAGCAAAGTACTTAAGCAAATTGCTTAACATTTAGCATGTGCTTATAAATGTTTTTCTGAACTGAACAGACTTAAGCATGTTCTTAAAGTTAAGCCCACACAAAGTGCTTCACCTAATTAAGGCCATGGAACAGATTTTGCACAGCTCAGGTGCCACATTCTGGAACAATTTAGGGTAGGAGCAAAAGCTCAGAAGTGTTTCAAGTCACCTTTGTCTTGGAAGGAGCAAAACAAAATATTCCTATCAAAATAAGTGCATTAGGGTCCATGGTTTTAACAGTAAATATTTTTCTTCCTATGACTGGTAACAGAACAGGATTTTGAAATTAAGCACAGCAGGAAGAAAAATACTGTGTGGATTTCAAGATTTTTCACCCCCCTCCCTCCCCCTACGCAAAGGAAACTTTAAAATGAAAACCTTATTGCTAATTCTATATATAGCATAATGAAAATATTCTACATATAACTCCAGTTGCTATTAATGCTATTTTTTCCCTAATAAAACTTTTTTAGATTTAGAATTTCCCTTGACTTTCCCTTTTTAATACTTTTTCCACTTTGATACTTCCAGCTACAAGCTGCTTCATCTATCAACACAAAATTTCAGCTTTTGGATGAACAATAGGGAGCGCTTTCACATCAGAAGGAACAAGATTTTTTTCCTCCTTCTCCTCTACCTCATTTAAAGCATATTATCCATCTCTATCATCTGAGGGCTTCTCAGTGACCTATGTGAAGTGAGATGACGGCCTCACCACAGTTCCTGGTGGAAAAATAGTTCAGACCACAAAAACCACCAGAACTGGTTCCCTTGTTAACAGTATCATCAGACAATTCAAGGAGGAGATTTCTGACCCAACAAATCACTTAAGCATATGATTAATTTTAGGATTGTGAGCAATCGTCCTACTCATGTGCTTAAACAGAACACATGCTCAGGTGTTCGGCTAGATCAGGGCCCAAATGGGTAGGGTGGCTAAACTCTCCCTTCTTTCCCCGTGTTGCTCCCTTGCAGATCAAATTTGAGATGAAGCAGTGCACACAATCTCACACTGTTGCTGCACCTTTCAGGTGGATAGAGGCCTTCAGTTTCCAGAACTGTCAATCCATTGCTTTTCACAAGCACTAAATTCACATTTATATTTATATATACATTCAGCAGAATTCCCTCATTTGTAATCTGCTTTATGCAAGACTGAAGATGGCAGATTAATATTATTCCCTGCAATTGCAGAACTTCCATCATATTGTCCAAAATGTTACTCACCTAAGGCATCCCTGTTTATAGGAAAGTCACAAGTGCCTCAGTAAGTTTCATTCCAACTCTATCTTTGTTGGATGTCAGCAGTGGGCATGAAAAGGATGTCATCAACCTGAAACTGTCAGGTCTGCGCTGAGAACAAAAAAGCTCATCCTATATTTGTAGTTATCTAGTGCATAATCCAGGCCTGTCACCTGGAAATTTGAATTCATTAATTATCTTGAATTTGATCATCTTAAGAACAACAAACCTTTTGCAGGATAGTTCACTTTTATAGACTCTCTCACCCTCAAAGGTTAGACTGTTCATTCCTGAGAACCAAGGCTATCCTGCATCCAACTACAATTGGGTGACAAACATAAAACTAGCCCCAAACTCTACCAAGCACCCAGTAGTTCCCATATACTAAATATACAATCTTCCCCCAGATATGATTGGGTAACATATTATATTAACATGTTAGCTATTTCATGGCCAAAAATCTTCCCTTTCCGATTCTTAAATAGTCTGTATACCATTCACCAGTAGTAAATTATGGTTACAATTAAGCTGTACACGTGACCTGAATTTAGGTTTTTTATTATGCTGAACTTCCCTGTATTTATTTTTCGATTGGTAGGACCTGATCCTGCACTCCTTACCCAGGCAAAACTCCAATTGAGAAGCCAAGATTTTCAAAATCACTAGTGAATGTGGGTGCCCCTCTTGAGATACTTTAAACAGGCAGGATTTTCAGGAAGTGTTGAGCCTGTGCCTTCTGGAAATTAGACCTCTCTCAAGTGTCTCAAATTGGGCACCCAAAATCACTAGTCCCTTTTGCAAATCTTGGCCATTAGATTTAGGACTATACAGATACATAAAGGTGTTTGCCTAACAAAGCATCAGGATCTAAGAATGAAGTTAGTGAGAATTTTGCCTGAATAAAACACCCAGAATCAAACAATCAACTACCATCATTAGCATTCCACAGAACAGATTACACCTGAAGAAATTTCTATCCCAATAGTAACTAGGTACTTTTGAAATTGTTTAAGAAAAAGTCTTGTTTTGAGGGCGTGGGGGAAAGAAATGGGGTAAAGAGTTAGTTTAGACACCTGTTACATAAAAGACATCTTCCCCAAAAATAAATACAAAAATCAGAATCTGCCTTAAAATCACCTTGAAACTGCCTGATTTCCAGTGGTTTTTAATGGTCCCTGAGTTTTTCCTCAGTTTAAATCTGCCTTATAAAGCTGGGCCTCCTACTAAGAAGTGTGTAGCTGTATCATTAAAAAGTACATCCCCCACTAAGAGAAACAATACCTCCATTCATTGATAGGAGATACTGAAACACTAACAGATATTGCTTTAAAAAATTGCAGAGTTAACTTTTTTATCCATATATTCTTATTGAGTAAACATTTATTTACCTGGCTAAGATATTATAACTATTTCCTGCAGTTTTTGTTTATAACAAAAGCATAACATAAAACTACCATAAACTGAAAGCTTTCTGGTATTTGCATGCATTAACTGTGTTTGTCTGAAAGTGGGGAAGATCTTATATCAGTTTGAGAGGCTGTCCCCACTAGTTGTACTGGTTTAATTAAAGATGTGATTTTAAACCAATTTAAATGAACCATTGCAAAACAGTGTGAACACTTAATCAATTTAAACCTGCCGTATCTCTCTATCTTCATGCAATGAGGAATCACTTTAAACTACATAGATTTAATCTGATTTGAATCAGATTAAGAGTGCCCACACTGTGTATTACAGTGGTGTAACTAGCTCTGTTTTTAAAATCAATTTAAAATTAAACTGGCACAACTTTGAATACAGACAAGGCCCCAGTTAGTTCTGCTCATGGCCCAATAATGTGTTTCCCTAGTAAGATTACTAACTGCCCATTCTTTATTTTAGGGATACCCCTTCATTGAGACCTTATCCTGCAAATGCTGTCTGCCTCCTGAGAGCTATGAACACTCTCAAATGGGCACTAGTCACTAACAGCTTTGGGAACTTTGGTGCCAAACTTCCTGCATCTTACAACAGACCAATACAGGACATACTTTCCTCAAGATTTTGGCTATAATCATGCCAAGGATCAAAGACTCTAATATCAAAGTATGATTCTGCACTGTAGAGGATTCTATAGCTTTGTGTATCAGTGAGAGGTGCTGTCCTTTAAAAATAAGTATTGACCTATATTTTTCCTTGAAATATACATGGTTACCCTAGTCCTTATACTCTGATCACCCCGAGGGTAATATAATGCACTTTTCTTCCACCAGCTTCTCAAGGATTTCGTATAATTTAAAAAGCACAACAGTGGGGTGGGGGAGGGAAGATTTTCTGTTGAAGGACAATTCACTGAAGTGTTTTTTTAGCTGAAAATTGTTAGCACTGCTGTGGGGCTGGTAGATCAAATTTAACTAACAAAGTGCTGCTGGTTGTGTGACTCATCACAGTAAGAGGTGGTGCTCAGGGCCACTCACATTCGATTTGTGGTATTGTTACTGGGTTTAGGGACCGTAATCTAGGTGAGCAAAGATTTGCTAGGTATTTGATGCACCATGCAAAACGACATTCTTACAACCACTTGCTTCCCAAATGGATGGAAAGCCAGCAGGAGATTAGTAATTGTCCTTGTGCCTCTGAAAATGGCCAACAGTATTAATAGATCCCAATGTGGATTACCTAGGGGTCTCACTCCATGTTTGAGATCCAAAGAAAAAAAATAGATGCTGAAATAGACAGAAGATAAACCTCTCAGAAATATTAGAGAACACCCTCCTCAAACTGTCAGGAAGCATATGTTTGCCACAGACTGAGAAATAAAAGCATGTGTGCTTTGTAGGCAATAGGGAGAACTTGTGCAGACTTCGCATTTTACATGTTGAAAAAACACTGTATACATATACGCTAAACACTCAAAGAGGGTAAAGGCCCAGGAGGCATAAAGGGCAAAGGGTTACAAGGATGACAATCTTATGTACGTCTAGGGTATCCATCACTGAAGTAAGAGACTTAGAGGATTCAAGCTCCCTTGACAGCCTGTATAGGAGCACAAAGTCTTATTCATCTTCCCTGGACAGGCTCCACTGTATAACTCTACACACAACGCCAATGAATGTAAATGAATAATATCCTAAATAGAGATAGTCAGACCTACTGTTTCCATGTAGGCCTCCTCCAGAGCTCTCACTTCTCCCAAAATTTTTGGGGGGGTAGAGGAAAGGGAAGGAGGTTTGGATTCATGTCCCCCAATCCTACAATTCTGATCTCTGAATGGACCTCAATCAGAAAGAGGCATTTCTGGATCCCGTGCTGACACATTCCCAAAAGGGCCGAAGCTCGCAAGTTTTCAGCACCATTGAACCTGAAGTCATCCCTGGTTCAGCCTCAAATCAATCCCCCACCTAAACTTAATCTGAATCTGAACATTATTACATAGGACCAACTCTCAAGTGTCTGTGTATGTGTGTACACATATGCATGTAGGGACAAGGAGAAAAATTGAGATAGAAAAGGAGAGCTAACTACTGCGTGTCAAACAAAACCTGCATTTTGTAAAAGGTCACTCCAAGAATATAGAGCCCATTTATGTAGGCCTTTTCCAGGCAAAGCTGTCAGTGACTTCATTGGGTGTATCACCATGCCTGTTCAAGGAATACAGAATCATTTATATGTAGAAGTAGGGAAAAGATACTTCATTGCTATTATTATAAAAGTTTTTGTCCAGTTCGCAATCTACTTATAATGTCAAAAAACATAACAGCTTTCAACAGCATCACTGCAATGTTTTGGCAATATTTTAGATACGGTTTTATTTTTTTAAAGGATTGTTCATTTACTTTCTTCTCAGCTTTAGAAAACTTGTTCCACTGAATGCTCTTATTTTTTTATTCATTCTCAAAATCCAGATCACAGAATTTTATATCATTGTAGATAAGAGTAGCAAGGCAGAAACAAAGCTCCTATATATAAAAATGGCCTTATAACACAGTCACTAGCACTAAATCAAACTCCTTTCCTTGTTATGTAATATGTATTGGTATTTAGTTAAAGCTACTTAACAATTTATTTGAAATATAATGTTGTGTTTTTAGGATGAGTAACTGAAGAATTACTTTTCGCAGTCATGAATGTCAAGGAACTAACCCATATGAACTACACATCTGACATCTTAACGACATTGCTACCACCCAATCTAAACAATGTTGGCAAGTAATATAAAATAAAAAGGTGCAGTAACACATATATATGTATGTGTATTAGACACTAGCATATTTTCTCAGTGTACAGATCTCAGAAATATCCCTTCCCATTTCAGTATTTATTAGTGCATTGTCTGAAGAATTATTTGACTGAAAAAGTGTTAAGCTATCTATAACTTTTACCCCACCACTAAAAGATCATGACAACAGGACAATCACATTTCTCTAACACAAATGCACATTTATATAGGGAATATTTATATGCTTATATTTGCCTTTCCAAAAACATATACTCACTTCCATCATTAACAAAACTTCATATTAGACTAAACTGAATACATGTGCACGCATACACAATTGAACTGAGTTAGCTATTTCAAGTTAATACATCTCTCAAACGCTAATTTGCTTATAAAAGATGTTTGTGGCTTTTAAGTCTTGTTTTCTGTATGTTGTGACACTCATCCAAAACAGGTTAAGTTCAACAAAAAGCTCTAATGCAAGGTTTCCATGCATAATGGCCGTGTATTTATCAGGTTTCCATGTTCTAAATATGCAGACATATACATATTATGCATTCACAAAAGGCAACAAATTCACGTCAGTCTCTCTCTTTAAGAATAGAAGAGGCCTACAAAACAAACATTTGGATATTATTATATCTCAATAACACATTCACCTTTCCCCTACAATCCCAGTCAAATATTTGTAAACTGCAAATTTTACACAATGGATCCACTTTTTAAACAAAGTGGAATTTTCTACCACTGGGAAGGACTAGGGGCTGTAAAAAAAACAAACAAAAACAAAAAAACCACCACAACAACAACAGATACAGCATTCTGATCTTTATGAGATAAGTTTCTGGAGAGAAAACAGTGACAATATATAGACGAACTTTGAATAAAGATTAAGAAACATCCCTCGTGAAAAAGAATTTGATTTTAAATCTTAGCAGTTGATTTTAGCTAGGCTGCTGACTGCTAATTATAGATAAATCAGGAAAAAGCACCCAAGAAACTTTCTTGGGAAGATCTACATAAAATGCCTTTATTTTATTGGAATCAAGCTTAAAGCTGAATTCTTTCAAAGAGAGCAAAATGTATCTTTATGAAAAACCTTTTCCTAATTTTAGGACATTTCTAACTTCAGTTATGCAAGAGTTAATAAACAAAAAGCTCTATCAGTCTCTCCTTAAAAACACTAGTTCACATCAGATGTCCTTCCTATAATCCTGCTGAACGACTCTATGGTTTGTTTTTGTTTTTTTTAATTGAAATGTTGAACGCCTACAAATCTTCCACATGCCTATTTCACTGGCCTGCTGTTTTTAAAAAAAAAAAATGCCTGGGGTCATTATTTATGAGCAGCAGGGAAACAAATCACTCAGACTCAGCCCGTTTGGAGATTCCCACACTTATTACCCAAAATCCCACCGATTCCTATTGGTTCTGCCCTTGATCACAGTACAGTGCTGGGACTGAAGGCAGTCCCTCGGGAACGCCGCTCATGTTCTTGACAAACGGCTCTACTTATTCTGGGCTCGCAGTTACGATAAAAGCAAGTCCCTGAAATGTCTTTAACAGTTGGCCGAGTTCGCTCCCACCAGCGACGCTAGGCTCCTGCCGAATGGGAGGCAGGGGGCACATGAGAACAACATGCTGTGTGCACGGACTGCCGGAGCGGTTTTCTTTGGGTGGGAAAGCGCTCAGGACTGAACCAGGCTGAGTCGAGCTATTTCCTACAGAGCCGGGAGCTCTGCAGGCTAGAAGGAGCGCGCGCTTGTGGAAATCTGCCGACGCGGGGGTGCCTGGCTCCCAGCGGCTCGACCCTCTGCAGACCGCAGCTCGCCCGCTCCAACCCCGCCAGCCCCCATCCCGCTTTAACTCCGCCAGCCCGCTGGGCTCCCTGCCTCCTCCTCCTCCGCCCGCGGGGTTTAGCCGCGCAAAGCCCTCGAAGGCGACGCAAAGTGCGGCGCCGCCGTTTTCGCTCACACACACACACAAAAGTAGGAGGCAATTAAAGTCATGTAAAGCTTCCTGTCTGCGGGATCCCCCGGAGTCCTGCGGGATGAGCAATGTTCTAGCCCGCGTCTCCGCAATCCCAGCCGACCCCACCCCCGTGCAATCAATGGGGGGGGGGGCGTGACAAGTTGCACCGAACTTTAGGAGGTGTGCAAGACCCTGCCTGGAAACATCCCATCAGTCCTCTCCCACACCTCCCCTCCCCGCCCCGCCGCTGGGCCAGTTCAGTTACACCCCCTCCCCAGAGGCAGCTGCCCTCCCCCTCCCGCCTCAAGCCAAACTCGGCCCCTTCGCCTAAGCCCCCCTGCCTGCGCCCCCCTCCCCAGCCAGCGCTGAACACCACTCCGACTTCCTCGCCCCTCCAGCTGGAAGCGGAGCGCTAAGTAGAGAGCCAGCCTCCGAGGCACAGCAGAGCAGATCAGATCCCCCCCGGCCAGTATCTGCAACAAGCAAAGTTAAAATGGTTCTGGCAGAGCACCTACCCGGTCTGCTGAGTGTCTCCTCCTGCCGTGGGATGCTAAGTGGAACCGGGGCTGGCGGGAGAGGGGAGGGCGCTGGAGATGGGTATTGGGTTGGTCTCTTCCCTTTGCTCTGTGTGTGTGTCTCTCTCTCTCTCTCAAGGACGAGGTGAAATCCCTTTGCTGGTCATGAGGCGGCTTCAGAGACAAACACCACAATGCGAG
Organism: Emydura macquarii macquarii; assembly: GCF_026122565.2. Classification (NCBI taxonomy): domain Eukaryota; kingdom Metazoa; phylum Chordata; order Testudines; family Chelidae; genus Emydura; species Emydura macquarii. The sequence goes on along the minus strand of NW_027132342.1, from coordinate 4,804,322 downwards.
CGCAAATAACAAAAGGAAAAGAAAGAGAGAGACTGGCACCAATGGGGGAGGAGAAGCTCTCTGTGCGATCTTCAGCCACCCTGGAAAACAGGAGGGGGGGGTGAGTGGCGAGTCCCTCTCTCACTTCAGCTGTCTTCTGATCTTTCTTAAACAAACCCTGACCTCCTTCCTGAAGAGCTTTCCCCACCCCTTCCACGCTCCCAGCCCAGCCAAAGACACAGAGTGGAATTTGCTTTCGTCGCTGCTGTTGCCGCTGAGTGTCTAGATCGTAAATAACATGCTGATTATTGACACCGTGTAAGGATTAAAAAAAAAAAGAATCTGTCCGCCACTTAAAGGAGCAATGAAAAGAAATGCAAAGGGGGGGGATTATCCCCACCCCCCACTTGTCCACTACTTCCCAACGCGGAAAAGCTTGCTGGTTCCTGGGAAATGATTACCTGATCCCCTTCCCGAGGAGAGGCTGCTCCACTCTCTCTTTATTTGCTAAGAGTAAACAGCCGAGAGTTGTTGTGTGGATGCGTGTGTGTGTCCAAAGGCACCTCTTGTGATGCAAGCAACTGTCAGAGCGGGGCAAACGCACAAACACACACACACACACACACACAGAGTCTGAAGAGACCACTGCAGCCAGCCTCTTGAGTCTTTTCCTTTAGCTTCTTCTCTTAATCCTCGAGCTGCTAGGCTGGACGGGTCCCCTAGTTTTAGAAGCTGCTTGTTTAAAAAAAAAAAAAGTTGTTTGGGGCTCTTTTATTTCCCCCCCCCTCCCCCAAGCGGAGGAACAATCAGTGCAATGGGCACAGGCGGCGGGGGATCGCAGCTGAAACACAGTCACCCTCTACAAAATGTGGCGGGTTTGAAACAAGCCATCAGCCTCATGCACTGGCCGTGCTAACAGCTTAGTTCCTGCTTTGCCGTCTCCCGGCGGAAAAAAAAAAAGAAGCTCCTCCACACACACGCTTTCCACCGGTCGTCGGAGTACTACACAAAGTTACATCATCACCCGTAACGCACAGAGCCTACAGGGGCTGATGAAAGTGTGCTGAGACTACAGCAGGGCATACCCCACTAGCCGGCTCCAGCTCTTTCGCCTACTCTTACTTTCATTTAACACAGCTGCGGATTTTTATTTATTTGTGACCACACAGCAATCTCAATCAATCACACACCACAAGAAAGTAAGGGGAAGATCCACTCACTCCCTCTTCCTAAAACTACACAGGAACGGGTATATGGGTTATTGGCTGTAGGGTAAAGAGGAGGAGAGGAAGAAAAGCTTTGATCCACAATCTCTCCTCTAGATTTGAATGTTATCTCTTCCTTATTTCTTGTCATTTTTCTTCAGAAGCTCATCAACTGACTGCAGCCATGTCTCCAGGCATTCCCAGCATTTCCCAGAGTGCAATATCACCAACAGGAGATCAATGACCACATACTGTTTACTCTTACTACCAGCAGGACTACAGCTGAAGTTGGATGGTGGTTTGGTGTGGGTTTTTTTCCGGGGGGGGGGGGGGGGATGGGAAGATAAGCGTGAGGGGGTAGGCTGTGTGTGTGTTTGCATGGTTTTTTTTCTTCTCAACACTCATTTTCTGACTGCATTTAAAACAGTAGTTTGTAGGCAAATAGACTTCCTGATTGCATGCATCATACACACACCACCCACCATACATTCAGGTGGAATAAAGTCATACATCTTTATTTCTATACCCTGAAGCTGCAGGGGTGGCAAAAAGAGAATCTGATTCCTTATTAATAAAGTACCATTTGTACTTTCTAGATATGTGAATGTTACGGGATCTCTTGCAAGAGTCTTATTTTTAATTGACTATTTTGTGCACATGCTTTTATAAACTGGATAAACAGGTTCAGCATGATTTTAGATTGATTTGCAAGCAAAGAATGAAAAATACAGAGCATATAGTGAGCCAAATTGTTAACCCAGATTTACTTTTCTTTCTTTATTATTCATCTCCACAGAGAGAAGTCTTATCTTCTACAAATATTTGATACTGGGCCCAGTCCAATAATTAACAGACCAATCAAACAATTTCACTGCTTTTGCAGGGACTTTAAAAGTCTTCATCTGGAGTTCATAAGCATTACAATCATTTTTGTCTGCTTTGATGCATTATTGTATATGATCTTTTCAATCTATGTTCCTCCTAAATTATTTTACTCTGATGCAAAAGGACGCTAACCATTTACTGCATGGATAATATTCACAACTGTGGATTCACTGAGGCCTCCAACTCTCCGGCAGAGAGGAAAAAATGAATAAATAAAGGAGGATACTTCTATCTGAGATTCTAGAGAGAGAGAAAGACCTTCCTCTTTTTTGACTTCCTCAATACCTGTAAAGCAAGAATTCCCAATAAGATCTTGCATAGGTAGGGAGGGGATATGGGCAGAAGACCTAATGCACCATTACTGACCTGTAGCTTGTGCAGTCATTTATACCATTGCAAAGTGCATAAGAGGATTTTAGCATCTTATACCCACTTTGCAAAGGTGCAATTAAATAAACATGGTACAGAATCCTGCATAAAATCCATTAGTTGCAATTAACATCATTAAGTAGAGCTGGGCAATATTTTTGGCCAAAACATTTTGGGTTTTTTTTCCGCCAAAAATGCAAGTTTGGCAACACAGAAATGTTTTGTGAATGTGTGCCAATTTTTCCAAGCTGATTGTCTCAAAAAACAGCCAAAAGAATGCCTAAAGTCAAAACATTGTTTACAGAATTTTTAAAGAAAACATTTTAATTTTTCAATTCAAAATTACTTTTTTTTTTTTAAGTTTAATTTTATTTAATATTGCTCAGAGTGGAAATTAAGTGTTTCATATACGGCTAAATGAAACATTAAATTCAACCTGAAATAAATTGTTTCAACTTTTTGATTTGCCAACAATGTTTTCCTCTGATATTTCTGGAATTGCCAATGAACCAAAAATCAGTTATTTTCACAACCCCAGGCATGAATAATGAGCACTAGGTCAAGCTTCTTCCTGTTTGGATAGTTAATGAGTCTAGAATGCTCAGACTTTTCAGCACTTCTCTGTACTCATTTAAGCCCCACCCACATTTCCCACAAGCACCACCTCTCCCTGTCTGGTAATGACTGTCTGGACAGACCCCCTAAACCTCCAAATAGTTCAATGCAAGAAAGCAAGTAGGATGATGGAGAAGAAGATTATGAAGGGATGAGGGAGGAAAAAAAGCTAAATGGAACATCCTGATGCATTTTATTTCAGATCAAAAGCACAGTGAGTGTGAAGAGTGTATTATACTCTCCAGGACCTGTATTTTTCTATTTGTACAATAGTCCGAAGATGTTCAATGGAAAAGAAAGTTGTAGAAAGCCCCATTGGTCTGATGCCAGCTATATTTGATCCTTTTTAATATAGTGAGGTCATTATGTTTTGCAGTCCTCAGTATCCCTATTTCCCAGAAGTTTTAAAAACTGGTAATGTCATTATAAATGCCAACTATCTGCCTTTTGGGAGGAATGGGGAATAGTCTTTGTTTTATTTTACTTTTTAATAGAATGTTACCATTCCCCCACTGGGTCCGTTCAAAATGTTCAGCCAGTTAAATGCTTTTCAATAGACCCTAAAGCTGTGCCCTCATTTCTCTCACCTTGCAAATGTTTATAGCTATCTAATGTTAGAATATATAGTAGTGTTTGTTAACTAGTACAGCTGGGAGAGGGCTTTCAGTAACTTTCTTCCCAAAAAAGTGTCAAAGATCATTTTCATTTTTGCCACTACTGAAGGGTAGAAAAAGAGCAGAGAGAGGCCAAAGGTAACAGGTTTTGTTCTTAATACAGCCTTTGCAAAACTTGGTTGGATTTCAGTTTTCCAAACCCAAAGGAGGAGTGCTTTGGATCTGGGCTGGGTTCTCTTTTATTCAAATCACTTACATTTGGGTGTTAGGTGGAAATTTTTTATCCAACCTCTACAATTTTTTTTCCCCGGCAGAAATAGTTTAAACACAAGCCCTATTTCATTCAGGTGCCCAAAGCTTAGAAATAGGATGACTAAAGATGAGATCCTCCTTTTAACCCTGATTCTGCAAGGAGAACCATTGGGGCAGACCCCTGTGCCTGCACAGAGCCCCATCAATTTCAGCAGCCTGTGTGCTTCTCTTTGCAGAATTAGGGCCATGGAGACAAAACACACACACTTTACCAAAGGGTGGCCATGCATGCAAATTAGCTACCAATATGACTTTCTTTCCTATCCCCCATAAAAATAAGTGGTTTGTGTTCTCTAATACTTTGTACAGCTATTTCTATCTGGGCAGAGTGGGTGTGAAATGCTATCAGTCTGATACAATAGTGCTTTATACTCACTTTGATTGCAATAGAGAATCAGGCCCAGGTACTCTAAAATGGCATCGTCTACATGCCTGTGAAGCTTCAATATCACACCACTGTTATGATCTTATAGTCATATCAAATGCTGGACACTGACTGGGAGTTTACAGGCCTTATTGGTATCAGAGTCTGTCAGCACTCAGACTACTATAAGTCACAGTTAATTGGTTAACAGAACAGCCCTACCTGGTCTCAGACTGTCATCTTGTCATCCTTGTCTTATTTACTGAGCCTTTCTCCCACTTCTCCATCTTAAAATTATCCCCTTATTTGCAGCGACTCCTGTGAAAAGGAAAAACCGCAACTATTTTACAACAGAACAATCTGCCACTGTGCAGACCCTGTCCCATCCCCCTCCACAAAGCCAATACAGACTTCCAGCTACAATATGTCTAGCAGACTTCTGAGCAGTTCTCTAAATAAAGCCATACTGAAGATCCTGATTCATTAAATGATGCTATTGTTTGGCCCTTGTATAGGGCCCTCTGTTTATCTATGCAGCTTCTCTTTAGATGCTCGCTCTTAGATTAAATATCCATGAGATAAAATGAATTGCAGTAGAAAAAAAAAAAAAGAGACAATTTAGTTTAGTTACCAAATTTCGGTTTTGTGAAATACAGAAAAGTGTGTGTGTTTGGCGTGGGGAGATGGAAACAAAACCCAAGGAGGACAAACAGAGATGTTAATTAAAAAAGAAATCAATACAAAGATCTTTCAGGATTTGGGTAGAGATCACAGTTTCAACATTTCCCCATTGGTGCAGGAAAATGAAAACCAAATTAGCTGACTAAAACCAAAAGTCCACCCTCAGTCATCCATGCAAAGTGAAAAGGAAGGTAAATACTCTAACTGGTGAGAAATTCAATTTTAAAATCCTTGTTTTAATAATTGAGTGTGGCCCAACTTCCTGCAACCATTGGAGGCCCCAATGCACTCATGCACCTGCTTAGCTTTACTACCATAAGTAACCACACTGATTTCAATAAGATTACTCACATGCATAAAGTTAAGCAAGTGCAAAACTGATCAGGATGCACAGATGAACGAAGAAAGAAGTGAATGGGTTTCAGTAGTTATTAAGTTTATATTGGGGAGGGGCACTCTATTTTCCTCCTCTTCCCCCATCTTTCACATACCAGGCATTAAACTGGGTGCAGTGGGTGGTTATAGACCTTCCACCATATAACCCACAACTTGGGGTCAATCCTCCTCATCCCACCCCTAGGACTCAACTCCCTTCTGAATCCTCAGGCCCTCTCACTTGTGAGGGGTTAGATAGTAGTAGGGGTTAAAAGCCCCTTATGCTTTATTCCGCCCTGGACACTTACTGCAAGTTGCAATGAACTAAAACTCCTTATGTTATAGTTTCAAGTTCTACTCCTTTTAACCCAACTGTGCCTCCAGGACGCGCGCGCACACACACAATCACAGACCTCTGCCAATTTTGACCCAGTGGGAAAAATCCCTTCTTGATCCCAAAACGGGCCATCAGTCAGACCTGCAGCATCCTAAAAAACACAGCTCCTCAATCATGACTTACAGGAAGAGAGGGTGGGGCACCTAAAGGGGATAGATACCCCAAACGCCTGGGAAGAGTTTAATTAATGAGCGGAAGCACAGAACCAATCAGCACCCAGCTCCCCGTCTGTCCAATGAGAGGTGAAGAGTCCGTGCAGGATGAAGGGCTCAGCCCTGCATTCTCAGGCATGCCTGCCCCCCCCTCTTCTCTCTCTAGCCCTCTAACAGTCTGATTAATATCCCCACCAGTTGGCTGCCGGGAGTAAGGGGAGTTGGGTTTTCAGAGAGCAAATGCTCATCACTTTCAAAAATCTGGCCCCTTTAAATTGATTCAGATTGGGCAATGAAAAATGGAGGCACGTTAGCAACTTCTGAAAATGTGGACCCGCTTCTGCAAATAAGCACCGGCAGGATTGAGTGCTTAATGAGTTATCAGTAATCCCTGTGAAGGGCTTTTATATACTTTTTTTTTTTTTTTTTTTTATGATTAGTCATCTCCACATTGTCCCTTTCAAACAAAAGAGAAAAAAAGACGGATCATGTAAATGACTGAAAATATGACTCCATTGCCCTTCATAACTGGAACAGTCTTTCATTCTGGATATAAATCTATCTTTGTAACAAGAGGTCAAAGTTTCACTATGAAGGTGCAGTAATGTGAAAGCAGGACTGCACAAAACTAAAGAATTTACATGGCTGATTTTTTAAGAGTATATAATACATTTGTAGCGTGCTTAACATACCAGCATCTAAGCATGGTGCAATACAACTGAACATTAACCAAAACAAAAAACAAAACAAAAAAACACACAAAGAACCAAACAAGTCAAATGCAAAGCCAAAGATATTCTGCATTTTAGCTAAATTTGCTCTGTTAACCTGTGATCTCAGTTTGAAAATGATAGAGTGCATACAATTTGGAGGAAAGCATTTCCTTTCATGAAAAGCCATTTTCTTTCAGTGTCATCTTTCATGGAACAGCACAAGTTCTAATGTTAGTTCTAAATTACTACCATAAACACAAAGAGGGGGGTAAGTTAACATACAAATAAAACTAACATCTCTCATTGGAACAGGGCAATCATTGATAAAAGTCACTGATTTAAAATGGGTTGTGGAGTTTCTTTTCCAAAAAAATTGCTGGGTTTGGAAAACAATACTTTAAACTGAGCCTACCAGCAGCGTCTGGATTTCAAGGGAAAGGGCTGGACCTCTGCTTGTCAACAGCTCTGCTTTGCTTATTGGATTTCGGTTTGTGCTTTTCTCAATATTTGCATTTGGTCATATTTAAAGTGCCATTCAATAACTGAAATTATAAAAATATTTGTTAGCATACTGAGACCCACACACACATATATATTCACACTTTTTAAAATTTTCATTACATCAAACACAGAAAATGTTCCATACAAATAAATTTGTCAGGAACGGAAACCCTCATTCTCCACTGCCTAACACTTTGTTCAGTCATTTACAATTATACAAAGGATGGATGAAATGGGTGCAAAATGCTGTATTTTGAATCGCTAGCAGTTTGCACTGTGATTATAGATTGTGAATGACTACACAAGGGGTGAGGCAGTGGAGAATCAGACTCCAAGGATTTACCATATTGGATCTGCGCACTGGTGCTTCAGGTATGCCAGCTCACAGTTGGGTGCTCCAAAATAACTTAGCTGTGTGCGCAATATTGCAGGGACTCCTTTCCGATGCCTGCGGTAATCAGGCTGCCTCCTGCAGATGAGCTTCGATTCCTTTTATCTTAGCTTGCGTAGACAAAAGTGTCATCAATAGTCATAAAATTATCTAGACCTCCTTAAAATTTCCATAACACTATTTGACTGGCTGTGAAACAGGAAGTAACACATGCCATAAGAAATAATTATAAACAGTAGTGAAAGAATGTATCACAAAATCATTTTCAAATAGTAATATTACATAAGGATCTAGGATAGCAGATATGTAATAGGTGCCACAGATTACTTCACACTTAAATGCTATTGCATGCTCAAAAGTCCGGATCACCTACGTGATTATTTTACAGCATTATATCATGATATATTTAAGGCAGAATTGTAACTTCATATATATAAATAAGTGTGGGCACCCTTATTAATAGGTGGTGCTACCAGCCTCACCTATAATACACATGCACACAGCACTTCTAATTCTGCCTTATATCTAGTTATGTGATGCCTTATGTAAAAATAAGTTTTTCTCAATTTACATATTGAACAATGGTGGCCAATGCAAAGAATCAAATAGTAACCTGTCAAGTCAATGGATCTAAATCTTCTTGGTCTAAAATGCATAAGCACTCCTTCACTGACAGCTTTAAAACAAAACAACAGTATTTTTAGTGCACATTTGCGAAAAATATATGCCAAGATTGTGAACTAAGTGACCTGATTTTTCAAAAGTGCTGAGTACCTAGTAGCTGTCCCTTGAAGTCAGTAACACTTATTTGAGCATGTAAATATGGTCTTAGGAGGCCAACTTCAACTACCCAAGTAAAAAAGAGAAGCTTTAACTGATCTTTCTACCTGCTATGCATAATCTCAGAAATTGGTGCTATCATAGTTACAACTTAAAATAAAAAAGTTTGCTGTGTCATCTCATAGACTCTACGGTCAGAAGGGACCAATATGATCATCTAATCTGATCTCCTGCACAACGCACGTCACAGAACCTCACCCAACCACTCCTGTAATAAACCTCTAACCTTCCCAACCTGTGGCCCAGGGGCCAAAAGTGGCCTGTGAAGGCTTTCAAAGTGGCTCGCTGCTCCCCTCCCATTTGTTGCAGAAGGGAGCCGCTGCCTAAGGACCCAAGTGGAGTGCATAGCCACGGGGTTACAAGAAGCAGACGCCTTTGCTGCAGCCAAGATGATGGGAGATCAGTGCTTCCCTCCTCCTGGCGGTAGCAGGAAGCACGGCAAAGCGCTACACCTGGGTCCCTAGGCACTGGGGTCCCTGCTGGAGCCAGAGGGAGGGGAGCACTGATCTCCTGTGCCCTTGGCTGCAGAAGGGAGCCACTGCCTAGGGACCAAGGTGGAGTGCACAGGGCTACAGGATGCATGTGGTTTCCCTGCTGCAGCCAGGGAGATGGGAGATCAGTGAGGAGGCACTCTTGCCATCTGGCTGCAATGCGGGGGCAGAGGGGAGACTGGTGGTCCTTCAGGGTTGTAAAAATAATATCTGTGGCCCTCAAGCCAAAAACACTGGGAACCACTGCTCTAACCTATGACTCACTTATTGAAGTCCTCAAATCATGGTTTAAAGACTTTAAGGTACAGAGAATCCACTATGGACTCTCCTCCCCCAGTTTTCATAATAAAATGCAAATGTTTTCTGAGACAGCAACCACCACCGATATCCTCTTATAAATTCTGCACTTTAGGCTTCACTGTAAATTTAGCACATATATATCTGCAAGATATAGGTGAGCTAGGAAAACCTCTTGATTTTTTTTTTTTAAAAACATCCCTACAAAACTTTCTCTCTCTAAGTAGAGAAAAAGAAACAAAGGGCAAATAAAACAGTGGGCAACTTTCAGACAAAGGCATCATCACAATCAAGTCAATTTTAAGTATTATTTTGTTTTTGTTTAATGTCAATCCTGACATTTTAGTAGTAGTGAACACAGACTTCTATTCCTTTGCTTAGTCTGAAGCAATTGTCTGTGTTGTAATATTATGCTACAGGACAGGGGTGGAGGAGATATAGCATGACTAAACATCAGGGGCTGGCACAGCAGTTGTTGGAATAATGGTCAAGTCCCTTGGCAGTGTTCCAGTGCAGAGAAGTCTGAGATTTACACATACTCTATCACCAGTTAGGTCATAGTGCAGAACACCTTAAGAAGAAGAAAAGATGGGCCATAAGGAAGAAACCAGGACAGGAACTAGAGAAGATTTGTAAAAATTATCATTATTAATGAAGAATGTCAAAGGGATTCTAATGCAATTGGCTTAGACTAGGAGGACAGACAGAGGCTGTGTGGATACTGCAGTGATTGGACTAGCTGAAAGGTTAACAAATTCTGGAAAAAACAAAGGCCTACAATATACATTTTTTAAACAGTACAAATTCTGTAGTGGCTAGGTGAGCAAAAAACCAAACTCCATTCTGTTCATCTCTTGAGTAGAAAGCAAGGCTGGTGTCTATAAACCCTGAGCTAATGTTAATAGATCAGCTCTCTAGCCAAAGAGAAAACCTAGCAGGCACTTGATTTTGTTATGGCCTTTCCAGCATGACCATAACACTTCTGAAGTCACATGCACTGCCAGCCACCAGTATTCGGAATAAGTGTCCATCTCACAAATGCATAGTAACACTTTAGTGGTCACTCATGGTTTGAATTATTCTTTGTACAGATGCCCAAAGCTTTCACGAGACTGAATAATTATTATTTGTGGGGGAGATTTTCAAAGGCACAAATAGCAGTCAGGTGCCTGACTCCCTTTGGAAGTCAGCGTTAGAGCATTCATGGGAGGAAGGGCTAAGAGCAGATGCACGGGGCAATAAGAGAAGGCATGGAGGGGGACCCTGGAACCCTGCATGCGGTCATTATTCATAAAGGAGGAGCTTTTCAAAGGCGCAAATGGAAGCTAGGCATCTAATGCTATTTGTGCCTGTGAAAAGGCCCCACTTTATGATTAATGAGGATATCATTAATTACTGGTCATTACTGGGTTTTCCCACATTAACAGTGTACGTCTCCTAGCCCCTCCATCTCATGAATGCTCTGTCCCCACCTTCTCATTACTGCTGCCTACAAACACACAGTTGAGTGGTGGCACTGATGTTGAAAACTAGTCACCCATCCCTCTCACGTCATGTCATACAAGCAGCTCACCCTTGATTAGTAGGATTACAATCTCTGTGGTGATGCAGCTGGTCAGAGGAGCAACACATGCGGAGCCCCAGAGGAAATGAATGCGTTTGGCTGGATGGATTTTATTATATGTAATGTGCAACATACTGGCAGTCTGACGTGATTGTACTGCACTAGCTCACCTCTTCACTCACCCTGTTCCTGTGATCACTTCTCAACAGGCAGAGAAGTCTATCATACTGCAAGAGTGCAGTCTAGAACCCACTCACTTCTTGCACTAGCATCCATGAAAAATGGATCTGGAGGAGCGGTGTATGATGCCCAAGGGGCTCTGTATTCATGAAGAAGAAATGGCAAATGGTGCTACTGTGGTCGTCCTCCAGTGTTTTATCAGGAAATGGCAACTTTAATCGTTGTGGCTGTGGGTCGGGGGGAAGGAGTCCCTACAAACACCACTAATGGAGACTGCTAGCGACTATGCCAGCCATGCCATCTCTCCAGTGAGGCATTGCTTACCTGCAAGTTATCTGGTGGAATGGGGACTGGAGCTGCCATGTGCTTCTGCAGCCTTTGACCCCCCACATATACTGTCCACGAACAGTGGGAGTTCTCAGAAGGAATCAAAATAGAAATAGTTAGAAATAATCAAATAGGTTGTCCCAGGGGAGACTGAACCTTTTATTGCCTGCTCATTCCACCGTGACACCGTGAATGAGCAACGAGGGGGTTACTTTATAATTCTTTTATCCATAACAGTATGTAAATGTATACATTTTCAGCAACTGCCCATAGACCCTTATTTGGTTACATTGACACCTATAAAATGAATATTAACAACTACATAATGAATATAATTATACCCGCCTCTGTTTGTTGTTTACAGGATTACCATACAAAGGTCAGGCACATCACCTTAAAACCTATATATTTTACACTAACATTCTTTGAAGTAAAGGGGTGCCAGGGGAAGAAAGAAGATAATGCTTTCTTCCCACCAAAAGACCTTGCACAGAAATGGCGATAGACTCATCCCCTGCACAGATGGCAAGGAAGGGAGGAGGAGAAGAGAGATAACAGACTGACTAAAATTCACACCAATTAACAGAAACTAGGTTTGCCCTTGCTTTGACCCCGTTCCCTGTAATTTAGGCCTGACTACTTGTCCAGCTTTTAACCCTTTACTCTCCTACAGAATCTATGGTGGCTAAGGGGTTGGATCATGGTCAAACTTGGACCTCTACATTTTTAATCCATAATCCAACTCATGTATTGAATACCGAGGTCAAAAAAGTTAAAGAGGCACACAAGTTTCAGATTTATATAGGAAAGGAGATATATACACATATTGGGATTTGTGCTCAAACTACAAATGTATTTGACAAAGCCAAGTGAAATACCGCTTATAGAAACATATATGAACATTCATCTTAAAAGTACATGGATTCAGTAGAATTATTTTGATAGCATGATCATCATGTACTACCTATACCTGCTAATATATGTATGAAGTTCACATCTGTGCAGAGAGCATGCTTAGTAGAGACTCCATTTACTGCAAAGAATGTGTTCAAATCCATGGACTATTTAGAAAAGCTGGACATGCACAAGTCCATGGAGCTGGATGCAATGTATCCAAGGGTGCTGAGGGAGTTGGCTGATGTGATTGCAGAGCCATTGGCTCATTATTTTTGAAAACTCGTGGTGATCAGGGGAGGTCCCAGCTGATTGGAAAAAAAGCAAATATAGTGCCCATCTTTAAAAAAGGGAAGAAGGAGCATCTGGGGAACTACAGACCACTCAGCCTCACCTCAGTCCCCAGAAAAATCATGTAGCAGATCCCCAAGGAATCCACTTTTAAGCTTTCAGAGGAGAGGAAGGTGATCAGGAGCAGTCCATATATTCACCCAGGGCAACTCATGCTGACCAACCTGATTGCCTTCTATGATGAGGTGACTGGCTCTGTGGATGTGGGGAAAGTGGTGGACATGATATACCTTGACTTTAGCAAAGCTTTTGATACGGTCTCACACAGTATTCTTGCCAGCAAGTATGTGGGTTGGATGAATGAACTATAAGGTGGACAGAAAGCTGGCTAGATCATCGAGCTTAACGGGTAGTGATCAATGGCTCGATATTTAGTTGGCAGCCGATATCAAGCAGAGTGCCCCAGGGGTCAGTCATGGGGCCGGTTTTGTTCAACATCTTTATTAATGATCTGGAGGATGGGATAGATAACTACGAATTTGCTGAAGGTGCAAACACTAAACTGGAGGGAGTGGTAGATAAGCTGGTGGGTAGGAATAGGATACAGAGTGATCTAGACAAATTGGAGGATTGGGCCAAAAAAAATCTGAGGAGGTTCAACAAGGACAAGTGCAGAGTCCTGCATTTAGAACGGAAGAATCCCACGCACTGCTAAAGACTGGGGACCAACTGGCTAAGCAGCAGCTCTGCAGAAAAGGACTCAGGGGTTATAGTGGATAAAAAGCTGGATATGAGTCAATAGTGTGTCCTTATTGCCAAGAAGGCTAATGGCATATTTGGCTGCATTAGTAGGAGCATTAGAAGCAGATCAAGGGAAGTGATTATTCCCCTTTATTCAGCACTATGCGGCTGCATCTGGAGTATTGTGTCAAGTTTTGGGCCCCCCACTACAGGAAGGATGTGGAAAATTGGAGATAATCCAGCGGAGGGCAACGAAAATGATTAGGGGGCTGGGGCACATGGACTTATGAGGAGAGGTTGAGGGAACAGGGCTTATTTAGTCAATGGAAGAGAACAGTGAGGGGGGATTTGTGGCTACCTTCAACTATCTGAAGCGGGGTGGGATCCAAAGAGGATGGAGCTAGGCTGTACTCAGTGGTCATAGATGACAGAACTAGGAACAATGGTCTCAAGTTGCACTGGGGGAGGTCTAGGTTGGATATAAGAAAAAACTATTTCACTAGGAGGGTGGTGAAGCACTGGAATGGGTTACCTAGGGAGGTGGTGGAATCTCCATCCTTAGAGGTTTTTAAAGCGGGGCTTGACAAAGCCCTGACTGGGATGATTCAGTGGGGGTTGGACCTGCTTTGAGCAAGGGGTTGGACTAGATGACCTCCTGAGGTCCTTTCCAACCCTAATCTTCTATGATTCTATGAAATCACAATTTGGTCAATACCTTGCTATTTGCTATTGTAATCCCAGTTACAGTGCTAAGAGTAAAAAAAATAAAAGCTACTTCATTACAAAAGGATTCTTCTGTTTATAACAAGATAAATATATTATTCAGTATATGTACTGTATACATATATGGGCCCAGTTCACCAATCTTTAATCAGGCAAACTTCCCTTTGGCCCAGATAATCTTCTTCCAGGGGGAGGAAACCAGGGAGGAGAAACACGAGAGGGAATCTAGTCCTTGCAGAGATCCACTTTCTCATTGTCCTACAAAGACTGGAGAGGCTTGGTATAGCCACACTGTGAAAAAAGGACATGGTGACACTCTCAAATATGGCAGCTGATTTTCAGGAAGGCAGAATCATCTGTATGAAGAGGTTGGCCACCACACCAACTTCTGTTCCCCGGAAGGGCCTCCATGACAACAGGACACTATTGCAACCACGCTAGCAGGGGTCTTTCCTGGCTCCTCAGAGGAGAGGGATGGGATGTACATGGCCTGGGCCTGTTTTATCATTGCCAAATTTCCACAGGCTCAGATAGTGAATGCTGGTTCAGACTGGGGGATACACCTTTCCCCTAACATAGACTCCTCAATACTCTGATCGAAGAATAACAATCTGGCATTGACTTCTCTAGGCATTTTGCGTGGGTAAAGGCTGATACCCCCAAAGCTGAATGTATATATAAATTCCTATGTTGGTATGTTAATACCTTTGCAAGAATACATTAGTTATTTATATAGCTTCTTGGTCTGCTGGGAAAGCTTGTTTGTAAATATTTATTCTTGTCTTTAGTGAAGATTTTTTTCCATGATGTTGTGAATCTTTTCTTCAAGCCTTTGTTAGCTGTATTTGGAAGAATTCCAGACAGAACAGAAGACAAACTAACAATACAGTACAGTACTTCAAACACAGACACTTTAAAAAAATATGGGGTTCTCACACACTACACAGGTACAATGAAGCCATTTCACTTCTGTCTACTCAAGAGAAGCTTTATATTTCAAAGGCAACATTGCTTTCTTCCTACACCCTTCCACCTCCACTACTTTTCTGCAGTAAGATGTAATTGAGAATCATCAACTAGGGTTATGTATAATGTGGTGTCCCTAAATTCATTAGTTTTAGTTACGTAAGGAACAGAGTCAAAAGCTCAAGAAAGGACTCTGTATATGTACCTACTGCAGTCTCCAGTACGCTTTTTCTAACGGGATAGAGAGCACTTTATGGTTACAGATAAACAACAAAACATACAAGTTTGTTGAATCCAATTGTTTTGGTAATGAGTTTGTTGCAGGTTTCTTTTCGCCCTGCAGTGTTTATGGCTTGTGGATCCATGATATCATAACCAGAATCTGGAACACCATGCTGCTCTTCTTGCATCAGCTTATTTGTTGCAGAGGCAAAGCACTCCATAAATTTCCTTAAAACTAATAGAAATGTCTTGCAACCAAACATTTCCTTTAGAATAAGGTAACTGATTTTTGTTCATGGGGTACAACATGCAAAAGAACCTAATCACCACCTAACAACATCCCCACACAAACAAAAAAACACCTAGATTAGGAATGAGTGAACATTTTGGTCTAATTCAAAACCCACTCAGACACGGTGGGTCTGAAAATTTGACTTCTTGGAAGTTGTTGGGATTGTGTTCTGCTTAGGAGAATTGCAGGGAGCTGGCGAGAGGCAGCAGAGAGAAAAAAAGTTCAGGGAATAAATAAGATGAAAAATAGTTCAGAGATTTAGAAGAATGAAAATCTAATACAGAGAGACAGAATCTAAGAAGAAGCAGAGAGAGGGAAAAATTCTAATAGAAACTAAAGGCAGAATAGATAACATGTACAGGGCATCCTCTAGTCCAGCCCATCTTGTGGGAGGTACTGTTCCTAATGTATAGCACAGGCTTCATTTTAGCTAGAAAAGTAACTATTTTACATTTAAGTTCACTTGCAGGAAGATGGAGGGAGGGGACTTTACATGAAGAAAAAAAACTAATTTAATGAGCTCAAGAAGTGATTCACAAGGGCCATGATTATGCTCATATTTTTGCTGCTGTGCAGAGTCCCATTGAAGTAATGGGAGTGTACGGGTATATAGTTTTTTCCACACACAGCCACAGAGACTGTGCATGGAGTAACTAAGCGTGGAAGTATCTATCTGCATGAGCAAGCCAAAGACTTGCAAATCCTAGAACTCCACAAGATTTAGCTATCACTGTACTAAACTGAAATTAGCATGCAAACTACTCTGCAGAATATTGCTAAATAAGCATTTTGGGCCAATTCTGGGTCAGTTCTTCTCTCACATGAGTTTTAGACCGACAGCTTCATTGACTTCAGTGCAGTTACTCCTGATTTACATCAGTGTGAGAGGCGTGCGCGCACACCCCCCCCCCAGGGATATATTTTACTGTGCTTCTCAAAGTAAATAGATATAGTAAATAAAATAAATAAGCAAAGCATTGCAAGTTAGTATAAAAATATTAATAAAAGAAAACAGCACATGGTGGGACATGGATGACAAATCTAACTATCTACCATGAATAACAGATACCTCCATTATTAAAGGTTTTTAAGAACAGGTTAGACAAACACCTGTCAGGGATGGTGAAGATAATACTTGGTCCTGCTTCAGTGCACAGGACTGAACTAGATGACCTTTCAAGGTCCCTTCCTGTCCTACATTTCTATGATTCGATATTGACAAACAAGACAACAAAAGACTAGTATGGAGAAATGTTAACCATTATTTTAAGCTAGCTTTTTTCCTGAGAAATAGAGAACTGCAAAGTGGCTAAGTATTCAACCAACAGGTCTCTTCTAATTTCTCTGTAATTAATTGTTTTTGTAACAGATATTAAGTCCTGCAGTACTACATATTTTATTATTGTATCATTGTTATGCTTTTGAGTTAACCTATAACTTAAAAATATAGTTAACATGCATTTCCCTTTTTTATCTTGATCTTTTACTTTTATCTGCTCTGAAGGAAGAACATGTAACCCCCTCTAGTGGAAGAAGTCTAAAACTGTGACCCATAGTGGCTGCTAGTAATAAAAGATGATGGAGTCGCTGGAGTCTAAGTGGTTGATGAATTAAATTCCCTCGACCATGCATCATTTCAAACATATTGTGTTGAGAAAGGTGCTATGCCACTCATATTTCTTATTTCAGGATGCAGGAAAGCACTTGTAATTTAACAGTGAAATGAAGGAAACAAGCTTCAGGCCAAGCATCCTGTTTCACTTGAACAAGAACACAATTAGGCTGAGCCACCCTAAAATGTTTCCTTTTAATAAACACTCATTTCTAAATAGAAAGATCTTTCAGAAAGTGGTTTCTAACACAATGTAAAAAGTTGTTTTGTTAAAAAACAAGTCAACAGGTGCAAGAATATTCTACCTTTAACTTCTAAAAGAGATTTGATATGACATGGTGTTCCTCCAGGTATACATCTTTTCATTAATTTAAATAGATGGACTTGTTTCCATATTTCTCTCCTCCACAGATGGAAATGAAGTGGAGCAAACTAGAGTTGTATTCTCATAGTGTAAGCATAGGACCGTAAGCTATTCTCCTGAGCGGTCTGATTCTGTCCAAGTCCTTATACAAGCCATCTAGCCTCTCCACTTCAGTTTCCCTTTCTGCACAATTGGGTAACACTATCTTGGTTACCACACACACACACACACACACACACACACACACACACACACACACACACACACACACACACACACACACACACACACACACACACACACACACACACACACACACACACACACACACACACACACACACACACACACACACTAAAATCCTGAATCATTGTCTCATTATGCAGTATAAACCTGGGATGATTCTTTAGGGGGCAGTGTCTTCGGCTGTTCTAAAAGTCCTGGTCAGGAATTGATATATTACAAAGATAACCACTTTCACAGTAATTTGATACTTCCATGTCCAGTTGAATGCAGGAAGTGACATTTTATAGGCACTACCAAAGCTCTCAACATCTCAAAATCAACATTTTCGGTGAAGGTTCAAACTGGTTCTTCCTTTAGTCAGACTGCTATTTGTCTATCAAAGGCTTGAATAACATCCCTACAGGAATGAGACCCACCTTGGAGATGGGAATTCCACAAGTTTGCACTCAGGGGGTTTCATCCAACAGGAGGGAATAGATAACCCCTTTTCCTTCTGCCAGGGTGTTCCAGCTCCTTAGATCTAAGAATCTGGTAATACTACTGCCTTTGTAGTAGCATGGCTCCTTGAGGAGTGGGGAAAGGTATTGGATCCACAATACAGAGAGGAAGGTGCAAAGTTAATACCAATGGTTTGGACCAGGCTGGGCCATGAATTTGGTGGGAGGATGATGGGGAAGAATAGCCATTTTCTTGTCCTTGCCCATTCTAATCTGCAGAGCTAGCATCTCATTGATCACCCATGAATGGGCTTGTGCAGGGCTGAGAGGGAAGAGGAGTGAATTCTGTGAAGCCAGCAATTCCCCTGTTATGTTTTATAGCATGCAAACAGAGAAGTTAGATAAAAACGTAGAAGAGTATTTTATAAGGTTGCAACATAACACTCCTTTATTTCTTAGAATTCAGAACACCGCCACACAAGAACCCCAAACCAGAAAGACATAAAGCAGGCTGCTCCCTAAAAGAGAGAGAGGCACAACTCACCCTTTTACTCTAGGCTGGTTGTCTGTGGACTGACTGCTGTTCAGTAATCACAAGATTCCCTACAAAGCCCTCTTGCCTGCAAGCTGGACCAAGAAACTACTGAGCACTTAAAGCAATTTTAATACAGGGTTTCCATACACCACATCCCCTTTCTGTATCTCTGTCCTGCACATTTTGTGCCTCTAATGGCAAATGCTGGGGGGTATTTGGGATTCCACTTTTCTTTAAAAACAAAAGCTATCCTCCCCTCATCTTGCAAGATGAAAATGACCAGTTAAGACAGTATTTACATATCTGCAATGCTATAATCTGCCCTCAATATATAACCCTCAAAACCTTTCACAGCTTAGTAGAGTTTTCAAAGGCTATTTGCACTGACTTACAGTGCATAGTTACCTCAGCAAACGATATCCTTATTAGCGTCTCTTTCTCCACACACACACACACACACACACACACACACACACACACACACACACACACACACACACACACACCCCTTACTTTTCATTAAATGTTCATATTTGCAGCTAATTTTCCAGCATTTGAGAAAATGCTATAAATTAGATACGAGTGATAAAAATTGAAGATGTTAGAAAGCAGCAGATGAACATGAAAAGCCTCTTGTAATCAACACATTTGGTGAGGAAATACCCATGATTGGTATGAATGTTTAACTTCTTTAAAGCCTTCTTTCAAAAAGGCAAGTGTCATTGTAATGTTTTAATATGTTGCTGTATGTTATCTGCACTACAGTCACAAGTCATAAAACACCGATACTTAATAGTATCTATTTATCTCAGGGACTTCACCTGTTCAGATATTTGCATGGGCTTCCCTTGGTTGAGTGTTCACTAATTTGCATGGCAAAGGGTGTGCTCACTTTCAACACACAGCTAGTGAAGTGCTCATGGAAAGGGATGGTTGAGAGCTCTCTTCACTGTTTTATACAGCTATGCCAGTGTTCACCATATCATTAAATGGGCTAAAGCTGGGACTTTCAAGGGATCCTATTAAAAAAAAAATACACAGAGTCCTGTAGCACTTTAAAGACTACCAAATTTCTGTAGGCATAAGCTTTCATGGGCTGCAACCCACTTTCTCAGATGCATGAAGTGGAAATCACAGATAGGAGGTATATATATACACATCCAAGGGTAAGAAACAAAAATGGGGAGGGCAAGTGCTAACAGTCAATTCAGTTAGAGTAGATGAGGTCTATTCATAAACCATTGATTAGAAGGTAAGAATGTGTGAACAGTGACAATTACTTCTTGTAATGAGAGAACCATTCCAAGTCCCTATTCAGACCCAGTCTGATTGTGTCAAGTTTGCATATGAGTTCCAGCTCTGCAGTTTCTTACTGAAGTCTGTTTTTGAAGTTTTTTTGTAGAAGTATGGCAACTTTCAAGTCAGCTACAGAGTGTCCTGGGAGATTGAAGTGCTCTCCGACTGGTTTATGGATGTTGCTGTTTTTTATGACTGATTTGTGTCCATTTATTCTTTTGTGTACTGACAGTCCGGTTTGGCCTATGTACATGGCAGAGGGGCATTGCTGGCACATATTACATTAGTAGATGTGCAGGTGAATGAGCTCCTGATGGTGTGGCTGATGTGATTAGGACCTGTGATGGCGTCACTAGAGTTGATGTGCGGGCAGAGTTGGCAACAGGGTTTGTTGCAGGGATAGGTTCCTGGGTTAGTGTTCTTGTTGTATGGTGTACAGTTGCTGGTGAGTATTTGCTTCAGATTGGGGGCTGTCTGTAAGCAAGGATAGGCCTGCCTCCCATGGCTTGAGCGAGTGAGGAATCATCTGCTAGGATAGGTTGTAGATCCTTAATGATGTGTTGGAGAGATTTTAGCTGGGGGCTGTAGGTGGATGGCCAGTGGTGTGCTGTTGTTTTCTTTGTTGGGTCTGTCCTGTAGTAGGTGACTTCTGGGTACCCGTCTGGCTCTGTCAATTTGTTTCTTCACCTCCCCAGGTGAGTATTGTAGTTTTAAGAACACCCCCAAGCACGTGCCCAAGCGCTAAGTCACCTCAACCTACCCTGGCCATCCTGCGCCCCAGCAGCCTCCCTCCCCCACTGCCAGAGTGCCCCAACACCAGGCACGTACCCAATCAGGCCCCAGTCTGGCCAGTCCATCCCAGCCCCTGGAGCGCCGCCAGCCCATGCAGCGCCACAGCGTTGGCCCACGTCACCCCCAGGCTGGCTGATCTTCCCCAGGCCGGCCCGAGTGCTCCCAGTCCCCGGAGCAGCACTGCACCAGCCTGTAAGGGGCCTCACAAAATCTAATAGCTCCAGGCCCACAGGAAAGTTAGTCCAGCCCTGGTCCCCGGCTCTGTACAGTGAAAAGACTGATCATGTAGAACAGTGGTTCTCAATCTATTTACCACTGTGGGCCGCATATGTGTTATGTGGGCCGCATCCAATACTTCCTGTACAGCCCTGAGGATGTCACATGAGTCTCAGCTGTGTGCTGATTTGGCCGCAAGCGGCCTGCAGGTTGAAAACCACTGATGTAGAATATGCTCCCTTGATCCTATTGGAGGATCCCTACTCAGTACTCTGGGGAAGATGAACACTGTCTACGTATCTTCTGGAGAAATTCCTTCTTACACAAACATGGGAAGCAACTGTGCACACGAGAACAAAAAACTCACCATGGCTAAGTATTCAATCCTGTTTATACACACATTATTCTGCTTGTTCACAGGAGTAACCACTTTTGTGTCCAGAAGTATTTTTAACATTCTCAGAGTCCCTACATTCACCACCAGCAGCCATCCCACTGTTCACGTTAACTAGGATTTCCCTTGCTTGGGAAGGCTGGACATTTTGGCAGCCTTTACAAATAAGTGTGCTGCTTTTAACTTCAGGCTTTATCTGAGTTCTGACTATACACATTTATCAGCCTGAGTGTAATGTTGGTTTACGGACATTTGTTTCTGCTAGTAATCCATGCAAGTTTTCAGTCTGGCCAATATCTCTTTCTGAGCAGATGCAGTGATCAAAAGAGCACCTGTTGGCTCCCTAGTTCTGGAGCTACAATTAACCATTCATATTCCGATTGCTACCTGTGACAAAGGATAATATGCCCCTAGCATTTTGATGCACTAGCTACACTTTGAAATACTTATGGGCTAGCCCACACAGTTTGTATTTTGTCAAGAAAACCGAAGATATGGAAATGCAACAGGCAGAGTGCTGGACTGTCCACTGTTCTCCTTAGTAGCTACTTTCTGTAGCAATCAGTTAAGGCTGGAAACATCCAAAAGCGGGGAGGTGAAAGTGATACTAAGGAGAGTTATCTCAGACAATTTACAACAGCAGGTAAAGTTGATAACATATCTGACCAAAACGAAGTAAGTATTGCCTATTCTGAGAGGCCTCCATGGATAGCTATCTATAGTTATTAGGTCATTGATGTTTCTGATACTGCAGAAATGTATACAAAAGTTACTTTACTGGTTTATGCATGTCTGTACACTAACACATTTTTATAACCTCTGGTTACTGGAATAACTAGCATTTTCCATACTTCCAGTCATATGAATGTTTAGGACAATGTATCCTATGTCTAGATCCTCAGCCTTCCAAGGATTATTAAAATCAGTGGAATGTATTGTCTATTTACTTGCAAAATGGTGGCTGTAGCTAAACCTGGTGCTAAAGAACCCTGGTTCTCTTTCTGTTAGTGATCATAATGTCACTATGAGTCATTGTTAATCCTGATTTGTTAGATAATGTGTATAACAGCCAAATACTATGTATGTATTTTTATGTGAGTAAACACATATTTAAGTAACTGCTAAGAAAAGTAAATGGGGACAACACTGTGGCCTAAGAGGAAATAATTGTGGTGGCTGAAACTCCAGACATTTGTTTTTTGTTAAGTATATCTAACCCATCCAAAATTTTGAGCTTGGAAATCTCAGGAGACTTCCAGAATCACCAAACATTTCTGATGTTCTGACACGCTGTGAGAATAAGCTTCTCTCCCAGCTTCTGAGATATTTCAACTTCCCATTTTTATGAAAGCCAAGAGATATCAAAGTGCGCAAAATTTAGGTTAAAGATGTGGTATTTGAATGTTATGGGATTGCTAATGAGATAATGATTCTCTCTCTCTGCTTGGTCACAGACAAAATTCAGCTCTGATTAGTAGTGATTTAGTGTCAGAGTTTTAAAGGTAATTAGGTACCTAAAGATGCAGATAGGCACTTTTGAAAATTCAACTAGATGAGTAGGTGCCTAACGTGAATTAGGAGTTTATGAAAATCCTACTAAGCACCTATTGTCTTTAGGCACCTAATTACCTTTAAAAATCTGTAGTAATTACTACCATATGATGGTTTGGTAACATTCAAACTGAAATAAATTGGGGATTTCAGTCCAATTCCTGGTGGACAAAGGTCTACATCATAAAACCACCCTCACCAACACAGCTAGCACTAGGTCAGACTGAAGGCTCATTAGTACGACACTGTGGGGAAACCTGTACTACTGCTTTGGGCACAGATGTCTGCAGTCTTCAAGGCTGCCAGTCCTACCTTTCACTGGCATTAGAATTCAATAAAGTCTCAAACTGATATACCTTATAAATGATACAATTACATGTATTTGCAAAATTATACCAGCACTGAATAAACTAAAAATATTGCAGGTCTTATGCATACCATGCAGGGGCTAATTGCCAGAGTAACTAGGAATGGTGCTCAAGCATTGCGCTTTGAGACCAGAAAATTCCTAATGTACGACCTGCCACCTCTCACTCAGGGCAGCATTCAGACTAGAAAGGAGGGACTCTCAGACACAGAAGAAAGGGAGAGGAAGGCTCAGGGACGTGTGCCCAGCTGGTTGAGTCACTGCTCCACCCGATGGTGGTTGTGTGTCCTGCACCCTCTGCCCAGCTCCTCCTCCTGCCCCTGCCCACTGCATCCTGCTGCAGTGAGAAGAGTCAGGGACTGCTAGGTAGCCAGTCCTAAAGTGCTGCTGGCTGTGGAGAGGAAGAGTTAAGCCCCAATGGCAGCAAAACCAATTGCTTTCTTGGGTAGTTGAGATGATGAGGAAAGACCTTAGAGAAGACAGGATCTGAGAAGCAGGAAACAGGGAAATTATCTTCCCAAAAATGAAATAGGGGAATAACTGAAGAGGAGTGGAGTATGTTCCTCAGGATTGCAGAGCAAGTCAGTGGCAGAAATGGAAACAGATCCTAGATCTTACAACTTCCAGTCCTGTGCTGTATTCCCTCATGCTCTCATTTAAAACAAAACAAAAAAAAAAAACCCAAAAAACTGTTGTCCGATTTGAACCAAGGTCATCCTAGGTGAAAGTTAGCACATTATATCCTGTGCCACTTGGGAATAATGTCAGGGCCTAATAGGCATACTTTGTTGCTTAGCTTTAAACTTCATGGGTTTGAAGTAGATGATGCGAGACCAACCTGATCTTTTTTGAAAAGATAAATGTTTTAGACAAAGGGAATGCAGTGTATTTAAATAAGGCATTTGATACGATTCCACAAGGGGAATGAGTAAAATTGGAAAAGATGGGGATTAATATAAAAATTGAAAGGTGGATAAGAAACTGGTTAAAGGGGAGACTATAAAGGGTCATACTGAAAGGTGACCTATCAGGCTGGAGGTAGATTACAGTGGAGTTCCTCAGGGATCGGTCTTGGGACCAGTCTTATTAAACCTTTTTATTACTGACCTTGGCACAAAAAGTGGGAATGTGCTAAAAGTTTGCAGATGACTCAAAGTTGGGAGATATTGCCAATACAGAGAAGAATCGGGATATCATACAAGAAGATCTGGGTGACCCTGTAAACTGAAGTAATAGAACTAGGATGAAAATGTAATAGTGGAAAGTGCAAGATCATGCATTTAGGGACTAGTAAGAATTTTTGCTATAAGTTGGGGATACATCAGTTGGAAGTGACAGAGGAGGAGGAGGATCTGGGTTCATCAAAGGATGACTATGAGCCACCAATGTGATGTGACCATGAAAAAAGCTAATGCAGTCGTAGGATGCATCAGATGAGGTATTTCCACTAGAGATAGGGAGGTGTTAGTACTGTTATACAAGGTGCTGGTGAGACCTCATCTGGAATATTGTGTGTAGTTCTGGTTCCCCATGTTTAAGAAAGATGAACTCAAACTGGAACAGGTGCAGAGAAGGGCTACTAGGATGATTCGTGGAATGGAAAACCTGCCTTATGAGAGGAGATTCAAAGAGCTTGGCTTGTTTAGCTTAACTAAGAGAAGGTTGAGGGGAGATATGATTGCTCTCTAAAATGGCCATCAGGAAGTTTAGACTTGAAATTAAATGAAGATTTCTAACCATCAGAGGAGCGAAGTTCTGGAATAGCCTTCCAAGAGAAGCGGTGGGGGCAAAAAAAAAAAAAAAAAAAAAACACCTAGCTGATTTCAAAACTGAGCTTGATAAATGTATGGAGGGTGTGGTATGATGGGACAACCTAATTTGGCAATTAACTGATCTTTGACTACTAGTGGTAAATACGCCCAATGGCCTGTAACGGGATGTTTGATGGGGTGGGTTTTGAGTTACTACAGAGAATTCTTTCTTGGGTATCTGGCTGGCAAGTCTTGCCCACATGCTCAGGGTTTAGCTGATTGCCATATTTGGGGTTGGGAAGGAATTTTTCCCTAGGGCAGATTGGCAGAGGAGCTAGGGGGTTTTCACCTTTCTCTGTAGCATGGGGGCATGGGTCATTTGCTGATGGACTTTGAAGTCTTTAAAGCATGGTTTGAGGACTTCAATAACTCAGTCATAAGTTAGGGTTCTATTACAGGAGTGGGTAGGTGAGGTTCTGTGGTCTGTACTGTGCAGGAGGTCAGACTAGATCATCATATTGGTCCCTTAAAGTCTATGAGTCAGGCAGCAAACAAGCCATCAGTCTGGGTCCCAGCTGCTAGTATTTGGTTTAGCACCACCCCACCGTGTGTGTGTGTGTGTGTGTGTGTGTGTGTGTGTTCACACATGCACGCGCGCAAGGGCTCCCTAGATCTTTCCCTAAAGCTGTGCGGTAGCAAAATGTCACAGTACTGATAACATGGAGCCAAATTCTCTGCGGGAGGAATGCTGTTGAAGTCAATGTAACGTAACAGGGAACAAGGTCCATGGATTGCAGTTGTGCATTAATATCAATAGCAGCCATGGAACAGTACTTTCTGCATCCTGGGTGAAGCACCGTGCTTTCTCAGCAAGGGTGGTACAATGCTTCCCGAGAAGCAGAATGAGAAAATGACTCTTATCGCTGCTAATTGGTTACCAGTCTTGCTCCCACTGAAATCAAATGGTGAAATTCTCATTTTCTTCAATGGAAGCAGCATCAGACCCCCTCAACAACACACCCTAGTCATGATGTAGTTACACCAGTTTTTGAGAATGATTCCTGGTACCCCTTACTGACTAATGAATGAGTCTTTGAAAAGCCTAATTCTGTTTGCACTGAAGGAGATGCTGCAGTCTTGTGAGGGATAATATATATTTCCCATTGATGAGCACATTAATCTTAATATGTATACAGAGGTGAGAGTATCAGTCTATTGAATGAGACTCAGGCACTTCTACTGGATGGTGGATTTTTATCTTAGGAAAGTGTTTTTTGTTTTTCCTTCTAACAATACCCAGGTTGGTTGAAACAAGAGCCAGTGTTAAGAAGTCTGACTTGAGCTCACAATCATCATTAGTGTAAGTGTACAGTGAAGATAAACATCACATTGAAAAATCCTGTGTGTTTTACTAATAATGCTTTATATTAATTGAATGGGACTTCTGACCATTTGTTTCCCTTTTGGTATTTCACTCAGCTGATCAGCATGCTGCAGGGTGGTGGAGGGGGATAGGGGACTGAAGGATCCAAGCCAATGCTTCATCTATTCCTGACCAACCAGGGAGTTACAACCAGACTAAGGTTCAGGTAGCTTGTACAAGGGTGTTGGAGTGTGACTGGTTTGGAGTCTGGCTGTTGGTTCTTATCCCTTCTGACTCCCTTGAGCCACGGCATGACCCAAGAACAGCATACAGTGTATTC
Source organism: Emydura macquarii macquarii (assembly GCF_026122565.2). Classification (NCBI taxonomy): domain Eukaryota; kingdom Metazoa; phylum Chordata; order Testudines; family Chelidae; genus Emydura; species Emydura macquarii. The sequence goes on along the minus strand of NW_027132342.1, from coordinate 4,777,677 downwards.
CTTTGTTTTCAGTTAGTTTCACCAGCTGGGTCTCAGACCCTAGTACAATGGTTCAATAGAACTACCTGGATGCAAGTGAGAATTTCTTTTTTTTAAATCAAATCCACTCAGATGCCACATAAGACCCATTTCATCCACAGGGTAACAGCTCATGATATAAGAAATGTAAAATATATTTACATAATAATAATAATAATACATATGACCACATTACTTTTAATTACTGTCCAAGCTTTTTATATTTTAAAAGCAGAGCAATTCCAAATATCTTCTGAATTGCAATCAGGTCCTATTGCTAAAAAACAATTTCCATGTATGTAAGCTTTTGTTTTTTAAAAAAAAGCAAAAGCCAAAAAACCAACTTTACTTTTTTTTTTTTGGATATATTTAAAAGATGGTGCTTGAGAAAAACACTGCCTCTTTGGTGCTTGAATCTTCAACAACCTCCATTTCAATTACATAGCAAATTTATTAGATGACATTAAATAAATTCCAAAAATAAAAAATGGTAAAAGTCAGTATGAAAGCTGTGTATGACATTTTGGACCAGATTCTCTCTCCCTTACTTACACCGGTTTTGATGGGACTGCTAGCAGAATACCATACTATCCAATGCCAACAGTTGAAAGCAGGGTAGATACATTTGTTTTTAATTGGATACTTGTTTTAAACTAGAATTTTAAAGTTATATGAAATACATTTTTCCTTTTAAAAATGGACCTATAACAATTAAATTTTTATTATGATCGATTAAAATCTTTTAAATTAAAAATATTAAGCAGTATGCATTTGCTACCAAAGTTTTAAAGAAAAATCAAACCACTGAACTTGTGAAAGTCACTGACTATGCACCTGGATCTAGAGTTTGTTGAAATGCTAAACCAGCTTTTGACAGCAGTACCCTCTTCTGCAATTGCAGAGAGAAGGTTTTCTTAGTTTCAGTTTATTCAACTAGTTCAGCTCATTGACTAGATCATTCAAAGTTAAGAAATCAAGTGGGAGATAAAAAAGGAGAAAAGCTTGTTTTCCCTCTTCCACTAGGTGTGAAAGGGTGAGATATATTATTTCTAAAATCTTGAAGGACATAGTTAGTGACCAGAAATTATCAGTTCAATTCACAATAGATAATATACTTAATTTTTTTCTGATCAAGATCTCAGTGGTGGCAGATGACAGAACAAGGAACAATGGTCTCAAGTTGCAGTGGGGAAAGTCTAGGTTGGATGTTAGGAAAAACGTTTTCACTAGGAGTGTGGTGAAGCACTGGAATGGGTTACCTAGGGAGGTGGTGGAATCTCTATCAGAGGTTTTTAAGGCCTAGCTTGATAAAGCCCTGACTGGGATGGCTTAGTTGGGGTTGGTCCTGCTTTGAGCAGGGGGTTGGACTAGGTGACCTCCTGAGGTCCCTTCCAACCCTAATAGTCTATGATTCTATGTTTTACATTTAAAACTATGTATCCAACACATTTAAGGTAAATTAACTAATAAGAACAATTTTAAAATGCTGGTTTTGTTCATTTTTAATTTAAATTCTAGTTTTCATCCAATAGAACTTGACAGAAATCACAAGTAAAAATTTATCTTTAACCATTTTTAACATAATAAGCAAAAAGATATATTAGCAAAAAGATATATTGAATTTAGTGTAAAGACTATTAATTGCAAATCAACATGGATTTAATGGTCACCAACCAATGAGGATATACCTTCCTTTAGGTAAGTAACTAAAATGTAAAGTACAAAGTACAAATGCAAAACAAGTGGGTTTTTTTAAAAAAAGATGATTTAAGTCAAGATTTTCTGCTTGGTAATTTAATCAATCCATGCTGGTTGAAAGTTCCTATTATCTAACAGTATATGAAATCAGTTGGTGGTCAAGAACCTAGAAGTTCTGGGAATCATGTCTAGTTCACCCAGTGGATAAAATTTTCATATAATGAAACCATCATCACAGTAGGCAGTAACTTTGGAACCTCAGCTAAAAGGAAAAGCACTGAGTAGACACAGAAAATTAATTACTTTCCCCACCTGTAGAGGTAGTCCAGATCAAACTGAGGCACAATAGAAGGTAGCTACCAGAAATGTACACACCTCACTGATTATTCCTTACTACTGCATTTAGGAGGTGTAGGGGTGTTGGAGCTGGGCAGCAGGCAGGCCATCCTCCATGTTGTTCCTGCCTTTTAAAGTGTGCTCCCCCAGTTAATTTGAAATAGCCTAGATATAGTCATATGCTTCAAGAAGCATCTTTGGAAAGGAAATGCTGTCAGAGAGGAGGGTTAATGTAGATTGATTTATTTTATCTGCACTGAATTACGTATTTGGCCTTTTTCTACAGTTAGAGAAGAATGGTCTTCCTGGCAGATGGGTTCAGTTCCCAGCTCTGTCACTGACTTCCTGTATGACCTTGGACAAGTCACTCAGTGTCTCAGGGAATGAATTCCACATGGGTAAATTTCTCCCTCCCGCCCCCCTCCCCCTTTGTTTTGTTTATTTAGATAGTAATCTCGTCAGGACAAAGACTATCCCTAAGAGAGAGTGCATGGACATATGTATACAGTGTCTAGCCCCACTTCTTGGCTGGGACCTCTTTACAACTGTAATACAAATAAAAACTGTGGGGTCATTGCAGTCTCTTTCTTGTGTATGTAACAGTGCTTTTAACTCATTGTCAGGGGCACCAAGTATGTGAGAGAAATTTGTCCTGGTTTTCAACCATCTCTACCCAAATCTACTGGCAGCTCTGCTAGTAATCTCAAAGAGACCAGATACTGAATGGAGGAGACCACACTGCCTTCTCATTTCTAGTGCTGGTCCCTCTACTTCAGGAACCATGCACATTGGTGTTACAGTCTGGACATACTTTGCTACTGCTTCCCACACACTATCACCCTATGGCTAATCAAAGGGACGTGATGTTGACTGCTCTTCAACTGGAACTTTTTCACAAGCACGTAACCCACCTGAGTATATTTTAAATGCCAATAAACAAAAACTAGGGGTGTGTGAGCCTCTCACATCAAAATCCAAGACTAGGTCTCCCACTCAGAAATAAAGCCATACAGATAGAAGGCTTTCTTGTCAGGTACAGCGACCAAGCCAATCTATTGTTCTAATAGGGAATAATTACCTGCAGGGGACTTGATTTTTAAGTTCAAAGGATTAAAAACTCTAGTTTATTGTAAAAATGAGACAATTTCTGCAAAGATTTTTCAAAAAAATTGTTGTGTGTCCAGCTATCCCAACATCAAATGTTTACATTGAAGACTCAGAGCTGCAGTTGGCATTTTCAGCAACTTCAGCTTTTTGCTATTTTATCTCCAGTGTCAACTGACTCAACTTTCTAGAAAGTGAGCCTTGATATTGTCATTAGATATTTCAAGAGGCACCGGAAAAGTTTTGGACCCAAGGTTCAATCTACCAAAGAACTGGTAGATTATAAGAGGAGGTTGTGTAAACTAGTACTTAGAATAAATGTTTGAGAGTTGGGACTCCTGGATTCTACGCCCAACTCTCTGACTTACATATTGAGAAAATTGTTTAACTTCTGTGCCTTAGTTTCTCCATCTGTAAAATGGGTACAACATAGAAATATCTCCATAACTTACAAGGAGCTCATGTGGCTTGGTAATGTTTGTAAAGCTCTTTGAAATCAGATAATAATTGCCATTCATATAGCATCCATTAAGTCCTGGAGTGTCTAAATATATACAATGATTCTTTGGTTTTATTTATTTATTTTTAAAAGATCACTTCATTTTGACAATGTTGACAAAAGATACCCTATGCATTTTATAGGGGGAGTGACTGACATCCTGCCCTACTGAAAGTCAATGGCAAAACTGTTGGCTTCAGATGGAGCCAGGCTTCAGATGGAGCCACAATATTTTGTGCTGGTTCCAATGCAGCACTGAACTAATAAACACTGTTTCAGAGACACCTGAGTTCTAACAAGTGTCCATTCATACAAATATTTTGCCACAATACAGTACTATATAAACGGAAGTTGCTGTTAAACATAAGACCAATTCAATTCCCTTTAAACAAAAAAGGAAAAGGGAGTAGATGTATAGTGAATAGAATATGAAGCCTTTGACATCTAAGTTATCAGTTCAAATCCAGCCCAGGTTAGCAGTGACTGACAATGGTTTTACTAGTTGATGCAGTGCCTTACGTGAAATGAGTTGGTCTTAGTTCAGTTCCTAGTTATAAATATCTTGCACAAAGTCAGAGCACGGTTGCCATCCCTTCCAGACATTCTCAGCAGAATGCAAGAACTGAGCATGCTTGAAGAGTTAACCCTCGTCTTGTCTTTAGAAGTGCTCCTGGCTGGTGACAGTTGAGCATGATGGTAAGGCAGCGAGAAGCCTAAAGTCAGTGGTTAACAGTCAATACAAACCTTTCATGATCACTACAGTCACTTAAAACTGTTTGAAAATCTTTACAAAAATCCTGTGCGAAAATCCTTACAAGACGAGACACAGACAGACACTATCGTCCAGTGATATTGGTGTGTGTGTGTGTGTGTGTGTGTGTGTGTGTAAGTAAGGGAAAAAACCTTTCATGCTTCTAAGGGAACAGCAAATAGTGGAGAACAACACACCCTGTTAGACAGATACCTAATGATGTCCCCCCCTTTATATTCTGTTTGGAAAGTGAAACAGAGGCTGATATGACTGTTCAGAATCAGGAGTTAGAATTAGTTTGAACAAGTTTTCTGAATCCTGAAACACAACAGATTAACAGAATAATGAAATTCTCTCTCACCATATTATTATTGTTCATTTTCAGTATGCAGCAGTTTCTTCCCTAGGATAGTGGTGGGCAACATTTTTCATACCAAAATAGAGGAATGAAAAAATATTTGGGGGAGGGGGCACCGTATAGTTTAAGTCTGCTTGTTAGTGGAACAGGAAGCTTTTCACCTCTTGGTTAGCAATTCACATAGTAAGGGCTTGTCTATACAAGAGATAGTGTGCAGCAAGCTGGGGTGTAAATCTACAGTGCTCTAGCCTGCTCACACAAAGTCATCATATGAATGTTGCTACTGTGCACTAAAGGTTCATAGAGAAATACAGAACTTTTAGTGTGAAATAGCAGCATCCACATGACGACTTAGTGCGTGGCAAGCTTGACTGCTGTAGATTTATACCCCTGGTGACTAAATCTGTGTCCAGCTGATAGCTCTTCAGTGGGCTCTGTGCAATGAGTTTGGAATTTTCAGTCCAGGTCTCAGTACCCGTCACAAAACCCAATCACCATAATTAGCAGCCACAGCAGCAGCCTCACTAAATGAGCATAGAGATATTCATCTGTAGGGACCGTCTCTAGATCAAGGAGGAGTCACTGATTGCACAGCTCAGGCTTTGTCTTCACTGTTTAAAAAGTTTGTGCGCCCTTGGTTGGTGGTGTTTTTTGCATTTTTTTTTTTTAAAACAGTGAGTTAACAATCCCATTATAGTTATCTTACTACAAAATCCTAAGGGGTGACAAGCCTCTTTCAGTGTTTTCTGCATGGCAGCTAGGGGAGGTCAGCACTCAACCCACACCTTCGCCCCACCCATGACTGACCTGGCCTAGTTTACTTTGCAGCAAAGCTACAGTGCCTTGTCTCCACTATGTTTTCACAAAGGACTAGCTAATGCATTTTTGTCAGTGAAGAAAAACCCTTCGTGACACTTGTGTTGTCACTGCCCATTGTACCAATTTGGTTAAAGACAGGACATCCATTATGAGGATTATTAATCTAGCACTTTACACACAGCAAAAGCCACACACGCTTGAAGAAAACAAAAATACATTCAGCACAAAATTATCCTTTAAAGCGAAAAATCCCACAGTATTTAACTAGTAAGTTCACAACTATTTTATGTGACGTCCCTCTAAGAGTCCAATGTGTTCACCAGAGGTAAGCATGCACCTAACAGTGGGCCTCCTCCAACTTCAGTGTCATCACGACTTCTTCTCTGACTACTGACAGCTGTATTAACTAAGATATGTATAAAAGACAGGCTTCCTTTGGCGTAAACGTTGAACTAAACATCTTAAAAGCTCATTATGCCAAGCTGTATAAATATTTCCCAGCTAATGTCCTTTTCCACTTACCAGGCAGCCTTTTTAAAAGCACTCCTGTGTTTCAGAGTTTTAAATAATTTGAAAATGAAAGTGTTTTGATAAAATTCTATGATATTAGGTACATTATGTTCCCTCAAATATGTGGACACTTATTCAGCAGCACTTATGCTACATACACTTGAAGTTTCCCAGACATCACTACTTCCCACTTTATAGCACTTTCCATCTGAGTACTTTAGAAACTCATGGGCATTTAGGATGTACACATGATAGGGAAATATATCCTTCCCTTTTGAAGGTGTTAGCAATTGAGGCCCTGATCCTTATACATGCTCAGCATTATATATGAAAGCAGCCTATGGGATAACCCGCGTTTGTAAAGTTAAGCAAGTGCACAAGTGTTTGCAGGATTGGGGCCTAAACTGACTTGCCTGAGGTCACATAGCAAGTCAGTGGCAGAACTGGAAATAGAATCCAAGTTCTCCTGTTTTAACCATCTTCTATTCTGCAGTTTCAGTTACTTGCAAAAACATTATTTTCTATTTGACTGTAAACAGTTACACAGCGATTTAAAAACAAAAAAACCCCAAACACTATCAAGAGCCCCAGTCCTGCAAACACTTAGCTCATCTATAAGTTTAGCCATTGTTATAGTCCCACTAAAGACAATGGAACTCCTCACATAAGTTAAAGTTAGACAGATGCCTAAATCTTTACAGGATAGGGCCTAAAGTTGGTAGGTCTAAGTGTGGACATACCATTTTTCCCCAATGTTTTCATGTAATTGTTTGTATGGCTTCTTCCCATAAAGGAAAATATTTCACTGCTATTCTATAGATATAAAAAACCCCAGCAACAACTAATGTTAACAGTCCAAGCAGTCACACCAAACCATAACATCTTAAGAAAATTAAAAAGACAGCATGTGCATGCAATGCAAGGAAGTAATTTTTTTGCAGGGAAGCAGATTCCTGACTAGTTTTCAGGAGGCTACAGATAGGGCATACAAATATATTTCTGAGGAAGATAAGACCATTTGCCAGTATTCTTTTGCATTAGAACTTCCATTCTCCTCATAAGTGCAAAGCTATAGTGATATCCCAATTACCCACCCCTCAAGAGAGGGGGATGGTCATATTTCTGGAGACAATAAAAATGGGTTCATTCTCTTTAATTCCACTGAATGCAGTAATTCTTCAGGCTCAATATAATTGTTAGCCTTCAGAAGGTTCTCATCACTGGTACAGAGTGAATCACTTCGAAAAAATGTGAACTGATTCACTGGTTCAGGGTGAAACAGAATCCCATGCATACACCACAGATTCTCCTGGCTCTCTCTGATATGGAGAGATTGTGACAAACAATTTGAACAATGTTCTATCGAACAGCCATAGCCTAACCACTTAACTTACTAAACATCTGGGGCTTTCAACATAGTTACATACTGGAAGACAGAATCAAGTTCCTAACGTGTAACAGTAATCTTCGCATTATGTTGTATTTGTTCTATCATGCATATGCATTTTGTTTACATGTAGATGTGAAAATTTTTGCAGTTAGTGTATTTCATGTTATCATCCCACTCCGTTTGTTTGGTAGAAACTAAATATCATGCTAAACTTCCTGCAACATGGATGATGATGATGATGATGGAGTCGCCCAATGAGTTCAACAGATGAGCCACAGTCAGTCACTTATCGTGGGTCCTGAGATGAGACCAAAGACCAGTTTTGGACCTGCATCATCCACAAGTGCCACAAGCTAAGACAAATTATAGAAGAATGTGCACTTTAGCTTTATACATTGCTTGTCTCTCCTTGATTGTAGCAATCCAGGAGTTCTTGAAATCTTTCAGTTCAAGGTGGCAGTGCTGCTGCCGCCATCATGGGATGAAGAGCTCCCACGTGTTGAGCTCAACATTGCAAGATTGGAGGTGGGCCTTTAGAATCTTTGTAATGTTTTCTTAGTCTGCCCTTAAAACAAGTTCCAGTTTGCAATTCTCCATAAAAGGCGGCCTTTGGTATTCTACCGTCAAATGTATGGATCATGTGATCCCACCATTTCAGCTCCATTCTCGCTATAAAAGCTTCTATGCTTGTGATGTTGCAGCACCCAAGGACCTCAATGTTTGGAACCCAATCTTCCCACTATCCATCGTAGATATCATAGGTGGAATTGGTCCAAGAGTTTTATGTGGTGTCAATACATAGTCCTATATCGCAGCCATAGAAAAGTGTGGTGATGATGACTGCATGGTAAATGTCATGAACCAATTTGTGAAAAATTGTATTAACTTTTCCATACGTAGGCAATGCAGATTCAAGACACCTCCGTCCATACGGTACTGTATATAAATGCCACAGTTAATGTCTTTGAATGCCTCTATTGCAACAGCTGCAAGCAAGATGCTAAATAATGTCACAACAAGAACACAGCCTTGTTTTACTCTATTGGTAAAAACTATAGCTGAGAAGCAGCCTTGATCAAGGACACAAATCTGCATTCCTGCGTGAAAAGATTTAACGAACACTGACAAACTTATTGGAGCAACCAAACCAAACTGCGGGCCATTACAATGATCAAAGACCTTAATAAGAGCAACAGAAACTACATATAGGTCTTGAATATGCGCACAACATTTCTCCTGAATTTGCCAGAGCGCACAGATCATGTCTGAAATACCTCAGACTTTAACGTCAGAAGGGACCAATATGATCATTTTGTCTGACCTCCTGCACAACACAGGCCACAGAACTTCACCCATCTACTAGGTAAGTTAGATCCACTGTATTCCCTTTGTCTACAAAATCTGTTATCTTCTCAAAAAGAGATCAGGTTGGTCTGGCATGATCCACCTTTTGTAAAGCCATGTTGTATTTTGTCCCAATTACTGTTAACCTTGATGTCCTTAACTACTTTCTCTTTCAAAAATTTTTCCAACACCTTGCATACTACTGAGGTCCAACTAACAGGCCTGTAGTTACCCAGGCCTGTTTTCCCTCACCCAGGACTGAAGCCACACTGATTTTCAGGTGATATCGTCTCTGCAAATTGATCAATTCACCAATTTAGCATGACTTGGGCAAGTATCTTTCCTTCAGTGGCAAGGAGTGAGATGCCACAATGATTATTGCAAGAAGTGCAATTGCCTTTCTTTTTGTAAAGGTGAATACTACTAACATCTTTAAAGCTCCTATGGCACAGCCTGCTGTTCCCAAAACCTTAAGTGGAGACCAGTGAGCTTCCTGATTACCTCATGGCTCCCACATTTGAAGATCTCCACAGGAATACCATCTGGACCCACTGCTTTCCATTTGACATTTGCTTGACAGCTTTCCATCCTTCAGATATGTTTGGTGGAATTGAGAGTTGGTCTTGAATTGGAAGTTGTTCAGGATCATGAAGTTTTGATGCTGACCTGGTTGATTAAGATTCTGAAATGCCAAAGTGTTCAGCCCATCAAAATTTGTCAATAATTGGTCAGCAGCAGTGACTTATGTGCATTCCAGTTAGTGGTGGTACCATTAGATTGTTAGTCACACAGTCTTCAGTTCATCAGAAAACAGTCTTTTTGGCCTTCCGCTGATTCGATTTTCTCATTTTCCACCAGCTATCCTTCATGTGTTGAAGCTTAGCTTATTCACATACAAATTGTAATGTGCAAGCTATCATTTATTCATAATGCATGAAGACCATTACATGGATGTGATGAGTTGCTTTATCTCAGTGTCATTTTCATCAAACCAGTCCTGAAGCACCCTCTTTACAAAGCCAAGGATGTCTTTAGATGCATTGACCACTGTTTCCTTAAAAGATGACCAGGCACACTCAGTGTTTGTTATGTCCAACTGAAAAAGAGTGTTGTGTGTGATTTTAACAAGCCTTGCACACATGAGCTCAGATTTCAATGCTGTCACATTGAGCTTGGGTATTGGACATTGACTATGCTATTTTAATTAGAGGATCAGTATCATTTTACATCTCCCGAGCTGATGATCACACCACATGCATGGGTGATTTTGGCATCCCAACAGTTTCGTTGGCGCACGACAGTCAATTAAATGTCAGTGATGAGAGCGGGGATGAATCCATCTTGTTTTGTGCTTTGTTGCTTGCTGAAATATTTTTGTGATGACTAGCTTGTTCTCTATGCACTCTGAGACAGTGTGCCATCTAAATTCATTGTCCCCACACCAAGTGTATCAATTATTGTAGACCAAGTTCTGTGATTAATTCCAGAGTCGATTACAAAGTCACCTAGGATGATTAATTTGTTGGGCTAATGAGTTGACTTTATTGTCTCAGTCTTTATAGAATTTCTCTTTGATATCATCAGATCACGTCATCATGAGTGCATATGCACTAATGACTATTACAAGACGTGTAGACGTTGAGATGACGAACCATCAGGCAATCATTTACTCCTTTTGGTACACAATCACGTGTTTGCAGTAAGTGTCCAAGCCCCATATCATCTCTCTTCTAAGGACTTGCCTATCCAGTAGAATGTGAAACCAGCACTGACCTCTTCAGATCGGACTTGCCTGGGAGACACGTTTCAATCAGTGCAGCTATATCAGTGTTGTGTTTGGCAGGTCTTCTAATGAGGGCAGTTAACCTTTCGAGTCCACTAGCATCAGATAGAGTGAAGTCATTCCAGGATGAAAAGTTCAATGTTGTGTGTGTGATGTTGCATTTTACCGTACAGTTCGATGCCCAACTAGTTGCAGTGTAACAAGTCAACAATGAAGTGAGCAATGTTCAGGAATTCTTCTCTCTTCCTTTTTTGGATTGAGAAGAGCAGTGCTGTCCTTAAAGAGGGCTGCTTTGTTGCGTGAGAAGGATATGGACACCGATGTCACTCCAAGTCAACAATGAACAGCCATCACACTTGCACCACCTGCATGCAGGTTTGTGACTAGGAACCCCCAGCAGCATCCCCTGCCTGACCCTGTTGTCACTTGCCCATTGCCATAGGACTTTCAAAGAACAGACCAAGTGAAAAGTTAGCAAGGAATTGTTGTTTGAAGTGTACAAAAAGTTGTTTGAAGTGGTACTAAGTTGTGCCTAACTAGTAAGGTTCTCTTGTCCTAGTTGGCCATTTTGTCCACTGGTATAGAAGATTGCAACAAGTGGGCTGACTAACAAAGATGCAGCACTTTGTGAGGTACCAGAGAAACAATCAAGACAGTCACATGCAGAATGCATTAAGGCCAAAGGGAAGTGATACAGTGCCTGGATTGTGCAGCAATGACACAACTTGCTTGCTAACACCACTGCAGATTGAAGTAGAAAGTGGTTGCTCCACTGAAGTTTGTGACCATGGCAGCCCGTTTGGATACAAAGTATGCCTTCTAGACCAGCTGCAGCTAAGGGGTCTGGTCTACCCCAACATGAACTGCCTTTTGTCTGGTCCCTAATCTTTGACCTGTCTGGCCCCATCGGGAGTAAAACTCCACACAGCATAGCTCACAGGGTCATTGGAAATCACAAGCTTTCCCACCATGCCAAGGTGCAGCCCTCAGGGAAAGTCAGACACACGTGCTTAAAACCAAGTATGTGAGTAGTCCTATCAAGTTAAATGGACCACTCATGCTTTAAGCTGAATAAATGTGTCTCTGGAAGATCAGTGCCACAGGTGAAATTCATCCAGGTACCAAAGGTAGGTGGCAAGGCCCTACATATCACTTAAACCTTTGCCGCTTGAGGCTAACAAGTCCATTCCAAGCACATGGAAGATAAACCTTCTACACCATGCTGCGTTGCCATGCAATGGGTATGTCTGCCATACCCGCTCTTTATACATGCCCCCTATTATGAATCTATTTCTATCACTATCTATATATACTGTATTATAAAATTTATGAATGGAAGGCTATATCATCATTTAGTCCATCTCTGATGATTCAGGATTTTCCTTACAGTATATTCACAAGTGTGAATTCCAATACTCTTATAAATGTACCATTTCCCTTGAGAGACTGCTCTACAACTTGTTCCATCTTGCCACTAAAAAAAGTTCAACTTACATTTTCCCTGTCTCAATTTAATTCCATTACTCTTAATTATGTGTCTGCATATCAAACTTAAATGATTCCTCTCTACGTTTGGTATTTATGACCTTCAAGTATTTGTAGACTTTGCTCCCTTCCCAGTTTTTGGTTGAGTCTTAGCCAAGTTATACAAACCCTTAACCATCTGTAAGTCAGTCCCTCCAGCAACCTGATCGTTTTATGTAATTAACCTTCTTTGAATTTCCTCTGTTCTGTCAGTGTCTTTCCAAGGAGATGCCCAGAATTGAAAGCAACATCCCATGACACAATGTCTGCATGCACATGTACGGCTTTGGCCATTTTTGCTGATCTATTATATTACAGATTCAAGTCTAATTTGCTACCCACTCATAACGCCAAAGACACTGAGATTTCGTCCTTCATGTTTGTGTCTGTTTATTTAGCTTGTATTTGTGCATTAATTTGCATTTCTCTAAGGTTTTGCCTACATACAAACTTTAGCTATGCTGGTATGCGATGGCAAAAAAAGCTATACCAGCATAACTGCATCCACGCTAAGTGCTGTACCAGTATAACTATATCAGTTAAATAAAAAAGTCACATCTCTAGTGACAGTTATACTGTTACAAAAAAAACTGTTTAGAGCAGGGGTTCTCAACCGGTGGTACGCGTACCACCGGTGGTTCGCGGAAGACGGTTCGGTGGTACGCAAGGCAAAACCGCGCCGCCGATTCCGCCGCCGAAATACCCCCCCTGCCGCCGCCGAATGCCCCCCCTGCCGCCGCCGAAAAAGGCCGCTGCCGCAGAACCCCCCTCCCCCCGCCGCCGAAAAAGGCCGCCGCCGCCGAATGCCCCCCCCCGCGGGCGGAAAAGCTCACCGCCGCAGACCCCCCTCCCTTGCCGCCGCCGAATTCTTTCCCCTCCTGCCGCCTAGAAATCCTATTCACCGCCGAACCGCCTTTTCGCTGATTCCTCCCCCCTTCCGCCGCCGCCGAGAAACAGTACTGCCGCCGAAAAGCCCCAAGCACCCTACCGCCGAACATGGTCAACGGCGGCAGGGCTTCGGTGGAGGGTATTGATCCCTTCACGGAGCTCGACCTATTTACCGAGTCCCACCCTGGCCAGGTACAGTCAGGTGAAGTGGTACTTTACCTGACTGTACCTGGCCAGAGTGGTACTCGGGAAAAAAAGGTTGAGAACCGCTGGTTTAGAGCAAGTCACAGATTAGTCTCATTCTGTTTTCTGCCTATGTCTCCAATCTTTTTAGGGCCTTTTGTACTACCTGTAGTGACTAACATTTACAAAAGTTGTAAATGTTAGTCAGGAGTTTGAGGAAAAAAGCTGGTGAAATGGGAATGGAAATGTGTTCTTTTTGGTGGGAGAAGCTGCTTGTCATGAATTCTAGGGAGGCAGGGGATGCTGTATCAGGTGTGGTGAGGTGGGCCTGTTTGGCTCCGTGGGTCTGCGCTCCTTACGGCTATACCGGTGGTGTGGCTGGGTGGGAGGGGGAGGAGCCTGGTCCCACCCTCTACCCCGAGCCTCAACCCAGGGACCCTGCGAGGAGTAGCCTCAAACAACTTAATCCAAGGGCTACTACCTTCCCTGGGTCGCTCATCTGTAGCCCCCCCCCCCCCCCCCCCCCCCGGCTTGTGGTCCTCCTTCAGGCTCTTTAGGGCCGGCGTCCTCTGGTCTTGGTTGCACAGGCTCCTTCTTACCTCCTGTGGCTGGGTGCTCTCGCCACACCCACACTAGCTCCTCCACCAGCTCCACACCTTGCAGCAGCTCTGCTCCTCCACTGACTCCACGCCTTGGAGCAGCTCTGCTCCGCTCCTCCACTCAACTCCCTCTCAGCTGCCCCCATCTGCCTGACTGGGAGGCTTTTAACTGCTGGGGCAAGCTCCTTGATTGGCCCCAGCTGGCCTGATTGGCCTAATTGCCCTGGAGTGGCCCCAGCTGGATCACCCAGGGAACAAGGATTTGCTAAGCCTGGGGCTGATATATATGCCTTCCAGCACCCTCCTATAGCCGTCAGGGCTGGCCCCGTCACACAGGGTTGTGGCTGCATGAAGGTTTGTGGATTAAGCAATGTGGTCCCACCTTGTTCCTTAACATATCTCTTTGTCATAAGATGTGCATGTCCTGTAGCATCCCTGCTGGTTGAGTGAGGTGCTACACCTTAATTTCCCCTCACCAGGGTTTTCCTGTATCTCACATGACATGTATCTCACATGACTGGCTGGGTCACTCTCAGAGTTCAATTCCTCTTTTGGGATAACAAAAAACCAAGCAAAAAGCCACACAAACAAACACACTCTGCTTGGCCTCCTCTTCAGCCCACTCTCCAAGCTCAGTTCCTAGTCCCTTCCGGTTCTCTTTAAGTCACATGGATTCTGGGATAGCGCCCTGCCTCCCAGACTCCTTCCCTAGAGTTCCCCTCTTAGTCTCAGCCCCTCTGGGCTACTTTTCAGTCTTCCCTGCTCTGGGATAGAGTGCAGACTCCCAGGCTGTTTCCCTGGAGTCCTTCCAGACCCTGATTCAGGGCTTTCCTTAGGAGCTCATCTTGCCCCCCCATGGTTCCTTCTCCAAAGTGAATTTCTCAGATCTTCTGAGGCCCAGGCATTTCAGGCTGTCACTTGAACCCAATTAGTCCAGCCCCCTTAGACTGAAAGACAGCTAATTATGGCATAGGTAGGGCTGAAGAGCCTTGCCTTGCTCAGGCTTCCCAGCCTTTAAAAGGGTAGGCCACCCTGTCACACCATATTACAATACACACCTATATAATATGATATTGTGGGTTGGATCAACCACTAAACAGGGTCAGTGTAACAGCTGCCTTTCATTCAGGGTAAGGATAAAAAGCAACTGAACTTCTTCATGGAATCAGACATCTGAAACAATAGTAGACACCATCCAAAACACAGGCATCGGGCAGGATTTGAACAGAAGCTGAATCATGTGGCCCAAAGGTTTCCCTGGGAACTAAAAGCAAATGCAGGGGCTGGGGCACTGGTTGATAGAACTATGTGCACATGTGCCTGAGAGAAGCACCACAAAAAACAGACAGAGCACTGACGGTGATCATACACTTGCATTATTATCCATAGTCCTGTAATATGGAGGAGACCTAGGCACAGACCAGCACCCATTGTGCTATGCGCTGTCCAGAACAAGATGGTCTCTGCCCCATGCTGTCATTCACAGAACAGATAAAGTGGGCACTCCCTGTAACTCCTTGTACTGCCTTGGCCACAATTTTCCTTTCTTAACTGTGAATCCTAAACTCAAAATAATT
This sequence comes from Emydura macquarii macquarii, assembly GCF_026122565.2. Classification (NCBI taxonomy): domain Eukaryota; kingdom Metazoa; phylum Chordata; order Testudines; family Chelidae; genus Emydura; species Emydura macquarii. The sequence goes on along the minus strand of NW_027132342.1, from coordinate 4,762,296 downwards.
AGCTTTCCCCTTTACATAATATTTACTCTGCTACTAGCCTGTGATGGCAATAATATACTAACGGCAGCAAAACCAAGTATTAATCAACCCAAACTACATCCAAGAGCATGGAGCAACCCATCCTCACTATAGCACCATTGCCTATAAATGCATGTTCTAATCTAAACCACCCTGCCATAGGAAAAAGGCATATAAATACAGATAGTTAAGCCTCAGGAAGACTAAACAAAATTTGTTTTAAAGGGACTATGACTGCTGTCCTTGCCTATGTGGAAGAAGAGATCAATTGACTTATCCCCTCCCTGCCCCCTGCTGGCTGGGCATAGCGGTTATTGGTTCATTAGCAAAGAGTGAAGCTGAACACAGGTTCATTTGAAAAAGAGGAACTTTATGAAATCCTGTGCATTGCTCTGTCCAAGGGGCTGAGTTGCTTCCAGCATAGTAACTCCCTGCATTCCTGGTCTCCCATCAATAACAGAACCTCCAGGAAACATGGGCTCTCTGTCTCCAGTTCCACTGATTATGACACAGTTATGGCTTTCCAGACCAGTCCTGCAGGGTTAGACATCTTCCATTCAATTCAGTGGATGATGCATTTAAATCCCCTAGGACACTTCAAAAGTATCAACCAGTTTCACTGAGTGTGCGCTAGCCTTTTCTGCAATGGAGCATGGGGGTGGGACACAAGGTAGGGAGAAGAATTCTTATGCTTTCCCTTTCCTTCCTTTGCTCACTCACAGAGTGAGACTTAGGTCAGATTCAAACAACATAGTTTAGATATAAAACAAAGGTTGGAATATTTTATAACTAAAAAAGTGAAATAGCCATAAAAACAATCCCCATTATTTGAGACACTTAGTTACACTATCTCATAGAAATGCAGTTACCACAATGCCTGCAAACACACACTGTACCACTGCTTTACTTAACAAGCATGTCTCATTTGTTACATCTAGTTGCAATGACAGGATATATAATCACACCCTTTTATCTGTCTTAACAGGAAACCAGTGAATTGTTTTCTAGTCTCACAAAGCTGATAAACATACCTGTGCATCCTTGGCAATCATTTCCACTATAAGCTCTTTGGGGCAGGGATCCTCTTTCTGTTCTGTGTTTGTACTGCACCTAGCACACTGGGGCCCTAGCCCACAACTGGAGATCCTAGCCACTACCACCATACAAATAACTACTCAAGGAGGATAGTTACAATTAAAAAAATGTTTTAACATGTTGGAGAGTGTAAAAGGGGGACATGCTCGCCCCCTTGCTGCTCCAGGTTTCTTCCCCCACAAACCACCCACAGATGCAGCTTCACATCCCCACCAGTGCTCTTTATTTACAAGCTTATCTTCCCACCACCAACTACTTACAGGTACCATCTCAGGCCAGTGGACACACAGTCTCAGCCACCAGACCAGGGCAGCTTATCTCCCACTGAGGTTTCTCCCTTTCAGGCTGACCCCCTCAGCCCTTCCGGCAACTGCTCTTACTACCTCCCTTTGGTCAGCCTCTTCAGTGCCTTCCTGCAACCCTTTAGGGTCTAATGTAATGAGCCTCACAGCTGCGCCTCATTAGCCCAGTCCCTGCAGGCTCACTCAGCTGGCTCCATTCCCCCAGTGGCAGGGGGCTGGCTTAACTCACTGGGCTCAGCCAGCCCCCTGTCACAGAGACTAATAATCACAAAAGTTCCCCTTCTTCATTCCCCCGACAAAGCCTCATACTCATTGAATGCTGCTACAGAGTTACAATGCAGGTGAGAGGGTACAACAGGAATCAGCAGCGGTACTGCATACCAGCAAAGGGACAGTGGCAGGCGTACCACAAGGCCAGGGAAGCTAGCAGCCAGTCCAGTGCTAAGCCCTTTTTACTACGAGCTGCATGCCACACTTGGCAGAGACCCCACCAACGCCTTGCAGAGCACCACGTATATCTCTCAGAGCCTGAGACAGAGGCCTCTGCCATTAACCGCAAGGAGGAGGATGGGGGAACCGTTGATGTGGGAAATCAGCTATGCTGTGAGCCAGGACCTGTTCAAGACTCCACTGCAGTCTTGGCAGTCCTGCCAGCCAAGCAGGATGAGCCAGCCAAGGATGAGCCCGATGCAGGAAAGCGTGTGCATGAATTTTCCCTTACAATGTTTATATATAAAGATGGTGCCTGGCCCACCCGCAGCTTAGCAGGACACAGGTATTGACTTTTCATTGTTCTTGCTTGTACTAGAAGAGGTAGCGGTAAAATAGAGAGAAGTAGAGTGGTTATCTGCTTTTCATTCTCCTGTACAGTTGGAGGGGGGCCCCACCCAGAGCAGTCTGTGTATGTACACAGGGAAGTCCCTTGTATCTGCCTGAGAGATCTTGATGCAACTTTCACGGAGACATTCTGCAATCCTCTCCAAAAGGTTTGTAGGGATGGTGGCCTGATTTCGTCCTCTGCAATAGGACTCGTTCCCTGGGCAGGCACCATTGAGGTACGCAGGCTAGAAGCACACAGGCTTGGAGAGCTTTGGGATGTCAGCAGCAACTATGCTTTCTGTGCCTTTGTTATCCTCAGGAGTGATCTAGGAGCTAAAAATCTCCTCTGCCTCTGGAAAATAGTGCCAGTGCTCAGGGACATTGCCTTGTACTCAGACCCATGGAAACGGGGGACAAACTTTTATGGTTTCCTGCAGCTGAACAATTCCCTCCTCGTTTCCCCCTCCGCCTCTGGCATGCCATACTCACCATAGCTGGGACTGGAAAGTGATGCTGTGCTGAGGCACTCCAGAGCCGAAGTGTCAAGAAGCTTGTTGTGTTTAACTTTCAGGGGAGTAAGGGAAGAGAGTTCACAAAGTTAACTTTCACTCTCCATTCTGACTATAAATCCAGAGACACATCTGTGGGTTTTATCTGTAGCTGCTGCTGTTGTTGTGGCCGCGAGGGGTGCTGCCTCTACACATGTGGAACACATGCCCCTGAGGAGGAAGAGGAAGAAGAGGACTTGGGAGGACATGTTCAGGGAGTACCTGCCAGACAGTGCTGGCTGCATCAGACCATGAGCAGAGGGCCTGGATGATGAATATGGTAGACACCACGGAGAAAGAAAGAGAAGACAGGAGAAAGGCCGAGGAGTCCCAGCCGGAAAAGAAGAGAGAGATGCATCAGGATATTATGGGGCTTCTCAGGCAGCACACACAACAGGTTCAACAATCATGGGCTCATCTCCCTTTAAAGTCAATGGAGAACTCCATTTTAGCACCTCCCTATACCAGCCCACATGGCAGCAGGGGCCATATCCCTACTCCTACCAGTCCACACCAGAGAACAGCAAGCTTTGCTAAAACTGACCAATGAGAGCCACCGTTTGCTGTATATACAGCCAAAAAGGACTGAAGTAGGCATGAAAAATATTTCCCCCTTGTAACTTTCTGTTCTGTTAATTTATTTTTGAACTTTTTATTGCATTTGGTTTTTATTTGCACCTACTTCCTGGGTATGCAATACATTTCTATCTTTTTGAAAGTTGAATTCATCTTTATTATTTCACGACATATACTGCAGAATGCCAAGCGCTACTCAAAATGCCCACTACTTGTTATCGGCCACAGAAGTCATAGGATTAGTGGAAAACATAGTGTAATAATTATAAATATACAGAAAGCACCATATCATTCATAGGTGCATTAACATACAGTGTCATATTCATAAATGCACACTAAGCATTCCACAGTTCCTGAGAGCCCCCGAAACATCAGGGCCAGGTGGAGCACAGTTCACTACACAGCATTACTGTGGCTGACCATTGAAGGGCTCTTTCAAGGCCTCTCTTAGCTGGATGTGAGCTCTTCTAATGGCCTTTGTATCTAGCTGTTCAAACTCACCAGACAGATGCTCCATCTCCACCCTCCACCACGGTGGCAACGTTTCCCCCCCCCTTTGCCTCACAGACATTAAGCAGGATTCAGCAGGCAGCTATAACCATTGGGATATTTTTCTCACTAAGATCCAATCTAGTGAGAATACCTACAGCATCCATTCAATCCAAAAGCACATTCAACTGTCATTCTTTGCACCTGCTGAGCCAATAGTTGAATATTTCCTTAGTGCCATCAAGGTGGCCAGTGTACTGCTTCATGAACCGGAGGAGCAAGGGGTAGGCTGGGTCCCCCAGGATCACTATTGGCATTTCAACATGGCCAGTGGTAATCCTCCACTCAAAAAAGAATGTCTCTGCTTGCAGTGTTTTTAATAGTTCTGTGCTCTTAAATATGGGATCATCATGAACCTTTCCTGACCAACCCACTGTGATATCAGTGAATCATCCACAGTGTACACCAACATTTGCATAATGGAAAATTAGCTCTTTCTGCTGATGTACTCAATGGCAAGGTAAGCTGGTGCCAAAAAAAGGACACGCATGCCATCTATCACCCCACTGCAGTTCAGGAATCCCACTGCTGCAAATCCATCCACTATATCCTGCACATTACCAAGAGTTGCAGTAGTGAAGAGCAGGAAATGATTAATGGCCCTGCACACTTGCACGTCAACAGCCCCCAGTGTGGATTTTCCAACTCCAAAATGATTCCCTACTGCCCAATAACAATCAGGCATTGCAAACTTCCAGAATGCGATCGCCGCTCGCTTCTCCACGATCAGTGCAGCTCTCATTCTGGTGTCCAGGTACTGGAGGACTGGGCAGACTTCAGCACACAGATCCAGGAATGTGGCCTTGCTCATCTGAAAGTTCTGCTTGTCATGATCTTAAGCTCATGTTAGGTAGGGATCCCATCTGTCTGTGCTTGTTTCTCAGACCAAAAGTGATGCTCCATTGCCTCCAGATGCTCCATGAATGTCTCCAACAACCTTGAATTGGTTTTCACTATGTTCCACAGCAAACTGTTCTCCAAGAAATCTTCATGTCCCCCGCTGCTATGGATCTTCCTTCAGCTGTGCAAATACCAGAGGCTCATGCCCCGTGTTTGAAAAATTCATAACAATAGTGCAGAGCTATGCAGGCTCCATTCTTATGTCAGAGATGACAGACACCAAGAAGTACCATGCGGGTTTGTGGCATTTTTTTTAAAAAGGCATAAAAATTATGGGATATGGATGGCATTTTGGGATGAAGAAAGTGGCATGATGGAAACTTGACCCCTTGCTTCCAGTCTTCAGTGTGACTCGTTTCTGCCCCACCGTGCATTGCCAAAAATTCCCAACAAACAGTGCACTGGAGGACGGTGAGTGGCACAGTGGGATACCTACACATGGTGCACCACGTTGTACAAGCACTCCTGGTGAGTGTGTGCCACGCTGATGTAAGAAGTCAAGTATGCAAGCACATGAGGGATATACTAACGGTGGAAGGTTTATGCCAATGTAACTTGGGTCGACCAAACTTTGTAGTGCACACATGGCCTGAGTGCCTGCAAATAACACATTAAGCAACGTAACTAGCCTTTGTCATGGATTGTTCATTCTCTCTTTGACCTTGCCTCAGAGGGAGAATTGTATGTTCAGAGGAGCATTTTATTTTGGTAGGGTACACAAATGTATATGCTACTGTGTGTTTATGTTAGAGAAGACGGGTTGAAGAAGTGTACCTGGCCCCCGAAGTGGATGGTGATGAGATTTGTGATGCTCTTTGTCCTTGTGGGAGTTCATTGCAGTGTCTTGGAGCAGCACCTGAAAAATCTCTCTCTCTCCTGCACTGACTAGTTTTACCCTTATGTAGAAAGTTCCATTCTGCCTGATGAGCAAAATTGATAACCACCTTCTTCATCCTGGCGTGTTAGATGATCTTTGAGATACGCCATGAGCCAGTGTGGACAACAGAGGACAGATAAAACATGCTGGCAGTAGCCTGTGTTTCTGAAGAGATGTGCTGTCGGGTTTTGTATTGATATATCCCAGAGGTTTAATGTTTGTGTGTGTGTGTGTAAGCAGACGTCTGTATTGAGGCAATTAATGCCTGAGAATTTATACAGTTTGTAGTATTTGAGATTTTTACAACTCAATTTTTAATTTTATAAGAGACATTCCCTTGCAAAAGATCAGAGTCCTGTTGTAGCATCGCCCCCAGGCTATCTTGGTGTGTGAACTTACTCACAGGTAGAGATTTGCTCTACATTTTTGTTACCAGAATTTTACCTCACTCTTCCCTAGGTATGATTTGTGGCACATCCTCTTAGTCTGAGACCCAAGTTTATCCTACCCTTCAATTAAGAGGGACTCCACACAGTATCATTTGAGTTTTAGATGTGCTAGATGCAGAAACAAGAAACTCACTCAACCTCTTGTACAAAAATGTATTTTAGTAGACCACCATCTGCAGCTCAATTAAAGAAGAATACAGATCTGTGGAAACGGTCAATATCCAGACAGGCTCCAACTAATTCCTGAATGTAGCAGAGTACAGTCTTCTCTTGTTTGAAGGGCCCGCTGTGTGGTTCCCCACTTCTGCAGGATCTCCCTGGCTCTACTGCTTAGTTTTTTTCTGATTACATCCCCCACCACCAGAGTTATTGCATTATGGCAAACACATTGGATGAGACAAGCCATTCCTACTATTTCTAACTCAGTAACAGAAATGTCTCCTTTCCTGTCTCCATAACCCCTGGGTTTGACCAAGCCACGCTCCAGCCTTCCATCTCCCTGCCAGCCCAGGGAGTGACCAAAGGAGCTCAGAATCTGTTTGAAGGCAGACCAGAGTGCTAACCAGATGGCAACCCCACCAGCATACAACTTATCAGCACAGCTCACCTCACTACCACCTTCTATCATCATTCAGTGCCATTCACATGCCAGGTAGCAGAGTGTAGTATGAAAGATTTGGAAGTTTGGTTATGATGCACATCTCTCACCGTCACTGAGTGATGCTGCAGAACCATTTTGTGTTGCATTATTTAAAGTGTATGGTCCCTTTAGCTGTTTTTCCTTTCTTTATGGTACTAATGATTGTGTGCTCAGGGTTAGTTAGGAGGCAAGAAAAAGGCAGTGAGACTTTTTTCCCCCCTCCAGATGATTATAACTAAAGATAGGTCCACCAGATATGATTGTAGGCTAGATAAGCGAGGTGGGAGAGGTAGTCAAGGTAGCAGATAAGATCCAGACACCAGAAAGCTTTACTCTGATAAAAAAAAAAAAACTGAGTAAACAAATCACAAATAGCCATTAGGTTTCTGGAGCAGGAGAGGTCCAACAATACAGCATGTGTGTTAAATTCCTTTATGCAAGAGGAGAATAAAAGTCATTCTTCTGTGCATCAGGTCGATTTTAGTTTTACAGATACAAAGAGGTAGTTCAATACAGAGGGTGACCTTTGTTAAAAGGAAAAAACCTTCAATACCTGGTATTCACTGACAGCAGGTGTCTTGGTGCTGGCTCTTAAATGAAGCAAGAATCCTATTGTTATTTCCTCTCACTTTAATGATGAAGTTTTACTTTCAAGTTTCTGTTTCATCTCAGGCAATGAATGTTCAGTCCCTCCCCAATACTTGAGCATGGGTCACTTCTTTTAGCCCCTTGTTTTACCATGAGGCAGTGTTTATGGCTGACAGATGAAGAGGCTGCAAGTTTAGTCTTCTAAGTGCAGAAACCTGGAATGAATGAAATGGCCTTCAGAGCAACAAGACTGATTTTGAATGTACAGGTGTCTGGCTCCCTTCTGACTTTGAAGGCCTTGTTGTCTAACTGTGAATTGCACCAATACTTATTCAAATTGACATTATATTCTAGGAGGAAGAGAGACAGACATTGCCATTCTTGAAATTGTTTAGTCCATACCAACTTTTATTTTTCTGGCACTGGACTACAGCAAATCCACCTGCCAGGAAATGGGTAGAATACATCATTCTACCCATGTACTGATAACAATGATTAGTTTGTTGTTGGTCAGCGGTATTCTCTATCTATTGTACTTTTATAACCTCACTACCTAAGCATCTCAACACCCCAACTGAGGTAAGGAATTATCATCATCCCCATCTTACAGATAGGGAACTGAAGCGTGGAGTGAGAAAGAGATTTGCCCAAGGTCACATAGAAAGCCATGTAGTAGTGCAGGGAACTGACCCCAGGACATCAGAGCCCCAGGCAGTCCCTCTAACCACTCATCCATTTTTCTCTTCACTAGTGATAAGTAATTAAAATCCATTTATTCATGACTGAGTATTGCTGACATCAAAGCAGAATTTTTGGAAGCCTTCCTAATCCATTGCTAGCTTTGAGCACGCAGTAGCTGATCTTCCAGTGATCTCCCACATGCCATCTTTCTGTCTCTTCGCTTGTTGTGGAGATGGATAGATGGTGCTGTGATGACCTGCCTCCATACCTTCCATTGTAACTTTCTCAAGGTTATTTCCATCTCTGTGTCTGATGTGATTAAAGTACATAAATTTGCACCTGTTTCCACTGGTGGGGGGCAAGCCTAAAATGTGGTAGAGGCCCAGTTTTGAGAAACATCCAAACTTCTGGGTGTTTATTTGAAGCACATCCAAACTTTTAGAACCCTTTGAGTCAGCAACATTGGGTAGGAAATGTTACTAGAATTTTCTCTGCACAATAACTGTGTTTACTTCTTTAAAATGTTTTCCATATTTGTGCCACAACCTCCTTTTGGTTCTAGCAGGTAGTAGATTGTGGCACATACATTAAAAATATTTTTAAGTAGTTTATTGAATTTTTTCAGAGCTTCATTAAGGTTCCGTTTGCTAAGGGCAATGGTTCCAGCTAGGTCCTATTTTATCTAGGACTGACGGAGTTGCACATGCATCCTTTTTTCTTAAAATATCATATTAACTGGTGTCTTAATCTAATGTGTTAGCTCAAATCTCTCAGCCACCCCGTGGGTCTCATACTTCTCCTATAGCATTAGCCTACAGGGTTAGTATTAAAATGTCTGAGGAACAGGAACTTTCATTCTCATACTGAAACCTCACCCTGTATCCTCTTCATGGGTCACCTAATTCTACCTTCTTTTTGTCTTTGATAACTATTCTCTTAAGAAAACTAAGTTATGCATGGCTGTATGTTGGCTTGTCCTCTCTGAGGTTGTGTGCTGTATTCAGCTCAAATTTCTAGACAACTGTTTATTTCCCTGCAGGTTTTCCATAGTGGTACATGGCAACAAGCGCTTGTCATGGAGTGTTGCTCTCCCACACACCCCCTTGTGGCCCTGCAGGTGCATTGCATGCAGTACCCCTTCAGGTTCTTTCAACCAATTATCCAGACTTAGGTTAAGGGTTCTCAAACTTTTTTTTTCCTGGGACACCCTTTGAAAATATTTCAGGCAACACCCCCCCCAAAAAAGTGACGACCTCCCCATGCCATGCCACCCACACCCCTATGCCATAGTATCCTTACTTCTGCACTGCTGCTGGGGGCGACCCTGTCTTCAGAGCACCCAACCAGCAGCTGCTGCTCTCCGGCCACCCATAGCTGAAGGGCTCTGGCTGTCAGCCATGCAGCCACAGCATGTGTGGGGGATGACAGCTCCCAACCCCCCTCCCCCCCCACACACACATAATCTCACAACCCCTTGGGGGTCCCAAACCCCAGTTTGAGAACCCTTGGGTTAGTTCAAAATATTTACCACCTTCGTGGAGTCTGATTCAGTAAGTCTTTCTACAAAGTGGAACTGTCTTCATTAGTTGCCCCAGGTCACTCACTCTGTTCATGTAAGAGGCCTCATCAGCACTTACCTTATTCAGGATCTCCTCACTCCCCAGCCTGATTTCTGGAGCTGGGGTTCTACCTCAGATGGTCACTTTCTCATAACACTTTCTCCTCGGAGCTAGGTTGTAGTTTAGCCAGCTGTAGGGCCTTAGCCAGCTTCATCCTCAGCTGACCTCTTCCTCCTCCATCCCCAATTTATCTGAATGCAAACTTCTCCTGCTTGTGTTTGCCCTGCTTTGAGCAGGAGGCAGTATGTATGCTAGTCCCCTTCTTCCAGCTCATCCCCCATTGGTTGGGTGAGTGAGGAACCTTACTGCATTCATTCTGCAAGGCTGCTGGCCCTCAGCCATTAAAGACACAGAGATGGAATTTCCTCCCCAGCACCATTCATTCCCCAGAGCAGTTTTTTTGAAAATCAATATCTCCTAGATACTTGTATATATATTAGGCCTTTCAGAATCTTAAAGACCACACCACACTATGGGGGTGGACTGATCACTAGGCATCACTACCCTTAAGGGGGCAGACTACCTTATCACAGTTCCATGCTGCACTGTCAGAGTTGCAAACATATGTAAACTAAGCTTGCTGCTGTCTGACTGGAGAGATGGGGGAATACATTGCATAACATGCAGGTTAAATCCATCCCTGAAGTGGAGATGCACAATCTTGTATTTCTCTCCCCCACCATCCTCATTCACTTTTAAAAGACATTTCAAGAGTTTGAACAGGACTTTACAGTGCAGAACTCAAAGCGTGCTCCGAACACTTTAGTGTTGCTGCATAAGTTAAGGCTGCTTCACTATAAGGCAGTACAGTGACTGATTTAGCCGTGCTGAGGAAGCTCTAAAGTGCTTTAGCAGAATCTTTCCTCCTATTTTGTTAGGGCAAGAGGATAAATAAATGCAAACACTCACATTAACATGATATCAAGGTTGGGAAATCAGCACACATATACAGGAAATTTAAGATAGAGTTCCTACAACCTTGGTGCATATGTATCCTCTGCTTCTCTTTCCCCTGTTAAAAATGTATATACTAACATATTACTCTCTGTGCTGTTAAATGCATACTATAAAATATATATATGCAGCGTAGTTGTAGCCATGTCAGTCCCAGGATATTAGAGAGACAAAGTGGTTGAGGTAATACCTTTTACAGGAACCAACCTCTTTTGGTGCAAAAGACAAGCTTAAACTGAGGGAAAAAAAATGTCGTGAAAATTTTTCAAATCAGATCTGCTTACTGTTTGATATGTGCTATGTTAAAGTAATAAGATGGAATCTTTCACTCCAGGATTTGAAAGTGCTTTACAAATCTGACTATGAACTCCTTTTTACAGATGGGAAATTACTTATGCTAAACGATCTGTTCCATCTTCTGTTTGCTGTGATGCCGGGAGTTCTGTTCCCAGACCTGAAGAAGAGCTCGGAGGGGCACAGAAGTATGTCTCTCTTACCAGACATTGGTCCAATAAAAGGTATTATTTTACCATCTTTGCTCTCTACTATAAAATACATATAGACTGAGTTAATGTTGCTATATACCAAGAGTGGCCAAACTGGCTCGTGAGCTGCATGCGGCTATTTTACAGAGAAGTGCGACTCACAGAGCCTCCTTTATCCCCCCCATCTTGCCTACCAGACTGGGGTGGGGAGCTTGGAACTTCTGCCCTGCTGCAGGGTGGTGGGGCTAGAGGATTCTGCCCAGTGGGGAGGGAGGTCTCAGGGCGTCAGTAAGTTTTGGCCATCCTTTGTATATACTTAAATATCCAAATTGAGTCTCCAGCTTTGTAGTAGTTTGAGCTTTTTGAGGATTAAAATCTGAAGTTACTTCATAGCCTTACCAGTAGAGCTACTCAGAGAATGGAAATTGCATTTTGGAGGAGGATTTAGTTGCAATTTGGAATGAACGCCAAAAGTTTCAAAGTTCTCTGTGAAAGGGATCAGAGCCCGAATTCTGGGGCTGTCCAGCTAGCAGGCTGCCCCTGAGCAACAGAAGCTCTGGGGTCCCTGACTCCAAGGCAATCTGCATGGTGGGCTGCCGAGAAGACAGGCCCAGACACAGTTGCTGGACCCCTGCTGAGTTCCAGTGGAATTTTGTCAAAAATCAAACTGTCTCCACAAAATGTTTAGATTTCAGCAAAATCAGCAAACTGATGAAAATGTGTTGTTGGAATTTTTCTAATCCGCTTACTTTTCTTCCTTTCTATTTGTGCCAGGTTAAAATGATATAATATCTTCTGCTCCAGGTTTTGAAAGTGCTTTAGAAAGATGAGCATTAACTCTATTTTACAGATGGGGAAGAGGGACTCAAGCACCTAAAAAGTGGCTTGCCCAAGTTTACATGGCAAGGCAATGACAGAATCAGGAACAGAACCCATTACATTTTTTCATCATCTTTTCAACTGAATTCCAAAGTGTTCTTGCCACACGCAGAGGCATCTATATGCAGCATAGTATGAGATACTGTGCATGTTTGCTGATCATACCACCAGCTGATTTCTCTACTTCAGTAATGCTTCCCATGGTCTCTGGTATCCTGGTATGTCTTTTTTATTTTTTTAAAGTAATTTCTTGGCAATCTTGACAGCTGCTTCTGCTTTGGCTGTAGTGCGGCAGGGATGTGACAAGTTCAGGTTCTGCTGATATTACGAACTGCAAATTCCTGACAGACAAATTGAGTTACATTATCTGTAATTACAGTCTCTGGAATTCCATGCCAGGCAAAGCATTCAGTGAGAAAGGCTGCTGTTGTGTGTAAAGGATCTGCTTCCCAGTAACCCAAATAGTAATCAACCATTGCAAGGTTTCTTGACGGCCCACTGTAAACAAATAAATGCCTAATTTGCTCTGAAGGCAGTCAGATATTCCATGCATCATGGTCTCCTTTGTTGGTTAACTAGGAATTAATTTCAGACACTGCACTGGCTTATGATTGGGAAAGTCCCTTACTTCATTGCTTGAGTATGCTCTACACAGAAAGCCTTGCATAAACACATATCATCACCAATACAGTCAAAGCATATGCTCTTAAACATACCAGGATTCATATCTTCACGTAGTGTGATACTTCTGGCTTAATAAAGAATAGCTTTTTGTGATATTAGTGCTTCACTATATTTCTAACATTCACAAATATTAGCTCTCCCTTCTTGTATGTTTTGAATGTTTTATGTGCTGTGTATCTGTGACATAAAGGAAGCGTCTTTGGTTGATGTATTCAAGATCCTGACATAATTTCTTGGTATATGCTGAAGATTTCATCTGAGTATCTCAGAAGTCATATTTGAAGCATTTTAAGATAGGCCCAGATGTTTGTAAGCTTGTCCACGTTTGTGATACCATCTCAGAAGTTCCAACTGGTACACGGAGAACAATAGGTATGCAGGGTCGCTACCGCAGCATAGTTTTGTTCTCTTGTAGTAAGTACCATGAAGCCAAGTGCTATACATTGATAGTCTTGTAGTGTTATTCCCAATATGCATTCATTAGCATCACATGGAATGGTCACAGGTTCCCTTATTTGACATCATTTTAAGACTAGATAGCTTATTACCTTGCAGGTTTGGATTCCAACCACCACCTACAAACTTTGTCAGTCTGTGAAAGGGATTGGTGACTTTGGAAAGATAGGCCATAGTTCAACAAATCCTTGAAGCCAACACTTAAGCACATGTTTAAGTGCTTGATTTGCTGAACAAGGAGGACTTAAGCATACGCGTAAATATTTTGTTGTACCAGGGCCACAGCAAGGATCTGGACAGAGATGTTCTTATAATGCTTAACTATATCTTGAAAACAATTTTGAATTTAGGACAGCCAACACTGTTTAAACCTTCCCAGAATCTGGTGAAGATTTCTGTTAGACATCCTATACATGTAACTGCTGACCAATACAGGGTGAGATTTTCAAAAGCATCTAGATCATTCAGAAGCACCATTCCCATTGTGTGTGCGCGCGCGCGCATGCATGTGCACGCGTGTGTGCGAGAGAGAGAACTTATATCCACAAATATACATCTGTATTGAGCAGTGTTGCTGTGACAGCCACCATCTTGGCAGGGGACTGAAACAGAGATCACCAGCGTTCAAAGCATGAGCTGCTACAGATTGAGCTCAAAAGACAAGGCTCTAGAAGCTGGGGGTGCAACAACTTGTATCCTATGTAAATTGGCACAGAAAGGGACGTGGAATACATGATTACCAGTGGGATACAGTATCAGATCATCATGAACTACACTAACATTTTCAGTGAATTCCTTGCATTCAGCCATTAAGGTATTGTCAACAATAACTTCAATCTGAGTCTTTCTAGCATTTCACTTTGCTACATCTCTTGATCCAGAAAAGTGCCAAACTGCAATTACAGACATCTATATGTAAAAAGGAGTTCAGAAGATAGGTGTAACTGTTTTCTTTAATCAAGTTTTACCTGCCAAAAGTCTTTAGTGTCTAAATCTAAAGAGAACTTGACTTTGTTCCTATAGCAGGAAGTGATTTTAGCAAGAATCACAATTCAAAACTTTGAGGTATGAAGGAATCAAAATTTATGGTTTGTTTCTTTAAACCAGAAACCTTATTGCTAATCTAGTCTTTTGAGAATCCCATTGTACAAGATTGTAAATCCATATTTCCAGGTCCTTCTTTAAAGTGAACCTTTACTTTGTTTGATGGTTGTACTAGTTTCACCTCAGAGTTGATTTCCAATTTATATTCTCTAGGCAGACTTCTGAAGCCTTTAAAAACATCCCCATATTGATCCAATTATTTGTTCCTTTGTTAAAGACATTTGGCTGGAACTGTCAATAGCAGTGTACATTGTATTGTTCACCATTTGCAAAAGTCTGAGCTTTTCTTTTGATTGGGTTAATAGCCAAGGCACCTGTGCAGTATTAATAATGTAAAAGTCAAATTTGTGAAGACTGCCCTTGTAGGAGCATGTCCATGTGCATTTTCCCCTGAGTATACTGATGTGACTTTGTAGAATTTTAGCCTGGGGTTACCCTACAGCAATTTTGTTTGATGCATCTCGTACAACATGGTAGTAATCCTTAAAGCTTGACAGACAGTTTTACCTGCAGTGTAACTACTGGAAGTATAAACCAGTTCATAAAATCTATTAATCTAAGCCTAGAAGGAAGCATTATGATTATCTAGTCAACCTCCTGCATAACACAGTCCAAAGAACCCCAGCCAGTAATTTCTACATCAAAACCATAAAACTCTGGAGTGGATCACGACTGTTAGTGAGGACATCCCAAATTGGTGGTGGATTCTATAATTGGATTTCATCAAACCAGTAACAAATGTGGATTACTATACCAGTTTTACCATGGAGTCACAGACAGTTCCTTTAGACACTCCAGTCTATCTTGTCACCCAGACAAACTTGACATAGTGATAAGTGTCACTTGCACACACAAACACAAAGTCACACCACATTTAGGTTGCTTCCAATCCCAAGAGACCAGTCACTTAACCCAGATAAACTAGATCGTACACCAAAGACAATCCTGTAATAAACTGTCCAAAGGATTATTAAACTAGGAAAAAAGAATAATTGTTATTTACAGGTTAAAGTAAGCAAACATATACACACCAGTGAGTTATCTAAATCCTAAGAGTGACAGAGTTGTAGTGATCTGTCTATTCCAAGTGTTTTTCAGGATAGACTCAGGAGGCAACCCCTGGGGGATCTCTAGCTTCAGTTTGGATCTCTGGCCCTTCAGAATTCAAACAGCCAAAAACATGCAGTTTCTTCTTGTCAGGGATTTTTTAATCCCTTTTCCCAGAGTCCAAGATGATGGGACGAGTTCCCGTCTCCTCTTCATGGGGTAGAAGGGGGAGAGGGAAGACGAATCAACAAAATCTTTTCTCCTCTGATGTTTCACAATGACTAGTCTATGGACCTTCTTTTGTTGGGCAGAAGTTAACACCTCCTGTGACAAACTAGTATTTCATACTTAGTAATGATTCTGTCCTGATTGTGGGGGTTTACAGTTTCAGAGCAAACACTTAAATATTACCTTATAACATGGGACATAGATATTATAAGTGAGATTAATACATGCAGCAACATACAAGCATTCCAGAGAGTCTAAACACTAGCTATGTTCTTGTAAGACTAGTACCTATTTTGAGCAAAACTAGCATACGTGAGCCGGTCTGGTCTTCAGCTACCAGGTTGTCAGTTCTTAGCTAATGCCTGCAGCCTGGGCAAGAGCTGGCATCTGACCTGCCAGCTTCACAATCCACTACATCCCTAGGTCAATTGTTCCAATGGTTAATTACCCTCACAGTTAAAAAATTGTGCCTTATTTCTAATCAGAATTTTTCTAGCTTCAGCTTCCAAACCCTGGGATCTCACTTTGCATTTTTCTGCTAGATTGAAAAATCTGTCTACTGTCATAAATCTTTTCTCCATCTATGTACTTGTACACTGTGATCATCACCTTTTAACCTTCTCTTCAATAAACTAAATAGACTGAGTTTAGTTTCTCGCTATAAGGCATGTTTTTCAGACCCCGAATAATTCTTGTAGCTTTTTTCCAAATCTTTCCAATTTGTGAACATCCTTTTTGAATTGTTGATATCAGAACTGGACATAGTAGTGTACTGATACACAATCATTGCTTTCAGGACACAGTCTCTATGTTATAAACGTGACTTACATCTTTGTTACTATATATGACATTGAATTTGATGGTGTTAAAATGTATGTTGTTCAAATGAGCCCATCTTAGCAAGCAATCCAAGTCTGCCTGTATAAATGACTTGTCCCTATCATTATTTATCATTCCACCAAATTCTGTGTTACCTGCAACTTTACCAGTAATTATTTTATGTTTTCTTCCAGATCATTGACAAAGATATTGAATAGCACTAAGCCAACAACAGATTCCAATTAGGACCCCACTGGAAACATCCCCATTGGATGGGAATTCCTCATTTACAATTACTTTTTGAGATCAGTTAACCAGTTTCTATGCATTCATCTAACTCAGAGCTGAGTGGCAGGGCACCTAGGGTTTAGGTGTTATACCTTTGTGGATCTGCCTCAACATGTATTGTCAAGTCCAGCAAAAGCTATAGGCTAAAGCCAAGACCTTAAAAAATGGATGCCTAAAGTTAAACACCTAAATCAATATTTAATCACCTATACAAGTTGCTTTTCAGGAGCAGAGGATCCACAATCTCCCACTGATTTCAGGAACCCTTTAAACAAAAATCTTCACTCAAATATTTACAGGTAACAGAGGATTATCAGTCATGGAGTTAAATTAGATACACAATAAAACATAAGCAAGACCAATAACAGGAAACAGGAAAACAGAGATAGGACACTTAATTCAATTGTGATCAATACAACATATGTGCACTAGCTACATCATCTTTGGTGGTAAAGACTATACATGCATAGGTTTTATAGTAAGTCCATATAGGAAGTGCTAAGTTTACATGATTTGAACTGACTGGGAGTCAGGTCTATTACAGGAGTGGGTGGGTGAAGTTCTGAGGCCTGCAGTGTGCAGAAGGTCAGACTAGATAATAATGAGGGTTCCTTCTGACCTTAGAATCTGAATCACTCAATATCACTGGACTGGGTTCTAAATCTTTAAAAGCGCTTAAAAAAAATTGGTTTCCATCCTCGGCTGAGGCCCATTCTAAGAGGCTTCGGAAATATTTTTAATGTTTTGTATATATTTTGATGGAGAAATCACAAATAAATAGTTTTCTGTATGTAGGGAGATTTTCTTGTAGTCCATTTTCCTCATCCCCAATATACAAGATTACTTGAATAAAAAAAAATAATTAAAGGGTAATTTATCTAATTTAAAGGAAACACTGATCTCTGGATATTTACATTTTAGATGGGCTGTATAATTTGAAAAGGACTTTCCAGTGTTTGATTTTCATTTTGGGGCTTGGTCCTGCTGTCATAAAATTCAATGGGAGTTTTGCCTATGATTTCAGTGGGCACAGCATTAGACCCTATAGGAACCCTCTAATGAGAGTTCCTGAGCACCCACAACTCCCACTAAAGTCAGTGGCAATTGGACTTGCTCCGCATCTTTCAGGATTGGGCCTTAAATGCATATTGACATAAAGACCCTATAACAATTTATATTATTTGTTTGTTTACATTTTAGGCCAATACTTATGCATGTGCATATATTTAAGCCCATGATTAGTCCACTGAAGTCATGGGACTGCTCATGCATTGAAAAATTAAACAAATGCATAAGTGTTTATAGATCCTTAGAGTCTTCAGGACTTCATTATGCACTTGTACAACTTTCTTCATTGTGGGTGCTACCACAAAGAAATATTTATGAATAACATTTGTCTGGGTTCAAATAATTTGAAGTCCAATTCCACACTAGCTTCATATAATAAGTTTATCATTCTGCATTTTACACCTACATTATGTTTAAAAGAAGCTTACAACTAACCACAGCATCCATTTTTATTGGCTTAAGTGAGTAAGTTTTCAGCTGAGAGTTACAATTAAAGGGGGGAATCAATATGGGTATCTCCATAATTGAAAACCAGTGGGTGATAATTCTGCACTGACAACAGGATTATAAGAATAGAGACAAAACATTGATGAGGGAAAGAAGAGATTTAATATATGATCCCAATTAAACATCAACTATTAACATATTAAAAACTGTTTTGTTTCCTTTTCATATATTGTGTATTTTTTCCTCCACTTTTCCTCTATGTATGCTAAAGGAGAGAATAATGGAATTCTGTGAAAATAGTTTAAAACAGATTCAGGTAGAATCAATCAAGCTACAGATAGCTGGTAATTATTCCTACCATCACTGAATATCTCCAAATGTGTGTGTACTCAGACCTAGCTCTATTTTTTTTTTTTTTTTTTTTGGCATCACTTTCTTCTATTTTTTCTCTTTAGAATTCTGGTAGTGAGAAGTTGTTTCTCCAGAGGTCATAAGCATGAAAAATCCAGGAGGATTGATTTAAAACCAAACTTCTCCGAATAGCCCAGTAAATGTATATTTATCCCCAACCTTTAACAACCCTGTTGGACCCAGTCCTGGGCTTCTCTAGAGTTAAATCCTGAAGAGGAGAGCTTCATTCTCGAAAGAAATGGCCAAGAGACCAACAAACATATTTCAGCTGTCATATTTCAACCCAGTTCTATTTCAGCCTACTCCTTAGAGGCTAATGACAAACTCGTTTTACTCTCAGACCCTTCACAATTAAAATTAAGAGTTCTCCATCACTGACCAATTTTAAATCAAGATTGGATGTTTTTCTAAAAGATATGTGCTAGGAATTATTTTGGGGAAGCTCTATGGCCTGTGTTATACAGGAGATCAAACTAGATTATCACTGGAATTATTTGCTGTGAATTAAATTATCCCAAATCAGTGTAAGGCCCACGGTACACTTAATCCATTAACAGTGAGTTTAAGTGGGACTAAAATGGTATATAAGGGCTTCACATGGTTTTCTGCACTAGAGTGAATTTCACCCTATCGATTTTAGACTCAACAAATATGAAGGCAACTTCTATGTTAAAACTCAAATCAATTTAATCTAGTAATTTACCAAGAGTAGTGGTGGATTTGCCATCAGGACTGGATGTCTGTCAGAGGCCTGGTCTACATTGCCACTGGCGGTCGATGAGAGATACGCAAGCTACATAATGTAGTTTGCGTATCTCCCATCAACTTACTTACATTGCTGTGCCGTGGCATCTCCACTGCACTGCATCGATGGGAGATTCCTTTCGGTTGATGCACCCTTACTCTTTTCAGGGGGGTGGATCAATGGCGTCAACTGGAGAGCACTTCCGGGATTGATTGATTGATTCTGGGTCTGCACAGACTGCTCAATCGATCCTGCTGCATCGATCCATGCACCCCAGCAGTGTAGACATAACCTAAAAAGATATGTTCTCGTTCAATGAGGAATTAATTCAAGGAAGTCCTATAGCCTATGTAATACAGGAGGTCAGACTAGATGATCAGGGTGGTACCTTCTGACTTTATAATCTATGAATCACTTCACTGTTCCTCTGATGAACCTGGACTGTCATGTATAGTAAGCACTCAAAAGTCAGCTTGTCTGGAGAGAAGGAGCAGCATTTTAATTAACTCCATGCACACTCAGCACAAGCACATGGCACCATCTGACTCTGCTCAGGCTTCCACAGACGTTTCATTCACCCTGGGCATGCTCTGAGGGTTAGCACAAGTATTTGCATTGTTACTCCCATCCTCACATCTCATTGGCTCAGTCACTCAGTCATATGCTGGTAACATGGTACCTCTCCTATGGGTTCTACATTGTTATAGAAAAGACAGTAAGTCTCTAAAAATAAAATACTCTGAAGCCATTGTGTCACAACTAATGAAAATTAAAAAGCTGATTGCACTTTTAATAGCTATCTTTTCAGTACTATTCAATCTGATGATAATCTCCAGAACTGTAAAAGCATAGATTTTCCCGAGTGACTGAAATCTATAATCTATAATTAAAATCATGCTTTAAAATACTTAACTCCATTAGAGAAATTATTTTCTTCATATAGTACCTAGGAACATACTCAGATATGGTGATATTGCCATTGTCTTATTTGATGACCCTCATCTCTGTAGACTGGATTGTGCCTTTAGGCTCAACCCTTGTAGTTGTTCAATCCCAGGAGAAGCCATAGAAAAGAAATGTGTGACAGAGTCACAATACGTCATATGCTCCAGAGGCTACATGAAAAGAGTGCAGCTTACTTCCTCACTCCTGGCTAGCTGGCTCCAGTTGTCAATGCAATGTCAGGGCAAGCCCATGGCTCCTCTCACTGTCCACTCCCTTTCACGTGGGAAGGAAGTATCAAGAATATAGTATCTGCTTTCACTATTGCACCCAGACCCAAGATCTTGGAAGGTCCCATGCAGCCGGACAGAGTATGGGGAATTATTTCTTCTTAACCCCATGAGTAGGACTAGATCACAATCTATCCCTTCATGAACACAATCTACTGGTGTCATTACATCAAACTCCCTATTGATGCAGCTGGCAGAGCCACATATGGATGAAGGGCAGGATATAGCCAATGTTTGTACCTAACAAATTTATTGCCTGATCCTCTAAATTCTTCTACCAGGGCATCTGTGTGTCAGCCTGTGTTTGTGAAGCAGTGTAAATTCAACAGTGCTGAATAGGTTACCACTAATAAACCCTCATTTAAGATCTATAGGCTAAAAATGGGGAAATACTTCCACTACTCTGGATTATAGATAGGAAAAAACTGAGTATTTGGGAGTGCTTGTGGACACATTGGAACTACTTATACAACCTAAATTGCATATATATGCTAAAGCCTTTGCAGAATTGGGGCCTGAATCTGGATACAAATCATAGAAATGTAGGGCTGGAAGGGTCTTCAAGAAGACATCAAGTCCAGCCTCTTGCACTGTGGCAGGACCAAGTAAACCTAGACCATCCCTGACAGGCATTTGTCCAACTTGTTTTTAATAGCTTCCATTGACCGGGACTCCACACCCCAACCTTAGAAGCCTATTCCAGAGCTTAACTACCCTTATAGTAAGAAAAGTTGTTCCTAACATCTAACCTAAATCTCCCTTGTTGCAGATTAAGCCCATTACTTCTTGTCCTTGTACTTCCTTGTACTTCAGTGGACATGGAGCACCATCATCTTTATTACAGCCCTCAATGTATTACAATCAGATCACCTCTCAGTCTTCTTTTCTCAAGACTAAACATGCCCAGTTTTCTCAACCTTTCCTCATAGTTCATGTTGTCTAAACCTTTTATCATTTTTGTTACACTCATCTGGACTCTTCAATTTGTCCATATTCTTCCTATTTGTGGTGCCCAGAACTGGACTCAATACTCCAGCTGGGGCCTCATGAGTGCTGTATAGAGTGGGACAATTACCTCCAGTGTCTTACGTACAACACTTGTTAATACGCCCCAGAATTATATTTGGCTTTTTTCCAGTTGCATCACATTGAGGATTCATATTCAGTTTGTGGTCCACTATACCACCCAGATCCTTTTCAGCAGTATTACCATGCAGACAGTTATTCCTCATTTTGTAGTTGTGCATTTGACTTTTCTTTCATAAGTGAAGTACTTTGCTCTTGTATTTATTGAATTTCATTCTGTTGCATTCAAACCAATTTTCCAATTTGTCAAGGTCATTTTGAATTTTAATCCTGTTCTCCAAAGTACTTTCAACCCTTCCCAGCTTGGTGTCCTCTGCCACTTTTAAGCGTATTTTTTATTCCATTATCTAAGTCATTAATGAAAATATTGAATGTTACCAGACCCAGGACTGACCCTTGCGGGACCGCTCTACCAATTTGATGGCAAATCATTGATAACTACTCTCTGAGTATAATCTTTCAAACAGTTGTGCACCCACTTTATAGTAGTTTAATGGAACCACATTTCCCTAGTTTGCGTAGGAGCATGTAATGTAGTACTGTGTCAATGTTTCTGAGCAGAACCACCCTTGGAAGAATTCAAAGCAGTACAGACTGGGCAGATGTGTTACATATACCTGAGAGGTCTAACCAGACTATTGCCTAAAGCACAGCAGACCTTTGCCCTACCCTTCTTCTTCTCTCCCCCTCTCATTTCCTCTCATTCCATTCCTTTGAGCTTATTTCTTTAATGTTTTATTTCCAGAGGATCCGATCCCGGGTCCCCATACATAGCTCTAGCATACAGGAGTCAATGATGCTGCAAGAAGTTTCACTGGCGTAGGAGCAGAGTGGGTCCTCATAGCTCCTGTTGTAGGGGACATGCCAGGGGGCAGGAGTCGGAGACAGGAATGGGACTCTCCATAGTTTGATTAGTAGAAAGACTGAGGTTGCAGAACAACCTATAAGCTACCTAAATAAGGCTGCAGCAAATTAAAACAGCTTCTGGCAAAGTGTTTAAATTGGCGCCAGCTGGTCCAGAAACTGGATGTTGCAAAGAGTAGCTTAGGGACATATTTGTACTTCTTTTCCCTTGGGATGCATCTGTCCCCATTTTTTTCTCCTTCTCCCTATTTTCTTCCTAGAAAAAGTCTGCTCTTCATGTGGGTGCTTAATAAAAATATAATCCAGAACAAATCTTAAAAAGCAAAAACAAGGTAATCTAATAAACCAATTCCAAAGCTATCATTGACAAGAACCACTTCCAATGGGCAGAAGATCATACTAGTGTCTTTATCAAACCACTACCCTGCACAACCCAGCTTCATATCATGAAAAAACAAAACACCGTTAAGAAGAAACAAAAATATCTTGGGTTTTGCCTATTATGACACCCTCCTCACACACCAGACTCTATGTTGCAGGGCACAGCATTCAAGAAATGTGGGCCCTCCACAGATCAAGTCCCATCTTCAACCTTAAGAGTATGTATCAAGTTAGTCAGTATTTCCAGCCTCACTGATTCTATATTATTCATCTCGTTATATACTAATAAGCAGAACTGTTCAAATATTTTCCATTTACTGGCCATACCAAAAAATAAATTGTTTTGGGTCAAACAAAATGTCTCGTTAAACCCAAAATGAAATGTTTTGTGTGAATTTGGGGCTTTTTTAAAATTATTTAATAAACATTGAATGAAATTTCTAAAAAAAGATGTTTTGACTCCAAAAATGGAATTTTATTTTTTTGAAAACATAGAAAGAAAAGGTTCAGAAAAAAGTCTCAACATTTTTTTTAAAAAACCAAAACAATTTGACAAATTCTACATGAATTTGCAAAATGTTTCAGTCAATTCAAATCTGCACTTTTCAGCAAAAAAAGTTTCCGCTAAAAATATCACCCACTTCTAATAAGACCTTTGTGCTTTTACTATTTGCTTTTACTATTAGTTAAAATATCCTATACTTTTTTGAAGATAATTTCAATCAAATCCCAGGGTATGCTCAGTTTAAAGCACTCCCCTTAAACAGGTTTTGATGACAATTTATATTAAGGGCATGTTTTTATGAGTAATTTATCAAAAGGTTGTTAAGATGTTTAAATAGTTAATCAATTGTCAGATAGTTATGGAATCCAACAGGACAACTGGCTGCTTATAACCACGATCTACTAATGTGTTCATGACCATGTATAATGATACATATTTCACATTCTAACAACATATTATTCTTTTATTAGCCTTACAGCCATTTATAAATGGAACTCAATATAAATTGTGAACCAGTTTCCTTTTGATACAATGAGAGTTGTGAGCAGCTATACAAAACCTGTACACATTTCACCATGGCTAGATCTACACTAGAAATTTTTGGCTGGTATAGTAATGTCGGTTAAGTGATATGATTTTTGGTGACATTTCTACATCAGCAAAAACCCTAGTATAGATATAGTTATGCTGGCATAAAAGTGCTTTTGCTGGTATAACTTATTTTTTACTCTGGGAACCAACATAAGGTATCAGCAAAAAAGTGCTTTTTTGCTGGCCTAAATTGTGTCTACACTGGTAGGATTTGCCATTATAGCTTCACCAATATAACTATGCTGGCAAACCTTTTCTAGGTGTAGACTTGACCTTCATATATACATGTGCCTTTATGTGAACAGGTAAAATTCATCCCTGTTTGAAATATCAGCACCATTGGTGCATAGAACTTGGGCTGACCCTTTGCACAGAGATGAATTTCACCAGTGTGTGCACAAAGACCTTGGCACTACAATTGAATAGCTATGGATAAATATCCCATGAAAAGCTAGCAATGGCAAATGGAAACTTATTATTTCAACAAGCTTATTTTGAGCACTCTTTGCTAACTGGGAAGTTTTTTAATTGGTATTGGTTGTATTTAAATGCCTAATTATCTTTATTTAAATGGCACCCTATCAGCCTGGAAGTGTTGTAGTAGATGCCTGCTGCTGTTTCTTATTTTGCATTACAATTATCATGCAAAGCATAGAAGGTGACTTTAAGCAGCTCATCTGAAGTGCTGCTTTCTTAAATGTAAAATCTTTGTGCAGCTATTTATATAGGTATTTATCACTAGGTTTTAAGAAAAGTCAGCCCAATGATAAACAAAAGTTTGTATGATGGGTTTAATTTTGAAATATAAATGGGCCATTGTAAAATGAATGTGGAAATTTTCATTTGCACTTTTGTTTGTGTCTGTGGAGTAACAAATCATCCTGTGCAGAAATGAATTATAGAGATACCAAAAATGTTAAGCGATAACAGTGTGTGGGGCAAAATTGCTCAGAGGTATGCACTGAAAGTTCTCTTTCAATCTGTGTATTGTAGATGCTTTAAATAAATGCTTGTCTACTGCCCAAACAACTAAAAAAATCTTGTGCAGATCATATGTATTCCATTCAATGTTTCATTCAGTTGCCATGACTATGATAGCCTTAATATTGCAGGCTCTCAGCAAGGTTGCAATTAGTATTTGGATTTAGAAGAGGGAAAATAATGATTTCATATTGAAGCATCTTTCACTTAATACCCTTATAGACATAAAACTGCTTGCAGGTTTCTAACCAACTATTCTTCTTATGCAACTCCCCTCCCCTTTCCTCCAAGAAGTCCGTATTATTTGGCTTTGAACCTTGTTTTCCATGGGGCTGTAGAGTTGGTGCCTGCAGAACCTAACTGTGCTTCTGTTCAAGTCTTTATAAACATTTTCCAAAGGGGATGAATTTGTAGATTTACTCCATCCCTTGCCATGGCTACGTTGACAGACAGCACTGCAGACTCCTGTCAAAGTCTTAGTTAGATGCCCTCTAATCCAGCCTCTTGCAAAGGACATTAGTCTTCAATACTTTGAGCCCTATTAGGCCAGGATGCCGGAGTTTAAAAGTCACTCCTCCAAGCACTGAACCCAGACCGCCCAAACCAAAATGGACTTGTCTTTCACTCACTCTGACAATTTAAGCACAGTCATTCAGTTGACAATATTGGCACTAAATTAAGATGAGAGTAGTGAGAGAGGAAAGAGATCTACTAGATCATTCAGCCCGTCCCTTTGTAAAGGTGAGACATAAGCCTTAAATAGATCATCTGAATAAAGCTGTTGTATTTTATTAATTTAGTCTCAGTAATAACTAATAATGATTACTAACTGCTGAGATCTTCCATTTCCTGTTGAGCCGGATAGATGCTGATAATTTCAATATTCCACTGGAGTTTAGCTTTGGAATGGCCATACCAGACTAAACCAGTGAGACATCTACGGTCTCTGACAGTGGCCAATATCCAATGTTTCAGAAGAAGAGGCAAGAAATTCCATAGTGGAAAACTATGGAATACCCTGCCCAGCAGGGAAATTTCTTCCTAACCCCATCAGCTGCTGGTTAGATTGTGTCCTACACATAACAGTTTATATCCAAATTTTTATTTTGTCTTAATCCTATCTAATATAAATGTTTGTGTTCTCATCCATGCAAAAGTCTCCTTTCCTTTTAATCCTACTCAATCTTTGACCTCGGTGGTATCTTGTAGTTCCGAGTTCCAGAGGTTAATTATGTTATATATAAAAAAAATAGCATTTCTACTCCTCATTTTTAAATATACTTCCTTTTAACATAGTTGACTATTTTCCTTATATTATGAGCAAGAGTAAGTATAAGCACTTGTTTTACTTTCTTTGTATTTTTTGCAGATTGTGTCATATCCTCACTTATTCATCTCCTCTCCACATTGAGCAGACTAAATCTTTCCCCACCCTTAAATATTTTCATCATTTATCTCTGGATCTCTTATTAATGTGTCCTGATGCTATGCAATCAAACCTCAGATTAATTTTTCATTGGTTCCCAAGATTAGCCATTATTAAATATTGAACGTTCAGGAGGCTCAGACATTTAGTAGATAAGTGACTTCCAACAATTCTTATTAAATTAGGACCCAAACTCCAAGGGTGACAGTCTGGCCCCATTGAAGTCAATGGAAGGTTTTCATAAGAAAGAGACACAAATACCTGCTTATTTCTATGGTGTTTTAATGAGCAGACCGACAATGTGAATGCTAATGAGCACAGCTCAGAGGGCACCTGAAGAAGCTTGGTAACTGGCAGTGTGATAACACTACAGTTCTCCTTGATTCCCTTTTCCTATGGAGACCCTGTGCCCTCTCTCTCTCACACATATACACATCTTTCTCATTCATGGGCCTGTGATGAGGGCTCAGAGTGGGGTGTGGGATGAAGCAGTAATACCATAACAGCTACTGTGAGGGCTAGATGAGTGTGCGTGCATGTTTCTTGACCCTCCTACAGAGGACGTGGCTCCTCCCAGCTTCTGGGAAGGGCCCTTGTCTAAGAGTGATTTGAGGAAGTTTAGGAGTGAGAATGAGAACAGCTACTTCTGTA
Source organism: Emydura macquarii macquarii (assembly GCF_026122565.2). Lineage (NCBI taxonomy): Eukaryota > Metazoa > Chordata > Testudines > Chelidae > Emydura > Emydura macquarii. The sequence goes on along the minus strand of NW_027132342.1, from coordinate 4,735,303 downwards.
CCATCCTCTAGTAACGAATAGATTCCTTGCTGTTTACTGAGCAAGCAGTATCCTAGCTCTTGCTATTTTATTGCAAGTCTCAGGCTATATGGTATGTATTTCAATCCCAAACTCCTGGAATCCTGAGATTAGGTGAGAATCTCAGCTTTCATTGAAAAGAGAATAAGTTTCTAGCCCTTTATGATTGCAGAGAAGAGTTTGAAAATGTGACCCAAGTGTCCTCCACAGGTTCAGAAACAAATGGGCAAATAAGAACCAAAAATGTATTTTTGTTTTAATCTCATCAATGTTCGGGGTCCTGAGACATGATTTTATGGCCTTGGTATTAGGCCATACCCCCAGGCCCTGCTATTGGGCCATACCCCCAGGCTTCCTCTATGGAGGTAATGGTTTTCCCTTCCTGGCCCCAGATAAGTAGTTTGGATCCCCTCTGGGGGTTTATCACTGTCTAATTGGAGGCTATTTCTCCAGTGGGCTATGGGAGAGGACCCGGGCCCACCCACTACTCCAGCTCCTACCCCAGGGTTCTTAACAGCAGCAGCCATGCACTGCCATGTCCCTTTACCAAAACTGCTTTTAGGCTTCTCCATGGCCCCAGACTTCACTAATGCTTCAGCCTTACATCAAGGCTCCTCTTATGCTCCAGCCCCGCAGCCAGCCAGGAACTCTCTCTCACTTCCCTGGTCCCTGCCAGCACTGAGCTGTCTGTGGTGCTGCAGTTCCCTTTAACCAGCTAAGAGCACTACCTGCATACCTCTGGCTCGAGCAAGGAACTGCCTGTCTGTGACTCTACAGCTCCTTTTATATGGCCCTTCTGGGCCCAGAGTGACTGCTTCCTCTGCAGCCACTTTATGCTGCTTGGAGGACTACTCTACTGCTCCTTTCCTGGGATGGGTGTTGCAGGACCCGCAGGGCCTATTCCACCACATCACACTGCCCTAACCCAACAATACGTAAATCACAAGGTCATATGACTGTACTCCCTAAGCACCACCCTCATGAGATGCCAAAATGAGATACCATTCTCAGCAGCTTATGCAGATATTCAGAATATAATCAGATGGGTATTAATGGGTTCCTCACATTTGGTTTCCCTCAACAAGATTGAAGTAGGCTCTGAACAGGCCAGATTAAGGCATCAGTAAGCACAGGTCTAGTTTCCTGACTCCCAGAGTGACATTAGAAGTTTTAAAAGAAAAATATATGTTTCTTGCCTTTTATGGCTCCCAAAAAGAGTTTGAAAACAAGACCTGAGTGTAGACAGATGTCATGAGTCTGTCAACAGTCCCCAGTGTTGGAAGGAGAAAGCAGCCATTAAAACCAAGGAGAAGGATGGCTGGTTCCACACCCACCTCCAGAACAGACCTGGCCTCCTGCTCTTCTAGGGAGGGGATGCTGGTTGGTTGGTAGGCTTAGATACCTCAGTGGGCTCTGTGGGATTGGCTCCCCTTGATGAGGCTCCAATGCACTGCAGGATTCTGTTCCTTTCCTGGGGTTGGCTGGCTCCATGAGACAGACTGGGGGGGGGAGGGGGTGGGAAGGGTGTAATTCCCAAACACCATCCTCTTGCAGCACCAAAATGAGTAGCCACTCACCATAGATTATACAGATCTGTGGTTTCCTTTCTTATATGCCTTGACAGCATGAGATAGTTAACCACACTGACATTTAAATCAACATCACTGAGCATTAGAATAAGTACCCCATCAGAGCTGCTGTTCCCAGCTCTTTGCATACGCAAGCAGATGCCTTTACATCTGTTCATGCTGTTTTCACATTTTCAGGTTTTTCTCTGGAACCAAAAGGGCTAGTGACTCATTAAAAAAGGAAGGAAAGTAGATCTTCTGGAGACCAAGACAGTCCAGCCAACTCTGAGCCCTGCCTCTGATCTTCTTATCCAGGCCAAGCCCATCTCAGGATATAGTTGACGGGGAGAAATCACATGTAGGCTGCAGCGCCACTATCTGTTGCTCAGATTCACTGATGTATTCCCTTCAGACTCAAGATTTGGATTTCAAAGCATCCAAGAGTTGTGTATCTTGGGTGTATTTAGGTTCAAATGTCCCTTTGAAGTCAAAGGCCATAATGTATTGCCACTTTAAGAGATTTCCGAGGTGAGGGCATTGGCACTTTAAGAGAGTCTCAAAGCGGCAATACCTTCCTCTGTAGAACTGTGCCGCTGAAAAGCGGAAGATGCCCTTACTTTTTCAGTGGCGAGTATTGGTGCTAGAAACCCCTTAAAGTGGCAATGGAGTCAGTGGGAACCACCGCTAAATTGCGCTACCGAAAAGGGGAAGATGAGCTGAATTTTACACTAGTAATAATGAAGACAGTCCCTGTCCAAAGAGCTTACAGTGTCAGCATGAGACCACTGGTGGAGATGCTGATGGAAATAGTGCATTAAGAGAGATTCACCACCAACAAAATTTTGAACTATGAATCTACAGAGAGCTTGAAAAAGTAGCTGCACCATTTGTCTTAGTGAGGTTTTAGCTTAGATTTCCAGCAATGACAAATATCAACAACGTTGATATCATTCTTCATTTAAGGGCTTCTCTATACAAGGAAATTTACCAACACAACTATGCCAGTAAAAGGCCTCTAGTTAATATTCTTATTCCAAAATAAGAGTATGCACATAAGGGGTTATATTAGCATAGCTATCTTGGTAAGTTTCACCATGCAGATGAGCACTAAGAAAGGAGAGGAAGAATTACAAGTCATATTTTGGTGCCACCACTTTTTTTTGTTCCCATTCAAGAAAGAGCCAAATCCAAGTATTCCAGCAGAGACCAGGAGAATGTTCAAGCCACACAAAGGTGGAATCAAGCCTAAAGGAGCCCCATGGAGCTCAGAGAACTACACAACCTACTGTTAAGCACCATCTCATTTTCATGACTCACATGGGTGGGGATTGGGAAAGTATCACCAATCTTTCCTCTCTATAATATCAAACACCCGTGCCAAATTGGTTTCAAATGATCTACCGCCAAAAGTATTTGCTGAAATTATTTGGAAAATAAATTTGCACAACAAATTAAATTGTGATTTTTATTTGCAGACAGTTCATGAACCAAAAAATGAAAGTTGAATTCATCGATTAACTCATTCATGATGGATTATTTGCCCACCTCTGTTCAGCCATAATCAGCAGAAACAAACTGATAATGTGACTTAAAAATAACCCTGGGACAATGAAAGGAAGAAGCAAGAACTAATCTGAAATGGTGAAGACTTGGAATCGGATAATACCGATTTCTTTTAAAAAGAAAAAGAATGAGGGTATGTCTACACTGCAGACTGAAGTCGATTTTCTTTAAATCGACTTTCACCTGCCAAATGTTAGAAGTCACAGGAGCGTGATCACACCCCACTCCTTGCGCTGGGCTCTTGCGGCCCCACTTACCATGCTTGGGTCGACATTCAAAGCAGTGCATCATGGGTAGCTATCCCACAGTGCAACTAGCTGCAGAGGTTTTCGGGAAGCTTGTCGTCCTCCCATGATGCAATATGCTCTCTCTCTCCCCCCCTTCTTATCCCAAACAAACTGCAAACGCCCTTTCACACCGTTTTCCTGTGCTGTGCGCATGCTGTTGCCAGAGAGACATGGAGCCCACTCAGCTCTGCACTATCATTGAGAGCATCACAAATACCTCATGGCTTATCCTGCAGTATTTTTAAAGGTGAGAAAGGAGCTGCAGCATGGAAAATAGTGATGTTACTGAGGCTGCCCTGATGCAAGCCACAGAGCAGAACAACTCCTGTTTGCTGCAGGCTGTCACACATCATCTTCAGTCTGTGGCACACAGGTTCTGGTCCTGGGAAACAAGCACAGATTGATGGGATCACATTGTTATGAAGGTGTGGGATGATGAGAAGTGGCTGCAGAACTTCTGTATGCAAAATGCCACTTCCTTTGAACTTTGCGCGGAGCTGTCCCCAGCCCTGAAGCATGTGAATACTCGCTTGAGACCAGTTCTGACAGTGGAAAAGTGAGTGGCCATCACTCTGTGAAAGCTGGCAACCCCAGACTGCTACCGGTCAGTTGGGAATCAATTCGGAGCCAGTAAATCCACCATTGGAGATGCTGTGATGCAAGCGTACAGGGCCATCAATAGGCTTCTGCTAAGAAGGGTAGTAACTTTGGGAAACGTGCAGGACATAGTGGACGGGTTTGCCGCAATGGGGTTCCCAAACTGTGGGGGGCAATAGATGGCACGCATATCCCTATTCTTGCACGTGACCACCTTACCACAGAGTACATAAACCGGAAGGGATACTTCTCAATGGTGTTGCAGGCCCTTGTGGATCACAGGGGACGTTTCACCGACATCAGTGTAGGGCGGTCTGGAAAGGTGCATGATGCGTCTGTTCAATAAGATGCAGGCAGGCACTTTCTTCCCTGACCAAAAAATAAACATTGGGGAGGTGGATATGCCAATAGTGATCCTCGGGGATCCTGCCTACCCCTTGCTCCCTTAGCTAATGAAGCCCTATACCGTACACCTGGACAACAAGGAGCGTTTCAGTTACAGTCTCAGGATGGTGGTGGAATGTGCATTTGGCTGTTTAAAAGCCAGAAGAAGATGTCTGCTTACTAGGCTTGACATCAGTGAAAAGAACATCCCATCCGTCATGTCTGTATGCTGTGTGCTCCATAAATTATGTGAAATGAAGGGGGAAAAGTTTCCCTAGGGTTGGGCGATGGAGGCTTATAGGCTGCCTGCAAATTTTGAGCAGCCAGATCCCAGCACTATGCTCAGAGCCAACTGCGAAGTACTTCGGCTTCAGGAAGCATTGAAAAACCGGTTTTGCAATTAACTGCAGTAATTAGGTCTGTGCTGTTCCTTTGTTTCCCCTCCCCCACCCTTGCTCCAGCCATGCCCTCCCCTCCCCTTCTCTCCCCACCCAAGCTATGAATAAAGACAGATGTTTTTTAATGCTACAAAGTTTTATTTGTGACCCCTTTCAGTGGGTGGAAAGGAAGGCAAGTTAATATTGTAAAGTGTTACTGTGCAAGCAATTGTAGTTGCGAGCAGTTCTTAAAGGGGCCTTCGCCTCTTTCTTCTCCCCTCCACCGGTGTGGAGTGCAGCATGTACTGCACCCTGCTCAGTCTCCTCCTAGACCACTTGAGGGTAGAGGCTGATCAAGCAGTAGGCGGTTGAGCATTTTGGAGGGTCTGCAGAGGGAGTCTGTCCTGCTGCTGCCCTTCCTGAGGCATCTAGTAGAGCTCCAGCATGTCAGACTGATCCCTCATAATACACAACATCTCCTGTTGCAGATCACACTCCTGCACTGATCTTCTGGTTTCCATGTCCATGTCTAGTTTTTCAGAGAAGGACATCCTCCAGGCTCTGAGCTCTGTCAGCAGCTGCGGCAGCATTCATTAGTTCGCTAAACATGTCACCCTGCCTTTCCCCCCCCCCCCCGTTTCCTAATCTGGGAAAGTCTTTCAGCTGGAGTTCAGCAAAGGGGGGACCCAAGGGCCAAGGTGTCTATCGTAAGATAAGCAAAGCATAAAGTTGCCATTGTTAGCTGACCCAAAGTAGTAAAGGAAATGTTGCAATGTAAAAAGAACTCCCCTTCACGTTCACAAGGCTAAACCAGACACCGCATTGCATTCTGTACATCTCGGAAGGGTTGGACTGGCATCACAGACTTGGTAAGCAAGTGGCCCTTGCATCTGTTATAAAGAGGCATCACTATCACTAAAATCCAAAATCCACACTTGAGCAAGGAGAGGGATCACTGGGCTCCCCTTTAACATGCTAAAGACTGGCTTGGAAGGAGGTGGGCAGAACAGATTAGAGGACACTGTGGGTGAAGTATAGTGGCAGAAAAACATAGTGTAACCAGTGTCCCGACCTATAATGCACATAGCAACAGTACTAGTACAAGGACTAGTCATGGGGAGGCTCCCAGGGACACCGTCCATGGCAGGGGAATAAAACGGAGTGACTGTATTGGTCAGATACTTTAAACTTGTGCCATCTTCCCTAGGTGACCATGTGTAATAGTCTCCTGAGGGTAACAGGTGGAAAGGGGATTTGTTGCAAGCAGCAGGGTACAGGCCTGGCTATTATGCTGCTATGCTGTGTTCTGCGATGATGCCTGCTCATTTAATAGCAGAATGGCGGAGAAAAGTATCCTACCGTGGTGGAAGAAATAAAGGCTGCCTGCCCCAGAAACCTTCTGCAAAGGTTAACAGAATACCTACATGGAAGTTGCCTTGAGATATCCACAGAGGATTCTCGGAGCATACCTCTGCACATAAATAGTCTGTTCCGGGAATAATCCTCCACTGAAGTTTGCCACCACCCAGTAAGACCCTCCCCTCAAAAACACAAACTCCTTTTAAGAAGCTGGACTGAGGACATAACCACAAAAAAAATATTTGCCCCACACACCAGATGTACCTTCCCCTGCATCTTGATCAGTCCCGCGGTCTTGTGTGTGGACTGCTCTGGGGTAACGAACAGGTCCTGGCTCTCAAGGAGAATGGATACCCTGCTCTTCTCTTCCTCCTCATCCACAGAATCCTCTTTATTTGTCCTTGACTGGGATTCTTCAGAGGTATCAATGCTGTGTGGTGGCACAGTGGTGGGGTCACTGCCGAGAATTGCACGCAGCTCCTCGTAAAAGCAGCATGTTTTGGGTGAGGAGCCAGAATGGCTGTTAGCTTCCTTAGCTTTCTGATAAGTGTGCCTCAGCTCTTCGACCTCAACGCGGCACTGCTGTGCATCCCTGTTGTGCCCCTTCTCCAACATGCCGTGAGATATCTTCTTGTATATATCTAAATTTCTTTTGCTGGCTTGGAGCTGAGCCAGAACAGACTCTTCGCCCCATAGACGGATGAGATCCAAAACATCTGGTCAACTCCAAGCTGGAGTGCATTTGGGCCGTGCAATCGCCATGAGCAGTTCAGCTACAAAGCTCTCTTCATGCTGTCTAAACCAGAAATGGAAATTACAAATTTCCCGGGGCTTAAGGGGAGGAATAATTTTGTGTTTATGTGGCCAAGTTACAGCAGAGTGTGAATGTCCAGAGCGGTCACAATGGGGCATTATGGGATACTTCCCGGAGGCCAATGGCTTTTATTTACATTGCGCTCTGCCTACACAGATGCAAATTCGACCCATGGAATTCAAATTCAGCACTACGCCACTTGCAGAGGTTGTTTTATTAGGTTGACCTTTACCTTTTGTGCTTTAAATCAATGGAACTTACGTGCCAGTGAAGACATGTACTTTAGGGGGTCAACTTAAACGGCGTTATGTCAACCTCCATTGCCAGTGTACACCAGGCCTGAGTCTGGGCAGGTAGATCATTCTGAACAAAGAACAAGTCAGCTTTAGTGGCCTTAGCCATCCAAATGAGAAGGCATTTATTGAAGGCGTACATGGAACCTAAAATGTCTGAAGCCATTCCAAGAGCCATCTTATTGGGTCTACACTCTCATGATTACTTTGAAGGGAAAACCTGATTAGAATCTGCTGAATTCAAAAGGACTCTTTTGATCTTACTCCTAGGGAAAAGGATGCAGTTGATCTCCTTGAGGAGCTAGCTTTGGGGCAAAAAACAGGAATGAAAGACCAGTTAGTTTTATAGTCTAATCCAGTGTTTCTCAAATAGTGTTCCACGGAACCCTGGGGTTCCGCAGGCTGAGTTGAAAGGTTCCGCGAAAAAGCGGAACCACACCGCCGAAATTAAGAGAAATCGCGCGTCACCGAACAGCTGATGGCGCGCCGCCGAAAACTGCTCAGAGCGTGCGCCGCCGGAAAGGGGTAAGTTTCCTGGACTTGTCGGCGGAGGGTATGGCATGGCCACGCAAGGGTTCCGCGGCGAAATATAATTGACAAACACTGGTCTAGTCCATGGGTTTAAGGCAGTGTTCCATTTGCCTCAGAGGACGCTGGGCAAGTTTTGGATTGAACAAGAAAGATCCAAGCTGTGGACAAAGTATGTTCTTACAGGGCTGTGAACCAACAATATTAAAATCTTGCCTACAAGCCATGGGTGTGACAAATGAACTGGAAACAGAACAGTGCTTCTGAATGCAGCAATGTTAGCAAGTGCCATTAATCAAGGTGAAAATAGACTAATCAGCATTAATCAGGACAACAGGAGGGGCACAAGTTTACCTGTGTTATTAGCCAAGAGGAGAATGGAGGCAGAGCTTCCATTGTTATAAGTGTCAGAGATACAAACTTGCAAGCTAACCATTGAATATGGGCTCGATCCTGCGAGACACACTGCTGAATGCTCTGGCCCCACTGCTACAAAGCACCTAAGCGCGTGCTTAGCATTAAGATGGGGAGTTAGCCCCATGAAGTCAATGGGCTATTCAGATGCTTATAGTTAACACATGCTTATATACTTTGCTAGATGAGAACCAGAATGCACAGCACTTCACAGGATCCAGCCCTAAAAGACTTACCCAGTTGTTGCTGTTTTCCTCTAGTCTCTCTCCAGCAAAGGAATGTGGCCAGTGGGCATTTCTTTACGCCCCAACAGCTGAGAAGCCCTGCTCTCAACCATGCACCACACTCTGACTTATTTTAGCCCAACCAATTTGCCCATCCTTAACTCTGTTGCCAATAAAACAGTATGTCGAGATGGTGTCTTGCAATGCCAACATTGATGAATTTGGGCATTTTTATCCTGCTGCATAAAATAGCAATTAATCTGTTTAATTAAAACTGCTCTAGACAAATGGGCTACCAACAAAATCTCAAAGTAAATATAAATTCCCATGATTTTATCATCACACATGAAGCTTTAAAATGACTTACCATTGCTATTTTTAAAAAAGAAAAAAAAAAAAAAGCCATAGGATCTCTGCTATGGAATTTACCCTAATGGTGAATATGTATCAAGAACATTCTCTGATTTTCCAGACTCCTTTTCCCTTGACCCCTAAATATCTCAGCTTCAGCTTGCTTGAAATACATGCATACAAAATACAGAAAGGCTCCAAAGCCCGAGATAGAAGTGGCATTTGGAATTCCAGCCTGCTGAGAAATATTTACTCTTACTTCCCTTGACTGAAAAGTCGCTGAGGGGAACTTACCTGAACAGTAATTTTATGCCTTGTAAAAAGCTATCAAAAGTTGCACCCAGATGTATTTAACAGACACCTCAAGGAATGCTCACGCTTTTTGGCAGGCAAGTAAGCCTGTGGCACTGTCTGAAGACAAGATTGCAAGGGTGGATCAAGAGGTGCTGAACATCTGAATTAGAACATGAATGTAAACATTTTTTTCTACACTGGTATGCAACACAAAGGGGTTTCTGTCAGTTATACTTTTCCAATGCTAATATTTTCTGGGTGACTGCTGCTATGGTTGTTACCCAAAAGGCTGCCGTCATGGTACCCCAGCATCTCAGCTTCTTTAATGAAGACAGACAATGTATGTCTGGAAGCTGTGAAGCTAGAACCTTAAAAAAAAAAAAAAGAAAAAAAAAAAAAAAAAAAGAAGACGACGACCCCGGTGGAGCTCAAGGGGAGGAGGTTGGAGAGCAGCACCTAATTTTCAAAACAAAATAAAAATATAAGGAAATCCCTAACAAGGCTGCTGCTACGATAGACTTACTCTCTGGGGTGTACTGAAAACGTAAAGTTTGAGCTATCACTTAAATTTGTAAGAGGTTTCCTGGTCCTGCTGCAGGCTCAGGAGCTCTGTAGGAAAGCATGCAATCTGGGTCTTGTCTCTTGTGCAGTCAGTCTGCGAAGAGCCAGCCTAGAGCAAGGTGAGATGAGTTGAGCTTTTTTGCTTTAGGGAGCAGCCTGCTTTTTGGTACTTGTGCATTAGGGCCCTGGATTCTAAAAAACACAGTAGTGCTGTGTTATAGCTTTCCAGAAAGTGTATTTTATGTTTTTTATTTAACTTGTCTGTGTTTATGCCATGAACACAACACTCAGCTCCCTGAGAGATTGTTAAATGCATGTGCTTTTGTTTTTCTTATTTGCAATGTGACCCATGTTTGAAAAACAACCTAAAGGGCCAAGTTCCTTTATAAAAGAACTTTATTTTATTTTATCTTGTCTCTCTAAATTAAATTTTATTTTCTTCTGTACCATAAACTGTCTCTTACTGCTTGTGAAAAGGATTTTAGAATTGGGTTCGGACACACTTCCTGAGAGACATAACGGGTAACAGTCATATATGTTACCTGGGGTGCAATCCTCCCAACAACTATGCTCTTCACATCTGGTCTTCTATCTGTGTGATTTTTTTCCCCTTTCATTGATATTGCATTAAAAGTTTTGCTCTTAATTTTGACTTGGACAAGATTCAATGGAAAATGAACATGTAACAAAAACAAAAATAAAAAAAAAGCCAATCTATTCATTTGTGCACTAATAAAGGTTTCACAATAAGTATTATTTGATGGCCAAGAGCTCTCAAAAGCAGAAGAAAATGAGATTTTAATGTGGACACAAGTTATTGCAGAAAAGCATCACTTCAGGCTTTGCAGCCAGTTACTATAACCTTGAGTTTATTCTAGAAACAAATCAATAGCAGCAAGCCAAACAATTGTATTTATATTAATTCTTTGGCTTTTGTTTCTTTCCAAGAGCTGGATGGATACTGACACACTTCCAGTGTTGGAGAATGAAAAGCTGACTCTCTAGGTACTGAACGCTCATATCCACAGTTGTTGAATATCCAATTATTAAAATTGTATAAGGAATTGTATAACACAGGCCACTGAACTTCCCCAAAATGATTCCTAGAGCTGATCTTTTACTAAAACATCCAATCTAGATTTTAAAATTGAAAGTGATGGAGAATCCACTATGACCCTTGGTAAATTGTTCCAGGGATTAGTTACTCTCATCATTAAAAACTTACATCATATTTCCAGTCTGAAATTATCTAGCTTGAATTGATGATTAATCCTGGACCAGAATCTAAGGCAGTCTCTCCGGTAACCAAGTCCCAATCCATTGAAGGTTTTAAGAGGTTAACAGCAATACTTGGATCCCATCCAGAGATGTACTGGTATCCAATGGAGACCCCAGAGCTCTGCTCCAATGTGCTCCTAGTGTGACACTCCATGTAATAAGTGGACCACAGCATTCTGTACTGGCTCCTTGGTTCTGAGTGTAGCCCCATATACAGCATGTTACAGCAATCTAATTTTGAGGTGACAAAGGTTGAACATTTGTGGAAATTCCACAGGAGAAAAAAAGACCACATTCTACTTGACAGGCCCAGCTGGAAAAGAGTGATCTCAGCAACAGCCACTACCTAGGCACACGGGAACAGCTCACGATCTAGTAGTACACCTCAGCTGTTAACCTTTGTTATAAATGGTAGTCACACTCCCTCACGCAGAGTTGCTGATCTAAATTCCACCAACTTTCCAGCTGCTTCCCTCAACCCACAAACCTCCACTTAACTAATTAAATCAGAGATAGAAAGCCTGAAAGCTCCCATGTTCATGGAGACCAAGGTTAATTCATTCCACGGTTTCAACCAAGTCAAAGATGTAGAGACAGAAGTTACCAGCTTACTGAATACAGTGTCTCCTCACTAATCCTCACAGTGACCTGATCAGTTGTGGTGACATCATAGAATCCTGTGGTACTCTGCAGGGAGAAGCCCTTGGGGCAGAAGAAAATCAGCCCAAACCTACCTACTGTGCTCTCTCAGAAAGACACACACAAAAAAACATGCTCTTGGGAAAAGAGGGAGAAGAAAAAGCAATACCACCAATCACACCAAGATTTCAAGTTCAGGAGGCCAGCGAAGCTGTCGGTGAAAACAGAAAACAAGGGGAATTAGGAGGAAGATGAGGTGCTCTGTTCTGGAGAGATTAAATTTGAGATGGCAGCCGGACATTCAAATACAGATTGGCAGCTAGATGTGTGTGATTGGATAGAGCTGGAGTGAAGGGAGGTAGTCACTTCCAGTAAAAGATCCACAGATTAGTAAATAAGGACAGATGACTAGGAAGCAGAAAGAATTTATGATCCACAAGCAGACTGGGCTTGTACTAGCACATTTTAAAGTGAAGCTGGGCAAACAAAACACTTAAAGGAATTATTCTCACACAGCAATGACCCTTTACATCACTGTAGCAGAGTCAAGGGGCTTTGAGATATAAATTACATGTATTACCTGTTAAGATCCCTTTATTCTGCAGTGTAAAGGCTGTACATCTAGGTTCACAGTCTTACATGATGGGAAATTTAGGTCCTCACTTCAGAAGCAGAAGTGACATCTTAAAGTCGTGAAGTGCATTGATTGAGATAATGTATTGCCTTAAAAAAAAAAAAAAAAAGGACCAATTGGGATAGAAATACAAGGCATCTTCTCAACAGGCCTGCAATGTTCACATTGCCTCCACCAATAATGCTGAAGTCTTACTGGAAGGGCCAGGTAATTTCTAAGGTCTTGTCTGCACTTTAGACCTATATCGGCATAACTACATCGCTCGGGGGTGAAAAAAAATCCACATCCGAGTAACCTATTTATACCGACTTAACCCCACTGCATAGACAGTGCTATGTCAGTGGGCTACCGCTGCCAATGGCAGAGCTCTCTCCCATCGGCGGAGAGCATCTTCATTGAAGTGCTACAGCGGCCAATGCAGCGTTTTAAGTGTAGACTTGCCCTAAGTAAAAAGGAATTAGAATCATAGAATCATAGAGTTGGAAGGGACCTCAGGAGGTCATCTAGTCCAACCCCCTGCTCAAAGCAGGACTAACCTCAGCTAAATCATCCCAGCCAGGGCTTTGTCAAGACACAGCTTAAAAACCTCTAAAGATGGAGATTCCACCACCTCCCCAGGTAACCCATTCCAGTGCTTCACCACCCTCCTGGTGAAAAAGTTTTTCCTAATATCCAATCTAGACCTCCCCCGCTGCAACTTGAAACCATTGCTCTTTGTTGTCATCTACTACCATTGAAAACAGCCTAGCTCCATCCTCCCTGGAATCCCCTTTCAGGTAGTTGAAGGCTGCTATCAAATCCCCCCCTCATTCTTCTCTTTTGCAGACTAAACAAGCCTAGTTCCCTCAGCCTCTCCTCATAAGTCATGTGCTCCAGCCCCTTAATCATTTTTGTTGCCCTCCGATGGACTGTCTCCAACTTGTCCACATCCTTTTTGTAGTGGGGGGCCCAAAACTGGACACAATACTCAAAATGCGGCCTCACCAATGCTGAATAGAGGGGAATAATCACTTCCCTCGATCTGCTGGCAATGCTCCTACTAATTCAGCCCAATATGCTATTAACCTTCTTAGCAACCAGGGCACACAGCTGACTCATATCCAGCTTCTTATCCACTGTAACCCCCAGGTCCTTTTCGGCAGAACTGCTGCCTAGTTCATCAGTTCCACAGTCTGTAGCCGTGCATGGGATTCTTCCGTCCTAAGTGTAGGACTCTGCACTTGTCCTTGTTAAACCTCATTAGATTTCTTTTGGCCCAATCCTCCAATTTGTTTAGGTCACTCTGTATCCTATCCCTACCTTCCAGGGTATCTACCACTCCCCCTAGCTTAGAATTGCATTAGACAATTCTAAAAAAAGCCAAATCTTCCTTGTACATAGAGGAGCAGATCCTCAGCTGGTGTAAATCGATGCAACTCTATTGACTTCAGTAGACATCTCCATGTACTTGGCATTATAGGTTGTATAGAGGTGTGCAGACTTATACCAGTTGGGAATCTTGTCTATTTTTGACTTTTTTTTTTTTTTTTTTTTTAAATTGAGAGGCCTTACTATTTGGGGGATTGGAGGCTTTCCTGGATGAAAGGCAGTCAAATTTTTTTCAGTTACAATTTAGAACTTCAGATAAAGTTAGATGTGATGTGCTTGGTACAGAAACTTAGAAGGACAGATGAAATAGGAGGTCCACTTGGAAGAGTTTCCAATTACCTGCTCTACACCAACCTTGATAAAAGAGGACTTTATACACCATATACTGTCTCATTATCTATTATTCAGCTGCTTTTTACAGAGCATCCCAATTGCATACTGAGGCACTTGTAAATCACAAAACCGAGATGTGTCATATAGATGCTCCTCCTGTTCATACATATTTCCAGTTCTTACACAGGCTCTGGCCCAAAAACATGGCAAACTGAAGTATTTCAAATTGAGTTGTCAGGAGTAATTCGAAAGGTTGATTTTTTTTATTTGTGTGTTTTTTTAAATAAAAGGCAAGGTAAATTAAAAATACACAAGGGTCAATAATGCAGTGATGGGTAAAAATGTGCAACAGCACAATGGGAAGGTGAGTTCAGGTTTTTTCATGAATGTTGACTCATCAAAAAACAGAATTCAAATCGGAAACGGAAGGATCATTATTTGAATCAACAAAAGTCATAGAAAAATGTAAGATGATACGAAGGGAAAGCAAAACTAAACAGGGAAGTCTTGATAAAGAAGGGCAAGGCATGCCATCTTGTGGGTACAGTGGCGATTTTACTATCTAGGGTGCTTAATGTGCCTTTAAAGTAAGTTATTTCCAGCACACATTCTGTGTGTTACAGAAATGCATTTATTTTTCACGAGGTAATTTTTAAAGGTATTCTTCCCCCACTACAGCTCCTACTGCGGTGTATAGGGGTTATATAGGAGCATCAGTGACAGGGCTGATAAAGATGGCTCTATGCTGCTCTTACTTCATAGGATCCAGTGCAGGAGATGTGAGGGTTGCAGCACAGTGTGCCCATAGCGCTGAAAGTTATAATGATCCTGGTCTGCTGTGCAACCCATCAGACTCCAGGCTGCTCAAACTTATGCTGGGGGCTGTTTCAGCTCTGGCTTCAGACCAGAATCTGGAGAGCACTAAAGATGGCCTAAAGCCTATACACTGTGCCTACCTAGCCCAAGCCATTTCAGATTTCTCATGTGAAATTAAGTCTGATTCTACCACCTAATAAATATGAAATATTGTTTGACTCCTGGCTTAATTGTTTATTTTTGTTCGTTTAAATTTAATAAAAATGGTCCTCAATTTTAAGGTAGGCCTCTTGGCAGGGGTCAGCAGGTGGGAGAAATGTTGCTATCCCCACAGAGCAGGGGGAAGAATACATTTTTCCTCAAAGGCTTTATGGGTTGAAAAGAGGGCAGTAAGTATCTGCAAAACTAGAAGAGGTAAACGGTCCACCTAGTTTGGGATTTCATCTCTGACAGCAGCCAGTAGCTGCTCCCTCTTACTAAAATTAGAGACATTTCTTCCTGGCCCTAGCTTTTAACTAGACCCTGCCTTGAAACATACTGACATGGACTCACATGACAAGGATCTCAGTTACTGTAGCTGCAGGTGCTATTCTTCTTCATAGACGTGTTTAATAGTTCTACTATTAAAAAAAAAAATTCTGAACTATTTGCCTCAATAATACCCTACAGTGGTGATTTTTCCAGTACTTGAACTATTTCAGTCCCTGCAATTCTTTAATAAGGATCTAAACAAGAAAAATAAAGGAAAGTAGTTGAAGGGGAACAGAATAAGAATGTCTCCAAACATATTGGTATGAAACTAGCAGCAAGATCAACAGGAATAAATGGGCAAGGAAAGACTGTAAAACAAACAAAAAACCTGAAATCACTGTACCAAAGCACAGAAAATAATTAGAGGAGATGCAGACACATCAGAAAGTAGGAGAGCAAGGTTTAGCCCATTAGGAAGGAATTTTCTGTTATATTAATTTGGCAAGGTTGCTCCTGAAGGTATTAAAGACAGCTTTTCTTGTAGCTGGATTAGACTCTGAAAAGCATGGAGTGTGTAACCTCCCAGTCAAAGCTGCAACTTGCAAAACTAACATCCCTGTAGTTTTCTGAGGTAACAAGAATAGTCATACAAATTAGTTATAAGACTACTCCTATCCACGCTCAGATATGTTCTAGATGAGCAGTCAAACTAGCTGGCTTGAAAATGAACATTTGGAAAGCACATTCTTGAATATAAATGAAATTATTAAAATATGTAAACTATTTCATTCTACCTCTGAAGCGAAAAAACATGTTTTGTTTTTACTAGATATCTTTCTTTCCTGTCAGCCTGCTGCAGTTCCTCATGTCAGTCAGAGCAATGATACCTAGTGCTGAAGAATGTTGTAATATCTGACACCAGATTGATATGATTTTTTTTTTATTCGGGTATTAAGAAGAGAGAGATATTTTAACATGGTGAAGTAACTGATCATTATTTTTCAGAAGAAAACCTAGTCATATTTAGTGTAAGCCAACTAATAAATTTCCTGAGTCTAATAGAAGACAACCATTTTTTAATCTCTTTCAGATACAGTAGCATTCTCTTTAAATCCCAGATAAACTAAAAAAATGCCGATCTCACAGACGTACCGAAATGGACACTCAAAGTAGTCCTAAATTTATATTTTTGGCTTACTGCTTAAAATACTCCCTTGGAAGTGGACATCTGCTTCTTTACAGATATGGAATTTGTTGGTGGTGATGGTCAAGAGCTGGATCAGGATAACTTAGGGAGATTTAAAAAAAATATATATATATATATATAGAAACATTTGAGAAGAATAAAATTAAATGTAGTTTACAGATTTGAACCTTAACCCTACTACTGATAGCACATGGGTGGCCTGCTATGTCTGGACAGACCTCCACTGAAGAAGTAGGTATTTTTATTAGCACATAGTATTTGCACACTATCATTTTCAGGATCAGGGCTTTTGTGCCTATCAACCATGTATCAGTCCCCTTTAACTCAGATCCCTAGGTTGCTTTTTTTTTTTTTTTTGTTTAAAACCTGTTTTCTTGTATATTTATGTTGAATAAATCTGTAAACAGAAAGCAAGCCTTGGCCAAAACTCCTTAATTTTGCCTGATGAATCCCTTTATCATCTAGCTCATAAATTAGGCTCATGATTGCTGGAAATGAATTGAGCGTAGGTGGATTTGGGCTAGACTTGAGCAAATAGAGGACATTTTTCTGGGATTTCTGATTTAGGGTTTGAAAATAAGTTTGGATTAGACCATGTTCATGGCCTTTTTGTGGTCACTTTCCATGAATATTCAAGGTCTTGAGCCTTACTATCATGAACATGCCCAGATAGCAAGTTTTAAGCAATTTTAATGTAAGTAAATTAAAAAAGGAGAGACAAATTTCAGATTACATATTTGACTTAATTTCTGCCATTTTGCACTGTATTAGTTAAGCCATCAAATCCTGAAACAAATAATACTGTGTGATTTATATAACTAGTCCACAAGGTGCAAATATTCATAATGATCTGTTTGTAAATGCTCTTCAGAGTTCAGATGAAGGATTATTTGCTGAAGAAAACTTAAATAACTTTGAAACAGGAGATAACAGAAAGGCATGATCATCTAGCAGACCACTTGATAATAGAAAGACAAGAAAAAAATGCTGACCAATGACTGGATTTTTCACTCAGCCCTTCTTTGGGGTTTATAACCTGGTTTTGGGTGTTGTGACAAAAATTTCTAACATTGTAGCCATTAATGCGGAATTTTACAGTGAACTAGTGCCTAAAATTGTATGTATCGGAGAATGAGACGTGCTAGGCATTAGCACTTGGAAATGAGTGAGGTTAATGTTAATTGAGCATATTCTTAAAAACATGGTTGCCTTGACGGAATGTCCATATAGCCACTTAAGCATGCAAAATAACTGTCATTGCAATTTGAGTATTCAAATATGAGATTTGGATCCCATTATTAATTTTAAAAAAAGCATATACTGTTGCACATCTTTAGGTCCATGGATGGAAGGCATTAAAAAGCAATTACAATCATTCATGAATTAAACCAGGCAAAACTCCTAAGAAGTAGGGAAGTATACTTTCAGCTGTACAGATGAAGCATAGAATGGTTAAGTGCTGTATGCAGTGTAGTTGTAGCTGTATTGGTCCCAGGATATGAGAGAGACAAGGTGCTTGGTTTGGCTCGAACACTTGTCTCGCTCACCAACAGAAGTTGGTCCTTTTACTGAACCAACTGTCCCTGTCAAGCAGGCAGGCTTCCAGCCAAAATGTAGCTGCTGCGACCAAGTTCTGGCACTCACACTGAGGCTGACTTTCAGAAAAAACTAAAGACTTGGGCAGCATTTGTTGACCTGTCATCTGCGTATGACACTGTATGGATTAAGGGCCTGATGCTGAAACTTGCAAAAATGATACCACACTATCAAATATTTCACGTTATGGATTACACTGAGTAACGAACACCTTCGGGTGCACCTGGGTAATAAGACCAGCTCACCCCATACCATAAACAACGGCCTACCACAAGGCTCTGTACTCATGCCAACTCTTTTTAATATTGACATAAGGTGACATGCCTCCATCTAAATCACAAAAATTTGGATATGCAGATGATCTTGCTATGACAATCCAAGCACCGAACTTCCATGACATTGAGGAAGCATTAACTGAGGGCCTCTGAATTATGGAACAATACTTCCGGAAATGCAGGCTCAAACCAAACCCCGGAAAAACAATAGTAAGTGCATTCCACCTTGATAACAGGAGTGTCAAAAACACACTGAAAGTAGCTTTCCGTGGTAAAAATGTGCGACATGATTACACCCCCATCATATCTCAGAGTACAACTCAACCCCACCCTTATCTTCCATGACCATCTTGAGAAGGTAGCTGCAAAGATAAAAATGAGAGCTAACATAATTTAGAAACTAGCAGGTACAACCTGGGGTGCATTGGTATCAGTGTTGTGAACATCTGCAATAGCACTGGTATATTCCGTAGCTGAAAATTGCACACTGATATGGAGCAGATGCAGCCACACACAACTTGTTGACATGTAGCTGAACCCTTAAGTCGACTCCAACACCACAACTACATATTTTGTCTAACATCGTTCCCCCGCCAATACGCCAAACTGCTGCGACACTCCACAGAGTTCAGCAAATCCAAGAAAGTAGATGCTTCCTATCCACCAAGGCCCCGGTAATGCCCCTCCAACCCCGCCAATGCCTTAAATCCCACAAGCCTTTCTATCATCAGAAGGAGGCTTGTGAAGCAGATTGGGCTAAACAAGACCTAAAAAATAAGCACTGTGTGCCAGATCCCATGCAGAAGGTTCCTGGGTTGACCTCCAATGGACATCTTGGTCAACTCTGAACCAAACCCAAACCAGCCATGACAGATGCAGACATTTAATGGAGAAATGGAAAATCAAGGACTCCCTGGCGTGACTGTGATTCCCCACGACAGACCATCAAACATATCACCATCTATTACCCAATTTATAAATATGAAGGAGGCATCACTGCAATAAATTCAGCCACTCCTGATGTAGCCATCTGACTAGATCAACTTCAGGTGACATGGTTGCGCTGCTCTACACCAGCCATATGAAAGAAGAACAGACGTTGGTCCAATAAAAGATATTGCATTGATTGAGAGACAAGGTTTGTGATGTAACAGTCACTAATTAAATCCAGAACCCCTGCCTCCACTTTTGTGCTTTAACCAACACACTAATATTTGAAAATTAGACTCCCCTGGGACTTTTGTTTAGGCTCTGCAGCATACTGATTAGTAGAGAACGTATCCACTAAATACCATTTAAGTGGCAGTTTGAAATAAAATCGAATGTCAACAGCCCACAGTATTGTGCAAATCTTTTTTTCAAACAACTGAACGCTGGGGAGCTGTGCTCTTACAGAACCAAGGTGCTGTAGCATTAAAGAAGCTCTTCTATTCTAATCAAGTTAAACAAATTCAAAGAAGCACTCCCATATTCCAGTATAACTTAGTCCCAGAGCTTTAACTATGCTAAACATTGCCTCCCCACCCCCATATCTGATCTAAGCAGGACTGCAAGAAAAAATATGGCTCCAGAGAACAGATTTATAGACCTGTTACACTAATCTTATCATTTTGCTACAATACAGTCACATTCAAAATATATTTCAACCCAGCCAGCCAAGAACCTGACTATAAAATTTAACTAATTTTTTTTAAAGGAATTCTTCTTGGAAAAGAAAAAAGAAAAAACTAGTATTTGCTCCTCTGTTCAAAGACCCCTCCTTTTAAAGAGATTTTCCCCATCTCTCTCTACAAATACAATACATACATTCTTTCACACCACGAGTTAAGAGGTATATTATTTATTGTAATCGTGAGTTCCTTTCTCAGCATCCTGGATATGAGCTCATGCCGTATCAGCAACCAACAATAGCTATTGTTCTTGAAGTTCGAAGGAAGTTTTTGTACCCTGTTTCCTGAACACAATATGTACACTAATATACAAAAAGAGGTGTTTCATATTATTTCAGGTATATTGGGCCCCTTTATGTTAGCTTATTAATAGTCATTTTCTTAGAGTCAGGAGAGTAAAAACTATACATTTATCAAGAGCTACTGCACTTCTCATGAATGAAACAAGACACTCACATCTACACAATGCTATATATAGCGCACTCGGAAAGAAAAGCCAAAATGAAGCCCAAATAAATCAGAACAATGTGTTTGATTTGGAAAGCACACTTTCCAGCCATTTGTTAAAGCGCTATTATTATTATTAATTTGGCTGCATGGATAATTTATACAAAGGGCTAAGCAATTATTTCTATGGTCCACTTAGTTAAAAAAGGCTGAGAATCAGCACTCTCAGCAGATAACCAAAGACTCTGCTCAATCCTAGTTAGAGCTTGTTTACATGGTAAGGTAATGTGCACTACAGGGGTGTGATTTTTAAAGCCCACTAACACGTTGCACATTAATTGGTCCGTGTAGACCCTGCTGGTGCACGCTAAATGTTCCTTAGTGCTCTGTAACATAGTGCTGTTTGAAACACAGACAAATTAATGAGCGGCCTTTTAGTCCTCTTTAGAAATCACACCCCTGTAGTGTGCATTACGCCGCTACGTAGACAAGCTCAACACGGTGCTGTACTCTGTGCTGATGAGCAGTAGGTTCTAATTAGCTGAAAGGTATTGCTGGAGGAATCATCACTACAATCCCTAAGTTTCCAGACTTGGGCACCCTATTCTGCACTTGGACACTCACACTTACACCATTCTGGAGAGTAATGGGTGAATTTCTAAAGGTTCATAGATAAACACCTACACTTTCAGATGCACATAAAATACACGAGCCCCCCTCCCCCTCTGCATCCTTACCATGAGGCTCTGTAATATACCTTCCCCACCCAATAGGATGCATCTGTCCCATTATTGCCATATTGTCGTCTTCCTGGCAAGAACGGCAAGATTTAATGGTCTGCTACCTGTCCTCATGTATGCCTCCTTCCTCATCAGGAGGCGTTGACAGATAATCCCATCTTCCATTTCCATAATTGGTTTGTCCTCTTTCAGCTCCAAGGAATCTCCTGATGTGGGAGTTATAGTCTATCAGTTCTAGATGTTTTGCAGGCCATAAACCAGGCCATCAAAGAATGAAGGAAATGCCCTGATGCTTTTGCGATACATGACTCAATTGTGGAGTTGTGTAAACTCACCATTTTACTGTTTCAGGAGCATTTGCTGTTAAAATGACAGTCTTCTGCTCATTTAAAACAACACAAAAAACAAGTAGACGGGAGCCTGAACAAAACATCTAGACCCAATTTCTCTATAATGGACCTTATCAAAACCCTGGCTCCAAACACTCCTGAATGGACAGGCTGGGAACAGGTTTTAAAATCTGGATCCAAAACTCAAAATTTCACAAGTTTCAGCATGTTCTATTTTGGCCTGTTCTAGAAATAAGTTTGAGCTCTGAATTCTGAGCCACTGAATTCCAGCATGTGGACCAGAGATTGCTTCAAGCCTTTGTGTGACCACCCTGAAAGCCTACTTGTTTGTTTTTGTCAGTCTCACTGTGATTGCAATTTCCCCTCCATCACCTGTCTCTTGACCCAATTAAATCTGCAATAACATGACTCACCTGCATCTGACCTCAGTTCACAAGTTACAAGAGACAAGGGGACACTTCTATACAGTATACCGGCAGATGGAAGCCCTATAAGCAGCAACTTGATTTGACCAAACTTATTTATTGCTTAGCCTTCTATGCATATGACTTCTATGCAACCCTGAACTCTGAGCATGGTTCCTCCTCAAATTAAGGTCCAGCAAATACACAACTTCATTTCCTCCCATAAAATGCCTCATCCATTGCAGCAAACACCCTCCCTGACAATATCCACTTTGCTGTCCTCCTCAAGCCTCATTTCTTCCATGATGCCTATTGAAGAGAGCTGGGCAGGAAATTGTTTTCCTGTCCTGTGAAAATTTTTGAGATTTCAAAAATTTTGCCAACCAGCATCAGGATGAAACTCAGATTTCAAAAATCTTACGATAAACCAGAAAGATCTCTCCCCCTTGACGCCCAGGGGTTAGGGCCCTCAGCTGGGATGTGGAAAACCCAGGTTCAAGTACCTACTTTGCTTGATTCAAAACAGGAACTTAAACCTTGGTCTCCCACATCCCAGCCGAGGGTCCTAACCACTATTCTGGGCAGGCAGGGGAGGAGAGGAGAGGTGATGGGTAGTCTACTTCTCTCTCCCCCAAAATTCCATCCTTGAGACACCGTTCTGAAAGTTTGGTCAAATCCAACCCTTTCATACAGAAAGAGTTTAGATGTGAGAAACCCATTTTTTTTTTTAAACCAAAAAACCATTTTGTCAAGAAGTTCCTTGACCAGCTCTGCTATAGAACACTGTCAGCTGATATTGACTAGTCAACCAGTGAGCTGAGACCATTAATGTCAATCTTCTTATGTTTTCCAATTTGAATAATGCCTTAAACCTACAAATGATTCTCTCAGCTAGTCTATGAAATGAAAAAATATGCTCATATTACTGTTAAACCTTCCTCTACCTACCCACTCCTTTGTTTCACCAATGTGTTACATATTGTCTTAAATGACAGGTTTGTCTACACGCAATTGAAGGTGTGATCGCAGCTGAGGTAGGTATAATCATGCTAGTTTTAGTCTAGCTAACAGACTAATCAGTGCAAGCTAGTAATGCAAGTACACACCCAGGGTCTTGGGCAGGCTCACAGAGCTGTGCTGAAGCCCGTGCCACTGTGTCTTCACTGCTATTTTGTCTACACAAGCCACAATCAAACCATTGCTCACAGTGTAGACGTACCTCGGCATAAAAAATCCACCTCCGTGAGTGGCAAAAGCTATGTCAGTGGGAGAAGCTTTCCCGCCGACATTGCCCTGTGCACAGGAACACTTATGTTGGTGTAACTTATGTTGCTCATAGGGGTGAAATAGTCACAGTCCTGAGCAACAAATGTTGCCAACATAGGCTATAGTGTAGACATAGACTGAGTAACAACAACATATAAACAGAGTAAAAATAGAAAGCAGAAGAATGTACAAAGGTGCCGAGCGAAGCAGAGAACCACTGATGAACGCTCCTCTAATTGACACTTCACCATTCAGGTGGAACTTTAACCAGACTCCTCCTTTCAGTTATCACAACAGCCATAGTTTCTCATCCACAACAATCCCAGTTTAACTACTGCTCCATTTACATGTGATACACTTGGAATGTGGTCTGTTTGCTGATAAAGATTGATGATGATTGTGATCTGAACCTTGAAATGGGACATGAAATAAAGATGTGGCATTAACAATTTTATTATATTAACAATGGGCAAACCAGTTCAGATAGAAAATGTTTATCAGCTCAGTTTTTATTCTCTTTTTCAGCTAATCCTTCCTGGATGTTTGAGTTGGGACCACACATGAAAGTGGTGAAATGCCACAAAGCCTCTCGTGAGATTTACAGGTGTAAATTACAGAGTCAGGAGGTTTGGCTATTGAGAGAAGGTTCAAATAGGCATTTAGATTTGGGAGTATCTACATGAATCCAACATGAAATCTAAACTATTTGTAGTCTGTTCATCCCAAAGATAAATCATGGCATCATTAGCACATTTTTATTATATGTCCCATTTCAAGTTTTAATCTGGCTCTTAATCATTATGAGAATGTGTGTCTCAAGTAAAGTTTTCATTACAAAAGGCAATTGGGTCCCTTACTATTGCTATCCCAAGATTATAAAACTCAGGCTGCCCGTTAGAAAAGAAAGAGTGGACAGTTATAGGACAGATGACTGTATGGCCTACCCAAATGTGGATGGTTATGGATGAACCTCCAAAACATGTAAATACATTTCAGATCAAAGTTAGCCATTTTGTATTTAAATTGCACTTCAAAAGTACTATTAATATTCATTTTGACTACCAAGGAATTATCCACATTTTATTGAGGAGAAAGTGAAGCACAGATGGACAAGTTAAATGACTTGCCAAAGGTCTCACAGCAAAATCCACGTTCAGAGCTGACAACCAGTGCTGTGCTTTAAAAACTATCCAAAGCCCTGGTCTTGAGAGATTCTCAGTATTTCCACAATTCTCATCAATCAGAAAGTACCATGAAAAAAATCTCAGCCAGCGTATTGATGCATGAAGATGAAAAAGAGTGGATATAAAGTTAATCAATTTTGATCTTTGAAAAAAAGGTTTTATTTTGAGCTATGAACCTTTTGGGATGGAATTATATTCTTAATTTATTTTTCTTAATTAACAAAAAAAATTAGAGTTCGATCCTCACCCACACTCCAGCTCCGGAGTAAAAGGTGCCAGAATGGTTTAAATGGACCTGAAAAGCCCCAGATCTAGTTGGGAAGGAATCCCGACACAGGTGCTGCAGAGGGCATCCATTAAGCTGCCTCCTGTGTACCCCCTTGCAAGCATCAGTGTAGAAGGTGTGCAGGAGATGGGAGCGGCATATCAGGGCATCGCCTGTGCACAGTGCTATGGAGATTCCAGACAGAACTACAGCCCGTAGGCAGCCCGGGGAGGCTGCCACAACTTAAGATGGACTCTCAAGACTGTCTAAGGTATGCCAGGATCCTCTCCTGTCCCCAAAACAGTCCAGGATTAGGAGGACAATGAAGACCTAAATCCACTGAAGTCCCTAAGCACTGAGTAACGTGCCTCAAAGATGCATTAGATTTTAAATGAAATCATTAATTGTCCATTTCACCTTCCACCTGAAACGAGTGAAAGAGATTCCTCCTCAGGGTTAACAATCAAAATTTGATGAGAAAGTTTAATACACATGATTTACTGTTCTTGTAGATATGACTTTCATTATCAATTTTATCTGGCAATGAATAATGAATTAATGATTTCACCTGTATCCATTATAAAATTCAGCTTCCAGAGACATTTAGGCTCAGATCCTGCAAACATTTACTCATGTGCTTTGCTTTATCTACATGGGTAGGCTCATTGATCCCACATGTATAAATGTTTTTGTCTCATTTTGGTATAAAGTCCACTGGGAACACGCAGGTTAAAGGTAAGCACTCGCCCAAATGTTTGCAGAATCAGGACATTTGAAACAGTTAATATCTTAAAAATAAAATTCAGTGATTGCAAGAATGTAAATCAAAGAAAATTTTAAAAATTGCTTTGAAAATAAACCAATGTTATCCCTCAACATTCTGGAAAATATCAATCTGATCTTCCCCACCCTACAAGCAAGCTGGCTACTGCATCCTTCCTCTGCAGCATGGAGCACAGGTCACTTGCCAGTAGAGCCTCTGTACCTTGAAATCTTTAAATCATTATTTGAGGACTTGAATAACTGTCTTAGGTTAGGGGTCTGTTACAGAAGTGGGTGGGTGAAGTTCTGTGGCCTGCGTTGTGTAGGAGGTCAGACTAGATGATCATAATGGTCGCTTCTGACCTTAGAGTCTAAGAGTCTAGATCTGCCAGCTATAAGCTTCAAATGTCATTTTTAGTCTAAGAAAAAAAATCTTTTTGGGGGCCCTCAATCTTCGAAACCACTTTTCTGTAAGAATTTTTGAAAAAACAACATCTAAAACTTTCCAAAAGAAAGAGGTTAATGAATACATGACTTCTCCATTTTTGCCATACTTTCACAAGTCTTGTTATCACTCCCCCCCGCCCACACGAAAAGAGCTACACCATAGTAGATGCCTTACTGAAAAACCCACAGACGAGAGTATTGTAACAGAGCTGAAGCTTTGGGCTTAGGAAAATGTTTTAAAATACTTTCCATTCAGTTATTAATATTATATTAAAAAATAATAGTTTTAGCACAAATTCCCATGTTTCAAAGCTCTCACAGCTCCAACACTGGGGTTATCTTGTTTGGCATGAGAACAACTCATGTCTACATTAAAGCTGGAAGCTTAGAAGTGACATAAACAGGCCTTTTTCTATAAAGATAAAAGGCTAAGCTTTAAAGAATTTTATATTTATAGATAAACGTTTCCATAGTAATCATTACAGTGAAACTTGCTGGTGTCAGCAGTCCTTTGCATACAAAACTGGTTTATATTCAAATTAGCTGGAATCAGAATCAGATTCCAGCTTCTACCTGAAAGAAGAATTTATATGGAAAGTAAGAACAGAAACCTGTGTGTGGGTGATTGCCCTTATTTTGCTCATCCCTTTGCTCTTTGCCTCTATTCCCCCACTCAGCCACATGCAGCAAGAGGCATAATGTAGGGAACAGCCCCATAGTGATGGGAAAATTAGATGATCTAATAGGATTTTTCCATCTCTGATTTCTAGGATTCCATGATATAGACATGAATAAACAATGAAGAATAAACTACAGGGAATGGACAGAGGGATGGTCCAGAGGACCATAGTACAAATAGATTTTCCATCTCTAACTTCTATTGATTTAGACTATAGTTACAAATCCAGGCCCCAACTCAGCAAGTTATCTAATTTTAGATATGTAGAGTGAAATTCTGACTCCATGGGAGTCAATGGCAAAACTCTTGTTGATTTCAGTGGGGCCAGATTTAATCCTTAAAATGCAGCAGTTACTTAACGTTAAGCACATGAATAGTCCCATTGACTTCAGCAGAGTCAGCCACTTGTTTAAATACCTTGCAGAATCAGGGCACCTTCTGTGTGATTGCACGTGACATGTTAGAGTGGCCTGCAAAATGAAGGAACAGTCGCTTAAAACAATGACGCTATTATAGTACTCCTGTAAGGTGAGTTTCAGACTGCAAATTCTTGGCGTTTTCTACAATGCTCAGTTTGGTTTGACTAGTAAATTAAAAAAAAAAAACCCATACATAACACTTTCATCTGCAGATCTGAAATCACTGGCAAGCAATTAAACTACAGGGGGAAAGCATCATGATCCTCCATTTTTACAGATGGGGAGGTGAAGTGACTATGTCTTTGGCAGTCAGGAACAGAATTCAGGTCTCTCCACTTCTAGGCTTGCATCTGACCCACTGTATAAGGCTGCCTCTACACTCCCTTGAGGCCTGGTATACGCTGCGAAGGCAAGTTGATGGAATGCAGCTTCTGTCAACCACATAACGTATGCGTCTTCACTGGCTGGTCAGGTCAGTCAACTTAAAACATGAGAAAACTCAACTTAAATAAAACCACCTTTGCAAATGGTGTAGCACTGAAATCAAACTGTTTGGGTCAAACAAGCAGCAGTGTAGGTGGAGCGCAATGTAAAAACGATGTAATTGGCCTCCGTGAGTTATCCCAAAATGCTCTGCTGTGACCGCTCTGCATGTTCACACTCCACCGCGCTGCGGTCCTGTACACAGGAAATAGCCCATCCCCTCAAGCCCCAGGAAATTTTGAATTCCCATTTCCTGTTTTGTCAGTATGGGGATAGGTTGCCAGCAGAACTGATCATGGTGACTGCACATCCCAAATGCGCTTCAGCCTGGACTCGACCTGAGTTCTTGGATCATATCGGTCTGTGGGGCGAAAAATCTGTTCTGGCTCATCTCCGAACCAGCAAAAGTAATTTGGATATTTACAAAAAGAAATTGTGCGACATGTTGGAAAAGGGGCACAGGAGGGATGCGCATCAATGCCGTGTTAAAATCAAAGAGCTGAGGCAGGCGTATCAGAAAACTTAGGAGGTGAACAGTTATTCTGGCTCGTCACCAAAGACATGCCGCTTTTATGAGGAGCGGCATGCGATTCTCGGCAGTGATCTCACCACTGTACCACCACCATGCAGCATAGATATCTCAGGGGAATCCAGGATGAACGAGGAGGACTCTGTGTATGAGGAGGAGGAGGAGAAGAACAGGGGCCAGGTGACTAGGGAAACCATTCTCCATGAAATCCAGGAGCTGTTTGTAACCCTGGAACAGTCCAGCCAGTCAGTCCAGCATGAGTGACCAAGATGCCGGGGAAGGCACATCTGGCGAGTATGTACTGCAAATCTCATTTCTCTGGTTGTCTCCCCAGTCCAGCATCTTGTGATAGCAGAGGGGAGAAACAACTGAGTGTGGTGGTGGGGATGGGCTTCCTCATTAGTTCATCTAAGCAAAGGGTTCCTCCCAGAAAAGAATATTTATATGCACAAGTATGCTCTGAGAATCCTCCATGGATATCTCCAGGAAAAAAAAAAAACTTTCATTTCTGTACTCTGTGATCCTTTGCAGAAGGTTTCTGGGGAGAACAGCCTTATTTCTTCCATCGCGATAGGACACTTTCCTCTGCCACTCCCTTATTAATTGTTCAGGTATTATCGCAAAACACAGCATAGCAGCATAAGGGCCAGGCCTGTACCCAGATGCTTGCAGTAAATCCTCCCTTTCCGCCTCTGTTACCCTCAGGAAACTGAGATCACTCATCGTCACTTAGGGATGATGGCACAAATTTGCAGTACCCACCTCCATACCATCCTTTCGCCTCCACCCCCCATCATGGGAGGTTTTTTGGGATACGTAATCCGCAAGTTACAAGACAGCATGTGATTGTGATGGGTCTTGGGGTCATCATCCCACACCTTCATAATGATGCAATCCCACCAGTCATTGCTTGTTTCCCGGGACCAGAAGCAGAGCTCCACTTACTGCAGATGGTTGCGTGACAGCCTGCAGCAAACGAGAATTGTTTCGTTCTATGGTATGTAGCAGGGCATCTTGGACTGCAGCACTGAAAATTGTGATGTTACTCGTCTCACCCTTCAAAATGCTGCAGGATAAGATATGAAGTGTTTGTGATGCTCACAATAATAGTGCAGAGCTGAGCGGGCTCCATACCTCTCTGGCAATGGCTTGCATGTGGCAGAGACTGAAGGGTTTGGAAAAATAGTATGAAAAAGCATTAGTCTGTTTGGGACAAGAAGGGAGGGGGAGGGAAGACGTTACATCATGCGAGGATGACAACCTTCCCAAAAGCCTCTGCAGCTAGCTGCGCTGCGGGATAGTTACCCACGGTGCACTGCTTTGATTGTCGAGCCAAGCACGGTTAGTGGGGACGCAATCCCCCGACGCAATGAGCGCGGTGTGATCATGCTCCTGCGACTTCTAAAATTCGGTGGGTGAAGGTCGATTTAAAATAAATTGACTTCACTCCGCAGTGTAGACATACCCACAGTCCTGAATAAAAACACCTAACAATATTGTTCGAGCTGTGGAATGAGAACAAGGTGGTGGTGTGAACGTATTTGCGCACACATATATGAGGGAGCATGTTAACAACACTCCAGGCTCAGTGGTAATCAAATCCCTCCCCTACGTTTTTTTTTTAAGTAGTTAGTCTGTGCTTTCAGTTAAGATACAAAGGTTTCCATTGTAATCAGCTCACTAATACCTGTCACTGTTAGCACCTCTCTCCAAAGAGGAGTCTCTCATTCCGTTGCTCTTGGCGCACAGCTCGGACACTCACAAGAGATTACTTTCTTAAGGTGCTCTGTGTGCACATTCAATAGCCATTTATCCAGGTTTTTATAATCTCTTTGGAGACACATATCCAGTTGTTTGGCTGCTGAAAAGCTACTGAAGTCTGGAACTTCGCTGGCAGAAAAGTAACCTCCAATAAATAATTAAAACTACTTTGGACGGGGAGATGTTTGTGTTAGCACCTAACAGAAGGGAGAGAACTGGGCAAGCAAGGGTGGCTGTGCTTCAAAGAGGTTGCCACTGGCAGGCCTGCATGCTCTAAAGTGACTAAGTGCTGTGTATTGTTGGCAGGCATTCTTGGAACGTTGGTTGTGTTGGCTGCATTCAGCGGGATGGAACTCAGCAGAAGTGTTTGTAGCTGGCCATTGTTCTCAGGTGTTGCCATGGAGCATTGAAGTCCATGTTAAACAGAGGGCAAGATAGGAAAATTAGAAAAAATTCTAGGGCGTGTGTCCATTCACAGTACGGCACTTTTTAAGAGAAGGCTACTTGATGTAACAGGAGCCCTTGTCTCTTCACTCCAGTGAACTCATTTTAATTGTATTACCTCTTTCAGAAACACACAAGACATTATATTACACCAATTCCCTCACTCACAAGAATCCCTCATTCAGAAGAGAGATTACATTGTAATCATTTTTGGTACAAAGGCCCTGTGAGATACAGGTCTAGATTTGCCCCCCTAATCAGAGGGGCCATAATGGGACTTATGGAACATAGTAAGCTGCCCAAAGAACTTGCTACATCCAAAGTTTTCAATGAGAGGTGCTCAGCAGTGAGGTTTTCCAACAGCTGAAGGTCAAAACACAGGGGTGGCATGAGAACACTGGTCTAGCACAGAAGCATGAAGTCAGAGTAACAGCACCTGCAAATTATGGGTCTGAACCAAAGCCCAAGGAAGTCTATGGGCTTTGGATCAGGCCTGTGATTGGACAACTAAATTAATAATTCTTTTTGAATTCCAAAAATGACGTGCTTTACAGACACCAACTAATTGAGCCTCACAATACTGCTGTGAGGTAGGGAAATATCACCATTTTATAGATGGGGAAACTGAGTCAGGAGGTTTAAATGATTTGTCTAAAGTCACTCAGGTAGGCTGTAGCAGACCAAGGAAAACAATTCCCAGATTTCCTTACTTCCACTCCTAATGGTTTAGCTATAAGGCCATCTATTTTCATGCAAATCCATGGCACTACAAAAGCAATTCTGTTTGAACCCAGTGTTTCAACAGCTTACACTTCCTGGGGGCTACCTACATTTCTGGGTACATCCCTGAGTGTAGTCTCAGTGTGCCATCAGACAGTCACCACTTTTCCACCATAAAGGTGAATACCAGTAATGTGTGAACACACACACACGCACACACACGCACACCCCCATTGAAAACAAAAACAAAAAAACCTATTTCTTAACAGTTACCACACAGTGCTATCTGATATACCATAGATACAACCATTTCCTCCCACTCTATGAATAGGAAGTATCTGTTAGTACCTGATGATTTTTTATGACTATGTGTACTTGTGTGTTTTCCATGTGTATTGTCCATATTTGGTCTCAACCCAAAGTGACTTTTCTAATATAAAAAGTTTGAGCAACATCTGTTCAGCCATTTTTATTTTTTGAGAGCAGGACTAAAAAAAAAAAAAAAAAAAAAACGGTATATTTCAGTATAATTTTTTCAAAAATGGCTGAAATTTCAGACTTGATTTCCTCCTGTTTTTATAGCCCTCACTGAACAAACAAACAATTAAAGTTTGAAGAAAATTGGTTGAGCAGTTTTAAAGTTTATGAATATTTAAAAGGATTAGGATTGTGGATATTTGTTACAATATTTTTAATCAAATGGTTTATACCACCCTTATCCTATAGTAGTTTAGAACTTTGAATCCTGTGTTATGGCACGAGTTAACTATGCTCATGTTAGGAGTACTCTGCAAAGAAGCAATGCATAACTAGGCACAGAATAGAGAAGTAACTGCTTTATTGCTCTGAAACATCATCTTAAATGGTGTGAACAAGCTGAGAGATGCTGCTAATTTACAGCCTGATGCAGCACCACATAGTGGCAGAAATACAGTAAGTCTCTCATTGAAACCAAGGGGAAAATGCAATATCCACTTATATTTGTTTTATTTCCTTAGCTTTCTGGCTCTTCTCTTCTTCTCCCCATGGACGGGTCTTTTTCTCCCCCTCCCCCCTTTTTTTTTTTTTTTTTTTTTAAATCTTCCCCTTTTCTTTTTTGTATTTAGGCATTGGACCTACAATGAAAAGTTCCAAGTTAATACAATGTGACAGTCAGGAATCTGAAAGTGTTAAGGGGTCAAATCTTTGACTTCAGTGGAGCTATACAACAGCTGTATAACAACTGTGGACGTGGCCCAAAGTTTCTAATACACAACTAGCTCAGCAACATTGCACATATCTAGTTATTTTGTATTAATGATTTCTTTAACATTTAAACTTTAATATAGTACTATTGATAACATTAGGGTTGAAATCCTGGCCCTTTAAAATCCATGACAAAATACCATCAACTTCAGTAGAGCCAGGATTTTACCCTAGCTCATGACGCTAATGGGGAGGAAAACAGAACCAAAAAAACCTGTCTATAGCTATCTCAAAATGGCAGTGGAATGAGAGGTACATATTTTTTGGCACTGATCGGATCTGATCTACACATGGTTTACCATTATAACTAGTTTAGTTAGGGATGTGCTTTTGTTTTTATTAAACACATATAGTTAAACCAGTACAACCCTTAGTGTGGACAGTGCCACACCAGTATAAACGTTCCTCCTAGTGGTATAGCTTATTTCCCTTCCCATTCGGGAATAAGCTATACCAGTTCTAGGTGTCTGTATACCAGTGTAACTGTGATGATCATACCAAGGGGGTTGCACTACTTTCTCTATACCAGCATAATTAAAGCGCCTGCACACACAAGTTGCATCAAGGCCTAAATGCTTCCAAACACCATCCGTTTCTCAAGAAGTTTTCTGAGGGATTCCTGGACATTCCCACTCCCCAAAATTCGCCTACATGTCAAATAAACAGGATACAGAAAAATTTCTCCCTGTCCTTTGGCATCTCTTCTCTCTCATTTTAATCTGAATCATCTGCAGTGGGAACTGCAACTCCCTGGCAGTGCTGCGCCACTAGATCTATTGAAGGACTAAGCAGACTCCAAGCCTACAGATAAAGCCTGTTGTTTATGTGCCAGTCATTCCAGGACAGTCTGCCACAGGCCTATGCATGACCATTCTGGCAGCAGGCGCACTGTAGTTACACGGGTGCCAAGTGTCGGTTTACTCGGGATGCATCTGACAAAAGGATGGTGCTGAACAATTTTGTGTTTGTGTTTTGATTTTTCAGCACTTTATAAATGTTTTAACAGCTTCACAGTTATTTGAAACAATATTTCACACAATTTAAAAATCTACAATATAACTCAATTGCCCACACTATATTCATGTAACTGGCCACCATGATCCACAATTACTTTGCTACCTCCTTAAATTCCTGAGGGGAAAAAGGGTGAGTTTTTTCAGCATGCCCAGAAAGTTAACAATCGGAGCTTTGGCAAACCAGGATGGGATGTGAGAGCCAAAGCTGCACACCCCTTACAGAAAATGCCCTGTGAGTATTTTTCCCTCCAAGCAGTACCCACTCTTCTAAACTAAGGGGTCTTTGAGTTCATGTCTTTTCTGATATCATGTCTGGCAATATTCATATAGTCAGAGTTTAAGGCCAGAAGGGACCACCAACTCATCTAGTCTGACCATCTAGTCTATATCACAGGCCATCAACACCACCCAGCCCTGGCACACTAAACCCAATTGAAATTAGACCAAAAGTATTACAGCCCACAGGACAGTATACTATTACGTGCCACAGGCAAAGAATAGGAGGGACCAAGGTGCACTGGTGCCCAAAGCCCTCCGCAATGGCCAAAAAAAAAAAAAAAAGATTCAGAGATATACACCCAGATAATCCTCGCAAATGACCTGCATTCACACGCTGCAGAGGAAGGCAAAAAAATCCTAAAATCACTGCCAATCTGACCTGGTGAAAAATTCCTTCCTGACCCCACAGGTGGTAATCAGTTATACCCTGAGCATGTGAGCAAGAACCCACTAGCCAAGCAATTGAAAGAGAGAATGCTTAGTCTCATCTCAGAACCCTGACGCAACCCACCCAACGTCCCTTCTGCAGCCATGTCTATGCCTGGTGCTTCAGAGGAAGATGACCAAAAAAGCAAAACAGAAAACATTTGTGGGTGTGGGGGAAATATTACAAGGTAAGAGAGGCAGTGCCTCGTGTAACTCAAATCCCGAACTTTTTGTATCATTTTATTAAGCACCAGATATTAAATACTGTAAGGTCCTCTTTTACTAAATGATACAATAGCACACAGACACGTCAACGAAGATCAGGTCCCACTGTGCTAGACACGGTACAAACACACAGAGAGATGCAGCCCCTTCCTCAAAAGGCTGGATCCTGACTTTGCAATGGATAGTTTGCAAGTGGCCTGCTGCAGCTGCGCAGAGCCCCAGCGAACTCACTGGGGCTCTCCACAGGTCTGCCAACACAGCATCAATTGCAAGATCCGGATCTAAAACTTCCGTGAACCCAGGGCAAGAGTTGGGGATCTCTTTTATATGGGGCACTGCCTGTCTTTGCAGGTCATATTCTCCTACACCCCAAACTATCCTTTTTTTTTTTTTTTTTTAAAGTCTCCTTCCTTGAAGCATCAACCATGGGGTTGGATGGAGATGGGACCTTGGGAGGGTTGGGTCAGGGCTATGAGATGGTACCAAGCATGCTCTCTCTCAGGTGCTTAGCTGGCTGGTTCTTGCTCACATGCTCAGGGTCTAACTGATCGCCATGTGTGTTTCAAGTTCTGTTCAAAATAGGTTAGCAAAAAGTTTTCAATTATAGCTTGCAAAACTCAAAAATCATTGGCATCAACCTCACCTTGTTTACCCCCCTGTATTAATCCCTCTACAAATCCAAAGGGAAGCTTCAGATTCACCTGACTTTGCACACACAGTCTCATCAATTTGCTGATTCACTGGAATTGGATATTCACTTTGCATCCACAATGAAAAATATCCTGGGGGGTTTAGTCAGGAGCAAATCCAAAAGGAAAAATTTCATTAGCATGCTTTTCAAAAGGGAGGATGAGTGTGAAGAGGAGGATGAATGAGGACGTTAGAGGTGTTTGTGTGTGTGTGTGTATGCACACGCATGTGGGAGGATGGGTACTGTAGAAGTACAAGTATAAACAATAGTGATGCTTAGAAATACTAGTCCTGCCACTGCTGGCTGCCAGTGTTACCTATAGTCTGGTGTCTGGGATCATTTTGTTGCAGAATGTGCCACCATCTACAATCACTGACATGAGTGAGTGTCCACAGAAGTGTGTAAGGCCTATGACTATGGGGAAATGTGTAACAGATCATATTCAACATACACTAGCAAGCAACATCCAAATATGTGCAGAAAAGAAAAACCTTGACTGAAAAATGAGTGGGTATGAATCTAGTGAATCCCTATCAGTTTCTCTTTCCCCTCAGCCCCTTACAAAACAGGTCAAACCAAGGCTGATCACAGGTGTCTTCAGAGTCATGGGCCACCTGAGCAGAAGTAAATAGATGCAACTCTCTGAACTTCAAAGAAGATCAGCTGATGGCAATCAGTGTAAAGTGTAGACCATAAATTGTTACACACCTAAGGCCCTATACTCCCTTAATCCTGCTATATAAAGTTTACAGAAATCCACAAATTAAAATTTAAGCATTATTCACTTTAGTGTTATCAGTTTTCCTGCAACAAACTCTCTTGACTACTTGCAGTTTTCAGGTTGAGATTATTTATTTACTTGCGTTTAATATGATTACACGATTACACCTACAAAAACGTGTTAAAGATTTCTTGCATGATTTTGAGTCACAAAAGCAAGCCAAGGCCTTTGTTGCTGCAATCTTTGATGTCGACAGAAGAATGCATTTACTCAAGTCAACCAAAAGAGTTCAGTTTGCTCTGATTTATCAATCCGGATTAGGCTTTTAAAGAAGTCCTGCCAATGCAAGTAACTTTAAAAGCAAGTCTTTGAACCATACTGAAATCTTATCAGTGTCATACTTAAAAAATTTCACCTATCTCCCCCCCCCAGTTGGCTAGCTTACTCTTTTAAGAGGCTGCCGTCTCTTATATTGTATCCATTTGAATAAGACAGAAACAGAGCATGAACTCTGTGCTCCAGGCACCAGAAGCCAATGCAAGTCGCTTCCATCTCCCTATGGCTTATCTGGTGGGCAGATCCAATGCAAGCATGAATTTCTAGGGATAAATTGTAATATACAATATGTGATTAAATGCAGCCAGCTCATCAGCAGTGAATCTGTGATTCCTTTCAGAGCTCTCTTATTTATATTTAAATAGCAATCTTTCCAAAGGGAAGTTCTGTACAGTAGGCTCCAAAAATGTGCAGATCTCGGTCACAGTAAGATGTAATGAGGTAATCATAAGGAAAAAACCAACATGACAAAAAATACAATGCATTATAGATCCCCGTAAAGCCTGTGTGTGGAACTTGAGTTCCATATGTTCTTGTGAGATCTCCTTTGATGGGTATGCTATCGTACATGCTTTTTCAAGATGAACGTTGAATTAAAAATCAAAACAGTTTTCCTGACTGGGTAGGAGGGGTTTTCTACAGATGAAAATCAGGGGAATTTTCTCCTACCTTTCTCGGGGACATAAGTTGAGTGAGCCTTCCTTATAAAAACAGTAGTGATCTAAGACACTTACAATAGTGTTCTCTCAGTAATAAATTAAGGATCAACTTTGAACTGACTTCCACCCCAGTGCAACCCCAGTGATTTGCACAGGCTATTAAACCAACATACCATTTAGCCCACAGATAGATGAGAGACAATCTTGTGGTTAAGGCACTGAACTGGGACTTAGGAGAGCTGGGTTCAATTCCCAGCTTTGCCACAGATTTCCTGTGTGACCATAGTCAAATCACTTAATTTCCTTGTGTCTTAATTCTCTAGCCATAAAATGGGGATTTTTTCCCCTCTGTTTTATCAATTTACTTTATAAGCTTTTGGGGGCGAGGCCTGTCTCTAACTTTGTTTATACAATGCCTAAAAGTGGGGATCTGATCTCAGTTGAGTCTCTACCATGTTACAAATAAATAATTTATAACTAACTGTTATTTTCAGTGCCCTTTACAAACATTAGCCAGTTAACCCTCACAATGGGAACAGTGTTTGGGGCATATACTGCAATTTAAGGAACTGTGTGTCTCTAGTTTTAGTTACCCATATAATAATAAATACTAGTCTTCTACAGAATTGCTCCACAATATTCCCATTTACAGTATGTTATGTCTATGATTTTGGGACACCACTAGAGTTCACACCATTATTTTATAAGGACTTTCTTCAGGTGTGCAGAAACTTTATACAGAATCTATCAACACCTTTCCCAGACTGGCCAATGTACAGAAGCAGCAGAGATTCCTGGCTCATAGTGTCTATGGAATAAGACAGCCAACCAGGGAACTCAATCAAAACAATGTTTCCTGCATGATAATACATTCATGTAAGCACATGGCCAAATCCAAACAGCCAAGGTTAATTTACTGTGTTTTAGTTAAGTTACATTAGTATTATTTTAATATATCTTCTGAAAGCAACAATGTTATTAAATGTGCTACTGCACATTATCCACCATCACTGCCATCGCCCCCACCATTAGGATATACCCTCCCACACACCCAGAAAGTTACGGAGCAAAAGACCCTTGTTGCCTATTAACTACCAAGACGAGATTTCAGTCCAAACATTACTTTCCAAGATCTGCATCACAATTATTTACCGCACAGAGCTAGGCTTTTAAATATGTGTTTTAATTTCCTATAATCTCAGCTCCTAGCATGATTATGTGGAATTTCATTTACTCTATTTGTTCTATTTTAAAAGGGGTGAAGTCATCTGTGCTGGAAACTATGACCTGATTGAAAGCACTGAAATGCTGCAATGTCTCAGGCACAGCTCTGGCACATGAACATGAAGAAGTATAAATTAAACTCTTCTGCAGACATTTGATCTCTTGCTATGAAAAGGGATATTATGCTTCCTCTGTTTAACAGTATTTTTGTCCACTATGAAAAGCAGCCTGTCTTGCAATCCCCCACCCTACTCTAAATTGCATTGAAAATTAAACTTGAGCATGTAGCCATACAGTCTATAGATTATAGACGGTGAATCAAGAGATGCTATTGTTAAATATAACAGATTCATTAACTTGTATGACACAATCTGAACATTACCATTGAAACGAAGGCTCTTGTGTGTCAAGCCTGCTGATGCTACAAGGATTCTGGTATCACAATGCATCTTTTAGTCATGTGTGATACGCAGATCAGTGGAAAACAGGACAGCAGGTTCACAAACAATAGCTCGAAATTATCCACAGAAATTCTGGGGTCCCACTGGGATGAGGGCACCAATTACAGATATCCTTTCTTTATTCAAGGGGCTCTCACATCCCTCTCAATCTCCAATATAATTCTAGTGAGCGTTGTCTTTATTATTCCTGAATTTTTAAACTATCTGAATATCAAAAATGCTAATCCAACATTAACATGAGCTTCTGCATCAGAAAGTGTCTCTCTGAAAAAGTTAGCTCCAGTTAACTCTGCAATTATCTGCACTTGAGTTAGACTTACTTCAGAGGAGTTACTTCAACTGATAGTGGCCACACTGCAAAACAACAGCTGCACAGTACCTGGGTTACCTTCACAGAGAGATCCTATTAACAGCTGAGGAGTTGCGTTCACTTGAGTTGTATCCTATATCCCTGACAGGCTAGCCAGCTTCAGTTAAAAGCACCACCGCACTCGAGTCAAAGGTTGCATGTGCGGTTTGAGACTCGAGTTAGGGGTAACACTTGACTTATAACTCAAGTTAACTCTGCAGTGAAGACAAGCCCTTAGTGATTTCTATATCAAATGTTCTCAATTTACAAGTGAAAATATATTCAGTAAGAGCTCCACAAGCATTCAGTGTTGAACCCTAGCTCTGCTCCCACTGAAGTGGATCATAAAACTCCCACCGACTACAGCGGGAACAGAATAAGGCCAATGTCCGAGTGCTCTTGTAAACACCACCTATACTGTCTAGCTTCCAGACCTGCACAATCAGCCCAGGCTTGGAGATCCAAGCTGGGTTATTTCCATAGAACCATCAGGATAAATTCCATTTTCAGTTACACCTGTGCACCCTGGCTGTCTTCCCATTATTCCATAGCCTACATCAGCCCTATGAGCTAGTGGTGTATACATTTCCAGCTTATGTATACATACTCCTGCCAGCTCTCATCAAGCTAGCATACTAAAAATAGTACTGTAGCTGGGATAGCAGGGCAGTGGCAACAGCAGCACCGAGTACGTGCCCATGGCGCACGGATGAGTTCGTAGTCTGCACAGCTAGTCTGGGTTGCCTCTTGTTGTGGCCATTCTGTTCCAGCTACACTACTATCTTTAGTGCACTAGCTCAATGAAGCTAGCATAAGAATGACTATGTGAGCAGAGAATCACACCCCCCAGCCCCAAGTGGAACTATACCCTTAGTAACACCTGTGTGCTGCCATGGTCTTCAGTGGGTTTGCACAAATGTAACTGATTTAATGTTAGGAAAAATCTGTTGGTGCACAAAAAGAGATCCAGCTTATTGCAGTTTAGATGGACTAGCTCTTACAGGACCAACAGGAATAAATTAGGACGGTCTAGAACTGTAATAACCAGCACTAGCAAGAAAAGAAAAACACACTGAAAGAAGTACCAAAATGCACATACCTTCTAGTACGTAGCCTCTCTGCTTCGGTCACTTTACAGAATAACACTACCCCAGCTTTCTTCTGCTTGGTTCAAAGGCCCAGTCCATCTATCAGACCCAGCAAGCAAGGGAAAGCACAATAAATGAGGAAAATAAACAGTCTTAATTTAGAGTCTCTGGCAAAAGGACAAAGCAGTCAGGTTCTTAGTATTTGTTGGTCAGGGTTTGGTCTTAGAATCTCCTGGTTTCCTTACAGCCATATATGAGCCAAGAGGAGGGAAAATAAAGCTTCTTTTCTAAAAGTGACTCAGCTATATCCTCTTCCTGTAAATGTACCTCCCTTGATGAGCCCAGGTGTGGGATCTTCTCTGCCTAGTTAGCAGGCTGAGTAGCTTCTCCAGGCAGGGGCAGCCCCGCTACTTGGTTAACCCTTTAAAGGGCTTGAGAAACCTTCCCTGCCTCCATGGGATGCTAGTTCTCAAGCTTGTTGAGAATTTTCCATTGAAACTTTTTTCCATTGGAAAATTGGGTTTTCAACTACATGAAATTTTTCGCAGAATTTATCTGCGT
The DNA here is from genome assembly GCF_026122565.2 of Emydura macquarii macquarii. Lineage (NCBI taxonomy): Eukaryota > Metazoa > Chordata > Testudines > Chelidae > Emydura > Emydura macquarii. The sequence continues at coordinate 4,695,203 of NW_027132342.1, read as the reverse complement.
TCCTCAAAAAATGTCTCTATGTCACTGGAAAACTGAAAAGTAAATATGTTCAGACCCAAACTGAGTATTTTTCAGAGAAATGGTTTTGTTCAGTTTTTTCACAAAAAGGCAAAATTTTCTGCTGGACTGCCCACCCCCTCATTGTTTGATTAGCACTAGTTAGTACACCCCTTCACAAGAGCAAAAAAATAAAATATCTCTTTCCACCATTTCACAACACAAAACATCAACACTGTGGTGCCCCGCCACTGTTGTCAGCTTTGTCTTTACACAGAGAGTTTCACTGGGAGCCTAAGGGCATTAGGCACCAAACTCCCATTGACTTTCACAGGCCTCTTTTAAAATTTCAGCCTAAAAGATTAAGGTTGCAGGGATAAATGCCACCTCATGACCCAGACATTAGTATCTTTGGTGACATTTAGCCCTTTCAGGGGTGTGTGGTTGGTGACCAGTATGACATGGTTCCCTAATAGAAGAGCTTAGAGCCCCCCTAGCTGAACACTCTTTGATTACTGAGTAGGCATTCTCCTAAGGAAATAGATTTTTATGTAGGTAGAGTACAAGGAGCTCTTCTCCTTCTTATTTTTGGGACAGAACTGCCACAGGTCTACTTTCCAGGCCCGAATCTGAAGTATGAATTCATTATTAAAATTTATTAGGACCCTGGGCACAAAAAACATTCGGGCCCCCACGCTCTGGAGGCCCAGGGGCACCGAAATTGGAGGAGCCGGGGCCATGGTATAGTAGCCTCAGGTAGGCATGGAATGGCAGTGGTACTGGTAGTGGCTGCACTTTGTGGCGAGGAAGCGATAAGGTAATCAGCTCCTCCGCCGCAAAGCACTGCCCCTGCTAATGGTGCCAGCCTCTTCCTGCATGGGGTGGGGGAGCTGATGGGAGGCAAGAATGTGGGCTGGGGGCTACTTTCGGGCACTCTGACCCCCCACTAAGGGCAGGTGGAAGGTTGGAGGCTCCACAGCATCCCAGGTTCCCTGGGCAGCTCTTACCATGACCTCGCTCTGGCTTCTGGCCTGGTCAGGGGGTGGGGCCTCAGGGGCAAGAGGAGGAGCAGCGGACAGGTTCTTGGGGGGAAAGAGAAGGAACAGGGGCAGAGCCACAGTTCCAGCACCAGTAGGCTCCCGGCTTCCACACAGGTTCCAGTGCTCCTTCAGGGGCCTTCAGATTGGCCAATTTGCTGCATACTCTACAGTTGCCAATGACTAGAAAAATAGAGAAGAGCCCTCATGACAATTCACTGGGAGAGAGGCTCATCTCATGGAATGTTATGGGGACATTGGACTCCCTCAGGACTGTACCAGAGACGACCACATAGACTGGACCCCGAGGAATCGCACTCTCTCTGAATCACATATTGCTTTACTCCCCCAAATCTCCACCAGAGCAGAGCAGAGTCTGTAAACTACACCAGGTCCTTGATGTATTAATTCTGGGGGAATTTTGTGCCAAAAACTTAAAAATTCTGCATACAAAATTTTAAAATTCTACAAAATTCTGTATATTTTATTTGTCAAAATAACACAGTATAATGATGCCATTAAAATTATTTTGGTAATTTATTTCAAAATATCTGTAGGCAAGTATGCCTATAACAATACAGACAACAAAAAAGATTCAGGAAATGTTTTTTGACAAATAGATTCCTTAGGCATTCACATCTTAGGCATTCCTTAGGCATATTAATACAGAACTTTGAGTAATAATTCAATTAAACTACAATACAGAAACGTATTTCCCACACCCCTCAGAAGTAGTGCAAAGGCTTGGGGGAGTTAGGGATAACAGAGGAGCTGAGGGAGAGGGAAGTAATTGCTGCAAAGGAGCGTAGGAGTGATCTAGGGGTGTTGGTGGGTGAAGTATGGAACAGATGGGGGGGGGGGTGAGGGGGATTGTTAGGAAGTTGGGGAGCCACCCCATGCAGACCCTGGCTAACCTCTAGCCTCTCCCATTCAGTCAGGCATATCTGCCCCTGTCCACCTCCACTCAGCCACCCCTCCTCTCTCCAGCCCCATGTGTCCCTGCCCCCCCACTCAGAAATGGACAAGGCCAATGTCAATTAGTTTAAAGATTTAAATGAACATTTGCAGAGGTGGGTTTTTTTTTTTTTTTTGTTTGGTTTTTTTTGAGTATTTATTCAGTTCTATTTTAAAATCTGAAAGGCCTTTGAGTGATGTCTTTAAGAGAAGTCCAGTAATGAAATGAATCTTTTAAATTTATTTATGATGGAACATATTTGTTCTGTAGACCACAAGTTTAATATTCCAGCCATTATTATTCTGGCCATTTTTTTTTAAAACGTGTTGCACCTTTTTTCTTTTAGAAGCACTTTAGTAACCACGTTGTTTCAGGATACAAAGGGCTACAGAGCACTGCCCACTCTGAATAGGTCCTCTGAATGGAGCCTTTGTTTTCCAGGCTGTTTTGGTAGGAAATGGTTGCTATTTAGATCTCCAAGAGGGAATATAAAACTATGCTCACCTAATCAAACAGACCAGTAAATACAGCAGTTAATCTGACAATTTCAAATTTCTGAATTGCGTTTGGAGAAACAATTTAACACAAACAATAATTTAAAGCCTGCATAAATCATACACCTTAGGCTTAAGATGCATAATTTGTTTTGATTATTGCAAACTCAGAGTTTTAAGTGCCATTTCCAGCTGCTGGACATTTAGTTGAAAACAAAAAAGGGAAAAGGCAGCATTAATTCTAAAATATATCGTCATCAGAGACATGAAAAACAAAACAAATAAAAAAGCAAATAAACAAAAACAAGAACTGGGGGCTATCACATAAAAGGAGAAGATATTCCTATCATAGGTCTATTATATAAGGAATAATTGTCCAAAATTGTCCCAAATACTCTACATCATAGTCCTACATGACTACAATTCCTCATGAGCCAAACTAGCTATTGTTCCCTCCAGTGACAGAATGTTCCTTCAAACTAACCTGCTCAGTGGATGTGAAATTAAAAGTATGTATGGCCTGTTTTGTCCAAGTTGTTAACAGATCTACAATAGCGTCATAAAGTTACCTTGAACAGGTTCAGTGAGTACTTCAGGAACAAAAGGAAGAAGGGGAAAAAATAAGTGAAAAAATCTCCACCTGGCACAAAAATGCAACATAGAATGGCACTTTAAAAACAAACAAACAAACAAAAAAGCCTTCTCATTTAGACATCCTGAAATATAAGCTATAACTAGCATAGTTGTATTTTATGCCTTTCAGAACAATGGAAATAATCTCTTGGGTGCATGTCCTTGCAACATAGCAAGGTACTTTGTCCAATACTCACTGAGTTTTTAAATCACTAGCCAAACATTCTCTTTTCTCAAAAAGATCCTGGCTTTTAAAAGAGCCATTGACACTTCTGGCTGAATGTTTATTTTACTGTCTCCTGCACAGCAGAGGGCATTCCACCTATAAAGAGTGACTATATAGCACTGGGACAATTTAAATAGTCTAATCAATGCAAGTTAAAGTGTAGATAAATGAACTTTTACAGTGCCAGAGCTCCTACTCTCCATGGAAATTATTGTTAATTTATTGACTCAATCCCCGAACAATGAATTACAATGCCTTTTGTTTTATTAAACCCATCTTGCAGCATGGTTAAAAAGCATGGCTTTATAAATATTGCAACAGGTTAGGGGGATATTTCCCACCCAGGCTTTATGTCTGTCCCAATATGCAAGAGATTAGACTGTAAAAGCAAAAACTTGAAGGTGAGGAGACAGTGCGGAAAAAGATAATTCTTAAATAGAGAAACTGGCAGAGTTATAGATTGTCCTTTTTTTAATCTGTTTGTTTTAACTCATTCACTACTCAAGATACCTCCATTACATTTCTTACATGCAGTGTACTCTATAAATGCTATCATTTCAGAACTCAGAAATCTGAAAGCACAAGGACCACAATCTGAGCTCCATTACAGTGTAAATCTGGAGTAGCTCCATTAATTTCAATGCTGTTTTTCTGGATTTACACCAGTGTAACAGAGATCAGTCTTGTAAATTAATTTCCTTTTGAGGCAAAAAAGAATATGTAAACATCAAGTCACTTGGAAATATCATCAACTTATCAACTACTATCCTGTCACAGCCCTCCTGTTTTTCATGAAGGTTGTTGATGTTGGAGCCATAGTGCATCCTTTATGTAAGGTTGGCTTGTAACACAATGTGATGCACATAATCTAAAGTAGCCTAAATCAAGTGATGATGCAAACCTGGCCCAAACCCCCTGAAAGCTCGGAGGTGGGTGAACCGGAGAACTGGTAACTGTGGGATGGAGGTCAAAAATAAGGGAGCGGGCCACAGTTGGTTGAGTCAGAAGCAGTACTTTCTGACTTACAAACAAAGAGCGCCACATACTTAGATTTGTCTTCTGAATTTTTAACTGTAGGGTTTAGCAACACTGCCAACTGCCAGAAAGGCAGCCTCAGTTCAGATTCTGCTGCATCATCAACTGGGGTCCATCCCAGGCTAGCTTCAAATGGCTCCTGCAGTGACACAACACATTCAAGCTATTTCACCTTGCTATATCTACTCTATTTCTGCTATGCCATATGTGCCTTAATAAAGATACATTCCTTCTTCGCTACAGCCGCTGTGTTTGCTGAATGTGCATAGCACTATGCCTCTTTTATCCCTGCATCACATGCCTGCTGGGCCTCATGTTCAGGTGAAAACCACGAGGTGAAAATTTCTGTTGGATTACTTTACCATGCCTCTGACGCATTGCGTATCTTGTGCAACTACTGGGGTTACTTAGTATCCCAACCCCCTAAGGTGCCAGTAGCATGCCCAGAGTACCACGTCTTGGAGTCAAGCACTGTAGCAGCTAGGCCTTGTAGGTGCTAGCCCTGATGGATCCCAATAACCACAGAAATGCAACAAAGATAATGTTTTTTACTAGGGCTTGCAGGAAAGGGGAAAGGCTGCAAATACCCTAGGTACAGAGGCTTAAGCAGTTACAGTCCAAAGTATGCAATAGTTGTTCTTATTTGGGTCTTTGAGGCAATCTGCAGCTCCACTATAAGTCCCACACAAACCTGCACCCAGCTGTGATGTCTGGTAGCCCCAGCCTGTTCCAAAATAGCTCTGCTTACAATTCCTAGGGCTTCTCTCCAGCTCTGGTATGCCAGGCCATTCCCACCCCCAAATAGAGTCTGGCCACTTCCTGGTTCAGAACCTTTCCCCTTACCAGACCAAGGGAAAAGTAATACAATGAGGAGGGAGCTGATGGGAAACATAGCCCCTTGCTAGGCAGATCCATCCCACCTGTCAGCATATCTTGCAAACTTTAGCCGGTGGTGTGCTCCGAGGCCAAATTTGGTTCACAGGGTCTGTAAAAGTCCCTGAGCGCTTTGGGCACCTTGGCAATGAAAGAAGCTCTCTAATGCAAGATATTATTATCAACAATATCATGCACCTGATGCTGCACCAGTGAAATCACTGGAAGTTTTGCCACTGATTGCAACAGGAGCAGAATCAGGCCCATAGTCAAAAAAACTGCATCCAAAATACAAGTACCTGTGGGTTTTTTTAATTAAATAGAATAGACAACACACCTATTTAGTGATATCTGCAGATAAGCCATCACAACATAAACAGTATCTCAGAACTATATGATATTCTAGGCTTTTACTATACTGTAGATTAAGCTCCTCTAATGCTTTGCAGCTACTGTATAAATTATCTCCTCTCTAACAGCATCCCTAAAGCAGATGTAATTATGGATCTTTGGAGCCAAGATATGCATATCTTAATTACAGAACCAATATGGGATACTATTTGTTCCAACATTTAAAAAATTCTTCATGGACACATCTAATTTAACAGAAAGTTATTTTTACGCTTACTTAGACTTGAAAGCACACAGCTGGGATGGCTACTCTGAGTATGATCTTGCATCTGTGAACTGAGTGGGTAACTTTACTGCACCTGTTCCAAACTTAGAAAATTCTGGGAGGAAATATAAGGCCTTATTTTCCATTGCCTTGCACCTTTTGTAATTGTTAACAATTGTGCAAATGAGTGTAAAACGTTACTAGATTAGAATGCTTCACTCCCTCCCTCAATAGTAATGTTTTATGCCTGTTTTGCACAGGTCTGAATGGCTATACAAAGTGTAAGGCAACAGAGAAGCAGATCCTTAATCTCTAGAATTTAACAAATTGCAGTTTTATCAATTGCTTGGATTCCATATTAGTGCCATTTCAGATAATTATTTAGCTAGCAGTAGGATATCACCTGTTCTAGAAAAAACAGTTCAGACTTCTTTTGAAGCCAAAATCTCAAATCCATCTCTAACAGAATCAGTTTCTACCCCTCAAATGAGTGGCTAACTCATGGATATGATCTCACCATTATAGAATGGTTATTGCATACGTCACATAAAACATTACATCCATCTGTGGATATCTGATCTGCAATTCTCAGGTTTTTATAAATAAGCTAAAACTAGATTAATAACTTTGGTCTAATTTCTGTACCTGTCACTTCTTCTTTTAGGAATTCCCTCTCTCTTTTTCACAGAGGATTTTCTCCCTTTTTTTCCAGAGTTCTTTTAGCATTATCTGTCCCTGTTAGACATAAGTCTGAACCTCTAAAGACAGTGACTCTTACTTTCAGGTTCTGCATTCTCTCTCTCTTTCTCCACCCTGGTGTCTAGAGAGAGGTGTGAACTAAAGGCTGAGCAGAAGATTAACCACCTGATTGCCAGTCCTCACTCTGAGACTGGCTTTCCCAGCAGACTTGGACTAGTCACTTACCCACTCTGCCTCAGTTCCCCCATCTATAACTGGAAGATATGAATACTTACTTTTCTCAACATATGGCCTCCGTGAGCATTATAATTCCACAGTGAAGGCTGCTGCATAAATGCCTGAGTAATCAGATTAATCAGTCTGCATTTTTCCAAATCACATGAGCTTCTCTAAAACAAACCCTGAAATAGTTATTAGAGATGGAGCTGAGTGAATTCAACAAAAAAGTATTTGTGAACTCTCATTTGAATAAAAAAGAAGAAATCACCTGATCTCTTTATTTGCTTTCCAGTGTTCCAGTTCTAGATATTTACCCTGCACTCCTTATTGTCTTCTGTACTCTTCCCTGACCTGAATAATTTTGTCTCATCTGCAAATTTTGCCCCCTCCTTTTCTTGGTCATTAATACATACTCATTAAATATCTCCAGTCCCTCAATAAAGATGTTGAGTATATTCATCTTTAGTGCTGCCATGATCAAACTTTTTTGGAAATTTACTGTGAAGGGGTGGGGACTGCTCTGTAATAATTCATGCTTTTCATAATTCATAATTACTTTATGTGACCTGATTATTGGAGTGTTTACTGTATGAATATGTTGGTTTAGTTTAATGGCAGGTTGTTGGAAAAACAAGTTGGAAGATAAAGAAAGATAAAGATAAAGATAAAAATAAAAATAAAGATAAGATACCTCCAGCTAAACACTCTAGAGGGTATTAAGAGACAATGCCTGAGCTACAGTCTGGGAAAATCCGACTTCCTTGGCTCTTGCCAGATTACACAGCTTGTCTTGCCGATGCTGGGAAACAACAGAGCAAAAGAACCATAAAGAGTTAAAAAGCTTCTCTCTGTCTGGAGAGGAAGCATTTGTTTGGGTGCTGTGTGAGGGGAACAGACTGGCATACACAGACACTTGTTTGGGGTCTAATGAAGGTATGCATTCCCAAGGTCCCTACATGGGATGGACGGGTAGGATTTTGGCCAGATTGATATATATGTGTAGACCCTTTGTTGTTTTAAAATCCTTTACTCTTATGTTATGCTTTATTTCTGCTGTTAAAACTAAACAACACTTGTTTTAAGAAGGCAGTTTTGGGGTCACTGTATTCACTGCTGATCACTGAACCCTGAAGAGAAGAACCACAGGTACCATACCCAGTCACACCTGCTGCATAAGCACCATTGATACCCAATGCACTGTAGCCCAGGACCTGGCCTAAGAGGATGTCTACATTGCTGCAGCGCAGGGATCGATGCAGCTGCATCAATTGAGTGTGTCTGTGTAGACCCGCTCAATTGATCCAAGAGCACTCGCTGGTCGACTCAATTAGTCCACCTCCCTTAGGGCTGGTCTACACTGAGGGTGGTGATAAAACCCCGCAGCTGGCCCGTGTCAGCTGACTCAGGCTTGCGGGGGGGGGGGGCGCTCAGGCTATGAGGCTATTTAATAGCCGAGTAGACAATCAGGCTTAGGCTGAAGCCTGGGCTCTGAGACCTCCCCCCCCCCCTCACAGGGTCCCAGAGCCTGGGTGCCAGCCTGAGCCCAAATGTCTCCACTGCAGTTTTAGAGCCCCAGAGCACAAGCTCTGTGAGCCCAAGTCAGCTGACATGGGCCAGCTGGGGGAGTTTTAATGCAGTGTAAACATACCCATTAAGACCCAGATAAGCCCTATACTCATGTTGCTATTGCTATTATTAGACTAAAAGGAAATAAAAAACCCATATATGGCGGGATGTTTTTAATGGTTGGTACAGTTATGAGTATCCATGCATTTCTAGGTAGAAAAAGGTAGCGCTATCCCCATTTCTAAGGCACAGTGAGGTTACGTGACTTGCCCAAGGTCACACAGCAAGAGAGTGCCAGAGCCAAAGTTAGAGCACAGTTTAGTGGACTGAGCATAGAAACTCCTGGATTCTAACGTCAAATAAAAACAACACTTATCACTTAGTTAGTGCTTTGCATCATTCGAGTCCCACTCAAACAATAATCTAACACTATGGATGAATTCTGGATAATTCCATGACCAATAACAATGTGTGACGTTATAAGAGTAATTATATCTCATTGGTCACAGAGTTAACTGGTTGCCCGGTGGGCAAGGGAAGGGAGAAACGAGGCTGGCCTGTTGGAAGATGGAGCCAACCACAGGAGAATGAGCAACTTCCCAGCAACAGCTGAGAGCAATTGTAGCAACTGGGACCAGGCAGGATCTCTATATATTAGTTCAGTATTTAATACAGTGGGGCCGCATTGCTGACTGGAGCCATTAGGCACTATTGAAATATCAATATTCAGTATTACTAACATTAATTAGACACAACTAGGGACAGATAATATTTTCTCCCACACTCTATATCACACAATTGGCCACATATATTATCTATTTACCTATCTAGATACTTGTATGGCCCCCAGCACCATAACAGATGAGTGTCTCTCCAGTATTTAAACATACAATAATTATTTCCCTCTTTTTCTTCCTTCCCAATCCTCAGAAGAAATAGCTTGGTGGACTCGTGGGGATTTTATCTGTTTGTCTGTGTGAGCAAGTGGCTGTGCTGTGCATCTTTGTACGTGTGTGTGAGAGAGAGAGAGAGAGAGAGAGAGCATTTCTTAGGGCCTCATCTAAAATGCATTCCGGACAATGGGAGTTTTAGTGCTGAATTCAGTGGGCTTTGGATCAGGCCCTTATTGAGGGAACACTCAGTCAAAGGGATGAGTTTTGCATTTAGGACCCGATTCAGCAAAGCACATAACCACATGCCTAACTTTATATCCAGGCTTGAGTTCTGTTGAGCCAGTCCCAGTGCCTAAGTGCTTTGCTGAAGTGGGGCCTTAGTTCTGAAAGCAGTGAAGCCCGTGATCATTCTTAACTCCTGGTTGAGCAAGCTCATACTCTAGGTCCATATCCTCTCTCCTGCACAGTACATCCCACTACTGGTCGACAGTTTTGTTGTTCTGGTGGAACTCAGCTGTTGTGGAAGGTCACCATCTTAGAAGGAGAGGCAGTCTCTCATGCTGCTTGAGGCAATCCCCTGGAGACCTTGATTATCAGTACAGAGAGGTTGAACTGAACAGTGCAGTGATGTCTCCAGGGTGACTTTTCTTTTTAGCAGACAAGCTGCTTGCTGCATTTTGTACCCGATGGAGGTTTTCAGAGTGTGTGGCTTCTTTCCTAGATACCGTGACTGCAGTGGGGCTCTGGGCAGGTGCAAGAGTCTGCCCACACAGTTCTATTGGCACGATTGGGGCCCAAGACTGGAGGTAACAAACATGTGGAACACCATGATCGGATCTGTGACTGATAGAATGAAGTGTCTGCTTCTGGCTAGATATAAATGGATGTGGGTGCTTTTTGCTACCTTGATTGTTTAGGCCTCAAGGATTTCATGATCACTGAGGAGCTCCAAAAGGTTGTTGAGTGACTAAATAATTTGAGAGCAGATGTTAGTGGAGGATTTATAGACAAGGCAAGTCTTCCTGCTTACAACACTTCAGTCTTGCCTGGGTGGCATTTTCCCCTCTTCTTCTCAAGTGTAAGGCTTTAGCCACACACAGCTGGACATTAGACAGGATGGATTAGAGATCTGATCAGCTGCAGAAAATCCTCTTTTCATATATGCATTTATTTTCTACAACACAAAAATTCCAGCATTTTCAGGTACCTTGTCAAAGTGTAGAAATACAGGGCAAGGTGGCGTTTTAAAGCTATTGCCTAACTCGGTTAGAATGAGGAGGAGCTGTGCCCTGATGGGTGATCAGACCCAGAGGCATGTGAAGCACTGTGCTTCTTCGGGTACATCTACATTGCACGCTCCCCACAGCAGCGTGTACAGTACATACACCCCTAGCACAGGTATAAACAACAGTGTAGACTGTGAGGCGCTGCTTAGATGAGTGGCGCATGTACCCTACATGGCTCTCTACATGCCTAAACCCTATTTTTTTTTAGCAGCGTAGTGTCCCGCTCCTTCCCTGCAGCTGCAGCTCTTCCCCGCTGCCAGGAGCTGCCAGACCCTTTCCCTGCCGCTGGGAAAGAATCCGGCAGTGGGGAAAGGCTCTGGTGGGGAGGAGGCATCACTGCCAAAACCTTTCACTGATGTGTGTAGCTGCACACCACAGTGTGGACACAGCCTGCTTTTCACTATGACATGTAGTTACACATACCCTGCATGCTGCCACCAATTGTGTGCAGTGTATATGGGATCATCACTTTTGGGAGGGTTGTCACAGCCTGAAATACTTTCAAAGGGGGGTCCCAGGAAAAAAAAGTTTGAGAACCCCGCATTAGAGTGATGGGAGAACGTGGGCCTGAATGTATTCTTCTGCGCCCCCTAGAGGATGTAGTGTGCACTCTTCCTATATCAGTTCAACTCCCTGGCCAGGGTGGGCGGCAAACTCATAGTTCCCCCTCGCACTGCCTTTCTCCACTCCCGTGGAGTGACTCATGCCACTGCCCACAGTAGACTCTCTCTGCCTTTGCATGGTGGAAAGGCAAGATCTGAGACAATTTCTAGGCCTTATTTAAGAGTCCAATGAGGATAGAAAAGGTCCCTGAGCCATCTCTTCAGCTGAGTCCCAGCAAAGTGCTAACCACAATTCTCTGGTTGTTGTGAAACTTATTGGTGAGGGCAGAGCTGATTAACTGCAAGCCAGCCTGCTGCTGAATTCAGCCAACAAATTGCATGTGACCCATTTCTTCCACAAAATGTGTCTGCTTTGTGAGTTTCTTGAAAATCATGGCTGGATTTCCCCTTTTCCTCCTCCCTCCCTGCAACAAGCAAATGCTCACACAGCCAAGCTGCAAAATCCTGTTGTAGGGCCCTGGTGGGAACAATAGATGCAGACTTCTGTGGTTCCCCTATAGGTATCACAGAATGGCATGCTTTGCATGTGAACCAATGCTGCTTTGTGTTTCCCAACAAGTAATGAGGGGGGCTAGCTCGTCCCAGTGCTCTCTGAGACTCAAACCAGAAGCCTTTTTAAAATTGTTAGGAGCAGAGTACCTGAGGGGACATGTGAATGTCAAGATAGTATGGTAAGTGGTGCGTTAGATGGACAGACAAGATGGACTCAAGACTATCTGCTGTCCTAGGCAAAACTACAGTGTGCCCCCTTCTTCCCCCATAGGCCTAGAGTGTATATTTGACCCAGTTGCCTCCCTACCATGAGAGAGATGGTTGGACCAAATTTGAGTGAGCGGCATGAGACCTGCTGCATAGGGTCACAGCGCCACTCAAATTTGGCCCATATGCCACTCTGTCACGAGGGAGGCACAGGTGGGCCAAATCTGTCATCCTAGGCAGCTGCCCAGAAATCTGCCACCTTAGGCAACTGCCTAGTTTGCCTAGAGCTAGAGCGGCCCTTGGATAGAGAGAGAGAGAGAGAGACTGTAAGAAATTCAAGTGGAGAAGACTTTACATTTGTACAAGATATTGCCCACTCCAAAAGACACATTAGTCTGAATCAGATTGATTTTATGAGGAAAATAACATGAAAGTGCCTCACAATGGGAAAAGATTCAACTCAGTTACTAAGTGAAGCCTTATTGGATTGAACAAATTATTCACTACTAAAACAATTCCAGTGACTAAGGGCACCATGTGGACTCTTCTTTGCTTCCTGTCCAGGGCACAAGAATGGAAAAAGTGCCCTACGATGCAATCGATCAGCTTTGGCACATGACTTCTGTCACTGGTGCTCTAGCCATCTCCCTTCTTGAATTGTCGCCCACCATCCATAAACCAGGATAACCTGTCATGGTAAAGCTGGAGAAGAGGCATCTACGTGCCATTCTATTGAGAGATGAGGACAAAATTGTTATAAATCATTTTGTAGACTTGTCCATCAGAAAAACAATATTCTCCCTTGCATCTCACTGAAAAAGAAGGGGAGTGAGGAAAAGGGGACAAAACAAACACTCTAACATTTTTCAGTATTTGAAAAAAAAAAATTTTTTTTTTCATTTTGTTTTTGGATTTTTCAGAAACAACAAAATTTTTTTTTTGATTTTGGTTTTTACTGAAAAACAAAGAAAAGTCATGGAAATATTTTTTTTAAAAAGGTCAAAACAATGACCACTTTCCCACCAGCTCTCCTGCAAAACTGTTAGGGACACCGATCTGAATGACATAAGAACAGGTCAATGCCTTCCTCCAAAGTTCAAAAGGAACCTCTTTCCAAGGTCAGTTAACTTTTTTGTTGTTTTTCATGTTCACACTCCTCTGCGGTTGGATCCGGAACCAGCACTATTCAAAGGAAAGACAAGTGAAATTAATTCAGTTGGTGGGAAAGGGTTAAGCCTTTCAGTAATATCGATTGTGCCAGGTGAAATGTATTTGTTACACTGACCTATTTAAGGGGGTGGTGATCAATACTGTAACAAATATGTGGCCATCTAGGAACTTCGTGGATGGCTTTAGTGTGAAAAAACTGGATGGTGGGTGGTGGCCTGTGATATACAGAAGATTGGACTAGATAATCTACTGTTCGCTTCTGACCTTAAACTCTGTGGGCATGTGTACACTGCAATAAAACACCTGGGGCTGGCCCGTGTCAGCTGACTGAAGCCAGTCGCGAGTATGTTATTGCAGTGTAGGCATACCCAATGACTCTCTGTAGCACACCATGGCTACATGGAACTTCACAGCAATAGCAGGAACAGAAGCCAGAATTTCTTACTCTGTAAGCACAGATTTCCCCTAAAGGAGCATCATTGTTGGCTTTTAAGCACAATAGGGCAATAGGAGTGGTATATGACACATAGTTACGCATCCATCCACTGCAGGGCTGTATTTTGCAAACACAATTAATTCATTATGATGCAATTTGTAAATTTAAAATATTTATCAAAAAAGAGTTTTCTCTTCTTGGGCACAGACAGAACGACAGTAGCAGCGGCTGTTGCAGCACACCATGTTGCCTTAACACTTGTTCTTGAAAATGGCAGAGAGGTCGAGGAGATAGTGCTTAGATTCAGAGACTTAAGCAGGGCTCAAGGTTTGGATTCAAAGGCAAATCAGCATTCAGGTTCTAATTCAAGCACTCTGAAATCTCACATCCGTAGCTGGTGAGATGTTGAGATATTTGAGAAATATGCTTCACAGGCAGATTGAAAAGACCAAGTCGTCACCCCAAAAAGCTGAATCTAAACAGATGGCCTTCAGAAATGGGAGAACAATGAGAAGTAAATGATTAAATGGTGAGAGTAGTAGTAGTGGTGTGAGCACAGGAGCCAGGAACTGCTCAGTTCTATTCATCTTCCTGACTCTGATTTCTTGGGGACTGGGCAATTTACTTAGCTACCCTGATTGCATTGCTGCATCTCTACAATGGGAACAATAACACTTTCCTAAATCACAGAGCTAAGCGTTAATGTTTGAAAAACACTGTGAACCTGAAGGGCCAGGTACCAGACTACAGTACCACAAAGGGGACATACAACAGTGCTAGCTGAGCAACTGAGAATGCTCCCTGTGAAAGGCACTTTGTGGCTGGTGCCTCCTGCCCCCTTGGCATCAATAAGGATGGGTATGGGGAGTTACTGGCACACTACTGCATTCTAGTGATCCCCGACTGACATAATGGCCCTGAGGTTGCTCCAACTGATGCCAGGCACTGAACCAGCCTCTAACAGCCCCAAAGATCAGGAGTGTGCAAAACTAGCATTATAGCCACCTTTGATCCCGGACCTGCACAGAGTGCAGCTCAGCTAAACGCAAGGATTAGGGTAAAAAACTACAATCTGATTGCTAAGTATTACAATAAATTGGTTACACATCATTCCAGTGGGTCAGTTAAATCCAAGTCCATCCCTGCTGTATGTATGAAGGCCTGGGTAGTTGGGGGAGGAGGAGAAGGTTGTTTGTTTTTGTTTTGTTTTCTTTATGATTGGGGGGGGGGGGGAATTTACATGCAATTTAAAATCAAAATATATAAGAAAAGGTAACTTTTTTTAAAAAAAAAGTTTTCTGACACCGAAATGAACAAGCTTCATAGATCTGAGGCCAAAAGGGACCTTAATGCTGATTTAGTCTGTCACTCTGCGTAATACAGGTCATACAATTTCACCCAGTAATTCCTGCAATAAGCCCATATCTCCAGGATGAGCTACTCCGCATCTTGCAGATATCCAATCTTGACTGAAAGACACCAGTTGATGGAGAATCTACTGTCATACCCCTTGGTTAGTCATTCCAATGGTTGTCTTCTGCCTGGCCAGGAGTCTTGCCAGCTGCCTCCTGTAGGCAGTGCTTTACATTTCTCTCATACAATGTGCACAGGTAGCTGGCTTAAAGCAAGAGATGCTGTAAATTGCCCATTACGGTATAACAGGAAAGCTTCCATGACAAATACTAAGGGCCAGATTTTCGAAAAAGCTCAGCTCCCAATTAGGCACCAAAATAAGCATCACAGTGATAGCTCCTGGGTGCTGAGCATTTTGGAAAATCTGGCTCTTCTCTGGGTGCATAAATGGGCCCTGAGCTCTTCTGAAAATCTGGCCTGATGTCTATGTGAGGTAAAATCTGATATACATTTAATATTCTATTAGTTCACAGTTACTCTTTCAGAAACTGAAGATTCGAGATCCTACCTCTCAAATGTCCTTCATTTCTAGACATGTCACCTATTTAAATCCTGAAGGCACCACACAAGTTTGGTGTCACCTCAGTTGACAAAAAGAACTATTTACACTAAAGAAATTAATTCTGCGTCATTTTAAACCTCCTACATGAATAATTTTGTGCGTCTCTCCTTCTGTTTCTGTGTCACATGCCGTGTCCCACATTAGGGCCTTGGCAGATTGAGAGGTACGATCAAGATCATTTTAAAAACATGTTTTTTTCTTTTGAAGGAATCAAGTCCTGTGAAGTGATAAATACTGTAAATTCCCATAGACCAACACCTGAATTGTCAGCAATCACTCTAGTTAAGGGCACTCAGTCCTTCACATGATTGTGCCCTTAGTTAATTAAATATTTGTAAATGGTACTGGCTTGACATCTCTGGAGAATGAAGTCCTTTTTACCTACAGAGTGGTTACAACATGGACAGGAGCAGCATAGATTTCCCCCATGCCATGATGTCAAGATGTCAGCTCTGACTTAAAGACATCACCTCTAGGGTCTCAAGTAATTCATGGTCTTATTTTCAGGAGTGCTGAGTTCCTTTGTGAGAGTTCAACCCTTCTGAAAGTCAATGTACATCAGTCCCTGTGTCCCCATCACCCCTGACGTCTTTCTGGACACAGCCAACAGGGGTGATAATAGAGATAATGGTTCTGTGATACTTGTCCATTGAGGAATGGACTGAGAGAGATTACTTCTGACAATACAAGCAAATGTTAAATAAAAGTGCAATAAAAAAGCTTGTTCCTCTTTGCCCACAGTGCAGACCTGCACCCAGGGAAGTGTTACACTTACCCCAAATTACAGTATAAAATTAATGTGCTTGAGATTAATAGCTCTTATAATCAGGGCTCATACAATATACAATAAAAATGCATGGTTTTCATCTTAAACACTTTTCAGCTTTTGTGTGTGTGAGTGTGTGTGTGTGTGTGTGTGTGAAAAGAGACTATTATTCAGCCTGAATTATTCAAGCAATATTGCAAGTGCCCCTGCCCTTTTGTTAATTTGCGTGGCATGGTGCACATATGGCATTTGTTCTATATCATCTGTGGAACTTTTACAAGTTTGCAGGTTTCAAATTCCTCCGTTTTTGATAGATGTACTGTACGTACTATTACGTTAAAAAAAAGTTACAGGTGGCTGGTCTTTTTCTCAATTTAACCCCACAAAAGCCCCTTTATTAAAAGAAGTCTTAATGAAAAGAAAAATAGAGTTACTGTATGTGAGGCTGCAAAGATCTCTGGTGGAATTATTCACTGTTTACATTTTGTTGAACTATTTATAGTGTGGACATATGCTACACTAAAGGCTCTCTTTTCCCCGTATAATAGAAAACCTTGTTCCTGAATTCTATATACTTAGTATGGTTTACATTTTTTTTTTTTTTTATCCACTTTTACCACATTTTATTCCACCCAGCTTTCACACTACTTTGTGTGTCTTTAACATAGCTGTATAACAGCAACACCTTCTGGAAGAAGGGAGCCATCGGTAAGCTAAGCCATTTTGGCCTTGCACAGTTGAGCATATTACTTATAATGTGCACAGATTTAAAAAAAAAAAGAAGTCATCAGGACATATGAATAACAGTATGTGCATTATTGCTTCAGTTAGTGGTAATTGAAAACTTTGCAGTTTTAATACCTCTTTGGGAGTCTTTTTATTGAGTACTTTTAACACTAACATTCAGTATTTTAATTACACCAGATTTATAGGCCTAATCCCTGCTCTATACACCCTTTGTTTGAGAATATTGAGAAAAGAGCTTTGGAACCCCTCTACCGGTTAGTGGAAGCAGTCACCTTTTTTCCCCATGGAATGATACTAGGTAATAGTATGAAGAGCATAGAACCAACATTTTCAAACCTAACTGCCTAAACCTTGCCTCTTAACAAGAGCGCTGGAACAATTTTTAGCGTGGGAATGCTGAAAACCATTGAACCAACTGTAAACCCTGTATATGATGGAAACCGCTTCAAGCTGGGGGGGGGTGCAGCAGTATCCCCCACACCCATAGTTCCAGCACCTTTGGCTCCCAAATCCATATTTTGGCACCTGAATTGAAATGGCCTCATTTTCAAGGGTGCCAAGCAACTGCAAATCTCATTGGTTTAAATGGGAGTGATGGTTGTTTAGCACCTCTGATAACCGACTACTTCTACTTAGATGCCTGCCTATGGCTTTAGGAGCCTAACTCAGGCACCCAAGTTTGAAAGATTTTGTCTTGGATTATAACAAACTGTTCCGGTAAATTACTGCTGTTGGATTGCATGAGTGCAGATAGGAAGCACTGGGTTGGTGCTGTATTCTGAATAAGCAGTACTGTAATTCTCCTCTCTCTTGGATTTTTGGTTTAATCCCTTATTTAAAATGCTATGGCCTTTGATAGTAATAATAATAATAATAAGATAACTTACATCTCTGAGGCAGCATATAAACACATTAATTAATTCTCATACCACCACTGAGCGGTAAGCAATTAGGCATTATCATCCCCTTTTTGGGGAACCAGCTATAGAGAAGTTCAGTGACTTTGCATAAGATAACACAAACAGGTAAGCTGCAGAGCTAGGAACAGAATTCAGGATTTCCTTATCCCTGACTCTCATGTTTAGTCCTCATGATGCCTCGTAATCATCTACAACTTGCTTGAGTGGTACTAGAGTGTTTCAGGCCATTAAATAACAATAGCAGCTACTGTTTTAGGTCTTGATCCTGCACTATTCATGTCAATCAGAGTTTTCCCATTGACTTGAATGGGAGCAGGACCAAGCCCTGGATGAGCCCTGTAGAATTTTATTCCCTCACTCGCTTAGGGCAAGTGATATTTCTGAATTGCCAAATAAAAGAGTATCAGCTTTTCATCATCATCAGGGGCAACTAGATCTGGAATCTGGGCTGGTAAACTTTGATGGCAATTTGGCAAGGGTGATATACAAGGCTTTTAGCAAGTCTTTTCCAATTTCAAAGCCATTAACAAACATCATTGTGGAATACATTTTTTTAAAATACAGGGTTGTCTATAGCCAAAATACACTTGATGTTGTGATTTTTAACCTCTCTCTCCCATGTACAGTTCAAATTTTTATGAATATGGTTAGTATTTTTTGGTCTCGACCCTTTCTCTCCCCACACCTTTACTTGTGTTGGCTCCTTCCTTAGCGCCCACTGGTAGGCAGCCCTCACTGATAAAGAAGCTAGTGTACTGCAAAGCTCGCAGGCAGCGCAGCCATCATCCACAAGATCTCTCTAATTTTATTCATTCCATTGAGAGAAGCAGCAGATCTAGGACTTGATCCTGCATGAGGGTAGCTTGAGAGGCATTAAGAAAGCCACTTGAGGACAGTGGGCAGCTGCTTAGCTCAACTAACCAACCAGAGAAGTATGTGGTGGGCCACGTGGCACCAGCTGTGCCTGGCTCCCCACAGGAGTACCCATTTCCTAAGCAGTGGCTGTTGCAAGTCTCATATTCCAAGGTTTGCATAAGGATGCAGCACTATTGCAATAAGCAGCCCTTGTCTCTGACTTCACAGCGTGTCCCCTTTTGGGTGCTGGGCTCTCATGTGGAAGGAAGAGAAGGTGCAATATGGTGAGAACATCACACTGCATAGCTGCTTCCTGTTCCCATGCTGGGGTATATGTGCAGCTCAACAGGGAAACGTCCACTCTGTGATCCCCTTCACCTCTCCCAAGGCTTTACACTGCAAGACTAAGCCCTTAGTTCTACCCAAAAACAAGTAAATTTGTTTCCCACACAAGTAAAGAATGCGAGCACTGGTGGAAGCTGGACATGAGGCATGGTAGGAGAGGGAACTGTACAAGCTCCCCTCCCCTCCAGTTCTGAAAATGCATCATAATCCTGATCAAAATTGCCCAGATAATGCCAGTCCTCAGCAGAGATTATAAATCATATGGTTGGTGGTGGTGGTTGGTTTTTGGTTTTTTTTTTTTTTGGTGGAGAGGGATATAGCAAGCTAGGTATAAAGATGAAAATTAGCAGAGGTGTGGTCCAAAACAGTCTTCAGCATAGGTCTTTGGCGGTGACAGGCATGAAGTAACCTACCCAACAAGAGAACCTTCTCTGTAGCTGTCCTTGAAGAATTTGCAAATCCTATCCTACCCTGCTCCTATCACTGCTTCTTCCCTTTGTCTATGTTGGCAGCCCATTCTTGCAGTCATTCTAGCTCACCTAAGCCATCTCCAGCTGGTGAAGCATCTTGGCTTTCCTGGCTGTCCATGTCCACACACTTTTATCGACTTTAGTGAATAACCCTTTAAAATGCTATCTTGCAGGCCTAATTATTTAAAGATACTCTTTCTGGTTAACAAAGCTGAACCATGGAAGTTTAGCGCCATCTATTGTTAACTCATAAAACAATAGTTTGATTTGCAAGTGACAGGGCCCTTCTTTCCAGCTAAGAGCACATAAGCTATAGCTAGTATGAAATCCATAAGAACAATCCTTGAGGCTGCTGAGAACTTTATTATCTGAGCTGGTAGCTGCAGCCGGGTTTTTTTTTGTTTTTTTTTTCCAAGAGGTGCTATCCTAACATTTACAGAATAATCTGAGCCAGTGTCTTCATGCTGGAAATCTTGTGAGATCCAACTTTCTTGTCAAAACATCCTGGGTAAATATTGTCCTCAAACACAATGACAATAGCCTCTGGTTGGTATTTCGGTACATATCATGTGAAATTCTGTGACACCAACCTGACTTTGGTGTTTCACTAACTGTCACTAATTAAATAGCACGTAAGTTTACCTGGCACATTTTATAAACAGAGTAAGATACATTTGCATCATGTAGGCCCACTCATGCAAACTTACCACCAAGTTCACTACTTACTACTGTGAGTAGTTCTAGTGAAATAAATAAACTACACTCAACAGGAAATGCTATTTCAGCTTTCATTTAACAAACTAGTTTCTAGAGCTCATGACTTCTGAGAAAAGCTGGAAAATATGAAACAAGTCCACTAAAGGCTCAGAAACCCAAAGGAAAAGGATACAAAAAGTTTTTATAGTTTTTTTATCTCATGATTTTTAAGCCAATCTCATGATATTTTGGGGCCTGACATGATTTTTTAATGCTGGAAGTTGGCAACACTGCTGATCCAAAATTAACACCTTACATAGAAGGTATGAAAGGACCAAAGAAGGAGCGATGGAATACTGGTGTTGCTGTAGGGTCAGATTTAAATTTGTTTGATTTAGCTATGTATTTTAATCCTTTCAAGTAGTTGGGTTTCTTTTGTTTAACTATCACTGCTCTTTTTTGATAACTACAGCATACTTGTAAGACTTTTCATCCTTGTGTTAGTGATATGCATTCTCTAGATTACCTCCTAACATTTTTTGCCTTGGGTTTTATAAATGGTTAGACCCAATAACATATTGGACCTGATTCACCATTTTTAAAGCCAATTTTAGACCAGTGCAATTCCCTTAAAATGAATGAGAGAATCAAGACTGTTCTTCTTAATGACCCATTTACATAATGCTTTAAGTAAAATTTTTGTAAGGTTCTCTTATTACTTGGCGCCACTGCACCATAAGGTCACAAAGCATAGCACAGTGCAGTGTTGAGTGATGTCCCCTTGAGGGAGGACCATGAAACACTCTGAATACTTCCTGGAGTGCAAGGGTGCCAAAAGGATGCCCCTGTGTATTACACACACTTAAACAGGGTGGCTCTTTGTCTTCCTCTAGTGACTAGTCCATGTATAGCAGTTTATGAGTCAACCAAAGCCTTTGATCTATGGAACCTAGGCACTTTTGAAAATCCCATTCAGTGCCTCTGCATTTTTAGGCACTGAAAAACATCTTTGAAAATCTGGTCCTTAGCTCCTGTTTTAACTTGAGTTTACTGATTGCCAATTAAGTTGCGTTAATGAGCCCCCTTTGCCAATGTTAATCTAGACACCCCACAAATGAAATATTTGCAAAGGTGTTCATGAACATCAGTTCATTAGCAATCAATTTGACTTCAAACAAGAGCAAAGCGTCTGGAGTAGACATGCCCTTATGTATTCGAATGGTGATGGCCTGCATAAAATACTTCACCATGCAGATGACATCCTGGTTTTTGTAAATGAGTCGAGCAAAATTATTCCTGCTGCCTTAAGCATCATGGTGACATTTGAGGGAGGAAAAAATTCAGACTATAAATTAAATTAAATTGAAATCAGAAACCTTACACTTAACAAGAAGCTGCAATTCTGTAGAGGTTATACCTTGCGGGCCAATTCCTCTAGTATCCACTTGGTGCACAGGGATTGTGGGTGCTGTTCTGATTTCCCACTACTCTGCTCAGCTCAGCCCAGGCATAAGTTAGAGCAGCCTGGGGATGGCTCTAACCAATGCCAGCTGACAAATCCCCAGTGAATGGTCTGCCAGCTAGGGAAAGCCAGACTTTCTGCACCCTGGCCACATCCTGACATGACCCCAGTGTGGTGTGTCTCAAAGTCAAGAACACCAGCTGTGCATCACCAGAAAGCTCACACACACTAGGAGAAAATTCTTAGTTAACTGTACTAGCAGAGAGGGGGTCAGGGCGCAAAAGAGAATGTGGCTCTGGAAGTTTAAATGGGTAACGAAGAACTAAGAATTAAGTTGAATATGGAACTGAATAATATTCTTAGAATTTTTTTTTTAATTCAGAGAATCTCATACTTAATCCTAAACTTGTGGGGTAAATTTAGCATAGTGAAGATGATTGCTCCTCAACCCCTCAGTAGTTTCTCTTAAATGCTCCCTTTGTACAGCAGGGGTGAATATTTTAGCAAAATAGAGAGATACTTGAGAGGAAAGGCAGGCAGAACTTAAAGCTTCTATATTAAGCAGAAAACTAAGTATAATTGCTCTATTTGTATGGAAGGATTGATATTTATTGGTGTCATATTTAAATACACATTCTACCTTTATGTCCTCTATGTTTGTTTTTAAGTATGGATGTTGGCAAGTCTTTGGGGGGGTGGGGGGGGGTATTTATTTTCTGGGTAGGTTTAGTGGTTAGTAAAGTAATTAGGGTGGGGCCCTACTCCCTTGTCAAACTTTTTTGCCAGAATGGGATAAAGGACAAAGGGCCAGAATGGGATAAAGGAGTCCTAAAAGCTCTGCATTGGGCTGAGAGAGAATTCCCTCAGCATAGACACTGCAAAAGATAGCCATAAGGTTGCCTTCCAAGGACCCTCTCCCAAGCCCTGGTTTAGGTGGTAGGGCCACGTTACACAGTATTAAGTAGATTCCAGACAGTGCTGTGGCCCCTTGGATAGCCCCGGAAAGCTGCCCTAACTTAGCTATCAGAGGTCTCTGCAGCCCCCAAATTTGGAAGGAACTTAAAGCCACCATAGCACCTCTACCCCAGAGCTGTGAGTTCTGTGCTGTGCCTCCCAGGGGAACAGTACAGAATTTCATCCTTGGGCTGCAAACATGTTTGGTGGTGGTAGTGGTTATATAACTGTGCACTGCGTAATTTTAAACACTTAGCTGCCGCCTGTAGACTCTACTTTTGTTCTTTCTTGTAACTGTTTTCCTTACTCAAAATAAGCCATCTGAGACAAAGTTTACAGCTACTCTGTGTATGGCAAAACATAACACTTGTGTCCTTTAGACTTTGCACA
The DNA here is from genome assembly GCF_026122565.2 of Emydura macquarii macquarii. NCBI lineage: Eukaryota > Metazoa > Chordata > Testudines > Chelidae > Emydura > Emydura macquarii. Next base: position 4,672,166 of record NW_027132342.1, on the reverse strand, counting down.
GGACACGAAAGGGACTCTGTTTTATCCCAAGACTGACATTTTTCTTCAGGTGGGAAGAAATATCCAGTCATGCGTCTCTGATAGTTAAAGGAATAATTTGCCTGAAAAGTTAAAACTGTGATAAACAACCCAGAGCCATTCTGCCAATGGAAATCAGAGGGGTCATGGCATGATTGCTAGAGACAAGGCAAGTTTTAAGCATAAGCTAAATGAATAGAAGTTGGGAACTCTGTGTTTTACCAGGGAATGAATGTTCCTGCAGCTCATGCATTCAAAATTGGATTAACCTGGAAAAGCCAGAAGAGGGACAAGATCTAGACATAAATGTAATAAGCGCTGACTGCAGGGGCTTCGGAGCTCCTGGATGTCAGCTCTTGCTTCTGCAGTGGAGGTCACAGAAGATTTTCTCTGGTGATAGGAACTTAGCTCACTTTAAAAAAACAACAACAACAACAAACAGTACTACAAAGTGAGTTGCAGTAATAGAAAACACCTGATTATCAGCCATGATGGAAGAGACCAGATCTGGATCTCACTGTCCTTTTACATGTATGTCAACCCACCCTTCCCATTGTTAAATCCTTTGGCCCAGATTCTCCAGTCTACCAAATAAACTTTGTGCCACATAAAGTGGAGTTAAAGCAGCCAGAAATAGCCACTAAACATTCCCCCTTGTGGAGCAGGCCTCCCAGTAGCCTAAAGTGGGCAGAGGCAGTCTAGCCACATTCTGTGTCAGCCTAAGAGAAGGAAGGGTGTGCATGTGTCTAATATGTGTGCATATGTCTAATTCCGCCATGCCTGATCCTCCACTGATAAAAGGTCCCTTGCAATTCTAATCTGAACGGAAACCAGGCAGCTTGGGATCAGGGCGCATAAGATCACATAGGAAGCCTGTGCAGAGCTGAGAACTGAACGTAGGTCTCATGAGTGACACTACCCAAGACTGTGCTTTTTCTCTCAGTGTGAACAGTTTATACTTCACTCCATATTAGATTGTAGCTGGATTTCTAATTTTGCAAGTCAGGTCAAGAATAGCAAAGATAACCACAGTAAGCATTCCAGATCTCCTCTGCACCATGTCACGTACCACATGCCAGGCAATAACATCTGTGGACTCCAGGATTGTCAAACTAAACCAACTCTTTATGGAGGTGCTGCAACTGCACCTGCCATTCCAGCCATGTGCACACAGGCTAACTTCCTGGTGACTCCTCCAAACTCTTCCCGGTTACAACCTGTGATCCTCCCTCCAATTCCATGCAGGTTCCTACAGTCAAAATTGACTAGATTGCAAGTGGCCAGGTGTCATTGAACACGTACAAATGGTTGTGCCTGTCCTCTATTGTTGTTATGCTTAATTTGACATCAAGTTCTGATAGACCTACCCTGGTCTCCAACTAGAGCTGTGGAAACCTTTCCAGGTTTGGGTGACGAATGGGCTTGCACTTTCTTTTTTTTTAAATCAGAAGAGGATTGCCTGGATTCACAAGCCCTGAAGTTCTGAAAGGTTTCTCTGTGAGTGAGCCCAGTTTACTTGTATTTGAAGCCAATCTGTTGGCAACATTCAAGTTTGCAAAGCTTTGCTGAAACTCGAAGTGATACTGATCTTGCCATAAATATGATGGTAAGGTTTAGTTGAGATGATTTTGTAGAGAATAATAAAATCTATTCACAAACTATGCACTTTTACAAATGAATGTGGTGGAGAAGAGTACTTGTGAAAGGGGGAGCTGTGGGGATGGCGGGGGAGGACCATGGTAGAATCTATCTTAAGTTCATACGATCCCCATAACCATACAATCTGTGAATCATATGATCTTTAATGTATTTATCCCCATAACACCCCATGGGAGGTAGAGAAGTGCTATTATCCCCATTTTACAGATAGAGAACTGAGGCACAGCAAGACTAACTGACTTGTCCAAGATCTCACAGTAAGTCTGTGGCAAAGCAGGGAATTGAACCTGTGTCACCCATGACTTAGACTAGCCACTGACCACCGGAATGATACCTGCCAAGCCTAGTGCCTGCATGCCAGGTATGTGTTTAAAACGAACCATTTAGCTTCTCCAGAATAGTCACAGAAATACCAATTTGAATTTAAAACTTGATATATGATATAAATGTCAGGGATTTTATTCCCAAATGAAAGCTGTTTCTTAACTGGCAATCTTTCAGTAAGCATTGAGTGCAAGAGGAGCTGTGGTCTTTTAGGAACTGGCTGAGTTTTAGAAACAGCATGACAGCACCTCTGATTTTCAGCCTATGTGTGAAAGGTCTTTTGCGCATAGCCCTATGACTGCGTGAAGCAGAGGTTTCCTCTGTGAACCACACATGGTCTGCAGAGTCGAAATAGTCAGGAAATAATTTTTTTTGTGTGGAAAAATTTTTGGTTTTGGTTTTTCGGAGAGGGGGGAATGACAAACCAAATTCTAGAGAAATACATTTTTCCATGAAAATTTCAGTTTAGCTGAAAAGTTGTTTTCCATTAAAAAAAAAAAAGTTTTGACAAAAATGTCAACCAACTCTACTACAGAATACTTGCTGAGTGTCTACAGAGAGCTAACAAGGGTGCTAGTCCTCCACCTTGCTTTCCCTCTATTAAATCCCACTGAAATACATTAAATCCTTTCTTAATGTAACTTTTACATTCAAGTATTCACTACAGTTGCCATGAAGATGCTATAAGATTGTGAATGGGAAGGGATGTATCCATGAGACACTCTCTGTTAGAATGTGGCCTGCCCTATGAAATATTTGGGAATTCCTGGCATAAAGTATTTCTGTCCCTTTGGCCCAAGCAGTCAGCCAAAATTCAGGGTCTTTCAGGGTTGTTTCAGTTAGGATGAGAAATCAGTGATATGAGTCTGGTATATTCTTTGGTGTAATCTTGTTTATTTAGTAAATATATACACAACGCCTTCTTTCCCTGAACAACCAACAACAGGCAGTTACCCTGCTTAGCAATCCCAAGTCTGCTGTTCCACTGATCTCTGTACCCAAGAATCACTGTCTCTCTGCTTCCACTCAGGGTTCCTTTCACCACTACTTCTCCAGGATGTCTCTATTACACACAGGCTGCAAAACCAATGCCCTAGCCCAAATTTTTGCAGTCAGGGAAATCCTCAGTCCATGTGGTTTAGCTGTGACCTGCCACATGCTTTGGGTGGTCCCTCCATTGTAGTAGAGATGGCTAGGAACCAGATTTTCCATTTCATGTGAAAGTCTGTGACTGTGGAATTTTTTTCATTCTGAAATGGAACAACAACAAAAAATTCAAAATTGCCTGAGAAACAAAATTTGCCCCACTCTGCCCCCCCACCCCGCCCTCCTCCCCCCAAAATGTCATTTCAGGTCAATCAAAACATTTCATTCTGATTTTGATCTTTCAAATCCTTTTTAAATTTTTTTTGTATAAAAACAATTTATTTAATTTTAAAATGAAAAATCAAAATCTTCCTTTCTGAAAAGAGCACAATGGGATGCTTCAGCATTATCACTTTGGTTTTTGTTTTTTTTCAAAATGAATTTTTTGTCAGAATCAACATCTTTTGCACAATGTTTCAGTTTTGACAAAATTGGCATTTTTTGTCAAAAAAAACCCCCCTCATTTAGATAAAAAATTTCCAACCAGCTCTTCTTTGTAGCTATCAATACTAAATAAAAGGATTTGATTGACTCTGAAAGCATGCTTTAAAAACCTATTGACATTGATGAGGTCTGTGACTGGATTTGGGTGCTAGACTCACCCAGTGGCAACCATTAACACCTTTCAACAGAACAGTATTATTACCTGCAGATGACAAAACCAAGGCACAGATAGTTATTTGCCTAGTGTCGCATGGGAAATTTATGACAGAGAAAGGGGGAGAACTCAGGTTGATCTCCTACTTCCAAGTCCCATGCCTTAACGACCAAACCACCCTCCCTCCCCTGTTGCAAAATTATCCAAAGACCTTGTTTATTTTTCTTAAAGAAATGGAATAGGAGTGGCCCTTAATCAGTCAATTTATCACAAATAAATAAAACTCTCTGAATAATCCTGGGAAGGATTCAACACATTCATGCAACTTTGTGAAGAACAGGTTCTTCCACTAAAGTTGAAGTGGTGTAGACAGGCTCTCAGGGCCAAATATTCAGAGATAGTCTTGCTCATTATTACCAGCAATATTTATATTATAGTAGTATGCTGGGGGCTCAGTCAGGATCAGGGCCCCATTGTGCGGGTTACTGTACCAATATACAGGGAGTCATGATCCCTGTGTGAAAGAGCTTACAAGACGCTCATTGAATGTGCAAATAGGTATATGTGCACACAACTCACTAGTATGCATGTGCAGGACAGCTACATGCCATCACAACTTCTGTTGAAATACAACTTTTAAGATAAAGCTAGAGACACATGCAAGTTTATGTGCCATGCACAGTTAATTATAGTTTTCAGGCACAGTATAAATGTGAAGCCAGGGCTTTAATAAAATCTTTCACACTTACAGTAAGACTGCTGAGTCAAGCACTTTAAGTTAGACTACTGGCACCAGCTTGCACTGAATAAACGTAGGTGTGGAACATTCAGAGGAGTTTCACTGTATTCCATGCAATGGGGTGGGAGACGTGTGACTCAGGAGAAACCTACAGAATATCAATTCAATGTCAAAGACCAGATGGTACTTTTAAATAAAATGAAGGCTGTGACACAAATCCAAAGCAGACAAGAGATTCTAAGATAAGGCTGACTCTTCCTAAAGCACACAATGGTGGGGAAAAACAAGGCCAAAAACATTCACAGGACAGCATGTGAACCAAAATTCTGTTCTCACCTGCATCCTGCAGCCCCACGGTTGTAACGGAGGACTGGATTCAGCCATGCTTTGAAAAGGTACTTCCAGACTTTGGTCTGTTTGTCCTGGTGTTAAGAATCCTTTCATTCACACCGAAGTAAATCCATGGAGTTCCAACAGAGAATCAGGCCCATGGCTTCTAAATATGCAGAAAAATCACCATGTAGTGGAGAAGTGGAGGAAAGACTAGGAGGAATCAGACAAGAAGTGACATCGAGAGGTGGGGAGAAGATTTCAAAAAGGTGGGAGAGGTGGTGAACTTGGAAGCAAAGGACTGGCAATGAGTGAGCAGGTCAGACCTGAGGCAGTCAAGGTCATCGAGTCAGGCTGCAAGGAACAGAGCCTCCACTGTGACAATGGTAAAACCATACCACATAAAGTTAACTGTTTCTTTAAACTTTCTTGTGTTTGTGCCAATCCTTTTAAACTGTTTAAGAACCAGTGCATATGGGAAGTTAGCTTGAACATATGGACAAAGTCACCAAGAGCAACATCTCAGCACAGAAATTGAGCTACTGCCCAGAATACCAGGGATGCATTACTTCTATTTAAACAGAAGGGTTTTGAGAGAAGAGACTTCGTCTGACTTGCCTTCTGTATTTAAATAGAAGGTTTCTTGCTTCCTCTGTAGCATTGCCCCCTACTGAAGGCATCGGCTCTCAACATTATTAATCAGTTTGCAACTTGTGTTCCTTTCAAAAAGATATGTCAGCAGGGGGGAAAAAGGGCCCATTTTGATCGTCTCACTAAGAAGGGCGCACATCATCCTATCAGACACAGATCTGGACATGGTGACCTTCCTGTTTGTGACCTCCAATCTGGGGCCCTGATCCTGCGAACAGAATTGCATAAGTGTTCCTTTCTCCAGCATGGCACGCCACTGAAGTCACATTATCTGGACTGATGCTACACACTCTGAAAAAACTGCATCTGGTATAAATTCCAGCAGTCCGTCTGCTTAGCCGCCATGGACGCATCACCCCAGTGCGCAGTTTAAGATCTCCATAGGATTGACTCAAGCCATCTGAGACATTGCCTCTTCCTCCATGATCACAACCTTCACAATAGTTACATTCCAGCAGAACAATTAAACTATCAACCAATAGACAGAGATTCTATGTAGGAGACAGAATATTCACAGGACATGGACTCACTCCTGCAAGAGACAAAATAACCTCAGATCTTGTCATGTTCATAAGTAAATGCAAAACTAATTCAGTCAATTTACCTCTGTCCGTCAGTAAAGCCCTCATCCTACACCAGTCAAGTCCATGGGCATTTGCTGTTGACTTCAATTAGCATAGGATCAGGCACTAAGGGCCAGACTTTTTAAGCTATTGAGGCACCTAAAGCTGCAAACAGATGCCTCGTGGGACTTTCAAATGTGTTTAGGTGCCTAACTCCCATTGGGTGCTTTTGAAAGCCCCACTTTGTGTCTATTTGCATCCTTAGATGCCTAAATACTTTTAAAAATCTGGCCCTAAAAACTGAAGTCTTTCACACATACCTGCAAACAGCACATTTCTCCCCCCCCCCCCCCCCAAATCCCTACAGCCTAATTAAGCTGTTTCTTCTACAAGCTGGAAGGAACAGAGAGTCAGAGCTTGTTATTTTTATTATTAAATACTTGAGAAGTACTCAGATGCTAGGGTGATTCTGGAGGTCATATAAGTACGTAGATAGAACAGTACCACTATAGTGACTAGAAAAAATCTAAGATATGGATATATAATTCTATACTACACAAATGAGATTTCAGACTAGGACCATGTCTACACTTACCTCTGGGATTCAGCGGCAGTCAATGGGAGTTACGCAAGCTACGCAAAAAACTTGCATAACTCCTGTCGACTTTTCTGCTCCTCTTCTGCACGCTATCTTCACTGCACTGCACCGATGGGAACCGCGTTCCCGTTGATGCAGCACTACACCACTTGTGAAGGTGGTCTTAGTACATCAATTTCTGGATCAACTGAGCGGGTCTTCACTGACCGCTCAGTCGATCCAGAGCAATCGATCTGACGGTGGAGACTTTGCTGCCATCAGTGTAGCCATAGCCTAGGACCTCTTACACCTAGGGACCTGATTTTGCAGCACTTCTGAAGCACAATACTGCTTCAATATTAATCTCCCTGGATGGGAAATGGATGGCACACTGAGATGAGCTGCACCCATGCCCTGTCCCACTCTTTGGCTCTATTATCATCTGCCTTTGCCTCCATTCCGAATATCTTAACCACTGAGCTCTTACCTATGTTTTTAAACCTAGTATATATAGGTGAGCCCTTTGGGAGGATGACAACCACCTCAAACATGAAACTGAAAACTAGTATGCAAAATCTCAGCCATAGGCTGTTTCCACTGATCCTTCCAGTGATTCTGTTACAGGGATAGCTGGTCGAAATTTTTTGACATTCAAACTTTTGATGACATTTTGAATTTTAAAATTCATAGAATAAATGAGAAAAGCTTTCACAAACTTTTTGTGAGTCCTCCCTCCCCCCCCACCCCACTCACTTTTGAGCTACAGAGCTGGTTGAAATTTTTCAAATTTCAGATATTCAAATCTTGAAATTTCAAATGAAAGAGAAAAGGAAACACAGTTGATCACATCTTGGAGTGGAGAGAGATCAACAAATGCCTAACTCATGCAGTGTCTGCCAGGAACGCCTCTTTGGAGAGGCTAGAGGACAGATGTGGAGATCCTGCACCAAGTTCCGTTTTTTTTGTTGTGATGGTGGAAGTCCAGGGCAATTTCACTGAAATGAGTGTAATGATGCTCATGACTGCAGTTGAGCAGGGGGAAGGGGAGATGAAAAGCTAACACAAAGTTGAAAACCACTTTTATGCCAACATAACGCCAAGAACTGAATTCCAATCTGTATTTGGACTGCATTTATTTGAAACGCTGGCGTAACTTTTTTTCCTCTTTCCTTGTCTGAAAAGCTACAAAGCAAAGACATTGTTTCCCTTTCTCCTTCCCCATCTGACTAAGTTTTTAAAACCAGTCTTTCATCAAGAGGCATGTCTGTCACCTCTGTTTTATAGGAATCTGCACCTTAGAAATATGGTTCTGGAAACTATAAACACATACTTCATGCTCTGCAAGAACAATGTTGTCATTTGTATCATTCTTCTTTCAGAGGAGCAAACAAGCTGTTTGGCAACTGAAGCTTTTGTCACTCATTGAGAATCCTCAAATAGTATGGATAAATGAATTCTCTCAAGATTTTGCAGCAGGAAGCAGTTTCTTTCTCTCTCTCTCCAAGGGCCTGGTACTCATCATTTGTTAGAGTACTCATCACTTTGCAGGATCAGGCCCCAAATTAACACCACTTCAGACAAACAGGCTTTGAATGTTGTATTAGCAAAACACAGACTAATCCTACCACTAAGAAAGCCCCTGCTTCACTTTGACTGAATGGGGGAGGATAGAAAGGTGGAACATGAGAATAAGTGATTCTGACATCGCAGACTTGTCATTTCCTTAGCAATAACTTACAACACTTAATACTTACATGTGTGCGCAGGGCACCACTGAAACTGATGTGTACCTCACTGGGGGATGGAACTGTACCATCTTTCCTGCAATATTCCCTGTACTGAGAATGGGAAATAGGGCAAGTCAATGTAACTGCTAGATATGGTAAGTGTCAAGATTTTAATGACAACCATTCTACAGTCCTTGCCATCTTCAAAGTGCTTCACATTGGTCAATATACTTAATCCTCAGAAATGCCCTATGAAATAAACACTTCAAGTTTTCTTCTGGATTTCTTCACTCCCTTGAGCTCTTCGCTGAGAAACCCTGATAGTAAGGGCTACACTCAATCACTGCTGCAAAGGTCTGACATGCTGCTAAAAGATGTTTCATGACAATGTAGTTAGCAGCCAGTCAGTTTAACTGCTTGATCTGCCCAACAGTTTTTATTCTAATGAAATAAGTATCTCTGTTATCCAGGTTTGGCTAGGAAGCCAAATGTCTGATATTCTTAAGGCCCAATTCTTCACCTGTTTCCTTGGATGTCATGCCCCTTGACTTCAATAGGTAACTGGATTTTTACTACACAATTAGATTCTTATCAGTGTGTGTGTGTGTGTGTGTGTGTGTGTGTGTGTGTTCCCATTGGCTGTCATCCCCTCTGTTCCCGACAGGTAAAGGGATTCCCTGATTACCAAGAACCACACTGAGAGAACAGTTTCTTAACTATTTACAATTTTATTTGGGGCCGAGGGGACGTGGGGTTTAATGAAAGGAAAAAATAATACATATAACCAAACTATCTAATTTCCTTAACAGGGAGACTTAAGCAGATTAGAAGAAGAACAATAGACAAACAACACACTAAATAAAAACTATACGAGTTTTAAAATTATAACAAACTTAATAATACTAATACCTGAAAACTATAACAAGAGTACTATTTAAAATCTTACCACCACGAGGAACAGGTTCATGACGCCTGACCAATGGGGGAGGGACACGAGAAAACTCAGGTTCAAAACTCGGACCGGTTGCACTTGACTCGACTCTCGCCCAGCAGAGGACTCGGGGGCGGGAAGAGGTAGCAGCTCCAGGTGATCAGTCTGGCGGGCCGACAGCTCTTCTGCCAGACCCGCCGAAATGCAGCAGTTATTATGCACTTGGGCTATGCTTGGTACATGAGGGGTGTGCAATATTTGTAACAGCCGATGGCTGCCCCTGTTCGTGAGAGATGTGCAGTATTCGTAACAGCCAATGGCTGCCCTGGGCTTTTTGCAACGTCCCATTGTTTGCCATTTCAGATGTGTGTCAGTAAAGGTCCCGATAAGGTCAGGTCTCAGGTCTACTGTAATTGCCGAGCGAGAGGGGGCGAGCGGGGGCGAGTGCCGGTCACTAGATGTTATGCTGTTGCCACACCCTCATTTCATTTGGTAAAATGTTTTTTAAAATTCAGCTTTCAAGATTAAATTTTATACATACATAGGGGAATTATGCCATATTAGATGTACTTGACAATGCAGATTTCATAACATGCCACAAACAGGTGTCCATTAAATTCCTTTATTGAAAACAGAAACATTGCATAATTACAGATCTGATGAGCAAATAATACAGACTGCTTCTATTGCCAGCAAAATACAGTTATAACAGGAAGTTTTGTCATACAAATATAAAGTGTTTCTTTCATGCCAGACGGTTTGTATATAACAAAGCCATTAGACGTGTTTAATTGTGCTTCTACAAAATCTTTAAAGAAGGATGAGGTAGAGTTTCCTTTACTTTACCCAATATTTTTTTCACAACATTTCCTTTTATACGCTCAGATCTTTGTAAAATATCCTGTTAACTTGAACATTTATGAAAGCAGAGACTCTTCAGAGGTGTTTACTACTCCCTGTTGAAGTTGACAATTTCTCCTACTTAAAATGCCAGAGTTCCAAGTACTACAACAGTACATTAATAACCAATTCAGAAACTGATTAGACCGAGGCATTCATTGACCCAAACCCACCACTCTAATGAAACTGCTTTAAAATATTTTCAGATTAAACCCCCATTATTGCTCATCATGGTAAAGACCCTTCAATATCCAGTCAATGTATATAGCAGCAGCCCAGGCAACCCTACTGGAAGGGGAAGGATGGAGAGGGAAGAGATTAATACCGTAGCAACATCTTAAATTAAGGGATGATGATAGTTAACAACTATCTAATTCCACTCCTATTACAAGCCCTAGCCAGATATTGCCATGTTAGATGATGGAAAAGTTTGGTAGGAGCTGGATGGATCAATAGATTGAAAAAAATATGGAACCATTCATCTTAGATGGATGGCTTGACTCTAGCACCTATCAATTTTTTTGCTGTTTGGTAACCTATATGAAATGAGTTCCTGGTCTTTGTCAAGCTATTAGGCTCTGAGTCATCAAAGCATGTGCATAAACTTAAGCATTTAAGGATGTGATGAGGTTCTTTCCCAAATAGTGGTCCACATCATAAACCATCACTCCAGCACTTGGCACTAATGGACAGTCTTGCTCTAAGGACTGAATGGGCACAGAAATATTATGCTGACCCCAGAACATGATTGAGGTACTGTGATGGTGTAGTGTAGGAGAAGCTTGTATCATCACTGCCCTTGCTGTACCTGTTCTGTGGATAGAAGGCTTCACGTCTTTCACCTGGCATCTCCCACTAGCACTGAAAATTATTTACTGAAAATCACTGTAAAGCAAACACAACAAGAGCTACATTTGCATTCTAAATCAACACCAGGATGTGACGTCAACATGGGAAGACACCAAAGACTAGAACCACCAGGGGTTGTCTTGTCTCAGGAGTGCAAAGACAAATTTTGAGGCATGAGAGAAACGAAAACAGACCCCTGTGTTAATCCATGTCACTGAAGAACACCCTTGGTGGTATGGGGTGATTCATGAATGTTTTGGATCCTGGTTTGACTGAAACCAGCAAGCTCTGCAGAAAAAGCTTACGTGAGAGACTGGCTCAGACAAAGGATTGTAGCCGGCTAACATTAAGTCTTAATCTAGCAGAAGTGTTTATACTTTTTTTTGTAACCTCTGGCTCTTATTATCCTTGCTCACTATCTCTTAAATCGCTACTTTTATTAATAAACTTATATTTGTTTTTACTATTACTAGATTACAGTGCTGTGTTGCTATATTGGAGCTGATACTCAGTTGAACCAAACAAGCTGGTATTTGTGTGCTATTCCCTGGGAAGTTGCTAACTTGGTAATTGCTGTGAGTGTCCAGTGGCAGAAGCTGCACACTACAGAGGGATGCCACGGGTGGTAGGAATGTTACATTATAAGGCACAGCTCTACAGTGGGATAGGGTGGACTTCTAATACACAGGGGTTTAGAAGCAGGATGGATGAAGTTGTTCCGACACGCTCGATTTTATTTTGACAAACGTAAAAATTAAATCTCTCTCTGATCAGTGAATAGTGCTCTTGTCAAGTACTGTACTGTGTGCCAGATGCAGTTTTAAACTGGGAACTGAGCTATGCATTTTAGAGGATTATGGTCCTATTGAAAGAAACCTTAAAAATAAGACACATCATACAAAAGTGTGTGTGTGTATATATAACACTTTTGCTCTCTATAATCAAGATGTTGCAACTAACCAGGAAGTGATGCTTCAAATGCTGGTTCTGCACCTGGCACCTGTGCTGCCTGCTTAAACAGATTTCTCGAAGTGAACTAGATTCAGACATATTTTACCTGTAGCAAAATAAATACTGTTTTGCTAACGGCTGGATTGAATCCTATGAGCCACGTAAGAAGTATTAATAATTATAATACTACTTTGCATTTATATACAATGTTTGTTGTCTTCAAAGTGCTTTGCAAACACAGCTCAATTTTTGGATTACAGGAGAACTGGTGGTTAGAGGATAATGCCAATATGCGCCTCCCCAACAAGACCCCAGGGTGAGGATCATTCATCCTGCTGGTTCCAAGGGTGACCCACTTTGTTGGCCACAGTCTATAAGTTAGGTGATAGCTGGCAGCACTAGCCTGGTTTAATCCTTGCATTCAGGGGAGTGAAAGAACAGATTGTGCCCAAACATCTGCACTGCTATTTTTAGCCCTGGAGCATGAGCACGAGTCAGCTGACCCCAACTCTGAGACTTGCTGCATTTTTTTATTGCAGTGTAGTCATCCCTTGTGATACAAGTACACCCACGTGCATGCTGTTTTTTCCTCTCTACTGGGCCAGTCTACTCTATTCATGCACCACATGCAGGGTCACGAAGAGATGAAGGGAGTCTGAGCAAGGCCTGGAAGATTAATCATCGTGCGATGCTCTGACAGTGCATTGCAACATTTGCTCTATGACGTTGCATGGTCACCTACTGAAGCAGAGTCAAGGGGCAACTGTTAAGTGATCTGAGGAGATTACAGACCTTGTTCTATAGATACCACTGGAAAAGAGTTCCTTCTCTCCTTCCCCACTGGTAATGGGTCTATGAAATCTCTCTCAACTCTCACCGCTTCTGCCTCCCACTGCTGGTTGCTTGGACATGAGGGATGGTTCACATGTTGAGGGTATGTCTACATGTCAAGCTGAATGTGCAACTTCCAGCTCAAGGAGACATACCCATACTAATTCTGATTGAGCTAGCATATGAAAAACAGAAGCGTAGCCACGGCAGTTCAAGGAGGTAGCTGCCCTGTGTATGATCCCTTCGGAGACCCTAGGCATCTACTCGGATGACTAGCCCCTCCTGCCACTCACACTATCATCACTACACTCTGTTTTTACCCTGCTTGTGCTATCAGAGCTAGCAAGGGTATGTCTCCTCGAGCTGGGAATCACACCTCTAACATGAAGCGTAGACACACCCTCTTGTGTGTTCATTCCCACCAGCACATACTGCACCTTCACCTTTCAAATGCCCTATTTTCCAGATTACCATTCTCCAAGTCTAATATAAAAAATGGTCAAGAGAATCCCAGCACTTAGGCAGGGAAGGATCAGTTATATCTCCCAGCACCCCAGTGGTGATTCATCCAGAAAGAAAGCAGGTGGTATTACCACTGCAGTCCCTTGGGGGTTTCTGCTATGGGAGGTGGACAGACTTATCTTATGGCTGGGGTTTTCTGGGAATCCTTCCGGTGGACACTGATGAAAATTATATTGAGTCAGAACATCCAATGACCTTCCTGGCCAGCACCTCTCATTTTTTTGGTCCTTGTTGCCCTCCTAACTTCCCTGGAGAGGAAATTAAATTTGCTTTGTGCTGCCACAATCTGCTCTTGATGTACTTTTGACCCTGACTATTCTTTGCCAGAGTTCTACCGGAATAAATCATTTTAAACCCTGGGTGAATTTGCCCTGAATTGCTATTATGAATTTGGCAAAGCAGTGACAGTTGTTAATTCCACAACTCCTGCATCATCAACGTTTCTATGAAACATTGATTTATGTGGACCTCTGAAATGGTATCTCATTTTAAATACTTCTTTCCGTCTGATAAATAGCTGAAACTGAACTGAAAATTAGCAACATGCTCAACGCTGAAAATAATAATCAAAGAATGAAGTGGGGAAAGAGAGAACTTGCAAAAATTATGGCTAATCGTTTTAAAGTACCACTGTTTGTAAAGCATACACATGTGAGAGGCTGAATCTCATTTGATCAGCCCAATTAAACATTAAATATTTGCAGCCAATTATGCAAATATCACACAGTTATTAATTTGTTGATCTTTTTGAACAGCCTCAAATGTTCCTAATGTTAGACTATCTTATATCTTAAATGATCAATTAGTGTAACCATAACGAAGTGATGAAGAATAGATAATTGCTTAGTTATGATGCACTGGACCCTTTCTATGCTAATCTGCGACAATTAAACAAATAGTGCACATGGAAAAGAAATGTGCAAATGTCTTTTTAAAATCTATCAGCTCAAGGAATAGCACAGTTCCTTCCTAAACTTTTTGGGCTTAAATAAGGAGAACACAGTTTCTCAAGCACTCATTGTTATTTACAAATGTTATTTCTTGGAATTTTGTGATAAAAGGATAAAACAACACAGATGCGGATGCAGGCTATGTATTTCCACACAGGATTGTCATGCAAGACCAAAATACTCTGCTGGTTTATTATGACGTGATAAACATTATATCCTAAATAAAAAGAACTAAAATTTGGGACCTAGCCTGGGTCTACACTTACCAGGAGATTCAGCGGCAGTTGACGGGAGTTATGCAAACTACGCAGAGTAGCCTGTGTAACTCTCATCGACTGCTGTGCTTCCCTTCTGCGCGGCATCTTCACTGCACTGCGTTCCCGTCGACGCAGCGCTACACTACTTAAGGGGGTGGATTTACTCGGTTGACTTCCTGATCGATTGAGCGGGTCAATCGATCCAGAAAAATCAATCTGGTGGCGGCAACTTTGCCACCGTCGGTATAGACATACCCTTCGTCACCCAGAGCCTGAATGAAAATAATCAAGGCTGTTTGAATATAACAAGATTGAGCAAAAGTATTCACAGAGGTGGCACTAGCTGACTGGAAGTACACTACTTGGTTTTACTTTTTCCCTAGGAAATAGCTCATATTTTTGTGGCCCTTCCAATTTTGTCCTCCTTTAGCTCTTGCACTTTTGAGGTCTCCAGCAGTATAAGAATTGAAGAGATAAGACACCAGGTCTAACTTAGGTCAGTGTAGACCACACCAACAAAAGGCCCCACTTCAAATTATTGTAGCCTGATTTGAGAACAGTTTCACCCACCTCTTTAAGGTGTCAACCACTCTAAATCAATCATTGTAACTGGTCTTCATTTCTTCATTCTGACCTGTGAGTAGATTACTATCAGTATCGTCCATGGGGAATTTGATGTGCAACTATTGTTAATACTATTAACATCTCAAGTATGGGTGTTGCACATCCAATTCCCAAGGCACCTCAGTCAAAATGTCACACCTAGACTTTTGCTGTCAAAGACGACTATCTAAGCAAAACAGGAGGGAGTAGGTTACAGTTCAGTAATAGGAAGCCATTTAGTCTCACTTATTACATAATCTTGTATGACCTCCATATAACTCTCTCTAGTCAAAGGCACTCTTCAGTTATGGTACTTGCCTTGTTGGAAAAACTCCTCTACCCCACTCCATATCTTGATGTATCCCCTGTGTTAATTTTTCTATTAGATGAATAAAAAATAAATAAACAAACTACCAGTGACCTATGATACATCACAAGAAACTTAACAGAAACCAGAGCAAAGTACAGATCTGAACTGTGAGTAGAAGAGATACACGGTAATACACGGTACTACTGCTACCATAAATGAAACAGTATTTTGTGCTTGCAGGTATATTCTAAGTAGAACACTGTCCACCAACTTACTCTGAATAATTGTCACTAGTAACCTTCAACTGTTCTTCAATAAGATATCAGATTAGACTGCAGTGAAATCTGTCTAACCCACCACTCAAGGGACCAGCAGAAACTGATGGCCTAGTAGTAGCTGATCATTAATGAGCAATTACCAATTAGATGTGGGTCTCTTAGGACATATGGGAGAGAAATTCTTTCCTCCCTTACTAAAAAATAATTAGTTCCCAAAATACTGCTGTCTGCCTATTCTGAAATATAGGGTCTGATGCTTCATTCTGTTAAATAATTTTATGTAGGTGTAACTCCATTGACATTTATTAAGTTGCATCCATTTTAAATCAGAGTAAAAGAAAAATCAGCCCCCTAACATTTTGGAGTATTGCTACAGAATACTGTAGTACCATTTCGGCAAGAGACATCTTAAAACTAGTTGAGAAAAATATACGCACAGATGAGAAAGTTTATATCGATGGTAGCCTATTTAATGATTAAAGAAAATGTACAAAAGTTATTCATTTCCCTAACTGTGAGCTAAGAGTCCTGTATCTGCCTCCAAATTGCAACAAGAGAGTGTACCATGATTTTAGTGGTGTATGAAGGAGTAAGATTTTAAACAGGGGACGTGGTAGTGCAGAATGGCAAGGGGTGAATGAAATCCTTCTGTCCTCCTGCACTGGGTACTGGCAAGTAGAGGAAGATGTAGAAGAACCCATACTCGAAAACCATGGGCTCGTCAGAAAATAGAAAGTTCATATTAAGGAACAGGTGGGCCAGCAAGGGCTGGGAGCACTGTAAAACTTTGGGTGGGGAAAGATCACTTTGCTGGTTCTTCTAAGCTGAGTTAGGAGTGGTGTTACTGGGCTCTGAAGGGATTTCCCATCAATTCATCCTTATTCCAAAGGCTTGGTTGCTATGAAATAGAGCCTAAAAGGTGAGGCTATGATTTGGCAAAATAAAAAATAGGGGCTCCTCAGTGCTCTGGGATCGCAGAGAGGAACCTCCCACACAAGTAGAGTAACAGAAAAAAACAATCCATCGTCGGGTGACATAAATGAAATAGGACTAAGGGATAGTAACTATTCCCCTAAGTAGTGAGCAACATTTTTTTATGGCAGTTTGCTCTGGTGGTGGTGGCAGTTGAAAAAAACCACTGGCTTACACTGAAGAGCAGTTGAAGAGTACTTGACAAATTTTTGGACTGTACATAAGACACAAGGAATCACCAAGAAAACAATTAGGACAGTTCTATTGCTTACATCTAGCACCTCTAACAAGAAGATAGACTTCTATTAGCAAGACTACAATAGAAATCATAACGATTGTGTTCACATTCCCTGGCATGTGGAAATGATCACCCTGGGAAGGAAAGGGATAACGCTGACTACCCTACGCACAGCTCTAAACAGGCAGCTACAGAAAATCGATGATTGTTCTGGTTGTAACGGTTTGGCCTGTCGCGTGGAGGTCTGATACCCTCCACTCTGCATTCATGACACCAAGAGTGTCCACTCGCTGTCTTCTCTTCCGTACTGAAACAAAAGCAAAGAACATATTTCAGGGAATAAAGCTAACTCTGCACCAACAAAACTTCCCCAAGACCTGATTCCCATTCACTCTAAGGCCCTTTTCCACCATTCTGGCAGGGTAAAGGGACCTGTAGGTGCTATATAGACTGTAACCATAACTTACACCCACGTTAAAGCTCCTTCCAATGCCATAACTACCTCTATAAAATAGGCTTATTTCTGGTTTTATGCCTTAGCTACAGTCTCTGTTTTAAAAAAAGCTGAAGGCAGTTTGACACTTTATCCATCTCTAGGTTCGTTGGCCGTGAAGAGGTGAAAATATTCTCCTGCGAGGTGATATAAAGCAAACCAGTCCTGCTTTGATGGAGGTGTCTATACATTTAATACAACCTGTGTTAAAGACCCACAACTATTCCTTGTGGTCATTTCACTAATTTGCTCAAATGTGTGGTCCATGCTCATGTCCCCATATGCAAATTTGTCTATTTTTTCTTCTTCTTCTTTTTTTTTTTTTAAAGGTAGCTGTCGATTACATTTTTTTATTAAACCTGAAATAAATCCAATCACAAATACCACAGAGTAAAATTAGAGCAGATGTTAACCAACATGGTAAACCAAATAAAATGGATCTAATGTAGATGAAGACTGAGTCTGCTCTCACTATGTAATAAATAGTATTACCGAAGGCAGGGATGGAAAAGACCTACTGTTTCCCTTCAAGTGTAGGAACAGTCCCATGGCAGAGGACAATTAGCTGTTACACTGACACTACATTTGATCTTAATCTGAAGATACAGTTTTAAGTCTCTCTAGCACAAACCCTGTAATCAGAAATGGCTCATTCATTTAGGTAAATTATATGTGGACATACATTAGTAGTAGATAGAGGACTGGATCCTCCTGAGAGAGGGCATGGAAACTCTCTGCAACAATGAGATAAGGAACTGTTCATAGTCTAGGGTGAACTGGAAGGGCCATTTGTGACTGTCTGTCCATACAGAGAAGGAAGCTCTCTTTCAACTTGTACCTCAATAGTGAGGAAGACCATGGCAGACCTGGGCGGAAAGAGGACTTCAACTATACAAATTAGGCCTGGGAAGGGCCAAGAAAAAGACTACTGGAACTCAAGAGGGCAGAAGATTGTTTTGAGTTTGGATTACCCTTGAAGGTGAGGACTCTGGCTTTTGACTAGCAAGTCAAGTGTATTCTTGTTACAGTGAGAGAAACAATGGTAAAAATAGAGAGAAGGGAAACCACTAAATAATGTGGGATTGTGGTTAAGTGGACAGTTGGTAATAAAGTCTAATCTCAAATATTGGACATGTCTCAATATCTCAAGTGCCTGTACACGAACGCAAGAAGCCTGGGAAACAAACAGGAGGAATTGGAAGTCCTGTCACAGTCAAGGAACTATGAGACTTGGTGGAGTAACTCACACAACTGGAGCACTGTCATGGATGGGTATAAACTGTTCAGGAAGGACAGGTAGGGGAGAAAAGGTGGAGGAGTTGCATTGTAAGTAAGAGAGCTATATGATTGCTCTGAGCTCCAGTATGAAACTGGAGAAAAGCCTGTTGAGAGTCTCTGGGTTAAGTTTAGAGGCGAGAGCAACAAGGGTGATGTCATGGTGGGCATCTATTATAGACCACCAGACCAGGAGGATGAGGTAGATGAGGCTTTCTTCAGATAACTAGTGAAAGTTTCTAGATCACAGAACTTGGTTCTCATGGGGGACTTCACTCACCCTGACATCTGCTGGGAGAGCAATACAGTAGAGCACAGACAATCCAGGAAATTTTTTGAGAGTGTTGTGGACAACTTCCTGGTGCAAGTGCTGGAGGAATTTACTAGGGGCTGTGCTCCTTTTGACCTGCTGCTCACAAACAGGGAAGAATTGGTAGGGAAAGTAGAAGTGGGTAGTAACCTGGGCAGCAGTGACCATGAGATGGTCGAGTTCAGGAACTGGACAAAAGGTAGAAAGGAGAAGAGCAGAATACAGATCCTGGACTTCAGAAAAGCAGACTTTAACTCCCTCAGGGAGCTGATGGAAGCTAGGAGGCTAATATGAGGGGGAAAGGAGTCCAAGAGAGCTGGCTGTACTTTAAAGAAATCTTATTGAAGGCACAGGAACAAACCATCCCAATATGCAGAAAGAATAGCAAATATGGCAGGCGAGCAGCTTGGCTTAACAAAGAAGTCTTCGGTGAGCTTAAACACAAAAAGGAAGCTTACAAGACGTGGAAGCTTGGACTGATGAGTAGGGAGGAGTATAAAAATACTGCTTGAGCGTGCAGATGTGAAATCAGGAAGGCCAAAGCACAATTGGAGTTCCAGCTAGCAAGGGACGTGAAGCGTAACTAGAAGGGTTTCTACAGGTATGTTAGCAACAAGCAGGTGGTCAGGGAAAGTGTGGGCCCCTTACAGAATAGGGGAGGCAACCTGCTGACAGATGATGTGGAAAAAGTTGAAGTACTCTATGCTATTTGTGCCTCTGTCTTCACAGACAAGGTCAGCTCCCAGATTACTGCATTGGGCAGCACAGAATGGGGAGGAGATGATCAGCCCTCAGTTCTGAAAGAACAGGTTTACGACTATTTAGAAAGACTAGACATGCACAAGTCAATGGGCCAGATGCAATGCATCCAAGGATGCTGAAGGAGTTGGCTGATGTGATTGCAGAGCCATTGGCCATTATCTTTGAAAACTCATGGTGAGTGGGGAAGGTCCCGGATGATTGGAAAAAGGCACATATAAAAGTGCCCATAAAAGGGCACATACATTAAAAAAATATATAAAAGGATATATATATTCAAAAAAGGGAAGGAGGAGGAATCGGGGAATTACAGACTGGTCAGCCCCACCTCAGTCCTTGGAAAAATCATGGAGCAAGTCCTCAAGGAATCCATTTTGGATTGAATGAATCCATTTGGAAGAGAGGAAGGTTATCAGGAACAGTCAGCTTGGATTCATCAAGGGTAATTCATGCCTGACCAACCTGATCGCCTTCTATGATTAGATGACTGGCTCTATGGATGTGGGGAAAGTGGTGGACATGATATACCTTGACTTTAGCAAAGCTTTTGATACGGTCTCCCACAATATTCTTATCAGCAAGTTAAAGTAGTATTGATTGGATGAATGGACTATAAGATGGATAGAAAGCTGGCTAGATCATCGGGCTCAACTGGTAGTGATCAAGGCTAGATGTCTAGTTGTCAGTTGGTAACAAGCGGAGTGCCCCAAGGGTTGATACTGGGGCTGATTTTGTTCAACATCTTCATTAATGATCTGGAGGATGGGGTAGATCACACCCTCAGCAAGTTTGCAGATGACACTAAGCTGGTGGGGAGTGGTAGACACCCTGGAAGGTAGGGACAGGATACAGCATGATCTAGACAAATTGGAGGATTGGGCCAAAAAAAAATCTGATGAGGTTTAACAAGGACAAGTGCAGAGTCCTGCATTTAGAATGGAAGAATCCCACACACTCTACAGACTGCGGACTGACTGGCTAGGCAGCAGTTCTGCAGAAAAGGACATGGGGGTTACAGTGGACAAGAAGCTGGATATGAGTCAACAGTGTGCCCTTACTGACAAGAAAGCTAGCGGCATATTGGGCTGCATTAGTAGGAGCATTACAAGCAGATCGAAGGAAGTGATTATTCCCTTCTATTTGGCATTGGTGAGGCCTCATTTGGAATATTGTGTTCCGTTTTGGGCCCCCCATTACAGAAAGGATGTGGATAAATTGGAGAGAGTCCAGAGGGCAACAAAAATTATTAGGGGGCTGGAGCACATGACTTATGAGGCGAGGCTGAGGGAACTAGGCTTGTTTAGTCTGCAGCAGAGAAGAGTGAGGGGGGATTTGATAGCAGCCTTCAACTACCTGAAAGGGGATTCCAGGGAGGATAGAACAAGGCTGTTCTCAGTAGTGGCAGATGACAGAACAAGGAGGAATGGTCTCAAGTTGCACTGGGGGAGGTCCAGGTCGGATATTAGGAAAAAAAATTTGACTAGGAGGGTGGTGAAGCACTGGAATGGGTTACCTAGGTAGGTGGTGGAATCTCCATCCTTAGAAGTTTTTAAAGTGTGACTTGACAAAGCCCTGGCTGGGATGATTTAGTTGGAGTTGATCCTGCTTTGAGCAGGAGGTTGGACTAGATGACCTCCTGAGGTCCCTTCCAACCCTAATCTTTTATGATTTTATGACATGTCATCACGACTTTTATTTATGTTACAGTAGCACCTAGAATCCCTGAGATCAAAGCCCCATTGTTCTAGGTGCTGTAGGCATATAGCATGAGACCATAAGGCGTCTACAATCTAAATAGACAGACAAACCAGGGAAGTTGTATCCTTGTTTTACAGAAAGGAGAGGAGGCATAGTAATGAAATAACTTGCCCAAAGTCACACAGGGAATTGTGGCAGACCCAAGAATGGAACCCAAATCTCCTGAATTCCAGTCCAGTGCCTTGACTTCAGACCAGCTCTAGACTTCACCTGTGGGTCAAACTAAGATGACAACAGAGAGCTACACAGAAGGCACTGTAGCATACACCTCTCTAGTGGCCCAGTATACACATTGAAATGGAGTGTGAAAGCATGGAGACCATATGAGAGAAACCTTAAGGCAGAAGAGCAATCTAAAAGATGAATTCCCAAGGTGAGAAAAAGCTCTTGGCTTGTTGCTGTGTTCACTTGAAGAAACAGCATTTGGGAGTGCTATCTTTGAAGGCTAGTGGCTGAACAACTACCTGTACAACACAATACCACAATGCCTTCTAACAGCCCTTGGGGATATTTCTTCTCCTTTTTGCTAATTCTGCTATTGCTGGACACAGGTTTGTAGTGGAGTTGATGGAATGTGTTACACCATACTCGAAAAACAAGGTTACGTTCATGACATTTCCTGGCCAGTTCCTTGTCCCCATCATGGGTGAGTGTGATGCGGTGGATTAGTTCCAGAAGGCTTCTGTTGGAGGCCTCGTGGCCCTGCCTCACCCCGCCCCAGATAAAAGCACAGGAGAAGTCCTCCAAGCAGTCTAGACTGGCTGCAGGGGAAGCAGCCAATGAGAGGGGCCGCAGGAGCAGCCAAGCAGGGGCCAGAAACGCCATATAAAAAGAACAGCAGGGACAGTAGTTAGTCACTGCCTAGAGCTAGAAGGGAGAAGACCGGGTTCCTGGCTGGCTGGAAGAGCAGCAGGACCATGGACAGCTCAGTGAGGGCAAAATTGAGCCTAAGGAGGGCTGCATAAAAGGACAGGCCAACTGAGGGTACCGCAATGGGCCCCTTCTGGACTGTTATAGGGGGTAACGTCTCTTGGGAAGTAGCCTTGGCGGGATGTAAAGACTACACCCCGAAAGAGGTTTGTTTGTTTGTTCCATCTACAGACAGGATGTGAGACTCGGCCAGAGGGCTAAGTCACTGAAGACCCACCGGAGAAATCATTGGCCGGGGCGAGGGGGGGAGGGGAGGCGCTCGTGAGAGGTGGGTGCCATTACAGTGCTTCATGCTGCTCTGGCATTGCAAGGCAGCCATAACACCAGTTTACCCAGGCAGTACAGGATTCTCCCAGCCTGGACAATCCCTAGGTGGCAAATGACTGGAGAAAAGGGAGCTGGCTCCAGCCCTGGTGATCCCTTACTCTTGGAACAGCCCCTGAGGGGGGGTCTAGGCAGCTGGTATAAGTCACAGCAGCTATGAAGCTCCTCTGATTTACACTAGAAATTGGCCTGGTTCAAACACTGGGCAATGAGGCACCATAAAGGCTCCTGTCTCCCTTCACCCCCACCCAAGCTGTACAGAGCAGAGGCTGCATCAGCATTTTCCATTAAAAAAGGGGAGCTCTTTATGTTGGTGTTTACTCTGCTCATTAGGATAATTACTGCTGTTAATTCACCTCTCAAATAACTGAGTGAACCTCAAAAACCTGGAATATTTATCAGAACTTCCTGAACATGCAGAATTGGGCAGGAAATCTCATGAATAAAAGGCTCTCTTGTGAGACTTCCAGTACCGCTTGCTTCTGTTCATAAGAACAGCCTCGCTCAGACTTCAGTCCTGTCCTGAACAGCCCTATCCAGAACCAAGAAATGCAGAGCTGCATAAAACTGAAATCACAATCCAAAAAGTTAGCCAGACTTTCATAAATTCCCCTAAAGGGTTGGTATAGATTCAGTTTTTTGCCAAAGGTTTGGGTTCATTCTCAGATTTTAGACAGCAAGAATGGTTGTGCAGTTAAGACACTGTATTGGAACTTAGTAGATAGATCAGGATTCCATTTCTGGATCTGCCACAGACTTCCTGTGTGACCTGGGCAAGTCACTCAATCTCTCTGCTCCTTGGGTTCTGATCTGTAAAATGGGGATAAACAATACTTCTTCCTTTTTCCAACTCTCTCTACCACTATTTTCTCAGACTTGCCTATTTAAAGTGTATAGCAGGACTGTCTCTTATTATATGTTTGTTGGGGCCCTGATATTGGTTGTGGCCTTTAAATTCTACCATAATACAAATAATAATTTGACCTGAAACTGTTCACCTATCCCAGCCAAATTACTTACCAATCTGCCCTTTAAATATGAACAAGCTTTCATTGTATCCTCCTTAAAAATACAGATCATCATGAGGAAAGCCATAAATAATCTACAATATTTGGAACCACCAGCCATATCAGCCAAAACATTCAGAGCTTTTTATTTAGGGAGGAAGCAGATTGCCAGCATTGATTGGCATTTCAGAGGCAGTGCAATTCCCAGAGAAAACATCATCTTTAAATCCTCTAACTCAAGCTGTTATAGAATACGATATTCTGTGATTGATTCATTTATAACCACACCAATCCTATACACAGAGTAAATAATTTAATCTAAAATCTCTATTGACCCTTAGTAATCACAGTTTCCTTTTAGTGACACAAATGTAAGCGCCTATTGCAGTGTTCCCTCTGCCTCTTGCGACTGCTGTGAGAAATGTAATCAGTTCTGCTCACAAAGTTCTAATTTGTCATTCTAGCTCTAATTCCCACTTTGAACAGCTGTTCAAATCTAAGAAAATCCTGTTGCACATGGAGGATTGTGGATTACAAAAAATAGTAAGTGGCAGGAAAACAGATCTGGATATAAAATAATCAAAGAAATCTGAAAATGTTATACTAGCATGTACTGCATATGAAGGAACTGGATGGCAGAGGCGATCAGTAATTGGATATGGAGAGTTTCACCTCTAGGTTACTGGTTCAATTGCAGGGCTCATTGTTGGGACTGAAAGTCCTTATCATCTGATCACTGTCAGTTGCCCTACAGAAAATGAATTAGTAGTCTCAGTACAGCTCCTGATCTAGAGACCACTATGACAAATGGAGCCTAATTCATATAGCATCTTTACGTGGAAGAACACATAAGCCTTTTACATGCTAAATACAAATATATGGGAGTCGTTTCATCTAACACTGAAATGCTCCACACCTCCATGGCGGAATGTGGAAGCTGCTTAGCAGAGCACAGCAACCACCTAGGACAAACAATACTGTATTCCACTAAAATTACAAGGGGAGATTTTTTGAGGGGGGATCAGAATATAAATGACCTCTATGAAGGACATGGGAGCTGCCTGTGATATTTTATTAGTATCATATGTTTCATCTGCCAGTCTGATTATTATTGCAATACTGCAATACATCTCACATGTTTTATTAGGATCACCTGTTCAACGGCTCACAGGCAGAAGGATATAAACCTTAGTGGCAACATCTAATGTGCTTCTTGAACCACAGACCAGTAACTCTGGGGCAGTTACAAAATAACTATAGTAACCTAGATCAGAAGAAATACTAGGAGAAGAATGCTAAGGAGTTACTATCATAGTAAATGGGAGAAAATGTTAGATCTCAAACAAAGTGACTGTCAAGGTAACAGCTACTCTATCCATGCTGTGGATCACCACCCCTTACAGGAGAAGACATCTAAATAAACCAAGGAAGACACTGGTTTTCAGCTTCTTGATGATGTCCAGAATGCTACTGACAGTCCTTGTGCACTGACAAAAATAAAACATGCCTGTCCAGATATTGAGAGCAAATACAAATGCCAAATGGTGGATCCATCTTAACATCAAGCAGGCCATTAGAGGAGAAACTGTTTTGGGAACAAGTAGTGGCTGCATGATCAGAAACACATTGAGCCTCCGATATAGCAGTTACTGGCCAATATCCAATACCACGCCCATCATCCAAGACATCTCTCTGTGGGTTTTTTTTTTTAAATTGACTGGCTGTACTATTTTGTGGAAGTTGGTTTTAGTTGATAATAGGTTTTATCTGACTGAATTTTTTTAAAGCGAAGATCAAATAGCTGCCACTGGAGTTTGTGGATAGTGACGGGTATAACGTTTTGTAATCCTGGCCCATGTCATGTGATGAGGACGTAAATATCAGTCTTTTACCAGCACTCCTGTATTACAATTACTCTGTTCCAAGATGAAAGAGGGAGGGCAAGTTTTAAGGAAGAAAACAGCATCCCTCAATGATATGTAGGGTAAATATCTTCTTGCACCATCCCTTACCCCTGATAATCTACCAAGGTTTCAATGCCAGGATAGATGGGAGAAAGAGCCTATACTTTGATTCTTAGAGTCTGTAATTGAAAAACCATTCATTCTATTTCACCCCTTTCACCTATGTTATCATACCAAAGAAGAGAACCCCTTACCTGGATATCAGTCAGCTGATTCAGGAAGCGGGTTGCTAACTGAGGTCCATTCTCCATAGTTGGAATGTGCAAATTCTAGGATGGAATTAAAATGAGAATAATTCCTAGAAGCTCATCATATGCAGTCAGATAACAACAGCAGCAACGTACACACATAAATGCCTTTTAAACCTGAGGATCTCAAAGCACTTCACAAACATTAATTAAATTGCACAATACTCCCATCAGGTGGGAAAGAATCATTACTACCCATTATATAGGAGACACAGAAAGCTCAGGGACCAGCTGCCACTGACATCAACTATACTGCTTCTATCGATTGTAATGAGAGTTGTTGGTTGAGGCCCTCCTAAGTGACTTGGCCAAAGGAGTGGCAGTAGAGCCAGGAATAGAACCTAGCTGTTGCAGGAGCCCAGCCAAGGTCTAATCACTACACCTCACTTATCTTCTTGATCAATCAGTAAGGCTTGAGGAGGATGATAATTAACCATTCTATGTACTGTCTACACAGTATATGGTGTTAAAACAAAACAAGTACATTTACCATAATTTTCAATAGTCAACATCTTAATGTTCCCCATTTGTATCTCAAAAGCACGATCATATTAAAAGATATAGTCCATCTATTAGAAGCGTCATCTTCCCACCGTTACTTTATTTCTTCTATTATATAGAAAGAAACATACCAATATACCTCTTGAGCTGGATTCATTGGTCTGCTAAGTTCATTTTGTGCAACATAAGCAGCTCAAAGTGATCTTAAACAGGTCAGAGAAATGCTCTAAAATTCCCCCTGTTCAGAGGAATTTCCCACTGGTGTACTGCAGACAAAAGCTGCTATGCCACCTCCTGTACCAGCTCTCCCATCTGTGTCCTCTCCCATCAGAGCTGTGCTGCCTGGTATAAAGGGAAGGATCATGTCAGGCATGATATGGAGTTAGGAAGGAAACATATTAGGGGATGGAAGAGGAGTGGTCAAGGTGGAGCAAAGCCATGTGCTCTGTATGACCCATTTCTGCTGATGGAAGAACTTACATTTGCTCCTCTGCAATTTTAATTTATGCTGGAGATGGGCAGAACAGAATTGAGGAACTATGACTCACTATCAGCCTCCCTATTAAGGGAAAATTTGACCATAAATCACTTCACAGTGCTGGTTGAAATATTTCTAATTTCAACATCGGATGAAATTTCAAATTTTGGGTTTTTTTGTAAAAATGAAACTTTTTGACTTAAATTTAAAATTAAATGTCCCTCTCTTTTTCAACCAACTATAGAGCTGGTCAAAAACATGAAATTTTGAAATTTCAAATTAAAAACAAAAAAGAAGGAGGGGGAAATTTTGGGAAAAAAAATCTAAGTTTTCCCCAACTAGTACCCAGTCACTTGGGAAGAAGTTATGACACAACATACTGATAAGATAATTCCCCCATGAACCTCAGGCAATGCCCAGCTGTAATTGTATGGGGAATTAAAAATAAACACAAATACTCCCCTTACCTTGCCTTTGTATAATATTTTAGAAATAGGGCATACGACACAAGCTGTCCCAGCACCAAACATCTCCTTCATTCTGTTTTCCTCCAAGGCAGCTATCAGATCACTCATGGTGATGTACCGCTCAGATACTTTAAATTCTCCCTGCACCAGAGATCAGAAAGACAAAACCAGAGCAAACATTCTTAAAGTCACAGTATTTCCTTACATTAGACATCTGTAATGGTATCACAGAGATGGTATTTTTAACAAACTCAATTGCAGCTAATCAATTTTCAATTCTCATAAGGCAAAGCAAGGTATGGCCTGGTCAATAGTTACATGAATGACCTCCAAGAAAAACCCATCATCTCTAAGCCGTGATGTTGGCAATTCACTAGGTGGCACTTTTCCCTATAATTTGGTACTGAACCTCAGCATGACGTTCAGGAACACTGTGCAGCTGGAGCCGAGCTTTCGGATGAGATGTAAAACAGAAGACCTGTCTGCTTTTGATCACTGCTGAGCTTATAGCACTTCATGCATGAGAGCTTGAGTACAAGTGTTTTATACAAATCCAACTATAGCTAACAACATTCTGCTCACCTAAAATTCCATTTGTGATTCCAGCGAGAGGAGTACACTTCATCAGCCCTTGGGTATTGCTGCTTGCAGGCAGCTCCACGTTCTAAGCAAAAATTAGCTGTAACTCAGCGGTGGGTGAAGTGATTCCTATTGCATGTAGACATGGTTACGAGCCACATATTACCCTACATAGGTACTAGGAAACCTCAGTATCTTTCTCTTCCTGACTGGGGAAAAATTTTCAATGCAGGACAAAAATATTAAACATTTTGACAATCTTTTTCCATTTTTTGTGGAAACTTCATTTACCTATCAGATCCATCCTCAATCCAGCCCCTGTGCTCTGCACATACCTCTGGTATTCTTCTGTCGTGATCTGAACAGCAGAAAACAAGGGGGTTGGCTCCGGGTGAGGGGGAATGTGAAGGAATATGCAGACAGATAGAAGGCTTCAGGCAGATGAGGGGAAGTGGCTTGTGTAGGGGAGAGAAGAGAACTGGCTATGTAAGCAGACTGGGGTGTAGTCTAATATCTCTGCAACAAGGCACTGGTGACCGAGTGGCTCCTCTAGCACTTCTTTGACTCCACAGCAACATGGGAAGTGCTTCAAATCCAGGACAATGTCACATTAGCGATTGTTTTAAATGTGATAGTAATTTTTATGTAGAAAATACAGATTTGAAATCTGCAAGAAGACAGGTGCATTAAGCCTACAGCTGGACTTAAGGCTGCACTTTGGTTGCTCAGAATGAAGGTGGAGACACATGGGCTGTGGGTGGTGGAACAGGGAGCTGAGGAATGGAGTATACATGGGATGGTGAATGACAGTTGCTTATTTCCTTACTTTCAGACAATTGTATTAGTGGGGCATGGAGTCTGGCAACCCTAACACAAAGTTAATGAAGATTATTATGTGGGAATACTAATCGGGAACTAGTTAAACAGGCTGTATGTGGCTCTAGGGGACAAACGCTGGTGTTTGGGTGGTTTGGCCAAGACTTTTTATTTTTAACATGCTCCACCAGTTCCTGTTTGGTTTACAGGAGTTATTGGATCAGATGGACCTGTGAGCCATTACTTGAATGCAATGAATGAGTTATTTTCACAACAGCATATCTCATAGTCATGAACATTGCTACGATTGAGGGATAAGGCAAACACCCACCCACTTGTGTGCCAGCTCCAAGATGCTCTGCCTCGTCACTCCAGGAAGAATGATGCCATCTAACGGTGGAGTTGCCAGTTCCTCTTCTGTGGAAACAAAAACACAAACAAACAAAGAAAATTAAATATTTAAGTGAGAGCAGAAATATTGGATACCAACACGCAATATCAGATATCAGAAGATACAGACCACTGGTTAGAACGCCAGAGGCAGTTTCTAAATTGCACAAACTCAGTCGGATGTGGCCTGTTTGGAATCTCTGCACATTTCTGAGTGAATTGGGATAAGGTGTATTTAGTGGTTAGAGCACACGGCTGGGTTCGATTCCTGGCTCTGCCACCGACTCATTGTGTGACCTTGGGAAACCATTTAACTGCCCAACCTCGGCATAAGGAAGCACAAGTGGAAGCTGGAAGTGACCCACTCTGAGTCTAATATACTGGGTATGCTACTACTGGTTACCTCACTGGGGTGCCGTGAGATGCAGTTAATAAACGTTTGTAAAGAGTTTGGAGGATGCTATATTATATAAGTAAAGCTCAAAGTTAAGCGCGTGCTTCAGAGCTCTGCTGAATGGGGCCTTCAAGTGAGATGGACTTGATGACCTAATAGGGGGTTTCTGTCCCTGACATCTCTGATATGGGGATGATATGATGCTATTTATAATAATACATTTCTCTGTATGTACGGAACAGCAACAAGAGAGATGGCAGTGGAATTTTTCTCTTGCTGCTCTCGTGATGTGCATCATTCTTAACCTGGTGGGACAATGTGAAGGTTGCGAAGGTAGGTCACGGTTCATGCCCATTCGGTCCTTGACCTTTCTATTGAGATGGACAGCATGGGTTCCAATTAGTGACACTTGTAATTTTTGTTATGTGGAAACCTGACTGGAAACTGGAGTTTGATCCAACTCATTTTACACAGGTTGCCATACAGCCATCACATGGTAACAGCTTTCAGTCTTCAAAAACCTGGCTTGGATTTGAAATGACAACCTAGAGACGAAAAAGACTATAACCCTTCAGTGTCATGAACTCTGTTCTTGTCAATGATCCTTAGTCACGTGACATATTTTATGGAAAAGGATTGCTTAATCTGCACCCATTTGACAGGGAATCCCAAGCATGGCAGGCACCAGAAACCCTTTGACTATCTTATCTTAGAGGTTGAAAGTTATTTAACCTCTCCAAGATAATCTGCATGAAATTCCAAAACAGCCAACCATTCAAATTCAAATTGCAAACCTGATTTTGGGGTGGATTTGTTTGTTTGTTTGTTTGTTTAAATACAGAGGAAAAATCAGATTTAAATAAATATATGCTTGATATTTTACACTTGGCAAAAGATAACAGGTAGATTCTCTTGGATTAGGAGCAGTAAAGAAACAAAATATTGCATTTCTGCAGAGTGCAATCTTCTTTTTCTCCTCTGACGTTTTCAGCTAGTCATCATGTCAGCAACACAGCCTCTGGCCAAGATTACTAAAAGCAAAAAATTATTTTGGGTGCCCAACCTGCAACTCCTGAAAGGCACTTGATTTTCATAAAGCATTCTAGCATATGCCTTCTGAAAAACCAGGTCCTTTACAGAGTCTCAAAGTTGGGCATCCAACAATGGAGGTGGCATCCAAAATCACTCATCACTTCTGAAAATCTTGGCCCCTGTTTTTCAGTAGGTTTCCTCATTCTTTTCCTTTTTTAAAGCATCTCATCCTCCCCAGTTACAATCTCTGATCCTTTTTCATCTTAAATGGTGTTAGCCTGCTCATTTTATCTGGCAGTCCCCCAGGTATTTATATGGATGTCCTCTCACAGCAGGTTATCTTCATCTGTTATGCAACACCCATTGTATGCTTCACTGCCTAAGTTCATCGAGGGCTGTATTCCTTACTGTGGACCAAGAGTTTTGGTTCCTGTTTTTCCTACATAACTTGAGAAGTTTCTTTGCAAGTGGGTACTCACAATAGAGTCAAACTCTTCAAGTGCTGCCAAAATGTAAGGATACGACACTTCTAAGGTACCTGTCGGAGGGAGGTACGATCCACCCAGAATATGGCTACACACTATGGGGTTGTCCACACTTGGAGCTGGAAGTGTAATTTCCAGCTCAGGCAGACATATGTACAATAACTTTGATGGAGCTAAGGCGCTGAAAATAGAAGTGTTGCCACAGCAGCGCGAACAATGGGATGGGCTAGCTGCCCAAGTTAT
Organism: Emydura macquarii macquarii; assembly: GCF_026122565.2. Lineage (NCBI taxonomy): Eukaryota > Metazoa > Chordata > Testudines > Chelidae > Emydura > Emydura macquarii. The sequence continues at coordinate 4,640,789 of NW_027132342.1, read as the reverse complement.
GATCCTCCCCCAGGACCCTACGTACTTATTTGGGCAACCAGCCCACCTCACTGCCTGCTCTGCCATGGTTACACGTCTATTTTTAGCACACTAGCTCAAACAAAGTTAGCATGCATATATCTACCAAAGCTGGAAATTACACCTCCAGCTCCAGAGTAGACATACCCAGTGTTGGCAGTTTGTCAGCAGTGAGCATGCCTGATTCAATGACATAAAATGGCCAATTGCTAGATGCCAGGATGCCATCTCTTTCCTTTCTCCCAGGGTTAGAAACTCTACCCCTCCTTTTTCCTATCCATCCATCTTAACACCCAAATAAGCTCCCCATGTCTACCTCCAAGGGCAGTCTGAGCTTTGCCTGTAGCCAGCCAATAACTGAACGTGACTACGTAGAAACATCCATTATGGGCAAATTATTCCATAACTGTCCACTGTGGTGCACTGCTGAAACATCTGGGTAATGGACGCTGTCAGACAAGATTCTGGATTAAATAATCCACTGGTCTGATCTGGTCTGGAAATTCCAGTGTTCTGCATTTGCTACCTCACCAACTTTGGAATCATCCAAGTTGATCATGTCTGAATGTTTATGTTCCTTATGAGAAATAAATGGGCCTCAATACTGAACCCTGTGACACACTTGATACTGTTCCCTCTTCAGAAGTCTTACCATGAACGGCGGGGCGGGATGTGTATAAGATCCAAAATGCATTTTGACTGCTGTGAAGCTATTATGAAAGCCTGCCAGGCCAGCTGCCAAACAGCATGGTGTTGATAGAATATGGGAGCCTGCAAAATGTTTTAAGCTGCCAGCTTTATATAATTTTGTCAAGTATGCATATCATGTCTACCAGACTGGGGTCACCTAGCAGAGCATCTGCCTCCCCCGTTGCGCAATGTCATCATCTCTGACTGGTACTATTTGTGCACCAAAATGCTCATTCTCGCTCTGATCTGCAGCCAAATCTTGCTCCATATGCCTTCAGCTTGCCCATCTTTGGGAAATCAGACTGTGCGCTCACAAACCCCATTTGTCTTTTCATGGGAGAGTCGTTCTGGTAAGCAGCAAACTCCTGGATTTATATTAGCATCTAGGAAAAACAGCCCTGGGTGGGAAAACTTCCTATTCATCTGTTTTTATTGATTTTTATACATATTATTTGTATTGCAGTAGCTTTCCAGAGTCCCACATGATTTATGGAGGTAAATGCTTTAGCTTAATTGACGAACACCACACAAAGAACATGGTTTTCCTCCCAGTACTTTTCCTATCTATAGTGCTTTGTACAGACTCGGGGATGATGATTTCCACAAGTTAGGTGTTAAGTCTATTCAGTATGACCAGTGCAATAATTTTCCCAGCAAGAGAGAGTAGGGAAATGCCATGGTAATTATCACAGATTGTGCAATCAACCTTACATTTATAGAGGTGGACAATGTTGGCATCCTTGAAATCTTGTGGCACTGTTTCTTGCTCAAACGTTTGTTCACCTTTGAATGATCTGCAAAGTTTATTTCTGTTATTTCATCCTTCATGAAGGGATGATGGCCAGGGTGGTGCAAAATGGCGAGATATCTGACCCCCTTTCTGGTTACCAGTGGCACCAAATACAGCTGCGTGCTCCCTTTTCCATGCTCTTTTGGCTATGCTTACGGCAGCCTTTGATGATACCGACAGAGGAGTATTTACCCCATTCTGCAGTGTTAGAAGTTGTTTAATTTGCAACACTTCCATTCTTGCATGAAAGCGGCAGATTTACACATTAAGGAGCTTTTATTTGCTGATGACTGTGCACTGGTTGCTCACTCCATTGATGACATTCAATTCAGAACTGATCACTTCACTTCACTTGTGCAGTGAATCGTTTTGGTTTCACAATCAGCCTAAGATCAAGAAAGATCCTCTCAAGTCAATGGAGAAGTTCTGCTATCTAGGGAGTATGTTGTCACAGAATATCATAATTGATTATGAGATTACCCATTACATCGCCAAAGCCAGCCCTGCATTTGGAATGCGGTCACACCACTTATGGAATGAGAGGTGTGTCAAAATAAGCACTAAGCTAAATGTCTATCAGGCAGTCATGCTGAAAATGCTTCTATATGATTATATGCGACATGGACAACATATTGCTGCCATATTAGGAAACTTCATCAGGTCCACATGCACTGCCTTTGGTCTGTTTGCAGGGTCAGTGGGTGAGACAAGATTCCCAATATCGAAACACTCAATCATTGATGGAGATCTGGCATTCAAAGCATGCTCAGAAAAGCTGATCTGCGTGGTGGTCTTGGCATCTCGTTTGTACGGCAGACTCAAGAATACCCAAGGCCATATTTTCTGGTCAACTAGAGCAAGGCACTTGCTCTCATGTTGGTCAGAACAAACAATATAAAGACACAAAAGCATGTCACGCCAATCCCATTAACTGGGAAACAACACCTCACAACAGAGGAAGGTGGCAGCAGATTTGTCATGTCGCCATTAACTGCTTTGAAGCAAGGCGCATCATCAACACCTTATGTGAAAAATGTGAGCAGTGCAAAGCAAGGACGCAACAGCCTGCAATGGTCTTGGACAATCTTTTCTGTCCCCTATATAACTATGTTTGCAGTTCTCACATTGGTCTGAACTCATATATATGTGCTTATTTACAGCGTTTGCTGAATCCTCGTACGTTGACTCTGATGTGAGACTCCATCATCATTATTGCAGTAGCACTTGGAGGCCAGGGCCCCACTGTGCTAGACATTGAACAACGTGTACCACAGAGATCCTCCCAGTTCTGGAGTGCTTACATTTGAAGTGATTTTAAAATCGGATCCTGCATTTTATTGAACAGCATAAGCTTCGAGTCTTACATAGAAGTATTTATAAACATGGACTGATCAATTCATGTGGGATGAGTTCAGGGCTAGGCAAATTATTACAACAATTAGAAACACAATGAAGTGTTTGCATGGGTGGGGCCACCAATAGAACTTTTGGGTCACATAGGCCTTAGGAAGCTCTGGGGCTCCATAACCTTATAAATCCCGTCTCCCCTTCCCTCTGTGTCACTCTCCCCTTCATTTTTTCCTCTCTTCTTCACACTTTCCTTTCACCCCAGTTCTCCCTTCCACTTTCTCCTCCCTCCCTTGCTGTTCCAATTGCTACTTGCTCCTGGGACCGTCTGCCCCTCTCTTTTTTTCCTTTCTCTGTCTGTCATCCAATACACTTGTCAATCTCTCTCAGAAACTCTCTACAAAAAGAATTAATACTTTTAAGATCACTGTGCATCTAACGGGAGAAAACTTCAAGCTCCACCACTGCATGGCACTTTCTACAGCACAAAAAATGACCATTTTAACAATCGACGAGCTCTATTTTCACACATATTACTTTGAACTTCTGCAAATCCTTTCATCTGAGGATTCCAAAGATCACTTACGGAATTAAACCTTCCATCACCTCTATGAAGTAGGTATTATTATTCCCATTTTATTGATGGGAAAACTGAGGTACAGAGATAAATGATTTGCCCATGGTCACACAGTGACTTGATGGTTCAACCAGAAACAGAACCAAGGTGTCCTGACTCCTTGTGCTAACCATTCTCTAACTGCCTCTGTATACTGGAAAATATAAACAGATTCCATAGTGTACAACCCCCATTTGGTGTGTTCTCTAGACTGGACATTTGTTTTGATTTTAAAGGTCTTCATCTCTGCCAAGCTAAGCCCCTCAATAGGAGAGTCAGACATTACATTTAATATGTTTTCCACTCCTGCCACATTTTGTCTCTCAGCAATTGTTATGTCCTGTGAAAAGGTAGGCTTAGAGGATCACAGTGTGATCAAGCTTTACATTTTGTAAACAGGAAACCATCCTGGGTATATGTCACTCTCCAAATATGCCACTAATGAAAGCAGTATTTCATGAATGGAAACGCCTGCACTCTGTAACAATAATGACATATACTCAGTCAGAACAATACTAAATGTACAGGATCAGCATAATGTGTGTCATGCAAATTTACCAGAGGTTATTGGGTAACTTTTCCCCTCCCCCTACCACCATTATGAAGGAGACAATTTCTACGGTCTGCCCAAGACTGGAATGTTAGACACTTCTTTGGTCCAATACCCTGGCTAAAATGATCTAGCAACGGCTTACAGAAAAAATGTTTCAAATGTGCTCATCTGAAGCGCTGTTGAAATCAGTCCCCAACTAGTGCATTCATGAGGGCATTGCCTGGTAGACAAAAAACATAGCACATGCACTATGTTTGCATTACTCCTTGAACACACAATGAGGTTCCTGATGCTTAAACTGCATCCATGATTTCTAATTTCCAAATCTCACTGTTTCTATGCTTAATCTCCCTCCCCACTCCAGCTGCAATATTTGCATAATGACACAAACAAAACAAGGACAATCTAAGAAGCATCCTTAATGAAGCAATAGAGAACAATAGCAATTGCTTTTTGCCACAGTAGAAGAGGATAGGCAGCTATACACTGGTGCACATTTTCTTGGTGGCAACATTTTTATGGGGTCCCCACAGCTGTAGGTGTTTTAGGTCTTAGCCAGGCTTCTTAATAATACATTGCTAGACAGCTAATTGCCCCTGCAACGCAAGGGAACATGTCATGTTTAATGGCAGGACTGCTATGGAATATGACTGGCATACAGTTGGCTGGATGGCAGGAATGACAGGTTGTTTGTTCCCTCCATGTCACAATGGTACTATTCAGTGGCGTACTGGTAACACAATGGTTAGCAGATATTTGGAACAGTATGGTATTGCAGCTGAATAATTCCTGCTCATTCCTGGTTGCAAAACAAAACAGTTAAGCTCAATGACACCGAATGCTAATCAACTTCTTTTTCACACTGTCCTTCTGCTGAGCAAAATGGGCCAAATTCCTCGCTGGTGGAACTCCAGTGAAGGTGCACATGAGGGTTGAATTTGGCCCAGTGGCTACAATGTCTAATCCACTGTGATGAAATAATGAATAATAATATTCACATACATAGCATCATTTACGTGATCTCAAAGAGCTTTTCAGAGCTAGATAAGTATTATCCCACTTTTCAGATGTATAAACTCAGACCCAGAGACATTATGGGATTTGCCCAAGAATCAGCAGTCAAATTGGAAATAGAACCCAGGAGTCTTGACTCAGACCCCTATACTAAACAAAACATAATGCTGTTTGTATGGTGAGCCACTATTAACCACCACTGCAGCATTGGCAGAAAAATGGCAATGAAATGCCATTTTACAAGAGTGTGCATTGCATTGTCATGAAAAGGATTTGAGCCCAATTTCTTGTTCTTGTTCTTTTTTTTTTTTTCTTACTTTTTGCAGACTGGCAGATGATAGAACAATACTTAGCCTTCATTTAGGACCTGAGCCAAAGCCCTGAGAAGTTAAGGGAGTCTTTCCATCAATTTTTATGGGGTTTGGATCAGGCCCATAGTGCTTAAAACCAGGTTACCCTTCTGTACTAGCAAACAACTGCAGGCACAATTTTTGTGGACACAAATAACTGCATGCACAAGTCCTGGTATGCAAGTGTCTAAATAATTGGTTGCACACACTAACTACACAGTCAGTTGTCTAAGTGGCATAATTTCCAACCACAAATGATTACAGATGCAAAAGAAAAAATTGAGGCCAGCTTTAAAAATGTGGTCCTACATCTTCAAAGCCCTTTACCAGGATTAAAGATGTAGAAGGATGATTGATGTGATACTTTGTCATCTAAGGGAGGGCCACTGGGAGAAAGGTTCATATCATCACTGTAGCAGCATCTCCTATCTTGCTTCGTGGGAAAATCATTATTCAAAAGGAAGGTCTGATTGCTTCCTGGACCCAGGTCATGGTTCAGAAATGGGTGGGAAAGCCCCTGTTAGAGGCCATGATGGAAGCCACCCAAGGCTTAAGCAGAAGAGATAAAAAGGGCAACTCTGCAGCCTGTCACAAAACTGCAAGATCAGAATTTCTGATAACCTGCCCTCTCAGCAGAGGGAACCCCCATTTCTTTGGAAGGGCCCTGATGTAGAACACAAATCTCAGAAGGAATTCTAAAGAAGTTGTGTGAGCTAGTGGGGATGGGCTAATGGGTGACTTCCCTCCTCCCACTAAAACAGCAAGGGAAAGCAATGCAGAGGAGCATTCTTTGGGCCAGAACAACAGACTCCGAGAAGCACCAACCATACAACATTGACACCAGTCGTGGGGTCACAACTGTCTCCCAGGCCGGAGGACTGCAACAAGAAGAGGTTCATACTACTATACCTCCATCTTCGTTTTTCCAGTACAGGAAAAGATTCATTGTTCCGACTTCCGTGATTTGATGATCCTCTCCATACAGCCACAGAACCTGCTGACACCCTAGTTCCATAGCTTCACGCTGGGCATAGATGGAAGAACCATAATTCCTTTCAGGAACAAAAAAGAAAACAGCTATCACTATCTAGCTGGGTATTTTCCTATCATAAAACTTTCCAATTCTCCTACTTCTAAAAACAGCCTAAATTACTTTCAGTGCCCGGACTGCAAAATCTGTTTTAAGATTAAATGCTCTGCAAAGTCATTGCCTGCCCCTGACATAAATTCAGCTCCACAGGGTCTCTGGATTACCTGGATAAAGCTAAAGGGAGTTGTGGAGGGCTGCCGGGAGGCTCCACTGGATCCTGGGATGTAAAGGTACCCCTCACCCAACTGACTCATGAAAATGTTACATTTGTACAAGTAAAGTGGCTTACAGATTATGGAGTGAAGGCCGCAGTACTTCAAGTTTATGCACACAGAAATGGCTTAAAGCTAGTTTATTTGTAGAAGCAGAAAACTTGAAGCAGTTCAATAGGAGTCAGAGGATTCCCCTAGCTGTACAGGTTCTCTCCCTCCCCTTGGATCTCACTGTCTGTTGCTGTTGTCTGATGTGTAACTCTTTACCCAGTGGATTTGCTGACAGAAATCCAGTCAGAAGATATTTAAACTTTTTTATTTTAACTTTGGTTTTCTTTATAACTGCACATTTCAGACATGTACACACACCAATGTGCAGATTTTAGGAAAAACAACTTGCATACTTTGATAAAAGGCGATTGAAAATCATGGGGCACCATGCAAACACTTCAGTTGGGTTAATTTTAACTTCAACATTTACCTACAATTACCACACTTGGGCACCACTGTCTGGTAACTCTGCGTAAATGTTGACTTTCAACAGTGACCACTGTAGATCAAACTTCCATACACTTTTCCACAAAAAAATAAGACAGGGCAGAAGTTTCTCCTAGTCCCTGAGCCTCTTTGCAATTGCCCTTATTCCAAATTTTGGCCCTCATTTTCAAAACTTTTCACAAGTGTGACCACAATTTAACACAGAAATTGTCTTGTGGACACCTTCTATCCCGTTTTCTGACAGTGAGAATGACAGCAACGGCTCACATGGAGAAACATTAGGAAAGTATTTGGTTTATCTTTATTTTAATTCTATTTAGCAGCTGGAATCATGGAGATACTGTCCCACTGTCCCACACAGCTCATTATGGACTACCAGTGGTCCACAAACTACAGTTTAACAACCTCAGCCTTAGTCTGTCTAAGCAAAGTGAATAGATCGGTAGTCTGCCATTTTGTAGTCCATTTTGATTGGAGGTGGGATACAATCTGTGATTTGCTCTACTGCTACATTTAATGATACATCATCATATTCAAGATTCGATACTTTACTGAAAGGAAAACATAATCCAATAGTTGAGCTATGTAATTAATGTATAATCAGGCTCTCTTACCCTCCCAATTTGCAGTCCCCCGTTCCTCCTTTCCAGGCTCTTACATATTTGGGATCTGCCCATAAGGATATTGGATTAAAGCTTCCGCTTGCAAAGTATGGTCCCACAGGACTCAGTATAACATAGAGCAGGGCTCTAGTTGGCTTCTTGACTCCAAGAGAAGGCTGCACAGTAAAAGAAATACAGATCATTTTTGTTCTGTTTGGTTTTTCACCTCTGAGTTCAGATTGTCTGCGTTACCACTTTCAAAGCAGCTGCAGCAGGAGGGTGCTTCATCATTGCTCAAAGGGTACAATGCAGGTGCCACATGGCATGGTGTGATTTGCTTCAAAGATGCCACTTCAAAAACCAGCCTAAGCAACCCTTACTTTACACATAGCTTTCATCTGACTTCAGAACTTGTCACCTGTATGCTACTCTAAAGGTTTCAAGATGCTCTACCTGGTGCTAGGGGTGAGCTCGTGTTCTGGTATTTCGAGTAATTGTGTTGCATTTTTATTATAGCATATCAGATGCTAGAGTAAAAAAAAAAAATCCTTTGGGGGCACCACATGGGCTAAGTGGAATCAGTTGAGAGAAAAGCCATTGTACGTAAAAAAATGTCCTTTATTTGAAGACAATCCAGACATATACGCTTTCAAAGAAAAGTAAAGTCTGGACTATTGTGAGATTGGACCTTCATCTAGGCAACCAGTGTATTAACAGTACTGCATTGTACAGTCTGACATTTTGATTGCAAGTCAGTTGGGGCAGAGATTATGTTGTCACTTATGTATCATATAGCGTCAAACACACAGATGGCCCTAGGGCCTAGACCCAGTTTCAATCACTTTGTAGTGGAATCAAGATGACGGAAGTGCTATAGAAACGCTGCCCGCTGGCTCCATTAAGCAATGCAAAGGTCTGCAATTTTGTAATGTTGGGAAAATTTAAAGTACGGATAAGAGCCACGTGATAACCTACTTGCAAGAATTCAGAAATTTACTCCAGGAGCACATTAATGGCTGTAATATGCATATGAAGAACCGGTCCTCTTTGAATTAATTAGAGTATCTATACCCCCTTTAGAGGCTCCTTCCTTCTTGACAGCTGGCCCCTCATGCATAGAGCCATCACCACCAGGATCTGGAGGCCTAACAGACGGGAACAGGGGATCAAAAGGATCAGTAGGGCTAGGCCCCATGCCCAGCAGAACCCTGACCACAGAACTGAGTGTGTGCAGCAGCCTGGCTGAAAACTGGTACCCCATGCAGTATGTCAAGAGCCACGTGTTTGCTCCTTAAGCAAATAGGTCTGTTGAGGCCAACTCATTGCTTAAGGACCTAAACAATGAGGGTGGTGGGGGGATGGAGAGTCTCACGTAACACTGCATTTCAGATTAGCCCGCTAAGTGATTTACAGTCTTTTTATCCAGGGATTTCTGGTTCAGATATACTCTCAATAGCAGAGTCATTTGACTGGGTCACTGCTGTCTTTTCCCCCCCTAGAATCTCCCTAAAACTGAACCAACCTTGCCTCACTGGAGAGCATTAAGGTTTCTCTTTGATTTTGGGGGAGATTGCTTTCATTGTGCCATCCAGGGCCCTGCATGAGCCCCCATCCAAACAGACTGGCATTTGTGGTTACCACACTATAGGACTGATCAATTCAAGAAGTCCCACTGGATGAATAAGCTTCCTGCAGTCTCCCAGGCGAGCAATACACTGACATGAGGAGGAACTAGAACAGTTTTGACCAGATTGGCACCATCATGAGCAACCTGAACCTCAAAACTGCAGGTGATGCCAGGAGAGCGCTGCAGGATTGCAAGAGGTAGAAACTGCCACATCCAGCACCCTGAAGTCCCAGACCAAAGCATTCATGGTCCTCAGGAACGAGAGGAAGACTTGTCTGCAAATGCAACCCTAGACACGGCCCTGATTGGTTGTCAGAAGACTCTTGTCTTAAGTGATACGAAGATATAGTTTCTGAAACCAGTCCAGGGTTTTAGCTACAACTAACTGAGTTCTCTCTTCTTTCCCCAAAGAATAACCAGTCACCCAGATAAGGAATGACGGCTACTTCCTGCTTTCTAAAATGGATGGCCACTGCACAAATTAATGTTGTAAAAACATTAGAGGCCCAGGGTCAGGGCACAATATTGTATGTGAGACCCACTAAACTAAATCCTGGGGTTCTGCTGAGACGCTGGAACCACTGGCACATTCAGCGATGCATCCTTCAGGTCCCTTGAGGCCTTTTTTGTTTTCTCAGTATACCGTAGTGCCTCAACAAAATGGCTAACTGAAGAAAAGGATAGTTAACTAAGGCCCTGATGCTGCTAAGTGGCAGCAGAAGTAGACCCTTAAAGGATAATGCTAGAAGACCAGAAGTCCTGTAAGAAATGGCATACAGGGGACAAGAAATTTCTCTGCCTCATATGGATAAAGGCCCAATGAGTGCAGACTAACCTGAAACAATCAGAGCACTTTCCTTGCCTAATGAAGCCCCACATCAAAGAACCTCTGAAAATCACTATAGTAAATCCCATTTCGTATTTATACTTTGCACTTACTGCAGGGAGATCATTTTATCTGAGGATTTGCAAGTGCTTTACAAACATTAAGTTAACAAAACCCCAACACCTTTGTGAAGGAGTTAATTATTACAAAGACTATTTACAGATGGGGAAATTGAGAGGAAGTAACTCGCCCAAAGAGAGCAGCAAATGAGTGGCAGAACTGGGAACAGGACTCACATCCTGATTCCTAGTCCTATGCTCTAACCAGTAAGCCTGAAAGTTTTCCCTCATATGAGAGCTGACAAGAAACTAAAGTGTTCATAAGAATCAACTCCCTAATTGTTTTGCTGACATCATAGACTTGCTTCAATCACTCCACAAGCAATTTGTGTACATGCATACACACACTCCTACAGAGGAGCTGAAACTGAGGTGAAGTTCATCCAGGAATGAGGAAAAATTCACCCATGAGAGAAAAGCACTTGGGGCTCCTCCACAGGAGAACAACTTTCAATTACTTGTTGAGCTTTCAATTACCTTGCCAGTGGGGGACCATGACATTCAGTCACTGAATTAACATGTATATCTCCCATAGCCTTTTCTCAATTACTTTTCAGTTTTTCAATGCACACATTGCTGTGTAACTACCTAGTTTCCTTTCCCTACAAAACACCAATTTGAAATATAATACATAGCATATATATAGCACACAGATTAAGTGAAAAATTATCTTAAATCCAATGATTTGAACAAGTATGTCCACTAGATGGTGTTGTGCTCAATGTAAATGAGCTGTATAAAATGAGGGTCCACAGAGTGGAGCATTTCCTAGGTAAATCAATGTGTTAATGGCAAAGAGAATTTAGCAGTTTCAGGTAAGCAATCATGGGGAAAAAGGGGTTTGGACTAAAACACTGTTAGAGATTTTTCCTATCACTGAAATTAGCTTCTATTTTCTGCTATTCTGCTATTTTCACTTGCAATTATAAAGATAATACTACAATTACTGGTATATAAAACTCAGAAGAAAAAAGGTTTTTCCAAACCTCTGTTCCAATTAAAGTAGGGCGGATATACAGGCTTGCAGATGTCGAGTGTGGGACCCACTCCTTTTCCACTTCCACAAGCTTCCGGATGCACTCTAATAGCTCCTCCTTGTCAAAGCACTGAAAGAAAGAAAGAAAGAAAGAAAGAAAGAAAATGGCTTTTATCGAAAAATATTCTAACAGGAACTTTTAATCATGATGAAGAAGTTCTTGCAGGCTATAAAAGTCCACATGATTCAAACATCACCATTGGTGTGAAATAAGACACAAGGGAAAAGGCCATGTGATGTTAACTGCCAAGAAATGAACTATCTTAAGCTCCTTATTGATATTGTGAAATACATTTCACAAGCTCATATAAAGAACCAGTGGGATTAGCCACCTTCAATTCTGTTTTACAAAGCACACTGGAAAGAATGCGGTGCGTGCATATAGGCAATGCCTTAACTTTTCAGAAAGTCACAGAGTTTAAAGCCAAAAGGGACCGCCAGATCACCAATCTGACCTCTTGTATAACATAGGCCACTAAACCCACCTCCAGTTCCCCCTGCATTGAGCCCAGTAGTCTGGATTACCTTAAAATATTACAGCCCTCAGGAGACTAAACTATTGGGCGGCACAGGCAGAAAATAGGAGGCACCAAGGTAAACTGATGCCCAAGGTCCCTCAACGGTAGGGTATTGATTAAGTGAGATATACCTGGATGATCCTAGCACTTTGTTCCCAGATCTTGAACCAGAATTTAAGGTCTATGAATTTTCAGAGCATTCTGGATAATGATGAACAAATGAACAGACTATGTCTTCCATTTCGCCTTAGAAATTCTACATATGGTATCACCATAACAAGCATGGCCGGAAATGCACAGGCCAGGGTGCAACTATTAGGAGCACATATTTTGTCTTGCTAAAGTTCATCAGCATGGTAATAAAGTTGGGGTACCAAGGAGCTACAGGACTTGACTAAGGTCATGAAGCAAGTCAGCAGCAGAGCCAAAAATAAAACTCTGACCTGGGGACCTCACCACTGGAAACACTGGGTTAAATTCTACTTGTGCGAGCCCATAGACTTGCATAATTGTAAGAGAGGGTGCAATTTGGCCCACTGTCTGTATATAAATGTTTAGAAGGATGTATGTATTATATGCCTTCTGCATCTAAAGGATTGATTAATCCCTCAAACTTTAATTTCTATCAGTGGAAAAGGGCAACAGGGAAAGATGGAGAAAATGAACCACAGTTTTTGTCCCAATGATCTTAGCAGAAGAGTTCATTTCACCAGCTCCCTAGAACGACCCCTTCATCATGACAAGACTGCTAAAAAAAGATTTAAACTGAAGTACTATATTTTCTTCATAGTCAGTGAGGCTTTACATCTACTGCGCACTTCAAAGACTCACACGCTAAAAATAAAAATACTTTCCTAACCCAAGGAAAGGATGGGCTTCAGTTACATACTGGCAGTGTTGCTCGCACCGCTGACCGCAGCATCCTGTCCATGTTGAGTGTTGGGCGGAACAGGCGGATTTTACCATCCACTCCTCGATAAGCCTTCATTCCTTCAAACAGCTACCAACCCAAAAGGAAAAAGGAGCCGAATTAAAACTGCGCAGGGTTATCTCATGACCACCAATGCAACAATAAAACATGATCTTTGGAAGTAACACAGCTTAGCAATTCCATATACACTTCACATCTTCAAAGAACTGCATAAATTCTAACTAGTTCATCTTTGCAGCACCCCTGTGAGATAGATAAATATTATTACTCCCATGTTACTACATGTTAGTCTAGGTGTCTACACTACAGATACATCTGTCTAGGGGACTTGATGATAATGTAGTTATCCTGATCTGGTTACAGGAGTTAAAATTTGTAGCATGGGTGGGACTTTATCATACCCTGACTAATGCCTAGGACTGATCCCAAAAAGCATCTTCCTTTATGGAAAAGCCCTGTAGAATTTAAATAAGCTATGATCAGTTTTCTTTAAGGCTCCACCCGATGCATGCACATGCTAAAGGAAAAGTAAGGGAGCCAGTTGCAATTCCTTGATCCTGTATCAGGTGGTCTTGGCAGTAGTTAGAGCAGCTGAGGCTTGGTCCATCTGTCTCCCAGCACACCCCTATGTGGAGAGAAGGGGGGAAAAGGATAGGGGGACACAGGTTGCACAGAAATCAGCTCCATCAGCTTTATGCCAGAAGAAGAATTCAAGAAGAATTCTTCGCTGACAGCTTATAGCCAGAAGCCAGCCACTTTGAACCGTGAGATCAGACTGGAGACTCTAGCGTAGGAGTGGGAAAACTACAGCCCGCGGGCCGCATACAGCCCATCTGAGCCTTTCATCAGGTCCTCCAGCTGGGCCTGGCCGAAGCGTGGCGCCGCTCCCCGCCCCCAGTCCCACCCATTCCCCCCACCCCTCTCCTACCATGTGGGCCCAGCAGCACCCTGGCTGGACCGCGGCAGCTGCTCCCTCCTCCCAGCTCCACCCCTTCCCCTCTCCTACCACATGGCCTGCCACACAATTTCATATCCAGATGTGGACCTCAGCCAGAAAGTTTGCCCACTCCTGCTCTAGTCCATAGTTTTTTGGCCACAGAACGTAATAGAAAACTATACCCATGCAACTGAATAGTTCCAATAACATACAGAAACAATATAATCCTTTAAATTCTAGGAGTTGTTTTTAGAGTAGTTTCTATAGAACCTAAATGGTTTCATCACTAGTAAATTCTATAGCACTTTTCCATAAGGGTTAGTACAGTAGAGGACTATCAAAGGCTTTAGTGCAGCTTCCAGGACACAGTTAGGTCTTGTTCACACCACAAATTTTAATTGTGTTGTAACTGGGTTGCAGGACAACCCAGCTATAATATAAAAACAGCCTCAGAGATTTCTCTAGACCATACATCAATTAAATGGCAAAGTCACGATTAGAACTCAGGACTTCTTACTTCCTAACATTGTACTCACTGCTGTGGACCATGCCAGTTCCCACTTTAACAACACTTCTTGCACAAATTTAAAAGGTATCCATCCCACAACAAAATGTGATACAGTAGCCAGAGAACAAAATGCACAAAATGTATTAAAACGTCAAGGCATAGCTGATGATATAGGAACTTTACTAGAATTTTGTACTGGACTAGCAATCAGCTAATACTATAATTTTCTTATTGTGCCAATTGTAGATATTACAAAAAGGCTGTTTTCCCCCAATATGCATTTACAGAACATTTTATAAGAGGAAGGAATGTTAGTCTAAGATATGATCAGTGATTTGAGAGAAGCAAGAATCACGTCATTATTGCAACACAAAGCTTGCTCAAGCCTTTAAATCTTTTTCTCCCTGGATGGATGATTATAACTTTTCAGAGCACAGAAAACCTTTTCATTTTTTAAAGAGACAGTGCCTGCAGTGTGTTCTGGGAATGTCCAGCTGTAATCAAAGCAATTGCTGTAAGTGCTTGTGGGTTTTTATACAATTTACTGCTGCAAATTGTTGCAGGGCTGCAAATGTGTGCCCACTATATCAACTGGCATCTGTAAGTCATAGGAGCTAGATCTAGAGGCTAGCAGATCCAGGATATCACAGTGTATCATGGAGGGCAATGAGAAGGGAGGGGGGAATGCCAAATTCATCATTTTTATTATACCCACTGTGTATTCATTGAGCCACAGCATTGGCACCAGATTCTCCTCTGTCTGTCCTCTTGGCTAGAGGAAACGTGATGCAACAAAGGTAAAAAGAATAAAAAAAAAAAAAATGGAAAAAAATAAGAGCATATTCATATTAGCAATGATTTCAGACTGGGCCATGGCCTAGCACTAAAGCAATACGCTACTATGAGTGCAACATAAATTTGGGACTCCAGCGTGGTTTCTTTCTCCCTGGGCATATCAAGAGTTGTATCTAGCCCTCCTCAGCCACAGAGACCTGTAACCATAACACAGATCCTTGAAAGTTAGGTGACTGAATGGGAAAAATGGGGTAGGCCAGAGCCTTGTGGCTCAGAGGAGTCTCCCAGGCAAAAAAAGAAAAAGCCATGAGCCTGTTTCTCTTCTCTTTTACACCAGTGTAACTCCATTGAGTTCAGTGGAGTCACTCCTGATTTATGCTGAAGCGGGAGGAGAATCAGGCCCAATGCTCTCACTGTATGTTCCTAGATAGCTCAACGTGCCCTACTGATGCTCTGATACAGACAAGTTTAGCACAAGTCGCTCCAATGACACAGAAAAGGCAGCTTTAGACACTAATAGCAAAGCACATTTTTAAAATATTAACCACGCTGGCTTCCGGCTGTTAACATTTCACTTTCTTATGGGCAACTCCTTGCTGCTATCTGGTCTCTGCTCTAATACATTTATTTTTCATCTTATAAGATCGCCTGAAACGAGTCAACAAGTGGGAATTAAAAACAAGAAAATGCCTAGTGTGCCCTGAAAGCCAAGCTATGGGTTTTTAATGCACTCTATCAGTTTTACAGTGTGCATGCCCAGTCCCTAAATTAATATCATCAACTTTTCTAGAGTCTCATACAAACCATTTCAGTGTTACACTAGAGTACGTAGCAGGGTGAGCTGGAAACCACAGGCCAGATTTTCCTCTCAGTTAATCAAATGTTAATCAAAACTAACCCCACCGAAGCCAACGGAGTTACTCTGGAGTGACACCAGTGTTAACTCAGCGCAGTAGGTCAGTACTAACTAACTAAGACAGTAACAGTACTTAGAACGTATTATGATGTGATGTTTTCAAAAGCTAGTAAAGAAAAGGCAATTCCCTTATCCATTTGGTACTCACTTCCACAGCATAATGCAGAGATGATGAGCCTGGATGTAATGAAAGGTTCTCAAGGGGCTTAATAAGAGGTTTCTCCCATCCTGAAGCCAAAGACCATTCGACTGTCAGCATGTTGTCTGTGAAAACAGATCCAAACACCAAACCACTGGGGTCAGGTTTTTCCTTGAAAGTGGTAGCTGGGTTAATAATTAAATCTGCAGCCTGGAAGAAACATAAAACAAGGATGTATACATTTTTTTAAATAATTCAAAATTGGATTAAAAATGCTTCTGCATCATTCACCACAGAACTATAAATAGGTAAGGGAGAATTCGTTTTTTTTTTTTTATTTACAGTTTTGACAGATATCAATGTTTAATTTTAAGCATTTTTTCTATTTAAATTTTAACAGGTGCGGGAAATTATGGGGGAGAGGGAGTCAGACAGTAATTGTTTAATGACAGACGCTGAAATTCAAAAATCTTCCTACAAGGTCACGTCTGCAGGATACAAAGACTTCTTCATATAAGGGAAGATTGTAACTTGACACAGGGAGATATGGTACATTTTTGCCCCTGCATCATGGCAGAGGGAGCGAGAAGAGCAGGTTTTGAGGGGCTGCCCTTGCAAACACAGGCAGGCAGGAGTGGCTGGAGCAGAGAGGGACATGGGCAGAGCCTTGGCTCCATGCTCCCCCCTCCCCTTTTCACAACATGCGGACCTGCACAGCTGAACTGGCTCGGAGGGGAAAGTAATCTGCCAGAGAAGGAATTGTCGCTCAGCCATACCACCTTCCTTGGGGTGGCATATGTGCTGCCCTTTACTCATGGCTCCAAGTAAAGTGCCAGTCTTTTATTTGATACTTAAGAATACTGTGCAATTAATTCACAGATGCACTAAGGTAGAAATGGTTCAGCACCAGCCATCGTGGATTCTGCAGGGGACTTGGCTTTTCAGACTCAAACACATTTTGCAAAGAAAAAGGAATTTGGTCTCAGTCTTTTGAAAAAGTCTCTCTAAACAATCTGATTTTCAGGAGGCCTTTAATAAACAATGGCCTTTTTTTTTTTTTTTTTGCATAATGCATTCAATGTAAAATGAATGGCAAGCCAAGACACATGAAGAGCCAGCAGCTTTTTTTTTTTACAACCATTATAAGGCTTGCTTGTCTAGGACAGTATTACAGTGCATTTCTTTGACTATACTAATACAACAATTACAGTTCTTATCTCTTTGTAAGACTCTTTAGCCTGCCCAGAGTGAACTCTTTGCTTAATGATTTCTTGAAACAAAAAAAGGATTCTACTGAAAACCTATTATCAACCAACCATGAAAAAGATATCACCAAAAGCTGTACATCAAAATAAAAGCCAATATTTTGAAACCTGGGTGCTTAAAACTAACCATCTGAATATACTTAAACCCAACTTTAGGAATCTGGCTAAATCCCATTGATGTTAATGAGACTTATCAGGTATTCAAAGCCAAACTTTTATTTGAGTACTCTTTGCTTTTCTGAATCAGAGCCATAGGTATCCTAAATTAAACGATTTTCAAAGGTGCTGACCACCCGAAGTTGCCACTGAAATCAACAAGAGCTCAGAACTTCTAAAACTCAGGCCTCTTTGATTTAGGTGGTTAAATTTAGATTTGTGCGCTTCATTTTAAGCTCCTGGATTTAAAAAATTTTAACCAAAGCTTTTGGAGAGGATAAATACTTAGATTTTTTATTCATATGCGAGCTGATTGTACTTGAGTAATATGTCTAAGGGCTACTATTAGGGGCGGGGAGGGAAAGCAGAGACGGGGGAGGGTTCTTGATCCAACGCCAATCAAAGGTCTTGTTAAAGCCAAAAGGTGTGCCGAGCACTCTCGTTCAGGTTCCAGAGAAGGAGCAAATCAAGCTCCTTTACATAATAAAGACAGCAGCGAAAAATGGAGGACACCACCCAAAGCAGTAGGGTCAGGACTAATCTGTGTGGGGCTGCGGGGCTTCCCCAGTCGCAAATGCTGGGGCTATGAAATTGGGCTGCAGGCTGTGTGTACTGGAGATGGAGTCTGTAGGAGGAATTATGAGGCTGGTCCCGAAAGGAAGCAAAGACAGAGCTGCTCTGGGCACAGAGCATGCCGGAGTGGCAGATCTCTGAGCAAGGCCACAGCCTGCTGCAGTTTCTTTCTATTGTGTTCAGGAAAACAGGCCTTTGTGTCGACTTTTTGTAAATAAACCACACTAAGCATATACCTGACTCATCTCACCAATTCCTCATCGTAACAGAAACAATCCTGCAAGGCCCCAAATATTGGCCAATTGCTCAGGCCAAAGAATCAACAATAATTAAACAGGCAAACAAGAGGCAGATTTAGTGGACCTCATAATCTCTGATGTGAAAACTTACATGGGATAAATTAAAATATATATAGTTTGATCACTACTGTTATCTATCCTTTCCTTAAGCATCTCTCTTTCTCTCCCCACCACCTTCTGTTAATTTCTCTCTCTCTCTTCCTCTATTTTTTCTGTGGTTGACACCACACTATTGTGGTGATGCCTAGTTACCACATTGATTGGACTGAAACGCATACAATAATAACTGTGAAAGATGCCAGCTTGACAACACTGCAAACTGAAGTCTCCTGTTTGTCCACAGAAGTAGCACAACACGTGCAAGTGCAGAGCAAGTTTCCCCACAGCCTTCAATGTGCCTCGACCCTGAAATGGAGAGACTAG
Organism: Emydura macquarii macquarii; assembly: GCF_026122565.2. Lineage (NCBI taxonomy): Eukaryota > Metazoa > Chordata > Testudines > Chelidae > Emydura > Emydura macquarii. The sequence goes on along the minus strand of NW_027132342.1, from coordinate 4,621,941 downwards.
CATTAGGAGTAAGAAAAGCAAGTGTTAGTGTCAACCCTTGGCCCCTCTATTCATACTGCCGACATGGGTAGCCGTTACAATGGTGGTTAGCGTTAATTAATGCTCTCACGCATTTCTCAACACTGCTGCCTGCCAAATCCACCAAAGTGGGAGCACTGCTGAGAAAGTCACACAAGGGGTAAATTAAGCTATTTTTTTATTACTTGTATTGTGGTAACATTAAAAAAAACCTAGATCAGGGCCACATAGTACAAACATTGACATGGAACTAAATATGTTGGATTCTAGCCTCATCAGATCTGAGCATCATTGACTTCAACAGACGTTATTTGCATCCAGCGGTGGGAAAACATTGCCTCAAGGGTCTCGACTCCCAGTTCCATCCTCTAACCGCCAGATCCGACCATGGCAGCAGGATCCAGGGAACTGTGGGTTCTGTTCCTCGTTCTGCCAGTGGCCGGGCAATCCTGGGCAAGCAACTTCACCTCTGTGCTTCCGTTGTGTATTTAGAAGAGATCACAAGCTCTCTGTGGCAGAGACCGTCCCTAGGTGTTTGTAGGAGTCTGATCTCAATGGGGGCTTCTAGAAGAATGCAAATATTAAGCACATATGAAGTATGGCAAATCGAAACAGATTTGTCAATTGTGACTAAATAAATACTTGGAAACTTATTAGCAGCTTGTGTTCAATGGAAAATTAATTGTATATGCGACAGTGATATGTTTTCAAATGTCACAAAGCCTCCCTTATCATCGCTTTACATTCATTCCCATATTGATTTAAAGCGAAGCCTGAGGCTCGAGAATGGAACGTGAGCAATGAGGCAATAAGGTTCAGGTAAGAAAAAACTCGGTGTTCTTACCTGAAAAAAAAGAAATGTCTTTGAAGTTGTGCCAGAAAAAAAATGTGCAAAAACCTGAGCTCTTCTATGCAGATTCACTTGCAGACAGGATTTATGAACGTCCACTAGCACATACACTTGGTCCTACAGCTTGCTCTGTTTTGTCTGACAGGATAGGAATCTGAGCTGAATTTACCCTGGGCAATAATAATAAATAAAATAACGAATGACGGCAGAGGAGACTCGAACCTATGGATCCAGTTGGAACAGTGGTTGGAGAAGAGGGGAGTGGCAGCTCTGGAGTTTGCTTGCCCTTTCTCCCTGATCCTGTGGAAGCTCCACTGCAATCAAGCTTGGAGGTGGGGTTGGGAGAGGTGGGCAAGGCTAAAGGAGGGAGAAAGAACTTCTGCCCACAGGTTTTGCTTCCTCATTCACCCTTGAGGCAGCATACAACTGAGAAGCATTAACTCGGGCCCCAAGCCTCTCAGAGGAAGGAGGGGTCAGAGCAGCGGTGCAGAGAGATGTGCCCATGACAGGATTGGAAGCTCCCTTTCCTGTGGATCTTGGTAATGAGTGGTGTTGGGGATCCATACCGCTGCCTCCCCGAACTTCTCCTGCCTGTGGACAAGATTTCAAGGAAACTCTGCTCCCAATCCATCAGAGCATTTAAGCACAAACCTAACTTTAAGCACACGAGTAGTCTCATTGACTCCAATGGGACATTCCTAATGTTAATCTTGTGCTTAAGTATTTTGATGGATCAGGGCCTGATTCAAAGCCCACAAAGTCAATGTGACTCTCTCCCTTGACTTCTGAGGGTTCTGGAGGCAAAGCTGGAGGAATCAGCAGGCTCCTCAAAGCCCTAGTTCCCAGAGTTCCTCTTCAGGAGGGTACAGTTTGGACCAATCACACTTGTAATTTGGCCCTCAATCGATATTCTTTGCTCTTCCACTATCAGAGTTACACTGATTTTTTCTTTAGCCAAGAAAGAAGGAAAATGAATAATTCTGGATCTTACAGAAAATTACAGACGTTCTAAATCCTGGCAAAAAATTTTTGAGGATTAACAGAGCAAGCCCTCCCTTCAACAGCTAGCAACATTATTTTATATATCACAAAATGACAGCAAGTGAATATCTTATTTACCGAGTAGGTGTTAGATGAGCCATTTGAAGCATTACCTACATCTCAACAATTAAAAAATGATCACAGCAAAAACGATTATTTCAAAATAATACACTTTGATTAGCAGAACAAATATCTGACCAGAAACTGGGAAGAACAACGCAATGATACATTTAGTCATTTTAACTACTTGTACCTTGCCCATTGTGAGAGCAGCTAGCCACTTCATGTATATTGAGATGCAGCAACACCTTAGAATGCCAGGGGATCACATAAACCACTGACACTCTGTAGCATCCCCAACCCTTTGTAATGAAAGTCTACTCATTGAATTCCCATATGTAAACAAATGCTTGGACAAAACTATAGGTCCTGCAATATGTTCGAAAAAGAAGTAAACTCTACTTCTAGCAGATCTGAAAAATAGCAAGTTATCCCCAAGTACCATGAATTTTTGTAATGGTATTTATACATTCTGCAAGTGCAGTGGGTCAAATTCTGCCCTCAGTCACACCCAAGCTGAGGCCAAGTTTGGCCCAATATCATATGACTGTATTACATTTAAATCTACATGTATGTACCTGTTTTAAAGGATTCTTTTCGTAATATAACATTTTATTAAACTAATTACACAATAAACAATTAGTATCAAATGCCTGTTTTTAAAAATGTATCTGCCAGCTGGACTGATTGATTAATGTGATTTCTAATGCTGTGCTGTCCTTTGCCTCACAACTGCTGTATTTCTGCACTGAAGCATAAACACCATGTTCCATTTTTAGAAAGTGTTTGCCTGGAAGAAGGTTTGATTCTAACACAAACTGAGAGCTCATGTTGGCCTGTGACACAGAACTGGAATACAGAGAAATCTGTAGTACTTCAGTAACGAGATATCACTGTACAATAATATAATATTTTGGATTTATATAGCATCATTCATCTGAGCACTTCAACACTTTAAAATCTACACATTTCTTAATAAAGTCTCAACCACTTGAGAGACACCTTCTTATTAGATCTATCTCACACATATGGAAACTGAGGCACAAAGAATGTTGTTTCAAAAATTTCTAATATGTCTAACGTTAGGCATGTATATCCGTATTCAGCCACTTATAGCAGTAGCCTGGTTTTCAGAAAAGCTGATTTCATCAGGAGCTGGAAGTGCTTAACATCTATGAAAATCAGGTTGCTTATTCAGGTGCCTACCTTCAGGCCAACGAGTTTGAAATTTTTGGCCCAAGTCACACTACAAACGTTGAAAAGCTAGGAATAGCATCCAGATCCCCTGCCTCCAAGTCCTGAGCATTAACCACTAGTTCATCCTGCCATCCTTCCAATGAACCATTGGATTTGGACAAATAACGTATGGCAAGAGTGTACCCACAATTCATAACTATCAACAGTATTGCATTGAAGTCTCCTGTGAATACATAATGATGAAGTATTTATGGTATAGTCCATTATTATTATTTATAGGAACAGAAGTGTGGGGAGTATAATTTTAATCAGCTAGAGGAACATCTCTTATTTTTTACAAAAATAAAATATAACAAATATCTCAGCTGGCATGCTATGTCCCATATCTGGTGTATATAAGCAAGGCGTTACAAAGTACCAAACATCCTGTTGACAGTCTATGTACTAGTGCCTTCCCTGGGACACGCAGAGATAAGAATGCTTACTTATGAGCGGGATTAGAGACAGAAGATAAGGACTCCAGACTTTCAGCTCTGTATAATGATAGCATATGAAGTTCAGATAACTAGAAGTTCAGATAACTAGAAGGATGTAAGCTCTTTGGGGCAGGTACTAACATTTTCTTTGTGACACAGGGCAGAGTGCATTGTTGGCGTGAAGCAAGTAGCCCTAAAAACAATTATTCACACTGAGAAAATCCACAAAGAGATGGAAAACTAAAGGGGTTTTCCAAAAAATCTCAACCTCTTTGCTTCATGATGCTCACCCTTTCTTAAAGGTCAAGTTCCCAGGTAAAACAAACTAAACCAAAGCATCACTCTCCTTCTCCTACAGATTAACCCAAGAAAAACTTCTCCCCTGGTTGTTTTTCCAGCTTCCTCCATTTATCTTGGTTCAAATCTCCTGTTATTTGTTGGAGACATTTAGTCTTTAGTTATTACCTTTTCCACTTGAAAAATCCACAGCACTTTAGATAACGGGCACATGTATACCATCAATGGCTCCACTACAGTTATAGAAGTCCATTTGCTGAAAGCCTGCAATTATTTCAGGGACATCATCCACTCAACCACATCAAAAATTGCATTACAGAACCAACAGTTGTCTTGTCAACACTGAAGTGACCAGCCATAGAACTGTAACAATCTGGGGGAGCTGGCTTCCAAAAGGCAATAGCAACCCACTTCTAGACTGGTACAGTCGTTCTCATCCTCGTATCCCGGTGCTGAAGGGCTAAAGTGAGCTCTTCACACAGCTTCTGGAAACTGGCCTCTCTCCTATGGAATTTGCGGGCTACTGCTGGACATCGCATGTCTGCATGATGTAGTCCTTCTCTGTGCTTGTGGGCCTGACCCAGAACCACCGGGCAGCACAGAGGGACTCATCAGCCATTAAAAACTACAGCAGCACTCTTCCAGTCCTGCATGAAGCTTGTGCACTCCTCTTAAGAAAGCTCACTGCTGCTTTCTCACGGCACCAAGCTACTGCCAAAACAGCCACCTCTATTTCTTCCCCCTTTTGCCAAAATGAGAGTTGCGTGAGTGCCAACGTCTGGTATGGGTCATTGCTCCAGGCTGGCTTCATGCCTTGCCACCAGTTGGAATGAAGGCAGCGGTTACAAATCTGGAAGGTGGCAGGCTGGATGTGGTTTACTTTAATGAGTTGCTGGGTTCATACTACTTCCACCCAGAATGCCCAGAAGGGACAGACAAGTTCTCACACAATGCATGTCAGGATCCCAGCTGCAGAGAGTGGGTTGAGGCCAAAAGATAGTCTCCACTGGTGTCTTGCCGAAGGGTCAGGTCAGGTCAGGGTCAGTGAGCCATGACAACTCAGAAGCCCAGTGGATTCATTGAGGCTGGGGCAGTGGAGCAGGGGCAGCACAAGGGGCCAGGTCAGGAGCACAACAGAGGGACCTGGAACCCAAAGCCAGAAGTGAGGTGAGGTGAGGTATCAAGAAATGCAGCAGGGTCACTCCTGGGGAAATTCTGCACCAAAAAATTAAAAATTTCTGTGCACAGTATTTTAAAATTCTGCATATTGTATTTGTCAAAATAACACAATATAATCATGCCAGTTTCAATTATTTTGGGAATTTATTTCAAAATAGCTGTCAGCAAGTATGTCTGTATCAATACAGAACGAAAATAAATTTCAGGAGATGTTTTCTGGCAAATAGATTCCTTACTCGGCATATTAATACAGAACTTTTTGAATAATAATTCAGTTAAACTTCAATACAGAAACGTATTTCCCGCACCCCTCAGAAGCAGTGCAAAGGCTTGGGGAAGTCAGGGGTAACAGAGGAGCTGAAGGAGAGGGAAGTAATTGTTGGGAAGAAGCCTGGGAGTGAACCTGGAGGATTGTTGGGTGTGGGTTGGAGAAGATTGGAACATCGTTTTTTTGGGGGAAATGGATTGTTAGGGAGTTGGGGAGTCACCCTCAAACACACCCTGGCTGACCCCTAGCCTTTCCCATTCAGTCAGGCACATCTGCCCCTGTCCCAGTTTGTCTTTGTTCCCTCTACCCCCATCCCCATATGTCCCTGCACCTCCACTCAGCCACCTCCCCACCTGGCCTTGTACTCTCACCATCCTCTGTCCCCACATGTCCCTGCACCCCCACTCAGACACCCCTCTCTCCCCTATCCCCATGTATCCCTGCAACCCAACTCCCATTCAGCCCCTGGCCCAATTTTGTCACCCCACTAGCTCCTGCACCCCAGCCCCAGTCTGTACTCTCTCAACTAGCCCTTCTGCACTCCAATCTGTGTGACTCCCCAGAAGCCCTGTGTACCCTACTCCATTCCCCACACATCCTGTGCCTCCTCACCTGGCCCCGCAGGCAGGGCTCTGTGAGAAAAGTAGCCTCTCTTCCTCTCTATCCATGGTTGGCTGCTCCAGCCTATGAGTTGGCTAGTGCCACAGCAGCCCCTGATGGGAAAAAGGTGTAACTGCAGTGCCTCTCCAGAAAAATCTATTTTCTCCAGGGGAAAAAAACATCTGCAGGTGACATGAATTATGTGCATGCACAGTGGTGCAGAATTCTATCAGGAGTACAGGGTCTGTTTGCAGTAGCAAGCTGCAGTCTGCCTAGTTTCATAGACAGACTCCAGGTGTTTTCCCCAGGTCTTAAATAGCATGCCTGAGCCAATTAGGGGAGTCAGTAGGCCCTACCAATCAAGGCCTCTGTTGCTGGGGCATCCAGTGAAGCCTGAGCCCTCAGGGCTCCAGGGCTGCTGTTCCCTGCTTCACCAAAGTTGTCAAATGGTTGTGTGGACATGGCAACTGCCGGAACCAGCAGACACGAGTTCTAGGCGGGCAGCTCCTCACAATATACTGCAAAAGCATTCATAGAGAAACACAAGTGCTACATAACCATGGGGTGTGCCGCCAGAAGTCTCAGTGCCACATACAATTGAGTGCAGCACCAGTGTGGATGTAGAATATTAGAGCAACCCCTTCAGCACCTGACTGGTATTGTGTACTGTGGCACCCTCCCTTGTGATCGGCTGATACAAGGATAGATCACTCAAACTAATTCTGTAACACAGACATGCTCTAAGTTTACGAGACGGTAAAAGGATGTCTTCTTTTGCCAACAGTCAATATATTAGACAAACTGCACTGAAAAAAGACACTGCAAGTGTTAGGGAAAATCTCAAATCTAATATTTTGAGTACAGGACTGGGAGTCAAGAAACACTGGTTCTTGCTCTTGACTCGCCAACAGATTCACTGTGACACACAGAGCAAATCATTTACTATCTCTACATTGAGAAGTTAAATTGATAACTTCTGCTTCTCCATCTGTAAGAAAAGGACAGTATTAATCAACCTCTCATAAAGTCCTTGGAGATCCTCAAATGGAACATGCTATGTAAGGGCAAAAGTACTATTATTCCATTAACATCAGAATTGGCTTCTGACCTGGTATCCTGTGTTTAATGATGGCTAATGCTAGACATTTCATAAGGCGATGTAACCCAGCCGCCCCAATGGGTAACATTATATACATCTAACCTGGTCACCAAGCTGTATACAAGCTCCACCCAAAATACATACCAATGTTACATAACCGTTCCTATGACATGTTTTGGGCATGTTTGAAAATTGACCTACCCTGGTTAAGCGTACACAAAATAAATGAAAGACAAAGTGCTTTACTCTCCTAAGACTTCATGCATTTGATTCATTACTGCATTACTCCAGTTTTCTACTGGTTAAGTCATGATTTTAGTACACAGCTTGAAAATATAAAGTACTACATATTTTAATTATTTCTAAACTTGGCTGGGGGGAAAAAGTGTATTTTTGTGAGGAATTTCCCCCCTACCCCGTTTTATTTTGAAATGCAAAAAACAAATTTTAATCAGCTTTACAGATTATTGACTTTACAAGGAAAGACTTATGAACAGAAAAACGATTCTTTAAATAAAAAAACTGAACATTTTCTAAGAACGTTTACTATCTCAAATCAAATCAAATATGGATGGATCAGATCCTCATCTCAGACAGACACACACAGGTGCTACTGACTTCACTGGGAATTGCACCCACCCATGCATCCACATGAGAATTGCACTGAATTACACCAGTGTAAAAATGGAGTAATGCAGAGATGCATCAGGGCCTATATTTGGAAACTATTTTGCATATGAGAATGTCATTTTCCAGTAGAAGCGAGGGAACTATTTACTGCTTTCTGGGGATCCTAACTGTAGCAAATCCTGCTGCACAGAGCAATAACATCCAACCTGTTTTGCAACTTGCATTTGTTTCCTCATGAGCCAAATCCCAGTATGCATCCTTTGGACTGCTTATTTACGCTCACACACTAAGGCATAACATAACAAAACTAACACACTAACAGCCAGTCAAACTGCACAGCCCTTCATCTCAAACCACAATGCATGTAGCTTTTAACCTCAGCTACACTAGCTGCCAGAAAGTGGAGAAAGACAGACTTCCTCTCCAAGGGTGTGGAGAGATGAGTGGCACCTGGGTGAAGAGCACAAACCACATAGCTCACAAAAATATGACTATCAAAAGTTACCTGATGTGGGGATCCATACGCTGAGCACATTAAAACATAGAACTAAGACTCCTATTATAAGGAACAGCGACAGCTGTCTGACAAGACTGCAAGAACAAAACTAATGTAAAGGAAATTTTACTTGCAACTTCTCATCATGGACCACAAACACCTGCACTTCATTTGTAGTGTATTTTTAGTTGTTTTACACTTAATTGGAATGTGGAACAAATTATTATTTAGAGCCACTGTGACAGTTGTTTCTTTCTGTAACAACTGTTTTGGAGGGTGATTACAGGTGTATACAGAGAATATTCTATTACTCAACTATACAGGATCATGGAAGAGCCTTTAAGGTTCAGAATCTGCACTCTCTCCTCCCTCACCCTCTCCTTTCACACAGTGCTGGTATCATGAACACCACTAAGTGCCCTCTAAACCACTAAATCAATTGTAAATTAAGGGCAAGATTCTGTAAACTGAGGCAGCCTTGAATTTCTTGTTTAGTGTTCATGTATAGAATCATAGAAACATAGGACTCGAAGGGACCTCGAGAGGTCATCTAGTCCAGTCCCCTGCACTTATGGCAGAAGTGACTATTATCTAGACCATCCCTGACAGGTGTTTGTCTAACCTGCTCTTAATTTGTATGCATTTTTTCAAAAAAATAGGAAATTCCATGACAAAAACTATGTTAAGATAAAGTTAAGAGTACATATCAGTAATGTAAGGGTAAAAAACATAATGGGGATATTGTAATTATCCCAAGAACAAGTCTTACAAACCCAGGGAATTCAGAGTTAATCTTATATTTAAATATGAAATTCAAAAATGATAAAGTCTAGAAATGAATAGTTAAAATACCCAAACAACATTAACTTTACCCTGTGGTGTAACCTTGAAGGTGACAAAATAAATCCTACCCTCATGTGATTTATAAAATAAATGTAATCTAATCTGGAACCACAAACACTCAAATGCCTTAATCATACTCATACAGTCACTGCATGGTATCACTACCTGGCAGAGTAGGAGACTATATCTGTTTTGTTGTGAAGATTTTGCACATCAAAAAAGCTAAATATGCCTTGTGAATCACTGACAGTTCTTTGACAAATACAGAAAAAGATTAGTTTGAGAAATGATATTAATGCTGGTGAAAGGTGCTGGGCTGACAGCCCTGGAGACTGAAATCCTTTGTACATAAACCTGATACAGTACAGGTAGCAGCAGTGTAAGCATTGCTGCCATTGATATGCCTCACCACTAACTTGATTAATGGTGGTGTATCAGTTGTAAATGTAAGACTGATTCTTCAGGAGCTAGTATTTTGAGTACAAGAAAGGTTTGCTTTCTGACTGTTGGAGAAATTTTAAAGGTATTATAGTGTGCTGGAGACACAGAATCTAGTCTACTAACTTCAGAGTAGTCAATGAGAGTTGAGAGCAATGAAAAGCTAGTAGCAGATCTTGGTACTTATCACACCCAGTGACTCTAAGAAACATCATGCAGACTTTTGTCAGACAAAAGTCCCACTGAAATTCATAGGAGTTTAACCTGACTAAAGACTGCAAGTTGAGTTCTAAGAAGAAATACTGTCACAGGAGGAGGAATCTGGTATTCAAGAATGGGCATTACACAATTTAAACTGTACATTTTACTTAACACCATTGGACTAAACCCTCTTCTTGTCCATCCTTCCATTCCTAACATCTTGGATCACCAGGTTATTGGTGCATAAATAGCAACCTTCTCCAGTGTAATCAGCCTCCTATTGAGTTTGATTCCCTTAGCAACATCATCTGTTGTTTCTGAAGTCACAGCTTTGCAATTTGTTTCCACTGAAGAGGTTGTAAAGTGTACTGGATTGGCTTGGGGTTTTATTTTCCCCCACTATTTCTTCACCCCATGACCCATTTCTATACCGTTTTAAATTTGAGTGCAAAGTTCAAAGCAAGTGTAAATTATTATTTCATACAGTGTAGCCAGCAGGATACCCAGGCGACTCTCTCAAACACATGGACAATATAATCTTTCCTAAAAAGTCTCACCCCTTCAGGGGTCTGCACTTAATCTTACCTCAAGTAACAGAGCCATAAGGCAGAAAGGGACTTACAAAGGAGACAACAGAGGTGAACTAATTACACCTACTTAGTCTGTCTGCCAAGAGAAGTCAACAGAACAGCTCTAGACTTCCATACATGTGGGTCAAACAACCTGAATACTGGTTACATATGATTTTGTTTTTTAAACTGACATTTTCCAAAGTAGAACTTTTAGTGGAAGAGTCATCTTAAGCCATTATCCACAGGCAGAGCTGTGGTGCCCACTACTAAATGGTCGATATTAGACTCTGTCTTACTGATAATCCCTTTTTATGTGCAGAGGGAGGCAAGAACTACAAGAGAAATGGCAGCATGTTGCCATGTGGCCAAATCTTGCTACCACTGAGGTCGGTGGCAAAACCCTCATGAATGTCAAATCAGACCCAGATCAGAATAGGCCTTATCAAGAATGATGATAATCTTTTGCAGCATTTATTTTTCACTTCTGATTTAAGCCTGGGCAGCTAAAAGGGAAATAACTACTCAAGCATAAAACAGAAGTGTGCACTGACCTGACACATCCAGCAAAGAATCAGGAAGAGCAGGCTGATTACAGGGGCTATTGCTACAATTTCTCCCCAAATAGCACAGTAGCCAGCAGTAAGGGGTAAGGATATGCTGAAAAAGCACATGACTGTTCAACTGGGTTTTTTTTAACCCCTATTTTTTAAACAGTTGCAAAAGTCAGATGGGGCTTTTTAAAGGATGTGCACGTAAAGGAAGAAGAGACAGAGAAATATGCAGATGGGAAAAAAGGAAGAAAGGCAAAAAACTGTACAGACAAGACAAAGAGGATAAGTAGGAATGAGGAGGAGAGAAGGAAGAAGCAAAGGCAAAAAAATAGCACAGAAGATTAAGGGGAGGGTTTCTGGGGTGCCAGTGCTGAGCTCCAAGTTTCCAGCAGAAATGCTAAGTTGACATCTGTGTGCATCCCCTACTTAAAATCACCAATACATTTTGCAGGGTGTACAGGGGGATGGAGAGAAGCGCAAGATTTTAATTGCTTTAAGTTCTAAACATGAGAGAAAGAAAGGGGCACTGCTTCGCATCAGCTTCCGGCAGCTCATCAGCATTAGTTAGTATTGTCTGGTTGTTAAGTGCTGATGGTGTGTCAGAGCCGAGGCTCTGGAGTGGCTGCTCAGACCCTTGACTCCACGACTTTGAAGCTGGCTGGAAATGACTTATTTTTTAACATTGTCAAAGCTTAATAAATAGGAATAATAAATCTATACAGCCTGGTCTACACTGACAACAGAGGTCGATGTAACGTCACTTACGTCGACCTCCGAAAGCCTGCGTCTACACTGGTATGGCAGTTCCATCGACTTAAACCGCGGCAAAAGTCAACGTAATAAAACCACCTCTGTAAGTGGCGTAGCGCCTAAATCGATTTTATTGGGTCGATTTTCCGTCAGTGTAGGCAGAGCATAACGTAATTCAACGTTAATGGCCTCCGGGAGGTATCCCACAATGCCATGTTGTGACAGCTCTGGACATTCGCGCTCTGCTGTTACATGCTTACGCTACTCGGAAATGGCCCCTCCCCTCATGCCCCGGGAACATTTGAATTTTCATTTCCTGTGCAGCCAGTGTGGAGAGAGCTTTGTCGCTGGACTCCTCATGGCCCCTACAAGGCCCAAACGTGCTCCAGCATGGAGTCGACCAGAGGTCTTCGATCTCATCGGTCTGTGGGGTGAGGAGTCTGTTATGGCTCAGCTCAGAGCCAGCAAAAGGAATTTGGACATTTACGGGAAGATATCCCAGGGCATGCTGGAGAAGGGACACAACAGGAACACGCAGCAGTGCTGCGTGACGATCAAGGAGCTGCAGTAGGCATATCAGAAAGCCAGGGAAGCCATTCTGGCTCCTCACCAAAAACATGCAGTTTCTACAAGGAGCTGCATGCAATTCTAGGCGGGGACCCCACCACAGTGCCGCCCCGCAGCATCGGTACCTCTGCTAGATCAGAGTCCTTAGACAATAATGAGGACTCCATGGACAAGGAGGAGGAGGAGGCTGAGGAGCGCAGGGTGCAGGAGAGCGGGGTGTCCGTTCTCCCAGATAGTCAGGCCCTATTCCTGACCCCAGAGCAGTCCAGCACACAGGACAGCAATAATGATCCCCAGGAAGTTTTTTCTTCTTCTTGGCAGTTCTGTCCTTTTAAAAGGGGGGGAGGGAGGAGAAGGAAGGGGATTTCAGGCATTTAGCGGACTTTACTGGGGGGTTATCCCCGGAACAGAATATTAATGTGCAGAGATATGCTCCGAGAATCATCAGTTGATGTCTCAAGGAAACTTTCATGTAGGTAGTCTGTTATCCTTTGCACAAGGTTTCACGGGAGGGAAGCCTTGTTCCTTCCTCCCCGGTAGGATAATTTGCTGCGCCATGCTCCAATCAAGGGAACCGGCATCATGGCGGAACACAGCATAGCGGCATAAGGGCCAAGCTGGTACCCCGTTGCATGCAGTAAATCTTCCCTTTCCTCATGCGTTACCCTCAGGAGACTGATATTGCTCATGGTCACCTAGGGAAAACAGCGCAAAAATACCCGAGTTGTACAGCAGATACCCTGTACCTCTGTCTTCCCCATTGTAGTGTCCTACCAAGTCACTTTAATTATTTTGATTTGGTTTCAGAAGAGACTATAAACCCCCCCGTGCTGTCCTCAGGTCCCATGGCCACCTCCAGAAAAAATGTTCATTCAAATTAAACCATGTTGCCCTGGCACCCCTCTAATACAGAGTATTTGAAATGAGCTTTTTAAAGATCATTAATCCTCTCTATAGCACAGTAAAGTGCCCCTGGCTTACCATCTCTGTAACGGCACAGCAAGCCGACCCTTCTGGGATGTTAGGAATGGAATGAGGGTCTGGGTTTGCCTTGTGCACTGCAAGGGGAGTATTTTATACGTTGTTGCAGTTGTTCCATTTTCTAACAATGGCAACCTAGTGCATTTCCTTTTGTTCTGTAGACACCTCGGCCTTCCCCAACGCTCTAGAAATGCTGTGGAAAGACTATTGCAGATTAGAAAGAGGAAAAAAAAAATCAAGAGACGACATGTTTGGCGAGATCATGAATGCCTCCGTGGCCGCAAAGACAGAGCTCAGAGCATGGTAGCTGACCTTGTCCCAGAATATGGACATGGAGAGAGAGAGTCGCAGAGAAATGCAGGAGCACGATCGCAGTATCACGCAGGAGATGCTGCAAATCATGCGCGACCAGGCAGACGTGCTCTGGTGGTTTGTGGAGCTTCAGGAGGAGCGGAGGCCGGACAGAGTCCCGCTGCAGCCCCTCCATAACGCTCCTCAGCCTATAGCTTTGCTGCCCTGCCTCTCCCCCACCCCCAAGAGGTCTCGGAGGAGAATGTCCAGGCTGCAGTACGTGATGCACTCCACCCCGGTGGAGACGAGCAGAAAGCAGCAGCGGTCCTGCTGTCAGCTGGCCAGCAAGAAACCACGCTCCCCCCTTGAGACTGTGAATGAACTCTCCTTCCCCCTCCCCCACGACGTGAATGTTCATAAATTAAAGTTTGCATCATTTTAACACACGTTTCTTTATTAAATCGTATCTTGTTTGGGAGGGATTTGGAGGGTACAGATATTGATATGGGGGGGGGATGTTGAGCAAAGGCAAACAACAGACAGGAACAGAACCTCATTGCAGAACCTGGTTTTCAATGCTTCCCTAATGCAAAGCGCTACACGGTTAGCTCTCAGCGTATTGCTGGCATCGGTCTTTCTGCCTCCACAGCCCAACCCTGGGGGAACCTCTACCCCTTCGCTTCACACACATTATGAAGAACACAGCACACAGATATCACTGATGGGAGGTCCTTTTCACTCATGTCCAGCCTAGTGAGCAGACGGCTCCATCTGGACTTTAAACGCCCAAACGCACATTCAACCACCATTCTGCAAGTGCTTAACCTGTTATTAAAACACTCCGTGCTGCTGTCAAGGTGCCCGCTGTCCGGCTTCATTAGCCAGGGGAGCAAAGGGTAAGCAGGATCCCCCAGGATCACTATTGGCATTTCCACACCCCCAATGTGAATTTTTTGGTCAGGGAAGAAAGTGCCCGCCTGCACGTTAGAGAACAGCCCCAAATTCCAAAATACGCACACATCATGCACCTTCCCAGACCACCCCACATAGATGTCGGTGAAAAGACCCTGTGATCCACAAGGGCCTGGCAGGATCATGGAAAAGTACCCCTTGTGGTTTATGTACTCGGTTGCTAGGTGGGCAGGTGCTAAGATAGGGATGTGCGTCCCATCAATGGCCCCCCCATGGTTTGGAAACCCCATCATGGCAAGCCCATCCACTATGTCCTGCACATTTCCCAAAGTCACTAGCTTTCGTAGCAGAAGTCTATTGATGGCCCTGCACACTTGAATCACGGCAGCACCCACTGTAGATTTACCGACTCCGAAGTGATTGCCAACCAAGCGGTAACAGTCGGGGGTTGCAAGCTTCCACAGAGAGATGGAGAGCTTGTCTCAAGCGAGTATTCACGCGCTTCAGGGACGGGGCCATCTCCAAGCAAAGTTCAAGGAAAGTGGCCTTTCGCATACGAAAGTTTTGCAGCCACTGGTCATCATCCCACAGCTGCATAACGATGGGATCCCACCAGTCTGGTGTTTCCTGGGACCAGAACCGGCGCTCCATGGACTGCAGATGATGCGTTACGGCCTGCAGCAATCGGGAATTGTTCCGCTCGATGGCTTGTAGCAGGGCAGCCTCAGTGGCATCGCAGTTGCCTGTGCTTCGGCTTCTTGCTCTACTTCGAAAATACTCAATGATAAGCCACGATGTATTTGTGACGCTCAGAATAATAGTGCAGAGTTGAGCTGGCTCCATGTCTCCGCAGCAATGGTGAACGTGGAGCATAAACAAACGGTGCGAAAATCTTTTTCCTGTTTGTTTGGGAGAAGAAGGGAGGGGGAAGGAGTGTTGCATCATGGGACGATGAAACTCGTCCCAACAGCCACCGTGGCTAGTTGCACTGTGGGATAGCAACCTACAGTGCACTGCTTTGAATGTTGACACAAGCGTGGCAAGTGTGGATGCATGAGCCCAGCGCAAAGACCGTGGTGTGTACATGCTCCAGCGACTTCTAAAAATTGGTGGGTGAAAGTCGACTTTAAGTAAGTAGACTTCACTCTGCAGTGTAGACATACCCTAATAGAAAGAGTAATACAGTCTTTGTTGGGAGGAACTTTCAATCTAGGAATCAATCCTGGAAGATATTTTTCTACATGTGGGAATGGTGGTAGGTTGTAAGTGTTAAGATTAGCAAAGAAATGCCATTTTTATTTAATTTAAAGACTAATATCCAGCAACTTTTTAGCAAGCACATGATGCAGTAAGACTAGGTTAATCTCATGCTGTCCTTTGGATGGTACAGAGGCCACTGAATGCATTATGCACCTCCATGATGTTCTGTCCTGAGCAAATCTGGCATGTTATAAGGTAGGATGCCTTTGAAGGTTAGGTGTCTGCCGACACCATCCAGCTAGGGTGACCAGGTCTCCTGATTTTATAGGGACAGTCCTGATATTCCCCCCCCCCCACTGCTTGTCCTGATTTTTCACACGTGCTGTCTGGTCACCACACATCTAGCCATCATGTCATCAGCAAAATCAATGTCAGTGAGGTTATCATCATTATGTGGTATTGTAGTGAGCCAGTGTGGACGCCCTCTGACCTAGAAGAGGAGGAGCCACCCCCCCATCTAAGTGGGTGGAGCCAGACCAACCTCAGCCCTCCCACCGGAAGTGGGTAGGTGGGATAGGAAGTATAAAAGGCAGCGCCTCTAACTCAGTGGGAGGTGAGACAGCAAGGGAGACGGATGCACCCTGCTCACTCCAGACTGCTGATTTTGCTGATGCACCCAGAGATGTTCTGCCCGCTGGGATGCCTGTGCCTGAAGGGGAACCGCTGGTACTTCTGATGGCCGCCTACCCCGGCAAGACCAAGGATGTCCCATGGATTCAGATACACCCCCAGGGGAGGGTAGGAAGTAGTGCAGGGGCAGCCAACTCCAGTTGGTCTGCAGTGCTGCAGAAGGCCCGGTCAGCATGTTGCGGCTGGATTCCCCCTGTGACCCAGTGGCAGGACATTCCCCCCTTCCCCCAAACACACACTGCTAGGGCTGGGTCATGGTGGAGTTGGGTGGGTCCATGTCCACTACCCGTTTTGGGGTGGCAGCAACCCCCTAGCTGAGCCATAGACTGCAGAGGTGCCCTGCCAGGGGTTATAGACTGCTTGCCTGCCCTGCCATGCCTGAGGGCTGAGGACTATAGACTGCTTAGTTGTTCCGCCTTGCTGGAGGGGCAGAGCTTCTAAGACTGTGTGCTTGCCCTTCCCAGTCCGAGGGCCAGGAGCTCTAGACTGGGCACCTGGCCCTGACTGAAGGCCAGGGGCTCTAGGCTGAATACTTGCCCTCCCCTGACTTGAGGGCCAGGGCCCACCCCCTCCTTAACTGCCTATTGGCTCACCCCTGTCAGTAGGCAGTGTTTGAGTGAAGTGTGGCCTCCCTCTGACGCAGAGGAGGAGGCGTGATCAACACCCCTCTACAGGTATACCTAAAATGTATTTACTTAGTGTCTGTCCAAGCACATAGTTTATGACAGCACAGAAGCATTCTGGGATGGCAACACATCCTTGTTGAATGCCCAACCTAATTCGGAAGAAGGCAATTCTTTTCCCATTTACAAAAAAGCAAATGGAGGAGTCTTCTTATATAAGAGACAGAAAATTCTGCAGCGCTTGTCAGGAATGAGTTTCAGCCAAAGTGATTCCCTGTCAACAGACTCAAAGGCAGCCTTGATATCCACGAATACAATCTGAAGGGACTATTGAATTCTTGGGTCTTCTTGATAAGCTGTAGCAGACTGAAGATTTGCTCCGTTGCAGAATGGTCAGAAGTAAAGCCAGCTTGTTGTGGTCTTCTCTTGCTCCTTAAGATATCAATTGCTTGGGCCAACGAGGCAGAATCAAAAAACTTTCCCTGGGCTGGACAGAAAAGTAATGCCACAATAGTTACAACAGGCTCGTTTGCTGCCTTTACATTTCCAAGATAGTAAAATAAAATAAAATAAAATAAAAATGCTTTTTTGCCAGTTGGACATGACTGGCTCTGTTCTCCAGATGATGCTGAATAGCATTACATTCACAAAAAATAGCTGGCCCAGCACACTTTAAGAGTTTTGCAGGAATTCCACAGATTCCTGCCTCCTTATTTCCCTTAGCCTTCTTTACATCTCTGTGGATGTCATCAATACTGAATTTGCCAGGATCATTTTGTGCAGAATGGGTCAACTCAGAAGTGGCTTTAATATCAGAGTCCAAAGAAATTGGGGGTGCGTTAAGCAGCTGGCTGAAATGTTCACTCCAACATGCCACGTACTCCGCTTCTGTATCAATTAGCTGACCTGAAATGGAGTAGGTCATTCACTTGGTGTGGTCTTTCTTGTCACTGAGGTCACTCAAGTGTTTATAAAAGAAAGCAACATTATTCCTGGGAGAAGTTCTCTCAAGTTTGATGGCTTTGGCTTCCATAAAAGCTTTGCAGTCACCATGTATTGCTTTGTTATAAATGTCATCTAACTTACAATACATGACCATATCACCTCTCAAATGAGCCATGTATCACTGTTCCGGGATGGCTAAAGTATTAAAGGAGATCCAGAATTTCTTGGTTCTTTTATTGTGACCAACAATAGTTATAGTGGCATTGATTATCTGGGATTTGAAGTCCATCCAAGTGGTTTCAGCATCAGAATACTCTGGTAGGGTCTCAAACCTATTCAAGATGTCAGCTGTGTAGCAGTTTTGAAAGCTATCAGTTTTTAAGTTGGGTAATTCAAATTCTGGTGATTTCCCAATTGTAGCTTTGCCTGCACTTTTTAGTCTAAGATGGAAACATGCAGAAAATAATTTGTGGTTGTGTTACGAAGCTCAGCAGACCGATAAGTTCTACAATTACTGATGGACAATTTCCAACAACAACAGATCAGAAGGTAATCAATCATTTTTTTTGTTCAGACTTTGTTACTTGCCCACGTAAACTGGTGAATTCCTTTCCTAAGAAACCAGGTGTTCATAATGACAAACACACAACTGTAAAAGACATTCACTGTTGATGTTTAAGGTATATGGAGTAACTGGTACAATAACAATTTCCATGTTCCCCTAGAATTATTAACAATAACTTTAAAGTCTCCGAGGTGAGGGATGATGTCATGATTCGAAATAGGTAAAAGAAGAAAGCAGAGTTAATTATAGAACTCTGTCTTGCCTTCATCAGGAGCTTCACTAGCTGGAGTGTAGCAAAGAATAATTGTCCATCTTCCATGTTTATGCTGGAGGTGGGCTTTAAGCGGGCAACTGGAAATTGGTTCAAATAATGAGATTGATTTAATAGATTCCAAGGCCAGAAGGGACAGTTGTGATCAACTGGTCTGACCCCCTGCATAATACAGGCCAAAAAACTTCCCCAAAATAATTACTATAATTAATTAGAAAAACATCCAGTCTCGATTTAAAAATTGTCAGTGGAGACTCTACCATGACCCTTAATTACACTTACTATTACAAATTTACACCTACTTTCCAGTCTGAATTGTCTAGCTTCAGCTTCTAACTATTCAATCGTGTTATACCATTCTCTGCTAGACTGAAGAGCCCATTATCAAATATTTATTCTTCCTGTAGATACCTCTAGACCGTAACTTTACACTTCTCTTCGTTAAGCTAAATAGATTGAGCTCTTTGACTCTATTGCTGTAAAGCATGTTTTATACTCCTTTAATCATTCTTGTAGCTCTTCTATGAATTTTCTCCAGTTTATCAACATCCTTTTTGAATTGTGGGCACCAGAACTGGACATAATATTCCAGCAACAGTTGCAGCAGTGTCAAATGTAGAGGAAAAATAACCTCTCTACCCCTGCTCTAGATTCCTGTTTATGCATCCCTGGATCCCATTAGCTATTTTGGCCACAGCGTCACACTGTGAGCTCACGTTCAGCTGATTCTCTGCCACGATCCCCAAATCTTTTTCAAAGTCACTACTTCCCATGAAAAAGTCCCCCATCCTGTAAGTATTGCCTACATCTTTGTTCCCAGATGTATACATTTACATTTAACAGTAGAATAAAATTCATATTGTTTGCTTGCATCCAGTTTACTGAGTGAACTAGATTGCTCTGAATCAGTGACCTGTACTCGTCATTATTTACTACTTCCCCAATTCTTGTGTCATCTGCAAACTTTATTAGTGATGAAGATGTTAAATTGTGTGGGGCCAAGAACCCTATGGGACCCACTGGACACAGACCCACTCAATGAAAATTCCTAGTTACAGTCGTATTTTAAGATCTATCAGTTAGCCAGTATTTTTGATCCTTTTAATGTGCCATGTTAATTTTATACTGTTCTAATTTTTTTAATCAAAATTTCATGCAGTACCAAATCAAATGCCTTACAGAAGTCTAAGTATATTATGTCAACACTGTGACCTTTATCAATCAAATTTATAATCTCATAAAAATATCAAGTTAGCTTAACAATTTTCCATAAACCCATGTTGATTTGTATTAATTACATTACACTCTTTTATTAACTGAGTCCCATATCAGCCACTTCATTATCTTGCCTGAGATCAAAGTTAGGCTGACAGACCTATAATAACCCGGGTCATCCCCATTTATCCTTTTTTAAAATTGTCTTGAGATTAACTTTCTTCCAGTCTTCTAGAACTTTCCCAGTGCTCCAAGACATATTGAAAATCAACATTAATGGTCCAACAAGCTATTAAGCCATATCCGCAGATTTGTGAAAATTATATTTAAAGAGGAGTCCAGCTCCTTCCTTTATCATATCCCAAGCAGCCAACCACATAAGATGGAGTCACTAATTCTTTCCTCACTGGAATGAGAAACAAATGTGCTTTTTTTTTGTAATGTTCTAATTTATGCAGGGGTTAATGCATTATCTCCAAATGCTGTCGGCATACAACACTTAGGCCTCATGTCCAACATGCCCATAAATCCTGCATCATGCACAATGACTATAAACATCTTAAGATCACAGTCTCTCACTGTGTCTGAAATGTTTCAGGCACCTATCCTTTTGCAAACAGCTTACCTTGAAAGATTGAGTCACTTCCTTTGTGGCTCCCCCTGTACATCCTCCAGCTGTGCACTCATTTTGACAGCCCTGCAAGGAATAAAAAGTAGGAGATAGCAAATTAAATGCATGCTGCAAAGAGGCAGATAACTATTCAATTAATACTTTGCATGACAAAATAAAAAAGTATTAAGCAGGCTTCATCATCACTTGATCAGAAAAAGACTAATAGGCAAGGTCTTCACTATTGCTTCTGCCCTGCTTTTTTCCACACCATCTCCTGTTTTGTTCTCTTTTTCATTTTGCTTCAATTGCGTAATTTAATGCAACTGAATTTCTGGGTTTTAGCAAGACCGGTTATCCCACATTAGCCTTATATGTCTCAGGGTCACAGTCCAAGAACAAAAGTGCAATTGTTTCACTTAAAGCTGAATAAATACTCTGTGATTTTACACAATTATAATCAGGTCACTGAATCCCCTTTAGAGGCAGACACCTCAGTCTCGTGGTTTCCTCTGTGCCTCTCTTCAGCGTAAAATGACTTGGGAGGGGAGGGGCGGAGGAGGAGGAAACATTTTCCCCAAACTATACTTCCTTCATTGAATGGGATAAGTGATAATGAATGAACATCCACAAAAACAAATTAGTCATGAATATATCCCTATTTCTCTTATAGCCATTGTGCGTATTTTAAGAGCTCCACAAATGAATGGGATTATATTAGCCAGCAACTGAAGGAAAGGGGAGTGACAGTCCAAATCGGAAGAGTAGGCTGACAGGTGCATGACCCGTGAAAGCAAATCATCTAGCTTCTAAATCAATCATGTAGATCAAATCATCCCATAGCCTCAAAGCAGCTTCCATGTTGATTTCTTAGCACCCTCTCCCTGCCAGTTCTACAGCATTCTGATTGCAGACATGAAATGCACACTGCGCACAGCAGCACATGAGTAAAGAGGAGGGGGGAATCTGACCTGTCTTTCTGGCTTTGTTTATGGGAGCTGATCAGCACTTTCCAAGCCAATGCTGGAAAGCTTAAGGGATGCAGGAAGATTTTGGGGGCAGGGATCACCAGGGCGGAATATTTGGGGGACGGGTACTCAGGAGGCTATAGTGCTGGAACATACAGGAGGATGGATAAGGGAATATCAGTAGAATGCACAGCGGGATGGACAGGAGGAATTAAGTGCTGGACTGATTGAGAGATGGGCATTAAGAGGTTTCAGTGCTAGAATGAACGTGTATGGGGAGAAGGGGGTTAAATGATAGAACAATTAGCTGGAAAGGGATTTTGTGCTAGGATCATCTGGGGGAGGGGGATTTCAATGCTGGAATGTTTAAGGGCTGGGGAGTAGGGGGGAGTTAGCATCTGATCCAAGGGAGAGAAATTTTCTCCGTTTCCCCCTTGGCCCCCCCCAATAAATTCAGAAAGCCACATAAAGTGGGAAATACCCAGCAAGAGAAGGCATCGGCTCCTCCCACCTCGGCTGTCAATGAGCTCACCATGCTGCTGGGGGCGCATGTACAGTGCACTTCTTGCTTACTGAGGCACTCCTCTCTCCTACCCAGCTGAGGATCAGAAGCAGCAGCACAGCTAGCACCACAGCTGGAAACCAAGCCCCCGATCACCTGCACATGCCAACGCACTGCCGTATCTACACGATGTCAGATTTACACGGCGGCACTGTGTTGTCTGGGAAGTTAGTAGTGTGTTCTGGTAAAATATTAACTAGCCCCACAATATTCTCTCATTAAAACATCCACAAGCTCCCATGTAACTCTCTGCTCAGAAGCTGACAGGGATGTACCTGTACCTCAGTGTACCTCATTCCAATTATTAAACTGAGAGATGGGTACGGCTGTGAGAGCAATTTGCATAAATAAGACTTTAAGGAGGAAGGCGATGATGTGGAAAAATATAAGCCCCTTGTAGAAACCAGGTACAAGCAAAATTCTGCATCATCAGACTGAAAGACCCTTAAAATTAATCCCCACTGGAGAGAGTCTCCCCGGCCCCAGATTTTTGAGACTTGGGAGCAGGATAAGGCATACGGTCTGGGCATTATAATTTATGACATCAATGGCAAAACTCCCATAGCTACATCAGGATCGGGGCCCACACATGCACCTCAGAGCTAATTTGGGTCTGAGTTACACACCATCCACAACCAGGTTTATAATGGAAACGAATATCCTATCACAACCGTGGCTCTTGTGTCACAAAGCGTGGCCTACAGGTTATAACCACAAAGCTCTGCCAAATCACTAAGAGAAGGGACCAGGTTAAGGACTGGATTAATCATTTTAATATGGCTTGACATGTCAGGTCCTTCAGGCAAAGAGTACTGAACACCCAAGAACTGCACAGCGTGTGTCACTGAAGCACAGAAGTTTTAGCTGGGGTGAAGCTAATTCAATGATCTTTTACTTTTGCAGGCCTGTGGCTCATTTATGGATTAGATCACAAATGAATAGGAGTGTGATGGTCTCCAATGAACCCTTACTGGATGATACTCTGCAACAAAACCATCCCCACAGGGTTCAGGGGCTTGCCCATCCATCTGTCCCAGTAAACCCATACCATCCCTTGCCCTATACTCATCCCCTTGCTTGTCCTCATCCTTAACCTGAGGTCTCTCCTCTACTTCCTTCCCTTCTGTCACACTACAACTCTGCCATGGCATTATGGGTCATACGCTCATTTGAGATCAGTTAGAGGAGGACTGCAGATACTCTACAAGGAAGAACTCACAATGGGAGAAAAATGGCACATCACTATTAGCTCCTCCTCTGCCTGCACCTGCAGTGGGCCTGGCCAGACAGGCAATCTGACCCTGGAGGCTTCTACCACGAGCCAGGTCTTGACTTCCTGGGATGCAGCCTGCATGTTCCTGCTGAAGAAAGTGAGGCAGGAGGAACCACTTCATGTGAGAGGTCTCTGTTGCTGGTGTCCCTCAGGAAGCAGGTAAGAGAGCTGCAGGAGGACGTGGCTCATCTGCATAGCAACCGGAAGCATGAGGACTTCATTGACAGGAAGTACATGGACTTATCTGGGATGGAGGATACTGGTCGACTACAGAAACACCAGAGAAAAAAGAACCAGATGCTCTGCACGAAAGAGATAGGCTGCATGGCCATCTCATGCAGCAGACAGTGCTTCCCCCCCCCACACACACCCTGGTTTCCTGTCCATCGCAGTCAAGAACCACTATGCTGTACTGGCAGCAGGAGGAGAGGAGCAGACTCCAATGTGTGAGGAGGAGGAGCCACCTGCCCCCAACTCTGGGAGGCTCACGGCCACCGCACCCAAGAGGAGGAACCATAGGGTTCTGGTGGTCGGGGACTTCCCTCTGAGGGGGGACAGAGGCATCCATCTGCCAACCTGACCTGATGTCTTGGGAGGTGTGCTACCTGCCTGCAGCCGAGACATCACAGAAATGTTGCTGAGGCTCATCCATCCCTCCAACCACTACCCCATGCTGCTCATCCAGGTGGGATGATAGATAGCGCCACATATGACATATGATCCTGAGCAGATCACACCACCAAATCGAGAAGAGAAGTTGGATGAAGCATTTCTAGAACAAATAACAGAAATATCCAAAACACAAAACCTGGTAATAATGGGGGACTTTAACTACCCAGACACAGCAAAACACAAAATGTCCAGTATATTCTTGGAATGTATTAGGGACAACTTTCAGAAGGTGGAGGAAGTAACCATGAGGACAGCCGTTTTAGACTTGATTTTTTTTTTTAAGGCATCCTTCAGTCTCAAGAGACCATGGGTATGCGCCCCTGAGAGGTAAAAAATGTACTCGGTTGGTTTTATAGCAGGCACCGCTGTGGCTGAAGAGACCCACTCGAGAGAGAAAATCTCTGTCACATTTAAAAGTGGTATTTCAACCCTTTGGGCTCTGCCTTCTGCGAGTTCTTTTCTCCTCTGCTAAAGCTAAGCTTCCTCTCATAACTGTGGAGTCCTTTATTGAGTTCTTGTTTCCAAAGGCTGTGGTTTTGAGTGTGATCTTCCCAGTTATCCATAGCCATGTCAATTTCTATGAGGTCTCACTCACACACAGTCTTGAAATGCAATTTTGGGCATCCTTTAGGTCTTTTTCCAGATGCCAATTTGCCATAGAGGATGTCCTTTGGGATGTGCCCATCATTCATTCAGCACACATGCCCAAGTCAGCAGAGGCATCCCTTTAAGGAGTGTTTGCATGCTGGTTATGTTGGCCTGCTTGAGCACCTCAGTGTTGGCGACTCTGTCCCTCCAGGAGATACCAAAAATTCAACGAAAATAATACATATGAAAATTGCTGAGCCTTTTTTCCTGGTGAGAGTGTAAGGTCCATGTCTCGCTCCCATACAAAAGTGTACTGATAACACATGCACGATTCACACACATCTTTGTGTGTTCTATTAGTTTATTGTTTTGCCATATCATCTTGCTCAATCTAGATATGATTGTAGCAGCTTTTCTGATATGGACGTTGAATTCTGTTTCAAGTGAAAGGTTGACTGCAACAGTGGTCCCCAGGTATGTGAACTCTGTGTGGGTTATCACTGCTGCGCCATCAGCGAAAAGGAGGTGTTGGATAAGGGCATCCTGAATCTTGGTATTAGATCTAAGCCCTGCAAGATTGAACAGCTTTCCATCAGATCTTGTGTGCAAGTAGACTCCCTCAATTGAACCAAAGCTTGTTTCAATAGCAAGGAAAAGAACATCCCGAACAGAGTTGGGGCAAGTACACAACCTTGCTTGACCTCACTACAAATCTGGAAAACCTCAGAGATTGAACTGTCGTATTGGATAGTGCCATACATGTTTTCATGGAAGGATCAAATCATGCTTAAGAGCTTGGGGGGACATCCAATCTTTTCAGAAGCGCAAATAGTCAGCTTCTACTGACAAGGTCAAAAACCTTTTTGAGATCGATAAAGGCTAAGTAAAGGGGCTTCATTTGTTCTCTGCATTTCTCTTGTAGTTGTCTCAGGGAGAAGATCATGTCAATAGTAGACCTTTTGGCTCTCAAGCTACACTGTGCTTCAGGATAAATTCAGGATGACTTGGGCAAAAGCTTTT
Organism: Emydura macquarii macquarii; assembly: GCF_026122565.2. Taxonomy (NCBI): domain Eukaryota; kingdom Metazoa; phylum Chordata; order Testudines; family Chelidae; genus Emydura; species Emydura macquarii. The sequence continues at coordinate 4,596,422 of NW_027132342.1, read as the reverse complement.
CCCATGATGCAAAGAAGGGCAATGCCACAATAGTTATTACAGCTGCTGCTGTCACCCTTGTTTTTATAGAGAGTGATGATGATGGCATCTCTAATTTCTTGTGGTACTTTGCCTTCTTTCAAGCACAGACAGAGCAACTCATAAAGGTGTTGCAGTGGGATAGGTTTTCCGTATTTTATTACCTCTGATAGTATGCAGTCTTTTCTGGGGGCTTTTCCATTGGGGAGGCCATCTATGGCAAGGCTAAGCTCCTCAACTGTTGGTTCATCATTGAGTTGACTAGTAACAAGCATGCTTTCAATGGTGTTGATGGCTGCGTCCATAACAATATTTTCACGAGAGTAAAGCTCAGAATAGTGTTCCATCCAGCAATCCATCTGCTTGGTGAGGTCATTGATTGTTTCCCCTGTTGGTGATTTCAATGGGGCTGTTTTCTTTGAAGTCGGACCCAAAGCTTTCTTGATTTCAACATATGTGTTTCTGATGTTGCCTGTATCGGCTGCTACTTGGATGCTTTCAAATAGGTGCAGCCAACAGTCATTGGCGCAATGTCAAGCAGTCGTACCTTGGTTCTTGCTGCTCTCACCACTCGTAAGGTTTTTCATTTGGGTCTCTCTTATAATTGATTTGGGCTGTACGTTTGGCTTCGATGACTGGTGTCACCTCACTGGATTATGCATCAAACTAGTCGTTAGTCTTGTTTTCCTTCTTCCCAAAGACTGACAGTGCTGTGTCATAGATTGTATTCTTCAGTTGCTCCGACTTCAGCTGGGCACTTGTGTCACAATCACTGGAGTCAAGGGCTTGTTGTAATATGTTCTTGTACTGCTGTGACTTTTCTTGGTCCGCTATGGTACTGATGTTAATACAAGGACGTCCTTTTGCTTTTGTGTATTTTCTTTGGTTTAAGTCTGACCTTGTTGCATACCAAATGCATATGGTCTGTGTCACAATCAGCACTTTGATAACTTCAGGTAATAAGGACACTATTAAGGTTGATACACCTTGTGATGATAAGATCCAGTTGGTGCCAGTGGCCTGATCTGGGATATTTCCAAGATACTTTGTGTTGCAGCTTTATCTGGAAGAATGAGTTTGTTACATAGAGGTCATGGTAGGAACAAAATTCTAGCAGTCTCTGGCTGTTTCCATTCATCTTACCATTTCCGTTTTGACCAAGTCAGTTGGTCCATGCATCATGATCAGCTCTCACTCTTGCGTTGAAGTCTCCTAGCAGGAAAATATATTCATGTTTTGAAATTCTGCTGATGGTGGTAGTCAACTGGCCGTAAAACTGATCTTTGATGTCAGAAGATGAGGAGATTGTTGGGGCATACACACTCACGAAGTTGACTGGGCCCTCAGATGTGGACAAGCGTAGTGATAAAATTCTCTCTGATCCATTTTTAGGTGGCTCAATCATTCCCAGAAGTGAGTTCTTGATGGCAAATCCCACTCCATGCTCTCGTGTTTCTTCAATGCTTTTTCCCTGTCAGAAAAAATGTGTAGTCTTTTTCCCTAAGAGAGCCGCTTGATAGCCTTGTTTCTTGGTGGGATGTGATATCCACGTTGAGTTGTTTCAACTCGTCATTGATAACAGAAGTTTTACATGCATCATTGATTTGTTCAAGGTCCTCAGATAATCCAGTTGTCATGGTGTGAATGTTCCAGCACCCTATCTTTAAGGATGTTTTCTTTCTCTTACTTAATTTGCCTGGTGCATTGATTACAGTCCACCTCTTAAGTTATAAAACTCTAAGCTCCAAGCACCCATTGATGCAGGCAGACTATGGCAGGACAATACCCTATTGTCTGGGAACTGCCCAGTTTTATGGCGGATGGTATTGTCCAGTGAGATACAAAGATCCCTCCCACCATCGGACACAGCCCCTGGCACTCAACTCTACACCAATCAAATAAGGGTTTAAAACTAGTGACTGCTGCCTCCCGTGTTGTGTCGATGGCCAAGGCGAAGCTGGAGTACCTCTCCAGGATGCAAGCCTGGACACATAATATGGTGGTCCTGAGTTGCCCATGCAACAGGGCCCAGTTCTCTGCATCACCGGTAAAGTCCAGAAGAGATGGATAACCAATACATCTGGTCCCCGATCCACTGCAGGCGTTGCCGGAAAGATACTAAAATGTTAGTACCTGACAGCATTAGGGGCTCCACTCTGGATTCTGTCTAACCTTACTCTCATAGCTTTACAGTCTCCCAAATTCACCCACAAGGCAGTTTGATGAGCTGCAAGCAGTACTGTCTACTCTCATTATGGTAGCAGGCATAGCTTGATTCTGACTAATAGGGAGGAATTGATTGTGAGCCTGAAATTTGACAGCAAGTTGGGTGAAAGTGATCATTAAATGATAGATTTCATTATTCTAAGGAAAGGAATGAGTGAGTGCAGCTGGATAAGCACCAACAGACTTCAAAAAAGCAGACTTTAAAAATTCAGAGTACTGATGTGTAAAGTCTCCAGGGAAGAAAATATAAGGGAAAAAGGAGTTCAGGAGTGCCGGCAACTTCTCAAAGGGACAATATTAAAGGCACAACAAAAGTGAAGATTTATTTAGTGGGAAAGGAGAGCTAACAATGGATGATATCAAGAAGGCTGCTGTGTTTAATGCCTATTTTGCTTCAGTCTTCACTAAAAAGGTTAATTGTGACCAGATACTTTACAATTGATATTAACAACAAGCAGCAAGGAATGCAAGCCAAAATAGCGAAACAACAGATTAAAGAATATTTAGATAAGTTAGATGTATTTAAATCAGCAGGGCCTGTTGAAATTCATCCTCAGGTACTTAAGGAGCTAGCTATAGCAATTTTGGAACCACTGATGATTATCTTCAAGAACTCCTGGAGGACAGGGCAAACAAGAAAGTGAACAAGGAGGACCCAAGGAATTATAGACCAATTAGCCTAATTTCGATTCCTGAAAAATATTAAAACAAATTATTAAACAATCAGCTTGCAAGTGCCTGGTCGATGAGAGGATTCTAAGGAATAGCCAACATGGATTTCTCAAGAACAAATCATGCCAAACCAACCTAATTTCCTTCTTTGACAGGATTACTCTTTTAGTAGATGGGGGAAACAATATATGTGTTATATCTTGATTTTAGTAAAGTTTTTGATACAGTTATACGTGACATGCTCATAAGCAAAGTAGGGAAATGTGATCTAGAGGAAATTACCATAAAATAGGTGCAAAAATGGTTGAAAGATCATACTCAAAGAGTTTTCATCACTGTCAAACAGGGAGGACGTATCTAGTGGAGTACTATTCAAAATTTTCATTAGTGACTCAGATAATGGAGTGGAGAGCATGCTTATAAAATCTGAAGAGAACACAAAGCTGAGAGGGCTTGCAAGCACTTTGAAGTGCAGGATTAGAATTCAAAATGATCTTGACAAATTACAGAATTGGTCTGAATTCAACAAGATGAAATTCAATGAAGACAAGTGCAAAGTACTAAAGTTAGGAAGGAAAAAAAATGCACAAATACAAAATTGGCTAAGCAGTAATACTGATGAAAACATCTGGGGGTTATAGTGGATCACAAATTGGAAATGAGTTAATGTGATACAGTTATGAAAAACACTAATATTCTGGGATGCATTAACAGGAGTGTTGTATGTAAGATACAGGAGATAGCTATCCTGCTCTAATTGGCACTGGTGAAGCCTCAGCTGGAGCATTGTCACAGTTCTGGGTACCACACTTCAAGAAAGATGTGGACATACTGGAGAGAGCCCAGAGGACAGCAAAAGAAATGATAAAAGGTTTAGAAAACCTGACTTATGAGGTTTAGTCTTGAGAAAAGAAGACTGAGGGGTGACCTGATAACAGTTTTCCAATGTTAAGGGCTGTTATAAACAGGATGGTGATCAACCGTTGTCCACATCCATTGCAGGTAGGCCAAGAAGTAATTGGATTAATCTCCATGAAGGGAGATTTAGGTTAGATATTAGGAAAAATCTTTCTAACTCTAAAGAAAGTTAAATGTTGGAATAGATTACCAAGAGAGCTTGTGCAATCCTCATCACCAGAGGCTTTGAAGAACAGGTTAGACAAACACCTGTCAAGGATGGTCTAGGTTTACTTGGTCATGCCCTAGAGTAGAGGGATGGATTAGATCAGTGGTTCTCAACCAGGGGTATGCATGCCCCTTGGGGTACGCAGAGGTCCTCCAGGGGTCACATCAACTCATTTAGATATTTGCCTAGTTTTAGAACAGGTTACATAAAAAGCACTACTGAAGTCAGTACAAACTAAAGTTTCATACAGATTTTTTATACTGCTCTATATACAGTACTATACACTGAAATCTAAGTACAATATTTATATTCCAGTTCATTTGTTTTATAATTATATGGTAAAAATGAGAAAGTAAGCCATTTTTCAATAATAATGTGCTGTGACACTTATGTATTTTTATGTCTGATTTTGTAAGCAAGTAGTTTTTGAGAGAGGTGAACATTGGGGGTACGCAAGACAAATCAGTCTCCTGAAAGGAGTCTGAAAAGGCTGAGATTAGATTAGATGGATTAGATGATCTCTTTAGGTCCCTTCCAGCCCTATGTTTCTATGACTGGCAGAGAGAAGTCCCATTAATATATATCAAGATACATTCAATGTTAATATATGTTAATGTAAAATCCCATAAAAAGGTATTCAGTATGACTTAGAAATATTCAGGCAAAAAAGAAAATAAATCAAGCAATGTCTATACAAATTGTTACTCCCACTGGATCCAATTTTACCATATTAGACAGCACCTGAATGACTGAATCCCAGCCAGAACCAAAGCCTTCTGCAAAGCTGGAGAAGCAGCAGAGAAGTCAAGGAAAATGAGAACGGTGTAGAGGCCATCCTGAAATTTGACCAGGAATCAGTCATCATAGACATTGGTATGATAGCTCGCAACCTCCCCTCCCCTACCACAATAACCTCACGACCCCTTGAGGGGTCCCTGACCCCCAGTTTGAGAACCCCTGAAACAGGAATTAATTCATGAAAGTCCCATGGTCTGTGTTATACAGGAGGTCAGACCAGATGACCACAATGGTCTTTTTTGGCCTTGATATCTATGAATCTATTAATCAGAGCAAAAACAAATAAATTAAATTAGTTTGGGGCAGTTCCCTTTTCATTTCAATGGGAAAAAGCAATGCTGCATTCCTACCACGAGGTGGGACTGTGTGAGCTCTAGCTCTTGACCCCTACTGCTCTATCTTTCTTCTTCCTTTCTCCCCTAAATTCATGTGCCATTTAAAACTGTTGCCTAAAGTTCCTTCCCACCAATTTCATCTCAGATCCCCTTCCTCCCACTCCTCTCTATTGAAACTGCTCATACCAATGTCTATGATGACTGATTCCTGGTCAAATTTCAGGATGGCCTCTACACCGTTCTCATTTTCCTTGACTTCTCTGCTGCTTCTGACACTGTTGTTAAAGCCTTCCTTCTTGAAATATTTTCCTTCTTCAGCTCTCATGTCCCTGTCCTTTCCTGGTTCTCCCACTTTGGTCATTTCTTCAGTATTTTCCAGGCAAATCCTTTTCCTGAACATCCTGAATCTCTCCCACTTTCCATGTGCATCCACCAGGCTCTGTCCTTGGCCTACCTTTCTTATGCATGGAACATCCATAAAAACACTACCCCTCTCCGTCTTCAAATCCCCCAAGACGCACTTTCATGATGATGTCTATAGGAATCACTAGCTGATAACGGCACGGTACAACATTAATGGGGATCATTGTTAGTTTTTTTTTTAATTAACAATGATTCAGAAGCATCAAACCATGCACACTGTTAGCCTAAGTAACAATCTGTCCCCCGCATCCTTCCTCTGCCTTCCCTCCTTTTGTCTGCTACAATGTAATCCAGGGATGCATAAACAGGGGAATCTCAAGCAGGAGTTCAGAGATTACATTACCTCTATATTTGGCACTGGTACAACCAATGCTAGAATATTGTGTCCAGTTCTGGTGCTCGCAATTCAAGAAGGATGTTGATAAGTTGGAGAGAGTTCCGAAAACAACCACACAAATGATTAAAGGATTAGAAAACATGCCTTGTAGTGGTAGACTCAAGGAGGTCAATCTATTTAGTTTAGAAAAGAGAAGATTAAGGGGTGACTTGATTACAGTCTATAGGGATCTACATGAGGAACAAATATTTAATAGTGGGCTCTTTAGTCCAGTACAGATAGGTATAACATGGGTGGACACTGAAGCTAGACAAATTCAGGATGGAAATAAGGTGTAATTTTTTAACAGTCAGAGTAATTAACCATTGGAACAATTTAGGAAGGGTCTTGGTGGATGCTATATCACTGGCAATTTTTCAATCAAGAGTGGATGCTTTTTTAAAAGATACACTCTAGGAATTATTTGGGGGAAATTCTATGGTCTGTGTTATACAGATAGTCAGACTAGATTATCAGAATCATCTCTTCTAGCCTTGGAATCTATCAATCAATGTACACATTCCTTTCACCTACAGATTTTATAGGGAATAATGCATGTACAACCAAATGCACAGTTTGGCCTGTGACTCTAGTACGTTTCAAGGATTTCTTGCTGCCATGAGCATTAGGACATATCAATTAATTTAAATGAAGGGGGGGGGAGAAGGTTAAGGCATTGTGTACGCCAGTGAGGATATGCAAATTTGGGTGACCTAATAGTGATTGCTGGTGATGGCAATTGGCACACACTAATTATCCTTCTTCAATCCCTTCCCACCTCTGCTCCATAAGGTTATTCTACAATCAAGTGTCAGCAACACATGAAAACTAATTTAGCATTCTCTTTAATCCTTAAGGAGCCAGTGACCTTCTATGGGAGTTCTGAATGTGGATCACTTGCAGTAGTAAGTCCTAGGTGTCCAATCCCTGTTCCTGTTCAACTCAGTGACAAACCACCCCTAAGCTGAATGAGAACAGGATCAGGCCCTGATGGGGCACATCTACTCTCAGTTACATTGGTGTATGTCCAGAGTAGCTCTATGGACTTCATTGGAGTCATTGTGTTTTACAGATTTTACCGATATTTACAGCAAGAAGCTAACTGCCATTATTAACCTCAGTCAACAGAAATTGAACTAAACTGAACTAATCCTTCAGCACTGGAAGGACGTCTGATAATTACTTGTTAACTGATGCAGTCATATGTTCATGGCCTATAAAACTGAAACATGCTGTAAACACAACAGGGCAAATTGGTCACTAGTGTAATTCCACTGTTGTCAACGGACAAACACCAAAGATGACTTTGCCCCATTGTGTTTAATAGCATGGCAGGTTTAAAAAATGCATCGATTACAATGAATCAGTGAGTCAGATTCTGCTTTCAGTTTCAAAGCTGAAACTACATCAAAGTCAATGGAAGAGTAACTGAGATTGGAGTTTGACCCATTAAATTAGAGATGTCTCTTAATATTTGGAATCCAGTTGTCACTCGACGTGCTTAGGGTAGCCCACATTGAAAATGCCAAGGTCAGGGCAGGCTGCAAAAAGGAGAGCAGATTCTCTCAAAACTGGTGGCTAACACCAACCTGTCACAAACTATGCTCCTGATCCCCCACACTTCTTATCAAAAAGCCCAAAAAGAAATCACACAGCACGTTTATCACATTTCACTCTCTGGTTTCCAATCAGCAACTAGGCCCAGTAAAGAGATAAGTTACTTAAAGCTCTTTTCCCTTTACATTGCATAGTTGATTGCCCTTGATGGACCATCAAGCAGGCTGGATAGTGCTGATGCCCAGCTGTCTGGGGGTGTCACCCAGTAACACAGAACAAGTCTGAGATACAGATATACCACACACATATTCATAATTTACAATACAAAGATGATACATATCTAGAGATAAGCTTATCATATTTCTCATAACTTTTCCATTGATACGTTACATGGCATATCTTGTAAGATTTATTGCAATTTTGTCATATTGGTATTAATAATATTACAAATGGTCACTTATATTTCATACAGCATCCCATCCTGCCTATCTCAATTAATCTGGGCTAACAAGATAGTCTATTAACTGCACAGGACTGATCATGTGTTTCCCATCTTGTGCTGTGAATCTAATTAAAGTTTCCTTTGTGGTGTACATTTTAATGATCGCTTTTTTTGGATAGCTGACTTGTTTTATTTTCTGCCCATATTATTTTCAAAAATATCAAAGTATTTTGAAATCCTCCACTTTTTGTGGTTTAAAGACATTTTGAATTTGTATCTTTATGTTATAGTTAATGGAGGACCTGTATGAAGAGCCCTGCAAATCCATGGATATCCACTTTATATCGGCGGATCATTTTCTGAGGATTGCGGATGAGATGTGGATGGTCACAAAGGTCACGGATTGACTTTACGGGACCTCCAGGACTTTTGGGGCAGGGCTAGAGCAGCTGTTAGGTGATGGGCCAGCCCGAACAGATGTTGGGGGGGTTGGCTGCAAACAGATGATTGGCAGTGTGGTTGCAGATACATCTAAAAGAGGGAGTGCAGATTGTGGGTCGAACAGAAGTTTATTCTCATGGATGCAGATTCACATATTTGTATCCGAATTGGGCTCTACCTGTATGAACAAAAATGTTTGGTTAGGTATTATACCCTTATTTGTTCCCTTTTTTTAAAAAAACTAGCTATTTACAAGTCTTTGTATCAAATGAGTAATATTAAATAAAGAACAGGCCATCATTTATTTATTTATTTATTTATTTATATTCTGTTATGGAGGAGTTCAGAGCTGTAATAATGATTGCAAATCCTTTGGTATTTACTGCAATAACCTTAATCATGATGAACTCAATTAGGTAATAGTACTGCCTCTCTCAAACACTTCTGTAGGATTTCCACTGTAATTCCAGCATAAAGGGAACATAAACCTTATTAAAGAGTCTAGTCACCTGTCAGTGTGAGGGAGCTGTGTGTGTTACTCTCGGAAATACTAATGGAGGTTATAGACTTGACAATATTCATGCCAAAGAGTGACAAAATGATTTAAAAAGTATACATAGAGAGAAACACTGAGATACGCTGCACACGGAGTGGAGAGTGACAGACAAATGGCAGACAGCACAACAGGAGGAGGAGGAAATTTTGACTAAGGATTTTGGGGCACGTAAATAGGACCAAGGACACCATCATCTTAAAATCTAGTCAAATGAGAAAATTAGTTGAAATTAGTTTCAGGTACCAAACCTCCCTTTCATTTCCTCTGCCAAATTTTGGTTGTTTTACCATCACATTTTCCTATTTTTAATTCCCTTACCTGATGCTGTACGAAGGATGGACGCAGACAAAAGGGGAAATAGCGATAGGGACTGCACATTAAGTGCTGTCAAATGTGCAAGCTTTAAAAAAAAAAAAAACCCACCTTAAAAAATCCACAACAAAAATGTTCTTCTCTAATCTCTGTTAATGATATAATCCTAGGTGTTATTTGCAACAAAACTATGTGAAGCATTTTCAGGCAGAGTGAGATTTCAGAGTTCACAGTGTCCCTTTAAGGCCTCAGTCGAAAGACCCCTCACACCATAATCTGAACCGATCCGGTAGCTTGAAAACTCCACTCACCTGCTCATCACTGAGGACTGGAAGCATTCCCTTATGGAGACACAAATGCATTGCAAACAACTTTTGCAGAATCCAAGCTTTCATTTAAGAAACATTAATGGCCAGCTTTTGAAAATAGCTCCACTCCTAGCAGCTTCTGCGAAAAGCAGCAGAAACATTTGAGTGGGGTACGTGCATGCGTGCACACACTAATCGACGTATACTCCAGCCTCCTTTTTGTGGCCTCCTCTCTATGAATAGCTGCAGTGCCTAACGCTGCCACCACTCATAGCTTTCCTAAGCAGCATCCTGGAAGTGGGTAGGTGCTGAACTCTTATGAAAGGAAGTGGTCAGATTTTAGGTGCCCAGACAAGAGCAGAGCTCTCTTGAAAATCTGTCTCTGAGTCTTTATGGTTGTGAAAATAGCCTTCCAAACATTAACTGAGTGTAAACTGATGCAGTGAGGTCCTACACCTGAGACTGCACATATGGTTCTGGTATCTCTGCTGCTGCTCAAAGCGTCCACGAAAACAGGGTGAAAACTGACCAGAGTCTTGCTGGTTTTCACTCTGGCTGTTTAAAAAGCGATGGACAGCAGTGAGCGAGCCAATTTCACGCTGCTGCTGCTGCTTGGGAAAGCTAGGATTAGTGGCAGAAGAGGGTATCCAGAGCTATTCACTGAGAAGGAGGACCCAAAGAAACAGCTACAGTGGAGGAAGTCAGCGGAGACATCTTTTTACTGTACTTCTACTACCTACAGCTGCCACCAGGCTGCGAATGGGGTAGAGTAGTTCAAACTCAATCCCTCTGAAGCAAACATCAGGGTCCAGCAGAGAGAATGAATGAATGCTCCTCCTCCCTCCAGGACCAGAGGAAGTTCTTCAGATTTATCAGACACCTACTAGCCAGTGGCTAGGTGAAAAATGGCACCTCCAAGGAGGCTCCAGGAAAGCACCCTTGCTGGCAAATTCACCAAGGTGTAGCCTGTTGAGAGTGCTCTATTCTCCTCTTCCTTATTTGTCAGTCACTTATTAGCCGGAGATAAATATTTCAAGCTCTTATCTCCCTTACCAAGATAGGAATCCCAGCATCTGTTGTGTGTGATTCCAGGGAATCTAGTGGCTCAGGCCCAGATTCTTAAATACTTTGGGGAGCTGAGTCAATGACTTCAATATTATTATTATTGTTAAACAACATGTATACTGTTGTAGGGCTTAGAGGCTAACCAGGTCAAATGCTAGGTGCTATGCAATCATATAGTAAACACAGCTGCACAATGGGCCTGTGATGTTCCAAATTATGTTTACTCTATCAGGTCACCTATAATTTTGCCTTTATCTGAGCTACAGGAGAAAAGCTTAAGGCAAAAAGTTATCCTTTTGATACTGTGTCACTAGACACACAAACAAAACATCCCTGTGATTTTTTTAAAAAGCTAACAGTAATTAAAGACCAAACTATAACAATGCATAAAAATCTCTCTCTTTTATGGCTTTCTAGGGAATTCTATAGTACCACTTGGCAGCCACACAACATAAAAAAAAAATGAGGCAACAGAAAAAGTTTCACTGAAAATTGTAATAGAGCTTGTGTGTGTTTAAAAAAGGTCCACAAATTCTGTCAGAGGGAGAGAGATTCTGCATGTTGCTGTAGGGCTGAGTCATACAATACTATTAATAACATCAACTGAAAAGACATTCACTCATAATGACCTTTACAAGGGGCCTTGGAAGACCTTGGAAACTCATTCATGGTATCAGAGTGCCAGAAACAGATACTTTCAGTTTAACTCTTTTGAATTAACCTATACTCAGTTAAGGAAGTGGTTGCACAGTACAAAAAGTCTCTGCTTAGCTAGCTCACTCATAAGAGAGTAAGAGTGAGCACCTTTTACAGTAAGAGAGTGGGTAAATCTCACCCATATTTTACACAATTGCTTCTCTTAATGCCTTCTTTCTCAGGTGAGATTGAACCAAGAGGAATGATTGGTTGGCTGCTATTCATATTGTGGTTTCCCAACTGCTAATCAAGCCAAACACAGGTCCTTGAAATGTTTTGGGTTTGTTGGGTTCTATTAGGTCCCAACTTAACAGACTGAGATATAGAAATCCTCCATTTAACCACAGAACATATACAGCACAGGCAGCAGTAGTGCACATCTCCCCAAACAGACCCACGGAAGTGCCTCAGTCCCAAACTTCAGAGACCACCTCAAAAGCCTTAGGTCCTTTCCGTGCTTAGCCTCTCTTTTGCCAAAAAGAATTACAGTTCCGGTTGCTTTTGATCTCAGATAGGTTTCAAACCTTGCTTTGGGATACGGTGTGTAACCAAGACAGAATGTAATAAAGAAAAGGAAAATGTGGGCTATCAGGAAAAACTTCCCAATGATGTAATCAGTTTCCCCATTAGTCTCCCAAGGAAACAAGTGAAAACTCCAGAGTTTGGCACATTCAAGGGCTTGTCTACGTGAGAAATTTGCACTGGCATAAGTTATGGTTGAATTTAAAACCAATATAATTAAACCAGTGCAAAAGCTGCCCATTGAGTCTCTCAGTTTGGTTTAAGAATGGCTTATTTTGGTTTAGCTTAAATAGACTAAGTGAAGCCAAAATACTCTGCTCTTCAATCATAGTAAATATCCATTCAGGGGTCTCACTTGTTTAACTATATTGAATATAAAGCCCATTCAAGTTATACCAGTACAACTTTCTTGGTTAGAGAAGCCTTAAAACTACATTGGACAAAGAAGTAGAAAATGTACAACAGATGGAACAGATCACTTAATCTGTCCAATTTCTATATTTATATAGAAAAAGATTAATGTCAAGAATGTTCAATATTGTTTTATCTCTGTTGTATCTTTAAAAGCAGACAGAACTAGTTTCAGTGGGCAACTGCAGTCAAGATGAGCAAGTTGCATATAAAGAGTTATAGCAAGAGGTAAAGGATAAAGCACACCTGAAACCCAAAAAGAATGTGTGTCTGATAGGCTGGGTTACCGAAAGAGCTGAAGGGGAGAAATCACTCCCAAGAAATGTAAAGTATTTTTATTCATTGTAGCAAGCCCTAAGGGGAACCTGTCTAATGAGCTATGCAGTTTCAGACTAGGCATGTTATGCAGATGGTGGGCCTGATTTTCTGCTACCTTGCACCACATACAGTCATTTACATCTATGTAGTGTGGATCTAACATGCTACCATTCTGACTGGGTAGTGTTCTAAACCCACCTAGCACCATTGTTATGATAAGATCCACGTGCAGGATACAGCTTGAATCTCCCCACCTATTTATTTTTTCTTCTTTTCTCTCACTGGTTACTTACTTACTACTGCCTTGAAGATATAAAAACCCCTCTACAGATATACAATTCTACTTCCTTTTTTTTTTTTTTTGGTCATCAGTCCAGCGCTTAGAGATATATTACAGAAGCTTCCTTCCCAAGTGACCTCCTAATGTTCTGTGTTGTAGCTTTATTTTCTAAGCCTGTTTCCCCTAATGTTCTTCCTTTTGTCTTCTTCTCTATGAAGCTTTTGTTATCTCATCCAATACTATTTCCTCTCTTCACCCTTTTGCTTAGTTCAACAGCTTCTTCCTTTGTCACTGTAGTAAACAATTTTGCACTGATAGATGGGGAGACTAGAGTTCCTAATGATTTTCTTCCCTTTCTAAACCCTATGAACACTGCCTCAAAGTCTCTCTTTTGGTGGCTTGTTTGTGAACTCTAGCACGAATTAGTTTGTTTAACAAGCACATTGTTTGCTGGAATGGCAAAGAAAAACACATTAAAGCAGCCAGTTGGATTCAGTTGACTTATAAATGCATAAGCATGTTTCCTAAACAGACACCATTTATGGCTGTGTGTCACAGTTATTGCTAAAAACAAAGAATAATTTTTCAAAGTGTATATAAAAATCACACAAGGAGGCCCTTGTTCTATTTGGCCTGATTCTCTTTATACTAAGCCCTGGTCTACAGTGACCTGGCGATTTGGCGGCAGTCGACAGGAGTTACGCAAACTACGCAGAGTAGTCAACTGCCATGCTTCCCTTCTGCGTGGTGTCTTCACTTCACTGCGCCGACGGGAACCGCATTCCCATCGACGCAGCACTACGCCACTTGAGGGGGTGGTTTACCAGTGTCTATACCGACCGCTCAATTGATCCAAATAGGTCGATCTGACAGCGGCGACTTTGCCGCCGTCGGTATAGACATACCCTAGGTCTCATTTACATCATTCCGGCAGCATGAATGGAGCATACATGTAATTTATACCCTCTTTAAAGGCACCTTTATATTGCCAAAGCAGCAAAAAGGGGCCTTAATGTAAATGAAAATCAGATTGCACTTTGTGTTTATGTTTATCCTCACTGATATTTGGTCTAGCACTTTGCTTTGCCTAAATACACTATAAGGCCAGGTCTACACTGTAAAATTTTGTCCAAATAGTAATGTCGGTTTGGGGTGTGGTTTTATTTTTGTGAAATTCCCATGCTGGCAAAAACCCTAGTGTAGATGTAGTTATACTAGCATAAAAGTGCTTTTGCTGGGGTACCTAATTTTGCTCACTGAATAGGCATAATCTACACTGGCAAAAGCACTTTTTTGCTTGTCCACTATAGCTACATCAGCAAACCTTGTAAACCTGGCTTTAAAATGCAATACAATAGAACAATGATTTATTTGTGAAGTTCCTAGATGGAGGAAATCATACACAGATCTTGAGGTTGCTGACCAAGCTAAGCAGCTTAATTAACTGACTCAGAGACCCACCAACTTTGAAGCCAGAAGGGACCATCATGATCATTTAGGCCATAGAACCTCACCCACCCACTCCTGTAAGAGACCCCTAACTTCTGGCTGAATTATTGAATTCCTCAAATCATGGTTTAAAGACTTCAACTTATAGAGAATCCACCATTTACACTAGTTTAAACCTGCAAGTGACCCATGCCACTGAGGAAGGCAAAAAACCCCCAAAACCTCTGTCATTCTGACCAGGGGAAAATATCTGGGAAAGAATTCTCTGTAGTAACTCAGTCTTCCCCATCTAGTGTCTCATCACTGGCCATTGGAGATATTTGCTACTAGCAGCTGCAGATTGCCTACAATGGCATTGTAGGCAGTCCCATCATACCATCCCCTCCATAAATTTATCAAGATCAGTCCTGAAGCCAGTTAGGTTTTTTGTCCCCACTGCTTCCCTTAAAAGGCTGTTACAGAACTTCACTCCTCTGATCATTAGAAACCTTCATCTAATTTCATGCCTAAACTTGTTGATGGCCAGTTTATATCCATTTGTCCTTGTATACACATTGGTGCCAAACTTAAATAACTCCTCTCCCTCCTTGGTATTTATCCCTCTGATGTATTTATAGAGAACAATCTCCCCTCAGAATATCTCCCCTCAGCCTTCTTTTGGTTAGGCTAAACAAGCCAAGCTCTCTGAGTCTCTTTCTAAGGTAGGTTTTCCATTCCTCTGATCATCCTAGCAGCCCTTCTCTGCATCTGTTCTAGTTTCTTTCTCAAACATGGGAGACCAGAATTGTACACGGTATTCCAGATGAGGTCTCACCAGTGCCTTGTATAATGGTATTAACACTTCCCTCTCTCTACTGTAAATACCTCACCTGATGCATCCTAGGACTGCATTAGCCTTTTTCACGGCCTCATCACATTGGCAGCTCATAGTCACCCTGTGATCAACCAATACACCCTGGTCTTTCTTCTCCTCTGTCACTTCCAACTGATACATCCCCAGCTTACAGCAAAAATTCATATTGTTGGTCCCTACATTTCCTTTGTCTAAAAAATCAGTTATCACCTTAAAGAAAGAGATCAGGTTGGTCTGACACAATCTATCGTTTGTAAAGCCATGTTGTATTTTATCCCAATTACCATTAACCTCTATGTCTTTAACTACTTTCTCTTTCAAAATTTGTTCCAAGACCTTTCATACAATTGAGGTCAAACTAACAGGCCTGTAGTTTTCCGGGTAACTTTTTTTCCCCTTTCTTATATAATATAGGAACTATATTAGCAATTTTCCAGTCATAAAGTATGACTCCCACGTTTACAGACTCATTAAAATCCTTGCTATTAGGCTTGCAATATCATATGCCAGTTCCTTCAATGTTCTTGGATGGAGATTATCCGGGCCCCCGAATTTAGTCCAATTAAGCTGTTTGAGTTTGACTTCCATCTCAGATGTGGTAATTCCTACCTCTATATCCTCATTCCCATTAACCTCCTTGCCACTACCCCTAAACTTTTCATTAGCCTTATTAAAAACTGAGGCAAAGTATTTGTTTAGGTGTTGGGCCATGATTAGATTATCTTTAATCTCCACCACATCCTCAGTGTTTAGCAGTCCCACTTCTTCTTTCCTTGTTTTCTTCTTCTTGTATTCTTCTTATTTATACGGCTATAGATACTTTTACTGTTGGTTTTAATTCACTTTGCAAGGTCCAACTCAGTACTTTGCTTTTGGCAGTTCTCACGTTATCCCTACACTTTCTGACCTCCAAGAGGTTGCTTTCCTTGCTGATCCCTCCCATCTTCCATTCCTTGTAGGCTTTCTGCTTTCTCAATCACCTGTTTCAGAGGCTTGCTCATCCAGCTTGGTCTGCTATCCTTCCCTATGAATTTTTTCCCCTTGCTTGTGATGCAGGCTTCAGATAATTTCTGCAACTTTGACAAAATAATTCCTAGCCTCCTCCACATTCAGATCCTGAATTTTTCAGTCCAGTCCACTTCCCTAACAAGTTCCCTTAACTTCAAAAAATTACCTCTTTTGAAATCAAGGACCCTAACTGCAGATCTATTTTCGTCTATCCTTCCATTTACTTTAAACTGAATTAGCTCATGATCATTCGAACCAAGGTTGTCCTTTACAACCAGTTCTTCTTCGAGGTCCTCGCTATTCACAAATAGCAAATCTAAAATAGCATCCCCTCTTGTTGGTTTGGTGAAGAAATCGATCAGCTATCACATCCAGAAAAATTTGGGCCCTACTATTATTAGGAGCACTTGTCCTTCAATCTATATCTGGGATGTTAAAGTCTCCCATAATCACACAATTCCCAGTAGTATTTATTTCATTAAAAACACATTCCAAAATGAGAACTGACATGCTTAAAGAAGAGAGAAAATATGAGGAAAACTTACATTTAAGGACCTGATCCTTTATTTTTTGCAGAGTAGATAAAATTCTATTATTTTATTTTAAATAGAAAATTTGAATTTTTTAAAATTTAAATTAAAGATTTATTTTTTTAATAACCACATTTAAAATTAAATTGGAAACTGAAACTTATGTTAAGGCATAAACTTCTAAAAACCATTTAAATTAAATACAAAAAATAACATTAAGTGCGTATTTGCTGCCAAGTTCTAAAGATAGCGAAACCACTGAACTAGTGGAAGTCACTGGCTAGGCACCTGGAACCAGGGTTTGCTGAAATGCTGAGCCAGTTTTTGACAGCAGCAGTCTCTTCTGTAAGTGCAGAGAGAATATTTTCTTCATTTCAGCTTATTCAACTAGCTCAGTTCAATGATTAGTTCATTCAAAGTTAAGAAACCAACTGGGAGTTAGAAAAGCAAGAAAGCTTGTTTTCCTCTTCCAAGCTATAAAATAAAAATGAAGTGTGAAAGAATGAGATCTCCTATTTCTAAAATCTGGAAGGACATGGTGACCAGAAAAAAATCCGTTAAGTGCACTAACCACAGAAAACACTTCCTTTGTTTAATAAATCAGTTAGTTTTCAATGCAAAACATGTTTTGATAAACTGATTCTTTTTTCTTGTATATCCAGCACACTTAAGGTACTTTTATTTAACTAATACAATAATTTGAAAATGCTGTTTTTGTGCATTTTAATTTAATTCCAATTTCCATCCAAATGCAATGTGACACATATGAGTAAAAAAATTAACCATCATCTAGTAATTAAGAAATGTGTCATTCACTATCTTTTTTAACATAATAAAGAATGTAAAAATTAAGAATCTGAATAAATGTAAATTAAGCTATATAATTGCATAAATAAATGTATATAGCTATAGTGTATCTCCCTGGTTAGCAAAACTAGCATCAAATTCAGCATAAATGTTATATTTAGTTGCTAATCAGCATGTTTTAATGGTTAACAACCAATGAGAATCAACCTTTATTTAGGAAAATAACGAAAAGTACAAATGCAAAACACGATTAAAATTGATTTTTTTAATCATGATTCAAATCAGCAAGCAGGAAACCTTGATTTAAATACAGTTATTTAAATTGCTTTGATTTAAAACAATCCACCCTGATTTCTTGAGCATCCAACTCCTACAAATTTCAGTGGGAGTTTTAGCCACGGAAGGAACATACGAATGGACCTTAATAACCTGATTCACTGCTGCCTTGCACTTTGTGTATTCAGTTATAACAATGCAAAGCGAATTCAAAAGTACTTCCAAATCAGAATGGTAACTTGGCCTTGGGGTAAAGGGCTACACAAAGCACAGGGCAACAGTGCACTAAAAACAAAGGTTCTGGTATTCTTCTGGAAGACAAAGAGGACTCCTTTTTGTCCTGCAAGCCACGCTTCCACTCCCACCAGAGCTAGTCAAACAATAACTCGCTGGCTCTCCCAGACATCAACAACAACGTTAAGAGAATCAAAATGTTCTGGGACTGTGCATGTGACTGCAGGCTGGTCAGAGGCAGACATACACTGGTCTGAAACTGGATTCAGCCGTAGCCACTTGTACAGTCAACTTAATTGATTATTGAGCTGCAAATTCCATTGGTGCACAGAGACCCAAGGAAGCCCGACTTTCTGGATTGAACAGAGCTTCTCAGTGCAGTCACCTGCACCCTAATTCCAAGGAGTGTTTTATACAGTTAGGAAAAGGGGGTCATAAAAATGAAGCTGATAAATTATACCAGCAATTATCTGGCCTGGGATCTAAGTGGCTAGTTACTGCAGCTGGACCCAGTTCAACCATCAGAAGGACATTTATGTGGCTACGCTGTTACATTTTGTGTGTGTTAAAGGCAGTGGCTATTTTCAAATGTAGTGAGTGGGGATGGGTGCTTTCTTTGTCTGGCTGCAGAATCCTAGACAGCTAGATATGGGTTTTGGACGGACATCTTGCCACCTTTCTGAAGAGTGAGTGTGAATGGCACCGTTAAAGCAAAAGGTGGATTAAGAGACCCAAAGGTTGGCCTGAGCTGGGAAAGGGAGGTTACAAAATAGAACAAAGCAAGACAGGCATACAGCAGCTTCTGGCTAAGTGGTGCTTAGAATCATGTGCGTTAGCTTGAATACGGAGGGCGGAATGGGTCTCTGTGATGCTTGTAGTTATTTTGCTACCTTTGTTCAAGGTGAAGAGGAGCTCATTATTTATTTTATGTTTGTCCATATTTACAAAAGTGCCTGCATCTTCAGGCATCTAAAAACCTTCATATACTTGGCTGTTAGGAGCCTAAGGCTACATCTACACTACATATGTACCACACTACATACTATGTCTAGATGCTTGCTACAGCAACGGAAGAAATGTAGCAGTGTTTAGCAGGAATTGTATCAGTTTTGCAAATGGGATTTTGGAGCCTAAGTCTCTTAGGCCTGGCCCACACCCAGAATTTAGATTGACAGAGCTAAAATTCACACCCCTGAGAGATGTAATTAAGATGACCTAAGCCCCAGTAAAGACAGCACTAAGCCGATAGAAGAATTCTTCTGCTGACATCGCTACCACCTCGAGGGGCTGGATTTACTACAGAGACAGAAAAAAACCCTTCTGTCACTGTAGGAAGTGTCTACATTACAGTACCATAGTGGCATAGTTGCAGCTGTGCTGTGTTAGCGCTGCAGTGTAGTGTAGCCATAGCTGTAGGTGCCTTTGAAAATATTCCCTATTACTGGATCCTACACCCATTAAAGTCAATAACAAAACTCCCATTGACTGGACTGGTGCAGGATCAAAGCCTTAACCTCCCTGCCCATCTTCCTATTGGGACAATGGGGATACCACCACCTCCCTCCCACAGATGGTGAGAGATAAATTAAAGAATTAGTTTACAAAGCACTTCACAAATGAAGAGTGCAGAGTACTGTCTTTTGTTATTTTGTTCCTTTTTATTATACATTTTTCTTGACTGGCAAATCATTCAGAGAAACAACTTACTAGGGACTTCACTTTTGATTTTACATGGAAGGTGCTCACATACTATGGTGATGGGCAGCAGTATAAACCCCATGATACATATTTAATCATTTTAAATTGATAAGCAAGTTTTTACATGCGCTACTTGTCAATGATATGAACCTTATTTCCTTTATACTTAAAATTATTAAATGTATGCTAATATGTAATAATATAAAGTCCGCAATGTGATATAAATAGAAATCAGTGAGTGTCTACGGTTGTTTAAATCCTTAGTGTAACACTGCACTAACATTTTACTTTCCACACATCAGAACACTTACACAGTTTAATAAATTTAGTAACTAACCACGAAGAATTGCAGAATTGAAAATTCTGTCAGTCTCTGTCCTCTGAAAGACTGTAACACGAGTTCTTCCAGCTCACGCAAATTAAAAGTTTGGCATTTCTTCCAGGCAAAGTTCCGTTAAAAATACCAAGAATAATATATCATGTGGATCAATTTCAAACTCAATGAGAAATTGTTGGTTTTTAATTATTTTTTATTATTATATAAAAATCAACCTCTAGAAGTGCTATGACACAGCAAAACCTTATCTTTTGGAGGACCACAGTAACATACTAGCCTTCAAAAGGGATAGGGGAGGGAAATTAACTCACATAGCAAGGGAGCTGGAAAAACAACACTTTGAAAGCTAAAAATCAGACTTGATTTCCTATTGTAAAGCATGAAGGACTCTTTCCCCAAGAATCAGGCAGCAGAGACAATACTGAAGAGGTTTATTCACGACACTGGGAAGTCTGATAAATCAGCTTCAACTTCATGTTGTTACAGTGGTCAATTATATACACTTTCTTATCGATCACAAAGTATGTTTTACATTTTTTATCTATTCACTTACAAATACAGACATTGTCCCATCCGGAGAGAACAACAGTGATAATGGTCATTACATACATGCAGAGACACTTTAATCACTCTACTTACATCAAGGATCCTAGGGCTACACTCGGGGTGGGGGTAAGGTGGAGGAAGAAGGGGGGGGGGTCCTTACAGATAGGTGGCAGGTGAGACAGAAATTCTAAAAGCAAATGTGCTGTTTTCATTGGAATTAGACTCACAACATCTGGCTTCCTGAGTCAAGGTCCTTGAGGATCAGATATGCTCGTTAGCCATTTAAATGAGTTTCAACCTACAACTTGTTAGCTGAAAACAACCTCAAGCCTTACACTATCCTTCACCCATCTAGAAGCAGATTTACCAAGGATCACACCTTGAAAAGCCAAACTATTTCTGTGCACAAGCACGCATGCACGTGCCAAGGGCCTGATCCTGCAGAAGCTGCTATGGTAGGAGGGAGATTTTCAAAAGGACAAAGGTACCCAGCTCCTATAGACTTTGAAACACCTAACTGTCCTTTGTGCCTCTGAAAAACTCCCTGTCAATGGGATTAACTCATAGAAATAAGCAAAATGTCCAAGAACAAGTGTTTCCTAGCTCAGACTTACAGAACACGCTTAACACTGAAGACTGAATCAGGACGTGGAGCCCTTTCAAAAAAAACCAATTTTTTTTTAAAAAGAATTTACTGTAACAACTCTGGACAATCTTGTTATCCATATCCCACTTTGAGCCTTGCTAAAGTCTTCTGTACACCTTGGTCATGTCCCCTCTGTTTCACCTTCTCTGTGAGGTAAACAGTCACAATCCTTTCAATCGCTCTTCATATGGAAGTATTTGCACACTTCTAATTACTCTCAATGCCAGTCTCTGAACCCCCTCAATTTCTACAAGAGCCTTTAAGGTGGCATCACAGAACACAGTATCCCCAGAGAAGCTGAACCACTTGTTTATATAATGGAATTATCATATTTTCAGTATTTTTCTCAAGCCCATTCCTTATATTGTTTGCTGTTTTGATCCCAGCCCTTCATCTCCCCCTGACACTCTGGCACTCACATCCTTCGTGAGTTTTTGTCTTCCTCCTCCTTTTCCACATATCTTGGAGAATTCTCCAGTGGGGTTAATGGGTGTGTAATGCTCCTTGGCGCCAGCAGTGGTCAGAATGGGCTGAGGAGGAGGCAGTCATTTGGGACAGAGCAGAGTCCTCTGCTGCCAGATCAGAGGAGGAGGCAGTAGCTCGGCTCCCCCATGCCAGGAGCAGGGCAGGAAATGCAGGGTTTAAATCCTTGCTCCTTACTGCCTGTCTGGCGGAGGCTCTGGAAGTGAGTGGGGGAGGCACTGTCCTCTTGCACAACAACAGACTCAGTATGCATCTGAGTACGGGCTTTAAGAAGTTAATTAAATGATTAGGCTCATAAAAAGCAATTGGGTCTCAATGAAATGACTAAGCCTCTGTAGAATTCTCACAAAGACTTCCCATCTCAGAAGACACCATGACATCACATCTATTCAGTACCTTTTGGTAGCCTTCTCAAGAAACCGCCTACCTACATTACAGGGTTGATTTAACTACTACTGTTTGTAAAGCACTTCACGATCCTCAGGTTGAATATTACTTTTATGGCTTCGTACAGCAGTTCTCCAACTCGTTCCGTCCATCAGCCCCTTCCACACAGAAGTCTCTGGTGCTCATCTTCAAGACAATCATGAGCAAGAGCCCTTGGCAGATCATCAGCAGTCTGAACACAACAGAGCCTCTGGCCAAGCGAACACCTCTCTGTACTACTGAGTGCAAGACGAGGGCTCAGAAAAAAACCCTTCATCTGGGAGGCTGTTTTCATGTTCTAGGATGAATAGCACACCACGTACTAATGCACTTTGCTAGCTGGTTGTGGAGCAGGACTATCCTCTGGAAGGCTGCCCATCTTCCCAGCTGCAGAACAAGTGTAGTAATTATGGCTGCTATAAGGAACTGAAGTGAAATAGTATTCAGAGAAATTCCCCAGAATTAGATAATGTGAAAGCTTTAAGATTCTGGCTCTCAGAAAGGGTAAATGCAGATGCTAGCTGTGCTAGGGGTGGTGAGGGACACCCTGAGATTGGGTTTGCTGCATCTCAACAAGAGAAAACAAAGGGACCAGTCCTGGGCTTTTTAACTCTCATGGACTTAGTGACATCGAGAAGGCAGAGCATCTTGCAGAATCAGCAGCAGACTCGACTGTGTCTTTCCCTGGTGTTTGCCTCCTCCTCCTCATTCCATTCTGACCACTTCTGGCACCAAAGAGCATCAACAAAGTCAATATTCTAGTCTTACAAAGAGCATGATCATTTTTGTTAAATTCATGAAACCCTCGAATAGGCAAATTGTATTAGCATTAGCTATGCACGTAGTTAAGTACTCATACTATACAGCTCTTTATAAGTAAATGAATAACTCTGTTGCAGGTATATTATGACATTGGTCCATAAAACAATAATCCAAGTGCCAGGATGCATCATGGAAGACAGATGGGTTAAAGCATTTGATTACTTGTAACAACAGTTTTAATTGGAACTTCATGATATTTCATTTTAATCATTTGCACAAGAAAAGGAAACTTTGGGTCTTTAGACAAGCAATCCATTGTATTTTCATTGTCAGTAACATATGGTAATATTTGCTAGACTCCTAAAGGACAAGAGATAATCTCACCTCTAGTATAATAAAGGTTTAAGATAACAGGTGCTCTGTTTTATGAGGTATTAACCTGGCTCCTTAATGGATAAGTTATGAGGCAATGCAATTATTTCCAAGGAAAGTGGGCCAGGACATCCCTGTATTCCTCTTGTAAGGTAAGGTATCAAGTTACCAGAATAGGTGACTGTATGATAAGTTACAGCCATATATTCCCTCAACATGTGCTCAGGCTTTCACAGGAGTTCATGCTTTCAGTGCTGAGGTCATGAGTTGAATCTTCACATACAGACAGCACAGCTTTCAGTCAGTAGCCACTCTTTGTTACAGAATAGCAGCACCCTGAACGGGACTTGAACTTCTCCGGACCTCAAAGCCTTTGACTGGCTTGTCTAACAGGGTGGAAGATATAACACATTTGGTTTAGTGAATATGATCATATCATCCCCTTACTGGCTGGGGCAAGCAGGAATAAAGTCCACTATTTTCTCACAGCAAACATACCCTGCCATAATTTTGCTAAATATCCCTGGGTTTGAGGCCTACTGATGATGCCTACCTATGTAGCCACAGTTATTTAGAGATACAGATACAAATAAAATGACAATGTTAGTAAGGGAACAACTATGCTAATAGGTATGCTGAATCTTTAGCCTGCCTAACGTGAATGCATTGTTTCAAAAAGCCTGAATAGACTCTCTAGGCGGAGTGGTATGCCATTAATAAAATGAGATATGCCTCCCCTTCTGAAAATCCTGACCCTGCATATTTACTCACCTCTGTACTCCTAAGGATAAATTCATCCTTGGTGTAACTCCAGAAGAATAATTCCATAGACTTATATCAGGGATGAATATGGCCCCTTGCTGATTTAGAAAAATGTAAGCTGTGTGAAAGCTAACCTCTTTTTTTGGTTCCTTCTGTTTGCCCATGACTTTATAACACTAATTTCAGCCGTCAGCCTCAGTGCCAGAGACATCAGACCACCCACACCCTTGCAAGATGATGTGAGCGCTAGGCCTGTCAGCTGAAATCAGTGCCAAAGGGGGACAAGGCAGAGCTAGAGAAACCAGAGGTGCAATTCATTGGTTACACATAATATTTTTGTAAACAGGGCTCAGACAGGAAGGGATTTGGAAAGAGGTTGAGGGAGAATTTGTCTTTATTGAAATAGTAGGGATTTAAAGCAGGAAATGGTGAAGGAGGAAAACTCAAGGGACAGAGGAGGGTAATGATATCGTTAGTGACTGGTACCTTCATAATTGTATTTGTACTACAGTTATGCCCAGAAGTCAGACTGTGATTGGGATCTCATTGTGATAGGCACTATGACTGTACAAACGGACAGTGCCAGTCCCTGTCCTCAAGAGTTTACAGTCTAACTAGACAAAACAAATGAAGGGCAAAAAGGAAAACAACTATACTATCACTTCAACTATACAGAGAAGTGACTTGCCCAAGGTTACACAGCAGGCCAGTGGCAGAGTGTACAACGCAGATCTCCTGCCTCCTTTACCGGTACCACTCCCTTGCGGTATATATATTCAGTCCAGCAGAGTGATCGTTTTACTGAGAAATACAGTGTCTTTTCATTTTCAAGCTAACAGCTTGTAGTGATCAGTCACAATATTATGGATCATATTTTATTTCATTCTTTTTTGTTAGTGCATGTTTAGTACTGCTGTAAGGTGCCAGGTAACAGTCCTGGAGATAGAAATCCACTGCCTTAGTCAGTCACGCAGCAGGCACAGCAAGAACAGCGGCAATGCAAGATTGCAGTCCACTCCCCAGCGTGCCTATGCTCCTGGACCACAAATGTACTGAACTGGAGAAGCCACTAAGTGGGCTACTGTGACCATGTTCAGAACTTCTTCCATCACTGGTCTAGCTCTGTCTCAGTTTACAGATTCACAGACTATAAGGCCAGAAGGGACCATTATGATCATCCAGTCTGACCTCCTGCACGACGCAGGCCACAGAACCTCACCCAACCAACTCCAACCCTAGCAGTGGTGGGAATGCTAATGTAGACAGAGCACAGGAGACACAGTGACACAACACTGAGCTTCCCATTATTGACAGCATCTGGGCAGCTGCACCATTGCTAGGGCAACGGTGTTTCAGAAAACCTCCAATGTGGACAGGACCCAAGGGTGAGAAAACGTCAACACAACAATGGGCAGGGGAGAGCAGCATGAGTGAAGTTCACTTATGTTTCCCCTTCCAGCCCCGGGTGGAATAAGCTCTCATCTATCAGAATCATTTAGGTGGAGCCACTACACGCAAGCCCAGGTGCACATTGAGGACAAACAGCATGTCCGTTCAAAGCCAGCTTTGCAGAGAACCTCCTGCAGGACCCCAGTCCTTCACATGATGGTGCAGCTGTTCCAGGCAGGGTCAGGTTACCGCGTTTCACCCGCAAGCTGAGAAATTAGCCCTTCTGTGCCCTCCTGGAAGAACAAGGCGCCTCTCCCCCGCCAGGGAGAGCACCAGAATGTAAAACGTAAAGGAAGTAGAGACCAAACTGCAACCATCAAAGGCTGCTCTCCAAAAATGCAACATCCCACGTTAGCCGTCACCCATGCAAACGTTCATGTTTCCATTAACTCCGCTACATCCCGCGATCCCACCGAACCACGCTGCCTGCCTGTTACCCAGCTTCAGGTCTAGCATAACTGCGAGGCTACGAGCTATAATAAACTCCTGGGCACTTCCAAGTCCCTGGTGCCTGTCAGCAGACCATTCCCTGCGCCGATTTGTTTTTTCCTTCTGGTTTTTTAACCCCTTAAGAGACCCCACCTTAGAAATCGAGCCGCAGGGGTAACAAACAATTCTCCCTTTGCAGGATGAGGCTGGACTGGGCTTTTTTTCCCCCTCTCCCACCCCCCATTATGTGTCTCAAACGCCGCCCGCGATTCAACAATACAAAACAAGGGAGAGAGACGAGAGAATCACGCACATCCTGCCTCTGGATCCGAAACAACGAGCCAGCGAGGACAGAGCCTCCCTCGCGCAGCAGGGACTAGAGAAAGGCTCTCTCCTGGCCCCGGGGCAGCCCCCAATGGACAGTGGAGCCCCCCGAGAGAGGCTGCAGAACATCGCCTCCAGTTACCTTCATCCTGCCGCTCCCCGCTCAGCACTTGCCCGGTGAGGCAGGACGAGCTTCCTCCGCGGCCCCGGCTCGCTCAGCGCTCAGGATGAAGAGCCGGTATCCAGCTAACGCAGCGCCTCCCTCCCGGTCCCTGCTGGGACACGTTGCAGCTGAGGTTAGCGAAGCGAAGCGAAGCGAAGCAAAGCGGCTCTCCCGGCGGCAGCTGGAGGGCTCCGATTGCATCAGCGGCAGGCAACGCCACTTTCCCTGGGTCGCCGCTAGGGGAAGCAGCCGCCAGAGCCACGGGCCAGCCCAGGGCGCTTTGCCGCCAAACATCTCCTTCCCCAGAGGAGCAAGTGCCAAGGCATTTCCCCCGCCCCCTGCCAAGCCAGAGCACCCAGCCGGGGCAAAGCCCCTAACACCGCTACGGTGTCCAGTGTCCTAGCCTCGAGCGCGCTGTGTATGAACCTGCCTAGCCTCACACTGCCCAGACTGAGCACACGACCAGGGTCCACCTTGGGACCATCCGTGGTCTCTAGGCTGTCCCAGACGGGCCATTCTACCTCCTACAAACAGACAGGATTTCTCTGTACAGAAAACATTTCACACTGGCCTAGTGAAGTTACTATTTTCCCAGCACCTCCTGTATGATTACCAGGAAAGGCTGATTTGCTGGCTGAGTCATTTCTTCTTTCCTGTTTTGACACTGTCTGGACACTCAGCACCGCTCAGTTTACCCTCCCCTGCCCCTCAGTCACGACATCCTTCAGCTCATTGCAGCCAGACTTCATGCACACCGCCCTTTTGCTGCAGAATTTGCACGGCTGCATTGCAACTGGTGCAGCTCCTCCAGCGGTAGCGATGGGAGCTTTAATGTGGACAGGCCCCAAGCTCTGAGCAGAGATAGATGACAGGGAATAAACCCCAGAGCCCCCGTCTACATGCACATTGCCACGGTTGCTACCGCCAGTTGAGCCGCACCAATAGTAAATAGTACAACAGTGAGAATGCTGAAGAAAATATCATAGTGAAGACGCAGGCTAATCTCCACAAATAAGGGTGCTTATTCTCAGCTTCACTGATCGTATCTTTTTCCTCTGTTACCATTTTCATAACTGGTTTTCCCTCTTCCTGCCTGCTGGTGAGCAGCTGTGTCCAGCATTGGAAAAGACTGTTCTTTGTTGATTCTACTGCCAAGTGAATACTTCTGCAAACTGTTTTGCTACACATTTGTATGAATGATTTTCCCCTGTGTGCCTGTGGTTGCAAAAATAACTCTGGCAGAGCGTTGTCATGGGAACACTCAAATGATAGACAATAAAAGAATGGTGATTTTATAAGTGGGTGTGGTGTTACAGGAAAAAGGTTGGCAAACGTATGCTAATTTTACAATTCCAACAAATAACTAGTGTCCTGCTGGTGAGGGTTGCAAAACATTGTCCTCCATGAGCTTTCCTCCCCCCCAACTCAAGTGCTAGCTGAAAGTAATAGGCCTACAGTGTAAGAGCTACTAGTACAAGGACACAGCTGAGGGAAAGCCAGATGCTTGCTGCTGCTCCAACAGCTGCTCATCACGATTCCACTGAATGACTGCAAGATTCAGCGATGCCCGAGATTTGCTTTCATTATTTAATTTACCATATTAATGATCTTTTAAACTGTAAAAACAATCCGTAGTTTTTACTGTTATTGATTTGTGTGTGTGCGCACTCATGCTGAGGAGTTTAGGCTTTTGATGATTTGAACTATCTGACATGCTTAAGAGCCATGTACGCCTACATCTATGGGCTCTATTCAGTGGCAAGGGAAAAGTTCTCTTCTATGGCACAAAGGTCCGCAAAATATCTTGTGTTTCTGGGCAGCAGAGATGACGGTTAATTACTACATGATGATAAATGAATTTTACATGAATTTGCAACTCTGCTGTAAGAATGTGCTTATGGGTTTGAACCACGAGTGAATCAAAGATCTTGTTTACACTAGACTTTTTCTCCTTAAAGCTTCCCATCAATGCAACTCTATCAATGATTCAGAGGGGTAGCCGTGTTAGTCTGTATACAGCAAAAACAACGAGAGTTCTGTAGCACTTTAAAGACTAACAAATTTCTGCAGGCATAAGTTTCGTGGGCTGCAACCCACTTTGTCAGATGCAGTGATGGAAACTTTAGAGCAGACAAGATGCTGGCAGCTGCCAGCATTTGTATTACAATATCACTGAGATCTGCTCTGAAGAGGGCTAGAAAACATTGTGGCTCAAATACCAACACTATGTCTACACTACCACTCTTCTGTTGCTATCACTAGAGTTGCATGATGGGAAATTTTAAGGGAAAAAATATCTAGTGTAGACACAGCCAAACCTATTGAATGAGACTATTTCTGCAATATTTTTTTTTAAATATGCTTTTTTGTATTCTGAGGAGGTGGTTTGGGTCACTTTTAATTAATTGAATTTTTAAAACAATGGTCTTCTAAATAGAGAGAGAAGGATATTTCAGATCTGTAAAATCTATTAATAATGTACATAGGCCTCTTACATATTTTGAAATAATATTAACTGCACAGATAATGATGTTTACAAGCTGGAGACAATATTGACACTTGAGAACCGACAGCCTTTTTCCTTCTTCAGCCTTTTTCCTTCTTCAAAAGGCTGCCAGCAGCAATGCAGATTCTATTTGTATTGAACACATACCATACAATACAATGAAGGACTTTATGGCCACATTGTGTGTTCTATAAACAGAAATATATTACTATTTATTATTTGTATTGCAGCAGCACTTAGGGACCGCAGTCATAGATTAGGGCTGCAATGTGCTAGGTACTACTGAAACATGTAACACAACGCCACCGCCACCCCCCGCCAAAAAAAAAAACCAAACAAACAGCCTCCCCCCACCATCCTGGATAACTGTGTATTTTATTGTTACACCTTAAACCAGAGATTTTCAAAAGCAGCTATAGGTTTTAGGAGCACCAGTCCCACTGAAAGTTGGTGGCATTTTTGAGAGTCTTCACTTAAGCTCATATTAAAATAATAAAGCATTCACTTACAATGGCTTCTTTGGTTTTGTTCTTGCTTTCCCTTCAGCTCTCCACTTTTTCTTTCTTTCACTCCCACTTTATCCCTCCCCAGTTCCAAAGCTGATTCCCTTCCTGCATCAGCCTGTCTCTCACCATCTACCTCAGACCCCCCCCCACCCCCAACATTGCTCTCTCTTGCTTACCAGCCCTCCCATTTTTTCTCCATCTCCATTGGCTATCAAGGCAAACTAACTGGTATCTAGTAAATCCAGTATGTATATTCATCACTTCTGGAATGTAATACTTTTTACATTTACCAGGTTTTCTTTTAAACCATTCTTTCCTCACACCTCCTTTCAGTTGATTATTAGGGTTTTTTTTTCCTTTCTTTCTTTCCCTCTTCAATTCCCCCTGATTTTGGTCCCTTCAGTACTTTCTCCTTCTTCCTTCTGTGCTGCTCTTTCCCTCTTCCTCCTCCTCCTAAGCCTCTCAAAGTTAATAATAATAATAGCTCCCTCAAGATGCTGAGTACTCTGCTCCTGATACATCAAAGCACTTCAACATGTGTTTAACTTTAAGCCAACTGATGTCAATGGGACTACTCACAGGCTTCAGTATTTTCCTGGACCAGGACCAGTATTTTCAGCACCTTACAAGATTAAACCTCTATAGTGCTTCTAGAGGGGTAGCTGTGTTAGTCTGTATACAGCAAAAACAACGAAAAAATGCCTAACAAATGCCTGCTGAAATTAAATTTGTTAATCTTTAAAGTGCTACAGAACTCTCATTGTTGTTGGGTTTTTTTTAATAGTGCTTCTGAACTGTAGATTTCAAAATGCTTTTTAAATGAGATTAGACGTCATCCTAATTTTACAAATGGAGAAACTGAGGGACAGAAACTTGCTCAAGGTCCAGCATCAGAACCCAGGTCTGCTGACTCTTCATCCCGTGCCCTATCCACTAGATCACACCAAAACTGGATTCCCCTCACAACTTCCCGTTCATCCCCCATATGTAACCTTTTGCCTTTCTAATGGAATGCTGCTAGGCTGGGTTTCTTACCCAGCCCATTTCCTCCTCCCTAAGGATTCCAGAGGTGAGTAAAGAAGGAACTATGGGGATTCTCCCCCGTCTCCCATTCATGTTCACCTACCAACTGGAAGGGAAAAAGGGAGAGAATATTTTACACTGTTGCACTAGTGCCCGCTGACTTACTTTGCCAGCAGGCTACTGGCTCTTCACGTAGCTTATGACGATGCTTTCAAATGGCTGGGCACACTGCACATACACTGAGGAGTGTTGCACTGTGCACAGCAACCCACATTTTGAAAAAGAATTTTCAGTGGACAATTCTGGAGAGGAGATTGAGGATCTGTGGGTGAAACCTACCAGGCCCAACTACTGGAAGGACCGTGTGCACATTCTGCTGAATTGAAGGTTGATTTTTTTTAAATGAAAACTAAAACAGTATTTTATTTAAAAGGCTAACCAGGGAGGGGAAAAATAACATTTATTTCTCCAAATATTTCTATCCCAGCATGTCTATTGTTTATTCTAATCTTGGCTTCTCTGATTTTTGCTGGAAGACCTTCTGTAGGACTGGAGAAAAGTGTGGATAATGAGACTGCAACAGACTGAAATCTGACCTGCAGCTTTCCCAGCCTTCATATGACAAGGGAGGGGATGTTTAGACAGACTATTTAAAATTCTTCAGGGTTTGAGTGTGTCACAATCTGTTTAACTGACATTCCAGACAGAACTGATCTCTGTGAAAGGTTGGATATCCCCTTCCTATTTTAATACCACTTTCACACTTCAGTTCCTCATTCCTCCAAACACTAAAAGGGAACTGAATACTTGATATTTATATATTACAAAAGTACAAAACAAACTTACAAAATCAAAATATTTTGAGGCCATATTTCCCAAGTCTCACTTACACATAATAAGGCCCCGTCCTGAGCCTGAGCTCAAAGGATAATGTTGGGTGAAAAGCACTTTCCACACCAATTACTAAGCTTAACTAATTAAGGCTTTAATAAGAACATTTTAGGACAATATGTTACCACCTTAATCAAACATAAAGTATAAATAAACCAGATCAGGGTGGTATAATGATCAATTATTCAGTCCTGGGGGTGCAGGTAGGTTGTTTCTATCATCATCAGATCCAGGCTGGTCCCATCTGGTACAAGCCCTGTGTTGCTCTAGTCCCCTTTGTTAAACAAACATCCTTTAAAACTTGTCTCATAACATCACGCAGGTACATATTATTAAAACTACTGCATCTAAAAACATTCTATTATAAATATATTTTCATACACACTAATCCAAAATCCTTTTAACTGATACATTTTTACTGATCCTGCTTAAACTCTAATTGGTACCTCCTTATCTATTTTTTCTAGCTATTACTGCTCTCACTCAGTCCGGCTGTCTTTTCATTGCTTTCATTATTTCTTACAACAGTTGTCTTATTCTTACTTGTTTGTTTCTTGTTGCCTTAAAATTACTGACTGGCTAGCTCTGTTCACTCAGTATGTCATCCTCCCTGCTCTGTTTTACTAGGGATGTCCACATTTGGCTAGTAAATCACATATGTATCTGGTTTGCTTTGCCTTGTTATCTACATAGACCAAGAATTCACTACAAACCAATCAGTAATTCTTATAAAAGGAGTTCACTGTATGTGTATATATATATAAGTAAGTTTGTATATATATACACACACTAATTATAGGAGCTTCAGATATTTGGATCAGTTCAGATGCTTTTTGAAACTTGTCAAATCTTCCACTAGCTCTCACTACTCTCTCAGTCATCTCCCTGCATCCTCTTCCTATTTATTTAGAGCAGTGGTTTTCAACCTTTTTTCCATTTGTGGACCCCCCCTAAAAATGTAGAATGTAGGTGCAGACCCTTTTGGAAATCTTAGACATAGTCTGCACATCCCTAGGAGTAAACCACTGATTTAGAGGGAGACCAGACGCTATCCCCATCTAGTGTTTTCAGGAACACCCAGTAAATCCATTCTTTCCTTCCGTATTTTACATGATTCATCTATATACTTTGCTATATGCCTTCTCATGTCTAAGCCCTTGAAAAATGTTGCCTGATTTTAGGTGCTTAATATTATTGTTTATAGAATGGGGGTTATAGGCTCGCCAGTTAGTCTGATCAGAAGATAATAAGGTTCTTGTTCCAGAATCAGGCTACACAGAGTTTTGCAAGGACCATTGGGATATATGATAAGGACACACACTGAGAACAAAATATAGCCTTAAAGACTAATAATCAAATGGATAATAATCAATCAGAATTACGAAGGCAATAATATTGTTCTAGAGATAGCATGTGGTGGTATACACTATAAAGCTTTTAGATTAATATACTCACACCCTTCCTTGATAATCTGGTGGTAAGAGACAAAGGACCAGCCTTGCCTGTTGTATGCTGATGTCCAGGTTCCTCGATTTTCAAGTGGGAGGTGGAGAGTTTAGGAGATGCTAGAGAGCTACAAGCTATAAGAAGATCTAAGATCTAATTTAGAGTTTGACTCAACTAACTAATTTAAGAACTGAGAACTGTATGACTAAAACGGAGATTAAGTTTTAAATTAAGACTAAGACTATAGGAGATATAAGACTATAGAAGACATGAACTGTAGAGCAAACTAGAACTAAAAAGAACTCTGTAGATAGGACTAACTTAACATGGTGGGTTGCCCCTCTTTTAGCCTGAGCACTATGTGCCCTCCTTCCACGTCTAAACTTTACTTCCTCACCTACAAAATATCAGGGTACACTTATTTTATAGGCTGGGATGTTCATGTGTATTAATGACATATCCATACCCTTTTCAGACAATTAGCTCATTCTCACCTCTGTTATTTCTGGCCTAACCACGTTCTTTGTGGTGTAACCTGTTAAGTCTACCAAGGGCATGAACTGAGGTAGCCCCCCCTATCTTAATGCATCCTGACTTATCTAGGATAAAAGTCACAAACAGATATATACTTTATGCTTTAGCTCATCATCACTTATCAAGGCTAAAGGTCCCAAACACATATATACTAACTTGCCTTAGCTCATCATACAGGATATGGCCTGTAGGTTTCTTGCGTTACAGCCAAAATACTCTAATACAAATCTATAAACCTATTATAATAAAACAAGCAATTAAATCAATAAGAAAATATATATATGCAAGCACGCAGGCTAGTCCTACAGGCTACGAAAAACTTTAATGAATTTAGCCTCACATTCCTGGAGGGAGGTGCTAGCCCTATTTGACAGATGGGCAAACAGCTGCATAGAACAGTTAAATAATTTGCCCAGAATTACACAAACATAGTGGTGTAGTCAGGAATACAATCCAAGAGGCCCAAGTCATGCTCCCATGACTGATTTGTAAGACTATCCTGACGTTGGAGATGGGAGACTTTTTCTGTGTTCAAAATGTGTGTGGGCATCTTACCCAGCTTCAGTCCCACTCTGCCAAATTGTCTTCTCACTCCTGCTCTAAGATTGCCTCTTTCATGCCCATTGGGTTTCTGATTGCCTTCCTCTTTCCCAGACTTGTGTTCCCCTGATCTGGTCTAGACGCCGACACGTACACCAGAAATACTGTGCGGCCCCCTTTTTCTCCCCTTTCCTCCTCCTACATGCACACATGTTCAGGGACTATGCACGCATTTCTTACCCCTCACCCAGGACTGTCTCTGTGTACCCCTCTCTCTTCACCACACATCTAGGGTTGCCCCCTGTCCAAGTTTTCCCAGGACCATCCTCTTCTGAGGTAGCCGTGTTGGGAAATCCGTAAAGGGACTCAGTCCAGCTTTATGGGCTCAGGAGCATCCCACGTGTATCCATTTTTTTGTATTTCAGAGGTGGC
This sequence comes from Emydura macquarii macquarii, assembly GCF_026122565.2. Classification (NCBI taxonomy): domain Eukaryota; kingdom Metazoa; phylum Chordata; order Testudines; family Chelidae; genus Emydura; species Emydura macquarii. Next base: position 4,562,108 of record NW_027132342.1, on the reverse strand, counting down.
ACCTTACCCACACCAAGGGATGTTCTGTGTCCTTCCCTCTGTCCCATACAGCTGGAGCCCTCATCTTCATCCCAGCACAATAGGGCCTCTCCTCTTCCCTACTGCCTCCAGATTGCAGCCTCTGCCACCCTCCCTTCCGCCCCCCTCCAGCCATTGAGTCTCTATGCCCCTCTTTGTCTGCCCAATGGGGCTGCTGTTCCTGACTCCTGGATTGGGAGGGTAGGTGGCAAGTGCCTGGTGGTATTTCATTGCCTGGAGACAGGACACTTTTCTCTTCCCTTTGGCTCCCCCTGCTGGCTAAGGGTAGCGCCACCTTTATCTATGTGATCTGAACCATTCTCAGCTGAGAGCAGCTTGTCTGGCTCTGGGTCAGTGTCTACCTTCCCAATGCTAGAATACCTCTTATTAGGGGCTGGGCTAAAGCCAGAAATGAGGAGATAGAATCCTTCCCTGATCTGCATGGCAGGGGGGTGGTGACAACACCCTGCTCTCCTTTCCCCACCCCTTTGATGGGATGATTGAGGGGCAACCCAAGGAATGGAGTTGCTTGTGCTGTGTGGGGGGAAAACCTGCACCAGGGAAAATTTGAGCCTGGGTACAGATTCAAGATTGGGTGCTAAGAGACAAATTACAGAGCACCCGCATTTTTTGCCCTTGTGCCAGCTGCAGTGATAACTCACCATGGGCTTGGGGGTCAAACCTAGTTGATAATGACATCACTATGGGACAGGTAGGATCTTTCAGCGATTTCATGTGCATTAAATAAGCTTCACACTACCCTGGGACATAGGGACCTATTATTGCCCTTGTTTCACAGGTGGTAAAATTTTATGCACCTAGCAAATCAGCCAGAATTTTCAGTAGGCCAGTTAAACTGGTTTTCTGGCCCCTTTGCATTGCAGCAGATAAGATAATCTTTTATTCATACAGGAGTCATCATCTGATCCTCTACTCAAATGCAGCTACTTCTGTTGTGGAACATGGCAGCTGTTGAATAGCACACAGCACCATTAAATAAAATGTTAACACTGAAGCATAGATACCATCAAACACATATGGATTATATGAATGTATAAATCAGGCCCATGCGCTTGTACCATCACAAACACATGCACACATCTTTGAAAAACAGATCCTCAGTTGTTTTATTAGTATAGATCCTAACATTTAAAAAGAATAGATGTGACCATACAAAATAGAAAGGCAATTTGGGTTGAAGATTGCCACATCAAATGCTTTACATCAATCCTGTCATTCCTTTGTAAATTCACATGAATATGGAAGCTGCTTTGGCATGTAATCAATACTCTTATATTAGCATGATAGAGAGAAGATCACTGAGGAGCAGGATCCCTTATCAGAGGGAGCATAATGCATGTTTATCCTGAAATGTGATCTACAGGACAGTACTGTGCCTAACAATGTAAATCATAAACCCCAAGACATTCTGACTAAGCTTGAGTGCTGAGATACTTAGAAGAACTCTTCTGTAAGGGATCATTAATCACAGGATTATGATATGCTTTGGAAAATTCAGCATAAATCACCATCTATTTCTATCATTGGTGAAGACTGACCAAAAGCTTTGCTAAATATCCCATAATAGGTATTTCATTCAACTTTTAAATAGCATATTTGTATATCCTCACCTGAAAAGTCAGTCAAATTGGGTCCTCCTATTTAAAAAAAAACAAGTGTTACATGGGTTCAGTGTTCGTTTTTCATGTTTAAAATCAACTGATGTCATCTCTGTTCAATACATGAAATTCTGTGATTTCATTAGGTTGTTCTCCACCTCCCATTCTAATAGAGGGTTAGAGATACATAGAGCAAAATTAAGATTGTTGATATTAAAACAATGCTTGGTTTTAATTTACATTTAATCTATATTTTGAGCGATACATTCACATTGTCCTTAATATAGGGAGAGATTAAACCAAACCAGGCATTTACCCCATTTTGGAGAACAGTTAACTAGTCTGACACTACTGGCTGTTTTCCTCAGCTCAGCCTGTTAGATATTTCAGTCAGGCAAGTCAGAAAAAAAGATGTATATTTTGTAGCTATGGGGCCCCATGCAATTTGACAATTAATGATTTTTTTAAAATGGTTATTCTTAGACCTTTATTTAGATCTTTACTGTAGATGCAAGACAAGTTTCTTGGCATCATTGCAGTTAGAAACATATCTATGGGTATGCCATTGTCATATTTGGGACATGCTACCCATCTCAAATTAGACCTAGGCAACAGGAGCAGCTGCTTAGCACAGTTAAATGCCAATGAGTAAAATGTTGGTTTAGCATTTATAATATCAGGTATCTCAAATTGTAAACATTGTAACATTACATCCAGCTGTTTGAATGTAAATGTTACTGTATTTATATTTGGATTACAGTAGCACCTAGAGACCTCAATTGAGACCACATTGTGCTAGGCACTGTACAAGCACAGAGATTGTCAGTTCTTTGGGCAGGAACTAAGGGTATATCTACACAGCAAAAAAAACAACAAAACAAAACAAAACCCTGCAGCTAGCTCCTGCCAGCCGACTTGGGCTTGCAGGGCTTGGACCCTGGCAGGGTGGAAGGGTCCCAGAGTTCAGACTCCAGCCAAGGCCTGGAAGTCTACACAGCAACAGCCCTCCAGCCGAAGCTGGCTGACATGGGCCACCCTGCAGTTTTTCTTTGCTGTGTAGACATACCCTAAATAGACAAAGGCTGCAAGAGAAGACAGACAGATGGGGAGTGAGCTGTCTAGGGTTACACAGTAGATTGGCGACAGAGCAAGGAATGGAACATAGGCCTCTTGAGTCTCAGTTGAGAACCTTAATCACTGGACCACACTGCTTCTTTATTTGATTGCTGCTTGTAAAAAGTGTCAGTTAAGAAATTATGTTAAATACCAAGAGGATATTTACAGTATCTATGGGGATGCCTACATAAGAAATGCTTCTCTGACAGATCTAATACAAAAAAAGAGGCAAGATAGGAGAAGATCTTTCCAGTTACACTGAGCTCTGTGTAGCTCAAAAGCTCATCTCTTTCACCAACAGAAGTTGGTCCAATAAAAGAGATTACCTCACCCATTTTACCTCTCTAATATCCTCAGACCAACATGTGACCAAAGATCTAATACAAGACACTCATTCCAGACTCCATATGCTCCACTGTGCAATCCAGCAACACAGATAAGAATTGCACTCTCATTCTCTTCCTGCAAGCAAAATGGTGCAGAATATTTTCTCCAAAGATGTGGCAGTTAAAAATAAAGACATGAACAATTAATTGAAAAAAGTACTCATTTATTCAAGGTATGACAAGTGTATTTACAGTATTCATCTGCTCAAAGGATAGATCTGTTAGTGAGACTTAATGCAGCAATTATAAATGAAGTTTAAAAGACGAAATGTTCCAAATATGTTTCTGTTACAGAAGATACATTTTTGCAATGACAGAAACACTTAAGGCTAAGGAGTAGTTTGACTTCTTCCCCACCACCTACAGGTACTTGGCAAAACTGATGTTTGTCTTTGAGACTATGTTACACCTTGAGGGATACAGACTGCTAAATGCTACACACAATATTGTCCCCTCAGGTGAGTAGTAAATCTGTCAAGTCTCACTCCTGACAAAAAATGAGCAGTGATGCCAAGCAGCAGAACCAGTTGTGCTGACACAACGTAAACCAGTGAATTCAAGTACAAGTGAGGAGAATTGCAGACCTCTCAGTTTCACTGAAGGGCTGAGAGATCATGGAACAGCAAGACATTGTCACATCTTAAAGATTCTGTCTAAAGTTCTTATGGAAGAAGGTACTTGGCATAAGTTTATCAAGCAATTTACTTCCAAAGAGGGCCACAGCACATGGTACAAACCAGCTTTTGCACTTTAGATTATCTTTTAGAAGCCAAGTGTAAAGACCTTAGCATTTCCCCACATCTATTGTAAATGAAGTACATTGTCTGATTTTAAAAAAATGTATTTGATTCCCATGCTGCAAACTAGTATTTCAAGCCCATTTGGTTGTTTAGAAAGGAAATTATTTAACTTGTGTTAGAGAAGTGTTGCTCGAGACAGAACAGATACACAGGGGCAATTAAAATTGGTTCTTCTCTTGAGGTAGGAGCCACAAGTCATATTTAGTCCTGTCTGTAAATTAATACACATGCCATCAGGAAAATAACAAACCAAAAGAGCCAACCCACAACCAAGTTCTTTCATTATTACAATTAAAAAGCCATTAATGCGCACTGACTACACTTAAAAGATGCACTGGGCTATTAGAAATATAAATAACTCACCCTATACATTTTGTTCCCAAAGTATTTTGCATTTTACCTTCCACTCCTTTGTTCCCCAGAAGGAAACAAAGTAAACAGGGAAGTTTAGAAAAAACAATCATGGTGATTTATACGTCTGCAACTGAAAAATCCACCCCATATGCAAAGATGTTTTTTAACTACTTCCAAAAGTGTGTATTTTGCATATGATGGCTCTTCCCAGCTTAAAAACATTATAAAAAAATTAGTCTGGTATTTTCTAACTTTGCAAAAGAATCTCTTATTAGATTGATGAGACTAAATAAAGCTCCTTGAGTAAAAAAAAAATGCAGGGAAACCGCTAAAGTCAACATTTGCACAGCCACGTTACTTCGTGATCACTTTAGATGAAAAATACTATGAATCTAGACCTATTGGAAGTGCATGTTAGACATTCCGATAAAATTAGAAAAACCACTACTCTCACTTTAATATGCAATCTTCATTTACCTCAATTTATGCTGAAGTTATAGTCCAGATCAGATATGTGCTCAATAATTGCCAAGTTGCTTTCATGATTTATGAACAAGCAGCAATTAAGTCATATGAATAAACACTCAGACTGGCACTTATTTTTTAGTTAATTTGTTAAATTAAATTTTCCATAAACTTTTATACACAAAGTTTAAAGTTTTCATTTTATTACTGTAAAAAGTAAGATTTGTAACTTGTAGTCCTATGGCAAAAGGAAGCCTGGGCCTCCAACTATTTAAAAACATGGTTCATATTTGAGTAGGGTATACTTCACAGGATTTGTGTCGTAGCACCTTAAAACCAAACGTATTATTTCATGAACTAAACATCATATGCAAAAGTTTATTTTGTGAGAAAGGGCTACATCCTCATCTTGATGTGCACACGTAACATGAGTCAAGGAAAAAAAAAATCCAAACGAGTCAGTTTCCAGAGTTCCCAGCAAAACCGTAAAAGTTCTGAACCAATTGCGATTTTAGACTGAAGTTAGAAAAGATTGACCTTTTGCATATACCAAAACTGAAGGCAAATCCAATCAACTTACATTTGGCTTTGAAACATGAAGATAACAATGAAGTTTTATTTTAGACACATATTTACAAAAGTGTTTACAGCAGAAGTGTAGGGGGGGTTCCTTTGTTGTTACATACACTTAAAAATGATTATCCATCTTAACTTTCATGCATCAGAGACATCTTTTGTTAAACAGGACTTTTTTTTGCCTTTTTTTTCTTTTGAAGTGGCAGGTGGTGGGTTGAGTAGGTGGAAGGGGCACGCCTAAAAAATAAAGACCTGTTCACTCTACTGAACCTTCAAAATAAGGAAGTAAAGTACAGGCACCGTTAGTTCCATGTGGGTTCATTATGTTTCGCATATTTTCCAAAAACATTAAAAATTGTCTTGAACAGTTGTAACATGGGTTATCCCATGACTTGTCACTTCTTCTGTTTACTTCCCAAATCCTTGGAGTAGCTTGTCTCAGAAGCATGCTTGCTGAGCTTCTTGTCTAATGATGTATTTTGAAGACTATACATTTTAAATTAAACCTTTATGTAAAGAATGTTACAAGCTTTTCCTTTGTACACAATTTAATCTTTGTGCTGAATATTCTTCAAAAGAACTTTATAAATAATACAATAAATTTAGAACCAGCCTTCTGCCCACTTGTCATTATACCATGTTGTTGCTTTCTCCAGCTTTATCTACAAGCTGTAGGAGAGAAGATACAAAAAAAATTCATTCTTTAAGTTACATGCATAAACGTGCAGATGTATTCAAAATGCTATCTCAGAAATATAAATAGGTACTTGTGCGCATTTAGTAAGTGACTGAAAATGATTATAGTCAAATAGCACTCACCAAGGTCTCATGAGATTTATAAATTTGTAAACATTAAAAATATCTTACATTGCAATTTGTGTTTCTGCATGATATGTTTTTCATAGATAGTAACGGTGCAACATGAAGATGCAACAGAATGAAAACATAAATCGGAAAAATGCAGTAACACTGCTAGCTTAACTGCCAAACATAAAATAAAATAAATAAATGAAAGGAAAAAATATCAGCCACTCATGCATTAACAGACCAAATAAGATACTTCAACTGACCATCACTGTGGATTCTCTTCTGAGCTTATGTAGGCTTTGAATAAAACATTAACAATATCTTTTTAAACAGAATTTAACCCCATTAAGATCTATCTATCTATATATATATATATATATATATATATATATATATATATATATATATATATCCAGACCTTGGCCTGGCACTGTTAGACTACAACATTCAAACAGTGAACATGTACTTTAAAATGAATCAATCTTTGCAAACTGGACTCTGTATGTCTTAGTTGTACAGTTTAGGAGTTTATAATGTATGTTTTACGTTTCCAAGACTAAGGTTAACACGTTTACTATTATGAGTTTCCAAATACAAATAAAAGTAGGCACAGTACAAATCTTAGGTTACCCTCTCTCTGGTATGACTGGGCTCTCTGGGCTCTCTGGCTATTTTGGCTATTCCCTGGCTATTTTGTTAAGAGAACGATAAACTGCATTTGAAAAATTTTAGTGAATGGCAAAACTTAGCCCAAGCATAGTGGAACTGACTAAGTATTAATTAGACGAATGATTATGTATCACATGAAATGTTATGGATCCAACAACATTTTTACTTTACCATATAGTAAAAAATGATAAATCTAATCTATTTCCTTATTATACCTGTATTAATATCGACATGGCTCTATTTTCAGCAATCGACATGCTACATCACGATCACTCTTCTGGCATTATGAATTAGCTCAATGAATTATATCCATAGATCTTATCAAAGACTCCATTTATTAATACGGTACTAAAGGACCTACACAAAGGATACTGGTAGAGCATATGCCTAGAGACAGCTACTAGGCATATTCTTGCTACACATTGAAGGGCATTGTTAGACTAAAAAAGAGCAATTTGAAATTATTCTGGGTTTTTCTATGTTTTACTTACTCAAAATAAGTTAGATGAAACATGAAAACCTAAACCGCTCCTAACATTATTTTTGACTCATCGTTTACACTAATAATGGCGTCTCAGCTCATTGGCAATTGTAACATGCATATATAATTCAAAACTTGACTACAATGATGCAGGAATAGTCAGTTATAAGTCTTACTTGCCTTACTTTTGAGGCTTCAGTGGAAATTAATTTTATTTTAATCTCCTTTTTAGGATTGAATAAAGCTGTACAAGAAAGCATATACAGTCACCGATCTCATTTATTGCTCTATGACTATGTGCACAGTATTTCTGCACTATTATTTTCTATATCTACAACAACCATTGATTAAACAAAAAAGATTCAAAGTTAATGTTAAGTAGATGAATACTTACTGAGCTTATACCAGGTAAATTCAAGAGATATCCAAGGACTGGCACTCTTCTAATAAAACCAACCACCACCGGAAAAAAACCCCTTTAAATAAAAAGGTTGTAAAGTTACACAGATCCAACATGACATGACATTCTCAAATATTAGACTGGACAAAAAATGAGTTATTTGAAATGGGACTGCATTAAAAATTACTTGTAGCTTGTTAGTAGAAAATTAGTTCTGACACAAGTACATGGGATCTACTAATTCAGGAGGAGAGGGAGAGAAAGTAGTTGCAGGGAAAAATATAATATTCAAAAGCTTTAAAAAAAAAAAAAAGTTTTGAAAATCCCACCTGATAAAGGTAAGATTTTTATAAAGTACCCAGAGGAGTTAGGAGCATGTTGAGAGTCACTGGAGCTTGCAATCCTAACACTTGGAGTACTTTCAAAAACCACCAATATTTAGTAGAAGTAAAATACATGTCACCACTTATATTTATGCCCAAATATAGGATTACATTATTTTCATATTTTAAAAGTTGACACTGTGGAACATTATGACAGATGCATGGGATTTGATGTTTTATGGGAAAGAATTTCTCTCACAATGTTTAAATGCATGTACAGCAGAACTCTTAGTTTTGGGAAACTTCCCTAGTAATTTGGGACTCCCATTGCAGATTACCAAATCAGGCAATTTAGCAATTAAATCATTATAAAAACAAAGGATATACCATTAAAATATCATCTGTTCACTTATTCTGACAAGTTTATTGAATCTATTTGATAGTTTATTGTATACAATAATGTAGTGCAAATGCATTTTATAAAGTAATGAAGGCCTCAGTTTAGAAAGTAATGAAGACCTCAGTACAGCAGCCATTTATTAGACATTTGCTGAGAAGTTGGAGTAGAGCTATTTGAACAGATCATCGGATATATAGATTAGCTATGTGAGACCCTGTGAGGTTCTACTGTAATTCCAAGGGGGACCACTAAAGCAAATTTTAAAAAGGAAATTTACGTAAAAAAGCTATCTATTTGGCCAGTTATTTCCTGTGTTTATTTTGATGTTTCAGACTGATACCTGGAAGAGAGCTTATTCTTCTTACTTGATTAAGCAGCAGACACACCTATTTTTTGATGCTGTAGCCTGTTATGGAAGTCAGCATGGTATCACTAATGCAGCATCATGGTTGAGATTAGCTAAGAAATAACCATTTGTTTTAGCACTCTGTTTTTGACATAACTCTACTCCCACTGAAGTCAACAATAAAAATTCCACTGACTTCAGGAGAAGCAAAGGCAGATCAATAGTGAGTGCTTTTGAAATTCCCAGCCTAAGTGTTCAAACATAGGACTATATATATCCAACTTTAGTGAGTTAAAGAGATTATTAGTAAGTAACATTTCCTTTGACTTCCACAACAACTGCATTAATTTTCACTTACTACTGCAGCACCATGGAAAAAGCTTTAGTGGCCACTGTACTGAAGTGATGAGTCACATGATAATTTCGGTTAAATAGTTCTGATTTCATCAGAAGGTCCGGGGTAAGTTAAAAAAGATCTATGGTTTCATCTATGGTGACAACTTCCTCTTTCCCTTCAAAGAGTGGGGATTTCAGCGAGGCAAAATTGAAATGCAGGCCATTTCTTGATTCTATGCAGAATATCTATTCTGCGCTCAGTCACTTCCACCACCATTTTACTTTCTATATTCTTGAAGAAAAATTATGAATGGGTTCTTTGGGAATTCTAGGCACAAGGATGAAACTTACTGTATATGAATAATGATTTTTCAGATGTATATAACTCACTTTTGTTAACCATATAATGAAATGCTGCTCCATTCTAAGCGACTATGCTAGGCACAAGCATTACGAGACATTAGGTGCTTTGATAATGGAAAGAAGTCTGCTTTAGTTTCTGTTTCTCATAGACTAGCATAACACCAAAGGTGCAAACACTATAGGGGAATGTTTAAATAAAAAAATATTTTTTTCCAAAGAAAATAGTGGTAGGAATTAAGTTGCTGGGTTTTTTTTTCAGGGAGCTGGGAGAGTTTAAATTAGACAAAGTGCACATTTTGGGCCCAAAGAATATTTTGTTCCTTTAAAAAAATAATTCTTGGTTGGTTGGGGGAGAGAAGGGGAAGGGTGTGAAATTCCCAAACTCAATATTTCACACTTATGTAACAAGTATCAAACAAAGATTTAGGCGATGTTGATTTTAGAAGTATCAAACTAGTACACACCAAATTCCAGCTTGTTAAAAATACAAGTTAAGGATTTGTATAAACTATTAAAGTGAGTTTGTAGCTGAAACTGCAGTTTATTAGCTGTTGTGGAGGCAGTGAGTGCTGCCAGATTAGCAAAAACATTTTCTCCTAACAACAAAAAGACACTAACTAAGAACTCTATTTTAAACAAATCTTACCTGAATAAAAGAAAAAATCCATAAATTTCAAGGATCATTCCTATCAAGGGCCAACCAATGAGAACTACAAGCACACCACCCAGGAAGAAGCCTGTTGCTTTCATTTTGTGTTTTTGGAAGAAGAATCTAAATGTTCTTTCTAAGCCAATAACAAAAGCCAAGCCAGCCACAAATAAAACCTGAAAAAGAGATGCAGAAAAATCAACAATGAATGAGAAAAGCATATTCCAAATGGATTTAGTGTTTTACAAATGTTTAATAACCATTCTACAAAGCTGGAAATAAAAATGGGTTTCCTTATTGAATTTCTCATTGTCTAACTCAGTTTGCTACTTTGTTATTTAAAAAGGGCTGTTATTTAATGAAAGGACTATGGCAGAGATTGTTTTTAGAGAACAAAGCCCATATTAAAAGTATTTGTTGTGAATACTTCCACATCCTCTCAACCCCTTGTCTCGCACTGTTTGTAAATTAGATACGCAAAGCATCTATGTTACAAATACAACCATATCAGGATTCTCTATGACAACAGTTGCCTCCAAAAATTAAGGTATTTATTTTGTAATATAGACATGACCCTAATCACGTCCCTGACCAATGCTGAAGCCCTGGACAGTCTAATAACTTTTAGTGTACACAAGCTCTAGTAAGTGGTAGGTCATATTTTGCTCTACTAACCTCTACTAAAGTGTTTCTTTAAGTCACTCACTCACAATCCATAACTTGTATTTAGCTATTGTGGGTCAACATAATGCCTGATGTTTATAGACGTTTAAGCACATTCATAACATCATAATGGGAAGAACTGAAGATAAAGCATCAGCCTTGATGCTCCTTGTTTTTCACTATCTCACAGTTTTGATATTAGTTTATCAACCTATCAGTGTTGTAGGCTAAATGTTACTCACCTCGTTAGACTAAGCAGTCCCACTGACAACAGTTGACACTCACCTATCAGTGTCTAAATAACTTTCTCTGCCACTACTGCCACTTGATAATCTGAGGGTTAACCCTCCTAGCGTGAAATAAACTTGTGCTGCAAAACCCCCAAAGCCACACCACCTACATTTTAAAGGAATAAGACACTTGCATACTATGTCACTTTTACTCCTCTCATACTGCTCCCTTGTTATATTTTCTCTCTTCCTGGCTTCACTCCACTTTTTTCTTTCCTGTGTATCTTTTCTCATGTTGTCTTCAGTTCTATTTGCTCTTTTCTTTCTCTCTCTCCCCCTACACCTTGTTATATCACTTTCCTTACACTGAGCTATTTACTTCCTGCCCTATATTTTTGGTTTTCCCTTTTGTATCTCAAATATTTATTTTACGTTTTGCCATATACAAATTCTCTTTCTTGACGCATTGAGGCAGAGGAGCTTCTGCTACTACACTCAGCTCCAAGTATATATTTTGCGATTTTCATTCAGCGAACAGCTCTCATATTTGCCCCTGCTGTTGCTAGCTTCCACATGCGGTAGCAACAAAGTGAAGTTGACTTGACCCCTGCTGCCCACAGGATTCTGAATAGTGGGAATGAAAAATGGCAATTCTCTAGTCAGTTTTCATCTCCTACAGATGGGAAAAGCTGTGAACAGCAGCAGAAGCACTGGAACTGTCAGATTTAGAAAGACAACATCACATCAGTTTATGTTCAGTTCATGTGGGAAAGTCATCTACTACAAAAGCTAGACATTTTAAAAAATGTTATGTGAAAACTTAGACTACAGAAGATGAAGGCACTGACTAGTAAAAGTTCCTACTCACCACAGACAATGGGTGGATTTTTCAGTTGCTGATTATTATTATTTGCACTTACTTATACTTCCCTACCGCAGAAAAGTGTTAAGAGGCTAAATCTGTTAGCGTTTACAGAATATGAGTGTGCTTGGATGGAAATAGATATGCAAATTTTATTATGTTACTTACATCCAAGACTGTTAAAAAAAAAAAAAAAGTGTCAGAGGGTAATCTACACAGCAAACAAAATCCTGTAGCTGGCCCATGCCAGCCAATTTGGGCTTGTGGGGTTCGGGCTGCAGGGATGTTTCATTGCTGTGCAGACTTCCAGGCTCAGGCTGCAGCCCAGGCTCTGGGACCCTCTTGTCCCACAGGGTCCTAGAGTCTGTGCTCCAACCCAGTCCCAGAAGTCTGCACAGCAATGAAACAGCCCCACAGCCTAAGCTCTGCGAGCCTGAGTCAGCTGGCATGGGCTAGCCACTGGTTTTTCTTTGCTGTGTACCCACAATGACAGTCAATCCTAGAAGTCTAATCTATAGAATCTGTGACACAAGCAGCTGAAGCACAAGTCTCTTCACTGTGACTGACCAACATGCCTCAAGTCTGACTCAGTGGTACCATCTTTAGAGTGATGGGGGGATTGGTTTAACTTTCAGTGTCAGTGGAAGTTCAGTGCTTAAGTCATTGAACATAACCTCCCTTTTATACCAGATTCCGTTTTAGTATTTTCCTTACTTAAAAACAACAAAAAACAAAAAACACCCTACCCTTCCATTTAGAAACTATGTGTATAAACTAAAAAGTGAACAGCAAATACTTACATTTCCAATAGCCAAAAGTGCTTTGTCAAAAAAGAGAATCATCCCAAAGAAAAGGAAAAACACACCAAAGCCTGTTAATCCCATTCCAATCTCTGCAATATAAAAGCAAAATTTAAAAAAAAGTTTAGTAAGAAAGTAGCACCAATATATACATGTATAAAAAAATTTCACAAATTAATAGTTGACATGAATAGGCTGTAAAAATTAATGTAAGCTGTGTAAACAATTAGTTCTTGTATTGATTGATGAATGGACAAGTTAGGTAGAATTTTCTATGGCCATGTTTAAATTGTCATGAGCATGGAAAATGAAGTAGGGTCCTGCTTCAAGAAGTTTTCAGATAACAGTTCATTTTAAAGCTTCCGTCATAAATGTTATGATTTTAACCACCTGTGACTTCTCTGAAAATGTGATCTATAAGTAGTAAATATATGAAATGTATTGTATGAAATTGTGCAATACATCACTAAACTGAAAGCTACCTACTGAAATAGAGTTCGGCATATAAGCACATGATCGTGCATGTGTACATCTGAGTTCTGTATACCAAAATAAACATAGCTTTATCATTGATTTATTATTAGTGATTCATTGTTAGTAAATCATATGAGTTTTCAAAATTACAGTTCAATAAACATATGTTAGCTCACACTGCAAGAGAAGTTTCTGTAGAGGTGCCTCAAGGCCAAACCTAGAAGATTCGTCTCTGCAACAATGATCAAGATTAAAACACAAAGGGCTGCAAGTTTGGGCATTTGGCCTCATCTAGACTGAGGTTTTTGTGAAGCTCTTCTACAGTTGCTTGAACAGCAGCAAAATGTCACCAGTCCTAGCACTAGGGTAAACCAGGTGACAATGTTTTTACTACAATGGGCATGTCTACATTGCAATTAGACATCTGCACTTGGCCTGTACCAGTTGACTCATTCGGACTAAAGGGGCTGTTTAATTGCAGGGTAGAGGTTCCTGCTCGGGCTGCAGCCTGAGGTTGGGACCCTCCCACTCACAGCGTCCTAGAGTCCAGACCCAACACCGAGCCCAAGCATCTACACTGCAATTAAACAGCTCCTTAACCCCAGCCCCGTGAGCCCAAGTTAGCTGGCACAGGCCAGCCACAGGTTTAACTGCAGCATAGACATACCCAGTGTCGTCTGACCTTGCTCAGACAGCCCAAGAGTAAAAACATTGGCAGTTGATCTATTCTAGCACTCCCACTTAGTAGCAATAGTAGAAGATTTCACAAAGCCTCCGTGTAGATATATCTACTCTGGTAGCCTTTAACTTCCTCACTTTTGTGAGCTCGACTCTCAATGTTGTTTAACACCATTCAGTATCCAAATTATATTTCTGTGGACTGACTTAAAACAGCACATATTTTTAAAATTTGCTTTAATTTTCATTTTGATTGCAAACAGATCCAAGATCAAATTAAATTTATACTACAACTACAATGATAAGAATATTACTTTACATGTTCTGTAAAAATCCACACCATAATCTGAAGTTCAAAAAGTATACACACTTATTTCATCGTAAACTTAAATATATCAAATATCAATGACTAAGGACTGTAGTTGGAATCTGCCTTCCTCCCCTACTCCATTCACACTAGCCAAGGGAAACATCATGGATCCTTATCAATTTGAATTCTGAAAGAGACAAATCATCAACCACCACCAGAAATCTTGAAGGATGTACCAGATACCTATTAGCCATAGGACTAAATATACTAATCACAGGCTGATGAGAGATGAGTTCCTAAGAGCATGTCTACACTAGAAACTTAAGTAGACCTATGTAATTACTGAGGTGGTTCATGTTCATACTACCCTCCTTCTGTCAGTGGTGCGCTTCCTCAGCAGGAGTATTTCCACTGACTTAAGGGGAGCAGTGGGGATGGCTGAAAGCCTGGGCTCTCAGCTCCACACACAGCTCCCACCGCCGGGAGCCGGCTGCCACCCCTGGGCTCTCGGCTCCCCACTTCCTGCCGCTGGGAGCTCGGCTGCCCCCTGGGCTCTCAACTCCCCACTGCCAGGAGCCCAGTTGCCCCCTCCCCTGCCAGGGTGCTCAGCTCCCCAACGGGAAGCTCTGTGCCCAGAATCCAGTGGGGAGGAGAGCCAGGAGCCTCAGTGCAGCCAGGCTCCCCACAGGGAGCTGGGAGCCCAAGCAGCAGCCCGGCTGGGAGTGGGGAGCTGGGCAGGTGCAATTGAGTTCTAGCTGGAGCCCTCCATCAGCCTCAAGGTGACAGCCCCACTTTCCTACCAACATGGAGCCATGAAATTGACAAAAAGTGACAGCCAACAGCCTGTGTACGTAACCTGCCATGTCTACAGCGACAATGCGTCACTTTAACTACACGAACATAAGCCCTATGCCTCTCATGTACATTGGCGGAAGCAAAGCTGTAGTGCATACACTGACATAATTAGGTTGATTTACCTAACTGTAGAGTAGACCAAGCCTAGACATAGTGCACAAGATTCAATGACAATCCTTGGTGAGAGGAAGAGACCAACCCTCAACAGCTGTTGCAATTACTATCATTACTTTTTTGTTTGTTTTTTTAAGCAGATCAGAAGCAGGAAGACTGCCAAATCATCAGTGGTACCACTGAATGATCAAGGTGCTAAAGGAGAATGCAAAGAAGACAAGACTACTACAGAGAAGCTAATTGAATTCTTTGCATCTGTGTACACTGCAAAGGATGTGAATGCGATTCCCACATCTGAGCTATTCTTTTTAAGTGACAAATCTGAGGAACTGTCCCAGATTAAGGTATCAACAGAGGTGGTTTTGGAACAAATTGGTAAATTAAATAGTAATAAGTTGCCAGGACCAGATGATAGTCACTCAAAAGTTCTGAAGGGACTCAAATATGAAATTCAGAACTACTAACTCTGGTTTGTAACCTATCGTGTATATATCAGCCTCTGTACCAGATGAGTAGAGGATAACTGGTGGAATGCCAATTTTAAAAAAGGCTCAAGAGGCAATCCTGGCAATTACAGGCCAGTAAGCCTGGCAATTTAATACCAGGCAAATTGTTAGAAACTACAGTAAAGAACAGAATTATCAGACACACAGATATACTGGGGAAAAGTCAACACAATTTTTGTAAAGAGAAATCATGCCTCACCAATCTACTAGAATTCTTTGAGGATGGGTCAAGAAACATGTGGACAACGGTGATCAAGAGGACACAGTGTATTTGGACTTTCAGAAAGCTTTTTACAAGGTTCTTCACCAAAGGCTCTTAAGCAAAGTAGGCAGTCATGGTTTAAGAGGGAAGGTCTTGTCATGGATCAGTAACTGGTTAAAAGATAGGAAACAAAGGGTAGGAATAAATGGTCAGTTTTCACGGTGTATATGGGTAAACTGTGGATCAGTGCTGTTCAACATATTCAGAAATGATCTGGAAAAAGAGATAAGCAGTGAGTTGGCAAGGTTTGCAGATGATACAAAATTAGTAAAGCTAGTTAAGTCCAAAGTAGACTGCAAAGAGATCTCACAAAACTGGATGACTGGGCAACAAAACAGCAGATGAATTTCATTGTTGATAAGTGCAAAGTAATGCACACTGGAAACATTAATCCTAACTGTACATACAAAATGATGGGGTCTAAATTAACTGTTAAGACTCAAGAAAGATTTCGGAGTCATTGTGAACAGTTATCTGAAAACCTCTACTCAGTGTGTAGCAGCAGTCAAAAAAGAATGTTAGGAACCATTAGGAAAGGGACAGATAATAAAACAGAAAATATCATAATGCCACTATATAAGTCCATAGTATGCCTATACTGAGTGCAGCTCTGCTCACCCCATCTCTAAAAAGATATATTAGAATTGGAAAAAGTACAGAGAAGGGCCACAGAAATGATCAAGGGTATGGAATAGCTTCCATGAGAGAAGACCGAAAAGATTGGAACAATTCAACTTAGAAAAGAAATGACTGGGGGGGTAGGGGAGATATGATAGAGATCTATAAAATCATGAATGTGGAGAAAGTGAATAAGTAAATGTTATTTACCCCTTGATATAAGATAAGAACTAGGAGTCAAGCGATGAAATTAATAGGCAGCAGGTTTAAACAAACATAAAGGATGTACTTCACACAAAGCAGTCCACCTGTGGAACTTGTTGCCAGGGAATGTTGTGAAAGCAAAAACTGTAACCCAAAAAAGAATATGATAAATTCATGGAGAGTAAGTCCATCAATGGTTATTAGCAAAGATGGTCAGGGATGCAACCCCATGCTAGGAATATCCCTAAGCCTCTGAGTACTAGATGACAGGGGATGGGTCACTCGAGGATTGCCATGTTCTGTTCATTCTCTCTGATGCACCTGGCACTGGCCACTGTTGGAAGACAGGATACTGGACTAGATGGACCATTGGTCTGACCCACTATGGCCGTTCTTATGCAAATACTGTATATGTTGTGCTTTAGGCCTGGTTCTCATTTACCTTAAGGCCCCTTTACACCATTCCGGCAATTAAATTACATTTACACTCACTTCAAGGGCTTTTTACACTGTCAGCACAGTGTAAAAAAGCCTTAATGTAAATAAAAATATGTTTTTTATTTGTAGCAGATTCTGGTTTTGTGATACCCACAGTTACCAAGATTACTTCATGACATGCACTTTTTGAGCTGATCAGATGTGCGCTACATGTATAACTTTACTTGGGATGTCTGCATTTCACTTCAGAGGCTGGAACTCAGAGGCGGGAAGTCAGCTGAGTTTTAATTTTCTTGTTTATAAACCTACCCGCTTTATTAAAGGATACTCTAATAATTCGACATGCTGCCTCAAAAATCAGTCTTCCCCATGAACTAGGAATGGCTTCAAAGTTTCCTCAGATGCAGGATAGAGGTAAGCACGGTTAAAGCAACTTTCCCTAGAAGGTAACTAACCCAGTGCTGGCTAGAGAGAGATATGAACGCACACTAGTGTAGACAGTTACACGCACAGTTTTTCCTTGAGTCCTCACACGCAGGTCCGGTCTGCTCAGACCTTAAATCCGTGTTTGACGCATTAAGCCCAGCCAAGGGATCCCGGGTATTGCAGAGGCCTCCCGGCGCACGTGTCCGGGACAGGAGGGGGAGACCGGCTTTGGAAGGGCAGGCGGGGGGAGGTACGGAAACCTCCCTGAAGCCGGCAAAGGCTCTTCCCCAACAAGGCTGAAGGAAGGGGGGGGGCTCCGGCCCCCAACGCATCCACCGGGAACAGAAAAGAGGCGGGAGCGCGGCGCACACTCGCCGGCCGTCAGCTCCAGAAACAAAGGGCCCGACAAGCTCGGTCTCAACATCCCGAACGGGACGGACGCCGCCCAGGGGTGTGTGTGTGTCGCTGTGTGTGAATCGCTGTGTGTGACACCCCCACCCGGGGAACGGGCGTCCGGACAGGGCAAGTCAACAGCCCCCAGGCCCCGCCCCCGCCCGCAGGAGCTCCCCGACAGAGACCCCTCGGCACCCGCCGCAGCCCCCAGTAACCGCCATCCCCCGCGGGGCCCCGGGCCCGACGCTTACTCTGGGTGTCGGTAAGAGAGATCATGGTGGCGGTGGCGGCGGGGCCGGGCGGCCGGTGGAGCGAAGGGGGCGGGGGGAGAGCCGGGGGACTCTAGGCTGGTGGAAGTAGCGGCAGCAGAAGCGGCCGCCACGTCTTCCGGAAACACGCAGCCCCCCGGCCCGGCCCCGCCGCGCCCCCTCTTCCCGGCCCCGCCCATTGGCGGGAGAAGGGCCAATCACCGCCTGCTGACCTCGCTTCCCCTCACGTCGCCGCCGCGGTACGGGGGCCCGGCCGGGCCCATTCTAGGAGAGCGCGCGCGCAGCGGTTGGTTGGGACTCGGAGGCCGGCGCCGGCGGAAGTAAGTGGCAGGTGGCGACGGGGCGGGGCAAGGGAGGGAAAGAGCAGCAGGCGGGAAACAGACGGGAGCGAGGCGAGTGAGGTGGGTGAGTGCGCGCGCGCGCTGCAGCGGCGGGGGCTTCGGGCTGGCCGGTGCGGTGCGGGGCGGAGCGGAGCGGAGCGAGACAGCGCGCGTGGGTGGGGGGGGGGAAACGAGCTCGGGGCGGGAGGCCGGAGGAGCAGTAAGAGAAGTAGGTGCCTGGGCATCCCCCGTGGGGTCACGGGGGCAGGACAGAGCGATGGGTAGGACTCGGGGTGTCACGTGGGCGGGGAGCGCTGCTAGAGGGGGTAGAAGTAGGGGACCAAGGGGCGGTGTGGCGGGGCAGCTCGCGGGGAGGGGAGGGGTAAAGCAGGGGTGCAGCGGGCAGGGCAGTCACACGTGCGGAGCCGTACAGGGAGTTATTCAGTGACTGCCTGAAACGGAAGCTGCGGAAATTCCGTCTCTGCGCCGCCTGCCCGCCCCGAGCATAGCGTGTCTCAGCCGAATCTCAGGGCCGGATTAAGGCATCCTCCTCCCTGTGCTCTTCTAGGCTGAGCTGGGTAGCACAGGCCCATAGGATTTCCCGGGATTAATCCCGGTGGAGGGCGGCGGCGGCGGTGGTCTTGAAAGTGGGGTGAATGTTCAGTGTGCAAAAATGAACCCCCCGACTTCATTACCAACATAACAGTTCACTGTCTCCGTCCAGCTTCAGGAAATGCCCCGCTGGGTTGTGTTAGGCATTGTCTGCCTAGGTAGTCCTCTCCTTCCCTTCTTTGTGCCTTGCCATTGGTTCTGTCTGCTGATTGCTTTAGACCTTGCTTTCCTAAGGAATTTGACCAACTAATCACTACATAAACATTCTGGTACAGTTTGCCAGATGCACATTTTCCATAGCAACACCCTGCACTCCGCTGACTCATCTTCTGCTGTATTTGGGATGTTTGAGATGTTCAGCTGCCTCTCTCTACAGGGTGGAGTATATCACTTTCATACTTTCCTTCTCTCTTAAGTAGTCTGTGCAATAAACAGCTTCCCTTTTCTCTAAAGCAGAGCTCCTTTCAGTTATTCTGACAAAACAAAGTGTTTTAGCTGGATCTATTGTTTATCCATGGGCATGCACATTAAATCTTTTGGCATGATATTGCTTCACTTGCCATGCTTATTTGCTGTTGACTGATACTTAAATTGGGCTACTTCTAAGTATGTCTTTTACAAACTTGGGTTTTTTTTTTTTGCTGTTTATTTTAATGAGGTCTTGAATATCTCATTTCCCTTTTTTGTTATCTGCCACAGCTTGCTTGTGGAGCTGCCCTTGCATTAGTTTATTTAATTTTGAGCTTTTTGCAGTGGTTTACTAACATCACAATTTTTTTTAGTATTTGACTCTCCGAAGTTTCATTTTGGAAACTGGATGGCAAGTGAGATACATACAGAGCTCATCACCACTAGGCTGCTGGCTTGAATCCATGCAAGGTTGGTAAGTGAAACCATTTACTATCCGAAGACTGTTCAGTGGTCTATGTGAAATGAGTCAGTGATCTTTTTTCTGTTTGTTAGTGTCTGCATTAGAGAAAAAGCAACTAATAATTGACACCCTTGGTGGCAGCCTCAGCAGAGAGGCCAAGGATTGAATCATTATGGGCACTGAACAGTTTCTTTAGAGGTGGAATAACGTCTGGGCAGTTGCAGAGAAGCCTGCATTGCCACTGCTCATTCTGTTCCTGTTCTTTGGATAAATGGGGGGATTTCAGTCTACAGAGCTGCCAGCCTGGCAACTTTAGGATACTTGCATAAATTAAGGGATGTTATTTCATTGATTATGTCAATTTCAGATTTACAAACTTCTGATCAGCTATAGTGGATTCTGAACAGTGCCACCTATCCTATGTAGTAGAGTAGAACCTCAGAGTTACAAACACCTGGGGAATGGAGGTTGCTGGTAACTTTGAAATATTCGTATCTCTGAACAAAACGTTATGGTTCTTTCAAAAGTTTACAACTGAACATTGACTTAAATTCAGCTTTGAAACTTCGCTACGCAGAACAAAAAGGCTGCTTTCCCTTTATTTTTGTAGTAGTTTATATTTAACCCAGTACTGTTAATTTCCTTTTTTGTCTGTGCTGTTGCCTGACTGCATACTTCCGGTTCCAAATGAGGTGTGTGGTTGACCAGTCAGTTCCTAACTCTGAGGTTCTGCTGTAGATAGTATTTGACAAGATTAATATTTCTGGAATGAATAGTCTATGCAATAAACAGGTTCTCTCTAAAGCAGAGCTCTTGTCAGTTTTTCTGACTTCATCTTCTGACAAATAATTTTAGCTCGATCTATTGTTTGTTCCATACACAGGTCCTGTTATTATCTCATTATCAGTTTTTAGGAAGAAACAATAGAAATCTGCTGGGGAATTTTTCCTTTTCCCTTCCCCAAATCAGTATTCCTGCCGAGGTTAGGGAGGATGTCTTATTTTTATGTTTTGTTTAATTTTGTTTTGCTTTCTTACTGTAATACAGCAAAGATCATACTATAATACAAGGAAAATTATTCAAAATTTTTTATTAGCTTAATATACTGAAGAGCTTTTTGATGCTGTTCTAACTCTTATAGAATAAAAAAACAAAATCCTGTAAGGCCCCTCATTGTGGTTCACTGCTTTTTTTTTAGCAGGTCATAATGTCGTTAATTCTGATAGTCATATTTGTGAAAAGTCTAGCTCTATTTTGTTGAGCTAAAGTATGTGGACTACTTCTTTACAGCATGCTCCAACTCCCATTAATGGGGATGACACACTTCCCCTGATGTCTGGGAAACTTGACTCAGGACCCAAACTGGCAGAACATTTACCTCGAAAGTCTGGCAACTTGCTAGGGATCCTGTCATTGACATCTCCCTGTGAATTCATTTATTTGTGTTAACAACAGTATGTTTTGGGTTTTTTTTTGGAGGAAATGTGTGATGCCCTCTAGTGGGGATTGTGAATACTGACAGGGTCAAAGGAATTAATACAAAACTGGATGGTTGTTTAGCAGAGTGGAATTACAGGCAAATAATTTAATGTGATACATTCAGTGTAATCTTACAAGAAACTACTAAATGATATGCTAGTTAATAAGTTTGGCAGTTTCGTTCATAATACCACAGGAATTCAGGAGGGTCTCTTGGTTGTTTCCTTGCCAAAGAAGAATTGCTCTATATGATATATTTTTATAATGCTTTGGCCTGTGTAGCTTTAGATGTCTCAGCTGGAATTTCCCCCATTTCTCTGTTACATTATAATAGATTTATAAAGATATTTTGAATAAAATGCTTTATTTTATTTTTTTTAGAGAGAGAATTGTTTGCTTAAGCAACATTTATTAATAAAGGACAGGTCCTTTCAACTTTGAAGATGACGACAACAATTTCAGGTAAACCAAAATTAGGATAGTAAGTATTCATTCCACTACAGTTTAACTGATACCCTCACATTTATTGGAAAATCCTATTTTCATTGCTTATTAATTCAACTGAATGCATTTGCTTCAGATTTGAAAATGGTTTTAATTGTTATAATTTTTTAATCATGTTTTCCTTCATATTTCATTTTGGACATTCTTTTTTAATTTGTATAGATATACACACAAAGTAGGTTTGTAAAAGCTTTCCTGGTTTCTAACATTTTCAAAATGGTTTTGATTTTTGTAAAAAGGCATTTTTCACAGGCCACTAGTCTATTACATGGACTTGTTTTTTCAGGTATTGTGGAAGGAAAACTTCGATATTTTGTTTGTTTGCAGCAAATCTTCAATGAGGATTTTTGGTGCACAGACTTACTTTAGCTGCTCTGCATGAGAACTAGCATTTTTGCTATGTTTTGATCAAAACAACATTTTTGAAAAAATATGTTGGTATAGTTTTATCTGAACTTTAAGTTCCAGTTATTTACTTCAGTTAAATTTTTTTTTGTGGGATGGGGTATCTGTAAAGTCTCAGAAACATTGGCGCATTCAACTAAATAATGCATGTGCTAATTTACTCCTTTAAATGGCAAATGCCATGAAGCCAAATATTGAAATAGTGACTTCAATTCACACTAATGTATTTAGACACAGAGAGCCAAATGTATATCTTAGGCTGTACTCCTGAAAAGCTAGAACATCAGTACTGTGCTTGCAAACCTACACAGAATTCATACTCTGCAGGCCTTCTGCTTCTGGACCTGAGGAGGGACATAACAAGACACAGGGTAGAGTTAGAGGTGTGGTCTATATTTTTTAGCACATCCCCTACCTTCCCCTTCTTCCATCCTCAGTCCACCCTCCTCTGTTGGAATTAATGTTCCTAACATGAATACTTTTCACTGAATAGCTGGATGGAGCTTGTGCACTCAATTTGGAGCCATCTAGCATATTTGAAAGTAGCATGTATCCCTGTGTACTAAAAGTGGTCCAGGCTAGTTTTGACTGTAGGATCACAAGATGGGAAAGACCACCTTATATCACAGTGGTATATTCTGGCTTTGGAATTGATGAGTCAGAATCCATTCCTGTGTCAGGGTGGATATTGTCTTTCAGAAGTTAAACTGTGACATGTCATTTTTCTACAACAACCAAGGCAAGCATCCATCATGACAGTGTGGCAGACTTCTCCTAAGCTGCAGCAAAGACAAGTACAGTTGTGGTTTATTAATATATTTATATGGCATTTTGCACTTTCAGAGTGCCTTACAAACATTAAATATTTTAATCTCAGCAACAGACCTGTCCGGTAGGTAAGAGGAGTACTCTCTTCATTTTTCTAGACACTCTTGGTAGTTCATAGTTTGGATTGCTATTAAGCACTGGGTACAAAATATCTAATGTAATTTGATGTTGTAATTAGAAAAAATATGCATGTTACAATGTTGTATTTCTCTTCCCCTTCCCCCACTTCAGTGCTAAAGGAGGAGCTGGTTTCCACTGATAGTGAGCTACAGGCAGTAGAGATCCAGATTCAGGAACTTCTGGAAAGACAACAGGAGCTTATTCATAAGAAGACAGTGTTAAAGAATAAAATAAAGCAATTTTCAGAAGATTCAGAGGCTGGGGACAGTGAAGAAACTGAAACCTCAGCTGAGGCATGGAACAAACAAGGTTTACAAAATCAAATTATTGTTAATATCATCTTACTCTGACTTAAAAGTAATGCCATTTAACATGAAGAATTCACCAAGAATTATCAATGTTGATGAGATAATGAAAGTTAGAATATAGGATTTTGGCACGCTCATGTTTCAGGAGGAGTTACTTTTTGATTTCCATATGGATACTTCTATTGTTGTACCATTTCCTTTTGGCAAGAAGTTTTGGTGGGTCAGTTTGCCTTGCATTTTAATTAAATAGAGTAAAACTTGTATTTGCTGGCTCAGATATTCCTGAATACTGAAGTGGGCTTTGCTGGGCAGATGATAATCAGTTATTGGAAGCATCAGTTTTCTCCTTTGCTTGTTACGGAATCATAATTTGGGAACTTTAAGTTCTAGTTATTAACTTCAAGTTTAAAAAAAAAAATTTGTGGAATGGGAGTATCTGTTAAGTATACTGGACAAATTCTATCCCCAGCTTTACCACATAATCAAATGTAGTCATTGAGGTTGTATGGTATAATGGGTGCAGTTTTGGTCAGGCAAATAGACTCTGGCTCTGCTTGACCCTAAATGAAAACTATTAAGTAAAAAAAAAAATCCTCATATTTTCCCTGGAAGTGCTTATTTCTCTGCCTTCTACTTTGAGTAACACTGGTCTAAGAGCACCCTGAAAAATAACTAAAGGATCAGCTACTGTTGTAGGGCCTAATTGTATAAACATTGACTACCGGGCGTGTGCTTTTTTTCCATTTACGTTCATTGGACTAATCTTCTGAATTAAGGATTAGCATTTTAAAGTCCTTGGTGGTGTGCCTGCTTTCTTTGTGCTTTAATAAACATTACAGGGTGAAGCCCTAAGCCTGAAGACATCGTGTTTCTATTTTCAGAGGGCCTACAAAATGTTTTCATGCAAGTCGTAGACCTATGCACCCTAGTCCTCAGTTTATATGTGCAAAACTTATGGGTGCCATTTTTCAAGCCTTTTGAAAATTTGGCCTGATGTAACATCACACAACTTTCAGTAAAAAATTGCTTCTATGTTTTAATTGGCTTTCCTTTTTATGTTTTAGATATCATAGCTTATGAAATGTATGTTTACTACTTGCTCCTTTTTACAGACTTTCCATGGTGTGAGAAGATCAAAGCTGCACTTCATAATAGCTTTAAACTCCAGAAGTTTAGGGCTCTGCAGCTTGAAGTAATAAATGCTACAATGTCAGGAAAGGATATATGTCTTGTCATGCCTACTGGAGGTGGAAAGAGTCTGTGCTACCAGTTACCAGCAGTATGTTCTGAAGGTATATGAGAAAAAAGGTCATGTACAAGCAAATAGATTTCAGTTTTTCTTTTTGTATGGTTAGTTATAGATATGCAATGCTATATTAAGCTATTATAAATAAAATTGTCTAATGATAAATATTATTTGGAATAAGGAATGTAACTCCCAATAACAGGAAGATAGATACATTTTTGTCTCAAAACTGTTGCTCTTAGAAATATATTTCTGCTCATTTTCTGTATTTCACTTTAAAGGGACACTGTCGGCTTAAAAATATAGGCACTGATCTTGCAAATACATGTTTTTTTAAACAAACACATTTCTTTGTCTAGGTTCCTAACAACAACTTAGCTAATTCAAAGTGACAAATTTTTTTAAAAATCCAAATTTTTCTCACTAATTCTGCTCTGTTACTTCTTGAATTTGTTTGTACAATGTAAATCATTTAAGCCAGTTTATCTTTTTAAGTCAGTTTCACTTTCTTAGTGCTACAGTGATTTGATTTTAGATTCTTCAGGGGAATATTTTCAGAACACCTGGGATATATTTATATTTTTAATTGTGAAACCATTTTTATTGGCCTCAGATTTTATAAAAGCCAACTTTTATAAAAGGGCCAACTTGTTGCTTAGCATTGTTTAGGCCCATAGTAAATTAGCCTTTTACATGGCCACTGTATACCTGATCTGTTTAGGTTAGCTATATTAGTTCTGATGTAATGCTTTATTTACTGCAATTGAGTTTTTTGTTTCAATTCAGTTCCCAGTGGGAAATTGTATGAAATAAAATTTCAGATAAGTAAGATGGATGATTATTTGTTTCAGGTTTCACACTTGTGATCTGTCCCTTGATCTCACTTATGGAAGATCAACTAATGGTTTTAGAGCAACTGGGAATTTCTGCAACTTTATTAAATGCTTCAAGCAGTAAGGTATGTTTAACTGCCAAACAACATGATCGCTGCCAAGTTCTGCTGTCAGTTTGTGATATTTTCAAAATAAACCTTGGCATCTTACCTTTATTCATATTATTTATGAGCATTCAATGGATATTCTTATTCACTAGCTCAGCTTTGCATGAGTGACATGAAAATTTAGAAGCCAAGGGACAAAATCTTCTTGACAAACCTTACCATGATATTGATGATGAAAATGGAATATATTGCAATCCTGTTTCAAACACAAGCCAAAAGTGTGAAGTCAATAGAATTTTGTGGGACTGCATTAATGGGATGAAAATATTTTTCAGATGATATGCATTTTTGATGCTAAAGTCATTTTTCTTTTACCAGACCTCTCGAGTTTCTGGATTTAAAAGAGCAGATGTTACAATATCATTTAGTAAGATGTTTAGGGATGCAGGCTAATATAAATGGAATTAAGTCTCTTATTTCAGAGTATAAGCTGACTGCCACAGGGGGCAGAAAGGATTTTTTTTTTCCCCCCAATGGTATGGCATTGTCCATTTGGCCAACTGCATTTTGGGGATGTGTCCATGCATGTAGTTTTTTGTTAAACTACACTCAGATAGTGGCTACTTTCAGCGGCAGGGTACTGGACCTGATGGATTAATAGCTTGATGTGGTCTATCAAATTAAAAAAATAATAAAGATTACAGTCTGGGATATTTGTTTTGCATAAGGAATTTTTCCCAGAAACACAGCAACAAAGATGTGATTGAAACCTGATACTTTACGAAGAAAATAATGACCCTAAATAATATAGTACGAATATTCAGAGTATATTTGTGTCCCTTTTTTAAATTGTTACTTTAATTCTAATATTTATTTGTTTTGCAAACACACACACACAGTTGTAGACAGATCACCTGTAAAGTCTTATCCTGGGTATAGCATTGAACTACAGTTGATTCTAGAACTAAACAACGGGAGCATGATATTCTGGTTCGTCAGTTTCTAGCTTTCTTTTTTGTTTTTTTAACAGGAACATGTAAAGTGGGTTCACACCGAAATACTGGATAAGAATTCGCAGCTAAAACTCATTTACGTCACTCCAGAGAAGATTGCGAAAAGCAAAATGTTTATGTCAAAACTGGAGAAAGCATATCAAGCAGGGAGACTCACTCGTATTGCTGTGGATGAGGTTCATTGTTGTAGTCAATGGGGACACGACTTCAGGCCTGGTATGCCTGTTCATTTGGTATCATTTGGTATCATTCACAAATAATTTGTGGCCTCGTCTAAAGGCCCAATTTCATTTAAGTCAGGGACTTCTAACTATTGGTTATATTGGCAGTTTTCCAGGGGCCTGAGAGTTGCACCTTACTTGCATAAAGTTGAGCAGATTGCGGCTGTCATCTCTAATATGGTCTGCTGCCTATGGAAAATATGTCTCTGTAACTCTCTTCATGGTGCTTAATACTTCTCTATTGGAGGTGTAATTACCTTAGCTATGCTGAGGAATTTCATGGGATGCACTTTAGTCCCTCTAACATGATTTACAAGAAGAAAAATTGTGCACCATTTTGGTCCCATGTCTGGTCAGCTGTATAAAACCAGTATTTATTAGATGCTTGTTTTTAGCCTATGAAAGAGAATTTGTGATTCAGGATAAAGATGACTACAGTATCATATATGAAACATTTTTTTTGTTTTGGAATTTTTCTTTTAAATTTCTTACTAAAGAAGGTATTGCTTACAAATTACACACTGTCGATATTTAGATACACATAATGGGCTTTATCTGTTTTTGCTAATGACAGCAATTGTTAGAATTGATCCAAATCAAAATATAAATTATGCATGTTTTTGGTTTTTAATGTTAGTTTTGTGTTCTAATTTTCTTAACAAGGATATATTTTAATAAACAGTACGTTCTGAATTTAGGATTCTTTTATAAATCTCCGTTTAAAAAGCTAGTCACTCCACTCTGTCAATATGACATAGCCTGCTAATCACTGCATTTGGATTTGTAAATTAGTTCCATCACTATTTGTTAACTTGCTGCAGATTTGATGTAATAATATGGCACTGATTAATATGGTACTGTGGTATAAGAGACCAAAACTTCCCCCCTGTGTTCTTATTTAGACTACAAGGCACTTGGTATCTTAAAACGACAGTTTCCCAATGCTCCATTGATTGGGTTGACTGCAACTGCAACAAGTCATGTTTTGAAGGATGCTCAGAAAATGTTGTGTGTTAAGAAATTCATTACCTTTACGGCATCTTTCAACCGACCCAATCTTTACTATGAGGTATGTATGTATGTATTTATTTATTTGTATTGGAGTAGTGCCTATGAGCCCCTGTAATGGACCATGATACCATTTTGTGAGGTGCTGTACATACACAGAACCATCAGTATTTTATGCCTTCAGGAAGACAGAATTTCATTCTATAGTTCTAGGGCAGAATGAGGGCACCAGTAACAGTGAAGACTTTCATTCAGAGTCTGGCCCCTAACTGCCCTGGGTGCCTCTGAGAATATTCTGTTTAATTCACTTTTTCCTTTGGTGGCGGTTTATTCCCCGGAAGATAGTGTTCTAATAATTTATCTTGAGGACAAATAATGGCAACTGTGTACTAGTTTTTTGGAAATATTGATTTCCCACAAGATTCTTCCAAGCTAATTCCCATGCAGATTCATTTCTCTTGAATATTTTTCAGTCTGAATTTCTGTCTGAGGAAATGACAAAGAAATGAAAGGCAAAGTGGAGGTTTGGGGGAGGAAAAAAACCAACAAAACAGGAGAGAACTCAGGAGTATGACACAAATAACCCTGAACACTAAGAGATCATCTTAAACAATTAGATTTTTTTTTTCCTAGCATCCTAGTATTTGTGTTCTTGGTCTGTTTTGCTTATGTCTTTCATCGTCCTTTTTTTTTTTTTTTTTTTTTTTTTACACTTCAGAACTAATTTTTGGCAACTTTTGGTTCTAAATGGTAGCCGGGGAACCAGAAGTTGTGTACCAGTACTGGTACTGAACTCAAGGTCTTTGTGATCAGTAATATTGGAGGCTATCCTTTTCTGTTTTAATGAACTAATTTCTGAGCTAGGTCTTGGTGCTCCACCATGACCTCTTGTTAAAATTTGTTCGCTCTAGCCTTCAGTAGAACTGGAGCTGCTCCATATGTTGTGAGAATGGGGCTTGGCGGACTTGAATGTTCACAGTTGAATGGAAGGTGGCAAGCCCTGGCTGCTACACCCAGTAATTTAGTCTAGAAAACTGGTATAGTTGTCTGGAAAAGTTGGGCACTTCTGTGGTTTCTTTCACATTCTTCGCCGGAAAGTGTGCGAATGAACTTTAGTTGTAATGGATCTTTAAATTGTAGAACAAATTTAAATGAGTCAAAGGGAAGAGTAGATGAGTTGACTGTATTAGGAAAGGTACAATAAGAGGAGTTTAACAAATTGGCTGAATAGCCATGTGGAAGTTCTTTGTATATATTACCTATATGTCTCCTGTGTTTTTCAGGTTCGTCAAAAGCCTTCCACCAGTGAGGACTTCATTGAGGATATTGTTAAGATTATCAATGGAAGATACAAAGGGCTCTCAGGTAAATAATACAAAAACTAATGCTTTTTAGCTTTTTATTAAAGGCAATGTTACAAGTAAAATGGTAACATAATAAATGATACATTATTTGTTCAGAATCAGGTTAATATTCAAAGAACCTGGCTAAACCTCCCCTCGCTGGCTGGGGAGCCTTCCCCTTCCGAGTATGCTAGAAATAGTGACCAGATTTCTAAATACCTATCCTTCTTGGGGCTTCTCTTGTGTACGTATTTGGTGAGAAACTTTCCCATTACAAGGACAAGGCATATTTTACTATGCCACAATTCCATAGGAGGAGGGGGCTCAGACATTTCCAATAAAATGCAATACAGAGTCTAGCTGCTAACAGTAAAACATGAATTAATTTGTTGTTCTGTAGAGGTAGATTCTTTACTGGAGCATTAAATAAGCAGGCTGGGATCTCTAGGAAGCTGGCATTTCGCCATAAGATGATTCTCTTTAGTAATTTATGCCCAAACCATCTAATTCCTGGACACAACCACCATGTGTGCAAGTATGTTCCGCTTTCCCTTCAACCTCTCCAACAGAGCTCCCTAGTAAGAAAGATATGATGGATGTTAACTGGAGTGAAATGCCATCTATACAGTAATTTATAAAAATTGAAGATGTATATTCCCATTCCCATATAGAGACCCACTCCTCCAGATCAATTTCTTTGTCCAAAGCCTTCTCCCATCTTTTTGTTGATTATATTTTTTTATCAACTTCTTTTTCAACCAAAAGTGTTTATATTTTAGAAATTAAACATTTTGTTCGAGCTTGTTCCTGGGTCAACTCCTCAAATGTGTTAAAGGTCTAGATAGAGCCACCTAGTATCCAGATTTCACAATAAAATGTTTGACTTGTAAATATTGAAAATATGGGATCTATATATTATTTAATTTATTACAGACCTTTCAGTATAATTTCAGATCAGGACCCAGGAGCAGCTGTCTGAATTGAGTAATCTCAGCTCTTACCCACAACTAATAATCACTTTGGTATTTCCTAGGGATGAATTCCTGATCAGTAATTAAAATAGCAAAGAGAGAGGAACAAGAATTTAGAAAATTTGTCCAAAGCTGCTAAAATGTTCTGGATGAATGGGTGACTGTTTTTTGGTGATCTAAATTTCTCTTAGCCCAACAATTACTATGCAGTCTAGTGAAACCTGTACAAGAGACCTTCTTTTTAGGCAACCTCCTATGTTATGGAACTGCTCCAAAGTATCCTCAAAATTTATTTAGTACTCATCAGACGACCCCTTCCACTAAGCAGCCAATTTAAAAGCAAAACAAAAGTAACAAGATATGTACTTCCAACATTGTATCATCCCTTACTATTTGTCTTGTCTATTTAGATTGTAATCTCTTTGGAATAGGGCCTGTGCCTTCCTGTATGTGTTCAGTGCCTAACACGGTGGGGCTTGATCCTGATTAGGGTCTTTGGGCACTACTGCAATACATATAAGAAGAAAATTTTGTGAGTCCCTTGTAAAATAGGCTTAACTGTATTATAAAAGCAGTTTTAGAGGTGCTGCAAAATACCCTGCAAAATGCTTTGGAAAATGGAGAGACAAGGTAGGTGAGGTAATATCTTTTATTGGATCAACTTCTGTTGGCGAGAGAGACAAGCTTTCGAGCTACACTGAGCTCCTTTTCAGGTCTGGGAAAGGTACTTAAGAATGTCACAGCTAAATACAAGATCAAACAGATAATTTAGCATTTAGCTAAGGGACCATTCAAGGTGAAGTGACACATTAACACCCCTGTAGTCATAGGACAAAAAGCGGGGGAGGGTTAGTGGGCTTATAATAAATCCACTGTCTTTATTAAGAGCATGAAGG
Source organism: Emydura macquarii macquarii (assembly GCF_026122565.2). Classification (NCBI taxonomy): domain Eukaryota; kingdom Metazoa; phylum Chordata; order Testudines; family Chelidae; genus Emydura; species Emydura macquarii. The sequence goes on along the minus strand of NW_027132342.1, from coordinate 4,530,813 downwards.
CCAAAGGAGGGATTCAGGAAAGATTTCTTTCAGGATGGGGGTCCTGAACTCTCTTTGCCTTCATACAACCCACCAACCTCTCCAAGTTCATCATCAGAAACAAGCTGTCCACAGACCAGAACACACCATCTCAGTGGCTGCAGACCCTGCCAGAACAACAGATGGAACACCTGCAGACATATCTCCACTGCTACAATGATCAACACTCCCCACAACACACTTTTTAAGATCCCTGGGTCCTACACATGCCTATCACAACAAGTGCTATGGCCCATTCAGTGAACTAAATGCCCCAGTAACTCTGTGAGTGAAACCAGACAATGACTATGCTATCAAATGAACTCACACAGGAAAATAAGATATAAACACCCTATCATCTATGGGTGAATACTTTTTACAAAGTGATCATTCTTCATCTGGCCATCAGTCCTCATCCTCAAAGGAAACCTGCACAACGCTTTCAAAAGATGAGCCTGGGAACTTAAATTCATAACTTTGCCAGATACTAAGAGCATGATTTTTAATAGGCACTGGATTTATGGCTTATTTACAACAATCTGTAACCCGCTGGCCTGCTCCCTCTTGGTCCTGTGACTACAGGGATGTTAATGTGCCACTTTACCTTGAATGGTCCCTTAGAATATGTGCTAAATACTTACACTAAACTATCTATTCGAAGTTGTATTTAGCTGTGACACTCTTAATACCTTTCCCAGACCTGAAGAGATCTCTGTGTAAACTCAAAATCATGTCTCTCTCACCAACAGAAGTTGGTCCAATAACTAAGGGCTGGTTTACACTTACCTGGAAATTCGGCGGCAGTCGATGGGAGTTACGCAAACTACTCTGCGTAGTTTGCGTATCTCACGTCGACTGCTTCTGCGCGCTGTTTACACTGCGCTGAGCTGTTCCTGTCGGCTCAGCGCTACGCTACTTGAGGAGGTGGACTTACTCAGTCGACTTCCTGATTGATTGAGCGGGTCTCACTGACCGCTTAATTGATCCAGAAAGATCGATCTGGCGGCAGCGAATTTGCTGCCATCAGTATAAATGTAGATTAAGATAACTACAACAAAACTGCATGTTGGAAAATGAAAACAAATTACAGGAAATTCATGTTATGTATATATTTAGTAAGCAGTGAAGAGTTTCGTCCCGACATTTCCACCCATGAACCAGAAAACAAAACCTGCCACCCTTTGTAAAATAAATTGTCATTGTGTCATATTTCAGTACTTCTGGAGTGGGATATCTAGGATTTAAGTCATGGTTTTTTTCATAGAATCCTTGAACTCAGATTCAGCCCAGCTTGATAGGTAACAGAAATACAGGTATTTGTGCTCTCAGTTGATTTTTGTAGGGGATAGGTGTTCCTTATAGCACTGAAACTCAGATACCCCTCTCTGTGCCTTAGTTTCCCCATCTGTAAAATGGACTAATGGCATTGACTTTGTCTGTAAAACACCTTGAGATGATCTCATGAGAAATGCTATATAAAAGGTAGGTGTGGTGGTATTATTATCATCATAATATATAAATGGTACCTAAGGGAGATACCATTGCTGTCTAAGCAGAGTGTCCAAAATTGAAATTGGTACAGAGACTGAATTGCTTTTTCCACATTAAAGAGAAGCTCTTCCATAGCCAAGCATAGTGCAAAACTTCCCAACCACTGACTCACTGCTATCTCTCCCCATGTTTTATCAGTTCTTTTGGACAGATAACATCCCCTATCTTCAAGCCCATTAGTCCTGCACCTTACGTGAACATGAAATTCACTTATTTCTTTTTAAATGTTTCATTGCCATAAAAAAAGTTTTTTGTTTTTTTTTTGTTTTTTTTTTGGTACAGGAATTATTTACTGTTTTTCACAGAAGGACTCAGAGCAAGTTGCCATTAGTTTGCGGAAACTGGGAATTAAGGCAGATGCTTACCATGCAAACCTGGATCCCAAAGATAAGACCAAAGTTCACAAGGAATGGGCAGCCAATGAAATCCAGGTGAGGGATACAATTATTGTTATAGACTTATCTGACTTAGATAAACTGTAGATCTATATTGTGAGTGTTTAATTGTTATACTCTTGTTTCAGGTGGTAGTGGCAACAGTTGCATTTGGCATGGGAATTGATAAGCCAGATGTGAGGTTTGTAATTCATCATTCAATGAGCAAATCCATGGAGAACTACTATCAAGAGAGTGGACGTGCAGGTATTTTGAACAAGTTGGCTTCTGCTGATGAAGGGACTAGATTTCCATAAAACAAATAATCTTGTATTTGTCGTTGTGCCATTGTAATGGAATTCTCTGAGGGCCAGGTAGCCTCATGGTTAATGCACCTGGTTTCTAATCTCATGCTTCCTAGTGGGAAAGGCCTTCAGTCTGGTTCCTGACCCTTGTGTTTGGCTTATCTTCACGTCAGTGTTCTCAACGTCCTCAGTCTCCCCTTACTAGATTGTATAGGGAATAGATACTGGAAAGGGGTGGGGTGGAAATGAAGCTTATGTCCCTCCTGCAAAAAGGATGATTGGTAGGGGAGCCTGGGTCCTTCCCCAGAGGCTCCAAGTCCAGCATAAATAGTAAAAGAAAAGACAAGTAAACCTTCAGCCGCAACAATAGCGTCTGGCAGCACAAGCACTATCTTCCTGACCTCTGCAGAGCTCGCTTTTACTGTGCAGGTAGCAGTGGGTACACACCAACCCCTGAATGTTCGGAACATTCCCTGTTGCATCCAGCTCTTTGTACCCTGAACAATCACAGAGTTACTGGGCCTGCTATTCCCAAGAGAACAGTAAACACCAGCTTATAAGATTCAGTTGAGGACCAGCACTTTGCTTAGCACCACAGCACTTATTCTTGTTTTCACTATGAATATATCTAAGTTTATTATCAAAGAATGGAGATTCCAGTAATGGGGAGTAAGTATACTGGAAACAATTACATATAAAACATAATCATAACACTTTCTAGAGACTAAATGAACAGATTAATCTTCTATCTAAAGAAGTTTATCTTACCCAGAGTTCTCTTCAGCATTTTCTACCAAGCCTTGTTGAGACCCCTTTTTCATGAAGTAAAACGCTGTCCTTTTACTCCCCCAGTGAAGATTGATTGGGCATCCTCTTTGTCTCCCCAAATGTATTCAAGCAAACTTTTGATATGCGCCTAAAGATAGGGTTCTCTTCCCCTGCTGTGTTTCTCTTCCTGTTGGATCTTTTTTATAAACCATCATTTTCATTCAGTTCAGACTGGTGAAAGGGGACTTACTATGGGTGGGACAATACTCAATATACATGTAAATGGATAGACATCTCCTGTCTGTCAGAGAACCTATTTTTCACCTTTGCTGAAGACTAATTCCTTGATACAAGCTTTAAGAGCATATTTTTCAGTGAGTGTATACATACATAACTTCTTACATAGTATCTGCGTATATTTCACAAGGATAATGTTGACCAATGTGACACTGGCTTTCATTTGAGACTTCACGTGACTTTCTTTGGTGAACCAGAAGTACGTACCAGAATCTGGAGATTCCTGTAAATCCTCTGTACCCCATTGCCAGTGGGCATTAATTGGTTCTTGGATCACAGTTGCATGTTTATAAAACTTTTTGTTGTTTTTGTTGTTCCTAACTTGTGAAAAATCGAAATGGTGGTGTTTTAAATGCACTGTAGGTCGAGATGATCAGAAAGCTGACTGCATTTTGTATTACGGTTTTGGAGATATATTCAGAATCAGTGCAATGGTAGTGATGGAGAACGTAGGGCAACAGAAGCTATATGATATGGTATCATATTGCCACAACATGAACAAGTAAGTTATTCTGGCTTTTTGATAGTTTTAAACATTTAACTTGGAAGAAAAAAACTAATGTTTATCAACATTAATAAGGAACAGTCACATATGCCAGGATTTGTATATCTGAAGCTCATCACATTTAATCTTGCATATGAAGTAAATGAGTGTTAACTAATCACTCACTGTCTCTCACTATTTTAAAATGTGCATGGGGTCTAGAAGAAGTGTTACAGCTGTAACTCATGTCAACTAAAAGCATATTGGTTTCAGTGTATGTATTGGAATATTTTGCTATTTTGCTGTATCAGTACATACAGGATCAGAGTCCTCTTTAATATGGTGTACTTCCTCCTACACTGATGCTTCAGAAGAAGGTGGAACTCCCACCCTCGACAATGTACTTGGCCAGTTAGTGAATACTATACAGCGGGGTAGGGGAAAATCTTCTTGGCCTAATCTAACAGTCAACTGATTAGAAAAAAAAAAAAGCATTAGAATCAGTAGTCCTTGTTATTTTCACCCTACTTACTGGAATTGCAGATGCTGTTCGTTTTAATTTCAATCCTCTTTCTTATTTAACTAAACTGTTCACTCAACTGTAGTCATAATAATGAATGCCATAGATTATTCATATGTTGTGTAAAACAGTACTTCCTTTATCAGTGTTACACTTCTCGCTTTCTAATTTTGAGTAACCCCTTATTCTTTTTTTGAGACAAGGTGGGATTACTTAAATGGACTTCTATTTACCATTCATTTGATGTAATATATATACGCATTTGCATTTTACAATCTTCTTTCTCTTCTCCTCATCTCTAAAAATATATCTATACTTTCAGGTGTCGCCGGGTTCTGATCGCTCATCATTTTGATGAAGTGTGGGATTCTGCAAACTGCAACAAAATGTGTGATAACTGCTGTAGAGAGAAGCTTTGTAAGTAAATTTATGTTTAAGCTGAAACTAGATAATAGGGTTACTATGTGCTTCAAAGAAATTTCCAGTCTAGACAAGGTGTCTAAAGACTTCTGGAAGGGGATTGAACTAATAGGTCAATCACATAGGCAGGCTAGTAGCATTGCCTATTATTAAGGTTGCTCAACACTTCCCATTTCAAGATTCTGTTTTCATTTGCTTATAATTTTGCCTAACTTTAACCATTTTTTTGGGCTGAAATTTTTCATTCTGAGTATCTTCCTCAAGCTGAATTTTTTTTTATTTGTTTATTTTTATTTTTTATTTTTATGTCAGCCAAAACAATTTAGCTGTTTTCAAGACCTAGATTAGGGGAAAATACATCGTTTTGCCTATGTTAAAAATATATTCTGGTGTCCTTTTCTTTGAGAAGCTCTAACGGCCTCAGGCTTTGCAACAGACACTTGACATTTGATAGGGGGTAGCTCTTGTCACATGTGGCTTTTTGCTGTCCCTGTGCAAATCTGCCCAAATTTGCTATATGTCTTTGAAAAAAATTAAGTTCACACATGCTCAGTAGAGACTTGTTAGAATTCAGCAGCTAAAATCTCTGAAGAGTCCATTCACACTGGGCATGCTCCAGTCCCTAGGCCTCCTATGTTTGATCAAACTGCACATGTGCCCATCCCCAGAGAGCCACCGAGCATGCGCTAGTTCAAGGTTTTGGGGGCTCAGAAGGATTTTCCCTGTAATTGCTGCTCTCGGCTGGGGTTGGGGTTGGGCCAGGCACTGGAATTGAGAACAGGGTGGCTGTCTGGGCCGTGCTCTCAGTGACTACTTGTTGGTGCCCAGACCATATGGAGGAGGAAGGCGTCTAATTTAAATGCAGAGGAGACGACTGGGGTTGGGGTGAGGGAAATGAGTTGATTGGAACAATGAGCATGGTGAGTAGGACTGATGGGGGCGGGGGAAGAGAGAAACTGGGAATTGAGACATTTGGGACTGAATAGGGAAGGAGATTTGGGAGCTGGGGTGGTGGGGAGGCAAGTCTAAGGAGTGCAGATTGGTAGGCAAGGAGAATGGGACTGGGATGAAGAGCCAGAAGTGGGGAATAGACAGAACTGGGATGGGTCAGGTTAGAGGGGATAGGACAGAAGGAGGAACAAGGCAGAAAGCATGCTCTAGTGGGCACAGATCTATCTTCCAGAGCCTGGAATGGAACCAAAGACTCCAGTGTCTTGTATTCCTCTGCTGTCAGCAATTAAATGCACTGGCAAAGTGGGTGTGTCATGCCCCCTCTAGTGCTGGTCAGAGCAATGAATGAGGCAGGGGTCCTGTGGGAAAAAGAGTGTATGATTGTGTAATTAATGACCGATCATCATTAGGGCTACAGGTTTGTCGTGGTGGTTAAAAACTTATGGACACGTCTCTGTTTGTCCATGACTACCTGGAGGGAAGGTTCTTGGTGGGCTGTCTCACTGGCCTGATCTTGGGAAGGGGTAGGGGGGGCGGGTTGGAGAACAAGCCTGCTCTGCATTCACCCTGCAGTGGCGGCCCCTATCCTGTGGGACTGGGCCTGGTTCCCCACTCTGGGCATTGCAGTGCCACTCGCATTTGGCTGTGCTGCCCCTCTGTCACGAGTGGCGGGGATGGCCGAGCCAAACCTAAGTGGTGTTGCGACCTGGGGCACGCGGTTTACTCAGATTTGATGGAGCTGCCCTTCCATCACAACAGGGAGCTGGACGGGCCAAACCTGAGCAGTGCTGTGACCCCGTGTGCCAGGTCACGACACCCAGAGTGGGGAGCCGAACCCAGGCCTGCAAGACAGAAGCTGCAGCTGCCTGTGCCTGAGATGAGTGTATGCGGGGTTCCCTCTTCACGAGCCCAAGTTTAGGGTTGCAGTGCTAGAGTAGAAGGTGCTGCTGCCAGCGGTTGGTGCCCCCGTCATGGACTGAGGAGGCAGTGGAGGATTATAGTGGGACGCTATAATTTTGAAGAGGTAAATTTTTGAATTTCATTTGTCAGGGCAGTTTTTGATAATCAAAGATCACGGAGCAGTCACTAAATCTTGTGGCTTTTACTAAATTAACTAGGACAACTCTGATTTGTGACAAATCTGCAGCCCTGATCATTATTCATACATGCAAGGGGCAGAACTAAGGTTGCCTGTGCAACCTTAATTATGGCATTTTGTAACTTTTAAGTGCTTTTCTTTGCAATCTTAATGTTTTTTAATGTAATTATATTAAGACTACAAAGAGTACTCAAGAAGGAGGGAATCCAAACAACCTACATTTACATAGTATCTGTCATTCAAAGGTTTCAGAGTGATCTAAACGTCCCAACAGCTCTGTGTTGTAGAAGAGCTTGGTGTAAAGTACAGGAGTCCTGATTCTTCAGTCCCCAGCTCTGATCACTAGACTACATTCCTTCCCTGTGCTCGCTCTCTTGCGCTCGCTCTTTCGCGCTCACGCTCTAATGATGGGCTATGAGGAACACTTATGAAGACGTTTGAATTATCTCTTTGGCATAACATTTTTATCATTTGCTTATATATAACAGTCTATTTTTATTTTTTACAAGTAATGAAGTATTAGATAATAATTAGAGATGAGGCTTGAACAGCAAAATTCAAAACATCAGCTTAGTTTGGAGATGTTCAGATCCCGGATTTTGGTTTGGAGCCATGTCTAATAAGAAATGGTCAGTGAAAAGTTCTTGAAGATTGACTTGCTGGATGACTATTTTATTTTCAGTCTTCTGACACAGACATGCCTGTGGGGAAACATAACTTAGTGGCATTAGTCCAGGGGTCTGTGCAAGTTGCCATGAAAATGACATTGCTTTCAGTGACCCATGTTGGATGCTGTTAGTCTGTTTCATAGCCATTTTTACCCATTCTCCCATTGGAATAAATTTGTCAGATTAAACTTTTCAGTTAAAAAACTGTCTTCTCTCTCTCTCTCTAGTCTGTAAACTCATTGAGCCAAGAAATGTCTTATTTATTTCTGTAAAGCTCTGTGTAACTTTACTTTGCTCTGTAAATGTTCCATAATAAATATCACTGGGGTGAAAATGAACCCAGTTACAAAAATAACGTATTGGTTAGCATGCGAGTCAGCAAAATGCCACAAATAACAAAAACACTAAAGTCATATCATATGTCCAAATGAGATTTAAATTGCTTTTTCACTCTAAATTAGAAGACGTATTCATGAGAAACCAGTATGAAATCAATTTTTAAAAACTAGCTGGATGTATCAGCTTTATTATTTGAAATGTCAGTGTTGTTCCTTTTCCCGTTAGAAGGTAGCTGTGAAAGGTCTAGAATTCTAGGTAGAATTTGATTTCTGAAAGCTGCTGTGGTAGTATATCAACACTTCAGATGACTCACAAAATAACAAGCGTAAGCCTGCAAAGACTTGAGCACATGCTTAACTTTTATGCTTTCAGTAATGCCACTGAAATCATTGACTATTCAGTATGTAAAGTTAAGCATATGTGAAAGTCTTTGCAGGATTGGAGCTTAAGTACAAGCATAAGTGTGACTTTATCATGTATTGTTTATCACAAACATCTGATCTCAAAAGAGGGGAGATTACTGTGTTATAGAGTTGTTTATATTTTATTGAAAAGTAACACATCTGGCACAGTATGCTTTGTTTGAAGTACTAGTCCTCTTCTTTTCCTTGTAGCATTTGAAAGAATGGATGTAACGGGATACTGCAGGGATCTAATCAAAATACTAGAAAAAGCAGATAACATGAGTGAAAAACTCACTCCACTGAAATTAATTGATGCCTGGCTGGGCAAAGGTGTGTCAAAGTTAAGAGTGGCTGATGTTGTTCCTCCAACACTCCCTCGTGATGAACTGGAGAGGATTATTGCCCATTTGATTCTGCAGCAGTATCTGAAGTATGTGTGGTTATTCATTCTTTTCTTTAAAATCTACTAGTTACTACTTTTTCTGCAACCATGCTGTTGTGGTATAATATCACAGTAGTAGATGTTTTAGCAATTCCTTCATTTCAGAAGCTTCTAACCTGACTACAAAAAGTTTGCACAGATATTATTTTTCTGTTTACTCTTGGAAAACAATCTGTCATTTTTAAGACCGAGAAACTGAAAAATTAAAAAAAATAAATTGTGGCTTAAAGTAACACACGTTTTTGCTTTTGTTGTTTTAAAAAGCTGCTGGTATTTTCTTTTTGTAAATGCTAAATATTTTAGTCATAGTCCCCCATCCTGCAACAAGCACCCCAGAGGCAAACTGACTGCTGCATTTGTGCAGCGCCACATTGACTGCAGTGAGATGATGAGGTGGGCAAAGAAAGCTGCCTGTGCAGAGCTTATTGCAGCATTGGGGGTTTACTGTCAGATGTGAAACTGAAGAAAACAGAGTGAAAATGACACCTATTTCATTTTGTAACCTGCTATTCCATGTATGTGTACTTCTTTCTTTTCAACAGTGATTTCATAAGGATCTCTGAATACATGGGACTCTGACATCCCATGGTCCTAACTTTCTATTATGAATAAAAAATGACAAAGGATTTACACATTTGACCTTAATGATCCAGAGTGGCCAGAAAAGTTGACTGAGTCAAAATTTTCATTTTTTTCCTCACTTAGTGTCTAGATATCATATCGTTTGTACCCCACTAGACCAATGAGAAGTGCCAAAAAGTCAGCAAAAAGAAATAAGATGTGAAGTGCCCACCGTAAGAGCTAATCCTGCCAACTCCCATTTGAATTCAATGATTATTTGCCTGCATAGGTATAAAAGGATCAAGCTATTAGTGGGGCATCTATTCATAACAGTTTCTAAATGTCTCTACATTTCCCCCCTCATGTCTATTCTGCCCACTCTACTACTCCTGTTACCAGTGTTTTCCTCTGACTGTGCTTTAACTTTTGCAGAGAAGACTTCAGTTTCACAGCATTTGCTACAATAGCCTATTTAAAAATAGGACCCAAAGCTGATCTGCTGAAGAATGAGGCACATGTTATCACCATGCCAGGGAGATCAAACAAAAAAAGTGTTGACAAGGTATTTATGTATACATTGACTTCTTATGATTATTTTTCCATTAGTATTTACCACAGTTGGCTACTGCCTGTTTACTGTGTGTAAAATTAAGAATGTTTTAATAAGTGTATTTTCTCTACCTCATTAAATATGTTTATTTTGATCCTTCTGTGGTAGTGTCTTATCTTTCCAATTACGCATCTTAAGATGCACAGTGTAGGGGTTGAGGAGGCGGGGAGGGGGAAGTCTTGTACTGATTTTAAAAGAAAACAAAAACCTTTCAGACATGTTGTTCTCACTGTGTGTAATACAATGGAATTAACATGAGTAATCTATACATTTAGAATCATATTTCCACAAGAATATCATTCCTTCCACTCCAGATAATATAAATGTTAAACCACAAGTCTTACAGTTGTCACTGTGAAGTGTCTCTTACAGCTCTCATAAATTACAGATTTCATGTTAGGCTTATAGCTGTGTTGATTATATCTGAAACCCTTTTGACATTAATAAGTCAAAAGCTATGTAGCTATAACCTATTCTTTCTATTTACACCTATGCAAATCTCTAACAAATCTCTAACAGTTGCATTCATAGGAATTAACACCATGTCATATAACAAGAACTCGGACCATTGTTTACACTTATTTAGAAGAATTGTTGCTGTAGTCACTGTTACATATAATTGAATTAGTCTGCAAACTCCATTTCAACTAGCCTCTCTCTCTCCAGTTAAATTACACATTAACAAAAGTAGTGGTACTTACATAAAATGAGGAACCACTTACTTTTTATAGCTATTTGGACCTAAAGTTAAAACAGGTATTTAGTCCTCAAACAGATTTAAGTCTTGAACGTAACAAATTTTGCTCATGTAAGAACTGTGCCATGTGAACAGGGGTTTACAGAATCGGACCCTTGATCCATTCTAATAAGGCTGCAATTGGTTGGCTTTAACGTTAGCAGGAATGGATAATTTGAATGGGTGAATTAATTGCTGTATTTAGTCTGAAAAACTCAAGTATTTTACATATAGCAACTTAACGTGTTTGTCATTGCTACATCATACGTACTTGTCATAGATGTTACTGGCTTAAAGGGGTATTTCAGGTTCAGCTGAATGTAGCAGGTACTATGGGGGCATAATACACAATTAATGCTGCCCTGTGGGCTTTGAAGAAATTTGACAAGGCTCAGGAACGTCTCACAGATGCTGTTGTGAATAGAAGCAAAGAAGTGGACTTACCTGTGCTTCACTCTTAATAAGATCTTTTAAAGCTTGATCTTCATAGTATGTTCTCTGCATGTTTGTATTGAGGGAGGAGAAAGAGAGTCTTAGTTTTAATTGATCTGTGTTTATAATCCACAGGTCAAATCTCCTTGGTCTTATAATTCTGAAGGGACTGGTGGAAACGTACAAGAAGACATTTCTGAGACTGTCTCAAACCCTGCTGCAAAGAAGGCGAAAGAGCATAAACGACGCCATTGTGAAGAGAACTTCAAAGCAAAGAAGCTTAAGCTTGAGGATGATAACTAGCTGGTAGTCCTTGACTGAATTTTACATTGAAAAATATATCTAGGATAACATGATCTCTCCTTCTCTGTGAGAACTCATTGCAGAAGTATAATTTCTATTTTATTAATTGCTTTCTCTTAAATGCTAAGGATTTGTGTTCATCAGAAAGGTTGGGCAAAAAACAAATATGTGCGATTTCTGAACATAAAAGCAGACAATCTGGCATCATACTGTTAAGTAGACAAAGAAGAAACAAAGGGTTATCAACAAAATAATCAATCCATATCTGGTGATATGGTTGTGTTGCCTGATGTGCAGATTATTTCAATATATATTGCTTTTTTCAACCCTCTTTATTTTACAAAGCATACACTCTATGGTAGTACAATATACTGTAATAATGCACTTAAAGCTCATATAAACATAAAGCATCCTGATTATACCCTCTAGGTACACTGCTTCTAAAGATAGGAAAAGCAAGGTAGACATTATATATCCACATCTACAACAACTAATATATTTCACATCATCTCTTAAAAATTGGGGTCATATCTTCTTAAATTCCTCCTGCTTGTTATTCAGATGGAAAATTATCCTTTCAAGATTTGTTTAAACATTAGAAAAGGGTACGTTGGTTTAAGGGTTGTATTTTCTAAAACACATGAAAAAGCTAGGTGTCCAACTCTTACTGAAAGTCAATGGGAGATAGGCACCTAATTCCCTTCTGGGCTTTTCAAAAGCACCTTTTTAAAAAAAAAAAAAAAAAAAAAAAAAAAAAAGAGAGAGAGAGAACTTCCTTGCCCTTGAGCATGTTTCATCAGTTTAGTTTATGGTGTATTTCTTGGTCAATGTACAGACAGTAATTCCACTAATGAATCTAATCAAGAAAATAACAAATCATTACCTTTAAACACAAACTATAGAACTAGTTCAGTATGCCTCAGGTTGGACTTCATCCTGTTCCCATTGAAGTCAGTGGGAAATTTGCCATTCACCAAGGAATGATTAGGCCCTGCATTCTCACAGAAACACACAAACTTCTGCTCCAGTCTATGCTGTGGTAGGATGTGGCAGTATTCTCTGGTGTATCAGTATTCCATGGAAGACATAGAGCAGCTGTGGAAATGTGTTTCCAGTACTCTCACAGTTAAGTGTAGGCCTAGAATATGGCCTACATTAAGCTTATCTATTGTGTGCCCTCTCAATCCTAATTTTTTTATATCAGTCGCTTTGTTTCTGAGAAACGTACATATATATTCATTTATGCGTGCTTTTTATTTCTGTGGACCACAAAGAGAACACAAGCCACTGAACAATACCTGTTTGTAGAACCCTGCTGATAATTGTTGACAACAGTTTAGATGATGTTGATAGCAAACAAGGCAGCTTTTGTTGGCTTATCTGTGAGAAACCAGGAAATAAATCAGTGTTTAGTAAACAGAAAAGAATGAAATTTACTAACAGACCTCAGAGCAGATTCTCAGGTGGTGCAAGTTGGCATAGTCCGACATGTCAAGGGAACAATGCTGATATACGCTAGCTGAGGATCTGGTCCCTCATATTCAAATTTCTACAAGAGAGCAAAAAAAACCCCAAGTAAAACCAAAAATGGATTATTAAAATATTATTGATAGTGTCCCTTTCTTTAATAAACAGTTACAGCTGTAAAAATATTATTCAACCTCGGTGGTGAATGTTTCCAATAGAGTTAAATAATTTTAGGAAAAGTTGAAGATGGCACACTGTAGCTGAATGTTATCATTTTTGCTTGCAGTGATGCCCTGGGAGCTAGAAACTGACATGTTCCTTTGACTGACTTTATTTTAGTTTCAGTATGCACTCAAAGGGTTGATGATGTAAAGTTACCAACAGCCCTATAATAACCATCAGGATTATTAGGAAAGCTGTGTGCATTAGTCAGTCTTAGAAAGATTGTCTTAATGCGTAACAATCCCTGTCTGTCATTCCTAAATCCTGAACATACATGGCCTTCTCTATACTCATTAGAACTGAGCAAGTAAAAGCATGTTGTTTGCTGGCACGGTGCCATGTGCTCTCACTGACCTGTACAGGTTTTATAAAGTGGCTTATTAGTAAGGCTTATCCTTAATGCACCATGTTGGGATTTTTTTGAGTGTGTGTGTGTACTTTTTATATATGTATGTTAGAGATGGACTCAAAGCCCCAGAACTTTGAAGTTCCAGTCTGGATCTGCAGTTGGACACTAGCCCATGCCTACAATTTTTCTTATTCCACATAAGCAGAGATTTACACTTTACTAGCTGAATTTTGTCCTGATGGCAATCTGCATGTCAGCCACTTCAACTGATGCTGTTGACGTGAAAAAATGCAGATCACTGAAATTATCAGTCAACAAAACTTGCACAAATAGATTAATCCCTTTAATGGGATGGCAAATGGCAACTTCAAGACTACATTGTTGTGTTGATTTATGTTTCTGAGAATGCTTGTCCATAAGAAATTCCTCCTTAATGTGCTAAGTATTTTTTGTGGTGCTGAACTAGTTAGTCAAAGCTGTAACTATTATTGAGACAAACCGAGATGATGCTGAAAAATGATTTGATGGCTCACAGGGAAAGTTGGTGATAGGACAACAACTAGTTTTGATACATACTGATACATAGTGTTCAAAAAAGAATGAGATAAATTCATCGAGTATAGGTCCATCAATGGCTATTAGCCAAGATGGGCAGGGATGCAGAACCATGCTCTGCAGTGTCTAGCCTCTGTTTGCCAGAAGCTGGGAATGGGTGACGGGATGGATCACTTGATGATTACCTGTTTTGTTCATTCTTTTGAAAGCACCTGGCATTGGCCACTGTCAGAAGACAGGATTCTGGGCTACAGAGACCATTGGTCTGATCCAGTATGGCTATTCTTATATTCTGAAATTGGGAGGAATTTGGTAATTTCTGATTATATAGCTAAAGTTTGTAGCTTTGGTATTACCTTTTGTCTATGGTGCCTTGTACACGGGCCCTGAAATAGAATTTGGAAAGTGAGTTTATGTATTGTTCCAAGCAAAACTGGTTTAGAAAAGTCTTTGGCCTGTTTTGTTGGAAATACACTCAACATAAGAACGGCCATACTGGGTCAGACCAATAGTCCATCTAGCCCAGTATCCTATCTTCCAACAGTGGCCAATGCCAGGTGCTTCAGAGGGAATCAACAGAACAAGTGATCCATTCCCAGCTTCTGGCAAACAAAGGCTAGGGACACTTCAGAGCATGATTTTTCATCCTGGCTAATAGCCATTTATGGACCTATCCTCCATGAACTTACCTAGTTCTTTTTTGAACAGTTTCTAAATTCTGTTCTCAGTTCAGCCTCAGGCCCTGTCAAAACCTAAGGTGGGGGAGACCTCATTGTAGAAGGGAATATTTATGGGTAGAAAAACGAGTGTTTGAGGTATTGCTGCCAAACCATTACTCTTGCTTTTTGCTATAAATGGTGGGTTTTCCACTTTATAAGCATGCAGAAAGTCTAGTACTGAACATTTTCCAGTACTGTACATTAACAAATCACAGTGGATCAGAATTGAACTGAGTATGGAGTATAGGTGCCCAATTCTACATAGCATGTGGCATAAGACCTAAAAGCAGTACTGGTCCATCCTTCTTTCATTGTAACTGCAGGGTGATGACAACTGCCAGGCTTTTATTGTTGGCAAGCTCAAATATCAAGCAATTTTTAATCTCAAAGATACAAGTACAAATCTTATGGTTTTTATTAAATGTAGACAAACTTATGTACAAACTAAGTCACCTGAAAGCTCCTGGTTGCACACTGACATTCTACCTGCACATGTGCACTTAAATAGGATATATTTTCATAGAAATGATTGTACTGACTTTTTGCACTTTGTTACAGAACTGGGCATTGTATTTCTTTGGAAGCTCACTATTTTCCTTCAAAATCTTGTCTTGAAACATCGTGTTAGTAAGTCACACAACTGCTGCACATGGTTTTATTTTGTGTTTTTGAAATAGTGTATTTTAGCCCTATGTGCTTGATATAGGGAAACAATGGTTACAGTAGTGGAAAACAAGAGTAAAATAAAGAAAGATGATAAAACAAAATGATTGATGCTTCTGAGTTCTGGCCACAGAAAGTTCTAGATTTTCTTCAATTGAAGATGTAGTCTTGCTTTTCCACCTGCTCACTTCTTTTGTGCCATTATCTCTAACCTGCAAATTGTATCTGACTTACTGTTATCTAATGTGCAAGAGTCTCACAAAATGCCTTGCATCTAAATCGCTAAGCAGGAAACTACCATTCCTGTCAATTCCCTTCCCCCTGACCATCCAGGAAGGACGTTCAGGCACAGCCCCCTCTCCTAGTCCATAGAGGGTGGAAGCAGAAACTCTGTGGAAGAACCTGACCCAGCAAGTAATCTTGCTGTAGGAGAGGGGTGGCTGCATGGCACATTTGAAGTAGCAGAGAACCTGAATGCAGGGGAGGCTGCTGGGGAGCTGCATGTAGAGCTCCTATTGTGCATGAACAGGTTGTGAGTGGTGGATGTTGCAACCAGATCAGGTAGGTGCAGAACATGGGGGCAAGCAGTGGAGACTGGGCAAGAAGCCCCTGCAGAGGAGCCCCAATGAAACACTCCATTGACAGATTGTGGCCTTAAAATCTGCAAGCTTCAATGTGCCTCTCGTTGACATGGGAGAGGCACCCGGATACAAGGCTTGACGAACCCTAGCACTCACAGCCCTGCCTTCCCTAGGCCCAAATAGGAACCACTATCATTCCACCTTAAATTGCAATTGTCTCAGCCACTGTAGCTAGAGTATTAGCAGCCTTCCCCTTTCTGGCAGCCCTACTAAAATACCCCTTCCTTTAGACATGTGTACAAGGAGTTGTTGGGACCCACTCAGGCTAACTGCCTTGTATTTGAAGTGCCTTCAGTGCTTGCCTCAGGAGTGGTACTTCTGGTGTGCTACTAATACCTTCAGAAGTTTGGTGCATCACAGCAGAAGCAGCTGTAATAATTATGCCATTTCTTATGTCAGATATCCTGACTTGCAGCTACTTTTTAAACAAACTCAAACAGTTAATGAGGAAAGCTTTGGCATGCAGTGCTTCAAAAAGCAGCAACAAATGAATACTTAGCTATTAACTGAGAATCTTAGGTGCATTTTGTATAAATTTGCTTAATGCTAAGTTTTTTGGCCAACTTCATGAAAATTAATTACCAATGCTAGAAATGTGTGCAAGCCCATCAGCAAAATCTTACATTTTTAGCCAATGGGGAAAAAAGAAACAGCTCACATCACTTTAAAATAGGTTAGAGTTGTCTCTGACCTGAGGTCAAACATCCACAACTCTACCACTAGTGTTCAGCTAATACTATGGGAAAATTCTTAATGTCAATGCATTTTTCCAGGAGAGGGCTGGCAGCATTAAGCCTGACCAGAACGGTGATTGGGCTGTACTGGTATGAAAGAGGGACTGATATGCTACAGCATTATTCTCTACAAGCTTCCATTTGTAAGATTGTGGTATGGTTGCTGAAAAGTACATTTGGGTCACTTTGTCGAAGCTAGCTGTTGCAGTGATGTCTGGCTGTAGAACCAGAAACAACAGTTCAGAGGTGTGACCTACCTCTTTCATTTCAATGGATGCTAATCAGATGCTCAGTGATAATTCTCTGAATGCTCACATTTTAACTGCTTATTTAGTGATGAATGGAAAAACCATGTAAAGATTCACAATCTATTGTGAGAAACAGCTTCGTTAGCCATAATAAAAGAGTGGGGGGGGAAAGAGTACCATTACTTTCTTCCCTAAGTGAGAGAGGCTGTAGCAGGTCTGAACTCCCAAAGAACCAAGCTTAAGGAGTCTAGTTAGTCACACAAGCTTCAGGGGAAGCTAACCCCGTGAAGCCCAGCAGAACTGATAGACATGAATATTCAAAGCCCGCAAAGGATGAATGAAGTTCACTGAGCATGGAACATTATATTCTCAACGTCTGCAGTCTCCTGTTAATGGTACTCATGGGAGTGGAGCTTACAATATCACTACCTTCCCTGCCCCACACACCGACTCCTGGGCCTCATCCTTCAACCACTGAAGTCAGCGAGGGTTTTTTGTCATTTGCTTCTTTGGAGTGTGAAGTCCAAGGTTTTGTTGTGGAATTTTTTTTTTTTTTTTTTGTAATAATTGCTGCACAGAAACAGTAGGCAGGTAACGGATCATGCTAAAATGCTGGATCTGGCCTTGGAGCATAACGTGATGGCTCTGAAAAAAAGCTGTTTTTCAAAGTGTGGCTTTTGATCACCTTAACTACCCTTTACTCGCTTACCAAAATTTGATATAGGCTCATATTAACAGTCCATATCAATGGAGAAAATCTTGAAATGAATTTTTAAAAACTAAACTCACCTGTCTCTTCTTCTATTGTGCAGCCTCCCTCCCCCTCCAGCCAAAGAAAAAAAATGTATAGCTGCAATAAGCAAGTAACTTTGTATGCTTAAAAGTAGGTTTAGTAGGAGCAGATAGCAGCTCCCACTGACTTCAACCAGTGCTCAGCATTTTTGAACCAGGCAAAAGCTATTTAGGTGCCAACGTATGAAGCCAAGTCTGTTGTTTGGCACCTACTTTGGAAAATCTTGGCATGTTGTAACACCTGGAAAAGTCTCAAGGTTAGTCCACTCAAGTTTTCAAAACTTACATGCTGCATTTATCTAACAGCTTCTCCAGGCTGTTAAAACTACATTTATCTGCTGCTGATTTGGCCAGGGGAGTGATGACACCTGGTATGTTTGTAGGTTAGTGCTTCATATCAAATAAGCCAACCTCCTAACAAAAGAAGTTAAGTAACATTTCAGCCGTATCTCTTGCAATCATGCTTCCCACACACACCCCTTTCTCTGAACAGCAGGTGTCAGTGATGGAGCATCTGTAATACTGAACTTCCTTGTTTCAATAGTTTTGGCTCAGAGCCTTAGTATAGTTGGGAATAAATGTAACCGTTCAACCACCTAGTTTTCCATTTCAGACCATTTATTTCAAAGAAAGACATCTACCAGTATACCAGAATAGATTTGTACTGCATACCAATTACTTGTTTTGATTCAACTGTTGTTTCTTGTAGTACTACTTGTCAATGTCTGTTAAGAGTAAACCTTAGAATTTCATACATTTCACGCCACTTAACTGAAAGCTTCCCTCTAAGTGGAATTAATTCACTCCTGCCTATTTGTGAATGGTAATGAATTCTACACAATTAGGCTAAAGGAATTTCCTGGGAGACGTTGCAATGAAAATAGCCATCCTGAGTCAGTGGAATGGACTATACCATTAATCAGAGTAATTTTAAAAAGAAAAAATATTGCTTTGGAAAAAATTTCAATATAAAAAAGCAAAGCATCTCATAAAGAAGATACTTAGGAATGGCTTTAAAGTTCCAGGCTCCTTTGAGCACTTACTGTCAAGGGTTAACGGATACTGAAAGCTAGCTGTAGGAAATGCTTGAGATGTAAGCAACCTTACATCACAAAACATGCTACTTGTATAACTTCTAACATACTATGTGCTAGATTGTTATAGTAAATGTATTTTAGTGGCAGAAATAAAACCATGTAATTATTTTGCAGCTCACAATTGTCAATTGTCAATTACCAAAATACAAGTTTTAGGCTTTAATACCTCCACCAACTCCTCCCTGGAAACAATACTATGGGACAGTGCAAGTAAGTCTGAGGGAGAAAAAAAAAAGCCTTAGCAAAAATAAGCTCTCTTTAAAAATCTCTCTTTTAAATGACAGTGTCAGTTATCTGGGAAGAACCTGCATGCACATTTGGATACCAGGAGCCACAAAGAACTTTGTGCATGCTCTGGACTTCCCCTGTGGGAATGGTCTCATGAAAAATTGCATGATGTGACAGCAACCAAGAGTAAGGCTCCTCCAGGGGATCCTGTTAATGCAAGTCTTCCTGCAGGTGATACTGAAAATGCAGGGTGACTGCTACCTCTTTAAGTGCCTTCTATGACAAACCAGCGCAGTACTCCCAACACACTGGAGTTGTTAGTTTAAGAATGACAAGGAATTAAAAGCCAGTTGTCAAACAACGTATCAGTCCAATCAGGTTGCCACAGGTCAAGGTTTACAAGTATTTATGTTACCAAAGTGTGAAAAATTCCTGTTTTAAAAAAAGAACAATAATTCCCAATCTGATTTATGCTAAACCTACACATACCCTTTGCCCTGATATGCTGAAGAATTTTTTTTTTTTTGCGCTGCAGCATTTCAGCACCTCTCTCCCAACACTCAGCTGTTGGCTAGTGCCTGGCAGCACTGGCGCAATATCTTCACTCCAGAATTGCAATTACACCTGGTTACTTGATTTCTGAGGAAATATGTTTTATAAATCACAGCACCGAAAGTCAAAACTTCAAATAAAATCACGGAGAGCCATGTTTTTGTTTCAGTCGAAATAATCCTCAATGTCAATATTTGGATTTAAGAGATCTTCCCCGTATGCTGATAGATCCATCTGATTTAAAATCAAGTTTTCAAAAGTTTCTTCTAAGTCTGTTTCACCAATCAATACAGCTCCCATCATTCGTCCATTCTGCATCACCACTTTGACATATTCTTGCCCTTTGGTACACCTCAACATTAGTTCATGGTCTAAATCCAAACCCTGAGCATTGTACTTTCCCAAAAGCACCACCTAGACACAGGAAAAATGAAAACACTGATTACAAGTGCAACACAATGGTTCAGAATCTTTTTGTTGCTGCAAATGCGATAAACTTTAAAAGCGTTGATGCTAATGGGGAATTCTGCTCTCAGATGTGTGCATATAATCATCATTGGCTTCAGGCAGCATGATCTAGAGCAGAGGATTGGGAGTCGAGAGACACATTCGTCACTCTGCCACCACATCACTATGTGACCTTCCAGCAGTCTGGTAACCATCCTGTGATTTAATTTCCTTATCTGTAAGAGCAATAAATTACTTGTCTTTAAAAAGCACTTTGAGATTTGACCAGAGTGGGTACCGCATTGTGTATATTTGGTAGCAGAATGACTCCACAGAAGTTACAAAATTTAGGATTATGAACCAGATGGCAAAATAAGTTACAGCTTGTCCCCTGTGGAAAACTGAATTTACATCCCTTTTAGATCACAGATTAAACAAGATTGGTGATATAAATCTCAACTCCATGGATATTTTTCCATGACACAAAGACAATCATTTTTTGTTTGTAGGGACAATGTACTTTAAAAAGTTGTCATTGGAACACAACTAATTTCAAGAGTTGAGGTTAGGAGGAATCATCCATTGAGATGCAAAGCATTTAATGAACCAACCACCATGTTGAGCCTGCAGTGAATATAACCATAAAAAGCAACTTAAGGATATGGCTAAGAATGTGTGTGCAAAGATGGAGGATAAATTCACTGTATAAGTTGATTTGTGTTTGTAGCGCCTCTATTCAGTTCCAGTGTTTAGCCTTCAAGGTTAGTATCAATAAAGAAACAATGAATGAAACACTAACAGAATATTATACACAGTACACAATCAGTATCTTTGTCAATATTAACC
This sequence comes from Emydura macquarii macquarii, assembly GCF_026122565.2. Taxonomy (NCBI): domain Eukaryota; kingdom Metazoa; phylum Chordata; order Testudines; family Chelidae; genus Emydura; species Emydura macquarii. The sequence goes on along the minus strand of NW_027132342.1, from coordinate 4,509,971 downwards.
AACTAAGAAATCATTTGTTTGAGTGACATGATGGTTGGTTTTATAAAATCAAAAGACGCCAATACCACCTAATCAGTGCTTTTAAATATACTATGTTATAATTAGTTTACTTACCTTATAATTGAAAAATTTTGTAACATGAGCAAATAGTTCAAAACTGAAGTCCATGTCAATAGATTCCCCTAAAGAATCAGCTTCAATGCACTTTGCGGCATACCATCCCATCTGCCTAGCTTGGGTCCAAAGCCTCATCTAAAAAATATAAGATAAACAGATACGCTATGTGTAATGAACATATCGTATATATTTAGTAATCTTACCCATCTAGAGATGAGGAATGACTTGGTCTTCAGCAACAAACCATAGGGCACTGATATCAGGTAGAACCACCACACTCTGCTGTGATTTACCGCTTGAATAAACCTCATATATATGTACATTAGATCTACAAAAATACTGTGCTATTTAGCCTTTGGATTAGATTGCTGCTTAGAGCACAACCATGGAAATGTATTCACCTGCTGCCACACTGGACTTGGTTCCCACGATGCGGTGCAGATATCCCCTGCAGCATAGATACCTGCTACTGAAGTGTGCATATGTTTATCCACTTTCAGACCGCCATCTTCACCTAGAGCAAACTAAATATTGGCATGGATCAGTGATGAAGAAAAAAACAGCAAAAGCCATTGAACTGAAATGCCTCAGGAGATTTAAATTCATCCTGGTTAAGTACCCATCTCGTTTACATAGTATTTGTCTTAATGCTGTCCATCATGCCACATGTCTCGGTTACATTCAGCAACTCCATTCAACCAAAGCACGTGCCATTTTAAAACTACATTGACATCTCTTATCCAAGGGGGCAGTTTCCTGGCTGCCATTGGGCAACACAGGCTAAGGTCATTAGCCAAATCTGCGACCTTTAACCCTGCTTTTAATAGGATTACTTATAATAGTCAGACCAGAAACCATCGCTACAAAGCAGCTTGTATAATTAAAACTGTTTTGTTAAAACAGAAAACTCATTAATTTTAATTGAAGAAAATAGGTTCCCAGAGGCACACCACATGAAAGCAGCTTTCCCAACTATGTATGTCCTGGTTAAACATATTTTGCTGAGCTAATAAACTACTTCTCCATATTATATTCAAGTGCTAAATTTAATTTCTCAATATCACTCAATCTCGCCATTCAAACATAAAGACACTCAAAATGGCAAAAATAAATTAGTTAAAAAAGTGGTATGGTTTCTTTTTTTAGAGGCTGCTTGCTCTTTTCCAACTCTGTACTTTAATTCCTGAATTAAAGCCTTCATTCCTGAATACAGCAATACTATTCTGCCACAATCTCATGTATTTTACATTTATTTACAGCAGCATCCCATTTGGATATGAAGGACTAAATTCATCCCTTCTGTAAATTTACTCACTAAATTCATATAATCTGGCCCAACATCAAAAAGTGATGCTATTAGCTATTGCAGCTCCCTGTTTTCAGCTTCACCAAGATCAAACATGTTCAGCACGCTACTTCCCACCTTTTCACACATATGTGCTGTTCATATTCACATAAAAACTCTTTGAACTCAGTTTAAAATTGAGATCAATGCTGTATTTTACAAGTGATCTACACATATTTTTCTTTTAAAGTGAGCTAACTGCCAAGCACCTTATGTAGCATTGGTAAGATGATCATTCACTACTTCTGTGATGCTAAACTTATTTTAACTTGAGATCACCTGAAGTGGAAGCCAGTCAGTTTACACTCCATTGTAACACATCAGTACGCGTTAATTCCATGGTGTTACAGATACCATAGAACCTCAGTGGAGTTTTTTTTGGTAGATGGTGTAGCTCTGCGAGGGTTCTTTAAAAAGTGTATTGATATCCCACAGGGATGTAACAAAGGAGTGCGAGGGACTTCACAAACGAGTCAACATATAGCAGTAATTCACAATTTATATTTCATATCTCAACACTGAACACCAGGTAAGAAACAAAGATATTTTTGTAATATCAGCTGTATGTTTTGCTCAGGGACCAGTGTTTTACAAACACTGTAAACTACGAAAAAACAACAACACTCTTAAGATGGATATAAGTATAGGAAGCAGCACGATCTCATGGTCTGAATATGTGACTATGAGCCAGAAATTCTCAAATTTTAATTCCAGCTTTGATATATTGATTTGTCAACGCCCATAACTCCACAGAAATTCATTTTTTACTGTTAGGCATTTCTAAAGTACTTAATTTCATAGCATCTCCCTCATTTCACAACTGAAACATTTTATCTTAGAAATATAATATAAAACAGTTACCAAAGTACATTTTCTTTTGAAGTTAAAACCAACTTTAATTTGAAAACAAGAAAGTCAATAGTTATATTTAATAGTGACCCTTACATTATTACCATCAAGAAATGGCTGAACATTTGGCACAACTCCAGTTGCACTGACAATGAAATCACAGCCATATATCTTCCCATTGGTTAATTCCATATATACAGGCCACAGCTCTGAAAAAGTGAAAATTCTGACCTGAGAACACAACCAATACAAGTTTTTATTTTAATAAGACATGAAATACACATGGTATAAGAGCTACTGCACTTGCGAACAACCTACCTTATTATTTGAGGCAAAAATAATTCCCACAATTTGCCCACCACTTTTTTTATTTTACACATAGGCCTAGGAGCCTAGACATCAAAGATCAAATCCTTGTTCTGACATTAACTCCTTTTTGGATTTACCCTGCCTCTGTTTCCCCCGCCTCAGCTGTGAAATGGGAATTCTACTACTCACCACTGTGCCCACCTCACTGGGGTGTTCTGTGGATTAGATAATTACGTTTGTAAAGTACTTCGAATATATAGTCTTATATAAATGCTAAGTATTATTATTAAATCCCAGAAATACCCAGAAAATGGTTTATTGAATTAATGCACTAACATTTTAAGATTATTTCATTTTAAGAGACCAACAGGTGTGGAGGAGTGCACAGTTCGGACAGAGACATCCCTTAGGGGAGGATTTATTAAAGGGAATAATCTATAATGTATAGATTAGTATAGATAGAGTATAGGTAGGAAGAAGGGTGACCAGATGTTCCGATTTCATAGGGCCAGTCCCGATATTTGGGGCTTTTTCTTATATAGGCATCTATTACCCCCCAATCCCCTGTCCCGATTTTTCACACTTGCTATCTGGTCACCCTAGTAGGAAGTGAAGCAATACAGTCAAATGGAAAAGAATCCCATTCAATTACATCACATGAAGACAGACAATTAAATATTGAAAATTTTATAAGTGCTTGTATACAAACACTAGAGGTCTAAATACTAAGATGGGTGAACTTAGGTGCCTCATATTAAATGAGGATATTGATAAAATAGGATCTCAAAAAACCTGCAAAAACAACGATAATAAATGGAACATGGTAATACCAGGGTACAAAATATATAGGAATGACAGAGTAGATCATACTGGTGCAGGAGTGGCACTAAATGTGAAAGAAAGCAGAGTCAAACATAGTAAAAATCTTCAATGAATCAAACCGTACCACAGAATCTCTATAGATAGAAATTTCATGCTTGAATAATAAGAGTTTAGCAGTAGGAACATACTACTGACCACCTAATCAGTGATTGTGATGGTCATTGTGAAACGCTCAGGGAGATTAGAGAGGCTACAAGAATAGAAAACCCAGTAATAATGGAGGATTTCAACTATCCCCTTATTGACTGAGAACATGTCACCTCAGACACAGGACATAGAGATAACATTTTTAGATTCCATTAATAACTGCTTCTTGGAGCAGCTAGTCCTGGAACCCACAAGGGGAGAGGCAATACCAGTCATAAGTAGAGCACAGGATCAGGGCCAAGAGGTGAATATAGCTGAACCACTTGGTTACAGCAACCATAGTGTAATTAAATGTAACATCCTTTTAGGAGGGAAAAACAACAAAGAAATCAACCACATTTAATTTCTAAAAGGGGAACAGCCCCAACACGAGGAAGCTAAGACCATGTCTACAGCGGCACAACTGTACTGATGTAGATGTGCCACTGTCAGTTCTCTTGTGTAGCCTCTCTATGCTGATGGGAGAGAGCTCTCCCGTCAACATAATTAAACCTTCCCCAACAAATGGTGGTAGCTATGTCGGCAGCAGAAACTCTCTCGCCGACATAGCACTGTCCACACCGGCACTTCACACCCCTGAGCAACGTAAGTTATACTAACAAAAGTGGTAGTGTAGACATAGCCTAATTAAATGGAAATTAAAAGGAACAGTCACAAGAGTGAAAGACCTGAAAGCTGCATGGAAACTGTAGAGGCTCAAAATAAATGTATACCCCCAATTAAAAACAATTAAAACAAAAAACAGTAAGACCGAAAAAAAAAATGCTACCATGGCTAAACAGCAGAGTAAAAGAGACAAAAGGCAAAAAGGCATTCTTTAAAAATTGAAGTAAAATCCTATTGGGGAAAATAGAAAGGAGCATAAACTTTAGCAAGACAAGTGTAAAAGAATAGCCAGGCAGGCCAAAAAAAGAATTCGAAGAGCAACTAGCAAAAGACACTAAAATTAACAACAATTTTTTTTAAAGCAACCAGAAGCAGAAAGACTACTAAACAATTAGTGGGACCACTGGATGATCAAGATGCTAGAAGTGCACTCAAGGAAGACAAGGCAATTATGGAGAAGCTAACTGAATTCTTTGTATTGGTCTTCACTGCAGCAGTTATGAAGGAGAGCCCTACACCTGAGCCATTCCTTTTAGCCGACAAATCTGAGGAACTGTCCCAGATGGAGGTGTAAACAGAGGTAGTTTTGGAACAAACTGATCAATTAAACAAGAAGAAGTCAGGCCAGATGGTATTCACCCAAGTGTTCTGAAGAAACTCAAACATGAAATTCCAGAACTACTGTCACCTATCACTTAAATCAGCCTCTGTACCAGATGAGTGAAGGATAGCTAATGGAATGCCAGACAAACTGTTCGAAACTATAGCAAAGAACAGAATTATCAGACACACAGATGAACATGATATGCTGGGGAAGAGTCAGCATGGTTCTTGTAAAGAGAAATCATGCCCAACCAATCTATTAGAATTTTTTGAGGGTGTCAAGAAACATGTAGATAAGGGTGATCCAATTGATATAGTGTACTTGGACATTCAGAAAGCCTTTGACAAGATCCAACACTAAAGCCTGTTAAGCAAATGAGGCAATCATGGGATAAAAAGGAAGGTGCTCTCATGAACCAGTAACTGGTTGAAAGATAGGAAACAAAGAGTAGGAAAAAATGGTCAGTTTTCACAATGGAAAGTGGTAAATAGCGGAGTCCCACAAGGATCTGTCCTGAGACCCATGCACTTCAACATATTCATAAATCATCTGGAAAAGTAAACAGTGAGGTGGCAATGTTTGCAGACGATACAAAATTACTCAAGGTAGTTAAGTCCAAAGCTGACTGCAAAGAGTTATGAAGCAATCTTACAAAACTGGGTGACTGGGCAAAATAATGGCAGATAAAATTCAATGTCGATTAAGTGCAAAGTAATGCTGTTGGAAAACATAATTCCAACTCTACATAAAAAATAATGGGGTCTAAATTACCTGATACCACTCAAGAAAGAGATCTTGTGGTCATCATGGATAATTCTCTGAAAACATCCACTCAATGTGCCAGAACAGGGAAGAAAGCTAACAAAATGTTAAGAACCATTAGGAAAGGGATAGACAGTAAGACAGTAAATATCATAATGCCACTATATAAATCCATGGTACGCCAACACAGTGAATACTACATACAGTTCTGGTCACCCCATCTTAAAAAAGATATATTAGAATTAGAAAAGGTACAGAGAAGGGCAACAAAAATGTTTAGGAGTATGAAATAGCTTCCACATAAGGAGATATTAAAAAGACTGCAACTGTTCAGCTCAGAAAAGAGAAGACTAAGGAGGGATATGACAGAGGTCTATGAAATCATGAATAGTGTGAAAAAAGTGAAAAAGGAAGTGTAATTTACCCTTTAACATAACACAAGAACCCAGAGTCACCCAATGACATTAATAGGCAGCAGATTTACAACAAACTTAAAGAAGTACTTCTTCACATAACACAGAGTCAACCTTTGGTACTCATTGTCTGAGGAGGTTGTGAAGGCCAAAAATTAACTGGGTTCAATGAAGAATTAGATAAGTTCATGAAGGATAGGTCCATTAATGGTATTAGCCAAGATGCTCAAGGATGCAACCCCATGCTCTGGGTATCCCTAAATTGCTCACTGCCAGAAGCTGGGACTGGATGACAGGATGGATCACTCACTAATTGCCCTGTTCTGTTCATTCCCTCTGAAGCATCTAGCCACTGTTGGAAGACAGGATACTGGGCTAGATGGACCATTAATCTGACCCAGTATAACCATTCTTATGTTCTTATAAAATTCTAATGGGAATCATCTGTGTAGGATGAAAAGTTAAAACTGGAACTAGGAGATGATCTTAGTCAATTCCCCTACCATCTCAGGATTTGTCCTTTACATATTCTCTCAGGCTTTGTTTAATCTAATTTGAGGGAACAAGAGATGAGGCTTCCACCACTTCCTTTAAGAAACTATTCAACAGGTCAGATGAAAACACATTCAAATAAGGCTAGTGAATGAGGATTTTTTTTCTGTTTTTTTTCCTGATAACAGGTATGTGCCTTTATTTGACTGTCCCCATTATTAGCACATTGTCCTGTTGATTCTAGTGGGCTTCAGTCAGGGCATATCTATTTGCTGGATTGGAGCCCACAGGTCAGATCCTCAGTTGGTGTACATTTTCATAGCTTCATTTACTTAATGGAGCAATGATAATTTACAGGAACAAATGATCTGTCCCTATCTATTTATTTGTTTCAAAACAAAAATATACAAATATACTGTACTTCTGCTGGACTTGTATATTCAAGGTATATTGTTTCTTGTGTGATATTTACCTTCAGCTGGTTGTGCATTATGCGTATCTGAATTATCTTTAGGAAATGACAAGGAGGTCTTCTGCAGCTGCTTGAATTCTTGCTGAAGGTATATTTTCTTTATTTCACACAGTGTTTCAATATGAACTTTGTGCGAAAACTAAATAAAAAAACTGATAGTTGCAATAAATATAATAATAGCAATAACAATACAATCATACATGCTTGGAAAACTTTCCCCTGAATTAAATATTAGTAAGGTGAAAAAGAATGTCCCAAATGTTAAAATCTGACACATTAGTTGAATCTCTTTTGTTACTACCTTTTGATCTTACCTGCTTTCTTATCATTTCCTTTATCACAGAGTTTTAACCAAAACAGTCTTAATGTGCTAATGACATGCTCAACTGACACTGAATTGTCTAGAGAAGAGTGCAGATCTATTAAAAATTGATAAATCTGAATTCACTATCCTGTCTTTCAGGATTTCAAATCCACAATTTTCCATTAAATGAACTGCGCCAACCTCTTAAGACAACATGTAGATTTGGGTTTGTTAAGTTCTTTCCTTCTCTCTTAGGTTTCATCAGCCACATTTCAATTTATTTCTGTTCTGAGCTCAATCTATGACTAATATTTGGGATCAGTCATGTTCATCATGGACAGGTGCCATAGTTTTTTGGAATCATTTTGTGATTAAGTCATTGAGCAGTTCTCATTCTTTGATACTGATTACAGCAAACCAAATGTCCACAGACTGAACCAGTAGCATCACCAGTCTCTAATCTGTCAAATCTCTGAAATGTCCTTCAATTGCTTTTGTAATTTTAGTGCCTCTCTGCATGCTATGTTTTGATCATAATCTTCCTCATGCTCTTTTGTTGAGCTACAGTGGCATCAAAATAATTGATCCATGTTCTGCTCTTCTATGTCAACTGATAAAGTTTCATTCAATGGCACATTTGATCCTGAAGAATCTGAAGAAACCAATTTTCAGTACTTTGTGAGATAAGCCCAAATCCTTTCATTCTTGCTACATAACAACTTGATCATGTTTACATGTTACTTTAGAAGAATTATCAATTCACATTACTTCAGTTCATTCAATTGGTTGCTTTCTTCCACTTCCTTCAACTTTAATGTTTAGTGATAAGGTCAACATACCTAATCAATCACTTATCTATATTATAGACAAGCTTTCACATTTATTACAGTTAGAATAATGAACACTGACCTAGTCAAACGGACACTGTGAAAACTGAAAGCGAAGAGCTAGTCAGTTTCATGTAGAACCACATACCCTGCTCCTCCAGAAATTTCTACATTCTAGGAAGCCAAACCTTCCCACCTCCCTCAACACATTTCACAACTCCACCAATTTCCTCCCTTCAATATCCAGTGACAATTGATTCCAGCTATTAGCCCTCGCATGTTGTGGAAAAAGGAAGTTGACCGTCTACACCAGTATTGTCATCACTGTTATATAATTGCACTAAATATTGTACAAAATATGTCTTGTATGGAGGCATTTGAAAAGTTACAATCTGCTAAGTATTATTATCCTGTCGAAATGTGTGTATCACTACTGTGTATGAAGTATTACTGAATGCTTGCTGCTAAACATGTTGTGTTTCTGGGTAACACCCACAAGACAGACTTACATCAAGACTAGCCAACCATGTATAGATGAGCCATTAAGGAGAATCAGCTCTTCCAGTGGCCATCCCGGAGACGCCTCAGAGAGCATATGGACAATGGAGGCCCAGTGACTCAGCTGCGCATGTAGAACACACTTTCCACGATTGAGACAGTAACTTTCTCCAGTTAATACGCCCAGTCCATAGGCATGGACTGTGACATCACCTCCTTGCTTCTTTCATGCTCCACCTCTTTGGACTGAGATTTCTAACAAAAGGGGCTTCGAACAATGAACTGAGAACTTTGGATGTACCAGAGAGACTTATTACAAACTGGCAGATTTAACATCACTGCTTTTATCCTGATCTACAGACTCTGAAATCAACTGTAATGTATATGATTCACTTTAACCATTTAATAACTCTCTTCCCTTTTTATATACTAATAAACCTTTAGTTTTAGTTCACTAAGGACAGGCGACCAGTGTGGCTTTTTGGATAAAAGATCTGAGGTATACTCTGACCTGAGTGAGTGGCTGGCTCTCTGGAACTGGAAGAACCTAATATATGTGTCTTCTGGTTTTAATAATAATTTATCACAGAAGTCTGGTTTGTCTGGATGGTTCATGAGGGGCTAGAGGACCTGGAGGGCACCGTCTGTAGCTTCACAATATCTAGTATAGTATTTTGAAAGCACACTTTTGTTATTGGCTTGGTGAAATCTTATGATAGAGTATGCCACCAGACTGGGGTACATGCCCTGTATTCTGGCAATCTGACCTGAGACTGGCACTCTTGTCCTATACCAGGCAGCATGACAAGTCCCTCTTTTCAAACGCCAAAGACTCCCAACCATTCCCATCCCTCTTCCCCTCTCAGCTTCTGGCTAATGGGCACATCAAGGTTGTCGCTATGCCCCTCAGGAAATAATAACTAATAAATAAATAATTTATTAGTTATTCTTTCCTGAGGGGCATAGCGACAACCTTGATGTGCCCATTACTTTCTTTTTAACTTTTTAGAATAATTAATTTTTTTTATTCAAAATTTAAATTTGAGCCTAATATTTCTAGTATAAAAATCTTCCAGATTCATTATATTCAAATTAATATTTCAGAGTGACAGAAAAGTTCAAAAATTAAAATCTGATAAAAACATTGAAATGCCCACTGAGCTGATTTTTGTTTGTTTTTTCAAACAAAGGAAGGTCCCCACAACCCTACTTCCAGGATTTTTTAAAATTTATTTATACTGTGTTTCATTAAAAAAGGAACACTAACATCTGCAGTGATAAGTGACTGTTGTGCCCTATACATTTGGGTGAGTTTTATTATCCTCCCTCTCTGAGATTAAACTTTATTTGAAGCAGCTGAAGTTAGAGAGTATGCAAATAGCTAATGATGCTCTTTATTAAAACTAAATCCCACAGAAATGTGGAAACAAACATTTGGGCTTGTATCTGAATATGAAGACACAAAAGCAAAGCAGTTGATCCAATTCTCACACCAGTGAAAGTCAGAAGTACTCCACTGAAGTTACTGGATTTACAAATGTAAATTTGATGTAGGAGGAGAATTAGTTCATGTGTTTTCTGGTTTTACTCCTAGAAACACTGTGTGGCATTGTACTGTCAGTGCATTCCCACATACCTAAACTAGCATCAAAACAAATATAGGTAGGATGAAGTCAGCCTTACCTCTTTAGTTCCTTTAAGTTGTAAGCCCTCATGCCAATCAGGGCCTAAGGCACTGCCAAGTTTGTCAATTGCTGCCACACTTCCTTCTTCCTTCTTGCTTCCTGAAGTCAAAGATGTGGAGAATATCAGACTCAACATATACATTGTACGAAGGCATTAAATACCATTATACAATTCTCACAACTCCAAAGGATTCTCAACTAAGAGAGAAGTGTGACCTTGTGATTGGAGAGGAAGATAACAATATGCTAAAATGGAAGGTAATATGGAGTCAACACATTCTACTACTTCTCAAACACATCATACTTCAGGATTATAATATTATTTTATATCCTTAACACCACCTTTCATCCTTCCACACCATATCTACCATTCACATGCAATCACACACAGAGTAAAAAGTAACCACTCTGTGAAAGCAACACAGCAACAGTATAACAGATTAAAGGAGCTGTACCAGCAGACCCTTACTCGTGAATCACACTACTCATATGAATAAGAACTGCAGGTCCTCGTTGTAACACAGGAAGAAATATTATTATCTAAATTAAAACAGCCAGGGGAATCTTAAGAAGTGTCGTCTAGTCTTATAAAAAGCATCATGAGATCTTTAATGACCACAAGTAGCTAGAAATTTTAGTTGTGTGTCTTATCCAAAAGAAATTGTATTGAATAGTAGCATGTCCTAACACCCTTCAGGAGCATTAGTTTAGTACTGACTAAGAGGGTAGAGTGCTTCCCACTGAAAACTACCAATATTACTTGCTGCAGCACTTAGGCAATTATATAATATGCAACATCATCAAATACAGATAGCGATACATGCATACATACCAGTATATAAATTAAATAATCTTTAGAGGTCTATAGTAAACAATATATGGAAATTAATAGTTTATTTTAGCAGTATGATAATTAAAATTTTTATGCTTTTTTTAAAAGGAGGGAATATTACTTAAAACAGTGAAGCTTTTCTAAACATTATTAATTTGGCTTATCTCAGGTTTACATATGATTTTGGATGTTGGTGTAAATTCAAGTGGAAACTGAGGTGCTAATATACGAAAGCAAAGAATGTATATTACTGCTCACACAGTACCTTCTGTTGTATATTTGGTTCTTTTACATATAATTGCAGTCTCTAGTTTCTCGGCAGTTAGCTTTGGAATAAGAAATTCAGCTGCTCCCGCATCAAAGAAAGTATTCCCAATGGCTTTGTCTTTGATGGCCCAAATCACTTCACATCCTTCAATTTCATACCTGGAAAGCACATTTCAACAATGGATAAAATGATGGGTTGCCACAGAGGAAATCTTTGTTTAATGAGTGATCTACATTAAAGGAGGGCAGGAGCTTACATTCCTAAAGCTAGAAACAAAATTAATGCCTCGCTGGTGAAATAAGAAGAAGTTGTATGCATCATACTTTCATGCCCTTTAGTGTGGAGATTACCAGGTTGTCCCCCTTCTCATGAGACAAATCTACATCACATACAGTACCAAATGTTCTGCATTTGCACCATGTGTAAGTTTCCGAGATCCACGAAACCAAGGATTATAAAATTTCCTAAACCATGCCTGTCAGCTCTAGTTCTTCTCAAGAGATTGCTTCTAATCTACTCCATATGGAGCACAACCTCCAGGGAATTTAAGAAAGAACCAAGAAAGATGAGGCAATTTATGGTCCATTTTTTGGCCTCACAGTCCATTTGGATTACCTACAGATTGTCTCCCCACATTTGGATTCCAAGATCTAGGCACTAATGGATCCAAGACCCGATAGCGTCATGACAAGATTCCTCCCCGCAACCTGATCACATCCACTAGAGTACCTAAGGAAACTCTATACCCAATGAGAGAAAAACCACAAGCAAGGCTGTCCTGGGCCCTTCAATTTGGTGATCCCTGAAGCATCCCCACCACTTTAACCTCAATTCAGAGTAGCGGGCAAATGTCCCTCCAGCATATTAGCCTCATTCCAACACCAGTCTTGCTATAAAAAGGACTTCAGAGGAAGGTGTACGAACCCCACAATAGGCAGATGAGGGACAATCTGCCCCGTATTCCCACATTAGGTCTCATTCTAATCTCTAATAGTTAGAGAATAATTTATACCCTACAGCACGAGCTTTAACATCCCTTCCAATATCTTTTACATTACTGTAACTCTGAATGTTGTTATCCACATATATTTCCAATCCCTTTTTTAATCTTGCTAAATCTTTGACCTCAATGATTTCCTGTGGTGATTCCTGTGATTTCCGCAGTCTAATTAAATGTTATGTGAAAAAATATTTTCTTTTATCAATGCCCTTAGTAAATATAAACAAATAATAATTAAAACTTGATTATAAAACTATAAAATAAAACCTGAGATAACACACACTAGATTTGCAGCTCAGTTTTTATTCTAGTCTTTATTCTTTGTTCTAGTCTTTATTTGCACACATTTCTCTATAACTTAAGAAAATAATTTACTTACACTAATTCGAGCGCAATGCCACCATTTCCCACAACTGCTATTCTTTTAGCTTTAGCCAAATGGTTCTGAAATGCCTATATTTAAAACAAAAAGGGCATCTTACAATATTTTAATCACTCAAACTTGATCAATTTACATAATTTAATACTCAAAATAATATTCAAATTCTCAGATGTGCAATTTTAATAAATATATATTATTAAGAATGATCATGTCTAATTATGTTAAGGCATTTTACTGACATTATTTAAGACTCTATAGCTCTGTTACGATACCACAGCATGGCATTACTGTATTGCTTTTATAGATAAACAAACTGAAGCAGGGAAAGATAAGTGACTAAATGGCGGAGCCTGTAATAGAATCCAGGAGTCTTTCCTTTGCCCTAACCCCTAAAGAACATTTAACTATATTATAAAATATGGAAAGAAAAGCCAATATTTAAATCATGTTCTGTTTATTTGAGTCCAATTTTATTTCATTCAGTATCTTGTAAAAAGTCAAAATAGACCAGGATAAGGAAACTGTTTTGTATTTTTAACATTTATAACAATATGGTTCTTAGATTTGCCACAGACTGTTTTGTTTGCATGGAAAACATTTTGAAAAAGAAAATTAAGTACCTGAATTACATAATTTAGGAGCAAGAGATGCTGTTATGCAAGTAACAAAAAATACCAGACACTATTTTGTATCATAATATCATCACTTGGGACGCTGTATTTTAAACAAAAATCTGCAACCACTGGGACTGAATAGCTCATGACACCAAAAGCTTTTAAATTCTAAACTACTGATTTGAATCTGGTTCAGATTAGCAGTGACCAAGAGTCATGACAGTCTGATGATGGTTTGAGAGTTTATGAAAAATGAGCTGTTGGTCTCCATCCAGGACCACATGGATCAATGTACACAACACAACTGACCATTCTTGTGGTTAGTCACAATACAGAAACCAAAAATTGAGTGGCTCTGAAAACAACCTCTTCTTCCTAGAGGTTGTCTTTCTGGGTTTGTCTTCACTAGCCTTCTTTAACTCAAGATAATGGATAGCCAATTTCTTTACAAAAACAAATTTGTAGGCTAGGTCAAATGCGTGAGGTGTCCACACAAGCATTTACAAATTTGCTGAGTACCTCAAGTTAATTGGCAAACACTGAACTTGAGCTAAAAATGTATGGTGTAGACATACCTATACTGTAGTAGGCAGGACAATATGAAGAGGCTTGCTGCTTATGCTGTATGTTTTCAATCTGGCACCTGTCACCAGCACAAAATAAACCACTAATTTGCTTATTCTGAAGGTTCTCATGATGAGAACCCTCTCTTATCCATACATGAGTTGTTTCTGATAATATCTTGTTTTTTAAAATGGCATTTCAGAGCTACTTCTCTGCTCCTAAAAATGTACAATTGTTTCTATTATTTATTTCTGGTATTAGAATACATGTTGTTTGTCCATTTCATTCCACAATCATTTTTATATTTCACTGTGACTAACCACATGTTCTTGAGTAGGATGCAAAATGCCACCATGTTTATGAACCACAAAAATATGTTACCTGAACACTGTCAGTATCGCGGATTCCTAATACAAATGGGTTTCCTTCAAAAATTAACTTAGGTTTTGCTCCTGCGCATAGACAAAGTTTTTCATATATACACTGCGTGCCATCGTCTGTGAAAAATTTCTGTTAAAATATTAAAAAAGAAAACCATCTAGGTCAACTAAGAAAACCCAGTAAAAAAATAACAGTATTTTGTTGGTATCAAAAGCTATAACTGGCTATGCGAAAAATAAAAATATTAAGCAAGCCCTCTCTCTCTCTAACTGATTAAATATCTAGCTGTTTATACTATGTTCACCACAGTGCTATGTGAGTACCTGAATCAGTAAAATGGAAACTGCATATAGTAAACGCAACAAGATTACAAGACAAAATATAAAACTCGCCTCTTGGTGGCACTCTGTATTTCATTTTGGTGTTGAAGGAAGAGTTTGTTTTGCGCATTAGACTGTTTTTTACTAGCTTGTATATCATGGCCAAACCTACATTGCTTTACTAGTCCACATGCTATTTTATAACAGAGATTACTTTTGTATTTCGGAGGCTGGAAGGCTGTGATTAATTCACATGTATGAACACAGAATTCTGTTGGGCCATCTGGGGGTATAAATAGTTGCTCTGGGGGATCTAGGTTCAAAATCATTTTCCCCCCCCAGGTATATCAAAGAATGTAAATGCCATGGATGTAACTCTACATACTGCCACATCTGGTCACCATGTGTCTGATCCAAAGCTCATTAAGGTCAATGTAAAGGCTACCATTGACTTCAATAGGTATTGGATCAGATTCTAAAAGAGCAGCATTGTCAGTTTCTGGACGAAGGCAAATCAAGCTGCAGCATGGAACATTTAAAATGTAACATGTGGTGAGCTTATTTGCTGTTCTTCACCTCAGATAATGGCTACATTACAATGGTTCTGTACATCTTGTAGAGAGCTCAAAAAGGGCTTTGGGATCCTTTGAGATGAAAAATGATGTACACATGCAATATGGTTGTGACTTTCTGGGGATTACCCAGACCAGTAAAAGGATCTGTCACCACCTGCCTTGTAATCTTGAGTGCCTAAATGCTAAACTGCTTGGGCTCAGAGCCCTGACACCAATAGACAACTCACAAGCATAAAGGTCTCACCCTGGCTTCCAACTGCCTTGTTACTTCTTGTTACTTCTGAATCACCCCAAATCTGCCTACCTCAAGCTCTTAGCTACCAGACAGTCAGACACTTCCCCTCTAGTTTGTCACCCCCGAAGGTGTGAAAACAGCCCCCCATTATTAGTTCACTTTGGCATATATACTCCACAGAGTTTGCACACCAGAGACCTGTTGGGGTAAATATAAACAAAAAGTTTATTTAATAGAAAAACCACAGATTCAAAGATAAAATAGTAAGGAAAAGCAATCATATACAAGATACATAGAAAATAAGCATAAAGACACAATTCAGGCTTTGCACTTCCATATTAGATAAACTCCCTTTTCTAATAAAAGTTACCTATTGTCAGTGAACAGTTTCCCAGAGTGCCCCCTAGCCCAAGGATGCGGGATCCAGGACGCACAGATAGATCCCTTTCTTTGAAACTGTGCTAATTAAGAATTCGGGAAGGATGGATTTGGGGAGACTGGACCAGAAGGGCTACCCTATAAGGAATAACTAGGCTGGTGGAAGTGAGGATGAGACTTTTATACCTGTGGGCCGGCTACTGGCGTCAGGGTTCTGAGCAGGGCCCAAGCATAATTTTTTGGGGCCCAGTACAAACTTGTAACACGGGCCTCCTCCCACACACATACCCATAGGGGTTGCAGCCTGGGCCGGGTCCCCCAGGGCCTCCGGGCCCCAGTAAAGTGTACCCTTTGTCCTCCCCATGTGGGGGCCCTGGTTCTGAGCCATAGCAGCATAGCACTAAGACCACCCAAGGTTACAAGGCAGAGGTTACAGAACCCCTTACTGGCCATCCTAGGTGACATCCCTACAGCAAAACAAAAACCACAACATACAAATAAAGCACACATACAACTGTCTTAGTAATGTATTATACCTGACAGCATACATCAGCATAACAGTTATAGAATACGAACAAAACAGTGTATTACCTTACTCTTAAGTACAGTGAATTCATTAGAGGTATACCTGTTACATATACTAAAAGCAAGAACACAGACTTGGCTCTGAAGTGAGTAAAAAAATAATGAGATGAAAAACAAAGCCTTCCAATTTTACTCCGTAAGTAAGATACTGAACAAGGATTAGCGAGACTGTGCATACTGCTACTATTTTTGCTGCAGAATGGGGGAAAAAAGGAATTTATTTATTTATTTTGAGAATTAAAAAAGTGTATATTTATTATAAAAATTTTTAAAGTTAATACTATTTTTGGTTTCTCTTTGGCAATAAGCCAAGTTAGTGTTCACAGAAATCTCTGAGTAATGACTTAAGAAATTTTCAGGAGTCTTAGTTCTACTATATCTGGTTTCATAATAAATCTCTTTGCTACACTGCTCTAAAGAGCCATATAATATATTACAAGAGTCATGAGTCTTGATCTAACCTTCCTAATCACAGAATTTTTCTAATGACGTCTGACCTATGATTGCTTTTTACCCCATTGCCCACATTTCTGCTAAAAGTGGACTATAAGAGAACTGAGACATTTCTCTTCTGTTCTAAATCTTAGTAAATTAATTTAAATCATTAGAAATTCAGTTTTCATAATATATTTCAATTTTTAAAATGATCTCTTCTTAAACCTATTCACTTTCAGGATCCATAAAAAATCAGATACACACAAAAAAGTTCTCTTACATTCTCCTGACTTTTCAACTCTTTCACTCCAGACTCTATAACTTTAATGTTGGGATACTGTTTTTGTAACATAGTGCTTGGTTGTTCTTCAACATCAAATTCCTCTAGTGTTTTGGAAACCTATGGTTTAAAAAAAGAAAAGAGAGAGAGAAATCATTTATGTTTTTAAATTTTTTCCTCTTTTATTAAGTTTTTAACCAAACCTATTGCATGGAAAATAGATGATATTCACTCCCGGTCCATAAACTTAAAGCACCAAGCCTACAGCAAATTCTTTCAAGCAAGTTAGAAAGTTGCTGCTAAAATTAAGCATTTAGATACATAATCTGTTAATGGATATTCCTGGGAAAGGCTCTCAGCAGTACATGTTACCACTCTAATTGGAGCTTGGACTTCTAAATCCCTATCTTGAGAAATTTAAAATTAGACTAGATTAAGCAGCTGAGATTATACATACAATAGTGCAAAATACTATATTTGCCCCTGGAGTGATTGGACAATAAAATAAGTCTTTTCCATATCTACTTTCTGTTATTGTAAGTGGGGCTGGTAGCATCATCTATTATTAAGGTAGACCTACACTTTCCATTATAAGACTGTTTCCAGTTGCTTATAACTTTGCAAACTAAATTCACTTGGGCTGCAGTGTTCTATACTGAGTGTCTGTTTCAGCCTAAATTTTTTTGGAAAATTTTAGCCACCACAGTTCAATCATTTTTGAGAACAAGGCTAGAAAAAAAATACACAGTTTTTGCCCACATTAAAAAATTCTGGTGACTTTTTCTTTGAACCAATCTATAATCCCTATGTTGTGAGCAGGGACTTGAAATTTGGTAGGGGGATGGCCTTTGTATCAGGGATATGCCTTTTGCTGTTCCTGTGAAGATATGCCCAAATCTTACCAAGTGGTAAATGTCAATGGAAAATCTCAGTTCATACATGCTCAGGAGAGACTTCTTAGAGATTCACAGCTAAAATCTCTGAAGATTCCATCCTCACTGAGCATGCTTGACCCTTTCACAGCTGCTAGTGCAGACTGGCCTACACACATGCCATCTCCACACAGCAACTGAGCATGATCCATCCTCTCACAGCTACTCTATGTGACTGGACTCTGCATAAACCATCCCCACAAAGCAAATGAGTGTGCGCCAGCCCGTGGCTACAGGAGTGAAGTCAGACTTTCCTTGTAATGACGACTCCAAGTTGGGGTGTGCACTGTCTCTCTTGTTGGCACCTAGGCAAGTGTGGAGGATGAAGCTGTCTGATTCAAATGCAGAGAAGGCAAAAGCCAAACTGGGGGGGCTGGGAAAGTAGTAGATTGGGACAAGGAGTCTGGTGAGACTGGAACTGGAGGAGCACAGGGGAGAGAAACTGGAACTGTCTGGGCAGGGAAAGGGAACCACGACGGGGGAATGGATACTGGGAGTTTGAGAGGAAAAAGCTAGAACTGGTTGGATGAGGAGACTGAGACTGGGAGCTAGGGAAAGAAAGGAAAAGAGGAAGAGACTGAGACCATATGCATAAGCATTTGCAGGGTCAGGCCCTAATTATCTCTACTGAGTAAATGCTTTAGTAACTTTTATGGATGCTTACACATGCAGAAAAAATTAAGTCTTTCTTACCTGTTTGAAATTTGTTACCGCTTTTATAACTGGAGACGCTGTTACTAAGAGAATATCTTCTAAAGGAAATTCCGTAGCCAGCTTGTAAAGAAAGAGAGAGCATGATGAGTGAACATAGCTGTCAGTGGAATTTGTCTTTAAGTCAGACAATAATAGTACTAAAAAAAAAAAGTTAAAGTATTAATGATTTTAGTCTTGTAAAACCCCGGAGACATAGGCAAATATTACCTCCATTTTACAGAAGGGTAAACTTGGTTCAGGTAATCTAGAGAATCAGTGGAAGTGAACCTGACTCCCAGGTCCAGGGCTTTAACTGATTTATTTACAGACATTTCCATAAGACTCATATCATGGCACAAATGCCTAACCATAAAATGATCCTTCCTACCATCATAATAGCCAAACTGGGAGGTGTAGAGTCACACTAACTTGGACTGGAGAACCCGTATGCCTGGAGGTCCAATTATTAGTGGGCAGTGGTAACTCAGTTAAAGTTACTGTGTTAAAGACTTTTGACACTTGAAAGAATGGTGAATATCCAGTATCTTTGAGTGAGTTTTATGGGAAATGGATCATAATCTTTGGCTAAGTATGGATTTTTTTTAATGTACTGGTTATACAATTTGAAGCAGTGAAAAGTTTATAATAAGGTGTTTAAAAATCCATGTTTGGGCTATTTTTGCCAGGGAGGATCTCCCTGCTTTCTGTACTCATCTAGCAGAAAGATACAATCATAGATATGATCCAAATTTGCACCCATCATTGCTTCCATAGCAAAGGTTCCTGGAATACTATCTTTGGGTAAGTGAATGGCAATGTTCTTAACAAAAGTACTTTAAAGAGGTAACAGCAAGTTTGTGCATTAATCTGAAGTCAGTGAATTTTAATTTGATGACAAAAAAATGTGCCATAGCAAGAATGTTGTCTGTTTCAAAGACAGAGACAGACATGTGCTTGCTTAGATAGAAGAAAGTTCCCTTAGCTAGGAATGAGGAGCCCAGATGTTCAGATCTCACCTCTTCTAAGCATATTATAAATCTCATGCAATTTACTACTTTTACTATTGACTAAGGCCATGTACGGTTGAAAGGGGTCATTTTAAATTATTAGATGCTAAGTAATTTTATTTTAAAAATTACTAAAATTATTTAGTTTCAAGAAGTAAGAAATGGTAGGCCAGCTCCTGTAAATTGTTTCTTTTAAACTGTCAACTCAGGGGTATGGTTCCCATTATTTAGCCACCGTTACCTTAGAGGCACCATGAACAAGACTAACCAAAATAATCATAATTATTAACCATGGCTATTTTAATATTAAAGAAAGAAAAAGAAAACATTAAACAACAAATGATAAACTGGTTACTTCCATTACAACTTCTTCTGTATGTCTCTCTGTGGAGAACTTTTAACAGGAATTACACCTTTAAGAGTGAACAGCCTCTGGTGGATACTTTTGTCTTGGTAAGTTAAGACTGAAGTATATGGTGTCCCAAAATTATTGTGAATCCATTCTTAAGATAATCTATGAATGTTTATAGATGGAAGAAATAATTTAGTCTCATGGCAGGTGGACTTGTTGGCTATTTATAAGTAACCAACCAGTTTACAGTTGGCAAAATAGGTTATTTACAAGAAGTCATCTAAGGAGCTGTCTTGAGACAAGCCAATTAACCAACATTAATAATATTAAATCCAATTAAATCACACTATTTCTTGGTTTGCCATTGTTTAGCCCCGTCTCCTCTCCATAAATACATGGTCTAACCACTTGGTGATTATCAGGAGAAACTGTTAGTATTTTAAATAATAACAGCAATTCAATGTTCCAACAAAATCATTACAAGAATTTTTAATTTAATCCTTTGGCAGTGTCTTAGTTAACTTTGTCTCATGAGTCTATGCTGAAGTTTTGTGAAGGTTTTCCTTGGGTTGGTTTCTTCTGAAGGCTTCTCTGTTTTTCTTATTTGCCTGTGGCAGCTTCCTTGTAAAGACAGACAGCATGAGTTGTGGAATGATTGCTCTCTAACCAGAGTAGCAGAGAGAGGTGTCTGAGGTGCTCACTTCAGAGTCTTTTATACCCTTCTCCTTTCTATTTTCAAGAAATTATAGGAAAACACATCTCTTTCAGGCTCATTTAAATTCAAGTTGGTTGCTGTCATTCTTTCATTAGCTTCAGGGCTGGCTTAGGTGACACTTTCAGATCCTGAATATGCACTGTTTAATGAATACGTAACATTTATTTAATTGCCTTTGTTCTTCTTGTGGCAGGAAAGATCCAGATAACTTTAGAAGTTAAAACTAACTCTTTTTATTCAGTCCATTTTCTGAGATATTCTTTCAATTTTATTAGAGTTTGACAGAAAATGAAAATTTTCATGAAATTTTCAGGAAATGAATGTTTTCAAAAAATCTAAACACTCCTGTACTTTGTACAAAAGTTTTTAGTTCTCAAAACAGTCTTTTAAAATTAAATAGCTCTTACAGATCCTTTAGTTTAATACTTAAAAATTGTTGATACTACATGACAATTTTTGGAGCAATTTTAATGTAAGAATTACTTACATGAGTTAGATGTCTTCAGGTTGGCAGGGTCTGACTAAATACATCTTAGAATAGAATCATTAGAGTTGGAAGGGACCTCAGGAGGTCATCTAGTCCAACCCCCTGCTCAAAGCAGGACTAACCTCAGCTAAATAAATACTTAAGGAACTGGCTGAAAAGATCTCTGAGCCATTAGTGATTATCTCTGAGAACTTGTGGAGGACAGGAGAAATCCCAGAGGACCAGAAAAAGGACAAATACAGTACCTCGCTATAAAAAGTTAATAAGGACAACCCAGGAAATTATAGACCAGTCACTTTCACTTTGGTACCCGGAAAGATAATAGAGCAAATAATCAAACAATCTGTAAGCACTGAGAAAATAATAAGGACATAAGAATGGCCATACTGGATCAGACATTCTAGCCCAGTATCCTGTCTTCTGACAGTGGCCACTATCAAGTGCTTCAAAGAGAATGAACTGAGCAGGGCAATTAGCAAGTGATTCATCTCCTGTCATCCTGTCCCATCTTCTGGCAGTCAGAGGCTTAGAGTCACCCAGAGCAATGTTTCTCAACCAGGGGTACGCGTACCCATGCGGGTATGCAAACGTCTTCCAGGGGGTATATCAACTCATCTAGATATTTACCTAGTTTTACAGTAGGCTGCATAAAAAACACTAGTGAAATCAGTATGAACTACAATTTTATAAACAATAACTTGTTCATACTCCTCTATATGTTATACACTGAAATGTAAGTATAATATTTATATTCCAATCGATTTATTTTATAATTATATGGTAAAAATGAAAAAGTAAGCAATTTTTCAGTAACAGTATGCTGTGACACTTTTGTATTTTTATGTCTGATTTTGTAAGCAAATAGTTATTAAGTGAGGTGAAACTTGGGATACACAAGACAAATCAGACTCCTGAAAGGAAAGGTTGAGAACCACTGACCCAGAGAATAGGATTGTGTCCCTGATCATCTTGGCTAATAGCCATTGATGGACCTAGCCTCCATGATGAACTTATCTATTTCTTTTTTTGAATCTACTTATACTTTTGGCCTTCACAACATCCCTGCAATAAGTTCCATAGGCTGACTGTGTGTTTTATCCAGAAGTACTTCCTTGTGTTTGTTTTAAACCTGCTGCCTATTAATTTCATTAGATGACCCTTTGTTCTTGTGATATATGAAGGGGTAAATAACACTTCCTTTTTACACTTTCTTCAAACCATTCATGATTTTATAGACCTCTATCTTATCTACCTTAGTCATCTCTTTTCTAAGCTGAACAGTCCGAATCTTTTTTAATCTGTCCCTATATGGAAGCTGTTCCATACCCCTAATAATTTTTATTGTCATTTTCTGAATTTTTTCCAATTCTAATATATCTTTTTTAAGATGGGGATCCCAGAACTGCACACTGTATTCAGGATGTGGATGTACAATGGATTTATACAGTGGAATTATGATATTTTCTGTCTTATTTTCTAACTGTTTCCTAATGGTTCCCAACCTTCTCTTGGTTTTTTTGACTGCCGCTGCACGAGATGTTTTCAGAGAGGTAATAAGTAGCAGTCAACATGAATTTGTCAAGAACAAATCATGTCAAACCAACCTATTACTCTTCTTTGAGAAGGTAATAAGCCTTGTGGATAGAAGAAAGCCGTAGATGTTATATATCTCAACTTTAGTACTGTCTCATGTGACGTTCTTACAAACTACGGAAATATAGCCTAAATAAACCTATAATAAGATGGGTGCACAACTGGTTGGAAAACCATTCTAAGAGAGTAGTTATCAGGGGTTCACAGTCAAGCTGGAAGTGTATATGGAGTGAGATCCCATAGGGATCTGTCCTGAATCTGGTTCTATTCAATATATTCATAAAATGATTTAGATAATGGCATAGAAAGTACATTTATAAAGTGTGAGGACAATACCAAGCTGGGCAGGGTTGTAAGCACTTTGGGGGACAGGATTACAATTCAAAATGATCTTGACAAACTGGAGAAATGGTCTGAAATAAATAGGATGAAATCAGTACAGACAAATACAAAGTACTACACTTAGGCTGGAATAATCAATTGCACAAATAGAAAATGGGAAATGACTGCTAAGAAAGAGTACTGCAGAAAAGAATCTGGGGGTAATAGTGATTCATAAAATAAATGAGTCAACTATCAAATACCGTTGCAAAAAAAAGCAAATATCGTTTTGGGATGCATTAACAGGAGTGTTATTAGCAATACATGAGAAGGAATTCTCCCACTATACGCAGCATTGATAAGGCCTCAGATGGAGTATTGTGTCCAGTTGCACCACACTCTGGGAAAGATGTGGACAAACTGGAGAAAATCCAAAAGAAAGAACAAAAAATAGTAAAAGTCTAAAAACATGACCCTTGAAGAAAAATTGAAAAAATTGGATTTGTGCAGTCTGGAGAAGAGATGACTGAGTGGGGACATGCTAACAGTTATCAAGTATGCCAAGGTTTTTATAGAGAGGAAGGTGACAGATTGTTCTTAACCACTGAGGACAGGATAAGAAGTAATGGACAAATTACAGCAAAGGAGAATTAAGGTTAGACATTAGGAAAACCCTACTAACTATAAAGGTAATTAAGCTTTGGAATAAATTACCTATGGAGGTTGTGGAATCTCTGTCACTGGAGGTTTTTAGGAGCAGGTTAGAAAAATACCTGTCAGGGATGGTCTAGATAATACTTGGGCTTGGTCTACATTACACAATTAGATCAACATAAGGCAGCTTACATTGACCTAATTATGTCAGCATCTACTCTACAGCCTTGTCCCACTGCCCTACTACACCAACATAATAACTCCACCTCCACAAGAGAGGTAGGCCTATAGCTTATGTAGTTATGGGATACATTGTTTGTATAGGCTCCAGCTGTGAAATTGACAAGAAAGCTAACTAGAGGCAGCTGTCCCCAGCTCCCTTGGCAAGCTAGGCTCTGGATCCAGCTTGCTGGCTAAGAACATTGGCTGTCTTGTCAATTTCAGGGCTCCCGGGGCTCCAAGCTGGAGCCCTGAAATTGACAAGTCTGACTGGCTCCAGGCAGGGAACAAGGGGAGAAGCCACATAGCTGGACCCCACTCCCCTGGAGCAAGAAACCGCAGGTGGCTTCCCCCACACTCCTGGAGGGGAACAGGGAGGTGAGAAGCCCCAGGTGGTTTCCCCCCTGCTACCAACACAGAATGAGGAGCTAAGGGGAGGTGGAGATGGGGGCAGCCAGGCTCTCAGCTCCCCACACTGCCCTTCTTCAGTCACTGGAAGCGCTCCCGGTGAGGACGTGCACCACCCTTAGTCCTATCTCAGTGCAGGAGGTGCACAGATAAGGGGGAGCTGTATGCACATCCGTGGGGGTGCACAGCTGGGGGGGGCTGTGTGCAAGAATGTGGGGGGTGCACAGAGCAAGCGGTGTGTACAGGTGAAGGGTTGTGTGGGATGCGTGGGGTGCGTATACGTGGGGTGCACAGGAGAGGGAGGGTGGGGAAGGGCCCTGGTGCAGCTGACACTCAGGGGATTCCAATGGGGGGGGGGGGTGCAGGGTTTTTATGACAGTACAAAGGGGGTATCGCGTTGTCAGACGCCAATAAACTGCCCCACCCGCTCGCACCCTGCAGGGGACAAGGTGGGCTGCTGGGCGCACGCATGACCAGCCGCGCGCCCACTCTCCCTGCCTGCTGGCTGGGCGATTAGGCGCGTGCACACGAAAGGGAGCCGGGCGCCGTGGAGGGGGGGAAGGGGCGCGCGCGCGCGCGCTCGCACGGGGCGGTACCTACCCGCTCGGCGCACGTGACTCCCGCGACCCCCCCGCCCACCACCACAAAGCGGCTCCGCAAGGTGCGGGCAGCCGCCATCTCCAGCCCGCCTGGACCCGGGACCCGGCAACAGCTGGGAATGGAGGGAGGGGGCAAGGCTGCTTTCAGGCCCCTGCCTGCTGCGGTGTGAGGCGGGCGGCGTCAGTGACTCGGAACCCGGAAGAGCAGCAGATTGAACTGCGGGAGTCATACCGCCTACGGCGCGCTGCGGAGCTCAAACTTTCTCCCTTCGCGTTTGCTGCGTCTGCCCAGTGCCTCCGTCCGCGCCCGTCCCCCGTCCTCTGTCCCCCAGCCAGGCTTTGCAGCGCAGTCTGCTGATCCTGCTGTCCCCGCAGGCAGCTAGCGGAGGCAAATCTCTGTTGGATTGGGAGCAGGAGCACAGTATTGTCAATCACTGGAGTTTAAAAAAACCCAACCCACGAGTCAGCCCCCCGCAAAATCCTGAGAGTGGTTTAAAAATCCTGAGATGTTAAAAAGAAGAAGAAGAAGCCCTATTGGATCTAATTTTGGTTCTTGTTATTTGTCTGCTGGTTTTCAGCCCATTAAAGCTCACGTTTTCTCCACAGCCTTGAGCGAAAAAGACAAAGAAAGAAAGACGTGGGACCTTTAAGAAAAATATCAGCCTGGTGCCTGATTTTAGATTCTTGATAATTTGTGTATAGCATAGGGGTTATAGGCTCTCCAACTGATCAGAGGATCAAAAGATAATAAGGTTCTTGCCCCTGAATCTGTCTACCCAGAGTTTTGTAAGGCCCCTCAGGATCTATGATAAGGACACTCACACTAAGAGCTAAAATATAGTCTTAAAGACTTTTATTGAGATACAATAGAATAATAATCAAATGGATAATAATCAGAATTACAAAGGGTTAGACTACAATTACAATATTATTCCAGAAATACATGTGGTATGATATAAAGCTTTTGGATAACCTGGTGGTAAGAGATAAAGGACTGGCCTTGAATGTTGTGTTCTGATGTCCAGGTTCTTCAATTCTTGAGTGCGAGGTGGAGAGTTTAGGAACTACTCAAGAACTAAGAGCTACAGAAAGACTAGGACTAAGATAATACTAATCATAAGACACAAGACATAAGATACTTTTAGTATCGAGTGATTTTAGTGATCAAATCATGAGAATTAGCAATCCCACATCACTCCGGCTGTGTTGCCTGTAACATCCCTGGCAAAGTAGTTTGCCCCTCTTATGTCTTCAGATGGACTAAAAATGTCGGTGTGACATGAAAGTACTGCTTAAAAAGTGCCACGCAGCCTCACTGAGCAAAGTGGGGAAAACCACCTCTCTGTTATTGACATTTTGGCCTCTGCAGGAAACTAACTAACTAACTAACTCCTAATTGTGTTTGTCATCTTGATACTGCTGGACTCAGCTTCCCTGTCTCCAGCAGTCAGCAAAATCCAGCCAAGCTATATAACAACTGTGCTATATGCAGAAGAGACACTGAAGAAATAATGTTTCCCCATTGGTAGATTTTGTCAAGGGAGCTTTAAAGGGCAGTGTAATAAATAAATAAGGCTGAAGTTGATGAATAATAAATGTACATGTAGGTCCTGTCTACATCTTAATAGCTCATCAAAAAATTGGGAAAAATTCCATAAAAATAGTGGGAGGAAGGAGGAATCAGCTACATTGTTCACAGAATGTCTTTTTTCCAACAGTGCCTTAGACTCTGGGATGTAGGTGATCATGCCTGGTGGTTAGAGCTGTAATCAAGAACAGGTACCCAGGATCAAAGCTGTAGAATCGGGACCGGGCTAGGGCAGCACCAAAACCAGGGTCTGGGCCAGCCCATGCATCAGAACCTAAGGTCAGAGTCCATTGATAAGCCAAAGCAGGGTTATAGTCCAGATGGAGGCCAAAGGTTGAAGCTGCCTTGGAGTCAGTCTGAGGGTCTGAAGATGGGTGCAAGACTGGAATGGGTCAGTAACAGGGCTGGAGCATGGTTGGAGTAGGACACAGACAAGGCTGAAACGGGTTGGCACAAGGCTCAGGCAAGGCTGGGGCAGGAATGTGAACAGGATCAAGGGCAGGCTGGAAGCCGTTACTCTGTCTGGAATATGAGTGACTATAATACTATTAATACCAATATGACAAAATTGCAATGATTCTTACAAGATATGCCATGTCAGGTACTATTGGAAAGATTATAATTAGCTAAGTATGATCATATTGTTTATGTGTATGAATTGTCTTTGTACTGTAAGTTATGGATATGTATGAAATATCTGTATCCAAAAACTTGTGCTGTGCCACTGGGTTACCAGGCAGATTAACCTCAGCACTGTCCAGCCTGATTGAGTGCCAATCAAGGGCCATCAGCTATATAATGAGCCAGGGAGAGAAGCCAGGGAGTATGCCTATGATGAGTCACCAGAACATGTAGGGACATGCCTGTGGACAGGCACTCTAGCTTTTCCCTGCCCATGTGTTATGAGCTGGTGTTCACACAAGAACATATACGCCACATGGCAGAAACCATAAAATGCAGCTTCACCATCTCAATTTTGTCTTCATTCCTGCTTTCTATCTTTGGATCAACCTCTCTACGTCTGAAGCTGTGAAACAAAAGACGGAGACCCACCCTGGTACTGGATGTACTCCAGAGGAAGTGTACAACCCTGCAAACTCCAATACTGCTAAGAATCTGATAGATATATATGGACTTTGAAGTCGTTTGTATGTATCTGATTACTTTGACCATTTAACATCTCTCATCTTGTTTGTTTCTTTCCTTTTATAATAAACCTTTAGTTTTAGTTATGAAAGGATTGGCTGGCAGCGTGGTATTTGGGTAAGACTCAAACGAATATTGATCTGGTAATGTGGCTGACCCTCAGGAGAACATTTTATACAGTGAGCAGAGTTTTGAATAACTCCTCATTTTGCTGAAGCTAGTTGCTAATTGGGACTGAAATGCAATAAAGGGGGCTGTGTATTACCTTTTTGAAGCTTCTTGACAACCACTGTGGGGAACCACTGTTTGAGTAATCTAACTTCAGTATTAGCCACCAGGCTACCACCTTCCAAATCCTAGTGAACAAGGTCTTTGTGCTAAGGAAACTCCTAGTTGATTATTTAAAACTGGAAGCAGACATGCTGTTTACATCCCTTTTAGGCCTCGATTACACTTAAAAATGAGATACGTTGCCCAGGATTGTGAAAAATGTTATGCCCTGAGTACTGTACTTAGGTCAATTTAACCCCCTCTGCCGATGCAGCTAGGTCGATGGAAGAATACTTCTATAGACCAAGCTACTGCCTCTTGGAGAGATGGATTAAATATGCTACAGTGATGTATGTGCAGCACTTTAGCTGAGCCACTGTAGTGCTTGTAGTGTAGATATAGCCGTGAGGCTTGATTAAACCATAGGTTTAATTGCAAATAGCTGATAGGATATTAAACACAGCTTGTCCCTATCTACACCACCTACTGCAAAGTTTTGTTTAACATCATATTAGTTAACATGACTCTTTAAGGTTAGTCATGTTCTAACACAAGCCCTTCCTTAGAGTCTGTATAGACTAGGGAAAAAGGTGTTGGTTTGTTTTTTAATATCAAGTTAGCTATTACGTGTTAACTAAGATTATTTGAAACTCCTCTTAGAATGTAGTGTAGATACAGTTTAACACTTCTAAAATCATGTTAGCTGGTCATGTTGTACTCATCTTAGATTACATGTAATGCAAGTGGTTCCACATGGGTGCAAGTGTCTGCTCACTGCATCACATTGCAGGACTGGGATTTACATTTGTAAAGTGCTTTGGGATCTTAGCATATGCAATGTGCTATATAATGTTTGATATAAAATATTTATTACTGCTCTTTAGTGACTAGACCAGCTGGCTTTGACAATTACTTTAGCCTTTCTTAGACTAGGATAAAAAGTATATTATTAGAATGTGTTTTAATGTGTTTGAAAAGTCTAGTATAGACAAGGCACATTGTCTTTAACATGTGATTAGATGGTTGAGTTAAAGCCTAGAGGGAAGCCTAGGTTTTAATTCGACCAGCTCAACATATTAAAATATATACTGCCTTGTCTACACTAGACTTTTCAAATACATTAGTTCATGTATTGACTAATGTGATCTAATATCTACCTTTAAATCTGAGGCCTTTAACGCTCCTCTTCCCAAACAGATTTTCTGTGAGAGATACCAGTGGCATACATTTCATAACCAGATGCTGAAACTATCTGATGACTGATGCATTCTCAGACATCCCAGTGATATCAGGAAATCAGTCCTGGTCTTGGAAGCAGTGAATCCCTGCTGATTATTAGTAATAACTATTTTTTGTTTGTTTTGACTTTGTCTTGTTTAAGAAGTAACATTTTTTTTTCCAGTGCTGAAGGTAATTTCACGATTCAGGCAATTGCTGGCCATTTTGATCATAAACGAAATGCTGTTTTCCACACACAGTCTGTTCTACAGTAACTACCTTAATAAATGACCTAACCTAAATAATACAAGAAATTGGATAGGCTTGTGTCATCAGATATAAATACACTCTGTAAGTTTGTATCATCAGCACATGACAGCAAGATGAAAAGAGGAATTTTCTTTTCCCTTAAGCTTGATGTATTTGCTCATGCATATTAACTCTGTTTCATTACTGTCACCATTTACAAAACTGATTGAATATAGACTTTACTAAACACTTTGGACCAAAATCAGACCTCATGAAAATGGGTTCAACACGATGGGTATCAATGCGTGGGCCTCAATGTTGTTGCACACACTCACACTACATCTGAATCTGGCCCTTAGCCTACGGCAAACATGAAAGATAAATGTAACTTTGCAAACATATTTCCATGTTAATAATGTTTTTATAAAATATTTTAAAGCAATAATTTCATGAGTTTAGCTTCAGTATCAGCATTGATTGCAAACAAACAGAAACTCACGGTACCCCTCCACCTGCTCCTGTGCACCCAGGCACGGGATGGAGAGGGTGTGGTGCCAGAAGAGTAAACTACATCCAGTAAAGAGATGTAGAAGCAGATGAATTCCCCACAAGCCCTGGGGGGCTCTGGGAGGCACTCTGGCTCACAGTACTCCCTTGGGTAATGTGTCAGTGCATCACATTTAGTGCAGGGCTTTGCCTAGTAGGCGTGATCTAACCATAAGAGTGAAATGTAATTGCCCTATCAAGTGAGGGTCAAATCCTGGCTGTTGTGAACAGATTAACTGGGTAGAAGGTGAACTGGGGAGATCCACAAGGGAAGTGGGGAAGAAATTCACCTTGACACACCACAAAGTGGCTGCAAAGCCCTTACAGGTTTTGTGTCACTAGTCTGCATGAATGAATGACTAGCAGACACGTATAGTCACAGATCCGCTAATCCTGCTCCAACTCTGCACCATCTACTGAAACACCTCTACAGGGAAGTTCTGGAGGACACAGCTCCGTGATACAAGGGAGTCCACATCTCTTGCATGGGGTTCTGGCATCTTGGATCCCTTCTCCACACTGGCTGTAGTGGTAGCAAGGCACTTCACTGGGCCAGGGCACTCCGTGGCTGGGGAAGAGACAGGAACATTCATCCAGGAATATGAGTAACATGCTGCTTATGAATCTATAAAATCAGGTTCCAGGATTGTCTCTGTCTGTGTGTCACTCTGAAGCCTAGAATGTTTGTTGAGTCAATGTGAAGTGATGGGAACATCTACAATCATGGCTGAGGGTTCTTTTTGTTTGGATTATAATCAGGTTCAATCATCACTGCGATTACAGTCTGTTGCCATCCAGTTGTTAAATTCTCAGCCATTTTCAGTTTTTTTACACTTTACAAATTAGCCCTGTTTGACATCACAGGCTTTCAGCTAATAATGAATTAATCTCCAGCTCATGACAATAAAACCGCTATTGCACCACACACTATCATATATTTCTCTCTCTTCCATTCCTTGGAGAAGTAGAGAGAATGTTCAGAGAGTGAAAGCAGTGGTAAAAAGAGATTTCCCACTGTGACAGTCTATATTGTTATGGTCACCACTTTTACGAAATTATGGTAAATCTTGTACAAAGTATGCTTTGTGAGGTATCATTGGAAAAGTCATAGTCTGTTGAACATTACTGTCCTGTTGAAATGTATGTATCATCGTATATCAAGTTATGATATTTTGCTATATGTTTGTTATTCAAACATGTTGTGAGTCTGGCAAATGCCCACAGACCAGCTCCCTAGAAATAACAAAGGAACTGTAAACACAATCATTACATGTCAAGCTTCATGTATATAGAAAGTGCAAGCAAGAATTTGCAATTCATATGAAGGACTGAGTGCAGAGAACATAGGCAATGGGAGCTGCCTAACCCCATGATACAGGAAGGATTTTGCCAGCACCCGGAGGAGAGTATAAAATAAGGAACCGTGATATCATCAGACCACTTCTCCTCTCCCACCTGTAACTTTCCAGTTAGCACAGACTGCTGTAGGCTTTTGGGTAAAAGAAACTTTATTGCTTCAAATTTGACTTAGCCTGGTAAAGTTTGGGAAACAACTTCTGGTTTTATTTTTTTTATTTCTTTTTGTAACCAGTTCTGATCTTCTATGCCTGTACCACTTATAATCACTTAAAATCTATCTTTCTGTGGTTAATAAAACTTATTTTAATGTTTAATCTAAGCCAGTGTATTTTTGATTGATGTTTGGGGAATCTGCTCAGGTTACAAAGGCTGATGCATATTTCATACTCATTGAAGGAATGACAAACTAGTTAATGAGCTTACAATAATCAGGGTGGTCTTGAGCAGTGCAAATTGCACATTTCTGGGGTGCAAGGTTGGGACTAGGGATCTGCAGGTGTTGCCTTATATATAATTCAAGAGTGGCTGGGCATAACATTCTGTTATATGTCTGGTGTTGAGATGCATGCTAGAGGCCAGGGTGAGTAGGCAGAGTGGCAGCTCACACAGGCCCAGTGAACACCAGACTGGTAAGTTAAGGGGGCACAGGATACAACAGTCCAGATTGTACCATGGGGGATGTCACATTTACCCATTGTGGAGTGATAAAGAAGAGGAACTGAAAATTATTTAGTATTTGAGGACTCTTTGGAAGTAGGCCAGAGAAGTGATAAGGGCATTAAAATAGCATAAAATGTTACCTATTCTGAGGTTTGAAGAAGAAATTCCTTGTCAGTTACTACTTGGATGACCTAAATGACAGAGAACATAATATTATCAAGATGGCTAATGTGAATGACTTTTAAAAATATGAACTTGCTTCTGGCTATTTTTAAGTCTGCCTGGAATTGCCATTTAAAATAGGCTAGTTTGCTGTATTGTAATTTCAACGCTCTAATAAACACTTTACATGTTTTTGCTTTTTTTGATGTGTCCTGAAACATAATAACCAGTTATCCGTGCATTTTCTTCTTTGTTTTCAAGAATATTACCCCTCTGATTTTTCCTCCAGGAAATATCTGTTTGATGGATATTATAATTTTGCTTGACACATTGGACTTGCAAAGAAATTAACAAATAGATAATTAAATACCCTCCAAATAAATGTTTCATGTTGTCATAATAATTTTATTAGCTGCAAGTAAAGCAATTAGCAAACAAGACTCCATGATTGATGGGTGGAAACAACTTGTCTAGATCCTGATCTCATTTACATAGGTGTAAATACAGATTAGTTTCAGAGAAGACAGTAGAATTACTCTTGATTTGCACTAGTGAAGCTGTAATTCATCCGCTCACCTCAATTTTATTTTATTTTATTTTAAGTGAGAAGACTGAAAAATTTAAGCCCCCATTCTGTCATCTTTACCCATGTTGATTTTGAACAGTATCTTTCTCCATAAGTACGCCCATTAAAAATGGTAAAATCTGCTCATTGGTTATTTAGGGATTATTTGTGCCATTTAGGCACAACTCTGCTTTGGGGGTGGTACAGAGCTCCACTGCCTTAGAGAAAGCAACCAGGAGACTTTTTGTCTTAGGAGGCATCATCCGTCCTGCAGCTTCTCTGTTGAGCAGGAGAAACCTGTGTCATGGCCACCATCTTGGCTGACACACCAGGGATTGAAACAAGGGACCCCCAGGGCTAAAACTGTGAGCCAGCCACTAAAACTTGAAATAAGCAGCCAAGGCTCTCTAAGTGGAGCTGTAATAGAGCCATATCTTCTGCAGCTTAGGCACAGAGTGGGATTGATAGCACACACTCACTAGTAGTTTACTCATGCACATTGCTATGCAGCATGCTCCCCTCACCTGGGTGGCTGGTAGCTCTGTTGGCCTGCATCTAGGGTGACCAGATGCCCTGATTATATAGGGACAGTCCTGATATTCGGGGCTTTTTTTTATATAGGTGCCATCCCCGTCCCAATTTTTCAGACGTGCTGTCTGGTCACCCTATCTGCATCTGAGGGTGGAGTCACGACTTTGCCTACTCACTATTCACTACTCACTCACCATTGTCATGCACCTCTGGGGCAGTTGTGACAGCAGGAGAAACTCCTTACACCCTATACTATTTACCCATCTAAAAAGCAGGCAGAATCTGGCCATTAGGATTTTTAATCATCCTTCACAGGCCAGTCCTGGATCATTAGGTATTTTTGCAGCTCACTAAATTGTCAACATCTACCCAGAACCAAATGCGGTGTTCCCTGATATTTTTAAAAAGCCATCCACCTGTATCAACAGATGGGGGAATTGGATAGGGCTGGCAGTGAAAGGGGGACAGACCCAGCAGCAAAGAGGGAAGCACCTGCCAAGGGACAATAGTCATGGGAGTCTCTGGCACCCATTGGCCAGTTAGGGGATAGTGGTGCTGATTGGACAGCATTCCTCAGCTCCCAGGTTTTGACCAGGTTTGGGGGTTAAGTGGATCCTTTTTTGGCTCCATTCCACACCCTGCTGCAACCTCTGTTCCCATCATGGGGGAAGAGTGGTAGGACTAAAAGAGAGAGCTGAGTCCTGGAGGGGTAGGCTGAGGAGACTCTACCCCATGCTATGGGTTATATGGTAAGGGGCCCTGTAACCCTGGTGCTAGTTACGGGTTATATGTCAAGGAGCCCTGTAAGCACCGCACTGGAACCAATGAAATGCCTGGTATATGAGAGTGTGGGTGATAGGCAAGTAGCACTCCTCCCCTGTGTTAAAGTTTAATAAAAGTTGTGACCTGTGGCTTAATTCCATGCATGTGTCTGTCCTCATTTTGCTGCTGTGTCCATATCAAGTTGAATTGGGCAATCTAAGCAATTTTTCCATTCTTGGATGTAATTCTTTCCTGTCATTCTCACTCCATGATTTGTGTGGTTAAGCATTCCTTTCATCTGAAACATTCCGAAGTAGAGATGACATCATTTATCATTGCACAGGGAAGCACTCTGACAGTTCTATTTTGTTACCTCATTATCAGACCAGAGTGGTGTCACTTCATGTTAATTGTGCCTGTCCGTGACAGCCCAAATTAGTTCTGCTGGTAAAATTTACAGTATTGGAGGTTCTGACATTGTTCTGTTTGCCAGCCATTGGCTTCTATTTGTCACTCTTTCTATACATAGATGGAGTGTGATTGCTGAGTAGCAGCAAGGCCTCAACCACGTCAAGCAAGGGGCCATCTGAGCAAATTGACTGGCTTGTAATTCAGCCTGTGGAAGTGATTTGCTTTCTGGAAACAACATTTTTATTTCTTTTCATTTTATAGCTTTGGTTTCTATGTGAGTTTTTCCCCCTCATCGTCATCTAGATTGTAAGTGACATTCCTCTAATGGCTTCCTATTGAAATGGGCACTTAGAAGTCATGCTTTCAGAACAAATAGTCTGTCTGAACTAGTTTCCTAAAAACCTGTTCTCTTTAAAGAATATAGGAATACTTTAGTTTGAGAATGAATAAGTTATTAACAATTGAACAAGCCCTTATTGGGGACCCAATCCAGCTCATTGGAAGTGGCGAGCACTCAGCATTTCACCTTTGGAGATGAAGTTGATTTTTTAAGAAAATGTTTTGTTTAACTATATTGCTCCTGAAGGGTGCTAAATTGAATTTTATGGAAAGTAAAGTGGCTATTCACAGGACAGGTAAGACATGAGGAGTAGCAGCACATATTTCACCACATTAACCTGCCAATATACCTTACCCCTGACCTAGAATAACCGCTTCTTCAGTCTTCATGGCCATTTAATAGAGCTATGCAAAAATCAGAATTTCCATGCCACAGGAAATTCCGGTAGTTCAACATTTGTTTTTGCCCCAAATTGTAAAGAAAAGTTGAAATATTGAAATTTTTCATGTAGCAAAAAAGTTCCAAAAAATTTCAATTTGGAAATATCAAAATGATTTGTTTCAACATTTTCCATCAAAATGAAACATTCCCATCTTCCCAAAATCAAAACATTTCAATTGAATGTGTTAATCCAAATACATTTTTTTAATTTCCAGTGAGTTAGATACTAAGCTGCATGTGCCTAAGGTGCCTCATTGCCTCATGGGAATTGT
The DNA here is from genome assembly GCF_026122565.2 of Emydura macquarii macquarii. Taxonomy (NCBI): domain Eukaryota; kingdom Metazoa; phylum Chordata; order Testudines; family Chelidae; genus Emydura; species Emydura macquarii. The sequence goes on along the minus strand of NW_027132342.1, from coordinate 4,474,310 downwards.
AGTTCAGGTGCCTCATTCCCTCATTCTTCCCTATAAGACAGGCTTCCTGGAAGAGCTACATTTTCAATGATGCACCACAGACCTTTTACTTCCCTGATGCACCTTGTGGCTTGTTCAGAGGGGAGGCCACAATGCATCATGGGAGATGTAGGTGAGCTAAAGGGCCTGGTTCTAAAATGGAATACAGGCGTGAAGGCATCTGAACTACAACTTCTCATGAGAAACTGCAGCACCTTAGTCAGATGCAGCTTAATGTCAGACTGACTGGAAATTTTAAAAATTGTATTTGGTTCAACACACCAGAACAAAATGTTTTGATCAGATTTTCCTAATGGAAAATTAAAAAAATAAATAAATATCAGTACAATCAAAATGGTGCTGCAGAAAATGTCAGTTTTGCAAAAACTGCATTTTCCATAGAAAAGTCATATTGACAGAAAATTCCCAACCAGCTCTACTATTCAGTTCTTGGCTTTTCTAGTGAGATCATGAACAAAGATGCCAGTTGTCCACTTACCTTTGGATTGAGACCCTTAATCCATTTTATATTGACTGACACACTAATGATCTGGAGAAGGAAATAAATTCCATGTTAATTAATTTTGCAGATGATACTAAATTGGGAGGAGTTGAAAACATCAGATTTCAATAATCCAGCCACTGCTAACTTTCCTAATGACATTCTATGGCCCCATTTAGTCAGCCAGCTTTGGGGCATGACCATATCCATAAAATGAACAGGCAGTAAACTGTTCACCAGAGATTTGAACCTACATGTGTTGTGTACTTTGTGTCCTGCCTAGCATGCCCTACCCAACAGAGCTAGATTATTATGGGATAGCTCAGCTAGTTCTGGCTGGTCTTAGAGTAGGAGAATAAACCTAGTCTGTGTGTTTACATCTCCCTGCGTTCTTGTCTGCTGGTTTCTCTCTGAGTACAAGTAGCTTCCAAGTACCCAAACATAACGTGTAATTGCCTCCATGATTATATATAAAATCAAGATTTTCCTTTGCATTTATTGGTTTGGTTTTCTTCTAGAAGTATCTCATCAAGGAAGATACAATAAGAAAAAGTTGTGTTAGCCTTTTATGTCTAACTGCATATTTTTTTACTAGTTATAGTTTAAAAAGCAACCAGCCTTTAGAGTCTCTCTCCCCAAGCCTTTCATGTTGTCTATGGCTCTGACAATAATAAGTTTTGATAGTTTGAACAAATATCATTTGGTCATATCTATTGCTTAATAGTTCCCTTAATGTTGTCTTGTCATGGAGCTAAATTCATCTGTTGACAAATGAAACCATCAGAGTAGAGACAGAAACTTTCTCTGTAACCTCCTCCATCATTACTATCATTTTCCCAAAGCCTGACGATGAACAACTGTAGTGTGCAATACAGATATTGATGTCTGTCAGTGTGGATTTGTTTCCTTTTTTGTTTTTTACAGATGACTTGCTATTGCCATTTCAATATGTAGAGGCTATCTATTTTTAAACATTGTATGTTCTTAAACCTGTTATATTAAATTATATGACTCAATATATATAACTCAGTACTGTTTGGCATATATATTCTAGCTAGCTAGATATTCAACTCTACTTTTTATGTGGATTAAGTATGTTTTTAAATAAAGTAGTAAAAATAAAATTAATACCTCATACTTGTATATTGTATCAGCTTCCATATGAGGAGTTCAAAATGCTTTATAAACATTAGTGGATTTTACTCACAGTACCACAATAAGATAGGGAAGAATTTTATTCCTATTTTACAGATGGGTAAACTGTGGCACAGAATGATGCCATGATTTGCTGTTACAGATCTGGGAGTAGAACCAGGTCCTCCTCTATTAGGCTTTAGGCCAGGACCAGGTAAAAAGACAACACTTGGGGTATGTCTGCATTGCAATGTAAGCTCAGAGTTAATGGGACATGAGTTTGAGAACCTAGGGATTGGGCATCCACACTGATTGTCCACCCTTGGTTAACAATTTTTTAACCCAGGTGGGAGCCCGGCATTCTGGTGGCCACTCTGTAGTACACAGACCTGAGTCCAACCACTCCATCCCAGACTTCCTAGCACCCTCCCAAAACGAGGCCTCTGTAGCCCTTTATTCACAGTGTGGTGTGGGAAAATTTGATTGTCCACCCCGCACATTACAGGAAGTTTGAAAAGTTTTTCAACACATCCTGCCGAGCTGTCATTTTGTTCTGCGCATTCTCAGCAGCTGGAGCCATGCAGGAGTCATCACTTCAAGAACTTCCCTTGCTTGGGCAATCACCCCTGTTTCAGGACATGGGCAGAGCTTCCACGAGATGCTGATGAGCAGTTCAGTGGCACTGACCCACCAAAGGCATCTGACAGAGCTAATGAAAGAGCAGGAGGAGGACACATATATGGCAGACTCAAACTGGATGCTGCTGCTCATGACACTGTATAACTGCTGATGCCCTACATAGATGGGCATTTCTGGAGGAGGGCCACAAGCACAGACTGCTGGGACCACATCATCATGCAGGCATGGGGTCCCGTGCCCAGGGCAGCCACCTGATAATGCCAAGGTCAGGGAAAGCTATAAAAGGAAAGCAGATTCTCCCAGCACTGATGGGTGACACTGAAGTCAGACTTCCCAACCAGCCTCAGACTGTGCTTCTGATTCCCCCAAACTGCTTATCAAGAAGCCAATACACAAATACCACAGCCCCCTTTACTGCATTTCAGTCTCTGGCTCCCAATCAGCCACTAAGTCCAGTAAAGAGACCAGTTATTTAAATTCTATGCTCTTTACTAAAAACGTTCCCTCTGACCCCAAGGGGTCAGCCACAGTACCAGTTCAATATAAGTTTGGACCTTACCTAAAATACTATGCTGCCAGCCAATCCTTTAGTAATTAAACTACAGGTTTATTGCAAAAAGAAAGAAATAAACCATAAGATAAATGTTAAAGGGTCAAAGCAAATCAGATACATACAAATGATTGAAAGTCCATATATATCAGGTTTCTAGAAGAACTGTGGAGTTTGCAGGCTTGTATAGTCCTCTGGTATACATCCAATACCTGGATGGGTCTTAGTCCTTCGGTTCATTTGCAAAAGAATTGATCCAGAGGTAGGTATGTGTCTGTAGCTGAACAGGATCAAAGACAGAATGATTTCTGTGGCTTGGCCTTGTATACCCTCTGGTCTTGGCCATGCTGTCTTGTGGAATGTTACAAGAACTAAAATAGAGTCCAGAGTCACATGGGCCAATCCTGGTAACTCTTCAGATATGTCTTTAGTTTCTTCCTGGGCCCCTTGCATCCATGAGTGTCTTAATGGGCCATTAAGCAGGCTGTTGTCCTGCCGCCATCCTATCTGGGGTGTTTCCCAGGCAGCACAATTTGAAATACAGATACGTCAAATATATCTATAACTTCCATTTCACATATTACACATGAACTTAAGTATTATCATCTGACTTAGCATATTATAAACTTTCTAACAGAACCTGACATGGCATATCTCACATGAATTATTATGATTTTGACATTCCGATGTTAACCAATATGACAAATGCTCTCCCCCCATCTACCCAGCATGACAGGCTGAGCAGCAATGGGTCCAGAACTTTCACATGAAGAAAGCTACATGTCTGGAGCTTTGTGAGCAGCTTCCCCCTACCCTCCAGCATAAAGACCTATATGAAAGACGGCAGCCTTGCCAGTCCAGAAGCATGTTGCCATAACCGTCTGGAAGCTGGTTACCCCAGTTTGGTGTCGGAAAGTTGACTGTGGGGGTGAAAGTTTCTGAAGCAATCAGACGTGTGGTTTACCCAAGATGGCTGGCATAAAAGATATTCCTGAAGACTGCAAAGAGGCCATTGATGGAAGTCATCTGCCCATAGTTTGCCCACCTCGAAGAACACATGAATACATAAACTACAAAGGGTATTACTCCATAATTAAGCAGACTTTTGTGGACCACAAAGGCTGATTTATGAATGTCAGTGTTGGCTGCACTGGAAAAGTTCATGATTCCAAGGTTTTCCAATGACTAGGGATCAACAATCATGGTCAAGCTGGGATACTATTCCCACTACATGACAGTGTCATAAACAGAGTTACTGTCCCCACTGTTATTCTGGGCAACACCGCATAGCCCCTTGTGCCTTGGCTTATGAAACTATACCCTGATATCAGAGGCACTGGCAAAGGAAGGTTTAATTGTACTCTCAGCAGGTGTAGAATGGTGGTTGAATGTGCGTTTGGCAGATTGAAATCCCATTGGAGGTGTCTACAGACCTGTTTGGATTCCAGTGTTCACAGTGCTGTGTTCATTACTTTGGCGGTTGATTGCCATGCATCATGATTTTGAATGACATGACCACTTATGAAATGGGAGGGTGGGGGGTGAGGAGGACAACAGTATGGATTGATGTAAATAACTGATGTATGACTCGATGTATATAGCTATAATGAGACAATGGGTTTTGCATACAACCTCTCAGTTACCCTGATCATGTGTTTACTTTTATTATTTGAAATACACATTAGATGATGTGTTGCAGTGATGGCAATAACATTTCTCTATAAAATAAAAATGTTTATTTTTACACAGGTATTGAAAAAGTACAATATGAATCTGTTGTAGGACACCAAAACACCAGCAATACAGAAAGCTTTAAAAGTAGCCAAGAACAAACTGCATAACCAAGTAAAAAGAGTTAAACTATGTACCAGACACCTCTACCCCGCACACTACTGTGTGTCCCCTGACGCCAGTTCTTCTTTCCTTCCCTTCCACATTTGTCATCACTTGGTGTCAGGGAAGCGAGTTGGAGGTATCCACGGGACAGTGGGTCAGCACTAAGGAGTGCATGGTGCACATTTGGCCTGTCCAGCTGCCCTTAGGTCCTGGTGGCATGGGCCACTCAGCAATGGAGTTGTCCAAGCTGTTCCTGAAATGCAGGCCAGGCTACCACAGAGGGGACACAACCTGTGATGCTGTAGCCTGCACTCTTGCGGCCATTAGAGACAGCAACTGCTCAACCAGTTCTTCTCTGTTGTGCTTTATCTTCCTCCCTTAACAATTGTTCCTGTTCCAGGAACTGCAAAGCGAGTACCTGCTCCTGCACAGTTACCCTGTCCTCAAGCTGCAGAGTCAGCCTGATCCTTTCCACTTGCTTCTCATCATGTCTTTCCTCTTACTGTAAGTCCCTTTGCCTTTCATACTCGACCTGCTTGTTGGCCCTGTCCAGAACTTCAACCATAAGTTCATCACAGAAACACTTCCTCTTGGAATGGTCCATAAAGGTACTGTGAGCCAGGCTTCTGCAGTGTGGGTGGGCTGTGGAGGTATTACAGCCTGTTGAGGTCAAGAGGCCTGGAAAGGCACAACACAGAGGGTTATTGTCTTGAATAACTTAGTGCAGAAGCACAGAGAAAATTATTTTGGAATTTCAAGGACAGAAAATATTACTCTTTGAAATTGAACTTCAATATATTGGCTTCAGACCACAGAAGCTACATGGACACAGCCAGGTTAACTGCAGAGAAGGAAGTACTGAGAGAATTAAAAATCACAACTTTTTTTAAAAATTGTGTTCGGGAAGAGGTTGGTGGCCACACCTTCCTATATAAGTTTTTTCTGTCATTTCAGACATTGCACATTTTGGAGGACATAACAGATCTTGTGGTGCCCGATTGGCAAAGAGAGCTGTTATTCCATGGTGCCGGGGGGAATGTATGCCATTGAAATATTCAAAAGTATGGTGACTGAACAGTACATCTACAAATGGAGTGGGATGGTGAGGTAGCCCTGAAAAATATACTCTACCTATCTGGAGTTCCTGCTACAGGAAAAGTTTGTAGCTATCGGTGCCCGGGGTTAGGTCAGAATTCATGAGGGAATCAACAGAATGCTATGTTAGCATCTTCATGGTTTAGTGTCTCCCCATGGTTTCCAATACAGCCTGCTAGGCCTGAATACAAATACACAAAACTCCATTGCCATCCCCCTTCTGCTGGCAAATTTCTGGACTGAATTCAAACCCTCAGTCATATTTGAGACTAATTATTTCATCATCCATGGAATGCATGGACTACATTTAACAGAAATGGATTACATTTGAAATGGACTGCACTGGACTCTAAACCCCCACAGTACACTCCAGTCTTTTCAGGCAGCTTGTTACACTGTAGGGTTGGGGCCGAGTGGTGCACATACAGGGAAGGTAAAATAAGGTTCTTCTTTTAACAAATGGGAATGTACTAGCCAAAATGTGTGCCTTCACAGAAAAAAATCTCTTTTATATGCTTGTTTTACTATTTGCGTTTCCTGGTCTCCATTTTGAATTCTATGTGATACGGAGGATAGTGGGAGGATGCCAAGGCACTGGCATGCAATCCACCATTAGTAGATACATACTGCTTCCCAGGTCTAATAATATCTTTTGCATTTGTTCATAGAGCAGAAATCACTCCCATTCCTACATTAATAAAGACAAAAACGGAGCCAGGATATTACCAGGCTTTAGGGCAGCTTCTCCCTCTGACGTTTCTGCTGCCAGTTCCTCAGCAGACTGTTTTTCTGTGAGTGCATCAGAAAGCTCCTCTGAGTATGGCCCTGGATGTGCTGCAACTATTCCTGCAGCAAAGCCTCCTCTAGGACCAGTTTCATCAGCAGAATCATTTCATTTGCCTCACTCGGCACTTGCTGCTGGGTCCCATCAATTCCTATGCTGGCTTCTGGAGACATCCCAGCACCTGGTCAAACTCATTCTAAAATGTTCACCACATCAGCAAGTTGCCAGAGGTGTGGTTGTGGTCTCTGGTTTTCTGGTACTCATTCTTGAGACATTTACTCTGCTCCCTACACTGGTCTGGTAAATTTTCAATTCTGCTAGTTTCTTCACTGTTTGCTGGTATGCATGGTCATTCCTGGTACCCTTACTAAAATCAAACGTTTTGCTGGCCTCGCATCAGAAATTAACCAAAATCTCACTGTGCTCCCATGACCACAATGCTGCGCATTTTGTAAAGGACTTCTTCTGATCTGTATCCACTGCAAATGCCAAAGACTCTCTGAAGATGTGTTTGCAGCTTGGCAGTCAGAATAAAATGGAAGTGTTAAATGCTGAGCTGCTGTGCTAGAACAAAGAGAGGTGCTTCCATTTCCCTGGAGTTGACTGGCAATTCTTGGGAGAAAGAGGACAAAGGAAATCAGCCCATAGCATTATGGGATACTTTTGGCAGATTCCAAGGACCTGAGTCTGAGGGGGGCCATATTTACACTGCAAAATGATAAGGCTCAAACTCTGGGTCTCACCTTGACTCGGGCTCAGACCCTCCACTCTCACAGGGTCCTAGGACTCGAGTCTGAGCCTGAGTCTGAGAGATGAGTGAGTAGGTGGAAGGGAGGCTAGGGCTGAGTCTGAGCCCAGGCTTACATTGCAATATAGATATATCCTTAGCTGTTTTGGTGGATGATCTCCTCCTATTTATAACTATGGGAAGTACATCTGCATTCATTGTGCTGGATGACTCTGTGGCATTTGATAGCGCTGATCGTCAGATAATCCTGTTTTGGCTTCAAGAGGCTGCAGAGGTGAATGGAAATGTCCTGAAATGGCTCAGGTCCTTCCTCTCAGACAACACCAGGAAGATAATTATGGGCCATTGTTCCGCTCCCTCCAGGCCTCTCACTTGCTGAATTCTGCAAAACTTTAATTCTCTCCATACTATTAACCAACATCCAATTGAAGCTGTTGAGAGAACTGGTGACACAGCATGGGCTGAAACTCTAGCAATAAGAACAGGACACCCAGTTCTGTATCTCCTTAATATCAAACATAAACAGCACAATCCTCCAGTTTTCTGAATAGACAAAGCCAAAATTAGCACCTGGATGAACAGCAGTTGACTAAAGCTGAACTCAAGACAGATTGAGTTAATGCTATTAGGAAGAAGGAAGTGCTCTTATACTGGTAGGCAGATCTCTGTTTTGGTATTCAAAGCTCTCTACAGGATTGGTTCTACCTACCTGAGAGATCGGCTCATCTTCTGCAACCATGACTTCCATAACAGCCACTGGAAACATGAAACTGTTGACTATTGGGGGAGGCTGTTAAATGTGGGAGATGGAAATTTCACAGGAGCTGCAGCCTGATTATGGAACTCAGTCTTGCCAGATATAACCATAGAAATAGCCATTTAGCAGACTAAATGCAATCCAATTAGGAGCATAGTTGCTGGTTTTACACGTGCATGACACCAACATCTTTCCTAAAATGTTCACAGTGCAAAATGTTGATCCAGTAAGGCAAAGGGTTTTAAAAACTGGAAACTAATTGTGGTAAATATTTTGAGTTCTTCAGAACAGTGGGAAACAGAAAAGTGATAATTGGATAGTTGCTTAACAATGATTTATAGGGAATACCCCGTGGTGTGGTATAAAGCTTTTATTGACATGTGTTTGGACTGGCCATATAACTTCCTTGTGGCTTCACTTGTCTAAGTGATGCAACTTCTGTCACGTACATGCAAATAATAGCTGTATCCAATAAAACACTGTACAGTTTCATATATTCTGTATAAGCCACATATCTTAAAAAAACTGTTTTAGAAATGTTTTAGAGAATTTTAAAAATCATGAGTCCAACAATGCAGGGTTCAGATGGCAAGGAAATTTACAACTAATAACATTTTATGAATCCCTACAAATAAACTAAAATAGCTTTTCTACATATTAAAATGTGACAGTTTTAAGATCTGGTATCTTAGGAATTTTCTGGGCTAAAAGCAAGTGTGTTCTGTTGGAAAGCTGTGTGTCCCCTTTCTAATGGTATAAAGCTCCCATTTTTAACTCTGTAGGGTTACAAGATATTAGACCTGACAGACCAGATTCTGTTGTCTTTAATCAAGTTGAGTAGTTCCTTATTGTGCAAGTAGCCCCACTCATTTCAGCAGGAGTAAGAATGGCAGAACCTGACCCCTAAACCTTTCACTTGACCAGGATTGAATATTGCCTGTCTTGAGCCTTTGTCAAGTGTAAATCTTGAGGAAAAGAAGGAAACTGGCAGGTGTCTGTGGCATGTTTATTTGGTTTAAGTAACTGTTGGAAGCCGTTTAGAGATTTGGAACATCAGAATGTGTTGCAGTGGAGACTGATCAGTAGGCAGAGTGTAGGTGATGGAGTCAAAGGTGCTTGTAAAATGCAGTTTATCACATGACTCAATAGCAATAATCATAGTATGCTACATTTTAGTTTGTGGGAACATGATGTGTTTATTTCCTCTGCATCCACATTCAGTGCTACTCAGTGAAAAGCCAGCAAAGGGTACTGCTGTGATCCTTGGGCCTCAGCCACTAATTGCATTGCTACCCACCTCCACCCACTTTTTAATTTCTGCTCTAATATTAGATTTATGAATCATTTGTAGAGAGATTGACTGAGCCGCAATGGTTTGTCATTAATCCCTGTGTAATGATTCATTTGAAAATAGACTCCGTCAGTTGAATTCAGTAGCGTAGCATGCTCTCAACTTGATCTCAAGCTTTTGAGACATTTGTGAAAACTTTTTTAATAACATCAAGTTATCAGAAGTGGTTTCTCCTCCATAGTGTAATTCTTCTGAAAAGGTCAGCATGCCTCTACCTTCTGGGCAGAATTTGTAAAATTCTACAAATACGTTGATCAAAGTTTAAAATCAAAACTGGCTTTGGCAGGATGACAATGACCTTAACAATACCTTCTTATTGTGATCTGCAAAATGCAGCTTTAAGAAAGATATAAAGGACATTATCTTCCAAGTTCTTGATTTAAATCACCATGTTTCAAGTAACATCCATCGTAGTGTGTTTGTTTTTAACATTTTTTAACAATATTTTCAGTACATATCAAATCACGGTGACTTTACCAGTTTGGGGTGGAGCGGGAAGATGGGGAAGATTGCGCCTGACCCTTAGCTTCTGTAAATCAGCATTGATCCATTGACTTCAATGAAGCTTTACATCATTTGAAGATCTGGTCCATTAATATTCTGTAAATTTCCTTTTTTTTACTGTCCTACTGGATTCTATTGGGGACAGATTCTGACGCACTGAGTAACTCCTTATTTTACAAGTAGTCCCATTTGACCATAAGATTATTCAGAATGAGTAAGGTTATCATAATCTGGCCCTTGACCTTTTTCCTGGTCATACATGATGATGAATGACCCTTTCCCCCAAAGTAATTTTTTGGTAAATAAGTTTAACATTTGAGATAAAAGGCAAGACTGTACTACCTGATATTAATGCTCCACTGATACATTCAACAAACAAATACATTCTCCCAATGTGCATGTAGTCACTGGAAGTGTGGTGAAGGAAAGGTGAATCTATGGCCTTGTGCAAAGCCATTAAGTCAACAAGAAGACTAATATTGACTTCACTAATGTCTATATTACAGAGATGAATCCTTTTGGGAGGAAATAATCAAATTTTGGATAGTGATATCCTGGGCTATCCAAACATTTTCATGCTGGGAGAACAAGAATTACTGACTTACAAATATCACTGGTTAAGATAATATTCTTTATATGAGAATGTTATGTTAAAAAAGTTAATATACCCATATCTTGCTAATAATAGATAAAGCCATTAATAATCTAGCTCTGAAGATGTGAAGAATGTGGCAGATATTTCTATTAATTTTCTGAATTTTTATTTTATTACAGACAGAAGCAACTTCTGCTTTTAAACAGAAGCAACGGACTTCTGTTTAAAGGTCGACATTTCTAGGTCCTCTAAAATCTACATCATACAGTTTCCTCTGAAATTGAGTGTGCCTCAAGAGGTGCAGGCTAGGGCTAGTGACCCAAATCTGTGAGCCTAGAGGTTACAGAGATATAAACCACAACAAAATAGCCATTTTTCAACAAGTTTCTAGGTGGGTTTTTTCCCCCACAGAACTAGAGATCAAACTATTGATGTGATGCACATCAAAATGGTTTCAATCTGTAGAGCTTTACTCAAGGTTGTTTATGGCATTCACTAAGTTTATAGGGAACCCAAACTGTGAATGGTATTTAAGAACATGATCACTTCTTCACTTGCACAGATGTGCAGTCTGGAAGGATTATAGTGTGCATGCACCAATAAAGAAAAAACCCATCAGAGGGTTTCAATGAAGCTACTTTATGTTTGCCTGGGTAGTTTGAAGGTATGCCTTTGCGTTGGTGAAGACCCTGCTACTGACATTTCTAGTCCAAACCTTTGTTCAACTGTGTAATAAAGATATAATAACATGATGCTTGCTACAAATTGTCTCTGTTATAATATAATGTGCTTTTGTTTTATGTGGAGGTTTATTGTGAACACAGCAGAATAGTCAGCAGCTGGTCTACCAAAATGTTTGTTACGTTGGGTGACAAGGAGTTGGAGACAGACGACTTTGTGCAGTGGGGAATGAGGATGGGGGAACAGGAAGAGGGGTTGCATCTGTGGAGAGAGTGGCAATGAGGACAGGTGAGAGGCAAGCCTTTGATTGGTTGTTTGAGAAAATCTTTATTTTACTGGACCCCAAAGGAGTGGGGGATAGGCACGTGGCTTTGGAACCTCCTGAATCTGATAGTGCCAAGGGCCTGTGTGAGTATGTGCTATGTATATATTGAGGCATTGTTTGAAGAGGATAGAGGGAAGGTGGTGTGGGCAACCTTCCCCCCACCCCCAAACACTTTTAGGTGGAATCTTGTGGGTAAGAATGAATGGGTTGCACAAGGAGATGAAGAACTTGTACACTTCAACAACTGTGGGGTTTGCAGAGTAAAGGTATGTATGTTAATGGAGCATACTGGGAGATTGCTGGAGGAGGACAGTGTTAATCTTGCATTTCCTGGTTTTTAAAAGTTTGAGTTTTGCTCAACTCCTTGTTTTGTAAGAGAACAACATACCACCAAGCAAGTTTTTTTTTTAACCACTGATTATATATAAATATATGTAGACATGGTGGTTATTGTAGTGCATCTAGCCCTATGGAACCTTATGGGCTAGTTCCAACTTTAGGTCACCTAGGTAACCAGGAACTCAGCACAGACTAATTCAATTGCTTGCTGCTCAAATGGACAATAAGATTAATCCACTGCTGAAAGTCTTCCTCTGACCCACCTGCAGAGATGCATAAACCAGTTCTGCAAAGTTCAGGAGTCCTGCTCAAAACTTCAGAGGGGTCCGCTGGCAGGAGCTATGGAATAAAGGCACTTCTAAATGGATAAAAAACAGGTTGTGACCTGAGGGAGACATGCACTGAGAGATTGGAGGTCAGACTGTCAGAGAGGCAGAGGTTACAGGAGTTCACCCTTGTTTTTCACAGTCCCCCATGCTGGGGTGTGCTTGGGTCAAGTGAAAGGTTAAAACAACAAGAAAAGGCTAAGTTTAGGTAAGACAATATACATTTAGGCAATCATTATTTTAACCATTTTCTCTCCATTTGTTATGTTGCTATGGACATATAAATACTTGCTTTGAAGTGGCTGTCAAGTCATTACAATTTCATACTTGTCACAAGCTCCCAAAGAGAACTCTGTGGTATGGCCCAAAAGAAGTTGGGCCTGCTGAGGTAAATATGGTTGGTAAGCTGTTGCTACTGATCTAATCAAAAAGTGGGGTGAATTGTGGGAACCCTCTCTGACACAAGTGCAGGAGTAGGACTGTCATGTGGAAATGTGCCAATGGAGAGACTGAATGATCAAAGGACTAGCTCACCCCGAAAATGTAACGGAGAGATGTATGATGATCTCCTTCACAGAATGAGCTGAGATTGGCAAATTTTCCTTTCTCCTATCAATTTTGAGGGTCAGTTTAGGGACCTTGTCTATAGAAATATCTCTCTGATTATATCTACTAGTTTCCCTGGGTGTTTGTTTCTAACATTCAGTGCAAGGCTTTTCAGTCAGGTAATTTTACTCATGACTAATACTTCCCCTCTTTTTTTCAGCAGTTATACCTTAAGTTTGATCATTCCTTTTGCCCATTCCGTTTGTTTTCATCACACTAGCTGACTGTCCCATTTTTAAAAATTGTTTTCATATACGTATACTGTATAATATCCCACAGACATGTGCTGGGTAGTATGCAAATCAAATTAGTAAAATTAATTTATAAAACATTTTATAAATGGAAGCCTCACTGTGGGTAGCAGGTGGTGGTGGTGGTGTGTTTAAAACATTGCAAAAGGGCTCACATATTTAAGTGACCCTGCAAATCAGAGCTTAAATAGTTTCTGTTTGAATGAGAGATAAGACATCTTAACAAGAAACTTGGTCATTGTTTTGAGAGGCATGTAATCAGAGTCACACACTTGCTGGCCCCTTTAAAGGCAGTAGGCGCCTTGTCTATCTGGGAGAAGTTCATTTCAAGGGAACCAGCCAATCTGAGAAGTTAACTGGCTAACAAGCACACACCTGGGCCTTCTAAAAGGCCATCAAGGCTCACCTGCAAGGAGGTGCTCTTAGAGATAAGAACTTCCCTAAGGGAGAGGTGTTCTAGGATGTAGTACTGCTGCTACCACCTGTTAACTTTGCTAAGCTGATAGGTAAGGGGACTGAGTAGACTGGGACCAGCTGGGGGAGAAGTTGACTGAGGGTTGCAGCTGGCCTAAAATGTAAACCAGCTCCAGAAGGAGAGCTCTGGACTCCTTATCTGATGCGCATGAGATAATTCAGCTCCAGGAAGAGGGATAGGAACTTCTGATTTAAGAAGGCTTGGCTCCTGTCAGAAAATTTCTTCTTCCCCAAGAAGGAGGGCTAGGAAGACCCCTAAACTTAAAAGGGAAGCTCTCAGCTGACAAGACTAAATAGACTAGACTTCTGGTGAGGAGGAAGGGGAAATGCTGTTTAAAGACTTGATGTGAGTGGCTGTGCTCAAGCATGATGGCAACCATGAATCTGAAAGAAATGGGGCAAGTGTCATGTATTTAATATGGCACTCACTTATGTGGGAGCCATGTCTGCATTCCTGCAGCTCAGCCACAGTCTTCTGCATCCTCCTGAGCTGTAGGAGGGCTGCAGTGATTTGTCTGCAGTTCTACATTTTGTTCACAAGAGCTTCTGTGACACTGTTGAGCAAGCTAGGTGCCTCTTGTTACTGCAGCTGTGGGTCCCTTCCTTCCCAGCTGGGAAAGAGCACTCAGGAGGTGGTGGCAGCAACAACACCACCACAGGAGGTTTCTAATGGCTGCTTCCCCTCAGTCAACTACACTAGGCTTCCACCAGACACTTGCAGTAGTTTCCATTATACAGAGGGTTTACAGTTTGGTTCAATGGCTCTTAGCACCACCACTATAAAAATGTTTCTTACTGTACTTTGTAATAGTTGGCAACACTGTATTGTGGAATTTCATCAGGAGTCTTGTGATATTTGGTGTTTTTTCTTAAAGCCCCACCTGCAGGAACTAGGAGATTTTGGGAGAATCTGAGTTACTTTTTAAAAAGTTCCTAGCCCTCATGACTGTAGAAAAAAGCTCACATACATTAGCAAGCTTTCTCCTAAATATTTAGAAACCAGAAAGCAAAGTCAAGAGCCCAAAATTTAATCTTTAAAACATCTCATTTTGTGAGCCATAGCTTATGATGGTGAACACTTGAAGTTGGCAATAATGTAATGAATTACATCTAGGACCAGGCATTTAGGGTGTGTATAATGCAGTGTGGCCATAGGAAGGCTTCCTGCAGTGAGGCTTGCATTTTTAGGGTGGAGGAATGGTAAAAAAGAAACTTAGTAGAGCCCCACTGCTTGATGTTACTTTGCCGACCAAGTGAGTGAGAAGGGGACCAGAGAGAGTACAGCTCCTTGTAACATACCGGCTGGCAGAATCTGAGTTGCAATTTCTGGAATGGAAATATAATGTCTCAAACACTTGTCTAGCAATTTTTATCCAAAAACCCCAGTGCCCTCAACAAACTCTACAAAGATAGGTGCATCTAGCTGCTGACTCCACAGGGGCTGTGGCACCCACAGAAAAAAAAATAGTGGGAGCTCAGCATCCACCAGGATGACTAGCTGTTGGCATCCTCCACTGATCAGCTATTTGCCCCACGTGGCTGAAGACAATGCTGTGTGGTTTGCCTGCTGCCCAGCCTGCTGCCAACCAATCAGCTTGATCTAATCAACTGTTTTGACCATGCTTCCCTGCTTCAGCAGGGCAGGGCTGAGAGTCAGCCTTGGGGCCTCAGGGACAGGACAGCTGCAAACCAGGGGGGGCTGTGGTGGTGGCAACTCCCAAGTCATGCCCCCCACATTGTGTAACAGCAACAAAAAAAGCCTTAGGTGCACTCAAGGAGCGCTGGGCGTTGTTCAGCCCCTGCTCATCATCATTGTCTGCCCATGAGTGCCTGTGCTGGTAGGAGGCGCTATCCCTTTTACAGCACATGTGGGCATGGGCAGATGGCGACAGTGTGTGGCTGCAGCTCCCAGCCAGGCTATGACCCCAGGCATCAGGAACAAGTGAGTGTGGGGAGTAGGAGCAGTGGCGGCCATGGGGCCCCTGGAAAAGTGGACTCCCACAGCAACAAACCTGCAAAGGCTAGCCTAGGGACCCGCTGGGTATGGGGGAAGTCTTGGACAGGAGCCCTGCAGAAGCAGCAAAGGGCAGGTGGAATCCCTTTCACTTGTGGAGTGGAGGAGCCCCACTGCATGGGGAGAAGCCTGAGAGGGGACAGGAGCCTGGGCAGGAGTGGGGAAAGCCCCCCACCTGGGGAAGCCCCATGAGGGAGGTGGAGAAGCCAGACTGGACCTCTAGGCAGGCGGGTGGGGGAACTAAGCTCTGGAGACCCATGGCAGAAGGAGGGTGGGGGATGAAAGCCTTGTGGGGGGAGGCCCAGGCCCAGGCTTCATTTTTCCTTGGGTTGACCTGGTGGCCGGGTGGGAGAAGGGGTTGACCTGGTGGCTGGCAGCCCCTGCTCTATCCATTAGGCCCCAGTCCTCTCCTGGAACCAGGCAGGAACCCTAGGCATTGAGGCTCCCAGCCCCTGCGTGCTAACTACTCTAACCATTAGGATTCACTCCCTTCCTGGAGCCAGGCGAGAACCCAGTGGTCCAGGCTCCCAGCCTCTGTGCTCTAACCTCTAGCCCCTTGGTGGAGTGGGGGCAGGGCTTGCGGGGGTAGGGTAGGGCACCCACTGCCAAAATCAAAAGTCAGCACTTACATCAACATGAATCTTTTTATTTATTTTCTGATAATAGTCACATTAGGTGACTTTTTGTTTGCAAAAATGTTTATGGAAAGTGAAATGCTTGTCAATAGTTTGATTGATATGTATTCATTCTGTCATCATGAAGTCTTTGTTTTCCCTCCTCCTGCTTTTAAAAGTTTGTCCCCTGAATAGGGAGCAGAAGGAGACCAGGTGACCATTATTCAACTAGTGAATAGCCTAGGATGTATTCAAAGTGAATTGCTTGTGAACATCGGATAGACTGAAATATGTATATTCAAAGTGTTCATGAAAAAAATTAAAATAACAAATTGAATTTGGTTTTGTGAAAATAATTCACAAAGGATTAAAGAGGCTAAATTTGTTGAATAAATTACTTGCCACCAGTAGTTTGCCCACCTTTAGTAAAGCTATTGAGGCTCTTAACCCATCTTAGCCAAAGACTTGCAATGTGATCTAAGGCAAGTCACTGTGGCCAACACTTTCAAGTGCCTAAAGTTAGGCATCCAAATCCATATTTAGATTTATTCAGCAAAGCATTTAAGTACATCTTAATTGTAAGCATTAAGCATCCCATTCTTATTGAGCCAAGCACTTTAGCATGATTTTGACTTCAATGATATTTAAGAGCATGGTTAAAGATAAACTAGTGCTCAAATCCTCTGCTGAATAGGGTGGGATTACTCAATGCTTAAATGCTTTGCTTATTTTGGTGCCTAAGGCCGGCAGCCTGATTGTGAGTGGTGAGCACCCACAGCACCTGTTCCCAAATGTCTGCAGGAACCCACATTTTCCAGATCAGTTTGTCCTTGTAGCGGGAAGTAACAGCAGTTAGACTTCTTCATTGTGCTCTCTCTCATTGTGTACCCTAGTAAAAATGCTGTGAACACTGATGTTCTAAGGTCATGTAGTTAACACTTGTGTCAGGTAATTAAACTACAGTGTCCCAGTATCTATGGGGGGGGAAGGAGGGTTTCACCTGAGATTATTGGTCACAGTGACCATAGTCCCATTATTCTCTGTGACAAGACCTAGTACGTTGTCCATTTAAAAGGAATTGGCCCCACTAGCTGAATGGAATAAAAGACCAACATGTACTAGGGATGTGTGAAGTTCATACGCTGTTGAAGAACCTAAGATGCATTAAGCCTCGAAATAAACATCCTTAAAAAAGTTCATTAGTTAGCAATGGCTTAAACTATTCTAAAAGCTGATGTGCAAAATATGTTTGTGCGCTTATTTGCATGTTTTAAAAGTCCTTTGCTTTTAGAGGGGGCTAGTTGCACAAATATCAGTAAATACTGTTCAAAGCAAAACCTGATGTTTTAACATAATTCCATATTCATTTTAAAACTTATTTTTACTTATGATTGACAACAGCCACTTATCAGTGATACATGTCTCATAATTGACCAGGAAAGCACAGGATGAATGTAGGAGCTGCATTTGCAGTTAAACAATTAGAGATAAAGGCCTCATCCTCCATATTCATTCTTTTATTTCCTAGAGTTTTACATTACAGTGGTGCAACAGCAGCACTATAGTCAAGGTTGCATGTAACTTCTATTTAAAACTCAATCTTTCCAAGTCCTCTAAAATCAACATGCTTAGTCAGAGTCCTTTGAAACTGAGTGTGCCTCAGGAAGGTGCAGGCTAGGGTTGGTGTAATAAATTTGGGGTCCTTTGAGCTAGGGATTGCAAAGTTATAAAATCTGGGGGGGAGACACAGCTGTTTTCTCAAAACGTTTCAAGGTGGCATGGTTTTTGCTTGGAGCTAGAGATCAAAATATGATGTAATGCAGCTTACAACGGTCTCAATTGGAGTTTTATGCAAGGTAGTGCCTGTCACCCTGTGAATCTTTGGGGGACCCAGATAACAATGGTATTTAGGAAAATGGACATATTTTACATTGCTCATTCATTAACCCAGAAAAGTGGCTAGAGGACTTCCATTCCCATCATTTAAAGTTTGACTCTTTGTAAGTGAACTAAAATTCAAAGCTTACGCAGCTATTTAGAAATTCCGTGTGCCTCTCCTGGAGGTGTGTGCTAGAATTAGTATTCGGAATTTGGGGTCCTGTGACCAAGAGGTTCCTGAGTTAAAGACCTCCCAAAAAACTGTCTACTGCCTTGTGCTGTTAGACTGAGAGGTGCTAATGCCAGGAATAATCACAGCTTTCATGGAGACTGATGGCTGCGAACTCATCTTCAGATGTGTAAATTGCATTTGAGTTAATCGCAAGCCCCAGTCTAAGACAAAAGGAGTTTTTTGAACTGAGAGACTAGAGATTGCTATAATTTGTGAGTCATGAGTGGCAATTTTATCAACTGGGGGAATATTGTCAAAGTAATGCGGGGGGAGGATGAGATGTGAATGCTTCTGAGGAGAGAAGGGATATTAGGGGATGGAAGAATGGGGAAATAGGTGGGAGGGGGGTGACATTTTGGGATCATCCAGGTCAGTAAGCAGTTTTGTCACCCCCTGCCCTGTAACCTGGGGTGCTGTTTTGCAGCTTTGGTTTGGAGCCCTGACACCAATAGCCAGCCTACAAGCATAAGGTCTTGTCCGGGCTTCCATTAGCCTAGTTATTTCTTGCAGGGTGACCCCAACAGTCCTTCCAGACCCAAGTCTCCCCAAATTAGGTCTCCTTGAATCCAGATACTCCCTTTTCCCCTCTGGTAGGTCAACCCCAAAACGGTCCTCCAGACACCAGCTTACTTTGGTACACACATGGGGTACACAGTTTACCCCAAGAAGGTCTCTGATGTGCAAAAATAAACAAAAGGTTTGTTTAATACCTTTGAATCTATGATTTTTCTAACATCATAAGGAAAAGCAAACTGAGGCCTTGTCTACACTAACACTTATGCCGGCAAAACTTTTGTTGTTCAGGGGTGTGGGGAACGTTTCCCCTCCCGCCCCCGAGCGATATAGGTTTTGCTGGCATAAGCACTTGTGTGGACAGCGCTATATGGGTGGGAGATGCTCTCCTGCTGACATAGCTACTGCCACTCATTTAGGTGGTTTTATTATGTGAGTGGGGGAGTTCTCTCCTGTCAACAGAATGTGGCTACACAAGCACTCTGACAGTGGCACAGCTGTATCGATACAGCTATGCCACTGTAAGTTTTAAGCCCTTTAAATAAGCATTAAAGTCTGAAGTTGCATCTTCCACTTCCATATTAGATTAAACTCCCTTTTTCTAATGCAAGTTACCTATTGTCTTTGAACAGGTTCCTAGCGTGCCCCTAGTTTAGAGGGGGGTCGAGTGTTTCACTGCTTCTCACTCAGAGGCTGCCCCTGTAGACACCAAACCTCAGACCCAATCCTGCTTTTAAAAGGCTTTTTTCCCCTCTTCGGCCATGTCCACACTACCACTTACGGCACCAAAATGTATGTTGCTCAGGGGTGTGGGAAAAAGCCACCCTAAGCCAGACGTTTCACCGGCATACGTGATAGTGTGCACAGCACTCTGTTGGCATGAGAGCTTCTCTCCCGTCAGCATAGAGCAGCTACGCAGGTGCAGCTATATGGGTACAGCTGGGCTGCTGTAAGCTTGTTAGTGTAGACATGGCCTTAGTCCTTGGTCCACCATTGTCTCTTCCAAGCTGGACAATGGATCATTTCTTGGAGCTGGTTTCATGTAAACACCTGGCTTGGGAGGTGAAATTGAAATTGTAGTTCAGGTTAGGAGTATTTTTTTTATATACAGAATACATAGGTTCATAAGTCCAGCTGGTATACATATCTCATAATGACCAAGTTCAGAACCTTACAAGCTTTCATAAAAGATCTTTCTTGGTACACTTTTATAGTGTAATAATTGGTTCAACAGCTAACTTTGGGGGGTTTAAACCTATTGTCCTCCCCTGGTGGTGTGTGGACCCTGGTTGTCCCACACTGCATTGATGGATGTGGGGCAATGGAGAGGGGTTAAATAGGAATGGGTGGTAGGGGAGTGGAGAGGTTGGGGGCTCAGTGAGTAGAAGTGGAGGGGGTGGACGCTGGGAAAGGGAATGTTAGGGTGAGTGGCAGACAGACTGGGAGAGAATAGGGCTAGGGTCACCTGTCAGCCCACATTCTCCCCTCTTCTGTATGTGCCCAGGTTTTTTGGGGGGAGAGGTCTGAGCGCTCCTCCCTGCCCCACAGATAAAGGCTGAGTCATATGGGGTACCTTGCCCCTCTGGGAGTGTCAAAACCCTGTACTGCTTCCTGCCTGTGTGTCTGGATCTGAAGGGCCCAGGCCCATTGACAGGGGTTAGATACCCTATCCCCCTTTGCCCTCATGTGAGCCAGGTTCTAGGGTTAGGGCTTGCCTTTTTTGGGAGGAAATGAAGCTGCCTCCCAACCTTATATTGTGAGCCAAAGTCTGGGGAATTCCTGCTCCTTTGGGTGAAGAGCTGAAAAGATATACTTCATATGACAGCCTTCAAAGCATTTAGGAGGTGTGATGGGAACACACACTGAGATGAATGCAGCAGTTCACACAACTCATGTATTGTTTCAGGGTGTATCCATCACCATGAGGTGTGTTTATTCTGCTGAGAACCTCACATTGAAATGAATGGGCTACGTTACAACTTCCAGCCTTCTCCCCTGCCATCGCCTCCCTGTAGATGGATGTGTAGAAAAGCCCTTTGCCTCCATTGTCCATCTGTTTCCTGTTTAAAGGACAACGCTTCTAGGGGCTCTAAAATCCACATGCTTGCATGGATTTTCCTTGAACTTCGCAACAAATCCTCACTGAAGTTCAGAGTAAGGTTAATGGTCTTAATTTGGGGTCATTTGAGCCAAGGGGTTCAGAGAGGTGGTCTGTTTTTTTTCTGTTTTTTTTTTTTTTAAAAGCTTTCTTTCAAAGTGTTTCCAGGTGTTTTGGATTTTTTGTTTGTTGTTTGTTTGGGGTTTTTTTTTTTATTGCACAGAGCTAGAGGTCAAACTATTGCTGTGACTCAGTCGGCCATTTTTTTTACCCATGGCACCTCCTCAGCCTTTGCGAGACCCAAAGTGCAAATGGCACTTAAAAACATGTTTGTCACAGTGTCAGAGTAACTGTCCCTATGTCCTCCTCTCCAAGAGTTCCCAGTATTCAGGCTGATTTTAGATGGAGGAAGGTGTCTTGCACTGGCATCGTGGTTTTTCACTCTGCAGAGTCTAACCAGTGACTGGAGAGGTTGCAATCTACCAGACACTGTGGTGATTCACTGGGGTGGCAATGGACTGAATGTGTGATGTACAATGTATGAAAGCAGATTTGGACTGCCTCAGATTTGCATCTGTGATAGTTTTCTCTGATTTGGCTGAGTGTCTGAGTAATTGGTATAGTGACAATACTAAAGCAATTAAATGTTGGAGCGTTCCTGGTTGACCAGAAAATGTATACTGTGCAACATAGAAACATTACAAGCTCATTGTTTCTCAGGTACCTTTATTAGACAGGGTCAAAATATCTTCCTCAACATAAAACTATCAGTATTTTGGAACAGGAACCCGGTCTGATATCTCTCACCAGCACTGATACATACTCCACACTTGAACCATTCTGAAATGTGACCCTGAACACCATTCCACTGTAACATAACTGTCCTGCACTCCAGGCACTGTACTTGAGTCTTGTTGCAGGGGGAGTAACTGCAAAAGAAACTTTTGTATTCCAGGGAGTGAGGACTTAGAGGAGAAGCTTAGAAGTTCCCTGCTTGTAGCTGGGGGGAAAACAGTGAATGGCTTAGAGCTGTGGTTGGGGAGATGTGTGCTGAAGCGGGGTTTGTGGGACCCAGCTGGCATGGAGGGGGTAGGGTAGGGCTGGCTGGCTTGGTATGCAATATAAGGACATATGTACAACTACCTAAATGATAGTTCCAGAGGGGTAGCCGTATTAGTCTGTATACAGCAAAAACAACAAGAGTTCTGTGGCACTTTAAAGACTAACAAATTTTAATATTTGCAGACATAAGCTTTCGAGAGACTTCAGCTCTCTTCTTCAGATTACTTACTGTATCTGTTTGTGGCTATCCGTCTCTGAACGAAGTAAGTTCAGATAGTAATGGAAACTTGTTCTATCAAATGGAGCCATATATATGTTCAGAAAGAATGACTGGTATATAATATTTATATGAAGAAAAAAGTAATTTGAATTCAAGACATTTCTGGCAGAGGCAATTTGCAAGCAATATTAATAGAGAGGACAGGCTACTTGAAACTCTGAGAAATAGGGAATGCTAGCAAAAAAGTGGCCAATGAATTATAGTTTTATATAGCCCTCCAGAAAGACTCTTGTACTCCTATTTGTTTATTGATGATCGTCCCATTGTGCTTTTTTCTGAAGTATGATTTATTTTCTCATTTAGGCCCCAATTCAGGATAGCACTTAATGATAAAACACTTTACAAAGGAGGTCAGTATCATTCTCATGCTTAATTTTAAGCATGTACTTAAGCCTCGTGCTTAAACATTGCTTACGTCCCATTGATGTCTGTGGTATTTAAGGGTATGTTTGGTTTTATTAATAGAAATGGTCTTAAATATGTGCTGAAGTACTTTCTTCATTTGGGGCCTTATTTATTTATATTACATAAGCCAGTTTGCTTGTTAGAAAAAAGATAACAGTGAAACCAAATTTATCATTGTTTCACGTGGACTAACTTTTAATACACACAAAACTGAACTATAAACTTTTTCATTCCCCCTTCCCTTTTCTGACCATGAATTAGCAAAGCACTTAAGTGAACTTTAAGCATATGCTTAAATCTCCTTGACTTCATCGGGATTTAAGCCTATGATTAAAATTCAGATCCCTCTCTACCCCTGCAAACCAAGATCCTGCAATTTTGCTCTGAAAAGTGACTCTGGACAAATGGCATAATGGGTTTCCATGTTTATTGGCTCTCAGTGACTTAATGTGCTCTATTTACAAAGTTAGAGATGTTTCTCTTTCAACCTACTAGCATTACAAACTTCCTTTGGGAACTGAAAAGTCAGATTCTGTTCTTTGTGGCTCACATGTCCTTATCAGTAACCCTGACCAAGTGAGGTGTCTTAGTTTCTCTAACATAACTGCTGCCTGTAATAAAAAAAAGTGATACTTTTTCAAACTCTCTGGACAATCTGAGCTTCTTCTATTTGTGACCCCAAACCAAGATGCAGTTGAAATGGCATTAGCAGCAGACTTTGCGGATCATAATATGATTTTTCTCTTGCTCTTGCATGCTTGTATAAGCAGAGAAATAGTTAACAATGTTCAGGCATTAGGGGTCAGGGTTAACAGCCTTAGTGATAAATGATGGCATTTCATACGTCTGTCAGAACTGTGGATTCAGCCCATCTGCAGACTCAGGAAGATCTCACTTCTTCAGTGGGGTCTTTTCACAATCATATAGGTTAGCGATTTACTATTATAATTATAAAACGAAAGCTGAGATTCAGGAGCACAAGATGGCACTAAGCACGTGAAAGTAACGGGACAAAACCCTATGCAGCCTGCCAGTGCAACCTTTTGATTTCAGGTATAGACAAGATGCAATTGTGGACATTTCATGTTTTTTGTATGATGCATGAGCCAGAAGGGAATCCAGGTTGCTCACTCTCATCTGTGTTGGCTCTGCAGGGGGGTGTGTGTGTGTGTGTGTGTGTGTGTGTGTGTGTGTGTGTGTGTGTGTGTGTGTGTGTGTGTGTGTAAAAATACTACAAGGTTATTTTTGTCAATAAATAGATATAGGGTGCAGATCTGTGAACTGAGAAGGGTGCAGGTTTTTGATTAGAACTGCACTTCAAAATTATTAGAAAGTGATGGATGAATTTGGATGAGGATGGGGAAGTTCACAGTTAGGTTTTGATTTCTTCTCTGTGAAGTTTACAACCTTAGCATTAGTCAGATGTACCCAATCTTCCTGTTCCTTTGATGCTGTATAAATAACTGTAATAAAGGTGCTATATATATACATGTAATGTAGTATGCGAGCATCAAAATTGATGGACATTGTTTGACCTAGCTGGAGTCTCCTGCTTATGTTTAGGAATGTTATAGAAAATGATTCCATCCAAAATATAAAATTCTCATTCTTCCTGGTGAATATGATGTATAGAATAAGTGGGCAAAATTCTGCACTCCTTACTCCACTAAAAGTAAGGATTTAGTAAGGACTGCAAGATTTGGTTCTTAAGGATGTAATTCACCCTTGTGCAGAGGATCCATGAAAAGCTTATATTCCATTTAAGCCCTATGTTAAGGAGGTAAGTGGTAAATAGGTCTTGTGCTGAGGTGAGTTCACGGGGATGAATTTAAGCCTTAGTCCAGCTAAAAAGTTGCTAAAATCTCTCTTCTATTGATGCTACCCTCAACATCCCTTTTGTTTTTCTTCCATTCATGCCTTCCTCCATGCTGCCCCTATGCATGGAACACCCTGTCAATCCCATCATAGCATGCTCTTTCTCATTTGAATCCCTTCCATTTTACTTATAAGGCCAACAAACAGAAGTAGTAATAATTTCATTAGTATTATTTATTAACTCCTTCCTATAAGGCTATGTCTACGCTGCCCTGCAATTCAGACTACGGGGTGGAGGGGGGGGGGGGAAAGAGTGTGAATAGCAGTGCATACCAAAGTGCTGCACTGTATGTAACTCCCCTGTGTGGAAGCTGTGGGTGTGAGCTAAAAGGGTCCTAGTACACACTAACCTAGATCTGTTTGAAGAGGATTACATTAAGGTGAACTAGGAACCTTTTCGTTTGTGCCTGCAGTGTCTACGTGGAGGAGTTATGGCGCAGCAGTTTCATGTGCATTACTGTTCACACCCTCTAGTCTGAACTGTGGGGCAGTGTACAGCAGCCCTTAATCTCCCAGTGCATTCACACACTGCAAGTGGCAGCTCACAACAGTGCGTCCCAGAGCCCAAGACTCTGGCTTTCAGGGCTCGTGCTAAAGTGCTTAAATAGCTGTGTAGACATTCAGGCTTGGGCTCTGAAGCCTAGGGAGTGGGGTGGGCTTCAGGGCCTAATCTCCAGCCTGAGCCACAATGTCTACATTGCTGTTTTCAGCGTGCACCTGAGTCTGTAGATCCAAGATCTGAAACTCATTGCCATGGGCTGCTGCTTTGGAGTGTAGATGTACCCTCAACCTTAATGGTCACATTGATTACTGACTCTCTGGAGTGTGGGCTTGATATTTGTGTCTCTTTGCCACTTTACATAGTTACACTCTGTACCTCAAAGTAGCACGCTGGACCCCTCCCCCCATATTCATCACTGTAATATGATTGATATGTTTTGTACAAAGTATGTCTCGTGAAGTATCATTTAAAAAGTCTGTTGACCTGTTGAACATTAATAATCTTTTGAATTGCGTGTACTATTATTGTATGTGAAATCATGCAGTATTACTGTGTGTGTTACTGAAATACGTTGTGAGGTGGAGAAGCACCCACAGCCAGCCTTTCAGTGGCAACAAAGGAGCACCTAGTAAGACAGATTTATATCAGGACCTGCCAGATGGGTTGATGGGGTCGTTAAGGGGAATCAACTCTCCCACTGGTCATCCCATAGACTCCTCAGAGGGTACATACGCAATGAAGGCTACCTAACCCTTTAGTCACAGCAAGGTTCTTTTTAGCAGCTGGAAGAAAGTATAAAAGAGACAGTGACATCACTTGGTCTCTCTTCTCCCCCATTTCAACACCTGGAAGGTCATCTGGAAGACACACTTTGAACTGGGGAGATTGATCCCTTGTATATTAAGAATTGTGAGCTGCCTGTAACGTCTATTAGGGTGAGAAACTGCTTGATTCAGCTCTTGCTTAGTCTGTAGAATTTACAGTTTTTTTTCTTTTGTAAGCAACTTTGATCTCTGCCTGTCACTTATTACTTAAAATCAATCTTTCAGTAGTTAATATAAAACAGATTTATTATTTAAAGCAGTGTGTTTTTGGTTGAAGTGCTTAGAGAATCTCTCAGGTAAAAAGAGCTGTTTCATGTCCACTACCCTTTGTTGGAGTGGCAAACTGATTTAATGAGTTTGCACTGTCCAAGGGAGTCTTGAGCAGTATAAGACAGTATACTTCTGAGGTGCAAGGTTGGGGGCTGTGGTGATTGGCTGGTGCCTCTCTCTCTGTATAATTCATGCATGGCTTGGAGAGCCTTCCAGCAATTTAGCTGGGTGTGAGTCTTGTGACCCTTCCATGCCTCAGGCAGCCACCTGAAAATGCCAAGGTCAGGGCAGGCTGCAAAAGGAGAGCAGATTCTCCCAGCACTGGTGGGTGACACTGAAGTCAAACTTCCCAACCAGCCACAAACAGTGCTTCTGATTTCCCACACTGGTTATCAAGAAGCCAAAATAAAGATGTACACAGCCCCCTTTACTGCATTTCAGTCTCTGGCTCCCAGTCAGCCACTAGGTCCAGTAAAGAGACCAGTTATTTAAACTGTATGCTGTTTACCAAAAAGGTTTCTCCTGACCCCAAAGGGTCAGCCCCAGTACCAGGTCAATATAAGTTTAGATCTTACCCAAAATACCATGCTGTCAGTCAATCCTTTAGTAAATAAAACTAAAGGTTTATTATAAAAAGAAACTAAGAGAAATGTTAAAGGATTAAAGCAATCAGATACATACAAATGATTTGAAAGTCCATGTATATCAGGTTTCTAGAAGAATTGTGGAGTTTGCAGGCTTGTATAATCCCTCTGGTATACGTCCAGTACCTGGATAGGTCTCGGTCTTTTGTTTCACAGCTTCAGTTGCAGATGACTTGATCCAGAGGTAGGTAGGTAGGTGGCTGAAGGCTGAACCCAACTGAAGACAAAATGGTTACCAGGCACCTGCCTTTTATGTTCTCTGGCCCTTGCCATGCTGCTTGTGGAATTTCACAGAAACCAAAATGGAGTCCAAAGTCACATGAGCAAGTCCTGGTGACTCATCAGGTATATCCCTGGCTTCTCCCCCTGAGCCCCTTACACCTATGACTGTCTTAATCGGCCATTAAGCAGGCCATACCTGCAGCCATCCTGTCTGGGGCGTTACCGAGACACAGCACAATTTGAAATACAGATATATCAATCATATCCATAACTTCCATTATACACATAACACATGAACATAAACATTATCATCTTACTTAGCACATTATAGCCTTTCTAACAGTACCTGACATGGCATATCTCACATGAATTACTATGACTTTGACATACTGATGTCAAACAATATGCTAAATGCTCTTCTGCCCCCCCCCCCCCTCCAATCCAGCCAGCACGACAGGTCTCCACATGCTGGTTGAGTGATTACAGCACCTTGAAGGGTTGGCTGTGTGTCACTGGCATAGCTTTGTGAGAGACAGCCCAGGCTGGAGAGTTAAGGGGGCACAGCGGTTCCACAGTTCCAGGTTGTACCCCACGGATCCTGTCACACACATCAATCAATATATACTACTAATAATAAATAATACATGATGAATGGATTAATCAATTGAAATGAAATGGAATCCTGACAATTTAAAGAAAAACATAAAGGCTGTTAACTCCTATCACTCAAAACTATTAACCAAAGCTGCTGAATTTTTCCCAGCTGTGAGGTGTTTTTTAAAAAAAAACAAACTCAGAAATTATTCAGGCCTCAAGGTTCACTTCTGATTTGTTCCAGATTTTGCATGAAGATTCAGGTCTGTGTTCCTATTAGAGAGGTACCAGATCCAAACACCATTTAAACTTTGGAGGTTTCAAAAGCTGGGTCTAAACTTCTTGGCTTAGATTCCTCCCTAGTTCTTATTCTACCCAATTTTTTTGCCCAATAATTACAGGAATTCTAGTCTGAGTGGTGATTGACCTGAAAATTCATATCAGAAATGAGCTATGTGCTCTTAGGTCACTAACTGTACAACAGAAATAATGAACATTTGTAGACATAACAGTTTACAAACAACCCATAGTCTGAAAATTATTTATCCCAACGGGCCAGGGCCAGATTTGTGATCTCCCTCACTGAATACTTTGAACACAGGGTAGACTCTGATACCCTTATTTATGCTGAGTAGCCCCTTATTTCACAGATGGTGTCAGGATCTTCAATGCACTCATGCAGTAAGATACTATTCTATGGGAGTAAGGTTTGCAGAATCTGCCCCAATGAATTTATTTGGATACAAACACAAAACTGGAATGATTCACAAAGCAAAAAATGGGGCTAAATTCATATGCCCAAATTCTGATACCTTTAGTCTCACAGATTAATACTTTGCAATAGGTTCATTGCAGATAATGGGATTACTTACAAAGTAAGATACTAATCATTGTAAGGATATTAGGATCTGGACTATTTATAAGAAATAGTTCTGGTGCTGAACCTAAATGAGCCTTGTTAACACAGAAGCTAAAATATTACCAGAATTGATCTAGAAGAGTGATCTCTAATTTGAATAATTAAACAATTCGGACTGGTATGACATTCTCCTAGGAAGTAAGTAGTGACTTTACACAATATAATTACACATCAGTCTCATTGTTAGGATTAAAATGCATTTAAAGGTATTCTTTTTGTTAGGAATTTTTAGTATTAAGAAAAACTGTTGTACAATGAATAGCACTTAAACTATTGTCTTAGTGTTATCATTGTCTCAGCTTTCACTGGTTTTTCATGCTAACATGATGTGATAACTATTCAAGTTTTGATGGCATGTTAAATTTAATGTTAATTTCCAGGTTTATGAGAATAGAATTATCACTTGAAAAGGAAATAGGATGAATTTAAAGAAACATTTCCTCTTTAGAGGAATATAATTCAGGATGGATATATATATATTTTTCTTCATGGCATTTCTGAAAGTTGTGACCACTCTGCACAGGATTTTCAGATTAGTTTTACCGAGTCACAACATTCAGAAAATCATCCAAACTTTTGGGTGCTTATATAAATTGCACTGACACTCTAAGGTAGTGATTGACCTGAGCCTGTGGTTTCAAATCTGTTTTTGATTCTAGGTATTGAGCTATGCACTGCTTTACAAATATAGTTCATCTATGTTTTAACTTGTCAATATAATTATTAGGATTATTTTTTTAAATGGGTGGGAAAGGGGGGAGTAAAGAGCTAATAAGATGACTGAAGGAGAAGTTGTCATTTTTGCTTAAGATTCTATTTTATGGTACTTCACCCGTTATTTTTAGCCTCGTACACAGCAATGAGATGTCATTATAACCAGAGCATTTTGCTAGTGGCGTTCAACAGAAGCAATGTTTAACAGTCTTTTTTTGACATGATAACTAAGTTAGACAACAAAATTACTTACCTGTGTTACTGTCAACAGAAGCAGTCTACCATAAATGTCAAGCTATAGTCATATATGAACTAATAGACTCAAAACAGCACATCTCCAAAAACTGAAGACTGCAGCTACCCAAGACATGAATTTAAGCATTTCTGGAAACTGGTTTTATTTGTAGGATCACTTGCAAATGCTTTTAGAAAGCTACTCTATAAAATCCAGACTTCTTGCTAAACATTGTCTCCTGGAAGTTAATGGGTGCTTTGCCAGCCTAAGTTGGGCTCTAATTCAGAACCTTTCTGGGCAGTAGAAATATTTGTATTTCCTTCATGAAAAATGAAAACATTCATTCAAAATAAAAATATATTAATGTTGCACGAATATTGTGTGTGCTTTTCAAAATTTTAGTCCAAGCCTTTTAAAATGAAACCAATTTCTTAGCTAAGCCATATCCATCATGAGAGGATGCAAATTCTCCCTTTTATGAAAATGTTGTAGTCCTAGAAAACATCAGGCCCTAGGGCCCACTACTGTTTTAATGTGTTCTTTATATTCTTATCCTCCTGTTTACCTTTCTCTTTGCTCCTTTAATGACTTTTTAGATTTATATTTTTATCCATTCTTTTTACACTGTTTGGTCTTGTCTTTATTCCCTTTTTTATTACATGATTTAATGTCAGTTTAAAAAAAAAATGCAGAGCTTTCTTATCTGTATTTTGTTTATTGCCTTTTTGTGTCCTTGTTTTTCTCTGTTCCCCCTCTTTTTCTTCCTCTTAAATCTTTCCCATGGCCCCCAATGCTGTAAGCTGCTAAGCACCCCTTCAGAGGTACACAAAATCCTCCATGCTAGTTGAAT
Organism: Emydura macquarii macquarii; assembly: GCF_026122565.2. Lineage (NCBI taxonomy): Eukaryota > Metazoa > Chordata > Testudines > Chelidae > Emydura > Emydura macquarii. Next base: position 4,444,050 of record NW_027132342.1, on the reverse strand, counting down.
CCAAAGGTCCTGATTTTTGACATTATTTAGGTGCCTAAGATGGTCTTGATTTTTGAAGGTATTTAGTGCCTAAGATACAGATAGGCACGTAGTGAGTGTTTTTTCCAAAGCACCTAAGCAGATTACGTGCCTAACTCCCATTGATTTCAGTGGGACTTCACACAATGGTGCCCCTATTCTGCAACGTTTGATATTATGCCATTTGTGCTTTTGAATAATCAATGCTTTACTGTTTCCTATTTTTATTTAAAATATAGAGACCACTGTCATATGACCCTGCCCTCCCTGTCTAAAGGCCATACTAAAAATAAGTAGTACCTAACTCTGCAAATGGCCTTAATACAGTCAATAGGACTAATTGCTGAGTAAGAAACTACAGCAGAACCTTAGAGTTATGAACACCTCCGGAAGGGCGGTTGTTCATAACTCTGAAATGTTTGTAACTCTGAACAAAATGTTATGGTGGTTCTTTCAAAAGTTTATAATCGAACATTGACTTAATACTGCTTTGAAACTTTACTAGGCAGAAGAAGAATGCTGCTTTTAATCATCTTAATTTAAATGAAACAAGCACAGAAACAGTTTCCTTACCTTGTCGAACCTTTTAAAGATTTCCCTGTATTTTTTAGTAGTTTGTTTAACATATTACAGGTTTTTGTTTTTGGTCTCTGCTCCTGCCTGATTGTGTACTTCCAGATCCAAACGAGGTGTGTGGCTGACCAGTCGGTTTGTAGTTCTGATGTTTATAATTTTGAGGTTCTACTTATTATAAAGGAGCAAGGCTATCAGAATTGGGCTGTACATAGTGAATACAAAGAAACTAATCTCAGTTTAGGTGGTTTCTCAAGACAAAGACATATTTGAGCTGACAGCTTTATTCATTATCCTTTTTCCCACTCCAGGTACCTAACTCTTGATGGCTTTTTGCATATTTGCAACAATGTGGACCAATCATTCTGGTTGCTTAATAGCCTAGATTTGCTTTTCATTGAACCAAATGGACTGTTCTCACACTGAGTAAACTACACCAGTAACTGAGTCTGGAAATAATCAGAGCCACTGTTTCAGAAATTATAGAGGGGATAAATCTAATGCATTGCCCAACCTCATTTTAGATGTCTCAAGTGATTGGGCTTGAGAGACTGGTCCACACCCTAAAAGATCTCCTTGGTAGAATGGGGAGATACAGGGCATGCAACAATTTGTCAAAAAGAAACTATATCCAAAACAGGACAAAGGTTCTGTTCAGAACTCTTCAGGCAAAACTCCTATTGACCAAGTGATCAAAGAAGCACTGACAAGGGGCACTAGAAATTTCCAGTCTTGGGTTATAGTGTTCTTTGTATGTTATAGCAGGCTCCAATGTTCTGAGGAGTTGGCTGCCTCCAGACAGTTGAAGTTAATGGGATGGAAGGTACTCAGCAACTTGCAAGAATGAGCCTAAAGCGATACAGCTTTGGTGGGTGGTATCAAGGCCTTAATTTAGCAAAGCATTTGCACACATGCTTATGTCCCATTGAGTTCAGTGAGACTTAAGCATGTGCTTAAGTGTTTTGCTGAATTGGATTCTAAGTATATTACAGTGTGATACCCTCAACTCTCCTTTGCTTGATCTGTTGATTTTGAGGACAAGTGACCTTTGAGTATCCTCCCAACTAAAGAAATGTTACTATTGATACCATCACAATCACTTGAAGGGTGCAATGGACAGTCCAGAAAAAAATGTACTGGGTACTACTGAAATTGAGGTGTTGCCATTCTGAGCAGAATTCTAGTGTGATCAGTTTTATCACTGTGGTAGGGTCATCATATGACAATCTAGAGATGGCCGATGCATAAAAGTTAATGTATATAAAGCTTTTAATTCTGGGATCACCAACGTTTTGTAAACACTGTACAATAAATCTTGAAACAACCACTTGCAAGGTGCTACGCAGTTACTGTAATGTACCATTACATTCCAGCTGGGACAGTTCACAACTACTGTAACTATCTGGTTGTTTGCTTTCTGGAGACTGATTGTCATACTTGAATGGAAAAAATCAAACTCAGCTGGATACATAAAGGAATTGTAAAATAATTTGAGCAAGAATGAAGTGAAAGTGTGTTTTAAGCTGCCAGGGGTATTAAGCAAACTGAATACTATTTGGACAGCTTTCTCAAAGACTTTATGAATTACTATCCATGGCAATATCATTAAGGTTAACCTTTTCTGAACAAATGATCATGATTAGCAATAGCTTGCACACTGCTTTAGTTTTTATTCAGTGTACTTCAGATCAGTTCATAAAATGAAGGCAAAATAAAGTTAAAACTTAAAGAATCTGTAATCTAAGGCACGCTTTATAAAGAGAATACAATGAAGTGAATCAACCAGTGCAGAATATTCAGGTTTAATTTACTTTTCCAGTAATGGTGCCTTTCAGTAAGAAGGAAAGAGTGGTCTACACAACTTTTGCTAAAGGGTTTTCATAATTGGATAGAATTAAGAGGCCACTATCCAGTATGTGGTTTCCTGATGTCATTGAACTTGAGAATATGATGAACAGAAACAAAAATTGCTATTGTAATATACTGGATGAGGCAGTTTTCCTGAAAGCCCATAACACAGATTAAAATGACATGTACATTTTATAAACGTACACTGATGTTGTGCTGGGATAAGACGTGATGAAACACTTATGGAGTCAGACTGCTCTTAGATTTTAAAGAATTGCTTAATACTAGAAAGTACTAGTTGGAAAAAAAAATCTTAAGTCATGAAGAGATCTTTTTTTATACATATCATGGACATCTTAATGACTTTGCTCATTTTCTTTTTAATCAGTTTATTAATCCAGTGCAGAGAAGGGAACACACAAAGACAGATGCCAGTTCTTTTGTAGGACATACTTTCAAGAAGAATACAAAGTTCTTGTCACCCCATTTAGCTGGGTTTGCTGATGCTCAGATTTATAATTCATTGGCTCTCATAGTGTTTAAATGAGCAAAAAAATTAGACATAAGAATTTTAAACTCTTAAAATACTATGTTTCAAAATGCAGTGAAACGTGTACAGGAGATCACCCTTACTAGAAAGATTTTTGAGTGAGAAAAGACCATTATGATCATCTAGTCTGATTTGCATAACATAGGTCATAGAATTTCACCCAGTAATTCCTGCTTAAAGCTCAGTAAGGGACTATAAACCCTTTTAAAATATCTCAAAAAGTACTTAGTACAATTCTGCTTCACTTACATTAGGACACAACCTCTGTTAACCAACTGATTTTTGTTAGCTCCCTGAGTGGTTATTTAGGACAGGTTTAATTTTTTTTCCGCTCACCCAACTGGGACTATAAAGACATGCACATCGTGATTGTCTTTTTAATCTTTTTAATTTAAAAAAAAAAAAACCTATAGCAATCACATTTCAGTTTATTTTTGTGATTTATTTTCTTTTCACAAATGAATCTAATGAGCAGATTTCTGAAGCTTTCAGTGAATTCAAAAACCATTCCCTATGCATGTCCTCATACATGCATAGTGAAATGATAAACGTGAAAATCACATACACAGACACACACACAGAAAACAAGGCACTGTTAAGAATGTACAGGTAGTAAATGACTAAAAGGTTATTTATACATAAAAACTGGGGAGGAACTTCTAATGAGGACTGCGACAGTAATCATTTTAACACACTAAAGCTGTAGATAGTTTAGGGGTTCTCTGTTTAGAAGCCCAACTCTGTCCCTCTTGCCATATGTATTGGATCCCACATTGGTAGGCGAATAAATTGCTCCGATGTTGTTGCTGGATCGAACTAAAAAGTCAGCCAAACGTTGCGTCACACATGTAGCAGTGTTGCATTTCCGTTTCTCCAACCGGTGACTGGTAACATAAAACAAACAGAGCCATGGTGAAGTCTAATGATGAGCAATCAAATGTGCCACCTCTCAAAAGCACTTTAACTGATAATGTAGGAGTTCTTTTAATGTGAGCACAGATATGTGAACATTACAATATTCCTGCCACCTACATTGTGCCTGGAAAAAAATCACACTGTATGCTATTATCTATTTTAATGATAGGTGTAGGTTACATTCAAAGACCTCAGAAGTCATATAATTTTTATTGATATTCAGCACCGTAGCTTATGGCACCTAGAACACTATAATAGGATAGTTAATGAAAGCAATGACTTAGATCAGAGATTCTCTTTTATGGCTATTTAGAGGACTTTCTGATATCATGAGAATGATTAGCATGATGATAATCACTTATTCTCCTAGGGCCCCATACTGGTCCCATTAAAGACAATGGCAAACCTTCAATTAACTTCAAAGGGAGCAGGATTGAGACTAAGGTTCTTTCTCCAAATTATGGGCTTCTGTACCACTCAAGACTTAGCTCTGTACAAACAGTAATTTCTTCACTACTGAAAAGCAGCCACTTTTGGTTGGAGCACAGCAGAATGGCAATACTGCTGTGATAGGGGAGAGCCATTTTTGGACAGGATGCTACCTTTCTTACAAAAAAGATGCTACTGAACTGTCCATGTCCAAAGAAAACCTCAGTTTTAAGGTCTTATCCAACCCCCAATACAGTGCACTGCAGGGTAGTCACTTCAGAAAAAGGAAGAGTTGAGCTGAGTTCAAATCTTTGGTTCTGGGGAACTCAGGGATTCCAAACTTCTTTCTTAGGACAGTAAGCCATGTCCTTAAACAGATACTCTCTCTACTGTTGACAAGTCCTGATGTAAGGACCATCTGTTCTGAAGGATTTCCCTGGACATCGTCAAAGTAATCTATATGCTGATGTGACATGACCTATTCAGCTACAAAACATAATTTACTTCAAATAATTCATTGCAAATAATGTGAATTTTGGCAATGTTACTCTGACTAATTCCTGATTAATATATTTTTCCATTTATTGACTAGGTCTAGTATTTAAAATGTCACATTATGTTTCAGCAGTGTGATATTTTTAATCTAAGAGCCCAGGTGAAATAGAAACTATGTGCTAAATGTCTGAGCAATAACAGCTGTTGGTTAACAAATGGGTAATAGTTTATAAGTGATTCATATTTTAAACATGTCATATTTCAGTTAAATGGTAGTTTAGGGCTTGAGCCAACTTTCCTTGATGTCAGTGGGAGTCCTTCTATTGACTCTAAGGGGAGCTTGATCAGGCTCTTAAAGCCTAATAGAAAAGATATAATATAAAATAATATCATCCGGTCAGCAAACAATCTATCATGGATTTTTTTAATGGATGGGAAATTTGCTAAATGCTTTTACCTTGAAGGACAAACCAATCACTTATTCTCATGAAATTCCTAATCTATTCATTAAAGCAAAGCTTCCATTGTCTTTAATGGTGCAGGCCCTAAAACTCTGGGCCAATATTTTTCCAATAACTCATCTTATGAAACTGATGAAGCATATCTTATCAATAGTTAATGTTATTACACAGCTCAACAAAATGGCACGAAACCCCCTCATGCCTGTGAGCTCACTAGGGACCTGGCCCTGCAGCCTTCATTCAAGTGGGAAGTACCATAAGCGTCAGTGCGACTGCTTACTTTGAAGAGGGCAGTCAGGGTCATTGATGAGCGGGCTATCAGACCCCACAGTTGAAGAAAACACATTGTAGAGAAATGTTTCATTTTAATTCTTTGTTTAAAATAGAGGACTAGCTATAGGAATGCTGGGATTGTGTGTTCACTACCCATATTATATTGGAGGATATCATTTTGGTGGGTGATATTCATCCTTTAGGTTGGAAGAGATACTGTGATCAGAGGCAACTACAAAAAGAGATGTTTACTGTCTGGTGAAGGAAACTCACATAGAGACCCAGTAAGCAGACAGACCAGGTAAGAGAGAATTTTCCTAGTATCATTCTATACTGTTTATCACTTAGCATAAAATGCAAATTCTTTTAAAATTGCTATTTTTATACATCAAAAAGTCCATTGAAAATGACATTTATGCATCTGTAAAAGTATTGTAAATTAATAAAAGTCTATCATGACAGACTGTTTCTTTTGATTCTTGCTATGCTGAAACCGTTGTTTATTTCAAGAATGCTCAATCGTTCACCTACTGAAGATAGTCATGTTTTAAAACAATTCCATTCACTTCAGAAGGAATTTTGTTTTCCATGGAAAGAAATTTCATATTTTCCCCATCACTCAGGCATGAAAAATTAACATTTAAATAGCAGATCCCTTTCAAGGTAAACTTCTTTTCACAACATAACCTAAAAATGGTGTGCTGAAAATTCAGGGAACATATTTTGAAAGCTTTTCAGATTTCCATAACAGATCTGGTAAAACGGATTGTCTGTCTTTCCAACTTTATTCCTTAAATATATTTCACTTTTTAACTTGAAATGCTTTGCTATACAGAATGGCTACATTTCTACCAAAAATATATTTTAAGCTCTGTTTGAGAGAACTTGAACAGAACTGAAGGGATCTAAAAGAAAATTGCTGGCTCAAATTATGCTTCTTAATTTAATTATATCTGGTTTGAATAGAAGAATGCAGAAAAGATTTGATACCTTTTTGGCTTTGCTGCAGCTTGTTGTGGCAATGCCCCAGTAAGTCCCAAGGGTGTATTCCTTGACAGGACTGGTAATAGCCATCCTTGTCTGTTGGAAGTCCCGTCAGATAGATCATCAGCCACAGAGAATAGTCTTTTAAACAATAACAAAATACACAGTGAAATTGAATAGAACTATTTCACTCATATTGTTTGATGGCAAAAGTGAATAATGGAACAGTCTGAAACATCTGTTTTCTCATAAAAAAAAAAATATATATATATATTTTTTTTTTTTTTTCCATTACCTACCTCTCCATAGGTGTAGCCTCCAGGTAGCTTAAAGTAACAGAGAGCACAATGAAGACAACTGGCAGCTTTAGGATGCACATCTTTCCTTCCTAAGTTTCTGAAAAGAATAATAATTCAAAACTAAAAGAGATCCTAAGTACTGTTCAACATACAATAAATCTGACCCTAGTGCTGTTCTAAACAGGCAATAGTTAATCTCTGTCTTTAATTAGAGCAAAAGCATGATCAGCCTTTAGTGACACACAAAAGATATATTCAGATGGCTTTCTAGTAGATTTTGGCATCTAGTAGATTAAACCCTCTCCCATTTCTTGCTTTCTTTTCCCAACATTTTCTAAATTTCAGATTGTGGTTTCAACTACAGCTTGTACTGAAATCTTTCTTTTAGCTTTCTTTGACTAATATTTTTCCTTGTAATGAGGCAGATTATGCCCTCAAAGTGTGTGGCTTTATATCTTAAATAACAGAAAGGAGAAATCATTTACCTTGTGGTGGTCAAGGAACTAACTGAAGAAGTTCAGCACACGTCTGTATTAGCAGGAAGAGTACATGCAACAATTCCACGCTTGCATCTGGCTCTGCAGTATCCCTTTTTTCTCCCCTCCTTGCTGGCAAGTAATACAGCTCTTATATACCCTTCACACCTTTCTCAGCTCTGACATCAGGCAGCACAGAGAGACTGTCATTAATTTCCATCCCTATAGATAGAAAGTGCCCCAGAGATGAGCAGAGGTAGATGGGTCCTTATTACATTAACACATCAATAGATATTAACCTAGCGTATGCAGGATGTCCTCCATGAAGCTACTGTAATATTATGTTGCACACAGAACTGAAGCCACAATTTTACAGTTCTAATAAGATGCTGAGGTCATATTTCCTGTGGGTGTTTTCAAGGGCTAAATAAGGTAAGAAAAAATTATAAAAGAAGCAAGAGTAACTGAAACACAAAATAGACAGAAGTATCAGAAATCATGGAAAAAAGAAAAGAAAATGATAGTGATTTGTAATAGATACATAAATATAAAAACCAAAATCAGAATAAGGGACATGAAAGGATGAAATCTAGATGAGGAGAAAGAGGATGCAATTAAAACTGACCAGTAGGAATAGCTTGAATATCAATAAAGAATAAGTTGGATAACACTTTCAGTTGAGTAGAAGTTTTCCTGTTGCTAGTAGGTTTTCTCTAGATATAGAATATTTCATAAATGAAAACTAAATTCAATTCATGTTGTTAAGGTTGTAAAGTCAAGCATATAAAAGTTAAGAAATGCCAGAATTGGAGGTTGCCTGTGCAAACTTCTTTCTGCCCCCCTTGTGAGTATGCATTATGCTACAGAGTAAAACATGCAGAAGCACTTAAGTGCTTAGGAGAGACAATCTCATTTTCAAAAGTGTCATGGGGCCAGATTTATAAAAGTAAAGCACCTAACTCCCTATGTGCATCTTAGGCACCTAAATACCATTTATGAACTTCTGCTTTGAAAAAGGGACTTAGGCTCCGAAACCACTGTGGGTATGTCTACACTGCAATTAATCCCCGGCTGACCTGTGCCAGCTGACTGGGCTTGGGCTAAGGGGTTGTTTAATTGCGGCATAGATGCTTTGACTTGGGCTGCAGCTCGGGCTCTAGGACCCTATGAGGGTCTAACTGCAGTGTAGATGTACCCTTAGACATTTCTGAAAACTTTCCCCTTAGCCTTTAATTACATGGTTATGTACTATTTTTTTCCTGCTGGTTCTCTGCCCATTCAGGATACTGGGTGGATAGCTCTCGGTGAATGAAGCAACAATTTAATATTTCTTTTTTTATCCTTATCATTCATTGTGGCTATGTACTTAATGTCAATGCAAGCCTTCCAAATTATTTTATTTCCTCGTGGAATTTTCTATTGTGATCATCACTATTGCATGTGAATACCTTACAAATGTTAATGGATAATTAACCCCACTTTATAGATGGGGAATTAGAACAGTGATGTTAAAGCCAAAATTTATATAAGTGTCCAAACTGGAATGCCTCAATAACTGGCATCCAAGATGAGATGCTTAGGGCCCCATCCTTCAGAGGTGATATGTACCTACAACTCTCACTGGATTTCAGTCAAATTATGAGTGCTCAGCACTTGTGAAAAATCAGGCTCAAAATAGCTCAAGTTTTGCACACAGATAATGAGCATCACACTATTATTGGCCACCTTTGAAAATTCTGGTTTGTGTTTTTTGTCTAACGCTACACAGGGTGTTTGGGGCACAAGCTAAGATATTGCCCATTCCCCCTGCATCCAAGCCCAGTACCTTATTCACAAGTCCATGCTCTCTCTTGTTGCAGCTAGTTCCCTGCCTTATTTATTACGCACTTTCCAGTTTCTCTAGTGGATAAGGCAGGGTAGCTAGAGGCAACAGCAACACTGATTACATAACTTTGTCTTATTTGCCATCCATTCTGAGCACTGAGCCAGGGATCCTGTGGGAAAAGTAGTATGTGATCATGTAATTGAAGACTATTCTAATGCATATGGACAAGGGGCAGAGTTAAGGTTGCCTGGGCACACTTATTTCTAATTGACAGCCTTTTCTAACTTCTGAGTGTTTGACTTTGCAACCTTTACATTCTTTTAATGTAGTTTTTTTTTGTCTTTGTCTAAAATTTACTAGGTGTTTAAAAAAAAAAAAGAGAATTGAAAACCTAGAAATGCACAGCCAAAAAGCCCTTTCACACCAGTTGTCAGCACAAGTTTGAACTGGTACCTTCAGATCTATAGCACAGACCGCCACTACATGAGCTACAGGACTAACTATTAGCAGCAGTACACTGCTATCCTGTACGAGGAATAGTCACTAGAGCAGGACGCACACTTTGCCAGTGGGTTATACAACGACGTTATTTGCGAGACAGCAGTCGAATATCAGGCATTAGTGTTCCTGGGTTCTATTTCTGACTTTGGGGCGGGGGGAGTGTGCTCTAGAGCTTAGAACGGTGATAATTCGGCATAGCCAAGAATATAGATTTGGCATTCTGAAAAAGCAGTAGGCGAAGCAGATGCAGATTGGCTCTGCCAGACTGAAGAACTGGACCAAAATTTCAAAAAGGGGTGCTTTGAGTTAGGCATCTAAATCCTGAAATAAATGGTTGCTGCTGGGTTCTCACAACTTCTGAAAAACCAGGACACTTGTTTAGGAGCCAAAATATGGATATAGCATACCTCTTTTTTTAAAAAAATGTTTGCCCTATGTTCTATTCCCAGCCCTGTTACTTTGCAGGAGGGGGAGGGGAATAATGATACTTGCCTGCCTGTAGCATAGGGATATGAGGCTTGGACAATGTTAAGGATTGTGAAATAAACAAAAATATAAAAAACAGTGAGTGAAAGAGGCCAAACTGGAACTCATGGTGTCCCAGGAGCCAGGTATTTTCTCTTAGGCCAAAGAGTTTTTGGGGCAAGTATTAGGGAAACTCAATGAAGTTTACAGAGCATTTGTAGTACAGATGCAATGTTCAGAAAATTAAGGAAGGATGCTTAGAGAACAAGTACTACTGAGCACTTATATGCAAATTTTTCATATCTCGTAACTTGACCAAACCAAGGTGGAGTTTTCACAGCAACAGCAACAAGGCACCTCTTACTCCAGGGCTATCCTTGTACCTAGTTTCAAGATCCTGTCTCAAACCACAATGGTGCTAGCATTTTTTTCAAAGAAATGGTTGGAAAACGTTGTTGGTACTGACAACACTATCATTGTGCCTTCATTTTGGTCTCGGAAATAGTTGCACTATTCATGCTGAAACAGCTTAGCTGGTATAGACATTCTGTTTCCAGCCTGCTGCTTCATTTACCTCCCTGTCTCCGAGAAATGAGGTCTCACCTATGTCAAATTACTCATGTCAAGCCAGGCCTACAAGAATATAGCAAATTTACAAGCAGCTGAAGAGAGGAGCTTGTCAGCACTTAAGTCAGTATTTTCAAACTTGGCGGCCTAGAGTTGTGCACCTAAATTCACATCTGGACGCCATGGCTGGGGTTTTCAAAGGATTCTAAAAGTGTTTAGTATCAATCCCAGCCTTCAGCAAGTGCCATAATCTGCAGAGATGTTGAGCAAACATCGCACCTAGTTCGTTAGTAACAGGACTAACCACCCCAATCCTTTCTCAAACATGCTGTTGTCCTCAGACTGTGGCTGCCTCCACCTCCATCCCTCTTACCTAGTCCTATAGCCTCAGTTCCCTCCAGACTGAGACTGGCTCCCTGCCTTTGTCCAACCCGCGCTTTCCTTATGCCAGTCTCAGCATGTGACTGGTGGTGGTTTCCCACTCTCCTGACTGTATTTTAACAGCTGCTAAGTGACACATTTGTTTAAATAATGCTCATGACTCCCATATACATCTGTGATTCTGATAGCCTTTGGAAATGGACATTTGTGTTCTATTTGTGAGGGAGCCACCACCTAGATGTACCACCTGTTGCACGTGCCCTGCCAGGTACTGCTGTGGAGTATAATCTTGCTCCTTCCAGCAAATTACAATTTTGCTCAATTACTCTTGTGTCACCATTACTCTGGGGAAAGTTCCTCTGTGTTTGTGTTTGCTGTTGCACCAGCTGAGCGTTCTGTACTGTAAATGGATGCTCTTGGCTTATGCATTTGCTCTATTAAAAGGGCACCTTCATTTGTACCCCCATTATTTGTGGGGGTGTATGTATGTGCGACTTTCTTTTCTGTGCCTCCACACAAACGATGTATGTGCTGGGCCACCTGTTCTATTCTGTTAATAGTAATTGTGGTGGGTTACACAGCTAATGTCAAGTTATAGAGGTGCTAATTTATAAAGGGCACCAGCTGCATTTGTATCATAAATGGTTTTATGGATGTCTTCTCTCAAACATGCTTTTGCTAGCAGAACTTTGGTCAGTTGTCCTCCCTTAGCATGGATCACTTCAATGATGATGAAAATTCTACAGTGCCTCATTGACCCCCTCATTGAGGCCAAATCAGTTTAAAAAGTGGCTGTTGGTGACAGTAGCAGCAAGAGTGATGATGGGGGTGGGAGCAAAGACAATAATCTTTCCTCTGTGGGGGAAAAAGAATAGAAGAGGGAAAAAGAAAAAAAACTCCTAGGACCTGCTGGCAAATAAAAAGCCTCCAGTAGTTTGGATAGTTAGGAAAACATGGGTACAACCTGGTATGACACACTAAGCCTCTTCCTTCATGTTGTAGAATGGTGGTTGTTGCCACAGAATGAAATTCTAGAAATGAGAAACATAATGTAGTATGAGAGGGTACTGCTGATTCTTCTGAGAATGAGATCAGCAGCGTTGAGGCTATATCAGTTTCTTAATCTGGAAAAGCCCGAACAAGGGAAATAAAACCTGCAGTTGCACCTGTTAAAGTCAAAATTGACAGTGCAATGATTGATGAATTCTAGTTCTGAATGCCACTGCTACTTACAGTTCATAAAGTAGTAATTTCTTGGCTGCTTCGCCAAAAGGTTAGCATCCAATGTAGTATTTGGGAATGGCTGCTTCTGAGGCATGGCTCCTTTAAGAAACCAGGAAGTGGGGCTAAGAGAAGAAAGAAGAGGGGCCCTAGTGGGGGGTCAGGAGGAAGAGAAACCGAGAGGAGGTGCCAGTAGGACCCCTGGAATAAAGCTTTTGTTCTTTGTTCTTTCAAACTGAGTGTCTTCAAGTTACTAGGGTACTACATCCAACACAACCCTCTTTTGGATGTAGATTTTGTTTATAATATTCAAGTGTAGGAAGTGGCATAAGTCCTGCCCATATCACTATACTTCTGGTAACACTTGTTACAGTATGGGCCCACTCAGGATGAGGCCCGTACTCGTAATGGTGCTCCTACTGACACCAGAAGGAGAAGTACATCTAGATGTTGCATTTTCTTCATCAGGAAAAGATGACCTTCCCAATCCCTTTTGTGACAGATCTCACAAGAGAGTCCTAGACAAGGACTATTACTCCATCAATGTCTCTTTGAAGGGTTCATTAACGATAAAGCTCTGGCAGTGAGAAGTTCTAGTGAAGATGGGGACAATGACAGTGATGTAGAAGAAATCAGCAATACTGTGCTAATTACCGCCTTTGCTACCACACTTTACCCTGTTGCTTACTAGTGTGTTTCCCGCCTATAGTACTGCCTAAAGAAATCCATCTATAACAAGATATTCAGCTTTCAACAACAGTGCCACAAGCGTCTCTACCCAAGCAGTTTAAAACTTCACTGGACAGTTGACAGAAGAACACTTAAAACCCAGGTACAGAACTATTGCTTTTATTCAAAAAATTATCTGATGCAAGTTATAGGCTTCAGGTAAAATTTCTAAAAGTGCCTAAATGCTAACTTAAGACCCATTTTCAAAACCGACTTACGGGCAAATTTTTTAAGGTATTTAGGTGGCTAAAGATACAGATAGGTACTGAGCAGAATTTACAAAAACATCTGTGCAAATTAGGTGTCTAACCTGGTTAGGTGCTTTTTAAAATCCCACTAGAAACCTGCTTGCATCTTTCAGCACCTTGAAAATCTGGTCCTTAGTAGCCCAAGTCCCGTTACTTTCAATGAGTTTTAAGTTCCTAAGTCACTTTTGAAAGGCGGATTTTAGCTCCTCAATCACTTATATACTTTTGAAATTTTTAGCCCAAGCCGTGAGTCTGGCATCCAGCCTGAATAGCTGGTCAGGGCCTAGGGCAGATGTGCAGGATAATAGGAGATGAGGACTCCTCATTGGCTGTGAGTAACATCACAAAGGTGCCTCCATTGCATTTTAGGCACCTCTAGGCCCCAGACAAGAACTTCCATCCATTGTTACCTCACTAGCCCACAACGTGCTGGTATGCAGTGAGCTTGCCGTAGAGCGGCGCGCCAAAGGATGCACAGTCGAGCCCACTGGAAACATTTTGACAAAACGTTTTCTCATCAAAATGTGCTGATGTTTGTCAAAATCAAATGTTTTTCTGAGATGATTCTATTTTAGACAGAAAGTGTCCATTGGAAGCTTGCACGCTTTCCAGCCAGCTTGGCAGCCTCGGCTCCTCAGCAACCCCTGTGGCAGGCTGCTGGAGAGCCAAGAGCCTGGGAGCCCTGGCTCCCAGCTCCTTAGCAGGCTTGGCCCCTGGCTTTGGGGCATTCCAACATGCAGACTGCCCTGGAGCTGGGCAGAGAGCTATAATTCTGTTACATAGAATATTTTGGAATTTCGGGGTTTTGTTCTAAATTGTAATGAACAAAATTTTGAAATCCTCTGTGAAATGTGTATAGTATTCCCTGCTCAGTTTGAGTGCACCCCTTTATACAGCCCTCCAAATCCTGCTTTGCCTTAGGCAGTGGAATCACATCAATTCCATTACCAGCAGGCCCTCGGTATCCACGAAGGAGGTGACCGGATTTGCCCCTAAGTGTGCAATGTATTACTATAAAGAGGCCTAGGGTCTCGTTGTAGTCTTTTGTGATGCAAGTGCAGGGTGAGGGAAGGCAGTGTGAGAGGAGAAACTACGACTGTGACAAGTGTAGAAATATCATTAAAATGGGAGAGAAAAGTCATCTGGGGTGAAACCAACCATTTACTTTGACCTGAAACAAAATATTTTATTTTTGAGGTTTTTTTAAACTTTAAAAAGTTACTTCAATTTCATTTTTTTGAAATGAAAAATCATTTTGAATTGAAAATAATTTAGCTTAGTTTAAAAAATGTCAAAACAAAATGTTTCAGATTTTTCAGAATTTTTAGGTTTTTGTTTTTTGTTTTTTGTTTTTAATTCTACCAAAACAATTTGGCAAGTTTGACTTGAATTCATGAAATTTTCACCCAGCTGTATGCAGAGATACCTTTGAGGATGCTATAGTGAAACCAGAAAACCTCCCAAGTTCTATCTATATCTCTTTCAAGGCATGTGAAACAGAAATAAAAAGGGAGCACACTTGAAGCAATCCAGCATTCAGAACACTAATAACAAAAAAGGCTTGTTTTTAAAAATAAATCTCCACAGATCCATATCAACTCCTTCTTTATACAACTAAGTTTTAGCTAAGTTTTCTTTTAAACTGTTTCACTTTCAATAATCAGGTTTTTTCCCTCTGCCAGTTACAGAGAGAGTGACAATCTAGCTTTGTCTTAAAACACTCTAAGTCTTACAGATGCTGCTGTCTTGACAGCTCTGCTATTAATAGTGGCATTTTCTCTGCGGTTTAAAAAGGAGAGTTATGCTGAACTTAGAATCAGTCATATTGGTAATAATTTTCCACTAGAAGCAAGTGCAGTGCACTAGCTTACATAGGTGGATTTACGTTAGCAAATAAGAACATAATGGCCATACTGGGTCAGACCAATGTTCCATATAGTGCAGTATCTTGTCTCTCAATCACCCTTGACCACATGCTTGTTGACTCTCTCCAAGAATTCTAATAGATTGGTGTGGCATGATTTCCTTTCCAAAAGTCATGTTGACTCTTCCCCAACATATCATGTTTATTGACATGTCTGATAATTTTGTTCCTTACAAATATGTCTGGTTCTGAAGTTAAGCTTACTGGCCTGAAATTGCCAGGATTTCCCCTGGAGTTTTTAAAAAAAATTGGTATCACAGTTACATTCCAGTCACCTAGTGTGGAGGCTGATTTAAGCATAGGTTACATACCATAATTAGCAGTTCTGCAATTTCAAATGTGAGTTTCTTCAGAACTCTTGGGTGAATATCTCTGGTCTTGGTGACTTTTTACTGTTTAATTTATCAATTTGTTCCAAAACCACCTCTACTGACACTGCAATCTGGAACAGTTTCTCGGATTTGTCACCTAAAAAAGAATGGCTTGGATGTTGAGAATCTCCCCATATACTCTGTCGTGAAGAATGAAGGAAATAATTAATTTAGCTTCTCCGCAATGACCTTGTCTTCCTTGAATGCTCCTTTAGCACCTTGATCATCCAATGGCCCACTGACTGTTTGACAGGCTTCTTGCTTCTGATATGCATAAAATTGTTTTTGCTATTAGTTTTTTGTATTAGCTAGTTATTCTTCAGATTCTTTCTTGGCCTGACTTATTATGGTTTTACACTTGACTTGCCAGAGTTGATGCTCCTTTCTATTTTACTTGGTAGGATTTGACTTCCTATTTTGTGCATCTGACCACTTCTTGTACTCTGCTGGGTAGCCATAGTGGCATTTTTGGTGCTCTTACTATTTTTTTTTTCTATGTCCAGGTATACATTTAGTTTGAGCCTCTATATGGGGTTTTTAAATGGTCTTTGTGCAGCATTTCATCCATTTAAGTATTTCTATGTGAAATCTTAAGGGAAACCTCAGGTGCTGTAGAATATGGTGTTGCTGATGAGATAGGTGACATTTTTTCCAGTGGATCAGTACTGAACTAAATGTCCCAACATGTTGTTTAGGGGCACCAGGCTAATGAAGGGGATGTAAAAGTGAGGTCCTCACTATTTCTGGTCATAAAATCCCCTAACATTTTTCACAAAAACTGTGTCCCGGGCAGATTTCAGTTTGCCTTGTACATTCTGCCTACAATTTCAACTCGATACAGCTCAGCATTCTTTTTGTCATAGGCCCTTATTCAGGAAAGCATCTTTATTTAGAACAGCGCTGGAGCATGCACTTAACTTTAAGAACATGCTTATGTTCCATTGAAGTCAACAGGTCTTAAGCATGTGCTTAACTGCTATCCTGAGTAGGGACAGAGGAAACATATGCTTAAGTTCTTTCCTGAATCAGGGTCTTAAACTGTTGTCTAGAGTTGCTGAAAATGGTTAATAGCTACCATATTCAAACTCCTTGGTTGGAGCATTTCAGTGGTTTTGGCTGGGAAAACAAACAACTTTGGAATGTTTTGGGATGAAAGGTAATGCCCAAAGGCTTTACACTTTAATTTATATTATATCACACTATATTATATAGGCTTAATAAAAGATTAATAGTTTTATAAGCTAGTGTTATAGGTGGTTATAAGCATCTCAGTAGGTGTGACAGAAGATTATAAGCAATTTATTTGCCTGTTAGGTTCAATTATAATCTATAACAATTGGTTCACCAGTTATTAAAACACCTATATAAACTATATGTGAATGGAGCCTTGATATAAAGTGTGAACCACGAAGCTCAGATATTTTTATTATGATACATTTAAGATGCACTATACTATCTGAATTCAATTTTTTCATTTCCAGTGTTAAAGAGTGTAGGAAGTCGTGGTGGCTTCCCACGGAGACAGAGCCCGAGGGAGGGCGCGAGCCCCCTAATTGGACAACACCAGGCCCAGCCGCTGAGTCTGCCCCGCAACAAGGGACCCAGGCCGTGATAGGACCGCCCAACCAGCCCAATCGGCGGCAGCGGGGCGGAGCCTCAACAGGAAGGGGAAGTATAAAAGCCCGACCCCTGAGCTCAGTCAGGGAGAGACTGCTGCCGTAGACAGATGTGCTGCCCTGCCAGCAGAGGCCTAGGCCCGAGCCGAGCCAAGCCAAGCCGCGCCGCCGGCCAACCCCGGCCCCACCCGGGCCTGGAGACTGGGTAGGGCCTTTGCGGGGCTGGACCAGGCAACCCGGCCAGAAAGACTGGGCCGAGGTACCCCGACCCCGAGACTGATCCCGGGACTGGGCCGAGACCGTGGAGCAACCCGAGTGGCGGGTACCCCCTCAGGCCGGACAGGATCTGGAGGAGCTGCCATCCGCCGAGCCCCCTGAGTTGGGACAGGACTTGGAGAAGCTGCCGGAAGCCGAGCCCTTCCCCGCGTAAAACGACCTAGAGGAGCTGCCCCTCGAAGAGGAGCTCCCTGCCTTACCGCCCGTAGATGAGGAGGGACTGACAGGCCTACCCCAGGCGGTATACCCTCGCAGCATGAATAAGGCAGGTACTGGGGCCAGCGGGGGGGAAGTAGCCTAGGGGCAGCCATGGCCTGTGGCTGAATCTGCAGTATAGTCAGTGTGTTGCGGCGGGAGCCCCGCCGACACAGTGGCAGCCGCTTCTGCTGCTACTAGGGCTCTGGGCTGGGACGCAGTGGAGATGGGTGGGCCTGCGTCCCTCTCCCCTCCCCCATTTTCCTAGCCACCCCGAGGAGAGTCTCTCTCTTGTGACCGCCCCTGGAACCGTTGCCTTTGCTCGCTCGCTCTGACTGAGGGCCTGAGTGATCAACCGCTGCTCACCCTGCCTAAGGGTTGGAGCAACTGACTCCTGGCTCGCTCACCCTGACTGAGGGCCTGAGCGATAGACTGTGTGCTCACCCTGCCTAAGGGTAGAGCACTAGACTACTCACTCGCCAAGTGCAAGCTATTTCCCCGTGTGTAGGAAGCCGCTGTGGCCTACCCCGGAGACGGCCTGCCAACAAAGAGAAAATGTATAACTCCAAATTTTATAAGCAAAAATGTCTGTTTTTGGAGATCTTATTTATGAACATTGCCTGAGATTTTAAAAACTGGAGCCTAAAGCTAGGAAACTAAGTCCATATTTAGGCTCTTCAATAGGTGGTGTGAATTTCAAAAACACTAAATCCCCAGCACCTCCCATTGGGAGATAAGGATATTTTACACCTTGCAGGATTCATTAATACAAGAAGAAATCCCTGTTTAAAAATGTACTTAGAAATTTTGAGTGTATTACCTTTAAACGTTCTCTACTAACCAGGAGACTAACCAGCTATGTGATATCTGCGCACACAAAGTATGTTATCATAAGCCAAAAAACTGGGGCCTGATGGATAACGAAAGTGAAATGTTTTTCAGGTTATATAAACCATTGACTGATGAATCATATTTAATGGCAAAGACTCAGGAGAGACTTTGAAGCTTTTGAACTGACAGTCAACCTTCAGCACATTTGTTCCTTTAACTTTTCTTAAAGTATGTTCACCATACAATATGCCTTGTTAGCAGAAAACTGACAAATGGAACACACAACAAATTTCTTTTAATCTTAAACCGAATATCTTTCTGCCCAAAACTGCATCTTTGGGTATTCACCATTTTTTTTCCCTATAAGTCAATTACTTAGAAAAGCTACTCTGACAGCCGCAACATTTTATGTTTCCTAACATTTAAAAATAGAAGTTTGTGTAACAGAATGTCTTAGTAAATTTACCACATGGCTGGAAGACATGAACCTGTTTTATTTAGAAAACAATAATAATAATACAATACATAATGGAAATTATTACGCTAAATAGTGTTCTGACAGAGTTTGGCTTCAATCTAAATAAACAGGGATAATTTTAAATAAAAGAATAATTAATAATTGTGCTTATGTCAGAGTAGCTTTCATCTGGAAAACTGAATGTGCTGAGTTAGTATTATTCCCATTTTACAGAGAGAGAAACTGAGGAAGAGGGAGTTTAAGTGGCTTGCCTACAGTCAGTCAGAGTGGGGAACGGAGTCCAGGTTTCCTTACTCCTGAGTCCCTGATCTAACCACTGGGAAATGCAGTCTTTCAGATAAAAATAGACTCTCTCCTAAGCTACCTCACATTCAGAATCTGAACTCAGAGGTTAAACTAAGAGCATGTGCATATATTTAGGGGAAAGCACAACTCCTCCTCATCTGCCTGACGTGGGAAAGCAGTGCTCTGGTGCAATGAGATCTCCCCCTCTTGTTTCAATCTACTGTGACCACTTCCTGAACCAACACTGCTTTAGATGAGAATTGCCTGCTGTCTCTCATTATTTTTCATCCTTGCTCTGTATTTCCTACCTGTCGTTAGGCCTGGAAGGGAGATACCCCAAGAACAACTGTTAGGGGCAGGATGTAGAGGGAAACCTCATGACAGAGATTGTCCAGGTGAGATTCTTAAGTAGGTTTTGCAGATCATCCCAAAAGGTACAGATATGCATCCACACTTCGGGTACTTAGTCAAACTAAAGCAGAACTCGGAGGGGCGGATTATGTGCTGTTCCTGACAGGATGTAACACACAGAGGGAAGGGTGGCTTTACGCCACTTGAGTGTTATTTGGATTCTAGGTCAGCAGGCAGCTGATGTGCAGATGCCATGGAGGCTACAGTGATTTACAGTTGCCTACTCAGAGTGCCTACGAACGTCACTATATCCTGGGGCAGCCCACAACCTCAGTAATGCTCAGCTCTGTGGATGCCTCCCCTTTCACCTCTAGCTTCATTCCAGCACATTTGCTGTGTGTACAATGGGTCTGCACTGTTCTTCTGCTCTACACTGTTCTTGTGCTGGAGGAAAGGCCTTTATGGTCACTGTGTGGTACCAGAAAGGTACATAATATCCTAAGTGGCAACCAGGATTGGCCAGTGAATCTTTTGAAATTCATCTATCGCCATATACAATATTGCCCAACTTTTAGATTAGTACCAATAGGTTTCCTTGACTGAAATACAAGATGGAGACTTGGGGTCAAATTCTGCATTTCCTACTAAAACAAACTCCCATTGACTTCAATAGGAGAGTTGTTTGAGCAAGGAGTGAATAGTTCCTTCTCAAAGTTTATTATTTTAGTACATCCTGCAAGCTATAAATTGTAAGCTCTTCACAACAGGGGCTGTCTTTATTCTGTATAATGCAGAGTGTTAAACATGTGCTCAGTGCCAAACAAATAATAATTAATAATAAAAGCATATTTTTGGAGTGCACTGTAATTTCTTTGAATCAGTCCAATCTAATCTATATATTTTAGGTATTGCTAAAGCACCCATCCCCTGGGAATCAAAGGGCTTTGAATGCGCTTTGAAATACATTTCTTTATGAATTTGTGTAACTAGTGATCTGTGAACCTCCAACGGTTTGGAGTTTCAAGTTTATTCAAACACCCAAAAGTTCAGATGCATATCCAATAGCACTTTGATCTAAAAAATAAAGCAGAAAACTCAAAAGTCCCGGTTTTCTCCCAAGATTTTCAGCAGTTCCTTGTTTTGCCCAAGTAGGCTTGCAGTATGTCCAGAACTGTTCTCAGGCTAAAATGAAGTGCAGAGGCTTGTGAAAATTTAGTCCATCCCCATCCTTCCCCTTTAATGTTAAATTAACTAAAATTGTGTGCATTTTGGGTGAAAATTCAGTAAAATTCTATTTTAGCTGAATAGATTTTCCTATTTTATTATTATTATTATTATTATTATTATTATAGTACATGCCTCTTAACAACCCAGGTAATAACATTCAGTTAATAGAAACATTTTGCCTGGAATTGATACTGTCCAATTGACTGTAATATTAATTGGTCTGGATATTGACAAAAGGCATACTGGCCACTGGCAGCTTTTTTTGTGGAAAGCCCTGGGTGCAGGCAGGGAAGGAAGTGCTGGGATGTGCCTTCCCTGGCTGCAGCCCCAGAAACCTTCCTGCAGCTGGTGCCCAGCACTTCCTTGCACAGCTATTGCTAGGGAAGGAAGCACTGGGCTGTGCCAAGCACCAGTCACAGGCAGGTTTGCTGGGTTGCAGCCAGGGAAGGAAGTACTGGAGCTGCATGGTACCCCTTGAGCAGTGTCCTGCCCTGGTACCAGGAGCCTGGGCTCTGCTTGTCTCAGTGCTTCCTTCCCTGGCTGCAGCTCCACAAACCAGCATATAGCTGGGGCTTTTCAAGGGGATGCTGGCACATGACAAGCCTGGGCCAGCGAGCCCCTGCTGCCAGGGCAGGATGCAGACCAGAGCATGCAAGGAAAGGAACTCTGCTCCTTGTGGAAAGCCTTGAGATCTGGGCAGCAGCTCCCCTCGCCCCTCCTGCCTTTCCTGTAGCATGCCTGTGGCCCAGGAATGGCATATTCCAGTGCTTCCATCCTTGGCTGCAGCCCTGCAAACCTATCTTTCACTTATTGGCAACTTTTCTCTGTCCACTGAGGGTCTGCCAGTCAACCAAATCTATGTATTTGTATTATCGTAGTACTCTGGATCCTGTGTGGTCCAGGACCCCCTTGTGCTATGTGCTGTACAAACACTGAACAAAAAGACAGGTCCCTGCTTGAAAGAACTTACAACGCTGGTAGGCCAAAGTGTAACTTAACACAACTTCATGGTATGCACTTGCAGGGAACACTGATACTGCAGAATTTCGTTCACAAGACTGAGACTGTAGATATTTATACAAGTAGTTGGCGTGGGCTGTGTGTTTTATTCCCTCTGCTACACCCAGAAAGAAAGACCACAGATGATGTGGAGTGACATTATGTAACTCTTTCTTTCATCAAGGTCATGCTGTTCTGACTTGCACTGGGCTGCCCCAGCCTCCAGAGTGTCCCAAGATCAGGAGTTCTTGGGACGGCATAAAGAAGGCAGCCATCTTTCCCCCTCACTCCCTTTTGGTTCCTTTGCCAAGCAGAATTCAGGATTGAGGTCATAGTATCTGGAGGGAAGACAGTCACTCACAGTACAGCTACTTCTTGTCAGGATGTCTACTGCCTTCTAAAGGATCTAGTTAAGAATAAGATATGCCTAATGCTATACAAATTCCACTCTCTTAACATGAATTCCACACAGGTGGCGGCAGTAGAGTTATCGATGTGTTCCTAGCACAAAATTTAGCTGGACGTACTCTGAAAAGAACTATTTACTTCGCCGTCTCAAAAGCAGAGCTACTGTTGCTTGAGGCAATGAAGGTGCTCAATGGCACTACAGTCTAGTAGGAGGAATCCCGCAAACCGGGGCATGTGCAGGAATTTAACTTTGATCCCTTTTGGAGGGTCATGTTTTGTGCCTACCCTCTGCTCCTGGGAGGAGCTCGCTCTCCCCCCCTGCCCCAGCCCCAACAGGTGCTCACTCTCCCTCCCTGCCCCCATAGCACCACTGTGACCCTTCCGTGCCCAGGGTAGCCACCTGATAATGCCAAGGCTAGGGCAGGCTGTAAAAGGAGAGCAGATTCTCCCAGCACTGGTGGGTGACACTGAAGCCAGGCTTCCAAACCAGCCACAAACTGTGCTTCTGATTCCCCCAAACTGGTTATCAAGAAGCCAGTACACTAATACACACAGTCCCTTTACTACATTCCAGTTGCTGGCTCCCAATCAGCCACTAGGTCCAGTAAAGAGACCAGTTGTTTAAACTCTATTCTCTTTACTAAAAAGGTTCCCTCTGACCCCAAAGGGTCAGCCACAGTACCAGATCAATATAAGTTTGGATCTTACGCAAAATACCATGCTGCCAGCCAATCCTTTAGTAACTAAAATTAAGGTTTATTATAAAATGTAAGAAATAAACCATAAGAGAAATGTTAAAGGGTCAAAGCAAATCAGATACATACAAATAATTGAAAGTCCATATACATCAGGTTTCTAGAAGAACTGTGAAGTTGCAGGCTTGTATAGTCCTCTGGTATACATCCAGTACTTGGATGGGTGTCAGTCATTTGTTTCACAGCTTCAGTTCAGTTGCAGATGAATTGATCCAGAGGTAGGTTGGAAGCTGAAGCTGAATAGGATCAGAGACAAAATGGTTTCCTAGTCCACCACCTTATATCCCCTGGCCCTGGCCATGCTGTCTTGTGGAATGTTACAGGAACTAAAATGGAGTCCAGAGCCACATGGGTCAGTCCTAGTGCCTCATTAGTTATGCTGCCTGTGGAATTTCACAGGAACCAAAATGGAGTCCAGAGTCACATGAGCAAGTTCTGGTGACTCATTAGGTGATGCTGGCTTCTTCCCCTGGTCCCCTTGCATCTGGGAATGTCTTAATGGGCCATTAAGCAGGCTATTGTTTTGCAGCCATCCTGTCTGGGGTGTGTCCCAGCCAACACAATTTGAAATACAGATATTTCAAATATATCCATAACTTCCATTTCACATATAACACATGAACATAAACATTATCATCTTACTTAGCACATTATAGCCTTTCTAACAGTACCTGACATGGCATATCCCACATGGATTATTATGACTTTGACACACTGATGTCACACAATAGAATAAATGCTCCCCCCTTCAAGCCAGCCACCATGACACCCACTGCTAGAGGAGTTCTGTGCTCCAACAATTATTGGGGGGGGGCCTGTGCCCCAGCTTGCCCCCCCCCCCCTTGTGCACACCTCTGCCCTCAAAAGAAAACATGAGTCTGCATTCCATAAAAATGCTGGGACACTTCAACAGGGAGATCTTAGAACACAAATGGAATCACATTTCCCCTGCACTGATCATAATACAGATGTTTGTTTGAGGGTAGAAAAAATAGAAAGTGTGTGTATGTGAATATTATAGTTTGTGTGGTCACAGACTAAGGCTACTTTCAAATTTTTGCTGACATTTCTTTATTTCAATTTTTTTTAAAAACTAGGTAGATAGTTTGTGCACATTTCATTTCATGAATACAAGTGAAGGGCTAACTACTGCTCTTAATCTGAATAGAGAACACAGAGTTTCATAAATTGAAGTTGTGCATCTGGATTGAAGGCAAGCCGTCAACATGGTCCCAACTGTCAAGCCAAGACGTGCAAAATAGGTGCATAAAATTAGGCTCCTAAACCTAAATATGAGAGCTATTTTTTCAGAAGTACTGAGCAGTCATTGACTTCAATAAGACCTGCTTATGCTGAGTTCTTCTGAAAATAAATCCACTTATTTAGGTGCCTAACTAAGGATTTAGGAGCCTAACTTTAAAAAATACTGCCTAATGAGCATGATCATGCATACACACACACGCAGAGCCATGTTGATGTACACCAGACCTAATTAAAGTTGCAAATAAAAAACGTATTTGATAATATAAGGTGTCCCCTGTCCAAATATACCCTCACTCACATGTCCTCTGCTTCTCAAAAAAACAGAGAACATATTAGCATGCTTAGTAAGCTGACAAATTCTGGCTGTTTTGGATCAAGGGGGGGAGAAAACTCCAAAGTCGAGAGGCTGCTGTAGGTGATACTGAAAGAAAAATGTTTTATAAACCTGTTTTTAAAAGGGAGATATTTCTGTGGTCATCCAAAGGTCTAAAAGGAAGACATTTCATATCCCCGGAATCATGGAGACAAAGATAAAGATGATAGCCCTCCATCACCTGCAAACAATAGCCTCAAATTGCCCTATCTTCTTGGAGTGCAAATTAATACAGTTCAATTTTTTCATCTTCATGATGCCACAAGAAAAACAGAACAAAAGAATCTAAATGAATCTCCAGAAACCCCTTGGGTACATTGAAAATACAGTTGTGCAAACTGACCAAGTTAGGACAAATTAAAAGTGAGTTTGGGTATATTATATTTAAGCAAAGTGTACCGGAAACAAATTTTGTATAATGGGCAAATTGAATCTCTGGAAACGTAGGCATTTGAATGTCAAATCTCAATTGAGATAAACCAAAAAATACAGTAATTTGAAGTCATCTTTCTGAAGATGCATTAGTCTTTTAAATAGAAAATGTGGGTTTTTTGTAAACAGAAAAGAAGGCAATTATTTGTCTTAAGATTCTAAAATGCAGATTGTTTATGACACACTTAGTGTAAAAGTATAGCTCTCTAAACTGGGGCCATGGAATCATAACTACCATAGGCACATGACATAAATGACTTAAACTGATGCTTTGATTTATCTTCTGTGATAAGGAAATAAGTGCTTTAAGGGAAATTAACTGTCTGCTATCTAGTTTTTTAGATGCATTTATTTTGCTCATTACTGTTTGTAATTCCCTTTTAGGGCCTGAGTCTGCAGTCCTTACTCACACTAAGCAGCAATTTTTCAGTCAAATAATCCTGTGGAAATCTATGGGATTATTTGTGTGAGAAAGGACCCCTCACTTGAGTAACAGTTGCCCTTATAAATTACATAATAAGATGTGGTCTTCATATTTTATCTATGTCTATTTAGCAAGGATCAGGGCTTTTCTGCTACTGTTATGTTTGCTTGTTTTCCAAAGCAGAAAATGTTGTAGGGCATAATTTCAGAAGTTCATATGCATTAAAATGGACATCTGCATTTATGCATAAGCATGCCTGTGTGACGTTCCCCCCCTGCAATCTGGACTGATGTGTAGCTGTGTCACCCCAATTCCTCACTCCTGGGCCCTGACTTACCCCACTTTACTGTGTGAATCATCTACTCCTGGGTCAGCCCATGCCAAGCCTCTCGCATGTGATTGGTCCCTGACCTAATGAAGGAGCACCTCTGGCTAGCCACTCATGGGATAGACCCCCAGCAAACACCCCCCAGTCCTTATGCAAACCCAGGAATTGTTGTCTTGCAGAGTCCAGTGCTATGCACTGCACCCTGCAAGCTCAATTACATTTGTCCGTCAATTTATCAAAGAAATTGATATGCACCACCTCTTCACTCTAAGCGAGGTCTCTGCACACACTCAATCCACATGCACTGTTTTAGATAAAACAAACAATTAAGTTATTGACGACAGCAAGATTTTAAGTGGATCTAAGTCAGATTAATATAAATCAAAAGATTAATAAATGATTCAAGGAGTTAATCACGATTAACTAAAAGATAACTTGCATCTTAACCTAAGATTAATATTTCAGTCTGTATTCAGCTTACCATACAGGCTGCTTGCACTGCCTCTTGCAACCAGGCTCCCTCTTCTTGTGGGTAGATTCTCAGTCTTTGGTGTTGCTTAGAAGATGGATTCCAGGGGAGAACCCCGAGACAAAGATGCCTCTTTCTTTTTAACAAGTTTCCTCGACACCCCGTGGGGTCAGGTGATCGTCCATGTCCAGCCATGGGTTTGATTTTTCCCTCTTGATCCAAAATGCTCAAAGGTGCTTAGGCCAGTCCATTGTTCCTGTATACCTGCTTCTGCTGAGCATGGAAACCCAGCTTTGTGCTTGTCTGCATCTATTCAAACCATGTGAGACACACTATTGGGGATATGGTATAGCAGGGTTTCATATCTGTACACATGTATGACATTGCAGGGAACATGCTACCACGACAATGATGTTCAGTATGTTATGAGCATTCCAAGAACACCTTATATGGCATACTTTGCATCTGACCATAGAGAGTTACACTTTAAGGGTAAACATGAATGATACACAAATCACAGCATAAGGGTGTACCTGGGATACAGCGTGTCATAGCCTGGCATGCAAACTTTTGAAAATATGGCCCTCTTTGACCCATTGTACAAGCACTGTGACTATTGCTTAGAATAAGTAGAAAGGAATTAAAAAATAATATACCCTATAAATAGCTAATGATTAGAACAGCACAAAAGTTGGGAGGTGGGTGTGTGGACAGAGAGTGGCATACACAGAGGAAGGGATTAACATCAAGAAACAATAAAAATAGTGCCTGCTATTCACCTCAGTTTCTGAGGTGAAGAACAAATAAAAACAGGTTTGAAGGCATAGGCTCTAATTAATTAAAACAGCTTTTATTGAATTATTTTCCCCAATCCCCATTATATATACATTAACTTTATTAGGTTAATTAGGCCTTGCTCCTGCTATCTGATTTGCATGGATGGACCGTTACACTCACATGATTGATGTCAATGGAGGGAACGCTCCAAATGCATCCAGGGGAAAGTGGGGGGGACAGTGCTGCTGGGCAGTTGAGTCTTTCTTCTGCATGAAAGTGGGCAGCTCCATGCACAGGGGGTTACTATACACAGCACCTCTAACGCCAGAGTGTGATACCCTGCACCCCCACATGCACCCTTATAATGTAATTGTGTATTATTTAATGCAATGTATGTAAGATGTTTTTGGAATGCTCATGACATACTGAGCATTATTGTTATAGTAATATATTTGTTGCAATATCGTGCGTATGGTTATGAAGCTTCAGTATGTAATATTTCCAAAGATGCATCCTCATGGCTTGAAACATATTCAGGCAAAACTCTCCAGGAGCAGAGGGGCAGTTCACAGCTCATCAAGGCTTCTATCAGACAAACCAAGCTCAGCATTCCAGGAACAAAGGACTAGCCTAGGCATCAACAAAGAACCAACTGGACTCTCCCTTCTCTTGGCCAGCTTGGAATGATGATGAGGTAATGTTCATTGACGCAGGACATGGATGAAGCCATACGAGGACATTTTTTGTCACCTGACCCCGGGAGTGGGGGGAGCCCCAGAGCAGAGAAGGAACATTTTAACAAAGGGAGACATTTACCATGCTCTCTCTCTTCTACCTCCATCTACAGACACCACCAAGCAACTGAAGTGCTGACCAAAGAGGAGAGCCTGGCTGAAGGGAAACCAGCCAGCATGTGGTGAGAATCACCTAAGCTTGTAAGGTTGCTGAAGGTGTTAAGCTTGGTTTAGTATGTATTTTGCTATGTTTTCTCTTGATCAAATCTGACTTGTTATCCTTTGACTTATAATCACTTAAAATCCCCTGTGATTAATACATTTGTTTGTTTGTTTTATCTAAAGCAGTGCATTTGGTCTGAAGAGTGTGTGAGACTTCACTGAGAATAACAAGGCTGGTGCATATGCATATCAATTTCTTTGTTAAATTGACGAATTTATACAAGCTTACATTGTTCAGTGGGCAGCACTGACCATTGTAAAATGGAAGTTCCTAGGGTTGGTTCTGAGATTGGGGGGTTTGCCTCGGGTCATTCTGTTGTATAATCCAAAAGAATGGCTGTCTAGAAGCACTCACTCCATTAGGAGCATTTTGCTGTCTGGTGGCTGGGCATGAATACTCCAGGATTGGGGGTTCTCATAGCACAGCAGGGTAAAATGGGCTCCAAAAGTGAGGGATTGGGGTGACACAGCAATACACCAGTCCAGATTGCACTAGAGGAATGTCACACAGAGAAATCACTTGAAGCCCCAGGTTGCATTCAAGTGTTTCTGACTTTTCCTGTGGAAAAGCTGCAGTTTTAGCAGAAAGCTTTTCTTCCTCCATTGCCCCTGGCCTGCCCACCTTTCAGGAAAAGGAGAGATGGCTACATGAAGACAGGGAAGCATTTTGTACAGCCATTCCGCTCCCCTCCCCCCCTTTATATGGATCCATCATGGCTTTGTAATTGTATTGTCTTCACTGCACCCCACACAATATGTGGGCTGGGAGCATTATCTTTATGTTTTTCTCTTATTCTGTCATTGCTAATTTTTTATTCTTCAAAACAGTGACTGAGAAATTGGGTTGGAATCTAAAATGCAACAATCTCCAACACTGCTCAATATCATATAGGGAAATGTTTAAACATGAGGACATTCCACAAGAAAACGAAGGGTTAATAGTATATATTTTTAATTCAATCCTCTAACAGAAAACTCACCAAATTGTCTTAGCACAGACAGCAAATAGGTATGTTTTGGAGGCCATCATGAATGTAAATTTGAAAGCAAAAATGCAGCTCTCACTAAATTACAGCTTTTGAGTGAAATTTTCACATATTGGAAAATTTTCTATAGATTTTCATGAAGACTGTTTCCCTCTATCTGTGAAACTGAAAAGCTACTCTGTCTAAAATATAAATTTGTGAGTTTTTGACCTGACTGAAGGCAGATGGGAGAAAAGAGACAGTTTCACCAGGTGGTCTGGTGAATTGAACACACAGCTGGGGTCCAGGAACTCATGAGTTCCTTTGTCACTGACCTTAATAACACTTGGCACTTAAGTGGCTCTTCATATGTATTAGTAGCACATACTGTGAGGCAGGCAAATATCAATGTCCTCATCTTACATAAGAGTAAACTAACTCAGTTGACTTGTCCGAGGTTATACCGGAAGACTAAGTCAGAACCAGAATTGGAAGGCATCTCTCAAGATGCCCAGTCCAATCCCTAATTTACTAGACCAGAGTGCCCTAGACAAATCACATAACCTCTCCCTGACACAGCGGTTAAAGCCCCCCACAACTGGCCAAACTACACTCTACTTTCAGTATGCACTAGTGTAGCTGAGTATGTCATGCTGCATAGTAGCTGTCATAACACAGCTTGCAGGACTGGTTCTGCCACAGAACTGCTATGTGACCTTGGGCAATTCTCTTCACCTCTCCCTGTCTCTGTTTTCCGTCCCATCTTTTGTTTGTCTTGTCTGCTTACACTGTAAGCTCTTTGGGGCAGGGATTCTCTCTCCCTATGTGTTTGTACAATGCCTAGTTTAATGGGGCTCTGACCTCAGTGTGGCCTTTTTTTTTTTAAAGGATGCCTGAAACCACAAAACTATAATTTATCATTGAAACGACTTAAATTGTGCCCCCTTCAAATACACTGATTAATCCACTATGGTCAACATGGGCATATCTGAGCTCAGTATAGAGGCCAGAATGTGAACCTACACAGAAAATTGTCCCTATCAGATCAAGCTGAATTAAAATTTGAAACTGCAAATATCTGACAAAAACAAAAGTTTGGCTGTTGAACATGGGTTAATTTTCAACAAATTAGGATTAAGAGCAAAATCAATTATTTAAAAGGGGCCTTATCAACCACATCTTCAGACAACTCAGCAAGCTTAGTAAGTAGATGACAACTATTCTGTTGCAATGCTCCTAAAATTTGTTTTTCCCCATTATAATTTCACTTGGTTAGCAGAGTTTGAATAGGATTTTTATTTTTTTTTTTAAATTACAAGGAGAAATTAATTCACAGTTCTCACTGATATGGGAACTTACCTCCAGAAATGATTGGCAGTTTTAAGTGATTTTTTAAAAGAATATCTTGGTTATGTCTATTTTGCCAGGAAATCTCCTTTGTACAAAAAAGAGTAACTTAAGTCATCACATCGTCTATGCTTTCACCTGAATGTTATTTTGAAGAGCTGTAACTCTAGGTGTTTGTGGATTTTGTTCTCCACAGTTAGGGATAAAGCCATGATTAGATTTACTTGATAGGGGAAACCTGTTTTAGGAAAAGTTAGCATAGGCGGATGTGTGGGTGTTAGTATCTGTGTAGCGTAAATATTTCCAAACTCAAATATAGAACTTAAGCATCATTGTTCTTGTCAGGGACTTTTTTGGCATTGGCAAGGTCAGTACCTCATATAGCTGACTGCAAAGAGGTGTCTCTAAAAAGCTGAGAAGTCTTAAAGGTGTCCTGCAAAGAAATAAAACAACAAAATTGGGTTTATAAAGATGACCTGAAAGATTTGTATTCTGACTGGGGGTTTTGATGTTGTTGTTTCGGTTTTTTTTGTTTTTTGTTTTTACATTAGAAATTCAGGTCCTGTCCTCCCAAAAGACTGTGATGATTGGAAAACTATTGAAATTATGTCATCTCAACAGTCAGGAAAATGAAAGTTGAGCACTCAAAATAACAAGGGATTTTTAGTCAGGTTAACAAAAACTCTTGTTTTTGTTTTTTGTCACCACCTATTTAACTTCAGTGACCAATTAACATTTGGGGATAAAGTACCTCTTGTTAAAATTCAGCACCTTCAGGCCTCCAATTTAGGTGTAAGATTACTCTATAAACATGACAGAGAGTTACACGTCCTCTTCTAAACAGAGGAAAAATCATAGTTAGCATTCCTTATACTTTAAGGTAAAAAACAAGCTGAATGCCCTTCCCCCTCTCTCTTGCTCACCTACCTTTTTATACATCATAAAGAAGGTAAATAGAGCGCAAGCCTGATTTTTTAAAAAACGATTTAACTATTTGTTCAAACTAAATGTTTAATGTTACCTTTTAGGCTTTTAGACTGAAAGCAATAATATGCTTATCACACTACCAGCCATTTTTAGGGCAAAGTTGTCTTGCCATTTTGAGACAGCAGGGAAATTGCAATGAGAGCTGAGCAAATAGAAGGAAAATTTTTTGTCAATCAGTCATTAGATTTCAAAAGTGAATTTCAATTCACCCATGTTCATGAAAGTGAATTTCGCATTGTGCATTGATGGTTACATTTGTAATTCAGACTTTTGGTTAGTTACATAAGTCACTGACTGACTTTTGATAATGAACTTTAGATAAGGAAGTTACAGGGAGATTTCTGTCAGTCTGTGTTTGATTGAGCACCATACAACCAAGCATTTGGAACATGAAGCCATAAAAACAATTGAAAGCTAGGAATCTTATCCAGCGTATCCTGCACCCTGTCTCAGGAACGTTGCTGGAAATGATATGGTTGGATGACCATTATGACTTTCGGATGATCATTTCTCCCACTCAAAAATAGATTAAAAGTAATTTTACACAAATAACTTAAAAATTGCAAATTAGAATGAGAAACAATTGTGCTTCAATGACAGGTAGTAAATACTAATTAAGGGTAAAATTGCCATTTTACAGTGTATAGAGCAGTATAGAGCAGACCAGGAAGCTAATTGTGATTCTGAGTCATAATCAGTCTTCTGGTTTTCTTCTGCTCCAGCAGGGGCCAACCCCAGAGCTGGCATAGCATATATCCCCAAATATGCTAATGCAGCTGAACTGGTTGGCATATTGGCAGAATCCAGGATCCACCCATTACCTGCCCCATACTGCCTACTCTATACACATTCACCTCGGGAGGAAGAGCATATTGGATTCGTACAGACTGTTGTCACCTACAGACTGTCCACATTATGGCATGCCATATGGGCCACAAGCTGTATAAACTAGAGAAATAAGACAATGCATAAAATTTCTTTTGATCAAACTCTGCAAATAAATGTTCAGCCTAATAAGCACAATTTAATTCTTTGCAGTGTTGTTATAGCCATGTTGATCTCAGGATATTAAAGAGATACGGTGAGTGAGGCAATGTCTTTTATTGGACCAAGTTCTGTTGGTGAAAGAGACAGGCTTTCGAGCTGCACAGAGCTCTTCCTTACCTCACACACCTTGCCTCTCTAAAATTTAATCCTGGCAGTGGAATAAAGTTTGCAAGTAGATAAAATATTTTATTTACAAAATAAAAAACAAACAGCATTTCTTCTACTATAGTAATGGTCTAAAATGCTGAAACACCAATGTTTAATTAGTGCAAATCGTTAAATTAATGTTATAATACTGTATAGCTTCATTAAAGGCTGAAAATAAGAGCTGAAAGCTGGACTGTAGCAGGGGTTAATGCTAATGAATCAGCCAAGAATCAAGTTAATGAAGAAATACATTTGAAAGATTAACATTGCTATGGAAATTACAGTACCACGAGATCAACCCCGTGGGGTTAAAGAGGAAGAATGTGAAAGAGCAGTTGAGAGTCACTGGTAGATCTACTGGGGATGTTTCTTTTTTTAGTTGTGATCCAGTGACGTGAAGTAGGTTGAGAGGAGCCTGTGCTGCAAGATGGGAAAGCCAGAATACATCCTAAGGCAGTGAATAGGAAACAAAAAAGAACACTGATAAATCCACATCCATTCCTGGTGTAAGGTAGGGCCTGGCTGAGCTCTTGTTTTGTTCACATTCTTTCCCTTATAGCCAGCAGGTAGCTGTGTTATATAATATGATTTAAGCCTTTTCATCGATCTTTTCATTAGACTTTTCGTAGACTTCTGTGAAGCCTTTTCATAGACTTTTAAGGACAGAAGGGACCATCATGATCATCTAGTCAGACCTCCTGCACAATGCAGGCCACAGAACCTCACCCACCCACTCCTGTAATAGAACCTTAACCTCTGGCTGAGTCACTGATGTCCTAAAATCATGATTTAAGACTTCAAGTTAAAGGGAGTCCACCACTTATGATAGTTTAAACCTGCAAGTGACCCGGGCCCCATGCGGCAGAGGAAGGCAATCTTTGATGACATTCATTAAAGGTAAATTCCTTCAATGCTGGCATTTTCTCTGCTTCACTCTGGCTGGCTGCTTTATTTGAATCTCAAACGCTCAGGCAATTTTCCTCCGTGGTGTACCACACCTTAGAGAAGTCCCAGAATACATGAGATTTGAAGAGAGCAGTTGGTTTAGCAGAGCTTCGAGATACCAGGAAGGATATCCGTAAAGGTAGGAGGCTTTGGGCAAAAGAATCAAGTAGAGAGGAATACTTACCAAAATTTTTTTGAGGAAACTGGTTCTCGTTTGGTTCAATTCAATATTTTAGGTCTGTACAGGGTTTTTGTTTTTGTTTTTTTTTCTTCATATAACCAGAGATTAGGTCCCAAGCTAGCTTCCATTACACTAAATAGAGAAACTTCCACTGATTTAAGTGGAAGTTGGATTGGGCCAATAGTAGCGTTCAGAACAGGACTAGATAATATTGATATGGCTAATAGGAACATGCATAGTTACATAGGATGAAATACAAAAATGAGGGATAAAATCCTACATGCTTCAGAGCATAACCTAACCACTAATTAATCAGGGTTGGGAAGAAATAGCCTGTATAGGCTGGTTACTATATAATTGTCCATAATGGGTTTTTGCGCCTTCCTCTGAAGTAAGTAGCACTGTCCACTATTGGAGACAGGATATCAGACTGCAAGGACCACAGATCATGGCTGTGAGCTGGTAACCAATCTTCCTTCTCTATTGTGCATATGATTACTTCAGAAAAGAGCCCCAGAGACCATCAGCCAAGGGCCTGATCCTGCCAGGGGCCGAATGCAGGCAGGTGGAAGCCTTTAACCTCCACTAAAGTCAATGCCTTTTGAGAGTGTTCATTATCTCATAAGAGGTGGCCAGCACCTTGGAATATTGAGTCCCATGTCTTAGTTTCTGAACTAGAAAAGTTTATAATTCATTTCCATAATGGAGTAATTTTTTATGTATGTATTTGTTTAATTGTGGTCACTATTCTGAATGAAAACTGCTCCAGTTTAGTTACATTATTTAATCTCAGAAGGATTCTGCTGCATTTTAAAAAATATTCCTTTACTACTGGTTTCTTTTCTTTCTCTTATCTGACAGTAACATCATTACAAATATTCACAAGCAAACATCCAGACCCACTTTTAAAAAAGCAACATGAAAGAAGCTAAGAAACCAACTGCAACTGAGAAATTCTGCTGTATTTCCAAGCTTAAGGTGGTATTTGCTTGCCCCTGGGTTAAAAGTTATTTAACAGAAGTTGCAATTTCCCCATAAACCAATGGAATTGTAGGTACAAAGGTAGCAAGCACTGTTGGTTTTTTTTTTTTTTTTTTTTTAAAGCTCACAGTTAACCATAAAGTTCAAACACAATTTACAGGAAATTGTTGTTTAATGTCCATGTCCTTAAGATCTGTGGTGCACTGGAGGGAGGGCCTGTGAGCTCCTTGTTAAAACAACCCCTCCAAACTGAAGGAGGAAATGAAGGGATTTTCTGTCCTCTAATATAGATACCTTATTTCTGGAAACTTCTAAATGATCCTTGCCAAAGGTGACATATCAGGTGGGGAATCAAAAATACTTGTGATGAGCTAATATTTTGCTTTGGAATATACCACATTGTGTAAGTTTCAAAAAAAAAAAAAAAAAATCCTTAGGCGGTTTCATTTTGTATTAGTATTTCAAAGTCACTGTTTGTTACTTGTGCTTATGAGGCTTGAAAATGTTAGTTAAAATTTTGGATGTTATTTAAAAATATTATTATTTCATGTTTACTAAGTAACACTCACAAATGTAAATACACTCATTTGCTGAGTGATGCATTAGTACTGAAATCATTACTATCAATTACTAAGCATTATTGAAAAAAGGATATCTTATTTACTTTTAATATTTTAAATGTACTGTCTTTGGGCCAGATTATTAACCCTGCTCAATGGGAGAGGAGCTACTCACACAAGTAGTTCTCTCAAAGCCAATGGGGCCACTCCAGTGCGTAACTGATGATCCACGTGAGCCTTTAGGTCACTAATTTGGTTGGGGTTCTTTTTCCTTTGCTGCATGTGTTATTCAGTCCTGAAGATGGCACTCTTGCAACAGGCATCTGCTCAATGGGGAAATTGCTGAGCACCTACATTTTCTAAAAACTAACCTCAAACACACCCTTGGCTGTAGAACTCCATGTTAAGTAGTGTCTGGTGAAGAATGGAGGTTTGAGGGTTCTGAAAGGTGAACAGCGATGGAAGCACAGATGTATGAGCTTCATAGATGGAGGATAAAATCCTGCTCCCCTTATTTATGCATGTAGTCTCACTGATATCAGAACTTTATGCACAAGTAAAGCAGATAAAGCTTGGAGTTGAATTTGTATATTAACTAGACTATGTATACTCCAGACTAGGTATTTGCTTTCACTGGAAACACAACTTTGTTGGAAAAAATAGCTATGAAGTATATCTAAATATCCATATTCTTGTTAATTGGCGTATGTATTCTTCTCTTCCTCTCCCAGGTATTTCTGCTGGCATCATCATTTGCATATCTAGCTAAAACCATGTCTGGGGCTTACATGAATAGCATGCTCACACAGATCGAGAGAAGATTTAATATTCCAGCCTCTCTGGTGGGCATTATTAATGGAAGCTTTGAAATTGGTAATAATTTATTTTAATATTCTTTGACAAAACAGTATTTTTCCACAACTTGAGTGAGGGGCTGTTTTGGCTCTTCCCTTTTTACATTCATTTGTTTGGTTTTGCAGCCCCGGTGTGACACTGAAAGTGGCGACCTGTAGATGAGTCTGTGACCTGATCCTATAAACTGTGACTTGTGTATTTAGTCCCATGGAAGTCAATGGGACCGCTTATGTAACAAAGGGAATGCAGGCACAGACTCTGGTTTGACTTACTCCTGGATCTGCTTAGGATCTGCCAAAGAACATTGGACTGTTACATTTTTCCAATAGAACATCCAGTTTAGCACCAAAGCTAATATTTAATGTTTATATGACAGTATTCATCAGCAGATCTCAACATCGTTTACACAGAGAAGTATTTTTATCCTCATTTTACAGTTGGGCAGCTCTTGAGTAAAAAGCAGTAAAAACACAGTTCTGTAACTAAAGTTTTGAAGATTTGACTCTGAATAGACTGAAAGCAAATCCGCGGAGAAAGAAGGTGCTATTTTTTTAGTCACTTTTCAGAAAACAACTATACCCACTGTAAACCGTAAGGGCAGGATTGTCAGCTGTGGTTCTGGCACTTTCTTTACTCCCCATTCTGGTTATCTGCATCCTTGATCACAGGGTTAGTGGGTGAGAAGGCTGTGTTGGAGCCACTACTCCATCTCCCACACAGTGAGTGGGGCAGTGAGAGGGCAGGGGGAAAAAATGGACAGAGTCCTGCTCCCTGCAACTGGTATAGACCTACAGCAGATTATTTTCCCTCAGAGCATGGAAGAATCCTTCCGAGTGTCACAGTTTCCTTCCTGGTCTGTTCCTTGGGCAGTGAAGCTATGGGCCTCCCATTACTTGTAATGTTACAATCTAATGCTAAATTAAGGGATTCTGAAATGTTAAACCCTGCAGG
Source organism: Emydura macquarii macquarii (assembly GCF_026122565.2). NCBI lineage: Eukaryota > Metazoa > Chordata > Testudines > Chelidae > Emydura > Emydura macquarii. Next base: position 4,407,088 of record NW_027132342.1, on the reverse strand, counting down.
ACCTAGATTTTATATGGTCTTTAAAAAGCTGGGATTCTAGGTGTATGGGGGAAAATATGTGGAAATGGGATCCAAAAACAGTCTTTCCAAAAAAAAAAAAAAAAAAAAAGGGATCATGCCTGTGATGTTGTAAGAAAAGCTCCCACCCCTGCTATTATTGAGCTCAACCCTGATATCAGTGAGGTCATTTAAGGCCAAACATTTGTGGCTTTGGCACAAGCCTTGAGCAAAGGTCAGTGGGTAGCTGAGCTGCTACAGCAGCAAAGCAGGAACCAGACTTTGAAGCTAAAAGGGTATACTTTACAATGTAGGTCCTGATCACCCCTTGCTTTGGGGGATGGGGGAAGTAATCTGCACCAACCCTATAATTTGCACAGATTACTTTCCCTGGAATGCGGCTCACTTATGCTGGCCAGTGCAGTGGGGTAGGATGGAGCCAAGAGTCCTTCCACTTCTCTCCCCTACCTGTCCATTCCCTATGGGAAGAGGCGTAACAGGCCTGCAGAAGCTATTTTGCTTCTTACAGTGCAGTCCTATAAGGCAGCTCAGAATGGAGTCCTTAGAGGGAGGGACCTGTGATGGACGTACAAAACCTCCGAGGATACTCTCATGCTTTTGGTGAGATCTGGCCTGTTTAAGAAGGAACTTGCCAAAATTACTTATTGCTGGGTCTAAAAAGGTGATTGTTTAAAAGAAATTATCCCCGGTATTAACAAGTAATTGATCAGACTTGTAGATATTGTCATCCTGATTGATTTAAAATTTCAGGATGAAAATAATCTTAATATGCCTCATGTAATGAACTCAACAGGAATACTCCAAAGTTACACTCATACTCCAATACAATACTCATACTCCAATACAATACAATACAATACATACTCCAATATTCCATGCAGGAATACTCCAAAGTTACACTCATACTTCAGTATAAATGGAAATTTTGAGTTTTATACCTGACTCAATGTAGTTTGTCTCTCAATTATATATAAAAGGGATATACCAACATTTCTTGCTTCTTTCTCTGATGCAGCTGGCTATTGTCAGAGACACAATACTGGACTAGATGGATTAATGATTTAACCCAGTATGGCAGTTCCTGTATTTCCTATAAAAAGGAGGATGTCTTAACAAGTGCATCAAAAATTATACCTACTCTGGAGCATTTTGTGTGTTCTGCTCTTAGTTATGCCGGTATAAATCCAAAGTATGGTAAATCTACTGAAGTCATAGGAGTTACACAGGTATAAAATGTATGTGGGTGAGATCAGAATCAAGCTCTTTAAGTCTATTTATATTTTATAATGACACTCAGTGCAATAACCACTTTTTTCTCCCATTAAGTTATTTTTGCAACTAATGTAAAAGAATAAATTCTTCTCTCTGTATGTGTTATCTTGCATTTATTTTCAGTGTTGAAATGCTTAGATTTATATCTCTGCATTTTCTCCATCATTGCTTTTATCTGTTAAAATGTGTGCAATAAAATTTGTATACATAGAAAGTGTCCCAAGAGAATAATAACCTGCCAAGACATGTACTATCCTGCAGCTGCAGGGCCCAGTTTCTAGAAAACAGTTTTTACAATAAATCATAAAGCTTTTCCTCACATGAAATGTTCCCTCTCTAAAGAGAAATGATTTAATGAAAGACTTTCTTTATCCATGTTATTCCTTTCAAATTATGGAAGAAATACAGGGGATATCAAACTGATTGCAGTATTAGTAAACCCATCAGAGATGAGAGAATAATAGATTTTTTAGTTCAATTTCCAAACTGAAAAATCCAGGGGGAAAAATTTGATTATTTTTTCTTGACAAAATGGGGGTGGGGGGTGGGAGGGGGAAGGTTTGTTTAGAAAATGTAGTTTCAAATCAATATTTAGTTTAAAAAATGTTGTTTTGACATGAAATGTCAAAATAGTTTGTTTTGACAGTTTAAAAAAACCGTTTTGACATTTCATAATTTTTATTTTCAGTTGTTTTTCAGTTGAAATTAATAGTTGAATTAGACCCAAATTTTTGAATAGTTCCAGTGCCCTGAAAGATGCTGTTTTTTTGGGCAAATTTGTATTTGCTGAATAAATTTCACCAAGCTCTAATTCACTTGGACTTCTCTATTCTCTTCTGTTTTCGCCATTGACTTGTAATTTACATTGTTTTGAAACTGCATTGATGGCAGTAATTTAGTATGCAGGTGGTTGTTTTCTTCTGACAGCTTCAGTTGAAATTCTCCTCTTTAGTCATAATTTCTACTTAACATCCTATTATCAGAATGTTTCCTACTTGGCCTAACCATTTATGCAAAAACCACAGACGTCACAGATGGAAATGTCTTATTTAATCATCTAGCCAATTCCCTTGGTAGTACAGTAACATCCACAGAGAAGATAAATGCCAGATATTAAACTGATAAGGTACCATGCTTACACTTAGTCCAGTTTGTCTTATCTGTAAAAAATGTGTAGGGTAATTTAGCATGTAAACCTGAAAATGAACTATGCTCTTCTTTCGGCAGGAAACTTGTTGGTGATACCATTTGTTAGTTACTTTGGTGCAAAACTTCACAGACCAAGAATAATTGCTTTGGGGTGCACAATTATGTCTTTTGGCTGTCTTTTGATATCACTCCCTCATTTTCTCATGGGACGGTGAGTATTTAGCTAATGATGGACTAGATTGTGGTATACTTACCCATCTTGAGAATAATATGTTATTCCACAAGTAGTTCCACTGACATCAGTATGACCACTTGTGGAGTTAAGGTATGCTCAGCATGAATCAGGGTATCCAAATCTGGTCCTAGGACATTTTTTTTTTAGAGGACTTCAAAAGTTAATAACTACTTCCTTAACACAGATTAATGGTTGGGGTGTCACATCTCTGCTGGGCAACATATGTTTTTCCATTTTGTTTCATCTCCTCATCCAAATGGCCACTTGTCAGCATGAAAGATTACCTCCCTTCTCTGTGATGCCTCAGCATGTGCAACTTCAAATTGCATTGACCTATATTACTATTGTATTAGGATACTTAGTAGTATTCTTAGTATACCATATTATATTTCCTTGACCCTGAAGTCTCTTTCTTCTATATCTCCTGTGTTTGTAAGGATGCCTGCAATCACCTCACGCAATATCACACATCATTGACTTGTGACCTCTACAAAATCCTTTTCCATGGCTTCAACTCCTCTTGCCTTGACTGCTTCAAACTCCTTCCTACATGGATTACTCAAGTCTCAGCTGTCTGGCTGCAGGACATATACAATATAGGTTTCTATTATGGGATTTCTTTCATCTTCCTCTGAAGCACCTGATACTAGATTCTATCAGAGACTCAATACTGGACTGGATAGACCACACAGCTGATCCAATATGACAGTTCCTTTATTCCAAAAATGCTTTTTGAATGGTTTACTGAATGGCACATTCAATTAACTTTTGATGCAGTTTGGTTCTTATTATATATGCTCATTCCTTTTCTAAATAGCTTCAATACAAGAGAACTGCTTTATGAGCTGGCTCTGATATATTCTCTCTTAATTTGAAAACATTTTACTTTGGCTCGAACAGGTATCAGTATGAAACCACCCTTTCACCATTAGAGAATTCTTCATCAAGCAAGTCCATATGTCTTATAAATCAAAGCCAGTCTTCCACACGTATGGAGAAGCAACAAGCAGGTGCGTCTCTTTCTGTGTCTAGTGTTCCTTTTTGTGTAGTTACTTTTGTAGGTTCTGAGTAGACTGGATGTGTTTCATTAGTGCTTTTTCTAGGGCTCTATGTTAAGTATAAAAGCTGTGGATCTCAGGCTGTTTCCTCACCTTAGTGTAGTTCTTTAGGGCAGTGAAATACTCAGTCAATGGCCCTAGAGACATACATGGCTCCAAATGCAGGTCTTACAATATTTACAGGCATGGGTGGGCTAACAGAGCACAGATTTCAGAAATGCTCTCCAGGGCTACCGAACATGCACAAGGCAGCCTGGGGAGTGCTGAAAAAAATGGCCAAGAGATATAAGGATACCACTTGTTGTATCAAGCAGTGGAAAAAAGGAAGATTAGGAACAGAGAGGAGAAATAGCCTCTACTTCCTTTCAATAGATAGTATGTTTGATGGGGGAGAAATTAAATGTTATAAACTGGTGTCTGTAGCTTATTATATAGCTTGAAACATGCAAATACAATGTCAGTGCCATATTAATGTAAATGAATTATGTTGTTATCAAATGGCACTACAGAGACTAATGAAGTACACCGAGACTAATGAAATACTCATGTTATAGCATCCTGACACTAAGTAGTTATCTTTTTGCCATGGTGTTCCATTAATACATGATAAGGTTGTATCATGGTGATGCAATATCATTATGCAAATTTTGGAACGTAAAGACAGGATGTCATTATTTTGTGGTTCTTTGTGGCTCCGTTTAATGATGAACATGGCCTTCAAATTCTTCAAGGCTGTGCATCACTTGTTTAGGGGTAGCTTTCTAGAATTTAAAGAAAAATGAAAATAATATGTACATGCTACTTAACAACACTTTGTGTTAGATAGCACTTTCATCTGAAGATTTAGAGAATTGTTTGCATCATTTTATCCAGGCAGAAAATGATGCACAGAAAATTAAACAATTTGCCTAGGTTATACAGCAAATCAGTATTCAGTTAAGGAATAAAACCCAGACATCCTGATTCCCAGTCACTTACTTCAGGCAAATTATTTTGGTTTCACTATGAACAATGTTAGATTTGCATAGCTCTATATGAACTTGCCGCCTGAGTTTTCAGGTTTAAGTGATAGCACAAAATATGGACTTTGTGCAACTGTAAACTGAACCTTCTGACAAAATTGTTGAATTTTGGGCTATCTCAATCCTGTAGTTTCATGGTAGCTCTAAGGATGGCATCAACTCTCAGAACCTTAAGTCAGGTCTTGAAAGGCAAAAAGGCTTTCAGGAGGGCTGGTAGAAAAATATCAAATTAAATATTTTCCTATTAGAAAATGAGATTTTAAATCAATTTTCTGCAGGAAAAGATTGTCTTCAGCAAAATTTTCCATTAGGAATATTGAAGCAAAATGCTTCATTTCAGGTATTTAATCCAAAACAATGGGCACAGCAGCTCAGCCACTGGGAAAGACCGTGGTGCAGATGTTGTGTTGCCAGGTAGCAGTATTCTTTCCATAGGGAAGAATCAGAAAAGAGGGAACCGGAACAAAACATTTTGATTCAGGACTGTCAAAATGTTTCGTTTTGATCAAAAATATCAAAATATAACACTCCATTTCTCAACTGAAATAATTTGACCTTTTTTATTGTGAGAAAAGTTCCGATGTTTTGTCCTCATTTGGGACGAAAACAAATGGTGAAATATTGGTATATGTTCCATGGGACAGAAATGCAATTTTTTAAGTCATCTCTCTCCTTTAGTTCACAAAAGGCATTTGTCTGTCATTTTAAGGATACACATCTATTTCATTAATTATTTAGGGTCAGATTCTGCCAGGCCTTAATGCAGGACAACAGCAGTTTTGAAGGAGGAAGGGATGATGCAAGGACCTTTGCCTAAGGGCCAGGCAGAATTTCAGCACCTTGTGCTCACAAGAATGCAGGCACCATTGTCTGCTATTGACCTCAAAATTGCAGTGGCTCAGTTTGGTAGATGGGAGGCCAAGTCCTGGCCTACGCAGTGGCCAACCTTGCTGACTAGCTGTATGGAGGGAGTAAGCTGCACTCCATAAAATGATGTAGCAGCAAGCATACTGCCTCTGAGGCAGACTCTTTCCCAGTTCTCTGACTGGGTTACTATGACTCCTCGTTGCCCCTTTGGGTTGGGTCTATAAGGCCCTATCAAACTCTAAGTGGTAGGATGGCTTTTCATATTCATTTCTCTTTCTAGAAAGCATTTCCTTTCTCAGCAACATTAAAACCACTAATACAGTTTTCTTATTTTATTCACAGAGTGTGAACAAAAGTTTGGGTCCTTGATGTGGATGTTTGTGTTGGTAGGAAACATAATACGAGGTATTGGTGAAACTCCCATCACGCCATTAGGCATTTCATATGTGGAAGATTTTTCCAAAGCAGAAAATTCACCTCTTTACATAGGTAAATCTTTAAGTGCTCAGTCTTGCTGTGTCATGTGCTGGCTTAAAAAAACACACAAACAAACAACCTTCCCCTCCACACACCCTTTTTGGCTCTTCAAGGTAAATAAATAAAAATAATTTTGGTGCACGATCTCCCTAGTATGGATGCATAGTCCAGAAAATATCATTCAACTATTTGTTCAAATGAATCTGAATTTTCATTGATTTTGTCTGTACCCTTGTGGGCTTAGATCCTGCATTGAAAACCAAGTAGGCAGACCCTAAGTGTGATGCTCAGCCGAGGTTTGGGGATCAACCCTCGGGCCCTTAACATTTGCTTTCTGTAAATATTCTAGTGAAATATTATTTTGGTATATTTGACTAAACAAAAAATAGAGGGCTTGATCCAAAGCCCATTGATATCACAGGAAAGACTCAGGCCCATGAAGCACATATTGGAGAATAGGGACAGAAAGTGAATTTCAGATTTATAAGCATGGAGACCTAACATTAAGAGCCAATCAGAGAACAAAATATGCCGTTGCGCTTATAGAATCATAGAAATAGAGGACTGGAAGGGACCTGAACAAGTTGTTTAGTCCAGTCCCGTACATTCAAGGCAGGATTAAGCAACAACTAGACCTTTCCAGATAGGTGATTGTTTAACCAGTTCTTAAAAACCTCCAATGACGGAGATTCCACAACCTCCCTTGGTAATTTATTTCAGAGCTGAATTACCCTTACAGTTAGTAGGGTTTTCCTAATGTCTAACCTAAATTCTCCCTTGCTGCAATTTAAGCCCTTTAATTCTTGTCCAATCCTCAGTGATTAATGAGAACAATTTCTTACCCTCCTCCTCGTAACAACCTTTTACATGCTTGAAAACTGCTATCATGTCCCCCCTCAGTCTTCCCTTCTCCAAACTAAACAAACGCAATTTTTCCAGTCTTCCTTCATTCATCGTTTCCAGACCTTTAATCATTTTTGTTGCTCTCCTGTGGACTTTTTCCAATTTGTCCACATCTTTCCTGAAATGTGAGGCCCAGAACAGGGCCCAGTACTCCAGCTGAGGCCTTATCAGCACAGAAGAGAGTGGAAGCAAGTCAGCGAAAGAGCAGGAATAGAACCCAGGAGTTCTGACTCAAAGCCCACTGCTTTAAACACTCTCTTCCTATGAGTCCAATCAGTTGAACTGGACTAAAAATCAAAACTATTTCCCATGAAAATAACCCTGTATAAATTCTAATTTTGTGTGGTGTTTTTTCCCCTTCCCCAATTTTAGGATACCTACAGATAGCAACGATAATAGGCCCTTTTCTTGGTTTCATGTTGGGATCATATTGTGCACAGCTGTATGTGGATCTGGGATTCATAAATATAGGTAATGAACTAATATATATATAAAATCTGTATATATTAATCAACAGGGATGATTTGTGTATCTCTCAGCATCAATTGCACTTGTGATTTTATGCCAGTTTGCTTGTAATATTTTTCTGATGGGAAATTAACATATGTTGTTCAGTTCAATAAAATCACCTGAGTTCAAACATGAGTGAAAGAATCAGTCAGACATATTATGTGCTAAATTATTCTGTCATCTGAGATAGTTTAACAGTGGGGAAAAAAAAAAACACATTCAACAGAAAACACCCACATGTGGCAGATAAATTATTTGCATAAGAAAGGGATATTGGTGACCTCCACTTCTCCTCCATAAGCCTCATTTTAAGAGATACCTTGTGTCTTTCAAATATTTTTATTTTATCTTAAATTTTAGAAGTGACCGGTACAACAAATGACCACAGGGAAAGATAGCTCAGAGATAATCAAATGTGTGTCCATTTATTTTTAGAGGAGGTGACTATAACACTTACTGATGCCCGTTGGGTTGGTGCGTGGTGGCTGGGCATTTTGATTTGTGGATCAGTGAATCTCCTCGCTGCAATACCTTTTTGCTTTCTGCCCAAGTCCCTTTCAAAGGAAGGACAAGTGAGTGAAACTGAGCTAACAAGTAAGAAAAATGCTTCACTGCTACGAGAGAGAGGTGAAAATCAAGCCAAACAGAAAATGCGTGAAATCACGAAAGGCAAGTTAAGTTAACTATCTCCTGAATGTACCATTGTCATTATATCATAGAATACATTAAACCCAGCAGCATACTAAGGAAGTCTTTATTTTTTCTCTATATGAGTGGACTGTGTGTGCTTTCAAACTAAATATGGGCCCAAACTGCAACATTCACATGTCGCTTTTCAACTCCCCAAAGTACAAAGGTGTTGGATCTGGGATTTTGGATGAGCCCCTTATAGAGATCAATGCCTACTGTGAAAATTAGATCCAGATTCACCCCTCCTCCCAAATTTCAGGGGTATTTGGATCTGGAGTTTTGTTTCAAGCCAACTACTAGTTGTAACTAGAGCTGGTCAAGACTACTGTACACTGGTAAAGTTTAGACAATGAAACTGAAAAAACCATAGTAAATTGCAAATCTCAAAGGGTGAAATCCCCTTTCCCCAGGCAGAGAACCAGCGTAAGGCCTGGACATCACATAAGTCCCAATTAAATCCTCAAAACAGTACATAAAAGTGACCTAAGTGGTGCATAGGCCTCTGAAAATGTGTGGGTTTCACCCAAAAAGATTTACTAATTTTTTTTTTACTGTTGCATGGATATCGATAACTAGTTTTATATTTACACATTTCTAGCTTTCCTATATGTGATAGTTTATTGTTTTCTTTTAACTTCTGTACATCTCCCAGTTCTTCATAGGAGCCCCTTAGGAACATAAATATATAAAATACATGATAGGAGAAGATTTTCAAAAGTGACTATTGGCTCTAGATGTCCAACCAAAGATACCATAACAAGCCCTAAGTTTTTAAACAGATGAGTACATGCCCTCTGAAAATCTTATCCCTTGAAGGCATCTCAAGATAGACACCTCACATTCAATGCCCTCAGAATCATTAGTTAATTTTTAAAACTTTGACCTATATTACATCTTCACTCTGTTAAATACATGTAGTCCAAAAATCAACAGTCCGTTTTCCTTCCACAAAGTAATCTTTTGATGAGGAAAGATGTCCATTCCATAGCTCACCTTGTAGCATTTCTAGTCCTCCAGTGTTATTTCAGAACACTTTTCTTTCTATTATCATTCACACAGGAGCAGCACTTTTTATTGCATTTATGTGGATGTCCACAGTCCCTGAAAATCCCTAATTAAAAAGTGTCTTTCGTTCAAGTGAAAAATACAGTTTGTATATTGAACTTAACACTCCCATCTCTTTCCCAGAATGGCTTGAATCCTAGAGCATGTGGCAGCTATAAACAAGGCAGCCTGAACATTTCAGACATTAGAGCCATTTTATTTTTTTATTACAAACTAAACTACATTGTTAGACTGTTATATTAACCCTCACTTACTGAGACACTAACCCTCCTTCCCTTGAAGGATCCATTTAATGAAAAGTGGTACACATTTTCAATGAATTGGGGTCATTGTTTTACAAAATTTTCAGTTTGTTTTGCAGAGTTCTTGACCAACAGATCAGAACATTTACTTATGCATAAAATGAAACACAGAGGAATTATTGTTTATGGTTTGGGTCTTGAGTCTGCAGGCTTTACTCAGGCAAAACGCCCAAAGAAATCAAGTCCCCCTAACTTTAATGGGAGGCTTGATTGAATGAGAACTGCAGGATCAAGTCCTTAGAAGTGTGGTGGAAAAGCTGGTGGTTAGATCCTAGACGTCCATTATGAGAACATCCGTGCAACATTTCAGTGATGCAAAATCTGAAAGAATTATGAGATCTAGTTAGCATGGTGCTGTGGGAGGAAGCATTAATATCCACATGTATTTAATATATGTGGGGCATTCTCAAAGAAATCATAATTAAAAATGCAATGCATGTGAATTCCACTGTAAAAGAAAAATGCATGGAACCAAGTATGCTTGCACGAAAGGAATGAGGACAATAAAAGATCCTGTACTAGAAATGGAGAGGGTGGGGGAGACTCAGACAAGAAGAGAGTCAATTAAGGTTTTCATTTAAAACATGAAGGCAGAAAACCAAACCCAGAATGAGTTAAGGCTACCAGAATGATTTATTAGCAATCAGAAGGGCTTGTACAAATACATCAGGATAAAAGAAGACAAGCATTCGGCTGCACTTTATACAGGCAGTTCCTTCCATTGGGGTTGGGGCGTGTTGGAGTAGGTGAGGGACATCTTAGGCTAACAATGGTTCCTCCAGGGAACCGTTCCAGATGGTGTTAGAGTAGATCTGTGGCCTCTGGTCAAACCCAAGATTGAACTGGATCCAGTTTAGGGCCACCTCTGCTTCCCTCGCTCCTTCTCAGCCACACTGAGCAGTGTCATCTTGTAAAGCTTAAGAATAACTTGTTATATTCTTTCATTCCAGATTTCATCCCATTCCTCAGGAGTCTGTTTTACAACTCAGTTTATATGTTGTTTATATGCGTAACTGTGATACAGTTCAGTGCTTTCAATGGCATGATATCCTTCATGCCAAAATATTTGGAACAGCAGTATGGGAAATCTGCATCAGAGGCCATCTTTTTAATAGGTACACTCCCATTATGTCTCGTTTTTACTTACTGGCTGGTGATTCTGCTGCGGGCTTTATATGATATGTATTTGCCCACCAAGAAAAGTTCTTTTTTGCTTGTGTCTTCATAGCTGTTTACAACTTACCAGTTATATGCATTGGATATTTTCTTGGAGGTTTACTAATGAAGAGATTCAAGATTAATACCATTCAAGCTGCCAACATAGCCTTTTGGATCTCTTTAATTGAATACCTGATCTACTTTGCTGCTTATTTCATGGTCTGTGAAAATTCTCCTGTTGCTGGTCTAACGGTCTCCTATGAAGGGTATGTTCTTTAAGTCATAATACTGAAATTATCCATCGTCTCCTTGTAATAAAACAGTTTCTAGTTAGAAATGGGCCCAGGAGTCCACGGTTTGGTTTTGTAAAAACAAAAACAGGAATGCTTCCGATTCAGGTTCTAATTTATCCAAACCATCAAAGTCCACGAGGCAAAGGCACTGAGTTTCAGTCCCTCCCTACCCATCCTCCCATCTTGTATCTAAAACAGTAGTGTTCAAAAGGTAGTCAACATAGTGGATTAACTGTCACTAACTACTTCCTTGGAGGATGACCTACCCTAGGTTTCAACCAAAAGTGACAGTGTACTGGAAGAGGTGAAAGAGCTGTAGAGCTGTAAACTGGGTTTTTCATGTATTCTGAACATTTGTTTAAAATAACCTCTTTGCCTCCAGCTTTATAAATCTTCCATGCAACAATACATAACCAAAAATGCACACACAATTGCATGCCCTGCTTGCATGTGAGACTAATACAATTGTATATTCAAGTTAGGTAGTTGCAGATGTAAGTGGGTGGCCAGTTACGCGTCTAGCTGACCATTCACATATGTAATTGCAATACTATTGAGGGACAAAATATTATTTTAACCTACAGGAGCTTGTTATTTAAATGTTATTTTCATCTAGATAGCGGGGAACATTTTATCTGCAGTTTCTTGATTTGAAGGTTGCCACTAATCTGTATGTGCATGTCTGTGTGTGTGCACACTTATACTCACACACACACACAATAGATGATATAAGCACCACAGGCTATAAAAATCAAGTTGTACAGCTGTCATGGTATATCACTGTGTACGGTACAATGTCTCAAGACAAAAAAATTACACAGAAGAAAGACTAAACCTTAAGGCTCTGACTAATGGATATTTTATGTAGTGCAGGGTCCTGAGTCCTGGAACAGCTCTTGGCCTACTGAAGAGTTTTTAAGTAGTCAGTGATAAGATCTTTTTTTGAGGGTTGTTTTTTTAACTCTTGAGTTGTTTGTTCACCTTTTAAATCTATTTCAGAATAAAACAGGTCTCATACATGGAAACAACTCTGCTTGCTGACTGCAACAGTGATTGTGATTGCTCAGTTAAAGTGTGGGACCCTGTATGTGGGGAAAATGGAATAACTTATGTTTCACCTTGTCTTGCTGGTTGTAAAACATCAGATGGAACAAGAAAACATACAGTAAGGCTTTTAATCTATTGTATTTTACCAGCTCATATTAGGAATCTAGATAGCCTGGTGCAGTGGGATATATACATATCCATGTGACTAGGATTTTACAACATAATTAGAGTTGGGCATAATGGTTTGGATGCAATAAGAACTCACCTGACCTTTTTCCCAAATTCAAAATGAATCTGAAAATTTGAAGCTTGAAGAAGTTCAATTAAGTTTAAAGAAAACAAAAGATTAACAAAAACCTTTTCTCTTTTATGGAATAGACAGAAGAGGAAATACCAAAATACCATGCGAGAAATTATTCCTGTGGTATTTTCCCCTTGTCTGAAACCTGGACATGCTAGTGCTTAGGGTGGTCCAAAAGAAGTGAGGGATCCATCATAATCTGGAAGCAGCAGCTTTGGTAAAATAGTGCTTAAAGTGCACCCTAAAAATTTAGTTTTTGGTTTTGTTCAGGTCTTTGACCCAAGCGCATCTCCCTCCTCCCCTCCGCCCCCTTTTTAAATACTGGGAAGTACTAGAAATCTCACAACAATAATAGAATTCCAAAGCAGGGATCTAATGATCTCTACAATTCTACAGGATGGCTCACAAACAAACAAAAACACTGTGGAGAGCTTATTATCTTAATACTGTAAGAACTTTCCTTAGGGATTTAATTATAAATTCTTCCAGAGCAAATTCTTGTATGCTAGGTGGGACATGATTGAGAGTGAGAACTGCAAGACAACAGAATAAATACAGACCAAAGAAGAGTTAGGAAACCTTAGAACCAATAATAATATTTTAAATAACACTGAGATCACACAGAGGGACAGATTTTGATGCCTTGCTCACATTTGTTATTCTTTTACTCTGTGAATTGACTTCAGTGGGACATCGGATGATGTAAGGATATTGTCGTCTGGGCATAAATGATTAAAACCATCTTTTGACAGGTATTTGAAAACTGCAGCTGTGTTGCAGCTTCAGGATTTTCATCTGAAAATGTCTCTGCAGTTTTGGGCCAATGTGACAAAGAAGCAAACTGTGACAACATGCTTCAGTACTTTTTGATATTATTAATAGTCTGCAGCTTAATTTTTTCTTTAGGAGCAATGCCTGGATATATGGTCTTAATAAGGTACAGTAGAATGCCCTTACTGTAAGCAGCCTAATGGAAATTTTATACTGAGGTCATGTATGTGGAGGTTATCTGTCTTCTTATGCTGATTGTTAGGGTTTATGTTTTAAGATAAACCTTCTCAACTTTGGAAGGTGATTTTGCTTCTGCCCCAGATTAATGGGAGCTCATTGAGTTGGTGCAGTGGGACACCTTAGCAAGGTGCATAATAACTATGAATTTATTGATCACATCTGTTCAGCATATAAACACTTCCCTGATTTTACTTCCAAAGTCTGGTCCCAACTTCTGCTGGGTGTGTACTGTAAGAGCAGCCTTTCCCTCTAGCACAGTGTTAGGGTTCCACGATCAGCTGTTCTCTGTCCCGGATTTTTCAGCGGAGGACATGGAGTGTAAGTGTAATTTAATTGAGAAAAGCTGACCTACTTGTTTGTATATAATTTGCTTATTTGTATATAATTTGCTTATTTCAACATTTTTTTTGTCCCCATATGTAAAAATACTATTAAGAGTTTGGGGGGCTCCACAATTATTTATCGAGTTCAAAAGGGTTCTGTGGCCAAACTTAATAGAGAAACACTGCTCTAGCAGTTCAAAAGTCCTAGTCAAAGCTCTAGAGAAGACCCCCCTCTTCATGAAAGTCATTTAATCAGGACAATGGAGCCTGTAATTAATGGCCTAGGTAGTTGGTTTATGGTGTAATATGATACAGAATTTAATTGAAAAACCAATGACAATTTTCTTTCTTTTTTATATTGCCAATGTTGTTCAATACACAATGCAATTGTCGCTTAGGTCTCTAAAGCCTGAAGAAAAGTCATTTGGTGTGGGTATCCATTCATTTGCTTCAAGAATAGCTGGTAAGAAATGTTATAAACCACTCTGTGAAAGCAAACAAAGGCAAATGCAGATGTTGTATTCACAGGGTGCATCTCCACTTATCTGAACAAACTCCTCTGAGCTGCTGGTACAAGGGGAATGGCCAGGCAACCATGGGCTTGGCTTTAGAGCCAGGGGCAGCTGGGTGAAAATTAGAACAGCTTTCAGTCCGGGCTAATTTATGTCAGGAACTTGACCAGTCCCCATCTTAAAGCCACCCTGTGCCATTTCCCTCCTGCCAAATGTTCACTGAGTCTAGTTTAGATGGAAGAGAAAATCTTTTCCCTGGTATATTAGATATTTCTGTTTGATGAGTGTGGACAAATGTTGACTTTTGAATAGCAACTACAGTATGTATTTTTTAAACTGCAGTGTGTGTAAAATGCTAAACAGGCATAAAAAAGAAACTACTTAGGTGGGAATAGGAGATGGAGGCTAAAGAAGCTTGCATGAACTATAGAAAAGGGGGTTGATAAAGGAAGAGGAAAAAGGGAAGATACAAGCAGGAGGGGAACTGTGATGAGCCTATATTTATTCAATTAATCAGCAGAAAAGTGTGCTGCTTACAAAAGCATTGAAAAAAAATCTTACTTATCCTGTCTGGCACACCTTTCTGCCCCTTTTAGCTGGAATTCCATCTCCCATTTATTTTGGAGCTTTGATAGACACGACGTGTTTGAAATGGGCAACTCTGAGTTGTGGTGGTGAAGGAGCGTGCAGGATGTATGACGTTGTCACTTACAGGTACAGTTTCTTTTGGAGACCTATCTATATCTATTCCTGTATACTATCTGCATCACTACAGCATCTGTGGTCTTGACCTTCTTCTAGTTGATAAACCACAAAATTGCATGATAGATTTGGCCATAAAATTTTGTCAGTATCAACCTATTTCCCCGTTATGATTACCTCTGCCAAGTACTCTGCTTCATAACAGCTTCTGACCAAAAGTTTCTTGTTATTGCATCATGCACATATATAGCCCCTTTCATCACAAAGAATCCTAAAATGATTCATTATGGTACATGCATGATTATTATTATTTACTTGTATTACTGTCGTGCCAGTGAGCCCTAGTGATGGACGAGGACTCATTGTGCTAAGCATTGTACCAACATAGAACAAGACAGTTCCTGCCCCAAGGGTTTTCCACCTCTGAAATGCAGCTGCTGCTGTTGGGCAAAGTGGCAGCTGTTCAACAACTGACAACAACACTGCATGACATATTTGAATAGGAAGTGAAGGGTACTGTCTACAAATGAAATCACAGGAGTGGTTTAGGTAGAGAGAAAGTAGTTATCCAAGTTGGAATTTGTCTGATACCATGGCTTATAGCCGTCTACAGTCCTCTAAGAAATGCAACGAGATCTTTAAAGACCACACGTATTCAGCTCTTCATTTATGTCTCATTGAAAAAATGGCCCCTTCAGCAGACCGCTGTCCACTAGACCTTTGTTAGGATATGGTTCAACATAGGCTCAGAAGCCTCCTAAATAACCTAAGCATTACCTCATCTAAGGACTGATCCAGCATACATTGAGATCCAAAAGAATGACAGCACAAGCAGTTTCCATATTTTGGGAGCAGCCAGGTTTTATACTGACAGGAATAAAAAGCTATGTTCTAATGCTTCAGGCAGACACATTTTTAATGAAGCACATCCTTTATTCCAGATGGCTCTACCTGGGACTGCCAGCGATATTACGTGGAGTGTCCTACATCCCATGTGTGTTAATTCTCCTTATTTTAAAGAAACAATTTAAATCTTCTGAAGGGAAGACCTTAAGGAGTGCATCAATGGAAATGAAGACTATAGAAGAGCAAAATGACTGAATAGAGAAGCATTCCAAAAGCTCAGACTTTTGTGGGGCACATCATGAGACACCCTCGTAGTGTAAACTTGAACATATCTTTACTAATAATTGGTGACTGAAACTAATGAACACTTGGACTGAGACTAACATAATTACATATAGTTAGTTCCAATTCCCTGCTTAAAAATATCAACTAGAAGACAGTAGACAGGAAAAAGGTGTCTGAATGGTATAAAAGAACTGAAACGCTCAATATTATAATAACACAGAAAATGCAAGAGGCTAACGATCTGTGGATAGTACTGTGATGCGAAAACAGCAGAGATGGAATCCTGGCCCCATCGACATCAATGGGACTTTTGCCATGGAGTTTAATAGGGTCAGGATTTCATCTTTAAATTCTACATGCAGTTTTGCCACACACTCGCTTCGTGACGTTAGGCAAATCATTTAACTTCTCTGTGCCTCAGTTTCCCAAGATGCAGGTAATTTTTATTTACCCTGTTGTGAGGTGCCAAAGCTGTGATCAAACACCCCTTGCTGGACATTCACAGATGGCTGTTTTTGGATGCCAACACTTGACCTGTGTACTTCTGGCTTGCTGAGTCCAAGCAGAATCCAGGCAATGCCCCCTGGCTTTGGATCTGTAGGCAGACACTGAGAGGACAGTCCCTGAATTTAGCACTCCTTTCTGAGAGCTGGGACTTTGCAGCCAACTGCTTAGGTCTTGAGACTAGTGCCAGCTCCCCCAGTAGTTTAAGCACACCACCCCCAGAGCTCCATCCTTGTGGGCACTCTAATTTACAGTTGAACCCTTCAAGGACACATGATAGTTGATTGAAATAGACACAGACTCTGGAGGAGGATTTCTAGCACAATGACTCTTTTCTTTAGACAGAACAAAAGATATATATATAACTAGGCAAAATAAGACACACTTGCACATGAATCCCAGTCTTATTTCCACACCACTCTTGAGATTTCTTTGGGATGCGGGTCAGTATCCTTTCAGGGTTCCAGGACTCTGCTGGGCCACACTCCTCCAGTTCACAGCTTATCTTTCAAATCATGGAGTCTCTCTGACCTCTTCAGTCCATTCTTTTCACCTATGGCTGATCCCACAGCCAACAGGTCCCCTCTCCCTCCTAAAGCCTGTCCCTTTGTTCCTCTCTCTCTCTCTCTCTCTCTCTCTCTCTCTGAGAGTCCCTCTGTATTTTTTAAAGGCTGTACCAACACCTCAGCCTTTGTTCCCTTTCTAGAGAAATACCACTGCTCTTCTTCCCACTCCCTGTAGATATGCTGAGTCCACTGGATCTCCTAGACTTCAACCATCACATTGTTTTAAGGTGCTCCCATTTGAATGGGAACTATTCATGTTAATGACTCTCCATTGTCCCTGGTCTGGGAGAGATATGACTCCAGCCCTAACAGCAGATGCCTGATTCCACATCCAGGGTCAGGTTTTGTGCAAGCATCCACCATCCTTATCTGTTTGAAGTGGCACTACACTTACCAGTTTAACATCTTCTTTGATGCAATCCATCCAACATTTCCTCAGCTTTCCTCACGGTCTCTTTCCTACCTCCCTTTCCTCAATTCTATCTTCATCAGATCCCCTCCATTCATCCTTCGCATGTGTCCAAACCAGCGAAGTAACTGTCTTTTACGATACTGGGCTTCTTTGGCTGTGGTCATTGCTTTTTGTCTGATTCTTCACTCTGACTGCTACTCTCCCTGACTCTCCAGGGGTCAGTTCAGATGCTGGCTGCCAGAAA
This sequence comes from Emydura macquarii macquarii, assembly GCF_026122565.2. Taxonomy (NCBI): domain Eukaryota; kingdom Metazoa; phylum Chordata; order Testudines; family Chelidae; genus Emydura; species Emydura macquarii. The sequence continues at coordinate 4,389,316 of NW_027132342.1, read as the reverse complement.
GCCTATTGGCCTCAGGCTGCCAGGCTTAAGGTGGGTAAACTTCTGGTATAGGCCTGAAACACTCCCACCAATAACAGTAGTCCCTGGTGGAGGAGCATATTGGCTAGTCTCATCCCTCTTTATGACCTGTATCTATTACAGTCCTTTGGTAACTTGGCATAAAAAGAAGAAAACTGCTTGCACCCACTTAGTCACCTTGTGCCAAAGACTATAGTGTGTTGGTTGGCGTCTCTGACATACACCACAATGAGGGCCTTTCCCCAGTTAAACTAAGTATTTGCTCACTCTCTTCACACCTTGTTACCATAGACCTGTTGGGCCATCGACAGGAGGTACTAGTGTTGCCATTATCCAACACCAGGTTCTGTTTAACCCATGGATGGGATTTGAAATCAGAATTTCCCTTCTCCTAGGTAAGCTGCTAAAGAGCCCCATCTACCCTGAGGTCTCTGGGTATTTTAAAGCACCAGATACCCACCTTTCACACCCTCACTTTTAGTAAAAACACCCTCACCATGCGAAGGTAAATCAAAGGCAGCTATCATGGACACTAGCCTTTTTAGGCACTTTGTGTTTGTAGCACCTCACCAACCCCACTCCGGCCATAACAACCCTCTTGGAAGGCACATTCAGTAATACAGCAATTTCATAAAAATCAACCTGTGACATTTCCCTCTGCAATCTGGACTGGGGTATCACTGTGTCACCTCAATCCCTCACTCTTGGAGCCTGTCTCATTCTGCTCTGTTGTGTGAACTTCCACTCCTGGGCATTCACCCACAGCCTCATGCAAGCAAGCTGCTCTCAATTCAGTGAGTGAGTGCCTCTAACCAGTCACTCATGGGATTGTGCAATAGAATGACCTCCAGCAAACACCCCTAGTCCCAGATGCAACCCTAGAAACTCCCATTTTACAATGTTCAGTGCTGCCCACTGAACATGGCAAGCTTATAATTAGTTAGTCAATTTATCAAAAAAAATTATATGCACCAACTTTTTCACTTTAAATGAAGTCTCTACACACACCCAAACCATATGCACCGCTTTAGATAAAAAAAGCAAACAAATTTATTAAGTACAGAATGATTTTAAGAGATTTTAAATCAGAGGAAAGCAGGTCAGATTTGATCAAAAGTAAAGAAAAGGCAAATTGCATTCTAAACTAAGTTTAACACTTTCAGCAACGTTACAGTTTTAAATGGTTCTCACCATAGACTGGCTGGTCCATCTCCAACCAGACCTTCCCCCTGTGGTTAGTGCTTCAGTTGCTTGATGTTGTTCATAGATGGGAGTGGAAGAGAGAGAGAGAGGGAGATTGCAAAATGTCTCCTCTTTTCAACGTGTCCCTTCGCACTCTCTGGGGCCTTGCCCCCCTCTTTCAGGGTCCAGTGACAGACAATGTCCTTGTATGGCTTCCTCCACTTCAGTCAATGATTATTCCCTTATCGATGCTTAGGCTAGTCCATTGTTCCTGGAAGAGCTGATTTGTTTTATGCATGCCTTAGTGAGGCATGAACTGCCTCTTTGCTCTTGGAGAGTTTTGCCTGGATCTGTCACAAGCCACGAGACACATATTTGGGAATATTACATAGCAGAACCTCTTAACCATACATATGATATTGCAGCAAACGTATCACTATAATGATAATGTTCATGTGCCATGAGCATTCAAAAAAACATTTTACATGACATTCTTTGCATTAAACAATACACAATTACACTATAAGGGTGAACATAAATGATAACAATCACATCATGAGAGTGCACACGGTGCAGTGTGTCACACAACCAAAATTCATAAATTGGACATAGATCTCCCCAGATCATCACATGAGGATTACTTAAAGTGATTTGTACACAGCCTTGAAGATGAAAAGTTCTCACCATTTGTGTGTGATGTGACAAACAGGTCCACCCAAGAAGGAAATAAAAAATGATGCTTGTGAAGCTTGGTCTACACATATATTGGCATAGCTATGTCAGTCAGCTAACCAGCACACCCTTAACCAAGACAGCTAAGCTAACAAAAAACCCAGTGTTGATGCAGCTGTGGTGACAGAAGAGTGCTTTTGTTGACATAGATAACATCATTTGGGGAGGTGGTATTCCTACACCTGCAGAAAAACTCCTTCTGTTAGTGTAGGCTCTATCTATCCCAGGGAGTGATGCCAGCATAAATATGCCAACATAGGCACTGTAGTGTAGACATGGCCTGATTTATACATGATAAAAAGGCAAAATAGCCTTCATTTACCAATTGTACTGATGGCTGCTAAGTTGCAGATTTCCCCATGTTTTTCCAATTATTACCTGCCATGGTAAATGAAAGAAGTCACTAATATAGCATGGTTTGTGTCATCAGCTTTTGCTCATTTTTATTAATTCTTTTATGTCTCCCATATGAAAGATGCTATTGTGAAGGTCTGAACTAGAGCTGCAGCTAACCATCTCTCAGAGGTTCAAACTCTGGTGAGCAAGCTCCCCTGAGATGTCTTAAATATGGAGGGTGAGGGAGGAAGGCGAGAGAAAGAGACAGAGAGACTTAAAGAATTCTTGCAGCTCCATTTAGCACATCCACTGGACAAAGTAATTTGTAAATGATATATTTTTCCCCATCCTACATCTAAAACTTGAGCTTATATACTATCACTGGAGATATGTGCTATCACTGGAGCTTAAAATGGAGAGAATTTGCATGGACAGTATGATGTCCTGCTAAAAAAATTGTCCAGATGTATCATTTTTAATGAAAGTGAGACAAAATATTAAATGTGAGGATAAAGCTCAGCTCAGTCATGTGTTTGTGTGTGTGCATGTTTGTGAGAGACTAGTCTGTGAAAAAGAGTATTTAAGGGGCACCGTCAACTTATATGCACTCTTTGAAAATAATATATATTTAGAAACTCTGTCCCATAAATAGTTTCTATCTATTCTTTACATTTCTTAATTTCACTTTGAAATATCTCTTTTGGCAAATATTTTTCAAACTAATGTTTTGAAGCAACACCCTGAGAAGGACACATGTTGTGTATAGCCTCTAAGCCTGGAAGGCTGCCACCTGATGGGCTTCCCCAGAAAGACAACAATAGTTGCTACTCCTGAACCCTTTATGAACCAAGAAGGACAAGGAGCCTCTTCCTGTGAAGCTGGGGGCAGAGCCTGGAAGAGCCAGGAATCCCTTTCCAGCCTAGGCGGGGCAAAGAAGAAGAGGAAGCTTGGATCCCTAATAAATCCTGCATGGTAAATCCTGTAGGGTATTATTGTGGTTGTCAGTTGTCGACTAAATGCTATGTGGTAAGAATGTTGCCTGCAAAATGCTATTGTGGAAAAAATGCAGTTTAACTCTGATTTATTATTACTATTGATTTAAATCTATAGAAATGCTAAAAAAGGTGCCTAGCCACACACTTCAGGCAGCTTTGACATTACTTAGAAATCCACCCTACGGACAGCACTACAATTTAAGAAGTAATGAATGGCAATAGATATAGCAAAATCACAATCTAAGTAGCTTCACTTATATTCATGTTTCTAACAGATTGGAGCAACTGTTGTCCCCTCCTATTCTATAGGAAGAATGAATGGGAGAGAGTGCACGTTGCTTCTGGAACAGTGTGTGACCAAAGCCTGTGTTCTCTATGGCATTTTCAACCAGGGTATGCATTCCCTTGGGAGGAATACAGAGGTCTTTCAAGGACCAAGGAAGTATATCAACTCATCTAGATATTTGCCTAATATTACAACAGGCTACATAAAAAACACTAGCGAAGTCAGTACAAACTAAAATTTCATACAGACAATGACTTGTTATACTGCTCTACATACACTGAAATGTAATTACAATATTCATTTTCCAATTGATTTATTTTATAATCACATGGTAAAAATGAGAAAGAAAGTGATTTTTCAGTAATAGTGTGCTGTGACACTTTTTTTGTATTTTATATCTGATTTTGTAAACAATGTAGTTTTTAAGTGAGATGAAACTTGGGGGGTACACAAGACAAATCAGATTCCTGAAAGGGGTACAAGAGTCTGTAAAAGTTGAGAGTCCCTGCTTTATGACAACCTGGATCTAAAATCTGCAGCCAAGTCTTTTGATTTTGCAGCGCTCTGGTACGGTAGCTATTTTTTATGTATGGATATATAGCTATATATATTATATGCCAGTTTCTTTGAAATTTTTAAAAATGGAGGGCTTGAATGAGTTCTGTGTGAAACTGAATAATGCAGTCAATAGGGTAGCCCCTGTGCCACTACTTTTGACATTACTTTCAATTTATTTTATAGTCTCCACATTTCCAGAGTGTGAGTCAACCTTTGCTTTATTCCAGTTTTACATTGGTGCAACCCCATTAATTCAATAGTGAATCATGCCCTCATTGTTCAGTATGCCATATATTTTTATACTGACAATGCAGACCTGCATCATAGAAGATTTTCAGCAAGAAGCTGAATGTTTCAGTAACTGGATAGATGATCATTCTGTCTCTTAGACACATGAGGTGACATAAGAAACTACTTGGGATTGTGGCACATTAAAGGGATGTTTTTGCTAAAAAAGATCAGCAGCGCAAATAGTTTGTAATGTTAACAATTAAATTATTAGGTTTCAGAGTCAACGTGTCATTGAGATGAATGGGAACATTTCACATATGTCTTAGAATTTGTGTTTTAGGCTGCCTGCAAAGTAACAACTCTGCAGTGGTTCAAACTTAATTCATGTTTCTAGGCTGCAAGGTCTAGATGTTTTATTTTTAATGAACGTTTGAGGGCATGATTCTGTGGCAAGAGATGGATTCTGCAGGAAGTTCTGCAACCACAGACTGGCGGAATTCTTGGGGTCCAGCTGGTGGAGCATGTGAGAAGCAAGTGCCAGCATACATAAATAAATCTCAAGCTGCCTAGTCACAAACCCAGGGAATTACAGCTTCAGACCTTCATCCTGTAGGGGGCAGAAACGGAAGGAATGTTTCCTGTCAGACTGTGGAGCTGCTCCACTACTGCTATTTCTGCCTTGAAGTTGCTGTAATTCCTGTTGCTGCTGCACTTCTTGAGACAAAATGGACGGTAAATAAGGCCACATTTCTCCCTCCCATGTCCTGTGACCATCTCCAGCAGCATGGGGCATGGAGAGGGCCTCTGGGCTTTGCAACAGCCAGGGACTCTGCATGCCTTGTGGTGGCTGCCTACCCATTTCACTCTGAACAGAACCACTCCCATGGTTCTACAACAGGGACCTTCTACACCCACAGAAGAATGGGAAGGATCTTCCCCCAAGTTTATACATTAGCTCATCTAAATCATGTTTTACTTTGGGGGTGTTTGAAACATCTGGCAAAAGTTGCATTGACTTCAAAGGAGCCATAATTTTACCCCTGGAGTTGAATGTTCCCGTTCCAGTTATGTCTCCCTGCCAAAGTGCACAACAAGGGTTTTTCAGAGCTAATTCTTTTGAAAAAAATAGGCCCTTCTCACGCTTTGCACCAGCCAGCAGAGCTGGACCGAAGCACTGTAGGAAAGGGGGAGGAAGCGTATATAATGCATCCTGTAATAGCACCGCTTCGTGTATTTCCCCCAGGCCTCCTAAGCGGTGTGCTTGCTCCCCAGAATCTTGATACCTGCTTGAGTTTCTTCATTGTTCAAGTCATACAGCCCCCATCCTGTTCTGTAGAAATTCTATTCCTCCAAAGCTAGAGTTAAAATCTCTCCCAAACGTTTCTCTCCAGTCAGTTTGGTGCCAAGGTAACCTAGGAAGCTTGAAAAGATACAGGGCACTGAAGTCCCACAGTTGTTTGCAACAACAAAGCTTAGTTTGTTACCAGTTTAAAGGGAACAGTGCCAAGGATTTCTGGATTATTTAACTCATTGTATTTTATAATTGTAGTAGTCAGATAGGAAAATCCTCCAGGGTTTAAATATGTAGCCGTTTAGTTCATATATTTACTTCGTTTTTAATTTACAAAACACACTTCTCGATTCATCTGATTCCGAATGTGGAAGTTAGGAAAGGGATGCCTTAGACAGGCATTTTGAAATCAACACTCCTCTATTTAATCTATTCTTCTATTCAGAGGCAGGCATGAGAGAGAGAGCAAATGGGGTGGTATACAGGGTTTATCAGCATGAGTTTGCGAGGGGCACATTACGTACAAGTGGCAAAACCATGTGTGCATTATACAGGTGATCCCAAATGACTGCTAATAAAACCTTTATAACATGCCACACCATCATGTGTCTCTATGTGCCATGTCTTTTACAGAAAACTTTTTTTTAGTATTGTTTTTGGAGGTAAAAAAATTATTGGAACTATTTCTTTTCTGTCTCCAACTATCAAGCCAGGTGATTTAAATTTTCACTTAAGACTATAGGCATTCACTGGCTCATGACCTTGGAACATATCCAACATTCCAATAACAAAGAGGTTAGTTCTGCTGTTTGTTCTATTGTATTTCTAGTCTCTGGCTCCATTAATAATGCCATACCATAAAGTGTACCCCAACACCTCAGCTGGGATTTTCGAAAGAGCCTAAGGGAGTTAGGTGGTGAACTTCTATTGGAATTCAGTGGAATTTGGGTGCTTAAGTCCCAGCCTTATGCAACAATCCACATGATCCTACATCATGCAGCAGCAGCCTGGAAGATCCAGGCTTGCAGGGCAAAATTTTCAAAAGTGCATGCTCTCATTTTCAAAAATGACCTAGGCATTTAGGAGTCTGAGTTCTCTCCATGTTCAGTGTGACTTAGTTTCTTACGTGCCTCAGTCACTTTTGAACATGAGACCTCTGCTTCTAAGTCACTTGGGGGTGTTTGAAAATTTTAACCATGAATTTGTTTCTCTTTTCCAGGCCAGTCAGTGGGCAAAGTTCATGACAAAGTTCGCTGCCAAATATCCTATAGTCCATGACAGTTCACAGCTCCCCGTTCCAGATCACATGTGTAAAAGGGTTTTCTTCTTCAAGTGATCCAAATGTGGCTACACATGCATTCCATGCATCAGAGATGGAACCTTTTGTAGCAGTGTCTATTGACCCACACGTGCATTGTGTTCATGTCTGCAGCCAAGGCTATAAGAAGCCATGGAGGTCAGTGCCGCTCCAGGTCCCTCTTACCATTGCATGGCCTGAGTCAGAATCCCTGTTCCTCCACACTCTTAGCCTAGCCAAGAAAGTGATTTGTTCGTTCTTCATTCTTGTATATAGTTATGCCTACTATTTTTTCTTGTTTTTGTAGTCTATTAGTGTTGTAGTTAGCTAGGTTTGCTCAGTACCGGAGTTTGTCCTATCTTGGGGACGCCTCCCCTCCCAAGGATTTTGCTCCATCAAGTCAGCTTTAAAAACTGTGCATCATGCCCGCGCTCCTTGTCTGTGAGTGACGAACACCAAGGGTGTTTGTATTGCCTTAGCACAATGCACGTCCCTGTCTGCTGCACCATCTGCCGATTGTTCCCTCCTCATACGCAGGAGGCCGGGGAACTTTGTCTCTGACAGATCATCACGGAGCAAGCTACGTGCCAATGTGTGCAGGTGGATCCAGGACCAGTGGAACCACCAGAGCAGTGTCCATCAGCAACACTGAGTGCCCCTCCCTCTTCTTCCAAGGTGCCAAATCCATTGGTACCACTGAAGTCTGACAAGCCCTGCCGTGAGCATAAGAAGCATGGCCATGGGCATAAGGGCATGTCTCTGTCTGGGAGTGCCCACAAATGCAGCATTGCCTCCCCACGCCGGGTCGGGTGAGAAGTCATGCTTTGACCCAGCTGCTCCAGCTCCCAAAAAGCCCCGGATGGAGGGCAAAGAAAACACCCCGGTCACTGCTCTGGCACCATTGCCGCCATGACCTTTGCTGGCAATGTCCACACCCCTGGGACGCTCTGGACTGCCATGTGTGGTCCCCCACACGCCTGGCCCCCGTCATGGTTGTTGCCCACTGAGGAGTTGCTGCTGCCATACTGTAGTTCAACTCTTCTTTCTGGACCCCTGGGCATTTCGGTCCTGCCTTCTCCAGCAGATGAACCCCTTCTGCTCCTGCCAGGCAAGAGAGCCCTTCCACACACCCTGGACAACCAGCACTGATGGCAGCACCAGTGCCAGATCCATCTCTGAGTCAGAGGCCTTCTCACCTGCCCAGTCTTGTAGTTCAGATCCCCAGCGCAGACCACCCTATCTTCCGGTCTACAACCCTGGAGCAGAACCATGGTACTGGTACCCACAGAGTCTGTCGCTGACCAGAGAACCTTGAGTTTGGCCCTACTGGCCCCCATGGGACCCAAATTGTGGCCATGGTGCACCATTGGTGGCATTGTACCAGCCATCCTCTGTTTGGATCGCAGATCCCTCAGTTTATGAAGAATGGGAGAAAGATGTGGTGCAGTCAGTACCGTCCATTCCACCGGTCCCCACTGGAGCCTAGTCATTGCCGGATGAGGTGCTGATCCCAACCTCCCTCTCACCTCCCAAGGACCATAAACAGTACCAAGAACTCCTGGTGGAGGAGATCCAGGACACACAACACCAACTCCTGGACATATTCCAACCACAGGGTCCCTTCTGGACTGCCCTTCCTAACCATTAGGTCAACCTGCAGCAGGCGCAGATGGTCTGCCTCCCCACTCCCAAATGAGCAGAGAGGCAATACTTCATCCCTTCAAAGGCTGAGGACTTCCTCTTCACCCACTCACCCCCTAACTCACTGGTGGTCCATGAGACAACAGAGCGCACTCGCCAACAACACCTTAAGTCCACCCCCCACCCTGGATAACACAGCAAAGAAAATGGACATCCTGGGCAGGAAGGTCTTCTCTTGCTCTGCATTCCAATTCCAAATCACCAACTACCAGGTACTGCTTGAGAAATGCTATTTTCACACTTACTCCAAATTCTCAGAGTTTGAAGATTTTCTGCCGCCGGACAAGCAACAGCAGATCCAGGCGCCATTGGACAAAGGTAAGTTGGTGTCAGAGCACACTTCATGCAAACGCACACAACCACATCAGTCTGCCTCATGGACATGCCATGGCTGGACATTTGCCAGGCAGCCACGTGGAGCTCTGTTCACACTTCACTACACCATCGCCCTGGCAGCAGCTGCAGATGTGGCTGTAGACTGCGCTGTACACTCTGTAACTTCTTGTGAGACCTCACACCCATCTTCATGTTGATCACTGCTTGCTACTCACCCATGTTTGCAATCCATATAGGGACCATCACTTGAAGAAGAAGAGGAGGTTACTTACCTGTAACTGGAGGTTCTTCGAGATGTGTGGTCCCTTTTTGGATTCCAGTAACCTCCTTCCATCCCCTCTGCTGCGGACCACACCGTTTAATGGTAAGAAGGATACTGGAGCAGCATCAACCCGCACAGTCTTTTATAGCCTCAGCGGCAGCCACGAGGATAACACACAATGGACAGTGTGGATCAATGGACACTACTACAAATCATTCCGGCTCCAACCCATGTTAGGAATCCAAATAGGGACCACGCATCTCAAAGAACCTCCAGTTTACAAGTAAGTAACCTCCTCTTATTCGCACCTAAGTGAGCCAAGACCCAGATCCTCAAATGTATTTAAGCACCTAAATAGGCAAAAGTGCCTAGTTTCCAAGCTGCAGGTCATGTGTCCCATTAAAGAGGGATGTTTGGGAAATACAAAGGGAAAATGCCAGTGATGTAGAGCAGGCAGGTGTGCACCTGTTATGGGTGGGAAGTTATTTAATTCTTCAAGGCTGGGCAATGTGACAAGAAAGTCCTCATTTGAAGAACAGTGGGCAAAAAGCCCATTGTGGGTGTGGGGAAGAGGGAGAGATTGAGCCCAAAGCCTGTGTTTTATTTAAAATGCTTTGATGTCAATTGTGTGCGTGTTTAACGACTACCCTGTTTACATAGTGTTACCATTTAACTGGCTCCAAACAGCCTTTGAAACTAAACATCTTGCTGAGATGAATGGGGAAGCAAAGCAGAACAGTTCATGCTGTACCTTTGCTGTTACTATTGTTTTGGGGCAGTTTTCTGGAAGGCTGGACAAACAGGCAACAGGGAGCTGGTTGCAACATGAAGATTCTTTTGGATGGAAAAACTGCCTGTCGAATCTTTATTAAATAAATCTTGGGCTTCTACAGAAAACTTCAGAAATTGCTAAGAACTCCCAATTGAGCATGCTCTGTGCTTTAGTATTTTATTTGACTTATTTTGCCATAGTTTGCTATGTCGCATTGTATCATCATTCTCAAAACGCCTCTTAAATCATTTGACTAGCAGGGAATTTAGCATCTTGTAAAAATGCCGTTGCTAGCTTAGAGCTAAATTGTAAAACCCTTACCCGCACTGACAAGCAGTTATATGCCTGGGTACAGCTATTAAGAACTATATTAGATATCTTATTTATTTATTTGTTATTTATTATAGGGGCTACTAAAGGTCAGTTGCAGTCAGTAGCAAAACCCACATTGAGTTCAATGGGATCAAAAAATGGAAGGTTGTTACACTGGAGACAAGTCTCAGATGAATTAGACTACGCTTTCTTGCCATGTTTGCTAGTCAGAGATGGCTTGAGCAGTGAAGGTTGGATGTGAGTATGAGCGTTCCCCACATTCAGAGATGTATGGGTCTATCTCGGGCTCGTCCATACTAATCAGTGCAGATATTTGTATTTGTATATTTGTGCAGATATTTGTATTTAGAGAAGGGCTTACTTCTTCCCAGTCCATCTTCTCTTCTTACTCAGTCATGAAGTTATACCACACTACTGAATGTGTGACATCATACATTCCCATGGCAGCAGACTGTGATATCGTTATGAAAGGATTATGACTTTACTAAAGCATTAGGGAGATGGGGACTCTGGTAGATGACAGAGAACTCTTAGATTTAAACCTGGTTGGCTAGCAATAGGAACCCTGAAAATGGCTAACACATTGCATTTTTTTATTCTGTCTGTATGTGTGGTTTTAAGTTTTCTGCATTATTACAAGTTGAAGGGTCCAAGGGAACTAAGTCTGAACCACATAGACAGCCCTCCCAGCATATTTCAAGTGGATCTGATGACCAGTGTATTCATTCAATTCCCTTTCATATTTCCTTCTTTTACCCTGTGTCCTCTCTTCACTATTTTATTAAGTGTTGTAATACACAATGTATAAGAAAATCCTTCCTCATTAATTTTTCTTTGAAAGCAGATTCTGACTAAATACTTCTGTAAAGCACTGAAAAGATCTGCATTTGTTTTATTCTGCATGGGTTTGAAATCAGGTTCTCTCTCTCTCTCGCTCCTTTTGCATTTAATACTTTTTGCCCTCTACTTTACTACTCCCTGCACAGAAGGAGTAAACCAAAGGAAAAGCTGCTGGTGAGCCTCTCTGGCAAAGCAATGTGTTTCAAGAACTACTTTGTACCCTTTTCATGTATTTTCACAAAGCAAGGGAACATAAGGCCTTTGAGTTCCTCATTCTTTACTATTCTTCTCACCCAGAGTGAAATCAAAAGTATTTGATCATTGCTTAAGAAATGCAACAAGTTAATCTTATCTTTTTAAAACGGGAGAGAGCAATTAAGGGCCAAATTATCTGCTCATGTAAAACTTATGCATCTCCACTAAGGCTCGCATCAGTAAGCCCCATATAACCAGGGCGCATTTTACATGAGTCCAGGAGAGCTGCTCCGGTTTACACTAGCAGACAATCTGTCCCCATGGTTTTAGGACACAGTCCACTGAGGTGAGATTAGCAGCCAGCAGCCATGCCTTCTCTAGCATTCTACCTGAAGCCAGCACAGTGTTTCCAGAAGTGCCAGGGGAGAGTATACTTGAATGACCCTCGTTACACCCATTTACCACATTCATTTTCCTGGAGCCAGTCCAGCAACTTCAATAGGCCAATGTCCACCCTAGAATTCCTCAGGTCTGTGCTTGGCCCCTATACAAGGGACAGGTGGGAAGGAAAAGTTTCCTTCCGCCCCCTCCCCGCTTCTCTTTGCTTCTGCCTCACCCACCATTGTATGCCCATGCAGGGCTAAACACAGTCTAAATCCCTTCATTTGTTATTTTATTCTCAGCAGTTTCTGGACCACAAGGTCTTTCTGAGAAATATGACTAAATAATTTATTATGAAGTAAAAATAAATATTCTATAGAACAAGAACTTTTGCTTAAACTGATATGAAATAAGGAACACTCAAGACGCGAAGAATGGGTCATTTGGCTAATACGCTCCGTACCTTATTGTCGTGCAGCTCCGCCACAGGCTCCTTTAGTTGTGCTGAAAGGCTCCTTCAGAAAAATAGCCTCTTGACAGTTTTAAGTCAGTCAAAAACGTCTATATTTGATAGGATGTTCTCTGGTTATTCACACCCAGTCCAATTTCTAAGCAATTCTAATTCATACCCAGTCCAATTTCTAAGCTTCTGTGTACAGAGTTTACCGTTGAAATGTGGAGGGTTTGTTCACCTCATTAACATTGTGAAATCTGGCCGAGCACATAAGAATGAAGAGGCTTGTTCCTCCTTGCCCTGTACTTTGGGCAGTTCTTTGCACAGGTGGGTGTAATGCGCTACCATTTGGTTTGCCCCCACACCCAGCAGGGCCCAAAGAATGTATCAGTTCAGATTTTAGGCAGTTCATCGTGTACTCTTTTAGAAGCTTACTGCAGCAAAATGGGCTGTAATTTTTCAGTTACATTCTCCACTCAGTGTATGTTAGCCTTGCTTAATCCGATTTTTATGTACATATAGGTTACATCTACACTACAAGCTACAGGGTGTGAGTCACCAGCTCGTGTATCCTCCTAGTGCTAGCTCTCATCCAGCTAGCCTGCGTATAAGTAGCAGTGTAGCTATGGCAGCATGGATAGCAGTGGCATGGCTGAGCTATGTTGAGCACATACCCAACAGTTTCAGGTGGGTTTGTATGCAACAGGGCTCAGCTGTGACTTTGCTAGTGCTACCCATGTTACACTGCTCTTTATCGTCACTCTAGCTTGATAAGAGCTAGTGGAAGTATGTGAATTCACACTCCTAGCTCATAGTGTAGCCAGAGGGAGGGAGATTCTCTTACACAAACTGGAGCTAGGCATACAATTCCCATAGAATTTCAGGGGCAGCTAATTAGATGCTCAGCTCCCCTTTCTGCCTTTGAAAGTGTCCCCCATAATGTTTTGCTTGTTTGTGTGAGCAGCAGATCCATGCCTAAGAAATAATTCTACTGGAGAAGTTAAGACCCTGATTCAAGACACATCAGTGTATGCGTAGTTTTAAGCACATGAGCAATCCCTTTGATTTTAATGGTACTACACAAATGTCATGTGCTTAAGTACCTTGCTGAATTAAGACCTAAGCCAACAAAACAACATTTCTTGCAATAGTCCCTGTTTCTTAGAAGAAATGGAGTACAACTGACAACACATTATACCAAGATCCAACTGCATGTGCAGCCAGTTAAAAAGAAATGTTAAGCCTTGTAACAATTTTTTCATGCCTCTCCCTCCAATTGTAACAGACTCCTTTCAACTGTGAACACAGACCACGATGCACAGAGTTGCTTGTAGCATACCAAGGAGCCTCTTTATTGGGCCAATTGAAATGAAACATCCTTTTAGATAAAAAATGTTGTGTGGGGAATAATCCTCAGAGTGGATAATTTTTTGCTGCAGAAGAGGAGCCTATCTGCTTTGCAAGGGATCTATGAATAGTTGTCAAACTTTAATATTTATTTCGAGAGACCAGTCTCCATGTAAGATGGGCATCTGAGGGGGACTGGGCCTATTTGTCTGCTGGAGTGTTTTGTGTGCATTTAGGTAAACTTTGCACTGTTTTCCATCTTCTTCTCCTATTATTTATCTGTAGAATCCACAGTAACTAGAACTATTAATACAATGTCACACGAGGGCTCGGAATAGCCACACCATCCCATTTCCCCCCCAATTTATAGAGATGCCAGAAAAAAATACAGTGCAGCATTTGAGCACAAATAAATTAAACACAATTCACTATCCTAAAAAACTGTTTGTGTCTTTCCTTTATTATGGCCTGATCCAATGCTCATTGAAGTCAATGAGATCTTTCCACTGGACTCAATGAGCATAGGATTAGGCTCTTATTCTCTTTCTTTTATTTCCTCTGGTGTCCCTGCAGAACAGTACTGAGTTGCATGGGAAAGCCAGCATGGTGGCTGCTTTTTTGCTCTACCTGTCCTCTAGATAAATAGATGAGTTCAGTACACAGGGGTGTGAACCAATTTAATGAGCACTGAAGTCATTAAAGGCATAAAACTATTAAATGAAACGCCAAGGCTCCATAGGTTTCTTTTCATTGTGGATTTTGTCCTCTCATAAAATGTACATATGATTATAAAGTTCTGATTGGGCTTCTTGTGGGCATCTATCTCTCAGAAGCATTTTTTTTCATCATAGGCATAGATCCTACACTTGGATCCGTATCAGCAAAGCTGCACTGGTCCACTGGCATGGACCTGATTGCAGGATGGGCTCATGCCCATTTTTCTAAGTACTTCATAATATCCAAATAGCTAAAACATGTCCTAAATGCAAGTGTTGGTCACATTACCCAACCTGAAATCAAGTAGCTGGGAGTGAGACTGATTTATTGTATGTTATTATGTGGGGACAGCCGTAACATTTTAGAGAAACTTTTGTTGTTGTTGTTTTGCTTTGCTTTTTATAACTGAAGCATTAAGAACCATGGGAAGCTAGTTTTTTTTAATTAAACAAGCTTATAAGGTCAATTTTTGACAGCTGCATTGGATTACATACCCCTTAATGAGTTCTTTTAAGATTGAGAAAGTTTCAGCACTCACATTCCTGATGCAGGTTAAAAAATTGGTTAATTAAACTGCCAGGCTATTATTAAAAGATTACCAGTGAAATTAGAAACATGGTGATTAAAAGGAGCCTGAATACAACTTACATGTTTTGTATATCTTCCTATACAGTAGCAAAAATGGGCTGCAATTTGGTTTGCTCATACAAACCAAATATTCAATCTCATATAGCACAGTGTAAATTAAATCACAGCACAGAACTGATCAATTCACTCAATTCATAGATTCCAAGGCTAGAAGGGTCTATTGTGAACATCTAGTCTGACCTCCTGTACAATATAGGCCATAGAAGTTCCCCCAAATAATTCATAGACCATATCGTTTAGAAAAAAAATCCTTATCAAGCAAAGCAAATATAATAAATAAATACAAATATAATCATAATATATGTAGGCTATTACCAAGCAAAACTTGGTCAAAACTGTGATCATGGCTGAATAATTATTTGCACTTAACTGTTAAGATTCTGATAAGAGCTGGCATTGAGATGCTTAACATTCCTTTTATGTTACAATTTAGTCTAAATTTGAGGATTAAATAGTAAACTATTTAATGATTATTAATTAAAAGCTATTAAATCAATAGTAAATTATTTAATACACCCGAGTCAAATTAGCCACTAGCAAATCTCTCAGCTGATGTCAAATGTGTATAGAAGGCTGATTATGCTTATCATCCAAAGTGTTTTAAGATATGTCTACACTACAACCGGGAATGTGCTTCCCTGCGCAGGTAGACAGACGTGCTAGCTCAAACAGAGTAACTGGGGTAGCAATGGTGGTAGTTCGGGCTAGCTGTCCGAATATGTGACCACCTGGACGCCTTGTCCCCTGCCACCTGTGCTACCCACAGCTACACTGATATTTTTAGTGTGCTAATTCAAGCAGAGCTAGCGCTCCCAGCTGGAGTGTTTTAGAAGGATTATAGAAGTTAGTGGGATGGGAAAACTCCTTTTTTTATACATTTAGAACATATTTGAGAATCATAGTTTCTAAATTAGAAACAAAATCAATTGTTGTGGTTCAATTTTCTCTGGGTTCTGGCAAAAGTAAACACCAGGCTGTTGCATGCCTTGTTAAAATTTTATTTTCCTCAGAATCTTTCAGTGAGAGTGCTAGAATGGCTTTCAGACCAGTATCTTTATTTGCATAGCACAAGCTGCAACTCAGAAGAAGCATGCTGATAGCTGGTTCAAAGAATGTCTGAGCTCTGCTGGATTTGACAGCTGATGTTCTAACCAGGGCTGGTTTGTGGGGTTTTACGTGTGTGTGAATGAGAGACCCATGTTAATTGTACATTATGGGCTCCATCCTTGTGTCTGGCTGTGCTGCAGTTAACACAGGATCTATAGGAGGACAAATGGGGACCACCTTTGTTTTTCATGCTTCCCCATTTTGGTCCCTGAAGTAAGTTAGAGCAGCCTCAGAACTGCTCTAATACTCATTTGGGACTGTTATACTAGACAGTAACTTCCTGAGTGCATCAGCACTCCAGCCATGCCCTCTTTTCCAGTCCCACTCCCTTTTCTTCACCTCCCAATTAGGGCAACTTTACTGCCTCTTTGTGCTTTGGGTATGGCACAAAGGAGCTGTATCAGGGACCGGAATCTCTAGAAGCGACGGGTTCGTTCAGTTCTTAGAGCTAATTCAATCCTTGGCTTCTGTGCTCAGACCCCCAGCAAGGGCATCAATTAATACATGTTGCAATGTTTATAAAGTGACGTGGACACTCGTTTGGAAACTGAGCCTTTAACTTCAAACTCCTTTCATACAGGCCACTAAACAGCTATCCGATGGCATAATTTTCATTGTGTAAAGGTGCTTAGTCCAGCTTTAGCATTTACTTTTTAAAAAAAAAAATGAAGAAAACATGTTTCTTCTGGGAGAGGCTGGTACCACCAGTGCTCCAGAAGGCAGAATGCCAAATTAATGAGACTGCAAGAAATCTGCCTTGTTTTGAAACTTTTGCCTCAGAGGTTTTGGAAACGTTTTGAAATGACAGTAAAAGAGAGCTCCCAAGTTTAGGAATGTTGTCGCATATCCTCTATCTTTTAAAGAAGGCAGACCTCCTGCTGTGACGTTACGCTGGCATCCTACCTGAAAACTCTGGAGTGCTGAGAAGAAAGGGTCTGACGCAGAAGTGACACAAGTAAGTTATCTTTCTCTCTCAGTTTCTCTCCCCCCCCCCCCTTTTTTTATATGATTAAATGCTATCACGGGGGCTAAAAATGACTTAACACTTTAGGTAACACTGGGCTTGCGTTTGTTGGTTTTGTTTAAACTTGGATGAGACTTTTGAAATCCACAAAATACAAAGGTACAGTATAACTATGCTGAAATATACCTTTTTAAA
This sequence comes from Emydura macquarii macquarii, assembly GCF_026122565.2. Lineage (NCBI taxonomy): Eukaryota > Metazoa > Chordata > Testudines > Chelidae > Emydura > Emydura macquarii. The sequence continues at coordinate 4,372,138 of NW_027132342.1, read as the reverse complement.
AAAGGACAAGTATTGTGGACAGCTGCTGTTTTCACTGATTTATTTAAAAAACTTGTTTACACAAGTGATTCAATAGTTTCTCAGGATTCCGATTATTACACACTGATCACTAAAAATATTATTGTCTCACTAGGAACAGCAGGAAAATGCCTACACAAAGTTTAATGTTTATCATTTAAAGGTGAATCCTTAGCATAGCAATATAGCACTAAACATTTGGAGAAGAAAATTAGGTCACCCATTTTAAATGATATTTATCTAAAGGAGTCAGATATTCTACACGGTTAATCATCAGTGAAAGATAAGAGAGCACAAAGTGCATTTGCTTTAGAGGGCTCCATTTTTCAGCTTAAGTCTCATTAAGATTGGAGTAGGTTTGATCACACAATACATGAATGATCTAGCCTGTGAATGCTTATTGGATTTGATATCTAATTGTTATTGATTAGCACCTCTTCAGTAGCCATTAAGGCCAACATTTTTCAAAGCTTGTACTGCTGAAATTGGAAGTTTGGGTAGCTAAGATGTGAGTTTTTGCCTTTCTGGGCACTCATGGAGTTTTCAGAGGGGACATAAGTCACCCCTGGCTGGGAGACCAAAACAATGTGGTGGAATGGGGATATGGGTAAGGGTTTGGCCAGTCATCCTGAATTTTCAGAAGCCCTAAAATGATTACCGGATCTCAAACAGTGCTGCTTTTACTCACAGCAAGGGCTTGACTGAATTAGCAGGTGCAAGTTGATACACCTATATCCTTCTCCCTCAGCCAGTGCAGGCCTGTGAACATCCTTACGGCTGGTACAGCATCCAATGGTTCTACTGAAAGAGCAGGCAGGAAAGGATAGGGTGGAAATTGGTTAGGCCTCATGAAAGGGCCCCAGGTGACTGGGCTGGGTAGTTCTGAGCAATGGTTACTAGAGTGGAATATGAGAACCAGGAAAGACTAAGGCAACGTAAACAACACCGAGAAGTGACACCTTAGTTGAAAACACACACCATCATGTCAATAATTTCAATACACAGAGAATAGATAGCATATAGTGGTCAGACTCTTGGGGTCATCGCAGTGAGCCAAGCTCTGAGGAAGTCAGGTAGGGGTTCAGTCAGGTAGTTTCTGGGCTGTGCCATGATGATCTCATGTGTGAGGGCAGGGCAGGGTATAGCCAATGTGTCTGATGGTGAGTGTGTAGCTCTTTGTGCAGGAGAGAGTCAGTGACACAGACTAGAGGAGGAACTGAACAGGAGCACACACTCTACAGACACACGGCAATCTGCAACTGAACTAGGGAGCAGGGCAGGGCAGTGATTGAAAGAGGGAGCAAACTACAGGCTGTGACTGACTAGTCTGGGTTGGGTGCTTAGAGGAAGAGTGCAGGGGTAGTATAGAGTGGTGGACTGGGAGGAGTAAAAGGTTTTGGTAGAAATTCCACAGCGAGTTGCTAGTTAATCTGAGGTTTTAAGAGAGCAGACCTAGAGCAAGCCCCTCCCCTATCAGACACACCTTTAGTGGTTTCCAAAATCAAGCTGATTATCACTGAGCTTCTCCAAATTTTCATTGACCTGTATTGCAAAATATGCCATGAATTCTTCATGCCTTCAACATGCCTGCCATATGCACTGACAGCAATGGTCTTGGTTTAGGCTCAGATTTCAACATTCATACAAGGGAAGCAGACAATTATGCATGTGGGCAGCAGAGACCTTGTGAGTTCTTCACCCATAAAATACAATGTCCATAATAAGTATTGTCATTCTTGCCTTCATTAAGGTAGAACTTTGTCTTTCATCTTTTTTGGGGTTCTTATACTTACTGTCACTACGGTGTCCAGAATCACCTTTAGGATCCATCTAGAATCTTCTGTGCCCAGTACTTCAGCTGATTCAGCCATGGCATGTGTATGTGTTGGAATACTGAGCACCTCTCTGGAAATGTCCCTGTTTTTCCCTTGCACAATCCTGGGTGCACAGACTCCATTAGCATATGCTAATGAGTCTTTTCCATATGACAATGGCTGGTAGGCAGAGGAGGCAGATGGGTCAGGGTGTACTTTAACCATCTTACAGTTTGTATGGCTGGAGTGGCCACCCTGCTTTCCCCCGACTACGGCCCGAGGTGTTGGGGGTTACCATGGCTATGCTTTTCTCCCAGTCCAACCAATACCAAAGCCTGCGGGGTGCTCTGGGATGAACTCTTCACAGTCAGCACGGGTGACTGGGACCAGCTGGAGCTATCTCTCAGGACCACTAATAAATTTCTGGGCATGGACAGGCTGACCGTGGAGTTCTACTGTATGTTCTGAGATGTCCTCGGCCCAGTACTTGCCATGTTCTGGGTCAAGTCCTTAGGGAGCGGGGTGCGCCCCCTGTTGTACAGGTGAGTCGTGCTTGCCTTGCTGCCAAAGAAGGGGGACCTTTACAACCTTCGGAACTGGTGTCCCATCTTGCTCCTCAGCACAGACTATAAAGTTGTAGCGAAGGCCATCTCACTGCGGCTGAGGTCCGTTTGGCAGATGTGGTCCATCCTGACTAGACCTACCCCATCCCACGCAGTAACATATTTGACAACCTCAATTTGGTCCAGGACCTCCTCGAGCTTGGGAGTAGGGATGGTCTGTTGTTTGCTGGTCTGCCCTGGATCAAGAGAAGACGTTCGACAGGATGTACCATGGGTTTCTCCTGGGTACCTTGCAGACGTTCAGCTTCAGGCCCTGTTTCGTGGGTTTTCTCCACGTGCTATATGCTTCTGCAGGGTGTTTGGTCAAGTTCCACTGGACCCCGAGTGAACCTGTCAGCTCCAGGTGAGCGGTGTGTCAAGGCTGTCCACTGCCACTGAGCCCTTCCTCTGTCTCCTCTATAAGAGGTTAACGGGCTTGGTGCTCTGTGAGCCAGAGTTGCACATGGTTCTGTCAGCATACGCCGATGACATACTCCTCGCAGGCCAGGACCCGGGTGACCTGGCATGGATGGAGGCCTGCAAGGCTGTCTACTTGGCGGCCTCCTCCACTCAGGGCAACTGAGTCGAGAGTTCTGGCCTCATGGTTGGGGCTTGGTGGCAGGCAAGCTCCCTCCGACCCGCACTTCAGGCCATACAGTGGAGCGTGTGTCTGCTGCTCTATCTGGACATTTACCTTTCTGCCGCCCATCCCTCCTCCCCAGAGAACTGGCAGGGTCTGGAGGGCAGGGAGGCAGAGAAGCTGGAGAGGTGGACAGGACTGCTCTGGTGCCTCTGCCTGCCAGGGAGGGTGCTGGTGCTTAACCAGCTGGTCCTATCCATGCTCTGGCACCTGCTCAACACCCTGTGCCTGACCCCAGGTTTCCTGTCTCACCTCCAGAAGTTAATAAGTTCTTTTGTCCAGCACTGCACTGGGTCTCTGAGGGGTTCTGAGTCTCCCCCTGGAGGAAAGAGGGCTGGGCCTGTGCTGCCTCCACAATCAAGTCCATGCCTTCTGCCTCCAGGCCCTGCAAAGACTCCTTTATAGTGTAGGTAATCTGGCATGGAGCACATTGGTACACGCCTTCATCTGCTGCCTCTGAGGGCTCCATTATGACTGGCAACTCTTTTATCTCCATCCAAGAGGTCTCCCGTGGGACTTCTCTGAGCTGCTAGTCTTCTACCAGGACCTCCTCCGGACCTGGAAGTTGGTTGCAGCAACTAGATCCAAGGCAGCTGCTGAGGGGGTGGATTTCCTCACGGGGTCCCTGCTACACAATCCCCATCTTGGTGTACAGGTGACAAAGTCCCCATTGATGCACCAGAGGTTGGTCCTGGTAGGAGTCACCAGAATCGGAGACCTCCTGGACTACGAATGGGGGACTGGGTGGATCCCCATGTGCTAGGATAGCACATGGGGCTCTCCATTCTTTGAACCCCCCGGAATGTACTCCAGGAGGTGAGGGCAGCCTTACTGCCTGCCTCTCAGGTTTACCTTGCACAGGTCCTGCAGGAGTGTGCTCCCCGCCTGCCCCTCATCCCTGGCCCTCAAGATCTTTTCATCAGGCCCCTGCCCCGTGAGCCCCGCCGAGCCGGCTGTGAGATCTGAAGCCGGTTAATTTCCAAACTGTGCCAAGGGTACATCTGTACGTGCTTGTGCTCCACACTCTCCATTTCCTCACCCTCGTGTTTCGCCCTGACACTAAGCGGTGGGACTTGTTGTTATCTGTTGAGGCTGAGGAACCCCAGTGGGCCAGCCTCTATTCCACCCTGGTTCCATGGTCCACCAAGGATTTCAGCTGGCGGCTCCTTCCAGGAGATGTGATCACGGGTGTGTATCTGGTGTGGTTCACCCCCGTCTCTTTGACACCTGCCCCATCTGCACTGTGAGGGAGACCTTGGCACACATCTATTTGGAGTGCGCCAGGTTGCAGCCCCTTTTCCGGCTCCTCCAGAACCTGCTCCTAAGGTTCTGGCTGCACTTCTCCCCACACATTCTGATATATGCTCATCCCATCCATGGCCCCACAAAGTCGTTGACCAAAGTGGCCATCTATAAAACCAGGGAGAGGATGTTGGCTGAGGGGGTGCTCTGCGAATGTGGGGCATATTTCCATTCCTCCCTCCATTCACACATCCGGGCAGAGTTCCTCTGGGCCACGTCTGCTGGCTCCCTAGACACCTTTGAGGAGCAGTGGGCACTATCTGGGGTTCTCTGCTCGATATCCCCTTCTAGGTCCCTACCTTTGACCCCAAACTTGTTTCTGTTTTTTCATTAGTTGTCCCCTGTAATTAGTTGAGTCCCGGACTCAGTAGCTCCTCCCTTTAGGCTGTGGGCAGGTTTACACTTCCCACTTCCTGGAACTCAATAGGACCACTCTCCTATAGCCGTCTAGTCTGAGCCTGTCACACTATACATACTACAGCTGTGTTGAGGACAAAAGTTCCATTTTATGAAGAATTTTGAAATTAGGCTTTGTTTCAAATTGAAAGAAAAGTGAAAATTTTCAAATTCTCTGCAAAAGAAAATTTCCCCTTTCCACTGTTCTCCAAAAGTTTTGGGTCATTAGAAACATTTCATTTCAACAAAATAAATGTTTTGTTTCAGTTTTGTTGGTTTTATTGTTTATTATATTATGATTATATATAATATAATCATAATATAATATAATATAATATAAAATTAAAAACAAAAACAAAAACAAAATGAATTTAAAAATGAAAAATTGAAATGTTTTGTTCCAGAAATGTTGAAATGGGACATTTTAACATGGTCAGTTGTCGTGTCGTCCTCCCCCTCTAACCCCCCAGGTCTTCTTACCAAATTGAAATTGATCCAATTTCACAAAATATTTTGATTTCAACAGAACTTCATATTCCAATACAATATGGTTGGAAATTTCTCTGACCAGCTCCAGTGAACATCTTATGGCAGGGTTGTGTCATCTTACTTGTCTGTAAAGCACCATGCATGCTTTTGATGCCATATAAATAATAACTCACAACTTTTTCCAAACAGGACAGCCAATATATCCAATCTAGAAGAGCAACACCATGGAGACAAGAATGATTCCTGACCAATCTAAAGACAATCCACCTTTCCTGGACAAAAGTCTTGAGCCACTTCCTGTCAAGAGAATGTATCCTTATTTTTCTAAGTTAAAGGTATAATTCAACCTTTAATTACTTAAAAAAGGCTTGAAAACTGTGTTTTGAAGTTTTATCAATATTCAGTGAGTTCAGTGTGCTAACAATTCACGCTCTTTATTAAAGTTCAAGAAATATTACTGCTTTATGGTTTGATCCCAAACCCAATGACAACAATGGGAGTCTTCAATGGGCTTTGGATCAGGCCGAATCTTGGTAATGGGTGCATTAGAAATATACAGAGTGGTAGTAATAATAACAACTATGGCTACTTTTATTATTATTTTTTTTATTATTATATTTCAATAGCTTTACACAGGAAACTCCTGCCAGAGAAGGCAGCAGCAAAGACCAAATGTAGGCAGGGAATGCTCCTCTCAGCCCCACCCTGTGGCTATCAGCCCTTTTCAGACTGCACATAGAAACAGTGGGAGCTACAGACTCAGGTTCAACATTTTTCATTGCGAAGTATGAGACTTTGAAGGCCAGCATAATTACAAAAACTGACTGAATGAAAACAGCTGAAAGGAGTTTTTACACAAACAATACACCTTGTGTCTATATTTCATTGCCAATCCCCTGAGCCATCCAATGACTGAGGAAAGATGGTTCTTAACCAGCTCAATTTCCTTTTCTTCAGATATTTCTTGGGGCACTAGGATTCTCCTTTTTTGCCAAAGGATTTACTGGAAGCTACATGAAGAGTATGTCAACTCAAATTGAAAGGAGATTCGAAATCACTTCATCAGTTGTCGGCCTCATTGATGGCAGCTTTGAGATCGGTACGTATCTTTCCCTTTGCAAGTAAAAAGGATGTGCTTTTTTTTTTTAAATAGACAATTTGTTTAAAAGCAGCTATTCTTATAGGAGCTTTGCTTATATATCTTCTGATGGTGCAGGTAACTTAATGGTGATGATACTGGTGAGCTACCTTGGACCAAAAGTTCACCGGCCCAAAGTAATTGCTGTTGGATGTCTCATCATGTCATTTGGAGCATTTTTATCAGTGATGCCTCATTTCCTAATGGGACGGTAAATATGGCTGATATGTACCATTTAGACTCCAACTTCTGAAGCAGATTTTTTTTGGTACACTTGAGATAAAAGCTGAACTGGTTTGACAAATTAAAGTTTCCCCCAAAGATTGGGATGGTTTCAGTTACATGACAGGGTAGATATTTTAGCTTTTCTTGACTCTCTGACTTACTGAAGGCCCTATTCTGAGCCTACCTGGTTCTGTGGTATGGGGCAGCCAGAGCTCCATATTCAGAGAATGTTACTTGGATCGAGAACTAGCCAACAGATTCTGATGGAATGGTCCTCTTTTTCAATGGTGGCTGTACAAAGCAGATAGAAATCACTAATTCCTTGGTGCTATATGTGGCACTGCCCCATTTCCCATCTCCACAGCTGCCATATATGACAACCAGGGTGCTGATGGAATGACATCAGGGAAGGCAATGCCTCCCCAGCATACCAATGTGGGAGGCTTGTTTTGCCCCAGAACAGGGGTGCCAGAAAGAGAAGACTGAGTGGGGATACTGAGTGGGGCTATGTGGACCACAGAGCAGAAAAGGCCCCAATCTTTAAGTTGTAGAGGTCCAGCACTCGGAGAATTGCATGACACTGCCCAGTGAGGGGGTATCTTGATTTAGTCCATGCTTTCAGTAGAGTTTCAAAAGATAAACCTTTCCCCACAACGCAAGTGTAATATCCAGAGGGAGGGTGGCAACAAGCACATGCCCACCTTCAGGATAAACCTGTCATGGACCATATTGTCTTTCACCACATTATTAGAGGCTACCACTATATTATACTAGAGTCCCAGATGCTGGAAGAATAACAATATGGCTATCAGTAAGTGGAAACCATTGACACTACCAAACACCAGCAAAATCAGGCTGTCCCTTCTTGAATTCTTTGAACGAAGTCTCTAGATAAAAACATACAGCTATATAAACATGCAGCTAAGCAAGACACTGGAATGTGAGTGGTCACAACTGACTTTAAAATTCCTGTGGCCCGGGTTGGCCTCAGGCATGTGCCTCATTCACAGCTCTCTTAGCTGGGGCACAGCATTACAGTCCCATATAAAGGTCTATCAACAGCTATCAATTTTCTTGGGGGAAGCAGTAAGCTGTTACTCTTCCAAGCCACTATTTGTCCATCAACTCTGCCTTCATATAATAGACAAAATAATTCCATGAGCACCAAGTTTACATACAATTTTTGTAAAAGATGACTCTTTCCTATTTCAACTACATCTTACACCATTATTTTCCAGTTATAATTATGAAAGAGTACCGTTTACTGAGGACAACTCTTCTACAAGTTTAGAAGCATGCTCCCCAGCATTACCTTTACATCACCCAACTTTAGATGCTATCGAAATGACGAAAGAGTTGAAAAATTCAGGTAAGCAAAAGCTCTGTAATTGGAATTGCTCTTGGTTAACTTCATTTTATATGTTCTCTGTTTATTGGAAAGTATAATATTGAAACCACTAAGGGGAGGCACGTTCTCCAATCAATTCCCCCACCCCCCCCAACTCCATCTCCCAAGTTTAATAGAGGTCATGTATATATACTAAGGAAAAAATAGAAAGAGCCAAGAGTAGAACTCCTATTATTCAGATTGGAGTCTCTTGTTATTTACATACATATTCAATTTTCTGTAATTCCCCTAATGTATAAGGCAGAATATCCAAAGAAAACATACCCATTTTCTTGATTCAGCAAAGTTAAGCACCTATTTAGGTGCCTTGACCTCAATGAGACTGGCAAGCATTTTCTCAGGCAGGTGTAACATAAGTAAGCATTACACAATCAAGCCTGTTATTGTTTGCAAGATTACTGCCCTACCCCCAAATTTTTGTGGCCAGCAAAAGGTTATCCCATTGCAATCCAATGACATTTTTCATAATATCACCAGATCATGTCACAATATTATGATATTGCAACAGAACACAAGATTTCCTCTTGAAAGACAAACTCCAAAAGATGGTTGGCTATAAGATGGGACCTCAAGGAGGTATAGCAGGTTGTGAAGCAAACAGATAGTAACTAAATCTATTACAGGTGTTTTTCTCCACATTGTTCCAAAGGCACCATTTCAATTCTGTTGCAGATAAGTTCTTCTGAAAGCTGTTTATAAAAATGTAAATGTTTATTGCCTATAGGATGTGAAAAAGCAGCAAGCTCCTATCTGTGGATCTTTGTACTGATGGGAAACCTTTTACGTGGAGTTGGTGAAGCGCCTATTATGCCTCTGGGAGTTTCATATGTTGATGATTTTGCCAAAGAGGAAAACTCAGCATTTTACATAGGTAATAAATTGATGTACAATATCAACCCCCAAAAGAATCTTTTTAACATTTCTGCATCAAAAGTAGAACAATACACGTATTCATTTGACAATATTCTGCATTCTTTCCTCACAGATAAGAGTGGAATGCTAAGGAAGTTCCATTCTTATCTTTGGAAAAAGGTTCCAAGCAGCACCTTTTCCTCCCCACTCAGGGTCTCTTGCAACATGGGTCAGTTTGTTGGCTGACAGAATAAGTGGAGTATAGTCAGAGACTTACCCTCAGAGTGGTACATGGGGGCCATGAAGAGCCATGTGTGGCTTTAGAACCAAAACTATCACTGCTTTAGAGAACAAACTCTTCCTAACCATCCTTCTCCAAATAACTTAGCTCACTTTAATAATAATACTTTAAATATTTTTTAAAAAGCTTTCAGAAAGCTTGCAGTTTGCAACTTTAAGTTTTGGCACCTAGTACAATTGATGTAAAGTCATCAGTCTCAGACGGAGACAAATTCAAACAACTATCAGGATGTCATTTCCAATTATTTCTAATAGGCATTTCTTTGGAAGCTGGACTGCTTGTTGACCAGGGGAGAAAGACTCCCACCTATGCTAATTTATTCATAACCAGTTAAGTCATTCAATCTACCATACCAAACCCATAATCTGTGTAACTGATGCATGGCTAAGCAATTACCCAGAATAAACTTGATGGCACATAAACTGGCCATGGAACTAGCAATATAATATACTAATCTCAGGAATAATTTAATAGATGACACTGCAGCTAAAGCCACTGAAACAGTCTTCAGTGTTGAGGAAAGAACAATTGTAGATAGAAAAATGTGGAATGTACAGTATGGGGCTGTACAAAAGCCACAAATTCCCTACCTCAGTTTACCAAAATATTCAAGATCATGTCAGAACTTTCTAAGTAGGACTGGTGGAAAAATTTCCAATGAAACATTCCCATAAGAGTCCCACTGCAGTCACTCAGCCACAGGGAAGGACAGCGGTGCATCAGGGAAATGTAGCCAAGTGCCCGTAGGGGCATGAGGGATGGAACTACAACTCCCATGAGGACCTGTGGCAGCTCAGAAAGACTCAGAGACTAATACTGATGCAACTTGAAACTAAACATTTGGTTTAGGGTCAACAAACTGAAAAAAAAATTTGATTTAGAGATCCTGAAATGTTTCATTTAAACATTTCTGAGTTGAAAATTTTCATAACTTTTCATTCCATTAAAAATTTTGATACTTTAACATTTCATCCCAATTTAGGATTAAACCAAATGTTGAATATTGGATATCCTATGGGATGTAAATTTCCCTTGTTGATCATCTCTCATTCCAATACTCTTGGCATTAAAATAGCCCATTGCAATTTTTGTGATTTCTGTATACTTACAACAGGAGGCAGAGCAGTGAATTTAAATACTACAGCCCCAATCCCAGTCCTGCGAACACTTAAGCAGCTGCCTAACTTTGCTGGTATAAGCAGTCCCACTGAAGTCTATAGGACAGCTGATATAAATTGTCATAGCTCCATTGCTTCTGGAAGTAAATGTCCATTTTTTAACGGTATTCACTATATGTAACAATGATTCAGTTGTAATTTATCGAAAAATAGTGCTCAGTTTATGCCATTTTCATTACTCATATATAAGTACAAAGTCTGATTATTATTAGTACTTCATATTTGTATTGTGGCAGCTCCATAATCAAAGATTGTAGTTCCACTGTGCTAAGCAATGTATGCAGGAATAATGAAAAGATGAGCTTTTTTTGAGCTTTGCCCCAAAGAGCTTACACGCTAAGGCCCTAGTCCTGCAAAGTTTTATATGCACGGTTAACTTTATACACTATGAATAGCCTTATTGACCTCAGTCAGACTTCTCATAGTGCATAAAATTGTGAATGTGTTTTAGTCTTTGTAGGATTGGGATTTAAGGCCCGGAGCCTGCAATTCACAACACTCTGATGCACTTGTGCTGGGGCTCTATGCAGGTTCAGGGATCTCCTCATGCAGGTTCATTTGCAGGATCTAGCCATATGTGATGACAGCCTGCAGGTGGCTTCAACAGAGATGGGAAACACACAGTAACAGTGAGAGTGCTACTATAGTAAGTGTAACAAGCAGCAGTCACAGATGCTAAGCCACTATCAGATGTATTGTGGGCATCACGGCATAGGGGAATTTTCCTATTTTATTAATGCTCTGGTTTAATTACAGCCTTTAGTCCATGTAATTCTAATAGCTAATCACCATGGGCCTGTTGATGATTCACCCTTATTCATAATGAGTAGAACCTGATTCCATAAATAGGCTCATTGACTTTAATGGGAGCTCTTGGGGAGTAAGGTGTTATTCAGCGTAACTCAGGGTATAAGAATCTCATCCTTTATTATCGAGTTGCATGTAAATGTGATGAGGAAGAGGCTTTGTACCATTTATTTTTTCAGACATGTAATCTTTTCTAATATGATGGGCTGGCTGTTCGGATTTACTGTTCACTTTATAGCTCTACTAAACCCTTAGTCTTCAACTGCTCCTCAGCAAACAACATGCTTGTGAATTGGTGAGTTTAATTGCAATTGGATATTTGCACAATTAATTAGTTTAGCCAGCCATTAAATTTAACATTCTGAAGAAGGAGTAAATGGCACTTAAAAAATTATTTCATCAGGTGTGCAGAGCAGAGGCCACTGGATTGAAAATTCTACAGCGAGATTTAGTATGACATTAGGGGTGTAATCCTGCTTCCATTGAAACCAATAGCCAAGATGTGTGGCAGGTATTAAACCTGATTATATGTGATAATTATTAAACAATACAACATATGGGCCAGATGGCGCTACAAAAGTTGAGGCACTGGCCTTCTACATGTAAGTTTGCACAATTTATTGCCTACGGTTATAGCTGTTCAAAAATTACAGAGTAAATAAAAAGATGAGGTGGGTGAGGTAACATCTTTTACTGGACCAACTTCTGTTGGTGAGAGAGACAAACTTTCAAGGAACATAACAAGAAAAGGTCACAAATGAACTTAGTGTAAGTGAAAGGGACATGCTGCCACCCACAAAGGAATGGGCCTTTTGGAGCTTTTTAATTTTTTTTTCTCTGTAGCCATGACATGTGGTGATCAGTAAAATCAAATTGCATTGCAGTTCACAAATTATACTAAAAAATATTGTAACAAAATATGGCATGGGCCTGACCAGTTTGTACTAAACTTCGCTGCTCACTCATTTGCTTCTTGTTGCATCCCAGCCCCCTCCTTCGTCTCTGATGGCTGTTTAGTTCGTAAGCAAAGACCTTGAGTGAATTGCTGGCTCCAGTGAAGTCAATAGCAAAACTCCCACTGACTGCTATATGGCCGGGATTTTCCCCCTTCTTCTCTACTAGCCTACTTTTGGAGCGGTATAAATAAATATTAATGTAGCTGTTTGTTGGTTTGTTCATTCTCACATTCACTTTTATTTTGTAGGCGTTCTTTATACTGAACTACACTTAAACATGGGCATATTAATTTCACCTTTAGACTAATTAACATTTTCAGAGGATTCTAGTTATCATGGATAAATCTATATATCTACTTATTTACCTGTACTACTACTTATCACTGTAGTTTGGCTCTGAATGAAGAAAGCATGTAAGCACATGCTTAACTTTAAGCATATGACTCAAAGGAAATACCCCTCCTTAAAGTTAAATTCAGGGCTTATTTGAGTATATGGTACAAGGAAAGTTATGCATCCTACAGTCAGGTAGACTGCTTGTAATCTTCAGTTGTAAACACAGTCATGATCCCTGCAATATTTATAAAACTATATGCTTCTTGGTAATGTTCATTAACTGAATGATACAGTTACATAGATCTGAAAGAAAAAATAATCTTTTTGGATTAAAATCACTGTAATATAAATTTTTTTCCTTATTGTCTCTTGACCCTGATCCTGCCAGGTATAATATATGTGTTAGCCCATATACAGCCACATTGACTTCTGTTGGGTTCCATGTGGGTGAAGGAATCTGCCTGAATATTATCACAGGCATGATTGGAGCCTTAAAATTAAAGCAAAATTTCTAAAATTTATCATTAGAAATTCTCATGCACTGTATGTATTTTTTTCAGACTATCGGTTGTTTTTTTCTGTGTATATCACATACCATATCATGGCAGCTTTCTTCTCTCACAGGCACTATACGATCATCTGGAATGGTTGGGCCAACACTTGGCTTTCTGCTCGGATCATTCTGTGCTAATCTGTGGGTAGACATTGGAGTGGTGGATCTTGGTAAGACAGAGATGATTTGCCGAATGATCATACTGAAATATCACTGACACAGATGCTGTCTGTGTTCAGAAATTGTTTTTCCGGTTGCTCTCTCAGAAGAGGGGCTTTCCACTGCTAACATTTCAATAGCTAACATTATTGTTTGGTTTACATGCTAGATGGGAAGCTGGAAATGCAGTGATCTGCACAAATGAACAGAACACTGGGGAGACTATGTTAAAATGAATATGTAGGACTTTCCAAAGAGCTGGTTCTGCTCCAGGTCAACAAATGGGCAAAGCTTCGTGTGGAAGATACTTTCATCTTCCAAATCACTTTGCCCATCTCTAATCCTGGGTATGGTTTTCGGTCCCATAAAGAGAGTGTTGCATTTTTTATGCGATTTTCTTGGGAAAGTGTTGCAATGGCAGACTGCAGCAAGAAAGGGACATCAAGGCATGCCAAGAGACATGGTTGCCCCTGGATGAAGTGACTAGTAGTTCCTATTCTTGGGTGCTTTGGAATGATTCACCAACAAAATAACTTTTAAATCTAATCTTAATTGTTTAAATATTGAATACAAATGTTCTTCCATAAGTTTAAATTGCTCTGTTTACTGAAATATTTCAGTTAATCAAGAAACAAAAACATGGTGCTTAATCTGGAATCTCTCTCTCTCTCTTTCTCTCTCTTCAGAGAGTGTAACCATAAATCCTAAGGATACTCGTTGGGTTGGCGCCTGGTGGCTTGGCTTGGTGATATGTGGAGCAGCCAGCTTTCTGGCTTCATTGCCTTTCTGGTTCCTTCCTTATTCCTTACCCAAAGAAGGAGAAGAAAGAAATTTGAAGAAACTGAGTGAATCATCTGTAACTATTCAAGAAGATCACTGTAAAATAGAACCCCCAAGTCAACCACAGTTAAAGTTCTCAGAAGCAGTAAAAGGTAACAGAATATTGGATGATCTATTTCACGTGAATTCCCTCTCAGGTATTGATTCTGGGCTCCTTATGCGTTTGTACAATACTTTGCACAATCAGGCCACATCCCTGGATATTACTGCAAAGCAAATAGTAAATCATCATCATCATCATACTACTTAGTGTAAGTGTAACCCACTGGTGAGTGTGTGTTACAGATCTCCGCCTGTGCCACTCCACAGAGAACATGAGATGGTAGAAATCCTGCTTCCCTCCCCTCCTAAGGAGCTTGAGCTAAAGATGTAACAGTGCATGCTTTTAGATGTGAAGGTCCCTGTTCAAGGCCTAGGTGTATTGGCCATCACAGTGGCATAGCATGTTACATTCATAAACATAAAGTAAGAGGTACTGCGCAGGAAAGATGGTGCAGGCAAACCTGATTCTACATTAATGAGTCCTTCATTCCTGTGAAGTTACTTTTCTCTATTAACTAGAGCAAAGTAAAAGAGGGAAATACTGAGCACAATGTTGCCCACACCTACAGTTTTATTGCAAATCTCATGATATTCAGTGTTTTTCTTAAAGCCCCAGCTTCCGTAATCATGTGATTATGGGAGAACCTTTTCATTTTTTTAAGTAAGCTGAGAGAAACTTGGAGATGCAAATCCTAAATGTTTACCTGATGAAGAGCTCTGTGTAGCTCGAAAGTTGTCTCTTTCGCCAACAGATGTTGGTCCAATGAAAGATATTACCTCACCCTCTTTGTCTCAACCAAAGAAAAAGGCAAACAAAATGAACACTAAAATTATTATTTAAAATGACATGATTTTTGGGACCCACCTCTTGAGCTTTGAACACCTAGGGTTGGCAATTCTTCAGATAACTTGCAACCACTAATTAGAGGCCCTATTCAAAATTTGGACTAAGCACCGTACAAGTCCATAGGAAACAGTCTGTGTGCCAAAGTCTTTACAATCCAAGTAGGTCAGTGACAGAATCAGGGATATAAACCAGGTCTCTTGAGTCCCAATCTAGCACACTATCCACTAGACTGCACTGCCTCTTTACGCACTAGTATCTCTCTAAATCGAGTGTGGAAGAGGAGGAAAATTCTCACCGTTATAAAGAGCCCATTGATAGTGTTTAGCATGAGGGGGGAAAAATAAATTAAATTTTCCAAAAAAGTCAGTAACCAAATCGGTGTCTGGTTCATCAGGGGCATGATGGCAAAGCTCTCCATGTGTCTGTTTCACATTTAGAAAAAAATAAGAAACGCACCTTTCCTTTCCAGATTTCCTACCAACTTTGAAGAAACTTCTTGGAAACCCAATCTTTCTGGTGTACTTGTTCCTCACTATTCTGCAGTACAATTCTCTTGTTGGGTTGATAACTTTTGAGACAAAGTTTATGGAACAGCAATTTAATGTGTCAGTGTCAAGAGCCATCTTTCTAATTGGTATGTGTTCCTCTTCTTTTCACCCGAAAATGAAAAGTTGTCATTTGTTACTTCATCTTCAATCTTAGGACCAAATCCTGGTCCCACTCATTTCCAAGAGAGTTTTGACATTGGCTTTAATGGAGTTGAATTGGACCCTTAAGTATAACATGAAGGAAAAAGGATTCCTTTGCAGGGTGGGGTGGGGGAGTGGGGTCAAATCTTAAATAGAGGATTATTATTTACCTACAGTATTTTTTAAATATATAGTTCTAATGATAATTTTTCCTGTGTTTCTTAATATAGTAAACTAGTTGATAAATCTCAGACAAGGCTTTTCTCTACTATTGATGGCATAACGCCATCTGAACCCTTTGTGGTTTTGAAGATATTGAGGCACTTGGATCCAGATTCCTGGATCTGAACCAGTCCCTACTGCTTTCATTATAGGTTGGATCCATAATGGAACAGACCTATTTCTGGTCCTGGTTTGGATGCAGCCAAAGTCTCACAGAGCAAGATGGCTAACCTCTCACAATAACAGCTTGTAAGATGTCTGCAGTTTGGGGTCAAAGTCTCAGGAGAAGAGTTTTTGTGAGGTTTTGACATTATTGGATCTGAACCCAAACCTTAACCAGGATTCAGCCTCCAACCTACAAATGGAATCCCAATTCAAGCTCAGTCCAAATCCAAACACTGCCTACTTTACCATCTTTGTTAGCTAGCTATGGCCAGACCTCAAAAGGTTTGGAGGCTCATATCAGCTAAAATGGGCAGTATGGATAGGAGGCTGGGGGAAGCTGAGCCTCCACACAGAAGGCCAGCCATACAAGGGGCAAATGCTGCTGATGCGGCGTGGATCGCCTCCCTCTGGAGGCATGGTGCTCCGCCGCCTTTGGAGTGCCGGAGGCAAAGCTCCCTAGAAGTGAGGGGGCCACTGGCATCCAGACTGTGGCCCCACCCGCGCTCGTCCCCAAGGCCCCTTTCACCACTCACTCCTCTCTGCCTCTTCCCCTGAGGCCTGCCCGCTTGCTCCTCCCCACCACAGAAAGGAGTGAATGAATGGGCCTCGGGGGGAGAGGCAGAGAAGAGCGGGTGGCAGGCAGGGTGGGGTGGGCTCAAGGAAGGAGGCAGGAAGAGGTGAAGCAAAGGTGGGGTCTCGGGGGTGGACCCATTATGCAGGAGCCAGTGGCCCCCTCCCGCACACTTCTAGGGAGCTTCTGGTGCTCGCATGTAAGCCTCCCCAAATGGAAGATTCCCATGCCACCTATGTCAGCTGAGTAAGTTCCCACAAGGTGGGATATCTATCTGAATTGTCTGAACTTCTAGCACTTGCAAACCTGTGCTGGAAATCACATACAAAAAGGCAAGAAATATAATGAAAACAGTCTTTTTCTAAGGAATCGAATGCATGAGGAGAAAATGAAGCGTCAAACAAAAATGAAACAACTTTATTGACCTTCAAAAACGCAATCTGAAGAATAGCACAAGGTCTGGATTAGCAGCTATTTCAGTGCTAAAATGAATTATACATAGTCATAGTTAAGAAACTAAAAGACACAAAATGCAAACCACAAACTAATGTCAGACATTTATTTTAATAGGGTCCTGTTTCAATAAATGTAAACATCCTTTTGTTCCCTTTTGTTTGCAGGCGTGATACTTTTACCCATTACAATTCTGGGGATGTTTCTGGGAGGCTTTATCATTAAGAAGTTCAAGTTACACGTAACTGGAATGGCAAAATTTGCATGTACCACCTTTATAGCTGCATACCTGTTAAACCTCCTGTACTTCATATGTGATTGTGAGGTGCTCCAGGTGGCTGGTTTAACAGTCTCCTACTCTGGGTTTGTATTCTCTCTGCGTTTTTTTGTCAAATCTCTACCATTTTTCTTCATCATTCAGAAACACATTTTCCATATCCTTGAATTCTTCTCATGATAGTTATATTTCAAGATGGGCCCAAACTAGAACACTGGATTTGAACCTCACCAAACTAGGGAGCAGTTCAGATCTGAATTTAGATCTAAACTCTGTGACAAAGGCCCTTGTTTGCATACTATAATTCACTGGTCTGTAACTTTATACACAGATACACTATACATATTTGTTATAAAGTTTATAGTGTTTACTTAAAGGGAAAAGTAACAGGGGGCCACATCCTCAGCTGGTGTAAATCAGCTCCATTCTACTGAGGTCAGGGAGCTACAGTGATTTGTGCCAGCTTTGTTTGTTATTGAGGCTTATTGATAGCACACATTAGAGAGAGTTAGTAGTTAGAGGAGATGCTTCGGATACTTGGCTGCTCAACGATAGGCTACGTTTACACTGACAGCGGCAAAATCGCCGCCGCCAGATCGATCTTTCCAGATCGATTGAGTGGTCAGTGAGACCTGCTCAATCGATCAGGAAGTTGACTGAGTAAGTCCACCCCCTCAAGTAGCGTAGCACTGAGTCAGTGGGAACGTCGGCTCAGCGCAGTGTGAACACCACGCAGAAGGGAGGCTGAGCAGTCGACGTCAGTTACGCAAACTACTCTGCGTAGTTTGCGTAACTCCCGTTGACTGGTGCCGAATCGCGCGGTCAGTGTGAACCAGCCCTTAGAGACATATGGAACTTGGTGGTCTCAGTTTGCAAATGGCTCTGCAGACCTTGTTTCACTTTCCGCTCATGAAAATTTGCACATTCCAGATCCGATTCATCACTGCGTTTGCACCTTATATAAACATTTATCCCTGTGCATAGAGAGTGTAAAGAACTACCACTGGCATACATCAGTGGAGACGTTAGAAATGGTGACATTTCACACCCAATTTACAGAGCTGTAAAGGGCTACCTGAGGTGCAAGGCAGTGGAGAATCAAACTCCCAGTATCCAGACCAGGTATTCAAAGGGAGATTCACCTGAATCCTCTAGTAGACGTGGACAAATAACATAATTTTTGGTTCATTGGCAGTTTCAAAAAGTTGGGGGGAGGAAAAAGTGTCACGTGAGACTGAAAACCAACATATTCATAATTTTCAGTGAATTGAAAAGTCAAAAAAAATTGGGTCCAATGAAATGTTTTGTTTTGCTGAAAACAATGTTTTGTTATGATTTTGGGCCATTTAAAAATAAAATTAAAGGAAAGTTTGAAATGAAAAGTTGTTTCAAACTGAAGAATTAAAATGTTTTGTTTGAAAAGTGTCAACACAAAATATTTTGATTTTTTTCAGTTTTTTCTTAAACAAACAATTCAGCTAAATAAACATGAATTAATAAAGGTTTCATTGCACTGAATTTAGTGGGGTTTGTTTTTTCTCCTCCCCCCAAAAAAAGTTTTGTGTGGAAAAATTTCATCCAGCTCTACCCACTACCCTTTGCCTGGTTTTCAGCCCAATAAAATCTCAGTCCATGTTTCTTGAAACTCAGTCCATATTCAGCTAAATGTGCTCAACCCTTTTGTCAAACCTGACACCAATGTTTTCTGTAACCAGGCAGGCCAGCATGACTTTAAGCTTAGTTACAATAGGATCTCAGAGTTTTGTTCAGTGGAGACTACTGTGGCCAGGTTCAGTCCCTGGCAATCAGGCTGCCTGTTGAATTAGAGATGATACAGAAGAATTAAAATGATTGATTTGGATTGCTCCCAAGACTGGGGTTACCCTAAAGGTGAATAAATTGTTCAAGTAATTGCTTCTCCAACTCAGAGGGGTAGTAGTGGAGGGAGAAGAGGTGGAGTTAGTCTGAAGGTGGCAGATTTCATGTGTCATTTTTTTCCTGGACTGAGTCTTCCACTAAATCTATTAATAATCCCATTTTGTGTCTATTCATGTCATCCTTGTCACTAAAGATGCCTCCAAAAATATATAGTCATACATGGTTTGCACTTTGAAGCCACAATCCAGCAAAATTCTTAATGCTTTATGATAAAACCAAGAGAACCTTGGTTTATCGTCTCTCAGGGGAAAACACAACTAAAATACTTTTCATTCTAAAATTTTGAGGCAGTGATTGTTTTTCTTTCAACAGCCAGGTTTTAAATTGAGAACCAAGAGGACCTTGGTTTAGGTAATTTTAGCTTATATTCTATATGCAGTTACTATCTATCAGGTCTTCAAACTCCATTGAATGCAGGCTGCCCGCAGAGACTGCTTTACTCCACCTCATTTCTCTGTGCTTGGGCATTCATGTGTTGTCTATGTTTATTTTTCTAATAAGGAATTGTTTTATTTGATCACTTATGACTCTACTTGTAATCTCTCCAGAGTAAAACAAGCTTCCTTCCCAAAAAACAACTTAATTGCCAGCTGCAACTCTGACTGCAGCTGTGTATTGAATCAATGGGATCCTGTATGTGGGGACAATGGAATCACTTATATGACTGCATGCTTTGCAGGGTGTAAGTCATCAGTTGGGACTGGAAAGAATATGGTAAGAGAATGCAAATGATAATTGTTTATATGGATGGATTTCTGTTGCTTATTTTTAATTCATTTTATTTTATGCTTAAGCAACCATGTAGAAATAGATACCAATTCACCTCTGAACTTGTGACTGGGCAAAGCACAAAAAGCATCCAGCTGGGAATTTCAAGGGAGCTCAAAGGAGCTAGGTGCCCAGCTCTATTTTCAGAGAAACCCTGGGAAGTTATGTACCCAACTTCTATTGGAGTTGAATATCCTAGACTCACTCTTACATTTACTTTGCTTTAAAGTTTTTTTAAACTTAGAATTTGGTTTTTTTTAATAAAACAATGTTTTCCTACTCAGGAAAAGTGACTGTAAATATATATTTCTCAGCAAATCTGATACTCAGATGTAAGCACATAGAATACTGAATACTTCAATGATAAAAGTATTTTTACTGCCTTTGCTCCTGTTAGCTTGCAGGGGCAACACTGAGTAAGAGGATTCTAAAGCATTTTGTTCATTGGAGTTGCTAGCTATATTCTAATCAATCATATATGCGCAAATACGAGAAAGACAATGGAGTCACTAAGGATGTAATCTGGCCAACAGACTCTCTATTACTGAGAACAATATCTGAGATGGAAAGATTCTAGTTTAGGACCTGATACTCATTTGCACTTAGGGAGTGTCTATATGAGGAAGTTAAGGTGTGACTCTAAATCTATTCAATTAAATTGGTGCAAAAAGATATGTACATTTTCCATTTTAATGCAGCTTAGTTTACATCAGTTAGGAAGCAATTTAAGCTAAACCAAATAAATCACATAAGCTGAAATAAGAATATTTACACAGTGTTTGCAGCAATTTAAAAAGCAATTGGCGTCAAACTTATGCAACTTTCAAAGAAAAAGGCCCTTCTATATCACACTGGTAGTTGGTATAAATTGCTTTGGGTGAATCAAACAAAAGTTGCATGTCTATATTCGTATTTGCAAAAGAGTTTGCCAATTAAACCCAAGTTATCTGTCAGTTAACTCAAATTACAATAAGGCCACAAATTTTAGTCCTACCCATTTTGAGTATTGTCAACATAGTTGTGAAATAAGCACTGTAAAGTTAGGTGCTTAAAATAAAATGTCTGGCCAGGCTTTTCAAATCAGCACAGGCAGTTTAGCTCAGCATCTCCATTAAAATTATATTCCTATATTGCTCTGAAAATCTCAACAGGAAGGTTGTTCTAGGAAGTGGTAAAAGAGAGAAGAAAACTTTCAACTCTAATCTGTGATAAACTCAAAATGGCTTCTGTGACATCACTTAACAATTTTAAACTATAAGGCAATACTTTCAAACTCGGTGGTGCCTAAATAAGGGTTTCAGAGGTGCTGAGCACCCACAACTGCTACTGACTTCAGTAGCCAGCTGCAATGAGGTGTCCACTCCACTCAAGGTAGAGCAGGTTAAGTGAGGGCCATAACCTGATAGGCTGCACCTGGGGAAGAGCCAGGACTTGAAAGGCTGATTAAAAAGTTATCCCAGCTGAGAAGGAACACAGGGAGCTGGTATAAAGCCAGAAGTTGGCAGCAGCAAGGGGCTACAAGAGAAGTCGTCTGTAGTCAGTGCCTGGGAGGTGCATTTGGGGCTACAGAATTAGGTGATCTGCAGGTACTCCCTGGGAGAAAGGAGCGTGGTCTGATAGATCTAGAGAGAGGAGAGGCCAGAAGGTAAGAGCTGAAAAGTAGGAAGGAGTTTGGGGAAACAGCAATAGGGTCTGGGGGTAAACAGACCACAGTTGCTAGGCATAGGATCCCTGGACTGGAACCCAGAGTAATGAGTGGGCCTGGGTTCCCCTACTAGCACCTGAGTGAAATGGCATAGACTGGGCAGAGGATCCAAAGACTTTGTGGATAGGTGTCTAGGGGGACTTGTGATACCCAGGAAGGGGAGGATTGTAGTGACCTGGCTGGAGGGAATACCTCAAGTCCCAGAAAGAGTGGGCAGGGCCATGAGGTAGGGAAGGAAGCTAATCTCCTAAAGGCCGGGAGGTGAGTGAAACTTTTGATGCTACCACACAGGCCACTTTTAGTTAGATGTCTAAATATAGATTCAGATGACCAACTGTAGATACCCACATTAAAATAAATAGCTATGGCTAGACTATGGGCCTAAATATGTACTTTAAATGACCCCCAAATCTTAGCTATGAACAACTTTGTGGACATTCAGAGCTCAACTTTAACTTTAATGTAGCTTTCATCTAAACACAAAATTTCATATCTGAGTAATAGCCTGGCTGACTAAACTGGATTTGCAGCTGGAGCAATGGAGAGTAGCAGAGGCATTGAGGGTAATCTGGCCCACAGCCTGCAAAGCATTTAGGGATCCTCTATTCCTGTATGAAATACACTGTATTGTTAGCTACAATCAAAAATCTGGCTGTTTGGAAATTCGTGAGTGCGCATGAAGTAAGTGAGTCATCTCCTCTTTCTCTTTCAGGTGTTTCATAACTGCAGCTGCGTGCAAGTTCAAGGGCCTGAGAGTGGCAATTTCTCTGCAGTTCTGGGACAGTGCCCAAGAGAAAGCTGTACCAAAACATTTCCCTATTTTTTAGCACTACTGAGCACATGTGCACTTATTTTAGCTTTAGGAGGCACTCCTGCATACATGATTATGTTTAGGTAAAATCCTTTACTTAACCTTGACCATAAAGTTTGGGGCAAACAGAAACAAAGTATTAATGTACCAGTTTGTTCGTTTCTACTTTAAATTTTCATTCTTTATCTCAGTGGGTATTTCTGCTTTTCCAACAAAATTCACCGCCTGTGCAGAGGGCCAGCAAAAGCCAAGCCATCATTTGCCTCACTTAAACTCTATTTGGGACTTGTGTGATGGATTAGATATGCCTTGTTCTGACCCGCTCCATTTAATATAGCCTCGGCGGGGAGCGTTATTCAGTAGTCAGAGCAATGGATTCCCTTTCTGACTCTGTGTGCGTGACCTTATCAAAGTCACTTAATTTCTCCGTACCCGAGTTAACCCATTTGTAAAATGGGTTATTATATTTACATCACATAAGGTTTTCTGAGAAAGAACTCCCCTTTATAAAGTGGCAATGTCTCTCTCCTGTCTGACTGGGATTCTGCACCGTTCCCTACCTACACTGAGTTCCTCTGCAAGCCAGACTGCCTAAACAGGTCGCATTTGTGTTTTGCTTTCTCATCTGAGGCTATCAACAGTTGTAATCGGCTATCGTTATAAATTGCCACACAGGTCTGTCTAAGCAAGCACATCTATTCTTAAGGTGAAATCATTACAGAGAGAACATTAAAAACAATAAAAGAATCTCGATGCTGATCAGCTTACCAGAAATCCCCCCCAACTCAAACAGGGGCTCTGATAGGTTATCTGGTCTTCAAACCCCAGCAAGGGTTTTTTCTGGGGTTACTCAATAATAGCTTTAGCTGGGAACAAGCAGCACGGTGAATAGTTCATTCTTCCTTTTCTACAGCTTCAGCCTTTGAGCCAACAGGTGATCAGCAGACAGTGGTTCTCTCCTTAGGATGTAGCGTCAAAAGGTGGGGGTCCAGAGGTGGGAATTTGCATTCACCTTCCTGCAGGGATTTCCTAGGAAAACCTCTTAACTTTGTTTTTGTCCCAAAAGTGCCTTCTTGTTTGGCACATTGTTTAAAATAGTCCTTTGAAGCTCATAAGTTTCCAAGTTTTACCTTGGCTGTATCTCCCCACTAGAGAGGTTACCTACAATCCCACAAAGTTTGCATTTAATACAATCGACTCGAAAGAAACAAACCTCATGCAAGAAGATTTTTTTCAAGGACATTACAAGAAATAGTCCTATCCATCATAGTAGTTAATTCAGGTCAACCCACCCCCACCTGTGATTTGCTACATCGAGTTAGTTCTCTCACTGTTAAACTACAGCTTTTATGGAAATAGTCCTGTAAAGAGTGTTGTATGTATAAGCTAGGGTAAAAAGTAATTGGCAGGACAGGGAGTGCAGGGAGACCCAGTCCTAAAACTATTTCATTTGCACTTTATGCAGTCACCTAGTAGCAAGAGGAAGGCAAAAGGCAGTAGCATGTAATCAAGGGCCTCATTTGCATGTTGAAGATCACATTAAAGCTCATGTCTCCTCAGATGCACCCAGGCCTTTCACCATTTGAGAGTAAGGGAGCTGGCCCTTAAAGAGCCTGAGGTTTAATACTTTTGAGTGCAGAAGACTTGGTACTTAAACTTATTGGGCCCTGACTTCCAGTTACACTAAGGCCATTTTACACTGCTTGGGTAGTATAAAGGGGTCTTAAAGTGAGAATAAATTACATTAACAGCACTATACCAATATAGTTAAAGTGGTACACCCTCCCCACCTAGTGCTTCCCATGTAGAAAAAGGAATAAGTTATACTGGTGTAAGGCACCTTCATACCAGTGCAACTGTGTCTGCAGCAGGGGTTGTACCAGGATAACTTTACTGGTAAAAATAATCACACAAAGTGACATTTACACCAGTACAAAAACTGGCCTTACTGCACCAGGCCTTATTGTAAAGGAGAATTGGGTCCATTTATTTCTACGCTTGTGCTGGAGTGCAAAGCCTGTGTACTCATTGCTCCAGGCCCTCTTTGTGTCTATTCCTTTCCCTATTTCCTCCACTCTGTACCAGACACCATCTTGCCACTTCACATGTGATGTTCTCCCCAGTTGCTCTCATTTCAGGTGGCCTTCATGTATCTGCCTCATCAACTTTCCATCCCCTTTCAAATGTCATCAGAAAAGCTCTCTCCACACCCTTGCTGGCCCTCAGTTGCACTGTGCCTCAATTAGGCCCTGATACGGTACCATCTTTAAGTATAATTTTTTTCCCTCATATGTCCTCGCATATATTTTTACACCATATATCTGAATGTCTGACCATCTCTTTTTCTACTCCTGTTTAACTCAATGGGAGCAGAAGCAGCATCTTAAATGAAACCTTTGAGGGGTGTTCTGAATGACAGCTTGTGTGAAATATGCTATATAACAAGGGTGGCCAAACCATGGCTCATGAGCCAGGTGCGGCTCTTTTACAGTTAAAGTGCAGCTTGGGGAACCGCCTATGCCCTCTCATTCTCCACCTACCAGACTGGGAGTGGGATGCTTCTGCCCTATGGTGGCTAGAGGATTCTGGCCAGTGGGGACAAGGGTCTTGGAGGGTCAGTAAGTTTGGCCGCCCCCTGCTATATAAAATAAATTTGTTTTGCGCTCTTTACAATGGAACACATATGGAAATGCACAGTGTAGATGCCAGCATCACTGCATTATCTGAAGTACTCTTCCCATGCATATAAAATTAATATGATCTTGTCCTCCTACTTTTTAGATCTGTTTCACCAGACTTGAAATCCTTTGCTGTTGGTATTGAAGCTTTGTGTGGAAGGATACTAGGTAAAAACATTTGTTTTTTCTGTTCTCTTTATTTCTTTTGGGATATAAATAGAATACAGTAGAGATGGACCTAAGGCCACCTGATGTAATATGTCCTTATTCTGTATGAGAACCAAAAAAAAAAAAAAAATCCCAAACCCTTCCAAAAATTTGATTTTGTGAAATTTGTAGAGTATTGAATATGTCAGTGTCTCCCATTATAATATGCCCTAGCACATGATGGTGTGATATAGTTATCTATTGAAACAGTCCACATAATGAAAGAATCAGGGAAAAAGAGGAGAATGAATTGTAGAGGATTTTTTTGTTTTATACACATAGGCAGGCACCTGAGGATTATGATTTGGGGTGTTAGACTTACCCAGCTCCTTTAGGGCTGCATCTCCAAATACTCCCTCCCTTATGACCACCATTGAGCATGGTCTCCTAGCATTCTGTCACCACAGCTTCCATGCGCTTCGTCTACCACCTCCTCGCCCTCACTGTCCCAAGGATTTCCATCTGCTCTCATCCTGGCCGTATCTGACCATTGCAAGGGCCCATTTTCCAATGAGCTCTCTCAGCTATTTTCATATTTCATTAAAAGAATTTGTATGTACACAGCTGAACGCTGATCATCATAATTTGTGGTTGATTTTTGTTTAGAAAATGAAAGTGTTTGGCATTCAGTCAAGAAATGTTTTAGGCCCCAGTTCAGCAAAGCACATGAAGTCAATGTACACTGCAAAGAACAACCCACAATGCCCAGTCTCAGAGCCCAGGTCAGTTGACTTGGGCTTGTGGGGCTTGGGCTGTAGGGCTAAAAGTTGTAGGGTAGAAGTTCCCACTCGGGCTGGAGCCTGGACTCTGAAACCTGGCCGGGGGCGGGTCTTGGCGCCTGGGCTCTAGTACAAATAACACTGCTTATTTTAGCCCCAAACCCATGTGTCCAAGTCAGTTGACTGGGCTATGAGACAGTGCCATGGGTTTTTCTTTGCAGTGCAGGCATGACCAATGAGACTCAAGCACATGCTTAAAGTTAAGTATGTACTTAAGTGTTTTGCTGAACTGAGCTTTAGCGCTGATTTAACTATTTTAATTACACAGCTTTAATGGATGTACCTGGGTTGTGGTAAATTGTGGCACAAATCAAAACCAGGGACAGATTGATGATAAGAGGGAATGTGAAGGAAATTAAAACTTTTTTTTTTGGACAAAAAATTGGAATCATTCACCTTATTTCCTTATTTGAGAGTAATAATGCTTGTCCAGTTTACAGAACCCTCCATCCAAGGAATTCAAACCACTTTACATGCATTAATTAAGTTGACAACAAGGCTGGGAAGTAGAAAATCTTCCCCATTTTACAGGTAGGCAAACAAGGAAGCTGATCAACTTGCCTAAGGTCATGTGGCTAGCAGAGGTGGGAACAGAATCCAGGAGTCCTGAGTCCACATGCTCTGTTCTAACCATTTTTAAGGGGCTTCTTCCTCCACTATGAACTAAGCTCTGTTATTGTTACACTCATTCTACTAATGTCTTGCAGGTGGACTTCCCGCTCCGATTTATTTTGGAGCTTTGATAGATCAGACCTGCTTGAAATGGGGAACAAAGAACTGTGGGGGATCAGGGTCTTGCAGAGTGTATGACACGAAAGCATTCAGGTGAGATGAAATTAAGAATAAAGGCTAAAAGCAAGAGGGAAAAGAATTTGGCTTATCCAAGTAGCATTAACTTTAGGGTATTCGAAATAGCTCGGGTCTCCTGTTCTTCAGTCAGCTAAAGCTACAGAGTTTATACTAAATTTTTTTTACTAAAGTTATACTCAATTTTCTGTTGATTTTTTTTTGGGGAGAGATGGAAAACTGGGCTCTTGATTAAACAAAAATTTTCATGAAAATCATTTACCCTCTTTGAAAACTTTCAATTTTCAGTCAGAAAACAACCCCTTTTTTCCCCCAAAATGAAAAATTTCACCCCCAAACAGGATTTTGGGCTGTTCCTATCAGGTTTCAAGCCAAATCTATGTTGGGTTTTGGCTGAAAGAATTCACTTGTCAAAAACCACAAAACTTCTGGTTTTTTTATTTTATTTTTTTTGATGGAAAAACTTTCTACAGAACAAAAACCATTTTCCAATCAGCGCCATTTTCCAGGGGGGAGGGGGAAGGAAGAAAGCCATGAAATTGACTGGACAATCTCAAAGCAACCAAACTTTGGCTATGCCTTAGGAACAAAGTTCTTTTGATTAGCTCTAACACATGAAATTGCAGAAGGTCCCTTCTTTACTTCTAAGGGTCGTGTTACCAAAGGTCGTATTTTTAATAGTTGTTTGTTAATCCTTAGAGCATGGAGGAATTCTAATATTATGGCAGTAGATAATTGAGATCAGTGGTGTGCTTAGTGTGTTAGACACTCACTTCTCCAACCCCTATCACGTACAATTTATTTTAGGGTTTTGTGTGTCTTGGACCAGTTCAACAGCTAACACTTTTCTAAGGTGGGTGCTTTTGATACAAGTGGAGTAAATGCTCCCTGGGTAAACTGTTCCTTTCTAACTTGGCTTTTTAGTGTGGGTCTGAAGTGTTTTGGCTCAGATATAGAAGGCAGGACTGAAGAACAAAGCAGATATTTTCAGGTTGATGCTCTCTTGTGCCAAATATCCACTCAGTCCAGGAGAGAGGGGAGCATCATAGAGCTGCCTGCAGTCCCATGCCAGACAGCTCTGAGTTGTGCCACTGATGATGGACCCTATGTCAATAGAGGACTGGCCCAGCAGAACTAACATGTTACTGATGTATGATCCATTAACAACCTTGCATCAGTGGAGGATTGGCAGTGCAGCTAGAACTCTGTTCTGTTACACCCTCTCCCTGTTGTTTGGAGGCTGCCAAATGCAGCACCTTAACCCCCAGCAGGGAGCCCCTTCTGCACTGGAAATTATCAAACAGCTTATGGCCCCTGTGCATCACCTGAGCTGTGCAGAGTAGTCCTAACACATCTGAGATCCTAGCTCTTAGTTTTGTGCTAGAGGATTCAGAGTCACTTGTTACAGATAAGCACGCTTTCATAAGCGTATATCTTAGACTCAAATTCCATTAAGACCTAGTGAGTATTGACATTCTGGGGATCACCCACACCAGAAAGGGGATCTGTCACCACCTGCCCTGTAACCTGGGGTGCCTTAATGCTGTGCTGCTATGGCTCAGAATCCTGATACCAGAAGCCAGCCCACAGGCACCAGGTCTCACCCTGGCTTTCACCAGTCTATTTACTTACTTGCAGCATGACCCCAACTGACTGGTCCCAATAATTCATCTCCCCAATTTTTTAATTACCACTTTTCCCTTCTGGTTCATCTACCCCAAATGTGTGAAACCAGCCCTTTTTCCCCCCTCCCCCAGATACTAGCAGTTCACTGGCCTCTGCACAGCAGATGCCTGATGGGGGTAAAAATAAAAGGTTTATTTAATAGAAACACCACAGGTTCAAAGATGAAATAGGAGAAGCAAACTTAAAAGGGGCAACCTCAGGCCTTACACTTTCATATTAGATTAAACTCCCTTTTCTAATACAAGATAGCTATTGCCTTTCAACAAAGTCACAGTATACCTCCCCAACAACAGAGAGAATTTAGCTTTTCATGAACAGCTTCTCTCCTTCAGGCTGTCCCTCAACTTCTGGGACACTTCACTTCAAACCCCTTTCATTTTAAAAGGTCTGTGGGGGTTTGTTTGTTCCTTCAGGCACTATAAATATTCAAAGTGGGAAAATCCTCAGTTGTCTCAATGTCTTTTTATTTACATTAATAGTCCATCATTTGTCTTTGTACAGTGGAGTGTTACCTGTCTGGTTTTGTGTAAACACCTGGCTTGGGAGGAGTCACTCAGGCCAGGTCTACACTACACTAGACACCTATCACGGTATAACAACGTCACTCAGGGGTATGAGAAATCTACACCCCTGAGCGACAGTTATTCCAGCCTAACCCCCTGTGTAGACAGTGCTATGTTGATGAGAGAGCTTTTCCCATCAACATAGCTACCACCTCTCGGGAAGGAGGATTAACTACACCAACAAGAGAAACGTCTTCACTTAAGCACTACAGCTGCAGATGTGTCAATGCACCATTTTAAATGTAGATCTGCCCTCACTGCCTTGTTGTAAGGTGGTGCCAAAGTTTGTGAGCCCAGTTCTCTATATAAATTCATATCCAAAACCTGCATACACATGTCATAATCATTAAGGTTAGAACATTACTCTTCCTCAATGTATTTTTATGCACAGTAACTGTGTACAAGCAGTTGATTCAGTTGCTTATTCTTTGGAGTTCAAACCCCAGTTCTCCCTTTGGGGAGTATCTGGACCCTAACTTTCACAAGTATCAATGATATAAACATTCATGTTATTTCTTTTCTAGAAATGTCTATCTTGGGCTCATTACAGGACTGAGAACAGGATGCTGTTTCTTATATATAGCTCTCTTAATTTTAATAATAAAACAATTCAGACCAGACAGCACAGAGATGATGGATCTGAAAAGTACAGACGTACCATCCAGGAAGGGATCAGCTAGTGTCAATGAAAAGGAAACATTTCCGTGTGCAAAACCTTTGGAGGCAGATGAAGAAACAGATATGTGAAAAACATAAGCATTTTCTAACTCTGAATGCTCATGTGCAGGTTTTACAAGTATGGCACAGGGCCAAACTGACATTACAGCTTTTTTGCAATTTTGATGAAAAATTTTCAAGTTTTAACCTCTTGTCTATCTCCCCCTCCTCCCCCTGCAAAAAGCAGGAAAAAATATAGTTTTATTTTTGTGAGATTTTTTAACCAATGTAAGTAAATGTAAAGCAGGTGGGAAATTTAAAATAATAAAAAAAAATTCACATCAACCCTCCCCTATTTTTCAACCAGATCTATTTAAATTCTTGCACAGGGTCTGATCCTGCAATCCTTATTAAATCAAGTAATAATAATATATGCTTAATTGTTCTTCCTGACTTCAATAGGCACACTTGCATGAATGAGGATTATTAACATGAATAAGGGTTGTAGGGTGGGTCCTTCGGTAATCATTCAGGCAAAAGCCTCATTGCCTGCATTGGGCTTTTTGTCTGAATAAACATTTCTTGACAACGTCAGGATTTGGCTCAAGCATTAGCCAGTCAAAAAAGACCACAAAAGAAAGGCTATAGTGTATTCATTTTAAAATACCTTTCAGTATTGAATCTAATCTTTTCTGGTCATTGGTGTAATTATTCTGATCCTGTGCAATGTGGCAGCAGATACAGGAGTTAAATTTCTTTGATTTTTTAAAAAATCTTTTTAGAAAAGACTGCAAAATATATATATATAAAATTCATCATTCCCTAATAAAGTGCCCAAAAAAAGGCCATTTCATAAAGTGCTAAAAGCTCTTAAATAGAGCTGCTGGTGACATGCCAAAGAAGATAGATCCTTAATAACAAATGCACCTATCATTTATTACTAAAACATCTCTTTAAAAAAAGTGTCAATACGTGAAGTGTGATGTCCCCCTGACACACAGACCACTATGTGGCTTTTCAAAGAGAATGAATATTATTAACAACAATTCAGGGTAATTTGTCGCCCCATTACAGCATGTTGTCATATGCTTAGGGATGGTCTATGCTACAGAGCCTTTGTTGATTTAGGCTATGTCTTCACTGACAGCAACAAATTCGCCACCATCAGATCAACTTCTCTGGATTGACTGAGCGGTCAGTGAAGACCAGCTCAGTCGATCCAGAAATCGACGTAGTAAGACCACTTTCTCAAGTTGCGTAGCGCTGCGTCGACAGGAACACGTTTCCCGTCAGACGGCACGCCAAACAGAAGCAGAGAAGTTGACGGGAGTTACGCAAGTTTTTTGCATAGCTTGCGTAACTCCGGTCAACTGCTGCCGACTCTCCGAGGTAAGTGAAGACAAGCCCTCAGTGATGCTGGTATAGCTATGCTAAGTGAGTCCCCTAATGGAGATGCAGTGTAGGCTGATAGGTGTTCTTCTATCGGCATAGTTACACCACTTCCCTGAACAACATTAGCTAAGCCAGAAGAAGCATTCTTCTCTTGGAATATGTCTACACCAAGGGTCATCATAGCCAACATATCTATGCCAGCAAAACTTTGTACTGTAAACTAAGTCTCGCTCTATTATAGGGTTAAATCCTACAAGCACAGGAAGCACCATGACATGGCATAGGTACAGGTCACCTGTGTGGGAGCTCCTCAAATCCTGGTCCTGGGCAGAAGAATTGCCTCTGTTTTGCTGCTCACAGAATAAAAATAGCATGTTCATAATTTGGGGCTCTTTTCTAAATGGACTTTTGACTTCAGGCTACAATCTGATAGAAGAAAACAGGCTGTTTTATGTGTGTGTTGGAATATAAACTACATCAGCATTAGGGGTGTCAAAAGGAGCTGCGAGATTTTGCGGCGGACATTAGGATGCGGTGAGAATTCCGCCGGAGGGTAATTCAAATGTGGCCCGCCGGTGGAATTCAGTTTGACACCTCTGATAAAGATGAAAATGAAAATTCAGTGGTTGTACACCCTAATGAAAATTCCCTGGGTGCACACCCTAATGAAATGTGCTGCGCACGCCTATGCTCACTCTTACATTGGTGCAACTGCATTGACTTTTGTGGAGTTACCCTCATTTACACTTTGCAGATAAGAGGTGGATCAGTCCCTATTACATGAATCTGAACATGGTAGCTTAAGCTGAACTCTGTCTACATGCAGTTCATTTTACTCTTTTGAGAGATAAAATATGTTGATTTCTGCTGATCAGTGACTTTATGCTGCACTATGTTTTGTTTATATATTAATAAAGTATTTTTGGCAAAACAAAAGCACTGTTTGCATACTATTATTATTTTACCTTTACCTTTATTATTAATTATTATTATTTAATTACCTTATTATTTTACCTTTACCTTTTGCAATAGGTTCTGTTTTGCTGAAGATAAAAAATTGCCAGGATGTGAGTGGGGTGTGGATCATAGTTGGAGATCCAAGACCAAATCCGAACATTTAGTTATGTACATGTCCTGATCACAGTGTGAGATGTCTACCAGGAAGTTTTAAAAATAATTGTTTCAGTTTCTAAGACAATGAGGGGTGTTTGAGCCATGCTGGTAGAACGCCCCCCTCGCCCCAAAGCCACATAAAAATATTTAACAGTTACACCTCATAATGTAAAACATGTTTTCCTTCTCTTTTTCTTGACAGCATGAATCAGTTCACATTATACATATTCTGCTTCTTGTCAGGGCTCATACTGATACTGTAACCCTGAGTCACTCTTGTAGCCATCTTCCAATTTCTGTCTGCTTTGATTACCCCTTTCATGTCCTGACTCTACAGGAAGGTATGGGTTGCATCACATTCTGATGTGCTGAATCCAATAATAATGGTCTTTCCTACACTGGTGTAAATTCCACTGAAGTTACCTCAGTGGAAATTAGATTAGACATGGACCAACACTCTCAGCATTTGATCTTCCAGAGTGCTGACAACTCTGGGCCTGATCCAGCAAGAGCACTTTTGAAGCACATGACTATAGTAGTGCAGTCACAGGTAGACAGAGTTCACCCACTTCTCATTTGGGGAATATGGTGTTTAGTTTAGGAGTTTACTCACTCACTTTTTTTTTTTTAAACACCACTACACCCTCTTTATAGCACCTTAATTATAGGGCTGGCCCAGGCCAATGTGGTGCCTGGTGTATGATAACTTATGCCCAGCTGCCCATGGTTCCTAAGGGGCTGCTCTGGCAGCTGAGAATAGCCAACATAAAGAGATGCCCCAGCCATGCCCTTGTCCTTGCTTCCTATGCTGAGGGACAGTAGCTTAGTGGCTGGGTCTATGCCATAGCGAGAGTCCATAACATAGCCCTTAAATGTTGTTTTCAAGGCCCTTTGTGAAAATAACCATGGAAGAGAGAAACTTACTCCAATAATTCAGTGCTTTCCATTGTTCTGTTTCTTACCCTTGGATGAATATATATGCCTCCTATCTGTGATTTCCATTTCATGCATCTGACGAAGTGGGTTGCAGCCCATGAAAGCTTATGCCTGCAGAAATTTGTTAGCCTTTCTTTAAGGACTCTCATTGTTTTTACTCCAATAGTTAACTCAGTCTTCCTTTTTCTTGATTTTTTTAATGTGTAAAAAAAGCAGCTGTAATGTCCTATGACTATTAATACCTATCTTCATGTGACATTTCCTAGATGTTTATGAAAAAGAGAAAAAAAACCCACACATTAAAATCATAGATCCTACAAGCTTCTTGACCCCCCCACAGATTTCACTTCCCCATTTTAAGCAAGTCCTGTCTATCAAAGCACCAAAATAAATCAGGGCTGGAATTCCAGATGTAGTCAAACAAGCAGCAATACATCAAGCTGTCAAATTTAAATTTCAAACGCATTCACGTATTAGCACAAAAATAGCAGAGTGAAAACATTCAAACAGATTCAAGGCTGTTGGAGTTTGAAATACATCAAATGTTGGAAGAAAGTACTTTTGCTTAGTGATAGCTAGGAGCAGATTAAAGTTCTTTAGTCTGGGTTATTAAGAAAAGTTCTGTTTCCCACATTTTAGTTTAATTGACTAATTAACTGACGGGTAAGATATATATGTAACTAACAATAGTTTTATCATTACCTATTAAATCATAAAATAATCATAATTCAAAATCACTAAAATTCTCTTCCATCATTCAAAAATCCTGGCTCACATTCATGTTCATATAAGGCCTCATCAGGAAAGTTTCCCTATTCAGGAAGAATCTCTCAAGCACAAAGCAAGTGCCTAGATCCCATTGAAGTCCCTAGAGTAAATTCATGTATAGTTTTACTTTTGATATGGAAGCTAGAAAATCCTTTAATACTATACAGTTTGGCCTACATTTTCAAGTGGGCCCCTTATTTGATACATATTAAAGGAGCCTGATATTTCAGAAAATACTGAGCATTCACCTTTTGAAAAACTTATGCCTTTAAGCTGTCTTAAATTGGGCACCCAAAAATTGAAGCACCCAAAATTACTAGTCACCTCTGAGAAATATGAGCTTTCATGTGGTCTGCTGTATGCCCATATTTGATTAAACCGGAGTTTGTTCTTTTTTTGTACTTTATATATGTAATTCCCCAGGCCATGATTCAGGAAAACATTCCTCTTCAGGCCAGCATTTAAGCACATATTTATGTCCTATTGACTTAAGTACTGTCCTGGATACAGGTGGCTCTGAGCACATGTCTGCACCTTATGGTTACTTACTTTAGATCGCATTTATTATTAATGGGAGTTTGGTATCCAGAAGTCATGCCTTGTCTGTAGTGGGCAGCCTGCAGCATATATTCAGTGACAGTTAAACAACTAGTAGAGCCGAAATACTTTCTCATAATCAGTGCATCCATACCAATGGCAAGCAATTTCAGTTCTGGATCGACACATCTAAAGCAGATAAACCTAAGTAGCAAAAAATCAATCTCCATAACACCTGTTTAAAACAGTATGTCCTTGGAGAGGCAGGGAAGGAAATGAAAAGGGAACTGAAATAGTCAAAAATATGCACAAATTGATGCCAGCTATTCCAACGTAGTAAAGGAAGCAAGGGAGAAACATTTGATAGCTGCTCCTAGAGCTTCATCCACAGCCTATTACACCAATGGAAACACTCCCATTAACAGCAGAGGGCTTCGCCTCACGCCCCTGACAGGAGCTGTTTGAAGGGGCTTTCACAGTATAACTACTCACAAACAGGCTGAAACCCCCTTTATCATTCAGTCCTTAAATGGCAATTAAAAGGATTAACATTAACTTCTTTAAAAACACATGTTTGTTTTAGAGAAAAAACGGCTAAAATGAAAAATATGAAAGGAATAGTCAAGTTAGAAAGGCCTTATTAGTAAAAAAAAACCACTTGTATTATTACAATTTTAAGAATGACATTTGCTTTTCAACATGTGTTCTTTAGTTTTGGCACTTCATTCAGCATGGACCATGCTAATAGCCGCATCAATTTCACTTTTGTGTCTTGGCCCTATCTCAGCAAAGCACTTAAGTACTTGTTTACTTTGAAATAAAGGATAAAGTAATGTTAACCTTTATTCTAAGGCCCCTTTGACTGAATGCATCCCTTCATCCCCATTCTTGGTATGATAAGGGGCCTGATCCAAAGCCCACTAAAAACCTTACAAGATTTTCGATTGACTTCTATTGATTTCTATTGGGTTCTGGATCAGGTGCTGAGAGCCCTCAACTTGTGTGACTGCAGTTGAGATGTTCAGGTCCTTGCAAGAGTGTAAAGTGTCCATTTAATGCCAGAAGACATTGCTCACAATACTGTCAATATAAAAATAAATAATAAATTGACACATCGCTGGTCCTTGCAAGAAGTGCTCTGTAATTCGGAGGACTGAATCATCTGTCTGAATGGCTTAGTTTTTGTAGGTTTAGGCCTCAGTTCAGGTATGCATTGATATCAATGGGATTGAAGAACTTTGGTAATGTTAGCTTAATATGCTAATGTACTCTCCTGAATGGGCCTCTTAGTCCCCATAAAGTTAGTTATCTTATTGGGTTTATACAAACTACAGTGGTCATGTCTTGTTAACTAGGACTAATTGTTTATTGCCAATCAGAAAACTACAGTAATGACTGTGGTTTTGCTTACCTGAAAGTAAAGACATATACGGGGTGAGGCTTAAATCAAGGCTGAAATTACTCATGACTTGTATTACAATTTCATAAATAAACCTATTTGAGCAATCTTCACTTTTTGGACACACTCCTAGGATTACCATGTTATGCAGAACCTGTAACTTCAATACAGCTACAGTTATGAAACACCTAAAAGCTAATATTTTATTGGTCACACTTTATATTAAGCACTCATTATATAAATGCTGAGAAAGGGTTAATAAATTATTAATAGATATTTTAGGCATGTTACAGTCAAAAGTAGTATCTATCATAGATGTTTATAAGCACATCAGTAGAAAGTGGCAGTAGAAAGATGGTTATAAGCAATTTATTGATCTGTTAGATGATATAATAATCCAGAATGATTAACCATACATTTTACTATATTTAACCCTTTATAAACTATTTATAATTGGAAACTTAATTTAAAGTGTGACTAGTGTATCATTAATCATGAAAACAACATATTGCATAAACGGCATGCAAAATATGTCAGAAAGTAATGAGGAGCAGATATGAACAAGCATAACTTTCTAAGTAAACTATCTAGATTGTCAAAGGCTTAAGAGCACCACAATTTTCTTGTTTCTCTTCTGTAAACTCTGTAGTCAGTAAGGAATCTCTACAAAGTCTTAGAAGGCACATGCACAAGACCTTAAAAAATCATTGCTAACATTTACTTCTCTCATCTGACACTTTACAGATCTGTTGTACTCCAAATCACAATGTGATACGGCAACATTTCTAAGCCATGGATCAACTGGTGTAAATTGACTTCAATGGAATTATACCAATGGTGATACATGGATTTACACTATATAAGAATCTGGCCCAAAATGTTAAAGAGCTAGGGTTCAGTTTTGCAGTTTATTAACTGCTCAATAACAGCAAGTGAAGTTTTTGTTGTGTAAGAACCCTGTTGTAAAAAATGTTTTGCCTCTTTTCTCATAAGATCATCGTTTTTCTCTTTTTTACTCTCTTCTTTTGAAATTGACTAAAAACTAATCAAGCAGTAGAAAAAGCAAACAACATTTGTCTGACATTGATTAAATAAATGGTTGTTCCATCTAAACAAACACCTTAACACTGGGTAGTAAGTATAAACTCGTGAAGCCCCTCCTCACTTTCCTATAGAAGAACAGGAACTAACAAGTGGGGCTACTCTGTCCTATCAAACCTCAGTTCATAAGACAGTATCTTACCAAAGGTTCTGAATGCCTTGATAATCATAGAAGTGTAGGACTGGAAGGGACCTCAATAGTCATCTAGATCAGTCCTTGCGCTCAAGGCAGGACTAAGTAATAACTAGGCCATTCCTGACAGGTGT
Organism: Emydura macquarii macquarii; assembly: GCF_026122565.2. Lineage (NCBI taxonomy): Eukaryota > Metazoa > Chordata > Testudines > Chelidae > Emydura > Emydura macquarii. The sequence continues at coordinate 4,334,746 of NW_027132342.1, read as the reverse complement.
TTGTCTAAACTGTTCGTTAAAATCTCCAATGAAGGCGATTCCCAACCTCCCTAGGTAATTTCTTCCAGTGTTTAACTATCCTGACAGTTGGGAAGTTTTTCCTAATGTCCAGCCTAAACTGCCTTTGCTGCAATTTAAGTCCATTGCTTCTTGTACTATCCTCAGAGATTAACGAGAACATTTTTTTCACCCTCCTCCTTGTAGCAACCTTTTATGTACTTGAAAACTGTTATCATGTCCCCCCTCAGTCTTCTCTTCTCCATACCAAAGAAACCCATTTTTTTCAATCTTCCCTCATAGGTCATGTTTTCCAGGCCTTTAATAATTTAACAAACATCCAGATCTTCTATATTTGAAACATGGGGCCAGATTCTCAGCTAGGGTAAATCAGCTTAGCTCCATTGACATCAATAGAACTATATAGATTTACCCCAGCTGGAAATTTTACAGTTTAGGTTTATTATGCTACTTTCATGATGTGAAGTGGACCCAAACCAAAATCTCAGAACAACAGAACACAGGACTGGGACACAGGAGATCTGGATTTTGTTGCTGGATGTGCCACTGCCTTTCTCAGTGACCTTGAACAACTCACATCACTGTTCTGTACCTCAGTTTCCCCATCTGTAAAATGGGGCTTATGACACAGCCCTCGTTTGTAAAGCACTTTGAGATCTACTGATGAAAAGTATTATGTAAGTATTATTAATTACTCATATTTTTTTTTAATTAAAGTGTCACCATTCAAACATGGCTCTCAGTTCTGCAGCTTGTACTCATTTCTGATTGTGACTCACTTGTGGAGAAACATACTTTGTACATTTAAAAAAAAGTGAATAGGGATACATTTCTTTGTAGAATACTGGGGAAGTCTCTGACTGTGTTCTGTCCTTGTTCTGTCAAAGCCTTGCATCCAGCAAGACAAGTTGATATGTATGTAATTCCATTGTCTCCACAGACAGAATCCCACTGGTTCATGGCACAGTTGCAGTCAGAGTTGCAAACTGAAAATGAGGAATTCTGATGGGGTTTCCATAGGGAGTCACACATAATAGGTAAATTAGTTATTTCATTCCAACCTTGAGGCGTCATCACATCCCTTTCTTACAATAATTCTAAAATTAATATTGGCTAAATGTGATACTCCTGCTGGAAATTAGCAAGCACCAAAACAATACATAATTTTTTAAAAGATCCACTTAAAACATTTTTGCAATTCCAAGACCATCTCAACACAGAGATACGTCATACAACATTTATAAATCAGTCATTGTTTGACTGCACTGCATATTCTTTATTGGTAGTCTGTGCTCTGTGATCCTATCTAATTCCCAGTGAAGTTAATGTGAGTTTTTCCATTTACTTAAACTGGAATTGGATTGGTCCCTGAATAAGGAAAAATAAGTCACGTGATTTCTTCCAGAACTGGTCAAATATTCATTGTGGAATGCTTTTGGACTAAATTATCTAGATTTCAAGTTAGAAAAACTCTCCTCGAATCACAGCAATTTGATCAAAAGTAGAAAGGTGCATATTTTCAAGGAGAAGCAGGCAATAGTCCTGTTTTTGAGACCATATGATTATGCATCCAGAATTCACAAGTTATATCTCCATCTCTGCCTCCAACTGGCCTTAATAATCTTTGCCAAGTTAGGTCTCACAAACACCTCTGGGGATCCCCATTTTTCAAGGTAGGAGAAGTGAGGTTCAGAGACTTGTTCAGGGGAGTGTGCTCCCATGGAGCAATTTGCAGGATCAGGGCCTAAAAAACTAGTGCAGCTGCCTATTAAACTCAAAAATCCATACTCTACATTTCTGGAAGACAGGGCCAACCCAGACCTCAGATCCACTGTGTGTTTTGGGTAGGTTTGGACTCAGTTGCAATTCTGGATCCAAATTTCCCTGTTCAGGACCGTCTCTAGTTGTATCAATAATTTAAATATCGCTATGAGACATTCAGCTGATGGATATGCATAACATTCCTGCTACCAGTGAAGGACAGGGACATTGGCTATCTGTGTAATAAGGAGCTCCATAACCATCATAAGTCACTGTTAATCCTTGCTACCTTGCAGTTCTCACAGCCAAGTACAAAGCATAAAAGAGTGAAGATGCAAAATGTAAACAAAGTCATCAATGCAAATTTCATAGCTACAGTGATGCCTAACTTGTAGTTTTTCATGATAAATGCTCCAGTGAAAGTCCCGGCAGCTGCAGCGAGTGAAGTGGTCATGCCTAAAATTGCAGCAGTTAGTCACATTCACAATCAGTGTTTGAATATAACACATGCGTGAAGCCAAAATACATGGTAAATGCAGAAATGGGCCCAAACTGTGGAATTCAGAGTAAGATTTGGACTTCGAACACCCACAAAGCTAAGCAGGGTTCAGTATCAGGTTTTGGTTTGGTCCACTACATAGAAAGGGACCATTTTTGGTATTCACATATTTCTCTGTATTCTGATTTTTATACCTCACCTATCACCATAGTAGCTGACTGCCTCACAGAGAGATCACCAAACTAGTTTGGTTTTCCTCCTTAATCTCCTAGCAATCCTAATTTGGGTTAGATGAGCTCAACATCTCCAAAGCTCTAGGAATCCCCATAATAAGTATGATTTAAATATCAATCTGTAAAGCGCATTGTGATACAAGCCACTGTACCAAGTGCAAATTGTTCTTAAACTACTTTTTTTAGTGGAAGAATGTTTTAGATAAAATAATTTGATTGAAAAATGAAATATAAAATTAAGGAGTCATATGATACCAGTAATAAGGCATATCAGGCATGTGTACTTCTGGCATAATGAGGCTAAGTTCTCCTTGGAAGAGCTTTTTGTTTAAATGTTCAATATTTATAAATGCATTTAGCGAGAAAGACCTTATATTAAATCTCTGATTCTTAGCAGTTGCAGGCCTTTTTACCACTAATACAAATAACTGGTTCAAAACACTTTCCAAGCACTATGAATATTGGAGGATAATACTCACCAGTTATAAAATTAGACTTTGACCACACTGCTGCACCATGTATTTTGGTCTGTAAGTGTAGTAACCAATAAGACTATTGGACTGCAGAAGTGTACAGCATAAAAACATAAAATACCTTCTGTTTATAAATTACCATTTTAGTGAGGTGAAGAGATCTGAAAAAAAAAAAAGATCTGTAACTGCATTAAAATCAGGATACACAATCCGATGACTAAATTGTGAAGCCACAAAGCTAAATATTAGCCTGAATTACACAGACTCCCACTTTACTAAAGTCAATGGAATTGTACAGCATAGAATTAGGGGCAGAATTTGGACATGCGTGTTTAACATATACAGCAGAGAATTCAGATCTCAGATGTACCAGTGTAAATACAGAATGGGTATATTGAACAACTTTTCTGTGTATCAGTAATTTAATAAGTACATAAGAATGGCCAAAATGGGTCAGATCAGTGATCCATCTACCCCCGTTTCCTGTCTTCCAACCATGGCCTGTGCTGGATACTTCATAGGGAGTGAAGAGAATGGGGCAATTTATGGAGTGATAAAGTGACTGTCATCCAGTTCCAGCTTCTAGTGGTTTGGGGTAATTAAACACAGGGGGAGGTAGAGAGGAAACCAGGGACTTTTGGGCATTTCACTGCAGGGCTAGTGTCAGGCAGTGACTTTGAGAAAAGCTACAGGGAGGGTGAGGCTGAAACTTGCTAAAGTTTAGAAAATTTGGTAATCCTCTGAACTTCCGGATGCTTATCAGGGCTAAGACATCAAACCTTTTGAGGCCATCCATCACTAGCTTCACACATATGTATTCAGAATTTGCCTCTTGGATTTATTCCTAAAATGGAAAAGTTTGTGCTTGTGGCATGGTGACACTTTCAAAGTTGAAAGCAACTGTGAAATACTTGCCTTTCATCATTTCTGACCACTTCGCTGACTGGTGATTTCTCTTGCCTTCATCTTCCCCCATTTTAGAGAGATTAGGTGAAGATTTGGCATTATTTAGTTCCCCTGCTTTTTCAGACTCCTAGCAGAAAGATATGGCAGCCACACAACTAAATACTCTAGCTATCAAAAATCCAAGTCATCATGCACCATCCCGTCAAGAGACCTGTAGAGTTATTGTTGTGTTGCCTAGCATAAAAGATGGTGGGAGGGGGAGAAACGGTCTAATTATTGAAGAAAATGCACAACTAACTTTTGTTTACTCAACTGCTGTAAATTTCCTACAGAAAGGCCAGTGCTCCAGTTTGGTATGTATTAACTTTCTGTAATGTGATCTCATTTCTTTGGTCAGGGAAACCTGATTTAATAAACTAGATTGAGTTTACCATTTGATGTGTCATTAATTAATAACCTAAACGGAACCCATTTACTTACATCATGCTATTTTATACACAGTTTATAAATGATTATGTAAGTCATAATAGGTTGGCATATGTGTGCGATTTCAAATGTTTGAATTCTGCTTTTAGGCCATCAGATCAGTCATTCATGTAATGATGTAAACCACTAAGCTAAGGTACCTTTTCTACCAAGTTTCTTTTAATCTATCCTCTCTTTTTCTTACCTGGATCCACAAACCCAATGTCCACATATAGCCTAGAACATAGAAAGCCCAAGAGGTAACCAAACATTGCATCCACCTCAAACAATTGGCCCAAACAGCCTGAAAATATAATGAAGACATCAAGGATAAGTTTAAAACATGCAGCTCTGCAGATTTCTCATCTCTGATGGACTCTCTCTTGGTTGCCTTAGAAAATCCAAGAGGCTACACATGAGGCAGACCTTACGCTCTCAAGTACAAGGTGCATTTCTTTGACCTTGTCTTCTCTAACATAAATACATAGCAACAAAAAATCCCAGTGGGCAAGAAGCCCAAACCCAAAACCAAAACAAACCCCCACCAAAACAAAACACTCAATTGCACACATTTCTTCCTGTGGGGAGAGAATGAGACAACAAATATCATGTGACAGATGTTAGTCACATTGCTTAATGCACTACTGTATGGCGCTCAGATACCATGGTGCTCAGCTGAATGCAGTATAAGAATCTATACAAGACAGGATAGATGGGCACCTAGGACAAAAATATGCAATTCCAAGCCTCTTTGGGTACGTCTACATTGCAAAAAAGATGCGTTCTTAACTTGGGGCTAGCTAAGCCATGTTCATTAATTTGGGTTAAAATAATCATAACGACGCAACAACTTTGCTTTTAACTTGGGTTAGTAGCCTGACATCAACTCCAGGCTCCCCTACAGGCTTTAACTTGAGCTTCTAAACCAAGTTAAAAGCACAGTTGCCGTGTCTTCATTGACATTTGAAGCTGAGTTAGCTAACATGGGCTAGTTCATAGATTCTAAGGCCAGAAGGGACCACTGTGACCATCTAGTCTGACTTCCTGTATAGCAAACTTCCCCAAACTAATTCCTGTTTGAACTAGAGTAGCTAATCAAAGTTAATACAGTTTTTTTTTTGCAGACTAAGCAAACTCTCAGGCTATCACTACACTAGATAGCTTACAGCAGCACAGTTGCATCTGTGCAGCTGCGCCTCTGTAAACTCTCTAGTGTAGCCACTCTAAATTGACAGGAGAGAGCTCTCCCGTTGACTTAATAAATCCACCCCCAATGAGCTATGTTGGCAGGAGAAGCTCTTATTCACACCCCTGAGTGACATAAATTAAACTGACAAAAGTGGTAGTGTCAACATAGCCTAGGCCTTGTCAACACTACAGAGTTTTGTTGACAAAGTCAGCTTTCATCGACCAAACAGTGGAGGTGTACACACTACATTGCCCCTTCCGCCAACAAAACTCTCCTGCTTTGCCGACAAAATAAAACCACCTCAACATGTTATATTGGCAAAGTGTCAGTGTAGACACTGTGCTTGGTCATGTCACCATGAATGGCCTCCAGGAGGTTCCCACAATGCCCAGCCAGACCACTCTGGTTAGCAAGTCGAACTCCACGGCCTTACATCCAGGTACACAGGCATGGCCCCCTCCCCCTTTATAAGTCTGGGAATTTTTGAAATTCCACTTCCTGTTTGCTTGGCATAGAGCACTCACATCACATCCTCCCAGCTGACCATGGCAGCTACACATAGCAAACGCTCACCCGCTTGGAGCGCACTGGAGCACATTGGATCTGCTGAGTATATGGGGAAAGGAGGCTGTGCAGACCCAGCTCCGCTCCAGCCACAGGAAATTTGATACCTATGGTCAGATTTCTCATGCCTTGTTGGAGAAGAGCTACGATTGAGACATGCATCAGTGCCGTGCGATGATAAAGGACTGAGGCAGGCATACCAGATGGCAAGAGAGTCATCGAGTTGCTTTGTTGCTGAGCCAAAGACCCGCCGTTTCTATAAGGAGCTGGACATCATCCTCTGCCTGACAATGCCACCTTCGTACTCAACAGCCAACAGATTATAGGGAGTGGTAGAGCATAATCAGATTTCAGACTAACACTAATAATAATACTTAGCTCTTATAGCACTTTTTATCAGTAGATTTCAAAGTGCCAAAGGCTACTCCTTGTTTCCACAGGTTGACCGTGCATTGTATGAAGAAAAATTTCCTTTTGTTTGTTTTAAATTTGCCACCTATTAATTTCATTAGGTGACCTCTCATTCTTGTGTTATGTGAAGAGGTAAATAACACTTCCCTATTCATTTTCTTCACTCTACTCACGAATTTATAGACCTCAGTCATCTGCGCCTTAGTCATCTCTTTTTCTAAGAGAACCTCTGCCAATCTTTTTAATCTCTTCTCACATGGAAGCCTTTTTGTTGCCCTTTTCCAATTCTAATATATCTTTTCTTGAGATGGGGCAATCAAAATAGCATGCAATATTCAAGGTGTGAGCATACCAAGCATTTGTATAGTGGCATGATGATATTTTCTGTCCTCTTAGCTATCTCTTTCCTAATGATTCCTAATATTCTGTGACCTGTATCCATAGACAGCCACAGCCATATGTTTTGCTATGGCTGATCAATATTGCTTAACCATTCAAATAGCTGTAAATGAAGCTAGTTACAGTATATAGTGCATCCCCTATTCATTAATGGTGTGGAAGCTTATATTACTGACATGCACGGTACACAGAAGACAGTGCTGTCATAGTTATAGTGAAGCTTTCCATTTGTTCTTAGCACACTGGTGCCGCTTTCTCAGGAACAAAAGGAACAGTCTGACCATGACACAGTGCATTGAATTTTATTTTCTCTGAACATTAAAATTGAAAGGGTTTTCCTTCCCCTCCCAGCAACCTTTCCTTTACTAAATATGGGGAAACTACTGAAACTGAATGGAACAGAAAATTAGCTTCAGGTACAGGGTGTCAATAAATGGGACCACACTGCGGTGAAGGGAGGCAATCTTCAATTTTCGAGCCAGTTTTGTAGATCTTATTTGTAAATGGTTGATGAAGACAGAAGTCACAGGTATCCAAATCTGCTGAGGTGACAGCTCTGGAGAACACAGCCAATTCAAAGATGCAGAGGGAACAAGAATTTAGGCCAAAAATCATGTGGAGCTTAAAGGGAAATGATGCAACTAAACACGAGTTGTCACGCAAATGAGCAAAATTCTGTTACTTAAGTATAGTCCTTGCAAATAGGCAAAGAGTCAACATACTACCAATTAGGCCTGGAAAATGGGGTTTTGTTGAAATTGATTTGGGTGAATTTTCTGTTGGCAAACACCAAACTGAACATTTCATTTCAGTCCAAGCTGATCTCAATCTCTGTGTTGACTGAGCTAGCCACAGTGCCTTATAGGATTTGTAGCTTTGGATCCCTCAAGCCCTCATTCTTATTTATCAGCTCTGCTTCCCAGTTGGGCTACATATCCCATCATGCACTGCAGTCTCTCCCTGTGACTGAGGCGTGGTGCATTAGGAGTCCCTTGAGACACCATGGTGGCTCAGTCATAGGGAGAGACCAAAGTGCATCATGAGAGAAGTAGTCCAGCTGGAGATAAGGGAAAACAAAAGCATGAAGGACCTGGGAATTTCATGACTCCATGATGCATTATGGAGGCTCAGGTAGATTAATTTGAACTTCACCTGACTGGACCCAAAATGAAATGTTTCAATATTTCTGAATCAAAAATTTTCAGAACTTTTCATTTAGCAATATGTTTCAATTAATTTGATTTTTTGTCCTGATTTAGGACAAAAACAAAGGTCAAAATTTGGAATTTTCTGTAGGATGGAAACAGAATTTTTCAACCAGCTCGCCTGTAAATGATGCAACGCAACAGGACAAAAAAAATCAAATTAATTTAAACAAGATGGCTAACTATCTAAAAAACCCTTGCACATTAAATTTTATTGATTTGCAAATTGGGTGTACCATATATCACTGGTAACTTACACTGAGCTAGCGAGTGCCCTGCAACACTGACCAAATGGCTGCTACCCCAGAACAACCTAGCTCTTTCATTTCTTTCTGTTATAAACGTACCCATACAGAAAGCAGAATTTTCTTCTTTAGCAAAATCATCCAGGTAATAAATCCCCCGAGGCATTATTGGTGTTTCCCCAATTCCATGTAACATGTTTCCCTTTAGGATATATATTCACATAGCTGAACCTGCTTCCTTCACTCAATCTGCAAAAATGATGATTCAAGGTTTTTTTTTTCTTGGTAGCTGAATAATATCATATATATTTTATAACCATCTCTTTGATTGAAAACTCATACTACATATTAGTTCATTTATGTGCCACAAACTGAGCAAATGTCTCCAAAGGTTGGTATTATAACAGATCCCAAATCTTGGGTCTCAAATCCCAGTACTTGACTCTTACGACACCCTTACCTCAGGATTCTGTACTATTTTTTGCATTCTCTACCACCAATACCACCACTTCTCTATAGTTACAAACCCCCAGCATTTTGCAGCAGTATCTGGATTTCCATCATTCTAGTGATGACAGCAAATGTCCTGACCTGAGGCTTCAAAGAGACAAAAGACCAATCACAAAAGGTTCAGATCTTGAAACCACATATGCACTCAACTAAAGCTACTGAACTTTAGGTTCACAAGTAGTCCCACTGGGTTCAGCAGGAATAATGTGTTTTAGTTTTTGCAGGATCAGGATCAGGATCAGGATCAGGATCAGGATTCAAGTCTGAAACATCTAAGGCTCAGTATAGTGTGTGGTGAAACAATAAAAGTTGGGGGAATTGTTTCTGTTGAAATAATGCTTAGAAAAAATTAAGTAAAACATTCTAAAGCCACCAAAGAGCAAATGAAAAATACTATGGATTAGACAGTCACATAGAACCATAGAAGATTAGGGTTGGAAGGCAGCTCAAAGAGGTCATCTAGTGCAATCCCCATCTGTCACAAAAAACAACTCATCTATCACTGGTAAAAAATTAGATCTGTGCCAAACATATGGTGGAGGCAAATACTGACTATTATGCCTCATGAGTGAGTAGGCACTTTCCACCCACTGATGAGGTAGTTTAAGGTGTGGGAATTTGAGTAATGGGAATTCAGTCAGTCATGCATTATGAGCACATACTCACAAGTGGGGATTTAATATTACACTAACCTTTGAAGAAATGTGAATGAATTGTGGTACATAAATATTTTTGGAATCTGCAGTCTCACATGATTAAATGTTCCATAAAAAGCATCAGGTACCATAAAAGCAGACAAGAACTGAACAATTTTGATTATTCCTGTGTCATTCTTTCCCCCTCCATCCACAAAGAGTTCTTATCTATGTAGAATATATAAACAGGGTGTTTTGTGCAGCTGGCACTAGCTGATAAGGCTATGGTTGCAAAGCAACATGTAGGAAGCACGTCTGATAACTGGAGAGATGCAAAATTGTCAGCTTGAGTTTGTGCAGATTTAAGCAAAAAGGACCCAATTCTCCACTGCCTTGTGCAGTTAATTACAGCAGTGGAATGTGAGTGTAAATGTTACCATGCTGATTTTAGTAACATTTTGCATCCAATTTACCCAGGTGCACACAGCCTATACAAGGTGCAAAGCAAATGAGAATAATGCAGAATATATTTGAGATTATTTCACTTGATTCCTTCACAACCCAGCCGCGTTTCACTCTAAGTTTTCATCTTGAAATTTCCTTTGATTTTTCAAGTTAAAGTCTACCAACAATCCCAGACTTTTTGATTCAGCCAATTGACTTCTGCTTGGCCTTAACATAATGTAATAAGTGGTGCTTGGATTGGAGAGGTTTTCATTTGAAATTTGGCTCAGAGTCAAAAGACGCGCAGTTTGGCATGCCTTTCAGAATAGCTAGGCACGTCGCAGATAGGTTTTCATCATGAAAGTGTCACAGCTTCAGCACTAACCTCACTGACAATTAACCTCACCCTGGCAAGGGGAGTCAGCAGAGAAGACTGTTCTGTGAGTCAGAAACAGGCTAAGACAATGAATCTCCTCCAGTTCATCCGTGATCTTCTCTGACATCTATAAAATAGCACAGCAACGTATTTTATTAACTTAAAATCAATTGTTACCTGAATTTGACATCCATGATAATGTTTCACTGTCATCCCAAGCTTGCTGTTGGTTTTGATGAGTTAAGCAAAGAGACACTTGAAGTTAAATTTAGTGATGACATCGTGCATATTGATGACTCATTCATACATATAACTATGGGTACGTCTTCTCTGATGGTCGCAAATTTTATTATACATTATAAAATACTGTGTACAATTTCAAAACTTCCATCGAGGAAGCCAGCTGTAGAGGAGGGAATGTCAAATTTTCTTTCTATCTGAGTGATGGCACGTTTCATATAGATTCCAGAAAACGTCTTAAAAAGGTAGCTGAATGATAGAGCAGCTAGAAAAAAACTAAGGAAAGATCAAGAAGGAAGGAAAAATGTCACTAAAATAAAGATCAAATTAACTTCAATTTATTTGGAATGACTTACACTAATAAAAACTTCTAATAAAGTTTTTAAGACTGGGCCAAATCCTGAAGTTCGGGTGACCAGATGTCCCAGTTTTATAGGGACAGTCCCAATATTCAGGGCTTTTTCCTTATATAGGTGCCTGTTAGCCCTCCCCCTACCCCAACACACACCCTCTCCCGTTTTTTCTCACTTGCTATCTGGTCACCCTAACAGAAGTCCTTGATCTTTACTCAATCCTTACTCAGGCCAAGCTCTCACTGGCTTGTTACTAGACCATTATTGTGACCTGGCATGGTAATTCCTATGTTACTATCCACCTGATTCATATGTTTTGAACCTGTAGGGAAGGGGGCAGAATCAGCCGCCCCCTCCTGCTTTTCCTCTGGTTAGGACCCTTTAAGAACTCACAGAGGCTTTCTCTGGCTAACAATACCTCTGGCTGGGGCTAGTTTAGTACCAGAACCAGTTTGCAGCAACCCAGAGTTCCACACTAAATCACACAGATCACATTGAGATGGTGCCTTGCCTATGCAATATGAGTTGTATTCATTATGTAAATCTTTGAGTTTATTGTTTTGTTCAGTGTGGCAACTAGCCAGGAAACAGAGGCAATCCCTTAAGCTGAAGAATCTATTGACATGCTAAGAGATACTGATCTGTAGGAGGATAGGTAGCTAGGCTCACAAAGAGGGTGTACTATTTGGAAAGTTGTTTGTTGTGTCTTTTAAAATGTGAGGTTTGTACATCCAATTTTTGTTTAATTCCCTCTTTATCCAGGTGAGAAGAATCCTCAGATACCTGCACAAGAACTTTGAAATGCATTAATTTCAAAGAAGCGATGAAGAAGGTTGTGTAGACAAAGAAAAGATCTAACAATGCTAAGCTATTATCTTCTAACTGAGAAATACAACAGATATTGTGTGCTGACGTCTGACTTAAAAAATGAGGTCATATGTAGCTCTGAAAAAAAAGACTTAACACTTGGGCTCACAGCACTTCTGAGGCAGTGTCGCCAAAGACAGCATGATTTCCTGGGCATAAACACACAAACTTCCAAAAGCACATGCTGGGACAAGGCAGCCGTGCTGCCGCTGCCGAGAAAAACAAATCTTTTTTAGATCACAAGGTTTTCCATTCTCGTAACTAGTACCCGATGGGACTAAGTTTGGAGACTGGAAGCTGTGCATAAAGGTTTTTTTTGTTTGGGATTTCACTTGGCGGGAGAAAAGACATTCCATGTGGCCAGAACCTACCCTAATAGGCTACGTAGCGTCTCTACACCAAGAGGTTGTTGACCAGAAAAGGTGGAGACTGTTGTCTGGTCTTCCCCGGGATAGGAGCTGTTGGTTGGTGGGAATGATGAGAGCAGACTGCAGGATGTTCCCTTTCCTCTCAAAATGATTGCGTAGCTAGAGACAGGTATCTATCTATAGTACTTACATGACTCCCATTATTGTAGTATCTGAGCACCTTACCACCTTTCATGTACTGATCGTCAGGACACACCTGGGAGATAAGGCAGTGCCAGTATCTCAGTTTTACAGCTGAGGAATGACACTCAAATAGACTACTATGTCCAAGGTCATGCAGGAAGGCTGTGGCAAAGCAGGGAAGTGGCCCCAGATCTCTCAAATCCCAGGATAACACCCTAATCACAGGGCCATACCTCCTCTCCACTGCTGGATTATCTCAATTGGAAGGAACTCAGTGAGACCTCAGGGCACACAGATGGCTCACAGGTTGCACTTACCACTACAGCTGAGTGAATAACTGATTTTTTGTTTCTATAGATGAACTGAAAGCTCAAACCAATTATTTAGGGAAAAAAACCCAAAATGGAAATATTTTCTCTTCAAAATGAAAAACTGGGAAAAAATGGTTTTGTTTTAAGTCAAATTAAAATGTTTTGTTCAACCTGAAACAATTTTTAAAACATTAAAAATTAAAAAAAATTAATTTAATTTTCCAGGTCTTTTTGACTCCTTCCCACCCACACACATGCACACCCACACCCACACACACACCTTGTGTATATATGATGTTTCATTTAGAAATTTAGCTACATTTCTACATGAAACCTCATTTCAAAATGAAAAGTTAAAATGATTCATCTTGAAAAATTTCAAAACTTTTTTGAACTTTTTTACTTTTCTTGTGTGTCTGTGGAAATTATTTGTCAAATTCAACTTGAATTCGCTAGCAGTGTCGGTCGACTCAAAAACTGCTTTTTTCAGCATATAAACTATTCCTTCAAAAATTTCACCCAACTTTCCTTAGTACCTCTCAGAGTTCAACCATAGAACCAAAAAATCAATCATTTTAACTGTCAAGTGAGACAAAATCGGCCAGATCCTCGTTTATGTAAATCAGTATAGCTCCATTAAAGTCCATGAAGCAACACTGATTTATACTCACTGAAAATCTCAGTCAATCTGAATAAAACTGTCAAGTTACATATTGGTTTTAGTTTGTGTTAAGTGTCATATGTGCGCTTATATCTCAGCTTGAGTAGAAACTGTCTGCTCATAAGTGGTTCTAAATGGACCAACAGGTTCCACAACGGATGGATGGACCACTTACCAGCTGAATTTTCATCCTTCTTCCTCATGCCTTGGTTTGATCCAGCCATGTCTACCTTGACTGCTTTAGTAAACAATTTCTTGCATCATCATAGGTCTAGCTGTTCTTTCAGACCTGGCTTGTAGCTCAGATACTCGTTTCTCTGGTCAGTGTAGCTGGTCCACATGTCAAGTAAATCTGATGTCTGGGTGTTCAGTTTGTGGTGTGCAAACCCTCCTGTTTACACATGGGAGGGAAAAAGACAATCTAGCTATCTTTCTCTGCACTGATAGATACAGATAAATAGATTCTAGCATCTCTTCAGGCAGGTCTACACTTAAAACAGCTGAGCCACTGTAGCACTTCAGTGAAGACACTACCCATGCCGATGGGAAGGCTTGTCCCAGTGGCATGGATACTCCATCTCCACAAATGGCAGTAGCTATGTTGACAGGCAAAGTCCTCTTATCAACACAATGCTGTCTACACTGGGAGTTAGGTTGATTTAACTGCATCATTAGGGGTATGGATTTTTCACACCCCCTGGGTTATGTAGTTAAACCAACCTCATTTCCTGGTGTAGACCTAGCCTTAGGCATAGAAAGTTAAGAAAGACACCCTTCATGATAATCTGTTTTCTCTCTAAATCACAGGCATAGTACATTTTCTGGCCTAGTTCATAGTGTTTTACTTTCAATTTTCTTTTGGCCCTTCTAAACTTATACTAATTATTATTGCTTCTAGCTATCTGTTGTTATAGTATCTTCCTTTCTTTCTATCAATGCTGGTGCTACAGTACTTTTGCAACTTCTCCTCCTCCTCTGTTTCACTTTCAGTTCTGAGTACTTATTCTTTCCTTCCGTTTTTCTGTCTTCTCTCATGTTCAGATTTTTATCTACTGCTTACATTCTTATAATGGTCTTGGCTATTAAATAGGAAGTTTTACACGGCTATTGGTCCTTTTCACAATTACTCAAATAGCTAAGAAGAGTGTCTTCTCCAATTGGACTGGGTTGGGCCAAAGCAAAGAGGGTCCATTGACCTCCTTATACAGATTTAGATTTTTTGAGTCTTTTATGAAGCTAAACCTCCCGCTCGCTGAAATATTTGCCTCATAAAACATCATGCATTTTTTTTTTAACCCTGGACTTCCTGGAAATAAAGCCCTTATTTGTAAAGGCAAACATGTTCAAACTTGGAACTCTTAAATGCAACACCTGAATAAAAGTGGCCTGGTCTTCAAAAGGGCTAAGCAATGGGAGATGTGGGAGACCAGCCCCTCGGAAGAAATCAGGCCATGTTTATTGAGTGCCTAAAAATGGATTTAAGTGCCTCTTTCTGAGCACCCACGTTTTGAAAATTGCAGCCAAAGTAAATAACATTAAAATGCAGTGGAAATTCATTCATATACATTTGCCCACTTCTCAGCACAAATGCAATAGTGGTACCGACTGCAGTGCTTTGTAGTCAGAGTGAGCCAAGATGAAGCCAGCGCAATGTGTTTGCTTTGCCTCATCACAGATTCCTCCCCTGCTGCTATAGTTCGCCACTAGACAGGACAGCACAGAAGTTATCAAACTGGTACAAAAGAGCAGTACTGCATCGCACTGGCTCACTGAGCCACCACATGGAGACCTTGCCAATGGCAGCCTGACTCCCTCTGGAACCACACTGCCAGGAGGAAGGGGAACTGCTGGAAAGAAGGCAGGGACAATGTGCTGGCTTGTCTCTCTGTGCGCAAGGGGGTTTCCTTCCCTGGAGATAGCTGCCCAAGGACACCTGAGTGCAGAGGGTCACAGCCCCTGAAATCTGCAACACTTCAAATCCCTTTCATCTGTGGGTTGATTCCTTTGGCACAGTTTTCCCTCTCCCTTCCCATTTCTATCTCCTATGTTTGAGACCCGTGTAATTTAATTGTAGCCTTGAATGCATCTTTTCATGGGGTGTGGTGTTTGGATTGTAGCTTCCCACTTAAAAATTTGACCTAGCGTCACCCCTGGGAACACGATATTCCCTAATTTATATTAATAAATAATACATTGGGCAATATCAATATAAGCCATGCAAATCCAAAGAAATACCACTGTCCCCTCCCCCCCAAAAAAAAATTAACTGTAGGATTTTATAGATAAGTCAGATGGCTCAACCATTCAGGTACCAGAGGTCTTCTTACTGACACATCTGTATAAATCAAAACGTGTATGGGTTGCTGAGAAAATAACAAGCAAAGGGTTGTGATAGCTTAGTCAAATGCAGAGGATCAATCCCATTGCCCTACAGCCACAAATAAATCTCATTTCAGCTGGAAAATTCTCCCACTGTTCCCCCAGATATTATTATAATTAATACTCTAATGACTTATTATAGCAGGCAATACTGTAATTTCTGAACAGATCAATAGGTCTTGCCCAATACACTTTATTATGACCCTGTATTCCTGGATGTGGCTAATATCCAAAGTCCCTCTGTACTCTGTGATTCTGCTTCTGACATATTTGCCACAGAATCCATCCATTGCTGTAAAACTGTTCTCCAGGCTCTAGCCTTTTATTTAAAATAAAAATTGATTTTTAGCACTGACAGTTGTGTACTAGGATTTTCAAAAATAATTAGGTGCTTAACTCTTTGAAATCCCACAGGATGCCTATTTGCATTTTTAGGCACTTAAAAACTCTGGCATAAAGTGCAAACAGTGTAGTGTTGTCTTCCTGAGTCTGCAGACAACCTGAAATGATAGTTCTGAGAGGTATATCCTGCCCCTCTCTTCTCAATGAGCTGATAACTCTGAAATTTAAAGATGACTGGCATAAGTAGTAACATTGTTAACCATTTCATCAACGATCATTTTAGGAAACACATCCAGCAAATGGCCCAATGGTAATAACATATGGTAATATAATGTCGTGTGTGGGTTAATGACATTAATAAGTCCTTCATGGTTTTATTTTATTTGATTTCATTCATCTGTCCAAAAACGAGGCAAATGGAAATTAGTGCATAAACATATCTTATGTTTCAATGTCTAGTCTTGGGATCCAGTTCTGTGATTCCCTATTCAAGCAACACCCTAATTGTAGGGAAGTTTCAGGCACTTGATGTCTAAAACAGTCACCAAACCTATGGGATTCTAATAGGATTGAAACCAATAGAATGATGAAAAAATACTTTGGTAGTATTTTAAATATTCTAATCTAAAGGAAGCCTCTAGTCTAGGATATCACTCAGGTTTAGCAATGGTTTTGAAATAGATATTACAAACTGTCTGAAAGAAATCTAGAGCTCAACTTTCCTAAAAACACTAAGGTTTAGATTTGGTGTAAGACAAACATGACAGAATTGGGCTCCAAGAGTCAGGTAGTTAATATTATCATTCTTTGAGTGCCCTCTACAGGCTGTTATATGGCACAGTAACAGAAGGTAGCTTCAAAATAAAATAGCATAAAATATCTGGGTTTTGCTTTGAAAAGGTAGTCACTACAAAGCTGAAAATATTTCACTGATCAATTTAGTAAATAATTTAGTCTAATTTTTATAAAATGATACAATTTTGAATGCAATAATTGTCACTTTAAACTTTCTTTTAAAAAGAAAAGAAATCATAAAATAATTATCAAGGTATTTAAAAAGATATGATGGATGAATCAGTCAAGATTTCGAAAAATAGGTGCCTACACTTCGGCTCTTAGACACCTAAATCAGTGCCCCAATTTTCAAAAGTACTGAGCACCCAGCAATTCCTATTTCCCCCTATTAGTACGAAATAGTCATTTGCTTCATGAGTAGTTGCACTGAAAGTAATGTGAATAAATTAGGAATAAACTGCTAAAAAGCAGTATGAAGAGTAGCAGAAGCTGGTCTTTTGTTTGGCTTTTATATTAGGAAAATTGTGGCAAATTGTCAAATTGACTGTTTTTGCAATAGGTGGGATTTTCCAAAAGCATCTAAATTAAGTTAGGAGCACAAGTTCCACTGACTGCCTCAGAGGTGTTTTAGAAAACCACCCCTTTTAAAAAAAAAATCCTACTTTTGAAAGTGAAATCTTTAATTTGTAGACCCTGCTTTGTTGTGGGATTTGGGGTTTTTTGTTTGTTTGGGTTTTTTTGCATTCTTTAAAAATAAATTATCCAAGTTTTGCTGCTCTTCTGCGGATGTCTAGAAAGAGAGGTCCTTTTAGTAAGGGAGAAACTGACTAGCTAGAGAAAAATAATTGATTTTTATAGTTATTTCATTTACAGCAAACTTAGGTGTTACTTACAACTAGAGCAGGTCAAAAATATTCTGACAGAACAGTTTTCCCTTGAAAAATGCCAATTCAATGAAATTGAAACATTTAGTAGGAACATATGGATTTCATCAAAATTTTCAACAGGAAATTAATGAAATAATTTGTTTTGATAAGGTGGAAATATTCCATTGTGATAAAGTTGACATGATCTGTTTCAATAAGGTCAAAATGTTTTATTTCAACTTTATTGTTTGTATTATAGCTTCTTATTGTACTGTGCGACCCTTAGAGCTATGCAAAGTCTCTGACTTCAGTGGGACTCTATCCAGGTGGATCTGTGGGCAGGACTGGGGCCTTCCAGTTTCTGCAATATTTGCAATGCAGTTATTGTGCCAGAAATCACATTCAAGCCATTTAAAAATTACAAACAGTTGCAATTAACCATGCCAAACAGGATTTTCCTTCATTAGTTAATTCATGGAATTTGTTGTGTGTGTCATTGATAAGCATATAAGGTAGTTAAATATAAATCATATTTGCACCTAGCTGTCTTTGCTTTTGACTATATGTTCATTACTGGTTTTACATTCTGATTCTTATTGTTTTGTTCAGGACATTCTGCAAGTTGATTTTAAAAGATGCTGTCCTGATTCATGCCACATGGACTTAACATGGTTTTTCTAAATACATGATTCTCTTTCCACATCAGAAGAACCTGACAAATATTCATTGCTCTTTGCATTAGTGTCTTCGTTCATAGGAACACTTTCTTGCCCTCCATTTTCTGTGGATTTGGGGTCCTTTGCTTGGTAACGTTTCTTCACCATTGTATAAAGCAGGAAAGCTAAGAAGTAGGCTGGTACTCTGAAACCTGTAATCAGGCCAAGGTAGGTATACCTGTAAAGAGAGATTATAAAAGGCAGTTCTCCTGATATAAAGAAACTTCAAAAGAACTGCAAGAACTAACTTTACTTATAAACTGCTCTTTTCAGAAATGATACAAAAAACCAAAAATACACAGTAGGGCTTGAACTCTAATACAACAGCTTAGTAGACAAAATCTAAACTGACTTTGTGAATGGTGCTGTAAAATGGACATTTTTACTATAAAAAAATTTTTTTTTGCTGTGTTTACACTATGACTTTGAAAATGTGTGTACAGTGAAAATCTTATCATTTTTCCTGTACTCCTGCAGAATCTGTAGGAGCTTCTGGGGCCGGCATTCCTGCAAAGCAGATAAGTGTCATGGGATCCCTAGTCCTGGCTACTATGTGTAAAAACAAAACTACTCCACAAATGTGTGGCCACCAAGAGTTGCATGCAATAAAACAAATTTGAAAAAAATAGTCGCTTAGAATATTCTTCAGGCAGATATTTTGGTTGTGCTTCACAAACATTTATCTACCATGTCTACGGCTTCAGCTGCCCAATATCAGTTTTTTTTGTTATGTGTTCATATGTTAAACATGGCCAGTGCAGCAAAATTGGCAATCTTCCCAATATGCATGGCAGGCAATGTGAATTTGGATGTCTTTTCTATTCCTCCTTGTGATTCACATGATCACTATGGATTTCTGAGCTGGTCCAAAGTGCAGACCATATATACATTATTCAGGAAGGACTCAGTCATTGATACCAATGAGATTTTTGCCTGAATAAGCAAGGACTGTATAAAGAACTGAGTAGAGACTTAAGATTTGTCCTCAAGATTAGTTAATATGAAGGTTTCTTGACATTTGAGATCCTGTACTGACTTATATGAAAGTGAAGCCAACATTAGATGATCAGGGTCAGAGTATCAAATAAGTTAGAGTCGATGCAGGATGGAAACTCATGACCCCTCCGTGTTTTGATTTCACTTACCTGTATGCCTTAGTATCATATATCCTACAAGCTCCTCGTTGCCCACAGCTGCTGATTCCCCATTTCAAGCATGTCCTGTCTATTAATGCACCAAAATAAACTGGGGCTGGAATTCCAGCTGCAATAAAACATTCAAAAATCCTTGTCATATTAACATTAGAAAATATAATAGCATTTTCATACCAGTCCCTGCCTGGTGCAGTAGTGATGCTTTTGGTGGGCAGTGGGCTAGATGGAGCTGCTTCCTCCCTTTATGGAAATTGGACAGGATCTTTCAGAATAATGAGCTGGGTGATCTCTTTTGGTACTGTTCAGAGCTCCACGGTGACATGGTCTGACAGCTAAGGGGCCTGGCCATGCTTTTAGCCTGTAGTAATACACACTGCTTTCTCCAGCATATATTAACTCAGCAGTTCACAAACCGTTCTGTAAAACACTGGTGCTTTTCAGCTCCATTGCTGCAGCAGTTTTCAGGACGTAGGAGTGCATGGGCCTCATGCTGACCCTCTACACTGGGGTGAAATTCATCTAATGGGGCTGGTTCTCCTCTTTGTTTCCTACTGAAAGAAGTAGATGAGTGGGGGAGGAGGGCAGATGAAAACAAATGCAAAAGTAGACAGTGGGTAAAATTGCCAGTGCTGCCTTAGGTCCAGATTGTAAAGGTATTTAAGGCATGACCCCCCACCACAGTGTTGCAAGGTATAACTCACATTTTCAAAAGTAATTTAGGTACTTGGGGGCTAGATTCACAAAGGCTTTAGGTGCCATGATACTTGGGGGCTAGATTCACAAAGGCTTTAGGTGCCGTGATACTGAGTGTGGCAACATCAAACTTTTAGGACCCTAGAAAATCACAGGAACAACACGGCGATTCACAGAACCTGAGCTGGGCACTTATGCTCCTCTACAATGCATGGGGAGAGACAGGCACCTTAGAATACGATTCATAAACGCCAGCATGCTAGGTGGGGAGCTGCCTAAGCTAGCCAATGAGAGATGTTGTCAAGACGGGTGAGTGCTAAACCCTGCCCCTCTCACGGAGAGGCTGAGAAAGACCCACAGCAGAATATCCCAGACCTCAGGGTTAGCACTCACTCCTGAGAGGTGGGAAACCTTTGTTCAAATCCTTTCTGCCCCTTCAACAGAGGGAGGGATTGAATGTGGGTCTCTCACATCCTTGGTTAGTGCTCTAACTGCTGGGCTAAAAGGTACAAGGTGGGCACCACCTTCTCTGGTGGCCAGCTTTAAATGGGACCCGCATGGGAAGGTGGCCTCTGAGCATACCTACTGGATTGGGCCCCACACATGAGTTAGGCCGCAAACTCCTAGCTTCCCCAGTTTGTGAATCACTCAGGGCCCTACACACGAGACAAGTGTCTGGAGACCTAGAGTGAGTTAGCAGCACACATGGTCAGATGCAGGAACATGGGCACTGAAGGAATTTTCAACTTGAAACCTTAGCTGTGAAGTGAGTTTAGATGCCTACAGTGTTCGGCGGGAGTTTTATGAAATGCACTGGAGCCTAAAACTGAGATTTAAGCACCTGAGTCTGGGATTTAGGTGTTTAAGCACCTTTGTGAAACAAGGCCGTACTAGCCTAAGTCCCACTGACTTTCAATGAGACGTAAGCTACTAAGTCGATCAGGTGTTGCAATGCTGAGCAGAACAAAGCCATACTTCTCAAAATTTGGACCTAAGTAATTTGGCAATCAAAGTCCTATTTCTAAGAGCGATGTAGGCACTTAGGAGTCTACATCTCATTGAAAGGCAGCAGGACTTAGCTCCTCAGAACTTAAGCCACTTTTGAAAATGGAATTTAGGTACTTTTTACTCAATGTACTTATTTTTTCAAAATAGAACAAAACATTTACTACACTGAGGACAGCAAAAAATGCATATACACTTTCCTAATATAACTGTCCCAGGTTGCAAATGACGTATTTGCCCCTGGGATTTTGTCTCTCTGTGAATGGGATGAGAGTTGGTCCGTGCCTTGCAAATCAGTGGTGCAATGATACTACCTTTGTATTAAACTGTAGTTCACACTGCTAACAAGCTTAAGAATCCTTGTGACTGGTCAAAGGAAAAGCAAGATGCATCTGGCATTGCACCTTCCACTCCAGCTTGCTCTGCCCTATGCTGCCCTTTACTCCTCTAAAAAGAATTTCAAAAATAATAATCATAGTATGAAATCCTGGTCCTGTTACAATCAATGGGAAATTTGGCATTAACTTGAATAACGTCAGGATTCCAACCTTGTACTGAATCATGTTTGTATCAGCTTTTTTCCCTGCATTAAAATATTGTACTCCTTTATAGGAAAATACAATTTTAATTTAAAAAGGAGTGTATTCTCTGTGTATTCTAGCAAGAGGGTTACGTGTATATATTCTGCTCTTGTGGAAGTATGAATGATCTGCTTCCACAGGTCCATTTCTAACTTCTATGGCCCTAAACAAACTGGGCGTGTGGACTTTTCTCATCTGATATAGCTTTGGTCTGAAACCGAGAAAACCATGATGACACCCATTCTTCACATTTATTCATTTTTCTGATTTCTAAAATGCAACTATGGGTGCCTATATTATATAGTTCTGTAGACACTTGTCCCAGGAATTAAAAACCACAAAAACAAACAAAGAAACAAACAAAGGATTGCCTATAACTATATCCACCCCAGCCCACTCCCTCCTCAACAGCCTTGGAGGAGAGAAAAAAAAGATAGGTGTTACAGCATCTCTGCAATGTTCTGGGTTGATGGACCCATGAGGGGGATTAAGTTCCAAAATAGAGGACCCTTCACAGATAACAACCTGCCAGCAGTTCCCTCTTGTTTATGTTGAGAGAGCTCCAGTCTGAATACCTCTTCTGATCTCAACTGCGGCAATATATTACAGGGCGAGAGGCCATCTTCTAGGCACCCTTAGGGCTCTTTATAGGTTAAAACCAACACCTTGAATTTCACCCACATGCTTACTGGAAGCCTGTGCAGATTGTGGAGCACTGGCCTGATGTATCATAGAATCATAGAACATTAGAGTTGGAAGGGACCTCAGGAGGTCCAACCCCCTGCTCAAAGCAGGACTGACCTCAGTCCAAATCAGAGAGGAACGGTTGTTTTGCCAGGTGCAGTTGGAAAAAGGCGCTCTTGGCCACATCTTGGACATTCAGGAGCAGCCAGCCCAGAATCTAACACAGGGACGGTCTTTGTTCTTTGTTTGTACAGTGCCTAGCACAGTGGCATCCTGATTGATGACTGGGGCATTACAGTACTACTACAGTACTCCCACTACTACTGTTAATAATAATAGCACTCCAAGTTGTGCATCTGATTTACAAATGGTGAATGCACTTGATGCCATTTAAAGCCACATACACACACTCAAAGATATCTAAAAAACTCAAATACTGTAGTCAGAATAATTTATCTTACCTAGTGCTCTCATAATGAGCATATACAGACCAACTGCAAGTGATTTCAGCTCTGGGTGAACACACCTAAAATAGATAGATGTAAGCCACAATAACATGTCTCGATAATACCTAGAAGTACTCATTTTAAAATGTATTATTTCCCCACAGAATTATTATTCTTGAATACCAAACTTCCTTCTGACGTTGTCTCCTACATTTGCCAAAAACACATTAAATGATATGGAAAAAGTGATCTAATCAATTGCTCTCCATCAAATATCCGCTGGAAGTCAATGTGCTGCATATAATTAGTGAGGTGAATCCATATGAAATACCAGCACCTTCTACCCACGTTTTGCAGAAATGGGTGTCCCTAAAAACCCATTCTACTGCCCCCTCATTATGGGCTTTATGAACTGATGGGGACTATGATATTGTCCTGGGGCATAACTTCTAGAAATGGCATAACTGGGGCAGCATCTTGTAACATTGTAATGACATTCCTAAAATCAGTTTCAGGAGCCACATTGTTAGGAGAGATGAAAAGAAACATGCCTCTCAAATTGGTGTATAACTAATTCCCAAGAGATTAAACTAAACTGCTGTCACAAGGGAATCTGACCTGGGTTTTGAGTTAATTATATATTCAATCTGTGTTGGATCTTTTTACAGTTATTGTCATGAAAAACCACCTTCTTAAACAACAATTATAACTACAAAAAGGGGAGTTTAGCACCTCTTTCTGCATATTCATATATTACACAAGTAATTTTTAGAATATCTATTTGAATTCCCACTGATTTTGCTTCCAAATTGTCTTTGGATTTCAGAGTGATCAAACTTTCTCACTATGACGCTTTTTATCCATTTCCTATTTCAGAGCCAACGAAATCTGTTTTAACTGGACTTTCTTTTATTCTTCAGTCTGCTCATACAAAAGTACATATCCATTTGTGTTTGTATCTCCTAATCACAGAAACAGACCTAATTATTTTCTGGGCTACCAATATGAAACTCACATGTGTTTTATTTTACTGTTGTGCTCATGTTATTAATTTGTGGTGTAGATGTTTAATATTTTAGAATTCTATGGGGGAATTATGAACCCAGTCATCATCTGGGTGACAAATATACATGAATTATCTTATTTGATGTTATGTACAGGGAAATTTAGTCATCCAGGAAATAATTCAAACAAAGTAAAAGCTGTTCTGGATCAGTTTAACAGCAACAGGGAGAAACTGACTGAAAACATGAAAATAACAGTTATATTTGGTAGTAATGCCCACAAACTGATTAAATTTTGAAAATGGATTCAGAGAAGATAGAAGCAAAAGTGTGTTAGATTTCAAGAAAATTATTGTAATTTGGGGAAATTAAGACTCCTAGGCCCCCATGTTGGGAAAAGCACATAGTGATATTGAAAACATTACTTTGGTTTCACTTACCTAAACATAAGCATGTATAAAGGGGTGCCTCCTAAAGCATGGCAAAAGGCACTTATGACTTGTATTACTGTATAATAAATAAACTTTCTTGAGCAGTCATCACTTTTTGGACATTGTCCCAGAATTGCAGAAGTGTTTCCTGATTGTGAGCCTGTAATTTCAATGCAGCTGCAGTTCTGATATACCTAAAAGACACAATTTTGATATGTTGGTATATCGTTAATGCAATGTGACATACAGTATTAAAATACGGGCAAAACCTCACACAAAGAAACACGACCCAGTTAAACACACCAGGAGCCTCTAACCAGTTCTTGTTTGCATTTCTCAGCAGTTTCAATGTTCAGTAGTTTCCTGGTTTCTTTCCTGTGTGTCATGTAGTTCTTGTTCATGGTAGGCTGCACTGCTGCTACTGGCAGGTCAGACTTCTGTATCAATTATAGACTGACTGCAGAGCTTATTTCTCAGAGAGACGCATGCCAGACGTCCTCACCATACAATCCTTTAATGCTCTGCCAGGTATGGTGAAGGGTAATAAGTTATTTTACACCTAGCACCACCTATTGGCTGAATCATATAATGCAGCTTAGTATTCCATTACAACATGAGCTCTACAGTGAGCCAGGACTCTCTCTCTAGAAAAGAATTGTTAACATTTAAGGGCTGGATTTTATGATCAGGTCTGGCCCTCTTTGTGCCACTCAGAAGGTGCAAAGGAGCCAAGCAGAGAATTCTTCCCTTCTCCCAAAGACTTCTTGTCTAAATGAGACAGCGGCTGGCCATGTACTTACCTCAGGTGTAGGGGGTGGGCAGGGTGTGTGAAGGGCTGCTAGAAAGTAGCTCTAATTCTCACCAAGGCCACATCTAGCCCTAAGAATCAGGAAACTGCAACAGGCTGTCTGAGACCTCTCCTCCCTACACTGTGTCAGAACAGAGACCAGGTGAAGAAGAGAATCAATCACTATATCTCCAAATCCTGGACAAAGCATCTCCATCTGAGGTAAATTGTCCCAGTGTACATCTGTCCAGCACATTTACCCCAGAGCAGCGCTTTTCAAACTCTCTGAGCTGAGTCCCCCCTTTGAGTTACAATTTTTGGTTGTGCCCCCCTGAACCCAGACAAAAATAGACACAAGACCTGCTCCTCCCTCTCAGGTTTCCAGGGTGAGAGAAGGCACATGCGATGGTCTCTGGGGGCAGAGCTGGTGCTGGGCGTGGAGACTGCTGGGACGTTGACACTGACCCACAGGCTGGGTGGCTTGCTGAAGTGAGTCAGGGGATGGAGGTGATGTTCCTTCCCTGCTGCACGGGGCTGGCCCGAGCCACCTGGCATCACCCCTCACCCCCCTGAACATGTCTCCGTGCCTGCCCTAGGGGAGGCGTGCCCCATAGTTTGAAAACCTCTGCGCTAGAGATGGCACCAGGGCCACTTCTATCAGCATAGCTACACTGGTGACTAAAATACAGAATGTGGCCAAGAGCTGATTTATGAAAGACAAACAAGTGGAGGTCTGCTCTTAGGCCTGTGCAACACTAGTCGGTGTGTGTTGTGTGTTCCCATTAGTGCCAGATATGCCAGACGTGAGTTTGTTACAACCACCAGATACAGAGCCTGGCTTTTTTGCTCAAGCTACAGAGACCGATGCATCTAGCTCTGGAAGTCCCTGGTTTTCAGTGGTCCTTACAAATGCACTACCATTCCTTTTGCTCTGTAATCAATTCCGTCATGTACATCACTAATCTAAAAGTGTCCTTAAGCAAAAAAAGACAGGAAAAAACTGGGTGAGGCACTTACCTTGTTCTTCCCATGTCCTTTTGAAGCCTTGCATCCAGCAAGACAAGGCGACAGGTATGTGATTCCATTGTCTCCACAGACAGGATCCCACTGGTTCGTGGCACATTTGCAGTCAGAGTTGCAGACAGAAAATAAGGCACTTTCATGACGTGCAAATGGTTTGCTTACAAGGTAAATTTACAAAGGCATAATATTGTTTTATTACAAAATCCATCTTTCAATTAAGATAGCACATTTGTCTTTCCCTCCTACTCGATATCCTCATTCTTATAGAGCTAAACTAATACTCCAGGTAAACAGGCTTAAATTGTCCCTGTTCTTGTAACACTGAGCTTGTTGACTCAGCTTTTATCCCACTTACATTGAAATAGAGATGACTACTGGGTTATGAAAAATTCTGTGACAAAGAAAGGGAGTTCTACCCTTTATAGCCCAGAAAAACTAGACCTTCAGTTCTAACAAATAGTGAAATTCTTGACGTTATCTGTGTTCAGTCCCACCATTCTAGCAGTGTAAAACCACTCCCTAGAACTATTATTCATTTTGTTCATGAATCACACTAACTTTCAAACAAAGTATCTAGATATAGATAGATATAAAAATTCTCATCTGGTGTAAACCAACATAGCTCAGTTAGGAGTCACACAAACCTAGAATCTGAAATTTTGTAAGGGTATAATCCTTCAACATTTGTGAAAATACACGAATTACTGCAATGGTGTGTTTATATTCAGTCACGACAACACATTATGCTATTGGTAATATTTCTTTGCTACCAGAGAAAGGAAATGTGCTATATAAGAGGTATACCTACCCGTCATAGGATGCTGTCAATCCTGCCACTACATGGTTCTCACAGCCCACAAAAAAGTACGAAAGGGATATGAAAAAAGCCATAAATGACATCCCATATCCAAATTTTGTCGCTCCAATCATGCCCAATTTGTATTTCTTCATTATGAACCCGCCTAAGAAAATCCCAATGCCAACAGCAGGCAAAGCAGTTAATCCTGCAATAAGAGAGAGAGAGAAAGAATACTGCAGGAGTGTAGTCACATTCTGTTACACATAACTGATTTAATAAATGAGCTGGTTGAAACTGGTGAAAATTTTCACAAAATACTACCTGAAAAAAGCCATCAATTTATTTCATGCGACTCAAAATACCATGACATTTCAAGTATCCAAAAAAAAAAATCTCCCCTAATATTTTTGCTAATGAGCCTGTGAAAATTACATCTAGTCTATGCTATTAGGACCAAACTGTGTCCCAACTCATATAACAGTATGAGGGAGTAAGGAAGCATAAGACACCTTCTTATTCCCCTGTGTTGACTACCTATGCCACAGGATGCAGCATGGTGGAGGAAGCGGTATCCAGAGACCCCCTAGATTTCCCTCTCACTGAACGGAACATTGTCTTTGCCTCCTGCAAAATATCAGCCAGAATAGCTGCACCAGTATATTGGGTGACATGCACTGCACCATGGATAGGCCCAGAGTGCAGTACCATCCACTCAAGGCAGTGGGGACACTGGGAGGCAGACAGTGGCAGACATCTACACTAGCAAGTGCACACATGTCCACATGCAGGCTTGTGCATAACCTGCCCCACCTCCAGTGTCCACACTTAAACCCCAGGAGAACAGAGGGCTAAGTAAGCTAGCACGCTTGAGAGGTGTGTGTAAGTACACACCTTAGCTGTGGCACAGCCTCATATCTGTGCCTGTTTGCAGTGTGAACAGGGATGAGGAGCATTTACCAGGTCTCGAGTTTCAATAGCTCTTCATCCCCAGTCCTACAATGCATTGAAACGTTTTCTTCCTGACCCTTACAAAACCTAGGTCCCTGTCCACCTGTGCACTGGTTGTAGTGTGCTGCAGAACAGCTGACTGGTACAGTTTTTACAGGTGACAATGGATCTAGCTCCAAGAGCAGCCGCTTGGCCCATGAAGCATAGTCGGGTGCTGATCAATGTGCGAGCAGAATACACCATCCTCCATAATTTCAGCCAGAGCAGCAGGAATGTTCACCTGTACCAGGAAACTTCACAGAGGCTGGCTCAGAGCTATGAATCTAAGAAGCATTTCAGGCTCCTGCACAGGAAGCAGTAGGTCTGGAAGGGCTTGTTGTACATGCCTCTTCTACAAGGAGTTTGACTACGTGCTTTCACAGTCCTCTAGTACTGAGCCTGAAGTGGCTTACAATGCACAATAAAATGCACATCAAAGCGCTTCCCCAGACCCTGTAACACCCACCTGTCATAAAGTTAGACTTAGATGTTGACTGACCATACTGCTGTTCCATGTATTTTGGTTTGTAAGTCAAGAAACCAATAAAGCTACTAAATTGTAACAGCGAACAACACAAAAACGTTACGTAAATTCGATTACTCAATATTCTTTTCAGAGAGGTAAAGAAATCTGAAAGAAACAATATAGAGTTATATTTTTAAAAATGCTTGGCATAATTATTGGTAAGTAAACGTTGCAATTTAGAGCCAAATCCTGCCCTCAGATACCTACGTGCATATATCCCACAGACTTCAGTGGGATTTGTAGGTGAGTATCTAGGGCAGAATCTGGTCCACAAGTGGAATATAAACTCTGATATTATAGTAGAATCCTCTGAAATGATAAACCTTAGTGGTGACATGCCAACAGAGGCCGCAGTCCACCAGTGAGATCCACACAGAAGCACCTCGGAGAAACTGAAGTCGATGGGGCAGCACACAGACAAAAGTGTCTATCTGCTCACATGATTCTCACTGCAGGTTCCAGGCCTATGAGATTTCTGCATGGTTCCTTTGTACCTTATTGAATGTCTTGCATTGGGAAATGAACCATAATAGGAGAATTGTAAAGATGACATAGTGTTATCTTTTTCCTTGCCTCTACCCTCCCACATTCCTGCACTGAGGACAGCATAGCAAGAATGGAAAATCAGACCTGTGTTTTTCATGGCAAACAAATTGATTTCACATTTTCCATTTAATCTGTGATGACCACAAAAATAATACAGCTGGAAAAAGAACGTTCTGATTTTTTTAAGCTTCCTCATCCCTAATTTTAACACAGATTTCAGATAATTTTTGATTATTCATTTTCCCATAATTCCAGTTTGCTTCTAGTGCAAACTTTTAAATGTAGGTGCTGACTATGTAATTGAGCAAACATGGGCAGACATTCATGGCCATCCAAAAACCCAGTGACTTCAAATAATCCTTAGTGTGTGGCAGGGAGGAGGAGGAGGAGGGTGTTCCTACGTTACAGTGAATTGGTAGGGTTCCATTTTGGCAGAACATGTGAGGCACTTGCCTTTTGAAGCTACTGACCACTTCACTGGCTGATAATTTTCAAATTCGTGTGGCTTGCTCTGGTCTCCTCTAATTTTGGAGAAATCAGATGAAGTTTTGTCATTTTCTTCCTCCTGCCTTTTCAGACTCTTTGGCAGGAAACAGAATGGTATGGCAGCAATAAGACTAGCTATTCCAGATATAACAAAACCAAGCCACCATGCACCTACCCACCGGGAGTCTTTTGGAGTTATGGTTATGCTACCTAGAATAAAATGAGACAAAAACAAATGCTATTAATTAAGAAAAATGACTCTTCCCTCCCTCACCCGCCCGCCCCCCAATAATTGCTGGGAAATCTACATTATGCACTGGAGGAAACTCAATATTTTCAATATCTAATGAAATATATTGAAAGACACCTTAAAGCAAGCAGGGCATCAGCAGTCATATCATACCTTGGTTAGTATTGAATTTCACTTATCTCTTACTACATATGCTGATGTGTCTTATTCAAGGCTACATGCCTCAGAACTTATGGTACTTTTGAGAACATGGGAATCTGAAATAGTGTCAGACAGAGTCCCACATACCCCTGGATCTGCTGGGACACAATACTTTCTACTAACCTTTTTTCTTATAAGCCATTTCAGCAAAACACTTAGTCATGTGCTTAACTTTAAACACATGAGGAGTGCCACTGGTTTCAGTGAGATTTGTCACATGCTTAAGTCTGTATTATGGAAAATGTGGTAGCAGTTTTCAATATTTTTATGAATATCATATGTCCATCTATTTGTTGGATTGCTTATCTATTGTTTACTATGTGACTACCAAAGCGTTAAGTCATGCAAGATCTGGCTACACTGGGTTGAGGAGTGGACAATGGCTTCAGATAAGCCTACTGATGGTACACAAATACAATAGAAGTGTCAACTCCTTGTAGGCTTTACTTCTACCTAGCTGGGGGCACTGCCTGGCTGGTGATTCCAAGTGTGTATGTGTAAGTTGATGGGTTGGGGAAATCCGAGCAGGAAATCTAAACAGAGAGCTTTGTAACTGATAAAAGGACAGCATCTGATGAGACAGTAAGAGACAGGGATTGATGGATCTCCTAGCTTATCCCAATTTGCAAGGCAATTGGGGGGTGCCTGGCATAAGCGAGGTCTGCTTTAGTGATAGGGTAAGATATAGATGTATATAGTCTATTTATTGTTTTAAGATCTGTTTCTCTGAATGCCTTGGTTCTGAATCAACAATGCTTTGCTTTAAGAAACCTGTTTGGTCAGTGTAATAACCACTTGTCATAGCTCCTGAAGGAAAGGCTATACGAGGGTCCAAAACCTCAGTTGAACCTGATAAGAAATCAAGGTTGGTCCACAAGGGATTGCAGCTGAAGGCCAGGTTTGAGAGTGGGAGAACTGCATGATCCCATCCCAAAAGAAAGGTGGAGGTAATGAGGCCTGTCATCTGAGAGAATCCATTTTAGGAGTACAGGAGTAGTCATAGGTGTAGTTAATCAAGTGACCATGGTATGCATGATCACATTTTGTTGGATCACAGCTTAAAAAGTAAGATAAGCAAACACATGTATGTGGGCACTGTAAACAGTCTCATGCTGCAAGCACATGCTCAGAAATTAGGCTATTTGAAAATCATGCATGGGAGTTACATTTCAAAGACACTTATTATTTATTTGTATTACACATGCAGAGGTGTTTGTAATGGAAAAGAGTGGGCACATATGTATGTGAAAATTTGAATGCACACAAATGGACACCCAGTAGAAGCCCCTTTGAAAATATCACCCCATATATTTTAGTAAAATTTGAACCCAGTAATAATGAATAATATTAAATGATTAACATCTTATATGCTCAGCCAATATTTGAAATTAACCACCTAACATGAAAAATTGTTATGTGAGCCAAACCCCATCAGCAAGGCCATGACTCAGAAAAACATTCAGTGAGGGTACTTAAGCATATGCTTAAATGCTCCCCTGAATAAGGATGGATTTAAGTCTTTGTTGAAGTGCTTTCTGGGCCTAAAATATTTCCCATACCTACAACTTTTTAAATGACTTTTTCAGCAAAAGCACTTTGTTCTCACCTCATCTCAAGACAAAACACATTTATGGGATTTTGTTATTTAATAAAAGGTATGAAAATATTTGGCTTATCCTGATATAAAGTACTGGCCATATTGATTGTTATGTAATCCATGAGCCATATTAATTATTATACCACAGTTTAATATAACTGGCTTTCCTTTTTCCTTACCTAGATCCACAAATCCAATATCCACATACAAGCTGGCACACAGTGATCCCAACAGGTAGCCAATCATGGGACCAATCATTCCTATTGTGTGCAAACATGCTGAAAATATAATGAAATAAGACACTGGTAAATTTACAGACATACGGCCCTACATGTTTGCCACCTTTTTTTCTTATTCCCATCCTAGAACAGATATTCCAGGAAGCACAAAGACAATCATCTTGCCATGTCAAGTAGGTTTTTTTTAATTCTCCTACTCAGTGAACAAGATCACGTTACGCAGAATTAATATATCATTTTGTCGATTTATTTAAATTTGTTTAGTGGCCATCCCAGACTTTAAGGGCCAAATTAATTCCACTCACACAGAACTCAAGTTTAAGTCTCAGCACAGGTAGAATGAACCAGGACTCTTTGTTTTATTTCATTTGTTTTTGAAGGCAGCAATTGACTAGGAATGAAGGCTACAATTTTCAAAAGAATCCAAGGGACTTAGGCACTCAACTTGCATAGGCTTCTTTGAAAATCACAGTCTAAATGGAAAGTGGAGCTGTGAGAGTAACTGGTTCTTTGTTTAGGTGGTCAAACTAAAAAAATAAAATAAAATAAAGGTTTGAGTCAACCCAAAATACATATTTTTTAAATTTTTCAGCTCACTGAAAAAGTCATCAAAATTTCATTTCAGGTCAAATTAAATGCTTTGTTTAACCTGGAATGAAAATTTTAATTATTGAGGAATTTTTTTTCCTTAAATTTTTATAAGGCTGTCAATAAAAGTGAAGAAAATTTTGAAATGAAAAGTAATTTTGAATTGAAAAGCTGAAATGATTAATTTAGGAAAAGTCACACCAAAACATTTGAACTTTTTCTGATTTTGTTTTTCTGGATTTTAGGAGAGTTTTTTGCTTGTCGTTTTTTTGTTCGACCAAAACGATTTGGCAACTTCAACATGAATTCACTGAATGTTTCAGCTGATGTATTTATCAGCCAAAAAAAACCCTCAAGAAAAAAAAGCTTGTCCAAAAAATTTTGCCTGGCTCTAATGGAAAGAGATTTTTTTAAAATAGGACTCTTTAGAGGCAGCTGTAGATGATCTACTCTTTCAGCTGAAGCAAATTAGATCCTGTCACTGTTTCTTAGTAATCTAGCCTTCTCAGTGTTTTAAGATTACCTATATATAAAGGAACATCATCTTCTTTCGCAAAATCATCAAGGTAAGAAATTCCTAGCGGTGTTATCGGTGTTTCCCCAACTCCACGTAACAAGTTGCCCAATAAGACATATATCCACATATATGATGATGATTCCTTTACACAATCTGTAAATAACAGTAGTTACATCTTTACAGTGTAGAACAATAAACCACGATCCTGGCTATAACTCCTTTTAACATGCTCTCTCTCATCCTACTCAATTGTTTTTCTTTACATTTGGCTAGGACTATGTCTAGGTTACCAAATTCATTAAACCCAATGAGCATCAGCCCTCTCTTCAACAACACTTTCTGATATCACTTAAATGCTTGGCTTCCACTATAGTGATGCAAGGATAATGGTCTGTATCATTAGGGAAGAATATGTAGCAAAAAATAAACAGATTGTGATAGACATACTTTCTGACATTTCATTTACACCTTAGCTATGTCCCCTGAGCCAGGCTAGCAGTTGGCCAGGAGGTCCCATAAGTGGCATTTTTTTCCTCCCATGCAGCATAAATTGCTAATGAGGTATGTGAAGATCACAAAAATGCCAGTTAATTTCCAGTTAACTCTAACATAGCTTGGGCCCTTAAATTTCCTTTGAGAACCAATTCTCCTCACAAATGATATGAGCAATTCCTTTAATGTCAATGTGAGTTACTTGTATCTGGAATCCGGAAGGATGGGGGGAAATGAGCCCCAGTAGTTCAAACATTTCTGGATTGGTAGATGCATTTGCACTGAGTAAAATTTACAAGGCCTAAGTATCACTTAAGTGTCACTAACACCCTCCAAATAAATTAAGGCTTAAATGGAGTTTAGGATTGTGCTGGTCCTCCACACTAGGGTGAATTTCACTTTTATGTGAAGACCGATTTATAAGTAGGACAACATTGCCGCATTTAGATTTAGTTACAGTTGCTTACCTGAATCTGGATGTCCTGATAAGATTTCATTGACACCAGCAGTTCCATTTTGATCCATTGAGCAGGGAATGATACTTGAAGTTGAGTTGACTGACGACGCTGCATGAGCTGCTGTTTCATACTTATAACTGAACACATACAACATTATATTTAGTAGTGATGTTTCTGGGCAGTTGGAGAAATACAGGGATATATTTTACCACAGTACAGGGGGAATTTCGTGACTGCTATTTTGGTGAATAAACAGTATGTGCCTCTAACTGTCTGTGCACCACATTCAAATTATTTTTCCCAAGTGTTAATTTAACAGTAAAAAGGAGGGTCATTTCAGTAAAAAAGAAAATGAGAAAACAATGAGCAAGAAAAGATCAAAAGCAACTATTTGGCAGGTATAACATTTTAAACTGGGAACTTCAAAGAAATCTAAGAAATGTGGGCATTTAACTCATTAGGTTTTTTTGAAAATCCCACTCTTAGGATATGTCTATATGGAGAGTCAGTGCATGATAAGCTGGGGTGTAAATCTTCAGTCCTCTAGCCTGCCACACACTATCTAGCAGTATGGACCCTGCTACTCTGCACTAAAAGCTCCATAGGGCAAATAGCAGTACGTCAAAGCGTACTACAGAACTTTTAGTGTGCAATAACAGGGTCCACGTGCCGAGTTAATGCATGGTATGTTATAGGGCTATAGATTTATACCCAGTTTGTCATGCACTCACTCTCCATACAGAGAAGCCCTTAGTTACTTCTTGTAACTGCAGTCCTATGTTCTTTTTGAGGTAAGTAATAGATATGATAAGGCCAATACTACTGCAAAAACAGCAGAATTTTTAGAAAGACATTCTGCTGAACTTAATTCTTTACTTTTCTTCTTATAATAATAAACCCACTGTGACTGATATGACAATTTCCCAAACAAACCTTATTGAATTAAGTTAAACCTCACTGAATTAAGTTTAAGTATCTTGGGAGTTCATTGTATTAAGAATGCAAATGTTTATGTATTATTGTGTAATTGCATATAACTTCTTTAACAGGGAGACAGGACAAATGTAAACCTGGGAAGTGGCATGAGCTTCAAAGGACTCTTTCAAAACAATAGGCCAAACAAGACTGAACTTTTAATTGAGTAGATAAAACTTAGTGCTTCTCTGCACTTGAAGAGGATGCATTTGTTAGTACATTAGTTTCACTGGACATAAGGATTTTTAGTGGAAAGAGCACCCTGAACAGAACTTTGGGACCAATTCTACAAAAACTGACCTGAAAAGTCTAACTGAAGTTGTTGCATGAGTAATGACTCTTTGCTGAAGTAGGGGTTTGCAGGATCAGCCCTTACAAATGGATGGCCTGATACTACAAGATACTAATTAAAGGACGCCTTCAAAGTGCTGGATTTCTTCAACTCCCATTTTTGCTGGGCATCTTAAGAGGTGAAGTTTGATACCTTTTCTGAGTGACCCCTCTGTCACAGTTTCAGGGTAACTGCACCTGAATTCCCCCTCACAGTAACCCAGCACAACCGATCTAGGCTCCCAGCTCCTGAGCCATCATCTCTCTTGGGCAGAGACCCCCATCTCTCTCCCTCCTGACTAGGGTGTTCAGGCTGCCCAGCTCCCTGATTTACACTGATATACCCAGCAAGCCAGATTGTCTAAAAGGCCAGGATCTGCAGTTTACTTTCTCTCCAGAGGCTATGCCCAGTGTATTGCCAACAGTTATAAGTTGCCACACAGCTCTTTCTAAGCAAGCACCTTTATTCTTAAGGTGAAAGCATTACAGAGAAAACATATTTAAAACAATAAATGAACCTACGTGCAGCGGTCACTCCCTTCCCCCATCCCACTCCAACTGAGGATTCTGGTAAGTGCCAGTGCTTCAACTGGGTTTTCCCTATGGTTACAAGCTCATAGTTGTTTCAGATTCAGAACCAAGACTGGTTTCTTTATACAGCTCAGGCCTTTGATCTCAGGCCATCCCCATGTAATCAGTGGACAATGACCCTCTCCTTAAGACATGGCTTCAAAACGCTGTTTATTTGCATATCTGGAGGTGGCGAATTTGCATTAATACTAGGTATTCCCCAGTTCCACTTCACTCTTATTGTCTGAAAAATCCATTCTTATCTGGCACATTTTCAGTATAATTCTTTGAATTCCCAGAGCTCACATCACATCTTCCCCCAGAGAGGTTATGCACAATCCTGGCCAACAACAATACATAAACTTTGCATCTAATACAGTGGACCCCAAAAGATACTTCTACAATTTTTCCTCACACTGAACAATACCTCACTCCTTGAGTAATCCCAATGATTTTCCTTAGACTCTGCCCTTAGAGTTAGCCATAGTAATGCCTTGAAAAGCAGCATCATGCACACTAGAGTTGGTCAAAAATTTTCCATCAAAACTGGTTTTTCCATCAAAACTGGTTTTTGATGGAAAATTTGGGTTTTCAGAGAATAGACATTTTCATGGAAAGTGACTGCTTTCTGCAAAAAATGTCTGCTTTTCCTCAACAGTCTCCAAAATAACCAAACGAAAACATTTCTAGCTGAAAATGGAAACATTTTGGTTGTTCAGATTTTTTATAAAAAGTTGAAATTTTCCATCAGGGCAGGGGAGGGAAGGGAATTCCCACCAGTTCTAATGAATGCTAATGTATCTGTGG
This sequence comes from Emydura macquarii macquarii, assembly GCF_026122565.2. Lineage (NCBI taxonomy): Eukaryota > Metazoa > Chordata > Testudines > Chelidae > Emydura > Emydura macquarii. The sequence continues at coordinate 4,298,156 of NW_027132342.1, read as the reverse complement.
AGATGCCTGACTTCTATATTTATTCTGATATTCATATAGCCTGAGGCCCTTTGATCATCCCAAACTTTAAAAACACAGTGTTTTTTATTTGACAAAATGGAGAAAGTGGTATAGAATCCCAATGCTATGGTACCTAAATTAGTCTTAGTTAATACTTACTATCCCATGAAGAAATGAGGCATTGCTGTTAAAATACTTCCAGCTGACATAACAATACACCCCAGAGCGATTATTTTTGGTCTATGAAATTTGGCTCCAAAGTAACTTACAAATGCCATTACCAACAAATTACCTAAAAAAGGAAAGAAACCATAATTAGTAGATGCTGTTTGTTGTATTTGCTCTGAGTAATTTACTATACATTGTGGAATACCAATTACCCATCTCAAAACTTCCATCAATTAAGCCAGCTACAGAGGAGGGAAGATCAAATCTTCTTTCTATCTGAGTGATGGAACTTTTCATAATTATTCCAGATAATGTTTTGCTCAAGTAACTGTATGACAAAGCAGCAAGAAACACCTGAGGAAAGATCAAGACAGAAGGTGGGAGGTAAGAGAGTAGAAATTGAATATATAGCGATAAAAATAGTTTCAATCCATATAGAACAATTGTATGAATTAAATCTTAGTTTAATTAACTTTGCTAATCAAACTCCCGTAGGGAAAATGTGATTTTTCCAACACAATATAAGGCCTTCTTCCCACAAGAAGCTCCACCTGGGCTTTCAGGAGTGTTTTCTTCCCATTGTAGTCTCACTGTTGAAGTGGGAAATCAGTCCAGTCTGCGATCTATAGAAGTTACATGCATGGGACAGCCCAAAGCAGCAGCTAACTTTGTTTGTGCTTAAGGCTGGCATTGCCAACTTCAGCATCCAGAAATCATGGCCTCCTTTGCTTTGCTGGTCACAGGCTCCCCAGAATAGAATTTGCATTTCTGAACCTGAAGTAACGCCATGGACTACAGCATCTGTAGATGGCTTCCAGCTCAGTGGGGGACTTTGTAGCCTCCTGGAGTCTACCATCAATTTTCAAGCTATCAACAACTTTGAGGACCACTTGGGTACAGAAGAAACCTTGAGGCTTCTAGGTGCTACTAGAATACAAATAATTAACAAAAATAAAAACTCTGGTCAAAGGCCACTTACTGAAACTAGTGCAACCTTTAAATGAGTCTTCAATTCAGATGTTACTTTTTCTAAGGCAGTTTGTCCATCCCCAGATTAGAAGTATTGTTGGTATTACAATATAGAGCTTCGCCACAAGCTTCACAATATCCCTCTTTTTGGAAGTCTTGTACAGATTTCTTTGGAAATCTCATCCCTTTATGGATGCAGTTTGAAGTATTTGGATTATATCTGAGTTGTACCCCTTTGCAAAGGAAATGTTCGTATTTGACTTTTTTTTTTTATAGTTTTAAAACAAGAGCATTTGAATACACAATTTGCTCTGGCACATGAATGCTATTACATATTGCAATCATTGCAAATAAAGCTATGCTTATGATACAAGGTAGCCTAGGAGTGCTTAAATATTATCCAGATATTTCAACATAACAGCTCTCTACGGAATCCCAAACAAATAAACCTGTTGCCCATAGGTTAAAAGTTAAAATAGCTTGGTTAACCTGACTGTAGAAAAGTAAACAAATTAAAATGGGGTTTGAACTTTGTGATGCTGTTTACTGCAACAGAAAATCCTGAGAAAATGTTTTTAAAAGGAGTTGGGTGCTATGTTTAGCCAAACTGGTTCTGTTTAGAACAAAAGCAGGCTTTATTCTGAGAATTTTCATATTTACTGGGTGGAAAAATTCTGAGAAGCCTCTCTCTCTTTTGGGGGTGGGGCAGTATTTCAGTACATCAGGTCCAGACCGAAGCTATGAAGTGCAAATAAGCATGAAAATATGAACAAAAAAGTTAATTGAACTGTTTTAAACCTCACAACACAAGCAGCTGAACTGATCAGAATCCCAAAAGCGTTTGACTCCATAGTCTGATAGGAAGATGAGGTTATTCTCATTGTAACTGAAAATTTTTGTCCAGCCCTAACAGTAAAAGGTATTGTGTCTATTAAATTCTAGTTGCTGTAACATTCTGTGCCACATTCACCACTAGTGTAAGCAGGTACCAACTCACTGACTTCCATGGAGCTTTGCCTACTTACACCAATGGTGAAGTTGGTCCCATGAGACTCACAGAGATATGAAAGCAGTTCAGCTCCTCCCAGATGACAAAATTGGTTCAGCTCAAATACGAAATATGCTAACCTTTGCCCAAAATTTGAACGAAGCCATTTTGAATGTTTGAAAAAGCTGGATTCACTTATTTTTATAATTATATCACAGGCCTGTTATTGGTTCAAATACATCTCTGGTTGCAGCTCTATAGGCTTTAATGGAGTTACGCCAGGTATGAACTTGGCCATCGACCTAGCCAGGGCAGAAGTCAAACACTTCATTATATAACAAGAAATTCTAACCTCATGCTACTTCCAGCTCAGCCAGAAGCAGGAAATACCATGCCTCTAATAAGAAAGCAAAATTCTCATTAGTTTTCCAGCCCTATTAGGTTAAGGCATTAAATAATTCAAGTGAGGCAGTGTGCTCTCGTGGATAGTGAATCTGATTAGGACTCAGATGACCTGGGTTCAATTTCTGGTTCTGTCACTCTGCTGGCTGACCTTGAGCGAGTCACTTCAACTACCTTGTGCCTCAGCTTCCCCTACTGTAAAATGGGGGTAATGATAATCACTTCCTTTTCAAAGTGCTTTGAGATCTGTGGATACGAGGTAGGCATTATTATTTTCCTGACACACTGAGTATTCGGATAAATCAACAAACTTTTTGAGCTTTGCCTCTCAGGACAGGGAATCAATAGACCCAGGTCAATTCCCAGCTCTGCCATTGCTTTGATGGGTGACTGAGGGCAAATCACATCCCTCCCTGTGCCTCAAACTCCCCATCTACAAAATGGGGATAATGATGCTGCCCTCCTTTTTACAGCACATAGAGATCTACTGATGAAGAACTTTACAAGTAAAGACCTATATATTATTTATTTATTATTGTTGTCTTCTGTATCTATTAAATAAAACTCCCAATATTTTTTATTAATTGGATGAAAAAAATAGAGGGGACAAGCACCATGCCTTCTTTTATATCTTGAAGTATAACACACACACTTTATCAGTGCTTAACAAATAACAACAGTAATTAATAATAGTAATCCATTAAACCTTCAAGCCAGTGCAACAGGAAGTTTTCTTTTTGACTGGTAGTTGCTTGATTGCTCCATCTTCCGAAGACTTGGTTGGCTCCACTTCCACTTGGTTTGAGTCATTAACATTATTTGAATCAGTTTCCATTGTCATGGTTTCTTTGATTACCTGTTTCATACAAGAACACATGAGACAATTATAATATATACAGAAACATGTACATCCAGGGTTTTCTTCCCCAAAAATGTTGGATTGGAAATCTGTAATTAACTTTCACCTAAAAAGACTTACACCCTGGCTAACATTTTCACAAGTGAACACTAATTGTTTGTTTCCGAATAGAGACAACGTGCACCTAATTTTCAGATGTACTGAAAATCTGCACTTCCCACTGTAGCTGATTCACTGGAAATGGTATCCCAGTAGATGTGTCTATTGGCACTTCAGGTTCTCAGCAATGCTAATAACCTGGCATGTGTTTGGCACCCAAAATTAGCGAATGCTTAAGAAAATGTGGCTGCACGTTTATAGAGCTAAATGAGGGCTGGGGGAGAGATCCTGTACTAAGATTGTATGAATACCACAAAATAAAGAACATTGCAAGTTAGGTTTTATTTATGTCCTGGACCCTGAAAATGAACAACATGAACGTGGAAGAGGAGATGCTGTAATAGGAAAGAAAAGAGATGGAAGGATAAAAACAACGAAGGGACAAGTGGAGAGTTTGGTAAATAAGAACCAGAGAAATACTCTCTCAAGGGAAAAGCAACCCTATAATGTACAACAAAAAGTACTGGTGTCACTGAACATTAAGTCCATATGGGACAAGAAAACATAGGATAATAATGCTATAAGGAGACCTTTTTGAAACTAATGGTGACAGAAATTGCCGTCAATTGGAAGCAGTTTTTAAGTCTCAGGCTGTATGGTTACATTAGCAAGAAAAGGGTGAGTCATGACAAACTTTGAACAGCTGAAACTGAAACATCTACAAACACTGTATCTACTACACCAGGGTTGCAGTTGTAGGAGATTTACAAGAGAAAGTGACTGTGGATTCTACACAAGGTCAAAGTAAGACAGTGTCTTGCAATTCTGAGATAGCGGTGCATGCTGGGTGCCCCCATGAAGCACAAGGCTAGGTACATTCTTTGCTGGCTCTTTTAAGGTGTCTCGATTTCACCCAACATCTTGACCTTAATGTAAAAACAGTCCAATTTCCATGAATGTGAGTAGACAGGTACATGAAGGGGTTAACAGGCCCCTTTAGTGGAGCTAAACACATACCTGAAAAGTACTTCTACATCAACCATCATATACAACTATTTTTTCTAGGCAACTCATCTTAATAGAAAAAGTGATGCTAGCCCATCTATTTCAATACCATGTGCCAGAACGTGAGTCAGTACAAATGAATGGAGTTGCATTGATCTGAATGGAGCTATGCTGAAGATCTAGCCTGATGCATTATCTTGCTATCTGTTTGGATAGCCATATGGGTATCTCTTCGTCACCTTTAACAAGATTCAAAGTGTTCATTTTACCAAAAAGGAAGCGCACAGAGGTGACTTTAATGGATTTGCCAAAGATCATTTCATTTAGTTGCATCACCTCTCTCCAGACATTGTTATTTGCCTGCGTGACTCCATTTTAGCAGCTCAATGGCTTACGGTCATTGCATTTTCAAGCTAGGGAGCGGATTTGGCATAAGAATACTATCAAGTGCATATATGACAAGCTCACTGAGACTGCAATTCAAAATAAGCAAACAATACCACTGGGAGGTTAATATTGTTCCAACGATGTCCTCACTGCTTTTCACGGATCCATATCTGTAGATTCATTTCCTATTGTATCTACATGAGGACCTGATTGATACCATATATTGTTTGGACAGTAAGAAAACATATTATTGTGTTCAATAACTGCATCTATTGAGCTGAGTTCTCAGGGTGCAGTGTAAGAGCCTGGGACTTAAGAATTACTAAACCATACGGACTATCTACTTCAGGGGGAGTTGAGAGCTGTTACCACATCACCTTAGACACTCAACACCTTGCAGCTCATATTTGTAAGATGAAGTTCACCCCTGAGCAGAGGGCCAGCGCAAAGCTTCTGCATCACATAAGCCCTATTGTAAGGACTTAGATGAAACATAAGTGGTGCACCCTGTGTTGCCTCTCTGCATGGGAGTGAATGATTTTACACTTAATACTGCAAAAACATTCAGAAATTCCGTTTGGCTTCCCATTCCTTCTTACATCAAATTACAATGGATAAGAAAAGTATCAAACATTTTATAGCATTTAATTAGTTTACAAAGATCAAGATAATACCATTGTTACAAATTAACAGGAAGAAGCAATACTAAAATGTCAAAAGAAATACTCACAATTCCACAAAGAAATTATAAACACGTATTAGGGTTTTGGCTAACGTTTCTACTTGAATCGTTTTTAAAGGGCAGTACCAGCATGCAATACAATACCATATGAAATGTAATGTGCCAGTTCCTGTCCTGAAGTTAAAGGAAGCACATTGATTTACACCAGCTGAGGATCTAAATTAATATTCTCATTGATTTCTGAATACATTAATACACATTTAATTTTCAAATGTGAAGAATAAATAATATATTTTGATTACTTTTAAATACTATGCAGGGCTCAGTCCTGCTTGCATTACTCAGCAACCCTTAATCAAAGGGTTTTTAAACATAGATTGAGCTTCAATGTCTAATCTGAAATTCAAAGGGAAGCAAAAATAAAATTCAAAAAGTGCCTACCTCAATTATGTATCCAGCACAGCAGCCGCTATCCCGTCACTTAAATTGTTGAAAACCAGCGGATCCTCCCCTTAAACAAGGCTGTTCTGATATTTATCAGCAGAATAATTAACTTTCCAGCATGGTCATTTTACTAGGCAAATAGAAACTATAGTTAGGTACATTGCTTTAATCCTCTGTTTCTGACCAGTTCCACTCTCTTTCCCAGGCCCAAAATACATGCATACTATAAGATCAAAATACTATATAGGTAGAATATGATCAGAATGGCATTCTGCATTTGGAAACTGTATTGTGAAGCTCCCAGTTTCCTGAGACAGAAGAGTACTCCTCTTGTCTTAGTAGCAAACTAATAATGGATGATCCAATCTTAATATAGCTGTTAAACTATAAAAAAGAAAAAAGGCAAAAGTTTGAATTTATTTTCAAAGAATGTTACTTGAGCTTTGAGGCAGTCTGATATCATACAATCTTTTTTTTTTTTTGTCTATTGTACTTAACTGATTTCTATAGGTTCTAGCTCCAGATAAAATGTATTTTGCTGACTCATGCTGGGGCCTATTAACTCCAGTCAAGGAATCTAAAAGGGTACTATGGATGTCGCTAGGTACATGGACAAGAAAACAAGGAACTGGCATGCTGAGGAGACTGTTTAGATTTATGTTTCAGTGTTGTTAACAGTACTGGCAAACCCGGAAAGGTGGTATATTTAGGCTCCCTCAGATGTGTGTATACTCTCTTTGGAGCAGATCTTCACTGGCTTACCCCTTCCAATAATGCAGTCCATTTCAAGGATATGACGAACAGCATAGTATTTGATTTAACAGGTGCTCCTGTACTGGATTGGGCCTGCTCGCCAGAAAGAATTTTAGCCAAAACAGAAGAGTTTGGTGGTTTTAATGCATGCAAGTTGTGTCTACAATCCTTTTCATGACATCAGAATGAGATCCCACATATTACAGATTATATAGACCTCAATAAAGTCATGCATCTACTTTTACCTACTAAAATGGTTAACTATGTTGATGTTTAGATTATTATAATTAGGCTTAGCCTTTAACATCCCACTGAGATGAGCAGAGGCAGTCCATACTTCTCAGAGCTATTATTTCAGGCTATCAAAGTGACTGACTGCATCAGTTTACAGACACTGTCATTTTGAATGTTAACTTCCCAACCAGGACTAGAGGCATTGCTTTTAAATACAACTTTAGCTTCTGTGGTACAAGATATACACTCCAGAAAAAGGTAGTGGTTTGCCCAGGAGCTGTATTGCAGGACAATTCAAGAGCATTAATGAAAGGAAAAAGTGAAGCTGGGAAAGCTTTGATTAATATATTTAGAAACCCACTAAAGGTGGTAAATTAAGGAGCAGGACTTCATGAGTGGCTCTCTCAGAAACTTAAACCCAGCTACTTTTCTCCATCTCTGAGATGTTTACTGATTCCTCTAGCTGTCCCAGAGGAAGATCCTGACTCTTCTTGATATTTTTGTCTATTTTTATATCTTTAGCTTTCTTTCTAGAATCACAGCTAGCTTACTCAGAATTAAGTAATCAGTAGCTCTACATCAGCCATTAGTTCAGGGGCACTCTCTTTATGATGACAAAGAAAAGAAATGATAATGTGTAACCATTTCATCCATCAGTTAAGTTTCATGTGATCTCCATGCAGTTTAGGCCTGATTTAGATAAGCACCAAAGCACATCCATTGAAATAAATGAACTGAAGCATGTGCACACAACTAATGGGACCTAACTACATGCTTAAAGTTAAGTACATGCAAAAGGTCCTGATTCATGTATCTGGTGGAGATATGGTTTCTTCCTCTCTTCTAAGGTGTGATCCTTCTTCATATGTTGATGCTGGTGTTCACATCTGGGCATGAAGGATTAACCTCCCAGCTTCTGCATGTTTCCCCTAAAGCAGTTGGCTTTCTCCAACAGTCTAGAAGATTTGATACCTCATTACATCTGATACCTCATTATTTATTGCAAGGTGGGAGAAAGTGTTTCTTCTGGGGTGAACAAAAAGTGCATCCACAAGAGCCCTCCCTCATCTTCAGACAGGTGCCATTGGCTCCAGTGCTTTTCCTAAAGGCACTGAGACATATTCACCACACGGTATTTCCTTTTCTTTTATGTCACCCCACAAGCAGGTGGAGTCTTCCACTGCCAAGTCTCTAATTTCAATCTTTTACCATTGGACTTGGTCTCCAACTTCAATATCAGCAACCAGTGATTTTTCTCTTTAAACTCCATGCAGTGTAGGAAGCCACCACACTTATGAAGCTATGGACTGAACTATATCCATTCTCTAGATGGGAAATTATTGAGCCTTTTAAGGAAACAAATTGGGTTTTGTTTGTTTGTTTGTTTGTTTTTTGAGGGGGGAGAAAGAGTATTTCCTTGGTTTCCGCATATTAATAAATGCTTCCAAAGAAATTGGTCCCAAAAGGTTTGCCCAGTCCTCTGTACATTAAAACTCTACCATTTGTTCTTAAATGAAAGGGAACACAATGAAACCCATTTCTCCTATTTTATACATGGCTAGGGAAAATCTCATTAAGTTTCTTAATGTAAAACTAAGTTACTTATTTTTCATTCTTTTATTTAAGTCCAAAATGTCTGTCTCCATCCATGTTCTGAGCGGCCCACCTGAGCCAGAAGTTTTGAGGCTGTCCATTATTAATAAAATGGGGAAAGAGAAAGCACTATGGTATAAATCAAATATTATATGATTCCCAGTCTTGAAAAAAACATGTCAGCCTCTCCCATGATTCCAATCCTCCTACAGAATCACAGTTTACATATGTTATGGGAAATAATTGGCATGTGATAACAAAACTACCATAATCTTAAAACAGAGATGTTTGCAATGTCTGATTATACCTGCAGAAGGAGATAATCATTTAAAAAAAAAAAAACAACACAAGAAGTCACCTTTATAGCAGAGCTGTTTGCAGAATCCTCCAACCAGAAGGCAGTAGCAGGCTCCTATCAATAGAAAAAGCTATTAATAGGAGTTGGTAACTGGTAGTTTAACAACAGCCATCTGCTGTCAGGCAACAAGAGAACACTGAACTAAGACGCTCTGGTTTGCAGCCATTTTTATTCTCAGCCCATTAATCCTTAAACAAAGGATCCATTGAGACCTCCAAGCTAACTCATACAGGGAAAAGTCAAATCTCCTCCATCCGTACTGACTGGTTGCTGCTCTTAATGTTCGAACCTGGCTGTCAGAAATAAACTCAGAAAATGGATAATGTAGAAGTAAGAAAACATTTAACAATGAAGACACGTCTGTGAGCTTGAAAAGCTCCACAATATGTTTACACAGTGTGGTTCATTTCAGAAACATTTTGGGGCTGCTGTTATATTGGTGCATGTCCCACTCAGAGCATTCCCATGACTGCCTTGTTAGGCATCTAGATACAAAGAAAGGTATGTCAACGGGCTGAGTCTGCGCATTCTGTCCCCACCTAAAGCACAGCTTGAAATACATTGGGCCAAATTCTTCCCTGGTATCACTCAGCGAAGTGTCACACTAGGATGTGAATTTAGTTAATTGATTTTATCAGGTAGCCATATGGGGAGAAGTAGGACATTTTTCTTAATAAAATAGATGTGTGCATCCTCCTATTTAAAATACAGTGAGTCACCAGTAATGGGAGCTACTTCCCAGTTACATAGCATCACAGGACTAGCTTCTTTCTTTGTACCCAACATCATTCAGCCTCTCGGTACAGAGAAATTGTGTGTGTGTGTGTGTATAATTGTCTTCCAGTTATTGGGTATTAACTGTGCTCAGCACTTTGTAGGATCAGGACCTAAATGCATGCCATGGCATCTTACCACTGTGCAATAGATTCATAGGGTGAATTCCTGGCCCTATTGAAGTGAATGGCAAAACTCCCATTGACTTTAAAAAGGTCCAGGATATCACCCAGAGCTTTAAAGGCCAAGAGGGACCATTGTAATTATTTAGTTTGACCTCATGCATAAAGCAGGCCATGGAATTTCATTAAGTGATTCCTGTATCAAGCCCATAACTTCAGCTAGAGTTTATCTTTCAGAAAGACATCCAGTCTTGATTGATAGAGAAGCCACCACAGCCCTAGTAAGCTAGTCTAATAGTTAATTACCCACACTTTAAAATTAATTAATTTTTTTTTAAATTGTGCCTTATTCCTAGTTTGAATTTGTCCAGCCTCGTCTTCCAGCCATTGGATCTTGATATGCCTTTGTCGGATGGATTTTCATTGCCAAGGGGCATAGTTTTACACCTCCCCTCCTATCACCAGATGTTGTTTTGATGACCCCAATTATCATGGTGAGAATGGAATGTAGACAAGGGTTAAAAAAACCCAAAGTAGGTAATTAGCATGTATGATAATGAGTAGAGAGGTAATTAGGTGAAAGCTGTTTATGGAAGGGTATAAGAAGTTACCACTTAGACAAAGGGGCACTCTCCATCAACATCTGACTCCGTGGGAGGTGCTGCCAGTCGGACCAGAGGCCACTGACTCACTGGCAGGGCCCCTGAAGAAATCCATTCCTATATACAGCCTTCTGAGCAACTGCTTAGCTCTCCAGGCTTAGTGAGTATGATATATTGTAGTTAATTTTAGGCTTTGTATTCAACTAGTATATCTATAGAAAACCTTGCACATTAAACCTTATTGATCTGCAAATCGGGCATACTGTGTCTCATGGGTATTCACACTGTTCACTAAGCGTCCAGTATCAACACACCCATCTCAAGTCATCCTGATCTATCTACCTATTTCTGGTATTAAGATACTGCTACAGACCGTGTGATACTTCACAATAGTTACTCCAGTGGAAACAATCATAGCTATGTGGTAAATCTAAATATTCTTATTCCATCACTGTGTGTGATGTATGACACTATGTGATGAAAGGTGTGAATTTTTTGTAACCTTAGGGCAAATAAGTGTTACCACAAACAAAGCCTAAATTCTCCCATAGCGCCCCTCATTTCAAGTTTCATGGGAATAGGCTACCAGCACATAAGCCACAGAGAAAAATATCCACAAACCATTGGCGGTATAGAAGTTTTGACTTTTCCTTTTGTTTCTTTCTGAATCAAAAGAATATGATGCACTCTATTTTTCTTGAAAGTTTCTGTCCTGCTCAGTCTCATCTACCAATGAAGTTTGAGGCTGTTTCAGTGTATTTTGTATTATCCTTAAATTTCTAGCCTAAATTTGGTAATGTGTGTCCAGATGTTTGGCCTGAAGATAGCCATGCCTCAGTGCCTGACATTTCTGAGTCTGGGCCTGAGTCAAGACCTGACCTGCCTGAAATTGAGAAAGGACAAATGTTAAGCTTGTGTGAATTTTGGACCCACAAATCCAAGGATTTTAATCTGTAAGAGTTTAGTAGTTTACAAGATTTGGCCTGACTCATGCTTGGATTATAGCCCTTTCCCCTCAACCTTTGTGTGTCAAGTGGCTTCTCAGATGCTGAGCTCTTTGTGGCAGGAAACATGTTTTCATATTAAGTTTGTATAGCACTTAAACTCTCTTTCTTGCTGAGGCCTGTGTAACATCAATATTAAATTATCATAAATAATAGAAGCCTTCACAGTTCTTTGATAACTAGAGTGGACTAGATAACTTCAAACTGTAAATTTGGCCAGCCCAGGTACCACTGTAATCTAATGGATTCACCCTTGAGACTCAGTTCCCATGTGATTTACACTCACATGATGTGATATTATGTTGCAAATAATATGACCAAGAGCTGAATAATATCTGCCACTGGGCAATCTAAAGGCATTTATTCTTTTAAAAGCTATGTTTTCAGTAAACCCTTCAGTGTAGGCATCCCTGATACCTTGTCCCATGCTTAATACAGATATTAACGTTAATTCAGTTCTCATTATTCACAAACATATCCAAAACCAAGAAAAAAAATCAATCTAGATGCTTTGACACATTTCTGCCCCAATGAATTAAATAAATTAAAATACATAAATAAAAGGAAAAAGCAAAGACTGTTGTTCTTTGGATTCATTTTATTATTCCCAAAGAGTTTTGTCATTGTTTTTTAATCAGGGGTATGTTATAACATCTTGTTTATTACATTGTATTAAAAAAAAGGTATGGAATTATACAGTCATTGAGTGTTAGCAAGCAGCAAGAAGCCATTTGAAACATAAAATAGCTGTATCTTTAATTCAAATTTCCTTTGGTAGAGTCACATGAAAGCACAAAGTGGTGGTTTTACTAGTGACAACTTTTTTTTGTTATTGAAGTCATGATTTAACAGAGCTTGTGTGAGTGAATCTTAGAAGGAATTGTTAACCACAACACTTAACAGTGTAAACATCATGGATGGAATTTGACATGGTGTAGAGAGCCTCACAGAAAGCCCAACACACTACCTAACCATCTCAGTTGGGTTGTTTGCATGGGGCATTTGTGGGCGAGCATCTGTGGTAGGGGTCTCCATGGCTCCTGTATACACACCATGAATGGTATTTTTACACTCATTCCTTATAGGTCAATGTGGAAGAGAACACTAAAATCAGGCCATGGGTTCTAGGCTGCCCCTTGCCCCTCGCAGAAAGGGAGATACAAAGGGCAGCAACTCCCATTCCAGCTGAAAATTAGAAGAGTTGCTGAGGAGAGGCTGTGGGGCCACCATACAGCCTGCCTTCTGGTTAAGAAGTGAACTGCACCTCCAGAACACCCACTTAATTCCATGCGAAGAATTAATCAACGGGACTTTATGTGGAGAGCAGTGAATTTCACCCCCTATTTTTGAGACAAATGTTGAACTGTATTTTCAGACTTATGTACGTTCTAAGTAGATTTTTGGTATTTACAATTAAACTTAGATAAAGGGGAACATTTTCAAAATGAATGTTCAATTACACCCCTTTCCCCACTCCAACATGTTCACTTAGAATGGATTTCTGCACGGAACTCCCAATGCTGGTCAAAATCCCCCTAAAAAAATCCATTTTCCTAAAGTCGAGTTTCCTTTTCTGGCCAGTAGGTTGTCTGAATTAAATAGTCACTGTTGACGAAATTATCTTTCCTGTTTTGTACTGAGACCATTCCTCTCCCTCCGTTGGTTGCGATGTTTTCATCTTGTGGAAAATACCTTTTCTTTAAGACGAAAAGGACCGCAATACTCAAGAAAATGGACATGGTGCCCAAGACCACGGTTAATCCCAGATATATATATCTAAAAAAGAAGAACCTCAATCAGTCTTCATTAAAGGTAATGCACAATTAGTGCTTCAGATACATCTGAAAGAGCTCTGCAAAAGAGAGTCATTTATAATTCTGATAAACTGGTAAAACTGAATGAATATGCTGTTTATTCAAGTTGCTTGTTTAGCATCCTAGAGACAGTCACTCTCAGTTTTAGCCATATATCAGATACAGCATAGGCAATACGAGCTTCCCACACGTTGTCCTTCAGTGGGACAGAGTGAGGGCAATTTCTGGAGAGACCAAGAGGAGTCCCCAAATGAAAATGGAGTCCTGCCAGGTTCCTCATCTTTCTCTTTTTTTCTTTTTGTAGGACTATTCAAAACGGGAGTTAGGCCTTACCTAACTTCTTGTCCCCTCAGTGGCAAGACCTACCAGCAGCCCTAATTCCTCCAGGTCTCCTTTTTGACAGAAAGGAGGAGACTATTATACCCCAACCTCATTTCCCAGCATGTCTTGCAGTTCCAGTCTCTAACTCCCAGATGTTATTCCACAGAACATCTCTAAGAATGCCATTGTTCTGGGATGACATCAGTAACTGTACTGAACCTAGGCTGGTCCTTTAAGAGCCTGCACCCCTTGTTATAGAGACTTTGTGGCTTCTTTACCATAATGCATTGTTGTGTGTTGTCGCAATGTGCAGCAGTGATTAGTTACCACATCTGGTGTGCAGTAGAGGTGATAGGGGAAATAAAGGGGGAGGGGTGGGAGTGATGCTTCCACAGAAAATTTAAACTTTCTGTAAAAGAGGGGAGGGAAGAGAAACTGAATGAGCATCAGCCAAAAAGTGCCCCAAACTGAAAAGTTTCAGCCCCCAAATGATCCCAAACCAAAAAATGTTGAGTTTTCAGCCAAAATTTTTCATTCTTCAGGTTGTTTGGGTTTTGCTTTCAAAGCAGAGAACTTTGATGATAATTTTTGTTGAATTAAAAACCCAATTGTCCATCCAAAAAAGTTGAGACAGGTAATTTTCTACTAGCTCTAGCCCAGTGTGTGTAAACATGGTTAAAATATATGAGCTGAAAGAATTAATTCACCAAATCTGTTACCTAAACGTGTTGGAATCATATAGTCTACATGCTCCTCTTCCCCCGCATCTTTTGCTTCCCCATTTCAGGCAAGTGGTGTCTATTGACACTCCAAAATACACTGGGGCTGGGATTCCCGCTGTAAGTTAAATTAAAAACAAAAAAGAGCATTAAAGTGACTTTTGCATAAAAATAATATTAATTTTATATATTTATTAACAAAATGATACACAATTATAACAACTTGATTATTTTTATTAAGACTAATGTGAGCCAGTCATATCAATTGCTTAAATAAAGAGTCAGATCCAGTAATCCTTGTGCACTTAACTCTCCCACTAACTCTAGTGGGAGTTTAAGGTGAGCAAAGGATGTATGATCAAGCCCCAAAGTCCTTTGAAGTCAGTAGAAAGACTTTGAATCTGGCCAAGACATCAGGGCCCTATATTTAGGCAAATTCTCACAGAAGTCAATGAAAATACACCTGAGTAAAGAATGTGCAAAAACTGAGTCCCCATTCTATTCCAGTCATTATACTAATTACCCTAGTGTCTCTGAATACCCAGATAATGGAGAGGAAACTCAAATATGATTTAATGTTGTATGAAAAACAACAGCTCTAGAAATAATACTGCTGTTGCCTTTGGGTAGTCTCTCAGTACTTGTTCAATTTTTTTATAATGAAAGGAAATTTTTTTACTGGATTTACAAAACATGAAGTCTTTCATGGTTCCTCTATTCCTAATATTTGTTATATTGTTATCATTATATATGTATATGGCAGCTAAAATTAATTCTATATAACATTCTAGGTCACTGCTGACATAAGTAGTTAATAAGGACACTACCACAATGTTTCTGAATAGGATGAAATGTAGAACCAAACTTACCGAGAACCCTTATTGCCAAAGTATAAATACCAAGCGCAAAAGATTTGAGTTGTGGTTTAGTGCATCTAAAAACATAGAAACCATTGTTAAAGAGAAATAAAACATTAATTACAAATGGAGGGCCTTGATTTTCCACTCTGTTGTGATAGTTTTACTTTGGAGTAGTGCCATTGATTTCATTACTGATATTAATTTCATGTGATGGTATGCACACCAGGCCTCGGAATTCTTAACATCTAATTTCAATATGAAATTTTAAGAAGACATTGGTGCATCTTGAAACTGAAACAACTTCTAGGAGTTATTCATACAGTACATGGAAAATTAGTTCTGCAAACACAGCCAAGTGTTTAAAGGTCTTCTCACTCAGTGTAGTGATGGCTAATAGTATGGACACAGCTCTGATGTCACAAGGACTTCAGGATCATGCCCTTACATACATAGCAAACTATTAGTATTTCTTCATTCTGGCCCTGAGCTAGCAAAGACCTTAAACACAGGCTTAACTTTAAACGTACGAATAACTCCACTGAAATCAATAGAACGATTGATGTGCTTAAATTTAGGAATGTGTCCAAGTGCTTTGCTCTACCGGATATGTGCATTTCCATATGTTAGTGGTAGTTAATGATATAATTTATTAATGTCTTGATCATTCTGTTAAATATATGTAAGTATCTCAAAAAGAAGGCTGAAGCTAAATCGGTGTTGTGGATAAAAGTAACATTTTGGAGTTTAATCCTACAAGGTACTGTGCGCCTCCCAACACAAATTCCACTGAATTCAAATGCTGTGGTGTTCAGCACCTTTCAGGAGCTGTTTAACACCTTGTGGGATTGGGCCCTTTTCCCACACCCGTGAAGACTCATTATTTTCCTCAGTACCATTTCCAGAATATTCTCTAAGGATGGCAGCAATGACACACTTAATTTAGTGTCTTGAAAAGACATTCAAGGAAGTAGTCCCTTCAAACGATATTTTAAAAGCCTCTTTACAAGATTCTCATTTGCATTAAGACTCATTTACACTCCTCTGACTGACCACTTTAAGGGCTCTTTACACAACAACAGTAATGTCAAGACACCTTAATGTAAAAGATAACCAGGCCCTCAATGCGGTTAACCAGCACTCAAAAGTACACAAAAGGCCTGCATCAAAAACATGACTGAGAAGTACCCAAGGTCAAAAGAACTTCTTAGAAGCCATATTTATAGGCCTGATTCTCCTTGTGAAGTCATTTACACCAGTGCAAAAGTAGGTGAAACATGCTAATAGATCAGAATGGTCACATTTTTACACTCACTTTGTACTGACGTAAATGATGACACAAAGGTTCAAAGAAACTGTGAATCAGGCCCCATCTGCAAATAAAATTAATATATTCAGATTCTGGAAATCAGGAAAGAGAGAATTGGTATCTGAAATCTGCTTCTTTATATTTAAATTTCTCCTTTATTTAAAATTATTCCTTATATTAAGGAGTGGCTCCAATTTGACTGAAAATTTCATCCGAGCATTTGTTTAATTGGTATATCAATTCCTCAATAGAAGCTAAATTTCCCGTGTACTGAAAGCCAATCCATTAGGAGAGGATTTAATAGCTGTCTATTAATAGCATGCCCTTACTTAAATTATTCCATCTGCATTTCATTAATTTCACATAACTTCAATAGTTTCTAAAGTCCTTTGGCAATTGTAATTAGCTTAATTCCTTTAAAGGAACATTACAATAAATGAATCAGTCACTGGGCATAAGCACATTTCACTGATTTTAATCTTGTAAACCCTTGAAGTAAATGTCATTAAATCTTAAAGACTTGTAGGAATTTAGCTTCTGCATTCATCTGCCACATTTGGATCTCACATTTCATTTTTCTGCCACAATACATACTCATTTGAAAATGATCAGTTTGCACCAGGTACCGAAACCAACTTTTAGTATTGGAGTTGGCTGAAAAGGCCAAAAAGAATCATTGGCAAACGCTTGCTTGAAAGGAAACTGCAAATTCTCTTTGGCAGTAATTTGTTTCTGACGCGCACTTAGTTGCATTCTGTGAACATAAGCTCATTTCTGTTCACAAAAATTTCCTTGAAAAGCCAGTCATTGAATGATTTCACAACAATAAGCAGGTTCGTAAAAATCCAAGTGTGTTTGTAGATGATTTGCGAACAGAGAAATGAACTGATTTATTTTTTTAAATTAATTAATTTTGTTAATTTTCTATGGGCCAGATTCTGGTGCCCTTAATCATATTGAGTAGCACCTAGCTTTGCAATTAGTCCTATTGGTTCAATGGGATTACTCACAGAGTGAGGATATCAGTATCTGGTCCACAGTAAATTAACTAAATTAATTGAAACTTTTTAAAAATAAATGTGGTCCATTTTTCAAATTATATCCAAACGAAGTTTTGCATATAAAGTTTTATCTTCTGCTTTGTGTAATGAAAAGCTGGGGGGGAGTAGGAGGCTTTATTTGTGATTATTGCTGAAAGCTTTTCATAACTGTTCCATATAGATAATTGTAATCAGAAAATTACATGGTAGCAAATCTCTAGATGTGTGGAGTCCAGGCAACTTCAACTGACTTCAACATATAAGAGTTCTATCATCCCTAAATCCTTCTTCAGACAAGACAACATAGATGGCCTTGAGTTGAAAATGATAATGGTGGCTTAATAATGTATTACACTGAGCTTTTATATTTCCTACACTCATCCCAACAATGACCAAGGGCCATTTTATACTGGGCATTTTTTGCGCTTGATATAAGCTACCCAAATGCAAACTCCTCAGTTAGATGTGCTGTACTTCTACAAGAAGGGGCTCGCACCGGTGCAGCTTACCCCGGTTTGAAACAAATCTGGTGCAAGCAAACAAAACAAGAAAAGACAGAGCCTTTGTGATACTGAACTGATAAATCATTAATATATTTCAAGATTTCATTAATTGATTTCAAGACAATAAAAGCATGAGGCACCAACCCCTCACTTGTACAGGCAATCATTACTCAATTGAGTGGTTGTATTAACTGAAGAGTGACTATTTGCATGAGTAAGAAATACTCAAATGTGTTATGATAAGATTGCACTTTGCCAGTTACTTCCTGCAGGGAGAGAAACCAGTAGGGTTTGAACTAATTCTCTTGTGAGCTCCCATATTCCATTGGAAAAATACTGGTATTTCTAGGATTATGCTGGAATCACACTGGAAATTATATTACTTCAGTATCTCATGGTGGCATTTGTGCATAAAACCCAATATTCAGAGTATTTCCAGCTTTAGCACTGGCTGTCCAGCATGACACTAAAACTCTTGCAATGAGAAAGGGTCTAATGTCAGATGAGTGCTTTCAAAAGTTGGGACAATTTGAAATACAATCTAACGCCTCCTCTCCCTTCCCCCCCCCCCCCCCACTCCCAATTATCTATATATTAGTTTTTATATTTTGGAAGCTAGGCAACAGAAGCGGAAGGGAGTCTGGATAAAGGAACTGAGGAGGAAAGCTTTCCAAGAGGCAGTGAGACTGATTCCTAAAACATAGGTTCTTAGAAGTCAGAGAATAGGCTGAAGCTGAACAAATCAAGATTATACACAGGTCATATTATATTCCCTAAACGTTTTCTGAAAATTAGCTTGCAAGCCTCTATTCAATGGTGGATAAGTCATGGTGTCACTGGGCCACTATTACATGTGACTGGAATTACACCCTAGTGGCACCGTCTCTGTGGACGGCAGGTACTGACACAATAGAAAAAAAAAAAAAAAACAGACAAATTCTACTGTCATTATGTTACATACAAATTTTTATCTGATAATATGGAATTACTAATTTGTCATGATCCTAAAGGGAGGATCTGAGTGAATATACAGTTTCTGGTTTTGTGTTAGTCTACCTCTGGGAACTTTTGTAATTATTTAATGCACGCGCGCACACACACAAATCAATGGCATTTGTGGGTATTCAGTAACTCTGAAAATTTGACAAACTCTGCAGACAGGGCTTGATTCTCATGTACACTAAGGTCATTTGCCATGCTCCTGGCAGTTTAAAGGACATTTAAAGTTATGTAAGTTACCATTATCTGAGCAATAAGAAGTGTCCTTGGTGTAAATGAGAATCAGGCCCAGAGTATTTTTTTTTTAAATAGTGAGCATATGTAGGCTGATGATAAACCTAGATATTTGTATCATCTAATTAGAAGCACAATGTAGTTTAAGTGATAGCATTTTTATTGCTATTCACAATTTTGTTAGGATGATTTTTAATGGTTAAAATTTTTTTTCTTAAATCCTCTTTACACTGCCCTTAAGAGTAGTTGAAAAGGGCAGCCAGTATTAGGAATAAAGACAGAAAACAGATTTTAATATCAAATCACCTTGAAAACATTTGCCAATACTAAAAGGAATTATCACTATTTACCTTAGAAGTAATATGTATCCCGGTGTACCACCTACTGACAAAGTATATGAAGTGATGACTGATATTACCAGAAAATACAGAAACATTTTTGGACATTCATTTCCTTTTTGACATTTTCCCATCACTGCTGAAGAGCTTCTTGATGGAGATGCTGTAATTCCCACACAGCTGCAGTTATAAAACATCTGGAATATAGCAGGTGAAAGTGTATGTTTACTGAGTTATGCTATGTATAGCAGAGGAGTAAGGAAAAAAACGACCCTTAAAATGTTACAGTATTGTACACAGTTTTTTTCAGACCCTTGTACAGCCAAAATTCTCTAAAATTAGAGTTGGTAAAAAAAAAAAAATCTGTTGAAAAGCTTTTTGATTTTTTTTTAAAAAAAACCCTTTTTTCTCGAAACAGAAATTTCCAAATAAAATGTCCAATTTTTGACAAAATATTTCAGGTTTTTGTTGAAAACCCCCAAACGAATAATGGTTTTGACAACTAAAAATTGATTGATTGATTTTGTGCTAAAAACCATTACATTTTCAATTTTCATGTTTTCATTTTATGAAAAACAAAAGATTTTCACTGAAAACAAAAAAGCACCCTAGAAAGTTCTAATCTTCTGTTACACATTGCCAAAAGCTAAATAAGTTAAGGAAACTCATAGATCCCTACTTTAAAAAGAATTGCAGTTCATTTACTGCAACAGAACTAGCCATGCTAAGAAAGAACAAGGCATCATGAATAATGATAGAAACTTTTCTTACAGTGGCTTTCCCGCTTCCATTGGATGTTTTACAACCAGCAAGACAAGCTGACATGTAGGTGATTCCATTTTCTCCACATATAGGAGCCCATTCATTTTTTGAACATATGCATCCTGAATTGCACTCGAGGGCTTGTTCATAGCTGGAGACCTCTTTGGTTCTGACAAAAAAAACCCAAAACACACCAGAAACAAATTGAAATGCTGTTTCTTAGAAGCTTTAAGCAGAAATGTTTTTAAACCTTGGACTATATTTTCAGTAAGATCTTAGAAAATCTCAATAGGCTAAAAATATAAGGCTTTCTTTCCACTTTCATTTATAAATGGTTACTATTATTTCTCTCTGCTATCAAACAGTATTTTACAATTTGAAATGTGTATTAAAATATGTTTTATTAAAGCAACATTGTTAACTATTGTTTTAACAATATGTATCTATTGCTGTATTGGTTTTTGTTTTCTCAAATATTCATTTGTAATCTTCTGGAGCACACTGCAATTAAACAAAATTGGACCCAAATACTCAGAACATTGGTCACTCTGAAAGGGGAAAAATCACCCTAAAAAAGATGGGAAAGTGATCAGAGATGGATTAAGCTAAACTGAGGACCTGACCCTGCAGCCACTTGATCTACAGACCTCCCATTGACCTCAATGGGATCACCGCTCATGGAGCAGCTGCAGAAGCAAATGCAGAAAGTCCATCCAGAAAAGTCCCCTGTGGTCATCTCTGCTTCTTCAAGCATAAGGAGGCTTGAACCTGCAGATCTCAGCAGCAATGTGTGAAAAGAGGGAATGCAACCACTTCTGCATACTGTGCTGGCCCTTTCCATCTTTACCTCACAGAGGACTCTCTGGGGTGTGGAATTAGCAGAGTTTCAAGAAAGATTGGGGTGACAACTAGTCAAGTTCTGTTGGATTTTTCTATCAAAACCTGTTGGAGAAACCAGTATACATTACTGCAGACAGAGTGTGAAATCTTGGCCACATTGAAGTCAGTGACAAAACTTCCACTCACTTCTGTGGAGTCAGGATTTCACCCAGAACTTCCAGTAACTTCCACTCTTTCACCCTTTGCAATCTCAATCTTCATCTTGAACGGGATTTCAATAGTGGTCCTGCTAGGGAGAGCCCTACAACTCCCATGTCCAGAGGATGCTGAAGAGGCCAGGGGTATTCAGCAGCACACAGAGGCAAGGATTCTTCTTGTCTCATTGATCTCTTCAGATCTCTAGACGGGTGGGACCCCAAGCTTTTTTGTGAGGAGTAGCACAGCTCCCCCTCCCCAGTAAGAGAGTTCACTAATAGAAATTCATGGAATTTCCATTCATCTACTCAGGAATAACCTGCATAGAGAAGAATAAAGGTTTGAGCACTAAAAACAATTTCAGAGGGATTCTCAGATCTGATCCAAATCCCACTGAAGTCAATGGAAAGACTTGGGTTGCTTTGGATCAGCTGCCTGGTAAGTACGTTCACGGAATATGTGGAAAAATTTGAGGAAGCAGTTTGCTTTAAAACAGAACTTTGCACTCAAAGTTGCACTTTTTAACACACCCTTCATAAGACACAGTTAGTCCTGCCACATCTGAGTTCTCACAGCCCATTGCAAATAACAAAAGTAGTAAGAGATAACCAAAGAAGGATGATCCCAAGGACAGCTTTGCGGCCCCCAAAACGTTAATCCTGAACTTTTTCATGATCAGTCCTCCTGAGAATATCCCAAAGGCTACGGCAGGAATGTTGATAATACCTACAAAGAAATGAGAAAAATCAGGATACATCTAAGCTTGAACCAAGAGGACTACTAGGCCTAGACTTATTTGTTGGAGCCCTCAAAATGAACATTTGGCAACTGCCTGAATGACAACGCCTTAACCCCCACTTCCCGCCACCCCTGTATATAACTACAACTTTAACTCTATAATTGTTTGGCGTCAGTGAGTCACTGCTGATCATTTTCTTGCAAATTGATTCATTTATTGTGTAAAATCATCATGCCAAATGAAATGCAATACACAGTTGAAGCAGTGCTTCAGAAGACTGTCACAGTCCATCTGATGTAAAGTGCTTGATGGTTACTAGTTATTATTACTTCTATTTCTGTAATGCCTAAGGGCCTCAGTCCATGCTCAACTTTGTTTGTATAGTGTAAAACTTGATCAATTGTAAAATTTACAATAGGACATTATTAGAAGTAATGGATAGTATAGATTCAAAGGCCAGACGGGACCACTATGATAATCGACTCTGACCGCCTGTATAATGCTGTCCATAGAACTTCTCCAAAGTAACTCCAAAAACTCAATTTTAAAACGTCAGTAATGGAGAATCTACCATGACCCTTGCTAAACTGTTCCAATGGTTAGTTACTCTTATCGTTAACAATGTATGCCTTATTTCCAGTCTTAATTTGTCTAGATTCAGCTTCCAGCCATTGGATTGTGTTATACCTTTCTCTGCTAGATTGAAGAGCCCATCATTAAATATTTGTTCCCCAGGTAGGTACTTACAGACTGTAATCAAGGCACCCCCTAATCTTCTCTTGGTTAAACTAACTAGATTGAGTCTCTCTCTACAAGGCATGTTTTCTAATCCTTTAATCAGTCTCTTGTCTCTTCTCTGAACCCTCTCCAATTTATCAACATCCTTCTTGAATTGTGGGCAGAACTGGACACAGTCCAGCAGTGGTTGCACCAGTGCCACTCTACTCCTACTCAGAAAACCTTTGTTTATGTATCCCAAGATTGCATTAGCTCTTTTGCACACACTATTACACTGAGAGCTCACATTCAGCTGATTATCCATTACAACCCCCAACCCAAACCAATTCAGAGATTCTGCTTCCCAGGATAGAGTCCCCTGTCCTGTAAGTATGGCCTACAGTCTTTCTTCCAAGATGGATACATTTAGCTATATTAAAAAAAACCCCAAAAAACCATTTTTGCTTGCATCCTGTTTACCAAGCAATCCAGATTGCTCTGAATCAATGACCTATTCTCTTCATTATTTACCACTCTCCCAGTTTTTGTGTCATCTGCAAACTTCATCTGTGATGATTTTTATTTTCTTCCTAGTCACTGATAAAAATGTTAAATAGCGTAGGGCCAAAAAACAATCTCTGCAATACCCCCTGGAAACAGACGCACTAAATGATGGTTCCCAGTTTATATTTTGAGACCTATCAATTAGGTAGCTTTTTATCCAGTTAATGTGTGCCATGTTAATTTTATATTGTTCTAGTTTTTTAATCAAATTGGCATGCAGTACTAAGTGAAACGCCTTGTAGAAGTCTAAGTATATTACATTAACACTATTACATTTATCAGCCAAATTTGTAATCTCATCTAGAAAGATATTAAGTTAGTTTGACAGAATCTATTTTCCATAAACCCATGTTTATTTGCAGTAATTATATTACCCTCCTTTAATTCTTTATTATCAAGTCCCATATCAGCTAGTTTATTATCTTGCCCAAGATTGATGTCAGGCTGACAGGCCTATAATTACCCGGAGCATCCCGTTTATTCTTTTTAAAAACTGGCACAACATTAGTTTTCTTCCAGTTTTCTGGAATTTCCCCGGTGCACCAAGACATATTAAAAATCAATGGTCCTCTGAGCTCCCTCGGCCAGCTCTTTTAAAACTATGGCAGCACCAAGTTATTCTATTTGTATCATTTCATTTTACTACCTTTCCTCTCTATGACAATATATTATTGGCATACAAAATAGTTAAAACTTAACAAAAAATAAATATTTTAATAAAAACCTCTCTTTTTCCTCTAGTGATACAATAGAGATCTTCCTGTGACTATCATGCAGCAGCTGCCAAGCTATAAAATGACAGCACATTAAATGAAACAGTTTTTTAATTCCATTCATTTTCTAATTTTTTAATGAAGGATTAATTAAATATTTTTTTAAATGCATGGAGTATCTTCATTTTCTGGAATTTTTTTTATCTTCTCCAACTTGTGAGCCTATCTATGACAACCTTTAATGTTTTGTATTTATTTAAACATTACATGGTCACATTTTTGGAAGATTAGCAGTAGTAATATCTAAGGCTTGGCCTAAGTAATAATACATCAAATTCTTAAGGCATTCATGTTTGCCTCCATCAATTTGTGTGTGGTAGGTTTACCACAGCATTAACTCAAATTCTATTAATGTTATGTTTCATTACCATGCCTTTAAAAAAACATACTGAAATTAGGATCTAGAAAACAAAATAAAATCCTGGGGCTCAATCCTGCAAGATGCTGATCCACTCTTGTGAGAGTTAAATACCCTCTGCTCTGACTGATTTCAGTGAGGTGAGGGGAACTGGCATCTTGAAGCATTTGCCTCCTCATTGTTTAATTATTTGCATTTAATTTTTAAAGCCTAAGATATTTATTTTAGGCAAAATTATTTTCTTAGGTACTCATTAAAAATATTCACTTGAAAAAAATATGTTGTCACCGGGTTTCAATGAAATATTCTCTTGCTATTGAAATATTTTTCATGTAAAGGTATGAATTATTACTGAGAATTCCCCAATCTCCTCTTAGACAATGGTCATATTGATATTATTCCTAAATAGTTGCATATTCATCATTCATGGAATGGAAACATATCATTCAAACCTGTCTGTCCAACTGAACCTAACCAACAAAGTCTGAATGTTGAATACTCACAATAAACTGACTGCACACAAACAACAGACAAAGGGCAATCCCCCTTTTCTGCGTTAGCCCAACAGTAGAACTGGTTTCTTGGAAAATTCTCAGGTGGGATGGAACCAGCCCTGAGTCATGCCCTCATGGTTCCTACAGTGTATGGTTCATTAGAGCACGGCTGGAGTACTTCTGAATTCAACTACTCTCAGCTGCCAGAACAGCCCTTTAGAGTGAAAGTAAAAGAGCCCTGAGGTTGCTCTAATTTGCACCAGGGGTTGAAAAGGCAGCCTAAAGACTGAGAGAATGTAAAGGCAGCACAAACATTCAAGAAAACTGTAAAGAGAACATCATAAAAGATCACTGATAAATAAACAAAGAGGTGAAATCCACTGGCTGAATTTTTCACTGCAAACTATTTTCTCAGCTTTGAAAGGGTTATCTATTTTACAACCATTAAATAACAGTGACATCTAGTGAGATTGAGCTGAAACTGTTTTTACAACACAAAAGCAAATTAAAAAAATACATTCATACAATAGTTCAATGAGGGATGAGATCATTAGGGGTTTTTAAAAAAACTATTTAAAATTATTTATTTAATAAAAATGGTTCACAACTTTTAAACCCAATATATATGCTCTTAAGTACATCAGAATCCTATTTATCTGGTTTCTTTCACATATTTTTGGTTTTATTTGAACATAAGCAGGCTTAGAGAAAGCCACTAGATGGCCTATATTTATTAGAATAGGTCTTACTCAATCCAGTAGAAAACAATGGCATATATTATATGCAAATCAATATTTTCCATAGGTCAATATTGCTCAGAGGTTTACTCCATACATACAAGTAATACTTTCACCCAGTTACTTGTATGAATTATATGTTTGCCACTGAATTAGGAAGCATTGTGATTATTTGAATTGTGAGTTTCTTTAAACATTAATCTTTATAAGAAACTATATGAACTCATTGATTTGAAAATGAAAGCAATGGAGGTAAACATGCATAGCAATATTTTGTTATAAAAAAGTAAATATAAACAAGAGAAAACTAATTTCTTCCACAAGCCCAATAGGAAGACAGCAAACAAAGGGTGGGATTTTCAAAATGTTCAATGTGGGCCTAATTCAGTGTTTCAATGTGGGCCTAATTCTGCTCCCCTTGAAATAAAGGTGAAACTGCTATTGGCTTCTTTGTGAATTTTGGCAACTCAGTTCTGAAAATCCCATTTTAATATTTTTAAAATGCAGTGTTCACAATGTTGTATGCATGAACTTAAAAAAACCACTCTGTGATTGATTGATTTATTTATATAAGCTTGTCCCAGTACTCTCAGCTTGTTAGTTCTTCAGGGCTGGCTCTCATTGGGTGCCAGGTCTAAATCCTAGATGATAAGTGTTTTAGAGCAGGGGCCATGTCTAATTCTGTTCTGTCTGAGCCTCATCTTTGGGTGTGGTACAAACAATACTTTAAAAAGTTACAAAGAGTTTGCATAAAGAATGTATCAGGCCCCTTCCCCTCCTCGCCCATATTCTTTGGTGTAGGATACTGCAGCACACCTTTGTATAGCCTTCAACTGTTTTTTAGTTGCTTCAGATCCCTCACATCTTTGTTAATCCTGATATCTATCAAAAGCAATCAGGCAGAGATCCTAAAGAAGTTCATTGTTGGCTACCCTGATCATGCTTTTTGGCAGGAGGAATTCAGTGATACGCTGTGGTGTGAGGGCAATACAGCTAGAACGCTTTCAAACACACCAGAGCCCCATAGTCTTTGCCAAACATTGTTCCCATGCTTTGTGAAATCAGATGGGTGTTAATCCTAAATCATTTCACACGTAGCTGGAAGCTTAGCTGGAAAATCTTTAAATACAATGCAGACTAGTGTATTGCATACATGAATTGTTTTGAATGCTTTTCTGACGACCAACTTTACTTATCTACATTTCTATGCGACTCCTGCCAGGAAATTCCAACTTCTATCTTTAAGGAATTAACATAGCACAGTGGATCACTGTGGCTTTTCTGCATATGTATACCTCTGTTTCTGGGCAACCAATGCTGCCTTGAGATCCAGGAAATGAAAATAATCTTTTCTGTATTCGATACATGCAAACCTCTTTGTTGTCTAATATGGTTGAGACATTGAAACTCAGGCCTTGTTTACACTAGAAGTGCTACAGCTGCGCCACTGCAGCGCATCTGGTGAAGACGCTCTATGCCAATGGGCAAGAGCTCTCCTGTTGACATAATAAAATCACTTCTGCAAGAGGCAGTAGCTATGTTGGCAGTAGAAGCTCTGCTGCCTGTATAGCACTGTCCACATTGGCGCTTATGTCAGTGTAATTTATGTTGCTTAGAAGGGTGGTTTATTCTCACCTCTAAGTGACACAAATTATGCTGACATAAAATGTAGTGTAGACATAGCCTTAGTAATTTAATCCAAACCTCTAGCTTCACCAAACAGCCAGGCTGAGATTCACCATCCTAAAGATGTCTCCAGGAAATGAAAACCTGTGTTTCACATAGCTTTACATTCCTTCATTGAGCTGACGCATTTTGATGCATACCTAAGACAAACACATGCTAATTTGACTACAAATCAATCCATAATTTTGGGGGACATGTCTTTTGTTATTATTTGAAAGCTATTTAGTTCAAACGGAGAAAAGAACCATGTCAACTTCCAGACTCCGTATTAAGGAAATCGTATAGCAGCAGATGCTTTAATGTGGATTTTTACTTAAGTAATTTTAATTTGAATGGTAATGGCTTTACAGAAAAAGTCACAGAGGGCACCCCGGGTGCAGCCAAATGTAACCGTGACTCAGTGTGATTAATGGCATAGTTTGCTGTTATACCCTATTACACTCTAAGTCTACTCAAATGTTAAACACAATTATGAGACATGAAGGAATGTCTCCAAGGTCTATACAAGAGCAGCACTGAATATCTAGGCCACTTCAACTGTTGTATTCTTTTCATGAGAGGTTCACCATAAAAAGTAAAATAAAATGAAATAACGAGGGATTGTCCCCACTCCATCTGTGTATGGAAGGTTCCTTGTCTGGTGGATCTACCCCTTTCTGTATGAACAGTAAAAGTGCTGTCCCAGTCCTAGTAAGAATTCTCTGTAGGGTCCAAGATCCACAAATGGCAAGGCGATAGTTTATGCGTGGGAACGTGTATTCTCTCCCATAAGTCTCATGGAGAATTCACTAAAACATTGTACAGCCTGAAAACTGGGGAAGGATGAACTCAGAAGTAGGAAGGTGTGATCTGGAACTGGGGAGTTACAGCCTGGAACTGGGGAGCAATCATCCTAGCACTGGCCAACAGGAAGGCAACAGGAAGAGGTATCTTAGAAAAGGATGACTGAGGGGTCTAGTAGACTGTATGCTGGGTTATGTCACTGTGGCTCAATTCAACATCACTTATTCTTTTATTTTTAACAGTCACTGACATGCAAATAACTAAAAATTGTAGGTATCTGTATATGAAATAAATATGAAGCCCAGCTGGTTTTCTTTACCTCCTTTAATTTATTAAGAATAACATTATTTAACTAATTTCTTAATAAATTCTAGAGATGCTACAGCTACTGTACGATTGGGTCCCTGTACCACTTTCTTGATGCTTTTTTTGTTGGAATGGGACATCAATGGTCAGGAAGAGCAATTCTTATAAATCCATATTTATATCAAGTATTTTAAAATTAACTCCTGATTTAAGTTATTTTCTTGCGATTTCCTGATTGTTTTCTTTTATATTTTCTGGAAAAAGGGTAAGTAAAACATCAACCTCAACAATCCCTTGCAGCAGCTCTTGCATACACTTAAACTCAGAGATAATTAAGTGCTAAACCCAATGATAGGACAGGTGGCTCATGTCCAGTATCTGGTATTTAAGAATTTTACAAGGGTGGGCAGAAAGTGCAGTCTTCAGAAGCATTTTTTTACCTTTTCTATCTCCCAGTAAGCAATCCTAGAGATTTCCATTTTTAAGGCATCAAGAAGTAGATTTAACATACCTATAATAAAATTAGTTTTTGAAGACGATTGACCATATTGTTGCTCAATATATTTTGGTTTATATGTTACCATGCCAATTAAAGAATTGAACTGAATGATGCTTGCACACAAATATAGAAAGTAAACAGGATTTCCGAAGAGGTTCTTCAGTGATGGCAGGAAATCTGCAAACCAAAACACTGTATGTTAGTGAAAAGCAAACTGGAAAGAGAATAATTAATAAGAATACTATCTTTAATTCAATAACACCTTCCCATCAAGGACCACAAAATGCTTAATAAAGATTAATGAAGTCAGTCTCACACTGTTGCTGGGAGGTGGGTATGATCCCCATTTTACAGATGGAGGAAAAGTGAGGAACAAACTAACTAACTGTCAAATTTTCAAAAATGAGTGTCCCGCTTTTTTTGGTGTTCAACTATAGACACCTAAGGACCTGATTTTCAGGTGCACAGAATGCCCACAGCTCCCCACTGGCTTCAATTGAAAAATCAGGCCCCAGGTGGGCCAAGCTGTCTATTCAACTACTGAGACACCCAAAACTGGAGACCACTTTTGGAAATCTAAGGCCAAGGAAAAACAACTATGTGGAACAGCTGGAATTAGAATCCAGATCTTGTGATTCCCCACCCAGTGCTTTAACTAGACTGTGTCCCATCCCTACTTGGATCAGTTTTGGTACATAGTTTAGAGAAGTGTGAACATCAAAGGGCAGTCAGGTTTGGATAAGATTTGCTTTGCTGTCTGAGGAAACTGCTTCCACAGACTGTCCATCTTTGACTCACACACCTGAAAGAGCAGGGATAATATTTTCAGATGACTTCACAATACCTGGTTGTTAAACAACCTAGTTTTTAGCTTGTCTGAAATCAAGTGAATATAGTGCACTTAGACTTTCAGAAAGCCTTTGATAAGATCCCTCACCAAAGGCTCTTAAGGAAAGCAAATAGTCATGGGATAAGAAGAAAAGTCCTCCCATGGATCAGTAACTGGTTAAGAGACAGAAAACAACAGGTAGGAATAAATGGACAGTTTTCAGAATGGAGAGAGATAAGCAGTGGTGTCCCCCAGATGTCTGTACTCAGACCAGTGCTGTTCAACATGTTCATAAATGACCTGGAAAACAGGGTAAACAATAAGGTGGCAACATTTGATGACAATACAAAATTACTCAAGATAGTTAAGTCCAAAGCAGACTGTGAAAAATTACAAAAGAATCTCACAAAACTGGATGACTGGGCAACAAAATGGCAGATGAAATTCAATGTTGATAAATGCAAAGTAATGCACATTGGAAAAAATAATCCCAACTATACATACAAAATGATACGGTCTAAATTACCTGTTATCACCCCAGAGAAACATCTTGGAGTCATTGTGGATAGTTCTCTGAAAACATCTGCTCAGTATGCAGCAGCAGTCAAAACAGCTAACAGAATGTTAGGAACCATTAGGAAAAGAATAGATAATAAGAGAGAAAATATCATAATGACACTGTATAAATCCATGGTATGCCCACATCTTGAATACTGTGTGCATTATATTAGAATTGGGAAAGATACCAAGAAAGGGCAACAAAAATGATGAGGGGTATGGAACAGCTTCCATATGAGGAGAGATTAAGAAGACTTGGACTTTTCAGTTCAGAAAAGAGACTACTAAGGAGGAATTTGATAGAAATCTATAAAATCATGAATGGTGTGACATGAATAAAGAAGTGTTATTTACTTCTTAACATAACACAAGAACCAAGGGTCACCCAGTGAAATTAATAGGCAGCAGGTTTAAAACAAACAAAAAGAAGGACTTCTTCACACAACGCACAGTCAATCTGTGGAACTCGTTGCTAGGGAGATTATGAAGGCCAAAAGTATAACTGGGTTCAAAAAAGAATTAGATAAGTTCTCAGAGGATAGGTCCATCAATGGCTGTAAGCCAAGATGGTCAGGGATGCAACCCCATGTTCTGAGCATCCTTAGCCTCTGTTGCCAGAAGCTGGGAGTGGACAACAACAGATGGATCATTCAATGCTTGCCTGTTCTGTTCATTCCCTCTGACGCATCAGTCATTCGCCACTATCAGAAGACAGGATACTGGACTAGATAGATCTTTGGTCTGACCCAGTATGGCTGTTCTTACGTTCTCTTTTGAGGCACATTGGAAATACCACACAAACAGCTTTTATTGTGATATTCCAATATTTCCAGCAGAAGGTAGGCATGACAATTAATGAAAGAAAAAATAATATTTACTAAACTCTTTCAGGCCCCTATTAGTTTCTCCATCTCTCTCACCTTTTTCGACTCCTGCCACAAAGAGAGGGATTTAGTTCAAGCTTTGGCCAAAGGCTATTATATCCTTAGCTTGTTTATGACCTTGATGTATATGACTGGAACTCATTAAAGCACTTGAGTGTTGCAGGCATTCACTAAATAAAGAGCCACCACAATCTTTCTATCATTTTAGATAGCCAGAATGCTGTAACATCCTCAGGATTATTTCACTTTGGTTCAAAATGCCAGTTGTTGCTAGTGAATACTTGGGAATTCTCTTGCCAAATAGCTGGCATAAGTTCCCATAAGTTAAAGGGACGGGCATTAGTTAAATTGAAATAGTGTGGCTTGGTCTTTATAAATAAAATATTTTTATTTCATCCTTCCATGCAAGCAGATGCCATAACTTTGTATTTTCTGGCTAGAACCCCACAAGTCAGCATTTTGTTCAGCTTGCATGAGTAGAAGATAATTATTTTCCTATTCATTTTTCTGAACATTAAAAATGGCTCTTGAAATCAACCTCAAGATTTACAGCAGGGGCTTGCAAACTTTCTATAATTTTTGCAATTTTTATTTGACGGGGGTGAGGGGGTTATAGGTCTCCTTCCTATTGGGTTTGTGTAAACATACAACTTTTACAGGGTAAGATCAAGCCATTTTGCAAATTTTCCCCCAACAGCCTTGTGGATCACTTCAGGTTTACAAGCCCAACTGAAGAAACTCTGCCTTAGAAGAGAGAGTATGGGAAGGAACCAGTGGGCCCTTTTGTTCATATTGTTAACCCTATGGTGCTACTACACCAATATCAACTCTGAGACCTTTGAACAGAGGTCAAGCCTGAAAGGAAAGGTGTAAACCTAAACAGTTATAAAACAAACTATGTTTACTTGCCTTTTGCCATTTCAAGTATCTTTACTTCCTGTTGATATGGTCTGTGATTCTGCCTGTTGTCTTCAGTAATGAACTTTGACTGCTCAGAGGAGGTATTAGAATCCTTTCTGCTTTCTGGTCTTGGCAGGTGCTTTGGTAAGAACCAGAATGGGATGGCAGCAAGAACACTTAACACACCTGCTATTAAATAACCAAGCCACCAAGCTCCTACCCATCGGGCATCATTGTGAGTTATTGTTATACTGTCTGTGGGACATGGGAGGCAAGAGGGACACATTTGCATATTTAGTGAAAGTTTGTTAAGAGCAAAGCAAATTTTGGAGGGTACCTCTCCATTAGAGATTATTTCTCCAACAGAACCCCAGCTCTCTTTTTCCATAATCGCCATACCCACCCCCACTCAATCATTTTCTGACAGCTGTGGAGTACACATCCCCCTTCAGAAACTATCTACACTATTCATTAATTGGTTGGAAAAGTTGTCATTGAGGCATATAACCACATCTCCCATGCAGACTGGGAGTTTTTATTTTGAGTTATTTATCATATTTCTGTATAATTTGTGATTTGGGTTAAATGTAATCAGCATTCATATCACATAAAAGTCCCCTGATTGTATTTTCTCCTGTACTGACATAAACTAACAAGCCGTCTATCTGTGGGATTTAAAAACATATAATTGTGCCCCATGTTTCTATCAATATTTCATATTCAAACTCTGATCATGTTCATGAGAGGTGCTAAGCAACTTCTTATTAAATCAATGAGAGTCGAAGGGACAAGTGTTCAACAATTCTCAAAATCAGACCACTGATAGAACAACTTCTTATCAATAGGATGGGTTTCAAAACAAATAAACAAACCAACAACCAGTTATTTATGCATTGCTGCTTCACCCCTGTCCCAATACAGTCAGGACAAGGAATTCAAAACATTCGCTATCATTAAAAGATACTATTTAAGGATGGTCAAAAAATTTCATTCATTCATTCATTTTTTTTAAATGGAAAAGTTGGGGAGCTAACCAAACAAAAATATTCATGGAAAGAATCAGCTTACCTCAAAAAACCTGATTTTTTAAAACTGTGTCAGAAAACCATAAACCTGAACCATTGTCAAAAAAACAGTTTTGACTGAAAATTTTCCAGTTTTTAGGGTTTTTTTGCTGAAAAGTCAAAATTTTCCAAAAGGGGAAAAACAAACATTTTCCAACCAGCTCTAATGATATGATCTATCCTTGGGTCAGATTCTGACATTCTTATTCATGTTGAGAAGTACCTTACACCTCATTCTGTCCCTCTCTTACACTCTAGGCATTCAGTCTTTTTAAAAAAACCCCAAAATCCCATCATCTGAGAAAATATTTTTGTACTGACAGGTTTTGCTGAATTCAAGGTATTGTATTTTAACATGTTTTATTTAAATTAAGCAATATTATTATGGGAAAAGAAGAGAATTCTTCTTATGATGGAAATAATTTTTCAGTTTAAAATCTTCCAAAGTCAACTACCTTCAAGCCTTTAATTTAACCTGCCTTTTTATATCACGCATATAATTTACCTTGAAGGATTTGGAACTTTTCAATGTAACACACAGAGTAAAGAATTTTTAAAAGTGATTTTTCTGACTTACCCAAGTCTACAAAGCCAATATCAACATATAGTTTGGCACACATGGATCCTAAAAGAAAACCAAATATTGGGCCTATAATTGCAACTGTCTGTACACACCCTGCAAAAGAACACAGAAGGAAAATATCATTTTCCCAACTTAAATGGCTATTTGTTCATAGTGTATACAAGAACAGAGCATGACTATGTATCAGTAAAAAGTGATCGGGATCTTAATATGCAGGACCAAATTCTGCCTTCGCACACATTGGTGCAAATCCAAAATAATCTTTTTCTTATTCCCAGACAATGGAAATACTCCAGACGAGCATCATTGTACCAAAAAGCAAAAATGGGCTCATTGCATCAAAATTTCACTTTGTTTTTTGCTGTCACCCAATTAACAGACCAAATTCATCCTGGAGTAAGTGAATTCATGGATATTTGTGGTCCAAATTCAGAAGTGCCACCAACAGGGTTGTAAATTATGTGTAAAGTGGTCAGAAAACATATGTACATTAACCAACATATTTTACTAGTGATGGACAAACCTCAGAAAGGTTCAGAAGGTGACTTTGGATTAACACCCAGAAGTTCAGTTATTTGATTAGGCTCTTTTCCATCCCATACTCATCTTTTGAGTCTTCAAAATTGATCTGGCAATCTGGCAAGAACAAATTTTTTTTCACAAAATTTCTGCTAGTTCTCGCTTCTAGCCAGACTAGAAATACTTCAGTAAAAGCCTCTAGTGATAGAAACTGTCCAGATGATATTTCAGTTTGACATGCAGAGATGTTCACACATGAAATACAACAGGGAAAAAGTGCTCTCAAGTATTTTGAACCTCAACATATGACTGGTTCTGACTGAGCTTGAACTTGGAGGGAAGATTCCAAGTTCTTACTCTGTTCGTAATAGTTTGCCTGTCCCTAGTTTAAACTCCATGCTGCATTTTAAACATCAAATAAGTCTATTCCATATATGTTTATATTCCCATCCAGTAATCCACTAATACACATGCAGAAGATTTAGAAAGATTAAGGTAGCAGCAGGAACCCGAGATTGCACTGGTGTAATCAAGAATGGAATTTGGCCCCTAAAGTGCACATGACTTAAATAAAACCTTGACAATTTAAAACATGGAAGCAAAATAATCAGGACAAGTTAATTTAATGATACTCATTCTGTTACTGAATTCAATTTACTTCTTGTGAAAAATAAGCCATTAGAATAAAGTAATTTGATTTATTATCTTACCAATGTAGAAAGCAGCACTCTCTTCAGTGGCATAATCATCAATATATGTAATTCCCAAAGGCTGGATAGGAGTCTCCCCTATCCCACGCAAAAGATTCCCAAGCAAAACATAGATCCACATGTAGGATCCAACTTCTTTTTCACATCCTGGAGACAGAGAGAGACAAAAAGAGTAAAACGAGACATTGCTTGTGACATTTTGACCTTGAACACACAGGACTCACAGTTCTGCCCTCAGATGTATGGGTGCATTTCCTGTTAGCACCTGTGTAATAGGGGGGAAGAACTGAGCTCACAGATTTATTGCAATGACAAAACAACCTTCCCAAGGTCAGTCAGTGGAATGGAATTTTAAACCACTCCTGTGCCGTATTATGCACCAGATTCAGTGCCTGTGCTGTAGCACACACCTAATGCATTTCATTCAAACTGCTAAAATTCTGTAGTATTGTGAGCAAAAGTAAAAGAGACTCCAATCGTACTTCAGTTCTGTCTAAGTCACACCGGCAAACACATCAGTAGAGCCCCTATTGGCTTTGGAATCTATATTTTCCTAGTACCACACAGGTAACAGGTTATTTCAATTCCTGGATGTTGGAAATGCAATGAAAAAGACCAGGTTTTATTTTATTTTCTGGACAAATAAATGGTCATCTATAACCAAAAATAAACAAATCACACCATCAACCTCAATGGAAATAAGAAACACTGGGATTTCAGTAATTCTTTGAATATCCGGGTATCTGGGTTTATTGAGATTCCTGCAGAACCTGCACACACGGCTTTATGGCAGTCAATCCACCTAGCAGGGCATCAGTCACATTGATGCTCCTGTACTTTAACTATTACATCACAGCACCAAGCAGCTGTGGAAACAACAGATCTATCCCACTGAGAATTCACAATTGTGGGGGAATGCCCAGATGGTATATAGCGCTCCCACGCCTGCAATTCTTACCCTCAATATAGGAGAATGGTATGGGCAAGATGTTCTTAAATTCCAGCTACCCCCTGCCTTTATTGGACAGCTCCTCTGGGCCACAGGCAGCTGGAAATAAGCATTTCTCAGACTGCTTTAATGTATGACAAGGATCGTACTAGCCCCTGGCTGGGCCCAGAATTGGGAGAATTAAAAGATGGCATTAAAGCTGTCTCATCTATGTTTCTAGCCTGCAGTGCAAAAGGTAGCACAAATATGAAAAGAAGATAATTTCCTTTGTATGGTCACTTTTGGTATATCTTGTTAACTTTTTTATATGTACAGAGTCACAATCTTATGTATAACACACACAAAAACTATGTTAAAAGAACATTAGTAAGGTCACAAAGTCAAGCACTCAAAAGTTAGGAAAGTTGCTTATGCCACCTTAATTTGGCCCCCTTGCGTGTGTTGCATTAGGATACAGTCTTTAATTAGATGATCACATATTTTTTTTCTTTTTTTTTTAAGCACAGGACCTCTGCCTCATTGGGTGCAAAGGATGGACAGCGCTCACTTAAGAAGTAGCTATTTGCTATTTTGTTTTCTCCCCGTTGTTCAATGTGTGGCAAGATGGAGCTATTCTGAGGATGAATCAGGATTGTACAGTGAAGGAGGCAATTGTCTGTGGGACCCTGGCTTCGTTTGTTGCAGAAGCAGAATGGGGCATAGTGACTGAGGCAGGGGATACACAGCAAGAGAAGAGTCTTATTGTTACAGCAGCTGAATGTCTCTTCCACAGAGTTCCCAATGTATGTGTGATGCTGGGCAAGTCACTTAAAGCAGAATTTTCACATGTAGACACGAATTGCATGTTCCTCATTTTCTGGATGCCTGGACTGAGACCCTGGGGTTAGATCTGCAATAATGCTGAGCACTCACCGCTCCAACTGAAGTCAATGGGAGCTGTGCTGTGCTTGTTCTAGCAACTGGCTGAACCCATTTGGCCCAAAGTTTCCCCAGAAACATTCAGTCTGAGGCAGATACCCAGCATGGAAAATTTCTGCCCAAATGGTTAAAGTTTGGCCACTGAAAACAGAGTCTTATAATGTGAAGTACTGGGCAACCTTGATAATAGCCAGTGCTGCCAGCCTCGCTTACATACGTACACAATATTTTTTTAAAATGGAATATTCTTACCTGCAGTTATTTTGGCTTGAGACCTTTCTAAGGCTGAGAGTTGTATTTGACTTTTATCCTGTAGACATGGGGAGATGCTGACAGTAGAATTGGTGGAGGAAGAAAATATCTCATACCTATAGCTGTGTAAAAATCAACATCTTCTTTACTCTCCCCCCTTACAATATATTACAATAAAAATTTTCATTGCACCCTCACTGAAGATAGGCACATTCCAAAGCATTTAACTGAAGTCTCTGGTATATCTGACTAAGGGGACCCCAACAGTATGCATGAATTACAGATTTTACATATACATTTACTTATTTAATCCCTTTCAGTCATATAGATATAGATAAGTAAATGTATATGGTAAAAATATTGCACTGTATGTGAAGTCTGTGTGTGGAATGTGTCCATGTCCTAGAAGACAACCTGGTACTCTGAGCCCCAGATCTGGTCTAAATTAGAATTCAGTAGTGGGAGTGTCTCCTTGGTCCTACATATTTCTCTCTCACTTTCTGTTTTCTGTTTTCGTTAATCACTTTATCATTGAGAATGTCAATGGACTTTAAATCATACTCAGAAAGG
The DNA here is from genome assembly GCF_026122565.2 of Emydura macquarii macquarii. Taxonomy (NCBI): domain Eukaryota; kingdom Metazoa; phylum Chordata; order Testudines; family Chelidae; genus Emydura; species Emydura macquarii. Next base: position 4,260,390 of record NW_027132342.1, on the reverse strand, counting down.
GCTGACGAATGTCAGCTAGTCAGAAATGAATTTCAAATTTGAGTGGTTATTGATGGAATATTTTTTCTATTTCCTCAACTATAGTAATAAAGAATCTATTTGTAATAAATAATTAAGAGGGACCATATTACTTTCTGTTTCCATCAGCACTTCTATAATCAATGTCTAAGTTGTTTAAATAGGTGCATGCATAGCGTTCATGGACAAAAGTTAAGTTCTGTGCTTGTGCCTTTCTTTCTGAACTGAAGAATACAAATTGCTTTGCACTTACCGTCCCATAAAGAATTGAGGCATCGCGATTAGAAATGTTCCAGCTGACATTATTAGGCAACCAACTCCAATTATCTTTGGCCTATGAAGTTTTGCTCCAAAGTAGCTTACAAGAATTATGATTAGGAGATTCCCTTTGAAAAATACAAAAGGATAACTTGGATTGACAAAACACACATAAACCAACTACGCTCTAATCCAGTAGTTCCCAATCCATGGTCTAGCACTTGTTAGAGGTCCACAGAAAGATGGCTGCTCACACAGTGATGGTTCTCTTTGTTTCCAAATATTAGTGAAAGTGGCCAATAGGAAGAACATGGGTGCCTGTAAAAGCAGCTGGAAGTGAGGACGAGGACCTAGTCAGCTGCCAGTCACTAGCAGGAGAGATGGGATGTCAAGTGGGAGAGAAACTAAGGCAGCCAAACAATAGGACTTTGGGTACCTGAGCCAATATTACATTCCCAATGAGTACTAACATTCTGCAAAACACTGCATTGAAGGGATTTTGACATAAACCCAAAGGTTTGATGCTAACTTTACATGATGACATGCACTATTGACCAATGGAGGTAATATAGGACTTGATCTTTGTATTCATGCCGTTAACCAAATCACAGAGCTATGTTGGCTGGATTACATAGAAGGGGACCTTACAGTGACAACTGCAGGGGAGAGAAGGCTGAGCATTGCACAAGAAAATGATCGTCTTTTGTCTATAGCTCACACCAGTACCAAACCCTTTTAACAAGGTAACCAATAACCTCCAGGGTACACGTCTCTGGCTGGGCTGGCAGAAGGAAAGAATAATGTATGATCTGATGTCTGCTGTTCCCTTAGCACAGCACTTCATTACAAAGGTGGCCTCCCGCCCCCGACTTTTTTCCCTTGGTACACACCGTCAGTTCCTGGGGAGCCATCCCCGCTGTAGCTGCTACCCCCGTATTCCATTCCCCACGTCCTGGCCAAACTCAGCCCCTGCCTCTCAGCCTGGCTTGCCCAGGTGCAGTGTCACACCCTGACCCTGAGAGGGGACAGGGGCTGCTGAAAGCAGGATGAAGCTGGGCAGATCCCCAGGGGTGGGGAAGCCCTGGTGTAGGAGCTGTAGGGTGACCAGATGTCCCAATTTTATAGGAACTGTCCTGATATTTGGGCCTCTTTCTTATATAGATGCCTATTACCCTTCCTCCCCCACAACTCCTGCCTCGATTTTTCGTACTTGCTATCTGATCACCCTAAGGAGCTGGCCCCATTGCAGCAGCAAGGAGGAGCAACACTGGCCTCCCCCTTGCCCTATGTGTCCACGCCATCATGCCAGAGGGGGTATGGGATCAAACCTGAGTTGGCAGCTGGGCTCACCACAGCTAATAGTGTGCAATGTGTGCACGGCTGTAGGCACCACTACTTAATTACACGAGTAAGTGAAACATCTGCATCTCTGTCCACACGATGGGTGAATCAGACTCAAAAACAACCCTGTATTGCACTACCAAGGGCAGTAATCTACAGCGTGGCCATCACATGTCTCACAATGCTGGTTCAGAGAAACTGTGCTAGCAAGAACCATATCTAAATGCGGTAATCACCACCACAGTTTCAATCATAACGAGTTCAAAGCCACGTTAAGTGTGATCTCATCACCATCACACCAAATGGAAATGCACATTAAAGGACACATTTGCTTTTGCCACATGAATCTCACTTAGCTTCAATAGGCCTATGAGACTGGTATGATCATTTGCCACAATGAACGGTGTCATTAGTTTTGTCTGAAAACAAAAGTAAGTTCCAGCAACACATACCGATTTCAAAGCTGCCATCAATAACGCCAACCAAAGAAGAAGGGATGTCAAATCTTCTTTCTATTTGCGTGATGGTACTTTTTAGATAACTTCCGGACAATGCTTTAGCGAAGTAAACAAAGGATAATGCGCCAAGAAAAATCTGTGAGAGAAGTTGATGGTGAGAAAGCTCATTCTATAACAAATATTTTGTTGCATTAATTGGCTTAAATGATTTTTTAAAAATATACTTTTATTATTATAATTATTATTATGAGTGATTTTCCCCCCCTGTGTTTGCGAAAGGTGCTGGATGGACAGTGTTCTGTTTATCCACAGCTCATAGACATCAGCATTCAAATTTCTTTCACTGTCTGACAATACAGCTCTTATCCCTAGCAGGGGACGACAAAATGACAAAGCAAACCCATATCTAAGGATAGGGGGATAAGTCAGCCTCCTAGTCCATTTCAAACCGGATGCCTATAGAAGCAATTAGTGTCAATTTTGACGGCCTTTCCCCCCCCATGGACACTTATTCTCTAGGGAGTACATGGATAGTAGAAACCAATTTCATATAGGGCACCAACCATCCAATGATAATAACTTTTAAACACTTATCCAGAAAGCTGTTCCACTGGGACCTGGACAGAAGAGTCACTGTGGAGTAACTTGCAGAATAGGGCCATGCTGACTGAATGCATATGGTTTCTCTTTGTGTAGGAGAAAAAACCATCGCAATGATACATGTCACAATGTGTAACACATAAGGAGGGCCCTCCAGCTATGCTGCAGTCTTGAGTGCAATTACACAAATTGGGCTAAATCAAGAGCTCCATAGGACCACTTCCCTCCTAGTGCATAATTTGGTCTATTGATTGTAGAATCGGTACCAAAGTTAAATGCAAACTTTCGCTTTGGGCATCCAAATTTCTCTGTGTCACACTGGCATCGCTTCCCAGCACAGGCTGCTACTTGTGGAAATCTCACAAGTGCCTGCTATAATTTAAATAAAACTTGCCACACTTTGTATGCTATGAATAATTCTTCTCACCATGAGGGCTTTCAGAAAACTTTCAAGCTAATAAGCATAACTATCTTTTTCCTTTATGTGTGCACCAATGCCTTTGGATTTTATATGGTAATGTAACAACATCAATATGATTCCCAGGGGTAGATGACATAATGAAAATAGGACTTCAAACCTCTTCATTTTCAGAAATAGTTTAATGCTGGTTTATTTAAATGCCTTGGAACTACCTAAGAGGGAAGCTGATATCAGTAGGTAGCAAAAATGCTCTTGAGTTACCCCGGCAGTGTAGAAATCCCTTTGATTTTCCACTTTTCTCCAGCTCACCTCCGAACATAGGTAAAATTGGATGTTGACCTCATCATAAATCAGCCAGTGCTTTTTTAGGTAAGTAAACCTAAGTGCAAAGTTTGTGAAAGTCTGACAGTTTACAAAACTGATTTGCTGAATCTCTACATTATTTAAGTTTTCTAGAGGTTAATTGCCCCAGCTTTCCATGCCTTGAAGAGTGATAGCAGAAAAATTTCCAAACTGGTCTAAATGTTTGAACTAGAATATTATTGTATTTTCAGAGGCAATTAGCTTATTCCTGAGTGGCTAAACTGTGACTGAGAGTTTATTCAATGAGCACAATCGGATTATTGTTGAGCAAAACAGAGGGGCAATGATCTTATTGCTATTATAATGCAAGTTTAATTAATACAACTTGTTTTTAATTTCTAAACAGCAGTGGCCCAGTTCTCAGACATCAATGGATATCTGCGGTGGTAGATGATATCAATAGGAATATTTATGAGTTTATGTTGTCAAAGTAGTCATTTTATTCTGCACAAAATTACCAGAATCATTACATCACAGTACAAATTATCTGCTCCCAGTTATTATTTAAAGGCTCCAGTCCAACTCGCATCGAAGTCAATGGGACTCTTTCCATGGCCTTTAAGGAGATATTGGATCAGGCAGTAAATGGTTACAATGGAAAACCAGAAGAAATAAAGAATGTGAATGATAGCAAGGATTAGGCAAAGCCAAAGATGCTCTCTGATTCAGGTTGTGATCATATATAACTCGGTGTACGCAGATCACACCACAACGTAAGTCCAGAAGACATCTAAAGCCTATCCCAGGAGTGAAGATTGCATGAATAGACAGGTTGCATGAAAAAGTAACTGATCTTCTACCACCCACTTGTGCAGGGCTGGATTTCCAGAGGGCTTCCAGGATGGTATTGCAACATGAACATGTTGTGGCATTATCACATTGCAATGCTACACCACAAGTCTGAGGCTGCTGAAGTTGAACTCACAAGAGTGTGCGCTCGTTTGAGCACAGCAGTTTTGGCTGGGCTCAGAGTTTGATGGGAACAACAACCAAAAAAAATCCTTACTGCTGGCTTTCAGGGCTCTCTCATTCAAAGTACCACAGGTCATGGTTCTTGTTTGTTCAATCAGTGAAGTGTTCAAAATGGAAGTAAAGTCATCGGAATCATTTTTCATATTCTAGAAATCTATAATATCATCTATATTATTATAATAATATATATGCCAAGTTTTAAAAAATTGACATTTACAGACCACACACACTGGTACTAGACATTTGCTGTTCTATTGTTAACTCAGAGAAATACACTGGTCTGGTAACTGTTAAATGTTAATCTTTAATAGTGCCCACTGAACACATATTATTGGACATGAGTCTGAACCATGACCCCAGATCTGAACACTCCCAAAAGTTAGGGAAATTTGAATCAGCATCAGAATGTCATAAATTAGAGCCATCTAGAATACCTTTACAATGAATGAAAAAAGGATAACATTCCAGTGAAAAATATATTGGGGGGGGGAAACACACCCAGCAACAAAAATCCTCAAAGGAATGTGCTATAAAATTCAGAGTTCTTCCTTACCTTTATGCCTCCACAGCATGTTTGTTTCTCCTTGGAAGCAGATGATTCAGATTTAGATGAAGATCTGTCAATTGGCAGGATTATGGTTTTTGAGAACAACTGAGCATTTTCTTTTGATGAATTCTCCATGATAATATTCCCTGTCTCTAATCTAGAAGATACCAAGAACATTTAAAAAGGATAACCAGTGGGTTTAGCAATCAAAGCTTATGTCACATAACATTAAAAACCTGTAATATTGCTTCCTGTGCAGAGAGTAACTACCAGTTTACAATAAGACCAGAAATGGGGAGCTAGAAGTTTACTTATGGAAATTAGCAATCAGATTATTCATGTAATTAAGATAAAATCACTCTCATACAAAATAAACCAACTATGTCTTCATCCTTTATCAGTGCTGCATAGATATGATTTTGATAGGCATTTGACCAAGCATTGCTAGTTGACTAAACATTGCTTATTAACTTTAAATGGAAATCATTAGGTTTATAGGTGAGCTCATTGTTCTAAGTGCCACCAGGTTTGCTCTACCTACCTGACATTAGTTAATGAACAATATTAAAAATATTGTTGCTGTATTTCTCTACGATAAACTTAGCTCCTTTGTCAGTTCAGCTGGGGCCAGAATTCTCAATGATCTTGTCAACTGTTGCAGAAAAAAACCTGAACTTTCATCTCAAGCAGCTAAATATAAAGAGGGAAATTAAAAACCAAATATTTTGTTTTCAAATATTAATATCATCATCAATTCTTAAAACCATCCCTACATACCACAGTGCCTTGTTAATCATTTCAGTCCCTAAATCAGTTTAGGAAATATTTTTAATCTCTTGTGTTCACCTTTAAGCAATCCTAGGTCTCACAGAACAGAAAAGGTTGGAAAAATAGGGAAACTTTAAAGCTGCCATTCTTTTATAGAATCATAGGAATATAAGACTGGAAGGGACCTTGAGAAATCAGCGAGTCCAACCAGGTGCTGTGGCAGGATCAAGTTAACCGAGATCATCCCTGACAAGTGTTCGTCTAACCTATTCTTAAACTTCTAATAATGGGGATTTCACAATCTTCCTTGGAAGCCTATTCTACAGCTTAACTACCCTTCTAGTTAGAAAGTTTTTTCTAATATCTTACTAAATTTCCCTTGCTGCAGACTAAGCCCAATTCTATCTTCAGGGTACATGGAGAACAACTGATCACCGTCCCCTTTATAAAAGCCCTTAACGTGTTTAAAGACTATTATGAGGAGCCCCCTCGGTTTTCTTTTCTCAAGTCTAAACATGCCCAGTTTTTTTTAACCTTTCATCATAGGTCAGGCTTTCAAAATCTTTTATCTTTCTTGTTGCTCTCCTCTGTCCACACCTTTCCTAAAATGTGGTGCTCAGAATTGGATACAATACTCCAGCTGAGGCTCCAGCTCACTTGTGCCGAGTAGTGCAGGACAATTACCTCCCATGTCTTATATATGCTATGTATGTTGTAAGTGCCCCTGAATGATACTAGCCTTTTTCACAGCTGCATCATATTTTTTACTCATATTCTATTTGTGACCCTCTACAACCCCTAGACTCTTTTCAGCAGTAATACCACCTAGCTAGTTAATCCCATTTTGTAGTTGCGCATTTGATTTTTCCTTCCTAAGTGAAATTCTTTGCACTTGTCTATACTGAATTTCATCTTGTTGAATTCAGACCAATTCTCTTATTTGTCAAGGTCATTTTGAAGTCTAATCCTGTCTGCCAAAGTGCTTGCAACTCCTCCCATCTTAGTGTCACCTGCAAATGTTATAAGCATGCCCTCCACTCCATTATCCAAGTCATTAATGAAAATATTGAACAGTACCAGACCCAGGACTGACTCCTGTGGGACCCCACTAGCTATGCCTTCCCAGGTTGCCAGTAAACCATTGATAACTATTCTCTGAGTACAGTCTTTCAACCAGCTATGCACTCATTTTATAGTAATTTCATCTGGACTACATTTCCCTAGTTTGCTTATGAGTAAGGTTAAGATTCCGTCACAGGTATTTTTAGTAAAAGTCAAGGACAGGTCACGGGCAATAAAAAAAAAGTTCATGGAAGCCTGCGACCGGTCCCTGACTTTTACTAAAAAATACCGTGGCAGGGATGTGGGTGGGGAACAAATAGTCAAATCACTGCTGAGGGCTTGCAGCTGCTCCAGCCCTGGTGGAGTGACCCAACCCCGGCCTTCTGGAGGTCCCGAAGACTGCTGTTCCAGCCGCCCTGAGGCTGACTGCTGGCAGCTGCTCCAACCCACTGCTACTCCTGCAGAAGGGCTGCCTGCCACTGCTCCAGCCCAAAGGGTACTGACTCATTCCCAGATGCTGCTTCAGCTCTGCCCTAGAAGTAGTCATGGGGGTCCTGGAAAGTCATGGAATCCATGCTTTTCCAGGACCTCCACGATAGACTCCTATCCTTACTTATGAGGATGTCATGCGGGACTGTGTCAAAAGCTTTTCCAAAATGAAGATATATTACATGTATTGCTTCACTCCCATCCACTAGGCTAGTAATCTGTCAAAGAAGGAAATTAGGTTGGTTCAGCACGACTTGTTCTTGTCAAATCCATGATGGCTATTCCTTATAATCCTCTTATCCTACAGGTGCTTATGAATTAATTGATTAACAATTTGTTCCGTGTGTAGATATAGAGACGTAGATCTAAAATATAGATCTTCACAACTCAGAAAGCCATCTATGAAATAAGTGGTTAGGTGCCAATCCAATGTAGTCTTAGTCTGAACCATATTCAACTAGATGTACAAATTCATGCAAATATTTGCCTAGTAAATGGGTGGAGCCTTTCACTCTTCCTGAAGTTTCAACCAGGTAAAAGGAGGGCATGAATAAGAAGCAGCAGTATACTTGCATTCAGAGGATTCCATCATGCTAGTGGACTGTCATGTGACAGGATATTGAACTTTGTAACTCTGACCACAGCCTGAGTACAGCTAGGGAAAAAAAGTTCATTTTCTTGCCAGCACTCCTGTGTATGAGAAAGGAAGGCTAGTTCTGTGACTAGGGCACTAGCCTCGGAATCTGGAAACCTGGGTTCACAATTCCTCTTTGCCACAGACTTTCTGGGTGACCGTGGGCAAGTCATGTCATGTCTACAGGAAGGGTACTATAGCAGTATATCCACAGCATTGTAGCTATGATAGCATAATCCTGTAGTGAAGACACAGCCTATAGAGACAGAATGGATTTTCTCTTGCTGTAGGAACTCCACCTTCCCGATCAATGGAACCATTCTTCCATCGACCTACCTGCATATACACCAGTGGTTAGTTTGCCAAAACTATGGCACTCTGGGGTGTGGATTTTTCACACCCCTGAGCACAGTAACTATGTCAACCTAAATTTAAACTCTCTGTGTAATAGAAATAATAGCACTTCTCTACCACACATCGTGGTGCAAGGAGAAACAAATGCATTATAGATTGTGAGGTGCTCAAATACTATGTGGCTGGGGGCCAGGTAAGCACACATGATGGATAGTACACAAATGTCAGAACCAAACAATCTTTGGAGCACATGAAGCCTCCTGCGTCCCTCAGTCTGGAAGGGAACCTGGCAGAGAACTAGAGGTGTCTGAAGCACTACCACGTCTTCCTGGAAACAAGAGGTAATGAACAGAATTAAAAGAGGGTGAAATCCTCCACATGGCTACCAATATACATGGCAAGTCCAGAGGCATAGAAGATTTACAATATACATTCCAGAGGGACCATGAAGAGGACTGCATTCTGATAGACACAATCATTGAGAAATTTCAGTAATACTATGACTGTCTCTTGGGAAGGGCACATTTTCTAAGAACCTGCTCCCAGATGAGATAACTGAATATCATTCTCTAGACATAGGTATTAAAGATAAGTCATGCTCATTTTTCAAGGTAACATATGGACTAATTAAAGACTGAATTATCTGTGGTATAACTGAGTATCACTGGCATCCATGGGCACTGTTATAGGATACCTATTGTACAGGAGTGAATGAATGTAAGAGTGCCCAAATACTAAGCCAAAAGGAGCTTAGCAACGTGGGCAACAATAAGGTAATAATAAGGTAATAAAAAGCCACCAAATGCATTTTGCTTGTGAATTATTAAAAAAAGCCATCAGACCACTAGGCCTTAATTTCAGTCTCTGGTAAGGAAAAGCCATACCTGGAATAGCAGTTTAGGCCCATTAACAATATCACCATGGAGAAGCTTGCACAACTTTCCTATGTTATTTTTCACTCCAGCCAGTGCTATCTGTTCCTCACTTTGGGGAGTACCACAATAATCCCACATTAAAAATAACAGTAATGAAACAAAATTACTACTGGGAAGATGTTTGCATTGTCTTTTTCATTACTGTATAGACCCAAACACTTGAACATCATCATCTGACAGAGAATTGATTACATGACTGTTTTGGATGACAAATGACTCCGAACTCGGCAATGCAGCAGTCTAGATCTGCAAAACTGCACCAGAATCTATTTTGTTGTACATTTTCTTCCTGGTATATTTACATTTAAGGAACAAAGCAAGAGAAGTTAAGCAATACACTGAATAACTTCTTCCCCTTGAAATATATATTGGACCACTTTCACCCCTGATGTACTGAATTCAAGCCCTCTGTATTTTATATAGATATATATTTTGCAGGATATCTCCTGTCCATCTGTGTGCAACATCCTGAACATCTTTCTCAGTTTTCCTCAGTACTTAATTATGCAAAATTTCCAGCCAGTGGGTTTTCTGAGTAAGGAATAAGGGAAAATGGAGATGTATGTGTGAGCATATACACACACAATCTTGTACAAAGATTTTTTAAAAACAGGTTATATGGCAAGATCAACGCCTCATGTCTTCATGTTACAAAAACATAACACTTCCCACTGTATAGTAGTACAATTATTTGTGGTACAAATATTAAAATACATTTTTGTTTTGAAACCTAGATGACTACGTAAACCTTGAAATTAAAGGTACTATGCAAAGTGGAAAATTAATTCTTCAAAACAAATCACAAAACATTGTGTGGAGTGGGTTAGTGAGCCATAAACTGATTTGGGGCGATCTGCCACAACACAGTTCTTTAATAGTAACTGACAGTTGCTTAGATTTCTAGCAGAAGACAAAAACAACAAGTTTCAATTTTGGAATAATTAAAACTACACTATCGTATATCACAAAAACAGAGATACACATGTACACACAATTTTATATCTAATCATAGCTTTGTAAAACTATCCACTTGTAGAATTTTACTATACGACAGAAAATAATCTAATATGTAAAATATAATCCCCTGATATTAAGATACACGTTAAAATGGGTGAAATTACATTCTAACCTGCTCACTGCTATTTCTTAGATAAAAATAGAATGCATGCATTAATTATCTCTGTATGGCATTTTCATTATTTCAAGTGGATCTCTTATTTGGACCAACCAGAACATAATCAATACGTAGACTTATCTATCTTACACTCTTCTAAAATACTGTTTTGTGTATTCTGTGGCAGTTAAGATATTTTGTCCCTGAGATGCAGGCAGTAGATAGTGTGGTGCAAATATACACCAAGTATGACTAGTTAAAATTCTTCTGACGGCAGCCAGATAAATCAATGCTATCTTTTTCTGAGGCAGAATCAAGTTTCATAATCAGAATTACTAATACCAGCATCACTTGGAATTTATATAACACTTTAATATATTTCAAATGCCATAAAGACATTAATAGAGTTTTCTTGAGTTTGATTTATATTTAGCTGTTCTGAGTTATTTTGGTACCATTTACTAGGGACTGAAAAAGAATAGGGAATAGAAATCAGCTACCTATTGAAAAGGGCACCAAAAACTATATGGAATCTCTTGTTTTATCAAATTCTTCTAAAAAACTTTCAGCCAAATTCTGCTCTTATGTATCTAATGTATCTGCTCTTATGTAGCTAATCAACTTCATAGCTTCAAGGAAAAGGTATGGGCGTAAGTGAAAGCCGAGGCTGGTTCTGATGACGTAAAAATGACAATTTTGAAACAACTATTTCCACAATGAAAAAGCCTCTCTCAGGGAAGGTTCTGGAATAATATGGGAGACAACAAAATGAAGACCTGTTCAGACATATGGGGCTGGGTGGATTTTTGTTTATTTGCTGTTCTTTCATATCTTTTGCCGCAGTTATGGCAAATCAAGAACTGCACAAAACAAAGGCATTTTACCTTAAAATTCCCTTCAGTGGGACTACTTACATAAATAAAGCCGATGGAATGTGGCCTTTTCTGAGTTTTAAAAGGAAAACAAGCGAGTTTAAATGAATGAATTGAAGAGAAAAAAACTCTTGCACCTTTCATTATTTTGTGGTTGAAACAGCTAGCTGAGCTTGGCTCAGCAGCGGGAGAGTTGTGGCATTAGACGTACATAGATGACTGACATTCTCTTTAATGGATTTACTGGCCATGATATCTAGCAAACTCACTTCCCCCACCATGAGGGAGGAGGTTAAAGCCCTCACCCTCCTATTTTCACATTTCTCTCTCCAGCTGTCCAGGGTGCTGGAGCCCTTCTCATGAAGTTCTTTTTTCTTAAGAGCAGAGAAATAGCACCCCTGCTAACCAATTTATGACACAACATTTGCATTACCTCTGCTCACTCACCCTCCCAGCTGGCGAGGATACAGTGCTGCACCTTGCTGTGTGGGCTGAAAAATAATATTTGTGTATGTGTGAGGAGGGCTGAGCAAACCAGACAATTCCCTAAATACTCCTGAAGAGACACTCATTTCACCCGTCCAACTTCAATCCTTGACAAACCCCTTCCCTCTCACACAGTCTCTGAAGATGCATCTATTTGGTAATCAACCCCCTCTCATATTTATTAGTATCCAACACAGAAGTGCATTTTCTGGACTAGGGAGAAAAGCGGAGGAAGGACTGTACAGTTAACAAAATGAGCCCACCATCCTGTGCAAAATGGATCTCAAGAAAGAGCAGAATTAAAACCAAATCTTACCTGGTAGTAGCAATCCCAAGTGATGGTGTCTACCAATTTACAGTAGGTGAGTTCTCTCCACACACACACACACACACACACACACACACACACACACACACACACCCGCCCCCAGCCTAGAAGTTGCAAAAGTTTGAGGGAAAAACCTCCTCTTACAAGCTATCCAGTCTAGGAAAGGTAGATCTTACCCTGGAGATAGAGAGAGAAACATTGGAGGTGGGTGTTTTGTTCTCCTTGAAGGATCTGTGTTTGTCTCCCCCCCACATCCTCCCTCCCCCACCTCGTCACGTCTTTTTTTCTTTCTTTCTTTCCTCCTATAGATTGCAGGACACTAATCACACTGCCAAAGCAATGACCCTGGGTGCTGTGAGCTCTAATCCTGGAAGAACAGTTAACCCCCCCACCCCCCCCAACTCCTTTGGGATATTTTTCTTTGCAACTTGCAGTGAGTTTGACATAGGCACGTGATATAGCTTTTTTTTTAAAAAAAATACTCCTGATCTTCTTAATTGCCTGTTCCCAAGAAATAAAAGACGTCGGGGGGGGACTTGACAACAAAGGAAAGAGTGGGGGTGTAGGGAAAACAGGTTACTCACAAACCTTTCTTTTCCTACCAAGAGATTCTTTTACGTCAGCAGTGCTTGGTGGTGGTGATTTGCATCTGAACCTTTGAGACCACAGTACTTTCAAATATGCCCTGCTCCCCTAGAAGCAGAGTCCCCCTCATACATGTGCCAGGAGGGAGAGATCCATAAAAGTGACAGAAAATAATTGTATCTGAGCCCCCTCCCCCCTTTCTTAAAACTTTGAGAGCTGGCAGTGCCCTTCACCAAAGGAAAGGAAATTTGTTCAGCATAGGAGCTTCTGAAAACTTCCCCTCTCCCCCAGCTCTGTATTTTACCTATCACAAGGTTTTGCATGTTTAAATGGCTGCATTAATTCATACGAAAATGTTATTTTAAAGCATGTGATCAGTTTCAAGTGCAATCATTGGGACTGTGAGTGGTTATAAATCCAGCATGTTCGGCTAACTTGGGAGGTTTAATTAAACAAACTGTGGAAGGTATTACTGTCAATTCTTCTTCCTCGCCCCCTCCCCCAAAAGGGTATGTCGCTATGGTAGCTAAAAACCTCAGTGATACTGGAATTGGTGCAGAGCCAATTCATACTTGGAGCAGATTTCTACTTTAGTTGATTTATCCGTTCCTTAATTGCATCTCAATTTTTTAATAGTTGACGTGTTTGGAATGTTATCATGCCCCACACAAATCACGTTTTGTACTGAAGCATACCTTATGCTCTGATTTTGTGATTTTAGAACTTCAGAACTATAGCTTCCCTTTTCAGGATCTCAGGGTGCCTAAAAAGTCCATCGGAATTAGTTATTATGAGAATTAAGATCATTCTGAGAAAGGCCTATAGTCTGTTTCTTTCTTCTACTTGGGGAAACAACCTGCACAACGCAGAGCCTCATCCTGCCTATCCAACCTTTAACTTTATCACAAGGTCAACTCCCGCCTTCATTCCATGGATAAGGCCAACCTCAATCCCTTGAGTCTTTGCTTCTGGCATTCTCCACCATGCTGCCCCATTGAGTGGGTGAAGCTCCTATTCAAAATTCATTAAATCACCACCTGATCCTCTGTCGAGTCGCTCCTCTAAGCTCACCTCTCCTATATTGCAAACAGGAGACGGCAGCCTGATAACAGCTAGGCAGGAGCTACACTGTGATTACTGATCCTCATTCTCCCTCCCACCCCCCTATAAATTGCCAACGTTATTATTTTTGTTACCCTGTCATCTCCACAACCCCCATCTCGACCCACTGGTTTGACTCATCAACCTGTTATGTCGTGTCTTTTATACTCTAAGCTCTTTGGGACAGGGAATGACATTTACTGTATGCTTGTTCAGAACATAGAACAATGGGGCCCCAAACTGATGGGACCTTAAGCACTAACACAACGTAAATGTTAAATGATAACATCATCGTCACGAAACAATTCCTACACAACAGATCTCTTGACTCACCATCCATGTGTTCTGCGCTTCTCAACACTGAAAGCTAGGCTGTTTTACTTCAATATGAATTTGAATTAAATACCACAGAAGAATTAAACCAAGCTGCTGTATCAAAATTACCCACCTATTGTGTTTTGGATACTCAAACACAAGGTTGAAAACTTAATCCTGCAGCTCTTACTCATGGGATAAAAGCAGTGCCTTGGAGCAGATTTCTACATGACTAGATCTAATACGAATTATTATCCATTGAAAACTGACCTGAAGAACAAGGCCGTTCTCCATTGTTACATCATTGTAACTGCATTAAAATAGATGGTGTTACATCAGCACAGAATGAGGTAACAGAGAATCAGGCGTTCTGTATTTAGTTCATATTTACCCTCTTTGCTGGGTTTTGGCTTTAGTAGTAATTCAAACAACAACAACATGTAAAAAACTCAGTCTAACATTTCTCCCTAAACTTGGCCTTTCCTTGAATTTCCTTGCCAAGACCCTAGTTCTCTCTACCCAAAGAACCACTCCCATCTCTCTTTATGTAGAGAGTTAAGGAATCAGTCAAAATCTCCCTGTAGGATTCTAACACCTTCCAATAAAAGAATCCTGCTACCCTATTACAGGCCAATTGTAACAGTATTTGAGAAATAGTTACATTTATGTTATCCACTTTAAGGCCCTTTTATACTGCCAAAGCCTAAGAATAAATACGACTCAAACCTTAATATAATTCAATGGAATTCACTCTGCAAGGCAGGAATCTCCTGCAGGCTGAGGTCACAGGATTTTGTATATCATACAGTTTAGTCAGTCAACCTCTCTGTTTCCTGTATGCAGTGTTGTTGTAGCCAGGATATAAGAGAGACAAGGTGACTGAGAATATCTTTTATTGGACCAACTGCTGTTAGTGAGAAAGAGAAGCTTTCAAGCCAGGCCAGCTCAGGTCAAAGTCTCAGAACAATTCACTTGGATGTGAATTTCAAAGAAGTGTTAAATGTACCAATTCACTTGTATGTTAGAATAGTTCAAATGAATGTAATGGTATTGTTTTGCCTGTTTCCTGTGATTGCTATCCCTGTACTTAGCTAACCTTAGATCAAAAGCATGTAACAGTACTAAGAGAAGGTGTTTGATGTGTAAACTGCATGAAAACGAAGGAAGGATTGTTTCTGGCTAGCACATGGTTAATGAAAACTAATGAAAGATTGTCTGGATGGCTGTAACTGAATGTAAAATTGCCCATCACATGGGATCGGAGCCTTGGAATTGTAAATGAAGCAGCATGTTAACTTCAAAGCATTGTGTTCAGCAATGGAAAATCCAAAAACTGTGTTTAGTCAACAATGGGAAAGCTCATGCTGCGATGGGAACTTGCCAGATTGCCTTCAGGAGCAAGCAGCTATAAGAAGGAACCCTGGGAGCAATCCTGTATCTCTGGTGCGATGGATGCTAACAGAAGGAATCCTGAGTGATTGGACAGAAATCCTCAAAATCAGTTTGGGTAACCCCAAGGGACATATGGAAAACTAGCAGACACTACGCCTGCTATCATTTATTTATCACAAATTTCAACTCATCTGAAATGTATTTTACCTGCTTTAATCTCTCAGTACTCCGTTTGTTTTTCTTAGCTAATAAATCTTTAGTTAGTTTACTAGAGAAATTGTCTACAGTGTTGTCTTTGGTGTAAGATAAAGAGTATCCAATTACCTGGGTTAAGTGACTGGCCCTTTGGGGTCGGGAGTGAGCTAATGTATAGTGACTTTTAGTTTTAATAATCTTTCATCACAAAGTTCTGGGTGGTAAAGTAGGGATTGGAGAGTCTAAGGGGTGATTGTCTGTGGCTCCATGGTAAGACTAATATAGTAAACCAGGAGTGCACAGTTGATACTGGCTTGGTGAAATCTAATTATAGAATATACCACCAGTTTGGGGTGTCTCCCCTGTTTTCTGACAGTCTCACCTGAGATTTGCACTCTCAGTTGTGAGCTACTCCAGACAGCATGACAGTAATAAATCATAAATCCAGTGTCTCTAGTTGGTCCATGATTTTTAGTATCTAGCAAAGTTAAGTGCCTAGGTTCATCCTTTGAAGGTAGTGAGCAAATTTATTACTAAAAAATACTACAAATTTTGGCCTCCCTCAGACATGCTACATTAAGCTCCTCCTCCAACAGCAGTGACATGGTGATGGTCTACCCTGAAATAGCCCTGAGATCCTGGCTTGAAGCTGGGTCTCCCACATAACAGCAGTAGGCCAACCCAAGTGAAGTCATTTGGAAACTTGATAGACAATTAGTTAACTAAGAAAAGGTTGTGTGGTCCCACCATCCTAAAAGAAATGGCTTATTTATATATTTTCTGGCTTTAATTAAAACAAAGCATTTAAGGAGGAAGTGGAACAAAGCATCTGACTCAAGTTAGTTACCAGAGGACTTCAGTTTCCATTTCTTTACATTCTTGCTTTGTATTAGCGACAGGAAATTAGAAGCGAGACCACCTCCATTTCTAAAGCAAAGGGTTAAATTAATTAGGTTGACTAAACTAATTTAGCCTCCATGAATGACTTTTTCTTTTTGTGATTTCAACCAGAAGAAAAATCTAGCTGCATACACTTCTCAATGCTTTAATGGCAAAGCATTTTTGTGGGTCAATCTCTAAAATCTCAAACAACAGGCCTCTGAGGCAAATCTCCAGTGAACTGGCTGCTCCCTTTTCCAGTCTATTACATAAGCACCAAGTGCTGAACATTTAAACATTGCTCCTCTCCTAAGATTTTGCAAAATAAATGCACCTTGGTCTGAGCCTGTTTGCTACATAAAAGGCATTTTGTTAAAACATATTGTGATAGCGTTACATAAAGCATAAGGGTTTTGCATGCAAAGATTAATTTAACGCTGATAAATCTTACTAAAGATGCAAAAAAGTTCTGAAGAAAACTATTGTTGATTTTGGTCAATGGCAAAAAAGAATGGACATTTTTCTTAAAATATAAATGTTAAAAGGAGCACTGATGACCTTCTCAGCCTCAAAATTTGACCACTTTAAAATGGCCATAATCTGGTGAAGAATGTGTTCCGGATTCTTATTTCTCCTTTGGAAAGAACATTCACATGAAAAAAATCATTCTGCACAATGAGGACCTCACAATTTAAATTTTAACACATAGCTAAATGGGTCCCCTCCGCCCTCCTCTTTATATGTAATACACCAGTGCCTAAATGCTTCACGCATGATCAGGGACCCATTGTGCTAGGCACCACATATGTATATAATAAAAGACTGTCACTGCACTGAAAAACTTGCATTACAAAGCCCTGATACTGCAGTGAGCACTTAGTGCTACACAGAGTTCAGTACAAGAGCAAGGCCTATGTGGACAAAGGGCTTGCAAAAAAATAAGTATTAGACCCATTGTTAAGGATGGAGAGCTGAGGCATAGCGAGGTTTGCAGAAAGTCACACAGGACGTCTGAGTCTCTGCTATTTCTAGGGATTTATTAGTTTTTTAAATACCCATTTTCCTTTTCTTTTTATTAATGCGTTCTCTGTTTTTAAAGGAAGTAAATCCAACAATTGCCAAGAACTAAATCACAAACAAAATCCGCTGCCTTTCTAGTGTGACATACCTTAAACAATGTACATGTGAATGCCCCACTGCTGCGGCAAGAAATAAGAGGCAGCAAATTTGCCTCTGTGGCTACAGACATAGGGGGATTCAGGGCCTGGTGTTGCATTGAGAATTTTACTCTGGAGGATGGAGTTTTTCGTGAGTAAGGACATCAGGATCTAGCCCTTCTTCCAATGGGTTAAAGGTGGCAACAGCATACAATAAAGTCACTGCAATGGTGCCCCAAACAGCTGCTTGTTGGCCTGGTTTCCATTTCAATGTTCCCACCACATCAGACTGAGTCCTGCTTTCCAGATTTTTAACAGCCTTCCAGGAGCACTAGGAATGAGTTCTAAAAAACAATGCTCAGGAAGACACATCACTAACTTTTTCATAAATTCCCCCAAGTGATTTGAATGAGCTATCTTGGAGGGCATTTGTATGCTATAGCTGGAGGTTTATGAAACCACTAGGATGGGGCGTTGGCTGGATTGGCTAAGAGAATGCTGGGCATAGCACATACAACACTCATGCTGTAGACCGCATTGGGTTGCTCTGTTCAGCTTTGGGCAGCATACTCCATCTAGGAATTAGATGAGGGATCACCAAGAGGCAGCCAGAATGGTAAGTGGGCAAGGAGATTTCCCTTATGAAGAAAAGCTGGGAAAAAAATGAAATTAGAGTCAGTGGTAAAAGGAAAAGACAGGCCAAAAAAAAAAAAAGAAATCACAGTTAAGAGGATTTGACTGAAATTCTCAAGATAAAAAAGGGGAGAGTGGGAGTAATATCTCATATTTATATACTACCCTATATAGCAAAAACAACGAGAGTTCTGTGGCACTTTAAAGACTAACAAATTTAACTTTTGTAGGCATAAGCTTTCATGAGACTCCGCTCACTTCGTCAGATGCAGAAGTAGAATTCTCAATCAAATCAATGAATGTCAAGAATGTTCAGTCAAATCCACAGAACTCTCGTTGTTTTTGCTGTATACAGACTAATACAGCTACCCCTTTGGAACTGTTCTATATAGCAAAGAATCCCAGAAAGCCACTTTATCCTCATTGAAATGCAGCTGCAACTCGGTGGAATGCAATGGCTGTTTAAGAGGACACAGCAATTCTACATAACAGTTGAGAGCAGAAAGAATTGTGTATCCATTGAAAGGAGGGGTAGACTATTAATTTGGCAAAATGCAATAACAAATTGGAATTTGGCCAAGGCACCTGGGGTTAACACCCCAACCTTTCCCATTGCACTTTTTGTAATGCCTATAAACTCTTTGACCTAGCTTTAAAACCAAGGATGTTTGTCTACAAATGTGGAAAGAACAGGCATAAAGAATTTACTAGGTAATGTTATTACATCGCTGGTGTGGAATGCCATGACTACGGCAGCCACAATAATAAACAGCCACATGCAAAAGAGAACTACAGGAGGCAAACGTAAAAGAAAAGTCTATTGTAATCAAGTTAGCTAGATGAAAACGTGCATAAAACAAGTACATTTGGGTACAGCTTTTTAAAGGTATTTAGGGTCTTGCTGCACTCAGCATTGCAACCCCTAACTGATTTTGAAGTCTAACTCTCATTTTCATTTTAGGCTCCTAAACACTTTTTGAAAATGAGACTGAGGCCTTGCAACCCTGAGTGCAGCAATATGTTTAAAAAGCTGGTCTTTCTGCCCAGCATTTCTTGACCAAAAATAAACATCTGATGGTCTAGACCTTTATCTAAATCTAAGGTCTGAACTTTTACATGCTTGCTCAACCCAGACTACTTAGTGGGGTCAGCCATCAATTTAGGTTGGACATGATGGTTCCAACAATTTAAATTTAAAGGGAGGGAGGATACTTTAGCTAGTTCATTTAGCTTCTTGTGTGCTCATTAAGAGTACCTTCAAAAGTACCCTGATGTAGTTATTTGGCTGCTCAATAAAGTCCTAATCTGACTGCAGGTTTGGTGCCCCCAATGCCATGTATATACATATATACAATGTATATACAACTTTTGGTTTGGGACAATGGACTTTGTCTTCATAGGCCTCCTCGTAGATGAGCTAAAGTGATAGCTGCGAGTTGCACAGAACTGGGATGATATTTTCCTTTGATTATTTTCTAAATGAAGCAGATCCCTCAGGCTCTCCAGTGGGTTTCTGATGTCTCTTTTGTGCTATCTTGACAAAATTATTGCCACAAATTAAGAACTTTTAGAAAAAAAGGCATCAGCTTTCTGGGTGTTCTTTTTTAGTAAAAAATTCTAAGTGGTTTTAGGCAAGTGGATTTGCCTGAGTAATTGAGTGTAATCTGAACACCTGGAAATTGCTACATTTAATTGAGCTGGCATTAAGTGTGCGTCATGGCCTCATTTATATTTTCCCAAGTTAGTCGGAGAAGCATGTTCATGTGTGGTCTCACTAACTGATTGGCTGCTTCTACTATATGCTTTATTGCTCATCTCCTCTCATGAGAACCTCTTGCTATGCGAAGAGGTCAGGAGTGTTTTAAGATCTCTAATGAGAAGTATGCTTTTACCTTGATAGCGTAGTTGTTGTGATGAAGAGTTTTTAATGAAAGGTTTTTTATCCCCTCATATTGTATACTTTGCTTTGAGCACTGAGTTGAATTGTGCAGTGGAATGTACTGATTACACTTTGGGGGAAAGACTGAAAAGGGATTCATTAGCTATCTTTCTATTGGAATAGATTTTTACTCTTTTTTCAAGTTGGACTTGACCAACACCTTCCTGATCCTGCATGAACCAAATTTCTTTAAACTTTTTGGGCTGTTCAAGATCTAAACCTCGCTGCAGATCCAAACTGGCAAAAAGCCTCCCTCCTTTCCATGGGCGAAGCCAAAATTTCACATCCAAAAATACCAAAATTGTAGGGACTTCAAAATCTAGACCCAGATTATGTCTACCACTCCTTTAAAGTTTAAATGAAGCTGCACTCAAGAGTTTTAAAGGAGTTGGCTGAGGAGCTCTCCAGATTTTTTATGTTAATTGTTAATGAAGCTTTGAAAAAATGGGGAAAATTTAGAATACAGAGAAATGAATGTTATGCAGATTTAGGAAAAAAATATTAAACAGGATGACCAAGAAAATTATAGGCTGGATAGCCGAGGTGATGCATGGGGGAGGGCATCAGGGTCACGTGTCCTCCCAGATTTCTGCCAGAGTTTGCCGGCTGGCCTCATCCCCTCGGCAGCTGCTGGAGTCAGCGAGTTACAAAGTGTAGCCGCAGGAAGAGGCAGCAGCAAACAGCTGACAGCTGCAGGGAGGGGCCACTGCTTCCCGGAAGGTAAAGGAGGTGACTGTCAGGGAGGCCAAGACTCAAGCTGATGGGGGCAGGGGACCTTTACATTGTGCCCCCCCCACAATGGACAGGTACAAGTCATCTATAGGTTAGCCTGACACCAAATCTGGGCAAAATAATGAAATGGTTGAAACCAAATTCCATCAATAAAAAATGAGAAGGTGCCAAACAATATGGTTTAAAAGAAAAGTCAAACAAACAAACTTGGTATCATTCTTTGACATTTGACTCAGTATTGTACAACATTCTGATTAAAAGTAGTACTATACAAAAATAATTATGGTACATATTAAATGGATTAAAACCTGATTAATAGCTCTCAAACTATCATTTTCAATGGAGAATCATTGAACAGGGATATTTCTGGTGAGGAATGGAACAGAATTTCTTCTCCAATGCATAGTATTGTCTGACACATATGGGGTTTTATACCTTCCTCTGAAACATAAGGCATTGGCTACTGTTGGAGAGAAGCTACGTCAATAAGAACCTGATTCAAAGCCCATTGGAGTCTTTCCATTGACTTCAAATGGTTTTGGCTCAGACCCTAGAAGGACCATTGGTCTTTTACAGTAGGCCAGTTCTTATAGAGAAGGGTAGGTAACTAAATTCAGCTCTATTAAATAAAGGGAAAAGAACCACAGCAAGTATGATACCACAGAATTATATTTATGTTGTACATTTGTCTTCACATTGCAACATCCACATTGTTCATTTGTGACAAGTATTTCTAATAATTTTGAATACATATTTACTGTATTATACATTTTACCAAGAGGCACTTCCAGTAATTCTGGCAAAAAGGAGCTTCATTATAGTGTCTAACTTACAAAACAGTAAAAATAAATAATGTTTATCTAAAAGATTTTTTTTCTGTACAGAATCTATTTTGTACAAAACATTTATTCGCCATTAACTAAATCACTTAACAAATACTTGTGAAGGGAATATATTAAGTATTGCTACATGTCTTGAGTGCAAGATACTAGTGAAAGGAAAATAATTATTCTGTCTGTGAAAGATCATCACCTAAAAATACAAGGCCTTGTTCTTGAAGTGTTTAAAAAGGAGAAGTTTGGTTACAACAATATTGGCAATATATAAATATAAATTAACTCATGTAGTACTTGGTGAAAAGAACACCGTGTTAAAAATTGGCATGTACAAATCCTGAACAAAATGGCACTTTTCTGCATTGCCACTTTGGTTGGCAGTTCTTTTTAAAAATATTGCTTCATAGGAATCCCCAAGATAACACACACACATACACACACACACACGTTTCAAATATTACCTTAGAAAAATAGGTTACCCCTTCAAGTGAAACATTAAAGATTGATTAATTTAAACTCACAGCTGTGATTTACTGGAAAACTTGCAACCAGAGCTGATTAGGAATTAGATTATGCATCATAAATGAATGATTTTTCAAAATGCTGAGTTCTGCACCTCACAAGGTAGGATCCAAATTTATTAACCATCCCCACAAAGGACCAAACTTTTATTCTTTTTGTAGCCAAAAATCTCCGTTGACTTCAAGGTGAGATTTGGGAGTGCCAGGATTTGGCCCCAAACCTAGTGAGGGTCAAGGTATTTCAACTGCATCATCCTCTCTAGAATTGTCATTCAGAAAGTATTTTGACCTTGACACACTAACTTCACAATTACATTAACCAAGATTCAACTAATTACAAAAAACATTTTATATTGAATGTGGTAGTATGGCAGGGCATGTTTGAATGTGTGTGTATTATACACAGGTATACAAGCACTGGATTTCATTTATAGTCCAGGTGATGAAACCATATTGGAAAATGTCCACTTTGAGTCATTTTTAATTATACTAGTTTCTCGTATTTTTGGTGAGGCAAAAGTTTTAAATCGTATTTGTCTGAACATTAGTTCTAGATATTTTCCTATAAAAAATAAATTGCCATCGATCAGTGAAAATGTTATCAGTCAAGCAAACAAGCTACAGTATGAATTACAATTTAAAAAATATGATTGTGAACAGATTCTTTTTCCCCATGCAAATATTTTATATTGATTATAAAGAAAACCAGGTTGAGTGTTTGACGTAATGACCAAATATATATTAACAAAAATCAAAACATAAAAGTACCACCGACATTATATAAGTTATGAATGCTGTTTTTGATCTTTTAAGATACTAATCTGTAGTACTTTATTAATATTAATAAATACCTAAAACTGAACCTTTGCTGTAAAATATAGATTTTAGTTATGCTTCAGGATCAAGCAGGAATCTTGAAAGGAGGAGGAGGGAAAGAAAGCATTAATAGATGGATGGGACTTTCTACTTAAAACATTATGTACATGCATAGCAAACCATTAACCATTTTCTCATTGCTTTTCACATTACAGACATGGATTTGTTTATACATATTGGACAAAACTATTAGCGTTGAGGAAAAAACTCAACTATTTTCCATATATATTTAAAAGCAAACTGTAACTGTTAATTCACATTAAGTAATAGTTTGTAAGTGTTCATTGTCATAAAGGAAGACATTGTTGAAGAATGGAACATTTAAGTCCATTTCCTTCAGAGCAATACTAAGAACAAGCCAAGTTAAGGCTGGCATAGAGTTGGACTGTTTATCCTGAGATATTTCTCCAACTACTCTGTAGACACTGTACCCTTTTCAAATCCCTCTAATCATTTCTTTTCCCCACAACTTCAGTCTCTGGCCCCATACCAGCTACAGCTAAAGGGTGCAATGACAGCTTCCTTTTTAAGTTGAAACAGGTGGAAGTTACACTCCCCTGACTTACTGTGGCCACACAACAGGGACTTTTTGCTTATTTCATCTCAGCTGGATTTAATTTTTGAACCAAGAAATGAAAAGGCAATTACATTAAAGAATGCACCATAGCTTTCACTATTACAGAGTGCTTCATGTTTACTTTTACAGTTGAATACAGTTTTAAGATAAAACTACTGCTGCTTCTCCCAGGTGTGTGATTTTTTGTTTGTTTGTTTGTTTGATTTTTAAAAGCTGCAATGCAATACTTTGTATGCCAGCAAAATTTTCACCATTACCTAGATGTGTGTCTTGATGCCCACATGCCTTCTATCGTAACAACCACTTCAGGTTGCGTATGTAGCTTGGCAGCAATTGGTTCAACAGCTACAGCCCACTGTGCAGTTTTCACAACATGAACATACTGCTATGTGAAACACACACTAGGAAGTGCAAAACCATCAATTACTCAGATTAGCCATCTGAAAACATTGATTAAAACGGACATCACTGATTTTTTTCCCCTCTCATAGCAAGTAAAGGCTTATTTGACAATAGACTTACAGACTCAGTGTTCCAGTGTCTCTGAGTTCCTTCATAAAAGGTGGACAAGGTGACTATGGACAAGGGTGGTTGATTGCAAGAGGTCACCGATAAGAACTGGTCAATTTTAGATACTAGAGCTAAGAAGGGTTGGAAGGATTTGATTTTTTTTTTTCAGTAAATGTCAGTAAACATCAATTTCACCTGTACACACACAAACTGATGAGAAAATATTTCTATTGTTAATAATCAAAATTTACAGATAGGAAAAATTAGGAAAAAGCTGCTTCAGAACTTACCAGAGTGTGATTTAAGGATATTTACTTTGTATATTGTGACATATGACGTTAACAATTTGTGTTTCAACATTTATAATACTTAATTTTTTGAATCTTAGTGTCCGAGTCATTAAATAATTGTTGTTGGATTCTCCCATAATTTAACAAACTATGAAAATTTAAATAGATAAAAATCTGAAAATGTGCTTTAAAATAATCAATATTATCTATTAAAACTATATAAACAAACATTGAATTTTGTCAAGCCTGAGCATAAGGAACACCACAACTCCTTCAGTAACCATCTGTATTTATCTAAAACAAAATTGGAACATTTTTAAGGCTGACCATTGTACAATCCTTACTGTTATTTCTTTTCTTGATGAGGGCTGAATACTGTCCATAAAACACCACAAAGTCATATCTTCTCTCCCCCACCCCCATCTCTCTCAGATTGCTTAGTTCTTTGATACATGCTGCCAGCAAATCCGTAAAGAGTGATAACTGATGTCAAAAGACTCCTATATTTGTGGGTTCATTTAACATTTTAAAGAATGATTCCTCCTTCTCAGTTTGAGGAGGAAGTGGGGGGAATCGTCTCTAGTGTTGCCAGCAAATGCTTGACTGTCAAATAGTACTACTGCTAATGCCCTTGAAACTCAATGCTTGATCCTCTCCAAAGGATTACTCCGTTTTGAATGAAAAGTAAAAACCAACTGCACTGTATAAAGTCTATTTGGAACTTAACTAGGTTTTCTTTCTTTCCTAAGGGTTGCCAATTTAGCCGTCTCCACCTATGTTTAAAATCCCATCAACTTCAGGACTAATTACGTCAATACCATGGTGCCAGCTGGGGGACACCCAAGTTATCAGGCAAATATCCCAATCCAAGGCTGGAAAGATTGACTTGGTGCGCAGCCCCTAGTTTTGCGCTGTATAGACTGTTCTGTGTTGGAACAAAAAGGCACATGCTTGGCTGTAGATAAAGCCACTTGCCTGCCTTGGAGCCAATTTATTTTTCCATCAATGTGTCAGAAAAATGCTCAAGTGATTCCTGTCTGACATCACTCACGCTTAACGAGAAATCTTTATGGTCTGATATCTGACTTCTGAGCAACTCAACCACACCAATATGTACAGGGCAAAAAATATTAGTAATATCCAACCACTGAATTATGCCAAAATATTGTCAAATGCCTCTTTTTCACTGGAGAGAAGGAAGCATCGTAGTTGCCAACTCAATTTCTTTTTTGTTTTATCCCAGTGTAAACCTAACTTTCCTGCATAGTTTCTGTGTCATTGTTAATATCTAGAATGAATCAAAGCACAGCTGGACTGCAGCATAGGTGTCTGTCTTTGTTACAAGAACATAAACTGTGGTATGAGTGGCAAGCTGCCCTGTACTTTAATCTGGGTACTGAATCACTAATAGCCCGATTCTGCCAACCAAATTCATGTTGACTAGCACCTTAGTGTTCAAGCAGTCCTGTTGATATCAGTGGGACTATGGACTTGATCCTTTGCCCACTGAAGTCAATAATAAAGCTCCCATTGACATCAATGGTGCAGGAGCAGGCACTATGCACAGACTAAGGTCGTGCAAGCAATTACTATTAACTTATATACAAATACCCGATTAACTGCCTCATTAATATTTTAGGGCCACATTGAAAAGTCTTCATTCAATTTTTATAAGGGTAAAATTTTTTAGAAAGTGACTATGTGGTATAGGTACCGAAGGCCCATTTTTATAAGTCACAAACACTTAGCAGCTTACATCTCATTGAAAGTCAATGGGACTTAAATTCCTAAATCACTTCTGAAAATGGGGCGGGGGAGGGGGGGAAGGAAGGAAGGAAGGTCAGGTTTTCAAAAGTATTTAGGCACCCAAAGATACAAAGAGGCAATTTGTGGGATTTTCAAAAGAGCCTAAAAGAGATAGATGCCTGTCTTCCACTGAAATCAATGAGGGATAAGCATCTAACCTAATAGTGTGCTTTTGAAAGTCTCATTAAATGCCTAAATGCCTTTGAAAATCTGGCTACTAGGCTCCTAAGCCACTTGAACACTGATCATTTTTACCTTAAGTCCTTAGTTGGGCAAAACTCCCAATGAAGCAGCTAAGAGGTGCTGAGCAGCTGATGCAGTCTCAGGATTTAGCCAATTGATGACAATGAGAGTTTCTTCTGAGTAAGGACTACAGGATTTATTCTTAATATATAAACAAATGCATTCACAAAAACATATCCTCACTGGGAAACGGCTATTCTCAGAAGGTGAAATTCACCCCAAGAGGGAAAGCACACTGCCTATACTTCACTTAAGTTCCACTTACGTGCTCAGAATAGGACTTTGGTGGTACATTGAGACTTTTCTAGCTTTCTGCAAAGAGTGAATCAACACCCATAGAGAAGAGAGATTTCCACTCTTTTCACAGCACACTAGAATCCCTTATTGCCACTGGAGTTCAGCCCTAGTATCTGATGCACGCGGCATGCAATATTGCATCACCTGAAAAATCTAACACTGTTTTTTCAAGAAGAGTAGCAGCTAATTTTCCAAGCCATGTGGCAATAGGTGTTTTGCATAGTGGATCAAAACTCTGAATGTGATGTCAGGTTCCCATTAGGATTAGAGCAAATAAACCTGGATTATGACCATCTGTGCACAATCAGAATGTTTATTTCTAGAGATGGGCAGGTCTCGGTTCAAAGTCAGGATTATTTCAGTCATGGTACCATTCAGAGGGAAAGATAAATAGTTGTGGGTTTTTATCCAATCTCTATCTTCTGTGTGCTGGGGAAGGAACACAAAATACATGTCTGCTGACAAACAAGCCAGATTCTAAACCAGTAAAGATGACCGAGGAGCAACTGGCTGGGTATCATAACAAGATGGAGGAAAGATGTAATTGATGCTAGGCCATTCATTCAGCGTACTTCTCTTCACAATGATGGCTGCACACACTGCTAAAAGAGTTAGTGATTACAATGGAGAAGACAAAATTAACAAGGGAATGAAGGCTTTGATTCAATACTGGAAGTTATAACCTATTCTCACTCTCCTTTTAAATAGAATGAAGAACTTGAGACACATGCCTGTGCCCCCAAAAGTATGGAATTCTGTAAGCATGTCATTTTTAAATTACTACTATTATTACTACTGGGAAACATTCTTAAAATGGTCTTTGGTTTCCTCAGTATTAAAAACATAATTTGCATACTGTATATACCAGAATCTCGTATCGACATTTTAAACATTCATTGATATTGTACCTGAAAACTGAACACTGCTGATGCAATACAATTCACTTTTTTTTGTTTCAAAATTATTGCACAGGCTGTGGCTTATCTGGGTATCAGAACATCAAGTGGCTGTAGAAAGTAGGAAAACAAAAAGGCCAGGCCTTTGAAAGGGCTGCGAAACTTCTGGTTGAAAGTTTTGGTGCTTCCCTCCCTTTTGGGCCAAGACCAGTACATAAATCCCTGGATAATCAACTCTTTGCTTTGTTATCTATGACAAAAGAAAGCAAAACTGCATTCACACACACAACACAAACCGATTTTTTACAGGTAAAACACACCTGGGAAGTTTCCTGATAACAATTTCATGGTGGAAACACATTTCCAAAGACACTGGGTAAGATTTATAAGTGGGTTGCTGCCTTCCGAAGTTGAGTTCTCCTAGTAGTAATGTGGAGTGCATGAGTGTCACCTGGCTTGTACTAGATGCAGCTGGTGTTTTACTAATACCAACTGAATTCTGCACATGACCATAGATAGCATATTATCAAGTTAACCAGACCCATCTGTTTTTGTTTTCACTAGTATTGCCTCCTGCTCTATAGTTTGGATAAAATAACGTTCACCATTCCTGCTCTAAGCCTGTCAGCAATTCCTTCATTTAAAAAGACCTGAGTTTGTCTAACTGGACCCAGAAATAGGCTTGTGTAGTAATGTAGTAATTTGTAACATCTGCACTGGCACTACAGGAAGTAAGCTCAATTAATTGGGAACAAAATTTTAATATTGCTTAGTAGCAACCAAAATGACAACAGCTAAGGACATATCTTAAAATTCTTCTCTAGGTACTTTTTAAAGAGAAGTTTTTCAGGGGCCCAGGCCTACACTCTTGCTTAGGTGAGTAGCCCAGGCTTATACAAGGAATTCAACAGGACTACATGCATGAGGAAAAAGTTTGCAGGATTCAGCCTTGTATTTGGAATGCCACCCCCTCTTTATTACAGCATCTATGCTCTTATTAGCACTCTTGAAACCTGGCTTTTGTTTTCATGGAAAGTTTTTTTAAAAAAGAATTGATATTTTTAAAAAGTAAATTCCAAACTCTGATCTTCGTGCACTTAAACTCATAGATTTTCATCATCATATGGGATGTGAAATTCTACAGAATCTGTGAGTTTTATTTTTTATAAAGTAATAGTGAAGGATGTGTTAAAGGTTATGAGAAAGCTCTTCAACCTGGTATATAATTTGTGCAAAAACATTGAATGATATACCAAGGTGACTGAATGGATGTTGAAACAATGCAAGCTTGAATTGTTGGAGACTTGCTGGTGCCTTGGAGAAAATTTTGAGAGGAATTTCATTTTCTTTTGGAAGAATTACACTTAGTTATTTTATTTCCCTTTCCCCTCCCCATTTTTTTTTAAAATAATGAAATCAGGATCTTTGATTTCTTAGAATTAATCAACTCCTTTTACTGATGTTCACACCTGAAGTCATGCTCTATAATCATGCTGTCACAAACGGTGGAGTGTGTCTTCCTACTACTTGAAGGGGGAAGGAAAGATAAGGAGAAGACGAACCCAAAAGAAACAAAGACTCGAACTGGAGAAAAATACAGAAGTGACAACACATAAGCAGACTGGTTTAGAAGTAGAATGTTATTTCCCAAGAAGTACTAGTGGCTCAATAAAATACTGTGAGGGGGGTGGTAAATACAAGGGGGTGAACAATAGTTGGGTCAGAGACTTAGCTCAAAACAGAAGGGGCTATTACTGCAACCTTTGCTTAGGTAAGTATTTCTTATTCATCCAAGCAGCCCCACTCAAGCTCCTTTGCTGAGGAAGGGTTGCAGGATCAGATTCTACAATGGCATACCTCATTGGTCCACCTTTTTGGGAGATAGTGAATTCAGATTCTTTTTTGGGGCCAAAAGATTTCTGGTAAATCCTTAATTAACAAGGTAATGGCTGACGCTACCAATCCAAAACAATAAACATTAATATGTCAATGCCTTGCTCCTGTAGACCAGTGACTTCACATAACTACTCAATTACTCAAGACCTTATTTGCTGGGTTTGGAAATGGCTACATTGTATAAAAAATGGTGGGTTTTTAAAAAAATTACCTTTACAAAAACATTTCCCTTTTTTTTCCTTTTTCTTTTTTCTTAAAGATTTCATTATCTACAGGAACCCCTAAAAATTTCTCCATATTTACATCTAGATAACTCATGACTGACAAATATATCGTGAAATAAAATATTGAAAGTGAATATCAACCTTTTAAATAGACGTTTGGCTCACAGCATGAATTGACAGAGGAACAAACAAAACATTATCTTCTGTCCTACAGCCTCCCCCATCTTTTCCCCATCCCCAAAGCACCAACAGAAAGTAGTATGTTGGTGGGATGGAGTATGCTGCATCTAAGCAGAATGTCGGCTGCAAACTGCTCCTGCTCAGCACCCTGTGCTGAAAAACTACACTCTCTGAAGCTTGTGTGAGTGGCTGCTGAGACATTCAAGCATCTAGCAAATGTGGACCCTCCAGTTGGAGCTTCACAAAGACATTGCCTGTGGAGCCCAAGAAACTGGGCTTCACAATTCCCCCCTGCTGCACTTTAAAGATGACAATTTATCTTCATTTTACAAAGTGTTTGGCCACTGACACAAGGAAATGTAAGGCTCGGGGAGGGGGAAGCGATAGTGTGTGTTTAATTCCCAAGCACACATGGTCTCTCTTTCTCTTTCTCACGCACAGCTCCCTGAAACCACTAGCACAGAGGGCCAGTTTCTTTAACAAGGAGTAACAGAGCGTGCCCTACAATAACCGCCCCACTTTGAGTATGATGGATTCCAAGCACATTCCTTTCACTGGCAGTCTGGAGAGTGCCAGGTAGTTACAAGTTCAGTCACGGGGTGCAGTCAAGTGATGCCAGGTCAGCAGAGAGAGTTGCACGGTTTCTGTGAAAGATCATGGTGCATTTGATCTGTCCGCAAAAAGAGGCTTCAGTGGCCACTGAAAATGCAGAGCTCCTTATGAAGGGTTCCACTTTCCATGCCGACCCAAATCTCCTAGCATTGGAGCTTTGCGTTTGTTCAGATGTATCAAGAAGCCGTGTGCTATACCTAGTCTAATAAAAACTCAAACTACATTACATTATGGTACATCCACCCAAGTACACACACACACACGCTCCTCTTTTCCCCACATATATGTTAGCAGGATGTATTAACATTCTGATAAAGCTTTGGAACTTTTATCCCTCAGCATTAACAGCAAAAGCTACTTATCTGGTACCTTACAGTTAACTGCAAATGTGCTTTAGGAGCACCATTGCCTTTGACAACTTCCTTCTGTAATATCACAGTGACCATAATATATCATTAAATATATTTTGCTGAAGTGCGCAGCCAATGACTGGCTATGTATATAATTCCACTCTCCCCTAGCCCCCTTAAGAAAGTCTGTAAAAGCCAGTGTTGCAGTGCGAAAGCTTCCTTGAGCGTAGGAGTTTAAACAATGTACCTCACCATACAAAGGAAAGAGAAACAAATTAAACTGCTGTAGGCGCATTATCCCATATTTCTACAGTGTTGTGTCTAAATGTTGTGCTGGCTTGAAAAGGAGTCTGTGCACAAGTCAATCTGTCTTAAAATACTGCTGAAAATATTGTCATTGGTTCAGTTCTATAGGTGTGTTCTCCTCCTCCTCCCCTTTGGGTTTCCCTTTCTCCTCCTCCTCTTCCCTGATGGCCTGAATTTGTTCCGAGGATTGGTGCAGTGTAGATTGCTCAAGACCTTGCTTTTCTGTCCCAGCTATCCTTTCCTCATCTTCAATTACTTTCTTCCACATTTTATGGTTCTGAAGCAGGTGCTGAGTGATCTGGCAGTAGATTTTCCTCCTCTTGAACTTTTTCTTTCCTGTAAAATATTAGATCAAATTACTGTATTGTTTTCTTAGGAGGGAAGAGAGAGAAGGGGGTGAGGCTGAGATGGAGAGAGCAAAAATAATGATTTAGGGAATCAAGGTCCATCTTTAATTAGGAGTTGTTTATTTAAAAAAAAAAGTACAACTACAGAAATAAAAAAAAAAGCAAGCAAACTTCCACACAGTTTGAGTCCCAGCTTTGTGTCCTTTGTTTACCAAGGAGCACACCCTGTCCAGGACACATAATAGCACACAAAGACATCTAGCAGCTGAATGATATATTCTGCCTGTACAAATATTACAGAGTGCATGTTTCCCCTGATGCATTTGGGCATGCTATGTGCTCTTTTTGACACCAAATGTGACCAGCTTCAGGGTAACTTATTTCAGACCCTTCACCACTCTGGGAAATACTTGTTTTCTTTTCTTTACACATCACCTCTGAGTTGAGAGGAGCTGTAGGAGGGGATAAGGTGAGCAATGAATGTTCTATAAATTAGTCGACAAAGTAGTGCTTGTTCCTATGCTCCCTTCTCTTTAAAGATCTGTTCTACACATTACCTTGCTATTGCAGTGGGCCTGAGCTCCACTGAAGCAGCAAGTGAAAAATCCAAATCTAAGTTTCACACAGTACAATGCACAGTGTTGCTGTTGCTATGACAGTTGAGTTTGATGACAGATGGACTATCTGGACAGCTGGTAAGTGAAATCCTATGGCAAATATCATGGCCTTGGAGTTTCCCTCTCTCTAGTTTTGAGGTATCAAGCTGCTATTATGATACAAAATATATTTGCCATTTGTAGTTTTGATTGCACTTCCCATCATCAAAGTCACTTGCACCACAAACTTTTTCCTGTCCTAGGTGACTGCCCATTATTGTATACGGTCCTGTAGTCTGATGGCTATGTAGCTGCGATAGCTAAAATTTCTTTCAACACAAAGACCGAAGGTTTCCGCCAATCGTGAAGAGTGGCAGTGGCAGCTATAGAACTTAAATAATAAACCTCTTCAGGAATTCTACTGAAAAAAACCCAGAGTGCCGTACAGGAATGTTTTGTACCAAATAATTTTGAGTAAATGAGAGTTTGCAGGTGGCCTAAATTATGTCTGTGTTGGGAGCCAAAATGTTGAGTCCTTGAAGCTTTTGAATTATAAACAAAGAGCTTTTCACTGCAGCGCAGCCCAAATCCAGCTCAATCCTTCATTAGAAAGCTCTTGCTTCCCTGTAGGAAACTTTCAGGTTTAATAATTGTAAGAAACCTCTATTCCACCAATACACCATATTAGCACATTCTATCCCAGGTTTCCTGGGTGACCCCAAATCTTGCAGCTTTCAGCAGAGATCATAAAGTATTTGTTATGGCCTGAGATTTTGTTTGAACCCAATAAAGATTGATTCAGTTTAACTCTTACATTCAGAAAAGGACTTTTCGGAAGTTACCTCTTCAAACATACAAAGCATCTCTTGTTTTTAAGCTATATCAATTGTTTGCAGGTCAGACTATACAGTATTTAATTTTGGTAAAGTCCAATTATCTAAAATGTTCTAAGGAATTATATTGACTATAATGAAATGCCTTCTACAATAATTTCCTCTTCCCATCTTCTCAAAAAGAATATTTCACTTAGAGTTGTCTTGAATGTGGTAAAAAAATTCAAAGTATTTGACATATATGGCCAAATCAGAGGCATAAAGCCCTTTGCTATCAAGAGATCTCTTTTGTGTTGTGCTGAAAAAATTTGGAATATTCAAAACAACACTGAAAACAGATCTAAATACTTGACTAATGTTTGTAATCTTGCAAATGGCTATATCAGCACAAAGGATGTTGAAGTGATATTTACCCTAGATTTAGACTTTTCAGGGATTCAAGATGAGGGACTGAGGTGTCAAAAGAGGAAAAGTTGTAACAAACTGGAGCACTGACGTATACCAAGTTACCAGGACCAGAAAGTATAACACCTCAGATTGCTTAAGGAATTTAAAATTACTGTTAAAAATATGTAATCTGTCACTGAAATCAGCTACTACACCAGAAGACAGAATGGTAGCAGACAGAGTACTCATCTTTATTTTGAAACGGCATTTTGAATGGTCCAGGCTATGAAGCTTCATTTCAGTGTCAGTAAAACTGGATATGATAATTAAAACAGAATTCTTGTAAAACTCCTAGATGAACATAGCAAATCAGCCTGGCCTTTATGAAGGATAATTGTGCCTCTCTAATCCGTTAGAATTTTTTAAGCATGTCAACAAAATAGAGGCTAAAGGAAAACAGGTAAAAAGAATTTATTTGTACCTTCAAAAAGCCTTTGACATAGCCCTTCCAAGAGCCTACAAAGGAAACTAACTAGCCAAAGGGTGAAAGATAAAATACTGTCATGCTATAGAAACTAAGTGAGAAAACAAAAAGTAAGAACAAATGGGCATTTTTCAATATGGCAAAAGGTTAGCAACATCCCATTGTTCTGTATCAGGACCAGTATTGTTTAATACATTTATTTAAAGTGAGTGAAACAGGGATATGACAATTTGCAGATGACACAAATTTATTAATGTTAATCAAGGGTACAGAAGACAATGAGGAACTTCAGAGAGACCCAGCAATTTTAGCTGGATGAGCAGCATGATGGCAGATTAATGTGAATGAGGTGCTTTACTGACCTCTTCTCACAAAAGAGCAACAAGGGGATATTCAATAGAAATTAAGACGACAAAATTAAAACTGATTTTTAAAAAAAACCAAAACCCACAATCCATAATTAACCGGAGAACTTACTGCCATGTGATGTCACCGAGGGCAAGAGAGTAATGGTAAACTATGACCCATGTCTGCTGATAGTGGCGGGAGCAAAGTGAGGGCAGCCAGTTTCAGCACTGTTACTAAGCAGCAAATCTGGGAGGGGCACATGACCCATATATCCCCCCACATGCACTGCCTCTGGTAAGAGTATTCCGAAAAAGTCTAGACATTTTCATGGATAATGATGACAATCACAGTCACAGTCACATTAATTAGGGTTATTTTTTAATAAATGTAACAGATGTAAAGTGTCATGCTCCAGGGCATATGTCAACCACTAACTGAAGAAACTTCTCTTCTAGTCAGGTCATTCCATATCTGTCAATCTTCTACTGAAGAAGAAGTGCTCTGTGCACGCTTGAAAGTTTGTCACTTTCACCAACAGAAGTTGGTCCAATAAAAGATATTACCTCACTCATCTTGTCTAATATCCTGGGACAATAGGGCTACAACAGTACTGCAAGCAGTCTTCTGCTGAAGCACATGCTACTGACCACTACTAAAGACAGGATACTAGACTAGGCAGCCCACCCGTC
Source organism: Emydura macquarii macquarii (assembly GCF_026122565.2). Taxonomy (NCBI): domain Eukaryota; kingdom Metazoa; phylum Chordata; order Testudines; family Chelidae; genus Emydura; species Emydura macquarii. Next base: position 4,225,338 of record NW_027132342.1, on the reverse strand, counting down.
TGGCCAGGAGGGCAATTCCTATATGTTCATGTTACCAACCTTTTTTATTCACATGAACATAATGCATTTATGAAGAGGATTAGGTACAAGTTATGGCATCAAAGGTGTGGTTGACGAGGCAGTATGGTTTAGTGGATAGCATTCCAGACTGGAAGTCAGAGGACCCAGGTTCTATTCTGAACTCTGATACTGAATTTCTGTTTGACCTTAAACAAGTCCCTGAAACTCTCACATGATAACTTCTACACATACAAAATAGGAATGATACTGACCCTCCTTTGTGACTAACATTGAGATTCTTAGGTGACAAGCCCTGTAAGTGTTACTATTATTGTACTACAGTTCTGATAGCTTCCTTTCCATCCCCTAGGTCCAGTTCTCCTTCACAGTAAAAAAGTTGAGTTGGAGAAATGGAGAAGACTCAGATGGGATGCCAAAAAGGAAAGAGAAATAGAAGGGCAGAACAGAAATAAAATGGGAGAAGAGAACGCAGAAGGGGGAAGAACAGAAAAGAGGTGGTGTAGTGAGGCACAGTGGCCTCCCCTCCAGTACAGAGGGGTTTAACTCCCTCTGGTGGGTGCAGCTAACCCCACTCTGCCCCCTCCGCAGGAAGTGCAGGAGCAGGGCAGAAAGTAAAGAACAGGGCCCTGCAGAACAGTTGGAGCGGGACCTGGGAAGGAGGCAGACGGCCCTTCCTGGGAACTGAGCCCTCAGCCAAGCATGTGACTGGGAGCAGAAAGAAAAGACAAACCACTGTCCCAAGAGCCAGAAGGCCCCAGGGAGAGAAGGGTCGGCTGATCACAAGGCTGAGAGCCAAGTCCCAGTGATGAGGGAGCAGTGCCAGTAGCAACTGATAGGAAGTAGCCTAGGAAAAAAATTACTCTGATCTGGTTGTGCTGCTGGGAGGTGAGGCAGCGACCATGTTACCCCCATGACCCCATGGCAGGATTGCCCACCACTTCTACGACCTTGGGCTGGGACCTGGTGGAGCAGGATGGGTCCGGGTTCTCCTACCTCCATCCCCATGTACAGGGCTGGTTGTGCGCTAACCTTTAGACCAGAAGACCAGCAATGCCGACTGCTTAATTGCTCAGCCCACACTCAGAAGGCCTGAGTCATAGACTATTGCTGTTCAGAACTGCCAATTTGTTTGCTTTATCAGAGGTTTGAATTGCTATTTAGAAGACAGTGCAGCCACAAACCAGGCCACCTAACAACATGTCCAAGCGGTGCCCTGACCTGGAGAGGCAGGAAGACTACAGGTGGTAAGGTCTGAGGTGCAGGATTAATTTAAAAGTACCAAGAGACAGACTCCAAATTAATTTACAGACCCCATTTCAAACCATTTTTCACAGTGCCCTCGACATCCCCTTGTAGACTACCAAGGCTTCTTCCCAATAGGCCAATCACTGCCACCATCATGCGTTCAGCAGAGGACTGGAAGGGTTTTCAAGCCTATCAATATTACTTATTGATTAGCGCATACAGGTCCCAAGGGAAGTGGGGCCTATTTTGTACCAAGCACTCTACAGAAACATAACAAAAAGATGAAGATTTTGTCCCACCCACAGCCTCCATTGGAGAAAAAATTACAGTCCTTTAAAAATCAAAGATGAAACAATCTATAAATCCCAGGTGCAGGATGGGCAACCTAACAAGCCACTAGAAGCAAGCACCAACAAAACATTGTTTCCAGCTTCTCCACTCCCAAAATGTCTGGCTACCAGTTAAACCTCATGGGGGACAGTTCAGCTAGTCCAATTCTAGAGAGATTCAGGTTATGGCTGCCCAGGAGAAACTCTTTAAGCTTTAACACAGGGAGTCCTTAGCTTTTGCTCAAGGGTAGCCCACAACATGAAATCTGGCCCACTGAAAAATATAGATGCAAATAACATACTTGACTCAGAATTTTCACACGTTTCCATTTCCGTTGTTTCTTCCTCTTCATGCTCATCAGTATCTCCCGACTCATCACTATCTTCTACCCATTTTCCTGGCATCAGCCCCGCTGAGTCATAGGAATTACAGAGTGGACCCACAATGTGAGAAATGAAGGATTCCTGAAGGGGTGCCAACTGAGGAGCTGAGCGATCCATGAAAGGACTTATAGGGAGGCCCAGGCTCGCCTCTTCATCACCCTACAGATGACAAAAACGTGTTACTTCTCTGTGATACATTACATTACATGGATACGTGGGGAGAAAGGTGAGGGAAGCATCAAAGCAATTGCAAATATTAGAAGGAAAATTATTCTGCTGTGGAGCCATTTCCTTTTACCATTTCCTTTTTTATAGCAGACCAGCATATAGAGGTAGCATTGCATCAATTCAGCCTTCATATTAAAACTACTAGACATAATTCCAGAGCTCAAACAAACAGAATAATCTACAATTTAGAATACCCTGAATTTACAAAGCACACTATATGAGGACTTTGTAAAATAATGTCCACCTTCCAGTCCTGTAGTTTACATTCCCATCTTGGAAGCTTGAAAGTGAAATCTCCTTTCTCCATATTGCTTTTTTCCCCATCATGTATGCAAATCATTTATGATTTGTCATCATTAGCTTGTTAGCAACTAGCCACCTTATGCACAAGGGGACAGGATTTAGCTTTTCAGAGCAAGGCCTGGCTTGTCCAACCAGTTTTCTTATGAATTTTGCTTTTGTGTTTTTTTGACCTGCAGAACTTCAGGCCATAGTCACTCATTTCCAGGGAAACGTTGTAATGAACATGTTCATGTCGGTTCATTCAAAAATACAAGATCCTCCCTGTATGTCCCTTTACCAGATTTCTTTTGAGGGAGGGAAAGAGAGAGAGAGAGAGAAGGCCCCTTTCTGGTGCTCTGATAGAAGAGTTAGTTTTCTAGCAAGGTCCACTGTATGGGCCAAATACTCAAGTTCTTTTTCAGTCATCCCTAACGTGGCAAAATTCCTTTATTATAGGATTTGGCCCTATAATAAAAGAATAACTGATAATGCATGTGACTTGTTATGCAAATTGATGTGACTGAACAGTGGAGACCTACATTTGAGACAAAACAATGCATGAGCATTATTGAAGGTCCACAGTCACTTTCTAAGTCATTACATCCATTTCCTAATGCCTAGGTTCCTTGAGAATCCCAAAAAAGGTGACTGAATCATCTCCCTTTTGAGAAAAGGGAAACACAAAGAGTAAACAGTTAAACTTTGATGAATGCCTCACCTCCACTTTTCCTGCATTTCCTTACAAGCTACACAAAGTTCAGTGCTCAGCTATCAATTATTTGATCTCCCCCACTGTGACCTGAAAACCAAAGTGTGTACACATCCCTGAGATAACAAGTGGATTAACCAGAGATGGCAGTTCTCGCTACTTCACGGCATGGCACCTCAGATTTCATGTGAAGAAGTTGTCAATGACAGGAAGCAAGTTGACTGATGAAAAGTTTAACATTATTCTTACAAGCTTGACTTACTGTTTGAAACATCACACAGCATTTTTTTTTTTATTAAACACGCATGTCTAACTGATCTATCTTTAAATATCAACATTGAGTACATGGAAAAAACACATTAAATATTCTGCAACAATAGTGTGTGTGTGTTTTTTAAAATTTAAATACAAGAAATTTAGATGTACACTTTTGTTTTTTAAATGGAGGGGATGCTGTCAAGAATAGCTCACAATTTTCAAGGCATATGCTGAACTATACTGCATATTTGCAATCTATTTTTCTAGCAAATCTACTTTGGGGAGACTGGTGTCCTTATAATTCTTCCTTTCAAAAATGAGAAACTAGATGTTTTCCCTAAAATACAAAATTGTTTAAGGGACCGGGGGAGTAAGGAAGGTGATAGGGTGTTGGCTAGTAGCAGACTATAAAAGAGACATTGGGCCAGAACCTCAGCTAGGGTAAATCACGTGATACATATTAGCCCATTGTCATTAATACCTTCAGCAGGTTCTGGAGGGAAATAATTGCTACAGTACATCAGGTTGGTATGGTAACTAATGTCATTCAAAGGACTCAACAGAAAGCACATTGCATAAACCACTTGGAAGCACTGATTTTTTATCAAAATTTGATCAAAAACATTGATCAAAAATCTCTAACAATTAATAAAATGTTTCTGGCTATCAGCCATGGTGGAAGCCACTTTCAAGCCAAGAATCAAATGGTAGTAGATAATTTCCACCCCGAAAGGAAGACTGACAGGAAGGGTAACAAAGACATAACCTTAATCAGAGCGTGCAAATGGAATGAATCTAATTTTTCACTTGAAATGTTAAAAAAAAAATTCAGTTATGAGAAACCATTAACAATCATAATGTGTGCTTTCAAGAGAAAGAGAGAACCGGCTCCTCTGGATAGGTGAGGAGTGAAAATAAAATTTCTAATGTAGAACAGACAACAATATAATGCTTTTGTTGATCTTGTTTTAGGGTTCATTGTCAAAAGCTTTTGTGACGTTGCTGCCTTTAGTGTACCAGCACATGCACTGTGCGTGCTATCAGCTGTGATGGATCCAAGGTAAGCCACATCATTATATTTGATTGGTATGCAGTGAAATTAAATGACTGCATCTCTTTACATGAGATACAATGAGGTGCAGCAAACAAATAATAATCCTGGAAGAAAATTCAGGCGATTATGGCAGAACATTCTCTTGCAATAGGATTTTTTTATTTTTATAATTAATCTTATATTTAAGCAGGGGCCAGTGTCCTCTCTCATCTTCAAGTGCTTTGAAGGAAGAGGACAGGTAAAAGGCTTGAATTTTTCTTCCTCTGAGGCCTGCTGCTCTTGGTTGACATGAGATATGCTAATTACAACTGCTCTCTTGTCGACGCTGCCTTCCATCTTTCAGGGAGGTGGATTAATTGAGTCGACCAGAGAGCGTTCTCCGATCAACTGAGCAGGTCTACACACCGTTGCATCGATGCCTGCTGTGGTGGCAGTGTAGACATGCCCTCGCTCTGCCTACATGTGCTACCAGGGAGCAGAAGAAGGAAGCCAGCCATTTCCCAATGCAGTCACTAGTACACTAAAACTAGGGGCAGACTGTAGTGCTTATCATACAACCTCAGGGTCACTGTCTGGCCCTCCTCAGAAGTCTCTGGGGAGTCGGGGAGCAATGGTTTAACCTGCTTGGCTCTTCCTGATGACATAGAATGTGGGGTGTAGCTACCCAGAGCCCTGAAAACTCAGGGGGGACAGCTGGCCCCCAATTCAGTGGGATAGGACAGAGGTCACTCGGTCCCCTGAATACAGGTAATGCTAAACAGGCAAAATAGGTATTCTCCAATTCTAATTGGAAAACATTAGAGTCAAGGCTCCTTCAGAACTCAAACTTCCAAGGGAACACCAGTGGGGTGCTTTGGTTCTAGTTCCTAGCAAATCAAACTATGCTGTTCTGTTCCTGAATGCCATCATGAACTGAACCTTGCATAGTTCATGCAAAAACAAAAAGTGCATTCCTTAAACTTTCTTTAAAAATAAAAGCAATTTCACCCAGCATTGAAATGCATTCAACTCCAGGGTAAAACACAGCTACACTACAGTATAAGTTAGAACTGGAAGTAAAACTATTCATTCCTGCTTTGGACACACACTTACCTGTTCATAAAATTCATTAACAATGCCCTCTGTCCACTGCAGATGCAAGTCTTTGCATTTGGCAGGCCCATTGATATCAGCCAGTTTGATGCACATTTGGCAAACCAGCAAGCGGTCATTTTCATTAGTCCAGTCAATTCCAACATCATCGTTCACCTGGAAGACAAGCAAGGGGGTAAAACCATTACAATAGTATGGGGGTAAAAGGAAAATCCTGTTCTGTGATGTGCTAAAACATACTCAGCTATTGAATACAAACTACAAACCTAAGTAGGTGGTATGCCCTAGTTTTTAATTTAAGAGTGTAGCTCAAGCATGAAAAAGAAAAATAAGTGGCAATAATTACGTTTTGTAATAGATAATTAGAAATTATACAATTATTTAGCTATTAATACTCTGGCTCTAAAGCATTATTAGCAGAAGACAGATCTACAAAATCTTCCAAGAAATGATGGCCTTATCAATACACAGAGTTGCAACAATTTAACTAGAGGTGTGTTCTAAAACCGATTTAGTTAAACTGGTGCAAAGCTTGTGTGTAGACGAGGCCTGTTTCTTTTCTATTTGGGATAAGTGTATTTGAAAGAATTCTCCCACAAAAAGCCAAGTTGACGCATATGATTCTGCCCCCTTTTAAAACAAAAGGGTTGTCTTGGGATCTAACATGAGCACAGCTATAGTTTAAATAATGAAGAAGCTTTAGCCTCTCAATAAGAGACTAAATAGGCAGCTCTAAGGCACAAGAAACACAAGGGGTTCCATATTTCTACCAGAGCTGTCTCTCTCTCTGATATACTAATGATATGATTATATATCCTGCCTCTGCTCTGCCAACAATATCAGCTTTCACTGCTCATTAGCTCAATTTTCCCTATAGCACTTTCACCCTTTTTCCCACACCACTCTTTATGTGTGGGAGAAGCTCCCCATTAATATCTGTGTCATTATCTTCATTCCAATCTCTTCTCTAAAACTCATCTGTCTCAATGTCTACAAAACACTTGACAATGGAAGCTGGTATGCTATGACCACTCCTTATAACATCAAACATGATTACCTCACTGTTACTTGATCTTCTCCCTATTTGTTTATTATATCCACCTGTTGCCCTTTGCACATGCTAGTCCGCAAGGTTTTTGGAGAAGGAATTGTTGTTGCATGTATTTATGCTGCCTGCAATCTAGTGTAATGGGGCCTAATCTCTCACTAGGGCCTTAGGCGCTTGCTTCTGCACTACAAATGAGAGATTACATCATTAAGAATCATGAATAATGTTCTTCAAGGCAGAGACAAATTTAGCCTAGAAAGTTGGATTTGGTTAAAGTTTTCAGCTATTCCTTCCACTTTTTTAATTGTGCAACAACACACACTATCCAACAACTCAAGATAGGGGGACAGTTGTCACCTGTCCTTACAAATCTATAGTCAGTCAACAGGACATGCCACATCAAGCCATGCATCTGGATTCCCTTTTCTAAGAGAGTGCAAATATCGCCTTCACATATGACAAAGAGCATCCACCTTCCACTTAAATTTAAACCACGGTTAATGTTCAGCACCTCCAAGTTATGACTGGCAGTGTATTAATAGGTGGCTAGCTTGCTCCTTTCTCTTATGTATCAGGTTTTGTTGCTGGATCTGGAGCTATAATACTGCTGGCTTTAACTCAACTTTTTTTTTTTCCAGCTACAAAAACAAAGATTTAGGATAAAATGATCAAATCCAGGTGTCTAAATCTAGGCACCAAAATTAGGGTGCAATTCAATCCCCACTGACATCAACGGGAGTCCTTCCATTGACTGCAGTGGACTTTGGATTGCGCCCCATATGACCTGATTAGCAGTGATGGTGAGAACCCTCCAAACTGTCTGATTTTACTGGGAGCTGAGGGTGCTCCGTACCTCTGAAAAATCAGCCCACTTATTTGGGTGCCGTAATATGGATTTAGCTGCCTAACTGAAATGTTTGGACTAGGTTCTTAACACAGTGCAAGATGTTTATTTTCAGTCATTTAAAGCCTATAAAAGAAAGAATGGTTATGGAGAAATGGAAAACAAAACTGATCACACATTCATCGGTTCCAAGCTTTCTGCATGTGGTTCTTTCATCAGTGTTTCCAAAGAGAGAGAGTGAGCAAACATCACCTTTCATCTCATAGAGGTAATGCTTACCATGTTGCTGAGTGATGCAGCTTATTACACAGTTAAAGTAACTCATTTCTGGTAATTTTCAATAGCTTAGATAGCTAAATGAATATTATGAAAAATTGTTCAGAACATGTTTTTAGAAATATCTGTTACCGTTTCAGTACCACTATTCATTGAATGGAGATGTGTCTCTGTGTCTGTGGGGCTGCCTTTTTAATGATCTTTCCCAGCTGGTGACCTAATTTGATGTTCAGGAGGGCAGAAAGAATACTCTCTCTCTTTAGAAAATATTGGAAATTAGAATTTCTTGTTACCTTGGAATTGAATTTGGCTACAAAATCGAAGTGTTTCTTCAGGTCAGTGGCCAGAATGGCCTCAATTACAAGGAAGCGGAAATGCTTGAATTCCACGTGATCGAGGTTGACTAAGAAGTTATATTCTGGCCTGGACATGAAAAGATTCCACGCGGCAGCTGCGTGATGGTTCTCCAAAACAGAGCGGTCGTTATACAGCACAGCCTGTGGAAGCAATATACTGACATAAACATTAAGAATCCTCCTAGCACATGAAACAGGAAATAAGAATGACTATTGGAATAATGAAAACTTTTGATGATGGGAGAAATGGAAGAAAGGATTCGGTTATTAAAAAAAAGAATTTGCAGAGATTTTAAGGAATGTTAATTTCTCATAGAAGTGAGAGCAGCTGAATGTCTGTTCCCCAGTGGTGGTTAAGACTGATTTGGAACATCCAGGTCTTACACTCCAATTAACCAGTGCTGTGCTGTGCTGACCAGTGGAGTGATGAGTGATTTTGGTGTTTTATATTAGCCATTAATGCATTGGCAGAGAGCAGATAAACTCACCACAAGCAGTGGTCAACTGAAAATAGGAAATCTTTGGAGTGTAAGACCTTTTACATACGCACATGCGCATAGATGCTGGAACTAAGGATTCTGGGGGTGCAACCACATCCCATGGCTTGAAGTAGTTTCCATCTTATACAGGGTTTACAGTTTGGTTCAATGACTCTTAGCTCCGCCACTATAAAAATTGTTCCAGCAGCCCTGTCGTGAGTGTGTGTTATATATATTTTACATAGACACAGGCGTGTGCACACTAACATTAGCCATTAATTATATATTATATATATAGTACTTCCACCACTTCCCAGAGCTACAGTCTTCAAGAGCAATGGTGTTGTGTGGTTGTGGCTTCTAACCAGTTCTCTCAATCTAGTATGGTTACATAGTTCCCATCACACTAATATGTGAATGTCCAGCTCCTGTATTTGATAAGGATATGAACTGACAGAACCTGCAACACCAAAATCCCCAATTGGTTAAAACTCTACTGATGCTGAAGGCCCTCGCTCTGAGAAATGATTGAAGTTCTATTTAGAAAACTAGATTAAACAAAGTACTAAGGAATATAGGTAGGGAATACTCCTGCACTGGCCCAGGATTTAAAGTCACATGGTCAAATGCTGCTTGAATTTCACCCACCATCTCTTGACTGTTTAGCATAAGGAGAAAAGTACCAAATTTGCCTGGGAATACAGCAAAGGTATTTAGTTTTGTGGAGATGTTCAAGCACACACTTACATACAAATTTTTTTCATTACACCTGCCTCAACATAGTATTGTCATTGTCTTCGGAAGCCATCACTGTTCCTCACTCCATAGATCATGTTGCAAAATTTGAGATGCAAAGGGCAGCCCCTTCTGCCTAGCCCCAGAGTAAATGTCATCTTTGTGACACATATACCCTGCCAGATGGTACCAATCATGAAGGGAGCTTTTAAGGCAGTACTTTGCCATTCCTCAAAGCTGCTGCTTTTCTGGTAACAAAGCAAATGAGCAAAAGAGGAGAAGAACCAGATCTGAATGGAAACTTCGTGGACTTCAAGCGATATCAAAGTGAAATGAAATCCAAGAGGAACTTTGAGGCTTGTGCAAATCATTTAATTTCCCTTTGCATTAGTTCTGTATCTATAAAGAGAAGGTAAGAATACTTCTCTATCTCATTAGGAGGTATTAAAGATAAATTAATTAATGGTTTGGAGGTGCTTAAATGCTACCATGGATGAGTGATCAAAGAAATAATAAGCTTGTGCAAAATCTGACTCCTCCTGTACACAGCAAACATGAAAAAACAAGGTGCCTCTTAATTATACCTTTCTGTGTGTCACTACATATGAAGTCAGTGTGTTCACTGCACAGGAGTTAGGAGTTCCAGGAACTGACAGAAATTTATCTTTTCTTCCTCCAAATGTTCCTTTTAATCAACGAATCCATCAATAAGTTAAATATAAAAAATCCACTTAGCCCCCAATTAAGGAGATTCTTAGTGCTGTTGTTGTGTATAGATGAAGTGCACCATGCCTCACAACATATTGTACAACAATCACAATTTTGTGCGATCATAAATACAGTAGCTAATGCTAACAATTTCATAGTTGACATTAGGTGAGTACCTGATGCAAGCCAAAAACACCCTTAACAATGAAAAGCTTAAAAATCTTTGTAGGCTTAACAATTATATAGATTTTAAAAATGTGGCCCAAGACTTACCTGAGGTGCGCTGGTTGCAACCAAAAAGGCATTGGTCCTTCCTGGATGATCGTAATCATGCATGGCTGCAGCTACATAAAGAGCCATCAATTCTAGGGCAGGGATGTTGCCAGCGAGGCAGCCGTAGCTCTCATCTGTAGGTGTATACATCTTCGAAAACACATATCCCATATGGCCATGAGTGATTCCACTATCAGAATCTAAGCAGAAATAGAGTCCCTTACTGAGGCTTAATTATTTATTTAAATTATAGAGCATGAGCAAAATTGCTTGCCTGTGTGTTACAAAATTTTTTTTGACCAAAACCAAATCATTTCAGTTCCTGTCTAGTAATACAATGCAGAGACACTGAACTTCGTGATTTCTGATATTTAGGGTATGTTCCAGCAACTCAAAAAAAGCTGTTCCCATAACTAGAATCAGCAGAATTGGCTATTTCTTTTTTATAATTCTGATGGATAATATCAATGTTTATTTTTAAGCATTTTTTTCAATTTTTATCTATTTAAATTTTCTAAATTGTGTAAAATTATTGGTTTTAAGTGTGTACATTTTCAAACATGCAGGAAATAATGGGGGGACTCAGACAATTATTTAGTGACAGTAGATGTTGAAATTCAAAAAGTTAAAGCTTTGTAAAACTGTTAAACACAAATTGTCAACTTCTCATGTCAAAATATAAAAAGGAAATATCCTTAAAGCAAATTCTAAGAAGTTCTCAAGCTGCATTTTTCTTACTTTGCCTAGCTGTTATTTTGATCATCATTGATGGAAATATTTTTTCATTGGTTTGTGTGTGTACAGCAAAATCAACGTTAACTGACATTTACCAATTTAAAAATATCAAATCCTTCCACGCCTAATCATATCACTGTAATTTTATTAGCCATTAATTAATTAATTGTGAGATATTAATCAACAACCACTCCAGGGTTTCTTAGCTTATCCACGCTTATTTATAGCATGGCTCTCTGTTTTCCTCCAAAGGCAGGACCACATAAAAGTTTGAGTCATTTATAGATTTTGAGCTAATAGATTTGGATCTTTAAAGTCAGACAGTAGAGGTGCATGCTTTTAGACTAAGAAGTTCTGCGTCCAATTTCTCCTGCTGACAACCTACCCAGAAGTCTTCAGAGACTTCTGGAATAGGTCACTGTCAGAGGCAGATACTGGACTAGACAGACCACTGACCTGATCTGCTATGGTGATTCCTGTATTCTTATCAGATAAAGTCTTTCAAAAAAAATATTTTTTTTTGTTAAAACCCCCTCTCTTTGTATCTTTCCACCTAAAAGATCCCAAGTGTTTATTAAAGAATGCACACCCAGCTCTGCTAACTTGCAGACACCATTGCCATGAATGCAAAAGGGGAAAGTCTGGCACCAGCAGACAACTCTACTTTTTCAAGAATTGCCATGTGATCTTTAACAATCACAGAGCACAGGCAGGACAGTCCTAATGCATCACTTAAGTAATCTGTAGAAAGAAAGGGTTAAAAAGAGTGTAAAAAAGGAAGATGGTCCTACAAAGCTTACAACGTACTTGAATTCATATATTTTTAAGTGTAAAATATTGTGCTTCTACAGTGTAGTTCATAATAATCCACTGAAAGAATTGGTCTACCACAGTTGCGACACACAAATAAATAATCTAGCACATATTAAAAATATATTATATATTGTTGAAATCGCAAGCCTTCATCTGAAAGTCCTCCTTACGCAGCCAACTTATTTGGTGATTTTTCTCCAGCAAATTAAACGTACAGTATTCCACTACAGCAGTCTGAAAAGAACAGTATATTAAAAAGAATACCTGAGTCACTTGCTGACCCATGGTCATTCATCACCGTTGGGAGTCCTGGGATTGGCTGTGTAGTAAGGTACCAAACAGCATGTAGTACATCAGTCGCATGGATTCTGTTGTGATCTGTGATACGAACCAAGGCAATCATTGACACTGTTATTAAACTTGCAGATTTTCTCTCTCAGAGGACACACAGCACCATCTACTGGATACAATGGTGAACTTCTTGGAAGTTTCAGGTCAAGAAATAGCAAAAATACCAACAGCCACTACAAGGTACAAGGACTCTGGCTTATTTTACACTTCTGTACGTGTTCAGTTTTCTTTTTAATAGCAGGTTGCAACTGGAAGGGGAGCTTTTATACACCAGGCAAGGAAGAGGGGAAGCCATGGAGGAGCACTACTCCCCCAAGCCAGAGAGAAGAGGGCACTTTTAGCACGGGAGTGAGAGCCCTGCTCCCTTCCGCTTCCCCTTAATTGATCCCCTGCCTTTTATTATGCAAGTACCATCTGGTCAACACAAAGGGTGAAATCCTGGCTCCCCTGAAATCAATGGAAAGAATCCCATTCACGTCACTGTGGCCAGGATTTCTCCCAGTTTCTAACAATAAGGGCTTGTCTTCACTGCAACGATTAGCTTGAGTTATTCCACTAGCTTAGCTTGAGTGAGAGCAGCCACATCGTGAAACAACACTCAAGCTGCACAGAGTGATTTGATTAGCATCAGACCAGCTGTGTTAACTCAAGTTGTTGCCTGTAGCTGCATCCCAGCTATATCATTAGCTTGAGCGTCATCAGCCCTCGAGCTTCAATCCACTCCTTCTGACAGGCCAACGAGCTCAAGTTTAAAGCAAAATGCCACTTAATTTGAGCTAGAATGTGTGAGTGTAGATGAGAGTCAGATCAGAGACAACACTAAAGTTACACCTTGAGCTACCACCACAACAAACACAAGCTCTTATATAGATTTTATTCAGCTCTGGTATCAACCTCCAACTATGCAGCAAGTAGATAAAAAGCCCTTCAAATTCAGAGGAACTTAAATATTATATTTCATTAGCAAATGTAATAAAATTCTGGAACAGAGTCCTAGGAACCTGAAAAATATAGATTACATATTTCTATACAGATATACCCAGTAAATGTACCTAAATAACATGCAGCATTTTCTATATAATGATGTATCTCTACATTAAATTATATATCTAGCTGTGGGTGTGTATTTCCTCCTGAATCCATAGCCAGCTAGCACAGAAGAGCTGAGATGTCTATTGAAAGTTAAAATATACCTAAAAACCCCCACAAGGCCAGAAGTGTGTTAATCATGGCCTACATATGGGTTTCAGTAGTATTCACCTGATGTTACTTCAAATTCAGCCATGTTACCTGTTGTAAACAGATGCAATTCCCCGGGAAGACTCTTAGCTAAATTCAGTAGTAACCCATGGTGCTCTATGCTATACTTTTGGGTGTGAGTAGGCCTGTAGAGAGGGATGTGGTATTTCAAACTCTGCATAGGAATGCAGGACTCCTTTGCTGAGTCGCTGAAGCTCAGATGCTAGAACTCTACCTAAAAGATACAGTGTAATGACAAATGAGTCGTAGTGGAAAGCGCATCTTGTTAACTCCAGCAAGGATGTCAGAGGGGCACTAGTTCTCTGAGGGAACTAGAGGAAATGGTTGGAATAGCCAGGCTTGTGGAAACAGGTTGAACATTATGTTATGTTAGAATTACAAATAGTGATAAACCATGGGAAGGGGGTGATTTTAGACTATATACATTGTATATGTATATACTTCATTCCATGCTGTGTGGGGACTGCACCTACAGACAGGCCAGAAATCCAGGCCTGATCTATATTGACAATGAATGTTGATGTAATGTGGCTTACATTGACCACATAAAGTATGCGTCTCCACTGGCATATCAGTTCCGCCGATCTAAATTGCGGTAAAAGTCGACTTAATAAAACCACCTCTGCAAGTGGCGTAGTTCTGAAGTCAAATTCTATAGGTTGAATGAGCGTCAGTGTAGGCAGAGCACAATGTAAATGGACATCATTGACCTCTGGGAGGTATCCCATAATGCTCTGTTGTGACCACTCTGGACATTCGCACTCTGTTGCACCATGGCCACGTGCACAGGAAACAGCCCCTCCCCTGAAATCCTGGGAAATTTTGAATTTCCAATTCCTGTTTGGTCAGCAAGGAGAGACCTTTGTAGCTGAACTGCTCATGGCGATTGCATGTCCCAAACGCGCTCCAGCATGGAGTCGACCTGAGGTCTTGAATCTCATCAGCCTGTGAGGCAAAAAGTTTGTTCTGGCTCAGCTCTGAGACAGCAAAAGAAATTTAGATATATACAAGAAGATATTGTGTGGTATGGCGGATAAGGGCCACAACAGGGACGCGCAGCAGTGCCATGTTAAAAGCAAAGAGCTGAGGCAGGCATATCAGAAAACTAAGTAGGAGAACAGTCATTCTGTCTTGTCACTGAAGACCGAAGTGCCGCTTTTATGAGATGCTGCATGCGATTCTCGGCAGTTACCCCACCACTGTGCCACCATGCAGCATTGATACCTCCGACGAATCCCAGTCCAGGATGAATGAGGAAGACTCTGTGGATGAGGAGGAGGAGAATGAGGAGAGCAGGGTGCAGGAGAGCGGGGTATCCTTCTCCGAGAGCAAGGACCTGTTCGTTACCCCAGAGCAGCCCAGCCGGACACAGGACAGTGCTACTGACTGAGATGCCGGGGAAGACACATCTGGTGAGTGTGTATAGCAAATTGCATTTCTGTGGTTATGTACGCAGTCCAGCTTCTTATTTGTGGGAAAAAAGGAGATTGTGTTTTTGTGGGGATGGACTTCCTGGGTGTTGGTCCATTGAAACAGAGGGTTACCCCCAGAACAGACTATTTATGCGCACAGGGATGCTCCAAGAATCCTTCGTGGATATCTCCAGGAAACTTTTATGTAGGCACTCTGAAATCTTTTGCAGAAGGTTTCTGGGAAGGGCAGCCTTATTTTTTCTGCCAATATAGAACACTTTTCCCCACCACTCTGCTATTAAATGAGCAGGCATCATTGCGGAACACAGCATGGCAGCATAAGGGCCAGGCCTGTATCCCGATGCTTGTAGCAAATCTTC
Source organism: Emydura macquarii macquarii (assembly GCF_026122565.2). Lineage (NCBI taxonomy): Eukaryota > Metazoa > Chordata > Testudines > Chelidae > Emydura > Emydura macquarii. The sequence goes on along the minus strand of NW_027132342.1, from coordinate 4,210,066 downwards.
CCTTTCTGCCTGCATTACCCTCAGGAGACTGTTATCACACATGGTCACCTAGGGAAGATGGCGCAAGTTTACAGTACCCAACCAATATAATCACTCCATGTTATTCCCCTGCCGTGGACAGTGTCCTGGGCTCCAACACAGACAATTCCTAGTCCTAGACAAATATTGTTGGTATGGATGTTAGGGGAGCGGGAATGGGTGCCCCTATGATTTCTCCAGTGACACCTCACCCACACCCTCCTCCCAAACCGGTCTTTGGGATGGTAAAGGGGAGCCCAATGATCCTTCTCCTTGGTTAAGTATGGATTGGGGAAATTAGTGCTACAGAGATTTCCCTATAATGGATGCAAGGGCCTGTTACATATCATGGTTGGAACGCCACTCTGACCCATGCTATAGATACTAATTGGTATGCGGGTCTGGCTTTGCCTTGTGAATATGAAAGGCAATTTTTACATTGTAACATTTCTTTTAGTCTATGGGGCTAGGTAACAATGGCAACTTTGTGCTTTGCTTGCCTAACAGTGGACACCTCAGCCTTCACCCAGCTTCTACTCCCGCAGAGCGCCTTTCCCAGATTAGAAAGCGAGAAGAAAAAAACCTGGGATGACATGTTCAATGAACTAATAGATGCCTCCGCAGCTGCTGACACAGAGCTCAGAGCCTGGAGGATGTCATTGTCAGAGAAACTAAACATGGACGTGGAAAAACTGAAAATCAGCACAGGAGCAGGAGTGTGCAACGCAACAGGAGATATTGCATATTATGAAGGATCAGTCTGACATGCTGAGGCATCTGGTAGAACTCCAGGAAGAGCAGCGGCAGGACAGACTCCCTCTGCAGTCCCTCCAAAATGCTCAAACAACAAGCTGTTTCGTACCAGTCCCCAAGCACTCTAGGAGGAGAATGAGCAGGGTGCAGTACATGCTCCACTCTACACCGGTGGAGGGGAGCAGAAAGAGGCGACAGCCCCTTTAAGAACTGGGAATGTGCATGCTTTGCTGGGTGCACAGTCACACTTTGCTCTGAATGGCCAAACAACCTGATGAGAATGTTAAATTATCTTCCTTTTCCCCACACTGTAACGGGTCACCAATAAAACTGTTCTGCTTTAAAAAACATTACTCTTTATTCATTGAGAGCTAGGGGATTGTCAGTGGGAAAAGAAGGGGAGGGGATCAATGGTGCGAGGGTGGGGGATGGGAAGGGAAGGCACAGCACTGAGATGTGATTCATTGCAAAAACGGATTTTCAATGCTTCCCTGAAGTGCAGTGCTCCACAGTTGGCTCTCAGCATAGCTCTGAAATCTGGCTGCTGAAAATTTGTGGCCAGCCAATCAATGTCCACGACCCAGCCCCGCAGAAACTTTTCTCCCTTTGTTTCACACACATTATGGAGCACACAGCAGCTAGAGATAACAGTGGGTATGTTGCGTTCACTGAGGTCTCACCTAGTGAGCAAACTGCACCATCTTGCCTTTAAGTGGCCAAATGCACATTCCATCAACATTCTGCATTTGCAGTGTGTACTGTTGAAACACTCCTTCTCGCTGTTCAGGTGCCCAGTGTAGGGTTTCATTAGCCAGGGGAGCAAGAGGTAGTCAGGATCTCCCAGGATCACTACTGGCATTTCAACATTGCCAATGTTTATTTTTTGGTCAGTGAAGAAAGTGCATCTTTTTTAACAGACCTGAGTTCCTAAAGATGCGCACGACATGCACCTTTCCAGACCATCCCACACTGATGTCGGTGAAACGTCCCCTGTGATTCACAAGGGCCTGCAAAACCACTGAGAAGTATCCCTTTTGGTTTATGTACTCTGTGGCAAGGTGGTCCGGTACTAAGATAGGATATGTGTGCTCTCTATTGCCCTGCCTGCTGGGGACAGCTCTGTGCAAAGTTCAATGAAAGTGGCCTTTTGCATACGAAAGTTCTGCAGCCACTGATCATCATCCCACACCTTCATAATGATGCGATACCACCAGTCTGTGCTTATTTCCCAGGACCAGATCCGGCGCTCCACCGACTGAAAATCTGTGTGAGAGCCTGTAGCAAACGGGAATTGTTTCACTCTTTGGCTTGTATAGCAGGGTGGCTTCAGTAATGTTGCAATTTTCCACATTGTGGCTCTTGTCATGACCTTGAAAATACTGCAGGATAAGTTGTGAGGTGTTTGTGAGGCTCACAATAATAGTGCACAGTTGAATGGGCTCCATGCCTCTCCGGCAATGGCATGTGCACAACAAAGATGGGTTTGGAGAAATGGTGTCAAAAAACCATTCGTCTCTTTGTTTTGGACAAGGAGAGGACAGGAAGCATGTTGCATCGTGGGAGGAAGATAACCTTCCCAAAGGGCACTGTGGGATAGCTACCCATAGTTCACTGCTCTGATTATCAGTGCAAGTACAGCTGGTGGGGATGCAAACCCCCGACGCAATGCGTGTGGTGTGGTCACGGGCCTCCAACTTCATAAGTTCGGCAGGTGAAAGTCAACTGAAATTAAATCGACTTCACGCCGCAGTGTAGTCGGCAAAGTAGCATAACTTGCATCAATTCAGCAGAAGTGAAAAATGACACTCTGGGAGAGCAGGAGGGAGTGTTCAGCAAGAACAACAACTAATAGAGGCATGCTAGATAAAGCGGGCCTCCTCCTTCTTTAATTTATACCTGCATCATCGACAACATGCCCAGAACCAGGGAACGCTGCCCAGTAGCACCAGGGCTAAATTTGCTACTCACATCAGTTTGGTAATCTGCACGCAGTGCACACACCTGCTGAATGCCTTATTGGTACAAGCTGTCCTACTATGCCACTTGCACCTTTAACGTTTTGTCTTTCCCCAGGTGTTATTCACCTCATCGCTTCTCACTCTGTTCTCTGCCCTGTTTCCCTCCCTTTATCGAAATGATTGTTAACAAGAATTTTCAAGAGCAAAAGAATGAGCAAAGTAGGAGAGCGAAATGGATGTCTGGAGGATGAAGAATAAAATGAGCACAGAAACTTCCCCCTTTCTTTGATGCAGAAAGGAGTCTGCAAATGCCTCCCCACCACAAAACCTTGTAGGTCCCATGTAGGAGGATCCCACTGTTTTACCACAGGGAAGAGGGCTGGATATGTCTTCTAAGGAACTCTTCAGTGCCAGTTTGCATGGGGTCACAGTAGAACAAGACACACTCCCTGCTGGTTCATGCACTATGTTCTACAGCATCTCTCATGTGGAAGCATATCACAGTGTGCCTGTCTCTAAGTCAGCTCTCCTGCAGGGTGGCAACTATTCCAGCAAAACTCCAGACAGAGTTGACAATACTCACCAACAACACATATGGCTAGATTGTAGGTATCAGGGACTGTTCTAACTCTCAAAATGGGAGTCAACATACATGAGATTTACAGAGTTTTCGATGAAGTAAAATTTAAAAAACCCCAAACCCTAAAAGCCAAATAAACAGCAATATAAGGGCAGAGTTCAGGAAGTGCCTCTGCATAGGAAGCAAATAGCTTACGAGTGCTGCACAAATTGACACAATTGTAGGATATTCTCTTTTCACAATGCACAAGGATTTGCATTCATCATATCCTGTACACCAGAAAGAGAATACTACTCTTACACATTTAGTTAAGAGGTGGTAGACAAAAATGCAGCCCATGAAAGAAGAAATGGCTGCTGTGACTGGGGGGAGGAAAGAATGTATTACAAAAATTTACTAAAAATGTCAATCTGAGCAATACACACTTTTGTTTGACCTGGAGTTTTACTTACAAGGAATCTCTCGGTATCCACTCTCCAAGGCATGAAAGTAATTCATGAACTCCCTCACCGGAATTTTAAAGGCTTCAAACAGCCCCATGTCTTCAAAAAGCCTGTATGATACCTGGAAAAGGAAAACAACCATGCTGGTCTAGTTTATGTGGTGAAGCTACCAGTATTTCCACTGAGATACAGTTACACAGTCAAACAAACAGGCTGTTTAGAAATTTTTCATGTTATTCACCCAAATGTTCCTCTTATTTGTACTCTGATTGTTCTAAACAATTCTTCTCCTTCTCTGATGGTTACATCCTTCCAATGTTTGTACCTAGTTATACTCCTTCTGGTGACATTTAGCCAGCCTAGATATTGTTTATTATTTTAAGTGCCCCAAAACGTGCTAGATGCCTCACAAAAAAAACAAAACACACAGATATGGAGGAGATTTACAAAACACTGATAGGAATTAGCATCTCTGAAAATCTGCCCCATATATCCTGTCCCAAAGGGGATATAACAACAATTGCTCCTCTCTTTGCATAATCATTTAAAGAGATGAAGAAAAGAAGAAGCACAAGAATGTCAAATAAAAGGTTGGCCTAATAAATTATTTCACTATTTTTTTTTTTTTTAAATCTTGAAGGTAAAATGACAGAAGTGACTTTTCAGGAGGGATATGACTGAAGTGAAGGAATTTTCAGTAGGGAGGTGACTCAGAGAGCATTCAAGCATGGAAGAAGGTTACAGAGAATGTTGGGAGAGGAGTTAAGCAGGATATTGAGGCTGTTAGCAGTGGTGGAGTGAAGAAGTTGATGGGGGAATACAACCAGGTCATCGATGCAGACAGCAGCTATCACACAACATAGGGGCTTGAAAGCGATAGCAAGTTTGAACTTTGTACACAGTGCAATGGGACTGACTGAAATGACTATGTTAAGTTCTTCCAACCTTCTTTTTGAAATTAGCCTCTGTAGCACTTTATTCATTTTTCTTGTCATGAGGTGCCCAGAACCAAATACTGCAGTCTGCATGTGATCTCACCAGAGCTGTATCCAGGAGGGACTATGGTCTTCCAGTTCCATGATACTACATTCTGAATATGTAGTCCCAAAATCATACTGGCTTTTGTTTCTTCACAGCACACCTGAACCTAAATTAAGCTGCTGTCTGTCAACTGTTTTCTCTCTCATCATATCATATCTATGAATTGGGATCCATAATCTATTCTGATGGGTGTGTTGTACCCACGCTTTAACAACAAACTTTGAATATATGGCCTTTTTAGATAATTACAGTATTTTAAAGTAACTGATATGAATTTATAACATGAGCTATCTTCAAGTTTTTTTACTAGGAATTTCCTATCAAGCAGAATTTCTGTGTGAACTAATTCTGAACGATTCTATCAAAAATTAGAAAGGATGACCCAGTTGAAGAGTGCAGCTGAAAGTGCACAAATATAGTTTCTGACTTCATACAGGGAATCTCTCTGTTATCAAGTATCTGCCACTTCTGCTTGTGCTGGTAGCACCTTTGTGCTCATCTGCTGCTATTTGAATGGCACAGGGTGCCAATGGTACCACATTCAGTAAGAACGTATAGGAAGGTGAAAGTAATGCTGGTCAGTGTCGGAGTGATGATAGCCATGAAAGCCAAAGCTACAGCCCATAGGAGCTGCTAAAGTTCTGTAAAGGACACATCAGAGCTGCTTGAAACAGAGCTATTCCACTGCAGAGACCAGTACTTTAAGTACTGGATTATCCCTCTCAGAACTGAGAGTGTGAACAAGACAAAATCAAAAGAGGAATAAAAATCTTTCTTCAATTATAGGATATTTAAAAACCTGATGACACCAAGTATGGAGAAAAGCGCTCCTAGAGGAGCTTTTAGCTGTCTCTGTAGCTTGAATTTCAATGGCTACAGGAGATTTGTAATGGAAAATCCCTATGCATCTTAGTTCTGGAGGATAACTGTAGGCAGTGGGAACGTGGGTGACATGATGGGCTCAGGGCAAGTGTTAGTGCAGGAGTTCCAGGCGTCTGTCAGGATTAGGCATGTCTGCTCTGAACAGAAAATAATACTTCTTAAAATCTCTGATTGCTACTGGGAACAGTAAGAGAAAGGCGAAAAAAAGGTTGCTCTTCCTACAGTTAGGAAGGAATGAACCCCTTATTCTCTAACCTGACAACATAAGAAAGTCACACTAAGCAGTCTCAGTCTGGGGATAGGTCATTTCCTCCTCACGCTCCCCTCCCCCCTTTACCTATATTAATCTCTCTTTCCTTTCTGTATGTTCTATTATTCTCTACCCCATCAATCTGTGCCTAGTTTTTCTTCTACCTACCCCTCAGCTAATTCCTCCTTATTTTTATTCCCCTCAACGTCTTCCTCCTCTGTGGTAGAGCCATAAGATAGAGAATGGAAGTGGAAAGAGAGGATAATATTTTATGTGTATTTGCTGAGTAAATTTTCCAACAGCACCTAATTGATCTAGGAACCTAAACCCATTTTCAAAAGTTACGTCGGCACTTAGGTGCCTTAGTCCAATTGACTTGCAATGGGACTTGGGCACTTTTGAAAATTTTATCCTGTGCAATTAATCCTTAAGGAAATCAGAGTGCTTTACAAAAATTTGCCAATATCCCGTGAGGTTTTTGTACCCAGAGAAGGCCTCAGAGCATCTTAAAAACAGTAAGCTGCACTGAGGTCAGCAGCACAGGAAAACTGACACAGGAGGTTTCTCCAGCTCTCTGTGTGTGCCAGAGAAATTACTCATGACAGGCATCTGCAGCTCTCTAAAGAGAGAAGCATTACAGTTAGGCCAGGAGCATAGCCAGTGAGTCTATTCACTGCATAAATCAGCTAGGCCAAACCCTATAAGAGGCAGCAACAGGCTGTACTTACCACATTTACCTCACTCTATGGTATGCAGTGTTGTTGTGGCCCTGTTGGTCCCAAAATATTAGAGGGACAATGTAGGTGAGGTAATATTTTTTATTGGACTAATTTCTGTTGATGAGAGAGACAAGCTTTTGAGCTACACAGAGCTCTTCTTTAGGTCTGGGAATTGGTTCCTTAGAACATGTGCTAACTACTTATGCTAAACTATCTGTTGGATCTTGAATTTAGCTGTGACACTTTTAGTACCTTTCCTGGACCTGAAGGAGAGCTCAGTGCAGCTCAAAAGCTTGTCTCTCTCACCAACAGAAGCTAGTCCAATAAAGTTGCCTCTCTATGCCCTATGGTAGCAGTCAGAACAGAGCTGTGCAGGCAACCTGACCATCAGAGGCCTAGGATTTCGAAAGGCAGTAAACTGTATGGAACTCAATTTACCTCTCTTGGATCATGGCCCAGTTGACCCAGCCAGGATTCAAACTTGCACTCCAGGGAAACTAAGTATTTCAAACCTTAGTCTTAGATCACTGAGCCATAGAAGGTGAGAGGAGGAAAAAAAATTACCACAGGAAAGAAAAGACACTAGCTGCTACTGGCTAGTTCATTGTATCTAATTTCCTTGGAAGATATCCCTGTGGGAAAAGAGTGACGATAGAATGATATTATTTTGCAGATTTTAAGATTATTGCTTCATACTGCTGTTAGGCAGGTATTTTTTAAAACCGCATGCCATATAGGAGGTTATTTTTCCTCTGAATTTCCAGCATTGGGTCAGAGGGGAAGGTTTCAAAATAATTCAAAAGAAGCTGAATGGACTGGCAAGGAGTGGAAGTGAATGGTATCCAGTTCCCAGCATGTGCTTTGGAGAGAAATAGTCTGCTCTTCCAGTCACCAAGGCATTCAGACAAACAAGAAAAAAAGAAAGAAAGGCTTATTTCTTGGTACTTATAGCTTCTTGGACATCAGAAAATCTGGATAGTTTGGTAAAATAAATGGTGCTGTTTTGGTTGTTATGTTCTCTCTATTTTTGATTATTATTATTATTATTATTATTAACTATTTTTTAATTTGTTCCTCCCATGGCAATTGTTGCCATATCTCAGGAGTAGACATCACCTGATGGACAATCACCCCCACCCTTGCTCACTAAGCAACACCTTCTCCTTTCTTCCTATCTTCTGCTTGTGTTTGGGATAGAGGCACTTCATTAAGCTGAAGGTCTGGTCAGATTGTGGTTTTGATTAGCACTATGGATCACACATTACCACAACCATTGCTTCTTACTGCATATGGCTTCCTAGTTAGAAAACATCCATATATGCCATACTACCAACGAGCTCAGTACCATTTTTATTCTTAGGAATAAATAAATTTCAACAAATGCCATTTGTTTGGCAAGTAGTGGTTACCTCCCTCTCTGCCTTTTTTGCCCCCCTCTCTGTGCAGAGCTTAATACTTATATGCATAATTTATAAATCAAATGCTTCTGGCATCTGTTAGAACAAAAAGAAATGCTTCCACTGAAATGATTTTTAATGGAAGTTTCTTTCAAAGCGGGGGATTCATTATGAACATATTCCTCAGTATAACAATCTTCTATGTACTACTTATTATAGGCACATGGGTAGCACCCATCACAGCAGTAGCTATGTATGCTGTGTATGGCTAAAGTAAATAAATTTCTCCTAGAAGCCTAGGTTCCAAACAGCATCAAGACAAAATAAATCAGAGACAAGAAGATAAGGGAAATTGAACAAGTATTTATGCAAAAGTCCAGCCGACCATGCAGGTGCGACAATGCTTCTAAATACTGTCATGTTCAGGTTAAGTGAGTTTCTGGCAGTAATGAATTCCACAGATTAGTCTGCCACTAATAATGTCCTGACTCTGAACCCCCAATGTTTCCATTCAGGGATGGTTTTTAATTTTCATTCAAAAGCCATCTTTTGACAAACAACATTCCCCATGGAGAGACTTCCCATACCATAATGTGAACAATAGCCCCAGCTAGCTATGAAACACTTCCCATGGGCCTATTTGCAGGTACAGAAACACAGAATCAGAATCTTGACAGTGTAGATTTTCCTAAAATCTGAGCCTTCATCCATCATTTTAATTCACTTGCAGTTTGGTCATGATCAGAAGGGAGATACTTCAATTTCAAGCTATACATTTTTTTCCAAGATCACCTACTCCACCTTTCTTTCTAAAGCAAAACAGATTTCTCCCCCACAGGAATTATGGTTAGAAGAGCAATAAATTTAAATTAAGGCATTATGTAGCTCATGGCTCGTAGTGAAGCTGCAGTTTCAATTGGAAAGTCTTGCTGTTCCATTCTGAAGGGAGATTTTTCTGTGAAGGCCTTTCTATCCCTTTGTTTACAGGTTTGCCTGTGCTGCATTTAAGTGCTTTTCATTGTACGTAGCAAGAATGCTTTTATGGTCACAGAGTTGTGTGGGGTCTTTTTTTTTTTTATAAGGGCTAAATCAATTTAACAATCCACAAATAAGAAATAGACATCTCAAGTCGCCTTAAAAATTCTAGGCTAACATATGCTTTGTAAGCCAAACACCCGCCTGAGGGCACACGTCAACTCTTCTTTATTCCACCTCATAAATTTTGGATTGTGGGGAATGCAGTTAATTCCTCTTGTTAATTTTCTTTCTTTCCTTTTTTTTTTTTTTTTTTAAAGATGAGACCATTTAATTGTGGAAAGCAAAGAATAAATCACTGATCCATTTGTTTTCCTTTGTTCCTTTCACCTTAGGACACACTCTGTTATAAATTACACAGCAAAAAGATAACCAGTTCCGTGGTTTGAAAAAAAAAAAAAAAAGGTTCATTGCATTCAGTCACCATATCTCCTTAGTTGTAGGGGATATCTTCATTTTAAACTCAAATTTAATCTTGTCCCACTCTGATCTTGGGTCATCCCATTTAATCGAATGTCATGGTTAACTATTGACATCAGAAATGTTGAACAATGAAGTTGAGGGTACAACTGTTTATGCTAAATAAATTATTCCCAAATTTTTAAAGCACTTCAGATTTCTTTTTTCATATCCTTCATTTTGCTTCTTTGCCCCTGACAATGCCCAATTATTTGGCCAGCGACAAGTCACTCAGGCAGTGTGAGGCTGTGGAAAGTGATGACATCTTCACGCTGGCTTTCTGAACACTTTAAATTGTGCCTGAGGGACTCAAGGTCTGCAGGTTAGAAGTAGAAGGGGGAAAACAAAATGGCAGTGGTGGACGCTAGTGGGGACCGGGAAGCGGGGACAGCAGGGAAAAACAGCTGGGGGAAGTGTGTCATTTCATGCTTTCTCTGTTAAGAACTGGTAAGAAGTGTTATACAGATATAGATACGCACAACCAAAAAATGTTGTTTAGATCCCAGTTGTTCGGTGTTTGATAGAGAAATGTTTAAGTATAGACAGACAGGAAAATAGTCACTCTTGCTTTTTGCTATACATTATTGTTATATATGGGCATTATTGTTGCAACACATACCAAAAAGATCTAGAAGCAAAATTCTACCCTTTATGTTCGATCTATTACAGGACCTTCTAATTGATCACCAATTTACAGTCTACGCTTTCCTCTTACACCAGAAGGAACTTGGAATATTGGCAAGCTGGTCAGGTGCAACTATTACATGCTGAGGTACAGGCTGGGGTTGCTGACAAGGAAACAGCTCACAGAGTAAATCCTAATGTCACTCTGAATTTAAACAATCATCTTTCCTGATTGGCTTTTGAATTAGCTATATGCAGCTCAATAATAATCAACAACCCAGGTACCAGGACTTGATTTAGCATTAATTGGAGTTTGTTATTACACTGAGGTCTGGTTAGCACATTAATCTCTCTGGGTGTATAATGTGAGACACTTAAACTTGATTAACAAGTTCACTGTTTTCCAGTAGCCTCTTGCAAATGTTGCTCTGTAAAAAGGTACTCTATCAGTCAAAAGCCAATTTGTTCTTGCGTTTTTGTCCTGAATATAAATTATACACTTTCCTTGTTGACTAAACCATATCTTCTCTTTTGGGTCCGCTGTCTATTTGTGGCCCTCTAAGCCTCATGTGATGGATTCTATGCAAAATCCCACAAGACAGCTAACTGAATATGGTGGCATCAGCAGCCCTTCCAGTCATAGCTGAAGATGCAGTGGGCCAATATGCATGTACAATTCTTTTAAAAGACCAGATTGGTGGAGCGGGAAGAAGAGGGAGACTTTTTAATGGTAATGGATTTGTGGGATTAACTCAGCTGTTGCTCTCTTGAAATTGTATGGCAGGATTTCATGGTTCTTACATTGCAGTGACTTACCGGGCCTATCACAGATTTAAAGCTCTATTTTAGCCTGCATCTGTCTAGGTACACACAGTATACTGGCACTGCACATCCAACCTGCGTGTATAAAACATGCTTCTTACCTGGCTGAGGATCCGACCACATTTCTTTCCTATTTTTTCCACCAAATCAAAGACTGGGAAGTTCCAATTGTTTAGCTGATCCATAAGAGAGTCCAAGTTGTCCATGACAAGAGGCTCTGGAGCAAGGATAGGCTTGTCCTGCCCCAAAAATCAGGAAAGAGAGAATTCTGCTAGATCACAAACTTATGAAAAGTCTAAATAAAGTGGTAAAAGTGCTAAAAATCTAGGGCAAAACTAATCACTGGTGCCCTCTCATTGAATTCAATGGAATTACACTGTTTTCCACCATACCTTAATTTAGCCCTTCTACTTTATAATTTTTGTTAAACTTGAATTGATAGGGAATCCTGCAAATGAAAGATCAGTGTCTGATTATTACAGCTGCAGAGAGGTTATTCACTTTTACTCTAAAGCTTGTACCGGGCAGAAACATATTCATTTGTTACTTCCATATCGTGACTGCTAGGGACTAACGACAAGATTCAGGGAACATTTTCCAAGGTAGTCTTATAGTGAATAGGAATGTGTAAGTAACATATTCAGATATAATGAAATAAGAACCCGTCCCTTGTTCCACTCTGAGAGAGACACTGAAAAGAAACCTTTTTTGAAATCTGAAAGAAGTCTCCCTCTTCCCATGCCTCCTAACTCTTTACTCTCTCATAACTCTTCACTTTCAAATAGTGACCAGAAGTGGAAACAAAAGAGTCAATATACCATCAGAAAATCTCATCCTGGTTTATGCAGCTCTGATCAGAAGCAGAGACTGCCAGGAATTCTGTTCTCATGAGATATTTTTTAGTCTAATTGCACAGATTGAAGGGACTTTAAAAATTTGACTAAACAGTCAAATGTTTGTCTGCTCATTTGAACCAAATTTACAACTCATTACAGTGGTCCTACAAAAACACCAGCATCTGACAACATTAGTCTCACAGATTATGAAGTACAAATGTCTTTCCCTATATTTAGTACAGAAAATAACAATAATAATTGTGTAGTATCCTATGACAAACGTTAACCTTTTAATGGTCACCACTGTATACGCTAACCAAGATTACATGGTTTACTAGGCCATTAAAGTGTTTACATGGATAATCAGAAAGATTATACACATTGTATTGGTAACGTACATAAGATTATTTCCATACCTGACAAATCAAAATTTTCAAAAATGTGTGCTTAAAGTTAGAATCCTAAATCCATATTTAGGTATCAAAATAGGTGGTTAATTTTAAAAAATGCTAAGCACTCAACAGCTCCCACTGATTTGAATGGGTGCTTAGAGCTTTTGAAAATCAGATCACCTATCATGTCCCATAAATGTGGATGTGAGCCTAAATTTATGCAACCATTTTTGAAAATCTTGGCCCTGGTCTTTAGATTGCATCATTCTTTTCCCAGTGTCTTGAGGTTTATTCAAATACAGTATGAAAGCATTACTTAAAACAAGAGTGAGCTACCTCGGGTGGTATTAAAGGGTGCAACATGATTGTCTCAGGTGTGTATGTTCTGCAGACAGATCCTTTCCGCATCTGTTCTTTGGAGCAATCTGCCTCGTCGTCATTTTGTACAATATCACTGCTGTCACTGTTGTTCGTTTCATAGTCAGAAGTGGCTTGAGCTGGATCATCTACAATGAAAATCTAAGTGTTTTGAGAACTGTAAGGACCATATTAAAAGGCATTCTCTCTTACCATCTGAGTAATACCAACATGATCTCTGACTCACATATATACGTGCTGCTGCTTGGCTAGGTCTGAAATCAATCTGACAGTCTACTCAATGGCACTGAAAGAAGTACGAGGCCTGAAAACTGGGACCACAGAATGAAGAATGAGGAAAAACTCTGAGGATCATTATTAGGATGGGTCAAATTAGGTGAGTGAGAGTGAGACCACATTTATTGCACCACATATTTTTAACTCTCTAAAACTGGGCTAATGCAGAGCTTTTTCAGATTCTTCTTTATAAATACTCTGTGCCACACATGGTAAATTTCTGAACATACACATAGTATATTGTTACAGATGGATTAAGTGCTGCCCTGGGGTGAACATGACTCTTGCTGAAGTTACTGAGAGCCTGAAGCACCTACATCTGAAGGTTGAATTTAGCTTCACGACTAGATATAAAAACACAGATATTCTGCTTCCTAGATCCCGAGCAAGAAGTTACAATGTGAGCTGCAAATTACATGGAGAAATGAAGCTTACAGAAAGAACAGCTGCTGATAGAGAAGTCTTGTAATTGAAGGAAGTATTAACGTTTTAGAAAGGAAATTTTTCTGGTTAGAAAAAGTTACAACAGGCTTTTGGAAATCCTATTTTATCTCAAATCTCATTAAAACAAAAATAATTTATAGAATAACATACTGCTGTGCTGCCTGTATCCTTCAAAACAATGTTACCATGTACAAATGACATGATAAACAGCCTAAACAGCAACTTCCAGGGTCTATATGTTACTCAATCATTTACACTTAAAATTAGCAATTAAACACATAATAAATGCTACAAAAACATGCAGCTTCTGGATATCTAATACGGAGAAGAAATCAACATACTGAGGCATTAACTTTTGCTATATTCATGGCTTTCAAGACCAGAGAGGACCTTTGGGATCATCTAGTCTGCCCTCCTGTATAACACAGGACATAGAACCATAGAACTTAGAACCATAGAACTCCATAGGCCATAGAACTTCCTAGAGCAGATCTTGTAGAAAGATACCCACTCTTGATTTTAAAATGGTCAGTGATGTAGAATTCACCACAACCCTAGGTAAGTTGTTCCAACGGTTAATTACTCTCATTGTAATAAATTGTGGAGGCTCCCTGTGTCTAGCTCCCAGGCCAACCACGTGACTGCCTCTATCCTCAGCTCACTTCTAGGGTGTGTCTACACTGCACACTCCTTTCAGCAGCATGCACAATTCACAGACTACATGCCCCCTACATGGGTATAAACAGCAGTGTAGACAATAAGACACTGCTTAGGCGAGTAAAGTAAAAGAACGCCTGAACCCTGGGGGTATATACCCTACATGACTCTCTACATGCCCAAAGCAGTACCTCTCCCATCAACACTGCTTTTTTAGCAGTGTAGTGTCCGGATGCAGTAGAGAAAGGCTGTGGCAGTACCCTATTTCTGGAGCCTTTCGCCACAGCAGGGGCCTTTCTCTGCTGCAAAGAAATACTCCAGCAGCAGAGAAAGGCTCTGGGCAGATCTTTGCTGCCAAGTCTTTCCCTGCTGCTTCCTCTCTGCCAGAGCCTTTCCTTGCCACAGTGAAAGCCTGTGGCAGTGGAGAGCTTCCAGAGCCTTTCCCTACTGCCTGCCTCCTTGCTGCCAGAACCTTTCACTGACACGTGTAGCTACATAAGGCAGTGTGGACGCAGCATGCTTTTCACTGAGGCATGTAGCTACACATACCTTACACACCACTGCCAGTGGTGTTCAGTGCTGACATAACCATCATGTGGTATCAATGGAGCCAGGCTGCCAGAGTCACCATACCTCAAAAGGAATTTCTTGGCACAAAAGGGACTCCATGGTAATGTGAATATGGCCTAGGCTCCATTAACCCTTCTGTAGGTTTGCCCAAAGAATTGGTGGGGCCAGGATAATACGTCTCCGCCCAACCTATTCTTTGTTGCAGATTCCTGGACTTGAGGGGACTGCTGAAGAAACAGCTGACACCTCCTGACACCCACCTCTACCCCTTGCATGGAGAGTGTCTTAAGTGTTTTGGCCTAGGACTGTTGCTGTTCCAAAGGAAAGGAAATGGAAACATCATTCCTGTGATCTCACCCACATACAACCTTTCTATAAAAAGAGAGACAGGAGTTTCTACACACTCCCTCAACAACTACTACATTTTAGAGGAACAGCCATTTTGATTTTACCACCACCAAATTACCTGTTCTGGTCAGAGCATGTGTTGTTCCATCACCTCTATTCAGCACCCCAGCACCAGAACCAGCTTGGTTATACGGTCTGCCACAGCTGGAACACAATATCAAAGAACATGAAAATTAAAGAATCAAGTAAATTAGAGAGGAAAAATCATTGAGAGCATTTCTTGATCCTTGCTGCTAGTACAAGTTTATGTTCTACCATATAATCTATAGTCCTTTGGGCAGTCTGAGGCAAATTCACAGGAATGCTCAGATTTTTTTGTTGGATGCCAGTATGCAAAAGGCAACCATAAATATGGCTTAATCAGACATCTAAACTGGGTTTAGAGCTGCCTAGCATTTCTGGAGTGGTGCAAATGAGACACAGCATGTCAGTGAATCCCACCCTAGTAGGATTTTTATATACATTTATTATTTTCTAAGTTTACAAGTACAAAAGAGCAAGCTGAACATATAATACAAATACATTATCAGAAAGAATAGAGAATGAGGAAGAGGAAAATTCACCAAGACCCAGTCCAGTCTTAAGTTATTTAGGTAGAATATAGACATTTTTAGCAGGTCCCCCCGCCTGTCATATGCATGCCTAGAAACACATATATCATCTTAAGTAACATAAAAGTGAGGCATTGCCAGACTTTGCTGTTGGATTTCAGTGGGAACATATCAAATATAGTACTACTAGAGGGATGTTTTGACCAATGTGTCAGGTAAATGAGCTGGCATTCAAACAGTTAACAAGCATGAGAGGAAGTGACAAATAGAGCGTACTCACCAATTCCCAGGAAATTGAAAGATATTTTAGGAAAACAAAACAAAAAAATACAAACAAAACAAAACAAAGTCACCCATACACAAATACACCCACCCCCAGAAAGGCCTTTCGAAATATTTGCCTCTAAAAGTCTGTTGGGATGTGTTATAACCAATCTATGTGTAATCATATTTTTCTTTAAATTGTTTGGATATTGACTGAGCCCATTAGACTTATGTAAAATGTATCTAGTTACCTTAGGTAACCACTACAGTTACTATGGTTATCATAACCACAGTGCCATCACAAAACCAATGAACGGACCTAGAGAGACGCCAACAGGACAGGGAAGTATCATTATCTACATTTTTCAGCTGGAGCTTGGCCACAAAGAGAAAATAAGGGACTTGTCCAAGATCACATGGGAAGCCTGTGGCAGAGAAGCAAGGAATTGAATCAGAGCTCTTGATTCCCAGGTTAGTTTCTTAGCCACAAGAGCAACCTTCCTCAATTTATGCTTGAGTAAGGCCCATTTTTAATCAATTAAAATAAGTAATTTTCTTCAAATGATTTTACAGTACTGGATACATACAGTACTGGTTCACAAATCTCTTCTTGTGTTGCAAGCAGAACATTATGTTTTAGCAGCCAAGCAGCAGAGCCACCTAAAGAGGCAACATGCAGAACTAATTTGCCATGGAAATGTCTTCCTTTTTAGAAGTAAATGATGCAAGGACAAGTTTGCTCCTAGGAATCTTCATTTATCTGACAGTACAGCTCCACCAAGCTCAACGGTTTATACATACCCTCTCTTCTTCCTATCTAAAGTATCTTTTTGAAAATACAGAAACACTTTTACATTGCAGAGAATGGATAGATCAGGAAATGTACAACAAACCATTGCTTTGACCAGAATGGTAGCTTTAAATACAACGCTGCTGGTTTTCCAGTGCAAAAAGGATCTATTAGGGTATCAGTATCATAATCGGGAGGAGATGACCTGTTTCTGAGAGTCAAGAGGGAACACTGGACTGACTACAACTCCTTGCCCACGTCCCCAGATTAGCTATAGGGATAATTTCTGCTCTTCTCTGTTATAAAAGGTTGAAAAGTTTTAGAATTATATTGGTTTTGTTATTGTTTTTTATATCCGAATAGCTGCCTTGTCTTTTAGATTGGAAGCTGTGGAAGAGCGTGGACTTCTATTCTGTGTGCATGGTGCCTAGTACAGTGTGGTCTCACTCTTGGCTGGGGTCTTTAGGAGTAACCAAAATACCAATAAATAAAAATAATATAGAGGAGAGAAAAGGCATCAGAGCAGTTATTGTTATCAATGGTTCCAAACACAAAATGCCCTTTGGGTGTTTGTGATTCTATAGTGCCAAGGTGCATACTGTATTGTAAGAAGGTTTTTTTGTTTTATTTGTTTTGTCTTTGTTTTTTGACTAAAATGATCCCTCTTTCAAAGGTCTAAATTGCGATTTAGAAGCTATTTGGTATTGACTTTTAATGATTTCAAAAGTGGGAACTCCTTTCATGATTTCAAGGAGCTTTGGATGAGACCATTAGTGACTCTGACATTGGCAGAATTTTGTAGCCTGTGCCATCTCTTGCTTACAAAACTAAAGACTGTTTTTGCAGAAGCCCAATTATAACAGCATTTAGATTGGTTGTTTAACGTGGTTAAAATTTGTGCCAAGAAGAAACTTTTGTGTAGGTTCTACTGCACTGGAGAGGAGAAGAACGGATTCAAATCCAAGCCTTGGTGGTTGAGTAAGGTTAACCACAATAATTAGCAGTATGTTCTGGAGCTCCATGTGCTCTGTGTGATTGTCCCTGAAGGGAATTTAAAAAGTAGACTAAAACCTGGATACAATCATGCATGTTATATATATTAAAAAATAATCTGGGAAACAAAACATCTACCAGAGTTTATAAATGAGACCAAACAGGCTGTTACTGAGAATTCTCGGTTTCATTAGTGTTTTTTTTTCTGGATGTTACCACAACTTCAGTGCTAAAAAGCCAAACTATAACATAAGACAGGACAAGACCTTTTGGTGGGTTGTGATGCCATCAGATCTTCATGATGTTATCAGTGAGTGTGTGTATGTATATATGTTGTGCTTGTTCTCTCTCTCTCTCTCTGTCTCACACACACACAAAATTCATCTATAACTTTGGTCACCATCTCATCCATATTTTATCTTGGAACCTCCTTTCAGTGTGAGAACTGAGGCTTCACTTACCTATAGGTTCAATATTAAGGTTGTGCTCAGTCTAGTTGTTTTTACCATGTGATGATCACCACAGTACCTGAACATCCTGTGAATGCTCTTAGCCTGCCTAGGAGTTTATACCTTAAAGGAGGAGCCATTTTAAAAGTCTATGTTAAAAAAAACCCTGGAAATGCTATGTATGTTATTGGTTTTATCTCCCCCACACACCCACACATTTAAAAGTGCTTATCAAATTCAAATTGGTTAAGTGACCAAATAATGAGGGTCACAAAGCTGGACAATGTGGACGATGTTAAATGACTTATTAATTTCTGTCACTATACAGCACTTAGGAAAGCTGGCTGGACAGTTTAATTGCCAGCTAGCCCACCACACTTCACTCAGGTGTGGAGTATAAGCAGAGCTAAAGGCAAGTGCTGAATGTATGCCACTAATCTATTGGGCATGGAGCACAATGAAGACAAGAGAAGCCTTTTCATTACCTTCATGTAACTGTGGATCCCTCCCCAATAAGCAGCCTTACTTAACTGCTGGTCAGTGCATGTGAGCAGAGCAGCAAACTCTTGTAAGTTTTTTGTTTGTTTTTAATGTATAATTATATACTCTTTTCTTCACTGTTTTTATCTAGTACGCCACAAACCTGTAGTAGCTTACACACAGAATATCCAGCCTTGATAAAAAGTATTACCATTACTGATGCAACCAACTCTCAGTGACATTCACTTGTGGGGTAACCTCATTGGTCTCCCTTAGCTATTTTTTTATATATTGTATTTATGTTAGCAGTGTTAAGGGGTTCAGCTTGTATCTGCAGAAGTGACATCTGTATACCAGTAACAAGTAAATTGTTATTGTTACTGATGATTCTGCAACAGTGTTCACAGTAATGGTGAAATTTATTATTAGTATTTTAATGGATCGCATTTATATTAACGTTGACAACACGGGTATTTGTGGCTATGGTACTAGTTGAGTTTAACTATATGTTTATTCCAAAACCTAAATACTTTGTTTAAAAGAACCAGCTAAAGTTTCTAACTGCCAACAATGTACTTACTTATCACAGCTACTACTCACTGTGAGTTTCCCCACCTAACTCCACACAAAACAAACTCCATCAATAAATAATAAAAACTGCACTTATCAAAAGTCATGTGAATGAGTCAGTCAGAAAAAACACCAAAGATTTTTGAGAAATAAACTAAACCATTGGGACTGAGATAGCACATCAACACTTTCTAGCATTTAATCCAACATTATCTAAAATGAAAGAGAGACCCCTATTGACAGGTGTTCTCTGCTCATTGACACCAGGTCACAGAAACTTAACTTATGAGGCCATGTGATGAGCCTAACTCTGTGCATGACAATCTCAAATAGGGTTTACATACTTCACAGCATGATACTGAAATTTCTCAGTGTTGCATTGGACATAAATACAGCGTCCATTATTCAGGTTTCACTTCAACTGAGTCTTTTTGGAGACATGAAACAACAGTACTTTCAGGTGCTGACCGCCCAGGTTAGAAGCTATGTTCTCTTAGAGCAACTAAGAGTCACTTAAAGTATCATATTACTAAATTGTTTTGTAATATTTGGCAGTAGCAACAGACTTCTTCATTGCAATTGCTTCTTTAAAATATTCACTAACATTACTATTCTGTGCATTTATCTCCATCTCTGGAAAGATATAATCCATCCGTCCCATCTTGAGGCAAAGCCCACAGCAATGAAGGCTTTAGTTTAATTATATACAATACCGTGCTAGTTACATGTACTGTGTAACATAGTAGAAACTGTATTTTGAAAACGCTAAAGGCAAAGAGCTAGTATGGCAGCAATACATTGGGCATAACTATAAAATGTACCCAAGTTGGGGAGAGGAGGAGGGACAGTCCATTTGAACGTCAAGTAAATAGTTCATCTGGAACATTTCAACTTTTACCTGCAACAGAAAAACTGACCAACTATGGATCTTTGGTGTGCACTTTTCCAAATCCTAGGTGTCTGATTGTCATCTCTGAAGTAAGGTTTGTATATTGAAATACTGGAACATGACCCTTCAGTGCGTGTTATTGTGACTAGAGTGTTGCACGAAATACACATTTCATTAACATGAAACTTGAGATAAAAAAGTCACAGATCGATTTTCTATAAACCAGGCTACATGCTCAACCTAAGTAAATGCTTTTAATTGCAGTTAATTGTTTTGAACTTTAAAAATACCATGTAGCATTGAAATAAACCATTACTGCATACTGTGAACTGCTTTAATGTGGAGAAAATCATATAAATATATCATGCTGAATTAAATCAAGAATATGGGTAAGAGAAGGGGAAAAACAAGATGTGTATCAAATTAACATCTTACCTGCTACAGATAACAGGGGGCCCCAGAATCTGCTCTGAAAGGTCTGGTGCGCTCTGTGTAGAAGTTAAAACTTTGTGTGGTTTCAGGCTTTGCTTGGTGTCAGTAGAGTCTGGAAATTGCACAGAAGAGGTTTTTCCAGTGGGACTGGTGGCTGGGGTTCCCTGGATAGGTGAATGGCATGGGGAGGTGAGAGGTGAAATGTTTGGCGGGATACCTAGCAAAAGAAAACAGTCTTTTCAATTCAAAAAAGTCAACATACAGAGATATCAATTCGCTGTACACAGAGAGAATTACTGCCGAAACACACAGAACAATACATAAAGTCTCCATATGTGCCCGGATCCTTAGCTAGCATAAATCGGCAAAACTTCATTGACTTCAATGGAGCTATGCCAACTTCTACCACCTGAGGATCTGGGCTGTAATCTTTACACATTTAGTGTATATACCCCTTTGATAATGGCATACGAGCAGCATACTTAAATTAAAGAACATATGGCACGAAAATGATGGGAGGCAGAATGGTCCAGAGGATATGGCATCAAACTGGGAGTCAGGAAACTTGGAGTCTGTTCCAGGCTCTGCCTCATTGTCTGATTTTGGGAAAATGACAATGTCTTCGTGTTTCAATTTCCCAATCTATAAAGTAGAGACAAAAATGCTTACCCACCTTTGTACTGAACCCGGAGTCCAATGTATAAGTAGGTAAGTTATAAGCCAAACAGTAATATTTTAAAATAAGGATAATGTGTTATCCTTTCATCTTGAAGGATTCCAAAAATTTTAGAAACTACAGGATACATGCTCAAGCACCACTGAGATCCAGTCACCTCAGTTGCAGCTCAGAGAGGAGCACCTGAGATGGAGTGCAGCACCCAAACCAGTGCACAGAAGGGCTGTGACAGGGTCTACCTGGCCTTTGTGGCTCCCTACAGCCAGCCCTGTGGTATTCTACAGTCCACCCCAAGAAGCAGCAGTGACTGGAAAGAAGCAGTGAAGGTGGGTCCTTCAGACTTGTTTAGAGAGGCCTTAGAGGAAGCATCCAATCAGAGCCCAGCAGACTCAGATAAAAGGAGCTGCAGGGCCTTATCGGGTCTGTTACTGGCTGATTTGCTTAAGCTTGGTTTGCAGGGAGAGAGAGAGGACCTCAGAACGTTAACCCTGAGATAAAGGTGAAGCTAAAATGGGCCAGGTAAGAAAGACCCATGGAAGAAGCAGCAATGAACTTGAATAGGGCAGTGTGTAGCTGCTGTTTATAGTGTCCTTGGGCTGGAACCCAGCGTAGTGGGTGGGCCTGGGTTTCCCTACCTGTCATAGCCAGAGTGGTGTAAACCTTGGAAGGGGTCATTTGGACTTTGTGATTTGCCTGAAGGGCCAAGGCATGCAAGACCCACAATGGTTGGCAAGCAGCCTGCAGAGGGCACCAGAAGTGAGAAAAGGACTGCAATACCACACCCAGCCTGCCATTACAAGGGGGCAAGGAGATAATCTGAGCCAAGAACATTGGGGCAAACTCCTACTTTTCATGATCCATCCACAGCAGGAAAAACCTTAAAGTTTCATATAAAAGACCCACGCACAACAAACTGCAAGGAAGTAAATGTGTGTACTTAAGAAGGGCTGAGTCAACCCTGCTGGAATTTTTACCTGAGGCTACAGGGAGTATCATGCTTCAGATCTATTATAAGCCATGTCTCTCATACTCAGCCACCCAAGTCATTTATCATGTTTATTTTCAGGTCTACAGAAGATGTTACCTTTAGTTGTTTTAAAGTGTGTGTTATGCCAAACTACCTAAATGTAGTTTTGGTAAAACAGTCATCTCTGAATAAGACAATAATGTTGATTTAGGATTATGAAGCATTAACATAAGAGTAAATGCTTTTGATGTTTACATCTTTCTAAAAAAACACATATTCTCAATATGTCTTTTTGATGTCTTCTATCACTTTAAAGGAGGAAAAATATGGAACCTTATTTAATGGTGACCATTCAAATAAGTCAAAATAAAAAAAATCAAAAAAGTCAAGTCAAAATTTGCTGACAGTTATCACACAGTAATATCTGAGATATCACCATCTTTCTCTGTACCTTGAACAGGGAGTAACTGCAGTAAGTGTTTGATATAGGTTGGCAAATGTTAATGGCATAATTTCAACCACTGTAACATAATCTTGAAGATCCTGGACAGGAGGCCCCTTGAAAAATGGAAAATTTGGGAGAAAGCAGCACAGTAATATTCTGCAATCTGTAGTTCATGAACCTCTCCTGAACATAATGGGGTCACTGCATGACTCTACTGAAAATGCTACATAGAAACACCACTAAATTGATACAGCTTTCCTCCTTCTTCCCCAGAAATATTTGCAACATTTTCTGTCAAATGAGATTCAGGAAAGAATAAAACATAAATCCTGCATGGATCTACTTCCCTTTCTCTAAAAGTGAAATTAGAGCTGGTGAAAAATACCAGGACTGATAGCACAGAAAACCTAAGTTCTCCTTAGCACCATTGAACAAACAGCAGTGCAACTTCCCCACATCATCCCACAAATATGCCTCAATCCTACTTTGAAGGGAGAAATCCACAGAGTGAGAGGCCAGTTAAATCTTCATGACCATTCAAATCATTGCTTCGCTGCTGAGATAAGAGAATTAAACTGACTAAGATCACAAACTTATTGCACACAGGCCAATTAAAAGCTTTCTCACGGTAATGAAATTCAGCAAGGCCTGGTCTACACTGGCAATGGAGGTCGATGTAATGCCGCTCATGTCGACCCTCTAAAGTATTTGCTTCCACTGGCACGTAAGTTCTGCTGACCTAAATCGTGGTAAAAGTTGACTTAATAAAACCACCTCTACAAGTGGCGTAGCACTGAAGTCTAATTCTATGGGTTGAATTAGTGTCAGTGTAGGCAGAGCGCAATGTAATTCAACACCATTGGCCTCCAGGAGGTATCCCATAATGCTCTGTTGTGACAGCTCTGGATATTCATGCTCTGCTGTAACGTAGCCATGTAAACAGGAAATAGTTCCTCCCCTCAAGCCCTGGGAAATTTTGAATTCCCATTTCTGGTTTTGTTAGCGTGGAGAGAGCCTTGTAGCTAAACCGCTCATGGCGACTGCACGGCCCAAATGCACCTCAGCATGGAGTCGACCTGGGGTCTTGGATCTCATCGGTCTGTGGGGCAAAGAGTCTATTCTGGCTCAGCTCCAAGCCAGCAAAAGAAATGTGGACATCTACAAGAAGATATCTCGTGGCATGTTAGAAAAGGGGCACAACAGGGACACACAGCAGTGCTGCGTTCAGATCAAAGATCTGAAGCAGGCTTATCAGAAAACTAGGGAAGCTAACAGCCGTTCTAGCTCCTCGCCCAAAACATGCTGCTTTTATGAGGAACTGCATGCGATTCTCAGTGGTGACCCCACCGTGCCACCACGCAGCATCGATACCTCCAAGGAATGCCAGTCCAGGATGAATGAGGAGGATTCTGTGGATGAGGAGAAGAGCAGGGTGCAGGAGAGTGGGGTATCCATTCTCCCTGAGAGCCAGAACCTGTTCGTTACCCCAGAGCAGCCCAGCCACACACAGGACAGCGGGACTGATCGAGATGCTGGGGAAGGCACATCTAGTAAGTGTGTGTGGCAAATCTCATTTTTGTGGTTATGGCCCCAGTCCAGCTTCTTAAAAGGAGTTTGTGTTTTTGAGGGAATGGGCTTCCTGGGTGTTGGGAAACTTCAGCAGAGGATTACCCCCAGAACAGACTATTTATGTGCGGAGGTATGCTCTGAGCATCCTCCATGGATATCTCAAGGAAACTTTCATGTACATAATCTGCAATCCTTTGCAGAAGGTTTCTGGGAAGGGCAGCCTTATTTCTTCCACCACGGTAGGAGACTTTACCCTGACACTCTGCTATTAAATGAGCAGGCATCATCACGGAATACAGTATAGCAGCATAAGGGCCAGGCCTATACCCCGATGCTTGCAGCAAATCTTCCCTTTCCACCTGCGTTACCCTCAGGAGACTGATATTACACATGGTCACCTAGGGAAGATGGCGCAAGTTTACAATAACCGACCCTATGTTTTCTGCCACTACATTTCACCCGCAGCGTCCTCTAATCTCTTTTGCCCATCTCCTCCCAAACCGGTCCTTGGGATCTTACAGGGGAGCCCGGTGATCCCTCTCCTTGCTCAAGTGTGGATTGTGGAGTTTAGTGCTAATGAAACCTCTCTATAATGGATGTAAGGGCCTCTTGCTTACCATGTCTGGAGCGCCACTCCGACCCATCCGATACATACAAATTGGAATGCCGGTCTGGCTTAGCCTTGTGAATATGAGGGGAGTTCTTTTTACATTGTAACATTTCTTTTACTACTTTGGGTCCGCTAACAATGGCAACTTTGTGCTTTATTTTTCTTACAGTAGACACCTTGGCCTTCAGCCCACCTTGCAGAACTCCCACTGAAAGACTTCCCCAGATTAGGAAGCGGGGAAAAAAAAACATAGGATGACATGTTCAGCGAACTAATGAATGCCTCCACAGCTGCTGACACAGAGCTCAGAGCCTGGAGGATGTCCTTGTCTGAAAAACTAGACATGGACATGGAACACAGAAGATCAGCACAGGAGCGGGACAGTGATACGCAACAAGAGATGTTGCGTATTATGAGGGATTGGCCCAACATGCTGAGGCGTCTGGTAGAGCTCCAGGAAGAGCAGCGGCTGGACAGACTCCCTCTGCAGCACCTGCAAAACACTCAACTGTCTACCACTTTCTTATCAGCCCCCACCCCCAAGCACTCTAGGAGGAGGCTGAGCAGGGTCTAGTATGTGCTGCACTCCACACCGGTGGAGGCGAACAGAAACATGCACAGTGACACTTTACAATGTTAACTTATCTTCTTTTCCGCCCACTGAAATGGGTCACAAATAAAACTTTGCAGCTTTAAAAAACATCTGTCTTTATTCATTCATAGCTTGGGTGGGAAAAGAAGGGGAGGGTGCTGCTGGTGCGAGTGTGGAGGATGGGAAAGAAAGGTATAGCAGAGACATACATTACTGCAGTTCATTGCAAAACCGGTTTTTCAATGCTTCCTGTAGGCAAAGCGCTCCACGGTTGGCTCTGAGCGTAGCACTGGTATCTGGCTGATCAAAATTTGTGGCCAGCCTATCAGCCTCCACGGCCCAACCCTGGAGGAACTTTTCACCTTTTTGTTTCATACAGATTATGAAGCACACAGCATGAAGATATAACTGATAGGATGTTCTTTTCACTGATGTTAAGCCTAGTGAGTAGACATCTCCATCTGGCTTTTAAACACCCAAATGCACATTCCAGCACCATTCTACACTTGCTGAGACCGTTATTGAAACGCTCCTTTTCGCTGTCCAGGTGCCCGGTGTAGGTTTTCATTAGCCGGGGGAGCAAGGGGTAGGCAGGATCCCGCAGGATCACTACTGGCATTTCAACTCCCCAATATTTATGTTTTTGGTCAGGGAAGAAAGTGCCCCCCTGCATCTTTTTTAACAGACCTGAGTTCCTAAAGATGCACACATCATGCACCTCTGCAGACTGCCCCACATTGATATCGGTGAAACACCCCTTGTGATCCACAAGGACCTGCAACACCACTGAGAAGTATCCCTTCTGGTTTATGTACTCTGTGCAAAGGTGGTCAGGTGCTAGGATAGGGATATGCGTGCCATCTACTGCCCCCCCAGTTTGGGAACCTCATTGCGGCAAACCTGTCCGCTATGTCCTGCACGTTTCCCAGAGTCACTACCCTTTGTAGCAGAAGTCTATTAATGGCCCTGCACACTTGCATCACAGCAGCTCCAATGGTGGATTTACCGACTCTGAATTGATTCCCAACTGATCGGTTGCAGTCTGGGATTGCCAGTTTCCACAGAGCAATGGCCACTCACTTCTCCACTGTGAGAGCTGGTCTCAAGCAAGCATTCACGCGTTTCAGGGCTGGGGACAGCTCCGTGCAAAGTTAAAAAAAAGTGGCCTTTCGCATACAAAAGTTCTGCAGCCACTGCTCATCATCCCACACCTTCATAATGATGTGATCCCACCAGTCTGTGCTTGTTTCCTGGGACCAGAACTGGCATTCTATGGACTAAAGATGATGTGTGACAGCCTGCAGCAAATGGGAATTATTTCGCTCTATGGTTTGTAGCATGGCGGCCTGAGTAACATCGCTATTTTCCATGCTGCGGCTTCTGTCTTGCCTTTGAAAATACTGCAGGATAAGCCATGAGGTATTTGTGATGCTCACAATGATAGAGTAGAGCTGAGCAGGCTCCATGCCTCTCCATCAATGGCGTGCACGTGACATAGAAAAATGGCGTGGAAAAGCATTTGGAGTTTGTTAGGGACAAGAAGGGAAAGGGAGGGAGCACGTTGCATCATGGGAGGACAACAAGCGTCCCAAAAGCCTCAATGGCTTCTACATTTTGACGGGTGAAAGTTGATTTAAAATAAATCGACTTCACTCTGCAGTGCAGACATACCCTCAGTTAGGAGATGGAAAGATTTCTTTTCCATTTACCAACTGTTGGAGCCATCCCATTTTCATCACACAAGTTTATCAGGTTTAAAATGTTTGGCAGTCCCTTATTTGTCCAGATTCTGCTGTATTTCACCTTTATTCTTTACCACTATTGGAGAAAAAAGAGTGCATAAAGATATTTTTCACTAGTTCAAAGCTAGTCTGGTAAATTTAAGCATCAGCTTTTTTGGTAATGAACTTGTATTTAATCACAGTTGCCTCTCTCGCTCCTGCTTGTGGGCAGACGTCATATGAAGTTCTTTGGAAAATTTGAAAAGTGTTTTATAAATAATTTGTGTGGACATGAACCAAAAAAATCTAGTGGGTAAATACTAACGCTCTTTGAGTAATCTAATGCTTACTTTTTTATTTCAAGAGTATGACAAAATATGTATAACACCTCTAGCAACTTTGAACAATCAAAGGAAGAGAAGATAATCATAGTGGAGGAAAATTTAATTTAAGTATAGCCATCTGTTTAGGGTCTCAAGAGGTTTTTCAGATCAGTGCAGTCATGTAAGAAATGAAGCAGTGACACTGATATGGCATGAAACTATATATGAAAACACTTATGGTTACATCTGAGGCTTGCAAAAAAAAGGACTGATAGACATGTATTTTCAAATGATAAGAACGTCATTAAAAGCATAATTAAAAGAGCATTCTCTAAAGTCAACATGTGTGTAAAAAAACCAGACTATCCTCAAGTAAGGATTACTGAATATTGCTAAGGGATCCAACAAGTAAGGTTCTGATTGGTAATAATCATAAAGGAAGAAGATAATTATTTGGATGGAAGCACTGAAAAATAGTTGTGATAATTACAAACTTACTATATTCAAAGGCCCTAAATACAAGAGATCAAGATTCAACATGAAAAGTTATGCTGAAATGAAATTTCTACTTGCTAGAATCAATGTCTTCTAGAATTGCTATGGATGGAAGGGTCCTCATATGTTCTCTGGTCCATTCACCCACATTAAACTTCTTGGAATGCAAACAGCTGTAAAATTTAACATTACTTGATGGGATTGACATGAAAGGCTTGATGTGCAGTCATGCTGAGCATCCACAATCCCCTTTCAAGTCAGCGGGAGTGGTGAGTGCTCAGGATCTCTGACAATCAAGCCACACAAAGTCTAAGTTGCTTTGTGCCAGGGCAAAAGCACATTTCTTCTCTAGGGAGCTCAAAATGACATCTCCCATTATTTTAATCTCTTAGGTTCTCATCTTGGTTTTATCCCTTTGTTTATAACTGCTACTCGATTATCTATAATATATATAATCTATTATAATATCTATCTTCTTCCACTTCTAGCTCATGACTATGGTATCTGAGCACTTCTCTGCCCAAAGGATCCTCAGGTTCTTTATACATTGTATATATGTGGTCTGCACAGAAATCTCTTTGCCCATTATGGAAATGCTGCCACCTCTGAGGAACGACACAGTAATGCACAGCAGCTACACAGCAGTTTAGTTCAGGAAATAAAGCAGAATGCTATCTCCAAGGCTGCAAAGGGAATTTTAGGCAAGTAGTATTTAGTCTGTAATTAGCCAAACTGCAGTTTGGCCATAACACTGGGGCTAACACCCCTATTTCTTGCAAAAAGTACCAGGATCTTTAATGTTCTTAGGGGCGAAGGATGTTGGCTTTGAACTTTATCCAAAGGGCCACCTCCCTAGCAGCACACTTGCTGCTCATTATAGAGAAATTAAGCAAATAACTCTGCATTCAACAAATCCAGAATTAGAATTACTGTATTGCACATAAACAATATCACTGCATTGCATTCAGGTATGTTACAGTTGTAATTAATCTGACAGCTGGGGGGCTGCCAAATTTTTTAGATATTTTACTTCTCCCCAGAATGCATCTGCTATGCTGCCGTAACACTGCACGCCATAACATTCCAGAGACATCAGTGGAATGTTACTAAGCCACCAACAGTATAACGGGTGCAGTGAAAGAACAGCAGTGAAAGAGTTAAAGGCAATGAAGACAGTCATTCTGAAATGAAAATATTTTCCCTCTTTCAGAATGGGAAAAGGTTGGATTAGAAATTTTTATAAGCAGGGGTGGGAGGAAAGAGAAATAAGAAAGCTTTATCTTTCTGTGCCTCTTTATAGGCACATATCTCTTACATCTTTTAAATAGTGTGTGGATTTTATAGGTATGGCAGATTTTTCTAGGCAGTAGGATCAGTATCATGCCAATATTTCTGTTATAAACTTCCTTTGGTCACATGAATGAAATTCTGACCCTATTCAGAGTCCATGGCAAAACTCCCATTGACTTCAATAGACTGAGATGTCATCCCTGGTATTATCAGCCAGGCTTGAAGTTGAAAAACAATTTCTTCCAGCAAACATAGCTGACAGATCTAGTAAATATACAGATACATTTTCAAAAGTGGTCTCTAATTTTGGATTCCTTGCGGCCCAACATTAGGCAGGAAAGAGAGCTCCAACGATTTCCCTTTGACTGGTGGATATGCAGCACTTCTGAAAAACAGGCCCCATGTTGTTTCAAACTGAGCGCCAGAATCAGTGGCTGCTTCTGAAAATTTCAGCCCAACTGTGCTGATTTAGCAAGCTAACCCACTGAAATCACCTTTATTTGGTGCTTGAGAACATGGGGGAACATTCTCCTGGTCTCCAATACACTCAGGTAAGAGAGCCATCTACAGACCAATGATGATTTTAAAAACGATTCTATTGTAAATTTTATCAGTTAAGAAGTTATCTTCCCTAATTCTTTTTCTGAATAAAACATTATCTGACATTCCTTTGAAGTCTCTAAATGAGGATGTTATGTAACATCATTTATCACTACGTCAGAAAAAGAATGGGTAGGTTTATTCTTTTTTTTTGTTTAGTTTTTTTAAACAAGCCTTTTGAAATTATTTGGATCCTTTTATTCATTGGTTACTGTTCACTTTTTTTAAACCTTGTTCTAAGAACCATGCTTCACAAATTGGCAGATGTGCATTTGATCTAATCTGACCATCAATAAAGGCCCTTTAGACTTTTTCCATGATGGACAGAAAGGCACATAGGTTAAAATGTTCTTGTCATTTGGATAAACTTGTATGAGAAAGACAATTGGCTGCCTATGCCTATCTCCCACAAAGCCAATTTTTGCTTTCTATTATATCCAGGCAACTTTAATGAAGACAGTGGAAAATATACAGAAATAGTCAGTTTAACGAGTGTGGTATGAGACAGATTTGGTCTTCAACCCTACTGGAGTCAATGGGATTTCCTAGAAGAAACTACAGTCAGAATTTAGCACTCAGACCATTGAAGTGATAGAACAGAAACTAACAACTTTTATAATGTAAAGGCCAAAACACTACAGCAACACTACTATAAGCTATAGCATTGTAGATCACTGTGTTTTTAAATGATGGAAATAACTGAAGTCTTATTTATGGGAATATGAGTGAGGAGAAAGAGTAAATAAAAAGCAAAAGACACTGTGTATGTCAGTCACCAGATTTCCCAGAACAAGGCAAAGCAAGCGTGACTAAATAAAATAAATGTCAAACCAGAAATAGTTGTTCACCTTGACGGCTCTGCCTTTTGGAATTCAGATGGTTTGTAGCAGACATCGCATAGGAGGCAGAGAAGGACCTGCTCTTTGCAATGGTCATCAGAATTGAGGTGTTCCACGGGTCGGTGCTGTAAGATCAAGAGTACAAACACACACAACTATTATTAAATAAAGCACTGCTGCCTACAAAGGTCTTGGTGACAGAGTTCTGAGAGAAGTTAATCATCACGGCATTCCACATGTGATTCCATGTTAGAACAAAAAACTCTACTGTGGAGGGCTGCATTATCAATTGTTGGCATTATTATTTTTAGTGAATTCAGTATTGCTGAAAGGTGCTGGGCTGACAACTCATGAGATTTAAGCCCTCTATTTAAGCCAAACACAGTTACAACATGGGCACTGTAAGATTCCACCAAGCTGGTTTTCCAATTTACCTCAACCGTGCTTTTGGTCCTGGTGAGACTGTCCTATAGGAATAACTTCAATGCCCAGGCCCATTCATTTAATATGTACTAAGATTCCCTTATGCTATGCTGGCAGGGTGAAGGAGGTCTAAAAGTGGACTTCAATTAAATTACATTTACACCCCTTTAAGATCCTTTATATAGCTTGGGCAGTGTAAATGGGCCTTGGTGTCCATGAAAATCAGGCCCACTGGATTTCTCTCCTGAGGCTGCCAACAAGGGTGCCACTTAATGCAATCTACAGTGATGCATGTGTCACAGCAGAACTGAATCACACTAGGGGATGCTCGCAGTACTGCTGCCTGTGTTGTGTCTGCTTTGTAGATAAATTAAGACCTCTAGTCTTCCTGGCTCTCAATTCAGCATCTTTCAGACACATAATATGCAGCTTCTGGAAAAAAAAATCCCTACTGAGAGACTCTGGAAAAGCTACTGGTAGATATCTGCTCGCTGGTCTAAGAGAAAATTATTGGAAAGCATCATAAAAAAGAAAAAAACAAAAGGGAAAAAGAGAATGGTGGTCTTGATGCTTCTGTACCTCATGTTCTGATGACAGGTGATTCTATAAGGTGGAAAAGCTGCATTTATTTAGTTTAGTTGGCTCGTCATAAAGAGTTACATAACTGTAGAAAAACACCAACAGCAATATTTAATTGCTCCCCTCCCCCTCCTTTCACATTCCCTTCTTAGGACGCTTACATACTAAGTGAAAGTCTGGAATTAACAATATAAATCAAGAGAGCCTTATGAATCACAGAAAAACAGTGGCTGAAAAAAGGTTTCCACAAAGTGCTCTCTTATATTTCATTTTATTGGGGCACTTGGCTTCTAAGATAACCTGCAGCCCACAGATATTTTTAAGGATGTCTCTGTGGTTCCAGGGCTATAAAAAAATTGCCCCCACCCCTGCAGCTTTTACCACAGCCAGGGCCATAGCATTACTAATTATCCTAATTGCAGCTGGGATTCTTCAGGTGTGTCTCTTAGCGGCAGCTTCCTCCAGAAGGCCTGAAACTTCAGGCATCTTCAAATAATATGGGCCTCACTATTTCCCTCCCTGTGAAATACTTACTGTGATCCTATTCCTGTAGCAACAAGTGGAAAGGAAGACCCACACGGGATAAGCTCTTTAATAAGATGAGACAAAAGGGAATGTGGAAATTTGGAAAGGTCATACGTTGATCGCACAAGTAAGTTTGGAAGCTTTACTTAACACATGAATGAACGGAAAGTTTAACTCTTTATTTGTTTCTACACCAGAACTATAAACTTTGTAATAACAATCCCCACATAAAATTATATGGTTCACTTGGTGAGAAGCACTCCCTTGGAATGTTTAAAACTAGGCTGGATACAGTGCTAGAAAATGTACTGTAAGGAATGGTTCTACACAGTTCTGCCCGCACCTATGTCTCTGGTTTCAAATTATATCATGCCTGTTTCAAGCACTATGCAATCAACGTTCTCCTTTCTAATTCCTCCCTTTGTGTCATAATTCTTATTTTGTACCTTTTTAATGCTTGGAACACTCTCTTTCAAAACTCTCCTTTTCCTCTTTCAAATCCATTTCTTTGGCCTTGCCTTCCAAGATTAAGCTCCTCTCTGGTGTTGTCTGCTTACACGTTCTGTTTGCAACCGACGTTCTATTGCTTGCCTTACATTTGAGTGAGTTAATGTGAAAGCTCATCAAATATAAGAAGATAAGGTCTCTGATATCTATAGAGCACCTTGAACACTTCTACTGTTCTTGAAATAATAATATTAATGAAACCATTAACACACATCCTGACATTTCTTGCTCTTATTGTCATATGGCTGAAATTGTACATTTCATTTAAAGTATTTATAATCAATCATAACTATCTGCTCAGAAAACACAGAGGAAAGAAATGAGGAAATAGAAGAAGACTATAGCAAAGACCTTTACTCTATAATTTTCTGGTGGTTTTTGTGTTTGTTTCTTTTTTACATAATCTTTTTAAGTTCTGGTTTAGCAACTTCTTGAATCTTCTGGCTTCTAAATCTTCCCAAATTTTGTCTTTGTGGTCACGTGGCCTAATGTAAAATCTTTAATTCTCTCAACTCCCCTCCTCCTTCTAGAATGGGAATTCTTCCAAATTTCCAGCCTACAGTTTTCCAAGACAAGATAACATTATTACAGACCTAGATGCCCACAGAAAACCAAAAGTGTACTCCTAAAAGTACAAAGAGAGGATAGTTTTCTTACCTAGATGAAGAAGATTCATGAGGTTTGATGCTGGCACTGCGGTCGCGTCTCACTGGTGCTGGTTCCAAGGTAGGTAAACCTGTGGCAGATGTTGTTGTGGTCCAAGTTGATGACACTCGCCTCAGAAGACCTGGAGGCAGACTCTTCCGTAGACGCTGGAGACCAGATAATACTTTGCCATTATATACGCCATTTTTCATCAGTAACCTCAAATCTCAATTCATTAATTAAGACTGACACACTCTGTGAGGTGGGTAAATGCCATAATCTCTATTTTACAGATGGGGAAATTGAGGCAGAGAGAGGTCAAAGGACTGATTGTCAGAAGTGCTCAGCACCCAGAGCTCGCATTGAAGTCAACGTTAAGGAGCCCATCAGCTTTGAAAAACAAGCTCTAAGTGACTTGGCCAAAGCTGTACTAGCAAGTTGCTTAAAGAGTTGGAAATAGCAATCACACACACTCTGACATCAGAGATAGGAAGCAGGAAAGGAAGCAAAAAACCAAACGAAATAAACCCTCTCCTCCCAAAAAAACCACAGCAGGTTTCTCTGCTGTATCCAGCTGCACTGAAGATGATCCATGAAAATAAAACATTTATGTTCTGGGACACTAAATCTTACACAAAGCTTTTACACAAAGGAAGAAAAAATTACCAGCAAAAATCTTTCATGGCAGGGCAGAGGGGTGGGAAGAAATTCTAGTGGACCACTTGCAGCAGAGTTTTCCTGACTTACTGATTGTCTTGCATGTTGCTTACATCCCTCTATCTGATCCTTGTTGATGGAGCTTTTCCAAGGTGTCTGGCAAGGAGGCAGGTTGAGGGAATGGGTGGAGTTGATTAGGGGGTTACTATTATTTGTCGGGTCAACTTTATTACTGATATATGAGTGGTCCCATCAGTATGGTGCAGATGTTGAGTTTTTATATTAATTATTTTTTGGCTTTTAATTATTGTGAAGAATTTTCAGTTTGAGAAGTACTAAAATATTAAATATATACATATTTCTAAGAATCTAAGGTGGATGCCATTGGCTTATTGTGCCATTGGGCCAACAGACTTAGCCTGAGGCAGACACTGAGCATGGTAAATTTCAGCCCAAATGGTTAAAATTTTGCAAAGCTGTAAGTAACTGAAATCAAGGTCTTTTAATGGGAAGTGTCAGGCAACCTTAACAACAGACAGTGCTACCAGCCCTGCCTATAATACGTTAAGGAATTGCTGTATATGTTTTTTTTTAAAACTATCTAAATATGTTAGCTGATATATAATGTATCTCGCTACAGAGAGCTTCCCAAGAAACTCAGCACTTGCCAGTCCTCAGTGATTATGGTGCCTTAATATCTATTATTCTATGCATACAGAAATACCACCATTGTGCAGTCATCTGGACCAATGAATCTTCTGTTTTCAATAGGAGCTAGCATACTTATATAGAGTATGTACAGCAAAAGTGCTCAGTGAGATTATAATTTTTCTTCAAGTAAAGGAACTGTAAGCGCAATAAAAGTGAGAGGCATATTAAAAGTCCTATAAAATATAAAAATTGATAATCAGTTGCCTTCATATCTGTGGGCAGCAGAAATTATTTGTACAGGATAAGAACAAGAAAACACAGTTTTGTTATATTTAGGTCCCAAAGCAAAATACAAGCCTTGCAGCTAATGGCGAGATTACTAAATTTTTATAAGTCAGCGTGGATGACCTGGCAATTTAAATTACCTCCAAGCTAGAAATCAGGAATTAGTAGCATTGGTTAGTTCTCTATGGGTATGTCTACACTGCCTCTGGGGGTGAGCCTCCCAGCCAGGATAAAGAGGAACATGCTAGCTCTACTCTACTCATGCACTAAAAAAGCAGTGTAGATGCTGTGGCACAGGCAGCAGCCTATGCTAGTTGCCCAAGTACAAGACCAGCTGACCTCATGATTTGGGTAGCTATCCAGGCTACCATCTGTGCTGCAATATCCAAACTACTTTACAGATGGGTCTACACAGGCTGGGAGGCAAGCTCCCAGATGCAGTGTAGATATAGCCTGTGTTAAAACCTTGATTTTCCGTACACAGCTCTGCCATTGCAACTCAGTCCTTATTAAATCTCTTGTCATCTCCAGAAATGGACCTTTCTCGAGCGAATATTGTCCACCATACTGAATTGTGTGTTTTTTTTCAGGTGGACAATGGTCATTTGAGACATCACCCAAAGCACATGGAGGTCGATGAAAAGACACCCACACTGACTTCCATGGGTTTTGGATCAGGTGCTAAACGGCTAAGAAGAGATCATCAAACTCATTTCACCTGTAACTCTAATTGAGGTTTGAACTCTGATCTTGAAAACTGAAAAAAGCGCATTCATCTCACCATTTCATTTATTCCCTACAGCTTAATGACTCATAACAACATCACTTGCTACTAAATAAGTGGTTAAAGTACATTGAAATGGGAGGGGGAGTTATCAGCACTAAAGTAAAGGAGATTAGGAGGAACTCCCTTCTATTTCTAGTAGTAAGAAGAGGGAGTTGTGCTCTCCCCAGTCCCCCTTACTCTAACTCCTTCAAACACCACTGGAAACATGAATAGCATGTAAATTATCCTGTGTTGAATGCCCATTTCTGAAGTTGCATGAAGGATCTCGTTTGAACTGTGTGAACACTGAAGAAGTCATAGGAATTGTCTTACCACAACACTCAATAGTCCATTTATTTTTGCTTCTTCTAGAAGTCAAGATGAGAAGATGAGAAAAAAAATCTTCCTAATACACCCAACCATGCAATACTATATCAGAAGGTAGAGTTGGGGGGGGGGTGTCAAGTTTTAGTAATTAGAATAAGTTCACTGTGATAGCCAACATATAGGCTAGTACATACCTTGGGAATAGCCAGCTTCTCTCCTTTTTCTGGACATTCCTCTGAGTCAGAGCAGGTGTAGTTCTCACTGAAGGACACCAAAGGGTTAACCCGTGGCTTATGAATAGCCTGGAAGGTTAACTGCGTATTCAGCAGGTTGCTCACTGCCCTCAGCGAAGTACACACATTAGGTGGCAATGAAGGATCTGCCAGAAGGTCTGTAATGAGCCCATGAGCTTCTCCCATGACAGCGATATCAACTGTAATACTGGTGCCTGAAGACTGAAAAACAAAGAAGTGCATGTAAGGCTCTGGCTGTGTCCCACATGTCAAACTAAAGTATATGGCATCAAACCCAATACCTTTTCAGTGACAGTTACCAGCATCTTTTGTTCAATTTGTTGTTTATAGCTAGGAAAAGAGATTAACCACTTAAAACAACGTGATTTATTCTGCATACTCTGACCAGATCAACCATTCGGTCTATGTCTTGCTCTGCAAACAAGTTTGCAAATGTATTGCATATGGTTTATTTAGATTTTTAAAACTGCCACAACACAGAGAGGCATGTTTAGAGCAGTCAGAAAGCAGATGATGATGACAAAAAGTCTCTGCCAAGTAAGAGTGCGCTGGGCAACAATACAGAAATTTGAATACTGAAATCAAGACTGGATGTCGTTCTAAGTGACACACTCCAGTTGAGCTACAAATTATTGGACTCCATACAGGAATTCCGGAATGAAATTCTAATCAGGATGTCAGACTAGATGAAAGTCCATCAGTCTGTGAAATAATAATGGGAACGTAGTTAAAAAAAGAAGAGTAGAACTTTAAAGTAATGGCAACATATACACAGGAATGATTTATACTGTTACAGTCCTAAAGAAAAGATTAAGGAATTGTAACGTCTAATGGAATAAACTATATGAAAAAATGAACAGGCGGCTTAATTTAAGGTGTGGAATAGACAGGAACTGCGGCAGAAAGTGCATCTTCCATCACGTCTAAATTATTGATCAAGTGGTGGCATTTCTAGGTCAAAGGTTTAGTGGAAGCACGATAAATCACCGTAGCTCCACACAGGATCATCAGTTAAAGGCAATCCTGAAAGTGACCCTCATTCCTTTGCTGTGATTGCTAGGCTGTTACTGTTTTGGAGCAACCTCCTAGGCACAGATGCAATGTGTATCTCCAGGGACACAGGAATAAGTGCCCCCACAGCCATTTGTCCTGGAAGATCTATGTTTTCAACCTATCAGATGTGAAGGGTTGCATTAACTTTGAGATGAGGAAACATCTATTTTACTCTCATAGATGTTTACCTTTTCCTAAGTATGATACCACCTCACGTGATAGAATTGCCACTGTGACAGAGCACAATAGTTTTCTGGGGTGACACGTTGGTCGGTTGGGGAACCAACTATGCTCTTATAATAATTTTCACAATACAAGGAGCCTGTCACCACAGCATTTACGGGACTCATAACACATAAAACAATAGCAATTCTTAGTCGTGCTTTGAACTTCTTCAGGCTCGCAAAACCTTTACAAACAATACTGAAATAAACACTTCTGAGGAAGGTGATATTGTCTGAATTTTACACACTGGCAAACTGAGGCACCAGGAAAGTGATTTATCCGAGGCCTCATAGTGATTCCGTGGCACAATCAAAAGCAAAAATCCAGTACAACTCCCAGTGCTGTACTAGGCCCACAGGACCACCCATGCTTCTGCACTTCCTACTACCTTTCTTATGAATTTGATTGGTCTAAACATGGAAGGTGACTTACTTTGCCTACAGAAATGCTATCCAATCCCAATGAGAAAATAAAAGGCTGGTGTTAATTTAATGGATCACTTTATTCTTTCTTTTCAAGTCCCCTTATCCACAGCTAATACAGAGATTTCACACCAGCAACCTTCCAGCCAACATCCAACCCTGTTACAGTGACCAGAATCCTCCAGGACGCGTTGCTTGTCTTGTCCCACAACAACTGCCCCCCTCCTTCACACACACACCTTTGTGACTAAAATCGAGCAGGGTAGGGAGAGGTCAGGAAGGAATCCCCTCACCTGCCTTGCCCCTAGCCAGAGAAGGGACTAGAACCTGATGGGTTGGTACAGGGAGTTCTGATCTTCCTTTCAGTATAGCAAAATGCATGTCATACACTGGACACCTTCACCACTCACCCTGCTCTTACAGGTGCCCAGAGACAGCAACTCCTGGCCCTGCTCCTCCCTCCACAGGTTACGGAAGGGTTTCCTAGTGCACTTGAGATAAGGTTCCATTCATTACATACCATATCTCCCCTCAATGAACAAGGGGCTTGTTTCCCCCAAGATTAAAGGCAAAACTTGAACTACAAGTCCACATCTCCTGAGCTGGGTTTGCACTGTGAACAAATCTGGCAGCTGCTAAACGAAACATCAATCTTAAATTAAAAGGCAGGTTTTGGGGTGAGAGGAATAATTTATCTTTCCTTATCTCAGCCCAGCAACACAGGCCAAAAGGAAAAAATTCAACAATGTAAGGCAAAATGTTACAGAAGAGGAAATAAAAGGTCTCAGATTTTCAGCAAAACTGCACTATTTACCATTTGAAATCCTATTCAATCAGGAGTCTAACTCTGTGACCTGCTTACTGGAGTGACAGATGATGAAATTCATTAATACTTCAATGGAGGAAATAGGTCTGACTTAAGCAGGATAAACATATAGGCCCATGTTCCATATTGTGATGCTGGCAATTTGCAAAGTGGCCATAAAGCCAGCATTGCAGGACTTGAGAGTAGTAACTGAGCAAAGGGGGTTTTCTAGCAGTATATCATGTGCACAGAAATATATACATGCACAGTATCTCCCACTGAAGTTCTAACTAGGCCTATGCCCTGCTTACCTTATGTTATCTGACAAGATCACAGCAACTGTCACCATTAAAACGTCAACCATCTGTTCTGTATGACATATCCAAGTATTTCCTACAATACTTAAAGACACGTCTACACATACACTTGCTGCACAGCAAGCTGTGGTGTAAATCCATAGTGCTCCAGTGTGCCTCTCACTGAATGTCTGTGTGGACCCGGCTGTTGCACACTAGAAGTTCCCTCGTGCACACCGATGTGCTGCTTTTTCAAACTGCAGTATGTCAATGGAACGTCCAGCGTGCAGCAGCAGGGCCCACACAGATAGTGTTGGAGTGTTGTCTTTACATCCTTGCTTGTGGCGTAGTAAGTGTGCCTGTAGACGTGCCCTTAGAAGCAGGGCCAGATTTACACTTTATGCGCCCTTAGGCCCAGCACCTTCAGCACTCCCCCTGCCTACAGGTGACCTTCATGTTTTCTGCATGGGGGAGGTGACGGCAGCTGGCTGGGCCAGCTCTGTGGGGGGAGGGGAGCCTGGGGCAACTGGCTCAGCCAGCTCCAGGTGGGGAAACATGCTCACCCCTGAGCTCCAGTTTCTGGCCTGGGTCAAGGGGCAGGGCCGAGGAGGAACAGGGCAGCAGGCTGAGAGGGAAGAGGAGCAGGGGGCGGGGCCAGAGTTCTGGTGCTCGTGTGAGATCCCCAAATTAGCTGGGGCCCATGGGCCCATGTGGTAATCCGCTCCTGCTTTGGTGCCCTGTGTCTTCTGTGCCTAATTGGAAATCCAGCCCTGCTTAGAAGTGGAGTATCTGCAATCTTTCAGAGATACCACTCTAACAACTGAGAATAGATGCAGACTTTTTAAATGGCAATCATTATATATTACAGTTGCAATAAACTTTTTTTTAAAAATGGTGAGGCCTAAATTGTGCAATTCTTTGAATTAAATATATATAAAAAATCTAAAACTAGATCTAGCCATGTATTAATTCAATAATGATACAGTGAAGAAAGAAATGTATGAGAAATTTTGCTGTAATAAATTAGGTTCAGTGAGGTAACAATGCACATTGAATATAAACTGTTTACATGTCATAGGTTGACTTCATATATCTCCTATAACTAAAATAAAGCTTTGCACAAATAGTTTGAATTTAATCAATCAAAATGCATCTTGTGAAC
Organism: Emydura macquarii macquarii; assembly: GCF_026122565.2. Classification (NCBI taxonomy): domain Eukaryota; kingdom Metazoa; phylum Chordata; order Testudines; family Chelidae; genus Emydura; species Emydura macquarii. The sequence continues at coordinate 4,169,997 of NW_027132342.1, read as the reverse complement.
ACCATCAACATCTTGGCTATAAAACACCACAAATCCTTTTATAAAACAATTACAGTACATAGCTCTGAATAACTGTAAGTGACCAAGTGTTTTAAAGCATTATACTTTTCAGAGTCCCCAAATTATAACAAAAATATTAAAGATAAAAGTTTGATATGTAGAGCCCCGCAGAGATACAAAAATTTGCATCTGATCTGCATCCGCCAGAATCAATTGACATCCGACCCACCATCGCAGTTCTCTGTCTTCTAGGTCATCCACACCTGCATGCAGCCACAGCTCTGACCCATCAGTCAGTTGTTTGGAGGCTAGCCAGCTGCAGTTGCCACCCATCAGCTGTTTGGGGCCCCTCCCCTCCAGGCAGCTGCAGAACAGCTGATGAGTGGCTGGCAGGGAGAGCCCAGCCCCAACAGCTGATGGGCAGCGGCAGGGGGAGTCCCCATCCCCAGATCTCAAAAGCCGGGAAGCAGCGTCAAAGGCTATCAGCTGCAGACAGCTGCTTCCTCACCTTTGAGATCTCCATTCGATCCACCATCCACAAAAAATGGTCCGCAGATAGCTGCGGTTTTGCAGGGCTTTATTGATATGATTTAAAAACATTATTAAAAGATGTAACCTAATGTGGATTGCCTCCTTAAAAATGGAAATCTGGAATTTATTTCTGATAAACTACATGTGGGGCAAAATGAAACAATGAAGATTGATGCAGGATAGACAGTTGTTGATGATTTTTGGATTTCTGCCATTTTATATATACTGCCAGATAAAAATATATTAAACACACACCATCAATGTTACATTTTGCATATAAGTTTTCTGATAATGTGAATAGCCTCTGTATGAACTGGCCTGGATTTCTTCCAAACCACTTTACTTATCTCAAACCCAAAGTCCGGAAATTTGGGAACATAGACATGAAATAATACACTTGTAATCAACTAAGCAAAATGCCAGATAAGCTGATTTTGGAAGGTGAATTTTGCCTTCACGCTATTGCTGGGCCAGCTCTCATCTACCTACTAACTTACTCTGCAAAACCTTGAATTTGACCCCCTCCCCAAAATTTTGAAGAAGTTTTTATGTGGATCTGAACTTTGTGAAATCAGCCTAACTCTGATTTAAACAATCACCAGTGTTGCCAACTCAAACACTGAAATGGTGTGCATGGGCATGAGAACTAGAAAGTGAAGCTGACAAGAAAGATAAGCGAAAGCAGGCTAAATGACTAGTCTATGTTTGTTCACATAGCTGAATGAGGTATAAAAAATAAGGATATATATTGGGAAGGGTTTTTTTTAATTCAGTGTTCATCATTATTATTATTTACAGTACAGTAGCACATGGAGACCCTAACCAAGATCTGTGCCTTATTGTGTTAGACATCTAGAAACATATAGTAAGAAAAAACTGACATCTGACGAAATGGGTTGCAGCCCACGAAAGCTTATGCCCGCAGGAATTTGTTAGTCTTTAAGGTGCTACAGGACTCTCGTTGTTTTTGCTGTATACAGACTAACATGGCTACCCCTCTGGATATAGTAAGAAAGAGTGTCTACCCTGAAGACCTTACCATCTAAAAAGAAGAGACAGATAAAGCAAGGAAGAAAGAAAGTAAGTATTATTCCATTTTTTAAAAAGCATATTCAGAGAGGTACAGAGAGATTATGGAACCAATCATGTAAACAATTTTCTATGTACATAGATTATGGAACCAAACATGTAAACAATTATTATGCACGTAAGTAGTCCCATTAAATTCAGCGAAAATACTCAGACCATAAATATAAGCATATGCATAGTGTTTTCAGGACAGGGGACAAAGAAACTCGTCCAAGGTCATACAGGAAGTCTGTGGGAGGGATGGGAACTTCACTCCGATTTCCAGTGACAAAACCTTCCTTCTGGGAAAATTACGTTTTGATAGGTGCATTTTTAAACGATTATTATATTTTTACACACAGTTGTATAGAGTTTAAGATAATTGTATTCCTCCTATAGACTTCTACAACAAAGGCTGAAAAATGTATCTATTAAATTCTGTAGGTTTTTAGAGTAAGTTTTAAGGAATCTTATTTGTTTTATCTTATTAAGTTCTATAGGTTTTTCTCCTTAATGAATGGGGAAACATTAGACAAAATGCATCCGAGGAAGTGGGTTTCTGCCCATGAAAGCTTATGCCCAAATAAATTTGTTAGTCTTTAAAGTGCCACAAAACTCTCACTATTAGACAAAACTATATCTATAGGACAAATACATCAAGGAAACACAGGATCAAAGGTTGCCTTCACTCATAAACCCTTATCAACCAATTCAGTTTACAAGATGTTCTTGGGCAAGAACAACAATTGACTTGTTCATCCAAGAAGCAGATTTGGTATCCTTACTGCCCATGATTCCCCTAACTGCAAATAAAACTTTGTCCCCAGAACTACTAACATGAGACATGGAATGGCTGAAAATCATAGCACTAAACTGAACCACAAAATACATCTCCAAAAAAGAAAGATGACTAATGTCAGTCCAGAAAACAATCAAACCTTAGACAATTAAGAAAGAAAATGTACAACTCTTAAATGCAAACCACTGTTATATTAATTTAGATAGAATATATGGGCCCAAAGAGTTAAAGGTGTTAACGTGACCCTGAAACCGTTTCACATTAAACCGTTTTAAAGGTGGTTCTAGATTTGGTATAGAGAGACCTTAGCATGCTTAATTTTATAGCAAGCACACTACAAAATTCATGCTAAAGTTTAGAGATGTATCTGTTAGGCTACATAAGCAAAAAGAAGCTAAATCAAGTTTAAAAAGCACTTTAAAATTGAAATTGAATGATGATGTAGAATAAACTTAACCAAAACATATGACAGCCCCTTTCAAAAGAGAGGATATCAGAGTCTTATTATTATTTAGTTTTATTGCTCAACTCCAAGATGTGAAGAATGGTCACTTTCCCTGCCTCTGCAGACAGACACACACAATGAGAAGAGACAGGACAGTAAAAGGTGGGGGAATGTGGCTTTTGTTGACAGTCTCAGGACTCTGGGAAGCAGGTCAGTCACATATGGACGCTCTGGGTTGGCAATTGTTATTCTGGGCTCTGGCTCACCTTCTGATCTGGTCTGGTCACCTCCATTACTGGTCTCTCTCAGGCTGAGCAGAACAGGATGGACTGTCTTGTGGTGGTGCTTTGTAGCACAGTTGACCTCAGGATCAAATTGAAAACCGAGAGAGAGAACAAGACAAGGAAAAATAGTGGGGCAGAAAGGAACATACAAAGGAAGGGGAGAGAGAGCAGGATCTCACGTGTCTCCGGCTGAAGTCTGGTGAAGCAGTGATGGGCATACATCTCTGCTAGTGTGCTAAGGTCTGGGCTTTATTATGGTTATATGACCTTTGGGATCCATGGTTGAAGGACAAAGTGTCTGGAGTGGAGAGACGTGATGGCTTTCCTGCTCCTTCAGGAACCCCTCAGTTAGTCTGTCTGTTCCCACCCCCAAAGTCTCTTTTTAAAGGCTCCCAAAAGAAGGGAGATGGCAGAATAGTCTGTTCTCTCTTTATTTTGTTCACCAATTAGGCCTAACTTCCAACATGTCACGGCATGTCATGTTCCATTAACGTCAGTCCTGCACTTTCTTGTTTACCAGATATGGTCTTAACCCAGTCTTGGAGTTGTATCAGTAAGCACCTTTCTGTTTAGACTAACTTGGTCTGTTTTCTACTTTTACTGATTTTCATAAACAATCTTATGCAACAGCCTGTGGAGTCTAGTTACCAGCCATTTGCTATTACAGGTAATAGGACCACCTTATAAACTTTCATTTACTCTCACAAGCCACAGCAAAAAAAAAAAAAAAAGAAACTGAAAAAAAGAAAAGCCAAGCTGTTGTGTCTCAACTACGTTACTTTCAGATATACTTTGCTAGTGAGAAGAAAGAGAAAGAAAAAGAAAAAGGACAGCTGTATTTGGCAGATCTTCTGTGCTCATACAATCACAGGCTAACAATAAATCATGATTTGATATGGTTTCCAAGCCACATCATGAACTCTCAGGCCAAGCTGTCTGAAAACCAAATTAAAAGAAAACATAAAACTCTCCAGGTTTTTTTGTTTTTTTTTTAATATCCGCAGAGAGATTTGAAATATAAACATGAACTGCCCCTATGGAAATAATGGAACATTTTTAAAGCCACCTCAAGTCCAATTACCACTGTTTACCAAAGGACTAAAGAAAAAAGAAAAATATCAGCATACAATTCTTTGTTTTTTAAGAAGGGAAAATTGGAGTCTTACCTGGATATATGATTTCTGACTGTTTTGCACTAACGTATGGGCAGGTGGAGAATCTCTTTCTGGACAGGTTGAGAATCTGAGAGTATCCTTTTCTCTGCCTTAATGAAGTAGAACTCTGGTACTCCACCTAACCCAAGCTCTATAAGACAGAGTTGAGCACACTTCTGTGATCAGATAGAGATGCCTCAAAACCCTTTGCATCATCATGAAGTCTAGAGAAACAGCTTTTTAAGAGAGTCCTGTTAACAACAAGAGTATATTCACAACGCACCTGACGTGTTGAATTGAACTATGCATGTTGTGCTGACGCTAACAGAACCATCCCAATCTAACTGCTTATGAAACATCAGATTTTGCTATTCATTGATTTTCAGACCACCTAGAATCATTGGAAAAGATTTTAGGCACAAGCAAATATCTGAGAAACCACTGCAGTGGACACACAAACAAACACAAACACTCTGCGTCTTGTCTTAAGCCACGAAAATCATGGCTAGGGCCCTGTTTACTTGCATTCTATATTCGTTTTACTATAGTTCCATGCCTTTCCCAAAAATAGATATATCTTTTCTTGGGTAACAATTACATTCAACCTATACCCTATACAGGAGATATTGTCAATATCTATACAGGTAGTAAGTTTGCAGTTTTAAAATTTTAATAGTATTAAACTAGAGAAACCAAAGAAATACTGTACAACCTGTGTAAATTGTAAGAATGGGGTCTTTTTTAAATGGCTCTAACTTTTAGCCTATTAAAAGTAATCACAACTTTTGCAAATAGTGACTCTGGAGCTGTTTAGAAAGTAGTATGGATTTTGGAAGGAAAGTTTTTGTTTTTCTTGTAAAAATCAATTGTAAATGTCACCACTTAAAGCACACTATTATTTAATTGTGTGGTTGTGATGTTTAAAGCTGCCTAACACTTTCTATTATAAGACACTATTTTTCAGTTGCTTTTAACTTTCTCAAGCTAACTCTCCAGGCTGAAATTTTCTATTTCAGGTGCATGCTTTTAGGCTGTAGTATTTCTTAAAGTTTCAGCAAAAACTGTTCAGCTGTTTCCCAGAACAAGGTTTGATGAAAATATGTTTTGCTCATGTTAAATTCTTAGCATACTAATGCTTTTAATGTTTTGGTGCAGGGACTTGAAGGGGGGCAGGAGCATCAATCTATTGTCATGGATGGGCCTTTTGCTGTCCTTGTGAAAATTCACCCAAACTTAGCCAAGTTAGAAGCATCTGAAAAACTGAATTTCACACATGTTCATTGGAGGTTTGTTAGAGGAGGAGCAGTTAAATTCTCTGAAGATACCATCTGCACTGAACATGTTCCATCCCTCTGTCAGCTAGGCTGCATATATGCCATCACCACAGAATGATTTAGCATGCTTCATTCCCAAGGCTGCATGGGATGAGTAATTACTCTTCTCAGTTGCTGGGGGCTAGAACTGAGTCTGGGGAGACTGTTTCTCATGTGGTCTCAATGCATAGACTTGCTCAAGAATACCCTAGAGGAAGATGGTGACTCCCAGAAGATGACACACATGGGAAAAAGAATTTAGGGAAAGGAACTCCTGAGATGAAGAGACAGCACAAGATTAACTCTACAGATGAGATCCTCTCAACACTAGTGGGAATGCTGACATATAATTATGGCTGATATCGTCAATGGAAACTAAGGGAATTAGGCACCAAATTCCCATTCACTTTTAATGGGATTTGGGTGCCAGTGCTTTTAGACTGTTAAAATAATCCCAGCCTAAGTGACTATTCAAGGACAAGAGGATGAATAGAAGAATTAGTCATAAATAGCATTTGTTATACAAAAAAATTAAAGATCACTGTAGTTAAATTTAGAAGTTTTATTTTAATTTTGCTTTTATTTAAAATGTGGCAGATGGAAAGAATTAAATTCCAAATGGGGCTCAATGTTGCTTTGAATTATACATAAAGATCAATACAATTCCCTATTTAAAAGTCTGGCCTTAACTATCTTATCATAGTTCTTTAATGTGTACATCCAGATGGTTACAAATTGGTAACTTGAAGCTGATAGTCAGTGTTGATGCAAAGGAAATAATGACAACTGCCTTCAGTCTAAACTTGAATTGCATTAACACCAGCTGTGATCTTGGAAGAGAGGGAAGAGGGGGAGGGACATGCAGGCTACATATGAGGTTGGGGATATGCCGCTTACTAATGTGCAACCAGGTGGTCTCATAAACTCCAGGTATCAACTCTGCTACTCAAATTATCCGACTTTACCGCATTAAGCTGTTTTGATTCTATCAAGATCCAATTAGAATAGCCAGGCACACACTATGAACTTAAAATACATTCCATTAAAAATCACCACTCTCTCTCCCAGGCGGGCACACAAATCCTACATTCTAAGGCTCTGTAATGCAATTAAAACAAAAACAAAGAATTCACATGGCCCTCATCATTTAAAAAAAAAAAAAAACACACAAAAAAAACCCCCCTATAAATCACTCAACACCTCATTTAGCACACAACATGAAAAGTGGCTTATTTGGAGATTGTGCTATTAGTGGGTTCTTAAGGAGACATGAAAAATCAATCATTCTTCATATTTATTTAAAAATTCATATACCTCAGTTTTCTCTGCTATAAATTGTTTTACAGTTTTAAGCAGTGCAGCATCATTAAGTATCACAGACAACATGATCCAAATAAATACAAGCTTTAAAAATAAAATAAATGATTCTGTGTTTGTAGTAAAAAATTACTGCCAGGAGTGTCAAATGTATTTCAAGTAGTTTGTAGATGGCTGCTATAAACAAAAGCTGAAAAAAGGAACTGCTTAATTTGGTAAACGTTTAAGGAAGTTTTTATCCCTTGTCTTGAAAGCTTCATCAGAGTAAACGAAAAAGAAACAGAAAAAGTGAATGTCAATGTTGTCTATGGTTTTAGGTGAATCAATTGCAAAGACATTGCTAACACTGAAGTTACAACTCCAACTGATTTCACTGGGAACAGGTTCTAGAGCAGTGTTTCTTAACCTGGAGTTTTAGAGGGGTCGCAAGTGCAGAGCTGGTATTGGGGGTGGCAAGAAAGGTAATTGCCTGGAGCCACAGGGGCGCCATGAAACTAAGTTACATGCCTCAGCCCCGTGGGGGTGGGACTCAGGCTTCAGCGGTACAGTAGTTTGGAAAGGTTAAGAACCACTGTTCTAGAGGGTACCTCTACACTGCAATGAAAACATGCAGCACCAAGTTTCAGAGCTCATGTCTTTTGACTCATTCTCACAGGGCTTGGGCTGCAGGTCTCAAAATTGAAAAGTAGGCCTTCGAGCTTGATCTAGAGCCCAGACTCCAAGACACTTCCCCCTTGCAGGATCTCTAAGCCCAGACTCCAGCCTGAATGTCTACACTACAAATTATAGTCCCGCAGTCCAAGCCTGGCCAGCTGGAGTCAGCACACCAGACCAGCCGTGACCAGACCATGGGCCTTTTATTGCAGTGTAGACTTACCCTTGGAGCCTGTTCCCACTGAAGTTTTGCATATACGGTTGTAACGTGATGAGGATCTTGGGAGACTCTCATGGAAAGCAAAAACATTTAAATAATATGTATCCCCTGATTTTCAGAAGATGCTGAGCAGCCCCAGCTCTCACTGAAGTCAATGGCAAGTGCAGATGATCAGCACTTCTATCACCATCTATTATATGTATTACTGTAGTGCCAAGGACCCAGACATGGATTGAGGTGCCACTGTGTTTAGGCTCAGTACAAACACAGAACAAAAAGACTGCCCTTGCCCCAAAGAGCAAACAATCTAAGTATAAGAGGATGGATACAGACAGACCAATGGAGGAGTGCAAGGAAACAATAAGACAGTTTTGTTCAGCGTGACCGGCAGTGATCTCAGTACATCAGTGGCCTAGCTGTTAAGTTTAGTGTAGGCATCAGATCTTTCAAAATCAGGTCAACAGTAACTATGTTTTGGGACAATATGTGTACTTAGAAGACCAAGTTTATGAGGTACTTGGGTACTTTACTGCAATTAAGTCAGACAGCTCACGATACTGTTTCCCTACTAGCCCCTGCCAGTCATGTCATCACAATCCTCACTGGGTGAGCTCCTCATAATCCTCGCTGATGAGCACCTATTCTTCTTCCTTTCTCCAAAACAACTCCAAAAACAGACTTCAAAGAGAAACTGCTGAGTTAGAAATGATCTGCAACTTGACACATTCAAACTGGGTTTAAACAGAGATTTGGAATGGCTCTCTCATTACAAGAGGTAAATTGCTTTGCTCACCCATTCTCACCTCCTGCTCAATGACTGTCATTAGCCCTCAAGTACCTGGCTTTCATCCACCTCCCCCATTGTTCTCTATGCACTTGTATATCTACGTTTCCTATTTACTGTATCATTCTACCTCTGCATCTGACGAAGTGAGCTGAGTCTCACGAAAGCTTATGCCTACAAAAATTAAATCTGTTAGTCTTTAAAGTGCCACAGAACTCTTGTTATTCTTCTGTAGATGTTTCCTCTATCTGGCTACACTATTTGTTTTCATCTTTTACTTCCATAATTGACCTTTTGCTAATGACCAGCTCTGTGCAATGTCCAGTTTTTATTCTTCTTTGTGGCAACTTCTGGTTCTTCCATTCATTTTCACTCAGGAAAATTGACACGGTCTATTTCCAATGTCAGCCCAGGAGAGCTACAATTCACTACAGTGCAGGCTATATTTTATTTAAACATTTTAAACCTTGCAGCAGCTCACAATTCAGTACACTTTAAGTGTGTTCATATATGTGACAAGTCTTTGAGCTCTACTGGATCATAGATAGGTATGCAGACACTTCAGTTAACATTAGCTCAGAGGCACTAATCCATGCACAAGAGATAACAACCACCCCGCTCTACAGGTCTTCTTTTGTGTGCAAGAGACTTCCTTTCGTTCACTTAACACAGATGAAAGGTGACAGATTGGTGGCCCTGAAGACTGAAGTTCCCCTACATATCCATAGAAGACAGGAAAGGCATGACTCCCCAATATGCCTCAGCCTGAACTTGCAAGGATCACCCTGCATAAGTATTAGATTAGTTTCTTTAGTCGTTGCTTTCACTGATAAGGAAAAATGCTCACTTGCCAAGGTATTATTTTGTAATGTGCACAGTTGTTTCCAGTAACTGGATTAAGACCATACAACTCATTGAACAGATAGGAGATGATGATTTTCAGTCACAACCAGCTACGCTGCAAACAATGAATTAGAGGTAAAATCTATTATTAATCTCATTAGCCATCCATTTCCTTCATTGAACTTGTGTCCCTAATTTTATGTATCCGAACAACTTTAATCTCTTAGAGCAGTTGTACTCAACTTGTGACTCTTTAAGCTTAGTGCAGTCTCTTTTTGTGTTTGAGTGAGGGCTCAAGCAATGCCCTGACTATGATACGGTGATTGCCTCTGAATTCTAAGTAAAGATCAATCCAAAATGAAATCCTGGATCACAACCATCCCCCCATACTGAGTTTTGTGAATTTCGCTCAAGGTCTGTATTCTGTGGCTCAAGCCAAACAGCTCTGAGCTTTGAGAAAGTTTGAAGCCAGATTCAAATCTAAATTTACCAAAATGGGCCTCTAATTTACCAATGACGACATCATTATAGAGACCAGAAAACAGAGAGAGATATATGATATCTGCATTTATGCTGTCAGTCAATTTAAGTGAAGATTTCTGCTCATATGGCAACCTTTGTTTCTGCTTACATGAAGGTATAAGAAAGCAGTGGTTACACACATTTGAATATTTAAAATATATTAGATTATTCCGTGGTTCTCTCAGATTTCTCTTTGGCTGAGCTGGCTCTACTACTGATGAATGCTTAAAGTGGTCTGGAAAAAGTGTGTGCGCATGTCTGTCCTAATCATGGAGTAAGTTGCAGCTTTGGTAAAAGAGTGCTTAAAGCACCTCAGCAGCCTGCTTATTTATTTATTTAAGCTAGGTCTGGGACCTCTTGTGCCCTCTTCCCCCCTCCCCCCCCCACTTAAACCTTTAATAATAGCAGTGGTTAAAGTGCTGATCTGATAGAGATCTGCAGCATAAAAGTGTCCCTTACTATTACTGAATGTAGCAAAATAGCATGGGTGGCCTGGATGGGTAGTAAATCCACTGAATATGAGTGGTTGTGCATGGGAGGAGGGGGGAAAGAGAGCATCGATGCTCCCACTCAGGTGTCTTGTTAAAATGGAACCAATCACTGAACAGTTATGGAGGCAACACTGAGATTCCAATGCTTACAAGAAAATTAGCAAACAGAGTCTCCATCTTGTAATCTTAAATCAGGTCACTTTTTTTTTGGCCTATAAATATGCTAAAGCCATTATCAATCAAGACTACTGAAGTATACTGACATATGTGCATGGGTATGCATGCACAGTTTTGGGTAGAATACTGTGCTTTTTTTGAGCAGAAGGTCCAAAATTTTACTGATTCTGACAGCTCTGAATCACAGGCTGCCACAGCAAGTGCTATCAGATAACTATGAATGTCTGTGCGACCATAGAATTTATAAAAAATAAACAGCATTTCGCAATAGCTAATAAGTTACTTGTAGCTGTGACATTTATTACTTTTAAGACAAGGAATAATGTACCTTTTGTGTGTGTGCCTTGGGTCTAGAGAACTAAAACATTCTGTTCCTTCAAGAGCAAAAATGATTGACACAGCAATTAGGGTCAATATTACACAATGTGTTACAAATGCATGTGACTAATTAAGGGAAGCTATGTACAAAAACAACCAGATGTGCAAATTTTCTGGGAGGAGGGGACAGGGCTGTTACTGATTTTAAATAGCAAGATTTGAAAGTAATTTTAGCATCCACCCCCACTTTAATAGTGGAAACAACTAAGGTTGTAAGAGCCATACACCCACCCACAAACAGGATCTAATTCTTATTTAGTAATTGACTAGATGTTGAGCTGGGGAGCAAGGTCCTTTACCCTCCAACAGAGGCTGGCTATCCCCTCCCGCCATTCCTCCCGTCCCCAGGGTGGAATGAAAGGGCTCAAACCCCTGCGCCCTAGAGCCGGCTCCAGCTCAGAGACTGCTAGAGGCCCTGAGGGAGGCTGGCTCTGCCAAGGCTCCTGTCTCAGCTCCATGCCCTGTGGAAAGCACAAGTCCCAGCCTCTCCCCAATCCCATACCCTGGAGCAGTGGGCAGTTGAGGAAGGCAACATCCTCAGGGTGGTGCACGAGCTGCTGTTGCTCTGCAGGCATGGCCTGTACTACATGAAGGAGGCAGAACTACACCTGGGCGAAGGATGGACCAGCGCCAGCAAGGCCAAAGACAGGCAATGGCACTTGGCACAGCGCTGGGGCAGCAAGCAGGGCAAGCCTCCTGCCTGGGTCCCTGGCCCCATCCTCCTTCTCAGCCACCAACCCCACTGGCTCATGACAGAGAGGTGGGTGAGCCAAATCAGAGAGTGGCATTGCAACCTGGCGCACGAGGTCACAGCACCATTCAAATCTGTGACAACTTAAAAAATTTGTGCTGTGTGTTAAAAATGCTCTTTCTGCACCAAAATTGTGGCCTGCCATTTTCTTACAGCCTTAAATATGAAGCATTGGTGTTTTGATTTCAGGATTTCCCTGTGGCCACAGCCTCTCCTCTGGCAATATAAAGGCAGCACGGTTCTGACCCCCTCAGTTCCTTTGCAAAAAACATCAGAAGTAGAGACTTTGATGCAGAGAGGATGGAGGCAGGGCCGTATTATCCATTAGGCACAATAGGCACAGTGCCTAGGGCCTATGAAAAAAAAATTATATATAATTTTTTAATTTTATTTAAAAAACTATTTATTAATAGCTTAAAATAAAATTAGTTATTTCAGTCGGGGGGCCTACGAAGGAAAGTGTGCCTAGGGCCTACGAAGGTCTTAAAACGGCCCTGGATGGAGGATGGGTCATGCAACACGTGTCTGTATCACATCACGAACAAATAGTTACAGGTAGGTAACTTTTTCTTCTTCAAGTAGATGCATCCGTGTATTCGATGTTGGGTGACTTGCAATAGGTTGGGTTCAGATTCTGTTTAAAGAGGGACTGCAGGGTTGCCTTCCCAAAGTTTGCATCTGATCTGGATGCAGCTATAATGGCATAGTGGTTTGTAAAAGTATGCATAGAGGATCAAGTGGTCGCCCTGCAAACATCCAGTACAGGAATGTCATTAAATAATGCAGTTTATGTCACATGAGCTGTCATGGTGTGAACTTGTACCCTTTGAGAAGGTGTAGGCTGGGCTACTGTGTATGCTGTTATGACACAGGAAGTTACGAACAGTATCTGTGAACAGACTGCTTGAACTTCATTTGGTCTGCATATGAAACAAACAAATGTGGTGAGAAATGCCAAGGAAAAAATGCTAGATGTCACCTGACATCTAAAGTGTGGGGAGGCTGATCCTTTGGGGTTAAATGTGGTTTAAGGAAGAATTCCGGTTCAAAAGAAACTGGGAAACCACCTTAAATAAAAATTTAGAGTGTGACCGCAAGGTCACCATCTTTGTAAGATTCCATGTAATGAGACTCCACCCTCAAAGCCGACAACTTGCACATTCGCCTTGCAGAATATTATTGCCACAAGGACGGCAGTTTTCTGACACAGAAAGGAGAAAGAAGAAATTGCCAGAGGCCTGAACAGAGATCCCGTAAGAGCCACTAAAATAGTACTAAGTTCCACAAGGGAACCGGCTCTTTAACCAATGGGTGAAAAGATGAGCAATTGCTTTCAAAAGCCTCACTGTCATGGGGTTTGAAAATACCAACTTCCCATGGACAGGCAGAGGAAATGCTGAAATAACTGCCAGATGGACACAATGATTTAAGCGCAAGGTCAGAAAACTGAAAGTGTAACAGATACTCCAAGAAGTCCCGGATACAAGCCGGCATTGGTTGCACTCCTCAGGCCAATAACATTACCGAGAACCGCTTCCATTTGGCCAAAGAGGCTGACTTGGTGGTGGGCTTCCTATTGTTAAGCAAGACCTCCTAGACTGCCTCTGAACATCATTCCTCTTCCTCATCTAACCATGCAGCATATGCACTGTGAGGTGCAACAATTTAAGTGCTGGGTGCATGATGCTGAATGAGAGATTAGGGTGAAGAAGGGTTATGGGAGACTGTACCGATAACGTCAGGATGTTGGAGAACCAATGTTGTCTCGGCCATGATGGAGCAATGAAAACGAGCATGGCACGGTCCAATTTCAGCTTGAGAACGACCTGCAGGATGACTGGAATTGGAGGAAAGGAATACAAGACTGCCAAGTCTCAGCTCATGTGAAAATCATCAGTCAAGAAGCTCAGACTGAGGCTCCATTGGAAGCAAAACAACTAGCATTTCTTGTTTTCTCTTGTGGTGAACAGGTTGATTTGCAGGATGTCCCAAATTGCACAGATGGACCACAGGACACTTGGCTTCAGAGACCACTTATGATTCAAGGAGAAATGCCTGCTGATGTGATCTGCCAGGTGATTGTGGATGCCAGGAATGTGATTGGTCTGGGGGGAAATGCTTTCCCTGATGCAAAACTGCCAGAATCTGATTGCCTCCAGACAAGAGCACATTGGAGTGTGTTCTCCCTACCTGTTCACATAATACATTGCAGTGGTATTGCTGGTAAGTATTGGAATCGCTGAGTCCCTGATGCGATCTTGAAAGGCCTTGACAGGTATTGTAGATGGCATGAAACTCCAGGATACTGATATGTAGAGAAAATTCTGACCACAGGCCTTGAACCTTCAGCGTCTCCAGATGCACTTCCCAACCTATTAACGAGGCATCAGTGACAATAGTTCTGGTGGGTAGAGACTGAATGAAGGGGATGCCCTGGCCCATGTTGTCTTGAACCGTCCACCACTGTAAGAAATCTAGGACTGGTGGAGGAAGACAGACCAGTCTGTCCAAGGCAGTGTTTCTCAACTGGTGTTCCGCGGAACCCTGGGGTTCCACGGGAACACTGTTAGGGTTCCGCGAGCATCTGTTCTCCGCGCCGCCGAAAAAGGGAAGATGTCCCGGATTTTCCGGCAGAGGGTATCCAGTGTAAGTGTAATTTAAGTGTAATTTAATTAAGAAATGCTGACCTTTGCTTATTTCGACATTTGAAGACTGTTAAGAGTTTGGGGGGTTCCACAATTATTTATGGAGTTCAAAAGGGTTCCGTGGCCAAATTTAATTGAGAAACACTGATCCAAGGGATGATGGTACAGATGATAGACTGACTTCAGCCATATTTGAAAAGGACAAAGGTGCAGCTTGTATGAATGCAGCAATATGGCCTAGCAACCGCAGGCATACTTAAGCTTGCGTGGGGGCTGCAGCTCCAGACATAAGTGGCAAATTGCCTGGAATCACTCAGTTGGCTCTCACATTTGTCAAGTCTATCAGGGCCCCAATGAACTCGATTCTTTGAGTTAGAATTAATATCGACTTCCCACTGCTTAGGATGAGACCCAGATGACTGAGTTGGCATAGTGTGAACTGGACATGACAGAGGATGTCCTCTCTGGACTAGTCCTTCAGTAACCAATTGTCCAGATATGGGAACATGAATTCCTCTTTTCCTGAGGTACCCTGTCACCATGACCAGGCATTTGGTAAAAACCCAGGAAGCAGAAGGCAGGCTGAAGGGCAGTGCGGTGTATTGGTAATGCCGGTACATCATGACAAAGCGGAGAATCCTTCTGTGGCTTGGAGGAATTGCTACGTGAAAATAAGCACCCATAAGGTCCAAGGCAGCGAACCAGTCATTGTGGTTTGATGTGGGAAAAACAGTTGCTTGGATGACCATACGGAATTTCATGTAGCTGATGTATTTGTTGAGATTGCAGAGGTCGAGAATAAGTCCCATCAGTCTCTCAAACTTGGAAACTAGGACATACCGGGAGTAGAATACCTGTCGCTGATGCTGCAGGGGGACCTCCTCCGCAGCCGCAAAGGCCCGTAGAGACCAAACCTGCTTGAGAAGCAGTGCCTCGTGAGAGGAGTTTGTGAAGCACAGGGAAGGGGGGTGGGGATGGAGAGGAACCTGGCATAACCTGGTCTGACAGTGCTTAGGACACTGTTGTCTGTTGTAATCTATTCCCAAACAGTGTAAAAGCCAGCCAGCCTATCCCAGTACAAGGGGGACATGGAAGAAGAGGTTACCACTGGGCTACTGTCCTGGACACAGAAATCAAAACAAGTGCTTGCTAGATGCTGGGGGAGGGTGTGGCTGACTAATCCCAGAACCAGAGGATCACTTGTTCTGGGATCTGTGGCTCTTTCTGGAGTAATCCTGCTGCTGCACAGGAAGAGAGGACCGTCTGAAAAAATGCTGAGTGATATTGTTGTAGTAGCTGCTGACCTCTATGATGGCATCTCCTCATGGCTGAAGTATGTACTCCTAAAGCAAGCAAAGGAGCTCGGGAGTCTTTAAACATGTGCAAGTTTTCATCAATCTTTTCTGAAAACAAAATCAAGCTATCAAATGGTAAATCCTCAATGGTATGCTGGACGTCACGTGCAATACCCAAGTTCCGTAGCCATGAGGCCCTCCTCGTGGTTTCAACTGATGCTAGAATCCTGACCAAGGCATCTGCCATGTCCACAGCTGCCTGAAACAGTTGTGGCCACCAAATAGCCCTCCAAAAGGCATGCTTTGTATCCTTTCCTGGAGAATTCTGGCAACTTCTACATGAACTTAGACATAGCCACCCAATTAAAGTCATATTTGGAGAGCAACGCCTGCTGGTTTGTGATGAGTCTCTGCAGAGAAGAGGAGGTATAAAATTTTTCCCCCTCAAGTCTATCCTCTTGGACTCTCTATTCTTGCGTGTAGATTTATACCTTCCCTGTCGAGCCCTGTCATTTGCTGCACCCGTCATCAGGGAGTTAGGGGCCGGGTGGGAATAGAAACCCTTGTGTGGAAACAAAGTATCAATTCTCCAAACGCTTTGCTGTAGGGGGCAATGGAAGCTGGGGTATTCCAGAGGGCCTTTGCAGGCTCCAAGAGAGCATCATTTATTGGACGGGCTAGTCTCCCTATAGTTGATAGCTGGAGAGTATCTAGGAGTGTATGCGTATTCCCCTGCAGGAATTCTGCCTGGATACCCAAGGTAGCAGCCATATGACTCAGGAGGTCCTGATACACCCTAAAGTTCTGGGGCACGTAGGAGGAGGAAGCTTCTGGCATGGTAGAATCATCCAGGGAAGATGAGGAGGTAGTTGGCTGCATCAACAACGGATTCTGTTCTTGTATCACATTATGCAGTCAGAGGAGTTCTGTAGGAGCAGAGGGAACAGACTTAGTGGTGAGGGGAACCACTGTTGGGATGGGTGATCTTGCTCTGGAGCAGGCTAAAAAGTGGGACCTCTGGGACCAAGGAGCATCCCAGGAATTCCAAGGAGGCTGCTGGGTATATGGATAAGGTACAGTTGGCTGACAGGCCCCAGGCCAAGAGTCTCTGTCCCAACAGTGATCAGAGGATGATCTCTTGTGCCTATCTGACGAGGAGGACAATGACAACTCTGACCTGGATCTTGAAGAATCCCAGAGGTTCTGCAGTGACAATGGGAGTGCAAGCCTCGATGGGACAAACAACCAGTCAGACTCATCTGTAGCCCAATAAGGAGATGTCATCAAGGCAAAGAGGAGTGGGGAATCAGAACCTGCGACGCCAAATGAGTCACACTCCCATCCGGTACAGGGAGAGATGTTGGCACCAAGGCCAGTAGTAAACTTGATGATGGGATCTAGTGCCAAGAAAATGACAGTGCCAAAGGATGTGCCAGTGTTGAGGGATCCTTCGGTGCTGGGTCCAGCCTTGACTCCGTAGTCTGCAGCCCAGGTGGTGCAAGCTGCAGTGCTGACGGACCCGGCAACTCCACAACACGGTCAGAAGGTGCCAAGCGCACAACGGAGGATGAGCCAATCTATGCCATAGCACCAGGGAACCCCTGAACCCAGTGGAGGGTCCGAGATTGAGGGGCAAAGCATGTCCAATTCTGCCTGCTATGCCATTATTGTGGAGATAGCTGGTGCTGGTACCATCCTGGTCCGTACCAGACTTAATGGATGCCTCACTGAGGGGAGGAGGAGTCGTCATCTCTCCGAGCCCTGGAATGGTCCCAGTTCATTTTATGGGACCTTTTACCTGCCGCAGCAGAAGAGGGTGAACAGACCCCTTTTCTTTTTGGGGGAAATGTCATAGCATGAACATGGAGTCGCATCACTTGACAGGTCCACAGATGACTGACGATCAGACAAGGGCCTCAATGCCGAAGCGGGCCTCGTGGCCTGCCCCAGAAGGTGCTGCTTCAATCTTAAGTCTCTTGCCAGCTGGGTTCTCTTTGCAAAGTACCTGCAGGTGGAGCACCTCTCTTTAATACGTCCCTTGCCAAGATACAAGAAGCACTTTGTGTGGAGGCTGCTGTTGGGGATGGCACCTCTACACGTTAGACAATGCTTTAAAATTGGCGAAGCCATCACACAGGACAGCCAACTACTTAGGTTTAGTTAAGTATTAGTTGAGTATAAACTAAAGATGGTACTACTACTACTATATACGGAAAGAGTTCTCAGAAACTGAGACGAAAGTGTGAGGTGAAGACACCACACAGAGCTTGAACACTAGGCCAAAAGCAGTGAAAAGGAATTGAGGTGGTCAAGACAATGCCACCCTTATTGATCAGGTGAGGGGCTATTGCCATAGGGCATAAACGCCACCCCTACAGGTACTGCTAGGCAAAGTTCTCTGGCTCCAGTGTGCAGGGCGTGCACACCCACATACAATACATGGCTGCATCTATTTGAAGAACTACTTTTGTATTACCTCAAATATTTCACTTTGAATTAAAAAAAAAAGTAACTCCCACGCTACCACCCCTAATTCAAATTAAAAATCCCTTCTATGTACATCCTCCTCCTGCTCCTATGCAATCTATGGGAGTGTTTCCAAGGGAACAGGTCTTTAAAGAGAGAAGAAATGTATCAGTTAAAATATTTGTCCTTTTAATTATTGTTTTAGGTTCTAGTAAAGTGCTAAAAGCAATGCATCCTTTGGCAGTGTCAGGAGAACAGGAAGTATCTACCCCTGATGCCCTGACTTTGCAATACATTGGCAATTTACCAGGAGTGTGCAGGCTGCCCCTAATTTGCATGTAAGTTTATACACGTGTTTTCACTGTGTCTTTTATCAGAGGCAAAGGTTGCTTTACACAGTAAAGACAAAGTATTCTATAATATATAACAGAAAAATCAAATATGTAACCTTTATCAAAAATAAACACACACAGCCACAATATTTGCTTGCACTTACATGTTCTTTGATAGAGGAATAGAAAAAGAGTTTCTTGTTTGAGTTCCCAGCAATAAAAACCCTTGATAGCACAGCTTTATCCTCACACACCAGTTACAGGACGAGGGCAACATTATGAGACTGCATTTTAAGGCAAATTTTAGCACACTGAAGGCTACATTTAGCCCTTGGGAAGCCCCTGACCTGCAAACAAATACCACTTCAATTCATAAATAATTCTATGTATCAATAGATACATACTACTTAGATTATAAACTGTTAGGGGCAGGGACTGTCTTTTTGTTTTGTGTTTGTACACTGTCTAGCACAATGGTGTCCTGGTTTGTGACGGGCTGGCTCCCAGTCGCTATGATAATATAAATAATAAATTAGAATATTCTAGTTAACAGAACTCTCTAACAAGACACAGTAATCTGCTCCAAGCTTAAATTTAACAATATCTCAATTTAATGAAGGAAAAAGGCAATTATTTAAATTTAATCCACTCTTATAATACCATATCTTGATTATAATTAATTGAGAGTTGGGAGAAAGGAAGGGAAATCAGTTTGTGTTGAATTTTCCAACTGAGGAGGATATGTAAATCAAAAGGTGTCTCTGAAGACAGAGACCTTTAGAGAATACCATATGAGCTGTAGTAAGTATTTATATGCAACCAGGCAATTTACAAATAGGATTTCATATTTAACTCTGAATTCCTGATTGGTGTGGATTTACATGCAATTAATAATCAGAAAAGTAACCTAGTAAAAATGTCACCTTCATATTCTACATATCTGATCCTTATGTTTTTTCCAAAAACAAATGATTAATAGATGTGTTAATAAATGTTAATTGTTATGGATTGTTATAGAATCTAACTGGTTGGTTAGAAACCATCTATAATACTTTCTTCTGATGTGCTTATTACCACCTATAACAATTACTACACATGCTTGTAAAATGCTTATCTATTAATCATTTATTAACCCTTTATAATCTATGCATGTATACAATATATTTCCAAGAGTCAAAACAAAGTTAATGTTGATTGTCAAAGAGAGGTTATTTATGTTGAATAGACTGGAATTCTTCGGGATGTGTGGGCCCTATCTATATTCCTCTGGGTGCTCCAAGTGCCTGAGACTGGAAGCCTGCTAGCATAGTCTATCCTTCTGCGCCTGCTCTTCCTCTCCTCGTGTTCCAGACTGAGGGTACAAAGGGTAGTGTGGATAGGCCGTCTCTCCAGTTCCTTCTCTGCCATGAATCATGAGTAAAGGATCCAAAGCAGAGAGGAAGGAGGGTGGTTAGTAGAATACAGAAAGGGTTCACACATTTCAAGGAACTCCAGTTAATATACAAGGTAAGTAACCTCTCTTTCTTTTTGAGTGCTGGTCCGTATGTGTATTCTACTGTGGGTGGCAGACAAGCAGTATTAATTGAGGAGGAGGGGGGTGCGAGGACCTATGTGGTATAGATAATTGAAAGATCCTTGAACCAAAGGATGCATCAGCTGTGGAAGCTCACACTAGGGCATAATGTTTTGTGAAGGTATGGACAGAATGCCATGTGGCCACTTTGCAGATGTTAACAAGTAGAACTTTTTGAGGTGAGGCTACTGAAGTTGCCTTGGCCCTGATAGAGTTATAGCACTCAAACCTTGTGGAGATAGGGTGTCTGCTAACTAGTAAAAGAGCAGAATACAGCCTGAAACTCACTAAGAAAGTGTCTGAGAGGATATAGCTTCTCCCATCGTCCATTCTGCCAAGGGAGCTAACAGTCTAGATGATTTTCTAAATTATCTTGTTTCGTGTAGGTAGAATGCCAAAATCTGGCATACATCTAGGGAGTGGAGTCTCCCATCCCCACAGGTAGCATGTGGCTTTAGAAAAAAGGCAAGTGTATTGTTTTATTTAGGTAGAAGTCTGAGGTTACTTTGGGGGTGAATCTTGGGTGCAGTTTTAACGAAACCTTATTCTTATGGAATATTTTGTGTGGTGAATTAGTCACAAGGGCCCCTGGTACTCTTACCTTATAGCCAAAGTGATGGCCACTAGAAAGATGACCTTCATAGATTAATGGGACAGTGAACAGGTCGCTTACAGTTCAAACAGTGACTCGGTCAATATCAAAAGGACCAAGCTAAGATCCCATGTGGAAGCAGGTTTCGTTACAGGAGGGAAATTTCTGACTAGCTCTTTTAGGAAACATTCAGTGATGGGATGGGTGAAAATGGAGTGGTTGTCAATTGAAGGGTGACAGCTGCTAATCACTACCAAGTATACTCATATAGGGCTAAAGGAAAGATCTGAGGTCTTCCAGGCAAGCATGTAATCTAAAAAGGTGGGAAGGTGGGGGATATCTGATTCTTTTGGGGACAAATGTTATTGAGCCCAAAAATAAAATCTCTTCTACTTAGCTAAGTAGCACTTTCTGGTGGATTCCTTCCTGCTATTGTTATATATGGCTTAACAGCTACCAAACATGTCTGTTCTAGGTTTGATGTCCATCCAAATATCATACAGTGTGGTGGTGGGAATCTGGTTGAGATTTCTGATCTTGCCAGTGTTCTATGTCAAGAGGTCTGGGAAGGACTGGATAGTGATGGGTGCATGGGCTGGAAGCTGGAGAAGCCTGGGAAACCAAAACTGTCTGGGCTACCTGGGAACAGAGAGGATGATCACCACCCTCTCCCATGGATCTTGTTGAGAACTTGAGGTAAGAATGAAATGCAGGAGGGAAAGCATACCCCAGGTGACCTGTCCACAAGTTGAGGAGGGTATCTCCCCTAGAATCTTGACTATGAGCTCTCCTGGAGCAGTATATCTCACATTTCCTGTTTTCTTGAGACGCAAACAGGTTCCAGGACAGCGATCCTCATCGACTGAATATGCTCTAAGCATGTAGTTCCCATTTGTGGTTGCTGGGGGAAGTGCCTGCTGAGGCTGTTAACTAGTGTATTGTGCATTCCTGGGAGTATACCACTGATAGGGTGATTTGGTAGAATACACCAGATCCACATATTTATCGCCTGTAAGCAATGACGAGTAGATTTTGCTCCTCCTTGCTTGTTGATATATAATACTGTTATCATATTGTCCAACCAATTACTACAAAGAATGTAGGCCATACTTTTCACAATGTGGGATTCTGCCCCAGGGAGCAGTGAAAGATTTGGTGGTCATGGTGGATAATCAGCTGAACACAAACTCCCAGTGTGATGCTGTGGCCCAAAGGGCTAACACAATCCTTGGATGCATAAACAGGGGAATCTCCAGTAGGAGAGGTTATTTTATCTCTGTATTTGGAACTGGTATGTTTGCTGCTGGAATACTGTGTACAGTTCTGCTGTTCCCAATTCAAGAAGAACGTTGATAAACTGGAGAGGGTTTGGAGAAGAGCCATAAGAATGATTAAAGAATTAGACAATATGCCTTGTAGTGACAGACTCAAGGAGTTCAATCTATTTAGTTTAACAAAAGAGAAGATTAGGGGATGACTTGATTACAATCTATAATTACCTATAAGGGGAACAAATATTTAATGATAGGCTCTTCAATCTAGCAGACAAAAATGTAACACGATCCCATTGCTGGAAGTCGAAGCTAGATAAATTCAGACTGGAAATAAGGCTTACATTTTTAACAGTGAGAGTAATTAACCATGGGTACTAGTTAGGAAGGGTCTTGCTGGATTCTCCATCACTAACCATTTTAAAATCAAGACTGGATATTTTTCTAAAAGATCTGCTCTAGGAATTATTGTCGGGAAGTTCTATAGCCTGTGTCATACAAGAGGTCAGACTAGATGATCACAATGGTTCCTTCTGGACTTGGAATCTATCAGTCTTCTTGGATGTGTTGGAATTTTTTGTATGAGTGATAAGAGCTGTTTGCAGGCCTCCCAAACATCTCTCAGCTACAGGAGATTTGTGTATATCCTGGACTACCAAGTAATCCATGTTCCTTGTGCTATCTGTTCACTCAGACAGGTGCCTCATCCTAACAGGGAGCATCTGTGATGAATGTTTCATGAGATGGACACAGCAAGAAGGGGATTCCTCCACACACCTGCTCCCTTTTCTGCCACCACACTAGAGAGTCCTGAACTTGGGTGGAGGTAGTCAATGTGACTAACTTGTCCATATTGTTGTGTCTGCTTGGCATATAAACCATCTGGAGCCCGGCTTGTAGGCAATTAAGACAGAGTCTTGCTAAAGGTGTCACAAAAGTGCAGGATGCCATGTGATCCTGGAGGGTGAGACGTGAGTGAACTGATGTCTCTGAGGTCTTTATGAGATTCCAATCAAGGAACAATTTAAACAAAGGGAGGTAAGCTGTGGTTTTAACAGTCTAAGATTGCTTTGATAAATTCTATGATCGGTGCTGGGACTGGAGCTGACTTTTCTGTGTCAATGTAGATTCCTGGTGATGCCAGAAGACCAAATAGTGGTGAGATTGATGTCATCACTCCTGCAGAGATTTCCGCATCAGCAACCAATCTGCCAGGTAAGGGTAGACCAACAAGTCATGGCATCAGAAGTGGGCTACCACTATTGAAAACACTTTTGAAAATACTCTGGGTGTTGATGCTAGCCTAAAGGAGAGCATTCTGTATTGATAATGGCTTGGACCTACTGTTAATCTTAGAAATCTCCCATGAGCAGAGTGGATATCTGCATGAAAACAGGCATCTTTACCAGCAAGAGCTGTGAACCAGTCATCTCAGTTTAGCGATCATGAATCTCAATCTCCAGATAAAGACATTGAGTTGATGCTTAAGTGTCCCAACTGGTAGAAGGAATAGGGGATTAACTTCGCTCAGAGTTCATGGACCAACTGTGTCAGAATCTTCCTTGTAAAGACTAGGGCATTGGAGGACCAGCTCTGTGGACACTGGAGGGTTCCATCTGAGACCACCTGGTGGTAAAAAGGAACTAGAGAAGTTGTTGATCAGCACCACCCCTTACTCCCTTGGTTTCAAGCATGAGGAGGGAAAGAACGCAGATATGGACCACTGGACAATGCTAACAAAAGTTTTCTGGTCTCAGGCATGAGGAGGGCGTGCATGTGTATGGAGAGTGGAAAACACATAGGGACCAGCACTCTAAGAAGAACAAAGTTTTACTATAGTTAGCATCTTGCAAAAGTCGGTACGGCTCTACAATAGCAATCTGGAGCATACTCCACCTCAAACATTATCCATGAAGTTCCAACTGCAGTATCTTTGTTACTCATGATCATGTAAAGAGAGAGAAGAGCAGAGGCTGTGTTAGAAAAATTATCTTCTTGTTTTTCAGTTAAGTAAATTTGACATGGAGTCAGAGAGAGAATAAACAAGGAAACCCATAATGCCATATGTACAGAGTTACTTTTCTGATTGTAACTGCATTTTAATTAGAATCTTACTGAAGCACAAGCACCTAGTTATGTGTCTGAGTTTAAACATGTTAGCAGTAAAATTGAACTCAGTTCCTTTGAAGTCAACAGAACTATTTAGGTGCTTAAAATTAGGAAGGTGCGTAACGATTTTGATTCAGGGCCTCAGAAACCACAGTGATGGATACTCTGTAAGAATATGGATAGGTCAGAGTACAAAACTTTAAAATAGCATACTATTAATTATTTTTGTTACACGACCTCTGTCTTAGTAGACACGAGGTGGCACTGTTCTGCCTTCAGAATAGATTGTAACTGTGCAAATATGCTAAGTACATGAACTGTTACTTATCAGAAGGAACTAGGTCTCCATCCATGTTTTTATACTTTAGCTAACTAGTCTCTCACTACTCTCATTTATTTTTCAACATGACCTTGAGAATCAGAGAAATTACTATAACCTTGGAAAAAAACAAATCTCAACATTTCTAACTGGCTTGTATGCTAAGACGTTCGGTATTAGGAGAATCCTTGAGGCATTTCTGCAAAGAAACATAAACCTAATACATTTTTGTCAATTAGACTAACACTAGGAGATTCTCAGATTTCCCTCAAAGGGGCAAGCCCCTCTGACCAAGACTGAGGCATAACAACATACATAGTGGATTTTTCATAAAGATGCAATTAGGCCTTCTCTTCAGAAAATCTTCCACATTGGAAAAAGACTTTCATAGCAAAAGGAGATGTCAATATATACTATATACATTTGTAGTCTCTTAGAACTGGAATAAAACAAGGACTCGTTTTTGCCACCTAGTAGTGCTGTATTTTTAATAGTCTAATTGATTTTGATTCCTGGCACTAACCACCTGTGTGACCTGGGGCTAGTCGCTTCACCTCTTTAAGCCTCTGTTTTTGGTCTGTCTTGTCTATTTAGAGTGTAAATTGTCTGAGGCAGGGGCTGTATTTCTCACTAAATGATTGTACAATACTACCAAGTTTCTGTTGGGGCATACTGTAACACACAAAAATAATAATTTAACATAAGTAAAGGTGGTAGAATTTGGCCATAAATGCATGCAAATACCCTGCATTGGTTTTAGACACACTCAAAATAGACAAGCAGCCACTGCCACCAGCTCAGTGAGGGAGCTGGGCCAAAACAGGATGAACAGGGCAGATAAGAAGCAGGGACCAGCGACCAGCAGAGGTGATCTGCCAAATGCTTTCTCCAGAAGAAGAGAGCCGGAAAGAAAATTTAAGTCAAGTCAGAATGAAGGGGAAGGAAAAAAAAGCATCCCACCCTGCATAAGAACAGCCACCAGCTGGTGATAAGAACAACTGGAGCCTGGCAGCCAGCTAACCTATTTTATAGAAGTAGACAACAAAAGTTCTCTCACTTCCGATCTCCACTGACTGGGAGGAAAGATACACTACCCGCCATCTGAGCCAGCCCATGAGGATACTAAACAATGTTAAAAAATAAATAAATACACATCGCACCCCTTCACCATAAAGCTGTTTTCTGGGATCCACGGGTGCGTGTTATACAAAGAATGTACTGTATTAACTGCTTTTACTGTGTGAGGATAAGCAAGCCTTTTGGTAAGGTTGTCAAAGCCAGCCAGGGGATTTAACCACACAACTCCTATTGACATAAACGGAAGTTGACTCAAATGCTCAACCTAATCTAACTAATCCCAACCTTTGTCACTAGGGTAGCCTAGAAATCTCAGAAACCTCAGATTACTAGGAGCACTGAATCGATACACTAGGATTCAGTATTAAGGTGAACAACTAGCAGCTTCATCAAATAAACACATCACTTCAAGCTGAATGTCTACACAGAACTAACAAGCTCCCTAACTGTCCTGTTCCAGATTGTACCAGCTCTTGTGTAAAGCCTGGCACAGATAAATTAGAAGCTTTTATATTTCACTTGTTCCAAAGTCCTTTCAGTTACATGGAAGGGATCTTTCCAAGGACATTATCAATCATGTTTATAGGAGGAGAAAAATTTCTACTGCCTGCTTGTGCGTCCTTATAGGTGAAATCTTTCGTTCTGTTGTGCAATGTTGCTTCAACACAGGATGATTGCATTGATAGGTTTGAAAGCCAGTGTGGTCCAATAGACAGGAAGTCTGAAGAAGTAGCTTCTATTCCTGGCTCTGCCACTGACCTAATCTATGACCTTGGTAAAAAAAAAAAAAAAAACCAATCACATCACATCTCTGGGCCCATTCTCCCCTTGTCTTGTCCCTTTAAACTATAAGCTTTTTGGGACAGAGTCCTTATCTCTTACTGCGTGTGCGCAGTGCCTAGCAGAATGGGGCTCTCTGACTTCACTTAGGGATTTATAAATAAAACTGTTCTAGAGCTAATGGTTGCACAGAGAAAAAATATGCAAGAGATACAATGAAGTGTTGCAGCAGAATTCTGTATATTATGATAATGAAATAATCTCATAAAATAAAAATTATTATTTACCCCCACACCCACAAAGCATTACAGGTTTATAGGAATATATATACTGGCTGAGATTTTCAAAACAGTTCAAAGTAGTTAGCCATACATTTTCCGTACAGTGCAGATTTTCCTGCTGGCAATGTGAAAACTTCCGGCACCAATGGGGCTGAATCTAGCACAAACTCTAACTCAGGAATTAATGCACATGGGACACCTTTACAGAGCCTGTAAAAGTCTTAAATTAAAAAAAAACAAAAACAAAAAAGCCCTAATAACTTGCCTTGGATATAAAGAAAGGTGGGTTTTTTTTGACCCATTTAAGAATTCATCTCCTCTCAATTCCCTTACTAAAGCTCTGGGAGCTCTGATAACTCATTTGGCAAATTCATCTCCAGAACAACCTCACCGACATGAGTCACACCAGAGTTTGAATTTGCCCACTGAGCTCAAGAGATGAATTTCCTCCCAAACTAGATTTCTGTTTTTCTCTAAGCAACTTTCCTCCCACTGAGATCCCTTAAAGCTGACAGGCTGATTCTGTGTCTTGATCCGTCAGTCAGGATTTAAACACTATTACTGTTCCCCTGTGAAATTAAATTAAGTGTCAGAGCACAGCATGAAAAACAAGCTCCTCTAAAAAAGAACGAGAGTCCTGTAGCATCTTAAAGACTAACAGATTTCTGTTGGCATAAGCTTTCGTGGGCTGCAACCCACTTCGTCAGACGCTCCTCTAAGACACCCACCTTTAAGAAACTGTGTGCTCCCTTGCTCTGGCTGGAATATGGAATTAAGGCAGGGTTGGTTAATATTACGTGTACTGTACAACGTTAACCCATCTGCCTATGGGCCAGCTTTAAAATAATTTCTTCACTTCCCAGCTGTGAATATAATGGTACCACATTTACAAAAAAGATTCAAATAATTCATGATATTTATCTATGTGTCCTTCTACAACTGCTTAACTCCCTGTGAAATGAAGCAATGTTTAATGTACACAGGATACTGCAATAAACCAACAAGGCATAGTGCAAGTAATATGGATGGAAAACTGTTAAAGCAAGACAAGGATGAGTGATATTAACAAGACACTACTACTTAAATGCTGCGGGGGGCAGGGGGGGGGGGCATATGATACTGCTTGTTTCAGGCCTTTCAATTGCACTTTGTTAGGCTACAAAATATTCACAGTAGAGCTTTCAGGCTAGGGTATCTATATTACTTTTCCTTTCAGACACAGCCTTTGCTATTTACCCACATCTTGTACTGCAAGGTGCTCTGCATGGGGCTACACTGAGAGGCCCTTTGGAAGCTGAAGTTTGTACAAAATTCTGTTACCCATTTATTAGACAGTGGTTTGTGCATTGAGACTATTACTCTGTCAGCTCTGGAGTCTGTCCTAGTTTATAACTGGTTTATGGGAATTTTAGTTTTATCCTATAAAGTACTAGATGGTTTGGGACCTGGATGCACAGCTTCTCTCCCCATACATCATCACCACAACTGTGATCAGCAGGGTGCTCCAGCTAAGACTTCCTGGGTTTGCAAGCAGGGAGCTAGTTGTAGGGCATTTTCTGTGAAGGATCCTCAACAATGTAATTTACTCTTCGTCCCCTTGATCTGACAGAGCCATCATTTGTTCACATTCAAGAGCATGCTGCAAGGCACATCTCTCTCTCAGAGCGGTGGTTCTCATATGAGTTTTTGCTGTGGCTGCACATTTTGACAGGTAAATTATTATACTAGTGACAGTCTAGTCATGTGGTTAGTTGGCAGTGTCCAGTGTCATATAAATAAAATAAATCTTTTTAATGTAAAGAATAATACGCACTATTAATAACACCACTTGGGGCTTAGGCAGCTGCTGCGGGAAGTAGAGCCGGTGGCTGCAGCAAGGAGCTTAAGAAAGGGGCTCTAGGATCCCAAAATTTGTGGTAGCCACGCATGAAGTCCCTGGTGGCCAGAGCTGTGACTCATTGTTCCAGGGCTTTCCCTGAAATGAGATGGAAAATACTGAACAGTAAAGCATCTGAGGTTAGTTGGTTAAATGAGAAATTTATATTTTGAGGTCCAAGGTTTGCACTGGGAAGGAGAGACAAGTTTTGTATTTTGGATACCAACCAGTTTTGGATATTGAATTTCCATAGAAGTACCAAGAGCTATGAATAGTGGTGGGATTTTTTTTGTTCTGTTGGTTTTTGTTTGTTTTTTTACATAACCCTAAATAAATAGATAAAATAAATACAGTTGCACAGGGGCAGTGTAAATTTCACCTGGAAACCAACTGGAAAGTCCATGCAGACTCCAGAACACCAGCGTAATACACTCTGTCTGTGAATCACCACTTAATAAGCAGGCAGCTGCATTCTGCACTAATTTCAGCTTCCAAGTGGTCTTTCAGTTCATGACTTTTCCCCTTACAGAAATTGTCCTTGTTCTGTCAAATGGCCAACAGTAGCAGACAACCCCAGAAACTAAAGTGCCAACCAATCAGCTGCTCTCTTAATGCTCTATGGCCCCTTGCTCAGCATTTTGGTTCCTCTGCTGTCCAAATGAGATCTGCAGTGAGCACCATAGGCTAGAAGACACCATATTGCATTTTTTTCCCTACCAGTTCCTGTTCACAGTGATATGCCGGCTGGCTCGTTATGCCACCCAGCAGCCTTTGCGCTCACTTGGAAGTCCTGTTGTGAAACACACAACTGAGCACAATTTAGAAAGTTTTTTAAAAAATGGAGGTGGAGGGATCCGGGTCAGAAGTGCAGAAAGAAGTGGATTGGGTCGCACATGTCTTTCATTGCATAGTATCCTACCAAAACTATGGCCAGCCAATGTCCACTTCCCCACTGCCATAGCCATTTCTCTTTGCTCAGAAACACACAAATCAGTGTAGTCTGTGTTTCCTGCAGTTCACCCAGGGTGGCCTTTTGATTTGCGGAGACCCACTGGAAATCCAACCTGTGCTACTTCTCCTCAGGTCTAACCACCAACAGGGCTAGCCCATGAGATTATGTCTACTCAGCAAAGAAATACCCACAGCTGGCTCGTGCCAGTCAACTCGGGCTCGTGGAGCTCGAGCTGTTTCATTGCTGTGTAGATTTCCAGGCGCGGGCAGGAGCCCAAGCTCTAGGACCCTTCCACCTCACAGGGTCCTGGAATCCAGGCTCCAGCTCTCGCCTGGAAGTCTAACCGCAATGAAACAGCCCCACAAGCCTGAGTCTGCTGGCATGGGCATTGCGGGTTTTTCTTTGCTGTGTAGACCAACCCAGACTTGCCTCAGCAATGAGAGATTGTTAGAGTTGGGCTATGAGCATTCACCTGGGTTTCTTATCTAAGGGCGTGCTGTGGCATTAGGCACAGCCCTGAACAATGGATGGCCCATAAGCTGAACCAAACCCTGACCGGCCCTAAGAGGCACTGCAGCTCCAAAACACTCAGAGTCAATTCTTCCTTGCTTCCTCTTTGCTCCCAAAGGCTTGTAATAAAAGTCAGAAGCTAAGCCCTGATACTGTAGCCTGGCAGTCTCCATATACGAGTGGAAATAATTCTTCTAGGTCTCCTTGGTTAAATAAAGAGACTTGTATTTTTGTTCTCTAAAATTCTGAGCCACCTGAAGTTTAGAGAATATCTGGCTGTCTCAAAGCTAAGCTCTATATCTGTTTACTGCTCACAGTTTTCAAAAGCATCCTTATGTTCTTTTTTTTCTTTTTTTAATTAAATTTTCCCTTCAAAGGGGAAACAGTCTGGCAGGTTTCAATGTTTGGTAGTTGGGTATGAAGAAAAACCTTCATCCATGCATGCATCTTATCAGATCCACTTAAGGTAACAATATCCTACAAAAGGCCCTCTGGGTCTCTGGAAGGTGCAGAGCACTCATTGCCTGCACAGTTAAGAAAAGCTTTAGACCACTTCTGGGAATGCAAATGAATGGGGCCCACGTGACAGCTGTAATAAAAGGCTGCTGTCTCTTTGCAAAGCATTGAAATGCCATCTGGCGATTTCGTTGACGTCAGCAGTCACAGAAAAACAACAACAACCTCCCCCCAAAAAGCCAAAGCTTTTGGTCAGGGGAAAAAAATACAGCCTTTTATGGTGTGTTCATTTTATGCTCATATTACTTAAAAACCTGCAGCGCTGACAGCCAAGAGACTAAAAATTCTGTAGGAAGCAGTGCAGGGCAAGTCAGTATTTCTCATGCTCTTAACTTACCTTCCCCCTACGAGAATTAGGCCCCCTTTGTGCTCCTTAATGCATTAAAGGTTTCCAAAATAAATTATTTCATTCTTCTCAATAGAACCCTTGTATGCTTTCAACGAAAGGCTTGTTGGGATCACAGAGGTGATAAGGAACACTATTATTCCAACTTCTGATTCAACACAAATTGGGCTTTGAACCTCTCACAGAAGCAATCTTCCCTCTACATTAACAAGTCTCAAAGAAGAGACAAAAATCAATGCTCACAATCCTTCCATCTTATACCATCAAGCAACCAACAGTTCTCTAGCACCCTGGGTTGAGGGGCTTTTGTAGAGCAGTAAGTGACGTGAATTTAGCACGTCCTCTGTATTATTTTGTCTCTCATAGGTTTGATGATTATCATTCTGCTAAATGTTTATCCATGGAACAAATTGCTCAGTGCAGATTTGAGGGATGTCTATATGACTTACAGCTAAAACCCAATATCTCTCTCTGATGAACAGCAAGGCACAGGAAGCAGCAATGCTGTCTTAGGGGTAGTTTAGGCCAGATTTTCCAGTTTGTGAGGTTTGTTTTGTGCTCTGCTGTGTAAAGAAAAAAAGCCCTTTATATTTAAAAAAGCCAAATATTCTACAGTAACAGGAAGGAATGACCCAAAAATGCTGTACATTAATGCCCTCAAGCTCTGCAGTGACACTACTATAATCTGTAGATTAATTTCCTATTGTATTTAATGTAAGAGGCACTATATTATCACAATACACTACCTGCTTCTGACAACAGATGCATCAAAACGTCCGCATAAAAAAAAAAAAAAAAAAAAAAAAAACTCGTCCAAATTTTATTTCCTAATATTACCTCTCACAGTAATTCCCTGTTATGTGCCGTGTTGCAAATGAACAACATTTGCAACACAAGGTGGCATCTAAATTATGCTTTTTTAGAGATACTGAACAGATCAGATCATCACACAAAGGATTTTGAAGGAGACTTTTAGGTACAAGGCATCTGAATCATCACCCACCTCCATTAACAATGCTCCTGAAAGTGTAGCTATGGTCATCAGCTGACTATGTCATTATTTTAGTCATAGAAGGTATGATCCTGCTCCCATTGAAGCTAATGGGAGTTTAACTGGGAAGAAATTTGGCCCCATATCTGACTCTGCCTGTGGCCTTGGAAAAATCACTTTACCTCTCTGGTGCCTCTTTCCCTATCTATAAAACATGGGAAAACAACTCTAGCCTATCTCACAAGGGATCTTTTGAGGTTTAATGTCTGCAAAGCAATCTGAATATGAAAAGTGCTAAATAAGTTTTACTAATGAATTGTTAATTATGTATCTAGAATCTATTTTCATCTGTGCCCTGTTTGCATTCCACATCACACTGGGAACAGGCCTGGGCTCATCAACTCATTTCACATGGACTATCATAACATAAAGCTAACAGCTTTTGCTCGTTACTGACCTAGGCCAGATTTAAATATCAAGTGGAAAGGCTATTGGATATTTAATAAGTCCTGCCCTTCCAAGCCATGGCGACAACAAGACACACCATGCCAGGAGACAAAGCTGAACTGAAATGTAAAATGTACAAGGGACTACAAACAGTATGTAAAGTTAAACACATACATAAATCTCTGCAGGATTGGAACCATAGTTAATTCTAAATGTACTCCAGGAAGTTTTACATCTCTCTTGCTTGTAAGAAGCCATCTCTCTCTTCCCCCCTCTGCCTCCCCACCCATGTCACTAAATGGTTTAGTCATTTTTGCCTATAAAACAAAACAGCTCTTTGAATTCTTAAACTCGCTGTGATGTAAATTTTTTTTTTTTAAGAGCAAGTTATAGCAGCACTGTGTCAATAAGGGCAACTAGACAGGTCTGTTTGCAAACTGGAAAGTTTTCAAGCTACTTCTTAAGGGCCCAATTCAATTAAGAAAATTTACTTGTGTTCCACAGTCTCTCTATAGACCTTACATTCATAAATGGCCATGTGTGCTACATGCCCAATTCAAAAATGAAGAAAAAAAACTGACTGACTGTATTAAGCCGGCATGTGGGCAGTGTCTGGGGAAGCGTGTGTTTAACTGGGTTAATAGTAAATTCTAATGTGGGAATGAGTTAGAGGAGGGAGGAGTGAGACAGTTATGTCCCCTGCCAATTCAGATATAATGACCTCTATTTATTTATTTATAAAATTTATGCAAATTATTTATTGTTGTATTATAATAAAACGTATACAAATTATTTTTTGACTTAATAAAAGAGCACCTTGCGCTATTCTATTTAGTTATCAAATCTCCATTTGATGCTTGGAAGGACAAACTTACAGCCCAGAATGTGAGAAGAAATGAGGTAGAGTTGCTTATCATTCAATTTGAGAGACAGAGATTTTGTTTTCTCCCTGTGACCAGCAATGTTCAATGTTCTGTATACATCTCAATAGCACTAGGGGTGCTGTACCCATACAGTTAACTTTATGTTAATTAGGCCACCTTATAGTGATGTGGTGGGGACCTGAGCTCATTAGTAAATGAGAACTCTTAGGTTCTCCTAAGAGGACCTCATGCATCTCCTCACTGGATCTTTGAACCCAGTGTAATATTTCATTGAAAACTTTAGAAACGCAACCCCAGACCCCAAAACTCATGTTTAAATTAATGTACTGTGTGAACAGATTCAAATAAAGTCAGACCCCTACACACCTAGCTGAATCTTCCATTGAAAACCTGACCCAAGTCAAATCTTGAGGTTCTGAAACTGGTGGATATGTGCATTTTCATTTGGTTTCTTACTGGGACAGGAGCTGCCAAATTATCACAAAACACCACCTCCAACTGGGACCATAAGATAACAGGAATATCACAAGATATTTCATTCTATTGAGCTTTCCAGTCCCATTATGCACAAACACTGGGTTAAGAGAAGCCTCCACACTTTTGGATTCTTAAACGCCATTTCTTCTTGTGAGGTTTACCCATCCCTATTGGTAAGAAAAATGCTTGAAATCCACTGTGATAAACATACCTCTAACCTAACTTGTCTAAAAGGGAGCCCTTCATTTTGAAGTTCAGAAGGTGGTGTGGGAGGCAATTTATGTCACTTGCAGACATTTTCCACAAACAACTTGTATTTGATGATTTCTGTAATATAGTGCTGGGCATTTACCAACTTTTATTTTCCCCACTACACTTAGGGCTTGTCTAGAAAGTCAGTGCATGGCAAGCTGGGGTGTAAATCTACAGCATACAAGCGTGTTTCACATTAACAATTCATGTGGACCCTGGTATTGGGCACTATTAGTTCCCTTGTGGGCTTTGATCTACTGCTGTTTCAATACAGTAGGAGGTCAATGTGCACAAGGGATCTTTTAATGCACAGTACCGAGGTCCACATGGACAGTTAATGTGTGGCAAGCCAGTGTACTGTAGATTTACATCCCAGCTTGCTATACATTAACTATTTGTTTAGAGAGTTCTAGTGCCAACAGTAGGGAATAGTATGATAGGCTCCTGGGTTTCTATTCCTGGTTCTCACACTGAGTCATTGTGTGACCTCACAAAAATAACATGACAAAATTTTCAAAATTTTTTAGGGTAGATCAACATTTGGATGCCCAACTTGAGAAACCGACGGCTTGGTGTTTCAAAGTTTCTGAATATCCACAATGCCCACTGTCTTCAGCTGGATTTGTGGGCACTCAACACTTATAAAAAGTAAGCGTTAGGTGTCTAAAATTGGGCACCCACAGACTGAGGCAACCAAAATTAGCTCTGTTACACTTCCTTTGTGGACAATCCAGGAGGAGAAGAGTCTCTTACAGCCCCTAGCTACAGAGTGTAGCTCATTTACTAGAGCTTTGACATCCCTGGTGTGCGGGCCAAGGTCATTGGGGGCTTGTTTGGAATTCTAACTGCTGTGGGATGAGCTTCCTCTGTCTAGAAGATGTAACACACTCGTCAACGTGGCCAATCCACATAGGATATGGGTCTGTTACAGCAGTCAGTTTGACAGCTTGGCTGTTCAGCCACAGAAATTTTGGGCTTTTGGCTTTGGAGGTCCCTGGTTCAATCCCAGGTGTGCAGGACAAGATGGTGGCTGACTCAGACAATGGTTGCAAACTCCCTTTACGCAGGTATATTACCTCTTATTATAATCAACCAAAGTCATTTTGTGCAGCTTAATATTTTAACACTAGTAGAAAATTGGAGCACCTTATATTAAAGTGTACAGAATTTTTACACACTGCCACTAAGGATGTCTATACTGCAGTAAGATGCCTATAGTTGGCCTGTGCCAGCTCGTGAGCTCAGGCTAAGGGCATGTTTAATTGTGGTGTAGAGGTTTGGGCTCGGGCTGGAGCCTGGGCTCTAAGACCCTGCAAGATGGGAGATCCAAGAGCTTGGGTTCCAGCCCAAGTTAAAACATCTACACAATTAAACATCCCCTTAGCCTGAGCTCCACAAACTTGAGTTAGCTGGCATGGGCCAGCTGTGGGTGTCTTACTGCAGTATAGACATCCTTAGTGGCAGTGTGTAAAAATTCCATACATGTTAATATAAGGTGCTCCAAGTTTTCTACTAGCGTTAAAATATTAAGCTGCACAAAATGACTTTGGTTGATTATAAGTGGTAACCACAATAATAGCAAAAGGACATAAATTGCTAATAGTGAAGCACAGAAATGGCTTTGTCACAGTCTGGCTTTTCTCCCACCCTCCATTAATAATAACTGTGGTGATTAATGTATGCATCTTGTTTGGGCTGACAATTAGTTTGGGCTATATCACTAGTAGAACATATTACAGAGAAAAGACAGATAACTATTTTGTTTTAGCACCATAAAGGGTTCCATTTTTAAGATGACAACAGTTTATTTTTTATCTTGAAAGAATCAATTCCTCGTTTTTGTTTATTCCTAGAGGATTAATCCTATCTTAAATTATGTAAGCTATAGCCAATGGCGATTTCCTGTTTTCCAGTTATCCTGTTCTGCCTGCCAAGCAACTCATCTCTGTTTTTAATTAGCTTCTATACCTTCTTCCTACTAGGCATATTTGAAACTTTCCTTAAGCCAATTTATCAGCTGTTCCATTTCCTGCAGTATTCAAACTCCGTGGACTTCATATACAAAACAAACACTCAAGCCTCAACTAACTCATGGATTCCTTTACTACATTGCTTTTTGGAAGAAATCACTCTCTCTCTTTTAAATGTTTCCTCTCGCAAACATATTCTCTTCTGACATTAGATTTGAGCAAGTTAAAATCCACAAAAACCTAACCTTGGCCAGGCAATTTCAATCCCATAATTACTGGAATAAATCCAGCAGTGCAGATTGACAGGTGATCAGCTAACCTGAAGGATTTCTAGAAGCCAGTGGGCTTGTGGGTATTAAATCCTTTGATCCACTGATAATTGCATGCAAATGTAGACCCCATTTTACATTAATTATTTCCATTACTTTGTATTTAATCCATACTTAAAAATATCCAATTTGCCCTTGATTGCCATATCTATAACAAATTCAGTACAATGCTACTAGTAAGGGAAGGGAACATGATCTAAGTATTTAGAAAAGGAGAGTAGATGTTAGGACCCAGAGGTTTCATTTTCAACTCCATTGTGACACCAGGCATGTCATCTAGGGTCTCTGTTCTTAAGTTTCTCAGTCAGGAAAATGGGGATGGATAATACTGTACTTACCTACTTCAGAGATCAACAGACAATTATTTAGTGCAAAAATCCTGTTGCTTCAAACAAGATCTGCGTAAGCAGACCTCTCTTCTACACAAATACCTTAGGAGCTGTGGAAGTGAATCCTCACCTTCCCCACTGGTCAGTCTGTGTGAGCAGGAAGAAGTGAATGGGGCCCGCTGTTCCCCTTCATCCAGGGTTTTAGGCCAGTGGAGCTGTTCAGTGTCGGCACGTAAAGGCGATAAACTCCCTCCATATCTCCTCAATAGACCCATAATTCCTTGGCATGTTTCTGTATAGCAAGAAAGAGGCTGCAGATTTCCTTAAGTGGTCACTCTACAGCCTCACAACCTTGCTGTAGGTGGGCATTGCTTTATCCAACGAGGAGGCCTTCCATGGGTGCATGGGAAGAGGGAATGAGCACCATAATTTGCCCTTAATGTGTTGATGTAGTTTAGGATCCTCTGATGAAAGGTGGTGTAGAAGTGAGAAGTATTATTATTTTGACAGTCATTTCGCAGATGTCCAAAAATGCATCTGATTCTTATAAACTCAGGTTTCCTTTAAAGTGAACTGAGATTTTTTTTTTTGAATTGCAAAAAAGGAGAATAGACAGACACAGTAAATCAAGAAAGTTTAAATCTGCAGTTAAAAATAATTTTCCTTTTTTCACCTGCCAAAGCCTGTGTTGAGAGTTCTGCGTTTTCCATGTTACAGATAGGAATGTATCCTCTAGAGCAGGGGTGGGCAAACTACGGCCCACAGGCCACATCCAGCCCGTCTGAGCTTTTTATCAGGCCTTCCAGCTCAACCAGTGGTCCGCAAGCTCCATTCAGGTGGTCCGCAGAAAGGTTGCGGAACAAGCTGTGCGGTGTGGCAGCGACCGCTCCCCCCCCCACCTCCGCCCCTTTCCCATCACGTGATCCCAGAAGTGGCCTGGCTGGCGCACAGTGGCCGCTCCCCCCTCCCAGCCCTATCCATTCCCACTGCCCTTCTCCCACCACATGGGCCCAGCAGCGCCCTGACTGAAGCTGCTCCCGGTCCCAAGCAGTGCCACATGGCAGCTGCTCCCCCTGCACAGCCTCACTCCTTCTCCCCTGCCTCTCTCCCAACACTGGGCCCGGCAACACCTTGACTGGAGCTGCTCCCAGAGCATTAATGGCCCACCATACAATTTCTATACCCAGATGTGACCCTCATTCCAAAAGTTTGCCCACCCTGCTCTAGACAGCTAAAGGCCTTTATGACATCAATGGTTGCAGGAGAAATATGGCAATACTGACCTTGGATTCTGTCAGGTAAAATGCCTTTGAGTTCATCTTTTGTTAACTTTATCACTCTCATTAACAAAAAATATCTTTCTTATCAAGTGACTATAATGGTATCCCACAGAATCTTCGTTTACTTCCCCCACAAGTTGTGCATTCTCATCTAAAAACAGTTTCACATAATATTTTATTATACCAATATAAATCATATAGAGAAACTCAGCTCATTCCGATGGAGATTTATGATGCAGGTGCAATGCTTATATTTTAAAGGCCATAAGCAAACAAACTAACCTTCCACACGGCCAAAAGTGCAAAACTTCTGTTACACTAACTAGAATAAAAATGACAAAGGCTATTAAATCATCAGGCACAGAACAAAAACTAATCATCAACTGTGGTCACGAAGAATTCTTTATCTTCCATCAATGATGCAGTATTGGATTGGAGTAATGGTTCTCAACTTTGACCAAAGTGGGACTCCCTCTCTGAAAGACTCTCCTTTCATTTAGCAACATGAGAAAGTCTAGGTGTTTAGGACCTCCAGGTTGAGACCCCCTGACTGAGAACATTTGGAAACATCCACTGGGGCAGAAAAAAAGATACCACGCCTGACTACATGGGCCATTTGATAAGCATACAAAAATGATGGATTTTTATATCTGGGGATCATATCCCCCACCCCACCCCCAGCACTTGCCCCCCAACTAACCTTAAATGCCCAGAAAAAATGCTAATAAAAGCTCCTGATTCAGCAAGCTATTTAAGCCTATGTAAAAGTTTTTTTAATAAGAAGATTCCCAATTAAGTTATTGGGTCTGATTCTCATTTACCCTGAGGCCCCCACTACATCAGTATGCCAAAATTAAGGGACCCTGGGATGTGTGTGTAAATGTAACTTTGAAAGATAATGTTCTTTTGGTCTGTCTGGTCACTGCCACGTTAAAGATAAATTTATTGCATAATTTACACCCACTTAAAGCCTCTTTTCAATGCCATAGCACTAAGGAGGGGGTTTAGCATAAATGAGAATCTGTACCATTGACTTCAATAGGTCTGTGCAAGTGCTTGAAGGGAAGCACATGCTTAAGTATCTTCCTGAATCAGGGCCATAGCAAATAAGAAATCTAACTGTATCTCGTTGTAAGGCGCTTTTAAGTCTATTCCTACGTTAAGATCTTTAGTTTAGGAAAATGGAAAAATACTTTCCCAACACTTTTAAAGAAAAGAATGAGGGAGCAATCCATGGCTAAAATGATGCAATGAAAACATTGGGAACACAATTAATAAATCTCCAATACGTCAGTGGCTAGACCAAAATACCCTAATCTTAGAAAAGGAGCCTGAAATAACTTTTGACATGTATCTTTTGATTTAAAACCAAGTCTAGAACAAGTTTTGGAACTTCAAAGGAGAGCGATTTCCGGTTTGAGCGATTCTGTTAAAAACCTGACAAACTGCAGTTTTGACACAAAGCAGACCTAGACAGAGTTCAGGAAGTTCATCCACGCTATGGTGACAACAGATCATGTGAGTTAGTTTATAGAAAATGTCATTCATGGGGGATTCTAAAGTTTAGTTTCTTAGCTAGTTTGTCTTCATAGACTACGCTCCCCAGTACCTCAGTTTAGTATAGAATGAGGAGACTGAAGTGGATGTTTAAATTTCTTTATGTCCAGTGTGTAATAAATCTGATTCATGTAAGGCAGAATTGGCAGTAAGCTATGTATTTGCACATTTCTGTTGGCTTAAGTCACACTCTCTTTTAGAAAATCTGTTCAGAAGAAGTTTATTTCCTGCACTTGCATAAATTGTTGGCATAAACAACTATCCAAAAATTTAACCTCAGTTATTTAGAGTTTTAAGAATTTACATCCAGGCCTGGAATCAAATTAACAATTCCCAATTATAATTAAACTAAAGTTTTTTAAATGGTTTAAACATAAAAATATTTAAACTCAATTTAATAGAAGGGGGTGGGATCAGAATACTCCTTTTTTTAAGTCCTCTGGCACTTTCATTTTAACTGGCCT
The DNA here is from genome assembly GCF_026122565.2 of Emydura macquarii macquarii. NCBI lineage: Eukaryota > Metazoa > Chordata > Testudines > Chelidae > Emydura > Emydura macquarii. Next base: position 4,130,346 of record NW_027132342.1, on the reverse strand, counting down.
GAGAAAAACTATACAGATTAATCCTGAATTGGAAGATGGAATGCGATGATATCATGGGTCTTCTCCATCTGCATCTTCCATGCTTTTATGCAAAACAGAGTTTATGTTGTCTCAGTACTAACTCCTCATAGATTGGACAGGATAGAAAACAATCTCTTAGAAGGGAAAAAAAGCCCCACTAAAAACTGTACAAAGAAATAAAATGGATTATGGCAATAACTGGAAACTGCAGTGTGGTCTGTTTGCACAAAATGGTTTGACATCAGACACCACTCTACTTCAAGGGTTCTGCATGGATTCAGATATACAGTGATTGTAAAGTAACCTGAGTCTGAAAACCACAATATAAATAAAACATTCATTCATTCACTAATTGATTCACTCTTTCACAAACACACACATAGACCTTGGCATTTTCCCTCCTACAGTAATGTGAAAAACAAAAAGGTGAGGAAAATGATATTTTACTTTAAAAATCTGTTTCACTTGCAAATATGAATCATATGCAAAAAAGAACTTGTGTGTGCAGCTGGAGCTGTGTCTTGTGAGACATGTACTACAGCCCTGATCATCTCTTTGTAGTTTGAATATGATTCTGTCTCTCTCACACACACACACACACAAGCACGCCCGCCTGCCTGCCCATACCCCCACTGTCTTGCAAAAAGTGTTATATTGCATGTCACAGGTGGCTGGGCCCAGTAAATGAAGCAGCGGCACTTATTTGGCCAATTAAGAGGATGGGCAGCACCTGGAGGCTCTAAAGGATCAAGGAGTCCCAGTGAGTCAGAGCAGACTGCTTTAGTTAGGAAGGGGAGGTGAGAGCTGCCAGAAACCAGAGGACTGAGGAGTCCCAGAAGGAAACAAATGGTGGCTCCTGAGAGAAAGCTGAAGATAGGAGAGCAGTAAGAAGGTTTGGTCGGCTGGCACCTGAAGGAGGGAAATTGAGGTAGGTGTTCCTGTCATGCCATGAACTGCCGCTGATCTCTTCTCTGGTGTCTGCACATTCCTATTGCTTCAGCTTCCTGATTTTTCTAATGTCTCCCTCTCATGAAATAGCTGTGGTTTGAGGGTTTTTTCCTCCAAATATCCCAAGACATGATAATAAAAAAAAAAAGGCCAGGAAGTAACTTGTCCATTGACATTGTCTAGGGAAACTGAAGCTCTAGTTGTACAAATGCATCCCAGTATCCCTAGCGCATAAAGCTGAGGAACTAATTCCTGTGGAGAGAGTGCCATTTAAAGCCTTCAAGTTGGCTGAACTGGGTGGGTGGCCAACCCAGTGAAGATTAGGAGGAATTATAAACAACCAACTTTTTTTTTTTAAAGAATACACAAAAGATCTTTAATTGGCCTCATTCGTCAATGGAACCAGGTTACCACCATCTGCTGATCTCCTTTCTGGTGTCTGTGCATTCCTATTGCTTCATCTTCAGAAATCATTTACTTTTTTCATCCTATGGGAGAATTTAGGCCTATAAAATTTTTAAATAAATAGTTTTTATGGGGACTACATGGCATAAGGAATTTGTAGTGAGTTATACACTCCCTCACCTCTCAGTTGCCAATCTGAAGCCATCTCAGTCATCAAAAGACACTACCATCTCATAGTTGTTTGGTAGCTTCTGCGTAATGAGTCTGTCATCTCATCCAGTTCCTACTAAATATGAAACCACCACCAGAATGTACATTAATCAGCAGCCTGGTTGGAAGTCTCTAAAGAGAAGTGGTTCTCAGCCCATTTACCACTGTGAGCCGCATAAGGAGCTCTCTGTGTTATGTGGGCCACATCCACACAATATATTACTACCTGTATGGCCTTGAGGATGTTACATGGGCTGCAGCTGTGTGCTGATTGGCCACAAGTGGCCCGCAGGCTGCGGGTTAAAAACCACTGCTAAAGAGAAACCAGAGAATGAATGGACCTGGTTATTTGGGGCCAGACTGAAATACCTTACAGCTGGTAGGCTCAAGCTCGAGACATACTGCCAGGGAAGTGTGGGAGAAACACTGCATTCCTCCTATCTAGGCTTTATCTATTCTGTGGATGAACAGAGGACTTCAGTCTTGAGGGCTAATAATCTAGCACTTTTTTCAAACCCTAAAATCACAAACGTTTAAAACAACAAGTTTTAAAATATGTATTTTAGACAATTTTAGCATAGAGAATATAACCCTAATTTACTTCAATAAGAACAATTTTAAAAAATGAAGCTTTTCACTTCATCTGACATAGCCAATATGTTTCCAAATGTCTGGAGTCATATGGAGTTTATTGCCAATTATGCAGCACCAAAGATTGCATTGGTCTGAAAATCTGGTTTGTTACCGTGCATCCCACTCCATAGTAACATGCCCTTTTTGTTCTTTTTTAAATAGCCTTTAACATTAATGCAATTGTGCTAATTTTATCAGAAAACACCAAGAGGGACAGTGATTTGATTTCAGTAGGACTGTCAAAGGAAATTTTCATTTGCTATGGCAGTAACTAATGACCACATGCCAGTATAAAAAGTAAAATTAAAAGGTGTATTCTTTCAATTGTCCTCCTGCCGGGAAGTGCAATAGTTGTTTTGAAAGAACGATCATCCTGTTCCCTCTCCTGTGCATTTTATACGAGTGCTGCTGAGTGTGTTATTCATTTTATTCTCAGACAGGGAAATAATCAGGACAACAATTATAGACGTGTGCTAACCAGCATTTGATAAGCACGTTTGGAACTACTGTACTTTCCTTTAAATATTAACAAAACCCTGATGCACAATGACCAAAAAATTATATGGACTGGAAAGAAATCCTCTGGCAACAATTAAGCTTTCTTGTAAATAACTGATGAGATTTAAAACATCCTAATGGATTGGACATATCTCACTGTTCCCCTTCCTGTGTAAAGACGGAGTATTTTTCAGATTAAACTCCAACTACAAACATCCCTAATGTAATCTTTCAGGTTTAGACCAAATTTCTATCCTAACTCTTCCCCCTCACCAATATTCAACGGTCCAGAAAAGAAGCAGTTCTTACTTGGGCCTAATAGCTCTGCCTGTCCTTCTAACAGATAACGACATAATTATTATTATTCCCACTTAGATTGCTCATTCCATCAAGGGATTGCTAAATACCTCACAAACTATAATGAGGTAATCCTTCAAATACTTCTGAGAATTAAGAAAATATGGCCTGTATTTTAGAAACAGGAAAACTGAGGCACAGAGATTAAAGGTATGTCTTCACTGCAGAGTTAGCCCAAGGTGATTGGAACCTGGCTCTGGGCACCCAGGTTTACCTTGTCTTGAGTGTAAGTAGCCATACTGCAAAGACCTACCTGTGTTACCACATCCTCACTGGTGCTGCACTCTCCTGTGTGTCACTAGGACTTCTAAGGACACATGGCTCTTTGGGCTGAAGTAAACAGAGCTGCTTTATGAATCTTTCACAGTGAATTGCAGGACATTTTTTTCTGTTCTTCTGGTCACATGGGGGCAAAGTGGGAAGGCACTGGAGGACTATTGGCACTCGAGTGATTTAGCCTGCATCCCCACTGCCAAGTGGGCAGATTACCAACCCAAGTGAAAGAAGAACCCAAGCACTAACCCACACTCCCAGCTGTGCCAGCTAGCCTGGGATGAAAGCATCTCCTACCTCAGGGGAGAAGTTTCTGTGCATGGATGGGGCAACACACAAGTAAGAGCCTGGGCTAACTACACAGAAAACGTTTCCTAAGTGGCTTGCCCAAGGTCGCTCAAGAAGTCATTGCCAGAGCTGAAAACAGAAGCCAAATATCTTGATTCCCTTTCAGTTCGTACAGATGCTCCTTCTCCTTCTGTCATACCTAGGAAATGAACAACATGGCAGAACATGCACTGAAGATGCAACTGATGCTGTACATTAACTTATCTCAAACAACAGATCCAAATCATTGTAAAAAATAGTTCTACTTTTTGCTCATGAAGGCTCAGCTTATTGCCTGATTTTTAAAAATTGGTTTTGCATTATTTCACCTGACTTTTGAAACTTAACATATACAAATATAGCATGCCTACATAGAATTACAGTTGGACATACTTGTGTTCTTATGAAAGGTACCTATTTCGGCATTCTTCACAAAACCCGCAAATCTGGGCAAAAAATGTTTTCACTTGGATGGTATGACTTGATGGCCCAGTGGGAACTGCTGCTAACATTAACCACAGTAGAAGCATTATCAGCATATGATGTATATTATTGAATTTCTAGGATTAGACATCAGATGCCAAATTCATAGCTCTTGTAAGTGGGGACAGCTGGTGTATGACATAAAAGGTGGTGTGTAAGGAGATGAAGGGTAAAATGCACATGCATGGGATTTAGAACTGGCATAATCATGAGATTAGCTTTAGATGGTGTGTGCATGTACAAGGTCTGGGTACAAGAAATAGCAATTAAATGCAGATGCAAGTTGGCACAGCATTATCTGAGGGCTGGTGTAACTCGGGAAGGGATCACACCAAGTACCCAGGCACACTCCCATCTTGCCTTGTAAAGCGACCCTCTAATTCCCTTAAACTGCATCCAACATAGAGCATTATGAGAATGCGAAATCCTGTGTCCCTCAAGGGGAAAATTAACAGGGCACAGAAACGTGTGAACTCAAAACTCAAGTCCTTGAGCTATCAGTTGGACGGCCTGAGGCAAAGGCTGAAGGTAGGACCTTAAAGTACACTCATCAACATCCGTTTTGGAGTTTAACAAATAATTTAGAAATGATTTCCTGACAGTTACTGAGCCTCTTAATGTGGATCTGAACAAACCAATAGCAGCTGGGGAGATTAAGTCAGTAGAACAGGATGAAAAAGTTGTGTGCCGGCTTCCATTTTGGAATCTGAATGTGCAGCAAGAGCTGAGAGGACCCTACCATGGCAAACATCCACAGGCTGAGCCACTCATCCCACACAAAACACACTGCACTTAGTAAATGCAGAATGAGGAGGAGACCTAGAATAAGCAGCATTAGGATTAGATAGACATCAAGTCCAGTCCCCTAAAGTATACTAATATTGACAAAAGACAGAAAGGACAGGTGAGACCTAGCCCTTAGTGTGGAAAGCAGAATGTGAATGTACTCAAATCTCATACAGTTGATACACTGCCTTCAAACACACACAGACAGCAAAGCCTGAAGTGACCCTCCCAACGAACAATACTTCTGCCGCAGCCCCTGGCTAAAGGAACCAGGTTGCACCACACTAAAGCATCCATAGTGCACATACATTGCATCGTCCCAGACATGCTGGCAGTCTTTCCTTGCATTATCATAGGTTAGATCACCTGCTCTTAGTCTGCAATTCTATCACCTGAACTGTCTTTTTATTTTTAATCTTAAAAAAGAAAGCACAGCTGCAACTTCCGCTTAGTACTTCCACCCTTACAAAATGAAATTAAAAAAAATCCCAATATTATTTGGTTTTAATAAGAAAACAGCCACAATGACAAGGTCAAACCACATGAAACAGACAAAGTATATGTGTTTGGTTGTTTTTATAATTAAAAACATCAATGCCAAATTCACTTTGTTCCACTGGTAGAAAGCCAAAAAACAGCAGAAAACTGTGAAAAAATATGGTCACATCATCTGTCATGAGTTTTCTATAAAAAATACTGATGCAGAGTTGAAGTTTTTTCTGCTACTTGAGACAAACTTGCTTGTAAAACTAAGGATGCCAAGTTGTGCAGTACACACTCTGTCAATACTCCCACAGAAGTTAATGATTGTTATAACTTAGTTCAGATCACAGGATTTGGAGTATGAGTGGCAAAAAAGAAAAGATCATTCTATGCAGAGAAACCACAACAAACTTCTGCAGAAATATGGTTAAGTATAAAGGAACTTTGTGAAACAAATGTTTTCCCAATTTCAGGAAGTTCAATGTAAGGTGTCCCTGCGTGATAAGACGTTTATCACAACAACGGATGGAGTTTAAAAATGGTGTCATAGTTGGGAGGTATAGAAAGGCTGTGGTCCTAGTGGATTTGATTATTAAAAATTCTGACAGCTTGGTGGTACATGGTAACCAAGAGAACTGTTTGGTGACTTTGCTCCTGAGTGGAAGGGCTCACATTGTACTATTATTGGTAATAGTACCTATGAGCCCCAGTTATGGACTAGGACCCCATTGTGCTAGCTGCTGTATAAACACAGAACAGAAAGATGGTGCCAAAGAGCTTACAATCTAAGAATAGGACAAGAGAGACAACAGATGGAGACCAAGTGAAAACATGGCCAAGGGAAGACCAAATCAAGTTGGTGAATGGGAGAGTTGAATCAAAGCTGCAGGCCAAATGAAAAGGCAGGGAGGAGGATATGTGGAGCTAATGGGTGGGATAGCTCAACAACACACACTTGGGCTCTAGGGGAGTAGGCCCTGACCATCTGAGGAGGGGCTTCCATAAGACTGTAATAAAGGAAACCCACTTAGGAAGTCTTTGGGAAGAGATTCTTTCCCCTCGCATTCTTTCAGCAATATCAGTAAAGAACCTTGGAGACTTCTGAAAGGATCTTGAGCAAAGTAAGTAATTGGCAGGAGTCCTGTATACATTCAGTGAGCAGAGCTTTCTGTCCCTTCTGTGTTACAATGAGATTTTGGGTAGAAAACAGGAGGTGGAACAGTCAGGTTTAGGTAAAACTCAGAAGGCAATTTAAGGATGAATTTGGGATACAACCTTAAAGATACTTTCTCTCTGTGAAAGGCCACATATGGAGGGTCTACCATGAGGAACCCAAGATCACCTATTCTCCTAGCGGAGGTAATCACAAGCAGTAAGGCAACTTTCATAGATAGATGTAGAAGGGAACAGGAGACCACGGGCTGAAATGGTAGGCTCATAAATGTGGAATGGATGAGGTTCAAGTCTCAGATAGGAGCACGTTTAGATACCAGAGGAAATGTCCTCATGATACTCTTTGGGAACTTCACAGTAGTGGGACTGCTGAAAACTGAACAGTTCTCCACCAGAGGATGAGGGAAAATATTCCAGGATGAGAAGGACTCACAAAGCCTGAAGAGGCAAGGGGCACTGCTGACGCCACAGGGAGAATCTCCTGCTATCGTTAAGGATGAATTGGACATTAAAAAGCCATGCTGCCAGATGGAGGGGAACTGGATTGGGAGAGCTGGTCCTGCCCTTGTTCTGAGATAGTAGCTCTGGGAACGGCTGCAGCTGAATGCATAACACAGACAATGACCAAGGAAGTTTCATACATACTGTTTCGCCAAATACTGCCCAAGCCTGTCTTGAAGAAACTAGCTCAAGAGATGAATGGAGAATACAATCACCTTGCCCATTTGGCTCCTGCTGAGACAGCCAAGCAGGAAATTAGTCTGTACCAACTGTGCTAGTGGTTTCTGTGATGGAGATAGCTATCCATCCAAAACTGGACTGAGACCCATCAACTCATTTCACGCCAGTCAGCTGCTATCACTTTTATCCTAACATGCATGTGAAGCACCTTCCATCTGACAACAGTACGTATGTATGTATGTGCCATAGAAAAAAAATATCCTGGAGTTGTTTCTTTTCTGCTCCCACAGTGACTACTTGCTAAAAATTCCTGCACTTTAAAGCTTCAAATTTTCCACAGCAATAATTCCAAAAAAAAAAAAAAAAAAAAAAAAATGTTGGAAGTACATCTTTTAAAATGCCTGTAGCAATAAAAATAGAATATCCCTGGGACCATGAGTATTTTGAAAATCCACAGGCCAATCAGAGATCCAGATCCTTCAGTTACATTGAGCCACATAACTTTCTGAGCTTCTTGCTCCCACTGCAACCCTCAATGTTCAAGGGGATGGGAATGATGGAATGTGAGAAAAGAGGGGAAGGAAAAATGCTGCCTTATTTGCCTCTATAGCTACAGAGCTATGACAACATCCTGCTTAGTCTGAGAAAGACCACAGAGCTACCCATAGAAAGAATGCCTTGGATTAGGCCATGCTAATTTCTTTTATTGTTTTACACCAATTTTAATTTTATGTTTATAGCTTCTTTTTTCTTCCACTAATTGCTTTGTTCCAAAATAAACAAAAACAAAAAACAAAAAAAAAACCCTATAATTTGAATACTGTTGCAGAGACGTGCTACGCTACATAAATATATTAGTAACAGATCTAGTAAGAAAAAGCAGTGACTTTCTATGAAACAGGAAGAGGACACTAAAAAGAGAAGTCCACTTATAAAATCTTAAGCTTTTATTGCTTCTATTCAGGCAAAAATATGTCAAATCATATGGCCCAAACTGCTTCTAGTCTGGGCCTATATTAAAGGTGATCAGAACAGATCCACACCATAAACCCAGCTGCAGTCTCCATCCTAAAATACTTTGAGTTTGCCCCACAAAATGTCTAATCCTGCAAGATGCTAAGCTACTCTATGGGGTGCCAAGCATCCTCAATTCCCTGAGAGGTATAGAGAATAAAGCATACAGAGGGCAGCTTCTTATAAAGCTCATCTCTTACTGATTCCTTCTATTTTAATAAACAACTTGTTATAAAATTGCTTTTTCCCCTGAACTGTTCACTTAAAAGTTTCTTCCTCAAGGAGATGAAAACTCAGCAAACTTATTTTAAAAAGGCCCACTAAAAGCCATTAAAACTTATCAATTATTAATTAAAAACATAAAAATTGGTCAATTGCACACCCACAGATGTTCCACATTTTGGTCTTATGTCCCACAATTTTGATGGCTCAGGCCACACACTGACAGGGTGGAAGTTGAGAGATATGGACATGATTGTTGGTTGCACTAAATGCTAGTCACTATGTGCATGGCTCTGCAGGCAGTATTTGATCCTTGGCACCTTATTCCAAGACAAAACTTGGAATATTTACCAGTCAGCTACTAGATGGAGGGCTAAACTTACTAGCCAGTGGTATATATGAAAGACAAGTTTGGGAGGAGTTCATTCACAAATTCCAGGAGCAAAGCTGCTGGGATGGGGGAGATTTCATGGATTTGTACTAGAGTATTATCCCTGGATCCTGTATATGGCTTCCATCTTTTCATTCACCCGCTGGTTGATTGGTTTCTGATAGATGTGAAGCACCACACTAATGCCTGCAAAGAGGAAGAGACTTTCTGCCTCCACTTCTTCATCTAATCCTTCTAAAGAGAGGAAACAGGCTAGAAGGGAGAAAGGAAGTGTTTGCTACTCCACCCAGGTCCCCCACATGGGGGGGAAAAGGGTATACTTTACTGGGGTCTGGAGGCCCTGGGGAGCCCGGCCCAGGCTACAACCCCCATTACCATGAGGGAAAATTTTTTCATGGCTCATGAGATTGTATGTATGGGATGTGGGATTGTGGTATGTGTGTGGGAGGGGGCCCGTGTTACAAGTTTGTACTGGGCCCAAAAAAATTATGTGTGGGCCCTGACTCCACTACCTTCCCACTGTGTCTTGGCTGTCTGATGGGAATGGAATGGAGGTGCGGGTGAATGCCAGTCTCCACTACTGTACCCCTTCTCCCCAGCCTCTGGGTGCTGCAATAAATCTAATGCCTCTACTGTTATTCATGTGGTTTTCTCAAGAAGAAACATTAAACCTCTTTGACAAAGCTCTGAGCAGCAACAAAAGCTCTAAAACCGAAAGCTTCCTGAAGACTCAGGAAGACAACACTTCCTCATAAAAAAATTACCATCACAATCATTAGAAATACAATTTTTGTTGTTGTTCTTGTTATTGAATGAAAGCTTACATTTTGCAGAGTTTGGTGGCTGATACCTCCACCCTCATTCTGGAGAGTTTTCCACTCATTCACTACCAGCAAATGGATTTTTCAAGCCATTAATAAGGCCCATCAATTCAGTGAACAAATACTCTACATTTGGGTTTGATAATCTCCAGATTTTCTGTACAGACAGCAGGAACTGACTCTGCTCCTGTAAAAATCAAGGTTGTTCAGGAATTGGAAACTGAGCAATGCAGACCTATTACACAATGAACCTTTGATCTGGAAAACCCAACCCAACATGAAATTCCGTTTTATGACTTTACTTTAAGATTGACTCCAGCTCTGGCTTATTCAAAAATCTCCATGAGCCTGTTCCAATAATTCATTTTGAAATTTTGAACACTGATCCATCAGACTCGGAAAAAAATTATGGCTCACTTCTAAAATAAAGTAGAAAGAGAACATCTGGTGCTGAGAACAGAGCTGATCAGCTGTTCGCTTTTCCGCTGGGGAACTCATAAAATGAGCTACTAGAGATTTCAGCCTGTGTTCCCGTGAGGAGGGAACAATAGGAAATACTTTCACATATTTATTTAAAAACTATCCCAGCAAGCAGCAATTATGGCAGAAACGTCTTCCACACTATGGACACAAGAAACGGAAAAAAAAATTCGAATGAAATGCTTTTAATTCAAGTTTCCATTCCAGAGTGAAATCAAGCACTGTATTGTGATTTTAAAACCTTGTTATTGACAACATCTTCCTTCAGCTATGTGACTGTTATACTACACAGCCTCTGCAATGAACTCTGCCATCCTTTAGCTTGCACTATTATTAACACACCAGTGAAGCTTCCAAACTGAGGAATATGTCTATTCACTATTAAGTTAAAATTAAAGAAATTAATTGAGTTCTGCTGAGTTCATCTTTGTAAACAGCATTCTAGCAAATTCACAACTGTCATGTGTCTGGCTGAATATTATCTTAAGGAAGACTATTAAGACTATTAATACATATAAAATATTGAGGTAATAAGTCAAATATAAGATGTTACTGAAAATGTAAAGAAGGACATGTGGCATAACCCTCAACTCTTAATACTAATAAGGGAGAAGTTGAAATCTGATCTTTCAGCATCCCAAAAGGCCAAGTTGTACATAATTTTATACTGCAAAATTTTATTACAGATAGGACTGGTAGCACTGCCTAATATTAAGAGTGCCCAAGACGTCCCATTATAAGCCCCCGTTTTCTGGGGCTTATAACTTTGCTAGATTTTAACAATTTGGACTCAAATTTCCCTTGTAGAGCATGTGTGCCTGATTTTTATTTTGTGGAAAATTTCAGCTAGAATTGGTCAATCATTTTTGAGAGCGAGTCTAGAGAAAAATATGTTTGGCTCACATTAAAAAATTCTGGCAACTTTGGGACACTGTAGTCTCACCATGCTTTAGAGGAGGACATAACATTTGGAACTGGAGAGGGATTTGTGTCAGGGATGTGCCTTTTGCTATCCTAATAGAAATCTGGCCAGGTTATACACTTTTGAAAACCTGCAGCTTGAACATGCAGAATTCAGCTGCTAAATTCTCTGAAGATTCTATCTGCACTGGGCATGCTCCAGTCTAAATCTGAGCAGGACTTCCCTGGCAACTGCAGCTCTGCCAGGCCATAGAGTCAGAAGACCAGAAGGGAGCCTCAGATCATCTAGTCTGACCTCCTTTTGTATTGCAGGTCACCAAAACCACCCACCACTCGCACACTAAACCCAACAACTAAAATTAGACCAGAGGAGACTAAACTATTATGTGCCACAGAGAGAGAATAGTAGGGACTGAGGTGAACTAACGCCAAAGGCCCCTGCAGTGGCAGGAAACTGTCTGAGATATACCCAGGTAATCACAGCAAGTGACACTCATCCCATGCTGCAGAGAAAGGCGAAACTCCTGCAGTGTCTCTGGCAATCTGATCTGGGGGAAAATTCCTTTCTGACCCCACCTATGGCAACCAGTTAGATCCTGAGCATGTGAACAGAACAAGGCAGCCAAAGATATGACAGAGAGCAAATGATTGGTACCATCTCAGAGCCCTGACCCACCTTCTCCAATATCCCATCTCCAGCCATGAACATCTCTGATGCTTCAGAGGAAAGAGACAAAAAACTCCAAAACCAACAAACACCTCCACCACCACCATACATTGCAAGGAGAGAGAAAATTTTGGGCCCCTTGCTGGCTGGCGCAAGTGATTGGCTGAATCCCTGAAGCTATGAGCTTTTAGGAACATAATACATAACCTGAAAGGGACCCCCCAGGGCTGCTGACCCCTGCCATCACAAGCATGCCTCATGCAATCTGACTCAAAATTTGTCCAGTCTCTTCTCTTAAAACTAATTAAGTTGTTTGCCCCCAAATTCCTATTGGAAGACTGTACCAGAATGTCACTCATCTTATGGTTAGAAAATGTCTTCTAGTGGCCAGCCTGAATTTGTTCATGGCCAGTTTATATCCATTTGTTCTTGTCCTTTCGCTTAAATAACTCTTCACCCTCCCTGGTGTTTACCCCCGATGTATTTTGTAGATGGCAGTCATATTCCCCCTCAGCCTTCTTTTTGCTAAGCTAAACAAGCCAAGCTCCTCCAGTCTCCTTGCATAAGATAGGCCCTCCATACCTCTGATCAGAGCAGTAACTCTTCTTTGCATCTGTTCCAGTTTGAATGCATCTTCCTTGAACATGGGTGACCACACTTGTACGCAGTATTCCAAATGAGGTCTTACCAGTGCCTTATACAATTGCATCAATACTTCCCTATCTCTACTGGAAATGCTTCATCTGATACATCCTAAGATTGCATTTGCCTTTTTTGCAGCTGCATCATATTAATGGCTCAGTCATCCTGTGATGGATCTACAGGTCTCCCTCATGTCCTCCGGTGCTTCCAACTGATGAACCCGCACCTTGTAGCAGAAATTCATATTATTATACCCTAGATCTTGCACTTTGTACTATTGAATTTCATCCCATTTTTGTTACTCCAGTCTTCAAGGTCATCCAGACCTTCTGGTATAATATTCTGATCCTCCTCTATATTGATGATGCCTCCCAACTGTATCAGCAGCACATTAGCACACTACTACTTTCTGGGTGAAGATCATGAATAAAAATATTGAATAAAATTGGTACCAAGACCAATCCTTGAGGAACTCCACTAGTAACCTCCCTCTAACCTGATAGTTCACCTTTTGGCACAATCCATTGCCTTTAAACCGGTTCCTTATTCATCTTACAATTCTTGAACGAATCCCCATGTTCTCTAATTTAACTAATAATTTCCCATGTGGTACCATGTCAAATACTTTACTGAAGTCCAAGTACATCATCTATACAATCAGTCATTTTCTCAAAGAAGGAAATCAGGTTTGTCTGGTATGATCTACCAGGCATCTGAATTAAGGGCAGGGAACCTGTCTCTCCGGAGCTCTCAGAGATCCCCCTATTATGCCCAGAATGTGTGGAGGAGGAAGACACCTAATTAAAATGCAGAGGAGACAAGAGCTGGACGTTCAAGAGGTGCCTGGGGAGTAGATTGGGACAATGAGCCTGGGCTGGGAAAAAACTGTTACTGGAGGCTGCCTGGGGGAGAGAGAAACTGGGACTGGAACTTTGGATGGAGGGGACTGGGACTGGCTGTGCAAAGAGACAGGGTGGTGGGGAATAACAGGTAGTCAAAGGTCAGATGAGGGGAAGCCAGAGATCAAATGAGGGCTTGGTGGGCAAGGGAACCAGGATTAAGAACCAGTGGGGCAGGGAGAAGATGATGAGGCACAGGGAAGACAGATCTGACCAGGAACTGAGGTGTTGAACAGACTAGGGACAAGGAACTGTAGTAGTGGGGGGAGGGGCTTAGAATGGCTGGGTGAGGAGGCTAGGAATGGGGCTGGGAGTGGAGGAGGGGACTGGGTTGGGGAATCCAGAAGAGTGAGACTAGGATTTTCTAGGCAAGAGAATTAGGACTGGGATAACAAACCTGAGAAGTGGACACTGGGACTAGGTAGAAGAGAATGGGACTGTGAAAGAGACAGAAATGGGGCAAAGACAGGTTGGAGGAGATAAAGCAGAAGGGGTCAAGCTTGGAGAAGGAATGGGCAGAAACATCTGTGCCCACTAGAGCACACTCCCTTCTAGATCCTGGAATAGAACCCAAGATTCCTGAGTATCATCATCCCTCAGCACGTAACTATGAAACTATGAAACCCACTGATGAAGTGTCCCACCCTCCCCTCCATTGCTGACCAACTTGGAGGATAATAACCTACTACTGCTATCAGTTACGCCATTAGATCAAGCAGCAGAGGTGTATGTGGTGGATCTAAAGATTCTAGCATGACTGATGATGGGTGTTCTATATGATGCCACATGATGAAAAATTTCTATTTTTTTAGTATGTGTTTTTTAAAAAGTTAGGAAATTACCCAGAAAAAAAAACTACATCAAAAGAACATTAAGGTTGCAAAGGCAAGTACTCCAGAGCTTGCTTTCCAAAAGGGCATACGGGTTTTTAAAAAAACATCATTAGCATCATTCTCAGAAATGGCTGTACCCGTTTAGCTGAATTTTTCCCAACAAATTCAGCCTGAGGCAGACAGCCGGCACAATAAAGTTCAGTCCAAACAGTTAAATTTTGGCAAAGTCATAAACAACTGAAGACATGGTCTTATGAGAAGCCTCAGCTAACCTGAATCATAAGCAGTGCTACCAGCCTCTCCTATAATGTACTGTAGGATCAGATACTGGAACCAGATTCATGTGGGTGAGGCCATGCACTCATCTATTTCAGTCGATGGGGATCCACACAAACAGAGGGGACTGATCACTTTTGTGGATCTAGTTTCAGAATTGGAGCCACAGACTGCCAGGTCCTTAAGGCAGGGACCATACATATTTGGAGAAGATTTTCAAAGGCATACAGAAAAGTTAGATGACTAACTCCCATTGACTTTGTGTTTCACAAAGCACAATGTACACTATTGTTGCTCAAGAAATAATCATGTATATAGCAGATACTATTGATAATATGAATAATTAATATTTAAGTCTAATATAGAGCTTTTGAAACATGCAGTTAGGAACTCAGAGCTATAAGATATATATTGAGAAATGTAATAGTATAAGAAGAAAACTTCACTTGCATATCTTGTGCATGCTATAAATCTATTATACATCAGCATTCTGCACCCAAAAAGTGCACACAAGTATACAATACATTTTAATTTTTAGATGCCAGTGCCCAAAGGCATCGGGGCACCTTAACAAAAAAATCCAAAGGTAATTAATCACAAAAGAACAATTTGCTCATGTAAGTCTAAGAGCAGGAAAAAGAACTCACCAACCAAACAAAACATTACAGACAGACTGTTTCAAGCAATGCCGAGAAGGACGCAGCATAGTGAACAGCGAGGATAACTGCATTCCAGGCACTCCCTGATTTACATTAAACACTTTCTACCCTCTAACTAGGGAAAGTCAACAATTACAGTCCCATCAGTCTCAATCGCCATAACGAATATATACTTACAATGTCACACAATAGAGTGAGCTTCCACTTCTAAAACAGCCTTCAAAAAATAGATCACACACCAGATTTCCTACCCCTTATAATTCTCAAAACACTAAACTCACCAAGCCAGACATGGTGTTTCAATCATTCAGCACTGTTCCTCCAAAACCTCAGGAAGAACACTTCCTCCGTCTTCCTCTTCTTCGTTAACTATGGGTCAGAACCCTACTCAGGTAAGACACCCAATGGCTTCAATGGGAGTTCTGCTGGAATTGGACTGCAAGATCAAGCACTAAGTTAACTTTTGTTTGATCCACCCCTCTTACTTCTCTGCTTTGGTCTCCCTTTCATCCATACCAAAAAGACTTACTTAATTTAATAGCGATGATGCTAACCGATTTCTATAGAAATATAACTGATTTTCTGCAGAATTAATCTAAAAATCTTTTAGAATGGAACAGAGAGTAATCTCCCTCTATGTTTGTGTCCATTTTAACCAGCCTATAGAATTCTATATCAGGGGTATGATTCTCTATTAAATTCTGTAAGGTCAAAGAAAAAAAAAAAAAAGAAAGGCAATTTTCTGTTAAGTTATCTAGAAGTTTTTCATAAGAGGCATCCATGCCACCTTTCTACCTGTATCCCAGATCTAACTAAGCCAAAGAAATAACCCCTTCATCACTTTTTCCCCACTCTCTCACACAACCAGCACGATACACCTGGCACTTTCTTCCTACCCTTCTTCTACTCTGACCTCCTTCAACTCTCTCCCCAAAGTGCACTTATTTCACAAGCTAATTGGTATGCATCACATTTGAGACATCAGGCAATTATTTAGGTGCCTAAAAAGGAAATCTTTAGTCCTTAGTCTTTCAAAAGTAAAGCCACAATTTTTTATTGTGGTAGTTTTTTAAATGAACTTTAAAACCACATCCCACTGCACTGTTGGGGGGGGGGGGGGGGGGGTGAGAGGGGGAGAGAGAATCTCTTGGCATTTACTAATAAGAGGAGGGTTTTGTCCCATGGTGTTTGGTTACAAATATCAATCTCCCCCTTATGGACCATATTTTAGGTTGTCACCCTCCATTCTTGGAGTAGTTTCAACTTAGAGCTTTAGGATCCTTTGGAATTAAAAATGATTTTATAAATCTTAGATATTATTAAACATGAAATCAAAATATTGTGAGGGGAAATGATATAGAGAGATTCCATGTGCTGCTTCAACCACACTTAACTAGAACAGTTCCTCTCTTTTAATTACAGAGTACAGAAACCAATATGGCATCGGGAAAATCATTCTCTGCTTAGTAGCGACTCTGTATGTCAATCATCTTCAAAAAGTCTTGTTATAATGTTAAAAAAAAAAAAAAATCCCTGAGCATCCTCCATTGTGAATGCTGTCATCCTTGCCACTACATATGCTGTATTTCGTGTAGGGCTATAACTGTGGCAAAGGTTGTTTTCTACAGCTTTTGACCTAGGAAAACCAAAACATGTGATGAAGATCCAGAACAAAGAGCGATGTGAAAATTGTGCATTACTGGAGAAGTGAGAGATGGGGAACTGGTGGGAAATTATTTCTCTTAAACATGGGAAAGACTTCACTACACATTACATTTATTGGTTTAAAATTTTATGATATTTATTTTTCTGTTTATGAGCTAATGTTATTTCCCTATCAATGTCAGCTTCATCACAAGGAAGAAATTGTATATCATAATGATACTGTGAACTCTGTAGTTTGTTTGCCCTCTTTCTCCTGTTCCATACTAAGCATTCAACAAATGCCTGATCCAGAGCTCATTGAAAACTATGGTAATCTTTTTACTGACTTTAATGGGATTATCAGGTCCTAAAAATGTATGTTTAAAAAAAAAGGCAGAGGAGAGGAAGCAGATGTTACTTTAACGACAGTCAGCCCCGCCCTGCAGCGCTTACATGAACAGTCCCTTGACTTACACAGAGAGTCCTAACAAAATCAAATTTTTAGTCAGTGGTACTACTGACAAACACAAAAATTTGTGTGAGTTAGGGCTGGAAGATCAGACCACATGATACTTTGCCACAGTCCCTTTCAACCAGGGATTTCAATTGCATCAACTAACATTAGTTAAGTGAGTTGAAAAATGAGATATTTCCCCTCATTTTACAAACGAGAAAAAGAAGGCACAAAGGGAGAGAGGTCAAAGTGCCCATGGCTGCAGCAAGCCAATGTTAAAGACAGGAATCCTGACTCATTCCTTTGTTGAAGCCACTGGATGATACATCTTTTCAGATTGAAATACGGAATTTTATAACTATGAGGCAGTATTTCCTAAATTAATAATTAATCGTAATTAACAGTGATTAAACACCAGGTTTGTATTTGAAGGAAATTGCCTGTGATTGACATGCTTTGCCAAGAGATACAAGTGAGGGAGATATATTCACAATCTTTAAAAAATGTATTTGCTGTCAAACATGTGGGAGGGGGTGTTGTATGAATGCCAAGCTGTGGGAACTGCTTATATCTGCTAGACCATGTGTAAAGGATTGGGCACTGAACTTCACGTGCATGCTGCACTAAATCCTTGCTGGTAGGAGAGAAGCATCACTTGCTACATTTACATAAACTCATCCAACTCTCAGCTAGTGATTTAACAGCACAGAAGGTATTACTGCTGTTTATACTGCTGTAAAAGAACATTTCTAGCTCAGGCAATATTATTGATTACTTTACTTAACACTACAGTACATCACTTTGAACTGTTGATAGCTATATAAACATCTATATCAATTATTGGCTTATTTAGCTTTTATGGCATCATGTAAAACCAGTTCCTGCTTTTAAATTCACAGCCAACAATGAGGGACAATACCATAAAAAAATTTATATCATGGACTTAAGTGTGAAGATTCTGCCTGGTACTAAATCCAGTCATTTCAAATTAAGGGCTCTGCCTTAGAGTTGATTTAGGGTCCAGCCTTAGAGTAGAAGTTAAAGGGAGCAGAGGACACTCAAACACCTTACAAGAAACGCCAAGCACCTCAGAGGCTCCAGTTTACACACCTAGGATAGTGCTTTAAATGGAGCTCCATGCAATGATTTCATGGTGTGCTGCAGTTGTCAAGTAGGAAAATAATCTAGGACCAGATCAAAATCAAGATTCTTGGATACATAGACCAAATAAGCCCATCAGAGGTTTTCTCAACCAGACTTACTAAAACTCCAAACATATCATACTTTAAATTCATTTCCAGATGTACAGAGATCCACAATCTAAATAGCTATTGAATAGGCAGGAAAGAAAATGTAACTAAACTTTTCCCCCTGATATATATGAAGACATCCTTTTGAAGTCAATAAAAGCTGTACACACATACATCAGAACATATTTAGACCCTAAATGTAACTTCAGTCTTCTAAATACAGGGTAAAACATAATAAATAATTATTTGCTCTTTGTCTTAAAGTTACCCGTGCAAGATGACTGCAGGATCAGGACCACCCATCTGTTCAAAATATATAATTCGGTATCAAGTTCATTAGCTGAGACCATGATGATCTAATTCAGGGCTCTGCTCAGGAAGAAAACCCCTCACTTCTAGAATATTAGACTGTGGAAACTACACTCTGCCCTCACAAAGCTAAAAGAATACTCAAAAGACAAAACAATACCCTCTCTCTAGGGTAGGGAGTCTTGGCTTTCTATTGCCTCATTTTCCCAGCCTGCTCATATGCTTTACAATGGGTCATGGATAGCAAACACATTGATGTAGGCTATCTGGTGTGTGGGATTATAGTCAGTATTCTTAGGAAAGTCCTTTAGCAGATATACTAATATATCCTTTATACAGGAGAAGTTTGAAATGGAATATCAGCATTCCTTGAATTTCCTGGCATATATGTCTTTAATTCAGACCATTCACATTGTTTAGAATTTGAGAGGGATAACACCAAAACCACATTTTTAATATTCCACTTTATTTCCTTTTTATAGGCTGTTACACAAGTGGTAAAATCGTAAAGACAAGTGTTAAGGTATTGCTTATTTGGTTGAAATAAAGAGATACTTACACTAGAAAAATAACTATAAAAGACATGTAAGTACTTACCCTCTTGAAATTTAGAATCATTTCTCAAACTTTGACATGGAACATAATGGGCCAAATATATCCCTGATGAAAGCTCACTGAAGTCAGTGTAGTTACATCACAGATAAATCTGCCCCAATATGTGCTAGAGCTGTTGTTCTTGATTGATGACAATATTATTAGGATTGGCCTAAGCTATCTGAGAGATAGCCTCTCTCTCCATGACCATCACATTTCACTAGAATCACGACATTTTTCACCGTGGAGAATTGTGATACGACATTGGCAGTATGTGTGTGGGAATTTTCACAACAGTTCCACCCAGACTGTGGGTCTCTCTCTCCCCCTGCAATAGATAAGAACAACCACTGACCTGACCGTGTTTGGAATGAAATGCAAAACTCCTCCCTGATTGAGTTTCCCCTCAATAAATTCTCCACAGATACAGAACACGCTCAGTCAATCCCCTTCTCCCTGAAACTACAAACTATTCAAATTCACTGTAGTTCAATTATTACACAAGTTCAACTGTAGAATATCCAAGCACACAGGGTAAAGGGGCATTTCAGAACGCTTGCACTACAATCTTAACTTACTACATTCTTCTTTAGGCCCAAGAAGTAGGAATTTTCCCCCAAAGTACCAGTTTCCCATGGCTAGAGAAGCCTCATGATGAACTTTGCTGTTAGCATCACAATAACCCAACCCTGCAAAGGAGTATGAAGTAAGTCTATTGCCGCAACCCCTGACTTCAGTATTATTTCTACTGACTTTTTTTTTAATAGACTCAGACTTTAAGGTCAGAAGAGACCAATATGATCATCTAGTGTGACCTCCTGCACAACGCAGGCCACAGAACCTCACCCATCCACTCCTATAATAGAACTCTAACCTATGACAGAGTTAGTGAAGTCCTCAAATTATCGTTTAAAGACTTTAACGTACAAAGAATCCACCAGCAAGTGACCCAGGCCCCATGCTACAGAGGAAGGTGAAAACTCCCAAGGGCCTCTTAAATACTCTTACATCCCATATAAGAGTATTAAAAACATTGCAGAAACTATTGAATACTGGGAGCAGGAAGTGGGGAAACACATTTACCTGACTCCCATATTCAAGCTTCAGTCCTGATCTATGTTGATGCAAGCACAAGAGTGCATCCTACTATTTCTACGTTAAATTCTGGTCTATATAGTTTAAAGTCACAGATATTTTTCTTCCTTTTAACAACTCTGAAATAATACATCAAGCAAGATGTTACTGAACAAAGCTGAGTTTTTGCTAATTCACTAAGTCTATGTGTAATTAACAGATACAGTACATAAAGTAATATAAAACATGCACTAAGGACTCCTCCTGCAACAGGCAATCCTTCAGAAATGACCAGTTCGCAATATCCCAGTATTTCTAGTTCATACATTTCTGTTAGATCTTTAGTTAAAGACTCTCCTTTGCTAGACAATTGATTTCTGTATTTTTCTTAAGACTGTCCTTCACTTACATTATGCATGATGCTACTGCAATGGTATCTGTACATTCATAAGCACATGCACATGCTCTTGTAAAATCAGCTTTATAAATATTTATGCTAAGATAAACTAATCGTTATGGAAACTACAGGCAATGGACAATTGGATTTCATTGTTTAAGAAGAAATATCAGTTACAGTTACTTCATTATAATCAAATCAACAGTGATCTTGCCAGGGGACACAATTATATAACAGATGCACCAGTGCACGTTACCTGATCAGTAACAGGAATGGACTCCCATCTACGCTTCAGTAAGAACAAGGATTTCCGGCTCATGATTTTGAGTGTGCTTTAGAGGCTTCCCTCTTAAGAATTTGAAACCAATGGCAAGCACCTTATTTCTGATTCTTTTGTTTCATTGCAGTAGACTGCAGAGCTCCTAGAGATACCCAAGTTTTGCAAGCTGCAAGGTTGATACTGGTTTTGCCCAAGCTCTTTCCCGTTTTATAAGCCTCGGTCTCCTTATAGTCCCATGACAAACAGAATAGGGAGCGATAGTGAGAAAGCCCAGCATCCACTGACGAATTACCTCACAGAAGCATGAAGTAGGTAGACAACACCAGACGCATTCAATCTGAAAATAGCTGTTGCTTAGGAACTGGAAGGGTAAAACACAGCACCTCAGCTATATATAATTGAGAGCTTTTACATTTAAAGTGAATTAAAAACGCTGGACTTGTGTGTTCTTCCTCAATATTATCATCATTTTACAAGATTAACAAAGAAAGGATCGTTTGGTTCCATAGAGTCCTGGGATTGCACCCACCCATTAAACAAGCCAAACTTGGCTTGATTACAGCAACAAATAATTCCCATCCATGTGATGGCCTTAAAATGGTGTATGTAGAGTGCTTTGTGATCCTCAGATGAAAGAGGGATTAGAAGTGCCAAGTATTACAATCTATTTTCTTCCTGGTAATAATTAATTGAGGCTGCACACTTTGAACGTAGAGGGAGATAATGACAAACATTAACTCCACTAGGCCACACTGTCTCACATTATATTATATATATTCTCTTATATAACATATGAATGGCTAGTGGAAGACAGATGTAGAGATAGGATGTACTTTAATATTTGTGACCTGTTCAGCAAATGTAGGATACATAACTAGGAATTTCTATAACATTGAAGGGTAAAACTTCGAATTTCTCAATTTTGTGTGCATGCATTCATATGTGTAAGATCGCTAAAGCTGCATTAAATTTTTTTTCACTCAGTATTTAAGAAATAAAAGATTACGGTATTTTGTGGTATTTACAAGACACTACCATAGGATGGGAAAAATAAATTTCTCATGCATGTTAAATCATCTTGGACTCTAAAGTATTTTACAATAAATATTTTCAACATTAGATGTTATTTTCAAAGATCAAAACCAAATTATACTTGTCATAACAATCCATTTGCTCTCTGTGAAGCAAACTATAATCCATTCTAACTAGATGAGCCCCATGTACGCTAGTGCTGGAGGTACAAATATCAATAATGGGGACAAGAAAAAGGTGGGGGATTAGTAAAGCTTGTGAATATCAAAATCAAAAGTGTGAAGGAGCCTTACAGCAAATAAATACGTTAAATAAATAGAAAAAGGAATGAGACATTGCTATGGAAGTTAGCAACAGGTTAAGAGACATAAAAGTTTAGCCTTTTACTTGACACTTTTAAATTCCATTCAACCACAGTGGCTTGTAAGGAGATAAATTCTTTTCAGAGTCAGGAATCCCCAGAAGCATAGGTAATTTTTGGGATATCCAGCATTTCTTCAAGCTAGGCGTTCACCCTTTATTTAACCCCAATAATAAGAAAGCACAAAATGAACACCTTTTCCAAGTAGGTTATTAGAAAATGTACAGTGCATTATTGGATAGTTTTCTGCAGGTTTCAGACACAAACCAGAGACAACCTGCTTATTCATAATAGAAGAAATATCCTGGTTGAATGAGAGAGCTTAGGTTTTATTTTATAGCAAGCAGGTTGTTCCACTTCTTTTTTCCCCTGAGGCACCCTGCTAGTGCTCATTGAAGAAAGAAGGCTCTAAAATCCAGTTCAGTGCTTTCTACTCTTTATTCCAAGAGAATTAACAGACAATGGGAGACTCTTCTACCAGCATGAGTTTTGTGATCTCTGTTTTAAAGTCTAATACGCTGAGCTACATGTTGACCAGGTAGGGGTCAAGTTATTACAATTACTCTGAATATAAAAAAAAAAATCTCAAAATAGACTTCTTTGTGTTAGGAATTAAATAATGGACAAGAGTTTTCTGTATTATGTATCAGAGTACCTGAAACAGGGACTCCCAGATTAAACCTTTATTTTAAAATACGATAGTATTCTATAATAATAGACAAAAGCACTGCAGCCTCATTATTATGAGCTTTTGGGTTGTGGTACCATAGACACCATAGAACTTTTCTTTTTAAAAGCAAAGCCTGACTGAAACGTCATTCAATGTGAAAAAGGAACAGTGTTGCTCCTGTTCGAATCTTACACAAAATAAATCCAGCACTGAGTTCAGTAGGGTGGTAAAAAACTTGTAACTTCACAGAACTCCCTGCCCACAAATACCGCTTCACTTCACTCATTATGCAACCTGAACAACTTTGTCAAAATTTGATTAGAAACAGTTTACTCTCTTGTTTCACCCTGTGCAACATTTGCTAAGAGTACATTACAGAAAGGTTTCACCTGGTCTCCATGTAATGGATATTTCCTCAACTTGACAACATCCAGGTGACCCCTCTATCTGAAATTAGGCCAAGCTGTGGAAAGTTTCCCATCCTCAGGAAGAAGCAACACAAAAAAGCTGACTAACATAGTAAATCCTTTCTCAATCCTTCTGCTTGGGAGAAATCACAGTCTTATTGAAGTGGATGGCAAAACTCCTATTGACTTATAAAGGGCCAGGATTTCACCCCTTCTCTATGCTGAAAGGACACTATTTAAAAAACCCAAAACACCAAGAGCTCTAGATGCTACATGCATCTTCTGCAACAAGATGTCTGTTTACCGCTCAGTCTGTCCTCTGCCTCTCCTTCTTTTTGAAATCCATTTAGCCTCCAATGCACGGCCAACTGCAGAATTTCATCTGCACTCAATTCTGCAGATACACATTAAACAGTCACTAAACATTTTGCTGCCTTAAGTAATGGCCTTTTCTTCTGGAATTGAAGCACTTAATTAACACTATAAATATATCTCTCTACATTTTCAAAAGAGTCTAGTGATTTTAAGTGTGTCAAATTTTGGTTTCCAAACTTAAGACATCTTTAAAGGGGACTGATTTTCAGAAAACACTGAACTCTGCCTCCAGAAACTTCAGGCCCATTTAAAGTGTCCTATGTTGGGTACTGAATCAGTAGACACTTCTGAAAATGTAGGCCATAGTGCAGGCTTAGGACAGAATATCAGTGAGTCATGACTTTGACTTTCTTGACTTACGTTTCTTTGGGTTACTGTGTTAGAACAAGATTATCCTATTTGATTCAGTCAGGGGATCTAAATTCCAATTTTTTGCCAGTTTAGGCAGAGCAGATAATTAAAGTCCTGATCCACTGGGAAGATCTAAGAGGTAAACTTTACCCTCCATGATATATATATATATAAACACACACAATCATAAACAGAACTGTCTCTCATTTAAAAGGCTGATGTTTCAGCAATTTTTGGAGGAGAAGGTTTGACATCCCTATTCACCACACCAATTGCCACACCCCAACAAAGATAATAAGTAGCAGGCAGTTTCTTAGGGGCAGAACTTCTATGAAGTGGGTTTGGGCTTGGGCCTTAGTATTTGTACAATGATCTTTCATGTAACAGAATAATGAAAAGAAGATATGAAGTGTGGTGGTTTTAGTAATTTACTCAAATAATTTCAACACCAGAGTGCTTTGCCCTTACAGGAAATCTCTTGATCATCAGACTGGTTGCTATGTCTCCTCTGAAGCATAGCCCTATGACTTGGTTTCTATATATATGTTTTTAATTAGCAGCATGACCCTATTATCAAAACTGCTGTTATTTCTTTGCCTTTACAATGAGTCAAGATAAAAGAAGGGGCTATGAACATCTGCCATAAAATTCTATGTCACCATCAATTCTGTTTATCATTGTAATGTAGGGGAATACTACAGAGCTTTATAAATGGTATTTTATATGCTCATAGAAAAAAATATAATTATCTACATTATTTGAAAATGCAGAGTTACAATCTTAATATTCTGATTTAGACACACTGGAGTTAGAAAAGACACGTCAACACATCTAATCCACCCTGCTGCCAATGAAGGAATGTTCTCTGACTATTCCAGTTTGAACATGAATGCTATTAAATCAAAGTTGTCACCATTTTACACTTTCTTTCTGGGTCTTCCTTTCAAATGTGCACATAAGTAAGTTTACTCATGTGAACAGTCCTTTTGGCTTCAACAGGACTACTCGCTTGAATAACCTACTCAACACACGTTTACAGGATTTAGCCTTTAATTTTCCCTTTTAATACTAAACAGTAGCATACATTGTTACTGATTTTCTTCAATTCCACCCTTTCCAGGACAAGCTCAGAAGACAAAGTAACATACTTCAGAAAAACAAGCACCCAAACCCAAATTACCAGAGAACAGGGAGAGAAAAATCCAGGCGTAACTGTAACTGACCTGTGATCCTCTGGGTCCTCGTTTGTGATCCCACTCAGAATGCCCCATGAGCTAAAAAGAGAAGAAAACAAAGTTTATGGTGATAGGTTATGCTGATCTGTTATAAATGAAAGATTCATGTTCTTTGGTATTTTATATAGTTTTTTTTTTAAATTTCGTGTGCTTATTTTTTTTTCCTGTTTAATTAATATACATTTTAGCAATTATTCCTTTTTGTTAAAAAAATAAGCTGTGCTTATTACTTTGATTTTGCATCCGTAAAATTGTTAGGACCAGATCACACCTGCTCTTATGCAGGCAAAATAGATTGTGCTTGTGTTGGTAAAATTCCCACTCATGCTGATTAAGATTAGGGCCAGACGTTCAATATGGCCTGGGCAAGAGGGAGACTGCTACACCAACAACTGGATTATCAAGAAGAGCTGACTTTTGACAAAATGTACATCTTACATCAAGTGTAAAGGGTACTGTCTCTGAGGGGAAATAAGTTAAAATCACTCCACGACATTGGAGAAAAAAGTCAAAGTCATTTGTGGAACGTGAGATGAGGTCAGTGTTTTTTTAACATAATCCTTCATTAAAACTAAGATTTCTGGAGGCACACAATTGCTAAAGTAATACTGTTCATGCTGATCTTATTTTCTGTAGGCCAAATTCTACCCTCAGTTACATACACACAAGTTACTTTTCATGGGACTGCAATGACGTAGGAGCAGCCACCAGACATGGGATTGTATTGAGTTACATGGGGTTGTACGAGCATCCCTCAGGATAGCATTTGGCCTTCTGCATTTCCTCTGGCAGTCTTTAAAATTGTGTGCTTATATCTGGACACACAAAAACACACATACAT
Organism: Emydura macquarii macquarii; assembly: GCF_026122565.2. Lineage (NCBI taxonomy): Eukaryota > Metazoa > Chordata > Testudines > Chelidae > Emydura > Emydura macquarii. The sequence goes on along the minus strand of NW_027132342.1, from coordinate 4,103,969 downwards.
GGTTTGAGTAAGAAAGTTATATTTGATATGTTGCTACTACCTTTCATAACCTCTGCAGGTGGCACCTGACATCTAAATTGCTAATCTAACGATGAGGGGGACATTGGGGTAGACCCTTCCAAATGGGCTGCCTTGTATACTGTCTACGAGCATAAAACAGGCAAAGACTAAGAAAAAAGGAGCAATTAGTCTTTGCTACTCATACAAGCATAATTTTTTTCAAATATAGTAACAACATGAACATATGAGGATGACTATAAAGTGGGTGGACTCATTACTAATTACTCCCAAATTCCTTTTCTTGCTTTTTTTATTCACTTCCCAATTTCTCCGTCTACGTACCTTCCCAAAGGGAAAGATGGTACAATCAGAACGCAGGCAACTGGTTCCGCACTAACATAACTGAATTTTACAGTCCATGCTTCTTGTTGTATGTGCACTGGAAACTCTAATCACAAGATAAAAAGCATTAAAGCTGCTTTTTAAAAGAAGGAAAAAACCACACACACACACACACACACACACACTCTTATCTGTCTCAATTGTTCCTTTGTGTCCCTTCCTTCATGGCCCCTCCCCCTCCATCATATCTAGGAGTTCTTTTATAATTACTTCTCCCCACAATTTGAGATAAAACATTCATACAGATGACTGCTCCAAAATCAGAAACAATATAAATTGCAAGATCTGACCCCATCTTGACCCTTTTGGTAAAAGCTAGACTCTAGTTATTAGATGATCATGATTGAGAAGGAGAAAGTGTTCTTTGAAGGCATTCGCCTGAAGAAGAGGGGAGTGGCAAGAGTTCCACGACTGCTGGGCAGACATGCAGGCTAGGTAGCTAAGAAGGGCAGTTTCTATATGAAATGCAAAAAATCTTAAACTGAACACACAAATAAAACAAACAACTAACAGTGGCTAGATGTAAGAGCAACTGGGGAGGAAGAAAAAAGCAGGAGAAAAATTGAATATACATAGGTAAAAAAAATGTTTGTAGATTGCATCCCTTTCCCCTCCCTCTATTTATATGATTTTAGCCTATAGCTCTTCAGGCTTCCTCTCCGATTGTACAGCACCTAGTACTTTTTGAACAGTCATCTAATAAATGATAGTAAGCATCTATAGGTCAGAAAAAGGTAGAAAGGTACAAAGTCTTCTAAACATCCATGATCGTATGCACCCCTTTATTCACACCCTACACACTATTGCAGAAACATTTGTACAAAATAAGCCTTGAGGTATCATATGAAAGCTAATACCACACTGGTTATTAATATTATTGTAAAATACATGTGTTAACACTGAATTCCCTCTGTATGACATTACTAAAATGTGTTTGAACCAGACAAATACTGGGAGTGGTAAACAGGTTTTTTCCAGTCAAAGGAAAGGCCAATGCCCGATATAAGTGGAATCACAGACAATTGGCAACCTCAGTCAAGTGGCTATTTATTAGCATATCAGAGACTGCAGGGACAGTTCAATTTGTGTTATAAAAAGCACCAGTGAGGAAAAAACCAGCAGACTCCATGACATCTTTTCTCACAATAGCAGCATGGAACTTTGATAAGAATACATTACACAAGTTCAGTGAACTATAAAAGAGGATAAAGAATCTTCAAGTTACCTTTCACTTTGTACTTTGTGAGAGATCTTGACCATGGGAATGGTCAGCCATCTTGCTGGAAGGAGATGCAGTAAGAATTCTACCTTGAACTAAGACTGCAGTTTTGTTAAGTCTTAGACACTTAAAAGCGTTTTTTATTTTTATGTCTGACTTTATCCCTTATGCTTAACTCACTTAAAACCTCTCTTTCTGAATTAATAAACTTGTTTCACTTTTATTCTATATCAGCCCTGTACTGTGCATGACTTGAAGTGATATTAATGCAAGTTAAAGCAACAAGCTGTTGTGCTTTTGTCTCTTTAAATGAGCAATGAACCTTATTACTCCTCTGATTGTTCCAGCAGAGGGCTGGACAACTCAGAGCACATGGTTTTGGGAAAATTCAGGACTAGGGCTGTATTAGGGGTCACTTGGCTAGTAACCAAGACTATAGTGTAAACAACTAGGCTGCTGGAGTCAGAATTGTAGAACCAGGGCTGCTTATCACATGGACAATCAGTGCATACTTCTATGCTAGCTGGGAGCATTCAGACAGGGAGCAACCAAGCATTATAAGGCGCTCAAGGTTTCAGGATGAGCAGTGACACAACCTCTCTCTGCTCACGTTCTGGGGTGCAATTCAGACAACATCCACTTGCACAGAGAAAGAATTAGAAACAATGTGTAACTGATAACCTTTCTGCTGACTCCCTAGTTTTATTGAAAATACATTTCTGTTCCACTTACTGTGTTGCTGAAAATGCCTGAGGTGCCAATTTTCACCATTTGTTGCTCCATATTGTTATGCTTGTTTATTACTGCATTAAATAAGAGCCTGGATGTTGATATCTCAATGAATAACTGATATTTTAAAAGCGCAAAAGAGATTATCAACCCAAGATATTGTTCCTCAACACTACCTCTGGTGAAACCCTCATCTATATACCTTCAACTCCTTGACCATTGCAACTCTCTAGTCTATTGCCTTCAGTCAACCGACCACAATCCACCACATATGGAAACAAACTGCCTGCTTTCTGAAATGGATGAGAAATTTGTCAATTTACCCTTGTCCTCAAACATTTCCAATGGCTTCCCATTCTTTTCATGTTCCATGATGAAATTGCCCTTCTTGTTTCTAACAAACTCCACTGACTTATTTTAAACTTTCGTGCTGCACAGACCCTGTTCTCTCCACACCCCTCTCCTGTTCCCTCTACTTTCCTCACATTGGCCTCTTTTGTCCTGGTTTCTTCTTTGTCCCATCTCACAATTTTGCAGCTGGTGGTGCAAGAGCCCTCTCCGCTGCAGCTCCTTGTGTCTGGAACAGCCTTCCTGAGTGTCTCTTCCTCCTCCGTGGCCCATCTATTTTTAAATCTCACCTGAAACCATACCTCTTCTGCACCTTTTAGTTGATCTCCCTTTTTGCTACTTATGATTTTAAGGTATAAAGTATTTTGTGTCTCAAGCCTGCAAAGACTTATGCACTTGCTTAACTTCTAGACACTGTGAATGGTCTCAGTGAAAACAACCGAACTGCACCTTTAAGTGCCTAAAGTTAAACATGTTCATAAGTCTTTGCAGGGCTGGGGCTTCAGTTTACGAGGCTGATGTGATTCGAAATAGAGTGGAGATCTGGCATTTTCATAAATATGGTGAGAGGTTCCTTTATCTGCAACCCTCTATCAACAAACTTCAAAAGAAAAATAGACATTTCTGTATGCATAGAGGGGAAAAAAACCCAGTGTAACTGATCCAAACAGAGAGTGGCTGAAAGTGCTTCATACACTAATTCCCTAAACCTTGGAGCACGAGGAGTGTCCCATAGTTCTGAGGCATGCACTGTAGGCACTCCCAGAGCTAGATCCTTCAACTTCTAGCCCTTGGTGGGCTCCCACAAATATTCAGAGTCTGATAAATAACAAAAGGATTGCTTTACTTGGGTGGTCAAAAATGAACAGTGCAATTGCCCTAGGCACAACTGCTTTAACGTTGCCAAATTAAAAGAGAAACACAACATACAAAGGTTCCCAATCCACACCCTAAGGGCAGCTCAGTACCAGAATACAAAAGTGGGGCTCTTCCAGCCTAGTGCTAGGGCAACGGTTCTCAAATGCGGCCACCAGGGGGTTTCTGTGCGGCCACGAGCAACTGGGAGGTAGGGGAAAGGATCCACCTGGCCCTGCCAGGTTTCACCTGACCACAAGCGGGGACTTGTTAGGAGCAGCCCCAGAAGGGTGAATATCCCCTGGCCCTCCCAGAAGCACCTTCTACAGCCGGACTGCAGTGCCAAGGTAAGTGACCCCCCCCCCCCTGCATGTCTGTCTTGGGGTCTGCACCCATCCCTGCTGGCCACTGGCTACCCGCCAGTTCACCGGGTCCCGCCTCTCACTCTCTTCCCTCCCTGCCTTCCCAACATCCACCCCTGTACCCCCAGCTGTATCAGTGGCTGGGGTGTAGACTCCCACCTCCTTCCCTTCCTGACATCCACCCCTCTTTCTTCCCTGCCAGCCGGAGCCGCTTGATTGCCTCCAGGGTCCGCCTCCTTCCTTGAATTCATCCACTCACCACCATTACCACCCCACCCGCCGGCCACGCCAATGCCTTTGGGTCCCAACTTCCACCCCCCTTCCCTCCCTGCCTTTCCGGCACCCACCGCTCCTTCTTTCCTCCCTCCCTCCCTCACTGCCAGCCGCTGGATTGCCTCCAGGGTCCTTGCATTCACCCACTCATCCCCCCCTCCCTGCAACCGTGCAAGTGACCCCCAGCAGTCCCCTCTAAGCTGCAGTTCTTCCCCCCAAAGCAGTCCCCTCCCTGCCTCCTGCCAGGTGGCTCAGGGCAGTTGCTGCACACGTAGTCAGACTGGCTGCTCTGCAGGGAAGAACAAGCAGCTCCCTCCAGCCACCTGGCAGGAGCTTCAGTTCTTCATGCACCGCACTCACCTTTCTCACCTGAAAGGTGAGTGGGGCAAGTGAGGCAGCCTTTCCATTCAAAGAGCTCCTGAACTTTTGCTAATATTCTGATCCACACAATTGATGAATCAAAACCCAGAACTTATTATTTGGACATGTGTATGTGCATGTTTATCTGATTCTCCTAACGTTAACGGAGTATATCCGGAAAAATTGTCAATGCAGCCACCAGCAAGAGGCCACTGTGCTAGGGGTAGTCACTCCAGGCCACTCCTCTCACGCAGGCAAACATGCACAGATCTGCAGAACCCCCGTCCTCAGTCCAGTCCTTTTGTCCAGCGCCTTTTTTTGAGGCTTGTCCACAGCCAATCCTGGCTATCCGTCAGCCATGGTCACCACTGGCACCTAGCCAGGAATCACTGGCCCCTTTCAGCACTTCCGTCCCAGCTCAAACTGTTTGCCTTCTCTCTGCAGCCAGTACTCTGGCCCGCTGCTCCTGTTCATAGGAAGCCCCCCACTTTCTCCTGACCCAGGTAACTCCCATGATCTCTGGTAGCATTCCTTTTCATGCGCTGGAGGGATTATTGAGTCCTTTGCAAACTGGAGGTAACACTGACAAGTTTACACTGTGCTGAATAAGAACCCAGCTGGTTCATTACAATAGCTAGTGTTTGGTTTTCTTTTTACTCTCTCATAATGTAACCATTAAAGTTGTTTACTGAAGAGGGGCCAAATTCACAGGGGGAGTAAGTAGCCATGAGTTCATTGAAAACATTGGAATTACTCCTGCTTATGCCAGAATGAATTTGGCACCAATTTTATTAGCAAACTACGATAGCTCATAGTAGCAAACTAGAGAACCCATATGCTTTTCATTTCCTTTTATTTCATTTCTCAACAAATGTGTCTTCATGAAGTCTGGCATATTTGTTTTTTTGCTGCTGCTAATGCAAGGCAAATTTAGCAAACATTGTTCTTACACTGCATCCCGAGCATTAGCACACTTTACTGAATTAACACCGTGGTGTACCCTGCTGTCATGAAATAAGAATTCCTGGACAAGGAGACCCTTCTACAATTCCAGACTGTTTTCAAGCACAGCAATAAACTTACATTCTTAGAAGTTGTGCCTACAGAGTCAACATTTTTTCTTTTATAACCTACAGAAACCTGGTTTGCATTAAAGTTTAGTTCTTCATTAAAATACAGAATAGCAACTTTTTGCTGTCAATCTATAACATTCTTGTTCACATCTGCAGTGGTCCATTGCACATGAAAGAGGGGGGAAAAAAGCACTCTTGTTCAAGAGCTTTGAGTTTATAAGAACACACAAATACAGTAGCTGTAACACAACCTTCCACATAACCTCTGCAAGCACAACACAATTTTCTAGTGGTTACGCACTGTTTACCTCCGCAAGCCACACTTTGTTAGGTAAATTCCAAAGCTTGAAAAGATTTCCTTTCAATGAGTAATCAGTGAGTGTTAGAGCACAACACATAGAAAACCAGCAAAGCATATATGCCAGATTATTAGACTCCTTGAAATTCATTATTTCTTCAAGTTTAACAGAAATCAGGAGATGAAGAAAATTAAATATTTTTTAAAATACCATAGTCAGAAAGACACCAAGTCCAGACGAGTCTATTCTCAATCTTTTGAAATTACGAGTGAAGGAGACACAGCTTTATTGGATCAGGACACACACGAGAAAGAAGACACAGATATGAGAATGGATTTTAAGTGGCAGGATGCAACTTTAACAACAAAACGTGAGCTTATTCCCTGCCCACTCCTTCCCCCCCAAAATTGCCAAGCATTAATTGTCTCCAGGTGAGTAGATTACCTCAATCCATTACAATTACCTCAATCCATACACCTAAAGATTGTGGGTTGGTCAAACCCCTGTCACTTAATGAACAGTTGAGTCCATTGCTGAATCCCAGCACCCTTCTGCAGTGAAAGGGAATGAGAGTACAGATGGAGGGAGCTCAGTTTGCGAAGACTTAAGATCTCCACAGGCTAACATCTTTGATTCATCCCTTCTGGATCTTAGGCCAGGTTTATTGCAGGAACTGAACCATCAAAATCTATTACCAACCTTGGACTCTGGCTGCAAACTGTGGCAATATTTGACATTTATTATCCCTTCCTCTATCCCTCTTTCCTTTCCTTAAAATACTATCCCCTTTCTTTATTATCCTCACCTACCAAGCCTCCAGGATGCTGTGAGGAAGGCAAAACACACCCCACTACATACATTGCAAATCTTGCCCAAAGGAAAAATCCCTTCCAGAACCGAAAAGGTCAGACCCACAGCAAACCTGAAAATCCAGCTCTTACAATTACCATCTATAGGGCACAGCAGCTTTCGACAGCCAGTGACCGTTCCATATGCTCAGGAATGCTTGATCACATAGTGGGAAGAGTTTACTAGAGCCAACTGACCAATGGGTGCCCAGGGGAAGTGAATACCGTGCTCCACTTTCCCCAGCTTGGGGATCATGCATGGGCAGGGGGTAAGTGCATTCTGGGCAGGAGGAAAGATAAAGGAGAAGGATTCGGATGCCCAAGAATGGGCATGCCCTCCCTCTAAACAGGATTTGAGAGCATTGTTAGTCCTCTGCCATTCTGATCAAACACCTCCCACACTAAAAGAGGAGTGGATATTTGTATTGTATCTTTCATGCAAATTACCACAAAACTCTTTACCAAACTAAATAAAATATTAAAAGAAAAGAGAAATTTAGAATTATAGGTAAAACTGAGCCAATCACCGTGACTCTGTAGGCTGATACTTCTTTTATGAAGACTGCTATCTTACTCTCTGGAATTTGAAATTTCATTGTTAAAATGAATTAAGTCTCTAACTCTTATGGTTGTGAAGAAAATATTCAAAATGTTACCCAGACGTACACCAACGAAGTGATGCTTGACAAAGTCTGTAAAAAGCCTGATAGAACAGGTATCATTTGCTTCTATTCATCTTAAAGGATATTAACATTGATTCATCCCAAAATTTAAATGTGAATACAGCATTACCAATGCTCACAATGTTAATGCGAGTTTTGGGATATTTGATGTTTTTCTTGAAGTCCCAGTTTCCTGAGGCATATGATTAGGTGAGGATCTCAGTTTTTATTCAAAAACACATTCCACATTTCTAGTCCTTATGGAGGTAGAAAGAAAAGCTTGTAAAGGTGACCCAGTTTAACCCAAACATCAAAAACCAGAAAGCAAAGAAAAAGAACCCAAAATGTGTTGGGTTTTTGTTTTTTTTTTTTTTAAATGTCATGATTTTCTTAGGCCTGATGATTTTTGAATACCTGGGATAGGCAATACTGTGGATATTGTTGACTATGTCACTGCTGACCAAAACATGGAAAAACAGGAGCACTCATATTATGAGGATCTGCATAACGTGGGCACTCTTTGTATGTGCAAAAAGGGTAGGTGTTTCACTTACGTTTTTAGGAAGGGAGCGGGTGCCCACAGAAATGGCTTAATGCAGCACTTTGAATGTGCAAGTTAGTTTATTTAAGCAGCAAATCTTACATCCTGATGGAGCTTTATCTGAGAAAATGAGGAGTTGCTTTGGTATTAAGTACTTCTGAACACCAATAAAGAATAGTAAATGTAGTGTTTCATAGAAGACTGTAAATCAGTCTATAGCATGGAAGGAGGATTCTGACAAAAAAAGGGAGGCTTTCTTGTTAACAGCTATGCCCTTTTCATAGGTTCTATGTCTATTCCACAGGGATCTATTATTCTGGCCTTTTTATTTTGTATATTATGAGTATGGATGAATTGATGGATGAATGGAAGGAAAAAATTACACTTGTTGGGTGTCTTTACAGGTTACATAAAACAGGCACAGAAGAGAAGAATGGTAAAATAATCCAAAGCCCACTGAGGTAAATAGGTGTCTGTCTATTTGATGGGCTTAGCATCAAGTCCAAGCGGGGGAGAGAGAGAGGATATAACCTTAATACAGTTGCTTAGGCTATACAGAAAATACATCATTTTCATCCTTTGGATAAGAAAACATAGATCAGAATTGGACTCATGTTTCTATCACAGTAGACATAAATCAGATTCTTGTTGTTCCCTAACAAATAAATGAAAAATAAGTACAAATGAAATAAGCTAAAATGCTACAGAACAGCCTCTCTGAATATTCTGTAAATGTGAGCCAGATACTCAATTACTCTCCTGCCTTCTGTGTTCTCTGGTAGATTATTTTTCCCCATGGATAATATGTCCTGAACTTTTGAGAATCTGTATATGGGATTTGGGAAGCATGTGAAGTGCTTTTTTTTTTTTTTTTTTTTAAAGCCCAGAAGAAAGTAATGGACAGCTAGCAGCTACAAAATTATGAAGATTTTTGTCTGGCAAATGGCCAGTGGTTGTAGAAGTAGCTCATAATTTGAGCTCTCTCTAATTTGGGAAGTTAGTATTCAGTATGTCTGGATATGGGGATGTAATCACTACATGTGGGAAGAAGCCCCATGTTTTGATCTTAACCAATGAACAGCCTGAACATATTTGAGTTTCCCCATCTGTAAAATGAGGACACCGCCTCCTTCCGGCCTTTGCTCAGAAGACTAGTAGATTGATATGAAGAGATGAAAAGTATTTTTATACAACATAATAATGGTGTACAATGAATGTTGCCCCCTATGGTGTGTATTCATTTGACCCAGATAATCATTTCACTAACAGAGTATTATGTGTGCTGTTTATATCAGTTTCTTTTACTGTAAAGAAAAAATTCCTTTTTATACTGGTATGCTCTAACATATGAAAAACAAACCTTTTCAGACAACCAGTCACAAACCCCCAGACTCTAAGTAGGGCAAGCTTTAAGGACAAGAAAAGGCAAGCAACTATTTGGGGCTTTGTACAAACTTGCAGCTCACGTGCTTGCTGATCTAGCCCTTTGGCAGTGGGACTAGACGGGCGACAACTCTGTACCCACTCTCTCACATCATCTTACAGTCCTGCAATTCACAAAGGTCAGCTTCGGTTTTGAGACCTGCAAGAAGAGATGCCTTTTAGCCACATCTTGGTCCAATAAGGATTTTTCAAAAGTTCAAGGGCTGCTGGCTGACAGCTAGAGATGGAGGCAATTTTGAAAAAGGAGAGAGGCTACAAAATGATTTGAGATAGTCTGAGAAACACAGTACTATTCCATGTTTAAGGTTTAATTGGCAGGGCTGTAAGGCAGTAGTAGCAGCCTGGAGAGTGACTGCATGGAGATTTTTCCCTGTAGAACAAATGCTGAATGACTATCTAGCTAAATAAGCACTATGAAGCTGGTATCATAAGAAAACTAGAAGCTACTCAGTCAGATTCTATGAGGTGATTCGTGAACTGTCACGGTCTAGATCATGGGTATGCCATAGTCAAGCAACTAATCACATTAACACAAGACGGTGTGCAAAGCAAGCAAAATATAAGAAGCTTTAAAGCAGTTAGTTAACAGGATACCGGGCAGCAGGAAACATTGAAAGTAAAACTATCAACAAGTAAAAATAAATGAGATGCAGGTTGGTGCTGCAGCACATGTGAACAACATAAAAGGAAATAACAAAAAGTTCCTGTATTAATGGTGAAGAAACTGTCTGAAGGACACGACCACAGACTCCATTCCAAAGGAATAACAGGAATAGGATAATATCTGGTTCTGGAAGAGGAGGCAAAAAAAGATTACACTTCTGAGAACTTCTCTCATGGTTGCATATGAACTTTCATAATATTTCCAGACCAAACAGTGTTTGACTTTTGTAAAAATTCTGGCTTCGCTGCATGAGGACAAGAGGAAATATAGATATATAGTAAGGCAAATTGGAACTGACAGCAGTCTAGCTTATGGAGGAACAATTATGCATCCATTGATCAATACGTTGACTTGAAACAAGCATGGTTAACTTTCTACAGTAAATAGGTTTCATTAAAAAAAATGAAGAGAATAGATTTTTGGTGAAGCATTCACCTGCTCTCACTTAATTCTTAGTGACTCCAATGGTATAGAGTCAAAAAGACATTTGCCGATGTGGAAAAGATTTCACGTAACAAGACACTGCTAGAGGGTTTCCAAATCCCTTAAACTGATTTCCAGTGGATGCGTTTTCAACCTTTTTTTTTTTTTTTTAAATCAAAGCATTCATCTAAAGATTCCACTGTCCACCATTCCATGCTTTGCATGGCTGTTATTACCACAACGTAGGGAGAAAAAGTCTACGTTGCCAGGCCAAGACAAAAGGATTGAGAGCAACCTTTCCTGATATGAAAATAGTTGTGATGGGAGTGTAATGAGCTGAGGGTAACTGACACTGGGAAGGCTCTTCTGTAGGGGAAGACCATGGCAATGAAACAATGTCACGTCTCATAACTGAAGGAAAGGATGCACAATAATGAGCTGGTAAAGATGCAGAAGTAGAATGGAAGAAAAGGAAAAAATTACTACACTAGATGCTCGTTAGTAGCAACATATCAGTGCCCCTTTCCTATGTTGCTCTTAAATGGCTGTTGCTGTAAGGGGGAGCGTCGTCTGGCCAGAGGCATATGAGAGTTAAAGGTGACTGGAAAGGGTGGGGCAGTTACTTTGCCCCCAGTCGGCAAAATGGCTGATTGAAGCTGGCTGCTGGGGACAGGGGGAGGATGCTCCCCCTGGCAGCTTCATGCTCCACCCTGGTGAGGGATGGATGGCTGGGGAGGGCACCGTAGGCAGCCTGAAGTGGAAGGGGAGGGCTCCTAGCAGAAACAGCAGAAACAGGAGGAGGGGAAGGGACAGGTCAGTGCACTAGGGAGGGGGATCCCCTGACCCCCCAACTGCAAAACAGCACACCCACACCCTGCCTCCAGCAACGGAGATGGAGGGGACAGCTCAGTGTATGGGGGGATTCCCATACTCCCCACCCCTGCTGCCTGCAAAGCAGATGCTGAGGAAGGGAGGAGGAATCCCTTCTGCTGCACCCCTGATCCCAGTTTCCCTCCGGCCCCAAAATATCCCTCTTCCAGACCCTCCCACCATGCTCTCCACACAGGCTCTGTCAGGCAGAGCAAGTGGAGGGGGCTGTGTGCCCTGGAGCTGTGCGAAAGGGCCGGAGTTGGGAGGAGAGAGGAAAGATGCAGTTGGGGGGGGGGGGGGGGAAGAGGGGTAGCACCCCTACATGCCCACCAGTTCCACCCCTGAATGTGACATCACAACGGCACAAATATTGCTCTTACGCTGCGGCTGTGTTGCGCTTACCGAGTGGACAATTCACGGTAGGGAAAGTGGTCCCAGGTGAAATGTTGCTCATAAGCAGCAGTTGCTCTTACAGTGTGTTGCTGCAAACAAGCATCTACCGTACTTCAAAACCCTATTCAAAGTAGATGCATTTAGTCACTGCAGATCAAACGTACACATTCAAGTCCATTTTTTGTGCATTAGCTTCCTGGAAAGAGACAAGAATCATATAGGCTTATTTATATATTTTTGCTTTTCCATGGGGAATCATTAACTACATACCAACAGAGCACTGCAGTCCTAGTACTGAACTGAACAGACTGCTGCTGGCGCATCTCAACATACTGTTCAAAAGAATATTCAGTAATTTAGTGTAGGAATGAATCTAAACACTTTTCTCCTACAAGAAGAAATCTGTCCTGCTTTGTGTACTGCAAGCGGCATAAGGGTTCTCTCTCTAGCACACAAGTGATCTCCACTCAGAACACAGCATTTTGCAGTCCATTATTTTACACTGACCCCAAACAGCAATGTTCTCTTGAGGTACTCACATTTTCCAGTATCACGTGAGAGGGTCTATATGCCTTATATGAACCAGGTATTTTGAAAACAGAACATTGCCTTTACTGGATAATAACTGAGAGCCTGATCCAAAGCTCACTAAAGTCTATGAAAAAGACTTCAGTCCTAAGTAATTTGGCTGATCCACCTGCATTACTAAACCAGAAAATGAAAATTCATATTAAGGGCAATTTAAAATATTTTGGATTTTGGCCTAGAAGAAAAGTTTATGACTGAATGGGCCTGGAGGTCATTTAAACCTTTAGAAGCAGTTTTTCTAGGAACAGACTGATCCACATTGGCAGGACAGCAAAGGAAAGTGTGCCTTGCCTCCATCTATGTTGTACTTCCTCTTTGCATAAATACAGGACATTATTGTCCAGGGCTATCAATCCAGCAATTTTCACAGGATCTAAAATTCACTTAGGAGGAGGACAGGAAAACAAAAATTTGTAAGTGTTTCCAATGCATACCAGAAGCTAAGGCAATATAAAAGGAAGGTTTCATAATAAACAAATTTCAGGATGTTTAACAAACCTGGTATTTTTCAGTAGTGTATGCACTTGTGGGCAAATGATAAAATGAAAAAATAAAATAAATAAAAATAAAATCTACCTAGACCTTTCTAACAGGGCCGTCTGATATCTGATTGACGTGACACGTAAAACCCTTGGATTATGGGAACAGCTAGCTTCAGGATGAATGTTTCCCTGACGTTCAGAGATGGGGTTGAAATACAGTGGAGCAATACAATGGTGAGTCCAAAACAGAAACATAATTTATCCTCGGTTCAGTGGATGCAATTGTGCGTTCTTCTGTTAGATTATGTTAAATGTCAGCACCCTAAGGAACGTTTGTGATTTAATGAAGCAAAATTTAACACTAAAGAATCTAGATTCTCTGTCACACTACTATATTAGGTATTGTACATATAATGAGCTTCTAGTGAGGAAGATTTTCTTTGCATCTTTAAAATGAGCTTGTTAACCAAAATTGCCAAGTAGATTGGGGTGTTGACTAGTCTAAGTATACCACCCTAGTAGGAAATTGACAGGTGGTGAGGAGGATGGGAGCAACAAAACAAATGAAAAAGAGCACATAGGTCCCAGTGACATGTTTAATCAGAGAGGGGTGGCTTAACTAGTAGCAAACCCTGATGCATCTAAGGAGTCTCTCCATGAAAGGCTAAAGTTAATCCACTGAGTATCCACTAGTAGGTCATACTACAGTTCCAGAAAGAGAAATTAGAGCAGTGAGGCTCCATCTTCTAAAAGTTAAGTGATCTTTGAAGGTTGGCCTCTAAAGGGAAGCAGTTTCACCAGGTCAGTAATCATTTCACCCCAACAGAGAAAGAATTTTTTTTAAAAAAGCAAAAAAAAGCAGATTCTGTCATTCGTACCCTATATCTTGAGTCCTCACAATTCACAAGGCTGGCCTTGAGTTTCAGGTGATAGATCCCATCTACTGGAAGTCCTAGAATTACACTGTATTGTCTGGTAGATTACTACGAAGCATCAATGTCAAAATTCAAAGCATGTTCTGTTTAAACACAGTCTTGGGAAGAGGGGAGGATTTTAGACTGACTGCTTTTTACTTCAGTCTATTCACTTTAAGTTCAACAAGCAATGCTTCATCATTCATCCAGGAAAACCTGCCTCTCTGCCACCCAAACTGGATCATCCTGCCAAATTAATTATCACCCCGCATTTGTCTATTGCTGAGGGGTGGAAGGGAAATGCAAGTGAATGAATGTAGCAGTGACCCGAGCAAAAATGAATCTGCTGAAACAGAACTAATTAAATCAGTTCAATGATCTTCCTCTAGCGTGGCACGTTTCACTAACGCCCTCCTCAATGAGGCCCCACCTCCACAACTGTCCTGGGCAAAACACTTTTTGGGACCAGAGAGGATGTGTATTAAGGAGCAAGCTAGATATTTCCTATTTATCCCTACATGGTATAGAAAAACAACTGACAAAACCACCTTATTAGTTTCCTGTTGAAATGCACACAGAGAAAATCCTGGCCATACTGTACATGTAACAGCTGGACAGCACTGGGATTTCCCCCTCCATATGAATTGAGGTTTGAAATGTAGGTGAATTTAGGTTCGTGAAAGGTTTTAGGTCGGCTTGAAGATTCAAGTCCTCTATCCAATGCACAAGCACAATGCAGACAGCAGCAGCTGCTCAATGTTTTGCCCATACTACTGCACCGTCAGGCCTTACCCTGATCCGGGGCAACTATATATCTAAAGATGAAAGGATTGTTCTGTCTTTTGTCAATTCAGTCCATAGTGTATGTGTTTACGCTGTCAACATAGGTGTCAACAGGGATGGTGGTTTTCAGGGGGATGTAGGGTTAATTTTCAACCATAGCTAGGTATTGCTGGAACAAAATGCATCATGGCTATAACCGCCATTCCTCATACACATGTTTAATCCCATTGATTTTGGTGGGACTATTCACAGTCAGTAAAATTAAGCACATCCCTTCAGATTGGGATTGGGACCTAAATGTAAATGTACATCACTGTACAAGATGAAAAGAGACCTGCTCAACTGTGAATGAGATTACTTTTCCCTTAATTTAAAAGGGCTATAAACCCTCACATTACCAAAAGTAACAGAGACTTGTGCTTTAGGTCACCTTGTAGGAGCCAAAAATCCTGGATTCTTTTCCTGTTCACAACTGTGAAGTCCAGTGTGGAAAATATGACAAATTGTAAATTTACGCAGCGACAGTCTCGAAAAGTATAGTTATTCTGCATCAGCAGCTCTACCCGACAGTTTGAAAAGTAGAATAATAAACAATCATCGGGGTCTTATTAGCAATCAGCTCTGATAAATACAAAGTAATGCTCGGAGTTTTAACAAAAATATGATTTGCCTACCAAAAATAAATTCTAATATAAACATCCCCATTATACAGTGATCTCTGAAAAGGGATTCCTCAACAAACCTACAAGAGATGCCTTTGTGCAAGGAACCATGGCAAGTCTTGTAAACTCAGGCTTCCTGGATTTCCTGCAGAATCTCACATAAACCCCTTGCCTTCCAGAGGATATCACTTTTCAACAGCCTTCACTGCATGCGACACAAACTGACAACAGGAGCAAAAAAGAAAACAAATGTTCAAATACGATAAGGAATGGAAATGGCAAGCCCCTTCATACAACAAAAAACAAAAATCAGTGATAACTTTTTGTCATTGCATCCAATTGCTTTGCCCTTGGGAGGTTTCTCTCCCTACAGGAACATTTACAAATCGGTCAATGACTTTGTAAATGGAACAGGCATCACTAACTTGTATTGGCAATGAAAAGTACTGAAAGTGTAGATATCCATATGGGATCACTGTCAAGATAGGTCAAATTTTAGGCTTACCAGTCTTGACAGCGTCCTTTTAGATAAACCTAGACAGCAACAAACAGTAAGGCAAAGAGGCAGGATTCTGAGTAATCTCTAAGTAGGTGTCTAAACAGGCAACTGTTTCTCATTCACACCCAACTCCTACTCCAAAACACACATTCCTGTCACATGTGCTTCACTCCATCTAGAATGCACAGATGCTGGATATAAACAGGCATGTTTCAGGGGCATGAATGCAGGGCTCACATTAGGTGGAAAAACCAAACAAAACACCAAAACCTGGTGATCAGCATCCCTCCTTTAAATAGGAGAGGGTTAAGTGGAGATTTCTAGTGCCAAATTAAAAATAAATTATTTTTAAACATAGGCTGAAGTATTAACACAACTTAAAACTCTGCCAGTCAAACTACTATGAATTTAAAAACTTTGTTTTCAGAATTATTTTATAGGCTCTAAAATCTACAAACAAAAAGCCTCTAAAGATAAGAGTCCAAATGTTGGATTATATACATTTCCTTGCATTGGGGGCAGTGAAAGGCTGAACCACCCTAGTACAATCTCCAGGGGGCACTATGCTCTCCAGAGCTACCCAGCACCATCACTCTTTCTCCTGCTTGTCAGAGCCCTGGCCCCCTGTGGAGATGTGGCAGGGACCACATGGCTCCATTTATGCTCATGTGGCTAGTACTACTACCCTCACATAGTCCTTGTGATCTGGTGAGCATGAGGACTACAAATGTAGTCAGCCCCTGAGCACGAGGGCAGATCAACAAGGGCAGGACACAATCTAGTCGAAGTGAGATGAAAGGAGGCCATTGGCAGCCTTAAAAAGGATTTTATGTTGCTTGAATAGATAAGTTAGGGAAAACAATTTAAAAAGTGACCGCTGGTTTTGATGGACTCTGTTTTTGGATGCCTAAATTGAGACACCTTGAGCCCGAGTTTCAGAAGTGTTGTTTGCCCACAACTGAGTTGTGATGGATGAGGCCTGAAGTGTCTGAAATGGGCATGACAAACTAAGGCATCCAAATCAGGGGACAATTTTGAAAACTTGTACTTCAAAGCCACAGATGGAGTCTGTGTCAGAAGGAAAATTAAAAGTCGTGAATTCCTGGCCCCCCACACTTTGCTAATAAGAAAATCAGAAACTTTCCACATAAATGGTACAGTTTCAAAATCCTATTATTTATACATAAAGGCACCAAAGGATACATGTGATGTATCTTATTTCTGAGGTGCTGTAGTCCCAAACCAATATGTCGAACAACATCCTAGAGCACAGATCAAATGGGAGGGAAATGGCTAGGATAAATACATATCACATACCAACATCTAACAAATACAAGTTACTCAAGGAACAGGTTTTCAACTTGGGGGTTGGAAACAAGTTTCAGCAGGTAGGGACTACTCTCTCCCTTCTTTATGGCTAGATGCAGGGGTGTCCCAAAAAACCCCCGTTATTGTCACATGGGGTCACAGTATAGAAGAGATGGAGAACCACTGGCCTAGAATAACCTAGTTGTATTAAAACCTGTACAATCTAATATTTATCTATACTGCTCAAATACATCACCTAACTGGGCTAGCACCGATGAAGAAAACAATATTTTCTTTACTTACTTTATGAAACAATCTATACAAGATGCCAGCTGAAAGAGTATATTCCTCCTTACTCCGGCCCATTAGGGGTCCCCGAGGCATGCTTCTCACCGTTGCCAAAGTAATTTCAGTTGCTACTTTCCTCAGTTACGGTGTGTCCCCCACAATATGTACATTTTGTCCTCTTACACAAGGGTTTGGCTGGAAATATTATTTTACTTCTATATTCCAATCAGCCAAGGCCTGCTTCAGTAGAAGTTAATGCACATCACTTAATCCTAGTCAGTAGATCCCCTGGCTGGGGATAAGACAGAACCACATGGATGAAATCCTGGCCCCACTAAGGCAAACATCAAAAACTCTGCACCCTTTGATTTTTCCTGGTGCATGGACATCAGACCTATCCTCATCCCTGAGACTGCAGACACCTCGATAATTACAGTTATTCTATACCTTGGTTTGAGCCCTGTTCTGCTTCTCTAGGCCCAATCAACATATGTGGGATCTTAATAATCACTTACTTAGTATTCTAGCCTCAAAGCATTATCCAAAAATTAGGAAGTCTCACAAGATCCTTGCGAGAAAGTTTAGAACTATTATCTCCATTTTACAGACAGAAAAACTGAGGCTTTAACTGTTCAATTACTGGTCATTTGTCTGGATTTTGTTCTGAGCAAAGGAGCTAAAATATTGTGTGAAAGGCTTTTCTTATGAGATTTCCAATCCAATTTTTCAAAAATCAAGACTTTTAATCTTAGCGGATTTTCCTTCGGTCAGGGAGAGTCCAAACGTCTACACTGCAATTAAACAGCTTCTTATTCCGAGTCAGCGGGCATGGGCCAGCCACGGGTTTTTAATTGCAGTGCAGACATACCCTTTGTGGTAACAGTGCTTCCTACAAGGAGATCGGTTGCCACCAATCTCTGCAGTACCAGGGGACAATTTCTCTATGAACTGAGAACATTGGGAAGAACAATGGAAAATTCCTCGTACCTATCTTTGACATGTAGTCTAAATATAGTTTTTGTAACTCACCATCTCATTTGACCTAGAACTGTCACTTTGTTGCTTTTTTAAAAATGAAGTTAAAAATAAAACAAATTTCTTTTTAAAGAGAAATTAATAAAGTTATTAGGGGGTCTGGCTCGCTATGGGGTAATAGAATTTTTCCCAAACTGCCAATTCAAATTACGCACAAGTCAACCATGACAGAAAACATACCACTTGACTGCTGTTTGGTGACCTATGTGAAATGAGTTTGATAGTATCAGATCTAGTTCCTATGGGACACGTCTTTATCACAAAGCTACTATTCACAATGGACGGCAAACCACAGTCTTGTTGGCACTCTATGCTGTGAAATCATGAATTAAATGGGCATGAATGCTGAACTATTCTCTAGGTTAGGGGTACATTGGCAATGCACTGTCAGGAAAGCTAGTCTCTTTCATTAACCCATAACTCACAGATGAGCACAAAAACAAAGGGTGAAAATAAAGTTGTTATACAGAACGACAAATGAAAGGCACTTCCAAGATGTTTTTAGAGCTTCCAATAACACTCCCAATTCTCAAGATAAATTAGCCAGAATGTCCACATAATTTTTCATTAATGTGGATGGTATTAGCAGCATTGATATTTCTCAAAATTGTATCTATCTCAGGTCTTACAATATTAGGTGTTTTTCTGAAAGCCCCAGGTCCTGGAGCCATGTGACTATATAAAAATCTCAGCTTTCATTTAAAAGTAAAAGGAAGTTCCCAAACTGGAGAAAGAAATGTGAATCTCAAAGGATCCGAAAGAAGAAAGCACGTAAAAAGAACCTCAACTTTATTTTTAAACTCATGATTTTTAAGCCAATGTTGCAATTTTAGAGGGCCTGAGTTATAATTGCTGAATGGTTGAGACTGCACTGGCTAGTATTTAATGGGATAACCTCAGTCCTGAATTTTTATCACCAGTCAAACTGGTAGGTATGGTAAAACTAAAACAAACAAACAGCTACCTCAACACAATGAAAGAACAAAAGTAAGATAAAGGAAGAGTTTTCTAAAAATAACTCTCTCAGGGCCCAAATTATCTCAGTAGCTACTTGAAAGACTACATGCAGTGTGAGTCGCAAAGGTCAGAAAGCACGTGTAACGTGCCCTATAGCTTTCCCACCGTTCACATATCTGCTTCTGTAATTGTAGATTACTGTGAAAAATCCTCCCAATCTACTGTAGGCCTCGTGATTGAAAAATGGGTCTCTGTTTCATGTGTGTAAGAGAGAGAGAGAGAGAGAGAGAGAGCGTTAAAAATGTATTGCACAGAAAATATTTTAATCTTACATCTAGCGTTAGTTGCCAAGTAGAGCGGGAGGGTTTTTTGCCAGTGAAATAAGATTCTGATTAGCAGTTAGTGTAACAGGTAAGAACAACATCCCAATCAGAGCCATATAGAACGGCTGTGCGAGAAACAGCCTGCTCCCCGATGCCATGTATGCAAAGAGCAGCAGTAGTGAAAGCAGCCAACACTTTACCTGCAGAAATGCAGAGGCAGAGGTGGTCAGAGAAACTTTGACGGAACCATACTCCACTGGAATACGCAGGTCTTTTGAAATCCAAATGCTTTGTAAAACTGGGTCGGCTGCGCTAGCGTTTTGTTTTGAAAGAAAACGGAAAAAGAGTCCCACTAATGTCAAAACAGCCTATTTCGATTGTGTGTTTTGAAACTACTGAAGTTTTATTTTGTATCACATCATATATCAAAATATAAATACTCATTTTCAAAAAGTGAACTTGAAACATTTCAGTGTTGTCAGAACAAAACGTTTTGAACTACCTGAAATGATTCCCTCCCCCTCCAGAATTTCCCTTTGGGGAGAATTCAGAAACTTTGTGGGTTTGTTCAAATTTGGAATTAGGTCAAATCTGGAGATCTCAAAATCCTTTGTGAAACAGAACTTTCATCCTCCACAGTCTAAGGGATGGGCAGCGAGTGACCTAGTATACAAGGCAGAAATGGCCTATCTTGCATAGAATAGTGAAGACTGCCTTGGAGAGAGCAGAGACACAAGGGCAAATGACTGGCATCTAGGGGGGTCACAGTATGGAGGTGCTACTGATGGAGAGCAGTGGACGAAATGAGAACAGCAGGCTCATTTTCAAAGCAATTAATAGAATATGCTATATACCCGCACAAACATGCACCGATCATTTACTAAAATCTTTT
This sequence comes from Emydura macquarii macquarii, assembly GCF_026122565.2. Taxonomy (NCBI): domain Eukaryota; kingdom Metazoa; phylum Chordata; order Testudines; family Chelidae; genus Emydura; species Emydura macquarii. The sequence continues at coordinate 4,083,474 of NW_027132342.1, read as the reverse complement.
GGCAGACGTTGAGTATGTTAGAACCCTCCAAAATCTGTTCTCATGTAAGAAAACACACTGAACTGAGAGGCACTGCAAGTTGGAAAACAGACTGGACCAGAGGGGTGAATTGAAACTGTACTGACCCCAGACTCAAAACTCCTTTAAAGCACAGATAGTTTTCAAGTGTATGCCATGCACCAGTGACGTAGAGTCAAACAACATCTGCCTGTCCCTTCTTTCTTCAGAAATTGATGTGTGTGCCTCGCTCCCTGTTGTCCACTGATTCACCTCTGCACTGGGACCCAAATCCTAAAGGATCTTGTCTTAATCCTCCGCAGCTGGGATGAGGCAGAACACAGGAGCAGAATTCCAGAAGAGGTCTTTACTTTTGATTGCCATCTAAGTTAATTTCCTAGGAGGAGGAAGTTGGAAGTAGAATGTCAACTTTCTTTGGGGAGGGTTGGAGGGGACCAAAAAAATGTACAAAGAACATGGCAAGCAGCTAGCTGTTTTTATTTTGCTGTGTGGGAGTCATAGGTCTAGCATTTCATGCCAGAAGGGAATCTCACTTGCACCAATATCAGCAGAAAGCCTTTTAACATTGCTTTTATAATTGACTTTGAGCCAAACATACCCTGTGTAGCTCACATGGCTGAGATGGACTGACCCTTTGTACTCAGGATCCTGAAAGCAACCCCTCCTTGTCTAGTAAATAACATGCATTTTTTTGCTTGGTTGGGCCAAGTGATTGTGCAAAACCAGACAAATATACAGGAAGATTGCCAGATAGAGGAGGCAGCTTGTGTGGTAAATGGACTATATTTCTGCTTGGATATAAGAAGGAAGGGGTGTGTGTGTGTGTGTGTGTGTGTGTTTCACTGAGAAGGAAGCGTATTTGCAGCACAGCATGCTGGCTTTTGGCCCTGACAGTCTACTGCGGTACATCCTTTATTAATAAGGTACTGGAATTAAAGCACCCAGACTCGCAAACTACTTCTAGGTATTACAAGTGAAACTGTAACACTTTACAGACTTCAAGCTGTATCTAAGTACAAAGGTGGGGGTCTCTATGATTGTAGAAAGAGATGTCTACTAAGGAACAATATCCTGTGGAGAGCCTTGGTCACACCCGAATCAGAAAGACTTCATCAGGGATAACAGCTTCCTATGCATGAAGTCAGACATGGCTACTCTGGTTCTTGCTCCTAAGGCAGACAAATTAGGTGTCTGTGTTGCATTTATTTTGAGTATCAAGAAGGGGACTCGCCTTATCACCATACCAAGACAGGACTACAACTGAATCATTTATATTCAGACTTCAAGCCTCTCAAAGTTTAGAGGCATTCAGACCTGGGGATTTGGTTTAGCCAATTATAAAGATAAGAAGTCATTTGCAAAATTCAGAGCCACTTTCAGATTTTGGACACTCCCAAAGCTGTTGAGCTCCACTTCTACTCAAAAGCTATTTAAGTCCCATAAAGATTAAAAAATATGAAGACATGGGCTTCCTTCCACTTCTCCCTAAGTTCCAGAGGATTTCTTCATGTGCCATTTCTATTCATGGATTTGCAGAACTTCTGTTCACTAATGTTTCTGAGTATTTGGGGATCTGTACAACAGACTCTACCTTCTGACTGGGTGATGTGGAAGCAATGCACATGGGCTCACTCCTAGCTCTCCTGAAATGCATGGCCAGAAAGAACATGTATTCACTGAATAGAGGAATGTTTTCTATTCTGTTTAAAAGCCTGACTGTGTCTACCTAGTGGACGAAAAATCCACCTTAATTAAGAAGCAGCACTACATATACTTGACAAATGTTAAGGGGCAAATTCTCAATGGAGTCAAGTGCCTAAGTATTCAGAAAGCCCCAGCGAGGTAGAAGAGTAAATAGTAGCCCCATTTTGCAGATGGGGAAGCAGAGTCTTGCCTTAGTCCACAGAGCTAGTAGTGTCAAGGCTAGAAATAATTTGTGCTCAGACCACTAGATTATGTCTCTCTCGAAGGCCTGATAACTACAAACTAACATGATAACCGTAATGGCTTCTCAGTCGGTCAAACACAGACAAGATTTGGTTTAAAAGTTATCCTAACGTCCATTTACTCAGTGTGGTTCCTTTGTGTAGCGGTTGCATGACTCATAGGCTATGTCAAACATCACCTATTATTTGGAAACGCATGCTCTCCTAGTTTTACTCTGGATTTTCCTACATTGATGGAGTCCACATCTTTAACATTAATGGAGGAAAATAAGAAGTGTCCTGCATGTAAGCAGTGAAAACATCTCTTGCGATTTAACAAGATTTGAAATTAGTAATAAACAACAACAATAATAGCAATAGTAATAACCTAGTGATTTTATTATCAGACACAGAGGAACGTTAAAATGTTATAAAACAACTAGGCAACTTTCAGGTCCATTTATCAAAGTGCCGGCAGTTCCCATTTTAAGGCAGATGAACCCAAAAGATAAGAGTCAGAAATGACTGGACAATTCTCCTTTAACTTTCCAATTTTCATAGGAGAAATTATCTTATGACCTGAAAGGAGTTATTTTGTGTACTGAAAAATAGCATACATAATGGGAAGCCTGGCTGCAGCTCTAACTATGAGGCCATGATTATAACCCTGAAATATTGGGGCATGGGGAGAACAGGGGAGCTAATTTGTTTCCAGATAATTCAATAAATGGTTATAAATTATTAAAAGAAAACAAAAGAATTAGCTCAGATTCCCACTCAGCTCTTGCCAGCTTTTGCTTTTGTTAGCATCACTCTTACTCTGTGAACTTCAACCCCCCCTCTCAGCCCCCCCGCCAGTTTTCTCTCATATTGAAAGTGTTTCCAAGAAAATTCTAGTGCTAGAGACTTGTGCTGAACTGAGCATGCCATGGTGCTGGTGCGGAGTATTTTAATAGCCCTCAGAGGGCACTGTCTACAGCACTAGCGACTCAGCCATCAGCAACCAAAGAGCCATTGTGTCATTGGACAGAGTTTCAGAGAACTACAAAAAAGATTGAACATATTTAGAACACAAAACCCATTTCACAAGCTATAAAGACCTGTCACTGCAAGGTGCTGAGCGCCACACAGGATGAGGCTTTATTTAAGAAGTCATAGTTAACACATTCCTCAAAGCAACTAATAAAATAAAAAGTTACACTGTGAGACAAATTTTTCCATCTTCTCAGTTGGCTACCAGTGCAAATACAGATTTATCCCATTAGTCTGAGTGTCAGAAGAAGGAAGAGTCTGCCTTGGTTTTAAAAGTGACAGTTTTTGTCCTAGCTGAAGACCCACAATGGCACCAACGAGAGAAGAATTACAGATTTCCAACCATGAAAAATCATGGATTGACTATTATTGGCTTACATACTGCTGTACAACGGGGGTGGGAGGAAAAAGGTAGGTTTTTAAAGTATGGTATATGTAATAGCTCTCTAAGAAAACATCTGCAGACTGCCTGCTTTAATGTGTCCAAATAAAACAAGCAAACATCCTAAAAAGAAACTCAAATATCAACACACACACAAATCCAGTCACTTTGGGTCTGTTTTGAGAAATATTTTGAAATATAAAGAAAATCCTGTCTGTAATAAACATAATTGGCCCTGACAAAATACTTTGCTTTCGATAGCAAACAGATTTGAGTCTAGGCTCCAAAACATCATGAACCTACAGCAAGAGAGCCAAGTGTAAGAAACCCAAGGAAAAAAAGTAGTTTCTGCTTCTCATGTGCCTCAATATAAGAGCTGATTAGGTATAAAAAGTTAAATAACAATATGATAAAAAAAAAAAAGAAGCCCTGCCCCTGGCATATGGTATTATAAACATAGAGAAGTGCCAGTATAAACCTTTATTCAAGAGACTGGGTTCTTTGTCAAGCAGTGCCTTTCTTCCAAAACATCCTCACTGCCATATGTCTGCATCTAGCCAGCTGCAGATCTAATAAGAAAGTTTTTATTCATGCTGTATAATGTTTTACAGGTTTGCCATGGGGGTCACTTGCTGTGAGTCATTTACGTCACAACTCGAACAGACTAATAGCTTAACGGAGCCAAGAAATGTAGGTTGGTTGAAGGGGGGAGAGGGGAGGGGAGGGAGAAGAGAAAAGGAAACAGTGCATCAGACTCACCATTAACCCTAAAAGCTACGTGTGTGTTCCCACTATGGTTGGGAGAAGAGGAGGGAAAAAAATGTAGTTATGGTTATGAGAACTGTTGAAAGGTTTCTATCTGTTTTTAAGAATATTGTTCTCTACTTCATGATTCAAAGTAAATCCATGAAAATATCTGGTCACTTCCTAGTTTTTGCCGGATAACTGTTTTGTCATTACACAAGAAAATATCAGGCACGGTCTATAAAATGCAAATGATATACATACTGAGCATATTAAAGAGAGGGTACAAGCACCTCAGTGAGTTTCTGCAAAGAAACAGGCTGTCTAGCAAAGGTAGTTTTGCTAAAAGCAGCACAGTTGCCCCGTGTCACAGGTTACCGATTCTTCACGCACTGGACTGGTTTTGGCTTGTTTACTGATTTTGATCAATATGAGCTGATTTGGAAGCCACTTTTCCACCAAATACCTAGATTGTTTTAGTACAGGAATCAGGGACAGGGGATGGGGAGAAGCCAAGACACAGAAGTCTTTTAGAGGTGTAAGAGTGTATTAGGAATTGTGGCTAAACTCAACAACATGTCTCCTTCACATGGTAATATGTTTGGGATATTCTTTTTTAAAATAAAGAATGACTGAAGTGAGAGGAAAGAGGAGAATAAAGTAGAAGCCTACTTATGCAACCGCCAGAATAACCTGTTGACCTAATTGGCAAATCACTAGATTAAGGGATTTTTGAATTAACAATGCCTGCATATTAAATTTAGAGCTGTTGTAATGAATCCATGCAATACATAGTAGTTATTACTGTCTGTAAATTCCCAGCGAGTGGTGAAGAGTTATAATGATAATGGTGGGGAACTAGCAGGATTACTTAACTGTTCATTTCAAGACTTGTACATGTTTTTTTTAAATCCTTTTAAGTGTAGAATTCCTGTAAAGGAAATGCAATTTGAGGATGTGTTAGTGGGATTCCACTGAAACACTTTCAACCCGCAGCTCTTTTAAACAACATCCGGGCTTTTTGTCTGAGGCTCGAGAGGCGGGTGTTGGAATGATGGTGGGGCTGTCCTTATTTAAATGAGTGCCAAAGAGTCAAATCATGTGGGTGAATAGGTTCCAATGTCCATCAAATTGCATCAGACTTTAGAAAGTCTGTAGGTTGCATGTGTGTGTCAGTGTAATAGAAGATGGAGGGGAAGGAAGGGAGGCAAGTAGCCACAATGAAAACTTTAAGCACTTAGAGATTTAGCTCATGAAAGTTTTGAATGCCTGAAAAATTGTGTTGATTAACAAACAAACAAAAACAAAAAACCCTTTCCTTGTCCCACTGTCTTTCACATGGTCCTATGTAACACAAAAGTGATGCCACCTGAAATTTTAACAGTCTCTCCCAATATTTGATGTTTTTTCTTAAAGACCCAGCTCGTGCAGTCAAGTGATTACGAAAAAATCTGTTTTTGGGAAAAAAGCAACTTTGTAGCTCTGAAGATGTGGAGAAGAGTTTGCAAGTGTAAACCCTAAAAGTGCAAAAACCAGAAGGCAAATAAAGAGAACCCAATAATTATTTTAAAATCTCATTTTTAAGTCAATCTCAGAATTTTTCAGAACCTGTCACAATTTTTGAATGCTGGAGGTTGGCAGCACTGAATGCCTGTATGCTACTCTGGGCTCCTATGCTCCACCCCAGCACAATGCCTGGTCCTCTGAACCCTTTTCATGATCCATCCTTCCTTCCTATTCCTCCCAGGCACTTCTCATTCTCAGGCCAATGAACACAGCAGCATTCTGCTCCTCTGTGTCCCTTAACCCTTTCTGGGCCCTTTGGGTCCCGTCTCCTTCCCAGACTCTTGGTCCCTTCATGCTTCCCTGTCTTCCAGCCCCATTCATGCTTCCACTATTCTCCATTTCAGGCCAGAAACATGCCAATTTATACATTTTTTAAAATAATTTTAAACACTGACCTGTACAGCCATGAAAACTGGCCTATACAAGTGAGGGTCAGACAATAATCCTGGCAAACAAGCAAGGGAGAGAGAAGAAAGGGAAAATGGAGAAGAAGAAATAAAATACCGTAACCTGTCAACTCTAAGGCACGTATCGGTAGTCTGCACAGTGTTTCTCTGCCATTGCCCAAGATATCGAGATTGAGGAGCAGGGATTTTTCCAGTCTGGCAACAAAAACTGAGCTCTGCTGCTGTGTTACTAGTAAAACACCTCGATTGCAAGGCCTGGAGAAGAGTGTGTGCATGTGAATTTCTCCAGAGCAGAGCACAAGAGTGATGTAATTACATTAGTATACAACTGATTTCTGTGCCGCCTGGGCCCCAGTTCTGAGCTACACCTCCCAAGTAACACAGTGCAGGAGGCATAACCCAGCCTTAAGCTTTAATTTGTTTTTTCACCTTCCAAATTCTGAGCCAACCCCAGAATCTATTTATTCCAGTGGTCCATGAGGCTGTTCTGTTGGCCCAGGACAGCTGGAGTGCAATGTAATTCTGGCCTAACTATCTCAAGCGGTGTTACTCGCTGTCCATTGTAGAAGTTGGATTTATTTTATTTTAGATGGAGAGCATGACACCATATTTAATCAGAAAGACTAACCAGACCCATTGTTTTAAACCAACAACTGACTCTTAATGGACAGAATGGCACTGAAACAAAATAGAAAAGCGCAGAAAGACGTATCTCCCAATCATTGTTTCTTTGGAAATTCAATTAAAAAGGATGGTTTTGAATTTTATATCCTAGATGCAGACGGAAAGTATTTGCATATTCTATACATGACATTTTCACAGCTTCAGCAAAAGCCACACACAAGATGCAGCTGAACACTATCCTCTTCCCATTTCTGTAGAATGGAAGGAAGTCATGATTTAAAGTGAGCTGGGTTGCAGACCTGGCCCAAAAAGAAAATTAGAGCGCTCTGAGGTGGGTCTGTAGAAGTCCAGTTATTGGTCAAGGAAGAAACCAAGCTGAGAGAGCCCTAAAATAAGCTTATGAATTTATTAAATCCCCTCATTGGAGAAACACAGACCCAAAACCTCTTTCAGATCAGTAAGCTCTAAGGAAGACTACAAATACTACATTAGAATCAGAACAGATCGTAGAAGCAGCTTAAGGTTGGTTTTATGAATACTTTGACAGCAGTAGTTCTGTCCTGGAACCTGGTTAATGAATGTACAAGGAAATGTATTACATGCATTAATGCAAGTATGGTGGTACATGCACACACTCTGGTCAACCAACTCAAACATTATGTGCACTAAATGCAAAGTCACAGTGCCAGACTATTTTTTGACATTGTTCCCATAAGAGAAACTAAAAATAGGCCCCTGGGAACTCTATGATAGAGTTTACTCTTAACGTTTTTAACCCTTACAGCAAAAAAGTTTAAATAACTAACCAGAAGAACCAAATTCAGATACACACCTACAAATACATTACATGTACACACACAGACACTATATATATGATGGTGATATCCATGTGAAATTGTGGAGCAATACAACTGGTTGATATAAACTACACATACACAAAGTTTCAGATATGTAAAAATACACAGCAACACAGAACGCAAGGCAGAAGTGACTTTCAATGTCTAATCGTAAAGTTACCAAAATCAAATTAAGTTGTGTGTACTGCACTAACGGTATCACTGAATCTTGATGTCTTCCCTTGCCGTGTTCCTACTACTCAGGTGCAAAAGAGAGTAATTTTATTATATATTTAGAAGGTCTTCCAAAGAATTTCTGCAGTAGAACCAAAAGATGTGTCACTTTAGCTACGTGTCCTTACACTCTTGCCAATTTAAACGGTACAGCTTTTAAATGAACCCTTTAAAACGTAACTGCAGCTTCAGCCACAAGATCCTTTTTCTCACAGTAACCACAGCAGTCAAATTACAGGAAGACTGCCCTGAAATGCTGTAGGTAACATCCCCAAAAAAGTATGGAAGAGAGTGCAATACCTCTATCGGAGACTCTCCAAAACAAATACTGTCCTGGTACTATGATTCACAAGTTTTTACTGCTACTTATCACTCAGTGGAAAGGGCATTTACAATTTGTGGCTGCAACAGACTGAAAGAAACACAGACAGCAGCACACACAAGTTTTGAGGCATTCCAAAAGTGCAGTTCTGAATTTTACTACACAGAACACAAACATTGGGAAACTCATCAAAGAAGGGTTGTATTAAATACCACAAGGGCTAAGATAAGAGCTGGCTGATATGCAGGATTTCTAGTTGGTGGGAGATTTTGCTATTTTGAAATTTGGTTTCATTCTGAACACCACCGAAACCAAATTTTTCAAAAAATTTCCTGCAAACCAGAAATTCCGAAAATAATTTGTTCTGGAAACATCAACACATGGTGTTTCTGAAACTAAACATGCTCCCCATGATCCTGACACCTTTTAGCAGTGATGAAACTGATAAGAAAACACAGTTGCCAGGGTTTCCAGGGCCCCAGGCTCCAGAGCAAGCCTGCTATGCAGACTGCCTCGGACAGGGGGTTTCATGACTTACACACTTCCTGGGCCAGTTCTAACTAGGATTTTTTCCCCCTTAAAGGCCATCACTTTGTAAGGAAAGCTTTGTTTCCTCTGGATTTATATTCACTGTTAAAGTGATTTGACAAGTTTCGAATAGACTTTAAAGTTTTGGAAAATGGTCTGGACATTAGATACGGACTGACATCTCTTTTTTATTCAGGTTGGTGTCCTAATTCCATCCTAATTTCATGTCTTAAGAAGCTGGATGTCCACAGGATGCCATATGGTGAGATTTCTGTTTTTCCCAGTTTGTTTATTTGAAAACGCAGGAAATTTCTCACACAACAGCTATGTTAAAAACCCAACATTTCCCTGTGGAAAAAACAGTATATGTTCACAATTAAAAACTATATCATAATGCATATAAATAAGGAGACCTCATTAAGATTACACAGGCAATCAATTCTGGAATTTCCCACTTTTCAGTGCCTGACTTTGCAACCTTAATAATGTTCTTTTAATACAGGTTTTTGTGTGCAATTCATTTATATGTATTATATGACTTCAGAGAGTTAAGCCCTCTGATTTCCAGTTCCATAAATATTTGAAAAGAGGTCTCAGCTGGTCACTTGCACAAGGCCTTATTATCCATTAGGCACAATAGGCACAGTGCCTAGGGCCTATGAAACTTTCAGGCCCTATGAAAAAAAAATTATATATATAATTTTTTATTTTTATTTTAAAAACTATTTATTAATAGCTTAAAATCAAATTAGTTATTTCAGTCGGGGGGCCTACGAAGGCAAGTGTGCCTAGGGCCTACGAAGGTCTTAAAACGGCCTTGCACCCACATTATTTAGCCACAAAAATTAGGCATAGAGATCTGAAGTCAGAATAATCTGGAGTCCAGTTAAATTACAACAAAATACCATTTCCCCCCCACAAATTATTTTTCACTTACACAAATACTGCTCCATCCTTACTTGATTCAACGGAATTGTAGGTATTTGACTAAGGGCAGAAATTAGTCCTTAATCCCTAGCTCCTATATTCACAAACTGGCATAAAAATATTTGAGAACCTCATCATTCCTAAATCTATTTCTTAGTTTAACAATATTGCTATGCGAACAACCTATTCTTCAGATCTATCAATGACTTGATAGTTTGTAAACTTCAGCTTTCAAGAACTTTCTCCTAGAAATTTTTAATGACATGCACTGTGATTTTGGTTATTACTACTTCTATATAATTTGCTTTCCATTCTAGGAAGAAGGAAAAAAAAAAGCTACTTATAATGTTGTAATGGAGACAGAGTTATGGTTGAGCAGGCACTTTCATTCTAGATACCACTACCTCTTCCTCTCCCTGGCATTTCTAATTTTCTGACAAAGATATTTTTTGGGTTGAAATTTACTGATTGTTCTCGGGCCAGGAGAGAGAGAGAAAGAATGAACACGTTTGTGTGTAAAGTATGGTAACATTTAGCTGGGCTTTTTGGAAATGTAAGAGCATAAAAAAAAGAGTTTCTCTCTCTTTAAAAATTATTGGGATATTTTTTCTTTTAATTCCTTAAAGAAGTGATCTGGTCTCTTTGACTTTCTCATATATGAAGGGGAGTTAATTATACTTCTCTACATCAAAATGGGCTAGTAGGCTGAATTCAATGTTTAAAAGTTTTAAAATCCTAAAATGAAATGTGCCACAAAGTGCAAAATATTCAAATTATTAATTGTAAGAACAGCTTCATTTTGACATTTCAAACTTCGCACAAGACACTTAATGCTTATTGCAGCCAAATGCCTTTGACACACATTAAGAATTCTGTTTTAGAAAGAATCAATTTCTTAGTATTTAAAGCATATCCAGGACGTGACTTTTCATTCATTTTAACAACATAAGGTACTGAGGAATGCAGTTCAAACTGTCTTCTACTCTGCACATTGTTTCTAAGGCTGATTACATATAGGTGTGAAAATACATTTAATTTGCACTGTATGCTGGAATAAATGCAGGTTTCCTGAGTAGGTTCCTTTCAATAAGATTGAGCTTTGGAGTTTTGGATAGGCATGCTCTGGTGCAGACAAATATCTATGCCTGTATGTTTCACTCTCATGTTGCAATAAATGTCTTGGTCCTTTCCCCCCTCCCCCCTCTCCCCTTTTCTTTTCAAAAATAAAAGGCACTAAGGAAATGAAATAATTTACATTAAAAAAAATGTTATTTTAATGGTATGATCAAGATTTTATGTACAGAAATGCCAAAGTTATGAACCAACTCAACCTCTTCCACAGAAAACTCAGAAGAAGAAGAAATTTTAGGTTAAAGAATAAGCCAAGTTGATAATAAGGAAATGCAGGAAGGGAGAGACTGGTGCCATCATTGCTTCTTGAAATGAAAGGGAACTCATCTAGTGTTATGAGTCCTATGACAACTATGATAACTTGTATGTCTTTCTACTGTAGTTCTTTGGGACAGGGATTGCTAGCACTATTAAAAAACCAACATTGGCCAAGAAAGTATTATAGGTCTCTACTATTCTAAGTATAAAAAAGTATCAATCATCTCAAACACCAATTTTCGCACACTCTGAGTCTTTAATGATACTATACAATATTTAAAATACTACAAATTTGCAAGAAGACTGAGTTATGTCTTCTAGACTTCTTGATTTTTGTATATTTAAAAATCTCAATCACAATGCTGCATTTACAGGTTTTTAAATTTATCATCTTCTTCCTTCAGCATTTAGTGCTGGTGCAAGACTTCAGTTTATCTACCCCAAGATGTCTGCAGTGAAAATCTTCCCCACCCTGTCCTGCCAATGTGTTTCAATTCTGATGTTGAAGAACCCTTCTGGGGATCTACTGAGATTGCCACATACCTCGTTCCTCTGTGTTTGTGCAGTGTCTAGGCCATTCTACAGGAAAGAGTTACTACATAATAGTTATGATTAACTTAGAAATACCTCACATTAGCTCACGTATCGGAGCCGCTCTCATGGAAGAATATGATGCTTCTATTATTGCCACAGTTACGAGTGTTGGAATTCAGCAAGATTCTAAAATCCCCTGATTTATATACTACTCAGATGTATCCTTATTTATGCAAACACTTCATACGAAGTGCATCTTATCAAAGCAGGGGTACTGTATGACCCTCCCTTTCAGTTTGGAGGTCTGCCCAGAATGTTTTTAAGTAAACATGCCTCTCCAATCTGACACAGAACTCAGGAACAAATGCTCATGAAAAGAAATTAAAGTATAAAAGGGCCCATATCTCGGTCAGATTCTGAAAAAAGAATAGTAAAGATAGAGGTATCTATGTGATTAGTTTTCATCTAAGGAAATTACTCAGATTATTTATAATTCACAAATTTTGGTCTGACAAATTCTTACAAGTGTGGTGCAAGAACAGATGAAAGAGAGAAAAGGAAATTCACTTGCCATCACTGGAGACCAGATACATTTCCCATTGATTATTCAAACAAAGCTAATTCATTTAACAGAAAATGGTAAAATACAGCATTGTCAAGATTGTCAATATAAGTATTCATTTCAATTTTAAAATAGGAAACCAGCATTAAAAACAGATCTGCAAATCTTCTCTAATAATACAGTGAACACCTAATTTTAGATAGCACTTTCCCAAAGGTGTTCTTTGGGAAAACTGGCATTTTGATTCTTTAACAAATATTATTTGTTAGAGTACATTAAAATTTTTGAATATTACTGAGAGTCACTCCTCTAAAACCTGTCATTCAGGACAGAAATTCTCACTATCAAACTGTAGCCAAGTGATCATGTGGTATGTTATCTGACACTCACAGATATGGAATCAGAACAGTCATGCTGTGGCATAGATTTGCTGAGTCAACCCAATGATTAAACCAGATTATTTTCCCCACCTCCTACATATTCTCTGTGCCATTCTATTCTAGTTTTACAAACAATGAGGTCATTCTTGTTCTCCGGTAAATGCCTTAACTGATACTTCAAAGGCATATGTCCAGTGGATAGGAAATTCTGGACCAGAAGGCACACATGAAAACCTATAAACCCATTCCCTTATTCCTACCTCCTACAGTAGGCCTAGCCAATAGCTCTACCTAGTAGTATCGTCTCCTCTAAAGTGTCTAACCCTTTTTTTAATGCTGTCATTGTCTTATAACTTTCAGTATTTCCTTAATGCTGTTGGTGAACAATTCAAGGACCTCTTATCCTAATTGCTCAAATTCTGTCCTTCTGTTTCCTCCTACTTTCCCGTACCTGTTCTGAACCAATGGAACATCTTACTACAGCGTATAGGGAAGAGAAAAATATACAGTTTCTTAACACCATTTGATACCAATTCTGCGTAACTGACAGAGGTACAGTGTTCTTCTGAATTGGTATCAAATTGTCTCCAGGGAAAAAACCATTCTATCATTGGTGCTCACAGAATTATGAATATTTATTGAAACAGCAGAGAAATATTGCTCCTTTAACCAGTAGTCAGCAGAACAAATAGTGTTGCTTTTCCTTGAATTTAGAATGCCCAGACTTACAAAAGGTGGCATTTCTGCCAGACAAGCTGGCAAATAGAGTCTGAAAGAAGGAGTAGACTTCTGTCAGATGCCATATATGACCACAGTCTAGTTGTTGCACTGGCCCAAGAAGTGGTTTTGAAAGCACAGGGCCTTCCCCATGGGGAAGGCTAAGAAGAAGACCTGAACTTCAAGTGAATTGATACTTTGTCTATGCCTGATTTCTATGGAATCAACTGCTGAACCAAGATGGACTCCAGGTGGTGACTCATCCGAAAAGACTGGCATCCATGCTAACAGAACCTGGAAGATAGTATGGGAAGTACCATAAAGGGAACAGATAAAATAAAATTAATAACCGTAGGGGCTGATGGTGCAGATAGGCCCATGGTATCAGTTCTGTATGGGCCATAAATTGGTTCAAAAGATGTGGAATGGTTATGAGATAACTAGATGAAGGTCTTCAGCAGGCTGATGACCAGGAATGCCTCCCAGGTGCGGAAAGGCCTGAGAGTCAGCTAACTTAGCCAGGAAAGGTCACTCAGAAGTATTTATTTACTAGGGAGCAATAATAAGAAACCTATTTATAAGGCAAATAAGGATCCACCTCCCTATAGCCTATAATTCTTGAGAGAAACATGAAAGAAATCTCACGAGGAGAAAAATCGCTACAGTCTTCTGTTAAGGTTTCTACAAAACTTCTCATCTGAAAAACAGAGGGTTTGTTTTTCTATGTCAAACAAACACTAGAGAGGTTGCTGTAGACATGTGCAATGCAGGGTTGCTGGAGAAATAATTTAAAAAATCCTGTAACCTTCCCCAATACTGCCTGTGCTATTGAAAAAAGGTCAAGAACTCTCACAGGAATATACTTTGCAGGGATAAGATCAAGAGACACCACATCTCAGGAAAGTTTGTGAGGAAGTATTTCAGCAGTTTAAACTGTCCAAAGTCAACATCTCCCTCCTCCTCGATTTGAGGGGAGGGGGAAGGACAGTTTGTCAAGAGTGTATAATAAACCAGGGTACTGCTAAGCTAAACTTTCGGCTTTCATCTGCACAGTGGTGAATACGGGCTATAAACACCACTTCAGGTCCTTTGTCCACGACTGGAGTTGGTTGGGAGTGAGGTTTGAAGAACACCAGTTCCGCATTTTTTCATTACATCATTGGATATGATTCTACAGGCAACGGAGCCTGCATGATGCAACCTAAACCTCTTTGGAGGGGGATGCTGTTTCTTTTGGACTTTCCTAAGGGCTTCTGGAGCCAATAGCTTTCAGCAACACAGAAGAAATTCAAACATTTAAACACTGTATCCAGCACCCATTCTCTAAGGTACAGAAAAAAATATAACTGCTTCCCCCAAGGGATGGATGGGTGGGTGGGAGGTTGAATGGGGAGGTAGAAGGTACCCGATGAAGTTCAGCAGTTCATTATAAACGTATGGGCAAAATGTTAGTTTATCCAGCTTTTTAGCTGGCTCATTTCCACAATGAGCTCAGAAAGCACAGAGCCATTTCTGCATATTGCACATGCGCTGGACTGCTCTGCTTCAGCAGACTCCATCAGTGAAAATGATTAAGCAAGACAGAAAAATATTACTTCCCACTCCCAATCCCCTCCCACCCCCATTTTTCCCTTGACCTGCTTGATCCTCCCCCTGGGGGAGGCCAACCTCACAGTTTGGAAATACAGATCCAATCCATTCCAGCAAGGGCAGAGGAATACAGTCATCAGAGGAAAGCACAGCATTAGGAGCCCAGCAAGATCCCTCCCCTTGTGCAAAAAGCAGTCTCAAACCCAAGATTAATTCCCTTCCTTGTGCACAAACAAAAGTCTCTATTTAACATATTTTAATAGCTCATAAAGCGCTTTCAGATTCTTGTGACACATCACTGAGCCTGAAACATAAAAATATGCAACATTTTCCTACCCAGGCACTATGTATTAGATTTCTATGGCTTAGTTTGTCCCTTCCCATGAAGAACTTATGCTGGGGCCACAGGGGCTGGGGAATAACATGAGATGTGAGGCTTGGAGGATTTGTGGTGTGTGGAGAGGGACAGTGAGTGCAGCCTCCTGACCTCACAGATCCTGTAAACTTATTACCTAATTAAAATTGATTGAGTACATTCTTGTGACAGCAGAGGACTGCATAAAGGAAAGGCCACTCTGCTGCTATTTGACCCTTTCTTCACTTTAACAGGGGACCTAAAAAGAACAATGCCCTGAGCCATGATGGTGCAGTCCCAGCAAGGGAGGGGAGAGCAGGCGGGAGGAGAGCAGTAGCAGCCATTCAGGGAACCCAGTGAGAGTTAACTGCATTTTAAGCAGCATTAACTCCCAACCAGATCATCATCAACGACAACATTTTGCTGATTATGCTAGATCACTGCTTAATGAGAAAAATTTTAAAAAATAGCCACGCGGGTGTAATGATGTCAATACTCTTAGTTCAGTTTCACACTGAACAAAAAAAATATTGCTTAAGAGAGATCAGGCAGCCTTGACAGACAACTGTAGCCCTTTATTTCCCATGAAAGTTGTCCTTTCAGTTTACAATTAAAGAGTTTATTTTTATTGCAAAGCCAAACAAAAACCAGAACAAAAACCCTGGCAACTAATCATTCACCAAGACACCTGGACCATGAATGTCCTCTATATACAGCACTTCAGCCTCCAACTCTGTACTTGATCACACTTCTGGATTCATCATAACATGAATCAGCCTGAAGTACTTTCAATTGAAAGGCAGATTCATTTATATTTGAGCAACAAGCCAAGTGTCCAATCTGCCAGCATCACAACCACATCAACCTGCCTCTGTTCCCTAACCGCCTTGGTTTGCGTAATAAACTGTAAGGCATTTGTATCCACAGCTGTTCCTTCTTTAGAACAGGGCCAGAGTGCTTTTAACAGCATCCTGTGTAAATGCAAGGTGGACTGTGTCCTACTGGACATAGTATATCTCAGGCTACAACATCCTCACAAAGAATCACTCTTTAGTGGAAGGTGCAGCAATACATCACTTCTCAAGCCCCTCTCTCCTGCATTCCAGGAAGCTTTTGAGAGATTCTGGTGGGAACCTTTAATTAAATTACACATACCCTTGGAAATATTAAAAATCTTTTCAAGGACAGTGATAGCTTGGAGGGGGAAGACACTCCCATAAATATAATCTTGCCTGACAGAGGAAAAAGCAATACCAGTGAACAGATGAAGTACAGTGTTACAAGTGAAGTAGTTTTTCTCTTCTCCCATTCCTTATCATGCAGTTTTACTGAGAGACTTACATGATGAAAGCTGTCTACAGTTTCTCTAACAATACAACACTTCAGGCTGTTGTCAGCTTTGCTCATGTTTTTCAAGTCACTTTCATTGTTTCCCACAGAAAGGGACCACTCAAGCCCTACGTCATCTGGTGCTATATCTGTTCCATTGTACAATACCTTTGCGACCTTTTGAGCTCGCTTAGCAATGCATGCCTACAGAGCCCAAATAGCCTAGCATAGGGGTCTCAAAAGAAAATACAGCCAGTCTGAATCTTTCATTTGCAATGTCTGAGGATACTACAGTCTTCCTAACCAATTACTCTCTAGGCCTTGTGGAGGTAGCGCTACTTCCCCATTAACATCTAGGCTTGGTCTACACTGTCGATGGGAGATACGCAAGCTATGCTGTACCGCGGCTCCTTCACTGCGCTGTCAACTGGAGACACCCTCTGGTCGATGCAGCCTTACTCCTTTCGGGGAGGCAGATTAATGGCGTTGACCGGAGAGCACTTCCAGGATCAACTGAGCAGGTCTCCATGACCTGCTCAATTGCTCCCGCTGCATCGATCCCCAGGACCCATAGTGTAGACGTACCTTAAGAAGGCCATTAACAAATCAACAGGTTTCAAAACTAGATTTAGCATGATACTATTGTCATCACAAGACATCAAAGAGATTTTACTGAGACAATCTGAAATTTACATTTCCTTCTAGTTTCTGTGTTTTCAGTAAAAACAGATGATGTAGTTACAAAGCCGCACTGAAATTCGATGGTGTAGAAAATGGAGTTAAAAAAAAAAAATCAGAAAACCATCATGGCACAGATGTAGTCACTAAGACTCCAAAATTTAGCCATATTATTATTATTAAGTAGCAAGTTAGTAATACTTCACATTTCTATAGCCCTTTACAAAGGATCCCAAGTCACTCTGACATTACTGTTAGTTATGACTCAAAATGCCCTTCTCCCCACCCCTGTCCACCCCAATGAAGGTAGGCAAATATTTAAATAACCATTCCTACATTGGTTAAAAAAAAAGATTCCTAATTACTTGTTCACTGAGACTAAGCTGAGACTTCAAAACTGTTGTCTGACAAGAATGAGTGTTATCCCTATTTTCAGGCTATGGCTCATGACAAGTCAATTGAAATAAAACATTGTTGCTGTTGTGATTGTCTAAAGGCATTTCTTGGTGTTCAGCTTGTTCTGCTATGATCTACAGGCCTAGGTTCTTGATATCAGAGAGGATATGGTATTGGAACTTAAAAAGAACAGTGTTTACACTGCTATTCCCTTGGGTCATTTGGTCTTACGTGTATAGTTTGGTCCTCATTTTAATATAATTCAAAGACACACATCTTGTGGAAGGTGATGAGGTTTGGTTTCATAGTCAGTTACTAAAGGGAGTTCACTCCTCAGTCTCAGATTAGCCCACAAAAAAAGTTCAGTCTCCCACACAAACCCACTTTACCCTTATTGGAGAAAATTCCACTGTGCCGGAGGAGCAAAGTTGCCAACCATGGTCTTCATCCCAGAGCTTTAGACAATCTTTTAGATATCCTAAACCCAGGACATTGAGTACCTTGAAGATAAGGACCGAGACCTAGAAATTGATTGGATATTCTAAAGGGAAGACCAGGGTGAAGAGGGAAGAGTGGAGAACAGATTTGATATGTTCATGGTAGTCTATGTTGCTGAGAAGACATGCAGCAATGTTCTGTAGCAGTAGGAGGAGTTTCCTAAGCACTGAAGGCTTTATGCCCAGATATATTACATTACTGTACTCTAGCTGAGAGGTGATGGAAGCATGAATAACCAAGACCATGTCATGTTCTTCAGGATGGGATGAAGCCTCCTAGCCAACTGGAGACAGTAGAAAGCTTTACCTGCAAAAGCAGTAACAGGAGAGTTTAGCGTCAGTGAGGAATCCAGGAAAATTCCCAAACTATGAACTGAATTGACCAACTATAGACAGGTGCCTTCAACCAAAGGAGACGGTGCTGTAGCTGCAAACTCTTCAAAATGTTTTCCTCTGCTCACCAGTATCACTTCTATCTTGCTCACAGTCAACTTCAACCAGCTGTTCTTTATCTCTGAGCTGATCTCACCCAAGCACTGGGTCATCTTTGTGGCACTGGCTTGGTCAGATGTGGTGAAGGATAAGAAGAGGTGTGTGTCACCTGCATATTGCTGGCACTTGAATCCATGTCATCTGATCAGTTCATTTAGTGGCTTCATGTAGATGTTGAATAAGACCAGAGAGAGTGTATTGATCCTTGTGGGACTCCAAAAGTCTTAGTGGTGATGGAGTTGCAGGTTCCCATTACTACTCATTTGACACACATGTGCAAACACGCTATTTCCCTTCTGCACCATGTCACATTTTTGGCTTTGTGTCAAAGGGTTTATGTACTTGCTGGCTATTATATTCTGGCTATTAATTTACTGAAGTATTATCTGAGGAAGTATGGAGTACTTCCAATCTGCAAAGAAAGAACTGTCCCATAATGAAGAGGACCACACTAGTGTCGACACTGAACAAACAATAGTAGTTACTCATATTTTAGGGTGGGAGAAGACAGACCCAGAATGCTTGACTCTTAGAGTTGTGCTTCTAGATAGCACACCAGACCCTCACAATTATATTAGCCGGTAAGTAATTGTTTAAAAAAAAATCTGCCCTTATAAGGGCAGAAACTAAAAAATTGGCCATTTATTTAATTTGACTGGATGATATTTTAATAACTGGCCTATTGCTCCAGCAATCTTGTGTACCTAAGGTTCCCTGGATGAATAAAATATGTCTAGCTGCAAAATCTTCAAATATTGCATTCACTTGAACAACTGCAGGTCACTGCCAGGAAATCAGCTATCAACATAAGGACGGAAGAGAGTCTGGAATATAAGAACATGCCATTGGGATTTCACTGATCTTATTACACGCAGCTGCATAATTAGAGGGCTTCAAACGTTAGCATATCCTACTGGCAGCAGATGTTTATGTAAAGAAAAGTGGTCTTCATGCCTGTATTGATCTCACTGACACCATTGCAAATAAATGCAAAAACCAAATACAGTACAATACCTGGCAGGACCCACATTCTGAGCAGAATATAAGCATAGACAATTTGAAAGTTTTCCCACCAAAACAGAATTCATTGCTAAGGTATTCATTTCAATGGCAATATGCTTTTCTTTACTTATTAAATTCAATAAAAGGAGATCTGCCAGAAATTACATATCCAGAAGAAACAGCCACCATGAACTATTGTGCCATCCAAGAACATTAAACCCTTCAAGTCTCATAAGGCTTGTCACTGATTAAGAACTTAGATATTGCCCCAAAAATCAAAGTAAGCCATAAAATGATTATACTGTACCAAAAAGAAAATAAAACTTTTGGAAATGGGATATAGAGCGTGTCAATTTTCAGATGCCAGTTCAAATCCAACCTAGGTCAGTAGTGGCCACAAATCATTACTCCAGCATTATTAAAAAGCCATCCCTACAATTATATTTGGCAATGACTAGCACCTTCAATCTGACCAAAAAGTAACACTTGATTGAATATAACACTCTGCTGTTGTTTAGTTGGACACACTAAAATACATCTAAATCTATAGCACAAAAAAATATGAATGAGACAAAGAGGAAATGAACGACAAACGTTCAGCTGCGAAACAGCTGGTCCTTACAAGCTGGGGTTACCATGATGCACTGGGCCAGAGCTGCTAGATATTCTACACTCTTAATCGCTTACTCTGCATCCAGTGTGAGGGTGGGAGAGGTCACTTACTCCCCAGGAAAATAAATAATTAGAATGCAAAGACAAATTAGTATTAAAAAAGGAAAAAGCTAAAGATGGAGGGAAGGAAAGAAAGAACATGTTAGAAGAGGAAAGTGATGCTAAGGATATAATAGGATATAACAAGGATATAATACGTATGTGATGCTGACACTCCAGTACACTCCAATGACAAGCACTGCTTCCACTGTTTGCTGAACTATAAAGCCAAGTGTATAAGCCTGATTATTTACAGCAGTTTAGTATTTGGTTAATGCTGTATCTCTGAGATCTGAGAAACTAGTACATTACACTGAAAAACCAGAAAATTAGCTTTCCAATGTAAAGCCTAGTAAATTTAACTGGGAAAGCATCAAACTTCCAAATAATCCATGCTTCTATTTGTGTGTGTGTCATGGCCATTCCTTCCATATAATTTACTTTATATTATACTGTACCTTACCATACCATCCTGGGTAGGAAAATACTGTGTAGTCATAAAAAGAGAATATCATCATCACCTATGTCTCTCAATCCTAGCTCTTCATCTGGTTTAGAAATGGAGTGCGTCATTTTAAATAACTGCACAGATATCAATACAGTTTCTATGATCTGAAAAATCATTAGCTTTGGAATTTTAAGATGGGAAAGCATCATTAGCTGTTAAGTTCACAACATGGATGCAACATGCAGCTTTGCACCTAAGAGTTTATGCTCCAAATGGCCCCCTTTTTGAATTATGAATCAGCTGGCAGCCCCACACTGAAGAAATAATTAGCCACATCTTTCTGTTCTGAGATGAAGATGTACAGGCTAACAGATTGATTTTAATTCCCAATTGGTAATAGTAACTAATTACAACCTGCACTAAAAGTTAGCAGCAATAATTTAATAGGATAATTCTAGAGATCTGACAGACCTCCAAATTGCGCATAAATAGATTGTTATGAATGCTTAAGAAATTAGATTATAAATTTAAAAACCCTCCCACACAGCAAGATTAAGACCGACTGCACATGCTAGTCTCTTTTTGCAGTGATTTCAGAGATCTCTATCACTGAGTTTAATAATGCTAATGTTTCCCCATAGCTTCCAGCCCAAATAAATCATTAGTTATCCAGATACATTATAAACTCATCTTCATGGGAGGGGGGCCATTCATTTCTTGACAAAAAATATTTAGAGCAGCATGAAACACAGCTCAGAAAGTCTCATGCAAAAACTGTTCAATAGCCTACAACTTCTCTTACAAATATAGGCCTTTAATGTATGAAAATGGGTGAAGACATCTTGGGTAATGTCCCAGACAACAGATTTTGACCACCTAATGTACTATCCCAAAAGGCAATACAAAAAAGCTGCAGTCAGTCTAGGCACTTGAGTTTATGGTACTATGGTTTAAAAGAGATGGAGCTGCTGCCAATGTGTTCTTGATGAGGAATGCACTTTCCTCTCTTTGATCCTCCAGAGTAAAGCTCTTCAGGACAGGCTATAAGGCATATCTGTTTTCCCAGAGGATGCGGGTAGTTAAGAGAAGGGAAAAGTAGATAAATTCATTTTAATGAGTTGGGGGATTCAATTTATGGCCATTTTGGATTGTTTTTGTTAATTGTCTGCAAAATTATTGTTCTGTGCCAAGAGCAGGAGACACACTATGATAATTATTATTAAATAAGCAGCTTTTACCTTCTGGCAACACATTACCTCAAAAATACTTGGATTCCCAGGTTACAGGGAATGTCTAACCATGTAATATTTCAGTGTGCTGTAATATCTGACCCGTACTGGTCAAATTGTTCAGCAGAAGGAATAGTAAACAATTAATCATGGAAGAACCCAAAACAAAATCCAGGATCCCAACACAACTGAACTATAGAGATGTGTTATGAAATTCATACCCAGATATGCATTTTGCAAATGTCCCCTATCCAGGGGTGCTGGAACAATTTTTATAGTGGGGGTGCTGAGAACCATTGAACCAAACTGCAAACCTTGTTTATAAATGGAAACCACTTCAAGCCAAGGGAGTGCTGGTGCACCCCCCACACTGCTAATTTCAACACCTATGCCCTTATCTTTAAAATGGGTCAAAACTAAATTTGGAATATGAGTATCCCAGGACTACAAAATGCTACTGTAGCATGCTTCAAATGTATCTGATATCTAAACTGCTCACCAGCACACTTTCTGCACTGGCAGAGGGGAAATTCTGTTCCTGGTGAAGCTTCTAAAGTAGCACTGGCTCTGTGGAAAGGCAGAATGAAGGTAGGTCAAAAAGCAAATGAAAAGAGCAATAGGTCCAAAGGTAGGAGAAAAAATATTGATGGGTATAAGGCCTGCTGCCCAGCTTGCTTAAAAACAAGTAACCCATTGGGCCTGTAAACATACAAGGACTTATCTGTGAGAAAAGCTTTTACAGGAATATGATGGACTCAACTTTTCTCTGTACTGATACAGTACAAAATGTACCTTCCTGATGGTAAAGCACTGTGGTAAAAAGGACAAAAAATAAAAAGGCAGCATTGATATGCAAGCCGAAAGAATATTTACAATGAAGTTGGCAAAAATCAGCTTCCTCCCACACTTAAGAACTGGTTTATATGCATGGATGTGATATCCTTTGAACAGCTGACATACAGAATGAATAGTGAGTTGGCTAAATATCAGGAGATTTGAGAGGATTACCAAGCAACAGCAACATGAATTAAGAGAACTAGATACATATCCTCAGCCATATAAGAGAAACTCTTATCTATGCATACGTCAATGTAACTACATTTTTCTCAATCAAGAAAAATAATTAAATACATTATGCAAATTGGCCCTTTATGTGTACAAATGCTGCTTCTGACCCATTTGTGGACACAAAAGGATCATTTGCACATTTTCATGGATCAGCACAAACTGTGACCTCATATTGCAATCATATGAGATCTAACAAATGAAGCACGTCCATATTTACATAAAAGTCTTGTCTCTGGGTTAGCACTAAACCTAAATTATGGTAAGGGGCTCTTGTGCTGCTGGAGGCACTGTCCTGTGGAAGACATAACAAATGGGATATTTATCTTTTCTGATCATTAAAGATCCCGAAGTTTCTCCACAAGAGCAGAGGTGTTTATGCCACCTACAATTTGGCCAAGATAATTTTGTGCATTGCTATTCTTTCAAATGGATAAATTATTAGTTTCTTTTTTACCTAAATGCATGCATCACTTTGTTCATAATTTAAAATGTATTGTGTTTTTCCACCACAAGTAGCTCCATTTGTTTTGTAATTGTCTCCTGAAAACTGTAGGGCCCTACTCTTCCCTTAAAAGTATGCACAATGTCAAAAGGAGTTGTGCACATGTGTCTGAAGGGAGAATGGTTTAGAATCCCTTGGAACAAAAAGCACAAAATCAATGCAAACCACTATGGCTGAACAAGCAATTTCAAGTCTCTGATTCCTCTAGATCAGTGGTTCTTAACCTTTCCAAACTACTGTACCCCTGAAGCCTGAGTCCCACCCCCATGGTGCTAAGGCATGTAACTTAGTTTCATGCCTGTGGCTCCAGGCAATTGCCTTTCTTGCCACCCCCAATACCAGCTCTGCACTTGCGACCCCTCTAAGCCCCCAGGTTGAGAAACACTGCTCTAGATTGTCCAACTGCCTTGGATTGCTACATTGACTACACCCAACGA
The DNA here is from genome assembly GCF_026122565.2 of Emydura macquarii macquarii. Lineage (NCBI taxonomy): Eukaryota > Metazoa > Chordata > Testudines > Chelidae > Emydura > Emydura macquarii. Next base: position 4,059,613 of record NW_027132342.1, on the reverse strand, counting down.
AAACAGGAGTTTTCACCTTATTGTTAAGGTAACCTAAATATGGTTGAATGATTTATTTAATCCAAGAATGGAAAAATATCAGTATAATGCAGTAAACTCAATATTTTAAAAAGGTCTTGATATAACTACTTGTATTTCTGCATGAGTAAGTTGATGGCATTTATCATTTTAGATAAAGGGCTATTATACAGAACTTTGGAATGATTAGCTCTTCATATAATTCAATATTTGCCTCCCACAACAGAACATCTTAATCGATAATAGACTGCTGTGTTATTTGCTTCAAAGGGGGGAAAAGGAGGTGAATGGGGAGAAGTTATTTTTCTTTTGAGCTATATGACCCCACACACATTGTAGCAAGAATCTTCTTATAATAATTTATTTATCATGAAGGCTATATATCTGATTTATATATACTGCAATTTGCAGTAGGACAGATCCTCTGAAACACCATACCCGAACTGCCCAGGGTGCAACTTCTCAATATATAGTTCTAATGAAATACCAAAGGAGCTGTACCCAGCTGACTGCTGGGTAAGCCCAATTTAAGAGTGTGAGAATTGCACTGAAAAAAAAAGGCATGAGTGAGGGTGCAATCAGGATACGAAGATACCTCGAGGCACACAGGGTAAGTCTACACTTCAATTAAACACCTGCGGCTGTCCCATCCTAGCCGACTCAGGCTCATAGAGCTCAGTCTGTGAGGCTGTTGCGCTCAGTCTGGAGGCTGGGGGCTAGGATCCTGTGAGGTGGGCGGATCCCAGATCCCAGGCTCCAGCCCGTGCTGGAAAGTCTAGACTGCAATGAAACAGGCTCTCAGCCCAAGCCAACTGGCATGGGCCAGCCGCAAGTGTCTAATTGCAGTGTGGACATACCCTCAGAGAGCCGTCAGAAGGACAGATAACCCTGCAGCCGTAACAGGGAGTACTCACATGCTTAACATTAAGCAGATTCTTAAGTACTTTGCTGCATCAGAAACCTGATCCTGGAGATGGTTCATGATATCAGCTCTGCTTTAAGTCTGACTTCAAGACTTTAAAACAATAAATAAAATCCATGTGCCAAAAGAATGCTTAGGACATCTAGAATACTCTGGTTTGTTAAGATTTACAAAGCAAGCAGAACCCCACACAACTAAATTCATCCCTGGTACAACTGCTTTGAAATCAGCAGTTACAGCAGGGTTTAATTTGACCCACAGTGTTTACATGATTAGATCTGGTGAAATTACATTGTTCAAAAATCCATATTTAATTAAGTTTATAAAACAGACTGGTGATAAAGGAAGGGAAACCCATCCATCAGCTTCCTGGTTCTGATCAATCAAACAACAACTTCCTAGCCAAGGACGCTCATACAAAGTAGAGAGAAAGACATGTGTAGTTCTCATTATATTCTCTGAATATATTACCACACACTAACTACCACAGCTTTAATATCTTTGTGGATCATTCTCTTCCACTCCATCCCAACGCACATATGCATGCAGTGACCGCTTTATGCAGTAAAATCATTAACAGGATTGTTCTCCAAAGGCTCTAGCCTGCAGTCCTTGCTTGTTCTTCCAGTATATTTTAATACTGCAGGCTTCAACAGGCTACATGTGTAAAGGTTTCAGGATCAGTCCCACAATCTCTAGTGAGATACCTCTTTGCTTGGCTTCATCTCAAACTGAGATCTCAGCAGCAAGGTCTGACAGGAGTTTACAGAATTTAAAAGGAAATCCATATGACTCTGGGTTTCCCTAACAGGTAGCTATATGTTTTATCTTTTAAAATAATGAGAGCATCTAGATCCAGTGCATCGTCAATAATGGTAGTAGAGCGGCACCCTGTCGAAATAGCAAGAATTTCCCATTGTCCAGCACACGCGAGGAAAGACCAAAAGGACAAAGTAAAAAGCTCATTTCATTTTGTTTTTACAAGCTGGAGGTCATCTTTTCCTGTTTGGTTGGAATACAATTGTTTCAGCCTGTTTGTTTCACCTAATCTATGCTGGTGTGTCGTTCACTTTGCGGATGACTCATAATTTTGCTTCAGCAAATTCCACAGCCAATTCCACATTATCAGCTTCTTAAACCCAAATTTCTTTTGTAGCCACATTTCAAAATTCTTTGATATATATTGTAGAAACATCCCTGGGAATGCCCTACTCTTGGCCTCTAGGGAGAGAGAAAATAATCCCAGAAAAACTTTCTTCTTTTTTGCCCTTCTATTTTCCCAAGAGGTAGTCCTGAAGTGCACAAATAGACACCAAAATGACAATTAAACTCTGTATAGACATGCAAAAGACCAGTGCAAACAAAGAAAACAAAAAAAGGACTAAATCCTAATCTATAAGATTTAAGGTATTTTTTCCCCAAATAATGGCACTATATAGATCAAGGCATGATCAACCAGATACCGCAATACCAATGACTGATGCATCAACTCCATCTATTGCACTTAATGAGTAATAAACAGATCCAGCCTTGGCGATACTTTTAGCCTCCTAACAAAAATATACAGACGCTATTCATTGGATGTATCAAACTCCAGATGTCACTCAATCTATATCTTTTCCAATTGCTGGAATACCTAATTGACTTTGGACACTGATTTACTAATATTAGATTGTCAGCAGATGCTCCACCACTGGCCTCATCCCATGACAACTTTAATGTCTCCATAGCTGTGTAATTTTGAGCAATCATATGGAAGATATTGAGGTTCTTCTTTAGTGGAGTATAAATATTAACAATGAATGTCTCCATGGCTATTATCCTTGACAGACTCACCTGCCATTGGTATCCAGTTCAGCAAACATCACTTTTGTTCTCATGTTTTCCTCTACACAAATTATAATATACAATTATACAGTATACAATTGCTTCAAAAAAATGGTTTACTTTTTTTTTTTTTATGAACAAGGCCATTATTTTGCAAAATGTGTCAATTTCAATGAAAATTCCCATAGAATATCCACTACTACTGACATGTCATAATGACAATGTAATAGTTGAAATATCTATTTTATTTTAAAATAATTAAACAAAGCTGCTACTTACTGATGTTTCAATCAGTACTAAACAGTGCCCTTAATTACTGTAGTAGTAATACATCATGTGAAATAATGTAAAAAATAAAAAGGTATGAAAATGAATACCCCTATGAAATAAAATTCAAATAAAATTTCAAAATTCCAAAATGAAAATATACCAAAAACCAGAAATTTTTTGAAATTCCATTTCACAGGAAATTTTGGAAATATTAATTTCCATTTGAAATTGGAACCAAAACAAATTTCAAAACTTCCCGTAAAATGGAAATTATGAGTTTCAGCCAGCTCTATATACAATCCCTCTCAAAATTTTGGTGGAATAAGCATAACTCACCCAACTGTGTTTAATATGAGCACTTTTCACCAAGATGACCTGTGACCTAAACTTTGCTAAAGAAAACGTAAAGGAGACTTTCACTAAGTTTAAGCATAACTAGTTTCTTCCTCATGTCTCAGTAGGATGGTTGATGCTATTAAGATTCCAAGATATAAATCTTGATTCCTTGCTGGGATTGGCTGAACTTGGGCTGAACTGTTGTAGAATTTCCATGGTTCTTCCATGATCATCTAGTCATAAATATGCCCTGGTTTCTTTGCATGTTGAAACAAGGAAGGGTACAAAACAAGGCATGTCTTTAAACCTAATCAAGGCATAAGACAAATAACCCTCACTTAATGGAGGTAAAAAAAAAAATTAAACCATATAAACACTTAGGGCTAGATTGTGACTTTAAACACAATCCTGATTATCAGGTAAATTACACCAACCCCAGAGTAGTACTAGAGACAATGTGACTAAGAAACATGACTCTGGATCACAGTCTCTCTGCATACTTCCTCCTTTGTCTACATCTCAGTAAAATACTAAGCACCCAACATTGGCTCAGCAGCTCTGGCCAGCAAGTAAGGGAGATGGAGCCAAGGCTCCACCTATTTCTTGCCCACTTGCTCTGGGGAGGGAATATGCAGGTGTGTAGCCAATTTTACTCTTATTGTCCTGGACACAAGAACTCGGTAGCTCACATATAGGTGTAGAGGGAAAGTTCTTCAACCCTTGTACAGGCCTGTAGTCCAAGTCATAGTCTTGCCCTTAAATAAGCAAGGAGTGCCACTGAGTGAGAACAAAGAGTATCCAAGAACCTTTGTATCTCAGAGAATCTGCTATTGAAAAAGAAGCCTGAAATCTCAGAATCTGGGATATCAAGCATTTCGCTTGCAGAGCTAACTAGATTTCCTGCACTTGGTCTAGGTGCTTGATAGCGTTATCAGCTCTAGGACTGTGTCTACACTAGCGTTTTTTGGAAAGAATTTCCCATGGTTGCAGCTATACCAGGGAGAGCCCCAGAACATGCACGTTCCCTGCAACCGAAGGCATTAACACTGTATCATCTAACCCTGCTTAGAACACATCCAAAACAAATTTGCCTGTTGCCAAAAGAGCTTTTTTCTTTAGAGATCCCATCACTGCTACCACTACCATGATCTGTACTGGTGTTCGCAATGGTGGAAAATTTCTGCTGAAGGACCATAATACATACAAGGTCTAAGAAAGGAAACAGAATCTAGGGAGCCTAAACTTTTAAAGTCAGAGTTTAAAGCTAGAAGGGACCACTAGATCACCTAGTTTAACCTCCTGTATATCAGAGGCCACCAATACCACCCCCGACCACCCACTGAACCCAACAACAGAAATGAGTCAAAAGTAAATTAAATCTCCAGGAGATTAGACTATTATATTCCACAGGCAGAGACTGGGGAGGAAGACCGACATGCACAAGTGATCAAGGCCCCTGCAATAGCAGGGAAATGATTAAGTGAGGTATACTCAGATAGTCTTGGCAAGTCACCTGCATCCACAGGCTGTAGAGATAGGTGAAAAAATCCCCAAGGTCACTGCCAATCTGACCTGGAGGAAAATTGTTTCCTAGCCCCACATATGGTGATCAGGTAGACCCTGAGCATGTGAGCAAGAACCAGCCAGACAAGCACCTGAAAGAGAGATTGTTCAGTGCCACCTCAGAGTCCTGCCCTCCCCCCATGGCCATCCCTTATGCTTCAGAGGAAGAAGATAAAAGAACCTTTCAGAATACACAGAGGGGAGGGGGGAGAATCCCTTTCCGATCCCTGCTGGTGGCCAGGTGACATACTGAAGCATGAGTTTTCAGAACATAAAGACAAACTGGAAGTGAGCCACAGGGCTGTTGAGCCCTGTCCCCCACCATGACAAGCGACCCCATCATACAATTGCACTCATCAACTTGTCCATTTCTCTCTCAAAAATAATTAAATTGTTTGCCCCCACAACTCTTACTGGGAGACTTTCCAGAACCTCACCCATTGGATGGTTAGAAACCTTTTTCTAATTTCCATCCTGAATTTGTTCATGGTCAGTTTATATCCATTTGTTCTAAATAGCTCTTCACCCCGCTAATGTATTTATAGAGTGCAATCATATTCCCACCTGGCCTCCTTTTTCAAGCCTAAACAAGCCAAGCTTTTCCAGTCTTCTCTGATAAAATAAGTCCTCCATTCCCCTGATCATCCTAGTAGTTCTTCGCAGAATCTGTTCCAGTTTAAATTAATCTTTCTTATGACCAAAATGGTACACACTATTCGAAATGAGGTCTTACCAATGCCTTTTACAATGGCATTAATACTTTTCTATCTCTACTGGAAATGCCTATCCTAAAATATCCTAGGATCACATTTGTCATTTTCCTAGATGCATCACATTGGTGGCTGTGATTGACCAACACACCCGAGTTTCTAGCCTCCTCTGGCGCTTCCCCCAGTTTGTAGCAGAAATTCTCATTAGAGCCTAGGTGCATGACCTCACACTTGGTACTACTGAATGTCATTCCAGACTTCAGGGTCATCCAGATCTTCCTATATAATATTCCAATCCTCCATAGTGCTGATGCAGCCCAACTTTATCAACAAATTTCATTAGCACACTCTTTTCGTGCCAAGATTATGAAAAAAAAAATTGAGCATCTCAGGTCTTCTCCCAAGACACTGAAAAGAGGAAGTGATTTAGAGTAGTTGGGTTTTGTTTTTTTTTTAAATATCTGCATCATTTCAAAGTCAGCAGATAGCCAGTTAATAATTTGGGATCTCTATGTTTGTTATATAGAACAGTTTTTTAAAGAGTATTTTTGTTCTTCTTTAAGGAATCAGAGTCATGGCTGAAACTCCAGAATTGCAAGTGTCTCCAAACAGTGGGTGAACTTGCACAATATCCGTGTTGCAACGCCTAGGTACACTGCTCCGGTAAGTTAAGGACAGGATTTAACTCTCAATTCTGAATTTCCTGGCATTTCTCAGCTGACATCAGCACTTAATATTTATTTCCCCATAGTAGGAAAAGAGAGATGGGTATCTAGGAGAGAATAATATTACTTTGCTTTTTTTGTTTATTTCTCGCAGAAAATGTCCTTTGTTAGACCTTTGTCAAAATGGATTCGTGTTTTGTTTTTGAGGGATGCAACACAAATGTTCTCAGCTAGTTATCAAGACATTTTATAATTAAATATTCTCAAACCTACAATACAGGTAGTTTCAATGTCAGTATGTGCTTGAACTTAGAAACTTACATAAAAAAGGGGGAGGAATATGGAATCTGAATCACTTAGGAATAGTCTAAATTAAATTCAATTAAGTTGTGGGACACAGAGCTATCTAGGAGCTAAAGCACTCAGACACTGGTGACTTGTGATCTATTTCAGACTATCATGAATTTCTTGTGTGAATCACTGTTTCTCTTTTTTCCCACTATCCTCAACTGAAAAATGCAGATATTTCCCCACCTGTGTGTGTATGTCTGCAACCACCCAGATATCAAGGACATTAAAAACTAGAGAGAATATTTTTATGTGTAGTAAACAAAAATAAAATAAAGTCTACAGGTAATTGTTATCTGCTACCTGATCTTGAAATTGCCAATTATAGATAAATGTGCTCCTGCTCCCACTTCCAGCAACCCTACTTGAAACGAGTTGGTATAAACTCTGAGCCAGTACGAAGTTTTCAGACATTAAAAGGTCAGAAAGCTCTTTAGGCCAGAACACACATATCAACTTTGTTAATTGAAAAGGTGACGTCACTGAAGTGATTTATGAGAGGCAATGATGATGTTTAGATTAGGGGAAATTTACTAGAGATGGCCAAAGTAAACTTTATGGCCTTTGTTTAGGATACTTCAGTTTATGAAGCTGTCATTTAAGAGAGCCATTAGAAATAAATAGATATGTGGGGATATAATCTATCAACTTTTTTTTTTAAAAGCATACACACAACTGGCACAGATGTGCTTCCTGGGCTATCTGACCAACTTCCCCCTCTAAATTTAAAAAGTCTTTATATAACTTTTAGATTAAAATATCATTAATTATAAAAGCATATGTATCTATGGCCAAATCTGGAACCAATGTAGGTTTTTCCTGCACACAATTAAGTGACCTTTACCAGAAAACAGACCATGTGATACATCACAATACAATGTGTGATACATCACATAGTCAGCAAGCTTATCAGCAACTGACATGATTTGCTCCCTAGTCAGTGAATTAACATTAGGGATACTTTAAATTATTGTTGCAGTATAGAATAAAATGCAAATTTGGAGTGATTTTTTTTAAACTGGATGTTTGCATTGTATTTGATATTTATGACATTGGCCACACTTGACAGCAAAGCGATTTCTTTTAATGAGCCACACGTGAAAACTTTGGAGCCTTCCTAGTTCTTTGAGGGATAACACCGCACAACTTATCACCACTGGAAAACCGACTGTACTGAAATAAATCCAAGAACAGAAGAAACAAGTGGCGCGCAGCCACACCAAAATGTACCTAAGATAGCCCAACATTTAACACCAGAGAATGGCCAAAAAAAAAAAAAAAAAAGAATGATTTTAGATACAACAAGCGGGACACTTTCTGCATGTGCATAAACTTTACCTACAGACAAGTATTTTTATGCCGCAGGTGGTATCCACTTGAATTCCCTCCTTCAGTGATAAAGCCTGATACAACCCACATGCAGAAGTTTTTAATGGGTTACATATGCACTGTCAATGGGCAAAAATCAATGTGCTCTTAAAGGACATGGCCTGTGCTGAATGCTGTCTGCCACAGCTTGACATATGAAGTGAAAAACCTGTATAGAAACGTCTTAAAATGTATCGTCATCAGCTATGACCAATTTTCAAATATTGTTACCTCTAAGGAAACCCAATGCGGACTAGGAACACCTGTACAAAGAAAAATGGATATTCAGGATAAATATTCAGAACACCAAAATTAGATGAAGAGAAATGTGGAAGAACAAAAGACCACAGGGGCTGCAAAAAAACACCAAGCTGCTAAAGGATCACATCAGCTTGGGCCAGATAATGCCTACTGTTCCAAAGCAAGAAAATGGGCTAAGAGAAGTAGGGCCCAAGCATAATTTTTTCGGGCCCGTAATGGGGGTAATGTCAGTCGAAGCCTGGGCCGGCCCCCCCAGGGCCTCCAGGCCCCGATAAAGTGTACCCTTCCCCCCCATGTGGGGGCCCTGAAGAGAAGAACGAGGTCTAGGTGGAGTGCCGTTGAATTGCTGATCTATTTCACAGAACAGCAGAAACACAGGACAGGGAGCAAGCAACTCCTGCATATTAACACAAATGGAGAAACTGGATGATAGTCTACTTTTTAATTTGGACAATATTGGAAGCCCTGGCAGCAACCACCTGGTTAGATTTGGCCCCAAACTGGTATATCTTCACCACCATTATGGAAAAGACTTAGTACTGTCATGAAGCTTTATGAAAGCAATTATGATGTTAAATTAGACTCAAGAGGGTTGACAAACAAACAACGAACAAAAGCCATGCAAACATACTCTTGGGAAACACTGATTTTAATTTACAGTAGTATCTAGGGGACCATGAAATACGTATAACTTGAAGCTACGTATCTTTGCTTCTATGAGGTCACTGCAGAAAATACAGGATAAATAATGGTCATTCACATCACTGAAATATATATTTACACTTACCCCTTAGATCTCAGGACCTTACAGTAGTACTCTGTGTCATTTATACTCTGTGCCAAGTCTCATACATACAGATACAGCATATATAGTAAGTTCTCTTCTAGTTAACTTTTGAAAAATAAGCCAATGAAAGAATTAAAACCACCACCATATGGTACGGTGATGTTTCCTGTTGCTAACAGAACACACTGAAGTTTTAGGAATATGCACATAAAGTATTTTTAAAAGGGAGCATTGAGTTCCTGATGCTGCATCTCATTCCCTCTTAATGGCTGAGGCACTGTAATGATATTTTAATTCATTACAAGTTATACATAAAAGGCAGAATTGGTAAAAAACGTTGAACAATTTCGCAATTAAAAATACCAGAAATTGTCAAAATTTAGAATTTTTTAAAAATATTCCATCCTATTCTTGGAGAGCAGTGGGACCACACAGGATAGAAGGTGTAAATGTTGTGGGAGAAGAAATGGAAACTCTCTTTTATTTTATTTTTTTTAATTAATGGCATTGTAGCTGTAGTATCATGGCATAGAGTAAATGCAACATTTATTACACCAAGTCCAATGTATTATGTTAATAGCTGGGTGACAAAAACGTTCACACAATTTTTTCCTTTTATAAAAATGGATGACAAACAGTCCTCAAAACCTCCAACTGCTAACTTTGATAATGTTTAGCACATTAATAGAATCAAACCACCACAGTGAGTCATTTTTTATTCCTTGGCATCCATGTAAGACAACTGTTTAAGTCAAGGAGTAATTCCTGAAAGCAAAAGCCCTCCATTTTTAGAATGATGATTGCTCTGGTTTTCTTACCATTGGAGCTCTGAGGCCCAAAGTCAGCCTTGGCATAAGTAAGCACAACTTCCCTTGAAGTCCATGCTTAAACCAGTGCTGAATTTCTATCCAATGTCCATATTAACCACTCAGTCATAAACTGATTACTCACCATGCTACCCATGTTCTGGTAATGGCGGAAAAAGCTTTACTAATTCTTTCTCAAACAGGAATCAAATAAAATGAAGAACCTTTAGACTGACTATCAAGAAAAATTTCCCCAAATTGAGGTATAGTGGGCCTATGAGAAGTGGTGGATGATTTAATGGACAAAGCATTAAAGGAGGGAATAATCTTGTATATATAGGAAGATTACATTCTGTAAATTTTTCGATTAGGTTTTTCCAGCTGTAAAATCCATTCATTAATGGCAGGAATTGGAACCATAGTCAAGATGATTGGTCAACTATTGAAAGCACTGGCAAGTTTAAGGTCTCTTGTTGCTTCTATGCAGTAAGTTCTCAAAAGCTCTCTCAAGGCCCCCATAAAGTCAACTCATACTGCTTGTCTGACTGAGTCACCCTTTACAACAAAAAAGTTGGCAAAGGTAGCATTGGAAGAGTTAAAATATTTCTGAATGGAGAAAATGAACTGAGAATGAAGAAGATAAAGAAAAGCTATAATGTGGTTTATGCTTTCATTCAATACAATTCATACACATACACACAGATAGAGAAAAACAGCTTAACTTCAGGGATAGGTCTAAAAAATAACCAAAGGAACTAGTCAGACACACAGGACTTGCAGCCTGTCCTGAACTCATCTGGACAATGCAAATTCCTCACCACACAAGTGAGTGTTCCGTGCTGCTTCAGAATTCCTAGCCAGGGGTTTCTGAAGTATGACATATTACTGGGTGTGTTCATCAGCAGGCCAGAATCCAAAACAGTCTTCCAGTTCACTTCTAGTTCTAGAAAGTGTTGGGATATAAGCTTTGGGAATTCAGTAAAAAGATCTGGGCATCCTGAGGCTCTGTCTTTCCCAGCAAGAACTGTGGAAGACGGTGTAATAGCATGGATATATTTGAAGTGATGCAAGTTAACACGTGTGGTTTACTGAGCAAATATGTTTTAAAAGTGTAGAAAATCATTTCCACACTGCACTATAAATAGAATTAGTGACGTTAGTGATCTTCCTGCAGTTGCAGGCTATATTGTCCTCTGGAAGGAGATGCATCAAATATTAAACTGATTTTTTACCAAAAAGTTGAGCAGCAGTAATGCCCTGCTGAATTCACTCTTCCAGAAGAGTTCTTAAAACTTGTCTCTTAATCAGAATTTTTAAATAGACAAGTGTTAAACCCCCAAAATTATGTTAGCGCACCATTATGACCGATATCCCACAGACATGGATAATTAACATTTATGTAGCACTTAGCATTTACATTTAAAGCACAATACAGGATGTTACCTAACTTATTCTCACAACAGAAAGATGAAGTGACTTTTGAAGGCCATGCAGCAAATCACTTGCAGAGCCAGGATAAGAACCTCCTGACACCCACTCCTGTGAATTTAGGAAAGTCATAGTTAAAATGGAATGATTAAAAATTCTCTCTTTTTCACCTTCTTCTCCCCCCCCTCCCCCCAAAGTGGCCAAACAATATTCCACTAAATTTTCCGAAAGAATAACCTTTGCAGTGAGAATAATAAAGTTGAATTTCAGCCCAAACAACAACTGTCTCAGAATTATAAACATCTGAAAACAGGAGCTACTGACAAAAGAGCCTCTTTAATCATAACTGCAGTGTTGCTAATATGATGGAAAAATTTCAGTTGCTTCCAGGCTGAATCTGTACATGCAATGGGCCATATCCTCAGCTGGTGTAAACAGGCATACCTCCAACGTTTCAGCTAAAAGAACCTCTACGGCCAATCTATATACTACTCCAAAGCACTGTATACAGTGAAAGTGCTGCAGACATACCATAGCTGTGACCGTTAAAGAGTGATAAACAAGGCTAAATTTTCTGCTTCATAGATCTTCCTCACTTTCCAATAAAAAGCATTCATTTTACTCAACCACACTTCACACACTGGAACCATCATATTAACACATTAAGCCATTGGTGCCAATGAACTCTTTGCTACAGCTGAACCCATTTAAAAAAGCAGCTGTTGAAGAAATAAAAGAACATTCTCTTCATCAAATCACAAAACATTCAGAAACCTAAGTGACAAATCTTACCCAATTAATATTTATTAGTGATTCTAAGGGCTCCTCCTCAGATTCCCAGTGTTTTGTTCCAGACCTAAAAATCATCTACTTCATACACAGAGCTACTCATTTTTGTGACTGTCAAGATCTCTCTGAGCAGCTGCTTTTGTCAGATTTATTACTACTTGTATTCTGGTAGTATTCATAAGGTCCTAAGCACTGACCATATACACAGCAAAGCTTAGTCCCCGCTCCAAATGCTTACAAATCGCAATGTGTTCCTCATGGACAGACCCCTTATGCCCATAAGAAGCCTCCATTGATCTTGTAGAATCAGGTGCTAAGAATCAGGTACCTGTAGAATCAGGTACTAAGCCTAGGTACTGAAACTAAGGGTGCTGGAGATGCTGCTGCACCGCCTGGCTTGAAGTGGTTTTGATTATATACAGAGTTTACAGTTTGGTTCAATGGCTCTCAGCACCCCCACTATAAAACAAGGTTACTTACCAGTAACTGATGTTCTTCAAGATGTGTTGTTCATGTCCATTCCACTATAGGTGTGTGCACACTTCTATGCACGGCTACTGGAACTTTTTTCCTCTTAGCAGATCCTGTAGGGCCGGCTCTGGTGCCCCCTGGAGTCCCGTGCACATGCCACGGTAGATGAGGCACTGCCGGCCCTACACCCCCTCAGTCCCTTTTTTCCGCCAAGTCTGGCGGCGGGGACAGGGGGTGGGTTGTGGAATGGACATGAGCAACACATCTCGAAAAACATCAGTTACTGGTAAGTAACCTTGTTTTCTTCTTCGAGTGATTGCTCATGTCCATTCCACTATAGGTGACTAACAAGCAGTACCTTGGAGGTGGGCTGGAGTTAGCGGTGAGCTGCCTGCAGCCCAGCTCTGCTGAAGCCCACTACTTCCTGCACCTTGGACAGAGGTGTAGTGGGACAGGAAGGTATGTACCACCACCCTGGCAGCTGATTTGCAGATGCCCTGCCCTGGCACTTCCGCTAGGAAGGCTGTGAATGGAGCTTGAGCTCTGTTGGGTGAGTTGTGGCGTCCGGATGCGGCACCTTCACCTGCTCGTGGCCGAACACGATGCAGGAAATTATTTACAAGGAATTTGCGGCAGCTGGAGACTGGTGAAGCTTTCTTTTGGTTGAAAGCTGCAAGGAAGAGCTGCGTCGCTCTCTGGAACAGCCTCGTACATGTGATGTAGAAGCCGGGGTCCCACTCGCATTTTAGGAGTGCTGCTTTCTCCTCTCCTCTGGACTGTGTGGTTCGGGGAAACCTGGGGAGAATATATAATTGGTCCAATGAGACTGGGCAACCACCTTGAGCCGGGTGCGGTCTCACTGAACCTTACCTTATAGACCACAGTATGAAGGAGGAGCTCTGGGGTCAGAGCCTTGATCCTGGAGACCTTTCTTGCCGAGGTAAATACCCCCAGGGAGGCCTCCTTCCTGGAAGGCTAGAGTGGAGGACATCACATCCTGGGTTCCGGGGAAGGGGTTGTGGACCGGGAAGTACCAGGTCGAGATCCCAGGGAAGCACTGGGTCGTGGGCCTACGAATAGAGCCTCCCACCTCCTTCAGGGACCGAACTGCCATCTGATGGGAGGACCGTAATCCACCTTCCAGCGGCTGATGGGCAGCTGATATGGGTGCTAGGTGGGGCTCAAGGGAGGCCACAGTCAGTCCCTGGAGCTTTAGCTGCGGCAAGTATTTTCCGAATCGCCTTCACTGATGAGAAGCCGGGCAGAGTATCTCGGGACTGCTCCCACAGGCAACAGGCACTTCCACTTAACCCGGTACATAGCCTGCGTGGAGGGTTTCCTGCTACCCATTGATACAAACTGGACCTGTTCTGAGAGGCTTGCTCATTGCTTGTCGGCCACCAATCTATCATTCCCCGAGGTGTCGGGGAGCTAGGTCTGAGCACCACAGGTGACTGTGATCCTGGTAGCTGGAGTCACGCTGGCTCGGAGGCTCCCGAGATGGGCGATCGAGAAATCCAGTAGCATGCTGAACCCGTGCTGGCGTGGCCAGCCGGAACAATCGGGATGGCATCTGGTTAGCCCCTCCTAGTTGAGCAGGACTGTATGCCGGAGGGGAAGGCGGGAGAGTGAATATAAAGGTCTATGATCGCTACGGACGAATGGCGATGGCAAGCGCTCCTGCCCTTTGACCATGGAGGATCTCATGCTGCAGACCGGTACAGACTGATTCCTTTGGGAAAAACCCCCTCCAGACGGTCGTAGATGCCCTTAGTAGGCGCAGCGACCCCTCGTGATGAGGAAGAGCGACACTTTGACGCGGTCCGCCTCGCCGTTCCTCGCCCCTGAAAGGTGATCACCGCCAGGTCCCAAGGACTGATAGGTTCCCTTCATAAGGCTGATGAATGGGGTCCTGCCGCCTGTCGGTGTAGTACGTGGTCGCTACACTGACTGACAGCACCTGTACCTCCCTGCTTTCGATAAAACGGGGGGACCTTTCCGTAAGCCCTGTGAGCGTTTCGTGCATCTTCTCATTGATGTACTGATGCCTGTCCTTCCGTGGCCAGACGCCTTGTAAGCCAAGGTGAGCGCTGATATAGCACTGTACCCTTTGCTTGAGGTGGCCGTTATCAGAGTAACTGAAGGAGCCTGTTCCGCTCCCCCAGGTACTGCATCCCCAAAGGGACACTGAGGGACCATTGCTGGTGCTGCCCAAAGCCTCTTACCGTGCGGTACCGTTGCTCCAGAAAGTGACCCCTCAGTGACAACCACCTTGACTACCAGGTTCGTCGTGGGTGCCGTGGCCTGAGCAGGAGTACAGACAACACTCCAACGAGCTGGGTGACCCAAGCATCATCCCTGAATCGAGGAAGTTTTGCACTCTGCATGAGTCTTGGCGCTGAGTCAAGCTCGAGTGACCAGCTCTGCCCGGCCTCGGTGCAGGGCAAACTCCTCGGTGCCAAGTCCATCTCCGGCATCCGGGGTTCCTCTTTGCCTCGGCGCGGGGGGTGAACTGTTCAGTGCCGAGTCCGTCTCCAGCATCTGGGTTCTGCGCCACCTGGCTCCTCGGTACCAAGACTGTCTCCAGTGACCGGGATCAGCGCCGCGTACTTGCTGGCAAACTCTTCGGTGTCGGAGCGGTGGGATGGACCTCATCCGGTGCCGGGGAGTCGAGACCAGTGTCGGGCGGGCAACTTTGTTCTCCCCCTCGATGCAGGTCAGTCCGGCAACCATAACCTGGGATGACTTCCAGGACAGCGTTCCTGCTCTACCCTAGGAAACCGCAGCAAAGCAAGTGGCTCAGAGCCGGCTTGGGGCTCCGTGAGCCAGGCTTTCAGGTGGATTTTCCGGAGGTCTGAAAGTCTTACAATCCGTTCTCTTACTTACGAAGAGCTTTCCTGCCACGCTTTAGGCAGTGGGGGTCAGTTAGCGGGAAAGCCTTCCCGCCGGAGCGCACACCGGAGCATACCTGCTCCCAGTAAGAAACTAAATTAGACTATCTTCAAGTGTCTAACTACCACTACAGCGGTTACTAATCTAACTAACTAATACAAAAAAATCCTAATTTTAAGGTTTAAACACGGGGAATAAAGCACTTGCAATGGAAGCACAGGCAGTTCCAGTAATCGCCACGGGCGGAAAGAAGGAACTGAGGGGGCGTAGGGTCGGCAGTGCCTCATATACTGTGGCATGTGCGCAGGACTCCAGGGGGCACCAGAGCCAGCCCTATGGGATCTGCTAATGGGAAAAATGTTCTGGTAGCTGTGCACGGAGGCATGCATGTACCTATAGTGGAATGGACATGAGCAATCACTAAGAAAAATTGTTTCAGCGCCCCTGGGCCTAAGACAACATTGTTTCTAAAGACAAAAGGGAGCTTTGCTTAAGGACTGCAGAGTTTTAATGTGATCATCTGGATTTTGCTAACAAGAGACTTCTCATTTTTTCTCTTGGCTGTTTGTTTGTGGTATATGCAGTTTCCCAGAATCCTCTGAAGTTTCTGAGAGGGGATGGAAGAATGACTCCAAGTGGACTATCCCATGGTAGAGCAGCTCTGTGAATACCCATCTCCATGAATACCAGCTCCACATAAAACTATGCAAAGATTTAAACTGTCAGAAATGTACTAGAGTACATGTCCTCACAGAGTACGTTCCTTACAAGTATACTGATCATGATTATACTTAATTATGAAACTTTTTAAATGTTTTTAAAGTGCTTTGCGATCATTATATAAAAGGTGCTAAGGAAGCCAAATGTATAGTTATTGTTAATTCTGTTAAAAATAATTAAGTTAAAATAAATTTCAGAGTTGACTGAAGAGCTATTTTGTTTTTATGAGGAAGATTGCTGTCTAAAAGTCCTAAAAAGATGCATTTCAGACACTTTGCTTCCTTCCCCAGACCTGCAGAAGAGCATCATGAAGCTTGAAAGTTTGTATCTTCCGCCAACAAAAGTTGGTCCAATAAAAAAATATTACCTCACTTACCTTTTCCATTTCAAGCTTGTAAATTATGGATACATGGTGAAAGCCTGGACCAAGTGTCCCTATTCAAGCATGACTCCCTTTCAGCCCACTGAGGTCAAAGGGAGCTTTTGCTTAAGGACTGCAGAATTTGGATCAGTGTAATTAGGTGCATGTGTATGGGGCTCTCTTTGAAGTCAATGGGAGCTGTGTATGGATCAAGGACAGATTTTGGACTAGTGTTATTTTGGGTTTTTTTTCCTGGAGATCATCCAGTGACAACATATGGAGAATAGGACACAGATTACCAAAAGAAGAAATTGTTCCTGAGAGAAGAAAAAACAAACAAAAAATTTATTCTCTAGTGCTATAGATGGCTCAGGAAATGAACGACTGAACACTGCCTGAGAAAGATTTTCATCAATGAATAGCTTTTGGCTTTATAATCAACATTATTTTTTTGGAAGGGGAGGCTACACAGTATCTATTCTATTCTTTCTAAACGTTACACAAGAGATTTAAGATATTGATATCTAGTGCTTGTCATTAATAAGTAAAAAGCTTTTTAAGAGGGAACATAGAACAGTGCTGAGTATCTGCTAAGCAGTTCCATCTGCTGAAGCCACTGGTCCAAGCGGCCTCTGTGTAATTTGAATCACTTTCCAACCACACTCTTTGCCCTGCTAGCCAAAAATAAATGCAAGATGTGCTCACTTTTGGACACACATTCAAAGGGATAGAAATTATTATTTAGACATCATAATGAGCAGCAGTTAATATGCTTCTTAGACGTAACCCCTTTTCCCCCAAACCTGCAGATAAAAATCAGTGCAAAAGGGTTTCTTTGGTATTTTACCCAGGACCATGGAAAGAGGCATATAATGCACCAAACGGCAAGTGGTCAAGCAAGTAAACACAATAAAATAGAACGCCCTTTCTCCCATCCCCCCACAAATGGGTAAGGAGTCTGGAGGAAAAAGATGAGGTGGGGAAAAAAAATGAACAAGTAACTATTTCAGGGCTTAATTCCAAGCCTGAGCTCAATGTTGCTCTCCAGTATGTAGGAGGCACACACATCATTACTGGGTAAAATATGCCACTGCATTTGCGCGCATAAAGGAGCAGTAGCTGACTTTAAAGATGCCTGGCCAAATGTACTAGGCAGGGGAGGAATGATTCAAGAACAGTTATACCCACACTCTTTAGTACTGAATACGTTTATGTACACCCTCCACTTTCCTTCACCCATTGCCTATCACTGCCCAGGGCCATTCATTTCACAGGGGTCTATTTTGGATTGTGAGAAGAGAATGTAGGCTTTATGGTTAGGGGTTGTATCACTCTGCCAGATTCAAAAAGCCCCCAAATCTCTCTCCACAAGCTCAGTAGTGGGTTCCCCTTATCCCTTTTCCTCATTTTGGAAAACATATTGCAATGGCACAAGTATAATAATAAATTAATGGGGAAAATGGTATTTTACACTTATACAACACCTTTCAGCCTAAAGTATCCGAAAGGTCCTGAAAAACTATGCTTACAGCAGCTGCCCTTAAAAATTGTTACTGGTTTGAAATATTATATTGCTTCCAATAGAGTTCCCCATATAGACCTTGGGAATACCACTGGAACACATAGAATCTTTCATACGGACAACCCCACTGCTAGTGAGTCACCTTTCGCAAACCCCTAAAAGTCTAACTGTGTAAGAGCAACAAAATATGCCATAAAATTAGGCTAGTAGAACTCATATGAATAGCACAAATGGACAGAAAGGACTGCTTATTGGAGCAATGAATTAATTCTTCAAAGGGGTTTGTAGACTGGCCTAGGATTAACGGAAACCCAAATGTACTTCAGTTATGTTAAATTACCCCTCAGAATACTGGCCCCTCCAGATATTGCTGCTAAATGTATTATTAAGTGCTACCAGTATGGTACTGCCTAGTGTTCCCAATTGAGATTGAAGTCCCACTGACTAGGGACTGTACAGACCCACACTAAGAGACATTCCTTGCCCCAAAATGCTTACAATCTAAACAGATAAAACAGACAAAGGGTAGAAATGTCCATATTCTCCAAAGAGAATTCTTTGTCCATATTCTTCATTCAGTCCTACTTAGCTGTCCAGATACACAATGGTACAAACCCATTGTTGTAATCAGCACGGCACATGTGATTTTTAGTCTTTGTATGTGAACTCTGAGGCACAATACTCTTTTAAGGGCCCTCTTTCTGCTACATAAAAAAAAAGAAAAACAAGTCCATTAAAAAAATCTGTTTCTATACTTCAATTCCAGACAACTAGAGTCAGGAACAATTATCTCTAGCAAGTGTAAATGCTGTGAACCTTTAACTTCAGTAGTCTTTCTCAAATTCATGTATTTTTCAAGCAGTCGTTACAAAGCCGGTTCCAACAGAATCATGTTAACAGTATGTTTGGACCAGGATGTGAGCCATTTGAAAACTATTAGGGAAGATTTTCAGGCTTTCTTCATTAATGTATTTGTTTGTTTGTTTTTGTTTAAATTCATTCTTCCAGCTTGCACACTCCAGAGACTCCGAGAAGTCTGGCAGAGGGTCATCGCTCTGATAAACCCTGCCAGAGGCTCAGCTGGAGAGCAAGGGTGAGAGAAGCACTTTCATTGTGAAGATAGAGGCATCAGCCGTTAAAGGACTGGAAGGACAATCAACTCAACCTCCATTTTTTAAATGGTCTTTTAAAATGGGATTGATTTTTTAGTATTTTACCAAATTAGAAACAAACAGCATTTGTTGTGTTTAAGACCACCATTGTCACCAGCTCAAAGAACGTGTACTCCATTATTCCTGCTATTTGACATGTTTTTCCTCTTGCCCTAAGACATTTTTTCCACTGAACTCAGAATGGAATGAACATAAAAACAGGCATTTTAAAAAAGCAATTACTCTAAAATAATAACAGACAGACACAACCCTAGTAATTTATGTTGGCATAAAACAAATTAGTGGAATTTAGCACATAGCCCGATGAAATGACTACTTCCCGCCAAAGAATTAACTATCTTCACAGACAAAAAACTCTGTTAAAGTAGAGCTAACGTTAGCAAAGTGTGTTTCTGTGAAGTTCAGCTAATACCCAAAAACAATATTACACTCTCTTTACAAAAATTCAGCACCTTTCCAAAAACCCAAATGTTAGAATGGCTGAAAAATAAAAATCTAACCCATCCAGCCAGCTACTCACCCACCTCAACCCACTCCACCCACCCAATTTCCATTAAATCAAAAGAACCATATATATTTTATTAAATGTTCAATAAAGATTTCAAATGGAATACCATCCCAGGATATATTAAGGTATGTCAGCATTCTAGAAGTTCTCAAAGTGCAATTTGTTGGTAGAGTAGAATGATATTTTTTTTATGAATGACTGATCTGATTAGTGTTCTGAAGTGCCCTGATTATGTCGTTTAAGTTCACATTTAGCACTTGTAAGTTTACATTTATATTTATTATATTGCATAGGAACTAATGTGTGTCATTTTTGGTAGTTAGAATTGATGTAGCATATGCTAGAGGTACAATATATTAGAAATGGATCTTTTGAATAAGGGGGATTTAATAAGCTCTTAGTCATTTGTTAATTTGACCTGCACAATTGTGGAACAGTGCAAATCAAATGAATCCGGGGGGCTAGGGTCTAATCCACTGACTATATTTTGGAGTAATATTTATCTACTCCCAGGTTTATGAAACCAACTAAGATGGCCAGAGCTGTCCCTAGGGTACAGCAAATCCCGTGCGTCAACATCATGGTTTCCCAGGAGCAGGAGCCACCCAGCTGAGGGAGCTACACAGTGGGTGTGTGCTGGGGTGTGTGTGCTGGGCTGGCTCATCCCCGAGAGTGCAAGGCACCGAGCTGCGGCAGCTGCTCAACGAGCGTGTACGGGGCGGGGGGAGAACCGCTGGGCAGACTTGTCCCTGAGAGAGCGAGCCCAGCTGATTTGCCCTGGGCCCTGCACCCCCCTAGGGACGGCCCTGAAAATAGCACGAGTTTCTAACAAATTACATTCCCAGAGCTGCGTTGACACTACAGACGAGGCTGGTGTCCAAACAAGGGGAAGTGAATGAAAGACAAGTTGTCTTCCGTACCAAAATAAATAATACTTTTTATTCCTTAAGTGTTGTAATCCACAGGCCTCAGAGTGCTACACAAGGAAACTAAAGAGGATTTCAAAAGACAACATGGTCCTATAATTAAACTGAAGCAGGATAAATAATAATGCTTCATAGCATTTATACAGTCCTTTTCATTTGTTGGTTTAAAAAGGAGAGTAAGCATGATCATCTCTGTCTTACAAATTGGGAAATTGAGGCACAGAAAGGCTAAAGTCCAGATTTTTAAAGCTATTTAGAGGTTGTGGCACTCAGTAGCACAATGCCTAACTGATTTAGGAGCCTAAATATCATCTTCAAAGGGGATTTATGCATTTAGGAGTCTAAATCCCATCAACCATCCTAAATCAGTTAGGCATTGTGATGCTGATTGTCACAACCTCTAAATAGCTTTAAAAATCTAGGCCTATGGGTCTTACCCAAGATCATATAGTGAGTCAATTGCAGAGTCATGCCTCCTGCCACCCAGTCCAATCTCTATTCAGTGAACCACCCTCTCCCCCCATTTACAAAGAAAGTCTAGAGATGAGTCAGGACCAGGAGATGAATATCCCCAAACTCCTAGCAGGAGTGGAGTAAAGATGCTTCAAAATTTTGGTACCCTTTTTGGCTTGAGCCCATCTCAAACAAATACATTTTACAAATCCACTAGCCCACAGCAAAAATAAATACCTACAAAACAGACATTGACAAAGGAAACAATTTTTCAGCCTCCCCTATAAGGAAGCCAGCGATTGATGTTTACCATGCTAGGCCTCGATCTGGGAAAGTGCTGAGTTCTTTGAATCCCATCCAGCAACACATTTAAGCATGTGATGAACTTTAAGCAAATGAGTAGAAACATGCTTAATAGTACCTCGCTGAATCAGGGTCTGCATATGCCTAGGAAACATTATCCACGTTGCATGTGCCGGTGCAAACTGGTTTTAGTTACATAAAGGGCTTGTCTACACAAACATTTATTCCAGAACAAGCTGTGGTGTCAATCTACATCACGCTAGCCTGCCTGTGGAGCCTGCTGACACACAGTAATGGTTTGTTAATGTGTTTTGATTTTGTCCCATCTCAAAAAGGTTCATATCAAAGTGCATTAATGAACTGTTAACGCATGTCAGCAGGAACAGGGACACTTAGGGTATAGCAGCTAGTGTGAATAGAATGACACCTCACCTTGCCACGGAACTATATGTTTGTGTAGACAAACCCTGAGTTATGAGCCACTGAAAATCACACTTCGGGCATTCCAATACATTCTGAGTAAGATTACATAGGAAGGTAAAACCTGTAATTCTGTCTCCAACGGTGGTCAAAAACAGATGTCTGAGAGGATGGTGTAAGAGACCCCTCAGGAGGCAGATGTGGTATAATCTGCCATTCATTAAGGTCTCGTCCTAATATCTGAATAGTTAGAGATTAGATTAAGATATGAATTTATAAAGTCTTAAATCCATTCCACAACTCTCTTCTTTAGGTATTAACTTTTTTGTTCAGATCATAAACCACACAGTTAACAGACCATCTAGGCTAGGGTTCTTGTACATGGGCATGAGTTACTTGGCTGTGAACCAAAAAGGAAACTGAAGATGCAAATAGACTGAGGCCAAAGGTTTGGCCTATGGTACATGCACACACCCCAGCTCACCCCCCCGCTTTTTTTTTAAGGGGCAAGGAATCCAGTGGATGACCAAAGAGATAAAAAGAACTTATATAAAAAAGTCTAAGTTAATAAAGACATACTGGACCATAGATTTCTTGTGTGACCTTGGGCTAGTCACTTAGTGTTTCTCTACCTCAGTTCCTCATATGTAAAATGGATATAATATTTCCTCTCTCTCTCTCAGAAGCACTGTAAGGAAAAATACATTAAACATTGTGAGGTGCTCAAGTACTACGGGAATGGGGCATTCTATAAATTAGAGAAAGAGTAGAGATGGTTGAAAATTTTCCATTGAGACAGTTTCTTGAAGACAGTCGGGTTTTTGATAACAAAATAAAATCACTCAAAGTTCCTATTAAAAGTTCAAATTTGTGGTTGAAAAAACAAACACCTCAAACCTGAAAAGTTTCCTGCTTTAAACTGGACTGAAATATCTCCCATGATGCACCTGTGGCCACGAGGCTCCCTTTACACACAATCTGCCCTCACTAACAGATTAAAGTATGATGCATCATGGCAAATGTAGTCCAACCAGGGATCCCAGACTATAGAGAAGAATGTGACCATGATGCATTTGAACTACAACTCTCACAAGACAGTTTGGCAGAATTTCAGAATCCAAAGATTTCAGTTTTCAGCTGAAATATACCAGTCCTTCATTTTTCATCAAAAAGCCACTATTTTCATTGGGGGGAAAATAACCATTTTCCAGCCAGCTCTGATAAAGAAATATAAAAAGAGTGAGACACACAAGGAACATTGTAAATCTGAGTTTTAAAATTTACACTAAGCATTTCACATATAAGACTGCAGAAGAGATAAGGTGATATCCTATTGTATTTGAGAAACAGTATTTGATCATGTAATTAAAGACTAGCAAACCACATATATACAAGGAGGGAGTATAGCGGAGAGTGAACATAATGTTGGCATTTCTTGACATTTGAGTGCTTTGCTGTGCACCCACAGGGCCAGATTCCACATCTGGATGTGCCTGGGCAAATCCATTTGCAGTATTTAACCCTTATATGTTTTCATGCCATTTATTTCTTAATATAATTCTGTTATATAGTAATACTGTTATATAGTACTACATAGCACAAAAACCAGCAGCAACGAAATGCGGATATTCTGGAAAACAAAACAGTCAAAATGGGGAATGAAGGCAGGGGGAGAATTAATTTATTCTTATCCTCTCATTAATTATCATATGGTTAAGGGTTTACACTTTCCTCAAAATTAAAAAACAAACCAAAAAAAAAAAAAACCCAACAACCCAAGAGCTAATTCATTGCTAATGGCAACTATGAATGAAAGACTTACAGAAGTTATATGGTCAATGATTTTTCAATATATAGTTTAATAAGTAATGGCACTTTCTGCCCACAAATTTGCAGGAATTTAGTATAGACTATAATTTTGTTGACAGATCTTTGCTCTTGTGGAAAGACTCTTTGCCCAAACCTCAAGGCTTTGGTTTGATTCCCCGTGGACATCAGCATATGCTTGTGACTTCTCTGGCCTATCAAGCTAAGCCAATTTTGATCATGGCACTGAACGGATGTCATCTAAATACCACACAGCAACAAAAAACTGCTTCCCAACTAACTTGCTTGCTGGGAGGAAAAGGACAGAGTGGAACACAAGGGTTGAACAAACTGTACAGCAGAGCAAACCAATGGATTCAAAAGAAAACAGCAACACAGCAATGCAATTCTGCATCACAGTTGATGGCTGAAACAGAAACATGCTATGTTAGCATGGAATTAATCAACTTGTGTTCACGCTCCTTCCATGGCCACATTTCTTTTGATCAAACTGATGGTTAAAGGTTGCTATTTGATGACAAACATAAAATAAAAATAAACCTTAGGAGAGGTTCCAAAATGACTTTACAACTCTCATCATAGAATGGAATAACTACCAATTCACTTTGTAAAGTTCTATACTTGGCATGGCAAGAGGCACGAGCAGCTTTGATCTGAAACAAAAAAGCATGTGCACTCTTCAGTTCTAAATTGCCACAGTTATTTTTAAGTGCATTTTTACGGTTTTTAAAAATTTAGCACAGTAAGTAGGGCTTTGGCTTTTGGATATGGAAGAAGGAGCAGTCAATGGAAAACATTCCTTTTTTTTCCCCAAAAAAATTTTGTACTCTGTATTTGAGTATAACAGGAAAAATAAGATCTGAATTTGTTCAGCATTAACCAGACTGAAGAGGTCCAAGACAATGAAGATGCAACAGCTAACATAACATCTGTGAGAAAAGAAACCTTACCTTACCTAAGTAACATCCTTCCTGGTTTATAAAACTCTCCATGATGTCAAGCGAGCACACTTCATGGTCTGCTGTCTTTCTATTCTTCTTTTTCTAATCTCCACTCATCTAGTGCTGGCATCCTTCTCTGTTTTCCCGATAACCTCTCCATTTCTGGTGCATGAACCAACTCCTGCAATTCCTGCTATCTGGAATAACCTTCCAGTATCTCTACAACTGTTCAATCTTCTCCTCCTCTTCCTCTCCTGTTATACAATTTCATAACGGTGTTATGTGAAGTGGTTCGGTATACAGGAGACTCAATAAGGCCAGTACAAACATGAAGTTGCAGTACACAAAGTACACAGCTGTTTTGGTGGTTGACTGTTTTTGTTTTTTTTTAAAAAAAAGATGTTTGAATAGAAAAATACAAAGATGAAAGGGTGAACGCATGAGAGTCAGAATGGGCAGAAGACTGAAAAGCTGTTGGGCTTGCCAGATGTCCCACACTGGTGCTTTATGCTGTGTTAATTCTCAGACATTGCCCACTGACCCAAATAAGATGACGAGGCAGGCATTCCACTTTCAGAAAGCCTTGCAAAAACCTCAAAGAGATAGATACATTACTTGAAATATCAAGAGTGTTCTAAGTATAAGAAGTTACTTGATGACAATTGATATGGAGCCAGAGCCTCCCTGATATATTTGGTAAGCAATAGATTTCTCGCATTACATACCCACTTGCCCTCCACTCCACACCACCATATTTTGTGCTCATTGACAATCTTGTTGGCCACCTCAGCAAAGAGACCAAGAATTAAACAGGTTATGGAGAGGAGAGTTTTCTACAATCTGACCCGTAGTAATAAAATAGCTCCTTTGGTCAAGGTAGAGACCCAGCGGCAGGCTAGTGTGTGAAGGCTTTCACTACTACCTGGTGCAGCTGGTTTTTTTTGAGTAAACTGGAACTCATTTTCCAGGGCTACCACTGTGGGACTTTTCACACATATCCTCCGCACTCACACTTTATATAAAGAAGAGTATGGAGAGGGGAGGGCGGAGAATAAGCATGTAACAATTAACAGTACTTAAAACTGCAAGAATGCCTGAGCTCTGGAAGATTTGTGATTACCCATGAATGCAATTCAATTCTTTTCCCTATGAATGTGTGCTAGGAATGGAGCCAAGAGGCTCTCGGGGAAAAATATAAGAGCAAGCCCACCAAAACCATTATGTCAATAAGTCCACTGTATCACACTCATAAACACTTATTTAGTACTCGAGCATTTTCATTGTAAACCCATATAAAAGACATTGGAATACATGAACATCTACCATCAAATCATTCAGAACTGGGTCAAGGTAATCAAAAGCACACTAAATTTCTGCCATTCTCTGTAAGTAGAAGTCCTGTAATAGGCCTATCCATTATTATTGGTGAACAATTATTATTTACTTGTATTACAGTAGAGCTTAGAAGCCACAACCAAGTGCAAGGCTCTTTGTTATTAGGCAATGTACACACACATGGCATAAGATAACCCCTATTTACAATCTTAATAGACAAGGCAGATAACGGAAGGAAAGGGAAACAGAGGCAGAGAGGGGTGAACTGATTTGACCACAGTAACATAGCAGGGCAGTGGGAGGAGCTGGGATCTTCCTAGGTCTACTGACCTCTCAAGTACCATGACCTATTCTCTGGACCATGCTGCTTCTCTCACTATATAATCCAAGTACCATGTGTATTAACTGAAATGACATTGTCTAACCTTTATGTAGTTTTGGCATAGATTACTGCAGAAAAATTAAGCCACTTAAATTCACAGAGAGACATCAAAAGCATAGCAACTTCCTAATGTTTACAAGAGAGGGGGTTCCCTTTTATAAGTCTCCTAACAAGAAGGAGCAGTGTGTTTTAATGATACCTAGCTAAACACTTTCCAGATTACATAACTGACACATAACAATGCTAATTTTTTTTTGAGCTTTAAAGTCCAGAAGAGTGAAGCTTCTATTTTTTTTTTTTTTTTTTTAATTAAAAAACAACACACACAAAGACAACTCATTTAATTAGAAACCATGTTAAGATAACATGTAACATCTTCTAGTACTATTCTATGTATGTCAATCAAACGGGAGCCACACAAACTATTCCTAAGAGAAGTACTGTAACTGATTTTTTGTGCTGGTTGGGTCCGTGTGTGCACGTCGCATGTCCGGCAACAGCCCCTAAAACATATGGCTGCTTCCAGAGAGAAAGGACCCCTAACCAAGGAAGCAATCCTTAGAAAAAGGTGTGGCACTTCCCAGGAGGTACCTCGCAACCACGTGCCCTTAGTATGAGGAAGCCTTTAATGTGCCTGACATGAGTCAGCTCCCCAACTGCACCAGACACTGGCAACACAAGCGCTTGCCCCTAGGCCTCACAGGCCTTGCTGTCTCTCTACAGGTCAGCAATTGGCACACACCAGCCCTCGAGCCCCTCACCCTCCGGCACCTCCCTGGAGCATACAGCCCCTGTTCCATTGGACACCCACATTATTCACAGATCCGCTGCTTCCAAGGAAATAGACCACCCCAGCTTATCAGTTCCACCTCAGCTCACCTCTCTTAACACACAGCACTTGTGTACTTGATTTCACTATCAACCTAGCCCTCTATTTAACAAAAGCACAGAGATTAAAGTAGTAGCAAGTCTAAGCACTGGAAACAAATGGTTACATATAAAATAAAATCATAACACACATTCTGGAGCATGGACTTAATTTACAAGATATTCATATCTTGTAGAGCACTGCTTGCCCAAAAATCCTTGCAGTGTTTTTCAACCTAGCTGGCTATGATCTTTCTTTCATGAGATAAGCATGCTGTCAGTTTGCCTCCTAGGTGAATGATTCAATGCATCTCTTTGCATTCCTTGATATACCAGACCAGTCCTTTATCTTTATTCATATATAGGACACAGGGCCCAAGCATAATTTTTTCACGCCCAGTACAAACTTGTAACACGGGCCCCCCTCGCACACACATACCACAATCCTTCATCCCATGCATGCAATCTCATGAGCCATGAACATTTTTTTCCTCATGGTACTGGGGGTTGCAGCGTGGGTCAGACCCGCCAGGGCCTCCAGGCCCCAGTAAAGTGCACCCATTTCCCCCCCCATGCAGGGGCCCTGACAGGACATCTCCTGCTCTTTATTTCACCCTGTAGATTTCCTCTCTTGCAGATTTCACAATTTCTTAATTTGCACCTGGCTCAGTATGAAAAAAGGCATGCAGTGTGGGGCATACAAAAACACACAAATGGCCAGACAGGGAAATAGGTGTCAGTTACCTCCTGGTGACCTGCCTTAGCTCCAAGAGTTTCAGAACATAATTTTCTGAATAGATACATAAGTCCCTCAATATTATCCAAGCATACATTTCACAATGATTATGACAACCAGTGGGCTACTGGCTCTCATATGCGACCTTCTAGTGAACTGTTATGCAGATATCCAACTCAGGCTATTCCTCTTCCAGTTGGCACCACAGGGTCCAGTCACAAAAGGTCAGGGGGAGAGGGGAAAGAGGGTGCTGCCTAGGGACAGTGAAAGGGTTTTGGAGGTTTTGGAATCAGCATCACCAGCAGCGAGGGGGGTAGGGAGGGGGCAGTGACTCCCAGCTCGAGGAGACATACCTGTGATATCTTTAGTGCATTCGCTTGATAAGAACTAGCATAGCTGCAGCCGTGGGAGGGACTGGCCACCCCACGTACATATTTGTACGTAAGTACTTGGGATGGCTAGACCCCCACGTGGCTCACGTAGCTGTGACTACACTCCATTTTTAGCACGCTAGCACAGTCAGAGCTGGCCCAGGTACATCTCCTCAAGCTGGACTTTACACTTCCAACTTGAAGTGTAAACACCCTTCACGTAAAAACAGTGTAACTATGATAATTAGCTGATGTATATAAGGTGACCTAAATTTATAGCTAAATTACTTTCATAATTAACTACTTCAATCCCTTCAACTGTATCAAAATAAACAAACAAGTAACATTGTGCTTGTACCAAAACAATGTTGTTTTCTGCCTCATTCCCCAATTTATTTCTAAGGAAGGCTGTGCTACTGGTAGAAAAGAGAATGCATATTACTTGGACACTGGCCAGCCTATTAAAACATGTAACTTAGCAAGCAGAACTTAATATATTACAATTCTACATAAATAAAAAATGCCGCCCCACGAGAAGAAAAACAGCATAAATGCACAAGATTACACATATTGTTTGTTACGCACAGGTGCACCTCATCTTGGAGGGACAAACTGCATGTAGTATTGACTGAGAATAGAGCATTTTTATTTAAGAATTGCATGTGCATTATGATATAAGGGGGCAGAGTTAAGTTTGTATGTGCAACCACAACTTTGTCATTTCCTGATTTGGAGTGCTTAATTTTGCAAACTAAAGTTCTCTTAATATGATGCGGCTAAAAAGGCAGCAAATGCAGAGTTGAGGTTTGATGTGCTGGGGTGAGGGGAAGGAGAGGCAAACAAAACCTAGTCACTGCCTGCCAATTCAAAGACAGATAATAGTTAAGGCCTGATGGCTCAGTCCTTCCCATTCACACTCCACTTCCACCACCATGAAACAGACTCATATTTTCCTGGTACTGTGGCTATTACAAAATATTCAGTTCTCTGTGGGAAGTCTATAATAATAAAAATACATTCCACCTCCTCCTCTCTCCCCTCTCCAAAGAACTCTGTGTTTTGAACCATTTTAAACAAACTGCCAAATTAAGATTGGTGTTTTATGAATTAGACCAGAATTCTCAAGATTCACCTAAGCACTTCAGTTGTAGCCTCTGGCTTACTCAATACGACTGTTAATGAAGTGAAAGCTCAAAGCTTTAGGTATTTGATCACCAGCTCCTGCATATTTTGCAAGCAGCAGGCAATTTAAGAAGTCTATTAACTTCTTGACACAAAGGATAACTTTATGGCATCTACAGAGTCTTTCCAAACCGAGTTTCTCTCAAATTAAATTAAAAAAAAAAAAAGAAAAGAAAAAAAGTGAAACATCAGCTTTTGCTTTTTACACTTGAAATGAAATTCATATGGAGATCCAAACATTAAATAACAACCAGTTGAATAATTAGGGGCTGAGCAAACGAATGGCTTAGGCAGAGTGGGAGTGGAACACTTAAACCTTTCACCTCTAGGATGATAAATTAAATCCGACTCAAGTAATGCTGGTGTCACTAAAACTGGCTAAATAATGGAAACAGATGTTCACTAAATATTTTATATTTTTAAAAAATCATAAAAGTATGTCATATTCACTTATTTATTAATACTTTATAAACTGGATGAATAATGCAAAATATTTATCTAATAATTGTTTGGAAAATATTTTTAAAAAATTAAAAATATTTCATTAATATCATTTGGCCTCCTCTGGTTATTGTCCCATTTGAAGGCTCTAATGGTATATATATGAAGTTAGCTAGTAGTATCAGCCCAGTTTCTAGCACATAAGTGTCTTTGTTACAACTGGCACCTAGCTGGACTCTCAGTAGAGGCACTAAACATTGAATGGGGATGCAGAGTGAACCACCCATTAAGACCCCAATCCTGTTAACGCTTATGCGTGTGCTTACGTGTTGACCTAGACAAATTGGAGGACTGAGTTAATCTACAGCTAATCTGGCACACTTCCATAGAATGGGGCTCCCTGTAAATCTACCAGAACATCTAATGGGGAGCCAGAAGCCTGAAAATTCTGGCTTCAAATCTCAGAGATTCTTGGCTCAACCAGTGAGCGCAGGACTCTAGGGTCCTGGGCTCAGAGCAGCCCTCCAAGTGGACTGCTCCAGAGCCAAGGCTCCACTCCCTTTCCCAGAGAACTTTGAAATTTTTGGTTTCCATTCTAAATGGTAACTAAACCAAATTTCAAAATATTGAAATCCTCCACAAAATGGATTTACCTTTCTCTGCACAGCTCTAGGCTCAGTACACCAGTACACCTATTGTACACATGGAATATTTCATGTCAACTGAACCCAAAATAATAATCTCTCTCACCCACTTCCCTATTCAGGGTCAGTGACTTCTTCCAAAACTCATGACTGTACACCTGGCTGCCCTGCCGATATCTGGTCCACGTACCAAGTCTTTAGCTTCTCTCAGATCATCCACACCACAATCATTGGAAGGGCCATCCTACCAATGTAACTCTTGGGCCTCTGCTGGGGACATGTCCATACCAACATACCTTAGCCTCCCTCAACTTGTCTTCAATTGGGGCAACCCACAGTAGACCCATCACAACCTTATTTTGTTTCCTATCACAAAGTCTCCAATCATTTCAACATCTTCAATAACCAAGCAGCTTTGGTACAATGACGGGCAACACTCCGG
This sequence comes from Emydura macquarii macquarii, assembly GCF_026122565.2. Lineage (NCBI taxonomy): Eukaryota > Metazoa > Chordata > Testudines > Chelidae > Emydura > Emydura macquarii. The sequence goes on along the minus strand of NW_027132342.1, from coordinate 4,028,599 downwards.
AGAGGGTATCAATGTTGCAACCCTGGATCCTAGATATTTAAATTCTTTCACTCTTCTAAGCTCTCTGCCTGTAATATCCTTTATGATGGGCCCTCCTCTCTCAGTTATTAAAGGCTCAGTCTTTAATACATTCACTCTAACTCCTGCCTGCTTAAAACTGTGTTGCCACTGTTCAGAGTTGGTTTTGCAGGGTTTCTCAATTTTCTGTGCATATCACTAAGTCGCAAAGAGCATACTCCAAGGCGGCTCCCTTTTGAATGTTCTCATTTATCACATCCATGACTATCCTGCAAACGAAAAAGGGCTCAACGCTGATGCAGGCCAACATTTACTGGAAATTCTCTGCTGTAGCCCCATTTGGTTTTGTAGCAGTCACTCCATCATACATATCCTGGAAAAGGCAAGCGTATCTTTCCACAACTGTACCCCAAAACGTTATACAAGTTTAAATTAAGTTTCAAAATTTAAATATAATGAGATGGAGTAAAAATTAACTGATAAAGATATAAAAGGAGAGAGAAAGGTGTTCAGAGTGAGTAGATTTGAAGAAATAAACAGTTGCTAAGAAAGGCTGTTCCGGACAGGAGCCATGAAGGGGATGACTCTCTTGGCAGCTGAGGTAACATTATGGCATGGAACCAAACAGGATGTAATGCCAAAAAGAACAGAGAAGGGAGAGTAGAGGAGATACAACACAATATACAAGAAAAGTTGATGGAAGTTAACAGAAGCTTTTTTAAAGCTTCATAAGGGCTGTTTTGCTGATTAGCAGCAACAGCATATGCATTACACTCTCAATTATTAAACAACCTTTCGAAGTCCAAATACAGACTTGCCAATGCAACACAGCAACTGATTCACTGTGGAGTGCAAGCAATTCCAACATACCTCTTTAATTCCTCTCACAGTAGTTGGGTCAGGAACAACACAACAACAACAAGTGGGGCAATTCTCTGACTCCTGCATGCCAGAAAAAGAAAGTATGAGTCGAGATTATTTATCATCTTCCCGAGAGTTGAAAGCACTCCACACCTCACTGGATTGGGATCTCTCCGACCAGCATGGACGACTGAAGTGGTGCAAGCTCAAGCTAATCAGAATGGCTAGTGTTAAATATGGTACCTATATGTTACCAGCATCAGGTCTCACTGCAAGCATTGGTATTAAGAGAGAAGAGGAAGCAAGCAGCAGAGAATAGGGATAGTTATAGGCAACTATTTAACATATGTATACAATAAAAAATATCTGTCAAATGGAAAAAATAGCTACAACCAAAATGTTTTTAATTATGAATGTTAAAAAAAACAACATTCAAAACAGACAAGATGAGAAGGCTTAATGTTTGGCCACATGCTTTAGTTTCAACTGAGCATGATACAATTATTTTAGACCTTCAGGCTACCATTACATGTTTGAGAAGAAGAGGGAAACAAATAAGTAAGACACTTAGTTACAATAAGTAGAGTGCCCATTAATTTAAACAGCCCCTAGAAATGTTCTTATCTACTGAGCAAACATTCCAGTGTTTTAATTAAATCAGGCAGACAGAAATCAGATGAAAGTGTTCACAGCAATTTAGAGGTAAATGATAAATAATTACTAGCAATAAGTCCACTCCTGCAAAACTGAAAAGCAAGCTCTAATAGAGACTTTTTTTAAGTGCTCTATCACTCACTCATGCACTACCAAATTAAACACTTGCCATCCTCTAAAGTTTCTACTAGAGTAAATAAAAACATTATTTCACTATTATTAAATATCAGCCACTTGAGGAAAGTAGCATTCAGAAGAATAGCTTTCACTAAAGGTTTGGCCAAAATTGGCAGCAACTTTCAGGAGAAACCACTGAACAGTGGAGCTGAGTGGGAAACCGTTTTCTCATCACACAAACATTTATCCCATTCTGCACTGGGACAATCCTGAGACCTTTCCACAAAAATCGAGAGAGACTCCCTCAGAACAGCCAATAGCTTAGTGGCTAGGGCACTCCCAACCAGCAAAAAAAAAAAAAAAAAAAAAAGATCTGTATGAGCAGTATATGAAGCCGAAGTCAACCAGCTGCAAATTCAATCCACGTACATACTCCATGATTTTTATATGGTTAGTTGCTTGTTTAGGATAGGAAAAGGGGGATTAAAATGACAGAGAAAGAGGAAGCAGTCAATTGCTCAAAGCAGAGGACTTGAAGTCAGGATTCCTAGGTTCTGATTCTGCTTCACTGTGTGATCTTGGGCAAGTCACTTTACTGATCAGTCACCTAAATGATAGGTTAATAATAGAATACCTCTAAAAATAGTACTGGAAGGGCTAATTAACATTTGTAAAATGGTTTGCAAGCCTCTAAATAAGAAATGTTTATTATTATTATTGACTTTTTTTGGAAAAAAGAAGTAACTCTGTAGATAACATGAGGATGTCAAAGTATCAACCTGTCATGTCACCTATAGTCTTCAGTGGAACTGAGTCAACAAACCAGAACATGACATCAGATAGGTTCTCTCTCTTTTGCAGTTGCTATTTGTTCACTCTTCCATTTCTCCCCCACACACAACATTTTGGTATGCTTTCATCAGACTGCTTTAAGTCCCCTTGGGCAAGAGAAAGGTCTCCATTTATGTTCCCAAAGTTTCAGGTAACTTTACCATGCTAAGTGATTTTTTTTTTTTTAAGAAAAAAACAAATCAACAGTGATTTGAAGTCTGCACCAAACTCAAAGGTTTAAGTTGTAACCATTTCATAGGTCAGGTAAAAGTGAAGCCAAGGGTTCTGCATAAAAAATAGATTCTATGAAGACCTGAAGAGCTCTGTAGAGCCAAAAAGCATGCCTCTTTTACCAAAAGAAGTTGGTCCAAAAAAAAAAAAAAAAAAAAGAAAACTTGTCAGCCCACCTATAGTATTCATTTTTTAAAAAAAGCAGATAGATTCAGACCCTAATTTCTGAAAGAATATAGGATGGGATGAAGAACCATGTTTCTTTTCTTTCCACAGCACAATTCTTCCTTCCTCACCCCAGAAAAGACACTCTCTGCTTTGCAAGAGTGCACATGGCTTAATATCAAAAGAGATTTGCAGATTTAACAAGCTCTTTTTGTTTTGTAAACTGACTAATCTCAGACCCTAATTTCTGAAAGAATATAGGTTAGTGGGATGAAGAAAATGGAAACCATGTTTAATATTTTATACTTTCCAGCAGCCAAGGGGTTTTATTTTGTTGTTTTGTTTTAATGGGTACTTAAAGTTAGGCTCCTAAATCTAAGCTTAGGCACATGATTTTTAAAGGTGTACTATAGTACCCAACACCTTCTAGTGACTTCAATCACCCCACACCAGCTGCTGGGTGTTAAGCAGTATTATTGCCAACTTTCACACATTTCATCATGTATCTCATATTTATGTTTTTCTTAGCACCCCAGCTCCTGGAGTCATGTGATTACATGAGAATCTCATTGTTTATAAAGAAAGTTTCTAGCCCTCATGATTGCTCATAGCTTTGCAAATAAAAGGAACTTCAATTCTATTCTTAATCTCATGATTTTCAAGCCAGTCTCAAGATTTTAAGGGGTGAGACTCAGGATTTTTGAAAGTTTGGAACTGGCAAAACTATATCAGCCAGGTGCAAAATCTTGGCTTTTGTGATAAATAGCATGGGAGCCGGACAGTTTCCTTGACTTTCAGCCAGGCACGAGCAGGTGCTTTGTCAGGGAGGATGATGGGAGATGAGGCAAGTCTGAAATCTTGGGAAGGGCAAATTATTTATTGCCATGGCTAGGAACCCACCTTATGAGACTGGTAAATGATTTGTCTCACCACCTTGGAATTCCAACCCCCTCCTTTGACTGTTAACCAGAGGCAGGTCATTGCTGGCAGTGGAGCCCAACAGGTGATAAACCTTCAGCATAACACCAGCAGTGAGGAGGTAAGCATGGGAGCAGTCTAAGAATGAGAGCAGGAGACATGCAGCTCTTATCCAAGCTTGGATGGAAAAGGCTTCCTCAGGCATTTGGCTAGAGGGATTAGGGAAGTGGGTGGGGGCCTCACTTGTTAGAAAAAGAGGGAGAGAGGTGGAGTTCGTAGTGGGTGCAGAAAAGCAATAGGACGACTAGAAGAGCAAGAGAATATTAAGAAAAAGGGTTTAAATCCCTATTTCAAAGTAGAGAGAAGCTTCTAGAAAGGGAAGCTTTCAAAGTTAAAAATAATAATTAAATCAATAACAACAATACTTAGTCCTTGTACAGATCCTTTCATGCAAGGAGTTGAAAGTGCTTCGTTAATAAGCTGCACAGCATCTCTACGGGGTAGGCAAGCATTAGGGGGAAAACAAAATTTAGTCACGGAGAGATTAAATGCCTTGTCCAAGCTTTCACTGAGTTTCTGGTAAGGCTGGAAACTGAACCGGATCTCCTGAGTTCCAGTCCAGTGCTCAAACCACTAAATATTAAGGGAACATGAATGTGCTGAAGCTGAAAAGCTTTCAGGAAAAGTCAGGGTGGTGGAGGGGGGGGATGGTGTATTTGTGGGTACGGGAGTTATTTTTGCACAGGAGTTATTTTTAATGTAAATATTTTTCTTCTAGAAAATTAAAGAGCTGCCACTTGAGAGAGCAAGAGAGAACACTACGGCTCTGCTGTTTTTATAAAGGTCATTTGCAAAGGTCATTAAAAACAAATTAAAAAAAAAATCAAACTCCATTGGAAGTTTCCCTGATGTGACTCTCCCAATTACTTCAGTTTTGACATGGAGGAAACTCTGTCTCCAGAGGAGAGTGTGATCCAATTCTAGGCAAACCATCACGAGCCAGAGACACCCAATTCATGTGCTAAATTATATGTAATGATTTTATGATGTGAACTCCTTAGGATGGATCTGAGACAACTAAAATGTACTTCACTTACACACTTCAAACAAAAATCCCAGAGATGAAAAGCCAATGTATTATTCATTATGCACTGAAGAATTCCACTGTGCTCCATATAATTACTATATTTTTAAAACACACTCCACAACAACCTTATGGATCACAGAGGTGTCTCCTGCTGTTATAATTACTTTTGTTCTTAGCAGCAAAAGACCACCATCAATTCAAATTTCACTAACTGATAATCCACTTGATCTTTCTTTAATTCATTCCTAAACCTATACTGCATCCAGAAGTAAGTTTCCTGTAGCTGGATACACTTGTGATCCATCTACTCATTCATATTACTTTCTTTGCAATTTAAAAAGATAACCTTCCTGTTTTTCAAATTACCAGAATGATATGCATCTCTTCACATGAGAATTACCTCAATCATTGTTTCCTTGTACTCTCCCATCTGTCAGTATCCATCTGTTGTCTCTTGTCTTATATTTAGATTGTAAGCTCTCTGGGGTAGAGACTGTATTTTTGTTCTGTGTTTGCACAGCACCTAGCACAATGGGGTCCTGGTCCATGACTGGGGCTCCTATGCACTACAGTAATACAAATAAATAATAATGACCAACTGTCTTTCCAGGAAACAAACTTAAACAATCCCATTGAGGAATACAGTATAAATGATGCTGGAGGAGTAGTAGAATTTGGGCTTTATTACCATCATTTGTATTTCATTAGTGTCTAGAGACTCCCACTAAGATCGAGGCTAAGTGCTATACAAACATAGTGATTTAGAATCTAAATAGACCACACAGACAAAAGGTGAGAAAACGAATACATTTGTATACCCATTTTTAAGATGAGATGCTGAGCCACTAAGATAAGTAACTAACTTTCCCAAGGTCACACTGGTAGTCTGTGGCAGGTCCAGGAATGGAACCCAACAGTCATAAGTCATAATAATAAGAAAGAGGCATCTTTGTCTCAGGGCTCTCCCCTGGAAGTAATCTATATAGCATCATCAAGGACAACTGACAACTGCCTATGGGGGTAGGGCCCTGGCTGCAAGATTCATCCCAGTCAGCTGTGGGTAAGCGAACATCAAGGATTGAAAAGCTACTGAAATATTAAGCTTTGTTTAGGATGCGAGTTACCTTTTAGTTAATTGTGACCTTGATTCATATGCATCTCTTGATTTATATTAATCTGATTTATAATCACTTAAAATCTTGCTGTAGGCAATAAACTTGTTTGTTTGTTTTATCTAAAAGAGTGCATGTGGACTGAGTGTGTGTAAAGACTTCACTTAGAGTGACAGAGCTGGTGGATATCAATTTTTTGATAAACTGACGGATAAATGTAAATGAGCTTGCAGGGTGCAGTATATAGCACTGAACCCTGTAAGACAGCAGTTCCCGGGGTTGCATCTGCAGTTATCTATAAAGGTGCTCTTAGCGGCAATCTCTGCCTTCCACCCACTTCCTTAAAGGCCTAGACAGGCTCTACCCTCAGGTCCGCTGCCCGACTCCAGCTTAACCTTAACCAGCAAACACCCCCAGCTACCACTAGCAGATTGGGTTGCAGGTAAGTGAAAAGGTACTTGTAACCCTTTGATGGCATGAAGTACTTTCTCTCTATCCCCTTGGCTGTGGGAAGGGGGATTGAGGCTGGTGTTTGCCACAGCGTTTTTGTTGTGGTCTGGATGGTCTTGATTAATGGTAAAGCCACCCTCGCAGTGTCTTTCGGTGTCAAGATGTCCACCATCAGGTCCACTGACTCTAGGACCTCCTCTCTTTGTAGCCCTAAATTCTCTGCTACCCTCCTCAGAAGCTCTGAGTGAACTCTGTTGTCCATTGGGACATGAGTAGCTGATGTTCCTGCTACCACTTCATCCGGGGATGACGACGGGGCCCTAGGCATACTGTCTCCCTCCTGGACATCTAGGTCATGAAGATCCTCCCAGTTTGGGATCTCTTGGCCAGTACCGGGATCCACCCCGATTCAGTTCTTCTGGCCCATGACAGGTCAGGTAAGGAAGGAAAAGAAAAAGATGAGAGAAGAAAAACAGGTAGTAATTACTCCCCCCATTTTATGGCCAGGGAAATAGATGCATGTAGGAGCTAAATGAATTGTCCAGTTCATATACGAGATCTTAGAAAGAGCTGAGAACCGAATCCAGGTCCAGATCCACCAGATGACTATCCCCCAGCCCAGATTCAGGCTTGATCTAGTGCCTCCCTGGTAGTCAACAGCCAAATTCATGTCAACTGGAGCATGATTTTTTTTTTTTTAAATCCACATTCAGAGGTTAATGTCACTAATTTAATAAATACTATTTTGTAACAATTTTCTGCTGGCTTGGGTTAATGTTCTTGTATTCCTGGGTGGACTATCTGAATGCCATCTAGCATTTTGCACGTTCTTTTCCTTCTCCCCCAACACAGCAATCTATCAATAAAAAGTTGATGTTTTAGGATGACCTGAAAATCAAAAATACTACTGCAGTCCAGAAAGACAGATATAAAGGGGCAGGGAAGGGATTCACAAATGCTATTCCAAATTCAGCAAGATGGGAGGAAAACACTTTAAAACGGGCTCTGCGTTACTGGTGCATACACTGGCTTCAAAATTTGAACCCATATTGCATCATCTGGAATATTATTATAAGAGTTTGAACAGCGTCCCTTTATCTCTCTCTGTACCTTGCTAAATCTCAACCTCTTTTCAAGTCTCATCTGAAACAGCTCTTTTGCCTTCGCCCATGCTAAATTTCTGTCTCCTTCTGCTATTAAATGATACAGTTACACAATAATTCAGGACAGAATTTGTACAAACGATGCGAAGATAAATTAATATGTAAAATATTATTCTCTTGCATTGCAATATTTCACAGCACCTTTCATGTGGAAGTTCAGAAGTATTTAACAAACTATACACGTGTAGCTTCACTAAAATTTGGACACCTTTATGGGTAGAAAGCAGCAGCCAAACAGTGCACAATAGTGAGAGGGAAGGAAAATCGTGTCAAAGGGAATGAGGGCTTCCATCCTTATGAAAAAGCTAGGGAATCTTTAATGCTCACTTTAAGGTCTCATCCAAAAGACACTCCCCCCTTCCCTCACACAGAATAAACTACAGCGAACTAAATATTCCTTTTTGGAAGGCTGAAAGGCCACATCAACCCTCCTTGGATTTTAACTTGTGGTTTCAAAGTCTTGCTATTGCAGATCGAAATGTAAGCGATGTTAGTACCATCTGATCCATATTCATCTGCAGAAAGATACTTACACCATATTCTGCTATTTTGATTCAGGCGTGATAGATTCATTTGCCAGCACACTCTGCTAGTTACATACTAAGAACTACTTTACTTTTTATTAATTAAAAAAGGAGGGGGTAAGGTGGCTTCAGATAAACATGACAATTTGGTATTAAAGAATGGTGTTTATTATTTAAAGCGTATCATTAGAGCCCTGCACAGATACAAAAAATGTGAATCTGCATCTGATCAGCATCCACGACAATCAGTTGACATCCAACCTGCCATCCTACAGTCTCTCTTTTCTATGGCATCCACACTCGCACAGCAGCCAGCCCCAGGGGCTGTGCTCGCCAAACAGCCTCCATCCCCGGATCTCAAAGGGAGTTGAGGGAAGCAGCCTCAAAAGGCTATGAGCTGCAGACAGCTGCTTCCCCGCTTTTGAGATCCACACCTCATCCCACCATTCACAAAAAACGGTCTGCAGATATAAAGCAGATATCCACAGATTTGCAGGACTTTACCTATCATCACGCTTGCCAGTTATCAGAGGAGGGAAAGCCTTACTGCTTTCTGACAAAATGCCCTTCGTACCCCAACGTAACAGGGAATTTTCAAAGGAATTTATTTGTAGTTCACAGGTTGCAAGCAACAGCAATGTGAAAATAACATTTCCCTTAGTTTTTTACTTCTAGGACGATGGCTGTCTGGAAACGGAACGCAAGCAGTTTTCACAAGATGTGTTGCATAACTACATAGGGCTCAGTACTGGACAAAAGGGTAGGACTGGGAGCTCACAGGGACTACTTGGACAGAATTCGAGAAAACAGACTTTGAAAAAGACTTTAGAGAAGAAAGGGGAAAATAAAACAGGAAGAAAGAGTCAGGTTTTAATCTGCTGACTTAATCCACTGACTCCTCCTTTAATATCCCCAGGAAAATCACCAGAATCCCTTACTGATCTGAAAGCTCAAATAAAGAGAATGGGTCTTCTGAGAAATGAAGGAATCAGTTTGGCATATTAATTTGCAGTATTATTGCACTGGCTTCCTTAACTGGAACATTCCTTCGGACATATCCCATACAGGTCTATAAAAAAATATTTAAGAGAACCATCTGTCCTAGTGAAGAGAGGAAAACGAGAACATCAGTGGTTTTGCTTGTTGCTGCATCGTGTTAATATTTTTAGTGTTTGTGATGTAGCCCCTGTGACATTCAGAGAGGCTCAGGCACTTTTGTTAATTTTACAGTATGCAGCTTCATAAAATTTGCAAAGGAAGTAGACATGAGACCTGTAGCCAAATGAGTAAGACAACAGCTGGATAGCTTGTGGGGAGGGGTTTACAATTCCCTTTCCCTCCAGTGGCTGCACCTACATTTGATGGTTTTGGTAAACTAGAGACAACAGTTTATTTTTAAGTTGTGCAACTGTCGGAGGGAAAAAGGAGCTTGTCAGCAAAACCAACCTTTGGGACGGGTGATGAACTTTTACACTTCCATATCCAGACGTGCACAGTGTTTATTCTTAAACTAAGCAGTTCAAGGGACGCTTGCTCTGCCCTTTGAATGTGGAGTTGCATATTGACGTGCAGGAGAGATTTAGTTCTGCAAATGCCTTGCTCTCAATTTCCTTAACACATTGCTTTGGAGTAATACCACAAGAAAGCAAAAAAAAAAAGAACAAAAACAAAAACAAAAACCCACCACCACCATAGCCCACCAACAGGTGGTTTAAGAGTCTCTATTCTGTTATTTTTGCCATGTCATGGGCAAGCCTGCCTATAAATTGGACAAAACTTCCACCAGATTTTACAGTCACAAATTACCTTTAAAAAAAAAAAAGTGTGCATCTGTCTCTCTCTTTCCCTGCATTGCTGTGTGAAAGACCAACACAAAGACATTCATTGACTTACCACACACTGCAGAAAACACTGAAAATAACTATGTACTAGGGCTAGTTGAAAATTTTCCATCTAAATGGTTTTGATAGAAAAATATTTTTCAACAAAATGAAATCATCATAAAAAGGGGGTCAGCATTCTACTAAAATTTTAAACTTTTAATAAATAAAAAAGCCCCCAAACTGAAGTATTTTTTTATTTGGAAATGCTGCAGTGCCTCATGGCAACAGTAGTTTGGTTGCCTCATGTTCTTGTTCTTCTCTATGGATCGACGCTCCCCAGCCAGTCTACATCCCCCTTGATTCACCATGACCAGGGTCTCCTAGGAAGCACACTTCCCCTCTCTCAGGGGGAGACTGCAGTGCATTCTGCAGGATGTAGTCTGACCAGGGAGTTCAGTCTATAAAGGAGATGGGAGCATGAAGCTCAAGTCCCAGAAGTCACCATGGCAGCATTTCCAAGTTGAAATATTTCAGGTTTCAGCCAAAACTTTTTGATATTCAAATTTCTACCAAAAAAGCAAAATGTCCACCCACCACCCTCAAAAATCCCATTTTCAAGCAACTTCGCTATATACAGAGGATCAGATCCACAGGTCCGGCCCAGCTGTGTACAGCATAGTTCCCACGTTGGGGAGGGAAGATGGCTTCCGAGTCACCTTTTGCTCTCCTGATCCTAGCCCTGACCAAAGACTGTACAAGCCCCCAGAGTAATTAAAATGAGCATTTCTAAGTTCTGCCTGCTCTAGCAATCACTCTGCCAACCAGGGATCATGTTGTACTACAATTGTTCTCTCCTGGCCCAGCCTATAGTGCCCAACCAGGAATGCCCTTTGGCCTGCACTGGGATTGTGAGGGACGGGCAGGGAGACTAGTGTGGAGCATAACAGTACCCTGGAATTCCCTTGACAACAGAGGAGTCCCCTCCTGCCCTGCTAGGGAAGCTCCCTGTGCCCTTTGTGTCACTGAGGCAGATGGGGGCCAGGATTTGCCCCCAAATTAAGTCAAATGTCTGAAAGAAACTTGAAAAGATTCATTGCTTTTCTTTAATCCCATTCACTTGTAGTCTCCTTAGATAATACTTTGTAACTACAAAGTAAAAGGCTTTCTCATGGGAGTGCTATTTCTCCATGCCTCCAGGTACCAATCTAGGAAGATTAATACTTACCATACAGGAAGGTTGTTGGTCCTAGCTAATTAATGATTGCAAAGCATTTTGGAGATCCTTTGTTAAAGTCACTGCATTAGTGCAATATATCATTACTATTATGCAATGCTGAGGCCTCTGTTACGGCTGAAATATTTCCATTAAAATAAATAATCAGGGTGCATTGTCTGTGCTTGCTTTGAACAGATCCCTTCTAAGCAATTTCACAATCTTCTCCCCTCATCCTGGATAGAAATTTTGCAAACTATGTTCATATAGCTATAAAAAAAATCAGCTTTGCCAGATCCTCAAAGATATGCACCCTACACATATGAAAAAAAAAATCCCTATAACTGACTATCCCGTCTCTGTATGTTAGCATTAGGGAATTATCTAACGGTGCTACACAGACTGGAGATGGCCTCCTGAGAGTCCCAGTCTCAACTGCCCTCCTGGAACTCCAGTCTAGCCCATATTGCTCTAGTTCTCACATTTGCTTGCTATTTTCAGAAGAACACATATAATTTTTGGTACCTATTTCAGTCTATGCCTTGTGCCTTGCAAGAATATGCATCCAAGTGTAATTGAAAGTGTGTGATTTTTTTTAATCAGTTATTTACATGGGCACCTATAGCCTGGGATAGTTTTTCCTGGTTTGTTTTTTACCTATATGTTGAAATCAGAAACAAAAAAAAAAGTCTCAAAACAGACCTGCGAGTGAGGTATTATTTATCTATGTTACTTCTGAGGCACAAGACAGGTTAAGTGACTTACGTATCTGCAATTAGACAATGAATAAATGGCAAAGTTAGGAACAGAACTCAGAAATCCCAATTCCCAGATCCCTACTCTATGCAACAGACAACTGGCTCAGCCTAGACATATTCATTTAGGGACATCTCCACTTCCAAGGTAAGAAATCACATTTTTGAAAATTATTACTTTCTGATATAATGTAGTACAACAAAAATGCATTTACCTGGCCATTGTTCATTCAAAGGGCGATGCAGAGAAAGACACACATGATGATTTCCTATTGACTTCAATGAGACTACTCATAGAGCAGGAAGTTTTAAGGACATGTGTAAATCTTTGCAGGATTGGGGAACTAAAAGTGTCACAGTGAATAAGAGAACAAAAGTTTGGAAATGTGCAGAGTTTCAGAACAAGTTCATACATTTCCTGTAACAAAAAAAGGAACAATGAAATTCAATAGCCTTCATTTGAGATCTGAGGACAATTTTATGGCAGAGTCTATCATTTCTGATGTTCATTACATTTCAGTAAATTCTGTTTGTGATATGCTGTGGTATTTCATTATATAATATGAATGCATCTCCTAGCCTCCCTCTACAGTAATTTTTGTATTATCTCACTATTTTATTTGTAGCTTTTCTGCTGTAGGTTTCAAAGTGATATGAAGACATACACTTGTTGTTTTAAAAATGTTTCCTCTGAATTTTGTTTACTATTTATTGTTAAACAATAAGGGTTTATTGAGGGTAATTGAAAATTATTAAAAAACTGAAATAAATAAATAGAAAGCTGCACACTTTAAACATTTTAGGTTAAAGGAGTCGAAGACATAAGAGACTGCAGAGTTAAAGGAGAACAAAGAGTAGATATTATTGTTCACTGATTTAACAAAAAAGAGAAAACATTAATTTATCATTTATATTGTACCTTTCCTCTGAAGTCTGGTATGCATTTTTCAATAGAACAAATATAAGCTGAATGACTAGAAACAAACAGCAATAAAAAACCACAACATTTAAAACCAATGTAAAAACAACAAATAAAGTCAATGTACCATGCCAAAGGCCTTCTGAAATCAAAAGGATTTTAAAGCTTTTTATTTAAAAAACCTGACTAATTCTGTGGTCAGATGAGGAGTGTGTTCCACAACTACTGAACTATAGAGGCAAATATAGAGAAAGCGCTATTTTGCCCCTATGAACCTAAGGCCGATAGTCCCTACTCCACAGATGTCAGAGTCTACAATGACACATAGGAGACCTTTGTTGGTTTCTAGCCTTAAAGTTAAAACCCAAACCTTGACTTCGATTACTAAGATGCAGAGGAAGTACACAAACAAACAAACAACAGAAGGATAGCAGCAATAAAGAGTACCTCCTCCTTCACCCTTACCTTATCAGTATACATAACTGAGTTGGTCTCACAACAGAACCTCGGCGTTATGAACACCAGTGTTACAAATTGACCAGCCACCCAACCACTCACCTCATCTGAAGTATGCAATGAAGCAGCAGCAGAGACCAAAAAAACCCAAAACCACAAATACAGTACAGTACTATAGTAAATGAAAACTACTGAAATATAAAGGGGAAATTGCATTTTTCTTCTGCACAATAAAGTTCCAAAGCTGTACTAAGTCAATGTTCAGCTGTAAACTTTTGAAAGACTATCCACAACATTTTGTTCAGCGTTCCAAACATTTCAGAGATCAGAACAACCTCCCCTCCCAAGGTGTTCATAACTCTCAGGTTCTACCGTACTCTAAGTTATTTGAGTTTAACTCTCCGGAAATGGAGGAAGATTCTGCATGCCCTGCTCCCACTTACAGTTCATCCAAGCACAAGCTTGGTGGGTTTAAAAGCAAATCTTAACTGTCGGTTCAGGCTTTTTACCCAGTGGTCAATCAATTTTGCTGAGCCTTCAGTTTCATTTACTGGGTCTTCTATAAAGAAACCAATACTCTGTAATTGTGTCAGATTTTAACTTGCAATGTGTTCAAACTTGTAAAAAGCTGCCTTCCCAACAGGCATTAATGGTAGCCTATAGAAATTCCCTCTACAGTCAAAATGGGAGTTCAGTCCTCATTCTGTGTTTGCACATCTGTTTCCAAGGCACAAGGGGAACACCAACAATGTTTGGAAATAACAGTAATGTAATAATATACATATATTAAAGATGAAAGAGCACCAGAAGAAGCATCCTACCATGCGTAAATAGCTACACGGAGAAGATAACAAAGGGTCTGTAGCACTACTGCAATCCAGCAGAGCCAATAAACAGGCCAACGGCTCTTGGGGTGTCATTACAGACCAGCTAAAGTATATGATTCAGAAAACGTTTCTTTTGGAGATGGAGCAGGTTATAAGTGATTTCTCAAAATACCATGAACAGATTCTGGGCTTGCTTCTGATCTCATTCGAGTCAATGAAAAAACTCCTATTGATTTTAATGAAGCAGGATCAAGCCCCAAAAATAGATGTGTGTGTGTGTTTTAACAGACACAAACTAAACTTATCCAAACCAAACAAACTAAAATCAGTGACAGATTAAATAGGCCTGTCCACTGACAAAAGTGATAAATTGAATAAATGTACAATGGGGTACATGATGGATAGACACAACATTACTGCATTCAAAAATTCTTCTTTTGTTTTTTAAATAGATGAACTTCTAATATCATTAGCAGCCAATAAGACGTATTAATCTTGATGTGATTTGTGTTTTAGCTTTGCCTCAGTCTATGACATCTCTCATACAATAGTATATATATTTTGTAATGATGTCTAAAGCACCTTTTATAAAAAGAAAGCTATAGATATATTACATACCCACAGTTACTTATGTAGTCACACAGATTTTAACTGCAATTTTATATCTGATACACATACTGTATACTATATATACACACAGACACACAAACACCCTCCATGCAGTGTGAGAATCTGTATCAACAGTGTCACACAATTTAGTCATCCTTCAGCCAATTTACTTAAGAAACTTGGAGCAAAACATAGAAGGACAAGCTTATTAAGAGGGTCACTGGAACCAAAATGAAAAAATAATTAATAATATATACTTGAATAAAAAGGCAACAAATTTTGCCAATATATGTAAAGATCCAAGCAACTGCAACTAGAGGGAAAAAAGGTATCTTAAAAACCTCAAAACAAAAATCTAAACTGATGTATTTATCAAAAATTACACAACAGCAGAGAAAGGCTGCCAACTTGATGCTGAAAGACCAGAAAAGGTCAATTTTGTTATACCATGAGAGCCAATGGAAGCAATGAGGAATAACATAGAAATGTAGTCCTAGAAATCTAGTCAAATTCTTCTCTTTAAACAAAGCACTCTTTCTAGATGTACAGTGAAAAACTCATATGTATGTAGTTGTCCTCTATGGGAACTTATTTCCTTCACAGATTTATTTCACTTATTGGGAATTGGTTTAGGAAAAGATCATTGTTTATGACAGAGTCAGGAAATGACATATCACACATTTGACCATTTCACAAGTTATATTTTAACCAGTCTAACAACACAGAAGTAGATAAAATGAAGATGTTCCCACTTCCACCTCACAAAAATTGGGTTAAACCTTCTGATATCTACTTAAGCTGCACTCTTATGACATTCTTTGGACATATGAACTACATTCCAAGATCATTATGTTCTCATAAAAAGCTGTGTTTCTAAAATGCATAACCTCTAAACACAGGCATGACACTGAATTGAATGCATATCTCGATCCTCCCCCAGCACACATTCTCCAAATGTTATCCATTTTTATTTCCAAATAATACTTTGAATAACATAAGCCAATTTCCAAGAAAACTGGGAATGTTTTCTTTTTCTTAGGATTGCAAGAATCTCAGAGAAAAAAAAAAAAAAAAAAAAAACAGATAGCAATTAGGAATGTGACATTAAAATCTGGTATTGCAAAATCTACCAAGAATAGAACACATTTTGATTGATGCTTTCTGTACATTTCCCAGTACTTATTCAGGAATAATAATCATAAAGAACAAAATTCTATCCCAACACTTTACATTACATGGAGAAATTTTAAGGATGCCTTTCCTTTTTATGAAGCAAACAAAAAGCCGCCAATCAAGCTACAGCTCAAAATAATTACAAAATCCCTGTTCACTGGTAAACTAAAAGCAATGGGCAGACTTTGTGATCCAAAACCTGGCTGCACTAGAAAAAGGCAGTAAATGTCTAATCTATCCTAAGCCAAAATGAGCTTAATTTTGTTTTATTGTGCACTTTTGCCAATTTTATTACAGCTATTAAATAAAATACCCTGCATAAAATACAAATGCAGGCGTTCAGTCTGATTCCAGGAGCTCATAATCATGAGAATTCTGTCAGTTAAGTCAGAATTAATTGCAACTTTTCAAGTTTGTTTTTCTTTCCCAGATAATAGTATATGTGAAAATTGAAAAGAAACATTTAAATCATTCCAGTTGTATCATTTTAGAAATGCATAAAGTAACAAACTTGAAGCACAGGTGACTATAACAATTTCTAGCTCTGCCAGCCAGGTCTAACACAGTTGTGTTCGGCAATGATATTTCACCTCATGATGATATTTAGACATCAAGCAACTAATAGCAATTAGGCATATCTTTCCCTAATGAAAGAGGATGGGGACTATGTCATACTGAGAGAGAAATATTTGCTCTCACCTGTTTATTTCTTTTAATAGCCACGTTAGCCAATCCTGGTTTTACATCTTATTGGAACTCCAGATGGAACTAAGTCACAAACTAGGAGCTTACTTCAGTCGCTTTGTGGGGAGGTGGACTGACCGGCAAAACGCTGCCAGAGCTAAACTACAAATCTGAGCCTAAAATTAGTGCCTATGAAAATGTGAACATATAGCTACAGCATTAGGAAGGATTTGGGGATTTTAAACTGTGTCTTGCAGAGCATAATAGAAAACAAGGCTTAAACCTGCTTATATTTGAAAGAAAACACCACTTGAAACCAGTTATTCCGAAAACAGAAAATTAATAAACAAAAATTCTCCATATTATGAAATTCCCACTGAGTCTGAGGATGGGTTTATAACAATAGTGAAACCACAAGGGAGGTTCCACAAAGGATGTTCATTATGAAGTTATATATCTAATGAATTGTCTCTTTTTAAAAAGTTTTACTAAGATACTACATTGTGCACCACACTTCCATCAAAAACAGCATCAGTTTAAGATTGCATGTTCGATTTTGTAGAGTCCTATGAAAGTATGTACTAATGGTCTTGTTACACATTTCTTTATAGTACATACAATTCTTAGGAGCAAGACGTAGAACTGGATGGAATGGACTGTAATTACAGTCTTTTTCCTTGAATGCACCACAAACACATAATTTTAGCATAATTTAATCAAGATTTGGATACCTTTTCTGTTGAACTACCAGAAGATAGACAAAAAAAAATCAAGCTACATTTTCTTAACAACATGGTTATGCCAGTCTTTTCTGTTATAGGTGTAGGTCAGTCACAATGACAGAAGGACCATCTCTCATGATCAGTTAATGCATTTTTGATAGATATGAACATGAGGTCCAAACTAAGAGAAAATGTATCCATGTGGATGGTACCTTGTTGGCAACCTACTGCTAGACGGATCTCCAGGTATAATGATTACCACTAGGAAGGTAACTTCAGTGTTTTGGAAGTGCAGTGATACGAAGCAAAGAGGTGTTAACCACGACTTTGTCAAAACAGCTAGAACCAAATTAAACATCCATGTTGCAACTATGTCTTCTTGAGAATTTAAAATGGCTGCTACTTTTTGGGATCACTGAGAGTGAGGACAAAAGGAAATAAAAGGTGAGACTAATTCACCCCAGGACACTAACCAACTGGGTGAATTGGCCACATACTTTCTTAAGTACATACTTTAAGTTACAAGGACATCTGGAGGATGTCCAGATTGTGGATAATCTTAGGGATCTGTCTTTGATTTTTTTTGACTGAACCATCTCTTGAACTTTTAAACAAACTAACTTCTGTTTGTGACACTCCTTTTTCTGTAGTTGTGCCCTTGAAACATTTGAATACCTAAATGGAGAGCTTCCTGAGGTGTGGCAGAAGAATGAGGCCATGAGTTAGGAGGTATCTCAAGAGGGTTGGCTGAGCAGAAAAAAGATGCAGATATGGTTATGAAATCCCAAGGTCTTACATCTTGGCTGTGGAGCCTTAAACTTATTGATACTTCCTCTCTTTGGATAGCAGAGGAACCAATGAATAAAAGGAGCTCTTTGGCTAAGGCTGAGATTGGGCATCAGCTGCTATAGACTATTTTTCTGTCCTACAAAAACAGTGAGGCAAGAAGTCCAGAACTAGAAGACCCAATTTCATTGTCAGTCATGCAGGCTCCAGTCTGACTTATTTGTTTGAGGCTTATCCTGTCATCTAAAGCATTGAATTGCCCGTAAGTGAAAGCCTAAAAAATAATTAAAGGTTTATTGGCTCATGTGGGTAGGACACAGCTTCCATGTCAATGGAGATGAGCTTGGAACTGAATAATGAAGGAAGTAAGATACACAATTCTTTGATAAAAGTTGAGCAGCAGGACTTTTTTTGTTGTTTTTTGTTTTGATCATTGTAGGGAGTTCAGTGTTGATCCGAATCAATAAAGAGATTCTTTTAATGAGCATCAACATTTCTATTTCTCTCTTTGGAGTCACTTGTGGATAAGTCCTATTTTATGTTAGCCTTTCCTTCGGAGTCAGGATCCAAAGCTTTAATTTAAACTAAGAATTTCAAGGAATAACAGCTGATAAGGATTTAAAGTAAAAAAATCAGTCTTTTGTAGGTCCTAGCTGGAAAAAGACAGAGAATGTTTCTTCTCATTAAAAGGTAAACCAATGGAAGAGTACACAAAAGAGGATGAATGATGGCCTACCAAAAGGCAGAGGCAGGAATTATTAAGAAGTCCACTTGCCTTCTCAGGGAGGATGAGCGCCAACACATTTCTTCCAGTGGGACTCCATTTGCAGATGCTGTGGCCCATCTATAGCAGTGAGATTAGGGAAGGGATCATTCTCCCCCGATTTGCACTCCTCACTGTACTCACTGTCTGAGGTGAGAGGCTTATTGCCTGTAGCAACTGAGTGACAGGCAGTAGTGGTTGGTAGAACAAGGGACCATTTGATGAGCACAGCTGCTTCCACTTACTCTTTTGACTTGGCAAAGATCTCACCAGACTGCCGGCTGGGAGCACAAGATTCTGTCCCAAAGCCCTGTTTAGATTGACATTCCCTGGGAAGGGTCACCTTGGCTACAGTAAAAATAGAGGTTCCCACCTTTTATGCAGTAGTATAAATATCCTGTACTATTAGTAATATGCCCAACAAAGTTCATCTTCTGTTGGCCACCATCCTTAAAACACAGTGGTGAGATCAAGAAAAAGCACTAGATCTTCCTAAAATAGAAGCAAACAGCACAAAACAGAACTTCCTGCACACTGGGCCAAGTTCCAGTGCAGTAATTGACTCGTGACATTAACAGCTTAACAAATCAATTCTCAAGCACTCTCTATAGTGTACAGAACAACGAAAGACAGCATCTCTTCCTACGCTCTCTCTTAGTACATGCTCTTGATTGCCATATAAAGTACTAACCTATAATTCTCTAGCAAAAATAAAAATATATTAATTGCTGTTTAGAAATTGACTTTCCTCATAAACTTTGACAATAAAATGGATATAGTACAGTCCAAGTTAGTCAACATTTTTCTATGCCACAGTAAAAGTACATACATAAAACAAGTACATTCTAAAAACAAGAAATGGAAGAACTAATACCATCATCCCTGAAACAATATTTTGCAGTTGTCCAATGTCTTCCATACAAGGTTCGAATACATGGTTTATTTAGAGCACTGATACAAGTTTAATTCAAATTTACAGAAGACACTGACAAAAAAAGTACCCATATTCTATGTGGTGCAAATATTATCCTTAATTCATTATAAAAACTTAAATTATTAAAGAATTACCACTTTAGTACCTCACACACAAAAAGTTGGTCATGTGCAATTTCTTCAACAAAAGCTATAGTGGCTAAGTTTATTATGGGGTCCACAACCCATCCCCCCAGTAAAACATCAGCTTTCAGAAGAGCGCAGAAAACAGCAAAAAGAAAGATACCAGACGATGCATAAATTAGCTGATCCAGTAAGTCAAATCATATGCTCCCATGATGTTCACAACAGTGTCTCCATCTTGTTTACCTGCAAGTCTGAATATGCTACAGATCAGCATTTTGTCCACGGTGTCACGTTTTCTTGATAAACGATCACCCATGGAATCAAAGATGAGTAGTGAGGAGCAGTAAAAAGGTGGTGGATGTGAAGGGCTAACTAAAGATTTCTTAGATGCTGCTTTAAAACAGGAAAACTATAGCTGCTGGAATGACCATATGGCTTTGCATTTATTCTTCTCCTCTTTCAGTCCCAGGAAGGAACTCTCAATAGCAAGCAGCCAGAAACGTAAGTTGGACTCCTTGCTGTACACTTGTTGGATCTACAGACCACAAGGTCTCTACTGTAGAAGCTAACTTCCATAGGATTCTCCTATTACTATGGCTGTGTGATAAGGGAATGGCGAGCCATGCAATACACAATCAAACCAATGTCACCTCAGAGCTTCAACCTATGTTGAGATCATTCAAACAGAAAAAAATGCCACGTATCTTGACCTGAAAATATGTACCTAGTACATGAATTTGCAAGAGTTCACCTGTTTTTTGCCCTGTATTAGAAGTTATTCCTATTGATTAAGGATCTGTGAGGCTGTTGGTGAGAAGATCACGCAGAATGTGCTCTAATGGAAATATTTCTTCAAATACTATAATAAGAAAGCTGGTAATAGCTGAGACACACACAGTAAGAAATCAGGATTCAAACTTTGAAAAATAAAATCAACCTCACAAGTTTTCAAGGCCTTTTGTATAGGAAGACTAACATACTTAAACTGTGCAAACCTGTTTCCTCTTTTTGGAGCTAAGAAAACTATTGGGGCAATGGAGAACAAGTTCATAGTCCCAGTATTTTGGGGGAGGATGCAATCCTCTCTTTACCTAGCTGCAGGGAACAACATGCCATTGTTTCAGATTAAATGCAAGATGAGCTGCAATAAAGATCTCCTTCTCCCTTGCAACATGACATTAACATTCTACTTCAGAATCGTAAGCAGCTTTATACTAAATTTTCTTCTTTCACCAAACCATACAAACTTTCTTTAGTTAATTAAACAAGGAAAAATAAATAAATATCGGGAACTAAAACAATATAACAAAACTGTTATCAGTTATGACAAATAGTGCAACTGATAACAATACAGTTAAATAAGATTCACCTCCAGTCATGTCTAAAATCATTACAACTATATTCTCCAAACTGCATATGAGTGTTATACTCCTGATACATAGGATCTTAACAGCGGCACTTCATCTTTTTGAGGAGGAGATAGAGAAGAATATGGTAAAGTTTAATTAAAACAAAAACATGTATTTCTGTCTGTCAGTTTCTAATGCTACCACAGTGCTCTAATTTATTCATACAAAAAAAGAAGCTATTTAATATTGGGTGTCTTAGATTATATGGTTTCTTCTTTCAATACATCACAAAAGTGGGTACAAAAAAAAAAGTCAAATAAAGTGGATTGTCTTTACTGCGTATACATGAACATCTGGAAAGCGGAGCCTAGGATTGTGAAATCCAGTTTGCTAAAATACAGAAATCTCTATCAGGACAAAGAAATAAATGGACAGCCAAATGATTTCCAAAAGAGGCAGAGAATGGGATTTTTTTTGCCTACATAATAACTCAACGTGGATGAATAAAACATTTAACTAATAATCCTTCCTTCCCACTTTACTTCAGGATTAAAAAAAATAACACAAACCCACACAAAAACAAACAAACAAACAAAAAAACCACCACCACACCTCCCAAGATTACCACATACTGATAGCCTACCTTATTTTCTTATTTCCTATAACAAGGATTTCTCTGTAGAAGCATCAGCATGTGAAAGTTGCTACATACAGAGGAAAGTTAAAATAAAAGTCATAAAACTAAACTCTTCCATATGGACAGTGACACCAGTGCTTTAGAGGAAAACAATATGATCAAAATGTCACAAGCCATTTTTAAAAGCCAAACTGCGCTAAGTCTACAGGCATCTAGTTATTGTATTTACTGCACAGAATTAATATTGTAGGATCAGTTGAAACTACTTAATGTTACAATTTTTGCAATTCAAAGTAAGCAGTACTAAAATATGTCTGGCTACAATCATGCCATGGCTTGAGTCATCTGTATGTACAAGCTCCCAAGAATGGCATCCAAATAACCAAATGAAGCATCAAATGCTTATTTAATAAACACACTTCTCAGCTTGTTGATCATCCATGTCCACCAAAAAAGTTCAGAACAAGATCCCATTATAGACTAATATCCACTATCTGTCTCTATGCGATAAATGCTAATTTGTTCAAGAAAGAAATGGGTATAATAGCATTTCATCACTGTTGTGCATGCCCCCCAAATTTTTGATCAAATATTTAGTGCTTCCTAAATAAAAAAAAAGTAGACCAGCAGGATTGCACCTAAACAAAAAAGTCACGTGTACTATTTCATGGTTTCCTGAGTTACCCCCAGTATGGCAATTCAGCTACTACATTCATAGAGTGGTAGCAGAGAGGGTTCAGATTTCATCTTTGGATCAGAAGTGCAGATGGTTGGAACTGGACAAAGTTCTGAGAGAGCATAAGGTAGCTGCAGAAACAGTGGACAAATAAATGTTCCCACCTTGAATGCAAGAGATAGCCAGAGAGAAGCGGTAGGAGCAGAAACGGAAGCAAGTTATCAGCAATTGGTATCAGAATCATGACAGCTGCATAGGACAGGTTGGCTTGTGGGATCCTGCTGGTTGGCACAAATCATGCAAGTCCTCCATTGATTGCCGTGGAGTTGGTATGTGCCAACAGGTTACTACACTGATTTCCTTTTTAAGTATAAGGAGAAAGGAAAAAATTATGCTCTTAGATTATGATCCTGTACCATTAAATAAATGCTATTGACTTCAATGATCATTAAGTCCTTGAACCCTGATCCTGCTATGAGCTCCCCATAGGCAGAACTGCAGTAAAGTAAACAGAGCTCTTTATGTGTAAATGCAGAGATCTTTGCAGGATCAGAGGCCAAGAGAGCCCTGTGTGACAAATGCTGTCATTTTAATGGCGACCACCGTAACTAGAATTTTGCCATCCAGAATCGGGAAGGAGGGATATTTAGCCATAGGCTTTCTACATCACCACCACTTTGGTATGCTGAGATCTTATTTGAAAACAGTTTATCTCTTACCTTAACTTGCATTAATTTGCCCTAAAATGGCAACAAGAAAGACACCAATGCTTTTTTTTAAATTGAATGTTGAAAATGGTTCACGTGAAAAAGGTCTGGTGAAGTATCAAGCTAACCATTTATGGGGAGGGGGGCTGGGGGAATGATGTTATCTTTAAAGACAAACAAACATACAAAGTAGCAGCACAGCTGCCTTTTGATCTGTTACTTCTGACCACCCGAAAAAAGAAATAAAAGCATATATCTGTTTAGAAGCCACAAATAAATTTAATTACTTTCTCCTGCAGCTTGCATGGGAAAAAAATTCAGCTACTAAAAAATATAATGAGGACAGCAAGTGGCTTCTGAGGGAAAACAGAGGATGGTATGTAGCGGTACTTTTTTATACTTAAAGTATTAATCGTTTCCTATTCAATTACCTCACCAAAAAAGCAGTGTATCATAAAAGAAAATGTTTGTGTTTTATTCCCTTTCACCTTAAAACACTTTAAATGGTGGCATACATATTCTGAGAATAACAGTGTTAAGACTCCTGCAAACTACCACCATTACCTCAATCTCCCAATACATGATTTACTATGGACCACTTCTTCCACTGATGTTAATCCATTTATTCCAGTCAACTCCTATTTACATCAGTTGAACATCTGACCCAGGATTTTGAATTTCATTGTAAGCTTCTTGGAGCATAGACTGCTATCTTTCTATAGAAGGGAGTAACGCATGGCACTCAGTAAATAATAAGCAACATGTAGCGTGTACTTACTCCTCATGTGCATCATCAATCTGTCTACAGAAAGGATGCATCAGCTCTCAAAGTGATGGACACATGAAGCCACTTAGATTGAAACTGTTTTGTAAGAAAGTACTCTTACATTGGTTTTAGTCCATCCCTAGTGGAAATTCCAAAAGTCTCTGCTGGGATTCCAATAATTTCTGCTGGATTCAGTGGTTTCAGCTGGAGGACAAGAAGCCCCAGGAATCAACACACCTGCTTCTCTGTTCCAAAACCTAGCTGGGCAACTGGAAGTAAATGAAAAAATGTCATCTGGGATTTCCACTGAGGTTTCAGAGATTTTATAAATCCTTCTCCTCCCCCCAGATTTCAAGGCCAGAAGGAACCACGGTGATCATCTCATCTGACCTCATGTATAACACAGGCCATAGAATTTCCTCAAAATAATTCCTAGAGCAGAACTTTTAGAAAAACTTCCAATGCTGATATAAAAATTATCAATGATGGAGATCCCACCATGACACTTGATAAATTGTTCCAATGGTTTACAGTAATAGTGTCAAGTACTGTCATGTCTACAGGATGAACCATTAGTCCCTCTTGAGTGCACCCCTTAGGAGACAGGCCTGGCTTCCTGCATCTCAGTCTAGATGGAACCACATGGTTCAACCACTCTTACATTGGATCTCTGGGCTGCAGCCCTCCTGCTTCCCAACCGTGTTAATGACATCAGCCCAATTTGGTTTTGGCACCTGTAATAGTTTCCCTTCAGGAGCCTGTGACATTATAAGTTTGCAGTGACGCAGAAACAGTGTCTTCAAAACAAAGCATTCCTCAACAGGTACAAAGCATGTGAAGTAAAGGTTAAACACAAACAAAAGGCCTACGTGCATGGGTCCTAGTTACACCTTTGACTTTCCTTGCCAGCTATTGTAAATTCCCCTCAGCCCAGCTAACTCCACTTCTGGCAGGGAGAAGCAGCCTGTCCTGCTGTAGCAGATTCTGTGTCTCAGTCTGTCAGCTTTCACGGACACACCCTAGGTAGCCTCTGGCCACTTGCTCCACCCTTCCTCCTTTTTCTAGCATCTTTGAGGTTTAGAATTCCCTTTGATCCGAGGCTCAGCCTTGGGAAAGGTAAGTCTAGACAGCCTGGATGGAGCCAGAGGGGCATTCCCTAACTCAGTGGCTCTCAACCTTTCCATAGTACTGTATCCCTTTCTGGAATCTGATTTGTTTTGCGTGCCCCCAAGTTTCTTTTCACTTAAAAACTACTTGCTTACAAAATCAGATATAAAATACAGAAAAGTGTCAACACACTATTACTGAAAAACTGCTTACTTTCTCATTTTTATCATATCATTATAAAGTAAATCAATTAGAATATAAACATTGTACTTAACATTTCAGTGTATCGTATATAGAGCAGTATAAACAAGTAATTGTCTGTATGAAATTTTAGTTTGTACTGAATTCACTAGGGCTTTTTGAGTGTCCTGTTATAAAATTAGGCAAATATCTAGATGAGTTGATGTAACCTCTATGTACCCTCAGGGGCGTACACATACCCCTAGTTGAGAACCATTGCTCTAACTTGTATCTTCCCTGCATTGCTTCCTCAAGAGCCATTGTTTTGTTTACTTTTTTCTCCCTTTACACCATCCTTTGATTTAACACCTTGCATTCAGGGAGGTTAATATCAAACAGATAACCTGAGAGGCATATGACATGTTATAACAACTACTAAACTTGCCTCCCTTGTTCTCCACAAGTACATTTTGAGGTTTTGTTTAAACACCATCATTTCTGATAATGGGACATTTTTAAAATAACTAATTTTTCATCTTTTCTAATACGAGTACATTAATTCTTTTTCCATGATGTGTAAGTGAAAACATACATACTAGTGAAGTGTGTTGGATTGAAAGCCCTTGCCAGTTCATAGATTTTTTTTAAGGTCAAAAGAGACCACTATGATCATCTAGTCTGACCCCCTGCATCACACTAGGCATAGATTTCACCCAATAATTTCTGCAATGGAATAAACTAGTCTTTCCTAAAACATAAGTGAACAAAATGAATCCCAGATACTTATGGTTGAATTGCAGCCTCAAGATCACTCTCCAAGTACATTTAATCCAATCTCCGCTTGGTCTGCCAACAAGAGTGGCAGTTCAGTGTCAGTCATTTAGAGGACTCTTTTCGGGATATGGGCACGAACATACTTAGAACTAATCAAATGTCCAAGTCACATCACATAGGCCAAATATCTCAAAAGTTAACAGCTAGCTAACATGACTATAGGCTTATGCATGCAAAGCTGTTATTTTATTTCTTATATGCTTCAATAGTACCAATTTAGAGCCAAATTCAGAGGGGGTGTAAACTGTGATGTAGGTTACACACCACTGCTCATAAGCAAGTAAATTAGATGTTGAATGGAAAGAAGGATGGGGATATTGGAAGAAAAGCCACCAACGAAAGTGTAAAATAGAGCTCCTCCTTTACTTCACCTTACACATCCTTGTGCCCCAGAGCTTGCTTTTCCTACTATGTTTCTTGCCTACTGGTAAATGACACCAACTTACACCAACTCACCAACATGCAATTCACACCACTGCAGAATTTGGCCCTTATTGTGAAAAGGAAATTCAACCTTTCCCTGAAAGAAAAAAAATACTCAGCAGGAAAAACCCACAGTGTAATGCTTGACAACACTAGTCAGTTTTTAAGAAGTAACTGCCATGATAGCAAGATTTTTCTCTTATCACAGTTATTCATTTAAGCTTTAATTCATACAGTTGCTACTCTGCTTTCATAATGTTCTGCAATAGCACTGGCAAGTACAAAAGAGCCAAGGGACCTACTCGAACACATTTAACCTACATACAAGGAGCTAAGGGAGCTATTTCAGCCCTGCTTTCCAATAAAAATAAAAACACATGCAAAACCAATTACCAGTGTTGCATTACTGAGCCCATGGATCTAACGGATGTAGTTTGCAGATTCTCTCATATTGTGCCTATTTTCACAGCAGCCCTAAGAGACAGTATTCAGTCATGGAAAAAAACAAAAGCTTGTTTTCTATATCAGTTGTCATCAGAAACCTTTTGCCCGCTTTGTTTAACTACAGCTTTCTTATCTGTTTTTATTCTGCATTTCTTTCTTTGGTGTTTGCTACTGACATGCAGCAGTGGCAGAATTGCAGGCTAGTCCTCAAAATATTTTTCTTCTTCCAAAGGATTTTCGTGCACCATCATAAATATGTAAGCTTCCATGGATTTCACACATAAGTGTGTCTTCAAAATGCCACTGCCCTCTCCTACTTCTGCTTCTATATGACAAGAATGAATTCTCTCAATACTCTACCACAACTTCCTTTAACATCGATAAGCATTAAGCACATGCACTAAAGAGAATAGCCCCTTTAGTGTCTGTTGAAATACAGCTATGCCGCCAGAGCTGACATAATGCAGATGCAATATGGGCACAGAGCAATAACTGCAGTCTAGTGATCAGAGCAAAGAATTGGGAGTCAGGTTCCCTGAGTTCTAGAGTTCTCCTTCTGGCTCAATCACCAACTCATTATGTGGCCTGCAGCAAGTCATGTAACTTCTGTGTGCCTCAGTTTACACATACAAAAAATGCCAGTAATAACACTTACCTATTTCACAATGGTGCTGACGCTTAATTAATGTCTATAAATGCTTTTATATCTTCAGATAGAAAGGTGGATCAGTTTATATGCAGGCATTTAAAAAGAGCAGTGATTCTATAGTAGAGGATAGTGCTGTTTCAAAATCCAGCTACATAAATAACATTTGACAACAGTTGAGTTGATGAGATGAAATATCATTAATCATTTCATATAACTGGGCAAATTAACACAAAACTGACAGCAGAAGAGAGCAAGCTTCTTAGATGACACCCAATTTGCAATGCTTCCAAAAATCAGTGAAAAAGTTCTTCACATCTTATTCTTACCTCAAGCCTGCATCCATAAGACACACTTTTCAATGGAAATGGCTGTTTGCATTCCATGCCAACCCAGTCCAAAACAGAAACCCAATTAGGACATGCCAGATGTACTGAACCATGTCAACAAAACACATATGTTGGTCTAAGTATGTTGAAAAATATTTGAATAATCAGAAGAGCACCAACTCAAGTTTACAGAAGATTTGAAATGGCTATTGAGTCGAATCTTAGATATGTCATTAGTTCTTCACTAAGTAATTCACTCTTCTCTCAAATTCTCATTCTCTGCATTTTTTATTTAGCACCTTTGCATTCTCATGGAAAATAATGTTTCAGAATTGGGACATTTTGAATTTTCCCCATGCTGCCCATAACTCAACTAATCCAAAATGCAATCCTGCCAGCAGAAGATGTGAGCAAAACTAAATCACTTTACAAGTCCCCAGTTCATTCTTGCAAGCTCAAGTATCGAAGCCAAAAGAGAGGTAACAAAGAATTCCCAGGAGCCACATTATACTCTGTTCATAATAGGTCTGCTTTAATTCACCAACAAAACTAACAAGGCTCATTTCCTGAACTATTCTCTCAATACATCAGCTCTTGAAAGGAATAAATCAACTTGCTAACAAGACAGATTACAATGAAAACATATTATGAAATCAAAAGATCAGAATATCTCAAGCCTGTCAATTACATTACAGAAAGTCTCTATGGGGAAAATGGGAGATTCTCGGGAAACTGATAAATTGCTATGTAATAATTTATAACAGCCAAAAGTTACAAATTAACAATTTCTTCTTTCCCTAGAAATAGCGGGATCCACCCACACTGAATTTCAGTTTATTTAAAATTATTAAAATAGTCCCACCCTTCACTTGAAGGCCATTTTCCAACCTAACCTGCTGTATTCTTTGTTTCTTTGTCTTTTCTATTACACTTCCAATCTTATGGAGATTTCCAAATACATCCATTCTCAGAATAAGAAACCTCAACTATTTCTTATTAACAAGATGATATAAATGCCACTTTCCTATAATATACTATTAAAAAGTGAGCAGTTCCCATTTAATGACCCAACTAGTATGTACTATAGCAGAATAACTTACTCTTTAAGGTTCATCAGTGATGAAACTAAAAGTCCACTGGCAATACTGTTTATAATCCCAGAAAGTAAATATATTAGAAGTTAGTGAATGACCAAAACCAGAGTTGCTGTTAGGGAATCAGTAGGGAATGAGTAATCATGGACTAGACTGAACACACAAACAACCTCTGCCCTGAGAGAAGCAGGGGTTTCATAACAACTGGGGCCAAAATCATTCCTTTTTGTGACTCCATTGAAAACAACTTAGCTACAAAGTTGAAAAAGTCCAAATGTGTGTGAAGTTTATGGGCACGTACATAAGTGGGAGAAGGTTGGAGGGAGGAAAATGCAAGGTGCTGAGCATTCTGACTCTGATTCCAAAAGCACTTAAGCAGGTGCTTAACTTTAAGCATATGAGTAGACCCACTGTAATCATTTGTAATGCATTTTATTTGAAAATCAATGGGATTACTCACATACTTAAAGCACCTACTTAAGTGCTTGTCTGGATCAGGGTCAGAGTATTCAGTGCCATACTTCATCGTGCCTATAAAAAGGGTCCTCAATAATGTTTTAAAGTGGTCTCCTGTGACATTTTCTTCCCTGCAATCCTAACCCACCTATGTGCATTCACACAAGCTTCACAACCAGACAGACTTTTCTCCAGTCTATAAATCTTCATATTGTAATAACCAAAAGTGTTCTGGCTGGGTCTGCCTGGTGCTTCAAAGATGCCAATAAAGCCATGGTCTGTCCCCCAACAGCTTATAGACAAAGGGGGGGAGTAACAGGAAGCCTCAGATTGCCATTAGACATGCATCTTATGATATTTGACAGCGCCAGGCATTCAAAAATCAAGAATCAAACTCCCAAAAGAAAAAAAAAATAAATTGGTTTAAAAACATGTTTTGTTTTCATTTTTTCAATAATATATTTGGTGGTGGTGGTGGGGGGGGGTTTATTTCCCTTCTCTTTCATCACTTCATGGTGCACTTGTCTCTGAAAAAATCACTTTTCTCTGCTGCCCTGAGAGCTAGAAACTTACATTATTCCCGCCCCCAAACTAAAGCTACTATTCTCACCTAATAACATGCCTCCAGGATATAAGGCTTTAAGAACACCACCCAATGTTGCAAGACTTGCAATAAAATCATGAGAGTTGGCAACATTTAGGTGCAAAACTTTTTATTTCTGGCCTGATGCAAGACATTTGAATCTCAACATAAGACCAATTTACAAGCAGCAGTGTTATCATTTACCTCTAACAAAAAATCTGTAGGGGATGTAAAGACGGGGGAAAACAATAATGCTGTTAAATTTCCAACATGGACAAAATCTTGGATGTTTCCAGTGCACAACAAACCAAGACTTAAAGTGTATAGACCTAATCACAGTATTTCCAGTAACTACTCAATCAAATTTGAACAGATAGGGAAATAGGAAATGAGTCTTCTGATCGCTGATCACTACACATTTTTCAGAACCGCAAGAACCCACCAACTTCCATTGATCACAACAGGAGCTGCTGAGTGGTCTGCACTTTTGAAAATCTGGTTGGTAACTAAACAGAGAGATTTCGGAGTCTATCTTGAAGCTTTTATTTTTAAAAGTTTACGCTTACATGTTTTCAGCAGACCTTTCGTCTCTGAATGGTTTCCACACTGCATAGATTTTGTGCATATTGATCTAAATTGTTCAGTTTGGATAAAAAGCTTTTAAACCTTATCCTAAATTGAAGCCTTGTAGCCTGTACCTTATGTCCATGGCCCTAACAAATTCTTGGATTGTTTTAATAAATTTCATGGTCCCAGCTTTTAAAAAAAAATCTTGAATTTCATGGTTTCAGCTATTTAAATGTCAAATTTCAGTGTTGTGACAAAGCATGAAGATGTATTTAAAAATGGCAAAATATAAGCACATAAAGCCCATGATGACACCCCCCTCCCCACACACACACACAGAAGTGACGACCTCTCCCATACCATACCAGCCTTCTGCACTGCTGCTGGCAGTGGCGCTCCCTTCAGAGCTGGCCACCCGGCCACCAGCCACTCCTCTCTGGCCACCCAGCTATGAAGGCAGTGCAGAAGGGTGGCAATACTGCAACCCCCCTACAATAGCCTTACAACCGCCTTTTCGTTCGCAACCCCAGTTTATGAAACTTTCTTAGTACTAAAATGTAAAAGTACACAAAAGACCATATTTCACAAGGGAGACCAGAGTCCCTGGTATGTGATGCGTTTTTTATGGCCACGAATTTGGTAGGGCCCAACTTCTGTGTAATTAAAGGATGCAGTCAGGTCTAAAAAGGATCCAAAAACAGGTTGGTGTAGCTCAGTTGCACTGATTTTCTTGGCCTTAGAGGACATTTGCAGGTAGAGTGAAAGCCGCCCCCTTTTCCTCAATTTTCAGTGCGGTCAACTCTCGTGATTCCATATTTGGAGTAATTCTTAAAAATCCCCAGCACCTGGTGGAATCGCATAATTATGTGAGAATCTCAGATTTCATTGGGGATAGTGTGTGTGTGGGGGGGGAAAGAGTAAGATTTTAGCCCTCACTGTTGTTGAGAAAAGCTTGAAAAACAGGAACACTCAAAAAAATTTTTTTAATTGAAACCAAATAGAAATAACTCCAAATGTACTATTTAATATCACATAATTTTAAAGACAATCTCATGATTTTTTGGGGCCCTGACTTGATTTTTGAACAATTTTGAGATGGAAATAGTGAATTTTGGGCATGACAAATTAAAATAACTCAATTTACCTCACAATTTCTGCTTTTCAAAGTCTGGATCCCCCCCCAAAAAAAAAAATTTACAGAAAGCAGCTCTCTCTGAATAGCAACAGCTGTTTATCTTGTTGCTCTATAGCTTATTTTGTAATTTTTAATGTATAGGATAGGCATCCAGAGCAATAAGTGAACACCTATAGCTGTATTTTAGAAATTTGAAGGAATAGACATTAGTAGATATTTTATTTTTATTTAACTATTTTTTTAAAGCACATACTGCATTAATGTGTCACTAGTTACAAAAATTCAGGGTGCCTGACTATCAAAGGTTGGGCACTCTGCATGTTCTGAATATCAGGTATCTCAAGACTAGATGTCTCAAGTTGGGTACCCATAGTCTGAGGCACTTAAAGACTTGTCACTTTTGAAAATCTTAGCACAGACCTATCCACAAAGGTTAGATTACCAATCACTGCGACAGCTAGGAAAGTTACCACTGCCAGATAAAGCCTAACCAAAAAAGAATTTTAAACTATGCCCTCAAGTCCATCAACCCCAGACTCCCAAGTACCACTAGAGGGAGTGGCTAGCAAGCGTCAAAGGGAAGGGCAACCCATTGAGTAAATTACATGAAGTTCAACCCTTGGGACAAGAACTGAAGCAAGAGAGTCCTGGCTGATTTTAACTGGGATATAAGGCAGGAAGGTGAATTTTCAGGTAAGATTGACCAATAGCTGAGTTCAAGGACAGATTTGTTCAGCAAATCAAACTCTCTCCGGATTGCTGCTCCTCATAAACTGTGTGTCACCAGGTCCCGGCTCTCTCACTTCTGAGGAGGGCTATTTAGTCACGGTCCTGT
Organism: Emydura macquarii macquarii; assembly: GCF_026122565.2. Taxonomy (NCBI): domain Eukaryota; kingdom Metazoa; phylum Chordata; order Testudines; family Chelidae; genus Emydura; species Emydura macquarii. Next base: position 3,995,911 of record NW_027132342.1, on the reverse strand, counting down.
TTCATGTGCCTACCTTTCAAAAAGGAAGATGCAATCTCCCACAATTTGTCAATTGACATTCTTCAATGGGCCAAGATAAAATAAGACTCCAAACAGACACTGATGATTAAACACTGTTGTCCCTCCTGACCTTAGACACAAAATAAAGAAGTGTCTGTTGATATTTCACTGTCTGCGCTGACTTGCGCCATGATGTAAAAACATGCCTTTTAAGTGTTGTGTAAGCACAAGAGCTTATTGGCAACAGCTGTCCTTCATTTACACTTGAAAGGGAACAAGCTTCTCAAGCAGAGCTTAATCACCTCTGTGGGTTTGAGGGTTTTTTTAAGGTTATAAAGGATGCAGCACATACGTCTTTTGTTCAGTAGGCAAACAGATTCCTTCTCTGCTATTCAAAACAGGCAAGAATGAGGAAGGCAGTGGGTATCAACCAAAGCAAAGCTGCATTCTTGTTTACCACTGTGATGACAGTTCTTGCTGGTCGAGGATCAAATTCTACTACAACTTCAATAACTCTTCCCTATTACACTCTTGTTAAAACAATGCACTACCCCCAGAACACAGCGCTAGCCCCACATTTATGATGGGTTAATCAGAAAACACATACACCTTGGCTGATTCTTTGCTTTAAACTTCTATCCACTTTCATGGGGAAAGAGGTAAAACTGACCATTTGTGGTCATTAAAGATTCAATAGTCTTTTTTTTGTAAGAGTAGAGGTGACAACTGGAGTGACCTGGGCAAACTCCAACTCAGGTAAATGTGTTCCACCTTCCTGAATTCCCTCAGCAGCTTCAAAATGTGCTGTATTGTTCTCCTTCACTCCTATCCTTAAAGGGCTGTAGTACGGCTGTGTACTATTAAACAGCTATCTGAGGGCTTGTCTACACAGCATGACAATGAGTACCTGAGTAGTGTATATTGTAAACTGCTCTAACGTTTTGCACTCTGACTGCCCAGCCTAGACCCTGCTGATGCACTCTCAAGGATTCCTAGCATGCATTAACATAGTAGTGTTTGAAACAGTGCTATCAACATGAACTAGGACTTTAGAGCGCATCAGCAGGGTCTACACACTACACTATTTACACCCTCTCTGGTGGACATTGCCATACTGTGTAGACAAACCCTTAGTCCACCCACAGGTGGCTACATTTCAATAGAGGGAGAAACGAATGCTATGTGTAAGCAGAATAACAATTAATAAAAATGCTTCACAAACTTAAGCCTCAATTCTACAAACACTAACATGCTTGACTTGATTCAAATGAGTAATCTCACAGACTTCAAGTTAAGCAGGACCTAAGCGATTGCAGGATAGGTGACCAAATTCCTGCATTTATTGAGCACTCAAAACTTCAGTGTACTTCAATGGGAATTTTGTGCAGGAATGCAAACTCAGGACCTAAGCAGAAGTTAGGTAAACTTGCAAGATTTTATTATTTTCTAGCGTTTAGGATGATGCTTGAAATGAAATATTGTCACCACAACCCACCCATGAAACAAGTCGGGTTTGTAATTTGCAGAGCTGTCCAATAGGTTAGCCTTAAAAACATTTTTATTTTCTTAATGGCCATTTAATAATATAAAACATTACATCCATTCACAGACAAAGCAGAAATAAATATTACTACCCTGCATAACTATAGCAATTTATTATCCATAGATCCAGTGCTTTACTGACATAAGTAAGCATTATTAGCCCTGTTTTACAGATGGAAAAATGGTGGAAGGGCATGGTTATCAGATTTGTCCAAGGTCACGCAGATAGCCACCGACAAAAGCAGGATTTGAACCCAGATCTGACTCTGGGCCCGTATGCCATCTAACCAACAGACTAGTTTTTTCTAGCATTTCTCATCAGTAACACTATGTGCTGCTGCGGGCCATTTGCTCCATATCCATCCTGGTGTTCGAACTGTAACTCTGTCATGGAAAATATGACACTTGGATGGAAGATGGGAAGCAAAGAAAAGCGAAGGGAGAGAGTTGTCCATTTATCCTCTAAAAGTTTTAAAGTAAAAAGAGCTCTATGGTAACTAACTAACTTCCTGTACCTTGCAACAAACACACTGCAAGGATGCATGCTGAAAACAGATATTTTTGATATATGTGTATATAGACATTTTTTAAACGATATCAAAAATTCACTTCTGTTCACGATAAATGACCAGAACATGAGAGCTTCCTGTTAGTTCAGTAACCACCATAGTAGATTTCAGTGGAACTCCAGAGTCGGTGTGTGGGGATCTGTTTCAAGATCAGGCCCCAATTTTCTTACTTCCCGTTATACAGTTTCAGCACATGCAATTTCAACCACTTTCTTCATAAACACAGAAGCAGCAGCTCCATCCATCACTTAAAATTAAAATGCTGTACCAAATACAGCAGATGGCCACCAATTTTCACCTCCAGGACATAAAAATGCATGGACCACCAAACAGATGTGATTGTTTAATGTTGTTAGTCAATACATTCATATAGCACTGTAAATTGACACAAAAAGACACTTGCTCTGAAAAGGTTACATTCCAAAAAAACCACCGTATGTAGGGATGGCTATAACATTCAAGACAAACAATAAGGCTCACAAAACAGGTCATCCATGAATTCCTATTTTTATATCTTTTCTGAGGCTCCCAAAGTGTTCAGAGAAACACCTTTCCGCTTCTAACTTTTGAATGGAACCACTGGTAGTGATGCCAACCCTCTCATGATTTTACTGCAAGTTTCACAGTATTTGTTGTTTTTCATAAAGCCCCAGCTCCTGGAGTGAGGTAACAGGCTACTTCTACACAGCTGCTGGGAAGTGTAATTTCCAGCTTCAGTAGACATACATATGCTAGCTCTGCTCATGCTAAAAACAATAGAGTGTTGGTGGCCATGGCTGGATGGGCTAGCCACTTGAGTAGAACCCCATCCAAGATCCTAGGTGAGTACTCAGCAGGCTAGCCCGAGCTGCCACTCTGCCACCATGGCCACATTTTTAGCGTGCTAGTGCAAGCAGAGCTAGTGCATGTAAGTCTATCGGAACCAGGAATTATACCTCCCAGCTGCAGTATAGATTTACCCTGTGTGAGAACATTCATTTTTAGAAGAAAAAATTGTACACAGCCCTTATGGTGCAGAAAAAAAGCTTAAAGAGTGAACTCTACAAGGCTCAAAAACCAGTAAGAATTTTTTTTAAAAGAATCCTGCTTTTTTTTTTTTTTTTTTTAAATCTCATCTCATGATTTTTTTGGGGCATGACTTGTGAGTTTTGAACATTTGGGGATGGTAATGTTGATTCAGTGAACATTACATGTAAGTCTCGATATTTCAGGCAAGAACTGGTAAAGAACTTTATTGAAAAATGAAAAAGCCTTCTTCTTCTTTTCGGTGTTGCTGAAATTGTTTTTTTTTTTGCCCCTGAAAAGGTTCAACCAAAAATTTCCACCCAGCTCCACTCAGGAGATTTTGTGCCTCAGAGAACCCATTCTTTCTTTGCTCCTAACCTTGCTCCAGAGATGTTGCATTTTTCTGCTGGCCTATGTCAGCAGCAAATTATCACCCTCTCCCTGCCAGCTCAGCCACACTGGTCAGCACAGTGGAAGAAAGTAACATTCCTGCTTGCCGGGACACTACATCCAGATTTTACAAGCTCAGCATGGACTGAGGATTCTTGTGTTTCTGCATAGGCACATAATTCAAGTACCAATCTAACTGTAAATGAGGGGGGGAAAGTGTGACAACATTAGTGTTCATCCATACACATTATCACTTGATTCGTACTTCGGTTCACACACTTTTTCATGTGGCTCTGGAATTACATTACAAATTAAATTTGTCCTCGATATAGAGGGATATTTAACTAGTAAATTTCTATTTTCATTTTATGGCATTACCATGGGAAAAAATAGAGTCTTTCTTTCTCTTTTCAATGCAAATCTCTGTACTGGTTACCACTACATTCAACAACACTAGACATCTTTGAGACCCAGCATTTATATAGGACTTCTACAGAAAACCAGTTTCAACCACAATACCATGATCCTCCTGTACAGGTCAACTGCCAATTCTCTAAATGAACATCTGTAAGTAGTAAATGTACAGTGACAGCTGCTGAGTTTGTCAGTGCTATAAATGGAATTGTCTCAGCATTATGTGGCTTTCAGTAACCATAATGTATGTAAATCAGTGCACTCTGGACTAATAGCTGTCCTCAGAACTCACCACCTCTATGCCTCATAACCTTGTCCCATTAGTTTTACCTCAGTCACCTCTCAAATCAGACACACTGAGTCCTTCCTGTTAATTCAGTAAACCAAATCCGAGGTCAAAATATACATTAACCAAACAGCTGATGAGATGGATTTGAACTGGCAACTGTGAAAGACTCCATTTCCCACCAATCACTTGAGCCATCCGGTTCCCACTCACTATTCTTCTCATTGAGCACACAGGCCCATTTCACTATATCAATTCTGCTCCATAATGAGCCAATTCAATATATAATAAGGCTGACATCAGCAATGCAGAAGCTTTGGAGAAAAATATTTCTCGGGCCTCAGTGCAATAAGCTACGGAGCCCTTAAACCCTACAGGCAGTGATATACAAAAGCGGCGGCAAACAGGGGCATGTCCCCCCGCCACTCCCCCAAATCTCTGTGTGTCCCTGCAGTGTGGGGAGGGAGGAAGCAGCAGGGCCACTGGCTGCCAGCTGAGGTCCTCCTCCCCCCGCCCTTACAGCTGCAGGCTGCTGCTTCTCTTTCCCTTCTGCAGGAGTCCCATACATTGCCTCTCCCTCCAACCCAATTCTCACCTCAGCTGGCGATCTGCAAAGCAGGAAGCAGGGCTGGGATTCCAGCAGCAAGGAAGGAGAAGCAGCAGGCTGAAGCTGTATGGGTGTGAGCAGGAGAAGCTCAACCGGCAGCCAGACACCCTGCTGCTTCCTCCTTCCCTGGACTGCAGGGACACTGAGCGTGCCACTGCCAGGGGCAGCTGCTGCCTCCTTGCTGCTGGGCATCCCCACCAGAGGCATCCCAAGAAATCTACAGAGTGGAGGGGGGGTTGGGGGGGGAATCATGTGAACCCTTCATTTGTGTGTTTAAGGTGTCCCTTCAAAAGTGGACAAATTTAAATTCCTGCGCACACCTCTGCCTAGAGGGGATTCCTCAGGTATGGGTCTCAGGAGAAGCTTTTACTGCAACTTTCCATATTTTACCTTTTCCGTAGAGGGGAATTTTAGTCTGCAGGGCCATTCAATATTAAATTCACATACAAAAAGTGGAAAGAAGAAAAATGTCCAATGTGCCTGCAGCCTGGCGAAAAATCCAGATATTAATCCTGACCAGGTCTGCTGGGAGACCAAAGGGAATCTGAGACAGACACATGTGATATAAAGCTACCTCAATTTTCAAAAATATTTCCCTTCCTCCTTGTTTCTTTCCTTTTGACGGAGTCGTAAAACATATCCAAGTCCCCAAACTGCAAACATTTCTGCATATAATCACAAGTAAAGAGGCCACACATATGGTGCTGTTTGTAGAATTCAGCTCCACGTCCATGAAATCCCACTACAAAATTTTGCCATTGACAATTTCATCCACCAGCTTTATGGAGACAAAAGAAGAGGATCCACCCAATAACTTGGAAAAAATAAATAAATAAAGCCAAGTGCCACAAGTTCTGGTTTAGTTTTTTTTTTTTTTTTTTTTTTAAATCGAAATTCTCAGCATTTTCCTCCATTCACACTTACAAATTTCCATGTCACTAAAGGATCACAGGTTTAACACAACCACTTTATGTTTCCTTAGCTATGAAACAAATTAACTGCAGATCACAGAGGGTAGGAGTGGGGGTGGCAGGAGCAGTTGACCATCCTGTGCTCTGACCAACGATATACTGGGCCCCATGCAGCAACAAGGAGCATTGATTTAAGACTGGGAGACACTTAGAGGATATTTACATGGTAACAACTGGTTTTCAATGTTAAAAAGTATTTGCTTTGAGACTGGAACATTCAGATCCTGGCAAAATGACGCAACTTATTAGTGGCATGAAGTGACTCAGTGCATTGCACTATTTTAGAAAGCCAGATGAGACAGTCATTAACTCCGCTACCTCATCCGCTCCTTTATATATTTTCTGTTTCTCTCTCTGAGAGAGAGAGAAAGAAAGAGAGAGAGAGAGAGAGAGAGAGAGTGTGTGTGTGTGTGTGTGTGTGTGTATATTATGGTTATGACGGAAGACAAACATCAACCAATTCATACTGAAGGAGAAAAACCATTAAAATTATTTCTAGAAAGGCACCATTCCCGGTAATGGACAAAGTGTCTGATAAACTTTGTCTAAATAACCAGTCAGGTTTTGGTATTGTTAGACAATGACAGAAAGTACACACCTTGAATCAATCAACCTTTTCCCCAACTGCTGTTGCTCTGCTAAGCAAAGTAAAAACAGCTAACCAGGCTTTGTTCCTATTTCAGAAACAGAACTGTTTTTCCCCCAGGATGCCACATATCAGCCCCAAAGAATTTTTTAAACTACATTATACAGCCCTAGAAATGGAAAGCATGATCACTCAAACCATCAATGCATACAGTTCCTTTGGACATCCACTGGTGTTCCAGATGCAGAGCACTTCCAACCCCTTTGGTCTGATTCTGTACGTGTTGACACCACCACTGTAGATTTGCAAAAAAATAAGGCCATTGATATCTTGCTTTGTCCAGTCTCATTTTATTATAAATCCTATAATTCTTCTCTAAATAACTACAAGCTGCAACAGGTTCACTTGGTCAAACAAGTTCTTATATGAACAACTATAACCCATGAAGTTAAAGGATGCAGTGTGGGCTAATGAATAATGCACTGGGCTGGAAGTCAGGAGACCTGGGTACCATTCCCAGATTTCAGAGAGACCTGTTGTGTGAGCTGGAGCAAATCATTTCATCTCTCCCTGTCTCAGTTTCCCCATTTATACCATGGAAATCATGCTACTTACCCTTCTTTATAAAAGACACTTGGAGGTCTATGCATGAAAAGTGCTATATAAGGCCAGATCAACACCATAATAGGTTTGCCGGTAGTGCTATACTGACAAACCCTCTGGAGTAGATGCAGCTTAGACCAGTATAGTTTACACTGGTTCCCCGAGAGAAATAGGCTATACCAGCAAAAACACTTGTATATATAACTCTGTCTACGATAGAGCTTTTTATAGAAATATTGCACGCATGCACACACACACAAATCACAATCTTAAGTGACAGTATTATACTCCAGAAGTTTTTAGTGTAGATCTGACCTAAGAGTTCATTATTCTTATAAAAGATGCCTTGGTCACTCCAACACATTCAATAATCTGGAGCTGAAACGAAACCCGCATTCATGAGAGTACCCTAGTAGTATGAGAAAGAATGTCTTTCCCATGTCCATATATCTGACAGACACACGTACACTGTCAAAGAGGGAGACGGAGATGCACATTCGCCTATGTGAATGAACTGTGCTAGTAATAATGTAAAAGTCTGTAACAGATGATGCAGCTAGAAATTTCTTTGATCACCATTTTCCAGCAGGGTTGTTGCTTTCAGGATTTCAGTCTCCAGTATGTCCAAGGATTTTTTTGTTTAGAGATTGATTAGCTCAAACCATATCACAGAAACCCGCTGGGTGCATATAGCACAGCTTCTTTAAGTTTATAATTGTGTTAGATGTAGATGCAAACTGTGTGACAGCCATGCTAGGTGGTAATCATGTTTGATGATTATTTAAAAAACAGTTATAAACCATAGTGTGGCTGGGGTACAGGAAAGATTGGGGAAGGGGGTGAAGGGAGAGATGGAGAAACAAAGCATGAGAAACACAAGCAGGATAAAACAGCTTGAGCAAGGCTTTACTGTACTGAAAGGAGATTGCAATCAGAAATTTGCCACTTATTCAACAAATTAGCCTGACTTTCAAAGGCATCCTTTAGCAGATGTGTACCATGAAGTAATCAGTGCACCCATTACATGAAAAGGCATTTATCAGAGGAAGCAGGTTTAGAATGAATCAAGAAAACAAAATTAACTTGCTCAAAAAAATTTTCATTACCAGTAGGCACTATAATATTTCAGACAATAATCATTTCAACCTGAAGCATCAGGAGACATGAAAAGTTGAGATCAATTCAGTGATTAGAGTTTAGAGATCTTCATTGCTTAAACTAGGTAAAAATTGATATAAATCGATAGTCTACTAAAAGGAGATTCAGGAATGTGCTTTCCACAGTGGATGCAGTATCAGTACTCCACTGCAGGATTTCTGTCCTATTCCCACCACACACTGCAACTTTTTCTTTCCCAACAATTAGAGGGGACTAGCAGTCAAGACTATAGGCTTTTATCTTCAGATATGCCACTGGCTGACTGAGTGACTTTGGTCAAGTTACATCACCTCTCTATTCCCCAATTTCCCAAGTGAATGTCTAATGGATTACTATTAGCATAATAGAAGTCCTAGTCAGGGACAAGGATTGCAGGTGTTAAAATAATACAAACAACAAACAATACTAGCAATGCTGCCTTTTAGAAATACTTTGCTCACCCTCGTGTGATACTTCCCTTAACATGAGACAACATCCTTGAAGGGAAACATCATCTTCTAGTGATTAGAAGAGATGGCCGGGAAGTACTCTTCTTTCTATTCCCAACTCTAACACTGATTCATTGAATGACCTTGAGCAAGTCACTTAGCCTTTCTGTGCCTCACTTTACTCAGTTGTAAAATGGGGGAAATATCTCCCTCTTCTGAGGTCTGCAAAGATATAATTAAGACTGGTAATATGCTCTGAAGTACTTCTAAGCCACAAATAGACATGCAACGTATAAAGGCATGGTAGCTCATCATTCAGTATACAATAAAACATTTTACCTTTCAGAATAAATTGAAGTGAAGGTTAGAACTTGTGACTTGCCAGGCACTAGAAGTAACTGACTCAATTTCCAACAGATTATACTTATACAACTGGGATGTTGTAAAGCTGAATTCATTAGTGTCTGTGTAGCACTTTAGATCCTAGGGAGAAAATTGCTACAGAAGTGCAGAGTATAATTATAAATATATATTTATAACATGGTGGTTCAAAGTATTTCATATGCACCAGTGTGTGAATTTTAGCTGACCTAATATATACACACATTCTCTTGACGCACACATTTCTGCTCATTCCTTGTGATTATTTGCTCAACTAGTCAGTAAACACAGGTACTCACCATGGGAACCTCTGCACCACAAGCCAAATATGTCATGAAGATACTGAATGGTTTTGCAAAGAGATAAAAATACATATGAATATGTAATATGGACATTTGTACATTTTACCTGGTTTTAAAATAAAGATGCCACTTTCAGTTTGTTTCTGTTCTTTCCATTTCCTAGGACGACAGTCTGCTGTTCCCATTGTTTGCTTCCCTGTTTAAAGATCAAACTGTAATCCTCCTTCATTTTATAACCCTCCCCCCATATTTGAGGGGAGTGGTGAATGTAACTGAGTGTATGTTCTATCCCATTCTGGCAGCTATAAGCATGTCAGAGAAGAAAGTCATGTTTGTAGTTACCACCATATTATTAGCCCTTTTGTGAGCTAAACTTTACAGTCAGGAAAGCAATGTGACAAACAGCAAAAATCTGTTAAAATAACTTCAGAATTAAAGCCAAGATTGTTTAAAAAAATTGTATTTTTATTCTTTGTACTGCTGTGAAATTTGCAGTTCCTTGTCACATTGTTTATTGAACCAAACTGACAAGGCAAGATGGCATTTCTAATGCCCAGACATAGCTGTATATCTCTGGGGATTCAAGGAATATTTGTGGGGGAACCACTCTAGTGCCCTCTCTTCCACCATTCCATAATTCCCCTCAATCTTTTCTCCCGTCTCCTTTTCTGTTTCTTTCTGTCTCACCTTGTAGTCAAGAAAAACAGAAGGTAGATTAGCACATATTTATATTAAATTAATGGAAATCTATTTATAATTATTACTCAGCCACCGTTACCTTAAATCATGATTAGAAGAGGAAACAGTCACTTTAAGTGCCATCAATTTACATGCTAGCTCTTTTCTGTAGGATTTTTAATTCATTAATATCAGTATTGGCTAAAAAGTATGTATTAATTAAAGCAAAGCAGGTTCCTCTGTAACCTGACTCTATTCTCTCTGGGTGGGGAGGTGGGGAGGTGAGATTAGGGGAGAAGGAAAAACCAAGTAAGAGGTGCTGCTTCTCTCACAGATCTAAAACCGAATGAAGGCCAAAAAGCTAGCACTTTTGCTTATACTATAAAGGCACACATAAGTAAAATTTATTTATATATAAAAAAGATTTTTGCAATATGCTGCTGTCGCATTCAGTAACATAATACTTGGTGTTCTACATCAGGATCCTTAGTATTAGCCTAAGCATGTTGTGATCTGGCATCTTGCCAAGGAAGGATTTACACCCACTGTTGTGTTTGATTACACATTTGAACACTTTAGATTCTTAATCCCAACTGTACCTTGAGATTTCACTCCTTTCTCCCTCAAACCTGTTCTTGAGCTGGCCTCTCTAATCAAGTCCCCAAAGTAACATCAGCTGGTACTGACGAGATTATGGAATGCGTGCAATTTTTTTCCAGCTCTACTCCCCCGAAAAGCAGCATCAGTGGAGCAGTCAGTCTAATGATAACCCTTCTTATTAGCTTTAAACCCCTGTCAAGTAAGAATTTTTTTATTAATAATTTTTGTTATTTGAAAGCGGGACCCTCACAACTGATCTTCTCTGCAGCTAACCACACTCACAATTAACTGGCCCTGTTACCGTTTATCTCAGAGACAGGCACGGAAATTTCCAGGAACGTGCTGTCTGCCTTGCCCATTAGAAGGAACTGCTGGGAACATTAGTTTTATGACATATGGTACTCAGATGCACCACTGACACAGAACATAAATGGCCTCAGGGCACTGATGGTGAGCACATAACTCCTGAAGCCATCATGGTCTCACTGACCACCAATTCATCATTGTATTACAAAAAGCCATGTGTATTCACTCACCTCTGCTAACTATCATTTCAGGAGAGGCCAGCAAGCCATTACTTTTGAAAGTACAGGGCTAGTTAATGTAACTGTCAATGTGCGCCAAAGCTTTTTACATGCTAAAGCGTCTTACTGTACTCTGTGCTCTCTGATTTGACACAAATTATTAATACAGAAAGCTGTAGTCCATGTTGTTCTCTTCCCCTACGTGTGGTACCAAAACTAAAAAAAGACTCCATCAACGCAATGACAAAAGCTGAATTAAATCCTTGTTTCTTTTTTCTTTTCTTTTTTTAAATTCTCTCAGAGAGCTCTTCTACTGTTCTAAATGGAACTAAATGTAGAAGCAAGCAGGAGGGCTATTGAATAATTGATTGTCTGATTACTATTGTCTGTTCACGTGCAGAGATCATTTGACAATTATAAAGAACTGAATAAATCATATCCATATTTATGAATGAAGTCAAATGAATACTTATGGCAAAAAACTCTGAACTGAATAGGGTTTTCTGCACCACCCTCTCCACCCAACTTTGAACATACTGAGAACAGGCGTATGCAATGAACATTTTTGATTGCTACATGCAAAAAATATGCAACAGGAAAAGCTTGCGGTAATAATCCAGTGTGCTTGGTATGGGATCATCACTCAGTGGGCAGTGTTTGTATTGAATATTTATCTTATTGCATATCTTTAAAAGATAATTTCCACTTGCTTAATTTCTTTTGTACTGCACATAAAGCGGTAGATATGGTATATCTTGATTTTAGTAAGGCTTTTGAAACGGTCTCGCATGACCTTCTCATAAACAAACTAGGGAAATACAACCTATAAGGTAGGTGCATAACTGGTTGGAAAACTGTTCTCAGAGAGTAGTTATCAGTGATTCATAATCAAGCTGGAAGGGCATATTGAGTGGGGTCCTGCAGGGATCAGTTCTGGGTCCGGTTCTCTTCAATATCTTCATCAATGATTTAGATAATGGCATAGAGAATACATTTATAAAATTTGTGGACTATACCAAGTTGGAAGGGATTGCAAGAGCTTTGGAGGATAGGATTAAAATTCAAACTGACTGGACAAACTGGAGAAATGGTCTGAAGTCAGGGTGAAATTCAATAAGGACAAATGCAAAGTACTCCACTTAGGAAGGAACAATCAGTTGCACACACACAAAATGGGAAATGACTGCTGAGGAAGGAGTACTGTGGAAAGGGATCTGGGGGGGTCATAGTGGATCACAAGTTAAATATGACATGACAACAGTTTTCAAGTACATAAAAGATTGTTATAAGCAGGATGGAGAAAAATTGTTCTTGTTAACCTTTAAGGATAGGACAAGAAGCAATGGGCTTAAATTGCATCAATGGTGGTGTAGGTTGGACATTAGGAAAAAATTCCTAACCATCAGGGTAGTTAAGCACTGGAAGAGTTGGGAGGTTGAGAAATCTCTGTCATTGGAGATTTTTAAGAGCAGGTTAGACGAACACCTGTCAAAGGGATGGTCTAGATAATGCTTGATCCTGCCATAAGTGCAAAGAACCGGACTAGATGACCTCTGTAGGTTCCTTCCAGTCCTACTATTCTATGTTTTTATAAATAGAAGCAGTACAGTAAATTATTGATGATCAAATCAGTACAGGTTATGCAGGAAAATGGCACACGTCCAACCTTAGAAGTCCTTAAGCAAGCCGCTGATGCCATCCTTATATAGGATGGTCACAACCGGCAAGGAGGGCTATCAACATTAGGGACAAAAAGTCAAATAATGGAGGAGGTGGGGAGGAAGAGAGGATCAGAGGGTGGGAATTATTGGAATGCCAGGTTTATTATAACACAAACAAAATATCAGATATGAGGTTGTAGAAGGGAGAGAATATCTTTGAGCCCCCTGAGAAGATCCTGTGCCTATTTCAGACCTCAGGCACAACCATGTAACTCCCCCCTGAAGCCAAAAGGAATTGTGTGAATGTATCTGAGGACAGAACTGGCCCCCTTGTGTGTAGGTGTACAGTTATTCCTGAATCTGTAGATATTGGTATTGTTTCTTCACTGCCTTGTATCTCTTGCAGTCACTTACAGCTGTTTAAAATGAGCAAGGAGTGGGTGCAGGATGATACTCTTCTGACATGGGAGGACTTTTAGATACATTTTGCACAAGTGTAAGAGACTACACAAAGTGCAAAGCCGGGGAGATTCAAGCTCACTATCTTGCAGACGTAGGAGAATATTCAATTGGGCTTTAGAAGTACGGTACAGGAAATCCCTGTTTATTTTTTTCCATCAGTTCTTCATTTTCAGGGTTTATTCAATTCTTGATAATTCTAGTCTCTCTTTTGTCCCAACTCACAATAAAAAAAAAAAAAAAAAAAAAAAAGAACACATCAGAAGCCCAGTACTCATGAACAGTCCTGTCATAACAAATCTATTGAGTACTACCAAAGGAGAAAGGGGGGAGGAGAAGGGTAAATAACTCAATTCCAAAGTTAAATGACTGGGACATTTTTTACATTTATTATAACTACCCTGATTGAAGATCATTTCACAATAGTTACAAAGAAGAGAGAGAGAAACTGTAAGTTATTGCCTATGAGTTTATTCCAGAAAGTAATACCAGCAAATAGTTAAATACCATACACTGGAAGTAATGGAAAAAACAGAGTTTAACTGCAGTTCACATAAAAACACAGAGAAAAAGAATGAGAAATTTATTTTCAAAACATACACAAAAATTTTTTGGAAACAGCATTTCAGACTGCAATTCCTCCTGTCAGCTATCAGACAGAACCAAGCCAGAAGATATTGGATGTTAAAGGCCCCAATTCACCGAGATATTTATGCAATGTAAATTTGAGCAGTTTAAGTTGATGTGAGACAACATCAGCAGACTGTTGAAGTAATGAAACGACTTATATGCTTCAAGTTAGGCACCTAAATGCCTTCCTAAACTGAGGGGGGAAAAGACAGTGGTTGAGGAACTGAGCACTCCAGCCAGGTGCAGAAAGTCTTCCACTGCCCATCAAAACCAGTGGACGCTAAAGTCATGCTCAAGGCCTCGCAGGAACAGGTCCATGCTGATGGGAAATGCCAGCGTGAAACAATCTGCACCATTTAATGTATGTGGAACATGCATTGTGCTTAATTACCATACAAACCCAGGAAAAATAAAAAAAGAACAAAATCAAAATGCTTTTCACACACAGTGAAATGCTGATTTATTTACCAGAATTTCACTATTTACTCCACCATACTTAAGTGCCCAGAGAGCACAGCTAAAATTAGTGAAATTAGAAACTTCTTTGGCTAATGAAGGCCACACTGAGCTCAACTGCTTCTCTTAATAATGGGTCTTAAGTCATTTTTCTGGTCTATACAGCAGGACTTAGTCCTGAGAGTTGCAGAATGCTTTTCACATTTTTTTTTTAAATTGTTAACCAATACTATAGAACCCTGAATGTGATTTCTCATCCCACTCCATTAAAAAGCACAATTATGCTATAGCCAGAGAAGTTTGGTATGTGGGATGTTTCATATGGGATGTTAGTGGCAAAACTTGGAAAAGAACCTAAGAGAAGTCATGACTTCTAGTCCCTTGGCATAAAAAAAAGTTACTAACCTTTCTGTAACGGTTGCTCTTCAAGATACGTTGCTCATGTCCATTCCACGTTAGGCGTGCATGTGCCCTGGGCACTGTTGCTGGAGGTTTTTCCCTCAGTGGTATCTGTCAGGCCACCTCTAACTCCCCCTAATGCCGCACACTTATGCACTAGCATAAGGGGCACCACTGGTCCTGCACCCTCTCAGTTCCTTCTTGCTGGTAACGCCATCAGAGGGGCAGGAGGGTGAGTTGTAGAATGGACATGAGCAACACATCTCAAAGAACAACCATTACGGAAAAGTTAGTAACTGTTTTTTCTTTGAGTGCTTGCTCACATCCATTCCATATTAGGTGACTCGCAAGCAGTACCCAAGGAGGTAGGCTTAGAGTTCATGGATATGTGGACTGCAACACTACTCTTCCAAACTTGGCATCATCTCTGGCCTGCTGTGTGATGGCGCAGTGGGAAGAGAAGATATGTACTGATGACCAGGTTGAAGATGTCTTGAATCAGGGCATGGGCCAGAAACACCGCTGAAGAGGCCTGAGTTCTTGTCAAATGGGCGGTCAAGATAGCAGGAGGTGAAATATTCATCTGCTTGTAGAAGAGAATATCCAGGATGAGATTCTCTGGGCTGAAACTGGCAGGCCTTTCATCCTCTCTGCTACTGCCATGAAGAGTTGCATAGATCTATGAAATGGCTTAGTTCTTTCAGTGTAGAAGGCTAGGGCACATCTGATATCCAGTGAATGAAACTGCCACTCTTCTGAATTTCTGTGTGGTTTCGGGAAGAAAACTGGCAGGAAAATGGCTGCAATGGTGTACCGTGGGTCTCTGGCACCAGGGGGCACTTTCTCCCCCTATCTCCATTGGCGGCAGCGCCTCACCAGGGCGGGGTGGGGCGGGGGAGGGGTCTGCGGATCCATTTCCAGCTCTCCCCCACTCCCCCCCACTGCTGTGGGGGCAGCGGGTTTGGCTGGGAACAGGAGAGAGACGTGATGGGTTCTGGTCCCCGCAGTTCCCTCAATGCACCCAGTGTGGGGGCAAAGGGGCTGGGAGGATGCTTGCTTCCCCACAGCGGGAGCCCTCGGCCACCTGTAGTGCCCATAGTTGTTACCTGACAGAGCTTGTGACTTAGGTTGTACTGAGCATGCTCAGTAACATTTGCAGCAGCCGCTGCCCTTATCCTGCCCTTACTTGGAGTCATATTCTGTGTCTGAGCTGGGGCTGGCGCAGCCACCAGGTCCTGGCTGTCTGTGACAGCAGGGGGAAGCTCCTCCTCCGAGGGCCTGGCTGGCGCCTCCCCCGGGCAGCGCCCGGGGGTATGCCCCCCCCCACTCCTCTCGTAGGTACTCCACTGAGGTTCTGATGTAAGCGCCCTGATTTCCTAGACCCTTCTGGCCAAGGTAATTGCTACCAGGAGGGCAACCTTCCAGAAGAGGAACAGAGGGCATGATGCTAGCAGCTCAAAGGGAGGGTCCATGAATCTTGACAGGACCAGGTTTAAATGCCATGGGGAAAATAGACTCACGAATCCAAGGATAAAGTCTCTCTAACCCTTTAAGAAAGCAGAAGGACATCTTGTGTGAGAAAACTGACCTACTGCTCACTGGAGGCTAGAAGGCTGAGATCACTGCCAGGTGTGTCTTGACAGATGCGAGGGCCAGACCTTGCTGTTTTAGGTGGAGCAGGTATTCCAGTACAGACTGAAGGGAAGATCGAGTAGGAGAAACACCTTGTTGGGATGACCATATTGAGAAACGTTTCCACTTGGCCAGGTAGGTAGCTCTAGTCGATGGCTTCCTACTACTTAGGAAGACCTGACAGACTTGTTCCAGCCACCATCACAGACGGTAAGAAAGAACTGAGAGGGTTTGGAGACGGCGGTGTCCCTTATAACGGCGCATAAGTGCCAAAGGACGTTAGAGCCGGCCCAATGGATACCAGTGGGGAAAAAAATGTCTGGTTACGGTGCATGTAGTGCACACCTAATGTGGAATAGACTTGAGCAAGCACTCAGAGAAGAAACAGTAGGTTCCAATAACATTTTCTCTAGCACTTTTTTTTCCCTCTACAGCAGTCATCTCCAAAGGAGGAGAGCCTCTCACAGTAGCTCACATTTTACATTAGTCAGATCATTATGTTAACATGACTGTCACATCACTAAGTTGTTTACCTGACCATGAATTTGCTGTGTATTATTGAAAGACAGCACTACCAATATTTGTCTTTACATTAGACTGTCTAATATATACAAATTAAGCTGGTGTGTGTTAAAATAAACAAATGAAATGAGCCAACAAGGAAATCATCTGCTACTTTGAAAGTTACAGGAAAGAGCTTTAATATATTTACTGTATGTGGATAATGTGGATACAGTAGGATGTTCAGGAAACTGAGTCGATAAAAAATCATTATTAATCCACTGAAGTCTATTTTAAAACATCAAAAATCAACACAGATTTCATCACACATCTGAGCTCATTTTAGTGTGTCAAAATAAAATTAAAAAGCCTCTTTGTGTTTGTTGAGAAGAAGACTGAAACGTAGCTAAGAGATGTAAGCATAGCAACATTTCTGCTTCCATTCTCAGGTCTACACCACAATTATAACTGACTCAGGGACCCTGACTGCAATAATATTGCCTGGAGGGAGAGCAAGCATATTTTCGTATCCAGGTCAATATCCTGAACTGTTCAAGAGTTTTTTCTTGTAATGGGAGAAATAATTATGTGTAGAATTTTAAAAAGAAGTTAAGTGACTTTGAAGCCCAACTCCCATTTTCAAAAGTATCTAAGTCACTTACGGCTAGATTTTAAAATCTATTTCATTCCCTACCTCCCACTGAAATCAATAGTGGGTAGGTGCCTAAATATCTTTAAAAATATGCCCATTAGCAACTTAAGTTACAGAGTTACATATAGGAAGCTGTTTCTGACTCAAAAAGTGTTTTGGATGTGTATATGTGTGAGCATGTTCACGCACACGCACTCATGAGATGAGCATTTAATACTTCAACATTAATAAAACACAGAATTTATTTGGTGAATTTCACCTCCTCGTTCACATGGACAACCTTTTAGCACATCACAATCTCCTCAAATTTATTCTTTGATTTCTTTCAACAAACATCTAGAATATATATTTGGATGAATATGGAAGGTGCCAATCAGCGAAGAAGTGAATTTGTGAATGACCAAATAAAATTCATTACAGACAATATTCAATCCAGAGTACTCGCTGGGGGAGGAAAGAGGGAACCTTCCAGTGTGTCCTTTCAAGATACTATCAACTGCATCTTATAGGAGTTCTATGTTAACTGCACGAAGGGGTGGGGGTGGGGGGGGATTGGGGGGAAGAATAAGAAAAAAAGCTTCCCTGCCAATTTAACAGCATTAGACTTCCGAAATTCCTATGAATAACAGCAAGGTTTTCTGGGGTGAAATAACTGATCTATGTCTGGTCTGATGTGCTCCCCCACCTGTTCAAGAACCATTGAAAATGTCTAAGATTTCCAAAGGGGTCCACACCTCCATTTGAAATTTTTTAGTCTGCAAATGAAAAAAGGTTGAAAAGCACTGATATTGTGCATTTTCTTCCTTCATGATGAAAGTAGATGCTTCTGCCAAATCTTGAAGTTTTTACTCAAATAAGGATCTGGTCCATAGACAACTTTATTATAGGTAAGTTTGGTAGCACTATCTATTAAGAATGTCTGACACTTCCCATTATAAGAACCTATTTTGAATAGCTCATAACTTTGTCAACCTAACCTTTTTTGGCTGAAATCTTGCATGCCAGACGTCCACCTCAGGTTGAATTTTATTTTATATTTAATTTCAGTCAAAACAGTTCAGACGCTTCTGAATCTGTGGCTAAGGAAAATTACGTTGTTTTGTCCCTCTTAAAAGGACTCTAGCACCCCCATGCTTTGGAGCAGGGATTTGAAATTTGGTGGAGCAGTGACCTTTGTGTCAGGGTCGTGCCTTATCCCACCACATGAAATTTTACCCAAATTTGGCCAAGTTATAATCCTTTAAAAAAATATCACAATTCACATATGTTCAGTAGAATCTTTAGATTGTAGCAGTTATATTCCCTGGAGAGTCCGTCTGCACTAGGCATGTTCCTGTATGAGGCAGAACAGGATTCTCTCTGTAACTGTAACTTCGGGCAACTACAGGCCATGTCAGATCCAGGCTTGGGTCCAAGCACCTGAACAGAGAACAGGCAGCTTGTCTCTTCTATGTTATGACTGAGGACCCTGCTCAAGCTAGACAGTATGGAGGAGGAAGCTGTCTTATTAAAATGAAGAAGGGACAAGAGCCAGACTTGCAAGAGAGGAGTAGATCAGGACAAGAAGCAGGGTGGGAGTGGACTAGGACTGGAAGGTTGGAGATAGAAACTTATTGGGAGTTGGGGCTAGGGTGTGAGCAGGGAGGAGAGACAGCTCTGAGGACGAGCTAAGGTGCGGGGAGAGAAATGGGACTGTCTGGACAAGGAGACTGGGACAAGGAGCTGGGGCAGGGGACACTAAGAACACTCAAGATGCCAGGGAGGGAGATTGGACAGCAGTGGAAACAGAGAATATGGATGGGGGAGATGGGGCATGACTCTAGGACAAGAGGGGGGAAGAGAGACAGACCAGATGAGGAACCAGGAAGGCTGGACTGGGAAATGGCTAGGCAAGAAAAGAAACTAGGAAATTTCATGCATAAAAACATTAAAGTTGCAAAGTCAAGCACCCTAAAGATAGGAATTGCCAGAATAAATGGCTAGAAAGCACTGGACTGAGACTCAGGAGAGCTGGGTTCTATTCCTGGCTTTGCCACTGGCCTGCAGGATGACTTTGGGCAAGTTACTTTGTGCCTCAGTTTTCTCCCCCCTTTAAAAATGGGGATAATTGTGACCTCCTTTTATAACGCAATTTGTGATCTACAGACAAAAAGGACTATATGAGTGCTGAACCTTTTAATATAATTAAAGACTATGCAAACACACAACAGGGCAGAATTACTGAGATCCTATATATTTCCTTCAATGGCTGTTTATTTCTTTTGACAGTCAGTAGGTTTATTTTCTTTTTGTTAAGCAAAAGGTACTCATTTTCTTATTTAAAATACTCCAATTCTGCATTTGAACTTTGGTCATTCCTTTGCCCCAGTTTCCTGTTACCTCTGTGTTTAGTTATGAGCAAAGAGAGCAAGCAAGTAGCTCTCTGCTTTTCCCCTCAGGCAATAACACTGATGCACTTTGATTTGCATCACAGTGATAAAAAGTAGAGCAGCTGCACCGTGGAGACCAAGACACATGAAGCTATGCAGTTTTGTTTCTTTACTGCCTTTCTATCTGGGCAAGTGATTAACGGCTCTGTTCTACCTGTCTAAGAACATGTTTACCATATAGCAAGTTCAAACTCTGAAGCACTTTGAAAAGACAGCATACTGTGAAAAGAAAAAATATTGTTTTAAATAGCTCAAAACTGCTCCTCTCATTCCCAGCACAGGCTGGCAAACTCTCACACTGAGAACCCTTAGATAAACTGATTGTGCTGGTAAAAAACAAAAAACAAAAAGTCTGTAGACACAGATGGTTAAAAAAAACCCTAACAACTAAAATCCCTAGCCGAGTTGAACAGAAGCCTCAGTCTGCTGGCAGACAGGAAGTGACCTGATATGTTCAGCCAGTACAAAACTTCTCTCAATCAATTTGGTATCAAAAGCTATGTTTGGAGTACAATGTTACATTACTCCACTCTGAGCTGGCAACTGAGGAAGGTGCAGAAATGTTTTATCTTACTTAACTTTCCATTAAATGGACTTTCTCATGTCATCAAGAGAAAACTAAAAGAGAAAGTAGTCGGGAAGCAAGCAGACAGACAGGATTCAGATACCCCATTGAGATGAACAGAGACAGCTTCATGTGCTAGGAGCTGATCCAGGGAAGCTCTCTGCTCTACATCCTTAGGAAGTTCACATCTCTTTTGTCCCAGACACTCTGTGAGCAGTTGCAGGAAAAGAGCAATGGATTGGTTCACATTTTGAAGTTTATAGTCACACAATAAAGCAAGTGCTCACAAATCTTATCGTAGTGCAAGCACTCTCTAATAGCAGACACCAACGAAGGCCAACAACCTCCCATTCTAGTTGTGCTGATAACCTCTCCACCAATTTGTGATCTTATAGCAACCTTGTTAAGCAACTACAGCAATTTCTTACCTGGAAATGTAATATTCAGAAAGCACCAAGGTATTCTTTAAAGCTTTTTAAATGACATTTATTGCTGAAAAGAGGAAGAAAGCCTATAGCACACAAGCAACCACCAGAGACCTACAGGCCAAATGTAGGTAAACAAAACAATGCTATAAAGACATTTTACAACAACAAAAGCCGTTATCCTGCAAGTATTCATCACAAAAAGATGGTCAGTGTCTCCACATGACAGGCAAAGTTGCCCTACTCTCTATTTGTGAAAGGGATAGTTGATTGAGTTTGTCTAATTTTGACTCAGACATTCCATAACTCATCTTTAAAGGTCCAGTGGGCCAGGCAATGAATTGGGACTCAGCAGACCTAGGTTCCAACTCTGCCACTGGATGGCTGACACACCTTGAACAAGTCACTTCACCTCTCTATGCTTCAGTTTCCCCATCTATGAAATCAGGATAAGGATACTCACCTTCATTGTAAAGTACTTTGAGATCTCAGCATGAAAAGAGTTAAGTATACACATTAAAATGTTTGATACTACTATTACATAAAGAAGCCTCATAGAAAAATATGAGGAACATTCGAACATACAACCAATAATACACACACAAATCTTTAGCATCTCAATAAATTCAAAAAAATTTAAAAAATATTGAGAAACTGAAAAAACATGACAGTTCACCAATTTATACTAATTAAGGATCTGACCCATCTAAGTTTACAGTAAACAATACATACGTAAAAATATTTTATGCTACAGTATATAGTGCAGATTTTCTTTAGGGATAATACACATATATTTCAATAAAATACCTTTAGAGATTTCCATGCTGTTTGGATTATTTTTCTATTCACCAGGAAGGGTCTAAAGAGCCCTTTTCTACTGTTGTGAGTTAAATAATTTAGAGAAGGCATATCATGCAGGATAGAGATGTATTCTGAACTAAGCCCAGCAGTGCAATACAACTGGGATTTTCAAAGGCGTAAATGGGAGTTGGACATTAACCTTCACTGACTTTTAATGGGAGTTGGGTACCTAATTGCCCCATTGAAAATGCCAGCCCACATACATAGCTGTATAGGTTACTAAATAAAAGAGAGTGTCCATTATCATTTTGTTTTATTTATATACATTTTCCCGCAGGCATCGCGCCCTTAGTGGTGGTTTAACTGAATCCTTTGCGATTAAGAAATGTCTTATCCTAAAAAACCACAAAACAGAACCACCCATACAACAAAACAAGAATCTCCACAGCAAAATGGATACACATCAATATTTGGGCGAGAAGGGGTGTTTCCCCCTGAGGAAAAAAACAGTCAACCAAGCAAGCACCTGCACACTGTATTTTAACGTGCATATTTCCAGATATTGCCTATAAGGGAAGAGGTGGTAAGAGAAGTTTCCAAAAATACTATAAAAAAGAGAACCATCTGTTAGAGCCATAAGCGAGTGCTGGCTTAGTACACTAAAAAGAAACTTTACAGTTAATCAAGCCTTCAACTGTCACCAGACAATTTCAGATACAACAGCGAAATGGATTCAGACTTGGTACGTGGCTCTAGAGTAAAGCCAACACTGCACATTAGATACGGTTTGGTGAAGGACTATCACGTAAAACTTGGTTGAATCTTTTTATACATCCACTATGCAGATCTAAACTATTTTAGAAATGTACATGTTCCTAGCCATTTGCAAACGCTGCCTTAATCTCACTGTACTATCAGTAACCTGAAGCCATTTACTCATATTTATTACTGCTGATTAATAATAAAAACAGTCCATTGCAGCCTTGTATTCATGATCTGTCAAAGGAAAAAAAGTCTCTCTTTCAAAAGTCCAATACCTTTTTTAAGTTGTATTTACAGTGGTCCACAGGTGTTGTGTTTGGATTCGTAACAGAGATTATTCACCTGACACACCTTGAAAGATCACAAGGCCCAGAATAAAATAAGAGAGATAAATTGCTTTGCCCATCCTTGACATCTTCAGCAATAGATAAATCTCTTCCAGCAAGTTCTGCAATCTTGTTTTAACCTGTTTTGAGGCTGCTGAACTTTGCATTTTACGAAAGCACCATGAGATTCTCTTTTCATATATTGGCACTAAAATACTTATTTTAGTTTTAAAAACACAAATCATGCATAACACAATGTATTATTTCAATTCCCTTATTTTGCCTTTGGGGACCAGGCTATCGTTGTATTGCTTGAAAATTAAAAAAATAACAAAACTGAACACACGCATGTAAAGTTCCTCATTTTCCTAGAAAAACAATATTTATGTTCTCTCTAGAAGTCTAGATTGACATAAACTGGATTGACAAAAGCTTACCAAAGGAAGACTCTACCACCTCCGGAGTGTAAATTACACTTACCCACAAAGAAAATATGCCAAAGTATGTGCAAGTGCACAAGATTACTCTGAACAGGTCATTTGCTTGCCAGCTGGCTGATTATATAGCTAGTTAAAAAATTGCTTCGTGAAGAGTTACTCAACTTGGGTAAAAGAGCTATTGCTTTAAAATTTTGTACCAGGATAACAGGATTCCAGTTACAAAAACACAATTCTGCAGCATTTTCTATGGGTATTTATATGGTAATTTGCTAAGATGGATGAAAACTTAATTGTACTAAGTTATATACACAACGTGCAGTTGTAAATACATTATGGATTATGAAAGCAGATGCTATTCTGTTGACTTTAAACCAAGTACGCCTGTTTATGCCAGGGGTTAATTTATATTTTCAAATACAGAAGTATAAATGGTCTTTTTCTACTACACTAATTGTCTTAAGGTATTAGGGCCTTGTGAGTCAATTTTTCAGGTCGCCAAGATAAAATAGTGTTCACGTTCTGTCATTGATGTTCTGGCTTTGGTTTCTAAGTAAATTAAATGAAATGTTATTGTTTCTGTGATTGTCTAATGATCATTTCTCTATCTTTATTCTGTTTTGGATGAGTGTGCCAGGGATTTCCATTTTTATTCTCTTGGTTTCAAGGCATCTGATTCCCACTTACTCACTCATGTTTAATTCTGTCTTTGTTGTAGCATATGCCAAAAGGCCACTTCCACAACCAGTCTCAGACTGTCAGAATAGAAACTATGTAATAATCTATTTCACAGTCAAGTAAAAATTCTAATACCTAAATAATATTATGGATAGCATCTATCTGGTGCAATCAAGATCTGATCAGACAGAATAGCATAACCCTCTGTTATTGTTGCCTGTTGCTGAGGGTTTACAGTGACAGTGCGTCCATGAACAAATATTGTTCCTAATTTCCCATCCAGCCCATAGAGAATAAATAGCTTGATGGGGCTGGAAAGCATCTATAATTGACCTATTCACTCATATCTACAACCAGAACTGGAGTGTGCTTTGGAATTCATATCTGTAGTTTTGATTTGATTAAGTTCATTGTGGAAGATCCACATTTTACTACTTTGAAGACAGTAACACTGCATAAAGCAAAATATCCAGAAAAGTAAGAGGCCTGACACTTACTTAAACATGCATGTGCACTGACATTTGCTTTGGATTTGATGGTATTTAAATATAATTTTAGAAGCAACCACTGACTCTTCTTCTTCCAATTAACCGATTTAGTTCTATGGCTCTGTAAGGCTACGTTTACACTACCTCTTATATCAGTATAACTTATGTCACTCAGGGGTATGAATAAGCCACCCCTGAGCGACAGAAATTACACCAACCTAAGCGCTGGTGTGGACAACGCTATGTCGGCAGACGAGCATCTTCCGCTGACGGAGCTGCCAACGCTCATTGAGGATGGATTAATTAAAGTCTATAGGAGTGCTCTCTCCTGTCCGCTTAGAGCAGCTACACTAAGGAGCTTCCAGCGGCAGTTCTCCAGCGCAGCTATAGCCTAAATCTCTCTTTATTCCATCCCTTTTCCTGACTGGCTGCTCAATTTTGTTGTTCTGCTCAACCAAGCCTCTTCCTCTGTACTGCTGAGGCATCTCAGCTCTCTTTATTCCACTTCGACTCAGCTTAGCCACATTCCCCCCGCCTGTCAACTCAGCAATGCTGTGCTTAACGTCACTCAGCCTGACCCCACCCTCCTTTGTCGTCTTTATTCAATGGACAGGAAACATGATAGTTGCCCCAGATGCATGGGCAATAGTCTCTGTCCTAGCCTGAATGCCCAGCTTTCATGTAAGTGATTAAAATGGGCCAAAGTTATCCCTGGTCTAACTCCACTGACAAGAAAGGAATTTACTAGGACAAATCCACTGGTAACAAAGCTGTTACGTCTGAGATTAATTTGGCGTGGTAGGATTGAATTCTGCTTCTATCTTCCCTTTCAAAAGAGTACCTAATGTACCTTCATTTCATTCAAATCTAGCACAAGCATCACAGATGAACAAGGAGTGCAAGCTGAAGTGTTTCCCAAAGATGACATGTTTGTACTGCAGCCTGGCTAGAACAATACAGCATTTATCAAAAGTTAAACATTTACCCAAAATAAGGCTTCTGAACACTTTCAGTCACTGATGTAAATTACCGCTATACAGCATGATGTTCTACCCAGAAGGGCATGCACAATGTAGGAGATGAAACAATTGTGCTACCTTGACCTCATTTTTCTTTTTTAAATTATGCAATCAATGTCATCTGTTTTGGAAAAGACCACAACTGAAGAAAGCACCTTTCAATCTTTGAACTCACCATCCGCATATGAAATGAGAGCCAGGGAGTAAAAAGCGTATTGTAAAATAAGGAAGTCATTGACTTGGTCCCTGTTGACACGGAGGACTTACTATGACTTCAGCCACTTGTGTCTGGCCACGTATGCATACAGGCAAAGCTGCTGTAAGGTGGGATTTGTATCAGTACAGCTTACACCATTTTCAAGCAAATCATGGCTTTATACCAGCACAACTATCTCTAACCTGGCCACCAAAGGCGTTAGTCTCCTCTGTAAACATTACCTTAGTGAGGATTACTTCCATTCTGCAGTGTAGATGGGTAATGACACGCCTTGGTAGGGGTCACCCAATTGTACTATTACATAAAGCTTACAAGTTCTTTTTTCTAGCATGCAAGTCGATAGTCTTGTAAGAAATGTATAGTTGCTAAATTTTGTGATGAAGAATCTTTGAGGGAGTGTGGCAAGCAAAAAGAGAGTTTGCTCTTAGCCTTAATCTCTCCAACTAGAATCAATTCCTGAGCAGAGTTGCTCCCTGGGAACCAAGCATTGGTAACAGCGCTGAGATCCTTGAAAAAGGTGATTGCCTACATGCTATTTGTGACCAACTCAGTTCCAGGGGCTCAATTCACAGGAATGCGCAAGAACAGCTTGAAAGTTCTTCCAACCACACAAGTCTGCCCTCCCTTTTACTAGCTCTGTACTTTTGCTTTTAAACTGTCATCCGATGGAGATGCATAATGACTCAACCCATCCACAACACATAACTAAGTGCATTTGGTGTGGCATGGTTTAAACAGGAGTTATCTTTGAAGTGCACTGAATACCTTTTTCAAACATGGCTCTGTTCTCAGTATAAAGTGGGCCTTAGCTTCCTTCCTGTTTTACGCAGTAAATACTAACTGAATATGAGACACTTGCATAATGGCATAATACGCACAAGGTCACAATGTGCTGTACAAAAACTTTTATGCAAGATTTCTGCAAGAGAACCATCAGAGATAGTGTTTTATTTGCTTATTTCAGTGGCCTTGTTCTCCATTCTTCCCCTTCAAGAGTAGCACTCGAAGTCTCGTCATAATGCATCACCACAAGAACTATCTGCAAGGTTTTGTACATGCATAAGCATAAAATTCATTTTTCACTCTCCAATGGGATGTATTTTGGAGCCAGCATTTTCTAATATAATCAAACAAAATGTGTGCTTTTTGGACAACATTTCACCATCTCAGTTGCTCACTCTCAAAAGAGAATTAAAAACAATTTGTTTCTCTCCTTCCTGTACAATTTCAGGGCATCAGGACATCTCCACTCTTCAGTGGACGGGTCTTTTAGATCATCAGTTCTTTGTCCCTCAGCTCTTGTCTAATGACCATAATGCTTTCAGTTACTGGACATTTGTTATTTCACCATCTGCCTACTGTACTGATGGTAAAGCTTAAAGAGCACAGAACAAAACCAGGAAATGTGGCCCTCCCAACATGCAGTATGAAATCCGTATGTGTACCCAGCAGGCAGTCTCTACCTCAGTAACTAGTCAGCAGCTACAAAAGACCTTCCAGTTCCTTAGTAAGAATTTAACATAATATACAGAGCCCAGTTTTCACAAAGACCTGGAGTGGAACATAACAAAAGACTATCTATGACTTACTGACAATGTTCCCAACAACTGGAGCAAAACCAGAATAGCACCAGTGAAGAGGTGCTGGCAGAAAACAATTTGTTCACTGCATTTGTGACTATTCTGAAAGCTTCCTCCAATTTACAGTTTCTGGCTGGACATTTATGCTAATAATGGCTTCAAAGAACATCACTGGCACAACAAATGCCATGAATTCATTGACACACAATGTGTCTTTGTCCACAGTCTAGATATGCGGAAGCCAGTTCCAACCTTACATATCAAGTGCTGACTCAGGTTAGTATCTCAATGGCTTTATGCACAGTAGGCAACTCGGTTTCCTTTTAAAAGGGAAAGACTTGTACAAAAGTTCTCTTTGCTCTGGATATCAGTTTTTGTATTCCTAGGTTCCTGCTTTGTATTTATTCTAATTAGTGCTGTACCCCAGCCCAGCTGTTTCCTGTAGTGTAGTATCATAGTATTGTATTTATTGCATCATAGTTTGTTGCAGTGGAAGTTACTGAGCGGCCTAAACTAGAGCCCAAGATCCAAACTCCCATCCTTTATATAAACTTTGAGCAAGCTTGGATCTGGATCCAAACACTGCAGCTCAGGTCTCTCTCTGATGGAAAGTGTGCTGTGTCACATTCAGACTTCACTGTAGTATAACTAAGCAGGAGGAGAAGTTGGCTGCAAGGAAGGAGACCTTTGATCACACACGGTCTAGTTTGCATAAATGAGCAAAGTCAGAAAATTATGAAAGAAGTGTAAGGTTTGTATAGAAATCAAATATATTTGAAGTTGTCCCAGCAATGGAAATCCCTCTCTAATGGAAAAGAAAGGAATTCACATTGATGACCTAATCCTAGGTAGGAAAGAACAGCAAGTTTCTTTGCTCCTGAAAAGCTGAGCAACCTTGTCTACTATCTCCAGTTCAAACCGAGACCATGTGATCAGCTAGGAGTAGTGTAGCACCACCACAAGCTTCAGCCACTAAAGTTAACCAGTTCACATTAGAATTGGATACTGCTGAGACAACTATAAGTCCTTTGACATTAAAGTAAAATATAAGTCCTTTGACAGCTCATAGGGAATTTTCCTAAACTAAACTCTTTAAAAAGAAGTGAAATGCTGTAGGTGGTGTTAGACACTGCCTCAGCTCTGAGCACCCAGCCATGAATCTCAATAAAAGACCAAGAATCTGATCAAACAAGGAAGGAGCTGAGCATTTCACAAGAGGTGTTCAACAGAGTTTGTTGCAAACTCTAGCAGGAATTTAGTATACAAACAAACCAACAAACTTGCACACAGAGATCTCTACTCTCTACAGCTCCGAAGAGATTAGCAGGCTATTACACTACATAGGGCCTTTTAGAATATTAATGGGCCTTGTTACTGGACTGAGGGAGATGCAAAGCCACCTGACCAACATGTGTGGAATCAGACTGGCATGACAGACCAAGAACTTCACTTGAGAAAAGTCAGAAGAGAGCATCAGTGAGCAGAAAACAAAGAGCTAGATGTGGGGGAGGGAGGAGTTCTGAGGGGATAATGGAAGGAAGAACAGCTGCAATGGATCATGGACAATCTATTAAAAAGACAATGAATTGGGGGAAAGAAACTTATCTTGTAATTTCAGATAAAATACATTAGTATGGTCTTAATACTGAAAACGGTCTTGTATAAAAAAACCACAGTTGGTCACACCATTAGTACATTCCTCCAAGACCAAATGGTCTGAATAATTTATATATTTGGCATCATATATACATGCATTTCCTTGCAGTGTTTTGACACATGGGAAGAGAAAGGGCCAGAAAAAGACACAGAAAAACAGGAACTATCCTGAAAGGAGTTAGGGAAAGGGGCCATGAAACTGCAATGCCAGACATCATTAGTCACAGGCTGGCTGTTGTCTTTCACCACTTATACCACGCCAAAATATATGACGTTTAAATACGGTATTGTTTTCTTCAAGTCCTAGCCCTTCTCTCTCTCTCTCTCGCTCTCTTCCCCTCTCCCATCATTTGGATAAATATATAACGGGTTCAATTATTTTCAGCGTGATTGCTAAGAATGTCACAACACGTTCTGCAAGAGTCAAGATGTTAACCTTCTACTTGAACCATGCGGTCCTCTACTATATATATTGGCCATAATTTTGATTTCAACTATCTGCTATTGGGCAAACAAGATGGACAATTAGCTTATTAAAACTTCCAAACATCACAATGTGCCATTTACTGGCAGAAAACATTTTATTTCCCAAATCCAGAGCAGAAGAGAGGGTTAACAAGATTTGCTAATCAGCATGCCCTTTGATTAACCCATAACTCTGATGCACAGTGCTATTCCTAGGAAATTGTCATCAACTCTAATCATGTAATGTTTTCTGGTGACAAAATAGAGTAATTTTTCTTGCATTTAATTAAAATATATAGAAGTCTTGAATTGGCAGAGATAATCCTAACTGATAGACAATATCAAACCACAGACGATTTGGCAGTTTCCATTTATTTTATTTAACATTTGAGTGTTTCACTATTAAAGGGTGGGAAGAGGAAGAATTTTGACCAAAGAAACCTCTGTGCATCCAAAAAGTGCCAAGAGATCTTCCACATCACTACAAGCAATAGAGGATCTCTGTTTTTAAGTCTTATGTATAAGATCTTGGGGGGTTGGGGAGGAAGAGGAGGGAATGTATTGATGAGCAGGTGGCAGGCCTGCAGCTTTCCTTCAAGAGCTCTGATGTTATTCCATCCAATGTCACAGAACTCTGGGGAGCCCCTGAGCCCTACTGCATTGGTGAGAAGGGGTAAGAGGTCAGGTGTTAAAGAGGGCGAGGCTCTCTATTCCAAAATATCAAACTCCTGATAAAGATAAAAGGGAAAAATGTCCCAGTAGGGAAAAATAATCTCACAGACCAAAAGAAGAAACAGCTGCTCCCCCTTCCGTGTAAGCAGAGAGAGTGGAGAGGCCATGTCCGTCCACCATGCCAGCAAGAATAAATTTTCAGATTCAGAAGGAGGAAGCTCTGCTTCCATTCAGCAGAGAATGATGGACAGAAGTACTCCTGAATTTTAACTTCTGTCCAGAACAGTGACTCCAATGCAGAAGAGACAAAGCATTTTTCAGGATAGCATGATTTTCAGACATGC
Source organism: Emydura macquarii macquarii (assembly GCF_026122565.2). Lineage (NCBI taxonomy): Eukaryota > Metazoa > Chordata > Testudines > Chelidae > Emydura > Emydura macquarii. The sequence goes on along the minus strand of NW_027132342.1, from coordinate 3,965,613 downwards.
TGAGCACTTGTAGCTCCTACTGACTTCAATAGGATGGGATACTCAGCACCTCAGAAAATAAGATCACTCATGTCCTGTGCACAAAATATATCCTCTACAAAATGCCAAGGTGTAATGGAAAGGAATCATTTAATGCACCATCACCTGGCTATACAAATTGCATGCTTCACTTATCTGATTTCTGCATTCTGCCCCCCCATTTTTGGGTGTATATGTGTGTGTGTGTGTGGTGGGGGGGGGGGGGGGGGGGGGGGTTTGTAAAATAATGACTCAAAGACATGACCCCTACATGCTCTACCAAGAGCTGTAGTTCTGTGGGATTACCCACAGTTGTAAGCCCCATCAGTGCCGCCCTCGTGATTTTACTGCGAGTTTCATGATATTTGGTGTTTTTCTTAAAGCTCCAGCTGCTGGAATCAAGAGACTGCATGAGAATCTCAGGCTTCAGTTTAAAATATAAAGTAAGTTTTTAGCCCTCCTGGTTGTGGAGAAAGGTTGAAAATGTGACTTGAGTGAAACCCTGAAGACAAATAAAAACACATAAAATTTGCTATTTTTTCCAAAAGAGCCGTAGATTTTTTAAGCTAATTTTGTTATATTTTGGGAACTGACTCATGACTTTTGAATACTTGAGCTTGGCAATACTACACTATGTCTAATAGGAAGTGTTCGCAGGACCAAGTGTAGATACTGTAGGGTGCATTATAGCACCCTCTGTACTCTACTTTGACCTCAATCCTACATCTGAAATCCCCCAACACCAAGATGGAATCCCACTGAAATCAGTGGAACTCTGTACAGATGCAGAAATGATGAGATAGGATACCAATGCAGGACTGGGGCCTTGACTTGAATCACCTCACCTTCCTATATAGCAATAAGATTTCAAACAGTTTCTATGACAAACTGCACAGATTAGGAAATCATTGACGTATGAAGTTGCTTAAATTTTAAGCCTGTGGCCTGACTTTCAGGGACTGAGTCTTGGCAAAAGCTCAACATTTCTGAAAATCAGGCTCATCTTTTTTCCTTTTCAGCATTCTAGTTCCGGGGTGACATGCGAGCCCATTGAAGTCAATAGCTAAACTCACATTGTCTTCAATAGGGCTAGGATTTCCCACAGTATTTGTACATTCATAACTGAAAAATTTCAGTAAAAAGTCCCCTTTAAAAAAAAATAATGAAAAACATGTTGCAAAACTTTCATAAACACACAAAAAGCAGCTAAGTGTCAGGCTCAGACAGATATTGTCCTTTTAAAATATCAAATGTCCTTAAAAGCACAAATAAAGTATTTGATGGTTCTCTTGCATCTATACTATAAAGAGGTATAATAATATTCCACAGATTGGTTAAACTTTAGATCTTGATTCAGTAGGTGACGGGGAAGAGATGCAGAAGATGCTATCTCAAGTCTTATCAGAAAAAAATAATAGTGAACAAAAGAAATGTCTGTGAAGCCCCAGAACTACACTCATGGGGACACATTTTGCCCCCAGATGTGTGTCTAACTCCCAGTCAAGGCCACGGTAAAGTGTGCATGTGAGTGGGGACAGAATTTAACTCATCCTCTCTTTGGCACCTCTCAGGGCCTGTTGGCGGAGGAGGGTGGGGGGGCAGACTGAAGCCAAAGAGTAGAATCGGGATCACTTTCAGGAGTAATGCCAAGAGTAAAGTCAGAGTTAGAAGCCACACTGGAGTTGGAGCCAGGAATCAATAACCGGAGTCAAGCCAAGAAACAAGGCAAGGTAACAGGAACAATGAATGGTAAGCAGGCAAGGAGGCAGGAACTTGGTCTTAGGGGTCTGGTGTGCAGGGGTGAGGCAGGAACAGGAAGCTTTATGATAGGAGGTGACCAATGCATAGTTGGTTGAGTCAGTAGGTGTAGCGTCTGTTTGCAGGGTATCAGCTGCAGTTTCCCTGTCTGTCCTTGGCACCATGGAGGTGCAAAGAGCATGGCCCTTAGTTTGAGTTCCTGGGCATCCGAAAGCAACTTAACTCAAAAACAAAATATGGCAAATTCGTTTGAAATTCACTTGAAGAAACTGTTTGGTTAATTTTATGAGGATTTTAAGTGATTTTTCTGCTCTCAGCTACATTCTGGTTACCTAGATCACATGATTTATCTGACTTTGAAAACACACTTCAGAAATACAGTAGCAACTTGATGATGCAGTGCATTTCCATCTATGGGACTAGATTACTGCAAGAGCCCTGCAGGGCATTAGCAACATAGCTAGCTGTACCACCTTTCACCAATGCATGTACCCAATTGTCAAAACTCATTTTCTTCTGGGCCCTAAAGAAAGTAGATATTTACTTTGCTCAGCTTTGAAATGTTTATATTTTCACTAAGGAAAAAAAGCAAAATTTTTAACATGCTCCAGCTTTAGGAGTGTAAAGTTACCAACTCTAAGTCCAATAAATGACAAAGAATGGTTGGCACTAGTATATGCATGTGTGTTATTGTACTGAGCCATAAGTAAACATAACATGTGGTAAAATTAATTTTTCACTTAAAATCCAATTACTGAAATTTTGATTGCATACAGTTAATTAAAAATATCTTCCAACAATGCTTGCGGTGCAAAGGAGAATGCAGAACTACAATGGTACAAAGAGCAATCGCAATATTCACTGAAATGGATACACAGCACAGTGCTAGTTAAATAAAACAGTTTAAATGTTAGAGGAGAAAGTGAGAACAGATTTGTTTGCAGCTATCCCACCTTGTGCTGTGACATTTTCGCTCTCCCCCCATTATGTCTTACAAGAAGGCTTGGCAGAATCTGATTTTTGTTTATAATTTCAATGGAGAATACTTTTCAGTATTCAATTTCAATGGAGAATACTTTTCAGCATTTTTGTCTATTTTTATCTATATAAATTTTCACAATTGCAGGAAGTTACTAGGGGACAGATTATTTAATGACAATAGAAGTTGAGAGTCAAAAATTTAAAGCTTTATAAAAACTGTTAAAATGCAAATTGTTAACATCACGTCAAAATATACAATGTAAATATCCTTATATCAAATCACACCTTTTTTTTTTTTTTACTATTCATTAGCTAGTCCCATTTCTATCAAGCCTAATTCACTGGATTTTTTCCCTAATAAATTCTCAAGCAGCATTTCTCTTACTTTGTCTATCTGGAAATTTAGATTATCATTGATGGAAATATTTTTCCATCAGTTTGTGTGTGTCTAGTGAAATTGATGTTTAACAACATTTACTGATAGAAATCTAATTGTTCCAAGCCCACCTAGAGGCTAGACTGGATCTGATCAGCTCACAGAATACTACAAACAAAAATAAATCTAACCATTTTTCAATGGGCTGTTGAGATTTATTTCCTTCACATACTGGCCACAGTGGGAGGTGGGATCAGGATTTGATGGACCTGGTATAGCCCAAAAAATCCTCTCTTCTCAAAATTTAATATGTCACTTCCAAGAATTCTAGAATTTAAATAAACTACCATCACTGCTGAAATCTTCCTTAACATGAAAACTAGAGCCATTGATTCAAAGACACATTTTACCCTTCCATGCAGAGCAGTCCAAATACAAAAAGTCAGCAAGCCCCTGAATTAAACATTGACACAAGAAGCAAAATTTTCAACTGTCAATTTAAGGACCTCCAAGAAAATTAATATACTGCTACCATTTCTTGTGACTAAACCAAGCTGTTCTGTTACTTATTAGCTAGAGTCCTGAATTAGTAATGTGAAAAGTACGCCTCAAGTCCTTGCCACATCAAGCCAAGTTTAGACTTTCCCTGCACAACTATTCCACTAACCATATGGGAGGGAATCTCTGTCTTTGTTTAGTTAGGGCCATTCTCCAAGACAAAATGTGTGTAAAATTGCACAAAAAGAAAACAAGAGATATACATTTAACTTTGTGTTCAGAGAACAATGAAACAACATAATTCTAATAAAATGAACTAACAAAGTGCAGAAAGATGGTTATACTGGGAGGATCTTTTTTATTCCTGTACTCAATCCTGCTATATCAAAACACGTATTCAACATGCAACATTGGTTCAGAGAGGCAGAATCTACCAAGTGGATTAGAGAAGAACTATTTTAAACCACAGGTGGGGAGGTAAATTGCTACCTCAGCCCAATTCTGAAAGTAAGAGAGACTAGGCTGTTCTACTTTGCTCAGGATGCCTCATTCATTTTCAGTGCATAAAAGGACTTCATGATGTGGAAATTTGTTGACCTATCCATTCCTGCACAAAGATATGAAGACAAGTTAAATAACAATTACGTAGGCATTATAAAAAGAGAGAGAGAGAGAGACGTGCAATGGAGTGAACATAAAGCAAATGGACGAACTACAGTGTACAAATGAGTCCAGCAATAGCATGGCCATGGGGTTGTTCAATTTAGTCACATTAAGTCACATGGTGTAATTTTCCACTGAACTCGCTGAACAATCTATATTGCAGTACAGCACTCTATGTTCTCACAGCAAAGGAGCAGCAAACTAAGTGGCAAGTTATCTTTTTGGCATGCTGGCACAGAGATGGATTTGTCCCACTCTGGCCCACAGCAATACATTTAAACTCCATTCCCCGCTTGTCATCTGATTAAATGGCATACGCAACCAGTAATGGAAAATTTTCTAAAATCCTCCATTATGGCTTTTGTTCTATCGTAGGTGACAAATGATCATTCAATGATCGGCATCCCCACCATCACATACACCCCACTACTCACAAACAAAATCTGGTAGCTCGCAGTTAATTCATGTTTATAAATCAGCTAATATATTGCATGAGACATTGTCGGTTTTCCAACCTGAATATATACACACCCTGCTAAGGACATGATCCTGTAACACTAACTCACGTGAGTAATCTTTACTTCTGTGTTTAGTCCCTTCAAATGAGACTAGTTGCATGAGCAAGGACTACTTATTTGCGTAAGTGTTGCAAAATCATATCCCGCATGTGTCATCTAGAGCTGACCTGAGGATGACAATTCCATTTCATGGCAACAGTCAAGGTTTCAACATTTGTTTTCGCTCCGCACTGGCACGAGCAAAATTGAAATGTGAGCTTTTCAATTAGGAAAGGCGTGTGCGCTGGGGCAAGGGGCTCTAGTGATGACTGAGGCACTGGTCTGGGCAGTGGGTGACCAGGTTCAATGCCCTTTCTTCCTGATTTAGAGCAGCAGTTTTTCATCCTAAATCAGTCTGTAACAGGCAAAGCAGGGACTTGAACCTAGATCTCCCACATTCCTGACCAGTATCCTAACTACTAGGTTATAGATTTTGAGAGTCATTCAGTCTCTCTCATTCCCTTTCTCCAAACTTCCGAATGAAAACTTTGTCAAACCAAACCAATATCCCTCTGCAAATGATTTCCGCTTCAACAAAATTTAATTTAAATCAAAAATGTTCCAACGAGTTCTCAAGTCATCGTTACATGTCAACTTCAGGAAACCACAATGCTTTGGTAGCACAAAATTAAGCATATAAAGCTGGGAATAATTTAAGACAGAGTGGGAACATTCAACAGTTTTGATGAGAACATTCATAAAAGACAATAGCTTATACCAATACCAGTCTCCCTTCAGTTCAATAGCGCAATTACAGTGACCTCAATTAAGCAGAAAGCAGAAAAGACTAAAACAGTGGTTTTCAACTGGGGGTCTGTGGACTATGTCTAAGGGGTCTGCACCTCCATTTGAAATTTTTAGAGGTCTGCAAATAAAAAAAGGAAAACCACTGGACTAAAAAAATCTAGCAGAAATGGGAGCACAAGCCATAAAGTATGGGATTGAATTCAAATTTACGCAAAGTTTGAGGGATTTGGTTCTAGTCCACCTTTAAACACTAAGCACCTATACTCTCATCTCAGTTACACTAATATAAAAACAGAATAACTACAGTGGATTCAATTTAGTTACTTTAAATTTACATGGGGGTGAGGTAGTTACTAGGATCAGAATTAGGCTCAAGGCATATAAAGTCAACTAACGTGCTCTTGTTGTATACCGTCGAGCCAAACTGCAGAAAAACACATTCTGTTAAAAAAGGCATTCTACTCTACCCTTATTGGTAAGGGGAGGGACAGGGAGTCAAAAGTCATATTCCTGTCCTATTCCCTTCTTGAATGAAGCCATTATAAGGTTGTGAAGGGAATTTAATTAAATCAGTTCCACTTACCAGCCAAACTGTACCTATTTCTTTGCCAGAGAGATGCTATTCCCTCCCACTCTCAAGGGAAAAAAAGACTGGAGTTTAAGTACAGTAAAGCAGAGATGATTTTGCTTTCTGTTGCCCACTACAAAAATCTTTGGAAAAAACCAGTGACATCAGGATGTTAGGTACTAAGGCACCATTACTAGAATTCTTCTACTGAGAATGCAGCCTATTCTATTTTCAGAATTTTTGAATACTAAAAAAGCAAACAAACTAAATGGGTTTTTGCTGGAAGAAAACTGTACGAATAAACCATGAAACCGAGGCTTTATGTATATTGCAGCTAATAAAGTATGCAGTATTCTGAACAACCACAAGGAGACGGAGGACAGTGACAGTCACTGTTAATCCTTGTAGCCACCGCTTTTTCCCCCAAAAACTACTGCATTGGGGGAAAAAAATAGCCCACTGAAAATTAAGAATAAACTTTTTCTAAAATTATGAGTCAGCAATTGTAAATTTAAGCTTTGCTGGCTTTTAAAATGTAAAATGTTACCACATGCACAGAGATGAATGGTCATAATAAATTCTGCACAATTAATCTAAATATCTCAGTGCTTTACAAACATTAAATAGTACGAAGACCTCTGAGGTAGATGGTATCATGCCCATTTTACAGATGGAGAAACTGAGGCAGGGTAAGGTGAAGGCCTGATTTTCAGAGGTGTAAAGCCAGCCTTAGGTGAGCTGCCTGAGGTACCATAACAAATCAGTGTCAGGGCTGGGAACAGAAGCTTGGAGCCCTAACTCTCATTTCCTCTCTTCTAAAACACAAGACAATTTTCTCTCAGGACACCCATGCTTTTCTATACTCTTTCCAATTAGATTTTCCTCAACTGAGATTACTGCAATGAACTAACATAGCTTTTTAATAAATCAGCTGGATTCACTATAACAAATTCTAACCAGTTTACATCACACTACAGTCACTGTGCACCATTAAATATATATTTGCTTACTTCCCCAGAGCATTCCCTGTAGTTAGAATGTGAAATAATACCGTAAAAACTGCAGAGGTTAAACATACAGAGTTTTTAAATCTTGCCTAATCTGTTTTATAAATTAAGCCTGGCACCATCTGTTTCTGTCCATTGTCGCACACAATGAGGATTGAGGCATGCACTCCAAGAGAGCACCATGACCACAGTTTGGAGTGTCCCAGAGCACCAGTGGACCATGACACAGTCCAGCAGAGATATGGCTGGGCCCCAAGTTTCATTTTTGCAACAGGGAAAGGAACACCAAGTCACATATCCCTGAGCACCTGTGGGCTGCCTAAATTTGCCACTGTCTACTAAGTGGCCAATCCTATATTCATTCATACAGCAGTCTGTGGCATGACACTATAGTATAGATTGGCATTCACTACTGGACATAGACCATTGTATCACAATATGCCGATTCTCACGAACAAAGGATCCAGGCAGTTAAAACAGAAAAATAAATCTCAGATGCTAGATAAACTGAAAATTCATTTCTCTCCTAAGTAGCTGTAACATTTCTCAAACCTTCTTGGCTGAGGTTGAACCAATTCAGACCAAAAAAAGGCCTTATTATGCCAAGCGTAAAAGCTGAATCCACAGACAGAGTCAACTTAGGCATCTGGCTTACTAATAAAAGACTTAGTGGCTTTGTGTCCTACCTACAAGTCTATATCTAACAAAATATGAGTTCCATATCCCAAAGATCATAGCTTTCTTGCTAATCTCTTTTATAAACTTATTTCTGGGAAGAACAAAACAAAAACACCACCATTTGCTAGCAAAAGCACACCAAGAGAGGGCTATATTTAATAAAACTCTTGCAAACTCAGGCAACATGTTTTGGTTTTTTCTTTGGTTGGGTTTTTTTTCCCCTTTCTTGTGTAAGTAAAAGAGAGAAAGATTAAAGTGCAGCTATGACAAACATTGTTGCATTATTTAGTATTATAACCTGTGCTATAGATTAAGGAAACACTGTCAAATCTGCTGTAGGTTTCTGTAAAAAAAAAAAAAATGTGGATAAATTTAAACATTTTCCTTTTAGGTTTTTAAAGGGAAAATAGACAGCTTTTTGCCTATTAAAAGTACTGCCTGATAGGAGTTACAATCCAAGTACTTGTGCTAAAGCATGAAAATTTGGAAGTGAAACTGACCAGAAAACAGATCAATCTAGTGTCACTATGCAAGCTGAGGTGAAAACTGTAGGAACAGCCTAAAAGGTCATTTTGGTTGTTAAACATGTAAGTTTAAAATCTTAAATTGTATTTGTTACAACTGTAAGCATTCCTCCCCACCTCCCACAAATTAATTGCACTCCTTTTATTACATGATCCTTTACGGTATTTTAACTAATAATCATTTTCATGATGAGCAGCCACTGACTTCTCACTAAGCTTCTAGCCAGTTTCTACTTGTAGCAAAGTGCTTATGTGACACATGGATTAACCTCTTGAGATGAAAACTAACAGATCACACATTAAAATAAGAACATTTAGCCATATGACCAAAAAGAACTAATCACAAGATTCTGCAGAGTTGGTAAGTATGTTCTTAGTAAAGGGCTCAAAACAATTTCAGGTCTGAGTTAACATACAAGTTGTGTGTGAGCCCATATTTGGAATCAGGAGGAGGGATGTCCAGTCAAGATTCTGGTGCACTGACAGAGTTACAAATAGAGTTTTACATGATATCTATCCACAAATTTAACCAGTGCAGTTAGTCCTTTTATATTTTGCAATCACTAGAGAAATCCACTACTGTCCCACAAAAAAAAAAAAAAAAAAAAATTAAACTACCCAAAATATAAAATAAATGGAAGCAGCAATAACCAAGAGAACTAGCTTGAATTTTTATTAATATAAAAAACCCTTGTCCAGCTTCTCTGGTGTATTTTTACACACAATTCTCCTGGGGGATCAAAAAGGGCAATGAAATGCACAAAGCTACCTAATGTGACTCGGAATAGAGAACCTCTGTTAGGATTTTAAAACATGACAGTTTTTAAATGCTGCAGGCTACCACGATAGCTAATCAGAGGAACAAACCGATTCATACTGAATACCAGTGTCACTTGTAAGCAGACGCATAGCATACTGCTGAGATAAACACTGTACATGTGGAATAATTGTCAGTTACTTGAAGCTGTCAAACATTTCCACTGAACACTTGTCATCTTAATGGGCAGACAAGCAAAACAGCTGTGTTTCTCCAAGTCTACACTCATCCAAGAAAACCCTCACAAACTACCAGCTTTTCAAAAGGAAGAAAGCACCCTCATCTTCTCTTTCAATGCACATTGTACAAACGTGCTCAGACCAACACCATTCTGAAAGAAGACGACTTATCTGACAACAAGGCATTTTACATACTGATATGCCAATACCAACTATGTCTGCCTTTCAAAGCAACAAAATTATTTTAGTCCTCAAATCTATACTACTGCAATAGTTCTGCCTTAAAAAAAGAAAAAAAAAAATTTTTTTTGTTTCACCTGGTACATAATAGGTAAAACAAAGGGCTTTAAAAAAAAAAAAAAAAAAAAAAAATCACAATAATATAGATAGAAATGCACACTGACATGTAAGTTAGGACCAAATTTAAGACTTTCTGGGGAGGGGGAAAGTGTTTAAAAGGTAAAATGAACAGAAAATATTTACATTAAAAATGTTTATGCTTTTAAACATTCATATGTGGGAAATGACAGGGCTCAGACAAATGTTATAGAGGGTTTCACATTTGAAGTGCGAAAAGTTGCTTACCACCCCAGTTTAGAATTTTTAGATACCTCCCCTTTGGCCCTAGTTAGGAATTTGTTCTTGGAAGGTGAGTGTTCTGGGCCCTTGGACTCCAACAGGACTGCCCACATGCCTGAAGTTAAGCATTTTCTGGAATACTTTGCTGACCCAAGGGCTCAACATACTGGAGAGTGCAGCTCTAGATGGCAGTTTGATTCACATCTCATCAGGAAAAACATTTGGATACCATCTTACTCCTCCTCACAAACTGACAAAGCTCTGAACTGCATTTTTTTTTTTTTACACTGAATTTCTGGGAAGCATCCTACTGTACACTTTTCACAATGCTGCAGTTGCACTACCACAAGCTGCAGAAAGTCAAAAGAAGAGGTTACTAACCTTGTGCAGGAACTGTGGTTCTTCAAGATGTGTCCCCCAACGGGTGCTCTACTTCAGGTGCATGTACCCTGCTCCAGTCCTTCATCCTAGATTTTCCATTAGTAGAAGCTATTTGGCCAGTGCATGTGCTCTATACAATCCCACGCCACAGTCGGAAGGCATGTAGACCTATTCAGGCAAACCATCCTCAATTTCTTCTCCATCCCAATGTCCAACAAAGAACAATTTGAAGCAGATAGGAAGGAGGACTCCCAAAGAACCACAGTTACTGCACAAAGTGAGTAACCTCCTCTTCTTCGACTAGAATCCCTATGGCTGCTCCACTTCATGTGGCTCCCAAGTCCCACAAGTAGGAAGGAGCTTCAGAATTGAGTCCAAGACTGAAGACTGTACAGCAGAACAAAGCACCCGCATCAGATCGGACAGTGTGGATCAAGGCACACTATTTAGAAAAGGTGTGCATTGAGGCCCACGTAGCAACTCTGCATATCTCAGACACTGGAATGTTCTTGAGTGAAGCTGTGGAAGCTAGTTACTTGTGATCTAGTACAGTGTGCTATTATCCTTGAGGGAGGTAAAGCAACAGCTGCATCGTACAAGTAATGATACACCCAGAGATCCACCTAAAAAGTCTCTGGGTAGAGATCATGGGCTCCTTGGACCTTTCTGCGATGGAGACAAACAGTGTAGGTGATTTCTGAAATTGCTTGGTGCTATGTAGATAAAAAGACCAATATCTAGATCACATCTGAAGTATGAAAGGAGGTCCCATGCCGAGATTTACATGTTTTAGGGGAAAATATTGGTAGATGAATAGTCTGGTTAAGATGAAAATCCAACAGCATTTTAGATAAGAATTTAGGGTGTGGCCGTAAAGAGATTTGGTCCTTGAAAAATACTGTAAATGGGCAAGGGTCTGTCATCAAGGCTCCAATCTCCCCAGCCTTGCAGGTTGACGAGATAGCTACTAGAAAGGCCATCTGCACAGATAAGTGAAGCAAGGAGCAGGTTACCATATGTTCAAACAGAGGTTCCATGAGGTAGCTAAGTACCAGGTTGAGATCCCAAGGAGGAATAAGATCCTTAATGTGGAGACAGAGGTTCCCTAAACCTTTAATAAATCTTGAGGGCATAGGGTGAGCAAATATGGAAAAACCTTCTTATGAAGAATGGAATGCTGATATTGTGGTCAGATGAACCTTAACAGAGCTAACTGATAACTCTGATTTCTTCAACTCCAGCAAGTAATCCAAGATGGCTGACAGCCAAGAGGATTCGGGCACAAGACTGTAACAGTGACAACAGTGATTGAACCTTTTCCATTTCTGGGGCAAGTAATAGAAGGCAATCAACTCAAATTATTTAGTAATACCTTTTGTACTCCTGTTGAACAGGTGGATTCTAATCCTGTGAACCATCTAGGAGCCATGCTTGGAGGCGGAGGACCCCTAGGTTGGGGTGAAGTGTGTGACCTGCATCCTGGGAGAGGAGATGAGGAAGATGAATGCTGTTTGGACAAACGGGTGAAGAAGGTAAGGATACCAAGCCTGTCTTAGCCAGGTCGGTACTGTGAGGATAACCCTGGCCTTGTCCTGTCTGATCTTGTTCATCACTTAGTATTAGCAATGGTGGAGGGAATATGTAGAGAAGGGCCTTCATCCAGGGAAGACAAAAAGTGTCCCCCAAAGAGTGGCGACCTAGGCCTCCTCTTGAGCAGAATCAGGGGCACTTCTTGTTGCTGAATGTGGCGAATAAGTCCACCTATGACACTCTGGACTCCAGGAAGGTAAACAGCAGAGATCTGAATTTGATGGGCTATATACAAATTCTATATTCAGCGCACAAGGACGGACACCTTGCTCCTTCATCTGTTGATATAGAATATACGAGCCAAACTGTTAGTCATGATCCTGATTGATTTGACCTTGATGAGGGGTAGGAACTGGAGGGAGATGTTCCTGACTGCCCTGAGTTCCAGTAGATTGATATAGAAACCTGTTTTGTGAGGTGACCATCTGCCTTGCGTTGTAAGGGTACTTACTGAGATGCTCCCCACCCTAAGAGTGATGCATCCATTGTCACAGTTATTGTTGGAGCTGGGTATATTAAAGGAATGTCAGCACAGACACTGAGATGATTTCTACACCAATCTAGGGAGCTCTTGGCCTGAGAGGGGAACCATAGTCTATTTGTCTAAACTGTCTTTGATTGAGGAACCAACCGTGAAAGCAACAGAGGTGCAGTCTTGCATGGTTGGTCACAAAAGTGCAAGCTGTCATATGACCCAAGAGCTGTAAACAGTTCCTTACTGTAGTTCAGGGGCGCCCTTGAATTGTCCCAGCCAGATTTGTCAAAGTTATGAATCTGTCTATGGGAAGACAGGCCCTGTCTGACAACAAATCCAAACCCGTATAGCAGCTAACGTGGATTTTTTTTTATGTTTATCTGGAGACCCAACTCCTGGAAGAGAGAAAGGGCTGTCCAGGTAGAAGTCAGTACTATTTCGTAAGATCAGCCCTTGAGTAGCCAGTAGTCAAAACACAGGAAGACTAAAAATTGCTTGTCAAGGAAAGCACGCAACTACTACTGCTAGAATCTTTGTGAACACTGTTGGGGCAAAGAGACTAAGGGGAAGTATTCAGTATTGAAAATGATCCTGTTCCATGGTAATATATAGATATTTCCTGTACATGGGATCTATCACTATATGGAAATTGGTTTTCGGCCCTTGGACTCTACAGGATCTCCTGCCTCTAGAGAAGGAATTATAGCTGTCAAAGTCACCATCCTGTACTTCTCAGACGTCACAAATTTGTTCATTGTTTCAGATTTAAGAATGGTCTCTACCCTCCATCCTTCTTTGGCACTAGAAAATACTTGGAGTAAAACCATTTTCCCTGTGAGGTGATAGGGCTCGTTCTATTGATCCTCAAGAAAAAAAAGAGAGTGCACTTCTTGACTCAGTATATTCTCTTGAGGGGGTCCCTGAAGAGGGACAGGGAAGGGGTGGGGGAGGGAGCAAGGGAAGTGGATGGTGTAACTCCATGCTATAATCTCCATGACCCACTTGCCTGTTTTGATATGCCACCAACTCTCTTGGAAATGGGAAAGGTGGTTTCCAAAAGTGGGAAGGTGGGTGAATAGTTTGCAAGCTTCAACTTGAGGTAAGGAAAGAACTGAACTTTGACCAACCTACCAAAACTGTCGTCACTTTCAATGATGGCTGGATACTCGCTGAAGGAGGGTGAAAAGCTCTCTCTTCCTCTGGAATCTGTATCTCTTTCTAGTGGGTACAGTGATTCTGAAATCCAGAAAACTGGGTCGAGTGTGATCTCTGGGCAGCTTGAGACATGCTAAATCTCCCCGTGTTTGTAGCCCTGGAGTCCTTCACACATAGGGCACATAGGGCTCATCCCTAATCCAGAGAAGAATTTCTAACTATCAAATTCTAACTATCAAAAAATTGTCAACCATCAATGCTGATGGAAGCATGGCTGTCTTGTCCAGAGACAAGGATGAAATGGGAATTTGAGGGGTGGCCTCCTTATCCACCCTAGTCTCCGGTCCACCAAAGGTCTCCTCATGTTGGGGATTTGGTAAAGGAGATTGCATAACTCTGGTGGCTCAGTGCCATGGAGCCAGAAGTCTGGCAAACTGCTGCCCATATGCCAATCCAAGGTTCCCAGTTTGGCCATTGCAGGGGGGCTCACACCGAGGACTGATACCACCATCCCTGTTGAGGGCCAAGATCCTTGCCAAAGCATGGGTTCCTGTACCGATGCGGAGAGGAACCCCGCACTGAAAAAGAGGAGAATGTTGAATGTCTCCTTCATCCTCCTCAATGTTCTCCAAGGGGTCAGAGGGCAGTAGAAAGAATTTTGCGGTACTGGGAAGAAATGGTAATCCAGAGATCGGGATCTCAGTATAGAGAGTCGTTCGGCACTCATTAGTAATTGGCTCCAGCTCCTTTAAAATTGACAAGTCCTCAGAGCAGTGGAATTCCTGCAGTACTGAGTGGATCAGTGCCGATGCAGCATTGATCAAGACTGTGTATGTGCTGGGACAGAAGATCCCACTTTGATTTTGCTGGTGCCAATGGTGCTGAGTGAAAAGACACCCCTGGTAAGTCTGATGTAGATGACACCATTCTAAAAAGGACTGCATGTCCTGGGCCTCTCTGTCCTTTATAGACCGGGGCCTGCTGCAGCCGTGCTCCTCTGAAGAGCACTGGGATCTCCCAGTCCTGCTGATACTGGACGAAGAGTCCTTCACTTCCACAGTACTAAGTCAAAAGGTTGAGGTCTCGACACCATAGACTTGGCAAGAGATCAGGTCCTTTTGAGAGCCAGCTCCTTGTGGTAGGAAACTGAACTCTTCTTCAGAGCTTTCCCTGAGTCCTCCAAAGTCTTCCCTCTCTCAGGGGAGATTTTGGCCAAGGGGATGCAGGGTCTGCCCAGAGACACATGTATGGGGCACAAGGGGGAGGGGGAAGGAGATGTCTCCTGATCTGAAAGTGGGTTGAAGAGAGTGCTCCGTCATCAGAAGCCTCAGTTTGATCTCCTGATTCTTCCATGCTCGAGATTTGAGAGCTAGGCAAACGTTATACTTTGGGGAGATAAGGGACTCTCCCGACCAAGGAGTCTAGGATAGCCTCCTAACAAAAAAGAGGCAGTGTTTGAATCCTGACGATGCTCAGCCAGGCCAAATAAGATTCTTGGGAGGAGAGGAGTGAGGGGGTGGGGAATACACAAATCAAACTTCTCACTATCATCTAACTCAGTTGTTCCCAACCTTTTTGGCTCGAGGGTCACAAATACCATTTTTACAACCTGAAGGGCTGCCAGTCTATCAACTCATTAAAAATGTCTTGACGTACACACCATTAAGATCTACAAATCACTACATATGTAAAGTAAACATTTTGATGCTACTGTGCTCATTTTTACATTCACTATTTTACACCTACATATTACTCACAGTATGTCACACAATCACAGACCAAGCACTAGTGTAGACGAGTGACTGTCAATACAGATTGAAGCACATAAGCTGGCAGCTAAGGCATGGTGGGTGGCCAGCTAAATGCAGGCCAAACCGGAAGGCCCTGATTTTGAGAGTCCTGCCCCTCCTTAAGCATGGTGAGTCCTGACTGCTCTGGCAGCAGCGCTCCCGCTCCCCCTCCTCCCCCCTCTGCAGCCAGACAGGAGTTCAGTGAGGAGGCTGCCTCCTCACTTATCTCCCGTCCCCCTGGCTGCAGCAGGGAAACCGTAGACATCCTGTAGCTCCGTGCCCTCTATCTGGGTCCTTAGGCAGTGGTACTCAAAAAAGAACTTACGTTGAGCTCAGTCTCTTTCACTAACTTCACTGGCAGTTTTGCCCACGTGAGGACTGCAGGATCAGGCCTTAAATCTGGTCTACACAACTTTTGTACCTATTTAACTATTTTGGATATGAGGGAGATGTGTCTACTGAAATAGTTAAAGCATTACAACCCCTAGCACGCATGCACTTATGAAGTCATAAAAGATCCTCTATACTGGTATAGCTTATTCCCCATCCCTTTACAGGAACTAGCTATACAGAATAAGCACCTTTACACCAGTATAATTGTGTCTACACTAGGATGGGGTTTTATTGCTTTAACTATATCAGTAGAGTTAAAATAGTAAAATGTGTGTGTGATCAAAACCCAAGCATTCCTCTCTCCACCTTCTCTCATGCCATTTATAATTTTTTTCTCTTCCTCTTTCATTCTCCCCTCTCTCTCACCTCCCAATCAACTATTAACTTTTCTTTAAACATAAAGAAAGAACTGTATCCTCTTCCTACTTTGAGTGACCTATCTAGGCCTCTTCATCCTCATGTGAGAAACAGAATAGCTGAATTACATTACCACCAGCTAGGTACTATTCAAGAATAAGTGCCCAGATTGAGTACCACCTTCCCCAGGACATTTAACTAGCAGGAATGCAGAATCCTGCCATTCCTGCAGTGGCATGAACCTGCCAGTATGAAGTAATTTAATTTTAACTAGACCCTCTCTACCAAAAGATTTATTACTTAATAAGACGTTATAGCTAATTTTGTTAAAGCAGTGATGGTATGTTGTGAAGCTAATAAACCATGCCTTGAATATTTTTTGGAGTGGTTTCAATTCTTTAAGCCTTAGCCAAACCCTCCAGGCCTTTTATGAGGATTTAACTTTGCCGGAGTGATAAATCTCGTTCAGAGACTGCATAAGTAACAAGACGACTGGTTTTCCCCCCAATACACAATATTGCAGCTGGCACAGTATTTACACAACTGCAGCACGGAATCACTTCTTGCCTACACTTATCTTTCACTACTGGAAATATGGAGTCCAAAAAGCTAGACCAGCAAGTGTTATTGTACCAACAACAAACCCAAAAAGAATGATAAAGTTCTCACATTTATACAGCTCTGTTCTGCAATCATCTTCCAAGAGGCTTTACCAAGTTTAATAATTGATTATGCAAACTATGAAGCTTGTCATTGAGACAAAAGCTCACATTGACATTCATGGAGTATTTGTTCTATTAAAGATTGAAGGATCATGCCCTGGACATATAGAAGAATCACTTACCAAGCAGTGAAGTGCAGCCAGATACCAAAGAGTGTAGAAACATAGAACAGCTATGTTCTAGT
The DNA here is from genome assembly GCF_026122565.2 of Emydura macquarii macquarii. NCBI lineage: Eukaryota > Metazoa > Chordata > Testudines > Chelidae > Emydura > Emydura macquarii. The sequence goes on along the minus strand of NW_027132342.1, from coordinate 3,948,616 downwards.
GAGCTAAAGGACGGTCTTGTGGTTAGGCATTCAAATAGCAGTGTTCAGAACCTGAGCCTGCCAGAGACTTCCTGTGCTTTGACCTTGGGCAAGTTGTTTTATAGCTATGTGCCTCAGCCTACCCATCTGTAAAGTGAGCATAATACTTCCTTTCTACCACTACTTGTCAGTCTCCTACACTTACATTGTACGCTCTTCAGGATAGGGACTGTCTGTTCCTGTATGTTTGTGTGGTGCTTAACACAGTTGGGGCCTTGATCTTGATTGGTGCTTCTAGGCATTGCCATAATAATAAGAGTTCTATCTAATCTATTTAAGAGGGCAAAGCAGTGTCATTAAACACTTCAGGAGAGGAACTCAAGAATACTGTATACAACTGAAATCGGGAGAAATTTGAAGTAGGCAGGAATAGCCATCCAAACAAAAATGCGAAGGGGAACCATAGCCCTTCTTGAAAATCCAGATGGTTTTTAAATGATCACAAATAGTCAGGACCACACTTTTACCTTGCTAACAAACACACGGGACAACAGATTATTTTTAAAAAGTCTGTCTCTAACAGACTTGATTTTCATTAATGTCATTTTTGTTCACAGCGCTGTCTACATAAGGCATCTGTAAAAAGTTTGCATTGCTAACTTAATAGTGGAAATCTAATACAGGTTCTATCTGAATTTTCCCATTAAACTGACGTCAATGGCAGTCTGAGAATCAGATTGTTACAACCCAAACTATGAAACAAATGTTCAAGTAAGATGCTATAAATGTAACCGTCATATACATTAGTAAGTGGGTTTTACCATTTTTAATCAGGTTTCTGGGTAGATACAAAGTACTTGAGGCATGAGACGGGGGGAGGAATATACAAATTTACACATTTTTCCTTGGAAAATCATTTTATAATTTCTTTCCAGGAAGACTGAAAAAGGTCTGGAACGAACGAACGAACGCACGCACACACAGAGCTTGCTTTAGCACATGAGTAAGTATTACAATATCTCAAGGGCCCCTATAGTTCGATACATTCCTTGTCATCTGCACCAAAGCACAAGCAAGCCAAAAGGAAAAGTATGTTTTCTGCCTCATCAGGGCTTTGCCCCAGGAATGCATATGTTGACCAGGGGAACCAAGAGGAGGCAGAATGAGGCATTTTGTTAGAGTAGCACAAAAAGGTATAAATAGTTGTAACAGAATGAAATTAAAAATGGGAAAAATTTAAGATGATGATTCAGAACCCCCTGAGAGAGTTTACAGATTAGAAAATTCCACCTGGTATTTTTCTAAGAGAATTTCTAGGAAGTTCAGCAGCCAACTTCCACTTAGCATTCTTAGGTCTTGTTGAAGACCCTTTCTTATCAATTAAAAAAGTTAGCAAACCCAAACTAGTCAGGAAACCACTTGTGCAGTGTTCTCTCCTTTTTCAATCCAACGTTTCTTTTCAGTGCATTCCATAATGAGATTCTCTTTAGAGTAAACTAAACGAAACTCTACTACAGTGATGATAAAGAATAATTCAGATGTGTTACAGTTTGATAGTATGTTGGGAGAAGGGGAACTATTCACAGGTGGAGATTTGAAATGGATTCCTAGTTTCACAAATATCTTACATTTTCAGAGCTTCTGATGACTGGAGGTGACCAGATAGCAAGTGTGAAAAATTGGGACAGGAACTGGGGGGTAATAGGTGCCTACATAAAAAAAAAAGCCCCAAATATCAGGACTATCCATATAAAATCGGGATGTCTGGTCACCCTAGATGACAGTGGAAGGTTTGTGCATTCTTGGATTTCAGAGTTCATTTTCAGACTCTCAACAACAGCACTACGCCAGGCTATGAATTTACAAATTATTTTCATAAGAAAAAAAATTGTGTTTTCTTTACAAATAAATACGTGTTGAGAAGCCTTGAGCACTGACCTCACTCCCAGTCCTTCCAGCATGCAGGCCTTATTCCAACTGGAAATGTGGTATTTATTATAAATGTGGTACAGCACATGGGGTAGGTTTTCTATGATGAAGCTTTACTTCTCTCACATCCCAACCCTAGGGTGCGCTGTAAACTGGAAAGGCCCACAGTGCGACTTAGACAACTCCAGGGACCTGTCAAAGTTATGGTAACCTCCTCAGGCTTCCCTATGGAATGGGCCACCCTCTGTTCCCAGGAATCTCTGCCGTGTTGTGCACTATGGCCCCAACCTTGGTACACCCCACCTGCCTCTAGCCCAAACCCCTATGCTAGTGCTTGCACAGAGATCCTCTGGAGACAGCTGTAAGACTATCTCCATATGGCCTGTGCTGGGGGAAATCTTTTCCCTGGCCAGTCACAGGACTTTTACAGCCTCGTGATGTCCCTCTGGCTCTTTTACTCGGTGTAAAGCGGTCAGAGCTGGGGCAAGTATTTTACCCTTTGTTTTGTTATGTTTTCAACTGGAAAATGATTAGAGTTTCAGAACAGACCTTGGATGAGTTGATTATAAAACACACAGAACTAAAAGCACTGGAGATCTGCTTTAAGGCCTGATCTACACCTGAAAAGGATTTGCCACTGTAAATACACGGGTACAGCTGTACCAGCAAATCCCCCTGTGGAGACAGCTTAGACTGGCAAAAGAATTATTTGGCCACTAAAACTTAAACCAGTTCTCTAAACAAAGGAAGCTATACCAGCAAAAGCATTGTTTGGTCAGTGCAACTATGTTTACATTAAGGGCTTCTCTACTTGGGGAAAAACCCTGGAATAGCTAGTGCACAATACTTCTAGCTGTCCAGGAGCATACTCTGAACCCACACTGAAGAGTGCCTTTATGCACGTTAGATGAATCCACTATGGAAGCAGATCACCCTAAACTGCACAAAGGCACTCCCCCCGCCCCCAAAAAAAGCATGTAAACACTGCAGCTGGGCAGGGAGACAGACTGCTAGCTCTGCTAAAGTAGCATGCTAAAAATAGCAGTACAGCTGGAGATAGGCAGGTAGCCTGGTGGAAGCTCAGACTGAGCACAAACCCACAGAGACTCCTTGGATAACCTCTTGGGCGGCTAATCCAAGCTGGTGCCCATGCTACCTGCATTGCAAATTTTTACATGCTAGCTCCAGCAGCACTAGCATGCATCTGTTGTCAACTTATGCTGGGGTGCATGCTCCCAACTGCTGCATAGCCAAAACCTTAGTGTGGATTAAGAATGTCCCCATGGGGAGTTAGTGCAGAATAATTATTGCACTTTCAATTCCTACCCCTAGCTATGTCATACTAACTTCCCTGTGAATTCCCCATGTAGACAAACCATAAGCGTTTTGTCGCTACAGACATGCCAGATGGGGGTGGGGAAGGGGAAGACACTGGGATTCACACCCCTGACTGACATAGCTATGCGGCTAAAACTTTTAAATGTAGACCAAGCCTAAGAAACTACTGTACTTCTGGGCAACAGTTACTATAGTGCTAATTATAATCACAATAACCTTCAGTAATTAAAATGAACGAGGAAAGGACTTTTGCCCTCAGGAAAGAATAATATTTCCTTGAAATGAGTTGGAGTATGTCCAGTAGTAGCACAACTGTACAGAACTGAGGCAGCAGTATCCAAGTCTCATTTGACAGTCACCGGCAAGGAAATCAAATACAAAAAAAAAAAAAAAAAAAAAGAAGAGGTGGGAAATTGTGTGGGGTTTTTTTTTTTTTTTTTTTGAAAGCCACATAGCTTTTTCTCAATATCCTGAAGTCCTAAACTGAGACAAAACAAAAGAATCAGCAAGATTTTTATGTAGGAGTGAGTTTTAAGAACAGCTTTGCACAGATAGCTGGTTGTGCAATAATTATGATTTAGTTTCTTGAGAGAACATTTATCCTCACTTCCCACAGCTAGCTAGTTTAAATGTCACTCCTTGGATTGCAGGCTCCTGGACTGGCTCCTTCCCATGAGAATCACTCTCCACAGAAAATAAATCACCTCAGATGAAAGACACTAATGGAAAGGAGACTTCACACCACCACAAGCTACAACTCCAAAAGATTCACAGGCATTTGAGTGAGCAGAGTCTGACAAGCAACAAAAATGCACCTTTTTTAAAAATCCTCCATGTTTTAAGATAATACTAATACTTAGCACTTCAAAAGCACACTGCAAATATTAACCAATTAATCCTCACAGCAAAACTCTTGTTACAATTATTCCTCCCTTTTACAGGGGAGGAAAAAGACAGAGGGTCAGAGGCTCAAAGGATGTAATGGAGTAACATCACTGAAGTCACCAGAACTCAACTGATTTGCAGCCCCCGAGGATCTTGCCAAAGTTTAAGTGATTTGCTCAAAGTCAAGAGACAGTGTGTCTCGTATCAGAATCAGGGTTAGAATTCAGACTTAAAATTAAGAGTTATGTTTAGGGGTATCATTTAAGCACTATGGCATAAATTTAATACATCCTATTGATTGCCATCAAACACGATATCACACATTCTCATATAAATATACCCCACACATGCATGTTGTGGATGACTGATTTTAGGAATATTGCATGTTCAGCTATAGCACGGCATCTTCAAAACATCTGCATTTCATGTTTATGAAAACAGTTCTCAATCACATATAACTAGCATAACTGTCACTTTCAAACTGGCCCATTTATTTAAATTTAGACTGTGTGCTGCTCATAGAACTGATAAAATACACTGTTTTCACGTTATTATATATAGGTGGCTATTGAAACTGTGAATCAAAAATAAAATAAATATAGTTACTAGTTCTTCTTAGGATGGTATCTGTAATATTACCTGATACTCAATAATTGTTAGTTGAAAGATTTATACATGCAATTTTTGCCATTACAGTGTATTTTCTCCTCTATGTCTAACTTAACAAACCTACCTAGATCAAATACATCATTCTGGTCATGCATACATTAACAAGTTTCAATTATCCAGGAAGGTCCAAAACTCATAACCACGGCAGTATACCAATGAGTCAGTTTGCTTTTTTGGATTCATACCTACTAAGCACTTTTGAACAGTTAGCCGTTAATGTGAACAGAGCCAGTCATGTGGCCAGTCACACACATTTAGGAGGTTCAATTACTTAAAATTCTCACTAATCGGAAGAAAAGCTGCCGCAAAGTTTTTTTTTAAGTGTCATTTGTGCCTTTTACTCCCGTTATTGAGAGGTATTGAACTAAGAATGAAAAAATCCTGTCTGCTTCATTTGCAAGTAACATACTAGTGTGCTGTGTATATGTCTAAAAAAAATTCTGTAAACTAAGCAAGCCTTTTTTGTCAGTGGCCGTCTTTTTACGAGATAGAAAGAGGATAATGCCTCCACAACGATGTTTAATATCTTTAACTATATTTAATATACAGAAGCAGAAACAAACTATTAAAAATATAGTAGGCAATGCTAAAATTCAGAGCCAAGTAAAAAAGTGCCATTTGATTGGCTGTAAACATGCACATCACACGTCATCCTACTCCACTGAAGAAACTGTCCCTACTACATACCCATTCTTAAAGGTATGCCATAAAGAATTTACAAAGACATGAGCCAGGATTCAATAGATATTTTCTGCCCTCAAAATAAGTCTGTCTGGCTTCTTTAATACCCTTGAATGCACAATGTGTATCCAGCAAAAGGGGAACTTCCACAGCCCAATAAACATGGTGTAATTCAGTTTCCTGTAAAAATAGAGGTCATGAAATAGGTAGCCTGCAGTGAGCATGTTCTGGTGAAGGGAGGGTGGTTTGTTCCTAGCATAACCATTAGCTTTTGGGTGTGCACTCATACCTAGCTGCATTCAAAACCAATATGTACCGCTGATCATTTTACCAATAAGGAGGGAGAAATGTATTTTTTTAAAGAAACAAGCACTATTGCTATTGATATTTTTGGGAAATGTTTCACTGCACATCAATCTTCATCACTTTAATTGGTTTGAAAGAACAGAAATACCCAAGGACATTAAACTGACCTTGTTAGCAAGAATGTAATTGGAACACTCTTTGTTTTCTTGCTATCTGTTTTGCACCCCTTGTAGTTTCCCCTCCCTGCCTCCAGCTACATGAGAGATTAGTATCCACACAGTAGGGGAAGGAAGGAAAACAGTGTGCTACTTTGGATCTTATGAAGAATTAATATGTTCTCCACACTGTAAACCACATGTGGTCAGTTAAGGTGTGTGTATGTGAAATATTCTAAAAACAATAGCGTGGCAAGAGCAGTAAAAATGTGTCACAAATACATTTGCTGAATTGAATGGTGTAACCCCTCTAGAAGGGGGTTAACCAAAAGCCACTGGGGTGGGGAGTGATTTTCCCAGTAGTACTGGAAGGAACTTTAGTGAGCAATTTAGGTAATCAATACCACATTCTTTCTTCTGTTTAGGCGTTCACAGCATACCTTCTTTCAAAATAAAAGTGGTTCAAATTAAGTGAGACCTCTCTGAGCAGCTCCTATTGTCTAACAGGGCAAGAATAGACAACAACTTCATACCATAGCTGTTAATGATTGATATCTGGACCACCATGGAGGAGAAAGAGGCACTGCTGAGTGACAGCTTAGCAAGCGAACATAAGCCAAAGGGTTTTATGTGCTGAAAGTGTGCTAACTCATGGCCAAAATTTAGTGCTCATTTAAGCGGGTGCAAAGCCATTGAGATCAATGGGGTGAGGCAGAGATTTTTTTTAAAGCCTTTTTGATGGTGCTGCACTTAGCATCACAATGCCTCTCTCTCGTTTTCAAAAGGGATTCAGGCATTTAAATCTAAACTCCATTGACAGTCTAAATCCCAAGCATCTGAAGCCCTTTAGAAAATTAGACTTAGGCTGCTAAATCAGTTAGGCCTTGTGACACTGAGTGCAGCTACACTTTAAATAGCTTTACAAATATGGTCCTTATTGCCTACTACATCAAGGTTGAATTTGGCCTAGCATTCCCCTTCATAGTAAGGCCTAGTGTGCTGCAGTGGTCGCAACATGACACTAGAAACCCTCCAAAGCAACTCAAGGTATGCTTGTGATTTTTTTCCCCTCTGCAAACCATTTACAACCCAAGTCCTGAAGTATCCATGTTGCTACTGGATGACTCAGATTCCTCGCTGTTTGGATGAGTGGGCCAGAGGGCCACCAATCTCTTCTCCATACACAGTCCTCTGCTGGGAACATCAGCAGGACTCCCCAGAACAGTGGATCTTCAAGGGTATGTGTACATTGAAATCAGGAGGGTGCATCCCAGCCTGGACAGACAGACTCGGTAGGTTCCACCAATCAGGACCACCAATGAAGGGACATCCAGTGGTACTTGAACCCATAAAACTTATAGGTTGCTATTTCCCACTGCACCAGAGTTATCAGGTGGTAGTGTGGACGGGGCAGCTATCCAGGAACCAGCAGACCCAGATTCCAGACCCACAGATGGGTCTGAGCTCAAGTGGCCCAGGTGACACTGGTGCCACAGCGTCCACACTGCTATTTGTAGCACAGTAGCTTGAGCAGAGCTAGCACAAGTCTGTGCGTCCACTTGGGCTGGGAGGCTCATTCCCAGCTGAAGTGTAGACAATGAGACATACTCTGATTAAACACACCCATATGAATAGTACGTCCCTCGGTCTGTCTGCACACACCACTGCATCAGTTACACTTAGTTTTCATTTTCAAATTTTCTTTACAATCAGAAGAGCTAAAGATTTCCTTTAAAAAAAACAAACAACCCCCCCTCTCCCCCCACAACACACGAATTAGCTTCCGACAGCAACTTGACTTCAAGAACCAGGGACCCAAGCATGGCCCTCAACTGTCAACAGCATTAATAAAGCCCCGCTCCTACTCACAAGTTTGCCCAGAACAAACAAAATAAACTTTGACTGTAAGCCCCTTGGGCAGGAACCCTCTTTTTATTGTGTTTGTACAGCACCTGGCACAATGGAGTCTCATCCTTACAGCTAGGGCCTGTAGGTGCTACGATAATGCAAGTAACAAATAAGTAAGTATTTTAAAAGGAAACATTACTGCACCAACAACAGCACTTGGCACCGGGAAATCCAAACCACCACCAAATGATAAAGTGAGCAGAGAAAATCAGTGAGCACAAGTCCCACTAATGCCAAAGGCCTACTGTAAACGTATGTAAGACAGGCATAAAAACACCGCATTTACAATAGCTCCCTCTCTCCTGAGAGGCTAGTATACTGACTCAACATGCTAAAGTCTAGCAGCTGTATCCTACTGCACACACCAGTTTGAAGAGACTGAATTTCTATGCTCAATACCTTTTTTTGGACTCAGAAAGCCCTGAGGGTGCTGAAGAATACTAAAGAATCAAGGTTTTTGATAGAGAACTGAGACTAGAATTAGAGATTAGGGTTTCTTTAAAATTATGAGAGAGAGAGAGAGAGAGAGAGAGAGAGAGAGAGAGAGAGAGCACAAGACTAGCAGGGGAACTGGACAATAGGAAGACCCTGGGCATATATTTTCAAAAGTGATGAATGATTTTGGTTGCCCAACTTGTCAGAAAAAGTGCTGAGCACCCATCTTCTGAACATCAGGCATCTTTAAAAGGTGTTTGTCTCAGCGTGCTCTGCTCATTGCTATGGCACCTCCTTGTGGCAGCATCTGAAGAATTGCTCCACCCAGTCCAACACCCCCTTCTGTCTCTCGCTTGCGCAGAGGTCCCTCTCACACTCCAGGAGTCACAGTTCTTCCTCTTTGTGAGTCAGGATGCTCGCTCTTCGTGGTTTGGCCCTCCAGCCAGGACACTGTGTGTTTTCCCCCTTCCAGGGAATCAATCTTTCCCAACAGTCTTCCAATCCAAGACAATGCCACTTCCGCAGCGGTTGGTGGGGGAATCTGGGCTCAAATGCTTCCACCTCAGAGACCCTTGAATCAGCAGTCAAAGTCTGCACTGTCCCAAACCTTGCTGCTATTTCCCTGAATCTTTTTCTACTCCACTCCCATCAGGCTTCTGCTCTATCATCTTTCTGGGTAAGCCTTCCCTTCAGGGTCAGTATCCCAGGGCTTCTACTTTGCCCCAGGTCTCTTCCTTTTCCTCTCTAAACCCAGGCTTTCACACTGCAGCCCTGTTTCTGCTGCATACTTCCAGGTTTTATACTAGCCCTGTTTGCTGCTGCTTAGCTGGGCTCCATCAGTGTTTGCTCATCAAGCCTAGCTCTCTCTCAAATGTGGCCCACAAGGTTACTAAAAACCTCTTGGCCTACATTAACCCTTTCTAAACTCATGGGTTTAGAACACCCCATCACAGCGTCTCAAGCTGGACAGCCAAAAATGGTGGCATCTAAAAATCCCACTGGTCACTTGAAAATTTAGGCCCAGGAGCCTACCACACCCAAGTATGTGCATCATTTCCAAATAGTGTTCTTTTTTTCTACTTCAAAAGCAAACCAATTGCTTAAACTCATGCATGTAATAAAGTCAACCCATTCATGAAAATAAAATCTGGATTCCACAGTGAGATGTGCATCTCCAGACAGGTAAAACTAATACTCCAACAAACAGAAAATACTGAGAATAAAGTTAACCATTGTACTGCTAAATGAATACACTACCCTCCAGGGCAGGTTAAAACACACTGGGCCAGATCATCAGCTAGTATAAACTTAAATAGCTTCAACAGAGCTATTCCAAATTACACTAGCTGAAGATAAGGCCCAGTATCAAGTATATCCCGAAGTCCTCGCCAGATCACTGGACATTCTATAGAACAAGTATTGCTGGAACAGATGCAGACATACAAACAGATGTTGTAGGTAGGCAATATCATTGATAGAAAGGACTTCTCAAAATATTTACACTCTCCAGATTAGGAGAAAATTGAACACATCACATCACATTAAGGCTGAATCTGTTTCACAACCACAGGAAGCTTTCTAGTGCTTACTGTCAAATGGTGACCTGGTTTGCCTGTCTAAGTGGTGGACTGGGACTGGAAGAATTCTAGAAAGGCTAGCATTCCCATGACTCAGAATAACAGCAGCCACTGATGTGGACAACCCAAGAACGAAGCTGCTGCCCATGGTCATCACCACAAGCACTGATGGAAGAGCTCAAGCAATGGCAGTTAGGAAAAGGGAAAAATCAAGTAGCCATCCATACAAGATACACATCTTTCTTTCATATTGTACATATGCATATTTAAATTATACGCACTTAGATACACATAAATCTTAGGGTAGAGACTAGAGAACGTATTCGAGATGAGAAGCAGTGTAGTCTAGTGGATAGCACACTAGACAAGGAGTCAAGAATCCCAGGTCTTGTCTCTACATTTTACCTTAGACAAGTCACTTCACCTCTCTCTGTGCCTCCATTTCCCCTGCTGCCTTTGTCTGTCTTATCTATTCTGATTGTAAACAACTTGGGGCAAGGACTCCTATTATGTGTTTGTACAGTGCTGGACACACTGTGGCCTTGATCTTGGTTGGGGCGTCTGGGCACTATCGTAAGTAACACAACAAGAGATTTGCCTGACTCGAACTAGATTGAGTTTATTCATATGGGAATACAGCACATACTTTAAAAACACAAATGTGATGAGCACTGTCTTCTACAACTATAACATGATTCTGGAGTTAAAAAGAAAAACAACAAAAAACAACAAAACAAGCAATTAAGGGCTATAGCATATCCAGCGTTTAAGTGGAATTTCCTGCTGATTTCAAACTAGAATTCTGCTTCAAAACATCCTAAATCAGGACACTAGGACCTCCATCCAGGAGGAAACAAAAACTAAACTGTTGAATCCTGGTCACTCCAGTTCCTGGTTTCTAATATCCTCATTATTCAAAGATTTCAAATATTTGGGGGGAAAGAATCCCCAAATAACTTCTTAGACAGCTCTAGTATATATCCTGCCAAACTCTTGTTTATTTTCTGCAGAATGAAGTTTTCTAGTGCAGTTTGCACAGAGCACCCTGCATGTCTTCTTCAGTTTTACCAGGATTTCTGCCTCCCCGCCGCCCCCCACACTCCCTTTTAGCATTCTTAAGTTCCTTTATTAAATATCTTCACGCTGAAAACTAAATGGTGTTGCTTTCCACATAAGCTAACCAAAGAAAAAAGGAGATGTCTGACAATCAGAAAGACCCATGCGTCTGCATGCATATGTACACACACACACAAAATATAAATACATTATAAAATATCTACATACAAAATGTGTACTGTCTAAAAAGATTTATAGGTGACCCCAATATTTTATACTCCACATTGCCTAACACACAGAGTTAATTAAAAAAAAACCTGGCAAACAAAAGTGCCAGCACATTGTTTTAAAAAATGTTTGGGTAACCATTTAAGTATCCAGCTAATAAGTTCCAGCAGAATAGCCAAGGAGGTGTATGTGACTTCTAGATGAACAGCAAGTAAATTCATTCTGATCCCAGCTAGTGCAAGGACCAAAATTAGCTCACAATCTGATGACACCTTGGGGTAAATGTTCAGAATGTCAAACAGAAGATTTGCACACAATGAAATCCCCATAAGCAGAAAGTGAACCTTCCGGCTCTTGTATTACTTCCACACTAACGCACACTTGGCTCCCAGCAAGCAGTACATCACGCAGGCCTATTTCCCTGCCACCCGCCCACCACTCAATAATTTAGAGCTGTTCCCTTCCTTCACCCAAAATCCACTTCAAGCAATTGGCTTTTACAATCAATCCTAAAATATGCAATCAGTAAATAAAACTTACCAGAGGATTTGAAAAGCCTTCATATATGCATTTAATTTAAATTCTCCTTACTGGGAGAGAGTCTCATGAGATGCATATCCTGTTTTTGTGAGGGAGATGGCGGGGGGGGAAAGAGCAGCAATAGATCATACTCCAGCACGTTCCACATTGCGCAAACAATATAATGCAAGATGCATTAATCTGCACTAATAGAGTCACCATTTAAGCTTTTTATTATTGATGAGGGTTCTTAAGATAAAAGGAGCAAGAGTTTCTTAAAACCAGTTATGTTGCCTGTTTTAATGGAACAAGTAACTTTTCCCTAAATGTGAACTCCTACAGCCAGATTTGTCTTTAATCTTTTAACCTGAAGTTTCCTTATAGTGACTGAGTGGCATATTTCCAGGCCATGTTAAAGAAAAAATTAACATAATACAGTATAAATACATCAGAAACCAAATATATAACAGTAGCTGAAAAAGGGCTAAGTATTGCAACTGTACCTATCCTTCTACTTTATAAGCCTCTTCATAACACTACAGTGAAACACCATCCTTCAGACATCTGCAGATCACTTGGTATTATCTAAGTAGAGTTAGTTGAAATACAGGAAAAACAATCACAAAATAGTTTTTTTGGTTAGGCAGGAGGGTGGTGGCGATGAACAGTTTTTTCCTTTATTCAAGATCATCAAAAAATGTTAGTTTAGAAAGGGTTTTCTTATTTGGTTTTCAGTTCTCTTCCTCTCCCACCTTATTTATTTAACAAACAAACAAACAAACAAACAAACATTGAAAAAGGCAGGAGGAACAAGTGAGAGGGAAAAGGGAGGGTAGAGGGAGAGGGGGAAAATTGTTTTCCATCATCATCATAAGAAACCCAGAAAAACGTCAAATACACATTTTTCCAGGAAAGTTTTCAAAATTAAAAACAAAAAAACAAAAAAAAAATCACTTCTTTTAATAAAAGAAAAAACTATACACGGCTGAGTTAAGAGACTGACACTGATGAGATGCCAACACAGGGGAGTTAAGAGCACAGCACAGTTAAAAGCAGAACAGCACAGGTGAGTTAAGAGAGACTGGCATCGATGATATTCAAGCAAATTGTCTACAGGTCATGTAGGACGCACTTTGTGTTAAGTATAGGGACATTAACTTTCATATAGACAAAGCAGAGATAAGACAATTCTGACAACAGCTTCACTTCTAACCTAAACCTCAAGCATGTTCATTGTTATCCTAAACTGTGACTAATGATTTGGTATAAGTTTGCACAGTGCTCAGCACAACGGGGTGCTTGAGGTGCTACCACAATATACATGTAAAATAATAAATAGAAAGTGCCAAAATGTGGTCACACACATAAGAGCAGATAATTGCAGTGTATCAATAGAAGGCCTCCCCATCCCAAAGCCCAATGCAAACAAAAATATCTAAGACAAATGGCCTGATTTTGCTCCTGATAAAGTCAGTGGTAAAATTTCCACTTACTTCAATGGCAGCAGGATGAGGCTCAAAACAAAATTAATCTTTATTTTTGATTCTTTAGAGATTTACCTCTATGCACTGCCTATAGCTTCTGTTATCACAGTGCAGTAGTCAAGGAAATACGTGTGCATCCATCTCTCAGCTGTGAGAAATGAATTCCAGAAAAATAAAAAGCTGCAAGATCAGTGACGTCTGAGCACGTTGGATTTAGTGCAACAACAGAAAACCAACTTACTATGTCTGGCTTATACCCTTTTCTCTTTGGGAGCTTTTCTATTATGATGGCACACTTTCTGCCTTTAAGAAATGGAGCTCTGCAGCCATATACGTACCAGTACGCAAAACCACCACATCAAGGCTCTTTTTCAAGTTGCCTTCAGAAATGGTTTCATTGTCATTTTAAGATGTAGATAGTTCCTTCCCCATGAGAGTTTAAAAAAACAACACTGCTATTCATAGTACAGTTATAAACTGCTCTGCAGACTTGGGAATTAAGATTTCAGTGGAAAAATAGTGAAGAAATGCTTTAAACCTGCACGATGGATGAATTATCAGAAATCCATGTGGCTAATTGTAAACATGATTTAACAACAGCACAAGTTCCTAAACGGGAATCAGATTTGTTTCTTTTTCCAGCCCTCATGGCTCACTATTATCCATTAAACCCCTCTGACCAAGAGGGGCTGAAACAAGTAGCATTCTTAAGATATTAATTTTATAGAGCAAATGGGGTGGGGGGCATAGAAGGGGGAAGAAATCTAGAAATTCATAGAACAAAGCAGCAAAAATAAAGTTCTAAAAAATAAAATCCTTAAAGAATTAACACTCTAGAAACAAAAAGAACTAATGTACCTCTTCTCCCCTCCCCAGTCTTTTCTTAGGCCTTGTCTACACTAGAAGGCAGAGAGGATTGCAGTGCATCATGGGTATGGGCTCAATGTCCTTAGATGCAATGATTTCTGTCCTGTCATTCCAGAGGTTTCCGACTGTGTTTTGCACCAGTTTTCTGAGCGCCTGCCATCTCTAACTGAAAGGATGGATCCTGCTCTGCTCGCCACTGCTGTCATCAGTGTTCTGAACACAGGGTGGTCACGTCGTATATCATGAGCTCCCAATCAGAACTCAAATCCAAGATGCCTGACCTGCTGTGTGCCACTGTTCGCATTCACGCAGCATCTGCACACGGTGCACTGCCACTTTGGGGCGCATGAAACAAGCACTGGAGTGGTGGGATTGCATCATTATGCAGGTGTGGGATGATGAGCAGTGGTTGCTGAACTTTTGAATGGGCAAAGCCACCTTCATGGAACTCTGTGCAGAGCTCACCGCTGCACTATGGCATAAGGACACCAGAATGAGAACTGCCCTCTCGGTGGAGAAGTGTGTGGCGATTGCCATGTGGAAGCTGGCAACTCCAGACTGCTACTGGTCAGTCGCTAATTGGTTTGGAGTTGGGAAGTCAACCACGCATGGTGTCTACACTGATGCTTTATCACTAAAGCTCTACCCTTCTCGTCGAGGCAGATTTATTTTGTTGCAAAATCAGGGGAGTTGGGTAAGCCAGGGAGAGGAGGAGATTGCAGTGTGTACACCACCATTTTTGCACAAAAAGCTGACTTTTGTTGTCAAAAAAAGTCTCTAGTGTAGACCAGACCTTAGAAAACATCACAAAGGGACAGATCCCCAGCTGCAATAAATTGGTATAGCTCTATTGAAGTAAATAGTGTTAGATCAGTTTACAACAATCAGGGATTTGAACCAGTGTCTTTTTTCAAATTATGTGAATAAAAAAAAAAAAAAAAAAGAGAGAGAGAGAGAGAGACAGACAGACAGACCAAGAATATTAAAAGAATTCTTATAGAGATCAAGTACGCAATAGTAATCATTAAGATAGTGTTTCCTTTTCTTTGTGTTACCTTCCCTTTCCACTCACTCCTTCGTTGTAATGTTCCCATTTCCTTTTCTTCACACATTGTTAAAAAGGCTGCTGTCAAAACAGGTTTGTAATTTTTATTACTAAAAAAATTGAAATGATATAAATCGCCAATAGGAGCTTGAAACTTTGTAAAAATTAGTTTTCCAATATTGTGTGTAGTGATCATTTGTACCAGTTTTAATCAGGAATCTCTCAGTTTTCCAAATTATGTCCAGAAATGTCTTTTGAGACACCTGAAATGTGCTAGTTTTTTATTTTATCAATCAGTCAAATGATTTGGGGTTTTTTTGGAACTACTAAATACTTGATCAGAACACAATGCTATTTGGCTCTGTGTTTCCCAGGAACAATCCAATGGAATGAGTGTACTGAATGATAAATAATGTTTGGAGTGAAAAGAAAAGCTGAATGAGCAGACACACTATCAAAGTAGTTCTTTTGCTTAAAGTGAATGTTAATGAAATTGTCAAATGTTTCAGAACAAACATTCAAGTTACCAGAACAAGTTTTCCACTGGGAGAACATAAGAATGGCCATACTGGGTCAGACCAATGATCCATCTAGCCCAGGATTCTGTCATAGGACATTAGCCGGTGTCAGATGTTTCTGAGGGAACAAACAGAACAGGGCAATTTTTTGAGTGATCCATCCTTAGTCCAGTCCCAGAATCTAACAGTCAGTGGTTTAGGGACACCCAGAGCATGGTATTGCATCCCTGACCATATTGGCTAATAGCCATTGATGGACCTAACCTCCATGAACTTATCTATATATTTTTTAATTATTATAGTTTTCACCTTCACAACATTCCCAGCAATGAGTTCCACAGGTTCCATATGTGTTGTGTGAAGAAGTACTTACTTATGTTTGTTTTAAACCTGCTGCCTATTTAATTTCATTGCATGACTCCTGGTTCTTGTGTTATGTGAAGGAGCAAATAACACTTCCTTATTCACTTTCTCCATACCATTCATGATTTTATAGACCTCTCTCTCCTGATCTGAACAGTCCCAGTCTTTTTAATCTCTCTTCATATGGAAGCTGTTCCACACCCTCTTCAATTTTGTTGCCCATATCTGTACTTTTTCCAGTTTAATATATCTTTAACATGGGGCAATCAGAACTGCATGCAGTATTCCAGGTGTGAACATACCATGATTTTCTGTCTTATTATCTATCCCTTTCCTAATTGTTCCTAACATTGTTAGCTTTTTTCACTGCCACTGTACATTGAGCAGATATTTTCAGAGAACTATCCACAATAAGTCCAAGATCTGTTTTTTGAGTGGTAACAGTTAATTTAGACGCCATCACTTTGTACGTATAGTTGGGATTACATTTTCCAGTGTGCATTACTTTGCATTTATCAGCATTGAATTTCATCTGCCATTTTGTTGCCTAGTCACCCAGTTTAGTGAGGTCCCTTTGTAACTCTTTGCAGTCAGCTTTGGACTCAACTATCTTAAAGAACTTTGTATTGTCTGCAAACTTTGCCACCTCACTTTTCATCCCCTTTACCAGATATATTGAACAGCACTGTTTCCAATACAGATCTTTGGGGGATCTGTACCTCTCTCCACTGTAAAAACTAGTAATTTATTCCTACCTTTTGTTTCCTATCTTTAAGCCAGTTGCTGATCCATAAGAGGACTTTCAATTTATCCTATATCTGCTTACTTGCTTAACAGCGTTTGGTGAAGGACTTTGTCAAAGACTTTCTGAAAGTCCAAGTACACTATATTCACTGGATCTCCCTTGTCCATGTGCTTATTGACTTCCTCAAGAAATTCTAATAGATTGGTGAGGCATGATTTCTCTTTACAAAAGCCATGTTGACTCTTCTCCAGCAAATCATGTTCATATATGTGTCTGATAATTCTGTTCTTTACTACAGTGTCTACCAAGTTGCTGGTGCTGAAGTTAGGATTAGGCCTGTAATTGCCAGGATCACCTCTAGAGCCTTTTTTTAAAAGTAAGTATTACATTAGCTATCTGTCAGTCACCTGGTAAAGAGGCTGATTTAAGTCACATTCAGTAATTCTGCAATTTCATATTTGAGTTCCTTCAGCATGTTTGGTGAATACCATCTGGTCCCAGTGACTTATTACTGTTTAATTTATCAGTTTGCTCCCAAACCTCCTCAACTGACACCTCCATCTGGAACAGTTCCTCAGAGGTCACCTAAAAAGAATGGCTCAGGTGTAGGAATCTCCCTCACATTCCCTACAGTGAAAACCAATACAAAGAATTCATTTAGCTTCTCCACAATGGCCTTGTCTTCCTTGAGTGCTCCTTTAGCACCTTTTCCTTTTAATTTCTACTTAATTAGCCTCCTGATTTTCGTGTAAGTCCCCTTTTTGAAGTTAAATGCTACTGTCATGGGTTTCTTTGATATTTCCCCTCCCACAAGGGCATTACATTTAATTACATTCTGGTCACTATTACCGAGCAGTTCAGCTCTATTCTTTCTTGAACCAGACCCTGTATGCCACTTAGGACATATCAATAATTGCTTCTGTCCTTGTGGGTTCCAGGACTACCTGCTCCAAGAAGCAGTCATTAATGGTATCTAGAAATTTTCTCTCTGCATCCCATTCTGGAGGTGTTCCCAATCAATTATGGAGATAGAGGAAACCCTTCATTATTATTTGGTGTTCTGTTTTTGTAGCCTCTCTAAACTCCCTGAGCATTTCACAGTCACCATCCTGGTCAGCAGTATATTCCTACTGCTATACTGCTATTGTTCAAGCATGGAATTTCTGTCATAGAGATTATATGATAATGTTTGATTCATTAGAGGTTTTTTTAATGTATTTGACTCTGCTTTCACCTATAGTGACATGTCCCCCAGCAGTGCAACCTGCTCTGTTATTCCTATATATTTTGTATCCAGGTATTACCACAACCCATCTTTCCACCAAACTTCTGTGATGCCTGTTATATCAATATACTCATTTAATACCAGGCACTAAAGTTCACCCATCTTAATATTCAGATTTCTTTCATTTGTATACAAGCACTTATAAAATCTGTCAATATTTAGCAGTCTGCCTTCTTGTGATGTAACTGAATGGGATTCTTTCTTTCAGTTCCTGCCTACACTTCCTCAACTTCTAGTCTCTCCTCTTTACTATGATATAGAGTATCCCTTTTAATAAATGCTTCCCCTAAGGAATGCATCTGAACTGTGTGCTCCTCCACACCTGCCAGCTTTCTCCCATCCCTTAGTTTAAAAAACTCCTCTACAGCCGTTTTACTTTTACATGCCAGCAATCTTGTTCCATTTTGGTTTAGGTGGAGCCCATTCTTCCTGCATAGTCTCCTTTTTCCCCAAAAAAGGTTCCCCAGTTCCTGATAAACATAAATCTCTTCTCTGAACACCGTCGTCTCATCTATGCATTGAGACCCTGCCGTTCTGCCTGTCTAACTGGCCCCATGCATGGAACTGGAGGCATTTCAAAGAGTTCCATGGAGGTCCTGGATTTTAATCTCTTATCTAGCAGCCTAATCTGGCCTCCAGGACCTCCCTCCTACTTTTCCCTATGTGTTGCTGTTGAGTCACACACTAGCAGTAGCAATGTGAGCACACATTTTTTTTAAAAAGTGTGCTTTTGTCGTTTGTCGTATTTTGAATTACTCGATCTCGGGAAGCAGTGACTTGGAAAAAGATCTGAGTGTCATGGTGAATAATCAGCTGAACATGAACTCCCAGTGCAACACCCTGACCAAAAGGGCTAATGCAATCCTTGAACGTAACAACAGAATTTCAAGTAAGAGTAGAGAAGTTATATTACCTCTGTATTTGGCACTGGTGCGACCGTTGCTGAAATACTGTGTTCAGTTCTGACGTCAACAATACAAGAAGGATGTTGATAAATTGGAGAGAGTTCAGAAAATAACCATGAGAATGATTACAAGATTGGAAAATATGCCTTATAGAGATAGACTCAGAGTTCAATCTATTTAGCTTAACAAAAAGAAGGTTAAGGCCTGACCTTATTACACGTTCTATAAATACCTACACACAGAGAACAAATATATGATAATGAGCTCTTCACTCTAGCAGACAAAGGTGTAATGAGATCTAGCTGCTGGAAGTTGAAACTAGACAAATTCAGACTGAAAATAAGGAATAAATTTGTAATTACTGGAACAATTTACCAATGGAAATAGTGGATTCTCCATCTGCGGCAATTTTTCAATCAGGATTGGATGATATTCTAAAAGATATGCTGTTGTTCAAACAGGAATTATCTTGGAGAAAGACTGGTGGCCTATGTTATACAGGAGGTCAGACCAGATGATCACAATGGCCTTAGAATCTATGAATCTATGTATTTTGCAACCCTAAGTCGTCTTATAACAAAGGTGCCACAGTTTTTGGTTTTGAAACTAAAGTCATATATTAACACTGTGTACAAATGCACAAATAATTACATTCATTTCTTAAGTCTTTTTCCATTTCTCTTTTCTAACTGTAGCAGTGGGCTGGTTTGTTGAGATAGAGTTTGACACATTTAGAATGTTCTGCACTTCCAAAATAAGAGATGGTATTATGAGAGCATGGACAGTGAAACTGCACAGGACATCCCCTTTCCCGCAATAAATTAAGTTTTTCTTTTTTTAAATAGAAAGAAGATGGAAGTGGTGAGAATGATGAGCCTCCTGGCAAAGACAGGGAAGGAGTGAGTAAGCAGCAGAAATCTCATAGGGGTGGGGATGAGGGTGGGGGGTAGAAAGACCCCAAACACTTCCCCTAACCCCATCCCCCTCGGTTTCCCAAAGGAAGTTAGGCAGACCAGTAGTGCCTGAGAACCTCTTCCCACTCACTGTACATCACATGATGTCCTTGAGCGAGGTAATACCAGAGAATTGCTAGGGAAGCCTGGAATTCTACAATCTACAGAGCTGCTACTAAACCTGCAGCAAATGGAGAAAAAATTGCAAATTAAAAACTTCCTTAAACATTACAATCTTTAATTTAAAGTAAACGCATTTGGAAAACACTTTTATACAGAAGGACTCATGGCACCAACATACACTTAAAGGCTGACAAAAGTAAGTTTCAAAGAGTAAAAGGCTGCATACATCCAAAAAAGCAGTGTAGGCGTGCCTGCTTTCATAGTGCACAATTACTGTCATTTCTTAAATCTTACTCCTTTCAGAGGTAGAAAAGTGAAATGCGAAAAGCAGTGGGTTGGGTATAATTCACAAGCAAGGTGGCTTCACCTCTCTCTTGGGTATTCAGCTCTGCCAATGAAAAATGACTTCCTCTCAGACTTTACGCAACAGATATGTGGGGCTGAAACTTCAAATGCAATCTGCTTTTTCTTTTTTTAAATGGGGGGGGGGGGAAAGAGTATAAAACTAGATGTATAACAAATTGTTGTGTCCTTCCTGGGGGGTGGAGGGGGGAGCCAAAAACTGTTAGGAAAGACACTTAGTGTTAGCAGGAGTTATGTAGTTCTACCAGTGGAAAATTCTCAGCTGAAAACAATGTGTGCATTAGCCTTAGCAAAGGCACAGTTGGCTTCACCTGGACTCTCGCAATTCCCTTCCCCGTGGTACCATCTCATTGACTCCATCCACAAATCACTTCGACAGGCTCCCCATTGATTTTAGGATCCAACGGATACCTCGGTGATGGGCTTGGTCTCCACTAGCAAGCCCACCATCGAGATCACAAGTGAGTTATGCCAGGGCTACTGTGCGGGTGGGAAGTTTTCAGTAAGAGCTCAGTGTAAATCTGGCCTGAAAAAGGACAGAAATTTGTCATTTAAAAAAGCCTTGTGGTTTTGTTCCCACCCGCCTAATGGGCCTCATCTCTTTCCTCGGTGCTATACTTGCCAACTAGTGCCTCTCTTCTGTTGCTTACATGAATGCTGGAAGAGCCTTCAACACTGTACCTCCTACAATCCAGAAAAGCCTTTCTGAACAAACCTTTCAACTGTCCCTCATTTTGAGGAACTTCACTCATTTTACTCCACCACCTACGATTAACGCAAATGTGGTTCCCCCTTCACTTTTACTGTTGTATATTATTTACGTCAACTGCAGAATCATGCTACTGATCTTAAATGACTATTTATTTATAGTAAAGGATTAAATCCTCCTGTATGAATAAATTTTGTTCCTTCTCCCCACACACACATCCCCCAAACCCTTCATTTGGTTCTCCGTCACACACATCACAACCCACGTTTGGACCACGGCACTTGAGAAGTATGTTCCTGTACCTCTAGTTCATCCACTTTCCTTTTTTCAAATCTTTTATGAAATTGCAAGGAATCCCAGCACCATCAGCGGAGTCTGAAGCCAGGACTTTCAGATTCATGGTACAGACCTTTAACACTTAAGCTAAGAAGGAGCAACTATTAGCTAGTAGCTATAGTAGACAGTCATCCTCTAGGTGGACCAGCAGCTACAGAGGGATGCAACATGCACTATGCAAATATGATACAAAAACATTTCTTACCAATACTACTTAAATTCCTCTTCCCTACTTGGTTGTGTTTTATTTCAAATTTGCAACAATGTTATTTAATTCTGTAAAGTATTCTTGAAATACAGTTTGTACTGAGCACTAGAGAATAAAGTTTTATTATACAGCAATGGCTCCAGCACCAATCTGTGCTGCTGCCTTAAAAGTACCAAAGTATTTTGGTAGAATAACGCAAAGATGTCAACACAGTAAATGGCAACACAGTACCTATCCAGGCACATAAAAAAATTTCATTTTATCCCTGGTCTGACGAGGTGTTCTTGTACCGTTCTAATAGAAGTAGACAACAAAACATTGTGAAGCAGGTACACACTTCATCAAGACTGCTAAAACAGTGAAATAACACAATGCCTGACAGTCAACAACAACTGTTAGCAAATTACAAACAGACTATGCCTGCAGCCTCAAGAAAGCCTCCAGAAGCGCACAGCTGGTACATGACCTTCAAAAATTGCTCCAGATCTCCACTGAAGCACACAGCTGCAAAGTGTTCAAGAGAGAAGGAGGAAAAAAAGGAGAAATGTTCAGACAACATGAAGAAAGAGCTAAAGGTCAGTAGAAATTAAAAATAAAAAACCAAGGTGTGGGGAGAGGGGGAACATACACGGAAGGGGGTCAACACTTGCAGGCCATAGCCTAGGTCTCCTGCCTTAGCCTGTCTAAACATCATATGTTAAAAAGATACTACGATGGTTTTATAAGTTCCACTCACAGAGACACACCACACCATGAGCAGCTCCAGGAAGCATTTTGCCTGCAAGAGAAGACTGAATGGAGGAATATACTGATGTCACTCAGAGGCAGCTTCTACTTTTTCTTCACAGACGTGCAGAATGTTTGCAGCCTAACCCCAGTGTGACTCTGGCTGGATTAGGGGGACCATTTCTGATATTATTGAACATCAAATTTTCAAAATTACAATAATTCATGAGCTACGTCATCTCAGGTACTAGTAGAAAGGTTATAATTTTCTAAGTATGATGATATTGTTTATGTGTATGTGTCATCTTTCCATTGGAAGTTATGGATATGTTTGATGTATCTGTACTTCAACTTCTGCTGTGTTTCTGGGAGACACCCCAGACAGGATGGCTGCAGCACTAGCTGCTTGATGGCCCATTAAGGGAACTCAAAAGGTACAGTAAGCCCATGGAAAGAACCCAGGGGCTACACCTTATGAGTCAACAGGACTTGCCCAAGTGACCCTGGACTCCATCTTATTTCTGTACATTTCCACAAGCAGCATGGCAAAGGCCAAGGGACATAAAAGGCAGCTGTACCACATCCATTTTGTCTTCAGTCTTCAGCCTTCTTCACCTACTCTGGATCAATGCATCTTACAACTGAAGCTGAGAAACAAAGGACTGAGACCCATCCAGATATTAGATGTATCCCAGACAGACTACACAAGCCTGCAAACTCCACAATTCTACTGGAAACCTGATATATATGGACTTTCAAATCATTTGTATGTATCTGATTGCTTTAATCATTTAACATTTCTCTTCTAGTTTGGTTTCTTTCCTTTTATAATAACGCTTTAGTTTTTGTTACTAAAGGACTGACTGCCAGCATGGTATTTTGGGTAAGATCCAATGTGGCTGACCCTTTTTGATAAAGAGCATAGAGTTTTAAATAACTTATCTCTTTATGGACCAAGTAGCTGATTGGGAGCCAGAGCAGTAAAGCAGTAAAGGGGGCTGTGTATATTTTGTTTTAGCTTCTTGATAACCAGTGTGGGAAATCAGAAGCACTGTTTGGGAAGTCTGACTTCAGTGTCACCCCCCAGGGATGGGAGAATTTGCTCTCCTTTTGCAGCCGATCCTGACCTTGGCAGTTTCAGGTGGCTACCCTCAGCACGGATGGGTCAAGCCCAGCCTTAAGCACTACCTGGTATGGAAGTGGGCGGGCCTCACCCCTTTGGTGACATGTAGCAGAGGTGGTACTTCTGAAAACCCCTATAATGCTCATGGACGGAGGGAGAATTGTGACTGCCCCTTGTACAAGTGTCTGAAGTTGGAAAAGGTAGAAGATTCCCTTGCTTCTCTGGTGCACACACCCTCAGTCTGTTGCTTGACCAAGTGCTGCATGCAGTGTTGTAGCCATGTTGGTCCCTGGATATTAGAGACACAACGTGGGTAAGTTAATGTGTTGTATTGGACCACATCCTGTTGGTGAGAGACAAGCTTTCCAGCTTACACAGAGCTCTTTTTCCCAGACCTGAAGCTCACTCAGTATGTCACAGCTAAATAAAAGATGGAACAGATTGTTTAGCATAAGTAGTTAACCCATATGGGTTAACCGAAGAGCTCTGTGTAAGCTGGACTCTCTCACCAAGAGACGTTGGTCCAATAAAACATATTACTTCACCCACCTTGTCACTACTGGATCACGTGTCCCTTTTTAATTCTACACATTCTGAAGTACCAGGGAATTATGTTAGCCCTAGTAGTTAAGGCAGCCTACTAATGTAAATATTCTCTCAGAGAACGCTGCCTGCATACTTAAGGCTACCTGCATTCTTAGGGCATGTGGATTCCTAACAATAGATCTTACATGATTAGCACCTTGATTGGGGCTTTTACAGATAGGGTTATTAAGATCATCATGTATACACTCTTGTTGGAAGAAGTTTCTCCTGGATTGGTTAATGCTTTCTGTTTTGTTTCTTGATTCCAGTCTCCAGTATATAATAAGATAGAAATTAAGTGGTCTCATGTGAGACTGGCACAGGGTATGATATTCAGATGGCCTGTCGTTACACCAAGAAGATTATAATTTGTGTTATAGTAGCTCCTCGAGAATTCAAACGAGAGCAAGGCCCCACTGTGCTAGGACCTGTACAAACGCAGAGTAGGAGAGGGTCTCTGCCTTGAAGAGCTTACCATCTTAATAGCTAGGACAGACAAAGAATCGGAGAAAGGAAGTAGTATCCTCATTTTTCAGAGGAAAGCACAGAGAGATTCAGGTAACTTGCCCAAGGCCACACAGGAAGAGCCAGGAATCCATCTGTCGAACCCTAAACCAATGCTTAATCACATGACCACCCTGCTTCTACATACAGCATACTGAAGTTAATACCATACTGACATTGCTTAATTAGGCATTCAACTTGTGACTGCCATTTCCAGACCCCATTCTTATGTCAGGAATAATTTCCTTTTCTTTGTGCTGAATCTCACTCCTCCACAGACAAGTGACTGAGTGGGTTGTAGAGTGCTCTTTTCCCTGATCAGCTCTCTCCCACCGTTCCCCAATAACTGGCATGCTCTGAAAATCTTTGATCAAAACTAGCCTTATTAATTTGTCTCTACCCACATAACCACCCATATTTGGACAGTTATAAAACCCTCCCTGAGTATTGCTGCTAGCACAAACTTATCACTTTTATGATTGACTTCAGCTGACTACTATACCAAAATGTAGTGCTGTTTATCTAAACTAGGACTCATACACATGGCTGTGAATCCAGGTAGTCCAGGAAGTAGGTACACATCATAGCTTACTGCCTGCGTCAGCTAAGCAATGGCCATCTGAACACTCAGAGAAGGTTTAAACCTGGGATGAGTCCATCTTTCAAAGAACAGTATAGATGGTATATAGTCAATCCCTGGCCAGGGAGGATGGCTCTTGCAGTTCTGCAGGGTTTAGTGTTTCAGTCACAACAAGGCATCTGGCAGTTATTAAGCTTCCTCCTAGTCCTAGCTCAGTGCATGCCTCCTAAGGTTTCCAGAAGTTTGTTTGGCCATCTAAAAATCACAAATCCCTCTACGTATCTTGGGTACCACGACTCACTGTGGTGCACATTTGATTCTGTTCATACTGGCAGGGTAGCCACCCCAAATGGCAAAGGGAATTGAAGAGATTAAACTGGTGAAGATTTAAGGCCATGAGAAGATATCTTACAGTAATAAAAATAAATGTTTGCATCCAGGAAATGGATGAACAAGAGACATAAAACAGTGGGATATAACCAAAGTTCATTTTTATTCTGTATCCTTAGCATAGTCTTAACATTTCATCTTCATATAATCAAACACTCCAGCTCCACATGGAAAGTGCTGGATCAGAACAGTATTTCTTATGGACAGCCTTCCTATCTTAAGAAGCAGTCTGCAAGTATAGAAGTTTTAAAAACCACAGGTCTAGCATGCTGTCAGTCGTCTGTTTGTTGGGACTAGAGCACAAGGATTAAATTGAGGATATGTCTACACTGCAGAATGAAGTTGATTATTTTAAACCGACTTTCAACTGCCGAATTTTAGAAGTCGGAGGAGCATGATCACACCACGCTCATTGAGTCAGGAGATTGTGTCCCCACTAGCTGTGCTTGGATTGATAATCAAAGCAGTGCATCCTGGGTAGCTACCCCACAGTGCAACTAGCCACAGAGGCTTTTGGGAAGGTTGTTGTTCTCCCATGATACAACATACTCCCTCTCCCCTCCTTTCTTGTCCCAGTCCAAACAAACAGACCTTTTCGCGCCTTTTTTACAACCCTTCACTCTCTGCCACATACATGCCGTTGTCTAAGAGGAATGGAGCCTGCTCAGCTCTGCACTATTATTGTAAGCATCACAAACACCTCACAACTTATTCTGCAGTATTTTCAGGGGTGAGACAGGAGCTCCAGTGCTGAAAATAGCAAGATGGCCTCTGTAACATTGCAACAAGCCATAGAATGAAACAATTCCCGTTTGCTGCAGGCTGTCACGCATTGTCTGCAGTTGGTGGAGCACTGCTTCTGGTCCTGGGAAACAATCAGTGACTGGTGGGATCGCTTCATTATGAAGGTGTGGGATGATGAGCAGTGGCTGCAGAACTTTCAAATGTGAAAGACCACTTTCTTCAAACTTTGTGGAGAGCTCTCCCCAGCCCTGAAATGCATTAATACTCTCTTGAGACCAGCTCTGACAGTCAAGAAGAGTGTGGCCATCGCTGTGTGGAAGCTAACAACGCCAGACTGCTACTGGTCAGTTGGGAATCAATTCAGAGTCAGTAAATGCACTTTGGGAGCAGCTGTGATACAAGTGTGCTGGGCCATTAATTGACTTCTGCTAAGAAGGATAGTGACTTTGGGAAACATGGAGGACACAGTGGAAGGCTCTTCCTCAATGTGGTTCCCAAATTGGAAGGAGGCCATAGATGGCACACATATCCCTATCTTACTCCCGGACCACCTTGCCACAGAGTACATAAATCAAAAGGGATACTTCTCAATGGTGTTGCAGGCCCTTGTGGTGTTGCAGGACCCTTGTGGGGATGCTTCACCAACATCAGTGTGGGGTAGTATGGAAAGGTGCATGACGCGCGCATCTTTAGGAACTCAGGTCTGTTAAAAAAAGATGCAGGCGGGCACTTTCTTCCCTGACCATAAAATAAATATTGGTGATGTTGATATGCCAATAGTGATCCTGAGGGATACTGCCTATGCCTTGTTCACCTGGCTAATGAAGCCCTACACCAGGCACTTGGACAGTGACAAGGAGCATATTAATATTAGGCTCAGCAAGTGCAGAATGGTAGTGGAATGTGCATTTGGCCATTTAAAGGTGCGCTGGCGCAGTCTGCTCACTAGGTTAGACCTCAGTGAAAAAAAAATCCCAATAGTTATCTCTGCCTGTTGTGTGCTCCATAATGTCTGTGAGACAAAGGGGGAGAAGTTCACATTGGGTTGGGTCGTGGAAGCAGATAGGTTGGAAGATGCCACTAACGCTGAGAGCCAATTGCAGAGCGCTGCACCTCAGATAAGCACTGAAAAACCACTTTTGTAATGAGACAGACACAATAGTAATGTGCATCACTTATCTGTGCTGTGCTTTCACATCCCATACCCTACCATCCCCGACCAATGCAGTTCTCCCCCTTACCCCTCACCCACTGCTCCAGTTTCCCCCCACCTTCCTCCTCCCTTTATTTCCTTCTTACCAATAAACAGTAATGATTTGTGAAGCAGTGCGTTTTTCCCCCAGCCTTCCCCCTCCCTTACCGATACATTTCCTTCCCCCAATTTCCCCCTTCTTTATTCCCTTCTCATCAATAAACAGTAATGAATTATAAAGCAGTCTTTTATTGGTGATCCTTCGCCGGAGCGGGGGGAGGAGAGAAGGAAGATAATTGAATGTTTTACATGCATTGTGTGGGGCCTTAGAGCCCAGTTTGGCTGTGCACACACAAGAATCACACATTCCCCCACTCATTAAAGGGGCTGTCGCCTCTTTTTGCTCACCTCAACCAGTGAGGAATACAGCACGTTCTGCACCCTGCTCAACCTCCTCCTAGACAGCTTTGGGGTAGGGGCTAGGAAAGAATATGTTAGCTCAGAGTTTTGCAGGGGCTGCAGAGAGAGTCTGTCTTGCCGCTGAGCTTCCTGAAGCTCAATCAGACGCTTCAACGTGTCTGACTGATCACACATCATACATAGCATTTCTTCTTGTGCTGAACACTCAAACGCCTGTGCTGCCTCTCTGTTGTCCATGTCCAGCCTGTCAAATAATGAAATCCTCCACGTTCTTAGCTCTGTGTTAGCAGCCATGGAAGCGTTCACTATCTTATTAAATATGTCATCCCGCAGTTCGTTTTTTTCTTGCTTTCTTATCTGCGACAGGCGCTCTGCGGGAGTATGAGATGGTGTGTTGAAGGCACAAGATACCCATTCTTAATTCATCCCATGTATGACAAGCAATGTTACAATTTATTAATAACTCCCCTTGAAAGGCTAGAACTGCATACCATAGGCTAACTATTGCAGGGGTCGGAGCGCTGTTCCAGCCACATTAAGTAAGGGGCTAGTGCATCTGTGTTAGGGAAATCCCCGGTGCCCATGCTGCACAAGTTCATGCTCCCTAGAGTAGCCTGGATGTCGGGCTCCCAATTGATCAGGATTTTAAACAGGCAGTAGAAAGGGTGAGGGGTGGGTACAAGTTAATAGTCTCTGGAAGAAAAACATGGGAACCTGTTTGCGGATGCTCAAGACCCATAGCAACAACGTCCAACCATCCCCGGCTGTGCAATAACACACACTTTAAAAAAAAAAAAAAAAAAAAAAAAAAAGCTTTCTTGGATGGGTACTGTAAATGTGCACCATCTTCCCTAGGTAATCATGAGTGATATCAGCCTGCTGAGGGTCACACAGGCGGAAAGGGAGGATTGGCTGCAAGAATCTGGCTACACGCCTGGCCCTTATGCTGCTATGCTGTGTTTAGGAGGATGCCTGCACAATTAATAACAGAGTGACAGGGGAAAGTGTCCTATTGCAGTGGAAGAAATAAGGCTGCCCACCCAAGAAACCTTCTGCAAAGGATTGCAGAGTACCTACATAAAAGCTTCCTGGAGATATGCATGGAAGATTCTCGGAGCATCCCTGTGCACATAAATAATCTTTTCCGGGGTGAACCCAATGCTTAAGCACACCAAGTACAAGGAAGCACAGTCCCACCACCACACACACCACTTTTTCCCTCTGGTACAAGATTCTGCACTGGGGATAGAACCAAAGACATGTAATTTGCAGTACATACTCACCAGATGTGCCTTCCCCGGCAACCTGGTCAATCATGGTTTCCTGCATCTGGGGGGGCTGCTCCTGTGTTGCAAACAGCTGTTGGCTTTCAGGGAGAAGGGATACCCCACTTGCCTGCCCCCTGTTCTCCTTATCCTCCTCCTCCTTGTCCACAGACTCCTCCTCATTCATCCTGGCCTCTGATTCTCCCAAGGTATCAACGCTCCGTGGTGGCATAGTGATGGGGTCTCCGCTGAGAATCGCATTCAGCTCCTCGTAAAAGAGGCATGCTTTGAGCAAGGAGCCAGAACAGCTGTAAACTTCCCTAGTTTTCTGATAAGCCTTCCTCCGCTCTTTGATCTTAATGTGGCACTGCTGCATGTCCCTGTTGTGCCCGTTCTCAACATGCCACAAGATATCTTCTCGTAGATATCTAAATTTCTTTTGCTGGCTTGGGGCTGAGCCAGAACAGATTTTTCACCCCACAGACCAATGAGATGCAAGACCTCAGGTCAGCTCCAGGCTGAAGCACGTTTGGGGCATGCAGTCGCCATGATCAATTGTGCTGGCAAGCTCTCTCCACACTGCTCAAACAGGAAACGAAATTAAAAATTTCCTAGGTCTTGTGGGGAGGAGCTATTTCCTGTTTACGTGGCCACAGTACAGCAGACCGCAAATGGGCAGACAGGTCAAAACAGAGCATTATGGGATACCTCTCAGAGGCCAATGACGTCGATTTATGTTGAGCTCTGCCTACGCTGACGCTCATTCGACCCACAGAATTCGACTTCAGCGCTACGCCACTTGCAGAGGTGGTTTTATTAAGTCGAATTTTACTGCGATTTAGGTCGGCAGAACTGACATGCCAGTGGAGACGCATACTTTATGTCATTGTCAGTGTAGACCAGGCCTCAGTAAACACTAAGTGATTGCTCTTCCTGTCTTTCCCTTAAAGGCAACAGGGGTCAGTCATGCGCCACAGAAAAGGTCTCAGGATGCATCTGCCATAGATGGAGCAGTATGCAAAAAAAGGACACACAGGACTAGTACCATGATCCCTTGGAGAAGGTGGTGGGCTGTCATGCATTTTACTACTTCTCCAGTATGCCCTTCAAGCCCTTTTCCCCTCGGCCACATACAAATTCAATACCAACATCTGGTCAGGGTCCTATGAAAATGCCTAATGACTCCAGTTTGGTCCAACAAAATCTCTCTTCTCAAATATCATAAATTATACAATTTTAAAAGAGATACAACTACCATAATAAAAAAAAAAAAACTACAACATTCATGTTATTTTAGCAGTAACAAGTCAATCTTAAAACCACTCAAGAACTTTTACATTTAATGGCGTCCCAGTTAATGCATCAGTTTACCTGTTTGAAAATGAGGGACAATACTACTAACTTTCCTGACAAGGGCATTGAGAGGTTTAAATAATGGCTCAAATTTTTTTGAGAGCCTCAATTAAAATGATAACTTGAATACAAGAGTAAACAGTAGATTATTTTATATGTATTACTGAGGCACCATAGCATGCATATATGTTTACACAAAGTAGCAAGCACATGAAATCAAACAAATATTGATGCATAAGAGCTTTTCTTTTAACCCTGAATTTCTTCAGTAGATTTAGTCTTCCCCTTAATATTTAAAACAGATCTCCTTCTCCATGTAATACTGAAGATATGTGATGAATACATTGTGCAATTTCAGAACACAGAGTAGGTGGGGGTGAGGAGGAAGCACTGGACCAGTTTTAGTCTGCCCCACAAAACTAGCTCACTTTTCTCGCAAATACGCTGTAAGATAAAACATTTCAATGTCAAGTTTCCATAATTAAAAAAATTTTAAGAAAAGCTAGGAAAAACAATTTAGGGTACAGTGCCTTGATTATTAGAAGACTACACCCTCTTCCCCAATGTATATTTTGTTTATAATGCCAATAATGAGTTTAGGGTTATATTTTTTCCAAGATTTTTTTTCCCCCTCATAGATTCAGATTTCAAGGCCAGAAGGGACCACTGTGATCCTCTAGGCTAACCTACATAACACAGGCCAGAGAACTTCCCCAAAATAATTCCCAGAACAGATCTTTTAGAAAGACATTAAATCTTGATTGAAAAATTGCAGTGATAGAGAATTCAGCATGACCATTGGTAATTTGTTTCAATGGTTAATTACCCTCATAGTTAAAAGTGTATGCCTTATTTTAAATCAGAATTTGTCTAGCTTCAACTTCCAGCCATTGGATCATGTTAAACCTTTCTCTGCTAGATTGAAGGGCCCATTATTAAGTATTCATTCCCAATGCGGGTACTTTAGTTTTATCAAGACAGTAAATCAAGTCACCCCTTACTCTTCTCTTTGTTAAGGAACTAAATTATTTAGCTTAAGTCAATCACTACAAGGTGTTTTCTACTCCTTTAAACATTCTCATGGCTCTTCTATGAACCTCCTCCAATTTCTAAATATCTTTCTTGAATTGTGGACACCAGAACTAGACACACTATTCCAGAAGCAGTCTCACCAGTGCCAAATACAGAGGTAAAATAACCTCTCTACTCCTAGTCCAAATTCCAGTTTATCCATCCAAGCATTGCATTAGCCTTTTTCACCACAGCGTCATGGGATCTCATGGTCAGCTGATTAGCCACCATGACCCCCAAATCTTTTTCAGAATCACTGCTTCCAAGCACAGAGTCTCCACCCAGGTAAGCATGGTTTACCATCTTTGTTTCTAGTTGTATATATTTAGCCATATTAAAATGCATATTTTCTACTTGCACACAGTTTAGGGATCCAGATCATTACGTACCAGTGACCTGTACTCTTCATCATCATTACCCCAGTTTGTGTGTCATCTGCAAACTTTATCAGGGATGATTTTACTTTTTCTTCCAGGTC
This sequence comes from Emydura macquarii macquarii, assembly GCF_026122565.2. NCBI lineage: Eukaryota > Metazoa > Chordata > Testudines > Chelidae > Emydura > Emydura macquarii. The sequence continues at coordinate 3,916,616 of NW_027132342.1, read as the reverse complement.
ATTGATAAAAATATTAAAATATCATAGGACAAAGAACCGATCCCACTAGAAAACACACCAGCTCAGCAATTACAATTACATCTGTACATTTTAAATTGTAAATTTGTAATCAACCAGATAGCCAGCTTTTAACCCATTTATGATGTGCCATGTTAAGTTTATATATATTTAATCAAAATGTTGTGCAGTACTAAGTCAAACACCTAACAGAAATCTAAGGGCGTGTCTACTTGAACAATTAGTTTGCAGCAAGCTGGGGTGTGAATCTACCCCCACATTAGCCTGCCATGGACTCATTGTCCATGTGGACCCTGCTGGGGTGCATTAACAAACTGTTTGATCTAGTCAAGTTTCACATGAAGAGTCAATGCACGGAAGGCTAGTGGGGGTACATTCACTCCCAGCTTGCCACAAACCTTGTGTAGGCAAACCCTAGACACAGGACATCAATACTAGTATTACCTAAATCAATCAAACTAGTAACCTCATAAAAAAAGCTTTAAAAAAAACCAAGACCCATCAAGTTAGTTTGACAGGATCTATTTTCTACAAGCCCATGTGGATTGGCATTTATTACATTAGCCTCCTTTAATTCTTTATTAATTGAGTCCCTGATCAGCCACTCCACTATCTACCCAGAATCAATGTCAAACTGAGGCCTAAAATTACCTGGATCATCCTTTTTAAATATTGGCAAATATTGCTCTCTCAACCACTCCATGATCTGCAGTTTCATTAAGAAATGACATTTGAAATAATTGCACAACAAAATTTTTTCAAAAGGAAGGGAAATTTGAAGTAAGAGCTTTTTTCCCCTCACAAAATGGATTATACTAATCAGTTAAGCTATTTTACTAAATTCTTTTTAAAATAATTATTCCTCTGGAAATTAGTGTTTGTGATCGCTCAGTGCATTGTAAGGAAGGATTTTTTTTTTGGTTATCCACTGCACCTGAGTATGAAAAATCTACTTGTCAATGGCAAGCGGGAAATTTTCACTGGTGAGTGAGGGGACCTACAGCATCCATTTTGGCAGTATTTTGGTTTTCTTTCATTAATCTACAAATGGCTCCAGTGCCTCCTGTGAAGTTCATAACTTCACCAAAACAGATGACCAGAACCATGCCAATTTCAACCTGCTGCTTCTGAGAAATCAGCAGCAGAAACAATCTCTTGCAGTACTCTCAGGGAGAGAGTAGTCAAAAAACAGACAAGTGATAAGGAGAGTAGAAAAAGGATGCTCTTGAGTTAAAGGCACTGGACAAAGTCTCCAAAGATCTGGATTCAATTTCTGACTCTACTACAGACTTCCTGGGTAACTTTGGTCAATTCACTTTACTAACTAACTAACTATGCTTTTTGCTACGTATGGGGCTGGTAAATTTTCCAGCCCAGAGCTGTGACTACAGGTTTAATATTTTCAAGAAATTAAGCTGCACAAGAAGTTTTAATCTCCTTCCCTCCCCGCCCTTAAATCAATTGTATAGTATACTGTGCCAACCAGCTATGACATGTTCAAACTCTGGGGGGAAAAAATTCTAAATCTAAAATATACACTACTTTCCCCTGTTGCTAAATAAAGCATACATGACACATACAAAGTGTTTCAGTTTTATGAGTTTAAGCACAGGCAAAGGGCTGGCAGGACACACCGAAAATGGCAGACACCCTGCCATCCAAAGCAAGGAGGTCTCTTTCCTCAATACACTAAATTTTACAGTTAAATGCTGAACCAAATCCTTTTTTCACCCCCCAATTGGACTTTCACATAATTTAATTTAAGATTAAAACCATTTTAGAAGCTTTGACAAGAAAAAACATGGACTGAAATGGGGGAGGGGAAAAAAATTTTGATACTTCTATTCCAGAAGTTATTTTAAAATGACCCTATTCAGGGGAAAAAAAAAAAAAAAAAAAAAAAAAAAAAAATCTGTCTGATTTTATTTGGATGTAGTTGGACAGGAAATCATTGAGGTGGGTTAAATACCTTTCTTGTACATGCTTTACAAAGAATTTCCTTTGCTTACTAGAATAATATTGGTTTTCATGTCAATCTTGATAAATCACTGCAGTAGTGCTGGATTTTCTTCCTCCCATATCTTTATCTATAAATAGGCATGTTTATACTCACTTACCAAATATGTCTATACATTTTTAAACACACATACTATCTATAATCTTAAATATAGGTGCTATGGCCCTGATCCTGCATGTGTAATTTGCACACAGCCTGCTGAACCTGTACAGTGCCCTACTGAGACATATCTATATAAGTGTATTAAGTCTACAACAACATGCATATATACATATATATTCAAGATTCAGTGCAAAAAAAAGAGTTCACCCAATAATTATGCAAATAATTCAGTTTCATAATTAAAGAAACATCATAATCAAGATAAAGATTACCAACCTTCATACTATGGTAATACAAATAATGAATAAAATGTTTTAGGGGTGTGGAGCGAGGCTCTGCTCTAATTTAGAGGCATGATTGTAAGTAGGTGATTTTAGCCAGCAGTTCAAATTCATCCATAAGTATAACCCAGTCACCAGCCAGACCTGCACCTTTCTGCAGCAGTATTGCTATGTTACTACTGTTTTCAATGCCTTCAACTCCCTTGATTTGGGCAGAAGCATTTCCCATATAGGAAGGCAAAGCCTATTAACACACACAAAAAGCCAAAAAAACAAACAAAAAACCGCTCCCCCCCCCCCAATTTAAGTGAAACCACAAAACTGTATTTTTCTATATGTTCTCTCTCCAATTACAGCACCAGTGTCAAATTTGGGGCCCTAATCCACTATATGCTATTCCTTTAATTATTTTACCATCTGTATAAGACGTTAATGTTAAACAAAAACACCATTCAACAATCTTAGGGTATGTAGTCTTGTTAACTGAAGTCTGTGTATGGGCAGTTCTTACCCAAAGGAACAAACACCCAGACGGCATTGAAGTCTTCTAAACTATGTAAGTTCTACACCAAATTTATCCTGAGCACTGAAGTCTTAGATTTGCTTCCCAGAACCATGCTAGCCAGACCGCTACTGGCAAACTCCTTGGAAGCTTATAACACGGTTTTAGAACACAACTGTAACGTGGTTCTCAGCCCAAAGTTAAAAATGCTGCCCACACTCATCAGGGAAGATGTGGTGGCACTCTCCTGCTCACAGCCCTGCATATACAGAGTCATATGTAACTTGACTCTGGTTTCAGATATCTTCTCTACTCTGAAGCTTTTCTTAAAATCTCTCACCATTGCACCGCCTCCAGAGCAGCTCTATTGGCATTATCAACGGCAGTAGCTCTAGTGCAGATAGTGACTTCATTTTTACCTCCTGTATTGCTATACAATCTGCTCCGAGCAGGGTTAGAGAGGATATAGTGGTAAAAGTGCAAGCAGTCTACATACACTAAGGCACCTACCTGTGCTACTGTTATGCTAATGTTATTTCCGCATGACAGGGTGGGGTATTGAGAAAAAGTTCAGTGGAGATACCGTCACAGTGGATGGGTTCTAACTGATTAGCACAAAAAACAAAACAAAAAACCCAAACACACAAAGTAAATGTATCCCATTATCCCAATTCCATGTACCATTCAGGCAAATATTAGCAATTATAGCTGAAGGATCCTCAGAAGGGCAATAACCTTTTACCTCATAGGACTAGGACTGGTAGAAAATGTCTGTCAAAAAGTGGTTTTGACAGAAAAAAAAGTTTGACAATGCATTTATTCCACAAAAATGTTTTCTAATGAAAATTTCAATTTTTCATCTAAAACCAAATGTCCAAAGATCAAAATAAATGTCAGACACACAGACATTCAATTCAGGTATGCCACCACAGTGCCTCATGAGAGTTTAGTTCATTTGCCTTGTGTCCTTCCTCACCTCTATGGGCACGGCTCACCAGCAGGACTACATCTCCCATGATGCACTGCCTCTCCAGTTCAAAAGGAGAGACCATGGTGCATCATGGAAAATGTAGTCTGACCAGCTAGTCCATCTTACAGAGACGAAGGGCATGAGGCACTTGAACTACAACTCCCATTATGCAATACAGTAGTATTTCCAAATTGAACCATTTCTGTTTTCAGCCAACATGTTTTGGTTTTTGATTTTTCACCAGAAAGTCAAAATTTTCCAAAGAACATCTCCTCTATTTTCCAACCAACTCTACACAGCACACATTATACTAGTCGTATAACACAGGGAATCTCTCTGTACAATTTATTAATTCTGTTTGATATTATGAAGTTGTCACCATGACAAATGCTGTATCATGGAATACTTTTATATAAATGTAGAATCCACCATGGGTGAAGGGAGATAGAGAGGAAGCATGGAGCAGGGGAGATGAAGGTAAAAGATCAGCCAAGGTCAGGGAAATGGAAAGGCTTCATGTTTCAAAACACAAGCAATTCACTCCAGCAGAAGGACTCTGGATAGCCCCACATGACTCTGACCACAACCTAAAACATGGTCTAGAATGGTGAGGAAACTGAGGCAGGAAAATGCAGGTAGGGTTTTTTGTTTTTTCTATATCTGTGCATTTCTCATGTGATTAAGTAAAGAGCAATGGTATTAGAATCCTGTGTGTGGTAAACTGAAAACTTATAGCTTCTCATTTTAACACACTTTGATTTGTAAAGAGTTTCCAGGTGCCAGGACTCCATTCACAATCTGCAGGCTTAACACATGTGGGGATGTATCCCTTCACAGCAGTCTGATAAGTAGCCAAGAAGAGGCACTCAACTAGAGTTATGAAGCTCCTGAGAAGCATGGGACCACTACGGAGTGGAAGAAGAAAGGCAGCAACTACTCATGAAATAGCCTGGAAATCAGAGTGGAGCACCCATGGACAAGGATGAGGACAGCCCCCATTTAAAAGTGCTGGCCCTGAGCTGCCCCCAAACCAAAAGTTTGTGTTTTGGAAATGGGGCTCAATTCAAATTTTAAAAGGAGGGCTGGGGGAAGAGGAGGGCTGTACTGCAGGCCATGCTAACCAGCTGCTCAAATGTTAGAAAGGCAGGGAGACAATTGTTGAAACTAGACTTTGCTCAACACCCCCCCCCCCCACACACACACACACACACACCACTTCAGCAACAGCACTGTAGTATTCTCAAAGCAGCAACAAGGCTCTTCACTAGCAAGTTACCTGAAGATATCCAACCCATTCCTAAAGAAACCCAAAACGCCCCAGGGGAGGGATTATTTCATGAAGTTCATTTATTGACTGGGCAATTTCATACTTGAAAGGCATGGATTTTAACAGCCGTCTGAAAATCATTCAGTTAGCCACAGCTCAAGTGACAAAAATTTATGTTTTTAAAAACACAACTGAAGTTAAATACAGTGTGGAACATATTGCCTTTTTATGATCACCTCCTGCAGCTCTTACCCATGTGAGTGGCCCTAACTGACCTGGACAACATTAACTCACAGGAGTAAAGACTGAAGGATCTGGCCTTTAGATACTAACTGTGTGTGTCTTTCAAAAGTGTGTTTTCTTATCAGGCTAAAGAACAACCATCCAATACACAAATGCCAACAACTCGTGGCCACTTCATCTGACTTTTCACATGGAAGCAATGTTTGACAGATGAAAAGACTGTCTTGGTAATAAAGGGGTTGGATAAATCAACATGAACTTTGCTTATGAGAACAGCAACTACAAGAACATCTGTGACCAAACCACCACCAAACCCCATCAAGGGTTTTTTAATGTATGTATGTATTGACTCAGCAAATTAAGTTGATATTTGAGAAATCAATATAAAATACTACTGTTCAGATGCAAAGATAGAAATTCTGGGCTAGGTAGGACATTGTAAAGTTTAAAAAAAAAAAACTGAGTTCAGAAGCAACTTTTTACTTCTAACTCTTCATCGAACCATGACTGGAAACATTATAGGTGGGATAGCCTCCCTGGGGAACTAGAAGAGCTTGAGAAGAAAGGAAGGAGAGAGTTGAAATACCCTTGTCAAAATATCACTGACAGCTGGTTTTGGAGGGACTCTGAGGTCATCTATCAACAGCTAGCCTCCAACCAAGTGCAGAATTTGTACAGAATTTCTATGAAGGAAAGTATAGATAATATAAGGAGCTAATTCCTCACTTAACTCAAGTAAATGGTCTCATTGATAAAAGTGAAGCAACCAAGATTTGGCCACTGTACAGAAGAAAGAGTAAATAAAAATCTGAGCAATTAACTTCCTTCATCAGTGTTTCTGGGTCACCTACTATGGGGCACTTACCCTCAACCTCGAGTGACTTCAGTGGGAGTTGAGGATGCTTGGTGCCCCATGGAATTGGGTCCTTAGGGGAAAAAAAGCGATTGATTTTGACAAACACCTCTAACCCAGGTCATTGGGGCAAGCAAGAACCAACACTCCAATTTCAAGAGCTCTTCAAACAAAAAAATACAAACCACAATTGGTGTTAACAAGGAACGAATCAATTAATGTGTTCATTCTTGTGAGAGGATGATTGCCCTTATTTCTCACTGACTTCAGTGGGAGTTGAAGACACTAAGCACCTCATAATATTAGGCCAAATATCTGTAGGGTGCTTTAGACATGAAAAGCGTGATATAATGCCAAGTGTTATTACCATAAGGTTCATCAATTTGCCATCTGGTATTTTCACATCATGGATTATATGGTCAAAGCAATAACAGATTTTATACTTGCAGCTCTCTTTGGAAGCATCTGGCAATGTGATTTAATAAAACCCACTGTCCTGAGGAGTTTATTCACAATCCATGTGTAAATGGCTTCTTTCACAGTATTTTGCTTTCCAGCATTATATATAGGTACAGAAACAGAGAGGGGGAAAAAAAAAGACTGTTCTGAAATCTTACCAAGGGTTAATAAAAGCACTACTACACTGCCTTAAACTTGCACTGCACAGTAAATATTATGGTTGCAGGTCTGCAGCCTTGAGACTCTCAACATGAGATGATTCCACTCACTGGCCAATAAGCCATGAGTCAATTTGAGTAACTCATACTCCAGATTCATAACTTACACATTTAGTGGAGAAGGTTTTTTGGATGGCCAAAGTTAAAGGGCCACAATGATTTTATTGACCCAGTTATAGGTGATTCATGTATTTTCTAGGGTTTTGATTTTTTTGGGGTGGGGTTTTTTTTGTTTTTTTTTTGGAGGCATCCTGATGCCAGTGCTCATGGTACCATTAAGAATGCTTCAACAAAAAATAAAGTAAATATATGTATATATAAATAGATGTTTAAATCAGGAAATCTTTCTCATAGTATTTATCCCAAATTCAGCCGTGGAATGAGACAGTACAACACTTTTGACTTCACTGGAGATGCACTCATATCAGGGCTGAATCTGGATGTCTCTTGCTGAAAAACTTACAGAAGAGTATCAAGGCTACTAGATAGCACTATGTAGATACTTGTTAGAGAACTGTATCATATCTTATGATCAACTGTGGATTACCTCCCGATTAACAAGTTACCTAGGGCACTGTAGTAATAACTGATTCAAAGAAAAGCAAGAATTATTCTAATAGTTTCTATTCCATTAGAGAAGGAAAGAAACAGTAAAATTCAGTATACAGCAAAGTATTTCCATAACAGATGCTGTCTACTGGTATGTGGAGACCAGCTGAAGGCATGCTTTGTAGAAATATTTACTTGAGTTTCACATTGTACAGTACAACAAAAGGTAGCATGTATTTTCTAAGAGGAAAGATTTCTGGGGCATAAAAATGTACTAAGATAATCAAGTACATACACAGTGTCACTAGCACTCTGCCCAATGTCAATATTCAAAATAAAAATGTAGACTCTTCCTTCTGACTGTAAGTGAATGTTTTCTGACAACTTGAGTCAACCAAGTATTGAGATAGCAACCATAGAGAGAAAAGTTCATTTTCTTCAGGACTACCACCTTCTGGATCTAAATTAAAGCATGACTGAAGGAGTTCCTTCTTCGAAGGACATGCTGTAGAGAAACTTGCTGGCAACACTAAATTGAAATAGGGTGCTGTTCACCCTATTTAGAATTAACATAAAAGGGATCCAATCAGATTCTCACAGCTAGCTGACCTGGATGTATTTTATAGATATATATAAAGTAGATAAAACATTGACACTGAGTCACTAGATTTCAGTTTTCATGAAACTGAACATTTTCATTAAATTGTAAAGAAAAAGGATTATAACCAACCATCTCGTACCATAAAACTTAGAAACTTAAAACAAAGGAAAGATGGATTGGAGATCTAAATCTCAACTTTTATCAAGTTTGAGCATTTTAGGATCCACAGTCTTCGTTCAGCCCATCTCTGATATTAGATACTTTTTCCTCCCTACCTCCTTCTGCCTCATCTGCAAAATTAGAAAAACAGATAATTTCTCCTCTTTGTAAGGCACTTTGATATCTATGGATGGATGGAAAGCTCTATATAAGATCTAAGAATATTAATAGTAAACCAGAATTTCTCTGCAAACACTGTTATGTCGTCTTCAGTGAGAAAGAGAGCAAGACATCTATTTTACATTGCATTTTGCAATAAATGAGTCTCATTAGTGGATTACCAAAGTGAAAATGTGCTCGATTCTCCTGTATATCTTTCAGTGAGAAGGCAGGGGAACAGTAGAAGACCTCAGTAATCTTAAACAGTATTGTTGCTTTTTTTGACCAGTTAAAGTTCGGAGCCATCTGGATGTTGCAGTTGAGAGTAGAAGTTGGTAATACTCCAGTACTTCTTTGATGCAGTTTTGTTTATTTACAAAGAATGTACAAAGTCCAGTGTCCCTGAATGCAGAAGGAATCACATAGCAGGAAACTGCTTCTTTTGCTCACAGGCTCAGCACTAAGAGTACTCTCTTTCCAACCTGTACTCCGCACCCAAAAACTTCTCCCCCCTTTAATCTCTCCTCAGTTTCTTTGAATTCTGCCTTCCCATACATGTGCACACAACTCTACCCAAAACAATACTCAGCAAGAGTCCCTATGCGGATTCACACACTCCTTTTGTCTTAGGTGTGAACTGCCATTTAACATAACTAAGCAGAAGCCACAACTATCACACAATCCCATAACAAGGTTTCACCTAGCTCATATCTTGAGCAATATCTTCAAAATTAGGCCAGAAGAAAGAGTCAGTTCCCACTAAATGCAAGATGGATCTTTGCCAAATGGTTCTATTAGTTGTTACTTGGCATCTAAAATTTGGCCCCTTCATTCTCTCTGTTATAGATATTAATAAGACTTACACATAACTCTCTCTCAACTTAGTCATCCTCACCACTGTTAAACTTAGCTTTTACAATCCTAATTCATTTGTGCCGCTTGCCAACAAAAACATTTATGATGTCACAAGATCCACAGATCACTCAGGAAATAAAGTCTAAAGGGGGTAAAGGGCCACTACATCTTGGAAGCTGAAGATAAAAAGTTGAACTATTAAAAATAAGAGCCTCCAAGAAGAAAGATAAAATAAGGTCAGTAATCAACTAACACCCATTCTTCAAATGTTTTTAAAAAAAATAAATTAAAAAAAAATGCAACAACATGAACATCTCAGTTCATGTAGATTTTCTTTGAAAAAAAATGTACATTTCACAAGAGAAAAGGAATATTTTTCTGTGTTCACTTGAAAATTTCCTTTCTTTGAGTAACAGGATCCCCACATCCTTTACAATGGGTACTTCAGCCTGCTTGCCAGAATGTAGACAGAACCAGGTCAGTCACTAGAAGCAGAGGAATGCCTCACCCTCTGACATTCAGACCAGTTGAGGCAACTTCTACAGTCAAGATAATTCAATTCTACCTTTCTAATTATAGATTGGATTAAATATACTTTGAGGTGGGAAAAAAAATTCTTCTGAAGAGCATGGAAAACGTTCACCCTAATGAAATGAACAAATCTTTGGATGTCTATTTCTGTCTCTATTCTAGATGATCCATTTGTCTCCAGAGTGGGACAGATCAATGCAGAGCACAAGGAGAGCAGGGATACAGGTGTGGTCCAACCAACACTGCTTGCAAGAATTCCCTAGTATCAAGCATGTGGAGCGCACGTGGGCCCACAGTGAAATACACACAGGGATCAACATTTGAAGAACAAAGAATTTAGGCCACAATTACAGAATTGGAGAGTTTGTCCTGGGAAGCAGTGACTCTGAAAAATATCTGGGAGTCACAGTAGATAATCAGCTGAACAGGAGCTCCCGGTGTGATGCTGTGTCCAAAAGGGCTAATGCAGTCCTTGGATGGATAAAACAGAGAACTCTCAAGCAGCAAGGTTTTATCACCTCTGTATTTGGCACTGGTGCAACTGCTATGACAATACCACATCCAGTTCCAGTAGCTACAAGTCAAGAAAGATCCTACAGTCCTGTTTCAGGGAGGGTAGGGAAATTGGACTCAGATACTGCTTCAAAAATATTTCAAGTGACTAGCAATCTCCCAGTCCTCAGAGACCTATTGTCTCTTCCCATTCCCTCCCCCAACTCCCCAGACCCCTTCTGGGTCTCTGGTTGGGGTTTGGGAATGGACTCCCCAGAAGCTCTACCCTACCTACTGCATAAGCTCCACATAGGCCAGAAGAGTCTTAGTTTCCACAGGAAGCCCCAGCCGGGGATATCAGAAGAGCACCCCTAGGAGCTCTGTTGTAGCGGCAGCAGCAGGGTAGGGAGCGGGGCCTGAAGGCCCCTTACAGCATGGACAGTGCCAACAGAGTGTTCAGTGTCTAGCACCTTCCATCCATGGCCCAAGAGGACCTGGAGGAGAGAGCTGGTCTTTACAGTCTCAGCACGTCTGCTGACATGGACTACAGGTGTGATGTTCTAACTGGCACACTGCCCTCATGGAGAGGGAGGAAAGAGAACTGCTCGCCCTGGCACCAGTTTTTCTATTCTGCCTGGCTTCTCCCCTGCCTGAGAGAGGAGCTGTCAAGGTGACCCTGCCTGGGCTGAGATAGGAGGGAATTGCACCCTACCAACAGAGCCATCCGAGCTCCCCAACAAGACACCTGAGAAGCGATAAAGCAGAAGAGACAGACCCTTCCTTTTGCCTCTGGTGTTCCTCAGCCTCTCATTCCTGAAGCCTGCTGGGGTACCAGCCCCTGCAAAAGCCTCAAACAGGAAAGCACCGCTGAGGGGATAGCCTCCTCCTCCTCAAAAAAAAAAAAAAATTTAGCCGTTAGAGACAGCTGGGAATTATATCGGTACCTCATCATGCCAAAATTTTAGTCCACAGCTTGAAATAAAATGGAATTTCCTCAGAAGAACTCTGCAGCAAAGAGGGCTGGCAGAGCGACCTGCCACTGGGGGGGGGGGGGGGGGGGGGGGGGGGGGGGGGGGGGGGTAAACCAGTGGGAACTTCAGGCAATAGGGCATTCCTTGCTGACAGTGAGTGACAAGTCTGGTTCTGCCGCCCAAGCACCCATTGTCGTGATCCGTGGACTTTATCACAATGAAGATCAGGACATATCCTGCTCCCTCCTTCTGAACTGTGACTGTCTAGGTTTCTACCACCTAAAACCAAAAACATTTGTCTGAACTCAATCTGATTCACTGCACACAACATGGGCCAGGTTTTCAATTGGTATAAATTACTGTAATTGAATTGAGCTTGCCCCATTCATACCAGCTGAGGATCCAGTCCTACAACTTTTTAAGAGCATTTATAGGTAGTTTGTGATACATCAGCCTCACTTTCAAATCTCTATGTTATTCTTTATTGCACTGTCTCCACATTCAGCTGGGAATAAACAATACCACAGCTAAAACCAGAGTATGATGTAAGTACATATTTTCAAACTCAAGTTCTCTTCCATTAAGGAGCTGGACCAATTCGTAGCCAAGCACTTTATCACTTCACTTCTGATCACAGCTTTGGGGAAGTTCTCAAGAGAATAACAAAAATCTGAAGATCTAAACAACGAGACAGTTTCCAGATATGAAAACAAGAAAATAAAAATTCTCGATTTTTCTGGGCAAATCCACTAGTCATATGTAGGGCACTGTGGGTCTGAGGCACTTAGGAATGCAAACATTATCTCAACTACACAGATAAGAGAGGGTTCCATAGCCAAGGAGTGCCACAGCTAAAATATCAAGAATGAAAGGTTTTGAATGCATACCTAGCCAACATAGCTAACCGCAACAACAGTCCCATATCAGTAAATATGGAGTCAAAAAGTCATTGAGAGTTATGGGACCAGCAGATGGAGAGCTTTAAATATCAGCTAAGCAAGTCTGTACACAACATACAACACAATTGGTAACTGAAGTAAAGATTTAATAGATTTAAAGGTAAAAGATAAATACATGTCTTCAATATCTTCTATTATAAACACTGAAAATGTTTCAAATAATCTTCCAAGGAACATTGATTTCTTGTTCTGTAGTGCGGAGAGATACATGTGCTGTACACATACACAGAGGAGTGCCTACAAATCATATTACCCAATACATATATTTTGCTTACAATGATCCTATGTTCTTGTATTACACTGCCCATGCCAAGAATAGAATAGGCCTTTAAGATACAAAAGTAATTATGCCTACAATATAAAAGTCACAATTTCATCTTTGAAAACAAAGTGCAATATGCTTTGTAAAAAGACACAAAATATAGGAGGCCACATAGCTAATTGTTTGTCAAGAAATGGTAAGCTACCACCTTGTTAGTCAGATGAATAAATTGCTAATACCACCTGAAGTTAAACTAGGCAGGCTGGATATATCGAGTTCTTCACAGGCCATTCTACTAGGTCAGTGGGAATTGCAAGTGTGTCAATGCTTCTGATGATCAAAAGAATTTTTAAAAGTCCATCCATGACAGTAACTTGTCTGTCTCACAATTTAGACCATCACAAAACACAAAGTAGAACATTAAACCCATTAATAGAGAAATGTTTATTCATTTGCAGTTCAGTGTAATCAGTTGATAAGGATTGCATTTAAGAATTTTAATTGCAGATGAATTAAATTGGTCTAAAAAAATTGTCTTAAAATTACTACTTGAATATGAATTATACCTGCAGCTTTCCACAGTTAAAGCCAAACACAGAGATTAGAATTAAATAGAAATGCCAGCTGAACTATGTGAAAAATCATTACTCAACAAATACTTTGGAAGTAGTGTTTCTGCCACTCATTTCCATAAGCAGTCTAATAAATAATATAAACACTGACCGGTTTGCCACTTCCTTGAACATGGGTACATCAGGGCAGAAGTAAACCTGTTATACAACTAAGTGGTAAGTTTTAATGGATAAAGCACATCATTCATGCATCTGGGAAATTTATCTCAGTCAACCATTTATTTTAACTAGTCTTATCTCATTCCTTACCAGGCAGAATTCCATGCTACAAAAACCTCCACACATCTCCTGGCTTACTTTGGCATTGTTTTCATTCTATGTCCATGAGAACAGTGCTGGCCCAACCTGTAATGGGAACTTATCAGATTCTCACGTCTAAACACTTTTGTGCTCCAGGTCACTGTTGAGGTTAGTGGCAAGATAATCATTCTGGTACCCGAGTGACTGAGAACATGAGCTGCAAGAAGTTTTATTTCCAGCTGAAATGGCTCAGGAATAGCCTATACATTTTATTTATACACATGTATATGTATTTTTAATACATGTGCACACAAATACACAGACACCAGGATTTGGGTGGGGGGTAAATTAGTAAATTATAAATAAAAAGGTGGGAGAATTCTAGCAAATGTAAAAGTCATTTAAAGTCCAGGTTAAATGTTTTAGAAAAGTAATTATTTAGATCCCAAATAAATTAAATTAAGGAGTGATGAAAAATACATTAAGACAAAAAGACAAGCAATGGATACAGAGGCTGACACAAACTATAAGCCTGCCCAAGATACATACCTGTTTTGCAGGCATGTTAGAAACCAACTATAGCTGTCCAGAAAGTACAATGTCATATTATGGTTCTGCATTCAGAAACCGTGTTCTAAGAACTGAACTAAGAATTCTCTCTCTTCAAGCTACAATTTCAACAGCTGCTTTTTTTTTTTTTTTTTTTTTGGGGGGGGGGGGGGGGGGGGGAGTGGTGGAGTGGAGAGGGGAGATAAAGCATGATCTCCAAGTTTCTAATTTGAGTTTGAGATTAAAAAAGGTATTGCACAAGAACTCAGCTAACTATGTGAGCAATTCAGCCAATACTAGCTTTGAAATGCCATCTTTAAGTAAGAAAAACATCCACTCACGTTCCACTATTCTATTCATAAGCATGGGCACCTTCACCTGCCTGTTTGTGATTATCAAACAAAGCTACTCTTTTCAGCACTGTACAGAGATGATGGGATTTACCTGGCAACAAACAAATCCTTCTGAAATCTGTTTAATAGCTGTCAGTTTCCCATAATTGGACGCTATTACTATTTGCAGATGCATATGTGGCAACATGCCCTCTCTTCTGCACTTGTGTTGCTGCTGCAAAAAAGAAAGATTACCCTATTACTTAGTGTGATGGGGTGTCCAGTGTACCTGGCCTTTTGTGGACCTCCGCTGATGACCATAAAGGTCCTACTACACTCTACCTCAGAAAAGAGCGGTGAAAGTGAGTCCTACAAACCTGCCTAGAAAGGCTGCACAGAAGCAGCCTATCAGGCCCTGCAGCTCCTTTTATTAGAGCCGGAGGGCTGAGTCACTGAAGACCTGTCTAGCGAGGTTGGCAACATACAAGGGGCTTCAGGAGCAAGGGAAAAAACTGCAGCACCACAGCCAGCCAATAGTAGGCATTCAGGAAGTGAGTGCCCCTGGCACACCTGGGTACTGACCATCTCTAATTCTCACTGATTACAATGGAAACAGAGGATGGTCAGTAGCCCTTGAAAATCTGACCACTAATTTAGGACCTACCTTGCATAACCTAGGTTTTAAGATGCCATCCAGTGACTGTCATGAAAGCAGAAGGTGCTCAGTGCCTAGCAAGATCAGGTCCCATGTCTGCATCTGACCAAAGATACTCCACCACCAACCAGGTTTGAAAGCTTAAACAACCCCAAGCTACAATTAAAAATATTTGATATATTTAACTTGAACATCATTCAATTTTAACTGAAAGGTTATGTATGCAAATCAATGGGATCGGCTCTTTTCAGCGATAACCTGTCATTAACATGACCAATTAAAAATAGAGAGAAAAGCATCTCAGAGCTGTAAGATCATCTGGCATTTTGCCACATATATATCTGAGTGATTATCAGCTACGGTCTTGTATCATGGAATAGGTTTCAGTATCATCCATCCAAAACCATAGCCTGCACATCAGAGCCAAAACAAGCTGGCAAAGCTGGTGCAATAAAAATCAAATAATACTTGGTTTGCTCAGGACCTCTAATAGAATACAGTAACAACCCTCCTTGCCCCTCCCCCCAACACACACACACACACACACACACACACACACACAGAGGCTATTATTTCATTCAGCTCTTGAATCTTTGCTATGGTTGCAATCTTCAATTTCAGCATAGTACATAATAAAAGGTTGTATATCTCCAAATCCACACACCTCCATGATAAAAGCTACACATTTTAAAATGATACATTTAAATTGAGACGTTAAGGCTGTGTATATACCTTTAGGTCACACAAGTGCTTATTCCTAAAGCATCTGCAACTGAATGCTTGACCATACCTAGAAGATCTGCTGTTTATTCACTTAATTAAAGGGGTATATTGCTTAGGAGCAGATTCCCAAGCAGTTCAGATTTTACAGCGCTCTCAAAATGCCTTCTTTCACTGCTGGTCACACACTCAAATATGGTGATGGATCGAGCTAGTCAAATGCTAGAATAGCATCTTAAAAGAATTTCATGATACTGCTCAAAGTTATTTCAGCAATTTTCAGTTTGCAAAGCTGCAGGAATAGTTCAGTTTTGTTAAAAGATTTATTCAACAAATATATTAGCCTAATCATTTCACCACTATCACTCCAATTATCCATCAAACAAAGGATGGTCCTCCAAACTTTATAGTTCTGATAGTTTAAAGAAAGAGTGAGGCAATCCAAAGGAGGTTAACACTCTGCTGTAATGTACAACATGATGTAAACCAGATACTGGTACAATTCTGATAATCAAATTAAAACCTTGTGCATCAGTCTTTAAGTAAGGATGAAACAGATTATCAATTTGGTCTGATTAAGATTCTGCTGTTGAGACACCGGTGGTAACTCTGTCACTCAACATCATTTTCCTAGAACAGTGGTTCTTAACCTTTCCAAACTACTGTACCCCTGAAGCCTGAGTCCCACCCCCATGGGGCTGAGGCATGTAACTTAGTTTCATGGCGCCCCTGTGGCTCCAGGCAATTGCCTTTCTTGCCACCCCCAATACCAGCTCTGCACTTGCGACCTCTCTAAACCCCCAGGTTGAGAAACACTGTCCTAGAAGCAGTCCATCTACGACTGATTTTGTAGACTCATTAGTAGGGCTGAGTTCTAATTCCAACAGAAATCTGTTGAATTGTTACTTTTTCAATTGCCATTAAAGCTTCACTCAACAAATCAACAATTCTCAGCAAATATCCTGTGTGTCTCTTGCACACAAACTTTTTATGGAGAGTTAAAGAGGCAACAAGCTCTGAGGGTTTTATTGATGCATGAAACATTTTTTACTTTATTTTAAAATGCAACCCCCTAAGCTTCAATTCTATCTAGAAAATGAGACCAAACATGGGCAACCAACAGAATATAGAGAGCATGCAAATAAGTTATTTTAATCTGGAACACTTTTTGTAGAAAAAAGGTGGGGGCATTAGATAGGGAGAGCACATCAATATCAAAGGTTATTCCTGACACACAGGGAGGTTTACATTTTCCCAGCCTTTGCACAGGCCATGAGAGAAAACATTAGGCTTTGCTGCATTTGTCTGATTCTTGTTGGCATCATTTTTCCTAACAATTTTGAGTACTTAATGGTGTTAGGAATACCGGAAACGTCAAAATAGATTAGACCAGTGGTCCATTTAGGTCAGTGTTCAGTCTGTGAGAGTGGCCAGTGGCAGATGCTTCAGAGGCAAGAGTAAGAACCCTTTTATAGGCAGTAATAGAACAATTTGTCAATAGGGAAAGTTTCTTCCCAACTATTATCAGTTAGTGGTTTCCTTATCCCCTGAAGCATGAGAATTTGAAATACTGAAAAGTATTCATTTAACTGGTCTCATTATCCGTAATAGAAGTCTAATACTTCCAAAAAAAAAAAATAAAAAAATCCTGCTAAACTTTTGCCCTCAATGATATGTGGCAGAGAGTTCCACAGGATAATTATGTGTTTTGTGAAAAAGTCTCTCTGATCAGTTTAAAATTAGTTTAATTGAATTCCCCCTTATTCTTAAACACCATTCAGTATTCTTCCATCATCTCTCTACTTAATTTATTTAAACTATAGACATTTACAATCTTTTCAATCTCCCCTCATATGAAAGTTCTCCAAACCCCTACCACATTGTCATCCATCTCTGAACCCTCTTTATTATCAAGATACCGTTTTGGAGAAAAGGTGACCAAAAAAACAAAACTAAACACAATAGCCCAAGCAACAGTCTACTATCAGAGTAAATAACAGCGTACGATATTTGCAGCCTTATTTTCTATCCCGTCATCTCTATAGCTAACCTTTTGCTTGGCTCATTGACCGCGACTGCAGAACAAAACAGGTTTTTAACTGAGCTGTCCTCAGTGACACCAAGTCCTTTTTCCTGAGTGGTTACATTACACAGTTACTTTAGACCCTATCAACGCATATGAGTAGGTGAAACCACTCTTTTTGCTAGGTTTCCTTTCATTTTTCGACATTGTTGAATTGGCCATCATGATGCCCATTCAGTTAACTTTGTTAGGTCCTTCTGAAGTCTTCTAACAATGATGAACCTATATAATTTGGTCTCAGTGCACATTTTTGCCACTTTGCTGTCCACCTAGTGTTTTAACTAAATTAACTTATAAAACATCACTGATGCTAATACAGAACCATGGGGAATACCATTATTAATCTTCCACAATATTGAAAAACTGACCTACTCTTCGTTTTCTGATTCTTGTCCAGTTTCTAATCCTTGACAAAACACTACTTTTTACCTCATGATTACTTAATTACCTTGGTAGCTTCTTGGGAAGGAAGGCAGGCCTGTGTCAAAGCCTTGTTAAGAAGGTCTAAACAAATTCTTCCTTTAGTAGACATTTTCCTTTATCCACTATTTTGTTAACATGCTCAAAGAACTCCGATTAGAGAGGCATAATTTTCCTATACAGTCATTGTGCAGGGTTCTCATAGATCCCACAGCCAGAAAGAACCAGTGTGATCATCTAGGTTGCTCTCCTGCGTAACATAGGCCATAAAACCACGCCAAAAATAATTCCTAAAGCATATCTTTTAGAAAAACATCCAATCTTGACTGAAAAATTGTCAGTGATGAAGAATCCCTAAGATGGTAATTAACCATTTGAACACTCACTGTTTAAAATGTACACCTATTTCCAGTCTGAATATGTCTAGCTTCAACTTCCAGCTGCTAGACTGTGTTATGCCTTATAATTCCAGCTGCTGGATTGTGTTATACCTTAACCTTTCTTTGTTAGACTGAAGAGCCCATTATCCAATATTTGTTCCCCCTGTAGGTACTTATAAACTGTGATTAAGTCACTCCTTAATCCCTCTTAAACAGATTGAGCTCCTTGAGTCAATCACTATAAAGCATGTTTACTGATCCTTTAGATTTGGCCCTATACTATCACATTCACCTAGGTATTCAACCATTCTTATATTTAAATCAGGTGAAGCATCAAGAAAATTTGGGCTGACACAGACAACTGAAAATAAAAACACACAATGCAAAAATAGTCTCCATTATAAAACACAGTAACTTACTGACAGGAAAAAATATATCTATATCTATGAATAAAATGGAGATGCATTTATTCTTGCTAGAACTCCTCTGACTTCAATGAAGTACCATGCATGGATTTTGCCCATTATATTTTTGAATTTATCATCTGATATACTTGTTTGCAGGTCATAGTGAACATCAGAATAGGATCGCTGATGCCCCCTAAGGCCCAATCCTTTTTTAAGCACACATGAATGGTCTCACTGATTTAAATGGGACTACCTACATGAATAAGGGTTTGCAAGACAGAGGGCTAGGGAGAAAGCGTTTCCAGAACAAACACTGAATGGGAATTACATATACACATGCAGGAGAGCCAGAGAGACCTGTTAAACTGTAAGGCTCATAATCAACTTTCTGAACAGTAAATCACAGTTCTCCCTCAGACTGCTATAGTCCAAACTTACTCCTCAGGTAAAACTCAGCATAGAAAACAGCTGATGTTCTCCAGAAGCTAAAGTTAAAAAATGAAAAAAAATATACAACCAGACTTTTTTGCTATAGCTCAAACAAATCACTACTCTGATGCAAAGAAGTCCATACAGGAGAGCAACTCCAGCGGCAACAGGGTAGCTAATAGACTGTGCCAAAAACAGAGACTTGAACTGTCCAAAACAAAAATGAATACTATACTAGCATACATTAGATGTGCTCATTTCTGAATTATTTACTGGGTAAAATATAACCATCTCAGGTGATGTTTTAATAATCTATGTTCTTTTTCTCTAGGCAGTAACTTTCTGAAGTCCACTCTGATGAGAAGAAAAAATTTTTCACTTTACTATTTGAAACCTATTCAACAACCAACGTTACTTAGCACATCTAATTGAATAAAATAGGCTCTAACTAACATTTGGGGGAAATACCAGAAGTAACAGAGTTTTAGAAATCCGCTGAATATTTTAATTTCAGAGAGTCTTATTTTTTAAATTACCTAGGATGCAGTCAACTTAGGCCCATTTCAAGCACTGTGGTTGGCAGCCATTACAGCTCTGCCTCTCGTACAGTTGAAAAGTTTCGGGTTTTTTAAATAAGATGTATTCCTTATTTCTATAAAATACAGATGGTGTATCAGCTTCCTTCAAAAAAGATGCAGAGAATAAGCACAGTAACATCAGATCAAGACAGATTCTCACAAATGTCACAACATCCAAAACAGCATGTGTCACTTTTTTTTTTCCCTAGGCTTCTCAAAACATATTTTATACACAGGGTCACTGTTCTGGTTGTTTATTTAATTAACATGACAACCCAGCATACACAGGATTTCTTTCAGCTCCACAGCTTTGCATTTTCGCACTTTACACTCAGTTCAGAAAGAGCAGAAAGTCACTACTGTATTTTATTCCCCCACCAACAGGACAAAAACAAATTCTTTATTTAACAGATTGGTTTATGGTCCATGTTTGTCAATCGTGACAGTTTTCCCCAACAGCTTTTCAATTTCTGTGAGTTAAAAATGAAATCTAAGTAAAGGCAGTTTACTTAAGTGAAGTCATGCTTAACAGAATTACATCTGGAATCCATGTATTATTTTTCAAGAGTTTGACATACATTAAGCAACCGTATTTCAACAAGTTACCAGATGACGTTACCTTAGCATTAGCTTATTTGTCTAAATATATATATGTACTGTTTTCAATTTAAAATCTATATCCTCTAGTACCTTTAATTGAGAACTCTTCCATGCTTAGGGAGATGGTGTGAATATTACAGATTTAAACTTCCATTCCAAGCTGACAGTTGTAGATTAAAAATAAGTTTATTCCTGTTTTAAAGGCAGCATGCTAGATAATTTAAAAAATCCACTTGCTTCCAACGCACGAAAAGTTCAAGCCATCAATTTCTGTACAAATGAAGATTTTAGTTAAAAAAAAACCAAACAAAAAAAAAAAAAACCCACCCCAACACTCTAGATCGTACAGCTGAAAAGATAACTTTCCAAATATAAACTGATGCAGCGCCATCTTCTCGAGTCTGCAGACAGCCCTAACAACAGACACTGCTCATAGCTTTCTCAAGCAGCTGAGTGAAATTGGCAAAACTCAGGTCTTTTCCATAGAACTATTCAAAACCCCTTGAGCTGTGGTGAAACCCACAAGAATCATCTTAATGTCACTCAATCGCTGTCTGAGAAAGCTAGGAGAGGCAGGCACTGAAACTACTCATGGGAAAAAGAGGATCTGAAAAAAAGTCATGGGGAAAGGTATGGAAGTGAATACAAATCCTCAATCCCTTCACAACAGCTGAGAGTTACAATAGTGAAGATACAATCTCAGGTATTTCCCAGCACCCATATGACAGTCCTCTCTCCTCCCTAAAGCAATCAGGAGACTACTGAGCAGGAAAGGAGAAAGATCCTTCTTCTCTACAGCAACCATACTAGAGTGGATGGTGGAAGAGACATTTCAAACTGATCAGGCATATTCTAGGAAGAAGCGGACACCAAAAAAAATGGAATCCAGGAGCAGGACAAACACCATGGTAGGAAGTCCATTTTCACCTCACTTCCCAGCAGCTGGATGTAGGTTTCTTACCAGGGCAGCACCCTTCAAACTTGTGAGTCCCCTATTTTTATTTGTATTAGTCACTGGTTAGTAAGTCTGTTTTTCAAGCTGGAACCTATTTCAAGCCCTGTGATACTGTTTTCTGATTCAGAGACTGATAGCTACAGTGCATCTCTAAAAGGGATACAATAAATACGGCAAACAGAACTACTTCTTCAACTGGCAAAACTCGCTTGGAATAAATTTACATTATATGCACACACAAAAAATCTGTGCATGGAATACAGCTTGGCCCACTTGTGCATATACAGTATAGTAACATTGTCCTTAACACCTTAGGGCTAAATCATGCCTCTGGGTGCTTGCATGCAATTGCACCTTCGGATCAAGACAGCAGACCATCCTGGCTTGCACAGGCTCCAAGACAGTAATCTCTGGAATGTATCATAGTCCAGCATGTAGGGTTTCAAACTGGAAACACCAGTGCATAGCAAAAAGGCTACCAGATCTGCTAGGCCTCTTTTGTCACCAGCTTTAGCAAGAAGAGTAAGGATGTCTTGACAAGGCATAAAGAAGATCTGCCCATCAAGAGCAGTGACACTTACGGGCAGCTATCCAAAACACCATGCACATTTATATCAGTAAGGAAAATATACATTCATTCATTCTGTTTTTCCACACATTCACAATCTCTCTCACCAGTTCCTCTCCCCCCCCCCACCTCCAACGTGGGCACCTGATCCCTCAAGGAACTAAGCATCCTCAACTGCTTTGATAAAATTGGTAGCTGCAGGTACTCGGTACTGCAATGCTTTGGGGATCCCTCAGACCAGTAAGGGATTCTGTCACTCCTTGCCCTGTAATCTCGAGCTGCCTTAATGCTAAGCTGCTGATTGTCACAGATACCACACAGAATCAGGCTACCAGCAAAGAGGTGCCAGCAAAGAGAGAATCAGGCCCTTTGTTTTCTCCTCTCTCCTTTCTTATAAACCCTGAACCAGTTGTTTATCCTCAAACTTTGAGAAAATTTGGATCCATAGCTGAACTTTGCTGCTTGAGCCCATCTCTGCTAGTGACAGCTTTTGCTGTTCCTGTGATGAGGAATAAAAACATAAAACATACATGCCAAGTGTAAACCCTACAATCCAAACCATTTTTTTTAGCTGAACAAAAGACAGTAAAATAAAATGTGAACAATTTCCCAAAGGGTGGCTAAATGGATTTTTATTGTTTATTATTTCTAAAGTTCATTTTGGGTCTGAAAAAGAGATAAGATGTTTCCAGCACAGATAATGTAGGGACATACAGGAAGAAGTGTTCAGCTACTGACACTAGGGGTTTAAAGTAAAAGCACTTAATCATAACTAGGCTAACACCAGTGTAACTCAAGTGTACTTAACAATTCCAAACACTTTACTTTGATAGTGCAAGGCCAAATAGATTCATAGTCCTGAATTTATATTTCAATGGCAAAAAGTCAGTTTATGACTGTTTAAGACATCATTACTTACCCCATCACAATGACCACCAATCTAACCCTGTGGTGTAAAAAAAAAAAAAAAAAAAAAAAAAAAAAAAGACACCCCCCCCCCCCCCGCGCCCAGTTCATAAGGTTTAAAAGGATCCCACATAAATACACACAATTAGATACTGAAACAGCATTACTCTGGTCAAGTGAAAGCTTAATAAGACAGCTCAGTAATGTAAATATATCCTACAAGAGGTAGTGAGCAATGTCTCCATAAGAAGTTCACCAGATCTTTGCATCTCACATTATCCATCACAGAATTCAAGTAGGTTTTCCAGCCCATTAAAACAATATTGTGGGTCTATTTCCTGATTTGAGCTTTCACATCTCTAAAAACATACATAAAGCTCTCTCTTTGACTTACAACGTTCTATTCAAGAATAGGGTTTTGTTTTGGAGGTTTGTTTCTTTGTTTTTTTACTTTGTTTTGGGTTTTTTGAGCAGTTGTTTTAAAATATTTATTTTAAACAGGTTATATTTAAAAGCTGTCCCAAGGAGAAACATTTACCTACGGCTTCTTTAAATCTATCAGGAGCCGATTTTTCTTATAAAAACAAACTTTGTTTTGCTGTCAGCCAAAAGGGACATTCTCTGAGAGCCTCAGTTTTTTTGTTGCTGTCTTTTTTATTTTAAAAGAGCGATTGTAGGAAAAGGGAGCATGGAGAGAAATTCACACATATATACACAACCTGACAATTTGCTTCTAAAAACAAACTTGGAGATGATGATCCATGTTTGATTAAGCAATGGCATGAGCAATCCAAGATCCCTCTATTGATTAATATAAAATTAGGATAAGCCAATGAAATGTGGCAAAATCCCTGAAATTAGTCACTTTACATAGTTGTCAGTTGACTCCACTATACAATCTACTGTGAGGAAACTGGAACTTCTCCAGACATAATTAAACCTGTGCTCCTAAGTGAAAACATTAGACAAATAGAGAAACTAATCTGCTTGCTACAGTGAATTTAATAATATTGTATATGATAAAGATGACTTAACATCTATTCATAAGCAAAAGAATGTAGATATAGTAGGGCTTAATAGACCATATAAAAATGATTTAATCATGTTTGCTACAAAGTTGCATTTATTTAAAGGGCCACAGAAAGTGGAAAAATATTCTAAACATTACACATGATTATGATTGCAAGAAACCACTGGAAATGTTTGTCATCAAATAAAACGTAAACAATTTTATTTTTCTCTTAGATATTGTATTTACAAATGTATTTACACCACAATTGCTCTCATAGAATTCATAACAAAACAAAATCAAAACGGAGTCATTTTTCTATTTTTTCACACTGTATTTGCTTGGACATTGTGGTAAATATTTTACATTTTTGTTTAGATAAAAATAAATACGTTCGTTTGTTGTAAAATATGCCTTAAGTATAGATGGCTGTCAGGCACTTTTCTAGAAAATGTCATAACCAACCCAAAGAGATGTAATCAAACAATTTCCAGAAACAAACTAGCCACCCACTCTACATGGTTAGATGCCATTATTTAATAAATACTTTACTGCTTATCCAGCAAGCAACCTGAAAGAAAGCCTTTGGTATAATGGAATAAGCTTTAGCTGACCATAATCAATCAAGTCATTTTTAACTGTAATGGAAAAGGAAATATACCACTATGTGCCACTTATTTCCACCTAGGTTTCTCTTTTCACCACTGTATCCTACTGACTCCAAATATGCTTAATTACATTCAGTTCATCGAAATATAGTCTTCTGTTGTGTAATGTTAAGCCTAAAAAATTCAGAAAACGATGTCAAATGCAAAGTTTTAATGGTTTCTATCTGGAATTCCTTATGGTTATATTATTAAGATATTAATATTCATTTCCTTAGATGTATTTTTTCTTTCCATAGCTTATGAAGAAAAACTTCTCTAAACAATTCACGCATCAATTCAAATTCAGAACACCAGTCAGTTTTTACAAAATAAAGTTAAACTAAATAAAAACCATATGTCCAGTGTCAAAGAAGGACAGAAGAACTGGGGTATAAAACTTCTTGGTCGTTTAAGTACAGTAGTAGTGAGGAAGAGAAATGCCAAAATGACAACTGGACTATCACAGGCCCCTTCTTAAAAAAAAAAAAACAAACAAAAAACAAAAAACCCACACTCCATACATTAGGAAAGAGGCTTTTCCTATACCCAACAGAACCAGAAATACGCTCATTTGACAAAGGTGAGCTTCCTTTAAGGACCACTGAAAGTTTTATACAAATAATGCCATCTTTCAACAAACCAAAAAGTGTAGGAATCATTGTTTATAATTGATGCTAGGTGCCTCTCCAGGCTGTGCTAACTTATGCTTTAAACAACACACACACACACACCACCACCACAGTATTGAGAGCCAGCCCAGGAAGAGCCGGCTATTCTATGGGCCAAGTTAAAAAATAATAAGGGTAAAAGTCTCAAGATTTTACATCAATAGAGTGAAACACTGAAACAACCTTGCCTCCCTCTAAAGACTCGTGGTCTGATTTCTATTCCCCTTCTACTGAGCAGAGATGAATACAGCCGCCCAGAGTGCTGAAAACGGATCTGCTTCAGTAACGCTTGATTTTAAAGTGACATTTCAAGCACAAAAAGTAAGGCGGGGAGAAAAATGGAATGTGGGGTACGGGCTACCTTACATGAAAGTGAAGCGTTGAGTCCCCACTTCTCTGACTCGTGGGGAACATGCAGCTGCCCGGATGTACATCCAAAGCAGACAGCAAAAAGTTTGCGGCAACTTGCAACGCTTCACTCTGTCTTACGACTCGTTTCCTAGCGTCTGCTCACCACCAGTAAATACAAAACTCCCCCGCAAGTTTTCTGCAGCCTGGCTACTTGGTTTTCCTTATTCCCCCTCATCCCCCGGACTCCTGGGATTTCCCCCGGGATTGTGAAGGTCTTTTGCGCTCCTTACCTGCTCCCTAGGTATGCAGGGCAGGGAGGTCCTCCGGTGGGACTTGTTGCTGCAGCTGGACATCTCGGCAGAGATCATGGAGCTGGACCTCCTCCTCCTCTTAAACACCGGGATCTCTTCCTTGGCCGGCTGGGCGCCAGAGACCTCTCTGTGCTGCGCCGCCCCGGAATGGGGCAAGATCTGATCCGCGTAGCTGGCCAGGAGGATGCCCAGTAGCCCGAACAAGTAAGCCAGGTAGGGTCTCCAGGCTACCTTGATCCTCTCTAAGGAGACGAGGGACGTGGTCCTGACCGCGCTAGTCAAGGCGATCATGAGGACGCCCTGCCTCAGCTTCAGCACCAGCCATGTCACAGTGGCCAGGCAGCTCAGCACCACCCCCGTGGCGGTGAAAGAGAGCAAGTGATCCTCCCCTACCGCAAACCCAATCTGGACAATCGCTTCCCCCCCGCAGCAGGCGGCCAGCAGCCAGAGGGCTGTGTGCAGGCGGACCCCAGAGCGCAGCAAGTACAAGCCCATCCAGAAGAAGGCACACATGAGGCTGAAGAGCAAAGCGGCGGGATGCAGCCAGGGAATCAGCTGGAAGTTGCTGCTGCTGCTGCTACTGGGGAGCACTGCTGGGGGCAACTGCAAACCAGCCGCTTCTCCTCCTCCAGCTGTTGCTGCCGCTGCTGCTTCCTCCGCCGCCGCCTCCTCCTCTAGGTCGCAGCCGATCTCCCCCCTGACCAACCTGACCACCAGCGCCAGCAAGAAGGATAGGGATCCGGCGCAGAGAGCCGAGGAAAGTTTCCGGGAGCTCCAGATTTTCTGCAGCACCAGGTCTCCCCAGCAGAGCTGGCAGGTTGTGCCTTCCTTTTGCCCTTGCGGAGTGCCGGGCGGCGGCGGCTGCTTCCCCTCCGAATAATAAGAATACCCATTGCAAGCGGCTCCCACTGCTGCTGCTGCTGGGCTTTTCTCCTCCCCAATGCTCCGGCTGGCTTTGTCCCGGACACTGGCAGAGTCGCTGCTCAGAGCCATAGTTACCCGGCCTCTGCTCCCCGCATATACGAGGCAAGCCCCCTACCCACCCCGCTAGAGAGAACTCCCTTGGCAGTGTCCCCCAGTGGCTGCAGCATTCACAGCCCGCCCTGGGTGCCGAGCGCAGGGAGGGCAATGCTAGGGAGAGTCCTTCAAGTTCAAGCCCGGCATTTCGTGAGGCGAGCGGGCTGCCTCCCCTGCCCTCTGTCCAAACAGCCTCTCGCCCTCTTGGCAGCTCCCCCTCCGCGCTCACCGCAGCTTAACAAATCCCCAGGCTTGGCGGAAGAGCAGAAAGAAGCCGCTGGAGAAAGTCAGAGGTGCTGGTTCATTTCTAGGCCATCATTCCCCCCCCCCGCACGCCTGCCTGCTCGCTCGGGGAGGAGGCGCAGGATGGAGCCGTGCGCGGGCAGCAGCAACCGAAGGGACTTTCTGCCCGCCGCCGCCTTCTTCTTCCCGCTGCTCTCTCCCGCTCACGCTTTCTTTCTCCTCGGGCAGTCCTTCCCGGCGCTGCCAGCAGCCGCGGCTCGCCATTCCCCGGGGCTGGGGCGAGGGAGAGTCCTGCTCATCGCCGCTCGCGGGGAGAAGGGGAGCGAGAGAGAGGAAGACCAGGCGAGCGGCAGGGACGAAGAAGTTGCGAAGTTCTCTGCCGGGCTCAGGAGGAGGAGGGAGCCTGCTCGGAACAGTGTCTGCCCCCGTTTAAAGGCTGCTGGGGCGCCCTGCGGTTTTGGCCCCCCACACAGCCGTGGGGCGATTCCTCCCCATTGAAGCAGCGAGCGTGGGAAGTGGGGGGGGGGTAATTAACAAAGCAGGAGGCTGCCGGTGTTTGCAATTCAGCCCAGGAAGCGCAGCTGCCCCGCTCCCCCTCCTCCCGGAGGAGGCGCTGCGCCGGGCTGCGGGCAGCGCTTTCTTCAAGTCCGGAGCCAAGCAGCGAGCGGAGCCGCACGGCAGCTGCAGCCTCGCGCCAGAGCAGAGCGAGCGCGAGCCCCTTGCTCCCCGGGAGCACGGGGTCAGATGATGATCCGCGCGCGCTGCTGCTCGCTCTACTGCGGCAGGGGGATGGCCCGCCTCAGACCCGCCTGGCGACTCTGCTGAGCGGAGGTGCCACCCAGCAGAGAGTTGGCAGCCACCGGCTGTTAGCAGTAAAGACATAAATCTGCGTGTCAGGGAGGGGGGCAATTACAGGGCAGTAAAAAAGTCACAATCGTTTAGCGAGATTAATTTTTACTCGAGCTGGGAGAGAAGAGCCCAGCCTGGCGCCCACCAGCGCTAACTGCCTCGGGGAAGTTCAGTCCCAAGAGCGAGTTTGTGCCACGCCCACCTCCTTTCAGCCGGGCCGAACCAGAACATCAGATCCAGCCAGGCTGTGAGGGGCTAGTCCCATCTTTTCCTTCAGGCAAGCCACTTTGCCCCACTGGGGCTCCCATAGCCTAAATCCTCTCTTTCCAGACTGGCTGCATCTTCAGTTAAAGCAGTGCAACCCTGCCGACAGAACATCTCCCTCCATGAGAGCGTTTGCTACAATTCTTAGGGGGTTGAAAAATAATTAGGCCTAGATCCTGCAAAGACATAATTAGGAGTATGCTTAATAGGCCTCATGAGTAAAGTTACACACAGGTTGAAATCTTTGCAAGATGAGGGCCTTAGCTCTCAAAGCCACAGGGCCACATAAATTGCATATAGTAATACATTTAGTGTAGGATAATACAAACCACAGACATTCAGCAGGGGAACATTCAGAGCCAGGAAATGAACAGATTAGAGAAAGGAATTTCCCTGCTCCTCCCCCTCACCAAATAAAAGATGAAAGACAGATTCACAGTGGTGTATTTATTTATGGATAGATCTGGGTTTTTAATACCATGCCTATCATCATTGTGCCCGAGTTTAATGGGTTGAAAGGGTAGCTCCAGTGAAATGTGTTTACTATGACCAGAAACATGTCCTACGAACTGAGGTTTGTTTTAAATAATAGTTTTCCAGGCTATATAATATGTAATCTGGATTTATTTGTCATTTTTGTGTTTGAAGTTTGGTCAGATAGAAACCTGAAAATTGTCAGTAAAGTTTGGTTTTGAGGGTTGGATTGGTTCCAAGGAATCTCATGGGGTTTTTGTTTGTTTGTTTGACAGTTAGGGCTCTAGACTCGCAACAGCTGAAAATGTTTACAGTTTAGTCTTGACAAGAGGTGTAGGGGGAGCAGGAAGACTTGAACTTATGTAGAGCCCCACTGAAAATACCATTGGGCTCCACATCAGGCATGAAGGTCCATCCATAGGGCTTTGATTGCAGGACAAGGGCCTATAGAACAAATGGGACCTATACACCTTTCATCTCTACTCATTTAAAAGAGATATGCCTCTTAATGATTAGTTGGTTTAAAAAAAATTCAGTGAGTCAAAATTCATATAGTTTGCACACAATTCAATCACACATAAGCAGTATTTCAATGTTAAACAATAGCACATGCAGCTCAGATTCCATTATACCTTTGATCTAATCCTCCACACTGAGCATAATGAATTTTAAAACCCACTTTACCTCAGCTTTGTTACTTTATAGATTGTTACTCTGACTTATTGATATCAGAAAGGTTGACAATAAACAGAATTATAAAAAACACTAGTTAATAAATTATTTTCAAGCTTCCCTGCTCCTACTAATTTTTGTTGTATACCCCATTTAAATGTCTGTTGCATACATAAGACCAAAGCAGATAAATGTCCTTAATACCACCCTCCCTACTACACAGATAATTCAGGTTATGTGAAAAGAAAAGGCACTCCCTAGCTGGACAAATTCATGTTTAATGTTTAAGGGAATTGGAGTGGAATCCACAAAGGGCCTTAGGTATTGCAATGCTGATTGTTGTAGGGCGTAACATTTAGGGGCCTAGAAAAGTCACAGGAATAATCATGCAATCCACCAAACTGAGTTAGGTATCTTAAGAACCCCAATACAATGAATGGAGAGACAGACACCTAAGGTTGTGATTCACTCGTGCCTGTATGTTAGGAAGGGAGCTGCCAAAGTCAGCGATTAGGAGATATTAAGCCTCACTCCTCTTTCAAAGATAGGTACCTCAATCCAGGCTGCAGGGAGGTGCCTTGCGCTCCTTACTATCCACAAAATGGCGGAAGATGGGTGCTTAGCTGCTTAAATTGCAAGCAGGGGCCAAAGCCAAACCGTCCCAAGTGGAACATGAGAGTGCTCCCTTTAGCCTAGTGCAGTGATTCTCAACCTTTCCAGATTACTGTACCTCTTTCAGGAGTTTGATTGGTCTTGTGTACCCCAAGTTTCACCTCATTTAAAAACTACTTGCTTACAAAATCAGACAGAAAAATACAAAAGTGTCACAGTACACTGTTACTGAGAAATTGCTTACATTCTCATTTTTACCATATATTTATAAAATACATTGATTGGAATTATAAATATTGTACTTACATTTCAGTGTGAGACTGATGTTTACTTGTGAACCATGTCTGAAGCCTGAGCCCCCAGCAGCAGGGCTGAAGCATGTAACTTAGCTTTGTGGGTCCTCTGTGGCGTGGGGTCCTCTGTGGCGTGGGACCCTGCCTGCCATCCCCTAATGCTGGCTCTGCACTTGCCACCCACCTAAATCCATCCTGTGACCTCACTGGGGGCTGCAACCTCCAGGTTGAGAAACATTGATCTAGATGAGTTGAAGTATCCCCTGAAAGACCTCTGGGTACCCCCAGGAGTACATGTTGGTTGAGAACCACTGGCCTAGTGGATCCTGTTCACCCCTAGGGTGAGGGAAAACCCCAGTTCAAGTCCCCCATTCTCCTGAGGGGAGGGAGAAGGGATTTGAAGTAGGCTCTGCTACTTCTAAGGTGAGTGCCCTAACTCCAGGGATGCAGCATCATTCTAATTCTTGCAATGGCCCAATTAATATTTAAGTATTCTGTTGTTTAATTAAAGTGGAACAACTTCGGCAAGAGAG
This sequence comes from Emydura macquarii macquarii, assembly GCF_026122565.2. Lineage (NCBI taxonomy): Eukaryota > Metazoa > Chordata > Testudines > Chelidae > Emydura > Emydura macquarii. Next base: position 3,885,751 of record NW_027132342.1, on the reverse strand, counting down.
ATTGAGGGAGACCATATCACAATATTTTGTAGCCTCGTGGTTAGAGCACACTCATGAGATCCCACTTCAATTCCTTTCTCTCCCTTGAAAGAGGCAGGACTTAAACCGGGGGGGGGCAGTTGCCCACATCCTGGGTGAATATTCTATCACCTTGCCTAAGGATGATAAGGGGGGGTCCTTTTCCCAGGTGAACTTGCCTGAGAGGTCCAGTCTGGTAGGTGGCCTCTGAGTGAGCCACCAGCTCGGGCGCCCGCATGCAACTTAGACGGCTGAACACCTGTCTCTCCCATTTTGGGAATCACGCTGGGTCTTAGACCATCAACAGGCATCTGGATGCCTATCATAAGGCTGTAGTCCACATGCTCAGGCAGGAGATGGGCACCCATTCACCTAGAATGAGGCTGCAGTGTGTTTGCCCAGAGAAAAAAAAGTAGGCGCAGACAGAGTTTAGACACCTACAGTTAGGCAGCAGCTAAGCAGGAGATTTATAGATTGCAATAGCGCCTAGAAAAGGGATGTAGGCACCTAAGTACCTCTGGGGATCATACCCTTGGTGCTTTTTTGTAGCACCTCCTATTGCAATGGTTTTGTTTCTAGTAGCTTGGTTTCTAGTTGATTTTGTTTCAGGAGAGTTTTAAACACACTAAGGCCATGCACTGAGCTCTGCAAGGTTGGGACCCCAAGCCTGCATGGAGCCCTAATAGCTAAAGGGGCATCAAGGAAAGTATTTCACCAAAGATGACTTTTTTTCCAGTATGATGTGAAGCAAAACAAGACCACTCCAAGGCTAACACCTGTCAGCTTCTGTTGTGAAGAGCATGCAAAGAAACATGATGTAGCCTTTGATTTCTTTGTCTTGGTAGGTTAATTTCTACTTCAAGGCCTTCTTGATGATGTGACAGAGTGAGCTATTAATAATAGTCTAAGCATCAGGGGTGAAAATACCTTAACTTCCTAGAACCAGCATGATAAGCTCAAGTCTAAGGTTGCTAACTTTCTGGTAGCTGAAAACCGAACACCCCTACCCCCCCTCTTCCGCTGAGGCCCTGCCCCACCTTTTCCCCCAAGCCCTGCCCCTACTCACTCCTTTCCCCCCTCCCTCCATTGGTCACTCTCCACCTGCCCCAAGATTCACCTGCGGCCTGAAGAGCCAGCCTGGGAGGAGCTGATGTGGAGCCTGCCTGCCTGCCCAGTTGGGGCATGGAGAGGTCGGTCCCCAGAGCAAGGGGCTGAGGTGGGGGAGGGGCCGGTCCCTGTAGTAAGGGGCCTGGGTCAGGGCATGGCATGGGTCAGCCCCCAGAGCAAGGGAGCAGGGCTGGGGCAATCAGGGCACAACGGGACAGAGTGGGGGACAGACAGGCTCTCCTCCTTCCCACCGGGTGGCAGCACCCGTACCTACCTCTTGGAGCCGGGTCTGGGTGAGCAACTGCTCTCCATCAGGTGTCAGCACTGCAGCTGAGCAGAGAGCAGGCTCCCACAGCAGCTGCTGCTCTTCCCACCCTCTTTAGGCCAGTTACTACAGGTAACCGGACTTTTAGTGTCCAGTCAGCTGTGCTGACCAGATGCTGCCAGGTTCCATTTTCAACTGGACTCTGCTCGAAAACCAGACATCTGGCAACCCTAACTCAGCCTTGCAAGATACCAGAGATTTACTGAATTGCAGGCACTTTACTCTTGGTGGGGGGTGTCTTAAGGTGAGACATTGAGAATGGTGGATTTGTCTGCACAGCATGACACTTATTTTAATAGTAGGCTGTCTCTGATCAAAAGTATTTCCTCTCCATTGTTCTGTAGATGGATGCATTTAAGCTGTATTTTTCCGGTTCAGTTTGCAAAGGACTACTGAGCAAAAGTCAGTATTAATTTGATTTCTAGAGACGCTGAGCACCTGCACCAAGCAAATGAATGAGCTGCAGGGATACTATGCACATCAAGAGTCAGGCTATCTGTAAATCAGATTAAAACTTTAGAGGAGTAAGATGCAGCCTATACTACTCCTTTGAACCACTTATCATGCTGGCATTTCTATTATCAGTGCCCTTCATCTCACTGACTGACACAAGAGGCCAACCAGAGCAGGCTTTAGTCAGGAATATATGTTCTCCTGGTAGATAGAGTTGTGACTCTCAGTACATGTACAGGAACAGGCTGCTGAAAGACCAGAATTTCTGACAATGGGTGGAGAAATTCCAGGAAGCTCGAGTCCAATCCTACATGGTGCTGAACTTCCTCAGCTCCCATTAATTGGGAATTGAGAATGGTCGGCACCTTGCAGGATTAGCCCCTCAGCATCAACACGCAGACCACAGGAAGAGGAAATAATTTATTGTGGCTGAGGTTATCATAGCAAAAAAATAATCTCAATAGAGTATTTGATAGTTGAATTCTGAAGAACCCTCCTTTTTTCTCTTGTGATTCAAGTGATAGATTGAAAATACTAATTGTTCCTTTTAAAATAGGGTGAATAGAGAAATGCTGCTATAATGTAGTAAGCAAAAAATAAGAGTGAGGACTGTGAGCCTGAGATATAGTTTAAAGACCCCTGAGATGGGAGAAAATGCTATGCAACAAGTTTCAGGGAAAAGCTGTTCCCTTGGATATTATTAACTAGGGAATTAGTACTAGAGAAATCTGCCAAGGTAAATAAAGCAATCTTGAAAAGGCTTTATTTGTTTATATCTAGACATTATATTGCTAAGGTAAAACAATTTAGGAACTTGGAAAAGACAATAAATGATCCAGTTAGCAAATAAGCTGATATTAATTGGTCAGCCAATTGGAGAACTGGTATTTCAAGTTACAAATGTGCAGGAGCAACATCAGCCTTTGGCTTACGGAGTTGACATCTGGAAGAAGGTGATAAATACTGTGGTTAAAGTAACTTATCAACCCATTTTGAACATGGAATCTTCCATGTAGGAAATACATGTAATGTATGAAAATACATGTCATAAACATGGAAGAGTAAGGAAATACAGAGTTCTCAGTTTTTGAAGAGACTGGTACAGGAAGTCTGATGGGTAGTAAAAGAGGAGGATATGGAAGAGTAATCTTCCATGTAGGAAATACAGAGTTCTCAGTTTTTGAAGAGACTGGTACAGGAGATATGATGGGTAGTAAAAGAGGAGGATATGGAACAAAGCACAGATGCTGGTCAAGCAAGACTATATGTAAAAGGTTTTCAACTGAAAAAAAATGAGTTCTAGAACTGACAAATCAAGAGCTACATATAAAGAAACTGTGGAATGGCATCATTGTCCACTACTAGAGACATGTCTACAAAGATTCTCCACATCAGAGTTCCTTTCCCCTTATTAATTAAATAAAGAGAAAGTATTATATAGTGAACAAAACCACTTTTTTTCCCAATAAAGAATACTAATGCCACGTCTACACTAAAAAGTTAGATCAACCCAGCTATGTCGCTTGGGGTGTGTCGCATTGAGTAACATATTTAAGAGTGCAGACAGCGCTAGGTTGACAGAAGAATTCTTCCGTCAACCTAGCTACCAATTCTCAGGGAGGTAGATTAACTACAGAAATGGGAGAAGAATGCCTCCTGTCACTACAGTGAATGTCTGCAATACAGCAGCACAGCTGCAGCTCTGAGTTATGCCACTGTAGCAGTTTAAGTGCAGACATAACCTAAGATTTATGCAATTAAAGAGTGAATTTGTAGAAAGCGTGGTATAGCGTGCATTCCTGACCACATGACAGTCCAGCCAGAGCTAGACCCGCCAACACAATGGAGATTTTGACCAACCACCAAAGCAGTGGAGTCTTTTAGCTAATTCTCAAAAGAACAGTTGTAAATATTCCACAGCTCAAAGTTTAAACATGGCACCAAGTTGAACCCCATAGCTACTTAGTTAGTCTCATTCCTCTACTACTCGTTTATATTTCCCACCCCAGTGAACTATTAAATAAAATGTCCACATGTCCCCAAGGAATTCCTCTTGTCTCTTTTAACATAATAGGTGACAGAAGGTTTCATCATCATAGAAATAAAAAAAAAGTAAGGATTCAGATTGTGGAGAAATTGCTTGTTGCTGATTGTTACGATCAGTCTTAAAACGGGAGAGTACTCTATAACAGAGATAGCAGGGCATGCTGAAAAAATTCCACACCAAATGGTCTTGGAGATTAGAAGGGGACAGAGGGACAACAGAGAATGCTTCTGTTTTATCGCTCTTTATTCCAATTTATTCCAACAAGAACGTCTGTGACACTCTGGAATTATGTTTGAGATGATTACGTAATTTGCTTTCTTCTTTTAATTAAAATTTGGTCACCTTCTTATGACTTTGGTCAAATATTTGTTGTGAGTTGAGGAACACAATGTGACTATGATTTTTATAACTCAACTGGACCTGCAGGAATTTATTAATTAAGGTAACGTTTGCTTACCTTCTCACAGCAGTCAGTATTTATAGAGCATTAAGGATGATACAGTTTGGGTTTTTATAGCACTGTCCAGGTAAGGACCTCAAAGCGCTTTACAAATATATATGAATAAACTCTCACAATGCCCCTATTTATGGCTGTAGCGCTTCCATGTGGACCCTAGCTACGCTGATGGGAGGGTTCTCCCATTGGTGTAGGTAATCCACCTCCCTGAGAGGCAGTAGCTAGGTCAACAGAATAATTTTTCCATTGACCTAGTACTGTCTACCTAGGAACTTAGGTTGCTTTAATTATGTCATTCAACGGTGTGGAATTTTTACACCCCCTGAGCAACATAGTTGGGTCTATCTAATTTTCTAGTTTAGACCAGCCCGGAGCCATCAAAATTTAGATGATAAATTTTGTCATGCAACCCACTGGTCATCAAGGCACCAAGCTAGCAAAGCAGTTAAGCACATGTGTAATTTTAAGCACAAGTGTCCCATTGACTTTTGTGACATTTCACAATGAATAACACATGAAATACAATTTAAATGTCAAAGTTTAGGTGATGTATTTGTCATATAAGCTATTGGACATCTAGGTCGTGAGCCAGTAAAGTACTTAAACAGGTGAGTAGTCTCCTTGACTTCATTGATATTTCACAGTGCACATTGCATCAAATGCAGTTGTCACATTAATTCAGTGTTTCTAACATTTTCAGCAGTGAAATAGTTAGCCTGAAATAATGTCAGTTCTGATATCTGCAGACTCAGGATACTCCCACTGCATCAGTTTCATTTGGTTCACATTTTCAAGGTTTTCTTCACAACCATGAGGGCTAGGTAAATAATTTAAAAACAAATGAAATCCTGGATTGTGGAGAAGCCAATACTTTCATCAAATGAATTCAGTAATGAAAATATCCATTGACTTTCATATTGAAGTAGATAGAAAACATTATGATTAATATATTAATAAAATACCTACCCACTAATAAACCTTAAAAGTAGACTGTTCCTTAGTTTTTGCTGAAGTCTCCAATTGAGTTAATTTTCCAATCTCCAAAAATCCAAAATATATTTGATAGAGGATTTTTAAGAAAGTATTCACTCTCTATTTCAAAATGCTTATAATTAATACATTAAGTAACATATTTTACTTGTAAATTCTTAGAAAAGTCATTCTGTAACCCAAGACTAAGTTCTTGTGATATGACTGTGGTCCTGCAATGATCAAAAAGGTTGGGAAACCCTGTGCTCAGGCAGATCCTCAACAAAGTTAAGGGAGGCCCACCCAGAAGGAGTAGCTTGCAGGATCAGGGTTACTGTATTCATACAATACACATAGGTTTAATCCCTAGTTTAAATGGAGATCTCTATGTAATTTTAACCATGGAGCAGCCAGAGAACCTTTGTAATTAACATATAATTTAAAAAACTTAATAAAAATGCAATCTTTTATAGAATGTGATTATTTAACAGTATCTGTTAAAGGGCACCTAGTTCTAATGCAATAGAGAGTTCACTTGCATGGCTTTTCACTGGAAGGTCAAACTTTATGTCAGGCTACCATACTTTGGGTTAGTTCCAGTTCCATAGAAAGTGATTAACGGCTCCTGTTTATGGCACCTAAGAAATATATTCCTTCAGAGAAGGGACTTGTTTAACTTTTCCTCCTGACTTGTAAAGGAATTCCTAGTCATAGTGCAAGGAGAGCTGTGAAGAATTAAGCAGCATAAAACAAGAGATGTTATAAACACTTCAAGAACAATCCACCAACATATGGCCAAATTCAGCACTGGTGTAAGATGCAATTCCTTTGAAATCAATGAGCTGAATTTGGCCTATAGGAGCTGTCTCCGTAGCAAATATTAAAAGTATGATGCATTTGTAAATCCTTAGAAAATTATTTTTGTTAATATTTGATTTTGTGTGTGCGTGTTTTCAATATAGAAACAACACTGGATACTCAGGTAACTACAATACTTAATAATTACGGGTATTCTGTTTTTACCAGCCAACCTAAATTATTAACATTGGAATGACTGACCCAGAAAATCTGATTTGCTAATGCAAAATTAGCATTGGCTAATTACACCAGAAATAGACATTACACACACAAGTTCAGAATGAATAACGTAAAGCATTGCACTTGTACCATAGATCTCTGAAAAGTCTGAATCCCTAAAGTTATGGTTGGGGTATACTATTTAATTATTTTTTGGAGAAAAATATTCAAATCACTCCAGAGGTCTAATTTTTATAGTAATAATTTTAAACTGTTTCTGATATTTTTTGCTTAAATCCAAAAAAATCCCTGGTATTTTAAAATAAATTTGACAATTGTTTTATCAAATAGCTGGGCTAGGGATTACTACTTATGCACCTAGGTTGCATTTTTTATGAATATTTAATGTACCCAATGTTCAAAACAACTGAAATGAATATATCGTTAAGGCCCCAATCCTGTAAACATACACATGCATAACTTTTAGTCAATGCACTAGTCATGAGTAAAGTTATACATATGTCTGTAGAATAGGAGCACAGTTCATGTGGAATTCAATTCCACTTGAAGAATCAATTTTAACCATCCCACCTTTGTCAGATAATTCTGTTACTGATCTGTTACTGATCCCTCTGCAAACACTTTTATAACACTTAAAGTAAAATACTGCGTATAAACAAACCCATCAATGCAAGAAAAGTCAAAGCTAAGACTCAAACTGCTTCTTTAACGTAAACCTGTTGGGTGACATCACGGAGAGACGACCCTGAAAACCATGTGATGTTTACTAACATGTGGTACGGTACTCTATGCCAGTTTCACCTTATCATGTGTTATGAAGATTATGCTTGAAAGAAATGTTATCAGACAACTATGATTATTTTTAAATATTTGCGTATGTACATTGGGTTTTATAATTGGTTTGCTGAGCACGGTTATTTATAAACATTTGCAGCCTATTGCCCTGACACCCTTGGAAAGGGGATGTAAATTTCAAGGGATCTGTTCCTCGTCATTTAAATAAAATACATGGTGGTTAACTAGGAATGTGAATGCAGGCTGAAGATAACAGCTTGAAGTAGCATGGTTCCAACACTGAGAAGGCCAACATAAATGACCAAATGTCCCCAAATAAAGCTGTGTTAAGAAGGAACACACTGCTTACTGAATCTGCAAATGACTAATACATCCTGCAGCAATAACTCATCATTTGGTCCATGATGCACAAAATCAACATTACAGACTCACCAATGACTGCATCTTTGGACACCTAAATACCTTTAAAAATCTGGCCCTCAGCCTAAATCTCACTGAAAGTCACTTTTGTAAATGGAACTTAGATGATTTTGAAAATTTTACTCTGAGTTTTATAGGTCTAACACTCCCTGATATTTTTAATCAGTCTCTCATATCCACAGAGTACATACATGGATCTAAGTTGGTCTTATTGATGGTCTAATTTTCTTGACGCCAATTCTAGACACTTTTATTTTAACGACGAGTATTTCATAGATTTTAATAACATTATGCTAGGTTTTTTTTAAAGGGATGTTACTTTGGCAGCTTCCACCCTAGATGTTTTCAAATGCAACTTTGATCCAAACTAGATGTTATATAATAAATTCCTGTACTAGTAACACATTTTATTTTAATATTCACAGAGATCATATCAAAATTGTAGGGATCACTCCCTCTTATGGGGTGCTGAGCTCCCTCAAGTATTAATGACTGCAATGGGAGATATGGGCATCCAGCAACTCACAGAAGTGCTCAGCTTCTTGTAGGATCAAGTGGCACAGGAAGATTTGTACATGCTAGTTTGACATTTCCAGCTGCCTGTGTGAAGGCAAAAGCTGCTACCGCTTGAGTTAAAGAGCCAAGGCTCTGTAGCTGAGGACTGTAGCAGTTCATATCCTCTGTGGTTGGATCAGCAAAGAGCGACCTGCAGATTACACTCACTGGTGAGTTACATCTGCTCATTCAGGCAACTTTGAGCAGGCCAGTGAATGGGAGCAGCCTTCACTAGTCTAGGTGCCTCTAATCTCAGATGCCTTGTGCAGGGAAGGGGCACTTATATGGACTGAGGTTACTGATTTACAGGGAAGATGTGGAATATTCATAGGATAATTTGTCTGGAGTTGTCAAGTTGAGGGAGGAAAGAGACAAAGGTGTTGGCTGGTGAGGGAGGATCAAGGTAAAGTAGGTAAAGTGAATGGTTGAGAAATTAGGGATATGTTGAGGAGGGTAAGAAATGGAGTAGGACTGACATTTTGGGATGGGGGTAAAACAGTCAGCATGTGGAAAGGAAGCATTTCAAAGGTGGGGAAGGAGAATTTTTTACTTTGTGTTTAGGAACCCATCTGAATAATGCTACACCTTCAGTACTTGTATTCCTATTGACCATCCTGAGGATGAGACATGAGATGCTGTCAGCACTCTAAGTGGAGTCTGTTAAGCATTGCTCCAGTTTGGAGTCCCACTGTAGACATCTGGGGCATCAAAAGAATGGGCAGTTGTGGTCTGTTCACAGATTTGGTGGTAGAATCAGACTTTGTTCACCAGAATTATGGACTGAAGCATTTGGATTATTCAAAATAAATTTATAAACAGATTAATCAATTAAAAATGAAAGATTACCCCATATAGGAAATGCATCAAATTTGGTTTAAGCCCACAGAAGTACAATACAATTCAATTACGTTTATGGGAAGTTTAGATGGATTATAGAAACCGATCAGATAGATGAGACAGATGCGTCCACTCCATTTTTAACACATTTTGGTGTGCCAGTGATATTGTGTAATTTATGAACAGCATTAGTCAGGCATGAGCTAAGAATGGAGTAGAGGCTGTTGTCATCTTAGTGATGGTGCAGTACAAATGCCTAGATAAATTTAAAATTTAATTCTTTTACATAGCAGGCTTATAGAAGTGTAACATATAATTTATTACCATTAATGTACAACTTGTTGATCGATTTCCTGTTTTTAGTGGTATGGTTACAAAAATTCTCTGGGAAAGTATTTAAAATGCTCCTGTGCAAAACCCAGAGTCGGGCAGCCCAGGGATCTGGCTGCCCTAGGGAGTTGGGGAGCCTGGGAAGCAAGCTGCCCCAGGAGTTAGCTGCCCAGGGAGTCAGTTGCTCCAGGAAGTAGGGAAACTGGCTGCTGTGGGAACTGCAGAGCCCAGGGAGCCATAGATGCTGGAACAAGGAGCTCAGGGGGTGCTGCTACACTCCCTGGTTTGAAGTGAATTTTTATATAATGGAAACATTTCAGCACCGCTGCAGGGAGCCAATTAACCAGGGGAACCCTGGGAGTCAGCTAACCCTGGGAGTGGATGAGGCCTAGGGGATCGAGCAGACTAGAGACCCAGCTGTCTCACCAATCAGGCAGCCTGGAAGCTCTGGGATCATTTTCAAAATGAAACATTTAAGTTTTTCATAATGAATTTTTTTCTGAATTTCCCTTTTGTGGGAAATTTTGAAATTTCTATTTTTCTTTCTGAATGGAACAATTTTGGGGGGAGGTTTAAATGTTGGAATTTTCTGCAGAATTTGGAAATTCTGAGTTTTGACTAACCCTAATAAACACAACTCCTTTGGATGATGAGTTTCCATTTATAATTACTTTTTGAGATCCATCAGTTAGCCAATTTTTAACACTTTTAATATGGGCTACACTGGTTTTGTATTTAGGCAACTAAATTAGTGGCTTGATTTTCAGAGGTAGTAAATAGCCAAAGCCCTCATTGAAGTCTGCCTCAGTATGTCTTTAGTTGTCTAATTTTAGTTTCCCAGATTCGAGAACTTTGCCCTTAGTCTCATCCTGTCAAGTGCACAAGTAGTATTACTATTATTTCATGGCTACTGCCATTTTACAGATAAGGTAGTTTCTCTGTATAAATTGATATATATTATAAAACATAGGTTAAGCATTTTTTAAGATACATGGGTGAACATATCCACTACAGTCCTGTGGTGTTGGAGAGACGGCAGCTCATTTTCCAGCACCTGCAGCAAGGTTGGAATGGAAGCATAATTATTAGTACTGAGATTCTAAAAAAGATGTGCCAAGAATGGAGAAATTTTACCTTTGAATGGCTGGTTTCTGGGAGCAGGAAAACAGAAAAAGGAAATGTCCATGTTTGAGCTGGCATATACCATGTAATCCTTGTCCAGTACGTGCCAGGTCCCCGTTGTTGGAAGCCTGCAGCAGTTGTGCAGTTTGTCTGTGGTTACTACCACAGGCCAACCAAGTACATGGCCAAATACAAAATTCATGGGGAAAGCTAAAGCACATTAAGGGAAATGTGGAGATCAAAAAGGCATGTGTACAAATCAATAAAGATTGAATTTTATATTAGAGAGACAAGGTGGGTGAGGTAATATCTTTTATTGAACCAGCTTCTGTTGGTGAGAGAGAAAAGCTTTCAAGCCACACAGAGCTCTTCTGTCCTGAAGAATAGCTGTGTGTGACTCAAAAGCGTGTCTCTCGCACCAAGAGAAGCTGGTCCAATAAAAGATATTACCTCACTCACCTTGTCTCTCTAGAATCCTGGGACTGACACAGCTACAATTACACTGAATTTTATATAACATATTGACTTAATGGCTAGATTCTGCAAAATCATTGCTTTGGGGGGAAGAAATGGATGGAGCTTCTAAGGTTTGGTTGATAAGACTTTTCTTATGCATTACACATTTTTAGAAAAACAACATTTAAAACTAACTTATATGTACAAAAATATTGTAAGGATACCATCCAGAAGATTTTTTAAAAAGAGGATTAACATTTTTCCGTTTAAGCAAACATAACTAAATAAAGGTAGTGCTCTGATCAAAGCTTGGACACATTTTCTTCAGCGTTGGAAACATCACTTTTCATTTCCTGTATATGTATAATGCAATGCCAGTAAGACAGCTGCACTTATGATTTAGAGCGAGAATTTATGCCTCAAGACAGCAGCTTCGCTCCTAAAAATATCAAGGAATTTGCTATATTTTTATTGATACATTTTAAAGATGTTTTGCGACCTCTCCCCTTACTTAGTTTTTTCTCAGAGCAGTAACTTGGGTACACAAGTCAGTTTAATGATAAAAAAAATAAACAAGGCTGTCAGCCACTTCCAATCCCTCTTTCATTAATTCATGCAAAACTGTCAAGATGTCAGCAGACTGCAGAGTATGACTTCAGTAAGGTCTGAGGGACGAAGATGTGTTACTGAAAACAGCAATTCCTTTTACCTGTATTGCACAGAAAGGCATTTTAAGATTAAAATTGCAAATGTTATGTGAGATTGTGTGAGTGTAGCCCATGCATTGGTGACAAAGGGTAGGTCTACACTTCTGGTTTTACTTGGGTTATGCCATGGGTTTTTGCCCCTACCCCTCCATCATACACACTGAAAGCCGTTAGAGTCGAATACAAGTTAGCATACTTGCTTGGGGGTATGGGTAGGATTGCTCATAAAGAGGGGAAGGAATTAGACTATCTGAATTGAATGTGTGATTTTATAGATTTTTTTCATATTGTTTCACTTCAGATTTGAAAAGCTCAGGCACATACATAGAAGATGACTCTGTTTTTTTTCCCATTGTCTAATGATTGTAGTACGAGTTCAGTAATATTTACTTATCTCTATTGGGAAGCTTGGTCTTAATCCTGTAGTACTTAAGTATTTACACTGTGTAACACCTTCAGGCTTCACACCACTAACACAACGTTATACTTTGTACTCCTGGGGCGCTTTCCATGTCTGGATGTAAAATCATTTGACAAATATTAGGCATGAGATTTTGCATCACACCAAACTCAAATCCCAGGGGGAAGTGTGGGATGAAGGGGTGTAGTCGCCAGGAGGTGTGGCCTCCCTCGGAGATTGACGGAGAGGGAGGGCCAAACCCCCTCTGGGGGGGGGCGGAACCAGGCAGTCCGCCCCCTCCCCCCAACCCCGCCGGACCTGAAGCAGAGAGGTGGGACCGGAAGGGGAAGTATAAAGCATGGGCCTTCCAGCTCAGTTGGGAGAGAGCAGTGAAGGGAGAAGGACATCTCTCTCCCTGGGTGCTGGGACAGGAGCCTGACTGCCATCCTGAAGAGAAGCAGCCAGAGCTGCCCACCGACTGGAGCCCTGAGGATCTGCCGGAGCTGCCTGAGCCCAGTGTACTTGAGGAAGTACCCAGGCCCTGTGACCTGGAGGAGCTGCCAAAGATCCATAACCCCTGCAAACCAGAGGAAATACTTGGCCCTTGTGACTTGGAGGAGCTGTCATTCACTGAAGACCCCGGGAAGAATGTTCAGAGGAACAGCCTGTGGGAAGAAATGGGTTTGTAGGGAAATAACTACACTAAGAGGTGATTCTCTCCTAACTCTTCCTCCCTCCCCCCCAAAACCCCAAGTGCGTGGAAAAGGCTTCCAGGGGAGGAGGAAGATGCCACTTAGGCTCAAACCCTCTCCCTCTGATGTCGTATGGATCAAATTTTCTTTAGGACTATTTTGATTCCTTCCTTTTGAAACAAATGGGGTGGGGGTATCTGACCTTAGTTAAGATTTGCAAATCACTTTGAGATCCTCTCTAAAACATTGCTTTAATTTATTATTATTCTCATTGCCACTATGGAAGATTTAAAAAAGGCATAAAGTGTTCTCTCTGAGTAGATCCATCTACCTTATTACAGTCACACATACGCCCGGAGTCTTGCTGGTCATCAATTTTATCTTCACTGGCAGCTCCCACTCTCAAGAACGCAGAGCTATGGGATTTCAGACTCTCAAAAAGATTTGAACAGAAATCAGGTAATTAAAAAGATGGCCACATGTTTTCTCCACTAACTGGTGGCCAGGCATTCTGAACAGATTAGTCAATCAGCTAAAGTCCTCATACTGTGGCAGTGCACAGGTTGTGAGACTAACACACACTCTGCTTGTCCACAAGCAGGAACCGTGTCAGCAAGGAAGCTTCTTTGATGACTAAGCCAGCAGAAGATCTGCTCTACTTCTTTTAGCTGTTGGAAATCGTGGTTGTATCTAGCAAATCGCTAGGACACTTTTTCCAGACACCCCAGATATTTGCATATTAATAGCTGTAACTAACCTCAGAGTTAAACAGACACAAATTTGGGGTTCCATCTTGTAAATTATCCAAGCATAAAACTCCCCATGACTTCCATAGTAATAGTTGCACATTCAGAATTGGGCCTATGATGCTGACTAGAGCTGTGCCGACCCTCCATAATAAAACCCAGAACTAGCTGGGTTGAAACCCAGTTTGTCAGAAACTCAGCACTTGAGCTTAGGCTGGCTGAGATTCAGAAATGTTTTGCCAGCTTTCACTTCACATAACATGTTATTTAGTTCTAGCTCATGTGAAATCCCACTAGTTAGCCCATCTATCAGTTTAAAATAAGACACTGAATAATGGTTGTTTTCCTTGTTAACTGTTTTGAATTTCTTTATTGTACTTGGTTTTGGTATAGTGTGAGCAGCAGTTCTAGCCACTCCAGCATGGGGCAGCTCTTAATTTCAGTCCATTTCTGGCTTTATGTGGATCAGAGTTAAAATAAGTATTGAGCCTAATGCCAAGCCATCCATCCTCCTTATGGCTGAACTGGCATTTTGGGAAAACCCCGTATCCATCTGGACAAGGGCTTCTGGAGGAGCTGGAATAGCTTCTAAAAGTAGCCAGGAGAGGAGAGCATGAGAAGATGGAAAGACGCAGATATGTTAGGGAATTCAAAATACAGGAAGGGATAAGAGCAAAGTGAATTTAGGAAGGGGTGGCAGAAAAATGGAGGGCATAATGACTGAAGAATGCAACAAGAGAAGCAGAATTTAAAATAAGAGAAGAATAATTCCTACTTTATAAATTGAATGCAAAATGGAACGCAAGTAAGGGATACTTTTACTAACAAAGACTTGATTGCCATCCTAACCAATAAAGGAGAAAGTTTGTTCTTGGTAAAGTGTTCCAATGTATCTGTTGATTGTACTTTTCAATAAGCATATGAATTAGCTGGAAATGGATTGGTACTGGTGAGTCAGTAGGTGACTATCTTCCCTCTGGATTCATACTGAACCAGAGCCTCAGCATGGTGTTAGAGACTGTATTGGTGGAAGAGCCTTTGATTGGATGAAACCTATAACCAAGGTCCAGATCACCTGCAGTCACTGAAAATCCTAGAAATGTAGGACTGGAACTCACCTCAGTAGGTCATCTAGTCTAATTGCCTGCACTGATGCAGGACTGAGTATTATCTAGACCAGTGCTTCTCAACCTTTTTGATACCAAGGACGGGCTTCCTATACAGCATCAGAGATCTCAGGGACTGGTGCCGGTCCATGGACCAGTCATTGAGAAAACACTGATCTAGACCTTCCGGACAGGTATTTGTCTAACCTGCTTTTAAGAACCTCTAATGATGGAGATTCCACAATCTCCCTAGGTAATTTGGTCTAGTGCTTAACTACCCTTACAGTTAGGAAGTTTTTCCTAATGTCTAACCTAAATCTCCATTGCTGAAATTTAAGCCTGTTACTTCTTGTCCTGTTCAGTGGTTAAGGAGAACAATTTATCACCTTCCTCTTTATAACAATATTTTACATACTTGAAGACTGTTATTGTAACCTCCTCAGCCTTCTCTTCTCCAGACTAAACAAACCCAATTTTTCCAATCTTTTCTCGTAGGTCATGATTTCTAGACCTTGAATCATTTTTGTAGCTCTCCTCTGGACTTTCTCCAATTTGTCCACATGTTTTCTGAAGTGTGGTGCCCAGATCTAGATGTAATGCTCCAGCTGAGGCCTTATCAGTTCTGAGTTAAGCTGAAAAATTACTTCTCATATCTTGCTTATAACACTCTTGCTAATATATCCCAGAATGATGTTCAAAATTTTTTGCAACAGTATTACATTGTTGACTCATTTAGTTGGTGATCAACTTTCACCTTCAGATGCTTTTCTGCAGTAGTCCTTCCTAGAAAGTCATTTCTCATTTTGTATTTGTGTAGTTGCTTATTCCTTCTGAAATGTAGAACTTTGCATTTGTCCTGTTTATTTCAGACCATTTCTCCAGTTTAAGATCATTTTGAATTCTAATCCTGTCCTCCAAAGTGCTTACAATCCCTCCCATCTTGGTATCATCTGAAAACTGTATAAGTGTACTCTCTATTCCATTATCCAAATCATTTATGAAGATATTGAACAGAATCAGACCCAGGATAGATCCCTGCAGAACCTCACTCAGTATGCCCTTCCAGCTGCTGGAGTCTTTGTGGAAAAAGTAGGGAGTGTTAGTTCTGGTATCCTGGCAAGGTAATTCAATCCTGCCCAGCTAAATTCCTGTCCTAATCCGTTGTATAGTGTTACTGTTAAACATTTGCCATGTTACAGCCCCCAAGGTATCTGCCTACCTCATGAACAGACCAAGTGATCACCATCTATAGTTTAAGCAGGTAAAGTACTATCCAATTCTTCAGGATGAAAGGTGCTGAATAAAGATAAGATTACTACATTAGTTAAACACAGTATTGATTGAAAAAGAGCAAGAGATGGAAGAGCTGTAACTGGTATTGGAAGCAGTGAGGGTATTTTAACCAGAAAATGAAGTGTGCTTTACAAGTTTATATTGTAAACTTGGGTGGGAACATCTACACTGCTATTTTTAGCTCCATAGCATGAGCTCCCATCAGTAGACCCAGTTTCTGAGACTTGCTGCGATGAGTTTTTTTTTCCAGTGTAGACATACCCTATGTGGCGTGTCACTGACCTCCTCAAGAAGGATCTTGAGCTCAGTTGCCACTCTTTGCAAGAGCTCCTGTTATTGCTCCTGGGGATGATGGAGTGCCTCTCTCACTTGGTGAGGAATAGGACATACCCCATTATAACTGCTGGTACCAGCAGATCCAACTTGATTTCCTCCTCTAGGTACTCTGACTGGGTCAGGCGGTACTTCCCAGAGGAGAGGACCAGTGTGATTCTCATCCAGATCTGGTGCATCTAGTGGATAGACACCTTGGGGCCCTGTCCAACTGATCGACCTTTCCTATTGGGGCCCATGGGATCAGTGGTCTACTAGGTAGCAGTGTCTGAGAGGAGGGCAGCTCCAAGAGATTCTGTCCAGATTTGTCTCCCTTGGAGGGGGTGAAGGTTTGTCCAGACCATAAGACTCATTTGATGAAGAGGTAGATTCAAGTTCCACTGGGGTGCTGTTGGTACTGGTGTAAGTATTCTCCAGTTTGTGGACAGGGTAGGGGACCCTTTCTCCTCAAGGTGGTTTCTTCTGGTGTCAAAACATCCCTGAGGAGGACTGGACCTGAACAAAGAGGAGATTGCGGTTAGGGTAAGGCAAAGATATGCTCCAGTAAGATAAAAGTCTCAGTCTATCCCAAAGTCGAGCAGTCCTGTAGATTAGGACTAATGGAGCTAGTGCATCTAATGGAAATAGTGCTCATCAAATCCTTCCTGGAGTACATCAGTCTTGTTCAATGGGAGCCCAACACAGAGCTTCAAGTTGGAACTGGTGTGTGTCAAGTTTTTTGCCTGTGAGTTGGAGTGGGAGCCAGTACTAACAGGTCTGTCCTCCTTCACACTTTTCCTTCTTTATCAGAAGATTTATGTGGACCTAATTCTTTAGGGCCCACACAATAACTCACCTGACTTGGACCGATCCCTCATCTGAGAGGCAGATCTGTTCTTATGCCTATGTTCATGGTCCTATTCTTGAGAGGTTTCTTAGCTTATGGTTTTGGCCTCTACTCCAGAGCTTGTGATCAGAGGAGCACAGCTTACCGTTTGAGGCCACTGTACCAGGGGGTCTCCTGGCCCCAGCACAACTGGGATCTCATGGCCCTCCCCATGAAATGTTTCCACAGATGGAGCTCTCATCCCTAGCAGGTTCAAGGAGGGAACAAGTGACAAATACTGCACTTGGCGGCAATATGAGTCTCCTGAAGGCAATAAAGGTAATGCTGGTATTGGTCACTAATGGAGAAAGAGAGGGGCAGGAGATACAATTCTTGAATCCTGGGACACTGGGCATAGTCTTTCTCCATGGGGAAAAACTCCCAGACAGGGAGAACTAAACTAACTAGAAACACTGAAAGTCTAAAAACCACTAAGAATACTAAGTACTAAAACCATGTACCATGTATATATTTACAGATTAGAAGACAGACAAAGATTGTTTTGGTCACAGAGGATTCTGACTCAGGCCATGCTGCAGTAAGAAGGAACTGGAGAGGCAGCAGTCTGTACTACCCTTTATGCCCTCAGTTTGGAGCATGAGAAGAACTGTGCATGTGCGGACCAATGGATGTTGTTAAGCTGTCGGGCATGGCTCACAACCAGGAGTGCCAACCAACCTCAGGGCTGACTGGTAAGAAGCAGGGCACAAACCCCAAACTGGTTGTGTGTTCTTTACTTAGATTTCACCGACCCAGTATCAAGTATGAACTCTTTAAGCACTACACCAGCTTTAATATGGCACTACAGACAGTCCCCTTGGATTCTCTGATTTATCTTGCCACCAGACAAGCTTGCCTTTGTGATAGATAGTCCCTTGTACCAAAAATCAAAACAATATTCTGGCTACTCCCAGTCCCAAAGGGCCAGTCACCTACCTCAGGTCAATTGTACCTCAGATCTCACACCAAAGACAACATTTGTAGCCAATCCTATAATAAACTAACTAAAGGTTTATTAACTAGGAAAAAGAAATGAGTTATTTACAAGGTTAAAGCAGGTAAACATATGCGCACAAATGAGTTACAGTCTTAGGTTTCAAAAAGTAATAGACGCTGCAGCAATGTGGAAGGTCTATATGTCATTTAGGGCTAACCCAAGCTAAACAGCAGGGGATCTTTTGCCTATGCTTACAAGTCTTGCCACAAGTCCAAGCAGCACAGGGATAACTATTTCTTCTTGACAGGAAATTTTATTCCCTTCCCCCAGAGCTCAAACTGATGGGATGAGTGTTTGTGTACATCTCCTCTTCATGGGTGTTGGGGGGAGAAATTAAAGTCTTTTGTCCACTGATGTTCCACAATGGCTTGTCTGATGTCTATGGGCCTTCTTACGTTGGGCAAATGATGACACCTCTAGTGGTAAACTCACATTTCACACTTGTAACGCTTCTCTCAAATATGGGGCTTTACAATTTTAGAGCAAACACTTTTAGAGTTATAGAGCAAACTCTGAGATATTACCTTATAATATGGGATAGAGATATTATAAGTGAGATTAATGCATGCAGCAATTTATAAGCATTTCATAAAGTCCAGCCACATTTTCATAAATCTAGTGCCTATTGTAACAACACAGGTGAACCAGACTGGTTTCCAGATATGCATTTGTCAGTGTTCAGTGAGGCATCAGGGCTTTGGCATATGCTGACACCTACTCTGCCAGCATCACAGACGACATTTGCTAGAAATCTCCGATCTCAGGTACATGAAGTGCATGCGTACATATAAGAATACATGTAAGAACCAGCACTCAAAGAACTTGGACATTATGTTTCATTCCTTTCCCCTAACCATTTCTGTGTTTTGTCTCTTTAGCTTGTAATCACTTTATGGCTGCACTGAGTCTTCTTACATTATACCTTTTTATGATGCCTAGTACAATGAGATCCATATTTGAATGGGGTCTTTAGGGGGTACCACATTATAAATAAGAATAATTATATCAATTATAGAAGAGCTTTCTATTAAAACAGGTATCAATTGGCAGGAAAAGCAACATTTTCAATGGTATGTTGCTACCAAAAATAGCAAATGTACAATTCAAAGGTGCTGTAGGAGCAGAAGAGATGAGTGAAAAATCACGGTTTTGGTTTTTAGGGATTTGAACAAATCTTTGCATGGGGTTCATATCCTCACTTCTCCATTAGATAATGAGTCTCAATGAAGCCTAAAGCCAAAATTAAACTCATTTCAGACCATTATGTTTCTGATTTCACTTTGCAACCATAAGGTATGTATAGTTTTAATGGACAACCATAAATTGGCTCAGGTTTGCTAAAGAGGTTTCTAAACTAGGATCTCTATTTAATTGGGGTATTTCAACTTTTGTAATGAAATCTGAACCCATTACATTTCAGAACAACAACTGGCACAGCTCTAAACACAGCCTTTAACGAAGAGATTGGTTTTTCAATTTTTACTTGTTCAGTTTCAAAAGTGAAAGAGCACTTAAAAGGAAGACTACAGTTAGCCAGCACAGACAGGGATGCTACCTCTGTGGATATTAACTTTAAAACCACTTGAGATAAGATGTTACAATAGTTGTCCATTAAAGATCTGCTTTTGTGAAATGATACCACACTATCATCACATTTATTTCCTATTCTACATATGGGGAACACTGCAAAGGGATCCGTTGGATAGAAAGGCCAGCTTGTATGGAATATTTCTGCAGGAATGGGGACTAAATCAGTAAGTGATCTCTACACCTCAAAGCAACAACTTTCTCTTATTTATTTAAAAAAAAAAGGCAGATTCAGCTAAATTGTTCTGCAAAATAAATCAGAAAAACATTTGCCTAGTTATTTAACATGCTTTGCTGAGCCATGGTCCAGCACATTAGATTCAGATATACTGGCCTGATTATGTCTAACAGGAGTCTAAACGGCACTGAGAATGCTCAAGAATGACTGTTGGGATAACAGATGAATTTGTGCCAGATCTTTTATGTGCCCATATTCTGTTCTATTTTTCTGGTTCAGAATATTTGCCAAGATCAAATTCCCAGACCTTCTCAGTGCCTGAGCAAATATTGTTAGAGCCAGATTTGGAGCCTTCATAAAATACTGATACAGCTTGTTCTTTTCTACATATCTGTTGGGAAACAGATAGGATCAGACAGCGGGTCATGAACCAAGAGTGGCTTGCTGTGCCTTATGCCATTCTGAAGCTGCACATATCACAAAAACTAGGAAATAGCGAGATTGAATCTTATCAGTGGCCCTGTGTCACAGAGTTATTCAGTTTTGATGAAGCAATGGGTCCTTCAGTTTTGGCCATTGAATGAATAATTTATCTGTCCTGAAATGAGTGTTATGCCAGATGGAAATGGATTTGTCTGTGTTATTTTGTTCATAGATATCTGATGCCATGCCAATAGAGCAGAGCATGTAAAAATTGTAATAGGTAATTTTTTCCTACACAATGAATAAAATTATGGCTCAAAATATGCTTAAATTAAAAGGGACTGCAAGGGTTGTCTCTAGGGATAGCCAATCTGCCATTTTACATTCTAGAAAAGGATTAAACCAAAAGGACTTTGGGTAAAATGTTCAAAAGCACTTCAGGCACTTAGAAGCCACATTGACTTTAAATGAGACCATTTTGAACATTTTATCCCTTGTCTCAGAATGAACACCCAATGATATTTTTGAAAACCAGAGAATTTCACTCCTTCCTGCAAATCCTTTCACAGAGATTTTTAAATCCAGGTAGGTGGGTTTTTTCTTCCACAGGCAATTAGTAAAGAGTTCATTACATTCTTCATGGGCTGCAAGTTGGGAGAATAGAGGTAATAGAATTTATTTTGTGATGAAAAAATTAAACACAGAGTCCATTTGTGCTGACCACAAAAGATCTAAAAGCTTCATACTAGAGAGCTCTGTCTAACAATCTAAAAATATCTCAATGGCCGGCCACAGAAGCAGCAGGGAGTGGATTCTGACATCTTCACTCTTATTCCACTTTCCTGCAAACAGAAGCTCAGCATTGACCCCAGCTGCAGCAGCAGCAGACAGTGACGGGACCTTTTCAAGGTTTTCTGTTCCCAACCCCCCCCCCCTTTTTTTTTTTTTTTTTTTTTAAAGGCACAGTGCCTGCATTTAAATGGTTTTGTTCTTTCCTCTGGCCTGGTGCCACAAAACACAACCCTGATGTAGCAGCACTTCATCAGCTTGAGGTGAGGTCACAGGAAATCTCTTTCCTTAAACATTCTTATAGGTCGTCTAATGACAGAGCATGTGGGTGAGGGCGCACCCTTGTGGGCTTCCAGCTGACACGTCAAACCACTTGATTTTGGCACTGGAACTGTGGATTTTCCTCCAGATCAGTTACAGACTAAGCTGTGAAAATATCCCAGAAATCCCTTTCAAGTTTCAAAAATAAAAGATCTCTACAAAATCTAAGATGAAAACACAGTGGTCCAGAAAAGCAGAGTCAGTCCTGGAAGACATTCAAGAAGGTAGAGCCACACAGCAGGGAAAAAAATAAATCTGACATGGCTACCAGAATAATACAAGAATTTATTCTGAATTTAACAAGCGTTATGGAATCTAAGTTTTCTACATCAAAGGACTATCAGGATGGATGGCTTTCAAGATCAGAAGCAAGGAATGCAAAGGAGCTACAGAGAGCCAGCTCAGACATTGTTTCAGCCTTGTCTCTTCTTACTTCAAAACAAGTTGGCCTATCTAGAGATGTGAGCTGAACATGCAGAAAAAAGGCAATGAGCCCATTTGTAAAATAAGGTATTCAGTGTGAGCAAGGGTGGCAAAATGTGGCTGAGACTTGCCCTGTTGCGGCTATATCACCAGACAAGACCTTCAGAGCTATTAACAATGTATCTCCATTCATTATTCAGAATTGTCTGACATCATACAGAATATATTTAAATCTCTTACTCAAAGCACAAAAATCTGCTTCTGAGAGAAAGAGAATCCACCTCTAGACAAAACAGCACAAAATATTTTCAAGTTTCCTTAAGAGAGAACATAATGATATCACAAAAAAATGACTGGGTGCTGTTGCACCCTGCACATCCAATTGTAGAGGGGTGGCTTGTCTGCGTTGTAAAAATCTCCCAGTCTCAGGTGATACAGCTGTGACTGAAGCTAGAGATCATTATCGCCAGCTCCCCGGAACATCTTTTGAAATCAAGTATACTATGTGGGACATATGTAGCCCACTAGATGATTCCATGCAGTTTTAAATCAGACTGCTCGTTACACTTACCTTATTGATGGTGTGTTCATAATGTGAGTGAATTTTTATATGGTACTGAATCCTCATAAAATTCCCTCCAAAAAACAAGTTAATAAAAAGGTTAAGGTTCTAAAATCTCTTGATGCAGAGAAAGAGTTGATAATTTCAGCTTGCATGGTATATTAAATAATTTTATGAAACATAAAATGCTGTATCCAGATATTCTTCATTTTACCAAATTGATACCGACTATAGCACCAGCTGCTATGGAATATGATTATCCTTAAATTTTGTTATTACCATTTTACTACATGATGAAGAATGCAAATAATTTTGTTAAATGAGTGTTAAAGATTTTTTTCCATATTTGACCAGTAATCCATTCCCATAATAATTTACACACGGGCATCCATATCAAAGGAAATGTAATGTATGTATTCACATACACAATGTAAAATTATGTCTGCCCATTATAATATCTTTGACATTAACCACTCTGATGATTTGAATACTAGTTTCAAAAATAAAATGAAGACACATGGGGAAAAACTATATCTCTGTTGGGGATTTGTACACAAATAAACTTTTTCAGACATATGGTCCATTTTACTCTTATTTTTTGTATATAAAACTGTATATTGACCCAAAACAAACCTGCTTGAAACAAAAATCATGTATACCCATTCTAGCCTGTCAAATATTTTCAACAATAAGCCCCTGATCCTGGTAACACATGTCAGTAACTTTACGCAATGTGAACTGTGCATTGAACTGAACAGGAATATACATGTGAGTAAAGTTAAGCTTGTGTGGAGGTGTTTGAAGAATTGGGGTTGAACAGCCAAATCCAATTCCCACTACAATCAATAAGAGTCTTTCCACTGAGTTGAGAGGGTGTTGGTTAGGCCCTGTGTGAAAAGACAGTAACAAGACTATATTTTTAAACAAATGGACTAAGTTGCATTGAAGACTTACATTATTAGTACACTCGCTCTGCTTTAGAAACCAAACCTGGCTAGAATGAATAAGAGAATGAATTACTTACTCCAATCTGGCCAAACGTTTTGCCTATATAATATCTTATAATCATACTTTATCAGTAGTATTGGACTGTTATTTCCACAGTCAACTGTATTTGTTTGAGTTTTTGATCAGCATGAAGTGTTTAATTAAAGGTTCCCAAAGACCATTCTGAAAACATGAATAGATTTATGTTTCATTCATGTCTTCAAAATGCCTAACAAGTTAGGCACTAGAGTTTCCTTCTAAATTAAATAATTTTTCTGGGACATTATTGAGTTCCGCTCCTTTCTATAGTTTAAAGCTTTAATTGCTTCTGTTGTTACTTTGATAGTGTAAGCTTTTACACACACCACTTGATTTGTAGGAGTTTCTCAAAGATAATTTTGACCTTCATTTTTTTGGGAAAGGAGGAATTTCTAATTAATTATGCTTCCCTTCAACACTTGGCCTGGATATGGGGGTGAAAAGGGTTCCCAACAGTGATCAAAAGTCCAACTGTTGATTTTAAATGTGTTTATAGGGAGGTGATAGTTTAACCATAACAACCTTGGAAATTGCTGTTCCCTAGTAAGTTCACAGGATGTTTCTGGCTATTTCTTCTCAGAGAGTGGCCAAGAACTGATGTGAAAACAAGAAGATGCAAAGTAACTGGCTGCGCTATGACAATGCTAAAAAATAGCAGAAGTACATTTATAATGTAGACAGCAGAGAGTAGCTCAAAGAAGCAATGTGCAGATTCAGACACAAACTATCCCAAAAGCTTACGGCTCTTTGGATCTGGGGTTTGATCCAGGCTTATTTCTGGTAAAGAGATATATGTTGAATAACTCAGCACTTTATTAGCATGGGACTGAAGCATGTGCTTAATGCTTTAGTTGAGTAGGGATGGGATTGCTTAGTTACTTAACATTATGCACGTTTTTAAGTGCTTTGCTGAATCATGACTTTTGAAATTAACATTAGGAAGTAGGAAGACCCTGGAAGAATAAAGGCTGGCTATTGCCTGTAACAGCAGCTGATATCCAGCTTGGCAGTTTATGAATATATATGTCACATAACCTTCAGAAATGGACACATTTTTGATAATATATGGACTTGATTTATCACTTATACATGAAGAGATTTCATCAGCAGCTTTTGGTAAGGACAGCTTTATAACACCTTAACAACCTTATCACAGTCCTTGGGTCACTGAAGGGGGCCAACTGCTGGCTGAGTGCTGCTAAATCTGTAGGGTGATCCTGCCTGCATAAACGGGAGTCTTCTCAGTAGTAAATTAAGCCCAGGAATCTGTGTGCATGTGAAGGAGGTGGAGGTTCCTGGTTTACTATCAACTGCCCAATTCCTTTCAGTATAGTCCCTGATTCATTACTACTGTGAAGGGTGAAGCATTGCACCACAGAATGTTTAACAACTCACCTTGGGGTTCTGCTGAATCTTTCTGGCCTAGCCATTATACCAGGTCTGCTGCCTCCCTGTAGGCACGGGGAATTGGTGAATGAACTTCTTGAGGGCAGTTTCCCTGAAATTCTGCAGGAGTTCCTCTTGGAGAAATCAGAGCTGCCCAAAACTTCCTGCTTTTAAACCCTTATTCCACCTCTGCCATAATTGATAGGGCTGGATGAGCAGGACTGGCTTTGCCCACAGCAGTTTTTTAAACCAGTTATCATCATGGTGTGGGTTTTTACACCCTGTCACAATCCCTTAAATATTAGTCCTAAAACACACCTACAAAATGATGCTTGTTGAGGAAGTTTGGGAAACTTTGAAGTTTTCCAGAACTGAGAAGTCTTTAAGCAATTACGACAATCCAGGAAAGTTCTACTAAATTTATGGAGATGGTGATTCAAATTAGGCATGTGAAATTCCCACTGAACTGAATGGGAGTTTCATCCATTTACACCAGGCCTGAACATGGTTCCCTAACTCCAAAATTGGTGATGCACTTCTAAGACTGGAATACTCTCCCCAATAGTGAGTAAAATGGTCATTTCATTGGTATTAAAACTAAAGACCATCACAAAACATGGCAATCATTGGCCAGTTTCCCTTCTCAGTCCAGACACTAAAATACTATTGAAAATTTTAGCCAATTGCTTAAATATAGGACTCTAATTTTAACAAAGCATTTATCAGTCAGACAACAAGCACATGAAGATATTTATTATATGGTATGTGATAATCAAGATACGAAATAGAATCTGTGTCTACCTCCCTTGATGCCAAAAATCTTTGAAAATGATGCAGAGCATTTTATTAATATTATTTTACAGAAATGTGGTTCTGGTCTCAGATTTAGACAGATATTTTATCCTTCTATAACAGTGATCCAGAGAGGTGGTGTCAAATTCTGCTTTCGATTACACCAATGCCTTTTCTTTATATGAAAGAATCTAAGCAAAACGCTTGTGCAATTTATAGGCTAATGCTTATAATTATTATTACTATTGTTTAAAGATCCAAATATCTCCATTCTGATCACAATTGTATTTACACATTTTTGATAAAATAGAACTGATGTTTAGAGCTGGTAGGAAATTATTTTTGCCCATGAAAAAATTTCAACAAAAATGAAAAAGTTCTGTTTTTATTGTTAGCAGAAAAACTTTGTATTGCACGTTATTGGAAAAATGTAACTTCCCCTCCAAGGAGATTGTGGTGTAGTAAAATATGCCCTATCCTTGTAATGGAAAAGCTTTTACACCAAGTATGTCTTCAAGATAAATACCATAAAGAGGATAGGTATTTATAAAGTTGGTCACTCTTTTTAGCATACTCAGAGGAGGATGGCTCCCCAGCCAGCAAGCCAGAATCTAACCAGGGTCTTTGAATATTAACCTGATCCTGAATAAGAAATAAGTAAAGTATGATGTAGTATGTTGGTATTTTATTGTAACTTTGCCTTAATAAATAGGTTTTTTAAATGATAATGCTATGTGTTCATAATTTTTTATAGACTTTTTTGGGGTTTTGACAAAAATGGACATTTTCCATGAACATTTCTATTTAGTTGAAAATCCAATTTTCTGTCGAAAAATTTTTTGGGGGGAAGAGGACAGAAAATTTTCTACCAGCTCTACCAATGTTGTTAAAATAACACAACTATGACAAACTATCAAAAAGGATGAAAGCTAAGCTAACTACTAGAACCAACAACAAAGTGCCAACAAGCTTCTAATCAGTTAAAAATAATTCTCACCAACACTCCAGTGTTAGCGTATCCCAACCGTAATTTACCATTCAAATGATGTACGGATGCCAGTAATTCAAAGATTATGCACAGTCCTTACACAAGAACAACAGGGAATTGAATGTGTAATTGCATTTGTTAGTCAAGGTTTGAAAGGTTAGAAAGAAACACTGACGTTCCTTTAAGTTGACTGTCACCAAGAAATTCAATCGTTATTTGGTTTATGCTACTCTTACAGTCCTTTTACTGATAGAAACCTATTAAGCCACCTTAATTCTACTAATCACAGTGGGATAAAGGTAGTATAAGGATTTTTCTCTCTCTCTTTATATGAATGAGTTAGATTAACAAATTACTAGATGAGATCATTTGAGCATAGGGCGAAGGTCGTAAGTCATTTCTATAGTGGTTGTGAGGAGGGATTGGATGAAAAGTGATTTTTTACACAGCTTTATCCGAAAGAATTTCAACTGTTAAAAGCACAGCTTGAGTACATCACTTCTGCATATATTGTACTTACAGGATACAGCACAACACATTTTTGTGTGGAGACCGACTCTTGTTTGCAGGATACTGTGCAAAGAGCTAAGCCACAATAAAGACCACATTAAAACTAACAATGCATTACATAAATGTGTTTGGTTTCAACGTACTGTGAGCCAAATTCTAACTCTATTCCAAACATACATCTTCACTGAAGTAAATGGGGTCATATACATGAACTGAGGACAGAATCTGGCCCTACAGGTGCAGCATACACAAAAAGACTCCTGAGTTTGTCCTCTACCAGCTAGAGAGGGAGGGGGAGAAGGAGAAGGAGAATTATTTTCACATCTGGGCAAAAAGGAAAAGAAAGAATCACAGAGTTTGTGAAGTGACAAAATGCAAAGCAATGGTCTGTTACATGGGCAATTTTACGGATTGGATGCACTCTATAGACAAAGTTCCCCATGAAACCATGGGTACAATAATTTAAGAATAAATTATTATCATGATGTTAACCTTGTTTGTTTTACATCTTATTAATAGAAACGTGTTCAGATCAGTATCTGGATCCAGGTTTTCCAACGTTCAGAGATGTTCCATCTCAGGTGTTTGTTCAGGCCATAACAGTGATACAGGCCAGTCACAAAGTTTGGATATGTATTTGGAACAGAACTTTCCAAAGTCGGGGGATATTCCAATCTGGGATTTTAGTTCAAGCTGGTCTCTAGTTATTATTAAACTGTCATGTTGACCAGTTTGGTAATGTACAACTCTACAATCCCTATGTCACATATTTTTAAAACCAAACTTTTCTCATTTGTGCCTTGAACCTTTTGTTGGAAACATAGCATTTCAGGATGAAAAGCTGTTTTTACTCTGAAAGCTGCACAAGCCAAATTCATCTAACTAATAAGGGTTAAAAAGAAACTTTCCCTGGGGGCAGGTTATCCCATAACTGCCTATATCAGAGTTTCTTGCACCTTCCTCTGAAACATCTGGCACCAGCAACTGTTAGAGGCATGACACTGGAGTGGATGTCATCATGTCTGTCATCTGACAGTGGCCGTTACCAGATGTTTGAAAGGAGGTGTATTCCTGTTCCTAAAATCCCACCCAGAGTAAATTCACCATAAACCCTGCCCCTGCATTTACTGTCAGAAATGGGGAAGTTTCACCCTCAATATAAATTGCTCACAAACCAAAAATTGCTAGCTTTGCACAGCTCTGGTGCCAGCTACAAAATACCCTATTGCTACTTAATTCTATCGATGTGCAGCAGGAGAATTCATGCTGTTTGTAGTTACCGTAATAATTACTTACTCCCGCAGAAAAACAGCTGTGTGCTGGCACTCAGACCCATTGTCACTCGCTGCTGCTCACTGGTGTTAGCACACAATGTGACAGGGTCATGGTACAAAGTGAAGCTGCCTCATTAGCATCTCGTAACTGAAAAAGGATAAGACTTAAAATGAATCCATCTGTTTTCAATATTGCTTTGTTTATGCTTTCTAATGTCGGTTTTTTGGCAGTCCTAGCCACTATTTATTCATCAGTGTTGTCACTTATCCATTCATCTAGCCACAGAATTTTGAATAGGAGTATTCACTTACTTAGGCAAAATCCCCTTTGGATATTTGCTTGCGTCCTTGGATATAAGTGCCAAACATTTATTTGCAAGTAAAATCTTTAAAAGGGGTCATGTGGAGGTGAAGGGGTTGGGAGAGAAAAGGAAAAGAAACAAAGCAAGTTTGAGGGGAGATTGATGGCTTCTGAACTGAAGTCTATGAAAGTGGGTTTCAACCTTTTCCATACCGTGACCCCCCCCTTTTAAATCCTGGGATCACCTTCATTCCATCTAGACTGGACCCTCTCCACACGGAGAAGAGCAAATCATGTGACCCCCTGGCACCCACTTTATGGTAGTGGTTCTCATACAGCCACCTACAAAGCTTTTCCTTGTGATCTGTAAAAATGGAGGTATCTATAGCTGGGGGCTCTTCAAGATGTGTGTTCCCTATCGTATTCCACACATGGGTATGCATGTGCTCTATGCACCAGAGACTTTAGATTTGTAGCAAGTTGCGTGTGTTGGTCTGCACCTGTGCAGTTGATCTCCTTGTGCTCTGATCCGAGGGTATGAGGTGCAATGCGAACCGACGCCTCTCCAGTTCCTGTTCATACCACGAATCCCCTCATGGTCTGCAGAAGGGGAGGCACATAACCTCCATTTCTTCATCGAGTGCCGGTCCCGGTTTGTATTCCACATGTGAATGATTGGTAAGAAGTATACAAACAGGACTCAGATGCAAGGATTCAGATGGTAAGAAGTCTGGGCACTGCTGTCTCAACAGCTGCATCTGAAGACTGCAGAAGAGGCTGGACAAAGTACTTCATGAAGGTGTAGACAGATCTCTAAGTAGCCACCTTACAAATGTCCAGTATAGGTACTTCTCAAAATGTTGCTGCTGAAGTCATCTGTACTCAAATGAAAAGGGCTCTCACCCCATCTGAGGAAGGCAGATGTGCTAACTGATAGCAAAGGAGGATACAGTCAGAACAGTTAGAGTGTCTCTGGGAGGATAACACTTGTCCTTATGTTCTTTTTACTATAGCACTGAATAGTCTAGGCATTTTTCTAATTGGTTTTGTACTCTGCACATAGAACAAAGCTATTCTGACATCGAGAGAGTCTCCTTACTTCCTCTGAAGCATGAGGTTTAGGAAAGAATACCAGTAAGTGAATAGGTTGGCTCATGTGAAATTCAGAAATAACCTTAAGGATTTCGGATGAAAGTGAAGGGAAACCTCCTGATGAAATATGGTGCATGGTGGATCTGCCATAAATTCACTCACACTTCTAACTGATGTTATGGCAAAAAGGAGGCAACTTTCTTGAAAAGATAAGACATGAAACTGGTGGCCAGTATTTCAAAGGGAGGTCTAGTAAGTATGAAAAATACAAGATTAAGGTCCATTGTGGTGTTAGTTTCATTACCAGGGGGAAGGATCTAATGAGGTCTTTCAGGAATCTGACTGTTTTTGACTGAAAAAAAAAAATAGCTGGACAGGCACAAGTCCATGGAGCTGGATGTAATGCATCTGGGGGTGCTGAAGGAGTTAGCTGATGTGACTGATGAGCCATTGAAAAATTGTGGCGATTGGGGGAGGTCTCAGATGATTGAAAAAAGGCAAATATAGTGCCCATCTTTTAAAAATGGAAGGAGGAGGATCCGGGGAACCACAGACCAGTCGGCCTCACCGCAGTCCCTGGAAAAAATCATGGAGCAGGTCCTCAAGGAATCCATTTTGAAGTACTTGTAGAAAAGGAACGTGATCAGGCACAGTCAGCATCGATTCACGAAGGGCAAGTCATACCTGATCAACCTGATTGCCTTCTATGATGAGATGACTGGTCCAGTGGATTGGGGAGAGCGGTGGACGTGATATACTTTGACTTTAGCAAAGCTTTTGATACGGTCTCCCACAGTATTCCTGCCAGCAAGTTAAAGGAATATGGGTTAGATGAATGGACTAAAAGGTGGATAGAGAGCTGGCTAGATCATCTGGCTTGATGGATAGAGATCAACTAGTTGGCAGCCTGTATCAAAAGGAGTTCCCCCGGGGTCAGCCTTGGGGCAGGTTTTGTTAAACATCTTCCTTAATGATCTGGATGATGGGGTGGATTGCACCCTTAGCAAGTTCGCAGATGACACTAAATTGAGGGAGTGGTAGATACGCTGGAGGGTAGGGATAGGATCCAGAGTGACATAGGCAAATTGGACAATTGGGCCGAAAGAAATCTGATGAGGGTCAACAAGGACAAATGCAGAGTCCTGCACTTAAGATGGAAGAATTCCATGCACTGCTAATGCATTCCAACTGGCTAAGCAGCAGTTCTGCAGAAAAGGACCTGGGGGTTATAGTGGACAAGTAGCTGCATTTGGTTCAGCAGTATGCCCTTGTTGCCAAGAAGGCTAATAGAATATTGGGCTCCACTAGTAGGAGCACCGCCAGCAAATTGAGGGAAGTGATTATTTCTCTCTATTCAGCTCCGGTGAGGCCACATCTGGAGTACTGTGTCCAGTTTTGGATCCCTCCCCCCACTAGAGAAAGGATGTGGACAAATTGGAGAGAGTCCAGTGGAGGGCAACAAAAATGTTTAGGGGGCTGAAGCATGAGACTTAAGAGAAGAGGCAGAGGAAACTGGGCCTATTTAGTCTGCAGAAGAGAAGAGTGAGGAGGAATTTGATAGCAGCCTTCAACTACCTGAACTCCATTGTCAGAACAAGGAGCAATGGTTTCAAGTTGCAGTGGGGGAGGTCAAGATTGGATATTAAGAAAAAAAATTTCACTGGGTAGGTGGTGAAGCACTGGAATTTGTTACCTAGGGAGGTGGTGGAATCTCCATTCCTAGAGGTTTTTAAGGCCCAGCTTGACAAAGCCCTGGCTGGGATTGTTTAGTTAGGGTTGGTCCTGCTTTGAGCAGTGGGTTGGACTAGGTGACCTCCTGAGGTCCCTTCCAACCCTAATTTTTTATGATTCTACAACTTAGCCGGATAGCATTTTCTGGTGGAATTCTTTCTGCTTTGACTGAGAAGGGATTGAATGATCTCTCAACATGAATGCTGTAGGTCTGATGCCCATTCAAATACCACCAGGCTGTGAGGTGGAAGGAGTCCGGGTTAGATGTCTGGTCTTCTCGTTCTCCTGAGTTAATAGACCTGGGTATGGTCAGATGCTCACAGTAGAATGGGTTTACAATTTGCTGAAGATCTGGGAACCAGAATTACCTGGGTCAGTTGGGTGCAATGAGAATGACTTGAGCTTTGTTGTGACAAAGCTTTTGAAGGACCTGTGGTAGTAGTGGGATGAGAGGAAAGGCACACATTAGGTGCTCTCTCTGGGATAGCAGAAGGGCATCACCCTTGGAGTCCCAGAGCAGAGCTGCTCTGGAGAAATAGTGTGAATTTCTTGTTTGTCTAGGAGACTAACAGATCCCAGTATGGTATTTCCCACTGGGTGAAAATCTCATTCAGGATACAATTGTGTATTTCCCATTCACAGTCCGGAGAAGTGCCTGCTGAGATTGTCCAATAGAAAACCCTATTCACCTGGTAGGTATGTCACCGAGAGTGCTGTGTCATTCCTGAGCACCAGCTCCATAAGTTGTCTGCCTGTACATGCAGAGAAAGGGATTTTGCTTCACCCTGTTTACTTATGTAAATTACAGTCATCATATTGACTGACATATGGATCTGGTGAGATTGGATATGCAACCTGGCTTCTCATAGGGTCCAGGAGCACTGTGCAGTATGACTGCCCATGTGGGCTCCGCATCATGTGAGGGATGCGTCCATGATAATGGTTGTGTCAGGTGTGGGTGTAACGGGAGGGACTCCCAGATGCACTTGTTCTGGGTTCATCCACAAGGCAAGAGTTGCTGTGATCTTGGTGGGAATTGTTACCCTGGACTTCACGTCTGGTGAGTAAAAAGACTGGAGCCAGGCCTGCAGCAACGGAGGTGGAGCCTGGCAAATGGTGTTTCATAAGTATATAAGGCCATGTGGCTTAATAAGGAATGACAAACCAGACTGTGGTCCAACATCAGAAGAAGACCTGTCTTAAGTTGTTCATGATCTGGAATCTCTCCATAGGGAAGTAGGCCCTTGTGGCAGTTGAGTCTAGGGTTGCTCCTATAAAGTCTATGGCCTTTGTGGGAGTCAGAGTGGACTTTTCTTTGTTGATACAGATTCCCAAGGAAGTTAGCAGATGGAGCAGGAATAGGGTCACTGAGTAGACCTCCTCACGGGATATGTCCATCAAGAGCCAGTTGTCCAGATACAGAAAGACAGTGTAGACAATTTGTCTTATCTGGACCACTACTACTGAGAAGGTCTTTGGGAAGACCCTCAGTGATGGAGCCAGCCCAAATGGGGGCACTCTGAACTGGTCATGCATCTGTCCTACCAGGAATCTGAGGAACCTTTTATGGGATGGATGAATGTTTACATGAAAGTAAGTGTGTTTTATGCTAAGAGCTGTGACCCATGTGCCCACCTCCAGAGAGGTGATTATTGATGCCAGTGCGACCAGGCAGAATTTTGACTTTTGAGTAAAGACATTCAGTTGGCATAGATCAAGAATTGTTCTGGAATCTTTGAGTGAGTGAAGGTACTTGTCAGTTTTTTCATTGCACAACTTAGACTTGTCAAAAAGTAGGTCCTCAGTGGTATTTTGCACCTCCATAGGTAACCCCCAGGTGTGGAGCCAAGACTTGTGCCTCATGACCATTGCTGCAGCTATCCCTCTGGAAGCAGCATCAGCAGAATCCACTGCAGCCTGAAGAGATGTTTTAGCTTGCCCTCAACAGTGAGGGCTTGGAACTGGGCCCGGTTCCTTGAGGGAATTTGTTCTTAAAGTTAAAAAATTTGGATTAGTTGGGGAAATCACACTTTGCTAAAGAGGCCTGGTAGCTAGCAATTTGAAACTGAAGGCTGGAGAAAGAAAATACTGTCTTCTCTAGGAGGTAAAGGCATTTAGCATCATTTGTCCATGGATGTTGCCTTGGGTGGCTGTAGTCTAGACCTCTCTAGATCCACCAGAGAGTTGAGTACTGTGTGTGTAAACCGGAACTCTGCTCTTTTTGCTGGTAGCCAGTAAAACCTCTCAGCCCTTTTTAGGGTGGGGGTGCAGGAAGCATGAGTGTCCCAAACTACCCTGTTCGGTTACATAACGGCCTCGTTCACTGAAAGGGCCACACAGCTAGGACAAGGCGGCTGAAGAATGTCCAGGAGCCTATATTGAGTATCATGTACTGCCTCAATCATGTACTGCCTCTTAATGGCTTTTCAGGCTCTCTTAATGGCTTTTCATGCATCTCTGGACCCTGTTCAGTTGTTGAGCCCGGACGGTCGGAGGGGTTGAGTCCCCTCCCGAAGAACCTGAGGGTGAGGTGGGGTGAATAATTGGTGCTGGAGAGATGGCGAGAGCCGTGCTGAAAGTATCTCTCCATAGAGTCCGAGTTCTCTTCCACCCTCCCGTTAGGGCTCGGCATTAAGCTGGCAGGGACCCCCTCATTTGAGGAAAGTCTCTGATTGGCAAGTCCAACCGCAACCTCCTCGTGGTGAGAGTCGGTAACTGGCGGAGTCCAGGCTGATTGCGGAGGACGAACCCCCCCTGCTGTGGGGGGGGGGTAGGGAGGGCAGCCCCAACACCTAACTGCCCCCCTGGTAAGGGTTAGCCTCCCCCAGGCACGGGTTAGTCCCCCCTGGTAACGGATTAGTTTCCCCCTGGAAAGGGTAAGCCTCCCCCTGGTAAGGGTAGTATCTTTTAAATCTATGGAGAAAACAGAAATTTTATTTCATACCGGATTGGCGCTGGACCGGGTTAAAAACACCCCCGCTACTAGTTTCGACGCCCCGGCTAGTAGTGTTAAATTGATTAGGGGTATTATTCATAGAGCCGGACCGATGCTATCTCCTTATGCTATAGATAGAGTAAAAGATGGAATAGCTGGTTTTATGGATGATTTTAATCTCCGAGTTGGAGAGAAGAGTGTTGTTCGGGAGGAACAAGAGGATTTTAGTGAGAGCCAAGTTTTAGATTTTAATCTTTTACCGATGGCTTTTACGAATGTTTTATATAGTGACCTTAAGATAATCGATTCTAAATCTAGCTTTTATGACAAATATTTAGATTCTTTTGATGATCCATATTTAATAGAATTTAATAATCTTAATAATAATAATACCAATTTTAATAATTTACAACATGATTCTATGGAAAATAGAAGAAATATTTTAGGAGATAATTTTAATACAAATTTTATGAATACAGCTAGTTTTAAAGAGAGTAGTTCATTTAAAGAGGGAATATTTTATTTAGAATATCCTGTAGATTGTTTTAATTGCCCTATATGTTCACAAATTTTAGCTAGTTTCGGTAAATGGGCGAAGCATATAAATAATGTACATAAAAGCACTTCAATAAGAGTTATTTGCAAAAAATGTGGTAAATATTCGCAGTTCCATAACATAACTTGCCACTACCCCAAGTGCAGGCCCAAGGAGGTGGATAACTCAGAGAAGAAGTATGCCTGCACGGTCTGTGGGTCTGCTTTCTACACTCGCTCGGGGCGGAGTCAACACATCAGACATAGGCATCCTGCGGTGAGGAATGAGGAAAGAAAGGAAGTTAGAGTGGTTGGGAAAACAAGTCGCTCTCGGGTATGGACAGAAGAGGAAATTGAGTTATTGATTCAGCTTGAAATAAAATATGCAGGGATTAGAAATATTAATAAGTGTATAGAAAGTGAATTAAAAACAAAAACAAATAAGCAAATATCAGATAAGAGGAGGGACCTGGCCAAGAATAAGGTTAAAAAGGATGAAGAGTCTATGGTTTTATGGGAAGAGGGCGGGATGGGAGATATTTTAGAAGATATTCCTCCACGTGAGAAAATTAAACCTTTAAAAGATAAAATTTTAATTGATAGGTTTTTAACAGGAGTTAGGTGTAATGGGGCTCGTATTTTAGAGAAATTGGATTTTATTGAACAGCAATTAAATGCTTCTGCCACTGTAGCAGAAGGTTGGGGATTATTTGAGGAATTATGTAAATTGTTGATGAACTCTCCTCATGAAGATGTAGAGAATTTGGAAAATAATAAAGAAAATAATATACAGAATGATAATGGGAAACAAGGAAGAAAAGTGGGTAAGCCTCCTGATAAATATAATAGAAATAGAAAATATGCTGGGAGAAAAGCTAAATTTAGATTCTATCAAACCCTCTTTGAAAAAGATAAGAAAAGGTTGGCTAGGATCATTATGGGAGAACCTGATAAAGCGACATATAAGATAGCAGTTAAGGAGATTGAAACCTATTATAAAGAAATTTTGGGTAGAGAAGGACATGGGAATACCAGAGGATGGCCAAAAGTAAAAGAAGTGGTAGATAATGAAATTTTAAATTGGCTTTTATCAATTGATGAAATTAGAGAAGCCTTAAGAGAGATTGATAATAGTAGTGCTCCTGGACCAGATGGAATTAAGGTTAAGGATTTATGGGATATTTATAATTTAGACAGTAGGATTTTAGTAAGGATTTTTAATATTTGGTTTTTAAATAGACAGATTCCAGAGTGTTTTAAAGGCAATCGTACAATCCTAATTCCTAAAGTCAAGGATCCACAAGAGTTGAAGAAAATATCATCTTGGAGGCCATTGACTATTGGTTCGATTTGGATTAGGTTGTATACAAAAATTTTAGCTAAAAGATTATCAAGTGCTGTTAAATTATGCCCCAGACAAAAAGGTTTTATCGCAGCCTCTGGCTGTGAGGAAAATATATCGATTTGAGAAAAGTTAATTAAAGAGGCCAAGAAAAATAAAGACGAAATAGCTGTTGTTTTTATTGATCTTGCTAAGGCATTTGATTCGGTTTGCCATGGTCACATTTTAAAGGGGTTAAAGAGATTTGGGATATCAGAGAGTTTTATTGATATTGTAAAGGATTTGTATACAGATTGCTACACTGAAATTAGTGTTGGTGAGGATAAGACAGAACCTATTTTAATTAAGAGTGGAGTTAAGCAAGGTGACCCGCTCTCCCCTATTTTATTTAATATAGCCATGGACCCTCTTTTATATAAATTGGAAGATGAAGGAGATGATTTTATAGTGCAGGGTAGAAAGATAACTTCATTGGCCTTTGCCGACGATATCGCTATATTAAGTAGGTCCTATAAGGGGATGGTTAAGAATTTAAAAATTCTTAATCAGTTTTGTAAAAATTCAAGTTTAAAAGTAAATTTTAAAAAGACAAAGGGCTTTCATATTTTCCCAAGCATCGGAACATATGTTATCAACCCAAAAGATAAATGGGGATTAGGTGATGAATTAATTGATTATATTCAACCTGGTGAGTCTGAAAGATATCTAGGTGCAAGAATAGATCCATGGGTGGGAGTGGCTAATAATTCCCCTAAGGAAAAATTAATTGATTGGTGTGAAAGTTTATGTAAGGCTCCGTTAAAACCTGCGCAGAAATTGATAATTTAAAAAGTTTACATTTTAACGAGAGTTTTTTATGAATTACTTTTAATCGAGCCACCACTTTATATGTTAAATGAATTAGATGTTTTAGTTAGGAACACTCTTAAAAAGATTTTACATCTTCCCCAGTGTACAACTGACGGGCTATTCTATGCTAGAACTAGAGATGGGGGTTTAGCAGTTACAAAATTTAGTACCCAAATTCCAAACATGTTAATTCGTAAATGGAGGAGACATATTGTCTCCAAAGATGATTGGATAGATTTCTCGTTTTTATATGCTGGGGAAAATTTAGTGGAGAAAATTTTAATATATAGTGCTAAAACGGCTAATCCTAAAACGTGGAGAGATGAAGAGTTTTTAAAATGGAGTAATTTAAGATGTCAGGGAATTGGTATTAAATATTTTAAAAATGATTGTATTAGTAATTCGTTTTTAAAATATCCTTGCTTGGCCAGGTCCTCCTCTCTGATTGCGGCATTGCAAACGAGAGCGAATGTTTTTCCCACCAGGGAAGCTCTAGCAAGAGGACGGAAGATGGAGGAAGGTTATGTAGATGGTGTGGTAAGATCAAAGAGACAATTCCTCATATCTCTGGTCAGTGCATAAAAATGAAAGAAGCAAGAATTAAAAGACATAATAGGATAGTTAAAGCACTAATTGATAAAGTAGGAAATAAAGGATGTAAAATTTGGATTGAACCTTACCTTCATAATAAAGAAGGGAAGTTGAGAAAACCCGACCTCATTATTGAAAAGGAAGGAGTGGTAGCCGTTGTGGATGTCACAGTTAGATGGGAAGACAACGCTGACAGTGTGGAGGCAGCCCACATTGAGAAGGAGGCATACTACTCTGAGTTGGAGGAGGAGGTGCTGCAGCTCACTGGTGGGAAGATCATCCACTTCTTTGGATTTGTGGTTGGGGCGAGAGGTAAATGGAGTGAAAGAAATGATGAAATTTTTAAAATTTTAGGTATTGATAAATTTAAAAGTTTTAAAGAAAGTGTGTGCAGACTTGCTATGTATGCTACGACGGATATGTTGGCTCTTTTTAGCAATAAACAGTGAAGCCGAACATTCATTTCGTGTATCCTGTGGATTTTAGATATATTTTAGATATAGATATATTTATTCTCCATATTTTAAATTTTATCAATGGGCTTTAGTTTTCATACTATTGACCTGTTGACTATGTTTAACTGTCCTTTCATTAATTTAATTTTAAAATTAATTGAATAATAAATATTACTTATAGGTTAGATCTTGATTTTAGATTATCTTAGCTACTGAATACTAGATTGGACGGCGGACTGGCCGCATAGTAACCAGGAAAGGGCAGGTATTTACGCCTGTACAAATCATAGAGCTGGATATCAGGATACTGCCTGTGGTCAACAGGTAGGGAGGGCAATCGCCTCATCTGACAGGAGAATACATCCATTGGAACCATCAGTCCCAGCAGATCTGGTTTAATTTTTTCTTCCTGGTTCTGCCACAGCACAGGGTGCTGGACTTGATGACCTCTTCAGGTCCCTTTTGGCCCTACGTTTCTCTTACTCCGATGGAACAGGCTGATGTTGGCTAGGAGAGGAGAGGTTGGATTCAGGCATGGATCCAGAGTATCTAGCATAGGAATACCATGGACCATAATTAATGACAGTATGACCAGTCGCAGAGAGCCTCATGGACTGGGTACCACCAGTTCCCTGGATAGTCATATCTGGGTGGAGGATGGATCCCAGATCTTTGAGAATCTCTGTCTGGGCTAGCCTCGCTATGTAGAGATGATGTTTTGTGTTGAGCCTCTGACTCTGCTGATGAGAAGGTAGGATCCAGTTCAACCAGCGGATCCATTGGTACTAGTGGATGAATGCTCTGGCTGGATGGGATAGGCAAGCATTCTCATCTTCTCAAGGTAGTTTCTTCCTCCAGAATCACAATGTCTCTGATTAGGGTCGAACCCAAAAGGAAAGGAGACTGTGCTCAAGATAGGGTAAAGATGTCCTCTGGAGAGCTTTTGGTCCATTCTTGGAGTATGGGGTGTTCTGGTGGTTGGGACTGATGGATCTGGCACAGATCCCTGGTTACAGTGAATAGTGGTTCTTCGTGGGAGTGAGCTGGTGCCAGAGCAGAACCCCAAGAATGAAGCAGTTCAAGAAACAAACACTGGGGGCCAGGGAATTGGGAAAGGAAGTGGATCCATGAGAACATCTCCCTCTTGCAAAATTGGCCATATAATGAAAAAGTTGGGAAGGCATTGTTGTTTGCCACTTGGTAGGGTCCACAAAGCACTGAAAAAGCAAGTGAAAGATGCACATTGGACTGTACCGTATGATCTCCTGCATTCTCTCAACAGATTAAAAGAGTAGTGAGTAGATAGTAGTGAGTAAAGAGTAGATAGATCCTCAGCGTTTCAGTGATTTCCCCCCTAGGGGTAGATGATGGGCCATCATTCACAGTCATTAATGTATTTGTCTCCATCCTGAAAGAACAGGTTGCTCAGTTAAAGAAAATGTGCCACGTCAGTTGCTGGTACTGGTAAGACTGCAACTAAAATACTGTAGTCATCTCTGAGCTTTTCAGTACCAGAAAAATTACCACATAAATGAGAAAGTTCAGAGAAGAACAACAATAGAGAAGCATCTGGAGGGATCCACTAATGTGGAAAGATTTAAATAAATAAATAAATAAATAAAACCCACAAATTCTGTGGTCTCTAATCAAGCAAAACTCACAATAGCTTCAATGGGAGTTTGTCATCTGATTAAGGACTGAACACTTTGGGCCTAAATATTTATTTATTTGTACCTACCTGGCACCTATCTTTAGTTCCCAGCAACTCACATTGTTTAAAAAACAAACAAACAACCCAACACTTTAATAATTTCTAGTTCAAAAATTTATCTGTCAGTCACACAATTACTAGACTCCCATCTCTTCCCCTCCCAGAAACACTCTACTAAACCCCAAAATTCTGATACTTCACTGCATTACACCAGTTACATGGTGGTGTAAACTCATTATACAACATATTGAGGCTACAATCACATTGGTGAGAAATAATTAGTAATGCTAAAAGAGAATTAATATATACAAACGTATACTATTTACATTATATATACATAAATATATATGGTGATTTTTTGGAGGGAGAATGCTTCCTATTCATTTTAATTTATGATATTATAAAAATAAAGTTTTACTTTTGCATCCTTCCATCTGAATCTCAGGTGATTTTAATACTTTTACACTGGTGCAAAGGAGGTATAATGGCATGGAAACGCAAAATTGACATCTCTAATTTATACCATCCTGGGGCAAATGACAGCTAAGCAGGACATGATAAATGAACTCATATTAGATGACTGCAGATCAGGGAGTGAAAGACACTGCTTACCTTTGTACACAGAGGTTTAACTAGGAGGAATGGGATGAATTTAAACAACAGAACATCTAGGCTGAATATCAGGATAAATTACTTAACAGTGACACCTACGCTGTGAAAGAGTATATGTGGGAGAATGGTTGGAAGTTCTTAGATTTGGTAATTGAAATGCAGCCTGGTCATAGAACTGGAAAATAATGTTCTAGCTGTGGGGATGGACTATGTGACCTCTGAGGTATTTTCCCACTTTAATTCTATACCTGAAATGGAAGATTGCACAACCAAAACTTTATTCTTAAGAAATCATAAATAAAAATATATAAGAAGCATAAGAAAAGTCTCCTACTACTTCCCCTATTTTTAATAGATTTTGCGGGAGGATATTTCTAATGACAGAACAAGCATGTAGTCAGAAATGCTATAGAATATGATAAACTATATGGACAGATTGGCGTTCTAAGCAAACCAAGTAGCTCCAATATCACAGCAGCCAGAGCATTAGAGAGGCAAAATGTTATATTGTATTTATAGAAACTTTGTCCAGGACAATGTAGCTTTTGGACCCCTCATCCCTCTCCATCATGGAGGGATATGATCCTATCATTTCCCCTGAGCAGTTCCCATCATCTGTGCCCATGGGAGTGGTGGGAAGGCTCATACAGAGCTGATCTTAATCACATTCCCTAAAATATTTAAAGATTTCTCTTTGCGATAGCTGAGAAATGTCTCCCTTTAAACTGGAGAGGCTCTAGCCGCCCACTTTCTCTTAGCAGCTTGTGGTAATGTCTAGTTTTGTCCTTCTGGAAGGATGGTTTACATAAAAATGTCACTTCCACCCTGTCCCTCTCCTCATCATCTCCCAATACTTTGTGAAAGTTTCTTGATGAAGGAGTTCTAAGGTTCATTTTTATTCTATATTACAAATTCTTATGCCCATTTTTAAAGTAGCATTTCATAAAATACTGTACTTAGTTGCCTTCTGCTTTTTAATTATCTCCAGAAATGTGTATTATTAAATTCAATAAAAATAACAACAGCACAAATACAATAGTAAGGTTGCAAGATCAAGAACTCAAAAGTTAAAAAATTCCGGAAATAAAAGGTGCTCTGGCATTGTTAACTGGGTCATGCGATCCTGTATTTTAGCTAATTGTAAACACAGTGGAAGAATGGTAATTAGAAAATACTGTTGGCCCCTTTTGGCCTGAGTGGTTAGCCAAAATTCAGGGCCTTGCATGCTTGTTTCTATTGGGTTGAGAAAATCAGTCATACGAATCAAGCATACTGTTGGTGTAATCTTGTTATTGACAAAATATGTACATAAAATCCTGTTTTCCTGAACACAGTAGAAAGAAATGGCAGCAGGCAGTTACCCTGCTCAGAAATCCTCAGTTGTACCCCAGAAGCCCCGTCTTTCTGCTTCCTCTCAAAATCCCACGTACTCCTTCTCCTAGCTTTCTGTCTCTAACCCACATAGCCTTCAGCTGATGTCCTAGGCCCTGCGTTTCCAA
Organism: Emydura macquarii macquarii; assembly: GCF_026122565.2. Taxonomy (NCBI): domain Eukaryota; kingdom Metazoa; phylum Chordata; order Testudines; family Chelidae; genus Emydura; species Emydura macquarii. Next base: position 3,843,772 of record NW_027132342.1, on the reverse strand, counting down.
TCAGGGAAACTCTTCAGGCTGAGCTCTGACCTGCCATGTGACCTCATCAGTGCCTTGGCAGCGGTTGCCTCAGGGTACCCAGTTCTTTCAATATATGAAAGGGGCGAGGCTGCTCCTTCTGTTGAGCCTGTAAGGGTTTATCTACACTGCAAAAGAAGACGCAAGGCAGTGAGTCTGAGAGCCCAGATCAACTGATGCCGGCTTGCAGGGCTCGAGATACAGGGCTGAAAATGGAAGCCCAAAGTGGAGCTTGGGCTCTGAAACCCAGTGAGGTGGGCTCCAGCCTGAGCTGGAACATCTACACAGCTATTCTGAGCCCCATAGCATGAGCCCCAGTCAGTTTTCACTGCTGCATGTCTCTCTTTTTTTTTTTTGCAATGAGGACATGCCCTAAAATTGGCTTTAATGACATCTGTGATAGTCTTTGGATCTAAGTAGACTCTCCTGCTGGCAGCCATTAGCACCTTTCACCATAACACCACTACCTATGTACAGTCTGGCTGAATTAATGGTGCTAGATCAACTTTAATGGTTAGTATTTCCTCACATTTGGGTGCTTGATCTTGCAACGTTAACGTTGTATCAGCAATCATTTTATAGGTTTTAAAAAATGTAATATCTTACTCTTTTTTAAATTAAAGACATCAGGGAATTTGGAAGCCATCAGTCTGCCTGCTTTACATGATCTTCTGGCTTACATTGAAGCCAATTTCCTTTAAACCAATATCCTGTGTACTTCACTATACATAGGCTCAGTTAAGTATGCATCTGTAGATATTCTACATATATTATACATTATAGATATTCTCTCAAACCTATTCTGGTCACAAATTTCAAACCTTTTATCTTTACTAAATGAAACACAGGGTTGATGGGTGTGGTTGCTTGCTGCTGGTTTGTTTTGTTTTTGCTCAAACCAAGCAAATGCACTTAGGGCCATGCTGAGTTTAAAAGCTCAGAACGTTTTGTTGCAGTCCTTTCTAAACAATGTAGTCTTCAAATTTATTTTTTGCAAATGGGAAGCTTTCCCTTTCCCTTTCCCTCCCACTCACCCCCCGATCTTGCCAAACTCAAACACGGCTGGGAGGATTTTATTCAGACTTTCCAAAAACACTCACAGACATGGAAAATTTCAGCCCAAAAAATCAATGTTCTGAAAAGTTCAGAGTATATAAAACAAATAAAGAAATAAAAAGGACTATAACTGAAGCCACCAGATAACAGCTATAATGTTACAGCAACTACAAATTCTCAAATCCTTACACATCAACCCCCGAACACTTCAGCAGTGAATCCCTGCATCCACAGTGAAGTCAATGGGTTTCTCTGTGGGTACAGGGACCTGTCTGTGTGGATCAATTTGCAGAACAGGAGCCTAAATTTCAGCCTTTGTAATCTAATATAACTAGACAGATACAAGGTCAGCATGAGAGGAGTTCATTAAAGAAAAAATTATGTCGTCTTATACATGTTTTTCTTATCATTGCACCTAACTACAAAATAGATTAAACACTTAAGGCTAAATTCTGTCTTCAGTTACACCTAAGCAAGCTCTGGTACGAAACAAATGAAAATGGTGTCTTAAATATAAATGAACAATACATGGACTGACCATCTTGACAGTCTAACTGTGTAGATTAGAACACAGCAAATGAGCTCACTGTCCGAATGAGTTTTCAAAGGTACTGAGAAGTTCTATTTTTATTTTAAAAAATTGTTTATGAAGAGTAGTTAAGCTTTTGTTAAATTAACAACTCCTTTTTAAAAAAATAAAAACTATATGACTGATTAGTATATGACTGATGATTTTATGGCTCAGAATATTTTATTGAGTCCCACCTGGGTCTATATTAGGCTGATTTTCTCTTTAAGTTAACAAAATAGTAGCCATCAAAATGGGGAAACCTGTTAAACCAACAAGAAATTATAGCAACCAAACTAGTTAATGAATTTCTTATTTTCTTACCCTGCAAAAGTACCAACGTCACCCTGACAAAATTAACTCATATTCTCATTACACAGTCACATGGTTGTCATTGAAACTCTTGGGACAGCTGTTTTGAGATGAAGTGTTAGAAATGTAACACATTACAAGAAAATTTAAACCGATCCACCATTATACTGCTTATAGAGAGGGGAATGAGGCAGTGGCTTGAGCACAGGACCAGTTACCAGTCCTGAATTCTAATCCGGTTCTGATTCTGTCTCTCTTTGGGGTCTTGGCAAGTCACAACCTCTCTATTCCATCTTCCTATCTGTGAAATATGAATGGGTCTATGCATGTCTCTTGAATGTTGTGAGGATTTGTCATTTAATGCCCTTTGAAGATGTCTGCGTAACAACACATTGCAATTTGTGAACCATCTTGTTCAAGTTTCCATTGTAAATGGAGAACTTCCACTCAGCCTTTTTTCCCCTGGAAAAAATAAAGATATTGTATCTGCTGTAGCCAATATTTGCTACACTCAACTAATCATGGCTTGTTTTCCCCACACTGAACCCTTCTCTTAACCTATGGTCTGATGCCTTTGAAGTCTCCCTTCCTTACTTAAAATCATGCTGGGATTTTTCTGGATCAGCCAAGGCTCTTCCAATATGAGCCAAGCCTCGTCTTTGCCATATTGGGGTTCTTTTCGGTCCTGGATATTAATTTCCGAATACATCCTAGACACATCTTCCAAAATACAAGTGATCTTTCAGACCTCTCAACTTCCTCATCCTAAATATAAGGAACTCTTCTTCCAGTCACTATCTCTCTGCACTAATTTGGTAGTTTAATTAATTTTGACTTAGGTTCAAATTAAGTGAAAACACAGTCCGTTTGTATGGGACAGAGTATGAGGAGAATTTCTCGTGTGTCACATGCAAGTATAGTCTTGAAAAGGAGCTCTGGCTCCTCTGCTCTCCCAGAAGGACATCATTTTAAGACAACAGACATACAATAAGATCATCGGATCAGATAGGTAGGAAGAACAAACATCTGCTTGACAATCTGTGCATTTGCTTTGGAGAGATAGGAATGGTTCACTGGGATTGCATTAAATTTTTGGATGCTAATGTGCTCTCACCTATGTTCTCCCACATACTTCTGGACATTCCGTTCGTATTTCAGCACAGCTCCTAAAATCACAGAATGTCTGAGTAAGTTAATTTTTAATGGACTGGGCTGAAAAGGTTGAGAAGCTGTGCTAGGAAACAGTCTCCATATCATGCTAAATTTCTAGCTTGTCTTCGAGTCTTAGTAGGCTGAGAAAAGGAAAATATTAAGGGGGCTGATATGATAGCTTGGTACAAACATGGCTCAGCTGAAAAAGTTAAGGATTAAGTTAAGGTTGTACATTGTATGCAAAGGTTATTTTGTTTAGAAGAAATGCGTTGTTTTGTTTCAAGATAATATGGGCAATAATAGGGTCTTTATCTTTCTTGTTAAAAGCAATATATAATAAGGCAGAAAGTTACAACATAGAGAATGTGCAGAATATTTTTCCAATGTACTTCTTAAAATTCATATTGTATTGACCTTTTGGATCTATGAGCACTCATTTTTGCAGTAGACAACATTCAAAACTAGAGTCATTTTTACTTTTGGCTGTGTTCATGAATTCAAATAATGACCTTAGCTCTGGACCCTGTTCACCTAATTCAAAGTATTTTATAAAGATTACTTCATTAAGCCTAATAAAACCCATGTGAGGTAAATACATGTCATACATTTTTGCAGCACAGCCAATCATGGAGCTAGAGTTATCCATTTATTTCCAGACACTGTCCTTCTCAGACAAAGTTGAGATACACTAGCAGGACAGCTTCCACTGTCCCAACTATAGCTGTGATATTATAAAAAAAAAGATGACTTTAATCACCACACCTATCAATCTGGCACCTTTTACAAGCATTAAAATTCACAAAGAACATCAGCAGCGAAAGAGATTGGAAAGTTTTACATAAAAATAAATAAGGAGAAAACATCCTTCCAGCTGGGTTTTTCCAAGATCTCATTGTTCTAGTTTTTTTTTTTTTTAAATGCTTTAATAAATTTAGTTTCCTTCATAAATATGTTATGTAAATTTAAAGCAATTAAATTCATTTTGACATAACAAAAAGTGGTTTTGGCAGAATTCAGTAGTTTGTGTCTCTGCATTATGTTATGATATCTTAGAGGACTCTTCCTCCCCCCCTCCATTTATAGCAGCTTTTTGTAATCTGAAGAGGAATCATTTAAAACTCTCACATGAAACGCTATGTAGTGGTATATGATTAAGCCTTTAGATATAGTGGCTACAATTGTAGATTCTAAAGGGAAGTATTTGAATTTTGTACATGAATATATGTTTCCTTGTTTACATATTCTTTCCTTCCAACACATCTTTTTTCTGGAGCACAAGTGCCTTAGCTGCATTGTATTCAGCATGGAGACTCGTCTCAGAGTACACAGTGGAACACAGGAATGATTGGAAATGATTGCCCAGCTGCAGATGAGAAATATGAAAATAGATTTTCTTTTTGGCGATCAGAAACAGGCCAAGAGAGAAAACTAGCCCTCATTTAATCTTACATGAACCATTTGAATTCAGTGGGCCAAATTCATTTATTTTAACTCCACTGATTTCAGTAAGATGGCCTGGGCATAAGTGAAAGCAAAATTAAGCTTGAATTTTAACACCAACTCTGCAATTTAAATGAGGGGGTCATCCTCCATCAGCATGTATCGTGTAACTATTAAAAAAACAGCATTATGGAGAGACGAGTTAATGGTGAAACTAACTTCCCAGTAAAAACAATGGGAGTCCTGTAGCACCTTAAAGACTATCAAATTTTTGCGGGCATATGCTTTCGTGGGCTGCAACCCACTTCGTCAGATGCATGAAGTGAAAATCACAGATAAGAGATGCCCCTCTGCCATGTACATTGGCCAAACCAGACTGTCACTACGCAAAAGAATAAATGGACACAAATCAGACATAAAAAATGGTAGCCTCCATAAGCCAGTAGGAGAGCACTTCAATCTCCCAGGACACTCTGTAACTGACTTGAAAGTTGCCATTCTTCAACAAAAAAATTTCAAAAACAGACTTCAGCGAGAAACGCAGAGCTGGAACTCATATGCAAACTTGACACAATCAGACTAGGTCTGAATAGGGACTTGGAATGGTTCTCTCATTACAAGAAGTAATTGTCACTGTACACACATTCTCACCTTCTAATCAACGGTTGTGAATAGTCCTCATCTACCCTAACTGAACTGTCTTTGATAGCACTTGCCCTCCCCATTGTTATGTTTCTTACCCTTGGCTGTACATATATATCTCTGATCTGTGATTTCCACTTCATGCATCTGATGAAAGCTTATGCCCACAGAAATGTGTTAGTCTTTAAGGTGCTACAGGATTCTTGTTGTGTTTGCTATGTACAGACTAACACGAGTACCCCTCTGTAACTTCCCAGTATAATTTGTGCCCTAACTTTGCACATAACAACAAATTCCATTTGACATTTCAGGTCAGTTCTTAACCAAGGTTAGGAATTTTCTGAAAAGTTTGGGGGGCAAATCTGATATGGCGTTGGGGAGATAGGGAATTTAAAAAACTATTAGGGCTCTTTCATCTTTTGAAGATTTCCATCTCTTCTTGGCTCATCCCAACTCTAGAATAGCTTGGCCAAATTTGTTTATTCTGTTGGTTTTCCTGAAGAGTGGTGTTTTTAGACTGATTTTGAGGGGGAACTTGAGTGTAGAACTATCTAGGTATTAAGTGTGCTTTTCATTGACATAATACAGTCTTTATGGTCGATGCATGCATTACAAATACACACACATAATAATTTACTGGTATCCATCCATTGCCAACTTCACAAAGTGCGAGGAGCCCAATAGCATTTTGTAATGTGTTCGTGGCCTGATGCTCACTAAATTCTAGATGGCCAAGGTGTGGATGGCTTATAGGGTTCCAGTGTGTCCAATCAGAGGGGAAAGGAAGTGAGGAACCATAATGAGGACATTGCTCTGGCATGGGGAATGGGAGGGAGGAAGCCACATGGGGGTGAATGGAGGAACTGCTGTAGAGAATGGAGTCCTACTCAGCTTGCAAGGTCATCTGGGGTTATTGTCACCGGGCATTTCTTAAACATTTTTCAAAACATAAGGAAAGTCCCAGGCTAAAAAGACAAACATAACTGCTGTAAGAAATGTTTTAAAAGAGGTTTGTAATGTTGTTGTAGTATTGTTGGTCCCAGGACATTATAGAGAAAAAGTGAGTGAGGTAATATCTTTTTATTGGACCAACCCACTAATTCCCCCTTTCTTGTAGGAAGTAGGAAGGGGTAGCGGTCTGAGGACTTGATAAGTTTTGGCAGTCTCTCCATCACATCTGTAATCCTAGCTCCAGGCAAGCAGCACACTTCTCTAGTTTCCTGATCCGGACGGCAGATGGATGACTCCATCCCCCTTAGGAGGGAGTCCCCGACCACCATCACCCTTCTCTTCCTCTTCGGAATGGTGGTCGTGGAACCCCCGTCCCTAGGAGAATGCATCCCTTGCCTTCTGATCAAATGGGTCTCCTTCTGATCCATTCCCTCTGAAGGGTCCTCCAAATCATTCTCCGCGTAGTACTTGTGCAGAGAGGATGAAAACGATTCCTTACTTCTATCTGCATGGTGGGCACATGGGTTCTCTTTCTTCGGGAGGTCACATGCTGCCTATTTTCTTCCCCGTTCTTCAGTTTTGCCTGCCCGGTCTTTTCTGAATCTTCCTTACACTCTGCCTGTGCCTGATGGAGAAAGACATCGTTTTCTGTAATGCAACGCAGGGTTGATATTTGGGTCTCTACTCCTTTAACCTTCTCTTCCAATAAGGAAACCAGCCTGCACTTGGTACAAACGAAGTCATCTCTATCCTGTGGGAGGAAGACAAACATAGCACATCCAGTGCAGGTGACAACAACGGATCGCTCCCTCTCCGTATCTTTGCTCTGAGAGCCTCCTCAGATGCTCAATTTCCTGCTCAGCAACGTCTGAAAGGCAAAAACCTGCAGTGGGCTCTCTCCGCAGGCGAACTCCCAGGCAAACTCCCTCCTTCTCCTTCTGTTAGCCGCCCCTCTGTTCGCCGTTCAGCTGGCTGCCTTTTATAAGGCTGGGGCAGTTGCCCCGCCCCTGCAATTACCCCTCAAAGCCCCGCCCCTGCAATTAACCTGGATCAATAATTGCACTGCGGTTCACTCTGGCTAGCTAGTGTTTTTTCCATTTGTGTCCTCTTTGATATGTTCATTACAAAATGCTCTGACTCTAATAAAATATGTAAAACAAAACTAAATCCATACACAATAAACAGTAATAAAGATTGTACCATGACAATTTACTTTTCAAATAGAGCCTCAGGAGGCAACGTATCTAGTGCTTAGAGCAGGGGAGTGGCCATGGAAATTCTGAATTCTGTTCTTGGCTCTGCCACTGACTCACTGTGTGACCATAGGCAAGTCTCTTTAGCCTTTATGAGCCTCAGTTTCTCCATCTGCAAAAATGTATGACATGCATGTCCTTTATTGCATATATCTCAAGAAAAGGGCTCCTATAGTCAGCATCACAGACCAAGATGAGCTTGCTTGCAGGGATAATACAAACAAGGTCAGAACAACCTTTTTGCTTATGTCTATAGGGGTCTATTCACCAGTCTTAACCCCAGTGGTGAACATAGCTCTTCAGTTCTAATTTCAACACAAAGCTACCTACTTTATTGGCTCAGGCTCCCTTTCTATAGGCTCAATTTTCCCCAGTAAAATTTGCATCCACAAAATGAACTGCAGGAGCAAAACTGATTTTCTGGACTTTCCCAACAGCCAGTGCCAAAGGCAGTTAAGGATATTTTAATTTGTAAATTAGGACCTTCTAGCCCTTTCCACTGGCCTCTGAGGGATCTACCTGAAACATTCACAACAGCCTTCTCTTCCACTCTCTAAATCACATGGGAACATCAGCAGCATTTAGGAGGAGCCGTGACAAACTCCTGACAGTATTATCCACTCAGCTCAGAAACAAAAGCTCTGAATCTTTCCCCCTGCATTTTCTGAATTGCCATTGATTGTTGTTCCCATGCATTCCTTCTCTCCTACCACAGCAACCCTTCAGTTGCCCACTCTCCCTGCCCGCCCATTATGTTTCTCCTTCTCCTTGTCTCCCATTTCTACCTTCCCCGCACTTTTCCCTTTCTTTACATATGCCCCATCCTTACACCAATGACCTTTTTTCTCCCCCACTCCAATCCCCCCAAAAACCCAAACTAAGTTTTTCTGTAATGTAACTGCAATTTTTATATACATGCGACACAGAAGTACCAAGATAGAGGGCCAATCATCACACTGGCCACTTTATTTAAATAGTATCTCTTTCCCCACATCCTTCATCCATTTGCACTGTTTTTAGATTGCAAACGTTTTGGAGCAGGAGCTTCCAATTTGTTTGTACTGTGCTTAGCCATTTTGGGTGCTATTATTAACAATCATCATAACATTTTTTACCACAATTCAAACATGGGTGCAAAATTTACAGCTGGAATTTTTACGGCAACTCTTTTGAAAACTTAAATGAAAAACTCCTAATTAAAAAAAAGAAGGGGATTCTACACATGCTCCCATGTAACTGTCTGTCACTGGGATAAACACCAGGAAAATTAAGCGTGCACAGTATTGGCTGAATCCTGTTCCCTGCATTAAGCCCAAGCATCCAGGATTAGCACAGGGTGGTCCATGCCAGCTAGCAGAGCAAAGGGATCATACTTCAATTTGGCATATAAAGCATACATGTTTATAACTCAGAAAATAGTTGCGTAAGTTAAATGAGCCACAAGTTAATAACACTATAAAATGAACTAAAAATAAAGACTAATTCATCACTTTGAACATATGTTTAAGTAGACAAGGTAGATAATGTGATACTTTTTATTGGAACAAGAATAATTTAGAATACACAAGTTTGGGGCCACAAGGTCCCTTCTTTGGCATATATTTTTGTGTAAAGATTATGTGAATTATTCTTGGTACAATAAAAGGTATCACATTATCTGTCCTGTCTTAAGTTGTCGACTTTTGTTGAGAACCAACTACAGCTACAAATATGTTTTGCATACTGCGACTGATACTCATACTTTCCATTATTTTGTGTAAACCTCTGTGCTATTAAAACAAACCTTTCAAAAATGGGGGTGGCGTGTTCTAAGAGGTAGTTTTACACAAGGATTCTGGGTCACACACAAAAGGCTGGACCCTTCAGTCTTTTGGCAGCCAAAGCTGAGTACATTAATAGGGCTACTAACAGAGTAAGATACTAAACGTAAAGGTGGAACAATAGCCCTATGAGCCTGTATCAACTCAATGAGAGTCTTCCCATTGGCTTCAACAGGAGATGAATCAGGCTATAAAGACCACAATCTACAGTTCTCATTGGCTTCAATAGTTTGCCTGAATAACAACGGAGACAAAATTGAATAAGAATCTTAGGATTTGATCTTGAGGCTGTTTCTGGGATTTTTTTAACTTGACTTTATGACTTTTTAGGTAATTTTATAGCTTTGTGCATAAAGCTAGACATGTAAAGAATTATATTTAGTAAACTAAAAAATAAAATCCAGCTGTGCAGCTATATTCAAGTTCTTCAAGGACACACAAATGGAGGTCTCTGCTCTTTTATGACATCTGCTATTTAAGGAATCATCTAAAGTCCACCCATATGGCAATCAGGGATTTCTCTTTGCCAAGTACACCATTATATATGTATGTACAGTATGGACTCTAAAAAGGGGTTGACAGCAGAAGCACATCAAGTTTCTTTCCTCATTGAACAAGCTGCAGAATAATCTAGCTGTGTGAGAAAGTGACTGGGCCCATTATGATAATATAGTCCTAAATGGCATGTAGCCAAGCCACATGACATTGTGGTAAAAAGCAAATATTTCAACGTGAGATGGGAAAGTCTGAGAGGAAAGACAAGAAGGAAGAGCTCTGACACAAAACCAGAACTGCAGTGAGCATGGAGAGATGATGTGTGAATACAATGTCACAAGAAGCGCAGTTGTTGTGCAATTCCTTTTGATTTATATCATAATGTTATTTTGTTTTCCAAATGACAAAAAGGTCAGTGAGACATTCTAATACCCACACCTTTTCATGTAGTGTTTGCCTTTGTCAGGTGATGCAGAGCTTTCAGGAACACCCTTTGACAAGGAACTGGCAACATGTTCAGGTAAAATGAGCACTATTTCAGTCTAAGAGGAAGAAAATGGTGTCTCCCCAAACTGAAAGATTATAACTCTTTGTTCTCATGATAAATAAGATGTTTCCTCAGCATGTTGCTACTCCCTACGTTGGATCAACAGCAGCAGGATAAGCCAAGAGGGGAAGAGATGTGTATGGAAACCCTTAACAGTACTTTTATTCAGGTTGAAGTGTAACTTAAATTATACTCTGTAAGGAATAGGAAAGTTCTATAATTGTCTTTATTTAGCTACAGGGCATGGATTATTGGCCTAACTCACAGGTGTGAAGCGTCCGCTCCTGGAAAAATAAATTCAACTCCCAACAGTCAATTCAATCATTTATTCTTCAAGTAAATAAACGAGGCCACATTTATACCTGCAGGCACAGAGGAAGCCAGTTGGCACCAGTGCAGAGGTAGCTGCACTGGACAGGGGAAAGAATTAACTCCAAGGAGGGTAGCTTAAAATTTCCTTGGGGGGGGTCCAAAAGAATCCTGTTAATTGAAACCACTTGGGCAAAGTGCAACCAAGAAAGGGAATCTGCTTCACAGATTTCAGTGAAGATTTTTCCTGGTTTCCTTAGACAAGGTGGTGCAGGGGCAGTGTGTTGTTGGTCATGCCTGGAGCTGGTCAGAACATTTTTGCCAAAATGAAATTTCAGCAAGTATGCTAGGTTGAAGCCAAAGTGTTTTGTGGAGATGTTTCCGTTTCCATGAAGCTTTCACTGGGAAGGTTTTGGATTGGGGTGCAAAGAGAGAGAGATGGAAAGGCTGTTGTGAGAATAAATTCATTAATATTTGTAAAGCACTTTGATACTCTAGTGATGAGCACCATGAAAGTCTATGAGGAAATTCATAGTTCTGTCTGCAGATTAGGATTTGACTAGTGTGCAATAAATAAGGCCTAGGGCCAGACACCTAATGATAAGGAGACAATATATTGACTAGCTGTTCAGTCAGTGAGCACTGTCCATCCTTTGCACTGAATGAGGCAGGGTTCATGTGGAAAAAATAGTATGTGATCTGGTATTTAGAAACTGGAATGTAATGCATACACAAAAGGTGACTGAATTAAGGTTACACAGGCAACTTTAATGCTGGCATTTCCTAACTTTGAATGCTTGACTTTGCAACCTTTATAATGTTCTTTTAACACAGATTTGTGTGTGTATGTTCTTTAGGTTTTTTAAAAGCAAACTGAAACCATTATGTGGGCATCGGCAATTTTTTAACATGGGCAAAGCAACATATTTTCCTTTAGCATTGTTCTTGGAAATGGACAACATTTTCCAGTAAAATTCAGCCTGAGGCAGATGCCTGGCATGGAAAATGGTTAAAGTTTGGCAAAGTTATAAACAACTGAAAAGAGGTTCTTATAATTGGGAAGCATCAGGCAACCTAAATAAAGGCAGTGCTACCTGCCCCTCCTACAATAATTGGAGTACAAAACTAATGTTTAGTTAGTCTTTCAAACTTATATTGCATGTTGTGCACAGGTTAAGCATCCATCACCATCAGCCACTTCCTCAGGTGAGCCTGAAAATGCTTTACTCTCCTTTTAAGGGAGCTTATGGCAGAGAGTAGGAACAGGCTCCCTTCCTCCCCAATAATTACTAATTAAGACAATTAGGGGCCATGAGCCAGTAGATGGAAATCTCTGCAATAGAGAAGCAGAAACTGTTCTGGAAGAGTCCAGCCCTTTAAGCCTTGATTTATTCTATGCTGGAACTAGAAGCAGTTGCAACAGTGGTAGTAAGATACAACCTAAAAAATGTTATGAACATGAAATGGCCAGCGGCACTAACTTGCTTTATTTAAGTTATTTGGTTTTCCCAATTTTATGTCCACCCACCTGCTTTGTCACATAGCCTCTCAGTCCTCTCCCCTTCCCTGGAGAAAATCTAGGTGATTCTTGAGAACTCATTTATATTCTTGGATTCTATAAACATTCCTAGTAACATATTCCGTGTTTATTACCCTTTGGGAAGTAGCTTTGGCCTATTTGTCTCATACCTCCTAGTTTCTTACTTTTTAGATTACACTCCCCCATTACCAGCAGTGACTGAAGCCAATGGAGTAACACCAAAGATGAATTTAGTCCTCCAGATCTCTCTCTTTTATCCATTCCTTCAGCCTGATCCTAGAGTTCCCACCTAAGGCAGTACTCTCATTGACTTCAGTGGAAATTATGTGTTTAGAAGAGCACAGGAATGAGAATTTGGAAAAAACTTGTGTAAGATCACCTTGAAGCATTCTTTATTTCAAAGCAAATAAGACCAGATCTTGTAACCTTTCCTCAGAAACGGAATTAATTGTACTCACAGACCACTCTATTGAACTGTGTTACACCCAGTGTTAGCATACTTCAGACTTTGGAGGGGATTAGGAAGATCATTTTGGAGCCAGCAGTACACACTTCTGCAATCCAATATTTCAGTAGTTTGTAGATCCCGCTACTGAAATAGAATGATGAGCAGTATGAGTGACTAATCCACTTTTGTCCAAATTTTAAGTTATACGATTTTATCAAATTATATTTACTGCAATGGAGTGTGTTACAGAAGTTTTCCAGGACCAAATGGCAAAGGGTGATCAACAAAGGATGATCACTCTACATCAGTATCTATAAAAACAGGTAACTCATGTACCCTTTGTACTCTTACAAGAATTTTTTTTCAAATACACCTCTGAGAGTCTGAAAAAAAACCAGGAGAGCTACTTGTTTCAAATCCAGGGGTTCTTTGACAAGGCAACTAATCAGGAAACACATTATATCTTTTTTATAGTACATAATAAAGATGAAATCTCAGTTATGAATTAATCACACCTACAATGTGTCATGGTAAACAATTAGTCTTCAACAAGAGATCTGATGTGGCAATGACCACCAAGGCTCCCTGGCACTAAAATGTAAAACACAGGTTGCAGAATTTAAAAGATATGCAGTCATTGTAGTCAACAGCACCACCATCATGAGCCAAGGTCGTAGGATCTAGCACATAAATAATTGACATGATAGGATAATAATTAAATATTATAACTTGCCCTTCTCTCTAATACAATCATGAAGAAACTCCTACTCAGTCATAGCATAAAGTTTAATTTTAATTAACTAACATTGTGATTGAATCATTACTAAGGGCCTGATCCAAAAGCCCAATGATGTCAATGGAAAAGCTGTCTGATTTTGAATGTTGGATCAGGCCCTAAATGGTGGTCTCAGTTTCTAATGCACCAGGCCTGATTCCTGGGTGCATTGTGCCCATTTTGTACAACAATGCTAGCAGACTGTGGGCACAGATATCTATTAAACTGCCAGGTGTGTTCACCTCAGAACAAGTGTGATCCTGATGTGGCATACTATCACGTATGCTACAAACCCTCTTTGCTGACAGCATAGTGAGGAAGGAGAGTGCGGTTACCAAAAAGGAGCTGTGGTCCGGATGGAATTGCTCTGTGGCCTCCTGGGCTGGACATTTGGCAGTTACAGACATAGGAATTGTAGTGTATAGGATTTGGGTAGTATCCCTTTCAATAGTTGTGGCCTTCACTGTCCTGCATGTTTCAGAAGCTGCCAGAAGTGCCAGAACAGCAATGTGTAGCTGTAGCTAGGCCTGTATGTGGCACACAGTTAGTAAACATGGTTATCTGGACCTCACTGCGTCCATGAGGTTCCTTCATAACCCATTTGTTGAGTAAGAGACACAACAGCTATCCGAGATGAACCTTCAAGCTGCTGCAACGCAGTGCATGATGGACAGCATGCATGAGTGAACTGGGAGGGGGGAGTGCAAGTGCAAGACCACCCGACTTTATAACCCCTCCTTAGTCTTCCACTCTGTGCATTTTGTGGTCCATCATTTTTTCTTTAAGTCTCAGTTATGACCCCTCCTCTTTATTTGCCTTTCAGATAATAGCATGAATCTTCTGAAGGACTTGAAATTCGCAACAATCCTCCTGTGTAACAATATAAAGTCCAATTCTTTCCTCAGTCACATCCAGGCAATCTCACTGATACCAAGGCATTGCTTGGGTTTAACTGAGGGGCAATTCTGGATCTTCATCACCTTCTAGTTTGAAATAATATTTCAGGATCACACTACATCACAGATTTGATATTAAAATCACTACCATTTACCACATGCAGATTAAAAGTGGATTTATCTTGAAAGATAAATGAAACTAAACAGCCATTTGGCAAAGGGCAATTCATAGCTCCTGAAAGCCATGATGTATTCCCTGATGTCTGGGAAAAATTTGATAGAGAACTTGCATGGCACTCACTGTGTGAAGAGCTAGGAGAAGTACATTGCAACAGGCTCTGTATTACAATCAATAGCTCGTGCTGGCACTCACACTTTTTGGTATGTGTGTTTGCAAAGTGACAGTAAATTAATAGTCAATGGAAGAGTCAACAGTCACTGTTCTAATGTTAAAATGTTATTGCACATTAAGGGATTTGGCCCCCTCTCTCCACATACATACACTATTATGAGCTAAATAGTTACTGGCCCTGGTGCTGAGTCTGCTGCAGCAGATTTTAACCTGGTAAACCAATTATATGGCAGAGGCAGTGAGGAATCAGGATTGGAACTGCTACCATTTTGTATTTATCTAGCAAGAAATAATAATCTTCTTGTAATATCATGATGCTGCAACAAGAATGAACCCCCTGCTCCTTCCTACAACCACACAGACAGACTGATGCAACAGTATCATGCAATTTGTAGCCTTGTGATTCAAGGGAACAAGTTCAAATCAATGGAGCAGCAGGGTACAGCAAGTGCAGTTCAGCCACCACACTGAGCAAGTGGTCTTTGCAAGATGCATTGTCTACTATTGAGCACTAAAGCAGTGAAATGAGTTCCCTAAAGTGAGCAGAATGAAAACTAAAGAATATATTAGTTAAGCTGATCCTGTTCAACTCCAGATACACTTAGAACTACACCTATGTTCATTTGCTGTGTGTGAAGCTATTACAGCACAAAAAGGTTTCAAAATGCATAAAATATGAAATATGTCTATTTGCATTTTGATGATATGTAAGGTGAAAAAATCTATCTCCAGCTAAGATGAGTTAAGTGCAGCTTTTACAGGCTCAGCTAGAGGAAGGCTCACTACTTAGTTATGTAAGATGATGGGACACTTACTGGTAGTGGTGTTTGAACTTATCCCATAAAGGAAATTGCAGGTATGGTCAGACCATATTGGCTGGCCTTTACTGTAGCTACTTTCTGCCCTAAAAGGGGGTGGAATTCTCTCTTCATCAGAGAGGTGTTTTCATATGCAGTGTGGAGACAGAAGCAACTTGAGATGGAAAAGTGGAGCCATCATTTTTCCTGCCTTATATTTCTCAATTTATTGTCATTTTTCTCTCCACAATTAAAGGAAGAATGGCTCAGTGCAAGAAAAAAGTCTTTGTCAGATGCAGAAGCCAAAATAGTTTCTGTTAAAAATTACAGATGAGTAAAGGAGGTGGTGTTTGGATCAGGATCCAGATTACATTTAAGATAGGACTTGGGTTTGAGGCAGGAGTAGGGCTATAATTCAGTTTCAAAGGCACCAAAATCTAACAAGCTATCAGCCCCAAATGGCAAAAGTCTCTTGAGACCAGCATTCTCACAAGATTTCTGCCATCTTGTATCAAATCCTACTTCTGTGTTAGACTGTACATTTTATCGCTTAAAAATTAGAATAGATCCTGAAGTGCCAGCACTAGGCCCATGCCCATTTACATCCAACACAAGAAGAGGTTACTCACCCTGTGCAGTAACTGTGGTTTTTCAAGGTGTGTGTCCTATGGGTGCGCCACTTCAGGTGACTATTGAGTAGCATCCCCACAGGGACGAGGGAACTTCAGAAATGAGTCCAGAACTGAAGATGGCAATGTGGTCCTAAGTGCCACATCTGAAATGGAGGAATAGATCAAGGCATAGTGTTTAGAACATGTATACTCTGAAGCTCATGTAGTGGCCCTATATATCCCAGATACTGGAACGTTTTTGAGTAATGCTGCAGACATTGTTTGTGATCTGTTAGAATGTGCTATCACCTTTTTTGGTGGGGAGGGTGTGGTTTGAGCACCAACTGCATTGAAACAAGCAACAGTACAACCCGAGATTCACCTCAACAGTCTTTGGGCAGAGATCATGGATCCCATGGATCTCTCTGCGATGGAAATGAACAATCTAGGTGAAATTGTTTGGTCCTATCTAAGTAGAAGGCCAGTGCCTGTCTAACATCTAAGGTGTGAAAAGAGGTCTCCTGTGTAGTGGCTTATATGGTTTTGGAAAGATCACCGATAGATGAATGGACTGGTTAAGATGAAAATCCAGTAGTACCTTAGGTAAGAATTTTGAGTGTGGGTGTAAAGAGACCCTGTCCTTGAAGAACACTGGGGGTCTACCATCAAGGACCCAATTTCTCTGACTTTACAGGCTGACAGCTGTAGCTATCTTGCTGATAGCTACTAAAAAGGCTGTCTTCATGTAAAAGTTAAGTAAAGAAGAGGTCATTCATTCAAATGGAGGTCTTGGGAGACATTTAAAGTACGAGGTTCAGGTTCCAAGTTGGAATGGGGTCCTAACTTGGAGTTAGAGGTTTCCTCAACCCTCAATAAATCTTGATGAGATAGGATGAGCAAATATAGAAAATCCTTCTACTGGAGGATGAAAGGCTGATATTGCAGCCAAGTGAACCTTAATCGAGCTAACAGATAACCCTGATTTCTTTAGGTCCTACAGGTAATCCAGGATAGCTAAGAGTGATGAGGATTCAGACACAAATTGGTAATGTTGACATCAATGGTTAAATCTCTTCCACTTCTGCAGGTAAATCATTTGTATGGACTCCTTTCTACTATTCAGTAACACTTGTACTTATGCAGAGCAGGTAGAGTCTAACCTGTGAAGTATCAAGGAACCATGCTCTGAAGTGGTTGACCTGCGTCTTGGGAGAGGAGATGAAAAATGATTGGCAGTTTGATTGTCAGGTGAACAAACAGGTGATGCAGGTAAAGATACCAAGCTTGTCTCAGCCAGGCTGGATAACTCTGGCCTTGTCCAATCTCGTTCACCACCAGTTTAAGCGGTGTTGGAGGAAATGCATAGAATAATTCCTTCATCCAAGATAGGAGAAAGTCTCTCAGAGAGTGATGGTCTAGACCGCCTCTTAAGAAAAATAGATACTTCTTGTTCCTGGAGAGAGCAAAGAGGTTCACCTCTGGAAGTCCCCAATTTTGGGGTATACCTTGAAGAATTTGAGAGTTCTGGGGGAAACACCTGCCGAGAGTGTCACCTCTGGTTTTCTGAACCCCAGAGAGGTAAATGGCTGAAATTTGGATCTGATGGGCTTCACACCAGTTCCACGGCTTTATTGCTTTGGTGCACAGAGAGAGGGACCTTGCTCCCTCTTATTTGTTGATATAGAACATGTTGGCCATATTTCCATCATGGTCTTGATGGATTTTCCCTGATGAAGAGTAGGAAATGAAGGGAAACATTCCTGACTGCCTTGAGTTCCAACAGGTTGATGTGGAAACTGGTTTCCTGAGACAACCATCTGTCCTTAGCTGTGAGAGTACTGAGGTGAGCTCCCCATCCCAAAAGAGATGTATCAGTTGTCACAGTTATTGTTGGTGACTGAACGAAAGGAGCGCTGGCACCAGCATTGAGTTGATCTTTCCACCAGCTTAGGGCATTCTTTATGTGAAGGGGGACCATGACCTGCTTGCCCAGCTGTCTCTGGTCAGTGAATAGATCATTCTGAGCCAGTCCTAGAAGCAATCTTGCATGACTGGTCAAAAAGATGCAACTGCCATATTATCCAGGAGCTGTAGACAATTTCTTACTGAGGTTTAAGGATTCTCTTGAATGGTCATGACTTGATCTGATGAAGTTAAGAATCTTTCCATGGGAAGATATGCCCTGGCTGTCAATGAATCCATATATGCCCCTATGAACTGTATTCTCTGTACACAGGTAAATATGGATTTCTTATATTGATCTGATGACCCAATTCCAGGAAAAGAGAAAGGACCATCTGGCTGAATGACAGTTCTGCTTCATAAGATGGACCCTCGAGCAGCCACTCATAGAGATATGGGAAGACTAAAATCAACTCCCAGGAAAGGTAAGTGGCCACTACCACTTGGACCTTTGAGAACACCATTGGGGGCCAAAGGGAAGGACTCAGTATTGAAAATGTGCCTGGCAAAATTACTGTTAATACACAACCCAGGGATCCCAGTATGGCCATTGGAGGGGCCCATATGGGAGAGGGGATGGCATCTAGGGTTAGTCTCATCACCTTTGGTGTTGAGCATAAGAGTCTTCCTATGGGTGTCAAGGAATGGGGTCCTGTATGAATGGGTAAGAGAACCTTGCACCGAGATGGATGAGACAGAAAGGAGGTCTTCCTCCTTGAAATCTTCCTATGTGGGGGGAGGAGGGGTCACCAGCAGAAAAGGGTGAATAGTCTGGTAGTGCTTGTGAATGATGGTCATCCAGTGACCAAGATCGCAGTACTGAAAGGCATTTGGTATCCATGAGCAGTGAAGATTCTGATTCATCTCCCACTGATAAATCCTTTCAGTATCTGAATTCTTGTGGTACCGAGTGGAGGATCAGTACTGACATGGCAGTGTGCTTGGCAATTGAAGCAGACCGTACTGTAGATTTAGAGCATGCCGAAGTAGGAGCAGATGATGTCTGACACTTCGGTTTGCACGGTAATGTGGCTCCTGGATGGGAGGTACTAATGGCGGAGACATATTCCAAGGTATCAGTCTGGAGGAGTGCTTATCCTTGCCCTCCTTGTTGATGGTACCGGGGCTCTGTTGGAGCCATGTTCCTCCTTAGAGCTCTGAGACTTTCCAGCCCCACCAGTGCCAGAGGAGTCGTCTTTCACCTCTATAGTACCTAGATGAGAACTCGAGGCTTCTGATTCCGTGGACTAAGAACTTTTGGGAGAAGCCTCCTTATGATGAGAGTCTGTGTTCCTCTTCTTAGGAGCCTTCACAGACACCTCAAGAATCTTCCTCTTCTTAGGGGAGATCTGCATTAAGGTCGAAGGGGCAATAGATCTACCTAGAGATGGATGTCTGTGGGTTTCCTGACCTGACTCTGAAGCAGGTCAAAGGGAGCGCTCTATCAGCTGCAGCCTCAACTTGATCTCCTGGTTCTTCTTTGCCCTGGATTTAAGAATCAGGCAGAAGTTACACTTCTGGGTGACATGTGACTCTCCCAGGCAGCAGACACACAGAGTGCAGTAGCTGACTGGGGCAGCCTCCCAACAAGAAAGGCAATGTTGGAATTCTGGGGAGCTGGGCTCCCTAGAGGGAAATGAACAAAGTTAATCCTCTTGCTACTTATCTACTAACTACTAACAATTATCTAACACTAACTAATATTAAACTATGAACAAGAAGTTGAGCGTGCCACAACAAGCTAAGGCAGACATGGCTCTGTCTCAGGCCGAGATGGTTGAGAAACAAAATGAAGAAGGTTCACCCACGCAGCCCTACATAGCCTCGGTGTGTGGTACGAGGATGTATAAGATGTGTGCATGAGCCGAATAGACAATGCAAATGGAAAATCAAGGGCTCAAGATGCATATGCACACCTGAAGTGGAGCACCCATAGGGACTCTACTCAAAGAAGAAGCCCTATTCTGAAGATTTAAGCATTGGCCCTCTGCACAGGAGTGAATTTCATCCCCACTAAAGTGACATGATGGAACAAGCATTGAAGATGACAGGTTTTTTAAACTCCTTGGAAAAATTAACTTAGAATATTATCAACTTATATATAAACCTCTATTTCCCTCCCCAACTAAAATATAAATTCTAATTTAAAAAAAAAAAATAGTGTTAACCCTTAACTGCCTCCATTGGTATTGCGTTATGTTGACTGACTTTTTTAAACCTGAATTCCAAAATTATAAACTCCAACAATGATCATCTCTAGTTATACACAAAATAAAAAGGGACAATTTTTACACTAAAATTGTTCTTGTATCTTTATTTGGGTTACCTAGAAATAAATCTAACAGTTGTGAGGACTATTTGTTCATCTTGTTGTTTCCACAGGTACTGTGGAAACAAATCTCAGCTGCAGCAATGTGTGCAGACCATAGCAAGAGCTGTGAGAAATGTTTGTAGTGAAACCTGAAACGATGCACAACTCCCCTAGTTTCATCTTTTCTTCCAACCTCAAAACTCAGACCAAGTTTGTGAAAAGCAGAGATGAGCTTGAACCAAATTTCTGGATCCCAGAAGCTCCTGACTGCTGGGGAAGTTCAGATCCAGAGCTAACCTTTGCTTCAGGCTGTTTTTCCATAATGGATCAGAATATCCATGAATTTTGGGGAATTCTATCTATCTTTGATACTTATATGGCCATTACCTCTGTGTCTGAGCACCTCACAATCTATTTATCCCTACAACACCCTGTTGGGATAAGGAAGCACTATTACTCCATTTTACAAATTGTCACTCAGCTATAATGCAAAGCTACGGTGGGGCCCAATGCAGTGGAAGTGCACCTGCTTGCCCCAGCTCTGAATTTGATCCAGTGAGTTTAGCCTCCTCTTGAAGCCTTCACCCATTGTTATTCTGCTCTAGTGTCTGGCCAGCAGCTGGCGGATACAGTAACATGTATTAAAGAGAGGCAGGACACATCAGATCAAGAGTCATAAAGATAGCTCAGACTGTCAGTCACTTATGGCAATGCGGCATACTACTGTTGTAACTTACAACAAACAGAACTTTAACTATAGCACAGTGCCTTGTGCTCTACATATAGGCCTAATTCTGAGAGGTAGTGAGCCCTCAGAACTTCCAGTGAGTTCCTTGGAAGAGGTGGGTGTTTAGCATCCCTCGGAATTAGGCCAAAGACCTTAAAAATGGAAAAGAAAAGAATAATCCATCTGTTATTATGGAAGCGATCGCAACATTAAAAAGCAAGCCATACAAGTTGTATTCATTTTTAAGCTATGAAATTTGTCACTGCCTACAAGGAAGCCATATTTCAGAATGTTGTTCTACATTCATCTAAAGTTCCACCAACTTACAAGATAAATGCAATTCTTTTCAATGACATTACATTCATTTTTTATTTTTGGTTTATAAACAAAAAGAGATCAGGAAGTAATGGTGAAAAAATACCAAGGCCCAAACCTGTTGAATATCAAGCAAAACTACAGCTTTGGAAATGTCATTGTATCAGAAGAGAAAGAGTAAGACATGGATGTTTACTGTTGTAACAGTGACATTTTGCACTAACTTTACATACTGCCTTTCATCCAAAGATCTCAAAGTTGTTTATAAAATCTTTATAAAATCCACATTTGCTACAGAATAATTAAAATAACTATTATTATTAACATGGTGCTTTTCATCTAGATTTGCAAGTGCTTTTACAAAAGTGTGCAAGTGCAGTGGCGGAGTCCGGAACCCAGGTCACCTGGGTCAAGTTTTTCAAAAATAGAAGCCTAAAGAACATAGTCACCTGATGATTGCCAAAAGTGCTGAGCATTCAAAACTTCCCACTGATCTCTGCACTTCAGAAAAATCAGATAGATTCCTAAAAATTATTTAGGTGCCTTATTTTAGGGCTCTTGATTTTTAAATTCTGACCATTCTGCCTGGCTAAAATTTCCCTGGCTGTTTCAGTCATGTACAATATTATTTACTTCCTGTCTTACAAGAAATTAAAGAGCAGTATGGGCATGGAGCTAGGGGGAGTGGATTATGACAGGCAAGAGACATATTGAGGGAATCATCACAAAACCTGTCCTTAGCAGAAAAGAAATACAGCAATGGCTCATATAAACGTTAAAGAGCAAGAAGTCAAAAATCAACAACTGAGCCAAATCAACATCTTAAATTGCTTGAGGTCTTTAAATATATATTTAACAGGAGCTTGAGAGCGTCAGGACAATTGTTTGAATTCAATGTCTGGCCACACATTAGTCTTGTGAGAGTTCAGCCATAGTGCACAGTTGTAGTTCCATTGTTGTAGTACTAGTTGTAGCACTAGTTGTAGTACTAGTCATTTTGGGCCTAATTCCTACCTGGACTCACACCGAGTAGCACTTTGCTTCAGACGTCAGTGAGAATATTTGTGAAACAGAGGTGCTGCTCAATGTATCAGAATCAGGGCCCATAATGTTCCTCAAGCTTCATTCCCTCCATATCCTGGATAAATTTTTCTAGACAATTACGCATACAACATTTACATGCTGGAGTTTCACACTTAATAAAACACCATCGCTTATTTCCTTCGGATGCTTTAATAACAGCACTAATACAAGTCAAGTTACAGTCATCCACTACTACTGTTGGCTCAGCTGTGATTTCCATCTGCCCATAGTTCCTTTTGTATCTGGGCTTGGGGTTTATTCTGACTAATTTTGAACTTGTTTCAGAACACACACTTTATATTTCAGTCTAAATGGTTAACAACTTTATTTCTGATTAATTTAGTAAACTCATCACCAGAGAAAAATGCTAGATGCAAACACTTGTAGAGGTTACATTGGCTACACCATGGAAATCTTCAGCTGGATGCTCAGGCTAGATTTATAGCTATTATTACCACAAATAGCACAAAGCAGCCTCCTTGGGGAAGAGAATCTGGCATAGATACTTATCTTTTTCTCAACATCATCTTTATCAAGAGTAGCAATTAAGGGGTGGGGGAAGCCTCTCTTCTCTACATGTGATCCACTGACAGATAGGAGCATTCAGGTAGAAAGTGCAGGAAACCATGAAACATTTATAGGACAGAATCTTAACTGAAAGACATTTTTTATGAAACACTGGGAGGTTGGTATGTGAGACAAATTACAAATAAGACAAATTACAATAAACTCAGTTATAATAACCATGAAATGTCTAGGAATCCAAGTTATGCTGGCTGGTTTATTATAGGTGGGCTTGGTAGCTCTGCCTACTATTAAGGTTGCGCAGTATTTCGCATTTATAAGATCCTATTTTCAAGTTCATTATAACACTGCCAAGCTTCAACCATTGAGGCTCTAATTTTCCATTCTGGGTATCTGCCTCAGACTGAATTTGTTTGGAAATTTTCAGCCAAAACAGTTTCAGCAATTTCCAAGAATGCAGCTAAAGGAAAATATGTTATTTTGCCCAGGTTAAAAAATTATGGCAACTTTTTGTTTGGACATCTCTAGCAACCACATGCTTTGGAACAGAGATTTGAAATTTGACAGGGGTGACTTGTGCGCCCAAGGGATTCTGCCAAGTTATATAAGTCTTTGAAAATTTACAATTCACACTTGCTCAACTTAGACTTCTGAGATTGTCGCAGCTAAAATCTTGGAAGAGCCCATCCTGAGTGAGTAAGGTTGCATCTCTTTCAGCTCCTGGTGCTAACCAGATTGCACATACACCATCCCCATAGAAAGAATGAACCCAGGGCTACAGGGAGAAGCCAGACTTTCCCTGTATTGGCTGCTCCCAGCTGTTTTTGCCAGGGTGCAGCCAGGTAATCTAAAAGCAGGGAGCCTGTCTCACCTGGTCTCTCAGTGGCATCCCCACTGGCATCCTAAGCAGCAGAGAGAAGGAAGCCATTTGGCTCATATGCAGAGAGGACAAGAGTTGGACCATGGGAGAGGGAAAGAAGTAGATTGGCACACGCCGTCTGGTAAGACTGGGACAGGGAGCCGATGAAAATGGGTCTTGGGTGTAAAGGGACACTGACACTGAATAAAGAGTTATGGACTACAGGACAGACAGGGACTGGCTGGAGAAGGAGACTGGGACCAATAGACAGGTAGAATGAGGGAGGAGAGAGAGACCTGTCAAGGAGCTGGCATGTGGAAGGAGAACTGAGATTGGCTAGGCAAGGAGACTGGAACTGGGATTAGAAGCCTGTGGCATAGAGACTGGGACAAGAAGCCAGGGGTGGGGAAGAGACAGAAATGGGACAAGAATAGATTGATGGGGATGGGGAGGAATGGGTCAAATTTGGGTGAAGTGAGCAGACTAATCGGTGCCCACTAGAGCACACTCCCCTCCAGAACCTGGACTGGAACCCAAGTTTCCTGTAGAACAGTGGTTCTCAAATGGTGTTCGGGTTCTGTGGGCTGAGTGGAAGGGTTCTGCGAAGAAGCTGTACCACGCCGTCGAATGTTAAAAAAAATCTGGTGCCATCGATCAGCTGCTCGCTCGCCGCCGATCAGCTGATGGTGCCGCCGAACAGCTGCTCGCTCGCCGCCGGTCAGCTGATGGTGCCGCCGAACAACTGCTTGCTCGCCGCCGATCAGCTGATGGGGCCGCCGAAAACGGCCCTGAGAGTGCGCCGCCGAATCAAGCAAACACCGCGCCGCCGAAAAGAGGAAGATTTCCTTGACTTTTCGGCGGACGGTATGGCATGGGCGGGCAAGGGTTCCGAGGGTATGGCATGGGCGCGCAAGGGTTCCGTGGGGGGAAAGAAATTGAGAAACACTGCTGTAGAACATCGAGAGTTCTGTAGCACTTTAAAGACTAACACATTTAATTTCAGCAGGCATAAGCTTTTGTGGGCTCCAACCCACTTCCTCAGATGCAAGTAATAGAAATCATACTGGGGGCAACATATATAGGAGGCAACATATACATATCCAAGGGAAGTGACAACAATGGGGGAGGAGGATGAAGGCAGGGTACTTGAGGCTTAATTACAACCATTGAGTAGGAGGTGAGAATGGGTGATCAGAGGCAATTACTTCTTGTAATGAGATAACCATTCTAAATCTTGATTCAGGTTGAGGGGACTGTCTGTAAGCAAGGATAGGTCTGCCTCCCACAGCCTGAGCGAGAGACGGATCATCTGCTAAGATAGGTTGTAGATCGTTAGTGATGTGTTGGAGAGATTTTAACTGGGGACTGTAGGTGATGGCAAGTGGTGTTCTGTTGTTTTCTTTGTTGGGTCTGTCCTGTAGTAGGTGACTTCTGGGTACCCGTCTGGCTCTGTCAATTTGTTTCTCCACCTCTCCAGGTGGGTACTGTAGTTTTAAGAATGTTTTATGGAGATCCTGTAGTGTTTGTCTCTGTTTGAGGGATTGGAGCAAATCCAGTTGCATCTTAAGGCTTGGCTGTAGACAATGGATCGTGTAATGTGTCCAGGGTGGAAGCTGGAGGCATGAAGATACGTACTGCAGTCAGTTGGTTTTCGGTATAGGGTGGTATTAATGTGATCATCCTTTATTTGTATTGTAGTGTCCAGGAAGTGGATTTCTTGTGTGGACTGGTCCAGGCTGAGGTTGATAGTGGGGTGGAAATGATTGAAATTCCGGTGGAATTCTTCGAGGGACTCTTTCCCGTGGGTCCAGATGATGAAAATGTCATCAGTGTAGCGTAGGTAAAGAAGAGGTGCTTGGGGATGGGTTTTGAGGAAGCGTTGTTCTAGATCAAACATAAAAATGTTGGCATACTATGGGGCCATGCGGGTGCCCATAGCTCTGCCATTGACTTGGAGGTATAGATTGTCTCCAAATCTGAAGTAGTTGTGGGTCAGGACAAAGTCACAAAGTTCAGCTGACAGGTGTAACATATCATCATCAGGGAAAATGTTCCTGATGGCTTGAAGTCCATCTTTGTGTGGAATGTTGGTGTAGAGAGTTTCTACATCCATAGTGGCTAGGATGGTGTTTTCTGGGAGATCACCAATGGATTGTAGTTTTCTCAGGAAGTCAGTGGTATCACAAAGATAAGCTAGGAGTGCTGGTGGCATAGGGCCTGAGGAGAGAGTCCATATAGCCTGACAGTCCAGCTGTGAGAGTGCCAATGTCTACACTGCAATCCAAGGTGTAATTTGCAGCTCAGATAGACAAACCCATGCTACCTTTAATTTAGCCAGCACACTAAATAATAGAAATGAAAGTGTGGTGGCACACGCTGCAGTGCAAAGTGAACTAGCCCATCCAGTCACCCGTGGTATGTACGTGCATTGCTAGACTACATTGAAGCCTGTAATGTAGACAAATCCTGAGTCTCGACATTCCTGTGCTGCCTGCAAATATCTGTGAAACCCACTGGCAAAGTGTGCATCTCATCTGCTTCTACTGCTGCTCCACTAGTTATCTGCTGTTGCTGCCAGTTATTCCATTGGCTCAGGCAGCAGAGGTCTGTGTGATGATTTAAAGGTTCCAGCCCTGCTGATGACCCATGTAGGTGGCTACATGATGCCATATGATTGAACTTCTGTATTTTCAGTTTGCTTTTTTAAAATGCTATAAAAATACATACCAAAAATATATATTTAAAGAACATTATTAAGGTTGCCAAAAGTCAAGCACTCAAAAGATAGGACATGCTAGAATTATGGTTGCCTGTACAACCTTAATTTGGCCCACTGGTGAGAGAGTCTTTAATCACATTTTTTTTTCAGAGGACCCCTGCCTCACTGAATGCAGAGGATGAGCCTGCTTTGGGGATGAATCAGGGTCATGTAGTGAAGGAGGCTGTTCTCTGTGGGATCCTTGTTTCGTTAGCTGCAGAAATTGGATGGTGGGTAGTGAACAGAGTTAGTTGGGAATTTTCCATTGGAATAATTTTCCAATGGAAAATTCACTTACCACAAAACTGATATTTTCCATGGGAAAATTTAAATTTTACTGGAAAATGTCAATTTTCTGTTGGAAAATTGTTCCCAACTCCCCCATTCTTAGCAACTCGCCAGGCAGGCTGCTGGGGAACACAGGATTCCATTACTTCCAGACTCACTGGCTCTGGGAAAGAATCACAGGCAGGTTGCTGTGGACCCCTGGCCCCTAGGGTTTCCTGGTTCCATGGCTCTGCTGCAGTTTACCAGGCAGGCAGCCAGGGATCCCAAGAAGCCTCTTTTGTTTTGGAAATACTGAAATATTTCCACAGTAAGAACATTTTGGTGTTTTGAAAAGAAATTATTGTGGAATTTCAGTTCTGTGATTCAGGACAACATTTTTTCCTGAAAACACACATTTTTTTGGTGAAAATATAGAACTGAAATTCCACTTGCCATCCAGCTTTAGTAGTGGGACTGCAGGAAGAGAAAAGATGGCCTTTTACTGTTACGGCAGTTGTATACTGCCCTGAAGAACTGGTTTCTCTCCCTGCCTCTGTCACAGAGTTCCTATGTGATGCTGGGCAAGTCACTTAACCGAAACGTTTTACAGGTGGCCACTAATTATGTGTTCCTCATCTTCTGGGTGGCCAACATGAGACCCTAAGGTCTGATCTGCAGAAGTGCTAAGCACTCATAGCTGCAACTGCAGTCAATGGAAGCTGTGCTTTGAATATAATGCTTTGTTATATAAAGCTAAGTGTTCTGAAAAATCAGCTTCTAGCCATGTGAAATGTGGCACCCCAGATAAGTGGAAACTTTTGACACTCTTTCTGTGCGTCGGCTTTCATTCTGTAAAATGGGGATAAATACCACTTCCCTACCTCAGAGGGGTGTTGTGAGGCTAGATACATTAATATTTGTGAAGCAGCTTTTGGATACTCTAGTGATGACTGCCTTAGAGAAGCCCGTAAGAAACAGATGAATCTGTCTTCAAAGCAGTGTTTGGATAGTTTGCAATAAATGTGGCATAGGGCCACACACTGAACAATGTGGACAAAACAAATTATTGAATAGGTGCTTATTAAGTGAGTACTATCCATCCTTTGCACTGAATGAGGCAGAGCTCCTGTGGAAAAAAGAGTATGTGATCATGTAATTCAAGGCTGTATCATAATGCATTTGCACAAAATGGCCAAATTAACATTGCACAGGCAACCTTAATTGTGGCATTTCCTGACTTTTGAGGCCTTGACTTTGTATCCTTAATAATGTTCTTTTGATATAACCTCTTTTGCTTGATTTAACTCTTCCTTTAATTGGCTGTGCACAGCCAAAGCTAGGTCAGGCTGTAATAATGAGCACAGACTTGTACTGAGTACATAGCTCCAATTCTACATAACCTAGTTACACCTTCTGTAGGTCAGCCAAAATGCCTAATTTTAGAGTGATGTGCCCTACAATTTCTGTACTGTACAACAAACAAACAATAACAATGCTCCACACATCTATACTTTTTTATCAGAAAAATCTCAAAGTCTTTGATATGCATTAAATAAGCTTCAGCATCCCCTTGGAGGTATGTTCCCAGAGATGCAGGTAAAGGACTCTATGTAAGGGATCTTTACTTACCTCCAGTGGGATGTTGAGGCTTATTTAATATTTGTAAATTACTTTGAGATCTTCCAGTAAAAAACACTGTGGAAAAGCTGAGTATTTATATTTATATAAACCATTTTACTATCTAGTGAAATATAGCCACCTCTGGGATTCAACACAACTGTTCAACAGCTCCTATAAATATGACACACAAGCATCAGGCTGGAAGTGAAGATTAGTGTACCTGATTGAAAATATAATTGGAAATCAGGAAGGCAAAATGTAAATACACAAGCTGGAATTTTGCCAGCACACTATGATCAACACTCCTTTACTATGCAAAAATCACTTTGGGATGTTTAATGACCGGAAGTAGTCAGGACCTCAGTTTTTTCTCTCATCCAAAATATGGCAACTCTAGTAAACTGGTTTATGGGGGGACTGGTACAGTATGGACTCCAGGACAGCTGTATTAAAAATATAAGAAAGGAATTACTTGTATTTTTGTTTTAACATGTTCATTAGTGCTTATTCAAAAAAGTGACCAATAAAGCACATTTAGAGAAATTAGTTAGAGAAATTCATATTTTTAACCAGGTTTTTTAACAGATTTTAATTTTTTCATTGTGCAAAACTAGAAACAGGTAGGATTTCTGACTTTTCAAATCTTAAAAGCAAAAACGATGACTCTTTCTTTTCATTGTGAAAACAACATCCTTCTATGTTGCCTTGTTTCAGTCTTGGAGCAATCACATTATTAGACTAAATAAAACTCAATAAATATTGTAAGCTTCAAATCACATGTATAACCCAAATAATGACAGAGCTCATAAATAGTTTAGTGTTGAAATGGCATGAGCTCAGCATGAGATCCAGATTTACAGCCACTGAGTTTACATTGGGAAGTTTTAACTTTCTTGTTTTTCCAAAATTATTCTGTAGTTGTGCAAACCCTAATTTGATAGTGCTGTTGTCAGAGTAACATGAATTCTCTGTAAATTCAGAACAATTAATTTGGACACATTTATTGAATGGCATATGGTACATTTTCTACATCGATAGTTAGAAGGAATTTGGAAATGGTGCATGCAGTTTAACTTTCCAGCATTTTTCCTTAACCAAAACAGAAGACACACAAAATATCTGCCCTCTGCCTTTCTGGAAGTCTGATCTGCAGAGCCGAGTAAATCATTTGTAACAAATAATTTATTTGTCAAATTTTTGTTCATGATGTTTTTCCTCACACAGATCACAAGTTTCTCAAATTTATTCTTTATTCCAAATTACACTTTGCCAAATATTAATTAATGCTTGCCAGGCATGATCTGCCTTGCAGTTACTTAATTAAGTAACATGACATTTCTTTCTTTGCCTGGATTATTTGTGTAAATAACAACCATAGAGCAAATGGCAAATTGTGAATTTTACATTTGTATATTCAATTCAAAATTCACTTGCCACCAATGTTTGAGTAGTAGAGTTGAAAACTCACTGTTTGCATTTGTGCTAATACAGCTTGAATGTCACAGAAGTATCATGAGGAATAATTTATGTTTGTCCAGTATTTTGGGAATTCAGTTAAATTCATAACTCTGCTGGACACTAAAAACCATGTACTTAGCAGACACACTGGTTGATGACTCATCATAGCAATTTGTAATGCACCCCACTGCCTGCAAATCCTTAATTACCCACTTCCTTTTAAGTGGTCTCCTACTGGACATGTGAACATCTTATGCTTCACAGTCTGTCTCACCTTGTATTTTCCTCAGATATCTGGTTGCCTTCTCCAAACCTGAGGAAATGCTCTGTGTAGCTTGAAAACTTGCCCCTTCCACAAACAGAAGTTGCTCCAATAAACAAAATTACCTCACCCATCTTGTCTCTCTCATATCCTGGGACCAACATGGCTACAACACTGCAAACTGCTAAATGGCAAACAGTCAACAGCCTTTTGACATGTCCTGTTGAAGAAACTGGGCATATAAATTTACCCTAATTGTAAGATCAGTTGTAAGAAGTGAGTAGAAGTTCATAAAATGTAACAATGACCTATATTAATAAATACTGATGAAAAAAGATGCAAGGGGGGGGAGAGGGGAGATTGAATTATTCCAAACAAAAAACCCTACTAATGTAATTAAAGGACTGTGTTAAGATCATGCCTGGTAAACAAGAAAAGTGTGGGCTCAGAAATCAATAGACCAAAATTGGTGTGTGAGAAATTAGGCCTAATTTGTGAAAAAAAATAATGATTTTTCACCCATCATTATTCCACCCATCGCTCCATTTCTGGGTGAAAAATCAAGAAGCTGTCTGACAACTTCTGTCTGGAAGACAGACAAGAAGAAACAAGTGTAATCACCATGGCTGCCACCGCCACTATCTCCTGGGACTTTGAGATTCACCATGACACTGCTGGGCCTTCATCATCCTTATCCCTAGAGATGTCCTGAACAGATTCAACCAAAGAGAAGTACTCAGATGACAATCACCACCTCCACCAGCACCAGCTACATCCCGAACATCACTTGGGATATGAGACTCTCTCTCCTCCCTCCCCTACCCCATGTGTCCTTTTCCTTCCCTACCTTATTTCATCTCTTTCCTATTTCTCTTCTTTCTTAGTCAGACAAGACTTTGCAGCAAAGAAGCCACGCCCTCACCAGCTGGTATAAATTGCCAAGAGTTGGAGTGCCCAATAAGACCATGCTTGGGTTTTCAAGCAGTGAGGTTGCAAGTGAGAGGCCACACCAGACACAGAACCTGCAATTTCTGCCTTTGATGTTAGATTCATAGAATAAGAGAGGATTAGGGCTGGAAGGGACCACAGGAGGGCATCTAGTCCAACCCCCTGCTCAAAGCTAGGCCAACAACTAAATCATCCCGGCCAGGGCTTTCTCAAGCCGCACCTTAAAAGCCTCTAAGGATGGAGATTCCACCACCTCCCTAGGTAACCCATTCCAGTGCTTCACCATCCTCCTAGCGAAAACATTTTTCCTAATATCCAACCTAGACCTTTCCCCACTGCAACTCCTTGTTCTGTCATCTACTACCATTAAGAACAGCCTAGCTCCATCCTCCCTGGAACCCCCTTTCAGGTAGTTAAATGCTGCTATCAAATCCCCCTTCATTCTTCTCTTCTGCAGACTAAACAAGCCCAGTTAACCTCAGTCTCTCCTCATAAGTCTTGTGCTCCAGCCCCTTAGTCATTTGTGTTGACCTCTACTGGACTCTCTCCAATTTGTCCACATCCTCTCTGTAGTGGGGGGCTCAAAACTGGACACAATACTCCAAATGTGGCCTCGCCAGTGCTGAATAGAGGGAAATAATCACTTTCCTCAATCTGCTGGCAGTGCTCCTACTAATGCAGCCCAATATGCTATTAGCCTTCTTGGCAACCAGGGCACACTGCTGACTCATATCCAACTTCTTATTCACTGTAACCCCCAGGTCCTTTTTTGCAGAACTGCTGCCTAGCCAGTCGGTCCCCAGTCTGTAGCAATGCATGTAATTCTTCCATCCTAAGTGCAGGATTCTGCACTTGTCCTTGCTGAATCTCATCATCTGTTGTATCTTTAGTTGATTGTCTCTATTTTAAACTACATAGACCAATGGCCAGTTTTACAAAAGTATTTAGGCACCTAAAGAGACACAGGCATCTGGTGGGATTTACAAAAGTCTGTAAGAAGGTTAGATGCCTAACCTGTTTAGACATCTTTGTAAATCTGACTAGGCACCTAACCGCATCCTGAGGTGCCTTATCATCATTGTTAATATGTCCCATAATCTTTCACTATCCTCTCCTGTGGAAGCGTTTCCATGTCTCCACTTAATTTCTAGATGGCATTACACCATCATCATAAAAAAATGAGTTAGATTCAAGTTCAGAAGGACCTTCCTCTTCAAACACACAAAGCAACTTTTAAAATCATTCTTTGCTGTTTAGCAGAAGCATAATGGGGTCGTTCAGGTTTGATCTCAAGAGCAGACTCTTCATGTGACAGAGTGCTAAGAGCTAACAGCTGTCCCAGCACTCTGGTCACTTAAGCTTTGATTAGTGTCCCCAGAGAAGACTTGACTGAGGAATGAAGTGCTTAATTATCTAATCTGGGGAGCAAAGGAGCTAACTGTCCCATAATTTGGGAGTGTAGTTAAAGAGCACAGGAAGTAAGTGCAGCAGGAGCGGGAGAAAGGTTAGCAGAGCTGAGAGAAAAAGGATCTCAGGGAGGTGAGATCTTTCCCTCTTCTCCCTGGAGAAAGGACTGATGCCTGAGAAATGCTGTAGAAATGCTACTGCTCAGGATTTTGACAGTGGTGGTAATATTAATAAATCACTCAGAGGTGTTAACCACCAAGAGGCATACAAGACTGTTTTGTGTGGGATCACAGGACAGGAGATCAACCTGCCCTGTTTAACTTTGTGAGCTATCTATCTTTGGTCAAGTGTAAGGGATTTGTTTGTCTGAGTTTACAACCTGTCTCTCAAAAATTCCCTACATCCCTGGATTAAACCAGGAAAAAAAATCAGTTATTTGTTTAGGTCTCAGTTGTGAATCCAGCTGTATGTCTGTGCAGGGATTATGGGGTCATAAGGTGCCCCATTACTCCTCAATATGAACTGTATGGAATGCCAGAGTCTGGGGAAGGGCAGAAAGAAGCCACCAGAGGTCAGCTACTCCTCTCCCCTCAGGAGGCAGGGAGTGGATGACAAGGCATAGGTGGAGAAAAGACTCTGTTCTCTTGCATGCTAGCTGGCACTGCTCATATAGGGTTGTCATGTTGTTTGGAGTGGTTCACTACCATAAATGCCAACCTCAGAGCAGACTGTCAAAAGCAGGGCAGACACACCAAATAGGTATGTTCTATAATTAGGTTTTGCCAACCCAGTAACAAAATGTGAACTCCTGAAGCACAATAACAATTTTACTATGGAGTCACAGACAGTCCCATTGGACTCTCCAGTTTATCTTGCCACCCAGACAAGCTGGACTTAGTGATTAATGGTTCCTTACACCAAAGATCACAAAACATTCAGTGAAATATTCAGTATTCCAAGAGATCAGTCACATATCCCAGATCAATTTGCACCTTAGATCTCACACCAAAGATAATGCTGGTAGCCAATCCTATACTAAACTAACTAAGGAGTTATTAACTAAGAAAAGAAATAGAGTAATTTACAGGTTAGTATAGGCAACATATATACACAAATGAGTTACAGTTCCAAAATGTGACAGATACAGTAATCTCTCCACTGAATATCTTTTAGGGCTAATCCAGGTTGAACCTGGGGAGCTTTGCTTTTGTTTCTTAGCTTCAGCCCTTATGAGAGTCCAAACAGTAAAGAGATAACTATTTCTTCTTGTGAGCTTCTTTATATGCCCTTCCCCCCAGAGTTCAAACCAATGGGACAAGTGCTCCTGCACATAACTTCTTCATGGGTGGATGGGGCAATCAACAAAGTTTTTCTCCTACAATGGCCCATTTAGTTTTGATAGTCCTTCCTGATGGGTGGGGAAACCACTCTTCCTGCCTAGGTTCACATGTAGGCACTTTTACAGTTATAAAGCAAACTTATTTTACTTTGTAGCATGGGATACAGACATTACAAGCAAGATTAATGCATGCAGTAACTTCCATGCATTTGACAGAGTCTAAACACAGAACACATTCTTGTAAGTCTAAAGCCTATCTTGAGCAATACTAATATGCAGGTGAGTTGGTCTGGCTTCCAGCTATGAATTTGTCAGTGAACGGTTGATGCCTACAGTCTCGACTAGAGCTGGCACCTGATCAGCCAGCATCACAAGGATAAAGTAAACTGCATCAACCAAAGGCTGGTCCATGCAGATTACTTTCCACTTGGAAAAGCAGGAACTAGATCATGATTTAAAGCCTTGCCCTAATTTGGGGACAAGATTCATGCTGCCTCTTATCTGTCTGCTTTGTAAATTTTCATTGTGATTAAAGCAGGGGATGGGGGATGGGAGTTAAAATCCATGGGACCCAATTTTGTCTCAGCTCATAAATTTGCAATGCTAAGTGCAATCCATGGGAGTCCTACCTGTAGAAGTGAGGGCAGAACTGGGTCTCTAGATTCCCAACATCCATTGTTACACTGTGTCATTATTTGACCTCAGGCAAGACAAGTGCCTCATTTTCCCAATCAGCAAGAAAGGGATAATAAAATTGGACTACTTCATAGCAGTGTTGTGAGGTTTAACTAAATGATATTTGTA
The DNA here is from genome assembly GCF_026122565.2 of Emydura macquarii macquarii. NCBI lineage: Eukaryota > Metazoa > Chordata > Testudines > Chelidae > Emydura > Emydura macquarii. Next base: position 3,809,145 of record NW_027132342.1, on the reverse strand, counting down.
ACATGCATTCCATATGAAAGTTGTTCTTCAGGTTAAAGCTAACAACAACATATTTAGTTAATAAACGTTTTGAAATCCTAAATTTTAGGGAATTATATAAATGCAAATGATTACCATGAAGTTCATGAGCCAGATCTTCAGCTGTTGGAAATCTCTACTGAAGTCGAAGTTATGCTAATTTACACCAACTGAGGATGTGACCCAGTATTTGTTTACCATTTAAATTTAAATACTAAAAGCATTTCTCAAATGAATATAATTCAAAATATTTAAAAACAAAAGAAACAAAACAAAACAAAAAAAACCCAATCAAATTACGGCAACCTCCCCCCTCCCCCCGCAAAATAAACAAAGACCAAAACAAAAACTTATACAGCAAGGACTTAAACCAATCCACGTCAGACCATAAAAGAGTCAAGAGAGATCTCAGAGACTTCACTGGTATCACTCAGGATTTAAATGGGTGTAACCAAGGTAGGAATCAAGCTCCTAATGTTTTCAGTCCATTTTTATGTTCTAAACCAGAGTCGGAACCAGTGCAATCCACAAATAATTTTCAAATATAATCTTGTAAATGTAACACCAATCTCTTTTCAGTGTGAGAATCCATTCCTCACCTATATGCAGCAATTTTTCTATCTAGGGCCAGAATGCAATTCATTTCCACATCCTCAGTTCTATTTTAATCCATCAATCTCTCACTTTCAATGTGTCTCGCAGGCCTGAGGTGTCTCCAGGCACAAATATGGAATTCATGGCATTTCGACATTTTCCATGGATTTTATTTTGTATAAAAGCTTATTCTAACATATAAGCATGTTCAGGTAGACTCAGACATAGGAAGGATATCCACCTATGCATTATGAACCTCTTTGACAATGGTTTTTAGCTCTTTGGTCTCACTTATGCTATTTGGCCCTGTTTCAAAATCCATTGAAGTCAGCGGACAGACTCCCATGGAGGGCTCTGCATCAGGCCCTCTCTTAGCTGCCTAAAATAGTCAATGAAAATGTTTGTACAGAGATTTTCATGTTAGCATTCCTGACAGCTCTTTCATTTTCATTCCATGATCTTAAACTAATCTGGTTTCTCAATTTCTTCCCACTACCACAAATTCCTTTCAAACATACTAGAGCTTTGGTGTTTGATTTTAATAAGAGATAATAAATTTGTAGATGCTCAATGCAGACTAAAATGAATAATTCATAGGAAACTGCAAAAATGAGATTCATGTGATGTCTAACCTAAGAATTTTATGGCTGTAACTACGATCATATTTTGCCTAAGACCCTGATCCTACAAATCTTACTTATTTGTGCAGTCCATATTCATGTGTATGGTCCCATTGAATTTAATAGGGCTATGCTCATGAATGAAGTTTGCAAAGATTGAGCCTTTAGGTCCCACTCTTTACAACTATGAATAACTTTAAACATGTGAGCAGTTGCACTGAACTCATCTGAGACTACTCAGAATTTTGCACATGAGTAGTCCTATTTAACTCATCTCTAAAGTTATTCCAGTGCATAAATGTGTCCAGGATCAGGGCCTTATTTTGCAATCTTAATATCATGAGTTGAACTTGTATACAAAATGCCTGAAAGCTTTAACATTTTTTTATTTACCCAATTAGTCCACTAAACTGCATGATTGCCAGTTTTTATGAGGAAATTATTCCAAATAAATGCTCCCAGATGTTTGCCTGCATGCAATTTTAACATTGTGTCTTTTACTGCATGCCTCTAATTTAATTGGTAACTCATTTAAAGTATCAGTGGGTGCAATCGAGTGTCAACAGCCACGTGAAAATGAATTGGCTTACACTGTCACAGGAGAGGGACCATTCCTCCAAAAGAATGACATTTGCTGTGTGAATTAAATCTACAATTCGCTAGTCAACTTTGTTCATGGGTAAAATGTTCTCTCGACTTGTAAACGGACACAATGCCAATAAGCAGCAGTGCAAGTAGGCAAGAAAACATATACAGTATGTCCATTAAATGTGGGTAAAGACTGCAAAAATCCCAAGCTGTATTTTTTTTTTTAAATAGACCTCTTAAATCCCAAGGCTGGGTTTGGATGTTGGAGAATGGGGAAGGCTATTATCCCATTCCCAAGGATTTTGTGGAAGTACCATAAAAAACCTTATCATTAAAACCTATGAAAAGTACTGTAGGAGTGGATTCATTTGGGCATGGGCTAAAGATGATTTTTCAGAGACCTGGGCTCCTAAGTCATTACCAGTGCCACAGGTGCACTCAGAACCATTTTACTGGTGTTTTAGTGGATCTCTGAAACAGTCCTCAGTCAGATGACAGGAAACGTTTGCATCCCATTTGGCTTTCTGAATATGAATCATCCCAAGTTGCTTTAATAGCATAATCTTGTCTTATATACATATGGCATATTGGTCCGGACATTTTGGTAGGATAAAACCTGTACGCATTTATAGCTACTCTTCTGCTGTGGTATCAGAGCAGCAGCAACAAAGATTAGGTCAAAGAAGAAAGTCATAATGTCAGCAGCATCCAACTCCTATGTGCATCTTCCAGTTCATTCACTGAGCAAATGCTAGAGGGGACTGGGTATTTTTGAGATGATGTGTATGCATTGGGTAGGATGCTGGAGAAGAAGTACATGTAATGCTTACTAAAAAGTGTTGGATTGTTAGCTCTAGAGTAAGTATTGCACAGGAAGTGGACATGCACGCTTCTCAAAATGGCTCTACCACTGTGCCTCATCCTTGACCCTGAAGGAACGATCTTTAATCTCCACGCTCATTCAAGTGCTAGGCATCTCTGCTGAGACTGTCAAGAAGTGTGCCTAACTGTGACACTGAGTTTTGTGACGTGGCCACCTGTCCACTGGAACGGGACTGAGACCATCACTCTTTTCACACAAGCAGCCAAGAAAAAGTGATGCCTGTGATCTTTGGGAGAAATGTGGAGAATGAAATTAAGGCTGAAAGGCCAATTGCTGACTGATTAATTTAAATGAATGGTGGATTATACAACCTAACACTGACTCCATGACTTCTCAGGGTTTATTTACACAGTTCCTTCATCAGAGGTAGTATAAATGGACAGTGGAATAATTATGATAATAATAAAAGATCTGAGAATAAACAACCAAACATTTGCACATCGTATATTTTAAATGCCAAGTAGGATAAATGGAACTGCTAAATGACTTTTGCAATTGTCTTCAATATTACTTGTTGGGTTAATTAGTAATAAGGAATAATGTTAATAAATTAGTCAATAAAAGACCTGCACTTTTATGTACCTTTATAAGCTGATAAGAACTAAGTTACACATTCTCCTCATATTTATATTCCTCTAAGGACCAGCCATTTTGGTAATACTCAGAAGTGTTTTCATTAGGATCCATTTCATGGGAATACCAGATCACACAATATATTTTGTACAATTACGTATGCAAAGCAACAAACTTAAAACAAATATTTTATCTTGGTGATGCCACTTGTGGTCTGGAATACTATTAAATGAAGAAACCCTGTCCTTAAATAAGGACTTTCATGCTGAGGCAGACTCAGAAGAACACATGCCAACCATTTACATTTGTAGCAATTTTCTATTTTCATTTTTTATACAGTGGATTATATTTTCCTTTCATTGCAAGTCTTCTCCCTCAACGAATAGAATTCCTTGCAAGTTGAAGTCATGAGCCTGTGTTCATTTCATCACAATCTGTTGCTTGGAAATAATTATTTGGATTGTTGTATTTTTTTACCCATTATATAACAAACCCAATATGAATCATGCTGCACAGTGGAGTCCAAATAACTGTACTAACTATACATAATAGGCAAGGTCTAGCTACATATACAGACTGATGCTCCGGCACAGTTCTAAACACAGAATACAGAAAACATCACTAAAGGGCTTAACCACTATTTAAAGGGATACAAACACAATTCCATATATACTACATGGGTTATTATGAGCAATTACTGCTGCTACAGATTATTATGAGCAGATGCTGGACACTGATGGGCAACTGTACAGTACTGCAGGGACAAAATTTGTGGGGAGAACATGTCATGCCTTCCTAAGACTGATTCTGCCCATTTAGCAGCTGTCATGGTGTGACAATGGTAACAAAACACCAAGAAAGAGCAGCTTCCTTTGTTAGACCAGAAGTAAGAGTTGCTTAGAAAAACGTAATAAACTTGAGAATGCAGAAGTTAACTCTGAAAAATCCAAGATACTCTCAGAGCCATATTCTCTGCTGGTCTAAAAAGGCAAACCCCCTCCACTGAAATCCACAGAGCTACACCTACTTCCATCAATAAAAATTTCAGTCCTCAGGCCCCTGAGAAAGGTGTATTCAGAAGAAGTGTGTTTATTATCAGGTCTGTAGCGGACTGTGTGCTGACACAGATTTGCTTCTGTATTTTACATTATTATTGTTCCTACCTTAGGAAAACAAGGTTACTTACCAGTAACTGATGTTCTTCGAGATGTGTTGCTCATGTCCATTCCATTATAGGTGCGTGCATGCCTCCATGAACGGTTCCCGAAACCTTTTTCCCCTTATAGCAGATCCCCCTGGAGCCCCACGCACGTCGCGGTATATGAGGCGCTGTCGGCCCTATGCCCCCTCAGTCCCGTCTTTCTGCCAACTCCAGCAGCGGGGACGGGGGGGGGGAGGGGGGGGGTGTTGTGGAATGGACATGAGCAACACATCCTGAAGAACATCAGTTCTTTGTTTTCTTTTTCGAGTGCTTGCTCATGTCCATTCCACTATCGGTGACTAACAAGCAATACTTTTGGAGGTGAGTAGGAGTTACCGGTGAGTTGCCCTCAGTACCACTCTGCCGAATCCCGCGTCCTCTCTCTCTCTCTATGCCTGCTGAAGGATGGCATAGTGAGATGTGAAGGTATGCACCGACGACCAGGTGGCAGCTTTGCAGATGTCCTGGAGGGGCATTCTCTCCAGGAAGGCTGTAGACGAAGCTTGAGCTCAGGTTGAGTGCACTGTGATGGTTCCTGGAAGCGGCACCCTCGCCTGCTCATAGCAGAACTTGATGCATGATGTAATCCATGAGGAGATGCACTGGAGACAGGTGAGCCTTTTATCCGGTCAGCCACTGCGACGAAGAGCTGCATCAATTTCCGGAACGGCTTTGTACACTCGATGTAGAAGGCCAGGGCTCGTCTCATGTCCAGCGAATGCTATCGCCTCTCCTCCTCTGAACCGTGTGGTTTGGGAAAAAACATGGGGAGAAAAATATCTTGATTACAAGGAAATTGGGAAACCACCTTGGGCAGGAAGGCTGGATGCGGCCTCAACTGCACCTTATCCTTATAGAATACTATATAAGGGGGTTCCGAGGTCAAGGACCTAATCTCGGAGACCCTCCTAGCTGAGGTAATGGCCACCAAGAAGTTTACCGTCCATGAAAGCATGAACAGGGGGCATGAAGCCATGGGATCGAAGGCAGGCCCCGTGAGTCTCAAGAGGACCAGGTTGAGATCCCAGGGAGGCACTGGGTCACGGACCTGTGGATAAAACCTCTCCACCCCCTTGAGGAACCTGACCAACATGGGATGAGAGAAACAGTGATCTCCACTCTAGCGGCTGATGAAAGGCCGAACTGGCCACCAAGTGAACCTTCAGCGAGGCCAGTGCCACGCCCTGGAGCTTTCGCTGCATCAGGTAGTCCAGGATCACCTGTACAGGTGAGAGGCTGGGCGGAATGCTCCGGGACTCTGCCCAAGAGGTAAACCGTTTCTACTTATCCTGATACGTGACCTGTGTAGAAGGTTTCCTGCTGCCAAGCAGGACTTGTTGGACCTGCACCGAGCAGGCTCTCTCTCCCTCCGTCAGCCACAAAGCCTCTAGGCCGTGAGGTGCAGGGAGTCCAGGTGCGGGTGCAACAGGCGACCATGGTCCTGGGATAGAAGGTCGTGCTGCCTGGGGAGCTCCAGGGGTGGGGCGATCAAAAGGTCCAGCAGCATGCTGAACCAGTGCTGTCTCAGCCAGGCCAGAGTGATGAGAATAACGTACGCCCTGTCCCTCTTTATTTTCAGCAGGAACTTGGGCAGGAGCGGAATGGGCAGAAATGCTTATCTGAGGGTCCCCGTCCAGTCCACGAGGAACGCGTTGGAAATCGACCTGTCTTGCGACCCCGGAGCGAGCAGAACCTCGGGCACTTTGTGTTCCAGGTCGACATGAATAGGTCCAGCTGGGGAATGCCCCACTTCTGGAAGATCATAGCCACCACCTCTGGGTGCAACGACCAGTCATGGCGGGGCAGAAACGACCTGCTGAGGCTATCTGCCTCATCGTTCCTCACTTCTGGGAGGTGAGAGGCAGTGAAGTGGAAATCGTGCCTAATGGCAAAGTCCCACAGACAGATAGCTTCCTTGCAGAGGGCCGAGGAGCACGCTCCCCCTGCCTGTTTATGTAAAATATGGCTGCAGTGTTGTCCGTCAGCACCTGCATTACCCTGCCTGTCAGGAATCAGAGGAACACCTTGCACGCTAGGAGAATGGCCTTCATCTCCTTCACGTTGATGTGCAGGCGCCTCTCCCCCCCAACCAGAGTCCCTAGGTTGGTGCTGATGTGGGTTCCCCATCCTACAGCTGAAGCGTTGGAAATTAGGGTGACCGAAGGGACCAGTTCCGCCCTTCATCACTGCCCTAAGCATCCGCCACCAGTTTAGGGAGGCTAAGACGGGTGGGGGAACTGTAACCACCCGGTCCAATGGGTGTCTACTTGTCACATATATTGAGGCCAACCATGCCTGAAGCAGTCTGAGCCTCAGGCAAGCTAGCCTCACAACGTACATGCAGGCTGCCATGTGCTCTAACAGCTGTAGGCAGTGCCTGGCTGTTGTCCTGGGACATCAGTGTCGCTGGGAGATGATAGGGACCATCGCCTCAAAACCAGGCTGAGGCAGGAAGGCTCTGGCCTGGGAAACATCCAGGGTGGCCCCAATGAATTCTATGCATTGCACTGGGGTTAGTGTGGACTTCTGCTCATTTATGAGCAGTCCCAGCCTGCTGCATGTGGAGCAAGTGAGGGTCACACTCTTCTGCACTTGGGACCTGGAGCTGCCCCTGATCAGCCAATTGTCTAGGTACGGAAAATTTTGAACACCCTTTCGTCTCAGGTGGGCAGTCGTCTGACATATTTGTTTAAATGACACAGGTCTAATATGAGTCTCAGACCCCCCTTCACCTCGGAGATGAGGAAGTACCTTGGATAAAACCCCTTCCCCCTTCTGCTTTGAGGGACCATTTCTACCGCTCCTATGTTGAGGATGGTGTCCACTCCTGCAAGAGGAGTTGCTCGTGAGAGGGGTCCCTGAAGATGGACGGAACGGGAGGGTTATTGGGGCGGAGGGTGGCTGTAAACTGTAGGGCATAGCCCCCTAAGACTATTCCAAGGACCCAATGGTCTGAAGTGATCTTTTCCCATTCAGGATAGAAGGGCCTTAACCTGTTTAGGAAGGGGAGGGGCAGATCCAGGAGAGCTGTTGGGGCGCCACCCTTGAGCGCACCATCAAAATTGACTCCTCTGGTTGCCTGACCTCCTGGGGGGCCCCTGACTGGGAGCTGAGGATGAGCTGGGGGGCTGATTTCTCTTTCTAACCCCCTATTCCTGTCCTTATTCCTATAGGGTTGAAAAGGCCTGGGCAGAGGCCTTATCTGCTGCTGCACCTGGGGCCATGACTGATGCCTGGAAAACTGGGTCTTGTACAGGCCCAGGGAGCAAAGTGTGGCCCTAGAGTCCTTCAGACCATGCAACTTCGCATCAGTCTGGTTGGAGAATAGGGCTGACCCATCAAAGGGGAGGTCCTGAATAGGCTGCTGCACCTCCTGGGACAGGCCCGAGGATTGCAGCCAGGAGCACCTTCTAATGCAGATGACAGAGGATATGGCCCTGCCTGCCAAGTCAGCAGTGTCACAGGACGTCTGGAGCGCTGCCCTAGCTACCTTAGTTCCTTCCTCCACTTTGATGCTAAAGTCTGCAGCCTGCATCCTGGGGCAGGGCCTCAGCGAACCACCTGAGGGAATCCCACAGGTTGAAATTATATCTACCCAAGAGGTCCTGACGGTTGTCAATCCTGAACTGCAGGCTTGCGTGGAATAAATCTTCCTCCCAAACAAGTCCAGCTTCTTATTGTCCTTGTTCTTGGGTGTGGACCCCGGATGACCTTGCCTGTCTCTCTGGTTAGCCACATCTACCACCAGGGTTCCTGGAGTGGGGTGAGTGAACAAATACTCCAAACCTTCGGCCGGGGCATAATACTTTCTCTCGGCCACCTTTGACATAGGGGCGACCAAGGAAGGGGTTTGCTACAGGGCCTTTACGATTTTACGGACCTGCTCGTGGACTGGGAGGGCCGCTCTCGCTGGGGCACCCGCCGCCAGCACAATAAAGAGGCTATCTTCAACCTTTTCTAACTCCTTCACCTCTAGCCCCAAGTTGGAGGCCACTCTCTTGAGCAGCTCCTGGTGTGCTCTGAAATCCTCCAGTGGCGCCGAGTGGTCCCGGGAGACTGCCTCGTCCAGTAAGGAGGAAGAGGACGGCCGAGGTGCGTCCTGTGGGTGCGCCCTTTCATGGTGAAGGGTTGCACCCATTGAGGGTCCCTCCATGGGGTCTGACTCCTCGTCCTATGGGCCTTCTCCTGTGCTGGAAACATGGACTGCACCCCCGATGACATAAGGGATTGAGGCTCCGGCCCCATCTGGATACTCCAAGGGGCCCAACAAAGCCATTGTTGCAGCCATTGACCCTAGGGCCAACCCAGGGCTGACTGCACCACAGGCTGTGACGCTTTGTGGGGGCATTGACTGTCCCCCCTGGGAGATCCCAAGTAACTGGACCAGCAGTGCCGTGTCCTTTCTCGGTCCCAGGCACCCTTCCATGCCAGGAACTGCCCTCTCGATGCCTCCGATCTGAAGGATGATGAGGACTGCCTCCATCGCCGTGAGTGGTGCTGACAAATGGAGGTGCGCTCTGAAGAGTTAGAGGTACCAGATCATCGATGATTTCCGCTGCCGCTTGCCTTGCAGTCCTGCAGACACCTTCGGTGACCGAGGTCGGCGCCGCTCTGAACTCCTTGATGCTGGGCCGGACTCCGGCGACCGGGTTCCGCGTCATGGACTGCGCGGTGCTAGGTCCTCGGATGGCGACCGGGTTCTACGCTGTCTGGATACGGACAAACTCCTTGAGGCCGGGGATCTAGAACAGGAGCTGTCCAAGCACCACCTGGCAGACCTCAACCGGTGCCGCCTCCTGGCACGTGCTACCTTCAGTGCCGGGGATCGACGTTGGCGCCAAGAGGGAGACTCCACGTCCTGTGCCGGAGCAGGTCGGCTCGACGATGATGATCTAGAGCAACTGCTGGGGAAGCGGTTCTGCTCTACCCTTGCAGGCCGTCTGGTGAGAGATCTTCCTCCCCGTACCAGGGATCTCCACCGTGGGTTTCCCCCATGACACCAGCCCCTTCTCCCTCAGCGGAGGGGGAGGAGGAGGTGGCATAGGCAAGGCCAACAAGGTTCTTGCCCCATGAAAAGCCTCCGGTATCAACAGCGTCGGCAGGGGCACTCTCCCACTCCCAGGAGTCAGGGGAGGCTCCCTGACTGGAGATGCAGGCACCGGAGAAGACTCAACGGGCCAGGTCCGGTGCATCTCCGTACTCGACCCTGCCCGTACCGACAGCGCAGGGAAGTGTCCATGCTCTGCACGCTGTTTCTTTCTCTTTGGTGCCAGTGATGTTGCACGATGCCAAGTCGAGGCCAGTGCTGGCAATGTGCTCTGCAATGAGGTCACGCTCAGTGCCGAGATGGAGCGGGTTGGCTCGGACACCAGGCGGAGCGCTGCCTCCATCAGCAGGGCTTTCAACCAGATCTCTCGGTCCTTCTGAGTCCTCAGTTTAAAAGTCCTGCAGATTTTACATTGCTCTTTCCTGTGGGTTTCCCCCAAGCACTTAAGACAGCGGTTGTGGGGAGTTGCTGAGCAGGAAGGCCTTCTCGCAGGAGGCACACGGCTTGAAGCCCGGCAACCAGGGCATGGCCCAGCTGCTCTAAGTCCCCACAGGGACTTGCCTTATCCAACTACGCTTAACTACTTAACTAACTAAAACTAACTTAGAATATCAAACAAGTTCAAACAAGGGGAATAGTACTTGCTACGAGCAAGGCTAGTTCCAGCAACCGTCATGGGCGGAAAGAAGGAACTGAAGGGGCGTAGGGCCAGCAGCGCCTCATATACCGCAGCATGTGCGTGAGGCTCCAGGGGGTGCTGGAGCCAGCCCTACGGGATCTGCTAAGGGGAAAAAAGTTCTGGGAACCATGCATGGAGGCATGCACACATCTATATATAGCACTTGAAGAAGAACTTACTTTATTTGAACTTTGAAACTGAAAAAGAAAATTTAAAAAGCATATATCTAGAGCAGCCTGAGTCATCTACTGTATATATATTTTATTTAACAGCCCTTTGTTAGTTTTACATTGCGTGTGGTGAGGCCCCTGCAGGATGTACATAAGAAGCCTGAAAGACATTGAAAGTTGGCAGAAGGTCATGGAAAACAATCCTGAAGTAAGCTTGTACTGAATACAGAGAGGATATTAAGTATAAATGGAGATCAGCTCTTTTTTGTTTCTTTCTCTTCTTTGTGTGTGAGAGAGAGAGAGCACGAGTAACAGACAGAGGATGCCAGAAGCTCAGAAATCTCAGAACACACTGGTGGAAAGCTACAAAACAGTTAATTTTAGCTACAGTTCTCAGTAAGTTCTAGCCCGCAGCAGCCCCTCCCTGTCCACCTTCCTGGTCTAGAGTCATGAGCTACCACGGCCTCATTTCTGGCTTTAGTGGCTCTAGGCAGCCTGCAGTTATATTAACTGCTTAGATATCTTTCACAGAGCTGAAGGGGGACTTGATATGCATTTCCTCCCATCAGACCAGTCCCAGGTCCATCCTTCCACCTAAACACCTTTAAGTGCCCAGACCCCAGCCCACAAGGAGTAGTTCTGAGGAGGCATCCCAATTCCCCTACTCTTCTAAATGGAACTCCAATCACAATCCGGGCTATATTTTGGCCCATTGTGAGAGAAGAATCAGATTCCATGAGTTCAATATTAGGAGTTCATTTTATCTTGTTCTTTCTTCTTCTTCCCTCTGCCCCCAGAATGTTTACTTGAATGGTTAAAGATGATTCATAAAAATGTATAACCCAAGTCTAGAATTCTCCTTTTCCTCCTCCTTGTTTTAAAAACTTATTTAACGAAATTCCACAACTTTAAAGAAAACAAATTACATTCCCGATGACAATAGTATTTAATATTTTGTTCTAGAAAAGTTTAACAAACAGAGTTGGATTGGGCAGGTTTTTCATTAAGATTGCTGATGTCATGCCACTAGCTGGAAGCTGCACAAAGCATGCAGGGTAGCTTCAGAACTTTGTGAAATTAAGTAAAAAACCAGAAGAGAGGTCCTCATGAAATACATTTCTTCCAGCTGTAAAGTAAGAAGGAACCCAACTTAGTTCCAAAACATTTAGAGGCAGTGGCATGCTCTGAAAATGCACATCAGTAAGACTTTAAAAAAAAAAAAAAAAAAAAAACCCGAAACACTTTGGCCCTAGTTCCACAATCAGAGTAGCACTGACTTTTGCCTGGGTCTGACTGCATGGATCCAATTGCAGGACTGGGACCTTTGTTTTTATTTTGAGATGTGCCAAAGCTGAAAAGTTAAGATCCAGATCCAAACAACCACAAAGTCTGGGGTGGTTCATATTAAGATTCATATTTTGTTTCAGCCCATTATATAGGTGGAGATCAGCTGCAAACTTGGGATCAGACAGAGATCTGAACTTAATCAAAAGTCTAGGGATGTTTGTGTTCTTTATTAAAATAATGCAAATGAGGCAAACAGATACAGTCTCAAACTGAAACCTTGGAAACTAAGTTCAATACCATTATTTCCTCCTCCAATACACTGAGAACACCCTGGAATCAGGGCATCATTTATAGTTACATTTCTAAGCTGGCAAATGACAAAAGACTAAGATATAAGTGCACTTGGAATACAGTTTGTTAAAAATAGTCTTTGCCAGAGTGTTGCTTTTAAAACAAGGGACACGCTCAAAAGCAACAGGCTCAAAGAGGGGTTCTTGTAAAAGCAAAGAGGACTCATGGAATCCCACATCTTGCACCAGTGGGGCTCACCAAAGCCTATAGTTACACTCCTTGTGACCACCATATTGGATATTGTCTGCAGAGAAAGTGTTCCTCAGGGCTCAGTTTTAAGGTTGGAATGCTTGGTTTCAGTTTAAAAATGCTCCTTTGAGCAACGTCTGTGCTCCAAGCAGCATTTTAAAAGCTCAGTTTCAGATTTGCATCTTTGTTCGCTATTTTTCATTGGATATGTTTGGATTTATAAGACCATAAAAAGAGGGCTCTCTGAAGCTGTAGGCCCCTGTGGCATTCCATTAAAACCATAAATCAGAACATCAAGACCAATCCAGCAGTAAACGCCAATGTACAGCTAGAAGCCCCCAGAAGCCAATGCAGCCAGACTAATGAAGTGGGGGCTTGATTTCCAAAGTCAGTGGACCCTCATGGGCCATTTAAAAGTTGCTCCAGCTTGATTGCCTTCGTTGATCTCAACTGCAGTAGCATGACACATGGAGTTCTGATTTCTGAAGCAGGCAGTTCCCAGGCTACTTAGGGCCTTATGAGTCAAAACCAATATTTTAGGGTCCACTTGAAAACTCAAATTTAGTCAGTGTGGTAACATGATTATGGAGAAAGATCCCAGTTACACAGCGAGGATCAGCTTCCAAATGCATTTAAAGGTGTACCTCCAAGTAGAAAGGAATTGAAATAGTCTAATCCTGAGATGACAAAAGACATTAATCACAGTAGAAGAGCTGCATCCAGAAGAAAAAGCCACAGCTTTATGGCCAAATGCAAACAACAGAAAGCTGTCCTGGTCAGTACTGGAACCTTATCACCTGAGAATAGTTAGGAGCCTTGCTGGCTTCCTAAACTGTGAATACAAGTAACAAAGGGCAGACACACACCATCAGTTAGATGGGCAGATATAAAACTTTCCTTGTACTTCCATTTGCTTTCCCCAGCCTATCAGCATCAGCCAGACATTGGATAAGGTGCTGGCCTATATCATCTAAGTCAGAAGAGAGAGAGACAGAAAGCTGAGAGAGTGATCATCATCAGGAGGACACCACAACTCATCCTTCCTCACTAACATGCCTATCTGCCTCATATACCTGTTGAGCAAGAGGAGGGAGGACAAGATGAAGCCCTGCAGAACCGAGAGCAACCTTGAGATAGACGAAAACACTGTCACACACTACTCTCTGAGATCACTTTGAGAAGAATGAAGGCACTGGAGGACAACCCCATCCAATCCCTCCAAGGATGAGAAGTGTGTCAACACCAGCTTGTGGTCGATAGCTTCAAAGGCAGATGCTAGTGGTACTTATATGGTCATGTGATCTTCCTGCACTGCAAGGGGATTATAAACCAACACAATCAGCTCAGTGCCTGTGTGGCATGTAGGTTGACAAAAGTCAAGAAAACGTGAAGCATCTAGATACCATGAGAGCTCCAGCCACAATTTTCTCAATGATTTAACCACAAAATGAAGATTAGGAACAGGATGACAGTTGACCAGATTGCCAACATAAAGTGATGGTTTCTTGAGCAATGACTATATCATTGTTTCCTTGGGACAGGAACTGCCTTTTTGTTCTGGGTTTGTTGAGCATTTAGCACAATGGGGTCCTGGTCTATGACTAGGGCTCCTAAACACTATGGTAATACAAATAATAAAATAGTAACAGTAAAGGGAAGCTGGGACATTGCACTCCTTAAAGTGAGGTATTGGTCACTTTCCATTCAACACAGACCGAGTATCTCCTTTTCTGTCTTCATCAGCCAGGAAGCACCTGGATATCCAGAATCTGGACTGCGTCATGGAGCCCAGTACTCAAGTATAGCGGAGCCGGATTCAGTGCAAGATATGAGCAGGTAGGCAAAGATGGCTCTCATTTCTCAAAAAACCAAACAACCCATGCATTTTACCCTTCTCTTTTCCCACTTGGGATCCAGTTAATTCACAAAGCACACCCCCTTCCCAAATAGTCACAGAATCAATCAACCCCTCAAACACAGGTTTCCTCATCTTGTAAAGCAGGGCTACTCAGACTGTGGATCTGGAGCTGCAAAGGGCTCTTCAATGCATCTCCTGCAGCTTTTTTGCAGCACATGATATTAAAACACTGTCTGATCTAATTATTAACCAATCTAAGTTATTAGCCAATAACTATGTTATTAACCAATTAAGTGATCAATTTGCACGAAGTTATTAACTTATTTGCTGTGAGAATAATATATATAAACTATGCAATAGATCTAAACTAAATATTTCCCCGGTCATATTGTTTAAATATGAACAGTACTATAGTAAACGAAACAATGAATTCACTCCACTGTGGCTCTTTTGGACAATGTTGATTGCTAATTTGCCTCCTGAACCATGGAGTTGTGAGTATCACTGTTGTAAAGATATCTGCTACTTTCACGCAAGTGCACTGTGGTTAGCTTTCCTGGATGTGTGCTTGTCCGTGCCACATAAAGGGATAAGAGTAGGCAAATTCTAAAGCTATTTTGTATACTTAGATATCATTTACTGTGCTTTGAAATTGATGGGCTTACTGGAAATTTCCTTTGCAAAAGTTGTTTGGCTTTGAGGTGGCATCGGTTATTTAATTACATGTATGCTTTATCTTTTGTGTGTTTATATTTCTACAAATACAATATAGATACAGTATAATACTTTGAAGATGTTTCTTACAACAGACCTTTAGTCACATATTCTGCTGAAATTACGCATACATAAGGCCCATTCAGTTCCTAAAAGCAGTAAGTAGGTGCAGGACCTGGCTTAATGTTGGCCTAAAAAGGATATGTTAATTAAAAAAACAAATCTAAACTAAGCTTGACCTTATAGCACAGAGGATTTTTTAATTAGTTTGGGGTTTTTTTGTTTTGACCAAGCAGCGTTGCTCTAATGGTTAAAACAGGGCTAGAGCTGCTTCAAACTAGATGGTTTCATGTTTTCACCAGCCAGTTTTTTTCATTTGAAAAAAACTGAAATATTCAAAGTGAAATTCAGTTAAAACTACCAAGTTTTGTTTGTTTTACAATTCTAAACCAAGTGTATCACAATTTATGGGGTTTAAGCGCTTTTAAAAACATTTATCAGTTAAAATTATCAAGAGCAGCCAAAGTTAACCCTTTTCAAGTGCTGCTTCTACCCCGTAGGCTTTTCAGCCTCTTACCCTATTTCTCTCTTTAGAGTTTTGGCTTGTCTGGTGGCTTATCACCAGTTTGTTGGCAGGAGATTCTCTCCACAGTCCCTCTGACAGTCATGCTGTCCTCCTGCCATACAGCCCTTTTAGCCTCATAGTTGCTGGCTAAGCAGGCAGGCAGGCAGGCAAGCAGTAATGTTAACTCGTTGCATGTCAAACCAGCATGGGGTGTAGAGACATCGTATCATAGATAAAATACGCAGATGGAATTTTACTAAACACACAGTGCAGCATACAGCAGAAAGAAAAGGTCCAAACCATGTGCCAGTCTTCAAAACAGGCTGCACAAAATAAAGGTAGGCCCTGATCCTCCCTTACACTAATACGCCCCTCACTATACTCATGAAACGTTGTGGAGAGCATTGCTGGTGTATAATGAAAATGCACTACCACAGAACAGAGGGTCTGGGCAGTGCAGTAGTGCCCCCAACAAAGGATGAGTAGCACAAAGACCAAGGGAAGCAAAAACTAAACCAAAGCAACTTTAAATTGGATGCCTGGCTGCTGGGACAGCATGTACAATGGCAACAAGACAGACTAAAACATAACTGAACCCATCCATGCCATTCGCTTTTTTGAGACTGTATTCAGTGTAGTGGATTTGCAAAGACTGGAGTTACATCTGACATGAATGACTTTGGCCCAATACATAATTTCTGTAAGTTATTAGAGCTGGTCAAAATTTTTGGAACAAAAATATTTTTCATCAAAAAAAATGACCTTATTTGAAATTCTTGCAAAAAAAAAAAAAAAAAAAAAAAAACAATTTTCAAACTTTTCCATTTTTTTGATGAAACTGGAAAACAACAATAAAAATGGATTCTTTTTGTTTTTCAGTTTGGCTGTATTGCTTTTCCTTCCCTATCCCTCTTCATTATTCAGTGACAAAATAACAAAAGGAAAAAAGGGGGTAGTGAGAAGATAGGGAAAGTAAAACTGGAAATAAATGAAAACCAAGATATTATAAAACCAAATATTGGACAAAAATATTCACACACAAAAATTAAGAAACAAGAAAATTATTCCTATTCTAAACCTGGAGACCAAAAAGGACTTCAGAACCTTGGGATTTTCTTTTCCATTTCTTGACCAGCTTCAGATATTATTCTGTTACTTGAAATGATTACAGTTGCTCTTGAAGTCAAATGTTCTTGACAGTTGCTCTTGAAGTTCCAACTTGTGACAGTTTATTTTCAACATACAGCTACATGAACATGAATGCTCCAGGTATTGCACTGCACTGCATTGCACTGCACTGGCTCTCTAGATGGAATTTAAGGTTCTTATTCTGCTGGTTAAGACCCCATGAATTGGACTTTTGCTATCTAAGAAACTGCAACTGTCCATGACCTAATATGACAGCTACCCTCAGTGGAAAGCTGATAACAGCTAGGGTGAAACTCACATGGTGTGTGGAACTGGAGTTTCTCAGCAGCTGGATCTTTCCACTAGGTACAAGTAAAGAAAATATAAGACTTGTCTGTTTCCCCGCTAAATACTACCCTTATTATGACACTTAAAACAAAGAAACAAACAAACAAACAAAAAAATCTAGCAAACATACCGTCACACCGTTGCACAAAGAGAATATAGCAGTTTACAGCCATTCAGACCGATTTGTTTGCTTTATTCAAATTTGCTTCTGAATTAGGGAGTGTTACAGTATGATAATATGAAAATATAAAAGACAAATATTTGCAGTGAGATAAGTTCAGGGAGGATAGGTCCATCAATGGTTATTAGCCAAGATGGTCAAGGATGCAACCGCATGGTGCGGGTGTCCCTAGGCCTCTGACTGCCAGGGGCTGGGACTGAACAACAGGGGATGGATCACTTGATGATTGCCCTGTTCTGTTCATTCCCTTTGAAGCAGCTGGCATTGGCCACTGTTAGAAGACAGGATACTGGGCTAGATGGACCATTGGTCTGACCCAGGATGGCATTGCTTATGTTCAAGTGAGCATGTCTATCATTCTGTCAGAAAGGTGAGACGTGGTAAGAAGCCCCACCTGGCCTCTCAAGAACTCAATACTGGAACTACTGAAATGAGACAAGCACACAAGATAGCATCATAAATAAAGGCAGTTTAATCGTAATACCCCAATCACTGAGAACAGAAAAACTCTTTCAGGAATATAACAGAGCCATTCTGGAATAGAAGCCTGTATCCGAAAAGCCAGAGATGTTGTACACTGCCCAAACATGACCAAAGATATCTGAGACCTGATGAGCAGTTGTGATACCTGACTGTGGAGAAACACAGGTCAAGCAGTAAAGAGACAGAGTGAAAATACACAGTGTCCCCAACAGACCTGGGAGCAGAGTAGGAATGGACCTTTTCACCACAAACCACACAAAGTACCTGGTTACTAGAGACTACTAGAGTCAGATTTCTTGGAACTAGATGAACTATAAAAGATGACCACAGTGACTGTCATAGACAAAGCAATGAAGAGTTTCAGTAGGCATGATATCCCAAATTATGTTATTATAGACAACAGAAGCCAGTTTACTTGCAGTGAGTTGGTGTAATTTACTTGGGAATGAGTATTCAGTAACATCACATCACCACCATACCACAGCCAGCCAAATAGGCAGTTAAAATTGCTACCTCTATTAAAGAAAAATGTAAAAAGCAAAGAAAAATACAACAAACCATTTCTGATTTTAGAAATACTCCGACAGAAGGCCTGTTAAGGAAAAGTGAAGCCCCCTATGCCATAAATGACTAAGCATCTCAGAGTGCAACAGGCAAAACTGCTGACAAATCTCTCTCGAGGTACATGAAAAAATGATTTAATAGCATAATTACTAAACTGCAAGCAAAATTTCCCTAAAAGCCCATGTGTGGAAAAGATAAGAATATGCTGACAAAAGAGCATGGTGCTCCCCATAACATTCCTACTTGAATAAAAAAATAAAGGTTATGTTAATAAATAATTTAGGGATGACACTTTTATGATGGAGTAAGGTATCAAATCATGGAGAAATTGGTAAATGGTAAAAATGAAGGCTAAGTTTTGTTAGTTTAAGGTTCACAAGGATAATTATGTTATATTAATTTAATGTCAATAATTTACAATAATGTAGCATGGAGAATGAAAAACAAAACATAACAGAAAAAGCTTCTGCTTACATAACTAAGTCTATTTTGAATGCCTTCCTCATTCTTTACGGGCAGTGCTAGGTTCTTTGTCTTACCTATTCCTGTGGATTTTTTTTCCTTAATAATGAATTATATGTAATTTTCTAAAGGATGAGAGAAAACAGTCTAGATTACAACATATTGGCCTTTATTGCTCCTCTTATAATCAACGATTAGCTGGTGCTCCATTTGATATCAGATGGTTGGTGCCTTGGATCTGTGCTGGAAGAAATTAACAAGCATTCCTTATTCTCCATGGTTTCAGTATGTAACTTTCTATGTTCAATTTTGGTTTCCTTACGCCTACCAGGCTCATAAAATTGATACTTCAGATTACCAGGACTACTTTGTGTGTTATTTTATACTCCTCCTGCCACTTCACTTACAATTTACTTTAGCATCTTAGCAACAGCAATAATATTCTGTCTCCTGGTTGGTAACACCAAGTAGACTGGATGGTGATCATTATTAGATGGTTCTCTGACTGATGACTGCACCAAGCTCTCACATTAGCACATTTCTGCTCACTTTTATCAGACTGATGTCTCTAGTAGCACTGCTCTTTTTAACAAGTTATCCCACTAAAAGAGGTAGTTTTAGTGTTTCAAGGGACTAATCTCTGCTGTTTTGCTTATTAATGCTTTCTTTCAATCTACTTGTGGCACATCTTTTGGTTTTTAGTTTTCATCTTAAATCTGCTTCTTCTAAATCCCATTTGAATTCTAAGATCAGGATTTTATAACTTTCTAACACTCTCCCATACTTCTTTGGTCTTAACTTCTCCTTATTTCCTGATCATTAAAAAACAATAATTCTAGAAGATGATTTCTATAATTACAGAAGATGGCTTCCAAGATCTTTATTTTTACCCCTTCTTCTCAACAACTCTAAACAAACGTATCTACATATGCAGAAAGACACACACACACGGGAGTACGGTGACTGTATAACAATGACAAATTAAAAATTTTTTTTTGGCCAATTGATCATGTGTCTTCTAGATTTATGTTTGTCAGCATAAATCTGTTTGAAGATATAATTGTGTGTTTCAGTGTAAATGAAGCTGATGCCTAAAGTAAAAATTGAAGTAAACAATTAAGTAGCTAAGATTCAAAAAGAAAAGAAAACCAATATCCTTTAAGCCTTCATATCCTTTTGCCAGGGGCAGTAAGGCAGATTATAGGCAACTAAAGAAACCCCCTAAAATGTCACTGGGACATAAAGTAGTGATTTTTCAAGAGCGAGAATGGGAACTGTGGAGTCTGCTGCCCAGGACAGCCTTTGGAGACAAGAGTTGCCAACCTTTCCGTTAGACCATTAAAGTATCTGCTGCACTGATGCCTAACTGTTCCATATAGGCCCTCTGTTTGTGTATTCATTTACTTATTTATTTTGAGGTTGAAAAGCCCGACTATCAACTCACTGTAGAAAATCCAGGATCATCAGAGGCAGAGCTTCTTCTCAAACTCATACCTTTGTCTCCCCTTCCTCTTCAGTCAGCAGTAGGATCAAAGGTACAGTAACTAGCAAAGAGCTCCTTTTTAACTAACACACACACACACACACACACACACACACCCCACCCTTTCAAATGTTATCCAATTGCCTTAGTTAGAGGTTGACTAGTATGCACCTCCCTCTTTCACCATAACTTTTCAAATTATGGTCCATAATTTATTATTAATTGTATTATGGTAGTGTGTACAGGCTCCCAAAATAGACCAAATAGTGACCAATATTATGACCATGTTAGTGTCAACTCAGTCACTAGGAGGAGGAACATCTGGTTCTATACAAATAAAAATAAAGGGGGTTCTGATAGGGAGCTTGGAGGTCCGGGCAGCCTTGTAGTTAGTGCATCTGATGTCTAGCCCCTAGCTTCCCTGAGCAGGTGGCAGAGGTGCCTTGTTCCTGTCCTTAGGTCCAGGAATCTTCTGCCCTCCACTTGCATCTGGGCCTCAGCCCTTAAAACGGTGCTGTAGGGGAACCCAGGCCCTCCCTCTGCACCAGGTCCCAGCCCAGAGTCATGCATGAAGCAACACCAGAAGGATACTCGTGGCAGAGTCTACTGGGTCCGACCCCAGGACTACATCCTATCCATATCCCTTCAGTTTGGGGCACGGCCCCTATAGTCAAAACAGTTTGCAGTGTCTTGCCTGGAGTAGCACCCCTGTATGGATCTTTTGTAACCTCCTAACATGGCCTCAGATTCCTCTGGACAGGGCGGATGTATGGTTGGAAGAGCCTCATCCCAGAATGCCCTTCCAGTCAAATAGTAAAGTTCACTTACTGCTGGGGGCTCCCCTGTCTCCTCAACAATGTCTCTCTCAGACAGGGACACAGTGCTTCTCCCCTGGAGGCTGTTCTGCCTGTTAGATTTGTAATGAAGCTCCTTTCCTGTAGAAAAGCAGAGCTACCTCCCGCAGTCAGTCAGCCCTGAAATGAGCCAGGCACTCTCCTTTCCTTCCCTTATCAGGCCTGGCATTGGTTGCAGGTGTAGCAAGGAAGGGCTAGCTGAGTCCATAGGCTCTTTTTAACCCTTTTTCTGTTGGTATGAAGTTTCTCTGTTCCATCATAGGGACACACACTTTATGTGCACGAATCATCATCCTAACTACTCTGCTTGAAGGTTGCATCCTTTTCACACACCCTTAGTCTGGACTTTGACTTTCAGGAGGCTCTTCAGAGTACGAATTGTTTCTTTCAAAGTGTTTGTAAAGCACATAGCACTTCTGGGTGTTACCACAGTGTAAATAAATACTAATGGTATTTTGTCTTTCCCCCCTACAACTTCCAATATGACAATGGCTTTGTTGTGACCACAACCTGAATATGACAGCAACAGAGTCATCTTCAACCGTGCCCTCAGGAGCCTCAGCTGAGGTGAAAAACAACACTGGTTCTTCCTTAGGCGCCACAGTCCCCTGGTGCCTTTGAAGTCTGCCATCATGCTTTTGCTTCCTGACAGTAGGAGCAAAAGGATTATACCATGGAAGTGCCTTGCTGTGGTATATTGCACTAAAAACAGCATAACTAAAATGAGGAAATAAACATTACAAAACTAGGCAAAAAATTGCCAGAGAGTTCCTTCACAAAGGGAAATTGGAGAGAGTCAGGTCTCCCGCACACAGAAAGCTTCCTTTCAAATTCAGATTCTACAACGCATATGTATACATACACACACACACACCCCTACCTCTTCTTCAACAATCTTTAAAAGTCAAACCAAAGCAAACTCTCACACTGCCTTTTCATGATGTCCATTCTCTGCTGGCATCATCTTCTGACATCCAACTATACCAACCATCCCTAGACTTTAAGAACAGAAAACTAGATGTTCTGTAGTCTAAAGGCTTGAAACAAAGCAGATGTTTTAGCATAAGAGGAAGCAGTGTATTTCTAAATGGATTCCTCTTGCATAAAACACTATGCATCTTGGCAGTTTTTAAATAACTGCTGTTAGTGCTGTAAATGTGCTGTTACATTTTTTGCTTTAATTAAAAAAAAATCTTTCAGTGTCTGGCTGGCAAACTGTGGCTCAATATCTATCAGTATATTTCCAATTATATTTTATTTTGAGTGTGTCATCCTTCGCATAAATTATTTTCTGATTTGTTATTGTTTAAATCTGTGAGCCCTTCCTAACCTACTCTACAAACACAGGCATTCTGATCCATAAGCCATTGAAAATCCTTCTATTGGCTTCAGTTGTCTTTGGATTGGACTCAGAGTCCACATATCATGTAAAGTCCAAACTCAACATGCTTCTTGGAGTTTGATTTTATTAAAAAAAGAAAAAAATAGAATAAAAAAAAGATTAGTTCAAATCTCCTCCACAGACTTGGGTATTCCTCGGTTTGCTCCTTCAAGACTACTTAGCTCACACCCTAAATATCCTGTGTACTAGAGAACCACTCCCGTTGTCCTTATATCCAGGCAAGGTGACAAATGACCTGCCTCAGTGAGTTAGCAGAGCCCATTTAACAATTAACCAGTTGGATCACCATGTACTAACACAGTAGCACATGTAAAGCTATCAGCCTGTTACAATCCAATTTTAATAGATATTAAAATTGTGAAGCTTTATGTTACTGGTAGCCAAAAGCATACAATATGAATTAAACAACTAATTGGATCATTTAGGTACCAGTGTGATAAGTATTATGTAAAAACTAAGATTTATTTAGGGATGTAGCTATAAAGAACCAGATTAGAGGCATGCGGACATTACTCCTGTATCCTGATTTCAGCATTAGCCAACAAATACTGCAGAGGACATGTCACAACCCACGTCACGAAGCACCTAGAAAACTATTCAATTATTAGAGGTGGTGGGAACTGGGTTTTCCATTTGGTGGGAAATGTCATGATTCTGAATTTTTTCCCCTATATCAAAATGGGAAAAAACAAAACAAAATCATTTGAAACATCCCACAAAACAAAATTAAAATTAAAAAAAAAAAATTGTTGGGTGATCAAAAATGTGGTTCCATTAAAATGTCAACATTTCATTCTGATTTTTTTAAAAAATCTTATATAATATCTAAGAATTGAAAAAGGTTGCTTTCAAACATAACATTTAAACATTCTGTTCCCTAAAGCTTGAAACAGAACGCTTTGGAATGCTCTGCTTCGGAATTTTCCAGAATGAAATTTTGTTTGAATCTACATGTTTCTGTGAAACATTTCACTTTCAACAAAATGGCATTTTGCTATAGAAAAACATTGTTTTGGAAAATTTCTGTCCAAACTCTAGTAATCACATGACATTAATTCCTTTTCGACCTCCTTCCCACCATAGGTGACCTGATGACTTGCTAAAACATGAAAATTAGTTACTCATTAAATTTATTTTCTGATTATACAGTTCATAGATTCACAGATTCTAAGGCCAAAAAGGATCACTATGATCATCTAATCTGACCTTCTGCAAAACATAGGCCATTGCTGATACTTTAAAATGTCATTAAACCATGTTGTACAGTGCCACTAACCTAAGGGAGAAATCATCCATTTGAATAGGAATAACTATTCCTATTCTATTTGTATAGGAATAACTTCTCATTTAAAACATTGGAATATTTACAAGTTTTTGCTTGAGTAGTACAATTGCGGGTGTCCTCTAGTCGATATTTACCAACAAGATTTCAAGATAGCAGTTAAACTAATTTCCATTTCATATTTGCTTGGTCCTATAACCCCTTGCAAAAAAAAAATCAGTCATGATGAGTCTGAACAAAAATCTGAATCTAGATATCTCAAGTGTTGGGAAAGTTCAGGTCTGTATCTCAGCCTTGGAGTTCTAACCCATTTCTGAATTTCAGTAAGAGTCAAACCTTCTGTTGTTATAATGGGCCTTCATTAAAAGGATGGAGGTGGAAATCATTGGTAAACGGCCTCTACTATTAAGGGAGTCCAAGCAATAATGTACACACAAAATAAAGTTTTTGTTTTTAAGTGTAAGTATTTCCAGTGGCAGAAAGACTTAGGCAACTTAGTTTTGAAATGTAGATTAGAATGATAGTCTTCGAGGACTAGGAAGTAAACAGATAGATGATGTCGGAATTAAATTGGAATTACACATTTTTCATGACTAAAATGTAGACAAAGTGTGGTCTATACATATCAGATGGTGTGCCTGGAAGCATGCCAAGACAAACAGCCCTGGAATACTGAGGGTTAAGCCAGCATATACTATCCACCTGAACAAAACGTTGATTCATATGATTTTTTTTTTCTCCTTGAAGCAATTGAGAAAAAAGAAATGTAAGTGAAAGGTAGTAAAGCTGTTTGTGAACAAGCCCATCACTGTTCTCTGGAAAGCAAGAATGTGAGGATTAATTTCTAAAGAAATTCTGAAGCAGTAGGTAAACAAATCTAGCTGCGAAGCTGCACTGCTTTACAGTCCCACTGAAGCCAGTGGGTCCATCAGTAGGATTTTAAGGGTGTAAATGAGGGCATGCTTTACCTCCCAGTATAGATAGAGCCCTGCAAATCCACGGATATCCGCTTTATATCTGCGATTAGCTGCAGCCCCGGATGCGGATATCTGGACAATTTTTTGTGGGTTCTGGATCGGATGGTCATGGAGGTCATGGATAGACTTCAGGGACCTCTGTGACTTCTGGGGCAGGTTTGGAGCAGCTGCCAGCCCTGGGTGCTGCCAGAACAGCTGATCAGCTGTTAGGCAGTGGGAGGGGTTGATCAGCTGATGGGGAATGTCTGACTGCAAACAGCTGATTGGTGGTGGGGATGCGGATTCATCTAAAAGACGGAAGGCAGATTGCGGGTCGGATAGAAGTTTGTTCTTGCGCATTCGGATCAGATGCGGATTCAGATATTTGTATCCAGTTCTAAACGTAAGTGTGCTCTACAAGTTGTTTTCCATTCCCAGAACCATGTGTTTAAAAGTAACTTTTCTGCCTTGTATTGAAAAATTAGCCCACTTCAACATTCTGAAAAAAAGGATCTCCAGTTGCAAACTTACAAAGATAGCTTGTTAAAAAGGTAGTTTGGAAATCATTCCATTTGAGTTAAAAAAAGTCAAATCCTGTTAGAAAGGATTTAAAATGTTTTTATTTTTATTTCATTCAGCCAAATGTGGAATAAGGGAAGTATAATGAGAACTGACTGATGGTAATCAAATTAATGCAATGTATTAAGCCCATGCATCTATAACTCAGATGCTTCTTTATGCATGATAGAATATATTCTACTGCAGTTAGTCATGCTGATGAAGAACTAACTGAAACAGTCAATCATTTTAATATCGAGCTGAGCAACATTATAAACTCTGGCATGATGGGATGAGAAACACTTATCCACTCCTACAATCCCTATACAGCTAAAACTACCACTGACTTCAGTTGGAGATTTTGCCTTTACTGAAGGCCTGATTCATCATTGCCCTGTATTTTGTGTAGTCATTTATACCAGTGTGAAGTAGGTGTAAAATGCTATGATTCTGATAAACATTTATTAATAGCATTATGGTAGCACCTTGCAACCACAGCCAAGATCAAGATCCTATTGTGTTTAGGCATCATATAAACACATAGTGAGAGACTGTTCCTACCATTGAAGAGCTTACAATGTAAATATGAATAATAGAATCATAGAATATTAGAGTTGAAAGGGACCTCAGGAGGTCATCTAGTCCAACCCCCTGCTCAAAGCAGGACTAACCTCAGCTATATCATTCCAGCCAGGGCTTTGTCAAGCCTCAGCTTAAAAACCTCTAAAGATGGAGATTCTACCACCTCCCCAGGTAACCCATTCCAGTGCTTCACCACCATCCTAGTGAAAAACTTTTTCCTAATATCCAACCTAGACCTCCCCCCTGCAACTTGAGACCGTTGCTCCTTGTTCTGTCATCTACCACCACCGAGAACAGCCTAGCCCCATCCTCCCTGGAACCCCCTTTCAGGTAGTTAAAGGCCACTATCAAATCCCCCCTCATTCTTCTCTTTTGCAGACTAAACAAGCCCAGTTCCCTCAGCCTCTCCCCATAAGTCCTGTGCTCCAGCCCCCTAATCATTTTTGTTGCCCTCCGCTGTACTCTCTCCAACTTGTCCACATCCTTTTTGTAGTGGGGGGCCCAAAACTGGACACAGTACTCTAAATGTGGCCTCACCAATGCTGAATAGAAGGGAATAATCACTTTCTGTGACCTGCTGGCAATGCCCCTCCTAATGCAGCCCAATATGCTATTAGCCTTCTTGACAACCAGGGCACACTGCTGACTCATATCCAGCTTTTTATCCACTGTTACCCCCAGGTCCTTTTCTGCAGAGCTGCTGCCTAGCTCGTCGGTCCCCAGTCTATAGCTGTGCATGGGATTCTTCCTTCCTAAGTGGAGGACCTCCCCTACACTGACAGATATTAATGCCATTAGTGCATCTGACTTTTTCAATGTGCCACGTTTTACTGGGCCAAATATTGCAGTTTTTACACACTCCTTACTCTTGAGTTCTGTGTGCACATAAACTTGGGCCTAAGTGATTCCTTCAGTAACATGAACGAAACACAGAACCAAAGGAACAAATTGGGGGCCAGGTGAGCAGGGGTACATAGATGGGGGAGCATTTGTGCCATGTCATTATCCACACTTCCCTTCCTACCAGAACTGCAGAAGTTCTTTTGCCTTGGCTCCACAGACTTTCAAGGGCATCTGATGGAATAATGGGAAATGGGGCGACACACCGGGGCAGCAGCAGAATTCTGCAGCAGGCTCCCCTTTGAGCTTGGCAGATAATCAAACCCTGTGCAGCACTAATTCCCTTTCCAAACCTGCACCCACATAAGAGAGTGGAGATATGTGCAAGTGGAGAGGAACTGACAGGAGCCATGCTGAAAAGTTGGATAGCTGTCAATGAAGAGTCTCTGACTTTCTGCAGTACATCAGCTTATTTTCCCTGGGGACTCACAGAGTTTACAGGCAATGAAGGATGCCCCTGCTGCCTCCTTTACAGCTCCACAAACCTTTCATTCACAGGAAACACCAGGATGTGAATTTAATGGAGTTTTCTGGGCTCTCTGTCCTTTTTTCTGTGGATTTACCGAGGGAGATTTGCTCCAGTCCTAAGTAAGAGCTATAGGATTTGACCCAGTGCAATCACAGTGAGTCCTATGGTTCAAACTCAGTTACTGTTAGGGATAATCACTCTGCCTGCAACTTACCCCCAAAAGAGAGAAGCATCTTAAGAAAATAATTGATAATATGTTTTTATGGTTTATATCAATGCTTTCAAAATTTACCACAGCAAACTGGTTTGTTGTTCTTGGCTTCATTCTTTGACCATTAAGAAAGTGGTTATTACTGTCATTTTTGGCAATGATCTATTGAGGGGTGGTTACTTTAAATTTTTTTCTTCAAGCAGTTAAAGCGGCAAGGAAAGCACAGAAATGTGTTTCTTTCAACTGCAGGAACGTCATGGGAATACGGTGCATTGGGTATAACTGTTACAGCAATTGTTAGTGCATAGATGTTTGCTTTCAGCTCCTGTGATTTCTGGCAACTGTACAACATGCTTCTAAATGGAGGCTGAAGGGCAATGGTCATAAATTTTAAATAAGCCAGGGTCACTAAAAACAATTTAAGTCTGATGTCCACAGAAAACGTTATATGGAGCGATGGATAATTATTATGATATGTATTGCAGAAGCATCCAAAGACTCTAGACAGGATAGGGCTCTCATTGGGTTAGGTGCTATGCAAACAAAGGAGACATAGGGTCAAATCTTCAAAAGCACCTGAGTGACTTAGGAGCCATTTTAAAATGTGATTTACACAGCCCAAATCCCATTGACTTTCAGTTAGACTAACACGTTCAAAATAGGCTTTAGGCACTTTTGAAAATTTCACCCTGTTTCACCACTCACAAGCTTATAACCTGATTGACACATATTTCATTTTGATACCTGGTGAACTTCAAAATAAATAAAGGTCTTAAAAATATGTACAGCCAGATATAGTATCAGGATTACAAATATAGAATTAAAACAACAGCAACACTAAGAAAGAGACAAAGAGCAAACGTGTGCACTTAAACACTTTGCATTTACATAGCATCTATAGCCAAAGAGCTCAAATCACTTCAAAACCACCTCAGAAAATCATCATGACATAGGCTGGCTGTATCATATATGTACACATTGCTGTGTAAGTTTTGCTGCTTTACTAGTCTGAAGCAAGCAATTACAATTATCTCTTCATACATAAATTATGGCCTAAAATGATCAGCAATGAATATGTTAAAAATGAAAAAGCACTCAATGAGAGTTTCCAGCTAGCTATGTGTTGATCACAAACCGAAAGGGAGTTCATATTTTGCCACTGAAAGTAGTAAGTGCTCATTTAACTGGAGAGTCCAACCCAATGAAGTGTCCACAACCTGGCCTGCTGAGTAAGTATGTGACTCTAACTTACTTTACTCTTCATATTTCTGTCAAAATACCTTAAATCCAACCCTCCACTGCTAACAGCACTCTGGTACCATAAAGCGTTGTCCGTAGGGCAAGAAATCCAGAGACGCCTTTTGTTTATCAGCCGTTTAAGCAGCACACTGAGGTGGCGAGGCAGGAGGTGGGAATGCTGAGGATAAAAAGAGCAGCTTGAGCACTCATTGATTAGCTGGGAATCCACGTGCGAGCGCATTCAACTAGCACTCAACTTCCACAGTAATGAACATTATTAAGGTTGCAAAGTCAAACATTCAAAATCTGGGAAATGCCAGAATGAACATTGACCAGACAATCTTAATTCAGTCCCTCCCCCTTGTCATTATTCAGTGTGATCAAATTTATAATTACATGCTAACATATTTTTTCCATTGCTTCTAGGCTTACATATTTCTGTGCTCTCTATCCTGTTTCCATAGTTTTACTGGAGGACAGATGCTATAGCTCTGACAAAGGGCTGCAAGGAAGGGCTGCAGGATTTGATCCAATGTAATCATTGTGAGTGTGGTAAAGGTTGTGTATTTGTATATATGTCTGTACATACATGTAAATATTACAGTGGCTGCACTCAGAAGTTTCTATAAATGTAAAAGTTTTCAGTGGCTCTGCCAGTACTCCATGTTATGTAAATAGGAAGTTTCTCTCAAACCAGTAAAAACTTTTAAACTAGTAGAAACATTTCTATTGTGACCACTATAAGACTGTGTATAGTACAAACACTGCTGTCTGAGTTTGTTATATACTTTTATCTCCATAAATCACTCTCTAATATGATTAATTTATTTACATTGGCCAAGAATAAGAGGATGCAAAAGATGGAAGATGCCCATTTTAATTAAATAAGAAACCCTTCATTTTTTTAAATATTGGTGAAGGATCTTTCATGGCAAAATCTTGTTTCACTCAAGGCACACAATCTCATTTGATTTGTAACAGCTGTACTAACTGATTTATGTTTAGGTCTTTTGATTTAAACATGTTCCTTCTTTCCCCATGGAACAGCTGCCCACAGGGAGCACAGTACTGATTTTATACATAATATTTTGTTTCATAGTCAACACTTCGAAAACAACTCAGAGGTCAAGAAAATTGCAACAATATTGTTTGAAAAAACAAAATCAAGAAAATGTAGAAAGTATTACACAGAGATCCATATTAATTGCATTATATTTTAGAAACCTAATGTTGTATTTTTAGGTTAAGCAGGGTTACACTGCTCTGTACACAGGTTTATGGTCCGATTTCCACAGAGCTTTTTTAAAGTTGAAAAGAAAAGTGACTTGTGTTAACCCTTGTGATGCTGCATGATTGAATATAACCATTTATATCAGTGATTTGCCACTGGTAAACAATTTCAACAATCTTGTACAAAGTATATCATGTAAGGTGTCAAAGGAAAAGTTACGAATCACTAAAGATGATAATCTTGTTTAAATCCATGTATCATCACTGTGTTTGAAGTTATGAATAATGTCCCCCCCCCCCCCTCTATATCTATCTATATCTCAAATGTGTTTGTTCCTAGGGTAACACCCACTAGATAAAATCTACATTGAAGCTTTGCATTGATGGCCCTTCAAAAGGTAATTAATACTCACAATGGGCCAGAAGAGGCTCGTCCCACCTGGTGAGCCTTCCTGTGGATGCCCCAGCCAGAATATGGGTAATGGCTGCTCCAAGATTCAGCAAGCCATGTAAAGGCATGTGACTTGTTCATGTGACCCTGGACTCCATCTTGTGCTTATAGCTTTCTACAAACTGTTATTTTGGGGAAGTAAAATTCCAAACACATGGCAGAGGGTATAACAAACCCTTGAACCAGCTCCATGTTACCTCTTTCCTGCTCTGATATTCTGGACTATGGATTTCAAATTAAAAGGAGCATTCTAATCTATGGATTGAGGACCTACCAGTCTTTTGGAAATTACCAGAGACTTTACAAGCCAGCAGGTTATTTCATCATTGCTATAAACCTAATATGAGAACTTTCCAATGATTGTATGTGTATGATCTATTAACCAGTTAACCCTCTTCTTCTTTTCTCTTATTAATAAATAAATAAAAATTAATAAATCCCTTAGGTTTTAGTTACTAAAGAATTGGCAGCAGCGTAATTATTGGGTAAGATCTGAGTCATATATTGACCTGGGTATGTGGCTGATCTCTTGAGGTCAGAAGGACCCTTTGTTTGATTAAATAGATTTTCAATAACCATTCATCATAAAGTGTAGTATCTGGGTGGTGAAATAAGGGCTTGGATGCCTAAGGAGATTGCATTTTGGACTTGTTAACGAGTGTGATGAGACAGAAATGTATTTTTGTTACTGGCTTGGTATAATCTAATGATAGAATAGGCACCAGTTTGGGGTGAGTCTGCCCTAGTTCTCAGCAGTTTGTCCAGAATCTGGTATTCTCAGCTGTGAACCACTGAGAACCAGTGACACCCCCTAAATTTTGAAGTGCTAGATCAGAAATCAACTTATTTCATCTGACAAACTGAATTTGTCTGATTCTGAATGTCCATCTGCTGGAGTTATCTTAATCCCTTCATCTCAGCAACATGATAGTCCTCTCCCATAACCATGGATTCTCAATTCGTAAAGAACTGACTATTGGGAACTCTCCTTAGCCTTTGCACTTGTGGTAATGATTGTGGAAAAAAAATCTGGAATCTGTTAAATATTACTGTTCATGTAGGTGACACACCTCATGGATATCTCTGTTGTTTTAGAGAGGAGTCTGAGGTGATAATTTAGGAATTTCCTCAGAGTTCATGGATGCTTCCATCTAGGGTTTTGGTTCAAGCCTATCCTTAATTCTATGTGGGCTTCCCCATACAGAATTGAACATGCTGGTATATGCCTCTGCTTAGACTCCTTGTGCAGGTGAGCTCTCGCTCCTCACTACAAATGCAATTACAGGCCACCTATTCTCCAGTTGCTCAAGCTCACTCACTGTTGTGGCTCAGGCTTGGCGTTTGTCCACAGCCTCATGTTGATCCCACTGTGGTGGGAGTAGACTATTCAGCCTCTGGTCCTCTTCTTCTATGCTCACTACCAGTGATGCTCAGCACCTGTCCAGATAAACATGAAGCTTCTTAATGGCTTCTTCAATCTGTGTGGCAGCCTTTACAACCCACTCATTGTTTGCCGGAGGATGGGTGACAACCAGGCCTTCCTTCTTTTCCTTGGACGTGGAAAATTCTATATTGACATTCCCTGTCCATCGTTTCAAAGATCTCCAATACGACCCATTTGGTGCTTCAGCGGGGACAGACCATCCCTTTTTAGGTAGTTTGGCCTGCTGCTAGCTTTGAAGTAAATGAGAATAGAGAATACTCAGCACTGAGAATCACAAAATCTAGCTTTCCATCCCTTTTCCCCAGTTTTAATAATCTTCATAACTATTGCCATATTTTTTCTTTAAAATCATAAAAGATGTGCTCTTCAACCACAGAAAGTGAATAACAAAGGGGGCTGAAGAAGAGGATAGATTTCTGTCAAATCTGTGTGTCTACTCAAATATACAGAAGCAACTTTTACTGTTAAGTATAAACAACATGGAATCCTGAGCTGCCTCTTATTAGGTTTATAGACTGAGCTGATTTATTACTGATCAATGTTGGTCCTGTTTTATCATTAGTTAATGCATTTTGAAATCATGAGATTAGAGTCAGGGTACAGTATTACAATAGCACTATTCTGTACTTACATGACAACTCTGTTCAAAGGAGCTCAAAGCATGTGAACTGAGTCAGTATTGTCTTTATTTAACATGCTCAAAAAAACTGAGCTGTAGCAAGGTTAAGTGACTGGGAAAGTTACACAGCAAGTTAAGAGAAGGATGTAATGGAACTAAAAATCTACTGATTCACATCTCTTGCTCCAATGATAGATGGATATGGGGCCAGATTTTGCTCTCATTTACAAGAATGCAACTTCATAAGTGGCAGGATAGAAACCAAGTAAGTACTAACATAAACCTCTGGAAAATAAAGACAAAGATTTGTGTGGCATAACTCTATAAGTCACTGTATTTTTATGTTACCTACTGGCTAGTGTGTGTTACACATTCTCCTTTATGCCTAATCCACAGAGGATATGTGTCTGCTACAGCCTTAAGGTCCATAGCCTGGCTCTTTAGTTCAAACTGCAGCAACTCATGCTGCTTCTAGCTCTGAATGCCCCCAGTTCAACTCCTGGTGTTCACACCAAGATGGCGGTCATCCCATTTACAATGGTGCAGCTGAGAGTAGAATCTGAACTGCCGTGTCCCTATTCTAACCTAATTTTTCTGTCATTCAAGCCAGTAAGACTGGATAGGCATCAGAGTGACTAAGGCTACAATCAGTAATGAGATTTTAAAAGTTTTGGACTAATTAAGAAAGGATACAGCAAAATTTTCCAAATTTTCACCTAAGTCATTGTTGAAAATGGGATGTGGAAACTTCTGAAAATGTTACCTACACTGGTTTAATTAAAAGCATACCTGTGCTTAGTTAAATATTCAGATCTTAGAGGACTGATATTATGAAGTTCTGAGTATGGTCCATTCATGTTGAACTTAATGGGCCTAATTCTTCTCGCTCTCTCATATCGTAAGGTCATTGGCATTCCTCCTGATTTACATCAGCGTAGGTGAGAGGAGAATCAGGCTCAGTAGGAATGCAAGTCACTCAGCACCTTCCAGAAAACATCAGCACATTACAGGATCAGGGCTAAATTGAAGAATCTCTTTTTCCCCCTCATTTAACTTTTTAAAGGCAGCATTATAGTATAAACACAAATTAACCAGTTCTGCCTCCCAAATTCCAGAATAATAATGGAAGTAGAGAGGAACCATGCAAACTTTAACTTCCCAGTGCTGTGTGTAAGAACATTCTAGGTTTCTATCCGGTGGGATTCAACACTAATTTTCACCCTGAAGTTAAGGTTAATTTAAAAAAAATAAAAACCCCTCAATATCTGAAAGCAAAATGCATTTTAATCTGCAGAATTTCTTCTTGATTTATGTATGGTCATGAATTTTGCAAATTTTTGATTAAAAACTATATAGCAGTGTCACAGACTGGAATTCTGAAAATTCTCCCCTAAAGAATAAACCACACTCCTTCCAGGGCCATCTTCACCACACTGTGCTTTATTATACTGTTCCAGCAGACCATCACCTGCCATTCTATTTACATGATTTTAAGTCCCAGCCAGCTCCTCGTCTTAACTTTGGGGGCAGGGGGCAGAGAGCAATACTAGCAGCAGCCAGCTCTCCATTTATCTGCTCCCAGTGGCTGTGATTGCTTCCCTCTCTAAATAGCCCTTTAGCTGTGGCTCCACATGTTAATTGATCCTCTATTTAAGTCCCAATTAACCTACATTGGTAGGATTTGAGTGATAGGGTACTGAGTCAGCTCCTGATGTAGAACCCCTGTCACAAGCAGCCTGTGCTTGCCCAAAACATATTTTCTTGTTATATTCTGAGATGTTACAATATGTTTCTAATGCTGAGATACAGTGTCTGGGTGGGAAATAATCTAAAACCCAGATATTCATGGGAGACACATGCCTGGGAAGGAAGAAAGCCAAAAAAGACAAGAAAATTAGTAAAAGACAGTAAATTAGAAATGAGCATACAGCGCAAACATATCAAATTAAAAAGCAATGGCTATCTGACACTCAGAAGCATCATGTTACAAACTTGGGAGGTGATGGTCCCTTTCTCTATGGCGATAGTGAGCATGTTTTAGGCTAAACTTCAAGGAAAATATCTTAATTGTAAGATACATAATACTATGGAGCAATTTGCTAAGACAAGAGGCCAAGATTTTCCAAAAGGGGACAAAGTTAGGCTCCATGTTTAGGAACTTGAATAAGTCACCAGATTTTCAGAAGTGCTGAATGTCAATTGGCTCAGTTCTACTCACTGGACAAATGCCAGACTGCTGTGAGTGGACCTAACTGCTGGATCCACATGCTTCTAAACCCATTGGCTCTGGATGAATGGTCGCTTTCCTTAGCTCTCCCAGGCACATGCCCAGGTGCAGAACCCATGTCTGAAATCCTTCTTGGGAAATGGGATCCTTAGAATCAAGGACTGGAGCCACAGTCCTCCTGAGCCCCTTCCTTCTCCCCTTCCTCCCCCACCGCCCTGAGTCTACCTGGCTGTGGGAGCTCTGGGTTCCAGTTAAACCTTTGACATATAGCATTGCACATAGGTAAGGAACTTCTCAACCACAAACACTTTACTTCTGAAAGCACTACAGACTTACAGAACTGTGAAAAACCACCATATCCTGAACACAATCCTCTAAGGCTGATCTCACCCTTCCTGTGAGTCCTGGATTTAGTCAGCACCCTTAGGCCAAGCATCCCTTTTTGTCTCTTTGCATATTGCGGTGGTCTGGCCTCTTGCTTAGAGAAGCTTAGAGGAGCACCTCTGTCTCCCTTTTGCCCATGTTCTTCAGCTAGGAGAGTTCTGAGCTCCAGTACTTCTCCTGCTCCCTGTTGGCTTTTGTCATTCAAAGTCAATGGCCCTACCAATACAAAAAAAACCCTGTTTAGGTAGGGGAGATGGCTCTTGCTTGCTCTACCTTAGGTTTTCTGCTAGGTGCCAAGGCCCTGCTAGAAAATTGATGTTTTAATCCACAAAGAGGGTTGCAATATGACATGAGAATCACACTCCATTACAATGTGGGGTAGAGCCCCTGAATCAAAGAGGGGTTCACCAGATAACATGGCATTCCAAATCTGTTACAGATATTTCCCCAATCTATCACATGGAACACATGCTGCAGCCATCATATTAGCCTCATTGTGAGTTGTTAGGTGTTGAGACTTTTTAAAATTGGCCATTTTATTTCGGTGCCTAAATACATTTTTTGAAGCTAAACTTCCGACTTTCCTTTTTAAAAATCTCAGCTCACAACATTAGAAATTAGACTAGCTAAAGTACATGAGAGTATACTGTTGAAAACAACCCTGCAATGGCCTTCAGGAACAGACTAGACATAGAATAAATGGCTTTTTCTTTCTCTAGTGTCAATGATTCCGTTAAACCCTGGGGAGGCAGATGAGTTAGCCTCAGCACCACATTTTCACAGTTGGAGGATGGGATAAAGCAATATGCTAGCATTGTCAGAAGATTGGTGGCACACCAGCCAAAGTTTGTTCATGCAGGCGAGGAGAAAATTGTTCTGTGGGCAAGACACTGGCATGCATTACTTTACACACTTTTTCTAGTTTTAACTGAAAAATATGTCATTCATTTATTTTTGTGTGGGTTTCGGTGTAAACAAGACAGGGAACAATCTTTTTAAAAAGTGGTGGGCAGTGCCAGGAAAAGATGAAATTTTTAGATTTTAGAATTTTCCAATTTTTTCCCCTGTAAATTTTAGTGGGACTGGATTTTCTCCATTGCATTTCAAAAGATTTCTTTCTAGCATCTAGCAATAATTACTGCAACTTACCAAATAATAAACCTCCCATATTGTAACAGTTGATGCCAAAACGCTGAACAAGCATCCTATGTTGGAAACATTACTGCACATGTACCACTAACTTTTCCTCACTCTCAATCATAGATCCAGGAGCATCAGACTGGGGGCTGATGGTTCCTGCAGAAGGCGTCAAATGCCAGGAGAGTGCACTCCACCCTCTCTGCAAGACTAAACCCTTTCCAACTTCCTTCAACAGTCAGAACAGATATGCGTTTGGGTAACTATTTTGAAGTGACAGTATAAGGTATGGAGTTTATTTTAGGGAATCAGCCACTGAATTCAGATGATGGCTGCCCAAGCGATAATGGGTGGGTCAGTGGTTTGGGAATAGATCATGAAGCATCATGAATCTTGAAGGGTTGCTGACCTTGCAAGAACAGAGATATGTTTTTGTATGTTTAATTTGCTGCAGATATGTTGGAGCGTAATCCTGAGAGGAGAGAGCATCCTAAAAATCCACATGGACTTCAAGATCACTCAGCACCAGGATAAGACACATAGCTGAATGTTTTTACTAACCACACAACCTCATTTCTAGTAGCAAAAATATGTAATACTCGCTGCAAAGTGTGACACTGGTATATTATGTAAAATTCCAGTATTTACAGGGCTCTTATGCAGCATGGGGCTGTATAAACTATTCCTTGTTTTACTAAGGATATTATTACACTGTGTACATAGCACAGGAGGGCTGAAGCTGGTTCAAACTACTGTGTAAATTTCCCCCACTCCCTGATTTAAAAATCTATAGGACTTGTACTTCTTGTTTTTGCAAAACGCCCCAAAATAATCCTCTCTCATTCTTTGGGAGGGTAATTAATTGGCTGTTTTTTCCCTTGAAAATGAAATTTGTTGTGTATTGTTTCTTTGCTTGTTTTGGAAGTTGCTCTCTAGAAATGATTGAAGGCATAATATTTGTCCAGGTTATTTGTGGAGTAACACAGGCCAAGCTGCTAACCAAA
The DNA here is from genome assembly GCF_026122565.2 of Emydura macquarii macquarii. Lineage (NCBI taxonomy): Eukaryota > Metazoa > Chordata > Testudines > Chelidae > Emydura > Emydura macquarii. The sequence goes on along the minus strand of NW_027132342.1, from coordinate 3,772,210 downwards.
ATAAAAGTACACGGGCTGTCTAGTTTCCTCTGCAGGAATGGGGAGATGAATTTTTTTTCTTTTTGTTTTGTCCAGAAAGACCATTTTGGGGGGAGGAAAAAAATTAAACCTGTTTTTAGATTGAAAAAGCTCAGATGAAAAATGCATCAAAGTACCAGGAATATTCTCTTTAGCACCTAATATTTGAAATTCAGAACCTAATGCTCAGGGGCCCACTTTTCACTGTACTCAGGCAATGCAAAGCAGCTGGAAAGCTGCTCTGAAGGGCAACTGGGGATTTCCTAGAGAAATATGTGCATTTCTTCCAGGGTGTGAACCTAAGGCAGCCCTAGGATTTTGTCTTCACTGACAAAAAAGGTGTGTTTTTACCATAGGATAACAAACATGCATTAGCTATCTCACTGTAAAAACACAACAGACAGAAGGTACTGTAGTTTTACTGTGAGGTAAACTAGGCAAAGTCAACCTGGCAGGGATTATAGTGCTGAGCTCACCCAGCTACCTCTTGGTAAACACTAAAAGTGCCTTGTCTCCCCTTAGAATTTTACAGCAAGATAACTACGATGCATTAGTTGTTATCTAGCTGTAAAACAAAACATCCGTGTGTCAGTGAAGACAAAGCTAAGTCACACCAGAGGCTGTTGTGGCCCTCCATTTGGGGTTCCCCCAAGAGCTCTTCCACTGAGTTCCCCAAGAATTCAGTACGACTTCAATTTCGTCACTTGGGTTCCTTTATTTGGCATACAGCAAAGCTATGCTGAGTTGATCAGACTCCAGCATAGGGAGTGGCTATAGGTTATAGGCATCTAAATTTACATAGCAAACCTTTGCCTTTATATACATTTACATATTACATTGCATTTACTATACATTGTATCACATATTCTGGGACTGGCTTAGTAACTTTATAGGAATCAATCACTGTACAGCGTGCTCTGTCAACGCACTCTCCATGTACGACCTACTCTTTACCTCATCTTATGTTCCAGGCTTATCTTATCCATTGGTATCTTGTCCATTATAAATGATTCCCTGAGTGTCCCCCCTTATCTTAGCTAGAACAGATATTCTGTTTCCAGCTTGCCGATCTATTTACCTCCCTAATCCTGTCTCCCAAGAAATGAGGCCTCACCCATGTCCAATTACTAATGTCAAACAAGACCCACACCCCATAAACTCCAGGATCAGGAGAATGGAAAGGTGGCTTACAGCCACCTTTCCTCACATGCAAGCAAGAGTCCTGTGCGGACTGTACCCAGGATCTGACCTTCCTTTTTCCTATTTAATAATGGTATTACAGTAGCGCTCAGTGTGCTAGGCACTGTCACACATACAAGAAGAGCCAGCCCCTGCTTTAAAAAGCTCACCATCTGAAAAGAAAGCCAACAGACATGATTGTGAAGGAAGAAGGATAAATATAATCAAAGTTTCTAAAAAATAGATATTCCCACATGTCCATCCCCATCCACTTTACCAGCTAACTTATTTCTTGTAGAAACTGGTCTTGAGAACAGATTTGAAGGTCTCCTAAACCGTAGGTTCTCAACCTTTTTTCATTTGTGGACCCCTAAAACATTTTTAATGGAGATGCAGACCCCTTTGGAAACTTCAAATGGTGGTGCAGACCCCATTGGAAATCTATTATCTGTATATATATAGTTGAATTCTGTTCAGTCACTTTTCTGTCTAAATGTTTCGCAGGCCCCTTAGACATAGTCCGCACACTCCCACAGGTCCATGGACTACAGATTGAGAGTCACTGTCCTAAACCAATCTCTACAGAATACACTCCTTCAGCTACAGTGGAATAATTACATAAAGCAACACTAGAACAAACAATAAATGCATTGTTTTTATTGTTTTAAAGGAAAACATTTGTTTCGTAAAATATTAAACAAACAAGTTATATTGTTGGAAAACAATAATAAAAGTCATAGGGACCACTATTATTTTTATTTATCTAATTGTTGCATGTAGAGGCTCCACTCTGAATCAGAGCCCCATTTGTTTGTACCGAAACATAATAAGAAAAAGAAGGCCCTGCCTAGAGTTCACAATCTAAATAGATCAGGAAGACAAAGGATGGGAGAAAGTAAGTATTCTTCCCATTTTGAAAGCAAGGAACTGAGGCAGAGAAAGAGAAAATCTTGCCCAAGGCCATACAGAATCTCTGTGGCAAAGCCAGGACTTGAACGCCCATCTCTTGAGTCTCAGCACATTGCCTTAACCGCAAGACCACGCTAACATTACAGTCATGTAGCACTCTGAACTAATTGTGGTGGCACTGGTGTAACAGAATTACATTTTTACTCTTTTTATGTTTTGAGTAATTGAATTCAATTTGGGGGCTACTGAGTTCTAGAATGAGACACAGATGTCAAATATATGAAGCTGAAAACAGTCTTGAGGAGAATGTTCTTTGAGGATTTCTGATGTAACCTAGTGGCCAAAGATGGTCCCAAGCCATGATGTTCGGTCCAGTTCCCAAAATTTCAGGAATATCTGGATCCATAACTTGGTTTCAGGCCCATTTCTCCTTTTATTAAATGTGCCTTGTATGTTTGGCAAATACCCATAAGAAAGGGAAACGATAAGTCATTAACAAATATCAACCATTCTCCTGTCCAGACATGACTGTCACTCCACCTCCCTCTCCCATAGGCATCTCTGTGCCTTCCCCCATGTTGCCCGGCACTCCTCTAATGTCTTTTCTAATCCCACATGCCATGTAATATCCCTCCTCTTTCTTCTTTGCCGCTAAACTCATCTTTTTCTACAACCCCTCAAACAAGCAAATCCCTTAATTCCTTATAAACAACTGGGGGAAGAAAATAGGATGCGAGAAGGTCAGCTTAAAAATTAGCCATCAAAATGTTTTCCCAACAGAAAACGGGTTTTCAACTAAATGAACATTTTAACAGAAAGCATCAGCTTCCCTTGACAATTTTTTAATTTGTTGTTAAAAAGTAATTGAAAACTTTAATTTTTCCTCAAATAGCAAAAAATTAAAAAAAAATTAATTAATTAGGGGTCTGACACAAAGTCAAAATCTCTCTCTCTCTCTCTCACACACACACACACACACACACACACACACACACACACACCCCCGAGTTTTTGTTCCTTATTCCGTTTGTATGTTGTCCTTTTAGGTTGTGTCACAGTTCTAGGCAACTGCACCTGTGTCCCCACTGTACAGTCCAGCAAGGGCACCCACTTTCAGCAGTCACCTCTCTTTGGTGGAGATCTGCGTCTCTCTGTCCCTCCTGACTGGGACATTTCCAAGCTGCACAATTCTCTGCCTACTCTGTGAATTCCCAAGCAGAGTCAGACTGCCTTAAGCAGGGCTGTTTTGCTTTTCTCCTCAGAGACTGTAAACTGTGTAAGTGTTATGTTGCCACACAGCTCTTTCTAAGCAAACACATTTATTCTTAAAATGAAAGCATTACAGAGAAAACACATTAAAACAATAAAAGAATCTACACACATACTAATAAGCTTACCAGTAATCACCCCAATTTGAACAATGGCTCTAGCACGTGAACAGCCATTCAGACCGCACTAAATTTTTTATTTATATTTTTTAGACTGGCTAATTTTATTTTTGGTTGCCGTGTAAGTAGAGCATAGTAGCAGAAAATTCCATTTGACAAAGATAATCCAGCTCTTTTCTTTGTAATGAGGCAGAATGTAATTCACAGCTTTTGTTTAAGTATGTCCTTGAACAGTATGTATTGTCTGGTAACTGTCTGCCTGTGTTCATTGCTTCTGAAAACAACTGCGGTAATTTTAGATCCCTTTAGGTGGCTCAGTATTTTCAGATGAGACAGTCCATCTATCCATCCCACAGCATTAGTGGCCTGACAAAAGGTTTCCCATCACTAACACAGGATAATAGCTTGTACATCGACCCTCATGGATTCAACACGGAGTATTTGATCTCAGAACAAGGCTGGGATGAACAAAAAAAATTTAACCTGGTAATGATGTGAAGGAAGAGATAATACAACAAACAGAACGTCTCAAACTTACTTGTCTTTGTTTAACATCAAGTAGCTTTTCTAATGAATGTGAGGAAATGGAACTGCCTATAATGGTCAGACCGGAGTTCAGATAGATAAATAGCATTGTGTCCACCAAATAGATAATGAGTCCATGCAGGCTTTTGTCCTCCCCTGATACTGAGCATGAAAATCCGTACTAGAGATCAAGGGTACAATGTGTAGCATGGCCTAGCACTTCTGAGGAAATACAGAGCCAGTGCACCTAAAATAGCAGACTCCTTTTCACGGAGCCAAGTGGTCCTCTGGATTACTGCCTAATCACTGTGACTATGGTCTTTTGGGACTCTATTCATCCAGGCCTGCTGTTTGTTTTCCAAGTGCTTATGAAAGTATCACAGTGACAGACTAAGATGGAGTCCCTTATTTAACCACAGAACAGGTATGGCAGAGGCAGCCAAAGTGCAAGCTTCCCTACACAGCAGTGTCAATGCGTGCCTCAGCCTTGATTTAGAGGATTCTCCTCTGAGGGTGAAAGAGTAATTTAATCTTGATGGACCATTTAGTTCTTGGCCTCTCTGCTGAGATTGTGAATCAGAGTGAATTGCAATGGTGATCTGTGAAATGGACACCTGTCTGTTAGAAACCGGACTGACAGCCCGACTTTATTTCATATAGGCCACCAAACAGCAATTGAATGATTACTTTCAGTTCCTACCAACCCAGGCTGGATTTGAACGGAAGACCTAGAGGAGAAAACCCCTGTATCCCATTATGAATCCTTTAAGCCCGTTAGGTCTTCTGGACCACCTAGTCTATCCTAGCTTTCCCCCTTTTCTTGCTTTTTTCTGCAGGTTACAGTAGCTAGAAATGCAAATGAAGAGTCCCACTGCCCCTGGGCCAATGCCAAAGAAACATCAAAAACAAACAGAAGCGGTCCTTCCTCAGCTCTGGGGAATCTCCCTCCCACCACCACAGACGTAATACATCACTTCTGTGGTGTCTTTGTTTCAATAAGCCTGTGAAGCAAGAGTTGTGATTGACTTCTGAACTTCAAAATTAGGCATTCCCCTATTTTACGAGTGACATTTCTCTCCTTTTTGGCACTGGAGTAATTTTCTAATTTCTTCCAAAACATCAAGTTACAATGCGCCACATAACCTGAAACCCTGCCACCTGTTGAGTCATACCTTTAGGGTATTACAAGAGAACATCCACAATTAGAGGTGTTGACAGCCTATCAACTGCCTTTTAAAACCCACAAAGCTCTTCCCAAATTAAACCATTTTGAGAGAGAGAGAGAGAGAGAGTGCGCATACAGCAATTTTTTCCTCAGAGAATTTAATCTTGGGGTATGTCTTCACTGCCGGGGCTGTGGTGGTGCTACAGGATCAATTACGCAGGATCGATTGAGCAGGCAGTGGAGACCTGCTCAAATCAATTCCGGAAGTGCTCTCCGGGTGACGCCGTAAAACCACACCTGCGAAAAGCGTAAGGCTGCGTTGACCGGAGGGCATTTCCCATCAGCGCAGCACAGTGGAGACACCATGGTAAGTGAAAGTTAGTAAGTCAACGGGAGATACGCAAGCTACGTAACTTGTGTATCTCCCGTTGAAGGCTGCTGGTAGTGTAGACCAGGCCTTAGAACTTGCTGGCACCCTTTGAGAGCTTGGTGAAGGAAGTTACCGTTAACTTGCTTTGCAGAAGAGAAGACCATCCCATGTTGTAATCAAACCCAGAAGCTGAAAGGAATACAGAATTACATATGACAATGTGGAATTACATACAGCAAAGCCAGCAGCGCTGAGCACAAAGGCCAAATGTTCCTTGACATTATCTGGATACCAGCTGAGGGTACACTGTGGTGTGTTGCATAGAAGGGGGATTGCCACCTGTCAATGGGCATGCTTGCTCTGTAGCATCCCTGATAGCAAAGTGCAGCTATGCTGAGGTCTGCCTCAATTTCTCCTTAACTTAGGCTCCCTTTAAATGTCCATACAGGCCAAAACATTTCACCTTCTGGGGCCTACTTACTACATCTAGCACAAAAAGGTCTTTGAAAAGGAAGCTCAAACCTACGTTTTCATTCCAGTTTCAGCACTCTTCCTCGCAGGGGCAAGTCACCCTCTAACACCAACCCTGTGGAAGGCTCCCTCGCTTCCCATGAGCTACAGACTCAATGGGTGCTGAAGTGCTCAGCTTGGGGCCAGCTATGCTTCACTTGTTTCTCCCCCACGGAACCTCCAGGACAAGTTAATGACTGATTTAACACTAAGTTGCACAGGTTCCCTTTTATACTGTCTGTCTTCCTGCCAAGCATGGTTTCTGATCTTCCCTACAGTGCAGTCTGGTCTCCTCAATAGAGACCCTGTCTCTACCACAGTGATCTCATGATATTTAAGTAAGGTTCTCTCTGGTGCTATCTAATGGTTTAAAGGATTCTTGTACCCAGCCACACACCAAAGAGAAAGTGGCTGCCCAGCAACTAAAAATAATATTCTTACACATGCAAAGTCTTCAGAAATGAGCTCAGGCAGTGGAGTTCAGAGCCAGATTTGGTTGTAAACCACAAATCTTCAGCCTTCTGGGTTGTTTGGGTTTGGTGTTCCAATTCAGCCCATTTGAGACTAAGGCCCAAATGTTAAATCCATACCTGTACTTTACCAAAGTTTGGGGAGACAAAAGGTTTAGTTGCTAGTGATGCTACAGTTTCAGTTTAGGCCCATTTATTCCTGCTCCCGCCCCTCACCCCCTCTCATTATATTGTATCATACACACAAAAAACATTAAAAGAACATTAAGGTTGCAAAGCCAAGTACTCTAGATTAGGAAAGCCTAGATGAAGGTTGCTTGTGCAACCTTCATTTAGCCTCCCCGTGTGGGTGTGCATTATGATACAGACTTGAATTACATGATCACATACTATTTTTTCCACAGTACCCCTTCTTCTTTCAATGCATAGACTGGACCAGTTTTGATGATGAATCAGAACTGTGTAGTGAAGGAGAATGTTAGTAAGATGGGGATAATAATGCCCCCTTATGTCACAGAGGTGTTGTGAAAATAAATTAACTCATGTTTGTGAAGCACTCCGATACTATAGGAACAAATCTCAGAGAAAAGTCCATGAGGAAACTAATAATTGTCTTCAGAATTAAGGTAAATTCTGGCAGTAAATAAGGTTTAAGGTCACACATTGAACAATGAAGGCAAAAAATATTGAATAGCTGCTCAAAGTGAGCATTGTCCATCCTGTGCACCCGTGGGAAAGAACAGTATATGATCATGTAATTAAAGAATGTATCATAATGCACACACACGAAGGGGTCTGAATTAAGGTTGCACAGGCAACCTTAATTTTGGCATTTTCTAACTTTTGAGTGCTTTACTTTACAACCCAAATAATCTTGTTTTAAAACACAGGTTTTTGGAGGTAACATTCACATACGCATTCATGGACAGCTCTTCCCCCCAGCAACTTAAAGGCTACATGCATAAAGAAATTTAAAGCACTTTTTAAATATCAATCTTTTACTGAATTGCATCTGTGATTTTTTAAAATATATTTTGGAACCACAATATAGTTGACAACGATTACAGAAAAGGCATTACATAAAACCCATTAAAGTCTACAGGAATTTTTCCATAGACTTCAAAGGGCTTTGGATTGTCCCTTTAGTTTCTCTATGCCTAACAATTAAGAAGTTAATTCATTACTCGTAATCACAAAAAAAACCTGTGTCTAGGGAACATGTGAATTGACATTAATATATCTGTTTGTACATTCCCATACAGTACTTGTAAATGTGCTGTGTCAACTGCATGGCAATTAGTTAGCACATGTGAGAATGCCAGATAATAGCTTTATAATCTGAGACTTTAAGCATGAGCAAAGAAATTGGTGGCTAACCAAAAGATTTTCATCATGTTTTTTCATACAGCATAATGAGGATTTGTTTAGTTCTCTCTACAGAAATAGTTTTGCAGCGTTATACAAAACAGTTTGAATCCAGAAATCAAACAAACACTTATGAAAAGTTAGACTGAAAAGACTTCATTTTGGCCCTAAAACGTAACTGAACTAATGTCACACTGTGGTATATCACACAAAGAAGACACATGAGAAGAAAAGAGCTTAAGCACTATAGACCTTGTGTGTGTCTGTCTCTCTGGAGTTTCTTATGTTCATCACTCATCATCAAGACTTAGCTGGAACAATTGAACAAAAAGCATACCCTGCTTTGAGAATCATAAAAGTCTTGATTGATTACACACAGTGAGAATTTCAGGTCCTTACTGAAATTTTTTTTAAGAATACAAGGAGATATATTGCAGCAATTCTTCAAAACTCTCTCTCATTCCTAATGAGAAAACAAGTTCCCACACCATTTAGTAACTCCACAAAGGAGGGGAAAAGGGATGTGTCAGTAGCATTAACGCACACCTTGGGACTGCACTACTCTGAAAACTATGTGACAGCCTGATACATTAGTGAGCATACAAGTATTCTAGGGATATCAGAAGATAAACAAAGATAATGGGTGTCTCAACACTGGTGAATCTCTACAAGTGAAGTATGCTGAGTCCTCCAAGCAATGTTGTAGTTATTTACAAGAAGTTGTAAAACTCCTTACTGATGCAATTGTGGGACGTACTACTGAAAAAGCAACAAAAGCAGGGAGAAGACAGTAAAGCACTATAAATGCTTTCCTCAAGCAATTTAAGAAGTCAGGGGATTTAGAGGAGTAGCTGAGAAGTGGACAACAGCCAGACCTGAGATTGAAGATAAGAAGTGGTATTTCAGCAAATGTTACTAACCAGGCAAAACAGAACAATTATGTAGAGAGCTGAAATGAAAGTTGTTTTAAGAAAAGCAGCCAGTATGTACTGATTAGAAAAAAGAACTGAATAAAATGGTCTCCTGGTGGCACTGTTCCCAGTACACAACCTACGCACTACTACATTGCTTTGTGCACCTCTACCTTTTATTTTGAATGGTTTCTTTACAGTTAAATAAAATCACACCATATAAAATTGTCTTTTTATTTGGCAATATTTTCTATTTGGAAAAGATAAAATAAAAGAGAGTTTCAAGTCTGAGATGTTAAAGAATGTGTGGGAGTTGACAGCATATAATTCATAGGAGCAAAATCAATTCTGTGGTTTATAATTTTCCATTAAAGGTCAATACAAATACATGGGGCGGGAGGGGGGGGGGGGCATATCCTCAGCTGGTGTAAACTGTCATAGTGCCATTGGCTTCAGTGGAGCCAGCTATGATGATCTACACCAGGTTACATGCAAAAAAATGCACACAGAAATTATATGTAAAAAGCTCTGATTAGTAACAGCACTTAAAATGTGCTAAATATACTTAGAAAAGGGTACTAGTTCATAATTTTAGATGATTGTTGCCTGGGACCATGAATGAATTCCACCATCTTTGCACAATTGGTTAGGTGCATGTGATATTAAAAACTTAGAAGAAAATCAGAGAAAATAATAATGTATATGATGAATTATCCAATAGTTCAGCAGGCAAAAGAGACTGCAGAATACCAGTCAGCAATGCTATGGAACATAGCTGATGTGCCATCCCCAAAGAACAGTAATCAAACATAAGGAAAATGTAGCACACAATCGAATGAATCATGAACGGTCTGCCACAAGAAATTAACCAGAACCTTCTCCATGGGAAAGATTAGGGTTAGCAATTTTTTTCTTCCTTTTAAAAAAGAAAAAAGTGGTTGGAAGATTTAGGTCAGATTATTTCACTGAAATCATCAACCTGCAATGACCATTGTGAAAGCCTGTATTGCCCCAATAAAAGATAGACTTAATGCCATGTACAATACCTACTAAATAGAGTGGGCAAAATTTTTCACCTGGTGCAAAATACAGATTTGGAAGCATGGAAACGTTCATGCTCTCTGAAAATCACTGGGCCTGTAACTCTTCGTAGGTAGATAGTCTAAGTGTCCTCATGTCTGATTGGCAAGCTGCTCTGACCTTTGTTGAAGAATGAATTGCTCTTTGTAAGCAGCTGTTTACATCTCTTTTCAGCACACATTTTCTTTGTCTTATGTGAGCTCTTCAAAACAAACTAATCTAGACTTTCCTCTGTAGGTATAACTTGCTTATCCACCTTATTCATTTCAGTTGACTAAGTTTTACCTTCATTTTCCAATGAGACTGCAGTTTACTGCAAACATTCCGTTGCAGCCAAAATTTCCAGGGAAAAGGTTCATTAACCATTCCCTCATCCTGGGTTTTATTAAGATGGTGCAAATGGACACAAAAGTGGGAAGCAGTCTGTACCAGGAGCTCTCTCCATATTTGCTTTTCTGCTACTGATCTCTGCCCTTCTTACCTGAAAGGGAAACTCCAAAAGTCAAACTGGACCAGCCAACACCAAGACAAGTGAGAGAGAAAACCAACATAAGATATTTAACTGGTTGTGCTGTACTAAGCCTTGCTTCTTTCCTATTCCATTTTTCAGTCAAATCTTACTGTGAGTTGTGTAATATTTCATGTTTTTCTTAAAGCCCCATCTCCTGGAGTCATGTGATTATATGAAAAATCTCAGCAGTCAATTAAAAAAAATAGGAAGTTTGATAACCCTCATGGTGGCAGAGAAAAGACAGAAAACAAATCCTAAAGACTCAAAAGCCAGAAGGCAGATAAAAAGAACCCCACATTATTATATATTAATTATTATTAAATCTTAAGATTTAAAGCTAATCTCATGATGCTAACTCCTGAATTTTGAAGATATGGGGTTGACAATACTGGAAGTGTCAGCAAAAGATCCAATATGTGGGACACAAATATATTAATGCAGGAAAATTAAGGTGGTGGGGGATTCATTCCTTTAGTGAAAATAACTCTATTGTCTCCATTTCAGAATTCTTTATTTCTGACATAAATAGTTTTCAAAAGTAAAAGTTAGGGGAGACCAAATCTGTTTGGACCCAAAACTTTGGGACTAAATCAAGTGACGTTCTCTGAAATCAGGGATGTCCCCCCTCCCTGCCAGTTTTTCTTTACTCTGAATGACACAGAGTGCAGTCCTTATTTTTTAAAAGATTTTCAATGTATCTGAAATTGCTGGAAATATTAACATTGTGGATAAGTGGGAGTGAAATGCATGGTTATACATTACTCTTGGGGTTTGTGACTCTTCTTCATTTAACTGACATTTTCAGTGACTCAGGGAGCAGGCAATTGGGGTTGCAGTAAACTTAAAATTATTTCTTGGATTAATTTTTTTTTTAAGATGGGGTCAAGGGTTTTTTTCTAAATAGGTTTTTGTGACCAAAAGGGTTACAAAAAAAAAAAAAAAAGCCTTTTTTCTTTCAAAACAAAATAAAATCTGCAAGTTTACTGCTTATGAAAGATATTAGGTTGCCAGTGCTGCTAACAGTTCAGAAGAGAGAACTACTCATGCAGGACGAAGCAAAAACCCCACACTACCTTCCCGCTCACCGACTGGATTTATCCACTGTGTCCTGGGTGTGTGGATGTGTGTGTGCGTGATCTTGTGCAACAGAAGAAACTGCTGACGATAATGAAATTAAAAATGGACAATGTTTTAAAGGGTGCTCTCACAATGCTCCTTCAATGCAAAGGCCTGAAACATACCTCTGTGAGGGACTGCGTCTCTCCCCAGGCCATAGCGGGCATCCCCTCATTTTAGGAATGGAGCTGCTGCCTGGATGCTCTTTTTGGAGGCCTCAGGACCCTGGAACTTGCTCCTTCCACCTCAGTCCATGATAACCTAAACTTGACCTTCCAAGCATGCTGCAAAAACCTTGTATTTGACAGGGTATATGGGGAAGGCTGATGGTATGATGCAGAGGGAATTCAAGGAGCTCTTTTTTGTATTGGCTGACTAAGTTAATTTATTATTTGCACATGATTAGGTTTTGCTGTTTTGTAGTCATCATTTAGGGCTGTAAGCCTAAGTAAGAGTTATGGCACCTGTAGCTTTTTGTAGGGACATTTTTTATTCTGATTTAAATCTAAATAAATGTAGAGTTTTAAAAAAAATTGGTTTAAATGAATACAATGCTCATGAAAGCTGCCAACTTGCTACACTGATGGTTGACATTTTCTATCCAAAGAACGTGGCACTGAACAGCAGCAGCAGTGCAAACTCCCCTCTCTTATCCCACCAACGTTCCTGAACCTGGATCCTGAGGGTCCAGATTTCTGTTCTTCTCCAAACTGCCCCAAGCTGCCAAGAATGTAATTCAGTCTTCATGCCTATTTCATCTCGGAATGGTGCAAATTAGTGATTTTCTATTATGTCTATACCTGTGCACTAGGAACTGGACATATCCTTTGCCTAATAATTTAGGGCCTAATCCTACCCCCTATTGACAGTTTAGAATAAAGGGTTCGACGCATTTTGAGTGCAACTTTTTTTTTTGTTTTAAGAAGCTTGAGGTTATAGAATTTCTTCCTCTCTCTTCTGAACCTTAATAACTAGCTACTTGATTGGTGCAAGCTAATTTATGTATCAAAGTGAGCAAGCAAGAAGAGAATGGAAAATGTCAAATAGAATGAAATTAATTGATTTTTTTCTGTCTGTTTCCATACTGTATTACTTCTGTCATTTTTCTGTCTAATTCAAATGAACATAGGATACATAGGATATATTTAATTCCAGAATAGGTCAGTAGCTTACCTAGTCCAATAACCTTTCTACAGCATTGGCTTGGGTTTAACCTTATAAAACCACTCAATTCAGTGCATGTGAACTTGTGGACCACAGTTAAAAACCCTGGACCCTGAGCAGCCATAAATCTTGGGATAGTTCAGATCTGCATCTGAGCATTATCATCACAGCAGGGTTGTGGGTGGCCAGACCTAGTAGTCAGAATCAGAGTTTGTACTCACAAGACAGGAGTCAGCTGTGTCAGGATACTAGGAGGTTAGAAGCAGGAAATAAACTGAAGATCAGAACCACAAGGCAGGAAACTAAGGAGTCAGAACCATGAATCAGATGCCAGGTCAGGATGCTAGGAAATCAGTCAAGGGAACAGGAGCAGGAAGCACAAGACACGCAGTCCGGAATAGGATGGAGACCTGTTGTTCAGATAGCTTCCTATTACTGCTGCTGGCTTAAGTAGGGCCAGCAAGCCAAATCAGCTGCTCCAGAACTCTGCCAACAGGACTGCAGAGGCAGAGCCTCAAACTGGGAATGGGCTTCATAGTTCCCAGGTAAGCAAGCTTCAGTAGGCTACCAGATGGAGGTTGGTGTGTGGCTGCTCCTATAAACCTGCAGACCCATGGATCATGACAGGTATGGGACAACTTCTCAGCTGGTATAAATCAGGGGTGGCCAAGCTTACTGACCACCTTCCCGCCGGGCAGAATCCTCTAGCCCCACCACCCTGCTGCAGGCCAGAAGCTCTGAGCTCCCCTCCCCAGTCTGGTGGGCAGAGAATGTGGGGGGCATAGGAGGCTCCATGAGCTGCATTTTAATTGAAAAAGAGCTGCATGCGGCTCATGGGCCACAGTTTGGCCACCGTTGGTATAAATTATTATAGCTCCAGCGTAGAGTTTCCCTACCTCTTATTATATAATATCACTAAAGTCTCCCATTCCCAACCAGTACCATAGTCCAGGTTATATTTAGAGTTGGGTTTTTTTGCATTATCACTACCTTTTTTTTTTTTTTTTTTTTTTTTGGATAGCTTCTTCCATTTCTGTGTTTTCTCTTTCATCTCACGGAGACCAAGACTATGCTTGGTTAAACTTCAGCCAAGTCAGTTTGCATTTCATGAAGAAGTTGTATTTTCTGATGTATTGTGTCCGTTTTGCTTCACTATGAAGTAAGCAAAAGAGAATGACTTATCCACCTCTATAGAGTGTGAAATGTTAACCTTATAAAGCGTATTTGCAGCACTAGATTTTATACTAACAGAACACAAGAATATAGCTTTCAAGTTTACAACCTGGAAATTTGAATGGTTGAAACAGAACATCTAGAGTTTTTTTGGAGATGAATTATACTTGAGGAGTGTAATAAATTTCATTTTCTGAATCTTTGATCCAGGAAAAGATTCTTAGGAGACAATAGTCTTATGATTCAGCAGAAATAGCAGTAAGATTTAGAAGAAAAACTAAGGCAAAGAAAAGGACATTTTTTTCTCTGTTGTCCTAATTCTGGACCAGATCCAGCTTCCAGTGAAGTCAGTGGAAGTTTTGCTATTGACTCCAATGGGATCAAGATTAGATCTTCTACGCTTCAGTGTTTGAACCTGCATAAGTTTGCTCATTTGATAGTTTTTAGATACACACACTCATACATTTTTTGAACATTTCTGTTCTCACTTGGCCAGATTCTGCTCTCACTTCCATCACTGTAAATCCAAAGTTGCTCCTTTGGCTTCAGAAGAGCTGCTCTGAATTTACATTAGTAGAAGAGCAAAATACAGCCCATTGTCTTCATCTTGTTACCATGGTTATTTCTGAAATAAGCTATTGCTTTTCAGGAAGCTTCAAAACCCACTTGATCATCACAAGTATGAGATTTCCCAGAGACACTTCCCAGCCTCAATCATTCTTTATCACATCATCTGCTTCAGAACAACTCCCTGAAGAAAATTTAAGCATCTCAATCTCTAGTAAATGCACCAAATGCAGCAATAGATCTGAAGAGAGGAATTAGCCTGAAAACAGCATTTGCAACAAAAGTGCAGTGGAATCATGATAGCATCAGTCAATAGTGACTAGCAGCCTTCAGTTTCAGTATAGCTAATAATGTTGAGTGGAGATGAAAGCCCATTGACAAAGGGAGAGCAGCCTGAAAGAAATGTTGCAGACTGAATAAGAGTAAGAGAGAGGTTGTGGGAAAATAGGACTGGCACCTAGAAGCAGACAGTTTGGCAGATGGCAGGAGAGAACACTATTTGCTTCTTCGGAAAGACGTGGTTCTCTAGATCTCAGCTGCAACCAGAAGAGAAAACAACATGATACAGCTACTCTTGGGATAGCATGAAACCAGAGCATACTGGTTATCAGCCACCTTGCTCCAGATTTCCAGAATAAAGCAATTTGAGTACTTTCAGAGAAGCATCTTTTTCCAGTATGTATCCAAACAAAGCTTTTTCAGGCCTGTGCCTCACTACTTGAAACACAAAATAGCAGCAACCACGCTCAAGGAAACCACTCCTTCAGTCCTAATGATGCCATTTAATAGGAGCCTTAATGACTTCTGAAGTAGCATTCTTTTAAGCAAAAGGTTAATCTTGAAATGGCTCAGCGAGGGTAAAACTTCCCACGTCATCTTTCATCTAACCTTGATATAGAGAGCTAAACAATCCCTCCTCGCTGATCCACCTCCACATAAGCACACCTTGTACTGAAAAAAAATCAAAGTGGATGGGAAAAGATGCAACAATATCAATGATTTTCATCTCCTTTAATGTGATACACATTGGATCACTGGCATATATTCAGTCTGTTATGCCCACTTTATTTGTCGTACAGATCAGTCTGTTAACTGCCATTTATCGTACAGGGTGGGAACAGTCTGTAATTATTTGCTAGGACATGTAAACAAGTTCCCACAAATCTACTAAATAGGTACAGACAAATTCTTGGCTCTATGAACAAAGGATACAATTTTCCAAAATTACCTAGCTGACTTAGGAGCCCAAGTACCATTTTCAAAAGTTACTGAAGTATTTAGGAGCTTAAGTCTCATTGACAGTCAATGGGACATGGGCTTCTAAATCACTTAGGTGTTTTAGAAAGTTTTATCTTAAATTCACCTACACCTTAGCATAAATCTGTGTAATTCTGTACATGCTAGTGGAGTTTTTCCAGATTTACACTGGTCTAATTGAGATTTAAATTTGGTTCAGTCACTATAGCCGAGGTAAACTCGCATTTCTGCTGGTTTATTTACTCTGTTCATGCCAGAACTTCCCCCTGTCTGCAACAGGAATAGGGGAAAAACTGTTCAGTTCTGTTATTGTTCCTCTTTTGTGATGACAATTATTCTGACTATAGGGAGGGTTCTATTGCTCACCCTGCCAATTGCTTGCATAGGTAGAGTTTGTGCCTCTAGGTGAAATAGATCTGAGAGTCAGTTCCTTGTGCATTCTAAAGGGAGGACTGTGTTAGAGCTCTGCATTCCCTTGAAAGCGAGCCAAGTAGGAAGTTAAACTATGTGAATTTTTGCAGATGTTCAAAAGAGTACACACACTGTTGCAGATTATTTGTCAGGGCCATGTGGAGCCTTCAGCTGTCCTGTGCTTGCACTGCACATTCACAGGAACATTTTTCTGAGGGTGGTGAAGTCTCTCATTCCAGTCTCATTTCAAATCTCTGCCTGCTACCTTTGGGCCAGATTGTGCCTGGCCCTTATGTGGGTGTGTAGGGTGGGGGAAAGATCCAAGAAGCTTTTCTATCTCTTGCTAGGCAAGCATAAGAACCAGGCACAATTGAGGGCCCTGTGCTCTTGACTGAACTTCGATGGGGCTTCATGGAAGGGGAGCACGTAGTGCACAAAAATGATGGGTAGGGAAATTTTGCCTACCATCAGGGCAAATCTCTGGTGTTCCTCCGCCCAAAAAAACCCCCCAAAAACCAGCGTCCCCACCCCTCCATCCTGGGCTCTTTAATAACCTCCTGGGCAGATGAGATCTCACATGACGGCTTACTGCTTTACATGTGTGATTAAAATAAATACATGTACTAAGAAGAGAGAGCGAGTAATATCATTCACACACTAGAACCATGTAGGTTCTGATCATAATGTGCTGGCCAACAAACTGAATACTGAATGTGATTATGTGCAAATAACCTAGTCATTTTTAATCTTATACCTGTTCTCAGTTCTCTTGCTTATATTTATTCATATAATCATGCCCTCATTTCTCTCTCACTCTTTCTGGTGAGAGTGACTGAATGGAAAGTGAGGGTCAAAGACAGACAAATATTTTACAACATATCCACTCTTCTCTGTGCAAAAAAACCAAACCAAACCAAAACAAAACACAAAACCTCACCAGTTTCACTCCCTCTCAGCCCTGCAAAGAAAAAAATTACAATGCCCCATGAGACAAGGAAAAGGATAATAGACGTGGGCCTAAGTTTCAATCCACGGCTTGGTTTCAAACCCACCTATAAAGACAGTAAGTACAGAACTGTTCTCCTTGGCAAACAAGCTTGTGGCAAAAAGTTCACCCATGGAAAAAGACTCTTAAAGGTGCTAGGTCAGATACTCAGCTGGTGTAAGTCATATAGCTGCAGGGAAGTCAATTATCTTCTACAGCCTGCTATTGCCTCCCATTTCTGTCAGTATATGGCTCTGGGTGAAAGCATGAGCCTGGAATGTCCCTTACACTACAGACTATTGGCTATGTGATGGGGAATGGCTAGGGTGACTGTCCTTTATTTTCCCCTGAATGTCCCGTAGGTCGTAGTGTACTGTGCATTGTATTTTTCCTTGTTTAAGTCTTGCCTCATATTGTCTGTGGGATTCTGAAAGCCCTAGAAAGGGGGCAGCAGTGAAATTTGGATCCAAATTTCTCCAAGCTGCAGTGGGGCTAGGATCTGGTGGGTTGACTCAAATCCTATCATACTATGTGCATGTTGCTACCTAGAACAAACTGCCGTTTTAAAAAAAACCTTTGTTTTTTTACTTTGCAGGGATCTTTCCTTCCTCGCGTTTGTTTCCACAAGGTGCCTAATTCTGATCTTCAGACTCAAATTAGGTTTCTGTCATTTCTTTACCTGAAAAAACAATGTCCGGCTAAAAATGTTAGTAGCTTGCTTTGGAAAATTATGTTCTGCTGAAACACCAGGGTTCCACAGCCCATCCTAAAGAGGATTTTTGCCTTTGAAATCTCTGTTTTATTTATATATTCCACTTCAAAAATCAGGTCAGGAAGCTGCAGCTACTGTAAGTTAGATGCTCTGTTTAATTTTTAATCAAAATCCTTAAAATGTATCATAGTACATGGCAGGTCTTATGAATCATGAATCTTGCTGATGGAGCTATGATCTGTATCTCATATAATTCATTAGCTCACGACCCCACACATACTCCTTTCCACTGTATGGTATCTCTAACAATCTCTCTGTGCTAAATATACACATACATAGGCTGGTGTTATTTATAACCACCCAACAGCGAGTCTGCATTTTAAGGTTACCATATAGAAAGACTTGGTAACACCAGTTACTTCCTCTTTACACACAGCTTTCCATGGTCTTAAGCAGTAATAAACATTTAGTAGGCTTAGGGTTCAATGTGTATAAGGCATCTCAGTTTTTAGGAAAAATAAATCCAAATGAAGTCCAATATGCCTATGTATTGTACTATTTTACTCCAATTTGCATAATGTCCTCAATATATTTGCTCTTAAAATGCAATTTTAGTCTGAAAATTGACTATAGAGGGTTTTAACTCAACAACTATTTTTCCTGTGTGTTGAGTCATAGCTGCTTACTTTACAGGTAGAAATAAGTTTTCAACACTTTATTGGGAGTAAATGTCTCCTTTTGGTAGCTAAGTGCCTTCAACCTAAAGTCCGAGAGGTCCTTGAGTCCTCTCATACCGGGACTGCTTTCTGTTGGAATTCCTACGTAATCATGTAAGATGTTCTGTGGAAGTTGCAAGGGCTAGAAGATCAGCAGTCCCCGCTAGGGTAGAACCAACCAACTCTATGTATATGATAGTGGTGTCTACACTGTGCATAAAAACATAACAATTACAAGTTCACCAGTTCATAACAGAAGTAACATATCAGGGATCCGCTTCCTGAACATCACCAGATGGTAAGATAGCAAGTGACAACAGAACAGCATTTACAGTTGCAAACTAATCAATACAACTAAGAAAGGACCTTGCAAGTGTCTCATTCTGCAATATGTACTGTATCTGAAGGACACAAACATTAATTTTCCTTTGTAGTAGAATCTGGCCTTCCAGTCCAGAAGAGAGAAGAATGACCAGTTTTGGAAACAGTCTCCCTTTGATGATGGTCTAATCTCTCAATCTTACTCCTAGTTAAAGGAAAAGTACTTCACATTGGAAAGAACTAGATTTTCTAGGTTTACACCAGTACAAACAGCACTTAAACAAAAGTAACTTGGACTAAGGTGTGGGAGAGGCAACGAAGAGAAGGAGGAATTATAAAAGATATATGTATATACACACACACACACACACCATCCATATGAAGGATAACAAGACGATGAAACTGTAATTCTATGAGGAAGGTACAATATAATCACACCAGCTGCCTAGTCATGGGTGCACCTCTGAATATCTGCTACAAACCCCACTGAAGTCAAGAGCAGTTTTTCCAGTGGGCTCTAAAATGCTCAAAAGGAGTTAGACCCCTAACTTCCTTTGTTTAGGGGCTTAGTTAAGATCATTCTTTAAATGGACAGTGCCATCCCAATGTAAAGTAATTATTTGAAATTATTTAATAAATATTAATGAATTAGGACTCACAGCAGACTTGTGAAGTAGGCAAGCCTTGCTATCCCTATTTTAGAGAAGGGGAATGAGAAGTTAAGTGTCTAAGGTCTCATGGTAAGTCAGTGGCAGAGTCAGGAATAGACTCTGTTGATGACTAGCCTTTGTTCTAACCAACAGACTTAGCTTTCCTCTCAGAACTGAAAGTGTAGCTACTTAGCCAAACCTTCTGGCTCTGGAAATCTCATAAGGATGTGGTGTCTCAAAAGATTTCTGGTACTTGCTGCTTCCAGTCTGGCTATACTCAAAACCAGAAGCAGCTTCTCTGTGTTTTGTATTTCTACTTACAGTCCAAGCTAGAAGCCCTAAGTGCAGACACATGCAAACTTTCAAAACAATGAATTTAAAAAGTTAAAGTTTACAACGTTTTGTATAAAGTTCAGAATGGCTCCATTCAGATTTGACATGAGTTTAGGAGCATTTTTTATTTTATACAAACTGGTTTGCCAATCCCCAAAGCTAACCAACACCCCTAAGATCAGCAACACAGACTGCAGGCATATTTCACGATAACCTGGGAGGTCAAACAATACTAGGACTATGAATTGGTAATGTAGCATAAGGTTTTTTTTAAAAAAAGACAAGCTAAAACTATCTGTTTATCTGCAATTGTTAACAAGGGAAAGTGTTTAATTTGTTAGAAAAAGAGTGAATATTTAGGTATATTAGGCCCTATTCCAGCAACACTTAAACACGTGCTTAACTTGATACAATAAAGCATGAAAGCATATGCTTATCATAGAATCATAGAATATTAGAGTTGGAAGGGACCTCAGGAGGTCATCTAGTCCAACCCCTGCTCAAAGCAGGACTAACCTCAGCTATATCATTCCAGCCAGGGCTTTGTCAAGCCACAGCTTAAAAACCTCTAAAGATGGAGATTCTACCACCTCCCCAGGTAACCCATTCCAGTGTTTCACCACCCTCCTAGTGAAAAGCTTTTTCCTAATGTCCAACCTAGACCTCTCCCACTGCAACTTGAGACCGTTGCTCCTTGTTCTGTCATCTGCCACCACCGAGAACAGCCTAGCCCCATCCTCTCTGGAACCCCCTTTCAAGTACTTAAAGACTGCTATCAAATCCCCCCTAATTCTTCTCTTTTGCAGACTTAACAAGCCTAGTTCCCTCAGTCTCTCCTCAGAAGTCTTGTGCTCCAGCCCCCAATCACTTTTTGTTGCCCTCCACTGGACTCTCTCCAACTTGTCCACATCCTTTTTTGTGGTGGGGGCCCCAAAACTGGACACAATACTTCAAATGCAGCTTCACCAATGCCAAATAGAGGGGAATAATCACTTCCCTCCATCTGCTGGCAATGCTCCTACTAATGCAGCCCAATATGCTATTAGCCTTCTTGGCAACCAGGGCACACTGCTGACTCATATCCAGCCTCTTATCCACTGTAAACCCCAGGTCCTAAAAGCACTAGTAATTCCATTAAACAGGACTGCTCATGTGCTTTAAGTTAAGCATAAGGAATTTGTTAAGGAATTTGTTGCATCTGGCCCTCAGTCATTATTTATGCACAAATGCATATTACAATTTATATTAAAGTTGTGTACATGCTTTTCATTCTCCTGGAGGTATTTTCCATCAGAGACTGTAATGTTATGTAACCAAGACAGGAATAAATTCAGCACAGCATATGTATTGAGGTGCCATTTGTTTATAGAATAATAAGAAAAAAGATCCCAGACCTTGAGTTTTAATGAAATAATACTGCAAGGAGAGGGAAGGGGAGAAAGCAGTAGAACTCCGCACCAATGGTCATTGCTTTCTGTCTTCTCTACTTCCCTCTCCTGCCCCCCTGAAACAGTTCTACAGAATTGTATAGAAATTTTTCCATAAGTGTTGGGGTATTTGGTGGGTATTTTTGTTTATTTACCATCCTATAGAATCCAATACAGAAATATATCCCTAACTATAACCAGGAGAGAGAGAAGAGAGAGAGAGAACTCTACGAGGTTGACTAGGGATCACAGTTTGCCAGTCTAATTCAAGTAGGGAGAACTCAGGGCTTTTCTGTATAGACATTTAGGCCAGGTCTATACTTAAAAATTAGGTTGACATAGCTATGGCATTCAGGGGGTGTGAAAAATTCACACTCCCCCCAGTGAAACCGTCTTAACCCCTGATGTAGACATGACTAGGTCAACAAAAAAATTCTTCCATTGACCTATCTAGTTCTGTTCAGGGAGGGAGATTATCCACATTGATGGAAAAACCTTTTGTTGTTGTAGGTGTCGTCTATGTTGTGGAGCTACAGCAACATAGCTGCAGTGATGTATTGGTGCTGCTGTAGTGCCCATATTGTAGACACAGCTTTACTTTGCAGCAAGCTAGGGTGTAAATCTGCCCCACCAAGCACTAAGGGCTGGTCTAATGGTACCTTAATCCTTATGAGCTGGGGTATAATTTTGAGTGCACACTAGTATATTGCACACTAATTAATCCGTGTTGTCTCTGCTGGAGTACACTAAAATTTCCCTATTGCTCGTTAATGTAGTACTGTTGGAAATGGGATTACATTAACTCGCACCAGGCAATTCCATGCACCATCAGGATCCACATACAAGTCAGCTCATGCACAGCACTGCGGTGCATATTAGAATTTATGCTCCAGCTAGTGTGGACTAAGGCACTGTGTAGACAAGCTCTGTCCAGATGCACTCAAAGTTCTGTAGTGTGCTTTGATCAACCCCTCTTTGAAATGGAAGTAGATTAAAGCGCACTATGGACTTTTGGTAGCAGGGTCCACATAGACACTTAGTGTATTAGTGAGGGGTAGACTTACACCCCAGCTTGCTGCAAAATAAGTGTTTATGGAGGCAAGCCCTCAAATACTGCATCGATGGGCTTTAGTAGAGAACTGACAGAGAGAGAGATACAGATGGGGAAATAGCAGAAGAGCAAGTCAAGTGCTGAGAACCAACAGTGGGAACCTGACATTTTCCTTTCACCCTCCCTCAAACCTCTCATCCCTAGCAGCAAAAGGCGGAGAGAGTATAAGCCTTCACAACTTGTATTTGTCTTGGGATTTTTTCTTTCTGTATTTAACTGTCTGTATTAAAAAGGGATGGGAAGAACAGTGCTAATACAAAGTAGGGTGGCACCACAGCCCAGCTGCCCACCTCAGGGACTCATCTTTCAAGAGAGGACCCCATTAAGGAAAATGAAAACTGGGGGAAAATATTAATATTCAGGGGAAGAGCATCTCTAGACCAATCTTGGCTTGTGAACATAGCCATGAACAGGAGGAGAAGATTCAAAAACACCCCACTATGGGCCAAAGCAAGCAAGTGGTTCAAGTGATGTTTGTCACAGGATAACCAGGTCTTTCAAAATGGTTGGGGCTCAGCCTGATCTATGCCAAGTGCTGCTGCCTCTCCTGGCATAGGAAACATGTCCAAGGAACAGAAATGTGTGACTCAGAACCAAGCCAGCTGGGAGATACAAAGGTCAGCTTGAGTTCAGTAGGGGAGAGTGCAAGGAGACACACAAAGGAACACTGTCTGAGCTACCCTACATGGGGAGGCTCTCCATAGCTTACAGGCACAGGGCCTGGGAATGCCATCCTGTAGGGAGCACATAGGGTCTCCTGCAGGAGACCCTCGCCTGGGTCAAGGCAAAGGGCCTGCTTTTCTATAGGATTTATGTTGAACTGTTTTGATTTGGAGAAATAAAATTCAACCCTCAAGAAAAGAGCCTGAAATCCTGTTGTTGTTGGGAATGTTATTGGATGCGTCCCCCGATGTATTGGCCCACCCACTTACAATCTTTAACAAGCCATAGTAGTAAAAAGGAATTCAGAAGCCATAACTGAAAGCCTTGATCCTAAAATCACTTTGGTTGTAGACTTGACCGTAAGGTCTCCATTGTCACTTTATCGATGGACAAAATACAAGGAAAATCCCAGTGAACGTGTGCAGCAACCAGAGTGGACAGAAAGAAGGTTCTCTGCCCTAGAGGATGACATGCTGCAGGTTCAAAAATTACATCACACATGGGAGGTAGCAATGTTGGGGAAGTGTATGAAAGACACAGAAATAAAAGGAATAATCATTGTATTGTGGAACTCCAGGAAGGAGCTGAATGCCTCCTCTGAGACCATTCCTTGAAAGATGCTTGCTGAAGTCTTAAATCAAGAATACAAAATCTAAAAATCTACCTTAATCATGGTGATTAATTCCTACCTCATCCCCATCAACAAAAAGCCAAAAACTGTATAGAGCAGCTCTACAACTTCCTAAGTACAGCAAGCTGCCTTAGCAGTATTACGGCAAATGAAGAAGTGGGAATATTAAAAGAAAAACATTTTATTGAAAGACTTTTCTGCCCACTACAGAAAGAAAGGATGCCATAGAGAAGTCAGAGAGGCTGAAAGTATGCTGTCCTACACCCCTCAGTCCGAAAAGCATCAGTTGATAATGTGGAACATTCATTTTGCGAATGCAGGGCAGTGGCATCTTTTACCCAACAAAAGATAGTTGAGGCCTTGCAGTCATACAGAAGTCTGCTATTTGAAAACTGAGAGTGACGCTTCAGTAATAGTTCATATTAGCAACCATTCTCAGTTGCCAGGTTCCCCATTTACTGTTGCCCTGCATCTGTGAAGTCATTTGCACCAGTGCAAAGTCCGTGTTAAATGCTCTGACTTTGCTTTCAGGTCTCTCTCTTCCTGACTTCTCTTTTAGAAGAAACAAAATAATTACTGAGTCACACTGAATTGGGAGCTCTCATACCACATACCAAATTATCTGCACAGTTCTGAAATTCTTATTCTCAGAAAAGGGAAGGTGGGTTAATTAATGGCTGAAGCGGATTCATCATGGGGTGGTGAGATGTTTGATGGTTGGGTGGATAGAGTTCAGAACTTCTTGTGAGCAAAAGGAAATATTGGTGGATACAATTTAAAAAAACAGATTAGGTTCCAGATATAGTTACGCTATTTTAAGGAAGTATTGGATTCTCTCATTTGCTGTTGATATGCTGCATTATTGTCTGTTAATCATTGTTTGAACCATTTCTTTCCACCATGTCTTTTACCTAATAAAATAGGGGTTTTTGTTTTTCTTCATTTCTGAAGGGAGCGGGATATTTTTTAAAATAATGTTTAAAAAAAATTTGCACACTAAAAAATCCCCATCAGTTAAGCAAAAAATAGCTCATAGCACAGGTATCACCATTAGATTCAAAATAAACTATTACAAAAACTAAAAATGGCCCTTCATAATTTTGTATCGTTAAAATCAAGTATATAAAGATGGAATAAAAATGTGAGATTGCTTGAGTGTTTACAGTCTCTAGTTGGAAGAGACACTCAAAATATTTACACAGTCTGAATGGAAATGTCAAAGAAATTAGATGAATACCAGTTACAGGCTATTCAAAATAGTACTTTTGTTGTCAAGACTCATTTCTTTTGTGAAACTTTTACGAACCTGTTGCTAAAAAGTTGAAATGAACCCAGTAACATGAACACAAATAAATTCCATAAAACTGATGGTTCTGTATGAAATGGTAACATTCCATAAAAAGGGGAAAAAAAACCTGTTGTATTAATTTAGGAAATGATAAATGAGTGACAGTCTAAGGGTATGTCTGTACTGCAGTCAGGAGGTGTGACTGCTGCTTACGTAAAAACATACCCAAATTAGCTTTCTTTGATCAAGCTAAAATTCAAAGCTAGCTCAAGTAACAAGAGCAGTAAGGGATGGCTGCTTGGGCTGTCTTGAGTACAACATCCCCATTTCCCCCCAGGATCCTTACTACATACCCAAGTGGCTAGCCCCCTGTTGCTGTGGCTACACCGTTCTGGTTACTCGAGCTAGCTAAGGTATACCTTCATAGCTAAGGTATACCCTCCTGATTGCAGGGCAGACATACCTTAAATGATTTTGCAATGTAAGAGTTGTGCACGAGCTAAATTCAGCCCTCAGATATGTACACGGCAGTTACGTGTGCAACAGAGGGAAGAGTGAACCCCACGTCAATAAACTTCCCCCAATTTTCACTCTTCTTAAAAATTATTTTACCTCTTTCCAAGTCTCATATTTTGATTCGCTCTTTTGTGCTATGGCAGTGGCCCTAAACAGTGATGGGGCAATACCAGTTTTGGGGGGCATTTTCATTAGCATTTTACTGAGCATCCACCGACACTTTTGGGATTTCTAAAAGGGGACAGGAGCATATACTAACTTGCCAGTACTGTGTGAGAGAATTCCCAAGCTCTGGGATTTAATCACCCACCAAATTCTAAAGTGACTGTTTCCTGGATATAATTTTGTGATTTCGGGTCAGATTCTGCCCTCACTTGCATCTGTATGAATAAGGAACAGCTCCATTGAAGACAATGGAGTTAAAAATAGCTTGGGAACAATATCAGGCCCTTTATGTCACACAGTTTCTATTTTATTTCATTTCCAACAAACACTTTAACTAGACACTTGTAATTTTTACATTTGAAAGCCAAGTTAGGAAATTGCCACTAAAGTTTGTTTATCTTATACATGCTTATTATTGCCTGCCAGTGGTGCTGATGGGTATAGTGGTTTTATTGTACTATGCAAGCCTATTTCTGAGTTACAGCACGTGTTTGGTCAAGAGGCTGCTTTCCTGTAAACAGACTTGTGTGAAATTGTGTTGGCAATCTGCAGTATTTATCTGAAAACTATTTCTATAATGCCTCATTATTTATAACTCTTAAATTGCAATAGATTGCACAGGATTTAGACATACAACTCCCACTGACTTCAATTAAGCTATTGAAGGTTAGTCATGTGTGGCATTTGGATGAAACCTTAAAAACAGTAGGCTATTCCTCCTCTGATTTACACAAATATACATCAGGAGTAACTCCACTAAAGCTAACATGCTTACACTGGTGAACCAGTCAGTCAAAAAGAAGAATCTAACCCAAAGGTTCTGTCTGCTAAGATTCCATTACACCTATCTTAAGAGCAGAGTATCTTTAAGTGTTCTCGGCCAAAATTTCTCTTCCCTTATGTTGTTCTGCAACATTCCATGGCTACACGAGGGTCCCCAGTGCTGTAGCCAACAGACTCAGTGGTGTTCCATTTAGGCATAAGGATTGAAGCCTAAATTGTAAATTTCAGACTCGTGGCCTTAGATGCCATGGTATGTGCTTTGGAAAATACCAGTGAAAACCCAACCCATGGCAGAGAGACAAGGACCAATGACAGACATTTCTGAGGCAGTTGCAATACAGTGACTTGTATCAGTCTAGTTGTGAAGCATTGTGGTAGTCTTTAGAATGGACAGGAACTCTATACACGTGTGGTGCTTCCCAGGAGTATCTAGGGTTGTGAGGTACCTCCCCACTAATTGCTCTTAGTGTGAAGAAGTCTTGTCTGTACCTGCTATGGATCAGCTGCCTGAAACCTCCAGCTCTGGCAATACAAGCACTGCCTTCCAGGCCTCTGTGTCTCGATACAGGTTATCAATAGGCACACACCAACCCGTGAGTGCTTTGAGCATCCTTCTGGAGTGTTCCTCCCCTATTCCACTGAACATGCACAGTATGCTTAGATCTGCTATGCCCAAACCAGCTTCTAAGAGTCAATTCAGGAACACCACATTGCTTAACACACAGCATTTTTGTGTGCGTGTAAGAGAGAGAGAGAGAGAGAGAGAACAAGAATACGTTTATTATCCAAGAACAGAGGAGAGATTCAAGCGATGGGGAGTAAGAATATTGGAAGCAAATGGTTACATAGAAAACAAAATCAACACTTTAAGAGACTAAACTTAACTAACACCACATTCTCTTATCTCCTACAAGATAGCTCACCCCAAGTTCTTTCCCCAGTCTCTTTAACAATTTGATTGAGATCCCTTCTCCTAAAATTAAGCCCACTGGCATCTGGTCCTCACAGATTGAAGGAATAACTGCGGGTTCATCTGTAACCCAGATATAGTTTAAAAGGTGCATGGTCTTACCCCTTAACAGAATAAATCATGCTGTTTTTCTTATTTCCTGCGGCCCCTGTAATCCATTAATTAGCATTTTGCTCAGACTGTAAACAAGCATCCTTTGTCAATGATACAATACTCAATTTGCATGTGACCAGCCAGAGTGAGATAAGCATGTCTACTCCTGCCTCTTATGTCCTATCAGAAGTGAATTCTTAGAAGTTCATAATGACGCAGTAATTTTTCCACCATGGGAGGAAGGATGGATATATTCTTATTTTCTTTTAAAAAATTTAAAAATGAAAAGGAGTGTTACCTCTAAATCATAAGTGACTTCTAAAGGATTTCTGGTAGAAAAGAACCCCATCTTCTGATTTCAACAAGGGTTGGCCAATCACTTCAAATACAGGAAGTATCAAATCTTTTTTTAACCTCAGAAAAAAATAACATTTGTATTTACTTTTGTCTTTGTACTTAAAATTACAAATAAGGCCCCCCTTCCATAAAGGTCTCATCCAGATATAAACCCCAGTGATGTTTGAACTGAGGATCTGATTAACACACTTCCATATCTATTGACATGTATGACTATAAGATGACAAATATAAGTCAAAGAACAAATTGAATTGGCCTCTGAAGAGTTACTGTGCCAAATTTGGAGAGACTATCAATCATTGAAAGGTGCAGGGCACTCAAATGCTACAGTGATATAGGGGCCATATAAGTATGATGGATAATCAGTCATGCTTTAAATGAAAATCTTAGTGCAAATGCTCAATAATAGAACATGAGGCAATGAAGACAACAGTATAATGAAAAGGGCCAAATTCATCTCTGGAATTACTCTTGCCCAAGAAGTTCATGTTGCAGAGGTAGAACAGATAGTTACTATGAGGGAAACAAGCTGAACCTATGTAAGTTCCAAGACAATAGAGGTGATCAGTTCTAAGGCAACATAATCAAATATCAAGAGCCTGTTAAAAATGTGAAGCACTCCCAGAGAGTATTTATCATTGGTTCACAGTCAAACTGGAAGAGCATATCAAGTGGGGTCCCACAAGGGATCAGTTATGGATCTGGTTCTGTTCAATATCTTTATCAATGATTTAGATAAAGGCCTAGAGAATACACTTATAAAGTTTGCAAACAATACCAAGGTGGGAGGGGTTGCAAGTACTTTGGAGGATAGGATTATAATTCAAAATGATCTGGACAAACTAGAAAAATGGTCTGAAGAAAATAGATGAAATTCAGTAAGGACAAATGCAAAGTACTCTACTTAGGAAGAAACAATCAGCAGCACACATACAAAATGGAAAAAGACTCCCTAGGAAGGAGTACTGTGGAAAGGGATCTTGGGGCTGTGGATCACAAGCTAAATATGAACACTTTTACAAAAAAAGCAAACATAATTCTAGGATGTATTAGCAGGAATGTTGTAAGCAAGACATGTGAAGTAATTCTTCTGCTCTACTCTGGGCTGATTAGGTCTCAGTTGAAGTATTGTGTTCAGTTCTGGGCACCACATTTCATGATAGATGTGGAGAAGTGGGAGAAACTCCAGAGAAGAGTACTAAAAAATTATTAAAGGTTGAGAAAACATGACCTGTGAGAGAAGATTGAAAAAATTGGGTTTGTTTAGTCTGGAGAAGAGAAGACTGAGGGGACATAATAACAGTTTTCAAGTACATACAAGGTTTTTACAAGGAAGAGGGAGAAAAATTGTTCTCAACCTCTGAGGATAGGAGAAGCAGCAATGGGCTTAAATTGCAGCAAGGGAGGTTTAGGCTGGACATTAGGAAAAACTTCCTGACTGTCAGGGTAGTTAACCATTGGAATAAATTACCTACGGAGGTTGTGGAATCTTTGTATTTGGAGGTTTTTAAGAGAAAGTTAGACAAACATGTGTAAGGGATAGACCTGCCTTGAGTGTAGGGGACTGGACCAGAAAACCTCCCGTGGTCCCTTCCAGTTCTATGTTTCTATTGTGACTTTCTGCCCATGCAGTATGCTAATATGGGCAGAACAGCAACAACAAACTGAGATGGCACAAGGAATTCTGCCTGCTAGCACTGAGCAAATACATCATAACGAATCATACATTCAACAAATTTCAATACTTTACACTTCAGCATAATCAAAAGTGTCACAAACTGCAACATTCAAAGAAGCTGGGTCAAATAGCTGTCATTTACAGCAATGCAATTACTTTCATGTAACTTATTTACAATAGGAAGCATAACTTCGCCCAAAGTGTTGCTCTATATTATGGCAAAGAAATTATTGAATGTGTTTTAGTGACTATGCCCATTACTTTCTGCATCACAACGAAAGACAACATCAGAGGTACAGTCATTATTTGTACAGACCTATTAGTGTATGCAATAGAAGGAACAAAGCATAGATCTCCTCTCACTCAGGTTTAAGCTGGTGTAGCTTTAATGACTGAGGATACGTGCACATCAGATCGTTTCAGCAGGATCAATTGAGCGGAAGAGGAGACCTGCTCAATCAATCTGGAAGTCGACCGCGTTAATCCAACCACACAAAAAAAGGGTAATGCTGCCTCAACGGCAGGGCATTTCCAGTCGGCGCAGCATAGTGGGGATGGCACGATAAGCAGAAGTTAGGAAGTTGATGGGAGATACACAAGCTACTCTATGTAGCTTATGAATCTCCCATCGACTGCTGCTGAATTTCACCAGCAGTGTAGACCAGGCCTATAATGGAGTTATTCCAGATTTACATCAGTGTGAGAGATCAGATTCACTATTGCCAATTCTAAATATTTAAAAAAAAAAAAAAGAATAAATCATTGAAATAATATGAAATATGATTTTTAAGATTTTCTCTGCAATCTTGCAGACTAGCAACTTACTTTTTTTAAATGAACACTGAAATTCTCGTATACTCACATGATTCCAGGAACTGGGGCTTTAAGAAAAGCACCAAATACTGAAGAACTCATGATGAAATCATAAAAGTTAATGATACTAGCAAAGTGCTTACAGTCTCTCTCTGAAACATACAATATAGCTGAAAGAATTCCAATGGAAGTCAGTGCAAACACTCAGTGAGATGGCCATTGAAAGGCTCCCAGTATGAAGTGTGTTTTAGGAGGGATGAGATGAGCATCTTCCTGGTGGATAAGAAAAGGAGAGACGTTCCATAGGGTGAGATGGAAGAAGCTGCAACGTTGAGAATAGGAGAAGGATACAAGAGAACTGATGAGAAGGAGAGGAACAAGAATGGAAAAGAGGGGGAAATGAATGTATGAACTGCTCCTAAGTGTTGATGAGCTCATGAGAGAGACATACTTTACAAAATTAAGAATAGTGTGTGATAGATACATGCTGTGCCATCTAGTGGTCATGAAAGACAATATAGACAAGAAGAGGTCAAACACTGAAAAAAATCTATTCACAAATGATTTGACATTGGTCAGACATTGTTCCTTGAGTAGTATTTAAGCATTGAGAGAGGAGGCCAAATGATAAATAAAAATTATATTTTACAAGTAAAGTCTTTGAATAAACATGACAAAGCCATCAAAAAAAATAGGAAATGATTTTTAAAAATAATTTTAAAAATAGAAATAGGTGGAGGTTAAAAACAACTGTTCCTTCGAGTCAGAGGACAGTACGTTCCCTATGCAATTGCATAATCTTCTCCAAGCTCTCCTTGCTCGTCTTCTTCCTCATCCCACCTATTTGTAAAGCCTATTTGTTGTGTCTGGTCCAATATTTATATAAGCTTTTCAGAGTATGTGCTGTCTTTTTATTCTGTATCTATACAACACTTACTGGTATGGGGCCCTGATCCTATCTGGGACCTCTAGACATTACTGAACCCAAATTATAATAAGAATTATTAGACAACTTATACACAAAGTTATTCACAGATGCTACAATGATCAGGATCAACAGAAACCTAGATAGACAGAGATCACTTAGAGCTTTTATAGAATCATAAATGCATGTTAAAAACCTTTTGGATAGAGCGCATTATAACACTTGCATTCATGCTAACTTCTTTGAATTCTACCGTGGAATAATTCCCCCTTTTCATTCACCTTTTCTCTCCTTATCCTACAATATATATTCAAGGAGCGGGCCAAACAATCTGCATAGACACGCCACAAAATTCCAGCCTTATAAAAATCAATGAGAATTTTGTCATTGGCTTCAATGGGACAAGGACGTCGCCCTTTATTTCTGTGGCCATAATTCTCAAATACTTAATACTTTGGTCCTTTGTGCAATATTGTTAATTTTATTATGTTTATTATTTCCCACTATGTACTGTTTACCTCTGCTCTTGAATGAGCATCATGTACATGCTATATATTAAATACATCCATGATCTTAATAAATAGAATAAACATGTCAATACAATTTTATTTAAAAGAGACAACTCTCTCAGACACCATATTAGGAAGGTGTCCTGCCTATGAGTGCAAATCTGAAAAAAACCCAACAAAACCCAACATGGCAATAGGGAGATCTGTAATAAGCCTTTATAAGATGTACAGTACAGGCTCACAGTTTCACATGAAGGGTGGCAGCTGATTTCATAATCCTTCTTTTGAGATAGGCTATCACAATGATTTATAACCATATTTTAAACAAACAGAATAGGTACACCTTTTTATATGCCTTCCAAAAAGTATTTAGAACACCATCCCAATATATTCAAAAACACCCTTATAAGAACACACTGATAAAAAATATTGTTCTTCTATTTTACTTCAATTTATTTTACTACAATGTTTCAGAAATTTGACTCTGACAATATTTTTCCTTTTAGATATACACAACATTAATCTCTGCACTGTCTCTGCTTCTCAAACTAATCCTAACATTTAAAGGTAGAACAAAATAAACCATCCCTATATCCCTTTAAATGTCTTGCTAACCTTTAACTTTTATTAAAATCAAGCTTTCAAAAGGCCTCTCAAGTCTTCATAAAATAAACTGTGACCAAGTAGTTTAGATAAGTGAAGCATTTAAATCCTGGTCCTTCAATGAGATGCTCACTGGCAGAATCCTGTATTCACCTGAAGCCCCACTGAATTCAGTGAGACTCCAGGCGCATCTCATTGCATGATTAGCAGTTAATGGCACTTAGTATGCATGAACATATACTCAAGTCTCAGCCAAAAACTACTCTAGGGAACAAAAGAGGGGGTTGAAGATGCAAAATTTGCATCAGTATTTTCAACACCCCATGATTCAGGGGACATTTTGATTCCAGATTTCAGATCACTTTATAAAGGTAGGAATTATTTGCAAAATTTGGGGTTGTGGATCTGAGATCTTTCTGTAGACTGATCTCTAGACACCACAGATATTTGGCTTGATTAATGTAAAATTAAGGCTGATAGCTGAAGCATTCAAAGTCATAAGCCTCCCATAGCAATGTTATCTTGGGCACACTGAACACAAATAGTATAATATATTCCTATTTTCCCAGTTACACACACACCTGAAAGTATTACACTATTTATGTAAATTATCCGATAGTCCTCAATATGGGCAGTGGGGCATGTTTCTTTTCCCACCAGCATCTAAGAACATTCTACTGTACAGCAAAGCCCTTGTTCAATTAACACAAGGTAGATCTCTTCTATTAAACAACCGATTTGAAACAGGGACATGCAAGCCAAAAAGAGGCTTCTCTTAATAACTGAAATATAGACTGTTTGGCTCAAAGGTTTCTGGTATTATGAACTGTATGTTGGACGCTATTAAATGAACCATTTGGTTATAATTGACTCCAGCAGTGTTATTCTGGATTTATACCATTATAGCTGACAACAGAATCTGGCCCCATACACAATTATACCAGCAGTCTTCTTCCACTAAACCTAATAACCTCCATTGTCTAACACATGAAGCGTGAGAAAATGAACACAGCTGTTGATCAATGAAATATTTTAAATGGTTCACAATCTAAATAGATCAGATGAATCACCCTACAGTCACTCAAATTTTCTCAGCACAACTATTCTGGTAGAGTTTAGCAGCGGCTACATATTTACTACCTTTACTAAGTATTACTACTTTGAAACTAGGCCTGAACTAAAGAATAGACAATCTCTTAGCTAAACAATAACTACCAACAAACAACAAAAGATTGAAATGATACATTTAAGTCAAAACAATTCTAAATGCCTGTTACTTTGGGGGGCTTTCCATCCATTAATTTGTTTTCTGGGTAACATGGAAGCGTTTTACTGTATTGTTCCCTTTGCTTGAAGTGGAGTAAATTCCTACAATTAAATTCACATTCAGCTAGCCTTCACCAAAACCTTTAGGATGTTAGGGAAAATTTAAGATTTTTCATCCTAAAGATCCCCAAGCACTCTAGTGTTTTAAAAACAGTATAAAGAAAGATCACTCACCAGCCATGAAATGCCACTTCTGCTGGATTGGAACAAAAGCACCCTCTCTAAATCAGCAACACCGAAGAAAGGTTTACTCCAGAGGAATTGTGGGAATGCCAAAAAAGCAGCTGTCTCTGGGTGAGGAGAGGTGGGGATATGTGCTAGCTCTGGCAATGTACAGTCACCCAGAGCAGGAGACTCTATGAAGATGCTAAGAAACTGGTAAATCCACTGCAGCAGCTTCTGTGTTACCAGTGGATTTTAATTGGTAATTTTCCTTGGGCAGTGCAGCCGTGGCCCGGTTCCCTATGCTGCTGTGCAGATACCTGGGGTGCTGGTAATTGCCCTCTGATGCATCTTGCACTATGGAGCTCTGATCAAAGAGACTGCAAGAGTAGTAGTAGCAGCTGTGGATGTAGGAGAACTACGATAGCAAGGTTTGCAGGTATAAACTCATCACCATGAATGTGGGGCCTCCCCCTCCCTGTAATGGTGTGGGGAACTAAAGTACTGGGGAAGGCTGAAGAACCAGCTGCAGTGTGGGGAGCTAAGTATTCAGAGAAGCATTACTGCAATTTGAAAATTATAGCAGCCATAGTGGCCTCACAGATTGCTCCTTACCACTGCCACACCAAAGCCATAATGAGTTTGGCAACCATGGTGGAGGTAAGCGGATTCACAGGATGCATTACAGAACTAGGAGGCTCAGGTTAGCCCCTTATTGGGTTTCAGGCTTATGTTTACAGGATTCTTGTGAGATCAAAAGCATATCCACGAGAGCAAAACCTTTACAGCATCTCTGGCATATTCCCTTTTTGTGGGTTAAATCCTTTGACACAACCCCCCCAACACACATACACCCCAGAACCATCTATAAACTAAAACAGCATGAATACAGCAGTTCTCCTATCTCTAGAGCCCTGGGCCTGGGTCCTCTAGACAGCAACACAGCTCTCTAAGGTTCGAAATCTACCTAGGCTCAGCTGCACCTGATTATTCCCAGCTTGAGACACCAACCTAAGCTAAGCAAAAAATGGCCCCTATTTAGTCAAGAGATCTGCTCTCTGTGTATATTCAGTCATCTGCT
This sequence comes from Emydura macquarii macquarii, assembly GCF_026122565.2. Classification (NCBI taxonomy): domain Eukaryota; kingdom Metazoa; phylum Chordata; order Testudines; family Chelidae; genus Emydura; species Emydura macquarii. The sequence goes on along the minus strand of NW_027132342.1, from coordinate 3,737,303 downwards.
GACATTTCTGAAGACATATTATACTGTTAGCACTGCAAAGCCAACACAGCTGAGAGTGAGTGAGTTGAATTCTATCCCTTCTATAGCTTTATCAATTTTTTAAAAAGGTTCAATCAGTTATGTCTGGATCCCCCTGCCCCTTCCTGTTTAAAGGCAATGTGGCTGCATAGATGACCCCAGGGGGCAGAATTTAGCCTGCAGAATCTTCACAATGATAAACCCAGCTTCATTCTCAGATCCCAGGTTGAACTTGAAGGACTGGCAAACAAAACAAAATAAAAGAAGAAAACTTTTTTGCTTGTAAAACTGAATACTTTATGAAATGAAAACAAGTGAGAAACAAATGTCCACAATGCCTTTTGCAGAGGGTCACTGTCTGCTCACTTCCTACAAATCTATCCTTAAAACAGCTGTCATGCCTGCAAAATACTCAACAGCAGCCAGATGTTTGTTATGCTGTGACCACTGTGTCCTAAACTTAAAATAGTTTCATTAGTACTTTGTGGTCCCCATTTGTTTATTGAATCCACATGTTGTCTCTTGTTTCTTACTTACATTGTAAACTCTCTGGGGCGAGAACCAACATTTTGTTATGTGTGCATACACGATCTAGGGTCCCAATTCCTAACTGGATCTTTAAACACAACCAGAATACAAATACTAAAGAACAACTGCCCCTTAAGCTCAGGGGTGCTGGAACAATTTTTATAGTGGTGGTAGTGATGGAAACCATGGAAACCACGTATTTGGTGTTTGTTATTACTACTTCAAGCTAGGAGGTGTGGCAGCACGCCCAGTATCCCTACTTCCAGCACCACTGACAAAGCTTGATGACTGTTGATAAAAAAAAAAAAAATCTAGACTGATAAATTATTGCTACACAGAAGGGTTTAGGGCTTTGTATTCAGGAAGGGAAATACATACAAAATTCAAAATAGCAAGTATATAAAACACTGGTGTTAAACAAGAATCCTTTGCTGTCAATATTAAACTGTTATTGATCATTTCAATGTTAGAGAATACAGAAACAGGAATCTTATGTTACACGGCAAGTTCGTAAAAGGGAGCACACTGAAACATGACATTTTGAGTATTAATCTATTGAGACCTGACTCCACAGTCATTACTCAGGCAAAACTTACGTTAATAGAGTTTTGTCTGAGTGAAAACTAAGATTGGGCCCTTGTTTCAAAATTAATTTATTCGGTTATAGATCAAAGCTGTTGTAAGCGGTACAGTGATGCCTGCCCATCTAGCAAGAAAGACAATGGGGAAAAATTAGACCAGCATGCGTGGTATTTTACCACTTCTACAACAAACATCGTGTTCTTAAAATAAATTCATCGTCTAGTCTTCAACATCCCATATGTTGAGATCTGAAGAACCTTTTTTTTCTACTGTTTGGCACAAGATCTGTTTGCCTTAAGCGGGGCTGTGAATGTTGTAGTCCCAAATCTAGCATATGGCTGGCACTAATGAGGAAAAAGGTTCTATTTATAACTATTGTGGGCAGCACTTATCAGTGAACATTTCGCTGCCCTGATCAGCCTTATGATAGATATATTCCTGTAAAGGTTTTCTCCCTGTAATGAATAAGGAGGCCTTGAGATTTGTTAGGTTGCTCCCACCTTCCCCAATATGTTGGAATCAGTTAAAGAGGCCCAAAAGAATGAAAAGCATTAGTGGCAACAATAGCCGTTGAATGAAAATCTGACAGATTTGAAGCAATGAGGAAGATTCATTCAGATATTTATGAGCTCACTCCAGTGACATTGCTAAATTTAAAGCAAACACAGCAGATTCTTCTGCGTGCCCTCTGATTTCAGTTTAGTTTAATACTTCCTTCTTAATCTCTCTAACCCTTGTGCCTGGGTCTGTTATAGGAGATATTTTTTCTCAAAGAATGAAATCAAAAGTTAGTGATCAAAGGCAGTCTTAAAATATTTAAGGGGAGCTCAAAGGATCCTGTGGCCATTAGGAGAAGGTGGTAGATTGGAGTCTCTGGGTGGTGTCATTTCTCAAGTGTTTCTAATCCTTGTGTTTGAGCCTTTTGCTCAATGTCCTATTCTCCTGTCAGGTCCTGTTCCCTGCCCCTTGTGTGGAAGCGGTATGGGGCAAGGCAACCACAGCAGACATACTCCTGATTTGGAACCAAGAAATAGCTGCAGGCTGAACAGGTGAGGAAAGGCAAGGTGAACGTAGGCAAGGTTAACACAGGCTGGAAGGGATCATATATTTGTTGATGCTTTGTGTGTGGGGGGGGAGGAGGAGTGGATTTGAGGGGACTAGGAAAATTAGCTGGATTACATTGAGGGGGGGGCAGGATTAAGAGACTGGTGGAGTAGTTGCAAGAGGGAGGACAGAGCCAACGAGAGGCAGGAGAGCCAAGAAGGGGGATCTTAGCATGCCAGAGATAAATATGTTTTTATGGTTCTAAGAATGGTTGAACAAATCCCCTCCCTTGGACTGTCCTTAGGGGTTAAGTTAGGAACTATGAGGTTGATTTCTTTATTGTATCAGTTGAAATCCTTGTGCCTAAGAGTATTTGCACCCTTTGTTTTTGCAAGTCCTAATTAAGTCATTCTTGGTCACTCACAACACGTGAGTGTTTATGGGAACCCTCTGATGGCCACAGCCTGTAGAGTCTAGTGCTTACCTCTCAGCTCACATTACTCTGTCTAGACAGAGCATGATATCAGATAGTAAGGCTACATCTCCACTAGAGTGGGAAGTGTAATGTCCAGCTCAGGTAGACACACCATGCTAGCTCTGATGGAGCTTGCCTGCTAAAAATAGAAGTCTAATCACAGCAGTAGAAGCAGCAGGAGGGGCTAACTGCACTGAATACAATCCCATCTGAAAGGTATGTACTGAGGGCAGACAGACTCTCCTGCTACTCATTCCCCCACAGGGACATTTCTATTTTTAGCATGCTAGCTCTGATGGAGGTAGTGCGGGTAGGTCTACCCAAGATGGAAATTACATCTCCAGCTTCAGTGCAGATATACCTTTAGCGATGACTGGCATATCACAACACTCCCAGCCATATCTTGCAATGGTGTCAGTCACAGTGCTGAATTTCCTTTTGTTGTGTTTGTGCCCATTTTCTGTTTGATTTAATCAAACATATTCATGGACAGGTTTACTGGGCAAGTTTTCTTCAAATATTAGAGCAAATGTGTTAATTAATCACTGTACATATTCAACCTCATGCTAAAAAGTTACACTTACCTACTCAGGGAACAGAAACAACCTCATTGGACAAATAAGTCCCATCATAATTGATCAACAGTTTGAATTTGGATATTTAAAAATTTAAATAACATTTTGGGACAGGTCTATAATTTAAAAGAAAACAAAATGCACTATAATATGGTATTACATTTGGAGAAAGTAATGTTTGGTTGATGTTCTATCATTTTGTTTAAAGAGCAACATTTTGCATCAGATGCTTACCTGCTAGTGTAATTGCAGCTGCGAGTTGGCCTTCATTTCTTCAGATTTCAACCTTAAAATAGTAGGTGCAGGTAAAGGTAAATAATAAAGGTGCAGTAGCAAAGGTAAATAACATAGCCAAATGGATACAATGAGTGGATCTAATGAAATAATGAAACTAAAGGATCTAATGAAATATCATTATGGTTCTTTGTGATATTAATCAACCACAAAGTTTCCAACTTGGTCCTTATAGGTTTTCAAATCCCTTCATATGAGAAATCATATGACCTATGCTTTTGTAGGGTAGTCAAACAGTGGCTGAATGCTATGAGCCAGATGCTTATCTTATGTAAATCAGCATAGCCCCATGAAGTCAATGGCTCTTTGTCAATTTGCACCAGATAAGGACCTGAGCCCACAGGTGCTGCAATACCTAGCAATAATGTAAGTTAAAAATAGAGTTTCATTTTCAAATATGCATTTCCTTTGGAGAATTTAAGAGGAAACTTTTAATGTGTTAATTCTCTGTTGTTGATAGAATAAATGACTAACTGTTGCCAAGGCACCCTTGTAAAAACAGCTGTTGAAATCAAGTGGTTCTTTCCAGGATATTTTTTAAATAACTAAAATAAACAATATTTAATCAACAAAGTAGCCTCATTTGAGAATATTCTGACTAAGCTGAAGACAGAAGTCACACAATTTTTAAAGATTGGTTCCAGAAGCATTAGAGAAATAGCATATGGTGAAGTGGGCAACTCAGCTCTCACTCCGTTTACCAAGTTAAATACTGTTTTTATCAGACGATATTCAGATAATAAATCCCTGTTAAATATTGGCCAATAACTATACTTTGTACTTATCCAGATCCTTTCAACTACTCATCTCAAAGCTCTTTACAGACACTAATTTACTTTCACAACACCATGAGAGGTAGCTAAATGTTATTGCTGATACCAGATCTTTGGAGCAGGATCAACTTCCTGGTATATAGTTGTACGGTACTTAGCACAATGGTGCTAGAACCTCTAGGCACTACCACAATAAATATGTCTAGTTTACAGATTAATGAATTGCTGCCTGGAAAAGAAAAGTGATTTAGAAAAGATCAGTGACAGAACCATGAAGAGAACCCAGGAGCCCTGATTCTCAGTCCTCTGTTCTACTTATGGCTTCCATCAGAACCAAAGAAATATGAAATTTCTATTTCACGCAAGTATAAGTTACACCTTTCAAGGTTTAACAGATGTTTGGCCCTGTCCTCCTTTGGGCATAAAATAGAATTAATCTAAGCTACTTTCAATGAACCTTTACTCAGTTTTCTGCTCCATTCTTTTGCAGGCAATGGCAAACTCAGTGGTATCAGCGTAGATGAAGGCAGCATGCAGCTCTATATACCTTCAAAAATAAACAATACGGCACAGGTAAGTACCTTGAAAGCAAAGGCTATGTTTTGTGCAGGGCTGAGACAGTGTCAGTTTCAACAAATAAATATTTGTTCATCGTAAGCAGGTGCTAGATCCTGCATCCTTTATTCTCTTGAGCAAGGAATTCAGGCTCAAACTGTCCCTGTCCTCTTCCATCAGAGAAATATTCAAAGCCAAAAGTATGAAGGTCAATGATTTATCTTATTCTGAAAAACTGTGTTTGGCAATTGGTATTAATAAAGCCCTTTATTGTTTCATGATTTATTCTGGTTTACGCCACATTACTTAGTTTTTAAATCCAACAACGTTGCCGCAACAGCTTAGGCTTTTGGCATGTAAACAGTTTATATAACTGGTTTTTCCAAAGTTATTTTGTTTAAAATTGAACATAATGATAACAGCAGCAAAGATAGCTTCTGTGTACCCTGGAATAAACAAAAGAGCCCCAAGGCATTTATTGAGCGTGAAACATAAATTACACATCAACCATTATGGTAAGTAGCAACGTAAAAGTAGTTGTTCTCCAATTTATCAGTATGGCTAACAGTTGGCACATTGCTTAAGTTCATTAAAAGGCCACAATGTGAGATTCCAGATAAGGATTTCCCTTTGACTAAGTCTCTGCCGCACTCCAAAATCGGTAAAATGAGGGCATAACAATCGCTCTCAAATATTCATATACACATTAAAAATACCACCTACCTACTAAGCATAGTCCCTCCCCTAGCTATGGCTTAAGCCTCCTTGCATGGTTGTATGCTAGGCTTTTTCTTGGGACAGCTGGTGCTTCCACTGAAAGTGACTCCTCACTGTGCCAGAGTCACAAGGCATGTATTTTGGGAAAATACACAATGCTACGATTGCTGGAAAGAATAAAACCAGTACACACAAAACAACCTCAGTAAAGAAATGACACATCCAATAACAATATAACAAAGGGAAACTTTATTGGGAGCAGGAAAATAGGATCTGGGATAGGAAAAGAGTTAGGATTAACGAACAAGTACAAAAACAAATAAATGAACAAAATTTCTACCTCCCAACACTCTATTCTGTTCATTTCCTCTGAAGCACCTGACATTGGCCACTGTTAGAAGCGGGATACTGGGCTAGATGGACCATTGGTCTGACCCAGTATGGCTGTTCTAATGTTCATAGAATCATAGAAGATTAGGGTTGGAAGGGACCTCAGGAGGTCATCTTAGTCTAACCCCTGCTCAAAGCAGGACCAACTCCAACTAAATCATCCTGTTAGGGAGGAAGGACAGGATAGAGGTGAAAACCATTGGTACGCTCAGGTCCTCCAAAGGCTTGGGCAGTACGTAAATGTCCACCACTGCAAAGCCCTTCTCCACCACTTCCGGTGGCAGCTTCCAATGCCAGGAAGGTGACAACCTTCCTGTACTTATTGGAGACCATCACAATGGCCATGGGCCCAACCACCTGTGCCATTGCATGCATATAGGTCTCTCCGTGGGGCAAGGCAGACACCAGGAGGCACTGGACACCATGCTTCCTGGTCAGGGTGGAAAAGGGGCCCCAGACACTGGAGATGAAGCTAGAGGAGGCAGTGGGGGCAGCTGAGGGGCGCTGGGTGGAGGGGTTGCAACTACCTGGGCATACACTCTGGAGCTGGTGGAGGGAACAACAGGGGAAGGGGTGGGCCATGGCTGATGGCAGGGAAATCAGGGAAAGCCCAGGCCCCAGTGAGGACTGTGAAAATAGACCCAGCAGTGGAGGTTGAAATCAAAGCAAGGATGGATGGGAGAACAAGCTGAGGGGGGACAATGAGGTTGACTGGGGGAGGGTCTTCCCACAATCTCCCCTGCCATCCATGAGAAGGGGCAGGAGCAAGCACTGGGGGAGGGGGGAGGATGGGACAGCTAACCACTCCTCTCCCATAACCTGCAGGCAAGGAAGTACGGCGCCAACAAGGAAGGGGGGTGGACACCAGCTCCTCCAGCTGCACTGGGTAAGAGGGCAGGACTATAAAGGACATCAGGGAGTGCATTGAGCTAGAGGAAACAACAAAAAAGGGACAGGCAGATGGTTCAGAAACACCAATGGCACATGGGCGAGCAGATCATGTGGGACAGAGGCAAGCATCAAGGGGTAGGGGAGGAGAGGAATAGGTTGAAAACAGACCATGGGTGGGGCAGGAAAAAGCACACAGATTCCCAGAGGTTGGGGCGGGGCTGGTGACCAAACACCCAGGGGCTGGGGCAGGGCAAACAAAACGCTTTCTAGGAAACCAGAGTCAGGCAGGAGAAGGACAAATAAAGTGGTCAATGCAGGCAGGCGGGAAAGTGGGCGAACTATTGCAGGTGGGCTGATGGACAAAGGTAGGGGGACCCGCCAGCCAAATGCAGCCAGAGGAGGGAGGGCAAGTCCATGGGAGGAAGAAAGGGCAAGTGCACCCACATGTGCTTGCAAAGCACAGGCACTGCTCACTGCTGCAGATAAAGTCCCAGATGGTAGCAGGGTCACGATGAGCAGCCGGGCTGAGGAGCAAAAGCAGTCCCAGATGGTGAGCGGGTAGCAGGGGGGCAGATGGATTAGGAGGAAGGCTCCTCACCACTCCCCCTACCTCCAAGTTGACTGTAGCAACCACCACAAGCCCAGGAGGCAATAGAGAAGACACTCAGTTGAGTAGCAGTACCCCCTGCACAGCATCCTGCAGCAGCTCCACATGCTCCCCCGAAGCAGCTCCTCTTCCTCCTTCCCAACAGCAGCAACAGCAGAGCCCCCAGTCGGTAGCAGCTGCTAGCAAGCAAGCCAGGAGAGACCCCAGTATTGGTTGTGGTTGGGGGAGGGTCCCTCACACCGTCTCTGGAGAGCAGGCCAGCAGGGCCCCCCCCCAAGCAGCAACAGCCAGACAGATGACCAGCTAGCAGGGCAGCAGGAAGAGTCTGGCTAGGGTGGAAACTAGGCAACTGCTAGGCCAGTGCTCTGGTTCCTGCAGCTCCACACCTGAGAGAGAAGGGCTGAGAGCAGGGATGTCAGCCCTAGAATGATAAAGGCCCTTTTCTCCATAAGCTGGAAAGAAATTATCTCAGGTCTACTAGGCACATCTGAGTCCAAATAAGGGATGCCTCTGACCTTTAAAAATGCCTCTTCTGGTAAGAGGTAGGGAGAAGAGATGAGACAAGTTGTACCAGGGGAAAAAAGGCTCCTCCTGGGTGAAAGAACGCTCTTCTCCCTCTAGAGGTAGCAACCAAGCTAACTGGCTGCTTGGGGAAGAACTGGAAGGCAGAAGCCAGCATAACAATGCAACGCACCAGAGAGGGGACAGGGAGAGGTATTCCCATTTTGTGTTGAGAATTTGTATCTTTGGTTTGGCTGAAGAATGCTCCTTGGGTGTATGATGAGGCCCACCTTGTAAAATATTGGAAAATAAAACCCGAGTGAGGGGAAAAAATCCTCTCTGGAATGGGGCTGATTTACTCCTGGCCCCCCACCAGAGAGAGAAACTCTAAGCCTGGTGAGGTGAAAGAGGTGCCTTGCCACACCAGGGCTGAGTAGCCCTGGTTCATCACTGGCCCAGCAAACTGCTTATCCACCTAACTCCATGCAAAAGCCTCCCTAGTGGCCTCAGCAGGAATTTCCAGTCCATTCTGTCTTGCGCTGTTTCCCAAGCATGTTGAGAAATGGCGTCAGAGGGCTGTATACTCCATAGGGAAGGACCCCATAGGGTTTGTCTACATGGCAGCTGGGACCAAGCCTCCCGGCCCGGGGAGACAGACTCACACTAACAGGGGGTCAAGCTAGCATGCTAAAAATAGCAGTATGGCTGTTGGGGTTCATTTGCTGCTGTTGCGGTTCGATTGTTGTGGTTCGATTGAGGCCCACCTAGGCCTCAGAGAGCCTAAGCTACAGCCCGAGTTGCAACATTACAGTGCTATTTTTAGCAAGGTAGCTTGAGCTCTGCTCGTGGGAGTCTGTCCACCCAGGCTGCGAGACTCAATCCCAGCTGCAGTGTAGACATACGCCTAGCTCAGTCCAGAGTTCCACACGCTGGAAAACTCCATATAAAGGTTTTGTAAGTAAAATCTGCACAATGCTGAGGTACTCATAATTTGTCATGTCACATGGGCCAGGAAGTTTTATGTGACAGGCGTAGAAACCAAAGTGTGTTTACTTTAACATAGAGTCATATTCAATTACATCACATGAAGTCAGACAACTAACTTTTTGAAACTCGTTACCCAAAAGGTTGGAATTTCCCTGGAAATATTTAGAAGCACACAGCTCTGTCTTTTTCCAAAGCAAAATAGAGAGGCCTCGATAGCAGCCTTTAACTACCTGAAGGAGGGTTCCAAAGAAGATGGAGGTAGGCTGTTCTCAGTAGTGGTAGATGAGAGAACTAGGAGCAATGGTCTCATGTTGCAGTGGGGGGATGTCTAGGTTGGACATTAGGAAAACATTTTTCACTAGGTGGGTGGTGAAGCACTGGAACGGGTTACGCAGGGAGGTGGTGGAATCTCCATCCTTAGAGGTTTTTCAGGCCTGGTTTGCCAAAGCCCTGCCTAGGATGATTTAGTTGGGGTTGGTTCTGCTTTGAGCAGGAGGTTGGACTCCTCCTGAGGTTCCTTCCAAACCTAATCATCTATGATTCTATGATAGAGGCCCAGGTCCTCTGTTAAAGTGGGGTAGCAAAAGGTGTTTTTAAGCAACTTTTGTGCTTGCTTAATTCTGGGCTGCCTGTGTGCTGGTCAGTTCCCCAGAGTAAATTAAAGCATCTTAAGGGCTTTTGTAACTGGTGCTGTCTGCCAACCACCCTGAGGAGTTGATCCAGCAGCTGGGAACCAGGCAGGCATGGGGAGAAGTATAGGAATGACCTAGCCATGCTCCTGTCCTCCAACCACACACCCTATACCAGCTGCAAAGAGAAAGAAAGAGAGGGGAGATGCTGAAAACTTCCAAAAAAACAGTCATCCAACTGGACCGGACCCTTTTAAAAGAAACTAACCTATTCTGACAAAATGATTAATAAGCTGCAGAGTTGCTGCAGAGCAGTCTAACCAAGGGCTGTTGGATGCTGACTATGGCTATGTCTACACTGCCGCTCAGTTCAGACAATGGGGGTGGGAATAGTAGTGCACACCACAGTGCTGCGCTGTGACTTCCCTGCATGGGCACAAACTAAGATTCCCAGCTCGCATTAACGTTGTCCTCTTCAAAGAAGGCTACATTAACATGAACTAGGAGCCTTTTAGTTTGCAACCCCAGCCCTGTAGTCTGAATTGCTGGGCAGTGTGGACTAGCCCTTAGGCAGCAGGAAGCTTGCTAGTTTTCAGTATGGACCCTCTGTCCCCTGTCCGTTGTGTCAGTATGGACAATCTGTGTCCTGACCAACACAGTTTGCTCCACCCTATCCCTCACAGTCTCTTCACTTCAGCCTCACTCCTTTCCTTCCCTCCCTCTTCTCCCCTTTCCTATCACCCTCACTTCATTCCCTTCAATGACTCTTCTCCCTTCCTTGTCTTTGTTTTTTTAGCTAATCCCCTCCTCACTAAATCCCACCCAAAGGATTTAAACAAATAAACAAAAATTGTAGCACTAACACGATGTTCACTCTGCTTGTGTGTCATACATACTCCTTTCTCTGACCCCTTCTGTCTTTGTCTATTTAAATGGTAAGGTCTTTGGGGCAGGGACTGATTCTTATTTGGTTTGCACACCACCTAGCACAATGGGGCCCTGTTCTTATATATAAATATAAATAATAAAAATTAACAACACTAATGTGAACCTGTTGGTGACATGCCTAGGTAGATATTTTAGATGGTAAAAAACAAAAACAATCCCCTCCCCCCCAAATATAAAAACCATACAGTCAGAGCACAGCAATTAAATGAAAATTTACTTTTTATAAAAAATTCTAGAAACTATTATAAAAAGTTCTTTTCTCAGAAACGTCCCATTCAAAACATTATAAATTACGCCTGCTATTGAGCTGAAGTTCCAAGAACTTCAAATCAGTTTCAGATCTTCCAGCAGCTAATGAAGATTGGCTCTATGCAGACAAAACATTCTGCCGTTATCTCAAATGGACAGAAAAAACAAACAGAATTTTTTATTGCCTAATAATATCCCTACAAAACAATGTTTTTCTTTAAACAAAAAAATAGACCGTGTGACTGTGTTACAGGAAATAGATCAAGTCATTTTATCATTCTTATTTGAGATACATGGTAAAAAAAAAAAAAAAACCACTTACCACTATATCCGAATAATTAAATTTACTTTTCATGGGTCATACAGCCAGCTGGCTATATGCATAGCCAAAAGGCACTAAATTTGATCTGCACTATTGTTAAAATGGCAGTATAAATAATGGAAGACCATGAACTATATCAGCATCTAAACTTATTGTAAAAATACGGTAAATGGCTTATGCAAAAATCCCTGGAATGAAATCACATGGGGGTTTGTCCAGGTGGAGACAGGGCCATGCTCTATTGCCCATCAATCATGGATGCTAACCTGAGGGTAGGGCTGGGAAGTGTTCATGCTACTCCTCCCCAGTGGGAGATACTACACTTCCTTTTGTATGCTGTAACTACTGCTGCAGAGTCCACTGTCCCACACCCCCTGAAATATTTTGCTTTGCCTCCAGTGATGCAGTGCCCTTCCATAACCCACTCCCTTAAATGCAGCAATTTAGTCTTTAAAGGCTCAATTTAAATGCTGTTTCAATGTGCAAATTCATTTATTCTCAAGTGGAGGTGTTCGTGATAACAGATAAAATACATGGGGGGAAATCAACACCTAAGTGACTTAGGAGCTCAAATCCCATTGACTTTCAATGAAACTTCGGCTTCTCAGTGCCTGATTCATTTTGGAAAATGGAATGTAGACTCTCAAGTCACTTGGATATTTTTGAAAATGTTACGTGTAGAGCCCAGTTTTCAGAGGGCCTGAGCCACTCTAGCTGTCCCCGGAAGATGTCAGAGACCTACATACCTTTGAGGATCTAGGCCTACTCGTCCTTGGTTGCAGTGAGAGTTAGGCACCTAAACACCTTGAGGATCTGAGCCTTACTGCTTAGTTTTCTCTATACATCAAGGAATGGTTTGTCATGATAGCAGTGCTGTTCTTTTCTTTGTAACTGTCTGATCCAAATGAATACGTGTCATTAAAGAACGTCATTCAGAATTATAGCATGACCTCCGACGGACTATGGCTCATGGATCTATAGTAAGACCTTAACATACAAGCTGAATAAAGGCAAGTGGACCAGAGTATTAACAAATACAGTATTTTGTGACTATCTTTAAAACATCAGATAATATCTGAAATATGGACCTTTCTAAATTTTCTTAAGGGTTGATGGCTCTACAAACCACATGGACACGCACAAGATGACAATCTTGCTGCTTCCTCCACTAGTGCCCTTTCTCCCAGGCAGCTGTTGAGGCAAATCTCTCTTACATACTTATACAGTCCTCATTACAGTATCAGAGCACCTCACAACCTTCAGTGTATTTATATCACCCTTGTGAAGTAGGGCATTACTATTTTTCCCCATTTGACAGATGGGGAACGGAGTCACAGAAGGATTAAATGATGTGATCAAGGTCACATGGAACCAGGGAATTCTGGTGAAGCAGGGAGTTGATCCAGGGTCTCTCAAGAAACAGGCCAATGTTCTAATCACTGTCCCATCCTTCCGTTCTCCTACTGACCCCACTAAACCACAACAACCTAATGTAGGGCCAAGAGATGAAGGCAGCATTGAAGCCTCCTTGAGTGGGATAGTTACTAACAAAAATGAGCAACTGAGAAAGCATAGCGTAACCCCACCCAAAACAAAAATAATGTTTCCATAGACCATTTTACTTACTGCTATTTTGTTGTAGTGTCAATTACCATACTTACATGCTGTATATTTATGTTTGTACGTGTAGTTGACAGAGCTGCTGGTCCAAGCACAGCAAACTGCATTTTCCTTTTTAAAACACGTGTGTTGGCTTGTTCTTGCCACAATGGTCTCCTCTTACTTCTCACTCCACCATCCCTCATTGTGTTCCCTGCGGGTGGGGCTGCTGCTTGATAGCTATTCACCCCCTCTTTCCAAATCCTCTCCCAAGAATTCCATAGGACATGTTTGCTCACTCACTCAGTCTGTGGCCTCCCATCTTCTTTGTGCAGCTCCAATTCTGCATTGTGTCTAGAGGGCTTTGAGTAGGGCCTGTAGAGGTGGCCAGTGTGTGTAATGCAGTGGGAACCTGTGAGACATGTTAACGTGTGCCTGCTAAGTTATTCATGCCAGTGGCCTGAGTAAAGCCATAGCTCCTATTTGTGTGTGTGTGTTGGGGAGGAGAAAGAGTGGTGTGTTATGGGGTAAGTCCTCCGGGAAGTGCAGAGCTATAGTCTTTGGTTTCCAGGCACTCTTCCTGCTCATGCAGAAACAAAGAAGCCCAGGACAGAGCAGTCTCAGGCTGCAGCTACATAGAATAATAGGACATTTTGTTACCTCATTTCTGTGCATAGTTCTGCTCATAATGAAGAGTTTATCTGGACACCAATGTGCTCATCAGCAAGATAGTAGATGGTCATCTACTACTCAGTGGTCGTAGAGGTCAGAACTAGGAGAAATGATCTCAAGTTGCAGTGGGGGAGGTCTAGGTTGGATATTAGGAAAACATTTTTCACTAGAAGGGTGGTGAAGCACTGGAATGGATTACCTAGGAAGGTAGTGGAATCTCCATCCTTAGAAGTTTTTAAGGCCTGCTTGACAAAGCCCTGGCTGGGATAATTTAGTTGGGGTTGGTCTTGCTTTAAGCAGAGGGTTGGATTAGGTGACCTCCTGGGGTCCCTTCCAACCCTAATCTTCTATGATACTACATGGTACCAGGAGTGGAAGGCACAGCATGCTGGATTATCCAGCAAGAGAGGTAACATTGCAATGGTTGCTACAGAGTCTGAACTACAAGCAAATTCCCCACCAGCCCTGAGAACCAGAGGAAATGCTGAATGTGCCTGGAAAAAGTTCAAAGAGCAATTTGAGCTGTATATAAAAGCCACATGGGCAAATATACTTGGAGGAGGAGCAATAGATTTCTCTGCTCCTAGTAGTGGCAGCCACAAGAGCCCTAGATGTCTATAGTGCATTCCATACAGATGGAGGGGAAAGGAGAGGAAAGCTTTGCAGAAATAGCAAGAATGCTTGAGGATTATTGTGTCTTTATGAAAAAATGTTACTTATGAAAGATGTATTTTCAGGAAGAGAACACAGAATGAAGGGGAAAGAGAGGACTGTCACGACTTAAAACTAAGAAGGCAGTCCTGCGAATATGGAATATTAGAAGACTCTCATTAAAGATCAGATTGTCCTGGGGTATAAACATCAAAAAAGTCCAAGAACAGTTATTAAGGGAGATGAATCTGACACTAGTGCAATATATATGTGCCAAGCAGCAGAACAAACAGGAACACAAATAAAAAGCCTAGATAAAGGCACAGAACACATGACTGATTATTATAGCTAAACCAGCAACGGAAAAGGTCACAGAAATTTTGGCCAAGGACTGAAACATGGAAAACAGGATACAATGCCAGTGATGGGGCAACCAGCAGGAGTATAGGAAATGCCCAGCATTCAGGCAAATATGTAGAAACTGTAATAAACCCAACCTATGGTAAGACATGCAGAGAAAACAAAAAAGTGCATTATTAAGTGAAGAAAGGAATTCCTCAGGGAAAAGAAATAGCTGTTCTTAAGCACAATAATGTAGGTGGCTGAACATTCAAAAGATAGGCTAATTAAAATGTGCACAAATGAGACATACAAGACAGGATCACAAGTGAAACAAATACAGAGATGTAACTGAACAGAAACTGAAACAGAGATTTAAGGAACACATAAAGTGGAAGAGTCAAAAGTGTCCGTGAAAGACTACAATGGAGGAATAATTGCAGTGTCAGGAGAGAGTGCACACTGACACTTAAATACAAAGGGAAAATAAAAAACAAAAGTTTGTGGTGATACATAGAGGCAATAAAACAGTCCTGGGTCTACACACATGTGAGGTGCTTGGTCTTGTTAAGAAGATGTATGCCTTAAAGAGACAGAAAGACAACTGAACAAGATACGGAAGTATTAACTCCACATGAAGAGGTATTCACAAGAAATGGCTGCCTCCCACTAACATATAAAATACAGTTAAGTGAAGATGCAGAACCTGTGGTACATGTGACAAAAAAATAGTGCCACAGGCTTTATGAAAGAGGCTATAAGAAGAGCAGAAAAATAGGACAGCAAATGGCATCATTCAGAGAATAGAAGAACCAACAGAGTGGCATCACTCCTTATCAATCATAGAGAAAAAAGAAGAGGGACCATAGCTGTTTATTGACCTTAAGAATCTGGACAAAAACAAAAAGGAGAACACTTCCACTTGCTTGCAAGAAGTGAACTGTGTCTGAAATGGGAGGAGTCAAATTCTTCAACAAATTAGATGCATCGATTGGATTTTGGCAGATTCCCTTGGACTATGAGACCTCCAAGATCTGAACTTTCAAAACACCATTTGGCAGATAAGCGCTGTCTAAGACTGCCTTTTGAAATATGTTCAGCTCCAGAAGTATTTCACTCTCCAATGAGCCAAATGTTGGGGGGGATGGGGTCTAAGAGGTGTGAAAGTGTGCATTAATGACATAATACTTCGAGGCATCGCTGTCATTGAAAATCAGGAACAACTGAGTAGAGTACTGGAAATTGTGAGCGCTAATAACCTTAAACTGAATAAGGCCAAATGTAAATTTCAAACAATGGAAATATACTTGGGAAAGAGAATGACCTCCAAGGAAATCTTGCACAATGAATCAAAGATTCAAGCAATACTGAACATGCCAAAACGAGAAGATAAAAAGGGAATTCAAAGGCTGCTAGTCATGTTGAATTACATCAGCAAATTCATACCTAACTATACTGCTTGCACAACTCACTTAAGACATCTCCTCCATGAGGTCACTGAATGGGCATGGATGCTGGAGCATAAAAAAAAGAGTTCAATGAGTTCAAGGACATTCTGGCATCATCTCCAGTGCTGCTATTTTTTGACCCATCATTGCCAGTTCATATGCATCTACGGCTAGGACAGCTGCAGAGATGATGTCTGCACAAATGGAAGGAGACCAAGATCTGGCATATGGATATACAATTTTTCTGACTTTCTCTATGGTCATCACTTCAAAGCAGAACACAAATTGCAATATTCAGAAAGGGACTTAGAGAAGCACCACCAACGATACAGAAACTACTTTTGAAAATACAGAGGTATTATGTGACCCTGGAGTTCCAACCTGGATGCCACTTAGTAATAGCAGACTCACTCTCAAAAACAATATGCTCCATTTGACAATACACAGCCTGATGATCTAGAATAAGCAGTAAACACACATGTGAACATGATGAAAAAGTGTCACATGCTGCATCTCCAGGCATATGGGATGAATTGGAGACAGAAACAGCTAAAGTATCAGTGCTTGCAGCATTTCAACAATAGCTAAAGGAGGGGGGCTGAAAATCAACACTTCCCACCAGCTTATTGCTACTATAAAAATGAACTTTCAGTGATCTCTGGAGTGCTTTTGAAGGGAACACAGATCATAGTTCCCAAAGTGATGAGAAGGAAAATATTGGAACGGATATAATAAGTCGTAGAGATGCCATATTTCCTGTACACTCTAGATACAGTCTTTGGTTTCCGAGCATTTCCATCCTGCTGGGACAGAAACAAAGAAGCCCAGGACTGAGCAGTTGTATGCTGCAGCTACACCGAGTAGGACATTTTGTTACCTCATTTCTACACATATTTCTGGGCATAATAAAGAGTTTATCTTGACACCAGTGTGCTCATCATTCAGATACTACAACTGGTATCTGAGTCCTTCTGAAAGTGCCAGGTGTGTGATCAGGCCCTTGAGCACACTCTGTGTAGCTGCAGCCTGCAACTGCCCTGTTCCCCCCACCACAACCCACTCACACCCAGGTTCACAGAGCCCTTAGGAATCCCTTATACCACTTTTTTTGTTGTTGTGTCATGTGCATTCAGGGGACCCCCCAAAAAAGCCTCATTTAACCATTTTTGGCAGCACAGGCTTTTGGATTTTTTTGGTTTTAATGTTTTAAAACTTTTGGATGGAGCGCCTTAAATAAGGTACCTGAAAGCAAAAGTCCTGTGCAATAAATTTGGCAATCCTTACCAATTGCTGTATATGTGATTCAATTTCTGTGATGATTTCATCAATCCATTTATATAACATACACTTTTAAGTTGTTTTATTTCCTGCTTGTTCAGCTCTGCTTTTAATGCAGGGGTATGGCCATCTAATAAGACCATACCTGGTGCAAATCCAAGACAGCAACCTTTCTGGTAACTCTGTGTGAGGACAAAACACACACAGTATACTTACCGGGATTCCAGTGAGCTGGGTTACTCTCGCACATTTTGGTAGCATCTATACACCAAGGCCATGCAGATTATTTCAGTTGTTGCAATGTCTCTTTAGTCAGCCAGCAGTTTCACCTATGGTCAGAGTTCTGTGGATCACAAATGAATTAAAGCTAGAGTATCACATTCCCCTGCGAGGATCGTGTGGGTGCGTGGAGAGCAGAGCTATTTCTCTCTCACCATGTTTCTAAGATACTTAAATGTGTAGTGGCTGAGTGGAGGTTCCCCATTTCATGCTGCCTGCACCCAGTAGATACAAGCTGAATAAGCTCAGGCAGCTGAGTAGAAGCACACCCAGTAGGGACAATCACTATTGTTTTATAAATAAGCAACATATGCTTCTCCTAGTGCCTTCTGGAGGACACTAGTGTTGAGGCCCTCACAGAAGATTCCTAATGCAATGGAAAACGATAACCTTTCTACAGGTTTTTTTAAATTAATCATCCTATAAAACATGATAGAAAATTACATCCCTGAAATAGAACTCTATAGCAAGATCATTCACTATTAAATGATAGAGTTTTTAAAGAGTAATTTCTGTAAGACCCCAGTACATTTCTCTAGAGTCCTATTAGTTTAATTCCTTTTCAGTTCCATAGGACTTTTCCATAAATGGGTGAGGAGGGTCTGGCTCCACCCCTTTGGAGCTGATCACACCCCCTTGCGCTGGCAGAGTTCCATCACGTAGGCTACCCACCTTATGCCCATGCTATCTGCAGCATTCTGCCAGTGTACACAAAGGGCAGGGAGGAGAAATAAGCTCTCATCTGCTTTCCCGCCCAGTACGCTGATAATGTCAAGACTGACTTCTCTCAAAATGGTTTAAAAAAATCCAATTGTCATGGAAATTATTTAATAGATTATAAGGCCAGAAGGGACCATTATGCTCTAGTCTGACCTCCTGCAGAACACAGGCCATAGAATCATGCAGTAATTTCTATACCAAGCATCTCTAAGCAATATTGATACAGCCACAAGAGAGCCCTTCATAGAGATGGGCCTGACCTACAAAATTCTGATCCGGATATCACAAGTCTCCAAGTTCAGCATGCTTCGGATCTAAAATTTCAGTTCAGCCCATTCAAGAGATGGGAGTCAGTTGCCAAACTAAGACCTGGGTTAGGATTTTGAACCTTTTCAAGGGATATTGGTTTACCCCCAATCTCTAATATCTAAAAGATTAAAAGATCTGTACTTCCCCCTTCTCCCCAGCAAACTCTGCTGAGTTGGGCAAGACAGGGATTTTCACAAATATGAAATTTAAAAAAAAAAAATCCTATCTTTATCTCTAATTCATGTTCTGGATAAGTAAGTTAAATTATTTAGTGCTAAGATCTCATTGTAGCTCTTCAGTATGGAAATTGTGTGCGTTCAAGCAAAAGGCATTTGTTTTTCATTGTATGCTTATCTCCTTCAAAATGATGGATTTGTGCAAAGGGCAGCTACAATGGCTGCTGAATGGGTTTTCTGCCTTTAACTGATTTCTGTCTAACTTCCGCAACCTTAATTATGATTAACTACATGATTTATGCCTTACTGAAGTATATAAATCTCTTCTGACAGTTTCACGATCAGCTGCGGGATCAAGAAGGAACCTCATCTGTTGGCTTACTGTGAGTAAGATAAATCATGAATGGTCTAAAGGTCTGATTTAAAGTAGTGGGAGCCAACTCATGCTGGGCAGTAACATAAAAAATTCACAATGTTTTAAAAAGTAGCTGGTTATTTCAAAACAAAATACAAATGAAAGTTTACAAAACGAAAGGACCCAGGTTACCGAGATCATATAACAGCTCAACATGTTCAGATACCCTGCTGCTCTTTGGACTCCAGTGCAAATAAAAACAGAAGAGTTTGATTCTTGCTGTACAATGAGTTGTAGAGGGACAATGAAAAATACTGTATTCCGTAAGTCTTTGTGCAGTACATACGATGGTTAATTGCATCGGGAATGGAACATGTGAAAATTAACAGGCATATGCAATTTTGGAAAGATGGTCCCCCAGGATGCAGAAGACAGTAGAGCATAAAGGCAGCTAGAAAAGAAGCATCATCTTGTGGTTAAGGCACTACCCTGGAACTCAAGAGATCTGGGTTCAATGCGTGTCTCTGCCAGCGTAATTCTATGCACATTACGAAGGTACTTACACCCTGATTCAGTGTGATTACATATAAGAAATGCTCAGGGCAATAAAATGGGAAAGTGAGGATAGATCAAAGGAAGAATTCATGGGAGAAGTGGGCTTTAAGGGGGAGTTGGGAGAGAGACAGGGTGCTAGCTGAACAAGTAGTGAGGGATATATTCCAAACAAAGCCCTCAGACCTGCAAACTGCTCTGCACAGAATGATCCCAGCCTTCATGCAGAGCCCCATTGAAGTTAAAGCCCAATGTGTGGACGTAAGGGTCTGCCTGTGCTGAACAGAAGCAGGGGCTACTAATGAGGTATACTAGCCCTTTAAGGCCAGAGGAGAGAGCCATGATGTGTGGGGGAAGGACAGTCTACCCCATTGCAGGAGTTCTGGGGCAGACAGAAACCTAGCAGCTGTTTCTGTTGTTTGGGTTGACCAGATGGCATATGTGAAAAATCGGGACAAGGGGTGGAAGTAATAGGTGCCACTATAAGACAAAGCCCCGAATATTGGGACTGTCCCTCTAAAATCGAGACATATGGTTACCCTACTGTTGTTCTCTAAGAGAAAGGAAGCATCCAGGATGACAGCTGGTGTCAAACCAAACCAGGCTATTGTTCTCTTTTAGGGCTTCACTCCCTTCTCCAACCAGTGCAAGTTCTGGAAAGGAGGATAGCACATAATCTGCTTCTTCCCTCATAACAAGGGATGGAGGGAATTCTGGTCAGGAGAGGACTCCCTGCTAACCTCTCATTCCAGGGAGAATTAGAGAAAGGCCAAACATTTCAGGCTGAAACTATGGGCGAGAGCTGGGAAGTCCACCCCAGCCCGAGGGACACCTAGGGAGAAACGGATGTTTTGATAGTGAGATTTTATTTTAAGTTTGTGCAGAGGCTTTGCTGCCAGTCTGGGCAAAACTGGGTGGAAGTAACTTAAAAGGTCAGCTGGGAGAGAATGGTTCTGGTGTGCAGGTTACTATGGGCAGCCTTAAATAAGGCATGAACTGAGAGACAGAGAGAGGTTGAGTGGGCAGTGTGATATGGTGAGGTGACAGCAAATGAAGGATTATTATGTGGCAGTAAGGAAAGGGGTTGGATTCATTCACTTTTCATTTCCAGATTTTTTTCACTTTTTTTTTTTTTTTTTGCAGGCTGCACTAAAACACTTTCTGGGAATATTATACATAGTGCAAGCGACTATCATATGCATGCTCTCAGAAAGTAATCTGACTGTAATAGATAGGCACCATTACATGAGCAACAGAGTATGATGATTTGTTTCTTGCAATTTTCAAAAGTGAGCTTAACTTGAAATCTAGTCAGTTTCCAGATTGTGGTATCCAGTCTCATACTCTACCTACTGTCAGCTTTGACAACAGTGGATGTACTGAGAATCCTCTTCAGAGGTACAGTTCAGTAAAAAAAGAAACAAAACAAAACCAACCCCAAATATTAAGTAATTTCTTGCCAACAGTGGTAGACTTACTGCTTCAGTGATTTAGATCAATGAGAAATGTGAGGCCTTGCAATCCAGGGTTCACAATTTAGATGGCAGGACTGTAGCATCAGGCCCTGAGGTTTGAAACCAAATCTCTATTCAGCCGTATAAGAGTTTCCAGAAATGATCCTGGGAGGAAGTTTAATTCTTGATTCTGCCACAGACCCCATTCTTTATGACCTGGGGCACTTAATCTTTCCGCCTCAGTTCCCTTTCTGTAAAATAGAGTGGACAGTACATCTCCTCTGTGGGTAGGCAACATAGATTTGTTAACTGCAACCACAAGTTATTGGGCTCTGCAGAAATTAGTGATGAAGTTCTACGACAGGACAGACTGGATCATTTGAATGGTGCCAACGAATTACTATCAGTGAATTTAGGCTTGAATTTCTCTAAATTCAACTGCACGGCTCTAAAACTTTCCATTTGTGGATGAACAGGGTTTAAGTATCTGAATACACTGTCCCATAGCTGGCAGTGAAGCTAGAATTGCAAGTAGAATCCAAAGCTGGCCCAGTCTTGCTCTGATAACTTTGTGCAGCAAAAGATATTTAAACACCATTGACCCATAACTACAGTAGTTCAGGCTGTACATTTTTATTTGTTTTATTGATACCTGTGGCAGCTGGTATATATATTTACAGAGTATTTCTTTAAACTGTGTGGCACCCTGAGATTTATATTGCTTTGCACTGGTCATGTCAGGTTAACCTCTTGAAACATAACAGCACATGAAGCAATGTGCAGATACCATTGTATTGACATTTTTAAAAGCACACCTTTTAAACAAAAAAGCTACCTCTGGAAAATCTTACCAGATATTACATGCTAAGTAAGATACTTGCAATTAGGAAACTGACCTAACCTACACAGATATAGCATGAATATAAATTCCCTGAGTAATGCATTTTATTAGAACCTTTTAGACCTCTGTACCCTGGTTAAGTGCAGCTGTGTGGAACTCAGCGACTAACATTAACAGAGTTCCTGCAAACAGTTTCTTTGTTTTATACTCACAAAGGTTCACATACAATCTTCCTTGTGAGGCACAGAGAGCTTGTATTTTACAATGATATTATTTCTATTTAAACATGACAGAACACAGTAACCGGACCCTGTTGCAAGCTGGAGCTTAAAATTCCTTGATCTCTCCCTGCAGTCCCGCCTGCCAAAATGGAAGATTATCTTTTGTCTCAGCAGCCCCACTCCTCATTTCATTAGTACACAAGTCACATCCTGAGCATTGCTTTCAGATTCCAGTTAATATGAACTGAAAAACTCAAATTGAAACTCATTGCTATGAAATGTCATTGAGGCCAAGCGCTAAATACGACGCACAAAAGGATTATACATTTATATGAATACTGAGAACATCCAGCTACACCTTAGAAGGGATATGATTTTTTTAAAAGTGATATAAACACTCATGGTGCAGTGTTTCTTGCAACTTTCTCTGAAGCAACTGTTTCTGGCCATTGTCTAAACTATTAGTTGTCTAAATTACTGTCTGTCCATTATCTAACCTATTAGTTTGAACCAACAGGGTAATTCCTGCATTAAATAGGATGATTTTTTTCCTGGTGTCCCATCAAAACTCTAAACTGATTTAAGTTGGATCAAAACTACCCACAGTCACTTGCAAGTTATCCACAGGGATTAGGCTGTAAAATTTTAATAGTAATTTTAAGAGAGAAAAAAAAAGGTGTGCTGGAATAATGTCAACTTTTTTGGCGAACACCTTTGCCAAAACAAACAATTTTTGTGGCTGTATTAGGAACTGGTTACAAATCAAGTCTGAATCCTCACTGCAAGTCCAGTGAAAGTGACCTTTCCAATGACATATATGGTGCAACATTTCCTAGATGATTTAGTGCCAAAAGTTGAAGTCCAATCTTCATTACATACTGTATATGCAAACATACATCCTGAAATCCAAGATTGCTTTTTAAAATATGATTTGCACTGTTTGCTGTAAATCAGTGTAACACATTATGCACTGTAAGTTTCCTATACACATTGCTGAAATTCGACATTTTGAAACAGCTTTTAAAAGGATACCTGACACCAATATAGTTTCATCTTCCCCTCAAGTAAAAGCTATATTAGCTTTTGCTGAGAGCTGAATACCATATATTTAACTAACTGATGATTGGGAAGAAATTTGTCTATGTACAGATTATGAATTTTGTTTAATATGTGTATCTAAGTTTACAATGCAAACTCCAATTTTAATGCGGGATTTTTTGCTTTCTCTGTTATCTTTTGCCTTCATATTGACCTCAAACGCATAGGAGTGGAGATGAGAAATTCTTGCACTTGGCACAGGGCTAA
Organism: Emydura macquarii macquarii; assembly: GCF_026122565.2. NCBI lineage: Eukaryota > Metazoa > Chordata > Testudines > Chelidae > Emydura > Emydura macquarii. The sequence goes on along the minus strand of NW_027132342.1, from coordinate 3,714,019 downwards.
TAATGGAGTGTTAGCAAACCTTGATAATCATCCATTCAAATGGAGCACCTTCGGATTAGAAAGATGGCTACAATCCAGGACAAACCAAGTTTCAAGTGTGAACTCCAGGAGGGAAATGACTGGATCAGCTGATGGGGGTCATCTAATAAATGGGACTGGAGGTTATAAAAGAAAGGGTCTCTCACTAGTGATTTTTTTAGCAAGAGTGGGAGAAGAGACTAGAAGCAGAAAGCTGGCCGCAGAAGAGAGAGAAGACTTCATCTGCAGGAGGGAAGGGGGGAGAGGAAGAATCCTGAACTTCTTACAGTACACTAACCAAAGCCCAAAGAACACTCAAGATTGGTGAGGAAACGGAGGCAGGGAAATGCATATAGGCGTTTTATGGTTTTTTGTCTACATCTGTTTATTTCTTGTGTTAGCTAAAGTAAAGAGTGATTGTGTTAAACCTTTGCAAAGCCTGTGTGTTGTGTGATTCAACTATGGAGAGTTAAACAGAGGGCCCACGAGGTTGGAGTGCTGGCCATGGGGTTGCTTACACAACTGAAGTATCCTGGGCGTCAGCTGTGGTCCTATGGTCCAGCTGGACTGCAAGGACCCATTTCCTTGAAAGGGGGAACAGACAGTCTGTGCCAGGGAAGCGTGCCTGAGAGGCCAAAGAAAAACAGTGCTAGAGCCTACTCAGAACAAGGGAAGCTTAAGAGCACATGGATGCAGCATGTAGGACCAAAATACAGCAGCATGGTGAGTGTCTAGGAGGGGCAGCTTGACCATGGCTGTGATACTAACCAATGACAAATCTTGCATTTCTGCATAATTCCGTAAGTCTCTGAAGGGAACGAGTTTTCCAACTCCTGGGCCAGCAGACGGTATTTAGAAAATGGGGGCAGTGAGCACTGTGTATTCAGTAAATTTTGACATCGTCAGTCTATCTGAGTACGCACATGATTGATGAAGCTTGATAAGTCTCTTGCAGTTGCCCCAAAAGGCAATTCCCCATACTGACAATGCAGTGTTTCTACTTCATAAAGACTCACTCATACTGGCCTTCTTGACAGAAAGCAATATAATTATGTCTCAGAACTCTATTAAAATCAACTATGAACTCCCCAGTGTTACAGCGTACAAAATACTCATCCGAAAGTTACTTTAGAGCCTGGAGGAATTATACAACCACCACCACCAACGTACAGATTATAGTTTTGAATGCATATAATTTGACTGTTTTTATATCATGGAAACAAATATAAATTCACAGTTACAGGGCATGGGTAATAAAAAGTGCAATTCCTTGTCTTAATGGAAATTGTGTTCTCAGTCCTGGAAGCTTTGGTTATTACCTTTCAGGCACCAAATTATGGAAGGAATCAATACTAAATAAAACAATGATTTGCACTCTTACAATACCTTTCACACTGAAGGACATCAAAATGCTTCATGAATTGTATCCCTAGAGTAGGGGTAGTTAATAGGCAGACTGCGGGCCAAATCTGGACCACCAGACATTTTTGAACGGACTGCAAAATCTGTTTTTACTAACTTACTATTTTTGTATTTTCTTCTCTGGAGTCTGACCTTGACTATACTTTGACCAAGATATTTGGACCATGACAAAAAAATAATTTAATACCCCTGGCCTACAGCAAACTCCTCTTGAGACTACATCAGAGAGACGAAAAAAATAAAAAATAAAAATTAGCATTTGTTTCTGTGCTAATAAATTATTGGATCCTTTGTGGGTGGACTCATGCAGGGCACAACTGAGTCCAGAGAGATTGAACCCATATGGATCAGATTGCAGGATCTGAACCTGAAAGAACATCTGTTCCTAGAACCTTTTGCCTGATACATATATGTTGTTCCTGGTGTAGGCATAAGGTGATATAAGTTAAAAGATGTCAGGTCATAGAATCAGAAGATGATCTTTTGCAGGATTAAATTAGGAGTTTTCCAGATTTATTTTGATTGAAATAACTTCTAATTTTAATGGCTCTTGATTATTGCAATTAAGTGTTACTCTGAGAGAACCCTGAATGGTAGTTTTTTTAGAGATCAAAGTGCTAACCATCTGTGTTATGCTGCCTCACTACTGATTATACAGTAATGGAACCTGGCATTAAATACTAGTTTAAATATGACAGAGCAGGGTGTGCAATTGGTAGTGTCTAGACTACTCAGTACATAACAGCAGGGGTCACTTGCTCCTGCCTCTGCACAAGTCCACAAACAGCTCAGAGACATTCATGCTGGTAAAACACCCCATGCAGTTTATTTACCATGTGAGTTCCCGCCACTCTTTCACATTATACAGCCATACTCCTAGTCTTTAGGGACCTTCAGCACCTAAGGCAAGCTGTGAAGAGCAATCTGCCCCCCATTGCTTCTTTTGTGTCCTCTCTCTAATGACTTAATTAGCCTTCCAGTTCTCCTCCACCCACCAGTCAGGCACAGCTCTTCTTAAGAAGGTCTGTTCTGCAGTGTTTAATTGGTGCTGCAATGAGTAGAGTGCTGGTTCAGCTGTCCTTGCCCAGCACTCGGTCACAAGCGGTAGTTAACTCAGTTTTAGGCCTAAAAACAAAGGAAAGTTCCATGAGAATTAAACAGCATAGAAGATTATGTAAAAAAAAAAAAAAAAACTTTCTCAAACTCACCAATGATATAAAAATTGAAATGCAGAATATGGATCTTTTTGAGGATTCTTCCATGTTGAATCAACATTTTAATATTTTAAGAAGTTACTGATCAGTCTTTTAAAAGGAAAAAATTAAAAGGCATTAGGATCAAAAGCAAGCATCGTCTTGGTTTGATCATGATTGTAGTGTCCTGGAGAGAAATTTGAATAGGTAATTAAAAGAACTCAAGCAATCTGTAAACTACTTCATCTAAAGATTGCCCACTCAAATACATCCAAATCTGTTTTAAAAAAAACCCCATATTCAAGATTCATGGAAGAAATTATATTTTGCTATCAAGAGAGAAAGATGGAAGAACATTTTAAAGATTGGTAATGTGTGGCTTTCAGAACCACTTGTGGTAATATTATTAGCTCTCAGTGGGAATATTACTACCATTTACTTTGGGCCAGATTCTAATTCCCTCACTCAGGATTGGTAGACCCTTCCTTCAAAAATATTTTGATTGACTTGAATGAAACTATTCATAGGCCGGATGCTATTCTGCATGAATAGGGTTAGCATAATGTGGCCCCTTATAACAAACCAGATGGCTATAGTAACGTGCATACTAATAAAGTAGTACAGGAGGAAGTTTGTGGGAATCTAATTCAAGAAAAATATTATGGTACCTTGCCCTTAACTAAGTTAGTAAGAGATTTAATAAAATTGTGATTTAAAAAGCGGATATGAATTCATCAGCAGTGCACACTGAAAAATGGATTAGTGGTCTCTTGCCCTGACTAAACTTTTCACTCATATTACAATAGACTATTACATATTACAATAGAATATTTGAATTTGGATCTAAATCAGTGTCAAATTCTGTGACTCATTCTTTTCTCTAATAGGACCAAACCACAATCTGAAGCCAAATACCAGATTTTGGGAAGAGATCAATTCTATTCTGAATCTATATTCATTTCTTGAAGCTGAGGATCATTCCTTAGAAACAGGTAATTATGCTGATCTTTGGAAGGGAAATACAATCACATCTCTGTGTTTAAGAAACATTAGAATATCCTGGAGGCTTATAGATCCATCAATTTGATTTATATTTCAGCCAGAATTTCTGCCAGAAGTACTTTTGATTTTCTTCAAGTCTGGCCTATAGATAGTATGTTTCTCTCTCATGCAAGCCAAGCAAATCATTTTACAATGTGCATCACTGGTCTGTTTTATCACATTTCATAGGACAATATACAAGAGGTGAGAAAAATACATATCTGACTTTCTCAAATAAGAGATAAGTGAAAGAGTTTGGACAAAGTAAGAACTGGAACTGAACTAAACTCCTGCCAGAAAAGCCCAGAAAATAGGACAGGTGAACAACTTTGCCATTAACTATACTGTATGTTTTTAGTTTATGGGATATATTAATAACTGCACTTATATAGACCCTTTCATCTGAGAACCACAATGTGTTTCACAAACACGCACACAAGACTCCTATAAGATATGCAAGTATTGTTATACTCGATGTACAGATAAGTGAAAGGAGGCACAGAATGGGTAGGTGTTTTCTTAAGCAAGCAGCAAGCTGATGGTAGAACCCAGGAGGCTCTAACTTCCTCTCCCCTACTTGAACCATGAAAGTAACCTCTGCATCTCTGTATGTTGGGTTTATTGGCAATATTAGTAGTATTTACTTAACAGGGGTTTGTAAAAGCATTGGGTGTGCATTTTATAATTTGTGTTGCTGTCAATGAATGTAAAAGTTACCAACACTGCTTATATATATTACAAGCATGAGAATATCTGACACATGAAGCAACCCAGTCTTTCTTGACTTATTTCCATGACAACATCTTTCTCAATGGTTGTCCTTCCCCCCCACCCGTCTTCTACCAGGTAATATCCAATCAAGGATTTGTCTAGGAATACAGTTTTTTTTACTTCTGTTCATGTCCAAACCACTTCATCCTTCTTTCTTGAATCAGTATCGCTTTAGTAATGTAAAGATCACACATGTCTTCCACTCCTCTGGGCAAAATTCCTCTCCCCCAAGCTATATTGCAAAGTTAATGTATTTTTTACTACCACCTACTCCCCTTTAAGCATTGCTTTAAGCATTTCAGCAGTGATTTTATACTGACCAGGTGCTTTGACATTTTTAGCTGCTTGTTTCCTCTGCTTCTACTTCTGCAATGTCTAGCAGTGAAATATTTTAATTCTTTACATCCATCAGTTGGAATTGTTGCCTCTGGTTGGTTGAATACTTAATTAAAATATTCCCACCATTGTTCCTTTTTGTTCTGTTTCCTTTGTTAATAATTTTCCATCTGTCACTTTCATACCACCACTGAGATTCTGGATCCATGATAATTCCTTATTCACCCAGAACAGTTTCTTTGAGTCACCTCTGACTGACGCTGCTTTTGGTGTCTCTCACTTTTTTGTTACGCCATTCTCGGTTATCTTTCCGGCACATCCTCTATTTTTTTCTACATACTCTTGTTGTAGTGTGCGTTATTCTTGTCATGTCACCTGTGCTTGCCTCTTTTTTTAAGGCTTCTATTTCTTCAATCCATTTCCATGTGCATGCCTGTATCCATTCTTCTTTCTTTGATTTGCTTAGTCCAAGTGAAGCTATGGCAGCTTCTCAGCAGACGTCTCTAAGGTGGGCCAATTGTTCTTCTAGAACACCATTCATTACCCACCACTCCTGGAATCCATTTGAGAGCTGGATTTTAAAGTCCATCCTGATTCCCAGGTCAGACAGTTTCTTTACAGCAAATACCATCTCTTTATTAGTTTGTCTTTTTAGTTTTAGTCTAACTGTTCCAATGAGAAGATAGTGGTTGCTTCCTACACTGGTTTTTGTAAGAGATTGTGTATCCACCAGTGACCTTCTCTACCATCTGCTGCTAGCAATGTGATCCAATTATTTTTCAGCAATTCCATTGCTTGACTTCCATGTTAATTTGTGTTTCCTGCAATGATGGAGAAAAAAGTGTCCTCCCAATGCACAGTGTGTACATATTACAAAGCTCAATACATCTTTCACCATTGTTTATGTACTTGTACTTACGTATGTTAGCCCAAGGAAGAAAAATATTTTTGAAAACTCTGTTGCATTTAGGTCAGTGTTTAGAATGTTTATTCAAATGATATAAAATGAAATTACAACATAAATCATACTTCTGTTGATGTACAAAACAGACACAAAGCCACCCTTTGATAAGGATTCTACAGCTGTAAGCTTTCCTTCCTTAGATAAGTTATCAATTGCAGAAAGCGGTTTACAGTTCAGACAAATGGCTGTTGGGAGTTGCCATTTTAACTGTGAGTGCACTAAGGATATTTCCCAATACAGGAGCCACAAGAAAGTAAACCAAACAGGTAGAGTGAATCTACTGATTCAGCGGTGAAGAACAAATTTTCTGTCAAATCAGTTCTCTGAGGTTTTATTCTTCAGCATTTAAGTTATGTAGAAAAAACCCAAATGGTTTCACATCACAGTGAAATAAACCTCCCAACTCCTGGGACCCATCTGAGTGCTGCTCTAACTTCCAAAAGGATTGCCTTTCCTCTGATTACCAAATTTGATTTCTGTTATTATAGACTCTGCTGTATTCCACCAAGACACTTGATTCGTCTGTCAGCCCCCAGCCCAGCCTCATTATTCAGATATCTACATCTTGTACCTCTTATATCCTGGGCCCGACACAGCTACACCACCACTTTAAACACATACATTGACATCCTGTTTCAGTGAGTACTAGGATTTATTATTACTTAAAGTAAATATTGAGGACAGCTAAATCAAGTCAATAAATCTTGATGTTCATCTCAGTAGGCCTGATTCTGCTCTCACACACAACATAACTCAGTAATCACTTTTGTCCAGACCCTTATTATCAGAGGTGTAGGGGAAATGGCTTTCCCATCCCATGAGAGTTTGCAAGGTATCTGACATTTTTTCCTTCTTCCAAACTGGAATGAAAAGTCAATCTTAAACATAACTCAAATCAATAATCTGAAAAAATTCAGATTGGCTTAATCAAAATATTTTCTTTGATTATTTCAAAATATTGTTTTCACCTTTTAATTTTTTAATCCTTTTTAGCATAAATTAATTTTGAAACAAAAAGTTGTTTTGAAACAATTTTTTTTCTCCTTGAGAAAATGATGAAAGGGGCCATTTCAACAATTTTGAAACTTTTTTCCCATAAATGTTTCAAATCAGGGGATTTGTAAAAACAGACCCTTTCCTGCAAAGAGTTTCAGTTTCAATGAATCTACATTTTCCAATGCAAAATTTTCAGTCAGAATATTCCTAACCAGTGCTACACAATATCATCTTGACTGCTGCACCATCCTGCTCTCAATAAATCCTGTCTTTCTCCACTTATAGCCATCCAAATGCTGCTGCAAATATCTTCTTGGCTCGTAGCTTGGACTATTTCACCCCACTTTTTATATCCTTATGCCCACCCCTCTGCATTGCACTAACAATCTACTGCCCTTCACTTTTAAGGCACTTCATGGCCCCATCCATCATCATTTCTTAAATATCAACCTGTCATGCCTGACTCTGCCCCACTAATAAAACTGCCCTTGACTGCCCATTTGTCAAATTTTCCAAAAAGCACTATTGAGCATTCCACCATCTCACTCCATGTGCCAAATATACGATCCTCCTTTAAACCCACTTATGCCACGATGTCTACAAAACATTAGATGATGGTTGGAGAATTAGTGTGCTATGGCCTCTGCTGACTCCAGTGTTCAAGGCTGTCACTATTCCCTTGTGCTCCCATACTTCTCCCTGGCCTTCTATTTGTCATATTCACCTATTGTCTCTTGTCCTAAACTCTTCTGGGCAGGGATTGTCTTTTTGTTATATGCTTGCACTATGGGGTCCCAGCCTCTAGTTGCTACTTCAGCATAAATAATAATAATCTCTGTTGAAAACAATAGATTTGCACTGGCATAAAATGGTGTGAAGTCAGAATCCATCTCTGTATCTCCTTGTAAACCCATTTCACAGATGAAGTATTAGGAGTGTACACAGCTTCCCCAAGCTCACAAACCGAGTCCACATCAGAACCAGGAACAAGAGCCCAGGAAGATGGATAACAGGTAGGTCTTAGCAGTGCAGATGAAAGCTGCTTTGCCTGGAGACATTTTACCTATGTTCCAGCCCCAGAACACGTGCCTGCATTGTGCACAGATATTGAGGTGTATCAGTATCCAGAAAAACACCCTTTGGAGCCAGCCTCTGCACACAGCTCAGAACAATGTACGTGTTCCTGCAGCCACACAGTCGCTCTGCAGCAATAGTGGAGAATCACACAGAAACTGCAACACAGAGGGAGTTGTGAGAACAAAGAAGGAAACACAAGATGACTGACTGTAGGTCAATCCATAATCTGTTCTTTGGGGTTATAAATTGTAACAGGACTGGAGTGTCAGTGGAAAACTCCATATAAAATCCTCCTCCTTAAAAAAAAAAAAAATTCTCTAGAAAGCAAATCTGTAGACTGGCATAGCTAGCCGGGTGTGGATCACTTCTGAGCTAGTTAAAAAACATACTTTTATCAACTCAGTTTAACCAATGCCAGGTGAATGAGGTAAAGACAAGAGCAGCTTCAACAGGTGCTCGCTGCTTCAATTGGTCTATCCATGTGAGAATGACCACTCCTTTCCTTTCCCCAAAAAGAGTGTTTGTTTTTTCTAAAGGAAAAAAGTCACAACACAAGCAAAAGTGGTTAACTCCTGCCCACTCCTAGAAGTATAGTTCCTCGGGAAAGGAAAACTACATGGGGTGACATCTTGGGCATAATGAAGCCAAGCTGAGTTTGTCATGGACTTCAGCCGGGGTACCATATCCCCCTCAGAAAGCAATACCCCAAGGCTTTAAGGGTCTAATCTATCCATCCCAGTCAAAAGTTCCCTGTGGTGCTTTCCCAGGTTCTCTTTTCATATGGTCCAGCACACCTGTTGACCAGTAACTAGATAGTTGGGAAATTAGCCCTTAATCACCACTTTACATTCTCAACTGTTAAATCAGTAAACCCCTGAAGTTTCAAGCTATATTCAGTGAGTGTGTTCTGATAAAACCTCCCACCAAGGGAAATGAGGAAGCAGCCTTGTAATTAAGGAATTAACCTTTTGCCTACAAAACATTCAGGCTATACCCCATCCATTATTAGGCTAACACTGAAGAAGTTGTTTCTATGTACACTTCATACACAAAGCACCAAGAAGATTTTTTAGCGATTCTTCAAGCAGATGATTGATCAGTCTCACAGCCATTTGACAAGGCAAAAGCCGAACAGACGCATAGCTCCTTCCAGCAGCTCCTCCTGTCTAAGCCTTCTCCCTCCATCCTCAATTATAATTATCATCTATTTGTATTATAGTAGCACCTAGGAATATGCTAATCCCACTGGTGTGATGCCACTTTTGAAAAAAATGGGGGGTTTTTTTGTTTTTTTTTTTTTTACTTTCACGTATCAGAAATGTTGTTGCAGCTGGTATAAAATCGGAGTTATATATTACAGAGAGTTAATTCTCTCCATGAAAAAAATTATTGTACATCTGTAAGTATACATGTAATTAGTTCAACTAGTTTTCAGCCAAGTTAATGGATACCTTTGTGCACTCATATTTGTACATATTCTTTCATTGGCCGTTTTAAAAAGGAACAGGGCTGTATGAACTAAGCTACACAAAACAAATAGCATTATTCGTACTACTGTAGTAACTAGAGAATCCCATTGAAAATTAGACCCCTAATATCCTAGTGACTGTATAAACACTAGGAGACAGTCCCTGCCCTCAAAGAATTTACAGACTAAATAGAAAACACAAACAAGAAATAAAGGCACAGAGAGATGAAATGACTTGCTGAAGGTTACACAACAGGACAGAGCTGGGAACAGAACCCCATCTCCTAACCCAGCCCTATCCATTAAGCCACATTACCACTAACCAGCAACTTTTGTAGGTGGAGACCTACTTCTCGCTCCCTCCTGACTGGGGTTTTCCAAGGCTCCACAGTTCCCTGCATACAGTGAAGTCCCCAGAAAGTCTGTCTAAGCAGGCTTACTTTGCTCTTCTCCTTAGGGGCTGTAAATAATGTACCTGCCCACAGTTATAAAGGAACTACTAAGCAAAAACACTTACTTGTAAAGTAAAAGCATTGCAGAGAAAACATATTAAAAAGAACCTATACGCATGCTAATAAGTTTACCAGAGATCACTCCAACTCCAACAAGCACTCTGGTAGTAGTCAGTCTTTCCAATCCTACACAGGGGGTTTTCTGTGGTTACAAGTTCATAACCACCTAGGTTTGGAACAAGAACACCCATGAATCTGAAGGTCACACTTTTAAGCAGTGTGGGCTTCTGATCTTGCCCTCATGTAACAGGGATCGGCAAAGGTCCCCTCCACAGGGAAAAAATTCAACAGGCTGAATCTGCCTCCTCCTCGAGATTTCCTGGGAGACCTACTTAATTTCTAAAATTCATTCTCGTCTGGCCCATTGTTTCAAATACTTCTTTGAAGCTCAGAACACTTTGCAGGATTTACATTAGACCCCAGAGATATTACATACAATCCCACAATAATACATAAACTTTTGCATTTTTAATACCATGAACTCCTAAGATAGTTAAACTTAATTCAGTGAGGTTTGTCCCAGAGATTGCTGTCTCCCATACATGGTACTTCAAGGTGCTCCTTGGAAAGTCTCCAAAAACCCTTTCCTCTTCCCCCAAGGAAAATTCAAAGGGTGGGCATGCCGCAGCTGAAATATGCAGATAATGGGATACCTTTCATTATTGTTCAAGTGTCTGGTTTTGGAACAAGGTGTATTTGTAGAATAGGTCTCTGGGAAACTCACTTGTCTGCTAAAATAGATCATGTTCTTGCAGCTCATTCAAAATGGATCTATTTCACTGAGCAATGAATTTCTCTTCCTTGATGAGAGTTTTCACTGTCCAGAGAAAGTCTCATCAGAAAGAAAAGGGTGGACACACAGGTGAAAAGGGTGGGGGGAGGAGGTCCCAGTGGTGAGGTTTAACAGGTCAGAGATCAATAAAAAGCAGTCAGACAGACACTTTGCCTTTTATTGCTTCTTTCTAAATTTACTTCAAGGTTAGGTAAATTATTTTGACAGTACAGCTGGAGGAGGGCAATTTCCTATGGAGATTAAACTATGGAGTAAAGACTCTTTCTTTTCAATCAAGCCAAATCCTTTTGGAGATCCCTTAACAAGAAACATGAAAGAAGTAGGCTTTATAGCTCATATTTTGGGTCTGGCCAGGTTGTGCTTGGACCATCACTGGAGGGGTAGGAGAGCTATCATCTGTTTTCTTGGTCCCTGAGGCTGCTGGGACCTAGTTTGTTCCCAGCATCATAGCTAGCTAGCAGGGTTGCCAACCTTGCATTTTAGTTTTTACTGATGTGAAGATCTGAAGTTGATTTTTTTTTTTTTTTTTTTTACTGATATGGCAAACTTTTTACTGACATCACAAAAAATACCATACAATACAATAATGTCACAAAATAATAATACAACCAAACAATACAATAAAAGTGTACTCACTCACAATATTCTGTACACAGGAATTCAGAATTACGCAATTGACAATAGGAGTGCCAAAAACACACTGAAAGTAGTCTTCTGTGGTAAAACTGTGCGATATCGTTACACCCCATCATATCTCAGTGAAACTCAACTGCTCCCTCACCTTCCATGACCATCTTGAGAAGATAGATGCAAAAGATAAAAAAAACTAATTCAGAAACTATCAGGTACAACCTGGGGTGCATCAGCATTGCAAATATCTGCAATAGCACTGGTATATTTGGTAGCTGAATATTGCGCACTGGTATGGATGCAGCCATATGCAACTTGTTGACACTCAGCTGAACCCTTAAGTCAACTCCAACACCATGATTACCTATTCTGTCTAAAAACATTGTTCCCCCACTGATATGCTGAACTGTTGCAACACTCCATGAAGTTCAGTGAATCCAGGAAAAGAGATGTCTTCCTATCCACCAAGACCTCGACAATGCCCCCCAACGCCTTAAGTCCCACAATCTTCATACAATCAGTTTATGATCAGGAAGCTTGGAAAGCAGACTAGCTAAACAAGACTTAAAAAAATAAGCATCTTGTGCTTGTGCCAGTTCCCACGCAGAAGGTTCCTGCATTTGACCTCCCATCGACCTCCCCTTGGTCAACTCTGAACTGAATCCGAACCAACCATGGCAGACGCAAGCATTTAATGAACAAATGGAAATTCACCAACATGCAAGTGTGGCTCCCCACAACAGATCATCAAGCATATCACCAGACATTGCCCAATTTATAAAATATGAATGAGGCATCACTGCAATAAATTCTGCTACTCCTGATGTAGCCATCTGCCTTGATCAACATTAGGTGAAACTATAGTTGCTGCTCTACACGTGCCCATACAAAAGAAGAAGAAACAGCAGCTGAAGAACCCCCCAGGCTGGGGGACTCCTCAGCTGCCCAATTAGGTCAGCTTTATGGCTGCTGTGGACCAACAGAGTGCTGCAAAGGAGATGTGACCTGCGCCAAGATCTGGGCCATTCTGAACTTATTAGGCCTGATTCTTTTTTCACTTAACTGGCATCAGGAGCATCCTTACTGAAATTGATGGCATTCTCTCAGTGCAGAAAATTAGGCCCTAGATTCAATACAGATTATACTTTTATAGAAACTGAAGATAGATGCGTGTTTCGTCTAATCCAGAATTCAATCCTCTGGTAGTGGCCACAACCCAATGCTTCAGGTGACAGTGCACAAAACCCTGCCATAATTTTATCTACTACACTAATATCATGCTCTATGAAACAGTTCAGACTAATGCTTAACAATTAGGTGCAATGGTTAGGATATATTATTTATTCAATAAAGCAGATTTTCAAAGCCACTGGGGCAACATGTGGACAGAACTCCCCTCCCCAGCACACATGTAAACAGGAGAGAACATGACACACGAATGTTTATAGATAAAGGGTCACATAAGTATCACAGGGATGCATGCCAAAGCTGTGATTTTTAATATATACTTATGTCAACTTAGTGAGAAGTATCACAGGACTGCAGGCAACTGACGAAATATCTGGATACTATCACGCTATATTTCACAGTGGAAGCAAAAAAAACCAAAAAACCCATCAGTCACAGAAATATATAAAGACAAAACATATCATGGGCCAATCTAAATGGCTCAGGGGCCCCAAAAATCAATTTGGCGTCTCTGCAGGAGTCCTCACACAATGGTCTACATTTATTAACAAAGGCAGGCTTTAAGCCATAAGAAAGCCATGCCAGATACAGCAGTGCAGAAGTTTAATCGATTTAGGAAAAGCTGAGAGTCAGCAGTATTAAAACACTTCAAATAGATGTAAGAGGAAAAGAGTGGGACATGCTAGCGTACTCAGGTTACTACTAGCCCATTTAAAGGGCAGTGGTCCATTCTAGGATCTAAATTTTAAAGAGGACAGGCATTTCTAAATTAAATTAGTGTTTTTAAAGTTAGACTGCAAACACCTGATTATTAATCCACTAAGGAGCATGTTGAAATGATAGCAGAGATGTAGGCCAAGGACGAACTGTGATTGTGAGGATGTGGCACTAAGTTCAGTGGAAAAAACAGAGGGAACTAGAGGAGAGTCTTCAAATGAGGGGCCTGTGGACATTGATGGGAGAGGAAGATAAATTAAACTACAGCATTCCCTATAGCCTGAAAAGGTGTTTGTGTAAGATAACGTACCAGAGAAGTATAGGAGGCTATAACAGTCAAGGAGAAAGATGCCCTAGTCATAGTCTATTAAACAATGTTTGATCTTGTACATTTCAAAAGGTATAATTCAAAAGATCATGCAGAAACCAATTTTGTGCTGTTTCCCAGAAAGAGAGGGGTTCTTTTCGGAGAATTATCCAATAGTATAAAAAAAAAATCAATATAATCAGGAAATGTAATTTAGTCTATGAAGACTAGATCTCCTGCTAAGATGACTGCTTGATGCCCGCTCCTGTGCTACACGGTGCTCTATTGGATAACAGAAATGTGCTCTGCATGGTGCTTTAGTGGCTTGCTTATTGAGTGGGGCATCTTGCTGGCAGCACATGACACTTGTGCTCTAGGCTCTATAGTGGCTATCTATGGGCCTTTGGGGAAAAGGGGGTGAATCTTCATTGCAGAATTAGTCTGTGTGATTGTCGCAGGGCATGTGGACCCCACCACCCCGGAAGCGGGCAAGGTGGGGAGGCAGGCCTAGCAGTCTGAGCCACTGATGGCCCCTAGGCTCCGAGCCAGCAATGGTCCTCAAGTTCGGGGTCAGGAGGCCCAGTAGCCAGAGGAGTAGACTGGGGGTGGGGCCCCCCATCACTGGAGGAGTGGAGAAGACGGCCAAGGTAGGAGGGCCTGGACCCACCCTGCTTTATCAGGCCCCAGACCAGGGCTCTACCAGTGACTTGAGGCAGTCACTACAACAGCTGGGGTCCAGCCAAAATATGCTGTCTCTTCAGGAGCCATTAAGTACCCTTCCCCCTGGGGCACTTCCTACCCTGATTCCTGAAGCCTCCATCTCGGCATCCCTTGGGTCCCCAACTCCTGCGGGCCAGGCTGCCATGGGGCAGCTGCAGGGCCTCCTGGCTCCCACAATGGAACCTCCACCATACATCCTCCCTGCTCAACATCCCATCTCAAGTGAGCTGGGCTGCTCCTCTTTATACTGCTGCAGCAGTTGGAACATGCCCAACAGGGGTAAGGGGGAAGGTGTGGCCTCTGCTGCCAGGAGTATTTGGCTTAACCCATTCATCTCCAGTGTGGGGCAAGTATACCCCCTAACAGTGATCAGCATCAGGGTCTGTGCACCAGGGTTAGCCTAGCCTAGGTGTGAGCAGCCGCATTGCAATGCCCTGCCCACATTACTGTGTCCTCATTGGTGTTGTGCTCCCCGCCGTGAATGTTGCTAGGATTTCTGGGGACACATCCTATTCGGTGCTATGGTAAACTGAGCCACTCTATGATTCTTTTGTACTGAATTGTGGAAGAACTTGTTTGGATTTCTTGGCACATGTGGGGAATTGTGAGAAGACACTATAGGACGATCAGCACTCAAGTGATTTAACCTACATCCTCACTGCAAAAGGGGAAGGTTCCCAACGATGTGAAAGCAGAACCCGGGCTCTAACCTACAGCCGTAGCTGTGCCAGCTAGCTTGGATTGAAAGCACTACTTAACTCAAATGAGTTGTTTTTGTGTGTGGACAGGAGTAGGGTTATAGGCAACACCTGAGTAAGAGCCTAGACTACATCTACACTGAAGATATACCCTAGGTGGATTTTAAGGTGTTGATTATGACTTATATAGCCTAGGATTAAGCCATCTGAAGGCTGACTTCGCTCCCCATGTCATATGGCCAAAGCTGTAGTCAGCAAAGGTACCCTAGCTAGTTCGCTTTCATTATAGAAGGGAGGGGGTGTCTGGCAGGGCATTGTCTGTGAAGGCTGAGGGAACTTGTTCCCCTTGCCCTTACCTCCTGCTAGTGCAACGTATCATGACCCTAGTAACTTGCACACAGCCAAGGAC
Source organism: Emydura macquarii macquarii (assembly GCF_026122565.2). Lineage (NCBI taxonomy): Eukaryota > Metazoa > Chordata > Testudines > Chelidae > Emydura > Emydura macquarii. The sequence goes on along the minus strand of NW_027132342.1, from coordinate 3,698,759 downwards.
TTATGTTCAATAGAGTTTTTTGAGAGGACTGACAATATGCATTCTGGAACAATTCTTCTAGGGGGAAAAAACATGGTTGTCGTTCTTTGGCTAGCAGAATTCCTGTCTGAATGATTGTTTTAATCGTGATGGGTTTGTCATGTAATATTAATTACATGTTAGAGTGGATAGATTTAAAAAAAAATTAAATTAAATTGAAATAAATAAAATCAATATCATATTAGGCTGTCAGGCATCAATAAAGGCCTTGCCTCCTTATGGTCCAGATTGATCTACCTAACCAAGTGAGGTACTCTGGATAAAAGGAAAAGGTATAACTACAGATTTCCTAATCTTCTCAGCTCCTGAAGGATTGTGCTATTCTGTGATTAGGGAAGAGAGGACATGAAGGAAAAGACATTTATAATGTCTCATGCGTGCTTGTAGCCTGGGAACAGTTGTTTCCTAGCACAGCCTCATAATGTTCTTAGCTATCTCTAGACTTAATCTAACTATCATACTCTTATGGCTTACCTCCTCCCAAACAATCAGAATTCTCTTCTTTCAGTCACAAGGGTGGGGTGCAGAGCCTGAAAATATCTTTCTTCCACTCCCTTGGTATGAAAGTTCTTTTGAGTCTCATGTTACTAACAAGTGCGTCAGTGTTCAGATAAGTTTGTGGCTGTTACTTGCAGCTGGTGAACAAAGTGTGTCTTGAGCTCTTTTGGATACATATTTCCTTGATTCAGTTTGTCTTCCATGTGCCATCATCACTCTTTCATAGTATTACTTACACATGAATAGTGCATTCAGGTAGTCTTCATGGCTCTTGCATGGAAGTTGACTGGATCCAAACATACCACGCAGAGAAGTTTAGACCTGGACTTTGTGGGGGGGCCAGATTTGTATAATGGGCCAGACCAAAACCCCAAAAGAAGAACATCCCCGAATGCCTGGGAAGTTTGTATCTGGATGTGGACTTCACCAATCATGTCAGCTTTTCAGGCACTGACTTCAAGATAATCTATCTCCACATCAGCCAGAAATATCATTGAACTTTGTGTCCTTTCCCCCTTATTTGCATAAATACTCTTGCTGCATAAGTGCCAATTGGTGTAAACACTAGAGATGGACTTACAGTGCCGGAGACAGCAGCAGAGAGAATCTGCAGAAAGCGACTTCCGAGGTTTGCATTGTGAAAGGTGAATTTACAATATGAAATAATGAATAACTACTTAATAAACAGCTTTTGTAAAGGATCACATAGAGAAGGCCCAGTGCTGCTCTGAATATTGGCAACTTCACAAAGCAGTAAATGCTAAGTCAAAGGAAACACAACAATGTTATCTAAAACACACAAAGGGCATGAACTGATATGGATAATGCCAAATAGACTATGTAAATAATCTCAAGAAGATGTTATTAAAAGCCAAATGTTTCTGCCCAGGCAACGAAACGTGAGAGTTAGGGTTGTTTTGCCATGTCTTTTCAACTGGATTATAATGGAAACTACTTTTTGTTTCCTGTTCCCTCCCCCACAACATGAACAGCAGAAATATCACTAAGAATTACTTTTAAAAGTCAAGATAGCCAGCGAATAATGGCAATAACCAGTGTACCTCTTACTATTCAGTACAGTTCAAGTATTTGCAGAGCTTAGAACATTTACCAAGCACCCACGGCCCAGAAACTGATACAAAAGACAAAGTGGGAGAGGGTAAGAAACAGCCTCCAGTGCATCTAATATGTATTTTCCTATTCCCAGCTGATCAAAAGGTTTTGCTCGAGCACTTCATTTTTCCTATCTGCCCTGGTAAGTAGGTTTCTTCTTGCTGGCAGGGGAAATTTCTGGCAACCTACCCCTCCCCAGCTGTTGGGAAAGGCGTGAGAGATGCAGGGAAGAAAGCACAACTCTCTCTTCATCTTTCTTCCTGGATGCTGTGTTGCTATATAAATATAAAGAAAGTGAAACTGAGCAAAATGCCCAGGATAATGTTATAACTTATTTGTTACACAGTAGTGCCCAGAAGGACCAATCAGAATCTAAGCCCTATTATACTGGTTGTTATTCAAGCTCAGTACAAGCTATTTCTACCCTGAAGAGTTTAGAATCTAGTCTCATAAATGTCCTTATTCTAACACTTGGAACTCTGAGTAACAGCACTGGATTGATTTCTTTGCCACTGCTCTAGGAACCCTGCAAGGGGGGAAAAGCAGTGTCTCCCCTCTCTGCACCCCAGCACCACCTTTTGTAGTGGCAGCTCAGTGAAACTGGGCTTTCCTGGCTTAAAGTCAAGTTTATATAAAATATAAAACCCTGGCACTAATTAGCATTTAACATGTGATCCTCAATATCAATACATGGACCAAAACCAGGTGTGCAAATCCCAAAAGGGTAGAAGAAGTTTCCAAGAATTATTCACATTCAGGTTATCATTCAAGCTCTATTGAATCCCAAATTGGTTCACTACCATTCATGTATTGGAGTGAATGCAATGGGCCTTATTCTTTTTTCACTTACACTGATATAAAACTGGTGTAACACCATTGACTTCAGTCAATTTACACTACGTGAGATCACAATCAGCTCTACCTGATTATAAAGCTTTACTAGAGAAGGATATAGCTACAGTATATCAGGTGGTAATTGTGGATAAAGGCTGAATTTTGATAACTACTGTGATTGATTCACATCCTACTTTCTTATTTTATCCAGCACTGGCACAGCTGCAGAAAAAGATTCTTTGTTTGTCCCCTTACCTGGAAATAAATTGCTACATCAAAAAGTGATTCCAAATAACAGAGGGGCTTACTGAGGGAAGAAAAATGTGTTTTTGAGAACAAGCTAAAAAGAAAAATACAACTGCTGTTCCATCTATGGTATTTTTATTATTAAACTGCTGCTTCTGGCACTCTGCTTCTGTTGTTGAGCGGAGTTCTTCCAGCCTCAAAATACACTGATATTTTCTCTTGGGAAGGCAAATGGTGTACAAGAGCTCCATTAGACTAAAAGAGAAACATCTGCATGGAGTATGGAACAATTTATTGGCAGAGTTCAGCAGCAACTCTGTCCTGTCCTATATGCATCATGGGGGAGCCAAAAAGAATTAGCATGCAGTATTTTAGGGGGTTCTTTAAAAGAGATATGACTTCAGATCAAAAAGATGATACCGTTGGCCATTCTCCTGTAGTATAATATTGAATTACAAAAGCACATTTTCCAGGAAGACAATACAATTGAATTATGAAGGAGGAAAAAATAGAAATGGGCAAGTTGTTTTTGCTCTTTCACAAAACATGGAATTCTAAGTGAATACATCCAATAATCCAGCTAGAAAATTACCCGGGTGGATCTACATGAAGGTTGTTTTGGCCCTAAACCATTCCTAATGGTCACCAGTTGTAGCATAACAAAAAAAAAAAAAAAAAAAAACCACGAAAGCACTGCCAGTAGGTCAAGTGGCATTCTCTGCTTGTACATTGGAATCACTTGCATGTCATGAGCCGCCTAATGGTCTTGTTCCAAAAATTCCACAATATAAAAAAATTTGGCACAGGTCTTGACTTCCTATGAAATATTAGTCAGTCTCCACTATTTTTATTCATGATTTTATTTAGTGGTGGTAGAGTGGTGGCCATTAAAAGTGTGAATTTCCTAATTCAGTGCATTATTCAAGTTTTGCACTGGTGAAACTCAATTAAAAAAAATCAGTGTAGTAAAAGAAGTCTTGATTCACCTTTGTATTATTTCAGTTTTACTCCATTGGTTTCTATGGTGTTTCACTAGAGTAAACTGCAGTAATGCAGGGGAAATCAGGCTGTCTGTCTAGCTTAGGTTTTTCTATAGAACCTACTCTGAGACCTTAACAATGGTGGTTATGTTTATGATGCATGGATATGGAGGCTCTTTTAATCAGAGGGGTTGGAGTTGTCTGTTTCCCTAGTAAAGGAAAAAAATCCCCCATCTCTTTGTGTGTTGTGCACTGCTTATTTGCTTGGTTGCTACCCAATAACCCAAACATAGCTGAATTTGTTGTGCTCCATGTATGTTTTATAAAGTGTTTTGGGGACCCATCATAATGGAAGGGGCTTTATAAGAAAATATTATTGCCTGTGGCCCTCTTCCAAGAGTAACAAGAGGCTACTTCTAGAGGTAAAACTGAATTTCATTATGCTGACATCCATGCCCTTAGTTTTGTTTGTATAATGTTCCAAGGATTCATTCCCTGCTTCCTCTCTATGTATGTAATAGTAGCACGTTATAAGCAGGCTGCCATGTTAGGCTCCTTCCCACCCAAAGGTACAAAAAATAGTTCACTTTTATTCCTGGTCTGTAACAATGATGGGTCTAATAAGAATCTCAGCAGGATTATAATCAAATAGGAATGTAATTTAACCTGTTCTGGAAGATACTTAGAGTGCATCCAGTAAAAAGCAGGAAGTCTCACTGAAGTGCTCATATATTTCTTGTTAGTAGTAATATCAGGGAGGAAAGGTTTCAGTTTAAGACTGCAGCCTTTAAGATTATTCAGTCTGTCCCAACTTTTAAACACTCCTCCTATCACACAATGAGTCACAGCACACACTGTACTTGCTCAATCTGGTGACCTGGTCTAAATTGTAAAGATATCTGTATGGCTTGATGCCAGGCACTGAGATGCCTATCAGTTCAGTAAAGCAAATCAGAAAACATGTTCTATCACCTGCATCTGCAGTGCCTTGGGAGATGCCATGAGCTACCTTCAGGATTCTACAGCACCTTCCCAAACCCTTCAACATCACATTTCATAAAACTAGTGATAGGCCTGAGCTGCAAAATTTGGATCTGGACCCAAACTTCCCAAAGGGATTCTAGACCCACTGTTTCACGTTGGATCCAGTTGATAAAGATTGATGGAGTTTGGATGCCCAGAAAGCACCGAACTTCCCTGGGTGTGAGGTGTTTGTCTGGGCCCATCTCTAAATGAGACATTTTGTTCTATGATTTTCTTTTTTTTAAAAAAAACACACACCAGGAATGGCTTCGGTACATTTCTTAAATAGTATTTCCTTAATACGGCAAGTGCGCTGTTGACAAAGAAGTAGGATAACAGATCTATCAGATCATTGTGAGTAACACACCAATTCCCCTCCATTCTCAACACATCATCTGTGCCGTAACTGTGCTAAAGATCAGCATTCTTGGCTCATTACAGAACTAAAAGACCCTTAAACTAAACTCATCATATATGCCATGATCTTCCACCAGTACCAGAGAAATGATACGTCAGACAAAAGAGGAAAATGATGAGATATTAATAAAAAGAAAAAAGTAGCACAGACATGATGGATAAGGTGATTTTTTTTATACTGTATTAGTGTAGGAGAACAATTTTCTTACTGTATAAGAGGTGTCCAGATATATTTGAAATAGAAAGCAGCAAAAGCAGCTCCTTCTAGGAAGATGTAGGCCTGAACAGCAAACTTTGGATCTGGAGGCAAATTTCCCTAAACTTCAGCAGTACTGGAGAGCTGGGCTTTGATTTAGCCTTATGTCCTCTTGCACAACCCAGTCCAGCTCCCACTGAATTCAAAGAATTACAGTGGGAGCTGGCTCAAGCCTCTAATGATTCCAATAAAAACAATAATGGCACACATCCTGAGGATTTTTTTACTCAGCGTTTACTCAGGCAAAATCCTACTCACAACAGTAAAAGTTTGCCTGAGTAAAGACTGGATGAAACACTCAGTAAAAACTCATTTGAACATCTTTAAAAACCTTGATTACAAAAACCCTAAAACCAAACAACAAAACCCACTACTCTCAATAGCAACATGTGGATGTTGCCCTCTACTCCTTGTTGGAATCTTTAGAAGTAGAGCTACGACTTAGCAAAAACCCCTCCATGTCACTGGAAGTTTAAGTAAGAACAGAGTAAAAATTTACTAAAGGACCCCAGGATTTGGGCCAATAATAGTACTATCATTTAGCACCTATATAACACTTTTCATCTGTACATCCAAAAGTATATTGCTAAGGTAGGTAAGCATTATTATCCCTACTTTATAGGCTGAGAAACTGAGATGCAGAAAGGTAGAGAGGCCTATTCAAGTACTCACAGCAAATCATTAGCAGAGCTGGGAATGCAGGTGCTGAAACGCCACATTCCCCAAATAACTTTTCTCAGCTAGTAATAAAATTCTGGAAGTTGGCATTGTGCATGAGCCATTTTGTGTTGGAAAAATATAGGTAAATCATGCTATTAGCAAAAATTCTTGGAAAATTCATAAAGCACAAACCAAATAAACTCCCAAAAAACAAACTGAGAAACAGCTGAGGAAGACTAAAGAAACAGGAGTTTGTGGGAAAGGTTTTCCGAGAACAGTAGGTACTTTTTGTTTTCACTTCAAATTGTGTATAACCAGAAATGGAACTGTTGTTGAATGTCAAATATTATTATTGGGCTAGATCCTGTACTGAAGGCCTTACTTAATCCAAAATCATCAAATTCCAGGCTCCGAGTAAGGGCTGCAGGAGTGAGCCTATGATGTGGGCAATGAATTACAGAGCTTGAGAAACTGTGTAATATTGTGCTTGTAGAGTGCTATTATTCAGTAGGCTATTTATGTAAATGTAAAGGAAACACCAGAGCCAGCCCTAGACCAAATGGTGCCTCAGGCGAGGAGCGTCTTTGGCGATTTCTCTGCCCCCCATTTGTTAAATTTTTTAATACTTTTTTTCTATTGCATTTGTAGTCCATTTCACGACTTTGATGCATGATTTGCATGCATGATTTACCACTGTCATATAAGATGATAAATTTGCACACTAGGATCTGTAAATCTGTATTTATTTATACAATAAATAAGCAAATAAAAAAATTCATTTCCTCTAAGCTCATAGAAACTTTTTAATTTTAAGAGTAACTGAAATATACTAACATCAAGAAAGTGAACTGTGCACCAACATTGGGTGGACTACTATTAAATAGGGTTACAGCAGGTGACAGCCTTAGAATGTTAACCCTTTTATTTACTGCTTACACTCGTCAAGTCTTAAAACACAAATACACTTTCACAATTACACAATAAAGGTTCACAATATCGCATCTGGGTTCTCACTTCACTTCAATTTGTTCTTATATTTCACTGACTGACTGGCAACGCCCCACTCCTTATATACCCGAGAAGGCATGGCTGACAACATTCTAGGAGGTTCAAGGAAAATGTAGTTCTCAGAAAGTCTGGATGGTTCCCCAAGATTCTACAAAGGTCCAGAATATTCTAAGAGGTTAGTGAAAAATGAATCCACATATGGAATACCTGAAACATTTTACTTCAAACATTCTGTTTTCCCTTTTGTTGCTAATAACAAAAACAGCACCCTGAGCTTGGCACCGTCCAAGCCCAGCACCCCAGGCATCGCCTGGATTGCCTGCCCCTAAATCCGGCCCAGGGAGACACACTTCACTTGGACATCATTGATGGTGTATGTGAAGCATTCTGGAACAAATATATCCATTTGTGATATTGTATTGAGATGTTTGTTTATAAACATCATGATTAGCCCATAAACATTTTAAAAATGTGTTCCGCTATATATGGGTGTTCATTTGTCAACATATCTGCAACCTGCCTTGTACACGTCAGGCTGGCTCCTGTGCGAAGTGAAGAATTTGAAGTGAGGAGACAAATTAAGTTTCAATTGGATGAGTGCCTGACACTTACACATCACCAGCATAAGTGAAGCATGAACAACATGACCGGGCAGGTCACATTTCTTCCCTTGCCAAAATGCTTTGGCTTTATGGATGAATGCCAAGATATTTAAGGGGGTAAAAAAAAAAAAAAAAAAAGAGTCCAGAAAATTAAGACACTCAAGCACCTAGAAAAAGGACTGAGAATTCAGCAGCTCCTATCAGGTCAGGTTTGGTTGCAGGTCAGGTCAGTTTCTGAAACTCAGTCCACTCATTAATTATGGCTTTAACAGCCTAAGTTTTAAGCATCTATTTTTTTTAATTTAAATTATCAGTATTATTAGAATTCTTCCCTGCACACAACTACTTACATTTTAAATGACACACACCTTTTAATCTTCAAACCAGAATTCCTAATTTCCCCCAGTGCATAAAGAGTTACTATAAAAACATATCCCACATCTTGTATGTGGCAGGGTAATCACCATATAAAGCTACCACCATATACCCACCATGGAATAAAATTAAAACCATGAAATAAACATAATTCTGCATTAAAACTCTGTCTATACTAGCATGCCATTGTTCCCAGAGGACCAGTTTTTGCCACTCTTATTCATGTTGATTAGTACCTTACACCACGAGTAGTCCATTGAATTCTAATTCTCTTGGATTACTCATGGGGTAAAGTATCACTCAACATAAATAAGGGTGTCAGAATATGACCCAGAGCACCTGGTGCAATACCTACAGAACTTAATGGAAAGACTCCAACTGACTTTAATGGGCTTTGGATTAGGTGCATAATGAGTAAGGCACATTCACCGTCTCCAGTGGGCCTGCTTATGTTAGTAAGAACTATTTGACTTTAGTAAGGGTTGTAGAACTAGGCCGTAAAATACTTCCAGTTGGGATAAAGTATGAAGACCCTATTAAAAAGCACACCAAAAGGAAACCTTTGTAGCATAAACAAAGTATGTGATGGCATATTATGAAGTCTTTAACTTCCCTTTGTTTGATAACATTTATACATGGCTCACAAGTGGTGTAATGCAGTAACCACAAACATGCAGTAATAAAAAGTTTATAACACACAGACTCTGTGTAATGTCTAATAGTCCCTCTTTAGTTTTAAACAGGTGTCATCTGAACAACTGCTTCTTTTGATGTTTATTGACAATCTCTCCAGCCTCCAAATGAAAACTGCACTGTTAGGATTAATGAGTTTATTCTGCCATAAATCTCTAGATAACAGGCAACATGGTAGGACAATGAACTTTGCAAATATGGAAGAGGGAAAAGAAAACCATCTGCTTGAAATATATAAGCCACTCATTATGGGACTTGCATTGCCCATGTTATCAAATAATAATTATTGTATTTCCACTTTCTATTTTCCAATTAATGTTTAACAAGTAAACTGAATGTCAGTTGTTCATATTTTGTGCAGAAGTTTTGGGTTAATTCACTTTCCAGAAGGAATAGTTGTTTCAGTTTCTTTACATTAATCTTTGCTAGTCTTCATTTTTTTTTTTTTTTTTTTTTGAACATCTAGTGCTTCTGCCAGAGGTATGATTATGTTTTACTCATAAGCTTTCAGATCCAGGGCTTTCAGGGGAACACAGAGACACAAAATATTTCATTGAACAGATCAGATACAGCATCTGATACCAAAATACAGTAGATGTAGGGTAATGGAAATGTGCACAGAAGTATGTGCTATTGTGATGGTGGTGGTGATGGTGGTTTTTTGGTGCATGTTTTTTGGTTTGGTTAGGTTCGGTTAATTCAAGGAAAATACTTTTAGGGCTCAATCCAGTGGTCAGTGTAGTTAGTAGGAACCTTTGTGTGTAGGTAAATAAAAGCTGGCTAAGGTGTCTAATGGGGGAAATCTATGGGTTTCTTTACCTCCCCATCATCACTTTAGTTTTATAGAGGGTTAGTGGCCAAGATTTTCAGAAGTGTTTTGGGTGCTGTCCTTGACACACATAAAAGGGGCCTGAATTTTAGAAGGTGGGTTCTCAGCCCTTTCTGAAAATGAGATCTCTGTTTAAGTTGTCTCAAGCTGATTACTCCTACAACTAAGGCATCCAATATCACTAGTTGTTTTTGAAAATCTTGGCCACTATGCACAGGGCTGCAGTGACAGAAATTAAACTATTCATTGGAAGACCAGTTCGTGGTCTTGATTAAGTTTCTGAATTCCTTCTCGGCCCAATCTGTCCCTGGTTCTGCCCTTCTAGAATTGTACATAGGGTTTCTCCCACACTGCTTTATGATTACTGTTCGGGTGGCTTCATCAACCAGATGTTCTTATGTATGTGTATTGAACCATCCTTCTTTCTCCGTGTGCGTCTTTTTACACAAAACAGCATACTGCAGAGCTACTGACCTTTTGATCTAAGGAGAATAAATTCCACTCTAATGACGCTGGTTTTCCTTTTATGCTGCCTGCCTATGGCACATCCTCTTTTCTCCTCTCACTCCCCACCAACACTGCTTACCAATGTGTTCCAAAGGCCTTTTCTTTATTAGCCCCTGTCACCTCTGTGGTTCTGCTTCCTCCCACTGGAGGTTTTTCTTTTTTTTTTTTTTTTTTAAATTAAGTTCTTGGCTCTCTCCCATTCTGTTGTAATCAGCTGTGATGAGGAGTCTTCCTTTGCTTTCAATAAAGTTACCAGTTAACTGCGGATGTTCATTATTATTACTTTTTAGTAAGCCACTTACATTCACTTAGGAAACAGGAAAGTCTTGCTTGGCCTCTGTGACAAAAATATCATTAGCAGACAAAGCTCCTATAAAAGGTAACAGGAAAATCTTGTTAGACTAGCTATGAGCTTTGAATCTACAAACAAGAGGCCGCTGTCTGAGAAGGGTCAAAGCATTGCTGTGAATTCAACAGGCAATATGCCCAGCTGATATCTGCTCTGTACTAGATTACGTACAGAGAAAACTGACTTAGCAGTTTTCCCCCACCTAATAGGTTTTACATTTGTGGGAAAGAGGAAGATTTACTCTGCAATAAAAATATGTAATTAATACTTTACATTTTTAGTCTTTAAAGAACGTTTTATTATTTAATTGACACACTCCTATATTCTTTACATATGGGGAAACTGAGGTAGAAGGGTTGGTGATTTGTACAAGGTCACTGTAGTGTAGAGTGAGTGTTTGAGCTGGAATTAGAACACGGGGTCCCACTCCTATCTTCAAACTGTAAGAACATACCAGAGACAATAGGGCCGAGGGGTGGTGGTAGCTGAAAGCTGTGTTGCTATAGCAAGGATCTTTCCTACAGCATTTGTGATATAAGTAATGCCCTTAGCAGCAATTGGTAAAATATATCTGCCTTTTTCTTGCTTGGTTTGGAGGTGAATTGTTGCTACAGAGGTAGGGAAGCTAGACTCTTGGAAACTGCATCTCCCACAAACATTCATCCTGTGTGGTGGAAAGAAAAGGAGTGGGGGTGGGAGAAAATGTAAACCCTCAGCTCCTTTTGAAAAGAAATCCCTGATACTGGCAGGGGAAAACAGAGAAAGGGAATAAGACGAAAGAACACCCAACAACAACACAGATGAAAAGAGCTGTGAAAAAGAATGTGTAGCTTTTGAGAAGAGATTTATTGCATATTGATTTGTTACACACTGAGAATAAGGTTAGCGCTGTACAAAACACAGGATTGGAGGGAGAGGCAAAAGATGGAAATACCAGGGGAAAGCTTCTTCTATGTCTAGAGAGGTATTGAGGGATGCACTAGGAAAAACACCTGTCTGTATTGCACTAAGGAAAAATCACTAACAGAAAGCTGAGATTTCAGTGTCTCTATATTCTCCCCTGGTCTCTCCTACCTTCATTTTCTCCAACAACAATAAAATACATAAAACAAAAAAGAAGAACTTTAATAAACACAAATAGTCCATTTTTGACTGACATGTTTCAAAAAACCTTGTACACAACCTTGTAGGGACAAAATTAGAAATACCAAGGCACAAAACAAGAGTAAACTATCTAGACCAGTGGCTCCCAACCTGTAGCCCGTGGGGTCTTTCAAAGTGACCCACAACTCCCCTCCCACGGGCTGCAGAAGGGAGCTGCTGCCTAAGGACCCAGGTGGAGCACATTGCCCCTGGGATAAAAGACCAGTGCAGGCTCCTTGGTGCAGCCAAGGGGACAGGAGAGCAGCATTCCACTCCCCTGACTGTAGCAGGGGGGATGACAAAGTGCTCTGCCTGGGTCCATAGGCACAGGGGGTCCCTGCTGGAGCCTGAGAGAAGATAGATCAGCACTCCCCTCCCCCAGCTCCAGCAGAAAGCAAAACGCTCTGCTCGGGTCTATAGGTGTTGGGGTCCCTGCAGGAGTCAGAGGGATGGGAGCACTGATCTCCCGTCCCCTTGGCTGCAGAAGGGAGCCACTGCCTAGGGACCCAGATGGAGCGCACAGGGCTACAAGATGCATGTGGTTTCCCTGCTGCAGCCAGGGGGCTGGGAGATCAGCGAGGAGGCAGCCTCCTTCTGAACTCCTTCCTTCTGGATGCAGTGGGGGATTGGGGGACTGCTGGCAGAGACTAGTGGCCCTTCAGGGTTGTAAAAAATATATCTGTGGCTCTCGATCCAAAAAGGTTGGGAACCATTGATCTAGAGATATAAAAGGTAACAAGTAAAAATTTCACAAATATATTAGAAGCAAGAGGAACACCAAGGACTGGGTAAGCCCATTACTCAGTGAGGCTGGCAAGACAATAACAGAAAATGCATCAATGGCCCCAGGGTTAAATGCCTTTTTTTTTTTTAATTCAGTTTTCACCAAAATTGTTAGCAGTGACTGGATGACTAACATAGTGAATATCAGTGTAAATGTGATAGGATCTGAGGCTAAAATAGAGAAAGAACCAGTTAAGAATTACTCAGACAAGTTAAATGTCTTCAAATTGGCAGAGTTCGACAAAGTATACCCTACAATGCTTAAGGAACTGGCTGAAGAGATCTCTGAACCATTAGCAATTATCTTTGAGAACCCAAAGAAGATGGGAGAGATCCCAGAGGACTGGAAACACACACACACACACACACACAAAATATAGCACCTATCTATAAAAAGGAGAATAAGGATAACCCAGGGAATTATAGACCAGTCAGTTTAACTTCAGTACCCAGAAAAATAATGAAGCAAATAATCAAACATTCAATTTGTAAGCACTTATAAGATAATAAGGTTATAAGTAACAGACAACATGGATTTGACAAGAACAAAGCATGTCAAACTAACTTAATAGTAACAAGGTAACAAGCCTTGTAGATGGGATAGACGTGGGATAGTAGATGTGATATGCATCAACTTTAGTTAGGCTTCTGATAGTGTCTCGGATGACCGTCTTTATAAGCAAATCAGGGAAATGTAGCCTAGATGAACCTACTATGGAGTGGGAGAGCAACTGGTTGGAAAACTGTACTCAGAGAGTAGTTATCAATGGTTCATAATCAAGCTGGAGGGTATATCAAGTGAGGTCCCGCTGGGATCTGTCCTAAGTCTGGTTCTGCTCAATATCTTCATACATGATTTGGATAATGGCATGGACTCAGAGAGCATATTTATAAAGTTTGTGGATGATACCAAGCTGGAAAGAGTTGCAAGCACTTCGGAGGACAGGATTAGAATTCAAAATAATCTTGACAAACTGGAGAAATGGTCTTAATTAACTAGGATGAAATTCCATAAGGACAAATTCAGAGTACTACACTTAGGAAGGAATAATCAATTGCAATAGTCCATACAAAATGGGAAATAACTGCCTAGGAAGGTGTACTGCAGAAAAGGATCTAGGGATCACAAAGTGATCACAAAGTGGATCACAAACTAAATGACAGTCAATAATACAATATTGTTGCAAAAAAACAAACAAACGTCATTCTGGGATGTATTAGCAGGAATGTTGTAAGCAAGACACTAGAAGTAATTCTTCCGCTCTACTCAGCATTGATAAAGCCTCAGCTGGAGTACATGTCCAATTCTGGGCACCACACTTTGGGAAAGATTTGGACAAATTGGAGAAAGTCCAAAGTAGAGAAACAAAAATGTTTAAAGATCAAGAAAACATGACCCTACAAGGAAAGATTGAAAAAACTGGGTTTGTTTAGTCTGGAGTAGAGAAGACTGAGGGGGGACATGATAACAGTCTTCAAGTATGTAAAATGTTGTTAATAAAGAGGAGAGTGACAAATTGTTCTCTTTAACCACTGAGGACAGGACAAGAAGCAATGGGTTTAAATTGCAGCAAGGGAGATGTAGGTGAGACATAAGGAAAATCTTCCTAACTGTAAGGATAGTTATGGAACAAATGACCTAGGGAAGCTGTGGAATCTTTGTCATTGATGGTTTTTGAGAGCAAGTTAGCCAAACACCAGCCAGGGATCGTCTAGGTAATACTTAGTCCTGCCTCAGTGCAGAGGATTGGTCTAGAAGACCTACCAAGGTCCCTTCTAGTCCTACATTTCTCTGATTTCTATGCTTCCTTCCTATTTTTCCTCCAATGCTTGCACAACATCACTCCTCCTGGCAACATCTTTCTGTAGCAACTGTGACATATGGAAAGTAAGGAAAGTTTCCTCGGGCAATGCTCAAAGCAACTGGCCCAGAAGTCTGTAGGCTCCCCTTTGTCCGTCTGCACTACCATTATGGAGATACACAAACATACGCAATTATCAAATACATCATACACATGCTTCTGAGAAGAGATGACTAAAACACCAATATGGCAGATCCAAAACTACAGGTTTCCACCAACAACTTGAGCTAAAGGAGAACTCTTATATGGGGCATCAGAAGTGGCCTCTCTGTGGGCCAGCTACTATTTACCTAATTATCAGCCTGCAGCATCACATCTGAGCACTTCATAAACATTAATTGATTATTTCAACATTTCTGTGAGGCAAGGAAGTATTATCTCCAATTTACAAATGGAGAACCAAGGCATAGATAAAGCAAATTGCCCAGAGTCATTCAGGACATCTATTGCAGAGCCGGGAACTGGACCTAGATCTCACAAGTCTCAATCCAGTTCCTTTACAACCATCCTCACTAGATGGCTACCTCTCCCTCTTTCTGACCCACACTACAACTTGAGGAAGCATTAAATCTCTAACGGTAACAATTACCCACATCAAACAGGGGAATCTTTCTGTCTTCTTCCTAAAATGTGCTTCTGCTGTAGGTGTAAAAATGATTTATTCTGCTTGAAATAACATGTTCTAAAAATTCCATTCTCTGCAGACATGTGGTCAAATGTATCATTTTCTTTCCTCATTGCTAAGTGTTATTGTCATTATCTCTGTGGCTGGGTGTTAACCACTTCTCCTATTTCTGGCTCCTTTTATGTTGAGGTTTTTTTTTTCCGCAGGTTTCTACTTAGTCTATTTGCAGCCCTTCCTCAAGTATTAATTTTCTTAATATTTCTTGAGGTTTCTACCCTCACATCTCTAAAAGAATTCATTTAAAAAAAAAAAAAAAAAAAAGCTCTAAAGGTATCTCTCAGACAAGGAACAGTGTCCTTCAGCTAACTGGAATCTGCATCTCAACTGGCTGGAACCCAGGAGAAACTGAAGAAGGTTAAAGAGCCCTAATGAAACAAGAGCATCAGTAAATACATAACTTAGTTTTGCCCTCAGAGCTGTGGTTTAACAATTACATTAGCTCCAGCCGTTTGAGAATTTATGATGTGTTTCCTTTGTTTCTGGCCTTTTATCCTGTGGAACCCTCTTGGTGTTTTAATCCAATTGTCCTAGAGTTTGAAAAACAAACTCACTCTTGTTCTGAATATCATTTGAACAGCAGTAACAAGGTTTACTTACACACAAGATTACAAAATTGCCATGCCACATACAAATGAGTGCCCTGAGGGATTTAAAAGAGCTGTGAGAAAGGGACCAGAACTACACTTTGGATAACATTTTATAATTTTAATATTTTTGTTGTGCCTGTGGTATCTGAATTTGAGATACATCCAAAATGTAGGTCGTTCTTAACTATATTACTCTAGAATATCATAATAGAAACCATAATAGAGGTTATGCTGTTTTGATTGACCCTTTTTACTTTCATTTTATTTTTATTTTAAGCTTTGTAAAAGCTTATCCAAATCTGAAATTCACAAACTTTGCCCAAATTCAAACTTGCTAACCACAACTTGCTTCAGTTCTGTTTACAATGGAGCATCTTTTGAGGCCCCTTTTCTTGATTAAATGAAGCTTTCAAACCCATCTTTAAGTATGGCTAACCTAATGCATTGCATGCAACTCTGAGCAACATCGTACCCCACCTCTCTCCCTCTTTGTTAGTGTTTGTAGGCCAACATTTATCCTACACACCATTTCTAGTAATGATTATACATAAGTATCAGCATCATCAACCATATGTAGTCTACTGCGGACTAGTGCACCAGCCAGAGTGATCACGATTGGTGGCGTTGCACAGCAAAGTTCCCAGATGTGGATCAATCCTGCAAATCCATGAATCTCTGGGGCTACCCCATGGGCTGCATCAGGTAGGGTTGGGGCATGCACCTGAGCACAGTGTGCTGTGGAGTTTTTTGTCCATCCCAGAGACATGGCCAAAGAGCATGCAATACAGCTTTTGAATATAATGAACAACTGAAGGAAACCGAGACTGTAGATGCATGGATCACCCAGGGAGGAAGAAGAGCTAGATCTTTGTAACATTCATCCAAGCCCTCAGGAACCAATGGCATCTGGCAGAATAATTCCTGAGAAGGGGGATGGTGTCCCCAAAAATAAAACCTCTCTATATCTCCCCACTCCTCAGGAGGAAGAGTGAAACAAAGGGGTGACCAGCCATAACAGACCACACCAAGAGCACCAGAGTTAAAGTACCTGCTGTTACGAATGCCAGGTATTCTTCACACTTAGGATGGACCTGACCCAAACCCCATTTAAGGAAAGCATGGCCCCAATGATCCCAGCTTCCTGGAGGTCCAAACCAGGCTTTTGAGGCATTTTCCATGTAGCCAGATGAATGGCACTGGCTACAAGACACATCTCATCAAAGAACTCACCCATTACAAGATTGTAATTGCCAGCAAGACAAAGGGCTGACTGCCACTCAGCAATCAAGTGATCACAGAAGATGCAACCTTCCTCCACTCTGATGGTCCACACTAAGCTCAAGATGTGGCACATTATCAGAAAACCTTTAGCACAAACTTTAACCAGTTGAAAACCCCATCTCTCCATGCTTATCCTATGCTCAGCTCCAACATCATTATGGACACATTTGTTGCTCTGGTTTACATGCCAACAGAAGACATCATCTGTGGAAAAGGATGCATTCTACTACAGTTAGCAGTAAAAATGCAGTCAGCCCTCACCCATGAAACACTTCTAGTGCTCAGAGATTTCAGGGTCATGATTGGCTGTGATTGAACTTGGTATGAAAGCATCATAAGTCCCTTTGGTCTGGGTTCTCCAAATGACACTGCCATGTGGTTCTTGACATTGCTTGCCACCAAAGACTTTTCTGTTACGGGCTCCTGTTTTAGGCACCTTAACAACAATTGCTGGACCTGGATTTCAAAGAGTGGATATGCCAGAAAAGAAACTGATCACATCCCAGTGAGAAATCTCACTGGGTCTTTAGTGTTGCACAAGCACCAACAACCTCAGACCATACACAACTTGTCATTCAGCTCTTACTGCATCTTCCCACTCCTCAGAAGCCACATGTTCACCAGCACTCCAATGATACATAAGGCTAAAAAAATTTTATCATGGAAGCAATGAATGTTATAGTTCCTGGCATTTTATTTTGTTTTGAAATATCCATGGCTTTAGACCAGTTGAGATTTTTCTCTCCAAGTGGCATGTGATGTTAAATAGCTTAATCATTTTCAACTGGACCTTTGATTGCTGCCAAGTTAAACCTTAGGTGGCACGGGAGTCGCTGAGGGAGCAGGAACTAAACAAATAAACAAAAAAATACAACGAAACATAGAATAATAAGCCACTGCACAAGAGGGTCAGGTTATATGCCCATCGAAGTCAATGGCCAGTTTGATTTCAATAAGAGCAGGCTCAGGCCCTCACTCCGAGTTTTAGTTCCACCAAAAGTGATTAGGTTTCTTCTAAGACGACATTTTTAAAAAATTGAAAAACGAGGTGAGGTTTGACAAGTTGGGCTCTCATAAGGCAACTGCCATGTTCAGAACTACTCAAGCTC
Source organism: Emydura macquarii macquarii (assembly GCF_026122565.2). NCBI lineage: Eukaryota > Metazoa > Chordata > Testudines > Chelidae > Emydura > Emydura macquarii. Next base: position 3,680,880 of record NW_027132342.1, on the reverse strand, counting down.
ACCATACATTTTCAATTACTTGCATTAAAATAGCGATGGAAGTAGCTTACGAGGCGTACATAACGTCTTTGACACTATATATTCACATATATATATAGTGTCAAGTGTCAGACATTATTATATATTTTTTCTATGCCTCTTGACCCTTCCTCTACAAGCACCTTGTGACTTTTCCTAAAAACACCAGGCTAAAACTGCCACCCTAGCACCAGATTTTACTTCCTGCACTGCCAAAATTCTCCCTCTAATTTCAATTGGAGGCACAGTTCAGTGTTACTTCAGGTAAGATCCCAGCTGAAACTAGGGAACCAAAAATGAGGAAACGGAGGCACAGCTCACTTTTGCTCTGACTAAGATCACAGCTGAAAGTGGCGGAACTGAGGCACAGTCAATGTTGCTGTAGCCAAGATCCCAAGCTGGAAGTGGGGGAACATAAACAATTAAGGAGTACTGCATAATATGTGCTTTCTTCGTCAGATTAGGGAAAGCCCATGCTATATGTGCAGCAATCTTGAGGCTGCGGCCCATAATTGTTTCCTTTTTAGAGGGTAGCCAGGGATAATGAGGAAAACCTCAGTCAAGAAACCCTAGCTTGCAGCCCACATAAAGGCCAGAGAGGGAGAGGAATCGATCCTTGGAAAGGAACGTAAAGTTATTCCAAAGAAAGAAGATGGTTTGCTCATATACACACAGCCCCGGGTCAGACACAGATCCCAAGATCCATGAATCCCTTTTCCACCTGACGGTGGGTAACTGAAACCAGGAGTTACAGCTCTTGTTATAGTTATAGCTTGGTTAGCAGCTTTGCATGTGGAGGGCCTCCTGGATACACTTTTGTTTGCAGCAAGGGTAGAGTCAAGTGAGGCTACAAGCTCATTGACTTCATTGCAGTTAGCTGGTAGTTTAGGAGTAGTGCCAGCAAAAGAAATACAAAGAGCCTTCCCCCTCCCCTCACTAGGCTGGCTTGTCTGGAGACCGTGCTAAAGACCGAGGCAGGTAATGTCTACGCTAGTAGGGCTGCAGGAGTTGCCTAGGAGCTACAAGCTTGGTCATCTTCAATTTCATACCTATCTTAAGGGCACCACTTGGGGTATTTTGCACTTGGCAGTCTTCCTTATCTTCTGTCATGGCCAGAACCAATCTGCTACTAAAGGCAAATTAAGTGATGGAGATTTTATTGAGCGTTGGACCAAACCCTTAATCAGGGCATCGGATCTGGCATTTCCACCAGGATAAGGGGTGCTCATTAGATCTGGGAGGAGACAGGGATATAATCCAGTAGGAGCGCTTTCCTGTCTTAGTGGAAGTGACTTCTAGCAAGAACGAAGTCAAGAGCAAGAGACAACTCTGAAGTAAGAATCAGGCAGTGGTCCAGGGTGGTAACTGACAGTTCTTCAAATCCCTCAGGGGATGAGGTCATCAGAACTTGAGCACTGGTGCTTGGAACCAGCAAGGAGCCCATTCAGGCACAGCTAGATATCTGAAACCTTGACCATTTTTCATCTTAGCACCTTGACCATCTTATTGCAAACCAATTAGCACCTTGAATATTCAGGTGTCTATTGAGGGTATGGAGGATTTTGCTCCCATGTGAGGGCAAGGGCGAGCCATCTCAGAATTTGATACTACAATCAGAGGTGTAACAGCTACTGGAGGGGCAGTCTCTATCAGGTTTAATAAGGTGTTCAGCTAGGGCTTTGGAATTTAGGGATCTGCACTGAGGGAGGGAGCAATCTGATACTCTGACAATACCAGAGAGGATACAACCCAATTAGGGATAGCAAGGTGAGTCATAATACTCCAGGAATGTGGGGATGTTGGGATTTCCCAGTCAGAGCAGTGCAGACTTGTTTAGTGTTGAGACTGTTCGTGTCAGTCCACTCTTTCTTCATAAGGAAGAGAGTTATTTTGGAAAACGAAATTTCACTTCAAAGAGTGCCTATTGTTCAGGTTCCCCTGTGAAGTGGGCTCCCATTTTGGGGGGATTGGATTGGTTACAACCACAGCACAGCTTAGAATAAGAGCCCAGTGGGTTACGCCTGGGTTCAGTCATCCCTGGTGTTTTGTGGATGATGAATGGGGAAAAAAAATGGAACAAACAACATTGTTTATATGTCATAGCACAGAATATTTCAGGGAAGTGTCTAACTTGATTTAGGACTTGGTAGATTCTTGCATCCTTGCTTTATATAAATTGTCAAGAATGGTACAACCTCAACACTAACAGTGGCCTTCCATAAAATATATGAAGAGGAATATGTTATTTTGTATCCTGTCAGAATTATATGACCATGTTTTCAAAGGCTAGTCAGGAAGAGATAAAGTTTATAAGTATGAAGTTGACATAGTTATACAAGAGGAGTCCAGGTCTCTAGCATTCTTTACTATGAATTTATGTTGGTACATCTTATCTGATAAGAGAGTGTAATCTTGTTACCATTTCAGGTGCTAGAACTGCTCAGCCCAGCAGTTCTGTCACCTAGAATGTGAATGATACAAAACTTATCTGATAAGATGTGCCCATAACTATTTTAGATTAATCCATCATAAATATGCATGTCTTCCCATTTCAGTTTGAACATAACTACTGTACAGTACACATCAAAATGAAAAATGAGGATGAGCCATGAGGTTCTCACAACTCTGTCTGTTCTCTGGGGACCTTTTGCTTCTCAGAATATAGAACTAGTCATTTGGCACTTTTTGGTATTCTTGTTAAGTGAAAGTGAGTTACTGAATGAAACGGGAGGACAAGGTGGGTGAGTTAGTATCTTTGATTGGACCAACTTCTGTTGGTGAGAGAGACCAGCTTTTGAGTTAACCCTGGAAACAGAAGCTTAGAGTTGATTTTGCTTGGTGGTGACAATCTTAGGGCTTAGAGGAGCATATTATACCAGAACTTATTTTCAAGAATGAATTTTCCACTAATTTTTAATGATATATCCAAGCTGTATTTATCTGAATCTAAAATTGCACAACATACAAATCACTCACTTCTTTTTTTATCTTTTTATTCTTTTTTTTTTTAAAAAAAAACCCTTTCATAGAAGCTCTTATGATCATACCTGTGTGCCCCACAAATTTGGTGTTCTCTTGCTTTCAGTTTTGAAAATGATTTACATCAGAAATAAAGAATCCCTTCAGCATTTTAAGTGTCCTGCATAAATAATTTGCTTCCCCCTCATTTCAGGTCCTTGTTGCACATTATGCCACAGTTGGGCTGTGGCAGACTGAGACATATGGTTATGACTGAGAATTCAATGCACAAAAAAAATCAAGACATTCAAACTTATTTGAACAACAACTAGTCCCTGCATTGTTTGCATATATTCAAGTTTGAATTAACAACACATACAAACAATGAAAAATACTTCAGAACACAAATGCAACAGAACCCAATTATGTTTTCTGTGAGACATTATAATTGAACTTCCTGGTTTTTCTGCATTTACATTTTTGGCCAGAAAGTGGCTATGCATTGTATTATGGCATAATGCATTTTTATTTACATTGCTATGGCAGTGTTGTTCACATTGTTGCTCTTAGGAATGTCAGTATAACTGAATTCAGGGTTTGCTGCCATATTGTGAAACATGTGGGCCAGAATTTACAGAAACAGGAGTTGGTTAAAATGACAATGTAAGTACCTAAGGGGCATTTTATATAGTTTTATGCTCTTTAAAAAAAAAAAAAAAAAAAATCACACACACACACACACACACACACACACACCAAGAGAAAAGGGATAGATTGTCCCCAGACCTAAGAGAGTACAGCCCCATTCTTCTCATAGCTGTATGAGGGCTACCCGGACCTTGGAGAGGAGCGGTGTTCCTGATCCATTGGGAGCAAGTGAGTGAGAAATAGGAATATTATGCCTGGGAGCAGGTGGGGCTTTGGCTCTGTTTCTTTCTTCCCCATGTACCAGCCTGCAGAGCTGGATGGGCAATACAGAGAAATAATCCACACCTTTTCAAGGACTGCAGTAAATTACTCTTCCTCAGAACAAGAGGGAAGCATGGGAAGAACTGTGACCCTCTCAAGTTTAGAGCTAAGTGCCAAAAGTGCAGTTTAGCCCCCAAAAGCTTGATGAATTTATACAGAAGACTGGATTAACTAAAAAGATTCTAAAACTATCAAGGACTGAATGGTATTTCTTCCAAGCTAAAGGTCAGATTCTGCAAAGCTTATTGATAGTGAGTAGCACTTACTCATGTGAGCATGTATGGGCTGAGTACACAACACCAGTGGTAGAGACCAATATGAATGTTTTACAGAAAGAAAAAGCAACATATTCCAGAGTCTTATGCAGTATAAGAATTCCAGGGTTTTTATGCAATAATATTGCTTTAAATTGTTTTACACAGTGAACAGGGCACATCGTATTTGGGAGGAAGTTTACTTTTCCAAGCTGTTGAACGTGATAGGGTGTTTTTCACTAAATCATAAGTCTGTTGACTTTTTTGGAGGCTTTGGGAAAATATGAAACCAGCAATTGTTTCAGTGAGGGATTTGCTGAAAAATGTCTGATTGCTATCTTTGAAGTGTTTGTTTGACTAAACAAGTCAGTTGGAACAGTTTGTAGATGGTTATTTCATGGGGAAAATACCTGGTTGCGTCTTCGTCCCCTACCTACACTTCTCAACTCTTGCCAGTACCATATAAAACTGCAATACTAACAGTCACTCGGAAAGTCTATTCACTTCAAAAGGCCTGGTTCTCTATTACACTAGGTCCCATTACACCACTCTGGCAGCATAAAGGGACCTTTAGAAATGGTCCCTTGAGAATATCTCCTGGGTATATGGCCTCTTGTGTTGGTGAAGAGCTGTTATAAGGGCTCTATGCCCACCCTCCTGAGCTATGGGGCATATCAGAGGCGTGGCTGGTGTCTATGGCATTACAGCTTTGTCCTGCCTCCCAAGGACCAGAAGGGGTTCTGGAAAGTAGATAGTTAAGTTAGAGCGGCTCTGAGGTTCCAATCCAGAAGCTTCATATAAAAGGAAGAGTGAGTCATAGTTGGGGGCAAAGGAACCTTTGGCCTTGCCCTGACATCAGGTTAAAGGACAGGCAGAAATTGTAAAAAAAATAATGTGGCATTATTTTCCAGTTAAGGGATCTTATTCCAGTGCCATATGGAACCAGATATCTCACCTGGGATTAAATTAATCCTGATGCATCTATGCACAAGGCTCATGAACCACTTACATCCCACTTACACTTTATGGGATGGGGTTGAATTTCACCCCTTGTGAACTGCTCATATATTTAATTGAGCTGCATAAATAATACTTCATCTGCCCTCTTCTAGCATTTTACATCCAAGGATCTCAATGTGCTTTGCAAATATCAGTTTGGCTTTACAGCAGGTATGAAATAGGAGAATACTCATTCTCATTTTATAGACCCATCAACACGAAACAAGGAGGGATTATGCAACTTGATCAAAGTCATCCTGAACCCTCCACAAAAGCACAAGTGCAGCTGAGCAGAGGTTGTTGGAATAAGGAAAACAGGAGAGCCAGTTCAGCATGTCTGGATTTTTCTTGTCCCAGACCTAGCTGCTGTGTAAATTCTCCAGGTCTTTAAGGGCCACCATGATTGGGGCAACCATCCTTTCAAGAGGCCTGTAGGGATAAGGGTGAGAGTGGCAAGTGATATCAATGTGAATTCTTCTGGATTGCTGCAGATCCCAGAGATCCCTGCAGATCTCAACTTGAGGAATTCTGTTCCCTTATTCTTATATTACACCAATAGAAAAATGAGCAGAAACTTCCATGAGTTTCAACTCACAGCTCCCTCTCCACTATACAGGAAAATTCTGCATAGAGGGAAATAGGATCCTAAATGTCATCCCTAGCTGTATAGTAAATTAATCTTGGTAATCTATATTCTAATGGTACCCACTAAACAAATATAAAAACATGGCTACCTTGGATGCAAATAAATAAAGTTACACTCACCAGTTACTTACAAATAAAATTTTAGAACCTTACCAGAAACTCCAGCATACTTTCAATTTAGGCAATTTTTAGATCTAACAATTCATTCAAATCAGATACATTATTAATAAGTTATTTTACAATATGATCACAATAATACACACAGTTGGTCAAACTCATTTAGAAGAAATGACCCAAATCTGTGCCCAGAATTTATAACTTCTGTAATTGGCAATGTTATTAGCATGATGGAAAGTATAAAACAATTGAGTGTTTTTGTTAAAAGTATTTTAATGATATATTTTTCATTTCTTTTAAACAATCATGGCTATAAATTTCTTCCAGGAGACATCATTTCCCATACAATACAGGAATTACCTCTGGGACTTCGTTTTCCTCAAGACAAAGCATGAATTCTTTAGCAGAGTATGTGAATATCTGTTTGTGTGTACTGTTTTTAGTGCAATAGATTGTTAAGACTCCTGCAGTCTGAGAATAATAGGTGGAAGTTCTCACTGCTTCACTACAATGGTAGCTTTCTAAAATAGAGGAGTAAACCTGTTTACATTTCAATGAAGGGCCCATATTTCATTAATTACTTTTGTCAGCTTGGACCCCACATATTTATGCAAAAGCAAATATGAGGTGATCTGGCTACCTAAAGATTGAAATGAAGGATCCCAAATGATAAATGGATAGTTTATAACTAGGAAAGTAGCTTTTAATTTACATAGTGGCATTCAGTATAGTGATGCCACAGGTGTCTACCTTTAAAATTTAAACCAGCATAAAGATGAGTTTTGCTAATACCAAAATGAATAGCAAGCTGTTTGACCCACTTTTTCTTCACAAGATGCTAATTATAGAAAGGAGGCATAATCATGTGGTAAAAACACTGGACTGGGCCATAGAGTTCAGTTCCTGGCTCTGCCAGAGTATTCCTGTGTGACCCTTAGGGTCTGTCTACACAGCAAGCAGCACTGAGTCTCAAAGCCCGGCTTGACAGACTTGAGCTTGTACGGCTTATGCTACCAGGCTAAATGTAGCTGTGCAGATGTTGCAGTTCGAGCCTTATGGGCTTCAGAGCCCAAGCTGCAGTCTGAGCTGCAACATCTACAACTGTTTTTAGCATGGTAGCATGAGTGAAATCTGTGGATCCAGGCTCTGAGACATGCCGCCGCTCACTGTATAGATATACCCTGGGTCTCTCTCTGCCTCAGTTCTCCATGTGAAAAAAAGAGATATCAATATGTCCTTCTACTTATCCTTTGTCTATCTTTGATCTTGTCTATGTAGACTGCAAACTCTTTAGGGCAAGAACTGTCTTTCACTGTCTAGGTAATGAACCTCAGTTCCTGTTTCCTAAATTATAGTGTAATAACCAAGAGAGGTAAAACGACTTTAGAAAAAAATTACATCCCGACAAACTGGTGAGGTGGGATGGAGCTGTTCTTCAATATAGGAGATGTGGCAATCAAGAGAACAATAGCACAGACAGGAAAAAAAAAAAGAATCTCTGAATAGCTAAGCCAAAAACAGAGCTGGTTGAAATTCTTTTGATAGAACAGTTTTCCACTGGAAAATAAAGCTTGAAATCAAAATGTTTCATGTGAATGTGTTGATTTCAACAAAAAGTTTCAACAGGAAAAAGTCAACATGAATGGTTTTGACTTTGTTATCCTAATGTTGAAACGTTTCATTTAGATAAGGTAAAATATTTTGTTTTGACTTTATCATTTCAATTTAGTTTGTTTTGACTTTTATATTTTAATATAAAATGTATATATTACATTATAATGTAACAGCAGGTAACGATAGTTAGCGGAGGGATTGTTTGCAACATTTCGATACTGGCAAAAGCCCGAGCGTAGATATGTTTATACCAGCATACAAATACTTTTGCTGCTACAGCTTATTTCATTCTGCGAACTGGTATAAGCTATGACAAAAGCACTTTTTTGCTGGTCTAAGTTGCATCTATACTACGCTACCTTTTCTAGCAGTTGCCTTATCTAGTACAGCTTTTTACCTAGTATGAAGCTAGATGTGCTGAGACAACTGTTGGTTTTGTTTCAAATAATTTTTTCTCACTACTTTTAATCAAATCTCATTTTATCAGGAGACCTGATCTATGTGTTTAAGTTTCACCCAGTACTATCTCCAAGCAACATCATATACAGGGGCTTAAAGGGTTAAGAGTTCTGGAACCTTTTCTCTTTACTCATATAGGGTGGAATTCACACCTGTGCAAAGGGCCAACACACAGTTTATGCATCACTGATGTCACTTAGGTCTTAAGTAGTGCATAGGCCTTGCGAAAATCTCAGGGCCAGTCTTCCAAGCCAAACTCTCTCTGACGTAAGTTGAAGTATTTCCCCACAGTGGGAGTGTATAACTGGGCAACATCAGGCTGCGAACAAGATCCTGTGGAAATGACAATGGCAGAAAAGAGAATTTGGTTGTTGAAATATTTAATAACTATTTATTATAATGAAGTAAGCTCAGGCTGTGGTGCTATAAAATTGCAGTGTAGGTGTGTGGCCTTTGGCTGAAGCCCAAGTGCTGAGGCCCCCCAAGGGGGGATGGTCTCAGAGCCTGGACTCCAGCCTGAGCCCAAACATTTACGCTGCTATTTTTAACCCTCCAGCCCCAATCCCACAAGCCCAAGTCAGCTGACCTGGGCACTGAGATTCAGTGCTGTGGGTTTTTTTAATGGCAGTGTAGACATTTTACTGAGCTGCTTATTGGTTTTTTATCAAAGGAAAAGGCGACTTTGTCTAAGGATTATCAACCTGATTCCTGACCTCAACCCCACCACCTGGATGGGACTAAATCCAACTCCATTAAAGGGCCAGCCCACCCTGTGATAGGGTCCATGTGATATAGAGCTGGTTAGGAATTTTTCAATTAAAAGTATTTTTTCAACTGGAAAATGTTAATGCATTGAAATGGAAAGATTTCACAGAAACTTACCAAATACACTTTTGTCAGGAAGGTTTCTCAGGTTCAATCAAATCAATATCAGGTCAAAAGCAGAGACAGAGCCCACTCCACAATAGCCCAGTTGGTACAGCACTCCCCTAAGATGTGAGACCCAAATTCAAACCGCTGCTCTGGAACAGGGAGTTAAACCTCGGTTTCCCACTTCCCAGGCAAGCACCATAACCACCACACTATAGATTCAGTCATTCTCTAGCCCACTAAACATGTAATTATTTACATTAAGCGGAGCAGCTCCAGTAGACAAGCTAGAGAGAGAGAAAGATTGACGCCAATGTGACCATGGTTCCAGTCCCTGCTCTAAATCAGTCTCGAAGCTGTCTCTTCCCACAATGCTGGTGGATGCTCTAACAACTGGGCTATTGGTTATTCTGGGTTGTGTTTCTTTCTCTCAAGTTTTTTCGCAACAAATTTCAAAAGGTCTTGGCTTCATTTCACATTGGAACAAAATCAAATGTTGAGACGTCAACATTTTTTTGCAAAACGGAAATGTAGTTTTCTGGCCAGCCCTAATTTCAAACCCTCTGACGTAGCAACAACTTTGAAATTCTTCATGAAATCACCTGCCTGTATGTTGACCAGAGGCAGGAAGAAGCAAAGACAAGAGGTAAACATTAGAGTACCTATAGATGTAGCATCCTTCTGGACTCCTAACTACTACTGGATACCCCGATGATTCCTATAAACACCTTTTGCCATCTACAGCTAATCAGAAAACTATGCTCTGTTCTATGGAGTCAGACTGGGCTATGGTGATCCACATATGACAGGGCATTTATAATCTCTAGGTCTGATTACTGCAATTTTACATTTATAGAAATGAAGCCACCAACCCCCAGAAGTTCGTTCAGGATGCAGTGACCCACCAGCTCAGAAGTGCAGGCTTCCTAAAGCACCTCATTCTAGTGTTTTGCTTGTGACAGTGGCTCAGATACTCAGTACAAAGTCAGGTTCCAGATCTTGGTCCAAGCTATCTGAGGAAATCAGGTAGTTAATATTTTAAGTTGCTCAGACTCCACAGTGATACACAGTATATATGGCTAGATAGACAGCTGATATAATGAGAGATCATCTGACTGGCTCTATATCACAAATGAGGACTATGATACTCAAGTTTCCTCACCACAACCTTGTCAATAAGTTTCCCCTGCTCTCCAAAGGCCCTTTATTAGCATTCATTGTATATCAAGTGCACAAGTCCCTTGGTGTTAGTGCCAGACCTTGAGAGATGATGTGCACCTGCTGAACAAGGAATATGGACAAGGCATCATCTATTGCCTATAGCTAAAGAAGAGATGCTCTAGCAACACAAACCACTTTCAATGTGGTGGCATATTTTGGTTTAAAATCCAACTGCGAGGCAATCCTAAGTGATTGGCAGAAGTCAGGTTTTTCAGCAGACAGAGCTTCTCAGCCACCTTACTCAAGAGTGGAAGATTATACATACAGCTGTAATTGGTAAGATTATTCACCTCAAGTGTCAACTTTTGAGTGTATGTTGCAGCGTGGCATGGTACACTCTTTGTTGTTGATCTTGGTCAGCACAAGACCAAGTGCCTTCAAACTGCGTTTCACTTTGTTATAACTTTCTATCTATTGTTTCTTTCTTGTGTATTTCACTTCGTTTCTCTTCTCTTTTATGTTAAGCTAAAGCATGGAAATTTTAAGAGTGTTTTAGAATGTCCTTCAATTCTTGATAAATAGAGCCCAAACAGTTGAGGAAAACACAACAAGCCTCACTAATTGTACTTTAACATTCTGATTGGTCATGCTGATGTGAAAAACTTTGTTATCACCTACCATACTCAGATAAAAACTTTCCCAGGACATTGCAGCAATAAAGAATTGCAGAAATGATGAAGGCATGGCCATAAATCTTGTCAGAGAACAACAATGTGCCCCGTTACTACAGACTATCACAAATGAACTGTCGAAACAACTATATTATAAACCCCAGCTCTGTCACACATTCTTTTAAGACGTGCTGTCCTGGTCAAAGAAGGATACATTCTTGTTTACACTAAAATCAGAGACCAGAACATTGACCTCTAAGATCAGATCAAGTATAAAGTGGCCTAAAATAACAAACAATAAATGCTAAATCTACAGAATTCATTCCTTTAATTTATTGGTGAATCCCATGTACACATTTTTAGGATTTAATCCTGCAATATGGTGCTGGACACTCAGACTCCCAGAAACTTCTAATGAAATTGAGGGTGCACAGAAACTTGCAGGATTGTGCTTTTAAATCGGAGGCAGAAGTGGTTTAAAGCAAAAGGGCCTGATTCTGATGTCACAATGGTTTTATACTGTTGTGTCTCAATTGACTTCAATTGAGTTACTCCTGATTAGTACTATTGTAAGTGAATAAAACTCAAATCTCTCCTCTTAAAAACAGATGATGGGAAAGAGCAGCAAAGCAAACACAAAATAGTCTTTACTTCTAAATTCTGTGCTAGACCTGGGTGAATCCTGTAAAACCATTTCTTGTGAATGTTTGAATTTTTATAAGTTTTTTTTCCAGCCATCTTCATGACCCTTTTGTGTTTGGTTTCCAGGAATATTCATGCAGCTGAATTTCATTAGCACAGATTTTAAGCTCACATTCAAATACTAATGGAAAGCAAATTTTAAATTTGGCTTCAGCAAGCAGTTGCACCAGATATCTGTTACAAGAATTACACTCATACAGTCAAGAACACAGAAGCCACCCCACATAAATTGTGACTGATCATGATTTAGGAACACAGCCTGAATTTTGGATATCAAGTACCAAAGAAGTAGCAATGGAAACCATGAAATTCACCAGATAAAAAAAACGCAACTTTTCTGTGCTTTTAGGATTAATTTCATGAGCGTCCATATAAAATCTATTGTACTCTTTGTAAGGCCCTGATCTTGGAAACCTTACTAATACCTAGCACTTATATAAAGTCACAGACTTTTAAAGTGCTGCACAAACATTAACAATTAATATCTGCAGCACCATTATGACACAAGAAAGGTATACTATCCCAGTCTTACAGATAAAATAACAGAGTGGCAGAAGTTAAGTAACTTGCCAAAGGTCTCACAGTAAGATAATAGCAAAGCAGGAATAAGGACTCAGGAGTTCCTGATTTCAGGCTTATAATCCACACAAACACATGGATTGCAATGCACAAACAAATCACCATATTGCTCATTGATTAATAAGGTCCAGATCGTGATATCCTTATTCATATTGTGCAGTACTTTACTCCATCTGTAGTACAATTAAAATCAACAGGGCATCAGCATAAGGTGCTAAGCAGCAGGAATAAGAGCAGCAGAATCTAACTGTAAGCGAGCTCAGATGTAGACTTTAAAATGACTTAAGACATCTGAACTTTTTTTAGTTGTATGTTGCAATTAGATGCCCTTACTATACTTTTCCTATAACGGTTATCAAAGTTCAAAGGCCTTTTATAAAGAACAAACTTCAATTTAAGATGTACATTGAATTGCGTGAAGTTTCTCTCTGTACAGACAAGACCTATATTTTGAAAACTTATGTGGGACATAAGAGGTGAAAAGACTTGTGCTAATGTTCTGCACAGGAGTTGATTTCACACTTTATGAATTCTTCTCGCTCTCATTCTTCAGCAGTCCCAGTGCAGTGGTAGATCCAGTAAAACCCTTATTGTTTGCTATCAAAGGTACTGTAAAGCTCTCGCAAACATTTTTACATCATATCTCTTAGAAAAAAAACAACAGCTGATCAAAGTGTTACAGAAAGTAAAGAGAAGATCAAATGCATTTTGTCCCAGAGAGTTCTTGGATATGAACTTCTTGCATAATGCAATGAAGGAGTGGACACTCCACCATATGGAAAGCTACACCTCACAGCAAATATTAGGATAGCCAAGTATTTAAACAGAGGGAAATTGATATCGCTGTATAATTTGCTTCAGGACCTCTGTTTTGAGCATTATCAAGACCATCTGTATATGATGTAATCTCTGTTTCTCAGCCTACTGTGAAAATTCACAGCAAGGGAAACAACAGGCACAGTAAAGACATGGGACAGGGATTTTGTTATTTTTATAGTGATTTGTTTTACACAAGGCCACATAAAACCAAATGTACTGTTCACCAGCTCACAAAGGAAGCATACTCTAAATCTGAACCACTGCTTTATCAGAGATGGAAAAAATGATATGAAGTCACAGTGGTTTTCCTGAGATGAAACATTTGGCTTGGGAAGGTAGTTTTCCATGATATATTATTTTTCTGCATTAGGTAATACAATATTAAAGTAGAAAAGCACCTAAAATATTGGACCATGAGATAGAATTTAAAGTTGTACTGCAATTCCAAGTATTGCAGCTCAAAGAATTAACACACACTGGAATTTTCTAAGCTGAAAAATGAGAAGAAAGCAGCAGACCTTGATAGGTTCTATAGAGATATCTGGATATCAACTGCCACTTTTAGTTGGTAGCATATAGCACTGACTGGGATCAGGAAAGTCTATCAAAATCGGAATATTTTGTGAATGTAATCTACAAGCTGTAACTAGAATGCTATTTAGCAATCTGCCAAAGTCTGGTACTTCCTGGGTACCTAAATACCATGGAATCTGTCTGATGTAATAGTGTTCTAAGAAAATAAAATCTGGATTTCAATTTTAATTAGCCAGTGATTCACCTCCAATATGACTGGGTTAAAAAAATAGTTCCCTTGGAATTTTAAATTTGTAAGATGGCGTTAATAAAAATGAATAGGAAAATTAACATGAATGCATTCTCTATTTGTGTACTGTAACTGAGTATTCAGCCTAATACATTATACAGCCAGGAGAATTAGGCATTGGTAATAGTGCTTAATCTTTGCATGGAAAGAACTGGTTAATCAGTATAATTTATCTTGTTGAAAGGAACAGTTAATGGCACACAATTCTATGCTAACAAAAAAAAAAACACCATTGTCAAACTATAACAAAGTGCATAGAAACACACTGATGAGGTCAGGCAAAGCAGTCAATGGAACCTCAAAGGTTCCTGACAGCAGCAGAGCAGAATTTCAGGCAGGTAGAGGGTAGAGAACAGAATACTTGGATCTAACACAGGAAGCATGAAACCCTTGTGCTTCATCGGAAGTCATTATAACCCCAGCACCCAGTAAGGATGTAAGCCCAGCTGGACAAATAATATTCATTACTTTAAAATATTTCCAAAGCTGCTATTTGATTACTCTGCTTTCCATTATTCAACTAGTTCCACTTGCAAGATAACATTTTGGACACTGTGTGTGTATTGCACAGCTACCAATTGCATCAGAAAAGGTTAAGTGGCAAAAAGGAGCAAGAGTTGTGCCCTACACCAGAACGTACACTATTCTACTAATGATCATGATTCATTACGAAACACATGTTGCATTTACATTGCACCTTTCATCTCAAAGGCTGGCAAACAGTAGAGCTGCGCAGATATCACTGCACCCACCACTGAAATGCATCCCCTTCTGGGGTGCAGCACTACTGTTACTCAGTTCAGAATACTTTGTCCTTAAGCAGAGACTTTCACTTTGAAGGATGCCTAAATGTTTTATAAACATCAGTGAATGAAGCTTCACAACACTCCTTAGGAAGGGGTAGATAAGTATCCCCATTTTACAGATAGGTCAACTGAAACAGAGCAGTAAGTATTAGAGATCAAAATGGAGCCCAGCAGTCTGACTCCCTCAAGCAGCAGGCCTGTGCTATTAGTCCTTTTTCTCTTGAAATTTCTCACGCTTAGTCTTAGGTCAGATGACATTTGTTTTCATGTAACTTTTGAGAAAATCTGATAACGTATTTGAGTTCTGAGCAGTATAGACGTGACATGGGACAGTAAGGATGTCCACAGCTTTTGCAAAAAAATGTATAATTTTTTTTTGGGGGGGGAGGGGAGATGAATAGCTAGAGTTAACAAGTAACTGAGATTTAAATTCAAAGGTACACCCCAATCCTGCAGCCTTTAATCATATAACCAAACATCATATGAGAGATAAGGTAGGTGAGGTAATATCTTTTATTGGACCAATGTCTGTTGGTGAGAGAGACAAGCTTTCGAGCCAACAGAATTTGGTTCAAAAAAGATATTACCTCATTCACCTTGTCTCTCTTCTATCCTGGGACCAACATGGCTATAATTATACTGCATACCAATATTACACGAGTAGTCCCATTGCCTTCAAAATGAACTATTTACGTGAGCAAGAATTAGTCACATGAGCAAAGATTTCAGGCTTGGGCCCTTAATGATTTAAAGTATTAAATGAAGTATTTAAATAATGAATCTTAAAATTTTGTTCATGTTTAAGTTTTGTACCCACCATGTGCTCCATAAGTGTGTTTATAAGTGGGGAATAATTTAGCAACATGTAGTTAAAGGGCTTTATGCCAAAAGTCCTTTTACGCTGCTCTGGCATTTAAAGGGGCCTTAAAGTGAGTGTAAATGTAATTTATGTCCTGTTTAAGGTCCCTTTACACTGACAGAATGGTGTAAAGAAGCCTAAGTCTGAGGGGATGTTTTCACTGGTGGTTGGGGGGGTGGGGGGAGGAGGTCTCTCTTAACTCAGGCTAGCAAAGTCTAGTCTATTGAGAAGCCTGGGGTAAAATCTGAGCTACTAACTCAAGTTAAAAGCCGAGGTGTCACAGTTTCACTGATATTTTAATCCGAATTACCTAACACAGGCTATCTATTGCAAATTAAGAACACACCTTTTTCTGCAGTGAAGACAAACCCTGAGTGAGTATTTAAGTTGATTAGAGAAGAAATATGCACTGTATGATGCAGCAGACAAATCCCACGGTAACGTACAATGAGAATACAATGGGGATATTTCACACTTCAAATGCTGATGTTCTCACTACGTTTAGGAGAGTAAAAAAATAAAAAAAAGACCAGTATGCAGATCACAGGTCAGAAGAAGGTGCACCACCAGCCTTCACCTCAAGTTCCCACTGAAATTCTTTATAAATTAAATTGTTAAATAGATACTATTGGTGGGAAAAGTGATTAATTATTCCTGTTTCTCAATGGAATAAATTCTGGATTTCTACATGAGATGTTGGAAATGTGCAGTATATAATATAAATGCTATTGAAATTCAGTCCAAGAAAAACAGTTGGGTCTGGTTGACATTGAAAGTTATCCAGCAAATTATACAGAAGAGACACTGTACATCCTGATTTACTGGTGTATGTACAGTGTTATTCCATGAGCCAAAAAATGACAGTAAACTGTCATAAATTCACATTTTGTGCAGAAGAAAGGAAGACAAGAAAACAGGAAAATAATTTTTAGCATTAAAGAAACTGATAAAAAAACCCAGTTTTTTACCAGTTTGCATCTCTGAATGCTTCCGTGGTACAGATTTTTTTGTTTTGATAACTTGTATAGACTGTTCTCTCTGGATTAGGGTGTAATAGTGGAGACTGTTTCCAGCTCAGGAAGTTTTTGAGTATGCAGTTAAATAGAGATCAAAACCCTTTAAGAAATTATAGTTCCTTTGTCCTAAATACCTTAATATTGAATTTGTCAATGCACATCTCTCTGCACACATGCCATGTGATTGCATAGTCTCAGCATTATTTTACATCAACAGTATGCAACATCACAACACTGTGTTGTGGGGCTGAAAATTAATTCAAGGCCCTTGAATCAGTCCTGCAAGTTTTAGATTCATAGGATGAGACACAGATGTTTGAAAACCAGGACTGTTTCATAAATTTCAAAGCAGGTAGCAACCCAGAAGAGTCCCTGTATATGACAGTGGGTATTTCAGATACTATAGTCAGCCTTTTTAATTCAGATGATCAAAACATATAGATCACTCAGAAGGTTGCCAGTGTGTTTACCATTCAAAATGAATAGAAGCAGCATCTCCTAAATTTTCTTAACAGCCTTGCCTTTAGGCAGATCCAGCTGGGGCAGTATGACATTTGCCTAATGAACTAATCCTTGCTGAAAAATCACAGGGCCATAGCTGCCACACCTGCTGATGAATATCTGTATTGCCAACCCCAAATGTTCAAAAATTATGAGTCAGGCTTCAAAAAGTGATGATGTTAAAAAAAAAAAAAAGATTTTAAGTTAATCATCATTAAATATTGAGAAACTGGAGATAAAAATCATGAAAGCTGGCAATTGTGCTGCTCTACCCAAATCCCTGTCTCAGAGCTGGCAGAGCAATGGACCTCAGATCCCTACACCCATAATCCCAAAACTTCTGACCACTCGAGATGAATTTATCCCTTCTCCAGTTAGTTTTCCCAATTTTATAAAAAATTAAAATAAAAAAGAAATCACAGAGTAAAACCATAGCATGTCACAAGTACTAATGGCACAAATCTTTTAAATATTAAAGAAAAATAATTCCAGTAGCACATTAATAGGCTAGTATTGATTATGTTTGTATAATCAGCTGAGTAATCATCATATTATATTTTGCCCGGACAATAAATACTTAGCAGCTTGATCAAATTTATCACACACTCTAAAGAATGTCACCTAATGCTACCTGCATTAAAAGTTTGGTGAGCATGAAATAAATATTACTTCTTAAAAGTTTGCTTATTCTAGGTTTGAGATAAGGAAACCTATCTACGATAGCAACAATTCGCAGAAGTTGAAAAGGCACGTTTGTGTGTGCGCTCAATACATTTTACATCTAACCAGCTGTATAATAGTTTGATGGAGCCCAGACGCCACAGAAAGACAAGGCAAGAGCATGACCACAAAACTTACGTGAAACAGTTTTCTTTTTTTAACTCTTGCCTGCGATATCAATGCAATGAACACAGCATAAGTTTCAGGGCAGGATTTACTATGTACACCAAAAGTCATAGCCCTCTCACTTGGCCTCCTGACTGGTCAAGAATGAAAGGTGTTGTATTATTTACTGTGAGCCTGCAGAACTTTCCCAGCTGGC
Source organism: Emydura macquarii macquarii (assembly GCF_026122565.2). Classification (NCBI taxonomy): domain Eukaryota; kingdom Metazoa; phylum Chordata; order Testudines; family Chelidae; genus Emydura; species Emydura macquarii. The sequence continues at coordinate 3,662,998 of NW_027132342.1, read as the reverse complement.
CCACAAGAGAAAAACCGCCTTTATTATTCCACAGTAGGTGAATTATAAAGTATCTTGGTGCAAAGAGTAGTAGAGTGGTATAACAACGGTCAATCAGGCACTCTCTTTCCCTAGACCTTCCTTGTTTTGTACATCTCTTTCAGGCTTGGATTGGGTTATGTATTTTATTTAATATGTTTGTCTATCTCAATGGGGAGACTACACTTTGAAAGGTTCTCACCGGATGCTGAACCAGTACAGAGCGCTACTCTCTACACCAGGGCATTTTATAATTCACTTACTATGGAATAATAAAAGCCATTTGTCTCTTGTGGGCCAGCTGGGAAAGTTCTGCAGTCCTGCAGTAAATAATATAGTACCTTTCATTCAAGTCCACTTGCGTTGCTATGGTGTGACGCAAAAAACAGAGAAGAAGCTAGGTGCAGTGAACAAGAACACCGATGCCAGCAATGGGGAAGGCTGATAGCAAAAATTGAGAGTGGGGGAAAGACTCCAAAATTTCTCTCAGTGGCCAAACCTGGAAGAGAAATTCCTCGTATTTCAACTCCACTCTCCTCTGGCCATGGTGTGGAATAAGGCTACAGGAGTGGCTGTGTTGCTTTAACATTTGACATTAACATGAAAAACATGTGAATTGGAATCTACTTCACAAGTAAAACTTCTAAATTTAAAGTGCCCCAGCTTCCTGCAAAATCCAGCCGCTGAACTGAGGGCATTAGAAGAGAGTAAGAGGAACAAGAGACGTTTGCTACATTTGCAACCAAAAGCTCTTTTTTTTTTTTTAAACCATTCAAAATGAAGGATGCTAGAAAGGGGAGGGAGAGATGTGCATTATGTCTTTCCCACTCAAATTCCTTATAATTATAATGATAAAAATGAGGGATTTTTTCTTAACATATGCATGCTAATTAGAAGTGATGGAATAGATAAGACAGTCTGTCTGGGTGAAAATCACATTGGGTAAGAAAGCTACTAGAGCTTCCCCTTGGACAGTGCTTGCGCTGTGCTACAGACCACCGGGATCTGATTTGGACATAGATAGAGACCTCTTTAATGCAATAAATACTGCTGGGAACTGTGTGACTATGGGAGTCTTTAACTTCCCAGATATAGACTGGAGGACAAGTGCTAGTAGTAATAAAAGGGCCCAGATTTTCCTGGATGTGATAGCTGACAGATTCCTTCACCAAATAGTTACTGAACCAACATGAGGGGATTCCATTTTAGATTTGGTATTGGTGAGTAGTGAGGATCTCATTGATGAATTGGTTGTAGGGGACAACCTTGGTTCAAGCAACCAGGAGCTAATTCAGTTCAAACTAAATGGAAGGATAAACAAAAATAGATCTGTGACTAGGCTCTTTGTCTTCAAAAGGGCTAACTTTAAAAAATTAAGGGAATTAGTTGGGGAAGTGGACTGGACTGAAGAACTCATGGATCTAAAGGAGGAGGAGGCTTGGAATTATTTCAAGTGAAAGTTGCAAGAACTATCTGAAGCCTGCATCCCAACGAAAGGGAAAAAATTCATAGGCAAGAGTTGTAGTCCAAGCTGGATGAGCAAACATCTCAGACAGGTGATTAAGAGAAAGCAGAAAGCCTACAGGGAGTGGAAGATGGGAGGGAACAACAAGGAAAGCTACCTCTTGGAGGTCAGAATATGTAGGAATAAAGTGAGAAATGCCAAAAGCCAAGTAGAGTTGGACCTTGCAAAGGGAATTAAAACTAATAGTAAAAGGTTCTATAGCCTGTGGCAAACAGCCGGCTCCACCTTAGTGGGTCTCTTGCTCCTGTTGCTTGTAGTGGGCCAGGGCATCTCCAGTCACCCCGTCTTCCCCGAGGAGGGGGTAGGGACCCGGGCCCACCCACTCCTCCGGGTCCCAGGCCAGGGGCCCTATGAGAAGCAGCCATGTGCTGCTGGTACCGTGTTCGCAACTGCAATTCTCTTCCCCTGGGCTAATTTTCCCCCTCCTTCTGTTCTTCTGGCTTCTTGAGCCTGGGACCTTCCTCCAGTCTGCTCCTCCACAGAACTCTGCACTCTGGTCCGGTCCGGTCCGGTCCGGTCCGGTCCGCAGCACAGCACAGCACAGCACAGCACAGCACAGCACAGCACAGCACAGCACAGCACAGCACAGCACAGCACAGCACAGCTCGTGCCCTGTCTGTTTGGGGCAGAGGGTTTTTATGGAGAACCTGGCTGGTCCCTAATTGGCCTCAGCTGCTCCTAATTGCCCCCTAATGACTCTCAGCTAATCTGCAGGGAACAGAGCCCTGAGCATTCTGAGGCTTACATACCTCCCCTCGATCACTTTCCTACAGCTTTCTGCCCTCACTATAACTCAAGCCATATAAATAGGAAGAAAACAAAGAAAGAAGTGGGACCACTAAGCACTGAGGATGGGGTGGAAGTTAAGGATAATCTAGGCATGGCCTAATATCCAAACAAATACTTTGCCTCAGTTTTTAATTAGGCCATAGTTTCTCAACCTGTGGTATGCATACTCCTGGGGGTACATGAGACACAGGCAGGGGGTACCTGGGAAAAATCAGAGTGAAGGGGAAGCGGGCGGCAGCTACCGACTTCTAGGGAAGCTGGGCGGCAGCAGCAGCCCTCTTCCCACCCGGTCCCAGCTGCTAGCTGGGAAGCGAGCGGCAGCCACTGGCTCTTGGGGGAGGCAAGCGGCAGCCACCCGCTTCCTGTAAGATCCCAGGTCCGAGCTGGGTGGCAGCCCCCAGCTTCTGGCGAAGGCGAGCAATAGCCCCCTGCTTCCCACCTGGTCACAGCTCCCAGCTGGGAGGCAGGCAGCAGCTACTAGCTTCTGGGGGAGGTGGGCGGCAGCCCTCCGCTTCCTGCCAGGTCCCAGCTCCCAGGTGGGAGCCTCCTGCGTCTCGCAAGCTGGGCTCGCAGCTGGGTGGCAGCCACCCACGCCCTGGCTCCGAGCCAAGGGACAGCCTCCAGCGTCCTGACTTGAAGACAGGCAGCAGCCGCCTGCTCACATCCCTGGGTCCCAGCCGGCGCAGAAGCCTCCTCTGCCCCAGTTCGGTTTGGGTGGTAGTCGTCCACCTCCCGGGCTGGCAGCCAGGCAGCAGCCGCCTGCAACTTGCCCAGGGGGCAGCCCCTCTCCCTGGCTCAAAGTCCTGCCCAGAAAACTTCTCAATTTCACAGCTGTAGCTGAGCTGTGAAATTGACAACTATGGACAGCCCTAGATTTCACCAGTTACCCTCTCTCTCTCTCTCGCCCTCCGTCCGTGTCTCTCTCTCACTCCTTCCTCCTCTCAAATCTATGGCAAAAAATTTGGCCCAGAGCTTTATATTCCCCAGCATTAGCATGCCGCTCAAAACCTCCTAGCTTTGGCCAACATCACCTCTAGCCCAGGTACATACTTGAGTTGGGCACCCCTGGTGTAAAGGTGGTAACCCTACCCACACTAGATCTGACCATCTGTCATATCACAGCCTTATTTAGTCAGCCCTTCTTCCAACATATGGCTCACATTAGTCTGTAAATATAAAATCCCGTAGAAAATTGAGTGTTGGGGTACTTACTAAAATTTTCTGAAGTTAGGGAGTATTTGCTACTTAAAAGGTTGAGAAACACTGAATAAGGCTAATGAAGAGCTTGGAGTTCGTGGCAGGATGGCTAATGGGAATGCGGATATGGAGGTAGAAATTACCACATCTGAGGTAGAAGCCAAACTCAAAGAGCTTAATGGGACTAAATTGGGAGGCCCGGATAATCTCCACCATGAATATTAAAGGAACTGACACATGAAATTGCAAGCCCATTAGCAAGGATTTTTAATGAATCCATACACTGAGGGGTTGTACCATATGACCAGAGAATTGCTAACATAGCTCCTATTTTTAAAAAAGGGAAAAAACCTGATCCGGGTAACTACAGGCCTGTTAGTTTGATTTCAGTAGTATACAGGTCTTGGAAAAAATATTTGAAAGAGAAAGTAGTTAAGGACATCGAGGTTAACGATAATTGGGATAAAATATAACATGACTTTACAAAAGGTAGATCGTGCCAGACCTACCTGATCCCCTTTTTTGAGACGGTAACAGATTTTTTTAGACAAAGGGAATGCAGTGGATCTAATTTACCTAAATTTCAGTAAGGCATCAGGTACAATTCCACATGGAGAATTATTAGTTAAATTGGAAAATTATTAAAATAATATATAATATATATAGTATAATAATAATAATAATAATAATATAAATTCAATTTAATATAAAAATTGAAAGGTGGATAAGGAATTGGTTAAAGGGGAGACTACAATGGGTCATACTGAAAGGTGAACTGTCAGGTTGGAGGGAGATTACTCGTGGAGTTCCTCAGGGATCGGTCTTGAGACCAATCTTTTTTAACCTTTTTATTACTGACCTTGGCACAAAAAATTGGAGTATGCTAATGAAGTTTGCAGATGACACAAAGTTCAGAGATATTGCCAATACAGAGAATGACGGGGATATCATACAAGAAGATCTGGATGGACCTGGTACGCTGGCGTAATAGAAATAGGATGAAATTAAATAGTGGAAAGTGCAAGGTCATGCATTTAGGAACTAACAACAAGAATTTCTGCTATAAGCTGGAGACGCATCAATTGAAAGTGATAGAGGAGGAGAAGGACATTTTTGCTGTCCCAAGAAGTTCCCAGTGGCACATGGCATGGTTTGCAGCACAAAGACAACCCGTGTGGCCAGAAATTTAATCCTGTCAGGATCTATTTTGCATTTCACAATTATTTCAAGACACTGAAAATATTTTGTCAGAGGGTGAAATATAATGCAGACATTTGGGACAAGTTTTGGAGTCGTGGCTTAATGAAAAACGCCTTATTGCAACTGATGAAGGATCCTACTTAATGATAATGGCAGGAGAACAAAACCAGATAATATATTTATGCTGCAACTGAAGGAACTCAGATGAAAAGTTGCTTTTCTACAGCAGACACCTCAGAGCATTGAAGCATAGACATTGCTTTTAATGACATTTGTTGTTCTTGAACAAATTATATACAAATTATCCTTTGTTTTATGGAATGTTTCCAAAGTGACACCGGAAAGTGACTGGAAATTTTATATTGCCTGGTTTCTTCTTTATTTTCCATTCTGGAATATTTCTAGCTTCTTATAAAGCAGTGCTTGCTTGATACTAGCCATTAAAATGGGTCTATAAAATTTAGTGTTGCCCCCTGAAATTTGCCATTTTGCTCCATGAAAAATGGCACTTCCCTGCCTCCTCCCTTCCCCTACAAAACAAAAACACCACCAGATCTGATTAAGAAATACTAAATCTGCAGAGAGAGAGAGAGAGACAGACTTTCATTACTCATAAGAGAGTAATTCTTCCTGTATAGTCAACACTGAGAGACTATTACAGAGTCTCTTACAATTGCACTGTGGCTCAGACTTTCATAGCTCTTTAGAATTTGGTCACTGGCTAACACACAAAGCAGGCTGTAATTTCATGAGACAAATGCATCAAAAGCCATTCTCTCCTTGTCTGAAGTTGACGCTCTCTTTTTTGTTACAAGCAAATGCTGTATATGAATAAAACTTCAGTAGAAAATAGGTTAAGTGGCAGTGTTCTTGAAAGCAAAAGAAGAGAGCACTCTTCTAGGACTTCCATAAGAAATTAGACTAATATCTTGGTCTGATTTCTGCTCGTTTTTAAATTTGTTTGATTCTGGTGCTAAAGCAAAATATGCGCACACTGCTGTATTGGCAAGGATGGTGTCTAGTAGAACCTCAGAGATCTGGGTCAAAGCTATTTCAAGAATAAACTTAAACCAGAGATAGGCTTATGCCGCCGCATTTGGATCCATAATTCAAGGAGTTTCAGACTCTGCGTTCTGGTTCCAGTCTCTCTCATCTGTACATGCTCCCATGCACCTGGTGGCATAGTCAGCAAACTATTCCATGATTGCGTAATAAAAATGAAGGATATAGGGAGGCTCTGTATGGTTGTAACATTAGGCAGGATAGGCTAGTCTGTGAGCTGAAGTGGGTGAGAGATCTATAGCATTCTTAATAAAGAATCCTCTTTTTATTCAGCACCAGGCTCCTGTCTGTTCTCTAGCCCAAGGGGCTCTGAACCCCAACCAAGCCTGTTCCTATTTTTCAGTTTATCCTCATCACCAGCTGGCTTGGGTCAGAATTTCTCTTTCCAGCCTCACTTTTATCTTCAAACAAGTTTCTTTTTGATACATATTTGATAAACAGTGTTGCGTTTACATACCCCTGAGTGGCAAGCCTTCTTGGCATGGGTCTGAGTCAGCCAGGCAGAATACATTAGGCATGGAGGGAGAAATCTAGCACAGCAAACTACCCAGTGGATGCTTTGTGCTGTATAAAATTAGCCTACATTCATCACACTAAACCTCTTTGAGCATCCATCGATTACGTTCATTATTTGGGGAGGGCAGAACGGTGATATTATGATCAAAGATGTTTTATGTCATTGTCAGCCAAATGTGCCATTAGTTACGTTATCAAAAGGGAATGGAGTTAGGAAACAAATGTGAAGAGATCTGCTTGTATGGAAAGAAATCCATGGCTTAAAGATGCACGAGTTTGCTGGGGAATTGAACTGAAAACATGGAGAAATTAACCTCACTAGGCTCCTCTTCACTAGAATATTAGGGTTTTTTTTAAGAGCACAACCTTGAGAAATCATGTTAACTAACACAATGTTAAAAAAGTCTTTGCAGTCAATGTCTACAGAAACATTTTCCATGTCTACTTGACACAATGTTAAACGTGACCATGGCTATGTCTACACTGACGGCGGCGAAGTCACTGTCGTCAGATCGACTTATCTGGATCAACTGAACAGTCAGTGAAGACCCCTCAGTCGATCAGGAAGTCAATGCTATTAATCCACCCCCCACAAGTGGTGTAGCACTGCATCAATGGGAACGCGTTTCCTGTCAGCGCAGTGAAGCAAAGATGGCGCGCAGAAGAGAAGCAGAGCGGTTGACGGGAGTTACGCGAGTTTTCTGGGTAGTTTGCGTAATGCCTGTCGACTGCCGCTGAATCGCCGAGGTAAGTGAAGACCAAGCCTTTGTAGCCACTGTTCACAGAAACAGATTGTGTTTAACATGGTGTCAGATCGATGTGGGTAAACCCAGATGACATGACTTGTCTCTGTCTATACTGCATTATGTTTAACTTTGTAATAGTGAATATGACTCTTCAAGGCTGTATTCTAACATAACTTTATGAGCTAATTTTCTAATAAAACAAGCCCATCTCTGCTGCCCTAACCTCTCTGAAACATTTTAGTATTGTATGTATCAGCGCTGGTCTAAATGAGAGTTAAGGTTATGCAGCATTTTGTAGGATCTGGTTCCAAATAAAAGAGCAGTTCTGCTACCAAATGATTTTATAATACTCCTAAGTTGGTATATTTTTATCTGAAATACTTGTGTGCTTTTGTGATGGCTGACATACCTGGGATTGAACCAGGGACCTCCACAGTTAAAAGCATGAGTTGCCAAAGGGACAAGGCTCACTAGCTGGCACTGTAACATGCTCATATTTTCTGGCTTAATACAAAGGGAGACCTGTAACACACATTTACACCAGAGAATTATACTTTTGTGGGGAGAAGGGTGGATTAGATTCTGTAAGTGCTTTCTCCTTTCAGATAATGTAATGTTTTACTGAGAATCATTGCTAATCGCTGGCACTTGGAAAACTAACTCCCAGGATAATGTGCCAAAACCTCTGCACCCTCTTCCCAGGTTGGGAATTACTGTGTGTTCGAGTCACAGAAGGGGCATGGAAGCAGAAAGGAATAAAATTGTGTTGTAACAATTCTTTTGGAACATACGAGAGAGGAATTCTGGCACCACATTACACTTCAGTCATGATTTGCTGAAAACCAGATACAAAAACGAGACAGAATTGTCTTCCTCTGCCATGATCATCTGAAACGTCTCAGCAGTCTCTGACCCTGATTTATGTGACTTTACAGCAATTCAGCTGTAACTGGAGGAAGCACATGTAGTACATCCAACTGCAATAGGCATGATCCTGCTCCCACAGAGGTCCATGGGAGTTGTACATCAGTAGCAGCAGGATTGTGCCCAACATCAGGTCACTAAGCACAGCACAATCTGTGATGTTTACAAAATAGGAGATGCCTCTGTGCAAGTGATTATCTGGAGGTCTGTATGGATCTACATATGTTTCTTGAAACTGCGTCACTGGAAATTGTGGGCTCTAGCTCCATAAAAGATCAGTGCCTCTGACAGACCAGACAATCAATACTGGGGAGAAACTTCTGCTTTCCTGCCTTTTAGAGAAAGCTTCTCTTTTTTTTTTGTTCAGCATTATTTATGGTTATGAGCTCATATACTGAATACAGAATCAAGTGGCTCTAATCAATCAGGTCAAGTAGCTAATTGTAACCCTCCAAATTGCAGAGATTTCCTTCTCTTTTCCAAACCAGAACTTCATTTTGGCAGGAACTTTTTTCACTGTTATAGCAAAAAGGGGGTAGTGAAAGGCATATTATGGCGATCACTCTGAGCAACTGGATATGAAACTCTCTATAGAGAATGTTAAATAGATGCCTAGACTCAGGAGTGGCAGAGAATTAATGATGGCATTAAGACTCCCTGATCTGCAGCTCAGTCTGCACCAGCTCAAACTCACAATACAAGTAAGAGCCGAGGGACAGAGATAGAGCTCATCTTGCTTTGACTTTTAAACCTGGGGGCCTAAAGTTAGGCACCTAAAGTCAATATGAAAATTATGGGCCGGACCCTGAGTTGGTGCAGCAAATCATCATATACTGATGTAAACCAGCATAGCTCATGGATGCACCTCAGCATACCTTGACTCACTCACACTGAGAATCTGGCCTTTTCACTTGAGAGGTTTAGTACGTTTTGTTCTATCTTAACAAACAAAGTCAGGCGTAACGCAACCCTAGACTCTGAGTCATGTGAAGCGTCCTTATTCATGGGACTAGTCCCAGCTATTGCTCATGTGAATAGGGTGGCAAAATCAGCCTCAAGAGAGTCTTAACTCTCAGACCCAAGTAGTACAGTAACTTGCACCCTTTGGCACAGTAAAATAATACTTTTCCCGTCACAGTTCTAGGGGAAATCACAGACATCAGTTTTATATATTGTTCTTCTCTGTGGACACTGCCTTGGTTTTTTATCTCTTGCCAGACCCTCACAGAAGTTCACTTCAGACTGAATTTGTTAGACCCTAGTCAAACCATCCACGACTAGGGCAAATGAGTAAGGAGCATCCCTGCTCCTTGTGTGGCTCGGATTGTAGCCTATGCCCACAGGAAAGAACAAGGCTGCGACTTAGATGCTCCTCCTAGGGAGCACAAAGGGACAGGATGTTTGCTCAGCTCCCCGACCTTCACACATATGCAGGGTCAGCAGGGCAGCCAGCAACATGGTGTGGAAAAATTTCAAAATGTTGGCAAAAATGTGTTGCAAAAAAATGGTTGTGGTGAAAAAAATTGATATTTTTCATCAGTCAGGTGACTGAGGGCGTGAAGAATTTTTGAAAATTCAACGATGTGGAAATTTCTTCACATTTTTTATCCAGCTCATGTGTGAAATATGCTGCACCCTTAAAAGGGGTGTACCATTCTGTACTCTCCACTCCTACCAAAGAGCTCCAGGAGGCATGAGACTGAGATCTTTAGGACAAGGAATTTTTGTTTTGAGATTGTACAGCACCTAGCACAATGGAGTCTTGGTTCATGATTGGGGCTCCCAGGTGCTACTGCACCACAAATAATAATTCTAGATTGCTATGGAAATTGCTACATTTAGGCACTTAATAAATGTTCCCACACTGTGGTCATTCATTAAAACGGCATTATCTAAGGGTATGTCTACATTGCCTCAGCGGTAGACATCGATGCAGCGGCATCAATTGAGTGGGTCAGTATAGACCTGCTCAATTCACCAGAGTGTGCTCTCTGGTCAACTCAATTAGTCCACCTCCCCAGAAGGCAGCATCGAGAGGAGCTATGTTATGTAACTTGCGTATCTCCCATTGACCGCCGCCACTACTGTAGACCAGCCCCAAGTCTCACAGGGAAATATAGAGAATACATTGAAAAGATGTTTAAAAACAGTTTGTATGTGTGTTTTAGTGAATTTAGAGTTTGCAAGAAGCCCTGGCTAGATTGAAGTTCCCCATTTGTTCACTGAACAGGTAGGGCTCAGGTAATAGTGGTAGAGGTACCCAAATGTTCCTTAACCCTACTTTGGAGGCATCACTTCTAGAGATGAAAGAGAGGGCGGTAAAGCCTCCATGCTTATTCAGAATCTGAAGAAAGATTGCCAACAAGGCTGGGATGGTAGTTTTGACAGCATGGATACCTGGAAATACAAAGAGACCACCATTCTTCCCACATACACTATCAAACTATTATTTGAGAACATCTTCAGTAAACCACCCATCATAGCTGTATTTGAACTGACAGTCTTGGACTGCATAGTCTCATGCCAATCCCAAAATGATCTAGTCTCCTCGCAACAGTTGTACAAGACAAAAAACACACATCCGAGAGCTCTATACTGGTGGCTGCTGGTCAGATATCAGATAGAAAAATCTCCTATTCCTGAGTAACATATGCTTAGTTACTCAGCAGGCAATATCTAGTGGCCTACAATAACTGATCTTTCCCAAAATATAGTCCTTGGTATGCAATCTATTAGAGTGCAACACTCAAAACTAAATTCAAACATTTTCCCACTTTGCTGGAAGCTCGCAATATATTTAATTTTAATTGTACAATAAATCAAGACAATTAAATATTTTCTAAGTCAGCAGTTTACATGAGAGCAAGAATTTTCAGACAGTTCTTCTAAAACTTGGAAATAGAACCAAGTGATGTGTCTAATTAGCTTTAAACTGATGTCCCACATTTTGGTGCCAGGTTGGAAGGGATTTGGGGGATTTGAGATTCACTATGTGTTGCTCGAATACTTAAGCTTTAACACCAGTAAGAAAGTTCAACATGTCAAAGAAACCACTGTAATAATAATGATGGTGATAATAAAACTCTGATAGCCGCCATCTGCCTGTTCCAGACAGCTGAATCACTTCCAGTGCTCCCTGAGAGCCAACACTGACATGGATTTTTATACAGTATATCACAGACAGTATATGCCAGGTCTGTAGTCGGGACCTTTCTCTAATGACGTCAAAGAGGTTGCGCAGCCAGCTTTTAAAATTGCTGCAGGCCCGTACTAATGTCATTAGGATATAACGAATGAGGAATGGAAGATATGTATATCAATGTTACAATAACAAGAAAGGACAGCATGCTTAGCTCCAGAGGCAGCACTTCAGCTATCCTCAGCACAGTTACTTTCGAAAGTTTGCGTCAGTGGAGGGGCAGACAGGGGGGTGTGAATTCCATTACAATGCAGCATAAAGCATTGGGGTAAATTGTGTGTGTGATGTTAAAAAGAGTAAAAATATATATATCAAAATTGTTAAGATTAAATTTAACCTAAGAACACAAACTTTAAAGAAAAAACACTCCGGTGCCATTTATTTTGGTTGTGCAGTTATCTCTGCAATTAAAAATGCTGGATGCATTATTGTTTAGATCAGCTAATGGGGAACAACTAGTTTCCACAAGCAAACTAAAACCAAGGTTATTACAGAACATTGATAGAATACTAGTAAAAGCATGCAGGGATTTGGTCTGCTTTACTTTTGGGGCACCGCTAACTTATATACGACCACACCTGAGGGTCAAAGGCATACAAGTTGGAGTTTCTTTGATGCAAAAGAGAAAGAAGATTGCTAGAATTCTGCTCGAGGTCCCCAGGACTCCAGAATGTGCCTCCCCCTTTTCTCCACCAGAGGCTGGATTTGCTAGTGTTTTGATCATGCTGCAAAATTCACTTTAAAAAGAAAAAAAAAAATCAAGTGTTTGGAAAAGGGATGCGAAGAGACTTATTTCTTGGCACAGAATAAATATACTTTGAGGCTAGATGGGATTACACCTGGGGAGTGAGTGGCAGTTAATTTACGTGGTTCAATTTGAGTCTCTAATTATTATGAACTTTAAGTTGTAGAAGATCCTCTGATGGGCACTTCAACCTTTTTCTTTTTTTCGTAATCCAAAACAGAAAAAAATCCGAGTTGCCATATTAGAACATAAAAATAATTTACTATCCTTCCTGACTTTACTGATAGACAAAGCTGGATGCTTCAGAAGGTGTAAAATCCCAATGTACCTACCCATATTCATGTAATAAGGCAGAACTTATTCTTGCTATTTTAACTACACTTATTCTTCTTGTTTATATGTCTACTTACACACACACACACACACACACAGTACTGCTTGCCTCCAGATAGCCTGCAATGGGGAATTGAATAGGTTAATTATATTGAATTAGCAAAACTGGAAAGCTAAGTTTTATGTTTTCAACTATTGTACCTCTATGTTCATTTTTTTAATCTCCATTTTTAGCCACGTTGTGTGTGATAAAATTATGCAAGTTCCTTTTATATAGTTATTGCATAAGCCTGGCTGTTGAAAGGAGCACATTTTTGGATAAATTCAAAGTATCAGTTTGAATTTATACATCTTCTCACTTGCTATGTTGTGTGATAATTGTACATATAAAACTTTTTAAAAAAATCTATATGTATATCAAGTTCAATTGCAAAGAATCCCAAGCATTTTAGGAATATCACATACACAGCAGCATTCATTTCCCCAGCAGTGTGTGAAACAGGCAGATATTTGAAAGACCACAGCAACCTTACACAGAAGTTTAGGACAGGGAGTGGAAAGGAATATCATATTCATTTGATAATGCAGGAGGAATTTGAGGAGGCAAAATGAAATTAGAATTTTTATGCAACACTGGCAGTAACATCACTCTTACAAATAGTAACATGTGGATCTTTAAACAACATGAGTGACTAAAAGTTTGGTTTTCATCTGAGTGATGTAGACGGAGTATTTTATGTAGGAAATACAAAGTGGCTACTTATACTAGTTAGAGCTGGTCAAATAATGGATTTTTTGGTTCATTGGCAATTTTGGAAATTAAAAAAAATTCTTTGTTCATTCCACAATGAAGCATTTCATTTCAATTTTGACTATTTTAAAACATTTTGAGATTTCTAAAAATAAAATTGAAAGAAATTTCAAAATGAAAAGTCATTTCACACCAAAAAATATTTTATTTAAAAAATGTCAAAAGAAAATGTCTTTTTGGAATTTTGTTTTATTTTCCCACAAAATGAACAGTTTGGCATTGTTGACACAAATATGCAAAATGTTTTAGTGTCATCAAATCTGCATTTTTCACTGAACATTTTGGCAGAAACATTTCACCCAGTTTTAGTATTATTTTTACAAATGGTATTGCAGGGCCCAAAGATTGCAGTTTTGGAACATTGTCAGCTTGCTACTCCAGAGGTATTTGAAACTATGTACAAAGTAAATTCTTTTATGAGTACCCTAATTCCATTTTAGTAGTTTTGACTTTTTGTGGAAACAAGCTAGGATACCAAGTATTGTTCTAAGCAGCAACAATTATTCTGTTTGAGTAAGTGTCTTCCACCCAACCCTTCTTCTACTATGCTGTACATAAAATGTACATCTTCAAAAGACTGTACAAATGTTAATAATTAATCTCAACCTTATTACTATGGAATGTTGTGGCAGCCTCATCAAGAAACCTACACAGATTGAAGACATATTTGTCAATGTCATTTCTGTACCTTATCCTTTATTCTTCCCTTCTGCTGTTCTATGGTGTCCTTGCACACCATTTGTGATGAAATTTTCAGTTTTCTATTTTCTATCATCAGATCTTTTCTTATCAGTCCTTGTGATCTTCTGTAATTTGCTACACATTTGTAATTGTACTACATGATAATAAAAAGGAGAACAAAAATCTCTGCAAAAAATCTCCCCCCCAAAAAATCAAAGTTATTCTTGCAACATGCTCTTTTGCTCCAACAAAGAAAGAAAAATGTGCCCCAGTGTAACAGTAATAGGAGATTATACTGACAATGTGCCTACACCTCCTTCTTAATTTACAGTAAATGAAAATCCTGAATATGAAAATGTGCAAATATTATTGATAGGAATAGGAATAAACCTCTGAAAGGTGATTATGACAACTAACTCTTGATGTTGACCTTCATAATTATTAGAGCCAGGGAACCAGCAAGTGACATTTCAAAACTGATAAAACGTGACAGATCAAATTTCCAGCTTTGGGTTACCTCCTCCCAATACTTCCCTTATTTTTAATAGCTTCATTTTCTTTATTCTATTCAGATCCTTATACCTGAATTGTACCTCATCACTGAATTCTTCTAAATTACTCTATTTATGGAATTATTACTATATAAAATTTTATTGTATTCCATGGGAAGCCAGCAGAGAGAGAAAGAGGACAAGTCTGATGTGCTTTCAATAGTCCAATGTTGCTTGTAAGACATGCTGCAGTGCTCTGTGCTAGTTGGAGTTTCATAGCGACAGATGGCTTCAAGGCCAAGTATGTTGTATTGCTGTAGTCCAGCTAGACAGAGGGATGTATAACAGAGGCCAAGTCACTGTTCTCCAGGATGGGATGGAATCTCCTAGCTCACTGTTAGTTGTGGATGGTGCTACATGAGAACTTTGCATCAGTCAGGAATCCAGGAACACTTCTAAACTCTGGACTGAATTAATTTCTTGTATGCTCATGTTTGCATCCAACCAAGGAGACTGCACCTTTGCCCACCCGTATAATTTCTGTTTTGCTCAGCTTGAGTTGTAACCAGCTGTTTTTCCATCCATCAGTTGATCTCAACCAAGCACTGTGCCATCTTAGACCAGGTCTACACCAGGAGTGTTTTGCCAGTGTAGCCATACTGATACACTGGTACAGTGTCACACAAGACAGGACTACGGCAGAAAGAGGGAGATTGCTACTGCTGCCATGCTAAATGGCAGAATCACAGAATTCACAAAGCTTTGCCGAACTCAGAAATCTACACTGCAGTTAAACAGCCCTGCAGCCCCGGCCCCGTGAGCCTGAGTCAGCTATCAAGAATCAGCAGCAGGTGTCTAATTGCAGTGTAGACGTACCCAAAGGGGAGTGTGCTTCTCCATCTCCTCACGCTGACACACACTAGCTCTGCTCAAGGTAGCTCTCAAAATAGCAGTGTAGCCTGGGGTAGCGCAGGCAGTAGCTGGGGGTAGCTGCTACCACCTGTGTACATCCAGAGGCCCTGTGTACATCCTCCAGGAGGTAAGCCTGAGTCACCGCCCACACTACTCCTAGCTACACTGCTTTTTTGGTGTGCTAGCTCCAGTGGAGATAGCATGAGTCTGTCTCTCCAAGCTGGAGAGCATGCTCTCAGATGCACCCTTCATCACTCAGAAATCGAAGTCCCATTGACTTTCAACAAAATTTAGGAGACTATGTGCTTTAGTCATTTCCAGAAATGGGGCTTGGGCTCTGAAAATGTTTCCCTTAGATCTTATTTTGAATTTTATGGATATTTTAACCAGGTATCAACATGAAATTGAAGACACAACATAGTTTGTTTTCAAAATGTGTTTGATACCTTTTTAGCAAGTTGGTAGCATGTGGGAAAAAATGCCAATGATTTCATAAACTCTATGATGAGGGTGAAATCTTGGCTCCATTAAAGTTAATGGCAATTGTCCCATTGACTGATTTCAATAAAGTCCAGGATTTTACTCTGGTGTAAAGATGTAGCATTGATTACACTTCCAAGAGGATTCCGAAGACACTGATGCACCCTTGTTCACAGAAGCAGCTCCACTCACGTCAATAGGGATCTCTACACAGTAAGTAGCAGCCTGCGGCAGAAAATTTCAGAGCTCAGGTCAACAGACTTGGGCTTGAGTTATCACTCCAAAAATAGCTGTGTAGATGTTGCGGCTTGGGTGGAGCTTGGGCTCTGAAGTCTAGGGTGGGGATGAGTCAGAGCCCAAGCCGCAACATTTACACCACTATTTTTAGTGCAGTAGCCCAAGCCTGTCAACCCAGGCTCGGAGAGTTGTGGCCGCTCTCTGTGTAGATGTACCCAATGGGATGACTATTGCTGTTAAGTGTTTTCAGGATTGGGGATTTCATTTGCCTAGCACTGAACACAAAGATAGTGTTCTGTAAATGTTAAGGTGTGCTTTCTGAACCCCTTCATGATGGTCTGCTGAACTGTACAAAGTGACAGAAACACTTGATAAACAGTTCAATAGGGATACTTCACTCACTCTGCTAGAAATAGCCTCACTTTATGTTGGTCTCTGAGAGCAGAGATCACACAGCAATTCCAATGTCAAGGACTTGGATTGTTGAACCACCACATTTAATGTCAAGTTTCCCAGATGTTCACACAGCATGTTTGATGTTTTTGCTATCCCAGTGCCACTTTCATCCCTCTTCCCTTCCCCCCAAAAAAAGAATTGGGATTTCTCAGCACTGGGAATAACACTACAAAAATATAAATATAAAAGTAACTGGCGATTTTGCTGACCCAGAGACAAACAGATTATAGGTTCTGTACTTGCTTTACTGTTATCTACTGTATCAGCTATCCACCCAAAAGCCTATGTTAAAAGAACATTATTGCAGCAAAATCAAGTCTCCGTGGCCAGCATTTCATCTCCATTTCACAGCTCTCCACCTCCTATTTCTTGTTCATATCTCTTTGCCTAGGTCTCCCTCTACATCCTGTTTCCTGACTGGTGAAAACATGGAATCATTTTCAGAATTACTCAAAAAGGGTGATCATACTGACTGTAACAACTGGAAAGGAGTTACTCTGTTGAAGGAAAAGTCTCCTGCAGAATGATACTCTGTAGGATGAAAGAGGCAGTGGATGCAAAGCTTAGAGAAGAACAAGCTGGATTCAGAGACCAGGCATAGATCAGGCCATCACAGAAGAATGTGTAAGATGGTAAGCTCCCCTCATAATTGATTTCTTGATTTTTCAAAAGGCATACGACAGCTGGTACAGACATAAATTGCAGAATATTCTTCAGTCCAGCTGAAGTCGTCATCATCATCATCACCACCACCACCTATAGAAATGTGAAGTGCTTTGTAAGGTTTGTGGCAAATTGCCAGCTCAGCTACTGTGGGTCCCACACTTTTCTCTTTCGTGGAGGATCAGGGTACCAAAGTGTTGCCCCTATTTCCAGACGTTGGCCAGCCTGGTAATGCCCAGTAGGGCAAGGGGGGAGGGGGAAGGGATCTGGGCCCACCCTCTTCTCCAGCTCCCAGCCCAGGGGCCCTAATAGTAGCAGCTATGCACTGCTGACAGTGCTTCCAGATGCAGTTTTCCCCTGGGCTACTCTCCCCCCCCCTGTCCTTTCAGCTTCTGGGGTTCCCCACCCCCTCTCTTCTTGGACTCCCGCCTAGGGGAGTCTCTCAATCCCATTCCCCCTTGGGCAGGGTCCTTTTCTCTCAGGCCTCTTTATCTTTGGCAAGGAAGCCTCCCTCCCAGCATTCTCCTTTGCCTGGTTCTCTTGTATTTCTCATCAGTCACCACACTCCTCCAACACTCCCACCAGCTCTCCTTCCTCTCATACATTGCCTGGCTGGTGCAGGGTCTTTACAAGGTCCTGGCAGGGCCTTAATTGGCTCCAGGTGTTCCAATTAACCTCTCCAGTTCACAATGAACTAGGCCCTGATCATTCTAGGGCTTATATATCTCCCTTCAACCATTCTCTCCCTGCCGTCTCACAGGATGAACAACCAGACAGAATGGTTCAGTGCAGACACTGACATAAACAGGGATGCATTTTATCTTCTCTGTTTGACGTTGCCAAAGACTAGATAATGAAGAAGTGTATTAGCAACACAAACACTAGCATGGCATGGGTCAATGACAAATGCTTTAAATGAGCTAGACTTTGCTGATTGTTTCTAACTTTCTGGGAATTTTGTTCAGTAGTGCGAGATAAAGACAGACAACTGGCAAAAAAACAGCAGACCAAGCAGGGCTCAAAATTATTCATGCTAAAACTAACAACCTTGATACCCAGACATCAGGCAGTAGCATCACAACAGAAGGCAAAACACATCAAGGAAGTAGAACAGTTCACCTACATGGGCAGCAGAGTCAACAGAGACTTCAAGAATGAAGTGACATCAAGGATAGGAAAGGCATCCACAGCATTCACTAAACTCAAAAGTGTTTGGAAATCAAAGATCTATAGCACCAAAACAAAATACAGAGAACTTTCAGTTCAAATAAATATTATCTAAACACTAACATCTGACTGTGAGAGCTGGAGATCTATCAAAGAATTCTGCTCTGAAAGATCATAGTAAATTGATCCCATGAATACCTATTATTTTTCTCTCCATTTAAAATGCTGACTTCTGTACTGGGATTCTCTGCTGCCTTGTGTAGGGTGAATATCATATAATAAAGATGAATTTTAAATAGACATGGATTTTACAGAGACTGGATTGTACATACAAGGCATTGTACATACATATTCAATATCTGTGTGTCAACAGAAGGTAAGCAGATTATCTCGACCACATTTTCACCAAGGACAGAAGTTAATATTTTCATAAATAAACTCCCTGTAAAAGGCAACAACGGTCATAAGTGTAAGTCAATTCCCAATTTCACGGTCTCTTTTATCCTCTTCCATTATACAGGATAGTAGTAGATGTGAAAAATAAACTCCTCTTCTAAGACATCTATCTATCCTGGTACTTATATGGACCCGCTCACCATAGTATCTGAGTATCTCTCAAAAGAAAAATGACCAATGAAGTGTCTCTTCCTTCCAAGCTAGCAAGAGGCAGAACTTTTTTTTTTTAATATGGGTTTGGGGTTTTTTTAATTCTAGCTTTCAATTAGCTGCCAGTACCACATTGCTGACCAGACTCTGATATGTTCAGACAAAATCCATAGATTTTGAGTTGTTTTAAGTTATTCTGGGATGTCTTATAGCTCCTTTGATTTTCCTCTCATTTTCTTTCCTCCATAATTTCTAGTGAAATTAATCTCATTCAAAATACATGAAGGCCGTTAGTAAAAAGTTGGAGGATAAAATGTGGAGAGTCTTCAAAAATCCTCACATGGAAAATGTAGGGGACAGAATTCAGTGCATGCAAACCAGGATGTCTTTTACCAAACCTTAGCTACAGTAGGCCAGGTTGCTCTAACATGCCCAAGAATCTTAATGGGGCAAAACACATCAAAGATCATATAGTAAGCCTGTGTAAAACTTGCTCCAGTTTGAAAAACCATGTCACATTGTAACATTACTGGACACACAAGCTCTTAAGCAGAGTGGGTTGCTTGGTCTCTTCCTTTAGTTCAGGAAGCACTTCTTCTCACAACCATTTCATAAGGGTATATTTCAGGAGCAGGTCAGAAGATTTAAGACTATTTGTATAATGCAATCTCTTCAAGCTTTGCACTTTCTGTATTTATAATTTACCCTTGCACTTCTTTAACACCTTTCATCTGAATCATTTCAGAAACGTTAGTGAGGCTTACAATATCCCTGAGAAGCAAGAATTACATATTATTAATAGATGAAGAAACGGAGACATAGGGAGTGAGTGTCTTGGACAAGGTCATAGAGCAGAGGTAGTCAATTATTTTTTTGTAAAGTTCCAAATATCTTGGTCAAAGTATAGTCAAGATTTAGATCCAGAGAAAATAATGATAAAAAAGGATAATAAGTAAATAAAAAGCGTCTGGGGGTCCAGATTTGACCCACAGTTAGCCTATTGACTTCTCCCGGTTGCAGAGTGAGTCAGTGGCAGAGCTGGGCACAGAACCTTGAAAACCTGACGGTGTAAAACTCACTCTTGTGATCCACCTTTTACTGACCTGTTTTGTGTCATTTTCAGTTTGCATACTTTCACAACTTTTGAATTTCACTTTAAGTTTTGTTTCCATTTGAATCCAACAGTTTACTGGTAATTAAACATCGAGAAAGTATTGTATTTTTCCACTATTGTCAATATTCTACCTGCAGCAGATACAATTTACTGAACAGTTCTGTTTAAAACTTCTTTCTATCCTTTACAACAACAGAAAACATTATACCATATGCATCAGAATATCAAAAAAAAAAAAAAAAAGAGAGAGAGAACATGTTACAAATCTAATTTCATTTGTTCTAATATGGAAAAAGTGTCTTTTTGTTTTTTTAATTACACAGTGTATTTTCTGACTATTATTCCTTTTTAAAATATTTGTATGGCTCAAATCCTGCAATCCTTACTTAAGCAAAGCCTACACTGAATTATAATTGGAAAAAAAACAGCATAACTTGGTCCAATGTTTGCAAATGCAAGAAAGGCAGTTTAAATACTTTCAGTTGATTTATTCTTTTATTATGAGAGGGCTGCATAAAACAGATTTCAAATATGGCATTGCTCAGATGGACTGATTATGTATCAATTCTCAAAATATGCCAGTGAAGCAGGTTTGTTGAAAAAAAAATATGATTAAGGACCTGTTATCTGAATATTGTGTTTCCTGAAAAGCTGGATCAGTCTAAGATATATTTTTGTCCTCCCAACATAAGAAATGATGGATAGGAAATACTCTTTTTTTAAAAAGTATAGAATGAAATTAGAAATCATTTGAAGTAGCTATATTATCTGTTGTTGATTAACATGCACCGATGCAATAAAGATAAATGACTTATTTCTTGGAATAAATAGTCAGGAATGAAGCGCAGGACTTTCATTTTAGAAGCTAACATTAATTGTTGGTAGTTAGTGGCAGAATTATAGGTTAATTTTCCTTTAATATAAAACTTTATTGAGTGAATACAACCATATGCACTGTATCATAATGGAGAACGTCAATAAACTGTTACTTCAAATTCATCTATATGCCCAAGGTTGCTGTGAGATTTCAATATGTTCGGCTTAGATATAGCTGTGCATTGTTTGGTAGTTTTGCCTGGGTTTGCTAATCTTATGTGAGTGAAAGGAGACCATTTTTCATTGACATTTTATAGAATATTTCAAGTTGAACTACAATTATTCTATGTCAAAACAAATTCACCAAGTTAAGTGCACAGGGAGCAGAAGGGTAGTTCACATGAGGAGAAAAGGTTAACACATTTTTTGAGGGGCCAAAGAAACTGAAGCAACCTCAGCATTGCAGTGGAGGGAGGGAAAGATGGGACCCAGCCAAAACCACCTCTCCCCACCCCTGATCCAGGACCCAGAACTGCGGAAGGGTCTCACCCACCCACCTCACTTTTCGGGAGCTCCAAGAACTTGAGCCACATGGACAAGGAGGAGCCAGCCTCATGGGCCAAAGAAACTGAAGCTGGCAGGACCAAGAACAGAAGCAGCATGAAGCAGGTTTTACAGCTGCAGCTGATCAATTACATCATCAGTATCTGAGTGTCTTGTGCAGTTCTGACTGGACATGGACTGGACATTCTCTACCCTGTGTTGATTGGCTGCTTGCTCCATGTAACATATAGGAATTGGATAGTACCCTTGAAATAGTTCACAAGCAGCTGTCACTGTCTTCTGTGTTTGAGAAGCCACCAGAGCCGTGACAGACCATCAGCACATGCCAGACCATCAGCACCAACATATATATGAGGAGGCCTCGCATGTTACATACACACTTGTGAACACAATTAATTGGATCCCACTGTGCCAGTATGATTCCTTCCTGTTCTGTTTGTTGTGTGAAGAGCAAGAGACCACACTGCTGTCTCCCTCAGTCTTCCCCTCAACCTCACACCACCTTCTCTTCATACATTCTACCTCCCTCTTCTCCTCAACCCTGTCCCCCTCTCCCTTCCTTTTGTCTTTCTGAATAGCTAATCCCTTCCTCACTCAACTCTACCCAAATAAATAAATAAATATATAGTTGTACCTTATCTCCCTGTCTTCTATCGTTGGTCTGTCTTGTTTATTTAGATTGTAAGTAGAGCTGGGTGGAGGACTGCAATTCCATGTGAGAGCATTTAGAGATTTCAAACGTCGTTTTCATTCTCATTTGAAATGAAAACCAAGACATTTCTAAATTCTCTGCAAAACAGAATACAAAACAAACAGTTTCCTTTAGAAAAATTGAGATTTTTAGTTCTGATGTTTTCTAAACGAAATTCCTCATGATGGGCTGAAGGAGAACCAGGAGTCTGGATGCATGTGAGCTGGAGCCATGGTTTATGAGACTTCTAGATTAAAAGGGACCTACAAAAATGTGATCTTGTTCCCCGTAAGTATTAAGAAGGCCTGAAAGATGTTTTTTTGTTTTGTTTTTTACCTTAGAAATATCAGGAAAGTCATCTCCCCTAGCTTTTTGGAAGGGTCACTGGCAGGTATATAGGATGTTCATTATTAGTTCTTAGCCCCTTAATCAAAGGGTGAAGTACTGAATAAAGGCTGCCTGCATGATTAATATTAATTCATCACTGAAGTTAATCTAGTGTTAACAAAAAAACCCAAGTTTTTAGCAGTCTGGCTGAATATCCCATTCTCCCCTCAACTGCTCAGGTTGTACCATCTGAGATCTTTAAATATCATTTTGCTAGTTTCTTTTCAGTCTAGAAAGCACCTGAATGTCTATTGTGGAAAACCTGCATAATGAAAATCTTTAAAACAACAATATTTCATCAATAGCAGCAGCAAAAAAAAAAAAAAAAAAGCGGGGGGGGGGGGGTGAGGATTTTTCCTTTGAAGAAAACAAAATAAGGTTTTATTTGGCAAAGCAAAATCCCTCTACAAAGTGTCTGACTTCAACAGGCCTCTGCCTAGGGAGACACCTTTGCATGATTTATGACCAAAAGAGAACAAAACTGTCAAGTCCTGACAAGGGATCACAGTAGAGGTCTCCTCTGTGACATGCTGCATCAACATTGCCTCACAAAATGGCAACTGCACTTGCAGGTTAAAGACTCACAGAAGTGTAAAATACAGTAAATGGACACTAAAATCTCAAGAGTTATATATCATTATTATTTATTATTTGTATTATCACCACACCTAGGAGTCCTAGTCATGGATTGATACTCTACTGTCTTAGGCATATAGCTGCAAACATCACAAATGGTCACAATTTTATTTCACCAATTTGCCTTCAAGGAGCCCAGCAAATGATAACATGGCAATCCCTTATCCAGCCGATGTCAGCAACCAATAATCTCCTTTCCCATTGCTCCCTCCACTCCTGCCCCATGAAACAAGGACCAAGAAACTAGGAATAGTCAGAAAATCAAGAGAGGAGGCAAAAACTGTAGCTTCCCCTGAGCATAGTCATTTGTGTTTTGCTTCCAAGTAGATTACAATGATCAACTATCTCGTCAAAGCACATAAAAGGAAAACAAGTTAGAAGTAAAGATGGACCAAAACCACCAACTCATATACAAATTCCCCCAAATTGTGAAGACAGGGAAAATTCAGAGTGTAGCCCCTGGATCGCAAACCCCCTCCATTATTTTGGCTTTGGGTCATATACAAAGAAGATGCCTTCTTTCCCCAAAAGTCGCTCAAGACTTTTGCAGTACAGTGATGAAACTCTCACAAAAACAGTCAACCCACTTCCTTCAGATAGCGGATATTTCATTGGATCAACACATCTCACAAGAACACTGCCTTTTCGTATGGAAATCTCATAAAAAGAGTTTGCAAAATTTCAATATGTACTTGTACCTGAACCTGAGCCCTGCCCCTGATTTGGCCTCAATTCTGGCCTAAAACTAATCCAAATCTAAATATCTCTTATATCCATGTTTGCTCAAAACAGATTATCTCAGAGGCTGTGATAATATGGGCAAGATTACTACTTTCATTTAAACAAAGAGTTACAAATAATGAGGGAGAGGAGGAGTGAAAAATATGCCTCAACTATAAATAGAACCTCTTAATTGGTAAATCTGTTGCAATTAATCCATTATCCAATTACAGGTGTCAATTTACTACCGAAGAAATCACATTTAACTACCACCCCAGAACTACAATTTAAACCATGCACCATTAAAAATTCCATGTGCAACAGACCAATTATAATCAGCATAGGAAAACTCTAATTTAGCATTAAATATAATTAACTACATGACTAATAGCCACTGTAATAACACTCAGCATGAAGTAATGGCATTTTCAACACCCTCAGGCTCATTAACAGGCAAGCAAGACAGTGCAACCATGTTGACCCTTAATACCATGAATGTGACATCTATTACCTAGATAGGAATTTTAAAAAGCCTCTGAGATCTTTAGTGCTGTTCAGACTGCTAATTAGAGCTGCTCAGCAATTCTTTGATGAAGTATTTTTTCATGGAAAGATACTGATTCGTCAAAGCTGAAACTCTTTGCAGGAAAGGGTCAGTTTTTGATAAATTTCCATGTAAAAAAAATGTTTTGAAATTGTCAAAATGTCTCTTTCTTTAGAAATGAATTTTTATTTCAGAATTTAAAGGTAATTTCTAATAAAAAAAAGTTTTAAAGTGTTAAAGGTTGAAGTTGAAAGAAAAAAGTTCTCTTTGATCTGCATAGCCTCTCCTGGCCATAAATTCTCTTTGATCTGCATAGCCTCTCCTGGCCATAGTCTCAGACACCCTTAATATTTTAGCTATGATGTCACTGGAGGAAAGCTCCACTTAATGATTAATCAATCTGAGAAAAACTGAATTGACCTAATTAAAGATGACAGAGTTTTAAATACTGGATTTAAAAAAAAGAAATTTAAAAAGTACAAACGGACACTGGCCAGTCCAGGAAGAGAGTTTTTAAAAATAAATAAATAAATAAATAAATAAATAAAACCACACCCAGGAACCTGGACGTTAGTCATCATTGATTCAAAGATTCAAAGTTGAAAGAGAATCAGAATCTTGTGGGAACTGTGATGGCAAAACAGGCATGATCTTTATATATTAATAAAATATATTGTAATTATTGGTGTATCCCATTCCCATAGATCATGGATAACTGTATTCTTTTTCACATGTAATGTTTTGAATTTCACAGCTTGAAAAGCGTTCCAGGAAACATGGAGAGTGAAATCCTGTCCTCAGTGAAGTCAATGGGAATATTACCATTGACATCAATAGATCCAGGTTTTCACCTGTACAGTTTTCTTTTTATTGCTATTCTTTCTCAAATTTTCTTTTCCACATTAAAAACACTACTGGGGTAATTAAGCAAATCAGCAACAAAGATGTGAATTCAATTAACAATGAGCGTCATTAACCTCTTTAAAATAAAAAAAGAGTGATCCAGAGCAGTAATTGTTTCATTAACTGACATTTCCCAGAAACTTACTGATTAGTCTTCCAGTTGTTTCAGGCACTTCAGTGACTGACAACACAACAAATAGAAAATTAATATTGCATCTGTTCAAAAGTAAATCACTTACTAGCTCACAAATTCCATCTCCTCATTTTTATCCAGACCACGTTGACCAGAGAAAGAAACTGGACAGAAAAATCAATAAAGAAAGTAACGACTTCTTTTAAAAACAAATCAAACCAAAAACCAAGGAAAACTGAATACAATGTAGAGTTTTAAAGTGTTGTGAAAGTGTACCCACTTTTTTTTCATGAAGCACAGTTCCTTAAGACTCTTCAATACTCATTCAAACCTTAATATTTTTTAAAAATATATAAACATGCATTCCCAATGACAACAGTGGCATTCCCACTGCAGATCAAGGGTAGTATATGGCCCAAAAGACATAATGTACTGCAGAAGATTAGGATACCATACATACTGATTTGTGAAACCCTTAAGATGTTATAGTAACATAATGCAGAATTTCACAATGTGTACTACCATGTAATTCATGTAGGATTAAAACCTACATAGATTTTTTTCTATAATTTACTGAATGGGTCTGGTAAAACGTTGCATCATAAACCCCACTACTTCCACTCCAAGTGCAACGTACATTTGTTTGACGTCTCTAACACAGTAACGTGTATTTAAACAAACCACACCAAAACAAGTCACTCCAATGCACATGCTTCTCCCCCTTGGAATGTGGACAAGAGAACAAACAAACCAACATTTAACAGATTTTAGTCATAATGCTCTACTGGAAAGTGCCCAGATGCTACTGTGATAAACATGGCATAAGAATCTATATAGAATAGAATTGTTATGGTCTCTGACATTAATTACTCAGATAATTAACCATTGAAACATATGGTTACCATTTGGGAAATTAACAGATACCATATGGATAAATTAACCATTGGAACAATTTATCAAGGGTTGTGGTACAGTCTCCATTCCAGGCAATTTTTAAAATAAGATTGGATATTTTTCCAAGACATATGCTCTAGTTCAAACAAATTGTTTCAGGAAAGTCCTCAGGTCTGTGCTATGCAGGTCGTCAGACTAGATGATCACAATGGTTCCTTCTGGCCTTAAAAAAGAAAAAAAATCTATGAATCTATAATAAAGACCTGCAGCAGAATCAAAATATGAATAATCAATCTGCTTTATTTCTGTCACTTAGGAAAGTGATCTTTGGATATGGACACTTGGCCAAAGGTAGCATTTCCCAGCTAACCAAGTAACATTAGCATCAGAATCCAGCTTTGGAGAGAGCTCTTAGCTCACAGAGTGGTATTATATGTGGAGAGGTATCAGGGGAAATTAATGGGGAATTTTTAATGTTTTTATTGTTGTTTCTCATGCAGATGTCTTTATAATAAACATGAGACCAAAATAATGCAACATAACCTCTCTAAGATAAGAGAGCATCTTTAACAAAAAAGGAGAGAGAGATCCAACTATATTTTGAGTATGACTAAAATTTAATCCTAGTCTGTGGCATCTAAGATTTTCATCATTTACACTAAGAGCATACAATTAGAGAACTAAAAAATGAAGCTACTGGAATTGCTGGATTAAACTACTGGATTAACTCAAGTTAATCAAGTCTCTTTAATAGGAGAGGAATGTGGTCTTCTTGTTAAATCATTGGATTATAATTCAGGAAAGTAGGGCTCATTTCCTGTCTCGACTGCAGACTTCCTGTGTAACTTTGGATCCGTCACTTAGAATCTATCTTCACTGCAATAAAAAAGTAGGTTTTTTTACATGAGCAGAGTTATCTCAATGTAAAATCCTGGTTGAGACAAGGCACAAGTAGTTTTACTTTGATGTAGCTAGTCAAGGTCAACCCTATGATTCCCCGACTCACCAACTTGAAATTATCCTTCACTAGTTACAAGGAACTTCAGTTTTTAATCCAGTGTATCTCCATTAGAATTTTACAGTGAGATAGCTAGCTCAAGTTAGCTATCTTGACGTAAAACATGCCTTGTTCTTTTGTTATATGCAGTGATAACACAGCCTTAATCTGCCTATAAGAAATGGATGATAAAACTTCCTTTGTCCTACTCTTTGTCTTGTCTATTTTGAACGCAACATCATTAGGAGGGGACTATCTCTAACTATGCGCTTAGTTAGTGTCCTGAACAATGGGACCACAAATTTGGTTGAAGCTCTGGATGCTACTGTAATACAAATAAGAAATTTCGATAAATTATTTATCTTCTGGAACATCTATTCTCACTGTAAAATGAAAACATTCATGCAGTTTAAGAACCACATTTCACTATATATTTCTGCAAGAAAACAAAAAAAGATTCACAACATTTAATGCTGACAAATGTTCTGACTTTTTAAAAAATGAAAACTGATTTTTGGTTTGAGTCTGAATATTCCCCACAGTATTTGTAGTCAGAGTAAATGAATTCTCTCAATTTTGACAAACGATTTTCAATAAAAAATTTCAAACCTTTAAAAAAAGTTGCCATTTTTTGACAAGTTCTAATTGCAAAATTGTGCTAGTACCTGACAACTAAACAGTGAAATTGACCAGTCTATTGTCATGGTGTGGGATAAGTGACAATCAGTGTTTAAATTTGTGACATGGCTTAGCCCCAGCACTCTAGGCTTGGCAGTTTATAGCCCTGGTACCTCTGGGCTTGCTGAATCCATTATGAATGTAAAAAATTGTTTGAGCCCTGGCATCTAATTGCTTGACCCCTAGTACCTCTTTCATTACAAATTAAGCACTGATAACAATAAGGACGTGAGAACAGCATAAATGGGGAATGTAACATTTTAAAAAAAGAATGTACTTTTTAATAATCTAATATGCTATCAGTTAAATAAATGTATTTTAAATAAATATTTTTACCCATAGAGTGTCCCTTTAAATTGTGCATGTACAGTTTGGCTCAAACATAACCTGAAGAGAACAGAGAAGGACAGAGTTCATCCCATAGAGATTTATGGTCCATGGAACAAATTTTTGATCACACACACACCCCAGATGGCAAAGAGGTATATAATATCACCTCTGAGGCATTATTCTCCATTTCCACAGCCCCCTTGTAGGCCCTATTCTGTTAGAAGGTGTGGGACCAGAGAGATGGCTGCCTTCTGCAGCATGGCCCTCCTCACAACACACCTACAAGAATTCAGCAAGTAAGATGAATTTTGACAGGTTCAATATCACTTACCCATTCCTCCCTCACCCCAGCAATTTGGAACTCCCCCCAGCAGGGTGTAGGTTGAGGATAGCAGACAGTGAGGAAACTCCAGCAGGATAGCTCAGGGATGTCAAGGTGCTAGAAGAAACAAAAGAGATCAGGGATCCTACGTGGACATAGCAGGCTTCTGCACTGATAAGCCATTAGCTCTGTAGGTCTCGGGGGAAGCCTGCTGGTTTGCGGGGGAGAAACTGTGGCTCTAATTCAGAAGTACCTACATGTGTGCTTAACTTCACACAGAACTAATTCAATTAACTGAAATGGAAGTACCCACAACAAGTACAAAGATAAGTAGCTGCATTAAGTACTTGAAAGAGCAAGGCCTCAGCATAAACAAGCAGTTTCCTCATGAGGGATAATATAGCTCATCATACATTTTATTTTTTAACTATTTAGCATCATTTTATTAAAGAAAATGCAGCACAGCTGCTGCTGGAGAACATGAACACTATATGTCAATGTGGTACTGTAATACACATACTGTTTTTAAACAAGACTGTCAAACAAATTCCCCTC
Organism: Emydura macquarii macquarii; assembly: GCF_026122565.2. NCBI lineage: Eukaryota > Metazoa > Chordata > Testudines > Chelidae > Emydura > Emydura macquarii. The sequence continues at coordinate 3,633,956 of NW_027132342.1, read as the reverse complement.
ACATTCTAGTACAATTTATTTTTAAAGTTGCACAAACTTCATGAAAGAAATAAAGTAAAAAAACATGCCATTTTCCTCAGCAACATAAAAAGGGGAAACTGGAGGAAATATAGCAGGTAATTACCAACGAAAAGAGAGGAATGTATAAAGAGCAGCACTCAGTCACAAATGGCCACTTTAGTGCTGTGGCTGCTTAGCTCTGCCAAATGTGAAGGGCCAGAACCCGGAAGGCATGTGGCACTATGAGAGTCAACACAACTGAGGCTAATTATTCTAGATAAATCTTCATTAGAAGGGCAGTGGCAGAGGCTCCTAAGCCTAAGCAGCATGAAAATAGAAATGGATAGGCCTGGATCTACAAGTGTCACAGAGCCTAGAAAATCACAAGAAAATGATCTGCAAAGCCTGTGTGAGGCTTAGGCTCCCTGTACCATGAATGAAAAGAGTCTTAGAATGTTATCCACAAAAGTCAGCATGCTAAGTGGGGAGCCACCTAAGCTAGCCAGTGCGGGATATTCATGAGAGGGGTGTGTGCTAAACCCTTCTCTCAGAGATAGATACCTAATCGTGGGTTTAGCCTAGCTCTGTGTTACACTCTGATGCACCCCAGAACAGCAATCCCAAAACACAAGGAAATCAAAGCAAGACACACAGATCAGAGGTCAATATAACCATGTAATAACAATGAACCAGTTAAGTCAGCAACAATCTGAATAAAACATAACAGTCCAAATGGCAGGTATGTAGTAGCAGCACGTGAATAACTGCATGCACCCAGTACTGTGCACTTACACACACCCAGACACTTGAACACTAAGGTCTGGTAGCAGGAAGGTGATATACACACCTGTCATCACACTCTGCCTAACTATGCACCAACAGGAATCAGCTATTTGGAGTCAGATGGCTTTAAGGCATTTTGTGAAGAAAGGAGCCTGCCTCAATCTACAAAATGGCCTCTGGAGAAGCAAGTGATGGTGGCAATGTTATAACTATTAGCCCAGCTTGGATATGGGGGACTCAGGTCAATTTCCCCTCCCTCTTTGGCAGAGGGTGAGAAAGAGTCTCCTTCCTCTCAGGAGACTTTTCTAACCACTGAGCTGTGGGATATTCTGATATGGGGTTCCCTCAGTCTCTCCTGTTGAAACTGTTGCAGTATAGCTGAATAATGAAAGAGCAAATCAAGCAAGGGGACTGGACCCAGGATCTCCCACCTCCCAGGGAGTGGGTTGCCTTAACCACTGGACTATAGAGTAATTCCTATGCTCACATTCACTGTCTCTCCCAATGACCATTTAAGTATTTATCTGACGTAGAACACATGGAGGAATTGAATCTGGGTCTCCCATGCCCCACATGAGTGTTTTAATCACGGGTCTAAAAATTATAAAGTGGGCATCACCTCTTTCTGCAGTCCCATTTTAAATGGGACCCAATCTGAAAGGCAGCCTCTGAACACACCTATCAGATTAGGCCTCACAGATTAGGCAAACAGGCAGATGAACATGTGTATTCCCCCTGCTTGTGAATCACTTAGGGTCTTATGTGGGAGATAGGTATCCGGACGCCTAGAAAGAGACAGAGTGCACATGCCCAGATGCCAAAACTTAGGTTCTGAGGGAACTTTCACTCTGAAAACTTCAGTGCTGAGTGAGTTTAGGCAGCTACAGGGTTTTGGTGGGAGTTGTGTGGATGGCAGTGAAGCCAACATTGGAACTCAGGTGCTTAAATACTTGGGTCCGGGCCTTAGTACTTAATCCTGCAAAAAGCTCCATGTGATTGGACCCCCATTGACATCACCAAGGAATGCCACACAGGCACACTGGTTTGCTCATGGAGCTCTTTACAGGGCAGAGATCTAACAACCCTGCAAATGATTATTATAGATCTCCCAGGCGGGGGCAGAGGGAAGAATTTTGAAATGTAAATATTCATGGGAACTGGGGCAGAGGGGTTGTTAGTGTCAGTGTAGTGCTTTTTTTTTTTTTAGTAGCTCATGGGAAAACGTTTTGATTCAAAATGTTTCCAGATCCAAAGCTGGCATAAATATATATTTTTGGGGAAAAGGGTGTAGAGGGGATCTTGTGCTTTAATCTAAATATGTCTAAAATTATTAGCTGTTAAAATTATTAGCTATTTTGTTAGACCCATATGTAACTGTGTAGCTTTTAAGTCAAAGTTTTAGCTGAGAAAAGTACACTAATTCTGAGAGCATAGTAATGTCCTAGTTCATTTAGTTGGAGGATGATGGAGGGTCTTAAAAAGAGATAAAATGCATCCTCTAGAGATGGGTGTGATAATCTATACTATTATGTTCACCCCTTTTACAAGCCTATGACAAATTTTGTACAAAGTATGCACTTGTGAGGTATCATTTGAAAACTTGTAATCTGCTAGACATTATCATCCTGGTAAATACATGTATCAATATTGTATGTAAAGTTACAAGATTCTACGTAATAACTTTGTGATAACATGTTCCAGGGTTAAGAAAAGCAAGCCCAAACCAGTTTCTCAGGAACAAAGGGCAGGCCAACCCCCAGCCAAGTGTTAAAAGACTATCACCTGCTTAATTGGCCATTCTCTGGGGGGAGAGTGTGAATAAAAAATTTAAATTTAATCACAGGAGTGATTCAGATCTCATGTCTACAAGTGACTGTCACCATTACTCAGGAAGGATGTTTCTAGCACAAGAAATTGAATTATAAAGAGAAGAAGAAGATGCTTGTCTTCACTCCTCATGACATCAATGAATACCTGAAGGACACTGAATGAAGGGGGAGGGGCTGCAGACTGAAAGAGACACAGCTGTGAAATTTATTGCAGCATATGTGAGGAAAACCTTCGCTTTGAATTCTGTTAGTGTGTTAAATTAGCCATTCTCTTGCATTTTACTTTTATTTCTTTTGTAACCAATCCTGACTTTTATGCATCATTAAATGTTATCACTTAAAATCTATCTTTCTGTAGTTAATAAACTTATTTTATTGTTTTATCTTAACCAGTGTGTTTTGAATTAAAGTGTGTGGGGAAACTCCATTTGGGATAACAAGGCTCATGCATTTTCTGTTTCCTTTAATGAAATGATGGATTTTCTATGAGCTTGTGCTGTTCAGAAGGGTATTGAGCAGTACAAGACACACATTCCTGGGGGGCAAGGGCTGGAACTAGGACTTTGCAGGTGGTGTCCTGTATGTAATTTATAAGTGACTGGTCAGAGTGCTCATGTATTTAGCGAGGCGTGAATTTGCATGCTGAAGACTGTTGAACAGTCCAGGCATGGATGTTCTGACAGCAAAGCCCTGTAAAAAGCACCCCAAGATAGAGAATTAAGGGGACACAGCTGTTCAAAAATCCAAACTGTACCCTGTGTAATGCCACAATGAGCTCTGCACCAAACCCCACAGATCCCCTCACCCCAAACTCTTGGGGGAGGATATGAAGTCTGAAACCAGTCCTAAACCCAAGCATTATATTGACATGTGTAAGAGCCTCATCTGCCTCTCTCACAATGGGTTTAGCTATAAATTGCCTGTTTACTAGAGGTGAGTTATTGAATTAGCTTGCTGTATTTTATGTATTTAAGTTATATCAAGGGTACATAGAGCACCAATCCTAACATACTTTTATAGCAACTGTATGCATCTAAATAAATAAGAATTTGAAGGAATGGGGCCTGATCCAAATTCCACTGTAATCAATTAAAAGACTCCCCATGACTTCAGTGCTTTGGATTAGGTTCTAAGTGAGTCTTAAGCAACTTGCTCTTGCAACAAAACACATTTCTGTGACTTAATCAATGTGATGCCATGATCTGTAATTACACCCTTTTCAAAAACATCTGAAAGAAAAGCCCAGTGGGAGGCTAATTACGGAGATAAACACACCAGCTGAGCAATTTGGGGGAAAGAGACATAATAAAAAGACAAACATTTCAAGGGAAGAAGATAATTTAGGTGTGGATCAGGAATACTGAGTGTGAAAAGGAACCACTCTCAAAAACAAACAGATAAATTCAATCTCCACTTTATGTGACAAAAATGAAGCAATATTATGGTCAAACCAGCTGTGCCAGAAGAAATGCACATCATTTTTGCTTAATGATATTTCACATATCCATTCCAAGCTGTGAAAATAACATTCATTCTTTTACCCAGGCATTTTTATAATGAGTGTTAATTAAACTTTGCATGAAGAAGCCACCATAAATATTCTTCTCTCAACAGTCATAAACCCTTCAAGAAACAATGCTCAAAAGAAATAATATTGTGGGCAGGAGCATAACTATGCATGACTTTGAAATGAAAATAAGCTAAAAAACAAAACAAACACTGAGGCCAGCAGGTGATTTATTCATGGATCCTGACTGCCTGTTTGGGACAAGCATTCCTGGTAGGAGATGTGTAATTAAAAAATGCTGCAAATTGAATAGGGAATTCTGAACTTGATCACAAAAACCTAGTGAGCTTGTTTTTAGCCAATTAAAACCTTTTTATGTCCTCATAACATCCAAATGTGTGTAATGCATGAATAATTGTTTTAACAACTGCACCAATTCCTAAGCATCCAAAGCACACTGCTAATGGTATAAGCTATACATTATACAAACCTCCCTTTCATTTCTTAAGTCCCATTGTGACATATCTACTGATAATTCTACTACAAAAGCTTTATGCAGCACCTTTTACTTTCAAAACATCATGCAAATTTATTTAGCCAGCCAATAAATCAATCTTATTAACATCCCCCAGCTACTTTTGGTGTTTTGAACAATTCCCCCATCATTCAGTTTTGTATATATATATTTGTTATTGGTTACACATCTGTCACAGCAGTGTTCAGATTTGTTCTTATGAAGATACCACGTTGCGCTCTAATGGCATTTGGAAAAGTAAGATTTGGTCTGTCAGGATTTGGCCCATAATGATTTTTTCTTCCCAAATGCTGACTGCCCCAGGTTTGCATCATGATTGGATCCCACCACTTGGTATTTGTTTCACAGACCCAAAACTGCCTCTCCACCATGTGCAGTTAGTAAATACTTGCAGTAGCTGGCCAGTTTAATTCAAGGTCTACCTCATTCATTCCTCCTAGTAGCCTCAGTTTCTTTACTGTGTGGCCAGATGCTGAAGTAGTTATTGTGGTTCCACAAATACAAAAGACAAGAGAGCTCTGCTGATCTGCTCAGTGTCCATACCACTGACTGCCAGATGGAGGAGAGACTGAAAACCAGCACAAAAAGAATAAATTATGGGATGGACCAAAGGGAAGTATGGGAACTTGACAAACTCTTACTATTCCCTGAGAAGAGTGTTCATGTCCCACAATACACTGAAAATTTTTTCCACAAAGTATTGCCTAGACAATGGTACGGCAACAGTGGGATGCCTACCAAGAGCAACACACATCTTTTGTCAATACAACTGGGCACAGCAAGGACATATTGCACCAGCAAAGGTAGCTCAGTGTGAACTGCCAAAATAGCTTCAGCAGCTGTATGATGGCAGATCTTTATCCAGTAAAACTTTCTAGTGTAAAAAGACACTGATAAATAATTGTTCAATTGATAAAAATAGATAGCAAAAGAATATGCAGATAAGTGACTATTAGCTATCCCAGGGATTTTTACAAGGACAGAACCATTTAACAAAAAATAAATCCATTACAAATAGACTCACGTTTCTGATAAAAAGTCATCCAACTGTGTATATGGAGGGACATTTTAAAAACTTATGCCTAAATGTCAGACATTTGTGATTGTATTACAGTTGCAGAAAAAGGGCAAGATTTACAAAGATATTTAGGTGCCTAAATATGCAGATAGATACCTAGGATGGGATTCACAAAAGGTATTTAGGTGCTTAACTCCAAATGAAATCAGTGATGGGTTAGGCGCCTATATATATGTATGAATCCCAACTCTAGTAGGGTTTACAAAAGCACCTAAGCAAATTAGGTGCCCAACTATAACTTTCAATAGAAATTAGGTGCCTAAGCTGCTTAGGCACCTTTGTAAATTACATTAAGCGCCTTTCTGTGCCTTTAGGCACCTAAATACCTTTGTAGAGCTGGCCCAAAAGCAAAGGCTGGCAAGGGGGAAAAAAAAGGTTTTTCATTATTTCTGCAGTATTTTGGAAGGAGAGATGTGAATGTGAGCCACCTCCACAGTTCTATCTGAAAGATACCACAGGCCATGTATATTTTATAGTTTTCGAGTTTTACTGCCACCAGATTACACCTGCAGAAAGGTCCCTGACCAGGTAATATACCATGAAAACAGGAAGAGGCATTCAGTAGCAAATGTGGTTCGATTCCCTCTAATTTGCAAGTGGCACAAAACCATGAGACTGGTTTTCCTTGCATTTGGGCATCTTTATTGGTTACCCTCCAGTTATGCACACGGTTCAGAATGTTGTCTCTGACATCCCAGGCACTGCACACTACGCCTGGATGTCTGTGTAATCTGATTCCTGAGCCAAATTCTCCTCATCTCACCCACACGGATAGTCCTATTGACTGCAGTGGATTTCCTTGCATAAGGCACGCAGAGTCTAATGCCACATCTGTGCTTCCAACTCTTACCTAGGCTTGCTTTCTGAATGGTCTTTTTCAGAGCCTGGGCTTGTGACAGTTGTAAGGCCTTTGCTTACTTTATTTGTGTGTATGTTTGTGTAAGTTCCACCCACAGCACTTGGTCCGTGTTGTTGAGGCAGGTGCTGCAGAGATGTGCAAGGAAAGGGGAAGAATCCAGGCTGTGGAGCCACTCCACACAGATGGAAGGCAGAGGATGAGCAGCTGCATACTGGGGGCTCCAAACCTGGCATGGCTTCTTACCCCTTCTTTGCAGAAGGATCTTATCAGCTCTATTGCACCGTGCCTGTGAAGGGAAGTGCTGGATCAGCCCCTTAATGTTGGCAAAAGACCCCTTAATGCTGCATTGACAGCCTTGAAGGCAGAAATCCTCTGTCACCAGATGGTACAGCACAAGCTCGAGCGATGCAAGCTTGTCTTTGCTGTCCTGCCAGTTTGCTTCAACCCTGCCTCTCTAGGATAGTTCAGTCTCCATCTCTGCTTCTGACCTTTGCTCACTTTAAAACTACAATAATCTCTTTGATTTCTACATGACATGGGACCAAATCCTGCTTTTCTTTAGTCAGGCAAAACTTCTCTTGAAATAAATGGGCATTAGACCAGAATAAATAATGCATGAGTTGGCACAATGTTTTTAATGACTACATAAATAAAATAGTGGAGTGACACCGTTTAAACTGTCCTGGTTTGGGCTAAGTCTACAGCCATCATTTTGTCACTGCTTCTGTTGGGAGACTTTATGGACTTGCAGAGTTCAGTTGAGTATGATAAGAGTCTCAGAATTGAAAAGCAAATGTCTAGACTTTGGCCCTAATTGGTCTTATTTTCAATATAGTTATTGTCTAATTTCTTGCGTAATTTCTTCTTCATTTGTTCGCTCATAGCTTTAGGATTAATATCACCCTGGTTTATTGGCATTGCACAATGTACACACTGCCCTATAAAAACTGACCAAAAACACCCTAGAAAAAATAAAATTTAGAGGGCAGTTTGTGGACACTAGATGTCATTGCAAGATTAATGTATTTGCATTAAAGCTATCCCATAGCACTAGAGAGCAAACGCAGTTACATTTGATAGCCAGTAAATTATTGCCTTTCTTTTGGCTAGTTAATTTTTACAGTCATATTATACTCAGTAGGGACCCAATCCTACATCCATTGAATTCAGTACCAGAACCCCCAAGGACAGATCTTTGGCCAACTTTATACCACTTGGGCAGCCCAAAGCAGACTTAAAGGCAACTTAAGCAGCCAGCAAAGGAATCCTCCAGAGGTGCAGAGCTGGCATAGACCACTATCTATAGAAAAGCGTGTGCGGCCAGAGAACCCCTGCAATGTGGTAACTCAACACCCTCTGGGAATGGCCCCTTGAGAGTAGTTGCAACCAATGCAATTTATGGTAACAATGGTGCTGCTACAAATTGCTCTTTGGAAATTATTATTTGTTTGTCTCACAGTAGTGCCTCCAGGCCCCAGTCAAGGACTAGGATCCCATTGTGTGAGGCACTGTAAAAATACACAAGTGCCCAGTGACCCCAGAACCAGAAAGCCCCTTTTGTGGTTTCCTTCCACACCAAACTCCCATAAACTGGATTGAGTGCCAAACAGCAGATGCTCAGGAGCTAGACCCCTAGGATAAGATTAAATCTTTATTACTTGTGTCAGTTGGGTACTAGTGGGTGTCTGCTACAGACCACCAAATCACGTTAGGGAACAGGATGACTGACTCCTTACACACCTTTCTAGAATGTGCAGAATAAAAGCTGTGTAATCATAGGGAGAATTCAATCTGAGCAATATATATTGAAGATCTCATGCTGCCGGTACTATAACACCTTCAGGATTTCTATTTATTTTAGATATTATTTCCTAATTCAAAGTGTTGCATCCAACAGCAGGGAATTCTTTATTAGATCACATCTTGATAGATGAAGAGAAATTGATCACGGAACTAAAAATTAGTTATAGCTTAGGACAAATGATCATGAGTTGATCACATATGTTATGTGCAAACAGAACAAAATCCAAACGAGTGATGTGTGTGTGTATACACAATTAGTCTTTAAAAGGGCCAATTTCAGAAAGCTGAAAACAATCGTGAACCAGATCAGTTGGGAGAAGTAATTTAAACAGAAAAATATGAATGATAATTGGGAATTGTTTAAGAGCATTTAAGAGGTACCCAAAAAAGCCACAATTGAGAAAGAAAGCCACACTGCTTAAAAAACAGCCTGACTTAGAAGGGAAGTAAAGGCAGCAGTCAAAAAAATGTTAAAAATCCAACTAATATTACAAATAGAAAAAAGGAGATATTCATAGAAATTAATTTAACCAGAACTTAGGACTTGCAGAAAATTGACAAGGAAAGCAAAAGGACACAAGGAGAAATCTACAGCCAGCAGAGGTAAGTCTGAATGAATGAAAGAAAAAAGAATTATCTTTTTAAGTATATGAGAAAAAAATAATCCTAACAATGCTATTGGTCCATTATTAGATGGAAATAGTAGAATTGTTGGTAATAATGAAGAAAAGACAGAAGTGTTCAATAAATATTTCTATTCTGTAGTTGGGAAAAAATTGATGTAGTTATATCATGTGATAATGGTGAAACAGTTTTCATTCCAAGGGAAACTCAGAAAAATGTTAAAAAGAACTACAAAAATTAGACCTTTTAAAATCAGCAGGTCCGGATAACTTGCAGCTAATAGTTTTCAAACAGCAGGCTGAGCTGCTCAATTGATTGTTAATGTTGTTTTTCAATAACTTTTGGAACACTGAGAACATTCTAGAAGACTGGAAGAAATCTAAAGTAAATGGGACAACCTGGGTAATCTGTCAGTCTGACACTGATCCCAGGCAGGAAAATGCAAAGGCAGATATCGAACTAAATTAATAAAGAATTTAAGGCAGGTAATATAATTAATGCTATCAACATGGATTTATGGAAAATAGATCTTGTCAAACTAACTTGTACTCTCATCAAAAAAGATACCAACATTGGTTGATAAAGGTAACAGTGTTGATGTTATATACTTAGACTTCTGTAAAGCATTTGACTTGGCACAGCATGATATTTTGATTAAAGGACAATAGAAAATTAATATGGATTAATTAATACATTAAATGGATTAAAAAACTGGGTGACAGGTATCAAAATGTAATTGTAAATGGGGAATCATCATTGAGTAGGTGTGTTTCTAGAGGGGTTCCCAGGGATCAGTTCTTAGCCCTATTCTATGTATTATTTTTATCAGTGACCTCACAGAAAACCTAAAATCATCACTGATAAAATTTGCACATGACACAGACTGAGGATGTAGTAAATAACGAACAGGACAGGTCACTGATACAGAGCAATCTGGATTGCTTGGTAAACTGAGCACAAGTAAACAATATGCATATTAGCACAGCCAAATGTAAAGTTATACATCCAGGAACAAAGAATGTAGGCCATGCCTACAGGCTGGCTGACTGGCCTGGGAAGTAGTGACTCAGAAAAAGGCTTGGGGGGGTCATGGTGGATAAATCAGCTGAACATGAGCACAGAGTGCAACTCTGTGGCCAAAAGGGATAATACGATCCTTTCAAGTATAAACAAGGGCATCTCGAGTGGGGTGGGGAGTTTATGTTATTTCTGTATTTGGCACTGGTGCACTGGAATACTATGTCCATGTCCAGTTCTGTTGTCCACAATTGGAGATGGTTCAGCAAAGAGTCATGAGAATGACTAAAGGATTAGAAAACATGCCTTAGAGTGATAGACTCCAGGAGCTCAGTCTATTTAACTTAACAAAGAGAAGGTTAATGGCTTATTTGATTATAGGCTATAAGTACGTACGAGGGGAACAGGAAATTGACAGAAGAGGGCTCTTCAATCTCTCAGACAAAGGTATAACAAGATCCAATGGCTGGAAATTGAAGCTAGATAAATTCAGCCTTGAATTAAGACACAATTTTTTAATTGTGGGACTAATTAACCATTGGAACAGTTTACCAAAGGTTGTGGTAGATTCTTTATCACTGCCAATATTTAAATCAAGATTGGATGTTTTTCAAACAGGAATTAATTCAGGGAAGTCCTATGAACTGTGTTACACAGGAGGTCAGATTAGATGATCACAGTGGTCCCTTCTAGCTTTATAATCTGAGACACCTGTATATGTTTAGTACTGGCCTGATTCCAGCCCCTTGTTAACAGATTCCAGACCTTCTCTGTGTCCATTTATGCCATAAATTACTTTTTTTTGGCAGCCTACTGTGAAAGACGGTATACTCAATTTTACAAACGAGTAAAATAGTGTCACAGTTCCATGTTTCTTTAGATGAGCTCAGATACTTCAGTAATAGTTTTGCTTGAGTAAGGATGGGGCTTGATATAATTAAGGTAAAAAAATTACATTAATGAAAACTTTAGCTAGAAGTGATGCCAACGCTACTCCCCTTCCAATATTTATTCCCAGCAGCCAGGGTATATCTGCATGAATAGGTAGGTTAGGCCCCCTGTCTTTTCTCTTCCTGACATACACACCCATCCACACCCACACCCAGTCTTTTGCCGTGCTGGTGCTTCGCGCTCCCGAAAGACCAATGATCCTTGTAGTTAACACGCCATTGAACTTCATGAGGACTAGGAGGGTGGTGAAGCACTGGAATGGGTTACCTAGAGAGGTGGTGGAATCTCCATCTTTAGAGGTTTTTAAGCTGAGGCTTGACAAAGCCCTGGCTGGGATGATATAGCTGAGGTTAGTCCTGCTTTGAGCAGGGGGTTGGACTAGATAACCTCCTGAGGTCCCTTCCAACTCTAATATTCTATGATTCTATGACAGGTCACACCTTTCCAAAGCCATGATTTCAGGCTGCCTGAAAGTAGTGCTGCATCTGATACACTCAAGTTACATGTTCAAGTTTTTATTCACAGCCATGATGGTTAGAGATTTACTTTTCATTTTAATAATGAAAGCTGAGATTCTGACACTCACATGATTCTAGGATCTGGGGCCCTCGCTACTGACCTATAATGTTTATAACTTAACCTGGTTCTGTGCGTCTTTTCAACTATGCTTTGCATTCATGATTTATTATGGCTATTTTTTTCATTACTCTAATAAAAACAATTTTCAGTGAACTTTATTTCCCATCTTAAAATACAGTAGCTACATATTTCCTACTCTTGATTAATTTTTTATTTAGTCTAACCAATATTTCTTTTAGATTCCTTTACATATCGATCGTTTGAATTTAAGCAATCAATCTAGTCAGTACATCACATCCTGTGCAATCACTTCTGGATAGGTGGAACACACTGATTAGAACCATTTTGCCACTTGGAGCTTACTCATGCAGATGCTCTACATGATGTCTCTTTCATCCAACTCTTTGCCCAGTCATGCATTTTGTAGTCCAGCTATGCAATTTCCACACTTGTTTCTTCATGGAACATTTAGTATGTTGGCTTTACATCAGTGTCTCTATAAGTCATAGATGGAGGACCGCAATAGCCAAATACCTTTCTCGTTAAGCAGATAGAAAGTTTATTTTTCATAACATTTCTTGGAGTTTCAGTGCAGCTTTTCAATTCTGTTAATCTCTCCAGTCAGCTTGGGCATGAACCAAAGTTCATTTAAATCAGCTAAAAGACTCCTACTAACTTCCATGAGCTTTGGATCAGGCCCTTTGTTTCCTCAATTTATCTATAACTGTTTTAGGCTTTTGAAGTCATTAATTATTCCAGAGAGATTAGATCAACTATCCTTTTTTGACTTGTCATTTCATTTAAGGCCTTGTCTACACTAGAAAGTTGTGTCGACACAAGTTACACTGATGATCAAAAAGTGCTGTAATTACAACGCTTATGCCTGTCTACACAGCACTCGTGTTGCCAAAGTGCATCCACAATTGGTGCTCTAGCATCGACGGTAAGAGCAGTGCACTGTGGGAAGCTATCCCCCTGTGCAACTCGCCACCTTGAGCCGCTAGGAGTTGTGGGAAGGCGGAGAGAAACACAGTGGGTGTCGGCTCAAAATCCCATGGGACTGCACAGCCTCCTCTTCCCAAATGCCAATCAGATCCAGAAGTTCTGGTGTGCTCCAAGCAAAAGATCATTTGGTGCGTGAAGCCACCCTGATCACCTGGAAAGATGAGATGTTAGCACTCCATGCTGACCAAGTAGGAAGTGGAATTTCAAAAATTCCCAGGACTTTAAAGAGAGAGGGATGGATAGCTGCAAGGCAGTTCTCACTGATGGCCAGAGCTGTTAGGATGGGCATCGTGGGACACTTCCTGGAGGCCATTTACTATGACATAACCAAGCGCGATGTCTACATTGATGCTTTGTCGCTACAAGTTTGGTGCAAAAAGGTGGCTTTATTTTGTCACAGAATCAGGGGAGTTGGGTCAGTTGGTGAGCCGGGGGGAGGGAGGGGAAGATTGCAGTGTATACACCACCACTGTTTTGGCACAAAAAGCTGACTTTGGTCAACAAAAGTCTCTAGTGTAGACCAGGACATACTCTGTCCTTGGCTTTACCCAAATTATTTAAGAACTACTCCTTAGCTTTCTTACTGCAGTGAGTCCATTATCCAACAAAACGTAACTTTAAGGCATATTTCTCTCTGAAACCTCCTTTCATTGTAAGCTTAGTACAGTAGAGTCCCTCCTTGTGTAAAATGTCTGCTGTTTTTTGATTAAAAGCCCTCATAATACTCAACAGAAACTTCAATATACTCATGCTAGTTTGATGTAGCAAAGCACAGCAGTCCTCCTTTTCTAACAAACACATTTTGAACCTAGCTGCTAGTGGTTGCAGAAGAACTTACAGTGTTCTTTAAAACAATGCTTGGTGTTATTTCTCTTTCACTGAGATTCAAACAGATGCTGAATACCCGAATGGCAGAATTTTAGGATGATTGCAACTGAGAAGTTCTCATCTTTTTCATTGTCAAAACAAATTTTTGTTTTTCCTTTTCCCTGCATTTTTGGATAGCCCCATCATCATCTTCGACACAAGATATTAGGTGTTGGTTGGTTTTTTTTTCCAGACTTGGACTGCGCAGCATTAAGTAGGAATGCAATTTTCCCTGTAGAGATGCTGGAAGCTATTACTGTGTCATTATTGAGGTTTAAATGACCCCTCTTGCATTTTAAGTTAGAGTTCATTCTTCTCGATCTTCCTTTAACTTTAAGTTTTTCTCTTGCAGCATTCCACCCTTCAACATCTATCAGTGGACCTGCGATTATAAATCTTTTTGAAATTATGTCCAGGGTGAAGGGCTTAAATCATGTTTAAATTACTCACTTTGTGCTACATTGAAGGTAACATTAACATAAGAAGATTGCAATTTTCTCATCAGATTTTCAAGTCTTTGCCTTTCTGTTGTTTTTAATAGCATAAACACTCACTGATCCTTGGTATTAATTTGCAGTTTCTCTGGATTTTACTAGTCTATCTTTGCTACAGTCTGAACTTAATCATCAATATTTCTATGAAGAATTTTGATGCTCAATATTAGAGCTGACTGGGAATCTGTTTTCCTATCCTTGGGAAATTTTTGAAAATTTTCCCATTCCAATTCAGGACAAAAAGTCAACGTTTCAAATATTTTCATGAAATGATAACCTGAAAAAAAAATTGGTTTGGGACAATCAAAACATTTTGTTTATTTATTTCAAAATGTTTCATTTTGATTCCAACCTTTTTTTTTTTTTTTAAAGTTTTTTTTTTTTTATTTAAGTAAATTTAGAAACATGAAGTTGTTTTGAACTAAAACATCCCATTTCAACAATTTTGAAACTTTTTTCCAAATGCAGGAAGATAGTCAGAACCAACCCTTTCCCATGAAAAGTTCTGGTATTGATGAACTGGCATTTTTCAATGGAAAAGTTTAATCAAAATATTTGCAACCAGTTCTACCTGATAAGTTCTTTGTTCCATATCACTGAAAAACTGCGACAGCTTTCTGGTATTTACCTCTGTCTGAATTAGTGGTGGGTGACAACTCAGTTAGGACAAGTTATCCCAAACACTTCGAACTAGAAAGCACAAGATTTACATTTGATTAGTTGCCTTAGAGTAGTATCAAAGAACCTCAGTGTAGATCTTGTCTATTTCGATTGCAAACTGTTCTGGGTAGTGACTTACTCCTGTGTAGAGAGAGAGAGAATCCCTACTCTGAACAGTTTACAGTCTAAATAGACAAGACAGATAAAGAGCAGGAGAAAAGAAGTATTATTAGAACCGTTTTACAAATTGAGGCATGGGGAATTTTCAGCACAGCTGGGGATGGAATCCAGAACCCTGAGTTCCACTGTAGTGCCTCAGAGTAAGCATTTTGGAACAGGGCCTGTGTTTTTGTTCTGTATTTGTTCAGTACGCAACACGATGAGGTCCTGGTCTATGACTTGGTGTCACAGGACTGGTATGCTCCATCATGGGGGTTGGGCCACTTATGCTGTGAAGATGGGAAAAAGCCATTGGTCAAGTCGACCTCACAAGGTTCTCTTCTGGATGAGGCAGCAGGGCAGTCAAAGTTGCTGTGGGCCGCCCTTTTCTTCAGGGTAATGCAGCCTAACGGCCAGAGTCAGTAAGAGAGCCCTCCAATCAGGGCAGCATGGTCTAATGGCCAGAGTCAGTAAAGTGCCCCCCCCCCCCAGTCGGGGGCGTAGGGCCTAATGGCCTGTTGGGGTAGTGGGGCACCACCTATGAGGTTGAGGCACCCGGGGTACAGGGGCTCAGGCCCTCCCTGGTCCTCCAAGCTCCCATCCAGAATCCTTGTCAGTGGCCGGGGGAGGGGAGGATTTACACTCCACACATCAGCAGTGGTCCTCCCGAAACATGCTGAGTGGTAACCTGATTTGCCCCCTGTGATACAGTTCAAACCCCCTTGGCTACTTCCTACCTTTTTGTTGGTGGCGATGCTCCATGATTCTCCAAGGCATCTGGGGTCCCCAGTCAGTGCGGCTCCTAGCAGCCCGGTCCCTCCTCAGGGCTTGTCTGGTGCCTTAGGATCCATCTGGGGTTCATCCTGGCTTGGTTCTGGGATGGGCGTCTGTAGCAGCTCCCTGGAGTGAGCCAATGGTCCGCGTTCTTCCTGATCAGCAGCCAGCCACGAGCTGGGTTGCAGCTTTTTATATCCCTCTTCCATGCTAAGCATGCTCAGCAAAGGCAGAGGGGAGTGGTCTCTTCAGCCTGCAGTGAGTCCTTAACTCTCTCTAGGCCAGAGCAGGGCAGGTACGCCCCATCACACTTGAGCTCCAAGTGCTTCTGCACTACAGTTAATAAATAATAATAAGCCACAATACCAACTTTCCTCTCTACACCTTTCTTTTCATGTACTAAACCAAAAAATGATTACAAGAAAATTGAAAAGACCTTTCCCCAGTTTCATAAATGCAACATGGAGGCACTGGGTAATGCACAAGCTGTTTTGGGTAATGATTAATTAATTGGCAAAGTAAACACAGCATTATAAAAATGCAGGAAATGTTTTTGTTCGTGTTCAAAAATCCTTTGGGAACTTCTTGTACTTGTTTTAAGATTGCATCACATGCATTTTTTTTTAAATGGGAAAAAATAGACATTTATTTTGAAAACTGCAATACTGAGCTTCTGTACCATGGATGGGAGAAAGGAAAGTTTTATTATTTTCTTTCCTATATGTCAGTTTCTTTTATTAAGACCAAACTGTACTGTGCATGTCAAAAACAAATCAGTCTCAATCACATATGCCTGATACATATCGGTTTTATTTGCAACATTTAATAAGAGTTAATGTTCATTAAATCTTAATTAGAAAAGAGCCCAGACTAAATTGAAGTCCTCCTGAACCGGAAAAAAGATTAAGTAGCAAACATGAACTCATGATGATGATCTGCTGAAAATGTAGAACTGAATATATCTTTTCAGATAGTCATTTTCAGATCATTTAAGAAATCATTTTAACATGTAAGAGCCAGATTCTGTCACCCTTACTCACAATGAGTTATATCTTACACTTTAAGTAGTCTCATTAAATTCAATGAGACCATTTGGGCAAATAAATCCTAATTCATGTGAGTTATACAATCCAGAGTATAAGGACGCTATAAAAAGCGATGTTTTTATTAGCCAGATAGTTGGTTCTGTTCTCCTGTCCAGAATTCCTCATCATAGTTTCCCTTACTACCAATGACAACTGCCCAAAATATAAATGTTTATACACTTAGGGCAGTCTCCATAATTTGCTGGCCATTTTGGCTGTTGACATAACCCACATTCGCTTCCAAATAAAGCTCATGAGTTGTGGGATAAAAGGGTCTATGGAAGGTAAAGGAGAACAAAAGGGAAATTAAGGTCAACAGTTTTCTTCAGAACTTGTAACGTTTCTTTAAAGAATATTTGTATCACTTCCACCAGAGTTTCTATAGCTACATAAGTCTAATTATGCTTTGCCTTTCTGCCTGTACTGCAACACTCTTCCCAGACAGATATCAGAACTTAGTTAAAAATCTGAATGAGATAAATAGCATAAAAGCAATGGAACTTCATCTTACATGTTCACTGAAGGCCAAATCCTATCCTGCCTCCCCTCTGCTAGGGCAGAAGGTCCTAAATAGAGTGGAACTACCATGGTTTATAGGGGAGGTAGGACATGCAGAGGCCACCCAGAAAGACTCTGCACTATCTGCACATTGCAGAATGATAGTAAGGGAGGATCTGGGTGTTCTGATTTGGAATGAAAACAAACTTTGAAATGTCAGAGTTTTATACAGAACGGATATTCGGTTTTCTGACCAGCTCCATTGAGCAGTATGTGAGGCTTTTTTTAAGAGTAGGAATAAAAAACCCAAGAATAAATACATGAAGTAGCTATGGGAGAGACTGGTGTAGATACTCTGGTTTATTGTTGCTATGGGTTATGACGTTTCCTTTGTACTAAAAGTCTTTACATTTCTTGGAGTCTGCTGTCTGCTGGAGGTAGATCTCATCTGGTGTTTACTGGAAGGGGGCTTCTGCTACAAAATGGATCATACACACACTTCTCTCTCCTGTAGATGTATTTTTTTTCTTGTTTCTTATACCCCCACTCTTACAAAGGCTTATACACATACTGAACTTTGCACACAAGAGCAGTCATATTAAAATCAATTGGATTACTCATGTATGTACAGTTGGGCATATATTTCAACTATTGCAGGATTGAAGCCTTTTTTCCCTTAAATCTAAAATAAAATTCATTTGGACTGAAAATACATGTTTACCTTTGTGGATAGAAACTGTAACAAACCACAATCTTAAAAAAAGTAAATATTAAAATGGATATTGGTGGTAGTAGAATACATCTGTATATATACAAAAGGTCTGATGTTATAAACACTTCAGACTAATCAACCTAAAAAGAGATATATTTTGCCCTTTCTTCTGTTCCAAGATTTCAAGTTTCACTCATTTTAGACAATGAAATTAAACTGTTTTGGTTTTAGTCATTTTCATTTTCAGGAGAATATTTAAATTAAAAACTGTTTTCATTTAATAAGTTTAAAAATTTATTAATCTCTTTATTTATTTACTTTTTGAAAAACATTTTAACAAAACACGGATGGAACTTAAACTACTTGACACTATCTTTTTCATTAACTTGTGACAGGATTTGAAGAAACCTCAATCCAGATGTACATTAGAAAGACAAAACTAAAACAAATCTGGTTAGAAGGTGAGCTAGACGATCCACAACAATGCCAGATGAAATGGCTTTCATTATGCAAAAAAGTCATCTGTTAATTTTTACTTCCTAAAATCAAAACCAATCACAAATATTTCTGATTTTGGTCCATCTTCATTTCAAATAGAAATGGGCAAAATTGGGGTGGTATTGGTATTACATACTCTTGTTATTGAGGTTTATATTTTGCAAAGCCAAATCAAACAAAAATCATGCATAACTTGGGTTTGGGTGACATTTTGTGTGTAAACGCTCCAAATTCCAATAAATTACTAAGGTTTGGGAGCATTTCTAATACAATTGCAGAGAATAGCTACTAGTTCCATAAATAATTATACCCAACTTGCATATAATATCCTAGCTTTCTCATGCTATATCCTGTCAGCTAAAGCCAAAATATTTTGTCTCATTCTGTCTTAACATACACAATATTTCATCTAAACAAGAAAAGTTTTTGTTTACATTAGTAAGAGACCTTGTAGCCAAAGTCACCTCTCAGTCTTTCAATTTCAAAATATTTTATTGACCTCTCTTTCTTATTATTTAGGCTTGCATGTTATTGAGACACATCTTTTTAATTAATGGGATTATTATGATCACATGTTACTACCAGGGCCAAAATCCATAGTCCTTATTTAGTCACTGCTAATGGAAAACTGTTGATTTGAAAGAAAGATTGATTTGACCCCATATAAATTTGAACAGTATAATTAAGATAAGCAAAATGTTAGTGTATTTCTGGGATTTAGGACTAGAAGGCTAAAGGAAATTTAATTGGAAAACAAGTAACCTTAATATCATGCAGGCTTCTTCTGTCACCCCTTTTGCATAATAATGTTCCCTACGTTATTATGACCCAATGGCAAAGTGTGTGTCTCATCCTTCTCTCATGCCTAGTACACAGCATACTACAGCTTCCAGATAGTCAAATAACCACTTTAGTTCAAGAGGTACAGGTCTGAGCTGTGGGCACTGATTCAGTGAAGGTTCAAATACTTATGATAATCCATGGCACAGAGAGAGAAAGAGCCATCATTATACATCTAGCCTAGACTGTAAGCTCCTTGGGGCAAGGATGACACATCTCTCTGGTTAATGTTATAAAAGTATCCTCAAGTGTCCCCAAAAAGTCTCTCTTTTTTTTCTACTGTATAAACTAGGAAACTCAAATAGGTAAACATTTCATTGGCTGTGAGAGGCAAATGATGTGGAAATAATTCTGCTAAATGTGTATCAACCACATATGTCAAGGAATCATAGGCTGAAACTCCGCTCTGTAAACTACACCCTCCTGCTTAAATACCATAGATTCTTCTTCCTAATATTTCTGAAGGGTTGTAGCCTCCATGATTCAGGTGCATACCAACAGTGGACACATGCCAAAGCCCTGGAGTTCACAATGATGGAAAATTCCTATAAAATTTATATGGGATAAAACTGAAGGGTTCTCAGAAATTTAATAAGGCTTTACAGATAATATATATAACCCTAACCCCTACGTTAGGGGCATCACTTCATTTACGTGGAGAGGGCCAAATTCAGTTTGTATATTTGTACACAGAGTATAAATTTAGGACTATGTACTATCCTCAGTCAACCGTGGAATGCCCACTGCTATTCATGGGAGGTTTGCACAAAGATGCAATGTAGCATATGACCTTCATATAATAACTAAACTTCTGGTTATCATTATTATTGTTCAGTACCTTACTGATGCATTCAGGATCACTTAGAGGAGAAAGATGTTCACCTTTAGTACCCCAACTATTTCTGCCCTTTGTTTTTCCTATTCCGACTTTCTCTATTTCTCTCTCTTTCTCACTTTTGTCTCTGCCCTTTATTCTTCTATTCTGTGTTTTCTTCCCTTCATCATCTCCCATTTCCCACATTTTCTGCTAAACTGGTCAGGTGTGCAGCAGCTAATGCTGACATACAGAAGAATAATCATTAGGCTTTGGGGGTCAATACCCCCAAGAGGACTAGCGCTGGACAGTTCACACTTCCCAAAGCCATCATTTCTGCAGGCTCAGGCAGACAGCACTTCAGCAGTTGCATTAAGTTCTTGTTTGAAAGGTTAGAAGCTATTTTGTTTTCATTTTAATGGAATCCAAATTTGCCATGCAGGCCACAAAAGCACCTTGGACAGGCTAGGCTGAACCCACAGAGTGGGTGGGACACCTCTGACCTTCAGAAAGCAACAACAAAATGAGATCCCTTTCATAGGCAAGTTTATTCACTCCTGTGTTAAAAGCTACCGGAGGAAACTTCTTGCAATAATATTTCTGTGAGCATCCCCCTTTGTAGAGATTACTACCATCAGTCTCTTGGTACACGTTAGGCTAAATCCCCCACACACTCCAAGACAGAGAAAAGCTGCTTGAAACCTTGCAGTTCTGCAGGAGGCTAGAGCCATCTATGCAGTAGTCTTATTTCTCCATGCTGATTCTGACTTCCCATGGCCTTTCTCTCTCTGGCAATACAATTTCATTAGAGCCACACTATCAAAGATTCTCCACTAGCTGCAGTAGGTCCCATGGACTGCATTACCTTTTGCAGGTACACTCCTCAAGTCTGGATGAGGAATCACTTACTTCTCCCAGATCCATGTGGGATCCACCCATTTCTACCTATGTCCCACCAAAGGTACCAAAAGATCCTCTATATGTCAATCTGTAGCAGTGATATATTTAAATTAATTTCTATAGGAAGATTTTTAAAATACTGTAGAATGATTAGCATTTTCTATTACGTTTAATGGCAAATAACTATGTTAATACAGAGGTAAGGTTGCTTGGTGGTATGTCATTCCTTACAGATGCTGAGTTGAGTAAAACTCAAATTTCAGAATGTTAGAAAACAGTAAAGGTTACCTATGCAACCTTAACTCTGCCCTCTTTCAGTAATGGTCCAATACGCCCCCTTAGCACACCTACTTTTACTCTCCCAACCTAACGGCTGCTAAAATGTACAAGCTCTTCACCTCCTTTTACAAACCATTCACTCTCATCCACAGGACTGGGTGCCTTCCCTGGTTTTGAGATGTTTGAGTTTTGCTCAACACAGCATTCTGGCTGAGTCGACATATCGCCAAGCAACCTTAACTTTAACTCTGAGTTAACGTATTTTTTTGCCATTTTTTTGCCATTGAATTTTCAAGTTTTGGGTTTTTTTTAAACAGGAAAAGATATGTTGTTGGTAGGAGTTAGTCATATAGGCAGGAAAACATATTATGTCCCATAATTTGCATACTAAGCCAGTCAGCCTCCCATTCCCCAAACCCCATCAGCTGGGTACCACCACACCTGCTTCCGCACACCTCCCCAGCCATGCACTTTCCCCACCTCCAACCTGGTCTCCTCCCTACTACTGTATCCAGTACCCACCCCAACCATTGCAAGCTGGGAATGCATCTCCCCAAAGTCTTCACTCCCTGCCGTACAAACATTTCTATTGCTGTTCCTCCCCATATAATCTGATTCATAGGCAGTGCCTGATGTGAAGGACAACTTTGTTATAGTAGAATGGTGTTCTTGGTTGTGTTTCAGAATGGTTGGAAGGTGGAGTTTGTGGCACAATTTCCGTTCCAAAATACTGACATTGTTATGTTTGAGAGAAAGATCCTCTTCCCCCTGTCTGGTAGATGTACCCCAACTCTGAGAATCAGTGAGGTGTCTGAGCTGGTAATGTTAGTATGCTGTACGGTACACATTTTCTGTCCAGCCATGGACCCTCCCATTTCCTGATTAATGTTCTTCCAACATTTATTAATAGCTTTATTCTTTTCACTGTAGCAATTATTCAGACGCTCAGTTAAATCAGCCTGTAGTCAGCAATCCCCACGTCATGGTGTACTCCTTGCTTTCCTGCAAACTTCTGCAACCTTGTGATCCAGGAATCATCCAGAATCCTCACATTACTAACTCCAGTAGCACATGTATTTCTTACACAGGCTCGGACTAGAAACATCAGTGGCTGGGTGTTCACCGGGTTATGGGCAATTCCCTCAAACTACCCAGCCAAGCATAAAGAGGCTGTATAGAAATGATGTCACTGTTTTATCCTTTATTGGTGCATACGCATTGTAATCTTTTCAGACTACACATCTATGCAAGCAAAGAAGTGAACACATTCTTAAATATCCCCCAAAGATTTAGTGGATGCGATGAACTATCAAGTAAAACGCAACAGACTGAGACCATTTTGATCCACATCTCAGCAATAGTTTGATCCCTAGCTCTGAGCAAACCACCTAGAAACTTGTTGAAAAATGGCTTTTTTCAGGATTTCTCTCTCTGCAACCTCCAGCTCAAATTAACCAAATTCGGATCACAAACCATACCCTGCACTCTTCTGCACAGATTCAAAAGAATCTGACTAAACATGTCAATTTCAGAGGACTTACAATAGTCGACCTTTAAACAGAAGTCATGATTCCAAACCACTATAATGCTATACAACCTTTGCCCAGGGGCACAAACAGCTAATATACAAACCAACAAGACTTGATATTTCTCTGTAGACCCTATTACATCACTTGTATTTTAGTTGTTTTTCTTCAAATTTCCCGAATTGAGTGCTACTAGGATCTCATTACAGCCTTGATCTTGCAAATAGATGTACTGGTGTAGACTAAAGAGGTAAAACTTCATTTAATTAAGAATCGTTTAAACTTTCTAAAAAATAGAACGTTCAAAGAGTTAAACGCATGGGGGGGGGGGGAAACTGTGCTGGGCTCGGCTCCTCATTGCCAAGCGAGAACTGCCTAGCTGTGGCTTCCTCCCTCCCCCGCCATGCGTGCAGAGCCGTAGCTAGGCAGCTGTCACTCACAAGGAGCCGAGCCCAGCTGCCACTCCCCTCCCCCCCAGTTTAAATGGTAATCAGACATTTAAAACGTTTAAACAGCGGATTACCTTTTAAATGTTTAAGCTTTTACATCCCTACTGTAGACCCCTGCACCCAAAGAGTCCATTAAATGGGACAGGTGCAGGAATGCACTCATTCGCAGATCAGGGGTCTGACAGTTAAAGCCATTGTTACTAAGAAACAAAGAACCCCCATCCTTCATACATTGAACTGAGACATAATAGTAATGAAAAAAGTTGCCTATTGCTTAAAAGTTAGTGTGTTGATTTTTGATTTTCAAACCATCTTTGGGCCTTTATGACCTTGTTGAGGAGGAAAACTGCCAGTTTGCTATACTCAAAAGATTACCACATTCTGAATCCATCTAATATTGTACTTTACACTTGACCACCCAATACCCATTGTATTGGCTCTACTCAGTATTGGTGGGCATGTACCATGCTTAACTCAGCCAGTGGCATCCAGCTTATTGTTATTTCCTGTGATATTCATGACAGACACACAGAGAAGTTAGATAAAAACACATATACTCTTTCTGGAAGGTTGCAACGTAAGACTACTTTATCACTTAGAATTCAGAGTGATAATACATAAGAACCCAAAAAGAGAGAGAGAGAAAACAGGCTGCTCCCTATGACAGAGAGACACAGCTCACCCCACCTTGCTTTAAGATGTCTTTTTCTCTACTGACTCTGCTCATATACTTTGCTAGAAAGCCTGCATGAGGAAACCTCACCTCCTGCTCTTAGGGTGATAGCTTGCAATTCTAACAGAGTCCTCAATGTACTGTTTTTCTGAGTTTCAGCTATTTGCAAGTAATCCAAGGCAAATTTTTCTATCACAAATTCTCCTTTACATCTATTCAGTGGCCCAGAAGAGGAAGATATGTCAAGAATTTAGACTTCATGAATGCTTCTGTTGATGACAAATAGCCCAAGTGTCCCAGAAGGACTGTAATAAGACAGAAAATCAATGGTCTTTATACATGGATTTGATTTTTTTTAAAACATAAAATGACCCTTCAGCCTCAACCACATTTTGTGAAGGAGTATCATAATTGTCACCATTAATTTGCTTTTCTCAATCTTTTGCCTAAAAATTAATAAAATATTTTATATTAAAAAGATATCAGATGGAGTAACAGAGAATTTAAGACTGCCATCAGAACTCACTAACTGAAATATTTACAAGTTCCACAGCACTTAGAAGCTATGCTAGCTATTTAACAGTCTGGAGAAATTACTCTAGCAACCTTGCTGTCACAGGACATACTACATATTCCAGAAAGATACCAAAGAAATAAAAAAGTGAAGAGTATTAACTCAATAATATCTTATTCATGCACATTTGATAAATAAATAAAAATCAAGAAAGCTGAGAAAGAGAGGAGACATTATGGAATGTGTCAAACCCAGAACTCAAAGACTCCTCAATATGTAAGAGGACCTGGTTCTTATCTCCCTTATGCTGGTATAAACCGGAAGCTACTCCACTGGCATCAGAGGAGATATACTGATGTAAAATCTATGTAAGAGAAGAAAATCAGGCTCAGAGAAGAATTCCAAATCTCTGTAACATACAGGCATACTCTGAGTTAATTTTCTCAAACACCTCTTTTCCTACCTCTTTAATCTCAGGGGAAAGAAGGCCTGGTAATTCCATTTCTGTTCTGTATTTCCTTCTATGCCAGATCTTCATTCTGCAGGAAATAAAATCAGCATAGAAATTCCCATTAATCGTTGAATTTTTGTAGACTACACTGTCTTGTCTCAACTCAAACAGGATTTGTACAGACCTTTTTCTCATCTTTGGTATGACTAAGAGAGTGTTCTTGCTCTTATTTATATTGTAACGTTTGTGTATAATACCATAGATTCTACCATAGATTCTCTGTTGAACAAACAAATCCTTTTAGACCTGATTCAACCACCATTAGTTGCATTAAGTAGCACCTTATTCCACGAGTGGTTCCAAGCTTCACTCACCCCTGGGTAAGAGTTACAGAGTCAGGTGGCAAGAAATTAGGTCATGAACCAAAGCACACTGAAATCAATAAGAAGTCTTTGTTCATTGAGCTTTGGAACATATCCTTATGGCCCTAGAGGAACCCACGGTATGAAATATAAGCACAAATGATTTCCACAAAGTGTAAATCAGCACTGAAAAACAGCAAGAAAGAATCAAACCAAAAAAATTCTTTGCACTTCTAGAACACTTTTTTCAGCCAAGGATCTCAAAATGCTTTAAAAGTACTAAAAGCCCAATTCACCAAGGCATTTAAGGAGGTATCAAACTTTAAGCAATTAAATCAACAGGACTATTCACATGTTTAAATTTAGGCACATGCTTAAGTACCTTGCTGATCAGGGCCTAAGGAATTAGAACCCACACCATCTCCAAGGCAGAGAAGAGTGTTAGTGACTACTTAAATCAGGAGTTATATGAGTAAGCAAGAGGAGTATCAGTTTCACCAAGGATGGCAAAACTTGGTCTGTGTAAATAGAATTGATGTAGCAATGGGAGAATTGCAAATAGTTTCTGGGGTTCAGTTCAGACAGCAATCCAAAGTCAGGGTATCTTTCCAAATTTATCCCAGTTATCCATACCTTTTGTGTCTGCAGGACTGAAAATGAACTATTTTGTGTACTCCTCAGTTGCTGTAGTTCAGCACTTCTGCTTCTAACTAGAACCAGGGAATGGAGAGGCACAGGAAAATGAATGATTATTTAATGACAAAAAGTGAGTGGAACTCTTTCAAGCCTCAGAAAAGGCTCAGTTTGGACTGGTTTGAGGTGGGAGGCATATGAACCCATAAATAGTTCTGGGATCCATTGAGCTAGGTTCCAAAAATTTGGGGGCTGTCAGTTGCTGCTGCCGTTGACCTGCTACCTCTTTCTCAGTGCTGAAAAGGAGAGGCTAGACATTGATTCATAACTGGTAATGTTATCAAACATATGTGAATTATCTGAAGAAAGATTGGACCATGACATATTTAGGGGTTACCAGTACTTTGCTCTCACCAAGGACAGCATAAACAAGGTCCATCTACGTATGAACCAGGCACTCCTTCCTAGCATTTACTAGTCTGGATGGACCCGTGTCAGTCTTTCAAATGATTAAGGGCTTGTCTACAAGGGGGCAGGTTTAGTCCATAATAATGCAAGTCAATGTGGATTGAAAATGCCTGAAACACGTGACAGAGCCTCTTACAGCTAACTAACTTTCTGTTTGGGGCAGATTCTGGAACCCTCTTTCAAAGTGTACTAAGTTTGATGTGAACTGAGGCAGTGTGGACTATTGTTCATGTGCATACAATGCTTCTGCACACTGCTTTGGCAGTCCTACAACTGCTATCCCACACTACTTTGCAGGTGTCTGTAACTGACCTGTCTGTTTAACTGTGTGCTCTCCCATTCCCCCCCTCCCCCCAAGCCCTTTCCATCCTGGATTCAATTATATTAGCATTGCTGAGATATTACTCCAGAGGCCTTACTACATGCCTCAAGCAGCTGCTTGGAGCTATGACGAGATTTTTGATCTCCTCACTACCTAGGAGAAGCAACGATGCAGGCAGCTCTTGTAGCCAGCCAATGCAATAAGAACTTGTCGAGGAGATCGCAAAGGAGACGGCTGAGAAGGGTCACAGCCTGGATGCCTACCAGTGCTGTATAAAGAGTAAAGGCCTATGAAAAAATGTACAAAAACCCAGGGATGACAAAAGAAAGTCTAGCAGTGCTCATTTGACTTGTCTATTTTATGAGGAAGCAGGACATGATTGTTTGCTGGCACATCACTACAGGACCCAATGCCCTTGCGGACAGTGCTACCCTTGCTGCTATCACCATTAAAGGACAAGCAAGAGTCATCAGAGGATGACAAGGAAGAAGACAGTGAGGAAATCTCCCTGAACACCTAGGGTGTCTTCAGAATGCAGGACCCCAAGGGTGGCCAAGTAGGAAGCCAGCCCAGTTCCCAGACCAGGACACAGGAGGAAGATCTTGTCAATGTGACCTTGGCATGCAAATATCTAGCTTTACAATTTATCATTATTATGCTATACTGCTCTGCCAACATCTGTTCCGGGTGCTCCATAGCTGCTGCCACTTTTTGGCAGATGTGAGATAGGAGCCTTTCTGAGTTTCCAGCCCTCCCACCTCCCTTCCCCCCTTTGTTTTGCCCCTCCCCCACATGTTCTCAAAATGACATCTGGACTGGCTAGACAATTGGCTTCTATCTCGCTAAAACCCCAACCATTGGATGTTTATTAATGCATGCCATGGCAGGCATATACCCATCTACTAACTTCCTTCTCCCTCTTGCCCAGCAAACACCGCCCCAGTATATCCCCTATCCCATCCATTTGTTCAAAATGGCAGCCATGTGGAGCAGCTGCAACCTCTACTTTTATCTTTACCTCTCCTTGCACAGCAGATTCAAATAATGATACTATTTAGTTGCATGAAATTCAGAAGTTTATAAAAAGACTGTTCTTACAGGAAAAAAAGTTTGGTTAGCATTCACAGTTTCCAGGACATACATATAGGCACCTGTAAAGGTGGTATGGCTACTGTTCCCTGCTGAGGTATATATGTACTGCAACTTCACTGGTCTTCCCAAGGTCATTCTCCGCCTCCTAGCCACCCACCTCACTGTAATCAAATCAGGAAAGCCTAAAGAGAATACAGAGGGTATTACTATCCAGATCCCACCCCCCATGTGCCTACTAATCCCGCCAACCCCACTTAAAGTAATTCCAAAGCAAACCCTAAACTGCAGACCCGAAATGGAAACAAATCACACCATCTCAAATCTAGTCCCCATGCACACATCACTGCCCATCTCTGAAGTCTGCCCACAACTGGGATGAATCTCAGGGGATGGAATTCAGAAATAGAGATTTAAAAAATGCTAAAATTGCTTCTATGGAAATAGTTGTAATATGAACAATTGCTGTTTTTTTGTCTCTCTGCTCCCCCTGCCATGGCACCTGCAGTGGTGAGACCTCCTGGATAGGGCCTTTATCAACAGTTGAGCAAATGGCTACCCTGAGAGGGGAGAAATAGAGACCTTAGGATGTGATGTTTGGAGCCTCCTTATAGACTCAGAGAAAACATAAAAAACAAAAGATGAAAACTAGAGAGCTGGAGAGTGGTTTTGATGTCTGAGAGGGAGAAAGACAGGCTGGTGTCCTAAGACAGCATTGCCATGGCCTGAGACTGCATTGCCATGACCAGAGACTCCGTGGAGAAAGATAGGGACATTCAGAAAAGCAATTCCTGAAGGCAATGACTGGCAGAAGTCTCTGCAGGAACACATGCTGCTATTATGCTCTCAGCCCTGACACTCAACTCCAGGAGTACATGAAGCAGCAAAGGCAACTCTTTCACTAGCCTGTGAATTGAAGCCCCCCCTTCACCAGCACCACTATGACATATTTGAATTCTGGAGTGTTTAAAATTTAAAACAGTGCTTGTAATAACATGAAACACAATGAGCAAAACCGGTAAGGTTTTTTTCAAGTTTTATTTTTGGCTGTGACGTACTGGCATAACTTGTGCAATAAAATCCATTAAAAAGTCACAAAGAGTCAGCAATGCATGCATGGTACACACAAGATGCACACATTTTCATAGATGGCAGATTTTTTCAGAAATATAAAACCCAGATGCAAGATCTAAGAGTGCTGGTCACTTCTATTGCCCATTAAAGCAACCCAATGCTCACAATCCAATCCAAAACTTCCCTCCCTCCCACTGTATGGCTGCACATTTTTAGACCCTGGCCCAAACTCAAAGAACAAAAGGCATCCCAGACTGTATTGCCTTGGCAGTTTACACTTTCCAATGGACACCCTGATGGCTGCTCCTACCACTGCACAAGTCAAGCAAGTCATTGCACCTAAACCTCTCACCCATCACTAAGACTTTCTCCCGTTCTCTCACAAAGGGCTGTGCACAATGCAACATGAAGCTATAATTCTAGCAAGTTTTTTCTGCAGCTTCTAACCTAACCATAAGACATCATCTAGCTTTTAGATGACCAAATGCACACTCCACGGTTATTTTGCAACTACCGAGGCAATGGCTGAACAGTTCTTTTTTCTGTCCAAGTGACCTGTAAATGATTTCATTAACCAGGAAAGCAGATGATAAGCTGGACTGGAGCAATCACCGCACCATTAATGTCCATAGTGATACTGAGGGCAAATTTTCTATTACTCATTAAAGTAAATAGGCAGGAATTCCAAAAGATCCTAGCATTGTGGACTTTTCCATCCCACCCTATGTTTATGTCTGGTGGTCAACCAAGTCTGCCATGGTGGTCAACCAAGTCTTGGAGCACGCTTAAGAAATACTCCTTTTTGTTTATAAATGCTGAGGCCAGACGCAGAGGATAGGGGGTGCCATAGATGATAGGCACATGGGTCCCACCAGTTGTCTGAGTACAGTTCAGGAACCCAATGCATGCAAAGCCAGAAGTGGAACTGAACCTTCTGCATATCAGCCTGCACCTGAATGACAATAGTTCAACAGTTGATCTCCCAGTTTGGCTATGGACCAGTCACAACTGGGGGTGACCAGCTTCTGGATGTTGACCCATTTCTCAATAGCTATAGGACACAGTGTGTGGGTATGCTGCTACTACAGTTTCAGGGCTTGTTCAGCATCGACCCCCAAAAAGGTTGCCTTCACCATCCTGAAATTCTGTTGCTGCTGCTGTTAATCCCAGGTCTACATAACAATCCTCTCCACCAATCGATGCTAGTTTTGCAAGGCCAGAAATGGTGCTGGATTGTGTGAAGCTACTTTAGGAAGAGCTCATGTAGTAGCAGTTGCTTGGTGTCATCCTCTTGCTCCTCCTCTGCTGCTGCTCTTGTAGCCCCATCAGCAGCTCGGTGGTGCAGGGGATGAAGATCAAAACTGAAGCCATCCAGTGCCAAGAGCTCAAATAAAGTTCAAACAGCCTCTGCATATTTGCAGTTGCCAGCACAGCGGCATGGAGCATTGTTGCATCCAGGCTGGCTGACATCAATTTGAAAATGATGCTAGCCCACCCAGAAAGAGAGGAAGCATGGAACGGAGGGAGTGGAATCATAGGATTCCTGGAGTTTGACTCCAAGTCCCAGAATTGCACTGGCTTCTGCTATGCATACCATAATGCACAGTGAGAAAAATCCCACAATGCATGGAGCTCAGCAGAGAAGTAAAGAATCACAGGATACTCACCTGAAATGCTGCATGTTTAGTGTGCACCAAGCCTCCACTGTGTATACATAATCATGCAAGTTGAAAGATGGGAGAACTGTCTCGTGTGCACACTATTATTGTGGCTTACGTACTGCGCACTAATTAGTGTGCATCAGCTCAGTGTGAACTAAACCCCTGTACAGACAACCCCTGTCCTGTACTCAGTACAACTGAAATTAAATACAATTTGCCCAAGGAAGGCAGTGCACTTTCTCTACACGGCTTCTCTAGCATCAGACAGACTGTTCTGAATCCGATTAATCTTATCTGCAAAGAAGATTGAACTCTTCTCTCCCTCAACCCTGCTGAAGGCAGTCTGGGTTTGTCAGCCGGTCCACTACTTGGAATGGATCCACTGGTATGGCATAATAAAAGAAAATCTGATGCTATAGTTTTGGGAGAAACTAAGAGATCATAAAAATTCCTGATGATGCAGTCAACGGAATTCAGTGCCAGTCTGTTATCACCAACACTTCTGTTTTCCTAGCAATAGAAAAAGGGGGCTTTTACAAGACACCATCATGGTGGTGGAAACAGATTGCTATGCTGTCCTACCAGCATACCACTCCGGTACAAAGTGCTTTCCTTTCCATACATATTAATTAAACAGCATTGCAGCTCACTTAGATACAGAAGGTGTTATTACACCTATTTCAGAGATTAATACATTGAGACAGAAAAAAAATTAAATGACTTATCGAACGTGTGACACCCTGTATCTGAGAACAACACTCCAGAAACTCCATATTCACCAGTGTCATGTCATTATGACATGTTCTGTACAAGGTAAGCCTTGTTTCGTATTATTTTATAAGTCTTGATCTGCTGAACATTAATATCCTGTTGGCTTGTATGTGCTACCACAGTAGGTGAAGTTATAAAATATTGTTGTAAATGATACTAGAACATGTTGCAAGGCAGGAAACTCCCACAAACAGCCTTTCAGGCACAACAGTGGAGTAGCCAGATAGCATTAATGGCTCTCTCTCACCCATTCAAGATTAGATTCCACTAACAGGAATTGTTTACAGTGAAGGCTTCACTGTAAGGTGCTCATTCACAATGGAGGTTGAATAATGGGGATGACCCCACAGGTCATGAGCCCTAATTGTTCTAGCAAGCTGAAATAGACTATAAAAGGGTGTGTGTGACATCATCAAGGGGATTTCTCTTTTTTCCCCAACTCAACACTTGAAGGATCCTCCGGCAAAGAAAAGGACATTGAAAGGGGGAGTCCCAGGCAGGGAAGGTTGCCTAGCCTGTGTTTAAGAAATTGTTTGTATCAGCTTACAAGGGTGAGAGACATCGCTAATTTTGAATATTGGTAGTGTGTAGAACTTGGACTGTGCTCTTATGTTTATTTCATTTGCTGACCACTTTTAATCTCTTTCCACTTGCCACTTATAATCACTTAAAATCTATTTTTCGATAGTCAATAAACGTGTTTAATGTTTTATCTTAAACAGTGTATTTTTGAGTGATATGGTTAGGAAATCTTAGCTTTAATAACAAAAGCTGTTTCATGTCTTCCCCACAAAGAGTGTGGTGTGGACTTCTTAATATAATATTGGGGATAGACTTTTGGTGCAGTTCTGACAAACTGTGGGGGGAGTGTAATTGGCTGGTACCTCTCTATTATTGGTTTGAGAGTGGCTAGGCAAGGCACTCATATAACTCAGTTGGGTGTGTCTCTGCCTATGGATGGCTGTATAACTGTAACTTGCTGACAGCATCGCAGAGTGAGAGACAACCCAGGTGAACATTCATGCAGTCTATCTGGATGTGATGCCCTGCAGTGCTGGTGACAACAGCACCTGGAGGCACTTGCTGCTTGTCACTAGCAAGGCATTGTGAGAGATAGCCCAGGCTGGAGAGTGAAGAGGGCACAGTGTTCCCACAGTTTTCAGGTTGTTCCCTGGGGGACCCCATCACTCAAGATCACAGAGGAAGTCTTTGAAAGAGCTAGGAACAGAAGTATGGATACATGTAGCTTAGCTCTAAGGGTCTGGGCAACATCAATCTCCTGGCATTAACTTATAGTAACATAATAGTGCAAAACAATGACAAAGCTGTTTTAATGGTCTCACAGCAATAAAATAATGCAGATAAGTATCAGATTGGCTAACCTTTAGCAACATTTGTTTTATTGTGTTATTTTAATTAGTTTCCCTTTCAAGTCATGAGTTTATTTCAGAAAACTGTTGCTCCGCATTTTGAGAGAAGAAAAACCTGGGTTTCTGCAATGGCAATATAACATGGAAAATCTCCCCCTCCGCTTTTTTATTTTTAAGAGACAGTTTTGTTCATCTAACCGTAAACCAGCATATTAGTTTAAAAATAACTTAGGAAATTGTGTCTTTCTGAATTGTGATTTTGCCAACACAAAGAAATAGCTCATATATTTATCTATCATTACAGACTGGTTATGGGAACTAGAAAAAGGAATGCAATGATAGGAACATTAACCTTTAACAATAGTTGAGCTATAATAACCCATTCTTGTTCCAAGTCTCCAGTCGCACAATGGATCTTTTTACAATACTTAAAAATGTCTCTCGCTTTGCAACATTTATGGAATTAGCTTGAGATGACACCCTCTTTCATATTTCTCAGGGCAGTGGTGGTACAAAGGGAAGAACATCTCTGCAAAGGGAAAACCAGACAGAAGCAGTTTCTGTGATTATCAAAGAAATAAGTAAACTGAAATATTTCATAATTATTTCCTACAAACTCATCAGCAGCTGGGCAGTTGGATCTTTATATCCAGATTCTGAGTTTAAAAATCTCCCTCTTCCTGGCATTACCCAACTTCCACTTATCCTTTCCCTGTTCTCCACAGACCCTGTTTACCACCCATACCACATGCACCTGCGTTCTCGAACATCAGACAGTCACCAGTAGCAGTCCTCCACCACATCCTCGCCCCCTCTTCCCTCACTAGAGCGCTACTGACTAATCAGCCACACACACAAATATAGGACGTTAGGGAATGGCTCATCACTACTTTGGGATGCTATAAAATGCCTTTTAGAGGCACACCACAGGACTTAAATCATACCACAATACGAAAATGCAATATCACATCACATTATGATGCAAGACAGATTGTACTGCATCAGACCAGACCAAAACAGAAAACTCAGCCTACATTTTCTTTCCAACTTTAGCTGTTCCTAGAATTTTCTCTGCAAGATTTCCTGTCCCATCTCCAGCTCCCGCTGCTCCACAGGGACACCTCAACTGCCTCTATCAGTAGGTGGAAGCTAGCAAAATACATTTTCCACTGTGATTCAGCTGTAATTTCATTTCATCTTTATGTTTCCTGGACACATAGGACTTTGGATAGGCACCCCTTTTTAATTTTTCTGTGTCAAATTTCCTTAATAGTAAAACATGACTCCCTTTGAGGTCTCTTCTCTCAGTACTGACATGGTCATTTTAACTTGCAAGATCTGAGACAATCACAGCACAAGGCTGGAGACCACTAGAGATCTTGTTTTTGTGACTTTATCAGACATCTGTGGAGCCTTTTGTAAAACTACAGAATTCACCATTGTAGTTGTATCTTATTTCAAGAAGACTGAGAAGTCCCCACATTTCTGGGGAGGAAGAAGGGGCAAGAATCACATAAGTCCCATTGCAATGTTAAACAAAGTATTTCAAGGAAATGACAGCACTTATGGTAAATTAAAATAATTCTTCACATATGTGATCATTTCCTTCCATGTAGCGGGCTACAGCACCAAGGGTTCCCTCCTCTCCTCATGGGCCTGCCCAGCCTCATCCT
Organism: Emydura macquarii macquarii; assembly: GCF_026122565.2. Lineage (NCBI taxonomy): Eukaryota > Metazoa > Chordata > Testudines > Chelidae > Emydura > Emydura macquarii. Next base: position 3,599,770 of record NW_027132342.1, on the reverse strand, counting down.
GCTTCCAGCAGCCCACGTTCCCTTTATTCTGCCCACAGGACTCACTCTGACACCTTCAAGACCTGCTACTCATATGGACAGCTGTGACCTGCACAGGACAGCCAGTTGGGAGAGGGGATTTTGTGTGTACCATATGAAAAATGTCTATGGTCCCCACTGGCCCTTGAGCTATTTCAGCAGTGCTTTTTGTCTAGACTAATTCAGTCAGTCATTCTCCCTTTTGCACCTTTCCCCACCAAAATTTTTCGTTACAGGTTATTCTGACATTTGACAAACTTTTACTTTGAGCTCACATAAGGGTAACTATCACAACAGAAGGGTCAGGACTGAAGTTAGCACTTCGGGAGTTGGCCCCCATTGTTTTCTTAGCAAAGGCTTCTGTTTAGTTTGAAATTCATTGTTTTTTTTGTTGTTTTTTTTTTAAAAAGTTCATGGTTTTCTGGAAAAACGGCCGTTTAAAATAAAAGGTTTTTTTTTTAAATTGTTTAAAAGTGTAATTAAAACCCGTGCTTAAAAAAAAAAAAAAAAAAAACTAGAGGTTGCTTGAAAGAATCTTCTCCCATCCCTAGGGTCAAGTCATTTATAGAAAAGGGACCAGGTATGTAAGCTACATGTCATTGCACATTTCCTATGGGCACATGTATAATCACTGAAGGTCCTGACTTCTAAGTTCCTGGATGAAATGGTATTTATTACTGCAAATCAGGTTACCTAATGGATGCATAGTCACCCTGTTAATTATGGAGTTAATTTATTGTACTTGATCTTAAGTGGGAAACTTTCTCAAATACATACAGAAATAAATAAAAGATATTCTGGATTCAGTCATGAATTCTGTAACTTTTGCACTAAAAAAGCTATCCAAGGTTACGTCAAGATGAATCAACAGAATTTTCCTCCTCTCCTTTAAATATCACTGTGCTCTCACTGCCACTATCTTGAAATAAGTTAAATTTAGAACTTACAAAGTTATGCTCCACTTCTATATATCCTAAGGTTCTTGGCCCACTTCTTGGATTCAGCTGGCATGGGTTGGTATTTCTCATAGGAAACGAGTATTTGAAACAAATCTGGTCTTATAAATATTTCATTATTTTTTGGAATCTGGACCCATCTCTTTTGGGATTATAGCAGACTTTACCACCAGGGGAGGGGGCTAACCTTCTATCTAATGTTATTCTATCTGACCTTTATATACAAGGATGTATGTTTACTTTATATTTAAAGTGGGGCTATAGTCTTAAAGTGACTAAAATAATTTCTCATGCTTCCATATTTATGTCCTGTCAAGGATTTCTAGATGAAGTTGACTCAGTTTACTAGTTGATTTGTCTCTCTCAACCTAGTAATCTACAACCTAGCAAATGCACCTTCGTATCTATAATACATCAGAGAGAGAGATTGTTGAGCAACACGAGCAAATTCTACAGAGCAAATTCTGCCATCCTTATTCAATGATACTTTTCTTGAATAAACATTAAGTAAACATACTCATAGCTATATGTACATTTAAAAATAAAACAAAAACAAAACCCTACCATAACAAAATACTCCACCACACATCTCACCCCTGGAACAAGATGAAAGCGAGTGAACCACCCATGACAAAATGTTAGTCATGTTACTTAATGAACTACAGGAAAATGCTCAGATGCAACAGTGATGAGCATAATATAAGAGCCTTTATAGAGCAGAGCCAACATCATAATCTGGCCTATTGACATTTTTTTGAGTATATTTTAAATCTCAGAAAAGAAAATCTATTAGATTAGGAAGCTGTGGTAGCTAGGTAAATTGAAAGCTCCTGTATTAGTTTGAAAACACGTTTAAAATTATGAAGTTGATGGAGAATCTCAGGTATGGTTGTGGTAACACCAAGCACTGAAAGTTTAGATCCTGACCCTATTCCCACTGACATCAATAGGAAACCTCACCAAATTCAGTGGGAGTAGGAACAGGCCCTTATTGTTTAGTATGAACTCTAACCTCACACACAGAATCCTCAATTTCCTTGAAAGTTTGCATGCGTTTCTTGGTAATAGCATAGGGAAAACAATGTGATTACAGCCTGTATGTACATTGTGTTTCTCAAAATAGTTTCATATTAATTTTCCCTTGTAATTCTCAATACTTTTCTAATCACATTCACGGAATAAATATGGGGTCCATGTGGTGGGTAAAATAATCTCTCTAATTTTTATGGATAGATATTAAACTGGCTAGTTTAGAGATTTACACTGATTCTTAAAATTGCATAGCCTAGTGGCTGTAAGAAGTCTATGCTCTATTTTAAAAATCTTGAATTTAAGATCTTTTGAGTTTAAAATTAACAAGCTAGATCCTCCCTCAGTATAGGTCAGTGGAGTTCAGTGGAGCTATGTCAATTTATACCAGCTGAAGAGCTGGCTCCATATTTTTTCCTGTGAGTATCATTCTACTCACTGTATTTTGGATATGCATGGTGACTCAAAGGGCAAAATGTGGCTCTGAAAAACAGAATGATAAAAGTAATCACACAAGATCCTCTTCCGGCCAGTCCCTACATTCACAATTTTGGTGGCAGGACATTGCAAGTGGATTGTCCCCAGCTGCTGAACACACTGCTACTTGCCATCTGACAAGCCTTCATTTAGTTATCCTTCAGAATATGGTGCAAAACCTAGGCAAAATATCACCTTGCCCTTGGCAGCATTGCACATGGGGGATTTGGTGCTGAGTGTGGCTAAAGGTCAGAATGGTTTATTTTCTTGCTGTTGTGACTAGGATATACAAATGTATTTTTTTTGTATGCTATCTAGATACCATACTGTGATTAACATTTTTATGTATAAAAATATGAAACATTGACTGGAGATAGACCCAAGCCAAAATCTTGGATCCAAGCACCTGAAACTTGGGAGTATTTGAAATTTAGACCTAGATCCCCACCTAATTTTTTTCAACTGCTTCTTTTCTTTATTATAGGCTGAACCAAAAACTGTAGTCTCAACACCATTGAATTTTAACTTGTGTGTTAATTATGCATATGGACTTACACCTCAAAACTGAAATGTGAACTTCAGAAGTATTTATTCATAAACTCATAGATTTTTAAGGCCAAACAGAATTATTATGATCATCTAATCTGACCTCCTGTACAACACAGTCAAAAGAATGTCACCAAGAGATTTTAGCATCAAGCCTATACATTTCTGGTTAAGTTAACATCATTTATAAAGACATCTCATCTTGATCTAAAGTATTCGGGTGAAGGAAAATCTATCTCGTCCTTAGGTAAGTTGTGTGATTAAATTTACCTTCATATTAAAAAAACCCCATCTTATTTCTAGTTTTAATTTGCCTGGCATCAGCTCCTGCATTTGGATCCTGCGCTGCCTCAGTCTGCTAAATTAAAGAACCTCCAGCTATCAGAAATTCTCTTCCCATGCAGGTACATACAGAATGAAATCAAGACACCTGAACCTTTTCTTGGATGAGCTAAATAGAATGGATTTCCTTAGTCTCTCAATATAAGGCAGGTTTTCTGTACTTCAAATAATTCTTGCAGCTCTTTTCTGAAACCTTTCCAATCTATCAACATCCTTTTCAAAGTGTGGACACCAGAACTGGACACCTTATTCCAGTAATGGTATCAATAATACCATATGCAGTGGAAACAACATCTTCCTACTTTTACCTGGTACCCGTTTGCTTATACATTCAAGGACCTCCTTTGCACTTAGCCACCACTTTACATTGGACCTCATGTTCAGTTGGTTATCCACCAGGATATTTAAATCCCTTTGAGTCACTTTTTTCCAGAATTTACCCAACTCTTTGTTGAAGAAAAACAAACTCAAGACTGTATTATATTTGTTTTCCATGAAATTTTGCACAAATAGAATTTGCATCTCATCTAGAAGTTTCCCTGGGTTTCTGTGCATTCACTGCACAGAGACATTAAGAATCAGCTTGTGATTGCCTTGATGATCAGTTACTCTCACAAGAAGTCTAATGGGATTCATGTGAACAACTCACTGCTACAAGGAAGGTCACAATCTGGTCCTAATTTATTTGACCACTCCAATGTGCATTTAGTACTTGATCCATCTATATCAATGGAAAGACTCCAATTGACGTCAAGGCAGTCTAGTGAATAGCACAGTGGCGAACAATATCTCTGCAGGGAGGCTGCAGTGGGAGGAATGAGAGTGAGTGCCCGGCTAAGAGAGATTGTGTTGCCAGGATGCCCATTACAGAAAGTCAGAAGGGTAAGAACCAAAGTGGCGAGACACCTGATCAGCAAAGATAAAGCTTTAGAGACTTTACTAATTAGAGTACTTGTCTAATCAAAGTGTGTGTTCCCTCCAGAAGGTGGAATGGAAGATTAGAACCCATCTAAACTGGAAAGCATAACTGTGGCCAATAGTTCTCAGTAGAATTCCTAACACTAGAGCATAACAGAGTTATTTACTATTTAATGTTTTTAAGTGTAACTCCTTTAACTGAACTACCCTACAATCTCACTAACGCATGCCTTTTACCACATCTCTGCCAGGCTGAGTATCATTTTTATTTTATAACCCAGTGCACATGAGTTTCATTCTTGAGTGAACCCAACTAGAGTTACATGCTTTTGTGATAGATGGAGCACCTACAACACTTGACTTTAGGGTTTGATCATCACAGTTTACCAACACTGTCAGATTTCTGTGTCCCACTATTCACATTGGATCAGGCTAAGGCCGAATGTAAGAGGTCAGCTGCAAGAGATTGAAAACATAGATCACCTAGAGGTCAGGATGTTTCTCTGACATGTATCCCAACAATCCAGCTTCTTAAGAGTACACACTTGGGTTGATTAGTCTTCCTCCCAAAATTTCCAGTACTGCCAGCTTCAAACAAGGCTGGAACCTAGAGATGCAGAGGCACATGAAAAAAATATTAATAGGAGAGGGGAGAGTCATTGAAACAACTTCAGATCTCATAAAAAGATCCAATAAAGGAGGTTCTATTAAAGTTTTGGATGAAGATTTAGGCCAATTTTTACTTTTTTAAAAATTATTAGCTCCTCTATAGTTATTAAATCAAGATACCAGCTACAATGAGCCAAGTTCACTTCTGGTATAAGAAGGTGTGACTCCAGTGATGTCAGATGATGCCTAGTCGCACCACAGGTAAATTTGGCCTGGTGTATTTGATTTTCAGAAGAGTCTCTTAGTTTATTTTCATGCCATAGTGAAGGAAACAAGTGTGGAAAGAATACCAGAAAACCAATGCAAAGAGCTAACTTTGTCTTAATCATTAACACAAATAAATAAGGTGCTCCTTTACCCAGGTCTAAATAAAGGGTACCATGACATTACAGGAAACTTTATTGTGAGCCAGGAAAGACCAGAAATAGTAAAGAAAGAAATGCATTAGCTGCTATACAACCAGCATCCAAATGGAAGCTTCCTGATTCTAAATCTTTCCCCAGTGAAACTCCAAATGACAAGCTTAGTCTCTCAGCTAGTACCAGTCCCTGCGACAGCTGTTTGGATAAGGCTCTCACTGCCCTAGTAAAGTCAAAGCCTATTTTAAAAACTTTGGTTTACAATACATTGAGCCAATCAAATAGTTCTCATGCAACAGAAATTCTACCCCATCACTTGCTCTGCATTGCACAAGATTCCTTTCCTCAAAAAAGTCTCCAAAACAAATGGCTCACATTATTTTAGGGGCAACAAGAACATATAAATACTCAGAAGGTACAGAGATGAAAAGGGAGAGAACATACTTCTTAACTGAGCCATGAAACTTTTCTGTAATAAATCTGCTCCTTCGAATCCAATATAAATAAAGCTTCTGACATGTCAGGCCCTGCATCTGGAGGACTAGCAGTGACAGATGTCAACTATACAGACTTGGCACATTGCTATTTGATTTTTTTAATTTGCCAGATGGTCTGACACAGAATAGCTGGATTTTTTATGCAGGGAGAGAAAGAGAGAAAATCTCTCACAGACCTTGCACAAATATGGAAAGGCTCCCACACCAGTCTCACCCACCCACAGCTTAGTCTCTGTGATGCATAAATTAGAGGGGGATATCATCCTTGGGAAATTGGTTTATTTTTTTCCCTTCTCTTTAGGAAAACTGAAAATGCTGAATTTGGACTTCACTACACAGAGATTTTAGTCTATCAGTTCCATCCATGGCATTGAGTAAACACATAGTATTGCTGGGTAACATCATCAGTTTTTTCAGACCCAGTACATTGTTCATATAGTCAGCAACTGCAATCTTTAATATTGCAAGTTTTCTGATATTTTTCAATGCTGGGACGTATATGATCTTTGACTAGTTCTGTTACGCATAGTTACATTAAAATAGAGTTACTATTAAAATGGCACCAATTTTTTTAACTTATTGGACCAGATCCTCAGTTGATGTAAAACAGTATAGTTCCATTGAAATCGATGGAGCTGTGCCAATTTACACCAGTCAAGTATTCAGCCCTCTAAGTTTTGTACAGTTATTTGGAAATGTAAACTGCTATGTAAGTACTAATTATCATCTAATTCCTGCATGCCCAGCTTTTACATGCTTCCTTAAAGGCAAAACCAGGTTTTTATCAGAGCTAGTCAGAATATGGATTTTCCATTTTGCAATAAATAAATAAATGAGTTTGTGTCTCCTTCCACTACCTTGCTCCAAATCAGGACAAAAAGCCAAAAATGTGCAAATGGAATTCCAAAAAAAATAGTTCTGGGTCAATCAAAAGATTTCCTTTTGATAAATTTGAAGTGGTTTGTTTTAATTTTTACCCTTTTTTATATTTTTAAGGTTTTTTGTATAAAATATTTACGTTTTGGAATAGTCATTTCTCAATGAAAAATAAAAGATTTCCATTCCAGAAGTGTCAAAATGAAACATTTTGATATTTTCAAGAAGCATGTTTTTTTTCTTTTTTTCCCCCCTCAAAACTAAGTTTCATCAAAAGAGACAATTTCATTTAAATTTTCAGTTTTGTTCAATGGAAAATGGACTCAACAAAAATATTTCAACCAGCTCTACTGTATTTGCTAATACAGGTCTGGGAGAATGACCTGGGTTCATTTTGTTCCTTCACACAATGTGCTGCAGAGCTTCTTTGAAATCTCTGATTCCAAAGCAGAAGTGGACCGTGTAAAATAGCTCAAATCTTGCTGTCCATAATCTGCTTCTCCTCCCCATAAATATCAGCCTCACCACATAGAAAGAACAGTCCCTGTTTACGAAGTTGCAGCTGATCATGAAGCAGTCTGCAACTGTATCATGCAATCTTACATCATTTTCTCAATCTGCAGTGAAAAAATGGAGGTAACCATAGAGTGAGCATGACTTTTTTTTTTTTTAGTTCGGCGTGATACACAGGTGTTTGATTACTTTCAAGATGATATTACATGTAATTTAAAGATGAGACATTTTATGCCTTGCATATGAAAAACTAAAGTAGAAATGGTCCAAAACCATAACGGTGTGTGCAAAAAAAAAAAAAAAAAATATCACTGTATCCTTATATTCTGGAGAGGCAAGAAAAAAAACCTGAGCCTTGGTTCTCAGCCATCATTCATTTGGCTTTTAGTTTTGCAAAACCATTTCAGATGTTCCAGCCAGTTCAATGGGAGTTATGCTTTGGTTTATATTATAGGTATTTGGTGAGCAGCATGAATTGTTTGGCTAGTACAGTTGCAAAGTAGGTCAATGTACTCATTAGGGTTGTCTGAACAGATTAAAGTCCATTTTAAGCAGTCCTGTTTGTGTTGCCAAACTAATGCAAGTTTTGCAAGATCGGAAGACTTGACACCACTTCATCTTGATATTTATAGCATCATGCTTGCCCAGAAAAGCAAACCTGCAGGAAGCTCCTCGCTGCACTGCAGGTGGCATGAGACCAGCATCAGGAAAATTGTTGGCCTTTTTCAATCCAGGTTTTGGAGATAGGCTTCCAAACTATAAGATCTTCTAAGCGGATGTCATGATGTAATAATGTTTACTGTAAATGTAATCTCATTTCAATACGACTCAAGAGTGGAGACACTGAAAACCTAATTTCTGGGTTTGCCCACATAAGAATGGACATACTAGGTCAGACCAATGGTCCATCTAGCTGTGTATCTTGTCTTCCAACAGAAACCAATGCCAGTTGCTTCAGAAGGAATGAACCGAGCAGAGCAATTATCGAGTAATCCATCTCCTGTCATCCACTCCCAGCTTCTGGCTCTTAGAGGTTTAGGACACCCAGAGCCTGGGTTGCATCCCTGACCATCTTGGCTAATATCTATTGATGGACTTATCCTCCATGAAGTTATCTAGCTCTTTTTAAATCCAGTTATAGTTTTCACCTTCACAATCTCCCCCGGCAATGAGTTCCACGGGTAGAGAGAGAGTGTGTGTGAGTGAGTGAGAGAGAGAGAAAAGTACTACTTCCTTGTGTTTGTTTTAAATCTACTGCCTATTAATTTTATGGAATGATCCCTCGATCTTGTGTTATGAGGAGGGGTAAATAACACTTCCTTATTCACTTTCTGCACACCATTCATGATTTTATAGACATCTATCAGATCCCCACTAAGCTGTGTTTTTCCCCAAGCTGAAAAGTCCCAGTCTTTTTAAATTTCCAGCAAATGGAAGCTGTTTCATATCCCTAATCATTTTTGTTGACTTTATCTTTATCTTTTCCAATTGTAATATATCTCTTTGGAGATGGGGTGACCAGAACTGCATGCGGTATACAAGGTGTGAGCATACTATGGATTTACATAGTAGCATTATGATATTTTCTGTCATATATCCTTTTCCTAATAAATCTTAACATTGCTAGCTTTTTTGACGGCCACTACACATTGGACAGAAGTTTTCAGAAAACTATCCACAATGACTCTAAGATCTTTCTTGTGTAGTAACAGCTAATTTAGACTCCTTCCTTTTGTTTGTATAGTTGGGATTATGTTTTCCAATGTGCATTACTTTGCATTTATCAACATTGAATTTCATCTGCCATTTTGTTGCCCAGTCACTCAGTTCTGTGACAGCCTCCTGCCTACTAATACTCTAACTTTGCCCACAGTTAAGAAAGCAGTAGCCACAGCAAGCAGTACAACTCCTTTCTTTCATACCTCATATGACTCATATCACATACAAGTTTACTTGTATAAGTAACAGGTTGATTTGGAGAATGTGATTACTCATGGTAAATTGAGAGATACACATGACCTTCATAAAACTGATGTGGGGCATTCAGGGTGAGATTTATACCTTATGCACCCCAAGGCACAGCATCGCCAGTGTCCCTCCAGCCTACAGCTGACCTTCGTGTTTTCCTCATGAGGGTCGGAGGTGACAGAGGAGAGAGAGGTTGGCCAGCCAGCTCCATGCGGGAAGTGGGCGGGGGGGAGAGGGGCTGGGGTGATGGGCTCGGTCAGCTTCAGGTGGGAGGAATATGCTCCCCCTGGGCTCCAGGTTATTGCCTGGCCAGGGGGTGGGGCCTCAGAGGAAAGGAAGAGGAGTCGGGCCAGAGTTCCAGCACTCGTGCGGGGCCCCCAAATTGGCCAGGGCCCCGTGGGCCTATACAGTAATCTGTCACTGTTTAGGTGCCCCTAGAACACTGGTGCCCCCAGGCACATGCCTCCTGTGCCCTAACTGGAAATCCAGCCCTGGGGGCATTCCTTACTGGGATTTGGATTTACCCCATTTTAGAGAGAAACTATTTGCAAAATTAAGAACCAAATTTAGATTCAAGTATTGATTCTAATCCATCCAATCACTCCTGCCCTCCAAACAGACAGACAAATTCAGGAGAGTTCAGAACTAGGATTTCTGCACAAGACTCTCTCAGAGAATGTATCAATGGTCTGAAATAATTTAAATAGAGATTTCATTGAATGAAGTTGTTTATCCAAATTCTCTGAGTGTGTGGAGATCAACCACGATGAGAGATGGCATAAAACAACAACAGAAAGCTTAATAAATAACAAACAAAATTAACAGGAATTCCTCTAGGCTGAATGTTAGAATGGAGCCAAAACTATTGAAATGTCCGGAACCCAGACAGCGCCTAACTAGTTCACAAGTTCATTCAGGGTAGGAAAGGGGGGTAAGGGGAAATGTGGTCAGACACTTCTGTCAGTTTGAAGAATATCTGTGGAGCTTTGACAAAAATGATGTATGTTCTCATTCAAAAGCACCACAAGTTATTTAACTTACTTCCTCTTTGTGTCTGTACTCAGCCTGCCTGAAAGACTAAAATATTTTGTCCCACAAAGTATTTTTGGTCCATTGATTAATTTATTTTCCATCCCCTACCGCTCCCAGAAATACATGTCTACATTCAGTAACCACATCTATAAAAATAACACCCGTTCTAGGCTCCTTTATCCCCTTAGCCTTTACCGTCAAGTGTATTCTCCCCAGCCACCTGCCTCCTCCAAAACACCATGCTATATCCCACCATTCCCCACCCCTACTGAGTCTGCTCATAGCAGTTCTCAAATTCATCTGTCAACGGTGATTTGTGGAGCACTTACTGGTGGGTCCATGGAAAGCCAGCTGGTTACATCATGCTGGCTCATCTCCTCGTTTTCAGCTGTAAATGGCATTAAAGACAGCTAAAAAAATATATTTTGCTAATATTGTTTTCCCACATACATTGCTGCTATACTTGCCACAAGGATATGGAAGGGATGGCACATCACGCTGATATACCTTGACTTTAGCAAAGCTTTTGATACGGTTTCCTTCAGTATTCTTGCCAGCAAGTTAAAGAAGTCTGGTTGGATGAATGGACCATAAGGTGAATAGAAGGCTGGCTAGATCATCAGGCTCAACAGATAGGGATCAATGGCTCGATGTCTAGCTGGCAGCCGGCATCAAGCAGAGTGCCCCATGGGTCGGTTTTGTTCAACATCTTTATTAATGATCTGGATGATGGGGTGGATTGCACCCTCAGCAAGTGTGCGGATGACACCAACCTGGTGATAGATACACTGGAGGGGAAGGATAGGATACAGAATGACCTAGACAAATTGGAGGATTGGGCAAAAGAAATCTGATGAGGTTCAACAAAGACAAGTGCAGAGTCCTCCACTTAGGACAGAAGAATCCCATGCACAGCTACAGACTGGGGACCAATGAGCTAGGCAGCAGTTTTGCAGAAAAGGACCTGGGGGTTACAGTGGATAAGAAGCTGGATATGAGTCAGCAGTGTGCCCTGGTTGTCAAGAAGGCTAAGAGCATATTGGGCTGCATTAGTAAGAGCATTGCCAGCAGATCAAGGGAAATGATTATTCCCATCTATTCAGCATTGGTGAGGCCACATTTGGAGCAGTGTGTCCAGTTTTGGGCCCTCTCCCTAAAGAAAGCATATGGACAAATTGGAAACAGTCCAGCAGAAGGCAACAAAAATGTTTAGGGGGCTGGGGCACATGACTTCTGAGGAGCGGCTGAGGGAACTGGGCTTGTTTAGTCTGTAGAACAGAACAGTGAGGGGGGATTTGATAGCAGCCTTCAACTACTTAAAGGGGGATTCCAAAGAGGATGGAGTTAGGCTGTTCTCAGCGGTGGCAGATGACAGAACAAGGAGCAATGGTCTCAGGTTGCAGTGGGGTCGGACTAGGTTGGATATTAGGAAAATGGTTTTCACTAGGAGGGTGGTAAAGCACTGGAAGGGAGGTGGTGGAATCTCCATCCTTAGAAGTCTTTAAGGCTTAGCTTGACAAAGCCCTGGCTGGGATGATTTAGCTGGGGTTGGTCCTGCTTTGAGCAAGGGGTTGGACTAGATGAGCTCCTGAGGTCCCTTCCAACCCTAATGTTCTATGATCACAGTATTAAAATATAGTCCAGACTGTGGAAGAGTTGGAGTACTCCTGATTTACAGTTACTACTATTCTGAAGTGCAACTCTGACTATGGTTATTAGCTGAGGAGAGTAGGTCTTTGGTTAGTATCTGAATTGGAGACATGCAAGTGCTACAAGAATTGGTATGGTTAATTCACTTGATGGCACCCTTCCTTCTGAATTCATACCAAATCAAAGATCCAGCATGTTTCCAGGCATTTTACTATTAGAAGTGATTTTTGCATTTAAGCTGCATTACAATTCTTACAAATGTCCATGCGAACCTGCATGATACATAGGAATTTAGATTAATCTTTGAGATTCAGTCAAAAGGTAGAAATACTACAATTTATAAGCTATTTGGAGCAAGTGATTTGATCTGTGAATCTTTTGATGCATTCAAGTAGAATAGTCCAGCTAATCTACAACTAGATTGTCACTAACCCTAACACAGTCACACAGATGAGAAGAGAATAAGGCTCCCTCTGTGGCAAAGTTAGGGCATGTGTAGCATAGCAGCCTCATGAGTAAGTGGTCAGGGAGAGGAGGACAGAGAAGGGGGTGGAGTAGCGGAAGCCATGGTTCATTCCAGGGCAGAGTTGTCTGGATGTAGAAGAGGTCGGGAATACAAAATGTACTATTTTCAGTGTTGTAAATTACTTCCCTCCCAATGACATTCTTTGGAGCAAAGGGGAGGGATTGAGATTCATTGGATCTGCATCTGTGTAGTCATTTCCACCAGTGCAGAATGGGTATAAAATGCTACCATTCTAATCTGGTGACATTTCACATCCACTTTCACTATTTAAACAGCTACAGAAGTTTTAAGGAAGTGGAGATTCAGACTCATTTAGCGACAATTACTTCCTGATGCTCCTAGGGGGCCGCCCAGCTATGCATTATCCCAGACTCAAGGCTGAGCCAAAAGGGTTGGTCTAACCCTTAAAGACTGAATTAATACAAATCCTTTGAGTAAAAATGGGAAAGGATTTGCAGCGTAAAACTCTGGGGTCTTGCTGTTCAATGAAAAGGGAATGTTAACCATTCTTAGACTATGCTGCTGTGCTTCTCAGCCAGTGGTTGTGTGACCGGAAAGTTGGTCACATCTCTCTTCTAAGCAGGTTCTGATGCACATAGGTTCCAGGTAGCCAGAAGAGCAGGAATGATTTCACTGGGGTGGTAATCTATTCATTGAGGCAGCTATCAGTTGAGCCCATTTGCAAGCAAGTTGTTGGAAATGGTAATTGAAATTAAAAAGGAATTTTAGATGTAGACATTTGTTAGTTTTGGCTTATGCATTCAGACCTAAGTCCTGCTCCCTCAGTAGCTTTGCTTGGCACTCAGTGGCATTTGGGTTGAGGTGAGGAGGGGAAGGGAGAGCAGAAGAAATTCTCCCCCTTCCAGGCCATGAAGCTGCAACAGCAGCCCTGGAGCTGCAATGGCCAATATGACTCTAACTCTATTTTCACATAGTTGCAGATATTCCTTTCATCCCTTTGCACACTGGTCTCATTAATTCCCGTTTGCTGTGTAGCTCTCCTCTTAGTTACACTGACATCAATCTGAAGTTACTCCTCCAATCTCCATGGTGGTATGACAGATTTATACTGAGGTGACAGAAGAATGTTGGCAGTTGTAAGTTTTATGTGAAAACAAGCTACAGTTAAAAACAGAGTGTCAAATTCTGGTCATGTTGAAGTCATAGGAAGTTTTATCATGGATTTCAGTGGGAGCATGATTTGATCCACATATATTAAATAAATTGCAACACAAGTAATTTTATATCCACTTGGCAGAGAAAGTCTTCTCCTGAGAGAGAAAAAGCAAATTTCTGCTCTTGGTTTCAGCTGTGCAACTGCACTGATTTTATTGGGATCACACCACTGTAATTGAAATCAGAATTCAGTTTCCCATCTTTTAAATATGTTTTAAGAAATCAGAGCATGGAGTCAGATTCTAGGCCAAAAGGGACCATTATGATAATCTAATTTAACCTCTTGTATAACACAGGCCATAGATCTTTCCCAAAATAATTCCTAGAGAAGATCTTTAGAAGAACTTCCAATCTTGATTTAAAAATGGTCATTGATGGAGAATCCACCACAACCTTTGGTAAATTGTTTCAATAGTCATTTACTCTAAACATTAAAATTTTACGCCTTATTTCCATTCAAAATTTGTCTAGCTTTAACTTCCAGACATTGGATCATGCCACACCTTTCTCTGCACAACTGAAGAGCCCATTATTAAATATTTGTTCCCCACATAGATACTTATAGACGGTAATCAATCACTCCTTAACCTTCTCTTTGTTAAGCTAAATAGATTGAGCTCCTTACATCTGTCACTAGAAGCAGAGACAACTCATGCCTGCCAATAGTGGGGAGGGCAAAGTCAGTGTGAGCATCCTTAGTACAAGCCAAGCAGCAAATCGGGGTGGGGGGGACGGCCATGACCCTGCATGCCACCCCACACGCATCACTTCAGACTAGAAGGCATATTTTCTAATGCTTTATTCATTCTCAGGGCTCTTCTCTGAACTCTCTCCAATTTATAAACATCCTTACTGAACTGTGGACATCAGAACTAGACACGGTATTCCAGCAGTACTTGCATTAGTGCCAAGAGAAGTAAAATAACCTCTCTACTCAAGGTTCCCTTGATTTGGCATCCCATGACCAGCTCTTTTGGACATAGTGTCACACTGTTTGCTCATGTTCAGCTGATTATCCACCATCGCCCCCAAATCTTTCAGAGTCACTGTTTCCCAGGTTAGAGTTCTTAGATGCATACATTTACATTTATGCACTTTAATACACTCTTTGCTTGCACCCAGTTTACCAAACGATGCAGATCACTCTGAGTCAATGACCTGTCCCCATCATTATTTATCACTCCTCCAGTTTTTGGGTAATCTGGAAATTTTATCAATGGTTATTTTATGTTTTCTTCCTAGTCATTGATAAAAATGTTAAAATAGAATAGAGCCAAAACCCGATCCCTGCAGGATCCCACTGGAAACAGATCCGCTCGATGATGATTCCCTGTTTACAGTTACATTTTGAGACCTATCAGTTAGCCAGTTTAAATCCATTTAATGTGTGCCATGTTAATTTTATATCATTCTAGTTCTTCAATCAAAATGTCATGCAATACAAAGTCACATGCCTTACAGAAGTCTGAGTATATTATATCAATAGTATTACCTTTATCAACAAAATTTGTGATCTCAACAACAAAAAAGAGATATCAAGTTAGTTTGACATGATCAATTTCCATAAACCTATGGTAATTCACATTAGTTGTTGCATCTGACGAAGTGGGTTGCAGCCCACGAAAGCTTATGCCAGCAGAAATTTATTAGTCTTTAAGGTGCTACAGGACTCTCATTGTTTTCACATTAGTTATATTACTCTCCTTTAGTTATTTATTAATCATGTTCCATATCATGTTCCAAATCAGCTGCTCTATTATCTTGCCCAGGATAGAACAAGATACAGTCTTTTTAAAAATTGGTACATTAGTTTTCTTTCAGACTTCTGGAACTTCTCCAGTGCTCCAAGGTGTATTGAAAAATTAACATTAGAGGTCCAAAGAGCTCCACAGCCAGCTCTTTTGAAACTCTTGGGTGCAAGTTATCTGAACCTGCTGATTTAAACTTCTGTTTAACATCCTCCAGAGATACTAGTGGAATGGAGACTACAAATGCTTTATTTTTATGATCAGTGCACATTTAAATTTCCAGTCATGTCAGTACTGGATTTCCCCGATATGCAAATGAACTGGCCCTTAAACAGTGAAACACAAAAGAGATTTGATTAGACACCTCTTCACTTTCTTCCTCCAGAGCCAAGAAGTTAGTATGAGTCCAAAGATCATTTCTGAGTGATAGAACCTATACTCTAAATGGGTCATTTCAAGGAGACCACATAAGATTACCTTCTTGGAGGGGCACTTACCCATTCTCAGAGCACTCTTCAGTGATCTTCCCCTCCCCCCCCCGCCCTCCAGCTCTGACCACCAAGCACAACCAGTGAATATCGGTACTGTAAAACCTCAGAATTATGAACACCTCGGAAAGGGAGGTTGTTCGTAACTCTGAAATGTTCGTAACACTGAACACACCGTTATGGTTGTTCTTTTAAAAGTTTACAACTGAGCATCGACTTAATACTGCTTTGAAACTTCATTATGCAGAAGAAGAATGCTGCTTTTAACCATCTTAATTTAAATGAAACAAGCATAGAAATAGTTTCCTTAACATGCCAATTGTTTTTAGCCCCTTTTTTTAACCACCCCCCCCCCCCCCCCCCCCGTTTTTTTTTTTTTAAAAGTAGTTTACATTTAACACAGTACTGTATTTGCTTTTTTTGGTGGGACAAGTGAAGGGAAGTTTCTGCTGCTGCCTGATTGTGTACTTCCGGTTCCAAATGAGGTGTGTGGTTGACCAGTTAATTTGTAACTCTATTTTTTGTAACTCTGAGGTTCTACTGTACTCATACAGGTAAGTGACAGAGCCTTAGTTGAAGTCAGACTTGAAGTAAGTACAATGCAACTTCCCACACTTAATATCTATTATAAATTAAAATTCAGCTTCCCATGTATTCTGGATCCTTGAGCAAAGATGTCCAGTCAATAATAAAGTTATGCGGTTATGCATATTTCTGGGATTGTAATACCTCTAAGAGGATAATCTGAAATTACACAGACATTGCTGGATATTCACAAATCCCAAAAGTCACGTTGGGAGCCCATGAAACACTGTAGTGTTGGAAGTCATGATGCTTTCACACAACATAATGACATTGTGTCAGTGTTGTTATTTTGTGACCTAGGGTGATAGCAACATATGCCAGTGCAAGAAAATGACAATCCATAACACAGTCATTGCATTGCAGCAGGACAGAAACATTGGGTCACAAGGGCCAAGTTTATTCCATTGGACAAACTGACCACAAAGACAGTCAAGCGTGCAAGTCTCTTTCTTGTGCCATATCCCATAAGCACATAACATAAGAATGGCCATATTGTATCAGACCAATGGTCCATCTAGCCCAGTATCCTGTCTTCTGACAATGGCCAATGCCAAGCTCTTCAGAGGGAATGAACAGAACAGAGCAATTATCGAGTGATCCATCCTCTGTCATCCACAACCAGCTTCTGGCAGTCAAAGGCTAGGGATATTCCAGAGCATGGGGTTGAACCCAGTTTAGTTTTCGCCTTCACAACATCCCCTGGCAAGGAGTTCCACAGGTTGACTGGTGTGTGATGTGAAGAAGTACTTCCTTTTTTTTGTTTTAAACCTTCGGTCTATGAATTTCACTGGGTGACTCCTAGTTCTTATATAATGTGAAGGAGTAAATGACACTTCCTTATTCACTTTCTCCACACCATTCATGATTTTATAGACTCTACCATATCCCCCCTTAGTCATCTCTTTTCCAAGCTGAAAAGTCCCAATCTTTTTAATCTCTCCTCATATGGAAACTGTTCCATACCCTTAATCATTTTTGTTGCCCTTCTTTATACCTTTTCCAATTCTAATATATCTTTTTTGAGATGGGGAGACCAGAACTGCAAACAGTATTCAAGACAGTTTAATGACTTTATACTCACTAAAACACAACCCCACAGCTCAAATTCAAAGATAACTTTGTACTACAAAACTTAATCGTAGAAGACAACTAAACTAAATGACATAAAATACACTGCACAAGTCTGCTCACAAAGATACCAAATATCACTTTCAGCTTTCATACCACTCCTCCTTCCAGGCATGTTCCACACAGAGAAAGGAACAGGTTGGTCATATACAATATATTCAATTTTGAAGACCCATATTAATTGATAAAAATCATTTTGCTAGGAATACATACAGATAATTGAACTCCAATATTCAACACAAAGTGGACTGTTCCATTAAGATATATTACATATCTTTTCAATTTCTCTGAAACACCTCTCATTTGATATGGAATTTATACTTGCACTTTCCCATTGCTGTCATTTCATTTGTACATATAGAAATAAAAATGGACCTTAAAAGAAAATGCAAAGACAAGAAGTTTAGCCATTGTGACGGGGTACGCCTGCTCCGCTCTGTGGATCCTGCGCTTTGCCGGCTACGCCAGTGGTGCGGCTGGGAGGGGAGTGCGGGGGGGGGACCCGGTCCCACCCTCTGCCCCGGGCCCCCGACCCAGGGACCCTGTAAGGAGTGGTCTCACCCTGCTCAGTCCCTGAGACCGACTACCTTCCCTGGGTCGCCTGTCTGTGGCCCCCCGGCCTGTAGCCTGCTCCCTGGTACCGGCGTGAGGGGTTGTTCCGCCTTCCCTGACTGGAGCCTTCTCCGCCTCAGTGTGGTAGCCGCAGCAGATGATAGTCCCAAGCCCCGCGGCTGTCGCTGCGGCAGGGCAGGGCAGGGCAGGGCAGGGCAGCTCTGCTCTGCTCTGCTCTGCTCTGCTTCGCGCCTCCTCTCCACTGGCTGTTAACTCCCTTCAGTCTACCTGGCCTGCCTGAAGTGGAGGCTTTTTATCTGCTGGGGCAGCTTCTTTGATAGGCCCCAGGTGGCCTAATTGGCCCAACTGTCTTAAATTAGCCCCAGCTGGGTTACCGAGGGAAGAGGGCTTTATGGAGTCTGGGGCTAATATACATGCCCTCCAGCACTCTTTCATAGCCATGCGGTCTGGCCCTGTCACAGCATCTTGAACAATTCCTGACAAAATTAATAGCAAAATGTTAACTCTGAGGTCTGGATATTTGAGATTTCCAAAATACAGTATTAAAAACAGTCTACAGGATACCAAAGTATGCATTCAAAGCTAGTTTAGGAAATCACAACCGTATGGGATGTAGACAGCGGCTGACTAATTTACTTTACTCCTCCTGTGAGTGGTATATTTAGGACTCTTATCTCAGTACCATGCATGAGTGATTCATCTTGCCAAATTTTAAGAAATGGATAGCTATATATCTATACTGGGAACTAAAATACTTGCACTGAATAAAAGGAAATCTGAGACACCTATCAAATTCAATGATTGGTTATATTATTCCTCCACAGCGACATTAATGGAAATTTTAATATTCACCTACTGAAATAATTGGGAAAATAGGATGTGGTCATATACAAAAATTCAATCTTACTTGATTCCTGAATTGTACACAGTTTCCTGCTATTATTTATCATTTTTGAAGGTACAGTGCAATTACCTTATTTCACTAAACTTATCTTGAATGCTTTTTCTGCAGATTGGATTTTAAATTTTATTTTAATAAAAAGGGGCTTTTTTAGCTCCTGTTTGTTAATCACTTGAGTGGCTCCATTATGCAACGTGCATGGTTCTGTGTTTTCAACTGTTTTGGGTCAGATCTGATTTGTGTTTCGCTAATTATTTAGGTTCATATTTTCTGTCAAATTAAATGTTATGAAGTTACTTAAAAAAAAAAAAACCTGGTCCATGACAGTAGAAGAGGTGGTAAGGTTTTAGAAAAATCAAAGGTAAATTCTCTTTCATCTTGTAGCAGAAAGATCAGATGACCAGCTGGCCTAGTGGTCAGGTCATGACTTTACAGTTTCTGCTGACCTAGTCATCCCAGAGGGGGTCCTGGCTGTGGCCTCAATCACACCTGTATACTCCAATTGCTCTATCAGAGGTTCTGTCATGATAGAGGAGTGGGGGAGGGGAAGGCAGGAGGACCTTGGCCCATCCCCTTCATCAGATCCTAACCCAAGGCCCTAGGGATTTATCCATGTATCTAGCTCACTTATTGAGCTCCCTCAAATTAAGTTGCCTCCAGGTCACTTCCTACCAGTCTGGAGATCCTCAGTTTGGGGCATGGTCACTGGCTTAGTAGACTCTCCTCAGGGTACATCTTCACTGATGGCGGCAAATTCACCGCCATCAGATTGATCTATCCAGATCGATTGAGTGGTCAACGAAGACCCGCTCAATCGATCCAGAAGTTGACGCAATAAAACCACCCCCTCAAGTGGTGCAGTGTAGTGAAGACGCCACATATAGGAGGAGTTATAAAGTCAACAGGAGTTATACAAACTACTCTGCATGGCTTGCGTAACTCCCATTGACTGCGTCCGAATTTCCAGGTAAGTGTAGACCTTGCCTGAGTCTTTCTGTATCTTGTTCAATCAATCTCTTTTAGGGCTTTCAGCTCCCAAAGGGGAGGTAAGGAGGAATCCAAGTCACAAAGCTGGTGCCACTCCTAGCATAGCTCTCAATATCAGCCTTACTTCCTGGTGCCACATGCAGCTCATTCCCCTTCTTTTCCTGGGCCACCAGTGTCCTTTTAAATTGTTTCTATGCTGAGAACATGCCCTGCATCTGCTGGGAGGTGGGGTCCCTCAGCCCATTATTGTTCTACTCCCAGTCCTGGTTCATGGTGGGGTCTGTACCTCCTATCTCACACACACACTAGTTTTGGGATCAAGAAGAAATTTTCCCCTTTTTCAGATTAACAGGGACCTTGGTGCTTTTTCACCTTCTTCTGCAGCATGAGTCATGGATTGCCCGCAAGCATCATCTGAGCATATCTCGCCTAATCAATTCCCTGTCATCTCAGAGGCCTGAGGCATTGGCATCTCAGTTTCTCCTGTTCTTGGTCTGTTGTGAACAGTTTATTCTCCAAAGGAGTGAAATGCTTTGGTCTACTAGTGTCACTGAGCTCTATAGAGGGGTATCTGGGTGAAATGTAATGGCCTGGGGTATACAGGAGGTCTGACTACATGATCTAATGGTATCTTCTGGCCTTAAATTCTATGAAACCAACCAATTTTCACCACTGAAGTCTTACTCAACTCCAAATACCAAGCACAGCTTTAAGTTTAAGAACTTCAGATGAGAATCCACATGTATTATTTATGCAACATCATGCAACAGGAGCTTTATAGACAAATAAAATGGCAGGTCTCTACCCTAAGGATATGTAGCTGTTCAGTAAAAAACAAACTCTGAACTTTTTGTGGTCCATGCTCACTAAGAATGGGCTCAAATTTCTTGCTGAACAGAGTTTTGTTATTTTCAGTAATTGGTAAATTCAGTAAGTAAAATAATTTTGAGTATATTCTCCTTTCAAAAGACAAATGCACTGGATTATGTATATGTGTATAATGGTACTCAGCTAAATCCTGTATAAAGTCCCAAGAAGCTTTCCACCAAGAGAAATTGGTCCAATAAAAGATACTACTTCACCCCCCTTGTCTCTTTATAGAAAAATAAAACGTCTCTGCAGAATTCTGTCAGTTAGCCAAGCCACATTCTCCAGGGCAATGAAACACCTTTGCATCATTCTGCCATCATATTCTAACTCTAGACACACTGTAACAGATCAAATGAAGAACACCCCAGTGCTAAAGTGATCTTCTAGTCACAGAGCATGTGTGTAGCGGTGCAGCAGCTATTAAAAACTCAAGGAGGATAACATGAGACATTGGATAAGCAAACCAAAATGCTGGGATAAGAATGGGAAAAAAAGTGGGGTGGTGGTGGGAAAGGGACATATTCGGTTACGCAATTGTGATGCTTCTTGAGGCACCCAGGACTGAAAGTCACCTTCTTATCCCCTGCCTTCAGCACAAGGGAGTCTTGCTCGTGCCAGCTGGGTGTTAGCTCCCTGACACAATCAGCCTGTCAGCCACTTAAGCTACACCCTCCTCTGGGCTACACCAACCCTGCCTTTGCCTTGCATGTGATGATAGATTCACCCCGGAACTCAAAGGGTCATCTTGTGTATCCCACCCTTAGTCACTAGATACCCACAGAAATCCAGATCCTCTGTTCCCAAAGGAACAGTGTACCACAGTTTATGAGTTTTACCTTATACCACTGCTACTATAATACTCACAGCACTTGGATTAAATTACACAATCAAAAGGAAATTTAGACAGAACAGAGATTCAAATAAAAATCTGTGAGAGAAGGGAAAAATGGTTATATAGGAAATACCACAACCCACTTTCTAGAGACTAAACTTAACTAACAAGTCATTCCCCTATCTCCTACAATATTATAGGACTGGAACAGATCTCGAGAGGTCATCTAGTCCAGTCCCCTGCATTTATGGCAGGACTAAGGTCTGGTCTACACTGGTGGCTTAATTCAAATTAAAGTCCCTGAATTTTAATTAATTACTCCTGCGTCTACACTTGTGCATTAAGGAGCCTTTAAAATCGAATTAATAAAACCACCTCTGCAAGTGGATTAGCGCCTGAAGCACATCAGTTAATTTGCATTAGTGTGAGTGTGAATGCAATGGGACTTAATTCGAATTAATTGGCCTCCAGACTGTATCCCATGATGCCCCATTTCAGTACCTTCCCCCAAAGCAGCCCTGGGAAGATTTAAATCTTCATTTCCTGCGGTGAATGGGTTTAAAATCCAAGCTGTGCTCCTCCCCCACCCCCCCACCCCACACACACAACAAGCCCTTTGCAGTTTGTCTCTTTAAGGGTTTGAAAGATTTCATCACCCACATGGTGAATGCATTTTAACTGCCCAGCAAGCCCTTTGCAGTTTGTCCCTTTAAAGTTTGTCCCTTTAAAAGATTTCACCACCCACCCCGCTCCCCACGTGGTGAATGCATTTTAAATGCCTGCAGTGAGAGGAAATTCTTTGCTACATTGTTTCAGTGGCCAATCATGGAAATTGATACTTTCTGTAAGAGTTTATTCACAGTGCTACATGTGGATATATTATATCATGCTTTCCATCAGTGAAATAGAAACATTTGTATCACTGTATTAATATACTAACTGACTCGACTGTTATTTATCTTACATTCTACAGACACCTGTAGAACCAAAATCAAAGGCAAGCAATATACAGAGGGTGGTGGGGGGGAGCATAAAAAGCAAACAGCATACAGTTCTAAAGTAATCCAGGATAAGCTGCAATGTATTTGTCACAGTCAAAATGAGAGCATAGTTCAGCTGGCTCCATGTGCCTGCAGCAATGGCGAGCGGGGGGCGCGGAGGGGGGAAGTAATAAAAAAACCGCATGAAAATCCTTTTCCTGTTTGTTTGGGGGTGGGGGAAGAGAGTGGGGGAAGCAGCGCTGCATCCTGGGATGATGACACTCGTCACAACAGCCTCTATGGTTAGTTGCACTGTGGGATAGCTTCCCACATTGCACTGCTTTCTAATTCGAATTAAGACTGGCCAGTGTGGACGTAAGAAACCAGCACAAACACTGTAGTGTGGACAGTCTGCAGCGCTTTCTATAAATCACTTTCTGTAATTTGAATTAAGCTAATTCGAATTAGTGCTGCAGTGTAGACATAGCCTAAGTATTATCTAGACCATCCCTGACAGGTTTGTCTAACCTGCTCTTTAAAATTTCCAATGATGGAAATTCCATAACCTCCCTAGGCCATTTAGCTTACCCCAAGTTCCTTCTCCAGAATTTTTGGCCAGTTTGGTTGAGACCCCTTCTCAGATCATCAAGCCTGCTGCCATCTTGTCCTCACAGACTGAAGGAATACTGAGGAATTAATCCGTACCCTGACTATGGTTCCAGAAGTTTATTCTTTTGCCCCTAAACAGATAACTTCTGCTGTTTCTCTCTCCCTGTTAGTTTCCTCTCTCTGAAGATTTCATAGCCCTTCAGCAGAATTCAGCTCAGACATGTGAGTGGGTACCCATTATGAACCATACAATACTCAATTTGTTTATGACAAGCCAGAGTGAGAAAAGCATCTCTTCCCCCTGCCTGCCAGGAGTATGTGGATTATCTTTTGATGATGTGTTGTACCTCACAGACTTGGAGAACATACTTTAGTATTTTTACATCACTTCACGTATTTTCCATACATACATCTCAGTGATTCTAATGAGCATTGTGACACAAGATTCGATTAGAGACCTTACATAACATTATTTTAGTGGACCCAGGGAATCCGTGTACTCAGGTGGACCCCTATGAACACCTGTGCCTTCTAGCAGTTGGCATCAAGATGCCACAACAATCTTTTCTATCTAAGGAAAGAGGAACCACACAACGGTGGCCCGTAGATGTCTTTGCATTTGCTTTTTGATTTGGTTCCTCTTTCTTCATCCTTCTGTTACATTCTTTTTTTTTTTCTCTCTCTCTGCTGCCTCTTGTCCACAGCTCCTTGCAGTACATGTTTTCTCTGTGGTTCATTTTGCAACTCCAACTCAGAAAATTCTTAAAGAGACAGGAAAGTATTATCCCCATTGGATAGATGGGGAAAGAGAGACACAGAAAGACTAACTGATTTGTCCGAAGTCAGAGACAGTGAGAATATGACAGAGCCAATACATATAATCTAGGTCTTTTGACTCCCAGCACTGCACTTTACCCACAAGGAAAAGGGGAGCACTCATTTGTGAAAGCCAACGCATAAATTTGAGTAAAGCATGACTCATGCATAAAACAGATTAGATGGCATGAGATATGGTAAATTGTTCAGTGATCCTTCAATCAGAGGAACTCTGCTGCGGAGCAGATTGAATTTGAAAGGAGGAAAGAAACAGAAGAGGTGGAGTAGCCATGAGCATGTTCTGGCACATGAAGCATTCCTCCAGAATAGCCTAATGAAAAAAGAGAACAACCATGTGATGTGCAGCTCCAAGCTATTAATCATCACTAGAAAAATTCACAAGCTCTTGCCACCATCCAGGGAGGCATGAAGGGAGCAAAACAAAACATGGCTTGAGTCAACATTAATCATCCATTGGACGTCATCACCAGAATAAAGAAACTGGGCGAAGGGGGGGTTGTTTGATTGGTTGGTCTGATGATATTTCCTTTTCAATATTTATGGATTATAAGTTTTATTGCTACCCGTTTGTTTAAATTTTACTTGCAAACAGTACCAGAAGGAAAAGCCGCATTTGTGTGCTAAAATAGACTAGAGCCTCTTGAGAAAGATGTTGAGAAGGAAAACAAAAATATAATCAGAATAGAAACGGAATTTGTTTGATCTCCTTTCAAGGCACAGCTCCTTGGTTACAGCTCACCAGAATGTCATAAAATTCTAGCAGCACATTTGTTTAGAGATCAGCTAGATTGCCAGTATTAATTAGGAATATGCTTTAAATGAACATAAGAATGGCCATACTAGGTCAGATCAATAGTACATCTAGCCCAGTATCCTGTCTTCCAACAGTGGCCAATGCCAGGTGCTTCAGAGGGAATGAACAGAATAGGTCATCACCAAATAATCCATCCCATCACCCATTCCCACGAAGTGATCAATTCCCTGTCATATAAACAGAGGCTAGGGTCACTTCAGAGCATGGTTTTCCATCCCTGACCATCCTAGCTAATAGCCATTGATGGACCTTTCTTCCACGAACTAATCTAGCTCTTTTTGAACCCTGTTATAGTCTTCGCCTTCACAACATCCTCTGGCAGAGTTCCACTAGTTGACTGTGCATTGTGTGAAGAAATACTTCCTTTTTTTTAATCCTGCTGTTTATTAATTTCATTTGGTAACTCCTAGTTCTTGTATTATGAGAAGGAGAAATAACACTTCTTTTTTTACTTTCTCTACACCAGTCATGACTTTATAGACCTCTATCCTATCCGCCCTTAGTCGTCTCTTTTCCAAGCTGAAAAGTCCCAGTCTTATTTATCTCTCCTCATATGGAAGCTGTTCCATACCCCTAATCATTTTTGTT
Source organism: Emydura macquarii macquarii (assembly GCF_026122565.2). NCBI lineage: Eukaryota > Metazoa > Chordata > Testudines > Chelidae > Emydura > Emydura macquarii. The sequence continues at coordinate 3,574,278 of NW_027132342.1, read as the reverse complement.
GCCCTTTTCTGTACCTTTTCCAATTCCAATATACCTTTTCTGAGAGAGGGTGACCTGATCTGCATGCAGTATTCAAGATGTGGGCTTACCATGGATTTATAGAGAGGCAATATGATATTTTCTGTTTTTTTTCTATCCCTTTCCTAATGATTCCCAATATTGTTAGCTTGTTTCACTGCCACTGCACATTGAGTGGATGTTTTCAGAGAACTATCCGGAATGACTTCAAGATCTCTTTCTTGAGTGGTAACAGCTAATTTAGATCCCATCATTTTATATGTATAGTTGAGATGATGTTTTCCATGTGCATTACTTTGCATTCATCAACATTGAGTTTCATCTGCCATTTTGTTGCCCAGTCACCCAGTTTTGTGAGATCCCTTTGTAACTCTTCGCAGTTTGCTTTGGACTTAACTATCTTGAGTAGTTTTGTATCATCTGCAAATTTTGCCACCTCACTGTTTACCCCTTTTTCCAGATCATTTATGAATTTGTTGAACACTACTGGTCCCAGTACAGACCACTGGGGGATACCACTATTTACCTCTCTCCATTCTGAAAATTGACCACTGATTACTACCTTTTGTTTCCTATCTTTTAACCAGTTACTGATCCAGTTACTGATCCAGGAGAGGACCTTCCCTCTTATCCCATGACAGCTTACTTTGCCCAAGAGACTTTGGTGAGGGACCCGCAAGAGGCATAAGCTATGTCAGCAGGAGAAGCTCTCCCACCAACATAGCACTGTGCAGACTAGTGTTTACATCAGTGTAATTTATGTCACTCAGGGGGATGGAATATTCACATCCCTGAGAGACATAAGTTTTGCCAACATAGGTGGTAGTGTAGAGATGGCCCAATCATTCAAAACCTTACCACTGAGGCTCTTAGGCTGGCAATCTATCCCATAAAAATAGGTATTTTAACAAGAATCCCTGTTTACACCTCAGAGAGACTGTGCTGCAGTATTTCTGCATGTCTATCCAGAACTAGGAGGTGCCCAGGCATATATATTTTTTTAAAAATAAATGATCAAAATTCTTTATAATATCAAGAAAGGTTGATATTTTGAGCAAAACTTTGAGTTGGTTGTTGGAATAATTTATTACTAAGTATTTCAATTACTTAGGTGTCATCAATGAAAGAACAGAGAGGGGGGGAAAATCCAATTGAAAATGGGGTGAAAATTCTGCTATTATAAATTCTTCCATGTTTGTCACCACAGTATCCAAATGCCTGGAATACCAAAGGGGAAACAGTGAAAAACAAATGGAGACTTAAAAAAAAGAGAGAGAGAGAGAGAGAGAGAGAGAGAGAGAGAACACTTCTAATGAAACAAAACACAATGGCCAAGATTTTAAAAGCAGAGCAGGTGGTTAAGCTACATATCTTCTTTTAAAATTAAATGGGAAATGTGTGGCAAAAGTTTGTACACTGATTTGAAGATCTCAACCCTTTCCCCCCTCCTGCAACACACACACACACACACCCCGTTAGGGCACCCACTTGGGACAGTCTAATTTTTGCAAAGCCAGTGGAGCCTGTAACCCTAATACATCATGCATTTCCTGTTGGAATGGAAACATGGATGTTTCAAAAAGTTAAATCACCTTATGTTTAAATGGAAGGAAAAAAAGCATGAATTTGAACTTGTTTTGCCAATCTTCCAGTGTCATAATTTAGTTTTCCAGTGGTGCAACGTTCAAATGCCATATTTCACCCTTCCTTTAATTACTACTATGAGCTGCCTGAATTCATTAAAAATGGGTATAAAAATCTATTTGTATAAAACTCTGTCTTGGAGGATACCAAAATTCTTTATGAACCTGACCAACTGATGTGTGAAGTGAAGATAGGAATGACTTGCCCACCAATGAAATGTAGCCACCTGTGAATGGAAGTGTGGCCGCTGTTCAACAGAACCCAGTGAAAGAATCCAAGTTCAGGACAGGAAGTAATGTAATCTTGTTTAGAATTTGATCAGAACATCAGAGATAATACCATTATCCTTCTGAAAAGTCCCAAACGATTTTTAATCATCACAATTTAATGCTTACCCCATAAGAAGTTAGATAGTACAATAATTTCCAGCCCACCTCTGTGTGTCAAGAAGCAGACATTTCTACATAGACAAACAGTTTTCTAGGTCTCAGAAATGCTGGCAGTTGTCCTTTACGCAGAGAAAAAGCAGGGACAGCTAGTACTATGCTATAGAAATATATCTTGGAACATTTAGGCCGTGTTTCCTGATTACAGCACTACGGAAGGCTGCACTGAATCAAATAATGTCTTCACAAAAATGCAGACAAATGTTGGTGAGTTCACAAAGACTATAAAGGTGAAATCAGGACAATGCAACAAATCCCCATTTAAAAACAAAATGTCACTAGAGTAGTCACTGTGAAAAAATCACATGAGATTTGGGGTCAGGGTAGTTTGTATACATCTAGAATTAGATCATGACCATCACATCCACACATGGCTCTTCCCCCCTTGCATGGAAGGGGAGAAGGTGTATCAGCTGTTGCTGCAATGCTATTTCCCATCCCTCCAAACACCCTTTGTGGAAGAGATCCACATGGGGGACCGAGTGGGTCAGCAAGTAGGAGGGCCTTCATTGGGTGGGGTAGGTCTGTGGACATACACCATCCCCATTGAGTTTTCTATGCTAAAGGGATGGGGGACCTGTGAAAGGATGGACTCAGTGCTGGAGTGCCTCATTGTGGCCAGACATGACAGCGACTCTCCTAGGCTTGCCCCCTTCCTTCCGATGTCTGTTCTGGTGCTCTGGTGGCCCCGCATCGTCCCATGACTTGGCTCCTCCCACCTCCAGCCAGGTCACAATTTAGTCTGCTCCTTCTGTGGTAACAAAGTCCCACAAAATAAACAGTCTGCTGCCCTTAAAACAAGGCCTTCAGCCCCAACTTTGGGCCCTATGGTCTTCACACCCTCTTCTCAGGGCTCTCTATCATCCTTGTCCCATTCTCTGGACTCATGCCACCTTGCCAGCAGTCAGTATGGGAGCCTTAGCCTTCCCACTACACCAGATTCCAGCCCTGAGGCCCTACAACCAACAACCAATATCTGCTCCTTCATTCTGCTTGCTGCTGGTTCTCTGGCCCTCTTCCTACCAGGGCCTCTCTCAGCTCTTTTCCCCCTGCAACTTCTCTCAGTTCCTCCTTCTCTCAGGGTCAGGACTCTGAAGTCACTGGAATCCCCTTAAACTCAAACCAAAGGTATAAACTCAAACCAATTTCCACCCTCCTTGGGCTTGGCTTTTCATGCCTTCCTGCTTTTCTGTTTTCCCTGCTTTGTTCCTTAAGTGAACACTTCCTAGTGCTCCTCCCGTCCCTGGAGGTCTAGAACCTGCCCTTTATCAGTGCTTGTCACTGGATCCTGTTCTATTCCCAGAAGCTACTTCGTCTCTCCTGGCCTCTTGCCAGATTTCTCTATACAAGCAAGGACTACCCGGGTAACTTCCTCTCTCCCCCTATCCTTCCTTCTCACAACCTCTCTGTTTCAAGAGAACAACTGCAGACTCTGTTCCTGCATCCCCCTTCTTCTTCCACCACTTTTTCTTGTGTTTTATGGGGAAACAGACTTATTTTTTGAGTCTATGATCACCAGCACTGAACACCAGAGATAATTCAAGAATTAAAATCTTTCACCTTTCCCAGTATTAAAGAATTTCAATATTGCTTTTTTAAATAGGCTTATTTTATTGATGTTCTTACTAGGTGTTGCAGCAAAAATTTTAATACTTTAAGGCCTTTAAATTTTTCATATAAATACTCCCTTTTGATAATACACTCTTTGCACTCCCACAGGAGATGAACAACTGTTTCATCTGTTTTCAACTATTATGCACATCCCACATAATCCATCTTTATATTAGTTTTTTAGAAGCAAATTACTATTTAAGTCACAATGGCCAGTTAAAGTTCTAAATAAAGCCACTTCTCTCTCTCTCTCTCTCTCTCTCAGGACCTTGGAGTATATGAGAATTTTTAACTCTTGCACATAGTTCATTGAAACTTTTCCCCTTTGTTTCTTTTGCCCATGTTTCCTGCCATTCCTCTCAACTCGTTTTTAATTAGATTTTTAAACTCCTGTTTAATTAATGAGCTCTCTAAATTGATTTGTTCGCGTTTGACAGCATTTCTTGCCAACTCATTGCCCACTACCTCTACATGGACTCGGATCTATGCCATTACTATGATTATACCCAACAGTAATATTTCATTAAGTATATCATTTCTGCTATCAGAAGTGCCGTTTCAGATCCCAAGTAATCCCAATAAGGAATTTGACAGGATGACTATGGCAGCTGGGCACACATCTATGACCTAATGCCAGCACTGTTCCTACCAGTTCAGCCATCAAAACAGCTACAAAATTTCATAGTCTTACAGCTTTCTTGATTCTGAGCAAAGGAATGAAGAATGCTATTGCCATTATTCCTGTTCTTATAGCTTTAGAGCCATTGGTATACATTTGACAGTAGCATCCGCACTGATCACAAATGTATTGATTTGCTCTCTCTTTTAATTTCATTGTACATTTCCAACTCTACCTTAGGAGGTATCATTTTTTCATTATAATGCATTTTCCCGAAGCTATAGATTTTAATCTCTTTTCGGTCTTTCTTTTCACGAAGATCCTTTGTCTACACTTTAACCCTACTTTCATGAGGCATTTTGCATTTTTGCCCTACATGTCAACCACTAAATTCCTAGCATTCATCATATATTAGCTTAGTGTTTCCATCTTCAGTGTTTTCAGTGACTTTATCCCAAAAGATTAAGTCTAAAAGGTCATTCTTAAACTAACAGGCGTTTCTCCCACAGCTATCTGCAGTACACACAGCAGCACTGTGATGAAGGCACTATATGTAATTCACAACCCCTGAGCATAGATTGAGTCAAGCTTTCTTAAATTCATTTTTGCTGCTGAACTGAAAGCCTGGCATCTAAGCTCAATAATTAGTCTTAGCGTTCTGTATCCCATTACCACAACTTCCTTATCGGCAACCCAGCAAGCTTCAGAAATACTTCAAAGTAAGTTGATTTTGTCTTTACATTTATCTCTAATATTTTCAATATAATTCTTCCAAGTGAGTTTGCTATCAAATATCACACAATTTGAAGCTTTTAGCTAGTATTATTTGCTGTCTATATAGATATAATTTATAATTTTTTTTAATTTTCCTTTTTGTGAATATCCTTCCCTTCAGCTTGTCCTTTGAGAATTTAAAGCCTCATGTTTTCCAACTCCTCAGCCTTCCTTGGAGCTTTATTCACTCTTTTAGCAGCTATTTCAGGGTTTCTCTTTTTGGCCTATATGGCATAGTCGTCACAAATAAAGTGATGGCTATTCCTGCATTCATCTTGTTTGGAAGATCATTAATCATGATGTTGAATAAGGTAGGACTGATGACACTGCTCTGTGGAGTGCCATTTGTAAATGTATATACACTGGAGTAGACTCTCCCTACTCTGACCTGCAGAGTTCTTTTATAAAAGAAATCCCTTATCTACCTATACATTCTTCCTTTTACACCCATAGTAGCCACTCTATGATGTAAACCCTCACTCCATGCCACATCATAAGCTTTTCAATATCTAGGAAAGTTACTATAATAAATTTGTTAGTTCTCAGACTTTTTGGTGCTTTTGTTTCTAGTGTTAGAGTATGGTCCATCACATGCCTTCCCCTCCGAAATCCACTCTGTGTGATATCTATAAGTCTATTTCTCTCTAAGTATAAAACTAATTTCTCTGTTACCATTCTTTCCATGGTTTTACCTAAACATGAGGTAAGGGCTACTGGCCTGCATCTACCAGACCTTTATTGCAGCTTGCATTACACCCCAATTTACCAGTTTTTCCTTAAACTAACATTCCTGTAATCCATGCAGCACTTGTGAGCACTTATAATAAAACAAAAGTGGGTTTATATAGAAAGAATAAAGATTTAAGTAGAAACCAAAGAGTGGTGGAAACAAGAGGCTACAGTACAAAACAAAATCATAAAATGTAAATCTGAGTCTACATTTATCAATAGTTACTTTTTCTATCTAACAAAGTAGATTCCACTACCTGCCCCCCCCCAAGTTCAATCTGTTTCAGAGCTAGCTGGTTCCTCAGTAACCAGGATCCAAAACTTTCATGAAAGTGTACTTTCAATATAAATATGTTGGTTCCTTAAATATTATCTATATATACATTTCATAATGATTATGAATCTTGACAAGTTACAAGCTTTCTGGAGATATCCATAAAGAGTAACATGTAGGATAAATATCCTATAAGATGCTTTTGGTGTAAAGAGCTTTTCAGGTCTCAGGTGAGAGTTGTTTGAAAAGAACAGGGGATCCTTTGCCAGTGGCTTTCTGTGTCACAGTCCCCTAGACATTTTATTAAACCCAGCCCTGGTTACTGCCATCAACATTGAGCAGAAATGTTACACTGGTTATTAGTTAATTCACAATATTATATGCACTAAAGGAACCACACTACAGCACTAAATGTTCTCTAATGTGATTATTGCCCATAACATAGGATTTGCCATACAGGAACAGGCTTTCCTGACCACCAAAGGTCAGTTTATGCCATTGAGAGCTGATTATCCTCTTTATCTTAGCTTGAATGTTATGAATGGCCTTAAAATTACTCATCCTTCTTTATATACAGGCTCATTAATATAAAAATACTCTGATTAAAGTAGTATTTATTTGGGTTCTGTTTTAAGAAAATTCTATGGACATTCATCCATTCAAGTTAATGGACTTGCAGCAGTTTTACCTACTGTGCGCCTAAGCACTGTTTCCTATAATGCATACTACCCGGTAGTACAGTAGAAAGGAGATTGAGCTCCCTGCAGCGCAAAAAGGTGAGATTACAAAGTAATTTAAAAAAAAGATCAAAACTGGTCTGAAGGAAAAGAGTTAATATGGAAATAAAGGACTCCCAGCTTTATAAAGCCTGCAGCTTCAGACATTTTAAATATCTTCCTTAACCCACTTGGCAATGATTTTTCCAATATATATTTCAACACCAATCAATATTACATACTCTACATGCATTGCCAAAAATATTAATGCAACATGAACTCAGTTAGGATTCCAACAGCAAGCTCAACTCTGCTCCCTTGTGCATGTGAATTGTGATCAGGGGTGTTTCATGACAAGGAAACATAATAAGCAGTCTTATATTCTCTGGAAAACTACATTTTCTTGTAGTGGGGGGGGGTCACATGAATCATTCTTTTTGGTTAATGTTTTTGAATTCAGCTCTCAGAAGTATTCTCTTCCATTCGGCTTAGCCCTTTATTGTCATTAGACAACTGTTTTATAAAAAACTTAAGGAATAGGTGGGAAAGAGTTCCTACTTAAACAGGGAGCAATCCTAATGGAAAATGAACTGAATTATAATATTGCATGCTAGGCTTTCCTCTTTTTTTAAAAAAAACTAATATTATGACTGGTGGGTTTTTATTTTTGTTCTTGTTTTGCTGTAACAAAATGACATGATTTTAGCCATGACAAAGAACCAGCCTCATGGATGATTCATACACCACTTACACTGTAGCAGCATGCAAAGATAGTCTCTGGATGAATTGGAGTCTTGTAAGTGCTTGTAACCCAGAGATGGGCCCAAGATGCAAAGACTGCATTCAGATTTTCCCAAAACTGGCATGTTCAGATAAGGAGTTTTGGTTTGGCTCTCTCTCTGTAGTATCTGCTTTGCAGCATCACTATTTCTGATGCAAATGATATTGTGGGTAAACACCAAAATGCTGCCAAAGAGGCTAATTCAGCATTCAGCTGGATTCCATCTTGCATGAGCCTAAGAAATATCCTCAAGAATACCACTTTCTCAAAAGGAAAAGAGGTTTTTTTCTTATATAAATCAGCCCATATTTTCAAAAGTGACTAATAATTTTGGGAGAAGTGCTGTACACCATCTGAAAATCAAGCTCCTTAATGTGACGAAAGTTGGGCCCCAAATTTATATCAGTGTTTCTGAATTAACGATACCTAATTACATTAATGAATAGCAGAAGAAACCAAGATGTGTAACATTCCCCTAGTTCTAAAAAGCATAGTGTGGTTAAATCAGTCCTGGCTTAGTTCAGCTACGTTTTTAAATCCATTTTGGGAATTAAAAAAAAAAAAAAAAGCAGGGGGGGAGGGAGTTAAAATACTGCAGGCAGGCAGCATACTTCAGAAATCTGAAGCTGCCACTTTCAATAAATCAACAGCATTTCTGAAATTGACTACTATTGTTTCAAATATGCCACGGTCTCCTTTTTGTACCAATGAATGTACTTGTACTTTTACAGCTGAATGAGTGCCCTGGGGGCACGTACAACATTCCCGTTTTTATATATATATTTTTAAACACAAAAGGTTTTTAAATTTATGACAGAACAATGATCTGCCATAACACCACTAGGCAGGACTAAGGCTTATGGCCCTAAGTAAGGATTAGATTTTTCTTGCCTGGGAGTCATAGCTATTCATTTGTATAAGGAACAAAATAAATTTGTTACTGAAATTAAGCATATTCAGCTTTTTTCTCTTTAAAAGTACCCATGACTGCTCTCTTGCTTTTCTGAAAGGCCAAATTTTCACTAGCAATAGGATGAGAAAAATATAGTTTAAATTTATCCAGTACCAAAAGTGTGCTGGGCACCTCAGAGCACACACAGACCTTGATTCTAGGGGTCAATGGGAGTCTTTCCACTGACTTCAGTGTGCTTAGGATCAGACCCATAGAGAAGAAACAATACTTGCCCTGAAGAGTTTACAATCTATGATTAGAGAAAACAGATACAATGAAAAGAAAGGGTAAGGGCTACAGAAGGGGGGACAAAAAGGTAACGACAGGCATGAGAAATAGAAACAATATTTAGATCTAGATGGAAAACCTATAGGTGTCTAGATCTGCAGTTTTGTATTGAACCTCTCTCTAATTTTCACCCACACAAAGAAGCATGAACAAATCAACTCCCATCCTCAAAACACGGCTCTTCTTTAATTTCAGAATTCAGCTCAAAAGTTGTCCTCTTTTTAAAGAAAATATCCTCCATATATTCATATATCCTCCAAATATTCCTCCAGCTTACTGTGACTCACTGGCCTCATCTCGCTCTTCCCTCTTCTTCTCCCATGCCTCATCTAATATCAACCTCTTTTCTGTCACTTCCCACAGTCTCGTCACAGTTAAAAGGAACCTTCCGAATCTCCTGGCATCCATCTTTTAATATTATGTACTTTATAGTATATAATTCAACCACTAGCCTTCTCCATATGCTCTATAGCATTCTAGACAGGGTGTAGACCCTTGTAAAAAAGGGCACAAAAAGTTGGGACTTGAGCTATGTGGAAGTCTATTGTTTTGGCCACAGTGGTAGCTTGCACTAATAAATACCTCTTGGTAGACTGGGATTCCATATCTCATGACATATGGTACTTACCTTATTTAAGTTCTTATACAGCATCCATCATAAAATATAAGGTGTTCACAAAAATATTTATTTCACTCTTTTCCTCCAGACAATAGAAGATGGTTTTATATTTTCTTGAATGTGTTTGATGTAATTACGGGGAAGGCTTGGTCAAGGAAAGAGGCTTTGCATTTTGCTCTGAAGATGCTGAGGTTTGTGGTCATTCCCACTGGGGAAAGACCTCCAGTCTATCACCAACATAATAACTTCTTTTTTCCTTTTCCAGGTCTCTTCATATCATATTTTCCTCCCTCTTTGTTCTTGGGCTTACTTATTTCACTAATTGGCCTAATGCTTTCACAAGTATAAACTCCTAAATTTAGAGGTGATAAGCAAATTGTTTAAGCCAAAGTAAGAAACATCTACCCAAAAGTTGTACTAGACTTTAACCAATTTTTATTTTCTTTTTCAAAGTTCAAAAATTTCCATCAACTTTTTATACTTTTACTATTTTTTTCTAGGGGGGGGGGGGAAAGGTGTTTTCTTATCTTATTTTAGCTGACATGTTAACTAATAGAAGGTAAAATCCTAGTGAAGACAAGGCTGTTTGTAATTTTCACACATTAACAGGTTGAGGGAAAGAATATGGAGGACATCAGGGTTTAACTTGACCTGTTAACTTGTGTGAAAAGTAAAACAATCACCCTTCCTCTCCCCTCCGATTCCTTTATCATTTTGTTCTTCTCTTCTCTCCCCCCATCCCCGGTTCACCCTTATTTTTGGGCAAAGGGTTTTTGTTTTTGTTTTTCAGTACAATAGAAAACAACTAATCTCTATTTTTACATCATACTGTTCGCTGTCTAGTATTTTATTTATTTTATTTTTGAGACAGAGTTTTAGAAAATTCTCAGTGCAAAATACTGTATTGTGTTGCATAATGAGCTAATGCTATTGCACTCGGCCAGCTTGATAATTCTAGGGTTTGCTGTTTAGCTTCACAGATCCTTATGTTCACAGTGATTTATATAAAGTGTTCTGTTTTGTATCACTTGCAAACTGTTTTAGCGTTACACTAGGTAAACAGAACGTCATCAGATTTCCAGTCCTTCCTGGGTAATTTTTCTCAGATATGTAAATGTTTGTCTTAATCCTACCTCTTCCTTTGCACTTTTTAAAAGCGTTTTTGCTCCTGCTCTCGCTCTGCAATGGGTCAGGGTGATAATTGCTACGCAGAACTAAGATGAAAGAATACCAGTGCTTGGTGCCAAGGAGCAAGGCTGCAAGTACACCGCCAACTTCACATTCTTTGATTACATTAGCACTTACCCACACAAGCATAAAGCAGCTTAGAGATGATGTTTATCATTATTAGTGAACAGTTCCAAATATGCCTAATACAAAAACTCAGTGAAGACGATCCAGTAAAATTGCTGCTTCTGTTCTTTGTGGTCGTCAAGCAGGGAAACTAGTCACTTCTGATGATTTATTCACAGATAGTTCATGCCAAACACATACATGGGGGTAGAAGTTTAGGTTAAAACTTGATCCCTCTGATTATTCTTCCCACCATCCAAACTGTTGTATTTGGCAAAGAGGCTTCTGGAAAGGGAGCAGTATGTCAAGTTTTGGCCACAGCACATTGTGTGATATGCTTAAATGAATTCAAAAGGAACAGCTCTAGTCAACATCACTTACATTTCTCATGCATGTTTTTTTTTTTAAACCTTTTGAACTGAATTGTATAAAAAGCACTTTGAGATCTAATATGCATATAAAACAGTACTATTTCAAATAAGTTTAGATTTGGCAGTATACAAACTGTTGATAGCTCATTGAGCATTTCCATAGCCACATACTGAAGCTAACTGGGTAAAGGTACTGAAACTTGAACATAATCTATCTTTCAGATTAACATTGCTTTCCTTCTAGCTCCCAAAACTATAAGATACAGGACCCAGTTCATTCCCTGATGTAACTCCATTTAAAGCCACTGATTCCAGTGGAGTTAATGCTGGCAATAATTGTGTTTTTTTCTAGAGACTTTGAGCCAAATGTGTGATAATTCAGAGTATAAATGTGTAAATTATTCATGTTTCTATATGAGAAACAAGCTACTTTTATTTTAATAGGGTCTTGTGTCAGTTGGGCATTTGTTATACAAGGCCCAGTTTTCAAACTTGGGCATGAAAATGAAGGTACCCAATCTCAACTCCACGCATGGGCACTACATTCACCATTTAAGTAAACAAATACACATTTTAGGAGCCAAAGGGAATGCTTGATCACCCAAATGTACAACTAACATGCTCTAACATGAAATTGGCTCATAATCAGCAGCTGAGGAAGAGAATGTGATCTTGTGTTTATTACATGTAACTAGAAGTCAGGACTTCTGCATTTGATTCATGCTAGTGTACTAATGATTGGCTGCCTGACAAAGTTATTTAACTTTGGATGATTCTGTTTATTCAGAGGTGAAATGATATAACAGTCACCTAATGCCAAGGAATACCACAAGGCTTTTTAGATTAGTGATTGCAAAGCACTTCAAAATTTTTGGCTGGAAGGCACTATTGAGGGATCGTCTTTTTGTTCTGTGTTAGTACAGCGCCTAACACAAAGGGGTCCGGGTCCCTGACTGGGGCTTCTAGGCATAACAGTAATAAAATGAATGAATGATAAATAACTATCATAGTTAGCTAGTATTTCCCCAGTGTTTTAGCTGTGCTTTATGGAAAACAGTAGTATTTTCTTATTCCAACTGGGTTTATTAGTAAACAAAGAAAAATAGTAAAATATATATGAATGGGAGGAAAAAACAGACGGTCATTCATTTCAGATAAAATTATAAATTGAATCAGAAGCAGAAGATTGAAGGCTCTTACAAAATCTACTCCTCAGATAAGAAAAATAGTTCTCTCTAACCCAAAAAGTAGAAGTCAATATAATTTTTCCTCCAGCTATAACAAGACTTTGCTTATATTGTAATAAAGACTTTGGCTAAAGAAGAAATGGCATGAAGAGCTGGCAAAGGCAAAAAAAAGAATTAGATGCAGAAAGCAACAAATTTAATTTCCACATGGAATAAATTCTCACAAGCTGTAAAAAATATTCAGAAATGTGAAAAGTATTTTCACCGAGCCAGATTTTGGAGCTGCTAGACTGTCTGCAAAGGGAGAGATTTTCAAGAGGCTTAGGAGCACAGGGCCCATTTATGTTCAGTGGGATTCATGTTCCTATGCCTCTACAGCATGTTTGAATGACTTCTCCCACATCCCCACCCCCAATGTATTCTAAAGCCTATATTGCTGCTTGTTTGAGAAAAGAGTGCAAGTAGGCAAGCTAACAGAAAAGAGATACAGACTGCTTCTTTTAAATAAATGTGAGAGAGAAAATAAGATAGCAGGGCCCTCAAACTGATTGGCCCTGATTCGCCACTGTGCTGCACCTTGAGTCATCATTCACTCCTGTGCAAAGTGGCATTAGCAAATCCATTTTGCACAGGTGCAAATGATCATACAAGTTGCAAGCAGTGAAGAACCAAGTCCAATATCTTTAAATTCTACTCCAATTTGTCAATCAAATACTTGCCCTTTTTCTTATCAACACTAGAACTGTGGTCTTCTACAAAGTGCACAGATTCTCACCCATCAGTGAAAACGATATCAACTTCACACAGTGTTTAAAAATAAATAAAAACTCCTATGACAAAACCTGCTTTTGGTTCTCCCATTGCACTATATGTAGTCCGTACATTTAGACACAAGCTCCAGGGTGCAGGACCTATAACTTCTTCTCTGTGTTATACAACACTGCAAGCACTGTTGGCACTATAGTCATATTGGTAAATATTAGTGACAGATTACAGTGAATAAATTAAAATCACAGCAGGGAAAGAACAAGAAAGTTCTGATTAAAATGGTGGAGGAAGGAGGTAGAGGGGCAGAGATTGATGGAGCGGAGGAAAGGTATAGACACTCTCCCTAGTTGTAACAAGTGCACTTGTTTCAGTCAGGGAGAATTGGGGCTACAGTTCCTTTAAATCCAATCCAAAACAAAAAGGTAGAAGTGTTCTTATCTCAGCCTTGGGAAAATAATGTAGTCCTGGAGGCTCCTGTGAACACAGGCACCAAATGAAATAAAAACAAAACACAGGGTAAACTTCCTTTTATGTAGTCTAATTGTCCAAATCAAATTATCAAGAGCAGAACCAGCCTTGATCGGTTGAAGTCTCTGACAGCAGCATGGCATCCCTTAATTCAGGACAAGCAGCTAATTGCCCCACTTATTCCTTCCCCCTAGCCTGGCTCTAAATCAGCCACCTTTAGGTTGAAGGAGAGACACAGAGAATGCAGCTTGCATTCCTTTAGGGGCTTCCCCTGCTGAGGAAGCATAGTTGTCAGAACCAAGTCCCAGAAGCTTACCACAACTGCCAGTTCTTCCAGCCGTGTCTAGCAGCTGGGTAGTCGCTAAAGATCATTCTCTTTCTTTCAAGATAAGGTGCACATACTCTTCACGTAGTCCAGAGTTTAATTGTTATTCCTGGAGATGTAGCCTCTACTAAGGATACAACGTTCAACACCCAACACCCATTTCTATACCAGTGATATGAGTCTTTCTTAGAAGGCTGGGTAAATAAAATTCAGCTAAGGGATGCACTGACCTCCTAGAGAACTGATATGGTGTAGAAAAGCAGTTGAAAGTATCAGTTTAGCTAGGGTAATTGTAAATGCCTCTTTACTTAGGTTAGGGCTGCGCAAAAATATTTTGCACATGAAAGCAAAATCAATGAGTTTTGCTAGGTTTCACATCCACAAAACCACTCCTCCACAGACTGTTTCTCAGAAAGGTTTTTCATTGTTTCACCACCATAAAAACCCAGCCCAAGAACTACCTTAGATTATTCCCTGAAGCATAAGGATAATCAAGTTGGATCTAGAAGAAATGGGCCTACCTACTCCCAGATGAGAGCATTGTGCAAAATAAAGGGGTAATGCTATTCTTTGAAGCATTCATCGGTGACCACAATCAAAAACAGAATAATGAATTACATGAACCTTCATCGCAGACATATAATCAAATCTGTTTTCTTTGGAGAAGTTCTATCGTACTGTCTTTAACCACATGGAGTAATGGAAGAGGATGAAGAGAAAGGAGGAGGGGAAAGAGTTTGCTGATTACAAAAGCTGCTTTGAGGTGGGGGCTTTCTCACCATTATTTTCCTACTACCAAACTGCCAGAGTAAATCCAGATTTATCTCATAACTCTCACAAAAATGAAATAAATTAGTTTCACATCTCAGTTTCTGCTTCAATCAGGCAGCTGAGATCAGGTGTAACGTATAAGCCTCCAGCCTATACTTCTGCATCAGGGGATAAGATTCTAGGCAGGGAGTTTTCACTAGAATTCCCTGGACTCAAATTTGTTTTCCCCCACCTTGTTTCAACAGAGCATACGTTTGTTTTAAGGCCTATCTAGTTACGCAGGCTTTTCCTGGAAATGAGCAGCTTAAGGATTTTGTGGTGAGGGAGCTTTATTACAGTTAAGTATATTCAAATGATTTATATGTTTTTCTAAATTTATTGTTATTGCTTCATGAATGCAACTGGAGGGTGTGGTAAATTCTTTTTTAAAAATAAACAAATAAAAATCCCTTGCTCCACTAAACAAGTAGGATTATCAAGATCAGTTTATCTGTGACAGATCTGAATATTGGGTAGCCTACACCCACAGCAGGCCTGAGCCAGTAAGCTCAGAGGTATGGATAAGAACAGATGCAAAATGACTGCAGGAAATGGACAAAACTGCAGAAGTGGTTCAAATAGTGGCAAAAATTTAAACACATGATTAAATGTTTTGCTGAACTGAGATCATCATAAATAAACCATGCCCCCGAGCTGCAACACCACAATCAGAATGAAGCATTGACTGGTTTCTAGAGTAATATAAAAAACTGCATGTTCAAATATAACCTAATGTGTGCAGGTGTCAACCTGGGGGTTATGAACATTAAGAAGTCATGAACAGGTGCAATGGATTGCAACATCCCTGCCTGTCCCACATTCCTAAACAGGAGGGGACACCAACTACATTCTGGCTTTGATGGGAAGGACACCAGAATGGGGCCAGGGTGAAAAAAGAAGGATTGTGGTATAGAAAAGGTTGAGAGGCATTGCTATTACAGATGTGTTCAGAGAGAAGCTGTAAGTTAGTGATAATACACACAGCACAATGTGATGTTCTGGTCTCATATACCCCTATGTATCTTGACACCACCATCTGTATACAACTTATACAGAGAGATTTGAAAGCATTTTATAATGCAGTCTTCAGGTCTGTCATTCCTTAGACCCCTAACATCAGTCATAGCCAAGTATTTCCAAGTGAAGGCAGAGATACGGCTTACAACACTGAGCATGTGTTTTGCCGCAGTATTTATGTCCCTTTCTTTCCCCAGCACAGACCACAGCTATGCCCTCTGCTTAATGCAGTCTATTAATTTTAAACTGACTGCATCTAAAACTGAGTATGGTTAGGCAGAATTAAAATGGCTAGAATTAGATATTGGTTCCTTAATTTAATGAACTAATGTAATGAAACATAATTTAGATGTTTTCTTTCTTTCTTTAGTTCCTTTGTTTTAAAAAAATAGTCTTGTCACTTGATGCTCAAAAGGCTTTGGGTAAAGTGGTCATTTTATTTCCAGTTTTTCTTGATGGAAATGATGCCATGGATTAAAACCTAACATGGCAACCCTGACTAACTCCAATTAGATTTAAAGGCTATGTGCCCCTTTTTTAAAGCAGACTAGGGTTACCCTCATTTTCCTCTTCCCACTTTAAATAATTTGCCTCTAGACATTTCCCCACCCCAGACACTCACAGTAGGGTGCCTGCACCAGTTGGTATCTCCCTGCTGTAATGGGAGTTTCAAGGGTGGGGTGTCTCCCCATGTCTCCACAAAGAGGGTGTGTGCTGTGGCTGTTGGAGAGGGCAGAGCTTGGCTAAGTTGTTTTCTATTGTATATTTCAATTCTGATGTGAAAAATTTGCCTCACTCCCACCCCAAGAAATATCTAAATTGGTGCCACTGGTAGGTGGAGGTCTGATCTGGTAGGCATGCTCAACCACCACCTACAGGATTGAGACCACAGGCATGATCACGCAGAACAGCTGCAGGGAAGGCACTCTCTTATACTCTTTAGCCTAATGAATAGGATATGGAGACCCTGGTTCAAGTCCCCCTTCCTCCTGAGTGGGTAAAGGGATTTGAACACGGATCAGCCAGGTCTGAAGTGAGAGCCCTAACCCCTGAGTTAGAGGATATTCTGATGTGGGGTGCCCTCAGTTTTTCCTATTGAAGTTCCACTTTAATTATTCAATTATTTAACTAAACATTAACTGGCCCATTAAGAGTTAGACTCACTCCATAGGGTACCCACCTGAGAGGTGGCATGTTCTTATTCAAATCCCTTCTCCTTAACAGCTTGAGGAGGGACTTGAACTGGGATCTTCCCCATCTCAGTACATACCCTAAAACCACTGGGTTAAATGTTATGAGGTAGGCTTGCCTCCTCTGGTTTGTTTCAGACCTCGCCCATGATGTGGATGGTCACTGATGCATCCCCAGAATACCAGACATCCTGGCACTTTCGGAAGGTCATGCCCGGAGTGGCGGAGCAGCACATGGTGCAAAATAGGGTCCTCCACAATGATACTGAACAAAACCACATCCACTACCACACAGGGGCAAACCTTTCCAAAAGCAGGAAAACCATCTAAAAAACCAGATGAATGGTCTGCCTACACATGACTTGGCTGATGAGCACCTACCTTCCTCTGCTTGATGGAACGCTAGCAAAGATAGGCATCTCCCTGCAGCCCAGACTTAGGCACCTATCACTGTGGGAGGGATGGAATTTAGCACACGCCCCTCTTCTCAGCATTTCCTAATGACTAGCTTCGGTGGACCTACCGCATATGCCAGGTTTTGTGGGTTGCATTCTAAAGCACTTCTCTCTCCCCATTCATTGTACAGGAGCCTAGGCCCCTAACATAAGCTTTGGGGATCAGAGTGTTGTTCCTGTGATTTTCTAGGCACCTAAACCATAGGCACTGTGATACTCAACATCACAATACTTAAGCCCCTTCATGGATCCCACCCAAGCAAACTGCTTTAAAATAGCGTAGTTTATGGGAATGCAAAATGGATTGGAACAAACAGCTCTGAATCACAGTGGTTTTGGAAATCTTGTGAGGAACTATGGGAAGTAATTCAGGAACAGATGCATCAAATTAATCCCAGTAATTCTCATGTTAAAAATGGCAGCTAAAGCCAGCTTTGTTCAACAGAAAGGGGAATGGATTAGTATTTTCCCTTAGGGGGTTGGATTTTCCCTGCATAGCCATTCACTGATGGCAATGGATGCACCAAAATGTCTGGCAAAAAGACACTAAAGACACAGAAAAAACATACAGAAAAAAAAAATCAAGAATCTGGGCCATAGAGAGGTGGAATGAATTATGATTTAGTAATATATACAAAATTAAAATAAGTGAAAATATTAGATGTAATCAAGCACCATTTAGTACAGTACAAACTAAGACATAGTGAAAGGTCATTAAAGGGGCACTGCTGAGGTTGAAGAGCACAAAAAAAATGACTTGCCTTAAAAAAAAAATCATTACTTGTTGAGCATATCTGATCCCTGACATCTGACCCTAGTCTCCAAAGTCAATTTTACAATATAACCAAACAGTAGTTACCCTACTGTAACAAACCCACGGTATTAGAGGAAGACAATTCTACAGTTATAAGCACATGCCCACACGTTATGCTCCAGGCCACTCAATTCTCGTGGATGGGCAGTGTATTAAAACATTAAAGAACTCTTCTACTGGGCAGTGCTCAGCCACCATGCTAGACATGAGCAGTGTGCAGGGACAGGGCAACCTGGTGATGGGGATTGCTAATGACTGAGATTTTGTTTGCTGCCTTTCAACCAAAAACCCCATTGACTTATACCAACTGATCTACAAATTATACAGGGATCACTTCCCCAACAGCTTATGTACAGCCACCATTGCAATGAATATGGGGAATCAAGCTGCAATACTACACAATAGTTCAGCAGAAAAAGAAAAGGATTGCATCCAAATGAAAACAAAAGAGGGAAAAAGTTGGGCAGAAGGTATAATAGTAATCCAAACTGAAATCTGTCCAGGAACAGAAATGAATTCACAATTAACTCAGTAAATTTAGCTATCTTCTTCTGTTAAAGAATTGCTGAAAACAGACTAAGTTTTATTAATTTGTTCTCTGTTGGCAATGATTTGTAAAATATTTTATGTGAACAAGTTCTCGCCGATGGATTGCTCACAGACTTGTGTCTATTATTGCTTCAATATTCACAGTTTGATATTCAAATTCTGTACCTTTGTATGAACACAGTAATGTACTGGGGAAACTTTTGCTTCTCTTAAATGTGTATTATGATTCAGTTCAACACAACCCACTCCCAATCATGGGATGTTTGCGTCAACTTAGAACAGTCTCATGGCTTCAGCAAGTAATACCAGCTAGTGTTGGTCTCTTAGTTGCTGTTTCGCCAGTCCTGGATTACTATGTGCTCTAGCTGGGGCCCTTAAGGGTATGTCTACACAGCAGTTAAACACCCGCAGTTGCTCAGTGTCAGCTGGTGGAGGCTTGTGGTGCTGTAAAATTGTGGTGTAGATATTCAGGCTCCCCCACGAGAGGGGAGAGTCTCAGAGCCCAGGATCCAGCCCAAGCCCAAACAACTACACCACAATTTTACAGACCCACAGCCCTATGAGCCTGAGTCAGCTGTCACAGGCCAGCCACTGGTGTTTAACTGCTGTATAGACATACTATAAGTGTCCTTTATGCCCGGGGGATTGAAATCAGGAGCAGGTGACTAGGGATACAGTGCCAACTGTGCCAGCTTCGTGTCAAATAAGAATTGGTTTATCCAAGGGGAACCCCATCTGGCTGTTAAGCCAGGTTTCTCTCCTCTGTGAAGCATCAGATCAACAGAGTGAGGTCAAGAATCTGTCCTGTTGTATACAGACATTGTATAATGGTAAATCAATGGTTGCAATCTGCAAAGCTGACTAAGGGATTCAGCCTGAAGCTGGGTGAAGTTTTTTATACTAATAGGGTTTTTTGGTCCAAAAAATGCAGATTTGGCTTAACTGAAACTATTTGCAAATTTGGCAAATAGTTTGAATAGAAAAATAAAGAGAGATCCCAAAGGGAAATTTTGTTGGTTTTTCACTTTGTTAAGAAAAACTCGGGGGGGGGGGGGGGGGGGGGGGGGGAATTATTTTGGTTCAACCCAAAACAAATTTTTTTTTCCAAATTTTCAACCAAATAAATCAGTTATTCATTTCAATGGCAGTTGCATGGTTAGAGAATTAGAGCTTACAATTTGTTATTTGTACAAGCCAGGGAAATTGCTGCTGTCTCTGCAGTAGATATGGAGCAAGCAGGATCATCCAAGTGCAAGGTCCTGTACAGGAGCAACATAGTAATTCTATCTGAAGGAATCTATGAATTAAGCAAATTAGTTAGCCCATTTTAGAGAGGAACAAACAGGCTAGTACAGATAAAATAGGAACCAAAATCAAACCTTCATCCAAGAACTCAAATCAAGCCACTTAGAAGATCAGAAGTTAACATTTTTGTTCACATCTCACTTCCTGGTTTCATCTGGGACTACTATTCTCCTATTCTCCCCTCTCACTAGCTTTAGAGACAGCAGCTGCCCTCCCATAATTTCCCACATTCTCTATAAAGACCTGATTGAAGACAGTGAGTTTTTCCAGTGACTTCAGTCAACTTTAGAGCAGGCCCTAATTACTCAGCAAACTCAATCTCATTCCGAAGGGAACAAGAAAGTTTATCTTTTAGACAGATAAGGAAACAGTCTATTAATTTAAAAAAAAGACATCAGAACAATGAAAGCCGAAACATATCTGGCTCCAACAGAAAGGTAAGAAGAATAAGGAAAATAGTGAATATATGAAAGTGGGAAGACACCTCTCTTTTCCATTCTAGTACCATGAAAACAGCTATGTTCTCCTTTTTAAAAAGATGAAATTGCAAACTGGTAACGTAGCCCCTGGAAGGAACTTCTACCCCTCACTGTACTGCTTGAGACTGTATAAAACATTAGTATGTATGTTTTTCTTATCATTAGTAACCCCCTATTTCTTCCTAATGAGCTTCAAAAGTCTGAGAACTAAGGATAGTCTAAGAGTTACATTCCTAGAATGCTGAAAAGTATCAAAATTGTGGTCTTCTACAGCAAAATTATGGCACATGAGGGTATTTCTCAGCTGCTTCCAAAAGAAAGAAAAAAAATTATATATGTGTGTGTTACCTTTTTCTTTGAACTGGCAGGACCTTCAGCTTCCAAGGGGAAAACAATTGCACTAGAAGGGCAGCAGCAGCACCCCAGAGACAGCAGAGGTAGATAGAGGACGACCAGGAAGAGCTTCTCATAAAGGTGGGCAGTAGAAACCAGGAGCAGTTGGAATTCCTCAGGGCATGGGAGTGCTTCAACAGGAAGAGACATTGATGACCCCATTCATGGAGCAGGAAGTACACCAAAGGGAATGGAAGCATTCCCAAATAGAGAGGCACACTGAACTGGTCGCTAAATGAGTTCAGGGTCTGCCTTCTGTGAGGGACACTGAGCCTGCCAAGAGTCATCACTACCACCTACCTCTCCTCTGCTGCTGTCCAGAATGCTGCTGAACTGGAGGGCCCCCTTCTGAATGACTAGGAGGAGAACATGGAGCCTGCTGGAATCTCAGGACCTCACCTTCTGCAAGTACCCAGAACCCCTAGTGGGGAACCCTCCCTGAGCATCCAGGAGGGGATGATGAGTCTGCAGGAGTCCCACCCCACAATTCCCATGTAGGAGATGTGCCTGGTTTTCCCCAGGAGTGATTTTCCCCCACCATTCCCTCCTTGCCAGAGGAAGGGCAAGGAGACACAGGGAAGATGCAGGGATAGTAACATTTGGCCAGTGTTTACAGATGTATTCCCTTAATGTTTTAAAGTTTTTGGTTGACCTTTAATTTTAAAAATATATACATTATACTTTCCATCCATTTTAATAAATGTTATAGTTTTCTTAACTTGTGTGTGGACCCTCCTTCCTAAGTAGGATGACTGAAAGATGTTTTCAGGTTCTGCATTGGGCCCCATGATTCAAGAGCCTAGTTAGGAGCAGGGATGGTCCCTCAATAGAACAGTTGGCCAGACACACTGTACAGAAACATATAGTTTCTGGGAAATAAAGTCCATTCTTTGCCCTTCATGTACAATCCTGATCCCCTCAGCACTTGGCGCCATGAAACTTTCCAGTGCTTCCCATGTTTGTATTCATGAATCTGCCACTGTGGTCCACAAAGCCTTGCAGTGAATAGTTACCTTTTTGGTTCACATACTCACTTGCCCCTTGTGTGGAATATGTGTGCCATCAGTAGCCATTGCACACTTCAAGAGCCCCAGCCTCTCAAATCCAGCTGAAATTTTTCTTATGGCAAACCACCTGTGGGTTGGACAGTGTCAACTGTCTCACAAATCTGCAAAGCCAAAATCCTGACAGTGGATTTTCTAAACTCAAGATGGTTTGCAGCAGACAGAGTTTTCTGGTGTTGCCAGCTTTCACAGGGCAACAGCAACTCGCTTCTGCACTAGTCTGGCTTCCCTGAATCGAGCATTCTGGTGCTGGAGGTTTGGTGCAAGCTCCTCACACAGCTCCATGAAAGTCTGTTTTCTTATTCAGAAGTCCTGAAGTCACTGCTGGTCATCCCAGGTTTCCAGAATGATGTGATCCCACCACACCGTGCTGGTTCTCTTGCATCTGAAGTGACAATCAACCTAAGGACATAACGTGGCGATACTGGCATTCACCATATGTGCCCCATGTGAGTTGAATGAATTGTCATTGATCATCAAGTTCAGTCATCTTTGATGTGTCAAAAGTTCAGCCAAAATTGCATCCAACATCTGGCCAATTGCCTACTCCATTGCATAGCCATTTGTCCTGCAATAAGGAGCAGGAGCAGAATCAGATCATCATCCCATTGCTCCATTTCTTTCACTCAGTTTTGCAGGGAATAACAGAGAGGGAACACTGATCAGAAACTGCCATCGGCAAATGTGAGAGGCCCAAGACACACAACAAAGTGGTTCCTAGAGTATCTCCCTCTCCACACAGAACCCTGGAATACCACCCATGAAATTGTAGCGCTAATATTGCATAACCGCAGCAGCAGCGTGGAGACAGGTATGCATGTGTACACAATGCTATAACCATAAGCAGCACAGCATAATGTAGACACCTAGTGCAGGAACGGGGAGCATGCACAAATATGTACATAGGAGAGCACCCTAGTATGTGCACCAGTGTAGACATAACCTAAATTCTATGATTCTGCTATTTGTACTGTGGATGGGAATGAAAGAGGAGCAAATGCAGTGTATAGCATTCACCATTCCTTTTAAAACCAAAATTCCTTTGATAGGTAGTGGAGCATCTGGCTGTTATGAGAATTTAAAAAAAACGCAATTGAAAGCATTATTATGAAAAGGTTTTAACTGTGCAGCTTCAGGCAACAAGTACAGCATGCGCTGGTCTCAGGCTTTTCATTTTCTTTCTTTCTTTTTTTTAAATGACCAGCAGGTGAACTATGGTGATAAAATAGCTTTGTTTAATTATAATGAATTAATCTTTAATAAACAAAACCCAAAACATGAATACTCTTACTTTTTCCATACACACAGGGCAACCCACATACTTAGGGTTATCATATTTCAGGTTCACAAAAAGAAGACACTGGGGGGGAGAGAAAGCTTGAGGGGGTACTCACTGGAGGTGGGGGGCAATGTCACTCCCTGTTTTGATGGTAGGGCATCTGGGGCAAGCCCAGGGCCCAGCACCAGCCGTCAGTCAGCGCCTCCCTCTGGGTCCCAATCCCAGGGTTGGGAACCACTCTTGCAGCAGAATGGACCAATCAGCTGTGGATCCAGGGGATGGACCAATCAGGGCTCTTTCTGAATTGCAACATCTGCTCTGCAAAAACCTCTTATTTCAAAAATCCTCCTGGATGTAGAGCAGACTACCAAAAAAGAGGTCATGTCTAGGAAAATCTGGATGTATAGGAACCCTACATATACTTTCAGTCTAAGTAACTTATTCTTGACTAAAGTAAAACCACAAAGAACAAAAGTGTGCTCTCTCATGGAGTGGTTAGTGTGTGTCTGTGCAACAGGCTTCACCCAAATAAAAAATAAAATGACAGTTGTCCCCAGCAGAAACCCAGCTATAAGAAGGTACAGTAAAACAAACCAAACAGAACAGTTACATACACTAAGGAATTATTTCACTCCCATCTCTGCAACAGCATCCTTGAATCTCTTCAGTAGGTATGGGTTTTTTGTTTCTGTTTTCTTAGATACAAAGTAGTACTCTTTAATACATTCTCTTATAGAATTAAATATACATATTGGTCCTCTGCATTGATGCGTATTGGCAATAAGTCCATCATCTATACAATAAATAATATCAGACTCTATTGTTTCAACCGCCAACAACGTACTGGACTCATCTCAAAAACTATTCTTTCAGATGAGCTATTGCATCCTGTGATTTTCTCTTTGTGGTCCTGCAATATCTTCACAGAATCCAAATCCCTATAAGAGGGCTAAATACCTGTACATCCCTACTCTTTGAAAGAGCTACCACATTACATACAAAATTTATTAATTTGAGAGATCCTACAGGTCAACATTTTTTAGAAGCTGCCTGCCAAAAGACTGAAATAACTGCAAAGACTGATACAATACATGTTTTATAACCTTCTGAGAGAGTTATTGGGAAAATGTTAAAGGTTAACATAAAATTGAATGTGAAAAAGCCTTATATTTTTGTGAAGATCTTTCTTAAAAAAACAGGAGTTTCACTGTGTCATGAAAAAAGTTTTCAGGATAGACAGGCAAAATATTTTCCTAACATAAATATTATATATTAGCTACTTTGGTATTGATTAACGTAGTAGGAATATATGGTGCTGTAGTGGGTTAGCGGTGGTCCCTCACCCTCTCGGTCAGTCGGAGGTCACTATATCACTCTGAGCTCAGCCGAGTGACAGGGGAATTAGCCACTCAGCAGGAGTCTATGGAGACCTGGTCCTCAGGCAGGGCAGAGCGCCAAACAGCCTAAAGCAGTGTTTCACAAATGCAGACACCGTAACTGCGTGTGGCCACCAGGGGGTTTTCCTGTCGCCATGACAGCCTTCTGGGCAGAGATGGAGGAGGGGGTAAAGCAGCAGCCCCTCCCTGCAGCGTCCAGGATCTCCAGGGGAGGGCTTCAGCCCCCCTCATCTGATTCAGTTGAAGGCTCTGGGGAGAGGCTTTATTCCCTCCCCCCCTTCAGCTGCAGAACTCTGAGGGGGGCTTCAGCCTCCCTTCAGCCAGGAATGGGATGAGCCTGGGGTGCAAGGCCACAGAAGGGGCTCAGGGCAATGGGGGAGAAAGCACTGGGATCCAGAGAGACAATGGGAAGCCTGGGGGCAGCAGGGGCCAGAGACAATAGGTGGCTGAGGGGCGAGAGGAGACAGTGGTGGCCAGTGCACTACAATACATCTGTACATTATTACTAACAACTCTGAGGGAAAAGAATAAATAAATAAACCAGCCACTAGCAAATAAATTGCAATGATTTGGACATGTATATGCACATATTTGTTTTTCCTGAAGTTAATTAAATATTTTAGGGAAATTTGTCAGAGCAGCCACCAGCAAGAGTTGGCCAGACTCTGGGGCCACCATAATTTTGTTGTGAGAATCTCTGGTCTAAAGACTCTGGCTCTCAGGTATGTCAGAGTGGAGCCAGCAACAAGTTTACGGCCGCTGAGAGCTAGAGCCTTTAGACTGTTTGGTGCTCCACCCTGCCTGAGGGTTTGAGCCCCCTAGATTATTTACTGCTCCACCCTGCCTGAGGGCCAGAATACATAGACTGCTTCTTTGCTCTGCTCCGCTCTGCCAGGGCCTCATACACCACTTCCTGAGTGGTTAATTCCCCTGTCACTCGGCTCAGTGCACAGAGGCGTAGTGAGGCAGAGTTGCCTCCCACTGAACCAGTGAAGGAGGGACCATCGCTAACCCACTACAGGTGCAAAACACAACACCTGTGCTCCTCTACATACACTCTGTGGTATACCATTGTTCATTTGAAACACTGAGGCTATGTCTACACTATCACCTATGTCAGTATAACTTATGTCGCTCAAGGGTGTGAATAAGCTACTCTCCCAAGCAACATAAATTACACAGACTAAAGCACCCTTGTGAACATGCTCTCTAACTATGGTACTTAGCATACTGTCTGGGCACCTCACAATATACATTTGACATAGGGAAGTACTGTTATCCCCATTTTACAGATAAGAAGCCGAGACAGAGATGAACCAGTATAAGGACACACATGGAGTTTGTAGCAGAGTTTCATTATAAATACAGGCCAAGATTTTTGAGAGAGTAATTTTGGAGTGCCTGAACATTTGGGGGTTTCATGTTAAACTTCTTAAAAGGGTCCTGATTTTAAGAAAGTGCTATGCACCCTCTGTTATAAAGTCAGACATTTTTAAGGGGTTTCAAATGGAACAAACAAAGATGGAGTCACTCAAAAGCAGGAGTCATTTTTGAAAATCTTGGGCCAATATTTCTCAAATAGTTTACTGAGGCTCCCATACCTTCCAGCAAAACACAAGGTCAGATTTTAAGCAACCTTAGGTTGATATGTGGCCTTAGACCAGCCAAAAATAGGTAATGGTTTTGGATGAGTTTCACTTAAGAGTTTTGCTTTGAGATACAGTTTCCCCAAAAATTCAAAACAGAGGGCAAAACAAGAAGAAAGTGAAAACAGGAAGGGAAAAAAGTCCTGTGAACAAAATTTACCAACTCTCTCACAAGGGATTTGTTGAAGAATAGAAAAACAATAGATCAAATTAAATTGTGATGTAACCTCACAAACTAACATGAGGGATGAATTTGGCCTGTTGTGTTTAGAAATAATGTGACAATACCATTATAGCACTAAAACACCACATCTTAGTACACCCCAGATACCGCAGTAATATCATGCGCACAGTACAGGAAACAACCCTAATAATGAACTACTGAAACCAGGCTGAAATTCTTGTATTACTCCACACAGTGCAGTGTAGAGAGGAAAACATCAGAAAGCAACACACACACAAATTCATATAGCTAAAAAAAACAAACCTATAAAAGTTACCAGTTTTGTCAAGGCAACTGCCTTCATGCAGTATTAAAACAGCTTTGAGAACAACAGGTAACATATTTTTCCATAAATGACCAGTGTTAATGCAGTGGCTTCATTAGCTTTGAGGTATTTACTGCAGAATATCCCAGAATCAACAAGGGCTGAATTTGCCCCAGAGTGCACCACCAAAACACTGTTCTAATGGAGTGTGCAGACATACAACATAAGCACTGAGCACTCTCAACCATTGAAGTCAACTGATAATAATTTATCGAGGACATGCTCAGTATCTGCAGGACAGGACTCAGTGTAACTCCCAGGGCACTTTTAGCTGTACCTTTTTTAAAAGCTTTGGTTCCACAGAAAACATGAACAACTGGGGAAGAGGGGAGAAAAAAAAGCCCAAAAATCATGCTGTTTGTTTCCGAAAGGGCCTGGGGACATACCAGGAAATTACAGACATGTTAGTTTAACTTAATTTAAAAAAGCAAGCTATTTGAACAGCTTGATTAATGATGGCCAATCAGGTTTCAGGAAAAGGAGCTCATGTCTAAATAGTCAGCTGGAATCTTGGAGGGGATACCTGCCAGGGTACACGTAAATGGGATAATGTGGACAGCATTTCCTGGGATTTCTGGAAATCATTTGACAAACTTCCACATAATAGATTAAGAGTACAGATGCAGCAAGTGCCTTGAAAAAGTGTGGGATGGAAGGAAATTACAGCTCAATCAACTGACAATTGGCTATGAGACAGGAAACGAAGGTCATTTACCAAAAGGCAGACACATACTGCCTGAAAAGAAGTTACTTGCAGGAGTGTACAATGGTAGTTCTGCTGGACTGCCATTTCAGAAATTACAATCTACCTCCTCTCAGAATAATTTACGTTTGGTGAAAAGACTGGTCTGCACGTTCTTTGTTGTTTTAGCATTGGAAAGATTCTACCATTCATAAAATAATACAAAACTTATACCCCAGGGAGAAGAGAAACCTAGAAAGCAGTAATGTTCAGAGAGACTTACGTGGTGATGTAAGGCTGGAAATTAATATGCCTTTACAATGCATTACAGCCAATGTAAGCATCACATCACAAAGCAGGGAGATTAAGTCTTAGGGTAGGATTTTCAAAAGTGCTTCAGTGACTTAGGAGCCCAAGTACCATTTACTAAAATACCTGCAAGACTGGTAGAGCCCTGCATGGATACAAAATTTGTATCCGTATCCGATCCGTGATCCGCAAACATGGTCTGAGGATATGGATATGCGCAGATTTCCAGGGCTCTAAAGATTGGAGCCCTACTAACGTTCACATAGGCCCTGATCCAAATCCCACTGAAGTCATCAGAATTCTTTTCACTGACTTCTGTGGGCTTTGAGTTAGGCTCTCATTGATTAAAAATAATGACAATGATGTCAGCATAGCACTAAAAAAGGAATCTATAACTGTAATGCTTTAGTTTGCTTCTATGGATATATTGTGTAGCCAGCAACTCTGTACCCAAGAAATTATTCCTGTCAAAGGTTTATGGAAGAACTGCCAAAGAAAACTGTACCACAACTAACACCACATATTTCTACGAGAACTAACTATTATATGTTCAGTTAGTCTGACAAGTTCTGTTTATCTCTGACAGCTCCTTCTGGTGACTCCCATAAATGTTTTTATTGAAATAATAAATCATGGTAAACTTTTCTATTCCAATTAAGCATTATAAAACATTATTTCCAAAACAAATTTTAGTCCTAAATGAAGTAGGCCATGTCCATTTAAAATTCCTCCACACCCACACACTTTCACTTTATTCTGCCACACCCGTTGGCATTATAGTGAAATAATTATCAGTTCACCTAGCACAAGACCTTCAATTATGTTTAAATCTTGGGCTGAGGTAGGCAACTCATCCACAAACTTTGGCATGTCTGAGAGTGTTTTATTAATTATTATTATGGACCTGCCAACCTTGACAAAGTTCCCTTAAAACATTTACAGAGTATATTTACACAAGAATTTTGGGAACTATCTAAGAATTGAGGGCCAGAGCCCATTGAAGTGAAGGGGAGTCTGTCCACTGATTAGGCTATGGATCAGATCTACATGCCACACTAATCACCAGACCAGCTGAGAACCTAGGTAAATGTCGCTATTAAATCTGGTCAGTAAGTTTCCAGATGAATATTTTCCCCATAAAAAAATGCCAATTTGAAATTCAATTGTTCCGTAGGAACGTGTCAGTTTTGACAGATTTGTTTAGAAAAAATGGTTCAAAATGAAATGTTTCCATTTTTCATTTCAATATTATAATTAATTTCAATATGAAAAGTATTTTTATTTTTATATTATAATAAAATATAAAAAGTTATATTTCTTATTTTATATATATTTGTATTTTATACCAACTACAAAACCAATTACCAACCACTTATCAATTAGAATACCAAGCACCAATCACCAATTTATAAAATAAAAGATTAAAAAGTCAAAATCAAAATGAAATGTTTCAACTGAACTGAAACAAAAATGAGGTTTTTGTTTTTTGAAATTCCAACATAAAAAAGGTGTTCTGAATAGAATGGAATATCGGAATTTCTTGCAGAATGGAAATTTTGAAACCAGCTCTAATGCTATATTTTCCCTAATTTTATGCTGCAATTAAGAATAAAAGATAGGTGAACCTCAGAAGATTTTGAAGCTGCTAGCAGTGTATATGCAGAATGGATTAGAGGATGTGGAAGTTTTGGAAGAAAGATCAGCACAGTTAGAATCAGGGACGTCATTATAGTAAACATAGACAAGCCACCTAACATCATGGCCTTTCCTTCCTCATCCAACCATTTACATAGGTGACTTTAACAGACATCTCAAACACAAAAACACAAAAAATGGGCCTCCCTCAAAGACCACCACCTGCTCTATGATCTGAAGCAATCCGTATCTTTTTGGTCTGCAAGGTGGACAGCAGATCACAACCCGGACTTGCATTTTGTGACCCGTAACAGCACAGGTATCCCCTTGGCCATAACAAGAACCATCCTGAGTCACTTCCTGAATAGCCACCATTGCCCAATTATCCTCCAGATCGGCCTGGAAGTGTCTTTTACGGTCAGCACCAAAGCCACGCTGGAATTTCCGCAAGGCTGGCTGGAAACAAAACATCACATCCGATGGCTCAAACCAATACCTAGAAACTTCAACTGTTTTGTAAACATTCTAAAAATCAACTGCTAAGAAGTACATCCAATGTAGTCACCACAAGGTTTTCACCCCCTTCTGGACAAAAGAATCTGAGTCCCTCCTAAGGTAATATGAAAGGAGCAGCAACCCAGATAAATCCACTGCACTGCTTGAGTCTTTGAATTCAGTGTGCCTAGAAAGGTGGAAAGAGACTGTTAAAAGCCTTGATTTCACCCATTCAAGCTGCAAGGCATTGGCTTTTTTGTGGCAACTTGGTCAGTAAAGCAACGCACAGCAAAGATGACTGCAAATGCTGTCGCCTCTCATCTTCTTTCTAACACAAAGATGCCGACAGACAAGATTACACACCAGGAGGTCCAGCGGGAATTCCGCAGAAACCTTCACCAATGCCCGGAGGAATCTCCGCTCTCCTCTGCATACTCTGTCAAAGAGATCATTGTTGTGCTATTGGAAATTAAAAGCTGGAAAGCTACAGAGGTTGATGGCATTCCTCCAGAGTTTCTTAAGAACCTGGGGATATGGGGATGGGGACAGGAATGGCTGGTGGTGCTTTTTACTGCCATGCATAGAATTGGAGAAGTGCCAACAAGCTGGCAACTGGCAACAGTGCACCTGGGAAACTCCCAGAGGATGCAGCCAGCTACCATCCCATCTCTCTTCTCACAAGCTCATGGAACAGGCGCTGCACCACCGTGTACCTGATATTATCAAAGACATCCTCCCAGTGGCGCATGCAGGAACTGCTGTGACCAAGTAGCTTTACTCACCAGCCACAATGAAGCAGGATTCCAACATAAGTTGAAGACAAGGATTGCCCTTGTTGATTCGTCCTCGGCATACGATACCGTCTGCAGACAGGGTCTCCTCCTCAAGATCTCCTGCATCATTCACTGCCAGCTAATGATCTATTGGTGGCGATGGCCAGCGACCACCGCTTTAAGGTTAACCTTAATGGCCAGATCAGCAGATCAAGAACTCTTAACTTGAGCATCCGTCAGGGCTCTGTTCTGGTCCCGATACTTTTTAACTTGTACACCACGGATACGCCAATGACCAAAACAAGGAAATTTGTGTATACAGATCACATTGCCCTAGCTGCTCAGCACACAAGCCTCCAAACCATCAGCTGCACCCTAACCTGAAATCTTAGCACAATGGCTGATTATTTCCAATACTGGAAACTTAGGCCTAACCCAAAACAAATCATGGTGACTGCTTTCCATCTGAATCATAAAACAGCTAATACCAAACTTGATGTGCAGTTTTGCGGGGAGAGTGTCAGCCATGAAGCTAACCCAAAGTATCTTGGTGTTACACTGGACTGGAGTTTGACCTTCCAACACCACCTCAAGAACACCTGTGATAAGGTCAGGTCTTGTGTCGCACTTATTAGGAAACTGGCCAGAACATCATGGGGCTCCAGTCTACGGACTCTACAAACTGCAACAATTGCATTGGTGCATTCTGCAGCTGAATATTGTGCACGCCAGTGTGGTCTCACAGCAGTCACATTAAACTCCTTGATATTCAACTCAATAAGGCAATGGGCATAGTGTGAGGGATGCTCAAATTGACCCCAGTCAACTGTCTCCTGGTCCTATTGCATATCCAGCCTCCACAGATTAGAAGAGCTGCCCAGACATCTTGTTTTCTTAACCATGTCAATGCAAATATGAGGATCATGTTGCACAATGATCTGCAAAACCCACCAAAGACCAGATTAAAATCCTGCAACCTTCTATGGAACCACATTAAGACCCTTACACTCAGCTTTTGCTGAGGCTCCATGGAGAGCCACATAGAGCATTTTAACTGCTCAAAACAAACAGTTCATTGTTGACCCTGCCGAGAAAACACCGGGTTTTGATTTATGTCAGAAAGGCTGGTGCAGATTGAATCACATCAGGACATCTCATGGGAGGTGTGGACAAACCCTCTTTAAATGGAAAACAAGGCAAAGACCTGTATGCAGCTATGGTCACCAGTCACAAACAATGGAACGCATCTTATCTGAATGCCCACTTCATTCTTTCACTGGGGGTCTGACGGACATTCACCAACTCACTGCTGCAGCAATGTGCCGACTATCAAATCTAGATATAAATTTGTAATTGTTGCTACCTACTCAAGCCATAAGAAAAGGAAAAAGAAAAGGTAAAGGACCGGCAGGCTCAGTAATACCACCAGCAGCAGCATATCTATCAGAACTAATGAAAAAAGACTGTCACATGTGACCCTAACAGACAAACTGATGGATAAAGCAATGAAAGTTCACTATGCTTCATTCATCAGAGTCTGAATCTCTGAATATATGAAATTTAGTATCAGTGGAAGTAAACTATCATCTGAACATCATCATAGTAGGATACAGTCATAGATCTCTTGGTGGGGGTGGCTAACATGTTCACTGATGCTCTATATCCATGAGAGGTAGGGATTTGATGGTTTGGGGTTATAGTCAGATCCTTAGTCCCTACTCCACATATCTCATGGTATACAGCACACACTAGAAGGGATTGATCCCTTTGGTGCACAAGTAAGTTGCACTCTGGAGAGCATTGTGTTGCTCTGTGTTAGGAGGAATGGCTTTGTGAAAACAGTCGCATACAAGATTTTATCCCAGGTGTTTTGTTTTATTTTTAAGGCAGTATATTCAGTGCACAAAACAAATACACACTACACAAAAATGTGGGTATGCATCATGTGTGTATAGTATGTGGGCAGATGGATGGATGGATGAATGCATTTTCATAGAAAATTATACCACTAGGGCATTCACTGTGAAGCATATGGTAAAAAATGTGTGCCGTTAGTCCTCCCAGAGGTCTAATTATTATAAGATATTTGCATCAGGTTTGATGTACTTTTTTGTACTGTAGATCTGAGCAGAAAGGTTGTCTGGAAGAATCCAGGAGTAATGTTAGCTTATACTAGATATTTTAAAACAACCCCATACAGTCAAATCCCAAGAAATGCTCCCATTTACTTCAGTGAAAATTCTAGATGCTCAGGATTCTGCAGGAATTCTACCCTACTTTTATAATATTTTCTTTACTTCGTTGTAGGATTTCTTTAATATACAAATATGCATATATTTGAGCCTAATTTTTAGCATACTAAAGCATGAAGTATAATTGTATATATTTACAGAATTTTATTATAAAAGAATGTTAGTAACATTTACAGTATGTGCTTACATATATACATACTTTTTTTATCTCCACATACATAAGCTTAAAATCTCATGGGAATTTGTTAGCTATGGTATGGGTTTATAATCCTGGGAAAATGTCTGATCTCTGCAGTATGGGTAGTACTTCTATAAGCATATGACCAACACAAAGCCTTTATTATGCTGGTGTATAGTCTCTGAAGCAAGAAAGTTCTGTAAACAGCTTACACAAAACATCCCTGAGTTGCTTCCAGACTGAACAAATAACACTATTTCATAATTAAACAGTCAGTCTAAAAACTCTCAATAGACTCATAATTCCAAATGTTCAAATAACTTTCAACATACAAGTCTTGCAAAAACGGTTTTTAGTTTCCCATATGGTACTTTAAATTAATTTGCATATAGATCTGTTTAAAAAAAAATCATGAGCTCATAAGACAGTTTGCTGGCATTTATTGAATCTACAATTAATTTTCCAGCGTTGCATGTTTCCATGAATTTAGGGCTTTAAACCCAATCCCACACTCTTGAGTAAGGAATCAATAAGAGTTGATGTCCTATATGGAACTTCACTCGTGTGTATTGGACCAATACAGGGCCTGTGCACCACCTGAGTCCCACTTAAGCTCTCCAACTGGGGAACCAGTGGAAGGATTCAAAGAGATCAGGGAGTTGAGGTGTCTAGGCAAAGATGATGATATTAGTATCTGTATTTTAAAAGGACTGGAAGGTGGGGGGCAATGATGATGAGGAGGTTACAGCAATCAAGAAGGGAGATAAAGATGAAATTCATGCTAGTGTGAGGCCATTTGCATCCCGTAAGCCCTTTATTGGAGCTGTGATAGGAGGGTACCACTGGATGGCCTTGTAAGGTGGAAGTCCCTTCTATTTCTGCATAGGCCACAATGGATTGAATTGACACAGAGGGGCCCAGGGAGAAGCTAGGTGATCTGCAGATCCAGTGGCTTCAACACCCAGGGCAAGTGGCATAGTAGTAATGTACCCAGATAGGGAATGTAGATTTTGCCTCCTAAACTTATTTATGCTTTACCTACTACATAAAGCACTATTACTCTGGCTTACCTGGGTGAAGTGAATTTTATTCTAAAAGTCTAGTCTTGCAGCCCTTACTGTGGCTAAGTCTACACTACAAACCAGGTGTGTGATTCCCTTGCTCGTATACACATACTTGTGGTAGCCCAATAAGAATTAGTGTGGAGTACATACAGCAGTGTAGCCAGGGTAACAAAAGGCAATGGCAGTGGAGGCACAGCTGAGCCAAGTACATGCCCCCCAGTTTCAGGAGAGTTTGTACTCAGCATGGCTCAGCCATGCCATCGTTGCTGCTGCCCCTACTACCACAGATACACTGTTATTTATCCTAGTGCTAGCTCAATGAGAGCTAGCATGAGTATGTGAACGTGAGCAGGGGACTCACACCCCTAGCTCCTAGTGCTGCAGCCTGAACGTGTACTGTGTCACGGGCCAGGACAAGGTCAATGCACCACTTACACTGAACTGAGATTGCGGGGCTGATAGGCAGGGCCCCACATGGGATGGGAAAAGGGTACACTTTACCGGGGTCTGGAGGCCCTGGGGGTCCCGGCCCAGGCTGCAACCCCCATTACCATGAGGAAAAAATTGAGGCTAAATTGTAGATCATGCCTGAAGATATTTATAGAAACTTATTTCCCTGTATCTATTGTCCAGATGCTTGGGCTCTGCTGATAGGGATAGTTAGTACTTTACCTGCTTATTATGATAAAAGAGACACTTATTCGAACAGCACCTAGCACAATGGAGTCTAAATCTGAACTGGAGTCTCTGGTAACATAAAATATAAACAAATATAGTAAGTGCATATTATATCTTGTAGACCTAAAAGCCAGAAAGGACCACCATGATCATGTAGTCTGACCTCCTGCACACCGCAGGCCAGAGACCCTCACCCACCCTCTCCTGTAGGTGGTCTATAACCTCAAGCTGAGTTAATGAAGTCACCAAATCTTAATTTAAAACACTTGAAATTACAGAGAATCCACCATTTACTCTAGTTCAAACCAGCAAGTGGCCTGTGCCACATGCTCCAGTAGATGGTGAAAAAACCCTAGGGTCTCTAGCAAGCTGACCGAGGGGGAAATTCCTTCCTGACCCCAAATAAGATGATCAGTTAGATCGTGAGCAGGAAAGCAAGATCCACCAGCCAGATGCCTGCAAAAGAACTCTCTGTAGTAACGCAAAGCCCCCTACTAAAGTCCCACCTCCAGCCATTGGAAATATATGTAAAGGGTCACCTACTACTATAGGATTGCACTGAACTGTGTATGAATTAAAAATGTCATTCTTGTTATGAATGTCCTACTCCTAGAAAGTATTTTATGGCCTACTAAATAATTTTTATCTGATGGTCTCACATAACAAAGTAGCTATACTAAAACTAGCCGTACAGGAAAAAAGAGCGCCAAGAGCTTGATCCAAGGCTCACTAAAGTCAGTGGTAAAACTGCCACGGACTCCAATGTTGCAAGATCAAGCCTTACTGCGGCACACTAAAAGGGACCAAAGTTAGAGCTGAGTGAGTAATCACTACCAAATCATTTCTGAACTGTTGCCCTGTTGTCTTGCTCACAAATAGGGCTGATCAAAATTTGAAACTTTGATTAAACAAATGTTAATTTCTTTCCTCCTGGGTTTCACTCAATCATCTGCACCACCACTTCATGATTTTAATCAAATGCATTAATTAGTCAAACTTATTTATCAGATATTTTCAACTAACCATTCTCATTCTGTAAATTGGTCCTAAAAACAGTTTGTTGCAGCATTAGGTTTTTCTAAACGAATTGTGTTGGTGTCATGGGCACATAGCTCATATGGTATGTTTTTATTCCTTGACTGGATGAGCATAATTCTTAGAGTCAGGTTTCCAGTTCAAATACCCACAATAATGAGTTTACAGTTTGCCTTCTGTAGCAACCTTTCAGTGATCCTTCCTACCAGTCGACCTATTCCCCATAGTAATACTGGAAAGTGACCAAGGTCAGCAAATTCAATTAAAAATTTGAATAAATAGTCACAATTTTTTGGTCATATTCACTCAGCTATAATCTCAATCAGAGCTGGATTTGATTTGCTATTGATAAATTTAGTCTAGTAACTTGCTTTGCTATCCAGTCCTTTTAGATTTGTCATTATTTTCTCAGCGAATCTAACCATTCATCATTTGCCTCAAAATGCAACTACAATACTCCTGTAACCATGAGTAAATTGACTACATAAACCAGAATATAATAGTTGTAACTCAAAAGTCAATTTTTATCAATGATTACTACACCACATTATCCTATTCTGAATACAGTAGAGAGAAACAGATGTCAGGGAAGGACTTTAAATTATGGCAATTTCAGCAACTTCAGAGAAACATTTTCTTTATCTATTCAATATGCAGGGGAAAAAAGATTCACAAAGTCCAAAATTGTCCTCTTATTTAAAAACTTTCAACCTCTCTCTATGAAGCATAAAATTAGTTTTGCACAAACCAACCATATGGCACAAATGTATCCCCAAACTGTCGCATCTGGAGTATATCAGCTTTTCCATTAGTACAATTGTTGAAAGGTTGGTATCTATTCCAGGTGCTATGGTTGACTGCCAGTATCTCGTGACTTTTTCTAGCTGCAAGTGGAATGTTCCTTGTACACAGGAAAGATTGTCATCTACATTTCATATATTCCAAGAATACACATCTTATTGTTTAGGACCACATGGAATTAGTTTACTTTCATGAGTCCATCACTTGTATTGGGTTAAAAAAAAAATTAGGATTGCTCCCATACATGTCCAAATTAATGGGGTTTAAAATATTGGAGGTTACATCTGCAGACAGGGGACTAAATTTGCCAAGCCTGCTTTGCAAAGTGGGTATGGGGTCCAGTACCTTGTTATAAAGTAACTGTAGAAAGGGAAAGAGGTCACACCACCCTCCAAATTTCTACAGCTACCTACTGTGGTTCCCAAATCTATAGTTATCAACTAGTGTATGCCACAAAAAAACTTTCCCAATTAGGATTTGGAGAGTAACCTGATACTTTCTCCAATACGTTTAAGTGCTCTACCAAGAAACCACTGAACAAACCTTTGGTATCAAACTTCCTGCTCAAATGCAACACTCTCTTCACCAGTTATGTGTTCTCTTAATCCTGGTAATTCTCTCTCCTTTCTGAATAGAATTCACTATTGCTTTTGGCCAATACACATAGGTTTCCTCTAAAAGTAGAGGAAATTTGAATTGATTGGTGGCATCAGACAGTGGGTTGTAGGATGCTAGATAGTCCAGGAGACCAACAATAGGAAAAAGAGCCCGTCACCTCTAGGGTATATCTACACTGCAATTTGACACCCGTGGCTGGCCTGTGCCAGCTGACTCAGACTCCTGGGGCTTGGGCTAAGAGGCTGTTTAATTGCATTGTGGAAGGGTGCCAGAGCTAAGGCTGCAGCCCGAACCCAAACGTTCACACTGCAATTAAACAGTCCCTTAGCCATGTGAGACCAAGTCCACCAGCACTGGCCAGCCACGGGTGTCTAATTGCAGTGGAGACATGCCTTCTGTTACAGATTCAACTCTTGTTGATAGTGATTGAGAGTCAATGAAATCAGTTGGTTGTTCAGTGGTCCACATTGAAAAAGTTGACGGTCTCAGTCCACTTTCTAACAAATTGGTGCGGTGTCCACATCACAGATACTACCACTGTAATTAGCATGGATTTGCAATCTTGCTGGGAGTCTCAGTGGAGACATCCAATGACCTGGACTCTGAACCTCTTACTTGCATGTAAGCAGGGTCTGAATGAGCTCTCCCCTGCCAAGCTGGCTGGGGGGAGGGGAGTAGGCTGCAGGACCAGACTGTATTTGCATGAACACACCAATGCTTCCTAGGTGTTCCGCATGATGGGACTGCTTTGCCCAAATGATCACTCTGGCTGGTGTTGGGTTACACGTCACTTTACTGTTGAATGCAGGAGTAATCAAATGCTGTTCTCCTTACTGTATGAGCAAAGGGCAGCAGAACTGTGCTTAGCCTGCCCTGCTTGAAGGGTCACTCTCAGCCGAACTGAACTTGATAAACAGGGGGCTCAGATGCAGACCCCGTGAAAGGTAGAGTGGGTGGGAACAGGTGTCACTGCTGGGAGGTGTGGGCTTTGCTTAAGAGCCCTTGGCATGGTTTGGCCTGTCCCGCCCCACTGTGCAAAGATAGAGCTAATTAAGGCTTTATTAGGAGTCTCTGTTTTGTTACGTAAGCTGAAATCACTTTGCTGTGGAAAAGCATTCCTACCCAGCCTGCCTTCTCAGTGAAGTCGTCCACTGAGAGCTGAAAATCACTAAGACGTGGGAGGAACCTCAGGTGACTGACCTGAAGAGGAACAGGTGGCAGCAGAAGGTGATGATGTATATCGGAGCAGCTGGCAGAATGACTGGGCAGTGGAACAAGCAAGGAACCTTCTTTCCCCCACCACCCTCAACCAGGGTGGGAGGGTGAACTCCGCAGCTGCACCTCTAGCCTCTGGGTCTGCCCTGACTAAGGACAACACACACCTATGGGTAGGGTGCGATGAAGGGAGGAGCACACTAAAGAAAGTATTTCTTGCTGGGTTTAAGAACCTGAGGCAAAAGGAAACTACCCAACATACCCCAGAATAGGTATTTTGTTCATAGTTTTATGCATGTGAATCCAGCTTGTGGCTTTTTCCCAGGTTAATGCCAGGTTACTTTTCCCCTTCTTATTAAAAGTTTCTGTGCTTGCTAGAGGAGAAGTATTGCCTCTACAGGTGCCCAAGGAGTGGTGTGTAACTGTCCTAGGTTACTGGGTGGGGGCTCAAGCCGGTTGTGTGTTGTATTGTTGAAAAGAACCCCTAGATACTGAACCCAGCCCTTGCTGCTGCCAACTCCGACTAGCAGAAGGGTTACATACAGGTTATCTTTCCCAAAAAGTGCTTAGGCGCACTGCCAGGGTGGCACGGAGGAACGTGGATTGCCACTACCCATGCTGTTACCAGTTTTGTGGATATAAATCTTTTGTGCCATTAATCTAACACCTTTTACAAGCACTAAATTCACTAAAAGAAATAGATGGTTGGGAAGGGGGGAGCCTGCTGCCACATACTGATAGTTAGAGGGGAACAGAGAGAGAGAGTGTTCATGCACCCACATTAGTCATTCTAAGCAATGAAAGTTGCAAAACCAAGTCCATTTCATTATACAGTACAGCCACAGGAGAGAATACTTAGGAATCAAAAGAGAAAGCCGTCTATTGATGGAATACATATGGGATGCCAAGCAGGATAAATAAAGAGGCCAATCCCGCCAATCTGCCAAGTATATTTCAGAACACTTGCAGAGATCTATAGCCTCTTAAGCTACATAAGCTAAGAAATCATATGACTGAACTGCTGGAAAATCCTCTTTAAGTGGGATTATATTTAATAGTCAAAAAAGCAGCTGTGAAAGAAGACAGTGCTAGCTTTTACAACTCTTAAGATGTAAGAATTCTTTACTTACTATCACTAACACAAAAGCAGAGAATCATTTATTATTAAGAAACTTGTAACAATGACAACATTTTATCAACATAACAGACAGAGCATGGGCAGTAGCAGTACAGGCTTTCCCTACATTGTCCCACTCGTGTTCCAACTGTGATAGTTCAGCTTCTATGGCACTTCTCCACTGAAACAACCAGACAAGGGGACCTCTGACGGTGGTGACTTTTGATATGTCTTCTAGGAAGTAGATATAGACTGTGGTTAATTTCACTCAGCAACTAGTTGTATCCAGGTCCAAGTTCACCCTCTCAGAATTCAGACTGTTACCAACTATATGAAGAAAATACCCAGATCTATATAAGGATGTGACAACCTCCCTACCACCCACACTCTTAAGATCAGGGCATCAGGGCTTGTTATCCATCAGATTTAGATACTGTGAAAGGGGAAAAGAAGGAAACGTTAGTGGGTGGGAGATAAAGGAACAGGGTATCAATTATCAGGTAATTGGGAGGAAAGGGATATCTGAGCGCAGATGGAAAAAGTAGGTTTTATGGTAGTGTGGCCTAATGGATAGGGCACTAGACAGTTCAATTTCCAGCTCTGCCACTAGTTTGCTGGGTGACCCTGAGTAAGTCACTCCTCTCCCTATACCTCTGTTTCCCCATTTGTAAAATGGGGACAATGATACTTTTGTAAAGTTCTTTGAGACTGATCACTGAGAGGTGCAATATAAGAGCTAAGTATTATTTATCATTACTACAGAAAGGGTTGTGCTATGGCATTTTCAGTATCCAGTATCAGATGCCTTTTCATAATCTGAATTGTACAATAATGAATTGCTGATCATATTTCAGGAATGCATCAGATTCCTAAATCACATCCCATTCTCTGCTCTCGCCCTGTGTTGTAGCCTCTCCCCCCAACCTTTTTAAATCCTATGTCAGGGTCCATGTCTTCCACCTGATCAAGGGCTCCAAATCTTTTCACTAATAGAAAAATCTTCCTGATACCTGCCACCCTCCTTGTTCATTCTACCTGTAACTTGGGCAACTTATTCAGTGCCAGAAGGATCCCAAGGCACTTTACACACCTAACCAAAAATACTAACTACATACAGATGTATACACCAGTTTTTTAAAGAATAAATGCCTGCATCAATCCAGTCTGCAAAATTCATATTAAAGTCTTTTTTTTTTAAACCATGATTTTATCAAGATATTGGAAGGGAGGGTGGACATCCAAACTCTCTGTGAAATTGGGGTTAATGTGTTCAGACTTCACTTATTCCACCAGTAAAATGCAACCACTTCTGGGGTAAAACACAGCAAATTTTTATCAGTGCAAGAAAAGTTTTAGGAATTGAGGACGACCACCTTAACAAAGTATAATTATCAAGCTGGCATTTTACAGGACCCAAAGGTAATTAATACTCTGAGGCCTGGACTACACTGATAATGGAGATTGACGTAATGCAGCTTACATCAGCCACCTAAAGTATGTGTCTCCACTGGCATGTCAATTCCACTGATTTAAATAGTTGTAAAATTCGACTTAATAAAACCACCTCCGCAAGTGGTGTAGTGCTGAAGTTGAATTCTATGGGTCGACTGAGCGTCAGTATGGCAGAGCGCAATGTAAATTGACATCATTGGCCTCCGGGAGGTATCCCATAATGCCCTGTTGTGACCACTCTGGACATTCGGACTCTGTTGCACTGTGGCCACATACACAGGAAATAGCTCCTCCCCTCCAGCCCCTGGAAATTTTGAATTCCCATTTCCTGTTTGTTCAGCCTGGAGAGAGCTTTGTAGCTGACCTGCTCATGGTGACTGCACGCCCCAAACGCGCTCCAGCATAGAGTCGACCTGAGATCTTGGTTCCCATCAGCCTGTGGGGCAAAGAGTCTGTTCTGGATCAGCTCTGAGCCACCAAAAGAAATTTAGATACATAGGAGAAGATATCGCGTGGTATGGTGGAGAAGGGCCACGACAGGGACGTGCAGCAGAGCCACATTAAAATCAAAGAGCTGAGGCAGGCATATCAGAAAACTAGGGAAGCGAACAGTCATTCTGGCTCGTCACCAAAGACGTGCCGCTTTTATGAGGAGCTGCATGCGATTCTCAGCAGCGACCCCACCACTGTGCCACCACGCAGCATTGATACCTCCAAAGAACCCCAGTCCAGGATGAATGAGGAGGACTCTGTGGACGAGGAGGAGGAGGATGAGAACAGGGGGCAGGAGAGCAGGGTATCCATTCTCCCAGAGATCCAGGACCTGTTCGTTACCCCAGAGCAGCACAGCCAGGCACAGGACAGCATTACAGACCAAGATGACGGGGAAGGCACATCTGGTGAGTGTGTATAGCAAATCACATTTCTGTCCCCAGTCCAGAACATCTGATGAAGTAGGTTTCTGCCCACGAAAGCTTATGCCCAAATAAATTTGTTAGTCTTTAAGGTGCCATAGAACGCTCATTGTTTTGCAGAAAACAGACTAACACGGCTACCCCTCTGGAATTCATAAAATTCTAACTTGCTCTTTCTGATAGAATATGTTACAAATGTTGAAACTTGTTCCAGGTTGATGTGTAACCAGTTTGAAGATTTATGCCATGAGTTTTTAATTGCATCTTAGTACAAACTGAATTTGATCTATTCTTAATTTAATTTCTAATGTAATTCAAAAAATAAATGAAGTGAAAAATGCCTGATTGACAGCTCTGCTGACCAAAGTTTTCTGTGTTTTCAGAGACAAACTGTACAAACACCTATAATGCAAACTTCTCCCAAAATGTCCCACCAATGTGCTCCAACCCTGATCAATATGAGCCCTTCTGGTATAAATAAGATGGACCAGCTAATATATTTTATTAGACCATCTTATATTCACCCACCTTGTCTGTCTAATATCCTGGAAACTAGCATGTCTTCAACACTGCACACAACTCATGGGACAAGGTAATTCAGCCTAGAAGTCCATTCATTCCTAGGCCTTTTTTTCTTTTCTTTTTTTTAAAAGAAGAAAGAAAAACAACAAACTATCCAATTCTGCCCCACTGGCTCACAACTCTGCAAACTGTCCTGTTGATTTCATGGACTAAATTGTAGGCCAGATTGAGAAGACATGCAAGGAAATAAAGGGAAGTAAAACATCCCCTTTTCCCTGGGCAGGCTACTCAAACATAGGGTCTATACACAGAGATAAAGAGTGTTGTGTGCCTACTTCTTCCCTTCAAAGCAAGTGGCCAAGAAGTGGGGACAATGTTCAGGGTGGAGTTTTGGCTACACCCCTGCTAGCTAATGCATTGAGGGACCTGAGCCAGTGCAAGACGGGATAAGTTATTTGCTGCTGGTACAGATTGCACCACTGGAGAAACAGCTGGGAACATTCCTGGAAATGCTGTTGAGATGGCTCAGCAATGCACCTACCTTTATCAGGGACTTTGTCCATAGCATACAATCTAGCCCACTGGGACTAGTCAGGGAGTAAAAGTACTCCTCAATATAAGTCAAGGTGGCAAAATAAGCGTGAGGGAAATTCATGCCAGGAGCAAAGATGGCTTTGGTGATGTGGACATTTGCCCAGTGGGACTGAGACCACTACAGTCCTTTCGCAGCTTTTTGGTTTTGGTAGGGTTTTGTGTTATTTCAAAAAGCAAATGTACAAAATAGGATAATTCGCCCCTCCTGGCAATTTGAATTGTAACCACTTACACTTGAGAAAAATCTTTGATGTAATGCCTTATTATCAGTGTACCAGAACATCTCTCTTTCTGGCAGAGTTTTTAGAAACACAATGTTAAAAAGAAACACACACACACAGCTGATTGCTTCAGAGAAATGACATGTTCTCATAAATAATTCTCTCAATAGCAGTCTAATGAATATGCAGAAGGTCCTGGCAGATCTATTTCCTTTTTTTAAAAAGGAGTCACACTGACTACAAGGTAACAGTGTATACAGTTTTAATTAGCAGGAATGCCTGTGGTCCAGTGTCTCCAAGACACCTCCTAGAACCACAGGAAGCTCATCTATTTCTTCCTTCGCAAGTTGCCATTACACTTCCAAACACAGTATCAACAAATGACAGCAAAAATGTACATTGAAGAAAATGACTTTACCGTGCCTTTGATATTGTTAGCAGTGTAACATTTATTCTTGGAACACTGCAGCATATCAGACATGTAAGCTTCTTACAAAAAAGTAATATTTGAAATTAATACACACACACACAGAGCCATCTCATTCCCACCTCCATGCCCTGCCTACCCCCTGTAAAAAAAAAAAAAATCTAAAAATCCAACCCACTAATCAAAGATACAGATATGAAGACACCGGCAAGATCTTGCAAGTTGAAACTATAATATTTCATTGTCAGTGCCTGAAACAAGGAATATAGCCATGCTCTGGTTTAGAATAAGTGTACCTACGTAATATTCAAAAGCAGAAGAATTCATTAGCCAAAATTAAACTTCCAACAGTACTCAACCCTATGATAACCCTGTTACCTTCTTTACCTTGGTACATTCATTTTATAGCACTATATTGCAAAGCATTCTAACAGTACAAAAACAACAGTGAAACTATGGATTAACAAACTACTGGCCAGGATCACAACTGAAACCATTATAATAAGTAAGCAATGTAACAATAAATCCTAATTAAGCCATTCAAAACCATTACTTATCTTATTTTCTCATGCGTCTCTGATATAGAAAGGCTAATCCATTTTCCCTATTCATTTCCTTAATCCACCAGCACTTTTTAACAGTATTAATAAATCACCTTCATCACTGCATATGAAACTACTATTTATTACTCTGTCTAATCATAGCACTAACTCTTCCTCTGCCATAAGAGCATAGGAATTGCCTTATCAAAACAGACCAATTTATTCACAGACTCTAAGGCCAGAAGATTTTATGCTCATCTAATCTGAACTCCTATTTAACACAGGCCAGAGAGTTTTACTCAGTAGTTTCTGCATCAAGCCCAGAACTTCTGGTGGAACCACAAGATACCTTTCAAAAATACATCCTATCTTGATTTGAAGACTTCAAAGTGTCAGAGAATCCACTGCATCTCTAGCTAACTT
Source organism: Emydura macquarii macquarii (assembly GCF_026122565.2). NCBI lineage: Eukaryota > Metazoa > Chordata > Testudines > Chelidae > Emydura > Emydura macquarii. Next base: position 3,529,502 of record NW_027132342.1, on the reverse strand, counting down.
ATTCTAATGGTTAACTAACTAACCTACCTCACTTAAAAATTTGCACCTTATTTCCAGACTGAATTTGTCTAGCTTTTCTTTCTAGCCATTGAATCTTGCTATGTGTTTGTCTGATAGGTTAAAGAGCTGTCTGTTATCAGAAATTTTCTTCCCACGTAGGTACTTATAGACCATGATTAAGTCACCTCTTAACCTTCTCTTTGACAAGCAAACAAAATGTGCTCCTTCAGTCTCTCACTGTAAAGGCAGGTTTTCCAGACCTTGAATCATTCTTGTGGCTTTTTTCTGTCTGCTCTCAACTGAAGTTATTATGTTGTATCCCACAACAGCCAACACTGGATATTACAGAGAAAAGCAAAAAACAATACATAAATATACCAGGGGAAGAGAACGTCTCTTATTGCAGTGATCAGTGTATGCCCTGAAGCATAAACCTATCCTTGTCCCCCCCATCACCCAACAGTGAAAGGAGTTTTGCTACAGCTTCAGGGTTCAAACTGGGGGAGGAGGGGAAAGATAGTGGCACTCACTCGAGCTTCACTCACAAACCATATTCTAGACACCAAAATGAGGTGCCACTTACAATAAATTGTGCACATGTTCAGTCTATGATCATGTATGCTTCACTGGGATCTTCAGGCATTTTTAATCTTTAGCAAACTTTGGATGCAACAATGGGCCCTGATGGGCTCCTAAAGCTTGGCTCTCCTTGGTGGGACTTGAATATTCTGTAGACTTCGCAAGATTGGCCTCCTGTCGTTGCAATTCAGATGCTCCCCCTGAGCTTCCTTCCCACCTTTGGCATTTTTCCCCAGTATCACTCTGGAGACAAAAGAAGGGGTGATACTCGCCCACAAATCACCCACTCATGGCACCAAAATGAGACACCATTCACAGTAGATTGTGCAAAGTTTCATAATATGATTATTCTTCTCTTTCCTTACATGCTTTGATCAGCAGTGAACTAGTTAATGTTGAAATTTAAACTGGACATCTGAGTTACCAAGAGAAATGGGGCACTTCATCCCTTTCCAGCACTGTTGTTTCATTCTTCATTCTCAGGCAGACATGACTTCATCATGAGCACATGGGTCAAGTTTTCAAGGTTCTCTTCTTTAGCAATTAAGGATTGAAAATTTCAGTTAAAAATGAAAAGGGACAGGGGAGGAATTGAGATTCTGGACAAGATGGCAGCCTACCAAAAAAAAAACCAAAAAAAAAAAACCAAAAAAACCACTCATTTTTTGAGCCAGTTCGAACAACCTAAACCAATTCCAGCCTGCCAGCCTCTAACATTTTTGAGGGTGATCACTGTAAATAATGTAAACTTGTCTATCTCTTAACCTTCTCTTTGATAAGCTTGGGTTTGGTTTGCTCTTTTTTCGAAAAAAATCTCATAATTAGAAGATCCTGAACTAGAACTCAAGATACAACTTGTTTTCCAAACACAGGGGAATTTCAGGTACAGATCTGGATATCACATATTTTCTTTAATAGTCCAAATCTGAACAACCCACAAACTTGGGAAAATTCTGATTGAAATTTGGAACTGAATTTTCATCCCCACATGTACTGCTATTTTGTGTTCACTAGGGCTTCCATTTACTTGACAGTCTTTTTCCTCCCACTCTGAAATCATAATGTTGGATTTCTGACATTACAGTAACTTCCATGGCCACAGAACATGATGGCATAAAACACAGAATTTAATTTCATCGCAGTACCAAACAGAAGGAAAGAAGCTGGCGGGAAAGATCCCAGCTTCAAGAACATCCCGCACCAAAAACCCAGATCTTAACCCACATTTAGGAATCTTTAAATCCAGAGTTCAACTTTATGGATTGATAGCATCTCTAACAACAGCAAAGAGAACACAGAACCACTGGCAAAGTGAATTTATTTTGGATAAACATCGCTTCTGTGTCATCACTCCAGTGTGAAAATCTTCTCTGAATTCAGGCAAACGGCATGTGTAATCCTCAGCAGATATATCATTATATCACAAATACAACCTGTGCTTGTGAGCTAATAGAGCTAGCCATCAGAATTATTTTGTTTTGTTTAAATCACCAGCAGATTTAGGAGAGCAGAATAAACTACCCTTTATAAATACAATTTGTCATTCCTAACTGGCTCCTTGATCAGCTCCATCTTCTGAAATCTAAGACAGTTGCGTGCAAACGTAGTCTGGGAAATTTTCCATATTTGCAAAACAGTGAGTCATTCAATATCCGCTTCAAACAGAATCTGAAAGGATGCCACTGGCAATACCAAGATTATTCTGAGCTCATACTAGCACACCAGAGAGAAAAGAGCAATCAGACACAGAAATGTCTGCAATTGATTGTTTAATCTTCCTTGACATCTAAGTACTTATATGACCTTAATTACTTTAGTATCTGAGTTTCTCACAATCATTCATGGATTTCATCCTCACAACACCCCCGTGCAGTAGAAAGGCACAATCCCCATTTTCAAATAGGGAATTAAGGCAAGGAGTAGATTAAGTAGCTTGCTGGAAGGTCACAGGAAATCTATGGTTAAGCTAGAGATTGAACCCAGCTCTCCTGAGTCCCAGTCAGTGTCCTATTCACTAGACCCACCTTCCTACCTGTATGTCTTTCTTTACAAAAATACACAGTCCATGGACACTCTTTATATTAAGGTTCTGTGTATAAATGATATTAAAGGGTTAATGAATGAATAAAAAAATACTGTAAATGTGTTGCAAGCATGAATGGCATGCATTATAGATGGTGGTAAATCCATCAGTAGAGGGTGTAATTGGAGGTTATGAGCAACCTATTGGATTCGAATTAACAATCAATGAACTATTTATTAAAGCACCTGTTGATCGTCTATTAACCTTTTGTAACCGCACCTTAATATAAACTGTGATCCATACAGGATAGAGTGGGGTTGTCTGGGTAGACATCCCCCACTGTAAAGTGATGAGAGAAAAGCTCCTGCTGTCCATGTTCTCTACAATATTCAGAAACATTGCTGATGTTATTGATGTTACTAGCTTGTTATTTATATACCTCCTGATGATCATGAAAAATATTCTGTATCCTATGCTGTGGAGGACAACCATTGCTATATAGGAATTCATTTAAAAGGGGATCCTGCCAATTATATCTATGTTCTCACAAGGCATCATTATTATCAATCCTCTTTATTACAACAGCCCCCAAAAGCCAAGCAGGAATAGATTTACTTGGTCCTGCCTCAGCTCGAGGTTCCTTTCCAGCCCTCCATTTTCCAGGATTGTGGACCCCACTGAACTGGGTTTTGTACAGACGTAGCAGACAAGTGACTCCCTGCCCTGGAGAACATGCACTCTAACAGTGTAGAGGTTAGGGATCAGCTCTGCCCCCAAGCTATGGGCTAAGCGATACGTCCAACAGCTCCTCTTGCCTTTCAGACATTACACCAACGCCGCAGTCTCAGCACAGCTTCAGAGTGTGGTTTCCAGTTAGGGAGGTTACAAGGTATCGCTTAGTTTTGAACTCACTGACCTGTCACATTTTGTTCCAGCAGTAGTAGCAAAAACAGATAAGTGACAGCAGATGTCTTACTCATGCACTATTATTTATGAGTTTGTAGTTGTCCACTACCCTGTCTCATTGCCCTTCACAACAACAAAAATCAACAAAGCAATTAACACAAGCATTAAAGAGAGTCTTAGATTTCAAATAAATAATATCAGCCAAATGAATATCACTTGATAAAAACATAGGGCTAGATTTTGTGCTGGCACAGCAGAGATGGCGGGGCTGAAAAGGAAACAATTAAGGCTCCTGGATTCTCTGCCCCTTGCTCCAGATACGGTTTAGAGCAGCCTGGAAGCATCTCTAAACTATTTCAGCAGATTATGGTTCCCTGGGGACCACACACCGGCTGGGGTAGCAGGAGCATATTCTGCTCCATTTACTCACCTTGCCCACGCCTCTCTCCCCAGCCCACCCCCAACACAGCCCTTCGCATCAGGAGCTGTGGGGAAAGAAGTGCAGGAGTTGGACCCACCAGTTCTACATCTGCTGGGGACTCTCTCTCCAGCAGAGGAATTAATGGACGTTTCCACTCCCTGTGTGCCCCTAAAGGCGTGTCTTCATTGCAATAAAACACCTGTGGCTGATCCCTGTCAGCTGACTCAGGCAGGGTTCAGGCTGCGTAGACATTCAGGCCAAGGCTGGGGCCTGGGCTCTGGGGTCCCTCCAGATGTTCAGGCCAAGCATGTACACGGCAATTTTAGAACACTGCAGATCGAGCCCAACTTAGCTGACAGGGGCCAGGCACAGGTGTTTTATTGCAGTGTAACTTACCCTTAGACAACCAACTGGACTGAACCATATCTGTGAATCTAGCCCTTAGGGTGCAGAGGAACTGAGAAAAGGCAATTTTGAGTTGTGTTTACATAGTGCTAGGATGCCTGGATCTATACATATTTTTGGAAGTTTTATTATCCAAAATTAATATAGCAGAATGGCTGCATATCACAGTGCACAGGATCTGGAGTCAAGCGACCCAGGTTCTGCTCCTAGCTTTGTCACTGACTCACTGTGTTCCCTCAAGAAAGTCATTCCATCACTCTGTGCCTCAGTTTCCCCTGTAAGACACTGCAAATAATATTTTCATTTAATTTAAACTTTGAAGTTTGAAAAGATTTGGTTCTGTATGTTTAAAATTAGTTTTGTTTTCTATATGCCTCAGAACTTCTTTGTTTAACCTGGTCATATTGACTCAGCTCACAGTCAAGTTTTTTTTTCTCCAAAATATGGGATGGTACAATACAGTAATGTGTGCACATAATTAACTGTGGACATCAATGGAACTTCTTCTGACTTACTCCAGTGCAAGTGTGAGAATAATCAGCACCAGCACATTTTGGATGTCCTCTAACTATAATTATAAGAACAGGTTTCCTTAGTACAAGAAATGCAAGTTGGGCTACAATACCCGAATCCTGAGAAGGGAAGCTCAACAGGTCTGTGTGTCCGAAGAGTGACATTAAACTATAGTGAATTGCTAGTAGCACACCCAAAGGATCTGTCTTTCCTTACAAAATAAATCCCCAAAAATCCATTCCAGCCCATAGCAAACAGAATTCACCATTCCTGGAACAACATTAAGAGCCCAATCTGCCTGCCACTGAAATCAAAAGCAAATCTATTCTTGATTTCAGCAGGAGCAGGAAGCGGCCATGACTTCCTTCCCAACACCACACTGCATGTGTAACAATCAGGGTCAGATTAAGGCAATCCGGGGTCCTAAACACATCTGATGCTGGAGTCCCTCACAGCCACCATTCCAGCAGAGGTGGGATGCTGGTGGTGGCCCATTCCCCCACCTCGCTGCAGCAGAAGCAGTGGCAGGGCTGCACCTTCATAGCCACACCTGCAGCAGAATGGTCCTCCAGAGCAGTGGCAAGGGCCCGGTCTGTTCTGGTGGAGGCCGTAAGGGTAGGAAGCCCCTTCCTAGGTTTAGTGGCTCCTGTTCCTTCCTCTGCTAGAGGCTGTCTGCAGACATCAGTGCATCCCTTACGCTCAAGCCATATGTTCAAGGTTCTCTTTGCAACCACAGAGGTTAATTTTTGTGGTTGGTGTTAACAAAAACTTTGATCCTGATGTCATAGGACTCTGGGATCCAGGGCCGGAGGCATGGTCTTTTAGTGCCTGTGCCTTAATGTAGCCTTGAATGTAATACAATTGTACTCCAGTGAGATGCTAGTAAAAATCTTTCCGCAAGGAGATGACATTTGATAGTGGAAAATGGTATTATTTCACCTAGGTCTATGCATGTTTTATTCTGAGAGAGGACTCAGGCAAATGCACTCTAGCTTTGTATTCAGTGAATGCCTGAAGGTGATGGCTAGAGTCAGTAGAATGTGCGCTGAGCCTCTTGTGACATGGGAGGGGGAATACACAGCAAGGGTGCCTTCTGTCACTACTGCAGTTGCCTCTAGCTAGACAACCATTAGGCTAAGGCTTTTAAGGAGAAGGCTGACTTCAGGGAGCTTGAGCTTACTTGTGAGGGAGCATGAGACAGCATTACACAGTATACTGCTGATCTTTGCTGTTGCTCATTCATCAGCAAGTGACATCTCTTCCCATGATTACGGTGTTAGTTCATAGATTCAATGTGCTCTCTAATTTTAAAGTTAAGTTTATCAAATTAAAAGTCTTGTGTGTGCATACTATTGGATACTTAAGAGAAGGCTTTTCCATTCATTCAAGCAACCAAGGGTATCCCACACATTGTATGAGATTATTACCCTGCTTGGGTGTGCATGTGTTTCAGCTACACCACTAACATTAAATCCTTGACGCATTAGATTATTATGAATCTGAATGCCTGGATAGACCTCCTTAGGTCTTGGTCTATGAATATTAAATGTGGTTAACGTAGTTCTCCTGTTTCGTACATGCTCCAGTTGTTAAATATTAATACAGATGTTTAAGTTATTGAGATGACGTTTACTACTTTTATAAAGAGATTGACTCAAGTCACAGAGCCCCTCATTCACAGTTACTGAGATGAACATTTCCAATGAAGTCAGTGAGACTACTTGTGTCAGTAAGATAGGAGCCACTGCAAAATTCAGTTCCAGATCTCGCCATATTATCATACCTTGAGAGGGGCCATATTGGGGGTGTGGAAAGAATTGAACACCTGTATGATAAATGTGCGCTTTGCTAAAATGTCCATACATACTGTGGCAAATGGCCAGGTTCACCTTAGTGCGTCTCACGCTTTTGCCTCAGTAATGGGCCAGGGAGTCACCAGTTACCCCATCTCCCCAGGGAGGGGGGTAGGGACCCGGTTCCGCCTGCTCCTCTGAGTCCCAGCCCAAGGGTCCTATGAGTAGCAACTCTGTGCTGCTGGCACCATATTCACAGCTGCAGTATTTCCCCTGGGCTACTCCCTCGTCCTTCTGGCTCCTCGGGCCCTGCCCCCTTGCTGCCTGGGGCTGGGCTTCCTTATCCAAGCCCCTGTGCCAGGGAGAGGCGGGGGAGGATCACAGTCCTTCTTGGGCAAGCTTCCCCCTCCTGGGCCCAGTACCTTTCTCTGCACACTTCTCTGCTCCTCCACACAATTCTGAACTCCACCACCTTCACACAACTCTGAATTCCTTTTGGCTCCTTCATACAGCACGGCACACCTCCACTCCAGTTCATGCCCAGTCTGTCTGTCACAGAGGGTTTTTATCAGGCACCTGGCTGGGCCTTAATTGGCCTCGGCTGGTCCTAATTGCCCTCTAATGACTCTGGCTAATCTGCCAGGAACAGAGCCCTGAGCATTCTGGGGCTTGCATACCTCCCTCCCACCACTTTCCTACTGCCCTTGCTATACCACAATATACACACATTCTGGTTTATACTATAGAATTACTTTGATATAACTACATTGATCAGGGCTGTGAATAATCCACACCCCTGAATGACATAGTATACCAATCTAAGTGCTGGTGTAGATGGCACTGTGTCATCAGGTGAGCTTCTCCCACTGACATAGCTACCATTTCTTGCAGAAGTGGAGTTATTAAGCTAGAGTTATGCCATCAACTTAGGGCATCTTCACCAGAAGTGTTACAGCAACACAGCTGATCAGTGCAGCTGCGCTGATGAAAGTTTCTAGCGTAGACACGTCCTAACTCCATTAAAGTAATGAAGTTGTGCCCATTTACACGTACTCTGACTTTGGCCCATAGCTTTTAGATCTTTGGGTTTCAAGGAACTATAGAAATGTAGAATTATGACTGTTAGAAAGTGTATATTGGGTCTGTAAACAGTCCAGTCCCAAGGGCAGCCAGCTAGCTACATGGGAAGAGTCCCACCATCCTGTGGATTGATTGCCTTATGCATTCTCCAGATCACCAGTCAAAATTAAATCAGGAACCTTGCGGTCTATAGGCAGTAGCTCTGCGAAATGGAACAAAATGGGTCCAACCTAAGGCTGAGAGCCACAGAAAGTCTCTGGAATTGCCTAAACACCTCATCTACTATTTTTCCAGAGCAGATGACTATAAGTGGCAGCTCTCTCCCATTTATTACTCCTACCTTTGACTTCAGGGAAAGCGGTAAACCCATTAGTTAAAAGCCGCAGGTTTCTCATTCCTCTGTGTTTGACCCTGCTGCCATTCAAGTCAACGGATAAACTGTAATTAACTGTAATACTGTGGCATCAAGCTCTGTCAGAGCAATCACAAAGTCCTTCCAGCGAAGTCCCTTTCTGCACCTCAGTGTACCCTTTCTTTATCTTGCTTCTTAGTTGTTCAGCAAGGGACACAGGTCAAAATTTCCCCTGAGTTTTTAGAAAGCTTGGGGATAGAATATGGATTCAGAACAAGTCGTGGGCCACAAGCTGGCACAAGGAGTTGTCATTTACATCTCCTTGTGCCACTGGAATCTTTTGTGCCTTTCAAACCAAGGGAGGAACGTGTAACATTTTTACCGGGACCTTACCTCAGAGTTCTAGCACTCAGCACTTGAGAACACTGCAGGTGAAAAGCTAGAGCTGGTCAGAATTTCAAATTGTAAAAAAGGATGAAATTATCGTATAATTTCCCCCCTGGTTTTTGACCAACTACAGACCTGATTGAGCTTTTCAGAGTGCAAGAAAATTTTAAAAAATAAAATAAAAATGGTGGTGGGGGGGGAGAGAGAACTTTTTAAAACTATATATAATTTTTTTTTTAAATCAGTTCTAGCTCAACCTGTTTCGGAGAGGCATTGAAACGGTGCACTTCCTGGCTGTCCTGGGCCATTTTCTTCTCTGCCTGCATCAATTCGCCTTTAAGGGCTACAGCTGTCATAGCTCAAAGGAGGTACCAGTCTCTTTGTATTCGGATGGCCTTTGCCCCTGGGCAGAATTTGCAATGGACTGAGTATCAGTCTGAAGAATATAGTAAGAATCTGAATGAGGAACAAATGAACAAAAACTCAAAACTGGACATCGCCTGGTCACCCTCACTACAAATGAAGATGGGCATAACACATTGGGTGCGCCAAGAATCATAGAAAGTTTCACCCAACTGTTCTCTCCCACACACACAAGAACGTCTATGTACAATCAGTGATAGAGAGCAACGGTGGGTGAATCAGGTAAGCTTTACTTCCTTCTTCACATGATGAGGATCTGCACTCTAAGGCACTGATCATGCAAAGATCTATGCACACACTCAATCTTACATACTGGTGAAATTGAAATTGACAGGTTTCAGTTTCATTCTAATGTCCATTCTTCAGCTCTTCACTTTCTTGCCTCTGGTGACTAGATGCCGTTGCTGGGGCAATAGCATAAATTACCATTCGAGGACTCCCCAGTAGTAGTACAAATGGCAAAAGTACAATACTATATGTAGAGCTGGTCGGAAAAAAAATTTCCCCATAGAAGAGTGTGGTGAAAACTAAAATGCGAGTACATATGGGTATGTATATATAACATGTTTGCACTGAAAATTTACATTTTTTTAGGAAATTAAAAAAAATGTAATATTGCAATTTGAATATGCTGCTGAGGGCATCTTCAGAGATGTAGCTTGGTTGTCTCAAGCTCCCATTCTCTTCCATAGGCCAGGCTCCCTGGTCAGAATGCATCTCCCATGATGCCCTACAGTCTCCCCCCTTGGAGATGGGAAGCCATTCTTCCTGGGAGCTGCTGACTACAGTGCATCATGAGAGATGTAGCCTGGCCAAGGAGCCCCCAGCCCATAGAAAATAGGGACACGAGGCAACCAAACTACTAATCCCATGAGGCACAGTAGCACCATTTATTGAAGTATTTTTATTTTTGGGGGGCCCAAAGTATTTCAAACTTTGGGTGTCCATTTTTCAACAGAAAAATGAAATTTTTTGCAGGATCCAAATACTCTTTGTGAAAAGTTTAATTTGGTCAAAAACCCAATTTTCTGTTGAAAAAACTGTTTAACAGAAACTTTTTGACCGGCCATAAATGTATCAGAATCTCTTATCTGCTGTTTTGTATTGGTGTTTTAAGTATTAAAGCTTCCTCTGTCTTTTTCGACTTTTATTCTTTGTTATAAGAAAAAAGGTAAACTCTTTTGCCCACATTTTTCTTATAATGTTAATCACTCATTTTTCATCTTGCGCTCTGTGAGCTCAGTGTTTTCTCCCCAGATGTTTCTTCAAGTGAGCTGCCCCAGAACTGAGAACACCTCAGTTGTGGTCAGGCCTGCTGATGAGCACAGGTTGCTGCAACGGAGCTGGGGGGACATACAGCTGCAGTGTCAGTGATTTCTTGTCCACACACATTGAGCACTAATGTAAACTGGAACTGGTCCAGAGAAGATGTAGAGTTCAGTGTGAAGCATCCTACCCTACGATCTCCGGGTGGTGGGTGTGTTGAGGAATGGAGGGGGGGACATTTTGGAGGTGTTGGCAGTTGTAAGGAGTGCTACTACCAATGGTAACTGCAGTTTTTTTGTCTAAGGTAGACAGTCCTGATGGCCTAAATTTTCAGAAGTGACATCTTAGTGGAGCCTGATTTTCAGTAGTACAGAACACTCATCCTTTAAAAATCAGGGTTCTGTAAGATGTCTCAAGTTGTGCCCCAAAACCTCAAATTCCCAAAATCATTAGCAGATCTGATAAAGAAAAAAAAATCTGTATATCTGTCCTGAGGGAAATTCCAATATTTTTACATTTGTTTTTGTCCCAAATTGGGATTCAATATTTTTGCAGAAGTTTTGAAAAAATTGAAAAAATTTCAATTTGAAAATGTCAAAATAATATTTCATTTAAAAATTGATTTGACATTTAAACTGCATCTGTCTGAGTTGCTGTGGTGCCTCATGACACTTGTAGTTCTGTTTTCTCATGTCCCTATTCCCCCCTATGGGCTAGACATCCTCACCTGACTTCATGACCCATGATGCATTACGACAGCTCAGCCAGAGGCAAGACCTTGGTGCATCATGGGAGATTTGGTCTGATCAAGGAGCCTGGAGCAAAGGGGAGAACGGGAACAAGAAACATCCAAATTACAACTCCTCTGATGCACCAGAGTAACAAGGCAAATTAACATTAATGTCAAACTGTACCCAAACAAAACATTACATTCAGGAAGTCTGACAGAAAATCTAAACATTGCTGCAAAACATATTCCTGGGAAAAAAATGACAGTTTTGTGGAAACCACCATTTCCATAAAAAAATTAAATAGAACATTCCCCAAACAACTCTAATCATTAGTCACTTGAAAATTTAAGCCGATGTGTCCTTTTCTTTTACTACAGATCTGCAGCCAAATAATTTGAAACAAAAGGAGTCCATATATAGTTGGAAAGAGCAACTTTAATAGCTGCTAAATCTACACTTGAAAAACATCTGAATGACAACAAGATATGTTGCTTCATTAATCTCAGGGGAATCTCTCCTGGATATAAAGAAAACTCTATCCTGTATTACAATTATGTAAATTTTTAGGGCAGCCTATAAATTAATCTCATCCCACTCCTGCCTCCATTTTTTCTATTTCTTAGTGGCTTTGACCAAGGGAAACTATCAGAAAAGGAATCTTTTGGCCAAAGCAACCTAATAATCATTGTTTATAATTAGGGCTTCTGTTTTTTTGGAATTTATCCATTTCATTTTGGGTGGTTATTTTTAGCAATTTTTGAGTTTCATATACATGTTCAAAAAAAAATCAGGATTTTGAGGGCTCTCTTTGTATATAAAATACATTGCTCATTGCAGGATATACTACTTGAATGACTAATCTCTTTATAATATTATCTGGTGTGCTTTAACGTACCACTGTCTCAAACAGCACTATGTTAAAGCTGATTATAAATCCTTTTAGTGTGCAGCAGCATCTACATTGACCAATTAATGTACAATACATTAGGATGCATTAGAAATCACACCCCTGTAGTCCGCATTACTGCTCCATGTAGACAAGCCCTTTGACACAAGTAACCATTTCTTGTATTTATCCAACACACACCTATTTCAGATGGAGTGGGGGTTGAAGATTATCAGTTAAAACCAATAATCAAAAGCCTTATTTATAGTTCTAATGAGAATCCAGGTACAGCCAGGAAATGGCTCTACTCCAGTGCAGTCAGATATATCTAATCCATTCTGCCTGACCTTCCATTTAAATGAATGGATACTGTAGCAAAAATCTGCAGCCAGACAGGTTACACACATTCCAGCAAGGCTGTAGGGCTTTAATCAGTATCCTATAACAAGAAGCACCAGTTTTTACACTTAGATCAACAATTCTGAATCTCTTTGCCATTCTGTCTCTCACTTAGAAATCCTCACTGATCTAATAGCCCTGTACTAGCTTACAAACCGTTCTGGAATAGGTATTGTAAGATGGAATATTAGAATGAAGAAATCAAACAGAATTTTTAACTGCAAGAGGGATCCATCCCTCCTGGCTACAGTAGGAGTGCTCAGGAAAAAAAATCCTGCTGTCTCTGGAGATGCTCCACAAAACTTCGTTTTTCATTCTTTATATTCCCCACATGCATTTCATATATAACCTAAGGCACAAATAAATCAAGATCTAAAGAATATGGGGGGAGTAAGAGAGGGGGGAGAGAACGAGAGAGAGAGTACCTGACCCAGAAAGGAACAAACTTTTCTACTCATCCAAGATGTTATGACACTTTAAACATGTTTTTAGTCATGAAACACAAATTGAACAGCATGACAGACTCAAACTTAGATATATTTGGCATCTTAAAATGCTTGTTATGAAAATATAGATGATATCCAACAAAAAGAGGTCATAACTTGAAGCATTCCACGTAAGCAATGTAAGATATCCCTTATGGCAGTTCCAAATATATTCCATGCTAACATGGCTCCATCCAAAGAGAAATCAGTTCAACTGTAAGCAAAAAGTCTACCACCACCTTTCCTTTCTACCAAATCCAAAAGGAATGAAGACAACAGGGAAAAACTTCAATAAATATTGTTATTGAGTCAGTAAGGAAATGTAGGACCTAGCAATATCTCACTTTTTTCTGCCTGTATACAGGAAAGTAATCAGATTTTGCAGACACTGATTGAGTGGAGGACAAACCAAAGTAGATGCTGAGTTTGAACTGAGAAGGAACAATCCAGGACCCAGGAAAGATTCAGGAAGAATGGGAAAGACCCCTCTTCAGAGATATTGGGCTCTGCAAAGAAAGTCAAGCAAACCACAAAAAGAGAGACAGTTTAGCTGTGAACTGAGTGCAAAGTCTCATTGGTTGGGTTCCCGTGACCACATAGGTGATATGATCCCAGAGCTTCAGAAGACATGGAGCACACTTTGCAATTTCAGTGCAAAATTCATTCCACACACTTGTTCATGGTAAGTGCATTCATTTATTGGGCAACTGAAAACTAGCCCTTTAATCTGGCCCTATTAGGGTTAACTATGTCATTGTGGGCCAGGTATCTGGGTGCTGCCTCAGAGTTCAGGCAGGTCTGGTCCTATAAATGTGTCTCAACACACACAGGCTGACAAAAATCACAAGATTGCAGACCACAAGGTGCAACATACCCAATCTTTCTCCCCAAACCAACAGTAACCAGGAAAAGAGAAGGTAGTTTATCATCCATCCAAATCCCTCCTCAGAGCAACACAAATGGCAACATTTTGGTTAACTATCATCTTGGTTGAGGCAGACTAGTAGATGTTGACCTACATGGCTGGTACATCTTGATGACAGTTTTGGAAAGGCTGCCTTACAACATCCTTTAGAATCAGGTAAACAATTCTTTATTATGGAAACCAAATTGAAAATGTTACTTCATAATCACATTGTGCTGTTGGATGTACACACACAGCTCCAGTTTGCTAAGCACATACTCATCTGAGGTTAAAAAAAAAACCTGACACTGTACAGAATACAAACTGAGGGTGCACAAGGATAAGCAAAACTAGTGACAACAGGATTTTTCTAATACTAAGACAAGTCCAGGAGCGAGACATGATGACCTCTCTAGGCCCTTTCCAGCCCCATATTTCTATGATTCTATGTGGGGTTCAATGCCGCAAAGCACATTTCATTGAAGTCAACTGGACTATTTGTAGCATAAAGCTAAGCCCACACTTAAAAGGTTTACTGGGTCAGACCAAAGCACTCAGCACTGACAGGATAAAACCAGTGCTGAAGAATGATATTAAAGTGAGTGTGGTAACAGGTCTGCTCCATTTAGACAAGCAGTCACACCAGGGTTAGCAAATAGCACAAGAGGAAAACTTGATGAAGGCCTAGCAGCTACATTGTAACCACAGAGAGAATTGCCTCCAAAAGCAGAACAGCATATACCTTCAGTCGAGATCTGTAGCAGTCCGGAGCCTTACCTACTAGCCACAACATCTTATGATTTGAAGCATGCATTTTTTAAAAATAAAACCCTGAAAAATATGAATTCTTGAATAACATTCTCTCTCTTTCCAGCTTATTACCATAGAATCAAAAACAGTTTATTGGTTACTCTCAAGGACAAATGTATCTCCAGCTGTTAGAGGTCAATATTTTTTATTGACTGGTTGTTGAGGGCTTTTGTTCTTTATTTAGTTATGATTTTGGGGGGGGGCGAGAGGACACCACAAGACTAGACAGGAAAAGAGGCCATTGCTAAGAGCAATCAGCTGTCTGTCTTTTAATGATTAACCATTTATTTCAGCTTAAAATAGATTTCACCTACAAACATACTGGACATTTTAGAATCACACAGAGCTTTTTTCATTGTTGCTCTGTGATGGTAACATGGCAGTAATCTACTGATAGTAGTTTGCACTCACATCATGTTTTTCAACCAGCGATCTCAAAGCATTTTGGAAACATTACTTTTGCCTCATTTATACCACTATGACATAGTTAAGTATTAACAGTTTATGAATTGCCATATCTGAGCAGACCGATGCTCCATCTAGTCCAGTATCCTACCCCCTGATGGTGGTCAGTACTACATTCTTCAGAGGCAAGTTCAAGAAACCATGCAGAAAGCAGCTAAGGAAGAAATAGGTGGGTTTTTTTTCCAAACTCCTGTTAATTAGAAGTTAGCTTATGTCCTGAAGGGGGAAGGCTTACATACCTTCCAATACTTTTTTTAAAAATAAGTTTAATCCTTACTATTGTAACTCTATTAGACCCATTTGGCAAATGACTGAAGTGAAGCAACTTATCCAAAAGCACAGCATGACACACTGGGAAAGATGGGAACAGAACGCAGGAGTCCTGACTGCCAATTTCCTACTTCACCTACTGACACTTCCTCCTTAATGCACTATGAATGTACTGAAATGCCTGTCCCATTTTTTGTTACAAATTTCTGCACTGTAAAGTTGCTTGATTACCATTTCTATATTTTAATAAAATATCCTTTTGTTCTCCACACTGGCATCATTCTACGTCGTATTGACTACTAACGCTAGCTTATTTTCCCCAGAAAAGCAGCAGCAGCAACTAATGACTACACTTACAATTAGTGCAAAATATGACTAAAATCAGGATCTTTGGCTTGCTGTTAAATAAGGGTGAAAGGAAAAGGCTGTCAGCAGCTTTGAGAATATATAGGAGCAACTCAAGCCACATAGACATCTTTCTTAAGAAATAAGGGTGGAGGATGGGACTCTTCTCCTCTAAGAGGAACAGGTAGGCCAGTAGGGAGCATTCCACTGTTAGGAAGAAATGGGAGGAAATACAGGGTTGACTCATGGAGTATGTCTGCACAGCAACCAGGCACCTGCAGCTGGCCTGTGCTAGTTGACTCAGGCTTGCGGGGCTCGGGCTGCGGGCCTGTTTCATTGCTGCATAGACTTGTGGGCTTGGGCTGGAGCCTGAACTCTGAGACCCTCCCACCGCACAGGATCCTAGAGCCCAGGCTCCAGCCCAAGCCCAGAAGTCTACACAGCAATGAAACAGGCCCGCGAGTCCAAACCCAACTCTTGCACAAGACACAGGATTTTTCTTTGCTGTGTAGCCATACCTGTGATGGTTCCAAGAGGAATAAAGGACCTAGGACCTTTATCTACAGAACATACCATCTTTGCTGGAGTCAGCAAAGGGAGTAGTAAAGACAAGAGTGGGAGTGTTATGTTTGGATACTTGGAAGTTACTTGCACTCAGAGAGAAACCAGCAGACAGGAACAGAGGGAGATGTAAACACACACAGACTGGGTTTATTTTCCTACTCTAAGACCAGACAGAACTGGCTGAGCTATCCCATAATAGTCTAGCTCTGTTAGCTACAGCAAGCTAGGCAGCACACAAAATACAAAACAGGACGTAGCAAAGAAAGCGCTACCTCATGCAGTCTTCTAGCCCAGAGAAGTGATCAATAAGGCACAATCCAATCTCACAGTAGTCTATGATGCTCAACTAGCTTTTGCCAGATGCCCCCTTAAATTATTTCCACCAGCCCCTACCAGACTGGCAGCAAAATTTCAAACAAACAATATTTGAAACAAACAAATGAAGACAGACAAAAAACCAAACACAAAAGTTGTCCTTTTGTCTCCACTGGGATGCAGTTTCCCATCATTCCTCTGCAGCTAGAGGCATAGTCAAAACTAACTCAGTTTCATTCTCCTTGACATGGGAGAGATTCACAGACAAATCTTTTCCTACCAAGCTATCTCTCCCCATTATGAGGGAAGAAGTTAATTTGCTGCCTACCTTCCTAGAATTTGCTCTGAGCGCCTGGGTTTTTCCAGACACCAACTATTACCCCAGAACCACTTCCTTTCTCAGTGTCTGCCTTAGTCATTCCCTAGACTCCCTGTCTGCCTAAGAACTCCTGGAACAGGATAACCTGGTCTCTAAGGGTATGTCTACATTGCAGCTGGACTCCCACTCCAGGTAGACAGACTCTTGCTAGCAGAACTCAAGCTAATGCACTGAAAATAGCAGCATGGATGTTGCAGCTCCAACAGACTCAGGCTACCCACCCGAGCTCAGGCCCAGAGGGTCAAGTGGGCTTGAGAGCCTAAGCTGCCGCCCAAACTGCAACGTCCACACTGTTATTTTTAGCATGCTAGCTTGAACCCTGCTTCCTCAAGTCTGTCTATGTGCACTGGGAGACTTGCTCCCAGCTGCAGTGTACACATACCCTAAGACTTCAACCTCCAGCCCTAAAGGGCCAATATACGCTGTTACACTCCTTTGTCAGGTCACAAGTCAAGCTCTTGCAGGGTGAGGAAGAAATTCCCACCCCCTCTATGGACAGCATTGCACAATTAGCTAGGTGCATTACAGAGATCTTCTCTTTCCCCTGAAGCTTCAGCTCTTGCAACTGGAATGATGATACTAGACTAGATGGCCCAATCTGCCAATCCAACACAGCAAATCCTATGTAAAGTCCTGATCCTGCTCTCATTGAAGTCAATGGGATCTTTGCCATTGCTATCTGTTATGCCAGGCACCGCTGATCATAGCTGCCTGCAGGTTCTGGATACCAGGTGAGGAATAAAAACACGCCCACACCAGTTAGGTACACTTAGTTTTAATCATGGCTTACGCTCCACACAGCAGAGGAAGGCCCTAACAAGCGGCTCTGCGAAGCGTGCTGCAGGGGATCGGTGCCACGCACTCCAAGTGGAATCATGGCGGACCCTCATTTAACTACTTGCATTTTATACAGCATAGCATGTTTACTCTAAGAAACCGCAGAAATTGGCTTATGTACAACAACTAACCTTGCTCACACTTCGTTTTCCTTAACACAAAGTACAACTAGATAACGGATTACAAAACAACTTACATAACACCTATTTACTCTTCAAGCAGCCCTAACGAACCCCGCCGTGTCACTATCTCACATGTGTCACAATATATCTTCTGCAGACACTCGCTATACCATCCTGATCATGCTCTCACTGAAGTCAATGGCAAAGATCCCATTGACTTCAAGGAGAACAGGATCAGATCCTAAAATACTTACTAGTCAAGGCAAAGTAACTAGATTCTTGTAGGGAGAGGAAGGAAGTTTCATATTTAATTATTTATTTTCATCAAGCAGCAGCTAGCTGGTTCGGCTCTTCCATACAATTCAGAAGATTTCACAGCAATCTTTCACTTGCAGCTGTGATAACAGAACATCAACTAGGAGTTATTTTGTCTAGTGGCGAGAGAACAATATGCATTTTTCATTCTATTAATAGGATCCTAACCAATCTACCCCACTGTTTGTTCTTTGAGTCATGATATGACTATTAAGAATTGCTGTTCTTTTCTTTAAACAAAAAACAAAACAAAAAATCCCAAGGGGCAAATGTAAGGTTAAGAGAATTGGCATTGGAATTAGAGAACCTCTTAGCCTAGAACACTAGTTTAAATGCAGCACGGCCCTGTAGTAACTGAAATTTGCTACCATCTGAGTTATTTGGTGACCCATAGGAAATGAGTTGGTAGTGTCGGTCCAGTTCTTAGTGGACAGGTGTCCACACTACAACTGACAATCATTGTCAGTTTCAGCATGGAGGCTAAGAGATGAATGGGCCTGGAGAATTAACTACTCTCACACTTCAGAAGTCACAGTCGGGCGCCAAGTGAGGGGTGTATGTTGTGGGCGGACAAGGGAGAGGAGAGATTTCCTCTGTTTCTGCATCTTTCCTGCCAATGAAGGGCCTGTTCCAATGCGCATTGAAGTCAACTGAGGTACTTCCAGGGTCTTGAATGGTATTGGCTCTCATCCAACAAGAACTTCAGAACCTTTTAACAGCACTAAATTTGCTCAGGAAAATGTACAAAGAAAAGAAATTATCCCAGGGTAAAGTTAAAACTATAAAATGGCATTTCATTTAACATTAGGGAGGGCCCAGAGAAAAAGGAGGAGCCAGTAGTTAGGGCACTGGCTTAGGATTCCAGAAACCTGAGTTCCATTCCCTGCTCAGCCACAGATTTCCAGCAACTTGCTGTCTTGCTGTACCTCAATTCCCCATCTTTAAAATGACTCTTCCCTACCTCACAGTGGTGTTGTGAGGATAACTACATTGAAGACTGTGAAGTGATCAGCGAGGTACTATGTTAACATAGAAAGGGGGCATATAAGTACCTTACTTAGAAAATTAAAATGAGGTTAACATCTCCCTCCCTCCGTATGATACATACCATGAACTTAGCTCCCATTGATTGTTTCTTTGTTGCCAGATTTACAGAGATCCACAACTGATTAACCAGAATGCAAAAATACTAATTCATAAAAGGTTCAGCTTTCCAGATAGTTAAATGGACATTTTAACATCTCTCTGATTAATGCTGTATTTCCTAGTGAATTTATAATATATCATTGTTAAATAAACAGTCCTTTAACTTGATGTAATTACATGCAGCTGCATAAACCTGTTTGTTCAACATTCAGGAAATGACAAATATTACTTTTTGCTTTTTCAGACATTCCCAGATTCCTAGGCTGTTCATCCCAAAGCATTAGCTAGTCTGAACTTTACTTAGGATATTTTTTGCAAATCATTAGACATGGATTTTTTTTTTTTTCATGGTGCATTCAGTATAACACGGGACTCATGTTTTGCCTTTTTCTCATAGGTCTTTACATGGTCTAGCTTTTCAAAAGTGATTTGGATGCCTCAATTTTTGATTGCCTAGCTTGAGTCAGCTTCAAGGGGCTATTTTTCAGACAGTTCTAAGCGTCTTCACTCTGAAAAAAACAGGCTCCCTTAAGGTGTCTTGGGTTGGATCTCCCCAAAAATAGAGGCACCCAAATCAGTAGTCACTTTCAAAAATCTGATCCATTATGATCTTTTATTAGTTCTAAAAGAAACAAACATACTCCTCTTTCCACAGCATCTCATCCTCCCCCTTCACATCAGCCCTAGGATCTCCCAAATACTCCTTTGCATTTAAAGCAAGGACAGCTGAAGGTCAGGATTGACATTTGCTAGTATCCACTTCCTATGGGTACCCAAGAGATAATTATCCTCAAACAACTGTACTAATATTTGCCAATTCAAATCAATGTTCTGCCCAAAAGGGTCTAATATATTGGAGTGTCAAGCAGAAAAACAAGCAGCATCACATAACCTGAGGCGATATTTGTTACTAGAGATGGATCTGAATTAAAAATCTTGATTCAACCAAAATGGAAATTTGGGAAAGTTCAAATCCAAATTGAATCTAACTAGTGATGAGAGCCATACACGTATCTAAATAAAATTTCTTGGCTGGTCTTTAACCCTATATGGTCGAAAGCAAAACTATATTCTAACACCTTGAATTCTAGGAAAGTTTGGATCCAGATTCCAACTTTATAAGTTGTCCCCTCTCTATTTAAATAGTGGATCACACTTTAAATTGTGTTTCAAGTAAGGATTTAGGCTGACATGTTCAAATGAGCCTAACTGAGCTGGAGCTAACTCCTTTATGTTCCTTAGAAAATGTCATCTTAATTTAGAAGAAAAACAGACCTGATATATAGAACTAGGTGAAATTTTGTGACCAAATAAAACAAAACAAAAAAAATACAGATTCTGTGACACCAAAACATTTTGCAAATTCATGTTGACTTTGCCAAGTTGTTTGGGTCAAAGAAAAAAAATCTACAAAAATCAAAATGTTTTGTTTTGACATTTTCTAAATGAAATGTTTTGGTTTGTAATGCCTTTCATATTAAAAAACATTAATAAATGCTTGAAATCAAAACAATGTTTTGTTTGACCCAAACTATTTTGTTGTTGGTTTTTTGGGTTTTTTTGGAATTGCCAGCAACCGATGTTTTGGTTTATTTGCACAGTTCTACTGTCACATGCTCATGAAATACCCATCGGAGCATTAAATGATATATTTATCCCTGCTAAACAACCAAGGAATACAAACACACCTATTAAACAGTAGTTTGATTGCAATAAATACTTATAATTGCCAATTGATAATTATAATAATCAACTATGGCAAATCAGTGCTGGTGGAAATTGACAAGAATGCACTGTGGATGTTCCTTATACTACTCAGTAGTACTCATTGTTGGCCTTCTGGGTTTGACATATTTGTCTATGCAGTCTCTCTCTCTCTTTCTTTTTTAAATGTATAAAACCAGGTCATAGAGTTTGATGGATGGATGGACTGATTCCAGAACAACACTGACAGTGACTGAGGGTTGAGCTAAGAGGGATATTTTTGGGGGGAAATGGATGTGACACGTGTCCAAAATTAATCAAGAAACTTTTTTTAAAAAGTAAAAGTCTCACAGGCCATTGGACTAACCTATGAGAGAAAGAGGTATTGACAGAGATGATTCCTAACAAAAAACAGAGATCTGAACACCCCCAAAACTTTATGGAAATGTAAACTGAGATCTAAACTTTATAACACAAGCCTCTTTCTATAATGAGCCAAAGTCAACCATAGAATCCAAACGCTCCAACTTTAGGAACTCCTTCAGATTTTAAATTCGCCTCTCCAGCCCATCTCAGTATAATAGAAAGAGAGCCAGGGACTTTTAAATATGACTTCTTGTTTTTTCCTTTTTAAAATGCATAGCCAATACCAGACTTTTCCCAGTTTTTCAGCTAGTCATTAGAGACTTAGTTGTGTCTGCATTAGGGTTGGTGCACTACCCCAGAAGGGGTTTCTGAAAGCACTTGCCCTCCCAAAACTTCAGGAAGTCCATAAGGTATACATCCTTTGCACAATCCCTTAGGATGTTGCTGTATTCTCCTTATATGCACATTCATGGGAGAACCAGGTACAATGAGACCCTAATGAAGCATTTGTGAAGCGTAAATGCTTTCCTTAGGGCTTGTCTACATGAGAAGTTAGTGTGCAACAAGTTGGGTATGAATGGACAGCACACTAGATATTTCTCACCAACTCATGTGGACACTGCACATGAGACATTTTAAGCTAAAGCACACAAAGGCACTTTTAGACTCAGTAAGTGTGTTCACATGTTTGTAGTTTGTGCTTCATAAATTCACACTCTAGCTTGCTGCTCACTAGTTTACCCATGTAGAGAAGCACTTAGACTCTAGTTTATGAGTTCTCCATTCCTTTTAGGTACCTGAACAATCAAGTACCAACCAATTTATTTTGTTAGGGTTCCCCCTCTCTCTCTCATTGGTCTATCTACTGAAGGAAAGAAAAAGAAAAAAGGAAAAGAAAAATAACTTCCAGCAGGAGGAAGATGTTTTGGCTACAGAGCCTCTGTGCTACATAAGCCATGCGCTGTTTTTGCCAGATGCCTAGAGAACTTCCTGGCCAAAATGAGCTCTGACATTTATTACCTACTAATGTACTTTTACAAGATACTTCTCCTTTTTGCAACAAGTATATCCAAATAGTAACTGTTAATACACAGCTAGTCAAATGGAGGATTTAAACAGAAGCAGACCACTTTTGGATTGGATTCTGAAACAGATGGAAAGCCAGCTGAATCGTTCAAGAATGAGGTTGATCTGTTCATGCTTCTTGATACATATGAAAGAAGGAAGGCATTCTGCTCATGCTGAATATCTGGGATGTGGGCCAGGAAGGGAAGAGCTCCAATTGTCAGGATGAGAGGACAAATGCAAGACAGAGGTGAATCCAGATAGAGCAGCATTGCCTGTGTACAGCACAAGTTGCATAAAGTCCAGTGCAATACCAAGAACAATAACGTATTTATTAGTCTGCCTGATAATTACTAACCAAAAAACAACAGGGGCTTTGTTTCTCAGATACAAACTACTTCAAACATTTGCAGTTCCCAGAAATATCTCTTTGGATTACAAAGCTTTGGGAGCCGGGACTTCTCCTACAGCTACAGAAAGCTTTAGAAGCTATTTAGAAGCATTTAGAAGTTATTAGGGAACTGGAAATTAAGGCGTGAAGTAGTCCGATATAAAAATGCAACATTAGAACAATAAAAAACTAACATCTCCTATTATTTTCCTCAAACCAGCCTCAAATGATAGGAAGGGGGTTTTTTGGTCTGCGGTACACATTTTCAGACAGGTTATCAGCAAATGAAAATCCATGTTGTATCATTTATTGCTGTACGCATGCTGGAGGGGCTCTCTCACCAGCCCAAGGAGCATCAATTGTACACTGATGTTGTGTTAGGCCCTGGGTCACAGATTATTGGTTAAAAAGAAATTTAGGCAAAATAGGATAGTTTTTCTGTTGACATGGGCTACAGTTCCCAAAGGCTTTTCCCTCGCCTCTCTCAGCCAGCGCCCTGAGCCAGGGATTCCAAAAAGAGCCTTTATAGCCCCTTCAGTTCTCACTCTCCAGGCCACCAGTCTGAGAGTCACTACTTGAGAGCTTTCCCCTAACCCAGGAACTTCTGCAGCTCAAATGTGCTCATATACGCTTTTATAAGGACCAGGTGCTCTTTAGGCAATGACCAGACCTCTTGTCCCACAGCCTTAGCTTCAAGGCAGCTAACTAGGTATAGTTGTGTCTGGGCCCATCTCCCCTTAAAAGAGCCAGTCACCCTGTAGTTATACTCACTATGTTAAAATTCTCCATTGACTGGCCAACTTACTTACTTCTTCTTATGTGTAGCAAAGAGAACCACGGATCTGAAATTGACCCTCCATTTCATGCCAACATGTTAATCTCATGGGAATTTGCTAGCACCACATGCCCATGCTGTAGAAGCGTAGGTCTAGAGATCTTGCTCTTATTTGTCACTGATTTCAGTGGACTTGGCCAGGATTTGTGTTACCTCGTTATATCTACGGTCACTTCTAAATGCTGCTCTGTTATGAAGGAAAAAAAGCATGGGACCTTAACTACAGAACCTCGTGGTCCTGTTTGGGTGGTAATTTTCTCTGTGTTTGGTTTGCCTTTATTGTCTTGCGTGAATGACTCCCTTCATTATTTACTGTTTCTTATGCGTTTCTCTCACACACACACACACACACACACACACACACACACACACACACACACACACCTCTGTACCCAAGCACACGCACTTTCTCTTGCTTTGTCCAGGTCTTGTAAATCCTTTTTCAGATTGCAACATTTCCCCCCCTAGAACTGACACCATAACGACCAGGGCTTAGTAAAAAGAGGAGCTGTTCTTTTAGAGCCATCTGAGCTAGAGAGAACAGCAGAAAGTGCTTCTTATCACTCTCAATAGTCTGCAAGATCAAAGTCTTATTGAATCCACCTCTGCTGCTGGATTTCCAGGTGACAGGGTGGCATAAAGTCTCTTTTGTCATCTGTGGATAGTCTGGAGATTGCAACCTTTTCATCTCAAAGGCAGCTCTCCCCACAGTTAGCCAAACCTTTATTACCTCAAAGCTGGGCTAATGCTAAGCGCTCTGTTTAGAGCTACCTTTCAAGACCACTTGGAAACGTCAGCTACAGTAGAATGCAGCCAGCTGGCCTTTTAAGTGGGACTGGCTGACATGGGTACATAACATCCACACGCCAGGCCCTGCATATGGGCTTCTTAGCTGAAACAGTTTTCGTAATTCCATGCACTTAACATGGGAATTCCATCACTTTGAAGTCTTGATTTGTACCGATAATGGACCAGATCCTGGGCCATGTCACAGCGCAAGAGGCATGCAGAGGTAGATAGCTGACCCCCGGACATAACAAAGCATTCCTGAAACTGCTCTAACTCATGCACCGTTCCCTAAAATCCCACGGAGTTGCTTTGGAAACCAGGGGTGAATGGAATTCAGGGGGCTCCAGCCACACCTCCTACACAAGGGATAGGAGGGGGTGGGTCACAGAGCTGCTATGCTGGCTGCATGGGAGAGGATCAGAGCCATTAGCACCCAGGAATGATGGAAAGACTCGGTGGCTTAATTTTAGGGTGTCTATGGATTGAAAGTGGAAGCTAGCTCATCTCTAGCCTAAGCATAGCAAGCTGAGTTCGCATGATTGCAGGGCACAGGATGGATAACATTTCTCTCATGCTGTCTCTCCTGTATGACTCGGCAAAATTCTTGGCATATGGCACAAGCCATAGGCATCTGCCACCCACATTGGCTGCCTACTGTTCAACTCTCAAGTCTGAGTTTTTCCAGAGTCAAATGTGAAATTACATGCAAATGACTGCAAATGTTTGCACCAATTCACTAGTTAAATTTCTTACTAGCGATTTGCACATGCAAGTTCTTGATTTACATATTATGGTAAGCATAAATGGAAGTTAAACACACTTGTAACTGCCTGCCTATGTGCACGATGCACCTGTGGGCCTGACTTCTTAAAGATTAGACTGTCAAAGAGTACACCTGTCCTGTAGTATCCATCGCCAGCCAACGTGGCTCTGCTGAGTTTCCTCTCCACTCAAGGACTCTTTAAAAAATCAACACAGGCCAGATATTCAAAACATTCCTCTTCTGCAGTCCAAGTTATTAAGTCCTCCACAAACTCCTTCAAATTGAAACTCAAAACCTACAAAGTCTTCATCCCAGTTTCAGCTGGGCCCAGCTTCTGAGGCTCTGCTTTACCTTCAGAGCTCAAACCTTCTTCTTCCCCAGTCCCAAGTTGGACACAGCCTCTCCTCCCTGAAGGTCTGTCTTCGTGCTGTCCCAGCCCCTCTTGCCTGGATCATGGTCTTCTCCACCAACCTTCCGCAGGGGCATCTTTCCCACTGCTTACTCAGTTTTCTGCAGGCGCCTCCTTACTGTGTCTGCAGGCATCTGTCAACCACCACCTGCAGCTGTCTCCCCCTTTATAAGGCCCAGGTGTCTTCCCTTAAGCCCATTTGGGCAGTACATAATCAATGTGGGGCCTGCTCCTTCTTAAAAGAGGCCAATCACCCTATGACATAGATCCATGAAGCCTGATTTTCAGCTGTGTTGTATCTTCTCTAGTCATTTATTCTTGAGATGAGCCCAAGGAAGGGTGTAAAACATTCCCAAATCGGAATGGCAACATTGTATGCCCACTCCTCACAAGCGCAAGTGACCACATAAAGTGCAAGGAAATGGAGAAAGAGAATGAGGTTCATTGTTTTATTCAAGACCTAAATTTTACCTATAATTGGGTTTTTTTTTCCAAACCAGAAAATGTTAATTCATTGAAATCAAAACAGTCTGTGGGAATGTGTCATTTTAATGAAATTCCAACAGAAACCAGGAAGGTTTCTGAGGGAACTCTTCCTGCTTTTGTGTCAGCTCATCTGGCTGTTCTGAGCAACCCACCTGGTGGACTAACAAGGAGCCAGGATTTCCCCAGCTCTAGGGAAGTTTGCCAGGCAAGCCTCAGCTCCCAGGTGTCTCGCCAGCTTGTCTGGCAGGCTCCAGGCCTTTCAGTCTCTCTGACTCCTTGCCAGTTCACCTGGTGGGTTGCCACAGAGCTGGAGCACACCAAGGGACCCACAGAAGAGTCAGATAGCTGGTTTCCCACCTGGCCGGCTCCTGGGTCTGCCCTCCCTGAAGGGTAAGCTGCCTGGATATCTGCTTACTAACCATGCAGCCAGGCAGAAATTCTGCAACATATTCAGAGATTTTTGTTTTTTCGTCCTGCTGTAGAATGAAAAATATTTAAATGCTTGGATTTTTTTATGGAATGAAAAATCCTATTACCACTCAGCTTGAACAGGAACCATCTACGTGCTTGTCACACTATCACAATAAGTGAAGATGTCAGGATTTCAGCTGACCATCCCAAAGCATAGCCTTAAGAAGATGGAAGTGAAATCTTTTTCCATCAAGGGCCAAAAACTGTGGCAATCTCTCCCTTCAACACACCTAAGTAGCATTATCAGAGCACAGAACTTGCAAATTTTGTGTCTATTGCACAGACCATTTGTTTGTATTACTGATTGCATTCTAGGTGGATTGTTGGAGTTTCTCTTCCCTGTTGCTCTCCACTTTATATGTCCTTATGTAAATGTTAGTTATAGCTCTCTTTTGTTAAGATGTACAGAGCCCTTTGGGCATTAAGCTCTGAAAAATTAAAATGTATTATTCTAGCTAAGTCTGAATTTTATGTTGATAAGACATAATGGCCCAGGACTTGTGTGTACTGGGCATAGGTCCCAGGACTATATTAGTAGCATGGATCCAGTGCATTGCCATACATTACACGGGATATTACACGAAGGGAGGGGAGGGGGGGGATCTTAAACAAAGAAAACTCCCAATGGAGACCAGTATTATAGATTTCCACTGCTGGTAGAATAAAGGTTCCATACCATTAACTAAAGCTGGTATAATATAGGTTCCATACCATTTGTCACTACATCTTCATTTTGGTGGCTGCTGTTTAATCAAGGCTCACTGGTCTTACTGCTTACAAAAGCCTCACTAACTGAACAGCTTGACAGGGCCAAGGTTCATTGTCAAACTGAGTAAGCCAAATAGGTTATTAGGAAGATGTGATATGAAAATCAGAAAAAAATCATGCTTTCGTTATTAATGTAGGTTGCCCTAAGAGGCTGACGATAGACTCAACTTCAAAAATGTTCATAAATTGGAAGGGCCTCACTTGTGTTTATTCAAATACTTGCAGGCAATGTGAATTCCATTTCAAGGTTGCAGGAGTTTGCATAAATGATTTACAATTGAGAGGGATTAGAATAAACATCAATTTATAGATCTTAAGTATTTATGACCGGGAAGAAGCCTGGTTAATTGTTAACTGATGGGCTGAATCCTTGGTAAGGTCATGTTTTGAAATAGGATATGGAAGAGCAGTAATGCAGATTTAGCAACTCCAGCAAAAGAGAACTTAAACAGCAAAACAAAAAGGGAGGGGAGATTGAAAAAGGGACAGTCCATTTGTGTTCTATAAGGACAACCAGGATGTAAGGATATTTTTATGCTGCCTTTCTTCCTTGTATTTATATAATTAGATATCATCATGTAAGCCTTATGACCCAGTGCTTCAGAGGGAAAAGCGCTCTCTGCTCCCTCTGTTGGAGTCATAGAGAGCTTCATTTGCATGGGCTACAAACCCACATTTCCTCTTGTTACATCTGGGGTATCACCACAGCCGTACACAAACATGGATTTGGGGGGTGGCGGGATAGTGGGCTCTCATACCTGAAAGAGCCCTTACTTTGTAGCAAAGAGCTCATTTCCAAGTAGCTAGGACTCTACCCATCTTAAGTGCTCTTGGCTTCCCCTCTGACTGATGATAAAGCCACAAACATTGATAATACTGCTGATCTCCCTTCAGAGCAGGTTTAATGGATACAGTACTGAAAATAGTTACTGGACCCAGAGAACTCTGTACACTAGGGCTCCCAAAACCAGTGCAGCTGAACCAGCATCTGCAACAATGGTTATGTTTTGTAAAGATTCCCCTGACAAGATACATTTTCATTGTCATCTTATACCCCTGTGCATTTCTTCTTATGGCCCAAGTGCTAAGTGCCAATAAGGAAGTTCTCATTATCCCCCTCGGTTTTTATTTAACTCTCCCAAACCTACACACAGATACATCCATTCTAGTGTATATATTTTAGGTCATGTGATTACTAACAATTTAACTCACTGTGATTCCCTGCTCACAAAGACATACTCGTGTCAGGTCTCATTGAGGTAGCACTCTAAAAATAATAGTGTAGTTGTGGTAGTACCAGCAGCAGCAGCTCTGGCACAGACTAGCCACCCCAAGTACAAACCTGCCTGACCCCTGTGGGGACACACTTGGGGCAGCTAGCCTGTGCCATGGTGCCACTGCTACACTACTATGTTTAGCACACTAGCTCAATGAGTTCATAAGTAAATGTAGCCTAAAGGGGAAATATAGATTTTTCTCTTGTCTTTATAGTCTCTGGAATGTTTGCTCATTTAGGGTAAGATTGCACAGTGCAGGCAGAGCATGGAGTAAGGGGGAGCGTGGAGCCACAACACGCAGGGGAAGCACTGAGAGGCACTATGCCTCAGGCTGAATGCTCTGGTACACCAGGGGAGCATGCCAATTTTTCCACCTTCTATAAGGTGCAGCCTAACCACCCTGTGCACTAGCCTGCCCCCTTCTGCAGCCTCTTACAGTGGGGACAAGGACAAGACTATGTTTCTGCCTCCTTCCCCCTCTGTGCATGTGTGCTCGCCTAGGCAGGTAAGAATGGAGCAGTTTCTACACCAGGGGTAGTCAATACCCCACCCGCTGCTTTTGGACAGACCTTGAAATCTTTTTATTTACAGTACTTATTATCATTATTGGGATTTTTTATTATTTTTTCTGGAGTCTGGACCTTGACTACACCTTTACCAAGAAATTTGGACCATGACAAAAAAATGATTGACTGCCCCAGTTCTAAACTCTATGGGCAATCCCTGCCATAACCCTGACAGCCACGCAACCAGGCAGGATGTCTCATTGAACCCCCTTACTATGCAGCTGTGCAAAAGACAGACCTCAGGCTTTCCAGTCATTTGTAGCTGGACAGAAAAATAACCTTATACTAAAACATTTTGTGTTCATGTGGCATTCCAATCTATCAACTGGCTTTTGAGAGAAATCTAGGCAGTATATTTGCATGGAGCAAGGGTACATCCCTTTAAAGAAGCTATGTTCCAGGATACACACAGAGAGACCCAGACTTTCCTGCCCTGAGGAAGCACCCTCATATGTCATCCTTCTGGTTGGAAGTACTTGCAGACTTTGATGAATAAGTCAGACTGCATAATCATTTTGATACAAGTCTCGCTTCTAACTCCTCATAAATGAGAACACTATCTTTCTTTCAATGAAAAATGCATGAAAGTGTGCCATTCATAAAAAGATTCAATTAAACATATGAAGCGTATCCTGCTGTGACCCACATTTCGGAAACAACGTGATCCTGGTTTTGTGTGGATGTAGGGCCCAATCTGATAGCTTGCGTACACCTGAGTCACCCCATTGTGTAAACCTGTTCAGTGCTTTAAGGAGTAAGGAGGTAAATGTGAAGTAGTTCTGCAATATGGAAATAGTAAATGAAACTATTTATTTGAATAAAAAC
The DNA here is from genome assembly GCF_026122565.2 of Emydura macquarii macquarii. Taxonomy (NCBI): domain Eukaryota; kingdom Metazoa; phylum Chordata; order Testudines; family Chelidae; genus Emydura; species Emydura macquarii. Next base: position 3,499,666 of record NW_027132342.1, on the reverse strand, counting down.
GCAGAATTGGGTCCCTAGTCCCTGAAACAAAATGATTTCCTGTTTCTCTTAATGGAACATAAAGAGGAATTTTGCCATTGACTTCACTGCATTGGAGGCAGATTAGATCCAAAGTTATGTTAATTATATCACTTGAAAAGGGGACTATGGTTGGGATTTTTCATTTCTTTTATTATCTCCTGAACAGAAATTTTATCCAGGTCTGTGTATAAGAACAAAATTATGATAAAAGATTGGGATTTTACTAATATATTTTAAAACACTGCACATGGACTATTTCTGCTATCTTGGATTTTAACAGTCTGCATCTGCAAATTCCAATTTGTTTTTGACAAGAGGGAGAGGAAAACTGAGCAAATGAAGGAAACAGAGAATTCTACCTTTATGGAAAAGTACTGTAGAATTGAATAGACAGACTGTGCTACTGAAACTGTGGTACTGTCTCTCTCTGAAATAAATTCTGTGTAAATTTGAAAGCATGAAGGAGTTATTTCACCATCATGGAAAAACCGCATAGAATTCAGTTAGATTTAATTAAATTAGTCTAAATGCCTATTAAATGAATATCTTTATAAGACACTTTTAAATTGGGTTATATGATTCTATAATAGAGATACAGGGGTGTAATCCTGGCTCCATTGAAGTAAATGGGAATTTTGCCATTGATTTCAGTGGGACCAGGATTTCATCCATAGTCTTTAAAGGGACTAGTCACATGCTTAAAATTAAGCATGTGTTTAAGTGCTCTGTTGAATCAGGACGATGTTCCTCAATTAAATTTGAGGCTGGTTTAAAAATTCTGTGCAAAAAAAATTTTTTTTTTTATTAACTTCTCTATGTTTGTATAGTATTTTTTAAAATAGAATCCTATTGGTTTCATCCCCATTAAATTCTAGAGAGCTAGAATAGAGGAAAGAGGCATTCTTTTCCTATTTCAGGCTGTACAGGAAATCCACAAGTAATGTTTTCTACTGTCTCCAGTTGGCTAGGAGACTGCATCCTATCCTGGTGGATAATAACCTGGCCTCAATAATACATGCTATACTCCAGCTGGGAGGTGACACAGCAACACAATATACCTGAGACCAAAGGTATTATCCCTTAGAAAAATGCAACTAGTACACAAATGCTGGAGCACATCTCCTCTGCGATACGGACTGCCATGAGCACCTGTCCTCCTATTTCTATATGGCTTCCCATAGAGCATAGAGTCAAGTTCAAGGTCTCAGTCCTTATCAACAAGACACTCAATGGCCTGAGCCCATGTATCGGAGAAATCTTCCAAAGCTCCAGGATAAAGACTGTGGTTGATAACTCCACTCTTCTGGCACAGTGGAACTTTCTACTATAAGGTTAAAGCAGGAGACAGAACTTTCTTGCTGGTGGGTCCAAGACCTTGGAATGAAATGTTTCAGAAATTAAAAGGATATCACATACCTCAGCACCTTCCACTCCAAATGCCAGGCAAACTTTTTCCTATCTTGTCTTCTCTAACAAGAAGTGAATACACACTTCACAGCAGTGAATACATTTAAAAATAAAATCCTACCAAAACACCCAGTACATACACAATTCTTTCCCTCAGAAGAGGATGAAAGAGTTAATTACATGTGACAGACAATAGACACATTGCTTAATGCACTACTGGAAGGCACTCAGCTACTACAGTTGTGGGGGTGGTATAAGAAGCTATATAGAATAGAATAGAATATTTCAGAGACACTGTCACAGGGCTGGTCCCCTAAGGTGCCCTTAAGGGCATGACGGACTTCTGGACTCACCTGACCTTTGGTCTTTGATCAGATGGCACAGGTCCGGTCATGGAAGACCCAATCCTCCAACTGAGTCCAGGGGAGTCTACCCCTTCCAGGACCAAAAAACAAAAGGAAAATCAACCACAAATGAACTAACAGAAGGTCATGGGAGGATTTTTTCTTCAGAAAGACTCTAGTAGGCCATAACCCAGTTTGGCACTCACAAGCAAGCCTTTAATAATAGTTCCAAAGTAATGGTTCTCCTGTCTCTTAAATGGGGCCTCCACATGCATCAGTCACTTAAGCAGCAATTGCCTTCAACTAGGTCCTTCCCAGGAGGGCAAGACCGAAGATCTACTCCCCTCCCAGGTCTGCACCGGCTAAGCTGGGCTTCTCCCTTTTATATTTTCCCTGTAGGCCTATCATGCCTCGCAGTGTGGCAGGGTGGGGCTGCTTCAACACAGAGCAGCTCATTAAACCTCTCCTGGTTATGGGGGTGGTCGGGAGCAGGAGGGTTTATACATCCCATCACAAACACAAAGTACTATTGGTAGAATACAACATCTTTCAGAAGTTTCAAGCCACATTAAAATGTATAGCAAGATATAATCAAAAGTCACAAAACTAACAAATAGACCTTTAGAAATAAACTGCAACAAAAAAATTAAAACATTAAATTGTTATGACTGTGACACTGTCTGGATTAGGGGGACCATTTATGATATTATTTAACATCAATATTTCAAAAGTATAATAATTCATATGAGATAGGCCATGTCAGGTACTGTTAGAAAGGTTATAATGTGCTAAGTATGATATTGTTTATGTGTATATGTCATATGTATTGGAAGTTATGGATATGTTTGATGTGTCTGTATTTTAACTTGTGCTGTGTTTCTGGGCACCATCCCAGACAGGATGGCATCAGCAGTAAGCTGGTTAATGGCCCATTAAAGGAACTCATAGGTACAATAAGCGCAGAGAAAGAATCCAGGGGCTACACTTTATGAGTCACCAGAACTTGTCCAGGTGACCCTAGACTCCATCATGTTTCTGTAAATTTCCACAAGCAGCATGGCAAAGGGACATAAAAGGCAGCTGCACCACATCCATATTGTCTTTCAGTCTTCTGCCTTATTCTTTCTTCCTACCTCTGAATCAACTCATCTGTAACTGAAGCTGTGAAACAAAGGACTGAGACCCATCCAGGTACCAGATGTACACCAGAGGGACTATTCAAGCCTGCAAATTCCACAATTCTACTGAAAACCTGATATATATATGAACTTTCAAACCATTGTATGTATCTGATTGCTTTAATTATATAACCTCTCACCTTGTTTGTTTGTTTCTTTCCTTTTATAATAAACCTTTAGTTTTAATTACTAAAGGATTGGCTGGCAGCGTGGTATTTTGGGTAAGATCCAAACTCCTATTGATCTGGTAATGTGGCTGACCCTTTGGGGTCAGGAGAACTTTTTGGTAAAGAGCATAGAGTTTTAATAACTTATCTATTTACTGGAACAAGTTGCTGATTGGGAGCCAGAGACTGAAATGCAGTCAAGGGGCTGTGAATATTTTGTTTTAGCTTCTTGATAACCAGCATGGGAATCAGAAGCACTGTTTGTGACTGGTTGGGGAATCTAACTTCAGTGTTACCCACCAGTGCTGGGAGAATATGCTCTCCTTTTGCAGCCTGCCCTGCCCTTGGAATTTTTCAGGTGGCTACCTTAGGCACGGATGGGTCACAATGATAACTATAAAAACATTTTTTAAAGTATGATTTCAAAGCTCTGCAAGAATGAATAATTAGACTGAGTGAAAGACAAGTGATAATTCAGAGTCCATCAGTTGCTGTAAATTCCTCATTTCTGACACTGGTATTAAGCAAATCTGGGTATTATCTGCATATAAATGGTGATCAACCCTCATTGACATAGGTTGCTAAATAGAGAAAAATGCAATAGGACAAGGAAAGAGGTCTATGGCACATGCTGACAGCTAGATAAAATGACTGAGACAAATTTTTGTCACTGATCCTAAAATGACCAACAGGAAAGATAAAGGATCAAACACTTTTAATGCAAGTCTCTGAACATCAAAAGGGAGAGGACAGCCGATGGCTAAATGCCTCAGTCATATAAAAGATTGCAGGTAGAGCTAAGAAAATTTGAATTGATGACCAACTATTTTTATACAATAGAAAATTCATTAGAGGCCACAAGACCACGCTGTCGAGAGGACCACTCAAGTCCACCAATCCAAGGAGACTATAGGGGGAAGTTAAGGGTCAACCCAGGGAATAATGGGATAGGGGATGAAGTGGAGGTTTCCAATATGTCAGCCATTATTATTAATTCTTTGTATCATCTTAGTGCCTAAGGCCTAAGAACCCAGGTCATAGACCAGGACCCCACTGTGCTGTACAAACACAGAACAAAGAGACTGTCCCGGCCCCTAGTATAAGACAACTTTTGAATAGAGAGATAGCTGAGGGAGTACAAGAAAAAAATGAGACAATAATGGTCAGCATGATAGGCAGTAGTGACCTCAGCACACCAGCAAGCCTGTCAAATTCATTCCCTTAGCTATCTTTCCTCCAGGGGCACCATTTAGGAGGTGCTCCCCTCTCCCCCCCCCGAGTTTTGTACAGGAGTCTGATCGCCAGGAGAAGCTCTTAACTAAGTGTGAAATGTGCAGTGGAGAAAGGCTGCTCCCAGCTTGTGCCCCTGGGGCAGGGAGTCAGTATTTTGTTTACAAACAGAGACAGGGTGATTAAGATATGAAAGAGCTGGTGATGATTAAATTAAGGATCTGGAAGTTGTTAGATGAGTCTGTAAAACAAGGTGTTGAAGAGAAAACTCAGAGAACTCCGAAGAAATAGCCAAGCCCTGGGAGCCAAGTTTACATTCAGAAAAGAGGGAGATGTAAGGGGCCAAAACCAAGAAAAGGGATAGCAGTGGTATATGTTCCCACTGTACCTATGGTACTTATGTGGCCCCATCACCATAGTATCTTAGCGCCTTATAATGGCTAACCTACTTCTCCTCACAGTCCTCTGTGAGGTAGAGCAATGCTGTTATCCCCATTGTATAGATGGGACAGTGAGGCACAGAAAGTCTAAGGGTCAGAGTTTCAAAGATATTCAGACACCTAGTGGGATTTTTAAAAGTGCTTAGAAGGTCAGGTGCTTTGTAAACTCCACTAGATGCCTAGTTGCATCTTTGGGTACCTAAAAACCTTTGAAACTCTGTCCCTAATGCACTGGACTGAAGCATATACAGGAAGTCCTTGGAGGAAGTAGAACCCAAGTCTCTCAGGGCTAGCTCCTTAGCCACTGGACCAGCCTCTGTCTCTGCTGCATGCTGCAAAAGACGACGACTCTGATAGATGGGAATGAAATCAGAAAGACCAGTTCTCTGAGACTCCAGCAAATGGTTCCAGGCAATTGGGAAGGATGTTGTAGTTGACAGCATGAAAAGCAGCACAGAGGGAAGGAGGGAGGGAGGGAAGAAAGAAAGAAAGAAAGAAAGGTCAGATGAGAGGAGATCACTTAATCCCCAAAGGGTGGCAGGTTTTGCCCAGGCTGAGTTGTAGAGCAACATGGCTGCTGTGAAATTTTACATTTTAACTGAAAACCATTTTGTTTTGTCCTGAGTTTAAGAAAAGAAAGGAATGAGAAAGTGTTGTATGCGTATCAAATGTGTTTGTGCCTCAAATTTTGGGGGTTTCAGCTGTATTCAGTCCAATTCCAGAACAAAGAACAGAAATTGCTTCCACAGAGTCAATAAAGTCAACGATTATTGTCATGATCTGTATTATTCACTGGGCGCCATCTGTGTGCTCAGCACTGTTCAGACTATGTCAGAAGATGTAGTCCCTGAGCCAATACATATAAAATGTGTAGCCCTGGATAAGATAGCTCAGATATTTAAGTCTGAAGTGAATAATTATTAAGCATATGTTAATATCTATGAGTGGAGGCACCAATGGCAATAGAAGTTTTACCTGATTAAGGACTAGAAGATTTGACCTTCCAACTTTTTATTCAAAAGGAAGAGCTGCCCAGAGCTCTGTGCCTGTTTGTTTTCCTTTCCTGCCTGCAGTGGCCCTGACATACCTCAGAAGACTCGATTTTTTTTTCTCAACTTTAAAATGTGGATTTTCTTGGTGTTTGGTTGTAAATATTCTCCTGCGAGAACTGAAACTCAGTCACTGTAGTGTTGTGTTTAAGAGCCTTTAAACGGTAGTGAAAGCATGTTGCCAACTCTCATGATTTTGTCATGAGTCTCATGATAATTATTATTTTCCTTAAAGCCCCAGCTCCTGGAATCAAGTGGATATGTGATGATTTCAGCCTTCATTCTTAAAGGAAAAGTAAGTTTCTAGCCCTCGTGGCTATGGAGAAAGCTTCAAAATGTGACCCCAGTGCAGCCCAAAGGCTCAAAAAGCAGAAGGCAATAAAAAGAACACCAAATCTATTGTTTATACATAATCTCATAATTTAAACCAGTCTTATGATTTTTGGTGACCCTGACTCATGATTTTTGACCATTTCGGTTGGCAATGCTGTGAAAGCAATGTGAAAATGTCAGTGTCATTCCTTTTTCAAGTCAGTTTCTTGTCTATTATTTGTAGTATAGTAATACCCCTATAACCTCAGGCAGGTGCAGTATAGTAGGATGTTTCCAAAATTATCTATTAATTGAATAATCTATTCCAAGCTAATTGCAAAAAGTAAGTAGCCTAAATGATAGAAAGTAATCTAGATTTTCCTATAATTGTTTCAATTGTTGTATTCAAGAGTTTGTAACAAAGTAAGAATATACATAACATTTTTAAACCTAATCAGTGTCTCTTAAGTGACTTGAGACAAGATGTCAGAACACGTTAGTATTAGAGGTGAGTGGGTCGAATATTTATTTAATTTTCTTTCTTTATATAGGAATTATATACAGTGCTCCTGTCAGGTAATTTCTAAGTTATCTGCAAAAAATCCTAGTTTTCAGATGCTTAAGTAGCCCCTGGCATCACAGTTAAAGTTGCCCCCTCAAAAAAATGTCTGAAAAGGCACTGGTGGACCTCACCTGCCTCTCAGAAACTCAAAAAGAGCCAAGAAATCCTGATCCCCCAACATTCTAGAGCTGTCTAGCAAATCTGGGTAACCCACCACCAAAGTGTACATGAGTGGCCTCCTTTAGAAGCTGCTCAACAGAGTTACCTTTTAGTTCAAATGATAGAAGTCTATGCCAAGGCTCTCATGGTCAAAAGATCAAACCCTACTCATGACCTTGATGGGGGTTCCTTATTGGTGCACATGATGGAATTGGCTTTTCCAGTTTTCTCTTTACAAAATCGATTTATTTAATTCACACCATGAAAAAGGCATCTTTAAAAAAAAACAAGTTTTCTTGATAAAACTTCATAATCTGTCAATCATGTCAAGACACACAACAAAACACAGTTGTTCCACAGTTTGGTTATTTGCGTCACATTTTGATTGTTTGTGTCACACGTTGTCAGGTTTGAAGATTGAGAGGCATGCATTAGCAGAAGGTACACCTGTACAGTATATCACACAGTTACACTTTGCTATTCAGTATTTTAAGGTCATCTGCAACATTAATCCTGCTTCATATTTTATTAAACAACCACTCTCTTCCACCAAAAAAATGTTATGTTAATCTCCTAAACCCCATATGGCTCCAGCTCTAATTCCCTTCCACTGTTGATTAGTCTGTTACTCACCATTACAGCACCAAGTACAGCTGCATTAATAAAAATATGACGGAATTAGAATTTAGTTAGCAATTATGCCAAAGGGCAAGGTAATGAATAGCTAAACAAACGTAGTAAATAATCATTCATGTAAAATGAACAGTGTCGACTACTTGCTTGCAATCCTTATTAAGCCTTTTCTCTTCACTGTTACTTAATCCTAGGGGGAAAAGAGACATTTATCAGCAGAACAAGACTAAGCAGTCAGCTGTACGAAAAAAGTTTAAATAATTTTTGAATAACAATTTAAAAATATCCAGTTACCTACCAGCTTTATATTTCACACAGAGAATGACAACTATTCCTAATTCGGCAACCGAGTGAGTATTCTTGGAGGTACAACTCTCACCCCATTAAAATCAATAATAAAACTCCCATTGACTTCAACAGGGCCAGGATTTAATACAGTACTCTGATACTCATGTGGCTCCCCACCAGCCCATCCACATCAAAACAGCTAAACTATCCTCCTCATCAAATCAGACTCCTTACCCTTCTTCAAATCATTCCACTGATTTCCATGATACCAAGTGTAACTTCTCAGCCTTGACTTGAAGGGCCTGCACAACTTTCCCAGTCTGCATCTCAGATCTCGTCTCTAATGTTCCCTCTCACCCCTTCCACTGTCCCAGTAGTGGCAATATCAGGTCCCTGTAATTTCTTTCTCCATCTTGCCACCTTTTTCTATTCAGCTCTCTATCTGGAACATTATTCCAATCACCATGCATCTGCACCCTGCCCTACCCTCTCCTCATTCAAATCCCTCCTAAATACCTACTTCTACAGTGAGACTCAAACATAATAAATAAAAAAGATCCGATTTTTGTTTAAATTTAAAATTATTTCTTTCTCTAGTTCTCTCAGCACATCTATGTTTGGTCTTCCTGAATGTACTGTACTTTCTCCAAGGAAGGGATCAATGTGATATTTCAATCTTTTATATAGCATTAGATAGTATGGTGATGGGTTCTATACAAAGATAGACAGACAGACAGACATTTTCACCCTCACTAACTTAGGTGCACAAGTCCCGCTGAAAGACATTGGATTCTTGCTCCTAAGTCAGATAGGCACTCTTGAAAATCCCACCCATAGAGTCTGACAAATGAATAGTTCTTGAAGGCAAGATTTTTAAAACTGGAAGCCTAAAATTAGCTCTTAAATCCATATTTAGGAACTGTTGGGTGCTCAGTGCTAGCGATAAACATATAATGGATTTTTCAGTTTGAGGGCCAAAACCAAAAATAATTTAGTTCAATTTGAACCAAACCGTTTAAGAAAAAAATTCATTGGATTAAAAACTCAAAAAAAAAAATTCATTTAGAAAAGATTAAAGCACATTTAGAAACAAAAATCAAAAAATTGAAAAACCGATTAACAAACATTTTGGTCAGTTCAAAAAGAATTTTTAATTGAGGTTTTTTTAAAAAAAAAATGCAGTTTTTGAGTGTTTTTCACGAGTCTCTCCCTCCCCCCCCTTTTTTTTTAATTGAATACATCTGAAAATTAAATGCCATTCTGAGTAGTTGTTTTGGGCCAGAACTTCTTGTCAAATTCAAGCTGAATTTGTGAGCAGTTTCAGAGCCCAAAAATTCTATTTCCAAAAAACCAAAAAAGTCCACCCACCTCTACTCAGCACTTTTGAAAATCAGGCAAGTGCATCAATGTGGATTAAAGAACCTGAATAGCCTACTAGTTTTTAAAAATCTTGGCTTACAAAAAAAAAAAAGAGCAGTAGGGTGGGCCATCCCCGTTACTTTTCTTCTTCCCTTTTGTGTGTTCTCTCTTCTCATTCACTTCACTTTTTTTTTTATTTCCCCATTCTTCTAATTTGTCAGATGTTGTGTACACCCTATACACCCAACTCCTTCTCTTGTGCATACTAAACGTTTGGGCTACTGGTTGCTCTCTTACTAATGCTTTATGGTTAGCATGACAAAATTTAAGCAATATAGAAAACAAGGTTACTTACCAGTAACTGTTGTTCTTCGAGATGTGTTGCTCATATCCATTCCAATGTAGGTGTGTGCGCGCCCCGTGCACAGATTCCCGGAACTTTTTTCCCTAGCAAGCCCCGCATGGCCAGCTCAGGCGCCCCCTGGAGTGCCGCGCTCATGTCGCGGTATAAAGGGCGCTGCTGGCTGCGCGGGTCCCCAGTCCCTTCTTTCTGCCAACTCCGACAGTGGGGACGGGGGTGGGTTTGGAATGGATATGAGCAACACATCTCGAAGAACAACAGTTACTGGTAAGTAACCTTGTTTTCTATCTTCGAGTGATTGCTCATATGCATTCCAATGTAGGTGATTGCGTAGCCGTACCTTGGAGGAGGGTAGGAGTTATCGGTGACCTGCTCTAGACAGCATGGCTCTGCCGAACCCTGCGTCTTCCCTTGCTTGTTCCACGATGGCGTAATGCGACGTGAACGTATGGACTGACGACCAGGTCGCTGCCCTGCAGATGTCCTGCAGGGGAACCCTCTCTAGAAAGGCTGCGGAAGAGGCCTGGGCCCTAGTGGAGTGTGCTCTCACCGGCCCTGGGAGGGGTACTCCTGCCTGCTCATAGCATGCTTTAATGCAGGCAGTAATCCACTTGGAGATGCGCTGGGTGGAAACAGGCAAGCCCTTCATCCTATCCGCCACAGCCACGAAGAGCTGTGTCGACTTCCGGAAAGGCTTGGTCCTCTCGAGATAGAAGGCCAAGGCTCGCCTGACGTCCAGCGAATGTCCCCTCCTTTCCTCCTCCGACCCATGGGGTTTGGGAAAGAACACAGGAAGGAAAATGTCCTGGTTACAGTGGAACTGAGACACCACCTTAGGCATAAAAGCCGGGTGAGGCCTCAGCCGGACCTTATCCTTATAAAAAACCGTGTAGGGGGGCTCCGAGGTTAACGCCCTCAGTTCGGAGACCCTTCTGGCCGAGGTGATAGCCACTAGGAAGGCCACCTTCCATGACAAGAGTAGAAGGGAGCATGTAGCCAAGGGCTCGAATGGGTGACCCATCAGCCCGTTGAGGACCAAGTTGAGGTCCCAGGGTGGCACCGGGTCCCGCACCTGAGGGAAAGTCCTCTCCACCCCCTTAAGGAACCTCACCGACATAGGGTGAGAAAACAGGGAGCGGCCCTCCATGGGTTGGTGGAAGGCCGAGATGGCTGCCAGGTGGACCTTGAGGGAGGCCAAAGCCAGGCCCTGCAGTTTAAGCTGCAGTAAGTACTCCAGGATGGCCTGAATAGGGGAGATGCTAGGGTGTAACCCTCTCGCTTCTGCCCACCCCGAAAACCTCCGCCACTTAGCTTTGTATGTTACTTGCGTGGACGGCTTCCTGCTGCCCAGGAGGACCTGTTGAACCTGCATAGAACAGGCCCTCTCCCTCAGTCAGCCACAAAGTCTCCAGGCGGTAAGGTGGAGGGAGGTCAGGTCGGGGTGCAACAATCTCCCATGGTCCTGGGAGATCAGGTCGCACCGTCTGGGTAGCGGAATCGGTTCGGTGATGGAGAGGTCGAGCAGCATGCTGTACCAATGCTGCCTCGGCCACGCTGGAGCAATCAGTATAACATCCGCCCTGTCCCTCTTGATCTTTAGGAGGACTTGGGGCAGGAGCGGGACCGGGGGAAAAGCATACATTAACTCCCCTGTCCAGGGAACCAAAAAGGCATCGGACAGAGAGCCCGGCTCGCGACCCCTGAGCGAGCAAAACCTCGGGCATTTCCTGTTCTCCGCTGTAGCGAACAGGTCCAGACGGGGAGAACCCCACCGTTGGAAAAGGGAAGCCACTATGTCCTGGTGTAAGGACCATTCGTGGCGGGGAGAAAAAACTCTGCTGAGGCGGTCCGCCTCGCTGTTTCGTACCCCCGGGAGGTGAGAGGCAGATAAATGAAAACCGTGTCTCACCGCGAAATTCCAGAGGTGAATGGCTTCCTGGCAAAGTGCCGAGGAGCGTGCCCCCCCCCTGCCTGTTCATGTAGAACATGGCTGCCGTATTGTCCGTAAGGACTTGGACCACTCTGCCCTTGAGGAAGGGGAGGAAGGCCCTGCAGGCCAACCGGACTGCTCTGAGCTCGCGCACATTGATGTGCAGAGCTCTCTTCTCCAGAGACCAAAGCCCTTGGGTGCCCTGATCGTGAGAAATGTGGGCTCCCCATCCCCGATCGGATGCGTCTGTGATGAGCGTCACAGATGGGGTGAACTCTCTGAAGGGGACTCCCATCATCACTTCCCTGGGGTCCCTCCACCAATCGAGGGACGACAGCACCTGTGGGGGAACCAGGACCACTCTAGTTAGAGAATGCCTGTGTGGTACATACACCGAATTCAACCACGCCTGGAGAGGTCTAAGCCTCAATCGGGCCAGTCTCACTACATATGTAGAAGCCGCCATATGTCCCAACAGCTGCAGGCAGTGCCTGGCTGTCGTCATGGGGGACAAGTGGAGATCCGATATTATGGCTGCCATCGCCTCAAATCTTGCTTGAGGCAGGAAGGCTCTGGCTTGTACTGCATCTAACCTGGCTCCAATAAACTCAATACATTGAACCGGAGTGAGTGTGGACTTTTGCTCATTGATAATCAGCCCCAGTCTAGCACACAAGTCGCGTGTGAGGAACAGACTATGTCTCCCATGGGCACTCGACCTCCCCCTGATTAACCAGTCATCCAGGTAAGGGAAGATTTGAACACCTTTACGGCGCAGGTGGGCTACTACCACAGCCATGCACTTAGTAAAAACCCTGGGTGCTGAGGAGAGCCCAAAGGGTAGGGACCGAAATTGATAATGGTGTCCCGCTACCACAAACCTCAAAAACCGCCTATGGGCCGGTAATATCGAGATGTGAAAGTATGCATCCTTCAAGTCCAGGGCGGCATACCAATCCCCTGGGTCAAGGACCGGAATGATAGTGGCGAGAGAGACCATACGAAACTTAACTCGCCTAATATATCTATTTAGGCCACGGAGGTCCAGAATGGGCCTAAGGCCTCCCTTCGCCTTGGGGATTAAGAAATACTTAGAATAAAAGCCCCTGCCCTCTTCGGCCAGTGGGACTTCCTCCACTGCCCCCAACGTGAGGAGCGACCCAATCTCCTGCACCAGGAGCTGAACCGAGGCCGGATCCCCAATGTGGGACAGCCTTGGGGGGTGTTGGGAGGGGAGGTTGTAAGCTGGAGGGCATACCCTTTAGCAATCACCTCCAGGACCCAGCGGTCCGTAGTGATGGCTTCCCATTCTGAAAGAAAAGGGCGAAGCCTGTCCCCAAACGGCCGACCAGGATCCCAGAGAGAAGGAAGAGTACTACCCTCCTGCTCTAGGTCAAAAACGTTTATTAGGCTGATTACCCCCTTTTGCAGGCCCATGCTGGCCCCTCGCAGAGGACCCCTGACGGCCTCCCCTGCTGGGACCGCGGTAGCGCTCACGACCCCTCCTCTGCTGGGGTGGTCGAGGAGCCGGCCTGGGTGGGGGCGGTGGTTGCCCTTGGACCTGCGGTCTGGACTGCTGCCTGGAGGCCTGAGGAGTATACAACCCCAGAGACTTCAGGGTGGCCCGAGAGTCCTTGAGAGCGTGGAGCTTGTCGTCTGTCTTTTCCGAAAACAGACCCAGGCATCAAACGGCAAGTCCTGGATAGCCTGCTGAACCTCTTGAGTGAGGCCAGAGGCTTGAAGCCACGAGCAGCGGCGCATCACCACCGCCGAGGCCATTGCCCTACTGGCTGTGTCAGCCGCGTCGCTAGCCGCCTGCAGCGCAGCGGTAGCCACCGCAGATCCTTCATGCAGAACCGTGGAAAAATCCGCCTCCTGGTCAGGGGGCAGCTGGGAAGCAAACCTCTGCATCGAGGCCCACAGGTTCTTGTTATACTTCCCAAACAAGGCCTGGTGGTTCGCTACTCTAAACTGCAGCGCCGCAGTAGAGTAGATCTTCCTCCCGAACAAGTCCAGTTTACGGCCCTCCTTGTCCTTAGGGGTGCTACCCTGACCCCCCTGACGGTCCCTCTGGTTGGCCGCATCGACCACCAGAGAACTGGGCGCAGGGTGGCTGTATAGAAATTCAAAGGGTTCCTTGGGGACATAATATTTCCGTTCCACCCCCTTAGAGGTGGAAGGCAGGGAGGAAGGGGTCTGCCACAGCTTCCTCGCTATCTTCATGACATTGTCATGCACTGGCAAGGTCGCCCGGGAGGGTCCCAGAGAGCCCGAGGGCCCAAAGAGGGAGTCCTCCTCCTCAGACATGAGCTTAAACTCCATGCCCAAGTTCTCAGCAGCCCTCTTTAGGAGGTCTTGGTGGGCCCTGAAGTCAAACAGGGGCCCTTTACGATCCCTTGCTGCTGCCTCATCCGGTGACGATGAGGAAGAGAAGGGTAGGGGTGCGGAAGAGGGTCCCTCCCCAGGGTCCGAGTCCTCTGAACCCTGCTCATGAACCTTAGGGGCCGGGGGGACTGGGGGGGCCACCACAGAATGCAGTGACACCGAGCCCTGGGGCATAGAGGCATTCCAGGGTCCCCAATACGGCCACTTCCAAGGTCCCTGGGCCCACCCCGCAGCCTGCAGGGAAGGCTGATGGAGCCGCACCGCCCTAGTGTCATCAGAGCCCCCCGTGCGTCGCTTATGTCGCCGACGCGTGGAGCGGTCCGATGAGGACGACGTGGACCGGTGCCGACGTCTGCGGTGCCGGCGATGAGAGGAGGACGGGGACGACGACGACGACGCACCCGACCTGCCCCTGCGGCGAGAGGACTTGCGATGCCGCTTGCCCCCTCGAGACCGAGAGCGGTGCCGACGATGGTGACGCTGAAGGGAGTCCAGCCGTCCCGAGGTCGGTGCCGGTGCCATCACCGGTGCCGGTTGCAACGGTGCCATCATCGGTGCCGGCTGCAACGGTGCCATCATCGGTGCCGGTTGCACCGGTGCCGGAGCCGGCAACAGTGCCGAAGCAGGCGTCGGTGCCGGGATCGGCGGTGCCGCCAGATGTGAGTCGTTGCCTCTCGAAACGACCGACAGTGACCTCGATCGGTGCCGGGACGGGCTCCGCACCGTAGATCGTGAGCCCGAATCCCGGTCCCCGCTCGAATCGGAGCTGGATCTGCGGCTCCGGCGACGGACTCGGGACCGCCCACGGTGCCGCGGTGCCGAGTCGCTCGACGACCTAGAGTCGGAGCTCGGAGGGGAGCCGACGCTCTCCACCGTCCGTGACCGTCTGGCAGGAGACTTAGATTGGGAGCGTCTCCAACCACCGGGACCACCCAGCGCGGGTTTGCCCCGAGACGCGGGTCCCTTGTCCCTCGGCCGAGGGGGGGGACGGAGGCGTGGGCAAGGCCATGAGGGCTCGTGCCGCAGTAAACGCCTCCGGCGTCGACGGCCCTTGCAGGTGCACTCCCCCACTACCAGGAGTCGGGGGAGGCAGCCCGCGTGGAGACCCCGGTGCCGGAGTAATCTCAACGGCGCTCGGCTGGGGCGTCTCCGTACTTCCTCCACCCTGCGCGGGCCGGAGGGAGATCTTGGGTGCGGCCGAAGGCCGTGCCGTCTTCTTGGCCACCTTAGAGGCCCGCGGCGGTGCCGAAAGCAGTGCCGGTGGGGGGCGCTCCGCACCGACGACACACTCGGTGCCGACGGAGACCGGGACGGCTCGGAAGCTGGACGGAGCGCCGACTCCATTAGAATCGCCTTTAGCCTCGCGTCCCGTTCTTTCTGGGTCCGAGGCTTAAAGGACTTACAAATCTTACATTTGTCTCGACGGTGTTCTTCTCCAAGGCACCGGAGACAGCGGTCATGCGGGTCACTAATAGGAAAGGCTTTAGTACACAAGACACAGTTCTTAAAGCCTGTGGACCCCGGCATGACTCCCAGCAGAAGAGGACCCCGTCCGGGGTTCTAACTTGTCACTACAACTACAAACTAACGAACTCTATAACTACTACTATAACAAGAAACGTTGAAAACAGTCAAACAACTAGGGAATGAGCTACTTGCACACAGCAAGAGGCGATAGTTCCAGTAACCGTCACAGGCGGAAAGAAGGAACTGGGGACCCGCGCAGCCAGCAGCGCCCTTTATACCGCGACATGAGCGCGGCACTCCAGGGGGCGCCTGAGCTGGCCATGCGGGGCTTGCTAGGGAAAAAGTTCCGGGAATCTGTGCACGGGGCGCGCACACACCTACATTGGAATGCATATGAGCAATCACTCGAAGAGAGAAGTATAAATCAAATGCATTCATTCTGAAAGTTAAAAATATAATTATACACACACACACACACACACACACACACACACATCCAATTAAGGTATGCCCTTAGCACATAACTTTGGTGCTGGGAAGTTTCTTCTTCCTAGACCACGTTTTAGTCATCAGAAAAAAATACAGATAACAGGATGTGTATGCGTGTGTATTTACACGTATATTAAAATTGTCCCACCAAGAAAGTAAGAGGGAAAAACAAGTTTCTGAAATCTGCAGATTCTTATTAAAATAATTGCGGTTTCTGCACAAAAGTTTTTCTTCCCCCACACCTAAGTGTTAATGGTTTCCATGGCAACTTTCCATCTGTTTCTGACTATTTTCACAGGCTTTTTAAATTAAAGCTTACATATGTCAGTGTTCCAAGATTAGCTTAAGTCTTTGCATAAACCACATGACTCTTTAACAAAGCCTGTTATGCCAATAACATTGGGAAAGTGTTTAGAGTCTGTTTTCACATAAGTGTCACGTCCCTTTTGATAAAAAAAGAAAGGCGGGGTGATGGGAATGAAAATGACTGTTAGCACAAACATCCATTTGTCATCATTCATTGAAACCTATGCACTCTGCACATAATTGAGTAGTCCATAATTTAAACACATCAAAGAAGAGAACTACTTAAAATTTCATAGGAAAAGGGGGTTTCTAACAGCAGCTAGAGCTGTGACAAACTTTATGTGTCTAATGACAATCAAAGTGAAACTTACCTAAAACTGTCGCATTTTGCAAGTTTGCAGAATCAAAAACATGCAAATCCATCCAGTTTCCTGGGGTCCTCCTCTATCCAAAACCATACATCAGCCATGGTTCACTTAAAACTCACATGGGTCAGCAAATCGTGCAGGGAAGAGTGGCCTTGAGATAGATGTATGGGCTGATAATTGCCAAGACCTCTTTTCTTTTTTGAAGAAGCTGGTCCTCTGCTCTAACTTCTATACTGAATAAAATAATAGAAAGAGTTAGGTGGGGGAGTCATGAACATATAAGGCCAGATTCATACAGGTTCTTAGCCATTTCCCTTCAATGAAGATTCTTGTGGGAAGTCCCTGGGTGTGGGGAAGTTCCCAGATGTGGAGGGAAAGGATTGCATCACTACAAGACACTTTGATCATCCCTGCCTTGATGGGCCAACCTAAGAGAGGGTGTGACCATGGCAGAAAAGAGATGATTCAATACCCACTCTGCCTGCAGTCTCTAGGGAGGCTTCTTTGGAATCCCTGGTAGAATTTAATGCAGGCTGACTGGTGGAATCTCCATGAGAGAATGGTGGTGAAAACATCTCCTTCATCTGGGTGTAATTTCCCCTCCCAGCCACAAGGGACAAATTTGGTTCTAGTATAGTAGATCTGTGAGTAGGTCTTGAAATTTTAGTAAAGCATTTGATACTGTGCTCTCAAAGTTTTGATAAAAAACTAATTCACATTGGCTTGGATATAGATACAAATAGACTGAAAAGGGGTTTAAAATGGTAAACAAAGGTAATGGTACAGTTCAGTGTTTCAAATCAGAATGGATGGGGAGAATGCTATAATCATAGTGGTGTTAGGATTATTTTATTAAATATCTTCATGCACAATCTGGAAGAAAGAATGAACAGCAAATTAATGAAAGTCACAGATGACACTAAATTGTATGTGTGTGACTTTGTGCACGTACTTCCTGTCTGATTCACCAAACCAAACTAGGCCCTTATAGACCTGAAATTGACTCTCTGTACATTGGAGCCCAGGCCAAACCAAACTGCAAAACAGTTTCACAAAACCATATGACCTGAAATAGCAGAGTTTCAAACAACTATGTCAGAGTGAGGCCTTTAGCAGAAGGACTAGATTTAATAAAAAGAGAAGTCTCTCTCTCTTTTAGATTAAATAAAAGGGTGGGGTTGTTTGTTTATTTCTTTCTTCTTGTTATCAGAAGGACTGAGACCGGAATGTTTTGTGAACATTTCTTCCTAACACCAAAAAACTCAAATCAAAATCAGGTTTCCCAGCCAGAAGTTTTCAGCCTGCAGGCCTCCAAGATGGAAGCTCAGTGCAAGCTTAACTACCCCTAACATTTAGGGTCAGGCTGTTGGAAGCTTTGAGTGTTTAAAACTGCCTGCATTCAACCTCAGCAGCTGTTCTTTGTTGGCCCTTCTCCTAGTCTGATTGGCTCCAGGCTCTGCTTTCTTCAACAAGCTTCACCTGGCCTTTCAGAATTCAATCAGGGCAATTATCACCAGGCCTTTCTGCCTAATTGTTGTTAAGGCAACCCAACTGATTCCCAGGTGTCAGCATTCTCTGACGCTCAGCTCACTTGAAAGGAAAGAAAATGAGAAAGGAACTAGAACAGAAAAAATGCTGCAGCATAAACAAACCTAATGCAGAGATGGGAGTGGAAAAAAGATGAGATGATATTTCATATTTCATTTGTTCCACATTAATTCAATCATACCACATGCAACACAAGGAAGCTTCCCCTATTGTATCCAATCCCTACAAAGCATCAAACCACACTGTCACATCTAGCAGTTAGAGAGGACATGTGGTGTTCTCGAAAACTAAAAGCATACAGTCTCCACAGTGCACGCAGCCGCTACTAGCCACACCAAGCTAGGTCTCAAACTAAGATGTCTGCTAAATGGCATGTACACTAAGCCATCCTAGTGCCTTCACTGTAACAGTGCATCAGGACAGAACTACCACAAAGGCCTTCTGACACAGAGAGGTTGAAAGAGGACAGCTCCTCGGGCCTGGTCAGTGGTGTTCAAAGAGGTTTTAAAAGGGTCTTTAAAAAGCATGTTTTAATGGATGCATTATAATCTCTATTCATATGTGGTATGTGGAAAGGGAGGGATGGGTAACAAAAATCCCTTTCTAAATACCTTTGAGCCAAACAGATTGGGCTTGGGATTGGAAGGATGGTCTACTGGATGGGGCACCTCACATGGTTTCAGAAGAACTGAGTTCAATTCCCAGCTCAGCTACCCACCTCCTGTGTGACAGTAAGTCACACAACCCCGTTCCTCATTTCTTAAATGGGTATAATACTTCTACCCTTACACTGGGGTTTTCTGAGGATAAAAATCTATTAATGCTTTTGAGGTATTCAGATACTACGGTAACGAGCCCTATAAAAGTACCTCAGCAATACATGCAATAGAATGAGATAGAGACATTTCTAAGAGCACCTGTACTAGAGAAAGTGAAGAAGAGAGAGGAGTTCTACAACTGGCCCAGATGTAATTAAATTCTTGATCCAGACATCCTACAGTTGTTGCCATTAACATTTCAGCTAACACACACACACACATTTCATCCTGTAGACCACATGTTCTCATTATGCCTATCATATAACACTAGTGACAACTGTTGTAAAGTGTTAACATTTTAACAGCAACAACTGTAAATTTGATTAGACTGGTCCAAACCGTCATACCAAAGAATGTAACCTAAGTCAGGTCATAGTATAGCTACAATTTTCCTCATGTCACACAATATTGATGAACAGCACATGTAGGGAAATCACTTGTATTAGAATATTTAACCTATGCCATGTATGCAGCTCTAAAGTCAACCAAGATTCTGGTATGGAAAAATATTTCTTCTTTGTTTGTCTTGCATTTGATTAATTATACATAAACATATATGCAACATCCACAAAATAATGTCAGGTCTGAAAACATTATTACTATATTACACTAATTCAGAGTATTCTAAATGTATACAATAGTTACCTACGATGCCATCTAAAATCAGATTACTCTTGTGTGTCACACATCTCTATTTAGCCCCTACCTCACACACAGCCCTTGTCTACATCTCTGATCCGGTCTTCTTCCCACTCTCCCAATGATGCCAGCCTCAATACACCTTTACCTCCTCTCATGTATGTTTCTGTGCCTCCCTCCATTCTGTCCCTTATGCATGGAATACCATTTCCAAACCTACACACCAAACCTCCTCTAGGGTGACCAGATATCCTGATGTTGTAGGGACAATCTCAATAGTCAGTGCTTTTTCTAATATAGGTGCTTATTAGCCCCCACCCCGATTTTTCAAACTTGCTATCTGGTCATACTAACCTCCTCCTTCTTAAAGACTCACTTTTGCCCTCTTGCCTGTACTGAGAAGGGTTTAAAATAAGATGTTAATGGAATCATCAAGACAGGCATATGCCTTACTGAGCGACCATGTGATCTTATTTCTGCCACCTTCATCCCTCTCCTTTGTTTGTTTATGACCCTCATTTTCATATTGAATGTACATTGTAGATTTATTCAGGGCAGGAACTGTGGACTAGATTTTTGGCTGTGCTGCTGACTCTTTGCACAGAATCCCTGGCACAAAGTGCCTCTAAGGTTGGTGGCTTTATCCTCAAAGATTTCCCCTGCAACTAATCTCACTGACGTAAATGAGAGCCTCTGGGCATTCAGCACCTTCGAAGAAACTCAGGCTTCTGATTAGGTGCCTAAATATGGATCTAGGAGTCTAACTTAGGCCCCTTGTTTATTTTAAATCTGTCCCTTCATTGTGTACCTCCATCTTTTAGCCTAAATGGATCCCAAGTGTTAACTCATTATTAATAGGGTACATTAGAAACCAGCATCAGCAATTCCCTATAGCAAGCTATTTTTTCTATGAAACATGTGAATGTTTCAAAAAATGTCATCAAGTAATTGGAATTATTCATTCAAAGTGTTATAAACACCCCTCTGCGCCACAGATAATTAGTTCTGGATATCTTGTTCTTTATGCCTTTGGGCATTCAGTTTTCTGCAGATGCCACCTAGGATTCCAGCAAATCTGCTTTTCAGTCAAAATTACAGTGAGCAATGATGCAAGTAGCAATAACCAGTTTGCATACAGTTCTGTAACTCTTGATGAATAATCCGATAGTTTTCAACTGGACTCTTGGGTAAAGAGTTCTTACTTAACAGTTATAGTATTGGGCCTTGGTTAGTTAAATCCTAATGTTAAAGAACATACTCAGACCTGCTTCAACACACACACCAGCTTTTTCCACCTCCCCACAAGTAGGGAACAATTTTTAAGTGGGGGTGCTGAGAGCCATTGAACCAAACTGTAAACCCTGTACATACTGGAAACCACTTCAAGTCAGGGGATGCTGTAGCACTCCCAGCACCCTTAGCTCTCGCACCTATGCCCGCAACACACCTTGAGCCAAATTCTCTCCTGGTATAAACTAATAGTAATTGACACCAGTAGAGAATTTGCCCACCATCATTTCTTAGATCTGCTCCTGCTGAGATCCATTTCACAAAAAGGAGAAAAGTAAAAGGCTTCAACTCCTTTTGCCCCCATCCTCTTTCTTATATCCCTCGCTCCATCCCCAGATTTTATTTTATTAAATTTATTTCCTTTCAGTTTAAGTAATGGCTGTTATCCTCCCATTGCCTACCAAAATGAATTTTTCCCCCACACGCACAACAAGTTTTTTCAAAGATATTTTCTCAAAACTTTGCACTCACCAGACAAACCTGAGCTTGGACCTGTACTAATCCAAGTTCATCCACTCCACTTTAATTATCTTCGGTATGTTATACAGAATGCGTAATTCTATAACTTCACAAGTATTGTACATGGATTGCTCAGGCATCTGTCATTTGTGATGTCACATTCTAAGACATCTTCAGGGAACCAGGAAGTACTAATAAGAGTGGGAGAGAAATCTTACTATAGTTATTTGTATTATATGTATGACTTAGAGGCCCCAGCAGAAATCAAGGCCCCATTGTACTAGGTGCTGTACTTAATCACATTAAGAAGCAATTCCTACCCTGAAAAGCTTACAGTCGCTAAAGGGACTAGTAAGAGAAAACATTGGAGAAGGAAAGTAGTATTATACCCATTTTACATATGGGGAAACTGAAGCACATGGTGATTAAGGCCAACAGTTTTGAATATAGATGTTTAAAGATAGATACTTCACTCCATATTTGGGCACTACTGAAATCAAACAGAAATAGTGCATGATCAGCCCTTGTGAAAAATCAAGCCATTTTTTATTTGCCTAAATATCAATTTAGATGTCTAGTTTGAAAAATGTTGGCCCAAGTGACTTTCCCAAGATGACAAAAATGTCGGCAGCTGAGCTGGGAATAGTGGCCAGGTCTCCTGACTCTGACTTTACCACAAAGTAATTTTTACTCCTGAGACACGTGTATTTGAGCTGGTTGGCCCCAACTCTTTGACCTTCCAGAGACAGTTCTTCAAACTTCACTGCCTTGCACTTCACAACTTCACTTCAGCATGAGTTTAATGGAAAATATTTTTTATTAAGATTTTAAAAATGTTGGCAACAAACAGATAAAACAGTTTTTGTTACTCTGGAGCCTTCTGGCGTACATTGGAAACAACTTAATTCCTCTGCCACCTTTATATCCCACTTAAGGGCCTATTACTCCAGCCAAAAGTGCTTAAAAAGGTCCCACATCAAGATGTGGCTTTAGATAAATGATGAGTCATAAAAATAGTAGGTACTAAAATTAGCCCCATTGGCCCTGTGTACATAGAAAGCAAAATCTCAGAGTTGGCTCTGTTCAAACTATTTCTGTACAAACGATGTCCTTCCTCATATATCAGAGATGGGCTCAGACCAAAATACCACTGAACTTTAGGAAAGTTCAGATTTGATCTTTATAGCCTAGATCAATTCTAATTATACATTTGCTTAAACCTTTTTCCCTGCATATGTGATGTTATCAAGTTTCATGTTATGTCAAATCTTAAGACAGTCTTGAAAGTTTAAGTTTAATATTAAACAACAAAACATATTAAACAAGCAGCACAAAGTACTACATAAAATACGCTGTAGTAAAGAACAAAAAACTTGGTAGAGGTATTAAAAACAAAGATGTAACCATGAAACCAAACCACCTCAATACTGTACATAATGCTCTTATTATTGCCAATATTTTATTGTTAAGCATGGAGAGAGTGTGCTCTGCACTGGACAAAACACATGTAAAGCTTGCACTGGAATCTCCACTCCTCAAATCAACAGCTGTGCTGTGAAGGTTGGCATTGACACCAGGAGTCCTGACTAAGTAAGGAAGGAGCAAACAGGAGGAGTTGGCCTGGTTGGCTAGTTAGTTTGCCCTGCCTTTTGCTAGCTCTCCTCCCATTGCACAATGGGAATTCCATTTGAGAAGACTCTTTAGGCTACATGGCAGGGTACATGCTGCTGCTGCTAGGGAGACATAGCAGGCCCAGAATCTGAACTCGTGACTGGGAGAAAGGCTCAGGAAATCAACTAGGTGCGTGGCCACTGTGAGCTTGCACTGCACTCAAGAATTGTCCAGAACCCAAAGGGAAGGATAGTTCCTAATGTGCCTCAGGAACCGATGTCAGAGGGACATTTGAATTATTTGTTTGTTTGCTGATAAAGATGTTGGAGTAATTCCTAGGTGAATTGCTGTTCCCTAAAAGTTGCAGGAGGGTGCTCTATGCCAAGGAAAGTCATGGTAGTTTGGAACAACCTCTCCGTTTGAGCGGAGTGCCCATCACCTCTTATATGAAAGACACAGAAAGGAATACTGAGAGAAACATAGGAAGGCATTAATCCCCAAGAGTTAGTTTAAGAAAGAATATTTCCCAGTCTCACTCTTGTAAAATGTTGGGGCAGAGACAGCATTTGATGGACTTGAAGATCAGAGGGACCATCATGATTATCTAGTCTGACCTCCTGCACATTGCAGGCCACAGAACTTTACCTACCAATTTCTGTAGCAGGGGCCCCATAACCACTGGCTGAGTTACTGAAGTCCTCAAATCTTGTTTTAAAAGGACTTTAAGTTACACAGAATCCACTATTTACTCTAGTTCAAACCAGCAAGTGACCCGTGCCCCACGCTGCAAAGGAAGGCGAAAAAAACCCCCAGGGTCTCTGCCAATCTGACTTGGGGGGAAATTTCTTCCCAAGCCCAAATATGGCAATCAATTAGATCCTGAGCATGTTGGCAAGACTCACTGATGCCACCGTTAGCATTTGTAGACCTTGCAAAACAAGGCTTTGAGAGAGCGGATAGAGGCCCAGTATGTTGGGACTGAGGGATCTTTCCAGGAATAGAGACAGGTCTTTCCATAGAAGAAGGGGCAGAAAAATAACTGAATGGGGGAAGGAAGGGAAGGCTGGCAGTAGAATGAGAGGGTACATGATAAAAAAAAAATTAAGAGCCAAGCCAAGCAGGAGTTGTGTAAGGCCTGAGTTGAAGAAGAAAAGTTTAAATTTGATACCGTGTGCAAAAGGCAACGAGTTGAGGGACTTGAAGATAATAGCAAAGTGGTTTGATTGCTGGGCAAGAAAGATAATTGTAGCCATTGTTTTTTCAAAGAGTGGGAAAAAGCAATAAGGGGATTAGGGAAGCCAGAGAGGAGGAAGTTATAGTAATCAAGGTAAAAGTGAATAGAGTGTAAATTGGTGTTCTGATCATTGGAACAGAAAGGCTGGGACAGATATGTTATATGTTGAAATAGCAGTGCTTGATAATAGACTGGATATGCTGGGACCCTGAAAGCAAGGAGCCAAAGATAAACCCAAAGTTACAAACCTGAGTGAAACAGAAGACGGTGATGCTATCCACAGCATTGGAGAAAAGCAGAAGTGGAAAGGACTTGGGAGCAGTGCCAGTGCTAGTCCATTGCGGGCCCTAAGCAGGAATATTTTGCCCCTACATACACAGAGAAACACATACTAATAATGAATAGGAGGCCCCCTGAGCTGCTTGGCCCCCTAAGCAATTGTTTAGTCTGTTTATGTCTAGCACCGGCTCTGCTTGGGAGGGAAAACAAGGAGCTGAGTTTTGGCTTTATACAGTTTGTGATGGTTACATTATGTCTAAGATATTATGTCTGAGAGAGTGAGTGTGTCAGATGCATGTGGCTGGATAGCAGGAGAAAAGAAATGTTAAGAGAGGTAGATATGTGAATAATCAGCAAAAACTGATAGTAAAAGCCATACAAGCAGTTGAGGTCATCCAGGGATAAGGTATAGAGAAAAAGGAGACCAATATGAAAGCCCTTTAGGACTCAGACAGAAGGAAGGAAAAGGAACCATCAAAAGAGGCACTGAAAGAGTGTTTGAGAAGGAAGAGAACTAAGGAAAAACAGGGCCATGAAAATCAAAGGGCAAGGGATCAAGGAGGAGGGTATGATATTGCATCAAAGGCTGTAGAAAGGTCAAAGAAGATTGAAGGTTATGTAAAGAAACATTTAGTTATTGGGCTCCAATCCTGTGAAGATTTTTAACGAGTTAATAGATGCAAAAAGGAGAACTGGTCCTGCAAGGCACTCAGCACCTCTCCTGAGGACCTTAGCACTCTGCAGGATCAAACTGAGGACAAACTTCTGCAATTATCTAATACAAAAAGGGTTCCAATAGAATTCCCTCTTTTCCAGTATGCTCCTGTGACAACCGACCAGCACCAATGACCTTTCTCCTGTGGTTGAAATACTCCTTCAGAACTCAGTCAAACCACTTCCTTAGGAGCCAAGGGGAAAGGGCTATTGCTTAGCATTGCTTAGCAATTCCTTGGAGCAATTATATCAGATGCAGGTTTAGTAAGAGGGGCAATGGACAAAGGACTTCAACATTGACAGAGCTATCACGCGAACATTGCTAGAGAACATAGGACAAGATTTTCAAAGGTGCCTAAGGAAATCAGGCATCCAGCAGCGCCCTTTGAAAATCTCAGTCATTATCCCTCCAAATTTGGTCAAACAGGAATCTTCCGTCACGTCACATAGAAGAAATGAAACAAAATTCAGTCACCAACCAGTTTGGAGTTGCATGGCAGCGCTATGTGTTAAGTTTCTCATTTTGTAGCATGACAGTATTTATAATAATCAAGCCAGAATCAACAGTTGCTATTTTTCTCCCCCGCAGAGAATTGGTCAAGGCTACATTGGTCAAAATCTACAATACCATGTAAAAGGCAATTCACTAAAGGCAGAAGCAAGTGATGAGGGAAAGATAAAGTGAGACAAAGCAGTCATTTCACAATAAGCCCGAAAAACATTGCCTAAAAAACAGCCAAGGTTGGAAAAGTTGCCACAGTGTACTAGAGAGAGAGAGAGAGAGACACTGTGTGAACAACTCTATTACTGCAGTCATGAGCAGATGCTTATGTCAGAAATAAGTTATCTAAATGGACAGGTCATAGAAGTTCATCCAGTTCCTCTGGGGAAATAGTCAGTTCTGTAGAAGAGCTAATGTAGTTCTGCACAGCACGAATACGTCAATATGGGTTGAAGATTCAGGATGCAGCAGTGTTGTCTGATCTAGCAAATTTTATTTCTGGCTGACAGGATTGGCCTTTAGGGTTCTTCGAAGCCTTCAGCCTCAGGCACCCCTAATTTGGTGACCTTGAAATGTCAGGACTAAGCTCAGCTTTCATTTTAAAAATAAACATGTTTTCTCCCTCTTTTTTCCTTTCAAAGGTAGTTTTTTTTTAAAACAAACTGATTGACAGGATTGAAAGTGTTACAGATATTTCCTTATGATCAAAAGTTATTTACAGTCACCACAAACGGGCACCTGGGGCTGGCCTCTGAGGTCCATTAAACCACGGCTCTCTCAATTTTTTGGAAGGGTCCCAGATCAATTTGCGGCTGTGGAAGCTAGTGCCACCCCAGGCTACCACTGATAGCACTAGAGCCAATGCAAGCTTCCGCACAGCTGGCTGGCTGATTGCCTGCAGCTGAACTAGCTGTGCTGGGCAACCAGCATGATTTCTGGGGACAAGTCATGAAAAGGTGGAGAAACAACACTGTCTACTGCAGGACTTCGAGTCCAGGGGTGTGATCTGGAAGCAGGTCTTTGTGGAGGGCTCCCAATGAGTCAGACCCCAATGAATAAAGCAGTTAAATCTCAACTAAGCCCAGTAGCAACCCGAGAAGGAAGGGGGAAAAAATAGCTTGTAATACAACATCCTAATACTGCTACTGCAGCTGCCTCCTCCCTCAGACTCCCCACCCACCCAACAACCCAGCTCTTATCTCTGGGACAGGGAAAGTGGTGTTTTGAGGTATTGTGTGGCCAACTGTGCAGACTCAAAGCAGTGCTGCCTGGAACTGAGTACTGTAGAGGAGGTGAGAGATGGAAGGAATGTGCACGTCTCCCAGAAGCTCCTCTATCCTACCGCACGGCACCCAGAACCTGGCATTGTTTCGTCTCACTAAATCCAAATCATACAATGAAGGACCATGGAAACTGATGGGTCACAGGATGATATTTGGGGTTGCCAATCAAAAGAGGTTGAGAACTAATGCTTTAATAGACTTTGAGCGAGAGAGTCTTACATTCGCATCCCATTTATGACACCGACTTCCTCAGTGGCCTTGGAGCTTTTGAAGGCAGTGATTTGGATATGCAGAAAGGAATGTGAACACTCAGTTTTTGCACTTTTCAAAGCAGAGGGTAGACAGTGCAGGAGCTTTGAAAATTCATCCACAGATCTGGGTGCCCTGCACTCATCTGAATGCTCAGCCAATAGAATTTTCAGAAGGCAGCCCGTCACTGTATTAATTGGTGCCCTGCCTACCTGTTGCTAGATGCCAATGTGTCCCTTCATTCAAATACTGAGCAAGATGGCATTATAGGGTCCATGTGATGATTACTGGATAATAGGAAGACCTAGGAAACATCCAAAATACAAATATTGCTCAGGACGGGTAGAGGCATTTCCCCCCATCAGATATTGTGG
Source organism: Emydura macquarii macquarii (assembly GCF_026122565.2). NCBI lineage: Eukaryota > Metazoa > Chordata > Testudines > Chelidae > Emydura > Emydura macquarii. The sequence continues at coordinate 3,472,211 of NW_027132342.1, read as the reverse complement.
CTGTTGCAATTAGCTGGTGGAGAAATGCTGCAGAAGAGGAATACATCATCAGATGAGGGGAAACTGCAGCACAGTCTCAGAGAACCATCTTGCTAGCACTCTCCAAAACTTTCAGATTTACTGCCGAGTACTACTGAGCTTAAAACTGAAACCAATCCATCTGCAGTTTTACCAGAGCTGATAAGAGCAGAAGAGTCATCTCCCTGTTTTCACTTGGGAAATCACTTTCTATACAGCTCAATAGTGTATTTGATCTATTTGCAACAGGTTCATGTTTTTCACTCATTTTCCATGTTTCCTTCTGTTGTATAATCCCCAGGACCACTTTTGCAGTACTACTGTGACTCAGTATTCTCCCATTATTAAATTATTACTGTACCACCCAGGAGCCTTTGTCATTGACCAGAACCCTATTGTGCTAGGTGCTGTACAAACAGCGAACAAAAAGACAGTTCCTGCCCAGAGAGTTTGCAGCCTCTAAGCCTTACTTAGCCTTTCCCTTTTATTTCCAATCTGGATGAATTACTTTACATTTGTCCTTGCTGAATCTCATTTTGTTCACTCTTATCCATCTTCCTCATCCCTTGAATTTTTGTCTGCCTTCTGACATTTCACTTTTCCTCAAGGGTTTGTATCTTCTGTGAATTTGCCCTGCATGCTGCCCACCACTCTCCTTCCTTCAAGCCTTTAATAAATATACAGAAGTAAATTGATTTTGACTCAACACACACTGCTTCATGACTCCATTGGATAATTATTTCCAACATGGTATTTTTACCTTTGGTAACAATTGTCCAAGTCTAGCTAATTAACCAATGATGTAACCATCTTATAGTAGTTCTGGTGAATCCACATTTCTCCCTATTTTCTACAAGTATATAATGTAGTATTAAGTCAAACGCCTTTCCAAAAACAGGGTTTTGTTTTTTTCTTTCATTCCCCTAAACTTACCCTATTAAAGAGTGAAATCATGTCAACATGTTATGATCATTTTTAACTCATCTTTTGAGCAGGTATTTGAGTATCATTTTTCAAGTGGTTCACGTACTGACTTCCTAATCAGTATTCTGATCACCTCTGAAGTTCAGCTCTTTGGTCTGTAATTTCCGCAAGTCCCTCTCTACTCCAATGGGGCCTCTCTCGCCCTGCAGTATTAAGATAATTGCTAATAGTTTATATATTTTACCTGACTGCTCTAATTCCTTCTTCCCGCTAGGGAGAATTTCATAGGACATTGTATTTTGAATGCATTCATATTGTCCACAAAAAAAGGAGAAAGGGAAACCAGACCTAATATATTTTGCATGTGGTAACTCACATAAATAGCATATGATGCGAATCTCTTTGGCAATCCTACAACTGGTTGGAGTTGGTGAAAATAATAAAGCTGATACAAAATCGCCACAGAAGTGCAATGACTTAATTGTTTGTGAGGAACGAGCACAGAAGTTGGTTTGACTTAAGAGTGTGTGTCAGACAGGGCTGCATACTATCATCGACTCCTTTCAACTATTACCTTGAAGAAATCTTAAAACAAGCCACTGATGGAAACCTACATGAGGGAGTGCCCATCAGTGGATGAAAGATTAGTCATCTGTGCTTCACTGATGATATTGACCTGACTGGATTGTGGCAAGAAGAGGTGAAAAAATTGCTAGAAAGAGTAGCCGTGAAAGCAGAGAAGTTAGGTCTAAAGATATCATATAAAAAGACATCAGTGACATCTAAGTCTGTTGAAATGGCAAAGATACTTCTATCCAAACCTGAGGAAATATTGGAGTGCTCAAGCACTTAAAATACATGGGCAGCATGATTATAAGAAACACTAAATATCACATAGAGATCCAATATACAACTGGACTCAACTCCTGCTCTAGTGACATTCTGCCACATTTGGAGGAGCAGAGTTATTACTGTGAAGTGTAAAATGATATTGCCGCAGTCTCTTGTCTTCATCCCCTTGCTATATGCATACCAGGCAGGGATGCTAAGGAAACAGGACATTAAGAGGCTTTCTGTCTTCTAATTGAAATGCTACAGGCAATGCCATGTGTTAGCTATGTCTTGCCCATGACTAACAAAGAAGTAATCCACTAAATTTACAGTATAACTGGCGTGATACTTGATATCATCAAGAAGAAATCTTGGGTTTGCAGGACACACAGGTTGGATGAGCAAAGGAAGATTGCTGAAGAAAGTTTTGCGGGAAGTGCACTAGGTCCAGGGGGCACCCACCGCAAGCGTGGTTTGACAATGTGGCTGACTCGATGGAACGCAATATGGTGGCTTCTCAAGGTTATGTGAACACTGCAAAAAAGTGAAAGAAGATTCCTGGCAAATGACGTCTGGGTGGTGTGTTTACTGTTCACAGTGATGTGACTTTGTAGTGCTTTGCACTATAAGAATAATAATAAAAAACTTCCATAAAAACAAGCACCTGTAAAAGCAGCCATTATGTTGGTACTCATGCTGCAGTTACAGAATATGAAATTACAGCATTTGCTCTTCACACAGTCACTGCGCTAACCAGATCTTTCTATGTAATTCAGGAGGTAACAAGATGATTCTTCTATTGACCTTACAAGTTTTTTCATAGCATCTCTTCCTTTTCACTCTACTCATCATGCCAAGAACACTCTCACTCTTTCATCCAACTACCTATAGCCTTTAGATGGCAGCATTCCTTCTTATCACATTTTTTCTCTTTCCAATAGGTCATATTTTGCCCTATCTGTAAGTGGTGTGTAATTTTCATCAGAGATCATCCAAACCAAAAAAATTAAAAATAAAGTATAGATACAGACTTGCCCCTTTACCTCCAAACTTGAGGAAAGAATTCATGCTGCAGTAATTGTTGCTCGTCAAGGTTGTTGTCCACATACATTCAACTCTTGGTGCATATGAGCCTCACGTGCGCAAGATTAGACTCTTTTGGCCAGCAGTGTTCATAGATATCCTTGTACTTCCCCACCCAAAGAAATAATAGTGGAGTAGGCCCCATCACCCCTCAGCTCCTTCACTGACACAGAATCCCAATGTGTAGTAGCAGGGGAGTAGGGCTGGTCATGGAATTAGTGTGAACAACCACAGTTACTGCAGGATAAGTAACCAGTCTCTTTTCTTCATGTGATTGTCCACGTGGATTCTACCCTTTGTTACTACATAGGAGTTGGCTATGTGCTTTGCAGTGGATATGAGGATTGTAGGACAGCTCTATCAAACTGAGCGCCAAGTCTGGAAGTCTGTGCACAAGACTGACATGTTAAATATGTGGATGGAGCTCCATATAGCTTCTATGCACATCTCAAGGATGGAAATATTCCCTAGACAGACAGTGGAAGGAGCTTTAATTTGGCAGGGTGGATCTTTCATGGCTAACTCGTTACACTTACCTATGCAGCTGGAGACTTACTTGGATAGCCTCTGTGCAAACACAGGTTGGCCTTTAACCCTTTCAGCAAACGCAATGAATAGCCTGGGCATGTTCCTGAATGCTGTTGATCTGATAAAGTAAAATGATAATACTCTCACTTCATCAAATGTGTGAAGCGTCACTTCACCCATGGTAGTGTGAGGTTTAGAAAAGAAAACCAAGGAAGGCTAATGGACAGGTTTATATGGAACTCTGATACAACCTTGGTCAAGCACTTTGGGCGAGGTCTAAGGGGACTCATGTCCTTGTGAAACATTGTATATAGGGCACTTGACATAAGGGCCAAAATTGTCTCCTACCCTCCTAGCTGATGAAATGGACAGAAATGACAGGTGCTATAGAGAGCAGGTGGGCAAAGATGGGGGAGGAGCAAGCAGGAATAGAAACCATCAAACCTGCTAATACTATATTAAGGTTCCAGGGAGGAGAGAGCTCACAAACGGGGGAGGGGGAGGGAAACATGCATGAAGCCCTTCAGGTATTTTGCCACTGTAGGGTGGGGGAAAATAGTGTAGGTCTGGATAGGAGGGTGATGCACAGATATTGCCACCGGACCTTGCCTAGGTATTCTAGAAAGCTGAAGCCACAATGACCTCTTCATGACTAGCGCAGGGCCATTGTACATGCCACCATGTTAGACTCATTCAGTGCAGCCTACAGAGATCTATGGGCAACCAGTTGACCTTTAGCCATTAGGTACGTCATCAGTCTTTCTGGTGCTGCTTTGCGAAGTCAATAAATGAGTCCTAATTTTAAAAGTCATATTTAGAGAATAGTGTCTGATAATTTGCTACTCTCATTTGAAGGCTAGCTGACAAGTATACTTTCCAGATCAAAAGGTCCAGTGTTAGGGGATCTTTTTTCCTCAGGCTGGATTTTGGGGGTTCCTTTGTTATTCTCTCATATTGGTGCCACAGCAAGATTGCTTGGCCCAGGATGAGAGTAGAAATATGTCAGTTTATTAAGTCCTGGCAACCCTTAAGCTCATCTGCAGAGGCCAATGTAGGTGGATTGCCCAGGGTCCCATGCCACAGGAACACAGCTAAGTTAAATGCTCCAGCCCTGGGCAGTAGGGCTTGGACTTTGGATACACCAAAATGTAAATACAATATTCATATTCCATTCAATTTATTTTATAATTAAATGGTAAAAATGAGAATGTAAGCAATTTTTCAGTAAGTGTCCTGTGACACTTCTAGTTTTGTCTGATTTTGTAAGCAAGTAGTTTTTAAGTGAGCTGAGGTGAGGTGAAACTTGGGAGTACGCAAGACAAATCAGACTCCTGAAGGGGGTATAGTAGTCTGGAAAGATTAAGAACCACTTCAGGGACACACTGGAGGATATCAAGTGTAATGATCCCTGTAAGGCCTGCACCACTTCCTACTATCCCACATAGACACTTCCCTGGTCTCCCTTCCTGATTAGCACTGAGCTATCCAGAAGAAAGATGGAGGGCAAGCAAGGAATTACTCTAGTTTGTTCAATAGAAAAGGACAAAGAGAATACCTCCTTTAGGATATGGGCAGACCTGTCTGGTGGACCCGGTCTATGGACAGAGGAAGTTGGTATAGGGGATGCCTCGTTAACCTGGTATGGTGATTCTGAGGCTGAGGGTTTTAGTGACCTTCCTAAACCTCTCCAGCAAAGGTGATTTTGGTATCAGGACCACTAAGAAGTCACTTTGGTATTGTAGTTTGTTTCAGTGCCAAGATGATTAGTACCAATACCTCAGTTTGGTAGGGGCAGCTGCCTCCTATGCACCCCCTTCTCTGTTTCCCATTTTCAGGGCCACTTAATAACTCACACCCCTCAAAGGTAATTTCAAACATTCCCTGCCTGGAAACCTATTTTTTTATTCAACACCCTCTGGACTTCAGGTCTCAACCCCAGTTCACTCCCTCTCTTCCCCTCCCCCCCGCCTTATGTAAAAAGTCCCCCCACCTTCCTTCCTGGAGATGGGTCACACTTGCAGTGTCTCCCCCCCCCACCCCCCGTCCCCCTTGGGTAGCAGTTCCAGGTCTCTTTCCCAGAGCTGGGTCACAGTTCGATATCTCTGCAGAAGCCTGTCTTGCTCCCTATGTCACTCACCTACAGCTGCTTCTTCAAGAAACTTCTACATCCTGGGCATTCCACCCTTTTTGTACAGCTTCCTACTGCTCTTATAATGAAGTCACCTGATCTCTCTCAGATGCACCTCTTCAGTAACTAAGGTTGGCTGGCCCCAGGCCTCTAGCCATTAAGGGGAAAGCCACCCTGTTACACTCAGGTAATGTTGGGGTAATTGGTACTGAGATGAGAGTATCACTACTACAATACATGGTAACAAGCCTTGTGGATGGGGGCAAGCGGCATAACTTGACTTTAGTAAGGCTTTTGATACCATCTCACATAATGTTCTCAAACAAACTAGGGAAATACAACCTAGATGGAGCTACTATAAGGTGGGTGCATAATTGGTTGGAAAACAGTTCCCACGGAGTAGTTACCTGTGGTTCACAGTCAAGCTGGAAGGCATATTGAGTGGAGTCCCAGAGGGATCAGTTCTGGATCCACTTCTATTCAATATCTTCATCCATTATTTAGATAACGGCATAGAGAATACACTTATAAAGTTTGCAGACGATATCAAGCTGGGAAAGGTTGCAAGTGCTTTGGAGGATAGGATTAAAATTCAAAATTATTTGGACAAACTGGAGAAATGGTCTGAAGTAAATAGGATGAAATTTAATATGGACTAATGCAAAGTACTCCACTTAGGAAGGAACAATCAGTTGTACACATACAAAATGGGAAATGACTCCCTAGGAAAGAGTACTGCAGAAAAGGAGTTGGGGCTTATAGTGGATCACAAGTTAAATATGAGACAACAGTGTAACACTGTTGCAAAAAAAAAAAAAAAAGCAAACATCATTCTGGGATGTATTAGCAGGACTGATGTAAGCAAGACACAAGAAGTAATTCTTCTGCTCTACTCCACACTGATTAGACCTCAGCTGGAGTACTGTGTCCAGTTCTGGGCACCACATTTCAGGAAAGATGAGGACAAATTGGAGAAAGTCCAGAAAATAGCAAAAAAATGATTAAAGGTCTAGAAAACATGACCTATTAGGGAAGACTGAAAAAAACTGGGTTTGTTTAGTCTGGAGAAGAGAAGAGTGATGGGGGGGGGGGGACACGACACGACGACATGATACCAGTTTTCAAGTACTTAAAAAGGGTGTTACAAGGGGGAGGGAAGAAAATTGTTCTCTTTTAACCTGAGGATAGGACGAGAAGCAATGGACTTAAATTGAAGCCAGGGCAATTTAGATTGGGCATTAGGAAAAACTTTCTGTCGGGGTGGTTAAGCACTGGAATAAATTGCCTAGGGAGACTGTGGAATGTCCATCACTGGAGGCTTTTAAGAGTAGGTTAGACAAACACCTGTCAGGAATGATCTAGATAATACATAGTCCTGCCAGAAGTGCAGGGGACTGGACTAGATGACCTCTTGAGAGTCCTTCCAGTCCTACGATTCTCTGGCTCCAGGTACCACAGCACTCAGTATCAAGGTCAGTGCTCAAGACAGCGCAGTTGGTAGATTTACACAGTAACACCTGTGCTGTCTTTGACATCGGTACCACAATACCAGAATGGGTCTTTTCAAAATTATGACCCTTCCAAGAATAAACCTGAGGTTAGTCATTGGGGTTCTTTTGCCTCTTGCTAGGTGCTGAGAAAGGCAACCTGTATCTGGGCTTATCATTGGAGTTGTGTTCTTTTTCTGCCCCAACTGATGTCAACACTGATATAGTGGCAAATGAATGAGGCCTCCGTGAGCTCAGAATGGATTCATGGATCACCTGGGGACTGACAGAGATGGACTGACCTGAAGATTGAGGTTTTTCCAAAGAGCTCCTGCCACAGTCTGAGGAGGTCTGAATCAACTTCTCCAACAGAAAAAATTTTCAGCCTCACCTCCCTGACTCTGGGTAATCTTGAAGGAAGAACAACACATGGAAGATGGTTTTAGAATGTGTCCTTCTACAAGACATATCAAGCACTGAGCATACCCATCGTTGATAGGCATAATAATATCACATGAGAAGCAGGTCTTAAACTCTGCTGACTTAGGTGCTGCCATGATCCTAGTAACCTTTAGATCAGTGGTTCCCAACCTTTTTGGCTTGAGGGCCACAAATATATTTACAACCCTGAGGGCCACCAGTCTATCAACTCATAAAAATGTATTGACGTACACACCATTAAGGACTACAAATCACTACATATTTAAAGTAAACATTTTGATGCTACTGTGCTCATTTTTACGTTCACTATTTTACACCTACAACTTACTCACAGTCTGTCACACACTCAGACAAAGCACTAGTGCAGATGCGTGACTGTCACTACACATTGAAGCACATGGCCTGGCAGCCAGCTAAGTCACAGTAGGTGGCCTGCTAAGTGCAGGCCAAACCGGAAGGAACTGATGTTCAGAGTCCTGCCCTTCCTCAAGTATGGTGGGTCCTGGCTGCTCCTCCAGCAGCTTCCCCTCCTCCTTCAGTAGCCCTGTGTGCTCCACCTAGGTCCCCAGGCAGTGGGTCCCTTCTGTAGCCAGGGCGATGGGAGATCAGTGCTCCCCATCCCTCTGGCTCCAGTAGGGACCCCAGCACCTAAGGACCCAGGCAGAGCGCTTTGCCATGCTCCCTGCTACAGCCAGGGGGGAGGGAAGTGCTGATTTCCCATCCCATTGGCTGCAGCAAGGAGCCTGCACTGGTCTTTTAGTCCTGCGGAAACGCACTCCTCCTGGGTCCTTAGGCAGCAGCTCCCTTCTGCAGCCAGCAGGAGTGGAGTGGCAGGCCACTTTGAAAGACCACATGGGCCACTTTTGGCCCCTGGGCCACAGTTTGGGAACCACTGTTCTAGAGGAAGAGAGGGCCTAGGCTAACTGAAAAACTTTTTAAATATATATTTCTTGAGGGGTGATCACTGGATGACTTTGAGCCACCAATGTGAAGCAACTGCAAAAAAGGTAAATGCAAACTGAGGATGTATCAGCAGAGGCATTTCCAGTAGACACAGAGAAGTGTACAAGGCATTGGTAACATCTCATTTGGACTACTGTATACAATTCTATTCACCACATTCAAGAAAGATAAAGTCACTATGGAACAAGTGCAGAGAAGAGCTACAGGATGATTAAGGGAATGGAGGGGCTATCTTATGAGAGGAGACTAGGAGAGCTCAGTTTGTTTAGCCTAGCAAAAAAAAGGCTGAGAGGGGCAAGATTGCTTTCTATAAATACATCAGAGGGGTAGACACCAGGGAGGGTGAAGCACTATTTATGCTAAAGTACAATGTTGGCATAAGAACAAATGGGTATAAACTGACCATGAAAAATTCATGCTGGAAAGTAGGTTTCTAACCATCAGAAGAATGAACTTCTAGAACAGCTTTCCAATAGGAGCTGTGAGGGGCAAATATTTTATAAGAGAGCTGGACAAATTTATGAGTGGGATTATAGAATAAGTTGTTTGTGCTGGTGGGGATCAAGGCCCACAAGCCCTGGCTCTCACTTTTGGTTTATGTCTTAAAGTTCATGCTTCAGCTGTTCACCTGAAGGAGTAAGAAAAGGAATTCCTCCCTCTCCTCCCCAGGTATCTTGGTTTTGTGTGTTTGTTTCAGATTTTGTCTTGTCTTTTTCTGAAGGAACAGGGATGGCCATGGCTGGAGATGGGACACTGGATGGGATGGGCTAGGCCTCTAAGGTGGCACTGAGCATGCGCTTTCTCTCAGGTGCTTGGTGGCTGGCTCTTATGCATATGCTCAGGGTGTAACCACTTGCAACATGTGGGATCAGGTAAGAATTTTCTCCCAGGACAAATTGGCAGTGACTTTGGGCAACAGGAGAAGTTTGCCTTCTGCTGCAGCCTAGGGTGTGTGTCACTTTCTGGGAACAGCTGAGTATCTCAATATTTCCTCCAGGGGCCTTGCTGCACCTAAGTCCCTTCTATTTTCTAATGTGGCACACAATAGTTTATTCTCCTGTGGTCTGAGGTGATTTAGTCTAATTTTGGTTGTTGGGTTTAGTGTAGGAGTGCTGGATGTTGTTCATGGCATGTGATGTACAGAGAGTCAGACTAGCTGATCCGGTGGTCCCTGCTGGCCTTAAACTCTATGACATTTTTTAAGAAGAGCTTATGATTTTTATCTTTTCCTATCTCCCATATCACACAGTCTAAGCAGAGTCACACATGGTTATTTCAGCAAGAATATTTTATAAAATAAGGTTTTTTTATTACAGGCTGCTGAAATTACTCCCAAAGGAACTATTCTTACTTATTACATATTTCCGCTATACAGCAAACCTACGAAATATTTATACACTTGCTTAGCCTTCTTTGCTTCTAGTATTTTTACATATCTCAACAATGTAATTTCATTTTGTAATTAGTGTTTTTCGTAAACTATTTTAAAAAGTCATTTAGAATCTCTACTCTTATGCCAGAGCAAGCTGTTCTGGCATTTTGTTCTAATGCATACGTCTGCTTTAAAACCACAGACCTTTTATGCTTCTGCATAAGTAGACTGGTTGTACCATGGCCTGAAATGACATAGTAAGGGGGAAAAGTCACCATAGGCTCTATTCAGATATGGGGTAAAATTTTCAAGCATGTCTGAGTGAGTTAGGCCCCTATATCCCATTTTCAGACGTGACAGAGGCATTTAGAAATCTGACTCATTGAAAGGCAGAAGGACTTAAGCACCTATGTCACTCAGGCACTTTTGAAACTTTTACCTGTTGAACTTCTTTTGCAGATTAGGGGTATGTCTGTGTCAAATTGTGAACACCATTTTGATTGCAACTTTCACTCTGAATTGCAACTTCTATGTTGGATTAAAACATCCAGTTTGTGTTGAAAAGTACTCTAATCTTGACAATGTTAGTCCATTCTAGAAACTGGGTGCTTATGCTAGGGTGTGGGACATCTTGGTGAGATCAAACAGTGGGAGAACCATCAACGGTCATCAGTGTTAAATGACTCTTCCCTACTGGAACAATGGGTTGTCTACTAGTAGGGCCATTGACTTGGAATAACTCTCTATACAGAAATGGGCAGGAGAGGCAGGAGCCTGAAATTCCCCCAGCTAAAGTACATGGGCAGAAATGGGACAAAGTCTGTTTTTAAAAAGATGGCTACTTCTCTGAGTAGTGGCACATATCACCAGCACAGCCAAGAAGACCAAGCCAAGGAGGCCGGGCGGGGTGACAGGCCTAAGGTTGGTGACCAGATCTCAGATGCACAGGAGGGGGGAAATCACTCTGAGATGGATTACATTTAGATCTGTTAGTAGTTTTTCATGTATCTGTAAATCTCTAGTGCATTCAGGAATGAAGTGTTTGTGGTTATGAAATTCCTTTGCTAAGCCTTTGTTCCTTGCTTTTCTGCTATGTTGTTCCTGAAGGGTGTATGTAGAAACTAGAGCTCCAGGTGGACTCTGGGCAGGGCAGGAGGAGGCACAGGCACACATCTAAGCAATTGGGGACTCAGAGGGACTGAGGTACCGGTTCCAATTGAGGTACTGAGGTTCTAATATACCTCATCTGTGGGGTCCCACTGCCCAAGATGGGTGTCAGGCACAGGGCCTGAACCTCACAGTGTGCCTGAAAGACCCAGAGTTAGGAACACTGATCTGTCACTACGCAGATTCAGGGGGCTTAGAAGCACACGGGACCCAGCTGTTGGCCCCACTCACACCAGACTAGTGTCCATCTACAGAGGGGGACTTGGCCAGGTTGTGACACCTCTCAAGGCCTAGCCCAGTGGTTCCCAACCTGTGGCCCGGGGCCAAAAGTGGCCCAAGGGGTCTTTCAAAGTGGCCCACTGCTCCCCTCCTGCTGGCTGCAGAAGGGAGTCACCACCTAAGGATCCACGTGGAGCCCATTGCCCCAGGGCTACAAGACTGGTGCAGGCTCTTTGCTACAGCCAAGAGGACAGGAGATCAGTGCTCCCCTCCCCTTGGCTGTAGCAGGGAGCACAGCAAAGCACTCTGCCTGGGTCCCTAGGTGCTGGGGTTCCGGGTAGACCCAGAGGGAGGGGAGCACTGATCTCCCATCCCCGTGGCTACAGAAGGGGGCCACTGCCTAAGGATCCAGTTAGCGCACACGGGGCTACAGGATGCGTGCGGTTTCCCTGCTGCAGCCTGGGAGACCAGCAAGGGGGCAGCCTCCTCACTGAACTCCTTCCGTCTGGTTGCGGGGGGGGGCATTTCTGGTGGAGCAGCCAGAACCTACCATGCTTGAGGAGGGGCAGGACTCTCCAAATCAGTGTCTTACGGTTTGGCCCGCACTTAGCACGCCACCCACTGTGACTTAGTTGCCAGGCCATGCACTTCAGTGTGTAGTGACAGTCACTCATCTACACTAGTGCTTAGTATGGGAGTGTGTGACATACTGAGAGTAATTTGTAGGTGTAAAATAGTGAATGTAAAAATGAGCACAGTAGCATCAAAAAGTTTACTTTAAATATGTAGTGATTTCTAGACCTTTATGGTGTATATGTCAATACATTTATGAATTGATAGACTGGTGGGCCTTCAGGATTGTAAAAATGATATTTGTGGCCCTCGAGCCAAAAAGGTTGGGAACCACTGGCCTAGTGTGAGGTAGGTAAATATTATTATCCATTTTACATGTTAGGGAGAACTAAAGCAGAGAAATTAAGTGCTTTGCCCCATGTCACACAGGAAGTATTTGTCCCAACTTTGGCTACAACTCAGGTTGCCCAGTTCCCGGATCACCTGCTCTACCACCAAGGTTGGGTCCTTGTTCTCCAGACATAATTTGGCTGTCTGTATAAACCTTTGGGCTGTTTAGATTTTTCAATCCATAGTGCTATGTACTCACATAAGCAGCCAAAGTGAATTAAGAGTGTTCCATTTGCTGCAGTACAGGACTGAAATCCCCATTACAATGCATTGTCTCAGCTATATGCACAGCTTAATTTGAGCAAGGTTTAGTAGTAATATGGTCCCCAGAGGAACATCTGCTTTACACCTCTTTCTAGTGTAGTCATTTCACAGTATAATCACTCCTCCTGAGCCACTAAAAGCAGCCCTGGTTGTGTGCAAATACACAGTTTCCAGTGAACATTTTCTCAGACATAGAATAGGGGTATTGTGTTATTTAGCCTATAGTGTGTGTTGTTTAGCCTTGTGTTATTTAGCCTATAGTGCCACAGACATGCACAGGCTCATACTGCAGTGATGATTTTAGATTATTTTTCCATTGCTGTTGTTCTGAATTGATGTTTTATGGTCTATCAACTGCTCTCTGGCTTTGCTATGCTCTATGTCTTTCTGCCACTCCCCGAACCCAAGGAAATAAAGGATTTGTTTTAATTCATTTGACTGGGACCTACACCATTCAGAAGGGTGTGCCAGAAATAACTTGGCGTAAAAGTCAGCAGGTTTAAGTAGCCCCTTAGCAGCACTTCACTATTGCTGAGGTAAGATGCCTCTGTATTGATTCAGGATCATACAGATTTGAAGCGAATCAGGCAGCTCCAGCCTGTGTGCGTCAGAGCCAGCAGTTCATGTTTTGAGGAGCAAATTGATGATACAATAACCGATACAGTCACCAAGTCAGGCAGAGCTAGGAGGAATTTACAGACAATGAACTGGGGAGGGGGAGTGGAGAGAAAAAAAAAGCCTCTGACATCAAAACCTCCTACACTAACGATAATGAGGTGTTCAGATACTATGGTGACAGGAGCCATAAGTAGAAAGATAAAATATACTCCTTACGTAGATTGCTCAGATGTATCTTTTAATATGGTAATCACAGCCTAGCTGCTGTGATGATCAGAGTTCTAGAAAAAGAAAGAAGACGGGGGGTACAACTGTGCTGGGGAGGTGGAGGAAAAACAAAGTTTCTGTGTCCATCTTTTAAAGTAAAAAAATGTGAGGTTACTAGTTTTAGAAATTATGTTGGGGTAACAGCCAGCCTTTCAAATTTACTGTATTCTATATCGTTATTCCAGCAGTACACACTTATTTGTTAAAACTGTAAAAAAAACAAAGCAAGTGATGAGTGCATGTGTTTCATTGAAGGAGATGTCATGTAGTTCAGAGCTACTTCATATGAAGTGGCAGTTACTAACGTAATCATGCAATATTCTATGAACAGTAAACTAAGCAAGCATGCAGAATGAGCTCAGATTGGTAGATCATAGCTCTTATGCCTTGTGGCTGAAAGTAGTTTTGCATTTCTTTTAATTGAACAATTTGATCCATCTATTTTTCGTCCTCCTCTTTTTTCAGCTGGTTTTCAATTTATGGATTTGCATCTTAGCCCACACAGCAGAGTGCAATGCAATCCACTCAAACACAAAGGGACGCAGAATGAAGTTGAGGGAAGTGTCTATGGAAAATTAATAGCTCTGAGGAAGAGATGGGTCTAAACTTGTATGGGGCAGGGACAGTCTTTTTGTTCTGTGTTTGTACAACACCCACCAGAATGGGATCATAGTCCATGACTGGGGTTCTTAGAGTATGTCTACATGCAGTTAGACATCCCCAGCTAGCCCATGTCAGCTGAACATCTACACCTCAATTAAACAGCCCCTTAGCCCAAGATCCACGAGCCCGAATCAGCTGACACAGGCTAGGCGGGGGTGTCTAATTGTGGCATAGACATACCCTTAGATGCTAACACAATACACACAAGAAATGAGAAGAAAAAGAAACCCCCCGATTTTAGAGGAATATCCAATATAGCAGCCTGTAGCTAAGTTTTGCAAATGGCCTCTCTTTCTCTAAAGAGCAGATCAGACCAAAACACTGGATATGAATACACCCAGAAATTGGAGTATTCAAAATCCACTTAGGTATTTTGTACCTGGGGCTTCCATCTCATTTTTATTTTATACAATAAAAAACAAAACGTGAAGGGCAATGTTTCCAGTGTCTGGTTGTTTTAAGTTAGGCTCCAATAGCCATACATAGGCTCAGAGAGGTTTTATGCATTTCCAAGATGAAACTGAGGCAGTGGCTGTGTTTTTCTGTGGTGTGTTAATATATCCCTCTGAATAAAATCAAAATTATAATTCTTCCAGGGTACTAAGATTCCAACTCATAAGTCCCAAACCAAGACCAAGTCTTTCCCAGTCTTTGCCCAAGTCACAGGCTTTTCCCTGGAAATCCACACACAGTTCCCACCTAGGCATAGGGAGAAGGATGTGTATATGAAGGGGACAGTCTGCCCTCCATCTCTCAGAAGGTCCAGCCTTTGTCCCCCACAGCACCCTTTCCCCCTCAAAATAGCAGATGCTCACTCCAGGCCTCAAGTTCATAGAGCTTCTTTTGCCCAACACCTTTCTTGTTTCCCTCACCTAATTCCAGTTTATTGTAGAGCTCCTGCTCTTAAGTCTCTCTCTCCCTTATGAGGAAAAGGAGCTTTTATGAACATCCTTTCCCAGAAAGCCTGGTTGCAACCTATAACTCCCATCTTCCTCAGAGCTGAAACCAGAAACAGGGCAGAGCTGGACATGGCATGCATCTTAAAGCTCTAGCACTCTTGTTACAGGCATCTAAGTGAGTTAGCTGATTTCCAGAGGTGTTGAGCCCCCACAGCTCCCACAGAAATTAAGAGGAATTGTGTATGCTCAGCACCTCTGGAAATCAGAGCATGTTTCTGAGACTGTAAACGTGGTGTAGTCAACATAAGCTCACTCCAACCACATCAGCCCCATTGCAAATATGGCCTTGCAGCCTCCAAGTCCCACTTTTCTTTAAACACACATACTTGTAATATAGTAGCATTCACTCTGCAGGACAAAAATCCTTGTCTGAAAAGAAGGAATGTTTAAGACTCCATGACTGTATGTAGTGGTATTTTTCAAATCCCTGCTTTTCTTGTTACTTAATATATTATTGCTTCTGATCTTAAGTGTACCGCCATAAAACATACACACTGTGCAACACAGATGAATTGATGCTGCTGTAGAAGCCAGATAGAACCTTGACTAGTGTGCATGCTTTATTTCTTATCGCAATTTAAAAAGAAAAGAAAAAAAGAAAACAGCATTTGAGGCCATCTGTAGCATTTACATGATTTTTGTCTTACTATTATCTGTGACCCCACACAGCCAGAGCTGCTTCAGTTCAATCCATTTCTAAAAGCCTGCTCACTAGGTGGCCTTGTTTTCCTCTTTGTTATTAAAGAAACCACACACACACACACACACACACACTTTCTCTCTCTCACTCCTTGATTCCACATAGTTTATAATAAAGTGTTGCTTTACTTCAAAATAATTAAGTCTTATACACTCTGCCAATTCAAAAGTAAAACTGCATGTACACCTAAAAGAGTTTTAAAAGGGATGTATATGTAAATACACGATGCCTAGGAATCTGCAGGAAAAGAAACATTGCACAGTGCAACTTAAGTTAATTTGGCTAAATTGCTCCAATTTCTGTCACAAAAATCCTGCTTCTGTATAATACACTGAATTACAGCTTGTAGTGGAAGGCAGAAATGCAATGGTACTCCTAGGCCGAGACTATAAAAGCCTTTATTCCCATTGGTGCACATTTACTCACACAAATAGTCCCATTGAAGCCAATAGATTCACAATTTGGCCTAGAGATAGTGACTATGCAAAAGCTGTTGCACTACTTGACATAAGTAGGTTGCCCACATTTTGCCATTTCCCTCAGGAGGTTTCCATGAGAAAACACCCATTAGAAGCACAGTTCTGGGGCAGTTAAAAAGTTGGCTCAGGAACTGCAACGAGTACTTCTGAACAAATCTATCTTTACACTATACAGAAGCTATATAAACATGCAATCAGAATGCTGAAAAACTAGCTGCTGTGAACATTTGAGACACAATGAAACCCTCTTACATGAAACACCACTTACAGGGAAATGGAGCGAGGCTCTTGCAGAGCAGTGCTTCTCTTAGGCCTTAGTTACACTGAGGAAAATCTGCAGGCATTTTTCTGCCTTGGTGTAACTCCACCAGTGCTACTGGTGGTAGATTCTGTCATGTAAGAATGTCTGTGCACTATAAAACTCCCATTGACTTAACTGGAGCAGAGATAGGTCAACACAGAGCACTTGTAAGCACAGGCAAAAACGTCACTATTTACACCCCAGCTTGAAACCAAGGTAAGCGCCGATTATCTACAGGATCTAGGGGTTGCATTTGTGTAGCTACACCGACAGATCACCTACAGGATGGGGATCAATTGTTCTCTATGTCCACTGAGGGTAGGACAAGAAGTAATGGGCTTAATCTGCAGCAATGGCAATTTAGGTTAGATATTACAAAAAACTTTCTAACTATATGGGTAGTTAAGCTCTGGAATAGGCTTCCAAGGGAGGTTGTGGAGTCCCTATCACTGGAGATTTGTAAGAACAGGTTAGACAAATACCTGCCAGGGTTGATCTAGGTTTACTTGGTCCCGCCTCAGTGCGGGGGCCTGGACCTGATGACCTCTCAAGGTCCTTTCCAGCCCTTTATCCCTATGATTCTTGTATCATTTCAATGGAGAGATTCATGGGTACAAGGGTTCAGGCATGCATATCTGCTGGATTGGGGCCCAACATGGTCACACTTTATATTAAGGTTCTGTTACAAAACTCACTGTCCCAGAATACCCCTCACGACATTGTGGGGCTTTGGAGCAGCTTTGCCTTAAGTTTCCCCTTGCTTTTCTGTAACTGTACCCATCCACCAATGGCTTCTAGGCTATTTCAGTGACAGCCCTCCGTCTAAGTTACATTTAGCCTCATGGAACCAGTGTCCATAGGATTTACACTCCATAGCCTGTAAATACTTCTTCCTCCTCTCACATCAGGGCACACCATATTCCTTTCCCCCCTTGACTGCAGGGGTCCTCAGTCTACAGAACTCTCACCAGCATCAGTTCTCTTTGACCAGTATCAGTGAAAAAGTCCTGCTCTCCCCTGGATCTCTTCTTCAAACACCCCTCTGCAAAGGGCTCTGGCCCTCAGAAAGGTGCAATCAGTCCACACTCCTCACCTGTCACCCTCCTATGGCTAGGATTTTCTTTCTTTTAGGCCTCTCCTCCATTCCCCCTCCAGTGTGATGGAGCAGGGCTAATTGAACAGGGCTGGTCAGCCGTAGGCCGGAAGAGGCAGGCCAGCCTGTCACAGGTTCTGTTTGTAAAGTATTAATAACCAGTTAATAAGAGGTTTTAATAAACAGTGTATGGCCATCCATAACACCTTCCACTTTTGCCATTATCAACATCTATAACACAAGTTACTCATGCCTATAACATGCGTACAACATCATTAATAACGTATTTTCTCTTTATAAATGGAATTTTAATATAAAGTGTGACCCCTACTTTTGTATGAGAATGCTAAACCTGTGACAAATCCTGAAGTCCTTACTCAAGACAAACTCCCCTGAAGTCAATAGGACCGAGTAAAATCCAAGTTAGGACTTCAGTATTTGACCTAGTGTTTACTATATATTAAGGGCAAACATTTTTCCCTAGTATGTGGATGTAAACTTGTTTCTGCTTTTAGACATTAAGGGATACAGGGCTGCATTTGGGAGGTTGAAGGGAGAGACTCAGACCCCTCCTTCATCCCCCGCAAGTGATAAAATAGTCACGTCACATAATGCACTTCTGGCAGGCACTCAGATTCTAAAATGCCCAAGTGGAAATATTGTTGATGCTCCTGTTTCTCCTATTCTTTGACAGATAGCGTGACTTTACCCTTTCATTTTCCTTTTTCACACTCACTTACTTGTCTTTTGGGCATTCATCATATTAAGCTGGAGATGAATATTTTTGATGTTTGCAACAAGTCTCTTTAATATAACCCTGGTGTTGGGTGAGTGGTTTCTCTTTGTTTGCCCAATAAGATCAAAGGTCATTAAAGTAAAGTTAACAAGATACATGCAGAGGATTCTGAAGTCATCTGCACAGTAAATATTGTCAACTATCTAAAAAGTACTAAGAAAAATATGGTCTTAAGCTAGACAGAGTTTGATCTTACAAAGCGCTCAGTATCCTCATCTCCCAGTGATTTCACAGTATCAGTTCCTAATTCACAGGAGTGTAAAGTGCAGCCTGCAGCCAACCTCCCACTCCTTGTGAGTACAGAGTGAGGAAAAGTTGATTAACCGCAGATTTTATTGCCAGTGAATACAAACATCGAGCAGTGCCTATTATCTTACTGTGAAATTCACCTTTATGCAGAGGATTAGAACAAATCCTATGTACCATTTACTTCTCATGAAAATACAGGGGCTGATCCAGAGCCCATTCAAGTCATTGGAAGGACTGACTCCCATTGATCTGAAGAAGCATTGGATCTGGCTCATAGCGAAGTGATGAGGATACTATACAAGCACAAGCCGGCAATATTATGTTGGTGTGCATCTAGATTTGCATTTTTTTTAAATACATGTAAGTCATGTATTTAATAAAGAGAAGGCAACTGTATTTGCTCTTGGATCCAGGAACTGCTGCATCGGTGCAGCTCCACCTCAATCCCATCTACCCAACAGATTGCGGGAACTGCCTAGGGCAGCAAGACATCTAGCACCAGTCTTAGAAATCATCAGATGTAATCACTAATACAAATGCAAAGTATTATTGTTTTGTAGTGTGGACAGAGAGCGGTAAGTTCCATGCTTCTCCAGGCCAAGTCTGATCCTGCAAAATATAGACACTTCCTTGCAAGATACTGAGTGCCTTCAACTTCCACTAAAACCATACCTCACACTGCCCATTGAATGCCTTGTGTGTAGACAAAAGGATTATGACTTGTAATTCAGTCATTCATTCAAAAATTCAGCAGTAACATGTATCTTTTCAGGATATGGGTGTTCAACAATTACAGATCCTTTCAAAGTACATTCTCAAGAATAAAAGGCTTTTGCCCCGAGTAAGCTGTAAGAAATAGCAAGAAAACAACCTTTATCTCATGCTCTAGTCTATAGAGAAATTGTTTCAATGGTATAAGATCACTTATCAGCCAAGCAGCCCAAAATAAAAGGAAATAGTCAATAGAAATTTAAAAAAATCTCCCCAAAAATACCACAGCGACAACTATAGCCCGTGCAACACAAAAAGTTCTTTAGCTGAATATGGATAAACTGATCATTTTAAATAATGAATCACCAGAAAGAAACCTCTAAATTAAAGATGGAGGGAAAAGTAGTAAAGTTTAGCAATTTATGTCGCTCCAAATAATGTATGCAATGCTGACCTGTCAGTCTGGAGAAGGGAAAAAACACCTCTACACCATATACCATTGCCAGCATCATAAAAATAAAGAGATCCAGCTTGCTAAGGACTTAATCTTGCAAGGTGCTGAGCGCTCGAGCCCAGGTTCAGCAAAGCACTTACGCACATGCCTAACTTTAAGCAAGTGAGTCTCCCAACTTTACCTGGAATACTATGGGTCAAACTCTGGCTCCTCTAGCATTAGTGAGCTGTCAGGCCTAGATGTGAGCCAGAGGACACCTTTTTTTGCTGACTTTCCCACGCAGGAGGTAGGTAGCTATAATACTGGAGCCAGCCCTTTCTGAGCACCAGGGGTGAAGCACGAGGACTTTTGCAGCACTGAACAACCCAGAGAGGGAATGTCTGTGCAGACTGGAGGTCTTCCATGGCCTTATCTTTCATCCACCAGCGACAGGTTTTCCAAAGGTTTAGCAAAGGCCATGACTGAGTGCATGTCTCCCAATCCGCTCAAATGCTCATGGAAGGCATTACTATATGCCTTCTCCAGGGCTATGCAGCCATCCTGCCTTCAGCCACATTACAGCTCTAACTGAGCCCTGGATGTAGAAGTATCATTTGGGAGAAAATGGGTACTGAAAGTTTAAATGATTGACATGTTTTCCTTGGAAAAAGGCAATACTTGTTCTGCATTGCAGTGTGGGACGAAGTGCCCGTCAAATGCTGCTGGTAGCTTTTCCCTTGTAACACACACACTTGCACCAAAGGCTGGAATGTTATTGTACGAAGTAAAATGGTTTGCTTGCAAAGTCAGAACAGCTAACACCAGTGTCTCTTATGAGCTTTACATCTGGGTCCTGATCCTGTATGCAAGCCAGGCATTAGACAGAACCCCCACCGAAAGCCGCCTAGACTTGCAGAATTGGACACTTGATACTTACTGACATTTTAATTGCTTTTCTTCTTTCTGTGTATTCAGGTGTTGTTAATTTCTAGCTCAGTTGATGCCTGGTCTTAATGTTGATAGTCGACCTAGAAATATCTAAGAAACATAACAGCACCTTTAATTTTTTTTTAAAGTGACTGGCTAGAGTACCATAAAGCTTAATCTTTTGCTTTAACACAGCTTCTTGAAAGCAAAACACAATTTTTACCCTGCAACACCCAAAGTGTTTGCAGAGTAACTATTTTTCTTGAAAAGACCTTTTGTATGTCTGCAGAACACAATTATTGGCACATCAGGTTAGAAAGTAACAGAGGTACCATTGTCAGGCAGCCATTTAAAAAAAAATTCCTAGACTGAAAGAAAAATAACTGGAGCAGCATTTGGGTCAAAAACAATTGAAACTATTGGAGCTCCCATCCATTAGCTGAAGGTGAACTGAAATAAGCTCCCTGTTTCAAAGGAGTTTGGCATGAACCTGGGAACTGCAATCGCCTCCCAGAGGAAAAAATAAATAAATAAAGCAAGCTCAGACCTCCCACACCATTATATTATACATAATAGTCTAAGCTTGGGTGGCCCACCCCACATAACCAGCCTCTTTTCTATGACACTGGAAAATGCTAATTCGCTTCTGAAAAGTGTACATCATTTCCAAAGGGAGGGGGAAAACTGCACAGAACAGTTGCAGAAGTATGTCACAAGCTTTGAAAAAGAAAAAAAATATTCTCAAGTTAACTGCTTGTTCTGGGGCCCACACGGTCATATTTTTGTCCCTCTTTTAAGCCCAGTCATGCCGTCAGCTCAGCAGTGGCAGTCCCTTGTGCCTGTATGGAGCTCCTCTGACTTCTAGACTTGTAACATCTGGTATCCACATCATGACTTCCCACAAAGCAGGACACCCCACTCACCCCCTCCCCCCGCCTCTCCCCCACACACACCAACAAAATACCCTTTGGCTAAGCAGAAGGGGCAGTTAGCTGCAAGACAGGAAACCAAGAGTTCCTGTCTTATACCTCTTCCCCATACTGTAGTTAGTATTTTTGTAGTTCACAACCCTTATTACTGAGCAAGCCTTATAATGCTACCTGGAATATAACCTACATCTGCAATGTGACAGGCCAAAGTCACATCTTCCCCTAGCCACACTGCCTTTCAGAATAAATGTGCCAAATCTATGTGCTTTCCTATGCTCTCTGTACTACCTGCTCTACCAAAAGACTGAGCACTGTTCCCACAGCCAGGAATAGAACACAGGAGTCCTAATATCCAAGATTCCACTGTTGTCGCACAAATAGTTATGTAACTTACTGGCAAAGTATGTGTCATGTCACCTTCTAGGAAATGGTCCACATTGATAAAGGTCTACTTCTGCTACTAATTACTCTGTTAGCTCAAGTGCAAGAGATTGAACACTAAAAACAACGAGAGTCCTGTAAGATGCTACAAGACTCTCGGTTTTTTTGCTGTATACAGACTAACATGGCTACCCTTCTGGAACTTTTCAGATTGAACACTGGAGATCTCAAGGCCCTTGGGTTCAAACCCAGCTAGTGACCTAAATGGGAAAAAATAATATGTGATCATATAATTAAAGATCATATCAATGCATACACACAAGCGCAATGAATTAAGGTTGCACAGGCAACCTTGATTCTGGCATTTCCTAACTTTAGAGCTTGACTTTGCAACCATAATGTTACTTTAATGTAGCATGTTTGTATGTAATGTACATAAATAGGACCCTCTCTACTAGATACATCAGGACATTGTTAATGAACTATGGACCTTTTCACCTGAAGGTCACCAGTTTGAATACAACCAAGTTTAGCAGTGATTCAAAGTTTTTTTTTCATCTAATGGCTGTTTGGAGACACACATGACATGAGCTGGGTGGACCTCATTTCCAGCTCCCATGTCACCTTTTGTCTAAAATATCCCAATGAACCATTTCATCTGGCATTAATCATATATATATATATATATAATGGTATATGGAGAAAATGATGAAAATGCACAGCAGATGAGTCAGGCTATTTCTGAGATTGCTTGTGTTGGGGATTTTTTTAAAAATGGGAGTTTTAGGCCTGGTCTACACTGCGGCAAAAGAGTATCTTGCATAATTCCCATCGACTTCGTAACTTCTGTTTAGCACACTGTCTCCACTGCACCATGCCGAGAGGAAACACATATCCGTCGATGCAGCACTACACTTTTTGGGGAGGTGGTTTTAATAGATTGACTTCCGGATCGATTGAGTGGGTCTTCACTTCCGCTCAATCAATCCGGATAGATGATCTGAAGGCAGCGAATTTGCCACCATCAGTGTAGACATACCCTTAGTGATTACCACACCCTGTAGCTTTAACATCTCACATAGCTGATCAGACATATGAAAGGGAGAGGGGGAGGAATCCAAACAAAGAAATATGAGATTTTCAGGGTCTCTGGAAGGCTAACTCTGTTCCGAATTAAGTCAATGAGAGTTAGACCAATGCTGAGATTATTGAAAACCTCATCTTATGTGACTAAAGGGCATAATTTTTAAAACTTATTTTAGATGAAATTCTATGGTACCTTGGAAAAGAGAGGCCAAAGCAGCCACATTCCAAAAGATAAGGTGAACATCAACATAACACACCTAAATCCATCTTCAAAAACATGTTAATAAAGAAGTATGAAAGCATATTGGACGAAAAAATATAGTGCTTTGAAAGAGCAACTGAAGTATACATGATTTGCTCCCTTTACCTTAGCAAAATGTATGTGCCTTCAATAGTGTACTGTTTTAGGTTTTTTAATTACATTTTTTATTGATTTTGCTAAAAATCAATACAGTTCATGATGTACATGGTACCTTGATATAAACCAAAACAAACATTGAAGTTACAAGCAGAAATTCAAACAACAATTTGATACTGTAAAATGAAGCCTAAAATTCATATAGCTTTACACACGTTTAATGATTCCCAGATCTTGGTTTTGGAAAATATCAGTAGCAAAGCAGATCTCTCAAAATGTACCAAGTATACTTGATATCAAAACACAGGTTATTTACATACACACACACAATTTATTGAGGGTGGGACTCAGACAATGAAATTGGCCACTTTTCCCAATATAACCCACCCCTTAAAAGGAGGAATCTAGTTAGAACAGTCATATGTTTTGTGTGTTTTACCTGTACACAGGCTTTTAGAGAATATTTTTGGTGTCTCTCTCTACAATAAATAGTTACAAGGTCTGATTTTCAAAGTCAAGCACACAGCTGTCCACACAAACATGCATGAAATTGCATGTCTAATATGTATATGTGATTATGATTACATATACAAACAGGGTATTTTCTTATGCAAATAGCCACTTCACTATTGCAAACACAATTGTAATAGCTATGCATGCAAATTAAACAGGCAACAGCACATGAATTTTTGCAGCAGACTTTCTGGAAACTAGGCCCGTAACATTCAGTAGCGTATTTTCCCAAACCATTTTTGTAGAAGACTCTAAAGCTTTCCATTTCCACAATGATTACTTTTTTGTCTAACAACATTGCCACTAGGATGCAGTGGTACTGTTTAAAAAAAAAATCAGCTGAATTCTGTAGTTTTCAGAGACCAGAAATTCAACCATCTTGAACTTGGTGGTTGCTACTCTAAAGGGTTTCAGATCTATAGGTTTCTATTGTTTCAGTTCACACAGGATTTCTCTTGGTGGTCCAAGTGAACCCCTACAACTTCAGTGCAGGCCTTAGAATCATAGAGGATTAGGTTTGGGAGGGACCTCAGGAGGTCATCTAGTCCAACCCCTTGCTCAAAGCAGGACTAACCCAGCCAGGCCTTTGTCAAGCTGGGCCTTAAAAACCTCTAAGGATGGAGATTCCACCACCTCCTTAGGTAACCCATTCCAGTGCTTCACCACCCTCCTGGTGAAAAAGTTTTCCTAATATCCAACCTAGACCTCCCCCACTGCAACTTGAGACTGTTGCTCCTAGTTCTGTCATCTACTACAACATTGAGAACATCCTAGTTCTATCCTCCCTGGAACCTTCTTTCAGGTAGTTGAAGGCCACTATCAAATCCCCCCTCATTCTTCTCTTCTGCAGACTAAACAAGCCTAGTTCCCTCAGTCTCACCTTATAAGTCTTGTGCTCCAGTCCCCTAATCATTTTTGTTGCCCTCCGCCGGACTCTTTTCAATTTGTCCATATCCTCTCTGTAGTGGCGGGGGAGGGGAGTCCAAAACTGGACACAATACTCCAAATGCGGCCTCACCAGTGCCGAATAGAGGGGAATAATCACTTCCCTCAATCTTCTGGCAATGCTCCTACTAATGCCTTGACAGTCAGGTCTGCTTACAACAGCCTTGCAAACACTATGCCTTCATTTAAACCCCTGCAACCTCACGAACTTGCCTGAGGTTGCACAGATATAACAGAGGACAGAATTTAATCCTTTGTCTGTGCATGTTGTAGATGCTCATCCCATTGATGACATGTTTAAAATACTCATGGCAGAGGGAGCTGGTGGCATCTGAAAGAGGATGAGTGAGCCTGACATAAAGGTTCACTTAGAGCCAGTTTTCAGCCAGGACTAAAGATAGATCTGTTTGCAGCATTGTTGCAGCCCTCACAGTCTTTACTGTGTTTATCCGGGAAGTGTTTTTTCCCCCCCATTGTACAGATGAGGAACAGACTCAGAGACTGACTGACTTGCCTGAGGTCACACTGTGGCAGAGCAGGGAATTAATCCCAGGTCTCCGGTCAATGCCCCTAGCCAATCCTTCCTAAATACCTAAGAGATGCAGATAAAGCTTCTACTGCCTCAGCCTGACTGTACTATTGGGATGCAATACCCTACAGTGCTATGCTGTCTACCTAGGCATGTCTATCAGGCTCATCATGGTGGTATCTGAGCACCAACTACCGGTTGCTTTATTCAGTGATTACAGTCTTCTCTCACTCCCACAAACATTTCAGGATGAGACAGTAGCCGATCAATCACTGGCTCATCAGAGATGAGAAAGAGCCTGCACGGCAGAAAGTATATAGGTGAAAGCAAGCAATCACCTGGAAGGTGGCTGCCAGATTAAGTAGCATTAACTCAGTGAAAATCCATTGTTAATTTAGAAGTAGCAGCACAGCTAAGTCAAGCATCAGTCCTAGACATGCAGTATCCTCTGCTGCCACTACAGAACTTTCCGGCAACTTGCATTCATTAAAATGCTCACTTAATGCAGTAGCTCCTGCTTTTCCCATGGAGCCTAGCTAATAATAGCGAACAGGTCTACACGACTGGAGTAATTTATTTAACAGTTTTAAAACAGAGCAAGAATGTAGCAAAAGGCTGCTCATGACAGACATCAAAAGTTCACGTACAAGTAGCTCAGTCCCTGGCAGCTTCATAAGAAAAAGGTATTAATAGGTATTCAGGATTTTAGCCTTTTTAATATGGGCATTTTTTCTCAGTAGTGATAGAGTTGCTTATTCATCATTGCTAAGACCGAACATGGTGGAGTACAGTTACTTTCAGGCTAAGACCCTTTGTAGTGGTTTTCTTTTTAATACTAAAAGCATTAAGTGTTTTTTGGGTTTTTTTTGTTTAAGCACAGCATTTGGACTGACTCTTGGAGTACTCTTCAGACCCAACAACTTTCGTCTATCTCCCCTAAACTGGATATGAACTAGTTACCTAGGCGCTCTCTCTACCGGAAAAATGAGGGTATTCTACACAGGAAAAATGTTTACTAGTTATACTGCCGTAATTATACCAATTCAGTTAAACAACTATAGTTATGCCACTATAACCCCAGCATGGACACTTTTATTCTGGTGTAAGAATGAATGATGTCAATTAACTTAACCCCTTCCAAAGCTAAACTGAAAAATGGCCTTCAAACAGATATAAAAGTGTGTCCACAGGTTATGCCAGTACAAAAGTAGTTTAAATTCACACCTTAGCTTATACCGGTATAACCTTCCCATGTAGACAAGCCCTCAGTTGTGTTAGAAAACAGGTTAACCAATATGTTTTAATTACTATGGTGTTAAACACCCTCACACTGATTGTAGATAGTTGTGTTTCTAAACACATGGGGGGAAAGGGCATATTGCAGGGTTAATCATGACCAGCCAAGGGCACTGGAATAATTTTAATTGGGGGTGAGGGATGCTGAAAGACATTGAACAAAACTGTAATCTCTGTATATGACAGAAGTCATGAATTCAGCTGTGATTACTACTTCAAGCCAAGGGGTACTGCTGCACCACCAGCACCCCTCACATTCCAGTGGCCTTGTAACCAGCTAACACATTTTGGAACACAGCTGCCTTTGTCCATACTGAGTGCTAACTGATGTTGATTAACATGTTTTAATTAACTTGTTAAACATATTTTCCAATACAACTCACTTCCCAGTGTAAAACCCTCATATTGCATTAGCAAGCCTCTCTGCTGCCCAGTCCCCCATTATGTTATTTTAAAATAAATTAATCAGAAAATTATGAGGACTCCAAGACAGTGCAGATGGAGGACTGAAATTATATGCAGTCTAAGTCTGGTTTGTCTTAGAATGAAACAAAAGTTTCTCTAGCAATTCCCTTGTGAACATATTCTATGAGTTGTATATTAAAACTATCCCATCTTTTCTTAGACTCAAACCCATGTTAAACTGCTTTGTTCTTGGCAAGTAGTTTTTTCAAAAAACAGCCTAGAAAGCTTACGGGCCACATTTAGTAGCAAAATAAACATACAAAATGCAAATTGGAGGGTCCAAATGAACATTTTATAATTGGTCCAAATGTATCTCCTGTGTAGCCTCTTTAAGTCAATGGCTTTGCATGGGGGATGAATTTGACTGTCAGTCTATACAGGGAAAAATATTTGGGTGAAACTAATGACATGCTCCAGAACTCAATGATTGTAAGTGTTGCTGCGCTCATTAAAAAAGAATGCAGTAACCCTTCCTGATTTTCTTTTTTACAGTGCACGGATGCATATTAGAATGAAAAAGGGCAAAGCTCTTTATTTGTTTATGTTTATCTGTCATTGTTAAGTAGCAAAATAAATTATTTTTAAATCAGGGTTGGGGGGGGGGGCAGGTCAGAAAAGGGACATTTATTTACTGTCTCAAATTTTTTTCCTCCTCCCTCCCAATTCTTACTCTGCAGTAACAGCAACAGGGCCAAATCTTGAGGTTTTTGCTCAGTCATCATTCAGACATAACTCCCATGAACTTCAATAGAAAGTTTTATTTAAGGACTGAGCAACGTCTTCAGATTTTTGGCCCACAGAACTCAGCGATAGAAAAGAGACAGCGCCCTGCTATGTCTGGTGAGTTGTTGTGTGGAGCTGTAGGAGTTTACGACCTCACCAACTTGTGTCTCAATAAGGCACGTGGCCAGTTGTCTGAGAAATTTACTAAGGAAGCAGTTGTATAACCAGTTATACCAACTAGGTACCACACTTTTAATTATTTGGTCCTGATTAAGGGAGATTAAGGGTAAATCCCTCTATTAAAGGGACTGGTTCCCCTAACTGAAGGGAGGATTGTGAGAATTCATCTGGTAGAAGCAAAGAAAAACTTACCCCCATAGGAGGACAAAGACAGCAATGACTAGAAAAGGATTCTTGGAGAGAACCAGATTCAAGCCAATTCTAAGATACTCTGAGGGACCCTGTACTACAAAATCACTATGCCAAAGTGTTATGTTTCACAGCATACAAAAAGAGAAGTTAGATCTTGCTGGGAAGGTTGCAAAATAGCACTACTGTATTTCTTAGAACACGTAAGAACTCCAAAAACAGAGAGACAAAGCAGGCTGGCTGCATAAAATAGAGTAGGCTGGCTGGACCTAGGGAGTAGTCAGTCTGCTGCCAGATTGCATGCTTCCCTAAAGAGCCCTCTAGCCTGCAAACAGAACCTGTAACCCCCTTGAAATTTAAAGTGACAGCTTGTAATTTTTAGAGTTTTCAACATGCCACACAGAAAAGGAGACAATAGGGGTCAATTCCATTGAATGGGGGGCATGAGGGGATGTGGTACTATGATAACAAGTAGTTTGCTGAGGATGAGTTCTAAGAGCTTGGTTGATGTCACGACACACACATGCTAAAATCAGGATCCAGTTATAAATTTTACACGCATATTTAGACCTTCACAGCAGAAGCAAGGGAATAGAACCTGCTGCAAACACACAGGTCCTTACCAAGGGAGAATCCCTTTAGTCTTGAGCAATATAGGTCCCATGACACTCCTATTGTGCAATTATGTTTCCATCCAGTAAAGATCATAGAATCATAGAAGATTAAAGTTGAAAAGGACCTCAGGAGGTCATCCAGACCAACCCCATGCTCAAAGCAGGACTAACCTCAGCTATATCATCCCAGCCAGGGCTTTGTCAAGCCACAGCTTAAAAACCTCTAAAGATGGCGATTCCACCACCTCCCTAGATAACCCATTCCAGTGTTCACCACCCTCCCAGTAAACTTTTTTTTTTTTTAAACTAATATCCAACCTAGACCTCCCCCACTGCAACTTGAGACCATTGCTTCTTGTTCTATCTTCTACTACCATTGAAAACAGCTTAATTCCATCCTCCCTGGAACCCCCTTTCAGGTAGTTAAAGGTTGCTATCAAATCCCCCCTCATTCTTCTCTTCTGAAGACTAAACAAGCCTAGTTCCCTCAGCTTCTCCTCTTAAGTCTTGTGTTCCAACCCCCTAACCATTTTTGTTGCCCTCTGCTGAACTCTCTCCAACTTGTCCACATCCTTTTTGTAGTGGGGGCCCCAAAACTGGACACACTACTCCAAATGCGGCCTCACCAATGCCAAATAGAGGGGAATAATCACCTCTCTTGATCTGCTGGCAATGCTCTTACTAATGCAGCCCAATATGCTATTAGACTTCTTGGCAGAGCACACTGCTGACTCATATCCAGTTTCTTATCCACAGTAACCCCTAGATCCTTTTCTGCAGAACTGCTCCCTAGCTCGTCGGTCTCCAGTCTGTAGCTGTGCATGGGATTCTTCTGTCCTAAGTGCAGGACTCTGCGCTTGTCCTTGTTGAACATCAGATTTCTTTTGGCCCAATCCTCCAATTTGTCTAGAGCTAGATCAAGGACTCATGTATACAGCAGCTATTTAGTGACAATAGTTGCCAGGTCTATAGTACCTTCCATACAAGAATTCCAAAGCAGTGAGCAAACACTCACACCACCACTAGGAGCTGTAGATAGAGTAAGTATGATCATTCTCATTACAGAGATGGAAACACTGAGGGAGAAAAACAACCTACCCAACATTGCACGGGGGACTCAATAATAGAAGCAGAAACAGAACCCACATCTGACTCCCCATCCTCTGCTCTAACCACTCCACTCTACACCACTTGCCTAAAAAGCATTGGCAGAGCTGGGCTGATGGCGGAGGGATCTGGACAGCAGGGGGTTCTGCAGGGCACAAATGAAGTGTACTGGCAGTGGTGGGGCAGCCAGAAGAGCTTTGTAGCAGCAGGCAATGTTGTGGTTCAGGATAGATGGGCTTTGACAGAGCTGTGTGCTTGGGTGTGGTGGGAGAATGCCTTATCAGGGGATAACGCAAGTTAAATTATATTGATGTTTTCCACTCAAACTTTCCCCTGACAAGTCTTCAGCTTTGGATAACACCTTGGTTCAGGAAAACTAGCTATCAGACACTGCAATAGAGGAAAATCAGCTGGGTATAAGGAGGGAGGTAGATTGGTGACCCCATACAGCCATTCGCTCTACACCAACTGTCCCTTTCCCGAGATACCTTTTTTCCTTGGGAACAGAAAATAGCTTCCCCCTCCTTTTCAGATACAATATCAGAGGGAGCCTCCCACTGAAATCAGTTGATCTGCAGAGAGAGAAAAGCAGGGGTGGTGGTGGCTGTCTGGCTTTTATTTTTTTGATTGCATTAGTTTGTTTTTTTGTTTTTTTTAAAAGAAACATCCTATGTAGGAATGCGAATTAGAACATGATTCTTTATCATACAAGCTGTTATGAAATGCGGATGGCTACTCATTTACCTCACTGTCTGCTTCATGAACACTTACTATGGTGGATCCAATCCAGTGGTTCTCAACCTGCGGCCCGTGAACTATTTTCAGCCCAATCAGCACACAGCTGCGGCCCATGTGACATCCTCTGGACTATACAGTGGTAAATAGGTTGAGAGCCACTGATCCAAACCAACCAACTTATCCATTTGGAATTAAAAAAGGGGTCATTGTGTGGAAGTTTTGTTTTAGGTGGGATCAATAGAATGTTTTCTCCAGCTTTTGCTCTGTGGTTTGACATGGGGGTTTTGTTAACACAATACAGCATTAAAGAAAGTAGAACCAAGATTATCTTTTATTTGCAGAAGTGATAAATTAAACACTGGAAAAATAAAGTCTTCACAAATGTTCAGTTTCCTAATGGATTTCACACACATCCACTGCTCGGAATGTAGCAAATGAGATCTGTTCCGTGAAACAGTTACAGGACTTCCATAGACAAAACAAAGGGTGATAATGCTAGAAAAGGATAAATTTAATTGTAAGTTCACAACAGAGGCTGTCTGGGTCCCGTGAAAACTTAAGTCCTCATCTGGATATCCATGAAGACACTCTGTAGCAAGACATGGCAAAGTTGCACCAATTTTGAATTATTAAAAAATAGGGAAGGAAAATTGAGTTGAAACGCCATCTCCAAGTAGTCATATGTACATCACATCCTAAATGACAACATGGCCAAGAGTTTTCAAAAGGTTAAAGCTGAAGGTAAGGGGGAGAATTAAAGGACACACTGCTATCCCTGTTTGCTAGTTTTGCAAGGTATAAAAAAATACCTTGATATGGTGTCCATAGTACACCATAGCACAAGTCAAACTAAACTAGTTAAGAGCTATGCAAGTAAACAAAATTATGGTACGATCCAAAGCTTGTCACGACATTAGGCTCCATAACGTACCAACTTTTTACCATATAAATAAAATCAGTGACTTGTTCTGGGTAGATTACTTGTGAACTAGTTAGGCTACATGGAATAAATACTACCAATACCACAGTCAACCATCCAAAGGCAGTTTGGTGGTTCCAGAACTATTCATGGTGGCTCGGGCCTTGTCTACACACAAAAATTATACTACTTAACTGTATCGGTAATTTTGAAGTATTACATTCCCCTACCGTGAGGATGCAATTATACCAGTATAAATGTGCTTACACTGATATAGTATATTCCCATGTGGGAAGGGAAATAAGCAATACCAACATAAGGCATCTTTATACAGACATAATTGTATAACTCAATTGCAACCCCTCCCCCCCTCCAAAAACCACAACCACACCCCAAACTGAAGCAGTTATACCAGTACAAAACTGGGGGTAGACCAGGCCTAGGATACTACACTGATGGATACCAGTAAACCAAAACCCAGTAGTTGGAAACATTCACATTGAAAAAACCGAACACTTCCGGGTGGCACCCTTGTTGACCATCTCAACAGAAATAGCAAGAAATGAATAGGTACAGAAACAAGAAAGACTGAAGGTCAGAACCGAGGAACATCAGAAGAGGCTTTTTAAGGAAACTTGCATTGCCACTGTATGTGCTCTTCCTGTCCAAGGATAAAGAAAGAAGTTTTCTCCAGACCTGTCAGTTGTGGAGATTTCAGGAGCATTAAATGTACTTACTTGGGAGGAAAAATAAACTAAAAAAACCACACTTCTAAGAAAGCAGGCATGCTCAATGGTGGTTCTGCTGAAACAGGAAACACAACATATGTTGTGGATTCTAATCAGAAAAACAGCCTGATTCATCTGTAGTTCCTTTACAGCATCTTTTGCTAACATTTCAACAATCTAGGTTGATAATCGTGTCTCATGTCCAAACGTAATCAGAAGACAACTTTACTTTGCCACTGAAAAGGTATAGTCATTCATAATGATAATAACTAGTCAATCGCACTTTCTCTGGTTGAATGACTATAGCCTAGTGGCTAGGGCACTCACCTGGGATGAAGAAGACCCAAATTCAGGTTCCTGCCACAGTGCTTTCATTACTTATACGAAGTGAAAATTATGATCTTTAATGGGAGAGATTGAGAGAGCCCCAAATCTGAATATCTCATAGCTCAGTGTTTAGACCATACTCCGAGAGGCCCTGTCTCCCCCTAAGGGAGAGGGGAGCAACTGAAGCCAGGTCTCTAACATCCTGGGTGAGTGGCCTACCCACTGAGATAAAAATTTTAAGGAAACAGCAGCCACCACCCCAAATTTTGGGGGGAGGGGAGATCGCCAAAACTATTTTGTAAATTTGTGTCATGTGGATTGACCAAAAAACAAGGTTACTTACCAGTAACTGATGTTCTTCTAGATGTGTTGCTTATGTCCATTCCACTATAGGTGTGTGCACACCTCCGTGCACAATTACGCAGAACTTTTTCCCCTTAGCAGATATCATAGGGCTGGTTTTGGCGCCCCCTGGAGGCCCATGCACATGCTGCGGTATCTGAGGCCAGCCCTATGCCCCCTCAGTCCCTTCTTTCTGCCAACTCCGGCAGCGGGGACGGGGGGTGGGTTGTGGAATGGACATGAGCAACACTTCCTGAAGAACGTCAATTACTGGTAAGTAACCTTGTTTTCTTCGAGTGCTTGCTCATATCCATTCCACTATAAGTGACTAACAAGCAATATCTTGGAGGTGGGTCAGAGTTACCGGTGAGCTGCCCTCAGTACTGCTCTGCCAAATCCCACGTCCTCTCTCGCTTGCTGGATGATGGTGTAGTGGGAAGTGAAGTATGCACTGACGACCAGGTGGCGGCTTTCCAGATGTCCTGCAGGGGCACTCTCTCCAGGAAGGCTGTAGATGAAGCTTGAGCTCTGGTTGAGTACACTGTGATGGTTCCTGGAAGTGGCACCCTCGCCTGCTCGTAGCAGAACATGCTGCATGATGTAATCCACAAGGAGATGCGCTGAATGGAGAAAGGTGAACCTTTCAACCAGTCAGCTACTGCGACAAAGAGCAGCATCGATTTCCAGGATGGCTTTGTACGCTCGATGTAGAAGGCCAGGGCTCATCTCATGTCCAGTGAGTGCCCTCTCCTCCTCCAAACCATCAGGTTTGGGAAAAAACACGGGGAGAAAAATATCTTGATTACAATGATGCATCTCAGTCCCTCCTAGTCTCTCCCTGGGGCACATGACAGTCTAATCTTCCGAATGTCACAAATAAGGCCCTGCATCTGCAGCTGCTCCGCTCTTGACAGCTTAATGAGCACTTCCATGAAAGCAGGAGCAGAGGGCATGAAGCCATGGGTTTGAAACGGGGCCCCGTGAGTCTCGAGAAGACCAGGTTGAGATCCCAGGGAGCCACCAGATCATGGACCTGCGAATAAAGCCTCTCCACCCCCTTGAGGAACCTGATTGCTGTTCTTCCATCCCATGTCAATCTCCCTTCTCGCAGCTAATGGAAGGCCAAAATGGCTGCCAGGTGAACCTTCAACGAGGCCAGCGCCAGACCCTGGAGCTTTAGCTGGAGCAGGTACTCCAGAATCACCTGTATAGGCGAGAGGCTGGGCAGGATACCCTGGGACTCCACCAAACAGGTAAACCATCTCCACTTAGCCCGATACACGACCTGTGTAGAAGGCTTCTTGCTGCCAAGCAGGATTTGCTGGACTTGCACCGAGCAGGCTTTTTCTCTCTCTGTCAGCCACAGAACTTCCTGGCCGTGAGGTGCAGGGAGTCCAGATCTGGGTGCAACTGGTGACCATGGTCCTGGGAGCTCTAGGGGTGAGGCGACTGAAAGGTCCAGCAGCATGCTGAACCAGTGCTGCCTCAGCCAGGCTGGAGCGATGAGTATAACGTCCGCTCTGTCCCTCTTCATTTTCAGCAGGACCTCGGGTAGGAGCGGAATTGGTGGAAACGCATACATGAGGTTCCCCGTCCAGCCCATGAGGAACACGTCAGAAATCGACCCAGTCTCGCAACCCTGGAGGGAGCAGAACCTCAGACACTGAGTTCCAGGAGACACGAATAGGTCCAGTTGGGGAATGCCCCACTTCTGGAAGATCATAGCCACTACCTGTGGGTGCAACGACCAGTTGTGGCGGGGTAGAAATGACCTACTGAGGTGATCCGCCTCATCGTTCCTCACTCCCAGAAGATGAGAGGCAGTCAAGTGGAAATCGTGCCTCATGGCAAAGTCCCACAGACAGATAGCTTCCTCACAGAGGGCTGAGGAGCGCGTTCCCCCTGGCCTGTTTATGTAAAACATGGCTGCGGTGTTGTCCATCAGCACCTGCACCACTCTGCCTGTCTGGAATCGGAGGAACACCTTGCACGCTAGGCGAATGGCCCTCAGCTCCTTCACGTTGATGTGCAGGTGCCTCTCCTCCCTCAACCAGAGCCCCAGAGTATCTAGGCTGGCGCTGATGTGGGCTCCCCAACCTACGTCCGAAGTGTCGGAAATTAGGGTGACCGATGGGACCAGTTCTTCAAACGGAACGCCCTTCATCACTGCCTAGATACGGGCAAACTCCTCGGTGCCGGGGAGCTGTCCAAGCGCCACCTGGCAAACCTTGACTGGTGCCACCACCTGGCTTGCACGGCCTCCAGTGCCTGGAAGCGATGTTGGCACCGAGAGGGAGATTCCATGTCCTGTGCCGGTGCAGGACGGCTCAACAACACCGACTTAGAGTGACTACTAGGGGAGCAGCTCAACTCTACCCTCGGAGACCGTCTGGTGGGAGATCTTCCTCCCCGTACCGGGGATCTCCACTGCCATTCAGGGGGAACCAACACGGGTTTGCCCCGTGACACCAGCTCCTTCTCCCTCGGTTGGGGGGCGGGGGGCGAGGTGGCGTAGACAAGGCCAACAAGACTCTTGCCACCTGAAAAGCCTCCGGTGTCGACGGCATTGGCAGGGGCACTCTCCCACTCCCAGGAGCTGGAGGAGATGCAGGCACCAGAGAAGCCTCGACGGGCCGGGTCCAGTGCATCACTCTGAACTCGACTCTGCCTGTATCAACGGCGCAGGGGAGTGTCCATGCTCCGCATGCTGCTTCTTCCTCTTAGATGCTGGCAATGTTGGGCGGCGCCGAGTCAAGGGCAGTGCCAGCAGTGTGCTCTGTACCGAGGTCACACTCAGTGATGAGGTGGAGCGGGTTGGTTTGGATGCCGGGCAGAGCGCTGCCTCCATTAACAGGGCTTTCAAGCGGATTTCTCATTCCTTTTGAGTCCTCAGTTTGAAAGCCCTGCAAATCTTACACGTTTCTGTGGGCTTTCGCCAAGCACTTAAGGCAGTGGTCGTGGGGGGTCATTGAGCAGGAAGATCTTCCCACAGGAGGCACACAGCTTGAATCTCGGCGACCAGGACATAGCCTGGCCGCTCGAAGTCCCCGCAGAGACTTGCCTTATCTCCAACTATTCTTAACAACACTTAACTACTTAACTAACTAAAACTAACTTACAATATCAAACAAGTCCAGACAAGGGGAATAGTACTTGCTGAGAGCAAAGCTAGTTCCAGCAACTGTCATGGGTGGAAAAAGGGAACTGAGGGGGCGTAGGGCCGGCAGCGCCTCATATACCGTGGCATGTGCACTGGGCTCCAGGGGGTGCCAGAGTCGGCCCTACGGGATCTGCTAAGGGGAAAAAAGTTCCGGGTAACCGTGCACGGCGGCGTGCACACACCTATAGTGGAATGGACATGATCAAGCACTCAAAGAAGAAGCACAATTTGAAGTGCAGCCTTAGCTGAAAAGTAACTATATATTTATTCTGTTCTGATGATACTGTATTTTTTTCATAGAAACTGATCATGTAATTAAGACTATCATAACGCATATGCACAGGATGCCAATTTAAGGTTGCACAACTTTTGAGTGCTTAATTTTTGCAATCTTCATGTTCTTTTAATGTGGGGGGGGGAGAAGAGGGGAGGAATATGTGATTTTATATTTATATTAGTCAATACAAACTTTAGAGAAAGAGAGAAACAAAGCTCTATTATTAAAGATCTGCGATATCTGAAAGATAGAAGCCAACCAATAAGGCAAAGCAAGCAGAGCTGGTAAAACAGTATACAATACCCTACTGTATGCAATTTATTGGATTTGTTGATATAAGATAAGGAAACTGGTTTAGAAAAGCAGATAAACACTACTGGTAATATTACTAGCAAGTTTACACATTTACTGGCACAGCATGGTAGCATGCTGCCACCTTTTGGTTACATACTGTTGTAAAAGGAAATGATTAGAAACTTTTTAATACAAAACACACATAAAAGATGTGATTAGTACCTTTTCCTGAGTGGGAATGCTTTATGTAGGATGACTCGTTAGAATTGTTGATAGTAACATCAGATGTTGACTTTTTCCTCCATAAATTACACAGTAACAGAGTCTGCATTTTTTTACATTTACATAACATCTTTCAGCCTAAGGTACTCCAAAAAGGTAAAAAACCTCTTCATCCACCACTCAAATGCAGCTATGTGACAGCTGTTTAAGACTGAACAACAAAAGTATACGATTTGAGGAAAATATGGAATACAATAACCAAGAAAAACTATACAAGGAAACTAGGTGCGCAAAGACACCTGCATGTATACCAGAAACTATCAGGGGTGTTGTGGCAGGTCACTCAGTAGGTAAACTAACAAATGTAGCTCTACTTTTATAATTATCATTTCTCCTCACAATGGTTGACAGCTAAACAAAATAAATAAACCTCACAGTTCCATTTCAGGGCAGGGGTAATTTCCCACCCCAGCCAGCTAATCTGTAACTTCAACAACATCCATTTAACTGTTACATCTCCCCTTTCCATTTTAAACCCTTCATATTAGCCACTGAGACAAAAATGTGCAAAAGGGATTTTTGAATTTTTAGAGCTTTACAAACATCTTCACATCACTAATTAAGCCATGAAGGGCCAAATTGTGGGGGATGAGGAAACAGGATGTAAATAGCCTGTCCTTTTGTTGTGGCTCTCTAGGTCAGCTACAATCCCAGTGTAGTGACATAACTTTGAGTCTGTTCCAAGTATAATTGGTGGCAGAAGGAATGTTCCAAGCATAATAGAAGTAAAACATGAACAGAAGCCTAGCTGAAATGGGAGCATATTTATTTGCAGAGACAAACTCTAATTTTTGCACCGCACACACAGACAAGAAGCCAGAATCTGGACAAATGCTTAATTGAAAACAGGAGAGACAAGGTGGGTGAGGTAATATATTTTATTTGACCAACTTTTGTTGGTCAGAGAACAAGCTTTCAAACTATTTAAAATTAAAACACAGCCAAAACCTGATCAGATCTAGATCTGGAACCATATCATGCAACCTCCCAAGATTTGGGGGATACCAGTACTGTCAACCCCAAGCACCCAAAAATCATGATTCAGGTTCCCCCAAACCATTAGATTTTTAAAACCAACAATTATTTGGTTCTTTTTGTTATTCTAGCATTGCCGCCCTTAGGGTTCACATTTTAAAGTTTTACTCCACAACCATGAAGGATAGAAAATTTAATTAAAAAAGACATCAAGTTGCAATTCTCAGATAGTCACATGAATCCATGCATACTTTAAGAAAAACAAACACTGAGTTAGGGAACTTGTGCTGGTTCATTTCTCATTTAAATATATATTCTGGCAACATCTCTTAATTTTCCCCCCATCAAATTGAGCACTATAAAAGCCCTGAATATAATTATATGAACTGAATTCTGGAAACCAATATCAACCATCATTGCTTATTACATTCAAACCCGCCCAACGTTAGCACTACCCTGCCATGTTTTATGTTTGTGAGGTGTTATGATGTATGTGAATGGCACTATATACTTTAATCAATAATTTATTCATTCATTCAACTTCTTGTAGTTGACTTGTCACTTCTTGATACATGGTCAATTAAAGAAACAGAATTAAAGTATAAAACTAATTGACACAATATTGACTCTCAGAAAAATCTGCAGCCCTCAACAGGGACTTGACCTGTACAACCAACATTACTTCCTCAGAAAAAAGCCTGAATGCACAGATAGCCCTTATATCACATCCTGGGAGCCAGCAAATGTGGGCTTGTTTAGCACTGAAAATGCATTTCCAGATTCACACCTGTTTTTCCTCTCCCCCTGCCCCTCAGTATCTCCTAATCTCCAGCCCTTAACCATGCACCAGTCTGTAAACATGTCTACTCACCGGCAGGCAGCCCCTTGTGTGCAGGTATGGCGTAACAGCTCTCAGTCGTCTTTCACTCCCCCCGTGCCACCACTCACTCCGGCACTGTGATGGCATCTCTTCCAATGAATCAGCCCTTTGGCCAGTTTACCATCTGAAGTCTGTCCTTTCTAGTGTCACAACTGTCCAAACTAAAAGTCCCAACATGTATTTAGCACAATCAAAATCTTTCCACCCTTTCTTGAGCTATTCCTCAACCCATCTTTAGGGCTTAGCCTGCAGCCCCCTTTTGGGGTGGGTTTCTATGCCCCCCAATTGGGACCAGTAGGAGAACCCACTCGCTATTCTGGGTTCCTGCCCAGGCCCACACTGCACAACTAGGTCTGCTCCTTTCCCTGTGCTGCAGTTTTCACTGTGCCACTTCATACCCAAACTCTTAACAG
Organism: Emydura macquarii macquarii; assembly: GCF_026122565.2. Classification (NCBI taxonomy): domain Eukaryota; kingdom Metazoa; phylum Chordata; order Testudines; family Chelidae; genus Emydura; species Emydura macquarii. The sequence continues at coordinate 3,432,977 of NW_027132342.1, read as the reverse complement.
TTCCCCTCTGGGCATCTCCACCTCCTCCCTACTTTAAGCAGGGTGTCTCCCAGGCCTGCTTCCCTCCATCCTTTCCTGGAGAGCTTTCCTTCCTGCTCTGAGCTTCCTAACTCTCTCCCCTCCACCTCTTTCCCTATCTGGGTTTTATCCCTACTTAAGCTCCTCTCCCTCTTTACTGCAGCCACCTTCTTTTTATGGGGAATTGCCTGATTCCCCTCAGGTGGGGCTCATTCCATAATCAGGCTGGCTTAGCCCCAGGCTCTCCAGCCCACCGGGCAAACCGTCCTGTCACCCCCCCTCTTGGTTTCCTTGGCACTGGGGACACAGCAGAGCATGAAGCTGCATTCCCATGATTCCCAGCTAATGTAACACCACCAATGGCTGATATACTGCCAGTATCCAAAACAGCTCTTCAGCTTTGTTCCTCAGTCCTGGAAATGGTCATGAAAAGCCACCTTTGCTTGCCCAATCCTGTGTTGCAGTAAAGCACCAGTGTAGCTGAGAACTGAGCCCACTGTGTGCAAGAGTAGCTTAGATATGACAGCAATATGGATATATACATTGCTGCACATACACACATAAGTGATGCATATGGTTTTAAACCTCTCTTTTCTTTCACTGGCCAGCAAACACACAGGTTTTACACTGGAATGGTGCAGGGAATATACAGTTCAGTTCTACAAGGTGCTGAACATTCTGGACCCCAGCTCAGCAAAGCACTTAAGCAGTGCCTCAGTATTAAGCACAAGTAGCCCTTTACCCTGTAAGGAAACTACTTGCAGGCTTAAAGATGTACATGATAAAAGTGCTTTGCTGGATCAGGGCCAAAGTGCTCAGGGCCTAGCAGGATCAAGCCCACGCTAAGGAAAGAGTGCTGCTTTTGTGCAAACCTGTGACAAATGCTGTGCCCTGGCTTGAGCTGTAAGTTGATACATGTTTGTATAGACATCTTCGTGGCCAGGAAAAGGACAAATCACAGACACTTACCCTGGCTCTCATTGTTATAAACTCACTCTACCGGAGGCATAATAGAAGGTGGGACTCTTCGTAAGGGAAGGCTGGGTGAACGCTGCTGCTGTTAGGTTCATAGAAGTTCCAGGAAATACAGTCTGCTATCTGAGCAGCCGTTTTGATACAGACGTTTGTTTCCTATTGGTGGCAAATTTCAGACTGCGGGTTTCAGGGTTTTTTTGTTTTTTTTTATTTAACTGTGAAGATGGTGATGTCTCCCCTGCCTCATTCAGGGGACAATTTTTTAAAAAATGAAACAGAAGATATTCATTCTTATAATGTTGTCATTTTGGGCAGGTTTCTGAGAAGCGCTATGCTCCTCCCCCCCAACTCGCGCTGACTGCAGAAGCAGCTCTGCAGAAGGCAGTGCTTAGCACTTTACAGTAAGGCCCATACTGTGCTTGGAGTGAGGGTCTCTCAGTAAGGCACAGGCATTGCTTGGGACAGAAGGGTGCTTGTTTATGATGCATTTTATCAGGTAATTTTTCTAATTTACTGTTATTTAATAAGTTTTAATCAAACTCCTTTGTTTCTTAAACAAGATGTCAACCTTTCACATGGACCTTTCAGCACAAAAAGCGCTCTAGAGTGTATATTATTTTACATTGTTCCTTTGGAATCCTATTGAAAGGACAGTTTTAGAAACCACATAGCTCTCAAGTGTCCTTTATTCTGAGGGATGTCACTCGTAGTACCAAAGTTAAATATAAGCCACACAAATCTAACGTCCTCTTACTTTTACTGTTGAAAGTTTGCTTCAGAACTACAGAATCTTGAAACAAAGGTCTTGTGTACACACAAAAGCTCAGTACAACCCTTTCAAATGTGGACACACCTATATTGTTAAAAAAATGCTTGTGAGCATGTGTTATTCCTGTATAGGACCGGAATGAGCTATAGTGATACAAATGTAACAACAATACAAAAGTGTGTGTAGACCAGGCCTAAGATTATAGAAAGCTGTTACAGTAAAAGGATTAAGTTTCCTTATAAATTCCTCATAAATTTCCTCTATGAATAATTCCTTTGTGTGTCTTATTCTAGGTCTCTGTCACACATTGAGGCCCACATTTAGGTCTTGCCAGGTTGAGAGATATGGAGACAACATACAAAGCGACTAATGTGAAGACCAATGTTCATTACATTAGTTGTGAATATTTTATATATAACAGCCTGGCTTAGACTTATATTGGTGACCTCACTGAAAACCAGAAGTTGCACTTGAGCTGAGCTTTCCTGAATAAATATTTAAAAAACATGCTTTTGCTTCATGGTCTTACCATAGAGACATAAAAACAATGAGCCAGATCTTCAGCAGGTGTAGGAAGGCATAGTTTGACTGAAGTCAATAGCTGAGGCTGTGGCTTCTAAAAAAATCCCAGTAATATATAGCTCTTATCAGTAGATCTCAAAGCACTTTACAAATGAAGTATCATTATCCCCATTTTAGAGATGGGGAAACAGGCATAAAGAAGTGAAGTAACTTGCCCAAGGTCACCCAGGTCTTCTGAGTCCTAGTTCTGTGCTCTTTCCATTAGGAAACACTACTTGGCTATAGCATTAACTTGATGAACTATTATATTCCCTTTTATGTATGGTACAAAATCCATAAATTATTATTTGTATGAGATATTTGTTGTATATCTGGTTAGTGATTTCACTGAAATCTATGTGACAAGTGAGCACATACTGAATAGAGGGCAACGCTTCAGACGCTTGCTTGTGAACTAAGGCAGAATAACATTCTTAGTAAGTAATCACATGAACTTGCTGTCTCTTGACGTCCTTTTATATTACCCCACCTCCTCACTTGTTTGGAAAGAAAGAATCCAGCTGCAGGCAACTGACAATTAAATGCTTCAGATTTCAACTGCAGCCTGTGTGCGCGCGCACATCTGCTGTGCAATAAACATTGTTTTAAGTGCAATTGACGTATTTTCCATGCTCCAGGACAGAATGTTCATGACATGAACACACAGAAAGCAAGCAGCATCCCTGCCTTCCATTAACTCAAAGTAAAACTACAAAGCATTGTTTAAAACTAAAGGTAAACAGATTAAGGTTCTTTATTACCCAAGGCAGCCTTAATTCTAGATTCCAAAGTTTTGCTTTAACACATCTAACCGTATTATTATTTAGCTAGCCCCCAAAACGTCATAAGGCCAATACTTGCAAATTTGGGTGCATAAATATAGGCACCTAAAGCCATGTTTAGGCATAGAAGAGGTTGGGTTGAATATTTTGGCTTATTTGTATTAGGAGATCCCTGCCCCAAAGATTTCATAATCTAAGGCTCCAATCTACAACTGGATTCATGAAGCTGAATCCCTGTATCTGGGTGGAGACCCATTTAAGTCTCTGAGGCACTGGATGGAGTCAGCCCATACAGACCCAGTTGCAGGATCCTGGAAGAAGACGGAGCAGAGCTGCCCTGAAGTGCTGGGATCTTTCTGCTCTCCCCTCTCAACTCCCCACATGTGAGAACAGGCACCTGAGGGGTGTGAGGAGAGAGAGCTTAGCTTGGACCATGAAGCAGTTATGATTGGCTACTTGCACCCCAAGAGGCATGAAGGTGAGGAATACAATCAATTAACGGGTTTACTCCCCAGGCAGGGCTGAAATGTAAGGCCCTCACAGCAACCTCTCTGGAGCTGTAGAAATCATATTTGCCAGGTCTCAGACCCTTTTTGACATGGCACACTTTAAGCACTCCACACAAGGTGCACCAGCCTATAGGCTAAATCAGTTTAGTTAGATCAATACAACGATTTCAGTTGAATGCAAGCACTCAGGTGCACTTTGCAGCGTTTTTCACACGAGCATGTTGCATCAATGTGAGCATGGCCCAGTGCGCTCAGGTACCCAGGATGCTTGCATTGCCTTATCGGAAATTTTCATGGTGTACTGCAGAATACTCACTAGTATCCACAGGAATTATGGGATGATGGGTCAAAGCTCCATCATCCCTTCTGCTGTAGCCCAGAAGGCAGCTGTTTTTACAAGCAAGCATCAGAGAAGGCAGGACCTTTCCATTGAACATCCTAGTCCTCCCTTCGTAATGTAGTAAACATTTTCCTTTTAAACAGGAAACATGCTGTTTTCCCCTCAGCTTCGCTCACCTGCCCCAACTGTTCCACTTGTGAGTTGAAAGAAAAATCACTGACTCTGCTCAATTTCTTGCATCATTTTGCTAGTCGAAAGGACTGCTGGCTCTAATGTCTCTGACTCGAGAGTTTGCTTGTTGTCTTCACAGTAAATATATGAGAGAGGATCTTTTGACTCCGACATCCACTAGAAAGCTACAATTATAGGGAAAATACTCAATGGTAAGGATATTAAACTTCACAAAAGCCTTTGAAAATCCAATAGATAGTACTCAAAGCTTCTACAAGCAAAGCATCCCAATGTGGCTGAATGACTAGCAAATACTTCTCCCTGGGCACTAAGCAATGGAATTTATCATATTACTTGTTTTTTTGTTATTTTATTAGCAAAAAGGATTACACAATAAAAAGGGCATTTCTAGAAGCAACAGATAGGAATCCATTGTAAATTCTTGTACACTCATCTTTGTGAAATGATTATAAAATACTTTCCCCTCCCCCCCGTTTCTGGTGACAAGGAGAAAAGGTGCTACAGAGAAAGATAATTCATTATTTTAATATTTATGACTAGTCCCAAAGCTAACTGGGGGTTACAAATCCGTATTTCAGAAGCTGTAATTTCTTGAGAACATCTCACATGAAACATCTCACACTGCTGCTGCTTGGATATTTTTATGGTTTAATTATTTTTCTTGTTGAATTTAGTGTTATTGAAAGGCACCGGACTGACAGTAGTCTACCCTGAAGCACTGTTTATCTCGGGAGTGGGTACAGCCTCAGAAGTGCCTTGTCCCTGTGCTTCAGCACTGATCTGGAAGGATCATATCCACTCAGACCTTGCCCCCTTTGCTGAGAATGCCAACAAGAATGCCAAATCTGAGACTTCTAGCTTTGCCAGGGTTGCACTATCGAAGCAGATGGGAAAAACAAAACTACCCATTTCTACCCATATACAAAACTACCCATATATACTAACTAACAGAGCACTGAGGAGTGAGTGAGCGCTCCTATACACCATCAGAGCTCCAGTCTTTGGCTCTAAACAAGCAAAGTATTGTGTCCAGGCCTGAACTCTCCATTACTATCCCTGACTTTTGTTCCTTTCCCAGAGCAGTTATCCAACACAGCCCCAGAGCTTTTTTCCCTCTTAGAATACATTACACAGAGAAAATAAGCTTCCCCCCTCCTCAGTATTCAAAACTACATCTTTTCATTGTCACTGCAGAGGCTGTCTCTTAGAGCACAGCCTTCTTCCCTCAGAATATTTGCCTGGCTCTGTACCAACTCCTCACTGCAAGGTACTTTCATGCACTCGTGACTGGTTTTGAACAGCAAGTCCTAGCAGTTGTCTCTCTTTTCCTGATCTTTGTATCTCACAGCTGTCCCCTAGAAGAGCAACTATCTCTTAACCCTTTCCTCAAGCACACACACCAGGCAGGAAAGTCTCCAGTCTATTTGTTGACCCTCCTAAGGCCCAGACAGGTACCATAACCTGTCAGACTGGTCCTAATGCTATCTTAAAACGTGAATAATCAACTCCCACACATCTCTGCAAAATCCTGTACTTGGGCCCACCTCACTTTCTGTAATGACATCACAAAATGCTGCACTAGAAAAATCTCACCTTCCCATCAGAAATAGATTTTCAAAGACTTGTGACTCACATTCAACTCAAGCTCCACAGTGGCTTCTGCCAGCATAACTCATAGCAGAAGTGCTTGGTGAGAAATCCTCTGGAGGACACAGACTGCAGTGGTAGAAAACGACTAGAAGTGAGGCCACCAAGGGAACAGCACAACCCTGAAAGAATATTGTACAAGCTGGAAAAAGAACGTTCTTGGAGCTGGGAATGTGCTGATCCATTATATCCCCAGAATAGCCTCTCTTAGCTGGGCCTTCTCAGGTACCTCAACTGAAACTTAAAAGCTGCCGTGATGATGAAGGTGGGAAGATGGTGGACATAGCATCTAGGATTTAACTCCAGCCAGGACAGTGAAACTGTGGGAGCCATAAAACAAGAAGCAACATTTATCTTGCAAAAAAGTTAAATTTATTGCAGCATTTTTAATTCAAGTATAGGGAATTCCTATCATTAGAATACAATATCTATAGTAGAGAGATCATAACAAAATGTTTCCCAAATCTTAGATTGCTAAAACATTTTTTAGTTTAAAAATTTACTAGGATATATATATACTTTTATAGATACATATATATATATATATATATATATATATATATATATATATATATATACATATATACACACACACACTTCTAAACACACACACTTTCTGTTCTTTGCTCACCTTGAGTACTGAAAGCAGACTGGACAGTTTCACTTTCTGGTTCTCAAGCACTACTACAATGCTTGCGTGTTTGGGTTTTCAATGCTGAATCAAAGAAAAGTGTGACTTTGCATGAAACTATTTTTATTCCTAGTAGATGTTTTATTTCTTCTTTTTTATTCAAAACCTGAATTTTGGGCCTCAAATGCATGGCAGTATTCATTAATTGAAAGTTATTCCTTAGGCTCCAATCCAAGAAAATATACCTATTCAGGGCAGCAAGTAAGCACATAAGTCAATGGGACTTAACTCGGTGCAGCACTTAAGCACCTACTGAAGTCCCACTGACTTCAACAGGATTTGAGCATGTGCTTAAGTGTTGTCATGAATGGGGTATATTTGAGAACAGGTTTAAATAATTTCCTTAATTGAGGTTTTAGTGATGGTTTATTCACCCATTAAAAAGGTTTGTTCACAGTCAGCTACAACTCTGCTACCTTCTTTATACATACATATCTCTAAGGACATTCATTAATACAATTTTAACATTTTAAACATCCTCCTGGTATTGTTTTCCTTCCTTCTTACAATTTCCTGCTGCTCGTAGTTCTCTGAATCATCTCTCTCAATAGAGATCCTAGTCTAACTGTTAGCCTAAAACCTGCACGTTCACATTCTCACACAGCATTCTCAAACACAGCTCAATCCTGTGCAATGGTAGGGTAATTTATAACAATTAGTCCCATCTGATGCTAAACTGACTTCATCAACAGGCAGAGGGGATTTAGCAAGCAATCCAAGGAATTTTATTCTTGAAGGGAAAAGCTAAATTGCTTCACTCATCTCTAATTTCTGCTGTGATGTCAAACTGCCTTTGATCTTAACTCCCCTCTGCTAAAGAGCTGTGCAATTGTGCAGCAGTTCTGCTGAACCTGAAAAAGGTATTCTTAGAAAGCTGAGTATTTCATACAATTAACAGCGTTTGCATATAGCATCACACAGTAAGTGTGCATGACTGGGCTACATTCTTCTGTTCTTACTTATATTTTAGTACCCAACTGCATGAATAACCCCACAGAAATCCATGATTGCTTTACTGAGTAAGGTACTAAACATGAGTCAGGGTGACAGACACTGGCCCAGGTAGTAAAAGATTCAATCTCTAACCCAAAGAAATTAAAATTTAAACTGAGCACACAACAAGAACACTGGAAAATATATCAGGCAAAAAGAGTGGTGGGAAGAATACAAAAAGGTTAGTTAATTGGCTAGCATGGCAATACATCATGTCAGTTCTAGGAGGTTAATTGTTTATTAAAGTTGCCCAACACTTATTATAAAACCCAGTTTTTCACTGTTTATAACTTTGCCAAACAATTATTGGAACAGAAATTCTGCATGCAGACTGTCTGCCTCAGGCTTATTATTTTTGAAAATTTCAAACAAATGGTTCAGCCATTTCAGAGAAATAGGAAAAAACAGTTTATCCAGGTTACAAAATTCTGTTGACCTTTTCTTACAACAATCCTAGAGGATCCAAGCTTTGGAGAATGGATGAAACTTGACTCTGGGGTGGCCTCTGTGTCAGGAAGAGACGATTGATTACCTACCTTTCGTAACTGTTGTTCTTTGAGATGTGTTGCTCATGTCCATTCCATCCTAGGTATTTGCGCACCCACATGCATGGCTACCAGAATTTTCTTCCCTTAGCAATATGCATAGGGCCGGCTCTGGCGCCCCCTGGAGCCTCACGCTCATGCCGTGCTATATGAAGCGCTGCCCAGCCCTGCACTGCCTCAGTTCCTTCTTGCCATCCAACTCTGACAACGGGGATGGAAGGTGGGTCATGAATGGACATGATCAGCACATCTCGAAGAACAACAGTTACGAAAAGTAAGTAACAGTCTTCTTCTTCAAGTGCTTGCTCATGTCGATTCCATTCTAGGTGACTCACCAGCAGTATCCTTGGAGGTGGGCTCAGAGTTCTCGGATGTGCCATCTGCAGCACTGTTTTCCCAAAGCTGGCATCGTCTGAGCCTGCTGGATGATGGCATAGTGGGACTTGAAGGTATGGACTGAAGATGAAGTAGCAGCTTTATAGATGTCTTGTATCGGTATTTGTGCCAGACAGGCTGCTGACGAGGTTTGCACTCTGGTTGAATGGGATTTGACAACCTCCAGCGAAGTTATATTCACCTTCTCCTAAGAGAATCTAATGTAGGAAGATATCCATGAGGCAATCCTTTAGGAGGAAACAGGTAGCCCTTTCATCCTTTCCACCACCCGTACAAAGAGCTGTGTGGTCTTACAAAACAGTTTAGTCCTCTCAATGTAGAAGGTCAATGCCCATCTAACGTCAAGGGTGTGCCATTTACGCTCCTCATTAGAACTATGCGGCTTAGGAAAGAACATCAGCAGGAATATGTTTCGGTTGTTGTGAAATTGGGACACCACCTTGGATAGGAAGGCCTGGTGTGTGGCCGCAGCTGGATCTTGTTCCTATTAAAAAAACTGTATATTGTGGTTCTGAAGTGAGTGAGCGCTCTTATTTCAGAAACTCTTCATGCCGAAGGGATTGCTACCAGGAAGGCCACTTTACAGGAGAGGAGCAATAAGGGGCAAGTTGCTAGGGGCTCAGAAGGGGGGCCCTATAAGCCTTGACAGAACTAAGTTTAGATCCCAGGGAGGTAGTGGGTCACAAACCTGAGGGTAAAGTCTCTCTAGGCCTTTAAGGAATCTGACCATCATGTAGTGGGAAAAAAACCTGACCTTCCCCAGATTGGAGGGTGAAAGGCCATAATGGTTGCTATGTGAACCTTTTATTGATGAAATTGCTAGGCCTTGCCGCTTAAGATGTAATAAGTAGTCCAGTATTGACTGGATTGAGGCCTGGAGAGGTGGGATTTTCTGGTTTGATGCCCAGCAGGAGAATCTCTTCCATTTGGCTGGATATGATACTCTGGTGAAGGGCTTCCTGCTGCCCATCAGGACCTGCTGGACCTGAGATGAACATGCCTGTTCATCTGTGTTCAACTACTCAGCCTCCACATCGTCAAGTGTAAAGATGCCAGGTTCAGGTGTAGCAGCTGGCTGTGGTTCTGTGACAAAGTGGTAGCTCCAGCAGGGGGGGTGAGGAGAGCTGGCAGTTGAGTTTCATGAATGTGCTGAACCAGTGCTGTCATGGCCACGCAGGAGCTATTAGGATCATATCTGCCTTGTCTCTCTTGATCTTCAACAAGACCCTGTGAATCAGTGGCATTGGCAGGAAAGTGTACAGGAGTGCCCCTGCCCATGGGAGAAGAAAGGTGTCGGACAGCGATCCCTCATCGAGTCCGCAGATCGAGCAAAACTGATGGCATTTCTTGTTCAGGGTAGATGTGAAGTGGTCCACTCGGGGAATTCCTCACCTTTGGAAGATCATACTGGTCACCTGAGAGTGATCACTTGTGGTGAGGTCAGAAGGACCTGCTGAGGAGGTCCTGCCATGGTGTTCCTGACCCCTGGTAATGAGATGCCATGGTATGAAAGTTGTTCTGAATGGTGAGGTCCGATAAACGTGTAGCCTCTTGACATAGATCCGATGAGTGAGCTCTTCCCTGTCTGTGGATATAAAACATTGCAGCAGTATTGTCCATCAGCACCTGAACCACTCTGTCCACCATATAGAGAAGGAATACTTGGCAGACCAGGAGCATTGCCTTGAGCTCTCTGACATTTATGTGGAGGTTGCGGTCCAAGATTATTCTCAATGTGAGTGCCCCAACCCAGGTCCAAGGCATCGGACACCAGGGTAACAGAGAGAACTAGCTCTTCAAAGGGCACACAGACTGCCAACTCAGGGATGTTAATACACGTGGGGTTACCATGACCACTTGGCCCAACCTGTGCCTGCTCAGAGTTTATGCCGAGATCAGCCATGACTGTAGTGACCTGAGCCTTAGGCACACGTGATGTAGCACATACATGCAAGCTGCCATGTGATCCAGTAGCTGGAGGTAGGTATAGGCTGTTGTGATGGGAGAAACTTGGATGAGCCCCGACATGGTTGGAATCGAGGCTCTGGCTCAAGTAGAATTGAGAACTGCTTCAATAAACTCTATTCGCTGGACCGGCGATAACCTTGACTTTTGCTTGTTTATCATTAGGCCCAGGCAACAACAGGTGGCACTTACTAGATGAAGGTTGTGCCGAACCTGAGACTTGCCTTTGATTAGCTAGTCATCCAGAGAGTGCTAAATCTGAACTCCCTTGCATCTCAGGTATACGGACATTTTGTAATTACTCTTGTGGCAGATGAAAGGCCAAAGGGCAGCCCTGTAAACTGATAGTGAGAACAGCCCACCACAAATCTGAGGAATCTTCTGTGGCCGGGGAAGATCGAGATGTGGAAATAGGCATCTTTTAGGTCGAAGGGAGCCTACTGGTCTCCTGAATCCACAGAGGTGATGATGGAAGCAAGGGAAAGCATACTGAACTTCAGTCTCTTGAGATATTTGTTGAGACACTGCAGATCTCGAATAGGTCTGAGACCCCCTTTTGCTTTGGGAATAAGGAAGTAGTGGAAGGAACTTTCTCCATGGCTCCCACCTCCAGAAGGGTTTCCACCTTCTGAACAGAGTTGTTTGGGAGAGGGGTCCCTGAAGAGGGATGGGGAAGGCGGTAATGGGGCAGAGGAGAGGAAAACTGCAGGGTATAGCCCGCCAAAATGATACTGGGGACCCAATGGTCCGACGTAATTCTGGCCCATGCTGGGAAGAAGGGAAAAAGGCGATTCAGAAATAGGCAGGAATGTGGATCCTGGGAGGAGACTGGAACGCTGTCTTCAGGTACACCCTCAAAATGTCTGTTGCTGGCTGCTGGGGTGTCATCAGGGCCCTGGTTGAAATGAGGAGGAAGTTAAGGCAGGATGATGGTGTTTTATAACCTCTGTCCTTATCTCTTCTCCTATAGGAGCTGAAGCTAGGGGGGCCCTGGAACTTAGGCTGCTGTGGAGTGTGAAATTGCCTTCTTGAGACCTGTAGTGTATAAAGGCCCAATGAACACAGGGTGGCTCTAGTGTCTTTTAATCCATGGAGCCTGACATCAGTCTGATCCAAGAAAAGCACACTGCTGTCAAATGGGAGGTCTTGTATGGACTGTTACACTTCCTGGGATAATCCAGATGAATGTAATCACAAACAGCTGCACATGGACACAGCAAAGGCTATGGATCTTGCTGCCGGATCTGCCACATCCAGTGCTGCCTGCAGGGCCACTCTGGTCACTATCTTCCCCATTCTAAGATGGTGGCAAAATCCTGGGTATGCTCCTGAGGCAGTATCTCAGCAAACTGTGCCAGAGAGTTCCAAACATTATAATTATACCTTCCCAGAAGTGTCTGCTGGTTGGCAGTTCTAAATTGAAGGCTGGCTGTAGAATAAACTTTTCAACCAAATAAGTCCAGTCCTTATCTTTTGGGGTTGAACTGAGCTGACCCTGCCTATCACTCTCAATAGCAGAAGCCACCACAAAGGATCCCAGGGGCAGGTATGTGAAAAGGGACTCAAATCCCTTAGCTGGGACATAGTATTTCTTTTTGGCCCTTTTCCATGTTGGTGGCAAAGAGGATGTGTTAGCCACAGGGCCCTAACCACCTTGAGAACCCCTTCGTGTACAGGAAGTGCGACCCGGGCCGATGCCTCAGCTGCCAGTACATCCCTCCTATGTTTTTAATAGAGCAGTTTCATAACCATAGAACTCAATTAAAACACACACCTCAGTGATTTTACAAACCTGCACTTCAGAATAAATGCACTAAAATTTTAAGCAGCATAATTTATCAATATATATCTTAAGACAGACAGACAATCCCCAAACTCTGCTTGCCTCAAGCAAGTATCAGGTTAATATCATTAACGGACAAAAGTGCATCTTTATGTGACTGTAAAAGTCTATGTTATGTTTAGACATCTTTCCCTTCTGGAATGTTGTTTAAAATACCCTGTTTTCAGGGACCAAACTGTTTATTTTACTTGCAAAGCTGTGTGCATATGGAAGCCATTTGCAGAATGGATTTGTGAATGTTTACTTGAACAATGTATAGTGAATGGTTGAAAAGCACAGACTGTAGGTTCAACTCTCTAACCTTTTAAAAGTAAACTATTCTGATATGGAGGGGAAAAATCCTATTTCTCACACACTTATAAGAACAAGAAGGGAAACATTTGTGGCTGTGTTTATGTCCATGTGTAAAACAATCAAGGTATAATAGCAGAGGTAGAGCATGAAATGGCAAGTTAAGCTTGAAATCCTGGATAAACCTATTTTTCCTAACCAGAATCATAAGCTCTTTGGGCAGGCACTGTCTTTTTGTTCTGTCTGTACACTGCCTAGCACAGTGGAGTCCTGCCCTATGACTGAGGCTCCTAGATGCTATTACAATACACACACACACTCACATCTTGCATTGAAAAGCAGCAAGGAATAAAGTCAATGCTTGAGATTCTGATCTCAATTATACCCGAACAGTATCATGAATAAACTCCATTGTTTTCAAACGGACCTAGTCTAAATTTACCTAATTTTGTAATTGAGATCAGAATCTCACTCACAGACTATTACTGTGTGGAAAGCAAAGTTACACTGGGCATACGTAGTGCAACTGGGATAGATTCTTACTGGTGTAACTGAGATGATTCATTTCACATTAATTATTTACATGACAAAATAAACATTAACAAAGTACTGATGTGTTTTTATCAGTCTTTTAATGCAATGCAGTATATGGAAAAACAAGGTTACTTACCAGTAACTGATGTTCTTCAAGATGTGTTGCTCATGTCCATTCTACTATAGGTGCGTGCACGCCTCCATGCACAGTTACCCGCAACTTTTTTCCCCTTAGCAGATCTCATAGGGCTGGCTCCGGCGCCCCTTGGAGGCCCGTGCACATGCTGCAGTATCTGAGGCCAGCCCTATGCCCCCTCAGTCCCTTCTTTCTGCCAACTCCGGCAGCAGGGATGGAGGGTGGGTTGTGGAATGAACATGAGCAACACACCTCGAAGAACATCAGTTACTGGTAAGTAACCTTGTTTTCTTCTTCGAGTGCTTGCTCATGTTCATTCCACTATAGGTGACTAACAAGCAATACCTTGGAGGTGGGTCAGAGTTACCGGTGAGCTGCCCTCAGCACCGCTCTGCCGAATCCCGCATCCTCTCTCGCCTGCTGGATGATGGTGTAGTGAGATGTGAAGGTATGCACCGACGACCAGGTGGCGGCTTTGCAGATGTCCTGGAGGGGCACTCTCTCCAGGAAGGCTGTAGACAAGGCTTGAGCTCTGCACTGTGATGGTTCCCGGAAGCGGCACCCTCACCTGCTCATAGCAGAACTTGATGCATGATGTAATCCACGAGATGCGCTGGGTGGAGACAGGTGAGCCTTTCATCTGGTCAACCACTTCGACGAAGAGCTGCGTCGATTTCCAGAACTGTTTTGTACGCTCGATGTGGAAGGCCAGGGCTCGTCTCACGTCCAGCAAAGGCCATCTCCCCTCCTCCTCTGAACCGTGTGGTTTGGGGAAAAAAAATACAGGGAGAAAAATATCTTATAATGAAATTGGGAAACCACCTTGGGCAGGAAGGCTGGATGCGGCCTCAACTGCACCTTATCCTTATAGAATACTGTATAAGGGGGCTCCGAGGTCAAGGCCCTAATCTCGGAGACCCTCCTAGCTGAGATAATGGCCACCAGGAAGGCTACTTTCCATGAAAGCATGAGCACAGGGCATGAAGCCATGGGTTTGAAGGGGGGCCCCGTGAGTCTTGAGAGGACCAGGTTGAGATCCCAGGGAGGCACTGGCTCATGGACCTGCGGATAAAGCCTCTCCACCCCCTTGAGGAAACTGACTGACATGGGATGGGAGAACAGCAATCTCCCCTGTAGTGGCTAACTGAGGGCCAAAATGGCCCACAGGTGAACCTTCAGGGAGGCCAGCGCCAAACCCTGGAGCTTTAGCTGGAGCAGGTATTCCAGGATTGCCTGTATAGGTGAGAAGTTGGACGGAATGCCCCGGGACTCCACCCAACAGATAAGTGTTGATGGTTTATCCCGATACACAACCTGTGTAGAAGGCTTCCTGCTGCCAAGCAGGACTTGTTGGACCTGCACCGAGCAGGGTCCCTCCCCCTCCATCAGCCACAGAGCCTCCAAGCCGTGAGGTGCAGGGAGTCCAGGTCCGGGTGCAACAGGTGACCATGGACCTGGGAGCTCTAGGGCTGCGGCCACTGTCCCTGGGGCCAACCCGGGGCTGACTGTGCCACAGGCTGACACTTTGTGGGGGCGTTGGCTCGTCCGACAACTGCCCCCCCCCGGGAGACCCTAAGTCATCCTCATAGTCCAAGGCCCTGAACCGGCGGTGTCATGTATGCAAGTGGTGCCGACAAACGGAGATGTGCTCCGAAGATCTAGAGGTACTGGAACGTGTCTTGGTACCGATGATTTCCGCTGCCGCTTGCCTTGCGGTCCTGCAGACACCTTCAGTGACCAAGTTTGACGCCGCTCCGAACTCCTCAGTGCTGAGCCAGACTCCGTTGACATGGTTCCACGTTGTGGACTGCGCAGTGCTGGGTCTTTCTCCGGCGATCGGGGTCTGCACCGTCTTGGTGCGGGTGAACTCCATAGCGCCGTGTCCTCTGACAGCGACCGGGTTCTGCGCCATCTCAGTGCGGGAGAACTCCTCGGTGCCATGTCCTCCAACGGTGACCAGGTTCAATGCTATCTAGGTATGGGCGAACTCCTCGGTGCCGGGGATCTGGAACAGGAGTTCTCCGAGCACCGCCTGGCAGACCTCGACTGGCGCCGCCTCCTGGCATGCACTACCTCTGATGCCAGGGATCGACGTCGGTACCAAGAGGGAGACTCCACGTCCTGTGCCGGAGCATGTTGGCTCAACAAGGCCAGGGGAGCGGCTCTGCTCTACCCTCGGAGACCGTCTGGTGGGAGACCTTCCTCCCCATGCCGGAGATTTCCACCGCCATTCAGGGGGACCCAATGCAGGTTTCCCCCATGACACCGGCCCCTTCTCCCTCAGCAGGGGGGGAGGGGCGCAGAGGTGGCGTAGACAGGGCCAACAAGGCTCTTGCCACCTGAAAAGCCTCTGGTGTCGATGGCATCGGCAGGGGCACTATCCCACTCCCAAGAGTCGGAGGAGGTGCCCTGACTGGAGATGCAGGCAACAGAGAAGACTCAATGGGCTAGGTCCGGTGCATCTCCGAACTCAACCCTGCCCATACCGACGGTGCAGGGGAGTGCCTGTGCTCCGCACGCTGCTTCTTCCTCTTCAGTGCTGGCGATGTTGCGTGGTGCCTGGCGGTGCACTCTGTACCGAGGTCACACTCGATGATGAGGTGAAGCGGGCCGGCTTGGATGCCGAGCGGAGCGCTGCCTCTATCAACAGGGTTTTCAATCAGATCTCTCGGTCCTTTTGAGTCCTCAGTTTAAAAGCCCTGCAGATCTTACACTTCTCTTTTCCTTGGGCTTCCCCAAAGTACTTAAGACAGCAGTCGTGAGGGTCGCTGAGTGGGAAGGCCTTCCTGCAGGAGGCACATGGCTTGAATCCCGGCGCCTGGGGCATAGCCTGGCTGCTTGAAGTCCCCGCAGGGACTTGCCTTATCTCTAACTCTCTCAACACTTAACTACTTAACTGATTAAAACTAACTTAGAATATCAAACAAGTCCGAACAAGGAGAATAGTATTTGCTGAGAGCAAGGCTAGTTCCAGCAACTGTCAGGGGCGGAAAGAAGTAACTGAGGGGGTGTAGGGCTGGCAGCGCCTCATATACCACAACATGTACGCGGGGCTCCCAGGGGTGCTGGAGCTGGCCCTACGGGATCTGCTAAGGGGAAAAAAGTTCCAGATAACCGTGCATGGAGACGTGCACACACCTATAGTGCAATGGACATAAGCAAGCACTCAAAGAAGAACAAAGCACTATATGAACAGCCAGTTCTCAGCCGATCACCTTGCTCCAAGTTTGGGAACACAGTAATTTCCATTGGCCCAGCTTCTCAGTAACCATTCCACCTCAATCCCAGAAAAGCACTGTCCACCACTCCTTATTCCAATCCCCTACCATTCACCTGAAACTTAGGCCAAGATATTCTAAAGTGCCTAGAAGATTTTGAGTGCTTCAATATATGGGTGCCCAACGTGACACAGTAAAAGGGCCCAATTTTCAGAGAACAGGATTCTCAGAACTTTTTAAAAATAGGGGTCCTTTAAGGTGTTTCAAATTGTGCATGTAAAAATACCTCTAAATCAATCATTCTTGAAAATCCTTGCATTAGTCAACTACCTAAGAGTTAACAAGCGTAACAAGCAACCTGCACGGTTTTCTGCTCCACATCCTCAGAGTAACAGCAGCTACGGAAGACCATGCACTAGAAAATAAAGACGGTATGATGATTACTAGAATTGGAACACAAAACAAATTCTGAGTAATTCAAGGTAAGACTATGGTAGGGTGCGCATTACTTATGCACTGAAGGACTGAAATTGCAGGCTCTTCTGAGGAAAGATGGACAGTCACTGGTATTTTTCTCCTGCTGCAACTATAGTGCAGATTGCTAGCAGCAAAACCATTACAGTCTCTAGAACGTCATACATATTAGTGATGAGATTCACTCCTAATAAGATGTTAAACTCTTCATACTCACCTGTTATTGTATTTGGGTCAGCTGTATCTCCACAAAGCACTGCCTACTCTTACTGCCAAAGCAATATTTTTAACTGCAACTAAAGGAAGGTTTTGGACTAAAGGAAATGTCAGGTCATCAGAAGTGAAATGACACCACAGATTTAGTCACTGATAAAAGCCATCCAGGCTCTGCCACATTTATTAAATCTTCATGTCTGTTTAATCAGACAATGAATGCTCTTGTATTCTGATGGCGCTGGCATATTTTGCCCTAACTTGGCAATATTTAGTACCTAATATAAATAAGTCTCTCCACAGTTAACATTACCCACAAATTAGACCTCAAAAAGGAAGGTAGAAACATTTCAGAGTTGGAACCTTAGAGGATACGTATCTAGTGCTGACATTTGCTACACAAAATTAAAACTGATTCATTGTGTTACCCGACCCACCCAACAGCTGATCAAGGAAGCACAGTGATTTTTCCAAGCTTTGTGGTTATTTTTCTGTGTTCTTCCTAAGGCACAATATTTTTGGAGAGATTTTCTCCTCTGTGGACAAAACGTCCAAATACAGACCTTGGATTAAACCAGGATTGTTAGCTGATGAGCATTACGGACAATAGCAAACTCTGTGTGTGTGTGTGTGTGTGTGTGTGTGTGTGTGTGTGTGTGTGTGTGTGTGTGTGTGTGTGTGTGTGTGTGTGTGTGTGTGTGTGTGTGTGTGTGTGTGTGTGTGTGTGTGTGTGTGTGTGTGTACGTACACATGGGGCTCTCAGGATACATCTACACTAATATTTAAAACCCATGGCAATGAATCTCAGCCTAGCGCTAGTGCTCAAAACAGCTGTGTAGATGTTTGGGCTCAAGCTGGCGCTCAGGCTCTGAAGCCCTGAGGGAGGAGCAGTTAAAGAGCTTGAGCTGTAACATATGTACTGCTGCTTTTAGTGCTATAGCATGAGCCCAAGTCTGTAGACCTGGGATTTGAGACTTGCTACTAGAAGCTTTAAAATGCCACGTAGACATACCTTTGGTGTTCCTAGCAATCAAAAGAGCAGAAACCAGCATCTGTTCCCTGTCTGCTCTCTGCCCCTCCAACCTTCATCATCACCAATAGCAGAATTGCCTCAGGACCCACAAGCCAAACTCTGCCCACTGCCAAAATATTACTCCCCTTGCAATATATGGTGAAGATGTTCAAAAAATAGGTTTTGCTGGCTGTATCAGACTTGAGTCCTGTCTGTGAAGTCCAGATATTTAGTCAGGTCAGATTTATGCACAGGCACATGTCTAAAGCCCCAGCTCCTAGTCACTATCTTTCCATCTCATCTTTCATTTTAAAAAAAAGTTTCTAGCCTTAACAGTGGAAAGACGATATGATAGGTGTATGACTGACACAGTAATGTCTGCCGGAATCTGCAGACTATCTCCAGCAGAGGGAAGAACACCAGCCACTAGAGCCAAGGGGAAAGCTGGCCATTACAACAGACTTGGCACATGCAGAGCAAGGCAAGGGGTACTGGCTGGTTTGGGGACTTAAAGATTCCCTAGTGGGCTCTGCAGAATTTGCTTCTCCCTAGAGCTCAGATGCAGCTCCAAGGCTCTATTCCTTCCTTTGGGCTTTTTGGCTTCACAAGTCAGATTGTTCTTCCAAATGCCTTCCATTCATAGCACCAAAATTAAACAGGATTCTGTGGACTGTGCAGATCTGTAATCTTCTGTATACTTTTGTATATACTTAATTAATAGTGAAATGGTTGAAGTAGATCTTTAAATTGTGTTGAACGGGGCGGTTTAACCCTACTATTTACATCTCTTTCGCTCTCAAACTTTTCTTTCTGACCATAAAACCTAGAAACAGACTTTAAAAAAAAGGCTGACATTCTGGGGAAAGAAATTACAGCCATAAAAAAAGAGCCAGGTTGCTGACCCAGTGAGACATAAAACAATTCCAATCGTTCACAGTCCACTATCCTGTGTCTGTCAAGAGATCAGAACTAATGCTGCCAAAGATGAAACAGGAAACTCATAAGTGGACTATTATGGGGAAACCTGCCTATAGGGAAGTTTCTTCTAAGCCTGTTAAGCGTACATCTACACAGCAATGTAAGCCTTGGGTTAGTGGGACTCCAGTCAGTTGACCTGTGTCAGACAATCCTGGGCTAGAGCAGCTATACAGCATTTTAAACCTAGCATAAGGATTTTCTAACCTGTGTTCAAACCTACGGCTCTGGCGTCCATACTGAAGTACACAGACCTGAGTCAAAGTAACCCTATCCCAGAATGCCCAGTAGCTCCCCTGCTCCGTGTTGATACTGCAGCCCTATAAATGTGTTGCACAGTGGGAAAACTCTACTGCCACTCTGTTTCCTAACTGTGATGGTGCTATAAATGGGACTTGTGCCTGTAATGAGCACACGAATACATAAACTGTATAATTAGCTCCTTTTGCAGCTGTATCAGTGGGGAAGATTTGGGGCAGATTCCCACTCGCTACCCTGACAGTGTATGCACCCCTGCACACACAGCCCCATGGAGGTCTGAGGTCATCCTCCCCCAGCAGTGCTGAGCTGGGAGTTCTACTGCTCCTCTTTCCTGCAGGGCAGCGCTTAGTTCCTGTTCTGCTCTCTGGCCTTTGCACCAAAACCTGGCAGGGCTCTTCTGACCAAAAACAGTTCTCTTTGCAAAAAGCTTCTGATCAATCTCCACTGAAAACCCTCTACAATGTCTAATCATGTGCTTGCAGACAGGTGTTCAGCAGACAATGGATTAATGCTGACCTGAGCTCCTGCTGTTTGCAAAGTGAGGTGTGGTTTCTATTTGCAATGGAATGCAACAAACTGTACCACAGAGAGGACTAAGGAAGTTGCCCCGAGGAACACTGGGATACATCCAGAAGACTTAGAATCATAGATTAGGGTTGGAAGAGACCTCAGGAGGTCATCTAATCCAACCCCTTGCTCAAAGCAGGACCAACCCCAACTAAATCATCCCATCCAGGGCTTTGTCAAGCTGCACCTTAAAAACTTTTCAGGATGGAGATTCTACCACCTCCCCAGGTAACCCATTCCAGTGCTTCACCACCCTCCTACTGAAAAAGGTTTTTTCTTAATATCCAACCTAGATCTCCCCCACTGTAACTTGAGACCATTACTCCTTGTTCTGTCATCTACTACCATTGAGAACAGCCTAGCTCCATCCTCCTGGCACCCCCTTTCAGGTAAAGGCTGCTATCAAATCCCCCCATTCTTCTCTTTTGCAGATTAAAAAAACCTAGTTCCCACAGTCTCTCTTCATAAGTCTTGTGCTCCAACCCCCTAATCATTTTTGTTGCCCTCCGCTGGACTCTCTCCAACTTGTCCACATCCTTTTTGTAGTGCGGGGCCCAAAACTGGACACAATACTCCAAATGCGGCCTCACCAATGACGAACAGAGGGGAATAATCACTTCCCTCGATCTGCTGGCAATGCTCCTCCTACTTCAGCCCTATATGCCATTAGCATTCTTGGCAGTAAGGGCACACTGTTGACTCATATCCAGCTTCTTGTCCACTGTAACCCGCAGGTCCTTTTCTGCAGAACTGCTGCCTAGCAAGTTGGTCCCCAGTCTATAGCAGTGCATGGGATTCTTCCATCCTAAATGCAGTACTCTGCACTTGTCCTTGTTGAACCTCAGATTTTTTGGGCCCAATCCTCCAATTTTTCTAGGTCACTCTTTATTCTATCTCTACCCACCAGCATATCTACCACTCCCCCCAACTTAGTGTCATCTCCAAACTTCCGGGACCCAAGCCAAGCTGAGGCAGCATGTAGAGGAAAGCAATTGTGCTCAGACTCTAGGTCCCAGCTTAACATGGGCACGGACTCTCTAGCCCTGCCGGATCTTGGGACCATAGGGTCAAGCCCCAGGTTAACAGAATTGGTGCATGAATGCAAGAGGAGTTAGGCTCGAGCCCAGGCTTATATTGCTGTGTAGATGTACCCTTAATGAGAGGCTGTTTTATGCCCTGAAGCTTAATCATTTCCAAACATTTTTTAAAAATACGTAACTGGGGCTGCAAACTGCTAGTTTCCACATTTGTTTAGCACAATGCACAACAGTGTGTCAGTTCTGATGAGGCCTTTTGGACATTATTGTAAGTATTAAACAATACAGTAGACTCTCACTTTAACACCCTTTGCAATAGCAAACCTTGGGCTATATGGAACCTGGTCCCTGGTCCCTGGATCCCACCTCCAGCCCCGCCGCTGCTGCAAGTAGGCCAAATGCTCCTCCAGCCCCGGAGGAGCTGTCTGGCCACTGCCCCCCAAGGAGCACTGTGCCCCGGCCATGACAGAGCACTCCCCACTACCCTGAGTTGTCTGTCTTCCCAACCCCCTGCCCTGGAGCAGCACTTCGCCCCGGCCACCAAGGAACACTGCCGCTGCCCACCACAGCCCTGAGAGCTGTCAGCCCCCCCTGCAGCCGGAGGAGCTCTCAGCTCCACTGCAAGGCTGCAGGTGTCAGCCATCCCCACGCCTCCAGCAGGCTCTTTGCCTATAACAACCAAATGTCTTTGATCCCCAGAAGTTCGTTATAGGGAGGGCATACTGTAATTGTTTTAAGAGAAGTATAATTAAAATGGTAATTAACTTGGCAGGGTGATTTCCTTCAGCTCATCATCATTAATCCCTCTTTGCTCACAATCAGCAGTTTGCCAAAAAACCCACAACTCATCTTTTTGAGTAAAAAAAGGAAATCTGTTAAGAGTATGAATTTAGTGGTGAAATTTATGTAGCTTCTATTAATTTAAATTGTCCGGAAATAAATTATAATGGGGGGGGGGGAGGGGGAGAATCAACAAAATGCACATTTATCCTGACATTTTACTGTAGAAAGGCAGCAAATCTTCACAAATACAAAATGAGAAAATGCATTCTCTGATTGAACTATTTGGGTGGCTTCTCCCTTGTGAAAAAAACCTATAACAGATTTATAAACAGAAGAATGTAAGTTATCTGAGTAATACCAATAAAAAGAGTACACCCTGAATTACTCCTAACTGAAGAATGAATGTTATTCTTCAGAAATACTCTCTAAGTAACATTCAACAAGTGACTCAGAAAGATGCTTGGAACTGCCAGTTGCATGTGCCTGGTATACCTCTATCAAAGCTGATATTTGTTTGGCATAACAAACCAGTGGTACTTAATTCTGGCATCTGATGCACAGGTAGACACAAAAGAATTAAGATATATTTAGAATATGGACATGTGTAAGCATAAATCATTTCAGAAACTTTCTTCAAACTAAAACAAAACAAAAAAAATTACTTACCTTTTTGTTAACAATACAAACTCAAATTTAACACCAATGGTGTCTGTCCCTCTGCATTTTGGCTTTAAATTCTCCCTGAGGGCAACTGCTGCATCATCAGGTCATCACAATTTGCTTTTCTCAAAACACAAGAACAGACAGCCACAGGTTGATTATTAATGGGTTTACAGGTATAGTACAGGATTTATATCCAATGACTCCTGTGTGCATTCCATCATTTAGAGAGGAACTAAAAAGATATTTAATATGTATCTTCAGCTCTTTTAAAACCTTCATTAAATGGTTACAGTTTGGAAGCTAATATGTGGTTATTTGCATTGTTTTATTAGAAAAAATACTCAGGCAAGGTCTACAATCATCTGTCAATTATAGATGACTTACAAGGAACTCATGAAGCAATAAAATTAAAAAAATACGAATACAAACTATATCTGAAACACTTCTATTTGGCAATTTTATAACAAATTTTAAAAAAGAACCAAAGATTGTGGATTACTTTATAGTTACAGAATAAGCAGTAGATGAAGTGCTTAAGCAAAAAAATTAAACAAAAACACTGTACTTTTTTTAAAAATAAAGTCAGATTGCTACAAATCTTATGAATAATACCCTTATTTATTAAACAACCATTCCAGAACATCTTTTATTAGTGGTGCTTTTAATCTGCACTTCATTTTGTCTGATAAGATTTTTTATGTATATAAGTAACATTTTTAACCCGTTGGAGCCAAGCAAGTCTCGTGTCGGTTCCAATGCAGAACGCATTCGTATTATATTAGGAAATACTTAATCCTGCAGCCAAAGGGTTAATTCTAAAGTTTTATTCTATTTAATAAAATTTTAGTGTAAAAACTGCTGGTTTTTCGTTTCACTGTAGTAACGTGAAAATTCTTCCCCAATAAGGAAGACTAATTCTGCAGTTTGACTGCATATATCCACATATATTTTACACTGGTTCCTTCCAACAGCAAGGAAATGACTGATTTCACGTTCACTATCAGAAAGGAGTGCCATGAATTCATTACGGGTTCTGTTCATCCCTCAAAGATTTCTGGGAAGGATGTTCAATATATTTTTGTTCTTACAACAGATATTAACAGTAGTACATAGTCCGTTAGGTATGCAAAAGATATTTTTTGTTGTTGTTAAGGAAGGTGCTTTTTTAAACATTTCTTCTGGCAGCACTAGTGAATTCCAATATCCTTCCATATTTTCTACCATAATATATACATTTTAACTTTCATGCCTCTAGAAAAACATCTACAGTACATTTCATAATATAAAAATATATTACAAATCTGCTGAATTATTTACAAGCAATGTCCTATTATCTATATGCAACATTTTTGTCTCCATACAAGACTAACAAGTTACACACATTTCTATTTCTGTAAGTTAAAAAATCCATGACTTCTTGCTTATTAAGCAAGAAAGTGATTTTATTTTCCTTTTGAAAGCCAACTTTGGTGCATAAAGGATTAAATTTCTAGATGTTTTAAAAAAATACCATTTTCTTTACATCTAGAAAAGATTAGGCCAAATAAAGAAAAACATATACTGTACAAGTGAATGAGAGTCTTAAAAGGTCAAAAAATTTAAATCAAACACCAATATCACTAACTGCTTAAGTAGAGGTTTTTCAAAAACCATTCATTAATAAAGATTACATAAAAGTAGATCTCATTAACATACTGTACTAGTCCTGAAAAAGGTCTGACATACTGCAACACTCTTAACAACATCTTTCAGCCTTACTTGGATATATGAATATATAGTTGATTGGGAAAGACAAGCATTCTATTAACATTTGTTTAAACATAATTTAATGTCTCTTATTAGGTTTTTGTGAAAGGATGCATCAGTGTACAAATGACATTTGATTACTATCCACCATACTCAGAAGGTAATAGGATAATGCCTTGGTAGTTTGTTCACTGTCTGGTGAGTGTTAAACTCTTAACTTGTTAACAGTTCTATTGGGAATTGTGAGGGTAAATTGTGATAGTTACTTCCTCTTTTCATCAAACTACTGTATTCACTAACAAAAGAAAAGCAGCTTAAAGAAGCAAGCATGCAAAGCCTTTTAGTTGTTCCACTAAGTTGCCAGAAGAGTGTTTGCTCAGTCTCCCACTGTACCATTCCATGACAATGTGGATATACAGTAATATATTAATATATTCCACAGAAGCATCTACTTCATTCACAGAATGTTTACACTAAGCATAAATATCATCTAAGGATTGGAAAAAAGGACTGGGGAGGGTGGGTGGGGGTTTGACTAATGTGCAATTTTATTTCTAATTCCATTGTCAGTGACTAAGACTGCAGGTGTCCCCGATTGCTTGGTTTTTACCTCTTCAACCTCTTCTGTGGCATTGTTCTGCAAAAGAAAAAGATACATTTATGGTTCAAAGTCATCTGAACAGCTGACTCAATATAGTTTTATATGGAGTACTTCGGAATCATGATTATACACAATTTATTTTCATTAAATTTTATTCAAACTGAAATGTCACTTTAGAAAATCCCATACAAGGATCCATTATTTCAGCCTTTGTACTGTGAATGGTATCCCCTTGAATAATTCCTCACCCATGCAAGTTAGGCTCCAGTTTCAGTTTTGATCACACAACATTGTGAGGTTTCCAACAGAGCAATATTTATCAGTACACAGATCCAAGAGTTAAAAATTCTAGACTACACGTTATAGAGTTCATGGGGATATTTTAGTTGTTTTACTGAGGCATCTCTAAGCCCAAAAAACATCAGTTTCATTTGAAAAGGTTACTATATCCATTTTCATGAGGACTTCTAGAAAGTTGGCAAAAATAAATGAATCTGAGCCTAAACAAACTGATCTACATGAGAACAGTTAAATTCCATTAGGGCCATAAAATCACAGGTAACTAATACCTAAAATAGGGAATAAAAATAGTCTGTGTTAAACATTTTAAAACAAGCTATAGTCTAATTTTGCTCATAACATTTATGAATTATTAGTTCACATCAGTAATTCATATTCAAGTAAGTATTTTAAATACTTACATTTAGAGAGACAGCACATATAGCAAAATTAACTCTCTCTATACTCAAGATCAAGTTTTCATTAATTTGATTAGTGAAGTAAAACTGACTATGAAGGTGAACTGAAAGGCTTAATACACATCCAGACCTTAGCTGAGTGTTCTGTGTACTGCTTTAGATATTAGTGATGTCAAGAAACACAAAAACACTGAACTTTGATCATTGCAGATAAATGGAGGACAACCAGATTTTCAATTTTGAAGTGTTTTTATAATTAACCCTACACATGCATCATCCTTTTATTGATTTAGGATCTTAATTTATTTAAAAAAAAAATTGAAAGCATTTCAGATTACCTTTAAAATTTTTTACACAAGATACAATTGTGGGGCAACTATAGGATTAAGTACAGCACACTAATACAGAGGAATAAAATAAGACAATTATTAGAAATGTGATGATTAGAAGCCACTCTGAAGTCCTAAAAACACGTATGTGTATGCTGCTTCAGGTCATGTACTACCCCTCACCCCACCCCAAAACCTAAAGAATCTTGTATTAAAAAAATAGTACTTGTATACAAGTACAGGTTTCAAAGTAATACCGCAAGTATTACAGGTGAATGTAAAATATGAAAAGATAAATTTGGACTTTAAAAAAATTGGTATACAAACCAGTATGTGATCTTAACAGAAGTGATCTTTCAGGATTCCACTGTATGTACCTCCTTTACTAGAATTTCTGTACACCAAGCACAAAAAAGTAAAATACACTTGGTAAATACACACATTCCCTGTTTCTTAGTTACTAGAGTTCAGTTCAAGAAGTTAAGCAATTCTGAAATGACTTAAAAACCTCAGAACTTAACCCCTGTACACTGGCAGGATTGAAGGCCCCTGAATTGGTGCATCATGCATTAGCAATCTTGGCTTCTGGTGTCAAAAAGTTAAGCAAGGCTTAAGATTGTACTCAAATAAAGAAGAGGTTTAAAATTAGGAAGTTACCTGTATATGTTTGGGTCCAGAAGCAAGGCAGTATCTTTTGGTAGTTTTGATAAATGAACTACTTTAGTTTTTAATTGATGTCGTTCACTTTCATTTACCCACACATCAGGCAGACTATGAATAAATAAATAAAATAAAATTTTCAAAAAAGATCATCCCTTTTCGCACCATAAAAGTATGTGGCAAACTAGCACTTATGAAGTATTTTAATGTAATCCTCAAATTTCAAGTATTAAAAAAAGCATCCTCACTGTGACGATTTAAAGACAGCAGAATTTTCACTCATTCCTTACCTTTACAGTGCAAAAGAGATACTAAGAATGGTTGAAGTTATAGTTCCTTAAGAATATTGAATGAAAAAATGAAATAATGGCCTTGCATTTTGAATTTCAGAATTTTAGCATTTTAAACATAAAACAAAGAAAAACACAGTGACCTCTAACAAAAGAACACAGTCTACTGGACTTAAAATGTCAAAACTAATAAACAAAAATAGGATGTTTGATTTTTCAAGTATCAGGTAATGATAGTCTAGAATACTGAATGCCCTGAGCTTCACCCTGGACCAATGAACTTGGTATTTTATCTGCTTAATTTTCATAAAACTAAAGCTCTCCTGACATGTTTATCAAAATAAGATTCCTGACTCAAAATAATGAAGTAAAATGTATTAATTCTCTTTTTTGGATATACAGACAGCTAGTGTCAAGCATGTTCAATGTCTAATATTTCAACTGTTCTTATATTGAAATACAGTACAGCCTGGTTATTACACATTAATGGGGAAGTAGCCCCAGTGCTGCATATAGTGAGGCTTGTGGGTAAGGGCTGGGGACAAATAAGAAACTCACTCGCCCTGCACTGAGCACTCAACGATGCTCTGAAACAAGACTAGTCCACTTAAAACTGGCTTTTTCTTTGACTGCTTATTTTGCCATTAGTAATTTAGGATTCTCACAGCTCTGCTGGGGCTGCGAGGATGAATAAGGCTGGCGGGCACAAAAAAAGTGCTGGATTTAGGCACAACATGAATGCCTTAATAAAAAGCTGCTGCTATCTTGGCTTCTCTCCTTTCCTGTTGACTGGTCTTACAGTCCTAGTACATAAGCAAGTAAAGATGACCATCTCCTCCAATTGTAGAGAGGATAGGGGAATATTTTATATGCAGTAAAGCTGAATCCTGACATCGTGAAGTCCAATTCCATCTACATTTTCTTGATAGTGAGTGAGCTGCAAATTCCACTGGGCACTACACACTTTTGCCCTTGGGCAAGATTACATTTTTTTAAAGCTTTCTTACAGTGGAGGGAGGGTAGGAGGGATGGAGAGAGAGAGTGTGGCTGTGTTCATTTTGATGGGGGCTAGCTACTACCAGCCCGATCACCTCTACTCCTGTCTGCTGCTCAGCCTGATCCTAAGACTTGAGGTGGCTGCTCCAGCCCCTACTTTCACCGCCACTCACAGCAGCCACAGAGCCCCACCTGGCTGCATGTACACACACTTCACAGGGAATGTTGATGAAATCTAAAAAGAAGTGTCTATAAAATGTATTTTAGAAACAGGGGATACTAACTGTTCCTGGAACCTGTGGCACAGAAAAGTTTGAAAAGAAATCAATGGATTGATCTAAGTCAGATGTTTGGAATGAAAACTAAATCAAAAACAAGAAATTACAAACTAAAGCTGAAAAGAAAACAGAAGCAAATAAAAAAAAAGTTCTTCATACAAACAATATCTGGAATGTAGAAAAAATTGCCAAAGATAGCAACTTATGAAAAGTAGTCCTTGTGTACGTTTAAGAGGCAATTTGAAACATTTAAGATGAAGAAAATACAAAAGAACAGATTTCTCTTCTGAGCCCCAAAATCAATTTTAGTTTTTATTTCCTGTGTTTATGGGGAAGACATACCATCTGGCCTTCTCTCCTGGCTCTTACCTAAACCAGATATGTTAGACAATCAAAAATCCTGTACTATCTGAGTAACTTCTCTTCAGCACTGTAGCACAGGTTCTAAAATTCTGTTCATTTACATGAACTGATACATTGAAATTCAGCTTGACTCTTTAAAAGTAAAATATTGCACTGAACATTTAAATTTCCATTGATATTAGAACATTCTTAGGCCTGAAACTTTCAGGTATTAATTAATTAAGCAATAACCTTTTCTCTCCAATACTGTAATAGGAATAAGTACATCTTATGGTTGCATTTCAGAGTAAGTATGTGCTATAGTACCATACTCTCATAAGCTATAATTCTACCACAGGATATTAACAAGTTTTATTTTTAATACAGTCAGACTCAATCTTGCCCAATGAAATGGCAAGAACAGTACTTCTTACTTGCTGCTGAAATATTTGTAACACCCTTCTCTGATTGAAAACTACTCAATCATACTGCACCATTGTAGGTAGCAGCACCAAAACAAAAAACAAAAAACAAAAAAAAAAAAGCCACAGGTAGTTAACACCAAACCAAAATGCCAAAGGACTCCAGGAAAGAAAAAAATAACTTACCAGTAATCCTTGTTCTCTGACGACAGTAATTATAATAGGTCCACACTTTTGGGTTCATGCTCTTGCACATGACCAGTTGGGATGCTAATAATTTGAGATGTTAAACCACCACACCAGCAGGTATGTTTGTCTACTTGCTTTTGAAGATCTATTATATTTAGATTACACCTGCTCATCACAATGGTATCTGCATGAATCTTCAGTTCTTATTTGATCAATTCAAAAGTATCACTGAATCTAAAAATATTCCCTTGCTCCAATAGATGTTGGTTGAGTGAATGAACGCAGAGCTGTTATATGCAATTATTCTGTATAAAGGGAAATTCAGTTATGATCATTTCATGCTTAAAATCTGAAAATTCATGCCTAATTTCAAATTATCTAATGATTTCTACCAACCTAGATCTTTTTTGATGGACAGTAACACAGGGATTTTTATTTGAAAGTCTCCAAAGGATGCGCACAAACCACCTTACTGATGCAGCCATTTAACTTTTTTGAATTTTAGCTCTCAAGTGTTCCAGACCCAATCACATGCAAGAGCATGAATTCAAGAATGTGGATCTATTATAATTCTCTACTTACCTTTAGAAGAAAAAGTAGCAACTTCGTTAAAAAAACTTGTGGAAAACCCATGGATTGCGCAACACTGGCTAAACTACACTCCTAATGGCTCTCCTAATAATATTAGAACAAGGTGGAAATAAAAGGATTATTCCACTTTTCCATATAATTAGGATCATGATATATTTGCATACAAAAAACTTTTAATTGAAATAGAGTGAAATAAGCTTTTGTCTATATTCAATGAAAGAGCATTTTAGAAAAGTAAATCAATGATGTATGAAATATTTGATACTTAAAGCTTTCTATTTGTCTTAAACCATTTGAGGGGGTTTGTAACTGTTGTCCTTTGAAATCTGGCAGAAGGAGAGGTTACTTACCTTGTATAGTAACTGGAGTTCTTCGAGATGTGTTCCCTAAGGGTTCTCCACATTAGGATGTATGCATGACCATACACTCTGGAACGGAGATCTTTCATCAGCAGTGGCCACAGGTCCATGTGTGCTTGTGGCCTAAACACCCTCATGCCCCAGTACAAGTGCATATAGGAAGGGGTGAAACCGTCACCACTCCAGTTCCTTCTCAACCACAAAAGTCCAACAAGAGATTCCAAAGCAGAATGGAAAGAGGGCATGTAGTAGAGCATTCATAGGTACTCACATCTCAAAGAGCTAAAGGGCAAAGTGCTGACTAAGTAAAAGGTCAGATCTCTTCTTGCATCCAGTATATGACATCTCATTTTTTCTCTCAAAGAGGTAGGCTAGCAATAGTAAGGTGACATTCTTGGATGATGGGATATTTTGAGGAAACTTTAGGAAAAAAGCAAGGGCGTGGACATAGTGTCATCCTGTCACAAT
This sequence comes from Emydura macquarii macquarii, assembly GCF_026122565.2. Taxonomy (NCBI): domain Eukaryota; kingdom Metazoa; phylum Chordata; order Testudines; family Chelidae; genus Emydura; species Emydura macquarii. The sequence continues at coordinate 3,402,618 of NW_027132342.1, read as the reverse complement.
AGAACACCATGTACCATCAGCCATCAAGATGCCAACTTCCCTAGCCCTCCCAACCAAGATGATGGATATTAGGAAATGATAGTTACTAACCTTCTGTAGCTGCTGTTCTTTGAGATGCATTGCACATGTCCATTCCATGCTTGTCCAATGTTAGTGCTGACCTAGCATGGAATGGACATAAGCAAGCACTGGAAGAAGAATTGCGGTTTTAAGAGATAGATGGAAGAGGAAATAGTTTGGCATAGGTTCAAATCGGCAGTTCCTCAGTGCGTTGAGGACTAAATTGAGTTCCTGTGGTGGAGTTAGCTCTTTAACTGGACGGAAGAGGTTGAAGAGATATTTGATAAACCTCATCATGGTTGGGTAGGTGAAGAGTGAAAACCCCTTGGGGGGAGGGAAGGCTGTTATTGCAACTAGATGAGCTTTAACTAAGTTCAGGAATAATTCTGTGATTTTTAAACTGAACAGGTAATTGAGAATGCATGTCAGATGAGACTCAAGAGGAAGTATAGATCGGTGACTGTACCAAGTCTGGAAGCTTAATTAATTAATTAAAGCAGGTAAGCTTTTCTAGTTGTATGCTTTTTGCTATGTTCAGATGCTTGAGCAGTAAGAGTTGGGGATTAAGCACATAGCAGGAACTATTACAGCATCTCCTACTGAGTTGCACCCTCTCCTCAAGCAGAATCATCTGCACTTCATATTGGAAGGAGTTGCGAAAGGTCCATCTGTGGATGACCCCAGATAAGACATATATCTTGGAATACCTCATTCAGTTCCCACTTGGGGCTGATGTTGAAATATCTACCACCATGTTCTGTAGTCCTGATAAACTGCTAAGATCGGTATGCAGTATGATATGAACCTGTTCCATAGTTATATGGATTCGGTGCATAAGGACCGGGATCATGCTCCTCCTTGCCAACTGACATAATGTATTGCCGCTCTGTTGTCCAGCATTATTCTCACTGAGACCCTCATGATATGTGGAAGGAAGTGTAAGGCAAGCATAACCAACTGCTCTGAGCTCTAGTATGTTGACATGGAAGATCACCTCTTGAGCGTGCCCAGAGCGGAGCGGTTTTGAAAAAGTGTGGCACATCCTATCAGAGAGGTGTCTGTAGTGATGATCCTTAGGGGAGTGAGCCATAAGAACGGAACTCCAACTAACACATTCTGTGGGTCCTTCCCCCAGTTTAGAGAATAAAAAACCCTTCAGGGTACTAGCACATCACTAGAAAAGCTGTTTATTGGGGGGGTGTAAATGGTTCTATGCCAGGCCTGAAGACACTGGAAGTGTTGCCTTGCCAACGTCACAAATGGACAGCTATCATATGCCCCAGAAGTTGTAGGCTAGCCCTGCTGTGCTTTGTGGGCTCTATTGCGTTGTTGAGATGAGGTTAGATATCTAGTGTCAAATCTTCTCCAGGCAAGTATGTTTTGGTGGTAGAAGAGTGCAGAGTAGCTCCGATGAAGTATATTCATTGAGTGGATATAAGTGTAGACTTTTCTTCATTGAGGTGGAGGCCCAGTAATTGTAACAGAGATAGAGACCTGGCTGGTTACAGTCTGTCATTTGAGGAATGATCAACTTCTCAGGAGTCAATCATCCAGGTAAGGAAAAAAGATTATTCCCATCTGGTGAAGATGGGCTGAGGCAGCTGATAGAACTTTGATAAAGACCCTTGCAATAGCAAAAAGGCGGGACATGATACTGGTAGTGGTCTCTGCACACCACAAAACGTAGCAAGCATCTGCGCGAAGGATGTACTGCTATACAGAAATTAGAATCCTGGAGGGTGAGGGAAACAAATCAATCTCCTGAGTCCAGAAAGGGAATTATTGCTGCTAGAGGTTATCATTCTAAACCACTGACCACAGTCAAAGGTGTCTTGTGTCTCCACCCCCCATTTTTCTTTAGAACCAGGAATAAAATCCTTTCCCAATGAAGACCAGTGGGACAGAAGATTGCCTTGATGTTAGGAGGGGTAGTACCTCCTGCCTCAAGAGATTCTCATGAAAAGAGTCCATGAAAAGGGGGAGAGGTTGGCTCAGAGGGTGGGATGGATCTGAACTGGATGAAGTAATCTCTGGATATCTCTTCCAGCATCCATCTGGCCAAGGTGGTGAGCTCTCAGGAAGGTAGGAAATGGTAGAAGTGGTCCCCATAGGGGTCGAGAAAGGATAGCTGCAGCTTAAAACATAGAGCAAGAGAGTTCGTGATCCTCAAAATGTTTGTTCTAAGAATGTTGCCAAATGGGAGTTGCAGCAGAGAATGATCCTTTCTTAAAGAACCTAGGCTTCTTCTGGGGGGAAGGAGTAGGGAGGGGGACAGACTTCGCTGTTTCTGTGGGCTGGTAGTGAACTGAACAAGACCAATGAGCTATTGTTAGCCTACTGTACTTTTTCTTTGTGGTAAGCGTATAGCTGCCCACTGATCTTAGGGTCATCCGAGAGTCTTTAAGAGAGTGAATGGATCAGTTCATGGCATCACTGAATAACTTGAGCTCATTGAAGGAAAGGTCCTCAAGTGTTTTCTACCTCCCAGGGCAGACCAGAGGACTGCAGCCAAGCAGATCTGCACGTGACGACTGTCACAGAGATAGAACAAACTGTTGTGTTGGCACTATAGGGAGGCCTGAAGATGTCCTGATGTTTGCCTGTCATTCTGATATGAGGGTTTGAAACTGCTTCCTCTGATCCAGTGGTAAGTAAGTGTTCAATAAAGGATGAAAATTTGGAATATTTTGTAAAATTTTCTACAATTCAAAATTGTATTTTGCCATCAGGGCTTGGTAATTGGCTACTCCGAAATGCAGCACAAGCAGAAGAGTAGCTTTTTCATCCCAGAAAGATCCAGTCATTTTTTTTTTTTTAATCGGATGGCACAGAATGGAATTGATGTCTGTTCTGCTTGTTGACTACATCCATGACCGGAGAGTTGGATGTAGGATAGGAAAATAAATATTCCAATCCTTTGAGTGGGATGTATGTATTTTTGTCCACCTGTTTATGTACTGGCAGTGTAATAGCTGGACTTTGCCATACAGTACATGCAGGGATCAGCAGAGCATTATTGATGGGCAAGGCAATTTTGCCCTGAGGAGATGTGTGAAGGATGTCCAATAAGTGTTGGGGCTCCTGTATCTCCAATTGGATATGTAGATCTCCACTATACATTTCATAAGGTTCTGAAAGGCCTTGAAAAAGTCGGTATAAGATAGTGGGGGAGGCATGATAGCCTCACCTGGTGAGGTGGGGTTTGTGGAAAGGCGATGTTTCTCCTTTTCTGCAGGTGGCTCTTGCTCTCTTGTAAGATCTTGCTGCATGAAAGGACCCAGTGGCAGTGGTTGTGGCTTTTGACACGCCCTTTTACTAGATGGCATCCTGTAGAACTGGTCACCCTAAGGTGGCCAGAGGTTCCAATAAGCTCACTGTGATGTGGAGTAACGGAAAGTGACGGGACCCTACTGCTGTCTCCCCTATTAGGAGTTTCCTTGTCAAGGTGAACCCCAAATGAAGGAGGTTCAAAAGGGGAACCCTGAAGAGAGACTTCTGAATCTGTTAATCTCCTGTATCAACTGGATGGGTATAAGGAGCCAGTTACCAGTGGCTGAGTCAGTACAAGGGCCTGAAATGAGTTCTATACTTGCATCGGTATTAGAGCCTGTTAATATGAAGGTATCAGATGGTGTCAAGTTGGTACCACTGAAAATGCATCTGTATATCCTCCAAGAGTTTGTGAGGGACTGAAATCAGTGATGGTACCAAAAGGCAAGACAACAGTGACGATGGTAATGAATGCTAAGTAGGCCCCAGCAAGTGAGATGGTACCAGTGGGGAGCATCTCACAGCACCCCTTGGCAACTACTTAGGCTCCTCCAGAAAGTCCTCATGGGTCAAAAGACTAGACACTGCGTAGGAAACATAAGGAATCAGAATATCTGGTGGTGCCACAGGTGGTACTGAAGTTTACCTGGTGCCTCCTTCATGTCTGGCTGCTGGAGGTGGTACCAACAACGATTTCAACCTGGCTCGGAAGTCCTTATGTCTTGGATTCACAGAATCCAGTGACAGTGTAGGTACCACTTTAAGTAGTTTACCAGATGGTTTCTTGGTACATGGCATGCTCTTCTTAGCCTGTTCTGTGGTCTTGGTACCAGAGGGGATGGCAGTCTCAGTGGTTCCCATAACTAGACATAAGGTCTCCTGAGACCCAGATTAAGGTTAACTTTCCATTTCTTTTGTCCCATTCTAGGGAAGGAAGCCTTCTCTTCTTCAATGGTTTGGATGGTTTTGAAGGGCCCACAGGGTCTTTACTTATCATAGTAGAGCCAAGCCAATCACCAGAACTCTCTGAGGATCTTATGTATGGAGGGCAGGGGGGGAGAAGAGGGGGTGACTCGATCCTATGGGTCTCAACTCCACTGACAGGTGTTTGAACCTGTACTTCCTCCATTTCTTCAATCTGCTCTTAAATCCTGAGCATAGCTTAAATTCAGAGGGGATGCAAGACTCCTCAAGATAATGGAGCAGCCTGAACATCCGTCTATGTGGGGGAAAGACAAATGGCAAGTCTGGCTGGCTTTAATGCCCAGGATCTTTGGCATAACATGAACTTGAAGCCATGGCTCAAAGACCTGAGGAAAAACAAAGGCCCAAATCAGGCAAAAAAAAAAAAAAAAGGAGGGGGGGGGGGGACTTTTTAAAATCACAAATTGTGGTAAACTAAAAAATGAAGAAGAAAATACTAAGAAAATTAAGAAATTTTAGTGACAGGATAACAAGCCAAGAGCTAGCTAGCAGATGCCACAACACTGTCTCAAGCTACAGGCGAATGAGAAGGAACTGGAGTGGCCGCGAGTCCATCCCTCCTGATAAGACCACATACCAGAGCATGAGGGTATTAGGGCACAGGTGCAGACATTGCTGATGGAAAATTTCCGATCCAGAATGCACAGGAGCACACATCCTGACATGGAGCACTATAAGGACACTACTCAAAGAACAACATTCAAAATCAAAAGAAAAAGCATCCAAACATGCTGAGAAAGATTCAAAGCTTGAAATGCAGTGTAGTATCTTTCCCTTAGGGCAGGGGTGTCAAACATACGGCCCGCGGGCCGCATTTGGCCCGCGAACCTTTGTTATGTGGCCCGCGAACCTCTTTGATCCCGGCCGCCGAAAGTAAGTATTGGAGCCGCCGAAATTCTGCATTGCCACTTTAAGAGATTTGTGGGCCAGCGTCTTAAAGCGGCAATACCTTTCGCTCCACAACTCCGCCGCCAAAAAGGAGAACTCGTCCTCAGTTTTTCGGCGGCGAGTATCCCTCCCAGAAATCTCTTAAAGTGGCAATGTCAGTGTCCCCACAGCGAAAGGGCAGTGCTGAAAGCTACTGATGCTGCGCCGCCGAAAATGGGCAGAGGGCCTGAAATATTCGGCGGAGAGCATTGTATGGCCCCTTCAAAGCAGAGGTTCTGTGATTCCGGCCCGTCACTTTGAGTGAGTTTGACACCCCTGCCTTAGGGTATGTCTACACAGAAAAGAAAAACCTCTGGCTGACTCATATGCCAGCCAACTCAAGCTTGTGGGGTTTGGACTGCAGGGCTGTTTCATTGCTGTGTAGACTTCCTGGCTCAGGCTGGAGCCTGAGTTCTGGGACCATCCCATCTCACAGGATCCTAGAGCTCAGGCTCCAGCCCAAGCCTAGAAGTCTACACAGTAACGAAACAGTCCCAGCAAGGCTGTCAACTGGCATGGACCAGACACGGGTTTTTCTTTGCTGTGTAGACATACACTTAGTGTGTCTGAATTACATAGGAGAATTCAAAATGGCAGCATTACACAATTTACAGTTGAAGTGAAAATTTTTTTTAATATTCACATGGTAAATTCACTGCAAGAATGCAGCAACTGCTTTATGTATCTTGTAGTCCTGCTGTGTATTTACCAATTACAGCACTTTCATGTGTCCACTTTATGCAGTTTGTTGCTATTTCACTTTCCCAGTATTTGACATACTTGGAATCTGATAAACAATAGGGACAGGACAATCACCATTTCATTACATATATTGGCAGCAAAACCATCTGTAATTCTACATTCCAATGATTAATGGAACCAGCCATTAACCTTTACTCTGGCCTAATGAAGTAAGTACATATCCTTATTCAAAAACAGTATTTTTAATAAGGCATTTACATAGAGTAATAATGGATAATCTCAATGACTTGGCAACCGAAGAAAATCAGCTTGACAAGGGAAAACATTAATAACTGTTTTGTTTCAAACTTCCAGACTATTTAAAAAACCCCAAGATTTTACACACAAAATTTATTGGTAAATATTCAACGATAATAAAGGACAGCACATTAACTGGATTGTAAACTCTTCCCCAGTCAAATGTTATAATTGACAAGGTATATACTCACATGTCTTCTGGTGTCCAGTGAAGCAAGAGTTTTATTTTTCCAGAATCCTCTTTTCTTTTAGCTATTACCTGACATTAACAATTAAAATAAACAGTTCTTAGTAAGGTTGTAATGCTTTCATTTAAATTTCTTTTAATATTTCATATTTGATACATCTAATAATCACTTAATAAAAATTCAGATCTCGAAATTTACTTAATTCTTTTTCAAAATTAAAGATGTTTTATAAATCAGTCACAATTTTGCAGTTATTTCAAATTTATAAATTTCAAAACTCAAATTCTTGAGTAAGATCCACAAATTTTATTTATAATTACAAACATGCATGTGGTGCTTTAGCTAAGGAGACAAAGTTACTGCCCGATGGAGCTACAATCTCATTTCAACATTACATATAAAAATCAATGTTCTTTTTATGTATTTTAAACTGCAGAGTAAAATACTCAAGTTAGGAAATGCCGCATTTATGGATGCCCATGCAACCTTAATTGTGCCCCCTTGTACGTCCAAACTGTTCTATAAATGAGGTAGGGGCTCTGCAGAAAAAAAAAAAAAGGCTATAGTATGTACGTATGTACACCAAATTAAGGTTGCACAGGGTACCAGCTCCCCCTATAGTAATACCCCAGACATTTCAAATGTGGGAGATGTAGTAATATTAAAACAGAAAATGTTTATCCCCAAAATAGGTTTTTAGGAGAAAATAAAGACTGTTTTTTACAATTCAGACTAACTTAGTATGACAGCACATCACAAATTCTTGGTAGTAATTCAACTGACCCACTATTCTACAGAGGATCATAAAATCAATTATTTGCAAACAACCATTCTCTATTCTGCTGGTACTGGAGGGCACTTCCAAGTCTATTCCCACAAGATAAATCCTTACAGTCAAGGGCCAGATTTCTGAATATGGGATCCTCTAGTTAAGCTTCAAAATCTTGGCCAAGATTTAAATAAAATATAACAAAACCTAAGCATTAAAAGACCCCATAAAACACAAGTTAAATCAGGTAGTTTACACATGTAGTGTATTTTCTTTAACACTAATGTGTGTTAACACTCACATTAAATTTTCCAACAACCTACAATCCAGGGTGGACTACTTGCTTTCCCATGTGCTGGTCTATTCTTTGGCTTTCCAACACTGGACCTAACACTTATATAGCGCGCGCGCACGCACGCACTTTCGAAGAGCTGTACAAACATTAATCCTAAAAGTGCCTGTGCATCCATGAATGAACAGAAGTACATCAAATCCTTGATAGAGTCACTAACGCCTGTAACACTGCAAATTCAGAGTATGTCAGCTCTACAGAGATTACTGCTGAGCTTTTAAAGTTAAGTGTACTTGTTCTGCAAATAACTTTTACAAAATGTGTTGGACTAAAATCTAATATCAAGAAGTTATCTAGATGTTTGAAGATGTTCATAAGCTGTGTCAGAACTGAAGCAATTACCACGTTATCATACCCAAGCAACTAATGCTCAAGACATCCTCTCCAAACTAGTCCTCTCTCTGACATATTTTCCAGGACTCTAGAATAGAACAAGTTTGATGTTTGTAAGCCAAGATGTCTGAAAAAATATGAAATGACCAAAACAGTTAAAAGAAAACTGGAACACTATTTTGAGTGTGTCATACTTCACATGACTTGTCAAATGTCCCTGGAATTTAATAAAAAAATTTACTTTTGCTCAAAGACATCATGCAACTAATCTGAAGGACAAAAGAGTTTAAAAAAATAGAAGTGAGGTAATGTGGAGGCAAATCAATTTCAGAATTGAAAGCTGATTGTGACTTGACCATAGAGACAATAGCATCTTTACTTAATGAGAAAGACTAAATACTTTGTATTATTGTGCAATTAAGCCAGTATTCACCGTAGTGGAAGATTTTACTAAGCATCCAGGCACTGATGCTAAACTTATTATCACTTCGCAAGATAGGAAGAGTCACAAAGACTAGCAAAATGAAACATATCAAAGAAAAGATGGTTTTCATTATGGCAGACAGCAGGAGTACATAGAAACTGCTGGTAGCAGATGCAAGCAGACATGTCAGAATTCTGCCTCCAGAAAATTCCAAGGGACAACCATCCAGGAGTGAGCACCCATCATTAAATTCCGTTGAAGTGCTCTTGCTGCCCTAAACACATTCTGCCTGTTGATATCAAACTATTGATAGAAATTTGTTTACTTCATTGATACTGCTATGTAACAATTTTGCATCTTCTCAGACAGTAAGGAATGAGCAAGCATGAGAAAGGTTCATGGATAAAATATTAACATTGTTAATTTGTTACTTGAAAAATTCCACTTTCTTTAATACTGAACCTTTGAAATTAACTATTTTTCACTCTAGGAAAATCACCTGCAATACATTTGGAAGTAAAGACCTAGGCATAAGGATTACAGTCCTGCTGACACTATGAACTCAGAGAACTGACTTAGCTTTTCAGTGGTCTATATCTAGCCATTCTAGGAAGTAACAGGATTGACTCATTCATCATTATCATGCCATCAACAGAACAAGAAAAGAATTACAGAGTAATCAAGTCTGCAGATATGCCTACACTCCTGGGTATGTATAGTAATGTTCATAACAAGAGGCTGACTTGATTCAGTTCTGTATCCCATTTCCGTTAAGCTTTACAGAAAGGTAAAGTATTCTCTTATACTTTGAGAATAAGCTCGAACTGTAAACTAAAATAAACAAGATGCTCTTCCTTCTGATTTTTTCTAGTACACTTAGGCTGATAAAGTCTATGAATCTAAGTAACAAGTTAAGGTCAGAAGAGACCATTATGACCATCTAATCAGACCTTCTCCACAATGCAAGCCATGGAACTACTCACCCATTCCTGTAATAAGACTCCTAAGATATGACTGAGTCACTGAAGTCTTCAAATCATGATTTACAGACTTCAAGGTACAGAGACTCCACCAGCAACGGACCCATGCCTCATGATGCAGAGGAAGGCGAAAAACCCTCAGGGCCTCCACCAATCTGCCCTGAGAGAAAATTCCTTCCTGACCCCAAATATGGTGATCAGCTAAACCCTGAGCATGTGGGCAAGACTCACCAAATAGACACCTGGAGAGAATTCTCTGTAGAAACTCAGAACCCATCCCATCACAAGCTATTGGGCATATTTACCGCTAGTAGTCAAATATCACTTAATTGCCAAATTAGGCTGTTCCCTTGTATCATTTCCTCCATAAGCTTATCAAGTTCAGTCTCGAAGCCAGCTAGGTTTTTTTGCCCCCACTGCTCCCCTTTGAAGGCTGTTCCAGAACTTCACTCCTCTGATGGTTAGAAACCTCTGTCTAATTTCAAGTCTACACTTCCTGATGGCAAGTTTATATCCATTAGTTCTTGTGTCCACATTGGTGCTGAATTTAAATAATTCCTCTTCCTCCCTGGTATTTATCCCTCTGATGTATTTATAGAGAGCATTCATATCTCCCTTCAGCCTTCTTCTGGTTAGGCTAAACAAACCAAGCTCTTTGAGTCTCCTTTCATAAGGCAGGTTTTCCATTTCTCGGATCATCCTAGCAGCCCTTCTCTGAACATGTTCCAGTTTGAATTCATCTTTCTTAAAAAATGGGAGACCAGAACAGCACACCGATTCCACAGTATCTGTGGATAAGAACACTGACAGTTACCTGTCACTTGAATTGATATAATTGGATTTCATCTTCACTACAGAAATGGAATTAGTCTTCTTCCCAGGCAAAGGCTTTCTGTATAACATTTTGTTACATGAAGAAATTTAATAACAAAATAAAACTTCCACTTTTTAATAGTGCTGGCTTTTAAGTTTCCAATGGACATTTCAAGAGAGGGCAAAATTGGGTGATTTCATTTACAAAAAAAGCCCATCATACAAACCAAAGAGAAATCTAAATATAGTAATTTTTACTATATAGAGGACTGGTGTACACTACAGAGCTAGGTCAATGCAAGGCAGCTTACGTCGACCTAACTACATAAGTGTCTACACGAACATTTTGCTCCCGCTGACCTAACTGCCAGGCTACACCAACTTAACAACTCCACCTCCACGAGAGGCAGAGAGTCAATGTCAATGTACTTAGGTCAACACAGTTCCAGCACAGACACTGAACTGTTTACATCAACCGTTACAGGCTTTCAGAAGTCACCCCACAATGCCCCACACAGACAGTACAATCAGTACAAGTGCTTCTGGTGGGAACATGCAACACAGAAACAAGGAGCAAAGTGTAGACATGCACCAGTGATGTAATTACTGCAACAGCTGTATGCTGATGTAAGTTAGGTAGACTTAATTTTGTAGTATAGAAATATTCCTAGATATCAGACAAAATATAGAATTGAGGTCTACATTTGTGGTGGGTGTCTGTTATAGATCACCAGACCAGAAGGATGAGGTAGACAAGGTTTTCTTCAGACAACTAATGAAAGTTTCCAAGACCACAGGACCTGGTTCCATTGGGGGACTTCAATCACGCTGATATCTGCTGGGAGAGCAACACAGCAGTGCACAGATAATCCAGGAAGTTTTTGGAGAGTGTTGCAGACAACCTCCTAGTGCAAGTGCTGGAGGAACCAACTAGGGGCCGTGCTCCCCTTGATCTGCTGCTCACAAACAGGGAAGAATTGGTAGGGGAAGTAGAAGTGGGTGGCAACCTAGGCAGCAGTGGAACATGAGATGGTCAAGTTCAGGATCCTGACAAAAGGAAGAAAGGAGAACAGCAAGATACGGACCATGGACTTCAGAAAAGCAGAATGACTCCCTGAGGGAGTTGATGGGCAGGATCCCCTGGGAGGCTAATATGAGGGGGAAAGGAATCCAAGAGAGCTGGCTATATTTTATAAAAACCTTATTGAGGGCGCAGGAACAAACCATCCCGATGCTCAGAATGAATAGCAAATATGGTAGGCGCCCAGCTTGGCTTAACAAAAGTCTTTGGTGAGCTTAAACACAAAAAAGAAGCTTACAAGATGTGGAAACTTAGATGACTAGGGAGGATTATAAAAATACTGCTCGAACATGCAGGAAAGGAATCAGGAAGGCCAAAGCGCAAATGGAGTTGCAGCTAGCAAGGGACGTGAAAAGGAACAAGAAGGGTTTCTACAGGTATTTATCAACAAGAGGAAGATTAGGGAAAGTGTGGGCCCCTTACAGAATGGGGGGCAACCTAGTGACAGAGGATGTGGAGAAACCTGAGGCACTCAATGCCTTCTTTGCCTCTGTCTTTACAGACAAGGTCAGCTCCCAGACTACTGCACTAGACAGCACAGAATGGGGAGACGGTGAACATCCCTCAGTGCTGAAGGAACAGATTCAGGACTATTTAGAAAGATTGGATGTACACGAGTCCATGGGGCCAGATGCAATACATCTGAGCGAGCTGAAGGAGTTGGCTGATGTGATTTCACAGCCCTTGGCTATTATCTTTGAAAGCTCATGGCAATTGGGGAGGTCCCTGATGATTGGAAAAAAGCAAATATAGTGCCCATCTTCAAAAAAGGGAAGACTAAAGACTGGTCAGCCTCACCTCAATCCCTGGAAAAATCATGGAGCAGGTCCTTAAGGAATCCATTTTAAGGCACTTGGAAGAGAGGAAAGTGATCAGGAACAGTCAACATGGATTCACCAAAGGAAAGTCATGCCTGACCAACCTGATTGCTTTCTATGAAGAGATTACTGGCTCTGTGAATGTGGGGAAAGCGGTGGACGTGATATACCTTGACTTTAGCAAAGCTTTTGATATAGTCTCTCACAGTATTCTTATCAGCAAGTTAAAGACATATGGGTTGGATGAATGGACTATAAAATGGATAGAGAGCTGGCTAGGTCATCGGGCTCAACGGGCAGTGATCAATGGCTCCATGTCTAGCTGGCAATCGGTCACAAGTGGAGTGCCCCAGGGGTTGGTCCTGGGGCCAGTTCTGTTCAACATCTTCATCAATGATCTGGAGGATGCAGTAGATTGCACCTTCAGCAAGTTTGCAGATGACACTAAGCTAGGGGGAGTGGTAGATACCCTGGAAGGTAGGGACAGGATACAGAGTGACCTAGACAAATTGGAAGGTTGGGCTGAAAGAAATCTAATGAGGTTCAACAAGGCCAAGTGCAGAGTCCTCCACTTAGGATGGAAGAATCCCATGCACAGCTACAGACTGGGGACCGACAGGCTAGGCAGCAGTTCTGCAGAAAAAGACGTGGGGGTAATAGTGGATAAGAAGCTGGATATGAGTCAGCAGTGTGCCCTGGTTGCCAAGGAGGCTAATAGCATATTGGGCTGCATTAGTAGGAGCATTGCCAGCTGATCGAGGGAAGTGATTATTCCCCTCTATTTGGCATTGGTGAGGCCGCATTTGGAGTAGTGTGTCCAGTTTTGGGCCCCCCACTACAAAAAGGATGTGGACAAGTTGGAAAGAGTCCAGCGGAGGGCAACAAAAATGATTAGGGGGTTGGAGCACAAGACTTGTGAGGAGAGACTGTGGGAACTAGGTTATTTTAGTCTGCAAAAGAGAAGAATGAGGGGGGATTTGATAGCAGCCTTTAATTACCTGAAAGGGGATGCCAGGGAGATGGAGCTACACTGTTCTCAATGGTAGTAGATGACAGAACAAGGAATAATGATCTCAAGTTACAGTGGGGGAGATCTAGGTTGGATATTAAGAAAAAACCTTTTTCACTAGGAGGGTGAAGCAGCACTGGAATGGGTTACCTGGGGAGGTGGTAGAATCTCCATCCCCACCCTTTTTTAAAAAGTCCCGGGTTGATAAAACCCTGGGTGGAATGATTTAGTTGGGGTTGGTCCTGCTTTGTCCAGTGGGTTGTACTAGATAATCTTCTGAAGTCCCTTCCAACTCTAATCTTCTATGATCTGTGGTTTATTAGAATGTTTATGGTGTATTTTTCTCTTCTTGTAGGGCTCCTTATTTTCATCTTCAAAAATTCACCTACAACGGCTTTTAATGTCACACTAACTTAAAAATTTTCAAATATATATAAGCTAGGGGGAGTGGTAGAGTGGTATATATAAATTGCTAACCTATTTTTAAGTTTTCCAAGCACTCTACCTCTGAATGTAGTCTTTCAACATCTGATATTCCAGTGACGGCATCTGCTTTACTAGTTTTTTAATTAACAAGAGATATGAGGATTTTTGAAAAACATGGATTATTATTCACAATCAACTTGCTGAAAGAGAGAAACACACTGCTGTTGGCTAGAAATACACAAAAATGAATAAATATGTTAGAAACATGATATAAAGTCAAGGATATAGGAAATGATTGGCCTTGAGGACATTTTAAATGCAGTTTTATTAATACACAAATAACATCTTTTATAACTGTTTTTGAGAAAATATTTCACCTTTGGCTTCTTCATCAAGAAAATAATTGCATAAAAGAACAGTATCTGAGAAGAAATAACACTCTAGCAAGTTTGTAAAGCGATGGGCATAAAAAGGTTACGCTTGAAAATCACCTTCTACTAAGAGAGGTAGCAATTACTGACAAATTACTATTAAATGTCAAAAGCTAGATGTTTGCTATATTTCTGCACAAAAATATGGGAAATTATCCAAACCCCTCAACCTCCCCACTAGGAGAGAAAAAGCAGGAAGTACAGGAAAGAACGGTTACTTACCTCATAACTGTTGTTCTTCGAGATGTGTTGCTCATGTCCATTCTCAATTTAGATGAGCATTCTCGCCACACACACCGGTGCCAGAAACTTTTTCCCTTAGTGGTACTATAAAAGCCGGTTCTAGCACCCCCTGCAGCGGCGCAGACATACGCCCGCATATAGGCACTGCCAGCTCCCCCTCCCTCTCAGTTCCTTCTTGCTGGAACTGCAACTGAGGGGAAGGAGGACGGGTGTGGAATGGACATGAGCAACACATCTGGAAGAACAATAGTTACAAGGTAACGGTTCTTTCTTCTTCAAGTACTTGCTCATGTCCATTCCCAATTTAGGTGATTTACCAGCAGTGTTTCCGGAAGCAGGCAGGAGTTCATGGATGTGACATTTCAAGCACTGCTCTACTGAAGCCAGCGTCATTCCAAGCTTGCTGTGTCAAGGCATAGTGGAATGTGAAGGTAAGTACCAATGACTAGGTAACTGCCTTGCAGATGTCCAATATGGGGATGTGTGCTTGGAAGGCGACAGCCAACGTCTGTGCTCTCATTAAGTGGACTGTCAAGGACACTGGAGGCACGACTCCAGCCTACTCATAACAGGCCCGGATTCAGGCCGTGATCCACTTAGAAAGATGCTGCAAAGAAACCAGTAGACCTTTCATCCGGTCTGCAACTGCCACAAAAAGCTATGTAAAGTGACGGAAGGGCTTAGTTCTACCGATGTAAAAAGCCAGAGCCCTCCTCACGTCAAGAGAGTGCAGACACCTCTCCTCCCTGGAGTTGTGCAGTTTGGGGCAAAACACAGGCAGGACAATCTCCTGATTCAGGGGAAAATGGGAGACCACCTTAGGCAAAAAAGCCAGGTGCGGGCATAGCTGCACCTAGTCCTTGTAAAACACCATATAGGGAGGTTCTGATGTTAATGCCCTGATCACCGACACTCACCTGGCGGATGTGATAGCAACCAGGAAGGCAACCTTCCAGGACAGGTACGTAAGGGAGCACGAGACCATGGGCTCATAGGGTGGTCTGGTGAGTCTGGAAGGGACCAGATTCAAGTCCCATGGAGGAGAAGGCTCCCTTATCAAGGGGAAAAGCCTTTCCAAACCTTTGAGGAACCAGTCATCATTTCATGTGAGAAGACTATTCTACCTCCCACCAAAGGGTGGAAAGCAGATATGGCCACCACATGGACCTTAACCGACGAGAAGGCCAACTCTTCTTGCTTCAGGTGGAGCAGGTACTCCAAGATTGTTGGGATCAATGCCTGTCGGGGAAACGCCACGCTCAGTCGCCCAGCAGGTGAAGCACTTCCACTTAGCCTTATAGGCCGATCTGGTTGATGGCTTCCTGCTCTCCAGGAGCATGCGCTGGGATTGGGTCCACGGAGAATCTAAGCCATCAAGTGGAGTGGGGCCAGCTCCGGGTGGAGCAGGCGACCTTGATCTTGGGATAGAAGGTCTAGGCGGAACAACAGGATCTAATGCTTGGGTCCCGCCAGGTCTACCAGCAGCCTGAACCAATGTTGTCTGGGGCACTCTGATGCTACAAGGATGACCTGTGCCTCATTTCTCTTCATGCTTCAGGAGGACTGTGTGGATCATAGGTATCGGCTGGAAGGAGTACAGGAGTTCCTCTGACCAGGAGGAGGAGAAAAGCGTCCGTGATAGAGCCTGCACTGATATGTAACCCCAGTTCCCAAGGCCCACATGCCCTGGGTCTTCAGAGAGCCAATATAAGTTTCCCATCCCAGGTCTGAGGCATCAGAGACCAGAGTTACTGACAGCCGAATTATGGCAGCAAGAGCCCGGTTGAGGGCCGGCAGATGATGAGCGACCCTGGTGCCTTTTGTAACCTTTGTTCTTCCTATTGGAGTCTCTGGGGGGCAGAAGGGAGTGATCCCCAGACTGCTGTTCATGCTGGGGCTTGAAGTGACTCCTGGAAGAAGGAGATGTAGAGAGGCCGAGGGACAGCAAAGTAGTCGTGGAGTCCTTCATGCCATGCAGCCAGGCATCTGTCTGCTCGGCAAAGAGGGCTGTGCCATCGAAGGGGAGGTCCTGGATAGATTGCTGGATCTCAGACAGGAAACCCGAGGATTGAAGTCATGACATCCGCCTCATCAAGATCGCGGAGGCTATTGTCCTAGCTGCAGAAGCTGCTGCATTGGAAGTCACTTGCAGAGATGCCCTGGCCAACCATCTCCCCTCTTCTAAGATGGCCTCGAACTCCTGTTTGGGGGAGAGGGGGGGGGAAGACAATGAGTCTGCAAACTTGTCCAGCAACTGCCAGATATTAAAATGGTATCTACCTAGCAGCACCTGTTGGTTTGCCATTCGTAGCTCCAGGCTGGCTGTAGAACAAATTTTTCGACCAAACAAGTCGAGTCTCTTGGTGTCTTTGTGTTTAGTTGTCGAGCTGACTTTCCTGTCTGTCCCTTTCATTGGCAGCTGTGACCACCAGGGATCCCAGGGCGGGGTGGGTATAAAAGGTATTCAACCCCTTTGCCAGAACTTAGTATTTCCTTTCTGCCCTCTTCGATGTGGGGAGGTAGGGAGGCCAGGATTTGCCACAGAGCCGTGGCCAGTTTAACAAGCTCCTCATGGACCAGGATGGCCACTCTACTAGGAGCTATTGAGACCAATATTACAAACAGCTCATCAACTGGTTCATTCAGCTCCTCGATCTTGAGGCCCAAGCTGGAGACGACCGTTTTCAATAAGTCCTGGTGCACCTTAAAAGCATCCTTTGGCACCACAGACGAGGGTCCCGTGATGGCCTCATCCAGTGATGATGACGAAGAGGCCAGAACCTGAGCTGGGGGAGGGGCCTCTGTTCTTGTGGGGCCCTTGGTCCCAGTTTGTATCCAAGTGCAGTGCTGGGCTCTGAGGGATGGAGGACTGCAGCACCGAGGTTCCTTTCACAGAACTGGCCTGTGGAATCTCAGAGGGGAACCCCCACCAGTACGGTCATGGTCCAGGTCATTGACCTTGCGGCCATGCACCCACTGGTGGTACCGTGGGGAAACTGGGCACCAGAGCCGGCGCTTGTGTAACCAGGACAACTTCATTGCTGTCTGAGGATGAGGCGCTGATATCCGATGGCCATGGTGGTGCCATCTCCAAATACCTCACGGTGCTGTGTGAGACACATTGTTGATGCGCCAGCACCTGAGAGAGGCCTGAGGAGCCCGAACGCTTGGTGCGACACGATTGGCTCTTGTCCTTGGGCTCTCTGTATGTGCTAGGTGAGCAGGGTCGCGGTGCCAGGGGAACATGCCGTGAGTCTGGAGAACTGCATCACTCTGCTCCATAGCAGTGCTCCGCTTGGTGCCGGTCCTCCCGGGAACGGTGAAGGGAGCCCAATCTGGCAGTATCCTGATCCGGAGAGTGTGGCCTGGACTCAGAGGACCCCCTGCTCATCTGTGAGCGGTACCTCAATGATGGGGACTGACAAGCAGATCTGTCCCTCAACAGACTGCCCCGAGATGCTGGTGCCGGACCTTGCTGCGGCACTCTGCCATCCCTCAGCATCTGTGGTACTGGCAACGCCAGGAGGTTCTTCATAGCTTGGAAGGTCTCTGGAGTAGGTGGCACCACTAAGCAATGAGGGCCTCTACCACCACCCGAAGTCAGTGGAGGGCTCGGTGCTGGAGTCTACACTTGCTGAGGCGAGGGACCCGTCTGAGGGGGAGAGAGTTGGCAGCCTGACGCAGGTCTTGCCAGGTCCGCCTTAGCCTTCTCTGAAGCAGAGTACCCCTGTTCCGTGCAGATCTTCTTGGACTTCATCTTCGGAACCAGGGAGGGAGATTGGTGCTGGGCAGATGAAACAGGCGCCGGAGGGGCATTGCGTGCTGAGGCCACTGTGCTCAGCACCGAGTCCGACCTGCTGCGCTCCGAGACTGGTCTAAGAGCCGACTCCATCAGAATGGCCCAGAGATGGATATCCCGGTCTTTCTTGGTCCGCAGGTGGAAACTTTTACAGAGCTTACACCTCTCACTGATGTGGGCTTCCCCAGACAGACACTTTAAACAACTTTGAAGAGGGTCACTCCTCGGCATAGGATTCTTACACAAAGCGCCGGGTTTAAACCCCAGTTAACAGGGCATGCCTGGAGACTGGGATTCTAGCTACTAACGAACTAGAACTAACTGTAACTGAACAAGTAACTATTACACTAAAACGATGAATAAACTACTAGAGAGATGAGATGAACTTGTGAAAGCAAGAACATTCCAGCACCATCACTGGCGGCAAGAAGGAACTGAGAGGAAAGGAGAGCTGGTGGCGCCTATATGCAGGCGCATGTACGTGCCACCGCAGAGGTGCTAGAGCCAGCTTGTATGGGTACCACTAAGGGAAAAAGTTTTTGGCACTGGTGCATGTGGCGAGCACACACACCTAAATTGGGAATGGACATGAGCAAGCACTCGAAAATGTAGTGATACCGAGAGACCTAGCATGACAACAGACAGAAATTCAGACATGTTTGCAGTGCAATATAGCAGCAAAAAACAGCCATCACAATTTTGGAGTATTACATCATGAAATATGTGAGTAATAATCCCTTTCTATATAGCTGTAGAATACAGGGTTCAGTTCTCCATAGCATCTGAACTCTGTCAAGTGGGGTGACTGCAAGGAAACTGGGTCAGCCCTGGTATCAGAGCAGTCTTGAGACTATTCTAAATTATATCAATGGTGGATTAACATAGCAGAGCTCTTCCCCTGCTTTCTTCCCTAGCACACCTGCTGTTCCAACTGGAACATATACCGACTCCACTGGCTTTATGCCAATGAAGAGTTCCCATTCGTAAAGTTAATTCTTCACTTGGCATTTACTTCCAGAATCTGGCCCCTTTGTGCCACCTGAGCAGCAAAGAATGGCTGGATCTCACCAAAGAATTTGGCTTGTTGTATTGAGTACTGGATATAACACTACCAGAATGATACTGAAATTGGAGTTCTGAGACCGAGCAACAAAAACTGCTAAAGTCTGGTGAAAGTGACTTATGAAGAAAGATCAAGACAGCTAAATGTGTATTTAGGATAAGAGTTGATATGGGTGGGGGAACAACAAATCAATTCAAATTAAAGGAATATTTTTAAAAATTGCTTCCTCAGTGAATCATAGAATATTAGAGTTGGAAGGGACCTCAGGAGGTCATCTAGTCCAACCCCCTGCTCAAAGCAGGACTAACCTCAGCTATATCATCCCAGCCAGGGCTTAAAAACCTCTAAGGATGGAGATTCCACCACCTCCCTAGGTAACCCATTCCAGTGCTTCACCACCCTCCTAGTGAAAAACTTTATCCTAATGTCCAACCTAGACCTCCCGCCCTGCAACTTGAGACCGTTGCTCCTTGTTCTGTCATCTGCCACCACTGAGAACAACGTAGCTCCATCCTCCCTGGAACCCCCTTTCAGGTAGTTAAAGGCCGCTATCAAATCCCCCCTCATTCTTCTCTTTTGCAGACTAAACAAGCCCAGTTCCCTCAGCCTTTCCTCATAAGTCCTGTGCTCCAGCCCCCTAATCATTTTTGTTGCCCTCCGCTGGACTCTCTCCAACTTGTCCACATCCTTTTTGTAGTGGGGGGCCCAAAACTGGACACAATATTCTAAATGCGGCCTCACCAATGCCGAATAGAGGGGAATAATCACTTCCCGTGACCTGCTGGCAATGCCCCTCCTAATGCAGCCCAATATGCTATTAGCCTTCTTGACAACCAGGGCACACTGCTGACTCATATCCAGCTTTTTATCCACTGTTACCCCCAGGTCCTTTTCTGCAGAGCTGCTGCCCAGCTCGTCGGTCCCCAGTCTATAGCTGTGCATGGGATTCTTCCTTCCTAAGTGGAGGACTCTGCACTTATCTTTGTTGAACCTCATTAGATTTCTTTTGGCCCAATCCTCCAGTTTGTTTAGGTCACTCTATATCCTATCCCTACCTTCCAGGGTATCTACCACTCCCCCTAGCTTAGTGTCGTCCGCAAACTTGCTGAGGGTGCAATCTACCCCATCCTCCAGATCATTAATAAAGTTGAACAAAACCGGCCCCAGGACCGACCTCTGGGGAACTCCGCTTGTGACCGGTTGCCAGCTAGACATGGAGCCATTGATCACTACTCGTTGAGCCCTATGCTCTAGCCAGTTCTCTATCCATTTTATAGTCCATTCATCCAACCCATACTTCTTTAACTTGCTGATAAGAATACTGTGAGAGACAGTATCAAAAGCTTTGCTAAAGTCAAGGTATATCACATCCACCGCCTTCCCTACATCCACAGAGCCAGTCACCTCATCATAGAAAGCAATCAGGTTGGTCAGGCATGACTTTCCCTTGGTGAATCCGTGTTGACTGTTCCTGATCACCTTCCTCTCTTCCAAGTGCCTTAAAATGGATTCCTTAAGGACCTGCTCCATGATTTTTCCAGGGATTGAGGTGAGGCTGACCAGTCTGTAGTTCCCTGGATCCGCTTTCCTCCCTTTTTTGAAGATGGGCACAAGATTTGCTTTTTTCCAGTCCTCAGGGACCTCCCCCTGTTGCCACGAGCTTTCAAAGATAATAGCCAATGGCTCTGAAATCACCTCAGCCAACTCCCTCAGCACCCTCGGGTGCATTGCATCCGGCTCCATGGACTTGTGTATGTCTAAGCCTTCTAAATAGTCTTGGACCCGTTCCTTCAGCACTGTGGGATGTTCGCCTCCTTCCCATTCTGTGCCACCCAGTACAGCAGTCTGGGAGCTGATCTTGTCTGTGAAGACAGAGGCAAAAAAGGCATTGAGTACCTCAGCTTTCTCCACATCCTCCGTCACTAGGTTGCCTCCCTCATTCTCTAAGGGGCCTACACTTTCCCGAATCTTCCTCTTGTTGGCAACATGCCTGTAGAAACCCTTCTTGTTCCCCTTCACGTCCCTTGCTAGCTGCAACTCCAATTGTGCTTTGGCCTTCCTGATTTCATTCCTGCATGTTCGAGCAGTGTTTTTATAATCCTCCCTAGTCATCTGACCAAGCTTCCACTTCTTGTAAGCTTCTTTTTTGCGTTTAAGTTCGCCAACAACATCTTTGTTAAGCCAAGCTGGACGCCTACCATATTTGCTATTCTTTCTGCACATCGGGATGGTTTGCTCCTGTGCCCTCAATAAGGTCTCTTTAAAATACAGCCAGCTCTCTTGGATTCCTTTCCCCCTCATATTAGCCTCCCAGGGAATCTTGCCCATCAGTTCCCTGAGGGAGTCAAAGTCCACTTTTCTGAAGTCCATGGTCCGTATCCTGCTGTTCTCCTTTCTTCCTTTTGTCAGGATCCTAAACTCGACCATCTCATGGTCACTGCTGCCTAGGTTGCCACCCACTTCTACTTCCCCTACCAAATCTTCCCTGTTTGTGAGCAGCAGGTCAAGAGAAGCACGGCCCCTACTTGGTTGCTCCAGCACTTGCACCAGGAAATTGTCAGCGACACTCTCCAAAAACTTCCTGGATTGTTTGTGCTCTGCTGTATTGCTCTTCCAGCAGATGTCAGGGTGATTGAAGTCTCCCATGAGAATTAGGTCCTGTGAACTGGAAACTTTCCCCAGTTGAGTAAAGAAAGCCTCATCTACCTCATCCTCCTGGTCTGGTGGTCTGTAACAGACACCCACCACGACATCACGCTTATTGTTCTTGCTTCTAAGCTTAACCCAGAGACACTCAACTGACTTATCTCCAGTTTCATACTGGAGCTCAGAGCAGTCATAGTGCTCTCTTACATACAGTGCAACTCCTCCCCCTTTCGCCCCTGCCTGTCCTTCCTGAACAGTTTATACCCATCCATGACAGTGCTCCAATCATGAGAGTTATTCCACCAAGTCTCAGTTATTCCAATCATGTCGTAGTTTCTTGACTGTGCCAGGACTTCCAGTTCCTCCTGCTTGTTTCCCAGGCTTCTTGCATTTGTGTACAGGCACTTGAGATAAGTAGCCGACTGGCCTACTTTCACAGTATGAATCGGGAGGCCTCCCCTGCTGCACCCTCCTTCTTCTGCTTCCTTGTGGTGTCCCTCTTCCCCACTTACCTTCGGGCTTAGGTCTCCGTCCCCCGTCGAAGACGTTTAAAGCCCTCCTCACTAGGTTAGCCAGCCTGTCTGCGAAGATACTCTTCCCTGTTTTCGTTAGATGAATGCCATCTCTTCCTAGTAATCCTTCTTCCTGGAACAGCATTCCATGATCGAAGAATCCAAAGCCCTCTCTTCGACACCACCTGCGTAACCACGCATTTACTTCCACAATGCGACAGTCCCTACCTGGGCCTTTTCCCTGAACAGGGAGGATGGATGAGAACACCACTTGCGCTTCAAACTCCTTTATCTCTTTTCCCAGAGCCACATAGTCCGCAGTGATCCGCTCAAGATCATTCTTGGCAGTGTCATTGGTGCCCACGTGGAGAAGTAGGAAGGGGTAGTGGTCTGAGGACTTGATAAGTTTTGGCAGTCTCTCCGTCACATCTGTAATCCTAGCTCCAGGCAAGCAGCACACTTCTCTAGTTTCCCGGTCCGGACGGCAGATGAATGACTCCGTCCCCCTTAGGAGGGAGTCCCCGACCACCATCACCCTTCTCTTCCTCTTCGGAATGGTGGTCGTGGAACCCCTGTCCCTAGGAGAATGCATCCCTTGCCTTCTGATCAAACGGGTCTCCTTCTGATCCATTCCCTCTGAAGGGTCCTCCAAATCATTCTCCGCCGTAGTACTTGTGCAGAGAGGATGAAAACGATTCCTTACTTCTATCTGCATGGTGGGCACATGGGTTCTCTTTCTTCAGGAGGTCACATGCTGCCTATTTTCTTCCCCGTTCTTCAGTTTCGCCTGCCCGGTCTTTTCTGAATTTTCCTTACACTCTGCCTGTGCCTGATGGAGAAAGACATCGTTTTCTGTAATGCAACGCAGGGTTGATATTTGGGTCTCTACTCCTTTAACCTTCTCTTCCAATAAGGAAACCAGCCTGCACTTGGTACAAATGAAGTCATCTCTATCCTGTGGGAGGAAGACAAACATAGCACATCCAGTGCAGGTGACAACAACGGATCGCTCCCTCTCCGTATCTTTGCTCTGAGAGCCTCCTCAGATGCTCAATTTCCTGCTCAGCAACGTCTGAAAGGCAAAAACCTGCAGTGGGCTCTCTCCGCAGGCGAACTCCCAGGCAAACTCCCTCCTTCTCCTTCTGTTAGACGCCCCTCTGTTCGCCGCTCAGCTGGCTGCCTTTTATAAGGCTGGGGCAGTTGCCCCGCCCCTGCAATTACCCTTCAAAGCCCCGCCCCCGCAATTAACCCCACCTGGATCCAATCAATCACTCAAACAGACAAACCCCCAACTGCCAAAATCGTCCCTGTAACTGCACCAGTCACAAGCACACACCCACAGTCAGCTGTAACTTGCACCAGTCACACACCTGGTCTCTCAGATACTCCCCCCTCTAGCACAGCACACCCAACACAGCTCCCCCCTCTAGCACTCACCTGGGCTCCTCTCAGACAGATCCCAGGCAAACTCCCTCCTTCTCCTTCTCTTAGCCGCCCCTCTGTTCACCGCTCAGCTGGTTCGCAGCTGGCTGCCTTTTATAAGGCTGGGGCAGTTGCCCCGCCCCCACAATTAACCCCACCTGGATCCAATCAATCACAAATTTTATTGTATCAAAATAGAATGAACTTTGTCCTCTTGAGATTTTTAACCCCGATTTAGAGTCTCAAACTTTGATCTACAGCAAATTTAAAGGGCCACTGTAGCCCTAGAATTCCAAAATTAGGAATTATATTGACTTCTTAGGTAAACGGTATTCAATTTTATTTTCCAAGTTTGTAACATATAAAAAAGGATTGAGTTCAACACATAGCTTTGTAAATTTAGCTTAAAATTAAATAGCAAATTAAATATTGTTTGCATTTTATTATAAAACCCTGTATCTATCATCATTGTAATATTAAAGGGACACTCCTGAGAATAATTAAAGCCACTGTATGAACATTTGAACTTCTAAAATTATCCTGTCTTTACTCCAGGTACATGAAGAGTTATTTTGTGTGTGTGTGTATATATATATATATATATATTTTTTTTTTAAAACAAACAATATCATCAGTTAGTTTCCAGACAAGAAAATCTAAAACCATCAAACAAGATTCCCCACACTGGTCAGGTTGGGTTCACTGGTAAAACATGCAGAATTCCCTAACAGTCAACCTTATGTCCTGGGGACGAGGGTAACTACCAGACACAAGGACTTTATATGGAGAAAGACTTATGCCTCCTATATATCCTCAAATAAATATAGCTAAGGATGTGAGATTTCCTGCTGATTTCAGATTGCTGTCTTAAAACCCAAGGAGAGAAAACTTCTAAAATGTGATGGTTTAGAAGTTCAAACTTTGATCAGCAGTAACTTTAAATTGCCAGAGTCACCCTGGAAATACTGCACCTCCAAACTTACATTATAAAATAATTTCCTTTCAATTTCTCTCAAATATGTAATTTCTAAGAGGTACTGAATTCAATCCATAAGGGGCTTGTATTTACAGATCAACGCCAACACCTTGTATGCACACTGGAAGAAAGCATATGTTGATGTACCCTGCAAGACGCATTTCTAAGAAAGGAGGCTGAAGTTTTTGAAGGGTTTCCAAGTGCTGCCACACCTAGACAGCACTGTAGTAACAGAAGAAGAAAAGAGCATGGATAACTCACAAGAGTTATAACCAAAAGGAATAATCGCTACCTCCTTGACAAATGCAAATGGAATACATTATGTTTGGTTATTAACATTTTGAACATGAAGTAGCAGATAAGGGATTAGAAAAATACTCGAGTTGCAAATGTGATCAACAAAATGTAGGCTTGTACCACCATTATCTTTTCTCAGTTTCTTTCCGTAGCATACCAACATTATCTTTACCTTATTAAGATTAAGATTTTGCAAGACAGCTCTCTATGTCCTCTTAGTGAGTGCTCAGAGAGCCAATAAAATACACTGTCAAGTTCTGACAAAACGGGGCAATAATGAGCAAAATTATCAGCATCAAGCAATCATCACTTGAGCAAAACTTTCTCTCTCTCATCTACAAAAGCTGGTCCAATAAAAGATATTACTTTGTCCACTTTCTCTAAGAAAGAACCACACTGATTTGAAAATTGTTTGATATTAGATGCTGCCAGAGGATAAATGTTTACAAACATACAAAACTATATGATGGCATATGTTAGGGGACAAAGAGCAAAAAGAACACATGCCACTGGGTGCACAGACACATAGAGACTTGGACTCCTGGACAGAAGCTCCATACAGACAACTCACTCAGAACTTTAGGAGGGTTGAATTTGAAGGATCAGCAGCTAACTCCTGGGAAAAGAAAGGCTAGTCAGTTTGCTCCTGTGGGGAAAAGCAGCACAGATGGGCTCTTATAAACTGAGGCTCTCCCTAGTGCAGTATGAAGTAGGAAGATTAGTGAATATTGTTGTTTTGTTTGTATTATGTTTACTCTTGTTAAATAACAGTTTTGTCAAACTCAGGGATTGCAGGTGTAGTCAATCACTGAGGTTTGAAGAGATCTGCAGGGCCCTCAAAGAAAGAGTTAAGGAAAGCAGCCAGCATCCCTCAATATTTACATGCAAGTTCCTAAGATGTATCAAGATTAGAGGGGTAAAAAGGATATACTGGTGACCCACTGGAGCTGAGTAAGATGTGCACTGAGGAAGAGGAAAGTTGTGACAGAATCTAACAATTTATTTAAAGTGGAAGGCTTTAAGGAACAGACTCAAGGTCAGGTTGCTGGTTATTTTATAATGTATATGTTACATTACAACCATTATAGGTTAGTACATAGTTAGAACATGCAGTTAGGTTATGAAAGGTATATTTTATGGGTTTTCCCTAGATAGAAATACTAAAATCCAATTCACCCTTTAAAATCTTTTTTCTTGTAACTTGTATCATCAGCTTCTCCTACCCTTACAGAACACAGATTACTCAGTATCTTAAAAAGAGAGCTGAATAACTAACTAGCTTGATAGGGATGGCAGATTCTCTACTCACACTTTAGGTAAGAACACTTTTACTAAAAAGAAAATGGTTCATTGCTTCTCTTTTTAGAGTTCTTTTCATTTTTGTTCCCTAAATTTGCACACCAAACTGACCAGAACCCTTTCCCTGAAAGACAGAAACCTTTAAAATCTTGAAAAGTTAAAAAAGATTACCTGAATAGTTACAGAACCTATTCATCTATCAGAAATAGTGCTGCACTAGTATTTACTAATTCTGATTCTCCTGTAGATCTAATTTGGAGGGGGCCAGAGTCACAAGTAATGCTGGTTTCCATTGTGAAATCCAGTAACACATGTACAGTCAGGACGGTGAAAACTAGCCACTGTAAACTGAATTACTGTGTATCTACTTTCACAGTACTGATCATCTGAAAGTCTTTCTAGTTAGGAAACAGGAAAGATAATTATTGATAAACAGTAATCTGCTGACCTCTTCTGGAGAGCAGAAAAACCTCACCTTCAAAAAAATTTGGCAACTTAACTTCCTGCATTTCATAACGATTACATTATTGATTTAACAAACATATTTGGAATGGTCTGTAATAAGTGGAACCGGTAAGGCACAGAACCCTGAAATAATCCCAGAAAGAGAGAGTCATTTTTATACTTGCCTGCAGTGAAAATAAAAAAAAAACCCAAAGAGATGGGAAAATTTATATTAACTTTCAAAACAGTATGGTTTTCCACAATTGGTGATATTCAAAGGAAAAGCTTCACAAAGCTGAAGTTGAAAAGTCTATTGAAAGCCGGAAATCTCTCCAGGGAGAGAAGTGGGGCACCCTTCAAATATTCCAAGGGCAAGTAATCCTATCAATTTCAAAGCTAATCATAAATGGAAAAAGCATCAGCTTGAAAATACAACAGCTGAGGCAGACTAACTGTAAATTGCTGTTTGAACAGAGATTAGAATCTGTCATTTACAGGTAAACAAAATGTGATGTCTGATATTTTCCACTAGGCTCAATTAAGAAGAGACTCCAACTGCCAACATAACAAAGATGACAATAAGGGTACATCTTCTCTGATGGCAGCAGATTTGCCGCCGTCAGATCGATCTATCCGGATCGATTGAGTGGTCAGTGAAGACCCGCTCAATCGATCTGAAAGTCGACAGGTTAAAACCAGCCCCTCAAGAGGCACAGTGCAGTGAGACGCCACGTAGAAGAGCAGTTACGAAGTCGACGGGAGTTACACAAGCTACTCTGTATAGCTTGTGTAACTCCCATGGACTGCCGCCGAATTAGAAGGTAAGTGTAGACCAGGCCTCAGTAAACCAATTTGCGTTTAGACAAGAAAAGAAAATGGCAAGAATAACTAGATGCTTGCATGTTCACAAAATAAGCAGGAACTACTATAGCCATATATCATAGATAAGAAGTTAGGCAAAGTTTTATCACAAAAATCTTGCTAAAGAGTTCAGTTTTGATAAAGTTAAATCACCAAGAACCTTGAAGTAATCTGTATGAGCTTTTAAATAGTGATATTCAAAGCAAACTCTCTCATATTTGCCAAGAATTCATTATGTACTACACAAAAACTTTAGTCTTATTAATGAAATAGTACCCTAGCTTTCTAAATTATTCTGCTTACAGAGGAAGAGGCTCAAAAGTGTACACAAGTGCCTTCCGTAAGGGGTGAGACATCATATATATGACCATAATTCCCAGATTTTTCACCCTAGAAAAGACTTCGCATCTTCTCCCAATGCAAAGACATCCATCATATAAAATACTGCATTGTGCCGACTCTATTCTGTTCCACCTAATTTCCAGGAACCAAGTTCACTTTCTTTTGAATTTTTTCTTCCTTTGATGTAAATGGCTCTCAGACTACAATTCCCACCCACCTTTGAAGATGGTCTGTATGTGTAGGCTGTAGCTGTGGCACTGTTTGCCAAATTGCATGTGACAAATTTGGAATTCTGTGTTGATGAGAAGTAGGTTAATATCAAAGGCTAATATCAATAAGCTGACTATGACCTTAGTACCTAAATAAGTAATGGCCTTGAGATCTAGTCAATGCCGCTCCTACCCACCATCTCATGAGTGGTGGACATGAAGAAGAGAAGGAAGCCCCCTCCTCCAAAAGGTCAGTTTGTATGTGGGAATAAGGGAAGAGGGAGAGAGGAGGGAGCCATTAGGCTCCAACCAACTCCACAAAACTGTATTTTGGACCCCACTGATTTTAGAGCACAATCTTTGACCTAGTCACACTTCCCTACCGTAGTTGCCAAAGCTGGACTTCCACACACTTGCTGAGAGTTTGGCCAGATAGAATTTTTTGGAATAAGAAATTTTTTTTTCCCTCCAGCTAAGACTGACAAACTGTGGGGATTTTTGCTTTCCTCACAGCATCCTGAATGCCTGGTTAGGTAGAAAAACGTGACAGAATAACAACTTTATATGGTGATATATGGAGCAACTGTGGTCTCTACTTACAGCTTGTGTCCAGTGTGAGTAAAAAGACTTATGGGTTCACCACCTGGGGTAAAACTCCTAAGTCAGTAGGCTTGTTTCCTGTGGAGAATGGGATGGAATGGAAGTCTTAAACTTAATGCACCCTTCTCCTGGGTTGTATTCAACAGTTTGGCTGAGTCCTGTGCTTGGTTATGGAGGGTTAGGCCAGGGGTAGACCAACCCTCCTTTCTGGCAGTTGCATGTCTTAAAATTAGTTAACCCTGCACTGGTCCCAATTAAATGCCCGCTAGTTTAGAGGAGGGCAATTCTCTTCACTCCCAACAGTTTTGTTAAAGTTAACAAGGTTGTGGCTTGTTGCTTAAAATTCATCATTATGTCTGTGTCTTCATTCTCTTGCATATCCAAATCATCTGACCTAGAAAGGAAAATTGGGGTGCGACACTCTTTGAAATTCTGATCCCTGCATTTCATCACTAATGGAAAACTATCAAACAATTTCCTGAAGTGAACCATACTGATCTCTGCATTACAGTATATATTAATAGCAGTCTTGTCCATTTACATATTCTTAGTATGAAATCTAAAATACAATACTAAAAATATTGCAGGGAGAAGGGACTAACTTCCCTGGCTCCAGTAATTTATTAGTGTTTTGGTTGTATGCTGATGGGAACTGGACAACAGATATTGCCCAAGTCTCTCAAACCTAGGGCACAGAACTGAGATTACTGGAAATAACTGCCAACATACCTTAATAGTTAAATTCCTTGACTTCCTTATTTTTAATAAGCTAAAATTCTATATTAATATTTTGCATATGGAATATCATCAACGACAAGTTCTTCACTCAGGTGAAAATTAGAATAATATCACTATCCTTTTTACACTTTCAGATACACAAATGCAAATATGAAGTAGGAAACAACAAAATACTTACAGTACTATGAAATACAACACTGTGGCCTTTCCCTAAACTTTCTATGTGAGCTGAGAGGTTGAAGCAGATGGCTCGATGTCGAATGGCATCCAGTGTTTGTGCATCAAAGAAATCATGTGGTCTTGCTAAAAGAAAAAATCCTTATGGTTAAACTCCAAAATGTTGCAACAATTCAAATACTTGCAAGTACTTTATATTTATACCAAAGAGCTGTGAAATGTCATTAACAAGTCAATTACTCATTCTGGGCAGTGAACATGGTATCTTGTCAATATGATCTAAAAATTAATTAGACCAAAAAAAGGGACCGACTCATAAAATTGGCTATCACCTGCCTTTCACGTTTGCTCAAAAACATTTATTTTTAAAACTTTCACTTTGAAGTCCCAGCACAGCATCAAAATGTGCACTAAACCCCACGGTATATTGTTTTGCTGGTGAACACTATTCTTTTTTAACCTTCAGTATTAAGAATAAGGATTTCATGATGAATTTATTGAAGAATACAGCTTCCCAGAAGTACTGCACTCTTCTAAAAAATGGAGTTCTTCTGATCTATTTTCCATTTGAGCAACTCCTTTGTAATAACTAGGAATCCAATTGAACGGCAAAAGGAATACTGGAATGCTTCCTAGCACTGCAATGAATATACTTGCAAACCTAATTCTCCAAAGCACCCTAAAGTTCTGTCACATTAGTTTCACTACTGCGCTGTGACTTAATTCAAAGTAGTATTTAAAAAGGGAACTCCTCATACTTCTAACATACTAAAATAGCAATGATAGACAAACTGCATGGTACTCCATAAAACCCAAGTAGAAGCCAGGAGACTCCAGGAAGTGGAATCCCAAAAGAGGCCTAATTAAATTACAACTAAAATATATCCACTGTTACTCCAGTGGTTTCAAAGAGAGACTGACTGTGCTATTCTTCTTGGAGAGTTATTTCGGTCAATCTTTTTTAGGGCTGCAGAGGAACATACATCAGGCTTAAATAGCACTTCAACTTTACTGCTAAGGTAAAAAAAAAGCAGTAAATGACAAGAAATTCTGATGCTCAAACCAGAAGGTTCATCTGTGGATCATCATGTCTAAGAGTGGACTGAGGCGTACGTGTTTTTTTAAAAATCCACATATTTATCACATGCTTTTAAATCAAAAGCAAAAAGGATACTGGCTATCAACTACATTCTTGTTTTTTGAGAGGCCAGTTTTAAGCTCTTGTATTATCCTACCCTCTATGAATACATTGAGCAATACTTCATTTTCTATTGCTTAATAAAAAAAAAAAAATTGTTGATATTAAAACAAAAATGAACACTTGCCAATTGTGCTCCAACCATTCCATCAGACCTTACATTTTAACTTACAGTTTTAGGTGAAGTGGTATTACATCCTTCTGGTACTGTACAGTCATTGGTTGGTGAGCTGTAAGTTGGTGAACCAATAGAACTGATTTGTCTCAGGTACTAAAGACATTGTTTGTTTTTGGGCTAAAGATGGACCTTACTGGCAAACACTTCAAGAACGAAAAGTAAAAAGCTGCTATAGTGTGTGATTTGGAGGTTAAAGGAAATTTGTCAGATCTACACTATTTTTAAGAAAAGTAGAAAATTCCATCTAGTTAAAAGGTAACTGCAATTAAAAACAAATATTCTCATCTCTCTTAAAAATACTTTAGGCTGAAAATTTAATGACTATACCTTGTATACATGAATATCATATTAAAGTACATAATGTTAAGTTTTGCTGTACTGGTGACAATTTTAAAAAATAATCCTTTAATTTCACATGACAGACTTTAACAGTTTAACCCTGCATTTAATTAATCTTCCATCACTACTGAAAGTGAAAGTAAAGGTTAGCTCATAAGAAAAGCAAATATTACATCATGGGCTGTATCACCATACAAATCGAAAATTATCCAAGTTTTTAAATAACTTCTACCTTTTTCCCCCCAAAAAAAAGATCAGCTATCAAATATTTAAGAACAATTCTTGAAATTCTATTGGAAAAAACTATTTGCTACTCTCTTGAGTCCAATTACTGCTTAGGCATTGGTCTGCACATAACGTTCTGGCCTTAATCTCTCAGAAATCAATACTGCAAATTGGGCAATCATCTCAGTTGTAAATGCTCTCCTACTGTAATCAGATAACCTAAAATTGTATGTCTGGCCACAGGAGGCTACTGAAGCTACCGTTTCTTATACTGAGACTTTATTCTGTCAAGTTGTAATGGATGCAAAATGTACCTTTGTTTTAGCACAAAGCCAAGGCCTTGTACTCCAAGTAGCCTTAATACTAATTTTCCCTGTTCATAATACAACGTAAAGACATTTTTGTACGAATAAAACATGTACAGTAATACACTAAGGCAAGTGTGGTATTTGTATTAGCGTTATGAAGGCCTAATTTAGCATGATACATGAAGCTTCCACAACTTGCAGGGATTCTCAACCTTCTTCCACCCATACCACCCACCTTCTTTCTTCTATGATCCAATATCTTGGATCTATTATTCAAATGATCCAAATGTTATCATATATATATATTCGTAAAGGTCATTGTGCCATATGGCACTACTATTCAACAGATAAAAATAATAATTTCACCACATTAAAAAAATTAAGTTATAATTCAGTACTTGACAAATCCACTCATCAGTGGTGAGTAAGACTTTCTCTGGTGAATTGGGGGAGAGGGGGACGGAGGGGGAGGCTTAACAGTCTACAGAATCTAAGCTTTCATTCTTAAAAAGTTAAATTTTGACCTTTTGAGTTACAAAGACACCTTTTCCAATTGTGACTGACACATAAACCAATGCAGTTACTTTCCTGAATCTGCCAGTAGCATGAAACAAGGGTTGCAAGCTACATTTAAACCTAAATCCTGGTGCCAGTGCATACCCTGAGCAACCACCTTCTGTTTTAGGAATTTCCTCCAAGGCCTGGACAGCACCCTCTACTCCATAAAGCATCTCTATAGTAATTGAGTGACTCCACAGCAGCTTCATTTGGATCCAGGGAAAGAAGAAACTGCAATGGTACAATCTTTTCTACTTTGTATTAAAATGTTTTGTACGTCTCTAAGACTAGGTTTCTCCAAATCAGTTAGCCACTCAGCATCCAGGCCTTGAGCTGTAAGGATGCCAGGTCTGGATGAAAACTCATCGAACTCTCCTGAGAAATCATGTTCACAGAAATGGACAACATTTTTGGAAGATGTCTGGAAGTTTCAACCAATCTTTGTATCAGCACCATCTGGGCCTTGCTGGTGCAAATAAAATCAATTCAGCAAAGGGCTGGTCAGGAATAATTTGACAAAACATTTTTTCTATTAGAAAATGTGGATTTGTCAAAACAAATTATTTGCAGGAAAAGCCTGGTTTCAATTAATTTTTCTATCTTTTCCCAATCTGAAGTTGCCAAAATGTTTTGTTGCAACATTTTCTAAACAAAAAATTCCAAACATCATGTTGAGCAAATTCAAAATTTAAGCTAATTACAAACAAAAATGATATTTCTCTGATTTTTTTGTAACAAACCATTTTTCTATTTTTTTTTTATTTCTGGCTCATGAAAACTTTTGACATTGACTTTTTGTCCTGTTTCAAGATGGGAATTTATTTATTTTTAAATCTAAAAAATTATCATGGGACGGGAAAATTGTTTCTAATCAAGCTCTATTACCCAAGTGTCATGTTGGATTTTTCTCAAAAGCCTTATAAAAAAAGTTCCATGGTATGAAGAACGTATCTGCCTGGGATCCTGGGTTCTGACCCACTCAAACAGTAGATTTTACATGGTGCTCTTTTCTGTGGCGAATAAGACCATGTCTGGCTGATCCCAGTACTAGAATATTTTTTAAATGATGGAATCCTTTTATTGATCATCTGTTCAGACCATCTGCTAACATATTCTGTAATCCTGGCAGATGTAGAACAATGGTTGTAACGGTATTCAGTGTACCAGTTTCACAGTCAAACAGCTTCTCCCTGTCTGTTTACATAAACCATTGTCTGATACTGACTGTCATGAATTGTCTTGCTTTGAAAGAAAGGATCATATGTGTCAAGCGGACCACTCCTAGTTCTAATATGTGAATGTACAAGTGAATCTGCTGATGTGACCATAGATCTGTGATGGAACAGATGAGCTCCCCATTCCAAACTGGAAGCATCTATTATTACTAATATCTTTGTGGGCAGAAGCAGAGAAAATGGAATGCCACTGCAAACTTGATCTGTGTTCTTCCACTAATTTAACGATAATAGCACTTCTTGTGGAATCTGAACTGCTACGTCCATGAGAAGTCTGCTTGGGTGATAAGTGGACTTGAACTAGCCTTGCAAACAACAAAGGCGTTATGTGGGATACCAAGTCACAAATTACCACGATGCCACGAGGCTCAACGTTCTTAGATCAGACCTTATAGTCATCTGTTCATTTGTCTGTAACTGATTTATGAGGTCTGACATATGTCAAACCTGTTTTGGGTTAAGTATGTTTTCACTGCTGTTGGATCTAGAAGTGCTTCTATAAATTCTGGGTTTTGAGTTGGCAACTAAAGAGGATTTCTTTTTGTTGATCTTGAGTCCCAGAGTGGTGACAAAGAATGTGATGTATGGTATCGGACTTGTTGAGCATAGTTTCCCTATGCTTTGGACATTGGGTATTATAGTTCTATTCATAACTAGTCTTCTTAAATGTGCTGCTACTGTGATAGACAAAGACTCTTGGGGCTAGTGACAGACAAAGCCAGTGCTCTGCAGTGTGATGTCGTAACTACAAATCCTAAGCATTTCTTCTGCGCTGGATGGATCAATATATGGAAATGTATGCCCTGGAAGTCAAGAGGATAACTGTAGGGATAACTGACGCCAAGGTCACCAATACTGAACTCAAACCAACAAATGAAAGTCCTGAGTTCTTGCAAGTGTGGAACATGCCACCACGCTCCTCTCTTCTTAGGAAGTAAGGTAATAGGAATAAAAATCCTTTCCTCTGAATAGAAGATGAACCCCTTCTGTTGCTCCCAATGTAAGAAGGGGCTCCACCTCTTGATTCAACAGTCTCTGGTGACAAGAGTCCTTAAAAAATGGGTGAGGTGAAGGGAGGTAGAAGTGCTTGAAACCGAGTTGAGAAACCTGTTTCAATTTCTAGGACCTACTGAACTGTGGTAGCATTGTTCCAAGCTTCTTGAAAATAAAATTAACTGCTTTCCAAATGGGAATAGAGATGTTTTAAGGTATGTCTACATTACACACCCCTTTTGGCAATGTGAACAGAACATACACTACATGTCCCCCTAACACAGGTAGAAATAACTAACTGTGTGGACAGTGAAGCACTGCTTAGGTGAGTAGAGTACAGACAAGACTGTAGGTAAGTACTCTCTACTCATCCAAATAGTACCTCCCCATCTACAGTGCCTTGGTATGACTGACAAAAGGAAGCAGGAGCTTGTCTTGAATAAGGTTTGTATCTCAACTGCTCTTCCTGGGCAGAAAGGTAAATGCCTAAGATCTGAGCACAACCCTAGAACCGTTCAATGAAAGTAGTCAATTATCAGTTTTAGTGCTGAAATTTAATCATCAAAAAGAAAGTCTTCTATCGCATTCTGAACTTCTCTGAGAATCTCAGAAGATTGTAGCCATGACAAACCTCATAGGTATGGCTGTTGCCACTGACTTAGCTGCAGTATCTGAAGCATTTATTGCTGCTTGTAAAGAGGTACACGCAATAAGTTGTCCTTCTGAATTTAAATATTTTAATCCTTTTTTTTGGAATCTTGTGGTACATTAGCAAGGAAGTCAGAGACTTTGTGCCCACTTTCATATTTAGAATATCTAATTATCAGGCTCTTCTTTCTAAACTGAAGACTAGCACCTAAATAACTTTTTCTGCCAAATAGAGAGGTGTTTTAGCTCCTTCTCTTTTAGTGTAGATTTTGAACGCAATCTTATCTTTTCCTAAGCTGAAGCAACCACCAGTGAACCAGGTGTTGGATGCATGCAGAAATACTAAAAGCTCAAAGAATGGACTTGAGTATATTGTATCGACTCTTTTAGAAGTTGGTGGAATAAAGGCTGGTGTATGATGACCTTCATTCACAGGCACAGCCAAGCTTCAGGCAAAGAGGAGTGCAGTATGTCCAAAAAATGTTGTGTGCCTTTTCTTGCACTACTTCTATTGGTATTTCCAGCACCTCTGCCACCAATGAAGAAGATTCAGAAAAGCCCTATAGACAACAGGGGGAGAAGCAGAAGATACGGCAGCTTCACTTGGTGATGAAGATATGATTGCAGGAGCAACTTCAGAAGATTAGTGCTGCTCCTCTTCATAAACCGGTTAATTCTTAAGTTCTATACGGGAGAGCTGGGAAGATGGTTGCTATTGTACCCTACTGGATCCCTCTCGGGAGGGTGATCTGGCTTTGAATGGAAAAGAGGAGTAGAGCCTCCTGATATGACATGCTCAGGGGCACCCAATATGGCCAGGAATGAGAACCATAAGGATAATAAGTGGGTGGCCTGAGTGAGGGATAGCAAGAAGTGGGTCCCCTCCCTACATTCCATGTGCCTACTATGACTCCTAGCCCTGGAATTCGCATCTGAAAAGTAGAAGTCATGCAACTGTGGCCTAGATGAGTATGTGGTGACTCCCAACCACAACGATCCAAGAGAGGGAAGTAGTACAAGTCCTCCATATGAAGTGGAAGAGCAGACCGAGCAGAATTCTGAGGGCTTAAGGAAAAGGAGATTCTTTACTAATGCCAAAGATGGTCCTGGTACCATAGCAGTCAGTATTGAAGCAGACATTTCTACTATGGAAGACAATAAAGGTGACTCTGGTGGTGCTGATAAAGTTAAATCCCCCATTACATAAACTGTGGTACTGACAACAACATATTAAAAGTTGTCAGCACTACAGTAGACAGTGCTGACAAGGTTGGTACTACAGACTCTACTGAAAGCAGTTAGAGATGGGTTCTTAAATGGTACCAGAGCACAAGTATTGAGGTCTCTGGGTGCCTCAGGAACCTAAGTCTGGCCTCAAGCTACCCTTATCTGAAAAGAAAAACAAGACTTTTCCCTCTTTCTTTTGCTGCATCCCTAGAACAGTAACTCATGTCTGTACTCCTTAAGGGAGTGGTACTGTGTCTCTCCCATCAAAAAAAAAAAACCTCCTGTGGAAGACATGACAGCTGGAATAACCTAGGAATGCTTCAGTGAAGAAGCAGGAGCCTCAAAACTTAAAGAGCCCACCGAGGTACTTTCAGAAGAGGACTGCTCAAAGCCAGAAGACTCTTGTCTGCTCTTATCCAAACAGGGTCTCATTGATTTACCTAAAAGAATAATGTTTAAGCATGTGATGGTCTTTACCCCTGTATTGCTATTATAACAACCTTGGTACAAAGTATGCCTTGTGAGGTTTCATTTGAAAACCCTTACTCTCTGGTCAATGTTGTCCTGGCAAAATATGTGTTACAACATTGTATAGGCAAGCTGATACCTCATTCAGATATAAACAAGGTCAAATGGGCCATCACCTACTTAAATGGCCATTCATTGGCAGGAAAAAGGATATGAGAGAGAGTCTTTTTTTTTTTTTTTTTTTTTTTTTTGCTAAAATATAAACAGCATAGAGTTCCTGACAATGGGAGATTGCCTGGTGCCCTGCTCCTAGCTGGAGAAGCTCTCAAAGGAGAGAGGATTATAAAAGGAAAGAATTCCTCCCTTTTCTCTGCCCACAGCATTCATGACACCTGAAGAACAAAGAAAGCAGCAATGAACTGCGTGGGGGGTCCTGACTGAAATAAGTTCAGCCTGTAGGACTGCTGAAACATAGTGAGAGAGACTTTGCTTTGAATTTACTTTAGTTGGTCAATCAAGACATTAGTTATGTTTTACTCTTATTTTTCTTGTAACCAATTCTGACTTCCATGCCTAAATTACTTTTATTTAATTGTTTTACCTTAACCAGTGTGTTTGAAGTGTTTGGGAAACTCCATTTGGTAGAACAGGATTTGTGCATATCATTTTCTATTAATAAAATTACAAACTTTATATGACCTCGTATTGTCCAGGAGAAAGCTATACATTTCTGGGGAAGTCTGGGATTGGGAGAATGCTGGTGACACCCTGCAGTGTGGTTCAAGAGTGGCTGGCTGCAGAACTCATACAATATAGCTCGGAGTGATTAACATGCTGGGGGCTGGGTGAGAGCAGACCAGGAATGGTAGCTATAGCAGCAAAGCAATGTAAAGGGCACCCCAGGTAAGAGGGCTGAGATGACATAGCTGTTCATCAGTCTAGACTGTAGCCTGAGTATGTTACATATGCAACCCAGGCTATTAGGATTCATCTAGGGAACAAGTGAAGAACACAGCATTTCTCAGTGATATGTCCCTCAGTGAAAAAAAGGAAATTTTTTAATGTTAATCTCTGAGAAGTATAGCTGTGCCACTAAAACAGGAGTATTTAAAGCCAGGAGATTTTTGGTCAGCCATGAAACTGACTGACTATCTGGTATTGGGTAAACAAATAGCTAGAAATAGTTAACCCAAACTAAAACCTTTAAAAAAAAAAAAAAAAACAAAAACACCACACTATCCTAATTACTAAACTACATTGAGGCCTTGTCTACACTGTGGGGAAATGCATACTATGGGGGGGTGTTTTCTACAGGGAAGTAATGTGTTTCACATTAGTTGGTCCATATAGTCCCTGCTGATGAGCACTAAAGATTTGTTTGTGTGCTTTATGGCTTGTCTACACTTGAAACACTACAGTACTATAGACACTACCTACGCCAATGGGAGGGTTTCTCCCGTTGGCAGAGGCAAATTCACTTCCCCAATAGATGGTAGTTAGATCAAGGGAAGAATTCTTCCATTGACACAGTGTTGCTACACCAGGGGTTAGGTCAGTTTACCTACGCTGCTCAGGAGGGTGGATTTTTCACTTCCCTGAGCCATGGAACTGGGTCAGCCTAACTTCGTAGTGTAGACCAGGCCTTTACAAATTACTGTTTCAAACAGAACTATGTTAAGGCACGTCAGCATGGACTACCCGGAACAATCAATGCACAACATGTTAGTGTGCTTTATAAATCACACCCCTATAGAATTCATTATGCCTCTGTTTAGACAAGTCCTATGAAGATAACTACATACAAAAATTCTGGTTTAAGGACCACAAGTGCAAGAGTAAGGGAAACTGCTTTGTGTCAAGGGCGATAAGAAGGAACTGAGGGATGGTTGGTTCTGCTCTACCCTTTATGCCTTCAAAGGAACAGGGGGCTCTCCCTAGTACAGGCATGGCCCCAATGGGCACTTCTGACCCAAAGATTCCAACTGAGTGCATGGGGCGCAGTCACACCAAGAGTGGAATACATATACACAGGTAACTGAAGAAGCTTAGATTCTGTAGCAAATATGAAGACACCCCAAAAAAACCCAACATTGTGACCCACTTTAGGTTCATGGTGCAAAGTTGAGAACCACTTTCTATTAAGTTTGGATGGATGCCTCCAAATGTGTTAGGAACAGAGAATCTGTCTGAGGCTACACAGAACAGAATTCAGTAGCAGAGATGTTATGACTGTGAGCATAAGCTGTCAATTTTGATAGCACTTATAGTAACAAGATCAGCAAGTCTCCATCTGACTGCTTATGTAATCAGCTAGGAAGACGTCTACAGCAAGAGAAAGAAAGACAAAAATCACATTGTCAAAAAAAATACTGGATTCAACTTCATACGATATCTAATCTTTCATTACCAATTATTTTTAAACTCATATATGCCTGTAACAAGCAACTGAAAAAACACACAGTGTTTATGGACAGGAAGACAAAAATAAGAACTAATTTAAGGCCAGCAAAATGTCAACATGGAGAATAAACTAACAGCATAAACTGTTCATATTCTAGTAAGTTAAAAAAAGATCTTACTTTTATCATCTAAACATTCATAGTAACCTACTTTGTGTTAATATCATCCAGAGATGGTAAGCAGAGAATCTGATCTGCTTACCTTGAATTTTATAGATGTACATACGAGGATATTTTGAGTATAATCATGTATAAGAATCAATAGTTAGTATTTTCCATTAGATACTTTTACTTCTAGATAACAAAAACAACTGCCAGAGTTATAAACTGCAACCAGGTGGACAGAATTCCCTCCTCAAAGTAGCAGGAAGTAAGTAATTTCTTCAGTTAATGATAAAGGAAGGTTGAGGGGAAAGGTGACCGAAATATTAGGAATTTATTTTTTCTGGATGACTTTAGAAGACTAAGTTATGATATTTCAGAACTTGTTTGATCAGTAATTTATTTTAACCTGAGCTACTCAGCACCTCTGAAAATTAAGTCACTTATTCAAGTACTTACATACAGATCAGGGCTATATCTACACTATAGACACTACAGCAGCATGATTACAGCATTGCAACTGCTGTAGTGTAGGCACTTTTTACAGCGATGAAAGTGGTTTTTCCTTTGACGAAGATAATCCATAAGCAGCAGTAGCTAGTTTGATGGAAAAATTCTTCCATTTATCTACACTGGAGGTTAGGTCAGCATAACTATGGTGCTCATCAATGTAAAAAAAAAATCTACACCCTGGAGTGCCGTAGCTATATCTACCTAACTTTTAAGTGAGACCATATCTTAAATTAGTGATACTCAGACTGAAGCTCAGGAGCTGCAAGTGGCTCTTTAATGTGTCTCCCATGGCTCTTTGAAGCACATGACATTAAAACGTTGATTTAATTATTAACCAATCAGGATGCTTTTTACTATGTTATTAACCAATTGTAGAATATTGGTCAATCATTTTGCTGTGAGAGAAACACACACACACACACACACACACACACCCACCCACCCCTTGTCTGTTTCTTCAAAAGTAGTGTGCCTAAAGTTAGGCACCTAAGGCAGTGATACTCAGACCTCAGTGGTTCAGGAACCAAATTAGCAATCATCATTACCCAAAAGAGCCACAGCAAGCTCCAGAAGGTCCATCCAATGAAGGCCTAACAGGAAGCGCTTTGAATGCAAATTAGACACGCTACATAGCAGAAAGAATATTTCTGTTTTGATTTGTAGCTGATCAAGTGCTTTACACTATGTTTTCATACTGGATCTTGAAGCCATTGGCACCTTCAGAGCAAATGCTGAAAACATTAAAATTCTTAAGTTTTGAGCTGAACTCATTCTTCAAACCAGAAATGAAGATTCTATTATTCAAAGTGATTTTCTCAGATTTTTTTAGTCATTTTTATATGCTAAAAGTGATCAGATGTAATTTCAGTATGTAATTTAGTAAAGTTTTATAGCTCACTTCATAAAATTTATTTATTTTTTTTCCCCCACCTACTATCTACATGTAACATGTTAATTTTCATATCGGGAAAAACTTTCCCAACAGTCCCTCTGCACAATTAAAACAGCCTCTCTGCACGACTGTACTTATGCTGCCCCACTGCCTGTCAAATATATCCTAGGCGTCTCTGATTTTCATTGGAAAGAGACCTCAAACATGCAGCGGGGAGTGGAGAGATCCCATGGTGGAAGGAAAAGGGGAAAAGAAGATAATACTGTCAATGGAGATCAAAAATCCATACAACTCGCACACTTACGTAATGAGCGTCGTCTTTTGTTCTTTAACTTCCTTCTTTTGTTCATTCCTGCTTTAGAAGGAGATTCCTCTTTGGCCTTTGGCTGGCTGGTAACTTTTGAAGAGTTCTGTTGGCTGAAGTGTGTGGGCACATGACGAGCCAGCCCTCCCTGAGACGCAAAGCTGGCATTACACCCACCAACCACACACTAAAGAGAAACAGAATGAAAAGAGAATATCGGGGATGTCATGTAGCAATCATTCAAGGTCGCAGAGAGACTGCAGAGAATTGATTTGTTCAACATTTACATTTTTTTAGTTTACCTTTTCTGACTTGAATTCCTGCAAATTAGAAGCAATCAATTCAAGTTCTCAAAGAGCATGAAATTCTATGCAAGAACAGAAAAACTCATACAAATTCCCATCCTAATTTCTGTGACATATTTTTCCAATAAAACACTTTTTTTCTCTGCTGTACAGCATTCTCAAAGCTGAGAAAAATCTTATATACTGCACCTACAGCTCTTGCTGCAAGAAGCAGATCCATTCACTCTCATCCTTAATGAGATTTCCCCTTCCAGTTCAAACTTACCCCTTTCTCAAACCTTTCCATTCACAGACTAGCTCTATTATGCAGTTATTCTACAAACTTATTTACCTGCAAAATATAATGTTCCCTTATATCTACCTCTTCTACCTTTCCTTGTGACAATTCATAGTTTGAAATAATTTTCAAAAGTACTTTTTGAGCTTAATAATTACTCTGAAGCACTATATGATTTAAAAACAAGCATCTTTTATTAAAGATACTGTAATAATAATCAAACTTGTTTGAAATTTGTAAGTATCCCAGAGTTATTTTGCAATAGTATGGTTACTTTACATATTTTCTCAAAATATTTGCTAATTAAAAGATAATGACAGAAAACAAAACAGAAAAACAAAAGACAAGACCAAGAAATCTTCTGATCATAAACACAAGAATTAAGGATATAGTCAGTGTTCTCATATCTGGTGATATATAACAGTTATTAAATAAATGGTAAATTATAAAACAATCTTTCAACAATGCACAAAATTCAATATTTGTCTTAGTTTTAGTTCATTAACAAATGTTTTAATTTCACTTTAATCGGAGGGGCCAATCTTTGCTCCAGGGCCACACACCTGAAAACAGAAGTTTCTAATTCTAATGCTTGTTCTGGGATGAGAGAGAGAGAGAGAGAGAGAGAGAGAGAGAGAGAGAGAGAGAGAGAGTGTGTGTGTGTGTGTGTGTAAATATCACTGCCTGAAAATGAAACAATATGCTCCTATCTCTCTCTCCCTCGCTAATATCACTTCATTGTTTGAGCTTGGCCTGCATCCTCTTATTGCCCGTTTCATCTATCTTTTGATAGTGAGGCATTGTAGCAGATCCAACAGCAGTTTGAAGAGTGAGGGAGGCTATAACTGTGCAAGTAATGACATCAATGTGCAGACCACGGAATAAAACCACAAACCTCTTCCTCACCTACACAGACCTTGTGAATTGGGCTGAATGAATGGAGGAGCCAAGGCTACCACTTAGCATATTCTGCTCCCTCTTTCCCAATTGAGCTATGGCTACAGTAGAACTGAAGTAAAATTAGTTGTTTCCCCTGGCCCAGAAGGAAATCTGGTCAGCAAACGGCTTTCCTTGATCACCACAGAAAGCAGCCAAGCTCGTTCTCTCACTTGAGAAGTCAAATGCAAAGTCCTTTAAAAAAGGGACTGGGATTCCTGCAGTCATGCAGTAAGCGTAAAGCTTTAAAAGTAACAAAAAAGATGCACTGTACTTTATGACAGTGAAAATAGAAGCTGAAGACAAATCTGCATCCTCTTTTATATGCTATCGTACAGGATAATGTAGCAAAACCAGAGCAAATTATACATCTGAATTCATTAAGATGGAGATTAATTTAATAATTAAATTTTAAGCAAAATTTTCTAAACACTGATGAACTAGAGAGCACAGCCAGATAAAAAGCTATGCAAGTAAGTTTCATTTTAGAAGTTGTGTATTTTTACTTGTGTGTTCACTGTGTTCTTTTAGTTTCTCTTACTACTAGAAATGTTATGAAATGTAGTTTGGAAGTTTCCTTTCACATATAATTAATTTAAATTTATTTTCAATATTTTTAAACAACTAAGAGCTAGGAATCGAAAAACACATGGTCCACTTTCCACTTCTGATCATAAGTATACTATCAACTAAAATGAAAACTGCACTGTGAAAACTACAAACACAAACACACTTTAAGACACCATTTAATCTCTGCAACACTGTCCATCATGGAAGCAAATACTTAATTCCTAACAATACTTTCAATTTCAGGATACTAATGAATATTAATATGATGTGTACCATTTTTATGCTAGGTTTCCAAACAGTGTTTCCTTAAAACTCTCAAGTCATACACAAATGATAGCACACAGTTATGTGGTCAATTACTAGATGGAAATAGTAAAATTATCAATAATGCAGAAAAGGCAGAAGTGTTCAATAAATATTTGCTCTGTCTGAGGAAAAAAATAGATGATATAGTCTATCATATAACAATACTTTTTCCATTCCACTAGTATCTCTGGAGGATGTTAAACAGAAGCTACTAAAGTCAGACATTTTTAAAATCAGCAGGTCCTGTTTAACCAAAAGCAAAAGCAAGACCGCCCCAGAGAATACCTTGTCCCACTGGGATAAGATGGAGGCACAGTAACACAAACCTTTTCCTGGTCTACCAATACAGGCTTTACGATATGCGGCCCAAGCCGTTGAGTCTCTCTCAGCAACTTCCTTCACCTCAGGTAACTAGGTGCAGCTGTTGCCCCGATGAACTCTTGGCTGGTCAAGCTCTTGTGACCACACAGGAATGGACTAAATGGCAAACGATAACTATGACTGACCACTTGGTTAAGTGTTGAAGAAGAAAATAGCTTGCATCCAAGAGTTTTAAAATAACTGACTGAGGAGCTCGCTGGACTGTTAAAATTGCAATAAGTTTTGGAGCACTGAGGAAGTTTCAGAAGATTGGAAGAAAGCTAATGTGCCAATTTTTTAAAATGGTAAAAGGGATGACCTGGGTAACTATAATCCTGTCAATCGGACATCAATCGTGGGCAAAACATTGGGGCAGCAGATACAGAGCTTCGATTAATGAAGAACTAAAGGGAGATAATGTAATTAATAAAATAGATCCTGTCAAACTAATTTGATTTTTTTTATTGGATTACAAGTTCGGTTGATAAAGGTAATAGCATTGATGTAATATAGACTTTTGTAAGGTGTTTGACCTGATACCAGACAACATTTTGATTAAAAAATTGGAATGGTACAAAATTATCATGACTCACACCAAATGGATTA
Source organism: Emydura macquarii macquarii (assembly GCF_026122565.2). NCBI lineage: Eukaryota > Metazoa > Chordata > Testudines > Chelidae > Emydura > Emydura macquarii. The sequence continues at coordinate 3,358,119 of NW_027132342.1, read as the reverse complement.
GCAACTGGCTAACTGATAGGTCTCAAAATATAACTAAGCGGGGGAATAGTCATTGAGCGGGTGTTTTTCCAGTTGGGTCCTTCAGGTATTGGTCCTTGGTCCTACACTATTTAACATAATCAATGAGTTGAAAGAAAACACAAAATCATCACTGATAAAGATTGCAAATGACACAAAAATTGGGCGAATGGTAAATAATGAAGAGGGTAGGTCACTGACTCAACTCTAGATCACTTGGTAAACAGGGTGCAAGTAAACAGTATGAGTTTGAATACAGTTAAATGTAAACGTATACATCTAGGAATAGGGAATGTAGGCCATCATTACACAATGGGCAACTCTATCCTGGGAAATAGTGACTCTGAAAAAGATTTGGGTGTCCTGGTGTGTAATCAGTCCCAAAGTTATGCTGTGGCCAAGAGAATAACATGATCCTGGGATGGATAAACAGGGGAATTTCTAGTAGGAAAGAAGACATTTTATTTTACTTCTCTATCGGGTACTGTTATGACTGCTACTGAAATACTGTGTCTGGTTCTGGTACTCACAATTCAAGAAGGATTTTGATAATTTGGAGATGGTTGAGAGAAGAGCCACAAGAATGATTAGAGGATTAGAAAACATGCCTTCCAGTGACAGACTCAAGGATCTCAACCTATCGGGTGACTTGATTACGTATCTACATGGGGGACAAATACCTGATACTGGGGCAGAAATGTTTAACACAGAGTAATTAGCCACTGGAACAATTTACTAAGGGTCATGGTGATTTTTCATCACTGACAATTTTTAAATCAAGACTGGATACTTTTCTATAAGACATGTTTTAGGAATTATTTAGGGAAAATTCTGTAGATCCTCGTTATACAGAAGGTCAGACTAGATAACCAAAATGGTCTCTTCTGGCTTTGGAACCTATGAATCACGTAAAAACAACTAAAAAGTGCATCTGTGGACAAATCGAACACAGTGGTCCAGGATCCTACTATCATTTACACAACTGTAAATTTGGAGTCACACCAATGTGACTTGAATTACTCTGAATTCATACTGACTTAAATAACAATCGTGGCTTAGTCATGTAAAAAATATACCAAACTTGTAACCAGGAGAAGGATGAAGACAACTATGTGAAAGCATCATTTCAAACAAAAATTTTGTCTCTTTGGTAGTTCTGAAGCCGCTGACTTCTACATGAAGACAAGGTGGTTTCACAAAAGGAAATTGAACGTGATTAAAATAATACTTGTGGCTCTCTTATTATTTAGTCTTTATTTAAAAAGAATTCTCTATTTAAGCTATGATACACAGTCTTCTTAAGTTACACTTAGAAATCTTCCTAACTCCATTAGCTCTGACAAGGTTGGAGCAAAGTGGAAAACCAGAGCCGAAGTAGAACCATTATTCCTTGCAAAATTTAAAGTCACACCCTTGTCAATGTGGGCTACAGCTCAGAAAACAGTTCCAGGGGAAAAAATGGAATATTATAAGCATGACATTACAAACTTATTAAATGAAAGTGAAATGGTAACACACTCTACAAATATGCCAGGTAAATGCGTACCAGACATGCTTCTGGAAGGCAGGTTCATAAGTCACAGTGGTGTTTCTAGTCTGCTTGGGTGGATTACACAGCTGGTCACAGCCTCCCTGTTCTCCAACCACACACTGACAGCATGGTACATAGATATTCAAGAGCTCCACCACAAAAATCAGCACTTGAGTTCTCTTGCTCTATCCAAAACTCAGATCTTTTCCAGGTCATTGCTGACACAGCATACTTACATACTCAAGTAAGCGCAGTTTACATCTAAAAAGCACCCAAAAATGGTTATAAGTTAAGTAATTTAGCCTGTAACCAAGATACAAAAGTATTTATTTATAAGGACCATTTGTTTTACTTTGTCTTCATGTGCCATGTAATTTGACACTAGCTGGTTAGGTTATTACAGCTAATTAAAAGAAGTCTGTAGTATACCACAGAATACTTTGTAATGAAGAAGAAATAGAAGAGAAAAATGTCTTACCTGTTCTTTTCTTTTTTTCTCTAAAATAATATATCCAGCAATCCGTTACTAATGGGTTATGTCTCTTCCTCTCCAAAGATATAGGAGCAGTTCAGGCTGTCAGTTCAGGATCTCTGGACTTTAAATCCCATCCAATCAGCTGCCCACCAAATACTTATACAGCTTTAGAAGACCTCTAATTAAATCAAACTCAGCTATTACACAACTTTAAACCCCCCTCTCTCTCTCTCTCTCTCAGATCATGAAGTTTTTTTGGTTTTGTTTATTAATACCAAAGGGTGGGTCCGGATTGGTGGATATGTTACTTCAAGAGAAAATAAGTTAACATGTAAGAAGTTTAATTTCTCCAGTGTACCCATACCCACCATTACTAATGGGCAGTGATGAACTTTGAATTTAATTTACAGAATAAGCAGGGAAAAGCAAGAAATGGGTAGTAAAGAAATAAAACAGAATATTTGCTATAATCCCTTTTAAATATAAATGCTATTTTGGAATCATAGCTTGTGCTATGTAAGAAAGGATATATCTATACAAACTCTACCTTAGATTTCTCTTAGGAAATCCAGACTCTTTCTGACCACACAGTTCTTCTCATTAATAAATTAAATAATGATTTTAACCCATAGGTAGCTTTTGTAAATATTCCAGCACCTGATCCACTAAAATGATAGCTTTAAAAGCTTTCACTATGCAATTTGTTTTTGGATAAAACATGCACTTTTCATCCTTCATAATAATGCCAATTTAATAGATAAAATCAACCTCACAAGTTCGATCCTATGTCAAACATGCAGTTCTGGTTCCCTCTTTCAGAACGTCTCAATTTACTGTGGACCAACAAAATGTGATGCCCTCTAATATCTAGCAACATGTGGATAGGAGTATAAAATTTAGCAGTTATCTGTAAAATATAACTTTTAATATTCCCCTACAGATTCAAATAATACCCTTTGTCAGAAATAAAAAGTTCTCTTTGCACACCAGAGCTTTTATTTTTATGCGGTTTAGCCAGATCTTAATTTCTATGGTCAGGTTTTAAAAAAAAATTCGCTCCAAATTTTAAAACCAAACTAAGTTTAGTCCTGGTATTTATTTAGAAAAGACAGAATTACTTTAGGATTTAATAAGAAGTGACACAACACCTATGCTGCTTTCAGTGGGAATTTTAGAAACTTTCAATGCTACCAGATTTTAACTTCAATGGGTGCAGAGTTAAGCTAAAGCTAAGCACTTCTGAAAATCCTTCAGTATTAATGTACTCAATTCTGGAAGATGAAAACATAGAACACTACCTACATGTTTTAGCTACTAAAAAGCTGACATGTTGGTCATCATTTAAATTTGATGGGACTGACAAATAAAGAAGATAGACTCTAATCACTGGGACATGGTCTGAAAAGAAGTTATGTTGCTTTTGTATTTCTGTTAGATTCAAAGAAATTGTCTCTTTTTGACAGAAATCAATGTGAAATTTGCAAATAAATCCAATCGTGGTGTTTCAAACATCTGTCATCTGCATAAACCTTGCAGATTTGAACACTATTATTGCTAAATTATCTGTCTGCTTAAGCAATCTGCCTTTATATTTTATACATTCTTCATGTGCAGCACTCTGATGGAGAGAGAATACTTTGCCAGAAGAATAACTGGCAGAATTCAAAATAAAGACCGGAGCTTCCTGATTCTGTTTGCTGGGTTATGCAACTGTCATTCCACCGTCATGCATACCACATGTGCTCATCCCTTAATGAGTTCTCGAAGTGACTGGCGCTAGCATGAACTCTCAGTTATTTAATGCTCTCTCTTTTACTATTGACCAGGGCTCCCATACCAGAGCCTCTGACAAGTGTTCATGTTGGAACCAGTTATTACTTTAAGTACTAGTGACTGTAGAAGCAAACCCTGCAAGAGAGATATAAGAGAATAGGAACACACCCACAGGAATCATTTTATCTGGGAAGAAACAGCTACAATGTCCTCAATGTAGAGTCTTGCATACAGAGATGTTTCTATCCAGGGTTACAATTTCCCAGATTAAATCTCACTGAATTATTTCTGGATCAATAATTAATTGTTGCATTTTGCCTTGAACCCATCACTTCTCTCAAGCATATAAATCCTTTCAGCATATGTCAAGTTCCTGTTGACTTTGCTGAGAGAACTGTTTTTGAAGAGTCTGTTTAGTACATCTAACATCTTAACCAGGTAACTTCCCATCTATGTTTGCTTTATCAAGATACGACATAATAAGGGCCACTGCAAGTCCATCTCATAAGCACTACATTCAATTGTGGGGAACCATCAGGGTGGCTGAGATCATTAAAAGTTCAATATTAATCATGTCTGTGATAAGCAAATAATAGGACAGTTTAAGGAAGTATAAGGGAGACATCCTCTTTTCTAGAAAAGGTAATCAGTTATCTGCGATTATAGTGTTCTCTGAAGAGAACTATTTCAGCAAATTACCACCGTTGGGTCTATATGTATTTGGACAGCCACAGCCCAAAAGTTCTAAGTCACATGACTCAAAAGAACATCTCATGCTATTCATGATGTAGATAGCTGGCCAGTCATCCAACAATTCCTTCTTATGGGGGGCAAAATACTTTCAGAATCATCATCAATTAAGGGAGAGAAATACCCATAAATTACCTAACCCTCAGCTCTGTAGGAAAAGTGATGTACTAATAAGAATTTATTAAAATGTACAGTGTATATTTAGGGAACAACAGTTACATGTAAGATAGACACTCAAGTACATATCCACAGTCCTGAGCAAGACTGCACTCAGGTGGCTAGCCCATGCCATCGTGGCTATGTTGCTATTTTTAATGAAATAGCTCCATCAAAGCTGTCTTAAGCATGCCTCCCTATTGCAGAGCAGACACACCTTCAGTGACTGGCATGAGGGTTTACATGCTTCCTACAAATATGTATATTAATCCTATTTAATGTATAATTAATTGTCCATGTTCTCATTAATCACATAAATGCTGAAACCTTTTCTAATCCAAAACAACTGTATGCCTCAGTGACATTTATTGCAATAAATTCCAGGCTAAATTTTTTTAGGAGTTGGATTACAACTCCCCTCCCCCAAGACTTTAAAACTGGTTATCTTTCAATTTAATTAACATATCTTTTTCTTGCACTATGAGAAAGTACCCAATTTACTCTCTTTACACTTTATTAGTCTCCTCCCCAAACAGTCATTTCACCCTTTCCACATAAGAAATCCTTAGTTGCTCTTCTCCCCTCTTTTTTACTTTACCTTTTTTGAAACAGACTGACCAGAATTGAACAGTTTTCCAGGTGAATTCCAGGTACCATTGATATATATATATATATATATATATATATATATATATATATATATATATACTGTCATAGTTTCATTATTTTCTTCTTTCCCATTCTTTATAAATCCTCATATTGTTTGCTTTGTTTTGAGCACTGCTGCACAAGTAGAGATTTTCACGGCGCTATCCACAATGGATGTCTATACTGCAAACACAGGTATAGGGACCTACACTTGTTGACTCTATTTTCAAGTCTGTGCATTTGAGTGTGCACACTGCATTGTAAAGCTGGGTTTACAATTGCTGGACCCAGGTATCTCAGTTGTGCTAATGCATCCATACTGCACTACACAGACCTTCTGACTGGGATCTGCAGCTTGAACTGAGTCCACATTGCAAATTGACAAGGGAGTTGGGTTCTAACCCACCAGCAGCACCAGAAGGATCCCGAGTGCTTGCTGATCCCGAGTCAAACTGATGTGTATGGAAGGATGGGGGGGCTTGGGCTCAAACCTAAGTCAGAGCAGAAGCTTAGCATGCAGTGTATACATACAAAGATGTCCATTTCTTTTTCCTGACAACTCTATTGCTAATTTACAATCCAAAAATGTGCATGATTAGTTCAAACTATTCCTTTCAGTGTGCGTTATCTTACATTTGTCAACAAGACACATGGCTTAACTCTGATCTGCTCCTCTGAAGTTCCTCAGTCTTCCAATTTAATCTTTTGCTAAATTGAGAATGGATCATTTTTTCAGTTCCTTGTATTCTCCTAACCAGTTTTTAAATACAAGATAAAACTTTGCTTCTTACTCCACATTAGTTTCCAAAGTGACTGAATTTAAGGATTTTTGAAAATTCCAGATAACTTACAGCTATTAGTTTTTTAAATCATTTATAGACACATTCAATTAATTTTAGTAGACTACACACAATTTTTTTTTTTTTTAAACAAAAATCATGGTAGTTTGCTACTATCATACATTCATCTAGACATTTTATAATTCTCTGATTCTTTTCAACTAATTTTCCTGGACTTGAAGAAAAGTTCCAAAATCTAATTCCCAGGGTCAACCCTAATGCCTTTTATAAAGATAACCAGAATACTGATTACCCACCCAGTCCAACTATAGGAGCCCATGCAATTTTAACAAGACATCATTTTTGTTTGTAACTACTACTACTTCTTTGGATGTGTAAAATTAGGTCTTTCTAAACTGCAGTGTTTTACTTGTTCCAGCAAGTCTTTTTGTCACCTCAATTTCTGACAATGCCTTAGTTTTATTATTAAAATGAGAAGGTCCAGGGAAAGGCTCCTTGCATCCCATACAATATTTTCTGTAGTGAAGACTGATACAAAAATCAGTTAGCAGTTCCACAATACCCTTATCCTTCAACGTGTAATTTTTTTTTTTTATCTTTCAGGAAGATGCTTTCAGAGAGCTAAAAGGATTTGAATCAGGATTCTCAGAGACACAATTTCTTGCTTTCTACCATAATAATACTTAGTTCTTATATCATAAGACCCATGGCCAACAGGTAGAGAGATTCTGAGGTGGGATGTACAAAAATGCCCAAGTTCTATATGACCAAATTCTCATACTGATGGGATTAGCCACCACTATAATTAACAGGGTTGAGAACCACATTAAACCAGACCATTAGGGGGTTAGTTGAAGCACTCAATCTCTTGAGTTTGGTCAGAACCTTTGCTATGACAAAAGTCTATGGAAATGCATTTCTTCCTAAAGTCTTATGCAGAAAAACGGTAGCGCATTATTCAGGAGATTTCCTAATAGATCTCCCTGGTGTTTGCCACCCCCAAAAAAGCTCTCCTCCACTATCACTTAATTTTGGTATCATTCATGTACGTCCATTGCCCACTTACTAAGCATGTCTGCAATCTTGTTTTCCTTTGGTGCTAGGTAAATGGCCACTAGGATTGTCCTATAGGATACAGCCCAATCCTACATTTGCAAGGCTTCCTAATACCGAAAGTGAGATTCTTCTTCTGTCTTAGCACTTATCTGAAACAGAGCGGCCTGAATTTCAGTTCGCTGAAAGTCCACTGGGCTTTCCAGCAGCCCTCATCTCCATTAACATTAATATGAAACTGCTACAATACCCAAAGAGAGACCACATATTTGAACTGTGCAGCCTTTCTTCATGGGTTCACAATACCTGTGGAGTAACTGGAGATCAGGGGAATATGAAGTCCATTCCTAATTGCAGTCTGACCCTTGATCTGCCACCTAGGAAGCTGTCCATTTCCTGAATGCCAAACAAGGCTCTGTGCCCACATGAATAGTCTCGCAGTATACAGATGTGTCATGACTAATCCATACATGGTTTTGATCTTCAGCACTGGCACAGCTCCTGTTGACGCCTACTCTGGCAAATCCTGCCTGCTAAATCCACAGTGTCCTGGATCCCATCCTGAGGCAAGAAAGCTTTGAGGTGAATCACGTCTAGTAGGACTTCTATGTACTTCTATGTACTTTGTGGGGACAAAACAGAACGTTGGGTAGTTAATCATGAACACTAGTGACTAGCATCCAGAGACATTATGAAATTTTCCTTTATTGGGTGAAGTTTGGCTTCCCAGAAATTCAGGTTAGGATTGAGTTCTTCTGCTTTCTGAGTTTCAGAAAGTCCTCCTTGAAATTAAAACCATTCCCAACTTTCACCAGGTGTCTCAGGTTTGATGAGTTCAGATGTCCTGCAATGTCTCTTGCTGATATGACTGAGCTCAAATGCATTCTCAAAGGGGATAATTTGAAGGAATTTCTTTGACATACCAGGCTACCTGACAAGAAGATTCTGAGAAGCAAATAATGACTAGGGTTAGCTATGCTCTGACTTGTAGCAAACACAGGGCTTCGCTGAAAGTAGGAGTTGCGGAGTGTGCAAAGTGTAGAGAGGACTCAGACTACTTTGGCTTCTGCTATGAAGCTGAGCAATTTGACTTTGAGAACTCATGAATTCAGACCCAGAAGTATAAGGCAGCCTCTTGAAAAAACTTTTTTCTGATGTAGATGAAGGATGATGAATGGATAATATACTTGAAACTGGGGGATATGGATTCTCTTTGGCCTTAGTTAGGCTAGCCTCCACCTTTTCGTCAAAGAGATTTTCTTGTGATATGGTAGGTCCTCAAGTGAATACTATATGAAGGCCAGATAATCACAGCCATGTGTGTCTGGATCCCTCAATGCTAGCTACCCCTTCTGCCAAACAACCTGCAAAGGATAACTGCACCTGAAGTCTGAATGCACTCCATCACTAATCATGCTCTTGAAGGACAGAAGGTGTAAACTCTTTTCCACTGCTCAAAATGGCATTTGCCAAATGAAAGACAGGTGATTACCAAAGTAAGCCATCAGTATTGCGGTCTGGTAAACCCTGAATAAAGAGCATCCAGTGCAGCAGGTCAGAGGAGAGCACTCATACTGTTAGTTCAATCAGTCTTGGCATTGACCATAGCATATTCTCCATCCAAGTACAGACTGTAATGACTCTGTCGCCACTATATTGGAGCAGTCTATGTCCCAATACCTGGAAATCATGGCACATAGGTGCTTTGATTAATTCAGTCTGAGTTCTGATACCTACATTTGGTGCTAGTGTCTCTGAAGGGAACAAAAAAAAGGGGGGGGCGGGGGGGGGAGAGGCAGTAAGTCCCACAGGAGTAGCAAACTTCCCTCAGAGTCAAAGTCACCAGAGGAGGTGTTTTTAAAAAATTACAGTTTAAGGAAAATACACCAGAGACACAAAAAATTAGAGGACAATAGGAAGAAATGTTGAAATTTCTCAGATTGAATGAGCACTACTAAATTGTAGTCCTTAAAGAGTTCTTTCCTCAACTTTTGCCAGAAAATACTGGGAACAGGTTAGCAATATCAGCACATGTAATATAAGATGCCTGCATCTAGGACAAATTGCTTGGAACTTTAGCTGTATGAGTTCTCACCAGGCCTACGTGCAAACACATTAACCTAAAAGCTGGAGTCCACCGTGGCTGGGATCTTTACAGAAGCTTCTGTCTTTTGCTAGGTAACTAACTCTGGCAATTATCACTGAAGATGAAGTACTTCATCATATTTTGTTGTATGTACTCCCCTTTAAAGCCGACATTTTCAAAGGCAAATGTCCCTAAAATTGAATTCTCTTTTACCTAATCTTTCATGGGCTAACCTTCCCTTGATTTAGAGTAATGCCCTGGTTGAATGCCTATTGCTTTTTACTCTTTACACTATACAAAAACTCTGACAGGAACAATCCTGTTGGTCTGAGCAGACTGATGATGAAAAAATCTGATATCTCTAACTGCTGCATAAGGACTATTCGGGCAGAATTAGTCAGAATTAGGCCCAATACAAGCCCACATGCTACCAGAAAGCTATAGGAAGAGATGATCTTTCGAACAATGACCACCAGTTGCCTCCATTTATAATACAGAAAAATTCTCATTTTAAGTCTCAAAGTGAGAGGGAATTAAAGGAGAAGTTTCATCTGATCATTCACTTTCAAAATTGTTTCCAGGACTAGCATTTAGAGCTGGATCAGTTACTGGAATAATCATATCTGCAGTTGTTAAGGATCTCTGACCCATCTATTGAACTTCTAAAAGTAGGAGCCATCACCTCCATGCCAATTTGAGTCCTCTGAATAAGCTTGAGGAGTGGCAATGAATTGCCCCGTGTCATTTATCCTCTGAGTCAGAAATCCTCCGATTATATTTGGGATGAAAAGTGACACTTTAGATCTCATACAAGATTGGAGAGATGCATTGCATTTTTTCATCCCAGACTTTGAATGTAGCTTCTCTTTTTCTGCCATTATGCAAATATGAGCTCTGCCGAGAAATAACTTCTGGCAGAGGTCATTACAACAAAAAAAATTCTATTTGAGAAATATAAATGACTTAAAAAGAAAACAGAATAGAGTAGCTAGGAAAAAAAATAGTGCTAGTTTTTAGAGAAGGAAAAAAATACTACCTAAGTAAGTTATCAAAGAGGAAGAAAACTCCAAATTGATGTTTCATCAAAATGATGAACCCTGCATGGAGGGAGAACTTCAGACTGGAAATAGCATGGGTGGGACTTACCATCAAGTGATCCAGGATTGACAGCTATGAACTGCCCCACTGTATCCATAAGAGGATGAAGCAACCCATTAATAACGGATAGGTGGATATGGGAATGATAAACACTACTATACCTAGAATCACAGGTACAGATTAGGGAGGGAGAAAGAGAGAGAGAGAGAAAGTTAGAAAATGCTATGCAAGAAATATAGTCAGCTACATGGACCTCTATTCCTGACTCGTATTTCCTTACATTAAGAAGAAATATGTTGATCATAAATATTATTCACTGGGTTTCAACTAAATTTTGTTTCTAAAAATAGCTTTCATCTAGATGCAGGATTCACATGCTTTTTTACTCAACAAGAGTGGAAGTTTAAAACAAAAGTCATGCTTCCACCTGTTTTTGGTGTAAACAGATAGGTTAAACTGGAAGCTGAGCTTCAGGAAAGACAGTTAAATTTAAGACTTCCATACCATTTCTGACAAAGGCATGGGGAACAACTGTACAAGTTCACTGGGGCAGGGATTGTGTCTTCATCTGTGTTTGTACAGTGATGGGATCCTTCTGGTGCTATCATAATATAAATGATTAATGAAGTGCAACTGTTCAAAGTTTGCCTTTCTTGATACTTTTAGAAAATCCTGCTGTGTTAACATGTATTAATAATGTAGTCCAGACGTAAGTAAAATTGTTTATCTTTTTCATCATACAGAACATTATTTCTTATAATAAAGCTTACCTTGAAAGGTTTGTCCCCACTGTGTGTCAGCATATGCCTCTGTAACCAACTTTGACTTGTTGAAGGTGTATTATATACTTTGCAACCTTTCCACAAGCAAACAAATACCTAATAAAGGAAAAATATGTCATTAATTCTTATAGAAGTCTAAAAGGGTATTATTTGATTATGTTATGAATACAAAACATGGTAGTTCAAAGGATACACAAAAAGTGTTTAGACCCTGAATAGTAAGAATTATGTGTTTTCTTGTAACAACTTGTCTAGAATTTTGGGAAAGAAATAAGGCCCACATGTATTCATGATCGTAGTTCTCTGGAACAAAGTTTTAGTGCCCAAGTGCTTCCCCCCTATAAATAAATTCAGGAGCTGCACCAACAGATATTTTCCAAACCTTGAAGTCCTCTAATGATTAATACTTACACTAAAAAAGAAAAAGAAAGATCCAAACTAACTGCCTTCCTTTGCATTCTTCTCATAAGAGGGAAGGACAAAATGGTTTATTCTCATATACAAGCAGCAGTCCATTTCTTGTATACAAGTGGAAAAAGTTAAAACTTCGTTTCAAGGTATTAAAAAGTATTTAAATAATTGTCCAACATTAATTAATTTTTGGATGCTCCAAACTAAACCACCTATGCACATCATTCCCATTACCGCATACATGCAGACATTTTTACTGTAGGATGGAAAAGTTGTCCTTGCCTCGTATGATTTTTTTCCCCCCACCTTAGGGTGTTGTGTTTTTCTATGGCATCTATCACCATGGAATCTAATTGCTTTCGGATAATGAAGAAAAAGGAATTTGTTTCTAGATATACATGTGGATTAATTCTCCTTCTAAGGTGCCAATTATTTCTATGTCCATTTCTTTCCTTCCATAAAACTCCAACTTATATTTTCCCTGAGTTCTCTCCACATTCTCCCATGGGTTCAAAATGCTCAGGACAAAATCAAAAAAACAAACAAACAAAAACAAAACAAACCCCCTCTTAAAAAAAAAACCCTACACGACTCTCCAAAATGAGCTTTAACTAGGCTTTTGTTATCCATCATATTCCAAAGATTAACCGATGCCACAAGCAGCCACATAGAAGTAATTTTAAAAAGCATGTTTTAATACATATTCATTTTCCAAATACAGAGCTGCTGAATTTTAGGTTACTGTCTTTAATCGTTACCTACAGAGACCCTAAATTTGGCTGTCAACATATATCATATATACAATCACCTTGAAACAATTCCTTCTGTAATTTTTTGCTCAACCTTCCCCTACACAGTTGCTTTGTTTTAAAAAAAAGTCCCAGTTCTCTGGGCTTTGGAGCAGAAACCTAAGCAGATGAAAAAGTAAAAGTGGTGCATTAAATGGACACCATCAACTTCATATTTTGGGGGTTTAAAGAGTTACAAATAATTTAGTGTATACATCCACCTCCAATCTCCCAGGCCAATTTCTGTGATTTTACATTTTTGATGCTTTCCTACTCTTTCCAAACGTTATTAACTGCAAAATGATGAAATAAAAAATTATTATACAGAAGTGTCTTTAAATTGATTTAATCTCTTTCAATTAATTATCCAAGGTATTTACTAATTTCATGTCCATGAGTAAAAAGAAAATGATCACCTCATTAGAAGCTTTGATGGGGCAGGGAATACTGAGACGGAATAGGGTGGAGGAAAGATGAAATCTCAACCAGGAACAACTAAGGCTATGTTCCATGTGCTGCTGCTGCTTCCCTCTCTCCTTTTCCTGTATAATGTAGGAGAAAAGGTGGCTGCTTCCTCTTCCCCTTCACCCTTTCCTTGTGCTGGAGGGAAGGAAGTGTATTGCATGCTGCATTCTGGTTCTGGAGCCTCTCTCGCTCACCGCTACCACCACTGGATGGTGCAGGTGGTAATGCGACAGGATGACTGGCTCCTGCCTAGCAGAGGAAGGAGGCTGCTATGGTTTGCTGCATGGGCAAACAGCCACTTTGGGCTCCCTGTTTCAGCCCCATCCTTAAACTAGTATGTTGGATTGCCTTTGATGGCAAGCGCTAGGCTATCACATTTGGGGTCTGGAAGGGATTTTTACCCAATGGCAAAACTGTCAAAGTGCCATATGGGTATCCATTTTACATCTGGCATGCTGGACATCTGTTTTTGGGTGCTTCAATTATAATTGTTCCAACTTTGTGTGACTAATGGGTTAGAAAGAGTTTGACTGACGTCCATGTAACACAATGTGCTGCATGTGCACTGGTCCGAGGCACGCAGCAGCTCACTATGGGCGGGTATGCCTCTGTCCATTGCACCTTATGGATTCCCTCATATTTTCTTTCCGACCTGAAGAAAGAGAGTGGGATGGGATTCTAGCTCCCAATAGAGTCCTTTAACAGGCCTGAAGGTGTAGAGGAAGGATGGCCTTCACACTCACCCTGAGGTTTACAGTACCCACAGCCATTGGTGTCATTTGGGGCCCACAATGGAAAAGTCCTGCTTGTAGTCTGTGGTGGTCACCCCAGTTGGGTATTAGTTCTTTTAAAAAAATGCAGCCTCTACATTTAATCATACTATGTTGAATGTGCCTCATTCTTCCCTTGCCGATAATTCTTGTTCTCTACAAGATACACTCGTGCATGAGTGGGTTTGAACACTCCACAAAAAAGCCATGAGCTGTTCAAGCACCTCACCAGCAGGTGGTGTACACACACCTATTTTTGTGAAAGATACAAAAACACAAAAGCACAAAATATTCTGAGGGCACATCTTGTAGAGACAGACCTGTCACGGAAACTACAAATACTCTTATAACTATGAGATCCTGCAGTTTCAAGAGAACAAGCTACAACTATAGGTAATTAAAAGAGATACTAATAGCTTCAGCATCCAAATAAACCAGCGCTTCTATGGACAATTTTTTTTTAAATCTTTTCCTGAAGAAGAGCACTATGTAAGCTTGAAAGCTTGTCTCTTTCACCAAAAAATAACTATTCAATTTTAAAGCCACATAATGGCAACTCCAACTTGCAACTGGAAACGGGTGCAGGAATAAAACGTTTATACAAAAGCTTTAAAAAAAAAAAAAAAAAAATCATTTAAAGAAAGTCAAGAAAGAGATTAAATATTAAGGTAACCACAATAACCTAATTCAAACGCAACATACATATTTTATCTTCTTTTGTATCTGTGACAATGCCCTTATGGCCAAACTGCTGTGGGAAAAAAATCTATTACATACACAAATTTAAAATATTTTTTCTGAATTTGATTTAAAATTTGGAGCTCGTAATTTTTGAATATCAGGTCAGATTTACATAAGAGTCTATCTTTAGACTTTTTTTTTTTTTTTAAAAATAAAGTCCTAGGCAGAATGGCTACTATAAATCATCCAGCACCCCATTACCTTCAGATGCTGCATTTCCTAACACAAGCTATTTTATCTACTCAAAGAAATTTGTAATGACATACACCAGCGTGCAACAATTTCAAATAAAGCTGCAATAACTGGCATCTAATTCATCATTCAACAAACACAGGTAGCTACTTTAAAGTTATTTGAAAACACAGAACTGCTGACATTAACTTCATGAAAGAACTACAAAATAGTATTACATATTGAAAGAGGACAGCAAAGAAGAAATAAAACCAACCCCTCCTCGCTGACCATCTACATGTATGGAGCGAATGTGATCTGCCAGATCCGGGCTGGAGTTGAAGCAAGCATGGCACTGGTCCCAACAACAGTTATAAGCAATACTTTTTGCTGATGAAGCAGTAACTCCTTGACCGTTCATCATAACTGGAGTCGAACGTCCACTGGAAATCGTGCTGTCTACGTCCATTATAGTGCTGCTTATGCTATAAAGGAAAAAGAAAAAAGAGAAAGTTAGTCCTTGGTACACATTAACAAATCAAACACTAGATAATGAATGTGTGGCTTTTAGTTTGACTTTTGGTCTCAGGCAGCCTTAATTTACTTGTTTTAAAGATTATTTTTTACTTAAAAAAACCCACTGATTTGTAATGGTTCATCATCTGAGTGGCAAGAGATCTGTAGTCAGACATTTAGTCCATATTACTTTTACATCCATGGTAAAATTTATTTTGATAGCCCTTAACCCATTCATAATAGTGAGAGCTTGTAAAAACAACCCTTTACCTACTTGCCAGAGGACTAAGTCTATTAAGCAGTGCTGAAAAATACCACAAAGCCAAGATTCATTTAGTATGGCACATCTTTATCCCCTATTTAACAATTTCTGCTCCCACTACTCTACCATTTCTCTGCAGAGCTACTCTTCTCATCCTTGCTCCACGAGGAAGAGATGTCTGCTGCATCTAACCACACAACTCCCCTCCTATGACACACAAAAGCTTTACCTCTGCTTCCTGTCTCCTCCTTCCTCGCCCCGAGAAAGATTACTAGTTCCGTGACTTAGTTGTTTTAAATATACTTATGTAAATATAGCAATCATGAAAGGAGCTAGACTGACAGCCCTGGCATGCAAAGTCACACAACAGGTAGAGCATAGGAAATGCAAGCCTCCTCACACAGCTCTGCCAACATGCTCCTACCCTGCCATGGAGAAATCAGACAGGTGAGAAAGAGCATTTAATTCTCCATGCCCGACTATGACTATCAACTGTATTTTCAGAATGCCTTATATTCATGTCAAGTTTTATTGGGGAATTATTATTATTAAACTATATATAGCCTTTGTTTTTGGTATGCATAGGCTTTGTTAGAAACAAGGTGTATGTTCTACTGAATTGTCAAAAACACAATGTATGTTCTACTGAAGCTTGCCAAATATGAACCGTTTGCCAGGTACTGTTAGCGTAGATCTTTAAGGCCTAATATTAGCTGTCCGCTACGGTCTACTGACCTCCAGCATGGCACTGTATGAAACTAGATCAGAAAGAGGGAACAAAGTGTATTGATTTTCTGTCACAAACAAGTACAATATAAATGTAAGTCAAGTTGGGCTAACACTTTGGAACAGACAGACAAAAGACGTAAGCTGTGATTGCTGCAAGCCTGCTCCCCAGAGTTGGTAAAGTATTGAACCACTCTCTGCTGATTTTTCTATGTTTAATAAATTGATTGAGAGGAGTTATGAGATGTTTTGTTAATCGATAATCAAAACTGAACCCTAAACAAGCTGAAGTACTGTCACATTATATAGCTTTGCAGTCTTTACCTGGGCCAGATTGAATGATGAAAGGTCTCATATCTCCTTAACAATCACTTAATAAAATCCAGTCCAACAGAACCTAATAATATACACTGTTTTTAAGAGAGGTTACTTATCAGTAACTGATGTTCTTCAAGAATGGCACTCATGTATTCGCACTAGAGGAATAAGGTGCCCCTGAGGCTCAGCTGCAGAAATGCTTTGAAAAAGCCACATCCTTAGGTCAGAAGAATGATATCATCACCTTTCTCTATATTAGGCATGCACCCCTTTCCAGCTTTACCCTCAGTTTTTTCTGAAACTACACACTTGATGTTATACAGAACTGAGGTAGAGGGAAAGGTGGGTGGGTAGCGTGGACAACAGTCACTGGAAAGTAATCTCTCTTCTTCAAACAACTTCTATACATTTCCTACTTGTGGGAGACTAGCAAATAATATTCCACCAGGAGGAGGATGGACAAGTTCTTAGCTAAACCTAGATTGCAGCACTGTTCTAACAAACTGGGCATTGAAGCACAAAGCCAACTCCAAAAAGAAGTACTTGGTGAACTTCTGTACTGAACTGCAAGTTGCTGCTCTGCATCTCTCTACCACGGGAACATGTCTAAGGCTCAGCACTGAAGCTGCGGTAGCTCTCATGGATTGGGTCTTTAAACTAGGGAATAGTGGCTTCCAAGCCAAAGTGCAGCAATATTCTATGCATCTACTAATCCAGAGTGAAAGTTTGTTTGGTAATGGGTTCTTCCTGACACTCTCCCAATAGGCTACAAATAACCTATTAGATTTTCAAAAGGACTTGGTCTTTTGCAGGTAAAGAGTGACCTTTTTACATCTATGGCACAGAGAGGAAGTTCCCTTGGATGAGAGTGAGGACTTGGGAGAGACATAGGATGGGGAAATGCATTGAAATAGATGAAAATATGACACCACCTTAGGCATAAGGTAAATGGACCCTCATGGTGATTCTCACTATGGCCCACAGTGTAATGTGGAATGGCTATCTAAGCACTGAGCTCACTCACCCTCTCAGCATATGTGATAACTATCAGGAAAGCAGTTTTGATTGATAAATGACAGAGGAAGTAAGAAGCTTATAAGGAGAACCCATATGCTTCTTCAACACAAGGTTTAAATCTCATAAAGCAGGGCTTCTTAATGTGTGGACCATTTATCATCCCCTTTAAAAACCCAGAGATGGTAGGATAAGAAAAAGTGAGTGTTGACTATTGGACTTGCACTGGTTTCCTAAGAATCATGTTTTGTCCTCAAAATGCCAAAAGAGCATGACACTTAGTGACCAGCATCTTGGCCACTTCCTTCTGTTTCTATTGCAAGGGATCCAAAACAGGACACACAGCATCCCACAGAGCTTAACTGTAGGGACACATAATGACCTGATAACTGGCTGTCTGAAGTTCGAGTAAATCATATGAGTGGGTTATCCTGTCAAATGCCTCCAGCTTTCAGCCCTCTGTGCCAAACAAGGTGAAATGAAACTTTTGTTGATATAACTCTCCTTTTCTGCAGACAGAAGGCACTGAATGTGGGCATTCATCTCTGGTATGATCAGCAAGCAAGAAGAGGAGCACATTTCTTTAAGCCCTTACAGGCTCAGGACCTGACATCTGTCTAACAAGATTCCAGGATTATCACTGTGTCACTCTGAAGCCTAGAATGACTGTTGAGTCAGTGTGAAGCAATGGAAATGGCTAAAAGCATGGTTGAACGCACTTTTTGTTTATATCATCACTCAACTCACAAACTTTGGGGAACATATATAAACAGCAACCCTGCTTACCACAACATAGTGCATGGAAACGAGCCCCTATTCTTGGATTTTTAATTCATAAAGTCATGTATTTAATTTAATACATGACTTTATGACTATGCGACAGCATAGGCTTTCAGCCATTAGTAGTCCCAGTAAGAAGCCAAGGGCTTCCCAAATACTACTGTATAATACTGTAGACTATTTACAACAAGATCTCAAGATAAGCAAAGAGTAAGGCTAGTCCTGAAGACACAAAAGCAAGTTCCATTTTCTCTCCGTGATCCCAGCAAAGGAACTGAAGCAGTTGAGAGAGTGCACTCCCTTAGTAGGATGCACCCTACCTTCCAATGGGCATGGCTTTTCAAGGCATATATCCACACACAGGAATGCACAGAGACCTTCACAGAAGGTTATATTAAGCAAATTTTAAATCATTCCCAAATATACCGTAGGCCCCCTTTTTTTTTGTTGCTATATGATAGCTCTGACAAGCAACAGGTCCTTCCACGCTCAGTACAAAAATCTCTGCAATGGTGGATCTCTTACAGAAATCAGGGAAAATATCTATCGGACCACCATTCAAACAAGTCACCAAGAATGTCCACCTCGCTTGGCTGGAAAGCTCAAACAGTTTTGGGACTGTGCGTGTGTTTGGAGAGAAACTCAAAACGCAGGCATTCTGAAGTTGCAGGTGGTTGAGACTACCATCAGAGCCCATCTTCTTACAATACTAGATATCTCCAACCTGTACAAAGAAAAAACCACAACACCAACTTTGCATATAGTAACCAGCAGGGCAGCAGCCCAGAGCAAAAAGTCAAAAGTCTTTCACACTTCAGAAGCTGAATTCCTCATGAGTTTTCCACCCACCCACCCGGAGTGGAACATACCTGTGGACTGACTAAGCCAATCAGCAGCTCATCTGATCAAAAAGAATTCTCACTAAGACATTTACAACTACCTGTCTTACAGGCATCTGCAAGCATGAAAAAAACTGTATATTTCACTCAGGAACACAAATATTAAATACATCCTTTTCCATTATTAGTAAAAATAGCCCAGAAAAATAAGGCACAATGCATCAATGACTTTTAATCACACCAGAGTGACTCAGAAGCTATGGTTCCCATCCCAGAAAAGAAAGTGATGTCAGAACCTTGGACTTCCCTAACTATGGGCAGCCCCATTCCAAGCCCTATTGCACCAGAATCTCCTGAGGTACAATATGAGAGGTTGGAACCTGAAACTCTAAGCTTACTGCCACACCATTGCTTGCAATATCTAGCAGAATTCTTGATGAACTCCAAAGATGCCTCTACCTTGTGAAAAATATCACAGGACCTGGATGATACGTTTGCCTTGTGAGAAAATCAGGGTTTATTTCCAAGACTCACTAAGGGTTGAATTTACCTATCTCCAAGTAAATGTTTCAGTTTTGGGAAGTATTAACTCAAGATTATTTCAAGTCTCCTCTCCCCTCCATACAGCACTAGATTTATCAGATATGTTGTCCAGAGACCTTGTAGATTACAGCTAGTGGGTTAATAGAATTTTAACTTGATATTTCTAGCGCTGACTAAATCACTTAGCTATTTATAAAGCATCTGCTATTTTTCTCACAACTGACATTCCTTATAGCAATCACCTCAGAAAATCTATCAAAGTACCCAAGTGAAGGGGTCTTTGCTCCATCCCCAAGAGCTTTTCCCTCAGATACTAAAGCACAAAGAATGGAATATTGGCCTTTCCCTGTAGACTGCACTGTATGTTTTCTGAAAAGATATAGCTCTTAAGTGCCAGTGAGCCAGATATCACATCACCTAAACAGCTTTTATGGGTAGCAATTTCACCATTAGCATGATTTTGCGAAAGTGTGATGGGAAGGTTGTTACGAAAAAGTGACAGGTGTAGGCATATGCAACTTGCTTCCTTGCTCTCATGTCCATACAGAATGGCCCCCAGAAGCCACACCACCAGAGGTGCAGGGGGAAGGGGAGAGAGGTTTGCTATAGCGAGGCCACAATGATCATAAGCAGGGATGAGGGAGTAAAAAGTTAACACAAGTACAATAGGTAGAGAGGGTGGGATCAAGCATAGTTACTTCACCTAGTTCCCATGCATATTATTATTTGTATTACCACAGCACCTAGGAATCCTAGTTATGGATCAGGACCCCTATCATGCTAGGCACTGAACAAAAAGACAGTGTTAAAGGACAACTACTGTCATACTAAAACAGAAGAGCAGTATTGGACATGAGGAACAGTATGCATTTTAGGAATTACTGTTGATTTATGGTATTGGGGTTTATACATATGCAATCTTCAAGTCTATGGAAGTTGAAAAATCTTTCTAGACAATGGGGGAATAGATATCTATATTTAACCCTTGGAGTGCACCCTTTCTTACTTCTTTTGGATACAAAATCACATAGCTCAGTGATTTTTGAAGGCTCAGAATTTTGAAGGCTCTGCAAATAGCTTGAACTTTCTGTAGATGCTGCACTGCTTTCAGAAAATTCTTTCATTTTAGGGAAAATATGGGAAAGGCTGAAATCAGTGACCTTAGAGCTATGGGAAGATAAGAATCCTTTTGTTATGATGGCCAGGCCTATTAATAAAATGATAAAACCCAGCCCCACACCCAGAATTTGGGCTGGAAGAAGCATTTGACAAGGACTCGTGTGATGGAGGTAAAATGTGATGGAGGTAAAATTCACAGATGGAGGTAAAATGAATATTTCACAAGTATTGTTAAAACTGAATCTATTCTGGAAATGGCTAAATCTTGCTTATTAGCATGATTGACACTCGTCAGAAGCTATTCAACAGGAGTCTATTACTTTCTGAATAAATGGGTGGATACCTCTCCCTATTTTTGTGTGTTAGTGCAGCAGAAATACAAGGAGCCTGGTGTCATCTCACTTGCTGTTTCAGTGTTACCGAAACACATTTGATTCAGTAACTTCTTTAGTGATACTGCAGAAGAAAATGTGTAGGTTCTGTTTGTAGGTGTGTAGGTTCTGTTCTCTAGGTTCTGAGACACAGGAGATAAGAGAATATACATTCAGATGAGCAGGGCTCCCACTGCCCTCAAAGAGGCTGGGCTTACTGTTGATCATCTTACTCAAGGGCCTCTTCTAGATCTCAAGGGTTGGGGTTTGTGAATGGACTCTCTAGAAGCACAATGCTCTATTTCTACCACAGGTTGTCCACATGGGTCTGCATTTTCTGTTGAGTTCCCCTGCCAGTCTGGGGGATATCAGTAAGGAATCCTAGTGAAGTCTGTTACAGAGGTGGCATCAAGGGAAAGACAGCAAGGTCCTCTGCCAGTGCTGGAGTATTTAGTAGTGTTTGTGCTGTGTCCAATATCCTGAAATCACATCTCAATTACTGAAGCAGAGATTAAGGCCAAAATTAGTTGTCACCACCAAAAATTCTTGTTTAAGTGACTTGCCCAACACCAAATTAAAATTATGTGGCGCAGAGAGAGAGAGAATAAACACAATTCTCTTGGGTTCAAGTTCATTATATTAACCACATGATCATCCTCTCTCTTCCTGCAGTTCTCTGCCTCATTCACTTGACAGAAACTCAATCATGTGTAACTATTTGCTAACCAAATTCTCCTCTCCCTCTCTCTCAGGGCTTTGTATGCCAGGGCAGGCTATGCCACAGTGGGTCCAACTGTACACACAGACTCAAGCACATCAATTTGACCTAATTATTCTGAGTCTACAGCACACTGCATTGTGATATTTTTAAATAAAAAATGCTTGTAGATCTGCTTGTAGATTTAGGCATAACAGTATTAAGGTCAGGAGGGAGTTTTTCCTTGCAGCCTTGCACATTGATTTGGTGCATCATGGAGATTTTTGGGTCATTTTTGTGGATTTTTGCACATTGATGCATCATGGGGATTTTCAGACCTACCTCTGAAGAATCATATATTGGTAATTTCTGGAAGCCTGATATCTGACTAATGGTGTGATCTAGTATAGCAATCCGATGTTCAAATTATCTCTGTTCTACATATTATCTCCCAACAGTATCAACAGTAGATTTACTGAAAGACTGAAGGTAGCCTCTATGTAATATGAGGCCTCTATATAATAAATAACCTTTGTTATTTGTTCAATATCTTAAGATAGAAATCAATTTTTACTTTTTTTAGTAACTGATGAATATCGATGGTTATTTTTAGGAATGTTTTAATTATTGATTTAAATTCACAGTTGTACAGAATTATGGGTTTTAAGCATTCCCCTCCGATTTAGCTATATAAATTTTCAGTTGCAGGAAATTAGGGGTGCTTGAGACAATTATTTAATGACGCTGAGATTCAAAAAGTTAGAACTTTATAACTATTAAAGCACAAACGGTCA
Source organism: Emydura macquarii macquarii (assembly GCF_026122565.2). Taxonomy (NCBI): domain Eukaryota; kingdom Metazoa; phylum Chordata; order Testudines; family Chelidae; genus Emydura; species Emydura macquarii. Next base: position 3,335,624 of record NW_027132342.1, on the reverse strand, counting down.
AAATCACATGTCAAAATACAAAGTAAATACCCTTAAATCAGACTCGAGTAAATTCTCAAGCAGCATTTTTCTTATTTTCCCTAGCTGTAAATTTCAATCATCGTCAATGGAAATATTTTCTCATCAGTTTGTGGGATAGTGCAATCAAAGTTTTCCCTTAGCTACCAATAAAATCTAATCCTTCCAAACCTAAATACCTTACTATTACATTCTCACTCAACAGGGGGGAGAAAAGTTTTCACCTTTAAGACCAATGCCATCTTTGTCCTTTGTTTCCCTTTCTTCCTTATCCTCTTACATTGGCCTCTCTCTTTGTTTTTGGGCATCCTTCATCCCTCTGCATCCTTCACTGCACCATCTCTCAACTCCCAACCCCATTCCCAACCTCATTATTCCCACCCACTTCATTTACTAAAATGATCACCAATCAAGTATTTAATGCTGACATTAGGAGAGTCTTTATCAGGCTAAAAATGAACATAGTCCCAAGTAGGGGAATTCAAACTTCAGAGCCATTGTTTCAGGCTGACAATGCTAAATTAATTTACATTTGGTTCAGAGTTGGAAGGTTATCTTCATAACTTCCATGGGCTAGGAAATTATTTTTTCAAGTTACAGTTTAGCCTCTGTAGAATCTGAATGTGCCATGTAGGCAATATAAATCCATCAAGCAGGTTGGATCTGGCCTATGGACTGAATTTAACATCTCTCATAGGAAAACTGAAAAAAACATTTGTAATATAAAGATTGAAAAGATTATTCAATTTTAAACCACTAATTTTTGTTTTTACAATTCAAGTTTTTCCTCTTGAGTAAAGTTCCTCAAGCATCATCTTATGTGTAGATTTTTTTTCTAACTGGAAAATTTAAAAAAACTTTAAATGCTTTGTTTTGACATTTAAAACTGACTATATATATTCTTGAGAATTAACTGCTGTACAAGTTTGAAAAATGCATTATAAAATAAAGTTAAATATGAATGAAATATACAGAGCATGTATTTTATTTCATTAAAGAAAATGATGTAAGCACACATCACTTGACACACAGTTCAGTTCTCCATGGGGGCTGATTTCATCACTATTGCAAGCAATCCCTTCTGGCCAATTTAATGAAGGCATTGTTATCTCAAAATTCATCTTTGTCAGTCTTTCATAACTGCAGACAACATAAAGACTGAGAATGAATATTTAAAAAAACATTAACACAGCATAATTTGATTCTGGCTTTCTATAAACATACCATTACTTGCTACAGCCAACTTATGTAAAGGCTGCTACTGAACAAAAAAGTACATACCAAACCCTGTAAAATTTACAATTATGTTTTCTATATTTGTTTTCCCCCCAGCAGTTTTCCCTTAACTGGAGCAGTCTTCCCTCAGGCAAAATTCAAACCTAACAGATGGGCCTTATACAACGCTCTTGAAGGTCAACAAAACTCTAGTTCAGTCTGATCAACAGGAGAACATGTCAGAACTACAGCATCTCCACACCCATCCTCCAACCCCCAGGTGCTCAGATCTAGGACCAGTAGGCAAAAAGACTCCGCTGCTTTCAACAAGCACAGAGGGAGGAGTGCTTGACAGATTTTTTTAAAAAATCACCTTGAACTGCATCAATACTTAAACTTGACACCAGTATGGATTTCAGGAAACACGATCACTATAGTCAACACTGCTAAATAAGCAGGCAGCCTCATTCTATACTACGTATAACTTTTGAAAAATCCTCAAGAATAGCTTCTGAAGGTGACAAATGTGTGGATAACTGTAGTGAAAGCAAGTATCTAACCAAGAGCAAGTATCTAACCAGAGAACAGGAAGGCAGACTACTGCTGATCACTGTCTAGTAGTCAAGAGCCAGTGAACAGAGGTGGAAGATACCCCTTCCATCCTCTCTAGATACTTCCAAAGGTTGGCACATATTTTATCTAGTCTGAACTTCAACCACATCACTCTGATCTAATCTATATCTGCCAGACAACAGAAAAGGGAGACTATACCATCAAGATCAAATAAAAGGGAGACTTAGAACTGTATGTCATCCACATTTGTTTCACTACCTCCCCCAATGACCCCACAAATCCATTAAGAAGGAAAGGTTAGAGACTAGATTTCTGCACAAGAAACAGATGAGCAATTGTCCAAAATCACTGTGGGGGATTTATTCTCTCTCAAAAAGAAAAGGAAGAAAGGAATTGAAGAGAAACTCCAACCACTCAGCTCAGGTTGGAAGTTAAAACAAACATGACTCAGTGAATTGTGTGAGAAGGTAATTAGTTGGCCACTTCACTAATTTACATCAAAGAGAGAAGTGAAGCACTTGAAACTTGTTTACAGGTTTTCCCAGGCATTACACTTCTTTTGAAGAGAAAAACAGGGAGAATGCTGCTAGAGTACAGCCTGATGCAATGGACTACCTCCACATAAAATACCAGCATGATTACCAACTAAGGCCAATTCAGCTATAGGATTTACATGGACTGAGTCCTACTGACTTCATTAAGACTCGAGTTGGACAGGAAACAGTTTTTTCCCATCCTGAAAAAATCTGAGATATTAAAAAATGTTCCCATTCCAAGTCAGGGTAAAAAGTCAAAAATCTCAAAAATTTTCACAAACAAAACCTGAAAAAAATTCAATTTGAGTCAGTCAAAATTTTTTGTTTTATTTTGACCGTTCTTACTTTTTTTTTTTTTTTTACTACAAATTAAATGAAATTTTAAAACATTATTTTGAACTAGAAAAAACTGCTTTTTTCATTATAAAAAAATCAAAATGTACAAAAAATGTTGAGTAAAAAAGATTGTCAAAACTGACCCCTACCTGCAAGAAGTTTTGGTTTCAACAAATTGGCATTTTCCAACAAAAAACACTGCTGAAAAATTCCTGACGAACTCTAATTGGGACCCCATACAAACAATGGTTTGTCCGAATAGATCCTGAAAATGCCACTCAAATGAACTCTCTGAGCACCCGCTTTTGACAATAAGTTTTCTCCATCTAGAGGATGTGTCCTGAGCAATATGTAAGGTTACAGTCCTTTCTGCTTCGATGCAGCATTCATCAGTTGTAAACTAGGGCCCAGTTACTAGACACACTCCAAGGATATGTCTACACAACAAAGAAAAACACATGGCTGGGCTGGCCCAACTCAGGCTCCTGGAGCTCAGGATGCGGAGCTTTTTCACTGCTGTGTAAACTTCTTGGCTCAGGCCAGAACATGAACTCTGAGGCCCTCCCACCCCACAGGGTCCTAGAGCCCAGCTTCCAGCCTGAGCCCAGATGTCTACACAGCAACAAAACAGTTCCGCAGGCTGAGCCCACGTTGGTTGGCATGAGCATCTAGTTGTTGTGTAGGTAATAATGTGAATCTGACTCACTGCTTGTTCTCTCACTCAGGAACAGAAATTGTAAATCGTATTTATTCTGAACTGAAACATACAGTCATGCCCTGGGAGTGACACTTTGTTCCTACCATTGCCTAACTAATAAAAGTTTCAAAAATGGAGAAACTAGAAAACAGGATTGCTACTAAGTCAAATACCTGAAACAGAGGAAGACAGAGGCTAAGCATATAGTTAAATATGTTACTACAAAAATATTACATGGTCACTTGATCTTCTGTGAATATGAAGTTGGTTTTACTGACTGACTTCTTATGAAGTTAGTATTTAGTAGTTTTGAGACCAACATTCTGGGTACCGAAGTAGGATAAAATGCAATCAATGTTAATGGCAACAATTATCACTTGCCCAAGTACAGAGTTAATGGAATCTAAACCAATGCTCTTTAAATACTAGTTATGTCAGTTTAAAGACAGGATAAAATAGACCTGTAGAAAGATTAAGTAAACATTTTTTTAAATATGAATTATTACATAAGATTCCCCAGAAGGTAGACACATGCCCAGCAACAGAAGTGGGAAAGATAAAGGTTACTTACCTACTCATATTTTTTCCTTTTCTGAAGTGGGCACCTGGTGCTCCATGATCCTTTTCTCCATACTACTCTACAAGATTTCCTGACTATCAGTTAAACATCCAGTATCAAGAATATTCCTGTTTCAGGAACAAAAGAATTTCCCTTGCTTAATTTGGGATTTTAACTTGTTCTTTCTTGTTTCTACCAGCCTGCAAGTACCACTGGTGCTTGTCATGTGAATGGCAACTAACCCAGAGCAAATCTTAATGTCATGGGACCGATCTGAGTTCCCTCAGTGGTGCAGAAGATAATCTGGTACCTGATTCACGAAATTCCACTGGTGATCAGGAAAATTAATAAAGTAGAGCGCATTACCACTGTAGAATGATGGCTCACATAGTACCTGATGCCCATGGGGGAGACAATGGAATTGTCTCCCAGAATGTCAGGATTCAAGCAGTAACACAGGAATCATGGGAAGCAGAACCCCCTCCTCCACCACCTTCTAGATGCAGAAACTTCCATCTAGCAGTAGCAAGCGAAGTATCCACAAAACCCAACTGCAATCAACTGTTGATTTATATAGAAGATGGGTCTTTCAAGAAGAAAAGAAAAATGACAAAAACGAAGAGGGGTAGTATAGGGAGAAAACTGGGATGACAAATCAATGTGTGAAAGTGATGGGGGGATAAAATAATGAGCAAATATTGTTTAAGTTATAGAAGTTAAAAAGGGTAAAATAATTAAATTAAGAATCAATACAAATTAATATGTGTTACATCCTTTCCCTACTCTTTTGTGTATTGCCTACTTACATTTAAAACTGGTCAGAGGACAGAACCCTTATGAAGCCATCTAAAGAGCCCAGGACACTTTTGGATGCTCAACCACAACCTACTAAGCGTTGCCATTTAGGTGTAAAGTCCTAAATGAAGACAGCTTTATGATAAACAATACAGGATGTGACTTTCAAAAGCATCAAAGTGATTTATGTGCACAAGTCCAATTGAAAGTGTTTGTGCTCCTAGATCACATAGGCATTTTTGAAAATCAGACCTAAACCATAGATTAAGCCATAACTAAAATCATATGACAAGAACAAGGAAGGCTTTACAATTACAAACTATTAGAAATAAAAATAAGCAGCAAGTCTGTAAAACTACGTATATAAAAGCATAATGTAATATGAGTGTTGAGAAATCAACAGCAGAAAATTAACAGAGACAAATCAATGAGAGATAATCCAGTGACAAGTGAGTTGCCAGCACTAAATCTTATTTAAAAAAATACTTTTTAGAAGTAGATAATAGTGAAGCTATATCTAGATGGGGAACCGCACATCATTTTTAGGTCTCTTGAAAGAGAGAATCATCACATTACTAAAGTTTGCTGACACTACATTGGGAGAATTTACAAAAACCAGTGGAGACAGAGAAATAACATAAGGGACCTAGAGAGATAAGAAACATGGACAGGAATCAAAATAAGATGTGATTGGAGGGACAATGTGAATCATTGTCTCTCTGTGCCTTTATGTTTTGTCTATCTTGACTATGTAGATAGTAAGGTCTTCAATGCAAGGACCCTTACTATCAGTTTGCAGAATAGATAACAGTGGGTCCCTGATCTTGGCTTGTGCCCCTTGATGTTACTGTAATGCAAATAATAAATCAACAGGAAGGAGAGATCAGGAAAGCAGTTATACTGAAACTGATACAGCAGCAAGAATGAAGAGCGAGTTAAAACAAGCATGCAATGAGCCACAACAAAAAAGGATAACAAGTCAGGGTGTATGGATTTAAATCAAATCGATTTAAATCATCAATTTTAATCATGATTTAAATTAGCAAGCAGGAAACCTTGATTTAGATCATCTATTTTAATCATGTTTTGCATTAGTACATTTTAGTTACCTTCCTAAAGAAAGGCTGAACTTCATTGGTTATTAAAACATGTTGAAACTAAATATAGCCGTCACACTAAATTTGGCGCTTCTTTTTGCTAATTAAACTGTCTCGACACATTTAAGCAATTATATAGCTTAATTTACATTTATTCAGATTCTTACTTTTTACATTTTTATGTTAGAAAATGGTGAATGATGTATTTCTTATTTACTAGATTATTCTTACATTTTTACTTGTGATTTGTGTCAAGCTCTATTTGCATGGAAATTCAAATAAAACAGCATTTTTATCTTTTTAAAGAACAAAACTACTTAAACGTGTTAAAATTTTTTCTTATGTATCCATCAAAGAATGTTTTGCATTTAAAACTGACAGATTTATCAAATAAAGGAAATATTATCTGTAGTTATAAAGTAAACTATTTTTTTCTAGACACTATGCCCTAGACGATTTTATAACCAATAGATCTGATTCTCTCACACCTAGATTTTATTCATAAATTGGAAGAGGAAACAAGCTTTCCTGCCTTTTCAATTCCAAACTTGTTTCTTATGCACTAGTCATTGAACTTAACTAGCTGAATACTAAAAATGAAGAAAACATTCTTTGTACCTGCAGAAGAAATTACTGCTGTCAGAAGCTGATTTAGCACTTCAGTAAACTCTGGTTCCAGGTGTCAGCCAGCAATTTCCACCAGTTCAGTGGTATGATATTCTTTAAACTTAACTGAAAACATGTACTAAAGTTTTTTTAAATTTAATTTAAATTATTTTAATAGCTAAATTTAGGCCTTAACATACGTCAGTTTTAAATTTAATTTTAAAGTTTTTTTAATTAAACCTGTATTCAATTTTAAATACAAAAATTCAATTTATATTAAAAAGATTTTTATTTATATATATTTTTTCAAATCATCAATTTTTTCCATTCTAAACACAGTTTTGGCCTACATATGTGAAATTATCACATGGATCAAGAAAATTGTTTGTAGATGGATCTGGCGCAAAGCCACTATGAATTTGCTGTTGGCTTTCAGGGACCACATCACCTTCAACTTGTCTATTTTCTTGGGAGTTCAGGGAACAGAAACAAATAGTCAGGGATTTGGAGGAGACTGATTTATGGGAAAAATTAAAGAGCTACATATGAGTTATTAAGACAATTAACATGTTGTGCAAACAAAATTCTACATTTAAACAGCATTTCTAGAATGCCAATCACAGATATTTAAGAAACTGTGCTTTGTATTAAAGGGACACCATCAACCTGAAGAATAGGCAATATAAGAAAAGTTTAATAGTTTCTACTATTAAAGGTACTACACTTGCTTCAGTATTCCTGCAAATTTCCGGAGTTTCACAATTCCATTTTTTCTATTCTTTTAAAGTATTTTTCCTTGTTGTTGTATGCAAGACCCACGAAACTGAAGAAACACACTAAACAGGAAAAGCCATTAAACTGACTATACACAAAGTACTGCCAAATGCAGAAAGAAAACCTGCAAAAAATATTCTCTATAATCTTTCAGATATAGTCCTTTTAGGCATGATTTAAAAGTAGGCAAAAAAATGCAGACAGGAGTTGATGGTATCCTTTTAATAGGCAACTACAGTATGTACCTATTCCATCGTAGTACGTAATTGCAATTCCTAAAGTACCAATCTGATAAACAAAGGGAAATTATTGATTAAAAACTCTCTGCAGTACGGATTACTAGTTATTTGTAGTACAATGGCACCCAGAGTCCACAATTGAGGTCAGATCCCCGTTGCATTACACACTGCACACAGTAAGTACAACTCTTCACATAAGTCTTTCGGGCTGTAACTTGACTTACAAATTAGCTTTAAGAAATTTGCTAATACTTGACAAAAGTAAGTGATTTTTAAAGAAAAATGCTTAATTTTTCTGCTCTCATTGTGCACAAAGATGAGCAAAGTTTTAAATTGTTCAGATTTTTTTAAATGTACAGTTCTTGAATACCAATCACTAATATTTAAATAATTATTATTGCTCAGTACCTATTTTTATTTATTATAGGGGATCTAGATTTCAATTTTAGTGTTCTGAACTTTTTTCATCTGGGTTTGGGTTTCTGACAAGTGATCATTCTAGAACTGATAGAAGTTGATCAGATGACTAGATCACTATAGTTAATTTAATCTGAAAGTCAGAACTTCAAAATTTTTATTACAAGCTTCCACAGTAGCCCAATTATCATATCACGCTTTTTGTACTACAACTGCTTGATTATTTTGACATTTGCTTTCCTTTTTCTTTTTCTCTTTTAAAAGAGCCAATGCACTGTATAAAACTATAAGTGTATCAAAGAAAATCAAGAACATTAAGTCACTATTTAAATATATTCAGTGGGCTGTGTGAAGCAGAGAACAACCAGTATGTAGTGCACTCTGATCCGATCTCTTCTTTTCTCTTTGAATGCTCCCTCCTTTCAACACATACACACATTGGCCTCTGTTCCAGGGGTGGCCACTGCAGATACAGTCTAGCAGCTCTACAGCAGAGAGAAAATCCACTTCAGTGGTCCCTATGACAATTTACACCAGCTAAGGATCTTCCCCACTGTGTTTAAGCCCCCTTTGCACCACAGGAGCAGACTAAAAAGATCAACAGATAATCAAGCCCTCTGTCTTTCACATTCTGTAAAATGCTGAGCAGTGTTGGGACTTTAATAAGCACAGATCCATTACCTCATGTCCTTATTTGGCTAAATATATCCAGGTTACAAAGGAAATTCATGGTAACTGTCAGTAACTGGGTCTTTTTAAAATGGCTAATACCCTGAACAATCTCCCTAAATTGTTTTGGCCCCCGTTAGTATCGACTACATGATTCTGACAGCCAAGTGTTGGACTGACAATAGGCTGACAACATGTCTAGCAGCCAAACTGTCAGCATAGATTCCATTTCATTATCAATACACAAGAAATTTTTACACGTGTCTTACAGAACCTATTGTTGGAGAAGCTGCCCAGTGAAACTAAGCAAATTATAAAGTTTAGAAAAAGATTTACAGTACATCTACACAGGGATAAAAGACCCATGGCACAACCGCAGCTAGCCTGGGTCAGCTGAATCTGGCTCACATGGTTCAGGCTCCAGGGCTGAAAAGTCACTCTGTAGATGTTCAGACTCGGGTTGGACCCCGAGCTCTGGGAACTTTCACCCTTGCAATGTCCCAGAGTCTGGAATCCAGCCCAAGCCCGAATGTCTACACAGTGATTTTTCAGCCCTGGAGCCTGAACCCCATGAGCCCAAGTCAGTTGACCCAGCCAGTCATGAGTGTTTTATTGCTGTGTAGATATACCCTTAGGACATAAACCTAGCAAAAAGAGAGTCCTATATAGAAAATTAAAATTTGAAAGTCTCAAGATACAGCTTTTGCATCCTTTTGGCACGAAAGAAAAGCTAAGAAAAAGCTGGCCATTGAAGTCTTGAATAGGAAGTGGCAAGATGTTTTATACCAAGTTCATGAAATGGGATGTATTCTCCAGTTTTGTAAAGTTATAACTTGCTGCTGAGAATTTAAAACCCTACATCTGTCCATTGTAAATTAATATGTAGAAAACAGAATGTTTTTTATAACATTGTTTCTAAACAATTTCTTTGAACATACTGCTTATACACTAGATATACATGACAAAAGCACTTGATAACGAAGACTAAGCCCACTGAAAGTTCTAAAGGAAGCAGTTTGATATCTGAAAACTCAAAAATATCATTTAAAAATCTTCAACAGCCTGGAGCTAACAAATTCAGTTTGTAGGTGAGTCATTAAAATCTGGAAATGAAAGCCAGTATTTTTATCATGAATCCCGACTATGCTGTGTGAATTATACAACTGATGTAAAATGAATATCATTTATCTGTTTCACTGCGTGGCAAGAGTATTAATCTCAAATTTTAGATAATTTTTAGATATCACTGCAATAATCCTAGATTAACATTCAGTACGTGTGATCGAGTTCTTTTAACTAGTCCACAAAAAGCCTTTATGTTATCCATGCGTAATTAAAGCTAACACCATATTTTAGAGCAAGAGATATTACTACCCTTCCTATAAAACGTCTTGGCAGTTTGGTCTTTCAATAAACATTTTTTCCAGCGCCATAAAAGCTTGAACACAACATTATAGAAACAAGAACTTAGAATTTTTTTTCCTGTTCCATGTATTACTTCTGAATCTGAAAGCAAATGCAAAATGCTGCCAAGAACACCTTTAAAAGACCAGTGCTAATCCTTGAAATATAAGAAACAGCCTGTATACCCACTTGTTTACTGTGATTTGTCAGTATTACATAAGAACTAGAAAAAAGTATATTAAGTTCCATCTGCTTAACCACCTCATTGTAGGTGCAAAATGGATGATCTTCACTTCCTGGGTAGGATGTGCAGCCTTCACAAATGAGAATGCATATCTAAGAGACATCTGAAGCATTTTGCAATCTGGTCACATGAACAAATCACAGAAATGAAGCATCTACACTGGTAACTCCTGCCTTTTTTATTGTATTTTAGATCGCTGTTCTTTCATAAGTGTCACTCTTATAATTCATAATACGGTCACAAATGACACCCCAAAGTAGACAATTTAGAAGACGACTTAATTTTACAACTAACAGTTTAAAAATAGGTCAAATATGGCAATCTTGACATTAAACCTTTAGGTCTAATAAATTAAACTAAAAAGCAACACATACCTAAGAGCAAGGAGACCCCCATTTCAAATCAGACCAAAAAAGGAAATAATGATTTCCAATCCTAGTTCTGCCACATTCTCATTTTAAAACAGTAAAAATGCACTAAGGAACAATTTAATCCAAGATTTAAAAGTAAATCTTTTAAAAGGTTATTTCTGAAATGCATTTGTCTACAAATGTCCTTCACTAATAATTCACAGTATTCTGAGGGTATGTCTTTGCCCCAGAGTTAATCTGGTTAATCAGCACTCCAGTGTAAGCACCTGGGTATGAGTTGCTACACCCCACAGTCATATCCATATTACTGGATACACAATGATGCAGTCCTCACCCATGGAGGCATACCCCATGATTCTTAGCACTGCAGTAGGCTAAGCCATTCAAACTTGGTCTACACTCCAGCATTAGATCGACATAAGGCACCTTATGTCAACCAAATCATCACTGTACACACCACAACCTTGTTCTGACCAATGTAAGTGCCCTACTACACTGACAAAACTCCACCTCTCCGAGTGGTGTAGGGCCTATGTCAGTGTAGTTAGGGCAAGGCAGTGCCCATATGGACACAGAGTTACTTATAGTGGAAGCTGGCTATCATTCCTGTCAATTTCAGAGGTCCCTGATATAGCCATGAAATTGACAAGAAAGCTGGCTGGGTGGGGGGCTCCAGCAAGAGCCTGGCTACCCCCGGACTCCTCGCCCCAAGCCAGTGGCCCCCTAGGGTCCTGGCTCCCCACTTCGAGCAAGGCAACTGCCCCAAGGCTCCCAGCAACCCCCAAGCTCCCACTCCCCGCTGGCCTGAAACTCCCCACTAGGAGCCCAGGGTGCTGCCCTGAGTCTCCTGGCAGGGAGCTGAGGCGGAGGGGCAGCTGTGCTTCTGGCAGGGAGCAAGGAGCCAGGAAGCCGAGAGCCTCGGGGCAGCATGGTGCGTCGAGGCACCAGTTGGGGTCCCAGCAGGCAGCTGAATGCCCAGGTTCTCAGCCCCCGCAAACTACCCCTCTTAAGTCAGTGAAGTGCTCCTGGTGATGTACAACAGAAGAAGGGCAGTTTGGACACAAACCACCGCAGTAATTACTGGCAGTAAGTCGACCTAACAGGCTGATTTAAGTTTTTAGTGTAGACATGCCCTCAGTCTTTTGAAGTGAACTTTAGGAGAGCACGTCTGTCCTTTTGTGTACACAGGGAAATTGTGGGACGCACTGGAGGACAATCAGCCCAAGTGGTTTGGCTTGCATCTTCATTTACTAGCTGTCTATATCTATTTAATCCTCTGAGGAGTATCAGCTTAAGGTGTTTTTTCAAGATTGATATCAGCAAGTCGGTGATGACCTACAACTTCTCAAAAGCACTAAAAGTCAACCACTAGAAATACTTCAAAACTGAAATAAGTTCTCATATGTGGAAATTTATTAATTGGACAAACAGGCTTAATTTGCTAAGAAAAGAAGTGGTGCATATGAGTTACTTTCAGGATGGTATTTCACACTTGTGAGTGAATGTGTAAAATCCATTGAGCCAAATTTAGCCTCAATGTCCACCTGTCTATTTTCTACACAGTACTTCTAACATTTAAAATTTTCTAGGTTTTGCTATAGGAAAGCCATTTTTTCTAACCTCAGGGTTTCATCAAGATCCACCCAAAATGCCAGCACTGGTAAAAATAGCTGAATAATCTTTATTTGTGATGACCTGAAGTTTTGCTGCTCAAGTTTATGGTAAGCATGACGCATGGTAGGCTAGTGTGTATGTTTTGTGCTAGGAGACTTCGTGTTGATTTGTGCAGGTGGCAAATGAAGCGTGCCTGTTGCGGTAAGAGGCTGTGTTTGGCGTTACTGTGAGTTACTGTACTGGGGGAGTTGTCCAGGTGACAAATGAGATGAGGGGCGGTATGTGTTTGGAGTATTTTATGTTACATGGGTGTGGCAGTTGGGCCAAGTAATCCACTGGACAGTTGCCCTCCTACAACCAATAAAATTGCTGCTTACAAATTAGTTGTAGAATGAGGGTGGTGGTTGGGCTCCTGACATGTCGCACAGATGTAATTCATAAAATCAAAATGGCTAAAAACTTAGAAACTAGATGGTAACAGAGCGTGAATCTCAGTGATGACAATGTGATATTCTGAACAAAAAGAGCCCTCACTCAGGCATGTGGGTGTTTCCATCGCTTCACGACACCTCAAACATTCTAAGCTTCAGTATGACATACAGACAAGTGATAATCTTGGAATCTTATTATATAGATAAACTATGTACATACTGCTTCTTAGAAGGAGAAAGATTTCAGTTAAATGCGAAAAACTTACATAAGACCATCCATAATCTTAGCATTCATTGAAAAAGCAACAAGTAGCCAGTGAAGATCACAGAGCATGGGCGTAACGTTCTCTATGTGATAAACCAGTTAAATAAGCAGAATGCCTCATTCTGCTGAAGCTGCACTTTCCAAATGATTTTAAGGTGTGTCCCCATGTAGGCATTATTAATACCACAATATAGAAGCAACTTCTGTAACAAGGCACGGATCCCAAAAAAAAAAAGTTTTCAACTTTCTTGCCAAGCATGAACATGACAATAGCTAAAGGAAGGTCAGAGGAAAATTATGAATGCCATTATATAACAAAAGAGAAACTCCACCATTTCTTTTCATTGCTCCCCTAACTCAACTACTTATAGGGGTTGAATCTCCCCCTGCTAGCTAGATCTCATCTGTGTTCCAGTATATGTAAGGCCGCAGACAAGTCACTCAAACACATGAAGTGGTTTACATTAGATTAAAAGAGGAAAAATCAGTGTTGGCAATCCTCACAATTTTATTACAATGTCTAGCAATATTAGGTGTTTTTTTTAAGCCCCAGCTCCCAGATTCACTTCATGAGAATCTCAACTTTCATTTAAAAGGAGTTTCTAGCTTTTAAAAGAAATTTCTAGCACCCAGTCGAGAAAAGCATTAAAACATAACCCCAATGCACCCTGAAGCACAAGACCCAGATGTCATATACAAAGCACCAAAAATGTATAGTTTTTTTCCACATCATCATGATTTTCAAGCCAATTCCATGATTTGAAGGAGTGGGAGGGGCTGAGTCATGGTTTTTGAACACTGAGTTGTCAATACTCAAATATACCAATGCCAATCTCATCTGCTACATTTCTGCAATATTTCAATGAACTATTTTAAACTTTTTGTCCAACCAGACTCTAACAAAGTTTTTCTCTCTCCAAACTACCATATACTTTTAAGAATGATAAAAACACAGCCTGTTTTATACTTTAAAAACAACATCTGCAAACTTAACTAAGTAATTTTTCAAGAGCTACTAAGAATCTGTTTTGGCATTTGTTCCTCTATGTGAAGAAATAAACTACATTTCTCCATTTAATGCAAGTAAAACTAGAAACATATTTACATAAAAATCATAATGGGCAATGATCTATTAGATTTGTCCAGGACAAAAAGCACCATTTATGATCAAAGCTACAGAATTTCTGAAACCATTTTAAAAATCAATATTAATCAAGTCTAGAATAGAGTTGTGGACTAGTAAAGCAACTAAAGTAAATAATTAAATAGAACAAGGAATCATATTAATTTGTTCTATCATTGAGTTTGGTTGTTAAATGCTAACATACAAAAACAAAAAAGAGTCACTAGGTACATCAAGTTTTTGAACAGCTTAAATCACAGCAAAAACAGTATTTTATAATTATATGCAGTACTGTACACTAAGTTCATTGCTTATTTGTAAGAAGGAATTAACTAAAAATGTAGTGTAAAAGATAAATACATCATATATAGGAATCAAATGTTTATCTTTTATTGAATTCAGTTACACATTCTATTCAATTTATCTTTAAAAAACATCCTAAAGATGACAACTACACCAACAGTCCAATAAACTACCTCACTTACCTTGTCTGTCAAGTGCATTGATTATTAATCTGTGTTTGGTTTAAACAAAGAAAACTGCTATTTTATGGTCAGAAAAAAAGTTGCTGCATGACAAGGCCTTTTCACATTACAGATAGCAACGTATAATGACCAAGTAAACTAAAATTCCCCCCTTCATAGTAACAGACAGGTTGCTTTTTTATGTTCTCTCTGTAATACACAAACACCAATACTAGCATAGGTAGAATACACTAACAATACCTTTAGCACTTCATCTTTGATCATGGTGATTGCGTTTTAACACAAAATACAACTAAAAAGGCACTCAATACCGTTTTTAAAAGAGGCATGGGCATCCCCGGAAAACAGTCGTTAAACTTTATTATTACTGACCTTCTTTACATCAAACTAGAAGGAACCAAATCGAGTGGCTATCAAAATAGTCAGTTAATGATTTCTATACTTCAAGAACTCCACTCTCAGCTGACGAAAGGTTTTTTAGAAAATAAAACGCTTCAGGAAGAAACAAGACCACCTTAGGACAAAGTAAATTTCTGAAAGTACAGAAACCATCGATTTTTCTGCTCACTATCATTAAACCTGGCAAGAGCAGAATCATTCAGGAGAGAGCACTAACTACGGAAAAGCTCAATATACAAATAAAAGTATCCAGACGCCTCTTCCTTCTGCTGGGTAAGTACAAGAGGTTTTTCGTTGGAAACGACAATCCACCTGGTAGGTCCTCACCCTTGTTCTCTGTCCTAGGAATGACAATCCCCACCCATCCCTTCCCGCACTAGCTGTCCGCTGCCCCTGGCTGCCTGGGAGATGGCCGACTCAGAGGGGGGCAGGAGTGCGGGAGAGGGGACGGTGGTTTGGTATTGGGACTGCTCCGTGTGCGGGCTGGGGGGGGGAGTGAGGGGGACCAGGGAAGGTAATTTCCAGGGGGCCGTTGTGTACCAGGGACCCAGAAGATGGCGTCTCAGGACCCCCCTCTCGTGAGGGATTACAAGGCTGAACTTGCCCCAGCCTCGCTGGTGGCCTCCCCCGGCTGAAGGAAGAGCTGCAGGGCCGACGCCCGCCCATCCCAGGCCTGCACTGACCTGTCCTCCGAGTCCATCCGGCTCAGGGGCTCCCCGTCCGAGGACATCTCCAGGCTGCCCCGCCGGCCCCCCGAAGTGGCGCTACAGCTACTGCTGCCGCCCCCTCCGCCTGTGCTGTAGCCTTCGTCTCCGCCGCTGGACACGCTGCTGCTGCTGCTGCCGCCCCCGCGCCCCAGCCCGTCCTCCTGGCTGCCCCGGGGGCCCTTGGACTCCTCCTTGGAGTCGGCCTCGCTGCTGCCGCCGGGACTGAGCGAGCGGGTCTCGTCGCTGCAGCAGCCGCTGCTGGTGCTGCTGCTCCCCACCAGGCTGCTCGCCTCCTCCTCGCCGCCCTCTTCTTCCTCCTCTTCTTCCTCCTCCTCGTCCTCTCCGTCCCCGGCCTGGCTGGCGCTCTCCGGGCTCGGCTCCGACATGCTCTCGGCCTCGCCGTTCAGCAGCAGCAGCGCCTCAGACTCCGCCGCCGCCGCCCCGGCCCCGGCTTCCTCCTCCTCCTCAGCCGCCGCCGCCTCGCCGGGAAGCAGCCCCTCCGGCTCCGCCATGTCGCTGAGAACGGCCTCCATGGCGCCGCCGAGCCGCCGCCGCCTCCCTCCTGTGTCACTCTCGCTCCCTGCGCCGCCGCCGCCTCTCATCCGCACAATCGAGCGAGCGCAGCAGAGAGAGGGAGCGAGCGAGCCAGCCGCAGAGAGGAGGGGCCGCCGCACGCGCTACGGAACCCGCCCGGGGACAAAAACAAAAAAAAAAAACGAAGCAGGGAGGGGTCGCGCCGAGAGGGGAAAAGGATCGAGACACGAGGCTGCGCTCGGGAGCGGACAGAACCAAATGCGACGGGGGCGGGGGAGAATTGGGCAGAACCAACTGCAGCGGGTGAGGGGGGGGAATGGGCGTGGCAGCTCTGAGGCGGGGAGGGAAGGGAGCGGGAGGCAGCGAGGCGCCCTCAACAGCTCTGAGGTGAAGACGAGGCTGAGCGGGTTGGTCAGTGGTGGAGGGCGGGAAGTCGGGCCTGGCCGCTGTTGGGTCTTTTAGTCAGGCCCCTGCAGAGAAAATGGGGGGGTCCTCGGTGCCTTCGGCGTCTGCAGCCCACAGGCGGGGTCATGCCGCAGAGACAGGTAAATGAAACGTGCCCCACTCCCGACCCCGGTGGCGAAGTCACGTTTCTGGCATGTCCAGGTCCCGCTCATCTTCGCACCGCCCGCTGCTGGGGGCGGGTGGTGCCTCCTGCGGCCTGGGAAGCCTGGCAGCACAGCTGGGCCGAGAAAGAGGGATGCTGCCGCCAGGGACTCAGGCTCAGTAGCGGTAGGGGCTGAGGACCCCCCGCCCCGCCACGGAGAACCTCAGCATTACGAACACCTCGGGAAGGGAGGTTTTCTGTGGCTCTGAAATGTTCGTAACTCTGGACAAAACGGTATGGTTGTTCTTTCAGCAATTTACAACCGAACATTGACTTAATATAGCTTTGAAGCTTTACTATGCAGAAGAAAAATGCTGCTTTTAAACCTCTTAATTTAAATGAAACACAGTTTCCTTACCTCACCCAATTTTTTTTGTTTTTACACTTTATTTTTTAGTAGTTTACATTTAAAACACCATTGTACTGGACAGCATGCGTACTTCTGGTTCCAAATTAGATGTGTGGTTGATGGGTCAGTTTGTAACTCTGGTGTTTGTAACTGAGAGGTTCTATACTGTAGCATCTTGGCTGCTGTCAGAAAGGGGGATGCTTCAGAAGGAAGCTGGAGAAGCAGCCTTGGGACAAGTGAAATGAGCCCTAATCTGAGCCAGGGGGGTTTAACTAGCTAACTTGTAAAAGACCCTAAGGCATCCCAACACCTACTTGGAGGGTGATACTGAGGAGGTACTGCTTGACATTCCTATTAGCACATGGTATAAATTATCTTGCAGAAATGGTGAAAGATTTGGTTCTTTGCGACTAAAAGGATGAGGCCCTGTGAAATAGAAGTGTGCAGCCTAGCTTCCCTCCTCAATATTAAGTGGTTTGGGGAAAACACTAATAAATGAATCATTTGGTTCACATGGAAACCCATTTCTACCTTGGGCAGAAACTTGGTGGGATCTGAATGATGCTGTACTCATATGAAATATTGTACATGAAGGGCCAGCTCTGAGAGTTTGCATTTCCCCAAATCTTCAGGTTGATGTAATTGCCACTAAAAATGATGTTTTCATAGATAAATGCCACAAGAAGCAGTTAGCTAGGTGCTTAACTAGGTGGAGGGGGATGCAGCTTAGTAAGCGTACCAGGACAACCTTAAAGTCCGATGGAGGAGGAATGCTTATGCATAGAAAACAGATGTATAAGGTTCTTAAGAAATTTAATAGTGAGGTGGATAAAAAACTGCAGTATTGAAGGGGAGATGAGGCCAAAATGGCAGCCAGGTGCACATTAATGGAGAGTTCCACACTCTTTAGAGAGTGCAAATAGTTCAAGAATTAGGGAGCTGGGAGTTTATTGGGTTGTAATTGACATTGGAAAAGATTCAGGATGTGGTGTGAACATTTAACAGCTTATATTAATCTGGAATCTTTTTCTACTTTGGATCAAAATAGTCTGATTATCTGAGTAACATGATCTCTCTGTGTCTGACATTCAGTAAGTAGCCACGCGGTGAGGTGGAGGGAGGCTTTATTCAGCTGTAAGATGTTCCGCTTGTCTTGAGATATTAAGTGTGGTAGAAAAAAAGGGTTTCACTGAACGAAATGATAAGAGCATTAACTGTAGGTACCAAAACCACCTCAGCCAGGCACTGCTATCATAATGATTATGGCAGCATCTTGCCTGATCTTTCTGAGCATCCTAGGAATCAGAGGGAGTGGAGAGTAAGCATGCATCATGCCTGGGGATCACTGCGTGAGGAATCTATCAGATGAATTCTGCGCTTAGATCTGCTTTGGAGCAGAAATGGATACATTTCTTGTTGTTGGGCTGTTGCAAATAGCTTTACAGAAGGATGACCCCACATCTGGAAAATGTGATGGATAACCACATCCTTGATTTTTTTTTTTTTTTAAAAAGCCAACACCCAACTTCTAGAGCATTTGGCAGATCTAGGATATATATTGCTGAGAGAGATTTACTGCCGAATACATTAGTTCCATAGTTAACCCACTTCCTGACATCAAAGGGATCCTCCTTGCCTGTTTATATAAAATGTGGCTGTCACGTTGTCAGTCATAACTTGAATAATCAGTCCATGGATCATTTGTAGAAATACAGCACAGGCCCTGCTAACTACTCTGGGCCCTACTACATTTATGTGTAGTTGAGTATCCTCATGGGTCTGCAGATTTGGAGCTTGATGATGGTCCCCATCTCAAAAGGGACATGTCTGTCACTAAGGTCTTGGATGGAAGAAGTGGATTAAAAAGAGGGAAAGAAGAGAAGATCTTCTACAGTCAACTGCATCTCCCAGGGATGCCAAGACCAGGGTGCCCTCCTCATAATGATAGAAATTGTCATTGAATGAGATGCTGTATTCAGAGACATCCAGAGCTTCCTGGAGGGACATCCTGTCTATTAGGTCTCCATCAGCAATCAAAGATTTAACTCCAGTCTGTTTTCCAGGAGGACATTGTCTGTAAAGTCTGAAAATGTAATTTTAAAAGTCAGATAGCACCAGTAACACCTGTTAATTAGCAATCCAGAATCACAGGCTGCCAGATGAGTAACTGTTACACCTGAATAAATCTCTGGGAATCATCTTGTTGCTGTGTGCTTGTTTTATTAGCCATCATAAACACTAGTGAGTAAGATGGAGGTGGAGTGTAGATATTCAGACCTGGTGGATGGTACCTAGTACCTCTTACCTGTTGTAGAGGAGCTGGCCTGTCCCTCCCTGGTAGTCTCAGAGGGAGACCACCTCCTCTATATATGGTGGCAAATGCAGGCAAAGCAAGCAGTCTATAGGCCTGGCCCTCGGTCACGGAGAGGCACGCAAACCTGTCTGTGGCCCTAAGCAGGGCAAACAAGCAGTTTATAGGCCTGGTCCTCAGGCAAGGCAGGGCAAGCAAGCAGTCTATTGCCCTGACCCTTGATCAGGGCAGGCAGGGCAGAGTGAGCCAGCTAAAACCTATTGGGGCTGCGCAGGCCAAGGGGCAGTCGCCCCAAGGTGTGGGTGGGCTTGCATCCCCTCAGCCACCCAACTCCATTGCATCCCAACTCAGGGCCCTAGCAGTTGCAGGGCATCCTGCCACTGGATCATCGGGGCTCCAGCTGAAACTCGCTGAGTAGTGCTCAGGCTTGAGTACAGCCAGACTGAGATCAGCTATCCCTGAGCTATTTCCTCTACTCCCCCCATGCCCATGTACCTGTGAGCTAGGTCATTGTCCACTTCCTCAGGGTAGAACGCAAGGGACAGTCCCAGGAGACTCTCAGCATTGGGCAGCTCCTTCAACTCACAGGGGGCAGGTAGCTCCAGCAGGTCCCCTGAGCTCCGGCCGGAAGCTCCTCCACAAGGCACCACTCCAGCAGGAAAGAGACATCATTCTCCTTCAGTTGCTCTCCTCTAACTGAACTGGAGGGCCCGCCCTTTATATTTCCTGTTCCTGTCCTGATCCCGCCCCTCTGCTTCCAGCCTGGTGGGCATGGCATTTCCAAGCCTGCCCTCTAGGATTTGAGTGACAGTTCATTCCTGTCCATCTTTCAAGGAGGCCATGCCCTCTCTCTACACCTGCCTTTTCAGAAGTTGGAGTTACTGATGCAGTTGTTTGCCAGATATGTGTTGCTGGGCTTTGTTGATGACAACTGGGTATGGAAGCATGAAGAATGTTCAAAAACTTATGTGAGCTTTCTTGTTCTGTCTCCACCAGTATCACAAGAGAATCAGCTATATGTCCGAGGAGATCCTGAAAACTCTTGTAGTTGTTTGGGTGAGACAGTGTAGATGGGATCCATCATCAGTGGATAAATTTAATACAGCAGCTGGCTTTCATTCATCCTCTGTCTGGGGATGCTCCTTTGCAGATAATTCCTCAGGGGGCTCAAGATTCATGGACTGAAAGTTGAGACATCCTAGCTCCCTGGGAAGGTGCAGGGCAGGAGGTTCTCACTTTGGAAGATAGTGCAGAAATATAGTACCTTGTTTGTGAGGACCTCAGAGGTTTGAGTAAAGTCATTATGGACTGTTATATGGAACATGGCCTGAAGCCAAGGGAAAAGAGTACCAGGACCAGGGTACATGACTACTTTTATATGCCTGTACAATCTAGGCGTGTATGAAGCTCTTGGCTGTTTCAGATTCATATGGATCAAATGAGGGGACCATTGCTAAATATGTAGAGGATCCTTCCCTGCTTTGTTGGGAATCTGATGAAGAAAGAAAGCACTCTCCCCATCTAAGAGGTGGGGCCTGCCAATTAACAGATTTGCTTGAAAATCTTTGAAAAATGTAAACTATACATGTTGTATATTTGTGAAAGATACAGTGTATTTCAGTGGCATACCATAGGTCTCCGGCGCCTGAGGTCCAATACTTATTTGCACACACACACTCCGTCGGCAGCAGCACCCCACGCAGGGGGAGACTTCAGGTCCATTTCCCGCTCTCCCCTACTCCCTCCCTATGGGGGCCATGGGTGCGATAGGGAGCAGGAGTGATGGGCAGATGCCCCTGGGCCACCCGGTGGCCAGGGGAGGGGAGGAGCTACCTGTCCCCTATGCAGCCAGGGTCCCCGCAACTTCCTTGTTGCACCCAGCATGGAGGTGGTGGGGCTGGGAGGACGCTTGCTCTCCCTGCAGCGGGAGCACTCAGCATCCAGCAGGCCTGAGCTGGGGTTGGTGCGGCTGCCGGGGATGTCAACAGGGGGTAGCTCCTCCAAGGAGGGCCCAGACAGTGCCCCGGGGCATGGCTCCCTCCCGCCTCCCCTCGGTATGCCACTGTTGTATTCTTCATACAAAACAGAGTCATAGATCCCTGCTTTAAGTGAGCAACTGAATCCATACTTAACTATGCAGCTGCTAACACCACCTCTATTAGTTCTCCTTGTAGGCCTGCCAGGAAAGTTGTTATACAATAAAAATATGACTAGCCCATTCAGCAGACAAGACCATTTTGCACACGCACACTACCCAGTAAATCACCATAGTTTAAGAAATTATACTTCAAACTCACCTGCCTATGAAGGAGACTTCCTCTGCCTTTACTGGATTTAAAGGATTTCCTTTTCAAAGAGAAACAAGAATCTATTCAAGACCTTGCATGCTGCAAAACCAGCATTAAAATGTTCAAGTGCAGTCAAAATACACAATGAACACTAATGAAATGACACACAGCTCTGGAAGAGCACAGCTGTACCATAGTTTTTCTGTACAACTGTAGAATCGCTTTAAAACATGCCTCAGAAAACTTGCTGTGCACATAGTCTGGATTGCAACATTTTTGATAGAAAAGACCTATTTTTTTTTCAAAACTCTGTACATTTTGTAAAACCAAAATGCTGATGCCAGTACAAAAATCTGTTCAAATGTGTGTGTTTTTCGTTCACTCTCTCTCTCTCTTTTTAAAATTACTTTTCTCTCACTCCACACTATGGCCATTCTGGTGTAAGACTCTTTTCCTCTACAGCTCTAATAATTTAGAACAGGCTTCTTGTCTTTCTCCCACTTCTAAATTCTCACTGGAAAAATTCCCTTTCCTTTGACACACTTTCTTTCTAAGGTACAAGGTGGTCTCCATTTTGTAGTGTCTGAGCAACTCACAGTATTTTATTTATTATTCTCAGAACCCACCTTTCAGATAAGGAGGTGCTGTTATCCCCATTGTACAGATGGGGAACTGAGCCACAGAGACACTAACATGCGTGCCCAAGGTCACACAGGAAGTCTGTGGCAGAACAGGAACTTGAATCCAAG
Source organism: Emydura macquarii macquarii (assembly GCF_026122565.2). Lineage (NCBI taxonomy): Eukaryota > Metazoa > Chordata > Testudines > Chelidae > Emydura > Emydura macquarii. The sequence continues at coordinate 3,313,212 of NW_027132342.1, read as the reverse complement.
TCTCTAGCATCCTCAACTAGTGCCCTAATTCCTGGACAATTCTTCCTTTCTCCTCCTTTTTCTGGCCCACTATTTTGCGAGTGCAATGATTCCTTCTGAATTTATTTGTAACAACAAATTTTTTAACTTAACTGTATGTAGAATTTTCTGATATTATGGTCACAGATACCAACTGAGAGTTTCACTGAGATACCATAATCTCTCAATAATGATAGAATTGTGTACACAAACGTAATGTGAATAGATTTGAACTCAGTGGGACTATTCAGCTGCATAAAGTTGCAGAATTGAGTGCACAATTTGCCCTCATAATGCAGAAAAAATTAAGGTCAGTTGAAAATCTGATCTCTAGTTTGTGAGGCAATTTAGGCTATAAAGCAATATTCACTATTGTATAAACATTTTAAGTAATATTTAGTAATGAGTTTGAACATGAACTCCAGATCAACTTATGTCAGTTGTTGTGATTAGTGGTTTGTCTACACTACAGTTAAAAACCCCTCGCTGGCCTGTGCCAGGTTACTCAGGTTCCCAGGGCTCAAGTTAAGGGTCTGTTTAATTGAGGTGTAGACATTTAGGCTTGGGCTGGAGCCCTGGCTGTAGGCCCCTGCGAGGTGGGAGGGTCCCAGAGCTCAGGCTGCATCCTTAGCCCAAACACGTACATTGCAATTAAACAGCTCCTTAGTCTGAGCCCCGTGAGCCTGAGTCAGCTGGTATGGGCCAGCCGCAGGTTTTTAACTGCAGTATAGACATACCCTAAAATCTGAAATTCATGGTGCAGAATGTGAAATCCAAACACTCTTGAACTTCAAAGAAGTTCAGATCTACACTGAAGCCTCTTTTTATTATGATATCCTCTCTCTATACAATTATTGTCTTTATCTACTGCTATAAATAGGTCATATTTCAAGTAATTCAAATGAGTTTTTAGTAAGAACACAAACAGCAGACAATTTCACTATCAAATGCCATTAAAACATAATAGAGGAGATTATGGATCATACATTTATCTTCTGAGCCCTTACATCATGTTGTTTCTAGTTTGTAACTTACCACCTTTCCTGTGCTCAAAAGACCTATCACCTATGTTGAAACTAAATGAATCTGATAGATTCTGCTTAGCTCCAGAGCCACACAGTACTGTTCACTATTTCATTCAATCAAATCTCAGAGAGAGAGAGAGAGAGAGAGAGAGAGAGAGAGAGAGAGATTGATGAGAACAACCTACTTTTCTGTGCGTGGCATTCACTGAATGTGAAAAGGACTTCAACAGGATTGAGAAAGTGCCTGTTGTCATGACAGCACTGGGAAGCCAGGGGATTGAAAAGCTCTTCATCAGCTCACTGCAGCAATTCTATACCAATGGAATTGCACTGCCAGTCTGCATACTGAAAACAACAGTCAGGGAAATGCCAACTCCTCGAACCTCTCCAATTTCTTCTTCAAACTTTCCTGTGCCCCAAACCTGGGATTTTGCAAAAATGCTGCCTTTTTTCATGCATCTATTTTTGCTTTTTAACAAGGGAAAATGCCTTATTCTGCTCCCCCACTCCTTGTTATCTTACTCTTCTGGCAAAATTGCATTATACCAGAATGCACCTCAAGTCTATGAAGCACCCTTTTAAAATAATTGTTCTGCAATCTGAGTCCATAACACTGCACATTTCACACACTATTAATTTTTTCCTGTTATTGATGAATACTGTAGTATTTCAATGGGAATTAAAAATAAAAGACTTCTTTGGGAGCATCAGTTGCTTAGGGTGATGTTCTGACAAATCTTAGATCCTGTTTGGTCAATTCTGGCCATTGCTTGGGTAAATAAAATTATTGTCTTTCATCCTGCAGTTGGGCAGCCTGCCCCCCAACTGGCATGGTGTGATCACTACAAGTCATATCACTTCTGAGGACCTATGAGACTGTTACTGTTTCAATGAAGCTTTTGTTTTACAGAAATGACAGAAAATGATACGATGCATGGCTAGGATCTTTGTATTGTAGAAAAAAAGAAGGTTTTGCTATATGCAGATTGGCTGAATTTCAATACTTGTTTATTTAAAGCACTGAGAAATGTAAAAGTTTGAAAATTTGTATTTTTCACAAAATTACGGTAAGGTAGATTAATTCTAGCGGAACAGGGGATTGGGAATCAGGGATACTGGGGTGAGAGTCTCACCTCCACTCTGGCACCTTATGTCTGGTAGAAGAACAGTAATAATGCAAAGGGGCTTTACAAGCCCTAGAGTGAAATCCTGGCCCTACTGAAGTCAATTGCAAAACTCCCACTGACTTCAGTGCGGCTTGGATTTCACACCCAGATGGGGCTCTCAGAAGACTTTGATGGAGCAGGAACTGAGGAATACAACCACAGGTTTTCTCTCAGAGGACCTCCTAGCAAACCTGGGTGTAGGAGGCATGCTGGGGGATGGCTGAGGGCTGATCAAAGGGGAGACCACAGCAAGTAGAACTATGAAGAGTTGGGGCTGTAGCAGCTGCCATAAGTTAGACAGGACCTATTTATATTATAGACAAGACTATTTACATTATACTAGAGGCTGCAGAGCTTCCCAGAATTGTGAGGACACAAAGGTTGTTTAAAGCTACCATGACGCCCCTCACATCAAGCCAATAAGTGCTATGCTGGGCTTCTAAGAGGCACAACACAGAATTTCATCCCTGAAATCTATCATCAGCTCAGATGATTACTCAGAGCCTCACTGACTGTGCAGCACTGGACAGGTCATTTAATCTCTCACTGCATCAATTTACCCATATGTAAAATGGATATCCTTAGTTCACAGGGATGCTCTGAGATGTAATCAGTGCTTTGAAACCATTCAATGAAAGTTACTACCTTATATACAGTACAAAGTATTCTCAGTAAAGCTGGGCATACTTCTATTTACAAACACATATTGTGCTTGTTTCAGGCAAAAAAAAAATTAGCAGATGATAAACATAAATAATTTTCACCTATTGAAACATTTACATACATATTCTAGTAACTGTTACCCTCCAATACTTTCTTTTCTTAGACTGTTCAGTGCCTAAAATAGCTTACACTGCTTGTTGAAATGCAGAATGAAAATCTGATATGGTAAATTATTACTAGGTAGCTGTTACAATGTTCCAATCTCCAAAACAATTTAAGTGTTAATCCTGAAATGTCTTGAGCCAGTCATTTGTCAGAGCTATGATCTTCATGTCTGGATTTCTAGTCAGACTATTCAATATAATGTTAGTTCAGTCATTTAAATTTCAGTCTAGACAAAATAAGAGACACTTTTACTGTAATGCACTCCAGTGAGGTGCAAAAAGTCTATTTTTAGATATACTGTATTTTATTGTAACCCAGTTCATTCTACCAACCTTGCCTAGTCTGCAGAAAAGGAACATTTTGATTTGCACTGTGCGGGTCTGAGAGAAAACACAAAGAATAGGCAAGTAAGGATAAGTCGTTCATTGAAAAATTAGCATTTTTAAATCAATAAGATTTGCTTAAGGAACCACAAGCTGTTCTTTCATAGGTAGCTTCTTTGTGCCTCAACTAAGCTATTGGCCATGGCTTTACTGGTCCTCACTGCTACTTTGACGCCTCACAAGTCAAGTGACAGTGGCTTCCTGACCTCACAGGGTATGTCTACATTGCAATGTCAGCCCCAGGTTAGAGGGACTCGAGTCAGTGGACCCTGGGTTTGAGAACCCAGGACTTGACCATCTACAATGATTGCCAACCGTAGGATAAGAATTTTTTATTCTGGCCCAAACCGGGGGCTCAATCATCCATGCTGCAGTACACAGACCTGAGTTGAACCAACTGTATTCTAAACTTTTTAGTGCCCTCCTGAAATGCGGTTGCTTTAGCCTTTTGTTCATGGTGCCATGTGGGAAAACTTGTCTGTCCACCCCACACATTACAGGAAGATTGAACGATCCCCCCAACACATCCTGCTGAGCTGTCATTTTGTTCTGCGGGCTCCCAGCAACCAGAGCCAGCAAGATGGATCTTCTCTTGCTTGCACTTTTACTCCTGTTTCAGAAAATAAGTGGAGCTTCCATGAGATGCTGATGGACTGTATTTTCTAATCTACTGAAGGCACCTGACAGAACTAATGATGGAGCAGGAGGAGGACATGGGACACTTGAAGTGGCTGATGCTGCTACTGACCCTAGATATTGCTGCTGATGCCTACTACATAACCAGTGCTATGTAGGGCCACAAGCACAGACAGTGGGATGACATTGTTATGCAGCCCTAGGGTGACCAGCAGTGGGGCTAGAACTTTCACATGAAGAAAGCTACTTTTCTGGAGTTTTGTGAGCCATTTGCAACAACTGTCCACTGTAAAGACACCAGTATGAGGATGACCATGCTGATCCAGAAGCAGGTTGCTTTAACTGTGCGGAAGATGGCTACCCCAGACTGTTACTGGCCTGTTGCCAACCAGTTTGGTGTTGGAAAGTCGGCTGTGGGTAAAGTGGTGGCAGAGGTTTCTGAGGCAAGTGATTTACCCCAACATGGTGGGTATAAAGAAATGTATGAAGTAACTGCTGGCTTTGAGAGCATGGGATTTCCAAATTGTGCTGGGGTCTCTGATGGGACCTATGCCCATAATTTGCCCTCATCAAGGAGCATGAGTACATAAACTGCCAAGTGTATTACTCCATAGTTATGAAGGCCCTTGTGGACCAGAGAGGCCAATTTATAAATGTTAGTGTTGGTTGCACTGGAGAAGTTCCTGGTGCCAGGGTTTTCCGATGATCATGGGTCTACATTCATGGACAGGCTGGGACACTATTCCCACCATATGACCATCATAAATTGAGTTGATGTCCCTGTGATACTGTCAGAATGACCATTTATAATATTATTTAATACCAATATGACAAAATTGCAATGATTCTTACAAGATATACCATGTCAGGTACCACTGGAAAGGTTATAATTTTCTAAGTATAATAATATTGTTTATGTGTATGTATTGTCTTTGTATTGTAAATTATGGATATATGTGATATATCTGTATCCAAAAACTTGTGCTACCAGATTAGAGCTCCCAAGCAAATTAGTGTCAGCACTGATGACACATTGAGGGTCATCACCTGTACAATGAACCCAGGGAGAGAAGGCAGTTTTACACCTTGTAAGTCATGAGGACATGTAAAAATATGCTTATGTGCTGTGTTTGAAACAACAGAAGTACAAGCCTCATGACAGAAATAATAAAATGCAGCTACACCATCTCCATCTTGTCTTCATTCCTGTTTCCTACCTCTGGCTCAACTATTCTACAGCTGAAGCTATGAAACAAAGGACTGAGACCTCTCCTGGTACTAGATGTACACCAGAGGAACAGTATAAAGCTGCCAACTCCACAATTCTGCTGAGAATCTGATATATATGGACTTTGAAGTCATTTGTATATATCTGATTGCTTCGACCATTTAACAACTCTCTTCTTGTTTGTTTCTTTCCTTTTATAGTAAGCCTTTGGTTTTAGTTACTAAAGGATTGTCTGGTAGTGTTGTATTTTAGGTAAGATCCAAACTTATATTGATCTGGTAACGTGGCTGACTCTTTGGGGATCAGGAGAACATTTTAGTAAAGGGAATAGAAGTTTAAATAACTTATCTCTTTACTAGACCTAGTTACTGATTGGGAGCTAGAGACTGAAGTGCAATAAAGGGAGCTGCGTATTGTTATACCTTCTTGATAACCAGTGTGGGAAATCAGGAGCACTGTTTGTCACTGGTTGGAGAATCTAACATCAGTATTATCCACCAGAATCTGCTCTCCTTTTGCAGCCTGCCCTGACTTTGGCATTTTCAGGTGGGCTACCCTATACATGGATGGGTCACAGTGCCCACTGTCATTCTCAGGGACACCACGTACCCATTTTATCTTGGCTTATGAAACCAGATCCTGATCTCAGCAGCCCTGGCAAAATAAGGTATAATTATACTCTCAGTAGGTGTAGAAAGGTGGTTGAATGTGCATTTGGTCGATTGAAATCCCGCTGGCAATGTTTACAGACCCATTAGGATTCCAGTGTCATTCAATGATGTCCACATTACTATGGATTGCTGTGCTCTTTTCACTCTTTGTGAAGACAAAGGGGAGCCATTTCTCCCTGAATGGACCTATGACAGCAAGGAGTGGCTGAATAGTACACTCAACAGAAAGTGCACCTACCACGGTGGGAGCTGCATATATCCAGGCAACAGAAATCAGGGATGCTTTGAGCTACCACATTATGGACTTGCATGGGTTTGACTTCTGCAATCTGGACTGCTGAATTGCTGTCACCCCAATCCCTCACTTTTGGAGCCCATCTTATCCTGCTTCACTGTGAGAACCCCCACTCTTGGGCAGCTCTCACACAGCCTATGGCATGTAAATTGCTCCAGACTCAGTGAGTGAGTGCCTCCTGCCAGCCACACATGGGATTATGCAATGGTATGACTCCAGCCAACAACCCTAGTCCCAGATGCAACCCTAGGAACTGCCATTTTACAATGTTCAGTGTTACTCACTGCACGCTCATATATTGGTCAGATTATCAAAGAAATTGATATGCACCAGCCTTATCACTTCATATGGAGTCTCCAGTACACCTTAAACCAAATGCACTGGTTTAGATAAAACAAACAAACAAATTTATTAAGTACAGAAAGATTTGAAGTGATTATAAATCAGAGGCAAGCAAGTCAGATTTGATCAAGCAAAAATAAAAGGTAAATTGCATTCTAAACTAAGCTTAACACTTTCAGCAACCTTATGAACTTAGATGATTCTCATGACAGACTGGCTGGTCTGCCTTCAGCCAGGCCCTCCCGCTGTGATCAGTACTTGAGTTGGTTGGTGGTGTTTGCAGATAGAGGTGGAAGAGAGAAAGAGATTGCAAAATGTCTTCCCTTTTTAAAATGTTCCTCCTTCCCTCTGGGGCCTTGTCGTCTCAATCCCCCCCCTCCCCCCAATTTCAGGGTCAGGTGACAAACAGTGCCCATGCATGGTTCCCTCCGTGCCCTGAGTCACTGTGGTCATTTGTGGATTTGTTTGTTGACATCTGGGGCAGTCCTTTGTTCTTGGAATGCTGAGCTGGGTTGTTCTATACGAGGTCTAATGAAGTGCGAATTGCTCTTCCGCTCTGTAGAGTTTTACCTAGATCTGTCTCAAGCCATGAGACACATATTTGGGAATATTACACAGTGAAGCCACATGACATTGCAACATATATATTACTATAAAACAACAATGTTCAGTATGCCATGAACATTCCAAAAACATTTTACATGACATACTTTGCATTAAACAATACATAATTACACTATAAGTGTTAACCTTAATAATACACAATTATACCTTAAGTGTGTACATAGGGTACAGTGTGTCATAATGGGCCAATGGAGGAGGGAGAATAGTACCTTTATGAATGTGCTTTTTTGGAGATTGGGGTGATTGCCATGCATTGTACTTTTTAATAACATGATTGCATCTGAAATGGGTGTGTGTGTGTTTGGGGGAACACTATGGATTATGTAGTCTTTAGGATGGTTTAGGTAAAAAATAAGTAGAAGTTAGGTTCTGGGTCTAAGTTAGTTTAGAGGAGTATGGGAAATTGAAATTGCTAGAGTGAGAAAAGTTAAAAATAAGTTGGAGAGAAAGTGTTATAGGAAAGTAAGAGTTAGCAAGGACATAACCCATGTTTATATTACCATTATGTTTTAGTTATAAACTGGTTTGAGCAGGTTTTTAAGGAGTGTGAATGTTTTATTAAAATGCTATCTGTACCAGTAGTATGCGAAGAACATTGATGCAGATGTTAGTTTAAATAATATGTAATGTAAAAAGCCAATAAGAAGGTTGCAGAAGTATAATTATGGTAAAGGGTAGCTTAATGTCAATAAGTATTATAATGAAGTATAAAAGGAATAGTGTTGCTAAATTGTGGGGGAGTTCCAATTAACATCCAAAGGGTATCATTAGTTCCTAGATCATAAGGCTGTACTTCACTCTGTTGTCAGTGAATTGATCACCCATTGATACACCATTTCATCTTTGAGTGTGAGTATAATAGTAGCATTTGTATGAGTAGTAATTGCATGCCTGTTTGCTTAACTACTAATTTTTCTTTTCAGGGTATCATTCAAAGTGTCGCCTAGTGGTCCTCTACTAAATAAATTTTCTGTAACCGGCCTAGAGGCTCAACCTGAAAACTAACCTGGGTTTTTTGCATCCTTATATTTAACAACTTAATATTTATTGGGAACATTTCAACTTAAAGGTTACAATTGATGTAAATAATTGATGTATAGATTGATGTATATAGCTGTATAGAGACATGGGTTTTGTATACACCCTCCCAATTGTCCCTGATCATGTGTTTACCTTTATTGTTTGAAATACACATTTTATGATGTGTTGCAGTGATGGCAGTAACATTTCTTTATAAAATAAAAACCTTTATTTTATTCATGTATTGGAAGAGAACAATTAAACCTTTGCCTGTCAGATCAGCTGCTGTTAGCACACCAAAACACCAGCAATACCAAAAACTTAAGAAGTAACCAAGTACAAAGTGCATAAACAAGTGCAAACAATTAATGTAGGTACCAGGCACCCACCCTACTATTGTGTGTCCTCTGGCCACCATTCTCTTTTCCCTTCTTTCCACGTTTGCTGCACACTTGGTGCCTGGGTGGGGTGGGGTGGAGGCAGCCACGAGGGAGGGCTTCAGCACTGATGACTGTACGAGGCACATTTGCCCAGTCCAGATGCTCACATGGCCAAATTGAATGGGCCACCTACCCATGGAGCTATACAAGCTGTTCTTGGAATGCAGGCCAGAATACCTGAGAGAGGACACAGCCTGTGGTGCAGGTGCAGCAGGACCCTGCAGTCTTGTGGCCATTAGAGACAGCAGCTGCTCAAACAGTTCTCTCTGTTGTGCTCCATCTTCCTCCCTTAATTGCCATTTCTGTTCCAGGAATTGCAAAGCAAACACCTGCTCTCAGGCCACTACACTGTCATCAAACCTTGAAGCCAGCCTGAGCCTTTCTGCTTGCCTCTTGGCATGTCTTTCCTGTGGGTGCATGTTCTTTTGATATTTGACCTAGTTTTTGGCCCAGTTCAAAACTTCAAGTATAAGTTCATCATGGGAACACTTCCTCTTGGAACGGTCCATGAAGGTACGATGAGACAGGCTTTTGTAGTGTAGGTGAGCTGTAGAGGTATTGCAGCCTGTACAGGTTGAGGAGCTTGGAATGGGACAAGACATAGGATTATTGTGTCAAATAGCTCTACAGAAAAACAGAAAAATCATTTTGGAATGTCAAGAACAGAAATGTTACTTTTTGACACTGAACTTCAATATACTGGCAGAGGGCTAATTCAGACCACAGAAACTCCCTAGACACAACTAGGTTAATCACAGTGAAAGAAGTACTAAAAGAATGGTATGTTAAAAATCACAACTTTTAAAAAAAAAAAATTTAAAAAATGGAGTTTGGGCAGAGGTTGGTGGCTGTGCCATCCTACATAAATCTTCTCTATCATTTCAGGCATTGCTCATTTTGGAGGACATACAGTTTTTGTGGTGTCCAACTGGCAAAGAGAGGCATTATTTCAAGCTTCCAATGGGAAACCATGTGTGTATTCCACTGAAGTATTCAAACATTTGGTGATAGAACAGCACATCTACAAGTGGAGTGGAGCTATCCAAGTGGCCCTGAAAAAATACACCCTTCTGAAACATGATTACCTATCTGAAGTTCCTGCTGCAGGAAGAGTTTGCAGGTATCAGTGTCCAGGATTGGGTCAGAATTCATGAGAAATCAACATGACACTACTTTAGCTTCCACATGGCCTAGTGCCTCCTCTCAGCTTGCAATACAGCCGGTTAGGACTGCAATGCAAACACACAGAACTCCATTACCATCCCCTTTCTCCTTATGGCCAATATCTGGACTGAATTCAAACCCCCAGTCATATTTGGGACTGATTTCCTCATCCATGTAATGCATGGACTACATTTGAAAATGGCTACATTTTAACCTCTCTCCCTCCCCTGTATAGTTCAGTCTTTTCAGGCAACTCCTTACACCGTTTGGTTGGTACCAAGCAGTGTATGCACAGGGAAGGTAATAAAAGGTTCTTATTTTAACAAACTAGAATGAACTACCAAAATATGTGCCTTCCCAGTAAAAATTCAGTTTTATATGCTTGTTTTACTGTTTGTGTTTCCTGGTCTCCATTTTGAATTCCATGGGGTGGAGAGGGGGGCCACCAAGGCCCTGGCATGTAATCTGCCATTAGCAGGTACATGCTGCTGTCTGGGGCATACAAAATCTTTTGGATTGATTCACAAAGTGGAAATCCCTCCCATTCCAATATTAATAAACACAAACATTAAGCAAGAATCTTACCAGGCTCCAGGGCAGCTTCTCTATCTTCCACTTCTGCTATTGGTTCTGCAGTGGGCTGTTTCTCAGGGGGAGTCATCGAAAAGTTGCTCCAAATACAGCCCTAAGACGTGCTGCAACTGCTATTGTGACAAAGCTTCCTCTAGGACCAGTTTCATCAGCAGAGTCACTTCATTTGCCTCATTTGATGCCTGCTGCTGGCTCCCATCAATTCCCATGCTGGTTTCTGCGGCCACCAGGGTCTGATTTCAGCTTACTAGGTCATTGTGCATTGCTGGTCATTCAGTGCTTGGCACAGTTGCTAGCACCGGGTCAAACTCATCCTAAAACGGTCACGATGTCAGCAAGTTGTGAGAGGTGCAGTTGTGTGGTCCCTGTTGTTCTGATACTTGGTCTTGAGCTGTTTAATCCATTCTCTGCACTGGTCACTGGTCCAGTACATTTCCAAAGCCACCAGTTTCTTCTCGGTTTGCTGGTATGTGTGGTTGTTCCTGGTACTCTTACTAAAATTACTTCTTTTGCTGGCCTCGCACCAGACATTAGCCAAAAGCTGGCTGTGCTCCCGTGATCCCAATGCAGCATGCTTTTAAGGACTTCTTCTGGTCAGTATCCATTGCAAACACCAAAAAGTTTTCCTAAGGTATGTTTGCAGCTAGGCGGTCAAAATAAATGGAAAGGTTAAACACCAAGCTGATGGGCTGGAACAAGGTGGGGAGCTTCTGTTTCCCTGGAGTCAATAGGCAAAAGTTAGGAAGTCAGCCCATAGCATTGAGAGATGCTATTGGTGGATTATAAGGACCTGAATCTGGGAGGGGGGAGGGGTGTAATCTACATTTCAAAACAATAGGGCTCAAATATTGGGTCCCAATTTGACTCAGGCTTAGACCCTCTTAGGACCCTGGGTCTGATACTGAGTCAGAGAGATTTCTGAGCAGATGGAAAGGGGGTTAGAGCGTGAACCTGAGTCTGAGCCTGGGCTTACCTTGTAATGTAGCTATACCCACACAAATTTTCCTCAACTCTGCTATTCACCTCTGTCTTTTCTTCATCATCTTCTGCTGACCAAGAAGCTGATAAGGTGGCCTGTAAAATGTGGAGCTAAGTATGGGAACCACATGTTTTTCCTGGTTTACTGGTTTCCTAAAGTGGAAGCTGTGGAGTTAACCATTTATTATGGTTATTATTACTATTATAATATATTAATAGATATGAATATCTATTACTGTTATTTTAATATGCATTTATAAAAGGCCTAGCTTTTTGAATTGCACGATCTGTAGGTCTTATCATTTTGCATTGTGCAATCCAAATCCAGTCTAAATTTTCCTTTTGCACTGTTATACTGATTTGCTTGTTACACACAAAGTGTACTTATCACAGTATGGTTTTAGTAACATCTTACCCTTTACGTTAAAAAGAACAATTAAATGAACAACATGGTTTTAAAATTTAATAGTCACTGTCTCTTTATATGTCTAGCTGCATTTCTGACCCCTTGCTGGTCTCTCTGAGTGCACCCTCTCTAGTGTCAGGCCTTGTGCCGTCACCTCCCCCAGAGTGGAATCCCATGATTCTTAGACCAGGCCCTAAGCTACAATATATGGTATATCAACTATACTTACCCAGCAAGTTTGACTGCTCCTGAAGTTCTTCCCTTAAGGGGTCTGTGACCAGGAGTGAATATAATGCCAAGACAGCCTTCTTAAACCAAAGTATTGTTTAATCTTAACAGTAGGAACCAAGCAAAGCATAAGAGAAAAGGATTTTGAAACCGTTTACATGAATGTCTATCTTTCCTGAAGCTTTCCAACTGCCCCCCCCTGCTCCCAAAACTTAGAAAGGCTTAACCTCTTTATAGCCCTAAGTGGGTAGCCTTCAGTCTGTTCCCTGCAAACCACTGGCTGACAACTGCCCTCCGCCTCTGTTTATAGTCCTTTTGAGCTGTTTTTTCCAAGCAGTTGGCAAACAAGCTGTGTAACTTTGACTGGAGCCTAGAAGGAGCATCTTCACAGCTAATAGCTCAGATATTGTCTCTTAACCTTCCGACCTATTTACCAGGTATTGTTTAATCTAAAGCCATTGTTTGGCCTTCCTGGCTGTTTTCCAAGAGTCTGATATTAAACTTAACCAACATATGCATATAGTGAATTAATCCAATATTTCCGTACAGTAAACATTTTGATAACTTGGTCATATACAATGTTCATAAATTAACATAGAGCAGCCCCACATGTCACAGTTGCCATCACAAATCAACATTAACAGAACACATGTATAATTTTAAAATTGATATCCATTAAAACAAAATATTTGAAAAAACAGGGTTACTTACCAGTAACTGTTGTTCTTCGAGATGTGTTGCTCATATCCATTCCATGTAGGTGAGTGCGCGCCCCGTGCACGAGCCTGCGGAAAACTTTTCTGCCCTAGCAACCCAGCGGTCGGTCTCGGCGCCCCCTGGAGTGGCGCGCGGTATATAGGGCGCCACCGACCGCGCGGGTCCCTAGTCCCTTCTTTCTGCCAACTCCGACAGCAGGGACGGAGGGTGGGTTTGGAATGGATATGAGCAACACATCTCGAAGAACAACAGTTACTGGTAAGTAACCCTGTTTTCTCTCTTCGAGAGTTGCTCATATGCATTCCATGTAGGTGATTACATAGCCATACCTTTGGCGGTGGGAAGGAGTCAGTGGCGTGAAGCCCTTCTCAGCACGGCTCTGCCAACTGCTGCATCCTCTCTTGCTTGTTGCACGATGGCATAATGAGAGGTGAAGGTATGGACCGATGACCAGGTTGCAGCTCTGCAGATATCCTGTAGGGGCACTCGTTCCAGAAAAGCCGCCGAGGTGGCTTGGGCCCTGGTTGAGTGTGCTGTAATCGGTCCCGGGAGTGGTACCTTCGCCATCCCATAACAGGTGCGGATGCAGGTGGTGATCCAGGAGGAGATGCACTGGGCGGAGACAGGTAAGCCTTTCATGCGGTCCGCCACTGCGACGAAGAGCTGTGTGGACTTCCGGAACGGCTTGGTCCGGTCTATATAGAAGGCTAAGGCTCGCCTGACATCCAGTGAGTGCCATCTCCGCTCCTCCTCCGATCCGTGTGGTTTGGGGAAGAACACGGGGAGGAAAATATCCTGATTATAATGAAACTGGGATACCACCTTAGGCAGGAAGGCCGGGTGGGGTCTCAGTCGCACCTTATCTTTGAAAAATACCGTGTAAGGAGGGTCTGAGGTTAGGGCTCTTAGCTCAGAGACCCTCCTAGCCGATGTAATGGCTACGAGGAAGGCTACCTTCCATGATAGGACCAGAAGAGGGCATGTAGCCATAGGCTCAAAGGGGGACCTGTGAGGATAGTTAGAACTAGATTTAAGTCCCAGAGAGGCAAGGGTTCACGAACTTGTGGGAACAGCCTCTCTATTCCCTTGAGAAACCTGATGGACATCGGGTGGGAGAATATAGACCTCCCCTCCACTGGGCAATGGAAGGCCGAAATGGCCGCCAGATGCACCCTTAGGGAGGCCAGGGCCAGGCCCTGCGACTTTAGATGTAGGAGGTAGTCTAATATGGCCTGGATAGTTGAGTCCAGGGGCAAGATGCCACGTGACTGTGCCCAATAAGTGAAGCGTTTCCACTTTGCCCGGTAAACCACCTGGGTGGAAGGTTTCCTGCTCCCCAGCAGGACGCTTTGGACTTGTGCGGAACAAGCCCTCTCTCCTTCTGTCAATCATGGAGCCTCCATGCCGTCAGGTGGAGGGAGTCCAAGTCTGGGTGGAGCAGGCGACCCTGTTCCTGGGAGAGGAGATCGTATCGTCTCGGGAGCGGGATCGGTGTGGCGATGGAGAGGTCGAGCAGCATACTGTACCAGTGCTGTCTCGGCCATGCCGGTGCGATCAGGATGATGTCCGCTCTGTCCCTCTTGACTTTCAAGAGCACCTTGGGGAGCAGTGGGGTCGGTGGAAACGCGTAGAGAAGTGGCCCCGACCAGTCTATCAGGAACGCGTCCGAAATGGAGTTCTGTTCTCGCCCGCGCAGGGAGCAGAATAGTGGGCATTTCGTGTTCTGTAGCGTGGCAAAGAGGTCCAGATGGGGAACTCCCCACTTGCGGAAGAGAAACGCTGTAATCTCCCCATGGAGTGACCATTCGTGGCGGGGAAAGAACGACCTGCTGAGGCGGTCTGCCTCGTCGTTCCTCACCCCTGGGAGGTGAGATGCCACCAAGTGGAAGTCGTTTTTCACCGCAAGGTCCCATAGTTGTAGCGCCTCGCGACACAGGGTCGAGGAGCGCGCCCCGCCTTGTCTGTTGATGTAAAACATCGTGGCGGTGTTGTCCGTAAGGACTTGTATCACCCGCCCCCTGAGAAAGCGGAGAAAAACTTTGCAAGCGAGAAGGACTGCTCGGAGTTCCCGAACGTTTATATGGAGCAGTCTGTCTTGCAGTGACCACTGACCTTGAGTACTCAGGTTGTGGGTAATGTGAGCCCCCACCGATATCGGAGGCATCTGTGATCAATGTTACCAAGGGGACCAGGTCTGCGAAGGGGACTCCTTCCATTACTTGTCTCTGGTCTGTCCACCAGTTCAGTGACGCTAGGACCTGGGGTGGGACGGTGACTACCCTGCCCAGAGAGTGTCTGGCTGGGGCATATACTGACGCTAACCAGCCCTGCAGAGGCCTGAGTCTGAGGCGAGCCAGCCTGACCACGTATGTGCATGCCGCCATGTGTCCCAACAGCTGCAGGCAGCGCCTGGCTGTTGTTGTGGGAAATGTCTGTAGCTCGAGTATGATGGCAGTCATGGCTTGGAAACGAGGTAGTGGAAGGAAGGCCCTGGCCTGTACTGCATCCAGAGTGGCCCCAATAAATTCTATGCGCTGTACTGGGGTCAGTGTGGATTTCTGCTCGTTTATGAGCAGCCCCAGTCGGTTGCATGTCGCGCACGTTAGGGCTAAACTGTTTGCCACATGGAGTCTGGATCTTCCCCGAAGTAACCAATCGTCCAGGTAGGGGAAGATCTGGACCCCTTTGCGCCTCAGGTAGGCCGCCACCACCGCTATACACTTGGTGAAGACCCTGGGCGCTGAAGAAAGGCCAAAGGGGAGGGCTGTAAACTGGTAGTGGCCACCAGCTACCATGAACCGTAGGAAACGTCTGTGGCCAGGGAGGATAGACACGTGGAAATATGCGTCTTTCAAGTCGAGAGCGGCATACCAATCTCCAGGATCCAATGTGGGAATGATGGAGGCTAGGGAGACCATGTGGAACTTGAGCCGCCTGATGAACCTGTTGAGGCGGCGGAGGTCCAGAATGGGCCGGAGGCCTCCCTTTGCCTTGGGAATAAGGAAATACCGGGAATAAAACCCCCTGCCCCTTTCCATAGGTGGGACTTCCTCTACTGCCCCTAGGCGGAGTAGGGAGCTGACCTCCTGAAGTAGGAGTTGCTCGTGAGAGGGGTCCCTGAAGAGGGACGGGGTAGGGGGAGAGTCCGGTGGGAAGGCCGAGAGCTGTAAGGCGTAACCCCTCCGCACCACACTTAACACCCAGCGGTCTGAGGTTATGCCTCGCCACTCTCGGAGGAAGGGGCGAAGTCTGTCTTTGAAGGGTAGGGTGAGATCCTGGTCGACCCCTGGGGTCGTTAGAATGGCAGAGGTGCCGCTCCCGAGCGTCCCATCAAAAAGGGCACTTGCCGTTCTTGCGCGGCCCGGATTGGGAGCCCTTGGCAGGCCCGGAGCGGTTCCGGCGGTTGTTCTGCCGGAAACGGTCCCCGGTTCTTCTAGGTTGGGTCTGGCGGGGGGGCGGCCTAGGAGCGGGCTGTTGCTGTTGTTGCCTCTGGGGCTGCTGTCTGCCCTGGCGCCTCGTTGTCTGCGGCATGTAAAGCCCTAAGGATCGCAGAGTGGCGCGAGAGTCTTTTAGGGCGTGCAGTTTATCGTCTGTTTTGGCGGAGAACAGGCCTGTGCCCTCGAAGGGCAGATCTTGAATGGCCTGCTGTGCCTCAGTGGAGAGGCCAGATGACTGTAGCCAGGATGACCGGCGCATAACTATGCCGGACGCCATGGCCCTACCCGCCGCATCGGTCGCGTCACTGGCAGACTGGATTGTAGCGCCCCCTACCGTTGACCCTTCCTGGAGGACGGTGGTGAAGTCCTGTGCTAGATCTGGAGGAAGGGCCGACGTAAATCTCTGGAGTGAAGCCCAGAGATTCAAATTATAGCGCCCCAAGAGTGCTTGGTGGTTCGCTATGCGGAGCTGAAGGGCCGCGGTCGAGTACACCTTTCTCCCAAAAAGGTCTAACTTCTTGTAGTCTTTATTTTTGGGAGTATTAGCCTGGGCACCTTGGCGCTCCCTCTGATTGACAGAGTCCACCACTAAGGTGCCCGGGGCTGGGTGGTTATACAGGTACTCGAACCCCTGCTGCGGTATATAGTATTTTCGCTCCGCGGTCTTAGAGGTTGGAGCTACCGAAGCAGGGGTCTCCCATATGGGCTTGACCAGTTTGAGTACCCGGTCGTGTACCGGGAGTGCCACCCTAGAGGGGCCCGCAGAGGCTGGGATACCGAATATAGGGTCCTCCTCCTCCGAGAGCTCCCTGAGGTCTATTTTAAGGTTCTCCGCCAGACGCTTAAGGAGCTCTTGATGTGCCTTAAAATCAGGCAAAGGGGTCCTCTGATCCCTAGATGTTGTATCAGGGGGAGAGGAGGAGGAAGACTGTAACAATGGGCCTGTAGAGGGCCCTTCCAGAGGATCAGACTCGTAGTCCGACGAATGATCCCCTTCTTGGGGGGCTCCTCCTGTTGTGCCCCCTGTGATGGGGGGTGGTTGAGGTTTGGAGGAGGAGGGAAGTGACCCTGTGCCCTGAATTGTCTGAGGCGGCCAGGGTCCCCAATAAGGCCACTGCCAGGGGCCTTGCCCCCACGCCGGTACCGGTCCCGGTGCCGGGTAGGCGGGCCCAGATGGATGAGCCGGGCTCGGAGATCTCCGACTCCTCTTGCGGTGCCCTTTAACCGGAGAAGGGCTGCGGGATGCAGGAGAGCGGTGGTGGCGCTTGGAGCGTCGGGGAGACGAGCCAGACGAGGAGGAGTACCTCCGCGACTTATGACGGCGCTTGGTGGCGTGAACCCTAGGGCTTCTTGAGCGCCGTTTCCCCGTGGACAGGTGCGGTACCGTAGAGGTGTCCGGTGCCGAGGCGTCCGGTACCGACGCTCGCTTAGGAGTACGGGAGCGAGATGTAGATCGTTCCCGGTGCTGATGGCTGTGCGCCGGGCTGCGAGAGCGGGCCCGCGCGGCGTGATGGTACCGGCTTTCCCTCGGTACCGAGCTCCCCGAACGCCTTTGATGTCCCGCGTCCTGTCTCGGCGCCGCACGCCGCGCTGGAGAGGGAGCTGGCGACCTCGATCGAGTTCGGTGCCGTGTAGTATCTCCCGGTACCGGGGATCGAGAGGTGTGGCGGGGGCGAGATGTATGCCCTGACGCCCTCGCGTGTACCGGGCTGACAGAGCGCCGGTACCGCTCTTGAGCCCTCGATGCCCTTGAAGTAGGAGCGTCGTGTGATGGGCTCGGGGTCCGGGTGCGCGAGCGAGCCCGGCGTGGAGGAGTGTCCTGTTGCCTCTCAGGACGTGACGCCGGGGATCGAGACCGGTGCCGTGGTCAGGGCGCCGGGATCCGCACCGGACTGCGTTCCGATGATCGGGAACGATCCTTTGTGTGTCTCGGCACCAGAGCCGATGGAGAGCGGTGCCGAGAGCCCGAAGACGAACGGGAGCGGTGCCGTGGCTCCGACGTCCGGGTCTTTCCCCGCCTTGCTGAGCGGCGCCGGGGCTCCGAAGGTCTCAGATCAGATGCGGAGCTTTCCCAGGAACCTCCGGAACAGCTACGGTGCCGTTCTTTGGAGGAGCTCGACGACTCGCGGTCGGAGCTGGGGGGGAGGATGTTGCTCTCCCTCTCCCCGACCATCTGGGGGGAGACACCGAGTCCTGTCTCGACCTCCCACCGGAGTAGCCCAGCGCGGGCTTACCCCGAGACGCTATCCCCGATGCCCTCGGCCGAGGGGGGGATGGAGGCGTAGGCAGGGCCATGAGGGCTCGTGCCGCTGTGAACGCCTCCGGCGTCGACGGCCCTTGTAGAGGCGCTCCCCCACCCCTCGGGGTCGGGGGAGGCTCTCTACGAGGAGATGCCGGTGCCGGGACAGATTCAACGGCACGTGGCTGGGGCATCTCCTGTATCACCCCCTGCTGTGCCGGTCGCAGGGGGAGTCCATAGGTGCGGCCGCTGGCCGTTTCTTTTTCTTCGGTGCCGGCTTAGACGGTACCGATGGTGTTGCTGTCGGTACCGGTGGTGCGCTCCGGATCGACGAGACACTCGGTGCCGTCGGTGATCTGGACGGCTCGGAGTCGGGACGAAGTGCCGTCTCCATCAGGATCGCCCGAAGGCGAGCGTCTCTGTCTTTCTGAGTACGCGGCTTGAAAGCCTTACATATGCGGCATTTGTCCTTGCGGTGTTGTTCTCCGAGGCACCGAAGGCAGCGGTCATGGGGGTCGCTGACGGAGAACACCTTACCGCAAGCCGCACAAGTTTTAAACCCGGTGAAGCCAGGCATGGCTCCTAAGGGAGCCCCTTAGGGGCTAACTATATACACTATACTACACTAACTATACACTATAAAAACAATAAAAAACTTATATACAATACTAAGGTAGGTTGCTACTTGCTGAAGAGGCAAGGGGCAGACGTTCCACTGACCGTCACGGGCGGAAAGAAGGAACTGGGGACCCGCGCGGTCGGTGGCGCCCTATATACCGCGCTATACGCGCGCCACTCCAGGGGGCGCCGAGACCGACCGCTGGGTTGCTAGGGCAGAAAAGTTTTCCGCAGGCTCGTGCACGGGGCGCGCACTCACCTACATGGAATGCATATGAGCAACTCTCGAAGAGAGAACCTATTCCCTCATTATTTAGCTAAATATAGCGTTAAGGCTCATGGTGCTGTATTTCAGATGAAATGGGGAAGGACTTCAGCATGTGCCTAACTTTAATCATGCAAGTTGTCCCACTGAAGTCAGTGTGTTGAAGTTCCTCACAGAACTGGAGCGCCAATTATAGGAAAGTTAACCTTGTTGTCTTGCTCAAATTTGATTTCTGATAAATGCATTCCTCCTACTTAAATTCACCCTATAATTCCAGTTTGATATAATAATTCTTCACTTCCTGTCCTAAATTGCTATGTACTGTTGCTGCGCACTAATAAATAGCTATGGCATTCCATTTCAAAAGATGACTATTTAAGTGGTGGGTATAGTGATCCCTACATTTATATCATAGGAGGGCTATGAAACTTACTACAATTTTGACTACACTCCTATACAGAAACCTATTTCAATCTGGGACTCCTCTCGCGAGTAAGGCTGCAGGATCAAGCCCTTAATATTTGAAAATACATAATAAAAGTAAAACATTGGACCATTTAATAAAGAGGTAAATACAAATATAATCTTACCCTAACTAAAGAAGATCTATTTTTTTCTACAGGTAATTAGTTTACACGATGGAATAATTTCCTTTCTTATCTTTAAAACTCACATATAAAACAGCTCAGATAGCATCATTTACATACAGGCTGCTGCACATGCATGCTAATGTCTTCCAGTGAAAAGTTCAGGCAAGATTGAGAGTTTGCAGATTTCTTGCACGTGCTCAGCACCCAGATACAAGTAAAACCAGAACAGAAATGGATATTTTCTAAAGAACCTTTAGAAACCATGTCTGTTACGACTCATTGTGCCTCTGGATGGATTAAAATCTAAGCAATTATCCCAGGCCTGAAGATTTTGACAACCCTTTATGTATTGTTTAAATTGAACATTGAGTCAATATTAAACTTTTTTATGCATGTTGAGAATTGTATAATCACATAGCTTCTTTCATCTGTCAATTATGCTCATGCCTGACAATAATTCTGTTGTGTTATCACCACTTTTTTTTGTCAGGCTTACTATATTGCTCAGCATTGGAATCAAGCTGTATTCCCATTCAAGGTACTATCATGTCACCCATCAGCAATCATTTCCTTTCAGTCCTTAAAACCATTAAGTAGCCATGCCATGAAGACAAAAGCACAGGGAGCGAGGCACAGGGAGGAAAACTGCCATGGGGAAGCAGCAGCAGCTGTTGCTAGGCTAACTTTGTTCTTTAGGGGATCCTTCAGATAGAATACTTGAACTTGAACTGAGCATGTGCGTGCCACCCTTCCTCTGCTTCAGCTTCGAACATAACTAATCTCCTCAATGCAGAAACTGGAAATTAGCTTGGATTAATTGCTTTTGTAGCAGCACAGCCAACAGGTAATAACTCTGCTTTTATGACACAACCCAGTGATTCTGTTCCTATTGAAAGCAGCAAGCCACAGGAGAAGGGAGGGTGTGGGAGAAATCTTCCTGGAGCAGTAATTTTGATTGCCACTAGGAATTTCAAGCACAGCTCCAGCTCATTGGGCACCTTTAAATGGTTGTAGATGAACAGCAGATTCTCCTAGAGGTTTTAGAAAGGACTCTGTGTATATCAGAATAACAATCCAGAGTTTTTAATCTGGTTGAATGCAGCACACGCTGCACCTTAGTGTTAATAAAGGAATTTATCTTAAATGCTGAGTCTGTATCTAGAATTTGGTTCTTTCATATAGACATCCTATTGTGTAGGAGTTTGTTTTGTCAAGAGATCATAGCTATTTCAGAGTTTTAGGTTACCTGGATTTACTGACCGGAAACACTCAATTTTATGCATTAGTGGACATGAAAGCAATTTTTGTTGCTGAAGTCCAGCGTTAAGAACAGAAATGACATGCATAGGCACAGATACATGGGGAACCTTGCACTGCACTTTCCTCAAATATGGGTGGCTCAAAGCAGAGCTATTTGACCTCTCACTTCCATAAACACTACATCCACTCAAGGTTTTAATAAGGAATACCCAATCCAGCTACTAGATGGCACATTAATGAGGCTTTAGGACAGAGAAGGACAGCCCAGTGAGCAGCTTTGCTAGGTCATGTTTAGCAGATCATGACACTGTGATATGTGACAAGGGTTTTGCTGTCATATTCCTCTTGAATGACTAAGGTAGTGCAGTTTTCAGTGAGCTCAATGAGAACTGAGTAATTTTCTCCCTCAAAGCAGTCCCCAAAGGTTTAGATTATGTAAGCAACTATGATTTTCCCAGTGCTCTTATTCATCCCCATACTAACAAATTCATCTTCACTCACTCAATTTGCCAAGTGGGCCTGAGAGGCTGATTCCTATATCTGTCCATGGGCAGAAGCTATTGTTCTAGCTATCCAGAGCAGCTAAAACAGTTGCACAGAATGAAAAAATACAAAGTCCACTAATAGCAGTTCCCCAAAATGGGCAGTCACAGGAATGAGAACACCAACTATATCCATAGCGAAAGGTAGCGAAGGATTGAATGTATCCTCCCTATGGTATGTAACTTGCTTAAACTAGCCTCTGTAACAGCTGACTGGAGAGTAGTTAATGTAATGCCAATTTATAAAAAAGGCTCCAATCCTGACACTTATAGGCTGGTAAAACTAACTACTCAGTGCCGGGCAAATTGGTTGAAACTATAGTAAAGAACAACAGAATTCTCAGGCACATTAATAAACGATATGTTGGGGAAGAGTCAACCTAGCTTTTATAAAGGGAAATCATGCCTCACAAATCTGTTAGACTATTTTGAGGGTGTCAACAAGCATGTGGATAAGGGTAATCCAGTGAACATAGTGTACTTGGACTTTCAGAAAGCCTTTGCCACAGTCCTTCCCCAAAAGCTCTTAAGCAAATTAAGCAGTCATGGGATAAAAGGGAAGAGCCTCTCATGGATCAGTAACTGGTTAAAAGATAGGAACCAAAGGGTAGGAATAAACGGCCAGTTTTTACAGTAGACAGTGGTCTCCCAAGGATCGGTACTGGGACCTGTGCTGTCCAACATAGTCATAAGTGAGCTGGAAAAGAAGGTTAAACAATAAGGTGGCAAGATTTGCAGATGATACAAAATTACTCAAAATAGTTAAGTCCAAAGCTGACTGCAAAGAGTTAAAGGGATCTCACTAAACTGAGTGACTGGGCAACAAAATGGAAGGTGAAATTCAATGTTGATAAGTGATGCCAATTGGAAAAAATAATCCCAATCAGAGATATAAAATGATGGGGGCTAAATTAGCTTTTACTACTCAAGAAAGATCTTGGAGTCATCATGGATCGTTCTCTGAAAGCATCCACTTAATGTGCAGTGGCAGTCAAAAAAGCGAACAGAATGTCAGGAATCATTAGGAAAGGGATAGGTAAGATAGAAAATATCATATTGCCTCTTTATAAATCCCTGGTAAGCCCACATCTTGAATACTGCTTGCAGATCTGGTTGCTCCAATAAAAGGGAAGGTCCTCTCGTGGAATTGGAAAATGTACAGAAAAGGGGGTTATATAGCGGTCTATAAAATCATGACTGGTGTGGAAAAGTAAGAAAGAAAGTGTTCTTTACTCCTCATAACACAAGAGCTAGGGGTCACCATGTGAAATTAATAGGCAGCAGGTTTAAACACAAACAAAAGGAAGTATTTCTTCACACAACGCAGAGTCAGCCAGAGGCTGTTGTGAAGGCCAAGGCTATAACAGGATTCAAAAAAGAACTAGATAAGTTCATGGAGGAGAGGTTCATCAATGGCTATTAGCCAGGATAGGCAGGGATTGCTGTTTGCCAGAAGCTGGGAATGGATCACTTGATGATTACCTGTTCTATTCATTCCCTCTGAAGCACCTGGCACTGGTCACTATTGGAAGACAGGATACTAGGCTAGGTGGATCATTGATCTGATCCAATATGGCTGTTCTTATTTCATCTAATCAATTGCTTAACACCTGTGACAAAAGCAATACAAAATTGCTTCACTAAACCGTGGAATAACAGCTAATGTTATGAAATTTTCTTACATGTAACCCTAGTTATGTCTCGTGGAACTTGAACAGTAACAATTCACTTTCAACTTGATTAGTGCACATTAATTTAGGTAAGATGAAAGAAAATGGTTTTTGGATTGTTTGAAAAAAATAATCTGAGAATTTTTCAGGTTCCTGTATGAAATTTTTAATTGAACATGCTTTTGAATAGAAAGTCCTCCTCCCCCTTGGTCAGGACACTGAATCACAGTCGGGTTTTAATTGCTGGATGATCTATCTGCTCCCTGAACTGGCCCAGACCAGTTCGCACAAGAAATTCCTGAGAGACAAAGTACAGCCTTTCCAGTGATGTTACTTTATTCAGGAATTTGAAAGGACCGCATTCCTTAGTCTTCTTAGAATAATGCAAATGGAGAACAAAAGCTCCAGACAGGAGATGTAATTGGTTTTGAAGAGCATGAACATCTGTAGAGCATGTGTCTGTTGTATATCCCTAGAGACCCTGCTTTTGAGGAAAAAAGCACACTATATAGGAATGTCAGCACAGTAGCCAATAAAGCAATCAATCAGCAATTTTAAAAATAATCTAGACACAGGCTTAAACTATAGCTATTTGCAGGCTTACAATCTAGGAATTCAGTTGTTTAGAGGTTAATATTTAAAAAAATACAACCATTGGCAGGAGAGTTAAAAGCTAAGTGCAATGGACAGAAATTTCAATGAGGCAGGAGAAAGGAAAGTAGCTGCTTTTTTTTTAATCAAGCAAACAACTATTTGCTTTTCCAAACACAACTGAAAATAGTTTCTAGCACCCAATAGTACTTCAAATCTTCACTACAAATGCTGAGGAAATTCTGATGTCTGGCATACCAGCATGCCTGTGTTGGTTAGAAGGATTTGATGGTTAGCTTTTGCTGGCACTGCTATATTAGCAAACAGACAGTTATAATGGCAAAAAGTTTCTTTTGGCAGTATAGCTTATTTTGTTCACGGAACTGATAAAAGCTTTACAGGCAAAAGGCCCTTTGTGCGGGTATAAACTGCATCTATCCTATGAAGGTCTGTTGGTATAGCTATACCAGCAAACCTTATTTTCTTTGGCTAGTGCTGAGACAACAGCCTGTTGTGCCTTTCCATTTCCTCACTTCTCTACAGTTGAACAACCACAGAACATGGTGCACATTTTAACACCTGAAACAGACCACACACTGAAGTGAAACACTTATTTTAGACTCATCGTAAGTATGTGCTGCACTACTGGGAATGCAACACCTTTTATGTGGGTGTGGCCCAAGATATTGAACAAATAAGTAAACAAACCAGAAGCCGAACAATGTCTTCAGCAAACAGTGCTTTTCTGTTTTAAAAACAGCTCGGAGTCTGATTTCTTCAAGAAGTGAAAAATGTATTACAATATTTTTTTAAAGGGTATTAAAAAAATATCTCACACAGCTGTGCTGGATCCAAGCAAACTGGAAAGGTAAGACTGCAATAGAATCCTTCAAACTCACAAATCTGAAGATGGGTTAAAATGGTGAGAAAGCTTCTGGACTTGATCTAAGTGTTAATAGCAACCTTTAGTATTGGTACTATTATATTTTGGTATATACTAGTCAGAGCTTTATGGAATACAGGAAGGCAGGGGGAAAATGACTTAGGAATCTGTAAATGGATCCAGATCTCTCTCTCCTAGGAAATCAGTTAAAAATTCAACCCAGGTTGGTAGCAAGCAGAAATGATTATCATTTCAAGGCTCTTTGGTGGCATAGGTAAAGTGTGGTTTCAGTTCTGTTTGTAGCACTCAAGTGACCACTTCACAGAACTATTCCAATTGGTATTCTGGTTAGAAGTCTCAGAGACACAAAGGATCGAATGAGCTTGGAAACTGAAATATCTTCTCATCTATAGGTAATTACTATACTGTTCAGGGTTGGGAGATATTGGCAGTGGGATACAAGGAACCTTGTTCAAGGTTTTCAGGTGCTTTGGCTAAATAGAGAACTTCAGTCTACGGAGCTGTGAATCTAGCACCTTTTGTCAGCCTTAAGTTTGTGGATAGGTAAAGGGGTTATTTTGGGGACACTGTGGCACAGAGTAGGGAAGACTCTTTGGCTGCTGGACTCTTGCCTACAATGAGTACAAACTTGATCTCTCTTTCTTCAGTCATGATTTATCATTTCCCCCAACCTCCCTCTCTGTGTCCTTCTAAGCTCTGCTGCGAAATCCTGCCTCCTATATTGTGTATCTTCACAGTGAAAGGCAAAATGTTGGGGAAAGTGCGAGACTCGCCTGTTTGGGTGGCAGAGATTCTTTTGGTAGCCCCAGGAAGAGCTAAGGTCAGGGCTGTGTGTGAAAAGGAGTAGTACATCTACAGTTTGAACAGACATACACGTATTAGCTTTGATTGAACTAAAGCACTAAAAATAGCAGTGTAGCCATGGTGGCATGGGCTAACTGCCTGAGTACAATTACATCTGAGACTCTAGGGGTATGTCTATACTGACAGCTGCAAAGTCGCTGCTGCCAGATTGATCTTTCTGGATCGATTGAGTGGTCATTGTACACCCGCTCAATCAGGAAGTCGACTGAGTAAATCCACCTCCTCAAGTAGCGCAGTCCAGTGACGACACCGCGCAGAAGGGAAGCACAGCAGTCGACGGGAGTTACGCAAGCTACTCTGCGTAGCTTGCGTAACTCCCATCGACTGCCGCCAAATCTCCGGTAAGTGTAGACCAGGGCTAGGTACATACTCCAGCAGCTAACCTAAACCGCTACCTGTGCTGCTGTGGTTACACTGCTAGTTTTAGCACAATAGCTCAACGCTAGTGCATATAACTTCCAGCTCAGGTGGATGGACATACATGTCCAGCTGCATTGTAGACATACCCTAAGAAGAACACAGGTCTCCTATTTTAGAGGGCAGTGTTAGAACTGGCCTGAGGCATCAAGTATGACCATCTCTTGTACTTAGTACTTTTACCAAATAAACATCAGGATTCTAGAGATTAATTTAATTGGGATACTATTTGTATGATCGTAAAAAAAAAAGAAAGATGGACTGGCATACCTCTTTAAAGAGCTGCACTGAAGCACACAACCCTTGCTTAAATCTTTAAAAGGATTCCAGATCTTTACTGTCTAGATCCAAAGCCATTTTTTTCAAATAATCTACTTTTCATTATCCTTTACTAAAAATGTGAGTCAATCTCTACTTACACTTGTTCAGACAGCAGTAAGAGATGGAGATGTGAAACCAGTAGTGTATGTAGTAAGATGACATGAACAACAATGGTTTTAGGTTTTATTTTGGTTCCTGGAAGATATACAGATGTCAGAGTCCTGAGGAATCATTTCATTCCTCTCTTCACCCCTATCATGCATGGTTTTTGCTTTATCATCTTAGTGCCTTTCAAATATTAATAATTTAATCCTCACAGCACCCTTATAGGACGAGCAATTATTTCTTACATAAACACATTGGGAACTGAAGCATAAGGCAACTAAGTGACTTGCCCAAGGTCGTATGGGAGAGCCAGGAATTGAACCCCAATTTCTTCCTGAGTACCAACCACAAGGCTGTCTCTGCTTTAGGCTGTGGGCACCACTCCTTCCAGCTGAGCAAAGTGGAATCCTTTAAGAGTCTACCAATGCTGCTTTTGTTTGTAGTGGTGTCATTGAGTCTTTAAGGCAAGAGACTATCATGATTATCATATAGTTTGACCTACTGCACATGGCAGACCACAAGAACCTCCCCCAACCAATCATATGATAGGACCATAACTCTTATTAAGATGTACTTCCCACAAAAAAAGGATGAGTACATTGTGTCATCTGCTTACTGGAAGAAATACTACCCACACAACTTTTTAAGAACATCAACATTTATTTAACATGATAAAAAAGAAATGAGATATGAACATTTGCATTTGAACAATAGTAAGTGGCATCTTATACTTACACTAGATGTGCTCATTGTATAATATATACACAATGAACATAATTACATTTGTACACAAACTAAGTACTGGAATTGAAAACCTGCTTATTGCTGTACACACCCTATTCCACAAAGTAAAAGCCCAGTACCTCAAAATACCTATACTTCATTTTGTTTAAGAAAAAGTAAGCACAAACATTCATGTATATGTTGATAAGTGTGGTAGTAACTGCTGATGCTGCAATCTGACCAAGAAATAATTACAGCAGAACAGGACATACTTTACTCAGCAATAATAAAAATGGCACATTTTAAATACTTATATAAAAATTTTACAAATCAAATGTGAAAACAATACACTACAGTATTTAAAAAGGGTAAAACAAGGTCTAGTGGCGATATGTAAAAGAAATTGATGTTATGTACCTAAAAGAAGCAAAAATGCAAACAAATGATTTCATAATTAAAAACATTAAATTCTGTAAAACTAAGGTTCTGACTTTAGGCTGCATATGAAAAAGAATCTATGTGCATGGAAATCATAGCAACAAGCTGGTATCGGAAGAACAATCTTCAGATTGTTGAGCGTACATATGGGCTGTTTAAAGCTGTCTTGGAACAAACATTTTCCAGAAAGTGATAAAATGATGCTCTATGGCCAAAAGCATCAGAACTATGAATTTCATAGATTTAAAATATACTCTACAATATTGTCTCATATTTTCATAGGTCCATACTCCTCAGTCATGGTTTCAACAGTATCTGTTAGAGCTGAAAGAGAGACATGGATTAAGTTACTGTATTTTACCAAAACAATGCATAAAGTACCTTTTAGGATTAGGCATGACAGGGAATTTCTGACCTTGCTATGGCTAGCCATAAAGTAAATTAAGATTATATTAAAAAGAATCTAAGAAAAATTTCCACAACCTGTTTTTTGAGGCATTAAAGCCATTTTGACAACAATGCACATATGTAAACTGAAAGGTTTTTTTTGTATGAGGAACTGTCAGAGGCCTGCTCTATATTTACAGGGAAATTCGACAGTAGTTAATGGGAGTTAGCTTGTGTAACTTACGTTGACTTCCTAAATCCTCTTCTGTGCGCTGTCTCCACGACACTGCGCCAATGGGAAATGCACACCTGTTGACGCAGCGGTACACTTTTTGGGGAGGTGGCTTTATTGAATCGACTTCCGGATCGATTGAGAAGGTCTTCACTTCCGCTCAATCAATCCAGATAAATCGATCTGATGGATGCGAATTTGCCATTGTCAGTGAAGACATACCCTTAGAGTTTTATACTGCCACCCATCAATATAGTAACTAAGTGCTTTCCATGTAAAATTAATAGCAAAGCCCCTACATGCTGTACCAAAGGACTGGCGAGGTTAGAAACGGTATACAGTACTCTTCACTTGCTATGATGTAATGCAGTGTTAGGGATGAAAGGTGCTAAATGAATTTCATCACCACTCTATTAAACTGTCTATCAGCATGCTTAAAAGGTAACAATATACTTGTGGTACAGATCCAAAATTTGTCTGAATGATGCCAGAAGCCATAATATAGAAAAAGACATGTGTGAATAAATTCTCTCTGCTTAGTCCTATGATACCACACAGAACCATTTTCCTATTCCAGATTCCTCTGCCATGAGTATCATTTTATTAACGGACTGTAAAAGCTCTAAACAGATATTACTTCAGCACTCACTGAAACCATCACGCATTTCTCAGCCCCCGTCTTAAAAACTGGTCTTACTATGAACCAGAATGCGTCCCTCAATTTTCAAATTCTCTCTATTGCAAAGGATTTCTTGCTCTGCAGATTGCATCCCACTGAATAAATGAGTTCCTGCTTAAAAAAATTAAACTCTTCCTACAGGACAGGAAATTTTTCGCAGCCCTGTATACTTGCTGTTTCATTTGGGAAATTGCAGCTCTTTATACATTAGTCATAAGTAAAAGAAATGCTGCCCACATTTAACATATTTAAATGAGTGGGCAGTGCTTAAGAAAGGTGTTGTATTGTCAGCCCTAGAGCAAGATCTCTAATCACAGAGAATTGTGCCCACATTGTGGGCAGCAGCAGTGTAGGTGGGATCCCACACACCATGCTTCATTGTGTTTCAACTAAAACTGGTCAGGAATCTTTTGACAAAATATTTTTAGTTGGAAAATGAAACAAACTTTTTGTGGAAACCTATCATTTTCAATGAGGTGGAGGAAGAAAGAGGCTCATCCCTGAATAGTCAATAGCCCAGCAGTTAGGACACTTATGTGGGATATACAAAGATATACAAGTTTAAGTCCCTCCTCCAAAATCATGCAGGACAGGAACTTGAGCCTTTGTGTGCCTCTCCCTCTAATTTTTTGCAAAAACTTTCAGAAGGTCTAGGTTTTATTGCAACGCAGAACAAAACCAAATATCAAAAACTCGACATTTTTTGTGACATGGATTTCTTGTTTTCCAGTCCTAGTCTTAAGCTTGACACAAAACCAGCTGTACAGCGCCCTTTCAGTACTGGAGCTCTCTGATGAGACTGCTAACCAGTGTGTCAAGTGCAGATTTGATGTATTACATTAGGAAATGGACTAATGCCTCCAAATCAATTCAGATACTGAACAGAGGGAAACTATTTTTAGGCTCTAGTGTCCTTGGCTTCACTAAAACTGGGGAAGTAGAGGCACTGAGTCCATTTTAGAAGTACCATCCTAGAAATAGGTTATTTTGTCGTCAGCAGTTAAGTGTTGCTTGTGGAAACATATCTAAGGTGGCAATGTTAGACACATCACCACCTTCACATACACATAGCTGCGTAGGATGTTGAGATTAGTGTGTTAGCAGCAAAAGAGATTACCAGCCCTTATGTCTGCGGACTTGAATTCATATGGGATAAATACTTGAGAGAAAATGGCTTTGGTGACCTCCACACTGGTGCAAATGACAGAGCCAAATGCAATTTGACACAACTGGTAGTGTGTGCCAGGTTGCTACCCTTCAGGACAGAGATGTGGAGGCTGATCTGTGTGGGTAAATTAGTAGAACTATAACCAATAGAGTCTAGTGTTAGTATATAGAATATAAATATTCAGGCCTGCCTGTAAAGGCCCATATTTTGTAAGTATATCCTTATCATTTAGCTGGTTATAGGGGTATAAAACAAAGAATCAAAACCACAGGCCTTCCTCTCACTGTGAGAGTCTGAGACTGAAGCTGGGAAGCATGCAGTCACATATGCACATTCCAACATAACATCTAATACCAGGCTGTTAAGATAGTGATCCAGTCTAACACCTCCAGATATGGAAAAGATCCTAGAATGTTTAAAGGAAACTTGGTTTGATAAGTAATTCTTTTGCCAGATGGAATGCTAACAGTTGTGGTTGTAAAATCTACATTCCTTATTGTTTTGTCGTTATGGTACCCAATTCTCTATTTGAATGATTTGTCTGGTTCTTTGATTGTTTCTGTCTGTTGCATAACTAATTGTAATCAGTTAAGGTGGTGGGATATGATTGGTTAAAGAATTATGTTACAATACGTTAGGACTGGTTAAAGAATCATCTTGTAATATTGTTAAAGAAATGATTGGTTAAGATACATTATAAAAACTGAGGTAAAACAGGAAGTGGGGGGAAGATTTATTGGTGTAAAGGACTGGGCGGTCCTAATGGATGCTTGCTTGAAAAGATCCTAATAAACCTGTCGTGTTGCCTGCTGCTGGACTCTAGACTTCTGCATCTGTCAGCAAACTAAGAACTGGGGTGTGTGGGGTGTGTGTGTGTCGGTCCTAACATCTAGTTCCAGTCAATCCACTGAACTGTAAAAGAAAAGGTTGGTTGGGTAATGACAGCCCTAGTTAAAGGCCCAAAATATATACATACACATCTCCAACATGTGTATTTGTACATGCTATTTTTGATTTGTATTTATACATTTTGAAAGTATGATTTACCATTTTAATACTATAGTAAAAATATTTTAAGTTTGAAACAAACATTTGGAGTCCAACCTGAATCTGAACACGACTTGCTATACTGTTCATGAAAATCAACAGCAACAAAGGCTGCATGTAATGTTTTTGTATGAACAGAAGAGATTAAAACCATTTCACTTTAATTCAGAGGTAATATCTTTCTGCCTATTATTCATATAAGTATCTCATCACATGCAATAATTATGACTGTTAAAAACAAAGACGGCAGTCTATGAACTGGGTGTGTGTTTTCAACCAACTATGTGAAACATCTCTCTCTAAAACAAAGTTCTCCTTTCCTACTTACATGGCCTATGATAGCTTATAGGACCAATGAAACAAGGCACATTAATTCGATAGCCTTTTCTGGAAGGCTTACTAAATAAGGGACTCCTTGACAATGTAGAAGTTTTGACTGATTTAAGTGCTGGTAAAAGTGTTAAAATATTCTGACCTGTATGCCTTAGTTTCTTTAAACACCTGTACAAATAAACCTAACTTCTATTTCCACTTACACCCATCAAACAAGAAACCATAGGAACCATACAGAACCATAGGAATTGTAGGACTGGAAAGGACCTTGATAGGACATCTAGTCCAGTCCCTTGCACTGAGGCAGAACTAAATATTATCTAGACCAATCTTGACATGTATTTGTTCTTAAATACCTCCAATGATGTAGATTCCACAATCTCCCACGGTAATTTCTTCCAGCACTTAACCACCCTGACAGTTAGGAAGTTTTTCTTACTGTCTCACCTAAATCTCCTTTGCGGCAATTTAAGCCCATTGCTCCTTGTCCTGTCCTCAGTGGATAAGGAGAACAATTTATCCTGCTCCTCTTTATAACAATCTTTTTATATACTGTTAGGTGCAGTGGCACAGGAGCCAGCCAACAGAGCTAAAAACAGGGTAGATTGGGGAGGGAATGTGTGGTGTTCTGGTATTGTTAGGGGTTTTTTTGGTGGGTTTTGTTTTTGTCTCTCTCACTGACAGGAAGAAGGGGGAAAGGCTATGACAGATACAGAGGTGGTAATGGTAGTCCTCAAGCAGTGGAAGAAACAATGAGGATGACTGGATGTGGAAAGCTGCGGGATGTACATGATCCTGGAGCAGGTACCTAAAATGAGCTTCGTTTGTATGAAATGCCACCTCAGAGCTGATGGAAGAGAAGGTTCGAGGATTGGAGATGCAGATGGAAACTCTGGTTGAGTTTTTACAAGGGGGTTCAAGAAGATGATGGAGCAAAGGAATGAAGAGGCTAAAGGGAAAAACCCAGACCTGTAAATGGAAGCAGGACCAACGAACTCTGAGGAGAGAATGCTGGGTGAGGAAAGTGGCCAGTGGAAGCACGTAATTGCGAGAACCCGACAGAGGAAATGATGGGCTAGTGAAGGAGAAAGAGCTCATAAACAGGTTTGCGGAGTTGGAAAATGAAGAAGGGGCACAGCAGGTGGTTGCTGAAGGTGGGAGGGTTAGGAAGAAGAGAAGAGCAGCTAGTCCTATACAAAGAGTGGATGAGCCAATGGAGATACCACCAAATAAGAGCCCCAAGAGGATACAGAAATGGTTGCACTGGATTGCAAAGGAGAATAGTAGATGAGATGACTTGCAGTCAGAAAGAATAGGGAATAGGTCGGAGAACCGCACCGTTAGCAGGAAAAGGCAGGTCTGCATGATTGGGGACTCCCTGCTGAGAAGAACAGACAAGCCTGTAACCAAAGCTGATGCAGAGAACAGAACGGTGTGCTGTCTGCCAGGTGCTAAGATACAGGATGTGGACCTGAGGCTGAAGAGGATCCTAACGGGAGCAGGAAAGAATCCACTGATTGTCCTTCTTGTTGGTACAAATGATAAACTAGATTCTCGCTGGAACATATCAAAGGAGACTATGCCAGGCTGGGGAAGACTCTTAAGGAAATCGAGGCTTAGGTTATCTTCAGTGGTATTCTGCCTGTCCCTAGAGGAGGACAACAAAGGCGTGACAAGATTCTGATGATCAACAGGCAGTGGTGCTATAAAGAGAGCTTTGGCATGCATGGTCACTGGGAGGCATTCATGGATGGAGGACTGTTCTTTTGGGATGGACTTCACTTGAGTAGGGAGGAAAATGCACTTCTAGGATGGAGGCTGGCACAACTGATTAAGAGAGCTTTAAACTAGAGAGCTGCGGGAGATGGTTGGGAGATGCCAAGGTAATCTCCATGCCTGATTTTAGCATTGAGAGGGAGGAAAATTAAGTAAGAAAGGACATAGTGGGGAGCAGAATGGATATTAAGAGCAAGGGTAGTGTAGATACCAGCCTAATAGGTGATACTGGCAATAGAATGACTGTGCCAAATCAGGTAAGGAATGCGAGCGAAGGCAAATAGCAAAAATTAAGATGTTTGTATACCAATGCAAGGAGCCTGGGTAACAAAATGGAAGAACTAGAGCTACTGGTAGAGAAAGTGAAACCAGATGTTATAGGGATAACAGAAATATGGTGGAATAGTAGTCATGACTGGTGTACAAGTATTGAAGGGTATGTACTGTTTAGGAAAGACAGATATAAAGGCAAGGGTGGAGTAGCAGCATTGTATATCGATGAGGTAGACTGTAAAGAAATTAGAAGTATGGAATAGATGAGACATTGGGGAAGAAAACTACTAGAGTTTCCCCTGGGGTAGTGCTTGCGGTGTGCTACTGACCACCAGGATCTGATTTGGACCTGGATAGAGATCTCTTAGGGCTTTTAATGAAGTAAACACTACTGGGAACTGTGTGATTATGGGAGACTAACTTCCCAGATAAAGACTGGAGGACAAGTGCTAATAGTAATTAACAAGGCCCAGATTTTCCTGGATGTGATAGCTGAGATTTCTTCACCAAATAGTTACTGAACCAACAAGAGGGGATGCCATTTTAGATTTGGTATTGGTGAGTAGTGAGGAGGACTTCATAGAAAAACTGGTTGTAGGGGACAACCTTGCTTTGAGCGACCATGAGCTAATTCAGTTCAACTAAATGGAAGGATAAACAAAAATAGATCTGTGACTAGTCTCTGACTTCAAAAGGGTTAACTTTAAAAAATTAAGGGAATTAGTTGGGGAAGTGGACTGGACTGAAGAACTCATGGATCTAAAGATGGAGGAGGCTTGGAATTATTTCAAGTCAAAATTGCAGGCACTATCTGAAGCCTGCATCCCAAGGAAGGGGGAAAAATCATAGACAAAGAGTTGTAGACCAAGCTGAATGAGTAAGCATCTCGGACAGTGATTTAGAGAAAGCAGAAAGTCTTCAAGGAGTGGAAGATGAGGGAGATCAGCAAGGAAAGTGACCTCTTGGAGGTCAGAACATGTAGAGATAAAGTGAGAAAGGCCAGAAACCAAGTAGAGCTGGTCCTTGCAAAGGGAATCAAAACCAATAGTAAAAGGTTCTATAGCCATATAAATAGGAAGAAAACGAAGAAGAAGTGGGACTGCTAAGCACTGAGGATGGGGTGGACGATAACGCGAATCGAGGCATGGCCCAATATCTAAACAAATACTTTGTCTGTTTTTAATGAGGCTAATGAAGAGCTTGGGGTAGTGGTAAGGTGGCTAATGGCAATGAGGATACGGAGGTAGAAATTACCACATCCAAGGTAGAACCCAAACTTGAACAGCTTAATGGGACTAAATCGGGGGGGGGGGGGGGGGGGGGGGGGGGGGGGGCTGGATAATCTCCATCCAAGAATATTAAAGGAACTAGCACATGGAACTGCAAGCCTATTAGCAAGGATTTTTAATGAATCTGTAAACTCAGGGGCTGTATTATATGACTAGAGAATTGCTAACATAGGAACTATTTTTAAGAAAGGGGAAAAAAGTGATCTGGGTAACTACAGGCCTGTTAGTTTGACCTCAGAAGTATGCAAGATCTTGGAAAAAAATTTGAAAGAGAAAGTATTTAAGGACATCAAGGTTAATGGTAATTGGGATAAAATGCAACATGGCTGTACAAAAGGTAGATTGTGCCAGACCAGACTGATTTCCTTTTTTGAGACGGTAACAGATTTTTTAGACAAAGGGAATGCAGTGGATCTAATTTACCTTGATTTCAGTAAGACATTTTATATGGTTTCACATGAGGAATTATCCGTTAAATTGGAAAAGATGGGGATTAATATGAAAATTGAAAGGTGGATAAGGAACTGGTTAAAGGGGAGACTACAACGGGTCATACTGAAAAGTGAACGGTCAAGCTGGAGAGAGGTTACTAAGGGAGTTCCTCAGGAATTGGTCTTGGGACCAATCTTATTTAACCATTTAATGACTGACCTTGGCACAAAAAATGGGAATGTGCTAATAAAGTTTGCGGATGACACAAAGTTGGGAAGTATTGCCAATATAGAGAAGGATCGGGATATCATACAGGAAGATCTGAATGACCTTGTAAACTGGAATAATAGAAACAGGATGAGATTTAATAGTGGAAAGTGCAAGGTCATGCTTTTAGGGACTAACAAGAATTTCTGCTATAAACTGGGGATGCATCAGTTGGAAGTGACAGAAGGAGAAGGACATGGGCGTATTGGTTGATCACAGGATGACTATGAGCCGCCAAGGTGATGTGGCTGTGAAAAATGCTAATGCGGTCCTTGGAGGCATCAGACGAGGTATTTCCAATAGAGAGAGGGAGGTGTTAGTACCATTACACAAGGTGCTCATGAGGCCTCATCTGGAAAACTGTGCAATTCTGGTTCCCCATGTTTAAGAAAGAAGAATTCAAATTGGAACTGGTGCAAAGAAGGGCTACTAGAATGATCTGCAGAATGGAAAACCTGCCTTATGAGAGGAGACTCAAAAGAGCTTGGCTTGTTTAGCCTAACCAAAAGAAGGTTGAGGAGAGAGATATGATTGCTCTCTATAAATACATCAGAGGGATAAATACCAGGGAGGAAGCGGAATTATTTAAGTTCAGCACCAATGTGGACATAAGAACTAATGGATACAAACTGGCCATCAGAAAGTTTAGATTTGAAATTAGATGCAGGTTTTTAACCATCAGAGGAGTGAAGTTCTGGAATAGCCTTCCACGGGGTGCAGAGGGGGGCAAAAAACCTATCTAGCTTCAAAACTGAGCTTGATAAATTTATGGAGGGGATGTATGATGGGACAGCCTAGTTTGGCAATTGACTAATCTTTGACTACTGGTGGTAGATATGCCAATGGCCTATGAAGGGATGTTAGATGGGGTGGGTTCTGAGTTATTACAGAGAATTCTTTCTTGGGTGTCCGGCTGGTGACTTTTGCCCACATGCTCAGGGTTTAACTGGTCGCCATATTTGGGTTCGGGAAGGAATTTTCCCCTCAGGCACATTAGCAAAGGCTCTGGGGGTTTTTCGCCTTCTTTTGTGGCATGGGGCACAGCTCACTTATTGGTGGATTCTCTGTACCTTAAAGTCTTTAAACCATGATTTGAGGACTTTAATAACTCAGTCATTGCTTAGAGGTTTATTATAGGAGGGCGTGGGTGAGGTTCTGTGGTCTGCATTGTGCCAGAGGTCAAACTAGATGATCATAGTGTTCCCTTCTGACCTTAGAATCTATAAATCTACTTGAAGACCTATCACGTCCCCCTCAGTCTCCTCTTCTCCAGACTAAATCCAATTTTTTCAATCTTTCCTTGTAGGGTCATGTTTTCTAGACCTTTAATCATTTTGTTCCTTTACTCTGGATTTGCTCCAATTTGTACACATCTTTCCCTGAACTGGACACACTACTCCAGCTGATACCTTACCATTGCTGAGTAGAATGGAAGAGGTAAGTTCTCAAGTCTTGCTTACAACACT
The DNA here is from genome assembly GCF_026122565.2 of Emydura macquarii macquarii. NCBI lineage: Eukaryota > Metazoa > Chordata > Testudines > Chelidae > Emydura > Emydura macquarii. The sequence goes on along the minus strand of NW_027132342.1, from coordinate 3,276,119 downwards.
CCTGCTAATACATCCCAGAATGATCGCTTTTTTTTTTTTTTTTTTTGGCAGCAGCATTACATTTTTGACTCATTTAGTTTGTGATCCATTATAACCCCCAGATCCATTCTACAGTACTTCTTCGTAGGCAATCATTTCCCATTTTGTATTTATTCAATTGCTTATTCACTCTTAAGTGTAGTACTGTGCATTTGTTCTGATTGAATTTCATCTTATTTCAGACCATTTCTCTAGTTTGTCAAGATCATTTTGAATTCTAATTCTCTCCTCTAAGGAGCTTGCAACCATTCCTAGCTCGGTATCATCTGCAAACTTTGTGTTCGTACTCTCTATGCCATTATCCAAATCATTTATGAAGATACTGAATAGAACTGGACCCAGGACAGATCCTCGTGAGACACCATTCAATATGCCCTTCCAGCTTGACTGAGAACTACTCTTGGAGTATGCTTTTCCAACCAGTTGTGTACCTACCTTATAGTAAGTTCATTTTAGCTATATTTCCCTAGTTTGCTTATGAGAAGGTTACGTGAGACAGTATCAAAAACCTTATGAAGTCACTCACCCTGTACAGTAACGATGGTTCTTCGAGATGTGTCCCACGATGGGTGCTCCACTGTAGATGTATCTGCACCCCCAAACTGCTGATCAGAGATTTTTGGTAGCAGTCTGTACCACCAGCGCATGTATTGCTCCCCACCATGAGGCTAGCAGCATGCGTGGACATTCCTTTTTCAGTTCCTTCTCTACCACAGAGCCAATTAATCAAGTCCCAAAGTAGAGGGGAGACAGATGGGTTGTGGATCACCCATAGGGGGATACATCTCAAAGAACCATCATTACTGCACCAGGTGAGTAACTTCTTCAAGTAGTGTCCCTATGGGTGCTTCACTGTAGGTGACTCCTGAGCACTGCCTACCACTGGAGGCTGGGACTTCAGACCCCATTGTGCGATAAATGCTAGTGATACCAAACTTGGTGTCTGCAGCTCAATCCCTCAGACTGGCATAGTGTTCTGCTAATATGTGCGCAGATGCCCAGGTAGCTGCTCTACATATTTGATACCGGGAAACATCTCAAAAAGGCAACTGACGACAGTGACTTTGTAGAGTGCCTGTGTATTGTAGGTAAAGGTGGTAAAGTTTGATGCATCCTGAAACCCATTTGGACAGCCTTTCGGCTGAAATCGCTGTTCCCTTTGATTTATCAGTAATAGACAGGAAAAGTCTGGGGGATTTCCTGAACGCTTAGTCCTTTCAAAGTAGAAGGCCAAGGCTCTCCTTATGTTGAGCATATGGAGGATGGCTTCCTTATTATCTTGATGAGGCTTGGGATAAAAAGTTGGAAGCTGAATAAACTAATTTATGTGGAATGCTAAAGTCATCTTGGAGTGAAGTTCGGATGTGGTCTAAGCGTGACCTTATCAGGGAAGAATACTGTAAAAGGGGGATGTGCCATCAGGGCTGCTGTTTCCCCTATTCTTCTCACTGAAGTGATGGCAATGAAAAACGCTTTCTTCATGGACAACTAAGTTAAAGAACACATAGCCATGGGGTCAAATGGCGGTCTAGTAAGTCCTTTTAGCTCTAGATTAAGGTTCCACTGAAGGGTGGGGGGTGTGGTCTGTGGGAAGAGGTTCACTATGCCCTTGAGAAACCTCTTCCTGGTTGGGTGGGAAAAGGTGGGTGGAAGGTTGAGATTGCTGCCAGGTGGACTTTCAGTGAACTCAGAGTGTCCCGATTTGAGGGCTAAGGTGTAGTACAGGACCATAGGCAAGGTAGTTGCATTTGGGGTGACACCCTTGGGTTGGCACCACACCTGGAATGTCTTCCATTTCTGCAAGTAGGTACGATGAGTACTTCCATTTCTGTTGTGCAGTAAAACCTCCTGCACCACCTCAGAGCCAGATGTCTATGTGCTGTTCTAGTAGGTGATGAACAGGTCTATTGCTGGAGTCCCCATAGTTGAAAGATATTGCAAAGTATTGTTGACTAACTCCCACTTGTGGTTATGAGTAAATTTGCAGCTCAAACGGTCTGTTGTTGCATTGTGTATTCCTGGTAGGTCACTGATATCAATATGTTGTGGGCTATGCACCATTTTTCCATAACTTTATTGCATCCGTGCATACGGAGGGTGATCTGGGCCCTCCCTGCTAGTTTATACAATACATGCAGGCCACGTTGTCTGTCATGACCCGTGTGTGTGTGCCTTTCATCGCTGGCAGGAAGTGGGCATACGTGTTTCTGACTTCTGAGTTCAAGCAGATTGAGGTGTAGGCATATCTAGCTTGCGGACTATTTGACCTGAGCTGTGTTGCCACTGAGATGCGCATCCCACCCTATGAAGGATGCGTCTGTGGTCAGGAGTAATGATAGGGAAGGCTGGGCGAACAGGATTCCCACACAGATCATTATTGGATTTTTCCACCAGTTCAGGGATGTATTGACCCCAGCACGTTTGTTTATGCTGTCTCTGTTCAGTCTGTAAACTGAACCGAATGAAGTTTGCAAGCATCTCATGCATAGTCTGGCATGGGCTATCACTGACGTCCCCGCAATGTCCCAGGAGCTGGAAGCAACAATTGGCTAACATTTGGGGACTGGACTGTATTGTCTATCAATGAGGAGAGACTGAGGAACCTGTGATGTGGTAGGAGTGCTCTTGCTTGAACAGAGTCGAGGTCCACGCCTATGAATTCAAATCTTTGTACTGGTCTCAGTGTTGATTTTTCTTCACTGACTTGCAGGCCTTGACTTTGAAACAGGTTCTAAGTGATCTGAGTGACCTATGCGTTTATGAAGGATTGAGCCTTGAGGAGGCAATCATCCAGGTAAGAATAAATCATGATGCCTTGAGAACATAGGTGGGCTGCCATCACTGAGGACCTTGGAGAATATTCTGGGGGTCGAGAAGAGGCTGAAGGAGAGTACTCTGTACTGATAGTGGTCTTGTCCTAGTGTGAATCTGAGGTAATGCCTGTGTTCAGTATAACTGAGATGTGGAAATATGCATCTTGTAAGTCGAAGGCTGAGAATCACTCTCTCTTTTCTAATGATGGAATGATCGTGGATAATGTGACCATCTTGAACTTCTGAGCTTTGATGAATCTGTTGAGCGCTCCTCTCCCTTTTTTCTTCACTGTCAGGAAGTTACGAGAATAGAAGCCTTTGCCCCTTAGATACATAGTCACTGGCTCTACACTGAGGAGATGGTCTATCTCCAGCCATAGCAAGCTATAGTGAGAAGGGTCCCTGAAGAAGGATGGGGAAGGCAGTTTGGAAAGTGGGAGGGAGGAAAAATGGATGGAGTATCCCATTTGTATGAACTCCAACATCCACTTGTTGGAGGTTATCCATTCCCAGGTGTTGCGGAACAGAGTAAGCTGGTCCCCAAAGGAATGGGTGGGGTGTTCCAGCATGAATGGTAGCGGGAAGAGTAGTCTATAGGTGCCTTAACAAACCCATCAAAATTGTCTCTTCGACGTAGATGGCTGAAAAGAGGTTTGCTGGGATTCTGACATCTTACATCTGGTTTGGAATCTAGGTTTCTTTGTGGCTTATATGGCTTCTGGGAGTATTAAGCTGGGTACTGGGATGAGTATGAATAAGAGTGTTTATATCCCCAAGGATCTGAGGGTGGCTCTTGAGTCTTTTAAAGTGTGGAAGGCAGTGTCAGTCTTCTCGGCGAACAGGGTCGTTCCTTTGAACAGGTGTTGCTTGCACCTCCTTGGGTAATCTGGAGAGGTAAAATCATAAGGCCTGTCTCATCACCATTGCAGTTGAAATAAAACAGGCTGCCATGTCAGCTGCATCCAGAGCAGATTGAAGGGATGTCTTTGCCACCAACTGGCCCTCATTAACTAGGGCCTTAAACTCTACTTTATGTGAGTCAGGAAGCTGATCAATAGATCTGTTTAATTTTGCATAATTTTGGTAATCATATTTTGCCCATAGGGCCTGATAATTTGCCACTTTGAACTGGAGGGTGGCTGACAAATAGGCTTTTCTGCCAAATAAATCTAGCAACTTGCAGTCCTGCTTGTAAAGGACATGTTGTCATCCTTTGGAGTTTACCACGTCCACAATGATGAAATTGGGGGATGGATGTGAAAACAAAAATTCCATCCCCTTTGCCGAAACATATTATCTTTTATCCATCCTCTTGCATGTTGGAGGGACAGATGCTGAGGTCTGCTATACTGATTTGGCAGGGTCCAATAGGGCCTCATTAATTGGTCGGGCAACTTTTGCAGCTGTGGATGAATGTAAGATGTCCACCAGTTTATGATGCGATTCAGTATTTCCAGAGCCTCTACTACCCTTTGTGCCAAGACCTGAAATGTTCTAACAGGGTCTGCCTGGACTCTTCTCTCAAAGTGGTCGGGTTGCAAAGAGAGTTCTTGCTGAGGCTCCGGAGGTTGAAAGGCTGACTCCATGAGCAGGAATTTCAGTCTCAGCTGTCTATCTTTCCTTGACCTGGGCTTCAGTTGTTGACACAATCCACACTTCTGTGGATTGTGCGTCTCTCCCAGGCAGCAAATGCACTGCAAATGTCCGTCAGTGACCAGGATAGATTCCTTATAGCTGATGCACTTTTTGAAGACAGGGGAGCTGGGTATACCCTTCTCCCCCCCAGGGTGTGGAGAACAGAGTCCCACTCTTTTCTTCATCGTTTCTTTTTTCTTTTATTTATTTTTGTTTTAGGCATGGCCAAAGCAAACGCATACAAATAAGAAAGAAAAGGGAGCTTCAGAGAAGACAAAATTAGCAATTCTAAAAGAATTAATGATCCATAAGCGGACAGCTATTAGCTCCATCTCTAGCCAGAGTTGGTTGAGGAACTGAGGAGAGAATGCCCACATGCGCTGAAAGCCTTGTGGCCTGTGGGTAGCAACACATGTGCAGGCGGTAAGGACTGCTACCAAAAATCTCCGATCAGTGGCACAGAAACGCAAACACACCTGGAGCACCCATAGGGACAGTACTCGAAGAAGAAAGTTGAGATACATCATATTTACTGCTGCCCCCTATCCACAAGGCTTGTTACCCTGTCAAAGAGGGATATTAGGTTGGCTTGACATGATTTGTTCTTGAAAAATCTATGATGACTGTTACTTATCACCGTATCATCTAGGTGGTTACAAACTGATTGTTTGATCATTCTTCCAGTATCTGTATGTCATAACGCTATATCTGTATTATATTACAATGTATCATAATAGGTCATCCTATCATAATGCTGTAGTAAGAGTATTTCCTTTGTCCAAGCTAATGATTTCTACCTTGATTCCTACAAGAAATAACCAATTGTGGATATGTAGACTATAGGCAGGAGGCACTAATGCAGATCCTCTAAGGGTACTGCTAGGCAAAATTCTCCAGCTCCTGTATGCTGTGTGCATACACACCGTAGTGGAATACACAGCTGCATGTACTTGAAGAATCAATACATTACTGTTTAGTTTGTTTGTTTAATATATACATCTCAACTACCTTCATCCTACTTAATAAAATTGTCTATAGGTGTTTCACAAAGAAAACTACAGTATACTCAGAAAAACAGTATGACGGAAAAGCAGACATACTTCTCTGAGACTATACACACATGAAATGTGATCCTTCTGTGAGCTGTGGTTGTGTTGATGGAGCTGGTGATGGTGGGGACTCTGGTGAAGAGGGCAGACTTTTCCCTGAAAATTGTATATTAAGAGAAATTAAAAAATAAATATCATAGAAGGAAAAAGTTAGACAACTTGAAAATATTTCAAACAGCATGAAATTTGTGAGCAAGTTAAGTGTTATGCAAGTAAAGCTTAAAATAATCCGAAGAAATTTAAAATCAACATTATATAGTCAAAATAATACTACTTAAAAAAAGAATTTAAATTTTTCTTAAGGAAGGTATTTGCTCATACAAGTAACTAGTACAATGACTGCAGAATAGACATGGCACACAGGAAGGCTGTAGTGTCAGATAGTTCAGGGGACACAGGACTGATTTTTAATGATTATGAAGAATCCTTTATTCAGGTTACTGGACAGAGTCATGAGTAACTAATCCTTCCCTATGATATCTGCTGTCACCACAAAGGATCTTCCCTAGTCCTGGCCTGAACTAAGCAGTTGGGGAAAGGACTATGCTGTTTGCCTTCTTTATTTATCCTTATATCACTTCTGCACTTCCTTATTCCTCCCCAGCAGCCAGCAAGTACCCTGATCGCCTCAAGTATTGATCATTCCACCTGCCCGTTTCATAAGCAAGTTGACCTTCCCCCATCACCCTGACCTTGCAATGTGTGCCATTAAGGCACTCACAACCACCGTCTTTTCCACTTCTGGCATCCTTTCTGAGCTCTGGAGACACACACACCCACCAATAGAGCGTATATGGCCCTCATCACTATACTATCTGTGCTCCAGTCAAGGAGCTTACACCTGCAAGGGGATCAACAGCAGGAAAGTGTGTGCTTGAAATAGATGCCTTTGGTGAAATGACCTACAGGAGAAAGTCATGGAGCTGTTTGGAACCAGTAACAAGGAGGTAGGCAGCACCATGAATGGGCATGGGGGATTGGGGAAGGTTTCCAGGAGGTGGACATAGAAGGATTTGCTCCAGCCAAGAGCAACTACTGGGAACCCCCTCTTATCCTTGAACTAGTTTTCTCCAAAAGATCTGCATTCAAACCTTTGAAAACAGTATGCGTTTCTGCGAGTCAACTATTGGAAAATGGACTAGGTCTGTCCATCCCTCCCCCCTTCGGTGAAAGAGATATGCATATGAGATTCAGATTAGTTGTGATCTCTTTTCACTAAATAAGAATTTCAGACCATCAGAAAACAATCAGGATGTATATTACATACATAAAGTTTAATCCCAATTCATGCTTCTGTGTAACTGACAAACTCTTTTCCATACCTGCTGCTTGATTTTCTCTTGAAGACTGTATTGCGAACTCAAAAGAAGAAATAATCCCTTCTTGCTCCTGAACACTGGCTGCTTCACTTTCTTCTGGACTGGTTTTGCTTTTGTGGTTTGCAACTGGGGTCATGCTCTGGAAGCTAGTTAAAAAGAAGATGCTATTTTTAGAGCTTTTTAAATTTAATTTCGGGTGTTAACCAATGTTTAAGTGCAATTGGAGTTCCAGCACTTAATTTTCTTTTCTTAACACACAACCTTCCGATTTACAAGATCCTGTTGTTTAAATCAAAATACATATTTCTGGAACCTACATTAGTTTTGAAACCCTGAATCAAAGAAAATGTGACAATTTTTGTTTCAACCTTATAAAATTAGATTTTAGAGTAAAGAATTTTAAACTGGGAATTAAACAGTTTTGTTTTCTTTTTCATACTTGGACACTGAAATAGATGCCAAATTCAAGGCCCTCAGGAAGATGCAGTGTGTTGTGAGAACGTAATGACTATTAACAGTAATATCCATCTGTCCAGTTCCCAGTTAGGCAAGAACTAATTAAAAGGTGCACCAAGTTCCAGTACTAGTCTGAAATCATGGAGCTAACAGAAACCCTCCAAGGTGATGAAGTACCCTAAAGGGGTCAAACAAGTCCAGACTTCTCCTGAGCTGATGGCTTCCATACATTGTGCAATGGACTCCAATAAAAAGCTTGCCCGTAGTGCTTTCAGGTGAGGCTTTAACAGAAGTCTGATGAAAAGCTTTGAGGCGGCAGGGAAAGCTATTAAGCCCTCATCCTGAGATAACATTATTAACTAGATCTTGCATCCCAAAGCAAAAATTGTGTTTGTCCATGATGAACATCTTCTCACAAATGTATCTGAAATGTCCCATGTATTAGTTCTGAGAAAAAACAGCAACACAGGAAAAAGGAAAAAATACTAACTCAGAAATTAGCCTGGGGAGGGCACCTGAACACAAGCTACTTCATAATTACTTTTTGTTTTTGCCCCACATTTGAACCAGTTTTGACCAAGTTCCCTCCTTATTACCAATCCATGGTGGGTGAACTCAGTGTATCCCTGGTTTCAATAGATAGCTGGAACTGAATCATGACAGTAAGAAAAGTATAACAAGTTTGCTATGAATAGGAGTAAATCAAGTTGCATTCAGAATGCGCTATATTTATATTTTCTTCCATAGTTGTGCTCTGTTGCATTTCTCAGAAGAGAAAAGTCTGTGTTGGAGCCTCTAAGTAGAAGAGGGTTAGGGAGAAAAATCTTGAATATTTTAGTCCTTCTCTCCATGTTAACAAAGAGGTAATCTAAGAGTGAAACTAATAAGTAGAACAACTCTGGATAATCTTATTCATATCTGAAAAATTTGTTTCCATGAATAACATACAAAAAGTTTAAAGCCCATCTGTAAACAGTCCGTGGCCTGATCCTACACCTACTTCTGACAATGACTGCAGGACTGGGTCAAATATGTGCTATTTATATGATATTATGTAATCAAATCTTAAAATATAAGCCAGCTTGTAATGAACCTGTCTATGCTTAAAGAAAACAATTTTTCATATCATCTAGCCATTCATATTCTTATACCTTTTATAGACAAAATAAAGCTTTAACGTATTCATTTACTTCCAGCCCTGTACCATTCAGTTCCCCTTAGGAATTGCTTAGAACAGTGAATCAAGCTTCCTAAGGTAAAAAACTCAACTAAAAATATTTATTATTAAAACTGTAATTAATTGTTGGACTAGTTCAACATGCAATTAGCTTATTTTTATTTATTTATTTTTACCTGATATCAACATTGTGTGTTTTTTCCAATTGCTTTTGTTTTTCTACTCCCTCTTCAACCTTCCCTTCTTTTGGATCAGCTATAACACACGTGTCCGGGAACAGTAGATCATCACTTTTTGTCAACTTTAAAGAGAAAAGTTGAAATCATAAAACAAGTTAAAAATCTGTGAGTACACACTGTGAGCACATACTGAATGGTGGATAGAGAATGGATTTTCAGGAAATAAGCTTTGTCAACAGAGCCAAATTTTGGTCTCAGTTATACTGATATAGCTAAAGATTTACATCAATACCATTCAAGTCAATGGAATTACCTGGAGAGTTATACCTGGGGAGTAAAATAAATACACAGAATTTGGCGCAGTGAATTCTGAGAGTAACCTGGAACTATCTAGAATCTGGATTGCAGTTATGTATTGGTTCCATACCTCCACTACACTCCAATGCACAATTGCTTGGATACATTAATCAGTGTGAAGTGTTTTAGAAGTTCTGATTAGATACAGTCATTCTCTGTATGCCAAGTAGTACTCTTTCAAAAGGCTCAAGTACTTGAGATAAAGAAAGAAAGCTTCCAATAAAAGAGTTTTTTTTTTTAAAGATGATCAGTGGGTTTTAATCACTTGATTTTATATTGTTTCTCTGTGGAAACTTGATAAGGACAGTGAGAACAAAGGTAAAAGGAGAGGAAATGAGAGGCAGCAGCAAAAAAATAAAAGGGAAATTAATGGAAGAACATGCGGAAAAACAGAAGGAAAAAAATTCTGCATGAGCAGATTTAAAGTGTTCAATTACAAGGAGGAATGATTGTGCATCATGGTTCTGACAACCTTTAGCTCCTCCCCAAGTCACATCACGCTTTTGAACAACAATTAGACCTTTTAAAACAGGGTAAAACTGGGTTGGATGCAAGGTAAATCTGAGACAAATCCAATTTTCATGATCAGCACAAGTCACAATTATTGTCCAACTCCATGCTGTGTAAATTATGGTCTCTGCTGTTATTTGTTTAAAGACAATTTGATTTGCTAGGTGCTGTACAAATCAAAAAAGAAGAAAAGGTCTTTGGGTCTGAAAAGGAAACCTCAGTCACAGAATGCATTGGCAGACCTGAAGTAAGTTTTGTCTAGAAAGGTTTTTGAACTGAGTAGGTGATGTTATTTACAGATGGGCGCTCACTATTTGTGGGCTTTATATGGAAGAAGTTACTTGTGAGATAGAATTGAACACTTTAAATATAACTTAGTACCTCTTTAGTAAAATCTGCATGATGCTCTTCTGATCCAGCATTTAGTGGTGCTAATTCTTCTACAGGAGTTTCATGATTTTGTTCCAAATCACACTCTCTTATGGCACTCTCTAATTCCTTAATGTTACTAGAGACCATATCATCCTTTCTTCTATTCTGTAGAACAAATGCGATAGATGGAGATATTTGCAACAAAAATCCAGCGGTATTACACTCTTTTTCTATTGTTATGCTGCAACTTCCATTATGACCTCTCAAACACTGGTAGACATTACTAAAAACACTTCTAACTGCTTGATCTCAAACTAAAAGTTGACCACCCCATTTCCTCACACGTGGTATGTTGTAATGAAAGCTCTTATTTTAATGCAAAAGGTAAAAATTAAAATTGCTTTTGAAATCTTATCTTTGAACTTCCTGACTTTTGTGTAATTAAAAAATTCAACTGTAATATGTCAGAAGAAATTTGTTGCTTACAGCATATAACCATACATTTTATAACTGCATAAAATAGGAGGAGCTGGCAGCAACCCCTAAATTTATGCTGCCTAAAGTTTTCCATTATGAAAAAATCTGGCAACTTTTTTGAGAAGCACTAATACCTCCATTTTTTGCAGCAGGCCTTTGAAATTTGGCAGCCTCAGGCTACAGAAATGCTTTTTTTTAATCCCAGGAAATTCCATTTAGGTTTAACTGAGTTACAAACTGTTAAAAAACAAACACAAAAAAAAGACTCACTCCCGCTTGCGTTCTTAAGGAAAATTTTGCCAGCCTGCTACAAATGGACGTTCTGAATTGCAAAGCCTATGCCGCCTCAAAAGCCGCAGCAGCATACAACTTTGCAACCTTAGTATTTTTTTTTTTTTTTTAAATATAGATTTCTCCCCCTCTCCTCCCTCCAACATATTACTGTGCACCAAGAGACTTTTGGCATACCTGAGTCAATTTAACTGGATTATCCCTAATAAAGGATGAGCTCTGTGAAGGAGAAAAATCTGAAATGCCAATAATATTTAGTCCCTTTTTTTTCTCTCTCAGACAAGCTTGTTGGTGTCTCTTTATTCTTTCCATCTGCTCCTCCACAGTCATTCGAGGCCGAATGTTTTCTGCCAGGCACAACTGCTCCACTGCACTTCTCGGTCTTTCCTTAAAAGAAAGGAACATGCTTTTTTAGAGTACTTTTTGAAGCAATGTTATGAATGTATAGTGTGGGTATTCATTTAAAAAAAAGCTTGTACTGCACACCTACATTTAGCCTAACTCTGGTGTCCTCTGTATTAAGAATGGTCAAATACCAGAGCAAGTTTTAGGGGCAGGCCTTATCTACACTGGAAAATTATATCATGGTAGACCATGTCTTAATGTTAAACATGACTGAGCACTCAGTATAGACAAGGAGTGGCATGTTTAATGTGTCACGGGTTATGATTACTTTTGGTTTGGGGTTAATAGATGCAGCTGCCTTTGTTTTTCTTTTGCACTTACTTAGGTGGTTACCATGACCAGCAGATATGACTTTAAACTTTATTATTATTCTTCATATTATTGTAGCATCTAGGTGTCTCAATCATGGACTAGTACAAACTGGTGCTGTACAAGCACAGAACAAAAACAAGACAATCTTTGGCTACACTGTATATTTAAAACAGTTAGTTAATGTGTTTCTAACAATATAATTTTCCGGCGTAAATAAGCTGTAGGTGAAGGGTGTCTGATTTTTAAATGATACCCATATAGTTTGTTTTAGATGCATTTTCCATTCAAAATTAAATGGTTGTTTAAATTTATCTGAAATTATTTCACCTAATAAAGGGATTATATGAGAACAGGATAGAACTCAAAAAGCAGATGTTTTATCTTTACCTGAAATAAGGTTAGGATAAAACATCAGGGACAGCATAATTTTGAAGAGATTTTGAAAAGTATATAATGAATAGAAATGAGTAAGAATTCAAATCAATATTTTAATAATAGGGAGATACAGAGGAAGATTTGAAAATATTGTAACTTGGGTCATCAACCCTGTAACTGGATCCATGTGGGTGGACTTAGGACCTCATGAACCATATGTGGGTATGGGGGCATTATGGTCTTGGATTCTTTAAAAAGTAGTAAATAAAAAACCTCATTACTATTAGATTACAATACAGAGTAATTTAAGTGGAGGACCTTGATTTGTGAAGTTCACCATCACTAGAGACCAAGCTGTTCGCAAGTCTTGCCATCTTTATGGTAGATGGCTACCTTGCTTTCTCTTTGCAGACTCTCTCCTTGCAGAATGATCAAAGATATATGAATGGGAAGCAAATACGTTGGTTTTTTCCTTTTCTTCACCTCTTTATCAAGAGCTGTCATTACTTCAGAATACATGAAATGGCACCTTGATCTTACAATAATAAGTGTCTTAAAATACATATATTTATAATTACTTCTGATGATTTTTGTAAATTATACTCTATTGTATTTGGAAAGAAAATTTAGCTTTGCAGTCATCCTTTGTTTGAAACCCACAAAATTATTTTCAATTAATTTCCTGAAGAGGTTTTTTTCCTGCTGATCACAAAGAAAAACTAAATGTTACCTGCACTCTGTCTGAGTACTTTGAGTAACTTATATAATTACTTGTAAAGAACATCTCTCACATAGAAGCAAGATTATCAGTACATATAAAATAAGATCTTCTGTTGTAAATGAAGTTACTAACAAAAGGAGATCAGAGACTAGGTTATTTAGTATCTAAATCCACTAGTTCTCTTTGGAGAGCTATTTTACAACCCTTATTTGTTCCAAATCCAAGTCACAAAATTGCCATGCAACTTAACATAAATGTAAGGCTTTACGCAAAAGTGGCCCAAAACTCTCATACACATGGTGCAGCAAGTTGGCACTCTACTGTACAGTCTTACACAGCATATCCTGGATTATGTTTGAATCCAGGTGTTGCTATTTTTCCACTTTCCTGAGCACAGACTTTCCAGGAAAAAATTGTTAGAAAATCCACAAGGCTATAAGGTCATCTATTCCAAGAACTGAAACCAGTGATCCTGTTTCTTGATAGAGAGAATCCCTGCACAATTTTCTGCAGTTACCAAACACTATTTTTGTTAGGAATGATTATCTTTTAAATATCACACATCTCATGCTGGACAACTGTCAATTTTTTTTTCTATTTGGTCCAGTAATAAACGATAAATTCCACAAGTTGCTTCCTCACACCTGATTTATTCCTAAAAATATACCAGTATGGTAGCTGCTAATCTGCTGAAAATGAGCTAAAAAGTATTAATAACTTTTGTCTAAATTAGAAAAATTATTATCCATTGCTGACAACAGGTGTCAGCAACACATTAGCCCTTTTCTCTACAGCACCATATCGGGAACTCATGTTGAGCAATGGACAAGCAACTATGGCCTGGTCTACACTGCCAATGAAATTTGGTGGCAGTCGATGGGAGTTACACAAGCTATGCAGAGTAGCTTGCACAACTTCCGTAGACTTCGTAACTTCCGTTGAGCGTGCCATCCCCACTGCGCTGTGTCAATGGGAAATGGATACCCGTTGACGCAGCGCTATGCTTTCTGGGGAGGTGGTTTTATTGAATCGGCTTCTGGATTGATTGAGTGTGTCTTCACTAGATGTAACCTTAGTATAAGCTTCTAGTACAATAATGTGGCAAAAAGGACTAATGTGATTCTTAGATGTATACACCCAGGGCCTGGGAAGTAGGAGTAGGGAGACATCTTTACCTTTGTACATAGCATTGATGAGATTACTAGCATATTGCATACAGTTCTGGTGTCCACATTTAAAAAAAAAATGTTGAAAGATTGAAGATGATAAAGAAAAGAGTCATAAAAAATGATTCAAGGGCTGGGCAAAATGCCTAATCTGCTTACCTTAGCAAAAAGATGGACAAGTGACTTGATTACAGCATGCATGTACCTTCACTGGGAGAAAGTACTGAGTACTAAAGGCAGGGCCAGTCCTAGACCAAATGGCGCCCCAGGTGAGGAATATCTTTGGTGCTCGCCCTCTCCCCCTTTGTTAAACTTCTGAAAAGAAAGTTACGAAAGTTGTGCAGTAACCAAGATTCTTTGAGATGTGTGTCCCTGTCGTTGCTCCACTTCAGGTGTCAGTGCGTCCCGGTGCCATTGATCAGAGATTTCTGCAGCAGTGCCTGTCCAGGCCACGCATACACAGAGGATGTCTCACAGCACCTCACGCAGCCCAACCCCCTTAGTTTCTTCTCTACCGTGATGTATTTACACGCTCCTAATTTGGAGTAGGGGGTTGTGGAGCACCCACAGGGGGACACATCTCAAAGAACCTCAGCTACTGTACAAGGTCAGTAACTTTCTCTTCTTTGAGTGCTGTCCCTCTGGGTCCTCCACTTCAGGTGACTGTAGAGCAGTGTCTCGCTATGGGCAGAGGGCACTTCGGAGTAGTTCGGGTGCCTGATGTTAGCACTGTGGAACCTAATTGAGTGTCTATGTCTGCACTGGACACCATCGCATAGTGGTTTATGAACATATGTTCAGAGGTCCAGGTGGCTGCTCCACAAATGTCCGACATAGGGACAATGTTGAGAAACACAACGGAGATTGCCACCGCCGTTGTGGAATGAGTCTTCATACAGGCAGGTGGTTTCGCTTTGGATTTCTCATAAGATAGATGTATGCAGTCTGATATCCATTTCAGTAGTCTCTGTGTGGATATTATGGTTCCCTTTGATCATTCTGTAAGAGAGACGAATAGTGGTGATTTACAGAACTCTTTGGTTCTGTCTAGATAGAATGAAAGTGCTCTTCTCACATCCAGTGTATGTCATTTAGCCACTTGTTGGTTATTGTGTGGCTTGGGATAGAATGTGGGAAGGTGTATGACCTGGTTAACACGGAGAGATGATATTTTAGGTAAGAATTTTGGGTGGGGTTTCATGGTGACCCTGTCTTTGTAAAAAAAAAATGGTGTATGGAGGGTGTGCCATAAGGGTCTCTATCTCACCTACTCTTCTAGCCGAGGTGATGGCAATTAGGAATGCTACTTTCATCAACAGATGGAGTGAGCCCGTGGCTAGGGGTTCAAATGGGGGATGAGGGCTTTTAGTACAATCGTTAGGTTTGTGGGTACAAGTTTTGCAGGTGTGTCAGAAAGCACTTTGTAACAGGGTGAGAGAATATTGGTAGTGCTTCTGCTGGAATGTGCTAATGGCTGCAAGGTGTACTTTGATGGAGCTCATTAATAAGTCAGTTGTTTTTAGTTCTAACAGGTATTTGAGTATTAGCGGTAGAGAGGCTAAACCACTTGAGTGAGTTTTGCTTGACACCATGTGCAGAATCTTTTCCATTTCTGCAAGTACATTTTGAGTGTGGAAGGCTTTTTGCTGTTAATTTGGATCTGCCTGGAACACATCCTCTCTATTCCTTGGAACCAAGAGTCTCCGAGCCATCAAGTGGAGCATTTCCAGATTGGGGTGAAGTGTTGTGCCCCATTCTGGGATAAAAGGTCCCTCCTTATAGGGAGTCTTCGTGAGGTCCGAATGGACATTTTAGTTAGGTAGGGGTACCAAGGTTGTCTGGGATATGCTGATACTATGAGGATGACCAAGGACTGGTCCCGGCAAATCTTGTTTATAACCCTTGGTAACAGTGGGAATGCATATAGTAGTGTCTCTTTCCATTTAAGCAAGAAGGCATCCTGTAGGATTAGTCTCCTCATCCTGTTCTGGAACAGGATTGGTTGCATTTGCGATTCGTTGTTGTTGCAAACAGCTGTATGGTTCGTACTCCCCAGTGTTGAAATATGTCACGTAGGACTCTGTCGTTCATCTCCTATTTGTGCTGGAGGCTGCATATCCGCTATTGCATTCATACGCCCACAGGGAGGCATGAGGCAGATATGTCTATATTGTGGCTTATGCACCAGTTCCAGAGTCTTATGGCCTCTGTACATAATGAGTGGGATTGGGCGCCCCCATCTGTTTATGTAAAAGATGCAGGCTATGTTGTCTGTCATTATTTGGATTGATTTGTGCGATATTTGTGGGAGGAAATGTGTGCATGCCCTGTGTACTGCCCTTAGTTCAAGGTTGATATGGAGTTTGGTTTCTGTTGCAGTCCGTTGGCCTAAAGAGCGAGATTCTGCATTTGGGTGCCCCAACCTATCGGTGAGGTATCAGTTGTAATTATGACTGATGGTATGCATCTTGGAAATGGTATGCATTTGCAAATGTTGTTTGGATTTGTCCACCAGTTCAGGAAGTCTTTCATTTTGGAGGTACTACTGATTACATACGAAACAGGCACAGCCTGAATGGACAGACTGAGTGTAGCCATCCTTGAAGGCCTCACATATATAGTCTGGTGTGTTGTACCACGAATGTGGTGCCCATCATATGGCCCAGCAGTTGAAGCAGGTGTGGGCAATGATGTATGGGCTGTTTTTGACTTCTAAAATGAGGTTCGATATTGTGTGGAATCTCAGCAAGGGCAATGCTACCAATGTAATCAGAGCTGAGGTGTGCACCTATAAATTCTAGACTTTGGATGGTTAATTCCTGATAGTTTATCTGTAGACCTAGACTTTGGAAGAGGTCTATTCTATTCTGTGCATTGGGCACTGCCTCCGCATAAGTGGGGCTTCGTAGAAGGCAGTCATCTAGGTATGGAAAAATGATCACCCTTTGTTGCCGTAGACGTGCTGCGATGACAATGTCTTGGAAAAGACTCGAAGTGCGGTGGATAGACTGAAAGGTAGTACCATGTATTGGCAGTGTTCCATACCAGCTGTAAATCAAAAGAATCGTGGATGAGATGGGTATAAGATAATATGAAAGTAAGCGTCGTTTTGGTTCTCAGCGCTGAGAACCAATCTCCCTGTTATATGGCTGGGATCATTGTGGCTAAAGTGTCCATTTTGAATTTTTGAACAGATACATTTGTTGAGCTTCTTAAGATCTAGGATTGGTCTCCGCCCTCCACTCTTTTTCTGTGTTAGAAAATATTGGGAATTGAATCCCTTCTCCATGTATTGTGGTGGAACCTGTTCTATTGCTCCCAGTTATAATAAGATTGGGTTTAGTGTAGGGTGTTGTCTGTCCTTCTGGAGAACAGTTTCTCCTTGTCAAATGGCAGGTCTTCCACTTTTGTTTGCAGGTACCTAGGAATACCTGAAGATTGTAGCTAGGAGGCGTGATGCATGACTACAGCTGTTGTTCGAGTTGCTATATCCGCAACATCGAAAAACGCCTGCAGGGATATTTGGGTGAGTAATTGGCCCTCGTCTACTAAAGACTTAAGTTGTGCTTGTTTGTCCTCTGGTAATAACTGTGTCAGTTTGTTGATCTTACCGTAGTTGTGGTAGTCATATTTGGCCAGGAGGGCATTATAGTTAGCAACCCTGAATTGCAAGGTTACTAACGAGTATACCTTGCAGTCAAATAGGTCTAATCTTTTGCTGTCCTTGTTATGTGGAGTGGACTTTTGTTATGGTTGTTAGTTTCGGTGTTGCACATTGTCAACTACTAGGGCATTAGGAGAAGGGTGAGTGAACAGGCATTCTATGCCCTCCTGTCTGCCCTCTTACAGTTGGTGGAGCTGATGCGGGTGTTTGCCAGATGATATTGGCGGGTTGCATTTTTTGTATTAGCTGAAGCATGTGATATCTGTAATTGTTTATGTTGATTTTCCTCCACCTCCTCAAAATATTTCTTGGCTTATTGCCACCCGTTTAAACAATCCCTGAATTTCTTTAAAGTCATCAGTCGTGGTTGGCAGTCCATTATTGCCTCATTAGGAGATAAGGATGAGTTGTGGGGTGTCGTCGTATCCTGGTGTGCCCCTTCATCTGTCTTGTCCCTTTCATCCTCTTGAGTCTCTCGTGGTTCTGGGGATGGTGGAACAGGTTTATCTAAAGCTGTGGTCAGGCCAAGCTTTATATGATGCCCACAGATCCAAAGAAGGCCCTTTGGAAGGAAGAGACCTCTGGGAGAACAGTTTCATTTGTTCTAGCCACTCCCTCATGGTTTTTTCGATTTGTGCCAGTGATTTGAGGGAGTATACAGACACCCTCCACGCTAGGGAAAAGTAGTATGGGGAGAAAACTCCTTATCATTGCTGGAGAGTGGAGACGGGTGAAATTGATAATTGTGATGTCTGTTGATCAGGTGATACATATCGGTGCCATACAGAGGGGAATGTGATGGAGGCATATCCTCCCAGGTGAGGTGTCATGGCTGTTCCTTCAGTGCTGTTGGTACTGAGGTGGTCTTTTCTGTCGGTACGGTGGTCAGTACTGTAGATTTGGTTTTTGCCTTTTTTGGTGCTGACGACTGTGCCGATGCTGGCAGCATCCGTGCTGTGGTTGATTTCAGGGCCATCTTGGCGGGTATCATAACAGACTCCAGTTTGGGACTCAGCAGCAATATCTTCTTGGGTGCTGCCAGTGCCAGAGGTACTCAGGGCAGTGACTGTGCTCTCCCGTGAGGTGGTCGGCACGGGAGGGAGGGGGGGCACAGAGGTAGTAGAGGTAAAGATCTGGATGGAAACTGCTTTTTTTTTGGCGCATCTCTGCCAGGCAAGGTTGGGCCTCTTTTTCTCCTTTCAGATGAGGTTTGAGCCATACCTCTGCCCTTTTCCCCAGTATCAGATTCAGAGGCGGGGTGGAGGGATTTTTCCCTAAGAATAAGTTTGAGGTGGAGATCTCTGTCTCGCCTGGCTCTCACCTTAAGGTTAGCGCAATGGGTGCACTTGGCTGGGATATGTCCCTTTCCGAGGCACCTAACACATAGAGCATGTCCATCAGAGATTGGGAATGCATCGCTGCAGGATTTGTATCTTTTGAATCCTGGTGATCCAGGCATTCTGAGAAGTTTAAGGAGGAACAACACCCCCTGCTCCCTCAAGCTCTCTCTCTCTCTCTCTCTCTCTTTTTTTTAAAAAAAACTATACTCTATCTTAACCAACTTATCCTATGACTAAAAATAGGAGTAAAATTATTTCTAAAACTATTTTCAACTTTAGTCTCAGGCAAAGAGAATGCTGAGAAGCTCCATTTCAGGCAGAGGATAGTTGAGAAGGAACTGAAGGGGTCAAGCTGCACAAGCGGCAACTGAGGTGCTAACGGCACTGAGAGACACCCTCTGTGCATGTGCGGCCCGGACAGGCACTGCTGCAGAAATCTCCAGTTAACAGCACCAGGACACCAGCTCTCACAGGGACAGCACTCAAAGAAAAGGGCTTTATTTTTTATTGCATCTGTAGCCCATTTCATGACTTTGATGTATGATTTATCCATCATGTAAGATATAAATTTGTACGCTAGGATCTATAAACCTGTATTTATTCATGCCATATATAAGCAAATAAAATTGGTTTCCTCTAAGCTTATGGAAACTTAAATTTTAAGAATAACTGAAATGTACTAACATCAAGAAATTGAATTATGTACCAACATCAGGTGGACCAGTATTAATCAGTGTTACAACAGGTGACAACCTTAGAATGTTAACTCTAATCCTTTACTTTAAAAGACCTTTCTTCTTGCATTTGCCCTCACAAGTTGAAGCACAGCATCAGAGATCCAAAGACTGGCCAATGGCATTTTCAAGTGATAAAATAGCAAGCGATGTCAGTCTCTCGTCAGCCATCCTTGATAGAAGATCTGTTTTAATGAGCCTGAGCTTCGAAAAGCTGCGCTCACAACTGTGACCAGTAGCATGAACAGAATCTTCAAAGCTATCCACACATTAGGAAAAGCGTCCTTCAGCTCTGCATCATAGATGAAGTGGAGAACTTGGAGTAGAGAGTGCTTTCCATGTGGCAAAATGTGACATATTGTCCAATTCGACGGAGGTCTTTATCATCCATGTCTGAACATTTCCATGTGTCGCATCTGGTTAAGGTCCATACAACTGTTTAAGAGTGTTTTCCTGTCTGCAGGCAGCTTACTTAGGTCATACAACCATCCCCCACATCTTTTCATGGTGCTTTATTTGTCCGAGCCTTTCTTCACTGGACACTTAAGCAGTGTCAACAAGCGAACACAAAAAACAACCCTCTTGAACTTTTATTCCGAGCGTCCCATTACTTTATCTCTGCCCTCATAACCGAACTGTCTCTTTTTCCGATGAATAGAAGTTTTCTTGATGACAGGTTCAACACCTAAGTTTTCTGCCATTTCTTTGGCTGCAGTGATGGAATCTTCAAATCAGTTGTCCCTGTAGACCATAATGAAATCAAGAATGGTGGCAATTTCCACTGGGGTTGTAATGCCTTGCTTACAATGTTTCCTTGGAACAGGATATTGTGCCAAACCACAATTGAGACCAGAAATTTGAAGTCCCTGATCTGGTTTGCCAGGCTTTGCGCCTCATGTCGGATTCTGGCCTCGGCTTTACTTGACTGCGCAAGTTCCCTCAGGGCATTGTAAACCTTGGTCACTTGGTACCGCACTGGCCTTACGCTGTCAATGTGGCTCTCCCAGGAATTGTCACTTACAACTGACCGTGAAGTCGGTAACATTGTCTGTGAGGAACTTCCACCTGATAGTTAAAGCTGAAAACAGGATGTATATCCTTTGCAGTACTCCAAAGAGTCCTTTATTAGTTGCTACGTACACTCTTCAAGTCTTAAAACAAAAGTACACTTTCACAATTACACAATAAAACAAGGTTCACAATATCGCAACCAGGCTCTCACTTCACTTCATTTTTGTCTCTCACTGACCGACTGATGATGCTCCACCCTTTATATACCTGCGAGGATATTGTCAGCCATGCCCTAAGAAGTTCAAGAAAATGCAGTTCTCAAAGTCTGGAAGGTTCCACGAGATTATAAAAGGTCCAGAACAGTCTAAGAAGTTAGTGAAAAATGAACTCTGAAATTTAAAAGCTTAGATATACAGCAGGTCAGATGAGATAATCTAATGGTCCCTTCTGGCCTTAAACTGTATGAATGGATACAGCTGGACACAAATTTAACTGCAAGAGTACACCAAGACAAAACTGTTTTCAGCACCATTTCTGCAACTGCAGTTAAAGATTTTACGCTGTTTTCTGAATAGTGCTGAACATGGTTCATCTTGGTCTATACTTACAGTTAAACTGGATTCAGTAGTAACAGAAAATTTTGAAGAAATTAGAAAAGGTTGAAGACTAGAGTAACATACAATATGTGGACTATATGCAGTAACTAATTTCTCAAACACACGTGCTCATGTTATGAAAGATCACAAAAAGTCTGGAGACTGTCTTTTGAAAAATGATAGTAATCTCTTCTCTGAATTCACATTTATTATTCTCTCTCCTCCTCCTCCAGTCTCATTCCTAAAATTCTGTTTTCCCTTCTCTCTATTCCCTGTCCCTACTCCCTTTTCCTACTTTACTCATTCTGTCTTCTTCTTGCATCCCACATTATCTGACCTCTCATCTGAAAATCACAAGTCATTGAGTACTAAGCTCTGTACCCTCAACTGTTCTGAAAGTCTCAGATGTTTCTAAAATAATTTTTGGATTGGAAAAAAAAATCATTTATTTACCAAGACAGAATGAGCCCTTTACCCCAGAACAAGAAAGGCACTTTGGAAAACCAAGCCTAGAAGGCAGGACATATGTCCTTTTAATTCAGTATAAGGAATGACCCATTGGCAGTAGATTCAATACCAAGTTTAGCAATAATTCTGGTGACTACTAGAAAAAGTACAGTTGATCAGTAGCTTTATCACCAACATTTAAAACTTCACCAATTCAACTTTAATGACTTCTACGGGGATCCTAGCATAAGTGAATTTTAAAATTCTACCATTCCTTACTTATGAACTGTATGCATTAAGGGAATACATTTTACTATGCTTTTTAAGACAGTGGGATGTTTTATTTAAAGTAAATGAAATATAAAGCTTTTAAAGTAACTAAAGGGACAGAAATTAAACTTGGAAAACAAATGCATTGTCATAAATCTCAATACTAGCAAATTGTTTTTAAATACCATTCTTAGATCTATCTTCTTGTTTTTCCTTAAAGTAACATATGAGGCTATAGTTGAAGATTCTGGAGTTGGTGATTTGGTTCTGGGAGGCACAACTCCAACAGGAAAATGTGAACCTATAAAATAATAAAACAGTATCTTAAGTGTTATGCAAAATGGCACATACAAAACTATTGTTTTCAACAGAAAACACATTACGATGTGAAGTTGTTAATCGATAAGCTGCCAAACTTGCCTTTACCATAAAAGCCATGGTGCCTAATTAGTATAACTGCAGTTATTTTTTTCTATGTAAATAAACCCAGTCAAACTGAAATCTAGTCAGTATTTAACCAGTATGCTAAAGGAGACCAGCAAAGAATTTTTTTTTTTAAATTAGACTTGTTCCTGTTTTGCTTCTTCATGATACATAAAGAAAACCCAAAAGATTTGTTTGGGCTTTCACAATATTTTGTCCATTTGCCAGTTTTCCCCGATAGCTTTCATTTTAATATCTGAAATGTCAACTATGGTCTTTTTTTTTTGGCTAGAAGAATTCCTGAAGGTCTCAGATTGCTACTTTCTTCATTGGAGGGGTGGGAGGATGTGCCTAATTAAGGCTTCTTTTCTCCAAAATGTTAATTATTCATGGAGTAGTTTTGGGATTTTTTTTTTTTTTTTAAAAGACTAGACTAGGACCTGAATTTGTACTGCACAAGAAATACTGAGCATCTGCCCAACAAACACATACTTCAAAGAATCCTTCAGCTCTTCTTTAGTCATCAAAACAATAAAAGAAAGGGCACCAGCCTATTTTAATTCTCCTTTGCAGGTTATCTATTTCCAATTTCTAGAGCTTTTCAATCACATATTCCTATTTCAAATGTTTTTTCTTCATTGATGGGTGAAGGACAAACGAAAAGAAAATGACAGAAGGACACATTAAAAAATAACTGGTGCTGTAAACTGCATGAAGTAAACAATAAAAAAAGAAAAAATGTCTCCCTCTAATCTCTTATTTTATTGTAGTAGCACATAGTCATCTTAGGGCTTGTCTCTATGGTGTGGCAATACGCACTACTGTATTGTGATTTCTAAGATACGAGGCGTTGCACATTAATTAGTTTGTGCAGACCCTGCTGGTGTGCACTAAAGGTTCCCTACTATGCTTTAATGCAGTGCTATGTTAAAGTGCACTGGAAACTTTAATGCCCACCAGTAGGGTTGATAGGGACCAATTAATGCATAACACCTTAGTGCATTTTAGAAATCACACCCCCATAGTGCATATTATCCCACTATGTAGAAAAGCCCTTAGATGTGGCTTATTGCAACAATAAGTAAAGAAAATTAAAGAGAAGTGTGATTTTTAAGTTGATGGTGTCCCTTTAACTCTGTTGAAATAGTTTGGGATATGACGGGATAGAAAGGTTAACTGAAACAATACAAATACAAGTGTAAGTGATATGCTATTACTACATGTAGACAATTAGAAAAGCTGACTGCTTATACTCTCCCTTATGCTTTGGGGATTTTTTTGAGTAATGAGAACTAGACTGAATAAAGTGCACTAGAAAACTAAGTGCTCATCGGCTGGAATAAACTACAGTAACAGCTACAATAAAACTACCTCAATCTACTGGTAAGAGGAAGAATCTCCCTCTCATTTGCCACCACTAAGGCTGGTAGGTTTTTGGTTTTTTGTTTTTTTTTTTTAAAGTACCATGTATATCTGATAGGAGGCTTATCTGCTTTCCCTTAAGTGAGGCCTGTTTTCTCACAGATATAAATGGAGAAGTGATTTTCTTGTGAGACAAGATGGGGAGGTAATATCTTTTATTGGACCAACATCTGTTAGTAAAAGAGAAGACAGGCTTCTGAGTTTACACAGATCTTTTCTTCAGATCTGGAAACACTTCTTCATTTATGGAGCAAGATAAACATCACACAATGGGTTATTCAAAAAAAAAAAAATCACCCACTTCTCCTTTATTTCAGTCAATGCAGTTTTCAGTTACTTTTCTTCAGCTCACTAACAGCTCTCTTTAAATGATTGAGAACGTAATTAGGTCAATAAACTCTGTGTGTATTGTTAGAAGGGTAACTACTGCTTCAATGAATGTGATTAGCAGACTAGGTTAATGCCCCCACATAAACTCTGCATCTTTATAAACTAAATGAATCGGATTTACTATAAGTCTTAAGCAAATGTAACACCCCAGCATATGCCATGTTGGAGCTGGCCTACAAGTGGTAAAATGAACATTTGTCTGATAAATATCACATTCAAATTTTTTTTATTTTATTGTGCAGTTTTGCACCTTTATTATTTTGTATTCCAAAAGGGATAAAATGCTTTTAAAACTCTTCAAAACTATGCACCAAAAATCCACATAGTTAACTAATGAAATCCCTTTAGGCCGCATTCAGCCAAGTTCCATAACACCAGCATCTCATGTGCATGCTGAGTTACCACACCAGAATAGAAGCCAGTGACCTGACTGACACTGAACACTGCTGGTATTACAGAGGGGAAAGGGCACCATCTTGAGTGCTTTCTCACCTTGGCTAATGGGGGTGCAGCACATATTGGTAAGTTGAGGGACTTTGACAACTGCCTTTTCCACACCCATGCTTTAAAGAGCCATTTTACATGTTTTAGCAAGGGGTATTAAATTCCTTAAGTGAGTGTTCATAATGAAGTAATCTACCAATCTTTTATGGGGTCTAGAAGAAGAGGCGAAACTGAGGCATTCAGCAACAGCATCGACCTTTACTGTGAGTATACGAATAATATTAATTCTATTGTATCACAAGACAGAAGGCTATTCAACAATTACAAGATTAAAAACAAACATTATTTCCTTGTCTTGAGAGAGGTTGAAAATTCTGTATTGCTGCCTTTTTGGACATTTCAATAATATACTATTGCAAACTGGATTAAAAAATTGAATAAGGGCAATGATGGAAAATGGGTATTTGTTTAAGGGAGTAGTGTGTGTGGGATTTGAATAATGGATCAATAAGAATTTCAGGGTTGTCGAGTATAATGTTTGATTTTTCTGTGATCTAATTGACTGAAATCCTTCTCTTGTATAATTAAATCATTTTATTGTGGAAACGGTTTCATTTGCATCCAGCAATGGACATACTATTTGAAAAAAAACCCCAAAGAACTATATAATAACTTGTGTTCTACAGTGCAATTACACTATTTTGTATTCCTTGTGAACGACTGAAAAACAGGTTGAAAATCAGCATGCTTGGCACGAACCTTTAGTTGTAGAAGTTTCTGACTCTGAAACTGGTTCCGTCTTTTCTTCACCATTAGACTCATCAACCTCTGCCACTGTTGTTAACTCTGGCTCACTCTTATAAAGTCTATAATCTGGACCCTAGATGACGACAACAGTAAGAGGTAATGAACAATGACTTATTTAAGTGTTAGTGTCTTAAGAATCAAAACAACAACAATCTTCAGGTGATTTTGCTCTCATTTAAATTTGTAATTTTTTTATGTCAATGCTCCATTGCTCAGGGGCTGGTGTAGTGATATTTGTTTTGCAATTAGCATGAAACAACTGTCACAGACTTTCAAAAGTTACATAAACTGAGTCTGGTAGATGTGAAGAAGAAAATTTACCATTATAATATAACACTCTGATCCCAAGAAACTAACTATAAAAGGCTTCAACAGAGACATGATTGCCAGAACTGGGGCTTGTTTAGTATAACAAGCGTTCAAAAAGTCTGGATTTTGAAAAAGTGATTAAAACTTAGTCAATCATCATGATCGTCTTGTTTTAGTGTTTGATTCTTAGAACACGTTTATAAGCATGGTATTGATGAAAAATGTCAAACAAACACAAATGATGCAGCTAGAAATAAAACTAATTAACAAAAAAGGAATTACACAACACAAAAGTTGCCAGATGCCAAAAGAAAAGAGTGACTGTGCAAAGGATGGGGGAAATGCTTGATATACATTGTGGCAATTTTAGCCACTTACACAGTAAGATCCATTTCTCGGATATCCTTGAACTTGGTGAATCTTCTTTTCTTCCAGCAGATGTACTGGGCCCCTGCTATAACAGAGCAAGGAGCTGCTATCACTGGGCAGAGGGGGGATTATGGGAGGATGCTCTGTAAAGTCATAGGATCGAGGGAGTGGAGGACGAGGTGGGACTACTTCCTCTTCCTAAAGATTGTAGAATGTGTACACCTGTTACAATTATTTATAACTTTTAAAAGGTATATTACTGTAGCTATATAAGCTTTGTGTTTTGCAATTAAAGGGACACTGTCATACTAATAAACTTCATTGTATTACTAACACCACTTAGATTCACTAGGACTGAAATAGTTCTCTTTAAAATCTCATTTTCACTGTTTACTTTCTGCATGTTACTTAGCTAGTTATGTCTTCATTTCTATCAATTGTACTTTTTGCTTCTCTGACATGCTTCTGTTGTGACTGAGCTCACTGATTTAATTATCCCACCCGTTCTAACTGAAATTCAATATCTATTGAAAGATTTCTATGCATATTAGATTTTCTATAACCTTAAAAAACCAAGGTTAAATTCTGAGTAACAAAATTGATAGTGTCCCTTTAAAGCTATGATTTCTAGACATTAGAGACCTGATTTTCAGATGGGTTGAACACATGGAGCACCCATTGATTTAATCTGGTTTGGGGCGCTTTGCGCATCTGAGAACCAGTCTCTATATATGAAGAGACATGGACAACAATATAAATTTTCTCTCCATGAAATGTGGAGGAGGGGGAAGGGGGGAAAATCAGAATTTACATTTTTGGTGTTGGGGACAGGAAAGGGTGAGGAATGGGGGGACAAAATAATGAACTGATAAGAACATGAAGTCACAGAAGAAATGAAAATTTTAGGATTACTATCTGGGACTTTAACCTTCAAAAGTAATCCAATAATTCAGTATGGGATCAGCCAATTTAAATATACTGAATACACATTTCAGATAACTTTAAAAGGGGTCAGAAATAATTTCCATCAGCTAATAATCTTTAATTCAGAAATTCATTGATGCTAAAATATAAAACTACTAAAATCATACCTCATTTTTGTACTTAACAGATGAAAAAGATTTTGACCCGATGGTACCTGTTTAAAAAACATGAAAATCTGTTTACAACAAACAGTTATTAGGAATTAGCACAAAAGCCTGTCTCTGTATTGACCAAAAAGCTCAAACACACACTAATTGCAACTGGTAAATAATTTCAGTTAGACTTGTCAAACAGTCTTCAATCAAGCAAAAGCAACTACAAAGTTTATTCCCTAGAAGTACAATGTGGTTTAATAAAAGCAGCCAATTTACCTGCCTCTGTAGAACTTCTTTGCTGCTTATGTTTACTCAAGCCTTCCATAACATCCTGAATTCTCCAAAGTTCCTTCTGAATCTGAGCACGCTGTATACCTGCTGACTCAGTCTGCCAGTAAAGAGACATTAGAAATGGGACAACATGTGTAATATGTTGGAACAAACAATTTTACAGTTTGTAGACAGCACCACGTGCACATTTTTCTCTCCTTACTGAAAGGAACCAGGATTTAGGAAGCAATCCGATAATGGGCACTCTCCACTCACACGGATATAAAGTTCACACTTTCTGGAGGTTAGTGTAACTTCTTCAGAGTGGTTAGTGGAGTAGCCACCATCACGACAATTGATTGCTCAAACATCCCAGCTGCCTGATTTCCTGGTTCAGCAGCTTTGCAAATCTCATCTTCTAAAATGAAGGTGAAGCATTTTGACAAATTTAGCATTTCACTAATCACACAGGAGGACAAAATGTCTCAATCTACAATGCAGAATGGAAACGGGAATTTACCAGTGAACACGTGACCTGCTCTGTGGCATAATTCTTCACATATTGAGCTATTTGCATGTCTGTCACTGGCCAGAAGAGTACATCAGTACAGAGTGGTGGGTGGATCTGATCAGCATTAAAGGAGCATGACTGACAGTGTGGACTTGATTTAATTTTCTACAGACTCTTAGAAAAAGCTACTCTACACCAGTGAATGAACTGTGGGCCAATGTGCCACCATAACCATACAGGATTTGTGTCAATGGATCTGCTGTGTACCTATTTCCCTACTCCTGCCACTCACCCACAATCTCCCTTCCATGGTTCTGTGTGGAAAGCCAATCTGTGACACTCCTATGCACAGGATTCCCAACACTCCACCCCCGCCCCCAACCTATTTATTGCATTAGAAATTTAAGACTTGTCATCATGCTAGGTTCCTCGGCAACTACAATGTCTTACAGGAATAACAGGGTACACATCCAGAGTACCAAAGTGTAAAACCTGATTAAGAGAAGGGAATTTTATTCATACCATTAAACTATTGTTGCTTGGTTTTGCAAGCACTGATTTAACTCAGCTGCTTGATACTCACTTAGGAAGAATTTCTGTGTTACAAATTTAACACATCTGCTTCTCTAATTAAGACTTGAAAAATTTCCAATTCTGTGGCCCCTTCAAGGGCACATTAAGAAAAAATAAGGAAGACTAGACATGGTATTCCTCATATTCCAAAGTAAAAATGCAGGGCAAAAATGAAAGACAATTTCTGAGGCGGAGATAATAGACAAAAAACTCCAAATTACTATTTAGGCCTGTATAGTAATACAAATAATAAATAATACATAAAAAAAGCAGCCAAGAAGGGCATAATCTCATTTTTCCCCTCTCCCCTTTATAGATAATCTTTTAGGAAAAATAAAACATGCATGAAATAAAGAGGTGGTTTGTTTTAACCTTATATTTCAAATCAGGTTTTAAAATCACATAACATTATAATTCTTGCCACACCTGAACTTCCCCAAGTTGGTCCAGCTGCTCCTGCATACGGTTCCTTGTAACTGTTACATCGTATTCTAATTTGTCATACTCCCTCCATGCTCTTTCTAGTTCCTTAATTTAGAAGGAAAGAAAAGATTAAGATTTCACTTTTGTGTACTGACAAGTTAAAAAGATGTTACCAGTTTAAAAAATTTGCACCTATTTTTTTCTCAGCCCAGCAGCATGCAAGTTCAGCAGTACCTCTCAAGAACAAATTAAGAAATGCATTTTGATCCTATTTAAAAACAGTTTTTCACTTTCAATGGCATTTCATGTATTTTCTTCTGTGGGCAACAAGGTAAAGAAGGGAAATTCTTGGGTGCAAGCAAATTTTTTCCTTCTTGAACCCTTTATATATTCTCTTAATTCTTCCCCCAAACAGGAGTGAAGACAATGGAGGCAGACAAGAACTTTCAGTTATCACTCACAGCAGCAGACTAAATTGTGTCCATTTTCCCCCACAGGATGCATTGGTGGATTTTTTTATTAGAATTATTTAACAGGACAAAAGTAGGGTACGTAACTCACAGTATTACAAAAAACAATTTTTTCCTCTGTTTTCCAGATGCCTTCAGGCTGCTGCACTAAGGCAAGTGACCATGCTGCCAACTCCAGGGCATCTAGACACCAATCTGCTGTACACAATGCTGCCAAGAAGATCTTTACCTCCATCATTACCTTCATCTTCTTGTCCTTTGGGAAGGCAGACCAACAGTTACCTGTCCAAGTCAGGCTAGCTCTTTAGAAGCAAGACCACACAAGAAAGGGACAAAGGGCTGATGTCTGTGCCTTAAAATGGATTCTCTTTCTACCTATAGGTACTGAGTGTAAAAACTCACCCTTCTCTGGGCCCACTGTCTGAAGAGGCCGCTGCTTCTATCTAAGGCAGAATAATTCAGCCCATCTTGTCCTTCAACAGCAAGTAAAATCTGTGAAGTTGCCAATTGGGTCATCTAGACTGGCCAATGCCCATTCTGAATTTCTGAATCATGGATGGCTAGGGACACAACATTCCTCCTTAGAATTTAAAGGGCAAAATTTTTGTTCTGGGATTTTGTTGGTCACTTCCGGTTCTTCTAGGTGCTCAGGCTTGAGTTCTTAAAAAAGTTTATTTAACATAACCTTGAAAAGTGTCTGTCTTGAGTTTCTTTTTTCTTCTTTCATCCAACTGGGACAGATTCCCTTCCTCTGGAGACCATTAACTAAATGACCAAGATTATTTTTTTTCTTCCTTTTAGATTCTTTGCCTTGTCTTTCTCACAATTGTGGAATGGTGACAAGTTGGAAAATAAGATTGTGCCTTTTTTGGTCTTTCAAAGTGAAAGGCTTGCGAGACAGACACTGTGTCCCACCTTAAAAAGAATCAGGATCAACTTTCCCTTCTTTAGGTTCCCCATGCTTATGTCTATCCTTTTGATGTTTTATGTAAGATGTTGGTGGGCAGGAGTGAAAGTTATGGCCAGAATGCCCCCTTTTTGTATGTTTTCATGGGTCAGACCCAGTCTTCTATTTATTGATGATTATGGATTTGTGTATTGACCCCTTTAGGAGTCTGTTCTTACTAACTTATGTTTGGGGTTCATGCTGTGAGCCTTGGGCAGGGACGGGGAGCTACAGTAGGACTAGTATTTTCCACCTGTAGAAATGATCCTGAGTATGGTGGGGCCATGCCCGGTCTAGGGTAAGGAACATAACCTGCCTGCTTCCACAGGCAAACAGCCATAGCATTATATATGGTGGCACCCTAGCTAACGGGGGGAGGAAGGGGGGGAGAGGAAGAGGATGGCAGTGTCTCAAGGATGCAACAGTGCAGTACTTACTCTTCACAGAAAGTCTGAAGCAGGGCTATTGTCACAGAGCACATTAGCAACAGGACAACTGTGACCTGAGAAGCCTTAGAGAGTCAAGAGCGGCGGGGGATGCTAATGAGTAGAACAGCCACTCTGTTTCTGTTGTTCCTTCGTTTTCAATCCAGTTCCAGATCTGGTAACTGATCAACCAGCTATTTGTGATACTTCCAAATTCTGGTTGGAACTAGCAATTTTCCCAAGAGTTGCTGTGAAAAGTGGGCAGGAGGTGGCAGTGACTAGCCCTCCTTCATGGGTCTAGATTCTCCTGGGGATTGTGTTAAGTACTGTGCATAAATGGAATGCTGTTTTTAGTTTTGTATCAGCTGTGTCATGGTGAACTCTAGGCAGGCCCACTTTAGGATTAATCACAACCAGCTGACACAATGTTTAATACCACAAACCTTTTCCAGACAAGAGCATTTAACACTATGTCTAACAAAATCTATTTTTCCTGAGTGAAGAAGTCCTTTGAGAGAATACGAGTTCCAAATGACACAGGATGAAGAAAGTGTTTAAACAAGAGTCAAGATGCCTGTCACAAGTGGAGGACTGTAGCCTACCTTTTGCACCATTCTGGAAGCAGAGAAACCTAACAAAGGTTTTCAGTAGGGGGTAGGGACAGTCCTGTTCCCCAGCCATGACATAATGTCTAGTCAGCCTCTGACCACATAGGGGAGAGAAAAATCCACCATTAAAACAGTGGAAGATGAAGGGAACACAACAGCTACACAGTGTAGAAATGTTTCATTTATTCAACTGCATGCAGGGCTATTAATCAAAATTTCTGAGCAAGTGATGAGGCAACTATCTTGCTAAAAAATGTTATTTGAGACAACTACACTGTAAGTCACATTGCAACCTGCTTTAATAGTCATCTATGATGTAGAGAAACAAATATTTTAAAATGCAACTGTTTTAAGTTTTTCTTTTCTCTCTTAAAACATTAAAACAGGTTGGGAGCTAGTGTAGTTTTATATGGGGCTCCTGGCTGGGACCAGGAGAGCAAAAAAGGGTGCTCCCCTCTGATTAAAGGAGCCTAAAAAGTAGCCAGAGTTTATATGGCTGTCTGAACTTACTTGCATACTGAAGAGGGAGAAGAATATGAAGATGCTAGCCCTGAAATAGGACTGGAGATAAAAGGGGCCCAGTAAGAAGGGGGCCAGGGAAATAGCATATACTGGAGTAAGCAGTATGAGGCTGCTGTGTGTATCATCCCGGGGTTGAAACCCAGAGTAGTGGGTAGGCCTGAAAAAGTGCTGAATTTAAAGGGCCCAGAAGCTAGGGCTGATGACCTCAGAGAGAGGGGAAATAGACTGCTTATTTGTTGGACTCTAATACCCTGGAGAGGGTTCATTTGGAGTTTGTGACTCAGCTGGAGTCAAGCCACTGAAGAGCAACCAGGATCCGCTGACAGCCTGCAAGGGGTACCAGAGGTGAGAAAAGGACTGTGGTACCAAACCCAGCTTCTTGGAGGCGCTCAAGAGGTGAGTGCCGCTTTACCCTCCCACCCTGTTTCTGTTACATGGCAACCAGTGGTGATTCTTATATAAGCTCTGCTGGGCTACGCCAAGTGGGTGAAGTTTCTTTTTACAGCCTTTAGTTTAAAAGTGAAATACACAGAATGACATCTATGGAATCTTAAAGTTTTACTTAAAATCAATGCTTTGATTATATATCACACAAGTATTACCGAAGTACTTCCTGAAATCAAAGAGTCAAATTCTACACAATTATATCCTGTGTGGCCCCATTGACTTCACTGGGATTTCATTAGGCACAAATCAGAGCATAAATCTAGTACAGTATTATAACCCATCTAAACTGATAAGCAATTTTCCCTCAACAGAAATTAAGTCCTTGTACAAAATTATCCTTTTCAAATAATTTACACCAGTGTTAGAATTAAGCTGTCAGAACTAAGGGAGTACACTTAACATTGCATCAACAGAGTTACTGGGACTCCCTTAATAAATTACCAGAGCTCTGAAGAATAAATGAGAGTATTCCAATATGTGTTTACACTGTGCACAGCAATGGCCAACAAAAAGAAAAGGTTACTTATAATTGTGGTTCTTCAAGATATGTTGCAGACACGTATTCTGTATGTGGGCACGCCTAGTGCACTGGAGCCAGAGAATTTTACCTAGCAGTACCTGTAGAGGGTGGTGCTTGTGCCTCAAGGCTGTAGCCTCTCCCCTGGCTACATGAGGTGCGCTGCCCTGACCCCGCTCAGTCCTTTCACACCATATGCCCAGAGACAAGACTCCAACACAGGGGATGTGGGGTGGGTTGTGAAATGCATGTCTGCATCACATCTTGAAAAGTCACCATTACAGAAAGTAACTTTCAAGTAAATGCAGCAATGTATTCCACTTACGTAACTCACAAGCAGTACTCTCAGGAAGCAGGGCTTGTAGTCTGCAATCTTTATTTAGGTAGAACTGCCCTACCAAAACTTGCATCCCCCATGGAAGATGTAGTGATGACATAATGGCTCATAAATGTAGGTATGGATAACCAACCCTGTGAATGTCCAATATTGGGGATGTCACTGAGGAACGCTATTTACATTCCTTAAGCTCTTGTAGAATGAGCTTGCACCCGCTAAGGAAGCGTAGCCGAAGCTATTTCATACATAATCTTAATACAAGATGTTATCCATTTAGCGATCATCTGTGAAGAGTCCATTTGACCCTTCATATGATCTGCACGTAACAAATAGACAAAGCAAGACACGGAACTATTTAGTCCTGTCCAGATATAACCTGCCATTTAATGTGTGGAGACACTGCTCTTCCAGAGAAGAATGCGACTTAGGAAAGAACACAGGTAAATATACCACCTGGTTCAAATGAAACTGAGAAACCACCTTAGAAAAAATTTTTGGGTGTGGTTGTAAAGTCACTCAGTCCTCGGAGAACTGTGTATAATGAGGCTCGGCCAGCAAAGCCTGCAACTCAGACTCTCCTTGTGGATGTTATCACTACACCAGCAATGCAGTTTTCTGACAAAAGTGGAAAGGAACAAGATGCCCGGGACTAGAACCGAAGCACTATTAAGGCCACAAGGACCATATTATGGTTCCATAGGGGAACTGGCTCTCAGACTGGAACAGGAGGCCTTTTAAGAATCTTGCTCCCCCACACAATGGACAATGTTTAAACTCTGGTGAGGGCGTCATCAGGAAAACAAATTACAGCTAATTAACAATAAATCTAACTAACTATACTGAAAGTACTAATTAATTATATACAACTAGAAAAATCACTAAAAATAGAGGGATTGTGAGGTGAAAACCATACACAGCTCTGACTCCAGCCATGGGTGGTAAAAAGGAACTGAGGGGGGTTGGGGTGCTGTCACCTCATATATCCAGGGGAAGAGCTATGGCCACAAGGTGCAAGCATCACCCTTCTATCGGTACTGTTCGGCAAAATTCTTCAGCTCCGTTGTGCTAGGCACGCCCACACATGTGGAATACACTGCTGCATCTAGTTGAAGAACACATAGTAAACTTAATATGAGAATATCACTCCTTTGAGGTTGCCTTTCTGGTATGTTAACACTTACAAATGAGCCAATAATTTTTTTTTAGAAAAGTAAATTAAGTGTAGTATCTTACGTTATCATCAGAATTTCTCAATAAGATATAGCTCTTTGATATTATATAACTTGTTCTAATCAACTCTTCATCTCAGAAAAAAGCTGCCAAATCAATTAAAGTTTGTATGCATTTGTCCCTTTTATAGTAATTTAAGACAAAAGATCCTGCCTATTGACTGTATTAAAAAACTTCCCACCCCCATCTGCCTCACCAGAAACTCAAGGTAAATGAAAGAATTTAAAGTTTGCTGGCATGCAATAAAGAAAGAACCTGTAGCCAACCCAATTAAAAGTACCAACTTGAAGAGAAATTGCTTAACACCTCATTGAATTTTACTGGCAAAAAAAAACTCTATTACTTACTGCAGTAGCTCGAGACACTTCTCGACATGTGCTAAGCAGTCCATTCTGTAAGTCATCTCGCTGTAAGACTACATTCTGTATGGCGGCTTGATTATCTGCATTCATTTCTATCTCCTGACTGGCTGATAGTAAAGCTTGCTCAAGCGTGTACTATTATAATAAAAAGAATTATTTTTAATGTTCTGCATCATTGGGTTGATTTTCTTTTTACTTTAGCTATCAGTGTTGTGATAATAACCATGTAAAATAACATCTATTTTAGGTAAACATAATTGTCCTACTTTCTCCTTGTGTAGCTGCTGAAGTTTCTCTTCCAGGGCTTGTACCACTTTATCTTGTTCACATAGTCGGCTAAGCTTAGTCTAGTTTAAGAGAAGATGTTGTAATTAGTATAAATTATTATTCTGCATATCATTTATAATTAATACAATAACAAACCATAAATGCTGTGAACCTGAATACTGAATTTTCATAGCGGCCTAAGAGACTCTGAAAAAGGCCCTATAAACTAGAGTATTACTATAATTTCAAATAGCACGGGTCAAATGTAATAAGTTGTTATTCGACAGCTACATCTTCTAGATTTTCTAGCAGCTTTTACACAACTGATCACACTATTTTGACCCACCTGCAGGCCTTGGTCAAGGTACACATTATTAAATAGATCCATTCTTTCCTATTATATATTACAGTAGGTTGTTTTGAGCAATTATTTATCAAAGCCGAAAGCATGTTTGCAGGGGCCCTGTGTGATTCTATTCTCACACCCCTTCTGTAAAACATGTATGTGTGACTATTCTGGTGATGGATTTAGGTTGCAATGCCATCAGCTTTAGGATTGCAAGCAGCATTAAGTCTTTTAGTTTACACAGTATTAAGTACTATCAAATGGCTGAAATAGACATCTGAATTTCAGCTGCTGATGTGTTCTGGAGACGCAACAGTTTCTCTAAAAGTTTTCCAATTTACATTGTATTTTAAGGCCAGCATCCATCTGAAGAGCTCATCAGTAGTAAGCTTCTGTTACACTGACAAAGATTCCAGCACAGGCACAAAGAAAATCTGTTGTCAGTTATGATTTTTACCTATTCACTGAATACAGCATGTGAGAGGAGGCATGTTACTTGAGGCTAAATATTATAACATGAATGTGTCCTGTCCAATTGAGCCATGTACATTAATTGTAGCAGGTTTTGCAGATGCTTTATTTCCTAAACTCAGGCCACAGAAGTATTTTCTAAATGTTTCATTACTTGAAACAAAGACAAAAGACAGGTGGATACAATGTCTTATCTGACTTCATTATGTTAAATATAAATATTTTACCTTTTCCATTCTTTTGATGACAACTCACTTTACTTTCTAAATCTAATGCAGTAAAAGGTGAAAGTCTCTTTTTATAAGTTTACATTTGAGATTTGGAAAAAAATGGAAAAAGACGGTTACTTACCTTTAACTGTTGTTCTTTGAGATGTGTTGCTCATGTCCATTCCATTGTAAGTGTGCACACACCTTCGTGCACAGTCACCGGAACTTTTTTCCCTTTAGCAGTACCCATAGGGCTGGCTTTGGCACCTACTGGAGCCCTGCGCACATGCCGCGGTATATGAGGTGCTGCCGGCCCTACGTCCCCAGTTCCTTCTTGCTGCTAACTCCGGCAGCAGGGATAGGGTGTGTGTGAGAGAGACGGAATGAGCATGAGCAACATCTCGAAGAACAACAGTTACAAGGTATGCAACTGTCTTTTCTTCGAGTGCTTGCTCATGTCTATTCCATTGTAGGTGACCCACAAGCAATACTTTGGAGGTGGGCCGGAGTTACGGATGAATTGCCTGCAGCACCGCTCTGCCGAAGCCCACATTGTCTCACGCCTGCTGGAGGATGGCATAGTGGGATGTGAAGGTGTGTACAGACGACCAGGTGGCAGCCCTGCAGATGTCTTGGACAGGCACTCTCACTAGGAAGGCTGCAGACAAAGCTTGAGCTCTGGTTGAGTGAGCTGTAATTAACTCCGAAAGCAGCATCTTCACTTGCTCATAGCAGAACTTGATGCAGGAAGTTATTCTGCACTGGGCGGAAACCAGTAAGCCCTTCATCTGATCAGCCACCGTGATGAAGAGTTGTGTAGATCTCCAGAACAGTCTCGTGTGCTCTATGTAGAATGCTAATCCCCATCTAACATCTAGCTTGTGCCACCTCCTCTCCTCCCCCGAAGCATGCAGTTTGGGAAAAAAACACGGGGAGAAAAACGTCTTGGTTATAATGAAATTGGGAAACCACCTTAGGCAGGAAGGCCACAGACAAATGGCTTCCTTACAGAGGGCTAAGGAACAGGCTCCCCCCTGCTGGTTGATGTAATACATGCCCCTGTATTGTCTGTCAGTACCTGCACCAACTTGCCTGCAATAATGTGGAGGAACGCCCCACATGCTAGTCGAATAGCCCATAACTCTCTCACGTTGATGTGCATGCACCTCTCCTTCTGCGACTAAACCCCTTGAGTGCCTGCCGAGTCTGCTGCATCCGAAGACGCCTGCAGCGCTGCTCTGGCCATCACGATACCCTCCTCCAGGATGATACTGACGTCCAGTGCCTGGTCCTGGGGCAAAGCGTCTGCAAAGCGCTTTAGTGAGTCCCAGAGATTGAAGTTGTACCTGCCCAGGAGAACCTGATGATTGGCAATTCGAAACTGCAGGCTTGCTGTTGAATAAACCTCCCCCTGAAACAGGCCCAATTTCTTGGTGGGGAACCAGGCTGTCCCTGCCTGTCCCACTGGTTGGCTGCATCTACCACTAGGTAACCAGGAGAGGGGTGGGTGAAAAGGTACTCGAATCCTTTGGCCAGGACATAATATTTTTTCTCAGCCCCTGTAGTGGGTGGGGTCATTGGGGCTTCACTATCTTCAATACCCCCTCATGCATGGGGAGGACAACCCAGGCTGGGGCAGCCACTGCCAGGACATTAGAGTCTGTCTGATGCCTCCATCTCCTCCACCTCCGACCCCAAGCTGGAAGCCACCCTCTTGAGAAGTTCTTGATGTGCCCTGAAATCATCCAGGGGCACCAAGTGTCCTGGGTGACCGCCTTGTCTGGGGAAGAGGAGAAGAACTGGAAGGGCACAGTGGGTGATGGCATTCCTTCCCGCTGACGAGGGGCCCCAACAGAGGTCCCTTCCTGGGGGGTCTGAATCATCCTCAGAGGCATCCCAGACAACCTGAATGACTGCAGACCTGGCCCGACCAGAAACCCCCAGGTCCCCAATATGGCCATTGGGGTGGCCACTGCCCCATAGGCCATCCCAAGGCTGCCTGAGCTGAAAGGTGCTCTGGCATCTTTTGCTGGTGGCAACAACTCGCTCGGTGGCCGTCCTCTCTAGAGGACACCAACTCACTGTCAGATGACCATGGGGGGGAGAGGGGAGTGCTGCCTTGGAGGCTCCCGCTGTACAGTGCCAAGTGGCGGGGGAGCGATGAACCGATCTGTGGATGCTTCGGCGCTCTAGAGAATGGGCACTTGGCGTCATCGATTGTGATGATGATGAGACCTGGTGCTGTGACTGGGGCCAATGCAGGGAACCATGTTCCAACTGCAAACTGGAGCACCCGGAGCAGCGCCTGGGCACCGATGACTTATGGCACCACTTCCCTCTCAGTGCCAAGTCAGCCTCCAGAGACAGCCACACCGTGAGGGTGAAATCCTCAGTGCCAGGGAGCAGTCCCAACTTCCCTCTTGGGGGTGGCCTCCTGCAGGTGACCCAGACAGGTGCTGTCTCCTGGATCAAACTTCACCCGGTGCCGGGGATTGTGACCAGTGCCAGGAGCACAACCTCGCTCTATGTCCTACCGAGGCAGGGTGCTCTGGCTACCGTGACCTGGAGCGACTTCTGGGGGGGCAGCGCTGTGTCGACCCCTCCATTCAGGGCAACTGGGTTAGAAATCTTCCCCCCCGAGCCACCAGAGGGTCCCAATGCGAGCTTCCCCTGCGACACGGATCTCTTTTCTCTGGGTGGAGGCTGGGGCATGGGCAAGGCTGACAAGGTCCATGCCGCCTGAAATGCTTCCGGTGTTGATGGCGCCGGCAGCTGCAGAAATGCCCTCCCACTCCCAGGAGTCAGGGGTAGCTCTCTGGTTGGAAACATCGGTTCCAGCGGTGGTGAGCGAGTCTCCATCTGGCTTCACTGCGGCCCCGTGCTCGACCCTGCTTTCTTGGATGGTGCAGGGAAGCAACCCTGCTCTGTGCGCTGCTTCTTCCCTCGACAGAGAGGAAAAAGTCTGGTGCTGAGGTGGGGCCGGTGCTGACGGCGTACTCTATACCAATGCCACGTTTGGTACCAAAGTAGAACGGGTTGGTTCGGGGGCCAGTCTGAGTAGTGCCTTCATTAGTAAGGCTTTCAAGCGGATTTCTGTCTTTCTGGGTCCAATTTCTGAAAGTCTTACAAATTTTGCATTTGTTCTTACAATGAGCTTCCCTCAGGCACTTTAGGCAACTATCATGGGGGTTGCTCAGCAGAAAGGCCTTCCCACAGGAGGCGCACTGTTGAAGCCCGGTGACCGGGGCATGCCTCACTCCCGGCGAAGTCCCAGCCAGGACTATCCTAAGTGATTAACTACCACTATTAACATTAAGATTTAATCTACTTAACTAAGACAAACAACAAACGATTAAGGAGAACAAAAGGGAATGAGCACTTGTGATGCAAGCCGAAGCAGTTCCAGCAACCGTCACAGGCAGAAAAAAGGAACTGAGGGGGCGTAGGGCCAGCAGCGCCTCATATACTGCGGCATGTATAAGGGGGTTCAGGGGACACTGAAGCCAGCCCTACAG
Organism: Emydura macquarii macquarii; assembly: GCF_026122565.2. Lineage (NCBI taxonomy): Eukaryota > Metazoa > Chordata > Testudines > Chelidae > Emydura > Emydura macquarii. Next base: position 3,236,652 of record NW_027132342.1, on the reverse strand, counting down.
GTACTGCGAAAGGGAAAAAAGTTCCGGTGACCGTGCACCAAGGTGCACACACACCTACAATGGAATGTACATGAGCAAGCATTCGAAGAACAACCATATTTAGAACGTAAGCAAAAGAAGTCAGAGCAGGATTGGGTGTTTCATAAAGCAAGGTAAAAGGTCAGTGCAACCTTACAACATAAGGAGTACAGGTGATACCACTGCATGTTAATGTGCCTAAAAAGGGGGCTGAAAGTGGACATCTCTACACCCTTTCTTAAATTAAAGCTCTTTTCACTTGTTGGTGCTGAGACCATTTGTTTCACCTGGTATGTCTGTAAGTAATTTGGGCTTGATTCATGCTACTGGCACAGGGAGAGGCAAATTGTACCTCTGGGCCAGCAGGGCTATTTGATCCTTGGGGAAGGTCAGTCAGTGTTTATACCATCTCTCTCCCTGGTGAGTTCACCTTAGACTCCAGCTGTTGAAAGCTGTCCACAACATATTCTAATTAAGTGCATCTCTGGGCATCCTGGGCAGTGCCACCTACTTTGAGGGACTGCACTGATCCTCTAGCAGACCCCTGGTGCAGCAGACATTGCTGGTACCTTGTGCTGCTCTGATCTTCTCCCATCCAGGTGGACTGCTGATTGATATATGCCAGCAGAATGAGTGACGCTAATGTCTCTGAATAAGTTAAATTCTAGCAGTGTCTGTGTAAAGTCTTATTTGACTGTAAAATCAATTACATTTTATTACAGTATATGTGAGAATCTTTATATACCCTGTGTGTGCTGATAGGAATAACCTTCCATTTCTGTCACTCACAGAAACCAGCTGAGCCAGTTTTGTGCATGTTTATAACTAAAGTGGGAACAAATCATGTGTAAATGTAATGTTAAGAGTGATTTTTAACTCACTACAAGTCAGAAAATGCTAAAGCCAGTGTTCTCACAGCAACATAAATTTGGCTAAGTTATACATCAGTTAGCTTAACAGTATGAATTTTAAGATATAAATAGTATTGTGTACATTCTAGGGTACATTACTTTTTATAGAGAAGTTTAAATAATAAAATATGGGATGTGCAACACTGTGTTCACACTGCTGATTTTCATTATTTTAACTGTACAACCTTAACATTTCATCAACAGCTTTTAACATTTAATTTCCTAATTTGTTCCCCTTTAGAGGAAGAGGAAAGAACAGAAATAAATCTGGAACTACATGGCCTAATGAGTTGCAGAGCTCGTAAACTCCTTGTTACACATTCATATTGTGGAATTTGTAAGTCCCTTGAATCTTCAAGTCTACCCTTCGATGCACTGTTTGTAAACCTATACACCTTTTCTAAAGTACATGTTCTATGTACTGTTAGGACATAAGAATATTACTGTTAGGACAGTATGCACTAGATAGCTTTAAAGTAATCGATTGTTTTCACCAAGTTACCCATTTAAAAACTGCATATGGAACACGTACTTTAGAAAAGGTCTATAGGTCTACAAACAGCGCATCGAAGGGTAGACTTGAGGAGTCAAGGGCCTTTTTTTGAAATTGTATTTACACCCACCCACCCTCCCCTAGTATATCTCTAATTCCAATTACTTAAACAACAGCTATGGGATATTTGCTCAAACTTCCAGAATTAAGTCCCCTTTGAGCATAGACAAGCATTGGAAAATTTCATGTCAAAATGCAATGATTACAGAAAGCTAGAAGTATGATAATTGGGGTTATAATGGAATTCCTCTCTCCAATTTTAACTAAAGCAATTGCTAATATAGTGGGGCACTCGTAAGTAGTTTTTGCTAATCATAAATTTTATGATCAGGATAGAAACTTCTACATCAGAATATCAACAAAGCAAGCCCAACACAAACATTACTTTGAGGAATCCCAGAAACAAATACTTACATCTATGTCCAACTCTTCAGATCTATATTTGTATAGTGTACCCCTACACTCTTCTTGTGTCAACTATAAGAAAGAATAATATTGCCATAAAATAACTTCACCAGAACCATGAAAATGTTCATCTTAGAGTTAACATTTTAATACATCAAAATCAGATTCCACTTCAATGCCAAACATATGATGTATGATTACATAGTTTGAGCCAATATACAGTATTTAAATCTGTTACTTAATGTATCTAATGACATGTCAAATATGGATTTTCAGAAGGAGAAAGGTATATCAGATAGTTATTTATTCTAAATGTCTAATTAAATGTTGCTAATCACAACTGAAACAATGGAATTATGTTAAATTTATTAGGCACGCATAATTCTTAGAAAGATGTTAAGTTCTATAGTTGCAATAAAAATTCAATCAAATCTGGACTATGTAGTAGATAAAATTACATGCTGATTACATCCACACACAATTATATATCACTATATACACATTTTCATGTGTGCATTTTAAATACAGGGCCTTATTCTGCTCTCATGTCAATAGTTATAGAAATTCCAATATGTTCAAGTACAGTTACAAATTTACACCAGAGTAATTAAGAACAGAATTAGCTCTTGATGCATACAGTGTATGTTAAATGTACAGATATGCTGTACTACTTTGGCACGAAGGTCGGGTTTTTTTTTATTTAATTTGCACCGTTTCCTCAGCTCTTTTTAGACAGGGTTTACCATACTGCAGCAATTATTGTAAATGGACACAATTCTGTATCTTGTGCTGAGGTATGCAAACTCACTTCTTACCAAGGTTATGACTGCCATCCTAGTCAGCAATAGAAGGGATCCTCAAACTGATTTGATAAGAGGGAATGCTCAACATATTAACTTTTTATCATTTTTTCCATCTCTAGACTGACTGCTAGCAATATATTTTAAAATACTTAAAAGGGGCAAACATATATAGATACCCATTTTGGCATGCTTCTTTTCATTACATTAACTACTGTGTAACTGTGCCAAATTTTTAATATCCTAGTTTAGTTAATACATAAAAAATATATGCATATTCATTCAGTCCTAACATATACATTTCCCCTCCATATGCAAGTTACTTAATTGGAACATTTTTATGTTAATTGTTCAAGACAGACTGTAGAAACACAAGTCCACTTTAACGGAGGCTTATAAATGCAAGGATTAGGGAAGCGTTAAACATACAAGCATTCCAAACATACAATAAATATTTAAAAGACTTAAGTGTTTCATTTCAAGACATTACTTCCACATACCTCATGCAAATGCATCTGGTGACAATTTAAAAGTATATATAGTATATTAAAACCACACAGTAACTTTCTTTGAAATGCACATTTAATGAAAATGAGTATCAGAATATGAAAAAGCCACAGCACTTTTGCACCTCATTAAAGTTATAAATCAAGTTTTTTAAACAAAAAATCTAAAACCTTAACTATATAGAAACAATTAAAAAAAATCCCTCCTTTCTGAACTAAAGATTCTATCTTAACTAAAAAAAGAACTGAAGAATGGAAATATTTTAAGAATGCTCATAAACATGGTCAATATAAATCTGACCCAAACCCTCAAAAATATGGTTAAAACCTTACACACTGATTTCCATAAAACACAACACAGAGACATTATCTAGCTTTTCAAGACCCCAAATTTATCTTTCCAGAACACTGTTAGATATTATGGACGGTGATACACAAAGTAATTCTTTTCAAGCTTAGTGACTTTTAAAAAAAGCTCATTTGTGTTCTCAGAAGTCCAATCTTAAAAATTATCACCTATCTTAAAACAGGTTGATGATCTATCATCCATACCCATTCCTATTTCTTAAAATATTACAAAAAGTATTTAGAAAATCAAAATGCATTTTTAAAGAGGTAGATACAGAATGTGTTTTAATACCTGTAAATAACTACTTGTAAAATACTTTCATGGTATTAAGTGTAAATTTGTGTCTATCCCATACAGGAAATGACACAGTTAATGTGGGCCAATTGACAGCTGGTTTCACTTGGAGAGTGTGCGAGACCAAACTGAAACATGAGAGTCCAGCTATGTGCCTTCTATAAAGCAAAGAAGCTCAGAGTAGAAAAGAGCTTCAGGGAGAAAGGGGAAGAACTCTGTTGTCCCTTTCTGGGTAATAAAGAACAGAGGAGCTTCAGGACAGATTTTACAAACTGGCCTTGATAAGATAGGCTAAACAGGGATGAAGGGGACTCTGCAGTGCCTGAAGTAAAGGTCAACCCACAGACAGAAAGTTGACAAGGACAGGATTCCAGGAGGGTAGTATCAGAGTCCGAATTCTGTAGAAAAACAGAGAGCTGGGGAGGACCCAAAATATTTTAAAGTCTAGCCTGAAGAAGTGGCCAATGTTGCTTTGTTGTGATTTATATTTTGCTTTTGTAGCTTGAAGCCTTGGTTCTGATAGAGTGGAACAGAAAAGGAGCTCTAGGGTTGAGACTGATGTCAAACTGACGACCAGTGTCATGTGGGACATTGACACACCAGAATGGGAGAGACTTTAAAATGCCCTGACAAGAGGGCCAAGTCACAAGAAAAAAAGAGATCACCACAGGGCCTGAGCAGCTGAAGACAACGTGCAAGATGACAAGAGAGCTGCTACACCAAGCCCAGCCACAAGAGGCATGCCTGCGGTGAGCGCACTTCACAGTTTAATAGTCACTGAAATGTTTCCATTCTTTTCTGGTCTTATCAGTAGTACACAACAGACAGACACTTCTAGAGAAGCACTTCACCTCCACACAATAGAAAATATTGTAAAACTGTAACATTCATTTAACACAGAATCTCCAATTATATGAACTACTTTGCCCATCACTATTAAACAGCTGCTGCATTGATAATGTACAGCGTTTCCACTAGACTGTTTAGGGCAGGATGTGAAGAAAACCATCGTATTCAATTGGAATTACAGGACTAAGTGAGGTAGGCACAATACAATCACATATGCCACGTGGGATTAACACTTATATTCTTGGAAAACGTGCTACAGGATATTTAACGATCAAGGGGCCATGACTTGTTTTTATGTTGCATCCAGTGGAAGCACCTTCAGTGACTTAGTCCTTCTAACACCCTGCCAGAGCACTGATTCAAGAGGAAGAGTGCCACCTACTGCACTACCACCATCATTTCCCACAGACTTGTGAGTTTTCCTCCAAGACTTCCCATCCAAGTACTGACTTGGCCTATTTCTTCTAACATTGAACTATACAGTGAAATCACATTGTAAGAGTGCAGAGGAATGAACAGCATTTTAAATATTCCTGAAGTAGTATTTATTGCTGGCTGTTAGTGGTAAGCTACATGTACAATTGGGGCAAATATTTGAGTGTGCGTGGAGTTACAGAACTGCCATTGCATGCAATGAGAAATGTGTAATGTCCATTATGTAATGCTGAAAATACGACTCTACCTATCTGTGAATTAAGTCTTGTGCACATATGTATCTGCAAAGCAGAAATCAGATAGTTGAAGTTTCAAAAGTTACAGACACATCATCCATCTAGTCCAGTATCCCATCTTAGACAACAGGCAATACCTGCTGAATCACAGCAAGATATAAATCTAACAGTGGATGTAATGGACAAGATGTCCTTGGGGGGAAGTTTTTCCAAACCCAAGGCTGCTATTGTAGGGTTTATTTCCTGAAGCATAAGGGCTTATATCCTTGTGTTTGTATTTTAGTCAACATCAATGCAGATGTTATTCCCACACATTTCTAAAACTTTTAAAAATTACACGAAGCTTGTTGCCCCAATAAAATCTTGTAGCATGGCATTCCACAATTGATGGCATTTTTAACATCTTTTGGGAGACTGTTCTAGTGAGGAAATTAAATAAAAAGTTGGGGCTTTTAGTGGAGAGGGTGAGACAGTCTTAAAGATTCTAGTGGCATTTTTTAAAAGGCCCTTTTCACCCAGCAGTAAGTAGTGTGAACACAGGGACCTATTCCACACTCATTGATGTTGTTAGTAGTAAGAATACACTGTGGTTTGAATTTATTATATATCAGATGTGAAAACTGCATTTTGCATAATGCAACATGTAGAATTTCAAATAGGGACAAGTAATGCAGGAAAAGAGGATGTAGCCCAAATAAGGATGTTGAACGAATTCAGAAACAAAGCTTAGAAAATATTTCTAAACATCAGGATCATAAGCTAATAGCCCATCAGCAGCTTTGATTTGTGCAACTGGTGAAGAGCGTCAGACATCTCAACATCCGACTGTCCTTGAAAGAAGTATAGGACAATGGTCTGTTCTGAAATATGTCTTCTAATGTATTGGGTACAAACATGCTGACATTAGGCACGCATGTCACCTTGTTCCACCCAGATTTTAATCTGGTCTTTTCAGTATCATTGTGCTTGATAAACGAGTAAGAATATTTTGTGTATGTTAAAATCTGGGGTGACCTTTAAAACACGAAAAGTCAACGCAATACAGGGAGTTGTCTCAAATTGTATGGTATTTTTAAACCTTAGTGGAAGAGTATTAATGAATTTGCACCATTTGATTCCCCTTCAGATAATATTAACTTTCCTTTCTTAACACTGAGAAAAGGCCAGACTGTCTAGAGATGTGCTCAAATTGCAAAGAGACAATCTAAGTTTTCTCCAATTTACTGTTGGTACGGTTATGTACCAGGAATACTGGTTCAAGGCCCATCTAATTGTACATGAATGTTTCCAGCAGAGCTATCCAAAAGAGGATGGGAAGTTGGTTAGTATTATATTTCTTCAATATGAATAAAAAGTTAACATATTACATCATATATTACTTTTTCAGGATTAGGCTAATATTCAAAGAACCCAGCTAAAGGTTCTGGCTTGCTGGCAGGGGAGACTCCTCAATGTGTTAAGAAAGGGTGACCAAATTTGTAAATAACTCTTTTTTGGCTCTTAGCTTGGGTACACAGTTCGAGTGAAAGCTTTCCCATTACAAGAAGAATCCATATTTTACTATAATAGTCCCATAGGAGGAGTCGAACATTTACAATAATGTGCAAAACAAAGTGTAGCTGCTAAGAATTAAAAATAAGTTAATTTATCATTCTGTTTAAAACGTTGATTTTTTTACTGGAGCATTAAATAAGCAAGTCAGGGGGGTCCAGGAGGCCAGCATTTTGTCCTAAAATGAATCTCTAATAATTTTTTCACAAACCAATGGAAGGTCTTGTCTACATGGGGACATCTGGAAAATTAATTTGGATAAACTAGAGGTAGATTTCATTGGATTAATTTAAACCATATTAGATCTCTGTGTGGACACAATTATTCAGAATTAAAGTGGCCTTAATTTGGTTTAGTTTAATTAATTTTGGAAATGATCCAAGATAAACCAAATTAAGGTCACTTTAATTCTGAATGGGGGTACTCACACAGGGGCTTAATATGGTTTAACTAATCCACTGAAAGAAAATTCACACCTTTAATTCATTTGAATTAATTTTACTGATTTCCCTGTGTTGACAAGCCCTGATTCCTGGACAGAATCCCACATGTGGCAAGTATGTTCCCCTACAACTCCTCTAACAGAGTAACTTCCTAGTAGCAAAAATATGATTGATCTTACCTGGAGTCAAATGCCATCTATACAGTAATTAATAAAAAATGTCTTTGAGCTGCAGAAACAGGATGTACATCACCTTTCCCATATCATCCAGATCAATTTATTTGCCTAAATCCCTCTCAAATCATTTGGGTTGTTTTCTTAACATCTTTTTCACTCAAAATTGTATATATCTTAGAAATTAGACCTTTTGTTGCAGCTTGTTCCTGGGTCAACTCCTCAAATGTGGTTGAAGGTCCAGACAGAATTGCCTCGTATCTAGATTTCGCAATAAAGTGTTTGACGTGTAACTACTGGAAAATACAGGATCTTTATGGTGTTTACATTACTTCATTCCTCTTGTTATGGCTTCAAATCAGGACCCAGGAACAACTGTCTAAATTGATTAATCTCAGCTGTTACCCACAACTAACAGTCACTTTGATATTTTATAGGGATAAATTCCTGATTATTAATTAAAGTAGCTAAGAGATAGCATGTGATAAGAATGTGGAAGAAAATTTGTCCAAGGTAGTCTGGGTGAATGAATGATCTTTTATTTTTGGTTACCTAATTTCTGTTTAGCCCAATAATTACTTTGAAGAGTTATATTTAGATCCCAGTGTTTTTGTTCTTTTTAAAGAAATTGAGAGCTGTGAAAGTAGAATGACTGTGAAAGTGACAGTCTCCTATTTATGCAGTACATACTTTCCTCTGCACTATCCTGCCAATGTGTCTCAAAACACCATTCTAGAGGGACCATATCTCTAGGAGTGAGAAGGTAGTTCAATTTTCATGACCCTTCAGATTCATGCTCTCTGACAAGGTTGTCAGGAAAGTGCTATTTCAATGTCAAAATATGAAATGAAGTTGTTCTCTCTACCATAGAACAGTTTCAAATACTTAAAGAGACTATTTTAACCCATTACAGAAATCGATGGAATTTTTCAAAGTTTTTCAGCAGTGGGACAGCTTTTAAACATATAAAAAAAATCTTATCTAAGTTCTGGAGGAACCCTTGTTCTCCCATTCCACTCCTAATCCTTCAAAGTTCTATGTGAAGACAATTTGCCTTTTGTCACACAAGAATGGGAGACAGATTTTCCTGGAACCAGTTAATGCAAGTCATTGTTTCAGTCCAAACAAAAACTAGAGATTCAAAGTACTTCCCCTTTATCTCAAGAAAATATTCTACATTGTGGAGCGAATTTAAAATAAACTACGAAAATCAAATCGGAGCAGTATTAGAGTGACATAGCAAAAATGTAATCACTATCAATGACAGTTATTCATAGCAGAATTTGTTTTATTCTCTTCTACCCATGCAACATTGTTTACCACTCTGCCCATTTTGGAGTAATTCCTAAGTTTGAGAGAATTGGTCAAGTTATTCTGTTTGGCAGCCAGAGTTTTTCATAGCTCAATTAGCTGGAAAATACAGAAATCATTTAAATATGAATGGTTAAACTTCTTTAAAAAAAAAAGGTTGACATTTGAAATATAGTACTTTGTGCAGCAAAACTCATGTGTCTAAGATAAACTGTTGTCCCTACAGATTTGTATTGGCCATGCTTGTAAGTCAATGCAGGTCTCAACCTGAAGACATATTTCCATTCAGCATATTTCCCCCTCATAATGTCTCAGAAGAGTTGCAGCCATGACTAGATAGTCTAGAAGTGTGTACTCTGGTAAGTTTGCTGTGACTTTAGTAACAGACACTGCCCCATGTATCTACAATCTCCAGATCAAAGTTATTTTGATCAATTTTTTCTCCAAGGCTAACTAACTAGGTGCAAACAAAAATCTATAAATCCATCTCCTAAAATGAAGAAAGTTGCCAGAAATGACATGGTAAACACCAATGACATGCTTTTGTGTTGAACAAAAAGAAGCACCTATGATGTGTGCGTAGGACCATATTAAGATAAATGTTGGAAGCTCTTTGGAAATTTTATGAGTTTACTGGACACCTGCATAAGATACCAACTGATCAAGCGTTCTAGACAGAAAATATTATCCAAAAGGGTACACTTAATTTACTCAACGACAAAAGCGTTCAGCAAAAGCCATGCTAACAATATTGCAGCATTTTATAAAGCATGAATGAGTTGTGGTTTTCCAAAACAAATAAGAGAAACACTGATGTTATGAGTAAATCTGAAGAACAACCAAAAACTGTCACTGAGGAAAATTTTCGCATATGATAAAGCAAATTCATTCACTGTCCAAGACCTTACTTGCTGGTACAGTTGTGGTCTTAGCGCCGAGTTCTCAATCATAGTGTGAACCATGGTGATTAAAGGTTCATTCTCTTTCATCTATTTCAAATCAGGAGGAGCATACAGCAAACATCAGTTTACACCATAGCTAGATTTGAAAGATGACACTGTAAATATAGCCTCTACTTCAATATTTTTCTAATAATGCAGCAGTTTAAATTTTAGCCTATGCTTTTACAGATTCCATCATTTAGGGCTTGTCTTCACTTACCTCGGAGATTCGGCGGCAGTCGAACGGAGTTATGCAAGCTACGCAAAAAACGTGCGTAACTCCCGTTGACTTCTCTGCTTCTGTTCTGTGCGCCGTTTTCACTGCACTGCGCTGACGGGAACCACATTCCCGTCGACGCAGTGCTATGCCACTTGAGAAGGTGGTCTTAATATATCGATTTCTGGATCGACTGAGCGGGCCTTCAATGACCACTCAGTCGATCCAGAGAAGTCGATCTGACGGCGGCAAATAGCCTTAGAAAAAATTAAGCATTTGAAAAACATAAGTGATAAATATCAAACTCATGTTTCCAAAACACAAGATATTACTATATTAATATTTCATAAAAGCTGCATCATTTCCACTGTGGTTAATGTCAATAATAAGTAATTACTTCATGTTTCACCAATAAACTCAAGTTATGATAGGTAAAACATCAGGAACAACTGGACAAAATACCGAGTGGCCAAACCACTATTGTTACTTAGAAATAAGCTAGCTAGATTTTCAGTAATTTAAAACACAAATAGAGTACTTTAAATAAGCAGTAAAAAACATCCAAATTCTTATCTGAGACCCATCTCATAAAATAGTTCCCCAAGACATTACAGTGTAGATTACACCTTCAGTATGTAATGAGTTATTTGAACCATTATAACCACTGAATACCAAGATCAAGTTTACAATGATCTACATTAGTACTTTCACAGTCTACAATACAACAATGCAATTTTTTATGCAGCACTGTTTTATATACAAAGGTACTCAATTATATTATTTATTGCATTTACTCATATGCAGTTGTGAAACCATCTGTTTCACATTTCAAGCTAGGTTAGTCATAGTTGCTGCCATATTTGCAAGTGTAATTGTTTAAAACAATTAGATTCTGTAATCATTTATGAAAAAATATGTAGAATTAGGTATTAAAAACAATCAATACACAGAGCAAATGGCCTTCTTAGGCCATCATCCTGGTGAGAATTCTTGCAATCAGAGTTTTGAATATTGTGTTAGGCAGAGCTGGCTAAGAAACATTTTTATTCCTGTGAAAAATTAAGATAAAACAAAATAGTGTTACATTTTTTTTTCAGAAGTTTAGACACTTGTTGAAAAAAATCAAATCATAGTTTTCAGTCTTAGGAGTGAAAAAATTCTGGTTTTCCAACAAAAATGCAAAAATTTTTCATAAAAATGGATATTTCATTTAGAAATGTCCATTTTGATAAACCATTTTTTGTAGAAAATCCTTTTGAATGAAAAATTTCAACCAGCTCTTGTATTAGGTCAATTTCACATCCAAATATAGAGGAAGTATGTGTGTGCTCTCTCTCAACATATAAAACTGTATACACAGTAGATTTTTATACAGGATAATCATTGCCCAACCATTTCAATGTGACAGACAACTGGCTACAGCTCCGCTGCCCACTGAAATGGACTCTTTCAACCCAAGTGTAAACTATTTCCCCATAAACTGAAAACTCCAATCTGAGAGTGGTTTTTTTTTTTTTTTTTTTTTTGGGGGGGGGGGGGGGGGAGAAGGGGTGCACCTTCTGTATCAATAATTCCTCACTAATTTGCATTGGCTAAGGACCTCAATTTGCATCAAAACAACTGTTCTTCCATTCTCAGTGAACTTTTAAGCATTATCTTTAAAAAGCAAATACTACCAATATTCTACGAAGACTATAATTTGATCTACAAATAGCATTAAGCTACAATTACTAAATGAAGTATATTATAATATATTTTTTGCTTTACTGTGCATTCATTTATTCACTGACCTGCAACATTCATTAATCACAATGGGTTACAAGGCATTAGTGGGAAATACTGAGGTTCCAGTATATGTGAGGAGCATATTTCATACTGTGCCTTCAATGAGACAATTATCTTAATTTACAGGACAACATATTCCTGTTACAGTCAACAGTGGAGTCTGAGAAGCAAAAGCAAACCCATCTTGGATTAAAGTGAAATTTTCCTCAGCCTTTTGTCCATTTTTACTCCAATCCCACTAGGTGAAGACCTTTATGCCACAACATTCAGTACCATTTGTAAGTAAGATTTCCCCCCTATTCCTATAGTATACTGTTACAAATCTAAAGAGAAACTGAATAAGGTAATAGTCACATATGAAATACTTAAGTATTGACTATGTTTAAGAGTCTCAAAGGTTCTATTTTTGTCCTCCTGTGCAACCAGAGTTACTTGCTGCTACAGCTTCTATAAAGAAGGTCTTCTCAGATGATTATTACCTGTCAGCAACAGTCTATACTAACAGGGCAACTTCTGAGTCATGCGACCACATCTCAAACTGGCTTGTGTTGAAGGAAAATAAATACTATATTTACAAAGTGAGGTCCCCCATAATATGCAATAAATAGGAAACTAAAAACTAGAGCTAGTCAAAAAACATTCCCCCCCTTAATAGAAAATGTAGTCAAGACAATTTGTGTATAAATTTTCCACAAAATTTTTTTTGGCAAATTTGAAAACCAACGTTTTTATTAGGAAGTGCCTTATTGGAATTGTTGTCTGAGCAGGAAGCCAAGCCAGTGGAAAAGAGGGAACATGAAATATCTGAACTACAATCTTTCATGATGTACTATGGTCTCCTTTCTTCTTGGGTTTATTATGGCAGTCCCTGGCCGTGGTAATACTAAACAAAACAAGTAAGCGCTGTACACTGCTTAAGATCTCTTCTAGAAACAAGTGTGACCGAAAAAATGGTTACTAACATTTTGTAACTGTTGTCCATCAAGATGTGTTTGCTCATGTCCATTTCATGCTAGGTGTGTGCATGCCATGTGCACAGTTGCCAGAGATTTTTCCTTTAGGGGTATCCATAGGACCAGCTCTGACCTATGGAGCTGCATGTATGTGCTGGTATAAAGGGCGCCAGCGGTTTCACAAAGTCTCAGTTCCTTCTTGCCGGTAATTCTGATAGAGGGGTAGGACGTTGTGTTGCTCGTATCCCCATTCAATGACCCATCTCTAAAAGTTAGTAACTGTTTTTTCTTCAAGTGCTTACTCACGTCTATTCCATGCAAGGTGACTCACAAGCGATACCCCCAAAAGGTGGGCTCGGTGTTCATGCACGTGCTGACTGAAACACTGAGCTCTCAAAACTGGCATAGTCACAGACCTGGAGGGTGATAGTGTAATGGGACATGGAAGTATGAACCAACTACCATGTTGTGGCTCTGCAGATGTCCTGGATTGGTACTCACATGAGGAATGCTGCTGATGATGCCTGTGCTCTTGTGGAATGAGCAGTCATGATGGCCAAATGTGGAATGTTCGCCTGCTCATAGCAAGCCCGGACACAGGTAGCCCTCTCATCATTTCTGCTATTTCTACAAAGAATTGCGTAGACTTGCGGAAAAACTTAGTCCTCTCAATATAGATGGCAAGGGCCTGTCTAACATCCAATGTATGGAACTGATGTTCCTCAGCAGTTTTGTGAGGTTTCATAAAGAAGACAAGAAGTAAAATGTCTTGGTTGTTGTGGAATTACATCACCTTTGGTAAGAAGGCAAGATGGGGGTACAGCTAGACCTTGTCCTTGAAGAACACCATATAAGTGGGTTCTGACATCACTGCTTTGATCTGACACCTTTCTGGCCAAGGTGATCGCCACCAGGAAGGTGACCTTCCAAGAGAGATGCAGTATGGGGCAAGATGCTAATGGCTTGACAGGACCAGGTTTTAGTCCCATGGGGGAATTAGGTCACAAATCTGAGGGTAGAATTTTTCCAGGCCCTTGAGGAACCTGACCATCATCTTGGGGGGAGAACACTGATCTCCTCTGCACTGGATGATGGGAGGCTGAGATGGCTGCCAAGCAAACCTTAATAGAGGAGAGAGCCGGTCCTTGATGTTTTAGGGGAAGTAGATAGTTCAAGATAGACTGCAGAGATGGAGAGAGATTCCATCAGGAGGTCCAACAAGTGAAATGTTTCCATTTGACTACGCCATCGTGGAAGACTTTCTGCTACCTAGCAAGACTTGCCAGACCTGTTCTGAGCAGGCCTGCTCTTCAGTATTGTAGCCACACAGCAATCATGTAATCAGGTGCGAGGGAGGCGAGGTTTGGGTGAAACAACCAGCCATGATCTTGTGAAATCAGGGTGGGGTGGGTGTGCGAGTGGAGCTGCCACTGAGAGGTATAGAAGCATACTGAACCATACTGACGTGGCCAACACTGAGCTGTTGGGATGACTTTAGCCTTGTTTCATTTGAGTTTTAGGGGACCTTGTGAACAAGGGATCAGTGGGCAGGAGTATAGTAGGTGGTCTGTCCACAAGAGCAGGAAGGCATTGGCGAGGGAGCCCCCGATGTGTCTGCACAGCAAATGGAACTGACAGTATTTCCTGTTCTCCCTGGGGGCGAACAGGTCCACCTGGGGAAGCCCTCACTTCTGGAAATGGACACTGACAACATCCATATGAAGAAACCACTCATGGGGAGAGGAAAAGGATCTGCTGAGGCAATCTGCCAGTGTGTTTTGGGCTCCGGGGAAATGTGACACCTCAAGGTGAATGGTATATTTTATGCAGAAGTCCCACAGCTGGAGGGTCTCCCTGCACAGGGCTGAAGATTGAGCTCCTCCCTGCTTATTGATATAACACACTAATGCGGTGTTGTCCATCAAGATCTGCACCTCCTTGTCTGAGATCTGGGGAAGGAACACCTGGCAAGCCAAACGTACTGACCTGAGCTCCCTGACTTATGTGCAGAGAGAGTTCTTCCCAGGACCAGAGGCACTCAGATCTGAGACAGTTGCTGTCTGAAATGTCAAACTAAGGTTTCTGATGGATGCAGGGCAGCAAAGGGTACCCCTTTCACTATAGAATCTGGGTCACTCCACCAAATCAGTAAAGCAAGGACTGGTGGTGGAATCATGACCATCAAGTCTAAATGGCGTCTGCTCGGTGAGTAGACTGATGCTAGTCACATCTGTAGAGGTCTGAGGCATAGCCTTGCGTACTGCACCACATAGGTACATGCTACCATGTGACCCAACGGTTTGAAGCAAACCTGAGTGGTCTGTGTGTGGGTTATGACCTTGGAGATCAGGTACGACATATCTCATAATCTAGCCTCCGGTAAGTAGGCCGTGTCCTGGATCGAGTTGACCACTGTCCCAATATGATCTTGGTTCAGAGAATAGAGTTTAATTGACTTCTGTTCATTTATCAACAAAGCCAGCACCTAAAAGGTGGCCCTTACTGTACTGATGCTGTGCTGGACCTGATCCCGCAAACGGCCTTTGATCAGCCAGTTGTCAAGGTACAGGTAGACTTGCATGCCTCAATATCTGAGGAAGGCTGCTACCACCGCCATATATGTCATGAAGACCTGTGGAGCTGCTGAACAGCAAAAAGGAAGTGTGATGAATTGTACTGCTGCACTTCATGAGGGAGGCCCGATGACTGAAGCCATGAACAGTGCCTCACGGTGACTGCTGATGCTGTAGCCCTGGCTGCTGAGTCAGCTGCATCCAGAGCCACATGGAGGGAGGACCTGGCCAGCTACTGTCTTGCCCTCCTCCACAATGACTGTGAACTCCTACTTTGACTCCTATGGCAGGGAGTCCTTAAATTTGGCCAATGAGTCCAACAAGTTAAAATCATACCTTCCCAGCACAGCCTAGTGGTTAGAGAAACATAACTGGAGGCTGCCCATCAAATAAGCCTTACTCCTGAATAGGTCCAGTCTCTTGACCCCTTTATTTTTGGAGGTAGCACTCAACTGACCATCTGTCCCGCTCATTTGCTGCTGACACTACCAGGGACACCGGGGTGTGTGCGCGCATGTACGTACAGGTACACAAACCCACTGGCTGGGACAGTACTTCTTTTCCGCTCTTTTTGAGTGTGGGGGAAGAGACTAAAGGATCTGCCATTGTGCCCTGACAGGTACCGACACTGCCTCATTAAAGACGGGGCCACTCTGGGGGGAGCTGCTGCAGCCAGAAAGTCAATTAGGCTGTGTGCAGACTCCTTTAGCTCCTTGACTTCCAGCCCTGGGTTCGTGGTGACCCTTTTCAGGAGTGCTTGATAGGCCCTGAAGTCACCTGGTGGGGAATAGATTACTAGGGCCTGCGACCACCTTACCCGGGAATGATGAGGTAGAAGCTTGCACTGGAGGATGGGATGCCTCCTCTTCCTCCACCTGCACCATGTCTACTGGGACCATTTCTGGGACATGAGTACTGGGTTTGGTACCCGAGTCAGGGTCTGGTGCTGGATGGAAGAAACAGTCGTGTCCAAGAGGCGAGCCATCAAGTATGAGCAGTGGGAAGATGGGCCCTGGTACTGGGGGGAATCCCACAGGTACAAATACTGCCACTGCACTGGCCAGTAGCCAAGTGTCACCTGGTGCCAAAGTCTGGTGCGTAGGCTGGGTACCAGTATATCTTTTGTGGAGGATT
The DNA here is from genome assembly GCF_026122565.2 of Emydura macquarii macquarii. Taxonomy (NCBI): domain Eukaryota; kingdom Metazoa; phylum Chordata; order Testudines; family Chelidae; genus Emydura; species Emydura macquarii. Next base: position 3,220,215 of record NW_027132342.1, on the reverse strand, counting down.
CCCCTTTGTACTCTTAAGAGAATTCTTCCCTTGAAGACCATGGTGGTGCAATACCTGCTTCCACTTCCAGGTGGTGCCGGAGAACCAGTGACTGATGACCAATGACAGGCTGAAGATCACTGAATCGGGACCATGGAGGGTTTTCCCCTGGATGGTGCTGCCGTGCAGCTCAGTGCCCTTTGATCCCTTTTATCCCCAGTTGCCTTGGCTGACGGGGGGCCTCCAGACATCAAGTCCTTTGCAGCCTGGAAAGCCTCCAGAGTTGAAAGAGCCCGCAGGAGAGAGGACCACTGTCAAGCATTGGAGGCGGGTCCTGGACCAGACTCGGTTCCTTAATCGGAGTTGCCAGAGCAGATAGTGGCTCTGGGGAGGACCAGTGGCCTGGCATGGGTCTCACTACACATGCCACTCCCCGCTTGTCCCTCTTGGACACCGGAGAGTGCCCTCTCTCGAGGTACTGTTTCTTATCCTTCTTCCTTGGCACCAGGGATGGAGAACGGTGCCGGTGGAGTGCTTTGCACGGAAGCTGAAGTGCTCGGTGCTAATTTGGAGAGGCTTAGCTCCAAGACGGGTCTGAGAACTGCCTCCAGATAAATGTCTGTCTTTTTGAGTGTGCGGTCTGAAGCCCCTGCAGATCCGATATTTCTCTTTAAAATGAGTTTCCCTGAGACACTTTAGACAGCTAGAGTGTGGGTCACTCACTGGCATCTGCTTGCTGCAGGAGGTACACAGCTTCAAGCCTGGAGACCAGGGCATGCCCAGCCCCTGGGCGAAGAAGTCCCTCAACGACAGGAACAACTGTTCACATTACTGTACACATTAACACTAAGAACTATATACACTAACTACAATAACTATAAAATATATGACAAGAGTCCAAACCACTGGGAAGAAGTCTTGCAAAAGCAAGAAGGATTGTTCCAGCCAACGATCACAGGTGGTAAGAAGGAACTGAGAGGGTACGGTCATGGAAGAACCCCGTACGCCAGCGCATATGCGTGTGCCTTCAAAGGGTGCTTTGAGCCAAGGATGCCATTAAGGGAAAAATCTCCAGCAACTATGCACGCAGCATACACACACCTAGCATGCAATGGACATGAGCAAGCACTCAAAGAACTTATTGAAACCCAATACAAAATACCCAAAACAATTTGCTACTGACAAATTTAACAAAATAATTTTAACTAGAGAGCGCCAAAACACTGTCAACAAAATGTTTTAAAGCTGAACCATTTCTGGATGCCACCTGGACCCCCCAGCTCTGAGCCGAGACTGCCTCCTGTGCCCTGGCTTGAAGATGGGCAGCTGCCTGCCGCCTGCCCAAATCCATGGGTCCCAGCCTGCGTGGAAGCCTCCTTCCTCCTGCCCCCCCAGCTCGGATTGTGTGGCAGTCACCCACCTCCCGGGCTGGCAGCCAGGCAGCAGCTGCCTGCAACTTGCCTAGGTGGCGGCTCCCCTCCCTGGCTCAAAGCCCAGTGCCCAGAAAGCCAGGTGGAGAGCCCAGCGGCTTGCCCAGTCCTGGAGCCGGGCTCTACCCGCAGGTTTACTTGTCAATTTCACTGCTCTAGCTGAGCGGTAAAATTGACAACTATGACAAACCCAGATTTTACCAGTATAAAGGTCTTAGGAGGGGCCCACACAGTGTGATTTGCCCCAGGCCTGCATCCCCCCTAGGGACAGCCGTGGGGAGCACTGCTATCCACTCTGGTGGGCTGTATGTGCCTGCTCATACCTCAAGTTCCCGCCTGTGTGAGGAGAACACCACATGACCCCGCCATCAGGCCATGATTGGCTGGCATTGACCTTTGCTCCTATATGGAGGGGGAAGGATAGGGGAAACAACAGGGGGTTTTGTGATCTGCTACAGCCACACAGCATTGCAGAACTCAGAACTCTCCAGCTTTATGAGAAATACAGTCATCCAGTGGTAAAGGGAAAATGGTTGTATTTCTCAGAAATTTGAGTGTTGGAAAATTTGGAAAATTGAGTGTTGGGGTTCTTATTAAAATTTTCAGAAGTTAGGGGGTACTTGTTACTTGAAAGGTTGAGAAACACTGCTCTAGGTCAGTGATCCCCAAACTTCTTAATTGGCATCCCCCCTTACCTCTGTACATGCCATCCCCCGGGAGCTGCAGCCAGGGCTGGAGCTGGGGCTGGGAGCGAGGCAGCCGACGGGGCCAGCCTGGGGGCTTGGCCACAAGCAGAACCCCGGTCAGAGGCAAGGCTGCAGCTGAGTGAGGAGCCATGGCTAAGCCAGGGGTAGGTCTAGGGCTGGGAGTGGAAGGGCGGTAGGAGGGGGGCGGGCAAAGACTGAGCGTTAAGCTGTGGCTCGGAGCAGAGCGGGACTGGGTGCTGCTCCTTCCACATCCCTCATGGAGGCTGGCCCGGCCCCTCCCAACATTCCTCCACACCTCTCCCAGGGGGCATACCTCACAGTTTGGGGACCTCTGCTCTATAAAACACTGCAAAGTGCTGACCAAAAGGCCATTCCAGCAGAAACAAAATGACTGAGTTTTATATCCTTATGAAAATGTTTCTAACTGACAGACTTAACTATTCAGTATTTGTCAAGACATGACAATATATATATTCCATTTCACGCTGCCATTTTTATAAATAAATACTAACCCACAGATATGCAGTACAATTATCTGCAGAAGTGGTAGAGCAAAATGGAGCCCAAACTGGATAAGACAGCAACTTATCCACAGTACTAACACAAAAACAGATCCAAATCTTATTGTGATGAGTATCATGAAATCAAAATTTTACAGTATAGGTGCACTGTAACACAATAATAATAAAGCATTTATATAGGGCGTTTTATCTGAGGATAAAGTTCTTTACAAACTTTAATTAAAGTTCGACACACAAGCAAGCTAAAGTACAAAATGGTTTAATGAAATGCCTGATACCACAAAGCAAGTCAGTAGCAGAACTCTGAACAGAATTCAGGAGTCCTGTCTTAGAGATGCCTGCTGTTTCCAATCATTCACTAACCCTTCCCCCAAACTGATGTTTTTCTTGGCTATGCTTTTTTTATACTCAGTTTGGTGTATGAAAGTTTCTGAGGGAGAAATATAGTGAACAATTTCTACCTAAACAAGACATACATGAGAGCAACTGAATCCATTTAATAGTGTATATTTTATTCAGATAATGCCATAAAACCAAAGAACAGAGAGTGACATTATAAACCTATCTAAAATCTGCTAAACATCCAAGAAAAAACTCAGTGGAGACAGTTTTGCTGAAAAAATATTAGTTTCCCTTCTCTTTGTCTCCTTCCTCTCTCCCACTCCACACTTTTGTAAGTTAATCAGATATTAGAATCATAGAATCATAGAATATTAGAGTTGGAAGGGACCTCAGGAGGTCATCTAGTCCAACCCCCTGCTCAAAGCAGGACTAACCTCTGCTATATCATCCCAACCAGGGCTTTGTCAAGCCGCAGCTTAAAAACCTCTAAGGATGGAGATTCCACCACCTCCCTAGATAACCCATTCCAGTGCTTCACCACCCTCCTAGTAAAAAGCTTTTTCCTAATGTCCAACCTAGACCTCCCTCCCTGCAACTTGAGACCGTTGCTCCTTGTTCTGTCATCTGCCACCACCGAGAACAGCCTAGCCCCATCCTCCCTAGAACCCCCTTTCAGGTAGTTAAAGGCCGCTATCAAATCCCCCCTCACTCTTCTCTTTTGCAGACTAAACAAGCCCAGTTCCCTCAGCCTCTCCTCATAAGTCCTGTGCTCCAGCCCCCTAATCATTTTTGTTGCCCTCCGCTGGACTCTCTCCAACTTGTCCACATCCTTTTTGTAGTGGGGGGCCCAAAACTGGACACAATATTCTAAATGCGGCCTCACCAATGCCGAATAGAGGGGAATAATCACTTCCCGTGACCTGCTAGTAATGCCCCTCCTAATGCAGCCCAATATGCCATTGGCCTTCTTGCCAACCAGGGCACACTGCTGACTCATATCCAGCTTTTTATCCACTGTTACCCCCAGGTCCTTTTCTGCAGAGCTGCTGCCCAGCTCGTCGGTCCCCAGTCTATAGCTGTGCATGGGATTCTTTCTTCCTAAGTGGAGGACTCTGCACTTTTCTTTGTTGAACCTCATTAGATTTCTTTTGGCCCAATCCTCCAGTTTGTTTAGGTCACTCTGTATCCTATCCCTACCTTGCAGGGTATCGACCACTCCCCCAGCTTAGTGTCGTCCGCAAACTTGCTGAGGGTGCAATCTACCCCATCCTCCAGATCATTAATAAAGATGTTGAACAAAACCGGCCCCAGGACCGACCCCTGGGGAACTCCGCTTGTGACCGGTTGCCAGCTAGACATGGAGCCATTGATCACTACTCGTTGAGCCCTATGCTCTAGCCAGTTCACTATCCATTTTATAGTCCATTCATCCCCAGTGTCTCACATCTTTCTGCACAGATGCAACTTCTCAGCATCCACTGGGCTGAGTGAATTTCAACTCTGATTAGCTGGAGAGGAGTGATACTTCCTGCAGGAAATTATCTTCTATTATTCAATATTCTGACTTCTGAAGTTTTAAAAAATTGTATACCTTGCAAAATGCTTCAGTACTGAAAACCATAAAAGAACAGATGCATACTGAATAGATGCTATTCTCTTTCTTATCAGACTCCCTGATCCAGGGCTAACCAGATATGAAACACCAGGATATTTGAAACTTAAACCACTATCTCCTGCCCCAGAAAATCTCTACCTCAAGCAGAGATTCCTATTATCAGAGAAGGCAGAAGAGCAGAAGAGTTCATGCAGTCCAGTAGGGATATCTCTATGCCAACCTAATTAATCTGGAAGGTGCTCACATGCTCTAGCAATAGGACCCAGCACCAAACCCCAAGATGCATAGCTCAATCTCACTGAAAAGGATAGTTGGTAATCATAGGAGATTTTCATCATCAATATAACAAAATTACAAATATGTTTTAAGACCTGTTTACAGAATTGCCCTCTGATAATGGGTGCAGGTTCTAACAAAACATACATTTATGGGTGAAAACACATTTAAGTGCTTGCTGACTGTCTATCTGAAATTGGAGGTTTCCATTTGTGGTTACTACTACTAGTAGGTGTGAGCATAGTCAGGGGAAAAAAGGGCAATAAAGAGGCCACTTGAATTGAATTTAGTAGTACACTTTGATAACTAATCCCTTGGCTTCCGATAATGCCATGATTAAATTGTAAGAGCACACACTAGCAAGCAAATAGTCTATACCTATGGTCGCTGTTGATGTGCCAAGTGAGCACTTGTGAAAAGACAGCTAATGTTATGTCTAGCTCCTCTGATGTCTCCTGAATATTGCAGCCAAAAGAGTGTTTCAACCCCTCTGGAAAGAGATGGTGTTTGATTGGTGATCTAAACTCCTTCTGGCCATGAGACTTCAAGGAAAACTGCTGTCTAGAGACAATTGTGTGCTGAACTGTTCCTATGTACCTAAGAACTACAGCAAATAAAAATCCAAAACCATAATGTAACAAATAACAACACTCTCCAAGGAAAATGACAGTATAAAGAATTGCCCCCTAGTAAAAAAGGGTTCCTATGATTTCTTGGGCTTTGTGAAATAAATCACAATCATATGCAATATTTCATTGGGATAGCTCAGCCATCACTATAGGTATACTATATATATAAGGTTTTGCATGTAGTGCTAAGACAAGTGGAATTTTGCAATGCAGCCTTGGTCAGGAGACACTAGCTAATATGTACAGTTCTGAGTTCCTCACAATCCAAAAGGTGGGTGACCAAGATAAAAGAACTGGAGTACAGCTACATGCACCATGAAGAGTGGTTTAGGGAATTTTATATACAGAAGTTACAGACTAGTCAAAAAAGGAAATTTATAATTGTATATAAATAGTTGCAATATAGCAACCCAAAGAGAGTAAAGGATTATTCAAGGTAATTAAACATGCTGTTAGACTAGGAAAAAATTAATGTTATGCATTAGAATTTTTTCTCCTAAAAATAAGGTCAATTTGATAATGGACTAATTTACTAAGGGAAGTAGTTGATGCACCAGCTCCAGAGGTGTTCAAGAAGATTACAGTGTCTCAAGGAATTTATTTAGTATATGGGACAATCCTGGTCTAGTGTAGAGGGAGAGGGGAAAATAATGGAGCAGATAATTCAGAATATTTATTCCAACCCTATGCTTTCATTTTATACTAACTGCCGCATTCTTATGTGAAATTTAGCCACTTCCTTGATCTACTGCTAAGACTTGGTTTATATTTTTAAATACCAGCATAAAATGATTTTATAAGAAACCTAACACATGGAGAAATATTTATTTCTACAAACCTCATCTTAAGAAGACAGAATCCCAGAACAAATGTAATAATCAGTTTTTACCTGACATCTAAACAAGAACTGCTTTTCTACCTCTCAAACAATAAATGCCATTTCCTTTATTTAAAGTAGTATGTCATATTGACCGATCACTGAACTAACCCTATAATCAGTCAATAACATTTATTTAAAAAAATAGAACATAGGTAGTAATTTAACATCTTGTATAAGCAGTAACACAATCAAAGTTGGAAATATTTGAGCTGGATGAAATACTTTGACCTAACACAGCACACAGCAGAGATCCTGACTGTCCACTGCCTGTTCTTTGGGTTGTCACTTACCAACATACACCAATGCAAACAGAGTGCAAGGTGGCTGTAAAAACCACTACTGAATCAGAATGGTAGCATTTTATCTTGCACTCAATTTGCATTGGTAAGTGGACTGCCCAAGGTGCAAGGAGATGACAATCAAGCCTGGAAGTTTCTTTGTACACAACTGAATAAAATCCTGACTACAGCAGCAATGCATAGGATGTCAAGGTGCAAAAAACAAACAGGAAATCATTTGCAATAAGTAATGTTTATAATGCAAAATTCAGCATGCACAATGTTTGAAAAACCAATTGAGATTTTAATATAAGAAACTGATAGTTAAACACCTATTTGCCTACATTTCTTTCAAGCATTTTCTCTGCTATTTCTATAAAAGGTCTCATCATTCTGTTTAAAACAGGGTTCTCAAACTTTTTTTTTCCTGGGACCCCCTTTAAAAATATTTTGGGCTGTGATGACCCCCCCTGCCATGCCATCCTTACTGGCATGCATGTGGGGGTGACAGCTCGCAACCCCCCCCATTAAATCTCACGACCCCCTGAAGGGACACTACTCCCAGTTTGAGAACTCCTGGTTTAAAAAGCTCTCTCTTGCAAAACCCATTTCCAAATCATTTGATCCTGTATTGAAGCTAAAGAGCTGAATGAGACATCCCAATTATTTCTTTATCAACAGATTGTGATGTTTACTACAGGATTATGCCCTCACCCTGAGATCCAGCCAAAGAAAAAACTGAGTTATGAAGGAGTAAAATTTTATTCATACATAACTCATGACCAAATAGCACAGCAAAAAAAAAAAAATTAGCTAGATTGCCTTTTGTTTAAAGTATTTTTTCAAGTTTGGTCATGTTCCTCTTTAAATTCATGTCTTGAAGGAACATCTGAATTTTCTTTATTCTGAACATGCTGAAATAATCAGAAATAACTGTTCTCTATGAATCGTATGCTTGTCACACTTGTTAGTTTGGAAATATCTTATGAGTTTGGTTATTAGGATAAGAAGTTGAGGAAATTTTAGTTAGTTGTGTTACAGGGAAGCAATGAACAACAACAATAAATGGGAACCTGAGAATTAAAAATACATTCTGGTATAAAAAAGAATCTGAGTATTAAATGTATTATTTCATTATATCCAATTTTCAATTAAATTTAAAAATTTTTGGTAATATGTAAATAAGGTAATATATTACATAAAATACCCAACTTTAGTTCATAGAAAACATCTTTAAATCCTTCCAATTTGGCAGTACCATGCAAAACACACAGTCACAAACATACAAGAAAAAGCTGTTAATCCCACCTGATGATCCAAATATATGGTATTCCTTTGAAGGTGATGTGAAAGAATCTCATTCTAGCAGGCAGCAGTCAAGAAGATTAAAGGAAAGAGACAGAAGGTGCAGAATGTATGAAAAAGTCAGTTTGGAAAGAGTTACACTAGCCACTGATCTTTCAATTTAATTAACAACTAATGTTACATTTGTATGCATTTTTACATAAACTGTTTTGAGCTCAAGAGAAAATTGATAATTAAAATTTCCTACAAATCTTGGATGAACTACTACATTATATTTATAAAAAGACAGCATATTGAATTAGACAAGGAAGCAGGAAGACACAGAAAGAGGTATACCTTTGTTTGATGAGGTATTAACTTGCAATTTCCATTCTTTATTCATGTGAATTTAGTAACGATTTTCTTAACAGAATACACACAGAAAACCAGTATGTTCATGGGGATTTTCTATACATGACTACATAGTAACTATAAACCCTTTGATAAGTTTGTGTGCTTTAATGACCTACTTTTGAACCAAGATTATAGAAAACAAAATCACACCTGAGATGAGGCAATATAAACAAAATTAAGTTATTTTATCATCTACCACAATACAGTTGTTTATGGCAACTATTAGTGATTTTTGTATATTTCACCTAATTAGTTTACAGAAACTAATTTCATTTCCAGTTTTGTGGAAACAATACATTTGGAAGTGTTCCTACCCATATTTTGATTTAGTAATGTACTCGCAAGCTTTGCACTGAAAACTCAAAGGGTTAATAGCTGAACATCACATATGCAAGGCAACAATGGTATTCTAATCTATATCCATGGCTAATCAGAGAACTTTGCACTAATGGTACAACAGCAAACTTTGATTAATGAATGGCTCAGTGTTAGTGAGGATGGTACAAAGCACACATTACTTCATAGCTGACCTTTGGGCTGTTGGCCTCAAGTTTTAGTTGAATGAGCTGTGCTAGTGTGTGTTCCCGGATACTACTCAGTTCAGCTTGCTGCCGTCTCAGCTTTATTAACAGCAGCGTGAGCTCCTCTGGCTGAAGGAGTGCAGTGTGAGAAGCCAAAGAGTGGAGAACAGGTTAATTGGTGTCCTGAACAACACTTAAACTAAAGGCATCTTCTCATTGTTAACTGTTAATATGCTAATAATGTATTAAATTCCTTTAAAAGTTATACTATAATATTTTCCCAAACAACTTCTCTAGAACTCAGAACAAAAGGTCAATATAGAATTTATAAGCATTCAAAGCTCTTGAACCTCAAATGGTAGAAATTCGAATCAAGAGGCACAAAGGTTAGAAGCTTGCAGGAGAAAATCTATATAGTCACCACAGCGGTGGAGGCTACAGGTGTCATCCATACTAATTTGATATTTTCTTTTTAAGAGAGGAGGAAGATTGGGGACCACTGCCTTCGTCTGAGTCTTTAGGTCACACAACCCCCCTCACCCCTGTTCACACCTCCTCCCAGCTGGAGCTGGAAGCAGGGCCACAGTTGGGACTAGGGGCTGCAGGCTGAGTCGGAAACAGCAACCGGGAGCCGGAGGCCAAGGTTGAGGCCCCAGCTACATCATTGCAGCCGAGACTGGGAGCAGGGAACAGCAGCAGAGGCTAGGAGCAGGGCCACGAGCTGGAGGGGTAGCGCTGGGAGCCGAGGCTGGAGTGTAGGTTGGGGGTCAGGGCCGGAGCAGAGTTTGGGGCAGAGTGGGATAGGATGGCACTCCCTCCCTTCCCAACTGGAGGCTGGCCCAGGCCCTGATGCAGGCCCCCCATCATTCCTGGGGGTGAGGGGCTGCCGTGCCCCACAGTTTGACGTCCTCTGCTCTAAGGTCAGAAGGGACCATCATGACCCAGTGGTCCCCAAACTTTTCCTCTCATGCCCCCCTTACCAGTAATAGAATTTGTCCACGCTCCCACCCTGGTTCGGGAGCTGCGGCCAGGGCAGAGTAGAGCTGAAAGCAGAGAGGGACTGGGTGGTGCTCCCTCCCCGCTCCTTCATGGCGGCTGACTCAGGTCCTGCTGCAGTCCCGGATGTTCCTTCATGCCCCCCTCAGTTTGGTGACCAGAGTTAGTCTGAGCTCCTGCACATTGCATGCCACAGAACCTTCACCCACCCACTCCTGTAACAGACCTCTAACCTCTGGCTGAGTTACTTAAGTCCTCAAAATCATGATTTAAAGACTTCAAGTTATAGAAAATCCACCATTTACACTACAGTAGAACCTCAGAGTTATAAACACCAGAGTTACAAACTGACCCGTCAACGACACACCTCAATTGGAACTGGAAGTATGCAACCAGGCAGCAGCAGAGAGAAAAGAGCAAATATAGTACAGTATAGTGTTAAATGTAAACTATTAAAAAATTAAGGGAAAGTTTAAAAAAATATTTGACATGGTAAGGAAGCTGTTTGTGGGCTTGTTTCATTTAAATGAAGATGGTTAAAAGCAGCATTTTTCTTCTGAATAGTAAAGTTTCAAACCTGTATTAAGTCAATGTTCAGTTGTAAACTTTTGGAGGAACAACCGTTAACATTTTGTTCAGAGTTACGAACGTTTCAGAGTTATGAACACCTCGGGACTGGAGGTTGTTTGTAACTCTGAGGTTCTACTGTAGTTTAAACCTGCAAGTGTCCCAGGTCCCATACTGCAGAGGAAGGCAAAACCCTCCCTGAAGGTCTCTACCAATCTGATCTGGGGAAAAATTCTTTCCCAGCCCAAAATATGGCAATCAGTTAGACCTTGAGTACATGCACAAGACCCACCAGCCAGATATTCCAACCCCCAGAAAAATATTGTTCTCTGTACAACAGCAAAAGGAGCAAGGAGAAAATATTGAAGTTTGCCCTTTACTAAAACTAACTATTTTAAAGAAACATTGTCAAGGTTGGTAGGTTCAGAATGTGACTTAATTTCATCTGTTTAAAAAGTCCTTGGTAATCCTCTGCATGTGTGTTTTTTTTTTTTTTTTTTTTTTTTTTTTTTGCCAAAACACCTTTCAAAGCCCTTTTGTTTTACTAAATAATGATAATAACCAAAGACCATCAAAACAAGTGTATGGCATGGAAGAAAGTATCAGAAGCATGAAAGATAATTCCTCCCCCTCACTGCCTCAAAGATTTATAACATCTCATCTATAAATATTCTTGATAGTGTACCTTTACATCCACCAGAAATGTATAGGTTAGACTCTCACTAAACATGAAAAAATAATCATGAGCAACTGATATCTCCTGGATAACTTCAAAACACTCTTATTTTTAGAAACAATTCTGCCTGTGCAATTTTCTGAGGATCCTCTTTTCTTAGCAATACTGCCCAAAAAAACCTAAGAAACCCCAGACCTTTGTTTTCTAAGTTGCTCACCTGGTCCTGTTGCTTACTCCTCACCTTAAGCAAGTTTTATAATGACAGGTCAATTATTTCTACAGCAACTGACTTTGTTGTTACAGTTATTCAATTCAAGTTGGGAAAAAAAATCATACAGGAATATAGTAGACTAACTTTTACTCTGTTTTCATACAAGTTTCCAAATAAAGTGGGGAGGAAAAATATCGAAAATGTCAGAGAAGTTTATATTATTGAAAAACAATTACTATCCATTTCCTGCAACATAGAACAAGCTCATGTGTTTCTTAATCAAACCATGAACAAAATGCGTATCAGTAAAACTGTGGGCATGTATTGCAGAGGTCCACTAGAGGGAGCAAAGAATTTTATTAATCTCAGTTGTCAACCCCATCCAGCTTTCACTGGTAAAAACACAATATGAGAGTCAAGTTCTGTAATGGTTAATCTTGCATTTTCTACTATTCATTTCAGTACCAACTGGAGTATTATTTCCCGAAAATATATTATAAGGATTTAGGTCACTAAAATAGATTTTAAAACTGGTTCCCAATGAAAGCCTGTCCACTTTCACCTAAAAAATTAAATTAAGTTTTAAAAAGAACTAATTTCTCTGTATGACCATAAGACAGTAATATCTCTGTATACTAAATATATAAGAAATTGAAATGTTCAAGGATGAAAACATTTTCTGTGGCAGTCTTGCATGAACATACTTATAATTTGGAAATTAAGTAAAATAAATTTGTATTGTACATTAATAAAAATCCTTGGTTTTTGTACATACTTGTCTTATCATAGAGCACATTGTTTTACTGAACACAGATATACTATGTTCAGAAGAGGTAGATTTCTGTGTCAAATGCATGTTGGAAAAATCCTAAAATAGAAAACTTGACACTGTCCTAGATGTTTCCAAAATAAGATACTCATAATGTGTAAGTGAGTTATTTCCAGAAAGAACTGTGTTTGCTGGAAGAAAATCTTAACTAAAAACCATCCACTCCTGTTCTTTGAAAATCCTCAATGTAACCAAAGAATCAACTTGTTTAGTTTGGAAATCTTTGTTAATTCAAGACTGCATTTAATACAAGGTCTACAAAGAGAAATGTTGCAGTGTTGCATATTTTATTTTATAGATTGTTCTTAAATAAAAGATGACGTACTAAACAGAAGTGCCACTCACCGTTTTGCCTTGGAGGCTCTGGGGAGTAACAGGCTGTAAACTCAGACCTGCTGGCATCGACCTTCTGTCAGGCATAAAGACATGCTATGGAAAAACAAGACTGCACATTATAATCCATGGTTGTGTGTCAAAATCTTTTGTACTGAGAGTTAAATAGGAATAATATTTTTCAAATCAATTTTGTTCTTATGAAATATGCCAGAGGGTATGTCTACATTGCAAATAAAAAACCCGTGGCTGGCCCATGCTGGCTGACTCAGGCTTGTGGGGCTGTTTTACGACGGTGTACACTTTTGGGCTTCGGCTGCAGCCTAAGCTCTGGAACCCTCCCACCTTCCAGGGTCCCAAAGTTTACACTGCAATGAACATGAGCCCCACATGCCCAAGTCAGGAGGCTTGGGCCAGCCCAGGTGTCTAATTGCAATGTATATCTAATGCTGTCATTCTGGGTATGTAATGAAGTTCTCTGTTGATCTACAAAATATATTCAAAAGCAACTCAAATCCTCCAGCGTGCCTGAATCCATGCCCTGGAAGGACCACCTCTAAAGCTGGGAAAGTACTTCAGTCTTCATGGCTCATTCAGTGTATGGCCCCTTCCACTTAAACTGCCAGCAAGAGCAAGTTGGTCTCCCAAGCATGGTGGTTATTTTTTAATTAAACACTTTTTGTTGAGAACTAGACAGATCACTGAATATTTGATCTAGGTCATGAAATATTTCTAGGTTTTTGTTCAAATAGCTTTTAATCTCTATTAGGCTGACATGGATTCAATCTAGTATTTCAACACTATTGATCCTAAACCATTCAGTTCCCTATTTATACATTTTAAAAAGGAATTAATGATTTATAATTAATAAGTAAATAACCAGAAAACCTAAAATCAGTAGATGGCAATAAATGGCACTTTCTAGATTAACTTGGAAAAAAAGCCCTGAATACAGAATACTAGCAAAATGTATTATATTAGTAAACTAAAAGCTCTCAGTTCAGACACTGCTATATAAAATATACTATATGTGCTGTGCGCACTTGAGCAGGATGCTCTTTTTCAGGGCTGGAGAAAATGCTGAGCTCCATTTCCAAAGCAGTAACAAGCAGTGAACTTTAAAACAGAAACACTGCTCTTTTATTGGTTGGAGGTATTTTCAATCCCAAAGGGGAAAACACAAAGCAATTTAAAGATGATTAAAGTTTTTTAAAGCAATTCCTTGCTTCAATATTTCAGCAAGCCACGACATTTCACAAAGAATCCTGAGTTAGGAGTTCAAGGAACAGCTTCAATGCAATCTTGGAACACCTTACTCTAGTCTAGTGCAGGAAAATGGTTAGTTTTACATCCTCCAACAGCATGATTTTTTAAAAGGAGCTCTCGACTGCAGTAACAAGGTACACAGCATAAGCATAACAAGTCTACCAAAGCATGTCAGGGATCTAGGTTTATGATTCTAGCTTATTCCCATTTTAATTCAGCTGGCAAGGGGTAACAGCCTTATGGGTGGTCAGTCATCTCACTGGATAATTTAACAGTAACCAGAAAGTTAGCCTGACTTGTGGCTGAAGGTGAGAAAAATAAATAGGGATAAAGGCGGCAAGAACTGAGTGCTCTGAGAACCTTGAGTATGCTGAGGAAGAGATTACTATCATTTTCAAAGATCAGATTGGACCTTGATTACAATCCCAGAAATTCCAAATGCCCTTTTTCTTCAGAAGCCTATTTGCATACCCTTAAACTACTATGGAGATTAATGGGAATATCAACTTGCTTACTGTCTCTCGCAGCAAAGTAAGAGTACGTTATACAATGTTAAATTTAGCACTGTTAAGATAACACTTCTCCATCCTCTAAAAGAAAATAACTTCTGCCATCACTTATACAGGCTACACCTGACTTTGTAAATTATATTACTTTTAAATAAACATTTAATATAGGAATGTTTTCATAGAAAGTGGCATGTAACTGTATCTACATTATAATGAAACGTGATATAGCAGAACTTCCCAGAGTAACATGGGAAGTCTGGTTCCATGTAGCAGAATACTTTCTATTTAAAAAAGAAAATAATAGAACAATTTATTTCCAGTTAACTATGTTTAAGGAAAGTAAGCATTTCACCTTAGGATGTGTCCTATGTCTGCGGTCAATTGTTACATCTCCCCTTTGCACTGGTGAGGATACTTCTGATCTGTATGTCCGTTGAGGGGAATATCCTTGGTAGCCAGTTATAGAACCATGGGATGGTGATGTAGGAATGGAATGCATTACCTGATCAGAAATATTAATCATGGTTTTTGGACTACTTAAAGTACTATGTCTAGTAAGAGTAGTTTGCTTATTATAAAATTGACGTTGTTGCCATTCATAAAGTTGCCACATTGTGTCATCCCGCATGGATCTCCGTTTTTCTTCAGCTGTTACTGGTCCTATGGTCCTGTCATAAACCGATGGTGTCACACTACAGACACTGTCTGGCCTCGTTTTGCTGTTCCTTGGCAGGGTTCTATAGCCTTCTGGGTAACGAGGTACAACTTGGGGTCGGTGGCTTGGCATATTTCTTGGTAGCGTCTGATATGAAATTATGCTGAAACAAGAGTTTTCCTTTAATAGTCAAGAATACTGCTAGTATGAGAATACAAAGTTACCTAATTTCTTTCCATGCTTGTTAGATATAATACTTTATCATCTGTTCAGATATTATAAAGCAACACATTTTACAAGATCTATGCCCTCCATCACACAAAAAACAGTAAAGGCTACTGACAACTATGCCAAATGAATACACTACATATAATGTAACTGGATGTCTTCATTAGCTAGATTAATTATTCAACTCAATATTTCATACCAATCCCATCTTCACATCAGTTTACTTAGTTCCCATTTCTGGGTCAATTCCTGAGAAATGTACCAAAGCTTGTTTGGACTTCAACAGGAGTTTCAGATGCTTGGAATATACAGCCTTATGATCTTTTATTTTTATTTCAGCTCTATCCTGCAAGGTGAATATTGGTCTATAAAAGTGGATCATTGCAAAATGATTACATCAAAAACATTTATTATAGCTAGAATAAGGCAGAATAATAGTAATGATCTAATGTATTTATATTCTGCAACCTTAGATAAACTGTTTGCGTAAATCAGCCCAAGCAAAACAAACAGCAAATTATTTCTCTGTATTATCAGACAATGTAATTTTAATGCTATTTTTTACTTTTTAATTTGCGTGTGAATGTAAAACTCTTCTTTAATTTGGTACCATGTTAACAGCCCTGAAAACTGAAGTCCTTCAGTCACAAACTGGGTGGCAATGCGAAGTTTTCCATACTAAACCATCAATATGCCTCAACTGTAACTGGAGGGACGGACCTCTTCCAAGGGGTGAGAAGTTAGGTCAGATGCCTTGGCCGCAGACTGTCATGAAGATTTCCATTTAATGGCATTGGTAGTGGTGATTTTTTTGATGTTGATACTTTTCTAGTGAGAAGGAGAACACCTAACCCATTTACCACAGGACATGGAACATGCAGTTTTTAGTCACACGCAAAGTTGGCTAAATTCAAACTGACAGCCTAGAAGTGAAAGGCCCTACACATCTCATTACCAATACTCAGAGCCATTTAACTGTTTGAATCACTTGTAATCCTGGAACTGAAAATTAGTGGATTATCGCAAAGGGCGCATTAAAACAGAGTTAAGACCCAAGTGTAATCAGAGCCTCGGAAACTAAGTATGAAAAATGTAATTTGTTTGTAGTAACTATTTACTTTTCAGTTATGCAAAATAGAAAAGTTAAGCCAAATAATTAATTTTTGAACATTTACTATAACCTATGAGAATCACAAGAATCACAAATGTAAACTGCTATAAAGTGCTTTACAAATACTGATGACTCAATCCTCACAACATCCCTGAGAGGAACTGAAATATTATTCCCATTTTGTAGATTAATTTACCTATCATATACAAAAATATTAGTTTTTTGCATGTCTCTTCTCAAGACCATCCTCTTTCCAGATACTGCAATGTAAACTCGCAGAATTGGGTAATTATGAAAAAGACAGTACCTTTCCCCTCCCCCCCAATAAAACACATCCAAATGACCTTTTGCTACACTTTCCAGCAGAGTGGATTGCTTTAAATCATAGCGATTTAAATCATCAAGAGAAAATCATTGATTTAAATCAAGTTTCCCACTGATACTACTTCACATATTTCTTAAACAATGGTGCGCATATCTGATCACTAAAACATGTTACTTTACAACTCAATACGGCATTTTACAACTAGGAGAGTAATACTTCGTGTAATTTTTTAGATAACTTGATTTTTATTAATTTAGGAAATGGCATATAATATTCATTACCTGTGTCAAGCGGCAGATGCAGAAGCAGTACATTAGGAATGATAAAAACTATATCACACACACAAACACAGTGGCACTTCTATTTTATCAAACTAAATCTTATATCTGAACATGTTTTTGATGAGATTTAATTGTAACTGTTATTTTTTATATGAGAGAGAAATGTAGTATTTTATTGATGTTTTTAAAAAAAAAATCTGATTTAAATAAAAAAATACCAAGGTTACTTACCGGTAACTGCTGTTCTTCGAGATGTGTGGCTCATGTTCATTCCACTATAGGTGAGTGCATGCCGCCGTGCACGGTTCCCGGAACTTTTTTCCCCTTAGCAGATCCTGTATAGCTAGCTCTGGTGCCCCCTGGAGTACTGCACACATACAGCAGTACGTGAGGCACTGCCGGCCCTACACTCCCTCAGTCCCTTTTTTCTGCCAACTCTAGCAGCGGGGACAGGGGGTGGGTTGTGGAATGGACATGAGCAACACATCTTGAAGAATGTCAGTTACTGGTAAGTAACCTTGTTTTCTTCTTCGAGTGGTTGCTCATGTCCATTCCACTATAGGTGACTAACAAGCAATACCTTGGAGGTGGGTATGAATTACCGGTGAGTTGTGCTCAGCACCTCTCTGCCGAATCCCACATCCTCTCTTGCCTGCTGGATGATGGCGTAGTGGGACATGAATATCTGCACCGACGACCAGGTGGCAGCTCTGCAGATGTCCTGCAGGGGGACTCTCTCCAAGAAGGCTGTAGACAAGGCTTGATCTCTGGTTGAGTGTGCTGTGATGGTTCCTGGAAGCGGCACCCTCGCCTGCTCGTAGCAGAACCTGATGCATGATGTAATCCACGAGGAGATGCTTTGGGTAGAGACAGGTGAGCCTTTCATCTGGTTAGCCACTGCGACTAAGAGCTGCGTCGATTTCCGGAACGGCTTTGTACACTCAATGTAGAAGGCCAGGGCTCGTCTCACATCCAGCAAATGTCATCTCCTCTCCTCTGAACCGTGCGGTTTGGGGAAAAAAAAAACAGGGGGAGAAAAATATCTTGGTTACAATGAAATTGGGAAACCACCTTGGGCAGGAAGGCTGGATGCAGTCTTAACTGCACCTTATCCTTATAAAATACTGTATAAGGGGGATCCGAGACCCTCCTAGCTGAGGTAATGGGCCACCAGGAAGGCTACCTTTCATGAAAGCAGGAGCAGAGGGCATGAAGCCATGGGTTCGAAATGGGGCCCCATGAGTCTTGAGAGGACCAGCTTGAGATCCCAGGGAGGCACTGGGTCATGGACCTGCGGATAGACCCTCTCCAGCTCCTTGAGGAACCTGACCGACATGGGATGGGAGAACAGCGATCTCCCCTCTAGGGGCTGATGGAAGACCAAAATGGCCACCAGGTTACCCTCAACGAGGCCAGTGCCAGACCCTGGAGCTTTAGCTGGAGCAGGTACTCCAGGATCACCTGTACAGGCGAAAGGCTGGGCGGAATACCCCGGGACTCCGCCCAACAGGTAAACCGCCTCCACTTAGCCCAATACACGACCTGTGTAGAAGGTTTCCTGCTGCTCACCAGGACTTGTTGGACCTGCGCCGAGCAGGCTCTCTCTCCCTCCATCAGCCACAGAGCCTCCAGGCCATGAGGTGCAGGGAGTCCAGGTCTGGGTGCAACAGGAGACCATGGTCCTGGGAGAGAAGTTTGCGCCATCTCAGGGGTGGGGCGATCAGAAGGTCCAAATGGCAAGCTGAACCAATGCTGTCTTGGCCAGTACGGAGCGATGAATATAACATCCACCCTGTCCCTCTTTATTTTCAGCAGGACCTTGGGCAGGAGCGGAATGGGTGGAAACGCATACATGAGGGTCCCCATCCAGCCCATGAGGAATGTGTCAGAAATTGACCCAGTCTTGTGACCTAGCAGGGAGCAGAACCTCGGACACTTGGGCTACGTTTACACTGACGGTGGCAAAATCAGTGAGACCTGCTCAATTGATCAGGAAGTCGACTGAGTAAGTCCACCCCCTCAAGTTGCGTAGCTCAGCGCAGTGTGAACGGCATGCAGAAGGGAAGCTAAGAAGTCAACGTCACTTACGCAAACTACTCTGCAAAGTTTGAGTAACTTCTGTTGACTACCGCCGAATCGCGGGGTCAGTGTGAACCAGACCTTCGTGTTCCAGGCCTACACAAATAGGTCCAGCTGGGGAACACCCAATTTCTGGAAGATTGTAGTCACGACCTCCGGGTGCAATGACCAGTCGTGGCGGGGTATAAATGACCTACTGAGACGATCCGCCTCATCGTTCCTCACTCCTGGAAGGTGAGAGGCAGTCAAGTGGAAATCGTGACTCATGGCAAAGTCCCACAGACGGATAGCTTCCTTGCAGAGGGTGGAGGAGCACACTCCCCTCTCTCCCCCCCGTCTGTTTATGTAAAACATGGCTGCGGTGTTGTCCGTCAGCACCTGCACCACTGCCTGCTAGGAATCAGAGGTACACCTTGCATGCTAGGCGAATGGCCATCAGCTCCTTCACACTGATGCGCAGGCGCCTCTCCTCCCCCAACCAGAGCCCGAGTGCCTAGGTTGGTGCTAATGTGGGCTCCCCATCCTACATCTGAAGCATCAGAGATTAGGATGACCAACGGGACCAGTTCCCTGAACAGAATACCTTTCATCACTGCCCTGGGAGTCCGCCACCAGTTTAGGGAGGCTAGGACGAGCAGGGGAACTGTGACCACCCGGTCAAATTGGTGTCTGCTCGGCACATGTACCGAGGCTAACCACGCCTGAAGCGGTCAGCCTCAGGTGAGCTAGTCTCACTATGTACGTGCAGGCCGCCATGTGACCTAACAGCTGTAGGCAGTGCCTGATTGTTGTCATGGAGCATCGATGCAGCTGGGAGATGATAGAGACCATCGCCTCGAAACGTGGATGAGGCAGGAAGGCTCTGGCCTGGGAAGCGTCCAGGGTGGCCCCTATGAATGCTATACATTGCACTGGGGTTAGTGTGTACTTCTGCTCGTTTATGAGCAGTCCCAGCCTGCTGCACGTGGAGCAAGTGAGGGTCACGCTCCCCTGCACTTGGGACCTGGACCTCCCCTGATCAGCCAATCGTCCAGGTAAGGAAAGATTTGCACACCCTCTAGTCTCAGGTGGGCAGCCACTACCGCCATGCATTTGGTGAACACCCTTGGAGCTGAAGATAGGCCAAAGGGTAGGGCTGTAAATTGGTAGTGGGAGCCAGCCACCGTAAAATGGAGGAAACACCTGCGGCTGGGGAGGATGGACACATGAAAGTATGCGTCCTTAAGGTTGAGGGCGGCATACCAGTCTCCTGGATCCAGGGAAGGGATTATGGAGGCTAGGGACACCAGGTTTTGCACATATTTGTTTAGACAATGCAGGTCTAATTTTGGTCTCAGACCCCATTTTGCCTTGGGGATGAGGAAGTATCTTGAACAGAACTCCTTCCCCCCTCTGCCTTGAGGGACCATTTCCATCGCTCCTATGTTGAGGAGGGTTTCCACCTCCTGCAAGAGGAGTTGCTTGTGAGAGAGGTCCCTGAAGAGGGACAGAAGGGGAGGGCTGTGGGGGGGGGGGGGAGGAGGAGGAGAAGCAAACTGTAGGGGATAGCCCCCTGAGACTATCCCAAGGCCCCAACTGTCTGACGTGATCTTTGCCGATTAGGCATATAAGGGCCTTAACCCGTTTAGGAAGGGGCAGGGTGGATCCAAGAGAGCAGTAGAGGGGCCGCCCTCGGGCGCACCATCAAAACTGCCTCCTCCGATTGCCCGACCCCCTTGGGGGCCCCCGCTGGGGGGCTGAGGACAAGCTGATTTCGACTTCTAAACCTCCTATTTCTGTCGGGTTGAAAGGGCCTAGGTGGAGGCCTCAGTTGCTGCTGTGCCTGGGAATGTGACTGCTGCCTGGAAGCCTGGGGCATGTACAGGCCCAGGGAGCGAAGCGTGGCCCTGGAGTCCTTCAGACCATGCAGCTTCGCATCAGTCTGATTGAAGAATAGGACCGACTCAAAGGGGAGGTCCTGAATCGATTACTGCACCTCGTGGGAAAGGCCAGAGGACTGCAGCCAGGAGCACCTTCTCATGGAAATGGCGGAGGCTATGGCTCTACCAGCCAAGTCAGCAGCGTCCCTGGATTTCTGGAGCGCTGCCTTAGCACCGTGATTCCTTCGTCCAGGATGGTGGTGAAGTCTGCGGCCTGGTCCTGGGGCAGGGCCTCAGCAAACCACCTGAGGGAGTCCCAGAAGTTAAAATTATATCTACCCAGGAGAGCCTGATAGTTGGCAATCCTGAACTGCAGGATGTGGAATAAATCTTTCTTCCAAGAACAAAGACAGTAAAAAGCTGAATTTGTTTGGAAGTGGAACCTGGCTGACCTTACCCGTCCCGCTGGTTGGCTGCGTCCACCACCAGGGTTCCCGGAGCCAGGTGAGTCAACAAATACTCAAACCCTTCAGCTGGGACATAATACTTTTTCCCGGCCACCTCTGACGTAAGGGCGTCCGAGGGAGAGGTTTGTCACAGGGCCTTTACCATTTTGAGGACCCTATCGTGGACTGGTAAGGCCACTCTCGCTGGGGCAGCCGCCGCCAGCACATTGAAGAGGGTATCATCAGTCTCCTCTAACTCCTTCACCTCCAGCCCCAAGTCACCCTCTTGAGCAGCTCCTGGTGTGCCCTTAAATCCTCCAGGGGCACCATGTGGTCCCGGGAGACTGCCTCGTCCGGTGAGGAGGAATAGGACTGCTGAGGCACGTCCTTGTGGGTGCTCCCCCAGCTGACTAAGGGATGCACCCTTAGAGGGTCCCTCCATGGGGTCCGACTCCTCATCTGAGGAGTGGTGTCTATGGGTCTTGTCCTGTGCCGGAGGCACTGACTGAAACCCCGACGACAGGATGGATTGGGGTCCCAGACCCATCTGGATGCCCCATGGGGCCAAATAAGGCTATCATTGCAGCCACTGTCCCTGGAGCCAACCTGGGGCTAACTGCGCCACAGACTGTGACGCCTTGTGGGGGCGTCGGCTGTCCCCCCCCTGTGAGACTGCGAGCTACTGGGCCGGCAGTGCCATGCACGTCCTCGGTCCCAGGTGCCATTCCGTGCCGGGGACCATCCTCTTGACACCTCCAACCTGGAGGACAAGGACCACCTCCGTCGCCACAAGTGGTGCTGGCGAGCGGAGGTGTGCTCCAAAGAGCTTGAGGTAACGAAGCGTCGTCTCTGTACCAATGACTTGCGGTTCTGCTTGCCCTTAGGTGACCGAGACTGGCGCTGCTCCGAACTCCATGGTGCCAAGCTGGACTCCAGCAACCAGGTTCCACATCGGGGGCTGCGCGGTGCTGGGTCCTCCAACGGTGACCAGATTCTGCGCTGCCTCGGTGCGGGCGAACTCCTCGGTGCTGGAGACCTGGAATGGGAGCTGTCCGAGCGCCGCCCAGCAGACCTTGACCAGTGCCGCTTCTTGGATTGCGTTGCCTCTAGTCCCGGGGACCGACATCGGCACCGAGAGGGAGACTCCTCGTCTTGAGTCAAAGCAGGCCAGCTCAATCATGCCAACCTGGAGTGACTGCTGGGAGAGCGTCCTTGCTCTATCCCCGGTGGCCGTACGGCGGGAGATCTTCCTCCTCGTACCAGGGATCTCCACCACCCTTCGGGGGACCCAACGTGGGTTTGCCCCAGGACACCGGTCCCTTCTCCCTTGGTGAAGGGGGAGGGGGACGCAGGTGGCGTAAGCAAAGCCAATAAGGCTCTTGCCACCTGAAAAGCCTTCGGTGTCGACGGCGTCAGCAGAAGCACTCTCCCACTCCCAGGAGTCAGGGGAGGCTCCCTGCGCAGAGATTCAGGCACCAGAGAAGACTTGACAGGCCAAGTTCAATGCATCTCCGCACTTGACCCTGCCCGTACCGACGGCACAGGGGAGTGTCCACACTGTGCACTGTCTCCTTCTTCAGCACCGGGGATGTTGCTCGGTGCCGAGTCGGAGCAGGATGGCTCGGACCCTGGGCGGAGTGCTGCCTCCATGAGCAAGGCTTTTATCTGGATCTCTCGGTCCTTCTGAGTCCACGGTTTAAAAGCCCTGCAGATCTTGCACTTATCTTCTCTGTGCTCTATCACAAGAACTTAAGGCACTGATCGTGGGGGTCGCTGATCGGGAAGGCCTTCCCACAGGAGGCACATAGCTTAAATCCCAGAGACCAGGGCATAGCCCGGCCGCCTAAGTCCCCGCAGGGTCTTACTTATTAACTACACTTAACAACACTTAACTACTTAAAGCTAACTAAACTACTTTGAATAACCAACAGTTCAAAGAAGGGGAATAGAACTTGCAGAGAGGAAGGCTAGTTCCAGCAGCCGTCATGGGCAGAAAGAAGGAACTGAGGGGAAGGAGGGCCGGCTGTACCTCATACTGCGGCATGTGCACGGGACTCTAGGGGGCATGAGAGCTGGCCCTACAGGATCTGCTAAGGGGAAAAAAGTTCTGGGACCCGTGCACGGGGGCGTGCACTTACCTATAGTGGAATGGACATGAGCAATCACTCGAAGAAGACGACGATTATTTTGATTTAAAAAAAAAAAATCATTTATTTTTATCCTCCCTGCTTTCCAGGTGATCTGCCAAATTAATTTTTAGCTAATTGTAATGTTTAGGATTTTAAAAGTCAAGATTTTTCAAAAGGAATCCAAGAAAGCTAGATGTTCATCTCCCACTGAATTTTAACTCCCAATTAATGGGAGTTGGGCCTTTGACGCCTTTAAACGTCTTTGAAAATCCTAATCTAATTTGGGAAAATCTTTTGTATTCTTAATGTATGAAAAATTGCAATTTAAAAATGTCTACTCTCAGTTTTGGTTCATATGTTCTAAAACTTCATAAGACTTAAACACCCACCTCTTATTTATTAATTACTAGCACGAGAAAAAAATCCTTAAATGAAGACCTGCTTTCAATCCTCTGATTAAACCCAAAGCAGGGTTGTCAGTGTTTTGGGGATACCAGCAAGACTGACCTAACCAAATCCTAAGTCTCACACAAAAACCTCTACTAAAAGCAAGATATCTTGCGTGCAGCAGCAACACTAGTGCAGTCAAGTAATTGGTCATATTAGCTGCTGTGCTGCAGCAACAGTTTTATGGCTGGCATTTTAAATGACCCACATACAGAAACACTTCTGCAAGATAAAAATTCCTTAAAGCTTTGGGAGTGTCTGCACTGCATGTGATTATTAGTGATCTCTAAGATTTGTTCAAGTCTGGAAGTTAATTCATTTACTCTAAAGGTGGAGACAGTTGGCTGATATGCTTTCTACGTGCTCAATCCTGTGATGTGCTGAGTTCTCTCAGACTTAGGCATAGAGAGTGGCACCTTACAAGCTCAAGCCTAAAAGTACCCCTCAATCATAAAGAGTGTAACTGATGATTTCCTTAGGAAACAAGTGTCCTGTTCTTATGAACACAGACTGCCTCGTGTGGGAGTAGAGAGGAAAATGGAGGAAACTTATGTTATCTCTTCAAAATATAGGGTAGAGGAATACAAAACTATGTATGGGACCAATCTTCTGGTCATGAATATGCTCAGAAAGAGAATGCAGTATAACAAAGACTGCAAGTATGCATACACTGGTGCACACATTTCTCAACTGTAAAAAAGAAGAGTTCGCCGATCACTCTTCTGTTGAAAACTTTTACCTATTACTGTTACATTAACTTTAGATATTAAAAGTAACAGAAGATTGGAAAACTTTTGTTTTCAGATGATTATTTGATGAAACTTTTACTATTTGAAATGTTCATGGTTCTCTTGAATAGTCGCATTCCCTGTTTGTGGCATGTGAGAAAAACAAAATCGGAAAAAGGAAAAACTAAACAACGAACAGCAAGCGGAATCAAGATCAGATGCAGTACCAGAAAACACCTTCCAATGTTTTTTTTAATGCCTAGACATCCTTTATAATATATTCTTTGAAGAAATTTATGTTTTCACAAATAAACTATTTTTGTACATGAGCAATTTTGTGGGACATCCAATGCCTTGCATAAGCTGTCCTATGAAAACTTTATTGATCTCTCCCAATCTACTGATTTTAGTTTGAATGTAGTATGAACGCAGAAAGGACAGCGAAAAAAAAGAGGTGGGAGCAGAGATTACAGAATTTCAGGGATCAATAGTTGTGCTATTATTTCTCCCCTTGCAGTGTTTTGGGTTATCTTGAACTGCAAAGGTGGACTGTGCGCTCCTCTTTAAAAGTATTGCTAAAAAGTGTTTCTTCAGTTACTTACTGTTATAAGCAACCATACCTACTATTGAAACTAACAAAAGTTACAAACACCCAAAAGCCCTGACATTCTAAACTTTATTTGTAGAAGTGGTTGGAAAGGAGTTTTTTTTTAAATTGGGCTTGTGCCCTTGATGCTATGATGTATATAAAGCCTTAAAGTGTTTTTGTTTTTAAAAAACCTTCGAAATGTTGGGCATATCGAGTTTTGCTTAATCTTTTAACATTTTGAAGAACAGCGACCTTTGTTCATCATGGAGGTTAAATAGCTCTTAAAAAACAACAAAACCCAGCCTTACTGAAAAATAGAACAATCCCAGTTCTAAACATTAAAACTTTCTTCACCGTTCAATAGATAAACTTTCATTCTCTCGGGATTTCATCAGTTCTCCTATCAGAATCTTCCACTCCAGACAGAACCTGAATTTCTAGTGTAAAAAAGCAGCATTATAAATCCTTTGCTCTAAAGGAAAAAGCTTCAGGCCACCTTTATATATCACAAAAAAGCAAAGAAGGGCACAAGCCCAATTTTTCTTTCAATTTGCTGATGAGCTTTACATAAAGCTTCATTTCTAAACATATTATTTGTGCTACCTATTTTCCATCCATATTTATGATCTCTATGGTCAAGAAGATTCTGTTCTGCTAGTTAATGTTTTCCACTACACATCTCTCACAATGGAATCAGTTTGTTTTGGAATACAGCCAGCATAATACTGGGGCAATTATAAGAGGAATCCAAATGGAAGAGACTCAGAGGTTTTATCCTTCTTCACAATTCAAAACATCTATTCAACTATCACTATCTGCATGCAAGTTACACAATTTTTTAATTCCAATTTTAAAAATCTAATTATATCACAAAACTTAGTTCTCATTGCCCAAGCATATATAATGTGATCAATGTCAAGGTTTAAGAATCACTGTGTAGTACAAATTAAAATTTGAACAACTGGCAACACAAATCTATCAGGAAGACTATTTGACCCTTAGATACCAATTATATTTAATGATGGGGCTGTTATAAACAATTTAACAATAGAGTTAGATGAAGGTAAACTTTCATAGCTTTGTAAGAAGCAGATCTTTACAACATTCCAAGAAAGTAGATTATTCAGGTCAACCTATCTTCTTCCTTTCTCTGTACTCCCTACAATGTAAAGTGCATAATTTCCAAAACTCAAGTATCTCCTGTAGTGACATTCCCATAAAAAATTAACTGAAAGCAAAATGTTTGAGTGTAATTTATTTTTTAAATGAAAGCTTGAGAACTGAATATTATAAACTCCTGTTTAGGATGCCAAACAAGACAGCCTGTTAGATAGACATCCTGGAAGTGACGTCCCTATGCTTCTGTTGTCATGCAGAACAATTGCTAGCAACGCAGCAATTTAAAAGTATCAATCATTCATAGAGGAGCTTTCAAGTTTTCTAAATAAGCACTGGATTGCACTGTTAGACTTTGGAGGTGCTAGACCATAAGCATGGCTATATGTAGAGAAGAAAGCTATTAACATGAATTTAGATGAATCTGCCTGACAAACTCCAAATGATATAATTTAAGTTATACTTTTCTAAGTTAACGAAAACTTTTAAAAGATAGCACAAAATCTTTTTAAAGTAAGGGGCTTAAATAAAAGTATTTTAATACTAAAACCTATTCATAAAAACAGTGCTCAGACAATTTCACAAACATGGACTTTACAAGGAAAAGTGTTTTAAAGAATCATTGCTTTCCCACTCTGTACTGGAATGGGAAATTCTTAACTACATCTGAAGTTTGCACAGTAATAGAAGTGGAGTTCACTCAAAAAGGGTTTTTTGACCAGCTTTCATATTCAACACAGGGATATTTAATGCTAGTTTCAGTGTTCTAGTTCCTCATATAGTTATATGAATTTTGTTTGTGCTTCCCCTCTCCCTTAACTGTATCAATTACTTACCTCTGTTCAAACCCACTACTCACCAATGAACTGAGCCTAGCGGGAGGGCAGCTGAGGGAAGAGCACGGAGATAAGACACAGGGGAAAGAGGGATGATTTTCCTCTGATGTCAGAATCCCCACCAATGGGAGAAGAGTGGACAAGGGAGAAGGAAAGGAAGGGGGAGAGGAGAAGGCAAGTCACAATCCCAACAACCCGTGCATTTCACGGGTATCACCTAAATTGACAATACAAAGCATCTACTTGACACGGTAATCCTGGAATCACAGGATTCCCTGATCTGCATATTTCTTTCTTAAAGAAGCACACAAACCCCATGATTTAAACCAGAACATGAGATTTGTATTTAATATGTATAATTTTGGAGTTTACATCTCTCACTTCTTAGGCTCATTTTTAAGTACTCATTGACTTTAGCAGAACATTTTGTTGTAATAACCTAATTTTCTTTTCATCATTTATGGGGGATGAACTCTGTATTTAATTCAATTTGAACAAAAAAAAATTGACCAATGTAATTCTTTAGGCACACAATACCAAGTTATGTTAGAGGCACCAGCAACACCAAATTTAAAAACAAAAACAAAAAGATGCTCCCCACACCCTACCCAGATTCATATATTTCTCATCAACCTAGATTCTGCTCCTAAAACTAGCTGGCAGTACCCTTTAAATACAACTTTTACTAAGACTAAGTGACTGTTTCAGAGAATCTTACTATCTGCTTAGATTGCGTATCTAGATAAATAGTGTGCACAATAAGGCAAGATAACCACTTAACGCCAAAAATTGGACTTTATGGAAATATAATTATTGAGTTAATTTCGCAACTGAAAAAGACTATGACTAAGTATTTAGACAGAAAATCTAAATTAAAAAAAATAAATTGCTTACCCTCTTGTTTCCTCATCTTGCCCTTTTCCTCTCTGTATTTTGATCCACTGTTCCAACTGAAGCATTGAATTAGTTCTCTGTATGACTCGTTCAGACTCCACCATATGTGGATGAACTGTATTGTGCTGGCCTCCATCTCCAGTGTCTGGCACAATATTGACAGCTTTATTCTCAGACCCATTTAAATGAACTGGCCTGTAGTGTCCAGCCTGAAGTGTGCTCACTGGTAAAGTCCTGTATTCTGAATTTAGCTTTACACTGTTAATTTTAGTTAATGGTTTATCTTGTCCAACTTTCTGAAATCCATATTTTTCAGCTTCCAAAGCCTTTTTCTCTTCGTTTTTGCTTACTTCTTTGTTTTTTTGATTATTCTGTGCCTCTGGTTTAATTAACACCCTGTGGTTTGAAATGTTATTCACTTCTCGAGGTGGTGTGTTTTCAGTTATCTTCTCTATTCTGAAAAGAGAAGAGAATGGCATAACAACATACTGCACACAAACTGTAATAGCTCCATAAAGTATTTGCTTTTGAAAAAAACACCCCTTGATTTTTATGGGTTCCAGATTGTTGTAAGAGACCATTGTCTAACCACATTAAGCTATAACAGCTGGTCTTTGGGAGAATAATCCCGGCCAGTTTTAAATGGTCAGTAGTGTGGGTGGGGGGCTGGTAAAGAACTCATCTCCACTTTTTTTCTATTTTAGGAACATCCATACTTAGGCAAACTCCAAGTTATGCCATCATAGTAAGTGGCCACTAAACGGGAGAACATCAAGCTAGAGAAACTGGAAGAGCAGATGTTAATTTCCCAAAGGCCATGACTTTGGAATAGTACATACTCTGTTGCTCTTCTCAGGACTCAAAGCCTCTGGAATGCAAACAGCCTGGAATCCAGACCAACTTCAAACCAAAGTGTTTCAGATGGCAGCATATTATGTTGCTGTCTAGCTCATAATGGTCTATACTAGTCATTTTAATATATAATGGACACATTATTTTAAACTTTATATGGTCATTGACATCAACTAGCTTTCTCCGGTATGTTGTCTTTTCAGCTATTATATATTTTGTGGAAAATACTTGTGGCTTCCTTAATTTTGGGAGGAAAATATCTGCTGACTATGGAACTGTCGCACAACATAATGATATTTTTTGGAGCCAAACAGCAACTGCTATACAGTACTTATATTATACAAGTTAACGAAATGTATATCTTGAGAGCTTAATGATTTTCTTTTTAAATTCTAGTGTTTCAAGGGTGCTTCAAACACTGGGACATTTGAGCCCTAAGTTTCCAACTGTGTAGCTAACGTGTGCCACAACTGACAATCGCATGTGCAAATGGTACATTGAGATGCATATCACCAATTATATTTCCATGCAATCTAATCAATTGCATATGTAAATATACACTGATTTATGTCTGCCTGAGTTCTGAACATAAGGCCTAAACATCTGACAAATATTAAGTATCATTCCAGAAGTTCATTTAAACCACAAATACTTTATGAGTAGTTTCACAAGTGAAATCATGATGGGTACAATTTTCATAAGCATTTAAAGGACTGAGGAACCTGACTCCCTTTTCAAAGTTTTAACCATTATTCCTATAGTTTCTTCAAGAATTCTAGACATTATTTTCAAATGCTCCACTGGTGAAATGCTTATACATGAAGTAGAATCGTATCTTTTAATACCAAGCAGTTGTTACCACATATTATTAATTAATTCCTTACTACCTTCTACACCGATGAATTGCAGATACATCAACTAGTTTAAATGTTTTTACAAGGAATTTCTTAGACTCCTACCCCAGCCACAACTGCTAGCTCAACTAGATTTTAACTAGTCACAAATGAAGTTGAACTACTTATGCAGTATAGTTTTATAGTGGAGCTGGGCCTTCTTTTGTAGGTACATTTCTCTTCGTTCAAGACAATTGACATAGCTAAACTCATTACAACTACACAGGCAATTATAAGAATTAAAGATGAATGCAATTCTGTATGAGTATGCATCTCCTAGGTGAACCAGATCTATCAAATGTGTAGGATATATTATAAACTCTTCCTCCACTATATCTCCCTCCAAAAAACAAACTAAACAACTCAAACTTGCAGAGCAGTTACAAGGGCTTGTCTGTACAAACATTGAGTTTGCAGCAAGGTAGGGTGTGAATCTACCCTGCACTAGCCTACTGCACTCTAACATTCTGTGTGCACCCTGCTAACATACACTATTAGTTTGTTAATGTGCTTTGATCTAGTCATATTTCGGAGACATTGGGACTCAGATCTACTCCCCCACTTGCTGGGTTTCAGAGCCCAGAGTCCACCCCTGCTATTTTTGATCCTGCAGAGCAAGTCCTGTGATCCCGAATCTGCTGACCTGGACTTTGAGAGTTGCCTTTTTCTGCAGTGGACATACCCTCATTGTTCATGCAGACAAACCCTGGATTAAAGCTATGCAAGACACCTAGTCCGTGTTTGCTCTGAATTCTCTCATGAAATCTCTAAGAAGTGAAAGGATACAATAACCCCTTACTGATTTCACACATATAGCTCTATGTTCACCCCTCTGAGAAATATTAAGAGTTGGGACTTCTACAAAAGAATGTATTTAATATATTTCAGCTAGAAACAGCAATGTTCATTGTGTGCAGGATGCCAGCTGTTAGAAGCAGAAAATATGCATACTAAAGACACTTAAGAAATATGCAAACTAATACTCAAACATTCATCTATGTTGATGCAAGCAGTCACAGGTTACCCATCAGGACAATGTACACTTTTCTTGCACGGTGTTGATGGATCCATCTGAAGTTTTCTACTGGCAGGTCAACATGGCAACATTAACTTATAATTTTTTTCATCGTAATTTCAACTTTTTTTGGTGGGAGTGTAGGATCATTCCCATAAGGCTGACACATCTCATCTTCTTTCTTGGTAGACCCATATACCAGGACTTTTGCCTAGGTAAGTACTTGGTGAAATTATTTTTTTTCTACAAAATGTGCTCTAAACACAGTTCAACCCAAACTAAAGGACCTTAACCAAAGAGAAAATATATGACAGGTTCTGCCAAAGATCTTTCTCAGATAAATCGGTAGAACACTAATTACAAATAAGAAAAATGGAATGCTAAAAATTTCAAAGACCAGCTCTCAAAAATTTGAAAATGCCAAAATTAAGGTTGCTCGTGCAACTTGAATTCAGCCCCTTTGTGCATACACACTGATAAGTAGGGGCCCTACCAAATTCACGGCCGCAAAAAATGCGTCATGGACCATGCAATCTGGTGCCAGGGAGAGGAAGGGCTTGGGTGTCCCAGCTGGGGCTCCTATCATGCGCTGGGTTATAGCTGCTAGCCTTGACAGACCTGGGGAGGAACAGGACTTCCTCTTCAACTGCAGCAGCCGCGCTCCCAGGAGCAAATCAGACCCACCTCTGGGAACGTTGTCCAGCTGCAGGAAGCGCCACACCTCCACTTCTACAAAGGTTCCAGCCCCCTTTGCAAATTATGACCCCCTTCCCCCCAATACCATGTGACCCTCATGTCTGCACTGCCCGCTCCTCTCCAACTGCCTAGCTCTGAAGACAGTACCTTAGTCAGCAGCAGCACTGAAGTAAGGATGGCAATACACAAAACCCCCTACAATAGCCTTGTGGCCTCCCACAACCCTCTTTTAGGTCAGGACCCCCATGATTATAACACTCTGAAATTTCAGATATAAATATCAAACCATGTAAATGACTATTTAAAAAATCCTATGACCATGAAATTGACCAAAATGGACAATGAATTTGGGAGGGCCCTAATGGGAAGTCTTTAATTACATGATCACATTCTACCTTTTGCAGTGCACTGGCTAAGAGTGATCCATTTTACAGATAGAATAGTGATCCATTTTACAGATAGAATAGTGGTAATTTGGTATTCTATTATTGTTTACCAGTGGGATTAAAACAGTAATTAATGTATTTTTTCCAATCTCTCAATTAATAGCAATTTTTAAAAAATAATTTGACAGCCCTAATAAAGCAAACATTCTGGGATGTATAGGCAGGAATGTTGTAAGCGATACATGAGAAGTAATTCTTCCATGCTACTCCACGCTGATTAGGTCTCAACTGGAGTACTGTGTCTAATTCTAGGTGCCACATTTCAGAAAAGATGTGGACAAATTGGAGAAAGTCCAAAGAAGAGCAACAAAAATTATTAAAGGTCTAGAAAACATGAGCTATGAGGGAAAATTAAAAAGTGGGTTTGTTTAGTCTGTAGAAGAGAAGACTGAGGGGGGCCATGATAACAGTTTTCAAGTACATAAGAGAAAGTTACTTACCTTGCGCAGTAACTGAGGTTCTTCAAGATGTGTCCCCTTGTGGGTGCTCCACTCCAGGTGTTAGTGCATCCTGGCATCCTTGAACGGAGATTTTTACCAGCAGTGCTCGTCCGGGTCACACATGTACCGGCGTCACTGGTGCCCTTTTCGATGCATGGGAACCAACCTCCTCCATGTTCCTTCTCTACCGTGGAGCCCTAACATTTGACTCCAAAGTAGAGTGGAGAAGGGTGGGTAGTGGAGCACCTACAGGGACACACATCTCAAAGAACCTCAGTTACTGCACAAGGTGAGTAACCCTCTTCTTCTTTGAGGAGCATCCCTGTCGGTGCTCCACTCCAGGTGACTTTCGAGCAGCACCTGGAGTTGTAGGAAAGGACTTCAAAGTTGTTAGGTTGTATGGAGGAGAGCACTGAAATTCCAATTGCCACCTCAGCTCGTGATGCTTGGTCGATAGTATAATGTTTTGTGAACGTGTGAGCCGACGGAGGGTGTGTTCTTACCCCTTGTGGTACTGATACAGTCATTTGTGTGTAACATGTATATATGCAGCCTGAAATTCACTTTGAGTGTGCGTGGGGATATGGAATTCCCTTTGGATTGTTCTGCAATTGATACAAAAAATTTGGAGGATTTCCTGAATGGTTTTATTCTTTCCATGTAGAACGCTATGGCATTTGTGATTCTGCATTGTGGCAAGCAGATCGATTGTGGGGTGACCCCATTGTTGAAATATGTTTTTCAGTATCCCGTTGTGTAACTCCCACTCATGATTGTTGCCAAACTGCTTGCTGAGGGTGTCTGTGATGGTGTTCTGAATCCCAGGTAAGTAAGCAGCTGAAATGTTGATGTTGTGCACAGGGAGTTGGATCTTGCTCCTGTCAATTGATGTAAAACATGCATGAGATGTTGTCTGTCATTATCTTTAAAAGAGTTGCCTGCTATAAGAAATAGGAAGTGAAGACACGTTGCTCTAACAGGTTTGTGTGTACATTTGTTTAGTCTAGGGTAACGGTTCTCAAACTTTTTAAATGGAGCCCTCCGTGGACTTCTGTACAATTGCGCCTCCCCTGCCCCTGAGTTTCCCCCCCCACCGTTCAGAAAAAAACAGGGCAGCAGGCAGGGGAGTGGGGAGCAGAGGCAGCAGGAGAGCAACGAGTGTGCCCAGTAGCAGCGGGAGAGCTGGTGCTGCTGTGGGAGGCGGGCGATGGCTGGGAGCAGTGGCAGCACGCCAAGTGGGGAGTGTGCTGGAGCTGGGATGGGGGGTGGGGGCTGCTTCTGCAGGAGGCAGCGCAAAGTGCGGAGCTGGACCGGCTCTGTCCCCCACTCTGCCAGCAGGGCAGCCTGGGCAGGTATTGGGATGGGGATGCTTAGGAGGGGAGCGGAGGCAGGGGGAGGCTGCTGTGGGCAGGGAACCCGGCATTGCTGGTAATGGCAGGGAAGCAGGGGTGGCAGCAGCTGGCGGAGCTGGGGATAGAGCTGGTCCAGCTCCTCACCCAGCATTCTTCCCCAAATTCCACCCATGGTGCCCCTCCTCCCCCCACGATCTATCTGTGAGAACCACTGGTCTAGGGACCATCCTCCTTGTATGGTGTGTTCTTGTAGGTGTGCTCCCCAGCCCACCAAGGATGAGTCCATAGTGATCATAACAGAGTGTTTCCTGTGTGAACAGGATCCCTGTTATTAAGTTGTTGGCCTATGTCCACAATTTCAATGATCCTTTGATTTTGTTTGACATTACAGCTTTTTTGTGTAGTGGGTGCTTGTGTGGTCTGTTCACGGTCGAGAGCCATAGTTGTAGGGCTTGCATCTGTAATCGTGCGTGTTGCACTACAAAGGTGGTGACCGCCATATGTCCCAACATTTGGAGATGTGCATACGCTCAAGGTTGGGCTATTCTCTATCAAAGATTACAGATCGAATTGGATCGAATCTGTCTCTTGGTAGAGATACCCTGCCTGTGAGGGAGTCCAGGTATGCACCTAGGAACTTTAACTGTTGCATGGGTTCTAGTGTGGACTGCTTGGTGTTTCCTTCTGCATACTTTCCTCCAAAAGTTCAGGTGATCCCACACCTGTTGGGATGGATCTTGCTGATAACCTAGTTCTGTGTTGTGGGAGATCAATGGTCTGTAAGATGTAGAGTACATAGCCCATGTATCCCAT
Source organism: Emydura macquarii macquarii (assembly GCF_026122565.2). Lineage (NCBI taxonomy): Eukaryota > Metazoa > Chordata > Testudines > Chelidae > Emydura > Emydura macquarii. Next base: position 3,185,722 of record NW_027132342.1, on the reverse strand, counting down.
CTGGGCCATTGCATGCAGTAGGGGACTGGTGGCCCAAACCATGGAGGTCCAAACCCAGGATATGCTAGATATCTGGGATGTGGCCAACATTTGGCTATCTGCACACTGGGTGAGGAATGTTGGGGAGAGAATCTAGCCTCTTCACCTTCGTACTCATCGTCACTAGAGAACGAGATAGGAGAGATGGGCTCATCCTGGGCGAAATGTACTGGGGAGGTATCTGTCCCGTACAGTAGAAACAAAGGAGAGGATATTAGAAATTCCTCCTCTTGCTCATGATGCTGACGCTTCTCCATGTGTTTTCATTGTGCTGGTGTTGCCGGTACCAGCATTAGTGCTGAGGTCAGCTCCAGGCCAGAGATAGGTGCCAAAGCGGTTATCAGTGCCATTTGTACCAAAGATATCATTGGTGCTGGTGCATGCAGTTTGGTGGGTGTCGGTGGCGTCACTTTTGTCAGTGCCGAAGTCTCTGTTGGCGCAGGCATTGTGATGGTTGTAGCCATTAATTTTGACGGTGCCATCTCAAAGTGTGGCTGCTTGTACTTGCCTCTTGGCTCCTTATTATCAGTCTTGTACTGATCAGTGTACCTGAGGAACCTATAGCCTCTTTGGTACCAGATACTTTACCCATTGTGGGTGGTGACCTCCTCTTCTTGGCTTGGTTAGCTCCAGGCGGAGCTGAGTGTCTTTTTCTCCTGGGTTTATCCTGTGACAAGGACTTGCCTTGGCCAGGGTCAGAAGCAGGTCTGAGTGATCTCTCATGAGGATAAGTTTCAGGCGAAGATCTCTATCACGCCTGGCCCCGGCTTTCAAATTTTTTTTTCAAATTTTTTACAATGGGCACATTTCTGAGCTGTCCCCCCCTCACTCAGGCTGGCATTGTGTCCCTGCAGGAGGTGCATCGTTTGAAGCCAAGTGAACCTGGCATAGCGCACCATCCAGGGGAAAGGGAAAGCTAACTTAAGCTATGTGGGAAAGTACCTGGGAAGAAATATAATTTTTTTAAACAGGTAAGAATTAGGGTTAAACTAGACCAAACTAAGGGTAAACTGACTAAATTTACAGAGAAAACTTATGTATTAAAGGTTTGTTGAATGAGCCTAGAAGAACTGCTGAGGACTCTATCTTGGACAGTTGAGAAGGAACTGAGGAGTTTGGGTCGCACATGCCGAAAAGGGTGGCAACGGCAGCATGAGACGGGGACGACGCATGCGTGACCCAGATGAGAACGGCTGGTAAGACCCTCCGATCAAGGACGCACCAACACTTGAAGTGCAACATCCACAAGGACACTGTTTGAAGAAGAAAAGGTTGTTACAAGGAGGATGGAGAAAAATTGTTTTAATTAACCTCTGAGAATAGAACAAGAAGCAATGGGCTTAAATTTCAGCAAGGAAAACTTAGATTGGACATTAGAAAAAACATTGTCAGGGGCATTAAGCACTGGAATAAATTGCCTTGGGAGGCTGTGGAATCTCCATCAGTGGCGATTTTTAAGAGTAGGTTAGACAAACACCTGTCAGGAATGGTCTAGATAATACTTTGTCCTGCCTTGAATGCAGGGAACTGGACAAGACAACTTCTGGAGGTCCCTTCCAGTCCTATGATTCTATGACAATGTCCGGATGGATTTTTATGTAGCCACATACTTCTCTGACATCTGGACTTTCTGGACCATGGACTTATCTCCATGACTAATTTCAAATGCCTGACGCAAACAAAGAGGCAGTAGAGCGTTTAAAAAAGAGGAGTAATGTTTACAATGGAAAATGTTAGGAACCTAGAATAAACCTAACCTTGTAAAAAGATTCTCTATTTCTGTCATCCTACTTGATGCCAATGTGGCTTTTGATGGAGTAGGCTGAGATTCCTCATTCCTTATCTTTAGTAACTAAGTTAGATACTAAAAATCATAAACAAGTTTAACAATGCTATGAAATTAACTCTTACATTGCTACAAATGTACGTACAAATCATTTCGAGCTTGATTCTGCCACCTTTACAAACACTGAATAGTACTTTACTCACTGATAGCCAAGAAATAAGTGACTACTCAGTGTACCTTAATATGGCAGAATCCAGCCCTTAATATGGATAAGTCCAGACCCCTGTTAGATGTGTCACCTCTTCTTACTTTCTGACCTGGCTGTGGAATAAGAGGCCACAGCAATCACAGATAAATAGTATACTGTACTGGGTGATCAGCACAAGAAAATTACATATCACAACGCTGATAACATTATCACTAGAGCAGGCAAAAAACCCTATATTGCTATAGCTTATCACTTAACTGGTGGCGATATAATTTGGAAACACAGTAGAACCTCAGAGTTATGAACACCAAAGTTACGAACTGACTGGTAAACCACACATCTCATTTGGAATCGGAAGTATGCAATCAGGCAGCAGCACAGAAAAAAAAGGCAAATACAGTACAGTACTGTGTTAAACGTATACTATTAAAAATAATGGAAAGATTAAAAAAGATTTGATAAGATAAGAGAACTGTTTCTCTGCTTGTTTCATTTAAATTAAGATGGTTAAAAGCAGAATTTTTCTTCCGCATAGTGAAGTTTCAAAACTGTATTAAGTCAATGTACAGTTGTAAACTTTTGAAAGAACTACCATAACCTTTTGTTCAGAGTTATGAACAACCTCCATTCCCAAGATGTTTAAAACTTGGAAGTTCTAATGTAATCTGATGTTTTGCCAATCTCAAGAGGTTGTTTCAGGTCACATTTTATGAATGACAGTTTTAAGCGGACTCCTGATAGATTCAAGTATTTGAGATTAATTACTTGCAACAGAGCCCTAAGGACTCTTGTTAAACTTGGATCTACTATTAACAAAATAAAGCCAGACTTACTCAGGTAAGAGCAATTACAATTAAGCCTATGGGACAAAATAAATTCAATCAAAATGAAAATGCACCTTACAGTATTATATACACGCAATGCTCTACCTATGGACGTAACAAAAATACTTTTATTAAGTAATTTTTAAATATAATTTTAATTCAATTTTTAAAAATATTTAGGATAGTGGGGAAAAAGCCATAATTGTCATTTCACTCAAACACATCAACAAAGCATTTTCCCACTGCGTATATGAAAATTATCAGGAAAATTTTCACCAAATTATTCACTGGATGAGAAAGAAGAATGGCAATCAGGACCCAGCCTGGGGTTTCAAAAGGAATTTATCAAAAGTTCTCCCTTCTCATAAGATTTTAATAGGATTTTTCACCAGAGCTCAAACGCTCAATTTAAGCTATTAATCATTCCAGATCAATTATCCAAGAAGGAAATAAAAAAAAAAAAAAAAAAGTTTTTCCTTACTTTAAACTCAGTTTTATTTTAAGCAGGTTTGAATCAGGAGGTAAAAATCACTATGACAAAACTGGATAAAAAGAAATACTTATTCTCTCTCTCATGAAAGCATTCTTATACCCACAAAAGAAAAAAATTGCAGGCTGGATTTTTTTTTTTTTTTTGTTTAAAGCTGAAATGTACAATTTAACAGACTATTGGGCTTAGGTATGAGGGAGTTCCTGAAATGCCATCATTAGTGAAATGGCCAAACTTCTACATTTAAATAAATATATTTTATTTATGGGTAATTTAACTTCAGAAAATAAAGGCATGGAAGGTATTGAGATCAGCTTGGATGAATACTGGGATAGTATGTGTTCTCTTAACAAGCCTGCCTATTGTCCTTGAAGTAAAGGTTCTATAGGAAAATTATATTTAGAATACACACAACTCCTACCAAGAGAAAAAAATTAAAATAAAGAGACAAAGCCACTTGCTAAAGAGATGATTCAACCAAGAGTACTTTAGGTACAGGAATGCCAAAACATTAGATAACTTGAGGATGAGATAACAGATATAACACTTAACAGATCAGCCTGAGGAGCCAATATTTATTTTACAGTATGTGTATAAGATCATATCCTGCTAAACAGTTCATTTTTAAGGACTGCTTTTGATAGCCAGAAGATTGATCCATCAGAAACAGATGTCTGCTTTTTTCCCCTGGTTATAGCTAACAGATACAAAAGCCTAAGACTTTGCTATTAGTGTGCCTTTCAAGGGACCTGATTTTAGTTTTGCATGCATCAGAACTGCAATATCAACCCCTTAAAGTTAAGCAATGTATTCACACACCTACAGCTAAATCCTGCAATCCTGACACAACTAAGGGCTTATCTACATTTTGCTGCAAACTAAAGGCGTGTGAATTGTTGCGACTTGACTGTTCTGCATGGACGCTGCTGCCATGAACCAAAAAGGTACCTAGTTCGTGTTAACATTAGGTTTTTTCCAGTTTACATCCCCATAGTCCACATTGCAGCATAGCACAGGCATATCTTAAGATAGGCGAGACCCTATATAAAATATGCAAATCCATTATTGAGACGTCACAGATTTCTGCAGCACTCACATCCCCCCCACCTGAGGTCTTCACCTCATTCCTTCATCCACTGCTACTGTAACGGCATAAAAGCTATTGCATGGAGAAACTAAAGAGAGCATACAGAAGAGTGAAGTCTGGCTCGTCAGAAGTCCTAGATCCTCTGTTTACCACCACCACCACCTTCAACCACTATCATTTTAAAGACATTAAGTTTTCCCGATACTCAACTCCTAAAGTTGGCAAAATTGGCCTTTTAGGTCTGTCCATGATTTGCTGCCTAACCCAAGCACAGGATCCAAAGAAAGGCATCCCTCTCTAAAATATCTTAGAAATAAGGTCCAGTTTTAGGTACGCTGACCTAAAACTTCTCGCAAGACCCCTCTAGGTACTCCTCTAGGTACTCTGATGCAACAAACTTAAAATCTTGAAACTTTCATAACTTTTACAAAACAAAGCTTTTCAGTGAATTAAATATGAAGATGAATACTATAATCCCTGCAGTATCTCTTTTGTTATTTGATATTAAATTAAAATTTATTGAATTATTTAATTTAATTACATTTTCATTTTCAATGTGTTCTAGATTTTGGTATTCAGATATAATTAGAATGCAGAAGCTGTCACAGGAAAACTGGAGATCTGGACAGCAGGGGTGGGAACCGTTTTGCAGCTGAGGCCTTTAGTACCGATAAGAGATTGCGCACTCCTTTTGGGCTGGGGATAGTGGACTTAAAATATGGAGTGAAGAGACTTGAGTTCCTTGTTCTGTACTCCAACCCCCTTTGGCATAAAGTAGTTGTCCCACATCTCAATAATTACATTCAGTGAATATTAGCTTAACGGTTTTGATAAAGTGATCAGTGAAATGGTTAATATTTAAATTGTAATTGAAGAACTGACACTCCAGTCTGATGTATGGGAGCAGTTCACATGGCTATTTTTCAATACATGCAATATACATTTTCATTGATCTTGAAAAGGTCTAACCTTCGAAATACTGCACATATCAAACGTCATTAACAGGAAGTAGTGCAAAAACATCAAATTTCAGAGATAGTTGACATGATTACAAATGGGACTGGTTGTTTCATAGTCCCCCTCCTCTCTAAGACCTAACCTATACAGTAGAAGCTCAGAGTTAAACACCAGAGTTACAAACTGACCAGTCAATCACACACCTCATTTAGAACTGGAAGCATGCAATCAGGCAGCAGCAGAAACCAAAAAAGCAAATACAGTACAGTACTGTGTTAAACTATTACAAAAATAAAAGGGAAAACACCATTTTTCTTCTGATTACTAAAGTTTCAAAGGTGTATTAAGTCAATGTTCAGTTATAAAAACTTTTGAAAGAACTATAATGTTTGCTCAGAGTCCAAACAACCTCCATTCCCAAAGTGTTTGCAACTCTGAGGTTCTATTGTACTTTTAAGGTTTAAGAACCCCAGAGGAGCTAGACTCCTGAATACTCTTATCCAGCTTTTCCAAAGAAGGATGGAACAGCTGGCTGCTGAGGAAAGGGCTCATCAAAGACAGCTAGAAACTGACAACCTTCAGCTCCTAGTCTTGGAAGAGCAAAAGAATCTGCCACAGGATGAAACTCCATCTCTCCTCCATAACAGCAAAACCTGAGAAAGCATATGTCTCATTTATAAGGATAATGAAGATGTTAAAGAATGTCTCTCTACCTGTGAAAGATTGATATTCATCAACTTCCTGATGAGAGAAAAATGCCTGTTCTTCTCATCAGATTGACTGGAAAGGCAAGAGAGGTACTTAATGATATAAAGTTAAATGCTGCTTGTGGATTATGTGAAGTTTAAAGAAACCTTACTGCAAGGATTTAAAATTACTCCCAAGTCTTAAAGGCTGTAATTTAGAAATATTAAGCTAATTCATAATGTTACCTATGTTGAGAATGCTCATAAACTGTTTATGTATATGAAAAAGTGGATTAAAGGGACACAGTCTTATTATAGTTTAGAAAAATCGATTCATTTATTTACTATAGAACAGTTTCTTAAAATAGCTCCTGATCATATCAGAACAGCAGTGTATGATAAAAACACTGATACCATTTTTAAAGTGGCAGGAATTGCTGATACTTTCATAGAGAATAGAAACCATGACAGGCATAAGCCTCAAGGGAAAAACAATTCTTATTTATTACACGTTAAGAGGAAGGATGGGCTTAAGAGTAAGACTAGGCCCAGCTTTACTAGGAAATCGTATACAAAACCAGAATTTAAAACCTTTCACCTTAGAAGAAAACTAGTTAACATGCCACCTGTGTGGAATCATTGTCCTTTTAATGCCGAATTGTTCAAACCACGAGTATAAAAAATACCCAATGCCAGCAACGCCCCAACAAACAATCAATTTGAATGTGGTTACTTTAAGTACAGAGACTAGCTATGTAAATGCTAACACCGCCTCCTTGTGTCCAAATATGAACACTGCAAGTGTTAACACTACCAGTTTAGTAATTCCTAATGGGAAGAAGGAATATAGCCTCACTAACTACATCAAGGCTGAGACATGGAAAGACAATGAGAAGTTCATAAAGAATGCCACAGTCAATTGGATTGCGTGTGTGACATAGTTGGAATTAGGGAACTTCTCCCTGCAGATGTTTTGATCAGAAATATTGTAGTTGTGACTAGTAATGTCAATGTCCTGACCAGGCAACAAAGGAAATATGGCTCGGATATGGCTACCCTAATTTGTGATAATGAGGGAATCTGTGAATAGACTGAGGATCTCTCTCAGCTGATGCTAGGTCAGACTGTGTCTGATACCTCTGAAGTGGCTCTGAATTTAGGTGAAACTCAGAAGGAGTTTATTAGGGCCCAACAAGAGGGCATTTCGTTAGAAAGGGCCAGAATTGATGCCCAGAAGCAAACCAAAGTGGAGGAAGGAACAGGCAGATTTTTCATGCAAGATGGCTTGCTACACAGAGAACTTCCAACGGGGGAAAAAAAAGCCTCACAGTAGGATCTGCAAACTGCGTGTGGTACCTGAGGAATATAGAGGTGATTTTAAAATTGGCTGATGACAGTCCCTTTGCAGGACACAAGGGCACAGAAAAAAACTTCAGACAGGCTGATACAAAGTTTTATAGGCCTTACCTGGCTGAAACAGTGAGGAAGTATTGTAGAAACTGTGACTTGTATCAGAAGTGCAAGGGTTTTAAAGATGATACACCATACAGCCATTTCCCATTATTGGGGAGACATTTGCCAGAGTGCCTATGAATATTGTGGGATCACTCCCTAAACCTCCCAGGAATGGGAAAAGCTATATTCTGGTGTTGGTGAATTTTGCTACTAGATACCCTGAGGCTGCAGTTTTGTCTAATGTCGAGCAGAAAGAGTGGCCGCAGCCACAGCCGGTGGAGGCGAGCAGAAGGACTTGATGGCCCCTTTAAGAACTGCATGCAACCACAGTTGCTTGCACAGTGACACTTAACATTGTAAAGTTATCCTTCTTCGCCCCTATTAAAATGGGTCACAAACTTTGTAGCATTAAAAAAGTCAGTCTGTCTTCATTCATAGCTTGGGTGGGAAGAGAAGGGGAGGAGGCCACTAGAGCAAGGGTGGGGGATGGAAATTAAAGGCACAGCACAGACATATACATTACTCCAGTTCATTGCAAAACTGGTTTTTCAATGCTTCCCAAAACCGAAGCACTCCGTGGTTGGCTCTGCGTATAGCACTGGAATCTGACTGCACAAAATTTGCAGCCAGCCTATCAGCTTCCACAGCCCAACCCTGGGGAAAGTTTTCTCCCTTCGTTTCACACAAAATTATAGAGCACACAGCATGCAGATATAACTGAAAGGATGTTCTTTTCACTGATGTCAAGCCTAGTAAGCAGATATCTCTATCCGGCTTTTAAACAGCCAAATGCACATTCCACCACCATTCTGCATTTGCTGAGCCTGTTATTAAAACATTCCTGCTTGCTGTCCAGGTGCCTGGCGTAGGGCTTCATTAGCCAATGGAGTAAGGGGTAGGCAGGATACCGCAGGATCACTATTAGCATTTCCACATCCCCAATGTTTATTTTTTGGGCAGGGAAAAAAGTGCTCACCTGCATCTTATTGAACAGACCCAAGGTCCTAAAGATGTGCACCTCCTGCACCTTTCCAGACCACCCTACACTGAGGTCAGTGAAATGTCCCCTGTGATCCACAAGGGCTTGCAACACCATTGAGAAGTATCCCTTCCGGTTTATGTACTCTGTGGCAAGGTGGTCAGGTGCTAGGATAGGGATATGCATGCCATCTATTGCGCCCCTTCTACCCCCCCACATTTGGGAACCTCATTGCTGCAAACCTGTTCACTATGTCCTGCACATTGCCCAAAGTCACTACCCTTCTTAGCAGAAGTCTATTAATGGCCCTGCACACTTGCATCACAGCAGCTCCAACAGGGGATTTACCAACTCCGAATTGATTCCCAACTGACTGGTAGCAGTCTGGGGTTGCCAGCTTCCACAGAGCAATGGCCACTCGCTTCTCTACTGTTGGAGCTCGACTCTAGCGAGTATTCATGTGCTTCAGGGCTGGGGACAGCTCCACGCAAAGTTAAAAAAAATGGCCTTTCGCATATGAAAGTTCTGCAGCCACTGTACGTCACCCCACACCTTCATAACAATGCGATCCCAGAAATCTGTGCTTGTTTCCCAGGACCAAAACCGGCGTTCCACTGATTGAAGATGATGCGTGACATCCTGCAGCAAACAGGAGTTGTTCCGCTCTATGACTTGTAGCAGGACGGCCTCAGTAACATCGCTATTTTCCATACTGTGGCTCCTTTTCTTGCCTTTGAAAATACTGCAGGATAAGCCGTGAGGTATTTGTGATGCTTACAATGATAGTGCAGAGCTAAGCTGAGCTGGCTCCATGTCTCTGGCAGCAGCGTACACACAGCATAGAAAAACAGCACGAAAAAACATTTGCCATTTGTTTGGGACAAGAAGAGAGGGGAAAGGAGCACATTGCATCATGGGGGGACAACAAGCTTTCTAAAAGCTCAGCAGCTAGTTGCACTGTGAGATAGCTACCCAGGGTGCACTGCTTTTAATGTTGACCTAAGCGTGGTGACTGGGGATGCAAGAGCCCAGTGCAAGGAGTGTGGTATGATCATGCTCCTGCAACTTCTAAAATTAGGCTGGTGAAAGTTGATTTAAAGTAAATAGACTTCAGTCTGCAGTGTAGACATATCTTTTGTCAGACTGTGGTGCCAATTTTGTGTCAATTATATTTAAGCAACTAAAATCTGTCCCTTAATATTCAGATTAATGGTTTGGTTGAAAGATTTAATGGAACATTTAAGGCTATGGTAAAAATGTAGGTGGACAGATGCCAGAATGACTGGGATGTCTTGTTCCCATACTTATTGTATGTGTACAATAAGCAAGAAGCAAGTACAAGCCTTTTTGGGCCTAGCCAACTACTACAGGAGATTTGTAAAGGGATTTAGCGATCTTGTTGCTCCAATAACAGACCTTACACTAAGAAGGGAAAGCAAGACAAGGTAACATGGACAGAGGTCTGTGAAAAGAGCTTCCAGTACATTCAAGTGGTCTTATCTAAAGAACCTATCCTAGTCAGACCTGACTGAGAAACCATTTCTGTTGTGCATAGATATTTCTAACACTGGGTTGGGAGCAATGTGAATGCAAGAAGGAGAGAATGGCAAAAAGCCATCCCACTGCGTATTTGAGCAAGAAACTAACACTCACTGAACAAAATTATGCTACTATTGAAAAGGAATGTTTTGCAGTTGTGAGAGTTGTTAAGTAACTTAGTCCTTATTTGCATAACAGAAAATTCACCAGGTTCAATGATCACGTACCCCTGATGTGGTTACACAAGGCAAAAGGAACCAACTCCCGACTACTTTGATGGAGTCCAGGAATATGAAATGGACATAATCCAGATTCTGTGTCCAGGAAGGGGAATTCCTATGATGCATTCAGCAGTGTCTAGAGACACCCTTTCTGCACAAATTTTCCATGGGGGGGTGTGACACTGTATGGAATATGGGTGACCATTTGTATTATTCTTCATACCAATATTACAAAATTACAATTAAACTAAAAAAATATGCCACGTAAGATATCAGTGGAAAAGTTATGATTAGCTACATACGATGATCTTGTTTATATCATGAGTTATAAATGTGTGATACAGCTGCATCTCAAACCTGTGCTGTGTTTCTGGGTGACATCACCAGACAGATTGGCATCAGCACTATCTAGCCTGTTTGGGCAATCAATGCATCCAGTGAGAGAGGCCAGGAGCTATGCCTATAAATCAGCAGGACATGTAGGAACATTCCTGTGAACAGGGTACTCCAAGTGCTTTTCCATGCCCATTAGCTGTGAGCTTGTGTTTGGGACAAAGGATGTACAAGCCACATGGCAAAGGATATAAAAGGCAGCTGCATCATCTCCATCTTGTCTTCAATCCTGCTTCTTACCTCTGGAGTAACTTCTTTACAAATTGAAACGCCAAACAAAGGACTGATGGTTCCATCCAAGTTCTGGATGTGTTCCAGAGGGACTTTACAAGCCAGCAAACTCACCCATGCTGCTAAGAACCTGATATATTGGACTTTGAAGTCCATGTATGTATCTGATTGCTTTGACTATTTAACAACTCTCATTCTTTGCTAATGAACCTTTAGATTTAGACGCTGAAGGATTGATTGGCAGCATTGCATTTTGAGTTAGATCCAAATTAATATTGATCTGATAATGTGGCTGGCCCTTTGGGAATCAGAAGAACATTTTGTATTGTGAATAAGGTTTCAAATAACTTATCACTTTACTAGACCTATTTGCTGACTGTAATCCAATAAAGGGAGCGGTGTAATTTCTTTTTTCGTCTTCTTGATAACCAGTCTGGGGGAATCAGAAGCACAGTTTGTGACTGGTTGGTGAATCTAACTACAGTGTTAGCCACCAGTTTGGGGAGAATCTGCTCTCTTTTTGCAGCCTGCCCTGACCTTGACATTTTTGGTGTGGGCTATTATAGGCATCTTGGGTCACATATCCTACCATACTCTATCTCACAGGAGAGTTGGGAGGATTAATTATTTGCAATTTGTGTTTAGATCCCTGAACAAAAAAAGCTACACACACACACACAGATTAATGAAAAAGTTACTCTATTTTAATATTCTGTCTTCAAGATGATGCAAAAACTCACAAGCTAATATTAACCAACATGCTTTTCAGGGATGTTAAAGCTAAAAGTTCTGAATTTTTTCTGTTTTACTTACATTTTGCATTATATCTAAGTATATTCTGAATTTTTGCTAGTCAGACTGTCATCCCTCTAATTCTCTGAACACTAGGCAAATATAAAAGGGTCAGTGAGAACGCTTATGATGGAGAAGCTCTCAAAATACTACCGGTTAGATAAATATGTCTACAAAAAACTGTTAACATTGAGCCTGAAGTAGCACTGATGAGACCATTTCTTATGGACTTTATTTTTATTGGAGTACTGCATGAACCAGGGACACTAGAATCTTGAAGCAAGAATGAGTTTATCACGTACAGTGTATGGTGTGCAAACGTCTTTCTTGAGCTTTATAAATGCTGAAATGGCCTCTGGGCTTGATTTGTGCACCTTTCTGCCCTTTTTTCTTCCTTGTATCCATGTTCACAGGAACTCCCCCTCTCTCCCCTTGAAATGTACCGCCATTAGTTCAGCTCAAATGGTAGAAGAACAACAGGCGCATAGCTGTACTCAAGGTGTTAGCTATCATCAGTATTTTAACTACCATGTCATTCTGAGGAGGGTTAGAAGCTTTAAACTCTCAGCCATCATGAGATGTCCACACTGCAATAAAAAACCCTCAGCTGGCACATGCTAGGTGACTCAGGCTAGCATGAATCGGGCTAAAAGGACTGTTTAACTGTGTTGTACATGTTGAGGCTTAGGCTTCAGCCTAAGCTCTAGGGGAAGGTCCTAGAGCTTGGGCTACAGACCGAGGCCAAATGTCTACACTGCAATTAAATAGCCCCTTAGCCCGAGTCAACTAGCATGGGCCAGCCAGGGGTGTCTAACTGCAGTGTAGACATGAGTGCTCTCATCATTGCTACAATTGGTGGGGCTGAACCATTGCTGAATTATCTTTCTTCTTAAATTAACTGAAATCCACTACTGGAAATTAACTCTTTGTTCCATTGGTTTGCCAATCTCCATTACCTTTTCACAGGTTCTGTCTGTACAAGCGCTGCATCTATCATAGCTTTCATCCATAACTCCATTTCCTTCCCTGTATCTGTGCAGAAATAATAGGTCCTCATGTTTGGATGAGCTGCCTGATTGGAAATGACATGATCATTGTAATAAAAAGACAAGATTTCTGTAAAAGAAAAGAAGGCAAATGTTATTGTTTTCCTACTCCATTATTATTAGTTTTATGAAAACATTAAAAATAATTTACAGAAAACATTCTGTACAGGAACAAGGTCATTTACTGTTAGGCTTCTCTTTTAGTGCAATTATATTAATAAAAGAATTTGCTTGAAAGTGGTAATTGTTTCTTCTCTGTTAACGTACCCTGCTGAGATGATTCATAATCTTTCTGCTATCAAAAATACAATAAGGATGTTCATAAAACATTAACAATTTAACATAAATAATATATTCAGTCATACATTTTCTGCAGTCTGAACAATACAGGAAGTTTTAATTTGTACTCACCATTGTAGTTTTCAGTGGTGTACAGCTTAACAGTCATTAAGGACAGCCAAAAAGGAACTCAAAGGCAAGAAATGAAATTCCATGTTAGGAGAGAATAGTAAATGATTACTTTACTCATGATTAAAGAATATACTAACTAAAATAAACATTTAATGCAAAATACTGTGTCTCATGCTGAGACTTAAGTGCTAAAATCGTAATTTTATCATCTATCCACATCATGCGTTTTTCCCCAAAATTAAAAAGAGAGCATGATGTGCTCTTATTAGTAACCCCAGTTTCATAAACAATTATGTGCACAATTGAGGAAAATACATCTTAGGCCTTATCTTTGCGGCCCTGCGTTTCAGGCTAAGGGGTTTAAACTGTAGCACACACTAGAGTGCTGAGCTGTAACTCCCCCGTGTGAATGCTCCAGATGTGAAGTAAGAGGTACCTAATTGGTGTTAACTTAATCCCCTTTAACTAACACCAAGTTAAAGTCAACTAGGTACCCTTTAGTTCATGATAACCATGTTCATATGGTGGAATTACAGTGCAGCACTACTGAATTGCAGCGCACCCTTACTCCTGTAGTCAAAATTGCAAGCCCATGTAGACATAGTCTAGGTCCATATGGAGATTGCAATTCCAAGTTACCAAACTGTGCGTATTAAGATCTGTGAATTAAAAATAAAGGAGCTGCTAAACGATGAAATATGCCTAGTAAGCTCCTTCTTTAAATTTAGCAATTGTCGGTGTCCACAATGAATTCATTTGCATATTAGATTACATTGTTTGGATCATCTGCATATAGTATTATGCAAAATCAATCTCCGAGGCTATTGCTGTCTATCCTATCTTGTATATACACACGGTGAAAAGGGTTCTGCGCTCCAGTCGATAATGTATATATTTGTTTAAACTGAAAATGAATGCCCTCACCTTAAAAGCATATTTGCGGTTAATATGATCTTCAGAAGAAAGCATCGATATCTGAAAACTAGGCAGAAGTATACTCCCCAATATTCCCTCTTCTTTTTCATCTAAAAGGTAATATATTAGAGTAACAATTTATTTTCTACACAGAGCATATACATTTAAACACCCTTTCCCCCATGTCAAGTGGATATTTTTTCATTCCCTGAAAAATCAGATGACAGATTTCAATAGATGGCCTGCATCCACGAAGAATACCAGAAGGAATGTTTTACTCTGATACCAGATTAATTGTTTAATAGGCTAGTTTTTCATGGCACAGGACAGGGACGTTTATTGAGGGGAGGGAAAGAGAAAGAATGCGGACATGAAGCCAAGCAGCTGGATTGGACATTGGGGCCAGCCAGAGAACTGATTAAGGAAGGGGTCTAGGTGTGGGTGTGTAGCAGATGCTACTAAAAGGTCAGCAGGCAGCCTCACTGTCAAGTCCTCCTCCTCTCCCCATTATCCTCCGCATTCACATCCTCACTCAACTTTTCTGGGATGCATAAAGCCATAGCAGTGAGTGCCCAAGCAGCCTTTCTAAAGTTAGATAATCAGACCACAGCTCCAGTCAGGATATCCACAGGGGGTTCATTTAAAAATGTTTCCTGTGAAAACCATCAAATATTTTACTAATCAAATATTATGGAAAATTAAATTGTCCTCTGAAGACTTGTATTAAACTCATATACTAAATTCAATCACTGAAGTGGAAAATAGGATTTTAATTCTGCTTTAACTGCATCTCTCAGAATAAGTTTAACTTTGGAGTCACTAAAATTTACCCTGTCCCACACACAGTAGATACACATTGGGGCTACTGGAGAAACATGAAAACTAAAGAATCTGCAGTTAATGCAACTCAAATTACTGGGTGAATATTGAATTTCACTGACAGTGCATGTCTAGCCTTAATATGCCTTAAAATATACTTCCACGGATGACACAATTTGTTCATAAAGTGTCTTGAATGCCTGCTCCTAATGACAGCTATGAAGCACAATGATAGCATTTTTCCAAACTTAGCATGCAGGCTACAAGGCAAACTATAACAGAAGAGCTATGCCATTAATGTTCAAATACAAATCTTTTCACAGTGTGCAAGGTTAACTTCTTCACATTACTACTTTCGGGATAACGATTTTAATATAATGAGAGCATTTCACTATATTAATAATCCACAGGACAAACATGAATACCCAAGTATCACAAAGTAGCACAAGGGAACACATTTTTTGTAGTCTTCTCCTATTTTACTTTATTTTTTTAACTGAATACTTACTTCCATTCTCTTTTCCTGACAGCTAATGTTTCTATCATCTATGACTAACAGATTTAGAGAAGAATAAAATCTGGGGCCTAATTCTCTTCTGTATTTGTTGTGTAATAATTTATCAGTGTGTGAAGTCAAGCCCCAATCTTGCAAAAGATTTATGCATGTGAGTAATCCCAATGAAGCCAATGAGACTGACTCATCTGCACAGATCTTTGCAGGTCAAGCCTAAGTGCAAAGTAAGTGTAAAATGCTCCCCAGTCAGAAGAGTTGCTTTTTGCAGGCACTTTGCACAGACATAAATGACTGAAAAAGATGCAGATGTAGTACACCTGAAGCAGGGCTGGCCCTAGACCAAATGGTGCCCCAGGCAAGTAATATCTTCAGCACCCCTCCCCCTCCGTTTGTTAAACTTTTGAATAACTTTTTTATTGCATTCGTGGTCCATTTCACAACTATGATGCACAATTCGCATGCATGATTTATCCCTGCCATACAAGATAATTTGCATGCTAGGATCTGTAGATCTATTATTCATGCCATTATAAGCAAATAAAAAAATTAGTTTAGTCTAAGCTTATAGAAACTTCTTAATGTTAAGAGTAACTTAGATGTACTAACATCAAGGACTTGAACTGTGCACCAACATGGGGTGGACCAGTATTACTATTACACTTACATTTTATTTTCCCTTTTGGCACAAACAAAAACGCCACCCCGAGCCAGTGGTCCCCAAGCGGTTGCCTGTCCCTAAATCTGGCCCTGGACTGAAGAAGAGCTCAGTGTAGATCGAAAGCTTGTCTCTTTCACCAACATAAGTTGGTCCAATGGAAAGATATTACCTCACCTACCTTGACTCTGAATAAGTGCAAGGCAGAAGACAGAGACAAAAGAACCACTTGCATCCCATTGTTTATTCAGTAAAATTTGCTAATACAACCCCTTTAATTAGGAAAAAATAGCCTCAACATTACACTAACTACAGTACATTAACACTGCTAGAGTCAAATGAACTACAAAATTCTATGTACAAGTAACATGAAAAGATTGCCTTTCATCCAGACAAACAAGACAAACTTACTCACCTTGCGCAGTAACGATGGTTCTTTGAGATGTGTGTCCCTCTCAGGACTGCCCTGTAGGTGTGTCTGCATCCCTGCTCTGCTGAGTGGAGAATTTTGGTTGAAGTCTGTCTTGCCTGCATCGTTCCTCACCTGCCATGAGGCTAGGGTGACCAGATGTCCTGATTTTATAGGGTCAATCCTAACATTTAGGGCTTTTTCTTATAGAGTCGCCTATGACCCCCACTCTATCCCGATTTTTCACACTTCCTATCTGGTCTCCCTACATGAGGTTAGCCAGCAATCCCTCCTCAGTTCCTTCTCTATCACAGAGTTAACTACTAAAACTCCAGAGAAGAGGAGAGGATGGTGGATCATGGAGCACCCATAGGGACACACATCTCAAAGAACCATCGTTACTACACAAGGTGAGTAACTGTTTTCTTTCAGTAGCATCCCTATGGATGCTGCATTGTAGGTGACTCCCACGCAGTGTCCACCACTGGGGACTGGGGCTTTGGAGTCTTGTCTGTTAGAGATGATAGTACTGTAGCACTGAATTTGGCCTTTGCAGCCAAAACCTCCAGGATGGCATAGTGCTCTGCAAAGATGTGTGCAGATGCCCAAGTAACTGTGCTGCAGATTTCTGATATAGGGATACTCTTGGAGAAGAGACAGATGAGAGACTAACCTCACAGAACGTGTGTGTATTGGAGATGGGGGTGTTATGTTATGCAATTGGTAAGCGTTTAATAGAGCCCAAGACCCACTTAGGGAGTCCCTGAGCTGAAATTGCAGTACCTATTGATCTATCTGTAATGAAGAGTCATGGAGTTTTTCTGAAGGCTCTTATCCTGTCCAAATAGAAGGCCAAGGCTCTTCTCACGTCAAGTGTATGGAGGATGGCTTCCCTATTATCCTGATGAGGTTTGGGATAAAAAGCCGGAACCTGAATAAACTGATTTATGTGAAATGAGGAAGTCAGCTTGTGAGTGAACTTCAGATGTAGTCAAAGTGTGACCTGGTCAGGGAAGAACACTACGCAGAGCAGCTCGCTTAACTCCTGTCAACTTTGTAACTTCCCCTTAGCACGCCGTCTCCACTGCGCTGCACTGATGGGAAGTGCATACCCGTCGATGCAACACTACACTTTTTGGAGAGATGGTTTTATTAGATCGACTTCTGGATCGATTAAGCGCGTCTTCATTGCTGCTCAACCGAACCAGACAAATTGATTGAGGGCGGCGAAATTGCCGTCGTCAGTGCAGACATAGCCATAGAATCTGCAGGTTGGGATGGAAAGCGTCTCTCTTATTCTGTGTCAGAAGGTAATGAGTGATTGGAAGAGTCATTGGTGGACATAATGCCAGCTGTGACAGGTAAGGGTACTACATGTGTCTGGGCCACATGGGAGCAGACAGTATGTTTGCTTCTTTTCGCTTTCAACAGGACCTTCAGGATTATGGAAGGAGAGTGTCTTCCACAGAGTACCATCCAATCCCTGCTCTGGAACAGTACTGTGGACATTTCTTGTTCTGTTAAGTAGCAAACAGGTCTATTATCAGCGTTCCCCACTGTCGGAATATGTTATCCAATCTATTTCCCATCTGGGGTCATGTGGGAATTTGTGGCTGAGACTGTTTGCTGTCATGTTGTATATTCCCAGTAAGTAGGCTGCTGATATTAAGATTTGTGGGAGATGCACCAGTCCCCTAGTTTTAGTGCTTCTATGCACAGGAAGAGAGACCCGGTGCCTTCCTGATGATTTGTGTGTTAAATGCAGGCCATACTGTCCGTCATGACACTGGTGTGTCAGATCAGCAGAAGGAAGTGAGGAAACACGTTTAGCTACTCTGAATTCAAGCAGATTAATGTGGAGGCATTTCTCAGCTGGAGACCATTTGCCCAGTATTGTGCGGTTATTGAGATGCACATCGCATCCTATGAGGGATGCATCAATGGTCAAGAGTAGAGATGGGGGAAGATTGAACAAGCGAGATTCCCATACAGATGTTTACTGGGTCCTTCCACCAGTATAAGAATTGCTTAACCCTGGTGGGCATCTAAAGTAGTTTGCTTATGTTGTGTCTGTTTGACCTGTAAACCAAACCAAACCATGCTTGGAGGCATCTCATGCATAGTCTGGCATGAGAGATTACTGATGTGACCGCAGCTATGTGCTCCAGGAGCTGGAGGCAATTTCTGGCCAAAATCTGAGGGCCGGGTTGTTCTCGCTCTGTCAACAAGAGGAGGCAGAGAAACCTGTGCTGTAGGAGGAACGCCTTTGCCTGAATGGAGTCGAAGTCAGCTCCTATGAATTCTAGCGTCTCTACTGATATTAAAGTTTACTATTGTTTGTTGATCTGTAGGCCCAGATTCTGAAACAGGTCCAGTACAGTCTGTCTGACTAGTTGGGCCTCTCTGAAGGACCATGCCCTGAGAAGGCAGGTCATTCAGATAAGGATAAATCAGGATATCTTGACTACGTAAATAGGTGGCCACTACTAAGAGGACCTTGGAGAATACTCTGGGGGCAGATGAGAGGCCAAAAGGGAGTAATCTGTATTGGTAGTGGTTCTGGCCTATCGTGAACCTGAGGCAATGTCTGTGCCTTAGTATGATCGGGATGTGAACATATGCATCTTGGAAGTCGGGAACCAGCCTCCTTTTTCTAATGCTGGAATGTTCATTGATAACGTGACCATCTTGAACTTCTGAGCCTTGATAAACTTGTTGAGTGCTCAGAAGACCAGTATGGGTTTCCAACTCCCCTTTTTTCTTCATCATCAGAAAGTAATGAGTAGAAAGCTCTGCACTCCTTAGATGTGTGAGCACTAGCTCTATGCCTCCTACACTGAAGAGATGGTTTATCTCCTGACGTAGCAGGCTCTCGAGAGAAGAGTCCCTGAAGAGGGACAGGGAAGGGTGTTTGGGATGGGGAAGGAGAAGAAATGGATGGAGCATCTTGGATAATCTCCGGCACCCATTTGTTGGAGATTACGCGTTCCCAAGTGTTGTGGAATGGCGCAAGATGGTCTCTGAAGGGATGGGTGGGACTTTCCAGCATGAAGTGACGAGAGTGTGTCCTATGGGCACCTCAACCAACCTATCAAAACTACTTCTGAGGCAGAGGGCTGAGGGGAAGTTTGCTGAAACCCTGACGTCATCTGCCCAGGGAACCTGAGCTTCTTCCTCTGGGATTCATATGATCTCTGCTCATATTGAGATGGATATAGGGATGAGTATTGTGAGCGAGGATTGAATGGCGGCTGAGGTCTGTACTTTTTTTATATCCAGGGGTGCAGATCCCAAAGGACCGAAACACGGCCTTTGAATCTTAACATGCAGAGGGAGGCATAAATCTTTTCAACAAACAAATTCATTCCCTTAAAGGGGAGGTCCTCCACTGTCATTTTGACCTCCTTGAGGAAGCTGAAGAGATGAAGTCACGAGGTCCATCTCATCACAATGGCAGTTGAATTAGAACATGCCACCGCATTTGCTGCGTCAAATGCTCTTAGGACAGAAATTTTTGCCACCAGCTGGCCGGCCCTCATTAACCAAAGTTTTAAATTGATCCTCACGAAAATCAGGTTGATGTTCAATAAAAACTAAGCCTCATAGTTCTGATATTCAGATTTAGCCCATAAGGCTTGGTAGTTCACCACTCTGAACTGGAGGGGGGCAAGGAACAGGCCTTTCTGCCAAACAAATCTAGGTGTTTCCAGTCCTGGTGATCAGGAGTGGACTTAAAAAGTGATGTTGATGGCATTTAGAGTTAATTGTGTCCCCAATGATCAAATTGGGAGGTTGATGAGAGAACAGGAATTGTGTGTCCTTTGCCAGCACATATTTCTTGTCGGCCCTCTGACAAGTTGGGACAGACACGAGGTCTGTCATATACCCTTGGTGGGATCCAGTATACCCTCATTACTAGGGAGGGCCACTCTGGAAGAGGTGGATGCATGTAGAATGTCCACCACCTTGTGGTGTGACTCAGGCACCTCTTGCAAAGGTATTTGCAGTGCCTCTGCCACCCTCTGTGCCTAGTCCTGAAACAGTTAAAAATCTTCCACCATAGATGGTGGAGGGGGGTATCACCGTCTCTGTTTGGTGATGACGGCAAAAAGTGGGTTGGCAGAGCGACTTCCTCCTCAACTTTGGCCGTGAACTGCACCCTTCCTGATTGGGGAGCTCAGGTGCTCTTGAGGCACTGGCCAAAGGAGGGTACTTCCTCAGCTATTGATAGGCCATACTACAGGTGATGGAGGCTTGTTGCCTTTGGGCCTGCCAGGGGTCCCAATATGGCCATTGTGATGGGAAGGGACCCAGTGATTGGTACCAAACCTAGGAGGCTGTGGGTCAGAGAGGTGGTATGCCCGGTAACCATAATGAGACTGGGTTCCACATCCCTACAGGATAGCTGTTTAGTCCCTGCTCTGGCCGGACCCTAGCTCCCAGGCCCCCCCCCATCCTCCCTATGTGTGCAGAGGCATCCTGTCTGCATGCTCTGTCAGAGCAGCGAGTGGGAACCAGACCCGCAGCCTTCTATGGCTTCATCTCAGTCTCACTACAGAGAAACTTCTGGGACCTGAGTCAAGCTGGGGCCATATGCACACACAAAGCAATAGGGCTAAGATCCTGAATTTGAGCTCTAGGTTAGCACAAGTGGTGTATGGACACATGGGGGAAGAGGGGGTGGGGGGTTAGGCTTGGCCTGGGCTCATGGCCAAGCTTACATTGCTGTGTAGATACACCCACTGTCTTGGAGTAAGTCTACCAGCTAGGGTTGACAGACTTGGGCTAGTGGGGCTAGTAATTAGCTCTCTAAGTTACTCCAACTCACTATGTAGACAAATCCTTCAGAGGTGCTCTATCATTTTTAATCCCTACTCCACAATATGAAAAAAAATCTTGAAAGGTAACTGGGCATTTTCTCCTCCAGATAAACTGGTGTGTTCTGTAAACACCTTTTTCTTTTGCTAGATTAAACTAATTTGTTTACCCATGGGCAAGTCTCACTCAGTAGCACTCATATAAAAGCACTACCCATTTTTTTTTACATTTAACAGTTGTGCATTTGGGGAACTTAAGTTTCTTTGTTTAAGCACAGCAGTATGCATCTTTTTTCTGATTTTTTAAAATCAGTTTCCCATCATCTGAGCTTTTATCAATGTTACTCTACCCACTGCATCCATCTGCATTTGTACGCAGAGTCTGAATAATACAAGAAACAAACAGAAAAGAATCTTATGCTATTCTATAAGATCTTTTATTTGTTGCAAACAATATCTTTTCTATGTGAAAGCTGTCAGTCTTAATCCCCCCAGTAAAAACAGATAAACAATGCTCTAAGCATTGAAAAATTACAATGAAATCATTTTTCTTTCTACCCTTAACTCAGGCCTAGGCATTAGATTTTAACATGATAAAATTCTGGACTAAACCTTATCACCTTTTAAAATTGGTGTTACAGTCAGATAGACAACCAGAAATACTGTTTGCAATCTAAAAGCAAATGCACATTTTTCCCCCTTTTCATCTAAGTCCCTGAATGACATAGCATTAACCTAACATAACTTCAAAAGGATAGGGTTTAGAATTAGTATGCTTGTTTTGTTTTAATAACCATTTTTAATAAAACAAGATTACTTACCAGTAACTATTGTTCTTCGAGATGTGTTGCTCATATCCATTCCAATTTAGGTGTGTGCGCGCCCCGTGCACAGATTCCCGGAACCTTTTTCCCTTAGCCTGCCCGCAGGGCCAGCTCAGGCGCCCCCTGGAGTGCCGCGCTCATGTCGCAGTATAAAGGGCACTGCTGGCCACGCGGGTCCCCAGTCCCTTCTTTCTGCCGACTCCGACAGCGGGGACGGGGGGTGGGTTTGGAATGGATATGAGCAACACATCTCGAAGAACAACAGTTACTGGTAAGTAACCTTGTTTTCTTTCTTCGAGTGATTGCTCATGTCCATTCCACTATAGGTGATTGAGTAGCCATACCCATGGAAGTGGGTAGGAGTCACTGACGAGCAGCTCTACTCAATACGGCTCTGCCAACAGCTGCGTCGTCTCTAGCCTGTTGAACAATGGCATAATGGGTCGTAAAGGTGTTAACTGATGACCAGGTGCAGCTATGCAGGTGTCCTGCAGTGGCACGTTCTCTAGAAAGGCTGCCGAAGAGGCCTGAGCCCTAGTCGAATGTGCTGTCACCATTCCTGGTAAAGGCACTTTCGCTTGCTCATAACACGCCTTAATGCAAGACTTGATCCAAGAAGAGATTCGCTGGGCGGAGACGGGAGAGCCCTTCATCCTGTCAGCCACAGCCATGAACAGCTGTGATGATTTACGAAAGGGTCTGGTCCTCTCCAGGTAGTGAGCCAGTGCCCTCCTGACATCCAGCGAATGCCATCTCCACTCCTCTTCCGACCCGTGGGGTTTTGGGAAGAACACAGGGAGGAAAATGTCTTGGTTACAGTGGAATTGGGATACCACCTTAGGAAGGAAGGCTGGGTGAGGCCTTAACCTAACCTTATCCTTTAAAAAGACCATATAGGGGGCTCCGAAGTAAGAGCTCTCATCTCCGAGACCCTTCTAGCTGAAGTGATGGCCACCAAGAACGCTACCTTCCAGGAGAGGAGTAACAGGGAGCACGTGGCCATGGGCTCAAAGGGAGGTCCTGTGAGCATGGTGAGGACCAGGTTCAAGTCCCGGGGGGGTAGGGTCTCGCACCTGGGGAAACATCCTCTCCACCCCTTTTAAGAATCTAACTGACATGGGGTGGGAAAATAGTGACCTCCCTTGCAGCGGCTGGTGAAAAGTCGAAATGGCTGCCAGGTGAACCTTTAGGGATGCTAGGGCTAATCCCTGGGTTTTAAGATATAGGAGATACTCCAGGATTACTTGTATAGGTGAGCAGGCTGGTGCGATACCTTTAGCCTCTGCCCACCCCGTAAAGCGCCTCCACTTAGCCCGGTATGTAACCTGAGTGGAGGGTTTTCTTCTACCAAGCAGAATCTGCTGGACCTGCAAGGAACAAGCCCTTTCCCTTTCCGTCAACCAGAGAGCCTCCAGGCTGTTAGATGGAGGGAATCAAGGTCCGGGTGCAACAGGCGCCCCTGGTCCTGGGAGAGCAGGTCGTATCGCCTGGGGAGTGTAATCGGTGTGGCGATAGATAGGTGAAGCAGTGTACTGTACCAGTACTGCTTTGGCCACGCTGGGGCAATCAATATGACATTCGCTTTTTCCCTCTTGACCTTGAGGAGGACCTGAGGGATGAGCGGAATGGGGGGAAACGCATACATCAGGGCCCCTCCCCACTCCAGTAGGAACGCGTTGGAGAGGGAGTCTGGCTCTCGACCTCGAAGTGAGCAGTAATTGGGACACTTCCTGTTCAGCGACGACGCGAACAGGTCCAGTTGGGGAACTCCCCACCTTTGGAAGATTAAAGCTGCCACCTCCTGGTGCAGCGACCACTCGTGCCTGGGGGAGAACGACTGACTGAGGCGGTCCGCCTCGTCGTTCCTGCTCCCCGGGAGGTGATAGGCAAACAAATGAAAATCGTGTCTCACTGCAAACTCCCAAAGACGCGTGGCTTCCCGGCACAGGGCCGAAGAACGCGCTCCCCTTGCCTGTTCATATAGAACATGGCCGCTGTATTGTCTGTGAGGATCCGTACTGCCCTGCCCTTCAGGACTCTGAGGAAGGTTTTGCAGGCCAAACGGACCGCCCTGAGCTCGCGCACGTTGATGTGTAGGGCTCTCTCCATCGGTGACCATATCCCTTGGGTACCCAGATTGCCGCTGATGTGAGCTCCCCACCCCACATCCGAGGCATCTGTGATAAGGGTCACTGACGGAGCCAGATCTCTGAATGGGACTCCTTTGAGCACCTCCCTCGGGAACATCCACCAACGAAGGGAGGACAGCACCTGTGGGGGAATCGTGACCACCTTTGTCAGTACATGTGTGGAGGGAACATAGACTGAAGCTAACCAGGCCTGCAAGGGTCTTAGCTTGAGGCGAGCTAGCCTTACTACATAGGTGGAGGCTGCCATATGTCCCAACAGCTGTAGGCAGCGCCTAGCTGTCGTCATGGGGGACCTATGCAACTCTGCAATGATGGAACCCATTGTCTCGAAGCGCGATCGAGGCAGGAAAGCTCTAGCCTGTAGCGCATCAAGCGTGGCCCCGATAAAGTCAATGCGCTGCACTGGGGTAAGCGTGGACTTCAGTTCATTAATGACAAGCCCCAGTCTGGTGCATATGGCCCAACTTTCAAGACCTCTGCCCTTAATGAGCCAGTCATCCAGGTATGGGAAGAGCTGAACTCCCTTACGGCGTAAGTATGCACTTGGCAAAGACCAAACGGGAGGGCCGTGAATCTCAAGAATCTCCTATGCCTTGGCAAAATGGAGATATGAAAGTAGGCGTCCTTTAGGTCCAGGGCCGCATACCAATCCCCTGGGTCTAATGCCGGAATGGAGGCTAGGGACACCATACGGAATTTGATACGTCTGATATATCTATTCAGACGGCGGACATCCAGTCGGTCTTAGGATCAAGAAATATCTCCTCAATGGCACCTAGGTTCAGGAGTGAACGTGCCTCCTGAATGAGAAGCTGTTTATGCACAGGATCTCTCAAAGGGGCTGTAATGGGCGGGGAGTCCGGGGGACGAGCTGTAAGTTGAAGGGTGTAACCCTTAAGGACCACCCCTAGGACCCAACGGTCCGAAGTAATCGACTCCCAAGCCTGATAGAAAGGTCGAAGTCTATTCCGAAAGGGTGGGTCAAGCTCCCGGGGAAAAGGAAGAGCGCAACCCTCACAGCCACCGTCAAAAACGTTTATTACCGTTTCCACTCCCGGTTTTTGCGCCATGCTGCGCCCACGCAGAGGAGCCCTGCCGACCACGGCGGTTGGGGCCCCTGAAGCGCTCCCTTCCCCGTCTCTGCTGAGTAGCCCTGGGGGCCTGTCTTGGCGGGGCAGGTGGCTGCCTTTGCGGTTGTGGGCGAGACTGGCATCTCGAGGCCTGCGGGGTGTATAACCCTAGCGACCTCTTTCAGGGTGGCCCTTTTCATCCATCCTCTCAGAATCTTTGGGAGGTCTTGGATAGCCTGGGACCTCAACCGACATGTGCAGCCATTTTTCATCCGTCCTCTCAGAGCCAGTGTGGGCAGGTCAGCCGGATCAGCCTTCAAATAGGTTCTGATTATATCTCCCTAAGGTCTTGGACTCTTAGTTGTAGAGCCGCCATGGAATAAACTTTGCAGCCAAAGAGATCTAATTTCCTCCCATCCTTATCCTTGGGGGTACTGCCTTGACCCCCTTGGCGGTCTCTTTGGTTTGCCGCATCCACTACTAGGGTTCCCGGGAGGGGATGATTGTACAGGAACTCAAAATTTTCCTTAGGCACATAATATTTCCTCTCTGTTCCCTTGGATGTTGGGGGAAACAGATGAGGGCGTTTGCCAAAGTGCCTTCACAATTTTCATGACCCTCTCGTGTACAGGAAGGGCCACCCGAGAGGGGCCTGAGGAGCCCGAAGGCCCGAAGAGGGGGTCCTCCTCCTCTGACATTTCCTTAAGCGGTATCCCCAAATTGGAGGCTACCCGCTTAAGGAGGTCCTGATGCGCCCGGAAATCGAACAGGGGCGCCCTATGATCCCTGGACATCCCTTCGTCAGGCGATGAAGAGGAGGACAAGGGAACAGGGCCTGTAGAGGGGCCTTCCTCTGGGTCTGACTCCCTATCAGAGGGGAGTTGAGGGGCCAGCTGTGAAGGAGGAGGCGGGGGCTGTGCCACCCCAGAGTGGAGGGACTCAGCGGCCTGACCCGGCTGAGCAGACCAAGGTCCCCAATATGGCCATTGCCACGGTCCCTGCGGCCACCCTGGCACAGGTGGCTGCTGGGTGTCCCCGTACTGTCTCTTATGAGAGGAGCCCCCCGATCGTCTCTTGCGACCTCTCGGCGGGGAACGGCTCTGGGACGAATGTCCCCTCGAAGAGGAACGGCTGGAGGAGCTAGTGGACCTCCTGCGCTGGTGACCCGACCGTTTGAAGCGGCGCTTCCCACTACGGGACTGAGAGCGGCGACTCGACTTGCTGCGTGCCGGTGAAGTCGAACGGGAACGCACCGGTTTACACGGTGCCGAAGTCAGCGGTGCCGAAGTCGGAAGCTCCGGTGCCGCGTACATCTGCACCGGTGGGTATGGTGGTATCGACGGTACCGCTCCCCCCGGTGCCGGCAGCCCCGGAGGTATCATGGCCTGGCCCATTAAAGAAGGCCACGGGACAGAGACGTAAGACGCCGTCGATGAGGCTGGCATCACCACCGGTGCCGGCATGGTCTGCACCGCAGTCGGTGCCAGAGGAGACGGTGCCGCTGTTGCCGGGGTTAAGAGGGCCTCGGGATGGGCACCACTCAGTGATCGGTGCCTTGACCTGCCCCGTACCGACGAGCTCGAACCCGAGCTGTGGGAGGTGTCTGAGTCCTCACTAGCGCTCCTGCGCTGGCTCTTGGTGCCTCCTGACCGCCCCCGGTGCCGCGGCGCTCGACGACTTTGAGTCGGAGCCCGGAGGGGATGCACTCGCCACCCTCCGTGGCCGTCTGGGTGAGGATGGGGAGCGATGTTTCCTCCACCCACCGGGGCTACCCACCGCGGGTTTGCCCCGGGACGCTAGTCCCGCACCCCTCGGCCGAGGGGGGGGACGGAGGCGTTGGCAAAGCTAAGAGAGCCTTTGCCGCGACTAACACCTCCGGCATCAACGGCCCTTGCAGGGGCGCTCCCCACTTCCAGGAGTCGGGGGAGGCTCCCTGCGGGGAGACACCGGTGCCGGAGGGACCTCTACGGCACGTGGCTGGGGTGTCTCCTGAGGTACTCCTTGCACGCGTGGTCGCACGGAGGAGTCCATGGAGGCGGTGCCAGACCGCTTGGCTTTCTTCGGCACCGAAGTCTTCGGTTCCGCTGTGGGTGCCGGCGGTGCGCTCTGCACCGAGCGTCCGCTCGGTGCCGGTGATCTTGATGGCTCTGAAGCCGGACGGAGCGCCGACTCCATGAGTAAGACCTTCAGCCTGGCTTCCCTTTCTTTTTGGGTGCGGGGCTTGAAGGACTTGCAAATCTTGCACTTCTCTTTGTGGTGCTGCTCTCCGAGGCACCGGAGGCAGCGGTCATGAGGGTCACTCACTGCAAATTACTTGGAGCAGATGGAACAGTTCTTGAAACCAGCCGAGCCCGGCATGGTTTCCGACTTGCAAGCCCCTAAGGGCAATCAACAGTTCAAATGAAGTGTCGACGAATTAACTAAATCTAAATCACAATACTGAAGTTAGAAGCTAAAGTAGATAAAGGCTAAGGACTGCTGCTTGCAATAGCAAGGGCAGAAGTTCCAGCAACCGTCAGAGGCGGAAAGAAGAAACTGGGGACCCGCGTGGCCAGCAGTGCCCTTTATACCGCGACATGAGCGCGGCACTCCAGGGGGCGCCTGAGCTGGCCCTGCGGGCAGGCTAAAGGAAAAAGGTTCCGGGAATCTGTGCACGGGGCGCGCACACACCTAAATTGGAATGCATATGAGCAATCACTCCAAGAAAGAACTATATCAAACAGTTTTGACAATGGTTTACAAACACATTTCAGTAATGAAACGATAGCTAAAATAGCTTTCTTCCTTTATACAGACTAGGCCACTCTGCTTTTATTTCTGTATTTTTTATCTAGCCTACAATTAACACCTTAATCAAGCATAGAACAAATAGAAAATTAGGAACAGATCTCTGAATACATAGTTGTATTTGTTTAATAGCTGAATGGACAGCTCCATAGGCGTCAGAGTCTGAGCTCCAGCCCAAGATGCAATTTTAAAGCACCGTCTATACAGCTATTCTTCAGAGTGCTATTACAAGCCCAGCTAGCCTGAATTTGTTGACCTGAGCTAGGAGGCTCGCCACGGTGCGCTGTGTAGACATACCCTTAGACTTTTAGGTTCCAAAAAAGAGGCTCTCAGTTGCATTGGGGGTGGAGGGGGAAAAAAATCAGATTCAATCAACCTAGAGTATTAAACAAATAAAAATTCTATGGGCTGTGTAGACATACCCGGAAAGGACTTCCTAAAAGTAGGCAAACATTACAAGGAAAACCACAAAATATGAACTGGACTCATAACTAAATAAAATAACTGAAGCTCAACCAATGTCTCCATGCCTAAATTACAGTCCTACTGAGTAGACTAATTTTCACTCAGCAGTGGTTTATCAAACATGTAATCTTTTGAGTGCTGAGTGCAAGCATGATGACTGCATTGCAATAATTCAGAATTTGAACTAACCAGAGTTACGAGAGCTTTTCTGCTTTGAGATTTAATTTACCTTGATTAACATAGAAATGTGCCACACTTTTTTGAACAAGTATAATCATTTTCACCTCAAAACAAGCTGAAAATGTCATATTTCTGCCATAGTCCAAAACTACTGATTAGTTTGAAAATCTAAATCACCTCCTCTCAAATGAAAAATCATGAAACATATATATCATGCTGATATTTTAATTTCATCAGCCACTGCTCCCAGTTTCAACAACAGCATCAAAAGTGAAAATTGGAAACACCACGTATGACGTTACTATCATTTCAGACATCTGATGAGTATCCAGAAGAGCTGAATAGATCCCAAAAATGTCTTCTGCCCCCTCCATCACCACAAGCATCACAGTTTCTGTCCTCCCTATCAGTCTTTAGTCAATTCCGCATAATCAGTTTATCATTTTGCAATGGAAGTCAAATTTACCTTGCCACATCTATTCACAAACAACGTAAGTAGTAAAAAACCTACCAGCAAGGAAGTGAACTATTAGGAGTCAACAGTTTACACAACTTTTTGCTCTGCCTAGCAAAGAAGGCTTTGAAACAACCAAAGAAGAAAGTGAGAATGTCCCAGGGCATATTAAGGGTAGGTGTCCTTTCTTCAGCTTAATGGAGAAGAGGAGTTACCCCTTTAATTGCAAGGGTAGCTGGGCAGGTAGAAAAGCAGTCATTGCTCCTTTAAGTCCACTCCCCTCCCCCCTCCTTCAACCTCCCCAGAAGGTTTGCTCCACACAGGAAGCAAGGAAAAGCAGACCAGGTCAGCACTCCCCCACAGGTGAGTGGAAAGGGGAAATATTTATACCCAGAGCTGTGCCAGAAAAGCCCCCTTTAATCTGGACAAGGTGAGCTTCTGGCGGATGTCCAGTGCAGGTACTCCATAGGGAATCAATATTGTGATCTCATAAAATGGATTGGTAAAGGATTTTAAAAAGAGCAGAGAAAGGGGGTCTGGGGTTTCTACGACTGGTACAGTGAGGAGTCAAGCCCCTACTTTGTAGCCCTCCCCTGCCTTAACCCTCATATGGGGGGTGAGGGCGAATGGCTGGGTCCCAACAGCAGATTGGCTGAGTATATGGCAAAGGTTATGGAATGACTTGCACTGCACCAGTCTATCTGCTATGTATTCCCAAATATTTAAGAATAAAGTTGCAGCCTAATTAAACCACATCCAGTGACTCCTGTCCTCCTTCTGGCATAGTCAGACTAACACAGTCTATTTGGGTAGTGGGACGTGGGCGAGTGTAGGCCCGCTTGCGGCTCAAAGCTCTTACACCAGCCTAATGAGATGAGCTACTGAGCCCAGGACTCAAGTGAATGCAGAGAACAACGAACGACAAAACAGAGACAGGCGTGATGGTCAAAGGGTTAAATGGAGACAACCTGAAGGGGATGCAGAGCAGAGAATCTCAGACAGCACCCACTGCTCCTCACAGACTAACACAGTGTCAGCAGTTGGTTTGACATAGGAAGTGCAGCTAGTTCTATTAGTGTGCTGATTTTACATGTCAAGTTAACCAACAGCACTTTGCACCCTTTCACCAAACAGAAGACAGGATTAGCTTTATTTTAAAGACTCAATTGTAGTTGTAAGGGTGGGGAGGATCAATTTATGTTAACAACGCTTACATTTTTTTTTTTTTTAAAGATGCAAAAATTTTCCCTTTACCAAAGTAACAAAAACAAACCTTTCTAAAGAAAAACTTACCTCTGTAATAGAAGAGGCACAGATCAGAAAGCACAAACCACCGTTTCTTCCACAGCTTCATACCAGTACTATCCTACATTAAATCAAAGTGTTCAAGTAAGCATTTTTCAGACGATCAACAATTAATGCCTCACTCTGAAAATGGATGCCCTGGTTTGCAGTGATTTTGTGCTATTCATTGAATTTCTTGGTGAAAAGCATGCTTTACGTACATTTTATTTCTTAACGCAGTCCTGACATTAAACACCAAGCCGGTTATCTAGAAAGCCTACAGTTGATGTGATTTAAGACTTAATGAAATTCTAGCTTCCTAAAATAATGGGCTTGTAACTGCAATTCACAGTAAATGGGGAGAAGGAAATAAACATGCACTTTTTTTTTTTTTTTTTTTTTTAAAGAGGAAGTATGAAAGTCAGTATTTTACAGTATTATCCTTATCCTTTGTTGGCTTTCAGATACGGCGTGTGTCAAACTCCCTGCTCTATCATGTTCATACACTTAAAGCAAATTTCTATCCAACCTTAAAAAAAATTATTCCTAAGCCAATTTCATTTGCTTTTACGTATGTAACCAATTTGCACTACATTTCTCAGAATGAAGGACTGCTGCCACCACTGCAGTGTAAGTAAGATGATACTTTGCAGTGTGCACATTCTGGTGAAATAAGGTTTAATAAATATGTTAATGTACTCCAAGAAGAAAGGTATGTGTGAATTTTAAAAGTATTCTCATAGCAAATGGGGTTTAAAGTGATATTCCAGGATGGCACTCTAAGTAAAACTCAGCTTTATATACACTCAAAGACGACGACGGTATGTGATCACATTTTTGGCTTCTCTTTTCAAGCTTTGCTCCCCTAGGTAAGAAAAATTAGCCAGAGTGTAAAACCTACTTTTTCTGAATAATTTTATCTATACTTAGCAGACCCTTTGCCACTGATAGTTTTCATAAATAGAGTATTTGGCACTTTATAGAAAGTGGATCTCAAAATGCTTTACGAAACATTAAAGAATCAAGTCTCAACATTGTCTGAGGTATTCTTATTTCACAGATGGGGAAACAAGCACAAAGGTCAACTGACTTGCTCAACCAAGGTCAAAGACTACATCAGCAGTGGAACTGGGATTAGAACGCAAGGGATCCTGACTCGCAGGACTGTGCTTTAGCCACAAGATCATTAACTTTAAAAAGACTTTAAATGCCTGTAAAAGATTTAATCCAAAAGCATTCTTTTAATCTGTGAGACTATTTAAGAAGTTGTTCAATAGAGCCATCCAGCACAACACATATTCCTCTTACTCAAGAACCTCATCTGATATTTACAGGGATTAAGAAGATTCCCCAAATCATGCCCAAAACTGCATTACTGGTCAAACACCACAGATTTTCTTTTTGCTTTCCTTTGAATTATGAGGCCACGATGTAGAAGAGTGGAGTTGAAGGTTCTGGCATGGCAAAGCTCCTGTAAAGTGAATACATTTGTAGATGGTATATTTAAAAGCTGCTATTTCCTCTTTTTAGTTGACTGTCATTACACAGTAATTGGACAGTAAGTATTTAATAAATAAAAACTAAGAATTGGTTTTAGATTCTAATTTGGTAGAAAGAATATAGAATGATTTGAGAATGGTGTATTTAATGAACTTACACATCTTGAAATTCAAATTACTGTTCTCTATAATTAAATGCAATAGGAATGCTATTACTAGATAATTTATCAGAGCAAGAAAACGGTATTTACTTTAACTGTAGCTCTCTGAATCATACACAGATAATGCTCAGATCAGGTGACCATCATTGCAATTACTTACACAGAACAGAAATGTATAGCACCCACTTCCCATCTGAAACCACCACTCAAATGTTGAGAATAATTTAGCGTGTAAGCTCCCTGCAGCTGAGTTTACCTTAAAATCTACCTGCTGTAGTCTTTTCATTAGTGAAACAAAATAGGAATTACTTTCTAGAAGGGGTTTGTACATTAATATATAGCAAAAAGGAGAATACAGCTTTTACAAAAATAGCATAACTGTGTACCTTAATTTACTCCTTCACCCATAGTAAGTTTTCTATACAATATATCTCCATTTTTGAATATTACAACACTACCAGGATGTACTAACATGACAAGACATTATATATTCCTTATATATATTCCTTATATTCCTCTCCCTCCTCCTGTGCTTTCCAATAAAGAAAGTATTAAGTTGTTTTAGCAACAGAAGTAGAACTTCCTATAAAAACAAACGGTAAAGAAATCTCAGGATAAAAAGGAGAGGTTACTCCACAGTACAATAACTTAAGTTCTTCAAAATGTTTTCTCTCTATCAATGCTTCTCTGTAGAATATATGCATGTTCATGTATTCAACTGGAGATTGTAAAAAGCAACAATCCCAAAGATGCACCTTGTGCTCTAAGATTTCTACTACGGGGACATCCTTAAGAAAGATTACAGATGTGGACTGAACCTCAGTGGAGGGAGCTGCCACTCTACGAGGGCGATGTACCCCCAGCAGCTTCACAGAAGGTCAAGATACAACCCAAAACCCACTTCAACAGTGAAGGGAAACTGGTTGTCTCTTCATCCTTTTAGCAAAGGATACAGAGTCTGGGAGAAGCCCCAAAGGTCTCAATCCTGTCATGGTAGAAAGCCAACGCTTTCCTGACATTTAATATGTGGAGACTAGCTTCCTCCCTTGGGATATTAGACTTAAGATAAAATACTGATAAATGGGTCTCTTGGTTGTTATAAGATTCCATGATATTTAAAGGATGAACTGAAGACAGAGGCACAGCATAACCTTGTCATGGTAGAAAGTAGCATACTGTGGTTCTGACATGAGTTCTCCCAGCTATCACCTCGTCAAAAAGGATATAAGAAATTAAGCCTCAAGGGAGAGGGACCAGGTAGCTATCAGCTCAAGTGGGAGGTTCTTTAAGGCACTGAAGACCAGGTTAAGGTTCCATGGAGGAGCATGGTTTCAGACAAGGGGAAATAAATTATATAAATCCTTAAGGAATCTGGCTGTGCCTGGATAGGCAGAGTGAAACCCTTCTATGGAAAAGCAGAAGGCCATAATGGCAGCCAGGAGCACTCTAAATGAGCTCACTGACAGCCCTCATCTCTAAGTCCAATAGGTCATCTAGGATCCCTAGAGTAGAGTTTCTGAAGCTTGCAGACAGCAGTGAAAACACCAGGAATGGTAGCATTTCCTTTCTGCAGGTAAGTCTGACAAATAACAGGTTTCTTGCTAGACAGAAGGATTGACTGAACATTGGCTGAGCAGTTTAATTCTGTGCCCAAGAACCATCTAGGAGCCAAGCTATCAGGTTCAGAGACTAGAGTCTGGGATGGGTCAGAGTACCTGATCTTTCTGATAGGAGATCTTCCCTGACAGGAAAGCAGAGAAGCAGTGCCAGAAAATGAGGTACCACCATTGCCTTAGCCACAGAGGTGAGATCACGACAGCTCTTACCCTTTCATCTCAATCTAAGCAAAGTATGAAGGATTAGAGGAACAGGAAAGTGAGCAGATAGGAGGAAGTGGTTCCCAGGTACTACTAAGGCATCTCCCAAGGAATTGTGGCCACATGCTCCTCTGGAGCAGAAGAAATGACATTTTACATGGGTTAAAGCTGTGAAGAGGTCTACCGTGGGGAAGACCTAGACCTGGCAGATACTGTGGAAAATGGAGCCCCTGAAGTTCCCACCCATGGTCCTGATGGATGCTCCTGCTCAGGGAGCCTGCAACTGTGTTCTGAAAACCTGGTTGATAAATCATGGAGATTTTGTGTGTGATGGAAAATGTATCAGTTCCACAGCCTTAGCAATTCTGTTCCTAAGGATTGGGATCTTGCACCCCCTTGTCAGTTTTCATAGTACACAGCTACAAGCTATCCTGTTGTCTAACATTATCCTTACAGAGTGCCCCTTTGTATCATGGAAAAAGTGCTAACACAGACAACCCTTAGTTCCAGGATGTTAATGTGGAGCAGTGTCTCTTGTGAGGACCATCTGTCCTGTGCTGGGCACCTCAGAGGCAACATTCATCTCCACCAAACCAGAAGAGAAGTGTCTATCATGAGCCATTTCTAAAGTGGTGGATGTGAAAGTGGGATTCCCCTAAAGACCTTTAGTCAGTCTTTCCACCACCTCAGAGTCTACTACTCACATAGGCATGGTGATCTGTTTGGAAAGTCTGTTTGGGGTGTACGTAGTCGTTAGCCATGCCTGGAGACTCCTGATGTGCAGTCTTAGATGCAGTGTAATGAACAAGGAGGCCAACATGTGGCCCAGCAATTGCAGGTAGGTCCTTGCAGTTATTGGGGGTAGTGCTGTAAAGATCAGCCTGGACATAGTGGAGGATCTGTCCTTTGGCAGGTAAGCCCAGGCAGTCAGGGCTAACATGCGCCCAATGAAGTCTATTTGCTAGACTGGTGTTAACAGACTTTTTTACATTGACAGAGGCCCAGAGACTGAAATAGGGTTAAGGCCTTGGTGTTTTCTAACTGAGTCTCTTGGGAGTGGCAGCCTCTGAGGAGCCAGTTATCCTAATACAGAAAGACTGCAATCACAAATTGACATAGGTATGCCATTATTGCTGAGAGGATCTTTACAAAGACTCTTGGGGTGTGGAGATCCCAAAGGGAAGGACACAATATTGGTAATGTTCTGAGCCTTTGGCCCAATATAGAAAGCGTTTGTAGAAAGAATGAATAGCCACATGAAAGTAAAGTCTTGGAGATCAAGAGCGACAATCCCTGGATCTAGGGATGCTACTATGGTAGCTACCATTACTATTCTGAGATGCTGCTATAGGAGGAAGTTGTTCAGGTTCCTGAGGTTTAATATTGGCCTTCAGTTCCTGACTCTTGGGAAACAGGAATATTTGGAAAAGAACCCACTTCCAATGCATGAACCAGCTTGATAGCCCCCAAATGCAGGAAGGTGTAGAGACACTGTTTTAGGATACCTTCATAAGAAGGTCCCTGAAAAGGGATGGAGGGGGAGGATGGGGTAGAAATGGAAATGGAGTGAGTATCCCATAGCTACCATCTGTAGGATCCACTTGTCTGAGGTGATGAGCTCCCAGACCAGTAGGATACAGGACAGGTGGTCTCTGACAGGAGGGCAGATGGTGGATTGCACAGAAAAAGATCCAGAGAACAAGTTGTTTTAGGCCCTCTACCAGGTTGTCAAAATGGTTGCTTAGAAGAAGATGCAGGTTGGATGGTTGTGAAGGGTGGTGGTCTCTATTTCCAGGGCCTGGATTTCCTCTAGGAGGCTCTGTAGCTCTAGTGTAGATCTGTTGCTGGTGGTATTGATATGATTGGGAGTGTTTTGATCCTTAACACTTAACAGTGTTGCCTTTGAGACTTTAAAGGGAGTGATGTGAGGAGTCCATGTGGCCACTGAAGAACTTGGGAGAAGTCCAGGGAGAAGTCTTCCACATTATTTTACACCTCCTTTTGAAGGCCAGAAGATTGGAGCCAGGATGCTCACTGTAGAACTACAGCAGTGGCTAAGGCCCGTGAAGCCATGTTGAAAGCATCAAGAGCAGCCTGTAGGAAAGCTTTGGCAATCAACTGACTTTCTGAAATGAGGGCTTGAAATTGTTCCCTATGGTCTTGTGAATATTCAATAAAATTAGTAAACTGAATAGTCAGTCATATTTTGCCATCAAAGCCTGGTACTCCAACTAAAAATTGAAGAGCAGCTGATGAATACCTTTTCCTATCCAGGAGACCAAGGCATTTAGACTCCTTGTTATAAGTAGATGGTCTAAAAATTTTTTCGTTGACCCATCTACCATAAGGCAATTGAGGGTGGGATGGGAGAAGTACTCCATTCCCTTGGCAGGAATGTACTTTTTTGTTAGCTCATTTGCAAGAGAATAGGATACTGGCAGATGTCTACCACAGAGTACATGCTGGTGATAAAGGCACCTCATGGATAGGTAGGGCGACCTTAAACTGGAGGGATTCTGCTAGATGTTTCACAAAGTCCAGGAAGACCCTAAAGTCATCTGCATAAGAAAACAGTGATGGTACTACTGCCTCAGCAGGGAGGAGGATTCGGCCAAAGGGAGCGACCCTTCTTTGTTCAGTGGGTCTCACTTCTCTTCAGTCTCCTCAGGTACTGAGGGAACACATGGTAATGGTAAGTGATTTTGGGGAGCTGGCAGTTGTCGTATCAGCAGGTTTTTTTGGGTGTTTCTTAAAGCTAGTACCCTACAAAATTGGTTGCCATAATGCATCCAGGGGCTCCAGTAGGCCTACTGTGGAGCTGACAGAGGAAGGACACCTAAGGATATTCATGCTCAGGGAAACTAGAGCATCTGCTGAGCTCTGGAAAACCCTCCTCAGGGTATGTCCCTATAGGAGTGTGGTGGTATGGTGCTGAGACAGGACCCTGTATTGAATCAGTGCCAATACCAGAGGCAGTGGATCAGATCCCAATTTGGTGGGAAAGGGCTTGGTCACCAGCTGCCAAAACAGTATTGGGAAAGGGCTCTTACAATGTCCCTTGGGAGAGGAGACTCCAAGATGAGGTCCTCACAGGAAGGGAATCTGGAGGCTGCTAGAAGAATGAGCAGTAGGAGCCTGAAGCAGTTATCAGGGTCTAGAATGGGAATTGATGAACGACTGGGTATGCCGCATGTGGCACTGGAGACACCAATAGATAATGTCTGTACTTGGAGCGCTGATTTCCAGCGCAAGATGGTATCGGAAAGGCGGCTAGGCATCCATCTGGGTGATCTCTGTGGCTCCGAGAAGATGACAGTACTGGAGCTCTTGAGGCAGTCTTAGATTTCCTGGTTTTAGATGCACCTCGATGTCAAGAGGTACCAAGGTAGGAGCCTTTTGATGCTGCTTAACTGAAGGCCTCTCCAATCAGGACTTCTTAAGCAGTACCAAAGGTTTGGTACTCATGTCAGTTGGAGTATTGGTTGTACACATTGAGACACAAGGTCTTGGAGCTGACTTGCCCCTCTTTTTAGAATCTCTGGTAGATTTACCCCTCTTTTTAGAATCTCTTTTAGAGAGCTTCATTTCCAGAATTAACCTTGGAGCTCCCAAAGTTGCAAGCATGACCTGAGACACTGAGGCCGATGTACTGGGAGAGCTGGGGAGGGGACAGATACAACAGATCCTGTTGCAGCTAAGGAGCTTCCTATTAAGAGGAGCTTCAGTCTAGCCTCTGTATCTTTGCAGGACCTGCCTTTAAACTTGTGTGGATTGTACATGACAATGGGACATGAGTTTCTCTGAGACACTCGAGACAGCTAGACTGCCTATCACTATGGGGAAAAGACCTGTGGCAGGTTTGGCTGGGCGTGAACCCTGGGGTCTTAGACATAAATGGAAGAGTACCATAGGCCACAATGGGGAAGGCAAAAAGCTGGAGGGAGGGGTAGGAACTCTCCAAGCCCAAGTTGTGCTACCACTAAGAAAATAACTAAGTAAAATAAAAACTAACTCCATAAATAAAACAAGGGAATACAGAAAAGTAGATGAAAGCAGCAGAAACCTCAAGCCACAAGTGGTTGAGAAGGGACTGGAGAAGCAGTGAGTCCACATCTCCTTATATGACCTTGCCTGAGAGCATGAGGCACTGCTCTGCACAGGCACAGCCCCACAGACACTGCTTTTGCAACCTCCAGTCGAGAGTGCACAGGTGAGTACACATCCTATGGTGGACATATATGCGAAGTAGTGAGTATTATGTAGAGGAATGTGAAGGAAGCAAACGAGAGAGAGATTACAGTATAGTTAGACCACATCTGGATGCACTATTCTTTGAATCACCTTGTTAAATATTTACCCCCTCATAGCAGTGAAATTCAAACATATTATGCATGATTTTCCTTTATTAATGGAGTTAGCCAGGGCTCAATTTAAGAATATTCTATATAGTTGGTTCTGACCTAATGTATACCGCTGAATAAAAGCTCATCCAGGAATTTATTGCAAATTTTAGCAAATTTTCCCACCAACTATTTGATTACATGTCCCTATTTGACTAGTTATATTTATTATATATATTTTAACTTCACTTTTTGATACTACCTCTGTGTGTGTGTTCCACTGGACATTAATGAGCTTTAAGAGAAAAGACTGCCAAGTCTAAGTGCGTAGAAGGAATTAAGTGGAGGGGAGTGGAAGTGGTTGAACACTTAGTATTCTAAGGACCCATCCGGAAGATATTTAAATATAGGATTCACACTGAATTATTTCACCACATATCCAATCTCCTCCTAAGCAGGGTACCCAAATGCTGACAACCATTCACATGACTCTAAATTCTTTGGTGCTGCCTTCTATAATCAACACAAAAGCAGTACTCTTGAAAAGCCAGATGTAAGAACTCAAGATTCAGTAATTAACTAAAGAAGCAGCTAGTAAATTAAAAATAGGACAATGACAAATATGCAATAAAAAATGCATACTGATATAATATCAATGAAATTTTGAAGCCACTGTTAACTGGATTGATATATAAATATATGCATACTAAAACACTAAAGAGTTCATCTGAGATAGATGGGGTGAGAAGTAGCTCCTCTGCCATCAAAATATCTGACAAAAGATGGATGGGATATTAACACAAGTACACAAAGGGCTTAATTTTCAAAAAAATGAGGCGGGTTAACACACATTTTAACACTTATGTTTGTCCATGTATTTACAGCAATTGTGGAAAATTGGCATTTGCACACAAATGGTTTAGACCTATGTTGAACATGCAATTGCAGTAATTGTGCACAACAATTATAGACATGAAAATGTGCACAGAAGCCACAAGGCTTTACTTTATGAAAATCAAATCCTATATTTGCACATAATATGTATGTTTGCACACCCATATACACCCTTCCTTTTTAAACAGATTCCAGTCTCTTGATAGACTACCTATTAGGTCATCTAGTTGAACATCCTGCTGATGAAGATTTGCATCCTTGCATAACATTTTTTAATAATCTGAATTGTTTGTACTTGTGGGTCTCAAATGATTACATGTCTCCTTCCTGGAATGTGAACACACAATGACTTGTGGCCCAAGTGTGAAGATCTTCTTCAAACACACTTCTGAAGGAAACATTTTAAAGAAAAATTTAAATATGCAAATTAGCAGCACATAGCTCAAACTGTGAAGTTACAGAGCATCAAAGGCAGATATCTGCTATTAAAAAAGTAGGTATTTTAATAAAGAAGTTAAGAACAACCCTGTATACTCAGCAGCTGATTGATGCAGAACCAAGAATTGTATCTGCTGTAAGGGCTAGGTCCCAACATCTCTACCTTAGATAGAAGTGAGTGAATATTTGTAACAGAAACAAAAGATGGAAGTCTATATATGGAACACAGTACATTTACTGGCTATTAACTTTTCTTTAGAAGTATTCATGGCATTCCAAATATTATTTACAATATTTTATACAATTTACAGTGTTGTGTGCATTAAATGTTTATTTTAGTAACAAAGCAGATGGTACACTGTTTGAAATTGACTGGAAACTATTAGCATCCACTCATCAGGGTTTTACATACAACAGCTCTGATTAACTCTAATAATTTTTGAAAAGTCATAAAAAGACAGAGCTCTGGTCTGCACAGAAGAAGGGGAGTGTAATAGTTACACAGAAAATTGCTAAAACTCCCCTGCCTCCCATTACACTAGCTAGAGAAATAAATCACACGTTAGTGGGCTAAAGTGCAGCAGAAAAAAGATGTTTCTCTGCCACCCTTCCTAATTCAAACCGGAATTTAATCCAAATGGCTTTTTTTCCTTCTTACCCAGCACCAACAATAAGAACTTTGCTGGCCAAATTATGCTGTCTGCTACGTGTACAAAATTGTTGTCTTCATGGATTTTAATTAGGATAACGGACCATCTCATTTATTAGATTTCAATCAACAATTTTGTTCATGATGCAAAAAAGACAAGTACTTTCTTATTAGTTATTTTTATCTCTTAGTATAGAATGCATTCACTGGTTGGGACATTTTGTAAGGGGTTTAGACCTATTCATGCCAATAAAAAAATTTTTCAGTCCAATTTTTTTTTCCAACTAAGATGTTAAACTGGACATAAATTAAGAAGTGAAATTACAACAAAAATTCCAAAGCAGCTTCTCTTCAAGCCATAAAGTAGCCAGAAAGGAAAGCCCACATAACCCAACCTGATGGTCCTTTAGCTGTATAAAAGCATGGGTCAGGAGAAGATAATCTAAATATGGGGGGGGGGAAAACCCACTGCCACCCCAAGTGAAGATCAGCCAGCGCTAGATGTAGTTAACTGATCAATGTTTTTAAATTATCTCCCTAAAAAGGGGGAGGAAAAACTACTTTAGGACATCTGCTCCCTGGACTGTGCCTGACAATTGTGGGTCCAATATATACATAACTCACCCCCACCATTTTCACCTAAACAGAAAAAAACTCATGTTTTTGTTTTTTTTCCAGTAACACCCACAACATACTAGGCACTGTACTACCACAGAAAAGGTGTTCCTGGCACTAAGGTCTAATAATCCTAAATAGTTGATTGCAAGAAAGCACAACCAGTTAAAGGGAGATTTTCAGAAGTAGAAGTGGCAGTTAAGCCATTGACTTTCAAAGGGAGTTGGGTGCCTAATTGTTATTTATGCCTTTAACAATCTTTCCCTTAGCATACATTAGTGACTAAAAAGCACAGCTCAAAACACACACTCCTAATATATATATATATATATTATGGAAGTTCAAGCCAAAAATATTTCCAAGTAGCCATTCCAGAATAATAAATAGCAAAACATTTGGCCACTCTCTTGCCCCATCTTCCCAGCAAAGTTATATTCATTAACTTAGTCTTTCATCCCCAATATGTATTTGCCAAACAGACACCCATCCCCAATCTTTCAGTCGTAGCAGGTCCCTGAAGTTATAAGCATTGTACCTTTCTCCTTTTGTGCTTGCCAAAGGAATACAGAAAGTAAACCATTATTCTGCACTTGCTGGCTGCCTTTATTTGTGTTCCGAGTGTATGCTACTTAGTAGGTGATAGGAGTTAACGAAAGGCAACACACATTACACCAAAAGAGTGTGCCACCTTCACTCCAATGTTTCTAGCATTAGATTTCACATAAGCTATTATCCTTTGTAGAATAATAAACAAGGAAAAATTATGAATACCTGCTTGTAAAGCCACCCCCGCCTGATGACTGGTGCATTAGGATTCCTCTTTATTGAGTTTGATCTCTTTCCAAAATTATGAATCTTCTTTGAAGATCGTGACGTCTAAATGGAATTGAACATGTTAGAAAATGCAGCATCAGAGTCCATTAACACTAGAAAATCATCATACATTTCTTTCCTCAGATTTTTGTTCTCTATCCTTGAGAATTGAAGCATATTGCTTTGTTCCTTTTTAGACAGAGGAGTACAATAATTGCCATACAGCTTCTGCTGGCTCCAGGATCTCTAGATTTTTTGCAGTGAGAAAGAACACCCAGAGCATAACCGGATCAAAATATTTTAAACAGAGATTTAATGATGCATCTGACGAAGTGGGTTGCAGCCCACAAAAGCTTATACCGGCAGAAATTTGTTAGTCTTTAAGGTGCTACAGGATTCTAGTTTTTTCAGATATTTAATAGAATTTTAAAAAACAAAAATACTGCTGACGCTGTTCTAAGACAGGACTTGAAAAACAACTTACGAAACATTACAAGTAGTAGCAAGAAAACTATAACTATGATTGATGGCAATCATTAAGAAAAGATGGTCCAGAGCAACACCTTGGTGAGGGGGAAAAACAGCTTTCTTCTGTTCCCAGCACAACTCCAATCATTGGGAAAGTGGCCAGATTGCACCCTTGAAGCTATCTCTGGCTTCTGATTGAAATTTTTTCATACCATCCTCTGGTGAAATAGCTTTTGTTTCTGTCTGTTCTCCCTTCACAATCTTCCCGTTCACTTTCTCTTGGCCATTACAAAAGGGAGAAGGATCTTTACTACTTGCTCTAACAGATGTTTTGGTGGTTCTTCCCCTGTAACTCCAGCACCTATTTCTGATGCTGCTTATAGTTTTTTCCAAGCAGCTACAGAATGAAGTTAAACAGCAGCTATGAAACTAACCAGAGTCTTGTTTTTTTCACTCTTCTTCTGCTTCAAAGCAATGAGCAATAGCAGATGTACTGGAGTCGTTCACCATAACTTAAATACCACTCTACACTGGTTTACAATTAGCTTTCATTTGGAAAGTTACCTTTTTTGCAAACAAAGGCTATTTTTTACATTAAAGCTTAAATTTCACAAAATTGAATGGCTTATAGGCCAGTGACGCAGAAAGTTTCCCTTTCATCAAGAGCAGGGGAAGTATCCTAGGTTCTGTTCCGGGCTCTACTACAGACTTACTGCTTGACTTTGGACAAGTCATGTAATTTCTGCACCTCAGTTTACCAAACTGTAACATTGATGAGATACTTCACTACCTCAAAGAGGCATTTTAATGCCTTAATTGATGTTTGTGAAGAGTGGTAAGATATTCAGATGAAAGATCCTTATAAATGTGAAAAACACTTATTGCTTCTTGTCTCTACAAACTTGTGTTCCAAAAATTATTGCCTGGATTTGGGGTTGCTCTGTGAAGATGCTTTCTAAATTTGGATTGCTATACTGACCTATGGCCTACAAAGGCTCTAATCCAGAGAAACAATTCCACAAGTTATAAGGAAACAAATTTGAAAAATGTACAAACACATGACACAGCCAACATAAATGTTGAACGTGGTCAATTATGGCTTTGCTCTCAGATACACAATTTGGCTATCTTAGTAACCCGTGCAAAAGACAGCTCCTGGATTGCATAAGATAAGCAGAGAGAGCACAGTCATCACTTAGATGTTATAGAACAACAATAGAGCACAGAGGTATCTTGCCGACTAGGAGTCAACACAATAATAAACAAACAAGATCTCAGTGGGAATTAATTTTCAGAAAAACAAATACTTTAGTGTTCCCATTGTGTTACTGTTACATTTCAGCTCTGCCTATAAACAGAGAATTTTCCACATAAGTAGACAATATTAAGACAATAACACTGACAACACAGGAGATGAGGGAGGAAAAACAGGATTTTTAATTTTAATACAAAATTCAAAAGGAAGACTAAGCATTTTTCTGAAATTCTGATTTGTTTGTATTCTCCT
This sequence comes from Emydura macquarii macquarii, assembly GCF_026122565.2. Taxonomy (NCBI): domain Eukaryota; kingdom Metazoa; phylum Chordata; order Testudines; family Chelidae; genus Emydura; species Emydura macquarii. Next base: position 3,142,034 of record NW_027132342.1, on the reverse strand, counting down.
GGAAGCATACTATTAATATATTTCTCTACCAAGTTTAAAAAGCATAGATCTGTTAATATGGCCCTACTTTAACTGTGGGATAATTGTTTAAAAAAAAAAAAAAAAAATTGCAACTGAGTTGCAGACAAGCCATGGAAACATTATGGAAAAGTAATAACAGACATTATTTGCCATAATAAAGTCCACTATTACTTTTCCGTGATTTTTCCACTGTTGGCTGCCTGGGGCAGACAGGGCTCCTAATGTGAATCCAGCACACGACAGGGATCCCACTGTCAAAACTGGGGTGGATGCCTAATACTGTGGGATCTGCAATATCTCAAGTTAAGTAGGTATTATGTATGGTTAACTATTAACAATTTTGTAGTGTCATCCTTGTGGAAATGAACAGGATACTTATTAGATTTCAAAAGGACTTTTTATAATATAATAGCACATGTAACACTGCATAGTATATTTTACCTAAAGAACAATATGCAACTTTTGTGAACATTATTCTGTGAACAACAGCATACAATATTAAAACAAACAAACAAAAAGGTTTACATTCCAAAAAGCTTTATTAAGGGATTTGACTCAAACCCACAAGATGAAAAGAACAGGTAATGAGGCTGTTTTAAAGTTAATTTGGAAGTAAAGGAACTGAACAAAACTTGGTTTAGGAAAAAAGCTAAAGCAATTTAAAATACACACAATGCAAAACAAAAGTCAAAACTGTTCTAAAGTTCAACATTTTGGTTTGTGAAACTGGGAAGCTCAGAAGATTTATTATACAAAAAGGAGAGGGAAAGAGAAAGAAATGACGGAATAAGTTAAAGATCAGGTCTGACAACAATATAGTAGAATTCTAAAACTTGGAAGTTACTGTGACAAATATAATTCAAATTATGATTATTTTCATAGATTTTTGTAATTGTTTTCATAGACATTTCCCTATGTCCCAAAAATATCTGATTACTGAAGCTGGGTGAAATTTTTCACCAAAATAAGTTATATTTGGTCCAAAATGCAGTTTTGATTGACACAACTATGTGAAAATTAGACACAAGTTTGTCAAATAGTTTCAGTCAAAAAATTTCACAAGGGGACTTAAGTGTCATTCACAAAAAAGCCAGAAAATCTCTCAATCGCTGAGTAATAGGGTAGCCTCAATCATTCCTTCTGAAGCTATTCCATTCTGTATAACATACTTGATTAGTCCCTTGGTCAGCAAGAGAGTGAGAATGACTCTATAGACTGGAGGTTTTGGCATTCACCTGGAGAAAAGTTCCTGCTCCAGTGACTATTTATACACAGTGGAACAGCTTCAAAAGGAGACCGACCTGCCCAGAATACTCTATAGTCCAATGAACAGGGCATTCTCCTGCAATGTGAGAGACAAATAATATCTGCCCCACATCAGGCAGATAAGGGAATTAAACTTGGGTCTCCCACATTATAAGTAATGCCCTAACCACTGGTACAAAGGCTGCAAATGAGGCAGCAACTCCATCTACTTGTGAATCTAGTCCTTCATTTCCTTTCCTTTTTAAAAAAAGAGATGGCTGGAAATGAAAGAAATGTTGCATGTCACCTGAAACAAAGTGTCAACTTTTTTTAAATGCCTTCTTTTTGGGTGGAGGGAAGAAGGGAGCAAGAGAAGGAGGTCTCACCAAGTGTCTCAGCAAGACCCTTGCTGCTTGGTCTCACTCAGCTCACCTAATCTTTTGCAGCAGACTCTGGTTAGCGGCTTTAGACTCTACTCTGTATTTGTAGAAGATTCTATTTTCAACTTTTTTTTTCAAAAAAGGCAGTTACGCTACAAATACATTGTACTCCCAGAGCCTTGTAAACATTTCTTTGTCTCAGCTGAGCTTTAGTGGTTCCATCTGAAATATGAAATTCCTCATTATCTCCCACAACTAATTAGATAAAACCATTAGCAATTTTCATTAGTTATCCCTGAAAATGTTTGCGTTTACAAACAACTTTAATAAATTGCCACCAATATTTTTGCTTATTTTAGAGGTAACCAAATGTAGTTTTTTCTCTTTCCTTTGTTTATGGAATGCCTAAATAACTCCTCTTCCTACTATTTTTTCTCTCATGCATTATAATACTATTTTAATCACAGCCTATGAGAGAGACTAGTGTTGATTAGACAGACCTGGCACCTCAAGTTCTCTATTCATAGACAGAGGTAGACATCAAAAGTGATAGCAAACCTCTTCATAGCTGTGCTAAAGTTCCTCAATACTATCACTCAGGGCCACTTCTAAGCACAAGAGGGAACAGTTGTCTTTTAAATGCATTCAACCCATGAACCCTCTGAAATTGCCATAAAAAAGGCTGATTAGTGTCAACTATGGTTTCTATGTTGCAGACACTTGTCTTCTGTACCATTTTTCATAGTTCAGTTACAATATTGCAAACACATTTACTTTTGATAACATATTCAAAAGCTACTTTAAACATATTCACGATCATAAGTAGTTAATTTAGTAATTGAAACAAAGGATAATGAGCACAGCTTTTAGTATAAAAGCAGAAGTCTGATTTCTCTAAAAAGTAGCTCAATAAATCCCATATTTAGTTAAACAGGTCAAAATCTCTAACTGATGAATTTAGACAAATGCCTATAATTAAATAGCCAGCGGCAATCTCCATTTCTTTCCAGTACACTGTCAATCAATCAAATACAGTTATTTTAATTTTGTCTGTAAACACCCTAAACCAATTTCCTTACTACTTTCCAAGTGGAAATTAACATATTTCCCCTTCCCTTCATCCACATTTCACCTCACATAATTAATTTAACACAGCTCTGTTGTAATCATTTTGCAACAGCATCACTGATGTCATCAGCAGAGTCCTGAGAAAGATTTTATTGTGCTTAATTTGGAGGCTGCTCCTGCAGCGACTTAGCAACTATTGCAAGGTCACACTTAACAGTAGCATTTAAAAAACAAAAAACAAAAAAAAACTAACAACACTGCTACTATTTTCTCAGCAACACTGTATAAATTAAGGCATTTTCTAGAATATGGAAGTCTTATCATTAGATAACGGTAATAATGTAGGTCAGGTTTTTGCCTGACCTATTTAACTGTGTCCATTTAAAACAAAAGCTGCTTTAACAGCAGTTTCCAACATGCTCAAAATGTCTCATTTTATGGGCCATCCTAGAATATTTATTTTTTCACAGAGAAAACAAACAGGGTTTCAATCCAAACTTGCTGAAATTTATCTCTCGGTTAAACACTGACAATTCAAAGTAAATATTATATTGCAAATCTGATTCATTTGCTGGAGAACTGCTTTGCTGTGTACAGGCTTTCAGTGCCTAATTTAACAGTAATGTTTTTCTTTTTGCAACTGAGAAAGTAAAAATACTCAAGAAGAAATGTTAACTGTTGACTAGAAGACAGATGGCACTGCTCATCTCATCACTAACCTAGGTGTCATCTGTCTCTAACATTTTTCTAAAGATTATCAACCTATTATGGCAAAATCCAATGAAAATTTTCAGTTTTGTAGTAAGTGGCCTCTCCTGAAAAGAAACTTGTGGTTATATATCACCTTCTATCCAAGGATCTCTAATGCCTTCTGGTTCATAACCTCTGACACACTGAAGTATTACTTTCCAGTTACAGATAGGGAAACTGAGGCACAAAATAATTAAGGTGCATTATCCAAGATCCCACAAGTAAGGCAAGGCTGGGAATAGAATCCAAACTCCCTCACTTCCAGTGCTGTGCTTTAACCAAAAGAGCAGTCTTCAAAAAAAACAAAACAAAAACACAGATAGCTTATGATTTCATGGGTTACTGAACCATTTCCCTAGTTGCAATGAAATTCTAGTACTGGTGGTTGCTAGTTAAAATGTAATCTTTGCCACATGATCTGTTGGTCTGTTCCCATAACCTCCGTCAAGGGCGGCAACAAATCTCTTACTAATTGCTGTACTTCCATACTTCTTCTATGAGGCTGTTTGATCAAATCTTTCAAAGGGTTGTACAATTGTCTACATGCACACTTACCTATATTTCCACTCAAACACAGATTTGTTCATATACATCAGTCATCTAATACCAAAGACAGTTTAAGAACGTGAAAGTAATAAGAGCCAAGAAGTCTGTGACAAAAGTTACAGTTTTAGTGATAAGTTATTTCAGACACCTCAGCTTCCAAAAAAAACCCAATCAGATCATCAAGTGCCCTGAGATATACATATGCTTTGTGTCTTTTATAAAACAGAATGTTAATTACAAAAGTTTCTCTTTAATTATAGAACTGTTTGCTATCTTATGGAGTAATTGAATAATTGTACACTAATAAATAAGTTTTGGATATGACTTACTCTGCCCACAGGGCTCATTGGATGGACAACATAATCTGATGTCAAATTAGAGTTGGAAGCTTCACTTATTGTGTTTGCTGGTCGTTCCTTCTTTTCTTCAGATGTCATAGTTGCAGCCGTCCTGAAAACAGAAGATTCAATAACACTAGAACCTGCTGTGTGTGCAAACTGCTATTAAAAAGCATCCCTAAGATGTTATCTAATAGCAGCTGTGTCCTACTTCTCCAATTTTGAAAGCAAGCAATTCAGATATCATGGGAAAATTACCACCACAAGTATTAAAAAGGCCATTAAATGGCATAGCAAAACCAAACTTAGTTCTACTATAGAAAATTCTTAAAGTTGTTTTAAACTAATTCAAACTCACCAGCACAACTAGTAAGAGAATACTGCATACCAATCTCATGTTAGTAAAAATATGAGATTATTTTTAAGTATTACTGAGGTTCAGTCTGGTAATCTGACTAGGTGCACAATGCTCAGCCATTTGATAACCAGGGATCAGGAATTACTACTGCATATAAATTCTTGGTTCCCCTACACCTTCAGGAAGGTCAAAGGAAATCATGTCATTTATAATTTATTCTGCAAGAGTAATGAAACAGTAGTGAACAAATTTATTATCCACCTGCTAAGGAAGCTTCTTGACAGGGCAATGGAACAATTAACATTAAATGGGAAAGGGGTACTAACTGCTATAGGAGATACAGAATGCCAATATATTCCAGAGCAATTCAAATGGATCATTAAAAATGTGCCTTTTGATAGCTTATTGGACTATCCTGCTAAAAATCTGTTTATTCTCCATGAAAATTGGATGGGATAACTGAAGTGACCAGTAAAATAATGGTGACAGCATTATATTGAAACACAGAAAGCCCCATTTGTGCTAGGTTTTTTTTTTTTTGGTTTGTTTGTTTGTTTTCATTATCTCACTATGCTTTGGTCTTGGATTACCAGAGTGCAGGAGAATTAGATTATAAAAAAAAATCACAATTTCTATATTAATGATTGGAACTCTGTGAAATTTATGAATTAAGAATACATGTATTTTATACTGTGCAAAGCACATTTCACTTACTGTTCATTCACAACAAAAATACAGTTATCCTGTGATGGCTGTCCTGTTACTGGATGCTTGCAGGTCACTTTCCGTTCATTATGACTGTGGAGAAGAGAGATATGGCATTTATAAAGTTACGTATTTTGTAGCTTTCTGTACAATTCTTTTAAGGATATAGTGTAGGTTCCAAAGACAGGGAAAGTAAATGGACAGTTCATTAAGAGTTCCCTGTGATGTCTGAAATTTAACTCCTGGCAACTACCAATGTAAAACATTTATGTGGTGTTGAATGTTGTGTCCTTATCCACACTACAGTTGAAACCACACAACCAGTTTATAGTTAAAATAGATGCTAATTTGCTTTATTTATATGATTGAAACCCTTATGGTAAACATTCTAACAATTTAGAGAGATTTGAGAGCTAGCGAGGAAAATAAAATATTTGAGTTTTTAATTCTGCTCTAGGGATAAAATTATTTCTAATCTGGAGTTTGGTAATTTAAGTAAATAAAAAATAAATAAAAAACTTCCAAGTAAAATGACATGATATTCATAAAGTTAGGAAACATTATGAACTCATAAGAGCCAGAAATGAGAATAAAGAAACAAAATTACTGTTAAATAAACCTGTTTCATTTTAACTTAATCAAGCACAAATAAATTACATTTCATGGTCATATTACCCCTGAATATTGTTTATGGCATCATAATGAATGCAAATGTTATAAGTATTAGTTAGGCACAATAAATTCATGTAACAAGAGAATACGTTAAAATCAATTATTTTGAAATGATGTACTACATTCTTCTCATCACTATAGGGAAGACATATGACTAACATTTGGTGCACAACTAAAACAGTTCAAACTGAAATCTAGAATAGCCATCTAGACTATGGCACAAAGGTATTTTGCATGAAGTATTTAACAAACTATCTCAAGATCCTTCATGTAATTTAATAACAGAAGGAGGGAGGGGAGAAATTAAAAAGGGACAAGGGAAAATGTTAGATTTGAAAAGACACTGAGTTAGTGAGACAAACATCTATATGAAGTCTGTTCAAAATAGCAGGAGCTCTATAACAGAAGGTTCTTGCACCAGCAGTACCAAGATTTTGGTGCACGACTGGCAGACTAAAGTCAATGCTAAAGGAAGAGGAGGATAGTAAGGATAAGCTAAGTCCATAAGAAAGGCTGTAACCTTTCAAAAGGAAGTTATTTTGAATAAGGATGCCATGAGCATAAGAACAGGATTCATCTGGTCATTACACCAGAAACATATAAGTATAAATACATCTGTTTTGCCTATACAAAAAAAAATGCTGTATTCCCAGAAGCGTATCTGCTTCATATGAAAGTATCATGTGTACATGTGATCCCAATGCAACTTTAGTTAGTTTAGATATTTTATCCTCGCAAGAGCTTCCTTATGGCTTTAAGTGGAAAATGGCTTGAAACATTCCGTAATACTGGATTTTCTACCCTCCTACCAGAAGATGCAAATTGTCAAAATCATTTGTATATTGGGCATGCCTTGGAATGCTGCTGCTGCCTTTTCCATTGGGTTACGTTTCAGGCAAAAGTCAATCCCATCAAACCCTTTAACATGTTGGTAATTTTTCAAGATTTCCTACACTGGAAATATTTTTTTATCATAGTCATCTTCGGGCAAGAGGGTAAAAACCTACTGTTACAGAATAAGAGTTGCAGCAGAGACTTAGGATGGGGCTTTTTGAATATAGTGTATTGGAGGAAATTCTAGTTAAAGTTACAGACCTGTGAGATGCCGAAATGAGAGCATAAAGGGTCAGGCTGAATGCCTAGCTTCTTGACTATAGAAAACAAGTTATATCAGCATCTCTTCCTATTAATGAATGCATTAAGTTCAACATGGTTATCTTAGAAGTAGAAGATGATAAATGTCCCTGTGCTATTCTGGCCCTTTCCTTCCTCTGCACATAGTAACTTTAAGTAGTATTTTCATACACATTTAGTGCAAGGAGTTGAACTAACAAGGAAAAGAGGTGGAGGGCCCCAAGGCTAAAAATCAGAAATATATTGCAAGATGTCACAACAAACATAAAATGAAGCTAAAATAAAAACATTAAAATGGAATCCCAACTTAGACATAATTCTCTCTCACCAGAAGCAGACTTCATCTAAAGTTTTACGATTTCAAGGCTCTGAAGACAGACTTTGTAACCACAAAGAGCCAAAAACACAAAAACAACAAACCATCACAAGATGGTTTTCTTCCATGTTCTGTGTGAAACAGAGTATACACTTTTAGTTGCTTAGGCAAAAGCAAAGAGAAACAATGGTCTTGTTGCTAAGGCGCTGTGACTGGGAGGCTGGATCTTTGGGTTCCACTACCCACTGTACCACAGACTTCCTATCCGGGGTGACCTTGGGCAAGTCACTTAATTTCTCTATTCTGCAAAATTCCCCATCTGCAAAATAGTGGTTGTGCTTCCCTACCTCATAGGGACGTTGAGAGGATAAGTACATTAATCTCTATAAAGCACTCATATCAGAATCAAGAAGGTCACGTAAGCAACCAGAGAGTAAGTGTGTATGTCTTTCAAATTGAACTCCCGTTGCATCTGATACAGAAAAATGTCAAAAGGATTTATAATGGTGTATGAAAACCTACAACCTATGAACTGAAGTGACAGAAGATCCCACCCTAAAGTCTTCAGATACTTCCAAAGTCTTTTATATCAAACTGTCATGAGTACATCTCGAACCATTTACATATATAATCAATGCCATACATCCAACAGCAAATGCTTTGCAATATGAAATGGGATTCTTCATTTTCAGAGAGAGAGATTGTTTGTGTCTAGGCAAGTTCAAAAAAATTTGGAGTAAACATTAGAAAAACTTGGCCAATATTCCCCTTCATTTCTATTTTTTATTTGTTATATTTAAATTACAGCATTCATTTTTGTTACGATATTTATTTACCAGATTTTTAAAAAATATTTACTGATAAAAGACCCATCCCTCTCTTTGTAGAAGGGAAATACCCTTAAAACAAAACTGCACTATTATTGCACCAACTTTCCAAAAAAAGTTCACTTACACAGATAAACCCGGAAAATGTCAGCCTTCCAGTGAAACTTTCAGAAAGTTACAAAAATCTTAAAATTGGTTCATAATGGAAGCTTATGCCACTTTAAGCATAACCTGCGGCTATAGACACTAACATTTTAACTATATAAAATACTGTTCATCTCACAAACCTTGCTCTCTACCCCCCCAAAGTCTTAATTTCAGCAAGATAATCACAGAATCATAGAAGTATAGGACTGGAAGGCACCTCAGAAGGTCATCTAGCCCAATCCCCTGAGCTCAAGGCAGGACTATGTAATAACTAGACCATTCCTGAAAGAAATGTTAACATTCCCCTGGCTGACGCTCATGTTAAAACCATTAGATCTTAATCTTTGCAATTTCATACTCATGCCCTAGTCACAATTCCCCTTTCGTACAAAAATCTACAGTAAAAAAAATTAAAGCTTTTTTCATGTGCAAGCAGTATTGGCTATAATATTCCAAAACAAGGAAAAGAGGTAAAAATGTAACCTTACCCCTCCCCCCCTTATGTCACAAAGTCAATTTAAAGCAGTGGTTCTCAAACTTTTTGTATTGGTGACCACTTTCACACAGCAAGCCTCTGAGTGCAAACCCAACCCCTTTCATTCCTGGCCACCATGGGCTCCCCACTCCTCCTTTGCCCCTAACCTGTGCAGGAAACTGACCTGCATGCACAGAGCAGCTGGCATTACTGCTCGCTCCCCCTTCAAAAGCTGATCCTCCACACACCCCTAGAGGACTGTGAAATAAGGAGCAAGGAGCCTAAGTGGAGGGCAGAGAACAGCAGCTCCTGATGCTCACCTCACAGCACAGTCCAGGGGAGGAAAGTGACCTGGATGCAGAGAGCCCTGGATTTGCTCCTCACAGCCTCCTGGGGGGGCATGGAGGAACGTTGTGGGGGCTGGGTGAACAGTATCTGTGTGCCACTGTCCAGAAGAAAGCAAGGAGGGTCTCAGCCCAGCGCCAATTCGGGGCTCATAGCTCTGCCGTTGGCAGCAATCCCAGCTCACAGCCACGTGTCTGACTGGGGCTTACAGCTCGCAACCCCCACAACCACTTTATGACCCCACACTCCCCCCCCCAGTTGAGAACCAATGGTTTAAAGGAAGTTGTGGATATTTCGGGCTAATAATGACCAAAGTATATCATTTCCTATATTTTCACTACAAGTAGCAGTTTAGCCTCTGAAAAAATATTGTTTAGAAAGTACATCCATAACCTTTGAAGGGCCATGAGATAGATTCTGATCTGCTTAGTCTGCCATCCCAAATAGTTACAATTCTATGTTCCCTATCAAAGAGATAATGGCTCAGAGTAAAGACAACTAAGTTACAAACATCACTTCACAACATCCATTTTAGGTGGTCTTTTTTCCTTCACTTCAATACACTCACTTTCTTGATCTCTCAAGAATATTCACAACACCTGAGGTTATGAAATACAAGACACAAATTGAACTTTTATCATAAAATAATTAGTTTCACCTTTTATTCCCATGTGTCCCTGGTGGACACTGTTAAGCCACAACCAACTAAGTTGGCCATAAATGGTGGGATTTTAAAAAGTATCTGAGGAGCAGAAGTGCCACTAACTTTCCATGGGATTTGTGTTTCTAATTCAGGCATCTTTTTAAACTCCAGCATTAAGTCAAAAAAAGGTGTCACTCCTCAGTTAGATACGGAGATGTAAACTTCTCTTTAATGTTTACATTGACAATTTGATACACCTGGCCATCAACTGGCATCCCAAAAAACTGTCAAGAACAACTTACACACAAAGGCATGACCTAGTTCGACAAGAAGCTGTGTTCATGTAAATGGCATGTAAAGGTCATGTAAATGGCAAAAATAAATGGAAAATATGGGAGAGAAGGGAGCGATCCCAGATGACTACACAAAACTGTTTGAGAACAACAACAACTTTTAAGTCAATAATTTCAGGATTAAACCTAGAAAAGAGACACCACTTTCCTCTCCATCATTCAAACTGATATGTGATGAATTGACAGACCATGTCTGAAGTTGAACACTTGGTCCAATAATGAGCATCTAGTAAAAGAGGCACCTGAAAAGTTGGCATGGACATTATAAAATTCCATTTTGAAGCAAGGAGCCATTTCCCTTCCTTGTTCTAGAAATCTCTGCCACTAACAAGGGCAAGGAAGATGCGGTACACTCCTTTTCCCCTCTTTCCTAAGCCCAGACTTCCAAATGAAGCCATGTGAATGAACATGCATTGAAGTTGCAGCTAACAATGAATGTCAACTTGTTCTAGTACTAAAAAAAGTGCTTCAGGTACAGAAACAATTTGTTGACTAAACCCCAAATATTCTCTTTCAAAAACAGTTGGTTTTATTTTCTCACCCCCAAACAGCTGGGTTTCAGCACTATTTTACCTAACATTTTACTGAGATTTCTCAAAATACTCACATAAGATGTATCCCCAGGTAATTTCTATATCCCTTCTATATAACAGTAGCCCCAAGGCATTTATTTACACCCTTCATATCTTGTACTTCATTGAAAATTTTATTAAAAGCTACTACTGAGTAGTCACAATTTCCAGTATGTTCAACTTAGGTATCATACAGTGACCCACAAAATTCCACTCTAGGTCTCTATACAAGCACTGTATTTTGTATATTACATTATGATAATGTGCATCTCATTTATACAACTCAGTGAAAATTAAGCCAAATTCTTCTCTTTAATGTTTCAGCACATTCATTTTCCAATCCTCCACAACCCCAAAACTGCACTTCAAAATTACAGTGTTGCATTTTTGTGTGTCTGTACTTGTACTGCGGGGTAAGGATTGTATTACAGTGGGATTAGAAGCCAAGATATTTTAACTCATTTGTTCCTTTTGCTTAAGCAGAAATATATCATCCTTGTGATATATGCATGGCAGCAACACTTTTGTCAATATGTAGGTTCAAATTCTGTTCTTGGTTACATCAGTAAAACAGAGTAACTGTTAGTAACACTCAGGAATTAGCCCAACTCCTGGCATTAAAATAAGGCCATTTCAACAATATGCTCATGTCTAGATCCAAATGGAAAAATCAAAACTTCCTTGGATATTTTATTAGTATTCGTGATCGCATGTTCTTTAACTCAATACATACAGTTGGCTGTTATATATGCCACTGTGACAGCAATACTCAGACTGAGGCTCCCAAGCCACAGTGGCTCTTTAATGCATCTCCTGAGGCTCTTTGCAGCTCACATTAAAACACTGATTTCATTATTAACCAATTTAAGTCATCAATTAAGATGTTTTTACTATTATTAACCAATTGTAGTTGATAAAGTAATATTTGGTCAGTCATTTTGCTGTGAGAATAATATTTATTTTTATATATATAAAATTGTAAATAAAACAATGAATTCACATTACTGTGGCTCTTTTGGTAACGTTGATCACTAATTTGGCTCCTGAACCACGGAGGTCTGAGAATCATTGCACTGAGGTACCTAGAACTCCAGAAGTAGGCACAAGTTGGCTGAGAACATTTCAGGTAGGCATTCACTAATAAATAAGCTATATTTTGTGCATGTGTCATGGATCTTATTTTGTTCTTAGTTCCACTAAGATCCTTCGATGGTCACCTGTTAAAAAGTGAGTCAAAATTTCAATTAAGTTTTAAAATATCTTGGGGAGAAATCTGTTCTCAGCTACATGGTGTAAATCAACTGAATTCACTATAAAGGAGCACAATTTAGCTTGTTCCAGGTGATTTTGGAAACCAAGAGTTCAATTTTTTCCCATCTCAGTAGTATAGGATCTGATACTACTTTGCATAAGATCCAACAAAACCCAGTGTTCACACATGGAAAGCCATCATCAACATCTTTCAGGGTAGCAGCTTCAATACACTCCATTTTACATTCCACTCATGCTGTTGCCTTCTAACCTCTGCTTCCCTCCCACTCCTAACCTTCTTTTAGATGACTATTCAGCTTGTACCACAACTTGTAAACAAACTATTACACCTTCCCTCTCTCTGAACAGACTTGTTGCAGTGTTAACTTACTCTAAACCCTGGGCTACACTACAAACTTCTATCAGTATAACTATGACGTGGTCTACATAACACTTTTGACCAAATTAAGCCTTTTTTTGGAGGGTGGGGGGAGACACGGACGACAAAACAGTGCTGGAGTACACACTGCAATCAACCCCCAGACAAAACTGCCCTGTTTTTCTTTTTTTTTACAAAATAAAACCACCTCAATGAAAGATGTTTTGGGTTTATGTCGGCTTAATTAGGGCAACACAGTGTCAATGTAGACACTGTGTCCTTTACATCCGCTGTGGGGCAGTCGTTCTTGTCAATTTCACCACTTTAGTGGAGCAGTGAAATTCGCAAGGAAGCCCCAGCCACCCAAATGGAGCAGCTGGACCCCACTCAGGGCTGGGAGGAGGGCAAGAAGCCTGGGTGGCTGGACCCCACTCCCCAGGGCTGAGAAGCCCCAGGCGGCTTCTTCCTGGGAACGGGTAGGGGAGAAGTGTGAGGCTGGTTCCTGGCAGGGAACCAGGCGGAGGGAAGGGGGGAACCCACTGGGAGCCCAGGAGTATGAGGGACTCCCAGCAGGGAGCTGAGAGATCGGTCTCACCTTCCTACACTGACCCTCCTTAGGTCAGTGGAAGTGTTCCTAGTGAGGACTCACTCCATTGACCCAAGGAGGGTAGTGTGGACAGTAGCTGTAAGTCAGCCTATGTTAGGGAGACTTATTTTTCTAGTTGACACAAGGTTTAGGTCTCTCAGTGGTGTGGATGACTGACCTAAGCCTTTAGTGTAGTTACTGTCTCTGCGGGAGGTGGAGTATCCATGTCGATGGAGAAGCTTTCCTGTCAGTGTAGGCAGTTTCTTCACTAAGCACTGCAGTGGTGCAGCTGTGCCTCTGCAGTGCTCTAAGTGTAGACAAGCCCTAATTCTACATAAAGACTACTGAACCAATTTAACTGGTGCCAAGTGTGAGAAAGACCCAAATGAGGCTAAAGAAGCTTCATATAGACTCCTGCTGGGCTGTGTAGGGTAGGAAGACATGCGAACAGCCTATTCCACCCTCCCCAATCTTGCAAAAGGGCCTCCCACAACAGCAGTCCCTGCACTTCAGGCAGTAGAACGGCTGTATGGCAGGATCGCAAATTGATAATGTTGTGCGCCGACTGTAAACCACAGGCACCTCCTGTGGCCTGGGAAGATAGCGATATGAAAATAAGCGTGCTTTAAATCAAGGGCGGCAAACCAGTTGCCCGGATCCAGAGAAGAAATGATGGTCACTAGGGAGACTATGCAAAACTTTAGCTTTTTGAGGAACTTGATTAGGGCCCTTAAATGTAATATGAGTCTCAGGCCTCCCTTTGCCTTTGGGATCAGGAGATATCATGAAATGAATCCTTTGCCCCTCAAATTCTGAGGAATCTCCTCCACCACTTCTATCTGCAGGAGGGCTTGTACCTCCTGGACAAGGTGTTGCTCATGATAGGGGCCCCTGAAGAGGGATCAAGGTGAAATGAAGGGTGTAGCCAGTAGCCACTGTGTTCAACACCTGACAGTCTGACGTAATGGCCATCCAGGCCAGGAGAAAAGAGGCAAGGCGGGAGGAGAACGGACGGGAAACTGGATCTCGGGTATAAACTGGTCAGTCGACCCTGGGTGCACCTTCAAAAGCCTCTTTCCGCCCAAGGAATGGTGGCTCGGACCTGGTTTTGAGGTAGATGCCAGCGAACTCCCACGGCAACATTTTTAGACTCTGTTTTTCCTTCTATAGGGCTCCCTTCTGGACTGGCCTCCGAAGCACTGCTGCTGTGAGGGCCTCAAGTGTCTCCTTGATGAGGATAGGGTATAAAGGCCCAATGAGCGCAATGTAGCCCTAGTGTCTTTCAGACCATACAGCTTGGAGTTGGTCTGGTCTGTAAACAGAGCGCTGCCATCAAACTGAAGATCCTGGATGAACTGCTGGACTTCTGTCAACAGACCAGATGACTGGAGCCACCGAGCCCTCCTCATAGACACCGCGGAAGCCATTGCCCACCCTGCCGTGTCCTCCTCAGCTCCCTGAGGCTGCCTGCAGGGAGGCCCTGGCCAGTCTTACCCTCCTCCAGGATAGCCTTGAACTTCTGTTTGGAGGACTGGGGGAGGGAGTCAGCAAGCTTCTTGACCAACTACTAGACATTAAAATGGTATCACCCCAGCAACGCCTCCTGGTTAGATACCATTAGCTGTAGGCTCGCTGTCTAATACATTTTCCTGCCGAGTAAGTCCATTTTCTTGACCTCTTTGTTCTTAGGAGTGGAGCTCATTTGCTCCTGCCTGTCATGCTTCTTAGCCGCCACGACCACCAGTGAGGCCGGTGGTGGGTGTGTATATAGATATTCAAAACCCTTAGCAGGCACATAGTACTTTCTCTGCCTGCTTGGATGTGGGGGGCACAGATGCCACGGTTTGCCACAAAACCTTAGCCAGCTTCACTACTCCCTCATTAACCACGATGGCCATCCTTGAAGGGGCTGTGGACGCTAGGACACCAATGAGCTCATCCACGGGTTCTTTAAGCTCCTCTATCTTAAGGCCCAGGTTAGCTGTTACCTTTTTCAGTAAGTCTTGATGTGACCTATAATCATCCAGTGGGGCAGCGTGCGAGAAGCCCTCTACTGCCTTGTCTGGGAAAGACGAGGAGGAGGCCGGTATCTGTGGTGCTGCTGGTGCCTCTTCCCCTAGTCAGGGTGGTCACCGATGGACTTCCCGATAGCGACTCTCCATGCTCTGAATCAACACCTAATGCCGGTGCCGAGGTGGGGTCTTTTGAAGAGCGCAGCACCGAAATTCCCATAGATGGGAGTGGGTAGGGCACTGCGGAATGAGGTAACCCCC
The DNA here is from genome assembly GCF_026122565.2 of Emydura macquarii macquarii. Classification (NCBI taxonomy): domain Eukaryota; kingdom Metazoa; phylum Chordata; order Testudines; family Chelidae; genus Emydura; species Emydura macquarii. The sequence goes on along the minus strand of NW_027132342.1, from coordinate 3,126,650 downwards.
AGGGGTTCCAGTATTGCCACGATCCAGTCCGTTGTCCTTGAGGCCATTCCCCCATGAGGTGGCATGGGAAAAACCATGGGGGCTTTGCAGCCTGCCCCTTTGGGGGGACTATAACTCCCTCCCCCAAATCTGAGGAGGTATATCCCGGTGACCATAGGGGAGCCAACGCCACATGATTCTCCGTGTCTCTGCACCGGAGTTCCGGCATCAGGGAGCAGTGTCCGGAGTGTTGGCCACATCTCCATCGCGATTTATCCTTTGGTTTCCTGTAAGGACTTGACTGGTGACCTGTTGCATGCTGGCAATTCGCGATGTCACAGGCTTGGCAAACTTTGGGGCTATGCAGATCGGTGCCAATGCTCTCGGGATTGATACCTAGATGCCCGACTACCATTGACCCAAACCAATCTGTCCAGGCGACCAGTACCGAGGTCGGCGAACAGCGACCAGTTGATAGAGGACGAGGCTGTTACACTAACAGTGGCATCCCTTTCAATGAAACCCCAGCCTGGGCATCCGCTCCTCGGTGCGTAGGCCTACCGTCTCAAGGTGTAGGTGGCACCAGCATGGCCAACACCTCCTTCATCACCTGGAACACTTCAGGCATGGAAGGGACCAATAGGTGGTGCGGGTGGTTGCTAAAGAACAAATAAAAGACTTGAAATCTTTCATCGTTGGATTCAGGGCAGTTCTGAAGCATGCAAAAAAGTTGAAGGCTTTGTTTTACAGTGTGAGACGAATGCAGAGCCAACTGACTACCTACCCTTGTTGCCTGTCATGTAAATAACGTGTCGACTGTGTTAATGCGTCTCCTAGGTCATCCTCAGTTTGTTGGTATTAAAGCAGAAACTGAAGAAACTGTCAAATAACAAAAATGACGGACAGATTCTGCACACCAAGGTAATGTCCATTGTTGAAAACCTGGCACCACTATGTGACACACAGAAAACAATGGAATTTTCTCCAACTAACTGACAATACATTTGTCAATAGATGTTTACCAGCTCCTGACAACCAAAATCACAGCTGAACTGAGCACAAAATCTGCAGGAGAAACATATAGCAAGTAAACAGCTGTTTCTGGAAATCCTTCCCAACTGGCACGAGAAACCAAAAAAGTGTTAATTTTCAACACAATACTCAGCAAGAAATGGGAGATGACTGTGGCCAATAATCTGAACCGCAAAGTGTTTGGTGCTGAAGATTCTTTTTGGAATGTTTATCAGGTGTTGCACCCCTTCCTCAAGGTGAATTTTGCAGCAGACTCCAACCGTTATGTTAGAGTTTGCCACTAAAGAAGAAATTTCAAATCTGAAAGGGGAATTTATACTTACGTGAACCCTGACAATACAAAACTGGATGTGCTGCCTTTTAAGAACAGTCATTAAGAGACACTTTCCAACTTCAGCAAACTGGCACTGTGAGCTTCAGGTATAACACCTGGATCTAATGATGCAGGGCGCATATTTTCAAAGTTGACCTACTCCCGAGACAGCAAGAGGCTCAACATGAGAGGATACTTGAAGAAAATTATGCAAGTGTACACAAACCAGGATTTCTGGGAAAACTACTAGATCAGAAATACAAAATGTACCTTTGTACATTAAAAAGGTTTCAATTATACCATAGTAAAATCTGTATATTACAAAAGATTTTTTTGTTTTGTTTTGCTCCCCGATTTTTCACTTTTTAACCTGATTTCTTCTCAGTTTTAGTGTCTGGAAAACACTGAAAAATTCCAAGTTTTTTTTTTTTTTTAAAAACAACAAATCTAAAGAAGTGGAACACTGCAAATGGGCTACTATCTTTAACAGCATGCATGAAATTTGTTGTTTTTGTTTGGCAGAGGGAGGTCAGCAACTCAGGTAGTGGTACCTGGAACAGAACGAGGTATACACAGAACAGTTATACAGCAGGATATACGATGTGGGCGGGGAGGGAGGTGGAAGAGGAGAATCAAGGCTAAAACAGCTTTCATCTGGAATAGAACCATTCAGTCAGAAGTGGCAAGAAGGATCAAAGAAACAGGGCTAAGACATTTGGTTCTGGGCTCTCTTAATAAACACATTTGTTAGAGGTTTTTAAGGTGCGGCTTGAGAAAGCCCTGTCTGGGATGATTTAGTTGGGATTGGTCCTGCTTTGAGCTGGGAGTTGGACTAGATGCCTCCTCAGGTCCTGTCCAACCTTAATCTTCTATGATTCTATAATTTGATTTCCCTGTCCTACAAGAAATTGAGTGAGAGAAAGCAAATGTCCCTGTGAGAGTTCTGGTTGAGCGCCAACAAAATTAAATGCTACTTCATTGCTTCTCTCATGCCTCACCTTTGCACACATTATATGCTACTCACACTAGAGCTTTCTTATTTGCTCATTTCCAGTGTGGCTATCATAAAGCAAAAGAGGAGTTATGCTTCACTGCAAAAATACTAACAAACACGATGTTATGAACTAAGCGCCGTATTTTTTAATTTATACAGACACTTTTTTTTTTTTTTTTTTTTTTAAACAAGCCAATGTTTAAGGAGGTATTATATCAAGACAATAGCATAACAAATACTAAGGGGATGGAGTAAATGTTAACAGACTTCATGCTTTACCAACCTCATGATTTACTAACCAAATCCTTATTAAGCAAACAATTCATTGTCAGATTATTTATTCAGCAATACTCACAACTAACTTTTCTCCATTTTGCAAGAAAAGCAAAACTATATATTGTTTCTACCACCACTTACGCTTAAAAATTGCAAACCAATTCCCGAAAAAGTAATGGCACAGATGCATCCCTCCTCTCTTCAGAGGCACTAGGTTGCTGCACAGATGTAAAATTAAACTGGAGACAAGCAGAGCAAGTCTGACCAAGCTCTGCTCTACTTCTGTACAGCATTTCATTTCTGAATTAGAAAAAAGTATGTCAGCAACTTCTGCCTTTCATTTTTACTTTCCAGCCTAAGAACTTTTCATTTCTAATTGAAATAAATTCAAGAACTTATGGTTACCTAATAGAAAGTTATTTGAATTTGGAAAAAAATGTAAGTAAATGCAGCCCCTATGTACAGCCGTTAGCAAGGATGTGGTCTGTGGTTGTTCAACTCCTTCCATTTTACTAAAAACGTAATGCCACATTGCACAGTAAGTAGCACATGCAAACATTTTCCAGTCAGTACTCAAAATACCCATCTATTATGAGCCTTTTTTCAATTAAGGGTTTTGAACAATAAGTTTGGGAACCATTGCATGGCTGCACTGGAAAACAGATGGATATCAAAAGTTTTACTGTCAGGCAGACAAATAGTAAAAAAAAGAATCAATGCTCACAAAATGTGCCCACACAGCCACTCAGTTTAAGTTGTGAAAAACCCTCAGCCTTTGGAATTCATTTGTTTCCCTTCATGTATTCACATATTTTACTATGCACACATGACATTTTTCCATTTGCTAACGTACAAAAAGGTTGTTTCCCACTTTCTGATATCCAGTTGCCTTCCTATTTCGTTTTTACACAACTCATTGTTCTCAGATTCTTTCACTATGCATACTACATATTCCCAAAGATTGCTCTAGAAGGCATATGATTGCTTCTGCTGCATGCAGCACTTTTGAAATTCCAGGCTTTTCTTTCTATGAGACTTTTCTTAAATCAAAAAGCCAATTTAAATCTACCTGAAAGTCTGGAGTTTAATTTAAATAGAAAGCTCCTGCAACTAACGATTTTATTAATACTTTCTTATTAAATATGTATCTCAACATTTAGTATAAATCATCATGTGTCACACTGTCTGCAGTGGCTCATGACCATGAGTGCCTACTTTAGAGCAGACTCATGAGCAGAGGAGATACCCCAAACTGGTGGAATGATCTATAGTTAGATTTCACCAAACCAGTACCAAATGTGAACTCCCAAAGTAGTGAAATAGTCTTATAATGGACTGATAGTCTCCTTAGATACTCCAGTCTATCTTGCCACGCATGCAAGATGGACTATGTGATAAGTGGTCAGATACCTGGAGTATTTTGGAGGGTTTTGGTGTGACACCCAGCCCCAAGAAACCAGTCATTCATTCAAGTCAATTTGCATCCTAAATCTCATACCAAAATGCTGGAAGCCTATTCTATAGTAAACTAATTAAAGGTTTATTAGTTAAGAAAAAGGAATGAGTTCTTAAAAGATTAAAGCAGGCAAAAATACAGGTACAGGTGAATCACAGTCTAATTCCAAACGGTATTAGAGATGTAGTAACTTGCCAGTTTCCCTGAATTCCCCTGGCTCACACTGCTCTGGACTTGGGACGTGGACCAGCCTTGGACAAATCTTGCACCCCCTTTTGCCTCAAGCATGCAGCTACCACTGCCAGGCCTTTGGTACACACCCTCGGGGCTGAGAACAGGCCACAGGGTAAAGCTGTAAAGCGTTACAAGGAGCCAACCACTACAAGGTGAAGGAAGCATTGAAGATATGCATCCCTGACATACCAGGCTCCTGTATCCAATACTGGAGCTGGGGAGACCATGTGTGACTTGAGTTCCTTGCGGTATTAGTGAGATGATGTAGGTCTGACACCATCCTTAAATCCCCTTTTTCTAGGGGACGAGGAAGTATCTCGAGAAAGACCTCTTCCGCTGTGTCCTAAGGGACCTTTCCCACTGCTCCGGGCTGAGGCGGTCTCAACCTCTTGGATGTGGAATTGCCACTGAGAGGGAGGAAGGGGGAGGTGTCATGGGCAGGGAGGGGAGCGGAGACGACAGGGGGGCCTAGCACACCAAACCATATCAAGGACCCAGTGGCCTGAAGATGTTCTAGCCCAAATGAACCGGAAGGAGGGTAGAGGCTAGGGCGCTACCCTTGCGTGCACCATCAGGGCCTTTTCTGACTGCCCTATCACCAAGATGACCCTTACTGAGGGCCTAAGGAGACACTCAGGGCAGATGGTATGTCCTAGACCCTCTGACTCTGACCCATTGCCCATAGGTTGTGCGACGGCCGTGGCTGACAATTCTGCTGCTGCTGTCCCTGGGGACCTGCCTGACACCTAAAGGTCTGTGGAGTGTAACGGCCCAGGGAACAGAGCGTGGTCTTGGAGACCTTCAGACCATGCAGCCTTGCATCCACCTGAATCGAAGACAAGGCTGACTCAGCCAAGGGAGGGCTCTGGATGGACTGCTGGACCTTTTGGGACAGCCCAGGATTGCAGCCACTAACATCGGAGCATACCGATGGTGGGGGGTATGGCTCTGCCCACTGAATCAGCAGCAACTGAGGATGTCTGGAGCGCTGCTCTAGCTCCCGTGGTACCCTCTTCCACAATGGTATACGAGTTCAGCACCTGCTGCCAGACAGAGCCTCAGCAAAGCGGCTCACTGAGTCCCCCAAGGGCTCACCTTCTACTTGCTGGTAGTGCTACCGAATAAAAAATTTTCTCCAAACAAGTCTGGCTTACAATCACCCTTGTTTTCTGGAGTAGAGCTTGGCTGCCCTGCCTATCCCTGTGGTTGGTGGCAACCATCACCAGGGACCTGGGGCGGGGTGGTGAACAAGTATTCAAACCCCTTGGCTGGGTCGAGACCGGTGTCAGGTGGGCAACTTTGCTGTCCACCTCAATGCAGGTTGGTCCGGCGAGGGCCTGCGACCTGGGATAACTTCTAACCTCAGATAACTTCTAAGGGAGCCTATCTGCTCTACCCTAGGAAACTGGTCTGAAGGAGATCTTCCTCGGCCATTCAGGGGGTCCCAAAGGGAGCATCTCTATTAACGCCAGCCCCTTCTCTCTCGTGGAGATATGAGTGGCGGTGGTGTATGCAAGGCCAACAAGGCTTTTGCCACCCAACGGCCTCTGAAGACGATGGTGCCGTTAGGTGCCGAGGGGTTCCCCCACTCCCAAGAGTCGGGGGAAGCTCCCCGGCTGGAAACGCTGGCTGAGGCAGCGGGCCTCCATGATCAGTGCTCCACCCTGCCTGCTTATCTGGTTCAGGGGAGTATCCGCGCTCCGAGCGCTGATTCATCTCTTCGCAGTGCCGATTCGGTCAGTGCCAGTGGTGCCCTCTGCACTGATGGCACGCTGGGTACAGCAGCGGAGCGGGTTGTCCGGAGCCAGTCGGGGGCTCCAGGAGCAAGGCTTTCAGGTGGAATTTCTGGAGGTCTGAAAGCCTTGCAGATCCATTCTTCTCCTTATGAACAGCTTTCTTCCCCACACTCTTCCCTCCCCGTCTTCAGGCAATGGGGGTCACTTAGCAGGAAAGCCTTCCCGCCGGAAGCACGTGGCTTGAAGCCATGAGACCAGAGCATACCCATTCCCGGCCAAGTCTCAGTAAGACTATCTCAAAGTCTCTAATGACCACTAACAGTTATTAACTAACAAATTAACACAAAAAAATTGCTTCAAGTTCAAAACATGGGGAATTAAGCACTTGCAATGCAAGCACAGGCATTTCCAGTAACCGTCACGGGCAGAAAGAAGGAACAGAGGGTGCAGGGCCGGCAGCGCCTCGTATACTGCGGCATGTGCGCAGGGCTCCAGAGCCGACCCTACGGGATCTGCTAAGGGAAAAAAAGTTCCGGTAGCCATGCACGGAGGCGTGCACAAACCTATAGTGCAGTGTTTCTCAATTGTTTCTCAACACTGTTAGGGTTCTCTGCTGCCGAGAGCAGCTGTTCTCCGAGCCGCCGAAAAAGGGAAGATGTCTCGGATTTTCCGGCAGGGGATATCCAGTGTAAGTGTAATTTAAGTGAGAAATGCTGTCCTTTGCTTATTTCGACATTTGAAGACTGCTAAGAGTTTGGGGGGTTCCGCAATTATTTATGGAGTTCAAAAGGGTTCCGTGGCCAAATTTAATTGAGAAACACTGCTATAGTGGAATGGACACGAGCAAGCACTCGAAGAATCTATTCTACTTGGCCAAGTATGTAGGACTGGTGGATGGTTTCCTGCTGCCGAGGAAGACCTCTCTAACAGGCTCCGAGCATGCCGACTCTATGGGGTTTAGCCATTAAGCTTCCACGCTGTGAGATGGAGACGCTTGAGATTGGGATGCAGTAGGGAAGCTATGGTCCTGGGTGAATAGGTCCAGCACCAATGGCAGGGTGATCAGAGCAACCACCAACAGTTCCAGTAGCATTGTGTACCAGTGTTGTTGGGGCCAGTATGATGGACGCTCTCTCCCTTCTGATCTTGAGCAGGACCTTGTGTATGAGCAGGAAGGATGGGAATGCATAGAGCAAGCAGTCTTCCCAAGGGAAGAGGAATGCATCCACGATTGAGCCTGGGTTATGGGTTCAGGAATGAGCAAAACTGCTGAAACTTCCCCACATAGATCTGTTTGCAATAAGACTCAGTAGGAACTCCCCACAGCTAGAAGATGCTGTTCACAATGTCCAGGTGATTAGAGAACTTGGGGTTACAGAAGGATTTGCTGCGATGGTCCACCAGCTTGTTCTGGGGTCCTGGAAGATAATACGCATTTAGATGTATCATGTGGGCTATGCAGAAATCCCACAACTTCGTGGCATAGGGGAGAGGAGCGTGCTCCATTCTGCCAGTTTTATATAAAACATTGCTGTTGTGTTATCTGTCATGACTGAAACCCATCAATCTTCCAGATGGGCCTGGAAAGTTTGGCAAGCCAAACAAAATGCCTTCAGCTCCCTGACATTGATGTGAAGCGAGAGCTCGGCTCGGGACCAAAAGGTCCATAAATGCGCTCCCCATCCAAACACTGATGTGCCCGTGACTACAGACATCAAGGGCTAGGGACCTGGACAAGGGTACCCCCACTTATACCAATTGAGGGTTGAGCTACCACAGAAGGGACTCGATAACCCAAGGGGGGGAGCGAACTATCTTGTCCAGTTTGTCTCTTTGGTTGGTATGCCAATGGCAGCCTAGCCTGGAGAGGTCTTAGCTGGAGTCTCACATGCTGAATTGCCTATCTGCATGCAGCATTGTGACCGAGCAGCTTCAAGTGGCTCCACGCTGTCGTGGTGGGAAAGTGCCTGAAGTCCCCTATGATGAAGCAAATGGTCTGGAAGCAAGACTCCAACAGGAATGCCCTGGCATGAGCGAAGTCTAAGCTACTATAAATTCTATCCTCTGGGTAGGGGATAGGGATAACTTGGGGACGTTCAACAGTAGACCCAGTCTGCCAAATATCGACCATATCAGGGTCACACGTGCCTCTATCTGTGCCCTGAAGCAGCCCTTGACAAGCCATTCATTAAGATACAAAGAACATCTGAACCTGTTGTCTCCTCAGGATGGCGGTAATGACTCATGCACTTGGTAAATACCTGAGGGGCCACTGACAGACCAATGGGAAGGACTATAAATTCATGATGGGTGTGGACTACCATGAATTTGAGGAACAATCTGTGGGACTTGATTATTGATACATGAAAGCATGCATCCTTCAAGTCGAGGGTGGTGTACCACTACCTTGGATCCAGGAAGGGAATGATGGCAACCAAAGATACTATGCAATATTTCAGTTTCTTCTGTTCAGGTTTTGCAAGTTTAGAATGGGTCTGAAACCTCCTTTGGCATTTGAGATTAGGAAATATTGGTGGTAGAAACCTTCCCCCTCAAGTCCTGAGGAACCTCCTCTACTGCTCCTGCTCTTAGAAGCACTTACACCTCCTGTATAAGAAGTTGCTCATGAGAGGGGTCCCTGAAGAGGGATGGAGATGGGGAGGAACAAAACTGAAGAGAATTTTACCATATGTAGCACCCATCCGTCAGGTTATCTGGATCCACGCCCAATAGAAATGGGATAGACAGTTCAAGAAGCAGGGAGAAAGATCTGGCCTGGTGCGTCACCCTTGGGCACACCCTCAAAATGCTCGCTTGGAGTTGGAGGACTGCCTCGATGAACCTCTGCCTTGGTTAGATGGGGTCTGAGGTGTCCTATACCTGTTATTCCTGCCCCAGTCCCTAGAATAGTCCTGCCTCGGCTGCGTAGGGTAAAACCGTGGTGGAGATTTGGCCTTAAAAAGTGCTTTCTCTGAGAGGCTGGCGTATGAAGGCCAAGGACTTCACAGCCTAAAAGATTCAAAGACAACATTGGAGTTGAGTTGGTGTACCCCAAAAATAACCACAAGCCTTCAAAGGGAAAGTCCTGTATTGTTTGTTGGACCTCTAGAGGGAGGCCTGACACAGACAGCCATGAACTCCCTTGGCAACTCCAGATGACACAGTTGAGTGGCTGAGTCCGCTGCATCCAGGGCAGCCTGTAATGAGGTCCTCATCACCGCCTTGCCCTCCTCCATGACTGTTGAGAACTCCAATCTAGAGTCAGCTAGGAGCAACTCCTTGAACTTCGAAATGGTATCCTAAAGCTGGAGCCCCCTGGTGGAATAGACCTTTCTGCTGAAGAGGTTCAGCTTTTTCAAGTCCTTGGACTTGAGTGTTGGGCCTTGTTACCCCTGTCCATCTCTCCCATTTGCAGCTGCTACCACCAGCAACCCTAGCTGTGGGTGAATGAAGAAGTACTCATGCCCTTTTGAGGATGTGAAGTATTTTCTTTCTATCCCCTTAGTTGTATGGGGGATGGAGGGAGTCTGCCAGAGAGTTATGGTAGTAGCCTGGATGATCTTTATGAGAGGCAATGCCACTTTTGAGGAGCCTTCTGGTGCTAAAATGTCCACCATCGGGTCCATTGACTCCATCATCTCTTCTGCTTGGACCCCTAGGTTTTGGGTCACACTCTAATAGTTCCTGATAAGCCCTGCTGTCCACAGAGGGTGGAGCAAAATAAGTTTTTGCCAGCACCTCATCCAGGGAGGATGATGACGGCATTCTGAGAAGTACTGGACCCTCCTGATCTTGTAGGTCATGGGTTTCTGCTTGCAGGAGGGGTGTGTGTGTGTGTGTGTCCCATGTTCAGTACTGGGGTTGGCCCGTGCCGATCCACGCGCCACCCTCTGTGCCTGCCTTGGTACCAATCTCAGCACCCACCTCAGTGCTGTGCGATGACTAGCAATCCTCAGGCAGAGACAGAACACATTCTTCCGAGGTGAAGGACTGGGAACCTCTAGATTAAGACCCCTGGGTGAGGTGGTATGTCCATGGGGCTCAAAAGCCTTATTACACAGGCACCTGCCACTGTGCTGGCCAAGGTCTCATGAGAAGGGATTGTCCTTTTTCCTGCTTGTAGCAGCACTGCTCTGATTGGTGCCAGCTGCTTTTGGAGACACACCAATCCATCCTTGAGCCCAATGACTGTGACTCTGAGCGTGGAGAACATGGCAATGCCAAGTGAGACAGTGCCAGAGAGCGATGCTGTGGAGAAGGCAACTGGTGCCATATCATGGTCGGTTTGCCTCTAGATGGCACCGCACTTTGCTGCGGTGCCTGAAGTCTTAGGTCTCATGCTCTTTCTGGTCTGACTCTGATCTGCTGTGCCATCATGGCTATCAGATCTCTAGCTGTCTCAAATGTGTCGGGGTGGAAGGGAGAACCAACTCTTCCATCTGACTCTCCCTTATAGAGGAGTACACTGACACTGGACTCAATGGACCCCTCTGCAGGCCTAGTCAACTGCCACCTCCAGGGGATTCCATTCTCACAGAAAAGACTAAGGCACATACAGTTAAAGTAAGCCATCCTTTCCTGCACAGTCAACAGTTCCAAAAGTTACAGTGCCTGAAGCAGCTTCAACTAACACTGTATCTCACTATATTCGTGACATGGCTGAAGATGTCTGAGAACAACTGAATAAAGTGGTTGAGCTACTAACAAATATGCAATGTTATCAAAATCAATCTATGTAGTTCCATCCTGCTTCATTTGCAGAAATCTTAAAAATCACAATCCCATTTTTGTCATCTCAAAAGGGATGTCTCTTTTTACAGCTCTGATAAACTCTATACCTCCAATTCAGTCCCATGCTGGAGAAAACTTTTCCACATAAGGCTAAATTGTGTTATGTCCCTTTTGATCAACTATTACAATGTTTTTTGTTTTGTTTTTAAGATTATACTGACTTTATAATTCAGGTTTTGAAATTCCATAGTTTTTCCTGGAATATTTACAGTTATGAAGTTTCATCTGCTCATTGTTGAGGTTAGAAGTCTTGGAGGAGGTCAAAAACAGTCAGTCTGGAAAGGAGAACATCCTCAATGTCTGCAAATCCTGCTAAAGTTATAGTAGCAATTGGGAAGATTGATGGGCTTGCAGTTTGGCCAGGTTGCCCCACTCAATATTCATTTGTTTTGGTTATTTATACTTCCATATAACCTTTCATCTGATTCTCTCAAACTGTTTTACATAATTAAATAGGGCCTTTTAACACCCAAAGTAGATAAGGATTCTCCCCATTTTACAGAAATTGATTTGAGATACTATAATAGTTAATGCTAAAAAAGGTTGGAAAGGGTATTAAACCTCATGCTTCAGGTCTTAAGCCAATCTATTCCTATACCTTCTTCTGAAGCATCTGGCACTAGCCTCTGGCAAAGACAGCATACTAGACTAGATGGACCTCACATCTGATCCACTGTGACAATTCTTATGTTTGGATGGAGAGAGTAAGTCACTTAACATTGTCAGAATGCTATAATTTATCCATGCATTGTCTGAAAATTTCTTTTCTTAGACAGAGATCCACAGATCCATGAAAAAGCCTCTGCTCTCTGTCCAGCCCCAGAGGCAGACCAAATCAGTCAATCATTGGCAGGGGAGGTGTGGCATCATCTTAAGACACCAGCTGTTGAGATGCTTCCATACCTTCTCCTTTCAAAGTAAACTCTATCTCAGTAAGGAAAATTAATTACTAAGACTAAACAAAACAATCATCCGACAGAGCAAAACACTTCAAAATAGTTAAATACAAAGCAGACTGTGAAGACTTATAAATGGATCTCACAAACCTGGGTGACTGGGCAACAAAATGGCAGATGAAATTCAATGTTGATAAATGCAAAGTAATGCACATTGGAAAAACAATCCCAATTATACATACAAATGATGGACACTAAATTAGCTGTTACTGCTCAAGACAGATCTTGGAATCCTTGTGGACAGGTCTCTGAAAACATCTGCTCAGTGTGCAGCCATAGTGCAAAAAAGCTAACCACTTCAGGAACCATTAGAAGAGGGATAGATAAGAGAAAATATCAATGCCACTATATAAATCCATGGTATGCCCACACCTTGAATATTGCAGGCAGTTCTGACCACCCCATCTCAAAAAATGTATTGAATTGGAAAAGGTAACAGAAGGGCAACAAAAGTGATTAAGGGTATGGAACAGCTTCCATATGAGGAGAGATTAAAAAGACTGGTACTGTTCAGCTGGGAAAAGAGATGACAGAGGGGATATGACAAAGGTCTGTAAAATTTTGACTAGCGGGGAGAAAGTAAAATAAGGGAGTGTCATTTACTCCTTCACATGACACAAGAATCAGCAGTCACCCAATGAAATTAAAAGGCAGTAGGTTTAAAAACAAAAAAGAAGTATTTGAGGGGGGCAACATATAGTGATGTACAGATGCAAAACAGGCTAACCCTTTTCCTGATGGTTATTAGAATACTACAATGAAGAGCACCCATCTATTGAAGGCAGCATCAGATGGTGACCAGATGTCCAACTTGTAGAATTTTCAAAGTGATTTGCATAGTTGACTAGGTGGGTGCTTTTCTGATTTTCTTGTATGAGGCACATGATCTTTCTGCCCAAGAAGCTGTCATGGCTCTGAGGGAGTGAGCTCTGATATCGCAAGATCAAAATGGAGGATTTCAAAGACTTCTTTCCCTTTGACAATGAATAATAAAACAAAGCATTTGTTATCCTGGCCTGAGCTGTGTGGTGAATATGTACTTCAAGAGCTCTGCAGACATCCAAAGTATGCCAGTTTCTCTTAGTGTGATAGAGCTGGATAAAAGGATGGAAGAACAACTTCTCTACTGAGCATGGATTTCATCTTCCCTATGAAGACAGGGTCAGTTCTGAGTACCATTATAGTATTATGAAAGGTGCAGTATTGAGGTTCCAGGAAAGGAGATCTTAACTCAGACATCCAGTGAACACACAGCTCATCAAAAAAAGCCATTTTTACCAGTTTGATTATTTTCTTACACTTGCATGAGGTAGTTTAAATGGAGGGCCTGTAGGGCTTGAGAGATACGTAAGATCCTGTAAAAACTATATGAACATTAGGAGGATATAGAAGAGGTGTTGCTCTTATAAGAAAAGCACTGGACATCTGAATAAGATGAAATCACTAACTGTCTTACAGCACAAAGAAGCAACTTGAGCTCTGCAGAGTCAATTGCCAAGCCTAATCAGAGTCATTATAGCTGTGTAAGTCTAAACAGAAGCCATTTTAAAGAAATTTGATAATCTGTAGTACTGATACAGATAGGGGCGAGAAACTTGTCCTTGCACAGATTGTTAAAGCTCAACCAGGCCCTTGAATACACTGAGTTGTTAGGTGTCTGGAAGCTAAAATTGTGGGATATTAGCTTTCTGAAGAGCCTTGCTGGCTTAAGAGGCTCTGTTCAAGAGACAGGCAGGTAGGCTCAGACTGTCTGAATTCTGATGCATGACTGGCCCATGTAATAGCACAGCGGTTCCCAAACTCTACCACGTTGCGTACCACCAACATAAAATGCCACCACCTGTAGTACCACCCCATGCAGGGATGGGGCTGGGATGGGGGAACAGTCGCCACACTATTTGGAGGCAGGGCTGGCACTGGAGCGGCTCCTGGCCAGCCCCCCAGCAGTAGGTGGATGCGTACCATTGGGAGGTGGCTGGCGAAGCAATGGTGGTACGCATACTACAGTTTGGGAACCACTGTATAGCATATTCCTTCTGGATGGAAAGCATCTCTGTATTACATCAAGGAGATCAGAGAACCAAGTTAGAGCTCTGCAATGGACTATTCTTTAATCCCACTCGCTCCCGCTACTATGGCAGCAAGTCCTGTGGGATCCTAGTCCCACTGCAAGGCTCTAAACCAAGACTCTCCTGGCAAGAATGGGGATACCAGAATTACAAGTTCGGCTTCTCTCCTGATCTTCCTGTGGTACTGTGGTGAAGAGAAAAAGGGAGGGAAGGCATGTAAGACCCTCTTTGGCCATCTTTGCAACAACGCACCTGTTGCCTTGGCTCTGTGATTCCATTGATAACCCTGACACCTTGCTTTTCACATGAGAGGCAAGCACATCTGTCACTGAGACTAAATTACTTTACCAGGAGTTGTAACACCTCGAGGGCAAAGGGAAAAGGACTTACATTAATAATGCTGTGCTCCCAAAAATAAAATTTAGGAATCATCTGAGACACAGTCCAATAGAGATATGGAGATAGGTATCTTTCACATCTAGTGATGCCATGCAGTCCTCTTCACTGATGGCTGTTAATGTGGATTTTTAGGTCACCATGTTGAATTTTCATATCTTTATGAAGCTGTTGAGCTGTGAGATGACAAGTAGAGCTGCACATATTTTTGATTTTTTTGTGGGGCTAAGAACAATATGGAGGAAGGCCCTGTTTCCACTAAAAAGGACAGGTTCTACTGCTCCCATTCATAGAAGATCTAGGATGGCTGTACACATGCCCTAACAACTCCTCAGGCAAAAACTTGTAGATCTTTTTTAATAGGTTGAGAGAGACCATATTTACAATACTGTCCACCCATGTTATCACTCCTTGCAAAAGCATGCAGCAGCACTCAGTATATCAGAATGGTCAGAAGACAATTCTCTTTTGTTCATTTATTTTTGTTGGCCTGCTGCCATTGATAGCTTTCATGCCCGCAGGAGGAAACAGATTACATCTGCTTGGGACTTGGCTGCCTGTAAAGGGCCTATATTGAAAAGGCCAATCTGAGGTAAAAAGTTTTCCTGGTTCAAACGAGTCCTTAACCACCAGTGAAAAAGAAACAGGTTATCTTCAATAGTGATACCAGGATAAATTTGACTTGTGCATAGCCAGTAATCATTTGACTTTGCAAAATGGAGGCCAGGAGACACATGGGGCAAGATAAAAATGGCAGGCCAAGAGACCCTCACTACCTGCCAGTTCTTCTACCTTCTGTCCCTCTTCTTACTCCATAGCCATCTGCTGAGGGAAGGAGATGGAAGTGAGGTATGGCAACCTGCAACAGAAGCTCGGAGCAATAAACTGGACATTAGTGCCTGGTAACCCACAGTGACAGCTGGGAAAGACAGCCAAACAATTAAGGCACGATGACCTGTGGCAGCAGCAGTGAGCACAGCAGCCTGATGCTTTCCCAGTCTATCGATGTGACAAGAAATTCCTTTCCCATTAATACACACAAGATGCATGAGCAGGAATATTTAACTATAGCTTTTCTAGGACCTGGTCTACACTGGCTGTGGATTTCGAAGGCAGTCGACAGAGATATGCAAGCTACATATAGTAACCTGCATATCCTCCCATCGACTTTCTAATGTCTACTTACTGCGGTGTCTCCACGGTGCTGTGCCAACGGGAAATGCCTTCCCGTTGGCTCAGCGCTACTTTTCTTGCCGGGGTGGATTTACAGTCGACTTTTGGGTTTGATTAAGCGAGTCTTCACTGCCGCTCAATTGAACCCGCAAAAATTGATCCTGCACTGCCAGCGGTGCCGCCAGCAGTGTAGACATTGCTTCTGGCATCTGCAGACCTCGTAACTGCAATTCAGAATACTCAATACACTTTTCCTAAAAGTTTTGAGTGTGAGCGTTAATATTTTATTATTAGAGTCTTTCAGTTGGAGTGCCAATCTTCCTCCCTTATAAAGGGAAAATTCCCTTTTGTGGAGTTGTGAATATGCATACCTAAAGGAAACAGTATGTCTATGGCCTGGTCATTTCTGCACATTGATTATTCCCAGGGCTGTATTCCACGAAGATAAGCAGAGGAATCTGGTACTGAAAAAAATCTGCCTTCTTGCACTCTGTGAAGGTGACCGGGAAACCATATACTGAAAAATCTGTCCTGCTGCACTCTGCAGATTTATGCATGTTGAGAGAGAGACCAATTTCACACTGTGCTTCTCAGCACACCTCCTAGAGAAATCCCCTGAAATCAGATTCTTCAGAAGATGAAGGGGATGAGGGGCTTTTGTGTGTGTGTGTGTGTGTGTGTGTGTGTTTTTGTTGGGGGTAACTAGAGGGGTTTGAACATCTTAGATACCTCTTTTTTATGACACTCCTTTTTTCTCCTCCTCAGACTGATGGTTCCATGGAGGAGGAGGAGGAGTGGAATGGAAGGGGGGAGGGGAGGGGAGAAAGACCTTATGGTTATATCTTTGAAGCAGTTTTCTTGCTCTGAGAAAAAATGGGTTTTATGCTGGACTGGGTTCAAAAAGCAGGCTTCCCAGGGTCCCATGCTTTAAAAGCAAGATTCCTGATGTAGCCTGGAGATAGGGTGCCCCCAAGGTTAGATCAGCCTGACATTCAAAGGGAGTTCTTGGCCCATTTGATGCACGGGGAGAGAGCACTGCAAAGGGGACATGCTGTAGAATACAGGAATGGGTTGAGCCTATGAGCCCTTTACCAGGCTCTCCCTAATATGTTTCTAGATCCCTGTCTGTAGCTCCCTGCAACTGCAAAAGTTCAGGAGTGAGGAAGGGTGGGCAGCTGCTTTGCAATCAACAGATGAGGCTGAGAGTGTATTTTCCAGGGGCTGGATGGGAAGCTTCCCTGCCCCTTTGATACTGTGCTTCAATCTACTCCCCGCAACATGTAAGAGGTAGGAAGGAGCCTGTCTCAGAGCTGCTGCTGTCACCTGTGCTAGGTGTCGGTGGTTTTGCTGCTACTTTTTCCTGGGAGCCTGCTGGAAACCCTGTGGGCCCTGTCTGTGCACTTGAGAGGCCTAGGGCTCCACAAAACAGGTATTTAATCAGCAAGGGAGGTGCAGGAGACCTCTGGTTTTCCCTCTCGCCCTTTTCTGTCATGGTGCTCTGCACATGGGTGAGCAGAGGACATGGAGAGTCCTAGCAACTCAGGAGAAAGGGAATACTTTCTTGCGGATAAAGGCAGACTCCCTGACAGCTTGGAGATTGAGGTTCCCCCCCCCCCCCTTTTTAAAATTTGCTCCTCAGCAGGCAAGAGCTGGTCCGCCTGCCTTCAGCTGGAGATGCAGATGGAATCTGGTCCTCTCTCGAAGGTGAAGCCACACCTCTCCTACCTCTGACTGACAGGTAGTATCTGCCTTCAAAGCTGACTAGACCAGAGTATCCAATGTCATGATCTGCGGACCTCATTACAAATAAGAACAGTAACTTCTGTAATTATTGGCACAAAAATAAGTGTTAAGAACTCATCAACACTGATTAAAGAACTACAAGTCTACGCTTATATGCAGTCTCTCACATGTTTTACACAGTTTAACACTACTAGGATTCAATCTTTGTAAATTTCAAATTTACCACAAACTATGCAATCTTACCTGACACTGAATATGGCTAGCAAATAATTTCTCTCTGTTCCGAGTCAACTACGAGCTCCTTAGTCCAAGGTCCAAACAGCAATGGAAGCATGGTCATTTCAAGTCATAAAAAGGTGGAGACTCCAAAGAAGTCCCATAGGGGACTCAGCCTACCTCAAATGCTAGAGATAAGCACTTCACAGTGGCATACTACAGGGAGCACAGCAGTCTGAGCATGACCAGCTGGTGGCTGCTGTTTCAGGCTGGAGTAACTGAAGTCCAATAGGATTTATGGGATGAGTTGAAGAATACATCCTCTTTCAGTAGCCATGTCTTGATTTGCCTCTGAAATTATTGTAAGGGCTGGATAGGCAGCTGACAGGATAGCTTTCCCCTTTCACTTAACCAAAAAAACCACTCAGAGTAAAGCTGGAGTGAGTTATCAAATTTCAGCATTTCTTCGCTGGTACCTAATTTCTAGCTGTGTCAAGTTTCACATACCACTCCGGCTTCCCTAAAACAGTTCAAAACCAGTATAATCACAGATATATACACTAAATAGGATTCTGAATAAGTTAACATACTTATGTTTGAACTGCGGAGCCATCCTTTGACTATTCACATTTACAGATTAGCGTAAAATCCAGTGGTTTTAGAGCCTGCTGCACTATACAACAGAATAGCACAGGTCACCCTGAAAACAAAAGGAGGCACCATTTTCCTACATGTAGTGTTTCAATTCTGAATTTTCTTGTCACAGCCCAAAATGACCAACAAACTCAACACATCTCAGTGGGACAAACTTATGAAGAAACTGAAGTAATTTATGAATATCCTAAACGTCATCACTGGCTCTTTGTTACTAAGATTGAGGGATGGAAGGGGAATAAGGGAAGTACAATATATTCTCCGTAGTTACAGAAAAATTACTTTAGGCCTTTTATACACAGCATTCCTTTTTCTTTAACTGCACATTCATGTAGTAAAACAAACTACTAAAAGCCCATCAAGTTTTAAAAATAGCAATGCTTTGTGCTATACTGGAAAACAGATTTATTGCTAAGGGCTTAGAATCACTTGAGTGTGATATAATGCATTCAGTCAGGTATTTCAAAAGGTTGATTGGTCAAAGCAGCACAATAAGAGCTGCTATTACAGCAAGGTCATTTAGGTAACAGGTTATGTCATTATTCATTTTACCAGAATCTTCATGATAAAATTTTAGCATAAAATCTAATTAAAAGTTATCAACTGCCCAATGCTTAATGATAAATTCCCAAGCATTATGAAGCCTGGCTGTGCACGGCTGGAAACCTGGATGATTTTATTCAGTAGTGCCCCCATATCTTATTCTGTGTAAAATACATCAGAGCCATATTTTCTTTAAAAATGCTGAAATGGCTACCATGACACATTAGTTCAATAGCAAGACAATTTTCGAGTGGTATTGGTTGAGGTGAGAAAGCAAGCTGTATCAAAGCACTATTATTTTCATATCTGTAGTATTGAACCACAAGTTCTTGAAACCATTTATCCAATATACTCAAACCAATGGAAATACAAAGGTTTTGGAAATTTCTGCTAGATCAGAGGCTCTCAACCTTTTTTTCTCCAGTACCAGTCGGATCAGGTCAAGTACCACTAGTCCTGACCAGAGTGGTACTCGAGGAAAAAAAGGGGGGAGCAGTACTCTCCGCCGATTCTTGCCCGCCGTTGCACAAATTTCGGTGGCAGGATTTATACCACAGGGACATGCGGAGCCTGTACGAACCGACACCCGCCGCCTAAACCCTGCAGCGGGAAGGAATTTCGGGGGGGGGGGGGGGGGGGGGGGGGGGGGGGGGGGGGGGGGGGGGGGGGGAACCGCAGCAGTAGAAAACGAATATTCGGCAGCAGCAGGGGTGCAGACGCCCATATGATACGCGTCTTCTGCAGGGGGGGGCAGCGGCGGCGGGGAGGAATTCCGTCCTCCGAGTACCACCGGTGGTACGCGCACCACCGGTTGAGAACCCCTGTGCTAGATGAAACCATTTCTTGGCTGTCTTCCTATATTTTCACATATCCACTTCTCCACAGTTTTCAACATCTGTACAGCTTGTTCTGCACTATGCATCTTCCATAAATAAAAGGCAACAGAATTCAGTTTATTTACAAAATAAGTGGTTAGTTAGCATAGCAAGTCAAACGGCAGGTTTCACTGCAATGTGGGAAATCTAGTTACAGGAGCACTTCAGTCTCTTAATTGACAGTGTCAATCTCTATATACTGTTCATAAATCTAGATTATTTATTTAAGGAAGTCATTTCATTAACATAAACAAGACTGTTTATTGAACAATAAACTATCTATGTTGGGTGTTAACCTGATGCCAAGAGCTGTGATTTTCTGATGTAAAGTTCAACAAAGCTGCTTTTTGATAATACTACTAACCACAACACATGGACAATTAGTAACACTGACAAATATATCTTAAAGCCACATGAAGAAACATGGCCTTTTCTTAATATCACTATCCAATCAAGTCTAAATCCAAATTATTTATTTATTTATTTATTTATTTTTAAAGATTTACAGGAATGATTGTTTTCAGGAACTGAATCAAGATTAAAGCTCTAACTCATATTTGGTTTTAAATAGTTAGTCTTGGAAGGATTACATTTTTATTGGTAAATGGCAATTTCACCAAATCACACAGATATAAAATTTTTCCATCAATAGTCCAAATTTATAGATAGACAAAAAGAAAAAGCGTTGTGAGGACTTATAAAAAGTAAATACTATCAAATCAAACTAATATTTTGACGTGTTTTAACAGTTATAAAACTTTAGCTTTTTGAATCTCAGCTGTCATTAAATTGTCTGATCACAACGGTGAAAATTTAAATTTATAAAAACAGAAAATGCTTAAAAGTAAACAGATATTCTCCATCAAAATTATAAAACAAAAATCAAAATTCTGCTAAACCTATAAATAGCACACATTATAAAATCATCTCACCCAGATAAAGTTGTTTAATCACTAGCAACGCTCAATTCCCTAAGTTATTATGTGCTTCACATTAGCTATTAAGTCTGAAAAAAAAAATTATTCAGAGTATCGGAAACAAAGGACTTCTCATTTTTTCAGTATAGCATTTACAACATTCTTAGGTCTTAAACCTGCAACAATAATATACTTAAAATATTCATGTGCCAAACAACCTAGAAGTGTCAAAGGGCCCAATCTAGCAATCAGTGACTGAAAACAGATGCCACAGGGACAATCAGTGGTGAACAAAGGAATATGCACAAATATTCAGGACTTGTCCTCTTTTTTTAAAAATAATAATTCATTGATGCAAACCCCTACTGCAAAATTTGCTGCGCTAGTGTAAAAAGTTACATGCACTGTAAAAACTTAGAGCTGTCTACATGGGGGAATTGACTGGCACAGCTATTCTGGAATAGCTATTCCAAAATGGGAAAATGTATCTGTTCCTTAGCTGAAAATTTCTATTCTTACAGTAATGCACAGACATTGAAGTCCATGAGGACCATGACGTTCTCTGCTCTCTATGCCATCTTAGAGGTAGACCAAACTGTCAATTGGTGGCAGGGGAAGTATGCTCCACCTCTGAGTACCCACCAGTTGAGATAATTTTCCTAGGCTATGGAAGTAACAACTCCATATAAGTAAGGACAATTAAGCATTAAGACTAAACAGAACAATCTTCCTGCACAGCAAGAAACTCAATGCAGGGTGACTTAGGTCTGTGGACCTCATTACTCCAAGAAAGGACATGTTTAGGTAAGACATGGATAAATTTTCCTGTTCTTATCTGTAATGAGGTCCACAGATCCACAATATTGAAATTTTCCAAGTAGTGTCCACTACAGATGGGTTGAGAAGGGACACTATATACAGTTATGTACAGATGTGGAAGGGAATCTCTTCCTAATAGTTACTGGGATATTATAGCTTGGAGCACCCATCTACCAAAGGCAGCCTCAGATGATGCCTGAACACCCAGCTTGTAGAATTTTGAAGAAGGTATTGTGACGGGGCCAGCCCTGACAGCTATAGGAGGGTGCTGGAAGGCATATATATCAGCCCCAGGCTTAGCAAATCCTTGTTCCCTGGGTGATCCAGCTGCGGCCACTCCAGGACAATTAGGCCAATCAGGCCAGCTGGGGCCACTCCAGGGCAATTAGGCCAATCAGACCAATCAGGATAGCTGGGGCCAATCAAGGAGCTTGCCCCAGCAGTTAAAAGCCTCCCAGTCAGGCAGATGGGTGCAGCTGAGAGGGAGTTGAGCAGAGCTGCTACAAGGTGTGGAGTCAGTGGAGGAGCAGAGCAGAGCAGAGCAGAGCAGAGCTGCTGCAAGGTGTGGAGCTGGTGGAGGAACTAGTGTGGGTGTGGCGAGAGCACCCAGCCATGGGAGGTAAGAAGGAGCCTGTGCAACCAAGACCAGAGGATGCTGGCCCCAAAGAGCCTGAAGGAGAGCCACAAGCCAGGGGGGGCTACAGACGAGCAACCCAGGGAAGGTAGTAGCCCTTGGACTAAGTTGTTTGAGGCTACTCCTCGCAGGGTCCCTGGGTAGAGGGTGGGACCGCCGCCCCCCCCCCCCGCTCACCACCGGCATAGCCGTAAGGAGCGCAGACCCACGGGGCAAAACAGGCCCACTTCGCCATAGTATGAACACATGATCTGATCTACAGATGAGCTTTATGGCAACACAGTTTATGGTCTGTCTTTTCATGAAGCTGCCACAGTTCTACAGACCAAATTCTGATATTAGAAGAAGGAGTTACATACGAGTCAAAAAGTGTATCTGAGACAAAATATTTCAACTACCTGAAAATGGAGAATTCCAAAGCCTTCTTTCCTTGACACCAAATAAAGTGTTTGTCCTTCTAAATGAGCTGTAAGAGGGATACATACTTGGAGAGTTATACACAGACCACAGTGGTTCATTCAGGAGACAATGAAAGCATGTCACAATTTCTTTTTTGGGTGCAATGGAGCCAGGCAGAAGGACGGAAGGACAATTTCTTGTGCTCTGTGGAGCCTGGAGTTAGTCTTTGGCATGACAGGGTCAGTTCAGAGTGCTACTTTTTCTTTATGGAAGGTGCAGAACAGATTCCAGGAAAGGAGCTCCTAAACTCAAAGGCAAACTAACACGACTGCTATCAAAAAGGACTCCTTAATGGTTCAGAAATAATGAGACACCTTCAGGAGTGTTTCAAATGCAGAGCACGTAATGGCATTGAGAACCAAATAAAATCATACAAAAACTCTGTGCACTTCAGGAGAACGTAGAAGAAATGCTGCTTTTAAAAAAAAGCCCATGACACTGGACATCTGGAAAAGATGAAATCCGTCTCATGTCTGCTACACCAAGAATACTATACAAAGCAGCAATTTGAACTCTGGAGAGTCTGAATTGCCAGGCCTAACCAAATCCATTTAAGAAATCTGAGACTATGTTGTACCAATGCAAATATATAGGGGCAAGATTCTTATCCTGGTACCAGTGCACAAATCTCAACCAGTCTCTTGAATACAGAGTTAGTGGATTCATCTCTGGAACCTAAAATTGTGGATATTAGCTTTCTGAATAACCTTGTTGGCTTAACAGGCACTCTTCAAGAGCCAGGCAACTAGGTACAGATTGTCCAGATTCTGATGCATAATTGGTCCTTGTAGTATCATATCCCTTTTCGATGGCAAGCAGATGGAGGTCTCTGTACAATGTCAAGGAGGTCAGAGAACCAAGGCCTCTATGACAAGAGTAGGTATACCAGAATTACCAGTGCTGCTTCTCTCCTGGCCTTCTGCAGCATTCTGGTGAGTAGAAGAAAAGCATACAAGAGTATCTGCTGGCCATCTTTACAACAAGGCATCTATAGCTTTGACTTTATGATTTCACTGTCAAGAAAACACTGAAATTTTGTGTTTCAAGTGGGAGGCAAAAAGATCTACTGCTTGAGACCAAATTCCTTTAGTGGTAGATGAAAATACCCTGGAGTACAGTTCCCATTATGGATCATCTAACTCAGTTATCCACAGACAAGAGTTGTTCGTTCAGGAGCCAAATTAGCAATTAACATTACCCAAAAGAGCCACAGTGGTGTGAATTCATTGTTTCATTTACTCTTTTTATTCTCTCACTCACAGAGAGAGAGAGAGAGAGAGAGAGAGAGTGAGTGCGTACAGAGCGACTGACCAAGTATTTTACTATTGGTTAATAACATAGTAAATGCATCCCGATTGATTAATAATTAAATCACTTTTAATATCATGTACTGCAAAGAGCTGCAGCAGACACTTTAAAAGAGCCACTTGCAGATCCCAAGCCTCAGTCTGAGTATCACTGATCTAACTTATCAGCTGAACCAGTTGGCCATAACATTTTTTTCTTGGATGTGAAGGGTGCAAACTGACTGCATATCTTCCTCTGCCCAAATCCTCAGCAAATGAGGTGGAGGCCAGATCAGGGAGCAGAGCCTTTAGATCATATTGCATTGTCCTGAGTCTCACCAGCTTATATTGTGCTTGGACTCATTTGGAACACATCCCTTGGACATTCTTTGATTCTTCTGATCCTTCC
The DNA here is from genome assembly GCF_026122565.2 of Emydura macquarii macquarii. NCBI lineage: Eukaryota > Metazoa > Chordata > Testudines > Chelidae > Emydura > Emydura macquarii. Next base: position 3,102,690 of record NW_027132342.1, on the reverse strand, counting down.
AGGCTTGCATCTGCAGCGACAACTGTCCTGACTGGTTTGCTTATTAGAGAGCCTGATTTGAAACTGCCTGAACTCATCTACCATGTGGAATGACCTTAGAAACCTCTTAGAATCCAGTGAAGGGGTACTTCACTGATGGGTGGATATGTAATAGTTCAGGGAGGTATAAAGAGCAGCTCGGTAGTGGCCTCATGGGAGTATAGGGCCACAAAAAATATTCACACAGGAGACCATTTATCCCAGCAGAGACAAAGGCATATGAAGGTTGACTGTTTTAATAACATTCCTCAGTTTCTCCTTTCTTTCCTGCAATGAGCGGCATTGTAGAGGACAGTATGTCTCCACACAGAAACATGGAATCTGCTGAGACTATTACTGATTTTGATTTTCACAGACCCATGACTCTGCAACACCCTCATCATCTAGGTGATCCCATCTCTGACTGACTCTGAATGAGACTTTGGAAAAGAGTCACATAAGAAGGGGTAGACACAGATGCCTTCCTGTCTAAGAGCTGCTATTAACACTATCAAATCTTTTGTAAACACTAGCAGTTCTGTTGCTAACCCAAAGGGCCTGTAGCGGTATTGTTGTGCTCCCAGAACAAAGCTTTGAAAGGCATCTGTGAGATTGCTGAATTGGGATATGGAGATAGACATCCTTCAAATCTACAGATATCATGTAGTCGCTGTCACTGATGGAAGCTGGTGTGGATTTTAAGGTCTCCACCTTCAATTTTGATTTCTTCATGAATCTATTCGGATATTTGCAAAAGAGAACTACTCTGTAGCCTTCTGATTTTTTTTTCCCCTTAAACTAGGAACAATATGGAGTAACAGCCTTGTTTCCTCTGTGGAAGGGACAAGTTCTGTTCCTCCCATTCACATGAGAGCTAGGATAGCTGTCTGCATGCCCCAACTTATCCTCTTCCTCGAGGAGGACTTCTACCCCGCCCTCCCTCTTTAAAATTTTGCTCTGCAGCAGAAAAGAGCCAGTCTGCCTGCCTGCAACTTAAGAGGCAGATGATATCTGCACTGACAGTTTCTCAGAACTGGAGCCAACCTCTCCAGCCACTAATTGACAAGTTTGGTCTGCCTTCAAGGCTGCATAAAGCAGAGACTAACATTGCCGATCTATGGACCTCTTACAAATAATTATTCCAAAATAACTCGTCCACATGAGCAAACTATTCAGAATTTTTTTTCAACGTTAATTTTACAGAATACATACTTGGTTTTGGAAAGAGTAATTATTCCAGAATAAAAATCACTTATTCCAGAACACAGTGTCCACATGGGCAAGTTACTTTGGAATGGCTAAATTATACCAGCACAGCTATAATGGAATGGGGCAATCTGCAATTATTGTGCTCAACTTCTTCTTTGTAGAGAAGGTCTTACTATCACACTGGTGAATACACTTTCTAATGTTAATGTGTTGCTTTAACAGTAAGGGTTTTTACTGGTGTTAACTACTTAAGTGCAAAACATCCAAGTTTAGACAAGTCCTCAGAATGAAGCAACTTATATATCAGAGCTTTATTTCTTTATGGCCCCCTAAAATCTGTAATGTAACAGGGATAAAAGGAAACTTAGATAGTGTGGACCACTTAGAGTCTGTATCTGTCAAAGTGCATTCATTTTAGAACATACAAAAGCATCGCAATGACCTGGTTGCTACATTCCACATATGTCGGGAAGCTTAATCTTATTGCTAAATTCTAAAAGAACTGCATACAATTTTCTAAGTTTTGTTGAAACTGGTTTTAATAGAGATCTAAGTGATTAGTAACTTGCTTTCAGCAGGAAACATTAACTACAGTTTACCATATGTTGCATTACTCATTTATCTTTTCACCACTAGAAAACACGCACAGAAGGAAAGGCTTTCTTAAGCATTGACTTTCATATGGACATAAAAATGAAGATGTCCTGAGACTTCCCCCTCCCCCCCAGATTATATAAAATATTCTCTTGGAAGAAATGACATTAAGCTGCTCTTGGAGACTGTAGCACTACCAAAATTTTCGTAAACACACTCAGTCCTAAACCAAAGTTGATAAACCAAAGGGCCTATATTGGTAGTGTTGTGCTCCCAGAAAAAAAGCTTAGAAAACATCTGTGAGACTGCTGAACTGGGATAGGCATTCTTCAAGTCTATTGATGTCATGCAGCCCCACTTATAGTTGTTGCAGTACCTTCCCACTCACCTTATGAAATTGCTTTGGTAAGAAGCAGCTTTTGGTATCACTGGGATTCCAGGCACTACAAAGCAGCAACAATAAGAGGAGCATTACTACAAACCAGACCTATGCAATTCCTGGTGTTTAAACTTCTGGCTTGTACAGACCTGCTCTGATCAGTCACGTGATGGGGTGCTAAAATACCAGCAGCTGTCTGCAGCCACATCTACACTACTGCTAACTCTGGTGGGAAGTTGTAGGAAAAAAGTCTTAGTGCAGATAGCCACCTTTGGAAACCATTTCTTACCATCCTATTAGGGCTGTGACTGTTCCAACCAGTATTAAGAAATCAAATAGCAGCAAAGACTCAAAATATCAATTCTGCAATCTATCACTACTCCACTCACAATCAGCAACCATTTATGGTTACTGATAATGCTCTTACTTTTTTGTCCCATCCGAATCTCTCCAACACCAACGGGAAAAATATCCCTCTGAATTGTAAGCCTTTAAAGATGATATGGACATGGAAAAACACTGGACTTGTGCTATTTTAAGTTTCTTTGATGTATAAAGAAAGGCCTGAAATTTTTGTAATTAATTTAGTCACAAAACATTTCTGCGTAAAGGTGTTCCACAAGTGGAAAAAAATTGGTTTGTTCCCCTCTTATGCTCCTTTAATGTACAAAGAAGGTCTGAAAGGATTTTTGTTTGGTTATTTAAGTGGTTTCTTTTGTGCTTTTTATCATTAGGAATTTAAGTCCTGTTGGGCTGGGATGACAAGAATTAGTGAAATGTTAATATTACAAAAGCAAAAGGAGTGAAAGTTGAGCAACTGACCAAGGAATATTTAGTGAGATGCTTAAAAGCATGTTTTGTTTGTCAGCACTTATTTAACTTCAATGGTAAAGCAACATTTTGGAGAAATGACATCTTTATTAATGACACACCACCTTCAATCTTTTAATTAAAGCACTGGGGCTCAGAACAAATATTCCGGAGACCTCTAACAAGACTTCCAACATAACCAAGGAAGACCAACTTCGACAGTTGTTTTTTACCTTAAAATTATCAAACATTTTTTTCTTTTTTTTTAAATTCAGGCTATTTTATGCATTTTAAAGCAGAAAAATAGCACATGCTCAATTAAAATTCTTGGTAGATTACCTGTAATAAGAAAAAAAATCTCCTTGGTTTAGAATGTTTTGAACCCAAACAAAAAAATCTATTGGTATTACCAGCACATATGAGCAATATAAATCCATGATAGATATTGAAGACTCTGTTAATATTACATTAAACATTAGACTCAATATTTCTGCATCTATGTATTTGACAAAAATAAATGCTTTGAGTAACAAAGTCAGTTCCAGAAGACTAACACTAATAAATTATGCACTAAACAGATTTTTTTAAAAATCTAGAGGAATCAGATATTATTGTAAGCTTTGAAAAGGTATGTGTTTAAAAAAAAAAGTATTTGACATAACTCTTAATTTAGTATCAATTTAGCCTCTATTTTCCTGATTTTTAAGAGAGAAATAGTGATGTATTTAAACTGATAATCTGAACTACATAACTTGTATAGGGCTAGCAGAGGTAAGTTCTGTTTACACCTTGATTTACTGCTGGGCTGATCGTGACGTAAAGAATTTGCTCAAAATTCATATAACTTAATGGAAACTTGCCGCTGTTACTAAATTTTTCTGAGATGTCATTTCAATTTTAACCAACAAAAACATAACACGTAGCGATAAAGGCAACGGCTGAGGGAAAAAAACCTCTACCAAACTGAGAGCTTCTTTTGCCTAAATATATTTTACCAAATGGAAACATTTTAATGAACAACTTCTCTTCACTCAGCTTCAATATATATATCTATACAAATACACTTACTTTTGCAAGATCAGGAAAGATTACTTGTTATAAGTTATCAAGGTATGAAAAATTCATGTTGGTATTTCAATATGGGAAAATTAAAACCCACACTATAAAATTAATAAAAACTCATAGCTATTTAGATCTGCTTGCGGGTGCATAAAGTTCATTCTCGTGAACATGGCTACAAATGAACCTATTTTCTTTATCCAAGTCATAGGAAATCATCATAAAAATTCCATCAAGCGTTCACATCTCTGATTATCTACAAGTTCTATCATGCTTTCACACTCTGCACTGTGTACATGAACCACATGATTCAAGAGGGATCAAATTATTTTAATGCAATAGCAGTTTCAACAAAAGATGAAATGCATTCCTCATGAAAGAGTCATACTGATACCACAACAGGCTCAATTAAATCACATAAAACTTAAAATAACTAAAATACTTTAAAAGTGAAGTACGCTATTTTAATCCTTCAACATTCCCTGGCAACAATTCCAGGAGTGATATTACATTAAAAATACCAAGGTGTTTCAGTCAAGTTAGATTTCTGAACATTTAAAAGCATTTGCTCAGATTTTTTAATGGTTTAGTAGCTGCATTTCAGAGCCCATTTTTATATTGCATCCTTTCTTGTGAACAAGGCCATTACCACTGTAAGTGGAAGAAATAAAATGGCTGTATCATTAAATTCCAAGACAATGCAACTCACAATTCTCACTTAGCAGGTTAAGAGAAACCTTAAGTTTCACATGAGCACCTGTGTGATGCAACTAGTCCTACATCATAACTTTAAGAAAGCATCCTCTCATTTCAGTTGCTTTTCTTTTACAAGAAATCATTACAGCAAAGTTATCTTTGCTAATTTAAAAGGAATACCTGTCTTCTCTTTTGATAAATAAAAGTAGCACAGCTGAAACTCAGGCAAAATTCCAAAGGGGGGGGTGGGGAGGGCAAAATCACATCTCCAGGGCCCTGATCTCTAGTTAGCCTAGCACTGGCAACACCACTCTGTTTTTCCATCTGATTTATGTGATAGTTGACCTTGTGCTCCTTCAATGATTAAAGATAAGTAACTATTTGCTACCCTCTTACCACTTTATAAAAAAAGCTAAATGTTTATGCCAAATTGATACTAAATTTCACATTTCCCCTCCCCCCCCTTCATCTTCCATAGCATTTAAGCAGCACCTCTAATACGGAAATATGCATAGGGTTTACAGGTCTGAGCCTAATCAGTACTAGAATAATCCAGATTACCAAATTAAAAAACTAAATATATTATAAAAAAAACATTCTGATGGAACATTTAAACTCATTCTAGAAAGCTTAACAAAAAGATTACAAATGCACATATTTGCATCAGTGTATAAAAGAAATTACATATTTCCTGTAATTATTTTTAGCTCTGGCTGGATATTCACCATAAGTGAAAGAAGAGCTATGAAAAAGATTACTGCAATAGAAGGTAGTCAAATCATATTAATAATTAACACTATACTAATTCTATATTTACAATACAGTATCATCAAGTATTATTCCATTAATGAGTCAATGATGCACACATGAAGTGACAGTGTCAGCTTCTGAAAGCTAAGAATATTACATTCACCTAGCTATATAAAGAACTGATTCAGATCATTTGTATTTGATCTTGAACTTACTACTTTGCTGGAAATGGATATCTAACTTCATTACTCTCTAGGAACTCCAGAAAGGTAGATTAGAAAGATTTAGGTTTATTCTTCCATCAAAATCGGATATCCTTATTACAATAAATATGCAGGCTTTTCTAATAAAATATGCCTGCTTATGTATTTATAGATGTACATGTACAATTTCCTGCCCTTTTAAAAAAAAAAAAAAAAAAAAAAAAAAAAGCACTTTACAGGTTTTTTAAATAATTTTCTTAAAATCTGAATCTGCTCACAGGTTTTCAGAATGCTCAAGTGTTGACAGCAAGCTACCATTAAAAGGCTTCCCTTCAATGGTTTTGTCCAGTGCTTGGTAACAGAAAATGAAAGCAAGTTATCCCATATTATCTTTGTAGTAAGAAAAATCAGTTCACAGGATGTAGGAATTCGTTAAATACACATCAGATACCTGGCGCCTAAAAGCTGCAAATGGACATACAGAATTTGCCATACATGGTACACTGACAGCTTTCACAGTTCTGAATACAAGGTTTAAAAAAATATTTTTGCACTCTCCATTTATATAGCTTCATTGAGAATGGATCAGTTTTTCCTTTTTGGTTCTGTACATTTGTTGCAAACACTCCCACTTCAAGGTATGTTATTTGTTATATGGTCAGATCCTAGCATTACCTTTATGTTCTGTCATACCTAGGAATTTACCTATTTTGAGGTACAGTAGACACTTGTTTGAAGCAACACCTTGTAAGAGCAACTGCTGCTTCCGAACAACATTTCCCCTGGGAACCCTTTCCCTGCTACGAACTGTCAACACTCCCCATAACAGCAACAGCCGCTTAGGAACAACCTAACAAAAGGGCGCTGACATGTTGCTACTAATGAACTTCCACTGTATTCCTATTGTTGCAAACTAATTTTAAAAATGCTTGAAAATACACACTGACCTACAGTACTGAACAGTAATTATCACTGTATATTCTGTCTATGAAAACATTAAAACTACACACTGGGTAGCTGCAGCTTTCATTTAAATGATTTTGATGGTAGTCATTTAAATCACTTTACATGGAGTATGCAAGTTTCCTCAAGTAGCAGTTCATTTAAAAAAAAAGATACCCAGTAAAGGTAAAAGAGCACAATGCTGAAGTTATATTTAAAAATGCTTACCCTTCAAGTTACATACACTTACTGATAGCAATCTGAAATAAATAGATATTTTTGTTCCAAGTCCAAACTGAGTTCTCCACTTTTAACTTCTAATGTAGAACATTATAAATCCTCTAAGACGCTTTAAATTTTTATATAAATCCAAATTCATATGAAGTAAACTTGTTTTTTTCCCCAAAAAAGCAAGAAAACCCTGTCACTTACAATCATTAGCTGTTGTAATGTATACAAAACAAGAATTACTCACCAGTCTTCAGGAAAATTCATTTTCTATCAAAAGCTTAACACAGATAACAAAAACACCACTTGGAAAGATGTGAGGAACAACCCTTTTGTCTTTGAAGCTGCTCCCCAATGAGCACTGCACAGCCCTGAAACTGAGAAAAAGCATCCTATAGCTGTCAGGGTTCCTAGCCTCACTCGAAAACTGATACCAGAGTGAGGTCATACTGCTTGTCTAATGTTATTGCAGCTCTAAATCACCGACTCAGTTTTCTCCAATAAGAAATCGTTACCAATAAGTGTTATGAAACAAGATGTATTGAGCAATAAAAGCTATTTTCACCAAAAACTGAAAGTAAGAGTATAGATTTTAAACATTAAGCTTGCAGAGGCAAAATACTGAAGTACAATAACTTTTAAAAAATCAGGTCAAAATTATGTTATACAAACAGCAAATCTTTTAGTTTACTTTCATTTACTAGAGTAGGTTTCTATATGCAACTTGAATTGCTCATAAAATACTGACTCATTTTGACATTTTATCCTGAACTTAGGGGAGGCAAAGGAAGAAACTTGGTGATTCAGTTAACTATGTTTTGCATATTGCAGAAAGCAGTGATTCATATTCCGATTTCCCCACAGAACGAGGCAATAAAAAGGTCTGAACTTTTTAATCAAAATACCCTAAGAGATTTTAGACCTTTAGAAATCACTCCTGAAAGCGCACAATTTTGGGGAGAGATGATGATATCTACTAGTAGCAATTATTATAAAACAAACTATTGCTCACATACTAACACAGACATCTGCTCTACCCAACAGGCCAACATCACACAGACACTCATTCAGCTCCCCCTCTCCCCTTACAGATCTGTCAGGGGGAAAACAAAGACCCTTTGCCTGAAATATGCTTGACAATTTTTTTTTCCATTTTTGGTCAATATATGATTGCCCTTTTCAAGGTAACACATCCTCCACAAGCACAGAACAGAGGCATTAAGGCCTTTGTAATAATTTTTCTATTTTCTCCATAATCAAGTTTAATAAAAAAGATGCTAGCCCTGGTTTCAGAGGAGACCAGAAAATGCAGAATTACCTTTTTCTGCAGCCAAAAAGAAATAAGATCACAACAGTTAGAGGTAAAAGATGTATTAGATTACCATGGAGGGACAATGGACTAAATTATTATAATCCCTATTATTAAAAAAGGAGAAATGGACTCTCTCTCACACCCTGTCCCTAACCCCATGATACTGGGCGCTGAATCTGAAAGGAGTCTATTATTCTATTGCTTCAGTGGAAACAATTCCTACCATCTCATGTTTTTCTACTTTTAAGTAAAAACACCTCTATGTAGGGATAGTCACTAGCAAGGACTGGCTTCCTGTTTCTGAAGAATTTGCCAAGTGAGTTAGCACCCAAAGCTGAAGCAAACTTTATCCTAATCATTAGTTCTATATTATAAAAAATGTAAAGTGACAGTAAATGATTAATGCTAAAACCTAACAACCATACCTTAGACCAGCGGTTCTCAACCGGTGGTGGTACTTCGAAGAAGGCTGGGTGGTACGCAAACCGCACCGCGCCGCCGAATCCGCCGCCGAAAGTCCCCCCCACACACCCTCACGAAACCCCACTGCCGCCGAAAGTCCCCCCTCCCCTTTTTTCTCCCCCTCGGGGAAAAAAAAGGTTGAGAACCGCTGCTTTAGACATCAATCCCTATTCTTCCAATGGATTATGAGAATATCGCTCTGCTGATTCAAGAAAGGTCTTAATATAAAAGAAAGCATTTCCACATAATTATTTTCTATTTATGTTTTTCAGTCAAGCATACATATAGCTCTGACAAGGAAATTCTATCAGTATGTCATCGGGGGGGGGGGGGGGGGGGGGGGGAGGAAGGGGGGAAGAGGAGGGAGGAGGAGAATTCCTCAGGACAAGGAGCAATGAGCAACTATGGTGCAAAATATCACACTCCTCTAATGAGTTACTCTGACATACAGGATCCACTTGCCTACTCCCAAATAAATCAACATCTGCATATTTATCATGTAATTTTTTTGAAGAACAGAAGACCATGTGGCAGCCTTAGATTTTTTTTTCCCCCCACAGGTTTTTTATTTTTATTTTTAAACCCATGTTGCTGCTACTGCCTTTAGGAAATGGGTTCACCAAACAAGACTCTTGGTTATTTATGTTTCTAAGACAAAGTTGTCTATCTTGTTGCCCTTTTACTTATTGTTGAGGCATATACAAACAACAAGCAGACCTCATGGACCAGGTTTCTGTGTTTTAAGTATACCTTTAGGCCCTACACATGTTCAACATGTACCAGACCATCTTTTTTGGCATGACATGATTGATTTGGCACAAGGAGCGCCATCTTCAACATTTTATGAAATACAGAGTCTACTAAAAGAATAAAAATTAGGCTCATCTGAAAAGCTTATTTTATCCATATGAAAAGTACAATATACGTATTGTAGTTGGGTCAAAACAGCCCTCAGTTTTAAGATTCTACAAGCAGAAACCAGTGCTATTAGGTCACTACTTTGAAGACAGGCAGCAAAAGAGTACCTTTTCAAAGATTTTAATGACACATGGTAAGGACCTCTAACACCGAAGTTACTGAATGGGGCGAGCATTCTTAAGGGTAATATGTGGAGGCAAGCTAATTATACCTGTAACTTTGAAGAATCATATGTGAATGAAGTGGGATTTTGTCAGTGTCATTCCTAATATGCTGAAAAGGGCTAGTTATGGTCCCTCAGTGTATTTATCAATACTTCCATTGGTCAAACCATCTTAAAGAAATTCCAGGGCTGAGCACATGAAGTGTGCAACTGAGCTAAGAACTATGTTGTAGTCTTTGCATCAGTATCAGAAAGTTAACCCAAACTGATCAACTCTTGGGACCATGAATATTCACAAAGTCCTATATTAGAAAAAACCTTTACCATCAAGGCAAAATACAAAAGTCTCCTCTGAGGCATAGTCTACACTACAAAATTAAGTCTGCTTAGCTAAATTGCTCAGGAATCTGAAAAACCCACATCCGAGCAGTGTACTTAAGCTGATTTAACCCGGAGCATAGACAGCACTGTGATGATGGAAGAATTCTTCTGTCAACCTAACTACCGCCTCTCAAGGAGGTGGATTACCTAACGCCAATGGTAGAATCCTTCTCATCAGCACATAGGTAATGTCTACACTGAAGTGCCATAGTGGTGCATCTGTGACACTATCATTTTAAGTGTAGACAAACCCTAGGTCAGTGATGCCCAAACTTTTGCTGTCACATCCCCCCTTACCAGTAATAGAATCTGTCTGGACCCCACCCCCAGTGATTGCACAGTTGGCTCAACAGAGGAGCTTGGGGTGAAAGTGAAGCTGGGACACAAAAGGGGATGGGGAAGAGCTGGGCCAGGGGCAGAGTGGAGCTGCAGCTGAGTGGCACTCCCTTCCTGCACCCCATGGGGGCTGTCTCAGGGCCCCGTTGCCTGCTCCCCCAAATATTCCTCCACCCCCCCCCCATAGAGGATGTGCCCCAGAGTTTGGGGACCACTACCTTAAGTTAACCCATGACCAGCTGGCATGATACACACAACAGTCCTTTTCAATACAGAGTGTTAAATTGTATTTAATGTCATTAGTTAGTATGCTTTCAAAGACTAGGTAATTTAACAGTATATAGAAAGCCTTGGATTGCTGATTTGCACATGAGGGAACTGCCACGATTTGTTTCTCTGAGGATACTCCCTGCCTGTCCTACTAACTGAATGTTGTGACCAAAATAAAGTATTCTGAAGAGGGACACCTGCCTACCTGCTTGCAGATATGTAAGCAGAACTGGGGAGCTCTTCTAAGGGAGAAGCCTGGTCCCTTGCTGGTGTTCTACTCTGAAGCAGCTAGTAAACTCAAGACCCATTGTAGAACCTGCCTACCTGCATCCCTGTTGACAATCTCAACATGGAAGGCAAGGATTGAATGGGCACAGAGACCTCTCACCCTGTGAGGATAGACTGTAGGCATTGTCAGGGAAACTTACACAAATGCTACACATGCCAATTTGCCTTTTCTGAGGATAAATGCAGGACTTCAGTTTTCAGAGCTGTTAATTTGCAGTATACATAATTTTCATAGCAATGTACCTGGGAGACAAAAGTACGAAAAGATATAGTGAAAGGAAAGGGGAAATGCCATCTAAGAAAAAGGGAATGAAATTGGGTCTTTCCTTCACGCTTGGATGAAAGTTATAATCCATTTCTAGGTTAATACTTAAAGAAAAATGAGAGGAGTAGGATTGGAAGGGTATTTTCAAATTTCTGCAGTTAAATCAGCTACTAGCTTACTAGCATTTTTATATAATGCTGCTGCATTTACATTAAACACAAGGCAAATAGAAAAACGGCAGGCCACCTCAGTATTGACGGTTAATCTGACACTGCAGTTGCAGAAAGATAGCTTGCCATCAACTACAGCTGTTGGATAAGAGACAGGAGGGGGTTTTGTTTTTGTTTTTTACGGTCCCTACTTAAGACTCCAGCAGTCACAATCTACTTACTCTTCAAACTAATGCAAACATATGAGCTATTTTCCTCCGTTCCTTTTCTAAAGCATCCTTCATGACTTTTAATCAAACCATAAATATGGAATGGGGCTGTCTTTCAAGAAGCAATCATGAAACTTAATTGATTTTTTAAGTGTTTTATTTAACCACAGAATAGCTTTTCAAGCAGATGCGAACAGCAAAGCCTCCACAATCTCCTGCTGTTCAGCACAGAGGGCTGAATCGTGATGCAGGAGACAAAAAAGTGTGCCCACTACATCCACCAAACTATCACAGGCTTCTACTCCCCCAAGTGGTTGAAAAAAGCTTAATCTATATTCCATGATGAGAATATGTAATGCAATTAAGCATGCTTCATTGTTGCTTATAAAGTATCTTTCTGAAGAATCCCTACTGTCTAATTCCTTTTCAACAGAACTCATGTTCCTTATATAAAGAAAGGTTGATCCTGCAAAGCCTCTCTCAGAAAAGCAGTTCAGTTTAAATCAATGGGACTATTCACCTTGCACTAAGCCTTCTACCAAATGAATTATATGATCAGAGAAACATCCATACATTACAACAGTGAAATGCGTATTTTTCTTTCTAATCTAGCACTGAAACCAGATTTAAAGCTGATCTACCATCTCAAACCATGACTGTCACATTAAGAAACCTTGCAGCAATGTGGCCATCAGCAGTAGGCATGGAAATATCAATTGTAAATTTGTTTTTAAAACAGATAAAAAATTCCCAGGGCCAAGTGCTTGTTTTGTGAATTTTGAGATTCAGATATAGGAAATTCCAAAAACCAGCTGACCACTAGTCCACCTTGTTTGACATTCTGACAGTATCTGTGTCAGAGGCTTCAGAGGATGGTTTGAAACTCCCATAATGGAGGCTGGGTCAAATGAGTTCAGTTTTTTTCAGCTAAGAGTTCCAATCTTACTTCAAAATTAACTATATTTATTAGGTTTAGGTCAAAATATTATGCAAAAAAATAGTGGCTAAAATGGTTGCTTAAATCACTATATTGTGTATTTGACATTTTTCTTTTCATGTTTACATTTGTAAAAAACTCATGAGCTGTTTGACTTGATGTGACTAGTTCATTATTTAGGTATGTGACTAAAGGGCTGTTATAAAAAATTAAAGAGCTAAAGATTACTGAACTCAATTTTTAAAAAGGTCTAGGAACCCGACAGCTGCTCAACTCAAGACTAATAGTAACCTAAATGCATTAAACTTAACTGCAAGAGAGTTAACAATATATTTACATTGGAGATTGTGACAATGGAAGAATAGAGCAAAGCAACAGAAGTGTCCAGTAGCACAAAGATAGTACCAGTTTTGAAGGGAAAAATTCTTTGTCAGCAAGCAAACAAAGGTGAAAGAACCAATGAAAGGTATCTGTGGAGTATCCTAAACACAACGGTAAAAGACCCTTTCATAGTAAAACCCAGTGACAGGCAACACTGGCCAGATTCATCTTTGCTTACAATTTTTTTGGCACACTTATGCCAATTTAACATGAAAAACTATGAAAAGCCACAGTTTTGGTTGACTTTGGGATTATTCAAACTCAAAATTCCATGTAAAGCTTCTCAGTAAAACCAACTGTTGGCACAAACCCACATTAATCAACATCAGTGTATATCAGTTCTAGTTGCCACTCTCCACTGATGTTCTGTAAGGAATGCTGCATGACTAAATTAAGTCTAAAGATTGATTGAGTATTCTAGCGGAGCATGGGTATGTATTAGATACAAGCTGAACAACATGAAAAGAGTTGGCCCAGAATTAAGTGGAAAGTAAGAGTCATGACAAAGATTTATTTCTTAATGTCACTTAGGAAATACCTAAGAAAGAACCTTTGTGGATTAACCTGAATTCCCCCCGCCAACCCCATATGCACAAGACAAAAGAAACCATATCTGGATATTCAGGACTTTGCCCTAAATCCTCTATATTGTATGTAAAAGCAGCATTCACTGTAGACTTGACTGGACCAAATTCAGACTTGATACAGTTCAGTACATTTAATCATACAACATGAAACTTAAATCCTCTAAACATTTGTTTCTGCAGGCAGTAGTATAAAATATGGACTTACAAAGTATCAGTTGTGACAAACTAATTCTGTACTTGTTTCAAAGGTTTGAATCTACTGGAAAATTATTGTACACCAATCAAATTATAAGAACATGAAATTATCTATACCAGTGGTTCTTAACCTTTCCAAACTACTGTACCCCTGAAGCCTGAGTCCCACCCCCACGGGGCTGAGGCATGTAACTTAGTTTCATGGTGCCCCTGTGGCTCCAGGCAATTGCCTTTCTTGCCACCCCCAATACCAGCTCTGCACTTGCGACCCCTCTAAAACCCCAGGTTAAGAAACACTGATCTATACATAACATAGCCTTGAAGAAAGTTCTAGCTGTCAGGATTTTGGCTGAGACCTAACTCCAAAGTTTTAGGTTAAGAGTTTTCTGTATTCCTGTGAATCACTAACCTGACTTATTTTCTTAGTCTTAATGACTTTATATACTCTTAAAGGAAATCCCACATGAAGTAATCACTCAAAGTTGCTGATATATGGAGGAGTTCTCAGTACTTCACCAGAAACAGAGGAAACAAATACAACATGTCATTTTCTTACTGGTGGCCCTTCAAGGTTGTAAAAATGATATCTTTGGCCTTTGAGCCAAAAAGGTTGCGAACTACTGCTCTAGACATTACAGAAACTCACCAAACTCAAAACAAACCCTAAAAAGCTAGGTATACTGGGTGTAACAGTATTTGCAAATAGTCTTTGCTACTAGTCTAGCAATCTCCTGCAAGTTATAGGTCTACTTTTTTTAAAATTACACATTTATAGTATTTACAGGATAGCTCTCAAGTTAGCATTTTGCCACTTTTCAATCAAATTTGAGCCTAACAATCTTCAGTTTTTCATGTTACTTAATTGGTTGCTTGGTTAATATCAATCCAGTGCACACAAATACCTATGAAAAGAACATTAAAAGGTTTCAAAATAAAACACTCAAGTCAGAAAATGTCACAATTATGGTGACCCACACATGTAAATAAAAATCATAATACATACACAAGGTATAGGAAACATTAATTTGATTATTTCCTAACATTTAAGTATTTGACTTTGCAATTGTTCTTTTAATATACTGTTTTCTAGATTTTATTTAAAAGTCAAAGTGAAAAATCAGATTTCATCACATGTAACCGTACTGACACACTGCATGGTCTTTCAGCAGGAAGTGTTGTTGTTACACTAACAAAGGAGTAACTGACTGAGGTAGTAGGTTGTTAGCCTCTAAACTGCCAGCCACTAGAGGGAGACAGCTCACTTGGAAAGTAGCTTGCACAACCATTTGTTAGACAAAGGAATGGAGGGAATCAGAAGTCTGGGTTTGAAGGAAAATAATTGTCTGCTTGACCATAGTTATTCCATCTTATTTCTTTGAGTGTTCTGCTCTCTGCTGAAATCACCCCCCTTCTCTTCCTCTCCCCCATAGTGTTTAATCTTCTGCCAGGGTTAGAGAAAGGTCAAGGAGACAGCCAACTGCTTTTTAATTAGTTACACAGCCTTGAGAGATAGATCAGACAACTTTGATAGATAAGTAGAAATCTTCTGTTAACATGTTATCTGTTATGCATACCTTTAGAAATAGAAAAGTATAAACCAATAGCAACAGTAGTAATAATTTGAATATACCTATAAGCATCAAGAATTCATGCATATGTAATTTCTTTGTTTTGTTTGTATAAATATGCAAAAGAGCATGCCTTCGGGGTCTCACACTGACCACTTGGCTGGGAAGTGTTTGACCTCTGCAGAAATAAAGCTTGGAGACTGCCCAACTACCTGCATGGATCTCTTTTCTATCTGGTGCAGGGTAAACGAACCTCATTTGGAATCTTTTTTTTCCAACAGTTCTATATATGGCTTTAGATAGGAATGTGATCTAATGGTTACCAACAGCATAGTCGTGCCCATAGATTTGACAGCAGCACAGGAGCCAGCCAACAGAGCTGAAAATGGGAGTCTGTAAGGGGAGTTTGGGAGGGAGTGTGTGGTATTCTGGTATTGTTGGGGTGCTTGTTAGGGGTTGTTTTGGTGGGTTTTGTTTTTGTCTCTCTCACTGACAGGAAGTAAGGGGAAAGGCTATGACAGATACAGAGGTGGTAGTGGTAGTCACTCAAGCAGTGGAAGAGACCATGAAGATGACTGGATGCGGAAGCTGCAGGATGTACATGATCCTGGAGGGTGGGGTACTTCAAATAAGCTTCCTTTGTATGACATGCCACCTCACAGCTGATGGAAGAGAAGATATGAGGGTTGGAGATGCGGGTGGAAACTCCAGTTGAGTTTAGAAGGGGGTTGGAGCACATAATGGAGCAGAGGAATGAGGAAAATGAAGGGAAAAACCCAGACCTGAATATGGCAGCAGGACCAACGAACTCTGAGGGGAAAATGCTGAGTGAGGAAAGTTGCCAGTGGAAGCATGTGACTGCGAGAACCCAGCAGAGGAAAAGATGGGCTAGTGAAGGAGAAATAGCGCTCAGAAACTGGTTTATGGAGTTGGAAAATGAAGAAGGGGCACAGGAGGTGGTTGCTGAAGGTGGGAGGGCCGGATAATCTCTATCCAAGAACATTAAAGGAACTAGAACATGAAACTGCACGCCTATTAGCAAGGATTTTTAATGAATCTTTAAAATCAGGGGGTGTACCATATGACTGGAGAATTGCTAACATGGTTCCTTTTTTAAGAAAGGGAAAAAAAGTGATCTGGGTAACTACAGGCCTGTTAGTTTGACCTCAGAAGCATGCAAGGTTTTGGAAAAAATTTTGGAAGAGAAAGTAGTTAAGGACATCAAGGTTAATGATAATTGGGATAAAATACAACATGGCTTTACAAAAGGTAGATCATGCCAGACCAACCTGATCCTTTTTGAGACCGTAACAAACTTCTCAAACAAAGGGAATGAAGTGAATGTAATTTACCTTGGTTTCAGTAAGGCATTTGATACGGTTCTACATGGGGAATTATTAGTTACATTGGAAAAGATGGGGATTAATATGAAAATTGAAAGGCAGATAAGGAACTGGTTAAAGGGGAGACTACAACTGGTCATACTGAAAGGTCAACTGTCAGGCTGGAGGGAGGTTACTAGTGGAGTTCCTCAGAGACGGGTCTTGGTACCAATCTTATTTAACCTTTTAATTACTGACCTTGGCATAAAAAGTGGAAATGTGCCAATAAAGTTTGTGGATGACACAAAGTTGGGAGCTATTGCCAATACAGAGAAGGATCGGGATATCATACAGGAAAATCTGGATGACCTTGTAAACTGGAGTAATAGAAATAGGATGAGATTTAATAGTGGAAAGTGCAAGGTCATGCATTTAGGGACTAAACAAGAATTTCTGCTATAAGCTCTGGACGCATCAGTTGGAAGTGACAGAGGAGGAGAAGGACCTGGGCGTATTGGTTCATCACAAAATGACCATGAGCTGCCAATGTGATGTGGCTGTGAAAAAAGCTAATGCAGTCCTTGGGTGCATCAGACGAGGTATTTCCAGTAGAGATAAGGACGTAATAGTACCGTTATACAAGGCACTGGTGAGACCTCATCTGAATACGGTGTGCAGTTCTGATCTCCCATGTTTAAGAAAGATGAATTCAAACTAGAACAGGTGCAAAGAAGGTCTACTAGGATGATCCGTGGAATGGAAAACCTGCCTTATGAGAGGAGACTCAAAGAGCGTGGCTTGTTTAGCCTAACCAAAAGAAGGCTGAGGAGAGATATGATTGATGTATTTATAGAGAGCAGAGGGATAAATACCAGGGAGGGAGAGGAATTACTTAAGTTCAGTGCCAATGTGGACACAAGGACTAATGGATATAAACTGGCCATCAGGAAGTTTAGACTTGAAATTAGACGCAGGTTTCTAACCATCCAAGGAGTGAAGTTCTGGAATATCCTTCCAAGGGGAGCAGTGGAGGTAAAAAAAACCTAGCTGGCTTCAAAACTGAGCTTGATAAATTTATGGAGGGGATGTATGATGGGATAGCCTAGTTTGGCAACTGACTGATCTTCGATTGCTCCAAAGCATAGAGGTGCTAGAGCTCTCCAAAGAAACAGATAATTTTAAAAAAACCAAACCATTTTACCCCTTGCCTCACTCCCAGAAATGGCTAACCCATTTTCATTGAAAATTTTGCATACAAAATTAAGCCAGAGTCAGAAAGCAAGCATGAAAAATTTAAATCTGAACAGTTAAAGTGCACCAAAGTTAGAAGCAACTCAGAACAAGCTTAGAATGAAAACTATTAGGCAAACTAAACTATAGGCACTGCCTAAAAAAATTGGATACTGGACTTCAGATTATATGAAATATACATTGGAGTTAAACATTCTAAATAGAAGCACAAATCATCCTGGCTTATAAAGGCCTATAGTAAATTAGACTTATCTACCCTAAAAAATGGAGAACAAGTAGTTGACAAATAATTCACAAACAACTGAATAGAAACTATTGAGTAGAACTATCAAACTAAAGAAGGACTGTATTGTTCTTGACATTTTATCATCTTAGGAACAATAACTCAAAAGCCCATAATGAAAAATTGCACAAAATTGTAAAATTACCTGGGGAATGACAGTAAAACTTTATTCCTTACAATTTAATCATTCTTGATTTGAAGCATGTAGAAATAAATCAAACTCCCCCACACCCAGTTGGGATTGTGTCTATTTTTGTCCTTTTAACGTATTCTGAAGAACTAATTTTGTAATGTGTTGGGAGGCTGTGATTTTTAAAAAATATATAATTACCAGCATAGAAAAATAAGTAATGTCAAATTTTATGTTTTCATTTTGCTGGAGGATCTCTGAGGTGTCAGGCATATATTGTGTTATATTATTATTTTTCAATACCTGGAAAGATACTGGAACAAATTATTAAACAATCCATTAGTAAGCACCTAGAGGATAATAGGGTTACAAAGAATAGCCAGCATAAGACTTGTCAAGAACAAATCATGCCAAGGCAACCTAGTTTTCTTCTTTAAGGGAACGACTGGCCTAATGAATGGGGAAGGAAGCAGCAGAGGTGGTATATCTTGATTTTAGTAAGGCTTTTGACAGTCACGTTTTCAAAAGTAAACTAGCCCAGTGCAGTCTAGATGTAATTACTGTAAGATGGGTGCACAACTGGTTGAAAGACCATACTCAGACAATAGTTTGCTGTCAAACTGCGAGGACACATCTAGTGGGGTTCCGCAAAGGTCAGTCCTGGATACAGTACTATTTAATATTTTCATTAATGATTTGTATAATGAAGTGGAGAATATACTCATAAAATTTGCTTATGACACCAAGTTGGGAGGGGTTGCAGACACATGGAAAGACAGGAACAGAATTCAAAATTATCTTGACAAATTATGGAATTGGTCTAAAATCAATGAGATGAAAGTCAACAACAAGTGCACGTAACTTAGGAAGAAAAAATCAAATGCACAACTACAAAATGGGGAATAACTGCCACGTGGCAGTACTGTTGTAAAGGATCTGGATGCTATAGTGGATCACAAAGTGAATGAATGAGAGTTGAATTGAATGTGATGAAGTTGCAAAGAAGGTAAATATTATTCTGGGGTATATTAACAGAGATGTCATATATAAGACACAGGAGGGAACGGTTCCCTTCTACTCAGCATTGGTGAGGACTCCCTCACCTGGAGTAATATGTCCAAGTCTGGGCACCACAATTTAGGGAAGATGTGAACAAACTGGAGAGAGTCCAGAGGAGAGTAACAAAAGGGATAAAGCGTTTAGAAAAAGCTGATCTATGAGGAACTTTAAAAAACTAAGCGTGTTTGTCCTGAGAGAAGAAGTCAGAGGAGACCTTATAACAGTCTTCAAATATGTTAAGGGCTGTTACAAAGAAGACAGTGATCAATTTTTCTTATCTTACAGAAAAGGAAATGGAGAAGTAGTGGGCTAAATTTGCAGTAAGGAGATTTAGGATCAAGATTAGGAAAAACTTTCTAACTAAGGGCAGTTGAGCACTAAAATAGGCTTCCAACTGAGGTTGTGGAGTCCTAGTCATCGGAGGTTTTTAAGAACAGATGGGACAAAACTTCTACGCTTGTGAGGTCAACATTATTGTGGTTTCCACTCTTCAGGTCCAGTCTAGGCTGGAAGACACTCAATTCCTAAGGTAAGAAAATTAAGCAGAATTTTTTTTAAAAGGCTTTCAATTGTCAAAGAAACAAAGAGGTGACAAGTTTGAGTTTTTCCCCTTCACAAATCACCTTTAGTCCTTGCTGTAGGATAGTAAATATTTGGTGTCATGAGATTCCAGGTACTAAATAACAAAGTTTTCCATGTGAACTTTGTTGTGAAAGTGCCTTATTTTCCATAAAACAAAGCATACCTCAGAGTTATCGCACTCTCAACAATTTATGCAATTTCTCTAATCACAAAGGATCTCCGATCATCTCAGCATAGCAGTCACCTCTGAGTTTAGAGAGCAGCAGAACAAGAGGCAGAGCACACTGAGTAATAGGGATAGGCTACACAAGAAGCGCTACATGGTTGTTGCTGTGTCACTGCAGCACTTCTGGCGAAGACGCTCTATGCCGACAGGACAGAGCTGTCCGGTCAGCATGACTCCACGTCTGCGAGAAGCGGAAGCTATATCAGAGGGAAAGTGTCTCCCACCAACATTGTACCAGTGTGGACAGCACTTAGGTTGCCGTAATTTGTGTCACTAACGGGAGTGACATTTTACACCCCTGAGCAACTTAAGTTATATTGACTCCACTATTTGTAGTATAGAGAGGAAGATAGGCCCACTAATTATGGACAGGGCTCAAACTGAAAAGGCTTACTGATGGTTGGCAAACCAGTACCTTTTCATAGGCATGCCAGTTTGGGCTCCAAAAATCCAAGATTTAGTTTAAAATAAAAATATATATCTAGCTTATATGGTTGTGAAGAAAACTTTCCAAGTATGGTAGTAATGTCTGCCTGAGTTGGCCCTCAATTCATTGAAATGAAATTAATTTAGAAATCAAATGATAATTTAAAATGTCAACACTGTTAATTGTGACGGCTAATCAAAGACAGACAATGATCATATGACACTCTGCAGAGTCTACTTTAACGTCTTATTTTGGCACCAGGGAGAAAACCACCACAATTTTCTTCCCAACTAGACCTTTGGAATCAACAAGACAAAGGAGGAAGTAGGATATACAAGGCCTATAAAGTAGGGTGCAATCCATAACCCCAGTAGGACATCAGAGCCCAAAGATAGTGAACCAAGCTGAAATGAACCCAATAAAACATGTATGATCAAATTTTGAGTATCACCACAACATACTACGTGGAGAGATACTGTTGTCTGGGATTTGAACAGCACCACTGCTCTGCTGCCCCCTCCCGCCCTCCCCAGCCTCCACCCAAAAATTAATTTCTGGACAAAAAACGTTAGTGGAATCAGTTTTCAGTAGAAACTTTCTATAAAGCCTAATTACATGAAATGTGAAAGGTAAATGAAAGAAAAGGGGAGATAAGTTTTAGACCTTGTGGGACCTGCTTTAGTTAGAAGCACAGAAAAAGACGAGAAAAGGCAGAAGCAAAATTCAGTAAAATGTATTTAAAAGTGTTACCTCTGCAAAAATTACTAAAATTTTTCAAACTAACTACAGAAAAGCACGTCTTGAGGACACCTGAATTTAATTGCAAATTTCAATGCAACACTTACTATAAACAAACAACAACTTCACAATACATGGTACTAAGTATGTGTGTGTGTGTGTGTGTATATATATATATATATATATATATATATATATATATATATATATAGGAAGTATGAAAAGCTGAGATGGCTTTGTTGATACTTGTACTGGAAGCCATCACCCCAGCTGCTAAATATTTCAGTTCAGACTTTCTATAAAGCGTAAACCAAGTACTATTTACCCTATGGTTCTTTCCAGATGAGTGCTTTTTACTATAAATTATTAGATTTTTAATCTCCTACATAAACCAGGTAAAACTGGTTTACAAGCAGGTCATAACAATATAAATGGAGTGAGTACATGTTAAAATATAAAGAATATATTCAGATGAACAAAATGAGGCCAACTTGGAGAATTTTTCACCAATGCTGGCACATAGTTGTCCAATTCCTACTCAAGTTCAAAATAGTGAAACCAAGTCAAAAGACAACTAAATCCACTTTGTTTACTCTGACAGTTGTAAAACATCTATTTTTTCTGAACATAGCTAGACAGCAACTAGATAACTTCACATTTAACCAGTGCATTAGGTTTGATTATTAGTCTCCTTCTGAAGCATCAAATATTTGTCTACTGCCACAAACACGACACCAGATTTAATAAATCAGTAGTCTAATCCAGCATAGCAATAATTTCCTAATATACGTTTTCTTAATCTGTATGTGAGCAGTTTAACTGAAATCAAACAAAACTAACTTAATATTGAAACTAAAGTTCACAAAACACATGGTGATGACACCAACGTTAAGTTCCCCCGAACAGGGTCTTTTCCTCAGTTTTGTACTGAAAACACTGAAAGTGCTCATCATACTGAGTCAACAATATGATGCTATTGCGAAAAAGGCAAATATTCTGTGATATATTAACTGGAGTGTCATATATAAAAAACACCAGAATTAACTATTTGGCTCTACTCAGCACAAGTGAGAGTTCAGCGTGAGTACTATGTCCATTTTGAGACCCACACAAGAAAGATATGGACAAATTGGACAGTCCGGAAGAGAGCAGCAAAAATATTTTAGGAAACATGACTTATGAAGAACATCTGAAAAAAGTTAGCATGTTTAGTCTAGAGAAGAAGTCTTTAAATATGTAAAAGTTTGTCAAAGGACAGGGATGAATTGTTATCCATGTCCACCAAGAGTAGGACAAGCAACCCCCTGAATTTGCAGTAAAGGAGATTGCAGATCAGATACTAGGAAAATCTTTAACTAAAAAGGTACTAAAGCACTACAATAGACTAACCAAGGAAGTTGTGGGATCAGTCACTGGTGGTTTTTAAGAACGTTTTAGACATACATCTAACAGAGATAGTAATCCTGCCTCAGCATAGGTGGAATGGACTTTCAAGGTCCCTTCCAGCCTTACATTTCTATGGTTCTATAATAAAAATCTTAAACTGCTCACACACAGATTTAAACATTAGCACACATGAACGCAAACTCTTCAAACCAATCCACGGACAGCACATTATATTACAAACAAACCTCTCAAAAACTACACTTCTATGAAGAAAAGGGCTTCACATGGAAACTAATATTTCAGCAGCTAGCAATGTTAATCAATAGGGAGATGTGCACTGTGAAATCAAAGCTCTCACAAGAGCCTCGATCATTATTTCCTCTACTAGTGTTCCATATCCCACCCTAATTTGAGGGGTAATCCACTGGGTTGAACCTGATGAATTGAGGGGAAAAACATTAAAACAGCAAGGGGTCTAGTGACCAAACAGAAGCAAGTGAAAGGAAGAAAGAAGCACTATTCCCCCCCCCCCCATTATCACTGCCTGCTATCTGGCCTCTAACCTAAAGCCAATAATTACTCTCCTTCTTTCCCCTTGCTACCTGTCATGTATCAGAAGAGAACATACATTTAATTAAAGGGAGGGTCCACATCTTGTTTCCCAACATCTGGTGTTACCTTTATCTGGCAGGAACAATCCTCAATGAGATAGTAAAACAAATGCAACTATTTATCAAACTGTGGGGCTTACTCTCTAACAATGCATCAGCCAGGGTTATGCATCTAAATCCCAACAAGCTTTGGCCGATAAGGAAAGCCTCAGGTGCAATGCAAGTCCAGAAGAGCCCAAGAAAGAATCCTAAGGACTCCTTCGGGAAGACTTGCATGCACTGATTTATAAACGAGCATTGGAGAGGCATTGAATAGCTTCCGAGGAGAGGTACGAGGCAGTCAGCTTGCAGTAATCTGGGCTCCTTTCAGTTCAAAAGGTACAGTTAACAGCCTTAAAGGACCCGTAATGAATTACAGGTGGCTGAAGGAGGGGCCATTGACAAGTCAACAAGAGCCTGAGACATCTAAGAGGAGGAAGAGATGAGGCTGCATCTAAAATGGTACAGCTCAAGTCCAGCTTTTTCCAGGAAGTGCTTGTCCAAGCTGTACCCTTGAGAAAATGTTTAACCTCACCTCTTATTATTCTTCTGGAAGCTACAGAGGTACATGGAAGATATGGGAAACCACTACTCATGAGACAAATCTGGGATACAGTGTGGGAGCTAAGCAGGGGATGGGCTCAAGCTACCTGACATAGTGCTTCCAGAATGGAGAGGTGGCAACTGCCTTGGGCAAAGGCATCAAAAAGATCCCTGAACGTTATCTAAAAAAGGGAGAGAAAGAACTGCCAGGGGGAAAGTATCCTGTGTCCAACAGCTGTCACATTTCACTAGAGGTAACTGAATTGGTCCCTACAATAAACTATGCTTTCTATTTAGATAATTTTTATATTATGAAGTACTTTGTGATCCTTAGGACGGCAGTAAAACATTTATTCTGACAGTCTCAGCATGACATATCCCAAAGAAATTTGGTCTTTGCTTTGTTGAGATAGAAATCAGAAGCCTTTCTGAAGTATTGGGCCTCTGGGATGAATAGACTGTTGCAGAAAATGAAGTCTTTTAAAGAATACTTCTTCATTCTGAGCTTAGGGTATGACAGTGAGATTTCTCAGACTATTTTCTCCCGGGAAAAAGAAACCAACTCCCAAACAAAATTTAAACAAAAACGTTTCCATTTAGACATACAAATGAAAATTAAACTTCTTGTCTCAGTCAAATTTCTCATTGGGCAATTAAAAAGTTTTCCTTAAAATAAAAAAAGCCCCAAAAAACTCATTTTGAATAAGCCTTTCACATCCCTGCTTCTCTACTGAAAGGCTGGATACTTCATAGTGGAGCTACCTAGATGCCTTAAAATGTATGAGGATTTCCTCCATACACATCTCAATTTGGCAGGTTAAATGCAATTTAGAGAGGGTTAACGTAGTTTCAAAAATGAAATGCACTAAAGTTCATCAGGCATCTTATCTGATCCTAGGCCAAATCAATTTTGATCCAGCAAGCAAATCATGTTTAAGCAGATGCTAGAATTAGCATTGCATTCTTGTAAGTTAATTTGATGACCTTGAGTTATATTTAAGGGACATTTGTTTAGTATGTTACTTTACACCTTAGAAATCTCCATGTTTATTTATCACGGAGTATTAATTGGACTTCATTCAGTTATTCGTGTTCGTTTCTATACAGACAGGGACATTTGTTGGTATATATGAGCATGGCTATGTTATGCTCATATACTGCTCTAGAATCCATATACATGCTTGCTACTTTCTTACTTTCTCTGAAGATACAAGATGCAAAGGGAGCAACCACCCAAATCTGTATTAAACCTGTGAATGAGTCTAAACATAGATAATGACTAATGAGAGAGAGTCGCTTTGGGATTCAACCCAGATCAGTAAGGCACTGTGTCACCACCTGTCCTGCGACTCTGAGTACCTTCAATGTTATGTTGCTGTGGCTTACAGCCCTGACACCAACAGCCAGCACAAGCATGCAAGTCATACCCTGGCTTTCACCAGTAAGTTACTTTTTTCCTAGGTGACCAACATCTCTCCAGTCCCAAATTTCCCTAAAACCATCTGCCCTTTAGCATCTAGCCCTCTTGCTGAACACTTACAGAAGTAAAGTGTACTGCTTCCTCAAAAGAGACAGCATCCAGAAGCTTATTACCTTAATTGGAATTAACACACACCTAATTTTAGCTAAAGCACTGAACTGGTTTATAGATTAGTAAACAAATGTCACATCTAAGTGCTCTCAAGAAAAATAAGTAAGGACAGAAATGGTTACAAACAAATTAAAGTAAAAATATGCCTCTAAGACTAAAATGTATTGTAACTTGCTGAAATTTTTTGCCTAAAAAGTTCCCAGAGGCTTCAATCCCTTTGGTTGCAGGTCCAACGTTTGAGATTTCAAGAGCTCTGGTCCCTTTAATACCTCAAGTGATGGAAAACTATGGGATTCTCTCCCCATTCTTTTTGTAGTCCAGTAAACCTTCAAAATGTATTCACTGAAAAATAAGCCCAGATAAAACTTCTCTCTCCTGCTGGGGTGCAGACACCATGCTGCCTTCCCAAAGTTAACTAACCCTGCTTCAGGAAGCATGAAGGCTTTCTGGGGTGCAGTCTCCATCCCCCATTGGGACTTCAGTTATTTCTCCCTCCCGTCATCCGCCCAGATGCTTTCCTGATGGCTTTGTTTACTTTGCATGTATATGTGCTTTTCTTTGTCCTTGGTCACACCTTGCCTAATTTATGTTGGAGACATATTCAAGCAGGTGGAATCCATTCCTTTATCTGAAACAGGTGGGGGCTTAGGCACTGCTTGCAAAATACAATTGAAGTACATATTTGCAGCACATATCTATAAAGTCTTTCTGTGGGTATACTATATCCACATCACTCAAAAATATTAATGATCAGTTAGTTATTAGTTTTCCAATGATATAGTGCATATCATCTTTTGTATATATCATGACAACGTGCCCACTGGCACTAGGATACTCATGGTCACAGATTCTACCTAATAAAGTCTTAAATGCATTCAAGCCCCCTGAATTTTCTACAATACACTGAAATTTTAGCATTTTCCTTTCTGAATATCAGATTTTAGTTTGCTATATCAATTTAGCAAGGAACAAAAATGAGTCAATCCTTCCATTGTGTATGATTCTATTATATTTAAATTCAAGAACACATGATACAAACCTAATTTTCTGGACAGTTGATCTAAATGCTTACATAAAGCCATTTTCTTCTGTTGCACTGAAAACTGAAGTGTGCATTAAACTGTACATGCCTCCTACACACAATATTTAATGTTCATATTCATTAGAGCAGTAGAGAGGTTCATAGTTCCTCTAGACAACTGTGGACATGCAGAAGTGAAGAAACTGCATAGAAGATTTTTAAATATATTTTGGCAAAGCATGCCCCTGAATATGCTGCAAACATTTATTCAGTCTTTCATCATTCAGCCTAATATCAAAAAGGGGGGAAACATTTCCACTTTTGGTCTAAACTGCATGGCTGGGGATCATACACAATGAAAGGTTTCTCCTCCAACTCCTCCCCAACGTACTATTGTCAAGACTAATCCTTGACAAGCTTCAGTCTTAGACAATCGTCAATCCTATTCTGAGGCTTCCATGGTCTTCTGCACAGCATGAGATACAGGTATAGCACTTGTTAGCATCACCCTCTGGCTATGCTAAGTGATTAGCCACTTCGATGACAGCTGCTAAAGTTACTCTATACCCTAATATTCACCTGCCTGACTAAAAACAGCTGTAACCCTTAGGGCCCCAAGCAGGTCCCTGCCATGGACAACAACTGACTTGTTTCCCAGTCTGGAAGGCACAAAGCCTGAGTCACACAACAGGCTCCTGTCAGAGACCTTCATTTTTCATATTTGAAGGATTTTTATCATTTTAAATTAAAAACTTATTTTGTAAATGCCAAAAGTTATCATTTGATGAGCAAAGAAAAATGACTGATTACTACTTCTTCAAATCCATAGCTGTAATTTAAATATACAAGACTAGTATACTATGCTAACTAAATCTGCCCACTTCCACAGAACTCAGTCCAACATTAATTTAAAACCATGGAGATACTGAAAAAGTAGAAAAACTCAATTCTAGAAATTCTAGGCTCATGCAGCCAGAAGACAAATCTTCAACAGTTCCACCTGCTGGCACGAACATGGAAAGCCAGAAAGACTCAAAATAATCCACATTGAGACTTCTGTGATCAGAAGGTGAAAAGAAATAACCCAGTTCTAATGGATCACGTGGTTGCTTTAAAAAATTCAAATGACTGCCCTTTCAATTTATGCCAATACCCTATAGAAAGTTAAGATTAATAATTTACCTTTTTCCTCTTACCATAATTTTTATTCACATCAAAGCATGATACTGCAGCCAATTCATCACCAAGTAGTGTTGTACAGTTTTTATTATTTGGAAAAGTTAGGAATGGAGTTCACTTCACAGTAGTGAAAAATAGTTCTCACACAATGAGGGGGTGGAACCTAACTCAAATATTATATCCTCTTCACCCCCCCCCCCCCCCCCCACACACACACACACACACACACACACACAGAGTAAGCATCAGACTCTAGCACATTTGTCTAAAATGGGTCAGGAAGGTTTGAAATAGAATATGAACCAAGGCTTTTTTTTTTTTTTTTTTTTTTTTTTAAAGAAATTATCTTCAGTTTAAAACTGTCACAGCTTTCCATCTGGCACATAGCTTGTGTGTGTGCTAGTAGTCAATTCTCATTTATAAAGCTACCTCTATGGAAAACAATGAACCTTTGCTGTCCAACTCAAAAAGCTAGCAGGCAGCTTAAACATTGTACCAGCTTGTATATAAAAATTATAATTCATAAATCAATACAAATAGATACAACTAATTTTCCATGGTTTGCTTTTTGTTTGATAAGCCACTTAATTGCTCGCTATTCAGAGACAACAGTGCTGTCGGATATAGGTGTTTAGCTAGTAACCCTAGAGATGTATCCAAATTAGACTTTACAAGCTTTTTCTATTCCATATCAACATGCGTGCTAACAGACAAATATTGCTAAAAATATTAAATTTCAGCAACTTGTTTTGGAAAATATATTCTTCAAAATCTGTTTCATAAACGATACTGTAGATTTATAAGTGCTGCAACTGTACACATTGCAATAAGGTTCTCCAAATTTTGCTGCACTCTTAAAAGTACAGTAGAACCTCAGCGTTACGAACACCAGAGTTACAAACTGACTAGTCAATCACACACCTCATTTGGAACTGGAAGTATGCAATCAGGCAGCAGCAGAGAAAAAACAAACAGTATAGTACTGTTAAAATAATTACTAAAAAAAAAATAGAGGGAAAGCAGCATTTTTCTTCCACATAGTAAAGCTTCAAAGCTGTACTAAGTCAATGTTCAGTTGTAAACTTTTGAAAGAGCAACCATAACTTTTTGTTCAGAGTTACAAACATTTCAGAGTTACCAACAACCTCCATTCCTGAGGTGTTCATAACGGAGGTTCTACCGTTTAGCTTTCTTATTGAAAAGTGCACTGAATAAGTCAGCAACCCTCTCTCCACAGGGAAAAATCCATCAACTTTTTTTCACCCTTCACAAACCAATCTACATTTTAGTTGTAGAGGTGAATTGATTTTCAATATTGCCAGTCACATGACTGAGCACATTCTGGATGCTACCAGAAACAAAAAGCAATGCAACTCTTCTCAAATTCCCTCCCATTACCCCCATACACAGCCAAAAAAAACATACTACATCCCCTACTAGTTTGAACACTAACCATTAGTTCATATCCAGAATGTCTTCTTTAAAGCCCACTCCCTTCCTTGATTACATCTTTGTAAGTCTTTGTTGCAGGAGCCCACATAACTAAGGTCTCAAAAAGATATTTTTTAAAACAGGTGACTCACCATTTATATACATAGGTATGCTACCAGAGGTCATTATTTTTTTCATCATAGCTTGACCTTTATATATGCTCAGAAGACTCCAGGGAAATATCGTATGGAATTAAAAACATGACAACGCATATGTATTTTATAAACACAGACATGAACATCTATGATATGTGGAAGTCTTCAAGATGGAGCTCCATAACCACGTAGTAGGATCTTTAGGTTTTCAACTCTGGCTCAAGCGTTTTTAAATCTGTGGGTAATTCAGCACAATATATTGGCTTGAAAAAAAAGTTTTCTGCAAGAGACAGCCATATATGTTGAAGTGGGTATGGAATTAATATTCTTTCAAATTAAACTCAGACTTTTCATTTATATCAACTGTTAAATTAACAGTGTCTTGAATGTTAATTTTATGATGGTCTTTGTATTTTCTCTGTCAATAATCTAAGAACAATAGGGTTGAGAGCCCAAGATTTGGGCATTTCAGACGGAGAAAGAAGATGATTTACAGATAAATATCAGATGTTCTGCACACCCAGCTTCACATCTCCAGGTAGAGCAATCCCTTCATTCAGAGAAAAACCATGGTGTTTAGAAGTTTACTACTGCACTGAACATATGACCAAATGAAGAAAGACTGCAGAGAGCACTCTGTGTAAAACTGTAGTTATCCTTTATATTCAGGACAAAAGAACTCTGCTCAGGAAAAAATTCAAAGTCTCTTCATTCAAAGGAATGAAAAAGAATACATTAAACAAGATTATTCTCAGGAGTACCTTCTCTCAGTCAAATATAAAGAGATAACACACTCTTCCACGAACCTCATCTACAATTCTAGATGATGCTGGGTTAAGTCCTAACCCAGTAATTAACTGAATTGTAAACAGGAGTTTCCAGAATGCTATATTTGAAATAACACAAAACCACACACATTAAGTTATTGAGACCATTTACATAGAATCACAGGACTGGAAGGGACCTCAAGAGGTCATCTAGTTAAGCCCCACATCACTTACAGCATGGCCAAATTGCATCTAAACCATCCCTGATGAGTGTTTGTCTAACCTGCTCTTAAAAATCTCAAATGATGGAGAGATTCCACCAGCTCCCTATGTTAACTACCCTGACAAAGATTTTTCCTAATGTCTAACCTAAACCTCTTTTGTTGCAATTTAAGCCCATTGCTTCTTGTGTTATCCTCAGAGACTAACTAGAATAATTTTTCTCCCTCTTCCTTCTAACTACTTTTTATGTACTTGAAAAGGTACATCTCCCCTTTATCATCTCTTCTCCAGATGAAACAATGGCAATTTTTTCAATCTTCTCTCTTAGGTCATGTTTTCTAGACATTTAATCATTTTTTGTCACTCTTCTCTGGACTTTCTCCAACTTGTCCACATCCTGAAATGTGGTGCACAGAACTGTACACAATACTCCATTTGAGGCCTAATGTGTACAGAGTAGAGTGGAAGAACTACTTCTTGTGTCTTGCTTACGACACTCCTGCTAATACATCCCAGAATGTTATAAAACACAGTGTGTTACACTCACTATTGGCTCATATTTAACCTGTGATCCACTATGAACCCCAGATCCTTTTCTGCAGTACTGTTTCCTAGGGAGTCATGCTATTTTGTACATCAGCTTTATCGACACCAAAAAACCATACACAAGTTTATTTTTTAGCAATTCAATCATTGCTCCCCTTGAAGTCCTAATTTGCATATTCTAGAAAATACACTATTAACAGAATTATTTGCTGTCATTCAAAATGAGGCATACTGAGGATAAGAAAATCTTTAAGTGTACTATATCTTACTAGAGGGAAGGAAGACCTTCATGGCTGTAAGGAATTACAAACACTGGACAACAGTAACTCTGCATTGTTGTCTTTTCAAGGGTTACTTAATATAATCAATAAAACTTGAAATAAGAACTATGAACATTAACTAATAACAGCACCATTAATATTGTTCAAAATTGTTGTCATAGGTCATTCACTACCAAAGGTGTAATGCAAATTTCATAACTGTGAGAAGTCATAACAGCACTTTTAAAGGATTCCTCCTAAAATTTCTTAGATGATAGAAAATAGTCACCACATTTCATTAATGTTATTGCCAACATTACTTAAAATACATCGAAAGTTAGATTTCATTATCTTATGCTGCTTATTAAATTGCAATTCTTGTTGAAGCCAAGCACAACAGATCTATTTAACGTATGGAATGATGTCGAAAGACCAGTAAAATATCAAATTAAAATTCCCTTTTAGAAACTACATTTGTGAGCTCCTTCTATAATGCAATGTATATTCACCAAACAGATGAATCACAATGTTTAACTATGGCATATTTAGAGCATGAAAAAGGAAGAGAAGAAGAAGTCACCATATCTTAGAGCAGCAGTGAATATTGTTATTACTTAGTGTAGTTTTGCAACTGCATGTTATAGAAAAAAATATACCCCACAGTTTTTATGGAATTTTCTGACCCAAAATTAAGCTAGCGTTTTTTATAAAACATTATCTTTTTACTTAATAAAAACTGTCCCATGAACATCCCATGAATACTAAGTTAAAATTTCTTTATCACCACCTATATAAAGCTTCAGTTTACTACATTAAAATGTACATGGTATGACAGATGAAGAGGAAAAGGGAGTGAACAGTACACCCAGTTTTGTCAGCAATCTCTCTCAAAATAATCTGAAAACATTATGAAGGAAAAGAGACTAACATTATTAACTCACCAAAAACAACCTGTAGTTGAACACTGATGTCTCAAAGGTGAGGCATATCTCCATCTTCAGCTTCCAGTTTCTAAAGATAAATCATATGCTTTCTGATATGACAGAAAAGCATGCTGCATTCTCTTCCTCTTCAATTCAACGACAGCTCTACTAACAGAGACTTGAGATAAACTGCAGTCCTAAGAGTAGGTACTTGATATGAGCATGCTCAGTATTTAATTTAAAACAGCTTGATGCTTTATCTCAGCATCTGATGCCCTACTTCCAAGCAAAGTCAGTTGTAAATCAAATTTAAAATCATTAACTCCAATAAGCAAATCTGAACCACTAAAAAATATTGATGGTTCCCCCAATGTTTTTATGGTTCATCTGACACTGTGTGCAGACAATTTGCATGGATTTTACTGAAACATATCCTCAGGCTTGAACACCACCACCATGTGTCAACAGAATTACATGATGCTAGTTTACCAGAATGGAAACTTACCAGATCAACATGACCCCCAAAACCTTAAATGCATCTCATAAACTGTCTGTGGAGAACAGCATTTGTCCAATTTCCTCTAATCCAAGTAAAACAATAGATTAAGTTGCGATTTCTACTTGTTTTATTTATTTATTTTTTAAACAGGGAATACATTATCGCTGCACTAAATCTGAGATTCAGCAATTATTTTGCCATGCAATTAAATTAATTGCTTTCTGAATAGAACTAGTTACACTGATGACAAAAGTGCATTCTGTTTTATAGTGTGTATTCTTTACATGCACACTGCCCAGGACAAGCAAAAGCATTTGCATGTATCTAACATGTTTTGTATATATCATGTCACTGCACTTTTTTTTTTTAAATAAAATTTCAGGTATTTAGTATGGAGGAGTTGCCAATATGCCTAATATAGTTTGAATTTAGAAGTGCTAAACATCTCTATATTTTTTAAACCGATTTCATTTTCTCACTGTCATGTAACCTCCCATCTATTCAAACTCTCAAAAAACTTTGACTACTGAATTAGCAGTATTCACCTGCTTCTCAAGAAGTCCTTAAGTCCAGCATTTGATAGATCGCATCCCTTCCCCAACCCTTATCCTCCTCATACTGGATGTGTTTATATTCCAATACAAGGTGTGATTGCAGCACTAGTAAAAAATAGAGTAGATGCAGCAGCACAGGTTCTTGGGGACCCTACGTATGTACTCACATCATTAAGCCATGCCAAAGCCCATGCTGCCACATCTACCCTGCTATTTTTAGCCATGCTAGCACATGTCTATTGTGCTGTAATAACACCTCAGACTTCAGCGTAGATATACCCAGTGTGGTAGTCTTACATTTTCACTTCTAAGTGTTTAGCTCATTCTACTCTGTCCATCCTCTTCTTTTGGTATTTGGGTGTTTTCTATTTTTATGTATCCTTGAAAATGTAATTTAAATAAATATACACAACAGATAACTGATTCCTCATACATCTAGCAGAACTTTGATTTTACAAGAAGGAGTATGCAATGGAATGAATAAACTATTTTATATTGCTGTATTTATCTTTTAAAACCCACTACACTTCTATTCCTCTTCCCCCTTCAGTGATTTTTCCACTCCCTTTTCATCTTAGGACATGCCTACACACAGAAGATTCATCCATTTAACTAAAGTAGATTCGATTTTTTTTGGGGGGGGGGAAGAGAATCAGTGAAAATCTTGTTTGGGCATCTGTATGTTTTAAACTGGTTACAACGGTTTATTTTATACCTGGAAATTTAATGAAACAAGTTAAACCAATATAAGCCAACTTTAAACTAAATTAAGTGTCCAAATAAGGGTTGACACTGCTTTAAATGAACTAATGTAAAAACCACCTCTTTAGTTAAACTATCACAGCTGAGTCTAGAGTGGGTCTTAGGTTGATGTAAGGTAGCTTCCATCGACCTCATTATGTCAGTATACACACTACAGCTTTGGTCCTGCCGATGTAAGTGCCCTGCTACACAGACGTAACTCCACCTCCACGAGGGGCTTAGGGCTTATGGCAGTGTAGTTAAGCCAATGCAAGGTCCATGAAGACACTGCAGGTTACTTAGGCTGGCTGCCATTCCTGTTAATTTCATAGCTGGAAGCTGGAGCTGTGAAATTGACAAGAATGTCAAAGTAGGTGGGGCCAAACTAAGCTGCACTAGGGCTCCCAGCGGGAGCCAGCAGCTCAGGGGAAGGCCAGGCTCTAACTATAGCCCACCCCAGCTTTCTTGTCAATTTCACAGCTCCAGCACCTAGCTGTGAAATTGACACGAATGACAGCAGAAACAGGGAACCTGGGCACACCCATTCTCCCTGCAGGGAGCCTACAATGTGGGGTAGGGGCAACAGCTGTGCTCCTGGCAGGGAACAGGAAACTGGGAGCTGAGAGCCTGGGGGCAGCCCGGTTCCCAGGGAGGACCAGCATGCACAGCTGAGATTCCAGGGTCTCAGCCCCCCACACTACCCTTCTTCAGTCAGCGGAAGTGCTCCTGGTGAGGACACGCACCATCGAGAGAAGATAGATAGTGTGGACATGAACCACTGAAGCTGTAAGTTCACCTAACATAGGTCAACTTAAGTTCGTAGTCGAGACATGCCCTTACCCTCCCCAGTAACTTCGTGTCTCCTCGTTCTACTCACTGTTGCTGCCTCTTTGTTCTCATGGGATCACAGAAGCAGACTGCAGACTTAAGCAGTCTCCTCACTTGCGTTTCCCTATTTTTCACAGGAGTTTGAAGTGTAGCCAGGCCAGGATCACTGCCTGCTCTTTGCTTCCTGGCTTAATCCACAATTGGTCAAGACTTCTATAGTGGAAGTATTTAAAAGTGATAATGGGGGAGCAGGAGACAAGCAGAGATCTCCCTATTCCGAAAGGCTGGGCAAAGTGTTTGGCTAAATGGCTAATGAGGCTTCTCATTTAGATATACTGAATCAGATCATTTCCTAGACACTCTAGTTATAGCCCCTCAACAACCTACATGCTAGATCTTTGAGCCTGCTCTGGTCACTTCCAGGTCCACTGAGTGAGAGGCTGTGGGTGCCTTGTGCTACTGCAACTCCCTATCAGGGAAGGCATTGCCGTAGGAGTTGCATCAAGCTCCTGGTAGTTTAAGTCTGGTACAGTAGTCAAGAGAAAAGCAAGATTTCATTTTCAAGTTTAATTATCAACAGTAATTGGCTAAGAGTTTCAACATCAACGCAAAAACAGAAATCCTATTTCATATGAGAAACTGCAGTTTCCGTAATTAATAATCTGAAAACAGTAACCCTCTGAGATTTAATAATTATAGGTCATAACATTAAGTTTACAAATCCTTCTGGCATGAAGGACAAAATATTTATCATCAAAAGGTAATTATTTTACTATTCATCCTTACCATTGGATTATAAACTTGCACAAAATGATAGATTTTATTTTTATTCTACAAATTCCTGGAAGGCATAAACTCTGCAATCAGCATGCACAATGGACCTAGATCTATATAGTAAAACCTGATTTGAATGATCGAACTCAAGCATCCATTTCTGCTTCCACATGAATAAATTACAGTACTATAATGGTAATGATGCAATACTTTCGTTTAATCTAGCTGCACATATTTCATTTTCAATACCTACTATATTAGTATTTATTTTTCTTACACAAATATACATGAAAAAGCCTGTTAAAGACAGGCAGGTGGGAATATGCTTGAATCAGCATTCTAATCTGCCATTAATCTGATGAAGGAAGGCTGTGCAACAAGGAGGACCTCGGTATTGTCCTTGCAGACTAATGAGAATAAATAGGTCTCTGTCCTCTTAAAAATAATTATAATTTCATATTGAATTAGAGAAGAAGCCTAAAGGTAACCTAAAATGAATTCTCATCTCAAACTTTCCTTACCAGGATTTA
Organism: Emydura macquarii macquarii; assembly: GCF_026122565.2. Taxonomy (NCBI): domain Eukaryota; kingdom Metazoa; phylum Chordata; order Testudines; family Chelidae; genus Emydura; species Emydura macquarii. The sequence continues at coordinate 3,066,742 of NW_027132342.1, read as the reverse complement.
TTCTCTAAACGCATCATTTTTGTTGATCTCTGAATTCTCTCCAACCTGTGTTTTGATAAGTGAAGTGTAAAGAATTGTCTAAAAAACAAACAAACCCAAAAACAAGTTTGTCAAAACCAAAACAGCTATTCTTTAAACCATAAGCCCTTCTTGGGATGAGAAAGGCCAGAAAAAATAGTTCTTACATTTAATTTAAGTGGGTATAATCCTATACAAAAAGTCTCCAAATTTAAAGAAAAGCAACTCTCTGAGTGCGCCTCTGCAATTCAAACAGACTAGATTTCAAGTTTGTGACTCTTTTTGAAAAGGAGTCGAGAGCAATTTCAGGCATTACACATGCCCGTCTCTCTCCTCTAATTTTTGTGATTTTACAATCAACTGTTAATATCTCTGCTCTTGTATGAAAGACAAACAAAAAAGTGAAAATGACTATAAATAAGTACTATCAAATGCAAAAAGGGAAAAAAATTCTGCTAAACCTACAGTAATCTTAGGTTTTATTTGCAAAAAAGTAAAATGCTTCCAAAGAAAAAAAGTGCAACAGTGAAGTTGAAACTCTCCCTTTAGAAGCCTTTTTTTTAACCTTCAGAACCGAATTCGGAAAAAAGTATTGTAAAAAAAATTCACTAGTTAACAAGCAATTCAATAAAGCTTCCCCCCCCCCCCGCAAAAAAAAAAAAAAAAAAAAAAAAGACAACTAGATGGAGAATCTTGCACACAAGATTTTTAGAAGGTGATTATGTGCCTGGTTGGTAAATTCTGCCATCACCAGAGCACAATGAAGTTTAAAATTGGAGGGAGGTACTTAATTATGTCTCTCTCAAAAGCTTCCTCATTAAGCTTTACCTTAAGATCTTTAAATCAAGCAGCACACTATAATGCTATATAACCAGACTTCTGTAAGTAAGCATAGAAGTGACAAGTCCAAAGAGGTGTGGAATAATTTTACACAAACAGGAAAAATGTGTTTTCGCTGAAAGTCAGCACAGAATTAGAAGGCAAAATGACAAATATTTAATGCCAGGGGTGTTTTTCTTTTTTTTTTTAATTAATAGGAATATCAGACAATGAATGCTTGAAGTACTGTTGCTCCCTTTTAAAAAGCTCCTACCAACACACAACAGTTCACATACAAACACCTTTGATAATCTGTATTGACAGCAGAGTTGTTCATTTTAGTAAGACCAGTGTGCTATGTTTACTTTTAACTCTCAACAGAAAAAACTCCCCTGCATCCTTGAATGAAATATATAATTTCTCTGCAAGTTTATGCCCTGTTTTGGATAGAATTTTTTAAAGCATTTCTATTTATATGATTGATTTTTTATCGAAAATGATAAAAGGGATGCTCAGAATATATATAACATAGGATTTCCTTAATACATTTTAAAGGTGTACCAACAATGGTTTTGGTGATGAAAATGGATGCCAAGGTCATATTCACCACACCTGTTTCTTCAATTCTTCTCTCTATTTTGGTGTATACCAACACACAAGCATTTCTTAAATATGTTTCACTATGCTAGTGCTTGTTTCTGTACTTTCAAGGGACTTATGGCAAAATCTAATTTCTCTAGTCCCTTCTCTCCAGACCCATGCCCTCCAGAAGTGTGTGTGTCTGGACCCACATTTTTCCCTTTCTGTATTTTTGCTTCCACTTCTTTACTCTACCACTTATCAACTCTGCTCCCACTTGCTGACTGCCTCTCTCCTGCTTTTGTGCCCTCACACTCGGATGTTTGTGACATGATAATGCATCTGTTGAAGTCATATTATGAGCATGCTTACAGCCAGAAAGCTGTATTTGGGAGCGGTGGAGGGAGCCCTGTGGCACCACGGAAGAGAAGCAGAAAAATTTACAAGGATGGATGTATATCTGTATAAAATTTAAAGATGTGTTACCTTCATCTTTTTATGTAATGCATAATTAATGTTCTGTCGCTTTTATTCATAACTGTCTGGGCTTACATATTCCTCGTGTACCAATTATGATATTTAAGCATAGCTAGATAGGTCTGTGTGGCTGACTGTATGTGACAGTGGGTGTGTCTTTTTCTCAGGGTGGATAAACAATTTTAAAAACTATTTTTTTTTATTTAAATCAAGTACATTTTTTCCTATTAGAAATAAACCTATTTAAAATTATGACTAAGACCTAAACTTACAATAATACAATCATTTAAATAAAAGGTATTCAAGCAGTACATTTGCTGCTGAAGTTTTAAAGAAAGTCAAACCACTTAACTAGTTCAAGTCACTAGCTAAGCATCTCAAACCAGAGTTTGTTGACATGCTAAACTTTTAATCTCAGTAGCCTTTTCCACAGATGCAGATATATTTTCTTTATTTCAATGTATTCAGTTAATTCTGTTCAAATATTAATTCATTCAAAAGTTGAGAAATTGACAGTTGAAAAAACAGGAAAACCTTTCCTTTTCCAGTCTCTGGATAAAAACTGTGTGTGAGTTGCAATAAACTAGTTCTAAAACCATGAAATACATGGTAGCTAGAAACCAATCAGTTAAATTAATTAACCAACTACTTCATTTATTAAATGAAGTGCAAAACATGTTTTGATAAATGTTTTTTCTGACCTATCCAGCACAGTCATTTTGAGAAAAAATCCAAAATCCTGATTGTGAATTTAACTGAATTTACATTTCCATCTAAATGTAGTTTGACACAAATGAGTAAAAAATTATTTAATAAGCGCATTAATTCACCATTTTCCAAAATAAATGTAAAAATTGGGACTCCAAATAAATGTATGTTAAGCTATATAACTGCTTAAGTAAGTGTGTATATACATATACGTGTATCCTCCTGATTATCAAAAATAATTAGACCTGGGTTTATTAGTTGATTGCAACATGACCATGAGCCACAAATGCGATGTAGTCATGAAAAAGGCTAATGCAATCCTAGGAGGCATCAGGCAAGGTGTGTCCAGTAGAAACAGGGAAGTATTAGTACAATTACACAAGACACTGATGAGACCTCATCTAGAATACTATGTGCAATTCTGGTATCTTATTTTTAAGAAAGATGAGCACAAATTGGAACGGGAGCAGAGAAGGGCTACTAGAATGGCCAGAGGAATGGAAAACCGACTTTATGAGAGGAAACAAAGAGCTTGGCTTGTTTAGCCTAACCAAAAGAAGGCTGAAGGGAGATGATTGCTTTCTATAAATACATCAGAGGAATAAATACCAGGGAGAAAGAGAAGTTAAGCACTATTCTGACACAAGAACAAATAGACAAACTGGACATCAAGTTTAGGCATGAAATTAGATGAAGGTTTCTAACCATCAGAAGAAATGAAGTTCTGTAACAGCCTTCCAAGGGGAGCAGTGGAGGCAAAAAACCTAACTGTCTTCAAGAGTGAGCTAGATAAATTTATGAAATGGATAGTATGATAAGACTGCCTATAATTGCATATCAATCTGTGACTGCTTGTAGCAACGATCCCCAATGCTTGGTGATGGGACACTAAATGGGGAGGACACAGTTACTGAAGAGAATTCCTTCCCACATGTCTGGCTGTTGGGTATGTCTTACCCACATGCTCAGGATCCAAATGATCACAATATATGGATTGGGAAGGAATTTCCTCCCCCCAGTTAGATTGGCAGAGATTTGCAGTTTATGTTTTGTTCCCCTCTCTGCAGCATTTTAAGGAATGATAGGAGGGGAAACAGCACAATAAAGATAATGGATATCAATAAGACAGACTTTAGCAAATTCAGGGAGTTGGTAGGTAAGACGATCTCATGGGAAGCAAGTCTAAAGGGGAAAAACAGTTCAAGAGAGCTGGTAGTTTTTCCAAGGAGACATTAAGGGCACAAGACCCATCTGTCCCACACAAAAGGAAAGACATCATGGTAAGAGACAACCCTGGCTTTGTCTCCCCAGAATTTGACCTTCCTGCATGTTACCCCACAGTTTGATAGTACTGCAGTCAGCAATTTTGTACGTTCAGCCACTGCCAGCTGAAAACCAAACATCACAAAGCTAGAAAAATCTTGGGTCCTGAGAGGCAAGGCCAAATAACTGCATGTTTGCAGTTTTGCTATAAAAAAAATAAAATAAAAAAAAAAAAAGTAAATGTATTGTAAAAATGGATATGTTTGGATGCCGACTTTGGTCTTGAGTGCCTGATGTCATTAACTAATAAGTTTAATTGTTAATTAAAAATGTTTTAATAAAAATAAGTAGTTTCACAAAAAAATTAGGAACCCATTAGGGGTTATTATGGTGACCCACTAGGAATCACTATAGGTTATGTGCTTTGTTTAAAGTTGGCTGTAAAAGATTAGGTGAAAGAATTTGCTTTAGAACAGTCCAAGGAAACTTTCTTTGTGCAAGGATCTGACAGCTAAGTTCCCCAGCAGCTACACAGAAGGTGGGGGACCCCCTGAAGCCTGGCTGCTGATCCCTCAAAATCATTTTAAATGCTCTAAACCTTCTGCGACAGCATCTGTGTGCATGCTTAAAATCTAATAAAAAGTAGTTTTAAGCACTCTGATTTGGATCTCCCTCTCTCTCTCTCTCACACACACACACACACACACACACACGCGAGCTGTGTCCCCATTGATTTATTTCTGGCATTAGCTGGAAAGAAATAGGGTACCACTGGCTTTGGGTTCTGAAAACCTAAACCCAGGTAACAGTCTAACCAGGAGATCTTCAGTGATCTGAAACTCAAAGAGTCCTAACAAGAAGTAGAAATTGTTTATATTCATCCTTTGTAATTTTACCTAACACCACAAACAAGTAGGGATAAAATTAGAAAGGCCATAGTGCAGAATGAGATTAAACTAGCTAGAGCAAAAAGTAACAAAGGAAACATTCCACCAATGCATTCGAACAAAAAGGAAAATGATGGACAAGATAGGCCCATTACTTAGCAAAGGGGGGGGAAACAGTAACAGAAAATGTTGAAACAGCATAAGTGTTAAGTGATTTTATTTCAGTTTTCAACAAAAATTTTAGTAGAGATTGGACATCTAACAGTGAATGCCAGTGAAAAAGAGGTAGGATCAGAGGCTATAATAGGGAAAGAACCAGTTAAAAATTACTTAGACAAGTTAGATGTCTTCAAGTCACCAAGGTCTGATGGAATATATTCTAGAGTACTCAAGGAGCTGACTGAGGAGATATCGGAACCATTAACGATTATCCCCAAAAAATAATGGGAGAGATTCCAGACAGCTGGATAAGGGCACGTATAGAGCCAATCTATAAAAAGGGGAATAAGGACAACCCGGGGAATTACAGACCAGTCAGTAACTTCAATACCCAGAAACGTTATGGAGCAAATAATGAAGTCAATTTGTATACACCTGGAAGATAAGGTGGTAAGTAACAATCATGGATTTGTCAAGAACAAATCATGTCAAATCAACCAGACAGACTTCTTTTACAGGGAAACCAACTTTGAGGGATAGGGAAGAAGCAGTAGATGTGATGTATCTAGACTTTTATAAGGCTTTTGAAATGGTCTTGCATGACCCTCAAACTAATGAAACAACCTAGATGGAGCTACTATAAAGAGGGTACCTAACTGGAAAAGCATCCCCACAGAGTAGTTATCAGTGGTTCACAATTAAGCTGGAAGGGCATATTAACTGGGATCCTGCAGGCATCAGTTCTGGGTCCAGTTCTGTTCAATATCTCCATCGGTAATTTAGGGTACACTTCTAAAGTTTGCAGAGGAAACCAAGCTGGCAGGGGTTGCAAGTGCTTTGGAGGACAGGATCAAAGTTCAAAATGATCTGGACAAACTGGAGAAATGGTCTGAAGTAAACAGGCTGAAATTCAGTAAGAACTAATGTAAAATATTTCACTTAGGAAGGGAGAGTTTCTATGTCCAGCAACATGTAGTAGGTCAGATGAGCTCACGATGGTGCTTTCTGGCCTTAAAGTCTATGAGTAAGAATTACCAAATTTACTATAAAGGCTATAATTAGTTGCAAATCAATATATTTTAATTATTATAAACCAATAAAAATTAACCTGTCTTTAGAGTATGTAACTGATGTCAAAAAGTTTAAAAAAAAAAAAAAAAAAAAAAGACTTAAAATGAATTAAATAACTAAATTTACATCAATTCTCTGCAATTTTGTCATCTTTTTATATTTATTTTTTCATTTTTGAAAATATTGCCACATAGTTTTTCCTTCAGTATTCGTGCCTTCCCTTAATTCCTTTTTCAGTATTCCTCAACTCCTTACATATCCCTGAATCCAATCCATTTCCATTATAAACAGTGGGCCAAGAATAAGAAGTAGCTTTTGGCTATTACATGGTAGCAGTGAGAGCAACTCCAAAACAACAGAAGAATCAACTTCAGGGGAAAAAAAGCTTTCATTTTCTGCATCCCCAAAGAATGCATATTACTTCAATTGCATGAGGTAACAGAAAGCAAAAGCCTGAACGTTAGGACTAGGAACAGGCATATAAATTATACAGTGAAATAATGTGCGGCCTTTCATGTAAACTTTCACTATATGGTTTGTTTTATAAAACACTTAATTCTAGGAACTTGTACTGTAAATACCAATGCAGTAACCATCCCAATGACCCGGAGAATTTGGCATGCTCAACTCCTAACCTCAAGAAAGCTTGAAGAAAATTAGCACCCTTTGCAACATGCCAACAACAGATCTGGGCTGCATATGGCCAACTCAGGGGACGTAGGGACTTCCAGAGCCAAGGGACCTTCTCAGAAGAGATCCTGCATCTAGCCTCCTGGATTTGAATCTGGAGACTATGTGTTTAAGAAATTCTAACTATTGCATGACATGACACCAGAAGGCATGTGAGGCAGCAGGATCCAGTGGATAGGTCAGTGGGCTGGGAGTGAGACCATCTGGGTTCTATTTTCAATTCATCACTGACCTGCCACAGGACTTTGGGTCAGTCACATCATCTGTTTCCTTATCCCTTCCCTCCCCCCTTTTGTCTTGTCCAAAGAGTGTACAGCGTAAATAAACACGCATTTTTTTTAACCAAGTTCAGTGTTAATTATCTCAGCTGGTGCCTCTTAAGTACCATGGTATCACCACCACAAGGAGTAAAATCATCTAATCTAAGGTAGCAAAATACCCAAGTCCATTTAGAGTTTTACAGGTTAAACAACTTGAACTTCCCCCTTCTGACCAGGGTATTTCCAAGCTGAACAGTTCTCTGTCTATAGTGTGTTACTCCCCAGCAAGGCAGACTGCCTATATAGGCCTACCAAGTGCACTTTGCTTACTCTTTGAAGGCAGTAAATAGTAGAAAGATATGCGGCAGTTACAAGCAGGCACATTTATTCTTAAGGTGAAAGGCTTGGAGATAAAAGTTATTAAAAACAGTAAGAACTACACATGCAGGATAAGCTTACTAGAGAACACCCTCCCCCTGCAACTCTGACAAAGGCTCAGGCCAGTGAACAGTCCTGCAAACCTTTTCATGGGGTTTTTCCTGCAATTAAAGTTCAATACCCCTTTGGCTGAGAATCATCAGTTACTCTTCTGTCCTATTTGACCTTTTTTTTTATTTGTCCTCATGTAACAAGTGGTCTACAGACAAAAAGGTCCCTTTCCTCCTGGCAAAGTTCCAAAGGCCGAGTTCTTGCGATTCAAGAGTTTGTATTTGCATATAACTCTCCTTATAGACTTCATGGTAAACCCACTTAACTTTAAAAAGTTCACATTGTTTCAAGTAATCCTCTGAAGCTCAAATCATTTCCCAGGTTTTCCATTAGTCAGATCTCCTCCTTAGAGACATTACTATTCCATAATTACATATGAACTTTTACACTTTAATACAATGAATGCTTAAGATGCTTAATTCAGTAAAGTAATTTAATTCAATAAGATTTATCCAGGATATGGCAGGAAAGCACCATCTGTCATATCCTGATCTTGATAAAAATAAATATTGATAGTAGCTGGGTTTGAGTGTTGTAAGGTGTAGACTTAAGTAGACTGTACTGCCCTCATGCAATACAGAAGTGATACTTATAGATTTAAAAGTGTGGTATCAAGTTTATTTTTTTAATTTTGTTTATTTTTAAGGAAGTGGCCATTGTTAAAATTTCAAAAACATTCTCATTTTTGCTGAAGGTAGTCCACAATGGCGTAATTCTTGGGCTAATCGTCATGGTCTAAAATAGCTTCCATACCCTGTTTTGTTTTGTTTTGGTTTTTTTTGGGGAGGGTGGGGGGGTGGGGAGGGGGGGTGTCTGTCCTGGTGCATATAATTAAAGCAACCAATGACTTAAATGAGAAGTACAGCTGCTTATATCTAGCCCAAAGTGAACCCCTCTCAATGTTATACGTAATACAGAGATTTGGAATATATATATATTTTTTAATGTGCGCACAAATACACACTAGACTATCGCCTACTAACTAGGCAGAAAAACTATGAGTTTCATAATATACATCTTATTTTCTATAATGTCACCATCCTTTCTAAAAATAGAAATACAAAATTTTATGATTATTCATGAAAAGTAGGCTAGCTAACTACCATGGTTGGGGTTAATGCATAGAAATGTACACAAAATAGTCTTTTCCACCATAGCTTTCCGTAAGGATTGCTCATTTCTGACTGTACATCACAGCAGACAATTTCAATTTTAACCGGTAATGATTATATCTTGAAACATTAACTCTTAAAATCCAAATAGAAAGTAAAGGAGAATTTTGCAAAGAAGTATTGCAGGATCATAGCAGAACATAGCTTGTACTGGCTGCTGACAGTGCATAAAGCACATTGTATTTCTGTCTTTAATAATCAAAAGTTATTTAGTACTATTTGGAAAGAAAGGGTTACTCACCCTGTGTAGAAACCATAGTTCTTGGAGTTGTGCCCCAGTATGGGTGCTCCTCTCCAGGTGTGGGTGCTCCTCTCGAGCCCTTGACTGGAGATTTCTAGCTAACTGCGTCCTTTCGGTCTATTCATATGCCCTATGCTCTCCTTGTGGCAAACAGAGGCTATATAGCAGTGCGCGAGTGAACCATCCTTAGTTTCTTCTCTACCCAAGCATCCCCTAGGGAACAACCAAAACAGAGGGGAAGGAGAGCAGGTTGGAGCACTACAGAGAGACATGTCTTGAAGAACTACATTTACTGCACAGGGTGAGAAATATTTCCTTTTTCTTTGAATAGTATCCCTATCGGTGATCCACGTCAGGTGATTTCTGAGCAGTATCCCAAAGAGAAGGTAAGGGAACTTCAGAACAGAGGCCAGAACTGAAGATAGTACTGCGTAGCGAAGTGCTACATCAGATCCGATAGTGTGGAGCAGGGTGTAATGCGTCAAGAATGTACAGGCTGAAGTCCAAGTGGCACCTCTACATATCGTAGATACTGGAAATTTCTTCAGAAATGCAGTAGATCTTGCCTGTGATCTGGCTAAATGCTCTCTTTTATCCTGGGGGGTTGGGAGGGAGAGGGGCTGAGCAACTGCAGATTCATAACAGGTAGACCTATAACTTGATATCCATTTTGAAAGTCTGAGCAGAGATAGAAGCCCCAGCATCTAGGCCATCTCCTGAACTGCTCTATGCTATTCAGGGAGAAGGTCAAAGACCTTCTGGTGTCCAGGGTATTGAAATAGGATTCCTGCTGAGAACTATTACTTTTGGAAAAAGTCACTGGTAGACTGATAGATTAGGATGAAAATCCGCTGCAACTTGTGGTAGTCTCTTTATGACCACATCTTAAATTACCTTATTGTTAAACAACATGGTAACAGGTGGATCTGCCATCAAGGATCCAATCTCCCTGACCCTATGGACCAACCATGATGGTAACCAAGAAGGACATCTTCACAGATAAATGAAGTAGTAAGCCACTGGTTCAAAAGGAAGTTTCTTGAGATGGTTGAGAATCAGGTTGAGGTCCTAAAATGGGATGAGGTGTCTAACATGGGGGAAGAGATTACCCAGACCTTTAATAAATCTGGACGATTCTGGGTGAGTGAAAAGGAAGAATCCCTCAACCTGGGGGATGAAAGATTGTTATGTAACCAGGTACATCTTGAAACGATGGATAACTCAACTTTGATGTCTTCAGATCTGCCAGGTAACTTAGGATAAGGGAAAAGGGGAACCACTTCAGGCTGGAGGTAGCAGACCGTACTAATGGATAAAGCTCTTCAACTTCTGAAGGTAAATAGTGCAGAATTGATGTTTTTCTACTGTTTAGTAACACCTACTAAACATCTGTAGAGCAGGAACCATCTATTCCTGAACCATCCAGGAGCCACGCCTTGAGGCCTGGAACAGCCAGGGTGGGTGAAGTGTGCAACCCAATCTGAGACAGGAGATGAGGAATGGTCTGGAGCTTCACTGACAGCTGGACAAAGAGTTGAAGCAGGTACGGGTATTAGCTTGTTTTGACCAGGAAGGTACTATAAGCATAACTCTGGCCTTGTCCTGCCTGATCTTGGCAGAAAGAAGGCATCGTCCATGGGGACTGGTGACCCATTCCCCGACCCACTTCCTACCACAAGTTGCAGTGGATTTTCACCCCCCCCCCCCCTTTTTTTTTTTTTTTTTTTTTTTTTTTTAAACAAACAGTCCATACCTAGGATTTCAAAAAAGGTTTTAAGAAAAGCTTCATGTAAACCCAACTTGGCTTTCTCTGTACCCCCACAACAAAAATTGGAAATTTAAAAACTGAAATGGATCCAGAAATTCTTCATTAATATCCCTGCAGCATCCTCCATATACGAGGTTGGTACCAGCTACCCAATATCCATTCTCTCAGTTAGAAAAATATACCTGCAGCCTCACATCTATCAACTCTCCACATGAGCTGCAGACTCCAACTATCACCAATTACCTTCATACAAATGTACACTCTGAAATATGGTTTACTTCTCTTCCTCCGCTCTTTTTATCTACTTGACACATATGGGCTGGAACCTCCATGCTCCATCCTATGATGCTCCAAACCCCTATTCCTACATATCAGATCCAGGCTTATCTGAACTTCCATTATATTAGCTAGATAAGGTATAAGTTTAGCTGATTCAAAGGGAAAAAAAAAAATCAGTGAGGAATGTTGGCATTGCAGTTCAGAAGGACAAAAGAAGAGTGCTGTGTTATGGAAATCCTGGGTTGCAAGATTATTTGTTACATTCTTCCTGTGTCTGAAAACTACTGATCAAATAATTAAAATATTTTATTGGGAGTGTAATTTGAATACATTTGTTTCTATTCTAGACAAAGGAGGACACTGGGTAGAATCATTTTTTTTTTTCTTTGTTTACAACCTTTTTCACCCTAAAAGTAAATTCCATTTTCAAACATGGTAACTGGGGAGTCTCACATTAACAACCTACAAAATATAATTTGGAATTTTAAGAATCTTAAATTCCATCTCTCTCCTTTAAGTTCATTCCATTTGAAGGATGAGAATCCCCTGCCCAGATGAAAACCTAAGAATAATCACATAGATGAACATATTTTTCACCACTTTTTGTTTAAAAATACATTTATCCTACAGAACCAAACAAACACTTTTTCTAATAGCCAAACTGACTAAACTTTTTCAAAATCATATGACTACGTAACACTAACATTCTGCTTTGGCAACTTTCACACATTTTAAATCCTACACCACTGATTATCAACTCAAATTTTATTTATTTTTTGGCTTTCAGTGCTAATACAAGTGATGGAAAAGTACTTTTATTTTTGGTAGCCAAGGATACTCAAGGAGGAACACTGCAATAAGCAGTCTTAAATACAAGTAGCTCTGCTAGGAGCATAACAAAGGTTCAGTAATACCTTTAAAGATTTTAAAATCATTATTGGCCTTGATGTGCAATAGTAACTGCCACAAGGCTTGAGTTCCCTTTACTAACCAGGAATGAGTTAAAACTGGAAAGCCTCCTTTCTGAAAACACACAGATTATCTCCCACCAATTTAAGGGGCTGATTGAGGTACATGCCTAAGTATATTTGGCCATGGATAATTTTATTTTTTATGTAATGGTTAAGCTTACTGACTTATTAAAGTGACTTCAGTTACAAATATTCTCATATGCAAAGGAGGTTACCAAAAGACTTACTACTTTTTTGAAATTTCTAAATACAAAAATGTTTCCACCTGAAGAGTAGGCAGTTTTTTAAAATGTCTTTATTTGTCAAGGAAGAGATAGATGTACAGTTGGTAATATAATTTAGTATGCAGTAGAGAGAAACATGTCCAATACAGTGGAAATAGTCGGACATTTCTTACGGTGGACTACTTTAACATTTCCTAATGAGGGGAAAATGGACAATTACTTGGACATTGACTAATATTAGATGCCTGAATATATGATGATTACTGACATGTCCCAGGTTGAACTCATCACAATTAGTGTTGAGAATCATACAAATGTAGGACTGAAGGACCTCAATAGTCATCTAATGCTGCCCCCCTGCACTGAGGCTGGACTCACTATTATATTGTCTAGACCAGGATTTCTCAACCCATGGGTGGAGACCCAAAATTGGGTTGCCAGAATGTAAGGGTTGCCTGGCAGCTCCCGTCCCACAGGGCTGGATGGACTCGCCTCTCTGCTCTATGCACTGCAATCTGTGGGGTCCCAATACCACTCATTTGGCCCAGCCAACATGAGAATGCAGAGGTGTAACCAGGGCAGGGAGAGTGAGGCAGCCATCTAGAGCACAAAGCCACGGGGGAGGTGGTAGGGTGCGCAGAAAAATGGAGCAGTGTGAGAGTATCTAGGGTCACACGCCACCCAGATTTCTGCCTTACATTTAGCACAAGAGGTTTTCATACTGCTGCACAATTTGAAAACTGTTGCCGCCTGCCAGGAGCTGGCGTATCAGAAGCTGGCAGGAGCTGTCTGGCCTGCTCAGGTCCCTGGATCTCCACGCTATGGGAGCACGGGCTCTGGCTGGCTGCTCAGCAACCCTCCCTGCCCTGCTCTGAGGCACCTCTGCACAACCGAGTGTTCTCCAAGCAGGATGGGTGGCAACAGCTCCAAAATGAACCCTGACGTGCTCTTGCCTGTCTCCCCTGAAGGAGCCAGACACCAGCCAGTGACGCTCTCTGGAGCCCGGCTCCACCCGTGGAGCCCAGCTGACAGGAGATACTCCCCCAGGCACTTGCTTGCCGTTGCCAGGCAGTCACATTCACCTCTTAGATTCTCAGTTGAGGTTGCCAAAAGAGTACTAGTAGCGCCAGCTGTAGCAATGGTTTGTGTGCCGTAACTATCCACTCAGAGCTGAGCTAACATCTTCATACAGTTTACCTTTTAGTCGACATAAATTAGACCCCATATTTGAACTGTCTGCCCCAGAAAGACCGGTATCCTTATAGCAATTATTTGACCAATTCAATCTCTCACTTGGGTTTGATATTTTAAAATATTGAGTTCTCACCCAAGTTTACTTGCAGAATTAAAAATTCAACTGGAACCTTTTCCCCCCAGTAATAAAAAGAGACTAAAACTCTAGCTTTACCACCACCATAATCCCTAGTAGTATATTAATTTGAACAAAAATACACATGCAATAAAATAGCAAAGTATATTTAATATCAGACATGGCAATTAATTCCAACACTTATGATGCAGAAGATCAGCCTTACAGCGTCCTCCACTATTTGAGGGGAAGATTAGATTATGTGTTGCCTCCTCCCACAGCTCAGGTGCTTCACAGTACTGCTGAAGTTACCTTGTGTTTTGAAACTACTGCTAGGAGGAGACTTTGCTTATGCTTAAGATCTGCCACAACAAATAGGTTTTACAATTTATAACTACACAGACACTTAGAAAACTTCAAAGTAAACTGCTTAACCCACGGTTGCAAGTGTGAGATACCTACACCACACCTATATACATTTCAAACCAAAAATGGTGTAAATGCTGTTAGTCTTAGGTCAGAACTGAGGACATGGAAAAATGTGTATTAGCTAATGGTTATAACTGCTGGATTTAAAATAAAAGTTTTAAAATTTAATATTGCATTTTCACTAGGAAGTTAAGACTTGTCATACTATTGCTGTTTACACAGCACAAGCAAGCAAGACTTGAAACTGCATTTATTTCCACTCACTTAAAAATTTCTCATCCCAGAGCAGCAATGTCAGTCATTCATGCATTATAAAACTGTGTAAAGCAGGGGTGTCAAACATACGGCCTGCGGGTCGCATCTGGTCCGCGAACCTTTTTGATCCGGACCGCATTCGGCCAGTGTAAGTGAGTCGTGCTGACACATTTCTGTTCGTATGGCATTGCCACTTTAAAAGAGTCTTAAAGCAGCAATACCTTCCTCCGCAGAACCCTGCTGCCGAAAAGCGGAAGACGCCCTGAATTTTTCAGCGGAGGGTATTGCTCCTAGAAATCCCTTAAAGCAGCAATGCAGACAGTCCGGTAACAGGGTCCACTGCGAAATCCCACCGCCGAAAAGGTGAAGATGGCTCGAATTTTTCGGCGGAGGGTATCACATGGCCCCTGTGAAGTGCAGTTTATGTGAATTTGGCCCGTCACCATCAGCGAGTTTGACACCCCTGGTCTAAAGCAACAGTTCTCAAATGCGGCCACCAGGGTTTTCTGTGCTGCCATGAACAGCAGGGGATGGAGGGGAAAGGATCCACAAGCCGGGACTTGTTTGGGTGAAGAAGTACCTTTCTTCACCGGACTCCAGCGCCTAGGTAAGTGACTCCCTGCCTTTCCAGCACCCTTTCCTTTCCTCCGTCCCTGCCTGCCAGCTGCTCGATTGCCTCAGGGTCCGTGCATTCACTTACTCATCCGCCCCTCCCTGCAGCCGTGCAAGTGACCCCTAGGCCCTCAGCAACCCCCCTCCTTAAGCTGCAGTTCTTCCCCCCCCTCCAAAGCAGCCCCCTCTCTGCCTCCTGCCAGGTGGCTCACGGCAGTTGCTGCACATGTAGCCAGAACAAGCAACTCCCTCCAACCGTCTGGCAGGAGCTGCAGTTCTTCATGCACCCTACTCAACTTTCTCAACTGAAAGGTGAGTGGGGCAAGTGAGGCAGCCTCCTGGCTGATCTCCTTCCCTCTGGCAGCAACAGGGAGCCTGGCGTCTGTCCTCTCGCCCTACATGTTCCCTGTTTAGAGTTAGGGGGTGCTTTAAAATTCTTTCTCCGGCATGTCGAAAACCTAGCTATGCACTGCAACAATTGCTGAGATGTTAAGTATTCAAGTTGCTTTGGAAATGCCATAAATCCTAATTCACACTCATTCCCTTCCCTAGTGCAGGCAGCAGAGCTCAACTACACAGGTCTGGTTTCTTTCCAGTCACAAAGTGAATTAATTGGATAATCACTAAGTTGACATCTTGCATCACTTTAGCCCTGTAAGCAGTAACGTCAGCGTTGGTGCAGTCACTGCACGGTATTCGGACAGGGTGATATTGTGCAAAAAGGTGAAATGTTTCAAAGACAAATGGATATCAAAGTTTTTCCTGAAATCAGTGCCAGAACACGACTGACTGTGAAACAGAGAAGCCACCTGCTGCTAAGAAAAGCTGAACACGAAGGCAGAAAAACGAACATTTCAGGACCAGAGGGAAATGCAGTTTCTTGTGTTTCTGAAGCCATCCGATTCCGTTTCCAAGCAAGTTGCAGTATGCGCTGTTCGAAAGGCAGAAATTCAAATTAAAATGTACGCAATGCAACATCACTATGGCACACATGCAGGGGAAGGTGAAAAGAATTACCACAGCACGTTTCAGAGAAGCAAGCTGTTAAATGATGCAAAAAACCCATCTCCAAAGACAACAGCGACGGCTCAGAATATTTGTGAATAAGGTGGATCAGATAAGGGTGGTTACTTTTAAAGCTACACTACTTTTGGGGAAAGCAAGGAAACCATTCACTGATGGAGAACTCGTGAAGAAAACTGTTCTGGCCATACAACCAGAAAATACGCTTTTCAGAGATTTACCGCTGAGCAACGACACATTACAGAGTAGCACAAGGGATCTGGCGAGTTTTCTACAAAATGAAATAGCTGAAAAAGTTGCAGCGAGCTCTTTCTAAAGCCTATACTTGGATGAAAGCCTTGACCTCACAAAGAATCCCAAGGTAATCGTATGTGCTTGCTTTTTTGACTGTGATCTTCATTATTTTTCTGAAGGTGTTTTATGTACGGTGAGCCTCAGTGATAGGCCGGCTGGCAAAACACATTTTTGAATGTGTTGAGGCAAGACTGCAGGAGTGCCACATTAGCTTTGACAAACTGTGCAGCTTGACAGCTGATGGTGCAGCACCCACGCAAAGTGCATGAGTTGGGGTGCTGAACTGCTTCCAAGAAAGATGCACTCAAACTATTTTTGTTTCACTGTTTTACCCACCAAGAAGTACTTGTCAGCAAGGCTTCAATGAAAAGTATAGATGAGGTTGAATCCATAATGAAAAAGAGCATCAATGCTGTCAATACCAACAGTGTCCATAAAAGGAGATTCGCAACTCTGCACATAATGGGCAGCGAGCAACATAAGGTGCTGCTGAATTACAACCTGGTCCACTGGCTTCGTTTTAATGACAGTGTACAGAGGCTGTTTGTCATTCTGAATGTACTAATTACTTCAGTGCTATGAAATATCATTAGCTGAGGTTTCTGAAGCTTCAGTTCAAGGAAGCAAGCTTTGGTAAAAACCCTTTCAAAAAGAGCAAACAACCATATACTTCTGGATCTTGTAATTTTTGGGAAAGTTCTGGTGAAATTGTGCTCTGGAAAGAGCTCATTGAGGTTTTGAGCACAATTTCACGAGAACTGTACATTCTCAGACAGTTTCTCAGCTGTCAGGCTGAGAATGTACAGCGAAAGGTTAGTTCAGCTGTAATCAAATACTTGAATATCCTCTTGGAAGATCCTGAAAATCGTTTCAGTGAGGGAAATTTTTTCTGTCAATACACCTTTGTGACTGACCCCCTTTAGCAACTCTGGTTCTGGTTTTTTGCCTGCAAACTAACTAGCGGCCTTGCAAGACTAGCTTCCTTTGATTCTTTGGATTTAAAGAATCTCAGATACCTCATACTGTACATGCACAATGATGCAAGCATGAAAACATACTTCAGTCAGCCTGCTGTTACAGTACAGGAGTTCTGGAGTACAGTATACCTGTTTAAGGACACCTACAAGCCCCTAGCTACAGCTGCTTTGCTTTTTTTGTCCCTGTTTTTTACTACTGTGCTGTGTGAGAGGGAATTCAGTGCACTGCATTTTCTGAAGAACAAGTACTGAAACCGCATCACTGATTCTAACCTGGAAGCTTCCCTTCCAGTTTCACAGGAGACCCGTGATCTTGCAGACTTTCCGTTCAAAGAGCTCCTGAACTTTTGCTAATACTCTGATCCACACAATTGATGCATCAAAATCCAGAACTGTAATTTCATCATCACATTTTTTGTTTTTGTTTTTTAAGCAGTAAACAAGTTGAACAATAAATGTGTTATTTTGTTCTTAAATGGGAAAGTTTGCATACTGGAAATATACAAAAGGAGACAGTTCAGATGAAATTTGGATTTATGTTCAACAGATCAAAATTATCTGCAGTAAAATAAATTAGGAAATAAGTTGCAAAGTACAATATAACAGAATTATGTTTGTTGTTACTAGTTGCAATTATTACTGGATTGGATTGATCCGTGTCTATTTTTGTGAAAGAAAGCAATTTTGGACAATAATGAAAAAATCTGCAAATATTTGGACTGTTACTGTGTAAAAGCGTTTTAAATTTGGTTAAGAATTGTACAGAATCCATCTTTTATCAAACAAGCAAAACAACAAAAAGATGAGAATGTGCCAAGAACCTCATGTGTTTCTATTATTGCTTATTAGGCCCAGCAAAGAATGTACGTTTTTGTTATTGAGTCTGAAAAAGAGAGAAAATACTACATAAATTACAATTATTTTGACATGTATATGCGCATATTTCTTTGATTTTCCTAATGTTAACTGAGTATATTAGGAAAAATTGTCAATGCAGCCACCAGCAAGAGTTGGTGGCCGTACTTTGAGGCCACCAAAAAAAACTGTTGAGAACCACTGGTTTAAAGGCAATAGATGCAGTTTCAGATTTAGCCCCCAAATGCCACACAGTGTATGCCATTTTATGGAGTGCAGCCCCTTGTTGATGCACTTTGCCACATATCCTTGTAATATAAACACTCCTGCAATGAAACCAACAGCATAAACAGAACATAAAATGAGAGCAGCAAAATATAAAACCTTTTCTTCATCATATTAAATACTTGTGAAAGCAGGACGTCAGTCACTCCACAGCAGTCTGTTTTGTCCAGACAAGACAGTAATAAGAGAGTCACATCAGAACATGCCTGTTGTAGCCTTATAATACACTGAAACTCCAAAAATGTGAAGATAAAGTGCCCTCATCTGGCTAACTAAAATGTCAACATTTTTACTCCACCAATTCATGTCACAGGCACCGAAACCTCTAAAGAAATTCATTTGAGTCAAATGCTATGAAGCAATTTGCACATCAATAACTGACTTTTTAAATGAACTTTCTGCTGCATTTCAAATATGAATTATTTTCTCTATCGAATATCTTCTAAACACTGCTCTTGTTCAAAAATGTAAGCAAAAGTTCAATACCACTACAGAGAATTAAAATTGTTATTGATCAGCAGGTGGTGGTAAATCTTAAATTACTAAATTAATACTCATTTTATAGGTCTATAACAAGCATAATTTTACTGTCAATTGTTCAGTACTGGGAGCTGTCTTAAACCAATGTAAAAAATGTCACTAGGAAACAAGATTTTGCGATCATCCATAAAGAAAACAAATACAACTACAAATGTTTAACTACTAAATTCTGGATGTTCAAGTTATTCTGAAAATTTCCCATTACTAGACATTAGAAGAATGTTTTATGAACAAAGACAAATGATGAGGTAACAGCACGAAACAGATCTAAATATTGAGATGTGAGTTACAGACTGCACTTTCAATTTCCCAACATATCAAGCAAAAACACCTGAAACATTTCCAGTTGCCGTTCCACTTAATTTTCAAGAATACACAGAGTTGATCCTTAAAAAACGCTTTCTAAATGTACAGAGGATGTGCTTCTTCAGTGGAAAAGTATGACAGGATTTAAAACTAGTCTTTCTAACGCCCAAATTTTAGAGTGCCTACAGTGAAGCCATTTACTTGCTTGTCCTCCTAGCCACTTTGAAAATCTTGGTCTAAAATCCCAAACACCTTTAATTTTCCTTCTTTAGGACAGCCTTTTTAAAAATAAAAACAGTTTTCTAAAGTGATTAGGAGTCCTATGATGCTTGTTTATTTACAAATCAAGAACATAAGTTTACAAAAAGAACATGGGGTAATATCAACCAAGGACTTTATTACAAATTTGCTTAAGTATATATTTGAACTAAAAACTGGTAGCATGTATATAGTACTGTAGACAAAGAACAAAAGAAAGAAATTCACCCCAAAATATTCTGCTTTTTTATTCTTTAAATTTACTGAGGAACTTTTGGGAGCAGAGCTGACACACACTAGTTCCCCCTTACCACTGTTAGATGAACTTCAGACATTTTAAACCTCTTATTGCATGAAATGCATCCAACATGTCAAATTTTTGTATCTAATTTCAGACCATTATGTCATTACAGGTATTTTACCAACTTTACAACTCTTGCTGCTCCTCTTTACCACTAAAAATTTCATCCCAACTCTGCTAAAAGGCTAGCTTTGTGTCCACTGTCCCAGAACTAATTAATATTCCTTAAATTATTCAGATTAGCAAAATGTACATAATTTTTAAAACTGACTTTTCCATGTTTGATTAAAGTGATGGGTATGATGCAATAATGAAACTTTATAAAAGAGTGATGAGCATATCAAAGAATGATTATACAAGTGTTAGTCTTCTTTGACACTGCAATTCCTGGCACATCAGCTGCTGCTTGAAGAAACTTCACCTGGAAAATACAACTCACTATGCCAAGGAGTTAAATATCTCCCACATTAAAATTTTAATGTGGAACATACATAACTTATTCATAGAAGTTACTGAAAGACACTTCATCTGCAACGTAAATTAATGCCATGAATTCAAGATTTTCAGTGGTAATTCATACCAAACATTGGGTTTCTATTGATAAGACTTAAAACCTCTAATATAAAGTAGCCCGCTCACATTATGCTGAGTCTCATACATCACTGCAAGACTGAGCAACAGGAGAATCAAGGGCCCTCTGAGAACTCTTTCTCTAAAAACAAACATCTTAAATAATAGAGATGGGAACACAATGAATTGATTCAGGAAAGTGTTCTCATTTGCTCTTGTATGACAGTTCCTTTGAGATTTTTATTATATTGATGCAGTCCCTAGAGAAAAATTACATTTAAAAATATGTATTAATAAAGTAGGGAGTTTGCCTTTGCAACATGGTATTAGAAAACGTGTACCACTTCATGATAAGATATACCTTATAATTTTTGTAAGGCATTTACTCAATATGTAGGGGAAATGGATAATTACACTGATTTCACTAACATTCTCTCCTACAACACAATTACCTTCTCTTGCCTTCAATTCAACAAACTTTATTGGGACAACACATACAAGTGTTGTCTTCTCCCCTGACTTAATCCACCAATTTATCACCTGAGGCATCCACATTTAGATTTTGCTAGAGTACCAATCACAACAGTCTCTAGACAATTAAGGACTTGCTCAATTGCAATGGTTAGTTCCTTGGAACAGGGACCTGATTTTTTTTTTTTTTTTTTGTCAGTAAACTACCATGCACAGCCTTAACGTGGTGCCCTTTAATGATGCTTTTCTAGAACATTAATACTTTTGTCTATTTAGCTGATCACATCAGCAGTACGCTTGAGTAAATTTAGGGATAGAGACTGCAGAAGCTATACTATCAGTCTAATCTGCATCTTATACAGTCAGGTCTCATGCTTTGTGGCAAACTGTTTTTCCTCATGTGCTTAGTGGGGTGGGTAGAAATATTTTATATAGAAAAATAGTGATGTGGGAATTGTATGAGAGCAGATACATTTGCAGAAAACATTTTTGCACAATTATGAAAGTCATGGTTACAAATATTTATGAAGGTTGTCCCTTTAGACAGAAAGAACATGCACATTGTTTATATGACTCCATTGGCACTTGAGAAAACACTTCCAAACCAGACTGATAATTATCACCATATTTTTTTCTAATGGTTAAGCATTTGCTTCTTCCCAGTTCATGAATTATCTGAACAAACATTAGGAGATTGAAAATCACCAAGCACTACTGTAACAGGCTAAAGAACAGCTTTCCAAAAGCTGAGAAGTACAAGCAATCCAGACTGATTTCACCAACTAACAAGGTATATGCCTAATTTGACAAGCTGTCAATAATGCCTTTAATCATGTGGCACATTTGTAGAATACATAGTGTTACTTGCTCTAATTAATTCAATAAGATTACTTTTGCAATAATTAAATGCATTCTAACTTTTATGGGCCATTCCTTAAAAGCACTGCAGCTGCCTCTGCCACTGCCAATTCAGGGCAGCTTCTACTGTTAACCATAAATTAAAAAAATTTGGAGTTCTGTCTGCATAAGTCTACTGCATTACAATGTAAATAATGTGACTATTCAAATCTGAGTAGCATAATATGATGTGTCCAGCCTGAAGGAATCATCAATCTGCTTCTCACTGCGTGAAAATTAAGAGCTGTAAAGCATCCAGTAGTAATTTTTGGAGAAAGTGTAGGGTAGTTTTAAAAAAAAAAAAAAAAAAATCTAGGAAAAGGATGGTTTCCTATATTTTAACAATTATCAAAAAGTTGTTTATGAAGCCATTTTGTTTACAAAAGTGAACAAGGGCTATGGCTCGAAACAGACACCTACCATGGGGTTATACATTTGGATAATTCAACACGCACGCCCCCCCACCCCCTATTGGAAGATATATGCACATTTCACTACTGCTGACTCCCAAGAAGTGGAACATGACATGGGAGCTCTGAGTCTACGAAAGAAAGGACTGGAGAACAGCAGGTCAGGTGCCGGTTTTGGTAATGAAAGCTTCTGTAACATGTAATAATTGGTATATGTGTCGCAGCCCCAAGTGGCCGCCTTACAAAAAAAAAAAAATCTAGGGTTGAGACACTGCTCACAGGAGCTAATGAGGCTTTCTGTAATGAGCCCTCATCCCTGCAGGTGGGTCTCTTCTCGATTTCAAAACTTCACATTCAGAAGTTTCAAGAGAACTTGAAGACAGAATGAAATGCAAGGACATGTCAGCTACAGCTACAAAGAGCTTTGGAAAGAATGGAATGGAATAGTTTGTTTGTAGATAAAACAGTGGGGCTCTTCTGACATCCCAACTGTGGTGGGTCACTTCCATTATTCAAGACTTGGAAAAAAAACAGATAAGTGTATTTGCTGATTTAGATGGAATTCGGTGACCATTAGGGTAAGAAATTTGGATGCGTCCAACAGGTCACTTTATCATGGTAAAAAAGACCAGAGTGGAAGGCAATCATTAAGGCCTGAATTTCTTTTACTTGCCTTGCAGAGCAGGCGGCTGTTAAAAATGGAGAGATGTAAAAGGAAACCTAATGGCACAAGTCTGAAGGAAGGTCCCATAAACACAGAAAGTACTAGGATTAAGGTCCGGAAGGGAAAAAGTGGCCCTTAATAGGTGGAAAAAAAACTCTTGTCAAACTCTTTATAAACCTCAGAATTGTGATGAGTGAAGACAGATTGGCCATCATCAGCAGACCTGACATGCTGAAATTGCCACGATGTGAATTTTCACTGGCGCACAGAGAGAAATTTGATCATTTCAGTTCTAGGTGGTACTCCAAGATTATTGGTATAGGCACTTCGTGAGGGAGGAATGACTGTGCAAGATCTGTTGGTAGAATCTCATTCATTTCACAAGTATGTCTGATGGAATTTTTCCTGTTATTGACCAAAATATCCCTGATTGGAGCAGGAACATTCTAGATTAGACATCCCTCTAGCAGCCACTCTGTGCTGTGCAGAAAGATCTGGGTACAGTATCTTTCTTCTGGACTGAGACAACGGATCCAGTATGAGAGGCAGGTTATTGGGTTGGATCTTGGACAGCCTTAGGACACCTGGGAACTAGAATTCAGCCAGGCCAGAGCTATCAATATCAGTTTGGCAGACTCATCTGACTTTGAGAAGTAGAAGACCTAGAAGAATGGGAGGGAAGACATACAAAAGACCCCTTGTCCACAGGATCAGAAAAGTGTTGGTCAGAGAACCTGGGCTGGAGCAAAAAGCTTGGTACTTTCTAGTTGTGTCAAGTTCAAAGGGGGTTTATAAGGCAGTGGTCCCATTCCTTGAGTAAGTGATGACAAATGGGATCTTTGATCTTGCATTCATGATTCAATGAGAAGTGTCTGTTCAGACTGCGTGCTAGGTAGGTGGACAGCTGAGAAGAAAATGTGATGTCTTATTGACCAGTTCCACAATCTGACTGTTTCTTGACACAACAAGGAGGTAGTATCAAGAGAACACCTCTGCAAATTTTACCTGTGTCTTTGCATTAGGACAGAGGCAAGAGGACTAACTAGGACACAGTAAGAGTCACATCCAAGGGCTCTTTGCCTGGGGTGTACACTGACCTCAACTAAATCTGCATGCATCGAAGGTGTAGTCTAGCATGCAGCATCACAAGAACACAAGGTGCCATGTGCCCTAATATGGTCAGGCATGTCCTTGCTGTGGTGGTGGGGTTGTGACTATATTTGTGAGTTCAGGGATGAGAGGGTCCCATACCTTTCCTGAGTGATGATTCAGACCCAAGTCTTGAAAGAGGTTGAGGGTGTAATTAACAGTTTCTGAGATCTGATGGAGCAATCCTCCACGAATCAGCCCGTCATCTAAGTAAGGGTATATCACAAAATACCTATCAAGTATGCTGCCATTATTAATACCTTTTTAAATACTTTCGGCACTGCGGAAAGGCCAAAAAGTTAGTATTGAACGTATTGGCAATGCCCATGGCCAACAACAAACCTCAGGTACTTCCTGTGGGCTGGAGATATGGCTACATAGAAGTACACCTTCTCAAAATAGACTTCTTTCAAACAGGTCGCTGTTAATGTGGACTGGCTATCTTTTAGATGATGCCAGCAGTGTCCACATAGGTCAGTTAGAGTGCAATTCACACCACCAACGGTGCAGTGTAGACAGCCTAAATTCAACATTTACTATCCTCCCACATTAGCTTTACAAACAACTAAAAATCCTGGAATTATCCCAGCTTCCCATCAGGAGCAGCTGAGATACAAGTAGCTTTGAAAGTAGGTGGTACTTCTAGAAGTACATCAACCCTAATAACCAGGTATCATTAGCATTAGGTTTCTTACAGAAAAGCGAAAAACAGCCAGACCTCCTGGAAAACATGTTGCACATTCTGGCTCAGAACCTAGCAAGATTTCTTCCCTCTAAGGGAATTTGAGGAATACAGGACTTGCAACATTGGAGATGATTATTGATCTCATGCTATTTGCGATTTAGTTTTGCAGTAATTCTCAAGAGATAGTTGATCGTGCTTCCCCCAAAACTAGCCTATGACAAAGGCACCAACCTCCAGAGGAGAGGGGCTCTTTACCCATACTGAGAGGACGTTAGGGCACTTGATACCACTTCCTTTCAATCCTCACTCCATGCCGACAAGAATTAGAAGAACCATTTTTCCAATGGCATATTTACTGAGAACTCCTTTATTGCAATGCTTCTGTAAGAAGGTCCAGGACTGAGGCTTTGCTGGAGAAAAGGCTAAAGAAGGAAAGTGTTCATGATTTGCTGCTATCTATCCAAAAGCTGAAAGAATATTCCACAGTTTTAACTGAGCGAACAAGTCACAGAAAAAAGGCTCCTCTACAACACAGTATTCAAAATATTATTTAACAGATTATGGAATGATAAAATTAGCATTTAGTAGTATCAAATGAAGTGCAAAGCACTACAATGGAGAACAATTTTAATTAGCTCCAAACAAGAGAATATTCTTGGCTCTGAACTTCTACTGTCTAATACAATTTAGGATAAGGGTCCCTTCTCACTACACACCCTGAGGCAATCCTTAACATCTTAGTTCAATTGATAAAGCATGTATACCAATATGCTAATTTGATACAATATTTGGGATTATAATATAACCCAATCCCCCAAAATAAATATTTGAAAACTAGGCTTTTTTAAAAGGATAACCATCTGAATGAAAAACTGAAGCATACTGTCACGCTGCCTAGATTGGGGGGGAGCATTTATGATATTGTTTGACATCAGTATGTCAATCATAATTCATGAGAGATACGCCATGTCAGGTACCGTTAGAAAGGCTATAATGTGCTAAGTAAGATGAGGCTGTTTATGTTCATGTGTTATATGTGTAATGGAAGCTATAGGTATGTTTGGTGTATCACTATTTCAAATTGTGCTGTCTGAGTGGCATCTCAGATGGGATGGCTGCAGAACAATAGCCTGTTTAATGGCCCATTGAGACATTCACAAGTGCAAGGGTCCCAGGGGAAGAAGCCAGGGATATACCAGATGAGTCACCAGGACTTGCTCATGTGACTCTGGACTCCATTTTGGTTCCTGTGAAATTCCACAAGCTGCATGGCAAGGGCCAGAGGATATATAAGGCAGAGGCCTGTGAATCCATTTGGTCTTTCAGTCACCAATCCTGTTCAGCTTCAGCCACCTGTCTACCTCCGGATCAAGTCATCTGCAACTGAAGCTGTGAACCAAAGGATTGAGACCCATCCAGGTACTGGATATGCACCAGAGGGACTATACAAGCCTGCAAACTCCACAATTCTTCTAGAAACCTGATGTATATGGACTTTCAAGTCATTTGTATGTATCTGATTGCTTTAATCCTTTAACATTTCTCTTATTGGTTGTTCCTCTCTTTTATAATAAACCTTTCGTTTTAGTTACTAAACGATTGGCTGGCAGCGTGGTATTTTGGGTAAGATCTAAACCTATATTGATCTGGTACTGTGGCTGACCCTTTAGGGTCAGAGAGAACCTTTTTAGTAAAGAGCATAGAGTTTAAACAACTGATCTCTTTACTGGACCTAGTGGCTGATTGGGAGCCAGAGACTAAAATGTAGTAAAGGAGGCTGTGTGTATTTGTATTTTGTGCTTCTTGATAACTGGTGTGGGAAATCAGAAGCACAGTTTGTGACTGGTTGGGAAGCCTGACTTCAGTGTCACCACCAGCGCTGGGAGAATCTGCTCTCTTTTTACAGCCTACCCTGACCTTGGCATTTTCAGCTGGCTGCCCTAGGCACGGATGGGTCACACACATTTTCACATCTTGAAATCACAGCACATAGATATATCAGAGGTCATTCATCTTATGCTAAGTGAATTGGACCCTGAATTCTGAAAGAAACTTGCTGAAATATCCAAACTTTAGAACTAAATCTTACTTCTCCAGACTCAGGCAACAGATATTTACTGATGGTAGGTAAGTCTTCAGATAGGCTTCAGAAGAGTAAAGTGCTGCACAGGAACAAAGGCACGATCAAGTCCAATGGGATACAACCAAGAACCCGGAAACATGCTGTTGGCAACCAGTCATTGGAGAGCACATAGACTGCTATGGGAACAGCAGCAGCGTTACTGAGCCCAGAAGCCCTCTAAACTATACCCTGCAGAATGAGTCAAAAAACATCTACTCAGCCATTACCACGCAGATCTCAGAAGAAAAAAAAAAGCTTAGTTTTACATGTTTCATTTTTTTCCAGATTTCCAACTGAAGGCATAATAGATACTTATGAAGAATAAGCTTTTGCACATAACTGGGTAACTCCATGCAATAAAGGAAAGTTGGGCATGCAGCTCCCCATTATGTGCTCATAATGCCTTTCTGAATATGCAATACAGAGTTTTCTGTAGGCAGATTCTTTAATATGTTGAATAGCAAGTTACTAGACATGAACCATTCTTTACAAAGTCAGTCCTGATGTAGCCATAAACCTCTGAGGAGCTAAAAATGTAACAAAAAAGATCTAGTTGTATATAGCAATAGGGATGCTTTCTGACTGCAGGTCAATTTCTGCTTAACAGGACTTTTTTCCCCCAAAACCATCTTACAGTATCATGTTTTGAATTACCACGATTGCTGAAGGAAGCCAAGGAGAACACAAAGGGAAGCAGAGGAAAAGGAAGAGATATACATAACTGCTGCATGTTACAACTCAGTGAGGTGGATAAGTACATACCACTCAGGCTACAAGGTCACCAAAAGACCCAAGATCCATTAGAGAAAGTAATCAAACTAACATTTGGATTGGAGGGAGAGAGTGACACAGACACAGCTCAATGAATAGTATGATAATGTGCACTACAAACTTAACTGTTACACTTAGAGAGGAATATGATGCTCCAAAGTCTTTGTCAGACCGAAGACACCAAATAACATTAGTTTAACATATGCTCTAGGAATTTTGGGGGAATTTCTATGGTCTGTATTATAAGGCGGTCAGATGATATGATCATAATGGCCCCTTCTGGCCTGAGAATCAATTAACTTAATTGTTATATGAAATGTTTATGGATTGCAACACTGCAAGACAACTTTCTGTTAGCCTGAGGATTTCTTACTTGATGAATATTTTGACCATTTCTCTTAACTGGATCACATTCATCAATAAAATACATAAACGAATCACTAAATCTCACTTCTGTGAGTGAATGCTTAGTCTCTCTTGCAATTACAAGTTTCAAAAATCATCTTAGGGTGAGAAGCTTTCTAGAGGGATAGCAATAACTGCTTCAAGATGCACACTGAGCACACCTTCTCTACTGATCTCCATATAACTTCTCAATCACTCTGTTAGAAGGAAGCAAGCTGGGTCTTACTTCCTTGCTGACTCAAAATAAGGAAAAATTCAGCTGGAGAAAGAGAAGGGAGTGGGCCTTTAAGGTATTAATGGAGAGTACCAAGGCCCAGACTATGAGATTACCTTTTTAAGTTTTTACAATACTGAAATATTGACTTCCATTTCATACTTGGAACTACAATAGAGTAATTTCAACTAGACCTATAACTATAACAGGGGAGTTTCGCAAGGGTGTTCCCCAGGTGAAGGAAAAGCGACTACATGACACCTGGGGTGAGTTTGTTATCTATAGTGCATGCGTGTGGTGTGCTTGCTGCTTCACTGAAGCGTATCATGTGATCTGTTTGTTTGGGGGGGGGGGGGGAAGACCATGGGCTGATCTTAGCAGCCTGTTAGGCAAGGCTGAGAGCTTCTTAAGGGAGACTTTGGTCCCCAACCCATCAACCCTTAACCAGGAATTGGGGCTCCTCAGGAAGAATCAGGGTTTAAAAAGCCCACTCCTAAGCAACCAGAGGCAGCTAACAGGGGAGTTTTGTGAGGGAGTTTAGAGGGGAGGTAGACAGTTTACAGAATGTTAATGTAGTGTAAAGACAATAACCTGCCCCCCCAATAAAAACAATAAAAGAGCTGCAAGACTAAAAAGATAATGCAGGCAGAAGTCCAGCAACACAGTGGGGGCTCCATCTAGCTTATTACACTGAATCCAACATGTATGATTACCTGCCCTATGGGTGCGTGGCTTATGTGTGTCTTCGGTGCAAGGAGTTCCTGGCCCTCAGAGACCATGTATGGGCTTTGGAGACCAGGGTGGCTGAATTGGAGGAGCTAAGGGAGACAGAGGTACACAGATGCAACTTTCCAGGATACAAAAGAAGAGTCCCACTCCTAGTTTCCCAGTCTCTGTACGACTGAGGAGGATGAAAGTTTCAGGGAAGGAGAACACTAAACTGGAGCAGAAGGAAAATGATCCCATAGTTGGGATCCTCCTTCCAGATGATGTCATGGTATCCTCTCATAGCGAGGCTACATCTCGGGGGAAGGAACTCCAGTTATTAGGGGAAAGAGACATGTAATAGTAATGGACTCAATTAAAAAAATAGGGAGCTGGCTTTGTGATAACCAGGAGAACCGCATGGCAACTTGCCTGCTAGGTGTGAAGGTTGCAGATCTCTTGAGACATCTAGACAGATCTATGTGTAGTGCTGGGAAGGAGCCAGTAGTCATGGTTCATGTAGGTAACAATGACAAAGGGAAGCATAGGAGAGAGGTTCTGGAAACCAAATTTAGGCTGCTACGTAAGAGATTGAAGTCCAGGACTTCCATGGTAGCATTCTCTGAGGTGCTTCCAGTTCCACATGCAGGTTCAGTTAGATATGCAGAACTGCAGGGTCTCAATGGATAGATGAGACAATGTAGGGAGGAAGGGTTTATCTTTATTAGGAAGTGGGGAACCTTTTGGGAAAGGGGGGAGCCCATAACAAGGATGGGCTCCACCAAAACCAAAATGGAATTAGATTACAACCTTTTTAATTTACGTGTCAGCAGAGCAGTTTTTAAACTAACAGCTGAGGGAAAGCAGACAGGTGAGTAGGAACACATGGTCCAGACAGACATCCCTTAGGGGAGGATCTATTAATAGAGATTCTCTATATCCTAGAAGAGGAGAGGATAGAAAAGGATAAAATACAGATAGGATCTGAGGAGAAAGTCAAATGAAAGAGTCCCATTCAATTACATCACAATAGCAGAAAGCTAAAAAGGGACAATTTTTTAAGTGCTTATATACAAATGCTAGAAGTCTAAATACTAAGTCGGGTTAACTTGAGTGCCTTTATTGAGGATATTGACATAATAGGCATCACAGAAACTTGGTGGAATAAGAATAATCAATGGGACACAGTAATATCAGGGAACAAAATATATCGGAAGGACAGAATAGGTCATGCTGCTGGGGGAGTGGCACTATAAGTGAAAGAAAGCATAGAGTCAAATGAAATAAAAAAGTCTTAAATGGACCAAACTGTGCCATAGAATCTCTATGGATAGTAATTTCATGCTCGAAGAAGAAGAATATAGCAATAGGGATATACTACCAACCACCAGACCAATATGATGATAGTGACTGAAATGCTCAGGGAGATTAGAGAGGCTATAAAAATAAAAAACAATAATAATGGGGGATTTTAATTATCTCCATATTGACTGGGTACATGAATGGGATACAGAAAGTTTGACACCTTAAATGACTCCTTCTTGGAGCAGCTAGTCCTGGAACCCACAAGAGGAGAGGAAATTCTTGATTTAGTCCTACGTGGAGCACAGGATCTGGTCCAAGAGGTGAATGTAGCTCAACTGTTTGGTAATAGTGACCAAAGCAACCCACCATAGTAACATTTAATTTCAGAAAGGGAAACTACACATAAATGAGGAACTTAGTTAAATAGAAATTAAAAAGGTACATCACCAAAAGTGAAATCCCTGCAAGCTGAACAGAAACTTTTTATAATAGAGGCTCAATTTAAACATTAAGAGGACCAGAAATGTGCCACCATGGCAAAACAAAGTAACAGAAGCAGAGGCAAAAAGGCATCCTCTAAAAAGTAGAAGTTAAATCCTATTGAAGAAAATAGAAAGGAGCATAAACCCTGGCAAGTGAAGTGTAAAAATATAATCAGGAAGGCTAAAAAAGAATTTGAAGAACAGCTAGCCAAAGTCTCAAAGTAACAGCAAAAAATTTAATTACATCAGAAGCAGGAAGCCTGCTAAACCACAGTGGGGCATGGACGATCAAGATGCTAAAGGAGCACTCAAGGAAGATAAGGCTATTGCAGAGAAACTAAATTAATTCTTTTCATCGGTCTCCACAGCTGAGAATGTGAGGGAGATCCCCAAACCTGAGCCATTCTTTTTAGGTGACAAATCTGAGGAACTGTCCCGATTGAGGTGTCACAGGTGGTTTTGGAACAAATTGATAAATTAAACAGTAATAAGTCACCAGGACCAGATGGTATCCACCCAAGAGTTCTGAAGGAACTCAAATGTGCAACTACAGAACTAACAACTGTGGTATGTAATTTATTTAAATCAACTTCAGTACCACATAACCGGGGGATAACTAATGTGATGTGATACCGCCCCCTTTTTTTTTTTAAAATAAATAAATAAATAAATAAAAGGTTCCCGAGGCGATACCAGCATTTACAGGCCGGTAAGCCTAACTTCAGTACCAGGCAAACTGGTTGAAACTGTAGTAAAGAACATAATTATCAGACACATAGATGAACATGGAGAGGAGTCAACAGTTTTTGTAAAGGGAATTCATGCCTCACCAATCTACTAGAATTCTTTGATGGGGTCAACAAGCAGGTGCACAAGGGTGATCCATTAGATTTTAAGAAAGCCTTTGACAAGATCCCTCACTAAAGGCTCTTAAGTAAGTGGTCATGGAATTAGAGGGAAGGCCCTCTCCTGGATCAGTAAGTGGTTAAAAAAAAAAAAAGACAGGAAACAAAGAGTAGGAATAAATGGTCAGTTTTCAGAATGGATAGAAGCAAATAATGATGTCCCTTCAGGGGTTTGGGACCAGTAATATTCAACAAATTCATAATGATCTGGAAAAAAGGATAAACAGTGAGGTGGCAAAATGTGCAGAAGATAAAAAAAACTACCCAAGATAGTTAAGGCCAAAGCAGAATGCGAAACGTTACGAAGTGATCTGACAAAACTGGGTGACTGGGCAAAAAAAAAAATGGCAGATAAAATTCAAGGTTGATCAATGCAAAGTAATGCACATTGGAAAATATAATCCCAACTATACGTGTAAAATGTGGATATTTCTCTGAAAACATCCACTCCATGTGCAGCAATAGTCAAAAAAGCTAGCAATGTTGGGAATCATTAAGAAGGGGATAGATAAGACAGAAAATATTGTATTACCTCTTTATAAATCCATGTTACACACACATCTTGAATACTGCATGGAGATCTTGTCTCCCCACATCAAGAGAGATGTATTTGAATTGGAAAAGGTACAGAAAAGGTCAATTTAAATTATATGGGGAATGAAAAAGCTTCCATATGAAGAGAGATTAATAAGATCGCAACTTTTCAGCTTGAAAAAGACAACTAAGGGGGGATATGATACCTGTCTACAAAATCATGACTGGTGTGGAGAAAAATAAATAAGGAAGTATTTGCTCCTCAAACACAAAAACCAAGGGTCGCCAAATGAAATTAATAGGCAGAAGGTTTGGTTGTTTTAAAGGAAGCATTTCTTCACACAATGCACAATCTGTGGAACTCCTGTGGAACTCCTTGTCAGAGGATGTTGTGAAGTCAAAGACTATAATGTGGTTCAAAAAAGAATTAGATAAGTTCATGGAGGATAGGTCCATCAATGCCTATTAGCTAGGATAGGCAGGGATTGCTGTTTTCCAGAGGCTGGGAATGGCCAGCAGGATGTATCACTAGATTACCTGTTCTATATTTCTTCTGAAGCATCTGACACTGGCCACGATTAGAAAACAGGATACTGGACTTCATGGACCATTGGTCTGACCCAGTATGGCTATTCTTACATTATGTTCTTAAAGCAATTCTATCTACAATATGTACCTACCTCAAAACAGTGGTATAATACAAGCTGTTGACTTAATGTTATATGAATAAAAATCTTAAAGTGGTCTAATACTAGAGTTTAACTATTAATCTGTAATGAAGAAGTAGTAAATTAAGGCTACTTCTAATATTTAAATCTTAGATACATTTATTTAAAGTAGTAAGCAGAAAAGCTATCAGGATTAACCCTTCATCTTTCATCCAATATGTAAACAGTGTCCATTTAATTTATTCTGATGCTGCACAGCAAATTTATTAATAGAAGTAGCATAGGAGCTATCTGCCTGCAAAACAAAAAGGTAACTGCATCAATTTACACTGTTCACATATGGAATATCTTTTAAAACAAAAGCTAGAATTTTCTTTAAAGGTGTTACCAGTTGCCGTTGTACATTCTCATTTATGGATTTGGCACATCTATCAAACTGCAAACTTTATAGCAAACGTGTCCATTGACAGGTGCAGGAACTTTCTTACACTATTACACCATCAGCCTTGTCTACATAATGGCGCACAACCCTCACCCACCTCAATTCCTTCTCCAAAGCTCTCAGAATCCTGAAATATAAAGAGTTCACATTCAGCTTCCCCAACTAGTTATGATAATTCAGTTTGGATGCAACAAAACGTACAGATCACTGTGACCGTGACCATGTCTTGCCTAGGCAACAAGCTATACAGTGTGTGTCATCAGTACACTGCTGGAAACATAGCCCATGGCAGTGGTTCTTCATACCACCTTAAGAAATTGTTTTGAACTGAACAGATGGAATATCAAGCTCAGGTACCATTAGTAGTGCACGTACCACAATTCAGAACACACTGGCCTATGAAAAGGAAGGAAATAATATGAAACTTTGCTGGACCTCAGTGTTTTGGGAAAAGGAATAGTTATCCATTACCATGCTAAGTCATTTCAGAAAGGAATGACTAGATGCATATTAGAGTGCTGTATAGTTTGCTCCAACTTTGTCAGTTAGGTAGACATTGAGATCTAGGAGGAAGAGTATGGAAACCTTATGAAGAGGTCAGCTTTCAGTCCTACCAAGGCCATTTCCATGCTGTGCCTTGGTCTGAAGCCCTACTAAAAAAGCATCCAAGATACTGGTAGATGTCACTTGTTCGAGCTGGAAGGTCACTATGTTCTCAGTGACTGACTAGAAATGTGAGGCTGTAGTTGTCTTCAAGATCAACTGTTAGCTTTTGGAGAATGAGCAGACTATGGTAAGTTTCCCCAAGACGGGGATGATTGTTAATTGTGGAAATAGTTCATTAGCTTTCACAAAACAGAAGGGGCACATATCTGTTATGGAGGTGGCAATTCTAATATTTTTCCAAGACTTCTTGAGATTCAGCACTGGCGATGGGGCCAAATTCTGTCCAGGGTAGTGGAGCAAGTAGCGTAATCTGGCCAGGTTTAATTTGCTGACTTGATTAATTCATATTCAGTTGAACTTTTCAACAAAAGTATGATGAAAGCTTTACAGTGCTGGAGTCCAACATTTAGATTATGTAGCCTGGGTTGATTGGTTTGTTTATTATGCAGAATACCTCCGCTGGCTATAATTTTGAAATGGCAATGGTAAAGCAGATTTGTACTAAGATTTCTACAAATAAAATGTTACTTCAAAATGACAAACATTCTTGGAGGATAAGTGATAGCATAATTTTCTTCCAATTGTTTTCCAAATTACTATTTGAAGAAATATTTTACATTCTGCCAAAAATGAGTTAGAAAAGATTCTCCACATTACATTTTTAAAGTGAGCGTTAATCAGTACCGATATATTTACAGCCAGTTTCTGAAGCAAATTTTAACGGTGCAAAGAACATTAATTTTAAGTTACTACTATTTATAGAGACCTATAAATGTGCATGGTACTTTACAAATAAAAAGACTACACCCTGGCCAGATCTGAATTTCTAATTATATTAAAAGTTTCATTCAGTTACAAACTATAATTTACATTTTAGTGAAGTCTAAACTCCATTATCTTGTGCAAGTGGACTGATTAGAAATACACAAAATACACATGAAAGTAGGAAGACCTAGCAACAAGCTGTAGTGCACCACAATTCCACATGGGGGATCCAAGCCTAAGATTACCACCATTGACTCCAAGGCTGGAAAATTGAGGCAATATGCTGAGTTTGACAGGAAGCCTCAAGTCATTAAAGATGCATCTTTGGCCAACCCAGGTGTTGCATTAATCTGGTGCAAGAGGGATGTTACAGGATGGAGAATTACATCCACTCTTACTCAGTTGGTAAGACCACCAGCAAAATTCAGGATGGAGCAGGGGAGAGAAAGATCCACAAAAATCCTATAGTGATGACGACAGACTAATGCATGTGAGGAAAAAAATATTAGGAGAATTAAACAGTTTCCCCAATACCAGAAAATCTTTAGTCAGTAAACTGACTCAATCCTGTTTCCTGAAGAATTTATCTAATATGCTAGAAAGGTTTTTCCTCATAATTAATTTCAAAGTACATTGATGAATGAAGGTCCTCTCAAGAGACTGTGTGCTAAAGAGGTTCTCGGAATATTTTTTCACTTGGTCATCATGCTAGTAGGTATTGAAGAAATATTTCCTTATTACTTTTTCCCACATCTATTTCTTCTTAACTACTTAAAAGCAAAACTACCCAAAAAGCATTTCAAACATTGAAGAAAATTATTTCAAGTTCAAGCACCATGGTAACTAGAAGTGGCTAAGTTTATATGTTGCTGCAGATTTTCCATTATACTTAGAATCATAGAATATTAGTTGGAAGGGACCTCAGGAGGTCATCTAGTCCAACCCCCTGCTCAAAGCAGGACTAACCTCAGCTATATAAGAATGAATCAGAGTTGCTCCCCACCCACCACATAAAACCATTTACAGTCCACCACTAAATAAAGCAAAGCTTTTAACTGTCACTCCATCCTCACCCAAGAATTTTAAACTGGAAAGCATGGCCACAGAGTTGAGACTTCTGTGTAACAATTATATCTGCCAACAATGTTATCCAATTTTTAAATCATTATTTATATAATATTTTATGCAATTATCAAATACACACACACACCAGGAATTGAACCATGTAAAAACTTTTAATTTAATAAAGAGCTGCAGAAAGTCCTTAAAATCTCATCAATTCCCACTGTCCTCAATCTATAAAATGTTAAAATTTATCCAAGAAGTGTGTAATGTATATATAAATTTTATGACCATAGGAGGATAAAAATGCAACTTAAAGTGTTTATTTTCAGGAAGAAAAAGACTATGTGAGGCTATAAAAACAGGGATGAATTTTTCCAAGTACTTTGGACTTGTAAGCAGAGAATTTGTTTTTTAAATAAGTTTGCGCAAGGAAAAGCACAAACTCCAGTAAATAATTAATGCTGAAGCTTATATCACTGGAGTCAAAATACTTGTTCTAATTAATATGCAGAAAAGAAAGTCTACAGACAAGTGTGTTCAGTTCTAATGTGGACCTTGTCCTCAAATGTTTAGCACACTTTTGAATATAGTAATTTTTATGTCTTTACATCCCTGACAAAAAGTTTATTGCCAAAATAGGCCTGTTTGTATAATCTTGTTAGTTTTTAAGCTACTGTTTCGGAATTTAGATTTTTGATTAACATTAAAATATGGCACTGTTCTCATACAATAGCTAGGGAACTCATGTATTTTAAATATTTAAAGGGAAAAACAACTAATGAGGACTGTTCAGTAAATGCAAAATATCAAGGTAAATGTTGTGGAAAGGCAGCACTATTGGCTAAAAGACAATGGCAATAGCTTTAGTTATTGATCTATTTCACTAATAGTGGTTATATAGCGGACTTGAAATATAGAACTGTATATTCCTATTCTAAAAATGATTTGAAGATTTTAAGCAAAAGAAAAAAGTTTAGTATCCTAAGCTGAAGGCATTCTGTTCACTTACTGTTGAAAGCAGCTGGGGATTCCTCTGGCACAGAGAAATTTTCTGATAACATAAAACCGGCCAAAGGGATATGTCATGTGCAAGGCAGAACACACTGCACTTTAGCAAACTTGCCTAGTATAATGGCTCCTAGAGAGTCATTACAAGCTGATTTAAGTTACAGCAACCATGTGAAAGTTATAATTTGCACTTGGGGCCAGTTTGGTTCCTGAAAAGTGACAAGAACAAAGGAAGCAGTGACTTTACTTTTGCCTCCTTGCTCTTCAGCTGAGCCTAGCTCTAATTCAGAGAAACAAGGGATTGAACCCCTAATTTTCAAAGACTGAGTTGCCAAAACTTGTTGTGTTTTTTTTTTTCTTCTGAAATGCAGCTTGAATGTTTACTAAAAAGGCAATTATATTTCAAAGCAATGATTGAGTGTTTTGCAAGGTAGTTAATATTGAAACAGGGTATACTGAATCAATCTGGTATCTCCATTTGGGCACTGGGAGAACAGGCTCTTCTGACACCTCAAACATACAGCTATTTCATATTTTTGCTATGCATACCAAACTGTGCTAGCTATAAATACACTTAAATACAACTGAAGTTAGTGGGTATCTACCACAGTTTCCCTGGCTAGTAGAGACAGGCAATTATTACAAGCACATTATATCATGCTATGGATTACCTTCCTCTTCATTCACTAAGCAGTATGCAGCCAACACATTACTACAGTTCTCAGAAAAAAATCACTGTCCAGATTTATCAAGGAAGCCATGTTTGAAATATACTAACAGTCACGGTTTCTGAGGAGAAAAAAAGTTTTAGGGAGACACTACCATACAGTTGCACACTCCCTAATCTTTCACTGAGATTCAAAAATTCGCAAGGCTAACAGGAGATTGAGTTACGTCAATTTTGTTTACAAGTACTGGTTCCATAGTTGCACATTTGGTTGGGCATGCTCATTATATGCAAATGAAGGTCCCTTTCAGTCTGCATCCTTTCTTGGCAGGTTTAATCTCATTCAGACTTGAACATTGGCAAAAATACCACTGAGTAGGCACTGGGATCATATCAACCAACCTCCGGTAGGGTCAGGTTCTTTTCCAGCAGGTTGGACATCCATCTGCTGAGAAGGAAGTTTAAAGAGGCAATATTTTAATTCTGTTTTTTTCAGGTCTGGTCCAGATGTCAGCCAAGGACGGTCAAATATGACAGTAGAATCACCTAGACATTGGAGGAGGTTAAATGCATGTCCTTGTCTCACCTTACAATCCAGTTTAATGGCAAGAGAATATTAGAGGATGTTGGAGAGAAGGGAGGGGGAAATCTAGTCATAGTCAAGCCTCTGCACTCAGGCTGCTGCCCATCTACAAGCCAGGGCATGGGAGGCTGTCTCTTGGCTCAGAGCCGGGGCACGGGTGGCAGCCACTCAGTTGCTTGCCCAGCTCGCAAGGCACAGGAGGCTGCTGCCAGGCTCCTATCTGGCAGCTGGACGAGGGGGAGGGGGCGGGAGAACGACCTGCCGCCCAGCTTCCCAGGACTGGGAGGTGGGACCAGGCGGGAAGCGGGTGGCTGTCACCTGGTTTCCCCAGAAGTCAGCGGCTGCCACCCGCCTCCCTTCACTGGGTTTTTCACTGCGTACCCCCTGCCTGTGTCTCACGTACCCCCAGGGGTATGCACACCACAGGTTAAGAAACTATGACTTATAGCCTATCGTAGCTCACAAAATGTTAAAAGCAAGAATCAAGTATATTTTCAGCATTTGAAGTTACTTGAAAGGCATACTAATCTCTTTCACGTCTTTCAGAAACAAAGCAATGAAAAAAATACCACCATAATTTCTTGAATTAGCTATTTATAGGTTAATTTCAGACAATTACAGATTTGTTCTTAAACATTAAGTAACAATTAAATAATTACTTGTCTAAAAATAGACAAACATGACTAGAGAAGTTATATGGAATAGGCATTTCTAATGTTCAGGATTTAACAACTCCTTTGAGTATTGTTAGTAAAAATAGTTGGTAGAGTGGAAGTATCATTTGAACTGAAGTGCTTTATGCTAATACCGTTTTAAAACTGTAACCCTTCTTTTGGTCCCACTCTTACCTCATTCCACCTATTCTGTTCAACTCAATGGGGTCTCTAACAATTTATACATGAATGCAACTACAAAGCCTCTCTTCTCCTACTTTCCCCACACCTGCCCTCATACTTTTCAAAGTTTATTATGACTAGCAGTGGTCTATTCACCCCAAATACTGACTGGATACAATAGGAAACTGGCATAACTGGTTTTTCTGCTTTAGGTACTTCTGCCCTGCAAAGTTGACTGTTTTTAAACAGTTTTTAAAAACTATTGATACTAAGGGTTTGTCTACATGAACACTTAGCTCAGACCAAGCTGTGGTGTGAATCTACCCTGCACTAGCTGGCCATGTGGACTCAGCTGACATATTAAACAGTTCATTAGTGCAATCTCATCTACTCTGCTTTGAAATAGGGCTAGATCAAACCACACGAACAAACAGGAACATGAGTGGAGTCCACAGTACAGTTAGTGTGAAGCAGGCTCCCACAGAGTAGATTCACAATCCAGCCAGCCACAATTGAATGTCTGGACAACCCAAGACTGAGTTTAGTTCCTTCCTAATCCCAAAACCTGTATGGGAACATCAAAAATTATGTCTCATCTACACAGATGAAGTAACTGTTATCTGAACTAACTTAACAATATAGGCAATTCTGAAAGCGAACTGCATAATGAGAAGGAACATCCTAGAACAAGCCCAAGCACAAACCACAGAACTACAAAAGAACACTGACTTGACAGCCTTAAGGATTACTAAAAATAGTGTCAAATTTTAAGATCATGCATTGTTTCCCCTCACCTGACCCATTCCCATATATTATTTGGCCATAGATAGCCATTTGTGATGTTTCTTTCAAATTATTTTCTCACCTTTCGGAAGCGTCTATTTTTAATACATGCACATGAAAGGCTTTCAAGAATCAAAATAAACTGGTACATGAAACTTGTGAGCAGTATCCTTTGTTGTTTGTGTTGGAAACAGAATGCACATATCACTGAAATACAAATGGAATATGCAGCCACAAACTCAGTTCGGCTGAACCTTGTGCTTTAATGCATTGGGTGTGACTCTCAAAAAGCACCTTATTTTCTAGTTGAATTTCCCTGCCCTGACCACAAAGATTAATTGGAAAAGAATTCCTTGCAAAACACTTGAAGTTAACACAAATCTAGCCATTTTTGAACACCACACTGCCTCTTTTTTTTAATTGCTATATTCTTCAAACTTGTCTTATTGTTGCAGTGACCAGCTTTTGTCACAGACTTCACCTATTTTCTTCTTTAGATAGAAAATATGACTTGGCTTTAATATGTAGTCCATCTACCATAAGTAAAAGAGTCAAAGATAAGGCATCTGCCCATTGTCCTTGTACATTTAAGAAACAAATCCCTAGTATCCACACCCTCCTAAACCACATTTTCTTTTTAAATTAAGTCTCACAGTAAGGAATTCACTCTACTTTGGGCCTGGAGCAATGCAAGTCTGAGATAGGAGATCTCTGGCAATGCTGTTAAGCACCATAGTACTATCCCCTCCTTTCAGTCACAGTTCTAGAGAACTGCATTACTTCTTGAGAAACCAAAAAGTAAACAAATACCATCAGTACAGTCTGCATAACCACTGACAAATCGAAGCATAAAACATTCTAGGAAGAAAAGAAAGCTTCATAGCCATGTTATCAGGTACTCCTTTAAGCTTAAAAGGCAAGTTATTCCTGTTGGACGCCAGCATAAAATGTATGGCTTAGCAAGGAACTATGCACAGGATGTTTATATTTTCCTTCTGTGCTGATCTGTTTCCGTTTACAGACTAAATGAAGATGCTTTACAAACAGCCAAATAGTTTAAATAAATTTATGGTCAAGGACCAGAAGTTTATTTCAACATTATTCATGCATCTGGAGTATGTAGAAGAGGAATAAATAGTATTAAAAACCTGAACATGTTACAATTTGAATCAAAGTATCTGAACACAGCAAAGCAGACACTCAACTAGTTATCTGCCAATGCATGACTCAATACGGTCTTATATTGCTATGTACTTTAAGGGGAAGATTCTCAACTGGTGCAAACTGTCATAGCTCCGTCTTCAGTGGAGCTATGACAATTTACAACAACTAAGGATTTGCCCCCCAGAATCCTAGTTCACATATATACAGCAAATTGTCTAATAGGTAAATAATCTTACAAGCAGCTGTACCTTTGACTCTTGAGGGGTGACTCCCTGTAACTCCATTGTGCAACTGAATGCATTGATAAATAGTGCTCCAAGTCTGACAATCTTATTTACCAGGGTTTTATGCTGCATTGTCTGACTGATAAAATAAAATGCAGGGAAAATGAAGCAATTAAAACCAATGAAATATTTCACTTGTTTCCAGAGTGCATTCTGATGCTTCTGTTATCCACTGAAAGGCAAATTGAATCATAATGAATGGAGAGGTGTCATTATCAGCAAATTTCTGCCATTTCACAATGTCAAAGCAGAAAAAAATCCCACACATTTGTACAGAAAATTGCAAACAATTGATAATGGAATTGTTTCACATAGTTATCAGATAGGTCTATTATGCATTTGGGAGGATGTGCATTATTTCCAGCTCTCTTCCATCTTTAAGCCCAGTATGCCAAATAAAAACTAATACAAATGTGAAATACAAATCAAGATGAAAAGAAAAAACATCTTAGAAGAATGGATAAAAATCATTTTTAAAAATAAAATGGTGTTAAATGATTCTTCTTAAAAATTAACCAATTTCAAGTTAAACTGGAAGTTGACATTCTATATTAAGGCCCAAACTAACTATGATCTATTAACCCATTTAATTAAATAAAATCGTAGAAAAGTATGTTTGTCCCTAAAGTTTTGAACTGGTGTAAGTCACTTCCTAAATACCTGCAACTTGAATTTGCTGAAGCACTAACCCAGCTTTTGACAGAGTAGCTCCTCTTCAAAGTACAGAGAATATTTTCTTCATTTCAGTTTATTCAACTTATTCAGTTCAATGACTCGCTCATTAAAACTTCAGAAAATAAGTAAGTTGAAAATGCAGGAAAACTTGTTTTCCCTCTTCCAAACTATTAATAAAAACTAGATGTGAAAGGATGCAATCTATTAATTCTAAAAGTATGAAGGACAGGGTGACCATAAACAATCAGTTCAATCCACTAACTACAGATACTTCTGTTAATAAATCAGTCTAAATTCAAAATATATTTTGATTTTTCCCCCTGATGCATCCAGCACATTAAGGTAGTTTTCTATAATAAACAACTTTAAAAAGCTAATTTTGCACATTAATTGAATTTCCATCCAAATGTGGCTTTACATAAGTCCCAAGTAAAAATTTAGTAAATGAGAAATGTATCATTCACAATTTTAACTAAGTAAAAATTAAGAATCTGAATAAATATATGTAAACTATATATTATCTTAAATAAATGTATATATACACACTATACCCTCCTGGTTATCCAAGAGAAGATCCAAATTTAATGTAAAGGCTTCATTGGTCACCAACCAAGAAGAATCAACCTTTCTATAGAAAAGTAGCTAAAAAGTACAAAGGCAAAACAAGATTAAATCAAAGATTTAAAACATGATTTTCTGCTTTCTGATTTAAATCATGCTTATTAAAGTTGCCACCTGAACAGTTTTTATCTGGCATAGATCTCAAGAAATGTGCTTTTTGGTTGTGCATGCAACAATCCTATAACTACCAGCCATGCACATCACTGTGGGAAGATTAGCCAACACCCAGGTTCCACTCTCTGCTGGGCCCTCATCTGCCGAAACCAAGGCAGCTGCTCTCATAGCCAGGAAGAAGGATCAACTTTAGGTTTATCAGTATGGAGGGGTAAGAAGCAGGGTGAAGGAGAGGGTCTCCTGGGAAGGGATAGTAGGGATGCTGCTTCCTTGAAGGACTCTGGGAAGTGGGATGGACAAAAAAGGTTTGCAGGGTCAGCACTAGGACCCTTTATTTGTGGATGGACAGTTTTTCTCTCTCTAAGAGGTGGCAACCAGTAATTTATACCGGCTTTGAGTAAGTCACTCCACCCTGCTTCAAAGCTTTAAAAACCAAAATAATTACCAAACTTGGCTCTCGGTTTTGGACACAGAGCACCAATTCTGCTATAGTGTAGGCGGAGCATCACTGTTTAAAAGGCTATTATTCAAAATGCATGAAATCCACGTTTACTCAGATTGTCTAAATTTGTTGTGCATCATGAGGTGTACGATAGGGTTAGTGTACCAAATTTGGAGTCATTTAAACAAAGGCTTCCCAAGATAGAACCATCACTCAAAAAAAAAAAAAAATGTAGACAGCTATTTTGTAAACAGCTGATTTCTTCCCCCCCCCCCCCCTTTTTTTTTTTTTGCACATACCTCTAGTTCAAACTATGTCTCTAATCCTCCTCAAATGGATTTACATTGCTTAGAATTTAATCCCAGTTAGCGCATGGCATGCACTACCCCCTTTGGGGAAGCAAAAAAAATGAAGGGTAAAGTTTGTAATCAGGCTATGCTGATGCGGTTAACAACAAAATGCTCACCTGCAGCAAGGCTAAGGCTTTGTTAACAGCTACATTTGAATGCAGTTTTATTACAGAAGAGAAGCAGCTCAAGGAGACTAGCTGTGGTCATTGAGCCTGAGCAACACCCATGCACTGGAAGTCTAAGCGCTGGCAGGATTTAGGGAATGTATGTTCCTTGCTCTGAGCCTGCATTCTGCAGAGTCTCCTTTTAGAAATCTTGTCCTGAGACCAAAATTTCTAGTTTAAGAATATTTTAAGGCGCTCTTAAAAAAAAAAAAAAAAAAAAAAAATCACATGCTGACTATGATTTGACTTGGAAGTATTAACAAGGAAACCAGAATTAAATAGAGGGAAAATATAAGCACTTCAAGTAATGTAATCATCACAACTTACACTTTTCACTGTGTTCCTGAACAATGGAAATGACTGCAATCAAAGGAAAGAATGTTTGCAGGAACATTTGGTCCGAGGGTTATGTATCAGGAACCCAATTAACATGAATTGCTCATAACATTTTGAGATTCATACACATTTCTGGATCCAGAGCTAGGGAATACACTGTATTAGAGCAATGCTGAGGGTGTGGGCTCTGCCTCTTAGGGCTGTGCTCTGGCTCTGCTACTGAGGGGGCCAGCATTTAAGAAATCATCCAAACGCATTAAAACACCAAATCACACCAAGCCTACCCCATCTTTCCTTCTTCGACAGGGTTACTGGCCAGCTGGATAGGAGGGAAGGAGCAGACCTTGATTTTAGTAAGGCTTTTTACACAGTCCTAGGAGTCTCAAACAAACTAGGGAACTGTAGTCCAGATGAATACTATGAAGTGGATGCACAACTGGTTGAAAGACTGTACTCAGAGAAGTAATCAGCGGGATCCTGCAGGGATCAGTCCTGGGTTTGGTACTACTCAGTATTGTCATTAATGACCTCGATAATGGAGTGAAAGGAGTGATTGGTTTCATCCAGAAATTTTATAATCTGGAATGGGTTGCAAGCACTTTGGAGGACAAGATAAGAATTCAAAACAACCTGGACAGGTTGGAGAATTGATCTGATGATCAAAAAGATGAAATTCAATTAAGGTAAGTGCAAAGTACTACACTGAGGAAGCAAAAATAAAATGCACAAACTACAAAATGGGGATTAACTGGGTAGGAGGTAGTACTGCTGAAAAGGATCTGGGTGTTAGTGGATCACAGGTTGAATGAGAAATCAAAAATATGATGCAGTGGCAAAAAGGCT
Source organism: Emydura macquarii macquarii (assembly GCF_026122565.2). Classification (NCBI taxonomy): domain Eukaryota; kingdom Metazoa; phylum Chordata; order Testudines; family Chelidae; genus Emydura; species Emydura macquarii. The sequence goes on along the minus strand of NW_027132342.1, from coordinate 3,022,458 downwards.
AGTATTCTGGGGGTACAACAATAGAAGTGTCAGCTGTAAGAAATGGGAGGCAATTGTCCTCCCTCTGAAAAACTAACAAGGTGGTTTGTGGTTTTTGTTCTTATTTGAAGAAGCAGTAAAAATCAGGAAAAGTATGCCAATCCCGTTACTTGTTTGCTGCAGAAGCAAGTATTAAAGAAAATAATGTGGTTTTACTATTAACACACCATATCATGCTGATCCTTAAGAATTAAAGTGTTTAGAATATCCAAGACATTCAGAACCCAAGTACTGCAAACTTTATCTTAAAAAAGTTTACCTTAAAAAAGTTTACTCTTCACTGACAACAGACACTGAATATTTCAGTTTCAGCTACCTTTAAATAGAGCAAAGCAATAATTTTAGTAGAATAATTTAAGAATAATTTATTCACTCTCCACACCCAACATGAGACTAACTATACAATATACAATGAAGTTGTCCTGACCAAACTACTATGGATGGTTGTTCATAATTAACAGGAAAGAGTCAAATCCACCTCTTAGGTACATGACCATAACTTACAAAAAGGAAGAGATGGGGATTTTATTAAAAGAATACAAGCAGATGTACTTAAGTAGAAAAATCAATTTGAGTTGTGTATAGTGTAGAGCAATAAACTTTCTTTCGAAAAAGCCTACATAACATACCAAATATGTTGCATGCTCCTGTGGCTGTCAATCTACAACAGCCTAAAACCATTCTCATGAATGGTCCTTTAGTTCAAGTGGTAGGCTACATCTACACTCAAATTAACTCTTCTAGTTAATCTAGCTCCAGAAAGAGCAGACAAACTGCAAAATCAGGGCTTGTCTACCCATGGAAATTGAAGGATTAATTATTTCGCTGTAGCTATGCTGGTCAAGTTTCCCATCTGGACAAGCCCCAACACTCAAGGTGCAGAGTTACTGTATTAACAGTATACAGAATGATTGTTAGCAGCTGACAGGTTGCACAAACTTCAGCTATAGCCTATACTTCCTTTCAGACCAGTTAAAGTCACTATCATACTTGAGTTAAGAGGGTGTGGGGGGGGACAGGACTCAAGTTATACTTCAAGTTAATACAGCAAAGATGACATGCCTGTGCACATATGACTTTGAAGGTATCAGGTTCATTCTCTGTTCCTGACCCATAGCAGGGAAGTAGTTACAAAATGGTCACCTGTATGGGAATTTTAACTTCCTATGGATCTTGAATGCTGGAGATGAACTCCCCCTGACAGAGGAAGCATATAACACGTGGCTAAGTGGGCATGCACACAGAGGGTAACAGTCTGTAACTGTTATAGGATTCACACCTTTTAGTTTTAAAATAGTGATTTGGAGCTGAACTACCAAGGATCTTACCCCCAACTACTTGAGGATGGGAAAAGCATGAAGGAAAAGTGATGTTTATACACTAAGTTGAATATTTTTGCATTATATGTATTTTGTAGTGCAAAACAACTTGTCCCGCTGTAGGCATTTTTACAATTAAATGCCAGAGCAGACTAGTCCTTCCATTCCCACAAACAATTATACTGACATGAACCACACACCAGAAGCCCCCTCCACAGCAGGTACAGTAAAGTCCCCCCTGACTCTCAGCACACATCCTCCCCAAACATCCTTCCTTTTCAGGGGAGAGCAGGAGGGGGAGAAGGGGAGGTACTGAAATATTGTACTTTTTTCTAACAAAATAAATTGATTAGCAAAACAAAACTAATTAATTTTATATTCACACATCTCCACAGTATGAAGCAATTGTAAGGATACTGGTCCCCAAGAAAAAAAGCCATGCGGTACAAACATCATCAACAAATGTGTCAATTCAACAAAGAAAGTCCTCACATTATTAACCTTATTTATAAATAGATGTTTTGAACCACAGACAACCAGCGCTTTTGTGACTCGTTTATTGTAAAGCCCACTAAGTATCTATGATAAATCTACAGAGTGCAAACATGGTAAAAAGCTTTGCCCCTGTAACACAAAATCAATCTATATATTTAGCACAACAATGCTATTGGGAGCTATATTATATAACACCCTATAATGCCTACCAATGTAGTAATTTGAACTGTATTTAAAATGCCAAGTCTAGAAAGGACAGGACAAGATTCCTCACCTATTGTTCGAGTTAAGGTTATTCCGACCTAGATGCTGTTACCAAATGATGCAAAGCAGAGCTCTGTTCATTTTCACTTAGCAGAATCTATTTTTGTGTACATCTAACCTCAGAATATAAATGAACAGCAACTTGACAAATTTAAATAATTAGCTGCGCATGTGAAATGTACGGTGCAGTTTATCATTACTTAACTCCAGATACTACATTTATGCTAGACAATTACTTGAAATTTAAGAGCATTACATGCAATAAGAATTAAAGAAAGTCTGGACATACAATAAAGATAATGGATTTTAAGGCGGCAGATTTTAACAAACTCAGGGAGTTGGTAGGTAAGATCCCCTGGGAAGCAAGTCTAAGGGGAAAAATGGTTCAAGAGCGTGTGTGCAGTTTTTCAAAGTGATATTATTAAGAGCACAAGAGCAAAACTATCCCACTGTGTAGGAAAGATTGGAAGTAGGGCAAGAGACCAGTCTGGCTTAACCAGGAGATCTTAAGTGACCAGAAACTAAAAAAAGTGTCCTACAAAAAGTGGAAACTATGCCCAATTACAAAGGATGAATATAAACAAAACAACAAGTACATAGGGTCAAAATTAGAAAGGCCAAGACACAAAATTAGATTAAACTAGCTAGCAACAGAGTAAATAAGAAAATATTCTACCAATACATTAGACGCAAGACCACCACCAAGGACAGGGTAGGCCTGTTACTCAGTCGGGGGGTGGGAACTAACAGAAAATGTGGAAATGGCAGAAGTGCTAAACTACTTTGGTTTGTTTTCACCAAAAAGTTTAGTAGTAATTGGACATCTAAAATTGTGAATGCCAGTGAAAATGAGATAGGATCAGAGGCTAAAAATAGGGAATGAACAAGTTAAAAATCACTTAGATAAATTGGATGGTGCTACTATAAAGTGGGTGCATAACTGGTTAGAAAACTGTTCCTACAGAGCAGTTAGCAACAGTAGTTCAGTCAAGCTGGACAGGCACGTTGAGTGGGGCCCTACATGGGGGTCAGTTCTCGGTCCAGTTCAATATCTTAATCAGTGATCTAGATATTGGCATACGGGATACACTTCTAAAATTTGCGGATTATACCAAGCTAGCAAGAGTTGCAAGTGCTCTGGAGGACAGGATCAAAGTTCACAATGATCTGGACAAACTGGAGAAATGGTCTGAAGTAAACAGGATGAAATTCAATATTGACAAATACAAAGTATTTCAATTAGGAAGGAACAATGAATTGCACACGTAGAAAATGTGTAATGACTGTCTAGGAAGGAGTACTGTGGAAAGATTTGGGGGTCACAGTGAATCCCAAGCTCAACAGAAGTCAGTGTAACACTGTTGCAAAAAAAGCAAATATTTTGGAATGTATTAGCAGGAGCGTTGTAAGCAAGACAAAATAATTCTGCTCTGCAGAGAGTAGGCCTCAACTAGAGTAGCGTGTTAGTTCTGGGTGCCACATTTCAGGAAATATGTGGACAAACTGAAGAAAGTCCAGATAAGAACAAAAAAAATTAAAGGCTTACAAAACATGACCTACGTGGGACGATTGAAAAAAATTGGATTTGTTCAGTCTGGAGAAGAGAAGAGTGAGGGTGGACGTAACAGTTTCCAAGTATGTAAAAGATTGTTACAATGAGGAGGGAGGAAAATTGTTCTCTTTAACCTCTGAGAAGCACAAGAAGCAATGGGTTTAAATTGCAGCAAGGGCAGTTTAGGTTAGCCATTAGGGAAAACTTCCTGTCAATATAGTTAAGCACTGGAATAAGTTGCCTAAGGAGGTTGTGGAATCTCTATCACTGGAGATTTTTAAGAGCAAGCTAACCACCTGTCAGGGATGGTCTAGATATTTAGTCCTTCCTTGAGTGCAGGGGACTGGACTAGAAGACCTCTGAAGGTCCTTTCCAGTTTTACAATTCTATGAGAACTTCAACATAAGCAACTGCTTAACTTTAATTATATTCAGTAACTTATTTTATTCGATTAAAACATGTCAATACATTTCCTTATTAAAAACTCACTTTACATTCACATACTTGATTGTGTCAGCGCCATTTTAGTCATAATATCGCATGTGTTTCATGCGCAGCCATAAAAATATTGAAGTCTGAAAATTAAAGGGTAAGTAAAAAATATTGTTTTAAATAAACAAAATTTAACATTCGAATTCTGCTCTTTTCCTTGAACTCGGAAAATGGAGTTATCAAATACGCGAACTGAATAGTAAAAAAATACTACTTTGTGTAATGTGAAAAATTAAATGACAAACTTTTTTCTGTCAATACAGCGTTCTAAAATACCTTTTGCTGTGGCATCTAGGCATCACATGTAGGTTACAGAGTATGTTATCTATCCAGAAGTGAGGCAATTCTCAGTTCTGTCCATCTAATTGTAGGTTTCTACTCTAGAATATGTTGCAGTGTTTTCCTCTGATTTTGCTTGAAGAACATTGCCTCAAATGGCAAAGATTGCATTCTCCCCCCTTTTAGGAGATGTTCTTGACCAAACCAATCCTCCAGCTCTGTTTATTCCTGGACTTTGTTATTTGTAGTGTTCCAGAGACTCTCTCTGATGGTGGGTCCTGGGAAGAAAGCTAGTCCTTGAGATTATACTGGCATGTGCAATTAAATATTTTTATGAATCAGTACCAAATACTTGAGTTTAATTCAGTACTGCAGCAAGAACCATTTTTATTAATAATGTTGCTATAGTATCTGTAAACTCGTCATGGATTAGGCCCCACTATACTAGGTGAGGTACAAGCACGTACTAGACAGTTTTTGCCTTAAAAACAGTTTACAAAACACTATCTCCTCTCATCAATTCATCCCACTCTGGAGATGGGCTGCTGTCTTATGCACCCAACCTCCAGTTTCCTCCATGCACCAACGTATCTAGGACACTGCACTTTGCACTCCTTGTACCAAAAAACATTTTCAATATTCAACCCATTGTGACTAAACTTGGAATTCAGATTGAGACTACTAATCTACAAAAAGGTGCCCATATTTGATTATAAACCATGTTTACTGAAGGAATTGTATAATGTCCCAGGCGTACATTATTCTTTGTCATAAGGTACAATCACTGTGATAAATGCGAGAGCAGCAAATGACAGTTTCAGTCAACACATGTCTAACGAACAAATGAAGAGCAAAATCTAAATGCCCTTCATGATGCAGCTAAATTTTATAAGCACTTCCTTGCACCAAAGTTGAAGCCTTCAGAAGCAATCTGGCAATGGAGATTATTGCTAGAATACAATCTAACCAGTTTGTGACTAGCTACTGCATTATGGCATCTCAATATTTCTATGGACAATCACTCTACAATCTTACAATTACTATTATGCTTTTATCATGTCAAAGATGTCTAACTGGTTCCTGCATGCTTCTCTTTACCCTGCTCTTCTGGATAGAGTGCATTAATACATATTCAGTTTCAATTCCCCCCAGCACATCTCATCTTGTCTTTTAATCCAATGGAGAAAAATCAGTTTTCTACAATGGTAGGTGCACAAAGGGTTGGGCTATCCTAGCTATCATTTCTAAGCCACTCTCAGATCTAATCAGACCTGTTTCATCTTATCAAATTTAAATCGCTGCACATTTTCAACATCTCTTCATGGATGTCCAGCTGTGAGTTTGTTTAACCTGACTTAAACAGCACTTCTAATCCACTTCCAAGTTCTCCAGCCTTATTTATCGATCACTCTGTGCAACACTATCATTCCCTCAACGAAAATTGGACAGCTGGTATGCCAAGCCCACTTCCTATCTTGCTGACCAATACTGCTTTTCTTTCCTTTGCTCCTCCATCTGCAGCCACCTGTTGTCTTGTGTTACTTAAATTGTAGGCAATCTGGGGACAATGACATCTTCTTGCTCTGCGTCTGTACAGCATCTAGCACAATGGAATCCTGGTCCATAACTGAGGACCTGAGGCCCTTCCTCAATAGAAATAATCTATAATTTACTCTAGCAGTAATATGATAATTACATTCAATGTGACTTAAAAGTAAGTAGCTCCCATATCCATTTTTGATATTCACTAACTATATTTTTGTGGGTGTACAAAAATGTACTAAATGAAAAATCCATTTCTTATTTTATTTATACACCAAAAAATGAAATTATTCTGACTTATGAAATTAGTGTCTCAATACAGTGTGTCAATATGAAGCCAAATATTGTAGATTAAGTCTTGTAAATCTACCTTTTCATACGAATTAAAATAAAGCTTTTTAAGATTAAAGGAATGCTATTCTCTTATTTGAGTGCAAATAAAAAGTAGTATGAACTATTTTAAAAGGTAATCTGCAACAGAAATTGAAACTGAATGATCCAGTTAGCTTCCGATATACAACAAAACCTTAAATGCATTTTCTTCCTATGTTGATTGTTTTACCTTAGATACCAGGAATGTCAGGTCTGGTCTTCCCTGCTTTTGCTGAAAGAACTGTTGGAGACCTCAAAGGTATATTGGAGGGACAGCTTTCTGGACTAATAGATACAGCCATCCTCTCCCCAAAGCGTTCATTAGGCACTGGTGTTTTTAAAAAGTTTTAAACACGTGACTGAAAAAAAATCAGTTTTCAATTAATCTTTCATTTCTTATGTCAATTTCAATAGTTCTCTAGCTGCCATCAAGTCTTTTAGGCTGAAAAAGACCTGAGTTTCAAATGTATAAATAACCTGAAAAGAAACTGACATCTTTCAGGCCTTCGCATACATCATACAGAATCACAAAAAGATAAGCACAAAAGGGCACAAACACAAATCTCTTTGTAGATCACCTTTAAAAAACTTAATTGACATATGGAACTTAGAGGATTGGAATTGCATGAGTGATTCAACCACCAGAATAAGAATTAAAATTGAGACCCTGAATACCTGTGGTTAAACTGCAAGATCAGCAATGTTAACCCTGGTCTCCTAAATAATTCCTGTTTAGGAAGTTATATTTTACCTACCTAACCTTTCCTTAAATTTCATTAGGCACAATGGTATTCTGTTCCAAATTGGTGTATTGTTGCTGCGTGTTGCTTAATAACTGCTGCATTCCACCCCCAAAGTGGCTATACTTCACTATTCTTTGAAATATAGAGGTCACATGGGGGGAGGGGGGAGAGACTTTTTTCAGGAGAAAAAGGCATCCTATAAATATTACCTGAATATCATTCCAAAAGACTTCATGACACACCCATTATAATTATTATTATGTGTGTCTTCCAAAGTCCTCACTAAGCTAATGCTGCAGAAACTTGTTGAGAAACTAAATGGTGCAGAGGTTCTATCTTTAAAGATGATTACAAGGCCCAGTTCTTAAGAGTCTCCTCATAAATCTAAAGATTCCTCAACCTCTTTCAGTCTTGGGACAAGTGAAGTCAATAAGCAATCTTATGGAGATGTTTAGGGTGAAGTCTAAGAATGCCCCTACACTGAAAAAACCCTGTGCCCGCAAGTCTCATAGCCCTGGTCAACTTACTTCGTCTCTCAGAACTCTCACCACAGAGCTAAAAATAGCCTTGTTGATGGTTCCCACTCAGACTGGAGCCCAGACTCAAGACCGTTGTCCCTTATGGGGTTTCAGCATCTGGAGGCACAAGTCAACTGAACCAGGCTAAGACTCATTGCTGCAGGGTTTTTTGTACTATGGACGTACCCTAAGGCAGTGGTTCTCAACCAAGGGCCTGTATACCCCTGGGGGTACTGAAGTCTTCCAGGGGGTACATCAACTCATCCTGTTTTACAACAGGCTACATTAAAAAGCCCTAGCAAAGTCAGTACAAGCTAAAATTTCATACAGACAATGACTTGCTTATACTACTCTATATATACACTTACATTTCAGTGTGTAGTGTAATATTTACATTCCAATTGATTTATTTTATAATTGTATGGTAAAAATTAGAAAAAGCAATTTTTAAGTAATAGTGTGCTGTGACTTGTATTTTAGGTCTGATTTTGTAAGCAAGTAATTTTAAATGAGGTGAAACTTGGGGGTATGCAAGACAAATCAGGCTCCTGAAAGGGGTGCAGTAGTCTGGAAAGATTGGGAAACACTGCCCTAAGGCTCACATCAGTAGATAGATCAGTGGTCCATCACCAAAAAGAAAAGGAAGTCTCAAGACAATAGAGGACATTTTCCTCTATTTAAACGACTACTTTTCAAGTTAGCCATAAAGATCACTAGGGTGCTTTTTAAAAAAAAAAAAAAAAAAAAAAAAAAAAAAAAGCATCATACTTCAAGGCATGTTTTCTGTATTGGAATCTGAATATATGAGCAAGAGGCTACAGTGGTCAACTAGATACTTTTGTGCACATCTATACAGCAGCTATTCCCATAATAGAACGGACCCTGAAATTATGGATCCTAATCAACAAATGCTAATAGAAATAGGAGTGACTGGAACAGTTCAGTGAGCATCTCCCAACACACAGAGTCATAGAATTTGAAGTCAGCCAGGACCACTAGATCTAGTCTGACCTTCTGTATACCACAGGCCATGACCACCACCCAAGCACCCACACCCAACAACCAAAATTAAACAAAAGCATTACAGCCTACAGGAGATTAAACTATTATGCCATAGGCAAAGTACAGGAGGGACTGAGGAGAATCAATGCCTGATGCCCTTTTAATGGCAGGGAATTATTTAAGTGAGATATACCTAGATAATCTTGGCAACTCCATGCTACAGAGAGGCTCAAAACCCACCCCTCTCCCACACACAAGGTCACTACCAATCTGACCTGTGTGAAATTCCTTCTAGATCCCACACACAGCCATCAGTTAGACCCTGAGCATGTGAATAAGAACCAGCCCCCTGAGCATGAGCGAGAATGCTGAATCCCACCTCAGACCATTGAACCACCCTATCCAGTGTCCCATCTCCAGCTGTGGCCATCCCTGATGCTTTAGCGGAAGACAAAAAACTCCCTTAGGTGTGGCAATTTCCATTTCTATATACTCATTTCCATCACCCATCCTGCCTTCATGTCCATGTTCCATATTATCATACCTACTGAAATCTGAGGCAAAGTATTCATTTAGTTTTTGGGACATAGCTAAATTATGCCATGTGTCGTTTTTCTGCAGTACACTTAGTTATCTAACAGCACAGCTCACCTTACAGAATTCCTTAACTGCCTTTGTTAAGATAGCTCCTTGACTAGTAAATTCAGATCAGATTCAGAATAGAAATGAAAGGTTTCCCACCTTAATGAAATCAACAGGAACTGGTTTTATAGCAAGTGTGACGATCCAAGTTATTGATTGCTCCTAGCCCCTTCTCCTAATGGCAGTTATGGCTAACAAGGGCACAGCACTCCATGACAGGAATGCCTGACAATTAAAGGAGGCTTCTGTTAGTGCACAAGCATACACCTATATCCAGACTGGTGTTCAAATATTGATACAGAATCAATTCTGTTAAGCCTATTTTTTTAAAAACGCTATACAAAAATAATGACGACAGAAAACAACCACAACTTGTGTAAGTCTTTGAAACAGCCCCTTAGGAGTACTCTTCAGAGGATTTACTGTATTATGTTCCTTTACTTAATACTAAAGTTATTTGTGTGAAGATTTGATGTTAGAAGTTGCTAATGAGGAACAAGCATTGAAGTGCCAAATGAAGTCACAACCCCCAAGTCAGTCATCAATGGCCCTTCATATATGCAATCTTTAAATGTATGAAATGTGAATAAGGGCCTAAGAGATCCAAATGGTTCCAGTTTGCATTCTGGAGGTAAAAAGCTGATAAGCCAGAATGACCTTGGCAGGTAGGTACAAGATGTGTTCTTAACCAAATGATACCATTTCTTCCATTTAGGTTCTTTTTTGGAATGCTGAAGGCTTTGCAAAGCAGTTTTTATACTTATTTTTGTTCTCGGTAACCTGGCCTCAAAAACCGAAGATAGTGCCAAAGTAATGGTTGCTGACTTCTTTGCCAAACCATTCTTCTATTGTTTTCTGGAACACAAGCCAACTTCTTGGGTTAAGAAGTAGGAGAAGTACTTGGTTGCAGACAGACCAAAATACTTACAAGAACCTGAAAAACTGGAAAGTATATCAAGTTCCTCTATCCACAGTTCTTAAAACGTACTTAACTATTCCTAAATTTATCTTTGTAGGAACCCTGTTATCTTCCTGTTGAGAGACAGAGAAATCCTGTACACAAGTGACTGAGTGCTCTTATTCAAAGTTGCATTGGATTCCTGGCAAGGTATTTGTGCAATACTTAACTCTGCTCAGTGATCCATAGATGAAGGGTGGGAAACTGTCAAGCCAAAGATTCGTATGAAATGTCAAATTTCCAATACTTTTTAGCCCTTAGATAGACAAGAAAAAAGCAAGGAAACTAAGGTAGTATTTTGCAACTATACTGTTCATTTTATTACTTTATTCCCTCCCCTTTATCCCACCAAAAGCAGGACAGAAAGATAAAGTTGAAAGACGCAAGTGATCTTTACCACATACATCCACTGGACTTCATACTTTGCCTTTTACCCCCAGAGGTAATTGTTTAGTCTGCTCCAGTACATTGAAGCATTTATGTAGTGTCATGTTTGTATTAGTCCTTCTGGCTTTGATTTTAAGCATTGGGGACATGTGAATCCTGCCTTCAAGAATAAGAAAGTAAACATGGCATTTGAACACAAAATGCTAGAAAAGTAAAAAACCATGGTAATGTTTTGGAAGGAGATGTAATTTCACATAATAAAGTCTAATATTTTAGTTTTAAAGCTATTTACAGATATGTTTGAAAACTGGTTCTCAGGTGATGAACATTTCAAAAGAATGCATGAGTATTTGAGAGATGCTACTCTACAACAAAAAGAGTACTGCTGTGAATCATTACAAGTCAATACCTCAATTCTTCATAGCCATTGAGAAGAAGCAATGACATGAATTTAGTCATGACAAAAGGTAATTTTCTTTCTACAAGAAAAAGCTTTGTTAGAAAACCTGAAGTTGTCAAACCTTAAGAGTTGCGTATAATACAGCTACAACTGTAATAGTAAAGAGTAGACATTTCATATATTTATGGATGCTAGCCATTTGGTAACTTTTGTAAAGTCTATCATTCACTGAAGTCTGAACATACAGCAATGTTTGTATACAGCTAATAGATTTTGAAGTTCAGTGTTAAGACTTCCTAAAAATTCACTGATTTTTAGATTTTCAAAACAAACATTCAGTATTTTGGTATGCAATCGCTTGAAAATGTGCTTTTTGATGAGTTCACTTCCTACATTTAGTCTTCTTTATCCAATGAAAAGTTCATTCTAATTTTAGAAAAATAAAAGTGATCTGAAGGATGCTGAAAGCCCTGTCCAGAGTCCATTTGCTATCATTTCCATAGGATTTGCCCCTCAACAGGAAAAGAACAGCTAAATTCTAGAACAGATTATGCTATGCTAAGCCTGGCAATTGAACAACTTGAAGGATTCTCTCTCAAATGGTGGCTGTTGTTCTCCAGAGACAGGAAATTTGGGTTGGAAAGAAAACATTCAAGAGGTGGAAGGGGATACAGGAGCATGTGAGCAGGTCTTCTCTTTTCAGGAAATTGAAGTTTGTTTTTCCCAAAGCAAAACCAAATCTATCCATAATGATGACACTTGCTCCCCACTCCAGATCTCCCTGAGGTTCATATGCACTGAGTCCCTGTTGGGGGGATTCCATGACAATGTCACTGAAAGCATGTGCCACTAAACCCCACCTCTTCTTGCTATTCCCAAATCACATTTCAGCTTTGATTTTCTTGCTAGATGCTCACTCTCTAACCTTTCAACAAGATTCCTGCCTAGGAACAAAAGGAGGGCTTGGAGACCTAACCATCCAGTGTAGAGGAGAGAGGCCCCAGCAGCAGCCCTGTGACAGTAGTTCCAGGATATGAGGCCAGAGGAAGCCTTTGAAACCCAAGTGCCCATGGGATGGGCATCCTATTGTCCAAAACTGGTTGCCAAGCCGTCTCTGAGAGAGGGCACCTCACCTCAGGAGCCAAAGAGATTAACACTGTCTAAGTGCATGAGATCCTGCTGGGACAGCAAGTGCCTTCAGCTGTGTGTATGAAGATCCGAGCAAAGGGAAGGGACCCTGACTTTTCTACCAGTCATGCCAAAGTGTCTGCGGATCCCCTCGTGCTTGGGGAGAGGGATCTCCTCCTTGCACAAAACATTGCAGCATTACTGTGTGTGGAGTGGGGCCCGTTTCTTGTGCCTTTTCATTTTCTACTAAGCATGGGTATTAAAATGATGATTTTCTCAAAAAAAAAAAAAAAAAAAAAAAACCACACACACCAGGCAAGTTCCATTACATCAATCCCATTCTACATTCTACTCTCCCAATGCTGCAGGGGGGGATCTTGAATGTAGAGTCCACATTGCTCATTTTGACATTTTGCCCGCTAGCACAGCCTGGGCAAATCAGCAGCTCATTTATATTTACATATTTTATTTTCAAGAGAGATTAAGACTTACTTTTCAACAGATGTTTCAAATGTTTAAATAAAACAATATGAGGGTCTCCTCCTACTGTTTTGTCTTATTTACCACAGCTCCAACAACAGGATACCAAATCACCCACCTCCTATGAAAATCTGCATAACCATCCATGGTCATTGGGGTACTTAATGCAGGCATTTTTTACCTAGACAAGTCCTTTCATTTCCTAAAGAATAGCATTGTTCCTCTTGATTCAAAGCTATTTTGTTCTACAATTGTGCCCCTGCCTCACCAGCCATGCTTAGTAGCACAACCACCTTTTTTTAGAGGCTATATAAAGGCATATCGAACTTATGCAACACTATTTCATGTATCAAGCCTCTACATTTGTGTGATTTCTTTGGCTAAAGATCTATTTAAAAAAAAACCTGTTTTCTCCATCGTGTAGTGAGGCTGGAACTTATTACTTCATAAGTGATATTGCCATAAGAAACAAAAAATCCCTTGTTTGAGGCTTAGAATACATTTTATCTAGAAAATAAGACACTATCACTATATGAATCCAACACCACAAGATGAACATCCAGTCTTAGAAAGCAGTGCTGGCATGCCACAAAGAAAGTTAGTTTTAAAAGAATTAGAAATCCTTATCTGAACCAGTCAACAGCAAAGGTGTCGCAGATTGAAGAGCGTTACATGATTGTGTCAAAACTAAAACTAAGGATTTCCATCATTCAGAAGAGCTGTTAAATATTTAACTTCTACCACTTGGGTCTATAGTCTTTTCCAGGAGTGTTTTACAATATTTTCCAGAAGGTGTTTTAATTGTTTAGTCCAATTACTTCTAGAATTCCTTTAACTTACAAAACCCAGCAACCAACAGAAATATTGGTTTCATATTCCAATTGAACTGTTTTAAGCATTTCACTGTAATATTTGCAATTTTCACATTGCAACTGTCAGAAGCCTATTAGAAACAGTAGTGAAAATGACTTTGTTCTGTCTTTTCAAGATGACAAAATTCAGACAACAGTGAATAGGTTTTTAATAGCCAGTTTTAATAACTGAAAGTATCCGTATTGGCTTTAATAGTTTTCCTTGAACATTCATGTTTCCTACTCTTGCATTTAAAGTTCTACAAAATTCTGTTTCTCCTAATTAACCCTCCAATGCCTCACTGGACCCTCTATGCTGTAGCAATGATGCCAGCCTTGATGCCTTGTTTGTCCATTTTCCCACACAACTTTCTTCCACACTTGTCCCTTATACATATAATAGCCTCCGTGAGCTAATTCACTCGGATTCTTCTTCACCCACTTCTGCTGCAGTGAATAAAATAAGCCAACTAATAATGGCTAAACTGAGGGGCAATTGGGAATAGACTACATACATAAACTGCATTGATTTTTTTTTAAAATCTTTTCTCCTGACCCTTTGCCATACCTCGCATCTTTACAATGGAAGCTCTGTGAAGCAGAAACTCTGCATCACCTATGGATTTGGAGATCATCTATCACAGGGTGGGGATTACCATCACACACACACACACACACACACACACACTCCACCTCCTGAATAAAGTGACAGTGCTGACCATCATTGATAACTACTGGTATATATTCATTTCTCTATGAGAATGTCACAAGGTAACCCAAGCTGATAAAACATTTTGCACTTAACGTTCGCTCTCAAAGTACTTCAACAAAAGGGAAAAATAGGATTCAATTAAGATACTGGCTTGGAAGGAAATACAAAGTAGTTCTTATAGTCTTCCTGAAAAAAAGTTTCTTAAACTTTATAAAGAGCTTTACAAACAGACATCACTAGAATTATCGGACTGGATGGCTCCATGGAAAAGGCATAGGTGCTATTACCTCTAGCTTGCCAGCACACATCCATTCTGAGTGACCAACAACTACTAATATTCAGTTGTGTACATGAAAAGAGATTGGTAGTCATAGCCCATACGAAAATACACAATACAATTCAGACTAATTGGTTGTTGTATGGAAGTCTCTGAAGACTAGTTTGAATGGCCATGCAGACTATACCTTGGATTTATGGTATGTCTACACTGAAACGGAAGGTTTAATTTCATGCTCAGGTAGACTTATCTGCATTACCAATGAATCTGATCAAGCTAGCACAGGGTTACCATATGTCCTGCTTTTCCCAGACACAGTGTGGAGGGGAGCACAGCTGCCAGATTCTACTCATCCAGGCCTCAGCTCCCAGCCCTCGAGAGGTGTTCACACAGGGAGGCACTGACTGACGGCTGGTACTGCATCCTAGGCTTGTGCCACTCACCCTGCCACCATGAAACGGAGTGACACTGCCTTGCACCTCCAGTGAGTACCCCCACTGCAGGATTCCTCCCTCCCCGCCCCCATGACTGTACCCCTACCTCCCCGCTACCGCTGGCAGGGCCCTCTTTTTGGGAACCTGAAATATGCTAACCATAAGGTAGCATGATAAAAATAGATAGCAGCAGTACGGGATAGCCACTTAAGCACATACCTAAGGTTCGAGACAGAATCATTCTTGGGGTGACTACCCCATCCCTCTATGGCTATGCTTGTTTTTAGCATACTAACTTAATCAGAACTGCCACAGGTATGTGTCCTTGTGTATATGCATACTTCCAGCTCCATTATAAGCATACATTTAGAGAACCCATCTTTGGAAAAGGCACAATGGTCGGACAGTTTGTGGAAACTTGTACTACTGCAACACATGAGGTACACTGTTGCTTGATAAAGAGGGAGAGCAGTTTCCAGAGCTGTCAATACAGCACTGGTCAAAAAACTCACATAAAAAAAAAAAAAAAAAAACATTGATAAAGCAACAGTAGATTTGCTAAGAAACTCAAAATGATTGTTATGCTTGTTTTCAACCAGCCAGCAAAAGTACAATCAGTGATGTCTCAGTAGCTCTAGTATGTAAAGAATTAACAGAACAGGAATTAAAAAAACCCAAAGATTCCCCTACAATAGTATTAACATCAGGAGAAGATATTCCCCCCCACACACACACTTTTTTTTTGTTTTTGGAACTATTAACTTATCAAAAGCCCAAGCAAATGCTTTAAAAATCTAGAAGAATGCCAACATTTATACCTTCTAGAAAACGGAATCAATCCAGTCCAGTGAATTATATTTAAATGATTAACTGGAAAATATATTTAATTGGTCCACGCTGATCTCAGACCTCTTTTTTAGTCCTTTTTCCATAATAAAAGCCTATAAAACCCCCTTTGTAACAAGATCTCCTACAAATAAGAAGCCTGATCAAATCCAGGTTAGATAAAACAAATTTTTTAAAAGGTACAGAAAAGAAAACATACAGAATATAAAATGTTTAACATTAACCATGTTACTTAGTCCTGGAAACATCTGGTAAAGCTACAGCAAACCATTATTGCTACAGCAGGCCAATCCTCCCCTGAATATTTGGAAATACACAAGGATCAGCCCTCTTTCATTAAAATCTATTCTTTTCAAGGAGTTCTCTTAAACATGATCTCCCTTCTTCCTCTACCCCCAGCTTATTTACTAGAGCAGTTCACCCACAAAGAATTAATATCCCAAAACAATTTACTTATCCCATCTGTGATACACATCTACTAGTTTCATTAAGCAGTCATCTTTTACAGTAAAACCAGAGTTACGAACTGACCGTTAACCATACATCTCATTTGGAATCAAAAGTATGAAATCAGGTAGCAGCAGCGACAACAAAAGAAATACAGTATAGTATTGTATTAAATGTAAACTACTAAAAAAAAAGGAAAAGTTTTAAAAGATTTTACAAGGTAAGGAAACTGTTCGTGCTTATTTCGTTTATATTAAGAAGGTTAAAAGCAGAATTTTTCATCTGTATAGTAAAGTTTCAAAGCTATATTTAAGTCAATGTTCAGTTGTAAACTTTTGAGAACAACCATAATGTTTGGTTCAGAGTTGCAAACATTTCAGAGTTATGAACAGCCTCCATTCCTGAGGTGTTTATAACGGAGGTTCTACTGTAATTAGTTCCCATTTTCTTTAGCAGCTTTATTACTGTCAGAGTCAGGAAGTCTTGTCTTTTGTGACACTCGAGAGAGAGTAAAAAAAAAGGATGAATTACCATTCACTGTTGATTTTTAAGATTTCAATGTGGGATCAGGTTTTTTGATCCTCACTGACGAGCATCTGATATTAGGCCTCAATTCTAAACTAGACAGATTAATAGTTTACTATTACTAATATGAAATTGATATATTAACCTGGGTGACAGCATTAAGCAGCCTTTATAATACTAACATAATATGCATCATTTTTCATTTTCCACAAGAAATTATCCTATCTCAAAAGAGCAGGAAGGTTATTTGTTATATAAACATTTTACACCTCTTATTCCAATGGAGCAAAGCATTATACAAAATGTAGTGGCAGCTAGGTGACAGCCAGCTCACAACAGCATGGAGCAGCAGGGAAGACACAAATTGACCGAAGATAGGAGAGCAAGCTGTTATTCTAATGTAAAGGATTACCGGATCTGACTTCAAAGATTTCAGATAGCACTGGGTTTTGTCCGTTTGCTTTTGAAGAGGTCAACAAGAAAGAAAAGTACCTGGGTATTCCATTTCGGCTACCTATATTTGGATGAAGAGTTGAGCTGATCCTGCCTAGAATTAGACTTGTAATTTTGAGGAGTTTAAGTATTTCAAATCTGATGCTTATAACATTTAGTCATAGTAAGTCTTCAGCAAGTCAGTATGGAATACATATATCCATGCTTTAATTCAGTGGTTCTCAAATTACTGTATACAATAGTCTAGCAAAGCTCTTTCCTGTGTTCCACAGGACCATAAGAACACAATGATCTGAGAAAGACTGGGAAGTTGAGTAGTATAGAAAGGGCTCTCTCAAAAGATGATCCACAGAGTAAATAAGCTGCAAGAACAATACATATTTCTACATGACATGACTTTTTTTTTTTTTTTTTTTTTTAAATGAAAAGAGAACATACAACTAAGACATGAGACTAAATCTTCCAAAGATCAAGTGAAGAGAAAATAGCCCTGGACACAAGTTCAAAAATCTTTTGTATTTAAATAAAGATAAGTGCTAGATTAACAACAAATTCTGTGAAGAGATACAAATGTGTTTTGTATTTTTACAGTGTTAGAGTAACTGATGCTATCTGAAAATACATCAAGAAGCCAAAAACCCTTCATTTTCCTGATGCATCTTTTCTAACAATTTCAATACACTGCAATATGGAATGCAGCCAATAAAGCAATACAACACATCTCAATAGATCCAAGTCCAATGACTAAGGCCCTAGATTATTTCTTCTTTTGCGAAGTATGCACTTCAGTTTAGAATAACTGATTTTTCCACAGAAATCTATTTCCTGTAACACTCTAATTGAACACAACAGTACTTGTCTAAATATCCCACCATTTTTTTAGTTATGTTATGACTATTTTAGATCACTCACTATAAAAAAATAATTTCCCCAACATGTTCCACTTTTATTTGTACACCAATCATTCCCTCATAACATTAGACTACTTTAAGAATAAAACAAAAGTGAAATCCCGTTTTGGGTTGCACCTTGAAAACATGAACACGCACAGCTCATACCAGGCTTGTCTTTCTATTAACACTGTTGTAATGGAGGGTCAGTCAAGCTATTGTTAAAAACTAATTTTCATAATCTATAAAACAACAAACTAATATTTAATCCACACCAAGTGTGAACATATTGATCTCACAGATTATGTTAAATGAATAAAAAAAAATATACAGCTAACCTTCTTGACAATTTGTCAGACACTATAATTTTATTTAGGTGAATACAGCTATATTATGCACATACATAAAGATACACAAAACTACATATTTATCAGTTACGCTCTTTAGTTTGATTACACTTATAAATATAGCTCAAATACAATTTAAGATTTGGAGAACAATAGTAACTTTGTCTTCAGAAAACCCTACCCTCAAGTCATTCCCCACCCCCCTTCAGTTCATCTAAGAAGCTTAGTGGTAGGTATTCAGTTGCATAGCATCACAGTAGATCGAAATTCCAGATTTTCAGACCAAAAGTTAAAGAACAGCCCTATATCATTCTTCCCAGGTGAAAAATTTAATCACATCAGCCTTTTTTTTTTTTTTTTTTTTAAATAAAGGCTGTAATGATGCAAAGGAAATAAGTTTTGGATTATAAGTCCCTATTAGACCCTCCATAAAGTATTCATGATGTTATTTCATAGACAATAACTATAATCTGTTTGTAAATTTCTCAATCACAGCATTGTTGGACAATTCTTAGAACATTCACAGTGGCAGATTTTTACATTTAGGTCCTCATCCAGCAAACACGCATGTCCATAACATCATTCACACAAGCAGTCCCGCTGACTGAAGTTAAGTTATGCATATCCATCAATATTTACAACATCAGGCCCTACTCTATAGCTTTCACAAAAGAGACTAATGCTCAAGTAACTCAACTGATATATTACAAAGCAGCATAAAGGACAAGGCAATCAATCATGAACCATAACACTCCAAATCTTTTCTGATGTCCAGCACATTTAACTCACATAACAAACAATTACCAAACCCTAGCTCATCTTGCCATAAAACTAGACGGAGCACTGAGTTAGTCCCAGTAGGATATGACTCACATCTGCAGCATCATTTGGCCAATTAAAGAGCAACAGCGATTAGTTCTGTATCATCATCAGAATGGCTGCAATAGGCTGAAGTGAGGGTCGTGTGGTCCTCAAGGCTTTTGAATGAAGCACACAAGACTGGAAAATAGTGTTTTTAAATTAAGTAGATGGATTACTGTTGCATAAATAAAATTTCTTTTTTGGGGGGAGAGGGAAGTTAGGGATGCAGACTGTCTTTACTACAATATTTATATTGTGGTGTTGCCATTATACTACACACCATGCAGACAGACATGGTCACTATCCCAAGGAGCTTTCAGTCTAAAGTCAAGCAACCAACAAGAGCTGGAATCTGCCAAATATATACACACAATTTTTATCCACAGCTATTCTTCTCCAGTTGTGTACACATTCTTACCACCATTAAGTTTATCAATTTCTTAAAGTGAGTTTAGTGAGAAACAGCTAGAAACCTGAAATATTTAACTGTGTCCACTGAGCCAGCCCTACATTTGAATAGCAGAACATACTGCAGGGTTCATTTCAGGCTGCAGGATTTTGCCACAGGCATACAATACTGAACTGACCTTATAGTATTTGCAAATCCCCGTTAGGAAAACTTGACATGCTGTCCAATTGGGAGAAAATAATGTCTAATGCTAGTTGAGTTACTAATGCTAGAAGCAAACAGAAGTAATGGTAAAAGGGGAGAAGAGCTGCAAGGGCACATGTGTGAGGGAAAGAGAAGGTCAAAGAGGAAAGAAAGAGGAAAGTGGGAGATATTAAAATTCCCTGTCAAACATAAAAAACAAACAAACAACTTTCTTTATGAAGTAAGCAGGTTGCCCAGAAAAGCAGAGTCAGGCTTTGAAACACCAAAGTGATCAAAGAGGTTCAAACCATTTGATTCAGGAACAAAAACCAAGTATATTGAAGGAATGAACCCTATTAAAAAAAACACTGATGGGTCACTATCTGAAGCGCTGTCTGCCCTGGATTTCTGATGGCTGGTGTTAACTATTAGATTGGAACAAAACCCTATCAGACAAAATTTACACTAGTGAAGCATGATTTCTCCTATTACAATTCACCTGCTTTGAAATCAGGGCAAAATGCAAGTGTAAATTGAGTCTACACATTTACAATGACATATTCAAAGGCAAAAAGCTATGTTATCCTAGAATTAAAGTTGCTTGGCGGTATGTCATCCCCTTCCAGAAGAGTGTACTGAGCAAAACAAACTTCTCAAAACCAGGAAACGCAGAGTTAAGGTTCTGCCCTCTTTCAGCAATGCTCCAAAACACCCCATTGATACATATACCTTTACTCTGCCAATCCCAGGATTGCTGAAACACACAAGCAAGCTCTTTATCTCCTTTTACAACCCATTCACACTCATCCACAGGATTCTAACACTATTTAAAGGAGCTAATAAAATACAGGTTCTTTCTCAAACAACTAATCCAAGGTCTGCCTATGACTCACCCCTATTCCCCCGCCTTCCACAGACACAACCCCTCTTCCTGGTTCCTATTCCACCCCTCCCCTTCAGTCCTCATTCATCACCTGATACAACAAAAATTTTGGTTAGACCAGTTGATGACTACTCTGCTGTGTTCACAATAAAATAAAAGCATGTTATAACGTAACAACTTGTATAAAGCAACAAGTTCAATATTTATTGCCTAGTGTACAAAGGTTCAGACTAGACTGTTTAGCTGCGGGGTGTTCACCATGGCAGTGACATTGGCCTATTTCTTCAAAATACCCAGACAAAGCAGTAAGTGGATGCATAGAAACCCTTACTTTTTCTTCACTGCCCCATGTGCACTGTCTTTCCAGACTGCATATCAACATAAGCAAAGTGAACATTTTCTTAAATACCATTCAGAATTTGGGTCTCCCAGAGACTTAGCCGGTGCACCACACTACTATGGGTAAAAACTGACCAATTGAAATAATTTTGACCCACATCACAGCAAGTTTGAACTCTAGGTCTGTGCAAAAAACCCTCCACCTAGAAACTTGGGGGCGGGGGACTACTTTTGACAAGTGGGGGGCTTATGACTTTAGACTCCCAGGCTCATCTTTTGAAGGTGCAGGTTTCCTTCCAGGATAAGATCAAAGGACACAAGCCTACAAAAAATGAGCCTCGGAGCCTAAATTCATAACTTTGCTAGAGACTAAAAAAATCACAGACTGAACAGATACATTGCTGCAAAAAGCCCTAAATCCAATCTATAACCACTTATCTCTGGCTACCTCCCAAAGCTTTATCTGTATCTCCTTTCCCCACTATGACTGGGAGTGGCGTTAACAGACCACTTCACCTTGAATGGTTATGCTAAACAATCTGTTCCACATTGTATTTAGCTGTAACAACAGAGTACATTGCCCAGACCTGAAGAATAGCTGTGTAAGCACAAATGCTTGCCTCTCATCAACAGACATTGATCCAATATAAGATATTACCTCATCCCACTTTGTCTCTAATATCCTGGAGCCAACAAGAACTGCATGAAACATTAACTGAAAGCCCTAACTCTTGATTACCTAGATTTCATTAAAGCGCCTATTCCCAACTTTTAAGCGTTGTTTTAATTAAAAAAGTAAATCCTCCAATAAGAATGTAGAAGATGTGCAACGAGCTACCCATATACAATTAAAATACTTGTCCAACTCCAAAGTGATAATCTTTAGGGCAGGCTGCAAAGCACATGTACATACCCAAGCTTTTCATTGAGGTAGAGATGGTAAATTCCAGTTCTGTTGAATGACAAGGGGAAGGACGAATTAAGTTGTAGAGCAGAGGATCCCTCACTGATCACATACTACCCTGCCCCTAACTCTCTCATTTAAACCATGACATGAGGCTGTTAGCCCAAGCTCTTCAGCCAACTGACTCTTTCCCTGTGTCATATTGCAGCAGCTGTACTCAGGTAGTTAAAGATCAAACAATTTAGGGCTTTACAGGTTAAAAAAATTATACCACACCTTGGACACTCTCGGGAACCTACTGCTTGGTTCAACAGAATTTGTCTTAGCTACTTTCCTTTCACAAAATGTACTCCTCCTTACAAAATCACAAAAGAATTCTTTTCCGCCTGTAATTCTAACTTATGAGCTCATCGGCAGGAATTTCTTTGCAGCAGCAAAAAGTAAGGACCCTATCCAGAAATTCAAAAGGAGTTGGAAAGTACTGGTATTTGAATTGGCTGCTGGATTCAGGACGACTTTTTGTTGTTCAAAGCTCAATGGGAATGCTCAAAGGTATTGGAAAGCTTGCATTTCTAGTTAGATGGGTCTGGCACTCTCACCTGAAATGTGTTAGATCTCACCTTTTGTTGGGGGCGGGGGGGAGGGCAACAAAGCGATTGGAAACTCTTTAATGTACTGCTCAGGATGTTTTCTGAGATATGGGACTCAAGGACACCATCTGGAAAGGTTCAGTAATTTTTTCCTATAGTGTGTGAAATAACAGTTAAAATTAGAACAAAAAATTAACTTAGTGTATAAAACTATCACCCAATTCCATGTAATTTGGGCATTGGTGGAAGGGATGCACAACAATGTTCATATAAGACACTTCAACACTTCTTAATACATATTCTCCCAGCACAATACTAACCCACTGTTGGCACTAAAAGGATTCACAGGTACCAAATGACCAATAGGACAGAAATACAGAAAGTCATTTTACCTGTATTACTCAATGCCAGATACTATTAAAACTGAAATTTTCAAGTCTATTGCACTTTCCACCTTTTAAGCCGTTTGTTCACGGTTTGGTACTATTGTCCAAGCTGAATTCAATACAGAATTTTTTTTTTCCTGGTCAGTTTCATTTGGTGGTTCTCAAACACATTCAATATACAAACATTGTAGGGAAATGTTAACTTTGAATAGTTTGTTTTAAAATTTCCTGAAATCACTTCAATTAAATATGAAATGTTCTGAACACAAGAACAGCAGAAAAAGACAACAGCAGAAGATCTGGTCACCTTTTCTCAGCTAGGTTACATGGCAGAGTAGCATTACACATCCTCCCTATCTGAGCACCACAGCCATTTTACAGTGGAACTTCTGTGGTTAGAGGCTGCCAGCCTAATTCTGTACTCAATCGGAAGTTGAGGGAAAAGGTTCTCTCCCCTGATTATTTGGGGGTAGGAAGGGGAAAAGGGGGGGGGGGAAACCAGTGCCAGGACTACTAGACCATTTCCTCAAGAAGGGTCAGTCATGTGTCTTTTCCTTGGGCCTATGCATTATGGCAGAAGAGGACAGCAGGATCCATTAAAAGTTAGTTTTAGGTATGATGGACCACCACCTCAAGAAACTAGTAACTCCTTAAGTGGATCTACCACACATTACGTTTTTTTTATAATAGCCTGTCCTTGAAATTCGGCTAAGTAGGAAAGTGGAAAAGTTAGAGATCATTTGATAAAACAGAACAGAAAAATAAGATTGAGGAAAGTGTTAAATTTTGTTAAGTGGTGGTACTGCCCGAGACTAGTTCAAGTTTGTAAGACTCCAAACCAGATCAAATCTCTAAAGTTACAAATTAATAGCTGTCTTTTCCCATGATCAAGGCTGGATTTTGTAATTTAGATAGTGTCAAACTACTGTATTCAATAAGAAAATATTCTTGGATATCTAATTCAACAAGCCCTTTTGACAGTTATTTCTATTATATAAACAAGAGGATTTGGATTTGAATGCCAAATCCTCTTATTTCTCTGAAAATCCAATGTAAAAACCAATGTTCATTTTCTCAAACATTGATTAATAATTAAGAGTAAAGCTAACTGGACATTTAGAATTTTCATCTGTTTCTATAAAAACTGCTTCTCAAATTAGCTTAGAAGGTAATATAGAGGCTAACTGATTTTTTTTCCAAAGTTGATGTTTACCATAAAAACACAGTATATGTATCTAACCTATTTATACCTTTATGCCGTTAAGCTAAATAGCTATTAAAATAAGGTTATCTTGAATTATGAAAATGATGGTTCAAATGTATGTTTTTGTTGGCGACTAACTAGCTTCCATATCACTGTTCATTAAAGAAATTTTAGTGTTTAGAGGAATTGTATTATGGATAAGTCTCTCTAACTTCTCCTCAAGTGGTTTTGCGGACATTTAAAAATTTAAACAGCAACAAGTGTTAGTTTTGGGTCTCGCTACCTGAAAATATCTAACTCATTTATCTTAGCCACAATAGAGCCGTCCTCTTTTTTTTTTTTTTTTTTTTTTTAAGTTAATGGATTTTAAAAACACTGCTTTGTGTTCTGTACAGAAGAGGAGTTATCAATTATTCTTTGTCAATGTCCACATTTCTTGGTCAAGGTCCAGAATCAAGAGAAATTAAGAACAACAACAAGATTTTGCAGTACATTCTGGTGGTCAGGATTTTACCAACAGTCCTCCTGTTGACTACCTCTGATACATAAAGTATTGTATTATACTTCAATCTTTACACTTTCTTCCGCTAAATCAGATGTGCAGGACAGTTAGTTGCTAGATGTTTTATCGCTTGTTAGGGTTTTTAAGAACACACTCAGACAGTCTCTAACAACATTTTAAACATATAAAAATTCCTGGACCCCTATACAGCACTTAATACATGTGTGGAATCTATGCACATACAAAAATATTTTAACAATAAGATGGGCTACAGAATGTGTTGAGACAGTAGTTCATCCCAGAAAAAAGTATCAAAAATTATGTTCTGATGTTGCAGTGTATTTCTTGCACAAATTTTTAGTAGTTCTCTACATAGTCAAAAAAACATCAAAGGACACAAGAAAATGTTCCGTGAATATTTCTGCTTTAAAATCATTTCCTCAGAAAGTTTTGAAGATGGCATTTTAAACCAAAATGTTTATTGAATGTTTTTCAATTTTTTATTGAAACATATTTGAAGACCAAGATATCTGCCCCTATGTTGAAGTTCTGCGATGTTTTCAGCTAAGAACATGCAAGATTACAGCAATTAGTTCTAGACAAAAAAAACCAGTCCATATAAAGAATTACTAAAATAAATTCCAAAATACTTTAATTATAAGATGTTTTTATATAAACCCCATTACCATTAAAAATGGATGTGTACCATACACGTTTTCAAAATCTTGTTTAAATAATTATCTCCCCCCTCCCCCAAATAAGGGACTTCTTGGGGTTTGGATGGAACACTTGGACATAATTTTATATGCCTGGAGGACAGAGATTTAACACAACCTAAAAAGACATCTTGTCTGTAGGAGTTTGTGCTAGCATTTGCTTTGGTTAAGTATTTTCTAAACTTTTTTTTTTTTTTTAAATAAAAAGTTTCCATGTTATACCTTGATATTAAGATTTCCAATGGAAAGAAAGACTGTTCAGTTCACTAAGATTCAAAAACAAAATTCATATAGTGTAACTCTACTCAACTACCTTGATCCCTAAAGAACCAATGTATAAAGATGAAAATATTTTTTTAAATCTTTAATTCTTACATATGTTAACTGAAATAATTTTATTTTCCCTTCTGACATTTATATTGTAGTTTGCTTTTTTGCATTTCACTCACTTACAAAATAGACTGAATGATTTAATTTTCTGGTTCTTCTAATTTAAGATAATACTGGTTGGGTTCACAACACAGAGCAATATTTAAATAGGAGCTTGAATAATCCACTGCTGACAAGTGGGAAGTCCCTCGGGGCAATTTGGTTGAGGTGCTTAAAGCTATTATTTTCTATTACTCTAAAGTTTGAACTTTCATTTTTAAGGTAGCAAAGATAACTTCACAGATTTGAGCTGATGCAGTGCTTCCTTCCCAAAGCCTAGAGCAGCGTTTCTCAACCTGGGGGTTTAGAGGGGTCGCAAGTGCAGAGCTGGTATTGGGGGTGGCAAGAAAGGCAATTGCCTGGAGCCACAGGGGCGCCATGAAACTAAGTTACATGCCTCAGCCCCATGGGGGTGGGACTTAGGCTTCAGGGGTACAGCAGTTTGGAAAGGTTAAGAACCACTGGCCTAGAGACTAGTGCCTCTGTACCTCATCACCACCATCGCTCCAACCACAAATCAGACTCTCTGGGGAGAGGATGAGAAAAGAGGAGGAAACAATATTCAAAACTTCAACACTTACTTGGCAGAGGATACAAAAAAAACAAACAGATAATCACATACAGCACAGCACCCTGGCAGGAATCCCAGCAAGATAGGGTTTTGGGGCTCACTTTCCAGCTAGGTACTGTCCCCGGCCTTCACTGATGCTCCCACAAACACTACAATTTAGCCTGATCCACTAAGACAAACTGTGCCTCAGACTTAATGGACATTAATTCATTATAACCAGAGCTACCACATTGTAGAACACAGAAGAAAAGGAGGCTTATCACAGCACCAGAACAGATTTTGGTTTCTGATCCAATGCAATAAATACTTTGGATTACAAAGCAAAAAAAAAGCTTTTAAAGTGAACAATCTGAAGTATGCATTGGGATGAAGGCTAACATTTGGATCTGAAAAGGTTTCATTGAAGAGTAACCACATCAAGTATTTTCTACTCAACATTCAAAAATTAATTTGGGCTGCCAATTCAGCTCTCTTATAAGCTCTTTTTAGAAGTATTTCATTTCAGAAAGACATGTACCTAGTAGGCTTCCACAGAGGCATGGAGGCTGGGTAGAAAGAAAGGTCTTGAAGAACAGATTGAGGAACTAGAAAGACGACAAGAAGGTTTTCCCCCCTTCTTAAGTTTTCTCCTATCTTCAAACAGAAATATAGTAGAACCTCAGAGATATGAACACCTCAGGAATGGAGGTTGTTCGTAAACAGGGTGGATAAAAATCTATTTTTTTAAAAATAAAATTGGTTTTTTAATTTTAAATCGGATTTTTTTAAAAAAAAAATCAATAAAATACTAAATTTCTCTCATTTAAAAAAGTTACAATTAAATCTCATCACAAACATGCTAAATCTACACTTACAGTCTCATAACAATGAATTAATGGCTCTAGTTTGTCCAACCTAACTACCAGCTCTTGCTTCTTGAATGTTCTGGGCTTTCAGTTTCTATTTCAGTTTCTCAGCAGACTAAAGTCACATGTGCAAAGACAGACACAGGCTAGATAGGATTGTTGTTCTGTGCTTATGTGGTGGTGGAGCTGGGCCAAGCAAGGCAGAAGAGTTAGTTATGATCACTGTCTTAAAGACAGAGACACAAAGGACAGAAGCAGAGTAGAAAGGAACAGTGGAGGTGACTGAAAAGAAAAAGGGAAGGCATTATTCAGTATATACACACAGCTTCCTATATTCCCCCACGCTTTTGCCACTGAAAAACAGTCATGGCTTCAGGGCATATTGAAGAAATTCCTTCC
Source organism: Emydura macquarii macquarii (assembly GCF_026122565.2). NCBI lineage: Eukaryota > Metazoa > Chordata > Testudines > Chelidae > Emydura > Emydura macquarii. The sequence goes on along the minus strand of NW_027132342.1, from coordinate 2,994,843 downwards.
CTAGGTAATAAAAGGAAAACATGTCAAGTGTAAGCAGTGCAAGGAGGAGATGCAGGGCCTACTTGCAAGAATGAAACATAATGAAAATTGCTTACTGGAAGAAAATGATATGGATGAAGATGTGGATATGTCTGAAGAACAAGGTGGATCAACTGGTTAGTAACTTAAATAATTCACTTGGCAATGCATCATTCTTCAAGACCCTGTCTATGCCTTTTAGTATAAGTGTGATTTAACAAAAATTCCCAAGCTGTTTGCTATGTTGGATGTTGCTAGAAAAAAAAAGTTTAGCTTAGCTAATCCTTATGGCTTATTTAATTAGTTAACTAGGTTTAGAATCTATCACCCAAGTATACGATACAGAAAGCTGCAGTAAGAGAAATCTAGAGTTGCCAGTTGCCCCTGGGTGTCATTTTCATAGAATCATAGAATCATAGAATATTAGAGTTGGAAGGGACCTCAGGAGGTCATCTAGTCCAACCCCCTGCTCAAAGCAGGACTAACCTCTGCTATATCATCCCAACCAGGGCTTTGTCAAGCCGCAGCTTAAAAACCTCTAAGGATGGAGATTCCACCACCTCCCTAGGTAACCCATTCCAGTGCTTCACCACCCTCCTAGTGAAAAACTTTTTCCTAATGTCCAACCTAGACCTCCCTCCCTGCAACTTGAGACCGTTGCTCCTTGTTCTGTCATCTGCCACCACCGAGAACAGCCTAGCCCCATCCTCCCTAGAACCCCCTTTCAGGTAGTTAAAGGCCGCTATCAAATCCCCCCTCACTCTTCTCTTTTGCAGACTAAACAAGCCCAGTTCCTTCAGCCTCTCCTCATAAGTCCTGTGCTCCAGCCCCCTAATCATTTTTGTTGCCCTCCGCTGGACTCTCTCCAACTTGTCCACATCCTTTTTGTATTGGGGGGCCCAAAACTGGACACAATATTCTAAATGCGGCCTCACCAATGCTGAATAGAGGGGAATAATCACTTCCCGTGACCTGCTAGCAATGCCCCTCCTAATGCAGCCCAATATGCCATTGGCCTTCTTGCCAACCAGGGCACACTGCTGACTCATATCCAGCTTTTTATCCACCGTTACCCCCAGGTCCTTTTCTGCAGAGCTGCTACCCAGCTCGTCGGTCCCCAGTCTATAGCTGTGCATGGGATTCTTCCTTCCTAAGTGGAGGACTCTGCACTTATCTTTGTTGAACCTCATTAGATTTCTTTTGGCCCAATCCTCCAGTTTGTTTAGGTCACTCTGTATCCTCTCCCTACCTTGCAGGGTATCTACCACTCCCCCCAGCTTAGTGTCGTCCGCAAACTTGCTGAGGGTGCAATCTACCCCATCCTCCAGATCATTAATAAAGATGTTGAACAAAACCGGCCCCAGGACCGACCCCTGGGGAACTCCGCTTGTGACCGGTTGCCAGCTAGACATGGAGCCATTGATCACTACTCGTTGAGCCCTATGCTCTAGCCAGTTCACTATCCATTTTATAGTCCATTCATCCAACCCATACTTCTTTAACTTGCTGATAAGAATACTGTGAGAAACCGTATCAAAAGCTTTGCTAAAGTCAAGGTATATCACATCCACCGCCTTCCCCACATCCACAGAACCAGTCACCTCATCATAGAAAGCAATCAGGTTGGTCAGGCATGACTTTCCCTTGGTGAATCCGTGTTGGCTGTTCCTGATCACCTTCCTCTCTTCCAAGTGCCTTAAAATGGATTCCTTAAGGACCTGCTCCATGATCTTTCCAGGGATTGAGGTGAGGCTGACCGGTCTGTAGTTCCCCGGATCCTCTTTCCTCCCTTTTTTGAAGATGGGCACTATATTTGCTTTTTTCCAGTCGTCAGGGACCTCCCCCTGTTGCCACGAGCTTTCAAAGATAATAGCCAATGGCTCTGAAATCACCTCAGCCAACTCCCTCAGCACCCTCGGGTGCATTGCATCCGGCCCCATGGACTTGTGAATGTCCAATCCTTCTAAATAGTCTTGAACCTGTTCCTTCAGCACTGCGGGATGTTTGCCTCCTTCCCATTCTGTGCCACCCAGTACAGCAGTCTGGGAGCTGATCTTGTCCGTGAAGACAGAGGCAAAAAAGGCATTGAGTACCTCAGCTTTCTCCACATCCTCCGTCACTAGGTCGCCTCCCTCTTTCTTTAAGGGGCCTACACTTTCCCGAATCTTCCTCTTGTTGGCAACATGCCTGTAGAAACCCTTTTTGTTCCCCTTCACGTCCCTTGCTAGCTGCAACTCCAATTGTGCTTTGGCCTTCCTCATTTCATTCCTGCACGTTCGAGCAGTGTTTATATAATCCTCCCTAGTCATCTGACCAAGCTTCCACTTCTTGTAAGCTTCTTTTTTGCATTTAAGTTCGCCAAAGACTTCTTTGTTAAGCCAAGCTGGACGCCTACCATATTTGCTATTCTTTCTGCACATCGGGATGGTTTGCTCTTGTGCCCTCAATAAGGTTTCTTTAAAATACAGCCAGCTCTCTTGGGTTCCTTTCCCCCTCATATTAGCCTCCCAGGGAATCCTGCCCATCAGTTCCCTGAGGGAATCAAAGTCCGCTTTTCTGAAGTCCATGGTCCGTATCCTGCTGTTCCCCTTTCTTCCTTTCATCAGGATCCTGAACTCGACCATCTCATGGTCACTGCTGCCTAGGTTGCCACCCACTTCTACTTCCCCTACCAAATCTTCCCTGTTTGTGAGCAGCAGGTCAAGAGAAGCACGGCCCCTAGTTGGTTGCTCCAGCACTTGCACCAGGAAATTGTCAGCGACACTCTCCAAAAACTTCCTGGATTGTTTGTGCTCTGCTGTATTGCTCTTCCAGCAGATGTCAGGGTGATTAAAGTCTCCCATGAGAATCAGGCCCTGTGAACTGGAAACTTTCCCCAGTTGAGTAAAGAAAGCCTCATCTACCTCATCCTCCTGGTCTGGTGGTCTGTAACAGACACCCACCACGACATCACGCTTATTGTTCTTGCTTCTAAGCTTAACCCAGAGACACTCAACTGACTTATCTCCAGTTTCATACTGGAGCTCAGAGCAGTCATAGTGCTCTCTTACATACAGTGCAACTCCTCCCCCTTTCGCCCCTGCCTGTCCTTCCTGAACAGTTTATACCCATCCATGACAGCGCTCCAATCGTGAGAGTTATTCCACCAAGTCTCAGTTATTCCAATCATGTCGTAGTTTCTTGACTGTGCCAGGACTTCCAGTTCCTCTTGCTTGTTTCCCAGGCTTCTTTTCTTATATTACATAATACATGTCCTTTATATTGGAACATCATGGCCACAGACCACAATGGTGATGCCCATAGGTCTATTCCCTATTTTACTTCAGCATAACTCAGCTTTCCCAAGGGAACCCCATCCTATACTTGTTTCCTCAAAAAAAAAAAAAAAAAAAACACAGAAGTGCTGGTGAGTTCTATGGGGCTTACTCCAAAATTAAGTGCACTCTAAATGCAGTCAGTCTCAGCTTTTTTGGTAATTTGGAATAGGATCTGCAACCTGGCTGAAAAAAATGTAAATGATTAACTGAATAACAGAGTGAGAAGAACTGAGAAGAACTATTTAAAATCAGTTTTGAATTTTGTTTCAGGATTTCATTTAAGCATAAGAGACTTCGACTGTGACTGTCTATCTGCAAAAACTTCAGAGTCATCCGTTGGTACTTTTAGCAGCAATGCTGCAACTAAATGTATTTCAGACAACAAGCTATCAGTAGCAAGCAAAAATTTCAATCATCCAGTAAAACCACCACCATGGATGGGTTTATAGTAAGAACCAGCAAATACTAACAAGACACCATAGATGAAAAGATTGCTCGGTTCATTTATGCCACAAATTCTCCTTTCCGCATTGTTAACAATAAACACTTCATTGACATGGTTGAGCCCTTATGACCAGGCTACCCCCCACATGGTAGAGCAGACATTGGTGGAAGGTTGCTAGATACAGTGTATGAGAAGGAACTTGAACAGTGTGCAAGAAATACTGAGGGGAAATTTGCCAGTTTAAGCCTTGATAGGTGGAGCAATGTACACACTGATCCAGTAATATGTGCCTGTGTGACGACTGAAGATGGAGTTGCATATCATTCAGAAACGATAGATGTATCGGGAAATGCCCATACAACAGAATATTTAAAAGAAGTGGCAGTGAAAACTGTAATAAACTGAACAAAAATTCACCTGTGCACAGTTTTGTCACAGACAATGCTGCAAACATGTCAAAGATGAGAAGATACTTAGAAGAAGAAATGGGAGGATGCTCCATAACAACATATGGCTGCAGTGCCCATTTAATGCATCTTTTAGCCAAAGACTTAAATATGCCTTCTCCAGAAATAAAAAAAAATGTTGCTGAAATTGCAAAAAATATTTCTGTAACAACCATTTTGCTTCAGCTTCACTGAAGAGAGCAGGAGGATCCAAACTAATTCTCCCTCAAGATGTTCAATGGAATTGTGCGATTGATTGTTTTGAACAATTAAGAACTGGCCTGTTCTCATAAAACTTTTTGGTCTATTTTATCATTGTTTTCTTCACAGTTTCTCATTCAAAGTATCTAACATTAGATTAACGAGGAATGTAAACGATATGCTCAGTGTATACTGAAGCCTATATCCATAGCCTTAAACTTCAGAGAAATTGTTGCTGCATTGCTGATGCTGTCAAAATTGAGAAGGCACTTCAATGTCTCTTGAAGAAATACCTCACCAGAAAGTTAAACTGCAGACAATAAAGAAGCGAATGGATCAAGCACTAACTCCACCTCATTTTCTTGCAAACATTCTCAACCCCAGATATAAAAGGTAGACGCCTAACTTCTGAAGAAGATGCTGCTGCCATGGCATGGGCATCTCAAAATCGCTCCAGGTCAGTTATGTCAGTCATAATAAATTTCAGGGTTGGAGTGGAACCATTTAAACAATGTATGTTTACTGATGAGGTTTTGAAGTCACTCCCCTAAACGGTGGAAATCATTAGCCAGGCACCTTGAAACAGAGTTCCTTCAGTTGATAAGCCAACTTTTCACAGCAGTAGCTTCCTCTGCAGGCACAGAGAGAATATTTTCATTGTTTGATATCACTCAAAGTTAAGAAATCGACTGGGAGTTGAAAAAGCAAGGAAACTCATTTCTGTTTCAGTCTATGAATAAAGATGACAGTGGGAGTGGGGAATGAGAGCTAGTTGTAGAAGTTTTAAGGATAGCGTATGTTTAGTGTTGTGATGGCTTATCTGTTTGTTAGGAGTTAATAAAATTTGAACGTCAGCCGGCAACTCAGGAAACTGCTGCAATTGCAAATGTGAACCATGTAACATTTAAGATTTAGTTTAATAAAATGTAAGTGCCATCGTGTTTCTGTGTGACTTAGTTCTTACCATTCTTAATGTACTGCTGCTGCATCTGGCAGCGCATCTGAGTGCCGAATTCTTTGTTTAGCGATCACTTGCGATCATGTGTATTGCAGTGTATGGTCGCACAAAGCAAGGAGCACAAAATTGGCTTGTGTGCTCAGTATTAAACACATAATAGACGCGAGACGAACGACGCTTTGCAGTCTCGTGGTGCGTACAGGTGTATACACATGTCTCGCTAATAACTTGTTTAAACTATTAGTCTGTTTTGCGGTAATAATTTTTATTAGTGGATACCGTAAAAAAGAAACGCTCAGCAACAGCTGGGAGACAAGAAAACGCAAAGCAATTACGACTGACTAATTTCTTTACTGTTCCATTAAAAAGAAAAGGGAAACAATCTTTGTTGGAAAGTGAAGTTGAACAGTTTAATGTGAACGAAGCATCAGCAAGTAAAAGTGAATTGGAACCAACGAAGGTGTTGGCAGAAGTCTCCCCTTCAACAAGCCAGCTTCAAACAGCAGGAAGGAGAAAATTCAAGGAAGAGTGGTGTAAGGGGCTTACATTTGTACAGACCACGGATATAGCAAGTTGTGAGGTATGTGCTTCCTTCCCCAGTATTGCAGATTGAAATTCTAAGATAGTGAAAGGTTTTGCAGGACATTTCAAAAACATGGTAAATTATACCTGAAATGTGTAAAAGCAAATAATGCACTACTGTTTCCAGAAGCTACCCCTTGGCTGTATGCATGAAAAAAAAAAATGGATAAAAACAAGTTTGATCATTTGAAAGCACTTTTTAATGTGCCTTACTATATTGCAAAGAACAAGAAGCCATTTTCTGACTTCAGAGGATTATTAGAGTTGACTAGTAAATCGGGGGTTGAACTAAGCGATAAGTATAAACAATGTGAAAAGATGCAAGGAATGTGTGTCTCACACATTGCAAAAATAATAAGAAATGAATTGATTTGTGAACTACAGGATGCTGAATGTGAGTCTGATGCTAGATGGATCTACTGACAAAGCAGGTGTTGAAGAGTTGATTTTATCTGTAAGGTATATAAAGAACAATGGAGTGAGAGAAGTGTTTCTATCAATCCTACCTCTTGATAGTGCAACTGCAGATGGCTACTTAGATGCCATTAAAAAAGATTTGGAAAAGCATGATCTCTTGAACTGATTATCTACCAGTCAGCTGATTGGCATCAGTACTGATGGGGCAGCCACCATGATTGGAACACAGAATGAACTAATACATAAAATTAGGCAGAATCTGAGCCACATAATTGGTGTTCATTGTATTCCACACAGATTAAATTTAAGCGTGTTAAGTTCAGTAAAAAATGGAAAGTATATTGATGATCTTGACTCAGTTCTCAAGAAGCTCTACAAATTTTATCAGTATTCTCCAAAGAGAATGCAACAACTGAAGCAAGTAGCTGAAAGTCTTCAAATCAAAATATAGAAATTTCAATACTTACAGAAAGAAAGATGGGTGGCCAGCCAAGTTGGTGTTCCTCTCTGCACTTGTGAAAGATTGAAAATGTGCCACAGTACACCTGGAAAGCATCGTGACAGGAAAAGATAGTGCTTCTGCAATTGCTAAGAGTTTGCTGAGAAAACTCACTGATTTCAAATTTGTTCACATGCTTCATTTTCTCTTAGACTACCTTGGAACAATTAAGAACCTCTCCCCTTTTGTTTCAAAGGGAAGAACTTTCTCAGCACAGTTGAATTGCGTGTGAAGAACACAATGACATCACTTGAATCACTTCTTAAACATGGTCCAGGACAACATGGAGATACATCTCTGAAAGGAACGTCTTAGTGACAAATCTATCAAGATGTACAACTACATGGGCTGAATAGTACTGCAAGGTCTTCTGTCCAATCTGAGAAAGAAAACTTGATCCAACATGCTATCAAGTACTTGGAAGAGCGATTTTTGAATCAGCAAAACATTGAAAGGTCCACCACAGTTTTCCCTAGCCAACAGGAAGCCAATACTTTTCCCTAGCCAACAGGAAGCACTCTGGAAGATTATGGTGTCAGTGAGATAACATTGGCTCAGCATTTCCAGAAACAACTTTCACCACCAAACATGTATGATAAATGTATACAAGTTCTCTGTAATGAGTGGTATGAATTCAAAGTCTTTGGTAAGGGAAAAAAAACAGTGATCTTCTGGATTTAGCACTGGCTAATAATGAAAGTTTCCAGTTTTAGGAAAATTGTTGTCTATAGCGTCTGTGCTGCCTGTCTTGACTGTGTGTTGTGAAAGAAGATTCAGCTTAATGAATCCTGTGAAAAATAAATTCAGATCATCAATGCTAAAAGAAAGTTTAAGTGATTTATTGATGATTAACATGCCTGGCCCATCAGTGAAGGAATTTGATCCTAGAGGCTGTGGACAGTGGCACTTCAGTTCCAAATCTATAAGGCATGTGCATGGTCACAAGATGCCAAATGAGAAATAGTGGAAGTGCAAAGCTCATTTGTCATTTCACATCAGAATATGTTATTTTGTATGACAAATGTGCATGAAGTTCTTGTCTATGCTTGTTTAGATGTAAAATATTTATTTATACCATTCAATGGTTAATGTGAAATTTTTTTGGTAGTCATTAAAACAAACGCTGAAAGCTGAAAAATTCATTTGGCTCCTTAATTTTTGGACTGGCTCCTAGATATAAAGCAAATTTGTCAAGCCCTGTCCTAGATGTAAATTAACAGCATTTTACAACTCAATACATGTTTTAGTGATCAGATCTGCACCACTGTTTAAGAAATGTGAAGTAGTATCAGTGGGAAACCTGATTTAAATCAATGATTTTCTCTTGGTGATTTAAATCATGATTTAAATTGTCTTGATATAAATCAATCCACGCTGTTCATAACTCTGAACAAAACATTATGGTATAGTACCCTGCAGTCAGTATCTTCCCACTCAGGCTGGGAGAGACCTCTGCAAAGATGGCACCTGGCAGCACTGTTTGGTTTGCAAGCAGCTCCCTGCCCTTTTCCTGTTTCTTGCCTTTGGGCTGAACTGTGGGGGTCTGCCCCACACCTTTGGCACTACAAGCCCCAGCCCTCAGCCACCTCTCCCGAGGACTTGCTCTGCTCAGTGCACTGCTTGCCACGCTCCAGGAGGAGCATGTGGCAGGAGGTTCATGCCAGCCGGCTGCCAGCATCCCTACCTCCACTGTCTTGCATTCCCAGAGGTGCTGGCAAGATCCAGGACTGCAGCCACAGGCAAAGCATGGGCAGCACTGGTGCACATGCTGTGGCCCTTTAAAACTCCTCCAGAGCCGAGCTGACTCCCACTCCAGCTCCAGGCCAGGCTTTGGCAGCAGACTTCAGTTCCTTGAATCAGCAGGGAGCTCTTTCCCAGGCTGGGGGGGAGGGGTGTGTGAAAACAGTTCCCCCTCCCAGTGGAGTAGGAGGGGGTGAAACAGTGCACACCCCAAATTGTATCTGCTCTGCAGGTCTACCTTGCAATACAGGCATAGTATTTGCTTTTTTCCCCTCCCCGCCTGCTGCCTGAGTGCTTAATTCTGGTTTCACATGGTGTTCAGTTGACCAGTCAGTTCATAACTCTGGTGTTCGTATCTTTGAGGTTCTGCAGTATTGGCATGCAAATTAGTCCAGATCTACATTTTCTAATGCAAAAATCAATGCATCACTGTTTTCATAACAGCTGCACTACCCACCTACACAAATTTAGGAGTATTTGCTTCACTGTTTATCCTCCTTTCGTATGTAATACCAAAACAAAAAACCATCTGAAAACAAAAGTACATTCACCCCCCATCCTCTTATCAATTCAATAAACAACTAAGACTAAGGTTGAGAATGAAACCTTTTACAAAACTACTGAGCAATTTAAAGTTTATGAAATGAGATTATTAATTGGCTAATAGCATACAGTCTTAAGCATTTTTTCAACTCAATTTAATTTTAATCTCGTATTGAGACATTTTAGATAATTTAATAGGTTATATAGAGAAGTTTCTTTTGTATATCATGTGATTACACTGGATATTGCATTTTTACATACTAATAAGAAACTAAAATCCTGCCACTGTTTATTTTTTTCACAATTTTCAAGCCCATCCTTACTATCAATAATACATTCTATGGGACTGGAATTTACAATGTAAACAGAGAGGGACTCAATGGCTCAGCAGATTGGAAATCAATTTGTCACACTCAGTAAAGGTCCATGGAGCACAAGCATTTTCTTGATTTTTATGTTTGGTATTCCACCCACTAGAGAAAGAACCAGTAAATACCTTTGAAGCATGTTTGTATATTTGTCTTTTTTAGTACTGTAGAAGTTGTCAAAGCCCCAATCTAGACCACAATGCAGTAGCTATTGTGCACAAACAGATTGTACGGTCTCATTAACTAAAGTGTTCTAATTAACATAACTGCCCCAATGCAGACAGACAGACTGAACAGAGACTGAATATAAGACAAGGGAAGTGAAGCAGGGACATGAAGGGGGATCAGTAGTAAAAACCATCAGTTACAAACTGGTACAGCCTTCTCTTATTTATAAACTTCCCTGTCAAATCATTATAGCCTTCTCTTATTTACCCTTCCGCAGAAAGAGCCATCAGGGTCTCACAGCTTACCATCACTATATTTGTCTGATCTTCTAAACAGACCATCTCTTTTCACCACTCAGGATTCTTAGTTTTATTTGTAAAATTTTGGAGGTAAAAATTAAAAGAGATCATAACAGAAAACATCAGTACGACTTGTATTTAAGACCTTTTACCCACTTTAAAATCACAAGCCACCAGAGCACAATCTGGAATTTTCACAGATGAAGGTTCTTACTTTGCTATTTGACAAAGACCCCACTTGAGAGACTGTATTTCTCTGACAGGTCCTAGGAAGAGTTCTAGCCCAGGGACCCATAATGATTGTAAGTGACTTATTGGGAGGAGGGGGGGAGGAGGAATCAGAGTTGGAAGGGACCTCAGGAGGTCATCTAGTCCAACCCCCTGCTCAGAGCAGGACTAACCTCAGCTAAATAACCCCAGCGAGGATTGTGTCAAGCCGCAGCTTAAAAACCTCTAAGGATGGAGATTCCACCACCTCCCTAGGTAACCCATTCCAGTGCTTCACCACCCTCCTAGTGAAAAACTTTTTCCTAATGTCCAACCTAGACCTCCCCCCTGCAACTTGAGACCGTTGCTCCTTGTTCTGTCATCTGCCACCACTGAGAACAGCCTAGCCCCATCCTCCCTGGAACCCCCTTTCAGGTAGTTAAAGGCTGCTAGCAAATCCCCCTCATTCTTCTCTTCTGTAGACTGAACAAGCCTAGTTCCTTCAGCCTCTCCTCATAAGTCTTGTGCTCCAGCCCCCTAATCATTTTTGTTGCCCTCCGCCAGACTCTTTCCAACTTGTCCACATCCTTTTTGTAGTGGGGGGGCCCAAAACTGGACACAATACTTCAAATGCGGCCTCACCAATGCCAAATAGAGGGGAATAATCACTTCCCTCGATCTGCTGGCAATGCTCCTACTAATGCAGCCCAATATGCTATTAGCCTTCTTGGCAACCAGGGCACACTGCTGACTCATATCCAGCTTCTTATCCACTGTTACCCCCAGGTCCTTTTCTGCAGAACTGCTGCCTAGCTCGTCGGTCCCCAGTCTGTAGCTGTGCATGGGATTCTTCTGTCCTAGGTGCAGGACTCTGCACTTGTCCTTGTTGAAACTCATCAGATTTCTTTTGGCCCAATCCTCCAGTTTGTTTAGGTCCTTCTGTATCCTATCCCTACCTTGCAGGGTATCTACCACTCCCCCCAGCTTAGTGTCGTCCGCAAACTTGCTGAGGGTACAATCTACCCCATCCTCCAGATCATTAATAAAGATGTTGAACAAAACCGGCCCAGGACCGACCCCTGGGGCACTCCGCTTGTGACCGGCTGCCAGCTAGACATGGAGCCATTGATCACTATTCGTTGAGCCCTATGCTCTAGCCAGTTCTCTATCCGTTTTATAGTCCATTCATCCAACCCATACTTCCTTAACTTACTGATAAGAATACTGTGAGACCGTATCAAAAGCTTTGCTAACGTCAAGGTATATCACGTCCACCACTTTCCCCACATCCACAGAGCCAGTCACCTCTTCATAGAAAGCAATCAGGTTAGTCTTATAAAAGCCAAGAATAGATTTACAAGTATCAGGCCAGTCTCAACAATTTCAGTAGAAATCAACAAACTTCCCTTAAAAAGCAACCAATAAATTTGTATTTCTTAAATTGGCCTTGTGCCTTTTTTTTTTTTTTTTTTTTTGGGGGGGGGTGGTGGGGGGGGAGGGTCTTTACATGAATGAAGGTAATCTTAGCTGTTCTTTTTCCTCCACAATTTAATTTCTCTCTTTCTTAGAAAAGGATTCTCTCCATATTTTATCCCAGAAATCCCAGTCATATCTTGTCTGGTCTTCCCTAGGCAGCCTCTGAAGATCTCAAAATAGGTTTTATGTTATCGTTACCATTTTAGCTTAACAGAAAGTCTGTTGATCCATTAACAGAACTATCGTTTATCCAAAATATTACACAACATTAGCAAAAAACAAGAACAAAAAAAGTTCTACATCATCTGGGCTGATGAGGAGAGAACTCAAGGTCAGGTCACAGTTGGCTAATACATGCTGGCTAACTCAAATCTCTCTTAAATGTGCCTACAGTACAAACGCTACAACACCACAGCTGTGCCATTGTAGTGCTGTAATGTATATAGGTTTTTCCCTTAATGCAGTTAATCTACCCCTCCACTAGGCAGTAGCAAAAATCCTGCCATTGACTGTCTATCCCAGGGGTTAGTTGACCTATGGTGCTCAGGACATGAAGTTTTTTTACAGCCCTGAGCAATATAACTAAATGGGTCCAATTTTTAAGTGCAAACTAAGCTTCATATAGACAGTCCTTCTTACTAAAAATCCCTTATCCTTCCAAATTTTAGGATTCATCTATTTTGGGCATTGTACCTACCAATGCATCTGTACTGGTACAAACCCTTACCACAGACACATGAAACCTCTACATGTTGCAATTTGCACTGATACAGCTTCTCTGTTTTAATTTGGGCTTATAGTAGCTTGCCTATCTTTATTAGAGTAAAGAACAGTGCAGCCACATCAGCGGCCATCCATCAATTGCTGTAATCAGAGCAATACCCTACAAAAGTCACATGAGCCCTCAGCCACGGAACAAGTTGTGTGATGCACCCCTTACCACTTGGTGCACACTAGTGCTCCCACCCACTCTAATGTTGCTAGTGCTGCAGCAGGGCTACAGAAAAGGTAAGAGAATTTAAGGCTTTGTCCACATAAAGCTTGCACCAGTTTGCCCAAAGCTGTTTTTTAAAAAACCTCATTTAGTTAAACTAGTGAAAATTCCTGTGTGCGCATTGTTAAATTGAATTTAAACTTGGCTTAGAGAGGTACCTACCAATGCATACTAAATTATATAAAGCAAGTTTAAAATCAATTTAAGTATACCCACCCAGGGTTTCTGCTCTTTTAATCTTTTATAAAAGCACTATTAGTTAAACCAGTTTAAGTCTGTGTTTAGACAAGGCCAAAGAAGATAGTTGCAAGTGGTTAGAACTTGCCTGCACTATCACAGTTCCAGCTGAAGCACAGTGTTCATTTGCAATTAGAGCAGTAGCAACAGAAATTAATGCACTTGTCTTGTGAGTCTACAGCCACACTACACCATCACCACCAAAATTCTCACTCACCTTAATGGTCTTTACTTTGAAGTCTATGAAAACTCAGGCCTGGTCTACACTAGAAAATTAAGTCAGCATAAGTACATCACTCAGGTGTGTGAAACATCCACACTCTGGAACAGCATAGTTAAGCCAACCTTAATCCCCATGTAGACAGCCCTAGGTCATGAGAATTCTTCTTCCATCAACCTAGCTATCGCCTCTTGGGGAGGTAGATTACCTACGCCAATGGGAGAATCCCTCCCATGGACATAGGTAGTGCCTACCTGAAACACTATAGCAGTGCAGCTGTGCCACAGTAACATTAAGTGTAAACGAGTCCTCAGGACTTACCTACTCTAGGATTTCAGCCATTGGGATTGCTGCACCTATGCAATTCCTAGAACAGACCCATGCAATTTACCATCCATGAAGTATTAAGCTACAGAAATGTAAATCAAGTGTATCACCAACGTTAATGTTTTTGCAATATGCCCAACCTCATCAGGTTGAGGCATATTAGCAGGAGGCAGTTGTCTGGATGTGCATTAGGGTATCTAAGTTTGCAGTGCCACTACTTATTCCAGAACACTTGACTTTCCAGCAACAACAATCAGCTCTTCACATAAAAGGAAAAATAAAGAGTGTGATTAACAAAAATATACAAATAGCTCAAAGGAATACTTTGCTTTCCTCCCTAATTTTACTGGTTTTGCACTCATTGCCACAGTTTGAGCTCATTTATTCAACAAATTCAGTTTCTCCATACTAGTTTAATCTTAATTTATTAGGACATACCATATGATAGTATTTACCTAATAAGTGAGACAACTGAAATTAAATTCAAGTCATAATTGAATGCGTTAATTCTACAAATAATTGTTATGTGTGAAAGTGTTTTCCGGAAAAAAAGTGTACAATTATTAAAAAGAATGGGGAAAACTGAAGTTTACATTCAAGCCATGTTTCACTTCATAATAGCTTAATAGCTCCATTCTCTTTAAATAACTAGGAAGCAGAGCTGACTGTATACATCTCTACTTTTACAACTTTCATGTACAGAAATATATAAAGTCTACTCAGGAAAAAAGGACACGCATGAAAAGACAGTCATTTTAACAATTTGATTCAACACACTCATGGAGTGCCATAAGAGTTGTTCTAAGCAACGGAGGTATACAACAAACTGATAAATGAAGTAGACTAATGAATAAATACTTAAGAGACTGGAAAAATATATTGCTTTTAGTTAGCAATGAGCTTTGGTCATTGAGATTCCACAGTAAAAAGACAGCATTTACCTCTACCATGCTATTGAATTTTAGTATTGAATTTCTTCTACTAATCCAAATTGCAAGAGAGTTCAAAGTCCTATTCCTAACTCATTAAATAAATCTTATTCAAAACCTTCCGACTAAACCTCATTACCTAGAGCAAACAGAATTCTATTTACCTATCTGTGCTTTAGAGAGTTTTTTCCCTTAAAAGTTAGCATAGACCCAAAGCCAAGTAGAAAATCTAAAATAGAAACATGGAAAAATTAACTTTACTTATTCTGAAAATGAAAATATGCTTCCCAATAAAAAGAGACAGTATTAAATAAATGTCTGATTTCACGCCAGTCCTAACGCATGTTTTTAAGATTTGCTTGATGCACATTCTCCTCGACATTACCTCAATTTGATTATGCAGGGTTTGCAAAAAAATTTTTAAAATCAAGTTTCCAAAATTAGTCAAGTTTCCTATCACAGAAATAATATTTTCACCTATCTTTCTCTTGAAATACAGAGAACAATGATTGCATACCATAGAGAAAGCTTCCATCAGTGCATGGCTGAAAACACCAATGCACATTTCCACCAATTTCCTTCTACTCACTATTTAAATAGAACTTGTAAAATAGAAAGTAGTCCTAACCTTTAACTTGGAGCAAAGATGGAATAAATTGTATTTTTCTTATATTTTTATTTAGACAAATCAGAAAATCCACAAGATTCTAACATATTATTGTCAATTATTGTTCTATGTGTTAAATATTCATTAAGATTATTAGTTCATTTAGAACATATCAAAACAATCCATCCAAACAAAACGTTCGCATGAGCAGTGTTACAGTGAAAACTGCCTCACACTATGATTTTGTTCACACTAGCTCCTCTTTCCAGTTAACAGCCCACCATTTTCCACCAACTGTGGGAGCACAAATGTAGTGGCTGTCTGAGCCAAAACAAGTGTTCTAATTAACATACCAAGAGTTGCACTGCACAAGTTAGGTAAGACTGTGGTTAAGGTGCCCTGTGTACTCTAACACTCATGTAGTTGCTAACCCCAGTGGAGCTGAGTGATAAGAAATTTTAGGGAAAAAAGCCAGCATAATGCAAAAGCATCAACAGCCGCAGCAACTGTATTTACAAAGAACACACACTGTTCATCCCTTACATTTAAGTATAGATTGATTCAATACTATACTCCTGTAAGACAGTCTACTACATGGCAGTAAAGTGCAGCACATGTTTTCAGAGACACACTACAATATTTAACTATTTGGTGTTTAAAGTACTATCAGCAACGTGTACTTGAGATAACATTTCTGACAACATCCTCTGCCACTACAGCTGCAAGTTTGAACATCTGCAAAATGTGCTTCTCGCTATGAACAGCATGGCACAGATGATGTTCTTAATGATCAGGTTCAGTTCAGAGCAATGTTAACCATCTCATTTCTGTATTACCTCATTTTACATCATTGTTCTACCTTAAGTTGCATGAATGCAGTATAGTACAGAGTAGCCTTTGGAAAGAACATTTTAATATTGAAAAATCAGCTGCTCGGAACTACAAATCACAGTCCATCAACAACCAGGCCTGTTGAGATAGTTTGGTACAGATTCCAATTTCAAGTTCTAGAAATTTATCTTTTTGTATGTTTAAAAGTGTGCTTCGGTATTACAACCAAAACCTGAAAACTGAAAATCAGTTCTAAAAAAGACTTCTAATACAGTGGGTCAAATCAATACAGACATTTATATTGTACCCATCACATTCCATCTGGCACATCGTAAATATCAAATACCTTCCTCAACTTTCACTGCAGAAATATGGGTGGTAGCCTACCATGCTTACATAAGGAGTGCTTACTCATGCAAGTTGTCTCATTTAGGACACTACTAATGCAAGTAAGGGATGTATATCAGACACAGAATATGAAGGAGTTCCTTCACAAGTCTGAAGATGTTTTCAATCTGTTGGAGCACCTAAAAATTTAAACAGGAAAAGAGAAAGTACTCCAATATGACTCAGTATATATTTAGGCTGGTTTTGGTTGGGTTTTCTTTTACCTAAAATATTCTGTTCACCCCACTCTGAAAAGGCTTTAAGAAGTTTGCACAGATCGGACATCTATTTTGGACTTTTTCTTAATAAAAGCCTTACCTCTGTTTCTCAGTCAAAAGAATAATACACAAAACAACCACAGGGAACACACTTCCCTGAACCAATCACTTTTTAAAGAGAGCCATGTTTTTTTCTATCCAAATACTGATGTATTAAAGAATTCTGAAAACAGCGTAAGGACCAATTCATCCTATGCTACTATAAAAATCTAGACAACTTGCAAAAAACTCATCTCATTAATCAAAGACAGATATTTGAAAAACTATTTTAACTGAGAACAAACTGTGCTAAAGTTACAATAGGACACATTATTAAGCACAATAATAAATGCAGGCCCCTTTTTATCTTCTGCAGAATTTCTGAAGAAATGTAAGATAAAAGAAAAATCAAATTAAAACAACTGAAGGTTTAAGGATCTAAAAATGTAATTACTATAAATATGATATTTGGTAGTCAGGATTCCTGTCCCACACGAGGCAATTTCTTTTTAAAAAGCTGTCTTTCAGAAAAGATTTTTAGATACACACAAGTACATATGTACACAGACTATTTCTTGAATTTCCCAGCCATTTCTTGCTAGATGTGTGTACACTATCATAGCACCATAGCTTTTTAAAAAAAAAAAAAAAAACTGCTTTAGCACTTCAGATGCAGAAGGAAACTACCTAGACACTGAAGTTCAAGAAATCATTGCTGTAATAAAGTAGAATAAACTAAATAAAATTGATCTCTGCTATAGTATACTTGCAAACTCCCTTTGACATGATTATTCATAGCATTACATTTAATCCTAAATTAAATGTACTCACTAAGAATACAGTAATATACAGCCACACTTAGGAAATTTCAAATTTTAGTGTCTTGACAAGCTAGCATTCAACTCACTTTATGTAGTATCTTGCACCTTCAAAAGTATATGCTTCCTCCCAACCTGTGGGTAAGTCTAGAAAACAAGAAGTGATACATCATAAGTAACTTTTATGCTAACATCACACTAAAGTTTAGCTTTAGAGAACAGACTAGTACAGAGTTATAGCAACATGCATACCTGGCCAATATGACCCTTAAGCCATGTCTTCTATACTTACGGCTGTGCTGCTGCACTGATATCATTGCAGCATCTTCATCAGACTCTGTCTATGCCAATGGGAGAGAACTCTCCCATACGTATTTAAAAAAAAAAAAAAAAAAAAAACAACTTCCGCAAGCGGCACAAGTTAAGTCAGCAGGAGAAGTTCTCCCACTGACATAGCGCCATGCACACAGCACTTGTCGGTGTAACTTATGTTGCTCAGGAGGGTGGTTTATTTACACCCGAGTGAAATAAGTTATACCGACACAGCCTTACTCTACACAAACAAACAAAATTTAAGCTTAATTATTTTATTGTCTCTCTATATAAAAAGTTAATTGTTCGGTCATAAACGATTCCCTGTAGTGTGCATCAAACAATATAAATGGTAAAATGTAAATTAGATTTAGCAGTTTCAGACAGTAGCAATTCAGATAAGAACATATATAAACCAAGAAGTGTTCTTTCTCTTTACATGATTAGAACTGTTGCCTGCCTGATCTTGAAATGTAGTAGTTTCATAATTACTTGAAAAACAAAGATTTAAATAAAATCAAATTGCGAAGTTTTTTACTGCGTATAAGTTACATGCACCCTAACAAGATGTTATCCTCTTAAAATACACCAGAGAAGATATTTGTTTTATATTAGCATAGGTACATTACTGAACACTGTCTGTAAGACACATATGAACTTTCTTGCAGTGTTTACAACTCTATTCAAATACTGCATGAAAATACTTCCGCCTCACATCTAGCGGGGAAAGAGGCAACTTTTTTTCCTTCTGTTGAGTATCATTCTCTCCAAAGCAAAGTGACTCAAGGCAGGAGCCCCATCTAGAGAAGTAACACCTTCCTAGAATAAACTGAGGACCAGATTTTTAAAGAGTATTAGATATCTAAAAGTTCCACTATATCTGCATCTTTAGGTGCCTAAATACCTTTGGCCCTGAGCCTATAAAGGTGGGGATTTTTTCTGGACTTAATGGAATAAAGGTTTTGTTTTAAAAAAATTCATTTTCACAGCTAAGACAAAGTTATCCAGCCTAGTATGTCTGTTTTCTAGATCCCTCTAGTCTGCTTTTTCACTTTACCATATACTGCAATCTCCTCTGGGGGAAAAAAAAAAAAAAAATCTAGGGAGTCTTCTGATAAAAGCATACGGAAAATATGGATCAACTGGATGCCTCTTCCAACTTAAGTAGGTATGGCCATCAAATGAAGAGAAAGAGCAAGTCTCACATAACTGGGGTTCTCACAAAATACATATTACCTCAACTCTCAAGGGATGTGGACTTTGAAGACGACTATTTTCTGCTACCAGTGTGAAACATTTCAAGGACATGCACATTTGCAAAAAATACAGGTTATTCGGTCACAACCTCTTCTTAAGATAGAGGCTTAAAATTAGGTTACAAAACCAAACGTCAGCGAAAGTAAGTTACAACACTGTCTATATATGAGAAATGAATAAACGTGCATGTGAAAGGAAAATACAGCATCATGCACCATAATCCCTATATCTGTATCTGGTCTGCAAGTTATGATAATGTACATGGTACCACACGGAAAATACTTCACTAATGTTAAAGTAGATGCAAGTTTACATGCCAACAACTTCCCCATGTTAGTTTTTGTTATGAAGTATTCAGGTATTGACCTATGTCTCCTTTAAAAGAGAATGGCAAAAACAATGTAGGAATAAAAATCAAGCATTTAAGTGATTAGGATAAAACATCAGTTAATCAAGGGAGCCATTAACAGTTATTTAACAAGAAATTCATGTGCAACTAGCAGCAATATACAACATCCAAAGTATATAATGATTATCTGCCCCTTTACCCCTTCATGTAGATTTAAGATAATTTCTCAGTTAACATGAATGCTAATTACACAGGGCAAGAGCATGTAATCAATGGTTCTACCTCCTGGCATTTCAAAGGCGTATGGTTATAACTCACAGCTATTCACTGCAGATAAAAGTGTAAGGGAGATTTAAGATTAGAAACTCACTCCCTCAACTGTTCCCAACTCACAGGAAAAGAAAATGGGAGGGAGCAGCGTTAATATTTTCCAATAATCCTGGGTGAGATTATAAAAATAAAGAACATCTCGAACGCAACATGAAAGAGGAACACTCCAATAACTTGCTCAGTTACAGATTCCCCCGTCACTCTCCTCCATAGTTTAAACAAATGAAAACAATTGCATTTCATAAACACACACACACCCCACCACCTCCCGGTGGCATTTACAGCCTGCGTGCAGTTCCAGCAGTCAAGAGTTTGGCGCTGGGTCTCCAGAGCGCCTGCTGAAAATCCTCCTCCTCCTCCAGCACCTCCTGCTGCTGCTGTTTCTCCCGAGAGGAGCAAACAGCAGCCGCAATGGAGCCTGATTCCACCCCCATCCCCCAAGTCACTCCTCAGGCTTCAGCCCCTTTTCCTCCTACCCTTCCCACACCTCTCTGTCACTTAGGAACAACGCACACGCTCTCAGCCTAGACTGGAAGAGGGGAGCTTTCTAGAGGACTAGACTTCGGGGGCTCTCTCCCCTTGGGGCCTTTCCAATACACCTCTCCTCATCTCCTCCAGGGGCCAAGGTCTCGAAAAGGCGTGGTATGGAAGGAGAGAGGGTGGGTCAGGATTGGGGGGGGAGGCGGCAGCGGCTGTGGTGGGGGGGATGGGGTGAGCAAGAGGCTCGGGGGCGGGGGGCAGAGTAATGGTGAGGCAGCCCCCGGGGGGCGGGTGTGGGGCGGGCTGAGGGGGCTGAGATCATCCTGCCCCACCGGCAAACGGAGGCTCCCCCCCAGCCAGCGGCTGCCCCGGCGCGGGGCGGGCGGGGCCGTTACCTGCGCTGCGGCGGTGCCCGGTGATCACGGCCTCTCCGGTGAGCGGGTGCAGCCAGGTCGTGCTCTTCGCCTCCTCGCTGCCGGGGAGACACACACAGAGAGACGCCGGGTGAGTGAGCGCCAGCCCCGCCAACGCGCCGCGCCCCGCCCGGCCCGGCCCGACCCCGCACTCACTTGATGAAGAAGAGGCGGCCGCCCTGGCTGATCCCGCAGCTCCAGTTGCCGGGCAGCGAGCGCAGCCGCTCCGCGCTCAGATCCGCCATGGCCGAGCCGCCGCCACCAGCGCAGCCGGGGGAGGGGGGAAGAGATGCGCGGCCACGAGCGAGCGCGTCGCCGCCGCCGCCGACACCTGGGGGCGGGGGGACACACAGGAAAACCGCACCAACCGCCCGGCTCCGCCCCTGCCGCCGCGGAAACGCGCCCGGCTCCCCGCCTCGCGGGGGCGCGCCTCCTGCTGGTGCTGCTGCTCACGGGGGGCGCGCCGGGCGGGGAGCCCTGGAGGAGCGGGATGGCTCCGTGTTCTGCTGGGGGCCGGAGGAGGGCGGCGGCGGCTGAAGTGTTTAAATCCGGTTATTTTCCATTGGCGCTGCTGCTGGAACTAGCCACACCCAGGCTGCGTTGTCACAGCGGGGCGGTCGCTAGCAAAACACACCGGTCCGGCGGCGTCCTGGCTGGGGGGGGGAGAGACGCAGCGCAAGGTACAGGTGCTGCCGCCCCCCCCCCCCGGCGCTCAGAGCCGGCGGGGGAGACAGGAGGAGCACAACAGAGCAACTGCAAGGGCCGCGCCCCGCAGCGGGACAGTGGCCCCTGCCCAGCCCTTCAGCACAGCGCGGAAGGGAGGTAGTTCAAGGTGCAACAGGTTCGGGTTACCTGCGACGCACAGTAGCCCTCCTCCCCGAGCCTTGCACACGTGCCCCACCTCCCTCCCACTGCTAAAGTCCGCAAGGGCGATGCAGTGCGAAGCAGGGAAGGAAGACCCTCCGCCCCCAAAAAAATCTCATTCCTGCAGGAAATTAAGAGGGTGGGCGCCGTCCCTGCAGTGCGTACAGCTGTCTGTTCAACCTGAGCTACAAGAGGATTTTGGAGACAAGTTTGCAGCAGCAAAAGGAAGTAGACACTTAATTGGTGTGAAACTTTGGGGCTAAATTGAGAGCTGGTCCTTAAACTGAGGTGCATTTGAGGAGAATAGCGCACAAGAAGGTGTGCCCAGGATCAGGTTTAAGGTATGAATCATGTGGGTAACAAAGGCTCCAATCCTGCAACAACAAATCACCTGCCTAGCATTACTCTCGTGAATAATCCCAGTATAGTATGTATAGCTCTACATACAAATACTTGCTCAAATTTTAATAATTACAATGAAAAAACTGAAATTTTTTTTAAAAAAAGCAAACTGCAGTGGGGGTTAACAGGCCCTGATTTTCTGATGAAGAGTACATGGAAATATTTTCAATCCCTATATCCAAAAGTGAATTGGAAATTAACCTTTTAACCCTGTCCCTCTCTTTGCAACTTTTTTCAAGAAAAAGCATGTTTTCTAAACACAGTTCTGACAGGACTTCACTACACCCAGATGTTGTGGTCAAAGTGTTAGGACAGTTAAGCTACAGCCAAATTTTAAAACTTTGCTTAAATGTTTTGTATCGTAAATAGGATTTTTCCAGACAATGAAGAATGCAAATCTATGAGCGGATCATAGCTTGTGTTGCTGTAAAGTACACTTTGATTCTTTAAGGCAAATAAAAGAATCCTCCTTGTTCATCAACTCAGACTTACAGACTAAGGTCAGAAAGGACAATCATGATCATCTAGTCCAATAGTTCCCAACCTGGGGGGCACCGAAGTTTACAGGGGGTCCATGACACTTCAGTAATATTGAGGACATTGAACGCCTCCGAACAAGCAAGAGTGGGGGAGCAGCTCCCCCAACCCCAACCTGGCCAGAGCAGCTCCTCCTGGCCCCCCCCAGTCCCCAACCTGAAACCGGCCAGAGCAGCCCCCAACCCTAGGCCAGCTACAGCGGCACAGCAGCCCCCTCAACCTCGGATCGACCACAGGAGCAGAGTGGCCCCTCCAAATTGGCCAGAGCAGCCCTCCTCAAACTTGCTGAACACCCCTCTCCCTGAGCCCCCACAACCCCGAACTGGCTAGAGTGGCGGAGCTGCCCCCCCCAAGCCTCCAACCCAGCCACAGCAGCGGAGCAGCCTCCCCAACCTCAAATCATCGGTCACAGCGGCGGAGCAGCCCCCCACTCAGACCCTGAAGCAGGGAAGCAGCCCCCCTCCCACCAAGCCAGCCGGAGCAGCGCCAGCCAGAGCCATTCCCCCCCCCCCCCCCAAGCCTGACAAAGCAGCGGAGCAATCCTCCCGAGCCTCAGTCCCTAAACCAGCCAGAGCAATGGAGCAGCCCCCCCAAACCTCCAACCAGCCAGAGTGGGGCCCCCCCAAATCAGCAGAGCAGCTCCCCCTTCCCCCAAGGCTAGCCAGAACGGAAGAGTATCACCCCCACCATGGGCCAGCCAGGCAGTTGGCCGGAGCAAAAAAGCAGCCCCCCCCAAATCCCAAACTGGCCTAAGGGGGCACAGCAGCCCTGATCTGCATGCCAGCCGGAGCAGGAGTGGCCTCCCCGCAACCCGGCTGGAGCAGAGCAGTCTCCTGCCGGTGGGGCCTAGAGCAGCCTTGGCCAGCCTGCCAGTGCCCACTGCCTCCATTGTCCTCTGTCCATGAGGGACAGAAAGAGGCAGGGCCACAAGGCATATGGTGGCAGCTGCCCCAGGGAAGGCTTAGCTTCTTACTCAGGTAAGAGTAATTTATAACAATACTACATTACATAAATGAGTTCCAGAGGGGTAGCCGTGTTACTCTGTTTTCAGCAAAACAATGAGAGTTCTGTGGCACCTTCAAGACTAACAAATTGATTTGGGCATAAGCAGAAACCCACTTCGTCAGATGCATGAATAAATAATTATAATAAAATGTATTTTAGAGGTTATATATTTAATGGTGAGAGGGGACTTGTTTTACCTCATGTTAATTTAGTGGGGCTTTCACTCAAAGGTTGGGAACTACTGATTTAGTCCAGTTTCTTTCAACCTTTCCACACTACAGTACCTCTTTCAAGAGTCTGATTTGTCTTGAGTACCCCCATTTTTCACCTCACTCAAAATCTACTTGATTACAAAATCAAACACAAAAAACACAGAAGTGTCACAGCACACTTACTGAAACACTTATTTTTATAATTGTATGGTAAAAATGAGAAAGTAATCAATTGGAATATAAATACTACACTTACATTTCAGCGTATAGCATATAGAGCAGTATGAACAGGTCATTGTATGAAATTTCAGTTTGTACTGACTTCACCAGTGTTTTTTTAGCTAGTCTGTTGTAAAATTAGGCAAATATCTAGGCGAGTTGATGTACCCCCTTGAAGACCTCTGTGTACCGCTAGGGGTACACGTACCCCTTGTTGAGAACCAGGGATCTAGCCACAGAACCCCACCCACTCCTGTAATAGACTGCTAACCTCTGGCTGAGTTACTGAAATCCTCAAATCATGATTTCACGGCTTCAGGTTACAGAGAATCCACCATTTACATTAGTGTAAACCTCTGCCCCATGTTGCAGAGGAAGGCGAAAAACCCCCAGGGTCTCTGCCAGTCAGCCTTGGGGGAAATTCCTTCCCAACCCCAAATATGGTGATTAGTTAGACCCCAAGCATGTGGGAAAGATCCACCAGCCAGATACCTGAGAAAGAATTATCTGTAGTAACTCAGAGACCTCCTTAACTAGTGTCCCATCTCCAACCATTGGAGATATTTGCTGCTAGCAGTCGCAGATCAGCTACATGCCATTGAAGCCAATTAGGTTTTTTGTCCCCACTGCTCCCCTTGGAACACTGTTCCAGAACTTCACTCTTCTGCTGGTTAGAAACCTTCACCCTATTTCAAGCCTAAGTTCCTGCCCACCACTGAGCATACTTGGGAATTACAGGCTCTCAGAACAAGATTTACTAGAGAAAGGACAGGCTATTGTCAATGGAAGAAGGGTGGGAACTCCCCAGCTCCTCAGTTCTAGAGCAAGGTCTCTGTAACCATTCCAGTTGCTCCATGATATTGCACCTTTAAATGACAGCATTTGGAAACACCACAACTTTATTTCATTTTCATTCTTTCATATCAAAACAAATCACAACTGTTTTACAGCTATATACAATATAAAATGATACCATCAAAAAGTTAAAATAAAAAAGCCAAATACAAAAGGAGAAAATATGCATTTTCAAATTATTTTTGAGAAAAGAAGAAGAGGAGAGAAGACAGGAGCTGCAGAGAAGGACTCTCACACAACTGTGGTGAGATTGCATGAAAGGAGAGAAGACAACAGTGCTAGATGAGTGGGGAGCAGAGGAGACAGAAAGAGACACATGCATACTCAGTTTTTGAGTCTGGAGCATGTCCATAGAAAATTTAAAAAACAGGATGACAGATAGCACACACTTAAGTCTGCTTGTTACGTTTGAGTACCTCTCAAGTCAAAAATTTGCTGTTTCATATACATCCACATTTGAATATATACAAATAAGTTAAATACAAAATAGACATTAAAGAAAGTCTCTTTTAAGCCTAACGCACGCTTAGGACAAGGGACTGTGTGGCCACATGTTTTTGGGGTACCCACAATAGCCTCAACAACTTTAGCTCAATCTTTCCCTGGCAGCAGCATGGGAGACCATGTGCTTTTAGGGTCCTGAGGCAACTATCACATTGATGCTGACAGTGGCAAAATGAGGACAGACATGCATTCTTAGCACCAAGCTACACAGTCCCTCCACAGCATCTGTAGGCTCCTGCTGAACCCCACCATTGCATCCAGAGGATGCCTGCTGAACTCGTAGCGGGTTATCGGAGTGGTGCGCAGGCTCAGGGCCCAAAGGAGGCAGAGACACTGAGAGCACTGAATCGCTCCTTAGAACAGCTCCTGGAGCAGGCATCTACCAACCTGTTAGCCACATCCCCGGCCAAAGCCCCACAAGGCCTTCCCCTCACCCACCAGAAGCCAGAATTCACAGGGTGTAACAGGACACAAGGAGCAGTATGCACCTGCAGCAGCCACAATACCTCCACAGCCTCTCCTCCCACATAGGGGGAAAGGTGGGGCAGAGGCAACAGACCCATTTCCAACAGGGCTGCCTAGGGGCACAGGCTCCTCTACCCATCCGGCTACTATAGTGACACCACATGACCCCATCCACCTCCCTGGCAACCAGGGAAAGGGCGGGGGGGCTGAGACAACAGACCTGGCTCCAACAGGGGCACGCAGGGCCCCTCCCTATGATCACAGTAGCATACCATGATCCCCCAAGCTTCCCCCCCATAGAAGGAAGGCAGGGGGCAGCTACTACAGACTCAGCCAGCCACCACAGCAGCACCCTCAACCCTCTTGCCTTCAAGCTGGGGAGTGGAAACCAAGACAATAAAACACAACTCTGGCAGGTCCACACTCAGTTATTGTGGCAGAACTGGCTACCCCCCCCCCCCCCCCCAAACAGGGATGACAAGAGGAAGTCAACATAGAATCCATTCCTAAGAGGGTTCCTGCAGGGATTGCAAACAGGTCCCCATGCAGGGAGAGGGAGGAGTAGGGATAAGACACCCACAGCAAGGCAGAGCCTCCAGCCCTAGGGGGAGGAACCCCAGAGTTTTTAACCTTACCTTCTTTCCTCTACAACCAGACCTGCTACTGAAGCCAGTGGATACCTTCTTGGTGCTGGCATTGAGCTAAAAGAAACACTTAATGCTTCAGCTCCTGTTTAAATACTGGGCGCTGGGAAATCTTGACCAATCAGCAGCCTCCACATCAGCCTGTGCATCAGCTAGCCAAGAGGGAGGTGGATTGCTCAGGGGAAGAAACTACTTCATGTCCATCAGCAAGTATCTCCCTCCTTTGCTGCTGGGGCTACTTTCTTTTACCACTAGCCCTATCAAGTCACCCACTTGAGGTACATGGGGAGTATTTCTGTGGAGTCTCTTATCATGCAACATGACCAGAAAAGAGATTCAGGAGTTTGGTATCCCTTGGAATCTTCCATCCACACACTCACAGACTTGGCAGGACTTGGGCTGTGGGGCTATAAAATCGCAGTGTAGATGGCTGGGCTGGACTTGGGCTCTGGGCTCCTTCTGTTTCAGAGCCCAGGCTCTAGTATGAGCCTGAACATCTACACTGCAACTTTATAGCCCTGCAGCTGGAGTCAGCCACCTTCAGCGAGCTGCACATCTTTTATTGCACAATAGACATATACTTAGTTGATCACAAATTGTAAAATCACTGATTTTTTTTTTTTAATTTAAGTGAGCTCTGTTTTTGCATTCACTGAGTAAAGTGTCAGTATTGCCATCCACCTGAGTCCAAAATGAATTTCTTTGTCTGCAAGTTATTGAGTTGTATGGCAAAAGCATCTTATTAATCTCTAGCAGTAAGGGTGAAGAGCTTGCCCTCATATGGGTCCTCTTCACTACCTAATGTGACCTATCTTTCCTTTCTTCCATTCAGTGAGGAGAACACTCTCATTGGTGTTATATGGGGTAGTCACGGTGTCTTCTTTGTAGAGGGGACTCCAGTGCCTTCTGTGCATGGAGGTTTGTTTTGGCCAGTGTTCCCCATTCTACTTGCTTGAAGGGGAAATGTTTATGTTCCATTTCCTCTGCCCAGATAGGCAGAACAAGTTGAGTAGTGACCAATGTGTTTCTTTCCTTTCTTCATCATGAAAGAGATGCAGTAAGGGCATGAAAAGGAAGAGCTGTAGCCATGGCACTCCTATTAGAGGTACAGTAGGACTGCTCCCAGGGGACCTACTCCTACAGGATGCCATGCCCTCTGAATTTCCATTAATTTCTTTGAAAGCCATGAGTGTTGGCCATGTCACAAAATTAATCCCAGAAATTGCAAACAATAAGAAAAAGCCACCAAAACTGGCATCAGTTGTGCAAACTGGCACAGCTGGGCTTTGCTAAACTTTTCTGAAGATTGCATTTTTGCTCTGTAGTTAACACACTTAGCTTTAAACTTAGTGTTAACAATTTAATGGCAAGTGGAAAATCCATTATTTTGCCAGGTATTCACAAACCTCCTCTGAGAATGTTCACAACAAATGTTTCCATCAGGAAAGGAAATGGGATGCATGGGTGCATTTTAAAAAGGGAATGTAAAAACAGTACAACAAACAATGTATGCTGAGCACTGTATGCAATATTTGTTTCCACTTTAACAGAACACTTAATAAAGATGAGTTTTTCTCTATTTATAACCCCTTAGATTATGAAGATGTTAAATTTATTTTTGCTATTTATGGTGCTTATTACATTACACAACTCATATTACAATGAAAACAGACTGGTCAGTTTCATTTTCAGTTTTAATAAGTCCTGCAAATATTTAAGCACCTATTTAACTCTAAGCAGGTGAACAGTCCCCCTGAAATCAATAAGTAATCACATGCTTAGGGTTAAACAGATGCATGTGTTTGCAGGATCACTCTAAGGTAGTACTCCTGTTTAGGTTTACAAAACTGCACAGGTGTGCATAAATAAAAGCTTATTGACACTAACCAAATATAATCATGGACACACCTCTGCTCAGTGTGATGTTTGGAATAATATTTAAAATTCCAGAGGCAAATAACCCCAATCTGTAACTGCTTATTAAGTAAGATTAATTCAAATTTGCCAGAAGGAGAGCAGTAACTCCAGATCTGAATGTAGTCAGAGAAACTCCACCTACACACCTCTCCCAGCAGAACAGCATAATACCCTTATCAGCTGAAACATATCACAATGACTTATTGGCTGATCTATGCAATCCTGGATGCTTATTTAGCAAGTTCAGAGAGCTGATTAAACCTGTTCTCATGTGTCATATACATGACTATGGGCTTCTAGCCTGTTTCCCCAGCCTAAGAGTCTGGAACAGGCCTTTTTCCTCAGGGCTTCATTTACTAGCAACACTGACAATCTTCATCAAAATGCCCAAAAATAAACAATTTGACATAAATCTCACTGCTAAATCAGGTCACTTCCCCTGACTTAGGACTTCCTTGCCAGAGCCTCCCTGCTCCTGGAAGCTCTTCACCAGTCCTCCAACACAGGGCACCTGGCTGGGAGTCTACCTGCTACAGGGGCCAGTCTGTAGCTCTCTTCTGCCACTGAACTCCTTCAGCTTCTATAGGAATCAGATACTCTCCAGGCAACTACCAGGTCCCAACCAGTTCTTAATAGGACTCAACCTCAAAACAGGTCTGGCTGGCCCCAAGCATCCCAGTCCTTAAAGGGCCAGGCCACCTTGTAATACCCAGATAAATGTTAACCATAATAAAAAAGCAAGGATGGGGGAATGGTTAAGTATAAATTTGGTACCCTAAACTGGTTTACAGTCTTTTTTATTTGAAGGTTGGCAACTAAGGTGATCCAGGAGGTACAGTACAATGTGTTGGGATTTATTTATGAGAAATTCTCAGATTATTTAAACTGGATAAAAAAATTAGAAGGGAATTTATTGTATTAAAAATATGAACGAAAAATAATCAAACCTTCCATATTATACTTTTCCCCAATATGAGAACAAAAACATTATCCTCCTCTTTACAGCCATAGTCCTCGGAAGCAACAGTCTAGATCAGGGTCTCATTGTACAGGGGTTGGAAAAGTGTAAAACACAGTCTTTAGGGTAATCCTGGAGCTCAGTGGTATTATTTTTTGGCAAATAATTTATTCACCAAAAAAGTCACATTTTTGGTCAAACAAAAAAATGAGTTCATCTTGAATTCATTGAATAGTTTTGGCCAAATGAAAAATGAAAAACAAAATCGAAGTCTAAACTCTTCATTTTGACATTTTTTAAACAATGTTTTGACTGTTTGGAAATAACATTAAAAAAAATCTAGCTAAATTTTTTTAAAAGGTAAAAATACCATCCAAAATTGTAACAAAATGAAAAAACACCACAAAATTGTGCTTTGGGTCAAACAAAATGTTTAGTTCAAGCCAAAACCTCTTTTTTTTGGTTCAGCCATGGAACTGAAAAATCAAGTATTAAATTTAATAAATATAAACAAATCTGATGTAATATATGTGTGTTTTTATTGAAGTTTAGAAGCAATAAAATATTTATGTACCCAGATAATCTCATACTCGGCTAGTTATACAAATATCTGCTTAATTATAGGCTTCCCTGACTCACTACTCACTTTCCTTTTAATTTATCAGTTATCAACTATTCAGTCATTCCTCCACCTGACTCTCTGATTTGAGCCCCCATCATGACTTACCATTACTGCCTTCTTCTGTTATTGCTTCCTTTCTTTCTCAGTCCCTCCTTATTCTCCTTTCCCTTCTACTGCTCCTAGCAGCCCTCTCTCCTTCCCTTCTCTTCTATACCTTTGTTTCTTCCTTTTGCTTACATCCAGTGACAGTGGTCCTGATACTAGTCCTCCCTCCATCTCTGCCCCCATCTCTGCCCTCCTCCCCCCTGCATCTCTCATACCTTCTCCACCTACATTCACCTTTGTCCCTCCAGGCCTTCCTTTCTCACCTCAAATCCATCTCCCCAATTAACTCTTTTGCCTCCTCCAAGGAGTGCCTGCATCACCTCCAAGCAAATAACTACCATCCATGTTAAATTAAGCTCTTGCTTACTCCTTGTTCTCACTGAAACCTGGATCCTCTTTTCTGACTGTCTGTGCACCTGCCCTCTCCTACCATAACTTTGCCTTCTCTTATGTCCTTTGCCTTCAAGTTGTCTTCAAAAGATCATGCGGGTTTGTTAGTGGGAGAGGGAATATATAGGTTCACTTCTCTCCTGCCTCTGCTGCATCCAGCACTTCCCTCTTCTGTCTTCACTCATTTCCCTTCTCAGATCTCCATAAAACTCTTCTTCCTTGCCCCCTATGTACAGCTGTCATCCTACCATCCTCCTTAATTCCATCATCCTCTGAAACTGACTCCTAGCTTTCTTTTTGCTCTCCTCAATCTCCCACTCTCATTCGCTGTGACTTCAGCTTCCATGTTGATGTCCACCCATCTCATTTGCCCACCTCATTACCCTCACCTCCTTGTCTGGTCTTCAAACCTATAACAACCCTCATACACCTCTTCATCTCCACCTCATCATCTTTAATATTGCACTCTCATCTGCCATCCTTATACCCAGACTTCCTGGGACTTCCAGTCCATCTGCATTCTTGGCTTCTTTGCTAGTCTCAGCCTGATCTTCCCTCCCTCCCATCAACTCAGGTCACTTAAATTATGCTAAAACCATAACACTCAATCTTCAAGTTTGCAGGAAAGGCCAGCTAGTGTTGTAAGATGCATCTAAAGTCTCAGGTGTTCTCTCCTCAAACCATGACATCTGCATCTTATGTTCTCTGCCTCCACAACATGGTGTGAGAAGGGTCTGAATCACTTTCTCCAACAAGGGGAAACAAAAAAAGAAAACTTCAGACTTCCAGAAGAGGTGGATTAGTAGGGAAAGTTTGAATATAAGAAAAGATAACTGGGAGGAATCTAGCAGAAGAGAGGAAACAAACAGCTCCGTGACTGTGGGAACTGATAAGAAAAGAAAGTCGGATCAAGGGTAAAAGCTGAAAAAAAGGATCCTGAACAAAAGCTGTAATGAGAAAAACCCCAGAGCTGACTATACAGTATAGAAAAAGGGAGAGATTCATCTCCATAGCAAACACAAAGTAACAGCAACTTGAAAGGCCAGAAACTACTGGTGCTTCACAACAAAAGCAGTAACAACAGAGCCCACTGTCCAAATGCCTATGCTAGAGAACATTGATTATGGAAACTCTGGCAGAACAGTTAATTGGATCCAAAATAGCTGAAAGATTCTGGATGGCTTCTAATGTAAGACAAAAGAATGCCAGATACATACCCTAGCTTTGTCATAGAATATCATCTCAGTATCACCTATGTGTGTTACTAGTGTAGAAAAGTAAGTTTACACCAGTGTGAAAGAGGCATCTGATACCCATTTAATAGCCACACATTATCTATGAAAGGGCCAACATTTAGAAGGGGATGCCTAGAACAAGAGAAATAGAATTTTATAAGAGCATTTCAGTTCAGCAATTGTATATGTGACCTTAAAATAAAAGATGTCTATAACGGTTCTAAGACACAGTGAGTTGTCAGTTTCTTCATTTAGACTCAGCTCTCTCACTAGTGAAAGCTAAAACTCAAATCAGAGTGCAATAAACCATAAAGTATCAGCAATACAATTTTTATGCTAGCAGCAGAAGAGATACCACATCAGATAAAAATTACACCATGAGGCTGAGCAAAAAAATCTGAAAGGGAGTAATGAGGTCATGCTTTCATTAGAAGAACAGTGTACTGGTAGACCAAGAGAGAAGGAATAAAAAAAGCTGGGGAAGACAACAAGGCCCAGCTGGAAGCTATGTCCAGCAAAAGAGGACAAGTAGAGAAGTGGATGCCATAATATGGGATATTGTTGTAATAGCATGATAGCTAAAAATACTGGCATAATAAAGGGAAAGGAGTGACATTGGCAGATGAGTCGATATTCCTATCACAGTAGACAAAGATCAGTCTAAATGTATGAAGGCTAGATGATTCTGCAGTTTTCATTGCCCACCCCCTTCAAAAAAAAAAAAAAAAAAAAAAAAAAGTACACGTGTCATTAGAACATCTGAAAAGATTTGATTAGTTTTTGCGTGCACCCAGTAACACAATATAGGATATCTGTAGCCAGTTCCTAGGGGAAAATGGAGAAGGGCAAGAAAATGTTAATACTATTTGTTGGAGAAATACAAGGACTCACCACTCCATCTGTCATTGTCAGTAGTTCAAGGGCTACCTTTAGTAGAAAAACTTGATTGCACTGATAACAGGTAAGCTATACAGGAAAGGTACTCCACAAGTCTTCACAGGGTTAGGAAAGAGGAACAAAATAAGAC
This sequence comes from Emydura macquarii macquarii, assembly GCF_026122565.2. Taxonomy (NCBI): domain Eukaryota; kingdom Metazoa; phylum Chordata; order Testudines; family Chelidae; genus Emydura; species Emydura macquarii. Next base: position 2,962,450 of record NW_027132342.1, on the reverse strand, counting down.
TGGTGTCATCTGCAACTCGTTTGGTCTCTCAGTTCCTCAATGCATTTTAACACCATTGCTGGTGAGAGTCTAAACTCCTTTAAAAAAAACAAAAAAAAACAAAGAAAAACCAGTTTACTTCACAGAAAAAGAAACTCCCTGACTGGCATGCAGGAAAGTTTATAGTATAAAAGACCAATGGTGTTTCTGTGGGCCTCAGAGAACTTAAGAAGGTGTTTAGCTTGCTTCCTGTAATTGGCCAAAATATTTTCAAAGTTAAAGGACATAGCAGGCTTTTGGCAACTTCCTCTTGCAAAAGAATCTAAACTATTATCCACACATACATCACCTTGGTACTTTTAACTGGATCCCATTCAGCTTATCTTCAGCACTAGAACACTTAAGCAAATCTGTTGCACCGTGATGGGATTGTCTGGAATCCTTTGCCAGGCAGATGATATGCTGGTATATGGAAGAAGCAAGGCTGAGCACAAAACAGTTACATGTGAATCTCAAATGCTTCCAAAAAACATCCTCATCCTGGATGGGAAGAAACGGATAAAACTTGTAAGGCATTTAATTAGCAAACTGGATTCAGCCCGATCCAGACAAAGTAAAGGCTCCTGAACCCAAAAATGTTTTCTGTTTAAGAAGAGTCATAGAAATGACAAGTTACTTAGAGAAATTACCATATTTTTGCACAGATAATGAAAGTATTAAGAATTCTCCCTAATGGTTGTAATGTATGTAGCTGAGTGCATCATCAACAAAAGCTATTTGGTATGTGCTCCAACAAAGGCAGCAGCTCACACCTCTTTGTAAGGTTTATTAGCAGTGTTCAAATAGAAAGAGCCATGGGAAAGGAAAACCAGAGACCTGTTGCTTTTATTTCAGGCAGGCACTACAAAATATCATAATGCCCAAGTAGAAAAGGAAGCTCTAGCAATGATTTGGGCCTGTAAATGACTTAGGACTGGATTTAACTCCCTCCCCGTCTCCCACCCTCCCTTCAAAAAAACCAACTCAGCTCCCTATCCCCCACAAATCCTTAGTGGCACTATTTGATTCTATACCATTAAATTAACTTTCAGCAGCATACAAATGTTCTGACTTCAACTGTTGTGACTTTATTTCAAAATTGAACATGTCACGTAAAAGCACTCATAGCAGACACTTTATGAAGAGCTCCAGTGAATTACCACTAAGAAAAGACTTTACGGGAAAAAAGTCAAGGTCTCTGTAGTCCTTGAAAAGGCAGCACTTAGAGCATTAGCCCTCTAACTGCAACAAATTAGAGATACATAACTACAGGATAAGGCTTGCCAAAAACTTGCCCACATCTGCTAAAGTGAAGGAATAAACTTCTGCCAGACTGCTATCACTTTGGCAATGACCATCACATCATTGATGGGCTTATGAAAGAAAAGACAAGACATTTTTACAACGTCAGCTCTTTGGAAAAAGATACTTTACAAAATCCACAAGAGATGGGAGAGTATGAACAACTGCAGGGCAAAAGCACAACAAGCAGGATGATGGCCCAAATTGAGCAGGCAAATTCATCCCCTCTCAGAGAGCTGCAAGCTATGCAACATGGAGAAAAAACAACCACTACTATACCTCTTCAAAACCACTTGACAGAAATTGGCAGCCAGCAGCCACAAACTTATTTTTCTGGAATAGAAACATGTTGGGGATTACTTCTCCAAATATATTGAATTGGCAGTACTTACAGAGACCTCATCCATAAAATAAATCAGTACTTGCAATACATGATATTCCTGAAGTCCTGATTTCTGTTTAAGGCCTTCAATTTACAGCATCAATATTCATAGTATTTGCATTATGAAGATGGAGACAGCCCAGCATTGATTTATTAGCAAGATTTTCAAAATGCATGTTTGAAGTTAGGCTTCTAACTCCATACTCAGGCACTAAAATAAATAGCCTGACTTTCAGTTGCCCTAAGCACCAGGAGTCACACTTGGGATGACAAAGAAAGCTACCTAGCCATAGTTTAATAAGCCAAGCTAACCACAGCCTGATTAGCTAACTTAACCATACCCAGCTAAGTTAAGTTACATAGGAAATGGAGCCCTGAGCCCCAATCAGGACCCATTTTATTTCTCATCACTCTTCAGTTCCAGAGCCTGGGTTGCTTCTACCCAGGGAGATCAAGTTCAGAACCACTCAATGTGGCAGCTCTCAACAGACTGCAGATCCTGTCTTCAGACTGGAGATTAATTTAGGGGAGCTATTGCCTGAAACAGTATGCAGCAAGTTGAGCTTCTAGAGCTGTGCTAGCTCTCTAACGCTCCTTTCCATTTTCTAGTCCAGACTAGATGAATTGATTTTAAGGGCAGAAGGGACCATTCAAATAATCTCGTCTGACCTCCTGTATAATACAGGTCATAAAATGGGTTCTGGTTATTCCCGTATTGAACCCCATAGCTTGTGTTTGACTAGAGGATAAAATTAATTCCTTTCTCCCTGCAGGGAAAACATATGGTGTTGTTCCAGGGGTCTGGGTTCCTTCTCAGCAGGCCCATGTGGCCAGCAGTGAAGTCAGGCATCAGAGTAAGATCATTCTACAGCCTGATGGTACTGGCTATGCTTGGACTTATTCAGCTGGATGGAGCAAGCCCCGGTAAATCAGGACTTTACCAATCAGTTACTCTGTGACAAAAAGGTGAACCCCTGTTGTTCAGGGATGTGGCGTTACTATGATGGCAGAAAAACTCCTTCTGTCCGCATATGCGGTGTCTACACTAGGCCATGTGGCAGCATAGGCTTTGTAGTGTACATACAGTAAAACTAATGAACTACCTCTCTTCTGACTGACTTTTCTTTAATTTGTTTGATTTTTTTTTAATAGTTTAATGTTAGATCACAACTAAAGGAGAATGTATTTAGGAGTACTGTAGCTTTTAAGGTTTGTAGGAGAAGGTTTCTTTTGGAGACCTCATACAGTTCATGGGACAAGGAATTCTACTGGTATCTGGCCAAAAAGTTCTAGTTCTAATTATATTTGCTTATTACCTTTTTGTTTTTAAACAGTTAGAGAAAAATTAAGCATTTGGTATTGGTACTCAAAAGTCAAGTACCACCAAAATTAAGGTATGCGGTATACATTACAATACAGTATAATTGCATTATCAAATATTGCTTGCCAAGTAGAACAAGATCAACAAAAAGTTGTTGAATCCAAAAATGGCTCCTTTTCAAAAGACAAATTTATCATGCACGGTTGTCAACACGGTCAACATTTTTGTTTGTTGCTAAAACTGCCTTTTTTCCACTTTGTTCTTAAAACTTTTACATCAAAATCATTATCCAAATGGTTATATAAATGTTTTGTTTATCAAAAATTAGGGGAGGATTGTTTTTCAAAAATTATATTTTCCTTTTTTGACCAGCTTTGATATGACCTTTTATAAAAAAAAATACAGTCTTAGATGTACACGTGTGTAGCATCTTCTAGTATAATGGGTGCCAGACAAACACAGCAAATCACATTTGAGAATGAGGAGAGTAAAAATAATTTCCTCATTATACAGCATTTTTGTTATCTTTAATATATTAAGCTTAACCCTTTTGTTCAGACTGTATTCATTATTTTGACAAAAGTTTGACTGATATTTGGAAAATAAATAAAAGATTGATAAGTCAAATTTTAAACCTAATTTGACATTGAGCCTATGTTCTCTATATACCATAGCCAATTAAATGTTATCAAACCTACACAACAGGTATATTGGGTAGAACTGTATCTTTGAGCCTATGTTCTCTATATACCATAGCCAATTAAATGTTATCAAACCTACACAACAGGTATATTGGGTAGAACTGTATCTTTTGTAATGCTGAATGTATCTGGCACATTGTTAATTTAAAATCAGCGGCAAAGGAATGTTCCATACTCCTACAGTAAAGAGTTTATTGTCAAAGGTTTTCACATTTCACTTTAAAGCTATCAATCAATTCTTAGCCTTAACTAGCTACCACTGAAACTACTGGGATTTTTGCCAAGAGAAAGATAAAAATGAAGGCCCTGATCCTGCAAATACATATGCATGTATTTAACTTTACTATTGTTAGTAGTCTTGTTGGAAATCAGTGGTGCTACTTAAGTTAAACGTGTGTGTTTACAAGATTGGGACCTAAATGTGAAATCTGCAGATATGGTAGCAAATGCTTGTATGTATTTGTTTGTATTCAACAAGAAAACCAAGTAATTAAACAGGATGGGAAAAATAAGCAAAGAAGCGTCCCATTTTGGAGTACAATAAGGTTCTGTGACTGCTGTTGATTTATCATAAGTGATTCTTACATATCTTCATGAGTAAGAGTAGGAAGTTTGTTTTGCTGTTATTTGTGTGGTCACATTATTTGTTGTTCAGAAGTATTTGGGCAGCTGCCAAGTATTAATGAAACTATTCACAAATCCTGAATGTTTCCAAAATTTGTACCCAAATGTTTGTTCATCACAGATACATTATTCACTCTTGTAATTTATTATTCTGCTATTAAAAATGTTTCAGACATCCCATCATGAAGCAGACACAATACTATGTGACCTCAAATACTCAAAATTAGCAGCTAGCAAACAACTCAAATTATTATCCCCCTCATGAACTACTTGACAAATATTTATTTAGATTTAATAAACAAAAAGCATTCATATGAGCATTCCATGCACATTGACAAATGTTTAAAAAGACAATAAATCACAAAAGAAACAGTAACCCCATTCATATAATAATATGAAATAATTAGGCAGCACCATAAATAAACCAAATTCCCTACTTCTTGTATGACCTCTAACAATATTTGCATTTTCAGCAGCCCTCCTTAAGCCTTTCAGTTTATGAATAATGAATATCTTGAAGAAATCAGGATTGGTTCACAAATGATTTATGAACAGAAAAGAGGACTACATATGGAACAAATATTCAGCCAACTCTATGTATAAACACTCAATATGGAGATTTGCATTCTCCGCTTCCGCTTACCAATTAACTGTTCTTACTGAGACCTCTGTATTTCTTCTGGAAACTTGACTGTCCTTTCATTCTCCAGCCCTGCTTCTTAATCTGCTTTGTACACCTGTAAGAGATGTGTAAGGCTTTGTCTTCATTGCTAGAAAAAGATGTGTTTTTCTGCTGGATACCTAATGCATGTTAGTTAGCTCGCTGTAAAATCTTACTGAAGAAAAGGCATTTTAGCTTTATTGTGATGTAAACTAGGCAAGATCAACCCTGGGCAGGGGCTATAATGGCAAGCTCAACCATGGGCAAGGGCTATAGTGTTGACCTCACCTAGTTACCTCACAGGAATTTTTCTCCACTAGGATTTTACAGTGAGGTACGTATCTGGCAGTAGTTCTCATTGTAATTATCCTCATCTCTTTAGCTGCGAAGACAAAACCTGAGCAGTGAATTAATTCTCTACTTGCCAGAAAAGAAGTCAACCCTCTAGATCCAGTCACATCTAGAGGCTGATAGGTGGTTAAGGTCATAATCACAGCAACTTGCTGAATAAGTGTATATGACATGGAGGAACTGTGGGAGCCTTGACTACTTTAATGCTAGCAGAACTGGTACTGCTGTCGAAGCTGAACTGAAGTAGCAATCATGGGATTTTTCTTTTTGCCAAAAAAGACTAAGGGTAAACTGTGTCTGTCTGCAGTAGACATTCTGGTCATGGAGTGCTTGCAGGATCAGACCCATGAAGTTTATTAAGCCCAGATACAACGACATATTACTTCGGCAGCGGGAAGCACCCTCAAGTTATAATCTACTCAGAAATGTTAAGACATTTTTAATGATTCATTTGCATGTTGTGAGACAGATTTGAAGGGCAAGCCTCTTTGATCTTTAAATAAGGACAACTAAGGACAGTCATTCATTGGATCTGAATTCAGGTAACCTGTAGATAAGATGAAGTGAGTTTCAATATGCTAGAATTTAAACAAAGATAATTAGCATTTTAAAGGGAAGAGAGCAAACATTAAAAGCAGTCATGTTATGTGTTTATGCCTGGCAAGGAGGCACGTGTGTTGCTGGCCTAGAAGATGAGTCCTAGATGACTTCATAATGTTTCAAATAGAACAGACGTTAAATTGGATTAAAGGACCCTCAAAATGGGTTTAAACTCTACTTGCTGGATAAAAGAAAAAGAGAGAGTTTTTGCTCTTTAATGAAGAATATTCTTCTGAAATATGAACACAGATTTTGATTGTACTCTTTCCCTAGGTTAATGTAATGTATTTCTAATTTGTATTCAGGACATTTGAGCAAGTAGTAATTCAGGAATGAGAAAAATGTTCTGATCTGTCTGCACCTTTGTGAAGTCTGGCAATTGATTGTACAGTATAAGCCCAAAAGCCTCATGTGGTACACGGGTACAAGTTATAGCCAATCCTCTCAAAGGCCACCCTGTACGCCCCAGGTGGGATGGGAGGTGGGGGGCTCGGTGTGTGTGTGAGAGCGAGAGCAGGTGGCATAAGGGGATAAAGGAGCCATAACTCAATGTACAGAGATTGCTCATTTTTTGTTTTTCTCTGTCAAAAAAAGTGGCTGAAGTCCTCCAAGAAAGCGGTGTGGTTAGGACCAAATCCTTTCTTTCAGGGCCTAATTCAAAGCCCCCAGTGAGGTCAGCAGAAAGACTCCCACTATTTAATTGACACTGGACTGAACCCTGAATATACTTCCCTCCAAAAGCAGCATTAAAAAGAGAAGCAAAAAATTAGCAAATTAAAGCTGCCTGAACCAGATTTAGCTTGCACACTTTTCACATAGACATGGAGCAGGTATTGGTATTTGTGGTCTTTGTTCCTTGTGGGACCATAGGCATGTGAAATATGGATTAATGACAAACAAAATATGAATACTTTGTGACATGGGTATCATACCGACATCATTCTGCTTATACTGGAACCTCTGTGCACTGACAGGTGTCTTGTTTATCGTTCAAGCATAACTGAGGGTTGGAGAACTATGCCCACTTAAACAGTGTCCAAACATGCCAAATGTCTGCTATGGATAGGGTCCTTGTTTATTTCACTGGGTTCCTGATTTTTGTGACTGAATGAAAGTACATACTGCATTTTTAACAGCAGGTGCATCAGAGGGAATTATTCCAGAGCTGAAAGGCATGCTTGGGTCTATGTGCCACACTCTTAGAGATGCTGTATAATCTATTCAGTGTTAAAAGCTCAGTGTCACTGAACAGTGCCTAGTAATATTAGCATAGTTAAGAAAGAATTTATTTCCCTTTGACATTCCCGAACTCTCTGCTAGGTTTTCATTCTACTCTGTTAGTTAGTTTTTATAAATAGGAGATGGTCCGTTTGGGCATCTTTAGCTAGTTTGAATCCTTGTAGCCATAGAGTTTCAGCCTCACTGCTAATTATTAGGGACATATGAAGTAGATCATATTAAGTAATGCAAGGAGGGAGGCAGTGTGTCCAATAGTCACAATAGGTCACTGGGAGTCAGAACTCCTTACTTCTGTTCTTGGCTCTGCCAGCAGCAGGATTAGGTTTTCACTGAATGACTTTGGGCAAATTTAGTTGCTTTTTGCCTCAGTTTACTCATCTGTATCATAATAAATAATAATGCCTATGTCACTGTAGGAGTGTTGTATTAATTGGCATTTGTAAACTGCTTTGAGATGTTCAAATGAAAGGTGCCTCACAAGGACAAAAAGGGTTAATATACATTACAAATATTATTCAGTGTTGATTAAATTAATTAATTTTTGCCTGCACTCAGCAAACACATTATGCCAAATCCTGAGGGTTTCATTCTGTTTTTAACCCAACCCCTTCTCTGGGCAAACCTCATGAGTATTAAAATAAAAACTGAGTAAGGATCTAACTGTTAATACCTCTATCAGGATTGTCAAACAGAGGCAAGCAGAAAGGATCACTCATCTTAATGCTCCGGGATGTGTCAATGTTTAAGTCAGATGGACCATCCATCAGTTTGGAAGGGGTGACCTGCAAATAAAAAAATGGTGTTGTTGCTTCTTTAATGAAGCATAAGGAAGATGTGGATGAATTTTTTCTTTTTAAAAGTATTTTCTTTTCTGCCTGTTTTTCACATTAGAAATGTGTGTTCTGCCTAGGCTGCCAGACAGGAGAACTAGTGAAATGACAGCATCAGAACAGTAAAAGTAGTGTAATTGAGAAGGGAAGAGATTATTATTCATTGTTGTTTAAAATATTTTGTCTGATTTTCTGGTGCCTCCTAGTCCCTTTCTACTATTCTGGCAGCCTAAAGGAACCAGACAATATCTAGATGTGGCTGGTGCCAGGGAGTTTTCAGCAAGTGCAGAAGTCCTATATCTGGCTCTTATACCATCCCCAAATAAGGGGTGTGTCATGGTTTTCATCTGAGTGCACTGGGCTCCAACCATCCCAAGTTGATGTATGGTCCTTTAGAGAACATTGCCAACAGGTGTAGGTTCAAATAGTCCCCAGGCTCCCAACAAACCATTTCCCCCTCACTATGCTCAGTAGAAACAAGTTATGTGAAATCTGCAAATTTATGGTTTAATTTTAAAACAGATGCGACAAATATGGGGGTGCTTTTTGGTGACAATCTGTCATCAGAATGGTATGTCTGTACCACAAATGGAAGTGGATATTTCATCGTAATGGTTTGAGGTGGGTGCTCTCAAACAGCCTAGAAATGAGGCAGCTCTGTTACTGTGACAGTTTAAAACAACAACTTTTGTGTACAGAAGAACAGGATAAATAAGTGTACAAAGAGGATGCTCACGAAAACCTAGTTTCTAGATTCAAATTACTTTGTTTGTTTACTTTGTCAAAAACTTTTTTGAGATTGTGAATGGAAAGCAACCACACTGATGACCTCCTTTCACCTTAGCAATCAATAAATCTCCTGTGGCAATTACAAATACTGTATATTACATATGTTATTGATATGTTAATTTTCACAAACAATTGATATAGATGCCACAGGAATGGGATGTGATCATGAATGGAAGGAAGGTGCTTCTGGAGACACTCTCTATGTAAATATTTAGAAATTCTTGTTTTAAATTATATCACTCAATGGATTCCCACACACGTGTGTGTTCTGATCCTTTACCCTTTGTTGTACAGCATGGGACTGATTTATTATTGTTTTCTATCTTGTGGAATCATTTGCTCCAGTACAAAGTGGGTGTAAAATGCTACTGTTATGATTAGGTAACATTTTTACAGCCTTTTTACACTGTTATAAATGGCTGCCCTTTGTACAGGGCAATGGTGAATGAAACTCTAGAACTTCCATTGCAAATGTGTTTTGGTGATCTTTTAGCTTTACCTAGCCTAATGGGCTAGAAGAGATTGGCTTTTCCAATTGATTTCTAATGTCTTAACCCAGCGAAACACTGAACCATCACATTGAACTTGAAGTATTTGCTAATTAAAATTGAACGTGTATAAACACTTTGCTGGACTGGGGAGTAAGTATGACAAGTAAAAGACGTGGTTGATAAATGAAAAGTTCAATAAATGACAAATAAGGCATCATATCTGCATTATATTGCTTTTCTTTTTTCTTAGATTGTAAACACTACAATGGAAGCACTATGCCTTCTTCATGTTTGGAAAGCACCTATCATATTGTGCCATTGGAAACAATAAGTTACAATATTACATTGACTTAAGCGCATACCCAGCATATATATACAGCAGGTAAATTTGAAGTGGCTTCAGATAGATCTCCGGAAAGGCTTGTTTAAGTTAATCATGCTGAGCTGTCAGTCATTGTTACAAATATTCATTTTTGTTCAGTTTTTGGATGAAGTACAGTTGATTAGAGGTTGACTCGTCAGAAGTACAGTTGACTAAAAGGTTATATAAAATGACACTGAACAACATTTTGATTTCTTTAACATGAAAGCAGAGTTTTAGGGGTTGGTGCTGTACGCTAACAGACTTTGTGAAACCTTGTAATTTAAAAAACAGCTATTTTCACAAAGTCTGATACAGCTAGTGCTTGAATCCTGGTTTCTATTTCTTTAATTTTTGGTCACTGAAAGCACCACTTGATGGTGGGCAAGGTTTCATTTTAATCAGGCTTTAAACTTTAGTGACAATCAGCTACTGCATGTACTGGAAGTAAAAGGAGAGAATGGGAGCCTAGCGTATGTAATTTGCAATCAATGTCTATTTAGAAAAGTAACTCTAGGGACTAGGATTTTCTGAAATAAAATGAATTTCTACCTACACAAGATATAAGGTAAAACAGAAATCTAGCCCAGTTCGTAGTAAGTAAAAAACTTGTTTTTATCAGGTGATTGGTAGCCTAGCCTAGAGCTGAGTGGAAAGATAAGCAAGTCGTAAAAAAACAAAACAAAAACCTTCACTAAGGGCCTGGTCCTACGTCCATTTAAGTCAACTGGAAAACTCCCACTGAATTCCATGAGCTGTGGATCAGTCCCTAAAGGTGGGTTTCTCCCTGCCCGTCTCCAAAAACCAAATCTGTGATTAGAGGAGATGTTCCAAACATGATATCTCACCTTGTATGTCTAAGAGGGGAGGAGTCATTGCCACACACCATCCCCACATCTTCTGGGCCTTCCAAAGAATGTTGGACTGGCACAGGAACATCTCATCCTCTACCTCCACAACTGATGTGGGATGTATTATCTTGTCTGTATACACTCCTCCACAGGATGCTGGAGGCAGCCTGGCCCAAAAGGAGCAGGACTTCAGGTATAGCCTGAGGATGAAAGGCACGTGGCATATTTACCGGTATATCCTTGGCTTCCTTTTGATTACCCCCCACCCTCCCCCCACACACACACGTTCAGAGGGCAAACTCACAGCCTATGTGATGTGGGTGAGGGAAACGATTCCTGCTCCCCTGATAGAACTATCAGGGAGGTACTCCACAAAGGAGTTCTTCTGACTACTTCCTTCTGCAGAGTACCTTCCTCTATGTTTTCCATGGGAGGGATGATCTTGTTGTAAATGCTTCGGAGAAGGGGAAAAGGTATGGGTTTGATCACCTCAGAGTTTTGAAAAGAATTCAGGGACAAGTTAAAAAAGCAATAATTGGAGTTTGTGCTACATTCAGCTGCTAAACTGAAACCGTGTAAGCATTGTAAAACTAACTAACTCCATTTCCAGTGAAACTCTCTGATTGGTAGGGTGGGTGCTAAAAATCTCAACCAGCAAAGTAGAAGATACAATATCATAACTCACAATGTGAATAGATGAACATTGTTACCGAGCAGCTCCAGAAAGTTCTTGGCTTTTACAAAATCATCCTTTAATAATTTCATACACAGAGTGTTTTACCTCAGATGTTACATTTTTTTCATATGGCCACACCTCTTGGTGACACTGAATGCAAATTTCACAAGGAAATAAGATTATTTTCACAAAGGGGATGTTTAACTTCACTGATAAGTCTGTTCTCTCCCACTGTATGCATTTTTGGTTTGTCATGCCCTACAAATTACCTTTAATGCTAATTAAAGTTGTAAATTGGACTCCCTTATTTTGGGTTGCTTTCCTTGACCTCAGCATAACACAAATGACATGAAAGGAGTCACAATTCCAGATACAGGTAATATTCTATACAAAGGTACATAAAACTAAATATATTAATCCTAGCAAAGAATTCCAGGAATTATTAATTCAGTTTCTGAAAGACAATCTATAAGTTCCATCAAAAATATTACAAGTTACATACAGAGGACGAGTGCTACTTTAGACAAATTGGCAGATACAAAATTGGCTTAGGGACCCTAATAATTACCACTTGTTAAAGTTCAAGTACTCTTCTGTAGCTGATTCTTCAACAGGGACAGGGGAGAGAGATCATCATCATGCAATAATGATAGTCACTGTACAAAGGAATTAGCTCAAGTATTTAAGTCCACATTTTCAGATACTTACAGTAAGCCTTGGAAACTGAAAAACATTAGCACAAAAATCAGCATTTTAACACTGTTTGAATCCAACACATCTTAATATAATGAAACAACTTACATTTGATTTAAGGCCTTAATGGGTTTTTTTACAATTGGTTGTACCTGTTTAAAATTGGGCATTGTCACTGATTGAACCAAATACATAAAAATCTTCAAAAGTACTGTCTTTGCAATATTCTTGGGGCTCTTCCCCTGAGGAAGTGAGATGGCTAAGAGGGAATATAATAACCTAAAAGAAGATTTTCAGAGGCACAAATGAGCATTAGGAATCAACTTCTCTTGAAAGTCAATGGAATTTAGTTGCTTAACTTACTTTGGCTTCTTCGAAAATCTCAGCTATAGTGGTTGCAGCAGGGAAATAGGAGACCTATCCCATGGGATTCATTCCTGACTTTGCAATTTATTGGCTGCATAGCCTTGGACAAGTCTTTGTGCCTCAGTTTAGTAAGCTGTGCAATGGGAACAATATCACACCCCTGCACGGTGAATCTTCATTAGTGTTGGTAAAACACATTTAGCCAAGAATCTCAAGTATTGTTATTGTATTATATGGCAGTGTGATATATACTGCCACATTGGTCAGGAAACTACTAGTGTACTATTGCTTGTAAGTAAAACAACCTTGTTCTTATTTGTGAAATGGATTCTGGTCACCCTAATCCACATCCATGTTTTCACTCTGAAACAAAAATTTGAGTAAAAACGAACAATGGCTAAGATTCTCAAAAAATAAAACCCTAGAGTTAGCTTCCAAAACCATTCCAAATATTAAAGCAATGTTAGCTGCCCACATTCCTCGCCTATCCAAGTGCTTGCTATGGTACTTCCAGTGGTCTATGCCAAACAGAAAGCCCCACTTCAGATGCATAGCCATATGGCCCATCCCTGCTTCTCCCCTAATCTCTGGAAATTCAGCTGAGGAGTTGTTATATCAAGTGTTGCTCTTCCATGAATGTGCCAACTGACCCAAGTATCTCAACATCTGGACTACTATGGAGAGGTTCCATTTGGGAGATGTTCTCTGTACCCCCAGAAGCTGTTCAGTATACCCAGTGAAAAGCCTGCAATTTGTTTAAACTAAAAATATCCATGCTAAGATTACAATAAGTGAATACTATGGTTCTTGAGCAATAAAGAACTTGTTCCGCTTAAAATTAACTATGATTTGCCAAGACAGGCAGGAATTATTAACGTGCAAATTATGGAATAGGCTTTCAATGTATGTAGGGGGAAAAAGCCACATCATGAAATGCTTTCAAGTGTGATCTGAAAGTTTTAAATTAATATTTTTATTATGCTTTTGTTTGCTGCGTTCATGTAACAGGACATTAATCCTGCTGGTGATCTTACAAAATGAACTGGTTTATCTACATAGGCTTTAGAAAGCCAAATAAGTGATTGTGTCGATGTGGATTATTCCACAGGCCTTGCTACAGAGATATAGGAGGAGAGGGCTTGATTAGAAACAGAAAGGGAAGAGAGCTGGGAGGCGACATAAGACCTCCCACAGCCTATGCAGGAGTGTGCACTGTTGAATAGCCTGCAGAATCATTTAAAATGGCTCCGCTATGAGGTTTCCACTACTTTGCTAGTATAAAAAGTTTCACAAGTTTCATTTCATTACTCATTATATCCCCAACCATTCTACTCCTTTCTTGGTGTGTATACACACTTCTAACACTGCACACTTGAATGGTTACTGTCCTGACTGGAGAAAAAGGGATCCTTCTTGCTCTCTAAATTTGCCAGTCTCAATGCAGTGCATCAGATTCACTGCCTGACTTCTGCTGAAGGACCCTGAGATGTGGAGTGCTGTTTGTAGAAAGTCCCCTGTAAAAGGGACATGGGCACAGTCTGCACATAATGCCTGCTCTAGTAAGAGGGTCCCAAGTCAGCTGGCGCATCCCAGAAAAAAGAATCAGGGCACTCAGGAGATGCAGCAATTTGTACATGGGCCCCTTCAGCAGGGTATCTGAGCACCTCAGAAGCATTCATGTATTTATCCACATAACATCTGAGGGGGGTATTATTCCCATTTTAACAGATGGAGGTCAAAGACGGAGTTTAATGTGATTTGCTTGAGATCACACAAGAAGTGTGTGGCAGAACCGAGAACTGAGCCCAGATTTCTTGGGCAGCCTCCACTAGCAGGGTTCCTATGGTGCCTTGGTGAGAGTTTAAAGCTACCCTCCCCTGGTACTATAATCAGTGAAGATGACGGACATCTGCCCTCCACAGAGTGTCAACACCTCCACCTATTCAACTACTTTTTAGTGGTGGGGAGAAAACCCTATGTTAATACGCTGTTTACACTGCAAATTTAGTCAGAAAAAAGTTAGGAAATGCCTAATGGAAGAGTCTCATGGCAGTATTAACATACCACACTGCTTGTGTCACTTATTAGGTTGTTAATTTCATACCTTATATTATACAAAGTGAGCCAAATTCTGCTATCTTTATAACAATTTAAATCAGAGTAATTCCATTTGCTCCAGTGGAGTTACTAAGGGTTTATTCCAAAGTGAAAGCATGATTTGACCCAATATGTGCACTACAAAGAGCCAGTCTGGATGTGGTGTCTTAACACCTTCCATGTCACCAACATAAGGAAACTGGTAGCTAGAGTCTGGAGTACGAGAATGGACTCATACCATCAATAAACTCCCTACAGGTCAAGGTGAACAAAATAAAACCCATCTAATATCTCTTACTCCAAAAACTGAAGCTTATTTTAGGTATGAAAAAAAAATCATGAGTTTGAAAACTATTCCCCCTTCCCACTGTCTTACCCATAACCTTTGCTGAAATCCAACTAAGTGTCTCAGTAGGTCATCTTCACATCTCATAAGCAGAGGATCTATATAATACCTCTCAGTCAGATCCTGCAATCTGCTCTAGACAGAGAAGACTAGAATCACACTGGTCTAAAGCAAGTACGAGAGGAGAATCAAACTAAATACCTACTGCAGGATTTCATCTTTAATGCACAAATGCTAATAGCTAATATCTCTGTTCATTTATACCTCTCATTTCCTGTTCCCTCCTCTTCTCTGCCCCATTGTTTTTAATTCTTATTTTCCACACCAAAGCCATGCCTATCTGCCAGCCTTTTTTCCTTGTCCCCTGTATAGTCTCTCTCTTCTGATCTTTATTGGTATTCTTTGTTAAAAACTGTCAAACATTCACCTTTCTATCCTCCCTCCACTTTCAGCTTCCCCCTGATCCCCGCCTTTTACATTCCTTTAAAACTCTACCACTTTTCTGTTGCTGGTCTCCTGCTAGCTCCAGTTCGTGTATTCAGTACCTGAGAGGAGGCAGCTCTGCTTCTGCAAGTACCGTAAATGGATCAGCTCAGCAGGGGGCTGGGATAATATAACGGCTGTGATATGAAGAGCCCTCTAAAATTGTCCTGTTAAGCAATAGAAGGAACTGCAGTTAATGGTCAGGGAGGAGAGGCTAAAGCAAGATGACAAATCTCTCCTGGATCTCCTTTATTATGCTAAGAATATCACTGTGATAAGTGCTGCACAATGTCAAATGTAACCTAAAAAGTAGGATTCAAAATTTGGTTTTTGACTTTTCTTTGCTTCTTTATGATGTACAAAGGCAGCCAAAAAGTTCCCTTAAATAAAGTTTTCCTTCTGATTATTTTTTAAGCTTAGAAATATATCAACAATATCAAGTTTTTCCAGATTTGGATGGATGTATTCTAGAAGGTCTCAGGAATGTTTACTTTGAGCTCTGACAGCGTGAGGCTGTTGAACCTTAAACAAAGGCTTCTTTTCTCCAACAAGTTAGTCAGTTATTAAAGTTAAAAAAAATATTTTAAATATTCTTGAATAAAAATTCCTTCCTCTCTTATGGCTCTGGTGATGCCACTATTTTACTTGTTCTAATCTTTTGTTATACAGGTCACCTTTAAAGTGCTTTACAAACACAGATTCACAAAAACATTTCTGAGGCATGCAGACAATACCATCTCCATTCTTAAATGAGCAGGGTCTGGAATGGAGGAGAGCACAGCTCCCGCTCCTGTGCTAAAAGCAGAGGAGCTCCCTCTCCTCTTCCTGACTAGGGTATGTAGCCTTCCCACACAGCTCTCCCAGGACAGAGGCATGGTTAAGAGTGTAGTTACTCGTTTGGGATTTTCAAAGGTGCAGGCATAGCTAGTTCAGCAGGTGTAAGGTGAGTCACCTCTGCTCATCTACCCCAAACCCCCACTCAAGGCAGACACCGACAACAGCTCGTGTCCTCCAATGGGTTTAGCTCAGCCCTCTTCACCCACAAGCCCTACTTCTCCAAAGCAGTAGATAAAGGGGGTCCCTGTCTAGTTTCTGATATGGCCCTCATCACTTTAATGTTTAACCTTAATTTATCCTTAGTTTAACCTTAATTTATCTGCACAAGCTGCCCTTAAGATAGAAAAGTAAATAAAGAGACTGCACTTTCTGTGATGTTTTCCAATACACAAATAAAGCATGTGCAGCCTCACCTAATTATGAGTTGCTTGAGTTTTCTGGGCCCCTCTGGAGAAGGATCTCCAGCTATCCAGAAGGACCAACCAGGGATATCAGTGAGGAAATATAGTATAGGCCCTCCCCTCCCACCCAAAACAGCCCCAAGGAAATACACTTACCTCTCCTTTATTGTTCCAGCATCCAGCAGTCATCCCTTCCAGGTATAACCTATGGGGGCTCCACTGGAAGAAGTGGGAGAGGGAGGGAATTTGTTGGCTTTATGGAGAAACCTGGTAGCCTGGAAACAGACCTGGCTAAGGAAACAAAACCCAAGAAAAATTAAGGCCACAACACGAACATGTTAAACACAAAATGAAAAAAAAACAACCCACAACCTATGGGCCACTACAGTGAGACTGTCATACACAGAACAAATTGCACAGTAACATTCAATCCTTACCTCCTTGAGCACCAATACCCAAAAGTGATATGGGATCAACACAATGCATCTGTGGGCACAATATATAGTCAAGCAGGGCATAAGGGGAAACTCCTGGCTCATGGGCATGAGGCTCCTCATGCTTGCTTTGAATGGTTCTGTCCTGCAAGAAGAAAACCTAGAGGTGAGTAGTTCATACACCTGACAGACTCTAGGCATTAGGAAATTGAACAAGGGAGCAATACAGGGAAGTAACTGAAGAGAGGAGCAAGCTGTGACCTACTGCCTTAGGTGAGTGGGCTAGGTGCATGTATATAGAGTGCAAGGATACTGGAGTTGTATGGAGCAATGGATGGGCTGGTGCCACAGCAGTTGTAACAGAAAGACGCTTTCTATTCCAGGGCTCCAGAACAGCAGACCCATGGTTGAGACAAACATAAATAAGCCAATCACACTGGTGAGCATCAGTGTCTATCAGCCAAACCTGACTATCAATGTGCTACTCCAAGTGACTCTGATCTGCACTGCAACGCAGACCAGTTGGCACTTCCTATTCACAAGCTGCCTGACAATCACGGTCAGCATTATTGGGTCTGTTTTGGATCCTGGAGCATGGTTTGTATTTGTGCTGCAGAATCAATGCAAGTTTTCTCCCCAAATTGTGCATACAAGATTGTGCCTAGACCCATGATGAATGCACCACATACACACACTGAAGCTGGAATTCGTTAGTTTCTTCATAGGGGTCTGACTCACTGCTATCACAGTAACCAAAACCATTCTTATTGCTAGGAGCCTAATAGCACCTCCTGTATTTTGATATACCATGAATCAGTTGTGTATCTTTTCAGACACTGAATGTCTCTTTGAAACTATCCCACCTTTTCCCTTTGCCTGCTGGAGTAGACAGACCAGTAGCGATGTTTTTTCCACATTTGTTCACTACCCAGAATTAGTCAATAAATCTTTGTGAATAGAAAGAACAGCTTTTTAAAATAGCCATGGAAACCCATCTGGTGTGAAATCCATCTCAAATATTTATTCAGACTAGTATTTGCAACACTGCTTTCAACCAGCATTCTTGTGAACAACATTTTGCTCACCCATATGTACACGGATTGGTGATTTAAAAAGGTGTCACTAACAACGAAGTAAATTGGCTGGTTTTTTTTGCCAGAATATTTACCTTTTCTCCTCTGTTTTTGCCCAGCTCTGGTCCTTACTGATATAGGCCCTGACTTATCAGAGAAACTTATACACATGCTAACTTTAAACACAGCGAGTAGTCACATTATGGGCAATGAGTAATCCCATTGAAGCCAAAGCTAAACTAAGCTGTGCTGCTGTAGTGCTTCGAGCGTAGCCACTATCTACACTAACAGGAGGGGTTCTACTGTCAGCATAGGTAAACCACCTCCCCAAGGGGTGGCAGGTAGGTCAATGGAAAAATTCCTCTTTTGGCCTAGCATTGTCTACAATGGAGGTGTGGGATTTTTTCACCTCCCTGACCAACATAGCTGTGTTGTCCTAACTTTTTAGTTCAGAGATCAAGGTCAAGTCTTTGCAGGAACTCTTTACATGTATAAGCCATTGCTGGACTGGAACCAGTGATCTTAAAATAAAAATCTCTGTTTCTCATTACCACCCTCCTGAGTCATCCAGTGTTCCTAAAAACCTGTTGACCTATACTAGTTAAAAAAAATAAATAAATAAAAGCAGACTTCATAATTAAGCTATTAAAAACCATGTGAAAGTGAATTATCTTTTGAAATCGAACATAAATCAAGAGATGTATATTACATTCATTCTATCATCAAGGGTTGTTGTCCCTTAAAGTAAATACATTTGAAACTGATTTCAAAGGAAGTCAATATCCACTTATTAACCAATAAAGAGACTACAGTGCCTGGCAGCAACAGCATTATAGTTCAGTTTGAACCGTTGCTATCAATATGAGCAGCTCTGGCACTCCTTTCCAGATCTATATGCTAAATAAGTCTAAACAAGAAGAGTGATTCAACACTGTCTATAGAATGACCTCTGACATATTGAGGTCACACCTCCGTATACACACTGATTGCAGATGAATCAGCAGAGCAGAAAATAAGTTTTTAGTGTGGTCTAGGGAATATTTCAGAAAAATAAGAGTAAGTGTTTACTGGTAATTCCATTCTCAGGTGTGTCATTGACTTGGCAAATTATTTAGCTTTACAGTCTCCCATCTCCTTTTGGAAATGAACATAATATTTAATGATTGCACAGGACTTTTATTTCAGTGGGATTGCAGAGGTATAGGCGAAGGCAGAATTTAGTACATAGCTCTGACAGTATTTTTGGGATAGCATTTGACCTAAACAAAATCAAATTATATAGGTACTGTATTCTGTGTAATTGGCGGAAGCCTTTTGCTATTTTGAGAAAAGTGCTTTAAGGAAAAACTCCTAACTTCAGAAGACAGTAGCTACTACATTCAGCCCTAGGCATGGACTAGGACTCCATTGTGCTAGCTGCTGTACAAACAGAACAAATGAGAGTCTCTGCCCCAAAGAGCTTACAGTCTAATATAAAGTAAGAGACAATCGATAAAGACTGTAGAAAAGTGGCCTCAGTGCTAGCACACCTGCTTGCGATATAACAGGCTCTCCTCCCCTCGCGCCCCCTGCCAACAACTGCTCCAGCCCTGAGGTGGTCAGCCTGGTCTTATGACCTCAGTGTTCCAATCAAGTCATGTTTGAGTTCCACCCCTCCAGGGTAATAGAGTCCATTGACCTTACAGGATGTCTTTAGCCCAAATGCTGGGCCCCAACTCTGGTCCTTGCAAACTCTCCTCGGGGCTTTCAAAATCCTTCTCCCCATGTATCATGGGGCTTAATATCACCTTCTCTGGTGGTTGATAAGGGAATCCAGACCCTCTCTCTTCTCTGGGTTCCAGCCCAGGACCTACAGTGATCACACCCACCCCTTGTTACCTCCCTGGGCTTCTTCCTACCTCAGCCTGTCAGCAGGCATCTCCCAGATCACCGCTAAGGGCATGTCTACATTAAAAACGTAAGTCAACCTATGTTCATGTCCACATCGTCTTTCTTGGTGGTGCATGTCCTCACCAGGAGTGCTTCCACAGATTTTAAGAGAGGCAATGTGTGTGTGGGGAGCAAGGGGGTGGCTGAGAGTCTCAGCTCTGTGCACAGCTCCCCACTGGGAGCCCAGGAGCTCCCCTGAGGCTCTCTGCTCCCAGCTTCCCACCTGGAGCAACCCAGGCTCCCCATTTCCCGCCAGGAACCTGGGTGCTGCATGGAGACTCCCAGCTTCCTGCTGCCCCGAGGCTTCCTGCTCTGTGCACCGCTGCCCGCCCCCCAGGCTCTTGATTCCCCATGAGAAGGTTGCAGTACTCCTGGTGGGGAGCAGGGAGTTGAGATGGAGGGCAGCCACTCTCCCGGTGGGGAGCAGAGAGCCTGGGGGAGAGGAGGGACAGATCTCATGCTCCCTACAGGAAGCCGGGATTCTTAGGGCAGCAAGGAGTGAGAAGCCAGGAGACTCGGGGCAGCACTCGGGCTGCTGGCGGGGAGCCTCGGGGTTGCAGGGAGCAGGAAGCCAGGAGCCTTGGGGCAGCCTGGGTGGGAGTGGGGAACTCGGACAATAACCCAGCTGGGAGCAGGGAGCTGTGCAGGCATTATAAGGCAATCACAGGCAGGTAAGTCTAACTTCAGTACCAGGCAAATTGGTAGGAACTACAGTAAAGAACAGAATTCAGACACATAGATGAACACGATAAGTTGGGGCAAGTCAACATGGCTTTTGTAAAGGGAAATCATGCCTTACCAATCTATTAGAAATCTTTGAGGGAGTCAACAAGGTGCAACCCATGCTCCACAGATTCCCAAAACCTCTGACTGCCAGAAGCTGGGATTGGATGACAGGGAATGGATCACTCAATAATTGCCCTATTTTATTCATTCCCTCTGACGCATTTGGCACTGGACACTGTCGCAAGACAGGAGCCTGGGGTTTATGGTCTGACCCAGTATGGCCATTCTTATGTTCTCTCCATATTATTGGTTGAAGTTTAACATATGGTTGGCATTACGTGATAAGCAAGCTTCAAAAGGTTTGGAGGATTGGCTAAGAACCCAAAATTTCAGATATTTATCTGATGCTAGATCCCCACAAAAGAATTGCAGGAAATCTCCCTCAGACTCTTTGCTGCCGCCTTGGACCATGTCATCATTTCAGCCTGGCTTTCTCTTTCACACAGGTGCTGTCAGGTATGTTAATTGGCCTGTTAGGTTCACATTAACCCCTTCAAAGCTTCTGTGGGGTACTCACCTCATCAATTTTACAGTGAGAAAAGGGCCTGGTGGGAAGTTGTGGATATGTTGAAAAAGAATGTGGGCCGGTTTGGGGGACGAATGGGACAATTTACTAGGAGTGCTCTGAAATTTCTAGACACAGGAGGTCGGCTTTAGTTTGCTTGAAGTAATTTACTAATTTTTAAAGGATTGATTTGTACATCCCTAGTTTTAATTAGCTTGATACAGCTACTAATTTCAAAATAGGTTAGTCATCTGCAGTTTTCTTCAGGAGTACTTTTCAAAGGGCTATGTGAGTTTGAGTGACAATACCACAGCACCTCCTCTATCCAGGCAGAGCATTGCACCAGAGCTCACTTGGTCTGGCAGGGTGATCCTCTGATCCTTCACACCTGAGTTCCACTGAGGTGTGTGGGCTCTCTCTTTTTCCAAGGGGCAGCTAGTCCTGGTCTGGAAACCCCCTCAGTTCTTAAGTCTCTCAGAAGTTGTTAGGGAAACCCAGGAACACCCACTGCACCAGATTCTAGCTCAGGGCTCTTAAGTCAGACAGACAGAATCAGGACTCCAGCTGTGCCCTGAGCACCTTTCTACCTCACCTGGCTTCTGTAGGCTTTTCAGCCTGTTAGCACACTAAGAAGGAATCAACAGGCAGCTTCTCAGCACCTTGCTAGCAGGAAAACCCTTCTCCAGCATTGCTTTCCCCTCTGGCAGCTGACCTACCCCCAGCTCTCTTATCCTCCCAGCTGCTATGAAGCTGCCAATCAGCACTGGCTGGCAATACCTGCATTAACCCCTTGGTTGCCAGGCCAGCATGTGGTATATACACCCAATGACAGGCTGTATTAGTGGGACTGGTAAGGTCCAGTTCTGCCATCTGTTATAGAGAGTTAAGTCTCATTAGCTCTTAGGAGTCAGTAAAGCACAATAATGATAAGCACTATGTTTCATTAATCAGGATAAACCTTGAGATTTTTCCCCCCTTTGCTTAGGAAGGATTTTCTTCCTCTCTCAGCAAAACGTTTTTGACTCAGTTAGGGACAGCAGATCTCGACTCCTCCCCAACCCCAAGCAATAAGAGGTGGATTCCTGAGCAGTCTCAATCATTGCAACAGTTTGACCATCGCAATAGCACTTCGATGGACCAACCACTCTCTTTTCAATAAGCTACTGATTGATTTAATCCAGGGCAGTTTCTCTTGTGTAGCCTTTCATCTATCAATAGATACTGATTTGGAAATATGCACTTGCGTATATATCTATATTGCAGTTATTGCACTCTCTCTTCCTGCTGCCATCTGCTATTTTCCATTTCTTGTTTTCAGCGGCTTGTTCCCCAAGTATCCCATTAGTCACCTCACAGCTATCTTACAACTAGTCTCCCATTCCCACATTAAGAGCTGTGGAAATAGCAGGAGCATTTCTCTTCTCTCTGTTAGCTACAGGAGCAGATTTAGAGAGACACACTGCCTCTGTAACATTTAAACAGTACAGTAGAGCTCTATATGGAGTAGCGCTGGCTGCATTGTCCACTTCTGACAGACACTCAGGATAATATTTTTACACTTTGACAGCACTCCTATAGCTTGTCATGCCCATAAGGCATTTTTAAGTGAATTTAAATGAAAACATTAACTCAGTCCCCAGAGTTTAAAATATCCAAACTCTCTGGACCTGACAGCCATTTATTTCTGAACTACAGAAATGGAGTTCCATGCAGTTTACTCTGTGTGGGTCTTTCACATGAGACCTTGAAAACTAAGCTCTACTTTACTACTGAACATTAGGAGTCCATGATAATTTGTTAGAATAAGGATTTATCCTTATGTCATTAGCAAATTTCTACTCCTTGCATCCCCTGATATTAGCTGAACATCTGGCTGCTGCCCTCCTCCTCAGAATTGGCTGCTTTTCAATGGTGAGCAAGTTGTGTATAGTTTGTAAAACAAGCTGGGATCCTTTGAAATGAGATGTGTAAGAAAATGTAACAATTGTCCAGATACTCAGCTAATGTAGATCGACATAGCTCCGTTTAAGTCAGTGGAGCTATTCAGATTTACACCATCTGAGGATTTGGTCTGTTATAAATCTATTCCCATGATACTGTGTTCACTTCATTAAAGTGACTTTTCTTTAGCTCACAGGTGAGTTAATTCTGTTCTAAAGGATTATGCATTCCTAAATTTTGCATTCTAAAGATTCACCCTAATAAACAGAACAACTCTTTCTTCTGCACTATTATTTCAGAGGTCCAAAAACAAACAAGAGCTGACACTTCCGAAAGAACACTGGATTCTCTTCTCTGCATCAGATCTGACAGACACTGATATCTCCCAAATCCTGCACCACAATAGCACCATTCATCACACAGTTATGAAACAAATGAAAAGCAGTTTAGCAGCCAAAGAACGCCAAACTGGAGGAAATTTGTGATATATTTTTTTTAATTAATGAATTAAGGTCTAGATTGTGCACCCCCAAGATAAAATCCACGGAAAGGAGCCAAAAAGAGGAAAACAGAGTTTCTTTCAAATTCTTCCCCTGAGAGGGCAAGGTTAACCCTTGTGGAGGTCTAGCTCTGCAGCTCCCCATGGATTCCTCAAGATTTCTGGAGGTCTGTTAGAAGGCAGAGCAGGGCATCCTGCTGCTCTTCCCCATTCCCTGGAAGCAGAGCTACTTTGAAGCCATGCTGCTAAAGGGCCGGTCATAAATTACATAATGCATTAGGAGGGTGAATGGGTCCTTAATTCTGCATGTTTGTTTCAGTGTTAGAAGGGGTGGGTGGATACTGAAAAAAGTTATGTAATTTATGGACAGCCTCTAGAACTCCTTTCCCTGGAGATGTTAAGAGCTGTGTGTTACCTTTTTGGGGGGAGTCCATATGGAGTGCCATGCCTTGATCTCCCCTCCCCCAGAAGCAGAAGCCCAGGCCCACAATAGATGCTCCATATGGTTGAGAAATGGGGAGAAAAGTGGAATAGAGGTGTCTGACTCTCGTCCATGTGAAAGAGTGAGATCATCCTTAGGAAGGATTCTCAGCGCAGCAAACTTGGGGAAAGAAGCCTACACCATAGTTTTATAATTAAATAACATGGCTGTGATGCTTGGACTACATTTACACTATGAGCTAGGGGTGTGATTCCCAGCTCAGGTAGACATACTGGTGCTAGTTCTCAACTGAGCTCAAACACTAAAAATAGTAGTGTAACCATGGCAATACGAACAGCAGCAGCACCACTGTGCTAGCCACTAACAAACCCACCTGAGCGCCATAGAGACAATCTCAGATTTTGTTTTGTTTTCATCTGGTAGCTTTCTCTTAATCCCCCCACCCAGTGTAGCTTCTTTTGACAAATATTTTCCTTTGGTAGATTAGTAATGTCTGTCACAGGGCAAACGTGAGACGTCAGGCGAAATGAAGATGGAAGAATTAATCCACTGCTTAGCTTTGCCTTTAAAATGTCAGCTTTATTCTATAAGAGCAGCTCAAATTTCTCTCTATTCTTTCAATGCCATCACATACAAACTCTGATGTCTTATCTCGTGTGATATATTTTCTGTTTGTTCTTGTTTCTTATAATCATTTTTGTATGTTATATAGCCTTTACAAATAAAAAGGAAACACACTTTCTCCAATATATCTAAAATGTACTAACTATGTCACTTAATACTTTCAATTACACTGATTATATAAAACGGTATGTGTGCGCATGTGGGCATAAAACATGAATAGCAAGCTGCATTACTGAATGCAAACATGGAGCTTTAGACTCCCAGATAATTTGGGTTTTGCAATTGGCAATGTTTGCCTATTTGAGAGGGCTGGCTTCCCATCAGGGGGACAGCAAAATACATTTCAACCAAAACACAGCAAAAAAAATCTGTTTCAAGGATCTCTTATTTTCTGTTGTCAGACAATACAAGCACAACAATCGCAGATTATAAATGAAGTAACCTTCTGAAACCAAAACTCCATATTTTTGCCACCATTAACCCTTCAACTCCAAAAGTGTGATAATGAATGAACATTAAAGTGTGTGACAAAGATGCTAAATGAAGTATTGCAGGGGAAAATAATGCAGGGAGAATAGAGTGAAGTGGGATTGATTTTGTTTTTAAGCCTCATTTTTTAACCTTGTTATTTTATCATCATTAATTGTTTGTTTTACAGTACTGCCTAGAAACCCCAGCCAACTTTGGGGGCCATATAGTGCTAGGTACTGTACAAACACAAGGAAGTCCATGCCCTAAAGAGTTTTCAATCTAAGACCCGGATCTTGCATGTACATGCTTACTTCATGCCCTGGGAGTAGTCCCACTGAAGTCAATTCTCAGTGCATACAGTTAAGCATGCACATATGTTTTTGAAGGGTCAGAGTCAAAATAGTCAAAAGGTGGGGAGGCCCAAGAAAGTGAAGCAACTTGCTCAAGTTCACACACTGGGTCAGTGGCAGACCCAGGAACAGAACCTACTTCTCCTGACTTCCAGCTGGATTCCCTATCCTTTATTGAGCAATACCAGCACTCAAAACCCATTGCCTTTTAGAGATCCCAAAACATAATTTGGCATGTGATCATACTTGCACCAGTGACGTAAATGGAGTTGTTACATGCGAGGTGCAAAAAAGAATCAGTCAATGGATGGAAGTGGTAAAAAAGTGTAACCTGCACTGATCTGACTATATGGGTGTGCAAATGAGTGAAACTGACACTTCAAAGGTGGAAGGATGGTTTGTAGCAGAAAAAACAACTAATAAGAAATGTAAGATAAAATAAGCCTTGCTTTAGTTGCTTTCCCTTCTACAGGCACCTTTCTACCTATTTATTGAACTCATATTGAGCTTGCACAACCATTTACATCAATGCTAAATGTAGTCCAGAGACTTCCATGGGGGATGTAAAAGGATTTATACCATACTCCAGGAGGGTTACGCCCAAGTCACAGAGTAGAATTTGACCCTAGATTTACATTTGGGACATTGTTATAAGTAATTTTAAAACAATGTTTTGCTAATGATCTTTCCCTTCCACCATTCTGTTTGCTATAACAAAATGTGAAGAAAATTGACCTTCTCCTCACTGTTTTGTACTTGTTTTCAGTGACAAAATACAGTGTCTATGAGATTTGGAATTATTTTCATACTTAAAAGGACCGAAAGAAGTCATCATTTTTAATGTTGTCAGGAGCAGACTCTCTTTGGTCTTGTATAACATTTCAGAAGTCCTTCAGGGCTAAAGAGCCGTTCTCTTTTTAAAACACTCTAAAGAGGAGTATGGTGCAGACTACTACATCAGCAGTTTCACAGCCCCTCTTGGGCTGAAGGTTAAGGAATTTTTTTTGTCTTTGACAATCCAGGTGTAAGATTATGTTTAAAACAATAATATTTACTGCATGACTAGCAGTTTCAAATGGTTTCATTGAGCTAGTGTGGGTATAAATAGCAGTGTTGCTGTGGCAGCACAGGTAGCAGCATCAGAAGTGTGGTTCAGCCATGTCAAGTATGTACCCACTGGTTTCAGTGCTACTATGGCTACACCGAGATATACTCATACCAGCTCCGATTGAGCATGCAAGTACGTGTACGCTAGCAAGGAAATCACTCCCCTAGCTGACAGAATAGCTATCACTTTAGGGGGAAATCAAAAGCACTAATAATCAGATTCCTTTAAAAGCATACAAAGGGCTATTAGTCACACATAACAGTAAGAAGGTTAAAATATAATGGGCCCAATCCTGTATTCTTCGCTTAACCAGAACTCACGTTTTCTTCAATGGGATTTTGCTGCTCAGGAAACAGAACGATAATGTACCTAGATATCATACAGCACTTTTCATCGCTGCATCTCAAAACACTTTACAAAGAGATTTGTAATGCATTTGACGGGTGCCCCATTGTGCTAGCCACTGTGCAAATATATATAGAAAAGATCGTCCAAGCATTAAAAAAAAAAAAAAATCTACAACAGCAACAGCAGCCTTACAGTCATTACCATAAGATCAGAGACAAACAAGGGGGAAGCACAAGGTAACAGAGATTATAATCACTGCGAGAAGCTGAAGTCACAGTACACCAGCTGCCTCATCATTGTTGAGGTTTTTTGTAGACATGTAATCAAGCTAGCTATTTTTGGTACTTATATGGCCCCATTACTGAAGTATCTGCTCACCTCACAATTGTTAATGTATTTATCCTCACACCATCCCTGTGAGATATCTCCATTGTTCAGATGAGGAACTAATAGGGAAGGGCTAAGACACAGGGAGTAAGGCCCAGATCCTTAAAGGTGCTTTTGCTCTTAGCTCCCATTGAAATCAATAGGAGTTAATTACCTTTGAGGATTTGGGCCAAAGTGACATAGAGAAAGCCTGTGGTAGAGCAGAGAATCTTTCAAGTGCCAGGTGTGGTACCCTAGACATTGGGCTATCCTTCCTCTCTACAAAGGGAGGATTGGGCTAAACATTTTAAAATAACCAAAATAAATTTCTTACCTGTTTACACCTTAGATTATTAAAACTGAGATTAAAAATCAAATGTACTTTTCACCATTTACACCATATCTTTTTGCATTTTTTTCCGGTACTGACAATGAAACCAGACTAGTCCATGTCACTTATTGCTTCCTATGCACAAGCACTATCATGAAATGTTTAGATTGTACAGGAAATGCTAATTCCACACAACAGCCCAGCCCTTCCCTTCCCCACTTCCATGTCCCCATTTTCATTTAAGAAATTAAAAAACCCAAACTATGTAAATATTTCTATTAACAATAATCCAGATCACTGGCTCTGATGAAAGATGAATTCTCGGGTAGCTACGTAAGCCAGCTATTTGGCAACTTTCCACTGCAGGTAGAATAGGGGATCAGAATCTATTCACTTTCTCTTTAATAATGTTGCTTTATATTTAGAACTAAATAAAAATCTTATGAACATTTCCAAGGTAATAAACTCATTTTCTAAAAGAAGATCCTTTGCTTTTAGTTCTTTTCCCTCCCTTTCCAAGTGATAGCCTTCCTCAATATACAAGCAACTCTAGTATGCAGATTAGTTGACTATGCTTTTTACTACAAAGCCAGGGGCATAATCAATGCCCTTTATCCAATTTATTAGACCCCAATAATGCCCTTTATCCAATTTATTAGGCCTGCCTGGCTTATTTAGGTAGTTAGAAAGCAAAACCAATAGGGATCAGAAGAGCAGTATTGTGCCTCATTAGCAGTAAAATGAACTTAAGAGTTTTCATTCTCAACTGAAGTGATATAAAAAGCTACCAATAAGAGAAAGGGGTACCAGAATGTGTGCCAAGAACAAAGAGGCAAGAAGTTGTGGAGATCTGCAGGTTAAAGGATCATTATAAATGTGTTTGTTTAAATTTCATGTTTCCAAGCAAACTTCACATTTCACAGTACAAAGAGAAATCATATTATATGGACAAACAACACTGAGTTTGATTCTGCAATCCTCACCCAGACAATGCTGCCACTGAAATCAAAGGCTAGGAAATTTCAGAGGAGGGGGTGGGTTGCCTTTCCCCAAAGACTGCTAGCCATCCATTTTTCTTTTGATTCTAATAAATGCTGTGAGGTAGGGGAGAAAAATCTATCTATACGAACACACAATAATCCCCACCATCATTTGCAACAAAATAAGTTGTCTAAAAAGCTATTGCTGCTTTGTGGCCTGCAGGAATGGAACAGATTTGCGGGGTAAGGTTGGCAGATCCCCATTTGAGCTGCCAGCTCCCAATACCAGAGCTTCACTAGGCATATTGATTAGTGCAAGTTAAGAGATCAATCACACATTGGGTGGACGTGACCAGCACCATAACAAATAAATCCCGATTTACAGCAAGTGTATAATATTTTATCATTTGTCATCCAACTTCCTAGAAAATAGATAACTTACTACATCTCCTTTTTCTGACCTCTGTATTATCTGCCTTTTCCCTCCTTTCTTTTTTCTTTTAGCACCAAAAGCTCCTGTATTTATCTCCTAAGAAAAAAAAAATAAAAATAAAATGGATGGAGGGGAACAAATAGATCTTAGAAATATATCTCTCCTAAGGAGCTATACTTCCAGGGCATCCTCTTACTATCTGTGTGTACTGTGCATAGCCCAATGGGGCAGCAAACCAATGTAGGTTCCAGCCTCCGGGTTAATACTAATAACAAATAACCCTTCCTACCATGCTGAGAAGAGTAGCTCTTACACCTCTTTTCCCACATGGCCTACTGGCTGGGTGGAAATTTTGTTCAAGGCTCAGAATGGATACAGGGGGATGATCTGGTTCTAGGGAACAGAGTATGTTTGTTGCCCAGCTGTGTCAATGGAGAGCTGTGCTATAAAGGCTTTGCTGAGCCTAAACCAAAACACTTAACACAAAATTTCCTAACTCTGGGAAATTAAAGATCTAGATTTGGACTTTGCAGCTCAGGACCAATTTCTACATTAAACATAACAAATCTGAAGGAATACTGCTTTGAAATGCTATGTTATTACAGCTGCACAGGTTCAAGCAAGTTACTACACGTTTTTTGCCTATTAGTACACATAGCATGCAGCACTGCACTGTGTTTTATGTCCTGAAAAATTCTGCTTAAATGTCTCTCCTTTCAGTTAGCCACCAAACTAGAGAGCAGGTTAGAACCCAAGCGTCACTCTGTTATTGTACATTGGCTCACTTCCCAAGAGTGCCTTGAAGCTTTTATAAGGAAATAAATCAGGAGTAACAAGGCTCTCACTACAGCAGCAGCAAGACCCGTGTTTTGTTTTCACTTCACGCATTCTGTTCTGCAGACTTGTCCATTGTGATGCCATAACAACGTACAGCCCTGTAACGCTTTTAGACAGCTTAAAAGGCTTTTTTCTTCTGCATAGCCAGCCCACATTGTTCATGCCATCAAGGCTCTTTTATCCCTCCCCCTGCCCTGCCATCCATGGCCATATGTAACTATGTACTAATAAGACTAAAGCATTTTTACTAGGTTCCTCTGCAATTTCTGTATTCCTCACTTGGCACTATGCTGGGCCTTGATAATGCCATCAATTCTTGGAGAGGAAACCCAGAAACCTAGACCCAAGTTTTAGCAGGTAAATGCTGGAGGAACTCATTTTCAAATACTTGGCTTTAAACTGTAGTTGCATTTTTAATTTTTAAGTCTGCACACATGGTTTTCTCTTGCTCTTCTCACTCACTCCTGCGAGAATATGATATAAAATACAAACTAGCTAAATAATATGAAGTAGCTAAATGCCCACATCATGTTTCTCAGTTCTTTGCCTCTCTACTGCTTAGTAAAGGTACAGACCTGAGAATTATTACAAAAGTAGAAGTTGATTAGCCAAAATAGAATTAAATCCAAGAAATTATCCAAAGCAATGTGTTACATGAGTTCAAAAGAAGTTAACATCCCATGTTAAATTAAATATCAAGAGATTGATTAAATGATCTGATAGTGTTACCAGATTTGCCCTTCACCTTGGGGTATGCTCATTTATTAGGGTTACCTTCCTGGAAGGGGTATGTGATTCTAGGGGTGTGATTCTACTAATGTACTGCTTGTGTTACTTGTGTGTTCATATGGCTACACGCCCCTCCCAATGGAGCTATCCTGCAGGACCTAAGGTTTTCAGGGCTAGGTTCTCCAGCACCAGATTCAGATAACCCCCCCCACCCATTCCACATTAACCGAGTGCGTCTGAGCAGACCGGGCTATCAGCATTCTCAGCTGACCCCTTATGTGTCCCTGAACTCCGCAGGCTGGGTGACACCACAGTTTCAGTGGCCACCCTTATATGCCCCTTTGCAAGGCACCAGAATAGAGCACACTTCTTGAACAGGCTGGGTCCAAACAGCACTTTCTGGCTACTCCCCTTATTTGCCCCTGGACTCCATAGGCTAGGCAGAATAGCACTTCCCGGCTGTTCCCTTCATATGCCCTTTACACCACAATTGTTCTAGCGGTAACCCCCTTGATGAGCAAACCCCATAGGATTTTTGGGCACTCCAGAGATCTTTGGCTTAGGTAAGAGAAGCGTTGCTGCAGAGCAAGATAGGGACCAAGAACACAAAGGAATACATGCAGTTTTTTGGGGGGGGGATGGGGGGGAACACAACCAGCTTGATTATAAAACAGTTATTTTATTGCTAGGTATATAAAAATTATACTATGGTAATACCATACAAGGAGAGAAAAACAATCAAATGCTTACAATACTACACAATTACAGTTGGGGTACTGGAGAAAGCTATCCCAGGTTTGATTACAAAAGTAGAAAATTATACCTGCACTAAGAGAGAGAGAGAGAGCGGGAGAGAGACAAAAAGTGTGTTGCGGGGAAAAAAAAGGGGCGGGGAGGGCAGTCTCACCACTCCATGCAGTTCAGAGGTTCCCAGGAAACAGCTGGTCAGCTTAGGGTCTGGAGTGCTTTGAGTCAGGCAAAGTCCCCAGCAGGATCAGTCAGGAAGGAGGGGGAAGTTACAGTGGAACTGATGCAGCATTATGGATCCAAGCATCAGAACACCATCCCACGTGTCACCTGTGCATGGGGGAGACCTGGGTAAAGTCAAAACTTGCCTGCTGACTTTAGCTGACTCTTGCTGACAGCTGGAGCAATGCCCTTTACGGGTGAGGAGCCCTGTCGCATAGGGTGCTCGGCCAGCAGGCTGGCTGAGGTCAGGAGCTGTTTTGCCTGCAGGTGTGAGCCTGAGAGCAGTGGTGGAAGAGAGCCCAGCCCAGGGAGTGAGGGGAGGAAAAGGGGAACTCAGCACAGACCATGATCCCGTTAGACCAACTGCTTCATGCAATGGTGGAGAACGCAGAGAGCGGAAGACAGTGAGTTAAACCAGTGTAAATAGTGGTTTCTCTGTAATTTTAAGTCTTTAAACCATATTTTGAGGGCTTCAGTAACTTAGCCAAAGGTTAGGGGTCTATTACAGAAGTGAGTGGGTGAGGTTCTGTGGCCTGCAATGTGCAGAAGGTCAGACTAGATGACTATGTTGGTCTCTTCTGATCTTAAAGTCTGTGTCCATGAGTTGTTTGGAGTCAAGTGGGACTGAGCCCACCCAGCCCATTGTACCTAGTGGCAGCAGAAGACGGGAGGGGGGAGGGGCTCTGCCCTGCTACATGAGCACTTCAGGGACTAGGGCCAAGTGAAAGGCAGAAATCTGGGGGGCACGTGACCCCACCTGTGTCTCCCCCCCACGTGTTGCCTCTGAATTACCTCCATCTTATGCGACAGGGCTCCTCACCTGTAAAGGGCTTTGCTCCAGCTGCCAGCAAGAGTCAGCTAAAGTCAGCAGGCAAGTTTTGACTTTACCTAGGTCTCCCCCGTGCACAGGTGACATGTGGGATGGTCACGTGTCCCCCCCCTTTCCCTCCCCCAAGGTACAGTTGTGAGATAAAAAGTTATTCAAGTACCTCTAATATACACAAATACCATAGGCTCTTATGCCACTTCACACAATTGTCTAAACAGTGGTAAGAGTCCTTAGCTTACCAAGCAATCCAGACCTCTTTCTCCTTTTATTTTAAGATCCTGTCAATGAAAATGATGTTTGCAGTGCTATTGTAGCCACGTTGGTCCCATGATATTAGAGACACAATGTGGGTGAGGTAATATCTTTATCGGACCAACTTCTGTTGATGAGAGAGGCAAACTTTCAAGCTACTGAAGAAGAGGCCCTGTGTCGCTTAAAAGTTTGTCTCTCTCACCAATAGTAATTGGTCCAATAAAAGATATTACCTAACCCACCTTGTCTCTCTATTGAAAATGCATGTCAGTTTAGGATACTTTCTCTAGATACTTAAGGGATTTTCTTAGCTATCTTTGTTATTAATCAAAATAGTTTCTATTACAGATAATTTCCTATTCCTATAGGCTGTGTCACTGTTTTCCTGGTCTTGACAACTTCAACTCATGCTTTTTTACTTAAATTTCTAGACAAAGATTAAACTTGCTAGTGAAACCCAAATATGTTATACACTTAAATCATCTGCACAACTGCAAGTTAGGCACATACTTTACAGGCAGCATTAAGCTTGGAAATAACAGTTTTCACTTTTGTTAAAATAATCTTCTTACTTAACAGTTTGAACTGGTGTGAAGTATGTTCTCCAGCTCAGCTTGATATGGGGAACCAGTCACTGTCAAAGACGAAGAGATCTGAACTGAATTTTCTGTCTAAGTATTATAACAGTTCTTCCTGAACAATTCTTGTTCTTCCTGGATTTTGCAGTATTCTCCCTAAGAATATCAAAGAAACAGAGTAAACAGGGTGCATGTCCATAACAAGACTTCCATTTTGATTCAACAGGGAGCTCTCATCAGTTTCTTTCATCCAGGAGTTTTGGCAAGAGCTGTTTGGAAGTCTTTTGTCAAAACATTGATTATGAGAAACAGCTATTCAACCAAAACAAAACAAAGTCAGGTTTTGGTTTTACATAGAAAAAATGTAAGTGGGAAATTTTGAAAAGAACTGATTTAAAAAAAAGTTTTCCAGATTGATTATTGTTAGTTTCCAATCAGCTCTAGTTTTGATTCACAAGTAGAGAAGTCCTGAAGGCATTTAGTTTCTCATGGGTCGTGCATTCTGGTACTTCTTGGCAAAGATGAATCAGGCCAACCTGAAACATTGGTATGTTCCAATGAACTCCCCACATTCCAAAAAGCTAATGTGGATCAATCAGGACAGAATTCATTCTTCTTATGAAGAACTAATATGACCCATTCACAGTGCAACTGGGGTGCAGTTCTCACCAAGCAACAATAAAACAAAGCATATCCTTTATGGGTTTTAAAGTCAATGCATGCAAAACATAGTGTACCATATCTATTCTGCATTTAGGGTGATTTTTTTTTTTTTTTTAAAAGACATCTGCATGTTCAGGTGTTGTCAAAAATCTACTCCAACATTAGCCTCTTGTGAGTGTTGTCCTTGGCTTTTTTAGGCACATCTCCATTTATCCCTTCAATTGCAGTTTTTTGCCAGCCCTTTATTCTTTTGCAATATGTCCATTTTCAAGTTCATATATACACTTAATGTAAAAAGGCTTTTATGATTTTCAGCTAGTTTTGAGTTCATTTTGCAACAGTAAGTCATTTGACACATCTGCTTGATTTTAAAACATTAATAAGGTTTTATAGTTAACCATATAGTTAAAGGTAACTATTTTTTAAGTTCAGTAGTTAGAGTCATTTGAATATGCTATTGTGGACGGACCCCTGCGAGGGGGGGCAGCGTCCGGGGTTCTCCCTCTGGGTCCTTCTCCGAGGGGGACCACCCCTCACGGCTATTTCTTGCCGGGGAGCAGTCTCAAGCCCTTTTCCCGGGCAAGCAATCTTTCACCCAGCCCTTAGGCAGGGCAAGCAGTCTAGCGCCGTGCCCTCAGGCAGGGCTGGCAAACGAGCAGTCTAGCGCGGGGCCCTCAGGCAGGGCTGGCAAATGAGCAGGCCTGCTCTCTGGAGCGGTATGGAGGGTGAGGCTCTCTCGGGGCTGCTAGGGAAGGGGGGAGGGGGACGCAGGCCCACCCGTCTCCACTGCGTCCCAGCCCAGGGCCCTGGCAGTGGCAAAAGGCGTTTGCCACTGGGTCAGCGGGGCTCCTGCCGCAACACGCTGCCAGGGTTGCCCCAGACTCAGCCACGGTCTATGGTTGCCCCTGGGCTTCTTCCTCCCCGGACCCCCAGGTACCTGCCTCCTTTGGCTCGCAGGGGTGTGGTAGTCCTACGAGGCCCTCCTCATCAATGGGTGGCAGCTCTGGCAACTCCATGAGTTCCTCCACGGAGGGCAGCTCCTCCAGATCCTCCGGCCCCCAGGTAGGGCTGGTGGGCCCTCCGCCGGCTCCCAGGCGGCGGGTGACTCCGGTGGGCCCTCCACCAGCTCCCAGGCGGCGGGTAAGACCGGCTGCTCCCTGTCGGCATGGGTCTCTGGCCGGGTTTTAGCTGGGAGCCTCAAGGGAGAGGCATCCGTCTCCACCTGAATGAGCTCACAAGCTGGGGTTTTAAAGCCCCCCTGCTTCCAGTCAGTTGGTGTCCCTCAGGCTTCTGATGGCCTGAACCCACCCACCTGCTTCCCCTCAGTGGTTTTCCTTTGGGGCTCTACCAGCCAGGGTGGGTCTGGCTCTCTCTCTGGGTCCTTCTCAGAGGGGGACCATCCCTCCTGGCTACAGCTATGCTCTGTGTAATTGCAGACTACCCATTAATCATGTTTTGTGATCACGTGGGTCTTATAACATTTTGATACTCCTTGAAAATCATTTCACATTGGCTTTTCAGCATACTGACTAACTGCATCACCTTATTGGATATAAAACAAATGCCCTGTGTGGCAAGGGAGGCCTGTTCTGCCCCTCCACAGGTCCTGCGCCATTTTTGGCTACGCTGGGGGTATGGCTGGTGGGAGCAGGCGGTGGGGGGCCCCAGTCCCCCCTCTACCCCAGGCCCTGACCCAGGTACCCTGTGAGGACTAGCATCAAACTGCTTAGTCCATGAGAGCTATTACCTTCCTTGGGTCACCTATCCTTGGCCCCACTGCTCGTGGTCCACTTCCTGGAACCGGGGCAAGGGTTTTCCCCCTCCTCACTGTGGGTCTCTCTGTCCCTGTGATCTTCCCCTGTTTGGCCGAGATCACCCCACCTCAACTCCGTTACTCAGTTGTCTAGGCGGCCAGGTCCTCTTTCAGGCCTCTGTGCCTATGACCCTTGGCTCTGCCCAGGCGGGCTTCTCCTTAATGCCGGTACCTTTTGTGTTGTGGTAGCAACCACAATCACTCCAAGCTATGGCATGGCATGGCATGGCATGGCATGGCATGGCATGGCATGGCATGGCACGGCACGGCCTCTCCTCTTAACTCCCTTTCAGCTGCTGCTATCTGCCTGACAGGGAGGCTTTTAACTGCTGGGGCAAGCTCCTTATTGGCCTCAGCTGGCCTAATTGGCCTACTTGCGCTGGAGTAACCCCAGCTGAATCACCCAGGGAACAAGGATTTGTTGATCCTGGAGCTAATATATATACCCTCCAGCAAGATCCCCGTGAATTTTTTTTTTTGGGGGGAGGGTCCGGGTCTGGGTCCGAGTCCTGCCCAGACCTAGGTACAATTTTGTCTCTTTCCAGAAAGACTCCCCAGGACAAAAAGTCTGCTGTCTCCCCAGCTCACTATGCAATGTGCGGGGAGACACAAACCCCTTTTCCACCGTACCTGACCTCCACAGGCTGAAACCTTCCATTTGGTACAAAAGAAATCCCTCCCCCCGCCCCAAAACTGTTTAAATGTTAAAGGCCTTTTCAAAGTGTATACCGACTAGTAGTGTGTACAAAAAACAACCCCCCACCACAACCGAGGCAAAAAAAATCCAACCTATTTCTACACATAAAGAGGCAAGGTTCTTGTTTCAAATAGAAATGTTATTTTAGATGCATTTTACTATGAATAAATTTTGTTATGACTATGGCTGGTAACCATGAATACATTATTTAAAAAAAAACCCACTCTCCTATAGCCATCAGGTCTGGCCCTGTCATACCTGTTATACTGCTGTTAATTGTCAATTAGATATAGATTATTTATGTTCACTGATCACATTTATTTAAAATAGACCACCTTGATCAAAGTACTCTAACACTTGTGATTACAGTTGCCTTGGCAACAGAATTTCCTCAGCCTGAAGGAATCTGTTATAGATTGTGCTTGATAACTTTAACTTTCTATAGTTCCCTAAATATAATAATTTTCTCTCTCCATTAAGAGACTCTTTACTTCTTCAACCCTATATCAAAGATAACTGTATTAATATGTATTATAAATTACTGAGCACATGAGCTAAGAAAAATGAAGACAGAAGTTACCTGATCACACTTGAGCTGCAAATTTGACTATATTACCTAGTTAGCCATTACTGTTACGCAATGTAAGACTGCCATGTGTAAAACACAACCAGTTTGCTGCTTGACGTGTACAGAAATTCAGGTCTAAAAATAATTGATATGCATACAATTACTATTTATTATTAAATTCCGCATTCTATAGTCTCATCACACCCTACTATTATGTAACTCGGGAAATTTTAGTAACTCTGCAAACCACTTTTGGGATATAATTTGTATGAAAGACTCTACAGAGAACAGAATTACATAAAATTTATTCTAGACTGTTCAAATAGAATAAAATAGTTGGGTTTGCAATAATTTTCTTTGCAGTTTATCTTTAAACTATCTCACTCATCCAGTCAATTTAGTCTTTATACAATTTATGTTAAACTTTATTAAAAATGTTAGTCACAGATTCCAAATGGAACGTTAAATGTATTATTGAGCAAGATAACATATGGCGCACCTTTACTATTTTCAGTTTATTTTCATTTCTAAGTGTGCAAATAACCCAAACCAGAAGTCTAGTCATCCTTAGTTTAAATTCAGTGCTGCATGTAGCTACATAATTGTTGTGCTTTTTATTTTCAAGCATGTGCCTTGTGTGCAGACTACAATAGCCGTTTTATTCTCAGACTCATTTCTAACCTGTTTTTCCTTGTTTGTTTGATTAATCTAAACTAAAGACATTTAACCTTTCTTTCATTTCGAGTTACTAAGAAGCATTCCGTCAGGTGTGAAGGCCAGCACAGTCTGATTTTACAGCAATCTTTTACCCATATGCAGACTGTAGGGTCTTCTGGTCTACAAACTGGATGACCACATGTCCCTGAAAACTGAGACTCTCCTTAGAATATTTTCCTAGTCTCCCTGTTGGTTTTACAACTCATTGTTTTGTCCCTTTCTGAAAATAAAAAAATAAAATAACCTCCCAAATCCTGCAGATTTGCCAACAGAGCTAATGAAAGTGGCATAAGACTAGCAGTATTATTACCAACCTCAAGGGATCAAAAATCATGGAGTTACGTTCTAAAAATCACGATTGGCCTCACAAACTATGATATTTAAGAATATCAAATCATTGATTTTAGTCTGTCTTTTGACTTTAACTCCCCTCTCCTCTTCTAGCAATATGAGTGGGATAATTTTAGGCTGAAAAGTCAGCCTGTAAGGAACACATGCCTCTCTCCCTGGCTGCTAAATGAAGACTCCACTTCACTTATTTTAGGGTGAGGAGAGGGTAACTGCCATTCCTTTCCTATTACTGTCTTCACTCTCTCCTCTGAGTTACCCCAAATTCCCCGCCATAGTCATCTCATCAACCTTCCTCCCTGATCAGTTCCCCATATACTCCTGCCCTCCTGCACAATCACCTGCACCTTCATAAAAAAAAAAAGGGGGGGGGGAGTACTTACATTAAGTTATTGTACATAGGTATAACATTAGTACTCAGTGGACAGCTGTATAGTGTGATAAAATTATAGTATGATGGAAAAACCTAATTCACACATATATCGAAATATACGGTACAAGGCCTACAAAAAGAAGCTGAAAAATGAACTTCCAAGAAACACAAAGCCCTCTTGATGTATCAAGTTTTCCAATTATTTTTCAGTAAAGATTAATGTGAGGTGCAAAGATTTTACAGGCAAGAACATCTTTACAACATCAACCACCTTACACAGCTTTCTATATTTCAGTTCAGTAATTATTTTTCTAATCCCTAATTTTTTTTAAATAGTCAATTCAATCACATTCAAAGTATTTCATAAATAATTTTAAATCATTCTTTTGTATACTGTTGATAACTATATATATACACATTAACCATTCATTTTTAAAAAACCCTAAATTTATTATAGAATCACAATTAATTGTCCAAACAGCTAAAAATTATTCATTTTTATTTTAATTACTCTTACCTCCTGCAACTTCCCCCTTCCCAGGACTCTGGGAGCACCCCAGCACCTCCATCAGTTCAGCCCTCCCACTCCCAAAAGAGCCCAACCCCCCCAAGCCTGATCTTTGCTCCTCTTACAGTTCTTTTTCCCTGTCCCCACCCCAGCTGGCTGGGCAGCTACAGTGGGTTCTCCTTTCATGTCCTTTCCCAGGCTAGTGGGAGTGGATCCAGGGCTCTGCATCCTTCTGTCCCTTCCCAGGCTGGATGCTGCACTGGGAAGGAACAGAGGTGCCATCCTGTCCGTTTCTCATGGGTGGGAAACAGGGAGTGGAGCCATGCTGGTTCTTTGCTTCCCTTCTCCCCTGCTATGAGAATGGCAAGTGGAGGGGGGGAGACTCTGCTGGCTTCTGGCAGGGCTGAACTTCGCAAAAGGGTTGGAGCATCCTGTGTCATCGCGAGACGAGCTCTAGAACACGTGGAATCCTGTCACCTGTGGGGAAGTCATAAGAGTTGGCAATACTGGACTAGCTGAGGATATATACATCTTGAGATTATACCCCTTTATTCCCCAACCTCCACCAAGAGGCCTGTCACCTGGTGATCTAATGATATGCTTACTTGCAGTATAAAACTTTCAGCCATTCAGGGTCTCTAGATTGCTGTAAAGAGTTTTAGGCAGGATGTGACCCCTCCCATGGTTAGAACCTGCAGGCTGGAACTTGGGACCATGGGGATTCTGGGCTGCTGCCACCCCCACATCATCATAGGAGGCTTAGACTGAGCTCCTATGAGAGGAAGTACCACCCAGCAGGACCTGAGTGGTAGTCCTTCATTAGCACCCGATTGCCAATACCAGTACTTAAACCTGGAAGCAATGAAGGGAAGCTGTCTCAGCAATGTAGACTGCTGCCTGCCTGCCTGCCTCTGCTCAGGACCCTACTTGCAGTAGATTCTAGAGCAGTGTTTCTCAACCTGGGGGTTTAGAGGGGTCGCAAGTGCAGAGCTGGTATTGGGGGTGGCAAGAAAGGCAATTGCCTGGAGCCCCAGGGGCGCCATGAAACTAAGTTACATGCCTCAGCCCCGTGGGGATGGGACTTAGGCTTCAGGGGTACAGTAGTTTGGAAAGGTTAAGAACCACTGCTCTAGAGACTCTGGCTTCTAACCCTGGTTTGTCCTTGACTTTGCTATTAGATTGCAGTCTGTAACCTGGTGCATGATTCTGATCTTGTGGTAACCTGACCCCAGCCTGCCTCCTGAGATCTGACTCTGTTCACCCTGTGGCCTGTCTTGGACTCTGATCTACCAGTCATCTGAGCCTGCTTACCTTCTGCTCCAACCACCAAGTCTAACCCCCCTCATCCTGGTTGTGACCCAGTAAACAAAGGAGACAATGGTAACACTCAATCTTTGTGGAAACCTATTTGTTTGCACAGGTGGTTTTAGCTATTTTCTGTAAATAAACCTCTCATGTTTAAAAAATGACTGATTCCGTATACTGTATCAGCTGACACCCTGCCCATTGCCCCTGTGAAACTTCCAGGTGAGTCTTTCCTCCCATCACCTCCATGTCAAACCAGTGTTGTAGAGATGTTCCAAAACCTTTTCTTGTAGGCCATCCCCTTTTGTTCAGTTTGAAATTCTTGTCGCCCTTATCTGAGGTGAGTAACACTTCCATTTCTAAATAACTAACAAATCATTATCTCCATTAACGTGTTGGTTGTGATAATCACTGAGCATTATCTTTACTTTGTAAATGTGATTCGGTGATCCATAATGAAAATGCATACTTCCCCACACCTCACTTCCTCTTCTATTCTCCTTTTCCTGCTTCCTCCCACCTCCATTCATTCCCTTGACTATAACCTTCTCCTCTTTTTATTACCAAAAATGTATATTTGGCAGGCCCATTTTCCTAGGGAGGAAGTATGGTGGATATGATGCAGAACTGAGGGGAGTTAAAGTGAGGCTAAAATGGAAGACTCCATCCAGGTCTTAGAGATCCTCCTCCTTTTTAAAGGAAAAGTATAGGGTAAACTCTCATACTAGCACTGTACAAACTTATAGTACTTGAGAGTCCCTGACGCAGGGAGCTGGGATTATCAGTGCCAGTATGTCTCTAAAGGCCTGAAATGTATACAGTTCCTTTAAAGACCCAATTCTATCATTCACACTGGTTTTACACTGCTGTACCTCCATTGATTCATACCAGTGTAAATGAAAACAAGAATTAGGTTCTAAGTGTTAATCTCCAGGAAAACAATAACAAACACCCCCACCCCAAAATTCATCTCTCAGATAGAGAATATAACCCTATTTCATGATCTGCCCCTTTTGTCTTGAAAGCTGGTGGAAACTGCCCCTTGGGATTACCCCGACATAAGGGATTTCCTGGGTGGTGAAGAACTGTGACTGTGCAACAGCCCCTAATATGAAAATCAGACCTCTCTAAGGCTGCTCTGATTTACTCCAGAGGCTGTGCTGGCCCAAAAGCAGAACTGAGAATACAGTGTGTGCTACAGTAGTTTAAAGCCAACTTTGCCCCTTCAACTTCCTGTTCTTGTGCTAACCCAGATCAGGAGGAATGGAGAATCTAACTCTAAAGCCTGATCTATACTTAAAATTTAGATCAACCTAGCTACGTCGCTCAGCAGTGTGAAAAATTCAGACCTCTGAGCAATGCAGTGAAGCTGACCCAGCCCCCAGCATAGAGTCAGCTAAGTCAACAGAAGAATTCTTCCAGCAATCTAGTTATGCCTCTTGGAGAGATGGATTAACTACAGTGATAGAAAAACCTCTTCCGTTGCCGTAGAAAGCATCTACACTACAGCACTAAACTGGTGTAGCTGCAGCTGTGCTATTGGAATGCTCATAGTGCAGACACAGCCTAAGTCTTTTCTGTCTATATTCTACCAAAGGAGGGAGAGGGGCTTATAGCACTTATTTCTAGGAACTAAGGGTGAATTCAATTAAAAAATGTCAGCTTTTCAGAGATTTGCAAACTCTCGCACAGATATTGGATAATTTCTTTTCTAACTGAAATAAACCATAAGTTAGCACAGACTAAAGAGCTTCTTGGATATGTAAAGGTATACAATTAAAATAACTTTGCAGCCAGATTTTTCACTTAAAATATTGATTTCTTTAATTTATTCATTGCACAAGAAAATAAATCTTGGTGGAATAATGATAATTGTGCTTTGAGATTTGCAGCAGACAGTTACGCTTTAACGCAAGGATTCAAGAGCAATAACTGCATCAAATTAACAATTTCATTTCTAAATACAAGGATGTTCTTGAGGAAAGAGCCATGATTTATTGTTTGTTTACTGTAATTCATCTTTGGGTAAGCCTTTTTCACACAAGGAAATAATAGATATAAAGACAAGATACAAATGCTCAGTGCTCAATATGCACAATGAAGACTTCAGGCCTGATTTGGGGAATACCAACACTTCCAGTGAGTTATGCCTGTTCATACTAGTCTGAGAGAAGACTCAGGTCTTTTGTCTTCACATCAAAGAAGCTTTTGAATATGGTTTCATTTTGTGAAAAAAAGTTAATATATGATGTGGGATTCCAAACAAAGAAAACTAGGTACTTTCTAAAAGTAAATGTGGTTTGGATAAAAGTACATTCTGCAGCCATACTATCTTGGACTGTGATCTTATTGGAGTTCTCCAGCTAAGTAAGGTTTGGCCTGTTGAATAATACAAGAATAGCCACAGGAGTCAGTTGACACCAACCTCTCTCAGGTGACAGAGGCCAT
Organism: Emydura macquarii macquarii; assembly: GCF_026122565.2. Taxonomy (NCBI): domain Eukaryota; kingdom Metazoa; phylum Chordata; order Testudines; family Chelidae; genus Emydura; species Emydura macquarii. The sequence continues at coordinate 2,919,776 of NW_027132342.1, read as the reverse complement.
TTATATAGGACAGAATCTTAGACTCCAAACAGAAAGTGGCTGGCTACCGGCCAAGACAACAATGTCTCTACCATCTGCACCAAGGTCGTTTATCACTCCCCTTTCCCTCCTCCCCCCGCCAGAGAAGGAACAGAAGAAAAACCAGAGAGGACCCAGGCTCTGTTTCTTATACCAAACCAAGGCTGCAATGTGGTGTCAGGGGGAACTCATACATGACCCACAAAACTTAGATTCTGACCATTAGTATTCATTAAAAATACCACAGTGCTTTTCATGAGGGAAGAATGTTATCCAAACAGGGACTTATTTAGGATGCTAAGGTTAACTCTTTGCTGTGTGTCCTTTTCAGTTTCCTTTGAGCTTTTTGTGTCCTTCCTCATGTGCATCCATGCAAGTGCCTGACACAATCTGACCTGTAGTTTACAATTATTTTGCACTGCTTGAACATGAAAGAAATGCTATCAATTTAAGACACTATGATGAAGGGAGTTTACCCATCGAAGATAGCTATCCACCATTTTTTAAGGTGGGCAGACTGGTTATCATTTCATACCAGAACCATTTTTGTCAAAGTGCTAGCTATGAACTTAGTTTGGTAAATCAAATAAAAACACTAATCAGGCCAACAGAAGAGTAAAGGTGAAAGGAAATAAGCATCTATAAGTATGTGGAGGACAGTGAGAGTTGGCAAGAGACCTTATAATGGTACTGCAAAGAGTGCAAAAATGATAAGATTCTTTAACAGTGACACAACAAGACCACAAATATTAATAACTGACAACTGTGAAAAGCAAGATGAAATCGCACAGAGCATATAATGAGGTCTCAAACAAGGTCAGGGCACCAAAAGGAAAATGAGAGTCAAGGCATTAGTAAGCAATCATTGAAGAGTCTTGTACCTGATGTCAGTCATTATGTATTAGTTCCACCACATCTCCTTTCAGGGATCCATTCATCCATATAAACATCTGAAAGAGAGCAAATGTTTTGAATTTCCTCTTTTTCAGAGCAGATTGTACTTTTTTTGCAGCTATGGGGAAAATATTTACACTTCCGGTAACACCTTTCACTTGAGCATCTCAAAAATCTTTATAAACATTAAGCCTCATGACACTTATGAGGCAGGCAATATTTTACAGATAGGTAACCTAAGGCACCTAAAGGCTCAGACCAAACTTTCAAAAGGGTCCTCATTCTGAGACATAAGGCCTGATTTTTAGAGGTGTTGAGCACTCATAACACCAAATGACTTAATCAAAACTTTGCACTCTTCAACTGGAGTCAAAACTTGTACTCTCCTGCCCCTTAATCTGTAGGCCACAAAGATAAGAAATGGGATACTACTTTGCTGTGAAGCTCTTTGAAAAGAAAATAAGGAACATGGCTAATAATGCTGTATTAATCAGGCTCCAAAAGCTCTTTCAAACTTCTTTCACCAAGAAGGTGGCAAAAACAGAGGACCCTCAGCAGACTTGAAACAGCAACTGGTATGTAAATGAGAATGTGAACAGTTAATATATAGATATAGATATAGTTATATATGTAGTAAAAAAATATCAAGTCCTCCTTGGAACAAAAACTTGTTAAATTTCACATTCCTCGCCTTTCTCATCAAAGTTCTTGAGGATATAGTTGTCCCTACACAATTATATTTCTTTACTGCTTGGAATCCTAACTGTTCTTCAATGTTATATGCTGATTGCTCTGTGTACCCCCAATATAACAAATAAACAATCTTACTGGCAATATCTTACACAGCCGTAACATCAAAAGATTACAAGTCTAACCAGGTTTGGTATTCATTCATTACTTTGGAAGGCAAATGCAGGTCTGTATCTAGTTCCATTAACGTTTGTTATTTTGCCAGTCTTGTTCTTAAATGTTAGAGCATTGATTTTTGAACAATTGTCCTTGTGAAGCAGATTCAAGATCAATGAGTGATTTCAGGCAAAGGGACTTCAATAGCATATTGTTAACAGGCGCATGTTAAAGCTAAGAAAATGAAAAGATATGGCAACTTGTAGGAGAGTCCGGAAGCAGCAGACATTAGTTTTCTTTAATTGTTTGACCTTAAAGGAAAATGGTCACTTATTTGTTCAGCCCACCAGTCTGAAATTTCACCCAAGGAAAAGTTACAAATATATTTGCTTAAAGAAGATTTTAATTGCAGTTGGTATTTGTGAGCATAGCACTAGAGATGGCCATTTTGTTTAAAATAGATGAGCATGTAAGATCAGGAAAGTCATGACTGAGTGTGGGACTAACAGCCCCAAGGTTGGAAAGTCCATCTCAGTGATACTCAGACTATTCAGAATTCAGTCAAAACAACCCAAAACCTTCTTATGGAGGGAGCTTTAAAATGAAGAGTTCAAAAAGTGTACTCTAGGCTGGTTTCTGAATAAACTTAACTTAAAGCATACCTTTGCATAGGCCAGGAAACCAGTCAAGGAGAGGGTTTTTACAGATAGCTTTTCCTCCTTCCCACAATGCCTGAGTAAATAGCAGTGCTAGTTAACTTTGGTGTTCCATGGAGTACTAAGGGAATTACTAAATTTACTACAGGTTATCCCAGCCATGCTTTCCCTTGTGGGGCTTCCCTAAAAGGACCACATGCTGTTGTGGGCTTTTCTCTTCCCACCAAATCCTGTGACTCCTATCTAGTTTTCAACTTGCTTTAATATTGATTGCAACACCAGAAAAAAACCCATGCATTCAATATTTAAAACTCTGGCACATTTAATAACTGTTAAACCCTTATCACAACTGTTTTTAAATGAGTTAAATGTTTCTTATGCTGAGCTGTCTTATGTTGCCATTGTGATTAATCAGGCTGCCCCAGCATTGGATTTGAAGTGACAACTGTAGAATAAAGAACTTTTAAAAGCAAATTGGCTTTGCAATCTATAACTGGTGATAAGAGATTATCATGTTGTGAACTTCAGAGGAAGGAAGATCTTGTGGATAGGGCATTAGGCAAGTACCCAGGAGATTCAGGGTCAAGTCCCTGCTCTGCCACAAATTTCCTGTGTGAGCTTGGACAAGTCATTTAGCCTTTCCTTGTACGTCTACACTGCAAATGGCTGCCCGAGGCAGTGAGTCTCAGAGCCCAAGTCTATAGACTCAGGCTCATGCTATGGTGCTAAAAACAGCTGTGTAGATGTTGCAGCTCAGGCTGAGCACTGAAAAATTCCAGAATGCAGTTTCTTAAAATAAAGAAATAGGTTATTAATAGTCAAAAGAACTTTATATTTCCCACTATGACTCCTGTAATTTGATCTCCCCTGAACCTTGAGTAATACTAATGGAAAAAAATCATGTTTTTATTTCCAGCTCACATATATCTGCCTTTACAATTTACATAAATATTGCAGTGGAATATTGACTTCCATTATTTATGAATCTGTTGAACTTTGCAAGGATGTGCTGACAGTTGAAGGATTACAATTTTAAAGATAGGTTATTTATTATATGAACTGAACTAAAAGGTCACATCCTACCACCTTACAGTAACAACTGAAGGGAAAGCACTTGAAGTTGGAATTGTTTGCAGTCAATTCAGAGAAGTTTCAGCAAAATTATTATACTAGAAATCAAAATACAAATCTATCACACCTTCTTTCTTTGTGTGTTCTATTCAATACCATGTTTCTGTGGGTGGTTGTAAAACTATGTTAAGTATCATTTTCCTTGGTGATTTGCAGATCCTGGCTTTCTAGAGTTACAAAAGAATTTAATTGCTATCATAGCTTTCAAACTAGGTCCACATAGTGTTTACACTCTAACTAGAACTGGAAGCTCCACAATAATGAAATCTTATAATTGTTCTATGCTATAGCACAGCCTTGCTTAGCTGCTGGGCTGAATCTAGCCCTAGTTTATAAGTGCAGAGACTTCAGTGATATGTCTCCTGCTTACACCAGGACTTGAGTTAACCCATTTTAACTAAGAGGTAGACGGGCTCAGGAGTCTGACCTCAGAGTGAGATTCCAAGAAATGTATTATGTATTTGTTAAACTCTGAGTCTGATGGCTGTTTGTTGTAATGGTGTATGTGAAAGTGTTACCAGTATTTACTATATGATGAGATCAGAGATAACTCTACTATAGTTATTACTTATTCTATGTACAGGGGCAAGTGCAGTATCTTTGTTAATACTAAGTGGTAATTATTAGAAAATGTTGATTTTTTTTCTAGTGAAAACAATTGCCTTCATGTAGTCCTCCAAATAGACAATACTTCAGAGTGTAACCAAGACATATTCTGGTTATTAACTATCAAATAGCATTTGTACTGGAGAACACTTCAGACAGCAAGCTAAAGTTGACGTAATCAATTTTGAATTTCATAAAGTAGAGCTGATCGAATCATTTCTAATAATTTATATGAATGATTTTTGCCTTCCCCCCCTTTGCAAATTGTCTGCAAGAAGATGATTTTCTGGAATTTTACTCTTTTAAAATAATTAATCAGAGCTATGATTTCCAGATATGACTAGCTGGTTTTGAACACTTTAGTTTTTGGGTGTCCAACTAGAGACACCATAAATAGCCCTGATTTAAAGGGTGGTACTTAGCACTTTCTGGAAATTAGGTCCCCTTTATAGTTTTATGGTGTCTCAAGTTGGGCACCCAAATAGTAAGGCACATAGAACTCACTGCTCACTTTCGAAAATCTTGGCCTAGTCAATTTCTGTGAATAACTGTATGCCTCTACAGCTATTTGTGAGCAGTTCATTGTAAAAGTAATTGACATTTGAGCTGTTTTGATTGCATCATCAATTCACATTTAAATCAGGACATGAATAAAATAGCCACAGCTAAAACTGGAGTTAGCACTCAGAATCTCTTGGACAGATTAAGCAATATAATAAATACACCTTCAGTCCCAACTGTTGTTGGTAGTGTGTTCTGATGACTAATAATAAATGGCTGTTCCTACTCCCTTGTCCGCAACAGAGAGAAAAGAAGTAAGTATTTAGTTTGTTGAGGTACTACAAGAAAGGGCAGGTGCGACATTATGACAAATGTGGAAGTGCTCTTTTGGTTGTATTTAACAAGGGTGTCTTGTAACCTAATGCCATAGGTATTATTAATGTCATCTTCTATGATAAATCATAATAGAATAGATTTATATAGTACCTTCCTCCAAAAGTCTTTATAAATATCAGCTGACATATCTGGACCAGATCCTCAGCTTCCTCAGTAGTGTAAACTGGCATAACTCCAATGATAATTTCAGCCGCTGAGGTGTGGCTCATTGTCTGTACAAACCATATGTGAGGATCATTTTACTTACCACTGAAAGGCAGCTACTGCTTGGGTGAAACTCAAAAAAATGTATTTATTAATATACATGGAGCTCATCTTTGTACCTAAAGCACTGCAGACCTAGATTAAAATCCCATGAATCTTCACATAGTGCATATGATGATGGAGGAAATCTTTCTTTATGTCCACACAACCACCATCACATAAAGCTTCAAATGTCTTTAAGTTGTAACTGGCCAAAATGCATCTTCTGCTGTCAGTTCTCTAGCTGTCTCCCAATTAGTTTAATCCATCATAGATTACCTGTAAACCATAGTGATTTGTAAAGGCAAAGCAATGGGTGAAGGAATTTAGGCGCCAACACAGTACTCTCCTCATCTGAAAAATTCATTCCCAATTCTATCTCCTGTTAACATCACCATGGTAATCCTGCACCCATCTATCCATGTCACGTTTCAAATCCACCAAATACATTACTGAAAATCAGGATCTTCCACAACCTAAACTTTCAAAAATCATCTGAAATTTATCACCTCCCTTGTTAACAGCCCTAAGCAGCAAGTACTCTTCCTGGGTCTCTTATCTTTACATGGGTATTTGTTGCTCCTTATCACACTTAATTACACGCTACTCCTAACCCATCTCTCACAAAAGTCAGAGTGTAACCTTGACCATTCAAGAGTAACTTGCATCTCAGTGCGGTGGATTATTATTATTACTGTTATTTATTATTTGTATTACAGTAGTACCAAGGAGCCCTAGCCATAGATCAGGACCCCATTCATGGACATCCATAGGCACATATTCTCACACGTACTAAATACCTTATGGCCCCCCAACCTATGAGCCATTCATTCTAATAATCTATGAGTATCACTAAAAGACCTATTGAAAAGAAATAATGCACCCATCTGTTTCCCACCCCTATATAAGAGACAATACCTCCCAGCTGCCAACTCAATTATCAATAGTTTGGTTTTTTTAATAGAACCTAGGGTACCCAAATCCCTCAACTATGAAACATTCTCTCAAATTTAAACCATCATTTTAACCCCAGCTCTCACAAATTAACATGCCAAAACACTGAGGCACCCTCGCTAGGCTCCACTCTATTTGAATAAATCCTGTCCAACCACCTCCATTCCCAACCCTACATCACAATTAACCAAACAGAACAGAACACACACACAAAAAGTCTTATCTTCTTGCTGTAACGGTAGCACCACAGCTGCGGGGGGGTGTAGTGGGGTGGGTAGAGCATTTAACGAGGCTAGACTCTGCTGCATATTAAGTGCACATAAATTAGGCTGTGCCAGGCTACAATGTAGGCTGGACATCAGTCCAGGTTTTATCAGATAGCATGCATCTGGGGACTCCTGGCAGGTACTAACTATACTGAGATTATCTGAAGAAAAAATTGAGGAATGAGGAATACATGCCTGTCTGTATGCATTTTTTGCATATTCTGAGAAGTGAGTTACTTACCTTGTAACTGTTGTTCTTCGAGATGTGTTGCTCATGTCCATTCCCAATTTAGGTGTGTGTGCTCACCACATGAACTGGTGCTGGAAAACTTTTTCCCTTAGTGGTACTCATACAAATTGGCTCTAGCGCAGTGGTGTGCACATGCGCCCGCATATAGGCGTCACTGGCTACCCCTCCCTCTCAGTTCCTTCTTGCTGGAAATCCAACTCAGGGGAAGGACAGCGAGTGTGGAATGGACATGAGCAACACATCTTGAAGAACCACAGATATGAGGTAAGTAACCATTCTTTCTTCTTCAAGTGCTTGCTCATGTCCAGTCCCAATTTAGGTGACTTACCAGCAGTGTTTCCGGAGGCGGGCAGGAGTTCATGAACATGACCCTTGAAGCACTGCTCTACCAAAGCCAGCCTCATCCCTAGCTTGCTGCTTCAAGGCATAGTGGGACGTGAAGGTATGTACCAATGACCAAGTAGCTGCCCTGCAGATGTCCACTATGGGGACATGTGCTTGGAAGGTCGCAGATAATGCCTGCGCTTTCGTTGAGTGAACTGTCAAGGACATTGAAGGTGCAACTCCAGCCTGCTCATAACAGGCCTGAATGCAGGCCATGATCCACTTTGAAAGATGCTGCAAGGAAACCGGTAGACCTTTCATCCGATCCACAACCGCCCCAAAGAGCTGTGTAGAGTGATGGAAGGGCTTAGTTCTGTCGATATAAAAAGCCAGGGCCCTCCTCAAGTCAAGAGAGTGCAGACATCTCTCCTCACTGGAGCTGTGTGGTTTGGGGGCAAAAAAACAGGAAGGGAGCTCTCCTGATTCAGGTGAAAATGGGAGACCACCTTAGGCAAAAAAGCCAGATGCGGGCATAGCTGGACCTTGTCCTTGTAAAACACCATGTAGGACAGTTTCGATGTTAATGCCCTGATCTCCGACACTCACCTGGTGGACGTGATAGCAACCTTCCAGAAAGCGACCTTCCAGGACAGGTACATAAGGGGGTAAGAGACCATAGATTCGAAGGGCAGTCAGGTGAGTCTGGAAAGGATCAAGTTTAAGTCCCAGTGAGAAGGCTCCCTTATCGATGGGAAAAACCTTTCCAGATCGTTGAGGAGCATAACTGTCATTTCATATGAGAAGACTGTTCTACATCCCACCAAGGGGTGGAAAGCAGATATGGCCGCCACATGGACCTTAACTGATGAAAAGGCCAATCCTTCTTGCTTCAGGTGGAGCAGATACTCCAAGATTGTTGGGATCGATGCCTTTGTCGGGGACACGCTATGCTCAGTCGCCCAGGAGGTGAAGCGCTTCCACTTAGCCCTATAAGCCGATCTGGTTGATAGTTTTATGCTCTCCAGGAGCATGTGCTGAACTTGGGTCGAGCAGGCCTGCTCCTGGTTCAACCATGGAGCATCCAAGCCATCAGGTGGAGGGGAGCCAGCTCCAGGTGGAGCAGGCGACCTTGAGCTTGGGACAGAAGGTCTGGGTGCAGTGGCAGGGTCCAATGCCTGGGTCCCGCCAGCTCTAACTATCCCAAACCAATGTTGTCTGGGCCACACTGGTGCCACAAGGATGACCTGAGCCTTGTCTCTCTTCACCTTCAGGAGGACTTTGTGGATCAACGGTATCGGTGGGAAGACATATAGGAATTCTTCTGACCAAGGGAAAAGCATAAATGATGGAGCCTGCACTCAGGCCCTGATGGTTACAGAAGCTTCCTGCTGGTCCTGATGGCAAAGAGGTCCACTCTGGATGGAGGAACCACTCGTGGCAAGAACAGAAGGACCTGCTGAGATGGTCCACCAAAGAGTTGTTGGCCCCTGGAAGCTGAACAGCTATTGGGTAAATATTGTGGCTGATACAGAAATCCCAGAAACAAACGGCCTTTATGCATAGGGCAGGGGATCTGCCCCCCCCCCCCCCTTGACCTGTTGATATAATACACAGAGACTGTATTGTCCATGAAAATCTGCATCACGCTGTTGGCAAGATGTGGTAGAAAGACTGCACAGGCTAGATAAATTGCCCTGAGCTCTTTGATATTGATATGTAGCCCAGTTCCTTTGAAGTCCACATGCTCTGGGTCTTGAAGGAACCAATGTGAGCTCCCCATCCCAAGTCCGAGACATCGGAGACCAGAGTTACCGACAGCTGAGATGCCTCATAGGGCATTCCCCAGAGGACGTGACCCAGACTCGACCACCATACCAGAGAGAGAAGTATTTTTGGAGGGACCATAAGTATCCTGTCCATGTGGTGCCTGACTGGAGAATAAACATATGCCAACCACATCTGAGGTGCAGCCTGACCTGGGGGACCATGAAGGTACAAGCCACCACGTGGCCCAGGAGGCTGAGACACACCCTCACTGTTGTGAGGGGATGAGCCAAAATATGGGTAATAATTTCTGTCATTACTCATAATCTTTCCTCTGGAAGGAATTTCCTAGCCCTGGATGAGTCTAGCACAGCTCCAATAAATTCTATTCTTTGAACACTGTAGGGCGCGCAAGAATATTGTGACGCGAATGTAATATATATATGGCAATGGCTAGGCCTGAGCATAAGTAACAACAGTTAGGCCCAAAATGACCCAGCCATGAACTCAGGAAGTATGCTAACCGCAGAACTGGTTTAAGGCAGCTAAAACCCAGCTAAGACAGTAAACAAGTAACCACAGCCTATAGTGGATTGTTCCCTAGTTAAGTGCCATTAGCGGAGAGAACAACAAATGTTAAGAACCAATCCCCAAGTGGATTGAGACATAACCAATGAGCTTATTGCTAGGAGTAGGGAAAGGGGTATATTGGGACCCCCAGGTGCCGCCCTCCTTTGGAGCTCTCCGCAGACCTGTAGTGTGCATGGACGGTGCTGTGTGAAGCAGGGCCACTCCTGGGACAACTTGCTTATTGGGAGGAAATGGGCTTCCCCTTCCTGACTGTGGTAAGTGCCTGACTTGTATCTCTAACCGCTTGAGTGCTGTAACAGCCGTTTAGACTGATCTATGCCTCTAGCAGTGTGAGTGTCGTAAGAGTACCATAAAAAAACTGTGTGGGGCACTTCCTCCTTCGACTGCTCTTTTCTCACCACCGAGATCTCAAACCACAAACCCTCCGTCTCGGTGGAGCACAACACGGACTAATATTGATTTCTGTTTGTTTATTAGGAGGCCTAGCACCTGACAAACACATCAGGTGATCGAAATATTGACTTTGATGTAGGACCTTGACCTGCCCCGATGAGCCAGTCATCCAGGTAGGGGAACATCTGCACTCCTCTCCTCCTGAAGTAGGCTGCTACCACCACCATGCACTTGGTGAAAACTCTTAGCGCAGTCAAGAGGCCAAAGGGGAGAACTGCAAACTGGTAGTGGCGGTCTCTACCATAAATCTCAGGAACCTCCCTATGACCAGGGAAGGTTGCAATGTGGAAGTAAGCATCCTTTAAATTGAGAGCAGCGTACCAGTTGCCTGGATCAGAGAGGGAATGATGGTGGCTAGAAAGACTATGCAAAATTTTAGTTTTCTGAGGTACTTGTTCAGGGCTCTTAAGGCCAGAATAGGCCAGAGCCCTCCCTTTGCCTTCGGGATCAAGAAGTAATGGGAGTAAAACCCTCGATCCCACAAGGCTCTGGGAACCTCTTCCACCTCACCCACTTGCAGAAGTGCTTGAACTTCCTGTTCAAGGAGTTGCTCATGAGAAGAGTCCCTGAAGAGGGACAGGGCGGAGGCACGAGAGAGGCAAATTGGATGGTATAACCAATTGCCACCATGCTGAGCACCCATCTGTCCGATATTATGGCAGCCTAGGCTGGGAGGAAACAGGCTAGACGAGAAGAAAACAAAAGGGGGTTTGGATCTATGGAAAGAACTGGTAGATCGCTCCCGGGTGCACCTTCAAAAGGCTGCTTTCCACCCAGATTATGGCGGCTAGAGCCTGGACAAGGGCCGACAGATGACAAATGGCCTTGGTGCCTCTTGTAAACCTTGTTTTTCCTTTTATAGGAGTCTCCGCAGGGGTGGTCCCCAGAGTATTGGTCATGCTGGGGCTTAAAATGCCTCCTAAAGGAAGAAGGCGTATAGAGGCCGAGTGACCGTAAAGTAGCCCTACAGTCCTTCATGCCAAGCTGTCTGGCATCTGGCTGCTCAACAAAGAGGGCCAGACCATCAAAGGGAAGGTCCTGGATAGACTGCTGGACCTCTGACGGGAGACCCAAGGACTGGAGCCATGATGCCCATCTCATCAATACAGTTCAGGCCATGGTCCTGGCTGCAGAGTCCACTGTGTCGGAAGCTGCTTGCAGGGATGCTCTGGCCATTGATATCCCTTCGAACTCCTGTTTGGAGGAGGGGAATGAGTCTATGAACTTGTCCAGTGACTGCCAGATAATAAAATGGTATCTACCTAGCAGCACCTGTTGGTTTGCCACTTGTAGCAGGTTGGCAGTAGAATAAGTTTTTCGACCAAACAAGTCAAGTCTCTTTGCATCCTTATGTTTAGGGTTTGAGCTGATCTTCCCCTCCTATCCCTTTCATTGGTGGCCGTGACAACCAGGGATCCCAGTGCCAGGTGGGTATAAAGGTATTCAAATCCCTTTGCTGGCACATAGTATTTTCTTTCTGCCCTCTTAGATGTGGGGGGCAGGGAGGCCAGGGTTTGCCACAGGACCTTGGCTAATTTAAGAACCCCATCATGGACTGGTGAGGCCACTCTGCTAGGAGCTGCTGAGGCCAGATTTCCAAGCAGTTCGTCAGCCAGCTCATCTAGTTCTTCAATCTTCAGACCCAGATTGGAGGCGACCCTTTTCAATAAGTTCTGGTGCGCCTTAAAATCATCCAACGGCACTGCAGAAAAGGGTCCCAAGACTGCCTCATCTGGCGACAACGAGGAAGAGGCTGGCACCTGCGCTGGGGGAGGGGCCTCTGTTCTGGGTGGGGTGGAAGCCGCAGGGAGCGAGGTGCGTGAACCTTCATGGTCTGAATCCAAGTCCAAGTGCGGTGCCGTGCTCTGAGGGATGGAAGACTGAGGCACCGAGGTTCCTCTCACGGAGCCGGTTTGCGGGATCCCAGAGGGAAACCCCCACCAGTATGGCCATGGTCCAGGCCATTGGCCTTGCGGCCACACAGCCATTGGTGGTACCATAGGGAAACGGCACCGAAGCTGGGGGCTGCCTGGTCTGGGCAACCTCATCGTTGTCCAAGGATGAAGTGTTGATATCTGGCTGCCATTGTGGTGCCATCCCTGAATACCTCAGGGTGCCATACGAGATACATTATTGAGGCGCCTGCACTGGTGAGTGGCATGAGAAGCCCGAACACTGGATATGCCAGGACAGGGACTTGTCCTTGGGCTTCCTGTATGGGATAGGCAAGCGGGGTCACGGTGCTGGGGAAATGCGCTGTGAGTCTGGCCATCTGTGTTGCTCTGCTCCATGGCAGTGCTCTGCTTGGTGCTGATCCTCTGGAGAATGGTGATGGGAGCCCGATCTGGCGGTGTCCTGACCCGCAGAGCGTGGCCTCGACTCCGGGGACTGCCTGCGCACCGGTGAACTGTGTCTCGGTGATGGGGACTGTTGAGCAGATCTGTCCCTAAATAAGCTGCCCTGAAACGTCGGTGCCGGATCTCTGTGCGGCGCTCTGCCCTCCCTCGGCGTCTTTGGTACCGGCAGCGCCAGGAGGTCCTTCATAGCTTGAAAGGCCTCTGGAGTCGATAGCACCACTAAACGATTAGGGCCTCTACCACTACCCAGAGTCAATGGAGGGCCCGGTGCCGGGGTCGATGCTGAGGCAAGGGACCCTTCTGAGGTGGGGAGGTTGGCAGCCCAGCATGGGTCTCGCCAGGTCCCCCTTAGCTTCTCTGCAGGAGAGCATGCCTGTTCCGAGTGGATCTTCTTGGACCTCTTCTTTGGAACTGGGGAGGGAGATCGGTGCCAGGCAGCTGAAGCAGGCACCAGAGGGGCACTGCACACAGAAGCCGTCATGCTTGGTGCCGAATCCAATCTGCCTGGCTCTGAGGCCGGTCTAAGGGCCGACTTCATCAGGATGGCCTGTAGATGGATATCCCAGTCTTTTTTGGTCCGTGGGCATAAACTTTTACACATTTTACACCTGTCATTGACGTGGGCTTCCCCCAGACACTTTAGATAACTTTGGTGAGGGTCACTCCTCGGCATAGGCTTCCTATACGAAGCGCAGGGTTTAAACCCCGGGGAACAGGGCATGCCCCGACCCTGGGATTCTAACTTCTAACAAAATAGGACTAACTGTAACTGAAACAAGTAACCATATACACTAAAACAACTAGGGAGTTGAGAAAAGACTTTTCAAAGGCAAGAGCATTCCAGCACCATCACTGGTGGCAAGAAGGAACTGAATGGGAGGGGGAGCCGGCGGCACCTATATGTGGGCACATGTGCGCACCATTTCAAGGGGCGCAAGAGTCGGCTTGTACAGGTACTACTAAGGGAAAAAGCTTTCTGGCACCAGTGCATGTGGCGAGCACACACACCTAAATTAGGAATGGACATGAGCAAGCACTCGAAGAACCTCTGGGTGAACTGACCCATCATTCAAAATACTGGTAAATAAGATGCAGATTAATCTGGGGTTGGGGGGCTAGGTTTATTTTGTTTAACCTTGATGTTCTCCAACTGACATAGGAAATAATTACATTAGGCCTATTTATTATTTCCATTGCAGTTTCAGTTGTAAAATACATTCTTCACTTCTTATCATAAACTGCTCTATAATGTTGCTATATGATGTTATAATTTTAATTCCAAAATGGCTGTGTTTCAGTGGTGGGTGAAGGGCTCTCTCCATATAATTTGTATTTAAGTAGGTTAATTTATATTAATTTTAACTATTTCTTATTATTAGAGCTGGGCCTGAGTTGCAAAGTTTGAATCGAGACCTGAACTCTCCTAAATTCAGGACTGGCAGAATCTTGAGTTTTAGGTCTGGTCAATTTCTAATAATTATAATTTACAAGAGCTGGAGGGAGCTCACACAAAGTACTTCCATGTCAACCTGTAATAATATATTTCTATAAAAGTAACCAGTTTTCTTTTGGAATTGTTAGCTGCTGGCTGTGATCAAAAAGAGTTCAAACAGCAGTGATTTGTAGTACTCATCTGTATTCATCTTCATCAATGTTTCACATTTCATCAGTTTCAAACCTAAACAACAGCACATCCCACTGCAAATGTTCATATAATCCTTTCCTTCTCTGATGACCTGATCTGCAGAACTACAGGAGGGGAAAGCCAATGTTAAGGACTAAATATAAATCTTTCATGAGACAGATGTCCTCCCCTTTATCTTTTTCATTGCCATATTATTACATTTAATGATTTGTCTATGATTTCATTTTTTTTAAATGATGAAGGAAGATCAGATAAATCTATTGTAATGAAACTATCTCCTTGAAATCTCTTACTTGATAATTAAAGATATGACTATGATAAAGAATATTTAAAAACTGAGTTCAAAGCAGCAAATGTGCCACATTTTTGCAATGTTATAGATCACTATTGTGAGCTGGTTGTGTCATGAACCTCTCCCTTTCCTGAATGGTTTGGGAGCACCCCAGGAATGTTTGGGGTTTTTTTTAATTTGCTGCACCAGTTCTATAGATACTTCAGGAGGAATTTTAGATCTTTAACATTTTTATTTGTAAAATATATCTTAATGGGGAACTTGAATACATCCTGGACTTCTATCTACTTTCTTTTCCTAAATCCAGCAAACACTCTCTGGCTAAGATTTTCCAAGGAAAATATGGGGATTTGGACACTCTGTTCCCATTGAATTCCAATGGGAGCAGGGCACTTAACTCGCATGAGATGTATTGAAATTCTTAATCTATTATTCAGCTGACTCTGTATCCCTTTTTCAAGGTCTTCGCTTTCTCTCTGATTTCACAATCTGCCACATCATTTAGGACCACACCCCATCCCTCAGTCTGTTGTGTTTGCTAGCAGGTACCTTGACACTAGAGCAGATTTTATCCTTCAGTAGGATCCCCCACCAGTTTGATGGCTGGATTTGAAGTGTTTTTGTGTCCTACACATGAACAGAGACAAGAAGTAAACTAGGACTCTTGTGTTGTAAGAGCAGCAGTTCTACCAAGTGAGCCAAAACAGAGCTCCTCCCTGAGGAGCTGTACTAAGAAGTTGTACTAAGGAGCTGTACTGGAAGTTGCTCACTGCATAATTTCCATGGATTCAAAGAATGTGATTCTCCACCCTGCCTGATCTCTGATTGGATTCTGAGTAGGAGAGTGCTACAGGAAGCCATCTGTGACTCCTTGAACCTGTGTCACCCACCTACAATATAACTTGGACAGCAGCATCTCTAATTCATGCCTCTGAAGATCCCTCAGAGTAGGTCTACATGGCAAAGAAAAAGCTACAGCTGGCCATGCCAGCTGACTTGGGCTTGCAGGGCTCAGGCTGCAGGGCTGTTTCATTGCTGTGCAGACTTCTGGTCTCGGGCCAGAGCCTGGGTTTTAGGACCCTGCGGGGTGGGAGGGTCTGAGAGCTTGGGCTCCAGCCTGAGCCTGGAAGTCTACAAAACAATGAAACAGCCCCACAGCCCAAGACCTGAGAGCCCAAGTCGGCTGGCATAAACCAGCCGTGGCTTTTTCTTTGCTGTGTAGACATACCCTCAGTGACCTTACGCCAATGGAGGATTGGGTGTAGTGGAGCTTTCTATTGCTTTGTCATGCTCCCCTACATACCAAGCCACATCTCACATGCCCATGACACATTCTTTCCCTCTCCCTACACTAGGGGATGGTGGAAGCAGCTGTTGCGAGAGGAGGCTACGCATAGAGTTCTTTTATGCAGTGAGAATTCTCCACTGGCCATTTTACAACCATTTTGAGACACTTGAGCAGCACAAATGAGACTTGGCAGACTGGAGAGTCTAGCCCATCAATTCTATGATTATAAGAGACCTTGATGATCATCTAGTCCGATCTTCTGCACAGAACTGTACAGGTCCTAGAACTTCCCCCTGTAGTTTTTGCATTGTTCCTAATAGAAAAGGAAGATGCCCTAGCGTTTAGGCCAATAGCTGGGACTCAAGAGAGACGGATTCAATTCCTGGATCCACCACAGGCTTCCTGTGTGACTTTGGGCAAGTCATTTAGTCTCTCTGTGCCTTAGTTCCCCATCTGTAAAATGGAAGTAATAACACAGGAATGATGGAAGGTTAAATACATTCATGACTGAGAGATGCTCAGGTATTATGATAACGAAGGCCATATAAGTACCTTAGATATACAGAAGAGTTTCCTTCTCCAGTGTTGCAACTTGTTCTGTTGCTGCTGCAGTCCTTTCCTCCTCCATATTCTATAGCCAGTCTGTTTCTTTTTGAAGCCTTGCTCTTCTCTGAGACAAACCTCTGTCCTTCTGAACCTTTTTCTTCAGTTTCTCATCTTAGCACTCTGCTGGACAACCGCCTGACCAAAAGAGCCAGCTTCTCTTAAAGATGCTACCTTCGGATGGTTCTAAAAACACCTGCTATTTACGGCTTCCTTTCTTTTTACAGTGATACCTGATCAGTTTGTTGTAGTCAGATTAGATGGCTCTGGACATGAATTAATTGTCACTCAGTTACCCTCTTTTCACATCAAAGGCACAAGAATTCTACAGGAACCAATCATCTGACTTTAAAATGAGTTTTAAGGACTGAAAATTTCCTTCTCTCTATTCCTGACATTTTGCTGCTATAATATGGATTCTTCATTGGTACTGACAAATGTCTGATACTACAAGCCTGGAAATCACCTACTCCTCCCAAGACAAAAAACTAGATTGGCAGCTCTTGAAAGACTAGCACAGAAAAGAAGGGAAGAACATCATAAATTTGATTACGCTTGATCTTTGTTTTCACAGTTGTTAGATTGACAGAAGCTATGGAATGATGATAAGGAAGAGGAGCTTTATTGAAGGGAATGGTGGAACAGTGCTGGATACCGATATGATGACTGATGGCAGTTTTCTGGCTCTGCATGGTATTTCTTTTGTTTGACATGTTCTGTTCTGTGTGTCATTTCCCCCTTGTTTCCTATAACTTGTTTCCCAGTCCCCTGGTTCTTTTTTTATTCTTCTTCTTAAGTTTTCTTATGATAACAGTAACAGTGAACAAATGTAAAATATTATATTATGCTGTGATAGAGATGGCTTTAGACTATACTTACCTTCATTCCTTTTTCTTAATCAACTGATAGTACTCTGCCTGCTCCTTCTCCCAAAATATTTAATAAAAAAAAGTAGCTAAAAGTGGGAGTACAATTGCTAGGAGATTAATACTTTTGCTGGGAGATTAATACATTTGCTGGGAGGATAATATTTTTTTTGCTTCCATTATTAGAGTCAAAGCCACATCTAGACAACTATATAAGCTAGACAATTATATAAGTGCTTCATTATTGAACAGAATAATTGGTATTTTAATTAATACCATTTCAATATTTTATCTATTTATCTATCTCTATCAAGATGTAATGAGACACTAAATGCGTTGTTGCTATGTGTGTGCACATTTCATACACAAAGACATGTCGTCTGCAAGCTATACTAGTACAGCACACAACAATTAGATATCTTTGTCATAACCGCCTTGACGTACCTCTGTGCAACCACAGTGAAGTCATCTGAATTGCACGGTGGGTAAATCAGGGCAGAAAAAGGCCCTGAACTCTTTTGGTTCAATATTTTATATTGTTACATCTGCTTGGAAATTGAAACTTCAGACACATAGGGAAATGGATTTTTAAAAAAGTTAATCATCATAATATATATAAATGCTTCTTTTACATTCCCATACAGGGTGAATAAAATGAGATAGGCAGTAGTCTGGGTTACATATTAATGTAAACTTTATGCTGGGCTTAACCAGGCTCCTGGCTCTGTTTCCATTGAAGACAACAGGTGTTTTGCCATTGACTTCCATGGGAACTGGACCAGGCCCAAAATCTGTATAGCAAGAGTTCGTGGTAATCTTGTTTGTTTCCTCTGCAGGTGCATGGACAGTCCTGGAGTCTTAAAACTTCACTTGCCCTGTAGAGTGAATTCCACTCAATAACACTGAGTTAGTGTTGTTCCAGGGAAGAATCTTTTCCATTCAAATCCGAACGCTACATTTCCTGTAATTTTCCCTGTTCCTGTAAAAATTCAGTATGTATTTTCATTGACACATATATTCAAAGGTTTTCTAGCTTCACTGCCTTTTTCATAAGTGCCCCTGTATCCTCAACTGAACTGCTGTATAACAACTTCTGCAGTGATGATCCTCAGTGAATCGCAACAGATATCAATCCCTGCACCTCCCTCTGCAAGAGCACACAAGTGGAACAATTTTTTTCTCCTTCTAGCATAATGCAAGGGCACTAATGTTCAAACTGCTTTGCTACCTCCAACTTAAGCCTTCTCTGTAGTGACACCAACAAATTATTGATGCAGACTAGGAAAGGATTAGAAATTGCATGTATTATTCTAGAAATCTTTGCAGGGAAACAGCTGTAGGTAGGCCATAGCTGGCTGTTCAGTTTGTGATACACTCCAATGTAAGGAAAGAGTACATTTATCTCCCAATCTCACATCCACACCCACTCAGGTACAGGTTCTTCTCCTAAAGAGACATTTCAAACAGCCTGAAATTGTACTCCATTCCTGGGGGCTGCAAGATGGAGGGAATTTATTGTTAATCAGAGCGTAGGAAACCTAATGTATCCAACTCATCAGATTCTCCATAATCTCCTTGCCTATTTGCAGCCTAATCAGCAGCAATTAGCTAAGTAGCAGCTATCATTTCTTCCTTTAAAGGGAGACTCTCCCATTAATAATAATCCCTAGCCCTTTAGAGATTTTACCAACAACACTCAAAAGAAACCTCAAAAGTGAAATTTGTTTTAAAATTGGACTTAACTTCAGTTTTCAGTTGGTTTTCTTATGCAGACTGGGGGCCCCTGACATACTGGGATACACTGTTGACATAGGCCAGCGTGGCTGAACAATGTTCTTGAAGTCAGGTGCACTTCTCCCGTCTCCTCTGCTATTCATGTTTTAATTTCCCCAAATAAAAGTTTTGAAAGAAAAAGATTTCTCCATGGATTGGCCATTTAGCATAATTTCAATATACTTTGCATGTTAATATATATTTTACATGTCTCTGCATAACACTCGGTTATAGCAATGTATAGCTATATTTGACAAATAGGACTGGATGCATATTGCAAAATAATTTCCAGGAATTTTCATTTACATTTTTAAACCAACTTGCTTTGACTTTATTTACATCCTCTTTGTGTTTACTTACACAAATGTTTGCCAGATCAGCCATACTCATTTATACAGTAAACTTATACAGTACATGAATTATCATTTGCTCCACGTATGTACAGTACTTAGCACGATGAGACCACGAGCATATGTTACAAAAGGAAATATTTCAGGATATCTGTGGAAAGCAAATTTAAAATTTGTAGTCAGTATTGGAAACATGATTCCAGGCATATGTCTACACTGCAATGTAAGCCCAGAGTTAGTGGGATTTGAGTTCACGAATCCTGAGTTTGAAAGCCCAAAGCTTGACTGTCCACACTGACTGTATAGCAATGCTTACGTTACATGAGGTACTGTCACATCATGGAATGAAAAGGGATATTGTCATTGTACACAGTGAATGGGGGAGGGGTCTGATTATTAATTTTTCTCATGGATGATGACTATCTATGAAAGAGGGGGCAGTTCATTTACATGACAAATAGTTATACATAGGTATTTTGATTGTTTAGATACAACCTCCCCATTGTGCCTTAATATGTGATTATTTTTATTATTCGAAATACACAATTGTCTGATGTGATGTAGTGACAGCTATAAACTTTCTTAATTAAATAAAAGACTTTACGTGTAAACATGGATGAATTACAAAAAAGAAAAACAAAATTCAAACATTGCCAGGCAGCCCAGCTGCCACTGGAACACTGAAACAACAGTAATAAATCCAATATCAAAACTAGTAATAAAAAAGTACGTAAACGAAACACTGAATAGTGCAAACAGTGAAATCAGGGCCATCAAAACAGTCCCCTAATTTTGTGTGTCATCTGACATGTTCTCTTTTCCCATTCTTGTGCATTTAGCATGCACTTGGCATTGTTGTACGGGTGTGAAAACATGCAGGGGTGAGGGGGCTACCACAGGGTGGAAGTATGCAGGATGGAAAGAGCCCGGATGAGGGTGGAGGACTGCAGGGGCTAGATTTGTCCTGTCCAGCTGCTGCTAACTCTTGATTGCATGGGCCAACCAACCCTGGTATTGTCCAAAGTGTTACTGGTTTGCAATACATGGTACCATGGAGGGGACTCAGACTGTGAAGCAGTTGCAGCAGGAGCCTGCACTTTAGCAGCCATTATGAAACGGGTCTTTCTGCTGTGCTTTGTCTTCCTCCCTCAAATGACACTCTGGTTCCAGGAACTGCAGTGCACGTGTCTGCTCCTGTGCTGCAGTTTTGTCCTCAAGCTGCACAGCCTGTCTATGTCTTTCCGCTTGCCTTTCCACTTGCTGTGAATCCTCTCTTTGGTATTGCACCTTCTTGTTGGCTCTGTCCACAATGTCAACCATAAATTCACCACAGAAACACTTCCTCTTTGAATGATCCATGACGGTAAGGAGACCCAGGGTTCTGTTGGAGTGTACCTGAGCTGCCAAAGTACAATGATCAAATGAAGTTGAGGGACCAGCAAGCAGACATAAAATAGTATGGTACTGTTTCAGTAATTCACAAATGGTTCAGTGTGAGAGCACAGGAAAAATCCACATGGAATTTCAAGGCCAAAAAATGATACATTGTAAAACTGAACTTCAATATACTGTGGGAGGAATGCTTCAGATAGCAGAAGCTCTATGAACACAACCCAGGTTAATTTCAGTGAAAAGAGTGCAGAGAATGGTAAGTTAAAAATTACAATTGGTTTTGTTTAGAAATTGCAGATCACCTTGAGCTTTGGGGAAGTGGGTGGACTATGAATTACTATGTACACCCTCTCTATCATTTCAGGCATTCCACCCTTTGGAGGATATAACAATTCTTGTGGTTCCAGAATGGCAAAGGGATATTTTATTCCAAGCTGCTGGGAGGAAGCCAACTGTGTATGCCACTAAAGTTTTCAAACTTACAGTGACCAAACAGCAAATCTATAACTGGAGTGGGCTGGTCATATACTAATGTGACCCTGAAAAATACACCCTTCCCCAAAATGTGACTACCTATCTGGTGTTCCTGCTATGGGAAAAGTTTGTCCCTAAATTTTGATTCAATCCCAGATGCTGATGGTTTCAATCAACAGGACACTGTTAGTGTCCGCATGAATTACTGCCTCCCCACGGCTTCTGAAACAGCCTGTTATAACTGCATGCAAACACACACGCTAATACCCACAAAGAACTCCACAACCCTACTCCCCGGCACATTTCTGGATTGCATACAACCTTCCCCTGTATTTCCAACAAATGATTTCATCACCTGTGAACTTCAATCAGCCTGAATGGCCTACATTTGTAACAATACAACAATATTCCCTGTTCCTTCCCCATACAGTTCACTGTGCACAGGTGGCTCATTAAACCATTGGACTGATACGGAGTGGTGAAGTAACAGGGAAGGGAATACAAGATTCATATTTTAACACCCCGGCACATCACAGCAAAAATGTGCGAGTGTCTATTAAAACTATTTTTAAATGCTTGTTTCATTGTTTGCACTTCTCAGTCTCCATTTTGAATTCCACAAGGTGGTGATGATGGTGATCCTACGCCACTGACATGGAATCCACTATTAGCAGATACATGCTGCTACCTTTGGTTGGCAATAACTTTTCCATTGGTTCAGAAACCAGAAATCCTTCCCATTATTATATTAATAAAAACAAACATGGAGCCAGAAGCCTCCTAGGCTCTGGGACAACTTCTGCCTCTTCTGTTTCTGCAGCTGGTTCTGCAAGGGGTACTATTACAGAGAGCATCAAATAGCTCCTCTGAGTAGGAACCCAGGATGTGCTGCTGCTGTTCCCATAGCAAAGCCTCCTCAGGGATCTGTTTCAGCACCAATCACTATGGTAGCCACATCTGGCACCTGCTGGCTTCCCTCCAGTCCTATGCTG
The DNA here is from genome assembly GCF_026122565.2 of Emydura macquarii macquarii. Classification (NCBI taxonomy): domain Eukaryota; kingdom Metazoa; phylum Chordata; order Testudines; family Chelidae; genus Emydura; species Emydura macquarii. The sequence goes on along the minus strand of NW_027132342.1, from coordinate 2,897,851 downwards.
GCTTCAGGGGCTAGAAGGTCGCCATCATGGTTGACCAGGCTGTTGTGAAGTGCTGGTGGCTCTGTATAGCACCCCACCCCCAGTCAAACGCCTCGTAAAAGAGACAGGATGACAGTGAGTTCACAGAGATGTGGTTCTCATTCCTGGCTTTCCAGTAGTCAGTCTGGAGCTGCTTAGTCCTCTCTCTACCCTGGTCAATGATCCAGTTAATCTTCAACACTGCCAGCTTCTTTGCTATTTCCTAATACTTGTGGTCATCCCTGGAATTCTTAGTAAAATCAATCTGTTTGCTCACCTCGGACCAGAGATTCACCAAAATCTGGCTGTGCTCCCATGACCAGGATGCAGTGTGCTTGGCAAAGTACTTCTTCTGGTCAGTGGCCACTGAAAACGCAGGAGAAGGTTCAATGCATTTGCAGCTCAACAGTCAGAATAAAATGGAAGAATCAAACACCAAACTATTATATTTGAACAAGGGGGTTTCCAGGGCGTCGACTGACTACTCTTGAGATAGAAAGGACAAAGAACACTAGCCCATGGGACTGTCGGATAGTGTTGGTGAACTCTCAGGGCCCAAGTCTGGGCCCAAGCTGTGACCACACTGCAAAACAGGGTTTGAGCTCAAGCCCCCATGGAACTCAGGCTCCAACCCTTCACCCCTGCAGGGACCTGTGACGTAGGCCTTAGTCAGACAGTATCGTGTGTAGATGGAAGGTCTGGGCTTGAGCCTGAGTGTGCGACCGGGCTATGTTGCACTGTAGACATAGCCTAAGAGTTATACTCATCCACCATAACATATGACCAACCTGGCCGTCAAAACAGCTAAAATTGCAAGTATCAAAGACTTAAAAAATGGCTCACAAATAAGCTGCAAACTAAGAATTATTGACAGAAGTTATTCAATTAGTAGTTTTGAATAAATCTGAGAGAAATCACAATCTTTTCAATGACAATTCACAAACAAAAGGGGATGACATGTCAAACAGATAATTCATCATGCATTATTCGCCCAACACTAATAATAATACCTAGCAATGATATTACACTTGATAAGTTCAATGATCCATACAAATGCTGGTATTAATTAAAGAAAGTCGTCCAATGCTATCTACTATGTGAAGTAAAATGCTATATATTAAAAAACTAGTTTAACATGGCATTTTTCATGCTGTCCAACAATTTGCCTAGCAAAGTATATATCCTTGTTTATGTATAAAAAGAAACGTATCTCAAAAGTAAGTAGGTCTGAAGTGAAAACATAGAACTAGATTGTCGTTTTACATCTGTGATAAGTAAGGGGCAATGCGTAGTTGTGCAGACCAAAGAGGAGGAGGGAACTGAGATTCCCAATTACTGTCCATACTGCAGGAGGGTACATCTCTGCTTCTGGGCTATACCAATGATAGACTGAAACCCTCTGTGCAGACTCAGCTGTACAGGCTGGCACATGAAGTGACTAGAACCCGAACCCTCCGCAATCCCCAACCCTGTCTGCTCAGAGAGTAACAGCCCCAGGAAGGGCTGCAATGTGTGCTGTCCAGCCAACAGGAGAGCTTGCACCTTTACTCCCCAATCCAGGGGCATAGGGTGAGCGATGGATGTTGCCCATAGATATCTGCTTTAAATACAAATATTTCATTCTTGCCATTTCTTTGTATTTTGACAATCGCAATGTGCACAGAGCCAAGTTAACATATTATTGTTGATAAGAGTGCATAGTAAACCTATTTCAGAAAACAGAGCTGCACAACTACAGGCCAGATCCAAACCCCCTGAAGTCAATGGAAAGATTCCCCAATGGGCTTTGGATCAGGCCCGTAATGAAAAAAATATTTTCAAATATTTACTCAAAAACTATTTTGAAATTCATATACATAGATAATGGTGAATATTTGCAAAATACAAATTCCTGCTCTACAAACTAGATGATTAATAGAAAGTAAATTTGCATAGTTTTATTCAAAAATCATATTCATCCAGTAAACTACTTAAATATTTTTTGACCATCTGTATTAGTAATGCGGTCGTGCTGGCTATTGCAGATATCGGCAGTAGTTTGGAAACTGTTTACAGCCCAGTGCAGTGACTAAATTTTAATTTACAGAGATGCTACAGATTTTAAAGATGAGACACATGAACAAATTAGCTGCCGGTTCTCTAAGTTGATAGGGTTATAAAGCAAACTCATTGGCACACTTATAAAATATGTATTTATGCATCCATGTGCCTTCCATTGTAAGATAAACCCATGGAATTTTCACTGGTTCATTTCTCCAGTATTGTCAGAAGTGCCACATTTCTGGAATTCAATAATGTCCTAGTTATTCAACACTGATGTGTCATCGGTGTGCTCAGTAGCCACTCATTCATGTGTGAGAAAATCGAATAGTTCAGAGTCTTTGATCTCATTGCATTTCATTGGTTGTGTAATTTATAGGGCTTGTAAATGAAATTGGCACAGATTCTTTGCATTAAATTCTTTGCTTATGTTATAATGTGTTCAGATAAAAGAAGCCGGTTGATAAATATAAGCAATAGGACTTCCAGCATGTGATTTTTTTCTGATTTTTGATTATCATTATTAAATATTTTAGGTGTATTCCCCTTTTTAAAATTTGTTTTGCTTGACCTATCAAATGCTGACCATCTCCAAAGTCTCATCCTTCCAGGTACAAGCTCTTAGGCAGCATAGGAGATCTTTAGAGACCTGTGGCTTCTACCCCAATTTCTTTCTGATGTATATATTGTAAATACATGTTCTTCCCCAATGCACTCCTCTGATTGCTATAAAAACAAATGTTCATATTACACATTCAAGTTTACCTAACAAGAAGTTGAGCACAGTCCCCACTTTGGCTTGAAATCCTGGCATTTATTCATGAGAGGGTGAAATTCACCCTGACACTGAAGACAAGTGCAAAGCCCTCCATGCCACCCTGACCAATAATGGACTTGAGTATGAGAACAAAGGAAACTTCTGTACCTCCAACACATCACAGAGGGCAGTGATGTGGGTAAGCCAGGGGAATCATCTCATTTTGTTTTATGTATATACAATGCCTATGACTGCAACGTTCTGATCCCTGACAGAGGTCTCTAAGTACTGCTGCAATGCAAATAATAAAAAACCACACCACCACCCACACAGAATCCCTGATTATGTGGCTCCCTTAACCTACTCACCCCATGCAACTGATACCCAGAGGATGTATAAGCAGCGGAGAAAGGCTATAGTGCTGCCACGTACCTGCCTATAGGTTGGGAGGGGTGGATTTCACCTAATGGCCAGGGCACTGGGATTTAATATTCCTATTCTTGTGGAAAGGATTTTGGTTTGATGTCTCCTCCAACAGTGCAGTGCTCCAGAACCATGCCGGTCCATAGGTTCCGTTTTGACACATAGGGCAGAGTGCCATTTACTGAATTACCGCACCATGTCCAGAAGCATTTAGATGTTCATTGGAGGTTATCAAAACACTATCCAGTCACTCTAGCATTTTCTAGCTAGTTCTTTGAGTCTATCACTTTCATAAGTATTAAGAGTCACAAAATGACAAAAAATTAAAAATCAAATCCTGTCATGCTAAAAAACTCATGCCATTATTGGATTTGTAGGCTATTAGTTATATTTTCTGTATTTTATAATGGCATTTTAGGGCATACATTTCCCCGGATGGATACTGTAACCATGGTAACAACAGATTCTCATATAACACATTCTTTAAAAAAAAATCACATGCTGCAAATGCATATTGTACCAACTTGTTTTGTCTACTCTGATGATCTGGATAAAAAAAATAGAAGCTATTTTGCTGTTTCTCAAATAACGATACTTTGCATTTCAATAGCACCTTTTAACCATAGCACTTTTCCGTTCACAACACCTCTGTGATCTAGGTGGCGTGCTCACCATATTGATGGGGAACCTGAGGCACAGAAAGGTTTAAGTGGTTTGCTCAATGTCACACAGGAAGTCTGTGGCAGAATCTGGGTCTGAACCATGTTCTTTTGACTCCCAGTCTTATGCATTAACTAAAAGACTATGCTTCCCTCCATTTCCTAAAAAAGTTATTATAGGAGTTTTCCTTAAAGGTCAGTACAAACCAGGTTGGTTCCACAGTCAATGTGCAATGCACTATGGGTGAAATTCACTCTAACACCCAGGACAACTGCTATGAAATTCTGAAGTAACAAAGATAATAGAGCAGAATTTTTCCCTTCTTACACTGTCTTTAGTTCACAGTAATTCTGTTGAATTATGCTAGTGTAAATGAGAGAAGAAGTTGGCCTCATGTTTCCATGCAAATATCCAGTATATTAAAAAAACCAGTTTAAAAAATAGGAAAGAAACAAAAATGAAAATCTGACAGAAGCCAAATTGTTTCTCAACTACATGTTTTTCATGGTTGCTCATGAGGCTTCTTTGAAGGGTGTCCTTGTGCCATTTGTGTATTAAATGACCTGTCTTTTGCCCTTGCTCTTTTATTGCTATTCCTATTAGGACAGAACTGTAAATGTTTTTAACAACAATATGTTTTTACTGATTATTTCACAAATATACACAATGTCAAATAAAGGAAATGAGGCATGAAGTACAGCAGGCAGGGTTCACACAATCAATACACCATGGCATAGACTGAAGCAGCTGCTGAAATCCATTGTGTCAAAATATCACTTTGAAAAAGGTGCAGATTTATACAGTCATCTACAATGGTTCCAAAAGTGCTATTCAGAGGCTTTTGTGTAAATCATTTGCATTTTCAAAGTTTGCATGGATACCAAAATATGTACTTAACTGAAATTCCATAAAGGTTGGCACACACAGGAGCTGGCGAGAAGCTTGAGCTTAAAAGTGTATAAAGCAAAATAATGAGGAAATTCAGTTAAAAGGCCCATTTCAAAGTCACAGATTGGCCCTGATAAACAAACTATTCATATTCAGGAGATTTTCAAATCTGACTAGCAGAGTGAGCTGCCTATAGGATTTAGGCACCTAACTCTAGTAGGCACTTTTGAAAATCAAGTCACTAAGCAAGTGCTTAACATTATGAACGTGTTTTACTTCCATTGACTTTCATGGAACCTAAGAAGGTGTGTAAGTATGTTGCTGACATGGGGTCATGATAAGGAACTGGCATACCAAGGTACGTATTTTTATAGTAAATTTCCATTTTGTAATACTGGTTGTGGGACCATCAAAGGCAATAGATGCTGATTCTCCTGCTCATCGTTATCGTCACTCTTTTGTCTAGGTCTTCCTCTGTTGCTTTCAGCTGCTTTGATTTCTCTGCTGCTTTGAATCTTTCTTCACTTCCCTGTGTGTCCTCCACGTGGTGACTCCCTTGATTACTACCTGTCTACACCAGGCTATTTTGCTCCCATTACCTCTCTCTTTATCTTCCCCACTAAGGCCAGCTTTAGCTCTGTCTTTGCCTTCTTCACCTCCACTTCTGCTCTCAGTGTGCTGTGCCTTTCTGTGCCCATGCTAACTTCCTTTATAACAAACACTATCCTTTCTTTCTTCAGCTCTGCCCTGCTCCTTCTCATCTACTATCATGGTACTGCTTCTTGACCGCTCTGAGCCACATTTAGCTCTCCAACTTGAATTTTCTTCCCCTTCCATTCCTGTTGCCTCCTCTTTCTCTCTGCTCAAGACCTTGCTAACTTCTTTAAAGTCAAAATAGTCAAGGAGGACAGACACTCCAAATCATCTCTCCCTTGCTCTATCGATGGCATCATCAACATCTGAAAAACAAAGGAAGCAGCACTGGACTCGGGGGAGATCCTGACTGAAAGAAGTTCAGTCAGTAAGACAGCTGGAACATGTGGTGAGAGAGACCTTTGCTTTGTCTTCACTTAGCTTATTCAATTAGGTGTTAGTTGCATTTTATCTTTTATTTCCTTGTAACCAATTCTTACTTTTAGGGCCTTATTACTTGTAGTCACTTAAAATATATCTTTCTGTAATTAATAAACGTGTTTTGTTTTTTTATCTAAACCAGTATGTTTAGATTGAAGTGTTTGGGAAACACCATTTGGGATGACAAGATTTGTGCATATCATTTTCTATTAATAACAGGTGGATTTTATATGAGCTTATATTGAGCAGGTGGGTGCTGGGCAGGGGAAAGTCTGGGACTGGGAGTTTGCTGGCATTGCCCTGCAATGTAATTTTGAGTATCTGGCTATAGCACTCATACTGTATAGCGGGGAGTGATCTACATGCTGGAGCAGACCAGGAGTGGTTGCTCTCATAGTGAAGCAGGTGTAAAAGGCATCCCAGGTTGGGGAATTGAGGGGCCACAACTGTCCATAAGTCCAAATAGCACCCAGGGTAATGTCACATATATTATCATAATTTACACATGGAGAAAAAGATAATTGACATTACAATTTATCATTTCAGAAAGGCATTGTGATATTAAATAGCTAATGGCTGTTTTTAGTAATAGCAAACAATGGATAGGCATCAAGCTGAGCTTTCAAGGTCATAGAGATTATTATAAAACAAGTAAATCTGATCTATGAGTAACACCACCATTGTTAGATTCATTACAGGCACATATTGTAGACCTGTTCAAAAGTCTTCATTAGATTTCATAAAGATTTTTCTATTTTAGAGCCAGCAGAAAAAAGAGCCATTTTCCAAATCAAGGAAATATCAATAGCAAAAAGCAATTTGGCAACAGTTAGTAATCTTATAAAATTAAAATAAAAAAATAGAATGAAAGAAAGTCCAATATGTTCTTTCTTATTCAGAATCCTATATTGCATTTTAAGATGAAATATATGTGAAAGTTGAATGCATCAGTGGTTTATCTGCTCTGTGTCATTATTATTTCTGACAAGGGACTGATCATCAAAAAGTTCATGTACAATCTAAGATGTTAATATAGATCTAATCATTTTCAATAATTCTCATTACTACAGAGAGGAAAGTATCCCAAGAGTATCCAGGAAGTTAAAGGATGTGTGTTAACATTTATGAAAGACGGTTGATTAGATCAGGGTTTCTCAACTCATAAGTCAGGACCTAAAATTGGATCACCAGAATTTTTCAAAGGGTCGCATGGCAGCTCCTGTGTCATGTGGCTGACTGGCAGGGTGGGGCGAGCAGGGCAGCCATCCAGGACACAAAGGTGGGGGGGGTTGGAGGAGGAATGGAAAAATGGGGGCAAAAAATGAGGAAAAATTATAGGGAGTAGAACCCTGCAGCGGGCATGGTATTGCCACCCTTACTTCTGCACTGCTCCTGACAGCAGCACTGCCTTCAGACCTGGGCACCCGGCCAGCAGCCACTGCTCTCTGGCCACCCAGCTCTGAAGGCAGCACCACCGCCAGCAGTAGCGCAGAAGGGTGGCAATACAATGCCATACACTGAAACCCCATGAGCCAGCTCACAACTCCCCTCACACAAATTTGGTTCAATTAGGGGGGTGGGACCAAACCTGAGTGGTGCTGCAACCCCGGACCTTGCAACACCCAGAGCACAGAGCCAAGCCCAACCAGCTCCACAGCATGTGAGTTGTAGGAACCAAACTGTGAAGTGAGTGCTAGGCAACACCCAACCGCCTAGGGGGCAGGATCTGACTGAAACCACCCAGAACCTCCACCCCCAGATTATTTACTGGGTCATGACAGGTCATAAACATTACAAATGGGTCCTGAGCAAAAAAAGGTTGAGAACCACTGGATTAGATGATATGTGCAAAAGTAAGGACCGCTGGTATACGCTACCAGCCCTGGCACACACATGTAGTGAGATTTTGGTCAAGTCTCTTTATCCTCCTTTACCCATAGGATGGTAATAGTTATCTATACCACAGGAGTATTGTGAAACTTCATTAATGCCCCTTGAGAACTTTGGGTGATACGTGCCAAGTACTATTATTATTTTCCTTTCTCTTTTCCTCAGTCAATACCTTTTGAGTCACATGAGATCTTTGACATAAGTTCCCCACACAAATCAATACCCTGCAATAAAACTATATATGTGAAATATCTACCATTTTTTACAATAGGTCCAATTTAAAATCTGATGCACAGATGAGTTTTGCACTTATCACATGGAATATTTTGCTGAAATTATGCCATCAATCAAGAGAATGTACCAAAATAACTTCAATGGGTCTTCTGCTTGTTTAATGTTTGCATGCTGGGCATAACTGAGTCACTCTCTACTTTGCCTTGGAGAGCTGCAAAATCCAAAAGAGGAAGCAATCTCTGTTCAAAACACCGTAGTATAATTCATGACAACAAAAATAGAAATGAAAAAGACTAATTAATGCAGGTCTACTGGAAGCAGGACTATTATTACACATTAAATAATTCGCATTTCCCCCACTGTAGTATGGTATATCTCAAGTAGACTTATTTACTAAAGTGATACGAAGGTTTTTACACCGTTATGAGAGTGGCTCAATACAGTAGGGAATTACCTCACTAGATTAAGCCATTTCAAATCCTCTCTCTCATTTTCATCATCTGATTCTAAAGGAACATGAAAAATGGTGAGCACAGTAAGTTAAACCTATATGTTTTCTTTCACACACACCCCTATCCCGGATATGACCACTCCATATATTTGCTCCTGTTATACCTTCACATTTGTATTTACCTCTCAAAATGTAATATAATCCCCTTTATTAGCTCTTCCCAATAGAAACATTCAGGGAGCCAAATAATTTAAAAAATATAGTAAATTGCAGATTGAACACCTAAAATAAAACCACTGGGCCAGGTGGTGTATATTGGCATACTGACTTCAGTGGAGCTGTGCTGATTTTAGCCAACTGAGGATCTGGCTCAAAAGTCTAAATAGTTCTCCAGGCACTATTTCATCTAATGACATCAGTTTTCATATATATTTTTATACAACCACTCAATATCAAAACAAGGATAATGCCTCAATTCTAAATTTAGAGACATGTATGAAGGCTGTTCAAGGAATTCTTAAGCTTTCTTATTGTCTCTATATCCCTGAAGCGAAGGGATGTGGCCTCCCTTGGAGACGGATGGGGGAAACCTGCCTCTGCCCCCTGGTGGACAGAGCCAGAGCATTCACGCCCACCCCAATAGAAGCAGAGGGGCAGAATAGGAAGGGGAAGGATAAAAGGCAGGCCCTCTAGCTCAGTTGGGCTGGTGCTGTTGGAGGAGAAGGACATCTCATCCCCACTGCTAGAGCTTGAACCTGAGCTGTCTGCTGTCTGGGACTCCGAGGAACTGCTGAGGCTGCTGCTAGCCTCTTACCCTGGAGAGACTGACGAACCTGAATCTCAGGTACCCCGCAGGGAGGACGGGGAGGAAGGAGGAGGTAGGAAGTAGCCCAGGGACACCAGACTCTAGTTCAGTTGTATTTTGGCCTGATACTAGGTCAGTGTGCTTTCGCTGGGACCCCACTGACCCAGTGGCAGAACCCTCTGCCACTGTTAGGGCCCCGGGCTTGGATGTGGTGGAGTCAGGTGGACCCACATCTCCCTACCCCCTGCCAGAAACCTGAGCTCCCAGACTGCTGAGGTGCTGAAATCCCTACCTAAGCTCCTGGATAGCGTTGATGCTCAGCTCTTTACCTGAGCCCTAAACTGTGTTGGTGCTCAGCCATTTACCTCAGTCCCTAGACTATTGAGGTGCTCACACCCTGCCAAAGGGCTGGGGCAATAGACTGCTACTTGCCCTGCCCTGCTTGAGGGCCAGAGCCCCGAGACAGCTAATTCACCATTTTCGAGCCTGTATCTTTAGGTGCAACAATAAGGGGATGTGGCCTTTCTCCCAGACAAACAGGGAGGGGTGGCCCTGACCTCCTATGGTGGAGAACGCAGGTAAGGCCCAGCCCTTGAGATAAGGGGATTGCAGGAGTTCCTAGCCCACCACTGATGGAAGTGACCAGGATGGAGCTGGACAAGCTCATGAAGTGGTGGGTGAAGAATCAACAACAGTAACAGGCCACCCAGCTCAAACAGCAAAAGCAGCAGCAACAACAGTGGCAATACTTCCAGCAGCTGGCTGCCCTGATGGAGCAGGAGGGGTTGGGCAACTCCAGAAGGGCAATGCCGTTGATCTGCCTCATGAAGATGGGGCTAGAAGATGACCCAGAAGCCTTCCTGATCACCATCAAGCGGGTCATCTCAGTGTCTGGGTGGCCACCAAACCAATGGGCCTCTATTCTGACCCCCTACTTAACAGGGGCAGCCCAGGCCGCCTACCGTGGGCTCCCCAACGACAAGGCCAGTGACTACAGCTCAGTGAAGGCAGCCATTCTCAATGTTTTTGACATCACCCTCTAAACCTTTCGATGATGGTTCCAGGGGAAGACCTACCCGCCAAGCGCTCAGCCCAGGGTAGTGCACAGGAGATCAAGGACACCTGCTGGCAGTGGCTCTAGCCTGAGCAAAGCTCCTCCACCAAAGTAGCCAAGCAGGTAATCATCGAGCAGTTTGTGCATATCCTTCCACCCCAAGGGCAACCCCAGAACAGAGCCCCTCCAGTGTGAAGAAATCCTCTGGCCCTAAGCTCCTGGCCTGACCTGGGTCAAGTTGCAAAAAGGGTCATGGCAGCAGCCATCCACCAAGACTTGTCCCAGTTCCCTGCAGGATGCCTGTTGGCTACGGCAGAGGAAGGAAGTATGCAAACCATGGCCCTCCAGAGTGGAGATTGGAGATTGGGCCCTGCGTCTCTTGCAGCAAATTTGGACATCTCCAGCAACAGTGCCCAGCCATGGGCTGTTCCTTTGACCAGGTTTATACCGGAGAGACCCAGGCCCTATGGGAACATGCAGCCAAGGTGACGACCTCTGCGAGCCTCAGCAGGGCCACTATGCCTGCATTTATGGACCCTGACTGCAGTCAAACCCTCGTGCGTTGACATCTTGCCCCTCCAAGCGACCCTCACCAGGCAAGATTCAACTCTGTTGTATTCATGGGGATGTGAAGTCATATCCTAGCACCTGGATGTCACCAACAGTGAACAGGGTGACCCAGATAATGACTGTGGGGGATCGCACCAGCCCTACCATTCCTGGTCATTCTCGGAGAGGACTAGCCAGGATTCTCCCAGGTCCTCCGGCTTGGATGGGCCTGGAAGGAGACCCCCTCAAGGGTGAGGCTGTGGTGCCTGGGAGGACCTACCCTGATGATCTGATAGCCCTACCGGAGGCTCTTGCCACCGAAGGAGACACAGCGGCCCTGACAACTGGTGAGGAGGCCTCTCCAGATGCGGCGACTGACTTCAGCGGGGACCAGAAAGAAGACCATACCCTCAGCCGGGCCTATGAGCAGCTGGCATACATTGATGGGGCTATGACAAACCCCCAGTGGCTGCGATTTGAATTATCAAAGGAGCAACTTCACTGGATCGACAGAGATCCTGGGACCCACGAATTACACTCTCAGCTGGTCATGCTCCAGTGCCACCAGTGGGCAGTGCTGACACTAGCCCATGACATCTCCACGGCCAGGCACCTAGGATAGGAAAAGACTGTGGCTCGGGTCTTGGCCTGGTTCTTCTGGCCGGATGTACGTTGGGACGTCAAAGACTACTGTGCTTTGTGTCTGAACTACCAGCTGGCAGCACCTCCCAGGGTATGGAAAGCCCCCTAATCCCTTTGCCAGTTGTAGGGACGCCCTTCAAGAGTGTGAATGAACCTGATGGGGCCCCTCACCAAAAGCACTGCCAACTTCTGTTACATCTTGGTGGTCATGGACTATGCCACCCACTTTCCAGAGGCCATCCCATTACAGAACTCCACTGCCTGGACCATTGCAGCAGAACTCTTGAAGATCTTCACCTGGGTGGGCCTACCCCGTGAGATCCTTACAGCCAGGATACAAACTTCACATCCTGGGTTCTCCATGAAGTCTGAGACCTCCTCAGCATCAAGAAACTGCGGACAACTGTCTACCACTCCCAAATGCAAAAGAGCTAGTTGAGAGGTTCAACCAAACCCTTAAAGACATGCTCTGGAGGTTCCCACCTGAAGATTTACACCGGTAGGACCAGTTAATCCCCCCCTTATTACTCGCCATTAGGGGAGTGCTGCAGACCTCCACCAAGTTCTCGCCCTTAGAACTGTTGTAAGAGTGTCAGCCCCAAGGGTTGCTTGACATAATCAAGAGACCTGGGAGAAAACCCCATCCCAGACACAGGGCCTGTTACAATATGTATTGCAGCTGCAAGAAAACCTGGCTTGAGCCACGACTTGGCAAAAGAAAACCTGCAGACCACCCACGGGGCCCAAGCAAAAACATATGATCGAGAAGTTAGAACTCTGACCTATAAACCAGATAACCAAGTCTTCCTGCTGCTGCCCTCTGAAGAGTTCAAGCTCCTAGCATGATGGCAGGGTCCGTATGAGGAGATTCGTCAAATGGGGCCCATCACCTACGAGATGCAGCCAAGCACAAGAAACATCAGGTCTACCATGTGAATCTTTTGAAGCCATGGCATGAGCAGGACGGGCTACTCATCACCCCATACCCCCCCGAACTGGAACTGGTGCGTCAGGTCCCCACAGCTTCCAACCCCAAGGAGTCCCTGCTGGAGAGGCAAAGGAAGCAGTCCAAGCACCTGCTGGATGCCTTTTCCAGGACCTTCACCTCCCTCCCAGACAGACCACCCTAATCCAACATACTATCCAACCCAGCCCATGGGAGATAGTCCGCAAGGCAGCAAGACACTTCCTACGCTGAATGAGAGATGTCATACAGCAGAAGGGTCAGGCGATAGCTGAACTAGCTATCATCAAGAGATCGCAAAGCAAGTGGTGCAGTCCTATGCTGCTAGTCCTGAAGTCCAATGGACCCTACGATTCTGCATCGATTTTTAGAAAGTTCAATGCCATCTCCACACTTGATACGTACCCAATGCCCCAAATTGATGAGCTCCTTGACTGACTTAGAAAAGACCACTACATCACTAACCTGGATCTAACGAAGATCTACTGGCAGATCCCACTGGAGCCCCAATCGAAGGAAAAGACTGCCTTCGCCACCCCCAGGGGGCTCTACCAATTTACCAGGATGCCCTTAGGCCTCCATGGAGCCTCCCAACCTTCCAGTGACTCATGGACTGCCTGCTGCAACCCCATACCGAATACACCATGGTCTACCTTGATGACATTGTGATCTACAGCCTATACTAGGAGGACCACCTGAACCAGGTGGCAGCTGTCCTGAGGATCCTCTGGGAAGCAGGGCTGACTGCGAATGTCAAGAAGTTCTGCATCGATTGGCAGGAGACCACCTACTTCGACCACACCCTGGGGCATGGTAAGGTGCATCCCCTAATCAGGAAGGTCCAGGCCATTCAAGACCATTTGGTCCTGACCACCAAGAAGCAGGTGAGGCAATTTCTGGGACTGGTCAGGTACTACCGCCAGTTTATCTCCAATTTTGCCTCAATTGCAGCCCACCTGACAGAGCTCCTGACTAAGTACCAGCCACAGCGAGTCCAGTGGTCCCCGCATGTGAGGAAGCCTTCCGGGCTTAGAAGGACCACCTATTCCATGACCAGCCCCGACTTCACCTATGGATTTGTGGTCAAACCGACGCTTCAGAGGTAGGACTTGGTGCTGTCCTCTCCCAGACCCTTGACGGAGAGGAACATCCGATCTTCTACCTTACCAGAAAGCTGTTTCCCCGAGAGTGCAATTACTTAACCATAGAGAAGGAGGCCTTGGTGGTTAAGTGGGTGGTCCTGGCCCTCCAATACTACCTCCTGAGGGGGGGGTCCCTTCATCCTAATCACAGACCATGCACACCTCAAGTGGCTCCAAACCATGAAAGAGACCAATACGAGCTGGAACCTCACCCTCCAGCTATTCGCATTTACTGTGCAACATCAGGCAGGTAAGGAGAACGCAAACGCCAATGTATTGTCACAGCTAGGAGAGGGAGGTCTGACCAGCCACGAAGCCAGACTTGGGGGAGTGTATCAAGGGAGCGTGGCATCCCTCGGAGACAGACAGGGAAAAACCCACCCTCGCCCCCTTGTGGGCAGAGCCAGGGCATCCACACCCCACCTGACAGAAGCAGAGGGGCAGGACAGGAAGGGGAAGGATAAAGGCAGGCCTTCTATCTTGGTTGGGTTGGAGCTGTTGGAGAAGAATGTCTCTCCCCCACTGCTGGAGCTTGAATCCGAGCTGCCAGAGCTGCCTGGGACACAGAGGATCTGCTATGGATGCTGCTAACCGTTTACCCCAGGGAGACTGATGACCCTGAACCTCAGATACCCTGGGGGAGCGGGGGGGAGGAGAGAGGTAGAAAGTAGCCCAAGGACACCAGACTCTAGTCCAGTTGTATTGTGATCTGATACTAGGTCAGTGTGCTTTGGCTGGGACCCTGCTGACCCAGTGGCAGAACCCTCTGCCACTGTTAGGGCCCTGGGCTGGGACACAGTGGAGTCGGGTGGGCCCACGTCCCCCTACCACACCTGGGTGGCAGCTCCCCCCACCAGCAACCTGAACTCCTAGACTGCTGATTTGCTCAAACTCCTACCTGAGCCCCTTGACTGCAGAGGTGCTCAAGGGACCAGGGTGCCAGGGACAATAGCTGCTGCCTTCCCTGCCCTGCCTGAGGGCTAGGAGTGATAGACTGCTACTTCCTCTTCCCTGCTTGAGGCCAGAGCCCCAAGACAGCTGATTCCTCATTTTCAAGTCTGTCTCTTTAGGTGCAACAGCAAGGGGGTGTGGCCTCCCTCCCAGACTGACAGGGAGGGGCAGCCCTGATCTCCTACAGTCCCCCTAGCTATGGTTTTATATTAGCTCTGGACCTTAGCATTATGAATGATCACAAAAATCATGATGACATCTATACCAGATAGATGCAAGATATACTTTAGGTTCCTACAGTATTTGTAAATGTGAGAGGTAATTATGGTTCAGCTACCACCATGCCAAAACTTCACAGGCAGTCCTAACTTCCACAGGTCTGTTACATTTGCAGTGAAAAGGCACCCACATTTATTACAGGCATTGTAATGTTGTATTAGAACAGCACCAACATGATGACATTGCACATTCATGTCTTATCATCCTAATAAAATGTTAACACAGTCAGAGATAAGCACAAACTGAAAAATTTGGTTCCAGATCCTAATTTGGAACAAAGTTTGAAGATGTTCACACCTTGTGTTTTGAGTCATCTCATTATAGAAATAGACAACTGTACATTTGTATCCAGATTCAGATTCACCCTTCCTCTCAAAGTTCATAATCGTTGGCTTCCTACATATTGCTAAGGCTTTGCAAGTTGGGCACATACAAACTGGAGCACCTAAAGTCATTAGCTGTCTTAGAAATCTTGGCCAATGAGCCAGATTCATTCGGGGTTTGACTGCACTGAGAAGTTTCATTAGGGATCACTTTTCCGCAGTGTGATCATCTATGATACAACTTAATGGGGTGAACATCAAAATGTGGTTTATGTTTGTGTCCTGCTGTAATAATTTACCCCACTTGTGAGCCTAACTGTGGGAAAGTGAATAAAAGTTTATAAAATCTGACAATAGGTGTTGAAGGAAGTTGCAAAAGGGAGACTGAAAGACTATTAGCTTAAACAAAAAGGCCTACTATGACACTGGTAAACCAAGTACCAGCTCTTGCCATGTCTGTAGGTGTCAGCTCAGCACTGACAAATTCATGGCTGGAAACCAGACCGTTATTTAGATAGGTATTGAATGTGTCAGAATGTGTTTAGTGTTAACTTTAGACTCTATGAAATGCTTGTAAATTGCTGCCTGAATTAATTTTACTTGTAATCTCTAACCTGTGCTACCTTATAGCTAATTTACCTAATGTGTAAGTTTTGCTTTATAATTGTAAAAGTGCCTGTTCTGAACTTGTGAATGTAGGCAGGAAAAGTGGTTCTCCCACCCATCCAGAAGAACTATCAAAATTAAGTGGGCCATTGTGGAACATCACAGCACAAAGGCTGGTTTAACGGCTCTCTTACGAAGGCACTACGTGAGAGACAGCGGGTCCCATCAGTTTGAATTCTAGAACAGGGAAATAAAGATAGCGGACATGAAGATTTTTTATTTCTTTGCCATTTCGACTTACACAGGCTGGAGTTAAGAAACAAAAAAGGCAGAGCTCCCCAGTTTCAACCAGGGTTAGCCCTGAACGGACATTCAGTGTGGACAGAGTGCTACATCCATTACCTTTTGGAACCATACACTGAACTCATTTGTATATGTATGTCGCTTACTTTAACCTGTAAATAACACTCATTTCTTTTTTTCCTAGTTAATACATCTTTAATTAGTTTACCATAGAATTGGCTACCAGCATTATCTTTGGTGTGAGAGCTAAGGTACAAACTGATCTGGGGTAAGTGACTGGTCTCTTGGGACCGGCAGCAACCTGAATATTTTGTAATTTTTGGATGTATGTGACCATCATTAAGTCCAGCTTGCCGGGGTGGCAAGATAGACTGGAGAATCTAAGGGGACTGTCTAGGACTCCATGGAAAGATTGTTACAGTGATCGAGGAGTTTATATTTGTTACTAGGTTGATAAAATCTAATTACAGAACAAACCACCAGTTTGCGATGTCTGCCCTGCTTTTGACAGTCTGCCCCGAGGTCAGCACTCTCGGTCATGAGTCACCTCAGCCTGCGTGACAACTACTGCTATAATTCAAGGACTGTGGTTAAAAAAAAAAAAAAAAAAAAATCACACCTGGTAAAAGAACTATGGAATCAGAAACCATGTCAGAAATTAGGCTTACTGGCAGACATGAGGGATGTGCTATTCCATCCCTGACTCCCTTCTCAAAAAATAGGACTTTGAAAAGGGGGATGCGAAAAGGGATGCTGGCTGACTGAAAGAGTAGAGAACAAAAGGAGCAACCTTCTCCATCATGGCTGCTACCCTCACCATCTCCTCGGACTCCAGGATCCACCATAACACTGCTGGGCCTTCATTGTCCTAATCCTGAGAGACACCCTGACTAGGCTGGGCCAGAAAGAGGGTTCCAGATAACACTGCCACTTCCATGGGCTTTCGTTAAATCCCAACCACCACCTGCAATGTGAGACTTTATCACACCCCTTCTTCCGCATGTCCTTTTACATTCCCCACCTTATTTCTTCCCTTTCCTATCTCTCTCCTTTTGCCTTGTTTAATAAGAGCCCGGCTTATCATATTCTGCGACACTGATTTAGCCTGTGACTGGAGACGGTTAAAAACAATGCCCCAAACAGCTTGATGCTGCTACAAGCTTGACAAATCGAGTGGCTGATACAATTGTGTGCCATGCCTGTGTTTCTCCAGCAATAAGGTTACAAATAAAAGTCAACACCAGAGACAGAAGTGGTATTTTCTCTTTGCGGTTTTTGTCTCTCCCCTTCTGTGTCTTGTTTTGTCTTAAAAGAAGAAGGATAAGACTAACAATAAAAGCAACAACAGCTCCAGCTCTAATCGACTAATTACTTCTGTCCCCTAAAAAGGACCATTACTACCACTTTTAATACCATCTAAGAGACTGCCAGATAGTGGGAGTTTCTTTCAGAAAACTCTCACCAGCTAAAGGGGAAAAAGGATGTTTAAATTAAAGCCATACTTAATACTTTACATTACAAAAGCTTTACCTGTTTTCTCTTCTTTTTCCTGTATCTTTAAGTTAAAAAGTTAAAATATTTTAATGGTGTTTGTCATGGTATTAAGCAGGCTGAGGTCCCTGTATTCCAAATCCTGAATCTTGTTTAAAACTGTGTAATGTTGGACAGTTACAGAGTCATGTTAATTCTTTAAACCCATATATTCCATCTAAACTAATACAACAGGCCCCAAAGACTATCTTTGTTGAGACACTCCAAAAATCTCACAGCCAAAGCATGTTAAGTGCAAAAAAGCCCCCAATATATGCACAGGCCTCTGAACATTAGGTGTGAGATATCCAACTCTTTCCAACTGTTTACCATTCTCTAGAACCAAAGAGGATGCAGCTATTTTATATTCAGCTTGATGCTTAGCAATATGTTTGTTTTTTTAATAACTGTATGTCAGTTCTCATTGAATAAAACGTCAAAACAAATGCACTGATATGAACTATGGTGAACGTTCAAATAGCATTGGCACATATCTTCATGTTATGCTATTTTGCCCACACCATTAGGTTTACTTAACAAATCAATAGTTATTTATTAGTGATGAAGGTAGGATGAAGACCTATTGAGAAGCTGTATCATACTTTTGATTTATTAAAAAAAAGCAACACAACAACGATACCTACTAATACCTAGATTTTATTTTTATTTATGGTCATTGTCTTCCTTCTGCAAGTCTAATGCTGCTGTAGTGATGAGCTAGAAACAGTTTTGCACAATCTTGTCTCAAACTCCTAGTGTGCACAAATATCCTGCCTCCAGGACTGGCTTTTTCCTCATTGGAAGAGCAATGAGTTGACACATTAGACTAAGAATACAGCAATTTATTTAGAAGTATGTACACTCTTAAATAGGGATGTTGGCTGGCAAAAGAAAAGTGAAACTGATATCTCACAGATGATGCACATCATTTGCAAAATGCCAGCCAGCAAAATAGTTTTGTGTACAAGTTCCCTACCAGATTCCTCTGACTGCTGCTTTTCCCCAAACACTGCTTCTAATGCTATGTGACTCAGCCAATTTTTTTCCTTAAACATGCTCTGAGTTTGCACTACAATCACTTGGGTGCACAAAAGGTGGTATTTAGGTATTTACCTGATTCATATGCTTAAACTGGTAGTTTGAAGTTCAAATGCAATTATTTGTAAACTGGGTTAAAATTGAGCCAGCGATTGATTTTGGGTTCCAATCAAAAACTGTCTTAAAATCTCCTTACTAACTGTTACTGTACAATTCTATAACTCTACACTTTACAATCATGATACTGCATTATATGGGGCTATTATTATTCTGCCCCCCAAATACGCACAAAGACTCTATATTCCCATTGATGCATGGTTTAGGGCAGATTTTGATCCTTTGTGTCTTGCTCTTGGAAACCAATATGCTGTAATTTTTTTATGAAGGTTTTTTTAAATCTTGTGCAAGACATCCAGATGCTGAGGAAAAGGGCTTCATATATAAATAAAAAGGTTAACGAACTAAATATAGCTATTAGGCTCTTGGGAATGAAGGTTGAGTGAGTGCCAGTGAACTGGGAAAGATTTTAAAGGGATTATGGGCTGAAGATAAATGGAATCTCTCCAGCTGACAGATCTTTTCTGGAGGTCAGCCAAGGAAAAAAACCAAGGGGGCATGTGCCCATAAAGATGATCTCCCTGCAATACCTAACTAAGGATATTTGGGGCAGGAAAGACTACAGATGTGGCAGGGAACCTTCAGTGCCACAGCAATACACTAAGTTTAATAAGCTAAAAAAGCCTTAGTTATTGAGATAGGCTGTATAACTATATTAGAGTTAATGGCAGGTTTTTGAATGTAATACAGGCGCATAATCAATGGGCACTGTCACCAGGAAGAAAATAATAGCTTCCAGATCAGAACATCCCTGCCACATACTTGAGAAACAATGGGAAAGATATTAGCTTTGAGAAGCCTACAAACTAACGCCAACTAAGCTGCAAGCCACATTTCGCCAATGCTGGGAGCTAACAGATGAGAGGACTATAACAGTTAAAGAAGGACTTGGTTGCTATGAAGGAGGATGATAAAAAGACTGAGCAGCTTTTAAACAACATACTCTCCAAAATAGCAAGAAGGAAGTGGTTTGTGAGTTAAGGAGCAGATTATGGCACCAGCTGCTAGAGGTATTTGGGTGTCTGTAGAAAGCTTAGACATACCATGATCCCCCTGTGGAAGTTGGATAGACACCTGGTAAGCTAGACATGCGTATATAATCTGTTTATTGTCTTAAGATACTTTTCTCTGAAATGCTTTGGATCTAAATAAATAATACTTTGCCTTAGAAGGCTGTCCACTCACTGGAAACATAGTTGCCACAGGTAGCAGAAATGCAGGTATTGAGCCAAAGTCAGACCTGCTCAGGTAATCACCTTTAGTACCAGGGAACTGCAGCCCAAAGCGCAGTCTGAGAGTGGAAGAATTGTGTGATTTCACCCTGAGACCTGAAGGGCAGTACACTCAAGAGAAACCAGGAAGGGTCAGAGGTGCAGCTACCCTGCTCTGTGACATCTGAAACCCAAAGTACCATGCAAAAATAGCTCTAATAGGGTACTAGCAATTCCCATAACATTGTGCTGTCCCAGAGGAAAAGGTTTGTCTGAAAGAAGAATAGGGAGCTCTGAGGCAGGCGGGAGGCAACTTCTCCTGGCAGCTCTATAAGTTACCCTGGATGCACCTTTATGCCATTCTACACAAACCTTCCCTCTGGTTTAGGTTGTCTGCCATGACTTTAGCATCAGCAGCTTTCTGGAATTCACATACTGCATCTGGGAAGTCTCTGGATATGTTGTTGTGGCCTCAGCAAGGGATGACTATTTTAAAAACAAATAAGAGGTGTGTAAAGTGCAGAAGTATCATTTGATATGGATTTCCTGAATTTAGGGTTTAGTGTTTGGAAAAAAAAAATTCAAAGATACAGATAAGACTTACTCAGTATTTAGCTGAGGATAAGATATTGGCTATTCTAAATACTCTCTGCCCCAGTGTTCTTTTTAGTTCTTGTCACAGCTTACTCTTGCCTCTTTATTCTGCTTACTCAGGTGAACTGCACTTTATGTAGACAACGCTCTAGCCAAGATTTTTAGAATAACTGTAAACAGAAGGAAGGTAATAAAAGTAATGGGCTGCTTTTAACTTTTTAAAGTCAATTTTATACAGCAGTCTGTAAAAGGAGAACACACTCTCTTCGTGGTTAAAACACAGGACAGGGAGTCAGAGGTGAGATGGACAGACAAAGGATACCATTAATGTTGAAAGCATCCTAGCTTTGCGGGTGAATGCACTATATTTTTGCCTGGTCCTAGAGGGTCAGTGGCCATTTCAAGGTATAAAATCTCTCAAGCCACCAGGGATCCTAATAAACGCAACTGCAAATTAGGAATTCCATCTATTCATGTTTTTTTTTCTAGACAGTTGGTTAGTGATACTGCAGACCTGCAAATCATCTAGATAACCAATTTGCCCTTTCTTACTCCCACTTCATTTCATATGGTTTCTAGTTGTTGCCATATTAAGATCTGTTCAAGGTACAAATAAATGCTGTATCCTGCTGTAAAATTCTGGCCAAATTCTGTTCCCAATGGTGTCAATAGCTTTTAAAATTGTGAAATACATCTGTATAAAAGGTACAAAGTCTTCTTATCCACTCTTATCTGAATGATTTTAATTGTAACCCTAATATCTAATTATAAATTAGCGAGACTATTTGTTGCTAAAATGTTGGAATTGAAGAGAGGGAGAAAACAAATAAAATGGAAATCAGAGTAACCTGATTTTAAAGGACGGTCATTTCTTAAGCTGTTACATTTTTTTCAGCATTTTTGTTGTCACAGAAGGCTAATTATATAACATATCTCACTAGTTTCAGAAAACTAAAAGTGAATATCTGTCCCTCAGCTATTCCACTCTCCCAGCAAAATGTGAGAAGCTAAGTGGCTGGGAGCACTGCCAGTAGCTCCTGTTTCCAACTCATACACATTTAAGATTAGCTACAATATCTCAATGAAGTGAAGTGTAGAAAATATCAGGCTTATGGGAAAAAGAAAAAACTCAATATTTGCTCCCAATTAATCTTCCTTTTGGTTTGAGTTTTTACCTTAATTCAACCATCAAACTCAAAAGGAACTCAGAGTTGTGTGCAACAATGTGTCCCTCTGAGGCCACTGCAAACCCACACTTCACCAGAAAACTCCAGCACAGCTAGTCTGTCAGTCTAGGGCCTGAGCTGTTATTTGGAGCAGGCAAGGCTGTGTCCACACTAGCAAATTTTACAGCTATAAGTCACCAACTATGAAGCTCTGCATAGTCTACACAGACTGAGGTGAAGGTATAAATTATGCAAGTTTGTTCATTAACCTTAGGACAGCTCTTAGTGATCCCAAACTAAACAAGACTGTTGGACATTGAACAAGCTATGGAAATAGCAGAGCTAGAGGCCCAGACCATGGAATGCCATGCACAGCCTGTGTGTATAATAAAAGCATGCAAGAATAGAATCCAAGCAGTTTAAGTCTCAAGAAATAATCTTGCAGGAGATGACGGTATTTACAACATTCCTTTCCAAACACAGCCAAAACAAACAAACAAAACCCAAACAAGCAAAAATCAAAAAAACATCAAACAAATACTCATTTTGTGGAACACAATCCATCTCAAGTGACAGAATCCAAAAAAGGAGAAGGAAAGTTTATTTGCAAATATACAGCCAATGCGTAGTAAGTCTAGGTGGATCAGGAAATGGCCATGGGGAAGATTATACTAACTCAGAGAAAGATGAATCTGACAGCTTGGCATAACAGAATTGCAAGAGAAAGCTCTCCCAGGATCTGGAATATGTTCATACAAAAAAGGATGCTGTGAAAAGGAAACCGGAAAGCAACGTGAAAAAGTTGTGACATGGCAGAGTCTACAAGCAGTCCCACACTGAAAAGATAGCACTTGGACAACAACTACAGAGATGCTTAAAAAAGGAAAGGTTAAAAGATGTCAAAATAGTCAGAGACTAGGACTCTCATTCTCCCCATGCTTTGATTTACTGGGACAGGACAAAGCAGCTGGAAAACCAGCTTAAACAAATCCCTTGCATAAAGAAAATCTTATTTTCTGAGCCTTCAAAATAGACAGTTTGTCTAGGGGAAAGGGAAGTAGCTGAAATGTCCCATCAATGATCCCTGGCTGCCAAAATGGCTCCTTGGGCCCATAGGCAGCCTCATGTAAAGAACGGTTACTTACCTCATAAATGTCGTTCTTCGAGATGTGTTGCTCATGTCCATTCCCAATGTAGGTGTGTGCACGCCACATGCACTGGTGCCAGAAACGTTTTCCCCCCTGAGTGGTACCTGTAGCTGCTGGCTCTAGTGCACCCTGCAGCAGTGTGCATATGTGCCCGCATATAGGTGCTGCCAGCCATCCGCCTCCCAGTTTCTTCTTACTGGAACTCCAGCTGAGGGGAAGTAGGGTGGGTGTGGAATGGACATAACACTTCTCAAAGAACAATACTTACGAGGTAAGTAACCGTTCTCTCTTCAAGTGCTTGCTCATGTCCATTCCCAATGTAGGTGACTCACCAGCAGTGTCCTTGGTGTGGGTAGGAGTCCATGGACCTGCTAATTGCAGTACCACCCTGCTGAAGCCAGCATCTTCGAGCCTGCTGTGTTATGGCATAGTGAAACGAAGGTATGCACCAATGACCATGTAGCTGCTCTGCAGATGTCCTGTACTGGGACATGCGCTTGAAAGATGACCCATGGTCTGTCCCTTTTCGCCTTCAGGAGAACCTTGTGAATTAGGGGTATTGGCAGGAAGGCATACATTAGATTTCCTGATCAAGAGAGGAGAAAGGCGTCGGTTAGAGAGCCCTCACTAAGCCCTCGGTGAGAGCAGAATTGATAGCATTTTTTGTTGTCCCTGGTGGAAGAGGTCCACTTGGGGATTGCCCCACCTCTGGAAGAGGCAAGTGACCACCTCCGGGTGGAGGGACCACTCATGGTAAGAGCAGAAAGACCTGCTGAGACAGGCAGCTAAGGAGTTGCTGATTCCGGGGAGATGCACTATCTCCAGGTGAATGTCGTGGCTGATGCAAAAGTCTCATAGATGTATTGCTTCCCGACACAGTGCTAGGGACTGGGCCCCATCCTGACTGTTGATGTAGTATACGGAAGCTGTATTGTCCATGAGTACTTGTGCGACCCTCTTGGAGAGCTGTGGCAGGCAGGAAAACTGAGCAGACTAGGCGAACTACTCTGAGCTCCCGGACATTGATGTGTAACACCAATTCCTTTGCAGACCATGTGCCCTGGGTCCTCAGGGGACCTAAGTGAGTCCCCCAGCCTAAGTCTGTGGCATAGGATATCAGATATCGACGGCTGGGGTGTCTTGAAAGCTATTCCTGAAAGTACTTGGCGCAGCTCTGTCCACCACCTCAGAGAGGTAAGTACTTGTGGAAGTACAGTAAGTATTCTGTCTATGTGATGTTTGGCTGGTGAGTATACCAACGCAAGCCACATCTGGAGAGGCCTGAGGTGCAGTCTGGCATGCCAAACC
Source organism: Emydura macquarii macquarii (assembly GCF_026122565.2). Lineage (NCBI taxonomy): Eukaryota > Metazoa > Chordata > Testudines > Chelidae > Emydura > Emydura macquarii. The sequence goes on along the minus strand of NW_027132342.1, from coordinate 2,873,686 downwards.
AAGTACATGCACGCCACCATGTGACCTAGGAGGCAGAGGCATACTCTCGCCGTGGAGAGAGCGTGGGCTGAAATCTGGGCTATGACCTCTGACATTGTCCAGAACCTGTCCTCCGGAAGGAATGCTCTGGCCTTGGTAGAGTCTAGGACCACCCTGATGAATTCTATCCCCTGTACTGGGACTAATGCTGATTTATGTTTGTTTATTAGTAGACAGCACCGAAAAATGCTCTGAACAGTCACGATGCTGGACTGGACCGGAGACCTTGACCTGCCCTTGATGAGCCAATCATCCAGGTAGGGAAAAACTTGCACCCCTCTCTTCCGGAGATAGGCAGCCACTACTGACATGCATTTGGTGAAGACCCTCGGTGCGGTTAAGAGGCCAAATGGAAACACCGTGAATTGATAGTGACGCTCTCCCACCATAAATCGCAGGAACCTTCTGTGACCTGGGAAGATCTGGATGTGGAAATAGGCATCCCTCAAATTGAGGGTGGTGTATCAGCTGCCAAGATCCAGTGAAGAAATGATGGTGGCTAGGGAAACCATACGAAATTTTAACCATCTGAGGTACTTGTTGAGGCATCTTAAATCCAGAATAGGCCGCAGAGCTCCCTTTGCCTTTGGAATCAGGAAGTACTGAGAGTAAAACCCTTGTCCCCTTAAGTCCCGAGGAACCTCTTCCACTGCACCTACGTATAGGAGTGCTTGCACCTCTTGCACGAGAAGTTGCTCGTGAGAGGAGTCCCTGAAGAGGAACAGGGAAAGAGAATGGGAAGGCAGAATTAAGGCAAACTGGAGGCTGTAGCCGGTGGCCACCGTGTTCAGCACCCATCTGTCTGATGTTATGGCAGCCCAGGCTAGGAAAAAGGGGGTTAACCAGGAAAAAATAGTAAGGAGGTTGGATCCTTGATTGAAACGGTAGGTTGCCCTCAAGCACACCTTCAAAAGGTCTGCTTTCTGCCTCGGTTATGGCGGCTGGAGTGCACTGGATGGGCAGCCAATGATGAGCTGCTCTGGTGCCTCTTATAACCCTTATTTTTTTTCCTGTACAAGTCACTACAGGAATGGCCTCCAAACTGCTGATGACTCTGAGGCTTGAAGTGCCTCCTGGATGAAGGCAGGGTGTACAGGCCGAGGGACCACAAGGTTGCCCTTGTGTCCTTCATGCCATGCAACCTCACATCAGTCTGCTCAGCAAAAATAGCCGTGCTGTCGAAAGGGAGGTCCTGGATTGACTGCTGGACTTATGACGGAAGGCCCGAGGACTGCAACCACGACACCCTTCTTTTGATACTGCTGATGCCATGGTTCTGGCTGCAGAATCTGCTACATCGAAGGCTGTTTGAAGGGACACATTAGCTACTGTCCTCACCTCCTCCAAGATGGCCGCAAATTCCTGCTTAGAGGGGTGTGACAATCAGTCCGCGAACTTCTCTAGCAACTGCCAGATGTTGAAATGATACCTGCCTAGCAGCGCTTGTTGGTTCGCTACTCGTAGCTGTAGGCTAACGGTGGAATAAATTTTCCGTCCAAACAAGTCCAGCCTCTTTCCTTCCTTATTTTTAGGCGCAGAGCTCACTTTGCCCTGCCTGTCTCTTTCGTTGGCTGCCATGACCACCAACGATCCTGGGGCGGGGTGGGTGTATAAGGACTCAAATCCCTTTGCCAGAACATATTTCTTTTTGCCCTTTTTGATGTGGGGGGCAAGGAGACTGGGGTCTGCCACACAGCTTTGGCCAGTTTAACTACAGGCCAAAAGGACAGGAAGGGCCGCTCTACTAGACGCTGCTGATGCCAGGATGCCAAATAGGTCATCCATAGGCTCATCTAGCTCCTCTATCTTGAGGACCAGGTTGGAAGCTGCCCTTTTAAAAGGTCCTGATGGCACCTGAAGTCGTCCAGTGGTATTGCTGATGAGGGGCCTGTTACTGCCTCATCTGGGGATAAAAAGGAAGAGGCTGGCAGCTGGGGCAGGGGAGGGTCCATCACTCTGGTTGGGGTAATATCCCCCAGACTTGAGGTGGGTGATAATCCCTGGTCAGAGTCTGAATCCAGGTGCAGTGCCGAGCTCTGAGGGATAGAGGACATCAGCACCGAGGCCCCTTTCCTGGAACCAGTCTGTGGAAACCAGGGGGAAACCCCCACCAGTAAGCTATGGTTCTGGCCACTGTCCTTGTGGCCATGCCCCCAATCAGTGGCATAGTTGAGAAGCCTAGTGCCAGGGCAGGGTTCTGCCTTGTTTAGACCACTTCACCCCTCTCCAGGGAAGAGGAGCCACTATCTGACGGCCAAGGTGGTGTCGACTGAATCTCATGGCGCCTTATGGGGAGTTGTGGTGGTCCAGTGCCGGTGAACGGCCCAGCCATGCCGAGCGCTGGATACGATGGGACTGACTCTTGTCCTTAGGCTTTGTGTAAGGACTGAGAGTGTGGTAGAGATCCCAGGGAAATGTGTTGGGATTCCGGTGACCTGCACTTTACGAGGTCCGGTACCAATGCTCAGATGCTTGGTGTCGGTCTTCGGGGGATTGGCGGTGCAAAGATAGTCTATCACTGCCTTACCCCAAAAAGCATGGTTTCCTATATGGGAACCGACTGCACACCAGCGAACAGTTCCTGGGAGATGGGGACCATCGGGTGGATCTGTTGGTCAGCTTGCCCCTTGACACGGTACCGCCAGCAACAGCGCCGAGTCTTAGTGTGGTCCACCATTTCTCAGCGTTGGCGGCACCAGCATTGTCAGGAGGTCTTTCATTGCCTGAAAGGCCTCCAGGGTCGATGGCACCACCAGGTGATGAGGGCCTTCGCCACCACCTGGAGTTGGTGGGGGGCCCGGTGCCGGAGTTGAAGCTCGCAGCAGCGAGGGACCTTTTGGACATGGAGGGAGTTGGTGACCCGGCACAGGTCTCACCTGGTCTCCTGAAGCCTTCTTCACTTTGTCCACCGGCGAGCACCATCGCTTGGTGTGTGTCTTCTTAGACCTCTTCTTGGGCATCGGAGATGGTGACCAGTGCCAGGAGGATGAAGAAGGTACCAGGGGAGCTCCATGCCGTGTCTACTGTGTTTGGTCTACCTGGCTCTGACAGCGGCCTGAGTGCTGACTCCATAAGGATGGCCTTAAGTCAAATGCCCCAGTCTTTCTTTGTCCGTGGGCGAAAACTTTTGCAGATCTTGCACCACTCACGGATATGAAGCACTTCAGCAACTTTGATGTGGATCTCTCCTGGGCATAGGCTTCTTACAAGAAGCACAGGGCTTAAACCCCAAGGAACGGGGCATGCCCCAACCCTTGTACTTTAACAACTATGAAACTATAACTAACTAACTACAGCCGTAACTATACACGAGAGTAAACCACTGGGTTTGAGAAAGACTTGCAAGGCAAGTGACATTCCAGCACTGTCACTGGTGGTAAGAAGGAACTGAGAGGCCAGAGGCCAGCAGTGCCTATATGCAGGCGCATATGCATGCTGCTACAGGGGGCGCTAGAGCCAGCCGCTATGGGTACCACTGAGGGAAAAAAGTTTCCAGCACCAGTGCATGTGGTGCACACACACACCTACATTGGGAATGGACATAAGCAAGCACTCAAAGAAGAACTCTGAGCTGCTCCACATTGTGCCAGAGGACTGGCCAAGTGTGGCGACAGACCAGCATTTGGGAGCATAAACGTGGCTGAAAGCCACCCCACCTTTTTGAGCTACTCTAATGCTGCTCTGGTGTGGCCCAGGCTTTGGCCCTTGAAATGCAAGAGAAAATCAGGAAAAACAAAACAAAAACAAATAAAAAACTGTTGGAAGATATCTGGATGTATACTTCCAGTTTAACAGAGCAAAGGCAGAGCCAGGAAGATAAATATGTCCTGCCCTTAATTCTGGGTCATCCAAAGACACCAGAAAAAGACAAAAACAAGTTCTTTATAGAGAAAAAAAGTTGCAAAGTCACAGACTCCAGAAAGGCCCAGTCTGATAAAACAACACCATGTCATGGTAGTTCATTAGAAACTTTTGCCTATCATTACTCTTTAATAACATTTCAGATATAAAAGGATAAGCAGCATTTTCATGGGATGTCATAGGAAGAAGACAAATCAAGAAGATCAGCAGTACTATAATATATGAGAACTAAGAACAAAAGTACAGAGGTTTATACTTATTAGCTCTTCGTGGGTGTGTAAAGCATTGGAGGGAAGAAGTGATGAGGTGCCCCTCAAAAGCCACTTACTGTAATTGGAGAAGTGCTGCTGGAGTTAGAATATGGAAAAGATTGCTGGAGTTCTGCTATTAAACAGCAACCTCTGTGTACCTGCTTTTATTTCCACAAAGGATTACAGGAAATAAATCCAAACAAATCATAATAGAGAGGAGGTTCACAAAAAGTCTTGAAAACTGAAACCACCAAGACTACTACGCTCTCCAGAGAGGCTCATGGAAATTGTATGCATGGACACAAGGAGTATGCATTCCCCTATGCCCTAAATAAGGAAGTGGGCTCTGACATTCAGCCTGGTCTACAATAGAAAATTAAGTCATCTTAACTGCTTTGCTCAGGAGTGTGAAAAATCACCACCTGGAGCAGTGTAGTTAAGCTGCCCTAATGCCCAGTGTAGACAGTACTAGGTTTATGGAAGAATTCTTCTGTTGTTCTAGCTACAACTTCTTGGGAGGCGGATTATCTATGCCAATGGGAGTACCCCTCCTCTGTGCTGCTGTAGTTTTTAAGTGCAGACAAGCCTTCAGGCAATTAGAGAAGAAATGTAAAGGGTATGTGCAGCAGATGTCACTTCTCCTTAATACTGAACTTTGTGTCTCTCAATAAGCCAAAGACTACTATTTTCTTCATATGCCCCAGAGGAAAACCATAAATAGGAGTTCCAAGGCCTCAATAAGGGGGAAGAGAAACCATCTATCCCAATTTTCCAGCACTTGTGCCTGGGAGAACTCCCCTACCCCACAAACAGCAGACACTGAAGAAAAAATTTGTTTACCTCCCCATTGAGGGGAGCTATATATAAAAGTAGTTCTATCCCTAAGGATGTAATAACTCCCTCAGTCTGAACAGTTTATGAAGGGAAAGGAGGAGCATACAAGAAGACCAGGGAAAGGAGGAGCATACAAGAAGACCAGGGATGTGGAGTATTGGTGCAAGAGAAGCGAACTATAACATCTCACCAATTAATTCTGTACCTACTTATGGCAGAGAGAGCCCTTTCTTTGCTTTCCTCATAAAGCCACAATTATGAAGCTAAGCCACACAGCCTATATACAGAATTAAGTGATATAAATACAGCAAGAAAAAATCAGCTCCCAGATCAGTTAGAATTCTGTCTAGCTTTCCTTGTTCAATTTTTACTTTGCTAGTTTGAATCACAGTTATTAATACTAAAAGGTTTCAGTGAAGGCTACTATTAATATCCTCTGGGATTTAAAAGCAATTACATTTAAAAACGGAACTGCAGAGGATGTATAAACAGGAATGATCTTTTAAGGAAATTAAACAAAGGCCTTAACTGCAAATCTATTCAAATGGCAGATAGAAAGAATGAATCTTTGGTAAATAAAAACTCAGTGAGATGGTGGAATAATAATCTGAAATTTTATTGCATAAATTAAGTATTTCTTTCAAGCCACACAGTACGTGTCTGATCTTATTCAGTGCCTATCACCTTTTGAATTCCAAGTTTCCTGGGAATAATTGAGTGTGCAGATTGATTCCTTAGAATTATGATATATTTGTAATACAGTAAAAGCTAAACCCCCACTGAGATTGGGGCTCACCATGCTAGGTGCTGAACATACACAGAAAGACAGTTCAACTAAAAGAGCTTAGTGTAATTAATAAATAATAATAATAAATAATTATAAAGACCTGTAGTATTAAATAAACCTGTGAGGTGTCCTGGCCCTGCAAAAATCATTTATGATTTCCCAGTCTTTTGATCAAATACTCTTGGGTTGAACTCATGGCAGGCCTCAGACATGAAAGATTTTCCTGAATAGGTTCTTCTGTTGTAACTAGAAGTATCCAAGTTTTGCACTTCTGCAGTTAAAATACAAAGCAATTTCTTTGAAGAGCTGTGCCAAGCTTTCCTTACAGATCCCCAAACCACATGAAACTCATTTTAGTCTGGATTTTGATACAAGCCCCAAATTCAAGCCATATTCATCAAAAGGGTTGAAAACCTTTCAGCAAGCCTAAACTGAGTTTCAGTGACATTTCAAGTGAACTTGGACTGCCTTTACATCTAAATTGGACTGATTTATGCGGAGTTTTACAATATGCAGATTTTAATGGCCCAGTGACAAACTGGGCAAACACTGCCACAATTTTTCCCATTAATATTTTAAATTTTATATGAATTTGCTTATGTTATACTCTCACCGCTATTATGTTTGCATTTTGTGACTATTCTGATCCAGGACAGCATCCATAGGCAGGAAAGGACTTAAGAACCACGTCCCATTGAAGCCAACTGAATGGCAAGACAAACAGATGCTTAACCTAAAGCACATGCTTAAGTGAGTTCCTGAACAGTAATAGAATTAGCACATGTATATGTGCTTTCCTGAATAGGGATCCAACAAGATAAGTTTACTAATTAAAGTGAATCTTTAACTTGTAATTGCAAATATTCCCACAGGATACTCAGAAAAAAGAAACAAACCAAGTGACTTATGTGCCTAATAAAAGCCAAACAGCTCTTATAACAAATATTGACAAGAAGCTGCTTTTGAACAATCTGCTGTGAAAGAGTTGCTCATAATGAATACCTTCAAAAATTGTTATCTACTCATAAACCATTTGTACTCAGAAATAGGTGCAACTAAAGGAAAAAAGTATGAATTTGATTTTTGCCCAGCTTTAGTCATAGAACATAGGTCAGGCCTGGGGTCTGGTTAAATCCCAAAGTTTTCTGGATTCTTCATACTCATAGTTTCAATCTGAATAAAAAGTACTGGCCTGAATTTATTAAAGATTGAATGGAATTTTTAAAAAGTACAATTGTGTTTCTTTCTGATTTATAAAGACATCCTCAAAGTTTTTATTAAAGCTATTTTCTGCTCATTTTGTACATAATACATATGAAGTCCCAAATTCCATCTTTCTGCACAGAAACATTTACAATATTTGAAGGTCGCTCGGTTGCTGTGGCCCTTCCTCGGGTCCAGACTCCGGGAAAGGCCACAACGCCTCCCTAAATGGGGGAATAGCATCTTCGGATGCGTCGTAGTCCAGCCCTCAGGCAGGGCGGACTGTCAAGCAGTCTATCGCCCCCGGCCGTTAGGCAGGGCGGGCGAGCAGCAGGTCTGCTCTCTGGAGCGGTAGGGTGGAGGAGGCTCTCCCGGGGTGGCTAGGGAAGGGGGACGCAGGCCCACCTGTCTCCATTGCGTCCCAGCCCAGGGCCCTAGTAGTGGCAAAGGTGTTGCCACTCAGTCAGTGGGGCTCCCGCCGCAACACGCCGACGGGGCTTGCCCCTCTCCCAGTCATTGACTATGGCTGTCCCTGGGCCACTTCCTCCCCATATCCCCAGGTACCTGGCTCGTCAGGGTCTCTGAGGTGCTCGGTCCAGGGTAGGCCCACCAGTCCCTCCTCGTCCACCGGTGGCAAGGCGGAGAGCTCCTCTGCGCAGGGCAGCTCCTCTAGGTCACAGGGCTCAGGGGATGGCTCAGCCTCAGGCAGCTCATCCAGATCCTGTCCCGTCTCTGGGGGCTCGGCATCCAGCAGCTCCTCTATGTCCCATCCGGCCTCAAGGGGTATCTTCCACCCGGGTTGCTCAGGGGGCTCGTTCCAGTCCCAGGGTTCTGGTAGCTCAGTCCAGTCCCCCTGGCCAGATGGCCTGGTCCAGCTACGTGAAGGTCCTACCCAATCTCCAGGCCCGGATCGGTCTGGGGATGGTCGGAGTCTCTACTCCAGGAGGCTAGCTTCCCTGGGCTGGGCTGGGCTGGGCTGGGCTGGGCTCCGGCCTAGGCCTCAGCCAGCGGGGCAGCATGTCTGCCTACAGCAGCAGTCTCTCCCAGACTGAGCTCTAGGGCCTGCCTTTTATACTGCCCCTTCCTGTAGGGGCTCCGTCCCGCTGTCGCTGATTGGGCTGGCTGAGTGGTCCTATCACTGCCCAGCCTTTTGGTTGCCGGGCAGACTTGTCTGCTGGGCCTGCTTCAGTCCAGTCAGGTCGCTGCAGCCCTTCCTCGGGTCCAGACTCTGGGGAAGGCCACAGCGCCTTCCTACAGAAGGACTCTAAACTAAAGTTCTTTCATCAAGAAATAGGGGGCAGGAATTACTCCATCCTAGACTATCTCTGTATAGCAGCTGATGTGGAGCTCCAGTGCCTAAAAATCTACAAACTGATTTGCCTCTCAGTTAAAACCATTTTTACACTAGTGTAACTTCACTGACTTCAGTGGGGTCACTTCTGATTTAGGGCCTGATCTTGGAAGTCAATGCATGCTTTGTTCTTGTCTTTCAATGGGCATAAGTTCAGGCCCTTAAGTAGGCTGAATATCACCATCTTTCTGAGATGAGCTCTCTGAAGAACTATAGCTCAAATATCAACTTCTAATATTTTCACATTCCCAGTCCTGTAAAGATTGGAAAAGTTCTCCATGAAAACGAGGGAAGTCAGAATCTGCAATCTTTAAAGTTAAAACAAGGAGAAAACAAAAACAAAAGCCCTCTTAAAAATGACAATGTTATCTATACCCATAAAGGTGCAGGAAAGTGTACAAACAAAAACCTGTCATATGCTTTGCATTTCATCTCTAAACCAGGTAGACAGGGAATGTACTTTTTTTGCTAGTGAGTCCTTTTAAGTTATTTGCCAAGACACTGAAAATATTTTGAGGTAGTCTGGCACTGTGAAGCCTGTTGCGTTAAACTGACACTGCTATGGTGTCCCAGCACAGATGCTATAGGACCCGACCCAGCAATCTTGGCACACCTATATTAATGAGACAGGCATTTGGATAGAATATAATAGGGAAGAGAGGATTTTATTTGAACTGGATATGAAGCAGCAGTTAAGATTCAGAGTTGAATTTGTCAAGCACTTGCTGCTAAAGAGTACAATGCACTGGGATGGTTTATAGTGCAGTCTTGTTAAACAAACTCTTAACAAAACATAAGAAAGAACAGACTATTTTTTGCAGCCAATTTAGGGCCCACCGACCCTACAAATATAACTGTAGATGGATTTTTATTTATTATATCTGCTAAGCCATATATGAGTTCTACCAAAATATTTTTTGTGAAAGTTAAATTATGGACGGTGCCTAAATGATAGAATTGATGCTTATATATTACATAAGGCTCTGACCTGGTTGGCATTCTAGGCATTACTATAATACAAATTAATTCTAAAAAATAAACAGTGTTATCCTCTGGTCTGCTTACAATACTGCTAAGTCGCAAACACTCTACAAATTTTAATCAAGTTCTAATCAAGTCAAGGAGTAACAGTGTTGTCATCAGGTGACCTAACACAATTATATTTGTAGTGTTGACAAGTGAACTAGAAAAGATTCATGACTTCCACACAAACTGTTATGAATATAAAAGTTATAGCATAGTTATATAGTTATAGTTTTAAGCATGTGCTTAAAAGAGACAAAGGCCTGGCAGATTATATGAAAGATTATGGCTTTTCTTTGTTAAGAGACAGTGAAGTCCCCTGTGACTGAAGATTAGTTGAGCTGTTGTAGAATAGTAAATGGGTAATTACATGATTTGATTAGATTTTTATAGTAATATTTAAAAGAACTGAATTAAATCAGCCAAAAGTACTGTACCTATACCTTACTTTGCACACTTCTATATTACATGCAACAAACCACATTAAAAGAAAGCAGAGGTTGCGTCAAGCACTGAAAAGTCAGGGAATGCCAGAGTTATGGTTATCTCTGCAATCTTAATTCAGCCCCTTTGTGCCCAGGCATAATGATAAAGTCTTCAATTAAATGATCACACACTACTTTTTCCACAGGAGCCCTGCCTTACTCGTGCACAAGACGACTGGTTCTCGGAGCTCATAGCAGCTTTCAATATTTTGTTTTATGCTCATTGTTCAATGTGTAGCCTCAGACCTTATTTAGCACACATTATTCAAACCCTGTTCTGTATACAAAACTAAAAAGTTTCCCATGGATTTTTCTGAAGTGCTCTTTACTATAGTATCTGGGTGCTTCAAAAACATTAATTAATTTATCTTCACAACAGCCTTATTGAAGTTAGCCAGCATTAGTATTCTCATTTTATATGTGATGAACTGAGGCAGACAGATATCGTCAAAAATATACACTAATTTCGTGTGCACAAATTTATAGGCCTAAGCCCTGATTTTCCAGAGTACTTCATATTTTAATAGCACTTTATATGTTTAAAGCATAGCTTCCATTGATTCCAATTGCAGCTGAGAGTGCTCAGCACTTCTGCAATTCATAGTCCAATTCAGGCACCCAGAAAATGAGTTACACACAATTAGTTGCCACCTGTGATAAGTTTGGTTCGAGTGACTTGCTCAGCTACACACAGGACCTGTGTGGCAGAAGCAGCAATCGAATCCAGTTCTCCAGGGCTGCATTCAACTGCCTTAACCATGAAATTGTCTCTTATGTTCCTGTAGTCTCATGCCTCATTCTCTGCACACCTTCCAATTTAAAAAAAATGAGGTCAGGGTCCTACAGACAATCCCCCTACCCTCTGAGGCTGCAGATCCCAACCCCAGTCCCCTCCTCCCCGGTCCCATATCCCAGTCTCTCTTCTCACTAACGCCCAGGCCCAGCTCCTCACCCCTTTGTAATCCAGTCAACCTTCCTCTAGCTTCTCCTCTTGCTCTCTGGGCCCCCCAGCAGGGGGAACACTAGCAGAATGGGAGAGGCAGGCTCCCTGCTCTCAGGTCCAGTGCGGAGCACCACGCCCATCCCGTCAGTCACCAGGAGCAATAGGAGGGAAAATGCTGCTCAATCCCTGCTGCCCAGGGATGAAGCATGCTCAGTTGCTCAAGAGGACAGCACATGGGCAGTTTTGTGGGCACACAGAAGCAGTGCAGATAGATCACTCACAGAATTTAGATGCCAAACTTTAACAAACCTCTACTGAGCATGTGGAAACAGATTTTCAGAAATTTATAATCTGGCCAGTTTTGGACAGATTTACACAGGGATGGGAAAAGACACTTTCCTGACAAAGGGCACCTCTCCCTCTTCCCTCCCCATGGCAAATTTTAAGTCCCTGCTCCAAAGATTCTCAGTGAAACAGTTGTAAGACTTTAATATGAGCACTGTAGTATATATACTGTGATACAATATATTGTGGGGGCCTCCCATTGGGAGGGGTTTCTCACATGAAGCAGACACACTCAAGCTTTGCAGTGGTGTGTAGGGTATGTGTCACTACCTGCTATGCTGAAATGCAGGCTGTGTCTAGACTTGTCACTGTGGTGTGTCATTACATATGGCAGCAAAAGGTTCTGGCAGCAGGAAGGCATAAGGGACAGGCTATGGCAGGGGGAAGTAGTAGGGTAAAGGTCTGGCAGCAAGGAGGCAGGGGGACATTACAACTGCTAAAAACAGCAACGTAGCTAAGGGAGGCACTGCTTGAGCACATAGAGAGCCATGTAGGGCATATACTCTAAGGTTCAGGCATGTACGGCACTCTACTCACAGAAGCCATGCCTCACCACGTACTCTCAGGGACGTGCACAGAAATTTAAATTTGACCCCTTTTGGAGAGGCACATTTTGGAAGGGTCCTGCCAGCCAGAGCTCACTCTTTCTGCCCCTTCCCCCCATTTAGCCCCAGCAGGAGCTCATTCTTCCCTCCTCCCCACCCCTTCCCCAGCTGGAGCTCACTCTTCCTGCCCCGAGTACACTCTCCTCTTCCACGTCTGTGGTCCTGGTGCCAGAGGAGTTCTATGCCCCTGCTCCCCCCCTGTGCACAGCCCCCGTGTACACTGTTATTTATACCTGTGCTAGCTGCTCGTGCAGTTTCTGTTCTTTACACGCTGCCATACGTGTAGACATACTTTCAGGGTCTGCATGTTCAGTGTGTATACAAGCTACCATGTCATGTAACTAATAAAGAGTTCTAGTTTAAATTTTATATCCCTATTCTCACCTTGGTTCCTGAAGTACAGAGACTGCAGTGTACACATGAGGAAAATGCTCTCAGCTGCCTGACCATGCTAGAAAACATGAAAGGCACAACAACATCTTTTCCCCTAACCTCATTTGGAGGAACACTTGAGCTGATTTTGCTGAAATTATTTTTAAAAAACTTCAGCCTGAGGCAGACACTCAGCATGGAAAATTTCAATACAAATTGTGAAATGTTAGCAAAGTTATAAGCAACCAAAAACAGTGTCTTATAATGGAAAGTATCAAGAAACCTTAACTGCAGATGCTGCTATTTGCACCACCTACAGTACACATGTGCATTTTTATACAGATATTAGCTACATTGCTATGGGAATGAATTATATTAATTATTAATTATTATTATTATTATTAACACTTTAGCCCAACATTTCATAGGAAACTGGCAAGACTCAACATTGACATTGCAGCCCTTAGTGAGTCCCACTAGGCTGACGAGGGCCAATTAAAAGACAATGGAAGTGGCTATGGCTTCTTTTGGAAAGGAAAGCCACCTAAAGAGAGACTCATTCACGGGACTGGTTTTGTCATCAAAAATAAAATTGCCAGTGAGCAATCTTGTCTTTTGGAGCTCCCTGTGGGAATCAGCAAGCCTCTTGTGACTCTTCAGCTCAAGCTCAGCAACAACCAATATGCCATGGTCATCAGTGCATACACCCCAACAGTCAAAGATGAGGAAGACAACAAAAAGCAGTTTTACAGTGCTCTCGATGCAGTCCTCATAGCCACACCTAACGAAGACAAATTCATCCTCCTGGGAGATGTGCCAGATTTGGATGGGACTACCAACTCTGGAGCAGCACAATAGGCAAAGAAGGGGTGGGAAATGTAAACCCCAATAATATTCTCCTCCTCAGCAAATGTGAAGAGCAAGATCTGCTAATCACAAATACCATCTTCAAGCAGAGCAATAAGTTTAAGACCACTGGAAACATCCTCACTCCAAATACTGGCACCTCCTCGACTATGTAATAGTCAGAACCTAGATCATATTGACCTCTGTGTAACACGAGCCATGAGAGGGACACATCACTGTTGAACAGACAATTGATTAGTAAGATAAATCACGTACCTGCAGCTCACTCCACCATACTGCAAACGCTCAAAGACTAACGCTCAAAGACTAAGCACTACACAGGCCTGGGCTACAAGGGGAAAGTTAGCAGGTTTGGTCACGTCTTAAGCCTGCACCCAGGCTCCCGATGGGCAGGCAGGCACAAGGGTCCATGGCCCCGGCCCCTAGGCGGGATGGGGCTGGCAACAAAGTCTGTAGCCCCCAGCCCAAGCGGGCAGGGCGGGGCTGGCAAGAGAGTCTGTAGCCCCCAGCCCCCAGGCGAGGTGGGGCTGGCAATGGCATAGCGCTGGCCCTCAGTCCGGCAATTTATGGCCCCAAGCTGTATGAACAAACACATTGGGTCCTCTGCGGCTGCGGGCCCAGAGGAGACAAGCACTCCAAGAGTGTCTAGGAAAGGGGGAAGGAGGACACAGGCCCACCCGACTCCACTGCGTCCCAGACCAGGGCCCTACCAATGGCCGAGGATTCTGCCACTGGGTCAGCAGAGCTCCAGCCAGAACACACTGACACTGGTGCAAGTGCAAGCTCAGCCAGACCTACGTCAGCTGCCCCTGGGCTACTTTCTCCCACCCTGAACCTGGGTACCTGGAGCCAGGGGTCATCCCCAGATTCCCCCGGTGGCTAGAGGGAGTCCCACCAGTCCCTTGCCGTCAGATGGCAGAAGGTCCGGGAACTCCTCGGGGCTGTCAGTGGATGGCAGCTCCTCCAGGTCACAGGGTCCCAGTGGGTCCACCAGCACACAGGGCTCAGGAAGCTCTGGCGGGTCACAGGCAACGGGCAGCTCCTCTAGGTCGTGGCTGGCCTCGAGGGGTTCTTCCCAGTCAGCAGTCTCTGGTAGCTCTGCCCAGTCACTAGGGCCCGGTAGTCCCAGCAGCCCCTTGAGGCTCCAGCCAGTATAGGGCTCACACTGCCCAGCCACAGGACCTCGGTTGGGCTCAGGCTGCAGCCCCAGGGAAAGACCATCCTTCTCCAACAGCAGCTTCCCCTTGACTGAGCTCCTAAGCTGGCCTTTTATACTTCCCCTTTCTGTCTTGGCCCTACCCCTCTGCTGACGGGGTCTGAGGCCTGCAGTGCCCGGTTCCGTCTAGCAAGGGTGTCACGGCCCTTCCTCAGGCCCAGGCTCGGAGGAAGGCCATAGCGTCATGCTACAGGACTTATGTTTCTTTTTTGTAGATTGGATGTACAAGTTTTGTGAGCTAGGATTTTGGACTATTATTTATGGGATATTTTATTTATTTTAAAGGCTGATGACTTGCTGCATGTAATATACTTTGTATTTTCTACTGAGGTGCTTACAGGCCTTGAGGCATTGGAGCCTCAGAATTAACATTTATAGTATTATTATTAGAAGTAGTTTAGTGGAAAGTAAAACAAAACAAAAAAAATTAATATTTGCTAATTTGTTTCTTGAGCAGGTAAAAACAGAGTTATCTTAATTGTTGGGGTCAGGTTAAATCTGCCTCCAAACACAATACTGTAAGTCTCACACACTCGATTGACAACACTGATCTGAATTAGTAGGATAAAAACAATTTGCAAAGCTTATCTATTGCTCTGTAGCTGGTGAGTTGTCGAAACAGAGCATTTAATTTAATTCTGCTTAGGCATCTACTGTATCTACCTCCTGGAGCATATTCTGCAGTGGAACATATTCTCAGACTGAACATCACCAGGTATTTTAGAGAAATGCAGTTCCAATGTAAAATATACTCACCGTTATGGTTATTGGTGGCACTAACGGTATTGAGCTAAAGGAACAAGAGTTCAGCTTCCATGGACTTCTATCTAGAGGCTTGATGTTGCAATTGTTGCTCATTTAAAACACACACTGATGGATCTACATGCAAATTGAGGCTACAGGATTGGACACCCAAAGTTGATACCCGCTGTGCAGTTCCTGTGGGCCAGTGCTCTACTGGTCCAGGTGATCTTCAGATTAGACATTAAAACAAAGTCTCCGAGGTCTGTTAGGTGAATGTTAAAGATGTCTACGCACTTTTCCAGTAAAAGCAGGGCTGATCCCTGGTGTTCTGGCCAACGATACCTCTCTCAGTAAAACAAGTTCTACTGCCCAAACTGCCATTCTTGCTTTCATAGCCACTCTGCTAGTAACTAGTCATCATTTTATAAACTGCTTTGAGCTACCATTACCAGGAAAGATGCTACAGAAAATCAGTGAGGTGACAGCATAATCCAGTGGTTAAAGACTGGGAGTTAGGGAATTTTGGCTCTGACAGTAACCACACTGCATACACTTTTTGCTTCAGAAGAATAAAGGGCTGAGTTGCCTCTGCCCTGGCGAAAACTGAAGCTCTGGTTCCAGAAAGCCTACACATTACAAGCCTGATGCTTAGATCACTAAGCAATCCACACTGGACATAGACCAAACTGTAAGAGTGTGTGTAGGGTTCTGGTATTATTTTAATTAGAAGAAAACTTAAAAGTCCTACACACATTTTTGCAATTCATTTAATAGTTATGCAATGGCATAATGGTCACAATTTAAGCATTAAAATCCCAATCCTGCATTAGGATCTGACAATGCAGATGCTGGCCGCCTACCCAGAATCCAGTAAGTGTCCTCACTAGTGGATTGCATTACTGAGTCAGGATACAAAATTGCAATATCTACAAAAGGGCTTTTGCATTCTATATTAAGCAAAGTCATTCAAAATAGTGTAGCCAGTTCCTTCATTGGCATGTATAGATCTGATCCCATGTGTCCGGCATTGTGTAGAAATTTGATAGTACTGATAGCTGTACACCACCACCCTGGATCTAGAATTTCTAAGCCCATTTTTAAAAACAATTGTTTAAAAATTTGTGACTTTTTTTTAAACTAACAACTTTTTATCAGCCATGAAACAAGATAGTCCCTCCCCATCCCAGTGAAGTCCAGATGACACTTCAAAACTATACATAATCTACTGGAATATGATGGCAAAAATATTTTGGAATCATATGGCTTTTGGTTTTGGACACATCTGTCTGTTGGGTTTGAATCCAGAGACTGGCAAAAATAAATGTTAATTTTTAAATTATACTGTATCAGAATAACCCTTTTGTCTTCTATAATGATTATGAAATGATATAGTATACAGCTGGGCTCCTAGGTATCCAAGATATGTCCTTGCAACTATGGACTTTTTACATGAGCTATATTTTTTAGTTATTTATCATTGGAACATATAGTGCTTGCAGTGTGTTCATAGGAGCTCTTGGACTATTATGTTCTACCTTTCTGATGTCTTAAAGATAGCCACAGGTCATGTGACAATGTCATGTTTCAGAGCTCTCTTAAAGTTAATGTGATCTTTCATTTGGTTTTCTTGGATTCACAGAAAATAACCTGAGAAATTAGCACAAATGGGGCTAACCTAAAACCTAGGATCTGAACATTTCTTAAATTTAGGGAAGTTTGAAACCAATTGTAATCTGAATTTCACGACTGGACCTATCTTTAAAATGGGCTGAGCCAAAAGATGAGATATGAACATCCTCAAACTATGGTGAAGTTCAGACCCAGACATGAACTTCAGGAACTCTTAGATGCATGCCCAAAAGGCACTGTTGCTAATACGATGGAGTATAGCACTAATATGGACATGGGGTATAACAACAAATCTGCTAAACATGTGCATAAGTATCATGTCTGGATGCATTGACTCATGTTAGCTACAATCAAATAACTAATTCAAAGTATAATCAAGATAACTGTCAGATGTAGACATGGCCTTTGAGGATTGGGCCTGTTTCTCAAGATGGAAAATTAGAGATGGAAAAGACCTGTTAAATCATTTAGTTCATCTCCCTGTCAATACTGGATTATGCTCCACAGTACATTTTTCTTAGAAGACTGTTCTACATTCTTATAATACATCTTAAAAAATGTCACAAGAGGGTCAATTTAGAGATCAACAACTAAGTTAATGGAAAACACCACACTTGTGTTCATGCACTCTGAAAAATGATAACAGTCAGAGATGGACCCAAACTAAAACCCCAGTTGCAGACTCCCTCAATCTTTGGGGAAGTTTGTCTCTGGATTTAAATCTAAACTGAGTATCTTCATCCAATTTCCATCCAGAGAACAAGTATTTTCTAGTTCATCAATTTTTAGGCTTTGTCTCCCTGGGAGTACTCTGCCAAGTCATTTTCTCTACTGACCGTTACACTTGGAAGAATCAGGAATAAAGCCCATCTTTATGAATATTTAATACCCAGTGATCTCAAACTATATGAGGTATCATGGACTCTGCACCTGGTGGAATATACGTTTTAGATATTTTTAATTTTTACATTAGTTAAACCAATCCTTCCAGGCTGAAAAATAATCCTCCAAATTTAGCAAACCAGACAAAATATATATTCTGTTCCTGTTAGCAAGTTACACAGAAAAGCAATTCCAAAATCATTTTGTGTTTTAAAAGTGGCTTCATATTAGAAGCTAAAGTGCTTGCGAAATAGAGCTGTAATTACATTTTGATACAATCTCCTTGATTTGTCTCTTAGTGGATAGCAATAATTTGTCACATATCCAGCAAATTAATCTCCTTCATTTATAAACATGCTCAGTTCTCCCTGTTGGGATGCTGCCATGGAGGAAGAAATTGGAGAAGGGCCAGACAAACAGCCCCAACCATGACTCAACAAGAGCTTCTATGGCTGAGACGATGATGTGAGAAGGACCCACTCAGCCTCATGTCTCACAAAGCTGAATTTAGTGGAACCTGACCCTTTTTCTTCAGAATTGGTAACTGACCCCATCTTGATTCCTTGCACTAGACTAAAATGTTGGTTAATGCTGACAGGACTCGCTTACAGTTGTGTACTTCTTGGAGCCTCAGTGCTTACTTATGACCATAATCTGTGACGCTGCATGCTTTCTCTTCAACACAGGCTCAGGCATGTTTTTCAGCACAGTCATTTTAGACCAAATCTTGCAGCCCTAGCTTAAGCAAAATTCTATTTGAAGTCAGTGGCAATTTTTCCTGAATCAAGACTGCAGGGGATGGCTTTTAAATGTAAACTCACACTTGCAAGTGACACTAACCCCCCAATTTGTGCTGATAGTAGGGCTTGCACCAAGGACCTCATGTTAAAAACATGAAACTCTGGTGCTTGAGCTAAAGGACACTATCCACTAGCTGGCAGCTGTAGCAGACTTCATTAACCTCTTATTTGGAGCAGGCACTAGGAAAATACAAAGATCCCCACTCTCCTATTACGGTTACACAAGCACTTCCAAGTTTCAGAGATCTTTCTTACCTGCACTCTCTGAGATGGAACATCTTTCTGATGCATGCCTACCCTACTCAAGCCTCAACCTGCTCCTTGGCAAACTATTCATCTGACTCCCCAGAATTATTTCCCCCTGCATCTCTTTTTTTATCTGTTTTACCTGGACCACTTTTTGCTGCCACACAACAAATATGCTACCTCTAGAGTGTACTCTCATTTGAAAGCACCAGGCTCAATTTCTGGAGCATCTTGAGTGCTCCCACAAATCTCCATTGCACAATCTGACTGCCATACTCTGCCTCAATGTGTCTTGTCTTTTCTGAAACCAGGATGAACATATCCTGTTCCTAGAAGGTTCTGAATGTCTTGCTCTTGGCAGGTTCTGATTAGTGTGGTATTGCCCAGATGTCAGCATATCAGTCTACCATGTAAAAAAAATCCTGTCTATTAATAAAGAATGACCCCTGCATTAGCAGTATCAATTCCACTTTACCCAAAGATCCCAGGCTATTACAAATAGTGTATTCAGGTATGAACTCAGAGCTCCATCAAGACTCCACCCTCTCACAATTCCTGAAGCTGCAGCAGTTGTTCCCTTATTACAGAAACATAACTAGTGATCTTTTATAAGGTGTATCACAACATATAACTAAAAGTGGCAATTACCCCAAATTACTGATGGGCTTCAGCTACAAAATTCAGATCCATTTGGATCAATACTCACCTTCCCCACAATTTATTCTTAATCTCTGTGCCTCATTTACCTACCTGTAAAATGCAACTCACAACTGTTACCTCCATAAAGTTGTGTTATGAAGCTTAGTAAATGAATATTTGTAAAGTGCTTTGAGACGTTTGGATCAAACAGTATAAAGACAGGCAATTTTAAATTATGTGATGCCTTTTTACTGTGTATATTATTAATCAGTATTCATATAATAAAATACAAGAGAAAAATCCCAGATGGAATTTGAGTTTAGTCTTTCAGTACTTAAACATTCACTGCACTTAATATAAGAAATGTTGATCCCAATATCTAACAGCTCAGTGCTGGGGGGCTGCCACTGGAATGGACTGCTAGTTACCTCATCCCAACCCTGGTCTCACCAGAAAGCTGCAGCCCATTAATGACTGAATCATAGAGAAGCTGGATTTTTCTTTTATTTGGCTGGGTGCTAAAGAAAAGAGGAAAGGATAAAGATAGGATGAGGTGAACCAGGGAAGGAGAAAGTAGGTAAGGAAAGCAAAAGGAAGAGGGAAAAGCAATAAAAAGAAAGAGGTGAAAAGAGACTCAGAGCATATAAAGAATGAAGAAGGAGGAAGAGAGCACAAGAACATGGAAAGAAGGGAGGAGAGGAAAGATGATGAAACAGAGAATGATAACAATGGAAGGAGGAAAGTTCCAGAGGGGTAGCTGTGTTAGTCTGTATACAGCAAAAACAATGAGAGTTCTGTAGCACTTTAAAGACTAACAAATTTAATTTCTGTAGGCATAAGGTTTTGGGGGTGGAACCCACTTCGTTAGATGCAAGAAAGAGAAATCATATAGGGGGTGTATATATATACATCCAAAGGGAAGGAACAACAATGGGGAGGGAAGGTGTTAGCAAGGCCCAGTTTGATTGTGCCAAGTTTGCATATGACTTCCAGCTCTGCAGTTTCTCGCTGAAGTGTGTTTTTGAAGTTTTTTTGTAGAAGTATGGCAACTTTCAAGTCAGCTACAGAATGCCCTGGGAGATTGAAGTGCTCTCTGACTGGTTTATAGATGTTACCATTTTTTATGTCTGATTTATGTCCATTTATTCTTTTGCATAGTGACAGTCTGGTTTGGCCAATGTACATGGCAGAGGGCACTGCTGGCACATGATGGCATATATTACATTAGTAAATGTGCAGGTGAATGAGCTCCTTATGGTGTGGCTTATGTGGTTAAGTCCTGTGATGGTGTCACTAGAGTCGATGTGCAGGCAGAGCTGGCAACAGGGTTTGTTGCAGGGATAGGTTCCTGGGTTAGTGTTCTTCTTGTATGGTGTACAGTTGCTGGTGAGAATTTGCTTCAGGTTGGGGGGCTGTCTGTAAGCAAGGATAGGTCTGCCTCCCATGGCTTGAGCGAGTGAGGGATCATCTTCTAGGATAGGTTGTAGATCCTTAATGATGTGTTGGAGAGATTTTAGTTGGGGGCTGTAGGTGATGGCCAGTGGTGTTCTATTGTTTTCTTTGTTGGGGCTGTCCTGTAGTAGGTGACTTCTGGGTGACATCTGGCTCTGTCAATTTGTTTCTTCACCTCTCCAGGTGGGTATTGTAGCTTTAAGAATGTTTAATGGAGATCCTGTAGGCATTTGTCTCTGTTTGAGGGATCAGAGCAAATCCAGTTGTATCTTAGGGCTTGGCTGTAGACAATGGATCGTGTAATGTGTCCAGGGTGGAAGCTGGAGACATGAAGATATGTATTGCGGTCAGTTGGTTTTCGGTATAGGGTGGTATTAATGTGACCTTTATTTGTATTTTAGTGTCCAGGAAGTGGATTTCTTGTGTAGACTGGTCCAGGCCGAGTTTGATGGTGGGGTGGAAATTACTGAAATCCCGCTGGAATTCTTCGAGGGACTCTTTCCTGTGGGTCCAGATGATGAAAATGTCATCAATGTAGCGTAGGTAAAGGAAAGGTGCTTGGGGACGAGTTTTGAGGAAGCAATGTTCTAGGTCAGCCATAAAAATGTTGGCATACTGTGGGGCCATGCAGGTGCCCATAGATGTGCCACTGACTTGGAGGTATAGATTGCCTCCAAATCAGAAGTAGTTGTGGGTCAGGACAAAGTCAGAAAGTTCAGCTACCAGGTGTTCCATATTATCATCAGGGAAAATGTTCCTGATGGCGTGTAGTCCATCTTTGTATGGAATGTTGGAGTAGAGAGCTTCTACATCCATAGTTGCTAGGATGGTGTTTTCTGGGAGATCACCGATGGATTGTAGTTTTCTCAGGAACTTTTTTAATGGAAGGAGGGAGACAGCAAGTAAATAATGGCTTGAGGAGAAGAAGGAGACAAAACAAAGAAAAGGGGAGGGAAGGAATGACACACAGAATAAGGTGGCTAAGTCTCAAAGCTGTGCTCATAATTTTTTGTTGTTTTTTGCCCTTAAGTCAAATAGTTGGCAGGTCTCTACTTTAATCCTCAGAAACTCCTCTCTTTCACCTGCCTGGCCCTTGCCAAAAAATGAACATTGCTTATGTTACCACACATCATTTTAGTTATGCATATAAATCCCCATACAGAGAAGAGTGAACTATGTGAAATTTCTAAAAGTCTGTCCTTTGACGTTGAGGAAACTGAGCAGTTTTCAGAATTTATAAATTTCTGAATGAGATTCTATTCTCCAGCAAAGCTCTGCTTGGCACAGGAGAGGAAGATAGGAGCTATCTGAGTGGCATAAAAGCTTTGTGGAGAATCTGTCCCACAATCTCTGCCCAAAAGGATTTGCTGTATTACTGATGTAAAGAATAATTTTGTACTGGGATCCCCTTTGTGAGATGGGAAAAAGACAGGTGTCCAAAAGCTCTTTAAAAGCTTTCTATGGGCAAGAGATGTTTCTTTCACAGAGGTTTGTGGGTTAGTGCTGGCAAGTTTTCCGGTATAATTCCCATTGTGCAGCTATACCCAACTTGGGCTGTGATTTTACTGGCTCCTTGCAAGCTAAATAGAGGCAAAATGTGTTTGTACTTGTACTGGAGTGCTTCAGATAGAATCCAGAAAGCTGAATACAATCATATTGGGGATTTGATGGACAGTCCCCTCTTCTCTCTGAATCAGTAGTACACCAAAAACTACAACTGTTCAAAATGTCAACAATTTTTTTTTTTTACAAACTATGAGATTTAGTCAAAACTAACATTTTCCACACACTTTTTTGGTCAAAAAGTTTATAGGAATAAAAATAATTTCCTGACCAGCTCTACCAAAACCTCCATACATCATCCTTGGGGACACTATGAAGCTTGAGGTTCTGCCTTTGAGATGTAAAACAGAGCCCCTGACAGTTTGTGGTCAAGGAAAGGTCTTCTGGCAGTTTTAGATAGAGCAGAGATGATGTCCTTAGTGTCCTGGCCCAATTCCAGTTTGGGGAGTTACATTCTACCTACCTTAATTGCCTCTACTGTGTCAATTCGTTTCCCACCATAAAATGCTGTTGTGTGTTTCTGTTCTCCAGAGACGTTTGACGCCATAAGGGGGTTGTATTTCAGTAGAGAATAAGGGATTCCTGTATTTATATGGTGATTTGTGATTAATTGAGCTGTGTACATGTTAGACTAATATAAATATAGTGTACTATGCTAATTAATTGTTTGCTTTTACAATCAGGGTAAAAGTTCCTACATTCCAGTTTAACCAGCAAGAGTCAGTTACTTGACCATTTAGCTAGAGCTTTCCCATATAATCTTGTGCTGTACAATAAACTTAGTTCCTTTTATAAGTAAGAACATTTTTAGCCTGTAATAGACTGTAAAAGTACTTTGGTAAATGAGAGAGAATACATAGATATTTCCATTTGTACTTTCAATCTACAATTACTAGTAAAGGGAGAAAATGAGTTACAAATAATATAAAACATACTCTTCTTAGGATAAAACAGGACACCTCAGGCATAGTAAAGGAAATCAGCGTAGGCAGAATTAATAATGCATTTCCTATAAAAATGTTTAGAGTTTAAAACGGGGGGGAGGAGGGGATCATGATAGTTGGAAGTTTTATGTTTTACAAAATAATATAATCAGCAGATGTCATGACTATTTAGAAAAAACCTGCCATGTAAACTGATTTTGGTTCTCCAACATCTCTACAGTTCAAGAGAAATTATCTGCGTTCATTCATTAAGCCTTAGCAGGATAGCTAATTCCAGTACTGAATGTTACACATTTCTTTTTTAATTTAGCTGCTAGTGTGATGAGGAAATTTAGTATTCTAAAAACCACTAGGTTTTTTATGTCCATTTCTTTAGAACCAATCAAAACCGACTATGCAGAAATTAAAGATATGAGTGACTGAATCAGTTGAGGAAATGTGGATACCATAAGGGAAACTGCTTCTCTAATGGACTGCTGTGTTTGTATTATTAATGATATGGCATGCAATCAGAACATCACTCATGAACTCATTCTCTGTCACAATAGCTCATCTGTCAAAAGCAATGTTTACTTACAGCTACATAGCTATGTAGTTAACATTGACATATATAGATGAGTTATACAAGAGTTAGGGTATGTAGAACTATTAAAAAGTTTTGCATGCAACAAACAAACCAAAGTAACATACTGGCAACTAAATGAGTGTTCAAGATGTATGCTAGGAAATAAAAGGCAGAATGCAATAACAGAATACAATGGCACTTTCATTAGCTGTCTACATACACTTTTGAGCATCTGCTTGTCTCACCCGCCTAGTCCATTCATGTTGGTCTGTGCCTTATTTGTTATAGCATTCTTTTACTTGTACCTCAGTTTTGTTTTGTAAGCTATGAATTCTGATGAGTGCTATGTTGTAGTTTGTAGTTTCTACTTCATCTTAGTAATATCTCACCTCCTCAACGAACTGTGAGTAACTGAACACTGTGTGCATACTGGAACTTTATAACTAAGACAGTCTTTTTCCAAAAACAACTTCACGATGTGCCAATTCTGCCACTGGTTACATGCAAGCAACTCCTAATGAAGACAATGAGCCACAAGCATAAGCAGTGCACTTCACTGTAATCAAATGGAAGTTGTGCATACATAACGGAGGGTTTCGTTTTGTCCTATAACCAAAATTTCAGTGCAGTGAAACTATCCAGGTTCTTCCATTTTACTTCACTATAAACCATATATTGAAATTCTTACTCAGTTTATTCCTCTGTCCTTATTCAGAGTATGTCTTCACTGCCAGCTCCGCAGTAATTGATTCAGCGGGATCGATTGAGTGGGTAATGGAGATCCACTCAATCCATCCCAGATGAGCTCTCTGGCCAACGCCGGTAATCCACCTCCCCAAAAGGAGCAAGGCTGCATCAATGGGAGGGCGTCGTTATAGCTTACGTATCTCCCGTCGACCACTGGCAGCAGTGTAGACCAGGCCTCAGATAAAACTCAGTTGAAGTCCTTGCATATCTCTCAGAGAACCAGCAATTCATGAAGTGGAAAAGATCTACTTGAACATCCAATCAATTTCTACATTTTCCAGTGTATTAAAACTCAACTAGACTAAAGTCCAAATGATGGAACTTCCAATCTACTCTTTCCCTTGGGAGACATAGCCTCTAGAAGTCTTCATTTTTCCCCTCCTCTCTTTTTAAAAGTGTCCTTTATTTTAGAAATCAGCCGAAACCAAAATCCTGCATTTAAGCATCCCTGCACTTTAGGAACTCTGGAAATTTTAGGAAGCTGAATGTATCTTTGGAGCTAGGATAAATTATTAATTTATTGTATTTGGATATAAGGCAATGAAAGTTGCCTATCGAATATAGGGCCAGATCTATACCCTGGCTTTGTCCTATACTAGAACACAGCAGCTGGAAAACCAATTTAAATGGCTACATGTGGTTCCTTCAATCAAATAAGAAATCCATATGTGGTGCAGAAATGACAGAGTGGCTGCATACCACTTCTCCTTCCAGCCCATAGTTTAGGGGCTGTAGCTGGGAAAAGGGGGTGTGACCACAGTGCCTTTGCACTCCAGCAATTCTCCATTTTCGCTTTCCTCTACAGCATGGGGCATGGGTCACTTGCTGGTGGATTCTCTGTACCTTAAAGTCCATAAACCATGATTTGAGGACTTCAGTAACTCAGTCATAGGTTAGGGGTCTATTACAGGAGTGGGTGGGTGAGGTTCTGTGGCCTGCGTTGTGCAGGAAGTCAGACTAAATGATCATAGTGGTGAGTCTATGAGTCTATTGCCAGAACAGCTTCTTGGGGCCAAGGTAACCAGGCATAATTCACAGCAGCCCTGAAGCTTCTTCAAGTTACGCAGAGAAATAGATCAGTCCCCAGCCAGCCCCAGGGTTGGTGAGCCACAAAGATAGCTTAAAGTAACTTGGTCAGACCAGAGACTCTTACCATTAATAGACAGAGTATGGCCTCCTTTAAAAAAATGACAAAACTCACTTATTTTTAGTCATAGAAACTGCAGGGCTAAAAACATCACAGTGATGCAGCAGGTCCACTATAATTGAAGTTATCGTGACTTTTGTTTTATGGTTGAAGTTTCTAAGCCCTCTAAACTTGACAGGCTTAGTCAGATTCATTTGAAATTTGGTGTGCCTCAGGAGGTTGCAGGACAGGATTAGTAAACCACATTTCAGGTCATTTGAGCTGGGTATTGCAGAGATAAAAGCACCCCCAAAATAACCATTTTTCAAAAATTTCCCGTTGGGTATTTCTTGTGCAGAGCTAGGGATCAAACTATTGATATGATGTGGGTCAAAATGGTCTCAATCTGTTGAGTTTTACCCAAAGTAGTGCATGGCACCCTCTAAATCTTTGGGGAACTGAAATGGTGAATGGTATTTAAGAACCTGTTAATTTCTTCACTTGTGTAAATGTGTAGTCTGGAAAGATTACAGTGCACTTGCAGCAGTAAAGAAAAAAATACTGTGAGATGGTTTCTATGCAACCACTTCATGGTTGTTTGGATAGTTCAAGAGAATGTGCCTATGCCATTGTCCTGGTGAATATCCCGCTTCTGACGTGTCTAGTCTCAACCTTTGTACACCCGTGTAATAAAGATTTAATAACTCACATTGCTTGCTATAGTATAGGAGCCAGCAAACAGAGCTGGAAACAGGGGAGTTTGAACGGAGATCTCTTGGAAGAGAACGGAGACAAGTCCCTGTTTCTTAGGGACAGTAAGTGAGTTCTTGAAAGTTTGTTTGCTTGCTTGCTATTTGTTTTGTTTTGTTATTAGTTTGTAAGGGCTCATAGGGGGCAGTGTACTGTGAGAGAAGCACAGAAGCCAGAAAACAGAGCTGGCAACAGAGGAGTTTGTAAGGAGAGCTTGGGGGGAGGGAGTGTGTGTTCTGTTTTTGTTTTGTGTATGTGAGGGTTTTTTTTTTCCTTTTTATTCCTTGACAGGAGTTCAGGAGGGCAGGTGATGACAGCTACAGAGCCAGCAGTGGTTGTGACCTAAGGTATGGAAGAGACAATAATGACGACCAGCTGTGGAAGCTGTGGCATAGACATTATCCTGGTGCAGGTACCTGAAATGTGTTTCATTTATATGAAGTGCTGCCTGATAATGCTGATGGAACAGAAGATCCATACAGAAACTATGGTTGAGTTTCTAAGGGGACTTGAGCAGGTGATAGAGAGAAGGCAAGAGGAGACTGTACGGAATACTCAAGACTTGCAGATACAAGCTGCGCTGGAGAACTATGAGGGTAGACTGCTGGATGAGGAAAGTGGCCAGTGGAAGCATGTGACTATGAGAACCAGGCAAAGGAAAAGACCAGTGAATGAAGGAGAAATAGAGCTCGGGAACAAATTTGCTGAGTAGGAAAATGAAGAAGGGGTAAAGCAGGCAGCAACAGATGGTGGGAGGGCAAGGAAGAAAAGAGTGGCTAGTCCTACATGAAAGAAGAGTTCAGAGTCCCACGAGGATAAAGGATGACTTGCAGAAGGCTGCAAGTGAGAACAGAAGACAAGAGGACTTGTAGCCAGAAAGAGCAGAAGGGGGAAGACTGGAGAATCACAGTAAAACCAGGAAGAGGAAAATCTACATGACTGGGGACTTCCTACTAAGAACAGACAGGCCTCTCACCAGAGCAGATGCAGTGAACAGAAGGGTGCTCTGTATGCCAGGAGTTAAGATACAGAATGTGGACCTGAGGCTGGGGATGCAGGAAAGAGGTGCTGGAAGAATCCACTGATTGTTCTTCACGTGAGAACGAATGATACAGCTCGATTCTCAGTGGATCGCATCAAGGGAGACTATGCCAGGCTGGGGAAGATGCTTAAAGAAATGGAGCTCAGGTGATCTTCAGTAGGATTCTACCAGTCCTTGAAGGAGGAGAGCAAAGGCAAGACAAGATTCTGATGATCAACAGATGGTTCTGGCAGTGGTGCTATAAGGAGGGCTTTGGGCTGTTCGACCACTAGGAGGCATTCATGAACAGAGGACTGTTCTCATGAGATGTACTCCACCTGACTAGGAAGGGAAACAGACTTCTGGGATGGACGTTGACACAACTGATTAAAAACACTTTAAACAAGGATTTCAGGGGAGAGTTGGAGATGCTCATGTAATCGCCATATCTGTTTCTAACATTGAGATGGAGAAAAATCAAATAAGAGAGGATACAGCAATGGAGAAAGGAGCAATAGAGGGTAGGGGAATGGACATCAAGAGGCCAGACAGTGCCAATACCAGTACAAACAGTCAGATAGGTGATACTGGCAGTAGAATGACTGTACCTGACCAGGCAAGGAATCTGGGTGAAGCTGAGCAGAAATAAATAAGATGTCTGTACACCAGTGTGAGGAGCTGGAGGTAACAAAATGGAGGAACTAGAACTACTAGTGCAAGAGTGAAACCAGATATTATCAAGATAACAGAAACATGGTGGAATAGTAGTCCTGACTGCAGCCCAAGTATTGAAGCATGTGTGTTGTTCAGGAAAGATGAAAATAAAGGTAAAGATGGTGGAGTAGCATTGTATACCGATGACGAGGTAGACTGTAAAGAAATTAAAAGTTATGGAATGGGTAAAAGAGAATTTGTTTGTGTCAAAATCATTTTGGGGAAGAAAGATAGCACAGGCTCCATTGGGATAGTGCTTGGGGTCTGCTACAGATGCCCAGGATCCAACCTGGACATGGACAAGGACAAATTTTAAAAATTTAAGGGAATTAGTAAGGGAAGTGGACTGCACAGAAGAACTCAAGGATCTGAATGTGGAGAAGGCTTTGAATTACTTTAAGTCAAAGTTGCAGAAGCTATTTGAAGACTTCAAATAGCATCTCGAGTTAGGGGAAAAATTTGTAGGGAAGGGTTGCAGACCAACCTGGATGAGCAAACATCTCAAACAGGTGCTTAAAGGAAGGCAGAGATCCTACAACAAATGGAAGATGGGAAGGATCAGCAAGTAAAGCTACCTCTCAGGGGTCAGAAAAATATAGGGAAAAAATGAGAACTGCCAAAATCCAAGGAGAGCTGGACCTTGCAAAGGAAATTAAAACCAGAAGTAAAAGGTTCTATAGCAATATAAATAAGAAGAAAACAAAGAAAAAGTGGAACCACTAAGCAGTGAGAATGGGGTGGATATTAAAGATAATCTAGGCTTGGCCCAACACCTAAACGAATACTTTGCTTCAATTTTTAATAAGGCTAATGAAGAGCTTAGGGGTAGTGTCAGGGAAGCTAATGAGAGCGAGGATATGGAAATAGGAATTACCACAAGTGAGATGGAAGTCAAACTCAAACAGTTTAATGGGACTAAATTGGGGGCCCTGGATAATCTCCATCCAAGACTATTAAAGGAACTGGCACATGAAATTGCAAGACTTGGGGGTCATACCCTATGACTGGAGAATTGCAAATATAGCTCCTATTTTTAAAAAAGGGAAAAAAGTGATCCAGGAAAATACAGGCTATTTAGTTTGACCTCAATTGTATGCAAGGTCTTGGGACACACTTTAAAAGAGAAAGTAGTTAAGGACATAGAGGTAATCAGGAATTGGGAGAAAATACAACATGGTTTTACAAAAGGTAGATTATGCCAGACCAACCTGATATTCTTCTTTGAGAACATAACTGATTTTTTAAACAAAGGAAATGCAATAGATCTAAACTACCTGGATTTCAGTAAGGCATTTCATACTGTTCCACCTGGGAAATTACTAGTTACATTGGAGAAGATGGGGATTAATATGAGAATTGAAAGGTGGATAAGGAACTGATTAAAGGGGAGACTACAATGGGTCATACTGAAAGGTGAACTGTCAGGCTGGAGGGAGGTTACTATTGGGTTCCTCAAGGATCGGTCTTGATACCAATCTCACTTATTTTTATTACTGACCTTGGCACAAAAAGTGGGAGTGTGCTAATAAAATTTGTAGATTACAGAAAGTTGGGAGGTACTGCCAATGTGGAGGAGGACCAGAATATCATAAAGAAGTTCTGGATGACCTTGAAAACCAGAGTAATAGAAATGGGATGAAATTAAATAGTGCAAAGTGCAAGGTCATGCATTTAGAGACTAACATGAAGAATTTTTGCTATAAACTGCAAACTTATCAGTTGAAAGAGACAGAGGAGAAATACCTGGGTGCATTGCTTGATCACAGAATGATTATGAGCCTCCAAGGTGATGCGGCTGTAAAAAAGGCTAATGCAGTCGTAGGCTGTATTAGATGAGGTATTTCCAGTACAGTTAGGAAAGTGTTAGTACCATTATCTAAAGCACTGTTGAGACCTCATCTGGAATACTATGTGCCGTTCTGATCTTCCATGTTTAAGAAAAATGAATTCAAACTGGAACAGAGGCAGAGAACGCTACTAGAATGATCTGAGGAATGGAAAACCTGCTTTTTGAGAGGAGACTCAAAGAGCTTGGCTTGTTTAGCCTAACCAAAAGAAGGTTGAGGGGAGAGATGGTTGCTCTCTATAAATACATCAGAGGGATAAATACCAGGGAGGGAGAAGAATTATTTACGTTCAGTGCCAATGTGGACACAAGAACTAATGGATCTAAACTGGTCATCAGGAAGTTTAGACTTGAAATTAGATGCAGGTTTCTAACCATCAGAGGAGTGAAGTTCTGAAACAGTCTTCTAAGGGAAGCAGTGGGGACAAAAAACCTAATTGGCTGCAAGATTGAACTTGATAAATTTATGGTGGGAATGGTATGATGAGACTGCCTACGATGGCATGTAGCTGATTTGTGTCTGCTAGCAGCAAGTATCTCCAACAGCTGGTGATGGGACACTAGATGAGGAGGGCTCTGAGTTACTACAGAGAATTCTTTCCCATGTCTCTGGCTGGTGGTCTTGCCCAAATGCTCAGGGCCCAACTGATCGCCATATCTGGAGTTGCGAAGGAATTTTCTTCGAGTCAGATTGGCAGAGACCCTGGGGATTTTTCACCTTCCTCTGCCACATGGAGCACAGGTCATTTGCAGGTTTAAGGTAGTGTAAATGGTGGATTCTCTGAAACTTGAAGTCTTTAAATCATGATTTGAGGACTTCAGTAGCTCAGCCAGAAGTTGGGATCTATTACAGGAGGGGTGGGTGAGGTTCTATGGCCTGTGATGTGCAGGAGGACAAACTACATGATTGCAATGGTTCCTTCTGGACTTAAAGTCTCTGAATAAATTGTCTGTTATAATATGTGTTTTTTTATTTTATGTAGAGATTTTGTGAATACAGAAGAATACTCAGCAACTGGTCTAACCAAACTTTTTGTTATATGGGGTGGGGAGGAGTTGGAAATAGAAGACTTTGTGTGAGCAGAAGTGGGAATGGGGATGGAGGCAGAAAGGAGAGGGGTTGTAGCTGCAGAAAGGGTGGGAAGTGAGGGAAGCATGTTAGGTAAGACTTGTATTATTTTTTTTGAGAAAATCTGTACTTTGCTAGCCTCAGGAGGGAGGTAGGGTGGGCATGGGCAAGTGGCTACTTCCTGATCTTGGAGCAGATTAATGTGGTGTTTCCAAAGACAAACAGAACAGCGGTAAGGAACTGATGGCGTTTCACTGCTGTAAGCCTGTGATCAGAAAGAGACAGCTAAAAACAATGCCTTAAACAGCCCACTGCTGGTACAAGTTTGCCAGGTCTCAGGGTGGCTGATAGACCATGTGCTAGGCCTCTGTTTTTTCACTAGTGAGGTTGCAAGAGAGAGTCAACACCAGAGACAGAAGCTGCCTTTGCTATTCTTTTCTTTCCCCTTTTGTGTATATCTTGTTTTTTCTTCTTAGGAAATAGGAACAGACTTTAACAACAACTTTAGAGGTTTTTAAGGCCCAGCTTGACAAAGCCCTGGCTGGGATGGTTTATTTGGGGTTGGTCCTGCTTTGAGCAAAGGGTTGGACTAGATGACCTCCTGAGATCCCTTCCATCCCTAATCTTCTACGATTCTAACAATAGCAATACCAGCAGCTCCAGCCCATCTCAACTAACTTCTGTTTTTTCCCCAATGTGGGCAGCTGTCACCATCTTTGATACCACCCAAGAGGCTGTCAAACAACAGTTTTTTCCTTCTAAAACACTCTCCAGCTAAAAGGGAAGGGAACAAGGGATATAGTGAAAATGAAAGCCTTATTTAATGTTTTATATTTCAAATGCTTTAACTGTTTTTCCTTCTTTTCTATATCTTTAATAGAAGGTTAAAAGAATGCTTAATGGTGTTTGCCATGGTACTAAGCAGGCTGAGGTCTCTGTATCTCAAACCCCGAACCTTGTTGAAAACTGTCTACTGTTGGACAGTGACAGGGTTATGTTAACTGCTTTAACTCTTTGGGTCCAGATAGTCCATCTAAATTAATACAAAAGGCCCAGCTAGTGTGTGTTTGGGGTGCGGAGAGGACTGGCTGGGTTGATATGCAAATTGAGGGGAATTATATATACAATTGCCTAAATGACGACTAACTCCTATGAACAACGTATGCTTTCTTTTTTAAAAAACTAGGAAATTCAATGGCAAAAACCTACATTAATGCAGAGTTGTTGCTTGGTGGTAGGTCGTCCCCTTGCAAGACAACGAGTTGAGCAAAACTCAAAGTTCTCAAAATCAGGAAAGGCACAGTTAAGGTTGCATGGGCAATGCCTCAATATGCCCTGTTAACACATATACCTTTACTCTGTTAACCCCACACTTACTGAAATGTACAATCTCATCACCTCCTTTTACAACCTATTTTCTCTCACCCACAGGATTCTATCTAACACTATTAAAGCCAAAAAGGGAAAAAGAAAAAAAAAGACCACCTTCCCATTTTGCTCTCAGTCATGCCAGTATAAGTCCAGAATAACTCCCCTGATTTTGGTCTGTAGCTGATTCTTGATTTGCTTTGCCCTGGCATTGCAATCAGCCTCCATGCAAGCAGCCTTGATGACTGAAAATCCTGTTTCGTACAAAGAGGAATCAGGAATGCAACCAAGAGGACAGTCATGACTGGAGTTCTTCAGAACAGACAGATGGTATACAATTGGAGGAAGGACCAGTGGCAATTTTAGATCTTCAGGTCAGGGAAGAATATATTATAACGTGATGGGGGCCCTGTGCAATCAAACAATTTGCAAGGGCTGAAGGCTGTCACTGTGGCAATTATTAACCTATGGGTTTTCAAAATATGATTTACATTTGGGATCTATACCGGTACATGAGCTGCCTTTTTATGTACACCATTAAAGAGGATGCACACAAAAAAAATCAGACATTTACCTTTGTTAGCCCTGAAATAGGCCATACACTTTTCCCTTCTTAAACAATTTATCATCTAAACCTCAGGATGACAGGGAGCACATTTTTCATAATAATATATGAGTGAAAGGAAGATGCCATTTAGCAAGACAGAGAACTAGTGCAGCAATACTGAAGTCCTTGTATGAGGCTATTGACATGAAGTACAGATGTCAGCAAAACCAGCACTGGAAAAAACCAAAATTTTAGGAAGGACAAGTAAAGAAGTTTATTAAAAAAAAAAAAAAAAAAAAAGCTAACATCTGGATGCAGTTGCTGCAAAAATTCATTGCAGAACAGACTCTATCTGCCAAGCTTTGTCTATTATTAGTGGTAAGAAACAGGAAGATGTAATGCTTGCAAAGCACTCAGATATGACAATGATGGGTGAAATATAAGAGTATCAATGGAGGCATCACTACCATGGCTGAGCACCAGGCGGTAGTTTGGATGGAAAAAAATAAAGTGAATTACAGCGTTTGAAACATTATTTTGTGTATGCTAGTCAGGTAGTTAGCGTCCCAATTTCCTCACATCTATCCTGTTTGCTCATCTGCTCATGTCACTGATTGGTCATACAAAACTAGAAGATAGTTTGAAGTCCCTTTGATAGTAGGTCTACTTCTCTATTTTTATGTCATTAATGTTTTGAGAAGATAGTCAAGCAAATACATTGAAGTTAGGAGGAGTTTTGTTTAAAGCCTAAAAGAATGCAGAATAGACCAACTCATTTGTAGAAGAAAACCTACATTTACAATGTCCAATAGGAAAGCTTAGTATTACACACTATTTTCAGATGAAAACACATTTCAAGTTTCTATAATACTGCTAGCTATAGTAGGTAGCCTTTGCTTTCAAGCAGACTTTATTTTTATTAAATTATTTTAAATGAAATCATTACTCAAACCAAATTGAATTTTTCCACTTGAGTTTTGCTTCAAATGGGCATTGGAAAATAGGATTATGTGATGTGTGGCAGCCTTTTTATTGGTTTGAAGGGACTGATTCAGTCCATATTCTGATGGTATGTAATTGGTTCAAAGTTATGGTGAGAGGGAAGTTATATAGCTATGGAAAAGGGAGTGCACATTACCGTACCTGGCAGATTTATTTCCCCAAGTTCACATACATTCCTCAATTATGAAAGTTAAAAAGATAGGCAAAGCCTTTATGAATATAGTACCAAATGTTCCATGAAAAAACTGCATTTATATCAGAATGCATTATTGAATATGGGCTCCAGTGTAATAACTGAAAGTCAAATCTGTACAGCAAACATAAGGGATGCTTCCTTCTGCAGTATCAGACAGGCATTTATTATATACTATCCAGTCTCATTAATCTTGTGAGGCAAAATGCAGTTCTAAGCACCCGCACTATAAATATGTTATCCAGAGATGAAATGACTGAGAAACAGCAGGAACTGTGAAGTTACACTATATCTAAAAAGGAAAGTAAGCAATAAAGTGAGCTGCAATTCACACACGCTTCCTACTCTGAGTGAACACCAGTTTAGCATTTGAGGGCCAAATCCTGGTTTCACCGAAGTCCACAGGAATTTTTACCACCAAGTTCATCTGGATCAGGATTTTACCCTTAGCTTCAGCATGTCCCTTAGAAGAATGTGAAACTTATGCCAAGATTTTCAAAAACAAAAAATCTAAAGTTAGGCTTCCAAATCAGTATTCAGGCAACTTAAATAAGTGACTTGATTTTTCAACAATGCTGATCAACCAGCTATTTCTAATGGATACAAATCAGAAGTCATATGAAATTTAGAAGAACCCAAGAATTACAAAGGCCCTTTTAGAAGCTGAGTGCCAACTACTGTACACAGCAACCAAAGGTAGCGTCAACAATTTATAAGAGTACAAGCATGTAAGTGAAAATGTGCCAGAATTCTTCTCTCAGTTACTATGTAAATGGAGTTACACTTTGGTGTAACCAAGACCAGAATATGGCTGATAAAGCTGAGGACAATGAACAATATGCTACAGTCTTAATGCATTAATCTAAATGTGTACCTGAATACATATTAGGGCTTAAAAACAAAAATCCTGATATGCTCACAGATATTTCAGAAGAAAAAGTCATGAAAGGGGAAAAGTTCAGCTAGATCTCTGAGCTGG
Organism: Emydura macquarii macquarii; assembly: GCF_026122565.2. Lineage (NCBI taxonomy): Eukaryota > Metazoa > Chordata > Testudines > Chelidae > Emydura > Emydura macquarii. The sequence continues at coordinate 2,838,678 of NW_027132342.1, read as the reverse complement.
TATGACAAGAGTGGCACAGCATACTCATCACGATTAAAAATAGAAACCCTATAAGAAATACATAAATGAATCAAAAGCCTCTTTAAAATCACATATCCTACAGCACTCTCTTCCACCAGTTTTGACACATTTGTACATCAGCATCTGAACCAAAAATATAAATTCCAAAATATTTGCCTTGAAGAGAAAAAAAAAATGGGAAAGAGATTTGCTTTCCAACTGGTTGCTTTACTTGCTATCAGAATGCTGAACAAACTGTTCTGCATGTTGCCAGATGTAACATTATTTCCATATTGGGGTTTCTCTGTCCACTAATAAAATGCCCCATTTAAATGCACATGAATAATAGCACAGTGCTCACATGATGTCAAAGAAGAGAAATACTAACATTTGGATGCCAAAAATGGGAATCTTTAATGCTTAGAAAGAAACAATAGTACCAGTTGCCAAAGTAAATAATCCATTTCATGGAAGTACTGCCAGAACATTGTTTAGCTTTCTAAGACAGTGAACAGATGGGCTCCTCTCATAATTAAAATGACCGAGGGTCAGCAAAACTGATAATTTAACATGATATATTTCCTTTAGCCCACATTAGAATACTGGGATTGATATAATAGTGCAGAGGCTTTCCTCCTCATACTTCACAAATATCCCACATTTTGAGTGACATAACTCATTTGAGTCCCGAAGTTAAATAAGTTCCACGAAAATTTGGGGTTTCCTCACTTTTACTATTGAAAATTATATACATCAGAAATAAATAACCATAGAACTAAGGTTACAGGAAGAGTTATTTACACTAAAATGATTAATCCTACAGCATTTAAAGTTTCTTGCATGAATAATGTTTTGTATCTATCATTCTGAATTTGTTACACATTACATCCTACATTTGGGTGTTGGTAGATTGTGAAGCATGATCCTATTCACCTTTCACTTTCAACAAATGGAGAGTCTAGAATAACGAAAGAAGAGATAAGAGACATAGGTATGTCTATACTAGAGCTGGTAGGTATAAATTCCAGCTTGAGGAGACATATCTGCGCTAGAGCTGATTGAGCTAGCATGTTAAAAATAGAAGTGTGACAGTGGTGGTGCAAGCTGTATATGGGACTAGCCTCCCCTAGTATAATCCAGTCCAAAATAATAGGTGTGTACTTGGGGCAGCTAGTACCACCTGCTGCTTGTGCTGCTGTGTCTATGCTTCTGTTTTTACCTCCCTAGCTCAATCAGAGCTAGCACACGTCTTCTTGAGCTGAAATTAACATCTTCGCACGCTAGTGTAGACATCCCCATAGACTGACAGACACCAGTCACTACCCTGGCAATCTTAAGAAATTAACCGAGGATAATTTTTTAAATCTAAAAATTCACTGAAGGATATGGAGAATGGTTTATTTTTAACTTACATACTGTATTGATTTATTGCATGAATATTGAATATTTATCATGGTATCTGGTCACATATATCAGTTTAAAAAAAATACTAACAAAAACAATGGTTGGGCAGTTTGGCCACAAAATTGAAGTGTTCTCCATCCTTTCCAGCTAACAGCAGATACTCTGCCAACTAACCACAGACAAAACAGCTCTCTCTTGGACTGTATCCTGTAGTTGCTAAAATCAAGACTGGGCAGACCACAAGTGAGAGCAAATTTCAGGGTATTTATGTGGACAAACTTTAGGTGCATGTTCATCATTATGTATATAGATATGTACTTGCCACAGAGAATTTGACAGGATGCCCATATGAATTCTTTATGTTGTTCATTCTAATGAACAGTTGTACCAGAGAATCCTTATCAAAACTTGGTTTTGAGGTTAAATGAGTGACATTGCCCACTGCAGAGAGCAGAGTTAGGCCCAGATCTAGCTCCCATTAAAGTCAATGGCAAGTTTCCTACTGCTTGCAATGGTAGTTGGATCAGACTCATGGTCAACACTTCCAGGCTATACAAAAGTTTTAAACAAAGTTCTATATAATACAGAAAATATGGCCGAAATATACATTATGAAATTGGCAGCTGAACCTATATCTACATGCAATGGGGATATGTTCAGTTTTTTTGGCTTCAAACTTCTCATTACCAGCACATTACTGGGTTGATGTGTTTGATGGAGCTTGATATTGTCTTCCTGTCAAAGCAGATTACGGACAGGTGGTCTTCACTTGCAGAAGCTACCAAGGCATAGAGAACCGACTAATGCAGTACTTAAATACAGTTTTGCAATGACGTGAGAGCTTGCAAGACAAAATATCTTGCTGACAAGATCATTTTTAAAGCTCTTAACATGAAGTTCCAGAATCACTTTGAGAATGTTTACGCTGTATCAACATAAAAGAGAAAGGAGTGGTGTCTGCCCCCTAAAACTTATGTTTTAGTTGGCATTTTATTCACCCTACTGGAAAGCTGCTGTGCTAGGATTATTGGATCAAATTCTCTGCTGGTGTAAAATGGCAAAATTTCACAGAAGTCTGTAGTGCATCAATTTATACCACAAGGAATCTGTTCCATTATTTTAAATATTTTACTGAGATTTCAAATATATTTGATCATATATTACATTAAGAAAATGCAAATCAGACTACCAGTGTAACCCTTCTTCCTGATGTGGCTGGCAGCAAAAAGGATTGGGTTCAATTACATAGGGGTTCCTTCAGAAAACAAACACTGACTTAAGCCCCCCCACTCAAAAACCCAGGAAAACTAAACTACCTACCCTGGGCACACTGGATAAGCAATACATCCCCACTCACAGGCACTGAGTCCAAGGTTTTAAAACCAAGACAGCTCTAAGGGTTGGCGGGGAGAGAAAAAGGTGAAACAAAATGAACATGGGAAAGTCAGCAATTAATAAAATTGGCAATATTTATTAGGCAAGACTCTCACACCACCCAGGTTGTCTCGGCAATAATCTTAACCTCAGTCCTCCTCTCTTGGTTATGAATGGCTCAAGAGGCAATATGGTCTAGTATTAGCCATTTCACTTCTTCCCTGCTCCCCACTCACAGTTTAATCCAAAATTTGGGAAAGTCCATGGCTAGCCTCGAAGAGAAGTACTGCCTGGTCTGCTCCCAGGGCTCTACCACCTATCCCAGCAGAAGTGATTATAGCTGTCATGCTGAGTAGGGCAGGCCTCACCAGAGTTCCTTCAGTGAGGTTGCCTGCCGCTCTCTGCAGCTTCAGTCCTAGCCACCTCAGTGCTGCCTCCAGTTTATATGCCACCTCAAAAATCATATTCGCACCATCCACCACCTCAAAGCTGCCTTACCTCTGTGCTAAATCTTTAAAGAGGAATCAATGACATACACAACCTCTAATGGAGCCCTTGCCACTCCTAGCAGAAGGTAAAAATCCCTTACCTTATCTAGGTTCTCTCACCCAACTGTGCCAGACTGTGGTTTGGTCAAGGTGACTTCACAACCCAGGCACATTTAGTGCAGTTTACTGGTCATTTAGTTTCCCAAAAGGAATAATAAAGTTTCATCACCTCCAAATTTAAAATTTAACTCAAATTTTACCAAAATATTTAAAACTGTCATAAGTTAGGAAAATTTGATATCTTCCATTGTTGTACACATCTCTCTCTCACCAACAGAAGTTGGTTCAATAAATGATATTACCTCACCCACCTTGTCTCACAAAACAGAAATGCAAATGATGCCTGACCCAATCAATCTTTTCCCCTTACCCCAACAGATGCCAGCAGAGAGCTCTCTCCTCTATGGGATATCTGTCCAGAGTCCTCAAGCAACTCTGGGCCTCTCTTTTTCCTTTTCAGCAACAGGTGTCAACAGAGAGTTCCCCAGGCTCTAGGGGCTTCAGGCTACAGGGTTAACACAAAGAAATATTAACAAGCTCAGAATGCTGCCCTTATTTATTTAAAAATACCCAAGAGGCCCCAAAATAATGATATTTTCTTTATATAGAGAAACGAAAGAGAGGAAAAAGAAACATGATTCTGTGTGCACAGAGCTAGTAAATGCTGTACCCTAGAAAAATCTTTGTGGTCTCTGTTGCATTGTTGCTAGAAAAGATGGACTGTCACGTAGTTAAGGCAGTGGACTAGGGCTCAAGAGATCTGGGAACAATTCCTGGCTCTGCATCAGGCTCTCTGTGATCTTGAGTGTCACTTAATCTACTATATTCTTTCTTCCACCATTCTACCATCTTGTCTATTTAGATTATAATGTATTCGAGGCAGAGGTTGTTTCTGATTATGTTTGTACAGCAACTACCACAATGGGGCCTGATCTCAGCTGGTCCCTCGATGCACTACTGTAATACAAGTCATACATAAATATCATTTATTTCTCTTCTTCTCTAAAATGAGCATTTGAGGCTCTCCATTAACTGTATGCAACGGAAAGCTCTCATTTATAGTGGTTAACTATCAGTTAGCCTATTTTTGAGGTCCTCTCAACAGGACAAATTGTTCCCATTGATTCTACACTTATGGAAACTGTATCCAACTGCTAAATGGAGGTTGAGGCCTATGGATAAAGAGGATCTTCTTCAAGAATCCACAGAGCACATTGTTATAGCTCTTGCCTAATGTTAACAAATATAAGGAGCAGAATATTTTGCACACTAGGCTGATTACAATATAGCCAATATTTTATAGCCATTATTATTACTCCAGCACAAACTGATGTTTGTTCCAGATTTGCAATGCTTGATTAGTCAAAACATATCAAGGATAGCAACTGTCAACTTGTTTCACCTCTCTGGGAAACTGATCCTTTACTTCTTGTGACAAAATTAATATGCATACAGAAAATCTAGTGGGCCTGGCGTGCAATATTAATCTGCCCTGAAGCTACTCAATAAAAGCCTAAAAAATCTAAAAAAGTCATAGTGGCTGTGCAATTTATGAGGCCATAAACAAAGCTTGAAAATCTTAAAATTATATTTTAAATTCTGTACAGGAAAAATATATGTACATTTAAAAAACAAACCTTGAAATGACTATTTTATATACAATATCAAACTGAATTGTTCATTTCTAGTAGCTGGAATCTACATCCTCATCATAATCATCCTACTGGAAATTTTTGATATTATCACACATAACATCAGTTAGACAGTGCAAAGTCTAGTCCAACAGGCATTCTGATTAGATTTCTATGCAATTATTTTGATGGTTGCAAGAGAGCATTTGAACAGCCCATTGATAGTAGTAATGTTAGGCTTTCAGAGAATAGATTGCTATACAAGATTCTGGAACAATCCCAGAATATGTATCCTTATGTGCAGACAACTATAGTAGACACAGACTTTAAAGACAAAGTTGAGTGCATCCTTTCTCTGGGGTGAACATTGAACAGTAAGAAGATAGTCTGTTACAAAAACTTTGTGACATGCTGTCATTATCTGCTGCAGGGAAAACAAAACTAGTCCTCTGTTAATCAAGACATCACTCTCTGCCTGAGGTGCTGACAGCCATTCTCTTTAGCGCTTCACAAGCCACATCTTTTACACCAGCTGCTATTGATCTGGCACCTTCTCTTCCTGTAGTCAAGTTGTCAGGCCTGGTATCCTATAGAGTGCTAATTCATCTGCTAGGTTGCTACTACTCACCCAGTGAAGTGACCCAGGAACATTTTGCTTGTCACTCTGAAATTGGCCCTTGGCAAAGCATACTGGCCTTTTGGAAGCTGTAGAGAAGACAGTGACCTCATCTGGTAAAGCTCGGTTTTGTGTTCCTGATCTGCCTATCAGCTAACAAAGAGTTTCATAACCAGCATTATCATTGTTCCAGAACAAAAACCACAGCTGATGTAGAATAGGTAATATGCCTGAAAATGCATGCCGACAGTGCTGAAAGAATTTACCAGGCATTGAATTATGAAAGTCTAGTTCAGAATTTGGAAATAAAACTAATCTGTCACCATTGATTTAGGACATAATAATTAAGTTTATCTTTAAAAGCAAACCAGAGTGGAGAGTAATGTCTGCAGGAAGAACAAGGAATAAGAGAGGTCTTGAAAAATACTGGGGAGCTTGTTTTTCTATTCACCATTCAGCAACAGCAAATAATTGGTTCCAAATATCAATTACAGGATTATTGTAGGTGGATATTTACATTAGCTAAATAAAAATAAATATTTCTATTTCTTATTCAATATAATGTATAATGACTGTATAGAAAACCTGGATGTGCCACTAGAAAGGATCAAGGTGAATATTGTGCCCTATCACCAGGTTCCACAGACTCACTGCCTCCTGACACAGGTCCAGGGAGCAGATCCCGCCCTGCCTGTTGATATAATACATTGCAGCAGCATTGTCCACTAGAACCTGGACCACCTTGCCTCTCAGAAAGGGGAGGAACTCTCTGAACACCAAGCGGATCACCCTGAGCTCTCTCATATTTATGTGCAGTTCCTGGTCTTCTCTCAGCCAGGTCCCTTGGGTACAGTGGCCCAAGCTGATGTGCGCCCTCCCACCCCAAGTCTGACACATCCGAGACCAGGGTTACCAAAAGGGCCAGATCTGCAAAGGGGATCTCTTCCCTCTCCGACTGGGGGTCTAGCCACCAACCCAGGCAGGCTAGGACTTGTGCAGGCACTGTGACCACCCTGTCCAGGTGGTGCCTGCTCAGGGCATACGCAGAGGCCAGCCACAGCTGGAGTGGCCTGAGTCTCAGATGCACGTGTCACAGCACGTAAGTACACGCTGCCATACGCCACAGCAATTGCAGGCAAGTTCATGAGGTCATAAGGGGAAAGACTCGTAGGCCCATAATCAGGCTTGACATGATCTTGAATCAAGACTGTGGCAAGAATGCCCTCGCCCGCGTAAAACTCAGAATAGCCCCAATTAATTCTATCCTCTGTACTGGCATCAGCATGGATTTTTGCTCGTTCACGAGCAAGCCCAGGCGGTGACACATGGCCCGAACTAAGTCCAGACTGGTCTGGACCCAAACCCGTGACCTGCCTCTGATCAGCCAGTTGTCCAGATACGGATAAATCTGAACCCCTCAACTCCTGAGATACGCAGCCACCACCGCCATGCATTTTGTAAATACCTTGGGGCAGACGACAGCCAAAAGGGAGGTCCATAAACTGGTAGCGGGAACCTCCCACCACAAACTGGAGGAAACGCCTGTGTCTGGGGAGTATCAAGACATGAAAATATGCATCCATCAGGTCGAGGCTGGCATACTAGTCTCCTGGATCCAAAGAGGGGATGATAAGAGGCTAGGGAGACAATGAGGAACTTCAACTTTTTTATCTGCTTGTTTAGCCCCCGCAGGTCCAAGATAGGCCTGAGGCCCCCTTCGCCTTGGGAATGATGAAGTAGCAGGAATAAAAACCTCTTCTTCTCATGTCCGCTGGAACCTCCTCCACAGCTCCCAGCGCAAGAAGGTTCTCCACTTCTTGCATAAGGAGTTGCTCGTGAGAGGGGTCCCTGAAAAGCCTCCTTGCAGGCTGTGGCGTGTAAAGACCCAATGAGTGCAGGGTGGCCCTACAGTCCTTTAACCCGTGGGGTTTGGTGTCGGTCTGCTCTGAGAAGAGTGCACTCCCATTGAATGGCAGGTTCTGTATGGACTGTTGCACCTCCTGGGACAGAGCAGACAACTGTAACCATGAGCAGCATCGCATGGAGATCGTGGAGGACATCAACCTGGCAGCTGAGTCAGCCACATCTGATGCTGCCTGCAGGGCAGCCCTGCCCACCGTCTTGCCTTCCTCAAAGAGAGTGGTAAAGTCTGGTGCTTCCTCTTGGGGCAAAGCCTCACTGAAACGCTTGAGGGAGTCTCAAGGTTATAATTATACCTCCCTAGCAGCGCCTCTGATTCACGATTCTAAATTGCAGGCTTGCCATAGAATAAATTTTCCTCACAAACAAATCCAATTTTTTGTTGTCTTTGTTTTTGGGGGTTGTGCCAGGTTGGCACTGCCTATCCCATTCATTGGCAGCCACCACTACCAGGGAAGCCAGGGAAGGGTGTGTAAATAAGTACTCAAATCCCTTAGCTGGGATGTAGTGCTTCTTCTCCGCCCTTTTAGAGGTTGCTGGCAAGAAGAATGGCGTCTGCCACAGGGATTTGGCCACCTTGAGAACCCCTTCGTGGACTGGTAGGGTGATCTGGACCGCCACCGCAGCTGCCAGTACATCAAAGGGATTGTTCGATGTTTCTGGAAGCTCCCCAGCTTCTAGTCCCAAATTTGATGTGACCCTCTTGAGGAGCTCCTGATGGGCGCAGAAGTCGTCCAGAGGAGCTGAAAGCCCTGCCGCGACTGTCTTGTCTGGAGAGAAGGAAGACGGCTGACCCGGTGCAGGGGGTGGTGGCATACCCCTTGGCTATTGAGAGATGGCAGTAGATGTCCCCTCCAGCGGGTCTGACTCCGCATCGGAGACTGAGCTGTAACTCTCAGCAGGAGGCGCCAGGGCTGCAGACTGTTTCCCCAAGGATTGGAGGGAATAAGATCCTGTGGCCACAGGGAAGCCCCAGGAATTTCAAAAGGGCCATTGAGTCAGCCACTGTCCCTGAGGCCTTCCTGGAGCAGCCAGGCAGGGGCCCTGGTCCTGACCCCCAGGTCGATGGGGCTGGCTAGGGTGCTGTTGGGTGGGGTGCTGACGTTTTACCATCCCCTTTGGAATCAAACTCACTCCCTGGTGACCAACGACAGCCAGATCCTGACCCTTTTCCCTCCGAGTGGTGCTGAAGACAGCAGGATTGGTACGTGGCCTTCCGAGACCTCTGGTGCTCCAATGACTGCTACTCCAGCGATGGGGAGCGGGATACCAGTGACCGGTGGTGGCGTCCCCGAGACTGGTGCCGAGTCGGAGAAGCCTTCCATCAGGAGGAGTGGGAGCAGTGCCGTGCCGCAAGCAAGTGCCTTGGTGCCGAAGATCGGCAATGGTGCCGATCATCTCTGGGGGAGCATCCCAGTGCTGATGACTGGGTTCTGCACCATGAGCACATGGGGGAACTCGACAGTGCTGGGGAACACAACCGGTGCCGACTCCTTGGTGGCGATTGTCTACTAGACCTTGATCGAGACCGGCACTGCCCAGTCAAGTCTGTGGTCCTGGGTGCTAGTGACCGGGAATGGTGCCGAGACGACAACGCTGAATGCCCCCCGCTGACAGAGTTCCCTCCCTGGCAATCTGACTGGTGACGGAGAACATACCCTTGAAGATCAGTGCCTGGACGGAGGGGACCATCCTCTCAGTGATCTGGGTCATGAGAAGGCACGCCGAGGCTCCAGATAGCTGTGCAGCCATCAAAGGGGTCCCATCGGGGGCTTCCCTTTCGACACCAGTGCTGTCTTCTCCTGCCCCATCTGGGCAAAGGGGTTGGAGGCAAAGGCAATGCCATTAAGTCTCTTGTCGCTTGAAATGCCTCCAGCGTCAATGGCACCACGAACTGCGAAGGGCCTCTTCCACTCCCCGGAGTCGGAGGTGGCTCCCTTGGGGGACTGAGGGCTCTAGGCGATGAGCTCTGCTCCTGCAGAGTCTGCTCAGCCTGATGGTGTGAAGGCCCTGTGCTCAACTTCACTTCCTTAGCCTTCTTAGGTGCGGGGGAGCGACACAAATGCTGTTTCTTCTGCTTTCTCTTTGATGGCGAAGCGGAAGATCAGTGCCACGGAAGCTCTGGTGCCAGAGGGGTGCTCTGCGCTGACACGGTTCTTGGCATCAAGAGGCAGCGGGACGGCTCCGAGGCTGGTCTTAAGGCAGCCTCCATCAGTAGGGCCTTAAGACGAATTTCTCGCTCCTTCTGTGTCCTTGGCCTGAATGCCTTGCAGATACGGCACTTGCCTTCCCATGCGATTCCCCCAAGCACTTCAAACAACTATTGTGGGGGTCGCTAAGCAGGAAGGGCTTGCCGCAAGCCCTACAGGGTTGAAGCCCGGAGATCGGAGCATGCCCCGCTGCCAGGTGAAGGTCCCTAATGGGACTAAACCTTAACGACTAAACTATTTACAACTACTTATCTATAATGCATTAAACTACTTCTACTTAACTACTTAAAAACACTTAAAACTAAACTGCTAAGAGGCACTTGTGGATTCAGCAAGCAATGAACGCAGTTCCAGTAACCTCCACTGGTGGAAAGAAGAAAATGAGGGGGCATAGGGCCGGTGGTGCCTTATGTACTGCAGCATGTGCACGGAGCTCCAGGGGGTGCTGATGCCAGCTGTAGGCATGTGGCCCGACCCAGCAGGGGGGTTACAGTTGCCACAGCACATTTGTCTATGGTGGGAAAAAGCTAGCGGTTGGTGAGTCTTTAGCCCCCGGCCCCTAGGCAGGGCGGAGCTGACAAGTAGTTTATAGCACCCCCAGCCCTCAAGCAGGGCGGGGCAGCCAAGGTAGTCAGAAGCCCCCAGCCCTCAGGCAGGCCGTGGCATGCAAAGTAGTCTATAGCACCTGGCCTTTCAACAGGTGGGGCTGGCAAGCAGTCTGTTGCCCCTGGCCATTGGGCAGGGTGGGACAGGCAAAGCAGTCTAGAGCCCCCAGCCTTTCAACAGGTGGGGCTGGCAAAGCTTGGTAACCTCTGGCAGGAAGGTTCAGAGGAACCAAACACTCCCAGGGTGGTTAGGGAAGAGGGGAGGGAGACACAGACCCACCCGACTCCACTGTGTCCCAGCCCAGGGCCCTATCACTGGCAAAGCGGTTTGCCACTGTGTCAGCGGGCTCCAGCTGCAACACGGGGACTAGTTCACCCAGACGAACTATATTCGGCTATCCCTGGGCTACTTCCTCCCACCCTGTACCCGGGTACCTGCAACCAGGAGTCTTCCTCTGAGTCTCTGGGGTAGAAGGCGAGCAGGAGCCCCACGAGTCCCCCACTGTTGACCGGTGGCAGGTCTGGAAACTCCTCGGGGTCGTCAGTGGAGGGCAGCTCCTCCAGGTTACAGGGTCCCAGTGAGTCCTCTGGTACACTGGGCACAGGAAGCTCCAGTGAGTCCTCGGTGTCGGGTAGCTCCTCTAGATCAGGGCTGGCCTCAGGGGGTTTCTCCCAGTCAGTGGTCTCGGGAAGCTCCTCCCAGCTATTAGGGTTTGTCAGCCCTTCCCAGTCACTAAGGCTCTGTGGCCCTCTCCAGTCGCTACGGCCCAGCGGCCCGGGCAGGCCTTGGAGGCTCCGGTCGGTGGAGTGTTTGGTCCGCCCAGCTGCAGGGCCTAGGTCAGGCCCAGACCGCAGCCTCAGAGAAAGCACATCCCTCTCCGGCAGCAGCCGTTTCTTTTCTGAGCTGCTAGGCCTGCCTTTTAAGCTTCCCCTTCCTGTCCTGGCTCCACCCCTCTGCTTCCCAGGTGTTTGCCCTGCAGGGCCTTGTTCTGCCCAGCAGAGGGATTGCAGCCATTCCTCAGGCCCAGGCTCCAAGAAAGGCCACAGCACCTTGCTACACCGGCCCTACGGATACTGCTAAGGGGAAATAATTCCGGTAACCATGCACGGGGATGCACACACATCTACAATGGAATCGACATGAGCAAGCATTCGAAGAACAATACTGAATGCTTCTGTATTTCACATATACATCTGGCAGTTAATGCTAAACCTTTTCAGAAATTAAGCAAGTATGACTTTTAAAAAATATTTCATGCTATTGCAAAAGTATCATGAAGGGAAAATTGTATTTTTACTACTAATCACGTACCCGCTCTACATGACAAAGGTGTATAGAAATGTGCTCTCAGACAAAGGGACCTATTTCTTGTAGAGCAGATTCAGTACTAGGTATACCTAACTTCACCCCCAGTTCAGCAAAGCACTTAAGTGTGTGACTTGCTGTCAGTAGCACTACTCATGTGTCTAAAGTTAAACAAATGTTTTGCTGGACTGAAGTTTATGCATGCTGTGCTGTTGCAGAGTTTTGTAGTCTAGAGAAGAAGCTCGATGTATTTTTAACTGTATTACTATTACTTATGTAAAGCCGTAGATTTGCATAGCCTTGTACGTACACATGGTCTCTGTCCCAAGGACAGGGTGTTATTCTTTTATGAAGTGTGTGTTGGGGAACTGTGGTGCGGTGTTTGCTCCACAAGAGGTGAAGAAAGGATTAGCCTCAGAAGGGAGCAGTGGCGATGAATCTTCTGAGTGGCTCGGAGAGGCTGTGTGAGGCTCAGCCAATAGGAGACTAGCTGCAAGGAGCTGCCAGTCCAGGCCCACCAGGCTCACATAAAAGAAGCTGCAGAGGAGAGTCAACCAACATCATTTGATGTTGGGAGCCCAAGGGATAATGATTGCATCTCTAACAGGTCAGTTGCTGACAGGGACTGGGGAAGTAAGAGAGCTCCTGGCAGGCTGCAGGGATTGAGCAAGGCGAAGAAGCAAAGGCAAAGAAGCTGCTGGAGCCATAGTGAAGTGACCCAGGGGATTGTAGCAACGGAGAGAGGAACTAGAGGTGCAGCATGAGGCTGCTAGCCAGAGGGGCTGGGACCTGGAGATGTGAGTGGGTTTGGCTACTCACTACTGGGGAAGTGGCATAATTACTGGACTGAGACACTAACCCCCGGAAGGGAGGGAAACACAGATGGTGACCCAGCCAGAGGGCTGATTTGCAAAGAGGGCACTGTAGTCCCTGACGCTGAGAGGGGCTGCAGGCAGATGCAGAGACGAGTGATGGTGTGCAAGCTGCAGACATGGGGCATCTACATCGAGCTAATCCCCAGAGTGACCAGGAGGAGGCACCAGTCTGGTGCTGAGTGATGCAGCCTGTGACAGGGAGCTAAATTCCAAACACTAAATATCAAGGACTATGCCCTCCTTTTGTCTCTCTCCTCCACCATCCCAGTGTCATGTTTCCCTTTGTCTCTCTTTTCCCTAGTTGTCCTTATATTCCATCAATTCTGTTCTCTCTTATTTCACATCTCACAGTATATCTCAATAAAGGTCAACTGGACATAGTACTTCAGCACAGTTAAGGAGGAAGTTCTGTAAATGGACTCAGTGCTGAAAACTTTTCCTCCTCACTGATTGACAGAGGATGTTGACTTCATCAGAGATGCTGCTGCACAACATGTAGGCACTTCAATGAAAGAATGGACAAAGGGTGGTGAAGAGGAATGGGTTACCTGACTTCATCTTTAGAGATGCTGCTGCACAAAGCCCTGGTTGGGATGATATAGCAGAGGTTAGTCCTTCAATGAAAGAATGGACAATATTTTTGGGAAGGATCCTGTATAAAAATTCTATGGTACATTGTTTTTTCTAACTATTGGAGTTCCTTCACATACTGTTGGGGCTCATCTCTAGCAGGCTTTCACACAATTTCAACATAGAACCATAGAGTTCCAGGCCAGAAGGGACCACCGTCTCTGCTACCAACTCAGTGTGTGACCTGAGGCAAATCACTTAATTTTCTGTTTCTGTTTTGCCATCTGTAAAACGGGGATCGTAATACTTATTTATGATGTAATGGAATGATGATAATTAATTCATGTTTGTAAAGCACTTTGAAATCCTCTGATGAAATGACTAAGTATATGGTAAATAAGAATTATAATTCTTTTCACACTGCTACATTACATCCAGCAAATCCACCTCAAAATTGTCTGAGAGAGTAATGTTGTCTAGCAGATTGTACAGAGGCCTAAAAGCAAAGATTTGCAGAGTTCTAATCCAAATGCCAGACATTGCTTTGCTTGTTAGGCAAGTCACTTAGGTGAACATTTTCAAATGAGGGTATCTCAAGAGAGGCACTTAAATACTTATCTAGGTACCCAAAATAAGTGGCCTGATTTTCCAAGTTGCTAAGCACCTTCCATTCCTACTAAAGTCCATGGGACACCTGTGTTTACTCATTACCTCAGAAAATTGGGCCACTTATTTGGCTGCATATCCTTGGCCACCCAAAGTTTAAAAATTTTGGCTTCATTCTCTCTATTTCTGCTTTCCAATCTGCAGAAAAGGGATAGTAATATTTGCCTGTGTCAAAAGGGCATTGTTTGTATGAATTAATGTTTGTACAGCACTTTCTAGATGTAAAGTGCTAAATTAATGCTATTATTTTACTCTTGTGTCTTTGTACACCTCTCAAAAGTATGTGTTATAGTGCAGCTGCAGATAATTGCTGAGTCTTTTTAATTTTACACTTTATGAAATTAGGGTTGGACAGCAGAAAAACCAAGGCAACCAACTCAGTCTGAATTAATGGTATTTGAGGGTGTTTCCAAAGTACATAAGCTAGTAGTGTAGTGAGGGTAGACTATTTTATAACCCAAATATCTCTAATTAAAATATTTTACTTGCTGTTTGCATGCCATTCTCCTTCAAAAGGAATTTTTTGTGAGACTTCAAAGCCAAGTATATTTTGCTGTCAAACTGCACCTCCCATGACTGAAAGACATAAAACACATATGAAAATCCTATTAGCTATTCGATAAATAATACTCTAAAATATTATTGCAATGACAATATTTTACTTACTGGCCAAAGCAATAAATATTAAATGTTATCTATATTTATAAGTTCTGGCAGCCTGACAAGTACAAATTATTGGAATCCAATCTGTTGGCAAGAAATAATTTTCAAAAATGACTCTTTTCATTTGGGTGGTGGTGGCAGGATTTAAAATTCCACTGCCCATTTTAAATCTAAGCTTTAAATGTAGGAAACAACCTCCCCTAGTATGTTTGCTAGAGTGGACAACAATTTACAATGCACCATGTAAAAGCAGGACTTCCGAGTTTCCAGAAGAGGGGGAATCAGACCATAAGTTGCCTTCCACTCTTGTACTGTGGCCTGAAAGGTGGCAGGTCCAACCTGTAAATTGCAGAGTTGGCATGGAATGCAGTGCCCAAGCTTCTGCCAAGTTTGATTGTGATTTAAGAATTAGCCTTTTCACCAGAGTCCCTCAGTTGCTGTCCTCCAGGGATTTGCCTATTTGGGTCAGTTCCTCCCTGGCCAATTTCTTCCTTGTTTGAACAGCTTTCTTTCTAATTTTTTGGTTTTTTGAGCCCATTGAACTTTGTTTCTCCCCATCTTTCACCCCCCACATCTCCCCCGCTTTGCCTACTAGTACTAGTTTGGGTTGTTTTTTTTTTTTTTTACAATTGGTACCATATAAATCAATAAAAGTGTGCATTCTGCCACCCTTACTCACCATGGGTCCGACTTTGCTCCATGAATGGATAGTCACTTCAGTGGGCCTATTTGAGTAAGGCTCTAGTCAGCGTGACAAAGGTAGCGGAATCAGGACCAAAATTTAAAAAATAAACAAAACAATCAGTTGTACTAAGCATTCTTACCTAGCACTGAAGTGAATCACATCCTAAATTGGTTATCAGCTTTTATGTATTTTCCCAAGATGTTATGGTGTGTTTTCTGGAATCTTTGCATACTGCAAAGCAGCATGTCTGTTTTACAACTAGCCTTGCTGGTGATCTAAACACTCCAGATGTCAACATTTATAATAGGAAATAAAGTAGAGACATAAAGTTGATGGCTGAGTGCATGAAACAAAAGAGCAATGCTAAAATAATTCCTGTTTTAGGGTTATAAGTACAGTATACCTAAATAATCAGAGTTTTTTCCTGTTTTGAGTTAATAGCCATAGTCTGAGGTAAATAAACTTCAAGGCTGATGTCCAAGGAGTTCACTAGTCCAAGGTATGATTACCAACATAATAGGGAGTTCGGATTAAATTGAAATGGGCTCCTCCTCTAATCCCTTTGGTATAACTAGCTGCTATAAATCACTTTTCTCGGAATGACTACAGCCTTCAGAAATCCCCACAACAAATATAGCCCCCTCAGCTTCTGACACCTTGTCACCAACCTAACTCCAGCCTTCTCAATAACTCCTCATGCTCTTCCTGACCTTTTATGAATTGTTAGTCGGAGTAAGTGCTTTTATGTCCAGTTGAGATTGTGACCCCTTTGCACTGTGCTGTACATTCACATAGTAAAAGAGTTCCTTTCCCAAAGAGCTTACCATCTAAATAAACAAGACATACAAAGAAAGGGAATATTTCTAAATAAATTTAAAATGAATAATCTCTTTTACAGATAGAAGGCTGAGGCACAGGAGATTGAGTGAATTTTCCCAAGGTCACATAGGAAACCTGTTGTAGAGCAGGGTATTGAACTCGGATCTCATGAGTTCCATTCTTGATAGGAATTGTCTTGTGATTCAGATTTTCTTGATCCCCTTGAAGATCCCTTCTGCAGCTAAGAGAAAGTTTGCAGTTAAATAATATTTAATATTGTAATGAATCCATTGGGTGGTAATAGGTAAGCAGGAAGTGTGATGAATCTGCTGCTGCTCTACCATTCTTGACTGGTGAGAGGGCAGCCAGGAGGGGAAGGTTCCATGGCATTTGACAGAACAGAAGTGAGGACAGCTGTTCCTGGTGATGGCAGAGGGTGACTGAGCTGGGATTTGCCAAGTTGTCTGCATGCTGTTGGGTTTATCTTTGTTGGGGAGTAACATGGCTCATTTACAGAATGTAGATAAGAACTCATACATAGTATAAACAATCGAATCCCATGTTAACCTGACTCAGTTTTTCTCCAGCAATGGCAAATTACCAGCTGCAAAGCCCCAAAATTGGTTACAAGTCAGCCGAGGTACAACAGTATCTAGTGCTAGGCAAGGTGAATGGTTTTGGAGGGAGTCAGAAGTAAAGGCAGCAAAGTTTATTTTGTTTGTAAGGAGATTTTTGAGGGCGGCACTCCATCACAGCACAGAAAAGAATATACAAATCCCTCTGCTTTGAGCTGACTATAATGATGGTCATACAGAGTATAGGTATCTGAATGCTATATGGTTATTGAAAAATAGTCAGTCATTAAGCAAATCATAAAGACTCAGTTATTTGGAGTCTTCATAATTGGGAATTATTTACTTCTATGTATTTAAGCTGAAACAAAATAATCAGAAGCCTATCCCCAGACTTCAAGGTGTTCTGCCATCATCAGAAACACGCATAAGAATAAAAAACAAAACAGGAGCAAACCCAACTCACATAAAACAATGAGCCAGGTTGGAAAACACTGCAGAATAAAATCTTTCCATGTTTCAGAATTTCAACAAAAGCCCCGCACACTCCCACCTAATAACTTAACCCATCCTAAACACATGTTCAGAAAGATGGGCTTTGTGACGTACTCTGAAGATCAAGTGTATGGTATGCATCAAGGTCTGCACAGCATTCTTTTCTTGTCAGCTGAGACTGTTTATTTCTATGGTAAACTCCCAATGAAATTGTAAGCAGCTTCAAACATGGATAGTGTCTTCTTTGCCTTGTACAACACTGACCATTCTATTGGCACTTAGTAGATGCTAATATTTTATAAATAACATAATATTCATTATCTTAAACTAAAAATATCTCATGGGTGTGAATAATCTTTTGTACTAGACAAGGTATTGGTAGCTGATCTCTCCCTACTACTTTGCCTCCCTGAGAGTGCCTGGATCCAAGGCTGTGACTTCAAGATGCATCGTGGGAAGTTTAGACATAGTTCTGGATGCCAGTAGTTTGTGGTAGAGACAAGGGGTTAAGAGTAGCTGTGTATTGGTGTTGGCAATCAGCACAACTTAAAACACTTAAAGATTTTAAATAAGAGTTCAGATTTAAAGATTAAAAGTGAATGTGCTTTTTCTGTAAAGCAACCCCAATGGATATAATTTTAAAGATACACTTAACAAAAAGCCTCCCAAGCAGAGCATAATAAAATCAGTTTGTCACTTAGAAAGTATTTGGCATTCTGGAGTTTCCTTTTACTGCTCTCTGTGTCGAGCATACTTGAAAGTATATTCTTGGGTACTCAGAGTAAGCATAAATTATACTAACTGACATGAAAATAATGGGATACAATGATTTTATGTTTCTACTGAACCTTTCATCCTGAAGGTTTTCAAAGCACTTTAATAGACTCTGTGCCAACTTTGAAGGCTATGGGATTCCACAGGGGTTATTGAGAGCAGAAGTTAGCCAGGCATAGGGGTCAAAGTTGTGACCACCCTCAACTGTAGTGAGAGTTGAGGTTACTCAGTACTGCACAGGATCAGGCCCCACTGAAGCATTACTTACATACTACTGAAGTGCAGTCACCTCTGAGACTAAACGTAGTTTAAATCAAGGTCTGAGAGTGTTTTCAGATGTGATTGAACCGAAAGATATAACCTTGATAGTCAGCCATACTGAAAAATAATGGGATAACCAATCTTTTGAAAACTTTAGCTGAATAATGGTTGATTATGTTGATTACCAAAAATAAGGGAAACAATGTCAACAGAAGTGAGCACAGTTTTGGAGAAAGGTGCTTAGATACCTAGGTTTCTTGAGTTTCCAGCAGTACAGAATGAGTCAGTTTTACAAAAAACAAACTAAGGAAAATCACTGGATTTTAAAAATCAATAACCTATATTGGCAACAAATGAGTGAATCTTTAGTCAGACAGATATTTATTATACAGGTGATGTTACCTGTTGCATTCTCCTAACTTTGGCATAAACTAATTGCCACAACCTTAAAAAAAAAGTCACAATATTTATCTTTAGCCATCAAGCTCTGTCAACCACCAGACACTTTACTCACATGTCAGGTATAATTATTTATTATGGTAACTATGTGGCATCACATTATTTTTGTGATTGCAGTTATAGTGGCTATCCAGAATCTACACATTCCATTGACAATTTTCAACATATGTAATATTTCCATCAGTAAAACAAATACTAGACACACAATGGTCAGGAAGTGGAAAACTTTTTGTCCAGCACATTCATTTAACCATAACGCTGAATTTCCAGGTTCTCTGAGACACTTATAGTCTGCATGTAATCTTAGTTATATGAATACACACATTCTTATACTACAACTACTGCAGAGTAAAAAGCTTTTCTATATAAAAGTCACTGTTTGGCAACAAAGGATAAATTGGATCACTCTCACCCATTAATGTTAAGATGACTTTTTATATATAAAGAAGCTGCCAAATACAACTACTGTTCAGCTACATAAAAAGATCAAGAATGTGAAAGAGACAGACCTGCTATGGGAACTGGCATGATAATTGTTAAAATGTGTTTTGCCCCAAACCACCCCCCGGTGTCTCTTAACATACCTACACACCCTACACTTCATTCCTATGGTATAACACAATTCAGATCTGATGGAGAATTCCTGCTGTAAAACAGGGAGTCAATTCAATGATAGTGATAAGATAATATCCCACAAATTGGGGACTTAAGGAAGACAGTGAATGCCTTTGTTCAATAACAACATGCTATAGGCTTCAGGCTGATGGCACAAGAGAACTTGGACATCATTGAAACGAATAAGTTCCCCCCTGTAAAACCAAGAGAAACTTATCTCCCAGTCTAAGACAGTTTCCAAATATATTACAGAAAGCAATAAATGTACTAGGAAGTTGTCTGCCAAAGTCAGACAGACACTGAGAGTAGGATTAGAATTTTTTCCCATATGTTTCCAGCTGGATCAGGTAGCTCAAAAGAAATTCAATTCATCTTTGAAAAAACATGGGACAATAGCTTCTGTTGAGCTGGGCTGGTCCTTCTGATCATGTGAGTTATGCTCAACTAGTCAGGAATATTAGAGAAACAAAAATCACTTCCAACATGTGGGGGTTTTTTTCCCTCGCAACTTATCACAACAAACCAGGCTCAAATATGAAATACATCACAAACAGCAATCTGACAACAAGTGATCAACTGATGACTCAACGGAGGGAGCGGAAAAGAGAGATTTTCACAAACAAAATTTGAGTGATTAACTGCTGAGTCAAAAATGCAATTCAATCTTTAAAAAGGGATGATTGAGTATTTTTGTGGTTTCAGTCAAACAATTCAAACATAACTAGTTTGAAATCATTTTGTTTCCTTTAAAATCTGAACTCAAAGTGAAGCTAAGGGACAGATTACTGTGGGTCAAAAGCAAAGAAAAGTTTCACTTTCAACACACAGGCCTGGTCTACACTTACCTTAAAATTGGGCGGCAGTCAATAGGAATTACGCAAGCTACGCAGAGTAGCTTCCGTAACTCCCATTGACTTCTTAACTTCCGTTGTGCATGGTGTCTTCACTGCGCTGCGCCACTTGAGAGGGTAAGTTTTAACAAATCGACTTCCAGATCAATCAAGCGGGTCTCCACTGACTGCTCAATCGATCCAGATAGATCGATCTGACGGCGGCGAATTTGCCACCATCAGTGAAGATGTACTCACAGACACCAAAAGTACTGAGTTTCGGCCAGCTTTGTATAACTGAAATGTAGAAAGGCAGTTTGGCCAAAGAAAACACACAATCACTAGTTGACAGCAACCTACTTTTTGCAAAACTCACTCACCATTGACAATGTTCATTGTTAAAATCTGCTAAATACAACTGATCCCCCTAAAATACCCTTAAATTCTGTAAATTGAAGACCTAGTATCAAACATTAATTTCTTCCATGGGACATTCAACTGTTAGACTGACCTTTTGGTGACCTGAAGGGGAATTACATTTATTATTTTGTAAGCAGCAGTTCATAACGAATGAGTGTTCCACATTTTGAAGGCTGTAGCTCAAAGGAGCACTTTAAAGATTGAATTCAGAATTAATTTTGGGGTGACATCTGATGGAAAGGTGAACACTGGGATTCCTTCCTTCACCTAACTCTGAGTCCCACAGTGAATGAGTGTACTAAACTTCAAGACTGTCATTCAAAATTAATTTTGGATTGTTGAAGTCCCTTTACAAAAATACCCTGATGATGATGGTGATCAAAGTTCATATCCGTAATCACACCTCCCCGTAATCTGTGGTCCAAAGTGAATGAGTGAACCAAATTTCAATATTTTAACCCAGAGGGTACATGAGAATTAATTATGGCTGTCAGTCATACTGTTACAAACATCTGTATTACATTATGTAGAAACAGTAGGGGCTCTGTTGGAACAATCAACCAAAACTTCAAGTGATCCTCAATAGTGAAAGAACAAACAAAATCAGGCAACATGTTTTCAGTCTGTAAAGGTAGCGTAGAATTGTGGATAATTAGTTATAGAGTTATTTACCTTAAATTCTTCGGGCTGGATTGTAACAGGCCCTTGCGCTCAGGTGCCCATGAATCCTCAACCTAATTGGCTGCAGTGTGGGCTTTGCAATCATATTCTCAATTCTTATGAGAAGGGACTGCTCTCTCTGGGGAGCAACAGCCTTTGCTGCTGTTTAGGTTTAGGTTAAGGAGTTGTTTAGGTTAAGGACAAGATAGTTATGTCTCTGCCTCCTCTTCACCAGCCCACAGAGCTTGAATAATGTGCCCCTGCCTAATAGATAAGAGGGTGCTCTTGCTTTGGGCATTCAGCAGCAGTGAGTGTGACTCTACCCTGAGGCATAATTTCTTCCATTGTCTTCTGGGGAGTGTGCTGTCCTGCACTGGCTCCTACACAGTGCTTAATGAGCACTGCATGAACTATCTATTTCTTAATTGTTTCAGATGTGCAGATTTGGAATTAACAAGTATAGGAGGAGTAGTGTTGTCTTCCTTTTGTTCTGATAACGTAAATCAGAAGATTAAAGATCTCATTAGTGCCCCCCTGCCCTGGGTTTTTTCTGAAATTATATCCCTGAAAACTAGAAAGATTTTGTATTCCTGGAGAAGTAAAGATAGGAGTAAATTCAAGAAGGGTACAGGGAGCTTTTATTGTTTTATATAAACACTCATGCAGATAATACGGCATACAACATTCATATGAAGCTATCTGCTTCACAATCTTTGAGTAAACATTTAATTTGCAATGTACTTTTGATTTTAATCACCCAATGAAATGTAAATTTCTCTGGTTTAACTAAAGTTGCAGCTAGAGTAACCTGAAAGTATCCTCTTCATAGATAGGCCCCAATCTCGTAAGATGATCTGCTAGTGCAGGGGTCCATACTAGTAGACCCAGTTGCAAGACTGGGCCTTAAACTCCTTCCGGGAATTTAAATTTATATGACACCTTGTATGAATTTCTGAATGTTTTGTGAGGAGTCTGAGGAATGAACAGGGTGTTCTGCAGTAATAGGGGCCTTTGACTTAAATGGGAATACAATTTATTTCCTGGAACTTAGTTCTTCTTCTTGAAACTGGGAACAAACATCTAAGTGCTGAGGAGCTGAAAGCATGTGCCAATCAGGCATTGAAGATTCATCCAAGTCCCTTTTAATTCTAGAATGTTTAGTTGTTAGCCAACACATATGTTACACACAATTTGCACAGTATTAATATATATGTACGTTGGGAAGTTATGTTAACTGAATGTATTATGCTCTTTCCTCAATTCTGTTCACCCTTGGCTAAGTATCCCATAACACTTTGCAAGGCAAACAGCATCTCTGGCAAGGGAAAATATGAAACTTGTCAAAGAAAAGAAACATGAATATTCTGCCTGGTACAAGCTTGGAAGGTACCCGCATGGGCCACTGATTTGGAACGTAGTAGCCAAATCAGATATAAGGAAAGGTACACCATGGTACCAGAAAAACAAGATAAAAAGTTAACTGGTATATTTTAGTCTTGGGTGACATACTGAATGCTTTTAGCACATAAACAGTCATGCTATAAATATGGCTGGTTTTGAATGCATGTTTTGAAGCACACCTTCTGTGTAAGGTAAACTGAGTGCTGTGAGAACAGCTTCCCAGGAGGATTGGTAACATTAACTCTTTCGTTTCTGTATTGTACTGCTTTGTCTTTTTGACAATAAATCCAGGTACACTTGATTAATTGATCTTGTAAATATTCTTAATAACAAACTGCAGGGGTAGTCAAGCTGTTGGCTATACATTTAGCAATATAGTTAAATCATGATAGAACTGAGTTTGCAG
Organism: Emydura macquarii macquarii; assembly: GCF_026122565.2. Taxonomy (NCBI): domain Eukaryota; kingdom Metazoa; phylum Chordata; order Testudines; family Chelidae; genus Emydura; species Emydura macquarii. Next base: position 2,815,893 of record NW_027132342.1, on the reverse strand, counting down.
AAGCTCATGCAAAAACAAATTGAAAGCATTTTGCAAAAGCATAAGATGAACTGGCACCGATGGATTACAGATGAAGAGAGTGGCACTAAATTGTACCTTCTTGTTTGGCTTTCCACACAGCTTCTGATCAACCTCAACCTGGTTCAGCTGGGGAGAAATCCCCTCCCTCCATCGGAAAACTGGTAGTCTTTCACTTTAACAAATTTTTAATTGAAAAAAATTAACTATTTCTTTGCTATTTAAAAATCATTTCCCTCACATTTTCCCAGCGGAAAGAAGCAAGAAATGAGTGAGGCAGGGGTCCTGTGGGAAAAAATAGTATGATAATATAGTTAAAGATTGAATCCTAATGCATATGCACAAGGGAGAGGGAGTGAATTAAAGTTATACAGGAAACATTAATTTTTGCATTTCCTAACTTCTGAGGGCTTAATTTTGCAATCTGAGGGTTTGTGCAGATGAACAGTTAGTGCATAGCAAATTGGGAGGTGTAAATCTAGAGTGCTCCAGTATGCCAAGAACTAAATGTCCTCGTGGACCATGCTGCTATGCACTGAAAACCCCTCGTGTGCTTTACATACAGTACTTTCAAACAATAAGGTACATGCTCTGCCAGTGGATTTCACAAGCTTTTGCTGACAGCAAAGGAATCCTTCTATTCCAGGTTTAGAAGGGAATGTGTTCTAGTGGTTACAGACCCTTCTGCCCCTGTTCCCCTGAAGCCCAACCCCCTTCTGCCTTGGCCCATCCAGCCCGTCACCATCCCAGTCCTATTCCCCCTCACTTCCTGGCTCCTTGCCCTAGTATAAGTCCCCCCTCACCACTCAGGCTCCCATCCCAGTCTCCTCCTAGCCCCAAGGTTCCCATCCCACTCATCCCTCCCATAACCCTTAGTTCCTCTTCCAACTACCCTCACTCCTTGTTCCAGTCCAATTCCCAGTGCTCTCTGCACCCTCAGCTCCTTATCCTTCTGTATTCCACTCTGGATGCTTCCTACTTCTCCACACTGCCTGGGCCCGGGCAGTAAGAGCACTGAGAACTGAGGAAAGTGGGGCAACTATATAACAGTTCCTGTGTCTGGCTCAACAGCAGTACCAAGAGGAAAAGCTATACAGAAAGTCCTAATCAGTTCCTGCATTCCTGGACTGCAGCATAATCATGGCAGAAATCTTTGCAGAATGTAGCTGCCAAACTCTAAACAAGTCTCTAAGTATGTGCAAACTGAGATTGTCATAAGCTTGTAACTCCGGCCAAATTTTGGCAGATTTTCACATGGAAAGCAATAGGCACATCCATGACACCAGCGTGACCCCTCAGTCAAATTTCAAGATACTATTCCAAAGCATGGGGGTACTAGAGCTTCTCAAATAAATGGTTGAAGAATTTTTTAACATGGGCAAAAAAACCCAAAACACCACACCACACCAAACTACCCATATTTTCCTTTGTTCTTTCTCAGAAAGACCTGAACCATTATTGATGGAATTCCTCTCTCTCTCTGACCCATCCTCCCCCCCTACCCCCCGAAAAATAAAATATACAGTATAAGGAAGATACCCACACAGTTAAAATTTGGCAAAGTTATAAGCAACTGAAAACAGTTCTTCTGAAAAGGGGAAATATACGGCAACCTTAACTCCAGGTGTCATTACCAGCTCTGTCTACAATGAGAACATGAAAATAACTTTAACTAAGGCCATGTCTACACTTAAAAGCTTACAGTGGCATAGCTGTACCGATGCAGCTGTGCCACTGTAAGAGTGCTCATGTAGCTGCATTATGCCCCAATATGGCATAATAAAAAACCATATTATAAATGACATCATAAAACCAGCACAATGAACAGTGATAGCTAAGTCAGCAGGAAAGCATCTCCCACAGACACAATGCTGTGCACACGAGCACTTATGCCGGCAAAACTTATATCGCTCGGGAAGGGGGGGGGGGGGAGGGAGTGTATTTTTCACACATGGCCTGAGATATTGCTTACCAGAAGTATTACTGTTTATATAAAATATAAACTTTTATCATGCCTTCCATCTGAAGATCTCAAGGGGTTTTACAGTTAAATTATTTTCTTATCTAGCTTCACAACACTCCAGTGAGGCAGGAAATATTATTATCCCCCATTTCACAGATGGGGAAGCTGAGATAAGGCCCACGGGCCCAGATCCTGAAAGGCTCCTAATTTCCACTAAAATCAGTGGCAGGATCCTAAGTATCTTTTGAGGATGAGATTAAGTGACTTGCCCAAGATCATACAGGAAGTCTGTTGTAGAGCTAGGCATATACTTCAGATTTTTTGAGTCCAGTACTAAGTGTTAGTCATAAAAGAAATGGTTACTAGCCTTTCCATAACTGTTGTTCTTCAAGATGTGTTGCTTACTTCCATTCCCATGTAGATGTGCGCGCCGCGTGCACCATTGCCGGAAGCTTTTCCTAGTGGTACGTGCTGGGTCAGCTCTGGTACCCCCTGGAGTGACACCTTCATGGCGTGGTATATAGACAGCTGCCGACTCTCCACCCTTTCAGTTCCTTCTTGTTGGCTACTCTGACAGAGGGGCAAGTGGGCAGTTTGAGGAACAGACATGAGCAACACATCTCAAAGAACAACAGTTATGGAAAGGTTAGTAACCATTTTTCCTTCTTCAAGTACTTGCTCATGTCCATTCCATGTAGGTAATTTTCAAGCCGTAAGTCAAGCGGTGGGGTCAGAGTTCCACGTTGATATGGACTGTAGGACTGCTTGCCCAAGGGCAGCATCAGCCCTTTCCTGCTGCGTGATGGCATAGTGAGTAGTAAATGGATGGATGGATGACCAGGTTATCGCCCTGTATATGTCTAGGACCAGGACCTGAGCCACAAATGCCACTGATGAGGCCTGCTACTTTGTGGAGTGTGCTGTCAGGTGATGAGGTGGAACTTTCACCAGATCATAGCATATGCATATGCTTGACGTAATCCAAGAGGAGATCCTCTGGACCGAGACTAGACTTCCTTTCATTAATTGCTATGAAAAGCTAGGTAGTCTTTCTGAATAGCCTAGTTCTCTCTATGTAGAACGTCAGGGAGTGCCTAACATCTAACGAGTGAAGCGTTTGTTCCTCCCTGATATTATGTGGTGTCAGGTAAAAATGTCCTGGTTACTGTGGAAGTGCAAGATCACTTTTGGAAGAAAGGCTGGATGTAGTCAAATCACACCTTATCCTTATTGTGGCTCAGAAGTAAGGGTCTTGATTTCTGACACCCTGCTGGCTGAAGTGATGGCAACTAAGAAGACCACTTTCCAAGAAAGGTAGCGTATGGAGCACGTCACAATAGATTTGAATGGGGATCCCATAAGCCTTGACAGCACCAGGTTAAGATCCCATGGGGGTAAGGGATGTCGCACTTGGGGGTATAAGCATTCCAGCCCCTTCAAAAAAATGAGAGCAGATCAGGTTTGCAAAGATTGTTCTGCTATTAACCAGCAGATGGAAAGCCAAAATTGCTGCCAGGTGCACTTGTATGGATGACACTGCCAAGCCCTTTTCCTTCAAATAGAGTAAGTAGTCCAGGATAAGGGGTAGGGGAGTGTTGTCTGGCGCGACTCCTTTCCTTAATGACAACAATACTAATCTTTTCCATTTTGCCAGATATACCAATCTGATCAATGGCTTCCTGCTATTCATAAGGACCCTCTGGACGGAAGACGAGTAGCCCTTTTCCGCCTCACTCAACCATGCAGCTTCCATGCTGTTAGATGTTGTGACTTGAGGTTCAGTGGAGCAGGCTGCTGTGTTCCTGCCAGATCAAGTCTTGGAGCAATGGTAGGTTAATAGGTTCATCCTCCAAGAGGTGCAGGAAAGTCAAAAACCAATGCTGTTGTGGCCACACTGGCGCTATAAGAATCATCCTCGCCTTGTCCCTCCTGACCTTGAGTAGCACCCTGTTGATTAGGGCCATCGGTGGGAAAACATACAGCAGGTTCATATTCCAGGGGCGGAGAAAGGCATCTGAAAGGGATCCTGGACTGTGCTCCAGGTACAAGCAGAACTGGGAGCATTTTTTTTTTTGAGACTGGTTGCAAACAAGTCCACTTGAGGAAAACCCCACTTCTGGAAAGTGGCATTTAGAACATCTGGGTGAACAGACCACACGTGATGGTTGACAAATGATCTCCTCAGGTGGTCTGCAAGTTCTGCGAACCTGGTAGGTAAAAGGCTGCCAGGTGAATGGATTGGGCTATGCAGTACTCTCACAGGCTCATCACTTCTCAGGACAGGGGGGAAGAGTGGGCTCTGCCCAGTCTGTTGATATAGAATATTGCTGTGGTATTGTCTGTGAGTATCGAGATGCATTTGCCCTGTAGGTGGGGTTGAAGTGTCTGGCACGCTAAGCACACACCCTTAGTTCTTTGACATTGATGAAAAGGCCAATTCGTGTGGGGCTCATAGGCCTTGGGTCCTGAGGGTCCCCAGGTGGGCGGCCTTCCCTTATCTGAGGCATCAGTGACCAGCAACATTGATGGAACTGGTTTTGCGAAAGGAATGCATCCATACACTATGTCTTGGTTGAGCCACCATTGCAGGGTGAGGGTCACCACCATTGGGACTGTGACCACCTTGTCCAAAAGCTGCCAGCCTGACATGTACACCGATGCCAGCCATGCTTGGAGAGGTCTGAGTCTGAGAAGAGGCCATGTGGCCCAGAAGCTTTAGGCAGTTCTTCACTGTAGTGATGGGGAAAGCACTTGGTGAGGTCTCTGATGGCTCCAAAACAACCTTCCAGGAAGTAGGCTCTTGCCCAGGTCAAATTGAGGACTGCTACTATAATCTTGTACCCTTGTATGTATATATATCCAAGGGTATCCTTGTAGGTATATATACCCCCTATCTGATTTCTATTTCTTGCAGCCGATGAAGTGGGTTGCAGCCCACGAAAGCTTATGCCTGCAGAAATTACATTTGTTAGTCTTTAAAGTGCTGCAGGACTCTCGTTGTTTTGCTGTATACAGACTAACACGGCTACCCCTCTGAAACTTAAAGTTATTTGTTTGTTTTATTTAAAGCAGTATGTGTGGTTTGGGGTATGTGCAGAGACTTCATTTAAAGTGACAGAGCTGGTGCATATCAATTTCTTTGATAAACTGACAGACATATATGAGTTTCCAGTGTGCAATGTGCAGCACTGAACTCTGTAAAACAGCAGTTCTTAGGGTTGCATCTAGGACTGGATGGGTTTTCTGGGTCATTCTATTGCATAATCCCATGAGTGGCTGGCCAGAACTGCTCGTTCACTAAATCAGGGACCTCTTGCTTGCAGGAGGCTGTGTGTGGGCTGACCCAGGAGTGGGGGATTCACACAGCAGGAAGCAAGTGCACAATGGTGCCCAGGAGTGAGGGATTGGGGTGACACAGCTATACACCAGTCCAGATTGCAGAGGGAAATGCTACAAGTGCTTATTGTCCTAAAAAGGCTGGGTGGTTGTCTTCATTACTGAAACTCATGTTGGACAAGAGCCAACATGACAAGGTAGTAGTAGTTTTTGGAGTTTAATGCTATCAGAGAATTAAAAAAAAAAAAATCACATAAACAAGGTTTAAGCAAACCACTGATGGGATATGGTTGCAGTTTGAACTTCAAGCAAGGTTAATTTTGTGTAATTTTATGGTTTAAATTGAATAGTTGAATGTGAAAGGATTGTGCAGTTTAGACTTCCACTTTAAAATAGTTTGGGTCAATTTAGTACTTGAAATTCAAAGTGAAACTTGTGGTGTGAACTAAGTTGAATAAAAACCAATGTTTTCATCATGGTGCAGAGATCTGGGAAATATCTGTATTTTTAACTATGGTGCATATCTCTGTGTGATGTTGATGACTTATTTACTATAAAGTTAGCTAAAATAAGGCTATCAGGGGAATCAAGCAGGAAAGGCAATAGAAAGGCCTAGATAAGAAGCATCCCAACAAGCACCTTATGCATACAAGTCTGTTTTCTATCCATCTATGTATACATAACTTATTCTTTTTTTTCTGAAGAAACTGCTTCTGTGCCACTGTACTATTATGGTCTACAGGATGCCAAAGGGAAACATGTGGATGCCAAGCTCATTCAGCCTGTGAGTATCATGGTTGGCAATTGGGTGAAAGCTGGAGACTCAGGTGCAAAGTGGCTGGATTGCAGGGTCCCACTCAAAAAGAAGTGGAGGCACTGGCCTGTCAACAAAAAGCAGTGCACTCCAGGGACTAAATAGGTCTGTAGTTGGGTCCTCCATGGGCTAGATGGCCTAGTGATTAGCATCCACTCAGCCAGGAGGAGGGCAGTGGTTGTGGAGCCCAAGCCTGGCCACTCCACCGGACTCCAACCCAGGGCCCTATGAGGGTCAGCAGCATTGACCCATGGAGAGGTTGTGGAGCCTCTACATTACCCTCCCTGGGTCGCTTCTTACTACTGCTCTCTTCGCTTCCAGTCCCAGATAAGGAGAGAGAAAATACATGTTCAGGGTCTAACTGATCACTATATTGGGGTCAGAAAGGAACTTTCCCCAGGTCAGACAGGCAGAGACCCTGGGGGTTTTTCACATGCCTAGGGTCTACTATCTCAGTCAACTTTTCACTTAAAAAGAGAACTCAACATCAGCTGCAGAAAAGCTGCCACAACAATATCTAGACTGAGCAAGATGGTATGGCAAAATAATAAACTGACAGAACACACAAATCTGTGTATTGTGCATGTGCCATCAGAAGGGAGAAAGACATGGACTTTATATGCTCATCATGAAAAAAGTTCAACAGCTTTCATATGCATTCTCTATTGGAGGGACAGCCTCACCAACACTGAGGTGCTCAAGCAGACCAGCATATCCAGCATGCAAACACTTCTTAAACAGACACTTCTGCTGGCCCAGGCACGTAGGCTGAATGAATGATGAGCTCATCCCAAAGGTCATCCTCTATGGCAAACTGGCATCTGGAAAAAGACCTAAAGAACATTTCAAGGATGTGTGTAAGCAAGACCTCAAAGAAATGGATATTGTGGCACAGGCGGCTAGTTTAGCCCTCTCATGGGTACTGTGCCCTCTTCGGCTACAACCATGGCATGCCTGGGTGGGAGCAGGGGGGGGCCTGGTCCCACCCTCTGCCCCAGGCCCCGACCAAGGGACCCTGTGTGGAGTAGTCTTCAAGCTGCCCAATCCGTGACTTACTCCCTTCCCTGGGTCACCTGTCTTTGGCCCCACTGCTCGCAGTCTGCTTCCTGGAACTGGGTGGGGGGGGGTTCTCCCTCAGGCCTGTGCCTTGCGTCCCTGGCCGTAACCAGACAGGTACCCCCCCCTTCTTGTCTCTGGCACCTTTGGGGTTGTAATATGTGGCAGTGGTTGCTCCAAGTCCTGTAGCCACACCGCTCTGCTTCTTCTCCTAACTCCCTTCCAGCTACCCATCTGCCTGGCAGGGAGACTTTTAACTGCTGGGGCAAGCTCCTTGATTGGCCTCAGCTGGCCTAATTGGCCTAATTGCCCCAGGAGTAGCCCCAGCTGGATCACCCAGGGAACAGGGATTTGTTCATTCTGGGGCTAATATAGACCCCCTCTACTACTCTCCTATAGCCATCAGGTCTGGCCCTGTCACAATATGGATAACTAGGAAGTTTACACTCAAGACTGCAGCCTTTGTAAACAAAGGCTCAAGGTCTCCAAAGCTATGAGAGGAAGCAGTCCACTTTAGTAGAGAAGAAAATTGCTCAGAGAAGGCAGAGCCCAACGGGTCGAAACACCACCTTTAAATGTGACAAATGTGGCAGAGATTGTCTCTCTCTCTCAAGTGGGTCTCTTCAGCCACAGCTCTGGCTGCCATAAAACAAACTGAGCAAATTTTTTACCTCTCAGGGGCGCATACCCATGGTCTTTCCAGACCAAAAGATGCCTACTAATACTGAAAAGTTTGTGTCCACACTAAGGGCTGTACCACTATTATACTGGTATAATGGTACATGTACTGATACAGCTTATTTCTGGAAACCTATGGGAATAAGCTATTCTGGTATAAGCACCACTTGTATAGCTGTCCATACAAGGGGTTTGTATTGCTTCATCTTATAGGTTTCTAAACTGATAATATTATAGAGATACAAAATCTGTATGAAAATAAGCCCTTAGAGTGCAAGCTTTTTGGGACAGGAACTGCCTCTTACTTACAAATATGTACAGCACAAATATAATTTGGCCCTCACCTTCATTTTGATTAAGGCTTCTAAATTTTACTTTGATGTAAATAGTCTTGGCAGAATTGAATTTTTATTTTTTATAATTGGCTGACTGGTAATTGATTATTTTAAAGCATTTTTCCATTTTTATTGATCTAAATTTTCACAATTGCAGGAAATCATGGAAGGGTCAGACAATTATTTAATCACAGCATCTATTGTGATTCAAAAAGTTAAAGCTTTATAATTGTTAAAACACAATGTCAACATCATGTCAAAACTTACAAAGTAAATATCCTTAAATCAAACTCTGTGTTCTCAATTGGCATTTTTTTTGCTTTGCCTATCTGTAAACTTTTATTATTGATGGATATAATATATATATATATATATATATATATATATATATATATATATATATATAAAGTGGTTTGTCAAATTGTTTACTGTAATTTACTGATAAAAATCTAATCCTTCCAAGCCTAAATATAAATAATAAGGATAATAAAACCAAAAATGAAAACAAGCAACTGAAATGTAAGTTCTCATTTTATAAAGCTGCTTTTCACAAAACTTGATTTTTAGTTCAAAATCTGTCATCTGATTCTTGCTGGTACAAAAGAACAACTACGGAGATCTGATAATTGTATACAAAAACAATATATTCATTGTGGATTGAATTTTGGGCACAAGATACAAAGATGTATAGCCAGAGTAACTCCATTGCTTTAGACAGATTTACTCCAGAGTAAGTGATATCAGAAACTGGCCCAACGCTTTTAGAAGTCAAGATAGCAAAACTATTGAAAATACTATTTTTCAAAATACATTTGTTAATTTTGTTTAGCAAAAATGTACGTTTTCAACAAACAGCACTTACAAAGACTTGAGTATTCCATAATTATATTAGACACAGAAGCTAAATCAGTTTCTCTAATTAAGTATTTGCAAATCTCTCTGGCACCAGGAAAAAAGAAATTAGCCATCAGTCTGTTACTGCATCATTAAATTTTCTGTCAGAGGAAAAGTTTGATTATGCTGAAATGTGCACATCTGCTTAATCTTACTTAGATACATTCATTTTTTTTAATAATCCTCAATGTTCTTCACTCCATCTTTGTTCTTTATCAGGATAAATCTCAGATGATACAGCATTAGAAGGGGAATGTAAAACTGGACTATATCCTGCATGTGAATTAAAACCTTGAGCAAATTTAGGACTGTTTTATAACTAATGACTCTGCCAATTTTCTTGGCTCTATTTCTTCATTTAAAGCAAATAAATATACATAGTCTAAATTTTCTAAAATATGAAATAGTTTTAATATCTATGGGTAGAGACACTTTTTCTGCGGAGGCAAAAGAAGCATTATCCCAACTCTACCCAAAACCAACACAGCCCTGTGTTTCCACCACACACTGTTTACAGGACTTCCAAACAACATCAAGGCCAGTGCTCTGCCCTAGTACTGGTAAATATCTGGGGCCACATTCTCACCTGGTGCAAATTAGGGTAGCTTTAATGAATCCAATGGAGGAAGGTGAAAATGCTGAAAATGCACTTGCGTTCTTTCTTTGCAGCAAAGGATCTTTTCCTCTCCTTTTTTTCTTTACACCATGGGAGGGGTGATGGAGTCCTTTCCCTTTCACTTGCCTATGATGACCATGATTATCTCCCCCTTTTTTCCTCTAAAAGAGACTGGGGTCATTATCTTTGTCTCCTTGCTGGCAAGGGTAAAATGCCTCACAGAGGTAGCATGATATGGAGTTCAGTAATTAAATGGCTCCAGTGTTGCTGGATCCCTTTGATGTGATGCTCTTACTCTACACAGGTCCAGGCACAGCTTGCAGATTACCAATTACTCCTTCTCATACACATTCTCAGAGCTTGACTTCCAGCACCACTAATACAGCCCCTACATAAAAGTACTGACTTTAGTCTACACAGGAGTGAAAATTAGTGAGGTCACTTCAGGTTATGTTTTTCTGAATTCCCCAGTCTGGGGTGTCTTGAAAAGCAAACTAGTTTCAGCCCAAATTTATTTACAGATTCTGATATCCTACTGAGTCTGACAGTGCTCCATAGCAGCCAGAATAAAAAAGGAGAAAAAAAGTAAAAAAATCCCAAACAAATGTCCAATCATAGACCTGCTTTTATATTGTTTGCCTACATGTCGGGGAGGCAAAATATGTATCAGAGGGAACATTTCCACTGCTGATAATATGAAGTAAGATTCTACAGCACTGTATGAAGTATTTGAAAATGCATAGACTCCCTACTAATTATGCCTTGAACAAACATTTAATATAATTTCAAACTTCTCTTCTTCATACTAATAAACTACAAGCTGCTGTCCTTTGACCTAGAGCTTAGACTCCCTGGTAATGTTCTTTCTATTTAACTCATCACAATGTCTTCAGATGAGATTTTTTATAGCATGACATTATTATTATTAATTTGATCTTTGTGAAAGAAAATGAAATACAGGAACTGCTATATGGGAGGTAAATCTAAAGATGCTGATGTAAAAAGGGGTTTTAATAAAAAAGCAACATCAAAGTAACTTTTGAACACTGAATTTTCATCACAGACATTTTGGATTCTTTTTATTTCTGCTCACTCTCTTGTTTATACAACTATTTCATCAACATCAAAAGAAGTTAGAGCTTGAAACGGGACAAGCATATCCTTATTTATACTGTACTATATATATCTTATCTACATTACAGGGATCAAGTTGCAGGTGCTCAGCACCTTTTGGGATATGATCCTAAGTGTTTTTGGAATTCAGGATAATTCCTTTATTTATAAAAGCACCCATCGGATTTTCTTAAAGAGGGTCTAACAATTTCAGGGTTTAAAAAACAACAAATTAAAAAAACTGAAATGTTTTGTGTTGTCATTTTTTTAAATGAAACGTTTTGATTTTTCTGTTCAAAATGACTTTTCAGTTTTAAATGTAAAATTTAATTTGTAAAATTTTTAAAAGGCTTGAAAAGAAGACAATGTTTCATTTCAGGCCGAACAAAACATTTAGTTTGACCTGAAATGTTTTTTTTTAATTTTTCAGTATGATTAGCAAACCAAACAAATTAGTTATTTGCATGTCTCTGCTTAAGAGGGGCAGTCAACAATGTAGCTTTTCTCCCTCTTTTTTTACAGGTCCCTACACCCAGCGTCTCTTCCTTCTGCTGCATGTGATGTCCTTCCCCTCATATGCACTGTATTGTGACATCACACACTCTGCTGCAGGCTGGAACTGTTCATAGTTCAATGCCATCTTAAAAACAATACTAAAAAATCTCCGCAGTACTTCAGATTGTGCATAATCCTCTATCTGCATAAATTCTCTACTTCTGGGGAGCCTTTCACACATTGGGCTGGGAGACAAATGCGACCTTGAAGATTTTTCCATTCAATCTGCTCCTATCCAGGGAGCAGGAATTGGGTCCTTGCAAGTGTCAGGAGCAAGAGGGCTCTGCTTCTTCTTTGTGACTCGAGGCTCAAATTGCCCTAAAGTGGATGGGGAGGAGCTAGGTCATGAACTTCCCTCCCTCTGCACCAGTTCACAGAGCTGGCTAGCTGTAGAAAGGATAGCATGCTGCAACATCCCTGAGATGGGGCACTGGGAACATATTCACAGGGCTTCCTAGAGCTCTGTAACAGCAGTTCTCAACCAGCGATTGTGAGTTATTTCAGGGGGTCTGTGAGCCCTGGCACCCTGTGGAGCAGGAGCCTGGAATTTTTATAGCATGTTGAGGGGGCCTTAGAAAGAAAAAGGTTGAGAATCCCTGCTCTAGAAAACATTGTACCTCCTTGAAGCAAACTGTGGTTCCACTGAGGCATTACAGCTCTGCCCCGTCCCTTAGCACTGTGACTAAATGCCATAACATAACCCTCAATGATCACACAGGGCCTTGGTTTTTAAGAATATATTTCAAAAGAGCCACAGAGAGGTAACCCAAGCAATTTACAAACTCAGGTGATGAAAGGTTTCACAGCCAGGTTATGAACTTGTTTCAGGGAGTGCATGATAGGAATTTTTAAACCATAAAATTAAGCTACAAAGTCATCCCTCCAGCACACCATAGTTTCTCATATGGAGTGATCAGGTGACTCTGCCAAGAGAATACATAATATTGGCATGCAGCAGTTCTTCAAAAAGGGCCATACTTTTGCAGTTTAATGTACCCACTCTTACACATACCCACATCATATATTACTTGAAAGCTTATTAATTTTATATACATTTAGATAAGGTATGATGTGGAGCTGCAAGTAGTGCTGTAAGCCTGTAGGCGAGGTGAAACGATATCCAAAATGAGTAATTTATTGCAGTTTGAGAAACACTGCAACGTGACTATAACTACAGTTTTTACTGTTTAAGTTTATTTAAACACCTTGATGTGGCATTCATTGGCCAAAGCTTCAAAAACCAATGTCTTAAAATGTTTTTATTGAGTTTGCATGGGCAAATATTTTTTTTCAGAAATGATAAAGCTGTGGTAAAAATGGTGAACATCAACAATTTGCAATATATAAACATGAAATGTTTTCACATTGCATATTCTTAATTGTTGAAGTATTTCATAAGTGATTATAATAGTTTTCTATATTTTCAGTTGAAATTTGCTGACCAGATCAGTCTAATATTGAAGGCTGTGCATTAGTAGCAGCAGATTGCATGGCCACAGTTTGAACTGCACAGTGGATAGATATAAACATACATGAATTCCTAATGTAATGCTTCTCCATTTGTAAGCTTTTGCACATACAATGTAGCATCTAGTCTGCCTGGTAGAAAGTTTCAATTTGTAATTGCCTATGCTTGTAGAACGCCTTTGAAATATTCTGGAAACTCGCTTTTTAATTCAGTGACACTTATACACAGGTCACAATTAGTGTTAGAGGTGACAATACACAGCTTCATTTTGGGCTTCAGTTAAAGTGCTCACTAAACAAAAATGGCAATTTTGATACTGACAGATCTAATGTAGCACAAATCTGTATACTTGTACAAAATGAAGAATAAGTGGTGATGGTGATTGTGGTAATGCTAACAAAATACTTTGGGAATTTCACCTCAAAAGGGAAGATACAGTATAGAAAGACATGGAATATTAAAGCACCTTAAAGTTTATCTCAAAGAGAAAAAGACTCTCCACAAATTTTGAAAAATGTTTTGTCAAGAAAAGCAAAAGAATGCAAAACTGTCAAAAGCCACAGAATTCTGTGATGTTGGCAGCAAAAGCCAGGAGAGATTAATTGTATTGTATTGGCAGGTGGATGAGTTTTCTAGTTTAGATGATGTACCAATACTCCATCACAGGGGTTGCTTTCAGAAATACACAAGCAAGACCAGTTTGGCACATGTTAGAGTAACACAGAAACCAGGAAAGAAAACATACCTTGAATCTGAACAGAAAATATCATGTTCACCTGCTTCTATTGCCACTGAAGCAAGCACATCTTCCAGTAATTGGTCCTGTTGCATTGTCTGCTTGAGGAAAAAAGTCTCATAAGACAAGAAACTTCATAAAATAGAAGCATCTGACAGAGCAACCAATCTAAGGGAGACAGCACTTCAAAGAGAAGATATGTTGCGGAGAACATCTGTGGAAGACCTGATTGCTAAGGATGCAGTTTATTACCCAACATGTCTTTCTACTTGAGTAAAATCAATCATATAGCAAAACCATCTAGTTACATTGCAACAACACAGTCACTTTATTACATTGCTTTCTATCAGCTGATTGAAGAGATAATGATCTCATGAAGGCTCTTCTCTCCAAGCTACTGCAAATATATAAAGCCCTACTTAGCTCAGATGTAAAAACTGCAAATTACAGGCAAGATTAGAATAACACTATGGTTCTGCAATTTCATTCCATGCACAGCATGGACAAGGCGAGACTACCTTTATCCTATGCAGGACAATAACATTAGTTGATATCCAAGATGCTAGTAATCTAAGCAATATGTTTTGTGCTTGTTCTTCTGGCAAATGAGCTTGATGAACCACTTTCAAATGAATAAGTGGTTTTATGTAATGCTGCTTTGATCTTTCAGTCGGAAACAGCCCAGTGAAAGCCCCAGAATATTATTGTAGTTTACATAGGTCAGCCCCAACTGGTGCAGGAGTTTATCAATCAACCAAAGGACAAAAGTATATAATTCAGCAAGGAATGAGAATCCTTCAGAAGACATTTAAAGAAGGTGCCTTTCCATTGCAGAGTACATAATATTTAACTGTTCCAAAGGGAGCAGTGGGATTTTAGGACTGACAAAAAGAAGCCAGCCTTTGTTAAATGGATCCTCACAAGCCATGTCCTGAGTGACTATGCAGAAGATAGGAGAGAAGTAGCACTAACAAGAAGTAGTAAAGACAAAGTCCACAAACAAGTCACAGCTTCTGCACTGAAGAGGGATAAAGACCATGTTATAGATCTTACCAACTGTGTCATCAACAGTTTGACAAACCCATTTCATCCAGACTCTCTCATCCAGAGGCACTTATTAGCATATCTACCGGACTGCAATCAGATGTATAAGAGTCTCTACTGAAAATAGCAGATGTTGGTGAAGAACAAATGAAGAGATGTTTGAGAGGTGCACTTGATTCTGATGGAACATGTAGCTTTCTCAGCCCAGTCAAGAAATCTGGCATCAAAATATTTGCTGACATGGCCAAGAATACCAAATTTATCTGTCTCTCCCTCGTCAATCACAGCAGCTGTCAGTCCAGAAATTGTTTTCTGTAGAGCCCCATCCTCTGCAAGATGTGGAGATGTTTCAGGGACAGTTGTTCCTTAGTCACCCAACGCGACCTGTGCCTGTGTCCTTCCAGGCTGATGGAACAATAAGAACAAAACTAAATTAGGGTATCAGCTTGAGGCTCAAGAGGAAAGAATCCGTGAGCTAAAAGCACACTACAAAGAAACTGCAGTGTACGTCAGAGATGCCAAAGCTGTCAACACAAATGATGGCTGGAGACAAATTTCACACATAGAGTAAATTGACTGCTGAGTACTTGAGGCAGGTCCTAAAAGATTTGACCAAGCTAATTCTGAAAGCAAAGACTTTGACAGATATCACAACAGTAACTCTGTGAAAACTGCAGAAGGATAATGCCACACATGATCTACAGTTGGATGCAAGAAGTAACCAATGATTGGTGGATGCCCTTTCGCCTCCATAGAAAAAGTTTCTAAACGTGACACCTAACAAGCAGTAACTTAAAATTCCTCTGTGAATATATGGTTCAAAATACACTTGAGTGTAGGAGCACACTAAATACAAATACTCCTCCTTGCTGGAGATTTTTCCAATGGTGAAGCTGTCAAGTCTGTCATCAGTAGAGGTGTTGAAGGCCAAGATTTGTACAGTGCTCAAGAAGAAGTGGACACACAGCATGCAGAAGCAATCTTATGTGCCAATATGTTTTTTGAGTTTCTTGGTGTCAAAGGAACCATAGTAATTATGTCCCGATACAGATGTTTTGGTCCTTACTGTTGACTACTTTCCAAAAATGGAACACACAGATAACATGTAGATTGAAACAGGTACCATGACCAGCACAACTGACAAGCGTCACTTCATACCTGTGCATGCAATTTGTGATGCACTCCAGACTTTTCATACTTTCCACTGCACACGCATTAACAGGACATGGCTCTGTCATCATTATTTGGCATTGGGGGAGGGGGGGGGGAAATCTGTGTTTGCTTTGATGACATTAAAGGGAGTTTACCACTTCAGAGATACTGGCAAATCAGGAGAGAGTAACAGACAAGCCGCTATTTCTGCAGCAAGAAAGTTGCTAGCAGTGCTCTCTGACCAGATCGAGAAAGAAAAAGAGATCTAGATAGACCTTAAATGCTTGTGCACATTACAAAGGACAAGTGAGGACTGTTCTGAAGAGCATGTCAAAATAGCATCTTTACAAACAAAGATTTGGATATCTTCACACACAGGTAAACTAGTTATTGGATCACTATTGCAGCATGGATGGAGAAATGTGTATGATGAACTACTTCTTGTATTCTTTAAGAGTCCAATGGCAACTGAGATTCTACAAGATCTTATTTGTGCCTGTACCAGTAGTGGTCACTGCATAATCGACTGTGCCTGTGGTCAGAACAGTCTTCACTATGTACGTGCCAACATTTGACAGAGATCATAATGATGAACCAGATGATGATGTTGGCTAGAAATGTCGTCAGTGCTCAGGACCAGATTTCCAATTATGGACTAGGCATGTGCCTAGGGGCACCAGCATTCTAGGGGTGCCTAAACAGTGGAAGATTACCACATGGACCAACAGGATCTGGGTAAACGGGGCCCATGCCCAGAGGCTTGACCAATTTGGGGGCCCTGCACAAGTGCCGGAACTCTGGCTCCGCTCGCTGCTCCTCCTCTTCCTCCTGGCCAGGCTGGAAACCGGAGCCCAGGGGTGAGCATATTTCCCCTGCCCAAAGCTGACCAAGCCAGTCACCCCAGCCCCTCTCTCCCACAACCCCTGTGTGGAACTGGCCCAGCTAGCCCCTCTCTCCCCCGTTGTCCCCCCATGCGGAAAACACAAATGTCAGCTGTAGGCGGGATAGTGCTGAAGATATTTTGCCTAGGGGCGTGTAAGGTGTAATTGTGGCCCTGCCAGTACTATTACATTTCAATAACTGTACAAACGTATTATCAGATTTTGTTCTAACCTTTAGATTGTTGATGTGATGCTTTGAGGTCGCAAAGAAATCCAATGTTATGCCTTGAAATAATACAAGAGTCATTAAACTAGTAAATGAATGCAAATATTTCAAAGTGGTCATTTTAATGTGTCACTGATTATCTATATTTCTATGGTAATGGCACCACTTGACAGCTCCACAGCATAACTTATTTTAAAGTAGACATGATAAGCTTTCAAATGATGTATGGTGTACATATGTGTAGAGAGGATACATTAAGTCACCAAATCAGTGGTTTCTGCTGCTTGCCTATTAAGGGCCCAATCTTACAACAGTTCTATGAAGGAAACAAAAAACTGGAGCTCTTCAGTGGAACAGTTATCAAGATTTCAGGATTTCAGCTGTTAATTTGGTGCAGCGTCCCTTGTTGTTCAAGGACATATATTATAGTCCTAAAATTGTTGTTTTGGATTTTCTAATATCTTTGCAGATCAACTTTAATTTGCATTCCATAGTGGAAAAATAAGTATAACAGTGAAATGTTTGTCCCAATTATCAGAGGCTCACATGGAAACACTATCTGGAGATATTGTTTCATTAATGACTTTAAAAATAAGCTTAGTATGAAACAGTTAAACATTTCAAAACATAATGTAGGACTGACTAATTTGTGCTTCCAAAATTCAATATGTATTGTTGGTCAATCTGCAAACCACATCAGGTATACCTTTAAATGGGATTGTTATACCTTTGATCCATTAATTAGAGAACTCTAAATGCATCACAATGAATCAGCTCCTTGGCAATTATTCCAGTTAAGTGGATATACCATTATCATGTTGATAAGCGAATTCTAGTATATCAAAATTGTATTTGATGCATTATCAAAATATTCATTATAAAAATAAACAAACAACAATCCCCCAAACTTAGGAAATCAGTCCAAAACTTAATATTACAGAATGTTGCATAGAATTAAGATAGGATCTAAGTAACTTAAAAGAAAAGTATCACATTGCATGGAATTTAGCATGTTTCATAGATGTATATGAATAAAACTGACAAAATATAATGTGATATTTCAAATTAATTATCTGATGAGAAGGGTTAAAGCAGGGGACTGGTAGAGTCCCATTAACCCTACTCAGGGCCTGATCCAAAGCCCACTGTAGTCAATGACAGTATTTCTGCTGACTTTAATTTACTTTGGACCAGGCCCTTTAGTCTATGTATGTATCAGTTTACCCATCTCTAGTATTATAATTATGTCCTAGGACTACTCTCAATAGGAATAATCACATACTTAAAATTAAGCATATAATTAAATGCTTTGCTTGATTGGAATTTAAGTAGGGGAACCTGTGAACAACTGAAGGCAGATAGGGAGCCTACACATTTTAAATCTCACCATTCCCCCGTCCCCCAAATACGCTCTGTATCTCGTTAAGTACAGAAACACATCCCATACAAATTAATTTGTTAAGAGAAAAGCCTGCATTTTAGTCAGTGTCTGTGTCACGTTCTATATCCCCAGTCTAGCTGGCTATTTAACTTTGATAATGGAAAAATTCTCATACATAAAATATCAAAAAGTTGATTATGCTCTTCATTGGGTTCTGCTAAATCTATGTTTTTGTAATGGATTTGAACATATGGGACTACAGCTCAGTCGCTGAAATAACAGCTTGTCCTTTACAGGGTTTACAGATCGTAAGAAGCATGTTGTTAACATGTTTCTAAACTCTCCTTTTGATGGAGAGGGAGGAAAAAAAGGAACTCAAATGCACACATAATTATAATTACTAAAGGAATTGGACTGGGCATCAATATATTAGCCGATAAAGTTAATTATTTAAGAAAGAACAACAGAATACATTTACATGCAGATGTTATATAAGGAAAACAATGGCGCTGAATGTATGTAGCACCTTGAGCTATCACTTTTTTTATGGAAATGCAAAAATAATGAACAAGATGGAGTCTTAAGTACAGATGTACTTCAGGCATTAATTCATTAGCAATACAAGTATGAATAATAAATACTTGAAATAAGCTGTGCTTTTCATACCGGCTCTCTACTGAGAATGTAATTAAATAAAGTATGGGAATCTAAGGTCTTTTATGAATAAAGTTCATAAGAGTAATACTATTTAAAGAAAAGTGACAAATGTTTTACTGATGTGTTTTCTTTAGAAAATTCCCTTTGTATAATTTCATAATCAGAGGGGCTAGTGAAGGACATTCTACTAGTAGCTCAATATATTATTAAAGAGACACAAAAAAATTCTTCCGTCACCTGTAGAATGCTATAAAACAAGAAAGAAAATGGAAGAACTTATGACTTAAAATGCATTTATAATTAAGATTATACCTTTAAGCCAGGTGACTGTACATTGTCATCTTTTTTTATATCATATAGCTCTTAAAGTTTCTTCTTTTTATGGTCTTTAAAGTGATCTGTAGCAACCCGTTTAAGGTCATTGGAGTCCAGCCAACTTCAGGATTCATGCAGCAAGACACAGCAGCTATAGGCATAAAACAGGGTTTTATTCTAGATTCCTAGAAGTGGTTAGCTCACCAGAGTACATTGTACTGTCTCTGGAGTCCAAAGTAAATTCAAAGTATCTCCGTGCACCTCAGGTCTGTAAGCAGAAGCCCTTTCAGTTCAAGCAGAATTTGTTTCTACCTGAAACCAAGGACCCTTCCTACAACCCAAACATTCCCTGTGAAAGGCCTCCTGCCTGAGTCCCAGATGTCAACCCTTCCCTGAAAGGCAAAGACATCTTTGGGGCAGGCAAGTATTCTTCCTCGGGTTCAGGGAAACTCAGTGTGGCATATACTATACATACACTCCATTTTGTCTGGTGAACACCCTGTTGTATTACAACCCCTCCATTTTGAATGTACCCTTCAGTATTGATTTAGTGCTTCTATTTTGTAGCCGATGCTTGACAGCTGGTGGATAGACTGTTCAAGATATTGTGACAGAACACTCCAGGGCCATCAACATTTAATGATTCTTCCCTACTGAAATAATGGGTTTTTGACTGGTTTGATTTTTTCTATACTGAAGTACCTGGCGGGGGAAAGGAGACTTGAGACTGGACTTCTCCTCCCTGGTCCCCCGCCCCAGATTGTAGCACACAGGGAACAGGGGATTAAAAGGAGTGCATCTCTAAGCAAGACAGGCCAACCAACAGCAGAAGTCCAGGCCAAGCAGCCTAACAACTTGGACAAAAACACAGGGGTGGTGAAATCAGACTGAACGGGATTATGTTCAGGACTTTGTTATTTTTCCTAGATCTGTAATTCTCATCTTTTTTTAAAGAAAAAATATCTGTGGTTAAAAGATTTTTTTGCTAAGTCTGTATTCCTTGGATTACTGCCACATTGTCCCTGAAGGATACCAGAGCTCCAACAGCCAGGTGGACACTGGGGGAATGTGTCTAAGCAACAAGGGATTTGGTAGGGCTTTGGCACCGATTCTGGGGTCAAGGCAGCTGCATTGCAGAATATCACTACCTAAGAAGTGTGTCAGACATGGGGTCTGCACAATGGAATGTGCCTGAGAGATCCAGAACTAGGAACAGTGAACAGTTACTATCCTGGCTGGCTATGGGGACTTAGAAGCACATGGGATTCAGAGTTGGATCCAATCACAACAGACTTCATCCAGCGAGCAGGATTGGGCCCTGTTGTGACACCCAATAACCCCTTCTGTCCCTTGCTGGCATGAAGTATGGGCTCCCAAGTGCAAATTCCATCAGACTTCATAGCCCTAAATTACAAGATAACAGTTTCCTATTTTTAATTCCTTCTGTGGAGTCAACTTGAATTGATTATGCATTGGGAGATGAGATGTTATGAGGGGGCTCTGCTCTCTTGTGGTTGCTCCCTATCTAAATTAGGTATTTACAGCACCCCCAGTACTCCAGTATATGGTACCATCAGATAACTGTACTCTTTGGTTCCTTTAAAAGCCTCATCTATCTATTCTAAAACTAAAAAGAAAGCTGCACTTATATTGTTCAGCACAGCAATGTGAAAGCTGAAGCTGTGAAATGTTTATATTAAATGTTGACATTCTTCCAATATTCAAGTTGGAAACTATAACTGATCTCAAACTGAGCTCCAATGCTGTTGGTGTCATAAAAAAGGGTATTTTTCATCAGGATTGTGCCAAGCAATAAAAAATCTGGGCTAAATCTGGCAGGCAGTTATATTTGTGTAACCCTTCTGACTTCAATGAGGTTGCAAGAATGAGGTCAAATGAGGTCAACGAATGACTTCAATGAGGTTGCATTAGGGAAGAAAAATTAGGCCTTTAAGTTTAAATGCATTTCACATTTTAAAAGTGGTGAGAACTGCATCTCACCATGTAAAAGTTCATGACATTACCCTACATTTGATGAGTGTTGTTTTCCTTTGAGGTAAATATTCAAAGAGTAACAACCAAAGAGAATGGAAAAGAAAAAAAGCAGTTCATGAAAGAGATGACTTAATGGAACTTAGCTTCCATATCCAAAGAGGCCCATTTTAACATCTGCTGCCTCTTGCAAATCAAGAGCCACCCAGATAGTTTCTGTTAAAGTGCTTAAGGTGTTCCGATTGTATATTCAGTTTATGTTCATCACGGGCAATCTTGTCACACTACCAAAGCTTAAGGTACCCATGTGACCACCAGTCATGTAGCAGCATTTTTTGGTACACACACTTCAGAATTCACTGCTTTCCACTCTTGTAATATGTTCATAGTAAGAAAGTTACCGATGCCAAATCAGTGCTGATGTAGGCAGTTGCTGGATTAAGTTAGAATATCTTAGTTTCTGATCTTGTCCTGCTACTTGATATGGAGAAGTCAATCAAGTGTTCTTCAGCTTTCCTCAATGCCTACTTTTCACTTCCATATGGTAGTTGATATAATTGTGGTTTTACATATCTGCAGTTTCATAGCCAACTTCTTGTCACGACATCTCTGCAGAGAACACTGAAGGGCCTGAAACATGGCAGTAGCTGCTGCTATACCAATGTGTACATCTTTTAAGAATCTTCCAGCAATGTCTATGATGATGCCCAAATATTTGGCAGCTGCCACCTGCTCAGTGTCCCATCCATACAGGTTAATACTGAACTAGTTGTAATCTAGAGCTGGAGTTTGATGATAATGGCCAGTGACTTATTTTTACTTGAATTAATAACCAGTACTCTGTATGTTACTTATTGCCTAACTAGATCAGCCATCAGTTGCAGCAGTTCACCAAACTGAGGCAACGAGACATTATCTGTGAATTCAAAATGCTGAAGCAGAATGATGTTCCATTCTACACCACCAATAGTTGCCTCCCCAAGCTTATCAATCAACCAGTCAATGCCAATAGTGAACAGTGACAGAACACAGCTCAGCCTTTACCAAACTCCCATGGAGATCAGAAACGAGGCTGTGTATCTGCCATTGAATCTCACACAGTCTTCCATTCCAAAGCGCTCTTTTAACAATGATTCTGTCTTTCCAAGATGGCAAGATCCCCCATCAGATCTCATAAACTTGCTCGATGAACTGAATCAAAGCCCTTATGGAAATCTCTGAAAAGTGTTCACATGGCTTATGAAATTCAGCCAACTTCTCAAAAATCTCTCTCAAGGTAAAGAGCTGGTTGATAGTGGAATAAAGCCTAAAGCCACACTGAGAATCCTGGCTTTTGCCATGAAACACATCATTTATTTGAGACACTAACAAGGAAGTGAAGATTTTCCCTGGGACCGACAATAACATAATAATGCGATAGTTGCTACATTCAATCTTATCTTCCTTTTTGAACAGAGGCAAAATAACCCCTTCCAGTCATCAGGGCTGATATTAAAACACCTGTTGGTCTGGTAGAGCCTGGCCGCCATGGTAGAACAATACTCTCACCAGTCTTCAGGAACTCAAGAGTAATGTTACAAATCCCAGGAGCATTCCCAGACTTCTGTTTATGGACTGCGATCTGACTCTCTTCCTGGTTGAAGGAAGATGGCTCTACCAAAATTTCCTGCCCCTCTTCAAATAGACGGGAAACTGTAGGTGGTGGACCATTTAAGAATTATCTTGAAATGATCTTCCCAACTGATCTTGCTGACTTTGGCTGATGCTGCCATCCTGATTCTTTACTGGACAACCTGATGTCACCTTCCCTTACAAACAACAAAGCTGAAGAGAGGATGCAGCGATCAGGTTAGGCAGAAGCCTTTCTAAACTCACTGCATGAGACTAATACCAGGATTCCTTATCTTTCTTACACAATGACTTGATGACATACTGAAGTCAAACCACTCAGCTTTTCCTTTGCTCCTGACAAACGTCACTGAATACTCTAATTTTACTCTTGCTTTTTTTCATAGCTGCAATTGCTTTCAGTGTCTCCTCACTGATCCATGGATGTCTGAAGGGCTCAGGCTCTAGTACTCAGCTGGCAGTGGTCAGCACTGATGTCTTGAAACAATGCCATTGCTCATCAGATGACAGAGGGAGTGACATTTCATGCTTCGGTGCTTTAATGGACTTACACAGTTCAGAACAGAAAGCCATAGTTTGTTGTATTAAGATCTTTTGGTTGAACCAGACTACTTTCAGCCTATTAACTGGCTGTGTTCTTTGAAGTCGGAATCACATTTTTGTCAGCAGAAGCCAATAGTCAGTGTGAAGTTCAGAACCTCTGTGAACTTGTACATCCATGACCATTGACTGCCAATGACTGCTAACAAGGACATGATCAATAACAGTCACCTGGTGGATAATGAAAGAGAGAGTCAGTGATCACCATGTCATTGGCAGCTGCAAATTTCAGCAGTTGCTGCCCATTTCTGTTGTTCTATCTGATACCAAACTTCCTAAGCATACTTCCCCAGGTGTCATTATACCTTCCTGCCAGCACTTTAAAGTTGCCCATGGTCACAATGCTATCTCTTCTCAAAGTTTTATTAAAGATTGACTGCACTTGCTGGTAAATTATCTGCACCAGCATTGTTAGCCTTGGTGTCGGTGGGACCATACACTGTGGTGATTTTTCAAGATGCCTATAGCTAGTATGAAATCAGATGTGAATAAGTCACTCATTTTATTTATAGCAATCGATTATAATTCAGCTGTCAAAACTGAGAGAGGGAGGTGACCCAGTTTCATTTATTCTGCTATCCCATAATGACAGGTATTGAAGTTTCTTCTTGAACGATGAGGACAAAACCCTGATGGGAACTGGCATACTTCCAACACTGGCTGTAGTAGTTTTATGTCTCCTGTTTCCATGTCTCCCTTAGTTTATGTGACTGCATTATAAATATCTCTTCTCTAGATAAATATTGATATATCTGAATAAAACTTGAAGGTTGAACTTCTTAGGTTTCAATACTATCCTAAAAAGCTCATATTCGTCCCTTAACATCCTTATTAAACCAGCATTATCAATACCCCCAAAATGAAAGATACATATAATGTGAGATTAAATTCAATTATTTCCATTTAAAAAATGTAAGTCAATATAATACTGGTGAAAAATACATAGAAATATAAGACTTTCCATATTGGATCAGACAATTGGTCCATCTAGGCCACTATCTTATCTCTAACAGTGGCCAATGCCAGCTGAATCAGAAAAAGGCGAAAAAACCCCTGCATTAAGAAAAACATCAAATGGTAATAACTTTTACTCATTAATGAACTGGATTAGATTCAAAGTGGCATCCCCTGAGCCATCCAGAAATAAGTCAAATGTATAAATAAATCCACTTTCCACCGTGATTTTTAGTTTTATTTGGGCTATATTCTACTCAAACAGTGCATTTCAGTAAACCCAGTGGTACCTCACTACTGGAAATATTGGCCTTCGTGCTCTGATTGGTCATCAGTTTATTCCAGTTAATGATCGTGCGAGTGACTGGGAGCTGCCTTCGTAGAGTTTTTCTCCAGGTTTCATCTGTCAAAGCTTGGAAGGTTTCCAGCATGGCAATCTGAAATTTGTTGTCTTCACTTTCTATGAGCTTCACAAAATCTATGGCCAACTGGGCTGGGTCAATTATATGTAAGGTCTCTTCAACAGTCTTGCATACTGCCATGTGGAGGTTAGCATCTTTAAAGTAGTGTGCTTGCAGTTGAATGGTCCCTGTAACCTGAGTAATAACTGGAAACTGGGAAAAAGTCCATTCAGCTCTCCATAGGCCATTCCAGAAACCCAAAGGTTTGTACTGATGGCCCTCTATACAGACCACAAATACCTTCCTATTTTTCAAGGTTTTTCTAAACACAATGCAGTCCCCTGAAGGAAAGTGACTATCCACATATGCCTTTAAAGCACTATTTAAGGCTGTCCTCCATAACTCTGCCTCATCCCATGCCACCATATGAAGCTGAAATTTGTTTGATATTCCACTCAGGTGATCAAATTTGAAAGAAAATTTGTTTTGAGGGTCAAAGAAGCGATTTCCTCCAAGGTCATTATAGCGAGTCACCAGCACATTGGTCCCTTCTATTCTGACTGGGGTGAAATTGTTCTTATTGTGATGAGCACAGACATGGGCAGCCTCTTGTCTCATCAGGTCATCATCCTGGACCAGAATACGGAGATCTTCAAAAACACTGTAGAATTCACCTGGAGGTGCCTGATACAGCAGACTGCATATGACTCTCACTTTCTCTTCCTTACATAAATCACATTTGTTGGACATTGTGTTTTATCTTCTGTGGTGGTGAACCTGAACCAGAAATGAAAACATGAACAATATGCTAAAGTGGAAATTATTATTTAAAAAAAAATACTTGAGAACACCTGAGGATATCACAGCAAAAAAGTTACTTTGGTAACATCAAGAACTTTTCCATGCACTGTAAAGTTGTATCTGCAAAGATCTAGAAATATTAGTGGAATCACAAACAAATGACTGAACAGAGCTAGAGCTTTAGGAAAAATTGTCACAATGGAAAATATTAATGTTTGATGGCAGCACAATGAAAAACTTATTCTATGAAGATATGGAAATGTTTATGTCGTCACATAGAAGATAGCTGGCTAGGAATCCAAGATTTAGTCTACCAAAATGAAAACCCAGCTAAGGAGAGCTTCAACATGAAAGTTTTAGATAATCATAAACACACTCAGAGAAGCCATAACACTTTCGATAAAGCAACAGTGAACTAAAAAGACTGGAAAATAATTGACATAGCAACAACAAAAATCACCATCCTGGAAAGCTCAAGAACTTTTGATGATGTAAGAGTTTTCTAAAATGGCCCTGAAAAATCTAAAGCAGCTGAAGCCAGAACAGGCAGAAAGCACCCTGGATAAATCTAGAGCAGTGGTTCACAAAGTGTTATTAGTTCACATGCCGCCTTCCTGGAGAATTGTGACACGAGTGGATGGCACATCAAGCTCACATACTAGCCCTGGGTCACGTTCCACACGCCGGGAACCCCTGCTCTGGGGCCTCCCAAAGGGAAAAAGCAAGGCGAGTTTGTCTGGGACTTGAATGCCCGAGGAGGCAATGGCTGCAAAAGGCCTTGGACATAGCCAGCTGGCTCAACGGGGCTAAGACCTGACCTATACTGGATGGACATGGCCAGCCTGAGGCTTCTGAAAGGTGAGAGGAGGAGGGCGCTGTGTGATCTAGGGTGGAAGGGCCTGACACAGAAGACGGGACCAGGTGGTGATGGGGACACAGGGCAACACGCCATGGAACCCTTTCTGGACGGATCTGGACCCTGGACCGGGATCTGACCATGGCAGCCGAGTTGGCCCGACTGTGTCAGGTTGCCTGCGTATAGTATGAGCGCAGGACAAGGCACATCACCTTCATCCGGGCCCGGCCGGGAGCGGGTCTCCCTCACACGTGCTGGGAGGGCGGGGCCGGGACAAGCGGGTTTCTCACCTCACTCGGGCCTCGGGAGGGTGGGGGGCAGAGGGCCCTCGTGGTCTGGCCGACGGCCGTTTGTGGCGTCACAGGCCCCGCGTAGCGGCTGGCCGGAGCTCAGGCGCCCTGGGGGTTCTCTTTCCCCTGGGCAGCGGCGCGGGCGGTTGGGGCGGACTGGCGGGATCCCCGCGCGGTGGGGAGCGTGGGGGAGGGGTCCTGAGAGGAGCCGGGCCGGGGTGATGCCTCGCTGGGACCGGGAGCTGCTGCTGCTGACACCATCGCAGTGACGAGCCCCCGCCGAGGCGCAGGGCGATGCGGATGATCCAGCCATGGAGGGCAAATATCCTTGTCACCGACCCTCCCCACCACCACTTCGCGCCGCGCGGACAGGGCAAGAGAGACTCTCCCCCCGCAGACATACACGGGGGAGAGCCCTGTATGGAGCAGACCCGCCCCCTTTCTCCCCCTCCGCCCCACACACAGCGCAAGGCCAGCCTAGCAACAGCGTGGAGACACACCCTCCACGTTCAGAACTCACCCCCCCCCCACACACTGGGGTGAGCATCCAAGAGAGAAGAGCCCCCATTGCCAGGAGACCTCCCCCCATACACACAGTGCAAGGCCAGGCCACCCTCCCTCCCCCAGAAACCCACCAACACCCTCTCCTCTTCTGGGACTGTTCTGAGAACCCATTAAACTCCAGCCACCTCCATTAATAACCTCAAATAAATCTTCTTTATCACTCTGAACTCCCCATTCACACTTGCCTCCCCATTGCTCCTACACCACTGAAACTCTTCTACCTTTATTGCTTTCCTCCACTACCCTATTTCCTTTCATCGAGGAAATCCTCCGCCCCCCCCAAGCTTATTCTCCCATTGAACCCTTATTCCTTTTCACATTTACCACCATTGGCCACCTTAACCCTTCCTTTCCCATTTATTGTCTATCGTCATATCCTTTATTATTCATTGGAACATAAGAACGGCCATAGCGGGTCAGACCCATGGTCTATCCAGCACAGTATTCTGTCTTCTGACCGTGGCCAATGCCACTCCTTTTTGCTTTTCTTCCCTTTAGGCCACTCTTCCGCCACCTCCAGCTCCAGCTTAGCCCAGTATTGTAATAAAATAAGGAACAATATTTTCAGTTAATTATTTGAAACCAGAGAGGGAGAAAATGTAATTATAGAAAAATAGCTGATATTTTTGGCTTAAAAATCAAACACATTTTCCCATAAAAAACGCTATTTAAATGGGTCATATATTTCCTTAATCTGTTTTTCCTTACGTGGTTTTTATCCATCATTCAGGATGAGTTTAGAACAGGAAAGATTAATTTAGAGAAGACGATGAAATTACTTGATAAGCTAAACATCCCCTTTGATTACGTTCATGTAAAATATGTTTTTAAGGTGAGAAAATACATATGTGTCGATATAAGTATATTCAGAATGACCAGACACCTAAGGGGCTAGGGTTTTTTGGATATTTTTGTTAAATAAATATACCAAATTAACAGCGTTGTGGACAAAAGTACTGTGTTTATCTGCAGCATAGGGCTATCTCATAGGCAGTATCAATAAAATCTTTCATACTGCCTCCCCAGTATGTTCTAGGATAGTAGATCGTCCCTAGATGATAGTAGATCGTCAGTCTCCTTCAACTCTAATGAAACTTAGAAGAGTATCGGTTTTGTGATGTTTACATCTTACTACAAGGAATTGGACTAACTATCAAATTAATTTAACGGAGGCCACTAACCAACCAACAGATGGCAAAGGGTTTACTGCAGTGTTTGGATTTCAAACACGGTAATAATTGTCAAAAAGCTAATTAACCAGTAGGGTCTCAGACCAAAGAGTCAAATTCGACAATTATCAATCAAGTTTGGGTTTATTGTTATTATAAGAATAATAATGATTTCAAGCTGAATGTGCCAAGTTTTAAAATAGCACTCACATGTCCCTAGTTTTAAAATAGCACTGAAAGCCTCGCCTGATTCTATTGGAGGATAATCCAACATTGAGATTATTGTACTGAAATTCTTTTCATATAGTGGACATTTTTTAGAACAGGGAATTCATGGCAATATTGATATACACTCATGGTAATGTTGTGTTTATGAGACACTTTTGCTGTCACATTTATTTCCTCTATTTTTAAGTTGTTGACTTTTTGTATAAGGCCCCATGTGGCTCCCTGAAGACTGACTTCTCAAATCATAACACCACCATTACAGTTGAGATTAGCTAAGGTGTTCAATATAACAGTCTCCAAATTTAAACGCAGAGGCAGATGGCAGGGCATTTTTGATGGAGGACCCTCAACTCTGGAATTTACTTCTTGCAGGAGTCTGACAAAGCCCATGTCTGCTGAGCCTTTGGATCCTCTTGAGAGTTTGCAAGTTTTGTGTTTACTGTTTTTATGGGCTTTCTGTTATGCTAGTTTTGGGAGACTGAGGTGAATGACTGAGTGTAGTCAAAAAAAGAATAATTACTTGAGGGAGTAGAATAGGAATGATCTAATTGGATACATTATTATTAAAAATTCATAGATCTTTAAGAGAGAGTTGAAGGACTATGACCAAACAACTCATTCTGTATGAGAGACACGTATGCAGGTCTTTTACCAACATACTCCTTTTCTTTATCTGTTCTTTTTTTTAATTTTAATTTCTATTTCTGTCGTATTACTTTAGGTAATATCAGAAGAAATGGGGAGATTACAGTTTGTTACTAATATATTTTCGGAAGCCTTTTCATTTCAACAGGAAAGTCTTTTGTTAAACTTACTACATTTTCTGAATAGCAAAGAGTTGAGATGCATTAATAAAACTAAAGATATGATAAGAAACTACAGACATAGAAATCTATAGTTTGCTGTGTTGTTGTAGCCATCTCACTCCCAGGATAATAGAGAGATGCATTCATCATCCTCATTAATTCACCTAGATACCAAAGGTCAGTTATGACAATTCCCTATGGCTCATACTCCCATATTGGATCGTATGTCCCTAAATACTTAGCCACCTTGGGGCAGCGGGGACGGAAGCTCAGTGACTGAAGCCATTTTCCTAACTATTAGTACTTTGCCTTCAGCTATATGGCCACCATTGCCGTTGACCTGAAGGGTTTATCTGCTGCAGGTGACAAAGATTCCGCTGCTGCCCGGTCTTCACCAGAGTCTCATTCGCTGACTGTTTCAAGGGAACTGAGGCAAAGAGAATATATTTTATTTGCCCAAGGTCACATAGGAGATCTTTGGCAAAGCCAGGAACTGAATCCAGATCTGTTGAGTCCCAGTAGACTGCCTTATCCACAAGATAATTCTTTATTGTATTTTTCTTTAGTGTAGATTTACTGATACGAATAAATTTGTAGATTTCCTAATGGTGTTATAAAAATGAGTTGGGTCCCAGATTTTGAAGGTGTGGACCCCTTAGGGTTGCAATTTCTCAATCAGTGCTAAACATTTATTTTTAGATTCTTATACCAAGTTTTCTTCATTATTGATTTTATGAAATCCGATATTAAATTTCTCTTGAACAGTCATAGTTCAAGAAATAGGTAATTAGGTATTAGTGTGGAAGGGAATTAATAGATTATGGGTAGAATCCCCCAAAATGCTTTTTTCTTGCATTGATTTTGGTTACTTAATTCAATTTTTAGTTTTACACCAGTTTACACTTTTAGAAATATATTTTAGTAAAGGGGGAACTAGTAATGTAACATTGAACCTTTCATCTCTAGGACATTGTTTCAAATCGTCCCAGATTGGTAGTGAACAAAAATTTTTATCAAATGATAGCTGGACATTTTCCTTGTCAGGCCTGTTTTTAGTAGGCACTAACTACCATAGCTGACATGATATTAGGCATCAATTACTATCCTTTATGGTAGTCTCAGGGTTTAAGAACTGAATAATACTAAATTTCTCTCAACTACAGTTCTGATCCTTGCAGGAGAGAGTTGGGGAACTTTGATGGAGGGTAGTGCAATGAAGTTTATATTTAAATTTCCTGTGCTGTATTTGTTTTGCAAGTAAACAGAGCATTGTTCAATCACATTATGGACAATAGCACATTATGGAACAATAAATTAAAAAAATTAAAGAGAAAAAATTAGGGCTGTTAAACAATTAAAAAAATTGCAATTAATTGCAAGATAAAAAATAGTCATGATTAATCACTGATTTAACCACACTGTTAATAGAATACTAATTTAAATTTATTATAAATATTTTTGGATGTTTTTCTGTATTTTCAAATATATTGATTTCAATTACAACACAGAATACAAAGTGTACAGTGCTCACTTTATATTATTATTTTTATAACAAATATTTGCACTGTAAAAAGATAAACAAACAAAATAGTGTTTTTCAGTTCACCTCATACAAGTATTGTAAAGCAATATCTTTATCGTGAAAGTGCAACTTACAAATGTAGAATTTTTTTTTTACGTAACTGCACTCAAAAACAAAACAACATAAAACTTTAAAGCCCATAGGTCAAAGCATGAAGGGGCATATGAATGTTTAGCATATCTGGCATGTAAATACCTTGCAATGCCGGCTACAACAGTGCCATCCGAATAACTATTCTCATTTCAGTAAAACTAAACAAACATGTTTGTCTTAGCGATTGGATGAACAAGAAGTAGGACTGAGTGGACTTCTATGAGGTGAATTGAAAAATACTATTTACAATAATTTAAAATTGGTATTCTATTATTGTTTAACAATGCGATTAAAATCTAGTTAATTTGTTTTGCATTAATCGCATGCATTAACTGCACAATTAATTGACAGCCCTAGAGAAAATCTACTCTGGGAAAACCGAATTCCATATGTTGTTTAGAAAATTTAAAAAAATAAATTATTTTGGTGAGTTTCTAAAAAATGTATATGCCCCAGATACTAATAGGTATCCTCATTCTAGTATATTTCTATCTCTTTTTTCACCCTTCTTATTTTCTAGTGACTTTTGATAATCAAACATTGAAATGAATCCATATTCTAACACTTAAAAAGCTCCATTTGCAAAAACAAGCTTATAATTTAGAAATTCTAAGTGTATGAATAGTTGGTCAGAGCTTAACTGATCCTGATCTGTTAAAAGTTGAACAAAGTCATATGTTTACTCTTAAGTTGAAAAAACATCTCCGATGTGACCTACCATAGGACTTTGATCTCATGGTAATTTAGTCATTCTTAATTCACTTATTTGAGGACTACATGCTTCTAATTTTAAAATATAGACTTGCAGTATTTACAAAATTATTTAAAATAGTAACTGTTGATGTGTATTTACTTTTACACTATCATAATAACCTTTCTTTGTGATACAGTTTTATGAAATTAAAATCCATATTTCAGTACAAGATTTTGTTTTGAATTAATGCATTCTTATCTGATACATAAAATACACATAAATATTTTGTGATCACCTGTATACAAATTGTGTTATGCAATACAGTTTAGACTTAATTACATAAATTAACAGACATTTTTAAGATACAAGATCAAATTCTAAGATTTGCTGTCTGCACCACCTATATTAATAGAATAGTATTGGCTAATGTCCATGTACAG
Source organism: Emydura macquarii macquarii (assembly GCF_026122565.2). Lineage (NCBI taxonomy): Eukaryota > Metazoa > Chordata > Testudines > Chelidae > Emydura > Emydura macquarii. Next base: position 2,783,556 of record NW_027132342.1, on the reverse strand, counting down.
AAGAAACATTGTGGCCTAATGTTTTAACTGATATAATGGCTGTTATGATACCATTTTTCGTTTTAATGCAGTGATTTTCATGTATGTTTGTACTCTTTTGTTTTTGTTTTCAGAAAACAAGTAATCAGCCGAAGACTGGAACTATTACGATAGAAGAATTCAGGATAATTTATCGAACCCTTGCACACAGAAACGAAATACATGAACTTTTCAGCAGTTATTCTCCAAACCACAAAATTCTACCTGAAATAAACCTGATTGAATTTCTCAAAAAAGAACAATTTGTAATTGATGCTGATGAAACAATTGCCTCTGAACTCATTGCAAAGTATGAACCCATTGAAGAAGGTACACTATATCTTTATTGTAATATAAATGTTGCATTTTCAGATTTTATTTTACTGTGTTGCTATTTATGTGTGTATATTTTATTTTGAATGCTTTTCTGACTATAAAATTGTTCTGACATGAAAAAGCTGTAAACTGTAAGATGAGTATCTGCTATACTAAATAAAGTAAGATAATTTGAGATCTGTTGGTGAGCACATGGACAGAATATTAGTTGTTTTTCATGTTCAGATCCTTAAACTACTATGGATATATTATTATAAGTAATCTTTAATACAGCCACCATATATTTATACAGGTTATGACTAAAATGTAGCACATACAATTTCCTATAAGTAGGTGATTCATACTCCAGTATTGTACCCCAGGCCAGTCCAAAAGTTGTATAGGGTTTCCTGTGTACAAACACTTTATGTAAGATCATGAAAAATATGGCTAGTTAAAGCCCTGAATATTTTGTTAGGCCCCTGAGAAATGTGGAACGGCCCTTGCTGTGCTGGGCTTTCAAACTGTCTGACACTTATTGTTGATTGAACTAAGCTATCAAAACTCATTTTGCTTTATTAATCAAGATGAATTTGAATCATAGTCTATAGAGGTAAAAAATGAAAACTGTAGGTCCTTAGCCAAATGTCCTCTCCATCATATGATACTGCTCTTCAGCATTAGATCACAATAGAAAAATAAATATTTTTAAAATGTATTGAAAATGTGCAAAAGTAAAACGTAGTTTTGAATCATTACTTATTTTGTAGCTTGAAACCTTTTTAATTTACCTTTTTGAAACTTGAAGACCAAGGACAAATTTTAAAGCAAGAATAAGTCATATCAGAACTAAATTATATTTAACTTACTACTTTAGCTTAAGAGATCTGCTTCACAACCACATTAGAATGAAGATTTTTTTGTGAGCTTCATTGAGTTTTGGTACTTTCTTTACTTCTTAATAAAAGAGTTTGATTCTTTTATCTTACTTATAAATTGATTTTTGTTAGTATATTGTTGTCAGTACAGTACAAGATAGGACAGAGCTTACGTATCTCCAAATAGTAATAGATTTTGATACATTACTTCAACCATGTCACTGTTCAAGTCTGATTGGATGTTTTTAAAAGAGTAATAAGTATCTGCGTTTCTTTCAAGTAGCAACAGTCATATTTTTGGAGCAGGTTCTTCTGTGGTCTGAATGTTGTAAGGTAATTTACACACAAGACCCAAAAAGTTGAGCTGAGTGCTGTTGGCAACTAATCAAAAACTGACACAATCAAGGCCCTGTATACTGTGCAACAAGCTGAATCTAAGTTCTGTCTACATTAAGTGTCCAGACTGTTTGCAAATTCAGTGAAATAACACTGCATTGGTGTATACTTGGTTCACATTTTCAATAATTTCTTTGCAACCGTGACAACTAGAAATATATGTATTAATTAAAAAAAAATCAAAGCTTAGATTCTGAAGCATAATTCTGAGGGAAGGGGAATTACACAGCCAATGTGAAAACATGCGGCCCTGAATATAACCAACTTACGTTATAAAACATAGCCCCAACAATAAAAATTAGTTAAGAATTACATTGTTTGCATTGTATTAAACTTTTTTAAGTACAAACAAATGTTGACAATACACCCATTTGAACTCTCCTCATTATGGGACATTACAGTAGGAGAACTGCTAATATCCTCTATCTAGTGTTTTCGGTTGCCCAGTATTCTAAGTTGAAAATGGATCAACACTCTCACCAAAATTATAAAGCACCCAAGAATACTTAGCCTGTTGGATTGTTCAATTAGCTGAATATCTCCCATCTCTTTCTGGAAGAGAATTGATCTCTTGTACAATGTAAATTACAATATAAAGGTGCACTGTAATTGTTATGGTGTGAAATTTGTTTTAAAAGAATAAGATTTTTTTTAAAATTAGAGATGCTTTATAATTGGGGAGCTATTCCATCATGGGTACTTGGAAAAAATTAACAATTAATTAATGCAGCAGGATATATTTTATTTTCTAACAGTGGATCTCTTAAAATGCACTTTTACTCTGAAAAATAGTTTTGTAAATATGACATGATGGGTACACATTTATCGTGCCTCAGTGACACCAGATTAATTTTCCTCAGTTACACAAAGAAGAAGGTTGTTTAAAAAGCCAGAAGTGCAAACTCAGCCTGGAATTTGAAGCTCAGGTTGGGTTCCTTCCAGCTCATGTCTCACCATTAGTAATAAAGATTTTGCAGGTGAAATTCTGTCCTTAGTTACACCTGTGCAAAGTAACATCAAATTATTTTCAGTCATACCTTTCTTCTGTGTGGTTGCATAGATCTTTTCTTAGCTCTTTGGCTATGAAGGAGTAGTTGGACCAAGGGTTGGGGATAGTTTTACTCATGGGTAGGTCCTTTTTTATTACTTGTGGGTTTTTCATTTATCAAAATTATATGTAGGTATACTAAAAATACAATAAAAATAAATTTACTAGCCTAAAAGTTATCGTCTTATATTACATCTCTTCATTCCCTTTTTTAATTCTTCTATGTCCTGACTTTATTCTTTTCTTAATTCCATTTTGTTTTTCCTTTTTCTATTATTTTCTATATGTTCCCTAATCCTTGGATTTTTCCTCTGCCCAGTTTCTCTTTGCCTCCAGTTTGATCCATCCTCTGGAAATAAAGGGAAAAGAACTGTTAAGGATCATATATCCCACTGGCTCTTCCCACACCGCTCAACTCCTCAGAGATGAAGTACTTATGTGGAGATAGAAGACCTTCAGGGGTTGCTGATCTCCTTTTCTGACTGCTTCATCACTGCCCTGATTATAGGGTCTGGGAAGACCGTGTATTTGTTTAGTATGTAATAGCTCAACTGTTTCTGCTGCACTTACGAAAGTGAAGACTGCCTTAAGTGATGTGGCTTCTCTTCTGAGCTTCAATACTCTGTGTGATGAGGCAAAATTTGCAACTCAACTGAGAAACAGCAACACTGGGGCTAAGTGCAGCTTTTTATGGGAGCTGAAGTTCAGACATGCCTTTTGAAATTAACTTTGGTGGACTGCCATAGGTGATTGTTAGTTTTCCCAGCCTGAAGGGCAGTGTCTGTCACAGTGATCCAGGATTGGAACCTGCAAACTATTAACAAATATAAAGCAAGAACTCACAGAACCCATGTCCTCCAAAATGAAGTAGTTGTCCTATTTATAATAATGTTAAAATTTGATTATGGCTTTCCACATTAAGGTATCTTGGTGGCTTCATTTTCGAAAAGACGGAGCTGCTAGATTGTGCATCAGACCTTTTATTCTTGTCTAACAAGAATGAAAATTATGAGCAGAGTGCAGTTTATATACTACATACAAACTATAGTCCGTGAATCCTCCCACAGCACTTTCCAGAACTGTTGAGAGAACTCTCCTCCACACCCTCTTATCAAGCCAAGAGTCCTGCTCCCTTCTTGCCTGACTTCCTTTTTTTACTGGCCAGCTGCCTTTTCCACTTGGAGCAACTCTGGGCTCTATATTGGTTCTGCCCCTCTTCTAGTTACCATAGATTCTCTGAGCTGTTGCTTCCCAGCCTGAGACATTGCTGACAGCAAGCTGAGGAAAATCAAAGCTCACAGACAGGCCCAGAGGGGAGAGAATATTCCCAGCTGGGGCAATATGGAGCTTGACTCCACCCTTCCCATATTCTTGGCACAAAACCCCTTTTTGGCCATCTTGATAATACAAGATACTGGATGATTTTGATGTTTAATTAAACATTTCTCACTGTCCAATCAGAGCTGTAAAAGTTCTGGGCATGCAACCCATGCCCTTTTGAGGTGGTGTTTCAAGATAGAAATCTTATATTGAAGTTAGTGACCTTACTTTGTCTGAGATGTAATGTGTTAATATTGTACTAAGTAAAACTTGTTTGTATAAAAGTGTTTTATTATTATTTTGTTTGTATAGAAGTGTTTTATTATTATTTTTGTATAACAATTTTTGCTGAATAATATGGTAAAACGTATTAATAACAACCTGGTCAGACTGCCCAACAACCTTCATATCATTAGAATATATTTTTGTCATTATGCAATACATTTCTGTACTCACGTGTTTATTCTTGTAATGTTTAGTTTTAGTTTTAATTTTAAATACTAAACCAAATTCTTATTGTTTATTCATCTATGAGAACATTGTCTTAATAATTAGAAATAATATTTAATGAACAACACTATAGTGGCTCATGCTTCTGTTACTAGTGGAAAATTCCAAACATGAATGACATGATAGCTGACCGTATGTGGTATATTATTAGTCCATTTTGTGCAACCGTCATTCTGAATTCTGTATAAATATTTGTAATCTGGATGATCTGGAATCCTTTGTCAGCCTTCCCTATATATTGCAGTAAGTAAGTGAAGAGGGCAGATTTTGACAGTTGATTGACTGGTTCACCATTAGTAATAGCCATTTTCTGATAAGTTTGATAGCATTGATATGTTAAGGTGAAAACAACAAATAGTGACCAGGCTCTCTATATGTAAACTACATAAAAATATCTTGTTAATATTAATGTTAATATCTATGGAGCTAAGAGTGAAGAGACTTTTTAAACACATGTAACCAGATAACTCTGAAATTGCTAATTATATGAGGAAGCTCAAGTGTGTTTATTCCATTAACAGTATGGAATATGTTCTCAAATTTGCTTTCATCATTCAAATTTCAGCCAGTAAAATACTAAATGAATGATTTATACGGTGTGCTAAGGCTTCCCACTTTAGCTCCATTATGAACGTGAAACCCATACCTAACAGCTGTCCCTCATTTAACATCCAAATTTGACTTCTGTCCTCCACAAGCTTTCTGTTATCTCTCATTTATTGTTATACATTTACATCAGAAATCTTGAATCCTAAAGTGAGATTAAGGAAAATATCTTTAATGCTAAATTAATGAGTCTTATGTGCATTTAAGCTCTGAACTTTTCTTGTATTATCCTGTCTACAGCGTTTGCTTGGGTGGGATTTGATGGGTAAAATGTAGATCTATTGAGGCTTATTGTTACTATTTGTCATATGATAGCATGCAAAAGCTCTGTTCAAGTTTGGGAGCCTATTGTGCTAAGCATTACATAGAAACTTTAAAAAATACAATCCCTGCCCTGAAGAACTTGCAAGTTCTTATTTTGTAGGTGATTGCAGAAACCTAGCACCTATACATTTTAGCATCTAACAAATACATTATGCAAGCTTTCAGAGATCCAGCGTGTTTATCTGGGGAAGTTCACTGTTAGTTTATCCTTCAGAAATCTGTTCTTTTTTCTAAAGGAGTTAATAGGAGTTACAGGTGTATCAACTGGAAAATAGAGCCGTACCTTTAGAATTTAGAAATTATTACTTGTTGATAATGTTTTTATTACAGGAAAACAAAACAAAAAGAAAGAATAAATAGTATTTTCTTACTGAAGAGGTGGAAACCATTATTACTTTTACACTTTGCATTTAGAATACAAGTTGTAGTTTGTCATTGTGCCATCAAATTTAATTCTCTAGTTTCTCTTAGTTCTCTTAGTTCTAGTTTGAGAGTAATTGTAATCTTTCAAATATTAGTTGTTACTTTCAGTAATTATTTTAAAGCTGCTTCTTATGGATTAGTGTAATGGAGAGCATAACATCCTTCTCTTTAAAGAGATTGGAAGGATTCTGTAAAGTATTTGTCAATCCTCCTAGAATTCCTGACTAAAGCTACTCCATCCAGATGAATAGCAGTTTTGGCACACTCCCAGTTTTAAGTGATAAACTTCTGAAGTTGCCAGCTACAGAGATTCAGAAAATATGTTAGTCTAATTTATGTTGGTTAACAATACTTTTAATGAAAACTGATAGAAATTTTTTTTTCAGAGATACCACAGTGCTGTGCACTTTTTTCAGAAAGAGAAATATATCTGGAATGCAAAAAACCAAAACAAACACTGCCCAAATTCAGAATGTAATGTTAACAGTGCCAATCTACCAACCCTCTATAGCAGGTGTGGGGAACGTCCGGCCCGCGGGCCGTGTAAGGCCCGCAAAATTATTTGTTCCGGACCTTGCGGGGAGGGAGGGAGGGGAAATTCGGCGGCGGCGTGGTTTCACTGCCCCCCCCCCCATGGAACCCCGCCGCCGCCGAAACCCTGCCGCCAAAAACCCTGCTGCCGTTTGTCCCTTTTCGGCGGCAGGGGGGGACTGTCCCCTGCCCCCCACGGAACCCCGCCGCCGAATTCTCCCCCGCCGCTGAATTTTCCCCCGCCGCCAGGGCCACCATCAGGCCCTTGACATAAAAAAGGTTCCCCACCCCTGCTCTATAGGGAAGAGATAAAGTTCAGTTTGTGTATGTGTGGTGAAGGCAACTATTCCACCTGTTCTGTATCAAGCAGGGCAATAAACATACCACTGGCTAAAAGATTGTAAAAGAGCCTTCTAGGATCATTTTCCAAACACCTTCCTTTTGAATGCAATCTTCATTTCAATCTCTCCTTTGTCAATGAAGTAAAAATGCTCTCAGGAACTAAACAAACAAAAATAACTCTCAAAACATCCAGTTAACCAAGCCCTCTTCCCCCCACCGCCTTCCCCCCCGCCAAAAAAAAAAATCACAGCAAAGAAGCACAAAGAAACACAACCATAAAGGCATAGGTATTTAAGAGGGGTGGCCAAACTTTCTGATCCACAAGACCTCCCTCCCCACTGGGCAGAATCCTCTAGCCCCACCACCCTGCTGCAGGGCTGAAGCTCCAAGCTCTGCACCCCAGTCTGGTAGGCAGAGAATGGGTGGGGCATAGGGGGCTCCATGAACCACACTTCAACTGTAAAAGAGCCACATGTGGTTCACAAGCCACTGTTTGGCCGCCTGGTTATATAATATAATCATCAGAGTCTTCCAAACTGTCAATTGAGGGAAACATAAGATCTGGAGAGTCAGGAAGAAATATCACATGTCTTTGATGGAGCAGTTAATATTTTGGCGGTTTACCTTGATTAGGAAGGAGGAAAAGAAAAATAATATTTTTCTTGGGGAGAAGTGATTTGGACATCTTATTGCAATCTTTCTTGGAAGAAACAAAATATTGCTGAACAGAAACATCCCAATACGGATAGACCTAGGTATAATGTATGAAACTTTACAAAATTCCAAGAGACAGAGTTTTTTCCCCCTCTGTCCCTAAATATCTATATAGACTAGTGACCATGCTAGCTATTTTTACAAGGATCCCAGGAAAGGAAAAGATTTAGGCTTTCCTTACAAGGAACTCTGAGCATTGGCGTACTGTGGGTCTCCGGTGCCCAGGGACCAATGCTTGCATTTGCGTGCCTCCCCCTCCCCCAGTCCTTCTTGTAGCAATACTTAACCTTAAAGTCACTGAAAATCAGTTCTCTGTGTCCCCAGCCCTGCGGCGCTTTCAGCTCCCTATGCAGAGGGAGGGTTTTGCACAGAAGGGCTGGGTGGGTTCCTACCATCCAGGAGCCGCAGCTAATTCCATTGCCCCACCCAGGCCAGCGCAGTGACTTGCTTTTTGTCAGCCAGTGAAAACACAAGCTCCAGAGGCAGTGCCCTCACCTTTAACCCACTGCCCCTTCCTTCAGTCCCTTCCTCCAAGGCTGCTGCCAAGTCTCAGCTTGGGATACAATAACTAAGGAGAAAGGGGTCCTAAGCACATGAGACTGGGTTATACCATTCAATTTCTGTGCAACCCTCCTCCCCGTTGTTGAGATAATTGAGCCTACAAATTTGCTATAATTGTGAGCTCAACTGTAAAAAGGATGTGAAAGTTCATAAGATGTCACAATAAACTATAATAACAAACCTTGATAGGAAAAGGTACAAAAGGAGACCAAGACTAAATGAGTATAACAAAAAGGCCTTCTGATGTAACTCAATAACTGTTAAAATTGTGCTTGGTAAACAAGAAAAGGTAGGTCCAAAAATTAATGAACTAAAATTGGTTGGAAACTAGGCCTAACTGTTGAACAAAATAATGAGGGAATGGACTATTCCATCCACGACTCCCTTTTTGGGTCCTAAAGAGACTTTTGGGAAAAATAAGAACAGAGGCTAATGAAGCAAGCTTCACTATCATGGTGGCCACTCCAGTTATCCAGGGTTATCTGAACTCAAAGCTGTGGTAATTAGTCTGTTTTCCAGGTAGTGTCAGGAAATAAATCAGTAGGAGACACAGCGCCTGCTTTTGATAAATGATTGGTACATACAAGAGTGCTTCCATCCAAAAATCCTTGTTTTTATTGAGTCTAAAATACAGATCAAAACCTAACAATAGTCTAGAAGCACCTCAGATAAACATAGTTACCCAAAGTCTGAGGCAGTATCGAGTGATTCAGCAGCAGGGTTCTGGTGGCCAGCCTTTCTCCTAGCCACTGGGGAGTTAGGTGTCAATCTCCTAGCTCATAGAAATCCTCTCAAACTTCTCCCAAGTGCACACATTAATTAAACTCTTCAATGTGTAACTCAAAACAAAGTACTCATAATAACTTCTAATAGACTGGGGTTTCCCTAGCAACAGCAAAGAACTCATCATTTCTACTTATCAACAAAGCAGCTTCTAGCAAGATATTTACAAGTCCAGGCTCCCCGACTCAACGTCAGCTATTCAAATTCTCCTTTCCCTTCTTCTCATTAATCTGTCCTTGTTAGTAATACACAGCAGCTGCAGTTGTTTTCTCTGCCTAAGAAAGGCCAAATTATTCTTATGCAGTGTCCTTGCTTCCAGTTTATGGGAATTAAGTGCACAAGATGGCTGCGAGTTATTTTATATCCAGTTCTCTCATAACACCTCCACCAATTCCTGGGGCCCCGGTCCGTCATCATCCTAATCCTGAGAGATGTTCTGACCTAACTCAGGCAGAGAGAGGAACCCTGATAACATCACCACCTCTACCAGCTCCAGCTGAATTTCAAACACCACCTGAGATGAAATGGGATCGGACTTTAACAGCAACAACTGCACCAACAGCTCTAGCCCATCTCAGTTAACTTCATCTTTTTTCCTCAAAAGGGCAATTATCATCCTTTTTGGTACCATCTAAGAGAATGTAAAACAAGGGGATTTTCCTCCTAAAAACTCTCTCCAGCTAAAGGAAACAAGAAATGTTGTTAAAATTAGTCTTATTTAATACTTTATATTTCAAATGTTTTTACTGTTTTTCTTCTTTATCTTTAATAAAAGGCTAAAAGAATATTTAATGATGTATTTGCCATGGTAGGCTGAAATCTTCGTATACTAAACCCCAGATATTGTTTAACAGTGTTGAATGTTGGGCAGTGAAGTGACTGGGTTATGTTAACATTTTTGGGCCTTTGTATTCCATTTAATACAACACCACCTCCTACCTCGGCCTAGTTCAGGTACCCCTCTTATGAGCCACTGCTCCTTCAGTGGATCCAGACTTTGTGTCCTTAGGGAGCTATGGAGGAGGTCCTCCTGCAGCATTTGGTAAAGGGATTCTATTCCTGATATTTCCTGGTTCCCAAATCCAAGGGAGGAATGAGACCTAGTCTCAATTTTTGGGGTCTCAACAAATGCATAAAATGCATGAGATTCTGCATGGTTGCTCCAGCACCATTTTTTTCCCATGTTAAATCACAATGACTGGGTTTGCTGCTCTGTATCTTCAGGATGCTTATTTCTACATGGCAATTTTCGCAAGCCACAGGAAGTTTCCAAGATTTATCATGGCAAATCAACATTATCACTGTGTTTCTCTTTGGCCTGTCCTTAGCTCCTTGTGTTTTCACCAAATGCTTGGTGGTAGTGACTGCATACTCAGGAAAAGAGGAATTCATGTCTTCCCACACCTGGTTGATTCATCAGTGAGGTGCAAGTCAAGTGAATCAGTCCTTTCGCATGTTCAGTTCACACTACTCCTTATGGATCATCTGGATCTTATCTTGAATAAGGGGAACTCGACATTAATACTAACTACAAAAAATTGAGTTCATTGGGGCCTACTAAATTCTATGAACTCAAGGATGTTTCTACTGAACAAGTGATTTCAGGCAATTTGTCACCTGTGTCTGTCTCTCCATTCTTACCCATCTACTATGATCTGAGTGTGCCTAAAGTTGTTAGGCCATAGGGCCATATACACTTATGTGTTCCAGCATTCAAGATTGCACCTCTTTCTTCTTCAAGACTGGTTGAAGTTGGTCTACCTCCTGAATTGTCAGGCATTTAAAAGCCTGGTCTGAGTGCCTCCAGTGATTCTGGACACCCTCCAGTGGTGGACAGTTCAGAGCAATGTATGCCAGGGTCTTCTCTTTGCTTGTTCCATACCAAACAGGATCATAGCTACGGATACTTCCACGATTGAATGGGGAGTACATCTGGGGGAATTGAAGGTACAAAATTTGTGGATGGAACAGGAAGCATCTCTTCATATCAATGTTCTGGAGCTTTGGGCCATTTGCAATGCATGTAAGCTATAGTGTGCACATCAGGGATGCAGCACTTTACATCGTCACCGACAACACCACTGCAATGTACTATGTGAACAGACAGGGAGGAATCCACTCCAATCAATTTTGTTAAGAGGCAATAAAGTTCTGGCAGTTATGCATCCAAGAGAACATCATTCCCACAGCTGTTCATTTACCAGGGGCCCAGAATCACTTGGCTGATAATCTCAGCTGAAATTTCTCCCAGAATCACAAGTGCTATCTGAAGATCAGTGTGCTGAGGTCCATATTCAGAGAATGGGGCATTCCTGCTATTGAGATGTTTGTAATAAAAGACAATAAGTGCCATCTATTTTGTTTCCCTAGGCTTCTTCTTATCTAGTTCTCTGCAGTTTCCTTTTCCCACAACTCCTCTTCTTCTAGGGCTAGAACCCCAAGGCTTATTCTGCCTCCTGGGTTTTCACCTCCCCTCTTCTCTGCTCCCAGAGAATGACTGCACACTCTGTCCCTGCAGCCTGCTTCTGCTATAAGCTCCCTGGCTTTATAATCTAGCCTACTCCAGCCCATCTGAGCCTCTTGTTCAGTTAAGCCTAGGGCCTCCAAGTGCAACCAGATACTTTAATTGGCTCATCAGGCCCACATTAAACCTTTCAGGGCTTTTGTGGGATACAGACCCCATCACAGACAGACAGGACAGGGTAGGACAGATAGATAAAATGGTCCTAGTTCACTGGGAGGTTATGCCCAGATCTCCCGGTTTCAAATGTTGTCTGTTGTGCCAGGAGGTAATCCTGGTGAGCAATGGACACTCCGGGTATATCTGTTGCCTCAGGGAACCTTATATTGCCCAGTAGCTTCTGTTTGGTATTGAAATCTAGAGCCAGAAAAAACAGGGAGATCAAACTTCATTCCCGATGATGGACAGCTCCCTGTACAATGGTCTCCGAATAAGTCTGCTGCTTCTCTTGTCTCCAAGCTGCACTCCTGAAGGCATCGAAGAGGAAGACCCAAGATTCCTCTTATAAAACTTCCAAAGACTGTCCCTCGAGCGCTCCAGGTAGGGAATCTACCTCAAAAAATTTGAGGTCCCTGATGACTCCAGCGATTTCAGCACTGTTTGCTCTCCAGTCCGGTACTCATAAAGTTGCTGGTTCTCAGGTACTGAGGGCACTGCTAAACCAAAAAACTGCAAAGTCTCAGTCCACAAACCAAGGCAGCAAGAAGAGCTCTTTCTCTGCTCATTCAGTACCAAAAAATCCCACTCAGGCTCAGACTGCAGTTCCCTTTTAGTGGCCCAGACTCACGGTACCATCAGTTCACTCGGCCACTATAATTTATGTGCAGGCCATGGACTCAGTAATGACAGCATATTTGGTACTGCAGGAGTTTCATTTTCCCTGGGATGTGGCTGTAATCTGAGACACCCAACTTACCACTACTTGGATCCAATGTATTTTTGGTACTGAAGCCATCGAGATCTCCAGAAATTTGCCCATTGCCAACTGCTTCACCTCTGATTTCTCCTGGTGCTCCACCTTTTCACAATGAATTGGAGGAAGAAGAGTCTGATGAAGACCTTGCTTCAGTCTCCCAAATATCATACAGGACTCTGCTCCTCCTTCCTGTAGAGGCCCCATTCCAGAAGTCTCTGAAGAAGCTGTTACCCCTCGTGATACATGGTCTCAGTCACCATCTCACTGGTATGAGCATGCATGAGTGCCCACTCGTATGCCTTATGCATCACCTCCTTTGACATACTGGTACCCTGGGCAGCCTGTTGCCAGCAATTCTCCAAGGCTTCAAGCACCACCCGTAGCAGAGATAGACAGCCTTCATCATCTTCCTTTTTAGGAGTCCTGTATCTCAGTAAGAAACCTTTGAGGAGCAGGAAGCTAGAGCTGATGAAGAGGTCTCTCCTCTGCCCAACATCTCCTTTTCATCTCCAGTGAAAGCAGTTATGCCCCCTGCTCCATCCTTAGTGGATGATTTCAAACATTTCAGATTCTGATCAAGAGAATTGCTCACTCCTTGCGGATCCCTCTCAAGGAGATTAAAGAAACACATCGTAAGCTACTTGACATCCTCCATACAGCTTCATCTGTCTGCATAGCCTTGCCTGTCAATGAAGCCCTTCTGGACCCTGTAAGGGTAATCTGGCACATTCTGGCTACAATTCCACCATTCAAGAAAGCTTAACAGAAATATTATGTTTCAACAAAAGACTCAAGAGTTTTTATTTTCCGATCCATCTCCTAATTTCTTGGTGATTGATGCAATTAATGAAGGTGAGAGGCAGCACCATGCTAAATCTGTGCCCCGTGAAAAGATCATAAGCACCTGGTGTGACGTTCCCCTCTGCAGTCTGGACTGGTGAATCGCTGTATCACCCTAGTCCACTCCTGGAGCCCGTCTTACTCTGCCTCACTGTATGAACTCCCACTCCAGAGCAGATCACACACAGCCTTCAGCAAGTAAGTTGCTCCCAACTCAGTGAGTGAGTGCATCTAGTCAGCCACTCATGGGATTATGCAATGGTATGACCTCAGCCACTACCCCCAATCCCAGATGCAATCCTAGGAAGAGCCATTTTATAATATTCAGTGCTGTCCACTGCACACTGCAAGCTCATATATTCATCAATTTATCAAAGACACTGTAGCAAGGCGCTGTGGCCTTCCTCTGAGCCTGGGCCTGAGGCAGGGTTCTGACACCCTTACTGGACATAACCAGGCCCTGCAGGCCAAACAACTGGGAAGCAGAGGGGCGGAGCCAGGACAGGGGTAGGAAGTACAAAAGGCCGGCCCAGCAGCTCAGTCAGGGGGAAGTGGTTGTTGGAGGCAGATGTGTCTTCCCAGAGGCTGTGGTCTAGGCCTGGCCCAGGCTCTGTGGCTATTTGGAGCAACCACCCCACTGACCAGAGCCTCCAAAGCCTGCCTGGACTGCTGGGCCTGAGTGACTGGAGGGGGCTGCCGAGCCCTAGTAGCTGGGAAAAGCTACCTGAGACTGCGCAGTGGGAGAAATCCCCTGAGGCTGGTCCTGACCTGGAGGAGCTGCCTGATATCAGGGACCCCCTGGAGTGGCCTGAGCCTGGTGTACTGGAGGACCCCCTGGAACCCTGGGACCTGGAGGAGCTGTCCTCTGCTGATGACCCTGAGGAGTTTCTGGACCTGCCGCCAGTTGACGGGGAGGGACTCGTAGGACTCCTGCTTGCCGTCTACCCCAGCGACCGAAAGGGAGATGACTGGCTACAATTACCCAGGGACAGGGTGGGAGGAAGTAGCCCAAGGACAGCTGACTCTAGAGTGGCTGAGTTTGGAGCTGGACCAGTCAGCATGTTGCAGCTGGATCCCCGCTGACTCAGTGGCAAACCATTTTACTACTGATAGGGCCCTGGGCTGGGATGCAGTGGATTTGGGTGGATTTGGGTCTATACAATTAGACTGAACATGAATGATACACAATTACATCATAAGGGTGTACATGGGGGTGCAGTGTATCACACCTGGACCTATTCGGAGAAAATCATATTTGTCAGATGCTTTCCAATTCAGAATCGCCAACTATTAGGTGTTAATAGCTAAATACAGTCATACAATTTACACCAAACTAAATTATTTTGTGGAGCATAGAGAGCAATTCCAGGCAATTCTTGCATATGGCCAGCTGCTGACTAGAACATCACTGCAAGCCTCCCTCGATGCTGCTGATACTGCTGCTTGTTCAATCTGTACAGTGGTAGTTATGAAAAAGGCTTCTGCTTTCAGGCTTCCTTAAGGAGGTACAAAAGACAGTTGATGACCTCCCCTTTGACAGTTCTCAGCTGTTTGCTGTCAGTACAGACAAATCTTTGCGCATGTTAAAGGACTCCAGGGCTACTTTGCGTTCTCTTGGGATCTATACACCTGCCTATAAGAGCAGATTTAGTAAAGCCCAAATGGCTCAAAGATCCTGTCCCTCTCAATTCCCGACCACCCAGATATCATATGAACTGCAACACAAAAGAAATTGTCCTCTCAGCCCTTGACCTCACAGCCTTCCACCTCCAAGCACCAATTTTCATGTGTTGGTCAAGGGTCTGAGTTACCACCCTCTTCCTTTCCAGCTATACAAATTCACCTGCCTTCCTCCCTTCAGCAATCACCTTTACTGCTACAGAAGGGCTTAAAAATCTATCATTACATACAATTGGGTTTTGGAGGTACTCTCCAAAGGGTACTCCAACCACTTTACTACTTTTCCACTGATGAACTTCCCTTCTCTGTCTGCCTTCAGGGACCTCTCTCATGAGAGCTTGCTTCCTCAAGAAATACTCTTTCCTGCACTTGGGTGCTATAGAACCAGTTCCTCTGCAGCATGGAGGGAAGGGGTTTTATTCCAGGTACTTCCTGGTGCCAAAAAGAGAATGGCGGTTGGAGATCCATTCTAGATTTAAGGCTACTCAATATTTATGTGAAGGCAGAAAAATTCAACATGATGACACTTGCAGTAATAATTCTGTCACTGGATCAAGAGGATTGAGTCTCAGCCCTCAGCTTTCAGGATGCATATTTCCACATTGTGATCCATCCATTTCACAAATGATTCCTACGTTTTACTGTCAGCCAGGAACACTTTCAGTACAGGGTACTCCCATTTGGTCTGTCAACTCCCCCAAGGGTCTTTTCAAATGTCACAACAGAAGTAGCTGTGCAGTTCCTCAAAAAAGGAATTTTGGTGTTCCCTTTCCTGGACGATTGGCTGCCGAAAGGTTGCTTCCTGGAACCAACTTCATGGGCAACTTCTGAAGCCATAGATCTCTTCCTCAAATTGGGCCTACAACTGAACATTCAAAAATCCATGTTGAATCCTGTGCAAAAGTTAGAATTCATAGGAGCTCATCTCGATTCAGTAGCAGCATTATCCTACCTTCCACTGCATAGTTTCATGGCCCTTTCAAAACTAGACAATACAATATAGCTGAGCCTCCAAACTCTGGTTGAGAACTATCTCCAGTTGTTGGGGCACATGACAGCTGGTATCTTCGTTATAGACCATGAAAGAATCTCAGTGCACTGCCTTCAAGGGTCACTCAGGACTGTTTATTCACCAAACAGACCCAGTTTAAATACTACTTTCCATACCCACCTTTGTAAAGGAATCCCTCAATTGGTGAAAAAACCATCACAATGTTTGTGCAGGCGTCCCTTTTGCATGTTTTTCCCCAATGGTCATCATAATGATGGATGCATCCCTGGGGAGTATATCTGGAAACTCACACTACCCAGGGCAAGTGGATGTTTCAAGAGACCACATTGCATATCAACCTCTTGGAACTCAGGGCAGTCAGAAACTCCTGTTTCCAGTTTCTACCACTAATCAGGGGCAAACGCTTAAAGGTCATATGGACAACATGTCATGCATGTTCCATATCAACTGACAAGGAAGAGCAACATCCCTCTCCCTCTGCATGGAGGCTGTCAAGCTTTGGAATTAGTGCATATGCAATCAGATTGTTATCTTCCAGGAGTACAGTATGTGACTGCAGACAGACTCGGCAGCCATGTTTTTCAAGACCACAAGTGGGAAATAGATTCCATCATACTACACCACATATTCTGCCAAAGGCATAAACCCCCCAAATAGACATTCACCACAGTGATGAACAAGATGTGTGTCCACTTCTGCTCCAGAGGCAGTCTAGATCACTGATCTCTGGGGGATGCCTTTCATCTTTCATTGGTCATCAGGTCTACTGTTCACATTCCCACCAACTCTTCTAATGTCCAAAGTGCTACTCAAAATAAAAAGGACAAAGCCAGAGTCCTCCTAGTAGTTCTGTCCTGGGCCAGACAAACATGGTTTCCTTACATGATACAGCTGCCTGTTTACTCACTGATCACTCTCCAGGCTCCTCCTCAACTCCTCTCCCAGGAAGATGGGAAAATCCTGCACCCCAATCTTAATCTCAAAGTATGGCTAGTCAGGGAATTAGAAACAACCTGCTCAGAAGAGGTTAAAAAGAGTACTATTACACAGAAGAAAACAGTTTGTTCCTTACATTTACCCTCACAAATGGACAAGATTTGTATGTTGGGATTATCTCAAAAATATTCCATTGACAACCTCATATACTGTCACTAAAAAAGTTGGGCAGCTGCTGAGCTCCTTTAGAATCTACCTAGCAGCCATCACAGTTTTCCATTCTCCTATAGAAGTTTGGGACCTCAATCTGGTTCTTAAATGCCTTACAAGACCACCTTTTGAGCTGATGGGCACCTGCTCCCTCCTCCATTTATCAATGAAAATAGCATCCTTCCATCTTGGCACAATAGGTTGGGGAAATAGGGGATTTTATGACATACTTCCCTTTCACAATATTTTTTAAGGGCAAAGTCGTGTTATGACCACACCCCAAATTTCTACCAAAAATTTCCTCCAAATTCCATATTAACCAACCTATTCATCTACCAATTTTCCATCCTAAACCTCAGCTAGATAGACAAGAAGCACTGTTACATATGTTTGATGTCAGAAGCTTTCTATCTTGTTAGGACTAAACCATTCAGAAAGACTCTCAAATTATTTGTCTCGCTCACAGATAGAACAAAAGGATCTGCAGTCTCTAAACAAAGACTTTCCAAGTGGATATCCAACTGCATTAGTTCTTGCTACAAATCTTGTAATATTCAAGCATCTATGAGCATACGAGCTCATTCTATGAGGTCCATGTACACCTCTACAGCCTTTCTGAAAAATGTTCCCATCATCAAAATATGTAAAGCTGCAACTTGGGCTTCTATACATTTGCTGAACGCTATGCAATAACTCATGACTCTGCTTCTGATACTATGTTCAGCTCGGTGTAATTTCTTCTATACAAGATTCAACTCAGAAGCCCTCTCCACCTTAGAAGGAATAGTCAATAGTCACCTAGAATGGCATACCCGTGGTGACACTACTTGAAGAAGTGGTTACTCACCCTGTGCAGTAGCTATAGTTTTTTGAGATGTCTGTCCCCATGGGTGCTTCACTCCACTCCCTTTTTAAGCTCAGCTTTGTAGGTCTCTGCTATAGGGCTTCACAGTAGAGAAGGAACTGAGAGTGGTTCACCCATGTAGTACTATAAAACAATGGCACGGGGCAGGAGACTGAATGACACATGCACGGGGCAAACAGAAACTGCTGAGAAATCTCTGATCAAAGACACGGGATTCAAGTGTACCTAGAATGAAACACCTATGGGGACACATATCTCAAAGGACCATAATTACTGCACAGGGTTAGTAATCACTTCTTATTGTAAAGGTAAGTAACCATTTTATACTAGATTTCAAAAGCCCCCCAAATGTACTAGATACTCAAAATTTGTCCCTGCAATTATTTCAATGAGAGATATCATGCCATTGATAGATCTGGTGAAAGCTCTTCTGCACATACCAATTCATCCACATCTTCAACGATTCTAGGGGACTGCATGTCTATATTACCAGTGCTATTCCAAACCACTGCTTTTTTGGTTACCGAAAGATTCCAATCATAACGCCAAAGTTACATGGCGTCTTGGTAGCTGTCCTGACACCTCAAAAACAAAAAAAGCCCCAAACACTGGCATGTGTTTTTATTACCATGCAGTTCAAGGACAACCCCTACATAGACATAGAAAACAAGCAGCAAAAAACAAAGCAGAGACATGGATTTGTAAACCTGCGTCAAGAGCAATTGCAACATAGCACAAATAATTTTACACACAGTAATGGATAGAGACACTAGACTAGGGAAAGTCTGTCAGGAGAAAAATACAAAAAGCTGCAAGAATATTTAAAAGGTCTTGAGCAACATGAAGTTACTATAAAATCATTTAAGTTACTGTGGAATCATAGTCTTATACATATTTATATCAACATGAGAACTTCATGAGAACACTACAGATATCTTTAACCACAGAGAAAAGCAGCCAGAAAAGCCTGCCACATACATAAATTCAGAAAACTGCAACAACAGCTGCAAAGTTGGGTGGGTTTTTTCATTTTTTAATACAGTAGTTCTTGTAAGAAATATTAATCAAATACATAAATGTAAAATGGGAATAAATGGCTTAACAACAATAATTCCACTGAGAAAAATATGGGGATTGTAGCAGATGAAAAACGTATGAGTTAGCAATGCAGCACAGGTGTTAAAGAGGTAAAAACCACAACTTTGATAGCATTCACTAAACATGAATTTGGTCCATCATCTTTAAAAAAAAAAAAAAAAAAAAAGTAGGTAAAATTACTCTACTTCACTTGGTACTCTGTGTAGGAGGCCCAGTGCAATTTGAGTTGCTTGACCACTGTCCTACAGGCCTATCATAGCTTCAGTTGCTTGCTTGGCTATTCTGATCCCTGTAGCATGACATCTTCCGGTTGGCAGAGATTAATAGAACTACTGAGTAACCTTGTAGATGTCTCAGTTTCTGCATACCACAGCACATAACAAGACGAAATACACAACATGTATGCTTGCAGCTGCATATAGATAATGGTGATGGGAACAAGAAGTTATCCTTGAATGTCTGGGGGTACACTGTTTCATTGCCAAGGGGCATATTTTTACACTGTCCTTCCTATCACCAGATGTTGTTTTGATGACCCCAATTATTATGGTGAGAATGGAATGTAGTTAAGGGTGAAAATCCAATGTAGGTAATTAGTATATATGATAATGAGTAGAGAGGTAATTAGGTGAAAGTTGTTTATGGAAGGGTATAAAAAGTCATTATTTAGACAAAGGGGAGTGCTCCATCAACACCTGACTCCGCAGGAGGTGCTGCCAGTCAGACCAGAGGATCCACTGACTCCCTGGCAGGGCCCATGAAGAAAGCCGTTCCTGTATACAGCCTTCTGAGTGAGTGCTTAGTTCTCCAGGTTTAGTGAGTATGATATATTGTAATTAATTTTAGGCTTTGTATTCAGCTAGTGTATCTATAGAAAACCTTGCACATTTAACCTTATTGATCTGCAAATCGGACGTACTATATCTCACTGGTATTTACACTGATCACTAAGCATCCAGTATCAACACTCTGTTCAGTTTTGGGCACCATATTTAAAAAAAGACACATTAAGGAGAGTTCAGCAGACAGTAGTTATTATAAAGTGATTTTTGAAAATAAGTTTTGTGAAATAATGTTACGAGAAATGGTCCCCAATAAGCTTGTAATAGACAACTTAAGAAAACTACCTAGAAATACATAATGGAATATTATACAGAAATGTTATGAAGAGGACAGATTGATTATTCACATTAGTGAAAGCATGGAACAAGAAGTAATGGTCATTCTGCAGTTATCAGCATGCAGGCAGACGGTTGTGCTTGTGCAGAGCTCCATTAAAGTCAGTGGGGTTTCACGTTGGCATAGCTGTCTGCCCATCTATGTCAACTACAGGATTGGGGCCTAAACCTACGTCAGGAAAAATTGTTAGATATTAAGAAAAACATTTTAAATGTAAGAACAGTTAGACTGAGGAGATGACAATGGAGTTGTGGAATCACTATAATTGGAGATATTCAAACCCAACACAGCCATTGAAGAGGAATTTATTATATATAATTAAATTAATGCTGCCCCATTGTAAGAGTCCTTCCAAAACAACTGATTCTAATAATTTATGGACAACTCTTTCTGTTTCAAGGAGAGGATGAATTCAAAGCTTCCAGTAGCCATCAAATAATATCTCAGATTTAAAAGCACAGATATTCCTCAATGATGCCAGCGAGGATAGTTGTAAGCACAAATCCTAGTATGAAAGGAAACGGTTCTCTGGTGGAATCCAGATAGTACAAGACAAGTGGACTTCAGAATATCCCAGGGATAAAAATAGACCAGTGATATTTAAAAATATAATATAAAAGTAGTGTTTTTCAACAATCAGACAGTGTCCAGGAGTTCTCTTGTAAACCCAGGAGCAACAGCTTTCTTACACTGGGAAAAAAAGCATCGGAAATTGATGTTTCGCGGAGCTGCAGGCCAGAAAGGGCCATTAGATCATCTAATCTGATCTGCAGATCAGAAGTCATTCAATTTCACCCAAATACCTGTATGCTGAACCCAGTAAACCCTATCTTATAGTAGACCTGAAAGGCTTTAGATAAATCTCCATCTAACAAAATAAATACTTACTTCATAAACTACATCTTAATAATGTCTTGGACAATATAAAGTCCAATTGACTGATGTGCTGAGTGTCTACAATTGCCATTGATTTTAATGGAAGTTAAGGGTGTCCAGCACCTGGCAGGACATAAGTATCTCCTCAAACAAAATTGGCACATAATAATACTTAAGCAGAACATATTCACAAAGCACTCTTAGTCTGTCCTTCAAGTTTCATCAGACACAGCATTTAGAAAAAAATTCTCTGTTCTGTGGTATCTCTCCGCTGGTATAATAAATGCAATTATATCATATATTTTGGATTTGCCTTTCTCTTAATTCATTTCTAGTCAATTAACTGTAATTACAGATTTGTGGATTTTTGTGATTGGGAAAGGAACATTACTTTCTTCTATTTTATTTTTTGCTTAACAGGGAACTAATTTTTATAAAATTCACTGAACGGTAAGTATTGTGTAAAATCATCTGCAATAACTGCTTTAGAGAAGCAGTTCAGTACTTTTTGGTATAAAATAAACATTTTCCCTTAGGTTCTACATTGTCCAGCCCTTTTCAGATCATCAGCTTCTACTACTTGATGCCCTACTTCAAAGCTTTTCATACTTGAAGACCTAATTCACTTAATTCAGTGGCTTGTGTAGCTATGGAAAATCTGACAGATCATAGGATTGAACAATATAATTTTATACATCAGTCTCTTAATCTATATTAAGTACCAAGTGGCACTTAGAAAGTGTTAACATTTTTTAAAACACTACTCATTTTCCCGATCTAGACAAGCCCTGAAACTGAAAAATACTTGGTGTTCCACTTTTGTAACTTTAATCAGTGTAATTACAGTGTAATCTTATTCTGATACTATACTTTCAATCATCATCCATTCTACAGTTTGAGAATTGCTTCCCTAACAAGTAATATACTGGTGATTCTTTATTCATGAGCCTGGAACTAACTTGAAGAGGTCAGGTAAATGGTTTTTTTTTGCAATTGAGTGTATCTAGGTTCACCATTTTAAAATATTTTCATCATCTTATTACATTGTAAGTCAAGTTTGTTCTTCGAAAACACAGGTAGGTTAAAATCAGAAGTTCGCAAAATCACAGACCAGTTGATGATAGACTATTTCATGGTCTAGTCTCTAGTGCACTTCTGGGGTTGAAATGGTATCACCTGCCACCAATGTAACACATGCTGAGGTGTTACATTGGAGCAAAAGTTGACAGTCTAATGGGACTGACTGTCATGAAATCAATTTTAAATAAATTGTTGAATGCCCCTGTTATCCTAGGTATTGAAGAGCAGCTAGCGCATTTTGCTATTGAGGAGGGAATTTTATAAACATGATTTATAGCTCATCTTTAATATTGTTATTATTTGAAATTGTTTGGTAAAGAGAATATTAATTTATTTCCCTGTTATTGTAATGTTTGATCAGAGTTTACTAATTTCCTTTTCCACAGTTTAGCAAGAGCAATCTTCTGGTGGGAATTTTAGGCTGCAGTACTATCATTTAAGACATTACTGATGGACATTTTGCAGAACTATTCCTGAGGTCTTCACAGACAAGGACATTAATCTCTTGTTATGGATTAATGGACACATTACTCACCAAAAATAAATTAATAGTAACATTTTTCTTTGTACCAGAGTACTATTTTTTAAAAATATAAAAAGTGAGGACTTTACAAAGCTTTCGTTTTTTATGTTCATAGAAGAATTATAACATCGAACCTCATTCAAATCATTCTCTCATCATTTAGAACTTAATTGACTCTAGGACTGCAAGCATTTGATGACTGTCTTTATATTATATCTGATTATTTTAAAAACTGAAAGAAATAGTTATGGTGTATGACCTTTAACATATTCAGAGCAGACCATTTTCCAAAAAAAATTTAGTGCCATGCAAATTACATAGCTAGAAATGTTATTTCAGTTGACTACTGCAAATATAATTTTTTGCTTTCTTTTTTCTCATTTTTAGTGAAGAGAAAAAAACAGATGACGTTTGAAGGATTTTTAAGATACATGAACTCACAAGACTGTTTGATATTTAAAAGAAAACACAAAAGTGTTTACCAAGATATGAGCTACCCATTACGTGATTATTTTACTTCATCTTCTCATAACACCTACCTCATATCTGACCAACTAATAGGGCCAAGTCACCTGTGGGGTTATACAAGGTATTTTAAATACTTTTTTTAACTGTAAGAAAATTATTTTGAAAAGTAGTGTAAGGTATAATTGATTGTCTTTCACAAAGGTGTGTTTGCTAAGAATAAAAGACTCCATTTAAAAGAATGCTGAAAAATGAAATAATATTCTTTGAATATGACAGAGTCAAATTTTATTTTGTATGTACACATTGTCATATATTTGACACTCCATCTGTCTACATTCTGAAAACTATCCAAACTAAAGTTTTTCATTTGCCTCACATACGCTATTGTACCTTGCAGCAAATAATGACATCTGCAGGACATTGTTCTGTCTGTTACTACATTGAAGTGTTTAATCTCCACATCAGTGAAGATATATAAGTAATCTTTCATTTATTCAAACAAATATGTGATCAAATTCTGGATGCAGTTGAGGTGGTGAGGGGCCCATCTCTATACAGGTCTATGTCTTGGTGTATACTAGAAGAGCAGTTCTAATCTACATCAGCTAGTTTTGGCACCCAATTGAACCATTCACCAGCTAGAGATTGACAGAATGTTCTGGCCATGCCTTCATAGGTGCTGGAACTAGGGTTTGAAGTGGTTTCCATTATATACATGATTTACAGTTTGGCTCAATGGCTCTCAGCACCCCCACTATAAAAATTGTTCCAGCGCCCCTGCATGCCTTCTCCAACCTCCCAAGTTGGAGTCTGCAGGGGAGTGCAGAAGCCAGGTACATTGGCTGGGGACTCCACCATGCCCAGGGTGAGTGCATGTGAGTACGTATGCATGCATGTGTGCTTATGCAAGGGAATCTAGTGGGCACAATAGAATGGGGGAAATATGTGA
The DNA here is from genome assembly GCF_026122565.2 of Emydura macquarii macquarii. NCBI lineage: Eukaryota > Metazoa > Chordata > Testudines > Chelidae > Emydura > Emydura macquarii. The sequence continues at coordinate 2,759,634 of NW_027132342.1, read as the reverse complement.
ACGTGCAGGGGAATGGAGAAAAGAGAGGGTGAGAGAGTATGCTCAGGAATGTAGGAGATTCAGGAGGAAGGGGAATTTGTGGTGAATGAGCACAGGGGAATGTGGAGGACAGGAAGAAGCAGGAATTTGTTGTGTAAGTAGGCAGGGGAATGTAGTGGGCTCAGGAAGAAGAGAAATCTGGAATGAGGAGAAGAAAAGGGAGAGAGAACTGGGGCTTGTGAAGCAGAATGTAGGGAGGTGCAGGAGGCAGGTGGAATTTGAAGACAGGAATCCAATATTCCAGTTGCTTTGACTGCTCTGGTGATACAAAGCAGCTGTAAACGCAACTTACCTGACCAGTTTGCTCAGGCCACTTTGCACTGCTCTAGAATAAGGTAAGCAATCAGAGTGTACTTGTGAATGTGGATCTAAAAGCTAAATGTTAAAAAAGATTTAAGGCAGATGTTACATACCTTCAAACTATTAGAAATATCACATGGCAGCATTTTCTTTGTTTCTTATCTAGTGTTTATGTATGAATTTTTAGTTTAATTAAATAAGGTAATTCATAGACAAAAATCATATTAAAATGGAGATAAGTTTGAGAAGACATATCAGTACTTCACGATAAAATACATTACACAGATGGTGTAATTATGCCCAAATAAAAATTTATAAACCAAAGAAATTCAGAGTTATGGTTAAACTTAAAAGAAATCCAGACATATTAAGGAATGGAAATGCACAGTTAGGGTACCCAAACAACCATCACTCTTCTTTGCAGTGACACCGTAAAGGGACAAAAAAATCTAATGTCTTTAAAAATTAGTTTAATCTAATCTGGACCACAGAATCTAAAATGCCTTAATTAGAACCATATGGTTATTGCATGGCATTGCTACAGACTATGGTCCTGCCTTTCTTTCCTCTTGTGCGGTGCTGTTCACCATCCGGAAAGTTGGGAGGAAGCAGTCTCTGTACCTCCTCAGCATGCAGGTACTGTAAAACTGTCTGGCACTTTCATGTATTGTGTAGAAGTAGGGAAAGATCTCCTCAGGCCCTCCTCATCTGGGTAAAGGGGTACATTTCGGCCCATTATAAGCTTTATTACTGGTGCTTTTATACTTTGAGTTAATAACTTAGTGGCAGTTTATTCAAATATACAATCATAAAATAAAACCTCAAAATTTTCCACTTTTAACCAGATACCACTGTTCAAGAAAATGTTTTACTTAAACTGAAACTTTGGCTCTATTTTTGTCTGTCAAGGGTTCATATTCATAGAATTTATTTTTTCTCCAAGAGGCTCTGATAAGGCTTATTAAAAAACCAATATAAATAAGACAAAATAGACATCTATTTCATATCCCTATCATTCTGTAGGAATTTCATTTTCTTTTATAACAGTTTAGGTATGTTAATATTTTTGTAATTGCTCAGATTTTGCTATTTGTAATCAAGAATGCAACAAAATGCTTATGAATTTTAAAAATTTTTTTTCTTGTTTTTAAAGTGCTCTGATGAAAGGATGTCGTTGTTTGGAAATTGATTGCTGGGATGGACCACAAAATGACCCTATTGTATACCATGGACACACATTAACAAGCAAAATTACATTTAGAACTGTAATCCAGGTGATAGACAAGTATGCATTTGCGGTATGTACATATATTTGTTGAAATGTGATGAGTGTTAATACCTGTTAACACACTTGTGATTTAGGATGCTCTGGAAAAATAAGATGGATTGTACTTGGGGTGATGGGTGCTGTAGAAATAAACTAGATAAAAGAAATCTGCAGTACCTGTTTTTAACTCTATCACATTTTAAATGCAAGACAGTTTCTTTTGGTGGGATTCAATGTAATTTAAACTTTGTGGACTGAATCCAGAAGACTTTCCACAGCTTATTCAGGCAAAATTCTTATTTGAAGTCAATGAGAATTTAGCTTGAGCAAGGACTGAATATATACTGAGTAAGGATTTCAAGATTTGGTTCAGTAAACTCTTTTTTGTCTGTTTTAATGTCTTTGCTCAGGCTTCTGTAGCAACAATTCTGTCTTCTGTGGTGTTGAAGCTTGCAGTATGGAGAGAATAAGAGCATGAGAATGTAACTTTGTTTGAGCCTTGTTGTATTTTCAATTTCCTCTTTATTCTGATCATTTCCCCCCAATTTTAAAAACAAGCCCTGAAAAAACTTATCATCTCTTTTCTGTCAGATGACTCATTAAAATGTTGTCCCTTCTGTCTATCTAGAGCAGAACAAGAGGAAGTTAAAGATTTTGGCACTGACCCATTCTTCTATATTGCTGCCTGGCAAAACTCCCAGTGAAGTCAAGTAAATGTCCTGAAGGACCCTTTATGCTAAATCTTTGAGTTAGACTGATTTGGATTTGATATATATATATAGAGAGAGACACACATACACACCAAGCTTTGCTTTTTCAAAGTAACTGGACTAGCCTGTACTATTGCTGTCCTAATGTTTGTAAATAACTTAATAAATCTCTGATTTTTAAAATATGTCTAATACAAAATTGTGATGTCTTTTAACTGCTATACATATTTTATGAATTGTTTCATTTTTGCCAAAATACAGAAGATCGTATGTTACTGCAAAGCAGATCTCACTTAATAAGAACAAGTTAGTTGCAATTACCTGAGAGAATGGTTTCTGCATCCCATGTGGTGATCTCTGTTATGATGATGTCCATCAATTTCAGTAAATTTATCATTTTGCATCTCTTATGTTGGACCTTTGTGTTAAGTAGAGAGTACGGCAGTGGGTTCCCAGCATAACAGGACTGAAAACTCTGTAATACATAAAGTGTCAGCCCATTATCAAACTATCAGAATATTTTCAACTTGAAATCTAAACAGTTTAGGAAAACATAAATGAAAAGTAATATCATGAATCACACCTGCCTTTGAGTTCTCTTGTCAATTATTGTGGTTCCGATCAAATTTTCCTATTTTTTAACAATGTTTTTCTCTCCCCTCTTGTTTTATAAAAAACCCACACAGTCAAAGTGGGAAACTGACTATACACAAAAAAAAATCAAATATAGAAAGAAAAACTGAAAAATAGAGAAATATTGTTTTCTCTATTTTCTTTCAGTTATAGTAATCACAGGTGTTACAATTAACATAATTTGTTTAATTTTTTTCATACAGAATATGATTTTTATCCTTTTAAAAGATGCAGTTAGTGAAATAGCTGTGTTTAAAAGACATCAGATGTATCTTCCAGATACCAATGGCTGGGCCAAATTAAGATTCTTTTTTGGCTGCAGGGACCTGGAAATAGTAGTTTATTATGTTTTCCTTGTATTGCTTTTCCCTTGTTTCTCATTACTAAGAATATTTGCATCCAAACAGAATCATTATTTCTAAGGAATTCATCCATTCGTCTTCACTTTAAGTAATAATTATCTACTGGCATGCCCTAATAATTCCCACAGCAACTTGTGATATTACTTTTTAGGTGGGTAGTGACTATTAGCCCTGAAGAAATCAAGAATATTTTTCTACAAATATGCTGGAATGAAGGAATTAGTATAGAAAATTTAACCCTGAAGTAGACTGGTGTCTAAATTTAATGTTCGAGTTTTTAGATGTCAGCAGCTTTTAACATCTCTCTGCTGAATTTAACCTAAATAATTTTCCATGCTTTAGTATATTTCTTGTGTACTTTTTGCTTTTTTTTTGGCTCACATCATCACTATTTGCTTCTCAATATTCTAATCTGTTGAGAAACTCTGTGGTGGGGACAGGCAATAGCCAATGTGTTGCTCTCTTGGCATTTCCTGAATTTATTTGGCTGAATATTTTTGCCATTATATGTGTGATGAATACCGTTTCCTGCTACCATCTTTTAGTTTGCCCTTCAGAAGTGAATGTTTGATTCTTAGCTTATTTAACAGCTATTTTCTCTCTTCTTTCTCCACACTCAGCATTAGTAGGCATATGATACAGATCTTGTAAACTTGGTTGTCCGTTACGAACCACTGGATAAATAAGCTTCAGTATGCCCTGTTTTCCAAGATCAGAGCATAGTCATTCAAGGCTTTCCCTGATAAACTTCTGTAACCATGTTAACTGATCTTTATTTGGCATCCCTTGTCATAGTCTTTCCTTTGTTAATGTCTATATTTAAAGCTATCCCCATTTCTAATGGCCCTTATGTTTCTGAATTTTGTTTCTGATGCTAACTTTGAACTTGAAAATTACTCTTCCAGATTCTAATTTTAATTTTCCTCTTCCATAAATATTACTGAGCTCTATGTTGCTGTGTTATTAACCTGGAATAACTAACCACTAATTTGAATATTTTAAAATTAATGAAAACACAACAAATACACCTGTGCTGTTAATAAGATATCTACATCTAGTAGTTCAACTTTTTAATTATTATTTATTATGATCTTGAAATTGTATTTTCAGGCATCTGACTATCCTCTTGTTCTGTCTTTGGAGAATCACTGCAGTCCTAAGCAACAGGAAGTAATGGCAGACTATTTAGAAACTATTTTAGAAGACAAGCTTCTTACTTCAACAATTGATGATACATTTCCTGCAGACCTACCTTCCCCTGAGGTAACAACTTTAATTTTCTCTCTGTGAAAGATAAGAAAAAATATTCTAGTTTCGTGCAGTTGTGATAATATCCTGAGGTGTTTATGAAATTGTCACATTTGCTGTTTAAAATATCTTTGTGCTTCAGAAGGTAAAACAGACTTAACTACACATCATAGAAATCATAAAAAATAAAATAAATAAAAAACAAATCATGCAGGTTGATATGCCCTTGTTAAGAAAACTGTGTTTCATATAACAGCGTGAATTGTACAGATGAAAAAGCATAAGAATCCAGTATTTTGCAAAGTCTTGGATCTTCCCGTTCATATAGTCATGACTCAGCATTTTCCTTAGGCTTTGAACACATTAAACCTTTTATTTTATATGCAAATATTGTTAGATAAAACTTGTTGCTAACAGCTTATTTTAAACATTCCGACATGGCAGGTTGCTGCCATAATGTGCCACATTATTATTATTACTTGTATTATGGAAGCACCTAGAGGCCCCAACCAAGATCAGGCCCCTATTTTGCGAGGTACTGTATAAAACACATCAGACTAGATTGTGAACCCCATGCTCACACTGAGTAGATCATGAGTATTCCCACTGAAATCAATTAGGCTTCTTGTAAAGTAAATTATGAGTCAGTATGAGTAAGGGTATGACAATCTGGCCCATTGTAAGAAACAATCCCTCTGTTGAAGAGTTTACAATCTAAATAAACAAGACAGACAATAGGAGAAAAGGAGTATTATTATCCCCATTTTACAGATTGGGATTACATGCACAGAGAGATTAAGTGATTTGCCCAAGTGTACACAAGAAATCTGTACCACAGCCAGGAATTGAATCCTTCTGGACTCTGAGTCCAGTCCCTTAACCACAAGACAATTCTCACTGTGCTTGGCCTAAGGCAATGTTTGTCAATTGGTGGGTTGTGACCCCTGGGGCAGGAGGGTGGAGAGGAGGGAGAGTCACAAGACACTGAAAATTTTATTGCAATCCCAATCAAAGAAAATCTTATTCCTCTACTCCCTGTACACCCTTGCCATTTGAGATCAAGTATTATCTGTTAACCTTTTGAAACACACACATACAAATAAATTATATAGGCATATATATTTATATGTTTTTACTTTTATTTTTATAGGAAATGTAAGGGTGTTGTGTATTTTTTTTTCACTTTTTACTTTACATAGGAGGTCACCAACCTGAAAAGGTTGAAAATCACTGGCTTAAGGGATTGGAAAAAAAAAGATTTCCAAAAAGAAGGCAATTTTTAGTTGCAAAATGGTTGTAAAGGTTTTCCAAAAGGAAAGGACATAGATATTACCCATGCTTTTGTAAACAGTGTTATGATAGGTATTTGTTCAATTAATCTCAATAAATTAATAAATAAGGCAAAATTTTTACAGGTTTGACCTTCGTATTTGCTCCAAGGGTAACATAACACTATTCTTGTCTGCATTTGATTTTGAACCTTTGAAAATCATGCCATAGAAAAAAGCACAATTTACACTGGGTGCTTTGGGCTGCCTCAGAGCCTATCAATGAACAGGCTGCATTTACCAATCTTGGTGGTGTCTAAGAATTCTTTGTCCTCTACCACAAAAACTGAATCAATGGAAGGGCCTGTAAAAATAAAGTAGTCTATGTTGAATACTGCCCATAAACTGGTTACTGTGTGTTGTAGGGAGTTTTCTTTCTTTAATCAGTGCTATAAAGCTACTCTCTAAATATGACATTATGGATTTTCACACCTATCTTCTCAAGTGTTTCCTTATTAACTACCTCAGTTTACAAATAAAAAGATTCCCCGCCCCAGACTCAACCTTTGATCTGAGAGTCAAGATGGGTTCTTTCTTTCCAGTCAATCATCAACAATAGTAAAAACATTTCATGTTTCAAATTAGGCCCAAAGTTACTCCTTTGTAATCCCATAGTTTTCAAATTCTGTCCTCAGTGACACCTGCACAATTCACACAGGTGGAACAAACACAGTAAATAAATCTGGTGATGGTGAACAAGGACTAAAATCAACTCACTCTCCTTTAGTTGGGTTGGTTCATCAGAGTTAACATATAAAAAGCAGTAAAAACTAATTTTTGTCACTAAACTCATTAGCTATGGCTCTGAATGTGGACAGGGAGCAAACCTGCTGAATAATAAACTCCATTTTTAGATAATTTCTTTTGAAACTAGAACCACCCTTTGGGCTTGTTCAAAACACTGGCTTCAACAGGCATTGAATCATATCCTTTAAGGTTTTGAAACCGCTTATCCAGAGTCCAATATGCTTTATAAATGCAGTATAATGTAAGTGGGTCAGATTCTCAGCTTCAGTTGGGGATGTCATCTGACCACAACCCATCAATTTAGAATTACTTCAATGGAGGGGGTTCTCAACTGGGGTAAAGCAATGTAGTTGGTTCCTACATCAACTCCTTACTCACCCCCATTTCCAGATGTGTTGAGGAACTAGCTGGTGGATTAGAGCAAAGCTCTGTTCCATTATTCCAGCTGTCACCTGATGTCTGGTCCTTAGAAATCCATAGCCAGCTGTTATACTTTAGAGAGTTATCATGGTAAAAGAGAGAATCTGGACCAGAGTTGTTAATTTGGATGATTCAGCAAAGATGCTCTTCTTCAAACATTACAGTCTTTCATTTTCTAATGTATAAAATATTTATTTTAAATGAATTGTTTAAAATGTAGGGATAATTAGAATAGTAACTGCTTAGGTGTGAATACTTGACTAAACCCAATGGGAAACAATCCTTGAAATGGCTTAGTTGAAGTCACTGGATTTATATTAAGTATGAGTTCTGATCAGTATACTTGACAATTAAGTTTGAAATATTTGCTATAGATTTTCCCCACCATCAAATGGATACTCATTCCTTTCCTTTCAGAATACTTTTTAGTTACTAATAAGCTTAGAAATATTAACTGTTAACTAAATTAACACATTTGTTATGAATTTATCTTTATAGTTCTATTTACATACTGTATGGATGGGATGCTTTGAGTTTCATCTCCTTTCTTGTAAATACTCTGTGTAACCCATCTATATTAATATGTAAACTTGGATCTTTTTTATTTAATATTTTATGAAACAAAGAGAAAACTGGCAAGAAGAGTAATGCTGTTTGCAAGAAAATAATTATGATGGTTTAGTTTGATCAGGTTACAGGGCTTTAAGATTTCTTTTTTAGAGATCTGATCTGCAGGGTCTATACACCAAATATTCATTATTTCATCTAAAGTGTTAGCTATCTTCCTTCCTCCTTTAGCACTTCACATATTGTGTAGTTTCTCAAATTCTCTCTTAGATATTCATTTATTAAACATGGTGTCTTACTCTAGTGTTTCTCAAACTTTTTACCATATTTCCCATTTGTATCAAAATAAATGAGTTAAGTCCCCACTTCCATGTCTGCTAGAGACAATATTAATATACACCAACTATTAATGAAACACTAGCATATAAAAGCATGTACATTACAATAGCCTTACCTTAATATGTTTCAGTGGCTGGATGAGCATGAGAGGGGCAGATATTAGGGAGGAGAGTGGAAATTTGGAGTTTTGGGGATTGTTTCGGGTAGTGCCCTGGAGTGATTTACATAATCTTCCTCTGCTTCCAAATACCTCCACAGGAGCTCCCATGAAACTTTTGACCCCCACCCTCCTTCATTTTGTCATCTTTACTTCTCTGCCATCAAGCCACTGAGGCAGCCCACTGCTGCTTCCTCTGCTTCATTCCACGTCCCAGGATGACACATTGCATGTGCTAGTTGCATGGGAAAGACCTCGGAGCTTGAGCAAGCATACAGGAAACTTAAAAGAAAACTGCATGCAGTGGTTTGCATTTTCTTATTTTTGAGATTGTAAATAGAAAAACAAGAGTTTGAGGCCTTTCATAAACACTGTTTAGGCTCCACCATTATGGTCAGATTGAATAGTTAGCCTGCCTTACCCCACTATGTGGGGCTTGATTTCATTGTTGATGAAGAGAGTTCCAATGTTTAAAAATCACTATACATACCTAAAGCAAAGTTGATTGCAGGTTCTTGTGTGGTAGAGCTCTCTTCCATTACATATTTTTCTCCTTTGATGTTATTGATATAGAAGAACAACTGCTTATGAATTGGCAAACAATGATTGTGATTCACTTTGGGAAAGAGAGAATGAAAAAAAACGTGTAGTCTTTTGTGTCTTATTTAATGCACATCTTCACTAGAATGACACTTAATTTTTTATTAGAACCATTATTCCCATCTGCTCATGTTGAGAGGACAGAGTGCCAGGAGCTTTTCAAGTAGCAATGACTAGAGCCCTGTGCAGATACAAATATGTGGATCCGCATCCAATCCATATCCACTGGAATAAATTTTTACCCAACCTGATTTATGGAAAGGTTGTAGCAGAAATACCTCTCATAATAGCTGGAGTTAATTGTTGCTGACATGTTGACATCTTTACAGATCCTGGCAAGGAGAGACTGAGCCCTGATCTATACTTACCTGGCGATTCAGCAGCAGTTGATGGGAGTTACACAGAGTAGCTTCCGTAACTCCCATCGACTGCTGTGCTTCCCTTCTATGTGGCGTCTTCACTGCTCTGAGCCAACGGGAACCACTTGAGGGGATGGTTTTACTGCGTTGACCTCTGGCGACTTCCGGATGTATTGAGCAGGTCTTCACTGACTGATCAATCGATCCAGATAGGTCGATCTGATGGCAGCGACTTTGTCGCCGTCAGTGTAGACGTATCCTGAGTAATGTTATATTGGCTGCTTTCTTCTCCTTCTGGAGATGGCCTAGAGAGTAGTACTAGAGAACATTTATTATATTTCAACAACTCTCTACTGCTGTGTACTACTGAGATCTATTCTTATCTCCCCCCTCCCCAAGACCTCTGCTTAGTATATTTGGCATTTAAGGAGGTGGTAAGATGTTTTTGGCTACAATATCAGCCATATTGTGACAGTATTTAGCTGTACACCTTCATTTCGTTGCCCAAGAAAGACATGGCAATTCACCTTTCATAGTATCTAGCTGAGATTGGGGCTTGAATGTCAGGCACAGGAGGAAGAGGAGCATAGTCACCATCTATTCTCATGGCAGCTGCAACTCAAGAAAGAGTCTGCCACTACTGACCAATCTCACAGTAGGAACAGAAAGCTAGAACTAGAAAATTCACAGCAGGCTTATTTTCAATGACTTTTTTAAACTCTACAAATGCATTAAATGTAAACTAACAGTGAATGTTTCCAGTATGCTCATATGTGTGTCCTTTCCTCCTTGAAATCTAAATACAAGTATGGTAAAAACAAGATAAAAATCATGGCACTATTTCTCAGGAGTTTGATTAAAATAAGTCTCTCTCTCTCTCCAGTTCTATTTGGTACACAAGCACAATTAAAAATGGTACCACTGAGATATGTCTGATACAATCCCCTGCAAAAATCTCTAACAGCTTGTCTCCTGTGCATTCTAACAAAGACATTAGCCAAAAGACACATGGAGATCTTAACCATTTTTCCTATTATTATGCAAATCTGCTTTTATATTAATGATATGCAGATTGTGACTGGGTTACTGCCCTGAGCCACACTCTCCTTTTCTTTCTCAGCAGTCCCTTAACATTTCCCTGATCCAGTTCTAGCTGAGCTGACCACAAATATTTGTCAAAATAAAGTTATCTCAAACACAAAACCTTAGTAGCAAAATCCTTCCTTCCAGTGTTTCCTGGACGGGGTTGGGTGATGGTTTTCCATCCCTCTTCCACAGCCTGGAAAGAAGATGCTGCATCATGCCTTTTCCTCTGGGGAATAGGAGGGTATTGGGAGAGAACTGGATTTGACAAAACTTGCAACTATTTTGTGCCCTTAGTTCCCTATAAACTGGAAGCAAGGATACCACCTAAAAATAATTGGGCCTTGCTTAGGAAGACAGAACAAAAACAGCTGCAAGCTGCAATCTTACTGGGATAGATAAAGTGAAAGGACAGATTCATGAGAAGGAGGGGAGATGTGGAAAACTGACCTTGATTCTGGTTGTCTGTGTTTGTAAATTTTCTTTGCTGAAGCTGATTTGCTGATAAGGAAAATAATGAATTGTTATTGGCTGTTGCTAGGGAAATTGTTAGCCTATTAGGGGTTATTATGAGTTATGTGCTTTGTCCAGAGAAAATCTATAAAGAGTTTTGTTAGAAAGTGTGCTTTGGAGCAGTCTGAGGAAGCTTTTATTTGGGCAAGGATCTGGCACCTAAACTCCCCAGCAACTGGATGGAAGGAGGGCCCCTGGAAGGCTGTCTGCTAATTCCTCAAAACCATTTCAGAATTTAGGTAAATATAAATGTTTGGATGCTGTAACCCAGCTGCTACAGTATATATATGTGTGTGCTTAAGACCTAATAAAAAAGTAATTTTAGGTAAAAGCACTCTTGTTTGTGGCAATCAATTATCAGATGGAGGAGCTGTGTCCTCATTTATTTATTCCTGACATCTCTTGGAGGGGAAATAGTTAAGTTACCACTGCTTTGGGTTCTGAAAACCCTAGATAACTAGGGGGTTGACAGTCCACTGGCAAATAGACCCTCTCTATTTTTTCCCATTTCACCGTGAGAGCAGGGAGCCTTTTGTGCCAGTCTTCCCATCCCAAGGTGTCTTTTGGTTAATTTATTGATTAATAATATAGGATGGAGGGGGAGCTTTGTCCCACCCTGCACCACAAGCTTCTAGTCCAGGGCCTTTAAATAAATAGTAAGTTGTTTTTCCCCCAGAAGATAAATTATCCCTCCCCAGGACCATTTCCTCTCTCCCAGCACCGTCTCTGCAATTTCCCAGGCCTTCCTTTGCTCCAGAATTACTGTAATGGGGTAGCCTGATCTTAAAGGGCCAGTATACTTAATTACATTGACATTTTATAAGGATTATTTCAGCACCATAATTTTAATGTTTTTATTTATGCTGAATTTTATGAAGGGGTATCTTAATTGTTCCCATATGTTATAACTTCCCAAAAGAAGCTTATTCTTCACCTTTAATCAATATTGAAGTGATCAAAGTTATGCTTGAACTAGAAAATCGCCATTTTTAAACTGCATTATTAAGCTAGGTTTGTCTTCGAGTGATGTCTCTGTGGGTGCTCCACTTTAGGTGTCATTGCGTCTCATGTCCTTGATCAGAGATCTTTTCAGCAGTACTCATCCGGGTCGCGTGTGCACAGCTTCCATCTCTCAGTGCCACTGGCGTGTCTTCTGGCTCATCTTCTGACCCGACCCCCTCAGTTCCTTCTCAACCATCCATGGTCCGAGATGGAGCAATAACAGCAGCTACAATTTCACTCATCTTACCTAGAATAATATTAGAAAATAGTTTAGTTTAGTCGTAATTAAGTTAGTTTTAGTCAGTTGTTCTCCTACCTTTCCCTTAAAAAAAAAGTTAAAATTTTTATTTTTTTCTCCTAATAGAATAGGATAGAGGCATAAGACATGCCAGGCTCTGCGGGATTTAAAAGATGCACCTCATGTAGAGATGCCATGCCAGCGTCAGATGGACATTCACAATGTGTACTCTACCTGGGTGAAACATATGCGCCACAAAAGTATACTCATTGTAAGAATCTTAAAGCCAGGTCTAGGAGAGAAAGGGATCTGAGGTTAAAACTCATACTTATGGAGAAATCCCTCAGACCCTCCTCTGACCCAGAGCTGGACAAGTCTTCCTCAGAGAACTCTGAATGCACCCCAAGGAAGAGAGGCTCATCGCCTCCTGCCACTACTATGCTAAAGAAAATGCCTTCACCTAAGAGGCTGTCCTCTTCACACAGAACCAAAGAGGCAACAGGTTCCTCAGGTACAACACAATCAGCGTCACCTACAGACTTGAAATGTCTGGGTGAGGAGTCAAGAGACAAACAAAAATGGTCCTCCTCCGACACATCACTGAAGAAGGATACGTTGCAGAAGCCATTGGACCAACAGTCAAAGGCAATGACTACGGCATCATTAGAAGCCATGGCATGGAGTGCAGCATTGAAGAAAAGCATGGTACCAAGAATGACCATGGCACCAACATCGACACCAGAATCAATGACAGCACCGACAACCACCAAGGTGCTGATCACAGCACCGACCAGCACTACGGAGCCAATGAGAAGAGCGGCACGGACACCGGTAACATCCTTAAAGAAAAAGTGCAAACAACACCACCAGATAGAGTTGATACTGATGTTGTCCTTACAATCATCTATAGTAGTGATTTGTGCACGATGAAGCATTCTCCCCAGTGCGCATTCTCAGGGGAGAAGACAGTGAAGCAGAGGAAGCCCAATTTTCATCAGAGCACTCCTCCCCCTCCAGACCATCAATTGAGGCAGCCGAGTATGCCATTCACAGAGGAAACAAGGCATACCCCTGCTATGGTCCACTATGGCTTGATCCTCCTATGCCATATCATATGCAATGGCATAATTGGGATGCCTGATCATCCTATTCCAAGGCATACAGCAAACCACCCAGCTCCCATACAAGCAGAGCAAAATCATCTAGGCATTCACCTCCAGCTGCATCAAGAAAAACAGTGGAAGAAGTACAGGTAGGTGACACAAGCGTGGAGCAGGAAACAAAACATCTCCTCCCACACATGACTCCTTATCCTGACCGGACAAAACTGTAATTCCTCTTACAGCTATAACAGTAGATGATCCCAAACAATTCAATGACCTCTTCAAGAAAGTCACACAGGATCTAGAGATTCCCCTGGAAGAGGTCACAGAGTCATACCATAAGTTGCTGAAGATTCTACATACAGCAACATCATCAAAAATTTCACTTCCTATGGATGAAGCATTGATGGAACCGGCTAATACCATATGGCAGATACCAGCGACCATCCCACCTACTAATAGAAGAAATGATAGGAAATACTATGTCCCTGCCCAGGTGACTGAGTTTCTATTCACCCATCCATCTCCAAATTCACTGGTTATCTTCCACTTTATTAATGAGAGTATCGAATTAGGCAGCCTTACTTTCCAACTGCGACCACAGCGTTTCTGAAAAATTATCACAATTTACCAATGGCATACCGGAGAACAAAAGAGAATAATTCAAATAATTATTTAATGAAGGACAACTTGTAGCTAGAACATTGCTACAGGCTTAACTAGATGTAGCTGATACAGAGGCCAGAACAACAGCCATGGCCACAGTTATGCACAAGGCTTCTTGGCTCCACTTGACAGGCCTTCCAGGACCTACAAATGAAAATAGAAGACCTCCCATTTGATAAGGCCCAGCTTTTCACAGAAAACACCGATGAAGTCTTTTACTCTGTGAAAAATTCCAGGGCAATGCTTCGAATTCTAGGCATATATACACCTGGAACAAAGAGGAAACAACATAGATTTCAACCATATACCCGGAGATACTCTTTTCATTCACAGTACAGACAATATGAAGCACAAAGAGGGAACCAAAGAACGCAGAGATGCAGACAGCCTCAGCAAGAACCTTCAACTGTGCAACCAACATCTTCTAAACAGCTGTTAAGAATTTGGTTGAAGGTCTGAGAAACCCAACTCAGCAAACAGTGCCAGCATCATTGACGAGAATCTTCCAATTCTGCCTCCGAAAATTCCACCACAATTGGTCAGCAATCACAACAGACAAATAGGTCTTAGAAATCATCAAATCAGGATACATGATTCCATTCACAACCATCCCTCCTACCCACAACCCTTCCCCATCCCTTTTGAGGGACCCATCTCATGTGCAAATACTCCATCAGGAAACTCGTTGTCTCCTTCAACTAGGAGCAATAGAGTATGTACCGTTACAGCACAGATGGAAGGAGTTCTATTTCCACTACTTTGTACAGAAAAAGAATGGAAGATGGAGACCCATACTAGATCTGAGGGCATTAAACAAATTTGTGAGGTGACAAAAATTCAAGATGGTCACACTATCTACCATAATACCAGTACTGCAGAAAGTGGACTGGTTCTCAGCCCTCGACCTTCAGGATGCTTATTTCCATATCACTATCTACCCCACACAGAGACATTTCCTAAGATTTACTGTGTCTGGCAACCATTACCAATACCAGGTACTACCATTTGGCCTCTCTATGGCACCAACAGTCTTCTCCAAAATGCTTGCAGTACTTGCGGCACATCTGAGGAGACAGGGAATCACAATCTTCCCATACCTAGAGGACTGTCCAATAAAGGCACCCAGTGAAACCCTGGCCAGACAAGCTACTGGCCAAACCAGAACACTGTTTCAAAAACTCGGACTCAAGATAAAAGTCCACTCTGAACCCAACATAGCAGTTGGAGTTCATAGGAGCAGACTTGAACTCGGTAATAGCCAGGGAATCATTACCAATGCCCAGATTCAAGGCCATTACAGACCTAATACTACTAGTAAGAAACAGTCCAACAGTCACAGTACGCATTGCTTTACAGCTCCTGGGACAGATGGCAGCTACAACATTCGTGGTCCAGTACACGGACTACATATGCGATGTCTTCATGTATGGCTTTCTTCGGTCTACAGACCAAATAGACACAGTGTAAACAAAGTGTTGATGATGCCAAACAAGGTCAAAGATTCCCTACTATGGTGGATCCAAGAAAACAATATGTCGGGCATCCAATTCTCACAGCCTACACCATCGATTATGATTACCACAGATGCGTCACTGCTAGGGTGAAAAGCGCATCTGCACAACTATACAATACAGGAGAGATGATCAAAAACTGAAACCAGTCTGCACATAAACATCTTAGTGCTCCAGGCAGTGCGCAACACCTGTTGTCGTTTTCTGCCATTAATAAGAGGCAGGTCAATAAAGATAATGACAGACAACATAGCATGCATGTTTTATATCAACCGTGAGGGAGGAGCAAGATTCCACTCCCTATGCAGTGAATCAATAAAGCTATGGAACTGGTGTATAGAGCACAACATCAACATATCAGCGGCCTACCTACCTGGAAGCCAGAACACCACCGCAGACAGCCTCAGCAGACACTTTGGACATACTGACGAGTGGGAGCTGAACAACAAAGTCCTGAAAACATTTTTCGTCAGTGGGGCCATTCAACCATTGATCTTTTTGCCACAAAACAAAACCGCAAATATAATCCTTTCTGCTCAAGAGTGGGACTGGGACCAGGTCGATGGGCAATGTCTTGTTACTCATCTGGAGCAAGGGGTTCCTGTATGCTTTCCCACCCATGCCAGTGTTACCCAAGACCATCCACAAAATCAGGGTCAACAAGGTGACAGCGAGAATGATAACACCAGCTTGGCCCAGGCAGATGTAGTTTTCAGATCTCCTGAACATGTCAACACACAAACCAGTGTCACTGCCTCCAATACATGATCTCCTTTCCCAGGATGGTGGTCAGGTTTACTATCCCAAAATACAGAAGCTACATCTAACGGCATGGTTCCTAACTGGTTCTGCCCTGGTGAGTTAGAATGCTCAGAACAAGTTAGACAGATACTACTAAATAGTAGAAAACCAACAATGAGAAAAACCTACCTGCAAAAATGGCACAGATTTGGCTCATGGTGCAAAGAAAAACAAATCTTGGGGACATCCTCATCCATTCCAGTTATCCTTGAATATATCCTAGAACTAAAAAAATCAGGTCTATCAATTATCTCTTTAAAGGTTCATCTAGCAGTAATTACGGTCTTTCACGACAAGATCAATAACAGAACAGTATTCACTCACCCAATGGTAAAACGATTCCTAGCAGGGCTACAAAGAATATTCCCAGACATACATGCCCCCATAATGCCATGGGACCTAAACCTAGTACTAAGGGCCATTATTAGGATACCATTTGAAACCTTAGCAATATGCTCACTTCTCCTTATGTTTATGAAAGTATCATTCCGAGTAGCCATCACATCAGCCTGATGTGTAGGGGAGATTAGCACACTCATGGTCCTCCCACCATACATGATATTTCATAAAGATCAGATCACTCACCCAAAATTCTTACCAAAATTCTTACCAAAAATAATGTCAGATTTCCATATTAACCAACCTATTCATTTACCTACCTTTTATCCAAAACCACATACTAATGCACAGGAAGCAGCATTCCACACTCTGGATGTCAGATGGGTAGTAGCATTTTAACTAGAAAGAACAAAAACATTTAGAAGATCAGATAAGCTTTTCATGTCAGTTGCAGAACGCACACAACGCAAAGCCATACCTAGCCAAAGGCTATCCAAATGTATAACGGGATGTATCCAGCTATGCTATACACAGAAAAACTTAGAAGCTCCCTCAGAAACTTGAGCTCACTCAACAAGAGCAATGTCCATTTCCATAGTGTTCCTGAATAATGTTCCTATCATGAACATATGCAAGGCAGCAACATGGGCCTCAGCACATACTTTCACAAGACATTATGCAATTGATCATGCATCTACTAGGGGTGCTGCATTAAGTCTAACTGTACTCTCATCTGTCCAAAACAACTAACACCGAAGTCCTTCCACCAAACATGGGGCACTGTTTTATAGTCACCTAAAGTGGAGCACCCAAAGGGACATTACTTGAAGAAGAAAAGAGGGTTAACTCACCTAGTGCAGTAACTGATGTTCTTCGAGATGTATGTCCCTGTGGATGCTCCACTACCCACCCTCCTCCCCTCTACTTCAGAGTTCTAGCATGAGACTCGATGGTAGAGAAGGAACAGAGGGGGGTCGGGTCGCATGCACTCCAGAAGACATGCGAACGGTGTTGCAAGACGGGAGCTGTGCACGCGTGACCCGGATGAGTGCTGCTGAAAAGATCTCCAATCAAGGATGTGGGATGCAACGACACTTAAAGTGGAACACCCACAGGGACACACATCTCGAAGAATGTCAGTTACTGCACTAGGTGAGTAAGCCTCTCTTTCCAGGACTTTATTTTCTTTTTTCCAAGCACCTATGTTTGTTCAATCTCTATACACTTTACTTTTCTCTATTGTCTAACGATTTGGGAAATGTGAAGGAAAAGGGTTAGTATCAACCAATTGTAAAGTTACCTTGGAGGCAGAGAATTTCTGCCATTCTTAAAAATAAAAGATCGCATACTAAGTTTAAAAAACTAGGTATATGCAAGAAGATTGTGCTTTTCACTTTCCCCCTTCTCCTCTCAGTCCTCCTTTACAGCTCCAGGATTTGTCTTCCACCCTTCTGTGATCTGACTATTGACCTTGCTGAACCTGTGACAATCAGGAAGGCAGTATCTTATTTTTGCCAATGTGCCTGGGACTTTGTGCTGAGTCTAGTGATTCTTTAGTTTTTCTGACATGCATCACACTCTGGGCTCAACATTACCTGAATTAAAGTACATTTTACTACTGGAGCTATTTTTGCTGATTTACTTATTTAAATAATTTGTTTGAACTTTTTATGTCTGGAGATTTAAACTAGTGCTAGTCTCAAAATCCCTCCAGCACATAATAGGCAAGAATTTTGTTGTGTGGCAAATAATCTATATTGATGAATGCTACGTGCTATGGAGTAAATTGTAGAAAAGTTGTCAACTGGCTTTTTGTTTAATGTGCACAGAAACAAACATTACATGGCACATATGCTGGTAGAAAAGTGGGGCTTTAAATACATTTTTATTGACCAAAGATTTCTAAATTAATATTTGTACCCCTATTTCACAGCCTGTACTATTATTGTTGTAAATTTTAGGTGAATTTTATGTAAAATTTACTTTTAAAATATTTAAAATATAGAATATATTCTCTTATTGTGTAGTTTCAAACATGCAGATGAAGATATGCAAATAAAGTGTATATGTAAGGATGGTCTAAATAAAATACTCAAGCTGCATATACATTACTCCATTTTTGCCACTTTGCATTGTTGTTCCTTTTCCGCCCAGTATGAAGGCTTGACTTGAAACTTAGACTTAAAAGAGGTCATATCTTTTGCAATTGATGATTTTGGTTTTAGTATTTTGTGGTGGTCTTGAAAAATACTGTACCAAACCTCTTTTTGACCCCATGGACCTTCTGTAACTCTGTCTGAAACCAACATGAATATTATAATTTCTCTTTGATAAGATGAAACTACCATCCTACCAAGATATTTCAGAATATGTGTGCCTATGGAAAAGAGCTTCCTAATTCTGGGCCATACTGTGCCATCAGTCTATAAACAAACCTCCATTGCCTTCTGTGATGGCAAAATATGACCCTCTATTATTAAGAAGCCACTAGTCACAATACCAAAGTTTAAGTTTGGGTTCAGTTTTTTCACTTAGAGCCACATTATGTACAAGGTGAAGTAAACTAGTACAGTTTCAATATATACAAGCATGACAATTCTCTTTTTGACCTATGAAATGAAATCTCTTTTATAAACATTTGAACAAACAGATGACCAAAAGTGCATACTATAGTTTTTAAATAGCTAGAAATACTAATATATGGTGGAAAATTCAGAACTCTGCAGAAATATCAGCAATACTACACACATTCAAATTCCGCTAAAAAATACTGTATTTACAAGAAACAAGGTGCATCAATAAGTCATTGAGGCAATGTTAACCTTTATTCTGAGTTACCCATGTGGGAAGACTACATCAAACCTTACTCTAGAGTAGTGGTGGGCAAACTTACTGACCCCCTGAAACCTCCCTCCCTGCTGGGCAGAATCCTCTAGCTACGCCACCCTGCTGCAGGGCAGAAGTTCCAAGCTCCCCACCGCAGTCTGGTAGGACACTGAAGAATGGGCGAGGCTTGGGGGGGAGATGGGGGCTCTGTGAGCTGCACGTTAACTGTAAAAGAACCAGATGCAGCTCACGAGACACAGTTTGGCCACCCCTGCACTATAGCATGGATGGTAAACATTAAGAATGTGGTATCTCATCCACTGGCACTCCGACAACTTGATACTACAAAAGAGAGGCCCCTGTTGAAAAGGGAAGTGTCAGCAACTGAAAGTTGGAATGGCCATTTCCACCTTAATTATAACTCCAGTATTTGCTACCTTAATGCTACATTTTGTGTAAATGATGTTTCTTTTTCTGCACACTTTGTATTTCTTAATGGGTATCTTAATAATACACTGTTTGCATCACAGGTAAATTCACTGATCTGTTATGTAATGTTTAAGTATTTATATGTTTTCACAACCTTCCCAGCACAATATTAATATAAATGCTGAATTTTTTGCTACTTCATGTGAAAAAAATGATGTAGTTATGTGACTCTGTGTTTATGTTGTCTAAGGAGTTAACTAAATCCTATTGCTCTGTATCAATTCACTATGTACACAGGTAAAGATAAATGACTGTTATAAGATGACCATTTTATTGTAGAGATTATTACATTATCTTCTCTTAAATGAAGATTAGACTCTGTGGGGCTGATGTGGGAAAACTTGTGGAGTCATTCTATATTGGGCAGTCATAAGGCTAGAATTCCTGTTTCACACTGGTGTTTACACAAAATCAGACTCAAGTAATGACCCATGGTATAACCCAGGAAAAGACAAATGATGGGCCATTACAGATATATAGGAAGACATTGAGGTAATGGGGAATTCCCTCCCCTCTGACTACCGATGAGTCATCATGCCAGGAAAAAAAAGACCAGAAAAGAAAGAAAAAGCCTTTTTAAAAACTATCTTGTGTCTAAGGATATTATCCAGAAACTGAGGCGCAACCTTTAAGCAAGAAGCTGGCCATGAAGCATTGCATCCTTTTCATTACACAGGGTATGCTGGGAAACTTCTCAGACACAATAGGTAATTTGTATTAGAAAAAGGCAATTTATCTAATATGGAAGTGTGGAGCCAGAGATTGCATCTTTTTGTTTATTTTCTGTGTAACTTGTATGTGTTTGCTTTTCCTTACTATTGCATCTTTGAATCTGTGAGCATCCAATTAAAAAAACGTTTTTGTTTATTTTCACCCAAGCAGGTCTCTGCTGTGCAAACTGTGTGGTGTGTGTGCTTGCCAAAGTGAACTGATAACTGGGGGCAAGGGACAGTGTTCACACTTTTGAGGGTGATGAACCAGAGGGGAGAAGACTGAAGTCTTAAGAACTCAGGGCTGGAAGGGCTGTTGTGGGTCATCCTGCAAGCAGTGACTAGGCTGGTGTGACCTTTATGCTTATGGACTAACAACTAGTGTCAGTGCTGTAAGCCATAGCAGTACTGTATTAAGACACCCAAGTTACAAGGCTAGCAGTGACAGAAACCCTTACTGGTTTGGGTGATCCCCAAAACATCACAGTGGTGTATTCATTACAGGAGTTGTATCGCAATATCAGCAAACAAAGATTCACAGTCTGAACACTTGCTAAGTAGACCGTAATGGGTTCAAAAGTGAAGAAGCAAAGTCCAAGCTTGCAATTTATTAGTTTTCTGATAGTTTATTTTGGGTAAAAGAAATAGAACAAAAAATAATGTAAGACGAATAAGGCAGTGGGAAAAGGCAGGTTGAGCAAAGAAACTTATCTAAGCTCAGCAAGAAACAGTTGGAACAGGTGTGTGCACAGTGAGGTCTGTCAGGCACTGATCGGAAGAAATCAGAACTTGTGGCCATGCTATACTCATATAACATGTCGCAGGATGGGGCACCTGCTCCAAATTGGGGGGCAGAAGTGGGGAGTTCCTTTTTCTTCTACAGGACATTCAAGAGATCAAGCAGACAGCCCCCCAGATAATCCAGCAGAGGTAGCAGCAATGGTGAGAGCTGTAGTACTGTGGAGGCTGAATCATGGTGGGTTAAGCCATCTGAACCAGCTGCTTTTCCATGCCCTTGGAAGGGGAGGAAGGAGACAATGTGGACACGGGTTGATTGAGATGCAAGTGGTGGAGCAGACCTCCATTACTCTGCTCCTGTGCAGCTCTAACTTGAGCCAAGGATAGTTAGCTGAGGCTCCCTCTGTGTGATGCCTCTATCAACTCAGACAGAGGAGAAGCAAGGGCAAAATGTTTTTATTTTGCTATTTCTATCCTGATATTTATTAGGGGTTACATTTTTAAAAGAGCTCAGTAGCCAAAAGCTCCCATTTAGGCACCTAAATAAAGTGGCTAGATTTTCAAAAGTGCTCTGTTCTCAGCAGCAATCATTGTACTCTGACAGCAGTGCTCAAAGGTTGGGTGATTTTTGACCTGCAATGGTTATTCTCAGTCCCACTGCTGTTACTGTTGCCTTAGATTCATAGACTTTAAGGCCAGAATGGACCATCATGTTTACCTAGTCTGACCTCCAGCACACTACAGGCCACAGAACCTCACCCACCCACTCCTGTAATAAACCCATAATCTCTGGCTGCGTTACTGAAGTCCTGAAATCATAATTTAAAGACTTCAAGTTACATAGAATCCACCATTTATGCTAGTTTAAAGCTACAAGTGACCTATGCCCCATGCTGCAGAGGAAGGTGAAACCCCTCCAAGATCTTTGCCAAACTGACCTGGGGGAAATTCCTTTCTAACCCCAAATATGACAGTCAGTTGGACCCTGAGCATTTTGGCAAGACTCTCCTGCCTGGGAAAGAATTCTCTGTAGAAATGCAGAGTCCTCCTCATCTAGTGCCCCATCACCGGCCATTGGGGATTTTTGCTAGCTGCAGTTGCAGATCGGCTACATGCCATTGTAAGTAGTCTCATCTCTATAAACTCATTATGTTCAGTCTTGAAGCCAGTTAGGTTTTTTTGCCCCCACTACACTCCTAGAAAGGCTGTTTTAGAACGTCACTTCTCTGATTGTTACAAATTGTCAAATTTCAAGCCTAAACGTATTGATGGTTGGTTTATATCCATTTGTTCTTGTGTCAACTCTGGCACTTAAATAACTCCTCCCCCTCGCTGGTATTTATTCTTCTGATGCATATCACCCATCAGCTGTCATTTGGTTAGCTAAACAAGCCAAGCTCTTTGAGTCTCCTCTCATAAGGTAGGTTTTCCATTCCTCTGATCATTTTAGTAGCTCTTCATTGCATCTATTCCTGTTTGAGTTCATCTTTCTTAAACACAGGAAACCAAAACTGCACACACTATTTCAGATGAGGTTTCACCCATGCCTTTTATAATGGTACTAACACTTCCCTGTCTAAACGGGAAATACCTTGTTTGATGCATCCCAGGATTAGCCTTTTTCATGGCTGCATCACACTGGTGGCTTATAGTCATCCTGTGATCAACCAATACACTCAATGCTTTCTTCTCCTCAGTCTCTTCCAACTGATAAGTCTCCATCTTATACCAAAAATTCTTGTTAGTCCTTAAGTGCATGCATTGTGCTATTAAATTTCATTCCATTTTTATTATTCAGATTTCAAGGTCGTCCAGATTTTATATGCTATCCTAGTCCTCCTCCATACTGGAAATACTTCCCAACTTTGTGTCATCCACAAATTTTATTACCACACTCCCACTTTTTGTGCCAAGTTCAGTAATAAAAAGGTGAAATAAGATTGGTCTCAAGACTGATCCCTGAGGAGCTCCAGTAATAACCTCCCTCTAGCCTAACAGTTCACCTTTCAGTATGACCTGTTGTAATCTCCCATTTAACTAGCTCCGTATCCATTTTTCAGTTCTCCCATTAATCCCCATCTTCTCCAATTTAACTAATTATTTCCCATGTGGAACTATTAAATGCCTTACTGAAATCCAGGTAGACTGCATTTCTTTTGTCTAAAAAAAATCTATCATCTTCTCAAAAAAATAGATCATGGTAGTCTGGTACAAGCTAACTTTTGTAAAAGTATGTTGCATTTTATCCCAATTACCATTTACTTTTATGCCCTTAACTACTTTTTCTTTCAAAATTTGATCTAAAACTGTGCATAGAGTTGAGGTCAAATTTACAGACCTGTAGTTTCCCAGATCACTTTTTTCCCTTTCTTAAAAATAGGTACCATATTAGGAATTCTCCAGGCATAGGGTACTACTCCTCAGTGTACAGATTTATTAAAAATCTTTGCTATTGGGCTTACAATTTCAAGTGCCAGTTCCTTTAATATTCTTGGATGGAGATTATCCAGACCCCCCTGAGTAGGTTCAATTAAACTGTTTGACTTCCACCTTGGATATGTTAATTTCTCCTTCCATAGCCTCATTTCCATTAGCTACCCTGCCACAACCTGTAAGCGCCTCATTACCCTTATTAAAAAAGGAAGCAAAGTATTTATTTAGGTGTTGGGCCATGCTTTGATCTCTGCTCCATCCTCAGTTCTTAGTAGTACTACTTGTTTTCTTGTTTGTCACATGACCCATGAGCAGCAATATTCTTTGCTGAAGACTGCCTGCTAGGAAGGATTTGTATTTTGGATGGGACGGCTTGTGATTTCTGTACTCAGGGGGAGCTTCTGGATGCTAAGCACTTTGAAAAATCAGATGAGTTTATTTCGGTGTATAAATGGGAGCAAAATTCTTTGAAAGCTCTGGCTCCAGTTGTAGATACTGAGCCCCTTGGAAAATCAGTCCCTAAATGTAATTTCATAAATACTTTGAATCTGTTATGTAAACTGTGATCATATTAGCAACATAATATTGCATTCTTCACTCAGCTAATGAACATTTCCTGGGAAAAAAAGCCAAACAAAGAAAGGGTCCTTGAGATAACTCTACTGCCCTTGCCAAAATTCCTTCTTTCATTTAATACAAATTGATGCAAATATTCTAGTTCATGGTTATCTGAAGAAGTGGTCAGCTTCTCAGATTCACTACTTTCTTTTTATATTACTTATTTACTTAAAAGAAATAGACCTGTAATATTGTTCTATAGCACTCTTTATTATTATATGAAATAGTTGCCTTTTTAACTGCAGAATTACTCTCCATCTGCACTAATAGATACTCCAGTGTCAAAATTATTTTTTTTAACTCTATACAATGATTTTAGCAAGGCAGCGAGGGAAATGTATAATAATCACTAAGATGTGTAAAGACTTTTAATAGTTTACATTTTTTAGTTTGGCATGCTGATCAAGTAAAATGCTGTAATTTACCTAGAAATGAATATCATTCCTCTTCCAAAGTAATAATTCAGTAAAACCATTTTTGCTGTCTGATAAAGAAATAGAAAACTTGACTGTGTACATTTTGTATATCTGTAGAAATTCTGTAATCTGAAGTTTTGTCTGTTTTTTCTGTTGGAATAATAAAGCTATCAATTTTTTAGGTACTGTATACTTTTAAAAATGACACTTTCCTTAGTATCAAGGCTCTAAGCTCTATTAAGTTTCCTATATTGAAGATATAGGATAAAAAACAAGATCCTGCTGTACCTATATCCATATAAAAATAAGTAATGGCAGGATTATAGCTTGGTCTTCAGGACAGCAGTGCAAATAGGGCACCAAAATTCCTGCCTGCCTTAACTAAAACCACTTCCAGTGGTGTAGCCACATAGATATAAAAACAAACATTGTTCTCATAGGTGTGTGTGTGTGTGTGCGTGTTTAAAAAAATAAGGTGATGCTTAATAAACAATGCCAATACTATCTATGTTCACGTCTGTACATACACACCTATTGTACTGCTATTGGCTACGTTGTCACTGACTGGTACTTAGCATCAATATGGAGCAACTATTTCTTGCTTACCTGTCATCTCCTGTGTGCCTCTGTGACAATCACTTTCTTTTGGCAGATGGGTGCTGAATACCCACTTCTTTTCTGACAACACTATTGCTTATTGTTCCCACATTGGTGTGTTTTGCATCATGGCAAACTTCATTTCTATTGTTACCTTTCTTCTGTATATTGTATGGTGTAGTCTGTTTTGCTCAGCTTTTTCGTTCTCTGATGTGTATATTGTCGTGAAAGGTAATTTGGTTGGTAAGGTATTTGGTTGTCCATTACTCTATAGTACTTGTTTCTGAACATCACCCCCCACCTATTTCAGCACCTACCATTCTAAAACAAACTACATGTATAAAATACATTTTGAGAGTTGGTGTTGCAATATTTGGATATGAAAATATGTTACTAAATGCATTATTCTGCTTTCTACTGTTTAACTTGTTTCCACAGTCATTAAAATTCAAAATATTGGTTAAAAATAAGAAAGTTGGAACACTTGAAGATACTCTTCTCAGGAGAGATCTTGACAGCCATGGTCAGATAGGGGAATTTGTAGAAGAGGTAGGGCAATCTGAAGATGATGAACTTGATGAAAGCAAGACCTCACAACGAAGGTCTCCTGTGCTAAAAAGAAGCGGTGCAATTAGGAAAACTTCACCACCCCCACGAAAAAAGCTAAAGGTAAAAAGTATGCTGTCTCATAGGAAATTACAAGGTGAATATGGGGGTTGTTTTCTTTGGTTGAGATTTTTTTTAAGTAGTTTATGATATCAAATTATTTACAACATTTAAAGGGTAGGCTTTAAAATGACAAATTTATGTTAAAATAAAATATCTATTTTTTTCACTAGGAGGCTGGTAAAGCACTGGAATGGGTTACCTAGGGAGGTGGTGGAATCTCCAACGTTATTGGTTTTTAAGTTGTGGCTTGACAAAGCCCTGGTTGGGATGATTTAGTTTGAGTTGGTCCTGCTTTGAGCAGGGGCTTGGACTAGATGACCTCCTGAAGTCCCTTCCAACACTAGTCTTCTATGATCTTTTAAAAAGTATTTTTCAATACATGACTCCTTAGGTTTCCTCTCTCAGGTAATGCCTCCAGACAAGAGACAGCATATTTTGGCGTCCAGTTCAAATGCAGTCCTTCTCAATTCCCTCATGTCAAATTTTACTTTCCCTGAACTTTTCCATTCTAACCTTGTGCTTAGTCTGGTCATTGTTCTCACCAACTAGGGGCTCCAACAGACAAGATTTCAGGCTGTTCACATTGCACTGCACAAAGAGAATTGGGGTTCTACGGGCTTTTTAATGAGGACAGAGAGAGGGAGTGTTCTCCTGGCATCCCTCTTTGTCTACAAATCCCGCACCACTCCCCATCAGACCAAACAGTTTTAAAGAGGATTTAAAGAACCTCATTCACCTAATTTTCTGTGTTCTGTTTTTATGCACTGGAGTAGGTAGACTTGAGGCTACAATAAAAAGTATTTAAAGTGCTATAGATAGGCAGAAATGTTGCTTTCTCATTTATCAAGATACTGAAGAGATTGTTAAATCAGTCTCTTACTCTTAAAGGTGACACTATAAAAATGGCATGTAGTTCCATGTTTACTTCCTGATTTCCATCTTAATTGTGCTCAGTTAACAACTAAAGAGGTTTAAGATCAGAAAAGACCGTTGCAATTATCTAGTCTGATCTCCTGCAGGCCACAGAACCCAATCTACTCATTCCTGTTGTAACTCTTCTGCCACGCAGAGCCAGCATCAGCAAAGGGCCAGGTTCTATATCTAGGGGTTCCTGTCAATGATACACCAAGTCACCTGGGAAATCACACACTATCTCCTAGGTGCCCCCCAAAAGGCAATACTTCCTCTCTCACAAGCATGGAGTCTGAGTGTAGAAAGTAAACCTTTAATAAAAGGAAGGAAGTAACACAGCACAGGTTTGAGAAAACAGTGCAAACAGAATTCGTGAACACAATGAGTATGTGGGGTGTGTCCCTTACCTCTCCCTCCTTCCTTTCCCCTGCCCTACTGACCGTCGTAGTTGCACTGTCCACCTCTCGGTTGTCGGGCTCCACTAGTCCCCTCTGCTGGCTTCTGCCACCGGCCAGGCACAGGCTTGACTGGTCCCCTCTCCTGCACCTGCCGGCTCCCACTGCTGTGGGTTCCTGCCGCCTGCAGGTTCCCACCACTGTGGGCTCCTGCCACCTGCAGGCTTCCACTGCAGCAGGCTCCCAGCACCTTACCGAGTCCCCCCTGCTGGTGGTCGGTCTTTTGAGATTTGCCAGTTCCTTTAGTGATTTCAGCTCTCAGTGAGTTGCAGTTGTCAGCTCTCATTCATGGGAAAACTTTCCACTGACACAGGAGCAATGTCCTGGCTTTTAACAAAACAAAAGACTCCAAAAGAAATAATTAATTGTATCTTTTAACACTGGAAGAAGAGAGTCAATCCACGCCTGCAAGTAGCTCTTTATCAGAACTAGAGCAGCCTCAGCAGAGCAGTGACTCTCCCACTTGATTTTTACACTCGCTGGCATCCCAATGCCTCCTTTGCTGAGTTCTGTTCAGATGAGAGTGAATCTTTCATCAAACCAGACTACGCACAGTTCTGCTGCCATTTGTTTATACAATAGACAGACAACATTTCATTACCCCTGCAGTTAACACTCCAGTGATTTGTAATCCAATACCAGCCAAACTGACCATTTCCCATCATGCTGCTCAGCACCTAGGTGTGCTTATATAGATACAGAGCCCATTAAATAAGTGTCACTTCCCCCCTTTCGGCTGGCTGAGCAAGGGGAGGACTAACACTCAGACCTTGCTTACACTGTAGTAGACCCATAACCTCTGGCTGAGTTCCTGAAGTCTTCAAATCATGATTTAAAAACTTCGTTACAGAGAACGCACCATTTATGCTAATTTAAACCTGCAAGTGACTCATGCCACCTACCGCAGAGGAAGGCAAAAACTCCCTAGGGTCTTTGCCAATCTGATTGCAGGGAAAACTCCTTTCCATCCCCAAATATGATGATCAGTTGGACCCTGAGCACATTGGCAAAACTCACCAGCCAGACACCTGGGAAAGAATTCTCGGTAGTAACTCAGCCCTCGCCCCCCCACCCGTGTCCCATCTCTGGTTGTGGTGGATATTTGCTACCATATTAGCAGTCAGAGATGGGCCTCATGCCATTGTAGGCAGTCTCATCCTCTTCATAAACTTATCAAGCTCAGTCTTGATGGTTCTTTGTCATGGAAATCTGCTGCTTTCTGGAACTAATGGTATCACCTGTTTCCAGGTCTCAGAGGTATCTGCTCCCCACAGATTTCTGCTGTCAGCACCTACTGAACTACACTGATATTACTTCCCAGGTTTCTAGTGCTGTGCGCAGAGGCAGAGGTTTCCTAACAGCTCTCTCTGAATGCTCTTTAAATCAGACTTTTTTGTCACTTTCTCTCTGTCCCTCCAATTTGGTCTCTGCCAGTCACGAAACGGGTCTTCAGGGGAAGGACTCTGAAGAAAGCTGGAGATTCCTCTAGCCTAGTAATAGACCCCCAGCTAGTGCATAAGAGAATGTCCCTGCAAGGATTTTGCTCTCTGCTGAGGCACCAAACTTTAGCACTGCTCAGCCCAGGATCCCTGGTCAGGACAGGTGAAGAGATCATACATCAGCTGCTTCCAATTCCAAGCCTTAAGGCACTTGTAAAGCTTCAGGGTCACATGCAAGGAAAGCCAATTTTTGTTCATCCTGACAGTACAACAAGCAAGGACAAACAAGACCAAAAGTCCTTGGCTAAAGATAGTTCAGGCCTGTTAGATTTAGAGGAATGAAATTATCTTGCATCAAAGCAATACATGGACCTGACAGGTGGTTTGGCTCAGTCACACCCAGTGTCTACTAGAGTGGTCTCTAGATTGGGGTGTTCAAGCCCAGCCTCATCCAGCAGAACACCTCTAAAATGGAGATGGTTGGCACAGTAAAATATGCTGATCTACCAGGGTTTTGCAGCTGGGTTACGGCTGTTGATGAATTCTCCCTGTACTGAAGTGACATCCTACTATATGCTCTCTCCAGTATCTCAGTTACTTAGGAAAATAAAATTAGACAGGGAGAGCCCAATCTTAATTGCTCCAGATTAGATCCATCCATGTTAGAACCCTGACTTTCTAACTTTTCCGATCAGAAGTTAGATCTCTGTCTCAAGGGGTCCATTAATCATGGAATAAGATACAATGCTGTATTGTTTTCTGCTCTCTTTTCTTCAATTTTGCAATGTAAAATCAGTATTTATATCAAATCGAATATTCCATGTGATAATATGCTATCACCTCAGAGGATGATTTAAAAAAAATACAATAGACGCTTGTTTGCAGCAACATGGTGCAAGAGCAACTACCGCTTATGAGCAACATTTTCTCTGGGAACACTTTCCCTATTGTGAATTGTCCACACGGTAACAGCAACATAGCCACCGTATAAAAGCAATATTTGTGACATTCTGATGTCACATCCTGGGGTGGAGACTGGGGGCCAAACTGCATCTTTCTACTCCCCTCCTGACTGTGGTCTTTCAGCACAGATCCAGGGTGCACAGCCCTGTCCACTTGCTCTGCCTGACAGAGCCCGCATGGAGAGCATGTGTAGGGGGTTGTTGAGAGAGGGGGTCTGAAAGAGAGGGATTTTTCAGGGGCGGAAGCTGGGATCGGGGGAGCAGCAGAGGTGCAGCTGAAGGTTTTCTTCTCCCTTCCTCAGCATCAGGCTTACTGGTGGTGATGGAGGGTGTTGCTATTTTGCAGTGGGGAGTATGGGCACCTCCCCCCCACACCCCATGCACTGAGCTGTCCCCCCATCTTGGTTGTCGTTGGTGGTGTGTGGGTGTGCTGCTTTGAAGTGGGAGGTCAGGGGATCTCCCTCCCCAGGGCATTGACCTGTCCCCTTCCTGATCTGTTTCCACTGTCTGCCTAGGAGCCCCCCCCCCTCCATTGCAGGCTATGGACGGTGCCCTCTCCAGCCATCCATCCCTCACCAGGGTGTGGCATGAAGCTGCCAGGGGGGGCATCCTCAGCCTGTCCCCAGCAGCCAGCTTCAATCAGCCACTTTGCCAACTGGGAATTCCCCTGCCAAACTCAGGGTTCCCCTGTCCCATTCCCCCCTTAGCTTGGGGTTCCCCAATCCCACACTCCCTCAGCTTCCCCTTCACAACTTGGCTGCTTCACCCCTTCCAAAACACTCAACTCTTCATACACCTTTGGTCAGGTGAAACTCCCCATAACAGCAATGACCGCTTAGGAACAACATAGGGCACTGATATGTTGCTACTAATGAGTGTCTACTGTAGTGGATTATTATTTTCAAAATTTTGTATTACTTTGGCACTATTGTTTGTTTCCAAAAGACATGTAACATTATACTACTTTTTTATGCACATATGAAATTATTTTGCATACACTGGCTGTGATAAATCTCTCATACTAGTGTAAATTAGGAGCGACTTCACTGAAATCAGTGAGTTACAGCAGTTATTATAAGAGGAAAATTGAACCCAAAAATTCTACCCAAAAGATGCATTGAAATGCCCAGTGATAGTATTTTATTTTTAGTGTACTTTTCCATTTCAAAGGAGTTAGAGGTGAAACTAAGAAGAGATCATCTTGTTTATCAACCCATCAATGCAGACTCGTTCCCTACAGTACATTTTCTAGTGTTTTGTCCAGTTTGGTTTTAAATATCCCAAGTGCCAAGGCCTACCTCTCCTTTCCCTTAGGATACAATTCCATAGACTAATATAACACATTGCCAGATAGGAAAATTTAGGCTGGATAAAATGAAAAACTTCCTTAATTGTATCCCATTACTCCTACCCACATTGTATCACCCTAAACTATTGCTTTCACTTATTACATCTTTTATGTATCATTACTGCTTTTATGTATCATTACTGCTATCATGATAACCATTGTTATTGTTTACCTAAGCACTAATATATACACATTATGTATAATTTGTATAAACTGTAAGTTATAGATAGTACGCTCACATAACATGTCCCGGTTGCTCTTCAGCCACTTGACAACTTTTCTTCCTTTGTTTTGAACTTGCTTCATTTTGTCAATATATTTCTAGTTCAGTTGCTCAGAACTGAATGTGATATTCTAGGTGAATTTGGTTGTTTCAAGTATCTGAAGTGAGAAGGAAGGAATCTTAGCAACCATGAACTAAAGCACATCCACAGCTGAAGAAAAGATCTTTGCTCTTCTGCACCACAGTGTTTGCAAAATCACACCCACCAAAACTAATCGGAACCATAAACATATTTAACAAACAATGCCTTCATTTTATGTGAGGACCTAGAACTTCTGACTTTGAAGAGGATTATCAACCTAAGCAGTAGAAAAATGCACCTGAATGCAGGTGGCCTATTAACATGTATATGATCCATAATGACTTCCCTCTTTCACAGAATTTAGACTCTTCAGTCAAGCAGCAGAAAATCACTATAAAACATCAGTGCTCCAACATGTGAATAATGCACGCTCTTATTGTCCAGTGAGGGAAATTAAGAACTCTTGTGCCCTCTAATTTCAGAACTCATAATTTCCTTCTAACAGGGGAAATTATCGCATTGCCAGAACCTGCAAGAGACTGACTCTTTTGATATGCAGCATTTGAGTTCATTGACCATGTGAATGACATTCAGGATTCTGACCTTCTACTATCCCTCTTTTCCTGCCCCCACATAAACAAGCAATGACCGAAACTGAAAGTAAAAATCAAACAATCAATCAAAAAATAGCTTTATCCCAAGAGATTTAATTTTTTCCCTTGAGAAAGGAGAAGAGCCAGAAAGTCCATAAAGATTAGGAACCACATGGTCGCTAATAGATTTTGCATTGCAGTTGCTCAGATAGTGCACTAATGGTGACAGTATAATTCCCCTGTTTAAATGAGATGTTGCTGAACTAACTTAGAGAACGTATCTGAGATGGCTAGTGAGATAGCTCCTGTCCTTTGTCTCAGATTGAGCCCATAGATGGTCCATTGTACCTCTGCCTCCAATTCTCTTTTAAGGAGTTGAAAATGGCACTGTCCTCACCATCTTATTGAACGTTTGTGTGAAATCACTGAGGACTATTGAGACATGGTGGTCTTATATGCTAGCAGTAGAAGCAAAGCATACAATTGTATTGCTCCCTCACATCAGGTACTGATAATACTATCTTCCTGTGTCCAAACGCCTAAGTGAAATTATTGCATTGATCAAGTGCAGCTGGATCATTCTGAAACTGGTGAGAAAAGAGATGCATTTCAAAGATCTACCTGGCTGTATTGCTGTCATCCTCTATTGAGGAATTTTCCTGGCAAATTATCCAAACAGTATGTAATCTTAGGGTCTTTATGGATTTCTTGCTGATACTTGAGAACCAAATAGTGATGTCCAGAAGAAAGGCTTTCTTCCACTTGTGCTGACCAGAAGACAGGGCCCAATACTAACAGATGTGGACTAGGTTATAGTTTTCCATGGTTTTGTGACCTTCAGTGTGAGTTATTGCAGTGCATTATAAGTGAGATAATTTACAAATACAGAAAATCTTCAGCTGGTTCACAAAATATCGGTATGCCTCCTAAGAGATGCCAACACACATGGTCAATCACTATGTTGATTCCCCATTGAATACTGGATCCAGTAGAAGATGATGGCCCCACTCTTGAAAGGTCTTGATGGGTTGGATCTGTGCTGCCTGGAGAATTTCTCTCTCTCTCTGTGACCAGAACATGCTATGTTATCTCTGTTACTCAGGAGCAGTTTAGCTGGCAACAAGAGGCTTGAGACTGATGGAGATAGGAATTCTATAGACCAATAAAGGTCTTTCTTTTTTAAGACCAGAATGACCTCAAGAGTCCAATATATAAGATCCAGCTTTTGTAATTTTATCATGAGTCTTTTTTGCTGATTTTGCTGTTTTTCTTAAAACGAGGAGATATGTGAATAAACCACAATCTCAGATTTCATTTTTTTTTTTTTTTAAAGTTAAGTTGCTAGCCCTCTTGGTTGCAGAGAAATGCTGGAAAATTTGAACTATAAAAATGCAAAAGCCAGAAGGAAAATAAAAAGAACTCCAAATATTTTAAAAGCTCATGATTTTAAAGCCAATATCATGATTTCTGGGGGCTTGACTCATGATTTCTGAACAGTTTCCCCCAAGAATAAAAATGTTAACAAAAAATAATCTAATAACTGACACCATTGGATAGAACTTGGGGAGAGAAGGGTAGACTCAATCAGTGAACTTGTAAGGTTCTCAGATAGCACAGTGAGAGGTGCCGAATGAACAGTTAGTTGTAGATAGGCAGATGCAATTTCACCATATGGGAAAGCATTATTACCTCTCTGTTTCTGTGATGGGAGATAAGTAATGTAATGTTGTTCTGTATATTTATATACATTATTTGTATGTAGCTGGTATTTTGTGTTTACTAAATACACTATAACACACTGCTTACCTGGACTAGAGTTTCATGTGACTTCTCTCACTTTAGGATCTTCATGCATAAATCATTGAATGTTATTTTCTGGAATGGCAATAACAGTAATTAAATATATGAAAATATTAAAATGTATATTCTTCAACTATCTCATGTTATAATATTTATAGATTAAGAAGGTAAAACTGGCCATGGAGCTCTCAGAACTTGTGATTTATACCAAAGCTGAGAAGTTTAAAAGCTTTGAGCATTCAAGAGCTAATCAGAAGTTCTACGAAATGAATTCAATTGGAGAGGTTAAAGCACGAAAACTTGCCAAATTGACAGGTAATTTCTTTTGGTTTAATCAGATAAAAGTTATAATGTTGCCAAGTTCATTGCTTAGCATTCAGAACAGTCAATAAACACTATGAAACATATATTTTCCACTTTATTGGTTTGTTTTATAATGCAGTTTTTGAAATATTCTGGCAATAGTGTTGCTGGTTTGCATTTGTTGCTTCATTAAGCAAACCTCAAATATTTTTTCTAAATAAAAATATGTAGCTCAGTATTGTTTTTAATTCATATTGTTTCATTAAAACAAACATTGACTTGTAAAGGAAAATCCCCCTGCCCAGTGCAGATCCCTCAGTGGCTGGTAACACTGGAAAAGTGTTTCCAAGCTGTCCTTATGTAGCCCAGTCTTTAAGCTGTCAGCTTCACGACCCTGAAGACTTGAAGTTCTCTGAACAACAACAACATAGGTATAGTACTGGTAACATTAAAACTACCTTCTCTCTGCCAGTGTGCTTGAGATCTGTTCAAGAGATAAACACTTTTAGGAATAAGATGTTCAATCTCCGTGCCCATTGAATAGCTGGCCTCTCTCCAAAGACTGTGAACAAGCTTATCAATTAAATGTTGTGGTTTTTGGGATATAGAAACCTTTTCTCTGGCCAAATTAATAATTTATTGTACATTGGTCACAAGACAGCAATAAAGAGTGAACAACTTTTAACTAATACCAACCAGGGCTAGAATTTACCTAGAGAGCACTTGTAGTAGCGAATAGTTTTATAGCGCATTTCTTATTTCCAGTCTTCCCCTTCTCTAACAGGCTATGCTTATTTTTAGTATAAAACAAAAAAAGTAGTGACATATTTTCCAGATGAAAACATCTAGGTCACTGCATCCTTAGTAACACTTACTAATACCATTTTTTTATTCTCTTTTCAGCTAATGAATTTGTTTTGCATACTGCCAGATTTATTACAAGAATTTATCCCAAAGGGACCAGAGCTACCTCTTCTAATTATAATCCTCAAGAATTCTGGAACGTAGGATGCCAGATGGGTATGTACTATCAATCAGTGTGTGCCCTTTTAGAGTCCAGCACAGACTGTTCTGATATAAGATTTTGAAAATTGTTTGCTGAATTATTGCATATCACATAATATGTAGGTAGATATTTTCCCCATAATTCTAAGTATTATTACATAAGTTTTCCTTCTCTCATAATTCTATTAAAGTCAATACACAATAGTGGCCTCACATCCCAAAATTAAGGATTTAGGACAGATTGGTCTGAGTACAGAAATACTTTTCAATTAATTTATCTTAATGGCTATAATCTCACTCTAAACATCCCATAATTATTGCAGCTGCAGTATAGCAATAGATCTTCAACTTTCCTTTTAGATTGCTATGCCACTTTGGATGACTGCTAGTCGATACGAAAAACAATATTGTCTGTACTCCTCTCATCAGACCAGAAATTCAGTGTTTATAATACTCTCCTCTCCAGTTCCTTAAAGTTAAAGAACCACTTATAAACAAAAAACCTTATACATCACTGCAGCAAAAACTTGGATATAAACAGAATTCAGAAGTAAATTAGAAAATTTAAAATGCGATATCTCCTTTTGCGACAATGTTTTAGCAACAAAGTGGCAGTGTAGACACTGCTGTGATTTTGTCATGGTAAACGGCTTCTGGAAATGTCACACAATGCCAATCCTGACCACTCTGGACATCAGTCTGCACTCCGCTGCTCTGCAGCCACCCCTCCCGGAAAGTTGTGGGAAGTTTTGAAATTATTATTCCACTTCCTGCTGGATTGACGTGAAGAGCTTGCATCTCATCTTCTCAGCTGCCCATGGCAGCTCCATGCAGCAAACGCTCTCCCGCTTGGAGTGCACCAGAACTGCTGGATCTGATCAGCACCTGCCATGCAGTTCCAGCTCCACTCTAGCCGAAAGAACTTTGATTCCTATGGCCAGATTTCTCATGCCATGGCAGACAAGGGCTATGAGCGGGACATGCTGCAGTGCCGAGCTAAAATCAAGGAACTGCACCAGAGCTACCACAAGGCCAGGGAGGCAAACCGTCACTCTGGTGCGGAGCCAATGAGCTGCCACTTCTACAAAGAGCTGGAATCCATCCTTAGTGACACCTGTAGATATCTCCGCACTCCTGGGGCCACCAGATACTGGACTGAACCCCGACAAAGAGGTCATCGATGAGGAAGTGGAGTTGGAGGATGACCCAGAGCTGGGGAATGGTTCGGTTGCTGAGGCTGGGAGTCAGGAGCTGTTCTCAACCCCAGAAGGCTACAGCCAGCCCCAGCCCTTCAGCTCAGATGCTCAGGAAGCAGGAGAGGGGAGCTCTGGTAAGTGTTTGGAAGCTGAGGCTGCTTGTGTACTGGAGGCATGGGGGTCATTAGCTCGGCTAAAACATACAAGTAGTTGAAGGGATAGAAATGTGCAGGAGTAGCTGTGTTTTCATGTGCTTTCCCCTTCCCTTGCACATCTAGACAGTACAGCTGAGAAGCACATTAATGCACACTGAGATTTTGCAGGTATCCTCCAGTGTGACCTCTAGGAAACTTTCTTGGAGGTACTCTGATTCTCTGCCTCAGATTCCTAGGCAGAGCAGCTATGTTTCTGCCCCCATTGTAGATCACTTTCCCATGCCAATTGGCAATCATTTGAGCGGGGACCAAAGCACCGCACAGTCGTGCAGCATAGGGACCCGGTTTGAAGCTGCTCGCATGGAGGAGATGCATCCTAGCATCTTGCTGACTCTAAGGAGTGAGATATCTGCTTCTATGCCCCTGCCTGTGGAGAATGGTGGCACAATTTGAAATTTGTTTTCCCTATGTACCTGCATTTATGCCCCAAGTGAGCAGCCACTCAGAACCCAGACTTACTTGGATGGTCTCCCCCCTCCACACCCTACAATTCACCATTCTCTCAGGCTGAAACAAGGAGCTGTACTCTGAGCAGGTGGACAGTGAGAATGTGGTGTTTCACAGTGTACTGTTAGGGCACTCACACTAATGATTTTGTTCATTGTTTCTTGTTCTTACATAGATGTGACCTTTTCAGCCAGGGCCCCTATGCTGGCGGACCGCCTATGACTGATAAGAAAGTGATTCCGGAGAAGCAAAGAGATGTTCCAGGAACTCCTTCTGACCTCTGAGGCATGCAAAAGAGAGAAAAGAGCATGGAGACAATCGATGTCAGAATATCAGAAGATGGATAGATAGGAATGGAAGGAAAACCTGGAGAGAATTTTAGTTGGCCATGAGCACATGATCAAGGCCATGGAGGATTAGATTAAAGACAATAGTGTCATTGTAGACACAATTCATGGAAGCTCACCCCCGCACCTTCAGCTGCAACAGAACTTTTCCCTGCACTCCATCAACTCCCCCTACACATTCCTATCACAGTCATGAGCCATCGCGTTACCCCCTTCATTCCATCCCTTCAGACAGCTAAACTTACACACACAGCTGTCATTGCTGGCATTGTCACCCTCTACTTTTTCCTCCTCTAGGATTTGGTTGTGTTGTGTGATGTTTTGTGTTTAATAAGAAAAGTAAGCTCTCAAAACAAGAAGCACTCTTTATTTATGTGTTGAACATGATATGTGCACCTACCACCCACACACATGTACAGCTTTATAGCGGTCATAGAATGTCACAGCGCAGTTTCAAAAAAACACCTGAAGGGTTCTCATTGTCAAAATGGGCCCTAAATGCCTCCGTTATGCGAATGCCCTCCCATTGTGCCCCTCTAATAACCTTGGCATCTGGCTGCTCATATTCAGATGCTAGGCGACCTACCTCTGTGGTCCATCCAGCGGCAAATTTCTCACCCTTTAGCTTCACATAAATTATGGAGCACACAGCAGGCAGCTATACCACAGAAATATTGTCCTCATTGAAGTCCAGCCTTCCATAAAGGCATCTCTAGCGTTTTTTATCCTGCCAAACGCACATTCAACAGTCATTCGGCACCTGCTCAGTCTGTTATTGCTGCTGTTGGCCTGTGTAAAGCTTCATGAGTGGGTAGGCTGGATCTCCCAGGATCACTATGGGCATCTCCACATCCCCTATTGGAATCTTCTCATATGGAAAAAAAGTCCCTGCTTGTAGCTTCCAATACAGGCCAGTGTTCCTGAAAATACAAGCATCATGCACCTTCTCTGACCAACCCGCATTGATATCAATGAAGTGCGCATGGTAATCCACAAGCTCCTGAAGTACCATAGAGAAGTACCCCTTTCTATTGATGTACTCTGTCGCAAGATGGTCCGGTGCCAAAATTGTGATGTGTGCCATCTATTGCCCCGCCACTGTTAGGGAATCCCATTGCTGCAAAGCCATCCACTATTTTGTGCACATTGCCCAGAGTCCTAGTTCTTTGTAGCAGAATGTGATTAATGGCCCTGCACACTTGCAATAACAGAGCTCCAATGGTGGACTTGCCAACTCCAAACTGATTAGCGACTGACTGGTAGCAGTCTGGAGTTGCCAGCTTCCACACAGCGATTGCCACGCGCGTCTCCACCGAAAGGGCAGCTTTCATTCTGGCGTCCTTGCGCTGCAGGGCAGGGGCCAGCTCCACACAGAGTTCTATGAAGGTGGCTTTGCACATTTGAAAGTTCTGTAGCCACTGCTTGTCACCCCAGACCTGCAGAACAATGCAATCCCACCACTCAGTACTTGTCTCGTATGCCCAGAAGTGGCTGTTCACCATGTG
Organism: Emydura macquarii macquarii; assembly: GCF_026122565.2. Taxonomy (NCBI): domain Eukaryota; kingdom Metazoa; phylum Chordata; order Testudines; family Chelidae; genus Emydura; species Emydura macquarii. Next base: position 2,720,974 of record NW_027132342.1, on the reverse strand, counting down.
CAGATGATCCGTGAATGAGAACAGTACTGCGATGCTATTTGTCTGCATGTCAGTCAGCAGGTCAGGCTCCTCGGCTTCCTGTTCCGATTCGGAGCTCATGATGTACTGCATGACCAGCCGCGATGTGTTCAGAATGCTGAAAGCAACAGCGGAGAGTAGTGTGGGATCCATCTTTTCAGATAGAAATGGTGGGCACGCAGTAAACAGCGGGGAGCCATTGAAAAAAATGGCGCGAGTTGCTGCCAACATTGCAATGAATGATGGCATGGAAACGCAATGCACCATGGGACATTGAGCCAGCACCTATGCTGTTCCACACTCCTCTCCCGCATCCCAGAATTCCTAGTGGCAGAAGCTTTTAAGTTGCACAGTGGGATAGCTGCTCGTGCTGCACTGCTCTCACTGTCGATACTTCAGCACCAAGTGTGGACGTGTTTTTGCGACAAAATGAGTGTTGTATGGACAGGAGCGAGCACTGTAATTATAGCGCTTTTTTTATCACCGAAAAAAACAACTGTCGACAAAAATTTCTAGTGTAAACAAGGCCTTAGATTTTTTTTCCATCTTCCATATCCTGAGACTTGCTGAGGTCTGTCCTTATTCTCAGCATAATTGATAAGAGTCTCACAACTGTTCTAAATTACACTCAGCTGCCCACTCAACAAGAGCTGCTGAGAATTGCTGGAATGCAACAGTACTTCAGCCATATCTGTCTTCTCCTGAGACTAGCCTCTATCTCAGGACCTGGAAGAGATAGCTAAATAGTCACTGGAGCAAGGGGACTGTACCCAGGGCTTTCCACCTCCCAAGAGGGTGCCCTGAACACCATGTAACAGAGTCATTCATTATCTCTCTCTTGATCAATGACTATTTAATTAGTTATAACAGGGATGCCCAACCTTTTCTATGCCGCTGCACACCTTGCGTTCCAGGGACTCTTTCCCCCAATCCTGGCCAGCAGCTTCAGGAGGGAAGAGGAGGGGCAGAGGAGCTGAACTACTGCTCCCACAGGAGGGGAGGAGGGAAGAGAGGTAAAGTGAGCTCTGATTGGTTGCTCCACCGCTGGAGGAGGCGGGGCAATGAGGCAGACAAGCAATCAGAAGGCAGCTTCCTCCCCCCCCCCACCTTTTTGTTCTCACATGTACTTTTTCAAAAAATTTCGCAGCACACCTGTTCGGTCTGATGGCACACCAGTGTGTTGCAGCACATTGAGTGGGAAACACTAATTTATACAGCTTCAACAAGACTGATTGAGGGACCCCCAACTCACAAATCTCAGCAGTTAGAGCACCCTCCTAAGAGATGGGAGACCCTATTCAAATCCTGTTTCCTCCTCAGGCAGTGGGGAAAAGTGACCCACGTCTCCCACATCCCAGATGAGTGTACTAGCCTAAAAGTTAAAAGTTGAGAACCTCTTCTTCCTCCTGCTGTTTTGTGTGAAGTTAGGCAGGTAACTCATTCTTGCAAGAATTGGCTTATTTATCAAAGCTGCCTGACTTCAGGAATGGGTTCCTGGCTGTGGATTGAAAGCAGAGGTACATGCCTCTCTGGTGCCCAGGCTTAATACCTAATTCCCTCTTGTCAGCATATGCCATTGGCTACAGTAGGCAGCTCCCTACCTAATGTTCTGGATCACATTCTAAGATGCCTATATCTCTTCCCAGGCATAGGGAGCTTAGGCACTTAACGCAGGCTTTGTGCATCCTACTGTTGTTCCGGTGATTTTCTAGGTGCATAAAAGTTAGGCATTATGACACTTGGTTGTGATGCCTAAGTCCCTTTGTGGATGTGGGCCACCAGTTGTGTTTCCAGGTGATTTGTGGCCTAAATTAGATGGAATGACGTTGAAGATCTTCTCATTTATGTTTAACTTGCTTATTTTCAGTATAAAGTTGATTTATTATTTTGTCCTCCATTCAAATTAGTTTCTAATTTGAAATAGTTACACGTTAACATGACTTTTCCACTTACCATGCTTTGGAGGGGCTCTCAATTGTTAACAATTTCTCCCTTTTTAATGATTTTGTTAACTCTAATTTTCTCTTTATTTTCTTTTTTTGGGGGGCATAAATTTTTAAAACATCCAGTAATAAAATCATTTTCTAACTCACTCTGTTACACATTCTTCAACATTATATAAAACCGAGAAATTGAATAATCCTTTTCACAGCCATGTTTTCTCTTATTCTTATTCTGCACTGCTTGCTTTTCCTGTTCTCCAAATTCCTTTTCCCATCTCTAAACTCAGCTTTCAAAGAGCACTCAATTTAAAGAGGCAGTCACATTTTCAGAATCAATTTTTAACAAACTTGCATTTCCAAGAGTTAAATATGCATATGATGATATTAGATTTAAACATCTAATAATTTGTATTTTCCCCAGTTACTTGCTCAGTCTATGTCCTGTCCCTCAGCCAGGGATGGGCAGGCAGCAGGAAACAGTCTTCGTCCCTCTGCACAGCGAGGCAATAGTCTCGGGCCTAGTCCTCCAGCAGGGCAAATTGCTAGTCCACACCCAGCCCTTCAGCAGGGCATGCAGGCAGCAAGGGACAGGCTCTGGCCCTCAACAGGTGTTCACCTATATGTCAGGGTAGGAAGGGGGAGGGGAATGCAGGCCCACCCATCTCCACTGCATCCCAGCCCAGGGCCCTGTCAGTAAGGGGGTGTCCCGTCACTGGGTCAGTGGGGCTCCGGCCGAAACACGCTGACTCAGAGCCAGTGCAAGCTCAGCAGGACCATAGTCGGCTTCCCTGGGCTTCTTCCTCCCACCCTCTCCCTAGAGTATCTGGTCTCCTGAGCCATACCTTGGTTCCTCGTTGGCAGGTCCGGGGACTGTTCGGGGTCCTCTGCGAAGGGCAGTTCTTCTAGGTCCCAGGGTCCGTGTGTCCCTTCTGGTTCACTGGGGGTTGACAGCTCAGGTAGTTCCTCCAGGTCCTCAGGGCCCCACGCCATGGATAGCTCCGGGTAGCGGTTGGGTGCGGCTGTTGGCTCAGGCACCAAGGGAGAAGTGTCCTTATTCCTTGGCCTCTGGGCTCTGACTGAGCGGGCAAGCCTGGGTTTTATAGGCCTAGCCCCGCCTACTTGCTTCTGGTCAGATGCTGCACTCCTGGGTTCCAACCCCCAGGGTGGGTTTGGTTCTCCCTCCGTGTCAATCTCCGAGGGAGGCCACACCTTTCGGCTACACCCTCCCTGGGTTGCTTTCTATCATTGTTCACTTTGCTTCTGTTCCCAGGTAAGGGAAAAATAAAAATATAAAGGAAACCAAACTGTCAGCCCCAACTGGGCTCAGCATACAGTCCTGGTCCTTCAGGAAGGTGTGTCTAGCCCCTTTTGGCAGGAGCCTGCAGGGTACATCTGCAGACCTCTCCAGTCTTCCGAGCTGTGTTGCTTCCTGTTCAACCATGTCTCCAGTTGGAGCATGATCTGCAGAGTTGGAAGGGTGGGGGCAGCTGGGCTCAGTAATGTCTTTAATCCCTTCCATCCCAGGGTGGGTTTGTATACCCCATCAAAGGCTCTTTGATAGAAGTATTAAAAATAAAAGAAGTTGGCTCAGTCCTCTTGGTCCTTCACTGAATCTGCCTTTGAAGAAGCATTGTTAAGTGCAGTAGATATGCGGACAGGTTGATATTTTTAGAATATGTCTTTCAAGTCTTTCAGACCCAAACAGATACCCTTAGATACTGGTTAAGTTAAGTTGGTTTCACCAAACATGACTGAATTCAAGGCTCAAAGCATTCCAAGGCTCAAAGCTCCATTCAGTAGGTCTTCCCTGACTGTCCCTTTTTCTTCCTTGGCTTTACCAGCACTATGGCCGGCCTGAGTTTCATCCAGGGAACTCCTGTGTACAAGAGGGCTTTGACAAGACTTCCTCTTTATGTGAAGTGAGTTCTAATGTTTTGAGTCTTCTAAGAATTTGAGGCCTTCCTTGAGTTTTGACTAAGCATGCAGCATAGGCACAAGTCACGCAGGTCTCTTACCATACAGTTCATATAGTATGACTGCAGCTGTCACCTTGTCCTTCGACTTAATGGGACATGCCTGTCATAAAATCACCACAAAATTCTGTGGTTTCTGGCATATTTCACCACTGACGGGCCTAGAAAATCAGCTGCAGTCTTTCTTCCTGGAGAGCCTTCACTATTTTTGACTAGTATAAAAGATGGGTCTCTCTCAGTCTGACTCTGAAGAAGATAGCAAAGAAGATCTCAATAAACCTATAGAACTTCTATAAACAAATCACACCTCTTATTTCTTTTGATGCCAGCCATCAGAATGGCTTCAGTTTCATCTCTTGATACTGGCAACAATAATCCTTTTTTCCATTTTTTTTCAATGAAGACTTGTTCTGAGCTCCCAGTCTAAAGAATTAATGTTCTAGTCATTTCTATCAGACCTCCCTACATAAAGGTCTTAACTGTGGGAAACAACTACTCTGAGTACACGTGCTCCCTTTTCATCTGCCTACAACTATTTGGGTGTTTATCAAATGCTTGGTACTAATAGCTACTGTGGCGGGGTGCGCCTGTTCCGCCCTGTGGGTCCTACGCTTCACTGGCTATGCCAGTGGTGTGGCTGGGAAGGGAGTGGAGAGGGGGGCCAGTCCTGCCCTCTGCCCCGGGCCCCCGACCCAGGGACCGATCTCACACTGCTTAGTCCCTAAGACCGACTACCTTCCCTGGGTCACCTGGCCACGGCCCCATGGCTTGTGGCCTGCTCCCTGGTACTGGTGTGAAGGGCTGTTCAACCTTCCCCGGCTGGAACCTCTCTGTCTTGGTGTGGTAGCAGCAATGGCTGATAGTCCCACACCCTGCAGCTGGGCTGGGCTGGGCTCTCTCTCCTCCAGCTGTTAAGTCCCTTTCAGCCCTCCTGGCCTGCCTGAAGTGGAGGCTTTTAACTGCTGGGGCAGCTTCTTTGATAGGCTCCAGGTGGCCTAATTGGCCCAATTGCCTTGAATTAGCCCCAGCTGGATTACCCAAGGCAAGAGGGCTTTATGGAGCCTTCCAGCACTCTTTCATAGCCATCCGGTCTGGCCCTGTCACACTACATATTCGAGAGAATACATTCACATCTACCCTTACCTAATGATTGGGTCATCAGAGAAAAATTATCTCAGTAATCATTCCTTTCAGGTAGTTTGGTCCCTATTTCAGATTTTGGGGTTCAAAATGTCTGGGGTACAATCTAGATCAATGAGGGGTTGTGTCATTGCTTGCCCTGCAATCCTGGATGCCATAAATACTCTGATGCTGTGGTTCACAGCCCAGACACCAGCAGACAAACATGCCAGTCATACCCTGAGTGTCTGTGTGCTGTACATCCCTGGATAAGCAGCTCCAACTCCAGCAGCCTGCCTACAACACAACAGCAGCTTTGATTATTACTTGCAGGGTGACTCCAACACACTCCCAGTCCTGAATTTTCCCAAAACTGTTTGTCCTGAAGTGTCCATTGCTGTCCTGGAACAGTCAGAGAAATGTTAAGGTATGTTGGCTCCTTTAAAGAGACAAAAGCACATCACAGTTTATTAATTTAACTGGGGTAAATATACCCGTCCTGTGAAACACAACATTAAGTTGATTTATTGTAAAAATAAAACAAATTTATTAACAAAAGAACATAGGCTAAGTGATAGCAAGTAGAACAAATAAAGTTAGGAAGGGTAGGAAACAAACAAAAGTAAAAATACACTTTCTAATATCTAAAACCTAGTTTAGCATATTTCCTCCTATGGTGTTAATGAATACATTTCACAATGATATTAATCAGCAGTGTGCCATTAGCTTTCAGAAAAGACCTTGATACACTTTTATAATACAGTCATATTGTGTATACTATCAGTTGATTCAGTTACTTATAATTTGAGATTCTGACATCTCTGTTTTTATAGTTTCTGTCTCTTGCTGGGGTACAGATACCATGCTGCCTTCTCCCCCAGCTTGAGAGCTGTGTTTACCTTCTATGTAAATAGACCTTCATTGTCTCTGCTTGACAGCCAGGCTGAACAGACAAACAATACACATTCCTTTTTGTAGTGCAGGTTGGTCTTAGGCATTGCTTGCCAGACTGTTAAAAAACATAGTTCTAGGGTCGATTCCTAATTTTTTGTACACATCCTCTGCATACATCATGCAAGAATATTAATGATCATTGAGTTATTGGTTTCCAATGATACCTTAACAGGGCACCTTTTAGATACAGATTATGACAACAGTGTGTTAGGCTTAGTGAGTATGTCAGGCCTGACAGGAGCTGCTGACAAAGAGTAGTGAACCACAAATGGGTCTCTGTGCTTCAGAGAATAAAACTAGAGAAAAAGTCCACCTTAGCCAGCTACCCATTTATTGGAGCAATATTTTACTTATTTGCAGCAAGAGCTTTCTGGCCAGAAAACAGATGGTAGATATTGATTTCAGTGGGCATTGGCTCAGGCCTGGGGCCATGGTCAGAGGAATGGATCTGAGCATGATGATTTATTACAATGAATAACGACAAAAATCAGCAATTACTGGGTAAATATTTTCCTTTACCTGCCTCAAGTGATATTTTCTTAGTTTTACTGTGTACTTGTGCCTATTCCTTAAAAAACTAACCACAGAATGGGGCATTTATGAAAAATACAGATCTTACAAGAACAAAATGCGCTTAGTGAAGGTAGGTTTTTACAAAGAGGAAAAGCACCTACAGTAATTTTTTATAGTCAGCAAAAATTAGTATGCTTCCCCTATACAATTACAGTGTAGCTGTGGAAAGAACTACTTTGGCACAGCCACATCTTTTTTATTTACTAAATATAACAGAATGCAAAGATTTATGCACTGGAAGAAAAGTCAGTGCAGTTTTTTAAATAAACAGATGTCAATATAAAATATACTCATATACCATAACAACCTAAAAGAATGACAAAAATTTACCATATTTTGTGTAATGACAGCATTGTATCTCAGGTGCAGAATTTTAATTTAGAAAAAAATATATTTTTATTGATATACTTAGGACCACTGATCTTCATCTATATGCTGCTCTGAAAACACCACTATTTGTGTTATGAAATTTCTTTTGAATAGTTTTGTTTTGACTTACAAGACTGAAATGAACCTTAGCAATTCTAGCATAGATGTTCTGTGACTGAATCTCCTAACATGAAGAGATACTCTTTATGGGATATGTGTACATTTATTATAAAGTGCTGAAATCTGAAATAATCAAAAAACTTCAGATTGAAACTTGATTGAGCCTTTGATCATCTTAATAATGTAACCTAAGAATAAAACTCTCCCACAGTTAGTTCCACAGTACAAGGTACCCTCGCCTTCTGTCCTCAATCTTTAAGAACCAAAAATGCCACTTTCTCCTCAAATGGCTTTGCAAGAAATACAATGGTGTAATGACGTGACATTCTAATGCAGTGTTTGTTGTTTTCATTCTTCCTGCTATTGTTTGGAAGAAGGTCTTCCCACTCATTCTTTCCACCTCCTTTATGGTGGCTAATAACGTGGGAAGCAGAGACGACTTACCTCCCTTTCCTACCTTCTGGGGAGTGGGAGGGGAGGGGTTGAGTTCTAGCGTTTATTCCCCTGCCATTTCTTTTTCCTGTGGGAGGTAATTTTCCTTTTCTAGCTTCCTTTTTCATCCCCCATTTTCTGGCTATTGTTTACATGAACGGCAGATGCTTTGCTTTCATCCCACCAGGCAGGATGAAAGCTAGACTGCTACATTGCCTGTGAGTTTCTTCAGTGCCTTCCATGCTATTCAATATGCATTGTGGGGAGTGATCATAATATCTAATATTTATCTTCTTATTATTACTATTTTTACTGTGGTAGCACCTACAAACCCCAGTCATGGATCAGGACCCCATTCTAATTGTATCTATACAAACACAAAACAAACAGATGGTCCTTGCCCCAGAAAATTTACAATCTAAATATATACAGAATTGTAAAGCACTAAAGAGTGGTTATGAAGTTAAATCACTCCATTGAACTATTTACTTTTCAAAGGGAAGAATATTACCAAATTTAGCAAATAAGGCTAAATTTAGTATCAGCTCCATCCCATGAATCTGTTTCTGTTTGTAAATTAAGTGAATGAGAGTCTGTATGCAGTCTTTTTGCTTATTTTATATAGAAATTCCACTCTTTCGCAACAAGTATATCTTTAAATACACTATCATATATGTGTGTCTCCAAAAGGGGGCTTATTTTTACCACATTTACTTGGAATTACCAAAACAAAGATAAATTCCTTCAGATGCTACCTGTAAAAATCTGGGGATATTGGCTTCAGATTTTTGACCTGGGGCAAAATTAGACACTTCATAAACTTGTATGATTGGGCCAGCGGAAAGGAAAATTCTGTGAAGTTTCCATTCGTTCCCTCTGATTCATCATGGTGGGAGATCATAGGTTCCCTCATTCCATCCTTGTGGCGTGGGCAAGGAATTTGAAGACCTTTTGTCTTTGAGTTCCTTCCAGCAGCCCCACTTCTCTACCTGTCAGAATCTGGTGAACCTGTGTTGATAGGACTTCCTTCTCCTGCCAGCCACTGCTGCCAGTATACTCTCTTTTTTCCGCCATATTAAAATGAAAGGAATCCATAGAACAATGGGGGAACCAATCAGAAGTTTATTAAACGTATAAATAGTACACAAGATAAAAGAAATGTATGAAACTATTTAAACAAACACGAGTGTACCAATACAATGTAATAGTTAATCTGTCACACCAACAAGGTAAAAGTTCATAAAATGGTATTTTCCTGTTTGAGCAAAAAAAGCTTAGGCGTCTTAATCTTCTCAATAGCAAATAATGTCATACTCAGGATTTTTTTTTTAAAAACTCTGAATTTTTTATTGTCTATAAATAAAATTACAGTCTTTTAACAATGCTAAAGTAAAACAGGTAAGTGTTTTGATATGTTCACAGTAACAAAAGTTTTTCATAAACTCAATTAGCAAACATGGAAAAGTGTTATCTTTTCTTAAACCCCATGCTGGAGAGTTAATATTCTAATAAGGCAGAAGTGCCAAGTGATTTTTTTCTTCAAAGTTCTTTCACTCTTTCCCCCTCAACCCCTGAGATTCTTTGTTCCCAATCTGACATCTTTGAGGAAACTGAATCCAACTTTGATTCAAATGAATCAAATTTAGATTGTAGCATTTGAATAGCTGTTTCAACTGTATCTAGTAAAACTTAAGTGGTGGCCTGTTTCAGCATGTTTAGAGGTAGCTCTCTGATTGTGTTATTGAACTGCCTCAAATGCACTAATGGCTAGAAAAGACCATGGAGGGATTGGAAGTAGAGAGAAGAAAATCCGCTTCTCCCGAATCCTAACGTGTTGTTGCAGTGAGCCCACTGATAGGGTTTTTCTGTATTTATTCCCCCCTTGAATTATTTTTGAGTGATCCAACATCAGGATCCTAGAAATCTTGGAGATGACGGAACTTCTATAAATGTTGATGACATGGGACAAACATATATACATTAAAAATACTTCATTCTGGTTTGGTGGGAGCTCCCCTCTTCGCTAGGCTTTTTCGAACTCTTAGGATTTTTGGTGAGGGAGGAATTCCCCCAGGAATCACTCCAAATACACTCCCCATATATTTATTAGCATGTACAGAATACCAGCATCATTGAAAAGTGCAGTCAGTGTGAGTATGACATAAAACCAAGATGATTAAAAGGAACTCTAATTCCAGCTAAGTACAGTATTGATGTCCCTCAAGGACTGGCTCTTTAGTCTCAGATTATGGCACCTGTTTCCCTTTGGGCAATAGTTTATTCCTACATTTGGTGCAGATTCATAGGACACACATACATAGGGCCTCTCCACCAGCTCCAAGCCCAGGCCAGTTTGCATTTGCAGTGCCTTTGCAGTTTGCATGCCTTTTCCTGTTGCTTGTGTGGATCCTTCTTGAAACATAGAAAGGCAACTCCTGGCTCCAGAAAAGAGCCTGCAACAGGGACAGGATTTCTGAGAGCGCTCTAGCTCATCACGGCTCTGGGTGGGTAAGGTGGGGAGCGAGAGGACTGCTTTTCTTGCCTACTCATCCCCAGCCAATCAGTGTTTCAAGGGCAAGACCAGCCTTCAAACACTGCTATTGAGTGGGAGTGCCACATTTGAATTATAGGTTACAGAGCAAAATTATTATAATTAATCAAAAAATATTTTTAGTAAAGACTGGATCTTGCACAGTTGATACATAAATCTTGCTACCGAGTACTCTGGCCACCTTAAGTGGAAGGTAACACTGTGCTGCCACTAGATTGCAATACTAACACTAATATACATTTGGAAAAAATATGCTGAAAATTAGAATTGCATGTATAATTTTAACAAAATATGGAATTCAGTAAGAACTGTGAGCCTGGATCTCTTCTGCCTTGCATCTTGTCATCCCCCACCCCTTCCCGCCCTCCAAACTGCCCACAATCTCAAGTGGGTGTCTCCGATGCTCAGAATTGTTGGTGTATAGAATTATTGCAGCTGTGCAGCCTTTTCCCTTGAACTGGAGGCTAGGGGGTGTTGTGTAGAGCTACAATGCACCTGGATTCTCCTTACAAAGGAAAATCATCAGTGCCCAGATCTGCCAGATTTATGACTGTGCAGCACAAATTAGCCTGATTACAATGAAATCATTATCTCCTGCTAGAAAATTTACCAATTTAATCTGTGATGGATTTTAGCCAAGAAGCCACATTAACAGAATCTTCATCAAGGTATTTCTTTGATGATGATCATCAAAATTATTATTCCTTACTAAATTCATTAAATCTATGCTATGAATTTGAAGTCTAGTCAATTAAAAAAAAAAAGAGAGATAATGATAATTGTTTTGGTAACTGCAGCTGACCCTGAATCTCCCTGCTAATTCTGTAGATTATCATCTCATTTTCCTAATTGCTATGTTAGATAGCCTCACAAAAACATGGGGAATAATGAAACTGACTATAGACAACATGGTGTCAAAAGCACAAAGTCAGGTGCAATAAAATCAGGTGTTACAAGAAACAATAACAGGTAAAATAATTTTAGAGAGAAGTTTAATTTTCAAATTGACATGTTCCTTTAACTAACTGAAACAGCTATTTAGATTTTAGCTGTAATAGTTTATCAGAAATGCTTGCTTACTCTTCTCATGAAATATTCTTCTCCATAAAAAAGGATCCTCATGGAAACTAATTTTCAGATATAATTGGGTAATTGACAATGATTGATTTGTAATAATTAAATGTTTTTGCAGTAGTTACTTACACTTGTAATTAGAAAAAAATGACAGTAATTAGAAAAATTAAAATGACCATGTTCTTTAATCTTTCTGATAAAAATGTCTTTATAGCTATAAAATTTAATTGGTCCAAACTCTTCTTCAGATGTTGACTGTTCTTACACTTTGACCCAGTTTCAACAAATGTTTTTGTATGTGAATAACTTCTCATTGCGGTAGGACAATTCATGTCTATAGAAGTTACTCGCAAGCTAAGTGTTTGCAGGATGAGGTCCTTTGTTTTGAAATGCTTTTATGATGAGCACAGACAGCAGAGATAGATAGTGATATAGTAAAGTATACTCTACTCTGAAGTGAAATTGAGGTCCAAAGGTGAATAATACAATATGGCAATATTCTTTGTATGCAGCAAGAAGACAAGTTAGAACAAAGAGGAATGGATTGTTAATCAAGTTTTATCAAGCAGTTAATTAATCAAGCCAAACAGGAGTTACAAGGAAATGAATCACAATATATCTTAATATATAACCCTTTCTGACTGTAATCAGTTAAGTTATCATTTATATATTTTGAGAGAGATCTTCATCCATGCCCTAGCCCGCTTATATCTGGTATAAGGATTGGAGCAATGGAAAGGGAGCCCTTACATGATTGTCAAAACCTCCGGTGCGGGCACCGCAGAAGACAGCCATAAGCCTACCTTCTGAGGATCCTTTTGCAAGCCCTGGCATAGGGGCTATGCTGGTGGGGGTTGGGACTGGTGAAAGGAGGGGCATGTCAGGGATGGTGCCACAGCATTCAGTGCCATGACCCATAGGACAGCCTGGGGAGGCAGCCATAACTCAGCACAGTTAGGCAGCCCTGGTACAGCTGTCTAATTGTATAAGGCTACAGCTACACTGACGGCAGCAAAGTTGCCACCATCAGATCGATTTCTCTGAATCGACTGAGCGGTCAGTGAAGAAATTGACATATTAAGACCAACTTCTCGAGTGGTGTAGAAGAGAAGCAGAGAAGTCAACAGGAGATACGCAAGTTTTTTGCATAGCTTGCATAACTCCAGTCGACTGCCACCGAATCTCGGAGGTAAGTGTAGACAAGCCCTTAGAGACTCTGCAGCCCCTAGAACAGCCCAGGGTCAGGTGGGTTGCTAATGTAGTGTAAAACCACCATAGCTCCCCACTGGCCTAGGCTGAACATTCTGTTGCGAAGGTTAGTTAATATTTGTACAGTACTTTGGAAATGTAGAAAGTTTTATATTATTTTATTTGTCCTTACGGTGCGAGGGAAAAGATTACTATCATATTTTATTTTGGATAACATTTGTTTACTACTGATATGTATCCTCCTAAACCTGTGAAGGTGGTTTCTGTTAAATGAATACCGCTCCTTGTTACACAAAACATCTATATACCAAAAATAGTCAGTCAACTTCCAGTGATTTCTCTTAATTTGAAGTTTCAGATACTTTCATGCTTTTGGTTTCAAAATAATTTCACATCAAGAAGTTTCCACTTCTCATGTAAGTTGTGGTCTGATGGTTCTCTGGAGCAGAGCAACTCATATGTATTATCAATTAGCATGACATTTAATAAGATAAGGGGTAAAAATGTCGAAAGCACCTAAGTCATTTTTGAAAATGGGATAAACGTCACATAGGCACTTTTGAAAATATTACCACAAACCTATAAGGGTAACCAAGAATAAGAGAGAGATCACTGTAAACTTGATGACGCTTGCATTTTGAATTTCAGTGTCCTATTGATTTCAAGTTCAAGTTCTAAGTACACAAGATATGAAGAATGCGGTCTTACAATAGTAGCTCCAATTACCCATACCTTTATTTTAAAATATTCTTGTCTTTGTTATATTTTGCCCATTCTCTCCTTCTAATGAAGAAATCACTTTCACATATACCAAAGCATATAAACAGTAGTTCCCTTTGTCACTTTCCTTAAATTCAATCATTCATTAAACTGAAAAATCAGTATGGTGATTTCACAGAAAATCCTTATACCAATAACAAGTTTAAAATCCTTACACAGCCCATAATACATACTCAGTATTGACCTAATAACACTGTTTGCTATAGTCTACATGGCTCTTGTATATTATTATCAATCTTTTCAAACAGCCCTCTATATGTCTCCCATCCTTTGAAAAACAGTTTAAATGAAGTTCCACATCATGAAACATATTTTATAATATCTGTTAAGGACTGAGTAGCCATTAAAATAATTCTCCTTCACAACTCTTATTGTTTACAAAAGAAACAATAACTTCATAATCCAAATATTGACTTTTCTTTGCCAAAACATTTCCCACCCAAGGTCTTCTAATTTCAATTTACTGAAATTACAAGACAGCGTACTGAATGGTGTCTCCTCCACTCTTCAAGTGGTCATCATAGATACCGCTGATCATGGCTTTTTAAGAACAGATTGTCCAGGGTCATTGTCACTATGGAAAGTAAAATGCCATACACATTCTAGAGCTATAGGTTATCAGATGGGCTGTGGAATAATTTTGCTTATTCTTAAGGACCATATAGTGTAAGCGCTTATGGACAAAGCAACAATGTTTTGAGATGTTTGCTCCAAGAAAGTGTCAGGAAGTCACAAAGCCTTTTGGGCCTGCTGTTTGGCTTATCAGATGCATCGTATTCCCCGTCAATTAGCTGGCAAAGAAAATATATTGACTGACAAGTTAATTCACTGTAGTTGTAGCCATACCTGTCCCATTTTTGTGTCTCAGGTTAATTCACAGAACACAAGACCAGTATGAGTGGTGGTCTTTGAAGCAATCTGTACTGGACCATCTCGTTGCACAAGCAACAATGCAAAATGTCCTACTTTTTGATTCAGAGCAAGGATGGACAGGGAATCTGCTAAAAGGCATATGCTTTTTTGTAGATGCTATTGCTCCTATAGATTTTCAGAAAGAGAAGACAGGGTCAGGTCTGGATCATTTTGGGAACTCCAGCTTAGGCTAAGCAACATTGGTACACAAATCTTTTAGATCTCTCAGGAGAGTGTCTACGTTATCTACCAATGTCACTTCTGACCCAAGAAGGTTCCATCCTGAATGCCAATCCAGAGTCACTTTCACAATGGGACATTGATTACTTCTGGATCAAGCATTTTTTTTCATGGATGCAACAAATCTTGTTCTGAATGGTTATACCAGTTTTATTGTAGATCAGTCAGATGTGAGTGCTGTAGAAGGTTGAAGGGTGGAGGATTGCCATTTTTTATTTTTGTCATCTTTTCAGCAGTTCCATATTAAGTGCCAGGGCAAGATCAGGAATGAGGCTACTCAGAGCTGAACCGACCAACCAGCTCCATCAGCACTGGTTCAGTTCTGGTGAATTTCTTTATATATAGATATTATTAGGATAAAAGACCAACGAATTACAAAGCACATTTCCCAACGAGTGCTACTGTATAGTCAGCGATCATGCGGGTGACAGGCTTCTGTGGCATGATGATTGCCAACAATGGACAGATTAAACAGCTAACTCATCTTAATGACTTAGCTAGAGAACAATCCAGGTGGTGCTCAATCTGCAAGGAGGCTACATTCCTTTGGGATTTGTGTGGATGATGATGATGGCATAATCTTGCTTCAGTCCAGGAGACCCTCTGTGTTAAATTGTTATTCCCAAAAGTGGGAGTTTTTTTTCTATCCACAGCTAATTACAATCTCTCTCCAGGCTTTGTCCCTATCTAATCTAATTTGAACTGTTTACTCAAATTTGATGTCTCTCAAGCCTTGTCTTGTCATCAATCAAGTGCACCTGCCTGCCCGCTCAGTATACCACTTAATTTTTTAAAGTCATCCATTATCTTACCCTAATGAGATTACGCAAATGACTGGTTCATGTCTTTCTATTACTCAGTGAGCATGTTAATTTTCCTTCACCAGCACCCTATGCTTGTCATCCCCACTTGACTCGCTCTATGATTTCTTGTATTCCACTGCAACAAGTTCAAACTTTTCAACCTCACTTCCAAGGCTATTACAATTCTGCCCCTATCTTCTTCATTGCTTGTCTCTGACCTCTTTTCCCCATCTGGCTACGATGCCAATCTCATCTGACTCTTTGTCCAGTTCTCTTGGTGCTTTCTTCCACGTCTCCTTTACAATAGACTCACTCACTCACTCTAAACTAGTCTGTAAGGCTCTTCTCCTTCATATCCCACCTCAAAACCTACAACTGCTGTGATGCCTTCAAGAAACCAGTCAACTAACAAAATAGTTTTGGTTTTCAGAAATTTCACTTTCTCTCTAAAAATCTCTTAGTAAATCATTACTTTTAGAATTTAGTGTAGAGTATCATATTTGAGTAATTTTCTTAGTTCTTAAGTCAGTTTTTGAACTTTCTGCATAGTTATGTAATTAGTTGCTGGACTAACTTTGGTTTGGTGCTGGTGATAGAGTGGACCCAGACTTGGGTTAAAATGCAATTTCTGTTTTCCTAGAGCCAGACACTATAACTCACTGTTTTGTTCACTTGAGGGAAGGCCAATCCCCTAACTGGTGCTTTTGGTGTATAAGATCTTTGACATGCTGGGCTACCAGGGACAAAGAGTACAGCTTTCAGTCTTTGTTTTAAGGAGGACTTGAGGGCCATGTGTTTTATGCCCTCCTTTTTTGGGGTATATAAAGAATCCAGCAATAGGGCTGGAACTCCTGGTCTTCCCCCTGGCTTGATGTCTTAGAGTCTTGATGCTTCTGTCTTCAGAGGCTTTTCTTCCTTAGTAGCCTTATATCAGGATCAGCTTCTGCCTTTGGCACCCCCTAGGCATTGGTAGGGGAACCTGGGTTCATCCTCTCCACCAGGTTCCGATCCAGGCCCCAGTGTAAGCAGCTAAGTCCTGTACCACCAAAGTGCTGCCTCCTCAGGGCACTCCCTACTAGACCTCTCTTTCTCAACAGGTAAAGTAAAGGCATTGGATAGCTGAACTCAAAGATAAAGTCTCAGTCCTTCTGATGCTCACGAGTCTCTTCCCTTTGAGTTTGGCAACATTATTACAGCCATGCCTCAGGTAACTGGAGCTCCTTCTGAGGAGCTCAGAATGCATGTCTGTTCACTTCTACTGTCTGCTGCCCTCCTGAGCTGGGATGCTTTCCTTTTGACTCCTCCTCCAAGCCACGCATGCTTGGCAGGTGGAGTAGCCTGGGTCCAGAGCAGCTACTTAACCCCTTCCCCACCTGTGTGGGGTTTATATACCCTATTACAGGGCCTGATGGTTGCAACATAGTTTTTAATATCCATGGTATATCTCCATCTGAAACAAACTCAGTGGACCCTGAAGTCTGTATCTCCTCAAGCCTTAGGGAGACTCATGCCTTGTCAGTACTTATCTACGAAGACGTTGACATTTTGAAAAAAGTTCAGAAAAGAGTAATGAAAATGATTGGCAGGATGGAGGGACTGACTTAAGAGGCAAGTCTGTGAGGGTAGGGAGCACGCTATACACAAGTTTAAAGAGTGTATCAAGGAGAGAAGACGGACTTAGTGCTGTTCATGTACTTGCTGCTATTCCATAAGCAGATCTTTATTTCAATGATATATAACTACTTGAAAATACTAGTTTAAAGCAAGGTTTCTCAATCCTTTTCATTTTTTGATGTCACAGTCTTCCTTTCATCCCCAGATATACCCCAGAATCTTTTGCATCATTTCCTGTAGATCTTCAAAATTGCTGCAATAGTTCATGCAGGCCTGTTTACCTTTGCATTTGAGAATTGAATGAAGGTGACTGCACAAATTTGGTTCAATAGATAATTAGAGAAAGGGAGTGGACTCAATTTCATGTGTTCTTGCTCCTCTTGACACCTGTTGGTTTAGTTTCAGTATTGCAGGTGCATCTGTTTTGGTATGTCCATTTAGAAAAGAAAGTTAATAACCTGGGATGACAATAGAAACTCAAATTCTTTCTTTAATCCAGTCAGTCAGTCATTATGGGAATTTTTCAGCAACTGTTCACAAGCAGGCACAGTTGAATCACAGGCATGCCAGGACAGGCCAAGTTGGCCAGTCACATTGCTGATATTTTCACTGAATGATTAGGAAATAAAAACTGAGAATACACATATATAGTAAAACAAAAATCTTCATCTGAAGTCTTACCTCAGTTACATTGATGTAGCCCTGTTGATTTCAATGGCTAAATTAAGACTCAGTACATTTTAAATTGCTAATCTGAGGCAAAAAAAAAAAAAAAAGGAAAAATACAACGGTGATGTTCTAGAATATCAGCTCACAATAGCTTTGCTCTGTGTGTGTATTGCAGTAGTAAATTAGCTAATATGAGACACCATAAAATATTCCCCATTGTTTGTTTTGCTTGCTAAATCAGGTTTTTCTGATTTTAGCAGCTTATGAAGCTTGGCAAAGTTAGCAGCACTCTTGTTATGTGCAATCATGTAGTTTGTTTCATCATGCTGAAGTTATAAAAACATTTACAATTTTTTCACTGCTATTTGAAGCCATTGCCATTTTGTTTTTGTCTTGATTCATTTCAGCTGCACACTTTAAATTATACCATAGCAAAAGACATTCTGACCTACTTTATGTTATAACTCCTTGGCACTAGATGTTCCAGTGCATTCATTTCTGGCACTGGCATCTTGCTTTGAAAATCTGAGTCCTGACATGAAAGGATTAAATAAATTCTAGGTTTCTTGCAGTATGAATCACAAACAATTGGCTGCTTTATAAATATCACTACAGAACTCAAACGTGAATTGGTTAAGTGCTGAAGACATTTTTGTAAGGAAGAAGGATCCAACTGCTTGCATTTTCTTCTTGAGACAAAGAATTCTGAAATTTGCTACATGTTGATTCAGTAGATTGTATTATCTCAGAACACAGAATATGGTTCTCTTCCTGAATTATTATTAGAAGTGACTTGTAGTACTTGTTTTTTAGCTTCCTGGCCATCGGGTAAATACCTTTTTATCATCATGCTGTTTAATAAATGTCATATTAGCTCTTTACTTATTTGACTTGTGAATTTTCCATGATGAATGTGAACAGGAAACTCCAAGATGCTGGAACAGAGAAAATTTCATTAAATCGGTCTATTGCAGCGTTGGCTTTATCTCATGAATTATGATATCCTGTTGTTAAGTGTGCTGTTTTATTTCCAAATTGCAGCTGCAGCAAACAGAAAATGTTCTGAGCTGCTGGGAAAAAGAAAATTTGACACACATGGACTACCAATAAAAATCAGCATTTT
Organism: Emydura macquarii macquarii; assembly: GCF_026122565.2. NCBI lineage: Eukaryota > Metazoa > Chordata > Testudines > Chelidae > Emydura > Emydura macquarii. The sequence continues at coordinate 2,702,498 of NW_027132342.1, read as the reverse complement.
AAGCTCTGAGGAAGTATTTTGTTCACATAGCAATTTAAAAGTGTACACAATCATTCCTCACCATACATAAATCTATTTGCAATGAAAATTTTTAATTAAACTTGAAACTTCTTGGTCTTCCTGTCCGTCTTGCCAGAAGTGACACCATTTTTAATTAAATCAGTATAATTGCCATGTTAGCTCACAATCGTGCCTCTTCCCCTTCCACAGCAGAACTTCGCTGAGCCAGGTTCCTTTTATAGATGCAGTGAAGTTAGAAAAAAAATTGCTCAAGTATTTCCCCAGGATTGCATTTGTAAAGTATATGGAAAGTAGAGTATGCAGTGCACTAGAGGAGAACAGAGAGTAACTCTTTGGAACTCACACACTGGCACTCATGGTACATGGCTAATCCCTTCGTGCCTACTACCAAACTGAAAAGATAGAAGTTTTCCACATGTGAAGACAATGGCATTCTTCATGTGACAGTTTATTATTATTTTATTTTAATATCTATTTAAACTAGAACAAGTGTTAGATTAATTCTAAAGTGTTATCATCTGCAATTTTCAAAATACTGCTTTTCTTACAGTGGCCTTAAACTTCCAGACACCTGGGCTACAAATGGACCTGCAAAATGGAAAATTTATGGACAATGGTGGTTGTGGCTATCTTTTAAAACCAGAATTCATGAGAAGTTTTACTACACAGTTTAATCCATATAATGTAACAGGAGACAATAATCCAGTAACTCTTTCTATAAGGGTAAGCATCATTTACTGACAATCTGTTTGATAATTTATGGAAATATCCCTCATTTTATTAGCTGAACTATATTACAAGCCACTCATAAGTATTTATTACTGGTATCTTTTCTTTTTCTTCAAAAGTTCATTGTGCCTTAAGCTTATTGGATAACCTAGAACTATAAAGCTCCTTGATGCCATAATGCCAACATGTTATATTCAGTATTACTTGCATGGTTTCCTAGTTTCATTTCATATCTCTTTGCTTAAAGACATTCCTTTCCCTTGACAGTGTAAAATGTTTGAGGAAACAAGTAATTTGTGCAAAATGGTGTCTAAAAACACAAATATGGCTGGTACGGAGGTAGATATCTAATTATGTTAGATGTATGAGCTGCAACTGTGAAAAACTCTGTTTACATCTTTAGTATACAGTAAGAATGTAAAAATAACACGCTCTGCAGGGAACATGGACACTCTGACGCCAGGTCGAATGATCATGATACATGAGGGAAGGAGCAGTCTTAAAGTTCAGAAGGGTCTTACCTCAAGGCCCTGGTTTGGCTAGTCCATTGGAGCTTGAATAGAGTAATCACCTTTGTTGAATGGAAGTGAGGGACAACAACATCTTCCTTAGCATACCTTGTATTTTGCTCTTAAGTGTACATTTCTACTGCCCTCAGGTATACAGTGCAATTATCAGAAGCTTCAATTTAATGTTTAAAATGGTACTTACCAGTTTTAATACATTTCAATATGTCTTAAAAGCAGGGATAGATTGTCAGCCTAAGGGACCTCTGTGTATTTCTACTTGTGGGTGAGTAGAGAGCACTACCATCTAGATTAGAGGGTGGCCTGAGGAAGTCTTTAGTTCAGTGAAGACTGAAGCACTGCCTGTCTGAGCTGGAGGCTATGTCTAATACCTAGTGTTTAGTGAAGGCGTGACCTGAACTCCCAATGGCTGCTCTAAATATCTTCTCTACAAGTAGCTGTTTCACACATTACCAAGGTGGCTGTGACACATATAGAGTGGGCCTTAATTCCTGTTGGGAAGGGAAGCTAACCTTTCAATAGCAAATATGAACATACAAGATGATGCATGTAGATGATCCCTGAGCATAAAGTCTAGTGTTTGCATCTCTCCCTGTGTGACACAAATAATCAGTTAGTTTTATGGAAGGTCTTAGCTTTCACTGAATGAAAATAGACAGCTCTTCTCATATCTATTGTGTGAAGGGGGGCATCACTGGGGTAGGAATTAAGTTTTGGAAGAGAACTAGAAATGCTACTCATTGGATGTGTAAAAGCCCAATGTTACTATAGGGATGAATTTCAGGCGAGGACAAAGAAATCTCGTTATATATAATGGCATAAGGCGGCTGTTCAATCAGGGCCTGAAATGCACTAATCCTTCTAGTTGAGGTAATAGCTATCCCTGGATCATCTCCAAGGGGGCTTAAATGGAGATTCCATGAGAGTCACTAGTACTAAATGCAAATCTCACATAGAAGCAGGATCCTTTAAAGGGGGAAAGGTGTTGATGAGCCCTTTCAGGAATCGGATAACTATGGTATGGGAGAATAAAATGGATCCAGGTACAGGGTGGTGATATGCTAAAATAGCAGCTACATGAACTTTTAGGGATCCAATAAGGCCAGTCCCATTTAAGTATAGCACATATGCCAGGACTATAGAGATGGAAGGGACTCTAGGGTATGGCCTTTATTCGCCCTGAAGTATAGAAGAGCATACAGCGAGCGCAAAAAATGTTCCCGGCGATAGCATGTGATACCTACACACCTACACAGGAAGGAAGCTGAAGGCTCTGTGCCAGAGAACATAATACTGAAGGTGAGGAGCAGATGTCCTTTGTGATGACTGAACCCCTGGCTTCAAAGATCTGGTGACATTGCCTTTCTTGGAGGATGGTGCTGTTGGTGGTACCTAAGCCAAAAGACCGGGTTCCAGGTTTCAACCATTTAGCGATTGATGGTTTTGGCACAGAAGTAAATTGAGGAGAACCACATCATGAATTTGAAAACTTGATGCCGAGGCTTGTGCTTTAGGGCCTGAATGATCAACGAGCCCTGAAGCTTTAAATGTCTGTTCTGTTGCAGTCTCGGCATGAATGCCTGACGAGGAGAGCACTGCAAGGGATTGTGACCCTCATGTGGGTACACCAAGCAGCTGACATGGACAGAAAGCAGGAAAAGCAGTGAACTTCTTAAATTGTTTCTTAGGCTTGATGCCTGGTGCCTAATGCAAACTAAACTAAACTAGAGAACTTTGGCAGGGTAGCTAACAGGACTGAGATACGGAAGCAGAAATTACTACATCTGAGATGGCAACCAAACTCAAACAGCTTAATGGGACCAATTCAGGGGCCTGGATAATCTCCATTCAAGAATATTAAAGGAAAGGGCACATGAAATTGCAAGCCCAGTAGCAAGGATTTTTAATGAAGCTATAAACTCGGGAGTTATATCCTCTGACTGGAGATTTGCAAATATAGTACCTAGAATTAAGAATGGAAAAAAAAGTGATGCGGGAAACTACAGGCCCATTAGTTTGATCTCATTTATATGCCAGGTCTTAGAACAAGTTTGTAAGAGTAGTTAAAGAGTAATTGGGACAAAATACAATATCGTTTTACTAAAAGTAGATCATGCCAGACCAACCTGATCTCCTTTGAGAAGCTAACTGATTTTCTAGACCAAGAAAATGCAGGAGATTTAATCTACCTGAATTTCAGAAAACCATCTGTTACATGGAAAATTATTGGAAAAGATGGGGAATAATATGAGAATTGAAAGGTGGATCAGGAACTGATTTAAGAGGTCATGCTGAAAGGTGTACTGTTAGGCTAGTGTGAGGTTACTAGTGGACTTCCTCAGGCATCAGTCTTGAGACCAATCTTATTTAACATTTTCATTAATGACCTTGGCATAAAAAGTGGGAGTGTACTAATAAAATCTGTGGATGACACATGTTGGAAGGTATAGTATACAAGAATATCTGGATGACTTTGAGAAATGGACTTTGAGAAATGTGATGAGGCCATGAAAAAAAGGCTAATGCTAGGATACATGAGGAGAGGTATTTCCAGTAGACATAAGGAAATGTTATTACCATTGTACCAGGCACTGGTGAGACCTCATCTGAAATATGGTGTACACTTCTGGTCTACCATGTTTAAGAAAGATGAATTCAGACTGGAACAGTTGCAGAAAAGAGCTACTAGGATGATCAGTGGAGTGGAGAACTTACCTTATGAGTAGAGACTTAAGGATCATGGCTTTTTTAGCTTAATGAAACAAAGGCTGAGGGGAGCTATGACTGCTCTCTATAAATACATCAAAGAAATTAAACACGAGGGAAAGGAGAAGAGTTATTTATGTTATGCCAGTACTGGCTCAGGAATTGGCTTAGGAAGGACTGGCCTTCAACAAGGTTACTCCTGAAATTAGACAAAGGTTTCTAACCACCAGAGGAATGATGTCTTGGAACAGCCTTACAGGAGGAGTAGTTGGGGCAAAAACCATAACTTGTTTCAAGACAGCTTGATAAGTTTATGGAGGGGATGGCATGATGAGGTTACTTACAATGGTAAATGGCCCATTCGCAACTGCTATCAGCAAATATCTTCAATGGCTGAAGATGGAACACTAGATAGGAAGGGTTCTGAAGTTCTACAGAGAATTCTTTCTCAGGTGTCTGGCTGGTGGGTCTCCTGCACATGCTCAGGGTCTAACTGATCATCATATTTGGGGTTGGGGAGGAAGTTTCCCCCAGGTCAGATTGGCAGAGGCCCTGAGGGTTTGTTTGTTTTTTAACTTTCTCTGCAGCATGGGTCATTTGCTGGTTTGAACTAGAATAAATGGTGGATTCTCTGTAACTTGAAGTCTTTAAATCATGATTTGAGGACTTCAGTAACTCAGCCAGAGGTTATGGGCCCATTACAGGAGTGGACGGGTGAGATTCTATGGTCTGCAATGTGAAGGAAGCCAGACTTGATGATCATGATGGTACCCTCTGGCTTTAGAGTCTATGAGTTATAATGAACAATATAGGCCTAAGGGTGTCTAAAAGCAGACAAAAACCACAGAGAGATTACTAACACATCACTGTGGAGGATAAGGAACTGAGGTGGTTAGGAGCTACTCTCCCTTTTATATATTCTCCAACATCAAATGCTGATGTCACTAGGGGATGCTTGTGCAGCCCCAATGGACACATCTTTGGTAGAGGTTCCATGAATTGGATGACAGGAAGTGGCAAACCCACAAGAGGGAATTCACATAGGTCGTCCTTCATTAATGAAACAGCAATTTTCTGTAGCTAGTGATTGAATAAAACCTGCTTAAAGTGGTCATATTTTGGTAAAAACCAAAAGGCAGAAGCATGTTATTTTTCAAAAAAATTATTTGGGTGGAAAGGTTTTAAGATAATTAAACTGAGAATCAAATTAGTTTGAGATTGAATTAAGATTAAGTACTGTATTCTCAATTAGATTGCAGATGGTATACATTCTTTTGAACAATTTCTTATGTAGCTTCCACTTTATATGCTAGACTGCACTGAGCAATTGTTGAATGTTACAGTTTAATGTTTAAATTAATATAATAAATTACATTTTCAAGCCCAAATGAGGTCTTTGTTTCATTTTCATTTATGCAGCTTATTAGTGGTTATCAGTTACCACCTAGTAACCTCTCCAGGACTAACAAAGCTGATCCTTTAGTCCAGATAGAAATTCATGGAGTTCCAGAAGATCAAGCAAAACAACAAACTTGTGTCATAAAAAGCAATGGTAAGCATAACATATTCTATTGACTGTGCATAGTTTCAATAACATTTCATACAGACTAGATTAATATCATATAGAAGTTGTTTCTCCAGTAATTTACTACATATCAAAAAGCTGCACTGCACTGATTAATTGCAAGAGTGGGAACTAGGTGTAAAGACTGATTGATAAAAATAACAGTATACCAAGTATAATGATCTGTGTTCCAACAAGATTAATATTAAGAAAGTGAACTAAATCTGAAGAATTTGAAACTAGAATTTTTTTAAAAAATTCTTTAAACTTTAATTTAACAATGCTTGTGTGAAAGATGATGGATTGTCAGTGATTGAGATTGAAGTCATTTGTTTACACATAGAAAAGGTAAACCATGGGCAGTTTCCCTTACCCTATCTCACCATTGTGCCTCAACCTGACCTGACATGGAGGGATCACCTCTACCAGTAAGAGTGTAGTTCCTCAATGCAGGAAGGAATGAATCAAGGTAAGTAGAACTGGTGCGGAGTTGCAGCAGGAGATTAAGGTGGCAATGCATACTCTATTCTATATCAGTTCCTTGGTGCATACCATATCAGTGCTTGGGAGCTCAAAATGGGTGGGATTAGCAAGGAATATCACCACAAAACCAAAGTGTCAATATCCTGCAGACTTCATCTTGAGAAGCTTATGCAACATTGTCTTGGTGCAAAAATTGTCCATGTTGATCAGCACAAGGCAGGTACCATCAGGGGAGAACTGCAAACCAGTGTTTGTTCATTTACTGCAGGTCCTTTGTTCGAAGCAGCATCCACTCTTGTTGCACCATAGCACTTGGTTGTTAAAGCACATTGACATCTGATGTTGGTGCAGAACATTCTTACAAAGCTGGATCTTATATAGTCTTCCTAATCTATTGTGGGGTGCTCTGTATTGAATATCAGTAAAGAACTTTCTTTTGGGAGCCACTGTTTCTTTAGAGTGAAGCGAGTAGTTTTGATGCATTGTGGTTTTGAGAGCCTGTCAGAATGGCGGTTTAAAGCCTTGAACTGCTCAAGACAAAGTTTTATTGCTATAGTCTTTTGACACAGTTGTACCCCATAGAGTTAGGTTACTGAAACTCAGAGGGCTTTCAGCCAGGTAAACATCCATGTCTCAAAGTCTCATGGGTAAAGCAGAATGCTGTTGCTTTATAGGATGTCAGCCAGCACCTCTTTCAGCATACAAAGCAACACTTTGACAGCATGAGGCATGTGGCTCTTCAGAGTAGGAACCCGGTTAAATTATCTCTTTAGAGAAGCTGAATTACAGGACATACTATTTTATCATTTTGTACCTATCAGCTAGTACACTTTTTTTTCTCCTTTCTTCCTCCCTTCTCTCCAAAATCTTTCTGGATCACTAGAGAGAGGTAGCAAAGGCAGCCTCTGCTATTTCTGGGTTTTTTTTTTTCCAACACCTTTAGGCCTGGTCTACACTTACCTGGTGATTCGGCGGTAGTCGACAGGAGTTACGCAAGTTATGCAGAGTAGCTTGCATAACTTCTGTCGACTGCTGTGCTTCCCTTCTGTGCGGCATCTTCACTGCACTGTGCCGACGGGAACCACATTCCCATCGATGCAGTGCTATGCCACTTGAGGAGGTGGTTTTACAGCATCGACTTCTGGATTGATTGAGTGGGTCTTCAGTGAATGCTCAATTGAGCCAGAAAGGTTGATCTGATGGCGGTGACTTTGCCGCCATCAGTGTAGACATACCCTTAGTTTATTTCTCTTTGTCATACCATAATTGAGAAGACAAAGTGAGCAAACCTGTGTGGAAGGATAAGAAAAGGAAAAAAACAAATGGCCGCCTTCACTATCTGTGTTGACAGATCAGGTCAGATTCAGGCCATGTTGGCAGGATCACCCTGATTTTCTTGAAATAGTTCATCAACTGATATAGATCAGTACAACTCCATTGACCACCTTCTATCCTGCCCTGTCTCTACAGCACGTGTGTTTGCGTTCTGATGTATAAGAAGAGATTGAAGGATTAAACGGTGGCCAAAATGAATCCACAGGAGAGCCAGAACATATTCCTCCTCCTTCTCCGTAGTACTTCAGTTTGTGCCTTGCCTCCTCTACCACTGTTATGGATGATACCGAAGAAAATAGGTCAAGATCAGTCAGTCATTCTCAGTGCTTTGGCCTGGCCCAGTAAAGCATGGTATCATGATCTGCTCAGACTGTTCAGAGTGAAAAGTTCTTTTGTCTCTAGAAAAAGATATTCTATCACAAAGAAAATTCTTTTATCTGAGCCTTAGTCAGCTTGAGCAGAATATCATGTTATGGAAGCATGGAATTTCCTAGGCTGTCAAGAAAGTCCTTCCCTCCTCCAGGAAGAAAGGAACCTCCATCACATACTTCAACGTATTGGTGATCTTTACTCATTGGTGGGTGGATAAAGGCATTGATGTGAAGGAATCATCAAGCCATTCCATCCTTAATTTAGGAGAATTTCAGTAAGAGCAATTCCCTTAACTGCTTGAGGCTCCAAGTGCCAGCTCTTTCCATTCTTTGGGGAAATAATCCCTCATTTTCTACAGGCATTCTCCTACCTGTGTCATTGCAGGTCCTCTCCCTTGGTGTCTCAGTCTAAAGGTTCTCTGTGGTCCCCTTCCTTTTGAACCTCTGCATTCTAGCTCCCTTTCCTTCTTTTTCTAGAAGGCAGGTTTCTTAGGTAACCATAACCTCTGTAAGGAAGGTGAAATAAATGCCCACTTTAATTTCTCCTTCTCCTATATGTTTATTCATCAAAACAAGGTTGTCCTCTTTCTATGCCCTCTTTCTATGTCTCCTTTCTACCTTAGTTTATCTAGCTCCTGCCTCAACCCCAAAGCACTGAAAGAGACACATTGGCACAATCTTGACATTACTAGAGCTATAAAAAATTTTATTTGACCACAATCTCTGAGTCAGGAAATCATAATCCCTTTTTATTCTCTTCAAAGAGAAGGGGCCCAGTTGCTCAGTCTTGTGATTTGAGTTACTCAGTGTGTAGCTAATGCATGACAAATGTTTATAAAGTGTCCAGAGTGCCTAGTCCTGTCATGTTTAAAGATCACGCTACTTGTAGAGAAGGATCTATCTATGCTAATTGAAAAAATGCAAAAAATGAGAACTTCTTTTTGGTTGTCTTTACTCATGAATCCACATAAAAGTCTTAAGCCTGCACCAGTACAGTCAATGGGAGTTTTGTTATTGAGTTTGATGGGCACAGACTCAAGTACAAAGGGAGCTGCTGCCAGCAGTCTGTATTGGTAGAAAGCATAGCTCAAAATTAATTATAAGGAAAAAGGTTCTCATTATTTTTTAATCAGTTGATGTTTTTGTATAGGATGCTGTTTGTATTACAAGTGTTTTCTCTTTCTCTTTCCAACCCCTCTGCCCCCAGCTTTATGCCCTAGGTGGAATGAAACTTTTACTTTTACTATTCAAGTTCCAGAGCTGGCATTAGTACGCTTCACTGTGGAAGATCAGATATCTCTAGCTGCAAATGAGTTCCTTGGCCAATACACTTTACCACTGCTGAGCATGAATAAAGGTAGTTCTTCCTCTAAAAGCAAACTACATACCAAAGAGGAAAAATCTACAAACTCATAAGTTTTTACTATTACCCTATTATTCTCTTTAAGTTTATTACACATCATAAACTTTGTATTAGGTGCAGAAGATGCAGAGTGGCATTCATCATATTTTGGGTCATTGTTAGCTATGATGATTAGATGCTATGTGAATACCAACCTATAGTTCTGAAACTGAAGGAAATATTACTTATTGGTAGTTATATCTATTGCAGTATTACTCCACTCATACTATAAATAGAATCCATTCAGAAAGTGGTGTAGATCCAGCTGTTAGGAAGCAAGAAAGTGAAAAGAACTATCAGTCAAGACCAGTATAAAGGCACCAGATTGTCCTTGTTTTAACTCAGTCCAGAACTGCCAAAAACAAGAGAGAGGTAGGCAATAAAGATAAAGAATCAAATGAGCTCTTTGTCCATTATGAAAAATTGCAGAAAGATGGAAATAAAATGGGGGAAATAAGAGCAGGGGGGGGGCAACTGCCCCAGCCTTATGGCAGCCAGCTGCGAAGCAGCTTCAAGTGTAATTGATAATTTTCCCTTGTTGTACCAGTACATCTCCTTGTTTCCTATCTGATGAAAATAATTCAAACAAATAGCTGATGTAGATGCCAGTATGCCGTGAAGAGGGTGGCTTACCTAAATGGGCTGTTTACTGTATTTGATTTCCAAATGCAACTGCTGACAAGCAAACAGAACCAGCTTGTACTGGTAAATAAAGATGTATAGATACACCCACTGCACTTTGCTTCCCTACAAATGTAATCCTCCAATACCTCCGTCCTCTCTGTTGAAGATGCAGTGATCCTTCTTGTTAAATGACTTTTCAGGAACATTGGGAATGAGCTATAGGCCTTTTAGTAACCCTGATGAATACAGTCACCTAGCCGAACTGACATAATTGTTTAGGTTTAAATTTTTCTGTGGCTATAAAAACACAGAGAGAACTTCTGATTTCCAGAAATTCTTCACATGGAACAGATAAAATGTCAACATAGTTTTAAACATCAAGAATACTGCGTCATTTTCTTGCTAGATGACATAGTTCAGGTCAAAAGTAGGCAATTCAATTTGTTGATTAATTTTATTCATTTACATGTATAGCCTGCCCAGCTTTATGACATGAGCAGAAAAGTGAACAAATCAGAAAAGACTATGCCTTCCATCACCATTAAACTTGGCCACAACAATAAGCCTTGCAGTTCTCTCTGAAGAGAGAAAGCTTGAGCTTTGAGAGTGAGTTCTGAAGTTAGGGACAATTCAGATCTAAAGATGTTCATATGATCTCAGCCCTCTTTTTGGAAAAGAGAGAAAGAGGTTAAACAAAAATTTTCAGAAGTGCTTTAGTGACTCAAGAACCTAAGTACCATTTTCAAAAGAGACTTAGGCACTTACACGTCTAAATCATAGGACTTTTGAAAATGCGACTTAGGCACTTATGAAAATGTTACTGGAATGTTTAAGGCTGCAAAACACTGATCTGGCAGTGGGTAACCTGTTGCTTTTTCCCCCTCAGTCCTGACTAACAATTTTCCTCTCCTCTTCCCCCCACACAATTTTTTCCTCATAGGTGGTAAATTAAAAAGCTATTTATGGATTCTTTTCATGGGCTGGGAAAAGAGGAGATATTAAAAAAAACAACAGACATTGTTATTACAGAATATTTACAATTCTACAAGTAAATCTGCACAATTATTTCTTCATCTACTTCTCTTCTGTTTGAATGTACATATTATTCTGTGAAAATGCAAGAAAACAGTTCTAAATTTGCTTTGTATAAATAATATGCAGTCACATAAACATTGGAGCTTAGATATGGTTGTCAAAGATTGGTTTGGGTAAGTTTATTTGTATAAATATACTGATATCTAAAAAGGCCATTTTAAACAGTATTTAAGTGGCCAGGGTGGTAGGAAACCTTACACTCCTGCCTCCCACCTCATTTTGTTAGCTCCCTACCACTGCAGCATAATTTCTCTTACCAGAACATTTTCATGGTTCTTCACAGGTTAATCAATAGGAGGTGTTTTCAGAGCAAATTGTATACCACAATCTTCTGGATACCAAGAGTATCTTTTCTAAGTCCTGTAGTAGAAGTTTGTGGGACTGTGTTAATCACAATTTATGTATCAGAGGAGGCTTTGAAATCATCGTAGCATTACCTGTGTTTATCACCACTGAATGCCAAGGGAATTAAAATGCTATAAATGTTAGAGAACTACTGTAGAATTGGGTGTTATTCTATGTATCATTTTGGCTTATTTTAATTAAAAATAATTATAAATTATGCTTCATTTGTATAGTAAATACGGCCATTTCTGTTTCACCAATTAACCCATCATAAATTTTACATTTGTATTTAATAAATTAATTTAATGTTATTACATTTACAGGTTATCGTCATGTTCCTCTGTGTTCCAAACTTGGTGACAGACTTGATCCTGCATCGCTCTTTGTGTATATTTGGTACTATTAATAATGGCATTAGCAATAGTCCTGAACTGGCATAATTCTCAATAAAGCAACCATCATGTAGCTTGCAAACAACAGTTTAGTGAGTGGTCTGATTTTCAGAGATGCTGAGCACCGGCAATTTCCACTGAAATCAGTGGAAATACTTCTGTGACTGAATACTATTTAATATGAAAATAGGCTGTAGAATTGGGTCTCGTACTAATTTAGAAGAAATCATACAAGGTTGACTTTTGCAGTATATTTTCTTGAATCCAGTCAATATTTTAAGATGTCGTTATTTGAAACTAATAGCAAAATGCTAATTATTAAATAGTAAGGAAGTAGTATTTTAATATTTATGGTCTAAGACTTCCAAAGGTACCAAAATTAAGAGCAAAATAGAGAGGTCTTTTTCATTTGCTTGAAAAACATTTTCCTACTGTATATTCCTCTGAAAAAAGGAAACACACATACAATCAAAACATAATTTACCCTTTAAATACATAATGAGTCAGTTTCTGATTGAGCTATAGCTCATCAATACCTATTGTAAAAATTGTAAAAGCTCAAGAGTGCTAACCTGGAAAATATTCGATTTTGCTGATACCAGGACCCCAAAATACTAACAACGTGCCAGATACTGCTGTCTGCACCTTCTCTCAGCATAGCCCTTGCCCTCCCATTAAGAGACCATGTTCTCCCACCCTGCTTATAAAATTGCTATTGTGCAATGAGCTTTACACGGCTGCAGGGATCTACCTGCACAGATACTCATTGCAGGTGTGGGCTCCAAGCCTCGATAACTTACCAAGCTGTTTTACAATAGCACATTTCTTACTTAAGATACTTATATCAATGATTATCTTTGTAGTTAGATTTTATTTTTATTGTCATTTTAATGTTATTTTATTATTATATCCCTTATGCACAAAATGGGTCTCTCTCTCTCTCTAATATGGAAAATTATAGTCCTCTGTACATACCACAGGCAAAGATTTGAAAATGTCACAGGAAATAACACAATTGGAAAATTGCCAACATTTATTTACATTAAAAGCAAACTAAAGAAACCAAGACAGTAAAATGAGAAGAATCTGAAATCAAACTTTACGGTAAGGTAAATTGATAACTAAAAGCTGGAAATGATGTGTCTTCTGCATTTTTAGAGAGGGAAGTCACTTGCTTCTTTATCTTAGAATACCTATAATCTTAAATTTTGGCCATGTTGATCTTAGTACTATTTTAATTTGTATTATAGACAATATTGTTTTCAGGTGGTAAATGTTTTATGGCTTTTCCTCAGCAGTGAGGAGGCATATTCATATTTTTACTCAAGCAGATTCTCTCTCCTTACTGAGGAGAAGATTAATTTCCCCAGGCAATATGGTGGCTCTGTTCCAAGAGCTGATCAGCACTGACATAACCAATCTGTTCGGTGCTGAGAAGAATGCCGGTTTATTTGGATTCATGGCATTCTTAAAAGACGCTCAGACTCCAACTTTAATAGCTTTATCATAAACTGCTTAAGCCTGATTTGTGTGTCTTGAAACCATTGTCTTTTGCATGAAAAAAAGGAATTCCTTACAGCTCTGGGCATTATATCCCACTGCCAGCCACTTTTTCAACTTGCAGGATATCAATCTCAACTTTAGCCAAATATATATTATAATATTAATGTTTACCCTGGATCAAATCATGAATCAATACTTTTTTACTGTTATTATCTGTAGCCCTGATTCTGGAAATATGTATGTAAGTGCCTAACTTTATGCACATGGGGCTCATGTATGCAACTGATGTTAATGCAACTCATTGAGTCTAATGGGATTTATGGCGTGCTTGAGTGTTTCACTGGGTTGGGCAAAAGCACCGATTGAGCTCATGAACAGTCCCATTGAACTCAATGAGACTACTCACGTGCATGAAGTTAAGCATGTGTATAAATCTTTATAGGACTGTAGCTTGTGTATGTATTGTCTAGTTTCCCTGATGCAGCACGAGCATGCAATGGGGTAACACTAATGAACAAAGATTTCTTATAATATGATCTTACTCAATTTAACCTTTCAGCAGAGTAACTATTTATTGTATGTTATATTTACTCACTGTGTGATGGTCCAAAAATATTGATCATTTACATCGGATTTTTGGAAAGTGTTTGAAAGTCTATGGGAAGCATTGGATATAAATATTTTTAAACTCTAATCTATTAACAAATATTTTGCCAGAATTTATTTATTTGCCAAATATTTTGCCAGAATAAATCCAGTGAGATGAAACCCAGGTCTTATCCCAGGTCTTAAAATTACACAGTCACAAGTTACATCAGCAAGTTAAAACTTAAAAAATAAATGGTATACACTTTAATTAAAGTACAGTATAGTTTTAAATTCTTTTAAATGTTCAGTTTTTAAATTCTGCACAGACAATTGAATTTTAAATGTGAAATGAGAAAGAATTAAATGTGAAATGTTCTAGAAGTTTTAAATACACACTGGCCCTTTGGCCATCATTCTACTATGATCTCTCAGGTGATCATGCTATCATACTAACTAGGCCATATTTAAAATTGATATAACTACTCTGACGTCAAGGTAGTTGCAATAGGGCGAATTCAGTCCAATAAGCTCATTATGGGTCTGATTCAAAGCCCACTAAAGGCAGTGGGAGACTACCATTGACTTAAATGGGCTTTGGATAAGGCTCCAGAGTCACAGGTTTAGGTATACATAAAGCACATCTAGCAATATACAAATAACAGCAATCAGCAGGAGCAAAATCCTGTTTGTTGCCATAAGAAATGTTATCCAAGATAACTGATTATGCCTTTTTATGCCCATGCTAATGGGAACTTGTTGCAAGTAAAGGTAGCAATTCTATGAAGATAGCTAAATGGCAATGGACCATGAAAAAGTTGTTATAATTTCCTTGTGATTAGTAGTTCAATGAATATGGTTAGAGGCTTACTGCATGTTATATTCTCAAAGGCAAATATTTCGGCTAATGTGCCAAAATAGCCCATGAGAAAAGGGCAAAAGAAATGTTAATGAATAAATATTTCAGTTGTCTAAGGCAATGTTCAGATTATACTGTTCCCCAATGGGTACCACTTTTCTTCGTTTAATGGGACACTGTTCAGTTGAATGTTGATAGCTCCCACAAATGTTCCTTTGCTTTTCACAATAAGCTGTAACACACGTCCTTGGAGCTCTGTGACTGTGTCGTATACTACCTGCAATCATATATGGGAAAGCAGATAAAGTATAAGAAAACTGAATATTTTTATATCAAAAACACGTTTTTTTATGCATCATTTATATCTAAAGGTTACTACCCAATGCTTAAAATAACTGACAAACTGCCAGCAAGAGTTTGAAGTTAAAAGTCATGAGCCATACTCAAGTCAATGGAATTATACCAGGAACAAACTTAACCTAGTGTATTTGAAATAAGAAGGCTTCTGCTGGCTTAGGCTAGTAAAGTTTAAAAGACTGAGCACTTGCAAGGAAGTTAAAAACCAGTGAATTTAGCTCCACCATGAATTTGACTAGTAAAATGAATAACTACAGTAGAACCTCAGCGTTATGAACACCTCGAGAATGGAGGTTGTGCATGACTCTGAAATGTTCGTAACTCTGAACAAAACATTAGGCTGTTCTTTCAAAAGTTTACAACTGAACATTAACTTAATACAACTTTGAAACACTACCATGCAAAAGAAAAATGCTGCTTTCCTTTTATTTTTTTAATAGCTTACGTTTTAACAAGTACTGTACTGTATTTGCTTTTTTTTTTCTTCTTTTCTCTGCAGCTGCCTGACTGTGAACTTCTGGTTCCAAATGAGGTATGTGGTTGACTGGTCAGTTCGTAACTCTGGTGTTCATAACTCTGAACTCATTACTGTATACAAACTACTATTTACTAGGTATATTTAAGAATGCCCTCTAGCTTTTAAAGGATTCATTCTTCTATCTTCGAGTGATTGCTCATATGCATTCCAATATAGGTGTGTGCGTGCCCCGTGCACAGATTCCCGGAACTTTTTCCCTTGCAAGCCCCGCAGGGCCAGCTTAGGCGCCCCTTGGAGTGCCGCGCTTATGTCGCGGTATAAAGGGCACTGCTGGCCCCGTGGGTTCCCAGTCCCTCCTTTCCGCCTGTGACGGTTGCTGGAACTACTGCCTCTTGCTGTCTGCAAGTAGCATTCGTACCCTAGCTGTTGTTGACTCTTCTTTGAAGTAATCTCGTGTTAAGTAGTTGTTAATAGTTGTTGAATAGTTTAGAGTAAGTACCCCTAAAGGGTTTTTTTCCAGAGCCATGCCAGGCTCTACAGGCTTTAAAAGCTGCGACCTCTGTTCTAAAGCCTTTCCTATTAGTGATCCTCATGACCGCTGCCTCCAATGCCTCGGAGAGCAGCACAGAAGAGACAAGTGCTGGATCTGTAAGGCCTTCAAGCCCGGGACGCAAAAAGAGAGAGACGCCAGGCTGAAGGTCATCTTGATGGAGTCCGCGCTCTGGCCAGCATCTGAACCATCGCGGTCCCTGACGGCACCGAGTGTATCGTCAGTGCGGAGCGCCCCTCTGGCACCGAAGTTGAAGGTGCCTAAGAAAAAGACACGGCCTGAGGCCGAACCCATGGACTCCTCCCTGCTACCGGGACAGCAGGGAGCGATCAAGGAGATGCTCCAGCCACGTGACATGGAGATTACTCTGGCACCAGTGTCTCCACGCAGGGAGCCTCCCCCGACTCCTGGGAATGGGGGAGTGCCCCTGCAAGGGCCGTCGACGACGGAGGCGTTTACTGCGGCACGTGCCCTCATGGCCATGCCCACGCCTCCGTCCCCCCCTTGACCGAGGGCTCAGGGACCTGCATTTTGGGGAAAACCCGCACTGGGTGGCCCTGGTGGGTGGAGATATCCACAATCCAAGTCTCCCCCCAGATGGTCACGGAGGGTGGAGAGTGTCGGCTCCCCTCCGAGCTCCGACTCTAGGTCGTCGAGCGCCTTGGCACCGCGGCACCGTGGGCGGTTGCGAGGCAGGCACCAGGGTCGTCAGAGATCCAGCTCCGACCCCGGCAAGGACCGCAGTTCAGGCTCGCAGACTCTGGTGCGGAGCCTACCACGGCACCGTTCCAGCTCCCTGTCCTGCAGCTGCAGCCAATCCAGGGACAGCAGTCCACAACCATTGGCACCGACGGCACCGGGGATCCGGCCGTCCTCCACACGGTCCCAGAATTTTCAGCACCGCTGTCCTTCGCGGTCCCACCACCCATCTCGTCACCAACAGTATCGGCACCGATGGCCCTGGCACCGATGGCTCTGGCACCGGCAGCAGTGCAGTCCGGATCTGCTCCACACAGCCATCACCGACGCCGCTCCCGCTCTCGAGGGGGCAAGCAGCATCACAAGACATCTCGGCGCAGGGACAGATCCACGACCTCTTCTTCTTCTTCGGCCTCGTCCTCCCGCCGGCACTCTGGTGCCGCTCTGGTGGCTCAGGTGGCCGTCATGCTGCGGCGCATTAACCACAACCCATACTGGTACCGGGATGGGGCCAAGGACCGTGGCAATGGCCTTATTGGGGGCCATGGAGTGCACAAGTGGCTCAAGGCTCTGCGTCGCTGCATTCCTCAGCAGCCCTGCCAGCGCCCCTGTTAACCAAGCCAACCCAGGGGCATGACTCGGAGGGAGACTCAGACCCTGAGGAGGGACCCTCTACAGGGCCCCTTCCTCAATCCTCCTCGTCTCCAGACAATGTTGTGGCCAGGGATCACAGGGCTCCCCTGTTCGACTTCCGGGCCCATCAGGACCTTCTAAAAAGGGCCGCTGAGAACTTGGGCATGGAATTTAAACTCATGTCTGAGGAAGAGGATCCCCTCTTTGGGCCATCAGGATCGGCGGGCCCTTCAAGAGCGCCCCTCCCCGTACATGACAGAGTCATGAAAATTGCCAGAAACCTCTGGCAAACCCCGTCCTCAGTACCTCCTATGTCAAAGGGGGTAGAAAGGAAGTACTATGTGCCTAAGGAGCCTCTGAGTTCCTTTACAACCACCCGATGCCCGGCTCTCTAGTGGTTGATGCAGCCAATCATAGAGACCGCCAGGGGAACCAAAGGAATACTCCCAAAGATAAGGATGGGAGGAAACTAGACCTCTTTGGGAGGAAAATCTACTCTACTGCAGCCCTGCAGTTTAGAGTAGCAAATCACCAGGCTTTGTTGGGGAAGTACAATCTCTGGTCATCGCTGTGGAGATTTGCATTGGGGTTACTACCTGACCAAGCGGCAGATTTTGCCACGGTGACCCAAGAGGGAGAGGCTGTGGAGAACGCGGCCCTGCAATCCGCCAGTGACGCGGTGGACACAGCTAGCAGGGCCATGGCTTCAGCTGTCATCATGCGCCGTTGTTCCTGGCTCCAAGCGTCAGGCCTGTCACAAGAGGACCAGCAGGCCATACAGGACCTCCCCTTTGACGGCACCGGGCTATTCTCTGGGAAAACAGAAGAGAAACTCCATGCCCTAAAAGACTCTCAGGCTACCCTGAAGTCCCTAGGGCTGTGTACCCCCCAGGCCTCGAGACATCAGTCCCGGCCTCAAGCCCAGAGGCAACTGCCCCCCCCCCCCCCCCCCCCCCCCCCGAGACGGCTCCCTGACCCGCCCAACCGAGGAGAGGTTGGGAGCGCTACCGGGGGCCAAACAAAGGAGGCCGGCAAGGGTCCTCTGCTGGGGCCCAGCAAGGGCCTCCCAAAGGGGGTAATTCCAATAAACGTTTTTTATAGTGTGCACGAGGGTGGCACTCTTCCTTTTCCCCTGGATCTTAACCGACCGTTTGCGGAAAGGCTTCGACTTTTCTATGCAGAATGGGAAGCCATTACTACAGACCGTTGGGTCCTGGAGGTGATTTGCAACTTACAGCCTTCCCCCCGACTCCCCCCGAGGATATTCCCCCTCGGGGACCCTGCCCACGAACAGCTCCTCGTGCAGGAGGTTGATTCCCTCCTAGAGCTTGGGGCGGTGGAAGAAGTCCCTGTGACTGAGAGGGGGAGGGGATTCTATTCAAGGTATTTCCTGATTCCCAAGGCCAAAGGGGGGCTTAGGCCCATCTTAGACCTATGCCGTCTGAGTAAGTATATCAGATGCATCAGGTTCTGCATGGTCTCCCTCGCCTCCATCATTCCGGTCCTAGATCCAGGGGACTGGTACGCTGCCCTTGATCTAAAAGATGCGTACTTTCATATCTCTATATTACCTGCCCATAGGAGGTTCCTAAGGTTCGTGGTAGCGGGGCGCCACTACCAGTTTTGGGCCATGCCCGTTGGTCTTTCCTCAGCACCAAGGGTCTTTACAAAATGCATGGCGGTGGTGGCAGCCCACCTGCGCCGCAGAGGGGTACAAATTTTCCCCTACCTGGACGACTGGCTGATCCGGGGCACGTCCAGGGCCCATGTAAGGAACAGCCTACGGCTTACTTGCGCAACATGCACCAGACTGGGGCTGCTCATCAACGAGCAGAAATCCACACTTACCCCAGTGCAGCGTATAGATTTTATTGGGGCCACACTGGACACTATACAGGCCAGAGCCTTCCTCCCACAGCCTCGGTTCGAGGCAATGGCATTATATCCAATCTCCACAGGTCCCCCACGACAACGGCCAGACACTGTCTGCAGCTGTTGGGACACATGGCAGCCTTTACGTATGTGGTGAGGCTGGCTCGCCTCAGGCTTAGGCCTCTCCAGGCATGGTTGGCCTCAGTGTATGTGCCAAACAGACATTCACTAACATGGTTCCCCCACAGGTGCTGTCATCCCTCAATTGGTGGAGGGACCCGAGGGATGTGATGAATGGAATTCCATTCAGAGACTTGGGCCCATCAGTGACTCTCATCACAAATGCATCCGATGTGGGATGGGGAGCCCACATCAGTCGCGACCTGGGCACCCAAGGGCTATGGTCACCCGAGGAGAGAGCTCTGCACATCAACGTACGCGAGCTCAGAGCAGTCCGGTTGGCCTGCAAGGCCTTCCTCAGATTCCTCAGGGGCAGGGTGGTCCAGGTCCTCACGGACAATACGGTGGCCATGTTTTATGTGAACAGGCACGGGGGGAGCGCGCTCCTCAGCTCTTTGCCAGGAGGCTATTCGACTCTGGGACTTTGCAGTGAGGCACGATTTTCATTTATGAGCCTCTCACCTCCCCGGGGTCAGGAACGACGAGGCAGACTGCCTCAGCAGGTCGTTTTTCACCCCGCCACAACTGGTCACTGCACCAGGATATAGTGACTTCAATTTTCCAAGAGTGGGGTGTTCCCCAACTAGACCTGTTCGCGTCAGCCTGGAACAGGAAATGCCCGAGGTTTTGCTCGCTCTGGGGTCGCGAGCTGGGCTCCCTGTCCGACGCGTTCCTTATAGACTGGGCGGGGGGCCTGATGTGTGCATTTCCCCCCATCCCGCTCCTGCCCCAAGTCCTTCTCAAAATCAAGAGGGACAGAGCAGACATCATTCTGATCGCGCCGGCGTGGCCGAGGCAGCACTGGTACAGCATGCTGCTCGACCTCTCTATCACCGCGCTGATTCCGCTACCCAGGCACTACGACTTGCTCTCCCAGGACCAGGGGCGCCTGCTGCACCTGGACCTGGACTCCCTCCACCTGACGGCATGGAGACTGTGGCTGACAGAGGGAGAGAGAGCCTGCTCTTTACAGGTCCAACAGGTTCTGCTGGGTAGCAGGAAATCGTCCACACAGGTTACGTACAGAGTCAAGCGGAGGCAGTTTTCCTGTTGGGCTGAGTCTAGGGGTATACCGCCAAGTTTCTCGCCTATACAGGCGATCTTGGAATACCTGCAGCACCTTAAGCTTCAGGACCTAGCTCTGGCTTCCCTGAAGGTGTACCTGGCAGCCATCTTGGCCTTCCACCAACTGATGGAGGGGCGGTCCCTGTTTTCCCACCCCATGTCAGTTAGGTTCCTTAAGGGGGTGGAGAGGACCTTCCCTCAGGTCTGGGACCGCCCTGGGATCTCAACCTGGTCCCTACCATATTGATGAGACACCCCTTCGAGCCCATGGCCACATGCTCCTTACTCCTCCTGTCTTGGAAGGTAGCCTTCCTGGTGGCCATTACATCGGCTAGGAGGGTCTCCGAGATATGGGCTTTGACCTCGGAGCCCCCCTACATGGTTTTCTATAAAGATAAGGTTCGGCTGAGGCCCCATTCGGCCTTCCTGCCTAGGGTGGTGTCTCAGTTCCACTGTAATCAAGATATCTTCCTCCCCGTGTTTTTCCCTAAACCACACAGTTCGGAGGAGGAGCGGAGGTGGCATTCGCTGGATGTCAGACGAACCTTGGCCTATATATCGAGCGCACCAGGCCCTTCCGGAAGTTGTCGCAACTGTTTGTGGCAGTGGTGGATCGGATGAAAGGCTCACCAGTCTCCACCCAGCGAATCTCCAACTGGATTACCGCCTGCATCAAAGCCTGTTACGAGCAGGCAGGGATGCCCCTTCCGGGCGCTGTGAAGGCACACTCAACCAGAGCCCAGGCCTCATCCATGGCCTTCCTGGAACGAGTGCCCCTGCAGGACATCTGCAGAGCAGTGATCTGGTCGTCGGTCCACACCTTCACGTCGCACTACGCCATCGTGGAGCAGGCGAGAGAAGATGCGGGTTTTGGCAGAGCCGTGCTGACAAGAGCAGGTCACCGATAACTCCTACCCACCTCCAAGGTATGGCTAATTAATCACCTATATTGGAATGCATATGAGCAATCACTCGAAGATAGAAAACAAGGTTACTTACCAGTAACTGTTGTTCTTCGAGATGTGTTGCTCATATCCATTCCAAACCCACCCCCTGTCCCCACTGTCAGAGTAGGCAGAAAGAAGGGACTGGGGACCCGTGGGGCCAGCAGCGCCCTTTATACCGTGACATGAGCGCGGCATTCCAGGGGGCGCCTAAGCTGGCCCTGCGGGGCTTGCTAGGGAAAAAGTTCCAGGAATCTGTGCACGGGGCGCGCACACACCTATATTGGAATGGATATGAGCAACACATCTCGAAGAACAAGAGTTACTGGTAAGTAACCTCGTTTTCATGTATCGCTCAGGTAGACATCAGAACATGGGCTTCCCCTATTTAATAACTGACCCAATTATTCATTAACCTCCAATCTCTCTTATGTGTTAAAATATATTATCTTACTATATATAACCATTCCACTATCTCTTAGTTCAATGTCACTGTTGTTTCATAACACACAGCGAAACATCCAGTAGTTCTGAATAGGAGATCAGTGAAGAAAGGATTGTATGGGAGGTGACTGGAGAGAAAACTCCCTTGTAAGGTTGAGGGAGATAAAGCATGAGAATTAGGAAAGTAGGAAGGAATTCTTTCTATTTTGAGGAAGGAAGATGGGGTGGGATTAAGAGCTCAAGATGAATGTATCAGTTCTCAGAGCGGTAAAAGTTAGCGGGAATGACATGACTAAAACACTATCCATTTTGAAAATGTAGGTTAAGGAAGGTTATTCATATCTTTTTACGTATACCATCTAATTTTAAAAAAAGATAATTCTGGCAGTCCTGGTGCTGATTATAATACATCCTGAACTATCAAAAGGCTAACTTATATCACTAGAGTATTGCAAATCTTCTTAAATGTATGCACTTACGTAGCACCTTTTTTCATAGAATCCATAGAAATGTATGGCTGGAAAGGACTTTGAGAGATCATCAAGTCCAGCCTTCTGTACTGAGGAAGAACCAAGTAAACTTAGACCATCCCTTTCAGGTGCTTGTCCAATCTGTTCTTAAAAATCTCCAATGATAGGGATTCACAACCTCCCTTGGTAGTCTATTCCAGTACTTAGCTACCCTTATAGTTTGAAAGTTTCCTAATATCTAACTTAAATCTCCATTGCTGCAGATTAAGACCATTACTTCCTTGTCCTACTTTCAGGGTCATTTTTGTTGCTTTCCACTGGGAATCTCTACAGTTTATTCATATCTTTCCTAAAGTGTGTGCTCAGAATTGGACACAGTACTCCCACTTGAGGCCTCACCGGTGCTAAATAGAGCGGGAGAATTACCTCCCCATGTCTTACATATGACACTACTGTTAATACACCCCAGAATGATATTAGTCTTTTTCACAACTGCATCGCATTGTTGACTCATATTCAAATTGTGAGCCAATATAAACCTCAGAGCTTTTTCAGCTGTACAGCCACCTACACATATTGTAATTTTGCATTTGATTTTTCCTTCATAAGTGTAGTACTTTGCACTGTCTTTACTTAATTTCATCTTATTGATTTCAGTTCAAATGTCCAATTTGTCAAGGTTGTTTTGAATTCTAATCCTATCCTCCCAGGTGCTCGCAACCCTTACCATCTTGGTTGTCATCTGCAAATTGTATAAGCATATTCTTCACCTTGTTAGCCAAGTCATTAATGAAAATATTGAATAGTACTGAACCCAGGACTAAGCCCTGCAGGTACCCAATACACACACCCTCCTAGTTTGACAGCAAACCATTGATAACTACTCTTGAGTATGGTCTTTCAATGAATTGTTGACCCACTTTATAGTAATGTCATCTAGACCACATTTCCTAGTTTGTTTGTGAGAATGTAATGTGTGACTATAACAAAAGCCTTAACATCACATCTACTGCTTCACCCCTATCCACTAGGCTTCTTACCCCATCAAAGAAGAAAATTAGGTTGGTTTGTCATGATTTGTTCTTGACAAATCCATGTTGGCTACTACTTATAATCCTATTATCTTCTAGGTGCTTATGAACTAATTGCTTAATAATTTGTTCCAGTATCTTTCTAGGTATCAAAGTTAGGCTGACTGGTCTTTAGTTAATTCCCCAGTTCCTTTTTGTTCCCTTTTTAAAGATAGGTACTATGTCTGCCCTTCTCCAGTCCTCTGGGACCTCAATTGTTCTCCATGAATTCTCTAAGATAATTGCTAATGGTTCTGAGATTGCTTCAGCTAGTTCCTTAAGTACTCTGGGATAAATTCCATCAGGCACTGCCAACTTGAATACATTTAAGTTATCTAAATATTTTTTAACCTGTTCTTTCCCTATTTTGGCTTGTGTTCCTTCCTCTTTATTTTTAATATTAATTGCGCTGCACCTGGTAGCCATTAACCTTTTTAGTAAAGAGAGAAGCAGAGTGGGCACCTCAGTCTTCTTGATGTTAACAGTTATTAGCTCTCCTTCCCCATTAAGTAGAGGACCTACACTTTCCCTCATCTTTCTCTTGATCCTAATGTATTTCAAGAACCTCTTATTGCCTTTTATGTCCCTTACTAAGTGTAACTCATTTTATGCCTTAGCCTTTCTGATTTTATCCCTACCTGCGTGTGCTATTTATGTGTACTCCTCCTCAGCAATTTGTCCATGTTTCCACTTTTTGTAAGATTCTTTTTTGAATTTCAGGTAATTAAATTGCTCCTGATGGAACATATTGGCCTCTTACTATTCTTTCTGCCTTTCCTTACAGGGACAGAGTACAGTCTACATGGCTTTCAATCACTCCCTATGAGATGGCTCTAAAAGACATTGCAAATTCAGAGGAAACAAGGAATATGTAATTAGGATGTGTGTGCAGAAAAAAAGGTTGAAGGATTTAGGGTGAAAACACAGCACAGGGTTAAAGCTATCAGCTGCCAATATGTCACATGCAGTCCAGTCCAATTCTCAAATCACTGTTTAAAAATCATTCTTGCCACTTATATATTCAAATCAAACAGAAGTGAAGTGCTCAAGGTCACACAGTAAATCAGTGCGAGAGCTGTTAGAAGATTCAGGTATTCCTGACTCCAAAGACTTAAGTGTGGCTGACATATGACGAGTCTAATGAAATTTTAATCTCAAATAAGGGACAGTTGTTTCTCTTTCCTTAGCCATGGCACAGTTTCTAGATTTTCTGTCAGTAGTCCAAACTGCATATTCTCCTGTTTTTGGAGGAAAAAAGATAAATTGAGAGCAAACATGAGCCCATAACATGTTACATAGCTGATGCTACCAATGTTTCAATATAGTCTTAGGACCCTGAAGGGGAACTAAAGCAGCAGGTCCTGCTCCTTTTCACTTATGGATGTGACATCTTTGAACCATCACTTCTGAGAAATCTAAGTTCTTCTGGTTTAGTTCCTTTTCATCCCTTACCTACCTCTTGCAGCTCTTTTCACTGACAAAGAAATTGAGACTTCTTGAATGATACCTATTTATTCCTTTCCCTGTTTCATCAGCCTATCAGTGATTCTCTCTCTCTCAACCCTGCATCTCTTTTCTCCATATTCTTTGTCCTCATCCTCTCTTTAAAGCATCTCTCTAAACCAAGATTACATTGCTTTTAATGCAACAAAGTCCAAAAGCAGCAGCAAAAAATGTGCCCGCTAACAGTGATTCTAAAACACACAGTCTATTTTCCATAATGTCACACACCTTCCAGACCTCCATATCTTCAGTCTCACACAGGAGGAAAAAAGAAAACAAAACAAGGCTTATATTTTTCTGCAGGCAGTTATACAAAGTGCAAAACTAAAACCAAATATACTCAAGAGAGGCACATTTCAGAATTTCCTCAGCCTCCAACACAGAGCAAAATTAAATATACAATTTCCTTCTAGCCCTTTGGCTTAAATAAAAGCTTGCGAATTCTTATAAAGAGAGCTACTACATTACTTTATTTAGCCTCCTGAACAGTAACTAACTTAAAAGAAGACTAACTTGTGTTTTTAGTTATTCTTTCCAGTTCCCTTAGGATCACACAAATATAACCCCTGCTTTTGCTTGTGTCCATCACTTACAGACATGGAAAATGAATGCACAGCGTGGTATAGTCACGGGGTTATTAAACTGTGTAAGAAGCTTCAAGTTTGAACCAGAGGTCCCCAACAGGGCCAGCTCAATTCTTCTTTGTGAACTAGACTGAGTGCCACGTGCTTCACTGTGCATGGAGGTCATTCAGATGAGCTCTTAAAATTTGGAGGTCTTGTCTCAGTCAGTGTTAAAGTTTCCATGGTACTCTTCTTAAAATCAGAAGTTTCCTCCTGGGTCCTTGGCCAAAATTAACACTCCTCCCACTGAGTACAGGTTGCTTGCTGCTCTCCCCCACAAATATTGCAGCATTTTACTGGTGCTGGAGGTATATGGTGTATAGAATATTTAGGGAATCTTTCATGATGATGGGTGCTAAATATATGTAAGACATTTTTAATTTAGAGGAACAATCTCAGTGTGATGATCTGGGGAATCTGTTTATGTACACCTTATGAACTGAGGTTATGAAGTTGTTATGAAATTATTGTATCATTGAATGCTGGTTATATGGTGGTAGATTCCACCATTGAGATTGTAGCTTTGTTGTCCCTGGTCTCTGCCAAACCAGGAACAATGGAAAATTACAAACCTCAACACCTGTGCTGTGCTTTATTTATTATATGACTGAACAATGAGTATGCTAAGGAGGTTGCCTGATTGGAGAAAACAGTTTGACCAAGTTTCTCTCCAGAGGGCTAGTGAAGTGGAGAGTGGAAAATCACTAGCAGCAGAACAAAAGAAACCAGGTGTTGGTGGAGGTACATATAAATTCAAGAAAGTCTGAGAGACACAGGAAACTTTGGGGAGGAGAGATGGGCAGGTTGTGTAGCAGGGGTGTCCGGTTTAATTATGGGACCAGACAAGATCAGGGAAAGCTGACTGGCCTAGAGAGAGGAGAGAGACTCTATGATTCTGAAGAGAAGCTCTGAGCTACAGTAGAAGGATCCTGGACACAACACAGGACTTTGCCGAAGCCCAAAGAACTCTCCAAAGTGGTGAGGAAACTGATCAGGGAAATGCATATGGGTGTGTTTATTTTGTCTAGATATGTGTATTTCTCGTTCTGCTAAGTAAAGAGTAAATTGTGTTTAGATTCCTGTGCAAAACCTGTGTGTCTGTTTGCTTTCAATGTCATATGTCCCTGGAGAGTCAAACTGTAAACCCAGAGAAGCTATGTGGCTTGAGTTCTGGGAGAAGTCGTGTTAGTCCCAAAAGTGAGGCAGTTGGACCGAGGGATTACAGCTGTCAGGAGAGGGTGCTACAAAGGATCTGCACTCCAAGCGCGTGCCTAGCAACCCCACCCAAGGACAGTGTCTGGACTCTGTTCATGCTCAGGATGTTCAAAGAACATGCGCCTATTGAGGTAGAGCCTGGTCAGTGTCCAGGCAGAAGAAGAACTCTATTAGGGCTGTCTATGTGACACTCACTCAACCCCATTCCACTGTAACTTAAATTGCTAATAGGAGAGAATTAAACACAACAGATAAATAAAGTCTAATTTCATTTAATTTTGCTGTTGGCGCCATAGGGAGCCAACTTCTAGCTGTTTCAGCCATAAGTGTAAATACTATTTGCTGAAGCCTGCTTTCAGTACGCATTGAAAATGTACAGTGTAACTTAAGGTACAGACTAATTGGAGATATTTAATAGACAATTACTACGTGGAATA
Source organism: Emydura macquarii macquarii (assembly GCF_026122565.2). NCBI lineage: Eukaryota > Metazoa > Chordata > Testudines > Chelidae > Emydura > Emydura macquarii. The sequence goes on along the minus strand of NW_027132342.1, from coordinate 2,675,417 downwards.
AGAGCTTTGTCTAGAAGTAAAAACCACAGGACTAGGAAATCAGAAGACATGGGCTCCAATCAAAGCTAACTAACTTACCTTGTGTCTGTGTGCAAAACACTTAACTTTATCATGCTTCAATTTCCTCATCTATAGAAAGGGGAAGGGTACCATCCCTAACAAGGGTGTTTTGATGCATAATCAATTAGTGTTTGTGACGTGCTATGTATCACTATCAACGCCTTAAAACTCATTGCTTCCTTGCATACTCTGTTTGAATCCCTTCTTCAGTTTCAACAGAGTATAGTGTATGTCACTTCCTGTCCTGTAGTGCTGCACTGTGCAGCTATATGGTTGCTTCTTTTCACCCAAGAGGTGGCTGCATTTCAAAGGTCAATGAAGTGATTACATAGGTCAGTAAGTTGCCAAAAATTTGGCATGAAAAGAGACTAAGTTGTTTATTATTTGTGTAATTATTTAGTCCATTACCATCTTTGTGCATCTGTGGCATTTTGTAAGGGCAGCAGTGTCACCTATGCCCTGTTGGTACTACCATTAGATTGTCCACGAGTGCTTATTGTCCCTGCTTATATTGCAGCTACCACCCTTTTCTTGTTGTCCTCACAATGTGTAGACGCTCGTGGTGACCGATGACACTGCTCTTGGGAAAGTGACCCAGAACTGAGGTGGTGAGACAACATATCACCCCATATCAGGAAACATAATCATATGCACTGTTTTTAGTCTGTTTGCAGAGTCAAATGGTAGGACAAGATTTGTAATACTGAAATCCTTAATTGTTATTGGATGTCTGGTATTCAAAGAATGCTCATAACAGCTCAGTTGCATTGGTCTGGGCAACTTGTTCATATGACTGTCTCAAGAATACCCAAAGCTACACTTTCTGGTCAATTAAAGCAAGGTACCTGCTCTCATGGTTGTCAGTACAAACGGTATAAAGATATACCAAAATCACACTTGAAAGCTTGTCAGCCTATTCCAGTAACTGGGAAACAACATCCAATGACAGTGCAACGTGGCAGCAGATTTGCCATGTTGCCATTAACTGCTTTAAAGCAAGGCTCATCAACACCTTATGTGAAAAACTTAACCAGCACAAAGCAAGGACACAACAACCTTCAATGGGCTTGCACAATCTTGTCTGTCCTGCATGCAATCATGTTTGCTGTTCTCTCATCAATCTGATCTCACATAGGTGTGTTCATTTTTAATGTTCACTGAACCCTCGTAGATGGATACCAATGTGAGACTCCATCCATCCTATTATTTAGTACAGTGAAAGCTAGTTTGGTTGTCTATTTTGTGCAGGTACATTAGATTCATTAATATAGTACTGTTTAAAATTATGGTACAAATGTGAATAAAGCATTAAACTTACTTTTAGTGCAATGGATGGTTGGCTTTAGTGATCTGACACAGAACTATATTTACCGCAGAAGACTGAACAGTAACAGTTACTCAACTATTTTCCTAAATGTAGATACATAAGGAAACTGTTTTAACACTGAGAATGAGAAGCAAAATGGAAGACTGTCAGTGTTTACACTTCACCTTTGTATTTGTCCCTGCTTCTTGATTGTACCAGTTATTGCAGTCCTCAAAGCTCTGTTGCTATTTCAGTAAAGGAGTAGACAAAAAAAACCAAGAAATGTTGGAAGAAAAATGAGTAACACTTACAATTTCATTATAAGTAGGGTCAGTGCTTTTTGGAACTGCTTTCGTTTTTCTCCTGCTGACTTCATCAGGATCTGGTAAAAGATAAAATTCAGCCTGTGCAGTTGGGGCAGAGCCATCTGGGAGATGCTGTAGAACAAAAGGATTATCAATATGACTATCTGTGTTTCTATCAAGGAAAACAAATAGAGAGGTACCAAATTAAATCTGGACTTTAACCAGACATGAAGAGATTTATTATACTGACAAAGTTTAATTGGTATAAAATGGAGTACTCATCAATGTAAACAATAGAAATACACAGAATTCAACCTCATATTATGTTGGGAAAAAAATAAATGAAAAAATAAAAGAACAAAATAAGTATAATAAAAGTATTAAATGTGGAAAATTTTAAGGGAAAACCCCTTAAGCATCAATACACTTTAATTCATGTGAAACTGGTATGCAATATACCCTTACATTTTTCAAAGCAATGCACAGGAACCAGAGTTTAGCCAAACAGCTCCTATTGACTTTAACCTTTAAAAAAAGAGCCAGTTCCAATGCTGATATGGGGACAATTGATTGTTTTTAAGGATGTGCCAAAAAGGATGCTAGCACAGAAGGTCCAAGAGCATTTTCAGCAGCAATATGGGCAGAAAGGGATTCTTATATAGATAAAGTCTCTCCCATCGCCACCTCCACACAGCTGCAAACCTTCTTTAGTCTCCCATTAACACTACACATATTGACGATTGGGCCAGGAATCAGCAAGGACAGGGAGGGAAAGGACCAAATGGAGATCAAGAAGGAAACTATTGGTGCAGATGTGGATAGAGATAGGTATAATTTTGGCCTTTAGAAAAGGAGATGGAGATTTCAGGATGGTTAGTTAACTGGGAGAGAGTCTGGTCTATTTTGTGAATGGATCATTAGTTGCGAGGAGAGTTAAGAGGATTGAAAGAGAGAAGAACACAGATTAGGAGCTGAAAACTAATATACTTGTTCATGGCGACCTACAAACATAGGAATCAAATCAGGTCAGCGATCCATCTAGCTCAATCTCTCGTCTCTGAAGTCCTTACCAAACGCTTTACACGAAGATGCAAGAAATCCATAAGTGAACAATTATGGAGTAGGGGAAAGTTTCTTCCTAGTCAGTTACTGTTGGCTTGTGCATAGCAGTGCCTGTTCTCCTCTCTTAGGATCTCCCAAACTAGTGGCTATCAACTTATTGACAACACAACATGCATTTAGACAGCACAGCATGTAACATAACATCACAACTGTTTTTCAAAATATCAGCCATTTTGAGGGGGTTTTTAGGCTTTCAGAAAGAAAATAGACTGGCCAGTTTGCAAGCACCTGAAGGAAGTGGACATCCATGGACAGAAATTGAAATGAAAATCCATGAAAACTAACAAATAAAAGAATTTTCTGAGTGAATGGGCTCAGCGTGTTATTTTAGCTGTACAAGCATATCTATATTCCTCATTTCAGCTGCACTGGACCCATTACAGAGTAGTTGCTCACATTTTGATAATTCACAGACTGGGACCAGAAATGTTAGGTTTTCCAACAGTAACAATAACATATCTTTTAAATGGAGAGGCTACAGGCATCCTAGCAATAAATAACATCTATATAGAAGGGACGTTGCATGTATGTGTGTATATAGAACAATTAGTTGATGACACAAAGTGACTTCTCACAGTATACAACTTGGTCAACCATCCAGCTTAATGTTACTATGCTAATGTTGTTACTACTGCTTATATAGCACTCTGTTGGCCTTATACAAATCATCAAACTCTCCCCCATCCCTCCTTTTCCCACTAAGAGCATAGGACAGGAAGTGAAAAAGACTATATTCAGTTTGAAATACATACGGAATTTAAATTATTTAGGAATACATATGGAATTTAGGATGCAATTACTCAAATAGGAACTTCACTAGGGCATTGAGACTAACAGTCAATTTTATAGGACAGTTTAGTGCCTTGTTGAATTAACACTGTATTTGGAGTCATACAATCCATTGAAAAACCCCTCTCCAGGGTTTTAGGACCTGTCATTATATATTAAAATCCAATCATGTTAGCAGAAACAAAAGTAAACTCAGCAGTCTCCCCAAACCTGGGAAGGAACAAACCAATTGAGCCTTAAACATCAGCCCAAGGTGTTCAGATCCTCACACCCTTCCCTCTTCTGGGAAAAAGAGGTGAGCTTTTCAGCATATCCTGAAAGGTCAACATAGCTCAGATCAAAAGGGAGAATGGATTCCAAAATTCACGGTCCCTCATGGAGAATGCACTGACAGCAGCTCTCTCTCTTTTCAACTGAGAAGGGGGCATGCAGTTCAAGCTTAAAAGCAGCATCTTCTATGCTACCCAGGAACCAAGATTCAGCATTCACAGAGCACTCATGTCACATGATCATGGTGAAAAATTCCATATTCAGTAAGTGAGGTATCATGCTCTGCATTAGCTTCAGCTGCTGAGTTGATGGAAGTAGAGTTGAGTGAATAACTGATTTTTTGGTTGGGCTTGCAACCTGAAAAATTGGGGCAAATATTGGGCATGAGAAAGAGAAAGTTTTTTCTCCTTTACAAATTGTTTGGGCACTTGCCTGGAATGTACCAGACCCAGGTTCAAATACCCACGCAGGCGAAGGGACTTGAAAGAAGCCCTCCTCTTACCAAATAAGTGCTCTAAGCACCAGACTGTAGGCTATTCTGCTCTCAATCTCTCTGTTGAAACAGTTCTACCAGGGTATAGGCTATACTGCTTTCAAATCTTTCCTGCTGGAGGTACTTAAATATTCAATGGACCAGAGAGAGAAAGTTAGAATGATCTATAGTCTGGTGATTAAGACACTCATCAGAGTGATAGATATGAATTCATTTCTTCTCTTCACCAGTTCAGAGAAGGGATTTAACTTCCCACCTCCCAGGTGAATACCTTAATCACCAGGCAGATCTCCAGGTGGTGAGGGCAACTTGTCCCACAATGTAGCAACACTATCTGAACCCAGATTCTGCTGGTGCCGTTGGTTCTGCCAGGACCCTTTGAATGGGACTCACTTATCCAAGAGTCTGGGTTGGTAGGGGCAAGCTGGTTGGAGTTACGATAGAACAATGAATAATGGTAATCAGGGTAGGCAACTTTTAACATCCCAAAACAGCTGTGTTTAGGAGTGACTGGTCCATGAAATTTACTGTAGTTGCCTTTGAAAAACATGATATTCAGACATGAGTTTATCTCAGACAATGCATAACTTAATACAGATGCCTAAACCTGAAGAACAGGAAACCCAGAATGACATAGATCAAAGCTAATGCTAACACATTTGAGATGGGAGCTGAATATTAATTTTGTACCTAATAGGCAAACCCTTATATAATCTCTGTTGCATGAGGTATTTGGGATGGCTTTTCTCAATTTGCCTAGCAGCTCAGTGTTGCCTTGTGAAGAACCTGTTTCACTGAGCGATTTCCTGAGACAAGGCATGTAATAAGACCTGACGAGGTCACAGAAGCGGCGTTAGTTTCTTCATTAAAAATCATGATGATCAGACCCACCCTCCCAGGAACAATTGGGAAATCTTGTCAATTTGGGAATCTCAGTGTGAAATCAAGGATGGGATTCACATGGCAGTACTATCAAGAAACCTTTTTGAAGTGACTGTCTGTTCTAAGGTCAGCACTTATCTGAATAAGGGGGAAAAAGGAGAAAACACGAGCAAATGTTACTTTCCTCAGAATGATGCTCTCCACTGCTAGCTTTCATTTCATAGCTGTCATTGCATCTAATGACAAACAACCTGATTCTCCTCTGACTTCCTCCTGATTCAGACTACATCAGTGTAACTCGATCATTGGAATTACATCAAGTTCAAGTAAATGAAAGAATATCAGGCTGAAATGCTGGTCTCAATAACTCCAAAGTATACCTGTTCTGTAAATAAACATGGGGTAAGATTTTTCAGAAGCACAAGGAATCAAACTAGTTGTGTTTGGTACCTATGGAGGCCCCACTGGATTAGGAATAGTGCATCCATAATGTCATTTACTCTCCCTTTATAGCATTTTCATCATCTCCTTTGTTGTTTTAGGAGAAACTAATATATCAAAAGCAGGTCTGTGACTATTTTCAGGATTCTGCTTATTTTGGAACGTGCTGTGATGTATAAATTGGTGGAATGTTTTCCAATGTATAAAGAACTTTTTGGTCAATTTCTTCAACACATTGGCCATCTCAGGGTCAAATGGTTAGATCACTGTTAAAAAAATTCCAACTAGTTAACACATCACAGCATGTTCCAAAATAAGCAGAATCCTGAAAATAGTCACCGGGCTGCTTTTGATATGTCAGTTTCTCCTAAAACAACAAAGGAGGTAGTGGAAATGTTATAAAGGGAGAGTAAATGACATTCTGGATCCACTATTCCTAATCCAATGGGGCCTCCACAGGTATTAGACACATCCAGTTTTATTTTAATTTTGTGTGTTTTCATAGAAGTTTCTAAAATGTCATGCACTGGTGTAAAAGTTGTTTATAGGGAGGATGATAATGAAGCAACAGTATGAAAAAACACTACCAAAAAAGGCACAACCTGAGATGCAGATTCACAAGACCATTCAAGTTTTGTGCAGAACAGTTGGTAAACTTTGGGTGCCAGTCAATGGAAAGAGGCACTTCTTTTCATATCCATAATTTAGTATTAAAAATGTGGCTCACAGAATACACCCTCTGTAGCAAAGTTTCATAATTCATTCCATGTTAGATTTCCAAAACTAAAAGTAGTATTTGATATTTACTTACAGAAATCCACATAGACAGGTTATGGATTTTTGTAATTCAATATTAAATACACTAGTTATATTTTGGGAAAAGAGAGAAGAAATGAAATTTTCTACAAAAATTGCATTCTGTTAGCCATCCATTTCCCCTTGAGTCTTGCTGACTACCCAACTCTCCTTTATGATGGAATTTTCTTTGACACTAAGAAAGCCATAAGGGTTTCTTCTAAATTTGGCATATTTAAAGCACTGAAATTCAGCATGACAGACTGAATCCTGAGTCTCTTTAGCATGAGAGTCTGAAGGGAAAGCTTGTGAAAGTAAAAGTTAGATACTTGGGGGCAATGTTAGCGTTATTAGACAGCACTACTTCCTAAATGAAATGTTTCCTTCAGGCGGGTATTCCTCACAAACTCAGTCCCGCTCTCTTTTTGGCCCTGGTCTAAAAGCTGTTGATACTCAATCTTCTGACGTTCCTGCTGCCTTCCATCCCTGGATGAAACATTCTGGTAGCTCCTGAACTTTTCCTGGTTTCAGCTGCTGTTCTCTTTATCCAGAAAAGGCTCCATCATACATTTTCAATCTTCTTAAAAAAAAAAAAAAACAGATAACTTTCATTCACAACTGCTGTCTTCCCGCCTCTATAAGTAACTTCCTTTCTTCTACTTTCCATCCCCAATAAAATAGACTGGAGCTCTTCAACTCGCAACTGCCTTCTTCCCTTTACAAATAAAAATTGCTTATGGCTCCTCCTGTCTCCCACTTTCAGCTACTGCCTTCTACCACTCTCACACAAAACTCCCCAGCAGATGCCACTCCTACCTTTTGCTCATCTTCATCCCTCCACACAGACACACACTCCCCTTCCTCGCCTGAGAATTAAAGTTTTTAATAATGAAAGAAAGATGACTAAATATTAAATGTGCTATAATAAAACTATGGTAAATAGATACAAAAAGTTTTCACAGCCCTATAGCAACATAGTTGTATTCTAAATGCAGACATGAAAGAGATTTGATTATAATCCACGAAGGGAGGAAAAGGAAAATCCACAGAGGAAATCAGTCACAACACCCGAGTCATCAGAATAAATAGTATCTGAATCCTGACTAAATTAAATTTGAGTGATAAATGCAGAGGTTCTATGAAGAGTATTAAATACACACACCATTTAATTTTTCTTAGTAACAAAGCCCAGTTAATATGTAACTTAACTCCGTGTTCCTGGGAAAAGCTAAAGCCTGCACCATAAAATGCAGCTAAACAACAAACAAATATGCCTTCTCTTTTGAAAAGATAGCCTCGTCTGGGGCTAAGTCTAAATTTAGAGTGCTAAAAAAAAAAGAAAAAGAAAATCAGAACCTTGATAGTGGTATTAAAAAACAAGAAGTTCCTTCAAGAAATGGATTAATAAGGTTTATAGACCTGGAGGATAAAATGATAGCAGAGCTGTGCAAACTAGAGGTTGTGTTCTTATTTAAAAAGGACCCTCCAGGCCCATGATATGATTTTTTTTCCAGATTTGTACATCCTAATGTACCATGTGCCTCCCGCTCTCCTCTGTGTCTAAATTTTCTCTTTTCCTGTGAATTTAAACTCCTGGTATAGTTAATACACTTAGAAAAATAAACAATAAAATAATTTCCAAGTATTTAATCAAAATATTTGAAAGAAAATCACCTTTAAAGTAATTACTGAAGTAAATGATAATTAGAATAATAATCCATTATATTTCCATGGTGGATCTTGGAGCATAAAGTAAACATTTCTTAAGATACTAACCAAAACAATAGTAGCTGACTGCACAAAATGAGGTATTTTCTCACTCTCTGGTGCTTTCTTTCTTCTATAAAACTTTAAACACATTTTGCTGCTTTCTCTTTGTTCCCTATGATCATTTAACCTTTTTGCTTTCTTTTCTGCTTGTAAATTTCTTTCCCTCCTCGTGATTGCAAACAACTTCATTGCTTTTTTTTTTTTTCCCCTTTCATGAATAAAAATAGAAGACACACAATGATGGAGGTCAGTGGCACAGACATTTTCACTTGCTTGAGCAGCACTAGGAGTGGGGATTGTCCATCCCACATGAGAGCAGGAAAACCATGAGAGAGCTGTTGTTTTGTGACTGAGAGAGAAGGGCTGGCTTGATTCAGTGTTGGAACTCTGAAGGCAATTCTCTTAGCAGATATTCACCCTTCTTTGGAAAATTGGTGATGGAGATTGTGGTAGGAGAGCAAAACCTCCTGTTGGCTTTGCATCCCACTCTGATGAACATGGGGTGCATTGCCATATTACCAATCTGTATCCCAAAATGTGATTTAAGTGCTGTGTGCATTAGTCTAACAAGAGGATAACAGACAGTTTCAACACCCTCATCCACAGGTAGATACAGGTCTACACTTGGAAGGATTTGTTGGTATAGCTATATACCAATAAAGTGCAGATTTGCCAGTATATCTGCATCAACATAGGGGCTTTTGTGAGCCAAGCTATGTTGGTCAGGGATCACATCTCTTCACACCCCTGAGTGACAAAGCTCTGAGGGTGAACACTTGTAATGCACATATAGGCTGAGTGCTTATAAACCATTAAGGCTGAATAGGTCTCATTCCCCAAACAATGAAGTTGTTCACAGGGGCATTCTCCTAGATTGGGAACTAACCAAATTGAGATAGAAAGAAGATTTCACACTTATACCTGTAATAAAGACAACTTTGAGCAACATGGTAATTGGGCCAAGGCACATATGGGAAAGTGGTGTCATAGATCAGGAAAATTGCACCTGAATTTCTCCAAGTTCACAACTGTCTCAAATTCAGAATCAGAACAACCATGGATATTTCAGTCTTTCCTGTATACAACTTGGGCCTTTGATCTTGGCCTCATGTAACAGGTGATCAGTAGACAATGGCTCACTCCTCAAAGTATAGCTTCAAAAGGCTTGGTTTTTGCATTATGGAAGGAGGGGAATTTACATTCACCTCTTCCTAGATGGCCCCAGGAAAACCATTTTATGCTTTGTGTTACAAAAGTCCATTTATCTCTGGCACATTGTTCAACAGAGTCCTTTGAACCCCCAGGTCTCCCATCTGTCACATCTCCCCCCATGAGAGGTTCCATACAATTTTGGCCCACAGTAATACGCAAACCATTCATTTAATACAATGGACCCCAAAGATATTTCAACTTAATTCAATAAGATCTCCCAAGAAAGAGGGCGGACAATTTCCTACAATTGCAGAAAATTGCTATATCTGACACAAAGCCCAGGAGTGAATTTACAGCTGTACTGAGGAGGACATATGCAATATAGTAAAAAGGGGAGGGAGAAGGAGGGAAGAAATGTTCCTGCTTCTTCCTTCCAGTGGTTGCACCTATGCCTGAATCCCATGCTGCATTGCTGCCCATTTTGAAGTCTATTAAACATCCCTCATTCACATCAATGAAACAAAACAGAGATAGATCCTGCACTAATGTGAAAAATCTTCTCTTGGTCAGCCATGGGTGAATGGGGTGAACCCATGGCTTTATGAGGAGGGACAGTCCTAATACTTCGTCTTGGTGTAGGAAGTAGCATGAGGATGAAGACTCATGGGTTTGGTGGACAGTTCTCTAAAATTTTTGTTTTGTAATTACTTGCAAGCCTGGGAATAAGGGAACTTCTCTGTTATTATTGTGCAGTGGGACATTCATTTACCACTCAGAACAGTATCTAGTTTCCACAGCTGCAGAGTCTATGAGGCTCATTGAGGTAGATTTTGTCTAGATTTGGATATTAGTCCACAGTACATATGTTTGTGCGCATGTGCACACATACACACACATTCTATTATTCCCTCTCCCTTGAACTAAACATAATGGAAGAAAAAACACCAAAGAAAACGATACTATGTCACATTTCTTTTCAGCTCACAAAAGATTTTACAGCATCACTGACCATCAGATGGAGAAAAAGAAATCAGTTTCTGAGAACAGGAAGCAAGTGAAGTAAGGATGGATGGTGTCTTTTGTTAGTTGTGAGCCTGGAGAAAAGTCTGAGGAGTGAAGTTCTGGAATAGCCTTCCAAGGGGAGCAGTGGGGGCAAAAAACCTAGCTGGCTTCAAGACAGTTTGAAAAGTTTATGGAGGGGATGGTCTGATGGGACAGCCTAATTTGGCAATTAAGTGATCTTTGACTACTAGTGGTAAATATGCCCAAAGGCCTGTGATGGGATATTAGATGGGGTGTGTTCTGAGTTACTACAGAGAATTCTTTCCAGGTGTCTGACTGGTGAGTCTTGCCCGCATGCTCAGGGTTTAGCTGATTGCCATATATGGGGTCAGGAAGGATTTTTCCCCCAGGGCAGATTGGCAGAGGCCCTGGGGTTTTTTTGCATTCCTCTGTGGCATGGGGCATGGCTCACTTGCTGGTGGATTCTCTGTACTTTAAAGTCTTTAAACCATGATTTGAGGACTTTAATAACTCAGTCATAAGTTAAAGATTTATTACAGGAGTGAGTGGGTGAGGTTCTGTGGCCTGCATTGTGCAGGAGGTCAGACTAGATGATCATAATGGTCCCTTCTGACCTTAAAGTCTATGAGTCTAAGATTTCTGCACTCCTCCTGATGTCTGGCTGTGAAGTGTATCCAGTAGCCTACATATGCATCTGATTTAGTTGTCATGGGGCAAATACACAGGGCAGCAGCATTAATGTTTTTGCAGCTGCTGGAGCTGCCTGCACTTGCACAGACATCTCTTCCAGCAGCAGGCAGGGCTATTACCACAGAACTACCAGACAGAGGGATGCAGCCCGACTTACCTGGGAAACTTAGTCAAATCCCCACACTGAGCATTTGCTTCCTTCCCACTTCTGTGTCAGTTTCCAGGGTCCAATCTGTGATGCATTTCCATGATAATGTTTAGATTAATTTAGCCCTGAAGACTTCCCTTTGCATTAGCTGACCCACCTTGTGCCCTCTGAGTGTTAACAATGGTTATGATGCTACAACTGCATGTGCTGGGCTTTAAGGATTTTTCCCCTCTCTCTTGCTTAGTCTGTCTTTCATTGTTTACAGTGCTCCCTTTCTCTCCATACCTTCCTCCCATCCTACTTCTAGAGGCCCAGGTCTTTGTCTTGACTTTTTGGGGCCTTTTTTCTTTCTTTTTCTAAACATCTGTTTTGCTCCCTTAGAGATATGTTCTTGCTCTTTGCTGGCAAGTTCTTTCAGATGCCAGACAAAACTTTCCTCTCCTTGAATTCCATATCTTCCGCTCCAGTCTCAGGAACTCTCTTTTTCAGTTGCTGCCATGCTGTCCCCCTCTCTCTTCTGCCGTACCCTCTCTCTCTGAGGCAATCTCTATCTTTCTTCCTCACTCTCCTTCCCACCACTCCCCAATCCCCTTCTGCCAACGCTTACCTTTTTGTTTATAGCCTTCCAACTTCTCTGCGTCTCTGCACTAATATGGAATTGCCAACCCTAAGCATTCAAACATCCTGAGTCAGGGCTCAAAAAAATCATGATTGATTTACAAAAACATGAGATTTCAAAAATAAAACATTTTGAATCTTCATCGATCTTCTGGCTCTCTGCACCTTTTAGAGTTATGCTTTCAACTTTCCTTGGCTACCATGAGGGCTAGAAACTTGATTTCTCAATTAATGAAAACTGGGAATCTGGTATATTCATGTGATGCTAGGGATTCAAGAAAAACATTCTTGATCATGAGACTTTCAATAAAATCATGAGAGTTGGGAGCACTTTTAATATGTCAATAAATACTAGTTTAACAGAACTTCTCTGCTTTCACTGTTTACCCATAGTATTTAAAATGAAGTGTGCACAAGCATTTGCAACCAATTCTACAACTCTTTGCATGCGTTGCTGCTCAAATTGTCTTACTAGTCAAGTTGTAGGAAAAGATGCAGGAACTCCTTTGGTGAAACTATGGCCTGTGTAAAACAGGAGGTGAGAGCAGATTAGTGGTTCCTTCTAGCCTTAAAATCTATTAAACTAGTTCACTCTGTACTTATTCTTCAAAGTATACTTCAATAGACTGTTTTTAGGAAGGACTTTAAGAACTTCTTTCAGTGATTGAAATATTTCCTGTATTAGGGAGGAACAAGGTGCATCTTGAAGCAGACCTAAGAATTTCAGAGATTAGGAATAAAATACATACATTCATTTCTCCAAGTTTCTTTCTAGGTTACAACAGTGGGAAAATAATGCATCATGGACTGAAATTATAGAGTTATAGAGCTGTTGATTCCTACCTCCACTCTGCCAACAAAGCCAGCCTTCCACAAACCAGACCAGCTGTACCTTAAACACCTCTTTGCATTCTCATATGCCTGGGAGAAGCTCCTTGTAAAAATCTGCAAAACTGCTACATTGACCTCCTTGAAACCCAGCTCTGCTATGAAGGCTACACAACACTTGACAATAGCTATAAGCATGATAGTTTCACAGATACCTTATTCTTCCATAACCTGTTTGATTTTCTCCACCTGTTGTCTCTCATCATATAGTTACACTAGAAGCTGTCTGGGGCAGGAATGTCTTGTTTATTGTGTGTGTGTAGAGGACATAGCACAATGTGGCCCTGATCCCTGAATGAAGCTTCTAGGATGTACCACAACACAAATCATAATTAGTAATGTTTCTTTCAATGATTCAAATTCATCTCCCACTGAAAATCCAGTGAATTCAATGAAGTTACACTAAGAATGAATTTGGCCCAATACAATTATTTAAACATTTGAAAATATCACATACATTGTTTTAGGCAGGGGGAGGGGAAAGTGCAAAAAGTATTTACTATAAATGATGGAACAAAACAAATTAATTTCTGTATAGATGAACCACTAAAAATATTGTAAGTAGTAAGACACTGAAAAAGTAGTAAGACTGAATAGATCTGAAATAGATTTAACATGTGTTGAATAAAGTACAAACTTGCTGTACTTTCTAATTCATATTCAACTCAAAAAGAGATAGACAGATTGATCTAGGGCAGTGGTTCTAAACCAGGGATCGGTGGCCCTCTAAGGGGGGTGCTATAAGTCAGTTTTAGGGGGCCGTGGGGCCCCATGGCTGAAGCCTGGTACCCTGAGCTCCAATGCCGTCATGGGGCTGAAGCTGGGAGAGAAGCCACAGGGAGACCCTAGCACCAGGGTTAAAGCTTCGGCACTCCCTGTGGGGCTAAAGCCCCTGGTGACCCCCTGCGGGGTTGAAGTCAGGAGCAGAGCTAAAGCATAACACATACTGCCCTCACAAGATCCCCTAAGCCAGTGGTTCTCAAACTTTTTGTACTGGTCACCCCTTTCAAACAGTTTGGAGACAACTGTGTGAGTATTGCTTTCACTTCATCATCATTGATCATGTCGACAAATTGTTACTGTGCGTGAATATCCTCAGTAGGTAACTGCTCTGCTGTCACACTGTAAGGGTGAATAAAGTGCTTCTGGTAGCACTGGGAAGTTGTGCGAGAACTCTTTGTGAAAGCTCTTAGATGTTCACTGATAGCTGACTTGAGAACACTATGAATGTGGACTTCTTCCTGCTCGCTGAATGAAGAAAGTGTCAGAAACATGCCTTATCTGTTTGTGTCCAACTACCTGCACTACAGAGCCAATTTCATCTGGAAGGCTTTGATTTTATTAGTCAGGTCTATTAATGTTGAACGTTTTCCGTGAAGCGACAGATTGAGGTCATTAAGGCTATCAAAGATATCAGCTAGGTATACCAAGCAGAAAAGCATTTCTTGTCACTGAACTTTTTGTTCATCTCTTGTTTCTCTTTTCACAGGAAATACTCTGCCATCTTTTCACGAAGTAGAAAAACGCACTTTGATGCGCGTTCCCTTTAAAAGCCATTGGACTTGAGTGTGGAAAGCAGAACTTCTTATTCACCACCTGTTTAGCTGCAGAGCTCTCAAAAGAGATGACTATTCAGAGCATATGCTTTAATGTAGTTCACTGCTCATATAACAACATCCGCCACAGCATTAAGGCACATTGGCAATGTCTTTGCAGCTAGGACTTGATGATGATTCCACAATGAGTGACAATCACATTAGGTGACATGCACTTTACCTTCTGCTGAAAGCAACCCAAGCTCCATGCATGAGGTTGCGGCTCACAACCCTCCTCCTGGCTGGGGTTGGGGCTCCCGGCTCCATGGCTGACAGGGTTTGGGGCTGACAATCCCATAGGTGGCTGGGCTCGGGGCTCAGAGCCCCACAGGTGGCGGCACTCGGGGCTCACAGCCCTGGGCGGGGCCAGGCTTGGGGCTTACAGCCAACAGATGGTGGGGCTGTGGCCTCACAGCCCCATGGATGGCTGGGCTCGAGGCTCACAGCTCATGATCCCCATGTAACCATGTTGCGACCCCCTGAGGGCGTGCAACCCCCAGTTTGAGAACTAATGCCCTCAGCCAACCAGCTTGTCTGAACTGTGCCTTGCCAGTCTACTCCTGTCACAGCCAGACTATAGGAAAGCAGAGAATTTTACCATCTCGCTCTGATGAGAGAGAGAAGTAGAGCTGAGCATTGTCATCATACCAGTGACTTCGCATCCTAACCCAGCTCAGTATTTCCTTTAGCAACTTCACCGGAGGAGTCATTTCAGAAAAAATGCGGCATGAGAGGGAAAGGAACGAGTTTTGTCAGCACACAGAACATTAGATGTGATTATAATTTGGGGAAGGAGGAGAATGGAAGACAATAATGGAGCATATAGACCTATGAAAAGTCCCAGGGGGCACTATGCCCCCTTGCCAAATAGCAAATGATGTCCCTGAGCTTCACATGTATGTTGAACAGGAGAACTGGAATACCTGTAGAATCCCACGTGAAAGAACTCTGGGAGTAGCAAGTACTCTCCAGCTGGGACTTCACCAAGAAAGGAACAGAGCCACTGACACATGATGCCATCCACTCGTGGCAGGAGTCAACAACAACTTAGCGTGAGTAATATCAAAGGCAGCTGAAAGAGCCATCATGGGCACCTAATCTTTGTGCATTGCCATTAGGAGCTCATCACTGGCCATGAAACTAATGCTGCTAGCTTCAGTATCACACCTTCAAATCTGATTGAAAGATCAAAGGAAGACCAAATGAAAAGCATTGTCACACAACCTTCTGTAAAATGTATTTGTCTCCAAAGGACGTTGTGAGGATTAATGTTAGCATAGCACTCTGCTAACATAAAGCCTATGTGAGCGCTCAATTATGATAAAAGGACTTACAATGTTCCTCATGTGTTTCAACAATATTGTCAGGCGGGTGCTCTCATATGATATGACTAACTGCACTCCAGGTTTCTGGTCAGTAGATTTAGGACCTGAAATAATCAAAAGTGATGAATTTCCAGTTAGTGAAAATATTAATGGAAATGCATAGCTAAAGCATTGAACTTCTATTTTAAATAATATGTATAACAAAATATTGTCTGATTAAGAAGGTCTGGAATTAGAAAAGACTAGAGATGAGCTTGTTATAAATATTAAAGAGGTGGCTGAAATGTACCGTTCATTCTTTCATTACATACTTTAAACATATCTCTATTATGAGTGAGATTTTAAATTTTCCATCAGTCTGAATTTCAGCTGGAATGTTATGACTAAGTCATCCATGGCCTAAAGGTATTTTTTAGAAAAAATAACAACATTGAGCTGTTGTGTTTGTGATTTTCCTATATATTTTTTAAAAATCTTACACTGGGTTTCAATTTGCAATGAGAGAAAAACAAAAAACTCCTATTTGTATAGGAGGCAAGGCATGTAAATTAGTGCAGAATTTGACTCACATGTATAGACACATAAAAGTTTGCAGAAAGGTTCCAAAACAACTGTAGATTTATGATAGCTAAAGATACTAGGTATAAAGACAAAGCAAAGATGACTGTATTTTTGCCAATTGCAGGCCCGATAACATAGTCCTGATGGTTTGCACAGATTCCTATTAATATGCAGTTAGAGTCTGAGCCTGGTCACACCAAAGCCAGTGGCAAAAATTCCATCCCCTCTAATGCAAGCAGAGTCAGGTTTATATCTGAACACTGACTCAAAACGTCCTGTTTGTTCTTTTAGAGGCATTGGACTAAATGTCTTCACCACCAAAAGAGTTGT
Organism: Emydura macquarii macquarii; assembly: GCF_026122565.2. NCBI lineage: Eukaryota > Metazoa > Chordata > Testudines > Chelidae > Emydura > Emydura macquarii. The sequence continues at coordinate 2,658,854 of NW_027132342.1, read as the reverse complement.
GGATTTTTTTTTTAAACCATGGAATAACTAACTGTGGGTTAATCTTGCTGTAGAATCCTAGAGGAGAGGCACAGGTAGCTTTTATCATGCTGTAGCTAGGTCAAGGTCAACATTTTACCTCCCCACCTGTGGTTGACTTCATGTTGCTCGAAGTAAAAATTACAGTCTCTTGTCTCCACTACGATTTTGCAGAGAGCTAGCTAACCTTTGTTATTTATCCTGCTGTAAAAAAACACCCTCTATGCAAACTACTATACCTTTACTGAAACAAGTAGGGTTTCATTTCATTTACACTAGGGCTGAATTTGGTCCAGTATATCGATTTACTAGACTGACAAAAGTAAAAGTTTGCTCCTGTTAATATTTATTTTATTGTAGTGCCTATGAACTCCAGACATGGACCAGGCTCCCACTGTAGTTAGCTGCTGTATAAACACAGAAGAAAAAGCTTACAATCTAAGTATAAGACAACAGATTAATACAATTAGACAGGGGTGAACAAGGAAGCAAGGAGACCATATTGTCTAAATAGACAAAACTGACTGGGGGAAGGAGTAGAACACACAAGCAGAGTGAACTATTGGATGGCTGCAAATGTTATGTTAGTTCCACCATTTTTGTGGGCGGGTTGTTACTTAAGGGTGTTACTTAGGGGGGTGATCAGCTAAATGAAAAGCTAAATGAACGGTGAGGCGGACAGGGTAGGGAAGAAGAGGATAAGGAGGGACTGGTGTGGAGTGAAGCTGAGATGTTAAGACTGAGGGCAGTGGAGAGGAGGGCTGGAGCAAACAGCCAGTAAGCACAGAGCAGAGCACTGTGCAGTTTTAACTGGAATGTCCAGTGGTCCCAGCTTTGGCTGCTTCTGTTCCTACCGGCTGGAGTCTCTGGTTGGCCACTCTCTACAGCTCTCCTTCAATGCCTTGTGGTGAGAGTAGAGACACCATCTGGGTCCTAGTGCCACCAGACTGGGAAGGTGTTGGCGGAAGGATGACCTTGGTTGGGCTCCACTTTACCCACTCCCTCCCCAGTGTAGCAATTCTTGCTTTGGCCACATCTGTTGTTACCAGCTGGAGTCTGTGGCTGGCTCCTCTCCGCAGATTTCACCTCCCCTCCCACCCAGTGCTCCCAGAGTGTGGCAGGGTTTCTGCCGGACAATTCTGGAGGGGTGCTGGTGGAGGGGTGGTGCCATCTGGGCACGATTTTACCCCCTCCCCCACTGCAGCAGATGTTAACTCCACAATGCTGATATAGCTATGCAAGTCTGAGTGGGGTTCTGTTATGCTTACATCATTAACAGCAAAAGCATTAGAGAAAGAGTGCGGTGTCTATCATGCAGAGTGTGGGAATCTATCACTGGGTGACATACCTACTTTAATCCCATCACATTTCAAATGTGATTTAGGCACTTAGGAGCCTGAGTCCCATTGACTTTCAGTGAGATTTAGGAGCCCAAGTCACTTTTGAACATGAGCGGAACGCCTAAATATCTTAAAAATCTGGGTCTTCATCTCCCTCTCATTTATATAATGGGCATTGTCTTATTTTACAAAGGATTTTGAGGATAAACGAATAGATACTTGGGAGGTGCTCTGACGTTATGATGATGGCAGCCAGATAATTCATTAGATAATCCAAATCTCCCCAAAATTTGGAAAAGATCAGATCCAAATCTGAATTTCATAGCCGTTCCCTGTGTACATAAAGAGCCCCAAACCCAGATCCACACATTCCTGAACCTGAATGATATTTTTTCATCTCCCCACCCCCCCCCCCCCCCCCAAAAAAAAAAAAAAGTGGTTTAAATAGAAAGGCATGCATCTCCGACATGGGGGGATAGCTTTGCTAAGTACTCATGAACAGAAAACTGCACAGAACAGATAAAACCTGCCTAACTAGAAAGCGAAGATGCAGCTGTCTCCTGCTGTATACCTATTCTTTTCAAAAATATTTTTTTAACTGGCCAAATTTATGTCCTTGCAAGCTAGAATGATTGTGTTATAACAATCTCCTCCCAACCCCCTTCTGATGATGCATAGTGACTAGGTGTGCATCACTAGGAATCACTTTAACAGTGAGAGGAGGGGAAGGAAAAATCCAATGAGCTGCAGAACTTCATAGGTTCAGTGTCTCTCTTGGGTAATTAGAAGCACATGGAAATTGGTTAAATAGCTTTTCATGCCCAGCCATAAAAATAGTGCCAATAGTGTACCAATGTAGAGGATTGAATACTTGAGCACGAAACACAACGTAACACCAGGGAGGTGTGTTTGAACTCAAGGGTAAAGTTCTCTTGGGGGCTATATTGTCTCTGTGAATTGCAAGAGGTCAACTTCAGCAGTTCACAAAAAGCATCAGCCCTCAGAGTCTATATTATAGCATTAGGGTTCAGTTGAGCATCATGCCTTGCTCCACCCCTCCTTTTTTATCTGTTCTAGTAACGTTTTAGAAAGTGAAACTTGCCATCCAATGGAGGAATTCTTCACTTGCAATCAGCATTTTTATATGTAAAAAATCAATTTATTAAATTTTTAACCAGGTTGAGGACAATAAAATGCATCGGGGGAAACAAATATATTAACCACATGAGCATGTGAGGTCTGTTTCAGACACCATAGCTATGAGCATAGCTATTATTTAAAAAATATTTGCCTTTTTCCAGTGTACATCTGAAACAGCTTGAACAACGAAGATAAAATTAATTGAACATAAGGTAGAAAAATGGGAGGAAATGAACACAAAGAGTCAGATCCTGCAAGGCACTGAGGCGGCTCCTCTGAGGCATTAACCACTTTCAACTACAATCAGCAACAGCAGTCAGATGCCATCAGCTGTATTTAGCCATCGGGTCATACTTTAGACATGCCTGTATTCAGTGCCAAATTGTGATGCCACTGAAATTGATGGGAGTTTTGCCATTTTCTTTTGAGACCAGAATTTGTACCTAACTTACAATGGCACACACCTGCTCTGGTACCTGATATGGATATGGAGCAGCTGGTGGACCTGCATGCTTGGGCTCTGCATTATTAAAAGGTGGTGTGCTCTGTCTGTTCTCAGTCTTATAAACTAGGGCCAAACATTTGTCCAATGGAAGTCACAGGCAAAACTCCCATTGACTTCAACCAAATCAAGATTTGACTTCCAGGATTGATCTTACTCTCAGTGAAGTCAATGGAAAAGCTCTTCTGAGTGCACAAAGCATGGGCCAAGACCTGAACGGAGTTCTTATAATATGACTTGTGGATCCTCCTTCCCTGGAAATCCAGGGTAAGGCTAAAGTCAGATGCTGATTTATTTATTTTTGATGATAAAAAGTAAGTGAATGTATTTGGAAATTTACTGCAACTTCAGGCTGAATGATTTGCAGTGTTGTCAGGTTTGCGCTCCCCTTATTTATTTGGATGGCCATTTTTTTAAAAGCAAACAACAGCCCTACTTTATGCTTTCTTCAGTGTTTCTGGAATCTTTTTTAAACAAACCATGCAGTTTCAGTGGATTGGGGGTAGAATTCTGTGAAGATGACCAACTACTCTACTGACAGTTTGGTAGAGAATTATAATCGTCCTGTCCTCGACTGTTGAAACATTAACCTCTTTCCTAGCTTTGGTCTCATAAGATATCATGAAATACTGATGGCCTGCAAAAAATGAAAAAGCATATATGGGCAACCGCAGCAGACAGAGTTGACATATATCACAAGGAACAGTATAACAGTCTGTGGGTGACTCCCACATTAGGCATTGGGAGTCATACCTGCACAGTGAGGTGTAATGCATATTTCCCCATTCAATGAGCCTGGCTCTAGTTTTAAAAGGAGATAGGTCCTATTTCTCTGCTGAAAGAAATGGACACAACTCTACTGACGTCAACGGAGCTGTGCCCGATTGTCCCAACAGAGAACTTGGCCCATATTGTGAACCATTAGAAATGACAGCAACAGTTTCATTTCTTCACAGTATATATCTGAATGGTCTGGAATTTTAGTATTTTCAGCAGATGTAATTCAATTACAGAAAAATAAACATCACTTGATATCAGAATTGTTTTGTTGGATATTTTTCCACCAAAATAACATTTATTTTTATGATCATCATGAAACCCCTTAGGCAAAATCATTTTTGATATCTGCTCCCCTCTGTAGTAGGATGCTGACAATATTGAGTATATTTCAGAATGCTTCCCAGGAGGCATACTGCATCTGTGTTCATGTCAAAGTAAATTTGGCACTGAGTTTTAATCTCTTCATTGCTAGAAGCATAGTACAAATTCATAAATTTTAATTTTAATTTTACTCTCTTTAATAAGTGTAATTACCTGCAATCTTTGAAAATTAAAGTGACATAAGTGAAGAATGCGGTTTTAATCAAAATTCATAACTTGCTTGTTACTGGATGTTGTTTTTATTTTATATTCATTCTAACTAAGAGACAGGTGTTTATCCTAGGTAAGGGCTGAGGGACAAAACACCAAGTTCTCACTCAGGCAAAACTCTTATTAAAACCAGGTGGGAGTTTTGTTAGAATAGAGAGAGAGTAAAAATGGAGGCCTGAAACATCCCATATATAAAAAAGGAGTAAAATCTGTGGGAGGGGAAAGAGAAGACGGAAGGAGTCTCCACACAGAATTCTCCTCACAGAATTCTCCTCCCTCTGCACCATCACTCCACTAGAGGGATGGATTTCACTCCATAGAATATTCTGCAGGGCCCACCTTTGAGCCAGGAAGGTCCCAGGGCTTCCATGGGAACCCAAGTACCACAGAAGGCAACACACTGTACCTCTCCCAATAGAATCATAGAAGCATATAATTAGAAGGGATTGCAAGGGTCGTCTAGTCTAACCCCCTGCCAAGATGCAGGATTTGTTGTGCCTAAACCAGTGTTTCTCAACCTTTCCAGACTACTATATCGCTTTCAGGAGTCTGATTTGTCTTGCGTACCCCCAAGTTTCACCTCACTTAAAAATTACTTACAAAATCAGACATAAAAATATAAAAATGTCACAGCACGTTATTACTGAAAATGTGCTTACTTTCTCATTTTTACTATATAATTATAAAATAAATCGATTGGAATATAAATATTGTACTTACATTTCAGTGTGATACTTGAACCTCTTTTTCACTTGTGAGCCTTTTCTGAAGCCCTAGTCCCACCACCCAGGGCTGAAGCATGTAATTTAGCTTGTGGGGCTCCTGTGGCATGGGATCCTGGGCAATTGCCCTGCTTGCCACCCCCTAATGCTGGCCCTGCATTTGTGACCCCCCCCCCCCCAAATCCATACTGCAATCCCCAAGTTGAGAAACACTGATCTAAAGGAGTTGTGTGCACCCTGGAAGACCTCTGAGTACCCCTGGTTGAGAAATACTGGTTTAAACCCTGGTTTAAAGACAATAAAGGTACCTGGCATAGATTGTTTCAAATGCAAATATATAGTTGCCTTAATTATAACATAAGTACAGCTAGAAATAATGTAGCTGATGGGGGGAGGGGATGTTAAAGCCAAATGGGGCTGCAGATCGTATTCTAAAAATATTTGTATGTACCTTTACGAGTTGGGAAATAAAATATAATCACTTACTGGTGATTATACCCACATTTACAAACAACCCCCCCCACTTTTATCACTGGGTTCAGTTAGACCCACCTCTGCGTTACAGCATTCAATGTTACCAAGACCAATTTCCTCTTAAAGTGATCAAAATTAATACTTTACATGCCTCGGCTAACAAGTGTGGATTCTTCCGGCCACTCAGTTTTGGACCCATCAAGGAAAAAGCTGAGCACGTGCTCATTCTGAAATCAAATAAAAAAAAATCAGAAATATTACATGCTGTGAATGGGTGGGGATGTGCTCCATTGTCCCTCCTGGGCCCCTAAGGGCAATGGCCTGGTTTGTCTCTTGCACATGCATTAGAGGAATAGGCAGAAAAGGGGAGCTTCTTCCCTCCCACTGCAGGGAAGCATGCAGGATAGGGCCATGGTACTCCCCTTAGATGTTGCTCTATGAATGCAGATACACATTGCACCCCTGAGTGAGAGTGTAACCCCGGCCCTGACCACCTGTGTAAAAATTGGGTTTGACAGCAGGCACTAGCAAGGGGGCGTGTTGCCCCTATTTAGGGCAGCAGGAAAAAAAAAACACACCTGAGAGGGTTGCACCTTAGCCCCATGAGCCATCCTGCCCTGTATTAGCTGGCTGACGCAGGGACAGTACATCTTTGCTCCTTCCCATCAGCATGCCTCACAATAGCAAGGCCAAAATGTTTCTAGCTGGTACATTTGCTCCAAAATTAGTGTGTTCTAGTTGGTACATATGCTCCAAAAATACATATAATCATCACCCCCAGTATAGCCCTTCTGTGGGGAGGCAGTGGTACAGAAGCTCTTGCATTGGTCCTCTTCATGCAGGGTGAGATTCACCCCAGCACAGGCCCAGTGTAAGGCCTGTCACACCACATAAGTCCCACTTGGATTTAAGTGGTGCCTACATCTTGTGTTGGCTCCCTGGACCCTCTCATTCTAATAAGGCTAATGAAGAGTTAACTTCCTGAAAGAGGTCAGACATGCCAATGGGATGAAGAGGATCATTTTTCTTCACATTGTTTAAAGAGGCATCTGCCTCTTGTGCTAGATTACAGACTTTATTTGTGTTAACTGACCTGCGGTGCTGTAGTAAACACATGTAAAAGGAAGTTGAATTCAGTTTCAGAGCACTAACGCAATAAACCAACTCCCCCGCCTCAAATATTGTATAGTGCAATAAAAATGTGAATTTCAAAATGAACTCTTATAGGGGTTCTGAATCAAAGCTGGACAGTAATTGCATTTTATTAGCTTTTTCATAAAGCAGCATGTCAAATGGTCGATGCTTTAATGTAGTTAGACTAGCCACATTTATATCAGCGTTACCAGAATTGACACTATAACAAACAGGATACTGCACAAAAATCTTTTCAGATGCCAGCATTCAAATGTCATCAGCATTTTACAGGGCCAAAAAAAATAAAATGTCTCTTATCAACAGCATGTCCTGCATATCCTGCTTTAGTTTGACAAAACGCAGCAAAAAACAAAAACAGAAAAGGAAGAGTTTAGTGACAAATGTAGCTCTAAAGCAATTAACATCTGGGATTAGCAGATAGAAGTCAAGGAACATACGTTCAGCATTCAGAGATGGTTTAATGATTTGGATGTATTTTGACATTTGTTTTTGCTTTTTGTTTTTTATTTTGCTCTTTGGAAAAAAAATATTCCCAAACTGCTTCTAAAAATGTCACATTCCCTTGATTCAAATAGGAGAAAAAAAGATTAGCAAGAAAGTGCCAATACTCCTGATAAATCTGAGTATTGACAAATACAAGGTAACTTTCATCTTCTGAGGATATCTCACCTGTGAACACACACACCTGCTTCAGGTAATAGTGTCACCTTGAGCTTTTATTAAACAATAGGGTTCTTCCCTGTGGGATCCTTATTTGCTTTTTCGGCATAAGTCTCTACATGCAGGTGCAGGGAGACTCCAGGGTTGAGGGAGTATATTTTTGGCAGCGTGGCCCTTGTTTAATAGTATGAAAAGAAAGCAGAGAAATGTAAGTAGTCATCCTAGTTTCAAAAACTTGAGAGGACAGGAATGCAGGAGGCAGAAGGCAGAATATGTTAACACACTTGAAAGGGAAATAAAAATTGCATACTGAGCAGCCTGGCTTTCTACTTCCTTTTGCTTGCTCTTTTAACAATAGGTGGGTAGATTTATATTGGTGAAGTAGGGAGAGTACTGAGTGGGAAGAGCTGAGGGTGATTTCAGGTTACCATAATTGCAAGTTCTTATTTTCACTAGCACCTGCAGTGCTGCAGTGTCACTTAAAAGCACATGGGAAATGGTGCAAAATCCCATAACTGGCATAAACATAATGGGCACATTCATCCCTGGTACCTCATTATTGATTTCAAGGCATGAAATTTGCTCTGTGTGTGTTTGTGTGTGTGTGTGTGTGTGTGAGAGAGAGAGAGAGAGAGAGAGAGAGAACAATGAGAGAACACAATGAGGTACCCAGCACGGTAACAATGCAGATAGGGAGATAACAGTGTTAGTGGTGGCAAGGAAAAAGGAAAAAAAGTGCCTCTGTCAGCCCAGGATCAAAGGGCAGATTGGGCAGCCTACATGGGGCACATCAAAGTGCTGTCAAGGCCAAGGAAAAGATCTCCAAAGTGTTTGTTGTAATAGACATCCTGCCCATCCCTGCTTGAGAGATAGCAACTGTTCAGCAAACTGAATGGAGGCTGAGATCTTAAGTATCGGGAGAATGTCTGCATAGTACAGGACACGCTCATTTAGACTCCAGTTCAGCAAAGAATTTAAACACATGCTTAACTTTTACGCATGTGTGTAAGTCCAGTTGAAGTCAATGTCAATGGGACTTAAGCATGTGCTTAAGTGCTTTGCTGAACAGGGACAGACTTTGCATTAGAGCCCTGGATAGCACATATTAAATGAACACAAACAGTATGTGTTCTAAATGTCTGAGTGCCTGCATTCCATTAAAGTTTAACTGCTAGTGATCAGAAGTGTTTGGTGTTGGTGAAATGGTTTTGCTTGCCTCAGTAATTTCCAAGTGAACAGGTATCCATATTACAAAGACACATCGCCATGTGTGGCAGTAATTGACCCCTGTGCTGTCAGTCTCAACACAAAGGCCAAGGAGTGAATTGACCACAAACACTCAACTACTCTTTCACAGAGAGAGATGTTCTCCCCAGGTCAGTAAGCGCAGTTTAAGTCCTTTAAAACACGGTTTATACTAGGCATTTTAGGCAAATCTCCCATCACTGGCCTTATTTTTTTTAATAAACATATAACCTGTAAAAATATAATGGTTGATGTTCAGCCAGTTAAATCAAAAAGGCGAATATTCTATTTAAGGAGTCTATGTACCTGGGCATGTGGCCGTTCAGAATTCATAAACATGCTCAGCTGTTAAAACTGAAAGGATAAATTTCTGCTCGCAGGTATGCCGGTATAAATCTAGAACACCTAATTCTACTCACTTCACTGAAAATAGTCTGGATTTACACTGGTGTAACACAGTAGAATTTGGCCAGGCCTCTTTATTGATGCCTAAGCAAAAATTATCTTAATACATGGGCAAATAAATTCATCATAGTCAGATTTCTAGTCAGCTATAATTTCAGTAGAAAAAAAAATTGATCTGCTCTGTTTTTACAGTTGTCTGTGTATCTTCTTTACTCATGTTAGAGTAGTTCTGGAGTCAGAGAACATCCATGCTTCAATGATAGTTCAACAGGACAGAGATGTAACAGGAAAGAAATAAATCAGAAAAAGCTGACCCTGCTGCAAGTAATATGCCTTCAGGAAATGATAGGGGAAGATAGGAGACTTTGAACCCTATCCATTTTGGCTCTGCTTGATTGCAGTGTGTACATGAAAAGTAAAAATTCAAGGTAACCATACACTTTGGATGCTTTATGTCTAGCACATTAGAGCAACCCCATGAAATGAACTCTGGAGCCATTTTCTGATTTCACTTACATTGGTGTAAATCCAGAGTAGGTCTAGTGACATCAGTTGGTTACTCTGGATTTACACCACTGTGTACATGAGGAGAGAATTTGGCCCTAGAGGTTATACATCCTTCCACTATGTTTATAAGGGATTTCTTTGCCCAAGTAAAAGAAAGATGTTGAAAAAAAAATTAAAATACAGAAATGTCCCTTTGACTACATTGATATTGCAAAGCATTAGTCAGACTAGCAAAAGGGGCAAAATTAAAGCCTGATTCTCATTTATATTAAGATCTTAAAGTGGGTGTATATGTAATTTACAACCACTTCTATTCACACTCACTTTAAAGCACCTTTATACTGCCAGAGTGGTGTAAAGAGACCAGTATAAATGAAAATCAGTCCTGTATGTTTCAATGTGATAAATTCACATCTGATGTTAGCAGCAAAATTCCAGTGAAAGCAATGGACTTTATGTGCTTACACTAGTTCTGAATTTTGCCCAGTGTTTTTAGAAGTATATTGTGGATACTGTAATTTAAAAAAAATTGCACACTGGAGAGAAAACAATAAACTTCACCTTCCCGTCTGTTAAGGTAGTGTTGTCTTTTTAATTGAACTTTCTACGAAATTTTAAAAAAACCCAACCCATCCCTTCCACCAAAACAAACCAAAATATTTGATGTATGAACTCAGTGGGACAAATCATGTATGTTTAATTAAGCACGTGTGTGTTGGCAGGATAGGAACTTAAATCTAAAATCTGTGAGCTGCATGAACACACTGTCAATCCAAAATATGGAAACCAATATAAAGAAAAAGAGATGAGAAAATAATCCATGCCCAGATGAGTAAATTTATGAATTCTAAGCAGCAACCCCTCACACACACTCAGGTACATAGATTGCTAGTTTCTTGTTTATACAAAATATTGAGGGCCGGTAAATTAACACAACTTTATATTCAGGTCCATAAATGAAGATAGGGCTTTTGTAGGCCAGGGCCAGCTGTAACTTCTCTCTTCAAACAAATCAGAAAAAAAATTCACCTTAATCAGCAACTGATATGTTTCTGCTTGACACAGGTCACAAGAGGTGACTCAATTAATGGTGCCTTAATTTGGTTTTGATTCCTTAGGGAGTGGACAGTCTCCTACAGCCTGGCATTAAAATGATGAGCTACTGTGGGAGCCCTTATTTACGGCTTTTGGGTTGTTATGGACTTGCAACCTCCATTTAGCCCATCACTCAGCTAGAGTTAACAATGGGCATAAAAAAAAGAAAAGGCTGCCTGTGAATGCTTTGTGTCATAGATTTGATTTACACTGAGATAATCTGCAATTTTGTTGTTCCCATGTTTCAAACCTTCAATTTATTGCATGTTGATATTTCAAATAGTTTCTGGACTTCTCTCCCACAACAAGACACCACTTGGTTGCTGTTATTTATTAAGGCAAATCTGCACAAGTCCAAATATTTCTGAACATGTTCTCATGTTTATCTATGATTATTGCCTCAGTGTATGCAATTAACCAACCAACCATGGCATAACTGGTGCAACATGACAATATTTTTCTGTTATTGTGCATGTAATACAATTATTTTCGTGGCAATAAAATGAAACTAAAAACATGTGCTGACAATTGTCCTTTATCATTGACTTAAGCTACTCTACTTAATATCAAAATAAAGATGCATCCATACTAGAAACTCAGTGTTTTAATTTCTGTTTGTAGTCAGATGTTTATTAGCTGCAATATTTTACAAAAGAAAATTCATTCAGACAATATTATTTATCACCCTACTCTTGAATTTTAGTGAATACTCTAGCTGTAGTGATTATATCCCATTCTACATATTTAAGACCTACTCATGCAACCACGTAGACCTTGATTCAGGAAAGCTCTCCTATTTCAGATAGGTCTTAAGTGGAGCTGGTCAAGAATTTTTCAATAAAACATTTTTTCGTCAGATGATGTCAACTCATCAAACCAAAACTTTTGGTGAAAACGTATCAGCTTTGATGGAACTTTCATTGGGAATGTTTCTCAGGTCAAAATCAGAGGAAGAGAGAGAGAGAGAGAAATCTACTTCAAAATAGCCCATAACATAGTGGTTAGGGCATTTACCTGGGATATTGGCGACTGAGACTCAAATCCCTGTTCTGCTCAATTCAAGGCAGGGACTTGAATCTGGCTATCCCACAAGGAAGGATATCATTAGTTTTTCATGGAAAATTTGTATACGTCTTGGTTTTGTCCTGATGTGGAATAAACCAAATGCTGAAATCCCAACATTTTTCATTAAACTGATTCTTGTTTTCTAGCCAACCCTTCTCTTAAATACACTATTAAGCTCACTAGTAATCAATGGAAATTAAACACATGCTTACATTTAAGCATGTGTTTAAGCACTTCCTTGAACAGGGATGGAATTAAGCACATGCTTAAATACTTTCCTGTACTGAAACTACAGTGAGTCACTCCAATGATTTATTATGCCTCATTGTAAGCAGTTATGGGATTGCACCCTTTGGTAAAAGTATGTCTGTGTGTGACTGGGGGCTTGGCCTACCAGTGGTATCACCTAGTGGTTAGGCTGTTGGGCCTCCACTTGCCTCCCACTGGCATCTATTCCAATACTGCGAAGACTTGCCTTGAGGTGGGTGGTGACTTGATCCTCCAGCTGGGTCACCAAATTAGTTTGCTTCCTTCCAGTGTAACAGACTCTAGAGAAATACAGAGTGTCCCACACCCTTACAATGGGAAGAGTCTTCAGCCCACTTCTGGACTCCTACAGGTTGCTTACCCTCACCCCAAGGCTGTCAGCGCTTCTGTCGTCTCCTTACTTTGGAGAAGAGGGATTAAAGGGAGGTTTATGCCTTTCTGCAATAAGCGTGGTTGGTAGGGGAGCCAGGGCCCTCTCACTCCACTAGGCTCCAGCCCAGGGACCTATGAAAGGCAACAATATCAAGTGACCTAGATTGCTTTGAGGCTGCCTCCCTGGGCCACTTCCTACTGTTCACCTCTCCCCAAACTCTCAAAGTCTAACGTAAGACAGCAAAACAAAACAATCAGCCCAGCTGGACTCAGGTGCTAACCCCTTCCTCGCAGTGAGGGCTTTTGTGGCACCCTTGTTTAGGAGCTCTCAGGGTAGGTATGTACTCCTTCCCTGTTCCCCCCCATCTGAACTATCTGGCTTCTCTTCCAGTAGGATCAGGCTCTGCAGGTGTAGGGGGCATGGAGCCACCTGGGCCCAGAACTGATTTTTAACCCGTTCATGTCTAGTGTGGGGTTTATAGACCCTATCACAGTATGTGAATGTATAGGGACATTGGTATGTGTGGATAATTTGAAATTTCTATTCTTTAAAATATGTTTCATTGGTATGTTAAATGTTTTAAATAAAGATTTAACTCCATCAGAATGATAATACAAACAATAAGGTAGATATTTCCCCCTCCCTCATGTTAAATCATTTAACTGAAAAGGTCAATGTTAAACATAACACTGTTTTAATAATAGGCACTTAGTTTTGGTCTGAAAGGAATGCACTCATGAGTCAGTGAGAAATCTGAGTGTAGTCCAATTCTTCTTAATTCTAGAATTTTTAGTTACATAATGAAAAATCTGAGTTGGCAGTAATTCCTGCAAAGGCAGAACAAGTGTTTTCATAGTTGCACAAGATGAAAATTTGTGTGTAGGCAATCAGGATAATCAGTTTACAGATGGTGGACAGCAATATTTATAATTAAAATCTCTTCCACTTTTTGGGTCTCCACATCCTAGGCCTCAACCTGGCTAAAATACAATTCAGCAGGACAAAAATGAACAGAGTGCAATAGATGTTAAAGACAAAGAATCCCATTCTAGAGGCATCTGCACTTCCAAGATACACCAAACATTTATTCTGCACAAGCTCCTTAATTATTTATTAATACACATTTTTACTAATGTGTATTAACTAATTAATTAGTTAATTAATTAACTAATTAGTTAATTAATTAACTAATGTGAATTAATTAATATGTACTAATTACTAATGTCAAACTAACCTGATAGTTTTCTTTGACAGGGTAACAAGCCTTGTGGATAGGTGGTAGATGTGGTATATCTTTATTTTAGTAAGGGTTTTAATACTATCCCGCATGACCTTCTCTTAAACAAACTGGGGAAATACAACCTAGATGGAGCTACTATAAGGTGGATGCAAAACTGGTTGGAAAACCATTCCGAGAGACTAGTTATCAATGGTTCATAGTCATGCTGGAAGGGCATAACGAGTGGGGTTCTGCAGGGATCAGTTCAAGGTCCGCTTCTGTTCAATATTTTCATTAATGACTTAGATAATGGCATAGAGAGTACAGTTATTAAGTCTGTGGACGATACCAACCTGGGAGGAGTTGCAAGTGTTTGGAGGATAGGATTAATATTCAAAATGATCTGGACAAACTGGAGAATAGGTCTGAGGTAAATAGAAAGAAATGCAATAAGGACAAAAGCAAAGTACTCCACTTAGGAAGGAACAATTAGTTGCACATGTACAAAATGGGACATGACTGCATAGGAAGGAGTACTGCGGAAAGGGATCTGGGGATCATAATGGAGCACAAGCTAAATATGAGTCAACAGTGTAATGCTGTTGCAAAATAAGTGAACATGATTCTGGGATGTATTAGCAGGAGTGTTGTAAGTAAGACATGAGAAGTAATTCTTCCACTCTACTCCACACTGATTAGGCCTCAGCTGGAGTATTGTGTCCAGTTCCGGGAGCCACATTTCAGGAAAGATGTGGACAAATTGGAGAAAGTCCAGAGAAGAGCCACAAAAATGATTAAAGGTCTAGAAAACATGACCTATGAGACAAGACAAAGAACTGGGTTTGTTTAGTCTAGAGAACAGAAGACTGAGAGGGGACATGATAACAGCTTTCAAGTACATAAAAGGTTGTTACAAGGAGGAAGGAGAAAAATTGTTTTTCTTAATCTCTGAGGACAGGACAAGAAGCAACGGGCTTAAACTGCAGCAAGGGAGGTTTAGGTTGGAAATTAGGAAAAACTTCCTGTCAGGGTGGTTAATCACTGGAATAAATTGCCTAAGGAGGATGTGGAATCTCCATCATTGGAGATTTTTAAGAGCAGGTTAGACAAACACCTGGCAGGGATGGTCTAGATATTACTTAGTCCTGCCATGAGTGCAGGGGACTGGACTAGATGACTTCTCGAGGTCCCTTTCAGCCCTATGATTCTAATACGTAGTAAAAATACAAGTAACTCTTGAACAGATAACTATCATTAGATATGGCTTAGACCAGACTGTCTACTTGCATGAGAAAAAGAACATATTTGACTGGAAAATTGTCTGAGCTGAGAAGACAGACAGAAGCAAATAAGTACAATAATTTTTATCAAGAACATCTCCTAATGAATACTTTCTGTTTGGAGCTTAACCAAATATCCAATATGATGAAAGGGAAAGTTGATACTATTTAAAAAACAAGGATCTCTCAGACATTAATTTAAAGAAAATTACCCACTGAACCAGTCTCCTTGATCTAAATATGTTAGTATGTTCAGAATATCTAACATCCCCTGGCAGGAAAGCTACATTAAAGTAAAACATGACAATACAGTGGTTCTGGAGTCCCAGTGATTACATAAAGATGATCACTAGAATTATTGGTTACTTACATAATGGTTAAGAAGACAATGTACAGCATATAGTAACATTTTATAGATGAAAATTGTCTATCTATTATTCTTTTCGTTAACATGGCCTACTGAGTCTTGTACAACATTAGCTACAGCACATATCCTACTGTAAAAGATTAGTTTCTCTGTCATTATTTTAGTAGTTGTTCCTAAACTATCATCTCCTTGTCTGCGCTAGAATTGAACTATGTGCATCAACTGAAACAGTGGTAAATGAACTGGTTGTATTATGCATCCACACTACCCATGTTGGAATGGTTTAAGTTTTGCCTCTAGCCACAAGACTACTTTTCTAAAGTTTGATTTACAGTGTCCTCTGGGTACCTACCCCATAATTCCCACTCAGCTCCCAGGAGCAGTACATTCTGGGAAGTGACTCCAGGCCACTAGTGCTCTGTGGGTTGGTAATGGGAGATTAGATGAATTATTAAACAAGGTGAGTGGTGGCTGTTAGATCCTTTCTAAGTCTTTTGGGGGTGTTTTAGTGTGCAGACACAAAGTATTTTACAAATTTTCAGAGGCAACATATGGGGGGAGCATGCAGGGTCACGTGCCCCCCCCCCTCGAATTGCAGCTTGGCTTGTACTGAGCATGCTCAGTACCATCTTCTGAAACCGCCGCCCTCATTCTTCCCCCCCCTTCCGCACTATTGACAGGTATGGGTCATCTCTGCAAAGATTCAAGGGGCTTCTACCAGTTTAATTTCCCTACTTTAGACCAGGCTATGGTTTCTGCCCTGTAGTGCCGGGCCCAAACTGAAAGCCTAGAACAGGCCTAGACCACAGGTGGTCCTAGAGCACAGGAAGACACAGAGATCACTTCTACAAGTTATTTCTAGATCACTAGCCTAAAACAACCTAAGATCACTAATAACCAAAAAGGAGCTTATGTGAAACAAACTGATGGTCTTAGTCCATTTCATTGTAGGGAAGGGTCTATACATCACAGAAAATCTAATCCAAAACTCTGCATTTTTAATGTCAATCTCAGTAGAGAGGTCAAGGACTGAATCAGCCTGGAGTCTGAAGTTTCCTCTCTAAGACTGAGTATTGCTTTATCATGGGGATGTTAGCTATCTTTGGAAATCTACTGACATTTTCTATTGACTGCTGGTCTTCAATTCAGGATTCTTATTAAAGAGAAAAAAAATATCTGATTGTTATTTCACCTGGATAATTTCCCTGTCCTTAAATGTCCACTGTGTGATCACAGATGTATAAGATACTGTGCTGAGTGAGTTTTCCTGTCCTGCAAAAATTTTCAAGTTTTTAAAAATAATTCCATCCCAAATTAGATGAACAGTCAAAATCTCAACATTTTTGTGAACTTAAAATCAGAAAGATATTTCAGTTCAGGTAAATTCAATGTTTTGTTTTGATAGTTTTGAAATATTCTTTTTTGATTTTGACCTTTTAATATACTTTAGTTAAAATTCGAAATTAAAAGTTGATTTGAACCAAAAAACCAGAACCTTTTATTTAGAAAATGTTGAAACAGGATGTTTTCACAATTTCAAAACTATTTTTTTCCCTAAAATAATTTTGAAATCAGGAAATTTGTTGAAACCAACCCAAAAAGATTTGTTTTCCCTGAATCACCATTTTTGATGGAAAACATATTCTGTTAAAAAACTCCCAGCCAGCTGTAGTAAATTATTTTTCAATCTCTTTGTTGTCTGTGGGTGGCTACTCCTGTTAGATGCTATCATTGTTCCACCTAAAAATGGGTGCAGCAATGTGGAGTTGTTATTTGATATAGGATGTAGTCAGCTGTGGGATCGGCTTGACAGAAAGCTGCTAAAAGCAATATAAGCTATTAGATGGAAAATGATCACATACATTAGACAGTTTGCTGGATCCATTCAATAACTGCTTCACATAGAGGTTCAAGTCTTTCATTCTTTTGTGTTCAAGATCAGTAAAAGGTAAATGCCACCAGTGGGGAAACCTGAAACAAAGACAATGCAGACATTTTATTTCTCCTGCAATTTATTAGCTGAAAAAAAAAAGTATATTGTGTACTCTACTTTATATAAGAACAGCAGGACATCTTTAGGATTTTATTTTAATTATTATGTTTATTTTACTTAAGAGCAGGGCACTAGGGTTGGACTCCTGACACCCGAGTTCTACTCCTTGTTCTGCTAATGATTTCTTGTGTGACCAAGGGCAAGATGTTTCAGCTTTGTGTCACACCGCATATCAATAGCATAGCTAAGAACAGAAGCCACTTTTCCTGACATCTTGTCCAATATCCTATCCCCCAAACCATGCTCTTTGAAAGTTTTGGTCTTCTCTGGATGTACAAATTGATGGTAACCTACATACATAAAGGATGAAAATGGGGAACAAATGTCTACATCATATGCTACTGTTTTGGAAGCAATTGAAAATTAACTAACTAGAAAGTATAACACAAAGCAGACTACCACCCTAAACCTTCTATTTTCACCATAGTAGATGTACCCAAAACCCAGAGGTTACACTGAGGATGTAGATGCAGATGCAATTCTCATCGACTTTAACTGAAGGAAACACTGAATGACAGAGAGGAGGCAAGGCAAGAATTAGCGGTCATGGTTTTTCAGACCTCAAGTAAAGCATAGGGATAGCCTTGTGACCTCCCTGGTGTTCAGCCTTTCCTTAAAATACCTTGCTTTTGTTGGATTGTGTATAGATCGAAACTAAAATCCCAGCGCTGAACCCACTTGAGATTGACAAATTTGGATCTGAACTTTGCAGCTGATCTTTTTCTAATAGGCAAACAAACAAAACCTTCAGAGCTGAACCCCTTTGAACTTTGTGGAAGTTCAGATCTGCTTCCAAACTTTGTGGCTAAGTGACATCTTTGTTTTATAAAATATGTCTCAAACGTGGGTGTGTGTGAGAATTGCCTTTTTTGTTGTCCTAGTTAAAAAAGCAACAATGAAATAAAATCAAAATCCTCTGTAGATCAAATAAGAGATAAAGTGATAGAATATAAGTGTTTTTTTGGAAGTGCTGTGGTCTGACTTACGAAGAGGGGCTGCAGAACATGTTTAAATACCAAAGACATGATTTTCAGCATGCTGAGGACTCTCATCTCCCATTAATCGTCATTCATTGGTGTAGCGAGTACTCAGCACTTCTGAAGATCAGGCCCATAATGTATTTTTTCCATATGATCCACTAAACATTGTCTTGGTAATCTGGACCTAGGCCATATTTTTAGTGTTTGTAACAATCTTCATGGGAAATATCTTTTCAAAGTTAAAATCAGTCATTTTGTTTTTAAATCATAGAGCTTCAAACTGATTTTATAGGTACCTTATGGAACAGGGCTTTTTCCTTCCTCTGAAGCATCTGACTCTGGCCAGTGCCAGAGGAGTGTACTGCATAGACATACTAAAGTTCTGATCTGGTATGGCAGTTCCAATGATAAGACCGAATTAAGGAAATAATTTGGCTCCTTAATTATTCAAATCAAAGCTGGAATGCGCAAAAAGTCTCAAACTGGAAAACATATGTTTTTAAAAATTCTGTTTATCTTAAAAGAACAATATTTTAAAGAAAAATGGTAAAGATAATTCATTCTTGGGATGAGACCATGTTGTGACACGTTATTGCTGGGACTGAATTTTGACAGCAAAGTTACAAAGTTCTTAAAAAGGTTTAGAATGAGGTATTGACCTTCTCAGGTTTTTGAAAAACACATTCTTGTAATTTAAAAGCCTTGCAAGTACTTTAAAAATTAATTTAAAAAAAAAAAATGTTTTACATGAAAAATAGCTTCTAATATTTTTAAAAAGTCACATTATAGATTTTGATAGATCTATGTAATATTAATAACTCCTTTCCTCCCTTCAAAGGTCGGTGCTCATGAAGAACACTGATAGAAATAGCTACATCTTGCAATTTTATTTTATAATTCAATAGTTTGAACTATGAATGGATTCAAATGGAAACCCTGATTCAAACATCTTTACACTTTGGAAAAATTCAGATCCCAATTAGAATATTGCAACTGGTCTTCAGACTATAATGGGGCAATCAAAACCCCAGATCTGAGCAATAAGAAACTTAGGGATCTGAATCCTTTCTCTAGAATGAACCTGTTTAGCATTTTGAGGAAGACAGAATTTGGATATAAAATTTGTGGCTGTTGCCCACCAGCCAAAACCATGATGACTTTAGCCTACTTACGTCAGTTCAAAAAGCACAGACCTTTGTATTTTTCAAGTCTGCCTGAGCCTGAGTTTGCCAGTTTTTAGGATCAAATAAATTGCTCATTTTTGTGGCCAAGTATTTGCATTTCCTTGGGCTGAGACTGTTGAGAGAAAGGAATTCTATTGGATGGGTTAGTATGACAGATAAAGGGATGTCTTTGCCTTCAGTGGTGTAACATAATATATGTAATGTCACTAATGTGTCCAGAGTCCATGGCCATGGATAAAGGACACACTTTTTCACACAACACATAATTCTGATGTGGAACTAACTGGCACAGGAAATCATTGAGGGCAAGAACTTCGTGAGATTAAAAACAAGATTGGACATGCATATAAATATCAAGAATACCCAGAATTATCACAATAAAAATTTAGGAACTTCATGCGTCAGGACTCAAGCCATTCTCTGTTGGAGATGAGGAGGAAACCTAACGTCGGGGGTGAGGAGCAAGATTAGCCCACACCTGTCTGCCTCGGTTTGTTACACCTTCCTGTGAAGCAACTTGTACTGGCCACTGTCAGGGACAGGATACTGGATTAGACTGATCTTGATCTGACCCAGTATGTAAATACCTGTGTTGCTATAATAAACTATTTTTGCTAACAGTTTAGCACAGTAGCTGATGTAAAATAAAGCTGATTTAAGGCCCAATCATGCACCCAATGAAGTCAATGAAAATTCTGTCTTTCATTTAAGAAAAAATAAAAAGGAACATGCCCTAAGTCATCCACACCTTCCCCTCAAAAAGAAAGGCTCAGCCGTTTGTTGCTAAATCATCCCACACCCAGAAATAAATCTGCCTTG
The DNA here is from genome assembly GCF_026122565.2 of Emydura macquarii macquarii. Lineage (NCBI taxonomy): Eukaryota > Metazoa > Chordata > Testudines > Chelidae > Emydura > Emydura macquarii. The sequence goes on along the minus strand of NW_027132342.1, from coordinate 2,638,613 downwards.
AAAATAATGGGTGAAAAAAGTATGTGGACAACTAGAATATAGCAAAATTAGGCTACCACAACAGACTGTGATCAATTTTCCCTAGGCCTTATGGAAAAACTTGAAAGGTTCGAGTGCCTTATAGGCAGAATTTGTGTTGCTAGCAAATATAACAATCCCGTATTCTTCACGTTTTTGTTTGTACTTAGAAAGAACCATTTAACTGCAGAATAATGAGATCTATGTACTGTCTTACTCTGGGAGGGCATGTGATGGGAATTGCTTCTGTAGATGGCTGTGAAGTTTTGAAAATTGGTCGAATGATTTTTCCACAAAAGTGACCACCTGGCAGGTTTGCACCACCTGGACTAGATATTGCTGCATTGGGGAAAACAGAAATGATTAGAGAGAGGCTGATGCAAAAAAGGTACATGCAAAAATACAAAGAGATTTCAACAAAGAAAAACCTTTCTGTAATGTAGCTCCAAGTGCCAGAAAATATAATGTGCAATTTATAGGCGTAGCTGTATAAAGAGGAACTTGTCTGGATGACATGTAGTTGAAACATTGAAGTATCACCACTGTGTGAGAAAACTAATACTGTTCCAGTCAAGCAGCATACAGCAGTTTCTATCAGGCTTCCTAATTTTGTGCTCTGCTTTCTTTATGGGTACTATAATTAGCTCTTGATTTATTTTTCACTATAGGGCAGGAACTGTTCTCTTTAATGGTTCCCCGCTAATAGCTCTCTGCCTGGTTTTATTTCCCTCCAGAATCGCATTGCTTATGCCACCGCTGCTCATTCCATGATCCTTTCATTGTGGCGCAAGCACGTTTTATATAACCAAGGCAGGAGAGCACGTAAGCTAAGGGAAGAGTAGTTAAAGATCAAGAAAAAGGAGGACAAGCGGAGAGCAAAATACATACAGAGTCAGGCTTTTTGCTGAACCCTAAAATGGTTGCTCTGGCAATTGACCTCACTGCATCCAGCATGTTGGATTCCTGGGGCGCACTCTGTGAAGCTGCAGACTTGGCAGAGCCTGTGGCTGACATTTGTGCGAGCGTATGGATCAGGTTATTGAGTTTGACAGGGAAGCACTCTAAACTTTCCTTTATTTTCCTGAGAAAACAAAACAATAAAAGAAGATCAAATGTTAATTCTTCTCTTCATGCGTTCATTTCCCTTTGCTTCCATTTCCTGATGCTTGCTGCCATGAGTGCAACTAAAAACCCAAAACACACACACTGTCACTGTTCGTTTGCAGCAATACAACTTATCCAACAATTGAGCCCCGTTCAGAGAAGTTATTCCATCAATCTTCAAAGGACTAGGGCCGGGTGTTATCATGAAAGTACAAAATACACTCACTGGGCTAACCACCTGGGTAACCCACCTGACATATCTCAGTGATTCTTATTCCTGATTAGCCGGACCCATCCAACTCCTCATTGGAGAACAGAGGCACACATAATGCCTCCATTCATGCTGAGAAGCAGCAATTGCCAGACCCTTACGGGTGCAATATGTGCTTCCTCCAGCTGGGCTCAGGAGACTGTCCATGGCAGTTCCCTTTGCATATGCCAACCTCCCAGTGACACACTGCTGCCTGTGCTCAGGGAGCATCAGCACCACAGTTGAGAATCTCAAAGCTGATTTGGGGATTCACCTAGAAGAGTTTGTGTTGCTAACTCCCCTAGTGGACTTTAATAATCTAAACTCATGATCCTATTTACCTTTGTGTAGCTACATAAGAAGGAAAGACCTCCCTATGGCATCTTTCCCCATTTCATTCCTCTGAAATATAAGCCAAAGCACAGTTCTAATTTCCTAGAGCTTTGCAATCCTTCAGGATGAAAGGCATTATATATAAATAAGCATGACCACTTCTTCAGCTAAAATGTGAATTCTGTTTGGAAAATGGCACTTGCAAAATCATATCACCACAAGTTATTGAAGGGGGAGAGGAACTACCCCTAAAATCCAGTTGGCCTGTTTAATTCAGTTACTAACTGAGTCTGTTTTCACCAGTATGTTAACGTTTCTCTCCCTTCTCCTATTTACCTTTGAGGTCAGCTTTCTGGGATACCCAGGATGATGGGTCATGTAATGGAGTAACAATCATTTAGGCTTAAACTACACAGCCCAAAAAACTATGAGAGTCCCAGTTTTCCCTAATTTAGGAAAGTAGCCAAATACATGCTTAAATCTATTGCTAGTCAGGAGTGCACTGAAGCACATGCTGAACTTTAACCATCTGGTTAAGTCCCATTCTCTTCAAACTTCAGAATGTTTTAAAGTTAAGCATGTGCTTACGCTACGTTGTGAATAGCTGCGCTTTCCTGAATTGAGATCTAAGTTTGCATGACCTCTTGATATTCAGGCTGAAGACTCTGGTAGCTTTCACAAAGGCAACTATACCTAAAAGAACATGCCCAGAGGCAAAGCGAAAAACAATTGCGCATGCAGAATTCACTCAAAATGTGCAGATCTGTCATGTAAAAATTAGCCACATTAAACTGAGTAAGCGTGGTGGGTAAAGAAATACATTTTTTTCTTAATATAATATGAAAAAAATAATCTGCCAATAAGGCAGGATAATTATCATTTTAATAAGTCTTTTGAAAGAGGCTGTTTTATAAATGACACAATTTAGGAGTCTCATGCAAAACACGAAAATAAATTTTAATTTAGGATATTATTGAAAAATCAATGCAGCACTGATTAATTAGGACATATCCAAGGTTGTAAAACTTTTCTTTATTCAGTTTCTAGGAGAAAAAAATATTATATTCAAAGTGTAGATTAATCGCTTGATAAATCACTGGGATGTGTTTTGGGTTGTGGAATCTGGAGCTCTACCATAATACAGAAAAGCAGCCAGAAAAATCAGAATATTACTGGGAGAATCATGTTAATTTTAAAACTAAACACTGGGCACTTGAATCTAACTTGTATGAAACATGCCTTTGCTCACACTGCAAAACCAACTTGGTATTCAAACAGTATCAATATTGCAGAGCAGCTGATATCAGAGGACCATAATTCAGGCAATTCATTTCCATAATGGCTTGTTGTTCTTTTTATGGGTCCATTAAACCTCTCACGTGATTTTAACCTGTAGATTGCTAAACACATACCTTTACTTTATACCTAAACTGAAAAAAATAAATATTTGCTTTATTAACTATTTGAAAGGGATGCTACCAATGGAATTTTTGAAAAAGTTATACATATATAGAAAAAAATTCAGCACCTCATTTAGCCTAGTAAATGATGTGCTGCAAGGTCTTGTTTGCTCTTTTTGGTTGATGTTTGTGAGTGTCTTCTCAGCAATAGGCAAACAAGCTTGGGCTCTGATCAGGCAGTTGTTTCTGTGGTGGTGGCCCCTTCACTCACACTTACTCAATGGGGCTCCATCTGGTTGCAAGGCTCTACTCGTACAGATCTATATACTAGACTATATAGTGAAATGAAATGAAACTGAAAAAAAGAGAGGACTGATTTTAATTCTAGTAACTTTGTAACTATAGCTTTGTAACTATAGCTGGCACATGATTTTCAGGAAGAAATGTAATTTTCCACTTGACAGCATCCCCTTTACCAGTCAGGTTAGTTTCTGGCCTGCTTTTTCAGAAAGTAAGTTGCGTTTTCAGTGTAATTCACATGTTGAATTTGAATTTCAATTGAATTTGGATTTTATACATGGTTCACAGCATTCCTAAGGAACTGTTAAACTCTGACACCAGTTAGGGCATGCAGAGACTGAGGTGGTTGCTCTCTGAAGCATGGATGGGCAAAAAATGTTTGGCCAATGTCTTCACAATTGACTAATGATTTGGGGTGCTTAATTTTTGGGTGACCAACTAGGGACACCTGAAAGGGGACTGATATTCTGCGGATGGGTGCTTAGTGCTTTCTGCAAACCAGGCCCTCTTCATGAGGTCTCACAAAGAGAGGCACTCAAAATCCCTAGCCACATATGCAAATCTCAGCCTTAATATAAAAAATAAGAATCCCTTGCTCCTAATTTTAGTGTTAAACCTGAACCCATTATTGAAGGTTTGAAATGTCCCAGGAAGCTTTTCCCAGCTTTTTATTTCCATCTGGGACAGGAACTGTCACCATATAGTATAATAAGCAAGACTGTTCTCATGGGAGTGTCAGATATGATTGGAAGTGAAATTCCTCATAAGAAAGCCTCTGGAGATTCAGTCATGTAGTTTAGGGTTTTCAAAGGCAACCCAAGCTGTAGCTGCTAGGCACCCCCAAACACACGATGATGATTCCCTTGAGGAGGACATCTGTGAGCTACTGCACATGTGAAGTTTCTCCCGGACTCCATGGATGAATGATGTTTGGGCATCTGTAGAGGACCTGGAAATGGTCACATGCCCTATGACAGAACAGCTCATTTTGAAGAATTACCTTCAAGTGTAATCAGGTGGCACGGAGAGAAACATACACACACACAACCTGGATCCCCAGCATTCCTCAAATGTATTAAATGTGTTTGAAGTGGTGTGCCATATCAAAGACCTGATCCTGGCTGGGCTGCAATAAGCCTGATAGGCTCTGTGAGTGGAAGAGAAAAGGGAAGGATGCACATGTGCATGAGATGAGAAGCAAACTCGTTTGCAAGTTCTCCCAACCCACTTCAGCAACTCTATGCCATCCTGTCCATTTTGCTGCTTCACACACCCCTTTCTTACCTGGCAATAATCATTCTGCTGTCAGGGGCCTCTGGCAAAGCAATGAATACCAGTAAGGTGAAGGGTTCCCCATCTGCTGGCCTTCCCTACAATGCAGTGTAGGATACATTTGTTCAGCCTGTCATTTTATGGGGGAGGCTGCTTAGCAGGGGAGAGGAAGAAGTTTGCCTTTATTCCTTTGAGGCACATACACTGTGGTCATTATTATCTGCTGCTGTAAATCAGCTGCAAGCGCACTTTGAGAGGGTAGTTTCGTCTGTGCCCTTTCAGATGTCCTCAACCTCCACTGGTGTTTTAGTTAGTTGGGGGATGGGTTGCTGAGAGATATGCTGCCAGTTGGGAAATGGCGTTCTGCTGATTGGCCAGAGGTTTGTGTTATGAGGTTTTTGTGGTCTTTAGTAGTGTGGTTTGGAATCTACGCGCATGACCTGTGCAATGACGGGTGCATAATAAATTATTCTGTTAATAAATAAAGTGAAAAGATACATCAACTAACACCCCTTTAACATCTCCCCTGCTGTCAAGCGTTTGAAGATGTGCATTGCTAATTTTCTGGTAATCTTCAGATCCGCAATGCAGCTCTTATTCATTTGCAGGAGCAGTGGGGTTCCTTGTGTAGTGCAATGGATTTAAACGCGTCAGTCATAGCATGGAACCAATTTTAATCTATTTTAAAAAAACCAGACTAACTGTAAATCATTTTAAGAAAACTTTTTAAAATGTCACAAAACATCAAGGTGACACTTGAGAGGGATAGCACTTTGCAATAAACCAGACTAGGCGATCTATTTCCAGGAGTAGGAAGGGTTCCCTGTTTCTGTGGATAAAACAGTGTTTTCTGGGGTAGAGAAGGGATGGGGGAGAGGAGGATCAAACTGAGTTTCAAGGCTCAAACTGAGTTTAGGGCAGGGATGCAGTATAGGCAAATGTTTCATGTGGCGGTGGTATCCACAGAAGTGGCAAGTTAATGCAGAAACTCTTGTTTAAGTCTCAAATGCCACTATGTTGATCCGTGAAATGCAAGAATGATTCTCCCAGAACCTATAACTTAGGAAACGTGCTGCTGCCGGGCAGCTGATGATAGTGCAGTGACTCAGTGCTGGGGATCATAAACCATCTTCCAAAGAAAATGTGCAGATGCTAACAGAGATTACAGAATGGATCTTAAATGAAGAACCAGAGCAGTAGCAATTCCTACAACATAGTAATTTTATCAGTCGTGAAAGGAGTTGGTAGGTTAGAACCCAACCTCCACTAGCATTATTCTGTTGGCTCAAAATATTAAAGAGCAAGAAAAATAGCCTAACAAAAGGAATATCCATCCCAAGAATATTTATGATGGCGTTAGTCATCTTACTGTTTGAGCTATTCTTAAATAACAAAGGATGCAATTTTTGGTGTTGTTGACAAAACTGAACAACTCAGATAACTGGTAAAGCAATCTATTTATGTCGGAGTAATACCATTATATTGTACTGACTGCCATTAAAAAGTCCAACTTTGCAACCAGCCACCACATACCATGGTATCTGAGAGGTCAAACTATTTCCTCTTACTTAAATAGGAAATAACTGTTTGTTGGCATGTTGACTTTTTAATGACAATTGTATCTGATATTGGGATTGTCACAGGGAATTCCTGTCCTGCAGTGTCCCTTTCTGACCTAGTGTGGTGATGCAGAACACCCTGCCCCAGTTTCCTTTCTATCAGGACTCCTTAAGAATGCCAGACAATTCAAAAGATATAAGACAATTCCCTTGCTAGGGTTCTAGATTATTAAACACCAATAAATGTAGAATATAGTCTCTCCCTCATATTCAGGGGCTGCACAGCCCTCCTCCTTGGAACCTGTGATCTCTGAAATCTACTCTCCCTTAGAAGAGCTTTTCTCTCTGAGCACATCCCTGCAACTGAGCCCTGAAGGCCTTTTACCAGGCTCGGGTGCTCATGATTCAATTAAGTGCTTTGATAGGCTCTCCCCCGTTAAGTTAGCTTGTCTTGGGTAGCCTGGACCCAGACTTCCTTTAAAAGGACCAGCAACCATCTGACATACCTTCCCCATCCCCACAGATCCAACCTATAATGAAAGGTAGGCTTGACAATGGTCATGTTCTCCAACCAAGTGGGAACTTCCTGTTCATCAGCAACCAGGAAATCCACTAAATTCTTGGCAATGTTCTTGTCTTCCTCAGTAAAATATGATGTAACCATATGATGTACTCAGCCACCTGCACCTGCAGTTCCAGGATTTCAGCCTGGTTCCTATCAACAGTAGCATCCTTCTTCTCCAGCTCATTCCATAGAGAACTGCTGTGTAGCTGAGAGGGCTACTGCCATTATTATAGCTTCTTTCATTCATGTGATCTTAGGGTAAATCTACACTGGAATGTAAACCCAAGGATAGTAAAACTCAAATTAGCAGACCCTGGGTTTGTTAATCTAGGGGTCCCATGTCTACACTTATTTGTAACCCCAAGTTAGGAATTTTTTAACCTTGGGTTCTATCCTGGAGCTTCAGCGTCTACATGGCATTACGCAGGCCAAAGTCCAACTACCCATATCCTGAACTTCCTAGCACCCTTCCAAAATATGGCCGCTCTAGCCCTTAGTTCGTAGTGCAGTGTAGGAAAACTTGACTGTCCAAAGGACAAAGAAAATTGACCCATGGGATTGTGGGATACTTTTGGCAGACTCCCGGAGCACAAGTCTAGTGGGTCTGTATCTACATGACAAGCAATAGGGCTTGAACCCTGGGTCACTCTCATGGGGTTCTGAGACCCTGGATCCAAGCCTGGGTTAGCGCAATTTGTGTTTAGATGGAAGGGGGATTAGGCCTAAGTTTGAACCCTGGGCTTACACTGCAGTGTAGATATATCTTTAGTGTTGGTGCCACAAGATACCCAGTCTTTTGTCAGATGACCAGCTGTTCCTCTTGGAAGGTCTTTCTAGAGGACTGACAGGTCAATCAACACTTTTGTATCAAAACAAGCTTCCCGATAATCCATTTCTGTGATTACCATCTTATCACCTGTCTCTACACAGGGTTCAATGCCCTGATCCTGCACTCCAGGGCCAGTTCACGCCCTCCCCTCTCCAGCTTCTTTTGCCAGGGTGCATAGAGCTATTCCCTCAATGGTCAGAAACTTGGATAATCAATGGGATACAGTAATAACAGGATACAAAATATATTGGAAGGACAGAATAGGCCATACTGGTGTGGGAGTGGCACTATATGTGAAAGAAAGCGTAGAGTCAAATGAAGTAAAAATCTTAAATAAACCAAACTGTACCATAGAATCTCTATGAATCACAATTCCATACTTAAATAATAAGATAGCAGTAGGGATATACTACTGACCACCTGACCAGAATGGTGATAGTGACTGTTCATGGAGATTAGAGAGGCTATAAAAATAAAATACTCAATAATAATGCGGGATTTAAATAATCCTGATATTGACTGGATACATATAATCTCAGGACAGGATGCAGAGATAAAGTTTCTTGACACCTTAAATGACTGCTTCTTGGAGCAGCTAGACCAGGAATGCACAAGAGGCGTGACAATTCTTGATTTAATCCTAAATGAAGCACAGAATCTGGTCCAAGAAAGCTAATATATCTGAACCGCTTGGTAATAGTGACCATAACAAAACAACATTTAATATCTCTGTGCAGGGGAAAAAACCAAAAACCAAAGCATGGTAGCATTTAATTTCAGAAAGAGGAACTACACAAAAATGAGGAAGTTAGTTCAATAGAAATTAAAAGGTACAGTGTCAAAAGTGATATCTGTGCAAGCTGCATGGAAATTGTTTGAAGACACCATAACAGAGGCTCCATTTAAATGTATACCCCAAATTAAAAAACAGAAAGAGGACCAAACAAGTGCCACCATGGCTAAACAACAAAATAAAAGAAACAATTAGAGGCAAAAAAGCATCCTTTAAAAAGTGGAAGTTAAATCCTACTGAGGAAAATAGAAAGGAGCATAAACTCTGGCAAGTGAAGTATAAAAATGTAATTAAGAAGGCCAAAAAAGAATTTGAAGAATAACCAGTCAAGACTCAAAAAGTAACAGCAAACATTTTTTTAAAGTACCTCAGAAGTGGAAGCTGGCTAAACAACCAGTTGGGGCCACTGGACAATTGAGATACTAAAGGAGCACTCATGGAAGATAAAGCCATTGCGGAGAAACTAAATGAATTCTTTGCTTTAGTCTACATGGCTGAGGATGTGAGGGAGATTCCCAAACCTGAGCATTCTTTTTAGGTGACAAATCTGAGGAACTGTCCCGGATTGAGGGGGTAATTAGAGGAGGTTTTGGAACAAATTGATAAATTCAACAGTAATAAGTCACCAGGACCAGATGGTATTCATGCAAGAGTTCTGAAGGAACTCAAATTTGAAATTGCAGAACTACTAACTGTGGTATGTAACCTATCATTTAAATCAGCTTTGGTACCAGATGACTGGAGGATAGCTACTATGCTGCCAATTTTTAAAACAGGCTCCAAAGGTGATCCCAGCATTTACAGGCCGGTAAGCTTAACTTCAGTATCAGGCAAACTGGCTAAAACTATAATAAAGAACAGACTTATCAGACACATAGATGAACATGGGGAGGAGTCTACAGTTTTTGTAAAGGGAAATCATGCCTCACCAAACTACTATCTACAATCTCCATCCTTAGAGTTTTTTAAGGCCCAGCTTGACAAAGTCCTGGTTAGGATGATTTAGTTGGGATTGGTCCTGCTTTGAGCAGGGGTTTGGACTAGATGACTTCCTGAGGTTCCTTCCAACCTAATATTCTATGATTCTACTAGAATTCTTTGAGGGGTCCAACAATCCTGTAGACAAGGGTGATCCAGTGGATATAGTGTACTTAGTTTTTCAGAAAGCCTTTGACAAGGTCCCTCACCAAAGGCTCTTAAGCCAAGTAAGCCGTCATGGGATAAGAGGGAAGGTCCTTTTCTGGATCAATAACTGGTTAAAAGATAGGAAATAAAGGTTAGGAATAAATAGTCAGTTTTCAGAATGGAGAGAGGTAAATAGTGGTATCCCCCAGGGGGTCTCCTGAGACCAGTGTTATTCAAAATATTCATAAATGTTCAGGAAAAAGGGGTAAATAGTGAAGTGGCAGAATTTGCAGATGATACAAAACTACTCAAGATATCTAAGTCTAAGGCAAACTGCGAAGAGTTACAAAGGGATCTCATAAAACTGGGTGACTGGGCAACAAAATGGCAGATGAAATTCAATGTTGATGTATGCAAAGTAATGCACATTGGAAAGCAGAATCCCAACTATATATATAAAATGATGAGGTTTAAATTAGCAGTTACCATTTAAGAAAGAGATCTTCGAGTCATTGTGGATAGTTCTCTGAAAACATCCACTCAATGTGCAGCAATAGTCAAAAAAATTAACAGAATATTGGGAATCATTAGGAAAGGGAGAGAAAATAAGACAGAAAATATCATATTGCCTCTTTATAAATCCATGGTATGCCCACATCGTGAATATTGCATGCAGGTCTTGTTGCCCCATCTCAAAAAAGATATATTGGAATTGGAAAAGGTACAGAAAAGGGCAACAAAATGATTAGAGATATGGAACAGCTTCCATATGAGAAGAGATTAATAAGACTGGGACTTTTCAGCGTGGAAAAGAAATGACTAAGGGGGGATATGATCATGACTGGTGTGGAGAAAATAAATAAGAAAGTGTTATTTATTCCTTCTCATAACACAAGAACTAGGGGGTCATGAAATTAAATTAATAGGCAGCAGGTTTAAAACAAACAAAAGGAAGTATTTCTTCACACAACACACAGTCAATCGGTGGAACTCTTTGCCAGAGGGTGTTGTGAAGGCCAAGGCTATAATGGGGTTCAAAAAAGAGCTAAATAAGTTCATGGAGGATAAATCAATCAAAGACTATTAGCCAGGATGGGCAGGGATGCAAAACCATGTTCTTAAGTGTCCCTAGCCTCTATTTTCCAGAAGCCGAGAATGGGCGACAGGGGATGGATCACTTGATGATTATCTGTTCTGTTCATTTCCTCTGAAGCACCTGGCATTGGCCACTGACAGAAGACACGATACTGGGCTAGATGGACCATTGGTCTGACCCTGTATGGCCATTCATATGTTCTTATGGTCAGTTCCTGGAGATTAGTATCCAGCTCTTTTTCCATCTGGGTAACTTGCTGCTCGAAGGCAAACATGACATTCTCTAGCCCCAACTTTTGTTTCAGGTCTTCCTCTATTGCTCTGCTCAAGGAGATGGGGTTGATAGTGGACGCTCTCTCTCACACTTCTTTTTCAGTTCTTCCCTTTTGTCCCTGTGACAGACAGGAGAAGTGGGAATATCTGCTTGGTCTGGTAAGAAAATGCTTATCTTTTAGGTTGGAGACCTCTTTCTCAAGGTTTAACTTGGCTCCTTCACACATCTGCTCCTTTAAGTATTTCTTTTCATCCTCTAACTGTTCCACCTGGGTAATGAGACTCAGTTTCTGGTGGTCTCTCCCTGCAGTGACTCTTGCGTTATCTGCATTTGGGCTCCCAAGTCTGCCAGTATATATATTGACTTAAATGACTTGGTCTCCAATGGATTTGGCTGTTCTGATCTACTTATCAAGTTGACTTGTGGTTCTGTCACTTCCTTTCATGAGTGCAAAGTATTTCTTTTGTCAGATAGAGGCATCTTAGTCTCATTGGTCAGCCCTGCACACTCACTCTCCCACGGCTGCTTTGCTTTTCAAGGTCTGCTTCTATTTGACTGGTTCATTCCTGCTGTGTAGTCATCCCCTCCATAGCCTGGAAGTATTTCCATCTCATTTCTTGGATTTGGGCCTCATGAATCTTTGTCTGGCCATCCAACTTCTGGTGGAAAGCTTCCATCAAGGACTGCAGCTTACAGAATTGTTTATACAGTCACATCATAGCTCTTGTTGCCAGCATTTCTCTCGACCTCCAGATCCCTGAAGTCTTTTTTCTGGCCTGCTCAACCCCAGTATCCTGTTGTTCCCCAAAGTAGCTGGTTGCACCCCTCTGAGGGGAAACCCTTTTGGTTTCTCAGTCTGATCTGGTTCCTTTATCAAAAATTCAAGATCCCCAAATGCTCACTCTCTGGGGCTGAGAGTAGTCTGAGGGCATCTACCCTAACTTATGGGAAGCATGAAACCCACAGCCGCTCTCCTACCTTTAATTTTACACCCTCCCCCCAACAATTTCCTGGATGACTTCATATTCACCTATTCTTGTAGCCTCTAGTTTCCTCAAGTTCATCTCAAGTCCATTAAAGTCCATCTGCCTGAAGTAAAAATTTGTAGCAGGGCAACATCTTTCTGTTAGCGCATTCTCCCCACAACCAAGACAGACTATCCATGAGACATCAGATGTTCTTGCCCCAAACTGAGTCTCCACCATCCTTTGTTCAGACTTCACAATAGCCAGCAGTTTGTGGCAGGGTGTCTTTGACATCCCGGCCCTCCCCGGTTCCTCTGGTGCTCAGTGCAAGCAGGCCAGCTTTACAACCATTGTTCTTACAGGGGCAAACCCGTCCTGCATGTCCCACTTCCTCACAGTCAATACATACAATTGAACCCTGTACCTTCTTCCCTTTTGGTGTCGATGACAATTGATCCTTTCCCTTTGTGGAACCTCCTCCACAGGCCTCTGCTGCTGCTCATACATTCCCCAAAATGGAGCTGAACTCCTACAGCTGTGGTTGCCCCTCCATATGCTGACATGGGAGGATCAAAATCTCATAGCCAAGGAAGGTGTCTGCACTGGGCTGCTCGGTCATCCCTCCTTGATGGGAGAGGGTCTCAGAATCCCACTTCTGGTGCCACTTGTCACAAGTTGTTCCTGCCCTGTAGCACCCCTTTACTGACCTAGTGTGGTGCTGCAAGTACTCTCTGCCTCAGTTTCCCTTCTCCTAGGGCCCCTGAAGAGCTCCACACAACCTAAAGGGGTGTAAGACAATTCCCCTGCTGGGATTCTATTTTATTAAATGGAAATAAACTTGAAATAAAGTCTCTCCCCTTGGGCTCACAGGATGCACAACCCTCCTCCTTCATCTTTGGGTGCTCCTCTCCCTTAGGAGAGTGTCTCTGTGTGAGCACATCTCTGCAACTCAACCCTGGCAGCCTTTTATAAGGCTCAGGAGTTAGTTATCCAATTAACTGCCTAGCTAGGCTCATTCCCTTTAAATTAGCTCTTCTAGGATAGCCGTAGCCTAGACTCCTCTTAAAGAGGCCAGCAATCCCGTGACAGGGAATAGTTAGAATCTGAGATAGAGTATGTTTACACTGCACGCATGGGGTGTGATTGTAGCTTGCATACACCTACTCAAACTAGCTTTAATCTATTTAGCTCGGGCACTCGAGCATTGAAGCACTGATTCCAGCACCCCACCCAAGGAATTACACAAATTTTGGGATGGGCTTATACAGCCCACATTGAAGCCCATGCTGAAGCACGGTATCCGAGATTAGGTATGCAACCCAGGATTGCAGTATGGACACACTCTGAGAGAGTCAAGATTTTGACTTTCTACCTCTGGCTTGCTATGTGACAAATCACTTGACCTACCGCTGTCTCAGTCTAAGGTTTCACAGAGTGCTCATCACCAGCTGCACAGGATGGCATGAAAAAAATCAAGTTAGTGAAGTGTTTTGAGAGCCTTGTTCAAAGCACTGTTATTGTATACAAATGACTACAACTAATAACATACAGTGCTATCCAACTATAGAACAAGGCATGTCTATGGTTGGATTCTCATTCCCATTCTGACTTTTTATATAAGGGCAGGAAAGGGTGGTGGAAGATATCTGTTGGTGAAGAAGCAGTGTAGGACCAATGTTATCAGCACTGTGTTGCCTGCTCTCATAAACCATAGCGTAGGAGGCATGCTGAGGGCAGGAGGGATCATGCTGATAGCGCTCCGCATAACAGGGATTCTGGGTTGCAGAACAGCCCACAGGTAGAATGATGCTGTGATAAGTCTAAGCATGACTAGCAACAGATTTTGGCAGCCTTTCTGAATTAAAATTTATACATGTGTTAGTATTTGGTGTATGCAACCTGGTCAAGCCGAGTCACAGCGTTCTTATCAGCGATATTCAAGGCACAAAGACCTCCAGGAAGTTGAGTCATTTTGCAGCCCTCAACAATGTGTGTCCTGGTTTGTGGCTGTCCACATCGACATAGTGGCCTGTCTCTAAAATGCCACCGAAATTTCACTGCAGCACAAATTCCATGTCCGGTACGAAACCAGTTCAGAAGGCTCCATTGCCTGCGCAGTAAATCAGATCTGGGTTGACGTTGAGTGGGGTCTGAGACAAGATGATTATTTGTCAGTTTCTTTGCAGATCACAAAGCTCACCACGCGTCCTCTATCTCAAATCCCTCACCTGGTAAATTTATCCACAATGGGTGCCATGAGGGCAGACGACTATGTGGTAGATTAAAGAAGTCTTTAATTAATGGTAGATGTGGCATAGCATGCAGTTTTGTCATGAGCTTTGCTACACTTTCCTCTCTGCCATCACTAGGTGGAGCAATATTGCAGAAATAGTTTAACATGTTAGTTAAAACATGTTAATTAACGTGCTAAAACATCATTAAAAATTAAAATATGGACAAACAAACAATGAGTTAACTGGTACCGTAGAGCTTATTTGAACTGATGAAATGAGAGCATTTTTTTGAAGTAACAAGCACAGACAATGCAAACAACCTCATTTACATTAAAAGAGGAGAACATGCACTCTTGCAAAAATTGTACATTTCTCTAAGGTTTTAAGATCTTTTTTGATGATAATTCTAACAATCAGACCTTTGCTTCAAGTCACGAGAAAAATACAATTATACTCTGAGAAAACCACTAAAGGAATCTATGCCCTGTTTGATGCATGCATGTAACTTACCAAGTTAACAGGATTTGTTTTTGCTGTGTGCTGGCAGTATACAAGGCTGCAGCTTGGCAATACTTTAAATTGTGAGGGGATGGGAGTGGGTAGGGATCAGAGGAGATGAGATCAACATTTATCTTAAATGTCAGGCAGAAATTAAAAACAAATGAGCATGTGTAATCAAAGGGCAATGGGGAAATAAGGAAAATCTAGGGGTTAAAATGGGGAGTGGGGGACTCTACTCTGTTCTAAAATGATAGAATCTACTGCATTAGAGATGGGTCTGACCCCAAGGTTTTGTATCTCGATCCACACTTCTCCAAATTTTGGGGATGCGTTGTTTCCGTGTTCTGTTCTTGGCTCCTCATAAAGACAAGCCTGAGCACCAGAGTTCAAACTGACATCAAAGTGCATATCTAGATAATTCCAGAAAGAATTTAAGAAGAGCAATGCATTTGATTCAATTGTTTTGGTTCAGGCCCTTCTCTCATTTATTTAAATTTTTAATATTGCCTTGTTTGTATACCAAGGTGCTGGGCAATGCTCTCAGGTCCTCTTTCCCAGGAGCAGGTACAGTGCAGGCAGTTACAGTGTGAACTTTCCCCACACTGTGCCTCAACACTTGAGGCCCATTCAGTTTACGAGCCCATTCAGTGCTTGGCCTATCTATTGGGACTGTCAACAAAGACATCAACTGCAGTGGGGATTTCTGTGTGGTGGACGCTTGTCCACAAAAAACAGGATTGAGAACATCAAACTTGTTTCATATAAGCTGCTAAACTACCCTTAATCTTCAGGCAGTCCTTACCAACCTGAGCTGAATCTGAACAGTGAGCTAGAAGTAAAAAGTTTCATATTATGCTAATACCAATCAAGCTGCAAAACAATTATTAATAATATCTAGCTCTTATATAGTGCTTTTCATCTATAGAGTTCAAAGTGCTTAAGAAGAAGAAAATATCATTATCCCCATTTTACAGATGGAGAAACCGAGGCACAGAGAGGCGAAGTGACTTACCCAGCAGGCCCACGGTCAGGAATAGAACTGATATCTCCTGAGCCCCGGCCCAGTGCTCTAGCAACAAGACCTATAGTTTTTTGAAAACATTTTACAAAATCTAACACAAAAAGCACATTCTTCATTGAACTCAAATAAGAAGCACTTTGAATGAGAAGCTTCAAACATTCACTGGACATGTTTGCAGTCCAAACCCTGCAGCATTGTCCTAGTGCCTTAGAGCAAAGCCGACAAGAAACATACCAAGGTAGTTACAATGTGCAAGCTGTGCAAAAAGCGCAAATAGCGTAAGTAACGGAAAATAAGTTAGGTACGGACAACTCTTTTCATTTTCATAACCTAAGGCGTTATTAGTGATTTGCATAATGAGGGGGTTTGTTTGCAGGTTTGTTTTTGAAGACAAGTTAATCCTTCGTGTAACTTTATTGATTTCAATTGACTAACGCTAGAGATAAATTCGGCCCATGATTTTTAATGTGGCAGTGTCTCTTTAAGCATAAAAGAGGACATACTTTCTGAATTCTTTTCTGTTTTTTACCTTGTAAAGTGGCTTGTGGCTTGGAGGTCTGAGTCCTGTGGACGAAGATTATCATATACATACTTCAGATCCTGGATGCTGTTCAGCTCAGGTAATCCTGCATGCAGCATCTTTGAATAAATAGGATTGACCCAATAAATCCACTGAAAATAATTTAAATGAAACAAGGCTAACTAGAAAAAAAATGGAGTTACAGGGACAGGACTCTCCCCATTTATATATTACAAACAGCTCCTGATTTGGGCAATTTGTGACTCTGGTTATAACCCCAGGACACTGATTACGTGAAATGCATTCTTAACTTCCTCAGATTAATGGACCAGAAGAGGGCATATTCATATGGATTCAGGACCTCATGAATTTCTTCCCTTGCAATTAATCCCTCTGCTACAAGTCCATAACTTTAGCATACACAGTAACATTGTTTCTCCCTCTCAGACTCCTTAAGATAGCAAAGGGCATCCAATTATGGACCTCCAGGGCAGGCTTCAAAGACCATCTTTGGCAGTGATAACCTCCTCCCCACCAACCAAACAACACCAATCCAGAATGGATGCCTCCACTTACTCTATTAACTCCACACCCTAATGATACCCCTATAAAAACATTACACCTCAATGTTACACTATTTCAAACATGTGTAATTAGGTACTTACACCTACTTGTAAGAAACTGTTTTTGTTAATGGGCCAGTTTTATTTGCAACATGCCAGTTATCTTTAGCCTCACTGTGATTCAGTTTCCCAATCCAGAAGAACGGTTCTACAGTGATACTATTAGGCTTGAATATGTAATAAAATGGCTTGAATATGACAAGTGCTCAGTATTATTATTGAATGAAAGACGCTTCCTAAATGCAAAGTCTTCCTTCCTTTCATTATTGTTTATATAGTAATGAGAGTTAATGACCCTATCAGTGCAGTGCAATGAAAAATGGACAACCAGGCATGTCCAGTGTGGCACACCTGTCCCTAGGCACCTTAAAATGTAAAAAAAGAGAAAAGTTTCTAATAAACTTTTAAAACCCACTGATTTTGCACAGTCTCCATACTGAGCTGAGAGTGATGGACTGTGTGTAATAGAAAGAAAATCTTTCCCATCCATTGCTTAGAGAGAATACAGATATAACTTTATGATTTCTGCTTGAGTGTGTGCATTCTGCAATGACATATATTTGCAGTGCAGACAGAAATGCCCATGGTTCTCAGAAGTTTAAACCTAATAAAAGAGAAGAATTGCTTTTGTTGTACGTTTATTGGTGAGGAGAAAGTGAAAGGATGATAGAAGAGAAATATTTGTTTTCCTTATTTCTTTCCATCTTTTCTATATTTTTAAATCAATGTTTTTATATTTTCAGTTCTTTTCTACTCAGCACCATGGATGAGATGTTGCCTAATATCTCAGGCTTTGTCTACACCAGTGTTGGAACTGTGACAGCTTGAACACTGGTTACACTGAGGAGACAGAAAACTCACTGAGGTGAATTTGACCGGTTTAGTTTCCAAGAGAAGCTTCCCCTCAGTTGAGAGGGGTTTGGCAAGTACAAAGAGGGCACAGGAACACAAGACTGGAAGATATCTCCTGGGCCATCGAGTTCAATACCCTGCTATCACAGGCAACCCTATCAGATAATCCTGGTAATAATTTATCAAGAGCCATTTTAAAACTAGTTTGTCTCTTCTACTCTTATTGGGAGGCTATTCCAGAACCTCACTCCACTGATGCCTGAAACATTTTAAAACCTTCTAAATTCCAACATAAATTTATTCATGGCCAATTTAATGTCCATTTGTTCTTATGCCAACATTGTCCTTTAGCTTAAATAGCTCTTCTTCCTCTTTGGTATTTACCCCCAGATGTATTTCTAGAGAGCAATCACATCTCCTCGCAGTCTGTTTTGCTAGGTTAAACAAGCCAACCTCTTCCAATCTCCACTTATAAGATAGGCCCTTCATTCCCCTGATCATCCTAGGAGCCCTTCTCTGCACCTGTTGCAATATGAGTTCATCTTTCTTGATGATGGGTAGGGCACAATTATAATATTTTGCACTTACATACACATAGTATTATTTATCCATAGATCTCCAAGCAGGTTACAAAGGACTGTAGGTGTGAATACCCCCATTTTGCAGGTGGGAGAATTGAGGTGTAGAGAGATGAAGTGTCTTGCCGAATGTCACACTACGAGTCAACACTAGAGATGGGAACAGAATCCAGGTGTCTTCTAGTCTCCAATTTGGTGCCCTAACTACCTTACACCAGATGCAAATGGCCTGGCTGGGACTACCTATCCTGTGCAAATGGAAAGCAGAGCCCAAGTGCTGGGGTAGCAGAGGGTTCTATAGGTAAGACTGGCTTCTCTGCATTGCTCTGTTGACTACCCTTCCCCCAGCACATGGCTTCTTGAGGATCATCCACCATTTCTGCTTGGTGGAGTTTCTTCCCTTTTGTATCAGAGGGGACAAGGAGGGTTCCCAACATAGTGATGCTGGAGCCTGATCAGACAAGACTTTGGGTATTTTCCAAGTGGTTGCCCCAAGAGCACATATGTTTGGGCACCCACCTGGTTTGAGCTACAGTACCTGATCATCACAGGCATTTTATCTGATGTAAGTAGAGATAGGCCTGAGCCACAAACAAACATTTGAATCTGGATTTCTAGTCTCCCAAAGTATGGCAGTGTTTGGAACTGCTCATAGTGAAAAGGAAGTGAAGGACCTGCTATAGTGAAGGACCAGCTAAGGTTTGGATGGCAAACACTTCCTAAGTGGTGGGCATTCAGATCCGGAGTTGTGAGCTAGGCCCATCTGTACATGAAATAATCAATAATACTAGCACTGATACAGCACTTTTCACACAGATCTCAAAGCCCTTCACCAAGATGGGTAAGTTTCATTATCCTTATTTTACAGCTGGTATTTCTGAGGCACGGAGAGGTGGAGTGATTTGTCCAAGGACACAGAGTGAGTCAGTGGCAGAACCAGGAACAGAATCTATATCTCCTGTCTTTCAGTAATGACTCTTTCTATCTATTTCTTACTGATATTTTAGCAGAGAGCTGATTTGTTAGGCTCTTTTGGAGAATCAACTATATAGATCCATGATAGAAATTATCTGAAAAATCCTTAAGGTTGTAATGGATTTTTTAACTAGTTGAATGCTACTCCTGGTCCTCAGAAACCTTCTGCTATAGTTCGCATTGATTCTTTGATGAGAGCAAAGCTGATAAATTGCAGGGGTTTATGCAGCAGAATTCTGCCAGCAAGGCTCTTGGGCACCCCACAGATGTTTCTGCTTTTCAGAGCGATGGGAACTTCATGGCTTATTTCTTTCCTCGCCCCCCAGAGCATATATTGGTACAGCTGATATCTGAAAACATGCCGCTCACCACCAAGAATAAAGCATTAACTCCATACTGGGCCAAAAACTCTTGTGGTTCATAATCACAGTTTGCTGGAAGTCACTAGCAGTTACTGACCATTCAAAGCAGATAGAGTTTACAACCCCTATCAAGCACAGCACATTTTGGAACTGCAGACTGGATTTTTTTAAAAACAAAAAGATCTTCAGATATCCACATGATGCTTTCCATCATAGAAACTTGAGACTCTTCTTTCTGCATATAGTAAATATGAGGAGGCTAGTTTCTTTCTTCTGCCTGATATCATCTGCTATTTTGCACTAACATGAGCCCAAAGTCTATTTCCATGGTCTATTTAATTTTCTAAAATTACCCTTTTTACTACATGTGATGGAGCAGTCTTCCCTCACGAGTAGTGAGGCCTAATGGTCAGTCCACCCAACATGTGACATGGCCCTTTAAGAGTTTGAGAGGCCCAATTTTATGTACAAGGACCTGAGAGATATTGGGAGAGGGGAAGCAGCCCCAAGAGTAAGAAGTGTTTGGCAGGAAATACCCATTACTGTTTCTTTAAGGGCCTAGATCCAGGAGCCTTGCACAGAGAGGAAGGCAAGGGTCCTTCCCTCTTCCTTCCCCTAGCCAGTTGGGAATGAGCTTGCAGAAGGGGACCAACATAAAAACTGCCTCCTCTCTCCTAGCATGGCAGACACCAGGAATACTAGCAGGGAAATACTAGTTTGCTCAGCAGTTTGAGCCTAAAGGCTAAGGAAAAGGGGCCAGAGAGAGAAGCTGGCAAAGGCCTTACAGCTGGCTAACTCATAACTTCAGAAGGACTAGAGAAAGTGATTAAGAGAACTCAGCTCCAGGGAGGAGAGCTGGGGAGAATTCCTCCCTGGAGCTGAGTTCTCTTAAGGACTCTCTGTTTAAGGAGAAAGTATGGAACTAACTAATGCCCATTTGCCCATTTGCAAAGAAGACTCCTGCTTAAGGAAGGTCTGAAGGAGTAACCCAGAGAAGGATCCAAGAGGAGTTCCAGAAACAGAGACTATTTACAGATGCAGGAAAGATGTGTCTTCTGAAGGAAGAAGCCCAGGATTGCTTGTTGGACTGAGTGGACGACATGAATGTCCCTGGGTGTATCTGAGTAAGCTCTAATTTATGTTTATAGCTCTGGTTAAACAGACCCACTTGTGGCATCATGCCTGACCAAAAGGAGGTGCGCTGGGGTCACTTCCATGCCACGACACTATGGCACTTGGATTCTTTTAGTTTTGGCTGGTTGCTTGTGTCGTGGGCAGAGCCAAATTCCTCATTCAAACCTCAGTGAGAAGAGTTGGGGCTTTCTCAGTGTGATGGGGCATTCACCTCTTGAGTGCCTCCTAGTGGCTTGATGTGGTCTTTCCTGTCCCAGACACCCCCTGTAGATTGTCGACCTTGCTTTGTAGGTCTCCAGTGGCTCAGCCCTCCGGCCAAATCATACAGTCTAAAATGGATGAACCCCCTTGGGGGTAGCAAAGTGTTCAACACACTGTCTGCCCTCAGCCCTGTCTTTCGGCCATTTTAATTCTTACTCTTCACTTGGGCTTCCTAATAGAGCCTTGTCCCCTTCTCAGGGCTTAGGCCACTTTGCTAGTAGGCCGGTGGGATGCATGAAAAAAATTTTCCTGGAAAATATTTGACAATGCTCTAAATCACAGTGCTAGAGGTAGACTTGTAGAACTTGATTTTTATTTTACAATTTGAGTGATAATATTGATGCTTAATTTAAAAAAAAAATCAATTTTTATCTATTTACATTTTCACAGTTGCGTGAAATTATTTAATGATAGTAGGCAGAGATTTAAAAAGTTAAAGCTTTATAACTGTTAATACAAATTGTACACATCACATGTCAAAATATACAAAGTAAATACTCATATCAAATGCTAGTAACTTCTCAAGCAACAGTTTTCTTGCTTTGCTGTTCTGTAAATTTCAATTATTAGTGATAGAAATATTTTTTCATTGGTTCGTGTGTATACAATGAAATTAATATTGATCAATAAAAATCTAATCCTTCCAAGCCTCATTATAGGAGAAAAGGAAAACAAGAGGGATTTTTTGTTTTGTTATATTTTTTTGTTACATCCCTGACCTTCTTACCATCTCCAGCAGATTCAAGAGCAACTGGCTGTGCTTCCTGACTATATTATAAGCTCGACAGCAAAGCTCCACAAACTCTTGGAAGCGCTGTGGGTTTTTTCCACCTTCTGTGATGAAATACTCCATCTCTGAAGTGAAGATAAAAGGGGCTCGGTCCCTTGAAAAAACAAAATACAATGAAAAGTGGCAAATCCTAAAAGACAGTTAATCTTTTCAACTCTGTTAATATTTGTTTCCCCAATATTTCCTTCCTCATTATTTCTTTCCTCCCTTCCTCCAAGGTGGATAACTCCAGGCCAGAACACTCAGTGTTGCTGACTAATTGGGGCAGACATAGGTCTCTAGGTGAGATCTTA
Source organism: Emydura macquarii macquarii (assembly GCF_026122565.2). NCBI lineage: Eukaryota > Metazoa > Chordata > Testudines > Chelidae > Emydura > Emydura macquarii. The sequence goes on along the minus strand of NW_027132342.1, from coordinate 2,616,587 downwards.
GTGCAAATGATTGTGCAGCTATTTGGGGAAGCCAACAACTGAACAAATGCTTTTTAAAATTTTTACTCTCACTGCTTTAGTTTCCCGACTCCCTGCCTGAGAATAATAGCCTCGATGTTGAAGCATATTCTCTCCTGGTAGTAAAATATTTAAATGCTGTACTTAAACAGAGGGGGATATAAATATAACTCCCTACCAGGCAAGAAGTGTATTTAAAATAAACAATCCCTTCCAAAATCTAGGGTGCAGTTCTGCTTTTGAGTACACAATTGTTCTGATCTCAGTTGAACCAGAATAAATCCACATAAATTCCACGGTCTTCCATCTAGTTACTCTGGATTTACACTGATGTAAACAGCCAGCAGAATCTGGGCCTCTGGCTTACTTTTTTAATAACTTGTGGATTTTGTAGCTATGCTATGGCATTGCAGAAGAAAATGAATTAACCAGGCTTTTGCTAAAAATTGTCCTTCTTGACAGCTTCAGCTTCACCATATCCTGATATACTGCACTACTCCAGCACAGAGAGAACTACTGCAGGATTTTATTTCTCATAACTGTGTATATAGATACATGTAAACAGATCAGAGTGCTATAACTCAAGTAATATACACAGCAGATTAGATTTAACCCTGAGCTAGAGGTAAGCCTGAGCCAACATCCAGAATCCAAATATTCCCAAATCTTTGGGTGGTTTGAACTCCAGAGACACATTTTACACATTTGTGGGCCCCTCTAGATAAAAATTCACTTACGATGAGTCTGACCCCAGTTGCTGATTCTTCCCCACAAGAGACCCGAACATCTTCCCTACCAACAATTTCCATCTCAACATCCCCCAACCCACATTATCGAGCTCCTTAATTTCCTGCAGACACATGCTCTTTGTATTGCTTCAGTGATAAAGCTGAGTTGCATTCGATGCTCATTTTTGGCTTGGGAACTCACCCCAGGCAAGACTGGCAGCTTGCCTTGCATACCTCCCCCTTTCTCCCAGTCTCTGGACTAAAGCCTCCCACGCACCCTCCTTCTGCCTTTAAAAACTGCCCACATACAGGTGAAGTACAACTGGAGATACTCCAGTTTGCTAAGGTTTAAGTCAAAGGGCCAAATACAGCCTTTGAATAACTTCATGGATTTTAATCGTGTTACACCAGGGGTGAAATTGAGCCCATATCATTCTCTCTTCTTTCCAATCTTTTTTGTATTGTGTAAGAAGCCGTTTCATAACATCACTGTTGCCTTTTGTTATTACACGGTTTGTGATGTCTCTCTTGGGAGATTATATGTCTCAATCACATGTTATAAAACCATGTCTATTACTGATCTCAATAAGCAATTTTTTCCAGCCCTGTCTTCAATCCATCATTCAGCTTTTCTTAGAGAAAGAAGTTATTTCTATCCCCTGCTTAACGCAACTACTTTTTCTTGACATTAATTTCTAAATATACCTATATCATTACTGAAGGAGATTTGAAACCAATGGCATGCACTGAAGTCAGTCTTGGATAGAGTCACAGAGCCAGGCCTGCAAAACAGATCATTTTCACCTAAGACTGGAGCTGGGTCCAACCCCAAACCCTGCATTTCAGTGCTCATCGATCTTAGGTAGTGTTTCAAAACCAAACTTCAATCTCAGATTTGCTGCAGTGTCCTCTCTTTATAAGGGCCTAGTCAAACCTCCAGCTCTAAAGCACCCTTGTGCTCTGTGATGTTTGAAATCCATATCTGAGGTTTGCATCCATCTTCCCCAAGAAATAAGATATACAGTGAAAGCACAGTTATTTTAAAGCAAGGTCAAATCTCTCATGTTAAATCAGCATCATGGTTATTTGAGTTGAAATCAGAAACTGCGTGTTATAGAGCTTTTTTAGTGGAGTGCCTAAAACTGTGTTGGCTTGGGCTATAGCATGACTTTCATACAGCATGGTGGCTGCTAGCAGTAATCAATTTTTTTGTAGGTTCTATTTGAACATGTAACTAGTATTTGACAGTTCTTATATTATTTACAGCATTAGCTATGTTGCAAGAATTTTTGAAAGTTTACAAGGTTCTTAAATTTTTCAATTTCTTTCAAGGCTGTCTTCTAAGGTGCTGGACCTGTCCTCCTATATTCATCTGAAAAATATGATGTAGAAAATTGATTTCCTTTGGAACATTTAAGCCTGGCTTTGCTCAAGCTCTTGTGACATCACAGTCTCTCTCTTCCATGGTAACCTCTGTAATGATCCAGATACTGAAACTCCAGGGCTGCAAGTATTTAATCAAGCCAGAAGTTCACAAATGGAGCACCTCCCAATTAAAAAAATAGCAACATCAAAAAGTGTAACATAGGTGAGGAAACAAGAATCATAAATACGGGAAACAGAGGAATTCTTAATTGAAATATCATTAAAAACTAATTTGCAACGAGACAAGTCTCTTAAAGGCTGTGTAAATTATACAGTGTTGTGGAAAAAATATCTGCAAGGGTGAATTTCTGCATGTGTATGCATGTGTCTCTTTCTGCCTGCTGCTTTTCAGAAGTCTTGTTTGAAATATAAAAAGCATGCCGGGGGGAGAGATGTCCATAAATGACTCCAAAACTGTGTAAACTGTACTTTGTCATCCCATCATACATGTCCAAATTTACAATATGAGCAACAAATGGTGACAGCTGTTTCAGTCCATATAAGGAAAAGATAATGTCTATTCCAGAGCTGTAAAACCACCCTCAGTTGTGCCTCTCTCTCTGTACATACATAAACACATAGCAGCAAATGAAACTCATCAGAGGAGGCATGACAAGAGGCTTATCTGTGTGCATACACTGTCTAATGTTATTGAACATGAGCATGTGTGTGTTTGTCTGTCAGCTCTTTCTTCCTTGATGTGCGTTGCCAGAAACTCAGCACATAGTGACATTCAATCACAAAAAAAAAAAAAAAAAAAAAAAAAAAAATCAGCAACTCACTAGAAGGCCCAGGAATATATATATATATAACCAGATATATGGCCCATTTGGATATAATTATGCTATGGGCAGTGTTTCTATACAGTAAGCTATACAGACCTGAATATGAAATAGTGCATATTCCAATTCACCGAAGTCCCAACATATCAAGATTGTCAGTTTCTGGGTACTTGCATCTATACTCACCCTCTGTGATCCTGCACTTAAGGTTTCTGGCTCCCAGATGTCGTGTCTTTTGGGCAGAGACCTGCATTTCGCTCCCTCCTAACAGAGGCTTAAGGCTTCACAATTCCCTGCCTTACACTGTGATATCCACAGAAAGCCAGTCTGCTTAAAGGCCAGCCTGTGTACTGCTTTCTCTCCAATGGCTATGAATGGTGTATTGCCAGCAGTTACCATACAGCTCTTTCTAAGGAAGCACCTTTATTCTTAAGGCAAAAGCATTACAAAGAAAACAATACATAGATTTAAAACACACACTAAAATACCATGAAATACTCAATCAGGCTCACTAGTAGGCCAGAGTCTTTCCAAACCTTTTGCAAGGATTGGGGTCCCCCTTGGACCGAAAGTTCTATCTTTTGTTGGATCAGAAAAAAGGTCCTGAGTGTTTAAATGCAGCCTCTTTATGCCAGAAGCCCTTTCTTTGTCTGTAGGGCTCTGGAAAAAACCCAGTTTGAATCAGTATATGCAAACCTCCCCAGGAAGTACCAATCTGGAGGTGTTTACAACTTGAGTGATTCACCTTAATCATCCCGCACTATTTTTAATTCCTAGAGGAGCCAAAAGCAATCCTCCCCCACTCTCTCTCCTCTCCCTGGAGCAGCATGCAATCCGTGGCCCATAACCTTAATACAATATGTTCCCCCAAAGATACTTCACATGGTTTCATTATCCACCATACAGATCGTAAATAAGGCATATAGTATATCATCACCATAGGTGCCCAATGAGCAATGACGCCATATCATCATCAACATGTGTACCGATGAGGCCCCATCAGCCAAAATCCAGATCTCCATTAAACCTAGGCATCTTCAATTAAATCAATGGTGTTGCATGGATTTAACAGAGAAGATTTGGCCACTAAAATGCAGTGTTCACTTTTTACTTTCTGTTTTTATGCTGCATTTGTGGGGCAACATAATCAGTAGGACATTTGGCCTTGACTGTGCCTCCATTTTGTAAGGCCCTACAAGCCTTTTTTTCCCTACAGGATGCACAAAAAGTTAATAAGGCCTTTATCCATATTCATATCTACCTTCTAAATCATATTATGCCCTTTATCTTACCAGGGGAGCGTCTTCTTTAGTGTAAAACTCTTTTTGTGAAGAGCTGGTGTAACTTGGCCCTGACCATGTCCCTCCAGCTTATGAGTAAAAATCAATAAAACTGCATTATCAGGCCTCTCTTTGTGCAAGCTGTGCCCCAGATGGGATGAATGGACCCTCTAGTTCTTTACAATAGAAGTCTTTTAACAAACAAGAGAATGTACATATTTAGGGCAAAAAAACTTTTTTACACTACTGGGATTTCAAGGGGCTACATTTTGCTACAGCTGTGACCTAAAGTTTATGAAATTAATCCAGGAAAAGCAAGCCCAGTTATGAATGTCACTGTATATTGCTGTCAAACCTTCCAAATTTTCATGGGAATTCTTTTTAGTGTTCCTCCAAAGGCTAAGAATGTTTAGATGATATGACATGGGATAGAGGGAAGAAACAGAAGCAATTATTAGCTAGCTCAGCATGCTTAAAAACAAGCTCAAATTAGGGGTAAGAGAATATTTTACCAGGACTTTACCCTGGGCTGGAAACTTGCTGCATCTCTAGGGTTACGGACCAGTAAGATCCCTAGGGTTTACTGACCACTGGAATGAAACATCTGAAATAAGCTGATAATCAAATTTATAAGGTCAGCAAAGATTCCAGCTTTCCCTATTATGAATCCCACGGTATGGAACATGTTGTTTCCAGTGAGAAATATGTCTTGACTTCCTCCTTTATTTAGTAACTGGGGCACTTGCGACAAACAACAAATGACCTTTTCCCTGATTCAATCTAAATTTCCCATTGTGTTGTTAGAGGAATGTTTGTTCTAGTCACAGCACAAGAGATGTAATAAGAAGCATGTCAAATAAAGATCAGATCAATGTAATTTTAGATACAGTTCAATTGCTCATATGAACACAGAGGAGACAGAGCGTGAGAAACCACACAGAACTTTTACTAGTTTAAAATCAGTTGCTCCATCCATCCGGCCACCCACATGTACACACTGGGTTTTCTAAAATCATCTAGGCTGAGTCACGAATAAGTAGTAGCACTCAGCAGGAGTGACTGGAACTCAGATGCAATCAGTAGAAAAGCAAAGGTTTCAGTTAGTGTTTGAATGTGGATATCTTTTATTCTTCAGCAAAACCAAAAGCTTCTTTAAATAATGCACAGCAGATTTGTTTTTTTTCAGGTGCTTATTTCTGTAGGTTTGGCAAAGAAGGACAAACTGTGCATACATTATAGAAACAGGCTTTGAACAGCTGTACAGTAAAATCCGTTTTAAGCAACCACTCAAAAGGTGGATTAAAATCAACTGTGTATCAGAGGCGATGTCCTATTCTAGGATAACCATACAGTATTTAGTAGGTTTGAGGTTAATTTGGGGGAGTAAGACAGGAGATTGCCTAAGAATAGTAGTTTGTTATACAAGGGTATTTATATATGGGTGGCATAAAAATATTTTTGAGTGATCTCATGGGTGAACACTAGCTCTGAGCCATGTGTATTTTAAAAAGTATTATCCAAGTACTTTATAACTCCTTAACTAGGTATAGAATGAATGAATGACCCAGCTCACCCACTGATCAAAGGTTAAAATTAAAAAGTGTTGTATAATCAAAATGTTCAACAGTATTGTGGTTTTTATTCTTAAGTCTACATCAGTTCAAATACAGTCTATGCTGTCAGAACCTGTAGAGTAACAATTGAATACAGGATGTGTTCAGTAGCAAAGAGGATTTACGGTCTGATCCAAAATCTAATGAACTCAATAGAGAGACTCCCACTGACTAACGTAGGCCTTATCTGGTTCTTAGTAAGGGGTCACCAAGCAAGAATAAAAAGTGAGTTGCCTTATGTGCTTAAGAAAAAAGAGGAAGTTACAGAAAGCCATTAGTATGCTGTCCCCTGGTTCACTGAAGTTAAGACCACATGTGAGCATCAGTAGTGCTAACCTCATGTGGATCGGTGAAAAAGCAAGCATGATCAGTGAAAACTTAAGTAAGGCCAGAGGGAAATTTGCTGACCTAGCCCTGGCGAACTCCATAGAGCATTAGGACAGTGTAAAGTGAGGTTTCTTTGGGGAAGCTCTACATTATGCAGGTGGCGAGTGCATACACCTCAGAACTATGCACTGTGTACTTGGGCAGGTGCCTAGGTGTACAATGAGCTTGGCAAGTGTGTGTGTCACAAAGTTATGGTCATATCCTTATGTTAATTTGGATGCATTTAAAGTTATGGTACAGCAACTAAGCTCTGTGCAACACAGTTCAATAAATTACACATTTCCCTTAAGCTCTGTGCAAACGTCCAAAAAGACTGAATAGTCCATTCTGTATTTTGCTAGTAGATTAGCCAAAAGCTTGCTCCTGCTCCCACCAATGAACAGTATTTTTGCCATTGACTTCAATGGGAGCAGGATCAGCTCCAAAGCTGCCAGTTACATTGTTTCTGGCTCATTGTAAATCTATATTCAGTTGAGTCTTCTGTTTACTAAAACAGACAATACAGAAGAGTAAAGCTTCCAGATAGCTCCAAATTTTTTTTTTGCAACCACTTGCAAAACAAAAAGAAGGCCCATAACTTGCTGATGCTTTTATTCTCCCACCTATCCATGGCTGATATACATATCCCTGTATGTCTAAACAGACCATCAGTCTGTATCTCAAAGGCCAAATAACAATGCACATTAAAGTGCATTAGAAGAGACAAATGATTGAGCGAACTTTGAACAGCCTGCCACCTAAAGTTAACTAGAATTCATTTCTCCAGAGGGATTTCTCACAGTTTTTGTTTTATTCTTTTAAACCTGCATTAATTGCAACAGACATTGGGAAGGAGGCTTCCATACAAAGAACACAGGCTGAAGTGGTTTTGAAGTCAGTGAGGCCTACATCCACAAAGGGGCATAAGCATTGTGATGCCCAGTGTTGCAACAGCTAATTTTCAGGTGCCTACAAAATCACTGGGACAGCAACAGGATCCACAAAGCCTGAGTGAGGTGCCTAAGCTCCGCATACAATGAATGGGGAGAGATAGGCACCTTCGAATGGGATCTACAAAAGCCAGCAAGCTAGGTGGCTCCCCGCCTAAGCTAGCCAATGGGAGATGCTGATGAGGGGATGTGTCCTAAACCCTGTCCCTCTCAGGGAAATAGGCACCTAAATCCAGGCTGCACAGAGGCACCTATCTCCACTAGCGCCACGCAAACCAGGAGAAAATAGGTGTTCCTTTACCTAACTCACATGCAGGGCATGATCCTGTAGGCTTGCTCAGAGGCCACCTAACTCCACACAAAACAGCAGGGTAAAGGAGGAGACACTTCCTTATCATCTTTAGCCCACTGGTTAAAGTACAGACCAGGATGTGAGAGACTCTTGGTTCAAGTCCCCCATCAGCCTGATGAGGAGAAGGTTAAGTGCCTAATTACTTTTGTGGATCTGAGGCTGAATGTTCTGTGCATGAAGGACTTGCAGGAATGGGCCTTCAGAACAGGAGTTTTATATTTTGATGCACAGTCCTCACCTGAGCAGGGTCCAACAATTAAGCTTCTACCCCATCTGCCAGAAAACCTGGTTTTAACACTGGCCATTAATCCACGCTTCTGGGGATACAGACAGCAGAGGGGGAAAAAAAGTTGTTATATGAGCATTCATCACAGTAGTTTTCTGAGGGTGGGATTTTCAGAAATATCATTGACTTTCATGGGAGTTGTGCTCCTAAGTCACTTAAGTGCTATTGAAAATCTCACCCTGATTGACTTATAGATATGGGGCCCAATCTCCTCCTCTTGAAGCCAATGGCAACACGCATATCGATCTTGGAAGTACCCACAATATATGTTCCAGACTGGATCTGATTTCTAGCCTGCAATATACCTTGTTCAAGAGATAAATTGTTCTTGATCAGAAACAGTAGTTTTGCATATTCTTCTGTAATTATCAAGTAGGTTCTTTATGGTCAGCAAGGAGTTTTTCCCCTATTTTTTAATTTAAGTAGTTATCACATGTAAACCCTAGGCTTGGCAGAATTCAATTTTTATTTTTCATAAATTTGATTGATTATATAAATGTTTATTTTTAAGTATTTTTTATTTTGATCGATTAGGTGCACAGAATTATGGGTTTTCAGCATTTTTTTCCATTTTTTTTTATCCATTTAAATATTCACAGTTGAGGGAAATAATGAGGGAAATATACAATAATTATTTAATGACAGTAAGTGTTCAGATTCGAAAAGTTAAAGATTTCTAGCCATTAAAACATGAACTGTCAACATCACGTAAAAATAAACAAATTAACTTAAATCAAACTCTAATAAGTTCTCAAGGAGCATTTTTCTTACTTTGCCTATAGTTCTTACTTGGCCAATATTTAAAGAAGCATTTATCTCAGTCCTATGCTGTAAGATGTAACCATGTTTGAACATGGCTGTCAACAACCATCCTCGCTGAATTGGGATTTAATGATGGTTAGCTGACATGGTGCTAACCATAGATTATAACCAGGACATGGTGCTAACCATAGATTATAAATCCTTGTGTACACTTAGTTAAACTGTGTTAAGGGCCAGTACTGCTAACACCATTGCTGACACTGTGTTTACACATGGTTACATTTCACAGCATAAACCAAGCTACTGTGGTACTTTTCTCTCTAGGGACGCATCTGGAACTCTCTCTCCTAGTAAGGAAGCTGGCAGAGGTCGTGCTTTGAGAGATCTGTGAATGGTTTTTTGGTTGGCTATATTGGCATTTTGCCAGCTATAATTACCAATCTGTGCTGTTATCTGACCACAAAGTTTGAAGGAGAAATTAATTTCGCTCAGAAAAATTCATCCACTTGCACAACAAATAGAGACCAAGACTTGAAAAAAAGGACTATGTCTCATAAAATATGTACTATGATCTAAAGATTTAGAAGTCTAGAATTTTTTAATCATTGTCTCCTTTTGCTATTTTGTGGCACAGACCCATCTCTTATGTAGACTGGTCAATTGGCACCATCAGAGTCTGGTTTAGCCAAGCTTAGATGCCTAACGCTATGAACATAATATCATATTTAGGCATCTGACTAAGTGATCTGAATTTCTGAGGTGCTGGCAACCAGCAATCAGCCGTTTATTTGGGTGCTTTAATAAAGATTTAAATACATAACTTCTGGACACCCATGTTTGAAAACTTTGGCCACAGTTTTCTTGCTACCATAAATAACTGCTTTCTAAAAGCATGTCATTTTGCAGGTGGCAAGGGGTTTATTACCAGCCGTGTCTGACGTAATATGTAGAGGTTAATTCAGGAAGTGGGTGAGGGAGTTCTGCTGGCTGATGGTGATCACGACGCAAATAAATTTGATATTCTGTAAGAGTGACTCGCCCAGGGATAACAGCACTGTTGAACTTTCAAAAGGCAGACTTTAAAACTACTAGGAAAATGATTTAAAATAAACTGCATGGTAAGGTAAACAAACAAACAAACAAAACACCAGAGTTTCAGCCAGTGGACTATTCAGTAACAGAAGGCTGTTCAAAAAACATATCAGAGGTATAGGAAATCTGTTTATCACTAAGTAAAAAAAGATGAGACTAAAACCATGATGATTAAACAGCAGTTCCTTAGGACATAGGTTGAAATTCTGCTCAAATGACATATATATAATAGACTGGAGCATTTTTTCCAGATAAGGATAAAGGGCAAAGAGTCAGAAGGACATTATCAAGATAAAGCAATAAAAAATTCTTTAAATGCACTAGACTGGTGTTTCTCAACCTTTTTGATACCAGGGACAAAGGCTTGCTGCCTTCCTAAACTGTCACGGATCACTTGAGAGAAAAAAATGAATAGTGTTTCACTGGCATTTCTTGCTGTTTTTTCTTGCCAGGCATTTCTTTTTTGACTCTCTCAATGTAAGGCATTTCTTACTGTCTTATCAATATAGGACTACTCCTCCAATTCTGTTCATTTGTTAAAATAAAGTCCAGTTCGACCAGTTATGTGATACAAAAACATTAAAGTGATTTTTTAACATTGTTTCAAATGAAGGGTACCGATAATTTTGTCTACAACTGTATACCTCATTTTGTACAGTAGAGATAATTCAGTTGATTAATTTTTAAAAATAATAATAAAAAATCAGATGGAGTCACCCACCATACTGTTAATGAGATGTTTGTGCCTGTCTTGTAGACTCAAGTCTTTCAATCTGATAAATGTTGACAAGGACAATCTGAAAGTCTTTCCAGTGCTCAGCCAGTTGCAGGGTTTTGTTTTCGTTGCAGTTATCGCTGAAAAGCCAATTTTGCAGAGGTATGTGGAATGAATGGGAGCCAAGTTTTGACAGTAAATTCACCGAGTTGTGGGTATTCACTTCTGACTTTGATCCAGAAAACAGGTATAGTCACTTCATGAATCTGTAACTTCAGACCCTCATCACTTGACGGTTCCAGCAACTTGTCCTCCAACGAAAGTGACAGAGAGGTCTCAGTTTCTGGAGAGGAGAATGGATCACAAACCCATTGCTTCCCTTTCTGGGGATCAGAATTTGGTTAGAAATAGTCCTCGAACTTTTGGAGAGTTGACTTTAGAAGGGATGCAATTATTTCACATAGGAGAGGCAGATCCATGTTTTTACAGTCATCAATAACAAGAAATGCAAAAGATGGGAACGTGTCAAAACTGTTGTGCCCGACTCTCTTTCCAGACTTGGAGCTTTTTTTTTTTTTATTAAAATGCCCTGATCTTGTCAGCCAATACAAAGACACTCAACATACTTTCCTGCATACAGAAATTGAGCTGACTGAACTTCCATCCCTCTTGCCACTACATCTGAATGCCTGCCTGTCACTGCAGCCGCTCCGTCGGTGCAAATTCCAACATAACGATCCCACTGAAGTCCATGTCCTGTCACGGGATATGAAGATTTCAGCACCTGTTGTGTTTTGTGGCAGTTCTTCAAAGCAGAGTAGATCTTTGTGAAATGTGCTTTCATAGGCATAGGCGTATCATAGATGCACATAAACAATAAGAAATGCTGTGATAGAAATGCCTGTTGACCCATCCAACTGAATTGCAAACCGTTCCTCCCAATCACTCTCACTCTTCCTATCAACTGAGCTTCGGTATCTTCTGCAATATCAATAATTTGATGTAACGGTATCATTTGACAGTGAAATGCAGCTCACTTTTTTGGCAGCTGCGTCACCCATGACTTTGCAACAGGCATCTATTAGTGAAAGCATGATCAGCTCTTCACCAGCTGTAAATGGCGATGTTCATTTAGCTAGGTGTAGGAACAGCAGATATGATGCTTTTAACATACCTTCATTAGATGTTATGGCGGTATGCAATAGTTTCTTATGCCCCTTGACTTCATCTCACTTCCATTAGAAGAATTCCACTGGCCTGTCTTTTAAATTCAGATGTTTGGTTTCAAGGTGTCGAATCATTTTTGAAGGTTTCATAGCATCATTGCTCAGAGTTGTTTTGGACATGCTACATCCTCACTTGCAATAAACCCATACTTAATGTAAGATGAATCATATTTTCGATTGAAGGTCGAATGTTTCCTTTTCTAACCCTTCTTCCTTATCATATTCGGAATCACTCACATTTCTTTTACGTTTTTCTGAACTTTTGTTAGTTCTGAAAAAATCGATCCAGAGGTACCTGCTTTGACAATGACATAGTCCAGTTCACCTAAGTAAAAGTTTCACTAGAACTTAAATTTCACTCACCGCTTTCTGTTAACTACTTCCTTCCAATAAAGGTGTGTGAACATGCTTTGCATACCAGCACCGTGGCAACCAATGTCAACCTAGTCAATTTATTTATTTATTATTTTTCAGTGTTCAGAAATAATTGAAGGAATACAGTGATGTCAAATGCAAGTACAAAAAAAATGCCTTAACGTTTAAAATATTATATATTCTATGCCAGTCCATGGACCTGTCACTGAGAAACACTGCATTAGACTATATGAGAGAGTACAGCCCCTCTAGAATACTGAGACAGGGTGCTCTACTCACTGCTGGATGGCACCCCTTCCTGACGGTTCTGGGGATTAGGTCGGTTATACTGATGCCCCTTCCAGCGGTTACACCCTGTCAGTTTCTCCTTTGAAGCCCCTCTCTCACTCTCAGGAGCTGCAGCTGTCCTCTTTGTGACTCAGACCTCCAATCAGGTCACTATTGTGGTTTCCTCTTCTGGGGTGGGGTACTGGGGATTGCATCAAGGTTCCTAATCTCCAGCAGTCTCAGGCAGTCTTCTGCTTCACTGCCTCCCAGGGCCACTCCTGCAGTGGCTGGAAGGGGAACCCGGGCCTACCGTCTACTCTGGGTTCTGGCCCAGAGACCCTTGACACAGCAGCAAGGTCCATTCCCTGCAGCTTGCTGCCTTTACCTGAGTCGCTTCCATACCTCCTGCTTTCCCCACTCCTCTGGGCTTGCCAGTCTCTTCAATCCCTTCTCCCAGGGAGTAATTTTAGGCAACTTGTCTCTGCAGCCCCTCAAACTTTCCTCCCCTCTCCTAGGGAGTGACTGCAGCCTTCTCCCTGCATCTCCCTCTTCTTCCATTTTCCTGTCTTTTGTAGAAGCCCTGCCCGTCCTTCACAGGTGAGCTTCTCTCCTGTCTCCAGTCTAAAGCTCCCCCGTTTGCAGCTTAATTAGCTGATTGGGCTAATTCAGCTCTCATAGGGCCAGTGTTGGGGAACACATCCCTTCCCAAACACCCAAGTGGCACATGGGATAAAGTGGCAAAGTGGTGAGCTGCAATTAAAAGCAATGATGATATAGCAGAGAAGATGGGTCATTTTTTCCCCCATCAGTTATTTACTGTTGATCTTGATGTGGACCTTCCTGTTTCCAAAGGCATTTTTATAAGAAGGGGGGTCTTAAAAAGAAAGAAGTCTCCAAAGAGGAAGATATGGAGCCGCTCAAACTCACATATAATAAACCACCAGAACTGGAAGGAATTCCACTGGTGATAAATAACAACACACGATAGTCCAGATAATTACTAATGAGAATATACAACAACCTCCTCAAAACAGCAGCTGTTCCTGAAGTCTGGAAAGTAGTTAATGCAGTGCTTTAGTTTCAAATAAGAGCCAAAGTGGGTACTGGGAATTACAGACTGGTGAGCTTCACCTCAGTTCAAGGGAACTCAATTGAGCGTGTAATTAAGGAGAAGGCAGAACATTACACTTGGATAAATAAAAACTGATAGGGTCAAACCAGCACAGCTTCTGTAAAGGAAAATATGTGCCTCTCTAAACTGTTAGGGTACTTTGCAAGTATAATAAATAAAATCATAGATACAAAGGGGCCAGTGAACATAAATTTACTCTGATTTCAAAAAGCCTTTGATGAGTTCACTCCATAAGAGACTATTAATGAAAATAAATAACCAAGGGTAAAGTATTATGCAGGATTAATAACTGGGTAAGGCATAGACAACAGAGTAACAATAAATAACTAGTCTGCACAGTGGAAAAAGATAATATAGTGTTCTAAAGCCAGTATTGGGACTCATATTACTCAGTATATGAGGCTTAAATTTCCAAAAGTGATGGATGCTTTTAGATGCCTAACTTGAAACATCTAAAAAAGGCTGATTTTCAGAAGTGCTGAGCACCTGTCCTCTGAACTTCAGGCTCCTTCAAGATGTCTCAAGTTGGCCTATCCAAAAGCTGAAATTGCCCATTTTTGAAAATGTAGGCTCCAATTCTGAAAAGAAATATGTGCTTAGCTTTTAAGCACCTGAGTAACCTCATTAACTTCAGTGAAACTACTCAGGTGCTTAAATTTAAGAATATGAAGTCTTTGCATGTTTGGGGCCTTTGTTTTTTGGGGGATGACAGGGGCAGCAAGTGGGAGAAGTTGGCTGGTGACCTGAAACTCTTTAGGTTAATGTAAACTAAGAACTGTAACTCCAGACCTACACAGATTGTGAGACTGGCAGTATGGTAGAGAATAGAATTTATCTTGGATAAAGGTAAGGTGATAAATGCAGTTGGCCAAACATTTTCCAAGGAAAGTTTTTTCCATCAGTAAATAGGTTTGCATTGAAAACAAAATGTTTCACTGAAAATTTCAATTTTTGCCAAATTTTTCAGTCTAAGCTTTTTCCAAAATGAAAACTTTAGATCTCTTCTGTTGAAATGTTTTCCGAATAAAAATATTCAAGAAAAAACCGAAATTTTAGAATTTTCAATTTTTTTCATTTGAAATTGTTTCTCTTTTGTTTTCTGACAGTTCTCCAACTTTTGCCAATTCAAAAGCAGTCAGATTTAATGTAACACTTTCAATGATAAAGTAACTCTTTCATTTTGATGTGTTAACACTAAAAATCAAAGTGTAATTTTTATAAATGAAAAGTGGTATTTCCCTCCACACTTTCTTACTCTTTTCAAACTGGAAAAAGCAGGGAAACAGTAAAAAGTGTGAGAAAATAAAACCCATTTTCCCATATTTTTGATGGAAAATTAGAATTTCCCAATGGGAAAATTCTAAAAGGGATTTTTCAATCAGCTCTTGTAATAACCACTGTCAAAATAAAAAAAAAAAAACAACACACAACAGGAAGAGCAAAATTTAATATATGGGAAAGACATAGGGATCTTTGAGGATGAGGTCAGTGAAGTCATATGGGTAGTGACTGGAAACAATTAAATAGGATGGCTATGCATTAAAAAGGGATGGAAAACTACACATACATTACTATGCCATGACATAGACATATAATGCAGTATAACCTGGATTACTCATCTCATTTGCCATCTCAAAATGGATAGCAGTGGTTGGAAAAGTACAGAGAAAGGCACTGAACATGGATAGAGAAGTATTGTGTAAGACTGCTAAATCTAGGATTGTATCAGCTAGTGCAGGATTTAAATAAATCCTTCATTGCTTAATTCACCAAAGCAGAAGAGTTCAAGAGGAACTGGTTAGAACTGAAAAATCAACCCCTTCTTACACTGTCTGATAATTGCTCCAAGTCCTGTGTGACACAGCTAAATGTGTCATGCTAAAAACTCTTCTCCACAGGGATCCAGGAAGGACAAACAAGTTCTCCCACAATACACTATGCCACAATTGCTAGAATGGCTCCAGCTGGAGAAGCACTAAGCACCCTGGAATATATCCCCAGTAATTCTAGTGCTAAACTCATACAGCTGCAGTGTCAGCATAGATGCAGGTATACTGGGGTATGTGTGGCTCTGTATTGTGGACTTTTGGAGGCAGCCTTGACTAACATGCAACCGCATGTGCACAAGCCAGGATGTAGGTACACACTGGAGTGTAGACTAATCCTCAGAGAACACCTCTGGTGATCTCAACAGGGGCAGGGAGCACAGGACTAGCTCAAAATGAGAACACAGGATATTCAATATAATTAAAGTGCAGGAAATTTTTAACAAATAAAGGATAAATACTTCTTCACACTGTATGAATTCTGTGGAAATCACTGCCTTAGGGGCCATAGGGTTGAAAGCTGTGTCTAGATTAAAGAAAGATGTGTAATTTTATTACCAGTAACAAAATGTGTAGTTTTGTAAGGTAAAATAAAAGATAATGAAATCTCATGCTTTAGTCTGTAAATTTTCAGTGGGACTCGAAAAGTAATTTTCCTCCTAAGCACAGCATTATACTATTGGATAGATATAGTATGTGTCTCCCCTCCAACGCTTCTGAAGCACTAGTTGCTAGACACTGCTAGTGGCAGGATATTATTATTAGTACTTCTGCTGCATAATGGGTGTGCATGGCACTTCAAAGATCATATAAACAGACTATAAGCTTTTTAAGGAAGGAATGTTACCTAAATCCTACTGAAGTTAAATGGGAGTTTTGGTACTGATTTTAATGGGTACAGGATTGGCCTCTAAATGGAGAGACTCAGTGCACACAATTTAATGATGAGGATACGGGACTGGAACATCTGATCCCTTTCCATTGCCAAATTCTGTTTGCTATGTTTTCAACATAAATGTTTTCCTGACAATTCCCATGTCTGTCTGAATCATATTATCTTTAAAGGATTATTTTCAGTCAGGAGTGGACTGAATGGAAGGAGCCACTGTCCTGCATTGCATTACAGGATTCTTCAGACTACTATAAATCTTTCAGTTTATTTAGAGTTAAAGAGTACTCTTATTTGCAGAAGACTCTGGAAGGTATTTGCTTATGATGCTTTAAAGGACAAAAACAACAAGAGTCCTGAAGCACCTTAAAGACTAACCCACAAAAGCTTGCTTATGCCTACAGAAATTTGTTAGTCTTTAAGGTGCTACAGGACTCTCATTGCTTTTGCTGTACACAAATTAACATGGCTACCCCTTTGGAACTTTTCACCTTTGAAGGACAAGTGTTTGGTAATCACAAACCCCCCCATTTATTGAGAATGTACAGAATGGTAAGTAAGCAAGTTATCTTTCTAGGAAAAGAAAGACTAGGGTACAGTAATCATTATAGAGTGGGGACCCCTTTTCCTGCAAGCCTTTACTGTAAGTGCATTGAAGAAAAATGTGACTACAGAGTGATCTGAGGACTACTTGCATGAGTAAGGATTTGCAAGATCAGATGTTGCTGATCTTTAAAGCTGCCTAAGCAACTTTATTGTGTATTAGTTGTACTAAACAAAAAAAACATAACAAGAGAGTCAGCACAACTACAGTGTTGAGGAGTTTAAAGAATTTTGCTGTTGTTTTTATGGGCATTGCTTTAGGGGTCCGACTTACATGAATTAGGCAGATAACTTTTAGAGAACTGAGCTAAAAATCTAGTAATGAGTGGCTAACAGGCGAACTGCTTCAGGTCTGTGTGTGGAAAAGGAATGGATGGATGGATGCAAACAGCATCAAGTATTCACTTTGTAGATGATGGAAGTTTGATATCCTTGTGTCACTATTATCTGTCAGACACTACACAACACAAACTGCTGATGCATATTACAGCCGTCTTTCTCACACCTAACTCAGTGTGTGTGAGGGCAGGGAGAAAGCACCCTTGCTCCCTGGCATCTACAGCTTATAGAAAATATAATATAAAATATAATATCCTACTCCTACTAAAGAAGCATGAATGCATCAGAAGTTTTAGCTAGTTTCAGAATTTTAGAATCTATTAAAAATAGAGTAAAATATTTGTATCGATGAAAAGGAACAAAATTGCTGCTATTTAAATAAATGACATTTGAAATAGTACTTCTAGATTTAACAAAGCTGTATAATATCATCACATTCTTTTATAATAAAAATAATAGCTATAGCATTCCTATCTAAATTTTGGGAGTTGGGCACCCTACTGCACTCCAGGGCCAAATCTTTCCTGCCTAAATCATTCTGCACTCAGACAAAATTACCATTCAAGTAAACTTCAGATAGACTCGAGTGGGAGCTTTGGTGGAGTAACAGATGCAGCAGGGGGTGTATGTATGTCTCTTTGTGTCTCCACTGTGTGATATTCTTTCCACAGCAAATAGGTAAGATTAAGGGAGATCACCCTGAATAATGGATGAGGACTTTAAGCACTGAAAATAAATCTTTTGACTGCATGGTTCAGAACTACTTATTAGCCCCATCAGCTTCCTTCACCAATACGCCCACACTTATTTCTGTCTAACATACTGAGATAGTTTAAAATAGTTAAAGGAAGACCAGAAAAAAAGGAATGATTAACTCAAGATGATTCATTCTGGGACTGGTTCAGGAGATTATGAGGACAAGTAAAGGAAGGACTCCACACATCAATCAGATTGTCAGTGCCAGGGAGATATTTTTATCCATCATATCTACTGCTATACAGTTTGTCTCCTGTTTGGGATATATTGAAATGTCTATACACACTTCTAGTTATTATAATTTCATCCTAATTCATCCCTTTATAATTTCATAGCACAGAAGGGAACTAGAATAGGTTATGGTAAGTACTTTACTTATCCACAGAATATGGGCAGAGGAAGTGAGGTTCCACACAGTATCTCAGCTCTGACTAGTTGGGATCAATACTTGGGGTGTAAATCATGGGCCCATTGAGATCAATGGCAAAGCTCCCATAGACATCCATGGCACCAGGATTTCATCCTACAGGTGAGAGTATAGTTGATCCTGTACGCCCAGTCAGTCCTTGGTCTCTGTGCTGAAACGGACAAGAAGGATGTCAATTATATCCAGCTGTGGTGTTGGATTTGTGCTACAGACACCTGTCCAGTAGAAAAATAAAGGAGACCAAGATCTCTTTTCTCATAGGCCAGCCATCAGATGGGAACTATTTCTGGCCACTGCTGAACTGGATCAGACTACTGACCTAAAAGAGAAAGTCTTCATATCCCATTACTAATTCTTTTAGCCCTCTCCTGCTAAGGGCTTTAAGAATGCTACAGCATGCTACATATGATACCTCTAGAGATTCAGGGGGATAAAAAGGCATTGACTCATTTACAGTTTTCATGGGTGTTTTAGAATACTGCAGTTTTATCAGAACACTTTTTAAATGTTATAATTAATTTTATTTTAGACACCAACCTTTTTATGCTTCCAAATTTTTGTGCATGACCTAAAAACTTTCCAAAATCTATATGGAACATGTGGCCAGTGTTTGTTAGCATGATGTTGTCATTGTGTCGGTCACAGACTCCCAGAATGAAGGTAACAATGCACCAGCCAGCACAGGAATGAAAGAAATTCTTTATTGCCTAATTAATCAAAACAAAAAAACACAAAAAATATATAGTCATGTATTTTTTGTGATACTAACATTAAAACCAAGTCCTACAAGCTCTTGTGCACATGCTGAAAGTTAAATGCAGGCCTAAATGATTGCAGGTTCAGGATCTAAGCTAACAACCTGGGAACCTGGCAAAGACTCTGGTGGCTGGGAAAGGCTCCAGCAGTGGGGAAAGCTCTAGAGGGGGGTAGGAAGAGTGACAACAAGGAAATGCTTCAGCAGCTCCCTGCTGGCTAAAGCCATACCCCACCACAGGGAAAGGCTCTGGCAGAGGGGAGCCTTAGGGACTGATAAAACGGTTTCTAACATTCTGTAACTTGTTCTTCGAGATGTGTTGTGCATGTCCATTCTAATGTAGGTGTATGCTTGCCCTGAGCACCACTGCTGGAAAGTTTTTCCCTCATTTTTATCCATCAGGATGGCTTTGGTGCCCCCTGGTCTCACGTTCTCATAATGCCGGTATAAAGGGCCCTGTTGACGTGCCATCCCTCAGTTCCTTCATGCCGGTTAATTCTGACAGAGGGGTTTGAGGGAGGTTTTGGAATGGACATGAACAACACATCTAAAAAACCAAGAGTTACAGAAGGTTAGTAAGTTATTTCTTTGAGTGCTTGCTCATGTCCATTCCAATGTAGGTGACACACAAGCAGTTGCACAGGTGGAGGGTTTGGAGTTCATTGACAAGCCAACTGTAGCACCGCTCTGCCAAATCCAGCATCCTGTCTGCAGCAGCCACAAGAAGTTGAGCAGTGTTCCAAAATGATTTAGTCCTTTCTATGTAGAAGGCAAGTGCACATCTTACATCTAGTGAGTGAAGTCTCTGCTCTTGTCTGTTGGCATGCGGTTTCAAATAGAAGACTGGAAGGAATGTGTCCTGGTTACTATGGAATTGTGAAACTACCTTCAGGAGGAAAGCTGGGTGAGGACACACCTGGACCTTTTTCCTTGAAGAATACTGTGTATGGAAGTTCTGAAGTAAGGGCCCTAATCTTCTAGACCCTTCTTGCTGAAGTAATGGCTACCAAGAAGGATGCCTTCCAGGACAAGTAGAGCAGAGAACATGTTGCTAGTGGCTCTAATGTGGGACCCATGAACCTTGACAATACCAGCTTAAGATTCCAGGGCAGGTTTGATTGTCATATCTGGGGGTACAGTCTGTCAAGCCCCTTGAAAAAGTGACTACAGATATTGTTCACGAAGACAGACCGGCCGTTTAACCAGGGGTGAAATGCTGAAATTGCAGCCAGGTGAACTCTAACTGATGTCACAGATAGCCTTGCTGCTTCAGGTGTAACAAGTAGTCCAGAACAAATGGCCCTGATGACCGCATAGATGAGACCCCTTTCTGCGCAGACCAGATCAAGAATGTTTTCCATTTTGTCAAGTATGTAGCTCTAGTGGATGGCTTTCTGCTTCCAAAAAGAACTTCTTGAACCAGTTCCAAGCATGCTAGCTCTGGAGTTTCAGCCATGGAGTTTCCAGGCTGTGAGATGAATGGACTCAAGGTTCAGATGATGCAGGTGACCGTGGTCCTGGGATATCAGGTCTGGAAACTAAGGCAGTCAGATTGGTGTTTCCACCGACAGGTTCAAGAGCATGATGAACCAGTGTTGTCAGGGCAAGTCTGGGGATATCAGGCTGATTCACGCTCTGTCCTGTCTGATCCTCAGCAAGACCTTGTGTATGAGTGAGATGGATGGAAATGTGTAGAACAGATGGCCTATTCAAGGAAAGAGGAAGGCATCTGTCAGAGATCCTGGGCCAGAATTGGAGATGCCCCTTTTGTGCTTTGTTGCAAACAGATCTATTTGGGGAGTTCCCCACTTGTGGAAAATGGCTTGTAGGACATCTGGGAGAATGGGCCAATGGTGGTGATCAGAAAAGATCCTGCTGAGGTGATCTGCTAGTTCATTCTGAGGACAGATAGGAGACCTCAAGGTGAATCAAGTGGGCTATGCAAAATTCCCAAAAGTGAAGTGCCTCCTGACACAGGTGAGAGGAGTGCGCTCCACCCTGCCTGATGATAGAGAACGTGGCCATTGTGTTATCTTTTAGGACTGACATGCCCCTACCCACTACATATGTTTGGAATTCGTGGCAGGTCAGGCGAACTGACCTGAGCTCTCAGACCTAGATGTTGATTGGCAATCTTGAGCTGGAGACCTGCTGTCGAATAGACCTTCCTCCGAAAAGATCTAACTTTTTGGCATCCTTGGCCTTGGGTGTCAGTTGCTGTTGGCCCTGCCTTTCCCATTCATTGGCTGCTGATACCACCAAAGAGCCTGGTGGTGAATCAGTGTGCAGGAACTTGAACCCTTAGCCGGGGTCTGCCACAAGTACTCTGATGGGGTCCATGATGGCATCATTCAGGGGCAATGCCACTTTTGCAGGGCACGTTGCTGTCAAAATGTCCACAAGGGAATGAGAGGACTCTCTGATTTCCTCCACCTGGATGCCCAGGTTCTGAGCTACTCTCCTTAGGAACTCTTGATGTGCCTTGTAATCCTTCTGGGCGGGTGCAATGTCAGTTCCTGTGACCGCCTCATCTGGGGAAGAGGATGATGATGTTTGGTCTGGCACTGGGCCCTGGCTTTTTGCCCTTGGCACTGGATGAGTCTCAAAGTGTCGACTCTTGATACATGGCACAGGCCTTGGTACTGGAGCTTGAGTCATGTTCCGGGGGTGGTAGAAATAGTCTAGTCTGCAAAGCCACTGAATATGATCTTCTGGAATGGGAATCTGGCAGCCATGGGAAATCTCAGAGGTTCCAGAAAGGCCACTGTACAGGGAACTGCCATTGCCCTGGTGGTCTCACCGCAGGTGGGACTCCCTGGCTCAGGTCTATAGCAGGATAGTGCCAGCTGGAATGGTGGTGTCAGGTCCTTCACTGACAGCTCCTGTATGGTCAGGGATGGCGGTACCAGTAGGCTGAGTGAGACCCTCACTGCTGCAAACGCCCCCATCATTGACAGTACCAGCAGAGGAATTGGGCTCCAGTGCCTCTCCCTTGGTGGCAAGTCCATTGGTGCTGGAATCAATGGGTTCTGTTCCAGGATCAGAGTCAAGGGCACGATGCAGGTTGTCGGTGCCACAGAGTAGCCCGATGTGGATCACACCCTGACCATGTCCCTCTGCCCCACCGATCTCGGTGTCGGTCATCTGTCTCTGTCAGTCTTCCTTTGTTTCTTCCTAGCCACTGGTGATGGTGAACGGTGTCGAGGATCTCTTGCTAGCATGCCTGTCTTCAGCACTGGGGATGTTTGATGGTACCACGGACTCTTAGATGCAGTCGGAGAAACTCATCTTGGTGCTGGAGATGGGGAATGACATTGGGTGTCCTGAAGTGTAGCTGGGGTGCTCCTAACCGAGGTTGAAGTACTTGGTGCTGAGTCTGAGTGACCCAGCTCTGAGGGAGGTCAGAGAGCTGCCTTTATGATTATGGACATCAGTCTCTATCCTTTTTGTGTGAGGCTTGAAGTCCCTACAAATCCTGCATCGCTCCCGCATATGAGCTTCCCCCAGACACTTGAGGCAGTTGGAATGGGGGTCACTCATAGGCAAAGGCTTGTGACAAGACTCACAAGGCTTAAAACCCAGAGACCGAGGCATGCCTCGCTGCTGGGTGGGCTAGCCCTGATTAACGGGGTTTGCTAACTCTTAACCAATTATTAGTAACTGAAACTTAACTACTAAATTCAATCAATTATATACAGTAAGACAGAAAAAAGTCCACTGAGGAGTACTTGCAGAAGCAAGAACGAGTTGTAGTTCCAGTGACTGTCACAGGTGATAAGAAGGCAATGAAGGGATGGTGGGTTGACAGGACCTTTTATATTGGTGCTATGACAGCACAAGTTCAGGGGGCATCAGAGCTGACCCGACGGATACCACTGAGGGAAAAACTTTCCGGTGGTGGTGCTCAGGTGAGCATATGCCTACATTGGAATGAACATGAGCAAGCACTTGAAGAAGAACCAAAGCTTTCCATTGATGTCACAATGGGCATTGTACCAGCACTTCTGTGCTTCAGAGAAATATAAATATCTCCCTCAAATGAACCTGTCCAACCCATCCCACCCACCCAATACCATATCACAGAGAAGAGGAGAGGGAAAGGAGAATTCTTCCCAGCTCTAGATGATGATCAGTTTTATACAAAGCATAAGATACTATAGCTTGTGCAGTTTTTATCTGAACCTCCTGTGAATCTTATTAAGCTATTTGCCTACTTTTAGGCATCAAAGTAGATGTCTCATTTTCAGAGGAGCTGAGCAGCTGGAGCTCTCTTTAACTTGGGCCAAAAGTTTGGCTACTAATCTACTGCAGACATGGGGATGTGTTCAAAAATTCCCCAGGACACACAACATTTAAAAGCCTCTTCGTGAACCTGAGGACATGCTCCATTTAAAAAGAATGTGCAAAGAGACTTCGTGGCTTCTTCCTTTTAAGAGGGAAACCTCTGCTTCTGCAAATACAGTTTCCTCAATTTCCTGGCTGATATGTAACCTGATGTGTAACACCAGGTTTAATAAAACCATCTGCATTACAAAGGATGCCATAATGTAAAATGACAAGCATGACCTGATGTATAATATCATTAGGGGAATTCAACGAAATACAGCTTTCTAAAACTGTGACATTTTCAAGCACAGCAAAGATATCCTATTTGTGTGTGATTTTGTATAAAACACCACATCTCACAATCTAGATAAAAAATAATTCTTCAGGTTCTGAATTTATTTACTTAATTTTGTCTTCAACTTCTTCCTACTTCACCTCTGTATCTCAAAGTGTGGTATCTTCCTGACTTTTCTTATTGTTATTGAAAAAACACTGCACTGACTCTGATCTTTAGCTATCTTCCCAAAGAAATGGATGTGGCATTTAAGAAGACTCTGTGGTACATGTGATCTGTTTTTCCTGACTCTAGGAGATTGTGCATACCGCCATTTGCTTTTTCATTTGTAAAATAAACAATTTATACCATATTCCATTATAAATTACCTCTTGGTAACTTGATTCCAAAGGATGATGATGACTGAACCATTTTTTAATTGTGTTTTCCTTCAGTGGTCCTATCAGTCCAGACTCCCTGTGGATCTTGGCTAGCGTTGTAGCATCTGGCACCATCTGTATTAGTCCTAATCAGAAAGGAGTTCACATGAAAAGCTCAAAATTTTAAAAAAGGATCAGAGTGTTTATTAATCTGCATCACACTGTGCTATATCATCCCATGGAGAAAATTATACACACATTTCAATTAACTGTAAAGTTGACACAGAATTGGATGGTCTAGAAAAGGAAGATTGGGAGCTTCTCTTCTTCCTGTCTCATAAAACAAGAACAAAGGGCTATTCAATGAAATTAAAGGTAACAAATTAAAAAACTGATAAATGTAAATGCATATGCACATAACACATAACTAGACTGTAGAGCTCATTGCTACAGGACATCATGGAGCCCAAGAATTTAGCAAGATTCAAAGTGTTGTGAGGATAATGATGTCAAAGATTTTGAGGCGCTCTGATATCCTGGTCATGGGGGGTCATAGAAATACCTAAGAGAGACAGACATCCAGGATTTTTTTTCTCATGCCCTTTTTGTATCCTTTAAAAAAAATCAAATTGAGAGTTATTGTAACATAGGGACCATAATTATAGCATCTTCCTTCTCTAGATATAATATTTTATGGTTACTTTTTTGAAGTGGAACCTTTCTGGTTCTGCCTTGTTCAGGGAAAGAAAAGATGGAGAGGATCCCTCTCCAGTTCCATCAACCACCTGCCACATTCCTGAATCCTTCATGGGTCCTGAAGACCTCCCATTTCCCCAAACCTTCTCTGCAGTGTGGCTCAAAAGACCGCAAATGCTGTATTTTTCATTTCTGTACTGTAGATAATCTGGATACTTCAGCCTTTTATTGTGCTAAAATTATTTTCAGTAAAAGGTTTAGAGAGTCAGTAGAAAAAAAAAGTCTATTGCCATCAGTAAATTTCTCTAGCAAGCAATTGACATCCTTGCTATGGCTTTGTTATAACAACCATAAAAGAAAGGAATAAGGCTTTCATATGAGCCATGCTCACCTTTAGCAGAATAAATAGCAAGAATGGTATTTCAAACAACAATGGGGGGTTTCTGAAACTTTATTAGTCTATAGTTGGCATCTAAAAAAGGGCCAGATTTGCAAAAGAGCTCAGCACCCAGTAATTCCCATTGAAACACTTCTGAGCAGGATTTCAAAAGTTCTTATTTGGCACCTAAATGGGAGGGGTCTTTTGAGAGTACATGACCAGTTGTGGATGCTGAGGCTTTAAAAGCAGACCTGGGTTTCTGCAAAACATCACTAGTTTGGGTTGTATTTCTTTTTAAGGGGAAAAAAAAGAAGTTAATCTACATAAATCTACAAAGATGTTTAGGACCCAATTAAGTGAGGTTCTGAGCACTCTTTTCCCTTGAAGGGGAAAAAGACACCTGCAAAAAGAAATACTGAAGGGAGAAGTGCTGTGTGTTATTGGTTTAGATGAGAAGATATGAATAATGTAATACATGCATCCTTTCTAATCTATACTGACCTTGGCTTTTTCCTGAAGATAAACACCTATAAATGATCATTTGCATATCGAGTCCCTCCCGAAGCCAAATGCTGTCCATCATGCGAATAATCTGCAGAACCAGCATATCTTGACGTAGATCATCTCCCACCTGCAAAACAGGCATGTGAAATCTGGGTTTCTTCTTGAATCCCAAAAAGATACACCATTCTACCTCTTTTGGATTTTTTCCAGGCAAAAGCAGCTACCTTCATTTTACAGTAAATCCCTGCAGTTTTGCTCAGAGTGTTCATACTGTATCAGAAAGAAGAAAGAATGGGATGATTTATATAGGCTACAAGTGTTTTGGCAGTGAAGCTAAAAGTACCATATGCCCTTTTACCTGATGCAACCTTTCAGTTAATTACTCACATGCAATTACATGTTTCAAATGCAATCAGGAGGTTGGATCCTTATTTAGTTAAATTTCAAAGTCCATCTAATAGCAGATCCCTTTTCAAGACTGAGAATATTTGGCCTGACACTACACTCCAAAACTCGGTATTTGTAGCAGGCAACAGGGCAACTTTATTACAGATATAAATCGTATCCCTGACATGATTCATATCCAGTTTCTAACAGCGATGCATTGCTGACTGCTCTCCACATGGAGTCTATTAAACAACAATCTTAGAGAAATCGGACTTTGAGTCTTATAATTAACGAAGAGATTATTTACTACCAAAGCTGGGTAAATGGCCTGTAAAACAAAAGCTCTGCTTTTCATCCCCTCCCTCTAAATGTCTAAATTACATCTAGGTTTTTCTGGTATTTTCAAGCCTTCATCCGGAAAGTTTTTCATAAATTGCTAGCTTTTAGTTACATTACAATGATTTCTTCCTTTATTATGTTCCTTTTACAGAAGCCTCCCAGTCTAGAGGCATTTAATGAGGGGACATCAATTCCCCTCTATTTTTTAAAAATCCATTTCCCTTTTGTTTACAGTTAATCTTGATTCCAATTAATTATGCTTAGCATCCAGACTTGAAGAGAATTTTTCCTGTGTTTGCTCACTATTGTTTGAAACAACAGTTACCATTTTATTTAAACATTATCTGTTACAAATAATGAAGCATATTCTGAGCCAAATTATGGCTGCTACTACACAGGTATGCTGGATGGGAGAAGGTTCAGGAAACGTCATAATACTCCTGTAATGGAGGCAGCCATAGGATGATTGTCTGCACTCCGTAAGCATAATGGGGGCGACTGGCATCACTGTGCAGTGTTGGTTGCCTAGAGGTGTATGTTGAGTGGAATGACAAGGCACCTGTCTCTCCTTTCATTTTAAGCCCCTGCAAGAGACACCTTTTCGAAAGCTAACAAAGGCAGATGAGTGTGCTTCCTCCTTCAGTGTGGCCAGAGATGATATCCCTGTACCTGGGTCATATATGCATTAAATGCCAATTTCAGCCAGGTGGTGTCTGTAGCATGAAATTTGTAGGCTTCTGTTTTCTGACTACAGCACTCTATAGTTTCTAAGAACTACCCCTTAACCCTTTGCTTGGAGATCGCAACCATTTTGTGCTCTTCAGGGTGATGTGGTCTATACAGAGAGCTCTGACACATATGCACAGTGTGCTTTCTCGTGGAGGCTTTACTTTCAATATTTCTTTGAATTGGAAAGAGAAGTAATTTTAGATGGAAGGTTTATGTTTTTTTCTCTTTGTGTATGGAAACATGACAATCCTGGGCTTGATTCCAAATGCAACAATGGAGTTGCGCCAGAGATGCATCCATCCCAGTGCCTACAGATACCATTCCTCAGGTGATGCACCTCCTCTCATTCCACAGCATGATTATCACGGGGCAGTGCCCTCCAGCACAACCCCCATGGGGCCTCTCATGGCCCTGCAGGTATGTTGCCCTTAGCAACCCCTCAAGGTTCTTTCAATCAATTACCCTATCTAGATTGGCTCAAAGCATGTATTCCCTTTCTCAGGGATGCAACTAGAATTTCCCTAAGGTGGGGGCCCAGAGCTCTCCCTCCACTGCCCTGAAGCCAGCCCCACACCTCCTCTCTACCCCAACCTCTTCCCTGCCGCTCCCCAATACCCAGTCTTGAGGACTCATGCTGCTTCAGCTCCCAGACCTGTGCTCTCCCTCTTGCATCCAGCTCCTCAAACACCTGATTCCTGCTGTCCCACACACAGCCCAGTGATCTTCCCCCAGCTCTCAGCTCTCCCCCTCGCACTCAACCCTACTCTGCTTTTCCCTGGGGATTGGGAGGGTCTATTCTCCAGGTGTACCAGAAGGCCTGAGAAAGTGGAGGGCCCAAGCAGGCACACAGGGTTGCAAGGACACTTAAATTTGGCCTGGCAAATTTTATGCCAGCAGGGAATGGGCTCCACTGTTATGCCACCCAGTTCCAGTCAGGGGCCAAGAGGGGCGGGCTGGGCCCTCTGCCCTCCCCCACTGTTAACCTTAGCCTGCTTCTCCCTCAACTGGCACAGGTAGTTCTCAGGTGCAGAGGGTTCAGCAGGCAGCCTTCTACCTGCCTGGCTATGACATGAGGGCTTTTATGCTTGTCCCTTTCCTAAAAGCTCATCCCAGTTGGTTGGGTGAGAAGGGAGTCTCACTCCCAACTCTTTGGCCCCAGGCCTTTAAAGATATAGTGATGGGATTTCCTCCAAAGCACCATTCATTCGAAAAGCACCACTCATTCCCAGGACCGCTTCCTCTCTATCACTATCTCTTGGGTCCTTGTATATGTGTCAGACCTTTCAAAATCTTAAAGGGCCATGCCACATGATGGGAATGGGTTGATCCCTCGGCACCATTACTCCATCACAGTAAATCTAACTCTGGGAGATCCAGAATTCAGTCCTATGTGTTTTGTGCCAAATGCAGTCTCTGTCATAGTAGTATTTTGGTCTGCTAGGCAGGGTTACTGTGCAATCAAGCCTTTTCTGGGCTTTGTCCTCAAGAAGGTAGTTCTACTATGTTATCCTTTTTTGTCTAGCCTGGTGGGCTCCACTGAGTTAAAAGAACCCATTGTTTTCCTAGAAGTTACTTGATTTTCTACCAATCAAAACCTTGGATGCTCTAATATATTTCCTTACTATATTGTATTAAAAGATCTAGCATCAAACAGGATTATGAAAACTGAGCAGCACAGCCCAATCAAGCATCTCAGGCTCAAGATCTGAAACCTTCTCGTTCAATGAGTATTAAATTTACATTTCACATACAAAATGAACAGGGGGTTTAATTATTAATATGAATGACCTACCTTAAAAATAACATCGATGTTTCTACTCAGTGTATCGGTATTGATGAAGGAGATTTTCAATGGAAAAGCATTGGATGTGAAATATGAACATGCCTTCAGAAAAAAAAAAATGATACACAGAACATATTAATAAGCTAAAAGCAGTAGAACATTTCCCCCAAAAGATGTGGCCTCTTGAAGCATTTATCAGCAGCACAGGTAAGAAAAATAAATAGTCCTTGATATTAGAGACTGTTGAACTGGTTCAGAAAATAAGAATCTCTACTTCCTTTAACACTTTGCCCATCTCTACTATCATATTCAAACTTCTTAAAGGTTCTGAAATGCTCAGGTAATCTTTTCCCTACTATTATTTTTTATTTTCTCACAGGCCATTTAGTGCTACATTTTGGCTGGGACTGGAAAGACCAAAGTGATGCCAGGCAGACCGCATCAAAAGCTGC
The DNA here is from genome assembly GCF_026122565.2 of Emydura macquarii macquarii. Taxonomy (NCBI): domain Eukaryota; kingdom Metazoa; phylum Chordata; order Testudines; family Chelidae; genus Emydura; species Emydura macquarii. The sequence continues at coordinate 2,587,375 of NW_027132342.1, read as the reverse complement.
AAATGCACTTGTGAACATTGAGATCTACAGATTTCTTTGTCTTATTTTCTCAGTGGGTAGCCTGATCCTTGCAATCCTTATGGAGGCAAATCACCCATTAACTTTAATGGGTCTCTAAGCCTGGGTGAGGAGTGCAGCAAAATCCAGTTATCATAATCAACATTATTTGGAGCCTATCTTAAACTCTGACCCTTGCATCATATAGCACCTTCCACCTGAAGATCTCAAAAGGCTTTAAAAAGCATTAATGAACTAAGCTTTGAAAACTCTGGTGAGTTAGGTGAGTATTATCATCACCATTATAAAAAGAGAAGAACTGAGAAAGACAAAGCAATGGCATGGTTTTCAGAAATAATAAGTACCCCACAGCTCCCATTAAAATCAGCATTGGACATATGCAATGGTGGAAAATGTGAAGAAATATAGACAGTTATATATTACCTTTCATCCAAGGATCTCAAAGTATGTTAGAAACATTACTTAAGCCTCATTACACCCATGTGAAGTCTGAGAACTATATATTACACTATATTACAGATGAATAAATTTGAGGCACAGATGGTGAAATCTGACCTCACTGAAATCAACAGAAGTTATTCCATTCACTTTAGTGAGGCAAGGATTTCACTCAGAGGAACTGAAAGACTTTGCCAAAGGTTACTGCATGATAATGCATCAGTGGCCGAGCTGGGAAAGGAATCCTGCATGCTTGCCTCTTAAGTCTAACCAGTAGACAATTCTGAAATGAATTAAAGTTTGATTATTAGGAATATTCTAAAAATGTTAGGATTCATGAAACATGACATGCATTTCAGTCTAGTGGCTGACAGTGTTAAAGAATAATTGATATAAGAAAATGAACACACACACACACACACATCAATCAAGATTTCATGTCAGTCAAGCCAATCTGGTATGGTATCAATAGCTCAATTAGATAGTTGGATACCTCCCCAATAGTCATTATGTCCAGAAAGTCTGAAAGCAGTGGGAAACACTAAGCTTCAACATTCTTCTGATATATGTCATCCACAATTGGCCCAATCCAGCAGGATGCTAAAACGTTTCCATTCTCATTGCTATTCAGCCTTGATCTCAATTATTGGGAGAGCCACAGGTCAAAGGGAGTTGAAGGGCTCAGCTCTTCACATGATCAGGTCCATTGTGGGTTACAAGCCACAGAACAAAATTATAATGCAAAGTTGTAAATGCTGTAAATATAAAGCAGTAACTTAAAACCCCCCTCAGACCTGTATATATTATATTTTCTTTGTGGCAGGATAGTGCTTCTCCCAACAACATTGAATCCTCTTATGACTGGTGTGACATTTGTATTTCATAATGTTGATAAAACATGAATGACAGTCCTGGCACTCTAGTCAATGAAGTCAAAGATACATGAGTTTTCTCTATTCAGTAGTTTTTAATAAGGATAACTCACACAGGTAAACACAGGTGTCTGAGTCTGCAAACATTTATCATGTACAATCTCATTGGTTCAATGGGAGCAGGGCTAGTGCTAGAGCTAAGCACCTCTCATCACTGAAAACTCCAGGGAGACTCCAGGGAGGAAAAGCACTGGTGTCGCAGCAACCAGCCGCTGCTTCAGGGGGCAGTCAAAGAGGCAGATATCCCCTTCCCCTCAAAAGCTGCTTTGGAACTACACTATTCACAACTTGCCATGCTGCTGTTGTAAGGTGTGAGATCCACACTTAAACTGGTAAATACCACCTCCCCTGCCCCCATTATGGAGGGTAGCTGGACTGAAAGCATCCCTAAAAATATCAGTGCTGTAGATGGCTGCCTATGTGACCCATGTCTAATGCCAATTCGTAAAGGGGCTACTCATAAGTCAAGATTTGCAGGATCATACCCTAGTTCATGCAACAGTTTATTCCCTAGTACTCATTACACTGAAAATAATCCATGGAATAAAATGGACTTACATCTGCATCTATGCCTCGTACAAGTAGTGCAGGATTCAGGGGAAGCCGGCAAACATTTACCTCCTGGAAGAACTGCTTTACTTTGTTGATTTCCATCTTTAGCACCTCCTGTGAGACATCAGTAATTATGACAACTTGAAACAACATGACAGCAGTTTTTTACTTGCTGACTCTCTTGCTATACTTTTTAATAAGACAGTGACCCAAATTTCTGGTCTTAGTAACATCAATGCAACCTCATAATAGATAATGGGATGGCACCAGGGTGCAGTAATTGAGATTAAGAATTGTGATCACGGTCTGAATCTGTGCCTTTTTGCCTACAGTGTTCATGTTCTCATCAAGGGCTTTTTAAACTTGCACCTGTTGTTCTGAATAGTGTTTTGTCTTATGATATTTTCTCTCTCTAACCAATTTCACAATGGGTGGTTTATTGCTTCAGTGCTGTTGCCTTGTCTCCTCCTTTCTAATTGCGAGTGTTCAAATTACAAGGTTTGGGTCTTTCTGGCTTTACAGCCTCTTGATCTGTCTCTGAGGTCTGGCTGATGTACTAGAAAGGCATTACACACAGCTACTGCTTTCTTCTTATGATGCCACGCACTCTCTTTATTGCTCTTTCTCTCTGCCAAATCCCTGTGTCTTTTAACTTCAAAGTTTAAGTGTGGTGTTCTGGTTTTGTTTTGGTATTTGTTTGGGTTTTGGGTTTGTTTTTATTTTTTTCTTTTTCCCTGGACATGACCTGAGGTAGGAAGGCTATGAAAGATAAAGAGGCAGCAGTGGTAGCGACTGAAGCAATGGAAGAGACAATGAAGATGACCCGACCTGGAAGCTGTGGGATGTACACAAAGTGCTGCTTGATAGAGCTGATGAAAGAGAACATCTGAGGCTTGGAGATGTAGATAAAAAACTATGGTCAAACTTCGAAGGGGATTTGAGCGGATGGTACAGTAATGGCAAAAGGAGGCTGAAGGGAAAAGTCAAGACCTGCAGATGCAAGCTGGACTGAAGAACTCTTAGGGAGACTGTTGAGTGAGGAAAGTGGCCAATGGAAGCATGTGACTACTAGAACCAGGCAGAGGAAAAGACCAGCTAGTGAAGGAGAAAGAAAGCTCAGGAACAGGTTTGCCGAGTTGGAAAATGAAGAAGGGGCACAGCAGGTAGTAACTGAAGGAGGGTGGGCAGGAAGAAGAGAAGAATGGCGAGTCCTATAAAAAGAGGGGAAGAGCCTATGGAGATATACAGAATTCAGAACCCCAGGAGGATAGAGGATAACGCACAGAAGATTGTAAGGGATAATAAAAGACAAGAGAATTTTCAGCCAAAAAGAACAGGAGGAAGGCAGGAGAATCACACCATCACCAGGAAAAGGCAGGTCTGTGTGATTGGTGACTTCCTACTAAGAAGAACAGACAGGTCTGTCACCAGAGCTGATCTGGAAAACACAACGGTTAAGGAAATGGAGGTTAAGATGATCTTTAGTGGAATTCTGCCTGTCCCTAGAGGAGGAGAATGAAGGTGAGACAAGATTATGATGACCAACAGATGGCTCAGGCAGTGGTGCTATAAGGAAGGTTTTGGGATGTTTGAGCAATGGGAGGCAGTCATGGACAGAGGACTGTTCTCATGGGATGGACTCCATCTGAGTAGGGAGAGAAATAAACTTCTGGGATGGAGGTTGGCACAACTGATTAAAAGAGCTTTAAACTAGGAACTCAGGGAGACCACTGGGAGATGCTCATGTAATCTCCAGGCCTGATTTTAACAAAGAGAGGGAGGAAAATCAAGTCAGAAAGGATATAGCAATGGAGAAAGGAACAGCAGTGGGTGGGAAAATGGACATTAAGAGGAAGGATAGTGCTGATGCCAGTCAGATAGGCAATACTGACATTAGAATGACTGTACCCAATTGGGCGAGGAATGTGGGCAAAGCCAAGCAGCAACAATTAAAATGTTTATACACCAATGCAAGGAGCTTGGGTAACAAAATGGAGGAACTAGAACTACTAGTAGAGGAAGTGAAACCAGATAATATAGGGATAACAAAAACATGGTGGATTAGTCGTCATGACTGAAGTACAGGTATCAAAGGGTATGTGGTGTTCAAGAAAGAGAAATAAAGGCAAAAGTGATGGAGTAGCATTGTATATTAATGATGAGCTAGACAGTAAAGAAATTAGAAGTGATGGAATGGATAAGACAGAGTCTGTTTGGGTCAAAATCACTTTAGGGAAGAAAGCTACCAGAGGTTCCCTTAGGATAGTGCTTGGGGTGTACTGTAGATCACCAGGATCTGATTTGGATATGGATAGAGACCTCTAATGTTTTTAATGAAATAAATACTACTGGGAATTGCATGGCTATGGGAGACTTTCCAGATATAGATTGGAGGACAAGTGTTACTAATAATAGCAGGGTACAGATTTTCCTGGATGTGATCGCTGACAGATTTCTTCACCAAATAATTGTTGAACCAACAAGAGGTGATGTCATTTTAAATTTGGTATGGGGTGAGTAGTGAGAACCTCACAGAAGAACTGGTAGTAGGGGACAACCTTGGTTCGAGTGATCATGAGCTAAATCAGTTTAAATTAAATGTAAGGATTAACAAAAATAGATCTGCAACTAGTCCTTGATTTCAAAATGGCTAACTTTAAAAAAATCAGAGAATTAGGGAAGTGGACTGGACTGATGAACTCAAGGATGTGAATGTGGAGGAGGCTTTGAAATACTTTAAGCCAAAGCCTGCATTCCCAACAAGGGGAAAAATCATAGGGAAGGGCTCCAGACTAAGCTGAATGAGCAAGAATCTCAATCAGCTGATTAAGAGAAAGCAGAAAGCCTAGAAGGAATGGAAGATGGGAGGGATCAGCAAGGAAAGCTACCTCTTGGAGGTCTGAAAGTGTAGGGATAAAGTGAGATCTGACAAAAGCTAAGCAGAGTTGGACCTTACAAAGGGAATTAAAACCAATAATAAAAGGTTCTATATAGCCATGCGACGAAGAAGAAAACAAGGAAAGAAGTGGCACCACTAAACACTGAGGATGGAGTGAAGATTAAAAATAATCTAGGCATGGCTCAACACTGAAACAAATACTTTGCCTCAGGTTTTTAATGAGACTAATGAAGAGTTTAGGGGTAGTGGCAATGTGGATATGGAAGTAGAAATTACCACATTCAAGGTGGAAGTCAAACTCAAACAGTTTAATGGGACTAAATCCATCCAAGAATATTAAAGGAACTGACATATGAAATTGCAAGCCCCATAGCAAGGATTTTTAATGAATCTGTAAACGCAGGGGTCATAGACTATGACTGGAGAATTACTAATCTAGTTCCTATTTTTAAGAGAGGGAAAAAAGTGCTCCAGGAAACTACAGGCCAGTTAGTTTGACCTCAATTGTATGCAAGGTTTTGGAACAAATACTGAAAGAGAAAGTAGTTAAGGACATGGAGGTAAATGGGAAATGGGATAAAATACAACAAGGTTTTATAAAAGGTAAATCATGCCAGACGAACCTGACCTTCTTTCAGAAGATAAGTGATTTTTTTAGACAAAGGAAATGCAGTAGAACTAATCTACCTGGATTTCAGTAAGGCATTTGATACAGTTCCACCTGGGAAAATATTAGTTATGTTGGAGAAGATGGGGATTAATATCAGAATTGACAGGTGGATAAGGAAATGGTTAAAGGGGAGACTACAATGGGTCATACTGAAAGGTGAAGTGTTAACCTGGAGGAAGATTACTAGTGGAATTCCTCAAGGATAAGTCTTGGGACCAATTTGATTTAACATTTTTATTACTGACCTTGGCATAAAAAGTGAGAGTGCGCTAATAATATTTGCGAATGACACAGAGTTGGGAGTTATTGCCAATATGGAGGAAGACCGAATAGCACACAAGATGATCTGGATGACCTTGTAAACTGGAATAACAGAAATGGATGAACTTTAATAGTGCAAAGTGCAAGGTCATGCATTTTGGGACTAACTACGAGAATTTTTGCTGTAAACTGGGGATGTATCAATTGGAATAACAGAATATTAGGATTGGAAGGGAGGTCATCTAGTTCAACCCCCTGCCCAAAGTAAGGCCAACCCCAACTAAATCATCCCAGCCAGGGCTTTGTCAAGCTGGGCCTTAAAAACCTCTAAGGATGGAGAGACAGAGGAGGAGAAAGACCTGGGTGTATTGGTTGATCACAGGATGACTGAGTCGTGATGCAGCCATGAAAAAGGCTAATGCAGTCCTAGGATTCAGGTGAGGTATGCCCAGTAGACACAGGGCAGTGTTAGTACCATTATATAAGGCACTGGAGAAACTTCATCTGGAATATTGTGTGCAATTCTGTTCTTCTATGTTTAAGAAAGATTAATTCAAACTGAATCAGGTGCAGAGAAGGTCTGCTAGGATGATCCAAGGAATGGAAAATTCACCTAATGAGAGGAGACTCAAAAAGCTTGGCTTGTTTAGCTTAACCAAAAGCAGTGGTGAGGAGAGATATGATTGTTCTCTATAAATACATCAAAAGGATAAATACCAGGTAGGGAGAGGAGTTATTTAAGTTCAGTGCCAATGTGGACACAACAAAAAATGGCTATAAGCTGGCCACCACCAACTTTAGACTTGAAATCAGATGCAGGTTTCTAACTATCAGAGAAGTGAAGTTTTGGAACAGCCTTCTAAGGGGAAAAGTGGGGGCAAAAAAACGTAACTGGCAAGACTAAGCTTGATAAGTTTATGGAGGGATGGTGTGATGAGACTGCCTACGATGGCATGTAGCTGATCTGTGACTCCTAGCACAAATATCGCCAACCTCTGGTGATGGGACACTAGATGGGGAGGGCTCTGAGTTACTACAGAGAATTCTTTCCCAGGTGTCTGGCTGGTGTGTCTTGCCCACAGGTTCAGGGTTTAACTGATCACCATATTTGGGGTCAGAAAGGAATTTTCCCCCAGGTCAGACTAATAGAGACCCTGGGTTCTTTTCCCCCCTTCCTCTGCAGCATGGGACACAGATCACTTACAGGTGTAAATAGTGGATTCTTTGTAACTTGAAGTCTTTAAACCATGACTTGAGGACTTCAATAATTCAGCCAAAAGTTAGGGGTCTATTACAGAAGTGGGTGAGGTTCTGTGACTTGCAATGTGTAGGAGGTCTGACTAGATGATAACGATGGTCCCTTCTGACCTCAAGGTCTATGAATTTAAGTTTTCTGTCTTTCTTTTTAAAATCCTTGAGTCCTTATTAGAGGCAAAACAGAGTTCAGACTCTTCGGATAGCATGTAGTGATAGTTCTTAATTTTATTTGGCTCTCTTGTCTGTCTGATTGAGATCTCAGTAAGAAAGTTTAGACATCAGCTAAGTAACACTAACTGCTTCTTTAGTAACCAAGTGGCCACTATGCTAAGTATGTAGACTACCACAAATACTAAGGTGTTTATCTGCTTGCCAAGGCAAACTGGAATACTGGAATGGTACCCACTGTATATGATTAGGAAGCGTAGCCTTGGGATTTATGCACATGCTAATTAGTGGGCAGAGTTTATGTTCCTCCCACAAAAGGAATCAAATCAGTAAACTTTTACATGAATGCAGAATAGGACAAACTTTGGGGGACTTTTCATTCAAAAGCTATTTTCTAAAACAAAGGGCAATTTAGGAGCAATGTGCCATCGCTTCAAAATTAAAAGTTATTTGTACAAAACTTAGAAAGAAGGAGAGGGGGGAAGAAAAAATTAATTTCTTAACAAACCTTTCTTTTGAGGTCGTTGGCAGCCTTGACTTTTTCAGCAATATCTCCCAGAATTTTGATAAGTTTCCTCTCCTTAGAAAACTCATCATTTAAGGTTTTTCCTGCACAGAACTGGAGAGCAGCCAGTAACTTTTGATACCAGCTTTTGAAATGAGCTTCATTCTCTGCATCCTTTAACAGCCTGAAGGGAGGAGGGGAAAAAATTGTGTACCTAAAACTGATTGTTTTTTTTTTTTTTATACCACCTCTAGCAAGAACAATAAACGTACTCCAGACTAATCTGTATTTGGTGGCTTTGGGCAGTTTAACAGGAGAGAATGAAAAAAATGTTGTTTATTTGTTGGCAGTAGTCAAGTTCCATCTGATAACTAATGAGATTCCAAGCGTATAGAATCGATAGAAACCTGCTATTTCTTATTGCCATACACAGTGCAGTTTCTGACTTGCTTCTTATTTCTGCAAGAAACGTTTGTCAGAGGAATATATCTTCTACTTTCTTTTGTCCAGTTTTATACACGTACACACATTCCCAACCCCAGCAACTTCGCACATGCACAAACAGACTTTACATACAGTGGGTACATTTCAAAAGTTCATATTGGTCTGAAAGGTACTACTCAGTTTCAATTGTATTCACTATTTTTCAGTGCAGGGAATATTCCTGAAATAGATTAAACCTCTAAAACCTGAATTAACTTTTTAAGTGCACCCATGGTATCTGTCTCTTCTTTGTCAGACATGGGTCCAGACCAAAAACACAGTTCTGATGCTGCTGAACTTTGGGGAAGCTTTATGACCTGAGCCGTCATCAATATATTATACAGACAGAAGACAGGGGGAGGTGGGGCATGGAGAAGCACTTTTTTTTTTTGAGCCTCATCTAATTTTCTCCTCCACCCATGGCCCTGTCCACATGGGATAAAAAGATGCTTTTTTTCAATTGATTTGTTTAACTTAATTGGAAACTCCCCCCCCCCCCCCCCCAAATTTAAACATCCACCTTTATGTTCAACACCTTTACGATCATTTAAGCTGGTTTTGGTGTGTGCTAGTTTGACTGAAAAACATCATCTTTTTGTTGAGTCTGTGTAGATATACAGCTCATTTGACATCAGCTTTCTGCCCATCTCCTGATTTGTCCTTTCCCCCCTCCATAAGCAGCACTAGACCATTCCCAGCCTCCTGATCCTCCCACAACCCCACCTCCCAAAACCCCCCTCTGCCAGTAACCCTGTCTGATCGCCAGATTAGCTTCCCCTGTTGACCTGGCCACTGACCCCTAAGAACAGCTTTATTTATTAGAGGTTGCCCACCTGAAACCTAATCAGTTTTTAAGGGTTAAAGGAAACAACATATATACACATATTAATATGACACACATTAGCAGACAAAAGATTTTACAGCACAGATGTCAGAACATGAGTTGGGGCACCTTCGTGAACCTTAACTATGCCCCTTTTTGTCAATGCATTGCAGGAAGACTACTGCAGCCTGTGATCTGTGTTTAAATGTAACTGAAGAAAAGAAGAATATAAAGATTTTACATATTTTTCCCTGCTGACTTTTTTTGTTCTCTTTGCTGTCTTTTATGAAGACAATTGCTCCCCCTGGAGCCTCCTCTGCCACCCACACAAAGTGACAATTCAATATAGAGCAATATCATTTGCTGGTTTCTGACAAACCTTCCCCATAGCATAAAGAATCTGAACTTTTACAGGTTTGTAAGCACTGCAAACGCTGAAAGCACCTGTAGTGTTCTGCCAGTAATGCCTAGACATGTAAAGGAAGAAATATGAGAAGTAAGTTTGTCATCTTCTCTTCCCCTAGGAGTCTGAAATGACACTTCTTAGTATAGTGTATTGTAAACAAATAATTATATTCTGGGCTGAAAGAGAATATGAATTGTCAGCACACTATCTTGGGGGAGGTAAATTCCAGCACACTGACTCACTCCGTGCTTTTTAGAGGCAGAGCATCTATTGCCATCCTCATTTACTCTAACAGCTTGTGCACAAATGACTGATGCTAGCTAGAGTTGCTGAGGTTCAAAGACCATGTCTTAGATTCCATACTGTGACTCAGCGCAGTTGTAACCAGAATAGGTGTTTCTCAGAAATCACTGTCCATTTTGAACAGTGAAACCATTCCAGCCCTATTCTAGCAGAACTGTTCTTGATAATTGTTTTTTGAACATGATTGTTGCTGGCACAATTCAAGCTGTTGCTTACCTGACTTACAGGAGACAAAATTCACCCTTTGCATGAAACCAGAGTAAATAGCTTTTGTGCGAGTAACAATACTGGACTGAAGCAAGGAACTATTTACTCCTGCAGGTATGCTTTTTGGGGGAACTGCTGTTCCTGCCTAGGAACTGGATGACAACCCCCTGCTTGTCCACTGAATCTGTATAATCAGAAGGGACTGTCCCTACCCCCTTCTGCACTGACCTATTCAAAGTGGATATACAGCCCTGCCACATGATGGGCAAAGATATCTCTGCATGACTGCACTGCCAGAGTCACGAATGTACCACTGAGGGGAAAGGACAGTGTAAATCTTCTATTGCCCCTCTGCAATTGGGTGAATTTCACCTTTCATAGTTCTTGGATGTTGTTCATTATCTTTCATGACATTTCCCTTAAAAAAATGTGTTTCAATGGGTGGGGTTAGATCACTTGATGTGGTGAAAGGACAGACATGACAACATGCTTTGGTTAAAGTGTTCCTCAAAAGAGACCATGATATTTTGTCTCTCAGAATTGAATATTTACATTTGTAGAGGTACTGTTCATATTTCTTGTAGCAACAGAAAATGCTCTCGGCTCAGACAACTTGAACATGTACTTATTACATACAAAAAAGTTGTTAAAAGAATGTCAAGGTTGCAGAGTCAAGCATTCAAAAGTTAGGAAATGCCAGAATAAAGGATGCCTGTTCAACCTTCAATTTCAGCTCCCTTGTGCATATGCATTCTGATACAGTCTTTAATTACCTATTTTTTTCCCCACAGAACAACTGCTGTCAGGAACTGTTGGCTTTAGTTCCCTCAGCTGAGTCTGGGCTAGCCAGCTCAGCCTCAGCCTGGTTAATGAGCTCTGCTGGGCAGCCGCAGAATCACCTGACAGATTGGCCTGCCTGATTGGATACAAGGAGCCAACAGATCTGCATTTAAGCTCAGGTCCCTGACAGCTGCTTCCATCAGTGCACAGGCTGTATGACGATAAGTGAACAAACACCTATTCAATATTTTATTTTCTTCATTGTTCAAAGTCTGGCCCTTGGCCTTATTAATTGCACTCTATTCAAAACCTGCTCTGAAGGCAGAATTATTAATTTCCTAATAGGCTTTTCTATGGTGCTCATCACCATGGTATCTGAATGTTTCACAAACATTAATGAAGTTATTTTCCAAAAATGCCTGTGAGGTAAGGTGGTATTATTATTCCCATTTTGCCAACTGGGAACAGAGGTTGAGAGACATTAATATCAAAAGTGTCTGATAATTTTGGATATCCTTTTTGAGATGCCTAAGGCCTGATTTTTCAGAGCAATTTTATAGCACTTTATTTGATAGCACTTTATTTGTTCAGAGCACTGCTCCCAGTGAATTCAGTTGCAATTATGAATGCACAATGCTTTTGCAAATCTCAAGTCAAGTGTCTTGATTCAGGCACCCAGAAAATGAGAAACACACAACTACTGAATCTGTTGGCCATGGAACTCCATAGCAGAGGGAGAGATAGAATCCAGTTCCCCAGCGTAACATTCACTGCCTTAACCATGAGATTGTCATCTCTCTTTCTGCAGGTCCCTGTTCCAGTACTACAACTACAGTGGTACACACATTCCAACTAATGCAATGAATGAGAAAGAGGTCCTCCTTTTATACACACGATCTTGATTCATTCCCTGAGCACTGTGCATCCTGGGCTGAAGGAGGCAGGGGCCATGTAGAAAAAAAAATATTTGAGGGCATCTAAGGGTATATAAATTAGTGTAATCTACACACTGAATGGGCAGAACACTACAATTTATACCATTTTAGAATCCTTTATACCCACTTATATTTGTTTCTAAATTTGGCCCTGAGAGCATAAATCATTTGAATTCAGCTGGCCCTTTTTCTTATGGTAGCAATTTAAAGAAACTATGAGGGCTACTTTCTCCTGCATTAAGTATTCCTTTTGGGGATTCAGTGACCTTTGTTCTTCTTAAATACACTGTACTGAGATTCCTTTCCTTTAATTAATTCAAGGTTGGAATTTCCCATACAGCGAGAGAACCAGGAAAAACAACTTTTTCTATTTTAAATAGTGAGACTTCCTGTATAGGACAGATCAACCTAATTGATCCATTTTTAGTTTATCATTATGGCCAAGCTACAGAAGAAGTAAGCTCTAATAATGTTAGCACATGCACATCCTTGATAAATGTTTCTTTTAACTTGAAAAGGGGTTTAGGACCTGATTCCAGCTGCTCATGCATAAGTCGGGGGGAGGGGGGAAGAGGGGTGCAGAGGAGAGGGAAAGAGTCAAAATCTTGATCTTGTATTCCGTAAATCCAAGCTGTGCAGAAAGGTGGAGCAGCTGCCATGATCATGCCCTCCACTTCTGCAACAGCTGGAGGCCAGCACTGCAGGAGAACACATGCTGCACAGTTTTAAAGCACGTGGCAGTTGCTGAAATTGAATGTGCTCCTTCCCTGCAGTATCCCTTCAGAGAGATTCTGTCTAGCTCAGTGCTCTGCTGACACAATATATCCAGCAACTGCAGCTCACGCAGTGCTACTCCCTATCACTCACTCATCATGGATGTGCTTTTAAAAGCCACTGTACAGATCTTAATTTGCAAAATGATTGGGGATTAACTAGATTTGACTTTCATCTTCATTTTATAAACGCAAAACAAAAGCAGTCCCAAGATGGATATCAAAGGTCAGCCTTTAATGTGATGACTCATTCTGGGTTTTGCTGTTATGTTTACTCTGCAATTGAACAAACAAGCAATTGTAATTCTGTCTTCAACTGCTGCTTGGCCCACACATCCTCACTCATCCATTGCTGTTTAAGAACCAGACAGAGGTAGGAGCAGCTGTGCCCTATGAGATCACAGGATGAAAATAATCATCAAGACATGAATGACATTTCCAAGATAACACTGGACACACTAATGACTGTTGTCCCAATAGGAATACACTATAATTAGAATTACTCAAAGTCAGAGATTGTGAAGCAAGGAAAACCTCACATTCAGCCGCTGATATTTGCTAAAGAATGCTGCATTTTAGAACTAACCCCTGAACCAACCCTGGAATATAAGGGTCCTTGTGGACCAGCAGTAGGCAAACAGATGGAGCTCTCCTTCTATGGATGGACTCTTCAATCTCCACATCTCTTACTTAGATACTTGACTTTGACCAGAGCAGGACAGGAGGTCAAAGACTCACTGTTAATAGATCAAGGGCTGGGGAATGTCACAAGGAGGCTAGGAGAGGAATGACTCTGACTTGAAGTTCAATTAGGCGGTAAAGGAGAGCAACAATTCCCAAATAGACTACTATGGGTTGCAGATGTCAGGGACGAGAGAGACACAATTTGCCCACAGTTTGTAAGTGAGGCACGGTTGGTAAAACTTCTAAGAGTCATAGGCAGTGATAAGGACAAATTAATGTTTCTATTTAATAAGTTGGTTTGGTGTATTTATCCATATATCCACTGTATATACCAGCACATACATTACGCATACACAATAAAACATGACAAATGCTTCCATTTTCAAAACTAGTGATTCTGGGTGTCTCAGTTGATGAGGACTTAAAAGGTTCTGAGTGCACTCATACCCAAAATCAGGGCCCTTTAAGGTGCCGCATGTTGGGCACTTGAAAACCCAAGATCACTCAAGATCACCCAAGATCACTAGTCACTTCTGAATGTTTTGACCATGGTATTACTCAAGTTTTATTGTAAATATATAGAGTGCTCCTTTTTTTCTAATCTCTGTTTTACTCAGCTGGAGACACGGAGAGTTAGAGAAGGAAAGGACATTACTGCAGGACTCCACACCTTATTTTATCAAGGAATGCTTTAAAATGATGTCACACAGTCCCCAGTATTTCTCATTAGGTTAGCATCCAAAATGGATGTTTCTCCAGAGCAGTATAGGCCCCATGTGTAAGGTAGTCATCACCTTAGTATTTACAGGCATGTCCTGCAACACTCTCAAGACATATTTGATATTTTCAAAATGCACCAGGCTATGGCATGTTCCCATGCACTAAACATAAGAAAAGAAAGAGAGCAATCTGAATTTCAATAAGAACCTGGGAGAACATATGCTAGGATGGAATGAGGGGGTGGTTGGCCAGTGGGGATGAGCACAAGATCGAGTTTTGTTAAGTCCCATTGCACATTGCTCACAGACATTAGAATCAGAGATGTGACAAATAAATCTCAGAAATGTAGTACCTTCGGCACATCTGGGAAGGGCCGTGTGGAAGAGTGAGCAACTCTCTGCTACTAATTACCCAGTTGCAAGTAAACCATTTAAGATTATACTCTTATTAGTTTTTCCTTTCTCCTCCTGAGGGAATCTTAGATTCCACAAGGTTCCTTTCGAATTAATTACAATCATGAACTCCCTGCCAAACATAACAGGAATAATCCCTTTGATAAAGGTATCAATATAGCATATACTATATAGAAACTATAGAGTCTAAAGACTCTTGAAGATCTTTATAAACACACATGCCCTGCCTACTTCTCTACCTGTGTATCTCTAGACATGCAGTACAGACCTAGAACAGGCCAAATTTGTCTCAGTTGTTAATTGATCTTCTCATGGGGTGGCCTTCTGCCAATTCAGAGAGAAGGAAAGGGGAGACACATCCACTTGTTCTGGAAGGCAGGGATATGCAAATTTCTCCCTCTGTGGACCTGCTCCTGCCCCCTTCAAAACCAGTTTGGTGTGCAACCTCTTAGGCAATGCTTCCAGAAGTGGAAAAACATTGGAAAAGATAACTTGGGGTGGGGGAGAGGAACCACACACACACACACACACACAGGGAGGGAGATTATGGATTAGTAGAAAGCAAGACCATAAGACCAGTTAACAGATGAGACAAAACTGGCTGATTCTCAGAGGTGCCCTCCACCATTCTGTATAGAGCTATTGGAATATAGCAGTCAGTTGAGCAACAGTGGAGAAAGACAGACAAAAATAAACAGTCTAAACCACTGAAACCTATATAACAACTAACATATTGGGGAACATTTCTGGGGAGAAGTGGTAAACAATAGATAGTGGGAAACAATCATACATTGGCAGGTAAATTGACTATATGACCCCTATCTTTTTCATCTCTAACTTCTGTGTTATCCACCTCAAATAGGCAGGATGTTCCTGACAGAGTTACCAGAAATGAAAGTTAATATTGGCATGTATTTTGTTTTCCTTAGGCCTCAGAGTCAATGCACAGCTGAGATGGTCAGGTCATCTGTCTCAGAACTATGGTATCAGGCATTATCTGTAGATTTAGGAAAACACCAGTGCACCATTTCATGTTTGAGAGGTTATTCAATCACATAGAAAGGCTACAAACTTTTTATTTTCAAATGAAAACTTACATCATGCACAAACTGATGGAGTCCCAAGAGAAGTGGCAGAAAAGTGTTCTATCTTGTCTGGCTCATTTTAGACCTCATCCTTCTTTTCACAGGGAAAGGAGAGAATTAATGGTGACTTGTTGAGGCTATCTGGCTAACTGCCTACTAAATGCTGATGTTTTAGATTAATGTTTTAAATGTTTAAAATTAATGTTTTAAAATATTTTAGATGAATCACTCTGGGATGGAATATGAAATATGTTTAATAGTGCACAACAACAGTATACTTTTGGCACTTCACAGAGCTCAGACAATGAAACTGCACCAGTCAGTTTCACTTGCTGGTTCTCATATGCTAGAACAGCACGCTTTTGTCCATGTTTCAAAATACTGATTTTGAACATTTAACCAAAAAAATACATCTGTTTCGACTGAAATTTTGTTTTAAAATTGTCATGACATTTCTATTCATAGTAGGCTAATTTCCTTTAAAATATAACCTAGAACAGATGCCTTCATGTCAATGACTTTTTAACAGTGAAGCATTGTTGCACAATAGATATTAGATGTGATAGTTAAGCTTTAGGCATACAACGTTTATTTGGCAGTCAGAAGAATGGTTGCCTTTCGCCAATCCTCAGTTAAACAGACAGAACAGAATTAACATCTGGGCAAACCACTGTTGCACTAGCAAGTCAATACCAAAAAAACCCCAAAAACCCAACATAACAGCACTAGTGATTGTTCCAAACCAAAATCTGCATCCAAACATTGCTGAACTTTGTGCAAGTTCAGAAGCTGAATCAGGGTTCAAGTTTCACTAATGGCCCCATCTTAATAAAGTGCCAGAACAAAACTCTAGGGATAACGCTCCTAAACTATGGGGTGTCTGTAATACAAATATGAATTCTGAAACTCAGGCTCATTTCCAAATGGAGAGTGGCCTCAACTGTTAAAATCTGAAGAATCAATTCCTCATCAACAGAACCAGGAGGAGCCACAGAAGCATGAAACGTATCCTGAATACAAAAAGCATGTGTAGCAAATTGTCACAGATTCACAGGCCCGGTGTTCCTGGGCTCTCTATATTCCCTCGGAGTACCCCCTTCGGTATGACAGACTTCCATGAAGGTTGCACTCTCTTCCTGGGGTTAGGCACCGTTGGCCCCGCTGCCTCCTCACACCATATCTCTGAGCTTTCTGCATTTCTGTCTCTCTCTCTGGGGGCCACCTCAGCGAGTCCATTCACTCTGGACCACTGGGACCTCCACACCCAGAGGATACAATGCAACCCCAATCTCTAGAATGCAGTGACTCTCACCCAGCATAAAACAGAAGGGGGTTTATTGAATGTCTGAACACAGCACAGGAAATTCTCAGAGCCCTTGGGCCTAGAAACTCTAAGCACTTTCCAACTGGGTCTGTCCCCCATCCAAGTGGCTCAGGATTCTCTCAGGTCCCAGTCTACCAGACCCCTCCTTCCAGTCAATCCTCCTATATCACCTTCCCCAATAGCCCCGCCTTCATCCTTTGTCTTCGATCCCAGGCAAAGAGGTCACCTGGGCCCCCTCTCTTTTCCATCCTTTGATCCCCACTGGCTGGTCAGGTCACTGGGGTCCTCTCTCCTGTGCCCTTCGTTCTTCCACTGGCCAGAACCAGCTGATTTCCATGACGGGGTGGGCCACTCGGTACCCAATCTCTAGGGTACTGTCTGGGTTCCTGGTTGCTAAGCGAGATCACACCTGATCCTTTGAAACAACACACACTCTCTGCCTGCACCTCGTTAAACATGCCACACATAGGGGAACCTGAGACACACACACACACACAACACTCATGCAAATTATTGAGAAACTAGGAAACCCATTATGAAAATCCTCCCACTTCATCACACAAGTTTGTTACATTTAAGATTTTAAGAACTGAATAAACGTTCTGAATGAGGCAAAATTGTTTTGAGTTCACTGAGAAATATGATATTGAAGTCTGACGCTAGTTTTGAGAAGTCTGGTTCTAACTATGTCATTGCCACCAGCATCTTACCGTATAATTGCTGGCTCATACCTCCATGTTTCTTTCAAATTGACTTTTTTTTTCTCTGTAGGGTAAATGCCACGTTATTGTCAGAATGTCATGCAATGTCTCTCCCAGGCAAGCTTGAGAGCTACAGGTCACATACCACTGTAAAAGGTCACCGTCAATTTGTGAATCATGAATTGAAATCCAGGTATATCCGAAAGGACTGTCTTCTCCCCAGGTGCAATTGCATTAGAGGCTTGTAATGAATGAGTGGGGAGGTGCTAAGTTCACCAGTGGAATATGCCGACCCAACACCCGCAACTTCAGCAGTGATTTTGACCCATAAAGCAGTTGTGGCTATCCTATTTTGAAGCCATATAAATAAAAGGCTAAACTCAACCCTAGTGCAAGTATGTGTAGCTCCACTGAAGTCAATGGAATTGTGCTGTTTTACCCTGTGTCTGAATTTGGACCACAGTCATCACTATAATACACCAAGAGGAAGAGTGCTTAGATGAACATTTCTCCTCCTCTCGTTGTTTGGGTAGTTCATGTCTACTAAAATGGTTTTGGAGAGCTTATGTAACTTTCCATTAGCTTCAGAGTTGGAACAAAAAATCCTTTATGACAGTATAAAACAAAATCTATGACACAAAGGTGACTCTGAAAAGTCCTGCATGCATAGGACTATAATCAGGATTTATAGGAAAAAAAAACCTGATTAAACCTGATTTATACTGAAGGCCTCTTGTTAACTTTCCAGCCAGATCACTTCACTATCTTTCCCCTTCCAGGGTAGTCCATGAACAAAAAGCAAGGGAATTAACACAAATAAACTGAGTTCATAGAAATAGAGAGGAAAGATTCCCTCGAAAGGTGCATCAGAATCTGGCCCTCCCTTCCCTCAGGGAGGGACCACTGAGCAGCAGTCAGCTGGGAAGCTCCTGCCTTCACAGTCAGCCCTTTCCTCAGGAGTTAAAGGTCTGTTTTCTTCCCTGGTCTGCCAACAATGAGCTGCTCTGCTCCCCTTTTAAACTCCTCATCCAATCGGTGCATGCCTTGCAGATATAGCCGGGCAGAGCTGCTTGAGCCTAAAGCAGCTCCTTAACCTCTCATTGCCCAGTGTGGGATATGTATACCCCATCACAAAGAGGTATAATGAATCTTCAGCATTCACTGCGGTAGGTATTGTAGTAATCACGGTATCTCGCTATCATTACAGTACTGCACAGTCCCCTGTTCTCAGTAATTAGTTCATATACCAGGTGAAAGTGTAGCAGGAGCTCCTCTGCACCGTGACATGAGCACTATTGGTCTCTTTGACAATCTGTCTCCTGTGGCTGGTTAGGATCCTCTCAAACTTTTTCTTAGGCATGCAGCACACATGAAGGTTGGAAGCAGGAATGGATCCTGATTCATGGTAACTGTGCTAGATACTTCCAGCTAATTTGTAGTGGCCCTTTCTATGATATCCTGATTCTCTTTTTCTAGGCTTTGCTACTCTTCTGCTCATGTGCAAAAGCCTTGGTACAGCTAGAGTAATAAGACCTAAAGCCGTGCAACCTACTAAAGACATTGAGGTCCGGACAGTCAAACCATAGAAAACTGTGAGGCACCCTGATCGCCAAAAATCTAATTTAATAAAGAAAACAACACAGGGGAGGGCATGAAGGTTCTTTTTAATATAAAGGCAGCTAGCAAAGCTCATTTGCTTGCAGGGACTGGCAGACAGAGAGAGTCAGATTTTTCAGTAAGGGAATCTCTAGGGTCCCAGTCACACACTTTCTTTCCTTCAAGATTCCAACTCTTTTGAGAGAGAGAAATCTCTTCAGACTGCAGCTCTCCTTATGCTGCACAAGGCTACAGTGCAGCTCTCCTCAGACAAGATGATATCTATCCTCTTTTCTAATTAAACAGGGGAGTTTATGAAAGCCAGCCCTTGTCAGCTCATACCTGTCAGGTACAGGTTACAAGAACAGAATTTAAACCATACAGAGCCCTGTTTCTGCTATCTTCATACCCTTTCTCCCTAGTTCTATTTTTCTTTTCTCCCTTTTAGTTGAATTTTTCTTCCTCTTTCCTTTCCCTTGTGTTCTTTCCTTCTTCACCTCATATGCTCAGGTGCTTTTTTAACATAGTATTTTATTTATTTATTTTTTCTTTTCTAATATCCTGGCTTTGACCTCTTCCTACCTTCACCACCTTTTTTGCCACCAAAGAATTGCTTTGCTAAAGGGAAGAGGGGATCAGCAACTGAGATGAAGCAACAGAAAAGACTTGTTCTTACTGTTTTTAAATGGCCCATAGTTTTTTCATAGTGGAATCTGCCTCTCTTTACCAAGGGTAAAGAAGGTGGGCTTAGCCTCACGTACCATGGGCAAAAGAGGGTAGGCTTAGCTTCACAAGTTCTCCCTGTGGGAAGCTAGGCATATTTGAAACTCAGCAGCTTTGGTTTGCAGGGGTTTGTGCAAACAGGTCTCTCATTTCATGTGGGCTGCATCCTTTTGTTTTGCTTTGAGTTTTGGGGAATTGAAACTTAGTCAGAAACATTAAGTTTCATGTGGGTTTGTCGCACAATAGCAGCTTGGCTGGGGTTTGTTCAGTAGTGGGAACAAGTTTGACTAAACTTTTGCCTAACCTGGGCTCCGTTTGAGAGTTCTTAATAAAATCCAGACCAAGAAAGCATCACCTATTGGTGAGTTTTGTAAGCCACATATTGCATAGCTCTATTCAGAAGAGGAAAGACGGTCATGTGGCTAAAATTCATAGCTTCATAGATTTTAAGACCAGAAGAGACCATGATAGGTGCACCCTGAGCTGGGATAGCTGAGCTGTAGTCCTGGGCTTTGCTGCTGTGTGACTTTGGGAAAGTCCTTAAATCTCTCTGTGCTTGTTTCCCCATCTGAAAAATGGAGAAAATACTTTCCTAGCTCACAGGGGTATTAAGAAACTGACTTCATTGTTGCTTATGAGGTGCTCTGATACTATAAAGGTGACTACCATTGCAACAGCTATAAATTAATAAAATAAGATTACTGCCCTGCCTCACCTCCCAAGGTACCTATATAGCCAGTACTTGTTATCAAACAGGGGAAAGCAGCAGCTCAGGGTATTAGCAAGGAGAGACATTAAATTTTTTTTTCTCGTGACAAAGGACTTAGACATGAACCTCAGATTCAGAGTCACATTTGGGATGTTGAGAAAGCATTAGGGCAGAAGTAGGTGTAGTATTTCCACTTGCCATTAGACAGGTGAGGGGATGGAACATGCTCTCCAGTGACAAGTACTGCATCAGTAGAGAAGTAGAGTGTAGTCCCTCTACAGAAGATGCTTGCCATGCTGCTTCCACTTTGGCCAGATGTACTCCCTCTGGGATACAGAGACCTGCCAGCAATGGTAATTGCCCTCCTCTCACACTCATAGGAATAAGGATCCACGTTATTTCTACCTT
Organism: Emydura macquarii macquarii; assembly: GCF_026122565.2. Classification (NCBI taxonomy): domain Eukaryota; kingdom Metazoa; phylum Chordata; order Testudines; family Chelidae; genus Emydura; species Emydura macquarii. Next base: position 2,566,602 of record NW_027132342.1, on the reverse strand, counting down.
CTGAATGGGAGTATTGTTGGGGAAGGGAACTTTGTCCTCTCCGTGCTCCTACTGACTCCATGATGGGGGCAGCCATAATATGGACAAAAGGGTGGAAAACAGAAGTAGTTTCTCCTCAAGCTCAACTGTACTCTCCCATTTCTCCTAGATGCTATACTCAGCTGAGCGAGCAATTATCTGGAGCATCAGAAATTAACACAAATAGTATCAGGTTATCCTTCTCTAACAACTGAGATATAGCAGTGCAAAAATGGTTGTATGTATGAGGCAGCATAGCAAAGCTCTTTGGAATGAGTCACCCTCATTGAATGGCTGTTTCACAAACTCCTGGCCATAAAGCAAGACTGTAGTTGTACACCTTTTGTGTGTGAAGTGAAAACAGATGCAGTAAAAGAACCTGATGCGTGCCTTTGCTATGCTGTGGCTTGTTTTTGCATTTGAATATTACCATCATGTGACAAAGCACCAAATGGGTGATATATAGTACAAAGTATTGGCAAATGCAAGAATATTTGCCATAAGGGCTGCTTGCCATCTTTCTGACAGACTGACCCATCAATAGAAGAGCATACAGGATAATTGCTGGTTACACGAGTCATTGAGAGTCTGGTTCATAGTACATTTGGAAGAGATAAAATTTAATTAATGGCATCTCATTTTTGAGCCAGAAATTGCACTCTCTCAACACGCATACAAACAGGTCATGTTATGATTTGTAGACACTCATGGATTTAGTTCTGGAGGCTCCTGTTTCAATCCTTGCCTCACTGGTTAAAATAGCAGCTGTCATACCAACACAGTTGAGCATTTAATATCAGTTCACTTAATGGAATTTGTTTTCAGTGCATCAAACAATTTTGTACTAAGTCAGTGCAAATGTATCCATTAAATATCAACTGACATTAAAGAATTCCTCATTTAACATTTGAAACAGCATTTAGTGTCATTTATGATGTATGTTTCTTCACAGTGAAAGCAGCTTTTGATTTATTCAAATAATCTCATTATCAAATTTTATGTTTTCAGTCCAGCTGCACAGTTTTTTATGTACAACCATGTGGAAATGATGATATGGCCAGAATGGAACATTCAAGAAATTTTTTAAAAGCCGCTATTGTGGTGATTTAATTTTCTTCTGGTGGGGGCGTCATATTTTTTAAATATCTCAGATAATGTGAAAAAATAGATTGCTGTACAATTAAGCAGGGTTCAGTTAAGCCCCTCTACTTTCATCGTATTGAGGAAGAAAAAGGTAAGTGTGCTTTCATTTGATTTCATCCTGTAGTTATTTCCAAGTTTCTACTGACAACTAAAAATTGACATCCTTACTAGAGTGTGATTTGCAGAGGTTCTGCAGATAACCTAGCCATTTACCCTCATTCTTATTTTGGAAACAAAATCCCTTCTTGGCTACAGATTGGCTGCATCCAGGAACTGCTAATATTCACTATATTCATGTGTGCAAGATGATATAAACATTTCCCAGAAAGAGTGTTTCTCAGAAGTCAGTCATTGACATTACTTACTATAGGTGGCAGTCATTTTAGTCAAACACATTGCTTGATGGTCTATGTCTGCTTTGGGCTCTGCGGACATCTCTACAGTTTTCAGCATGATAACCTAAGGACCAGCCGTGGCTGGATGAGACTATGTGGAGTGATATAGAACGTTAAACGTGAGGCTCCATCAACCAGCTCTCCTACCTCGGCTTATCCATGACATCCTCCCATTCAGTTTCATCCTTGCTAAAGTTTACCTTCCTGCAACATTTACCTTTCTATACTTGTGAAATTCTGTGGTCTCTGAGGACCTCTCTGATGGATCAGGTTTCCAGGAAGTAGAACTGAAAAGAAGGAACAGGCAAAGGCGGTTATAGAATTCAGCCTCTGTTACAACTTATGGGCACCATTGAGACAGAGGCCTACAGATAGGGAATTAATAGTGGTGCTTCTGATGGCAATTTGGGAATGTGGTGTGGAGTCAGAAGAAGAGAAGGGTTCTTTATGGCCACAGCGATCTAATGCAACCACTGTCTTTAGCTGATTACATTGGCTTGGACTAGTGATAATCCTTCAAAGGTGTAGAGGCTCAGATCACAGGTACTTAGAGGTCTGGCTGCTATTAGAATGTCTTAGATCTGCAAATATCACTGAACACTGAAAGAACAGGCATGTTCTGATACCTTCCATTTCTATCAAACTTAGGGTTTTATATGGCCACTCACTACCAAATTATATGAGTGCCTTCCACATAAAATCAGTAGCAATAACAAAGTCTCTAGTGGACTTCACGGAATTTCTAGCTCTTCTCATTTTACAAGGTCAGAACACTGCTTTGGGTAAGGTTTTTTGGGATGGGGGTTGGGTGAGAGTTCAGGAGTAAAAGGCTGTTCAAATTGTGTCACGTGCAGTGGAAAGGCATCCTTCAAAAGGAAGCTTTGCAAAGTTTCCCAAAGATAGGCAGACTCCAGATTCACCTGATCACTTCTGTACCCTGATTTCCTTGACAGAGAATACGTTGTCTCCAGCTCTCATATGCTTCATCCTGGCTTTTAGGATCTTCATTGACTCAGAAGAGCGGAGCTGTTGTGGCAGTTCATAGACTAAAATCTGGTCTTTGAGGTAGAGGGGGATTTCATCTGTTCTTTGGAAAATTGGGACCAAGACCTTACACTGGCATCAGTGGATGCCAGTGGAACCAGTGGAGAGACTTAAGCACAGGCAATAAAGACTCAGAATGGTCTGAACCATGGAGAAGGTGGGCAGCTGCATTCTGTACCAGCTGGATCCCATCATATTCACATTCCGTTTTAGATACAGTGAGTTACAATAATCGAGCTTGGAGGTGACAAATAGATGGATTACTGTGGCCAGGTCCTTATCCAGGAGCAAAGGATGAAGTTTCCAAGCAAGCTGGAGGTGAAAAGAAGTATTTTTGGAAACTTGTGCGATTCGGTCATTCAGGCTTAGTGAAGAGTCAAACAGAACCCTGAGGCATTGCACCACTTCGATGAATACCCTTGATGGAAGATAACAACAACATCCTGGACAGCTCTTCAAAGTGTTTCTCATTTCCAGTCAGCATCACTTAAATCTTGTCTGGGTTCAGCTTGAGCCAACTGCTCTTCATCCAAGAAATAATTTCCTGTAGGCAGTTCTGATCAGGACAAAGATATTCTAACAGCAGCCTCTCTTATAGTGTTTTGGTACTTCCAGTTAGAGCCCTGTAGAAAACCACAAAGCTCAAGAGGAAAAACAAACATTTATGTTCCAAGAGGGCCACATGATTGTGAAAATACTCAGCTTTTTTTTAGTGCAGAGATTTTACTGTATTTAGTTTTACTAACAAGAGTATTTATATGCTTGCTCAGTTCAGTACAATTTATCCTCATCCATATTAGGAACTATTTTCTCTAGCTGGTTATATATTTACAGAATCTGAGGAGTTAGAGACAGAGAAACACTGTCGTTACCCAGTTCAGCTCTCTGCCAGTACAGGCTTGGGCTATACATTCACATTTTAAATATGCCCAAGTGACAGAGATTCCCTTAGGAAGTTTACACTACCATCACATCTCCCCTCATTTTTAAAAAATGCACAGGTGAAAGGTACTGGGTTTACTTCCCTGAAGACCTCTATTTATCCACACAACAGGTACAACATGGCCTCTATTTGTCTTGCCTGTATATCTGAACCCTATCTTGGAAAGACTTACCTCTAGCAATCAGAGGAGAGATCCAGTACTTGTGTTTTCTCTGATCAGACGAACAACAAGCATGTTGGTTGATGGTGGCTTCAGTGAAGTGGATCTCTGTCTGCTAAATGACTATACTGAATGGCTACAGATTAAGGTTAGTTTTTCCCAATCAATTTTCAGGTGGTGCATTCAGGTGGTGCATTCAGGTGGTCTCTATTAATGCTTTTAAAAAGGATGGGCAAAACTGCAAAAAACAGAAGCAAAGGAGGTACCAGCTTTAGGAACTCCAGCCCAGAAGCTGTATTCAGACTTCCAACCATTCCATTTCTCACATGTGAACTGTCACCAGCTGCTGTGTAATTCTCATGTGTCTTAACTTCACTCCACACATTAAAGTCCCTTTGTTACAATATGTGCTTGGACTGTCACTCAAAAAAACTACTACACTCAGCTCCAGCTAGATGCCAAGCTGCTTAGCTCTACCTATCACAAGGACCATTTCTACCTATCACATTTAAAAGAAACTGCTTTTGAGTGAGGCAATGTGGTAGTGATTGTTTATATTCTTGACTCAAGGTGTCTTATTTATTGGATTATGAAGTCCAACTCATTCAGATATTGCGAGGGTCTCCAGCAGTAGCCTTTCCATTAATCCTTCTGCTGAAAGTCTCAAAATAGAAAATTATTTCAGTATAGCTACCACTTTGGTTACAATATTGTGATAAGAAAGGATGCCTCTAAGTATCTCTTTATGGGAAAAATCAGTGTTACCTCTCAGAAAAAAGCAAGTTTTGTGGCCTATCTGAATTTCTTTCTGAACAGCTGGAATGATGCAAGAGGCCCTCATGCTGCAAGAGAGCATACTGTATGCTTTATATACAACCCTACAGAAGCAAGAGAATGAGGAAGGTATTTCTCTTGTATCTCATTTAACCATCAGATGGATCAGTCACCAACCTTTGGACAGAGTTTCAATGGTTTTAAATCTCTTTGTGTTTGTTGGTCAATTTTTATTATGAAACTCAAACCTGGAAGAAAAACAGCTTTAATCATGCTTTTCTTTGCTAAGCAAATACTGAATGCAACTTACGTGAGACGCTGCATATGGCATAATTCTCCTGCTTTTAACAAAAATTAAGTAACACACATTGCTCATTTAATAGAATGATTCAAATAGCAAACCAAACAAAACAACAAACAATTTTCTTTCATCTTCTTCCATGTTAAATTTTAGGTGTTTTTTTCCCCACAGTTAAAAGTGATGAGTTTGGTTCACTGTTATTATTAGGTGATATATCTGTTAGTATTGGTGAGCATTCAGAAAACTCCTTGCATTCAAGAAGATGTTTTCAAATGCCAAGGATTTTGTGAATTTTATCATAAGACCCATACCATCTGAAAATTACTAAGAACACTACATTGTTCTACCAACTTTAGAATTAGGTAGAATGTTCTGCTTTCCTCTGCCTACCAACATCCCCACACCTTTAAAATAAATAAAGAAAAGAAAAAGAAAAGACAATGTTGGGATTTTTCAGGTTGTCACTGAAAATCTAAAACCTGAATCTATTTTGGTTTTGGGTTTTTTGACCCCTCTGCCCTCCTCTCCCCAAATCATAAAAATCCCCAGTTAATTGAAAAGTAGCTTACTGTCTAAAAATGGAATATTTTCAACCAGCTGTCACTATTCCCCTGCTCAAAATGTGTCAGTCATCTTATGAAAGATCTGAAATCATAGGTTGGTCCTGATTTGGAGAGCAATTAAACATGTGTTTAAGTCTACCACTATTTTCTCTTAACTTTAAACATGCACTTAAGCGTGGTCCTAAATCGGGACGCTTTCCTAAACTGAAGCCTATGAGACCTCTGTGATCAATCACACGGCAAACTACTAGTGAATAGTCTCAGCCTTTAGCACATGATAAACTCACACTCAGCAATATATTTGTTCAAAATATTCTGTGACTGCTTACAAAAATGCATTCAAAGACAATTAGAATCAGTGTGAAAACAGTTTTCTAGGGTAAATTGATATTGAATTTTGCCCATAACAAATAGTTCAAATAGCTCTAGTTGAAGTACAAACATGGAAAACAATTCTAAGAAAATAAAGCTCACTCACAGAGTAATCTCTACTTTCCAGTAACATGTTTTTTATGATGTAATGAAACCATCAAAACACCTGCTAATATTAATGTCTCATTTTATGTACAATAATTGTCATTTATGAATAACAGCATCATGAAAAGGATATAATAGCAAAATTATTTCCAACAGTAGCCAGAGTAAAAACTGAGGTCATAGGCAACATAAAATAACAATAACTGCAATATAAACCCTGTAGACAGGGTGTCTGGCAGGTTTAAAAGAACAGTTTCTCCAGCATTATCCTCTAATGAAGGATCCACAAATTCAAGATCTGATTTGTGTTGATGGCCTGTTGTCACTGAAATTCTAGCATCCAAAATTTGTTTGGCAGTATCATGATCTTTCATTAGAAATGTAACCCCTTGGTAGATCATTCTCAGCTTGGCTGGATAAATAATGCAAGATGTAATATTTAACCAGTGAAATTCAGAACCAACTGGTAATCTGAAGATCCTTAAAATTATGAGATTTCAGGAGATTTTTCATGTTATTAGTTCTCATACTTAGAATTTCATTCCCCTGAACCATATGGCCTAGTTTCAGAAGTGAAGTTGACATCACTCTTCATTTTCAGCTACTTTAACAATTTCAGATTTCTGACGTGCAGATAATTAAGACTGTAGATAAGCTACATGCCTATTAAGTCCAATGGGTGTAGGTGGCAGATTTCAACACAAAGAAACAGTTGCTTGGACTATGCTCACTCATCACTTGCCAGCACTGTCTCACACACAAAATTAAAACATTATATCTTCTGTTAAATCCATCTTTGAAAACAGTGCAGTCAAAGTGACAGAACAAGATGAATATTCTATGGAAACTTTTCAAGACTCCAATCTACCCTGATTTATACCACAAACATTCCCCTTGGAATGAGTGGAGTTGCATGGGGTATAAGTTAGGCACTAGGCTTTGTTTTTATAGAAAGCAACAATAAAGTTGCTGACTTTTATGAGCAAAGGAGTTAGAGAGCAAGTTTCCTTTGGTGTTGGATATTCATTAAGAGAGCTCCATCCTACCAGGTGCGGAGTGCTCCCTGGAGGTGCTGATTGCTTCAACTCCCAATGGAGCTTTACAATGCTCAGCCCCTTTTAGGAACTGCTGAGACCCTGACAATCAAAGCCTGCAGCAAATGAAGGAAGTATTCACATGGAAAGGTAACGTTGACTAAGTATATACTATATTTCTAGCTTTTTAAAAAGTATATTAGCAGGATTTTGAAACAGGGATGGCTTCACTCCAATTTACCAGGGAACTAAAGAAACAAAACTGGTTTGCCAATACAAAGTTTTGAAGCCTTTAAGTTTTCAGTTTGCCCCCATAGGACAAACCACCCCTGAGCAAGGCCAAGGTGCAGATGAGCTGGCAAAGTGGTGTGATCATTTACTCATGACTGTCATTGATACCCTGGACTTATACTGACCCTTTTCCCCTGCAGTGATCCAGAACATCACCACGGTTCTGTTCACTCATGAAACTATGTCAGAAGAAATGGGTAGGAGGATGATTAGAATGATGATTTCACAAACCCCTCTCTGAATCCATCTCCGAACAGCACCAAGACATTCTACTGAACTCTGCCGCCACAATAACAGAAGCCGTTACTCTTCTGCCATCACAGCTGAAAAATCCTGGCTCTCAGAGCTGTTCCACACAGTGAATCAGCTAATCAATCCAGACTGAAATCCAAGTATAAGAGATTCAAGTACTGACCATCAGAGTAGCAGAGAAGAGGTTATGTCAGAACAAAGAATAAATTAAATTAACTTTAATATTTTGCATTAAGGACATCAAAAGATTCAATACCCCTGTTTCTTGAGTGAAGGTAACAGAACTCATAAAGGTATGTCTTGAAACTGCTAGAAGATCTTCCAGCAAAATCATGGAAAAATAGATTTGCCATTCCCAATATTCTTAATGTAAAAAACAAAAACCAGAAAAAAAATGTTTTGAAAACCATCTCCCCCCACCTCCCCAAAAAAACCACATAAGCCCAATTTTTAATTCCATTTTAGATCATTTGAAAGATTTTAATTCTTAACTTCAATTTTGTCTCCTTGTGCCTATGTATTATGGCATAGTCTTTTGTTACATAAATTCACAATGATAACTTTTGTCACCTCCTGAGTCTTGAGTGCTTCACTTTGCAATGTTAACACTCTGAATTCTGTTTTTCTGGTATTTCACACATTTAAAAAAAATAGTAAAATGAAGAAATAAAGAATTTTCATAATGTTCAACAATTTGCTCAGCCACAACAGAACACTTTGTAATGTGCAATCAATGAAACAAAAGCCCTGGCTTTATTCCATTCCTACTTCCCTATATCATCATATAGATGGTGGAGTCCTTGGACCGTACCTCCTTCCTCTCACATTTTTCCTAATTGTAGAAACACACAGCATCACTCACACACTCTTCTAAACGATGCAGGAATGCACAGAGCCAACAGAATGTTGCTAGACATTTAGTAGCCAATGTGCATACACAAAATACTTTTATTTAAATCTTTGACACATTACAATCAGTGGTAACCGGAACACCACAAAGTCTCTCTCTAATTCAGGGACTCTTTACCAGTGATATGTAGAGCTGTTTTAAAAAAGTTACAATTTTTAGTCGGAAAAGTGAATCTCCCTGTTTCATCTGTGAAACAGGTTCAACTGTTTTGATGCAAATTTATTAAGAAAAGGAAAAAAAAAGTCTTCTGGACTTACTTAAACCTTTTGTATTTTAGCTAGAAAGATAAAAGACTGGAAAAGTTATATGTAAATGAAAATGACCCCTTTCAGTGGAAATATTTGTACAACCTTATGTATAAGCATCATTATGAGCTCCACATACAATTTGAAATACACTGCTATAGCCATGTATGTTGGTGACTAGTTCACAGTTAGTCTGAAATAACATCTATGAAGATACAGTCTAACCATCTATTATTAGTTTTATTTTCCTTTTACAACAATTTAAAAAGCGCTTTTCATTTTCAAAACTACACACTAAATCTATCTACGAGAAAGCAAAGCCATAAAAGTATCCCTTTGAGACCAGCCCTCAGTTAGCAGATGTTCTATAGCACAAAGAACACTGTAGCCATACAACCATCTGCTTCTTAAGTAAAAGAAAAGTTACCACTCATTATATTTTTCTGCACGATAGTATTCTTGGAGTTATAATGAGCAAGCATTACATACCTAGAAAATAGTTTGATTTACTATAGACTTTAGGTTTCCGAGAGACAATCTATAAGTAGATTTTAACTAGGGTGACCAGATAGCAAGTGTGAAAAATCGGGCCAAGGGGTGGAGGGTAATCGTCACCTATATAAGACAAAATCCCAAATATCAGGACTGTCCCTATAATATCAGGACATCTTGTCACCCTAATTTTAACTAGATTGCAGTGTGCAATTTTCTTTGGGCCTATGACACACACATTATTTGACAATCACAACTGACACAATGTGTGTGCCAAACCTGGAATTAATGGCACAAAAGCAGGAGCTATTAGAAATAAAGATCTCAGCATGGGATTTTGAAAGTGTCTTGGTCCAAATGTCTCCTATGGATTTTTTGGATAACTCTTTACAGTTAGTATTTTATTTTTGTTGCTGTTTCTTTGGGATATTGTTTCTCTCCTTTTCTTTTCTTTTCTTTTCTTTTCTTTTCTTTTTTTCAGTTCCAACTTAGCTTTCAAGAAAATACAAAGTTGGTTTCCCTTACCCCACATGGGAATAGTTTAATTTGAAAGGAGAAGAATGCAGTATCTATAATCTAAAACGGATTGTTCTTGGGTCGATGAATTTTCTATTCAAAACTCTTTGAATTAAAAAAGTGAATTTAGTGTTGGTGAAGGTGTCATGCTTTGTGCTCTAGAAATTAAAGGCTTCATTCAAAGTCCTTTAAAGTCACTGGAAAGACTTCCACTGCCTTCAAAGAGCTTTGGATCATGTTGTTAGTCCTCCACCCATGAAACAGTATAGATAAGAGTAGTACAAGGTATCTTATGCAACTGTGGAATACTCAGTTACATGCCTCAACTCAGACCTCCAAGGACCATCTTTAGGGGGTGAATGAGGCCTTCAGTCTTTCAATTCTCCACTGACATTCCCAGTAAGACTCCTGATTAATTCCAACTATATCGATATTTTTATATGGAAGCAGACCAAGAGCACCAATTCATTGCACAGAGGCCAATCAGATGGTAATTACTTTCAGTTGCTGTCAACAAGTGTTGGATTCAAACCCTTCACCTAAAGGTTCTATATCCTGTTATCAATCCATAGATACAGCCATACAATCAGTTCTCCTATCTCTTTCTCCAAATCTGAAAGAGAGAAAGCTCAGATAGAAAGAAAGCTCAGAGAGATAGGAGGAGACACTTAATTTTTTTTTTACATCTATATATTAGTGTATTCTTTCGAGTCATAACTTGGAGACATAGGTGAATTAAGTGCCCCCTCATATTTTGGCTACTGAAAGTCAGAATCAAACACAATTACCAGACAATGAACATTCCTCACTGTTGCAGGATAGAATGGGCCTTTTAAGAGACAGTGGCTCCAGCTCACCCGTACCTCATTAATAACCTTGAGGGGGCCTGATGGAGGACAAGTGTCCCCTGTAAGGTCAGCAGGAAGATACAGGAGAGAGGGGGAAGCTCAGGAAGTTGTGGCAAAGACTACAGAGTGGGGAAAGACTCCAGCCAGGTAAAGCTGGGATCCAGCCCAGGGAAGGAGGGCTGGTGACTCCCTATCTAAGGGGAGAAGGACATGGAATGTCTAGTTCCAGGAAGAAGGGTGGGGACTCCGTAGCTAAGGAAGAGAGAAACACTGAACTGGGAATGGGACCTGGGGAGCCAATGTGTACCCATAAGGCAGAATAATTTGGACCCTCAGAAAGGGGGGTTTTAATTGTCTTTGGACTGGGGGTATGGAATCTGTTTAAGAAAGCCCTGAAGCAGGGGAAACAGAGGCAGGGTACTGCAGAGTGACCTCTGGCCATGATGGGGCACTCAGGAGGCAGCCAGCTCTTTTACATTCACAATAAATGTCTTTGTTTTGGTTGATGCTTTCTCTTAGTAAAACAGGAGTCTACGATTGATAAACCATAAACTAACAAACAATATAATTATTCCTCTATTTTCCAAGGCAATAATCCAATTTCTGAGTGGATAATGATGAGAAGCTTATCACAATGAGGTATTCTGATTACTGCCTCACAACAAAAGTGGGCTAATGGTATTATTGCTAATATAACTATCAATCAACCATAATCAAATCCTAATTACTTGGATTTAAGAGGTGATAGTGGTAGAAAGTTTCATATTCAAATCCTTTGATCAGAACCCACCCCTACAATTTTGGTTCTGGGTCACATCCGAAATGGGAAGAGGGTTACTTCAAGGATTCCCAGTTCATATCAATCTGATGTCCTACAAGACCAGCTCATTAGATTTTGGCACAACCAAATCCAAACCTGAACTCGAGCCATAATTCTGATTAGACCTTGAACCTGAATTTCAGCCTAAATCTAACTTGGATCTAGAGTCCAATACTGCCCTTTTGGTACACCTCTTATATTGGTCCTGATCCAACAAAGCTATTAAGTACATGAATGATTTTAAAGGACTACTCTCGTGCTTAAAGTTAGGTACATGCTTAAGTGCATTGCTGGAGTGGGGTCATTAAGATAAATTTAATTAATGCAAAATACAGGTGATGTGTTTTGAATTTTTAACACACACTGATTCCAGTTCTGTGGTTCAGACTGCCTCTTCCTCTTACAGACAGGATACTTAAAAGTTGACTAAAAATAGCACATTTTGGCAGCCTTTGATTGTATTAGAGAGTTTGTGGGATGGAGAAAGGGAGTGAGTGAGTTTGGGAAGGTGGGAGGCTAGGGGTGTGTGCTTAGTGTTTAAATGGTTTTGGGACATTGGAGTACCAAGACTCTGCTTGATTTATTCCTTCCTGAGAATACTGCAAGTAAAATAAGATTATTATAGATAAATATTCAGTGACAGTGAAAAATATATGTCCCTTCACAAAATATGAAACAATCATCTATTTCATCCCAAATTTAAAGAAGTGAATTAAACTGCAAGTCAATGATTTTGAAAAGTAAACGATTGAGGGCCAACTTCCCTGCTGGTAGAGAATTTAGCCAAGAGTCTTAAAAAACTCCCTGCTGATTCTGTTCCACTAGGCTCTGTTACAATGTGGTAAAGTATTGGATACACTGCTCTTTACTTGCACAACAGAAATGCCCTTACTATAACTGGGGGCAGAGGGCAAAATTCTAGCCCCACTGAAGTCAATGGCATTATTCCCATGGGCTTCATTGGGTCAGGATGGCATTCCAAGTGCCTCTTTTGCTCATATAGTCATGTGCCCCTAGCTACAGGGTGTACATGCAAGAGAATTGTGACACTCTTCTCTTTTCATGACCCTGAGTCACAGTCTAGTTGAAAAATGTTACAAGCCAGAAAATTCTATAAAGTTTCAGCAAGTTACTTGATTACATGAAATAAAATTCAGGATAGATAACAAGCCACAAATGTACATTCAGGCTTCAGGAGGATTCTTCTTTCTTTGTTCAAAGAATACAAGAATCTTTCACTGTAGCAAAGTTTATGAACATTCATAATATTTCACTACAGTGAAATTTGTTCGTATAACTTATCTCCAAGCAATAGTCACCGATCTTAGGATATGTCTACACTGCAGTTAGACACCAGCGGCTGGATAAAGTCTCCAAAAGCAAAGTGCTGAGTGAAAGCTGGATAAAAGTCATGTTTGAAAATGGCACGTGTAAGAGTAGCAGGAATATAAAGAGAATAATTTTCTGGAGGCATCAGGGCCTATCAGAGCTCACTCAGCTTTTCTCCTTTAGAGCAAGAAGCTACAGACCACTCTGCTTCTTGCACCTGACTGCAGCTAACCGAGCATCTACTCTTCCCAACACAGTTCCAGGAGACAGCACAGATCATTCTATTCCTCTTGTCTTCCAGAGACTCATATTAGACTCAAACCACAAAGAAAGTTTGAAAGATGTTGGGTGGGGCAAGGATTCCATGTGGCCCTCACTTCATACGTTTGTTACAATATCTTTTTAATCAACAAGAGTTTGATTTTTGTGGCAACTGCAACGCTTCAGAGCTGTCAATCTGGTGTATGTCATGACCACTTGGAATTTAATGACAATGGAAGGGAGAACTCAGAACCTCGTAAAGTCTCATATTTGGCAGAAATGGCTAAGGCTGACTTTGAAATCAGAGTCCCATCTGCTGAGTTTAAATGAAGAATTCTCCAAGATTTTTTTTTTTTTTTTTTTTTTTTTGAATCAGCCACATTGCGAAAGCAAAAGTTAGAATACAGTTTCTGAACTGAAGTGAGGAAAAGTCTGGACCCAGATGACTTCCAAATAGAATTTGTAAAGTTGTTTAATACTAAATGAATTCTTTTTATGCTGAAGTTTCATGTAGAAGCACTGGAGAAGGGTAAATAGCATATGTCCTACAGAGAAACCAGAATTTCAATTCTTCTTGAGCAAGAGTAAAATCCATAGGATCGTAAATGTTATCAATCTACTTCTTTATTCAGTAATGACTTTAAATTATAGCTTAAAGTACTGGTGAAGAGACTAGAAGTATTACTTCCAAATTTAATGCATGGAAATCAATCTCTGGAGATCAATGCAAGGGAATCAATATACATGGATTTTTTTCTTTTTCTCTGTAGCTAAAGGTTATATTAATAAGGCATGCACTGTATGACAGTTTCATTTCATGCAGAAAAAGCATTTAATCATACAGAATTGAGGGGTAATGAGGGTTTTTTTCCAAGGGACCCAGCCTTGGAGCTGGAAATTTGGCTCAGCTGCTTGTCTGTCATGAGAGAGGGGCAGACAGGTGAAATTCCAGTGATGTTGCAACCCCATGCGCTGGGTCACAACACCACTTACTCACATTTGTCCAGCTGTCTCTCACCACCTCTGCTCATGACCAAGGGGTGGCTCGGTTAAATCTGAGTGGCACTGAGACCTTGTGTGCCAGATCACAATGCCACTCATTCACATGTGGTCTGGCCATCCCTCTGTCCAAAGGAACCAAACTCACCACAATTAAGGTCACTTTAATTCTGAATGAAACTGTTCACACAGGGTTTTAATGCAGTTTAATTAATCCACTTTAAATTCACATCTCTAATGAATTCAGATTAATTTTCCTGAATGTCCCCATGTAGACAAGCCCTTAAGACCTCAAAATAGTGAGATTTAAGTGGTGTCTGGCAGGCCTCTGCACAAGGGCAACTTTTATGCTCCATGAAGAGAATTTCTTTAAAATAGAAAAGTGAGAAGTTTAAATATTTAGGGATGTGGTAACTGATAACATTCATGACCTGATTCCTGAAAAATGTGAGGAAAATAACCCACTGATTGTTTGAAAAAGTTGTGTCAGTAGAACAAATTACCTGCTTACCTGGTGGCATTAAGGAGCCTCAGCCAGTGAAAACTGAGCTAGTGATTTACACCAGCTGAGGACTTGGCTCAAAAATCTTAAGATGAACATAGTAGCAAAGTATTTGCACATTTGTCACCCTTTAGCAATTATTATTCCAGAACTTTATTTTAAATGGTCAGAGAAACTTATAACTCAGTTTTATGGGAGGAAAAAAAAGTCCAGTGATTTACTATCCAGCATTAATATTAACAGATGATGAGCTGGCACATTATTATTGGGCAACTTCAACTTCTTACCTTAGGCGTGCAGGGAAATGATGTCAATTTTATTTTTAGGAGCTCAAACCTTATTCAAATAGCCATATGACTGAGCAACATTTTGTTTAGTTTGCCATTAAAAGAAGTTAGTAGTATTACCAGTGACCCAGTTTCTGCAGGCTTGTTGGGAGCAAGTTTTTGGATTTGGAAGAGAGTTGTGAAACATGGAAGGTTTTTTCAGCTGAATTCTCCACTCAGATCATGAAACAGCATCACTGGATTTCTGGGTTTTCTTAAAATCTCCCTTTATAAAAAATATTCTGAAAGAGTATCTTGTGAACTATATTGGAATATTTAATAGTAGAAGATTAATGTCATTAATATGTTAAAACATAGATATCATCTTGCTCATAAAGTTTGTTTTTACCAGTACTTGCTTCTAAGACATTACTTGATTGTTAATTTGGAAATCAGCTCAAAGAGCCAGAATTAAACATTTTAGACAATAAGATGTTATCTATTTACTTTAAAATGTAGAGATAAATGGAAGAATAACTTGTTTTTAAGTCCTTTTAGTGGGATTGGAATTCATTTGCAAAGGAGAGAAAGGTTGTTATTAATACAAAGCAAAAAACAGTCTAAAATGTTCAAAACTTATCTGGCAAACTACCCATAGTTTTTCATTCTGGAACAGAAATATTTTATAGTAATGTAAAATATAATATACTAGTATTTTACTAGTGTAAAATGGAAGTAGGACATTTTGTCACATGAAGCAGGATGAAATCTGCACCAATGTGTCCAGAAAGAAGGAAAAGCAGGGGGAATTAATGTGGTTTATGAAGAAGAGGATGCGGTTGGGGGAAACAAAGAGTAAGGTTTTCAAATATGGGCACCGAAAGGCTCCTAGATCCACATTTAGAAGTCCAAGTTAGAAGCCTAATCTTCAAAAGTGAGCACCCTAGCTACTCCCACTAAAGTCAGCATGAGCTGCTAGATGCTCAGCTCCTTTGAAAATCAGGCCATTTGTTTAGGCAGCTAAATATATACTTAGGAGCCCAAAATTAGGCACCCATTTTGGAAATGATCAACAGCTACAAGGCATACTCCTGTCAAACCTGCAGAAACGTAGAGAGTAATACCTTTAGGTGGAGTCTCCATGGGTCTGGAAAGACATTTCAAGGCAGGGAAGGAATAAAGGCAAAGAGCACATGCTGTATACTACATGCTCCCCATCTACAACTAAGTATTGCTGAGCTTAATGCAGGTCTGGGCAGCCTGAAGTGTAATTAATGCTACAACAGTGGCCAGTATTATTAATTATTGTGGTTAGTATTACATCTGGAGGCCCTAATCAAGATCAAATCCCACTGTGCTGGACACTGTAGATACATATATTGAGAAAGAGTCCCTGCCTGGACAGTTTACAACTGAAGTAGACGAGAATGATAATAAGGGTTATTATATCTGTTCTACAGATGGTCAAACTGGGAAACAGAAAAATGAAACAATTTGTCCAACCAAGGTCAAACATGAACTCTGTGGCAGAGCTGGCAATGATGTCTGTGGCCAAGACTCCAAGTCTTTAGCCATAAGAAGATCCCTCCTCTCTGCACGACATCATTGTCGGCTAACAAATCATTGGCAGCAGGACTCAGCAGACCACCAAGCTGACAGAGAAAGGCTACGGCTACACTGACGGCGGCAAATTCACCGCTGTCAGATCGATTTCTCTGGATTGACTGAGCAGTCAGTGAAGACCCGCTCAGTCGATCCAGAAATCGATGTACTAAGACCAGATAGTAGCGTAACTCTGCATCAACGGGAATGCTGCTCTCGTCGGCGCAGCGCAGTGAAGACGGAGCACAGAAGAGAAGCTCAGCAGTCGATGGGAGTTATGCAAGTTATTTGTGTACTTTGTGTAACTCCCGTCGACTGCCGCCGAATCTCGCAGGTAAGTGTAGACAGGGTCAAAGAGAGCACATGGCAGGTCACAAGCTGGGGCACGTACGTTGTGGTTGGAGTTACTAAGCTGCTAAATGGGATAGCTGAAAAATCTTAAAATGCTCAGTAACATTTCACTCCCAACTCTGCCAGTTGCGTGAAGACAATCAGAGAACCAGGATAACCTCTTAACATAATGGCTAAGGTTAAGATTCTGTCATGTGTATTTTTAGTAAAAATCAGGGATTGGTCGCGGGCAATAAACAAAAATTCACAGAAGCCCGTGACCTATCCCTGACTTTTACTAAAAATACCCTGGCAGAGGGGGTGGAAAACATTGCTGCTGAGGCTTGCAGCTGCTCTAGCCCTCTGCTACTCCTGTGGCAGGGGCAGACCGTTGCTGCTCCAGCCCCAGGGGGGGCTGACTCAACATGGGCCACTGTTCTGGCAGGTTGGCTGCTGGTTAGTTGTTGGGGCAGCCCTGGAGCTGGCCTCTGGTCAGCTGTTTGGGGCAACTGCTCTACCAATCAGCCCTGTCCCAGAAGTTACAGAGGTCATGGAAAGTCAGAGAATCTATGAACTTCGTGACCAAATTGCATCCTTAATAATGGGTGAATTTTTTATTTCTTCCACTAGATAAATGAACCTGCAATCTGCCCAACTCAGCAAGCACTGTCCACTTTTGGGGCAATACTAGCTTCTGGAGGGCCTCTTCGGTGAGCTGCAATCTCCAGAACCAATGGACCACTGGGGAATTCACCAAAGTGCACCCTGGCAGCAGCTCGTGTAAACTCTGAACTGTTTGTATGTAATTGTCTGTTTTCAGATCTCCATGACAGAAAAATGAGAATTGCCAGGCAAATGATCACTCCAGAACAGCATTCTGTCTCTGACCGTTGCAAGTACCAGATGTTTTAGAGAGGTGTAAAACCTCCTATAAAAGATAAGTATGGAATAATACATCCATAGAGGAAGGTGCTTCTGTGTCTTGCAAAGTGGTGAGACTTTACTGCAAATTAATCAGTTCCAATATGTCATTAGAGAAACTACATTTTGATATTGTAACAGCATAAAGCAAAATGTAAGCCTCTTTTTTGGTTACTTGTATAAGTATACTATATTTATTTTAATTTTAAAAATTGATTAAGAATCCTCCCTTGCTGGTCAGGGAGTTGCTTGCCATGTTTTATCTCAGAGGATATTTTTACACTAGCTTATGTCATTCCTGGACACATCTGTTAATGTTGGATAAATGGCAACTCATGGTTTAGTACTTATGAGAAGTTCCACAGACTCATATGAATCTTTCAGATGTGAAGCTTAAAAAGGCTCTTGGTAAACTGCACCTCATATATGCAACCAGTGAATGACAGGATAATCAAAATATTTAAAGCCTTTATTCTCAGTGGTTGATGATAGCTCTAATTACTAGCACACAGAGATAGGTAAAAAGTCCTTGAGAAGCAATCAATTTGTTTGATGACATGAACAGGCTGCTACTAGTTGGAATACTGGGAGAACCATCATAATTCAAAAATCTTTAATTTGCTGTGGTTTTTGTTTGTTTTTTTCCATTTTAAATCTGACTACATAGAACTCTCTTCTCCCAGACAGGAAATCTGCATGTGCCATCATCATGAACTGATTAGCTACACTTAAGAAAGATTATCTCTTGCAGATTACGTAAGAGCTGAAGACGATTTACTTGTGTATAAAGAGTTTTCAGGAGAAGATAGGAACAGAAAAGGCACTTCACAGATCTACATTACAAAGTGAAAATTCAGTAGCAAGACTATATTGGAGAAGACCATCAGCTGATATAAAATATTATAGCTGTGCTGACTTCAGTGGACTTCACTGTGCTTGGGAGCCTGGTCAATGTAGAAATCCAAACCCAGGATCCAGACCCAGAGCTGCAATCGATTTATTAGGCGAATTTATGGGTTCATTGTATATCATTATTATTTAAGTGAACTTCCCTCCACTGTAGGTAAGTTACAAGATGCAGTGGCAAAAGTCTTAGTTAAACTGCATGTATGATCAGAAAGATGACTATGAAAAAATGCATCTCCTTATTTGATATTCTCCTTACATGTATTCTTATCTATATCTGCTCATTCACTACCTTTCATTCTGATTAGCACTTGCTGAGCTCATATAGGCATGAGAGAATGATCTAAATTCTACTCTGCCATGCACATCATCAACAGAGTTATTATATTTCAGCTGTTAGTCTTTGCCTTGAGGTGTGTAATTCAGTGGAATTACTGTGCAGGCAGAAAGAGCCCATCTTGACTTTCAGATCCCAGGATTTGCAGAGCTGACAGAAAAACCCATCTTTTTACTTAGAAACCACTGAACTGACAATCTAGTGTGTAGAATAATCACGAGATAAATTTGTAATGGCTTTTACACAGACTAGCCAGCCAGCAAAAGACAGCAGAAGTCAAATTATGATGTATTATATCTCCATAATCAATAATAAGAACGCTTGGACACTCTGCTTCTTATTATACATACTTAGATTAATAAAAGCATTTAACTTCAGGGAGTACATGTTCCGCAGACCTAACTCTACATTAGAGGATATCAAGCTATGGTTACTTCCAGCTCGTAACCTAATAACTGGTTCTAAAACACTACTAGTCTCTGTAATGTTTACCACTACCTAAAGCACCTCTTTCCTCCCTCCGCAGCCACATAACTCATCAACTGGCCCATATATATGGGAACCTCCTCCAAGGCAAAGGCCTAACTATGCCCCAATGACAAATATCCCAGACACTATGCTTGCCTGTCAGTTCATATATGTTTGCCCTCTGCTGGATGGCATGTCAGACCTGTACATGTATGATAACGTCACCTTCCAGTGGCTGCCCACAACAGAGGATAGAAGCCCTCACACTACTGCACAAGTGAGAAAGTTGCATGTTACATATCAGCTTAGTAGGAAGTTAGTCAAAAATCCCCTGTCCAGTTTATGCTTGATACAGAACAGATTTCCTCCCCCCACCACCATTCTCAGTTAATGTATGTAAACACAAGGATTCATGTTCTGGCTTTTGGGTTACTACAATACCACCAACCAGAGCTAGTTGGTCATTCGGGGCTGGTGAAACTAAGCGCCAGTCAACAATGCACCAGTTGTCAGCTATGAAACAGATACTGATAAGTAGCTATAGCAGAGGTTCTCAAACTGTGTTCTAAGTGCCACTGTGTTCTAGGTGTCAGGTCTCTGAGCCTGGAGAAAGAAGAATCAGGTGAACTAGAGAGGGGATGGAGGAGAATTTTAAGCAAAGGCTGGCTCTCGCTGGTTATGTGGGAGGGATTTTTCTGAATCTAGTGGTTTGGGTGGGTTGGCGGGTTCTGAGGTTGATAGATGCAATCCTACCCATGGTGCAAAAATCCTGTGTCCCAGTTTTTCACTTTGAAAATCTAGTCAACATACAGGAGGAAAGTAGGAGATTATATGAAGCATGAAGATTTCTCTATGTGGTGTGAACTTTTAGGACCTAGCCCGCAACAATGCAGAGACTAGTGCTGGGTAAGTGTTAAGAGATTTGGCTTTGATATGCATCCAAAAGTTTGAATTTCTGAGGTCAGGTTAGTAAACTCTCATGAACAGGTTCCTTCATGAGATGGCCAGTGTGTCCTGCTCTCAGTGTGTTTGGAAATATATTATGGCGATATTTCAGTACTGGCATTTCTGGCTGAAACTAGAAAGTTCAGGATTGTGGAAAGTGAATTAAAGATTTAAAAATAAAGCCCATATTCAAGATCTGGATGTAGGTCCAGATAGGTGGTTCTTTTAGTCAAACTGCTTCATCCATTCCCAGTGCTGAAATGAGTATCAAGAAAGTAAAACTAGTTTTCCCAATTGACTTGAACTTGAAGATATTGAGAATGTGCTGTGACCGTCCTGGATAAAGTTCACTTTAGCAATCAATGAGATGAATAATTTGGTATTTTAGATAATCTTACCAGTAAAGTCGATGAGTTACTTGGATGCTCTGTAGAGAGCGGCATAGCAGAAATTTCATGAGAGGGCTTTCAAGACTCCACTCAAACTTCATAGCCTTAACAGATACAGAAATAACAATCACTTACATGCTGTTTTTGTTGCATTCTCTTTAAAACAAAATAGCCCAATAAGGGTTTTTGTTTATAGATGCGTGTATTTTAAAAGCAATAACCCAGCACATGCAGAACATTCCCAGAAACGCAGTGGGCAAAGATAAGTCAGGCCTTCAGCACACGCCATTTTTTTGTGAAAGTTGCAGTTGCAGAGACTAAGTTCACTGTGATCCTGTGATATGTGTTTTCAGAGACACCAGCCCCTGTGAAAATTAAAAATAGATTCAAATTCCTAAATAATCCCCTGGAATTAAAACTAAATTATTTTTTAAAAAATTATTTGCAATACAGTAGCACCTAGAGGCCACAACAGAGATCAGAGCCCCATTGTGATACACTGTAAGAAACATTCTCTGACCCAAAGAGCATAATGTCTAAATAGACAAGACAGACAAAGAGTAGAAGCAGAAAGACTTGCCCAGCATTACACAGCAGGTCAGTGGCACTGCTGAGAATAGCATCTAGGTCTTCTGAGACCAATCCAGTGCCATATCCACTGGACCATGCTGCCTCTCTGTTGTTAAGTTGTAAAATAGAATCATGTGGGACTAATAATTACTTACAAAGCACCACAGACCTTTTCCACCAATGTGCTAAGAGTGGTACAAACCAGGTCAGATGTATTACACAAAAATTATTATGGGAATGGAAAAAGGGATTGACCAGCAAAGAAAGTTACATTTTAAAATTTAGGAATAAAGTGAAAATTGCTAAAAGTCAAGCTGAATTAGATCTTGCCAAGGAAATTATAACCAAAAAAAATCTTATTTATTCTATGAATAAAAGAGATAAAGGAAGGGATGAGACTGGGCTACTGTGCAATGTGGAAGGGGAGGAGAATAATCTAGGTTTGGCCCAAAAACTAAATGAAAATTTTGCCTTCTATTTCAATAAGGATGATAACATAGAAAATGGGTATGAAAACAAGATTGCTGATGGCAATGAGCATATAAAAATTGAAATGACCATATCTGAAGTGGAAGAAAAATGTAAAGATCTTAACATGCTCAAATCGGATAATTTCCATCCCAGAATACTGATAGAAATGGGACATGAGATTGCTTGTTTGGCAGCAAGGATTTTTAACACATTTATCTATTGGGGTGGTACTGTATAACTGGAGAATAGCTAACACCATACCTATATTTAAGGAAGTGGTTTGGGCAATTACAGACCTGTTAGTCTAAACTCAGTAGTCTGCAAGTTTTTAGAACGAATTGTGACAGAAAGAATAATTAAATTCCTGGAGCTCATCGGAAAAGGGGATGCAATGAAACATGAGTTTACCAAAGTATATCATGTCAGACTAACCCAATTTCTTTCTTTGAAAAAATAACATTTTTTAGATAAGAGAAACACTGTGGCTTTAAAATGCTTGGACTTCAGTAATGCATTTGATGTGATACCACAAGGGAAACTATTAGTTAAATTAGAGAAGATGAGGATTAGTACAAGAACTGTTAAGTGAGTGAGGAACTAGATGAATTAGATGATCTGGTGGACCCTTCTGGCCTTAAATTCTATGATCATGACGCTACATAATCTATAGTTCAGCCCTCTAGTAACTTAATTATTACATCCCTTGAAAGTGGCTCTTTCCTGGGTTTCCCTCCTCACTGCCCTTCCATAAGCACACACCCCAACATAATCTGAAGAGCTCTGACCTCAGAGGAGCTACAGAAGAGGTATTTGCAAAAGATTGTATAGAGGAAGGACAATATTTTGAGGCTAGCCATCTCTTCCTGTACCCCAAGAAAATATCCACGGAGTCATGGTTGCTAATCCTTGAGAAAACAGTTGCGACATTCAGGCCTACAACTTATAAAGTGATTTGGGATCATTTGTGAAGAAAGACTATGAATATAATGAAAGACTATTATGCATGCTAATTGCCCTCCTCGATCCACACTGGCAGCATCTTTCCCCCATCCTTACATCAATTGTATTTGGGTATTTTGCAAAGATACCTAAAAGTAAATAACTCATTGTGATGACAAACACTACTTTAATTGCAGAGAAGCCATGCCACTACCAGCCATTGATTTGATGGTGTGTGCTGTTGGTCATAATTCCTTTTTTTTTTTTTTCAGATGCAATATTTTTTCCAGAGGAAAGGCCTCTTTGCAGGACACACAAAAATCCAACCAGCAATCCAAGAAGCAAACCACATTCTCTTGAGTAAAGCATGACTTATAGTTCAGCCCTGTCGTTAACTCAATCATTGCATCAGCTGATCTGCCTTTCTTGCTTATTTTTCCACTAATGTATCAATCAAACTGGAAGAATTAAAAGTATTTAATGAAGTTATTGATCTAGCTAGAGAACTTCCTTGGCTATCCACTTTTTCCTTACCTGAACCAGCTGTGGGAGGTATTCTAATAATTCATCATTTGACAGATTTTTGATTTGTTGGACTGCAGTTCTGCGAATGTCTTGATCTGGAAAACTAGTGCAAAACAAATAGCAGTCATTAAGCATTATTGAGCTGCTGTTGATACATTACAGTTCTCATGACTCTCAGCAATACAAAGTGATAAAGAAATGGGAGAGGAAGATCAGTCTGTTTGACAATAACAGAAATCAAAACATATATGGCTGATAACTTATTTGCACAGATTGTTACTATACCTTACAATGAAAAAGCATTACACTGATCTTCAGGCACCTCTTTTCAGTTGAGCTATAATGAACCATTCAGTTCCTTTGGTTATATACTAGTATATTAAGCAAATTATGAGGTTTCTGCAACTCTTTTTCAGAACCGGCTGAAACTCAGAATTTCCACTGCATGGGAAATTTCAACATTTCAAATTTTGTTTTTGTTCTGAATCAGAATTAAAAGACAAACTTTTGAACTGTGTCGATTCATTTTTATTTTGACTTTTTATTACATCTTAATAACACAATATAGAATGTGGAAACAAAGCCATTTTGAAATGAAAAATCAAAATGCTTTTTTTCAATTTTTTTTCCTAAATGAAATTTCATGGAGATCAACACATTCCCTTGGAAAGTTTAGATTTTGATGAAACAGCATTTTCCAATGGAAATATGTTCCACTGGAAAATTTTCAACCAGCACTCTGTTAAGGCCAAACTTGATGGCTCAGGAGTAGAGCTGGCCAGAATGTCTGCATCAAAAAAGGTTCGGGTGAAATAAAACTTTTTGACCAAAATCAAAAATGTTAGCAGAAAATTTTCCAGTTTTTCATTAATAAATTGAAAATTGAAAAAAAAAGTTCAGTAAAAGAATTCATCTTTCACTTTCAGAAACTGAAAAATTCTCTCAGAGAATTTTTAAAAACAACATCTTTTGAAATTTCCTGCAAAAAGAAATGGCCATTTTTTACAAGCTCTACTCAGCACATTAGAAATGGTCTATGCAGCATTTCACCTCCAGAGAATTTGCTCAACTCTATCCCAAGTCATTAGTGTCAGTACCATCGTTATGTTCAGGGGACTCATTGAAGTGAGTTGATAGGCTCAATCCAGTTCCTTCCAGTCAAGCATATGCACCACGGAAACTAACAAAACCCCAGCAATTCCAAAGTGACACTATTTCTGGGAGTTTAAGAGTATTTGGTGCACAACTTCATTTGGATTTCAGTGCTGTTTCAGAGCCTAACTCCCTTCGGCTCCTCTGAAAAAATTTCAGCCTAAGTCTCATCTACTTGGCATGGATGCCAAGGGCTGACTGGAGCTTGAGACTGAGCTGTTATCTCACCCAAAGGGGGTTTCTTTCAGGTCAAGCCAGGTGCACATTGGCAGAGGGCAGTGTGGGGAAGATAGCATTGCCCATGCCCATGCTATATCGGTTCTGTAAATCAATAGAGGACTTCATTTTTCCAAGTTGTCTGTCAGGCCATTAAATTCACTTGAAAATAAATGAAAACAAACATGAAAGACAAGAACAAAATAGAAGCTATGGTACTGGGAGAGTAATAAAGTTTCCACACTTGAGAGAGACTGAAGAACTTGTGTGGGCATTTTTGTGCAGAAGTGTATGGGTACCTGAAATTCTAGTGAGGTACTGTTCAGTAGAATTAAATTTAAAAAACAAGAAAACCTCTTCACACTTTGATAATCAAATTGCTGCGTGTCTTCAAATAATTAAGAAAAAAAAAATAAAAATGGATTGACAATATTTTGGACCTGTTAATAAGCCCTACAATCATAGCCCACCTGTAGCATTCATTCCAAATGTCTTTTTAATGATGCCACTGTGTTTGGTTTTTTTTTAATTTTGTTTATCTGTATAGTGCATATTTGATGATATTTTTAATATTGTCTATAATTATTTGTGAAGTGCTGAGAGTGCCCTGAGAGGAGGGAAGGAGGGGGGTGCTTTATAAATAAATTATCATATTAGTCCCAAATTGGTCTATTTTACAAGAGTTAATTCTTTTTTAATTCCAGGTAACCTATTGTGAATTTGAAGCTGCTACTTCAATTTTTACACGGTATTTAGAACAAAATGCATTTAAATGAAGATCATACATTTAAAAAACCCACACCCTAATCCCCTTATCATTCTATCATTGAATTATGCAATTGCTCCAAAGGGTTGTGAGCCAAACTTGTACAGATAGTATGGGAATCAGTACCTTCCTTCCCCTCCTTCCTGGTTCAACAAGTTACTGGAGAGTGAAATAGGTTCTATACAGACACAAAGTCAAGCAGAAAATGTTATTACTCAGTTACTACTTGTTCTTGGGAGGAGCCAATGCTTGAAGATGTGAAATGTTATTAAGGCAAAATTCTGTTTTTCCCAGCCAGTAGAAGAACAAACCTTCTTATTTGAACAGTTCCAGATAATCCAACTGTTAATGCTTTGATTCCTTAAAACTAATTTTCTAAGAGCTGTAGTGCGAAATATATCAATGTATCTAAATTATTTTAAGGAGTTATGTTTAGTTTCACAGTGCACTGAAAGGCATACACACTGCAGTAGAAATCTAGAGGTCGGCTTGCTTCAGCAAACATGGCTTTTGCCACTCTGTTTTTGGATAAGATTCTGTATTGCTCTCCGTTACTAAACTGTTTCAGCTTGTAAATATTAAGGTCAATTTGAGGTCAAACAACCTGTCTGAGGGAACGAGTAACAGACCAGTCTGGTTAACCAAGTGACAACTTGTTAAATCCAAAGAGTAACAACCATCCCTACTTTTGAATTTCTGTGCTGTTTGGGAACACAGATAGAGCATTTATTGGCGCTGCTTCTTTTTTTATTTATCTGTATTTCCGGATTAGTTTGATTAGGATGAACATCTAACATCCTTAGAAACATTAGATCCACAATGAAAAACTCAATTAGTATTATGCAATGCTTATGTTGCATTCTTAAGTTCTACTTCTTAAAAACCATTATGATTTTGGGTCAGAAATCCTATGTGAAACGAAAACCTACCCTTTGCATTACTAGAAATTCCAGCTTCTTCTAGCCAGGGCTTTTCCACATGGTGAGTTACTACATGGCAAACTGGTACATTGTAGATTCACAGTCTGGCTTACTGTGCAGTAACTCGCTATGTAGATAAGCCCTGTCATCAAGTGAATCCTCAAATGTTGTGTCAGGACTGATTTCAGTCATCCCTAAATTATGCCTGATCCTCCAATCACCTTGACCTCTTTACTTGTCTGATATACTCCTTGGTTCTATTTCTTCATTATCTTTTCAGGTAGCAAGTATTTCAGGGCAAGGACTCTGCCTTTCCATATGTTTGTTCTGGGCATGAATATAGGGGTGCTACAGGTAAAAAGTAATACACAAACCATGGGTGTCAAATCCGGTCTTAAACAACATTTTGCAGCACAGGGAACTCCAACAATCTTCCCTTGGTAGCTTGTACTGTTTCTTGGATTATTCTTATAGTTATAAGATTTCCCCTAATATTTAACCTACATGGCCACACTGCTGCTTTAAACTCATAATGTTTTGTTCTTTCCTGTCTGACTACTGAAAATAATTGGCCACCTTCCTGTTTATAACATCCTTTTATGTAGTTGTAGATTGTTGTATCTCCTTTCAGACTTTACGTTGACATTTTAAACAGGATTCTGAACTGAGTAAGCAAATTGCAATTTGCTTTGGAAGTAAGAATAGCTGGTCTTGATTCTTTTCATATGGGTATCTAGCAAGGAAATGTTTCTCTAGCTGCATCATTCAGCTAAATCAGATCCAAATAAAAAACCTAGCTGAGACTTCATGTGCATTTGTGACATTCCCTGGAGACCTTTAGATCTAGGAATAAATTACTAGATTCCAACTGATGCATATCTATAGTTTTCATTTGTAACAGATATATTAGTCTTAATTTTAATGTACAATTTCAGATAACCATATGTTGGAGAACTCATACATATTTGTCATGTAAATGGGATGGAAATGTTTTACTGTAGAGGTTGGAGTATTTTTATAGTATGTGATTTTCCTTTTGGTAAAGAGAGAGGCATCTCACATGCCATCTTTCTGGCAGGGATATGCCACCTACTGAGAAGTTTACCATATGCCATGCAGTGCTGTAAACCCTGCTCACATTTTGCATAAATAGTTACATTCTGCTGTGTTCTCCCACATATAGTATTGCAAATCTGAGTGATGAAATGAAGGATTTGATACTTGTCAGAAATGTACACAGCTACACTTACAGACCAGTGTAATCAATGCATTGATTCCTAGAGCCTCAGGACTTGAAGAAGTGTAGGACATCATGTTGCTGAGTGTTTTATAAATGCCTACAAAGGCAGACAGAAGTGTCAAAAATGGATATTCAACTAAGATTAGTCACAAAATTAAGCTTTATTGTTTTGCTTTTTCATATACATAAATAGATTGAGTCAGGTGATTTACAGAATTTAACAAGAGCACAATTCCCCCCTCACAATTTTAGAGATTATTTTTATAATGAAAATTAGTTGCTGTTTTAAAATATTATCATCATTTTAATATTCCTCTGCAGGTTTGTAAACAAAGTATCAAAGCAGCTTTGTGCTAATGCATGAAAGTATACTGTTTAATTATGTGATCACATACTATTGTTTCCACAGGGTCCCTGCCTTATTCAGTGCACAGGATGGATGGTACTCACTTAATGAACAGCTATTCAATATTTTGTTTTATCCTCATTTTTCAATGTGTAGCTCTAAGTCCTATTTAAAACACTATTCAAACCCTACTTTGAGGACAGATTTATTATTCAAAGGCTGTCATCACTATAGTATCTGAGTGCTTCATAATTTATCTTAACAGCATCCCTAAGAGATGAGGGTATTGAGTTGGTATTATCCCCATTTTGCAGATGGGGAACTGAGGCACAACCCTGATTCACTCTCAAAGCAAGTGCATCCTGTGCTCTGAATGAGGCAAGGATCCTGTGAAAAAATAGCATGTAGTCATGTAGTTAAAGACTTCATCACAATACACTTACATAAGGGAGTCAAATTTAGGTTGCACAGGCAATTTTAGTTTGGACATTTCCTACCTTTTGAATGCTTGACTTTGCAGCCAGAATAATGTAGGTTTTTACGTGTAATTTCTTAGTTTTTTAAAAAGCAAACTGAAAACACAAATTCCATCACTTGGTGTCATATTGACACCCACACAGTTCATCAACAGGATTGGAACTTTTAAATCCAACACACAGACTCTGCCACTTGAGCAAATTCAGTAGGCTGTCTCCTCTGTGAACCAGGAATAGATGGGTTTCACAGATATTTGCTGACAGCAGAGGAATGGTGAGACTCAGATGTCGTGGGCCCACTTTCCACTAGCCCAGAAAGGGTTAACCACTCACTGGGAGGTGCAAGTCCCACCCCCGCAAGCTGCGTTGAGCATGCTCCAACTGCAGTCCAACTCGTTCTAGGCTGCCCACTGATGAGGAAGGATGTATGCCAGAGGCGCTAGCTCAGGAAGTGCTGCAGTCCTTCTCTGAGGCTGACAGAGACCCGGAGAACCAGGCAGGATACCTAGTGTGTCCAGATCCCTGACCTGAGTCAGAGTCGTGGACGTCTATACTTGCTGAGGAGCCCATAAGATCTGAAGCCCTGTGGGCCACCACATCAGGAGTCAGAGTAAGAAGCAACCCAGGGAAGTGGGAAAGAGCCATGACTCCGGGAAGAGTCAGCATGCTGTGGATGGATTGCCCACTGACTCAGTGGTAAGCAATCTTGCTACTGGCCAGATCCTTGGATGGGGGAACAGTGGAGTAGGGAGGGGCCAGGCTCCCCAACCCTGGCTGTCACCTCCCTGTTGGCAGGCCCCTGACTCTGGCTGTTGGGCCACACAGCCCTGATCCCCAGTGTAGCCATATTGACTCTGACCACTGGGCCATACTGCCCTGAATGCAAGGACAGTCAGGCAAACTCTAACTGTGGGGCTGCGACACACGCCAACCCACCCCACAGGGGGACAGTGTGGACGTACCCCATAACAGGTTCCATTCCAGACTCTAGAAGAGAGAGCACTTTAGTGTGCATAGCCCCTTCTGTCTGTTCCCCTCCTCCAAACTTGACCCCTTCTGTTCCATCCTCTCCAACTGTCCCTGTTCGACCCCTGACTCTTCATTCCCATTCCACTCTCCACACCTAGCCAGTCCTAGTTACAGCTGGGTAGGAAATGGTTTTCCCATCTGCAAAAACTTTTGAAGGTATTTCATTTCTTGTAAGATGAAAAAAAAGAGACCTCTCCACCCCAGAATAGTCAACAGTGTGGCAGGTAGGAGCGCTCACCTGGTTTGGATTTAGAGCAGAGACTTGACTCTGGGTCTCCCGCATCCCAGGTGAGTGCCTAAACCACTAGGCTATTGATCATTCTAGGGTGGGTCTCTCTCTCTCTTGCTCTGTGGACAGATGTTTTGTTGAAACTGATATGTTCCCACAATAAGTTGCAGTTTCAACAAACTATCATTTTCAAAAACAACAAAATTTGTTGAAAAATCCCCAACTAGCTCTTGTCCTAGTCTCCTCCTCCATCCCCTATAATCACACAGTCTTCTTCCAATGGCTCCCCATCTCTGTCCAGCCATTCCCAGATTCTGCCACCTGGTCCCCAGACATTGTGCCCAGCCATTCCTCAGTTTCCTCCCTCTTGGGTCCTCACCCCCATGGTGTCTTCCAGTCATCTTTCTTCCCCATGTTCCCTACCTCCACTGGCTTTCAGTCCCAGACGCCTCATCTAATCTCAGTCTCCCCACACTGCATCTCTTGCTTCTTGTCTCAGGGTATATCTACAGTGCCAGGGCTGCATGGATCGATGCAGCAGGATCGACTGAGTGGGCAGTGGAAACCCATTCGATCGATTCTGGAAGTGCTCTCCAGCTGATGCAATAAATTCCCCCCTCTCCCCCCCTCCCCCCCCCCCCAAAAAAAAAGAAAGAGTAAGGCTGCATCAACCGGAGGGCATCTCCCATCAATGAAGCATAGGGAAGATGCCACAGTAAGGGAGCATAAATAAGTAAATGGGAGATACGCAAGCTACAAAACGTAGCTTGCGTATCTCCCATCAGTGGCAGCTGCCAGTGCAGACCAGGCCTTAGTCTCTTTGTCCAGCCAGTACCAGTTCTTACTTGCACTACAGCTCAATGTCAGATTTGTCTTCCCCACATCCTACACTCCCTTCCTTCTGCCAGTCACTGTCTCCTCCCCCAGACCATCATCTCATCTCAGATGCCTCTAGTTTCCATGGTTCCCAGTCCCAGTCTCCTTTCCCAGCCAGTCCCAGGCTTGCCCAACCTCAATGTCCAGTCCCAATCTCCCATAACAGTTTGGGACTTTCTTTCTTTCTTTTTATTTTTTTAAAGCCCCCAAAATCTGAAATTCTGGAAAACATGACAGTAGTTTTAAAGAAGTGCCAGTATGGGTCTATACTGGTTGTTTCCAAGCCCTGCATAGAAATAAGTCAACCATAATACTGACCCCCATTCTGCATATACAACTTCCATAGACTGAGAGATACATTTGATCCAACATTTTCAAGTTAAGTTCATGGGGCAAAATTCACTACTGAGTTGCATAGGTATTAATTTGGCCCACGGATCTTTAAAAGGGCAGAACTTAGTCATTGCATTTGTACTTTGATTAATTTTTACATATTTCTTCTTTGTGGCCTTTTGGCTAAGACTATGTCCATACTACA
The DNA here is from genome assembly GCF_026122565.2 of Emydura macquarii macquarii. Lineage (NCBI taxonomy): Eukaryota > Metazoa > Chordata > Testudines > Chelidae > Emydura > Emydura macquarii. The sequence continues at coordinate 2,535,828 of NW_027132342.1, read as the reverse complement.
GACTTTTGCCGGCATTAATAGTTAGTCAGGGGTGTGAAGAGTTGTGATCCCTGAATGACATAACTGTGCTGGCAGAAGTCTCTAGCACAAACATAGTTATATTGGAAAAGTATAATATGCCAATATTTCTATACTAGTAAAGTGTAGACATATCCTAAGATCAAGCATACATCAGTTTAATATGTGACATTTCCACTACTAAGAACTATATCCTGCATTGAAAAGGTATACAGCAAAATACAATATGTCCGATCAGTTCTTGGAATGTTCTGGGGACAAACTTTTGTTTCAGAAGGTGGAGGAAGTAACTAGACTGACAGCCATTTTAGACTTGATTCTGACTAACAGGGACGAATTGGTAGGGAATCTAAGGAGGAAGGCAATTTGGGTGAAAATGATCATGAAACGATGATTTTTAGGACTCTACGGAACAGACAGAATGACAGCAGCAGTATAACAACAATGGATTTAAAAAAAACAGATTTTAGCAAGCTCAGAGAACTAATAGGTAAAGAAGAAAACATATGGGAAGAAAACATAAGGTAAAAAGGGGGTCAGGTGTGCTGGCAGTTTCTCAAAGGCACTATATTAAAGGCACAACAGCAAAACTATTCCAATGTGATACAAAAAAAATAGGAAGAATAGTAAGAGGCCAATATAACTCCATCCAGAGCTCTTTCATTACTGAAAATTATTACAATCCTACAAAAACTGGAAGGATGTACAAATTGCTAAGGATGAATACAAAAGAACAGCACAAGCATGTAGGGATAAAATCAGAAAGGCTAAGACACAAAATGTAGCAAAGAACATAAAAGGCAAATAAGATGAGGTTCTATAAATACGTTAGGAGTAAGAGAAAGATGAAGGGAAGTATAGGTCTTCTACTTAGTGGGGAGGAGAGCTAATAACAGACAACATCAAGAAGGGTGAGGTGTTTAATGCCTATTTTACTTCAGTCTTCACTAAAAATGGTGACCAGATTCACAACACAATTAATATTAACAACAAGGGAGAAAGAACACAAGGCAAAACAGAGAAAAAAATGGTTAAAGAATATTAGGTAAGTTAGATATGTTCATGTTGGCAGGGCCTGATGAAATGCACGTTAGGGTACCTAAGGAACTAGCTGAAACAATCCTGGAACCATAAGCATATCTTTGAGAATGCATGGAGATGGGTGAGGTCCCAGAAGACTGAAGGGGGACAAACATAGTACCTATTGTTAAAAAGGGGAACAAAGAAGACCCGAGGAAATTATAGACCAGTCAGCCTGACTTTGATATCTGGAAAGGTACTGGAACAAATTACTAAACAATCAATTTGTGTGCACTTAGAGGATAATAGGGTTGTAAGGAATAGCCAACATGGATTTGTCAAGAACAAGTTATGACAAACCAACCTAATTTCCTTCTTTGACTGAGTTATTGGCATATTGGATGGGGGGAAATCTGTAGGTCTGATATATCTTGATTTTAGTAAGGTTTTTGACACAAACCCCCATGGATTTCTCCTAAGCAAAGTAGGAAAATGTGGTCTTGGTGTAAATACTATAAAGTGTTGCAAAACTGATTGAAAGACAATATTGAAAAAGTATTCATCAATGGTTTGCTGTCAAACTGGGGGGGGGGATGAATTGAGTGGGATCCTGCAGGGATCTGTTCTGGGTCCACTACTATTCAATATTTTCATTAATGACTTAGATAATGGAGTGGAGAGTATGCTTATAAAATTTGTAGATGACACCAAGCTCCAAGGGGTTGCAAACATTTTGGAGGATAGGATTAGAATTCAAAATGACCTTAAAAACTGGAGAAATTGGTCTGAAATTGTCAAGATGAGATTAAGTTAAGACAAGTGAAAAGTACTACACTTAGAAAGAAATCAAATCAAATGCACAACAAACAAAATGGGGAATAACTTGTACTGCTGAAAAGGATATTGGGGGTTACAGTGGATCACAAATTGAATATGAGCCAACAACGTGATGCAGTTACAAAAAGGGCTAATATTTTGGGGTGCACTAACAGGAGTGTCATATGTAAGACACAAGGGGTAATTGTCCCATTCTACTTGGCACTGGTGAGGCCTGAGCTGGAGTACTATGTCCAATTCTGGGCACTATACTTTAATAAGGCCATAAACAAATTGAAGAGAATCCAGAGAAGAGCAACAAAAAAGGTAAAACGCTTAGAAAACCTGACCTATAGGGAAAGGTTAAAAAACTAGGTATGTTTATTCTTGAGACAAGACGACTGAGGGTGGACCTGATAACAGTCTTCCTATATGATAAGGGCTGTTATAAAGAGGATGGTGACCAATTGTTCTCCAGGAGCACTGAAGGTAGGACAAGAAGTAAGTAGCTTAATCTGCGGTGAGAGACTTAGGTTGGATATTAGGAAAACCTTTCTAACTGTAAGGAAAGTTAAGCACTGGAACAGGCTTCCATAAGAGGTTATGGAGCTTTGGATGTTTTCAAGAACAGGTTAGACAAACACTTGTCAGGGATGGTCTAGGTATACTTCATCCGAGCTCAGTGCCAGGGGATGGATCAGATGACCTCTTGAGGTCCATTACAGCTCTACATTTCTATGATTGATAGGAGGAGGTATAGGAATAAATTTTCTAATAAGGCTTCCCCATTTGAAAACATCCATGGCTATGATCTTATATTTTTTCAAAGGATAAAAAATGTCCTCCATCATACCTACACAACCGTCATGTGGTCCTTAGGTATTTAGCTTTCTGCCTACTTTTGCATATCTGTGCACAAAAGTGCAACACCCAACAGAGATATCCACTCTAACTATGGCATTTGCCACCAAAAGATTTAATCAAAGTTAAAGGTATTGAGAAGACTATTGCAGGCCTTAGTAATGATCTGCTACTTATTGTAGAGTGTTGTCTTTTACAACATTAATGCAAAGCAGTTTAATGACTTTATAGTTTATCTGCTTCATACATACATATACAACTACAACTTTCAGAATCATCAAGAGATTCAACAGACAAGATACAATCTAACTGCTTCTTACTCAATTATTTTATTGGGCATTCTGCTATTGATGTGAAGGGAACCAGTCAAATTCTACTTTTAATTACACCAGTGGTGATTTGAAGCAACTCCACTGAAGTTAATCTGGATTTGCCCTGGTGTAATAGAGCAGAATTTAGCACCAGGTCTCCACATATTATTACTATTGTTCATGAAGTGACTTTCACAAGTCTTAACACACTTTTACAAATTACACTACACTTAATTTTATCCAGGTCTATAATGCAGCCACATATGGGGTGGGATACAGTAGTCACTATATCTAGTGACGTAATAATCCACACTAACATCAGGTTCAGATCAAGAGGTGAAGAAGGATACTGTGACTAAGAAGAGAGGCAGGGAACTTTAAGGATATCATCATTTTGCCAGGACACTAGTGGTAACATCCTTGTTTAAAAGTGAAAAAGGGAATCTCTAATATTCACAGGGGCAAAAACTAGGGATCCAAGAATTTTGCAGGGTTCACGTGATACCGGTGTTCGCAAAATAAAGCCAGCAACAGAGAAGGAAAGAGGCTAGCCACAAACTGAATTCTTAACATTTATTTGGACGTTCAAATTCAGGAATTCAGACTTACAAAGCACTACCTAATCCCAAACACTCTCTCTTTCCTACCCCATCCCTCCAGCCCCACTAAGCATCTGGTGCCTTTATCCACCACTGCTATCTTCAAGGCCTTCCAATGACATCCTACTCCACATGCTACCTCCTTTAGTATCTGAAGGAGACTGGCCATCCTCTCTTCCATCTGTTATTGTTGAGGCACTACAACCCCACTAGCCTAAGGTCCTTTTTGAGAGTAACTGGACCCTTTCCCCGCAAACCACTGGAGATTCAAATTTCATGCCTGGCAACTCACTCTGCAGGGATCCATAAGGCAGCAGTGCCCCTTAAGGGCTAGTAGAGAAGACTGAAAACCCTATCAGTTCCTAATCCTGCTTCCTCTTTGACCATGGGTGATGACAACTTAATTCTGGTCTAGAAAAAGTGTTGGGTCAGCAGCTCTGGCCAACAAATAGGGGGATGGAGCCAGGACTCTCCATTCCCCACCTATTCTAGGAATGGAGTAAGCAGGCACATAAACCCTCTTACAATGTGTGCCTGAAGTCAAGATCCTCTTAGCATGCAACTGGATTCTTACTCCTACTTAATCTCCTGTTGTAAGGGACTGGGGCATAAGTAGTCTTGCCTAGTGGTCACAGCTGGGCTGAACTCAGCCCACCAGGGATGGGAGTCACCAGGCAGGAGTTGGAGGAATCACAAGGTCAGGTCCCGTAAATAAGAATCAGGGGCAGAGTCAGGCCAGGGTCAAAGAGTGGAGATCAGAGGTAGTACCAGGTGACAATCAAGAGGCAGGAATCAGGGTCAGAGTCAGGCTGGAACCAGAAACTGGAGATCAGAGGCAGTACTGGGCTAGAATCAAAAGCGGAAGTCAGGGTTGAAGTCAGGATGGAGTCAGAGACCAGGAGACAAGGCAAAGTCTGGCACTGCAGCAGGTTGAGGTCTGTGTGGTTGCCCATAACATTTCCTGCGGCAACCCCCGGGGTTAAGTAGGAGGCACTTAGCCAATCATAGGTCCACAGGGTACTGTCACTCTCAGTTTCATGGGTACTTCCTGCAGCACCTACTCTCCACAATGCTCCCTGGCTGTGCCTTCTGCATGGTCTTTGCATGGTGACACTATGGCAGTATCAGCCGCCGTAGGCTCTGCGGACCTGGATTCTAGTTCTTGGGTCTTTGCAGTTGTTCAGCCCAATTCAGAATCCAGCCCATAGTTTGCAGAAAAATCTGTTTATCTGTCTTATACTGGCTACTTTCTCCTTCCACCCCACTAAACCACTGGCAACAAATGTCATCTCTCCAGTGCTGGCACAAAGCTTGGACTGTGATGGAGAATTATGCATGATCTTCTTTTGATGTTGTGTTCTAATTTTAGGTCAGTATCAGGGCTTCCTAGCTGCAATACATCACATGGCTGGAATTGAATGGCAGGTATGCAGTAAAAAGCAGGTTGGCACTATACATCTTCTGTGGGGAGCTGTTGCTGGGTGCTGTGACGCTCTAAAATTTCACGTACACTCAAAATTATTGTTTAGTTATTTTGCTTTTCAGGTCACTTACTGTGTTCATATATACAAAATATAAAAGAACACATTAATGTAATCTGAAAACCAAAATAACCTAACAATTGTTAAGTGCACCTGCCCTATATGTATACGGCATATAAGTGTGCCTGCCATATCTATGATGGCATTTATAAAACTTAATTTGGCTTTTCTCCATTAATACAATAACTGTGCCTATATCATTTCTCTGGCTGGGGTGCCATTAAACAGAGATGTTAGCCAAGATTTTAGTTGAACTCTTTCTCTCAAGGAGGGTAAGCAAGGGAAGCCAATGATAAAAACAGAGGTGGAAATGCATAGGACAGCAACTAGCAGTGCAGGGGAGGAGGGATCAACTTTCTACCCTTTGCCTTTCGAAAATTTATATTTTTCAGACTGTAATTTGTAATCAGCCTTCCTTGAAATTAGAGGTAAAACTAAGAGTGTCAAATCTTATTTTGCACTCTACCCTCCTTTCTTCATTAAAGAGAGCTTCAATGTTTTTTAAATTGGTTTTTAAGCACTGGCTCCTGAGAGGCCTTAAGAATCCATGCTTGATGCAAGTACTGGATGCCACATTGCTACTAAATTTATCTGTGAAACATAGCAGAATGTGTTCCAGTTTATGAAAGTTCTTTTCTAGTGCATAAATTACTAACTTCTTATTAGGCTGCCTGGAGTCATGCTTGCAAAGCAGAGAAGTGCGTCAGCAAAGGGAAAGATCTGCCAGAAGAACGAGGTCCGTCTATTAAAGCGTACACTTAACTGGCTTGTGAGTGAGAGAGCTGTATTGTGTGTTCTGAACATTTGGGCTTGATCCTGAGAGGCACAGAGCATCTGCAACTCTCACTAAATTGCATGGGATGTGCTAACTTCTTAGGATCAAGACAATTAGATGTTGACTCCTGTGACTTCTCTTCTTTCCTCTTAGTCCTTGCAAAAGTGAGCATAGTGCTCAGGAAGCGTGCTTTAGCCTTGCTCTGAGAAGGCCATGCCCTATGGGTAATTCAGTCTCTTTAGCCCAAGGCTTTCAAAAGTGACAAGAGATTTGTGTGTGTACAGCCTGTGTTTCAGAAAGTCAGGTCCCTGAAGATGTCTCAAATTGAGCACCCAAAAACTGTAACCACCAAAAACTGAAGCACCCAAAATTACCGCTCACTTCTGAAAATCTTGAAGCGTAGTTTCTTGGATCAGATCATGAATAAACATGCTAAATAGTGACAGCTGCTGTGGCAATTTCTGTAGAAACTTGTGCAGACAGAGACCAGCTGACTCATTTCACTTACACAAGCCACTGAACAACCGTCAGATGGTAATGACTTCTGGTTACCATTCACATTGGACTACATTTGAACTAGCAACCCAGAGATCCCATTATCGAGCCCCTGAGACTTCCCATTCCCATGAAACAACTTTTCAATTAAATGGAGAATACTTCTGGGTGGATAACATGATAAAACACATGCTGAGATAAGAAGCATTTCTGTTAGACACACCTCAACTTTTATTTGCATATGACATCCTTTTGCAATTCAATCTCTAGTCAAAAGAAATTAGGAGGACATTTTGTTACTCTCAGAAATCAGCAGCAGAGCGTAAAAATTGCCAGAGCCAAGCATAATGCAGACCAGAGTAGAGCAATCCTGAGTCAATGCACCTACAATCCAAACTGACTGAGGGTTATAGGGGCAATGTGAAGCCAAGTTAGCAATACAGCCACTGCTGCTACTTAACTGATGAAAATTATTGAATAGGTTAAAACCAGTGTGATTCTGTCTGGATTAGGGGGACCATTTAGAATATTATTTAACATAAATATTTCAAAATTACAATAATTCATATGAGATAGGCCATGTCACATACCGTTAGAAAGGTTATAATTTGCTAAGTATGATTATATTGTTTATGTGTATGTGTCATATTTGTATTGGAAGTTATGGATATGTTTGATGTATCTGTATTTCAGCTTGTGTTGTGTTTCTGGGCAACAACCCAGACAAGATGGCAGAAGCAATAAGCTGCTTAATGGCCCATTAAGGGAACTCAAAGTTACAATAAGCCCAGAGAAAGAACCCACTACACCTTATGAGTCACCAGGACATGCCCATGATATCTATCATGTTTCTGTAAATTCCACAAGCAGCATGGCAAAGGGACATAAAAGGCAGCTGCACCACATCCATATTGTCTTCAGCCTTCATTCTTGCTTCCTACCTCTGGATCAACTCATAGAATCATAGAAAATTAGGGCTGGAAGGGACCTCAGGAGATCATCTAGTTCAACCCCCTGCTCAAAGCAGGACCAACCCCAACTAAATCACCCCAGCCAGGGCTTTGTCAAGTCGTACCTTAAAAACCTCTAAGGATGTAATTGTGAAAGGTACTGGATGTACACCAGAGGCACTATACAAGCAAATTAGGCAAACTCCACAATTCTCCTGAATACCTGATATAAATGGACTTTCAAATCACTTGTATGTATCTGATTACTTTAATCATATAACACCTCTCACCTTGTTTGTTTGTTTCTTTCCTTTTATAATAAACCTTTAGTTTTAGTTACTAAAGGATTGGCTGGCAGCATGGTATTTTGGGTAAGATTCAAGGTCATATTGATCTGGTTATGTGGCTAACCCTTTGGGGTCAGGAAAACATTTTGGTAAAGGGAATAGAGTTTTAAATAACTTCTCTCTTTAATAGACCTAGTGGCTGATTTGGAGCCAGAGACTGAAATGCAGTAAAGGGGGCTCTGTGTATTTTTTGTTTTAGCTTTTTGATAACCAGTGTGAGGAATCAGAAGCACTGTTTATGGCTGATTGGGAAGTCTAATGTCAGTGTTGCTCACCAGTGCTGGGAGAATCTGCTATCCTTTTGCAGCCTGCCCTGACATTGGCATTTTCAGGTGGTCTACCTTAGGAATGGGTGGGTCACAACCAAGACACCGCAATCTCAGCCAGCTGAAAACACCCCCAGCAGTTCAGCTATCTGTGTAACTGGTCTTTTATAAATGTACATTCAGAGTGCAATGTACTCCCCCTAATCCTCAAGGACAGCTTCCTAGATGGTCTTAAACAAACATGCAACATGCCAGGGGCATTCAATATTTAAAGACAGAATATTTAAAGAAAAGAAGAGTTCTGTTGAGATCCCTCATCTCTTTTGTTAAAATGCTTGTAAAGTACATACCACAGTGAACACATTTTCTGTGAGGGTATGTAATTAAGGGAACCTCCCCCCTCAAATCCCAAATACAAGTATTTATTTTTGGCCAGCCATTCCACAGGCTGGATTGGAGGAGACAGGGTTATGACCTCTCACTCCACCCTTCCATGCCAACCTCCACAGCTGGACAGACTCAGAGTGAAGTGTACATTGCATTTTGTAAGGGGTATGTTGTAGTTGAAAGGTGTGATTGCAGCTCCTGTAGGTTTATCTGAGCTAGCTTTGAGATAGCTATAAAAAGAAAGCTAGCTCCAGTAACAGCAACAGTAGAGTCACAAAAGCAGAGGCTGTGACCTGGTCGAGTATGTAACCCAGAGTTCTGGGTGGGGTTGTACTCAGGAGGCTAGATTGTAATGATAACCCTGCTGCTGCAGCTAGATTACTATTGTTACTTGAGCTAGCTTTCATCTAGCTAGATCAAAGTTACCTCAGGTGTGCCTACATGAGCTGCAACAACATTTCCCAACAGCAGTGTAGTCATGCCATAAATGTGTGGCACAGCAACTTTGCGTCTCTGATAGGCTTTCAGGCAACCTGAGTCACAAAGCCTTTTAGAACACCTGATGGGGTTGTAAAACTGCATACCACACCCAATGCAGAGCTGTATCTTTAAGGAATAATTGAGTCCTTTGTCTACAGAAGTGCCAACTGTAGGTGTAGCCAGAACTAGCTAAGAGGTTCTGTTTTTGAATCTTGGCATGTTCCCTAAATCACCAGTAAGACTTATGCCAGTGTGGAGAGAGAACATCAGTGTGATGCTTGCCATTGTATTTGTTCCAATGTGAAATAGAACAGTGCTCTGGTCAATCATGAAAGCCCTAAAATATTGCAATAATGGCAAACATGGTATGCACACATACACTTCTTGAGCACACTCACAAATGTAATAAAAGACTTTCCATGCAGGAAAGACCTAATCCTTCAAGATCTCTGCAGGTAGAACTCCCATTAAATTTCAGTAGGAGATGTTCATATGTAGGTGGGGAAGCTTAATACTTTGGATTCAGACCTAAACCAGAGAAGTGGGGATAAGAATCATGTGGAACATCAATGATCATCTATGGTTATTTTTAAATATATATATTTAAAAAACTGTTTCTGTAAATGAGTAATGGGAGTATGAAGTCCTAACTCACTGGGCAAAGGGTTAGGTGAAGTCTCCAAAAGCTTGCCTCTGAATTTCTTTTCTAAAGACATGGTGTATAACTAGTAAATCAGTTTGCAAAACAGGATTTGTAGGTTTAACCATAGAAAGCTCAGCACCCAGACAAGCAAGGGGTTGAAACAATACATCCTTTGCATCATCATTTTGTCCAATTGTGTGATGTTTTCACATGGAGATTTCTTCAAACAACTCCTCCGTCCGTCCGTCCGTCCGTCCGTCCGTCCGTCCGTCCCCCCCCCGCGCGCGAAACAATCTGAGAAAATACATTTGCTGACACAGGTTCTTTTCGCTGAAGATTATGTATGTCACAGGTTAAAAGATACTCTCACAACAACAGAGAGGCTTTTTAATGCACAAAAGGCACCGAACTCTCACTGAAAGTCAATGACAGTGTAACATTAGAAGCCAGTTCTCAATTGCCCCAAAGTCTGGGATGTGTTTATTGCAGAAAGAGGGGCCAGTGGCAAAGGCCAGATGTACACTTTGATGTGGTAGCTTGATCTAGAAGCATGGTTCAGCTCCATCTCCATTACTCACTTTATGTCTGTACAGCAGTGTTAAAATGTAAAGTGCTGTGTAAGTGCTACGTATCTGACTGATCACCTGTTACTAGAAACGGAATGAATCCATGATACAGACTGAAATACACTTTTCATTATCACGAAAAATAGCTAACCTTCTTAGGCAAGAAGACAGGGCCAGCACATTCAACTGAAGGTCAGCACGAGAGTTCTAATTACATCTTCACTTTGACACACAGGCAAAGCTGAAAGCGGACAGTCAATGAACCAAAGTTTGGTATTATACTGAACAAATCTAAGTGCTGAATTAATCAGCAGACTAGGAGTCTGTTTGTTATTATTTTCTGACTTAGTTAATTCTCTCTTACCTGAAAGTCAGAAGCCCAAGTGCCTCCAAAGGGTTAGAAAAGTTCCATTCCCTCAACACCATGTACATTTCTGATATGTTCTTTCGATCCCAACTGGGTGCACTGCCCAGTACCAAAGGAAGGGAGCAGTTTTCATTGTTGCAGTAGGAACGATAAAACCATAAAAATCTTCTCTCTTGTGCTGACAGCCTGGAAGAGAAAATTAGAAATTCAGTTTGAAATTAAAACCACCTAGAGCCTTATATAGCAGCAAACTATTGTAAAGAGGGGGCACTGCTTTCAGGCTAAGTACTTATTCTCCTTGGGATGGGATATCATTTTCTGTGTGCCAGCTCTTATAAAGAAATGATATTTATAATCTGGATCTGTCAGCCTTGGGACATATAAAGATGAACTCTCAAATGAGATGCACATACAGATATTTCACTTTGTCAAGCCCTCTCTCTCTCTCTCTCCACAGTTATTTTTGAGTGTGCAGTTTTGGCCAGAGATATTACTGTCATATCCACTACGTACTCTATACTATCTCTAATTAACTGCTGTGACAACTACTGATTATAACACAGCTAGTCAACTTTCACTCCCTTGCTCCCCACTGATTAACTCAGGTGACAGCATGCATATGCATTCTAGGATAGGAGACTTTAAAAGGGCATGTCTGTCTGTCTGTGTGTCTCTCTCTCTTACACACCTGTGATTGTCCCTGGCCCTTGCAAAAGGGGTGTGCAAAAGAGGATAAGTAGGAAGAAAGCTCCTTTCACTTTCCAAGCCTCCTTCAAAAAACCAGTCTGGCCTGGTGTGCCTCACTTTACTGATCTGCAGAATGGGTGTAATGCCACCTCCCTCGCTGAGATGTGTGAATGTCATATTAGTAAAATGCCTTATCCCCCAACATTGCAAAAATCAATAAGCCAATGAAAAGAACATCAGGTTAATGTGTACTGTATGTCCTTCAATGTGCCAACAATTCATATGCCTTTTCTTGGTCCATAGAACAAATAGCCTCATTAAATCTTAGGCTTCAGTATCATCACAAACCAAAAAAAAAAAACAAAAAACCCAAAACATCACCAAGACAAAATTGCTAACAGAGACAGAAAATCCTAATTTAAAGCTTGAGCTCTAAAAACTAGCCTTAAAATGTACATAAATTACAAATAGACAAAATTCATAATTAACATTATAGATATCACTAAGGCTCTGAAAGAACATAGGTGTCATACTGGATCAGATCTATGATTCATCTATCTTGTCCAGTATCCCATCTCGGACAGTAACCAGCATCAGAGATTTCAGAGGAAGGTGCAAAAATCCTTGTTGTAGGTAGTAATGGGATAACCTGCCCCCAAGGAAGTTTTCTTCTAATCCCCAATAGCTGGAAGTCAAATCCATCCCTGAAACATGAGTGCTTGCATCTATTTCAAAACACTTCTCCCAAGGATTTACTATAACAACAACTTTTTCTTAGCCGAATAAATAGCTTATTCTTTTCTGACTCCTGCTAAGATTTTGGCTTTGGTATTATCTCATGGCAATGAGTTACATAGGTTAATTGTGGATTATGTGAAAAAAGATTTCCTTCTATCAATTTTGAATTTGCCAGGCATTTGGAATAGGCATTGGCAGCACAAGCCATAGACAAGGGGTTTAGTTTTGTGGGGAAAGACCACTTGCTTTCTTTTCATCAGAAGGGAGTGAGGAAGATAAATTCATAATTATGTGAGCTGCTGAGATATGATAGTGACAGGGGCCACATAAGAGACATCTTACCTAATGTGATATTTTAGTACTAGTAGTTTTAAGCAAATTATTTTATCAAATAAAAAGTTTATTTTAAGCTTCAGAAACAAGAGGTGTCAGTATGGTTCATGATCTCTTTACTGTAGCTCAACAGTTCACTTAGTGCTCACAATACAAGTCAGCAATTCTTGTGTTTGTATGTAGGGTATGTGTGTGTCACACTCCAAAGAAGAGATAAAGGTTTAGCTTTTTGATGGTCTGTTATGTGTTCCTTTACACTCAGATAGCATTCAGCGGGGAAGTACCAGTAGAGGACACCTCTTGCATGTTGATTTTAGAGATTTTCTAGTTTTCACACAGCATCTTCTGAACATGAGTCTGTTGTTCAGATTACTTCGGGTAAAGCTTAAAAACGGATATATAAAAGACTAATGTTTTCTTGTATCCGGTTCTCCAAATTGTACATTTCTACCCCATTCCTCTTCAGTGACAGGGCAAGTCTTCTCTTTCCACTCTCATTTTGCAGGGTTAGTAAAGAAAACCTTCTTTACATGTGTATAACACAACAGTATTGGGAAGTTTAAAAAAGAGACTTTATGTTGTTTACTTATTACATTATTATGGTGTTTTTTAGCCTGTGGAGAAGGATTTATTAACAAACCTTACTGTGACTTGTATAATGCCAGCCAGCAAGCCTTGATATCACTAACCCCACTGTGGTTATCTCTATAATTGTTATTTTAGACAGTACATAATGCTAGTTGATAATATAACCAACGTAAGTCTAGGGTTACTAATCTCCCTCAGTAGATGATAAAACATGTTTTGTTTCACTTATTCTTTATAGGCCTGTTGTGAAAGCTAAATTCTGCATAATTGATTCCTTGTTTACTAAGGAACTTGATACAGATTGCCTTTCTAATGGTTGTAAGCCATTGCTGAGTATGATGGCCTAATAGCATGGGTTTCTCATGATTATTTACTGGGGTTGGTTTTCATCCAGCCCAATTTTTTACATTGCTAATACTATTATTATTAGAAATGATATAGCTCAAGACAAATTTTTGTGCTTCAAATCATCAGTTTGTTTCTAGTGTCAAGGAAACCAGAAAAGATATAAGAATAGAGACAAAAGGTGTTCTAAGCTATAGAAAGACATTGCAACCTTCTCGGGCTTGTTTTATATTCATTGCCACCTTTTCCTTGCATCTAGATGGAAGTATTACTTCACCAAATAAATGAAATCAGGCTACGTGGGGGGAAAATTTAGCTTTTAAAGAATTGCACACACTTAAGTGTGATTGATGGTGTTATGTACAGCATGTCAGAAGTCAGCAGGAAGAGTTGGGTGCACTTACAGCAAGAGAGAATGCTTCTGTGAAAATCTTGCAATATGCTTCAAGCACTCTTTAGCTGGCTCTTCAAGGTCATCTCTTTTCTCTTCAGGCTCAGGTTTAATAAACTCCCAACAAGTTTCTGGAAAGTCAACCTAAAAAAAAGAAAAGATGCCTTACGTAGAAAATGTGCATAAAAGATTTTTCAGCTATCTCCATATGATTGTTAGTGAATGGCATCCTAAATCTGTAGAGGAAATTTGAAAAATAAGGGGGAAAGGAGACAGGATAATTGCAAAGGGGTGTTTATTGCATTCATGTATTTTACTCAGAAGTATTGGGTGATGATCGGGTCCCCACTGAAGTCAATGAATTTATTTGCCACTGAATTTATTGGGACCCATTGTATCTGAGCCTCATTAGGTCTGCATGGGCACCAGGTTGAAGGTTTCCCCATCTCTGTTTTTATCTAGAGATGGGCCTGAGCTGCAAACTTTCAATTCAGATCAGCACTTCTCTACAGTGCATGTGTATGTGGGTTCAAAGTCTGCATTTTGATTTGGCTTGTAAGACACAGGAACCAAGCCACAAAGTTCAGATCTGGATATTAATTTCCCCAAAGTTTGGAGGTCTTCTTACTGGGGGAAGGGGACAGAGATTGACACAGGCCCATTTTTAGCTTCTTCAAGTTATGTGGAAAAAACACAAAAAGACTTGGAGGTTCTATTCAATTTGAATCAACAGCATCCACAAGTTTTGATTCTTATCTGAAGTTCTTGGTTTTGCAAGAGTAGTATGGAAAATTCAGGAGAGCAGGCTGTTTCTGGTACTTTTTTGTTTCTGAATGGACTGGTAAGAACACAAGAACAGCCTCTCATGATATTCATCACTTTCACTTCCAGCTAGGTCTGGGAAGAGCAGAGTTTTATTAAATTATGTAAGAAAATGGAGGGAAAGCTGTTAACCAAACTTTTTCAAGGCTCAAAAGTGTTTTTGGGTTTGAGTGGCAGGTTAGATGAAAATTCAGCTTTTTAATTCAGTTCAGTTTGCCTGTCGTGGAATTTACATCATAATTTATTAAGAGACAGTCACAGCTGGACCGGAAAAGGAGTCTCTCTAACCAATATATATCTGCATACTCACTCTTACACACTGTTAACAAAAAAACTGACTGCCAGAAAACAGTACTCCTGGGAATTATAGCACATGCCAGTCACATCAAAAGAGCTAGTTTTTTAAGGCAGCTTTTCCTGTATGCTCACAGTATCTTCTACTATCAGATATTCAAGGCATAATTGAGTCGAGGGGGAGGGAGAGAAGGGAGAGGGAGGTGGTTCTCCCTTTTGAGAGCAGAAAGACAGATTTTAAATTAGTAGCCCTCTATTGCCTCACCTTCCTTTTATTATTAATACAGAGAAAGCTATTTGACTGTATTATTCCAACTAGAGACCCGTTCACTTACTAAAAAATAGGGCATTTTTAGGTCAGCCTAAGTTATTCCCATTACTTGCCTTTGTATTTCGTTTGCTAATAATGATCATTTGGTTTTTGAATATGAAAAAGAATTGGCTGTGCCTTTAAAATTACCAGTTCAATCTGGGAACAGGACAACACTGAGGATAGACAAAATGTCTTTTCCATATTTGGAGGCCGTATACTGCCCTTGGTCTACATGCAGAGCTCACAGTGACATCAGTGGGAGCTTGGCATTTGGTCATGGATTAAGAGTGGTATGGATACAGATGCCACTTTGTAGCTCCTTCCCCACAGACCTTTCTGCAGACTCAGTTAATTGTTAGTTGTCTGCTATGTACATAATGTAAGGAATTCAATGGTACACAGGATACAAGTGTGACAAAAACACAGCTGTGAGTCAGGTACCAAGTTAGCAATTTGTGGCAAGGATATTTTTGAACATAGAAGAAAAAGTTATTTACTCAATGCATAACCCCTATCAGACTGTACCTGATTTAGGGGGTACAGTGGCGTACCAAAGGGAAGGGGGGGCAGGCCCCCAGGCACCAGCTGGAGAGGGAGGCGGAGCGCGCTGACCGGGCCCTCGGAGGAGGAACCACCTCTGCTGTCGCAGGCGGCCAGGGCCCTGCGGCCGTACTGAGTGGAGTATCGATAACTAGGACCTCTCCGAATTTGAGACCATTCCAGACCTAGGTCCCAAAGTCTGATAGGTCCTGGTTATTGGCACTACAGCCCGCAGAACCGCCCCCCAAATGGGGCGCCGCTGCTGCTGCCACCTATGGGGGGCAGAGTGGGGGAGAGCAGGAAACGGGCCTGCAGACAGTGGCATACCAAGAGGGGCCTCCTGTGCCCCCTGCCCTCTGTTTGTGTCTCCCTCCAGGACGGGGGTGGGTGAGGCCACCTCCCTCAGCCACCGCTAGTCTGAGGGGCTGGAGCAGTGGGTAAGTGTGTGTGTGTATTGGGGGGGAGGCGCAGGCTGAACCAGTCCTTCAGGATGGTCAGGGGGCACAGGAGGCTCCGAGGAGTGCCCCTCGGCACCTCCCCCAGGCCCCTCGCATGTCTTGAGGGAACAGCCAAGCCATCCCCTCCTAGTCTGGGGGATGAGGCTGCCCCGACCAAACCAGTGCTGGCGCCGCAGGTAAGTGGGGAGGGGGGGGGGGAGAGGGGAAGCCAAGCCTGCATATGCGTCCCTAGGTCTCACGCCCCCCTCCCGCAGGTATAAACCACCTTCCCTGTGGTAGCTGGGGAGAGCGCACAAGGCCAGCGGAAAGGGGGTGTGCAAATGTAGGCTTGGACCCCAGTTGCCAGAGACCCTTGGTACGCCACTGAGAGGCGTATTATAGAATTGCTATTACATAGAATTTTACTCCCACCAATTAAAAAGGCTGATAGCATACAAGCAGAGATGTCTCTTTAAGCAGACAGAATGGAGTTATATTACGACTTTTAAACAGTGGAATCAGGAAGAACTACGTAATCAGTCATTTACTGCAAGCTATTTGACAACAAGTGCTTACTTTGCTTTCTCGGAAAGCAATCCTTACCTGCAATGTTACTTGTGCTGGCAGACTACTGTCACAAATGCCCGGTGCTATCATTGTCGTTGGAGGCTCTCTGCACAATGCCATGCTAAGCAACACGGTTCCATGAATGAACTTTCTGCACATGTCAATATACACAGATATAATATGGCATCAGTACCAGAGGAGATAAGTTGGACAGGCTTGATTGAAATTATACCAGAAACATTGAAATCAATGGCTCAGGGAATAAGTATCTACATGGGTAACAAATATTTAATAATTACTCTTCAATCTATCAGAAAAGAGTATAACACAATTCAACGTCTGGAAGCTCAAACTAGATAAATTCCAACTGGAAATAAGGCATAATGGTGAGAGTAATTAATCAGTGGAATAATTTACCTATGGTCATCGTGGATTCTCCATCACTGACAATTTTTAAAACATGTATGTTCTAGGAATTATTTAGGGGAAGTTTTATGTGCTGTGTTACAAAGGAGGTCAGACTAAACCATCACAGTGGTCTTGTCTGGGCTTGGAATCTATGACTCTATGAAAGCCAGGCTATGAAGCTTAGGTTAGTAGTTCAAATCTGACCTAGGTCAGAAAGTTGCTGCCTTCAGTAGCCTATAAGAAAAGAATATGGTAAATTGTCATTCCTGGTCCAGTGGTTGGGGCAGTAGTAACCTGGGAGTGGAAGAGTTCAGTTCAGTTCTCTGCTCCGATACAGGTTTCCAGTGTGATCTTGAGTAATCACAGTCTCTTTGTGCTTCAGTTCTCGATCTGTAAAATGGGGGTAATACTATTTCCCTACCTCCCAGGTATGTTGAGAGAATAAGTACTTTGAGGTGCCCAGATATTATGGTAAGGGGGCCATATAAGTACCTAAGATGGATAGATAGAGAAAATATCCATCACTACAATTGGCCATAGTAAAACACCCTATTTAGTAGTATCAGTTTGGAGGACTGAAGGGGCATGAGGACTGAAGCATCCATAGAAATAGTCCCTCTAGGAAGAAGGAGATTGAGTGGAGAAGCTTGTACTGCCTGTTCTATGGAAAAAGAAGATTATTTACTCTAGTATCTCTCTGAGCACTAAATTCACAAACAAAAGTCTTATCAGAAACATGCATGCACACAGTCTGCAGATAAGAAAATTACCATGGTGTAGCAGGTCAATATAGAGTGCTTGAATAAATTTGGAAAGACATAGGTGCAAGTCTTAATCATAATCAATCCACTTGCTTGAATTAAGATATAGTGTATCTGTCTTGCCTTTTAATTTACTCACAACTTAATAGCTGGTTAGGTTAAGATCAGAAATCAAATTATGTATAGAAGGGCATATTGAACATTTTTCTACTCCCAATTATTTATTGTTATTGACAAGCAAATTTTTACCACTGTTAGCACTGTACAATTAATACAGCTGATGGAGAAAGAACTAGATTACTTTCTTCTACTAGAGCATCAGCAAATGGATATGTTCAGAACACAGAATCTTTAGCAGTTGTGAGGATGTAAGAGGCATAAGGAGCACAGATGGATTTTATGATCCCAGTGTGAATTTGCAGCACTGATAAAAAAAGGAATATTCTGAACTGCAAACAGAACTACATTGTTATAAAGCGATTGAGAGAAGAAATAAGGAAACCTCACAATGTCATCTTTGCAGCCACCATTCAGAGTAAAAGTACACTTAGGTATAATTTTGTTTTTTACTTCTGAAGATGTTTTCTGTTGTTAGTGCAAACACTGATTCATTGAGGGAGCAAAATTCAGGAGGATCAAAGACAATGATTTTCAAAAGTTTATTTTGCAGCTGCAGGTGTACATGGAACAAAGAATTCTGATGTGAACAAGACACTCAGGGAAAACTAGCAGTGAAATATGAAGCCGTTCACTTTTAAGTCACTAGTTTGAATGTGAACCAAATCAATAGTGGCTGAAAGGTATTTTCAGTTGATGTGTACTTGCATGAACTTCATGAAATGAGTTGCTTCTCTTCAGCTATTTCTTAGAGGACAGGTGTTCAGATCACAACTCACCATAATTGGCATTAATTGGTACTGTTGTTAGCAGTCTCAGATGAGTAGCCAAGGGCTGAATGGACATGGAGGTTAAACTACCCTCACTCCCTTTTATTATTATTAATAATTTATTTTGCACTACAAATCTATGCAGTATTTTTTTTTAAATACATAGAGGTGTGGTTCCCAACCTGGGAATCCTTGAGAGAGACGAGGCAAGGAATGGGGCATCTGGCAGGGTAAAGCAGGATATGGCAACTTTACACATGAGGAAAACAAGTTAGGAAAGATTTGATAAAAAAATGTTTTTTAAAGGAGGTTTTTGAAGAATGAGTGCAGGAGCCTGATGATTGAGAGTGAGGAGACTGTTTTAAATGTAGGGGGCAGTAGAGGAAATGCGAAGATAGAGCAGTAAGGAGAAAACTCAGAGCAAAATAAGGGGAATAGGAGGAAATAAGAGCAGAGATATAAATAGGACAGGTTTATACTATATAGTGCTGAAGGAAGGGACAAGGAGTTTGAAGTTGATGTAGTAAGAAGCCAGGAAGCCAGCGAAGGGATAAAAGAGAGGGGGATTACAAAACATGACCAACCCACACAGAAGAAATGTAGTAGTTTTGATTTAGAGTGGCTGATTATGAGATAGCAGGGGGCCATCCAGAAGGAGATTTCTGAGACACAGTTGCAGATGTGAGATGAGAGAGAAGGCAGAGTTCAAAGTTAAATATTTGGGAATCACCTGTTTAGAAGTGGTAGTTAAAACCATGGGAGTCAATATAATCACCCAAAGAAAGAGCATGGAAGGGGAAGGGAGGATCAGGAAAGAACGGAGATGGACCTGTGGAGCTAAGGCTGGAATCTAAATCAGAACTTTGTCAAAGGGTTTAGATACAGGTTTCTTTTCCTGACCTATCTGTAGATAAAACACTGAATTTTGCCAGATGTGGGTGCCTGTGTTGGGGAGAAGAAGGGGAAGTGAGAATGGAAGATATGGTACCAAAGGAGCAGCTGATGGACTGGTCAGCAAGGTAGGAGGAACACAAACAGAGCAGAATAATAGAAGCATAGAATAGAGAGAAAGCAGATGAGAGAGATTTTTGTTTGATCGGGAGATAGTGGTTAAATATATAGAGAAACAAGGCAACTTGAATAACAGAACTGGAAAAAGGAAACCAGTGTATCTGATTGGATAAATATTGAGTACCACTATATATACATTTATATAGTAATTTGCGTCTCATATAACTACATAAACATACATATGACACAAATTAGTATATACACACACATGAATCAATGAATGAATGAACACAAATTACTGTATTAATGTATTTGGTTGCACTGAATCAGCATTTACATCACTAAGTCAAACTGGTTAAAGTGGGGTTAGCCTCAAGTCATATGAGAGACCCTGTAACCAGGGGAAGAGGGCTCCACAAGTATACAGAAACTACACATCATTTAAGGCCCAGTTTCCACTGAGACCCCTCAGAGAATTATGGTGCAGTTACATGGATTGAAGGTCCCTAGAACCAATTCTGGAGACGGGATGTCAATAGCTGGGCATTTCTTTATGCATAGAGGAATGATGCAACTGACAGAAAGAACAGGTGGTATCGCATAATGGGATGATTCTGAAAAGGGCCAATAACTAGAGTGTTGATAACCAACATCTTCATTAACACGATCTATCCATTGTCTTACAAGCTGTATGGAATATGAACAAACTGTATTATACATCTACTGATATTTATTTATTTACACAGACCAATGACAGGCGGGAACACCTTCACCTGCACAGATTCCACACTCTTGTTTATAACAGGAGCTGAAGTAAACTCCCAGGCTCATTACATTACAAGACAAGACAGAGGTTTAAGGACAGCTCAAGCTCCATTAAGTTACAAGATCAACCTTGTGCCCTGAAGTCACACGGGGGACTTCACTTGCTGAGACCAGCAAAAGAAAATTATATTGCTTGCTCTCTCTGATTTGGAAATACCACTTCAAAATAAGCTGTGTTGCTAGAAGCAGTGAACTCAGAGCAATGAGCACTGTGGGAGACATTACATCTCCCAAATTGCCCAAAATGATGGATTTCTGATATCTTAATTAGGTTTGGAACTCTAAACTATTCAGCCCCAGAGACAAACAGATTTTCCTGATGTGCAGAGGAAGAGACTTGGCACTGTAGCTGCAAATATGCACTGAGCTGCCTCTCGAGTTTAACAAGTGCTCCTGTTAAACTCAACCATCCAGGTCCCTTTGGGCCCTGTTCTTACGGAAATTATATTCTATATATTGCCTATTGTCTTATAAGGGCAAGCAGTGTGACTATTAGAGTTATTGTTTAGACAAGTCAGGGGACCATGATTAGCAGTTTTATTGTTTATATTTCCAGATGAAAACTATGTTAAAATGGAATTAGGTTGAAAGGACACATCAAAAGTTTAAGGGTAAAATACATGACAGAGAAGTTGTAATTATCCCCAATATCCCATATATTATAAACTCAAGAAATTCATAGCTGAGGTTAAACTTAAAAAGAAATCCAAACATGTTAAAGAATAGAAATTCACAATTAGGAGATTCAAACTATTTTAATTCTGCACTGTAGCGATACCCTGAAATAATCATGTGATTACAATTAAGGTATTTTAGCATTTATGATCCTAGATTATATTAAAGTGATTTTTTAAAACACATATGACTCTCTTTCTCTTCCCACCCCCTCTATACCCACCAATACATTCATTTTTATGACAACAGAGAACATGGTATCCACACTGAGAAAGGCAACTTAACTGGGGACAGCCTCAGTCACACTGAAAACAGAAGGCAGTCATTTTCAAATACAGTCAGTGTAGTGTATGTGGTAAGGTTTAATGAAATAGGAACAGTCTGTGCTATTCTGTTAACCAGATCATTACCCCTCTCCTTCCCCCCCTCCCCTCCAAAAAAAGAGATTGCCACCAATGGCTAATTTTTTTAAAGGACCCAGACTCAAATTCTAGTTAATTAATGAATTCAAACAAATTAACAGGTTGACTTGTAAATTCTCAGAAAATTCATTCTATACTCAAAGAGTAAGTGCTATAATTTAGGGGAGGATACAGCATTATTCTTTGTTTTTTATTCAAGAGGATGAATCCCTACTGTAAGTGCAAACCTAAACTCAGCCTTGTCTATGGAGCTAATAGGCACCTCCATAAAACCACCAAGTGCTTTACAGACAAATATGAGGCCCTTATCCCTTATTAGCTAATAAACACACTGGCTTGCCTGTATGTCCATCAGTCAAAGCTAACAAACA
Organism: Emydura macquarii macquarii; assembly: GCF_026122565.2. Classification (NCBI taxonomy): domain Eukaryota; kingdom Metazoa; phylum Chordata; order Testudines; family Chelidae; genus Emydura; species Emydura macquarii. The sequence continues at coordinate 2,513,971 of NW_027132342.1, read as the reverse complement.
CAGCACATACAGCAAACCAAAAAACTTCACATGAATGATCAGAGTAGGTAGAGCTATTGGTAGAAATTCAGGGAATAATTTCACATAAGCAATTCTCAAATTTTCTAATATCTGTTTACTTACAACTCTTGGACAGAAAAGAAAAACTATCAGATTATTTTTTTAGAAATTATTTATGGAGCTCTACTATGGCAAAGAATGAGACGCAGGTTGCTGAAAAGTGATTTACCATGTACTTATTTTAGCTCAACAATTTTCATTTTTTATTTGTTTGCGCATGCTTTTCTCAGTTAATACTTCCTTGACCAAAGAGCTAGAGTTTAAAGTCCTAATGAAAAATTATATTCTTAGCTCTGCAAGGGACTCCTGAATGGCCCTAGGCAAACCATTTAACCTCTGCTCCTACATTTCCCCACCTCTTAAACAGGCATATTACCATCCATCTTGAGATATTTGGATGAACGTCACTGTATTATTATAAATTAGAATGAAGGAAATGTATTGATTTTCTTAGTCTCAAATTTGTAATCTATGTTAAAAAGATACTTGATTAACATGTAGTGGAAGTGGAAGCAACCTACAATATCTCTTTGCAAGGAAAACTAATATCGAGCTCATAGAGAAAGGAAGAATAAAAATTGAGCATCCTTCTATTAAGAAATTTTCTCTCTTCCCTGTCACTTTTAATATCCTTGAAGATCCCCTCAAGATTTCTGTCCAAGTTTTGTGAATAATCCAAGACATAACTGCTCCAAAGAATCCATTCCATCTTTTATACTCAAGCCACTGCATGCTGGGACATGACTTTGGTGTTTTTATTCAGTGTTGTAGAGCTAAGTGGAAAACAAGAATTCCATTTATCAAAAAATTTTGAAGTCCGAATATTTGTTTTAATTCTGCACTGGAACAAAAAATGAGACCTTGTATAATTATTTGTAAAAGAATGGACAGAGAGATACTGAAACCCATCCCACAATCACCAATAGCCCCTTGATTAGGGCATTCACATGGGCTGTGGGGACCTAGGTTCAAGTCCCTATTCTGAAACAGGCAGAGTAAAGACTTGAACACAGGTCTCCCACTTCCAAAGTGAGTGTCCTAATCTCTGGGCAACTGGCTATTCTAGGGTAGGGCTGTCTCTCTCTGAGCAGAAATTCTATCCTGGACCAGAGAACCCTTACTGATGAAATTTTCATTCAAACTGATACATTTCTGCAGAAGAAGTTTCAGTTGTGATGAATCAGCGTTTTCCAACAAAAAACATTTAGGCAGAAAATTACCAATCAGCTCTGGTAGCACAAACACACACGCAGTGTAGATCTGTTCATTAAAACACTTTAATATCTAGTTTAACTGCATTCACATGAGAAGCTCCCAGTAACCTAGGCCAATGCATCATTGGTGTGTGTTTTTGTCGAAGTACTCATGTACACCACTATAAATTATGCCACTGAAATAATTAGATTCACAGAATAAGAGAGTGGAATTTAGCTCATAGTTTATTGCTATTCTTGCTTATTGTATATCTATATTTCTGTATTACAGGATTGTTAAAATTTTCTCTGTGAAATTGGTGAACAAAAATTAAAGATTAAATGATCGATGTTTTGAGTGAGGAAAAATAGTAAGGAGAAGTAGCTCCACACCCTGCAGTTATTGTTCTTTAATTTCCTGGACTGGAATGCTCAGAATTAGCCAATCAGATTCCTTTGCCAGAATCACCTATGTCAAAGTGGCATAATTCCCCAAAATCTTATTTCTGTTACTTTGTAAGTATTTGACCTTTCAGAGACTGTATTTTACTTCAACCACAAAATATTCAGGTATGGCTCTAATAGAACAATAAAGCAGACTGACTGAGTGTTCAGATATTTTCCAGTTTCACTTTTCTGACTGAATTTCAGGGGTGCCTTTGTTTTTAAATTGGTCTATCAATTCAAATCATGGTAAGTAACCATGGAATGTGGAGCAGTGGCTGGCTAGAGGAGGAAAAGCACCTATGCTTCTCTATACTGATATCTATCTCCTAATTGTAAATGTCATAGCAAACAGATTGGTGGATATAGAACACACAGATTCTAAATTATTCCTCCTCATACACTTACCTTTAATTTCTCCTTTGACAAGTAATTTGAGCTCAGCTCGATAGAATACTGAAATAGCTGTACTGGAAAGTATTCTTGTATTTCCTTACTTATGTGTACTGGTTATGTAGCACCATGAAAGAATAAGGCCATATTTTCAGGATGGAGGTAAAATTTTTCAAAAGCACCTAAGTTACTTAGGGGTATATCACTCTTTCAAAGTCATTAGAACTTAGTTCACTTAGTTCCTAAGACGTAGATTCACAAGGGAGACTTAGGTGCTACTTTAGCACCTAATTCCAACATTTAGGTGTCACTGGCACCACTGTTCAGCTGTTCACCACTGTTCAGCTGCTGCCCAAATGTTGCAGGCACCTGAATTGTCCATGGTGCCTAAATTTTTGCTGCCTGATACTGAACTTACACATAAGGGCCAGAGGATTCACAAATTAGCTATTCCCCTACCTATCTTGCTTGTGGGGCCTGATCTAGTAGGCATGCTCAGAGCACACACAATCTACATAGACCAGAGGCCTGAACCCAGGTCTTCCCACCTACCAGATGAGCTCCCTAGCCACTAGGTGATAGCATTTTTTGGGGTAGGTTACATTTTGTATGAAATACTTAAATAGTCATTGGCCCAGAGAGTGAAAATGACACTGTAGCCCAGTGATTAATGCACCTAAACAGGAGGTGGGCATTCTGGGTCAAGTCCCTGCTATGAATCAGGCAGATTGAACATCTGAACCACATTCTGGGTGAGTTCTCTAACCACTGGGCAATTGTGTACAAGGAGGGGCTCCACCTCTTCCTTCTACTTTTTTGGGAAAAAGGGCTGACCTGGATTAGGCACCTTGCTCCAGAAGACGGTTCACGGCTGTGAATCCTGAGAAGAAATAGGAGTCTCTGGCATTTAACTCCCATTGATTTAAAATGGGAGCTAGGCACCTAAATACCTTTAAAAATCTGGCCCTAGACTAAGTCAAAGTTAAAATGCAACATAGTCACTTTTGAATATCTTACCCTAGGTCTTTATTTATGTAGAGTTACAGAGATAGTCATAACCTACAAGCATCTTTAAAACAATGTTAAACTGAGTGTTACTTGAAAAGGGAAAGTTAAAATGTGAGGGAAGCTTCTAAACTATGGGGGGAGGAGGGCCGCTGAAGTCTCAACTAGCAGCACTAGCAGCACTATTCTGGGATGGAAGAGAAGTAAGTGTGTGGAAAGGGCCAGGGGGCGAGGGAACAGGAAAGCAGATCCAGAAAGAAAATGGTCTGAATGAGAGGGCGGGTTAGTGAGGGCATGAGAAGGTAACAACATGACTGGGGAATTTTCTAGGGTAAACTGGTGGACACTCAAAGAAGCCCAATTCAAAGGGGTTCAGGACAAATCAGGGCTTTGAAGAGCTCAGTGCGGAAAGGAGAGCTCCACCCAGGGAAATAAAGGGCCCATGAGGAACAATTACTGTAAGTGACTGTTTCTGACCTCATTGCAATAAAGTTCTGTTTAGCTTCTTAAATAAGTGTTCATTTGTTTGTGTATTACTTCCACATCTCGTTTTCATGCAGAGTGTAACACTGAGTTAAAGAATACTATTTAAAAAAAAAGCAATTATCATATAAAAATGAACTTACTGTTTCTGATACAAGGGGGAACATGTCCAAGCTAGTATTTCTGTATTTCTAGACACACTGTTGACTCCAAATAGTTTTATTGTCAATATTGTTTCATTAGGAAGAGACTTTATTTGTAGAGGAAAGTTGATTCTGAAAGAAAAATCACAATAATAAGAAATCTAACATACTTTAACATTGTTCTTTGCAGTTACTGCTTTTCATGTTTTACTGTATCTCACAACACACCTTACTAAGAAATAAACTGCAAGGTAGAAATTCTTTGAAGGAAAATGCAACTAACAGATCTGTTCAACATGCTGTCCACATAGTTATAAGCATTGCCAACAGTTACCCTGAGGTCACATTACATGAGAGAAGGCATATAAAATCTTGTCCATCCAAATGATAAACCACTAAAGAAGAGAAGGGCAGGACTAGCTTGGTTGTTGCAAGCAAAGGACATCCTTTTAATAAGAAAGTACTTTAGAATAAACACTGAATGAAAAATGGATTATAAACTAGTGGTAATGGGCTAAATTCTCCCCTCAGACATATATGCACAACTCCTGTTGAAGTCAATAAGAACTGAGTGTCTGTGTGTGTGTGTTTGTCTGTCATAGGGTAGAATTTGGCAAGATAGGATGCGATTCTCAAATTTATGCATGTATCATCAATGTGTAATATTTTTTCACACAGTTTAAAGGCAGATGTGGTTTTAAAAGCAATGAGTGTCCTAATTTTTAAAGCAAGTAAAGTTGTATGAACTAGTGTCCACTTCAGGTTTGTATCAAAGATTAACAAGTAGATTGATTGATTAAATTATTTATGTAGGTTTTATAAACTGGTTTACAATCTTAATTTGCATAAATTCTAATTATTAAGGTATTTCCATATCCTGTGTAAAAACATCTGAGTCACTAGTTCAGAGACCTACAGAGTATTACTTTATTTTTCCAAAAGTGAAAGTTCATATTCAAAAGTGCATCTTTTATTTTTGCTGAGAACTTCTGGTGCAAAGCCAGATTTCTCAAATAGATATTGAGATTAATTACATTTTCTTCACACACAAAATCAATATTCAGAACCCAGGGCTTAAAGACCTGTTTTGCAGAGGTAATACAAGCATTTTAGAAAATGAAGAACTGGGCCAACTTGAACATTAAAAGCTTAGGATATAAATCTAAATTAAATAGAGTAAATATTTTCAGCATTCCAGATTATTTCATTAAATGATGTAATTGTAGATGTTCTAAAAAATGCATATAGCCATACTGCAAAGGAGTAAACAAATCTAGGAAGCTCCACTGAAATAATGTAACAGTTTGGAAAACATTAGGACTAGAACTATCAGGGGTAGGCTGGAGGGTTTATGTGGAACATATACTTAGGATAAAATTCCATTGTCAGTTATATTGTTATAAATCTGGCATAATTCCACTGATTTCAGGAGAGTTTCTCTGAAGGCACATTGGAATAACTGAGACAAGAACATGTCTTCTATTGAGGTGTCCATCTACCCCAGATCAGCCGTGGTATTGATATTTCTAATGATCAACCCCAAACATTTTTTGGATGGCTAACTGAAATATGCACCTGTTTCTCCCCTTCCCCACATCCCTTCCTTTTAATAAAGCAAAACATCTATATTCCACTCTTTTAGTTTAAAGAGCAGTCTAACTCCAAAGGAATTAAGATGCATTCACCTGTCTCCCCAAATGTTCTATTTACAGTTGTCAGAGAATGGTTCCTGCACTTTTTTTTTGTTCTTTCTTCCAAAGTTTTGTGAATTTCAAAAAGTGACTGAGAAAGCAGTCTGTTTCACACATTTCCAAATCATCTTATTTTCTGTCTTTTCATTTACAGGCCATCAATTCCATTCATCCTAAACAAAGTGACCCTAAAACATGTGCCCTCAACCTCAAACATCTTAGAGATCTGATGCAAGGGGGAAAAAAAGCACCGCACTTTATTATAAAGGAGATAAAAGATTACTCATAAATCAGGCAAACAACTTTGCAAATGCCAGGAAGCCTCATTAGTTTTGTAACCAAGTGGAAAAAGTATCCATCATATTAAAGGATACAGATTCTCTATTTCTCTGTTGCTGGAGGCTTTACTTGGACTTGTTATGACAAAATACATAGCACTACTGAAAGTATGTATGTAAGAAAGAGCTAAATTAAGTGGAGACTTTAAGAACGGTCAGATCATCATGAGACTGATGCCATAGATAAATCCAAGACCTTATTGTCTATGAGGAAAATTTCCAATGACACAGGGTGTGTAGAGAACATGGGAGATAACTGTATGATATTATAAATATTCTGTGTAGCTCAGTTTACCTGCTTGATGCTATTCTGTCTGATTATGTGGATTAAATAAAAAGAGACTGTTAACAACAACAAATAGGAAACAAAACAATGACCAGAGATAAGTCACCTCTGTGTAAACAACTTCCAGGATGTTAAGAGAACCATGGCTGGTCTATTAATCAGAAAGATGCTATTTCCAGACTCCATCCAAAATTATACAGCAAGTTTACCAAGGCTCAAGGTCTAAGATCAATGGGACACTGAGCAGTTAAAAATTCCCTCTCTAGAGGGGGAGAGGGAATTCAGTGTTCAGCAGTTGCTTGAGGGGAGACTCAGAGGAACTGATACACAAGCCCTACGGGGTGGATCTGTGTTAGTGAGGTTTGCCTCAGCTGTCAGGGAAATTATAAGCTTTAGGTAAGAACCAGGCATGTAGGACTTCTGGTTTTTTAACACTTTTCTCTGATTGCTATGTACCTTTGGGTGAATAAAGTATACATTTGCTTTGAGGTAGCTGTTTTGAGTCACTTCAGTTACTTGCTTGTCACAGGCCCATGGAGGAAAGTTTCTTGCATGGGCCAAATGCAACTGGGCCTGTTGCGTTAACAAAACTGGGGGGAAAAAGAGGCTTTTGCGAAAGAAAAAAAGAGATCCAGTCTAAGAGTGGTTGAACTGCAGGTCTCTACCCCTTGAGAGAGATAAAGGAAGCAAAGCCAGTCATGAGAAGGACTGTAAAGGGGCCCAAGTCACAACTTGCCCTGTATCCGTGACATGCTGCAACCTAGTAGTTTGAAAGGAGTTCAACTCTGACTATTTGAGGTCATAGCTCAAACTTTAGAAGGTACAGGCCAAATACAAATCCTTATTTTAGACCTAGGAGGAAATGTGACATTTGACATGACTTTCAACTCAGAGAGTCTGGAGTAGATTGCATCTTGTTGTTCATATACATAAACCACTATAAAACAGGTTAACCGTGCAGCCAGATCATAAAGCCCTATAAAGAATTTACAATCCAAGGCCTTAGATCCTGACTTCAGTGACTTCCATTCACATTATGAAGTTGCAGAATCACAGCCCAAGGCTGTAGAGACCCAGAATGACTTTCCCTATAATGGCTGCCCTCATTATGTTGCTTCTGTGCTCTCAATGACCACTTGGTGGGCACTCAGGCAACTTGGAGAGATAAGCTGTTTTAGTAAATACAGAGGATAAAAGCCAGATTGGGGAAGGGTAAACAGTAGATTGGGACAAGGAGTCTGGTGGACTGGCACTAGATGGAGGGAGAGAAAATGTGAATGGGAGATAAAGGGACTCTGGGAATGGTTGGAAAAGAGTACTAGGACTACAGGCTCAGTGAGGAGACTGCACCAGTAAGAGAAATGGGGGTTGGGGACTGGGAGCCAGTTGTGCTGACAGGAACACTGAGATCAAATATGGAGCTGTGGGGAGTGGAGAAAATTAGAACTGGTTGGATGAAGACTAGAATTATCAATGAGTGATGATGGTGGTGGGAGAATTGGAGCAGGGGACAAAAAGAGGCAGATCTGACAAGGAGCTGCAATGCAGAGGGTGATTAGGACTGGCTGGGCAAGAAGATTGACTGGGACAAGTTGGAGGGGCTATGGCAGAAGGAGTCAAGCTTGGGGAAAACAAGCAGAAGAGTCTGTGCCCACTACAGCATGCATCCCTCCAGAGCTTGCAAAGGAAATCAAGATTACAGAGCTTCACCATTTCTCTGCTGTCAGCAAGTATCTGTGAAATCCACTGGCAACGTATGTCTCAATCCTGTCTAATGTCAGTCCATATAGAGGATGATAACTTACTATTGCTATCAGTTACTCCATTAGCTCAAGTGCAGAGGTCTGTGTGGTTGCTCTAAAGGCTCCAACACTGCTTATAATTCAAGTGGGTATCAACATGATGGATTTTTTTGAATTCAGTTTGCTTTTTTAAAAACCTAGGAAGTTAAACACAAAAAACTAAATTAAAAAAATATTATTAAGGTCAAAGGTGGGTGACAATCTCTTTTACCGGACCAACATTTGTTGGTGAAAGAGATAAGCTTTTGAGCTTACACTGAAGACCTAAAGAAGAGCTCTATGTAAACTCAAAAGCTTGTCTCTTTCACCAACAGAAGTTGGTTCAGTAAAAAAATTACCTCAACCACCTGATGTCTCTAATATCCTGGGACCAACATGGCTACAATAACACTGCAAACATTATTAAGGTTGTGAAGACAATCACTCAAAAATAGGAAATTCCAGGATGAAATTTGCCTGTGTATATGTACTATGGTGTAGTATTTAATTACATGATCACATATTATTTTTTTAAAACAGGAATCCTGTCTCATTCAGTACACAGGATAATTAAAATGTATACAGCAGTATACACCCAAACGTATACACCCAAAGGCCATAATGAAGATCAGAGCCCCATTATATTAGGTTTTGCCCCAAAGAAACTAAAATCTGCACAGACATTCCAGACAAAAGGTGGGAAAAAGGGAGGCAAAGAAAGTGAAACTTCACAAGAAGCTCAGTTTCAAACACAAAAACCTCCTTCCTTTAGGCTTTGTGGTTTAACCAAAATATTAGAGGCTTGACAAGTCTTGAGCTGCCTCCCCTCCCTATGGTTAGAGCACTCCAAAACACAAACCATATTGATATAATCTTCCTTAGGAACTCTTTGTCCAGACTTCTAGTCAGCAAAAATCTTTCCCTCTATTTCCCTCTGTCTTGCCCATATCAATAACTCAGTCCTTTTTAATCTAAAGTAATGAGCCTCACTAGTGTCAGCTACCCCGAGCTGCCAGCACAGAATTCCTCCATCAGCTAATTGAGTGCTTGCTGGAAATAATCCTAGGTGACTTTTTAGCACCTGTTTCTAGTGGCCCTATTGTTGTTCATGTCTCCTTTTAAAAAAACAGGACAAATTCAAAACCAGTGCATAAAAAGTAAAACTAAAGAGTGAAAGGAGCTCTATATAGAAAGAGGCAAAAGGAAATATATCCCAACAAAAATGAATGGTTCACTATCTTTTTCATAAGATATCCTAATACAACAATTTTTCTTCATATTACGCTCAGAGAAAAGACAATTCTAAAGTGGGGCCCCATTATGCTAAGCAGTCCACAGACACCCTGCTTTTATGTGAAAATACATTACTTTACCATAGAGTGTTGTGCTAAATTTAAAAACGAAACCAGAATCTATAGTCCTGATACATTAGAATGCCTCCTGTCCTGAAGAAAGTGTTTGTTTTACAGGAACTTGTTGTACAACGGAATGCACCCTACAAACAGGTAATATTTTAGTTGATCCAAGACTGTAGAGTTGGGCTCAAATTACAAAATTGGGATTGGCATTTCAAACGTTCCAGCATTCAGGAATGTTAAGTCTGATGTTTATCTTTTGACTCATTATCAAGCCACTTGAAAATTCAGTTGTGGATACAACCTCAGATCTATAAAAATCATCAAGATTTGGGTTTTTGGAAACTCAGATTGAGTTTGCGAACCTCAGCTAACTAGGCCTGTCATCTTGGGCTGAATTTAAAATAATCTGGGACAATTTAGTTTGCTTAGATTGTAAACTCGTTGAGGTGGGGGCTGCCTTTTTTTCTCTGTCTTTGTATAGCTACTGTTTTGGGACTAAGGGATTAAGGGTATGTCTACATAGCAAAGAAAAACCCATGACTGGCCCATGCCTGCTGACTTGGGTTCACGGGAATTGGGCTGTGGGGCTGTCTCACTGATGTGTAGACTTCTAGGCGTGGGCTGGTGTCTGAGCTCTGGCACTCCCCTACCTCACAGGGCCCTAAAGTGAGGGCTCCAGCCCGAGCCCAGATGTCTACACAGCAGTGAAACAGCCCCGTAGCCTGAGTAGGCTGGCACAGGCCAGGCGCTGGTGTCTAGTTGCTGTGTAGACATACCCTGAAAGACCCAGATTACATACTTCCCATCCACAAAGTTCCCTATTCTGCAAGCAGGATCAGGAAACCCCCAGGGAATTTAAAGTGATAGCTCACAATTTTAACACAGTTTTCAAAACAACCACACACACATATATAAAAATACATTTTTATTTTTTGTAAAGAACCTCAGTGTGTGGAATTGTAACCAATATTGCTCCTTCAGCTGGAGAGCTGGTAACAAAACCCCTTTTTCTTAAATTATATGACTTCCTAACTTCTCCATTCAGATGAAACAGAAGTCAGTCATTTTTTTTGTTTGTTTTTTGATGAGCAGTTTCTGACTATATCAGATGGGTCTCTGACTCCTGAAAAATCTTTTCCCATAAATACAGATCTTCTGGGATGCATATCAGACAGGTGACCACTTCTCAGGCAGCTAAGAATACCCACAAGAGACATGTTCACCAGACACTTCCCAACCAGCACTTTCTCTCATTATTTTTTTGAACTGACTGAAAATGAATTGCTGCTTATCAGAAATCTCTGGCAGGCCACAAAATGAGGATCAGCTTTCCTTTAATAAAAGAAAAACTCTATTTTATACTTTTGTCCCTTCAGATAGATCTGATTATTAGACTTAAAATTGCAATAGTAAATCATTTCCTTTATATTCCAGATAAGCAATGATCTTATAAAGAAAATGATACTCCAATAGTGACAATTGAACATAAATAAATAAATAAAAAGAATTTGTACATCATAAAGAAAACAATTGCCTATATTAACCTGCATTTGTAAAGATTCAAACAGTGAGCACTATAGTTCTTTCCTTTAGCCCCGAACGACAATAAAATATTCAACACCAAAAATTAAGCAAGATAAAAATCATAGAACACAATTGTAATTACATGATCTTATGTCAGCTGACTGCACTTGTCAAACCAAACTTTACTTAAATGTATAACTTCAGTGGTCACCATAGAAAAGTCAGCATTTGCCAACATTCACTATGTGGTGTTGTCTTGGTCATTGTTCTGAATAGATAATAATGGGATGTAAACTGCTGAAAAAATTTATCTGATATAAAATGCAAAACATAGGTCAGGCTACGGCTACACTGACGGCGGCAAATTCGCCACTGTCAGATCGATTTCTCTGGATCGACTGAGCGGTCAGTGCAGACCCGCTCAGTCGATCCAGAAATCGACGTACTAAGACCAGCTACAAAAGTAGTGTAGCGCTGCATCGACGGGAACGCTGTTCCTGTCGGCGCAGCACAGTGCAGACGACGCGCAGAAGAGAAGCTCAGCAGTTGACGGGACTTACGCAAAGTATGCAAAAAACTTGTGTAAAATGAGGCAGACAAGCATCGTTCAAATAAAGATTAAAACTTACTTCTCGTTCCAGTTGGCCAGGAAAAAAAAAGACTTTTTAGCTGGTATATTTTTGCAGTTCTTCACTTGACATATTTTCTTCCCAGCATAAGTTAATGAACAGGAAAAAGAGAAGACTTTGTAGCTACAAAGAAAAAGGAATTAAACAGATTAAATGTAATTTAATATACCTTATAGATGAAATTTGGGGTTAGCTATTCAGAATGCTGAAAGGCTCATCATTATCGATGGAAGTGAAATAATAAGGCTTATGCTAGTATTTTAATAAATGCATATTATTCTTTAATTGTCAGAGTACCGGAGCGGTGGTCAGGACTCTTAGGGTCTGTTCCCAGCTCTGTTCTGACAAAGCCTGCTCCTTCACCACTGTAATCAAGAGGAGTTTTGCCATTGACTTTATGGTGCATAGAATCAGACCTTCATAGTGTAACATTGGGCAACAGTAAATCTTTTTGTGCCCCAGGTTCCACATCTGTGAAGATATGATAATGCTTCCAGAAATGTGTAATTACTACTGTATGTGTATTTATTATTATGATGGTCAATGACTGTGTTGGACACTCATCTGCTTAGGTTTAGATTATGGTTGAAGTTTTGGATTCAAAACAGTTTCAGGGCTGTAATTTGATTCTGGATTCAACCTAAATGAAATCATGTGGAATATCAGCCCAAACAGTGAAATATTAGAATATCAGCTCTTCCTCCAAGATTTCCACCTTCTTGCAAAAAATTGTCTCTTTCCAGTCTTATTCTGAACAAGAACTATAGGCACAGTTTAGAGCTAGGGAGTCTAGAGAAGCAAATTTAAAGGAGTTTGGCAACTTGAGATTCCTCTTTTTGCCTTCTTTATAAAATTCTTTATAAAATTCATTGTTGATATTTTCCAATAATATTAATTATTATATTATATATTTTTCTTTTTACCTGAGGGGACAAAAACGAGGAATCAGCTGGGAGAATTCCATGGAGAAAAAGGATGTGATATTTAATTATAACTAAAAGGAATTGCATGTTGTCTTAATTATGACGACAATGCCATTTATACTTTAATCCTGCAATTGTAACATTGTGAAAGAGAAGATAAACACTGATAAGCCACTGACAGGAATCCTGCCAGCGGAAGTGAGAAGGAGAAGACAGAGATGAAGTTTGTTCTTGCCTAGAACAGAGAAAGTTGTTCCGGGTATAGTAGGAAGTGGGGGGAAAAGGAGGTAGTGGGAAGAGGGGAAATCATGGGACAGACAAACAAAGGAAGCAACAAGATGAATAGAACAAGAGCATACTGTGCAAGATTGTGAACAGGCAGAAACAAGAGCTGAGATGTGACGGCCAAAACCGTGCAGTGCCTTAGAAGGAAGAATGAGAAGTCTGAATGTGAAAGGAGGCAGACAGCCAGTAAAGACCCTAGAGAAAGGTAGTTACAGAGCTGCAGTGGTAGGAAAAAAAGACTATTTTAGCTACTGTATGTTGGAAAGATTGGAGAGGGAGATTTAAAAAGAAAAATGATTCTCATTTTCTCATATGTCTGTATATTGAGATAGAGCTCAAGTGAACAGTGGCCTCTAGGCCACATATAATTTCACATCTTAGTGGTAAAACAAAATAAAATACACTGGGAACAATACAACCATCTGCAGAATCAGAGCAGTGATTATGCTTCTGTATCTATTAAGTAATGCAAATTTTCTCAAACTTTTATTAAACTGCTAATTATAGCTAAACGCTGTATAGTGCATTCCTTTGCTAATGTTCTAATGCAAATGATCCCATTGTGTTTTAATCAGTCATACGAAATTCAAAGGAAAGTGGGCGAATGGGGAAAACATTAATAAAAATCTGGAAAACAGCAGGTCCCCCTGTAACAATAACGCTGCCAGACTGCAGTCATCTGACCTTCTCTCTTGATTGCCTTGGTGCAGCGAGAGGAAAGCATTCACTTTACAATAAAGTAGGAAAACCAGCCATTTGAAGAGACACTAATTGAACAAATAAATAATGTGGACGAGATTATTTTTCTTAGCTTTTTTCTTTTATTAAAGTTGTCGCCCTCTGTTTTTCTCTGTAGTACTTAATGTACCAGATACATTCATGCCTATAAGATGACACATTTATTTATCCATCATCTGTAAACAAAAATTGTCACTCAATATGCTTAGCCTGGTAATCGTGGTTTAAATACATCTACCATGAGTGCCATTGTTAAGGTCAAATTCAGACCTGCTGTAAGCAGGTGCAGCTCCATTGACTCAGCAAGATGGCCTTGAACCATGAGCCACTCAGGATGCATGGCCCACACTCACCTTGCTTCACCCCTCTCTGTGGGCAGGTAGTATACCTCTTCCCCCCTTCATCCACACCCCTCTCTTGGCAGGTATCTTTCAAACACATACCTGTTGGGGCAGCTACCCACCCTGCCACTGTCCTCCCACACTTGTCCAGAGCAGGTGTCTAAGTGGCATCCTGAGTCCTCCACTTATGCTCCACTACCTATCATGCACCAAAAAGGTCCCTCTATGGAGTAAGTGGGTGCAGCATCCTAGAAAATAATACAGCTACATCCGCTTACACTTGATCTGAATTTGACCCATGCTTTCATAATAGCAACACAAAACATCTTTATTTACGTGCAGCAACCACACACTGCAACTAGCTGTAATGGATGTGAGAGAAAGAAACCCTTCTTAAGAATGCTACTGGCACCTCCTACCTTTTCAGCCAGGCTGCTGGAATGTTGTGGGCTGCATAAACTGTGAAGCTGAAGTGGGGATCTAGGTGGGCATCTGCACATGAAGGGCTTCTAGGTATTTTTGCAGGCTGAAAATCAGTGTTAAAGCTGCTGCTGAAAACATAGATGAGATGGGAGATGGCTGCAGACAACTCTGTCACAGCATTCTCTATCAAGACTGGGGGGAAAACAAAGGTTTGAAATAGGTCATTGGTAAAGAAGCATGTTTATTGTAGGTCAGCAATTATAGCTTTGAAATTCCTCCTATTAAATTGTAATTAAAATGAAAATCTATCAAGTGAAGCCAATTAGCCATCTGTGCTCCTGGAAGCAGCCTTAGCTCATTTTCTGGTCTATCATCAACAGATCTTTATTACAATACCTTCATAAGAACATAAGAATAGCCATACTGGGTCAGACCAATGGTCCATCAGTATCCTGTCTTCTGACAGTGGCCAATGCCAGGAGGTTCAGAGGGAATGAATAGAACAGGTAACATCAAGTGATCCATCCCGTCGGCCATTCTCAGCTTCTGGCAAACAGCAATCCTTGCCCATTCTGGCTAATAGCCATTGATGGACCTATCCTCCATGAATTTATCTAGTTCTTTTTTGAACCCCATTATAGTCTTGGCCTTCACAACATCCTCTGGCAAGGAGTTCCATAGGTTGACTATGTGTGAAGAAATACTTCCTTTTGTTTATTTTAAGCCTGCTGCCTATTAATTTTATTTGCTGACTGATTCAGGAGAGGACTTTCCCTCTTATCCCAAGTAAGGCATTTTCAAAGGAAGACTTTTTAAACCACAGTAAAGTGAGCGTGCTTCAGATACATCATTTTAGTCTCTTAATTCCCATGCTGTGAGGATGTTTATCATGTACTCTGCACTTTCTGTAGCTAAGCAACTATTTAGTTCAGGGGAATTGGCAACACAGTAGAAGAGCTGAGAAATTGTGCAAGTTAAATGTTAATACTATGTGATTATTGTAATGTGTATTGTAGGACATATATAATCATTTATTAATATATGGTACAATTGTATTCAGACATAAAATAGATAAAGATATGCAGGCATAATTAGCACTCAGCTTTACCACAGTGATGGGCACAAAGTAATTATCTAAATGGATCAAGAGATAAACACATTGAACAAAAGGCTATACTCTCACTTGCATCACACATTTATTCATGTTTCTTTCTATGTCTCCAATTCTCTATTGTTCTGCTGTTATGCTCATTGATTTTTTTAGCCACCTTTGCATTCTCTATATTTCTTGGGGCAGCCAAGGACTGGCCTGACTCCCAGTGTAAGTTGGAGCCCCAACCAGAAGGGCTGGAACAGAGCTGGGTCAGTTTTCCAGGTGACTCCTGGTGTAGGGGGCATGTCATGAAGAAAGGGAGACAGCCAGAGTGCAACGTGCTGGGTATTTCTGGTTGATCTAGAGCCAGCCTTCTCTAAAATACACTAGGGTTGCCCAGGCCTGTCCCTCCATACCCCACACCCTTGGTTATGTGGGTAAAATAACAGCTAGTCTAGGGTGCTGGAACAATTTTTATAGTGAGGATGCTGAGAGCCATTGAGCAACACTCTAAACTCTGTGTATGATGGAAATCACTTCAAGACGGGGTGAGGCAACACACTCAGCATCCCTAGTTCCAGAACCTACGAGCTAGTCCACCTATTGCTATACCTGTCTCTAGAAGTGGCAAATAGTTGATGCTGCAGAGGAAGACCCAAACATCCATAATGTATCTATTTGCTTAATACTGTAGCACAGGGGAAATTTCTGCTTGACACAAGTTAATTTTCTTCCCTGAAGTGAGTGGATTAACATCTCCTCCAGTTTTACTGTAGCTACTGTAAGTGCAGATACTATGCAAATTCATATAAATTTCTAAACCTTTATATAATTTTTGTAAGATTTTCAAAAATCATAATAGAATAAACACAAACATATTATCATTAATATTTGATTCTTTCCCTATCCCATTAAGAGTTTGAAATTGTGTGCTGCCGAAGGTTCGTGTTTTTAAAGATCTCGGTGGTGAGAAAGGAGCAGTTAGACAAGAGGGAAGTGCTCACAACTAGTTTTATTCACGAAGCACTTAATAATTAGAATTACAAGGAAAAAGGCTGCAAGACATGAGAAGAAGACGTTTAACAACACAAGGATAGGGAGACCCATTCTCCATCCTGCAAGCGAGTTGCAACCAGGGAGCCGACCGACCTGGGGCATCCGCTAGTGCCTCGACGGATCCACGGAGAGCCTCA
Organism: Emydura macquarii macquarii; assembly: GCF_026122565.2. NCBI lineage: Eukaryota > Metazoa > Chordata > Testudines > Chelidae > Emydura > Emydura macquarii. The sequence goes on along the minus strand of NW_027132342.1, from coordinate 2,497,647 downwards.
AGTGGAGCAGCGCCTGGGGATCCCTGTATACCCCTCTTCTCCCCAATTCTGGCAATAAGTTTGCCAGCTACTGATTACGTACATCTCAATCCACCTAAGGATTGGGCCTTAACATTTGGTTCTTTTAGTCTATTGGCTATTAGCTAGGGGTATTTGGGACTAAGGGTATGTCTGTTTTGTAAAATCCAAAATAACTTTTGCTCAACTTCGATTAACCAGAAAAAAAAATAGGGAAAAATGGCTGCCTTTTTGCTAAGGGCATCTTTACACTGCCGTGGTGGCAGATAATGATGCAGCAGCATCAATTGAGCAGGTCTGTGTAGAGCACTCTCCTGTTGACTGAAATAGTCCACCTCCCTGAAAGGTAGAAGGCAACGTCGGCAGGAAATGCTTTCCTGTTCACGTAGCGTTGTGAAGACACCGTGCTGCATAGATGCAAGTACGTTGACGTGAGATACACTAGTTACATAACATAACTAGTGTATCTCACGTCGACCCAGCATGTGGCAGTGTAGACCAGGCCTAAGAAAAAAGATTTTCTAAATAAAATTGAAAAATTTATTTTCCAGTTTTTTGTTATAATGCTGAAAAACTCGGATGAAAAAAAGGGTTTTCAGTTTTCTATTAAAAATTGGAAAATTTCCATAGGAAGTTTGAATAAAAACGAAATGTTTTGTTTCTTTCAAAAACTGTTTGTGGAAAATGCTTACAATTTTCTGACCACTTCTACAAATAATTGTCAAATTCCAAAGGGAACTTGTCAAACTTTACAACTTTAGAAGTGCCATGAGAACTTCGGCAATCCTCAAGCAGTGAGTATATCTATTTTGCATTCCCTCCAAAAGATGGCACCTCCAGCAGCACAGAGGAAAGACACTGCAACTTGATCACCACCACTTCATGGTGCACTGCTTGCCTTTGCGAATGTCTTTGACCAAGTACTGACCAAATACTATGGATGTTTATTCTGTTAAATATGACCTCAGGTAGTAATTTCACCAGAAGGCTGCATACTCTGTAATATCGTATAAACCATTCATCCATTAGGTCTTCATGGAAGACACAGGCTGAGTTTTTGTATACATTTGCTTCTGTCTATAACGTGGATCACAAAAAAAAACATCAAATATTTATCAATTTTAATAATCATATTTTCTATTTTAGGGGAACACCCTGTGCTGCAGGCAGGTGGGAAGTCTAGAAATTATCATCTTTCCCCAGCACAAGTGACAATTAATAATAGAATTTTTGAAATAAAAACAGCCTAAAAAAAAACTTAATACGAACAGCATCACCTGTTTAAACACAAAGACACCAACAAGTTCTGACAGGACCTCATTGCAATCACTAAGATGCAGTTCCTAAGGATACATTACTGAATGGATTCTGCAATGCTTGTGAAATTAAGGGTGTAGCCAGAACAAAGAGAAAAGCCTTCCACTGAAAAAGACTGACACTTTCTGGCATAAATAAAAGGGTGTAGACAAGCAGATAGGTAAAAATAGGTTAGAGACCAATAATGTTCCTTAATAAATCAAACAGATTTTCTTTGAGGAAAGTGCTGATTCAGTAAAGCCCAAACTTGCAAATAGCCTCATACAGAGAAATGGTTTAGATTCTCACCACCAGGGTGTTTCAAAGAGAGTGCAGCAGAAGATGCCTTTGTGAATCAGGGGTAGATAGCAATTGGCAACTATTAATCACTTTCATGTTTAGCAAATTGTTGACCCAAGTAGAGTTTAACAAAGCTCCAAGGCGGAGGAATTCCTGCCCGTAGCACCTGTGTCCTGCCTGTAGCACCTGCATGCTCATCTCTCTGCTATACAGAAGAACACTATGCTCTTTCCTGCATCAGAGGAGCTCTTTATATAATTGTGTTTGTATTTCTTTATTTTTAATTAATTCAAAAAATGCTGGAAGTTTAAAATCCCCAATTTATCCAGGGTACAGGTACAGTTGGTTAGCGGTAGTACAAGCTACCTTGGCACTGATCTGGTAACCATACCCAGCCCTGACCAGAACCACCACTAAAGGCTTGTCTACAAAAGAAACCTTTCCAGAATAGCTGTTCTTGATTTATTCAGGAACAAAAGTGTCCATACACGAATTTAGAGTACCTTATTCTGAATTATCTTAATCCACTTTGGTAGTAGATTGAGCTAATTTGGAATAAACCATACACAGAAAATTAATCCTATCAGAAAAAATTAATCTGCTTTAAATTCAGTTTAAATTCATTTTGGATCAACTTTCATGTATAGACAAACCCTAGGCATGAAGAGTTCTACATTCTTTGTGTCCATTCAGTTCTCAGAAGTTCAGATCATGCTGAAAAAAAGAGTGAAAGATGCAAAAATGGGAGGGTTTTTTTGCAACGTTGACACTGACTGAGCAAATGAACTGAGACCATTAGTTAATTCACATAAGCCATCAAACACATATCAGGCAGTAACAATTTTCAGTCACTAGTAACCTGGTCTGATTTGAACTGAGGGACTAAAGATGGATACCTGTTTGCCCCCATTACCATTTTACTAAATCCCTTAAATTATATCATGAGCATAACAGCACTAGAGTTTATTAAAGAAGGATAGAAAAGTCACAGATAAACCTATACTCGCAGCTTCGCTGTGATGCTTCATTTCTCCTTTTTTTCAGCAAAAGAAGGGAGATTTAAGACAACCTCTAAAAAGGGATCTCAATCCACTCTTCCTTCTAAAATGCCCCCTATAACTGACTATATTTTCTAATCTGAGAAAAAAATTATGACTATTTTAACTCTAAGATGAATTTGAGACAATATAATGATCTACATAGATTTTGAAACACTTGCATTTGTTTTTCTTACAGCAACTGGTTTAAGCTATAAATTAAGAAGTGAATTTTCATTCATATTAATTCAAATTGAATAATAAGAATACACATTTTGCTAATTTGTTTATTTTTTTATTAATGTCTAAAAGAAGCATCTTTACCTCTGACTGGAGTTTCTACATTCTGAAGTGAAGTCTAAAAAGACAAAAAAAAAATATCATGAGTATTTATAATACAAAAAAGACTAAACACCAGATTTTATTAATGTGGGAAATGGTATTTGCATTAAGGTAACCCGCTGTTGGAGCAAAAGGGGAAAGCATAGATCATGAGAGAAAAGTACTAGATTGGGATGCAGGAGATCAGGGTTTAGTTCCTGTCTATACCACAAGCTTCACTTAGGATACATCTGCACAGCCCACAGCCACGAGTCTCGGAGCCTGGGGCAACAGATTCAGCCTTGCAGGAGCCTGGGCAACAACAGCGGGATAGCCACTGTGGCTCAGGCTGGAGCTCAGGCTCTGAAGCCCAGGGAATCACAATATTGTCACTCTCCCATCTTTTTGGTGTCTCTTTCTATAAGCAATTCCATGTCAGACTTGAGCCCCACTAATTTTTCAAAATGGGGCGCCTAAAAGTTAGGCTCCCAATTCCTTGCTAGATAGCTAAATCGCAAGCTTGATTTTCTACGAGTGTTGAGCACTCGTCTCCCTATGTCTTCACTGGGAGCTGCTTGGTGCTCAGAACCTCTGAAAGATCAGACCAATTATTTGTGCGCCTAAATATGGACTGAGCAAGCTAACTTTAATAGCCCCTTTTTAAAATTTAATTTTAACCAACTGTGCCACCAAGTCCTCATTTGCAATAAGTACCATTAATAGATTCATATTTACCAAGAAGCTATAAATGCGTTGCTGAAATAATCAGCTGAAGCATAGATAATGCCTAAAGAAAGTTAATACTGCAGTATGTCATTGGTTAATTTCTTAACAGCACCTTGTTGGAACCTTCTCAAGCCCTGTCCTGAAGGGTCAATTATTTCCTTATACGCATTAATCCCTTTGGTGTTGATCAGGGAGACCACACATTAGTAGCACCTCTATTTAAGAGGATCCTTTTAAAAGCTGTAATTCATTCACACCTGACATATGAGCAATGCCAGTATCCAGCTAGTTAGGCAGCACTCATCTGGTTAATATGAATGGAAGTCAAATGCTTACTTCAGAGAAGAAAAAGCAAACTGGTTCGAGATGTTTTCTCACAATATTTATACAGTGAAACAAATAAGAACAGATACCTTTGTTTTATCCTCTTGCATTGTGTAAAGTAAATAACCTTTTTGGAACAGTTCTTATAATTTCAACATACTGTAGCCCATTTAATACGTAATGGATTAGCACCTGTTCTGGCATGATTTGGTCTCCTAAGACTTTTTGTGAATCACAGTAAAACAGAGCAAGACAAGGATGAAAAGCATTAATTGTACAGCAGGCCCAGAATTTTCCTTCAATAGATTTTAAAAATTCCCAGGGTCAGGGTGGTTGAAAGACTGCATGAATCTTTTAGAGAGACACACCACCAGTTCATGCAGAAACTATCACTGATACCAACTTCTTTCATAATCTCCCATTCACAGTACATTTCATGGCAATGATGGTGATTTAAATAAACACACAGAGCTGGAAGAAATTTAGGCACTATTATATATAAATGTTGATGGCATAGATAGAAGCACAGCAAGATATACAAAAATAAATTACCATATGTAATTTACCCTGGAAGGCACAAGCATCAGTTTCCCTGAGGTGTAGTGTATGCAGGCAGCCCGTCAACTAGATGTGTAAAAAGTATTCCAAACAAAACCACAATACACAATACCCTAAACCATCAGAAAACCATGTGAGAAAGAAATTAAAACTGTTTTTCTATCATCTCTCTATTGCCTGAAATATTGCCTGAAAGCACAAGAAATGCAGCAAGTAGTTATGCAAATTTCATTTGAGCAATGGCACCAACTGCTTGGTTAACTGGAAAAAGGATGATCCTTGAATCAGTTACACACCCTGATTTCAGGCAACCCCACTGGAAACCTACAGTACTTTGGCTGCTATGCTGGTGGGTACTATAGAAACACCTAAACCAGACATATTAGATACGATAGTGGTCCACAGATCCCTAAGTATCAAGGAAAAAAATGTGTCAACAGTGGCCAAATGACACTGCACTGTATTTTTCATGGGGCCAAAGCTCCTATGCATACAAAACCTCCCCTGACTTCAGTGTGAGTTGTGCTTGAATAAAGACTTGAGGAATTGGCCCATCATCAAATAATACACTGCTGAATACTGATTCCGGCTACCTGTCTAGATATAGAGATAGATATGGTGAGCTAAGTTATTTCCTACTGAAGATCTGGCTCATCATTTATCCATACCTGCACATATATACATATTATACATATATACAGGAAATAATACTAGGAAAACTTAACTGAACTTGAGTTACTAAAAATGCAGCACAATATTTGCCTGCTTCTATGACATTTATAATTCAGCAGCCTCTGGGTAAGAAGCAGCTCTTTATGCAGCAAACCTGGACTTTTTGAGGGGCTGCTCAAGTCTACTTGACTGTCCTAGAACTTGATTCTGAAAAGAGTAAGAAACAAGCAGCAGCAGCAACATCTGCTGGCACAGGAACCATATGGTAGCTGACTTCAGCTATTTTTTTAAGTCAATTGTTAAGCACCTCTGTCTCACAAAGGAGGGAGGGGGTGTTAGTCAAGGTCATGGACAGTCTTCAAAACAAGGCTTCAAGGGACAGTGACCTAATTCAACTAACCAAGCCTGAAAACAAATGCTGATAGAAGAGAAATCTTACCAACGTGAAACTACTTTGTAAAGTTTGTTTCAATCTGGATATTCTATTCAGGGCTGGAGAGAAAGTATTTTGTCAGAAAAGAATCTGCAAGATTTTCTCTTTAATGTTCAGACTAGGCCATAACAGATGAGTAAACAGCACCATTATCATCATCGTCATCATAATCATTTATTACATGCTTTACAGTGGCATCTAGAGATCCTAGCTGAGGTCAGGCTTCCACTGTGATAGGTGTTTTTCATACAAATAAAGCTTACAATTTAACTAGACAAGACAGGAAAAGTTTTATTAATGACAACTTGATCTGCAAAGGCAAACAAGTTTACAGTTTTACAGGACCAAGAACTGACCCCAAAGAAAAGCAGAACCCAAGCTGTCAATTTCATTCACTAACAAACTTAAGACTCATGTAAGAAGACCTGCAATCATATAGTTCTTCCCCCATAATTCTTTGCTGCATTTAGGAGTACTGGGTTTCTCAGCCATCTGTATATTAAGAGCATGCCACTGAAGAAAATACTCTGCTCAGGGAGAAGATTTTTAACTCTGTCCTCACAAATGGCAGATGGAATCTACCTACGAGAGTCAGTAAGCCTTGTCATATACTCCTGTCATTTCTTTTATTTATTTCTCTGTTGAGCTGGCATCTGAAATACCAGAAGAATATTCTTGTGAATATTTCTATTTAAATTAACACCACACCAGAAAATGTGTGGTATTTCACAGACCCACTGAGATCGGAGGCTCCACAGGATAGGGATTTAAATGCTTATCAATGAAGCACCAGGGTGCTATAGAAACTAGACTTAACAATGAACAAGGAATAAGACGGAAGAAATTAAAGGAAACCAATTGATCTGATTTACTGTGAGAAAATTCAGCTATCCAGTCTTATGGCCTGGTCTAGAAAGATTGAACATAGGGCTAGGAAATAAGATTTTCTGAGCTTGAATTCCAGCTCTTTTATTCACTATGTACCCTTCGACAAGTCCATTCACTTCTCAGCCTCAGGTTTACTCATATAAAAATACTTGGATGGGATGATGATTGTATTGGGGTTTGAAAATGTAACGAACACAGATTTAAATGACTGATGGGAAATGTGTAATATGCCATAAAAAGTCATTGCTTGTACCATGTATCTCTTTCATGCTATTTGAAATGCTACAAAACAACTAAATTAGATTTCCACAATCACAGCAAGGTCAGGTCAGGTTAGAATTGAGAACCTGCTACCGCTATGACCATAAGTGGTATAACCTATATTGATGAACACTAAGTGTTGGGCAGAGGTTAACTGACCTAGAACCCTCAGGAAGCACCAACGGCTTCAGGCAGATGAATGCCTGAAGAAGGTAGTGGAACCACGATGGAGGAAATGCCATCAAAGAGCAGATGAGCAAATTCATTTAGTGTATTTGCCAATGGCATCCACTCAGAACAAATTGGGCCTTTCAGATGTTGCTGATAACCAATCTAAGAGTGGAGCCTCAAAGGCAGGTACATAGGAGGTCTCCTCTGCACTGACAATTCCTGCAACATAGCTGGTTCCAAATGTATAGACTTCTGTCCTTTCTTTTGTCCAAACCAGTAAAGCCAAGAGGGAGATGTTGACACAAAAGCATATCAATTGCCCAGGCTATTGCAGCCATATTATATGGAGAGGACACTTCATTCATGCTGGCAGCATGGACACAACATTGAAGGTGGCAGAAATCTTGAACCTGGAAAAAATAAGAAATTAAGAACTTTCCGGCTTGGAAGCTGGAATGATAGGACCCTGTGCCCGGGACTGACAGATGATGATGACCTACAATATACAAACAGCATATGGAAGTCAGCTTTGACAGACTGTGAGCTGTACAAACTCAATGTTGATATTGCAGCACTTCAGGAAACAAGACTTGCAGATGCTGGTTCTGACCAAGAGGCCAATTATATCTTCTTCTGGCAGGTTACAATCAGCAAAGAAAATCATCTGCATGGTGTCAGTTTCTCCGTGAGAAATAAGTAGGTAAAGCTCCTAGAAACACCCTTTGGGAAGTCAGAGTGCATTATCCTACTTACATTTCAGATGATTATCAGCGTTGTGAACATCATTAATGCTTATGCACCAATGCTCAAATCTAGCCCGGAGGAGAAAGATACAATTTACAACTCTTTGTACCAAGTCGTGAAAAGAATACCATCAATTAAGCAACTTTTCCTCCTTGTGACTTCAATGTAAGAGTCGGCGCAGATAACTCATGGCCAAATTACCTAAGACATTTTGGCATTGGCAAGATGACTGAGAACAGTCAATGACTGTATTACAATGTGTATTACTAATTCATATTTTGCAGAAAAAGATCGCCACAAAGTGTCATGGCAACATCCATGATTAGGCCACTGGCACCAATTAGATCTTTTCATCATCAGGAGGAAAGACCTACCTTCAGTGCAGAACACTCAAACATTTCACAGTGCTGATTGTGACACTAACCACTCTTTGATCATTAGCAAAGTGAAGATTACAGCTAAGAAACTAGAAAGAGCAAAACTTGGAAGCAAGCTCAAAATCAACACTACTAACATAAAAAACTAGAGGAAATGCAAGGAGTTTGTGAAGGCTTTTCAACTCAACATGCATGGGAAGTCACTACAAGAGAAGGCAGAGAAATTTTGAGAAGATTTAAGAACAACAATCCATGAAACAGATTTAGCTACATTTGGAGGAAAGAGATAATCAAAAAAGGATTGGTTTGAAGAAAATGAAATGGAATTATTACCTGTTATTAACATTAATAACATTTATTTTCTTCAAACCAATCTCTTTCCCCCAAGCACATCATATCTGGAACGCAATAAAAGACCAACAGACAGCAACAAAGTGAGATTTCGACATGCAAAAACTGAGATACAGCAAGCAGTAAATGTTGTACAAATCATTACTGGACCAAGCTCTGTGAAGAGATACAGACAGATTCAGACACAGGAAATCTCAAAGTCATGTATGGTGGCCTGAAGAAAGCTCTAGGCCCTACTGTCAATAAGGTTGCCCCTCTTAAATTGCAAAGTGATGAAATTATTACAGATAAAAGTAAGTATCTGCCTCATTGGGTTGAGCATTATTCAGAGAGATATGCACAAGAAAGGAATATCATCAGTGAATCACTGGATCAAATACCAACTCTACAGGTCATGCCAGAAGTAGATGTGGAGTCCACTGTAGAATAGCTAAGCAAAGCCATTGATTTGCTATTGAGTGGCAAGACTCCTGGAAAATCCCAGCAGAAATTCTTAAGTGTGGAAAAGAAAGCCTACTATCATATCTCTATTAGCTGCTACTTAAATGCTGGAAAGAGGATGAGGTGCCACAAGAGATGCATGACACAAACATCACTCTGTATAAAAACAAAGGGGAAAAGGTGACTGTAACAGCTACAGTGGTATCTTGTTACTAAGGGTAGCAGGAAAAGCTTTTGCAAAAGTCATCTTAGTGCACCTACTGGCTGGCGAATCATGTTTATCCTGAATCACAGTGCAGATTTAGGGCTGAAAGATCAACTATAGACATGATATTTTCTCTGCATCAACTTCAAGAAAAGTGCAGAGAGCAAAACTGACCATTGTACATTGCCTTTGTGGAACTAACCGAAGCATTTGACACAGTCAACAGAGCAGGTCTATTTCCAAAAAAATAGGATGTGCATCATCATTGTTAAGTTTTACATGTTCATTTCACGACAACATGAGAGCTCTTGTCTAGTTTGACATGTCTACTTCAGACAGCTTTGTGATGAAAAGCGGAGTGAAGTAAGAACTTATTTTTGCCCTTACACTCTTTGGAATCTTCTTCTTGGTACTCCTGAATTGTGCATTTAAGGACATGAAAGCTGGAGTGCATCTCCACACAAGATCGGATGGGAAACTTTTCAATCTCTCATGACTTAAGGCAAAGAGAAAAGAAAAAAAGGTGCTAATTAGGGAACTTCTATTCGCTGATGCTGCTGCCCTTATAGCCCACAAGAACTCATGGATCACCTTTCAAGTGCTTGTCAGGCACTTGCTCTCATTATTAGCATTAAGAAAATGGATGTATTAGGGCAGGGGGCTCCACAAGATGCTTTAATCACCTTAAATGCAAACCAGCTAGAAGTAGTTCAAAAGTTCAGCTATTTAGGTTCTAGTGACTACCAACCTCTCTCTGGATAAAGAACTAAATGTTCACATTGAAAAGGCTGCCACCACCTTCAGCAGACTAACTAAAGAGCATGGAACAACTCAAAGCTTACCATCAAGACCAAAATGCTAGTGTACCCAGCTTGCATCCTCATGTATGGTGGGGAAACATGGGACAATTTACGCTCATCAGGAGAAAAGGTTAAACAGCTACGCTGCTTATGCCGTATACAAAACATCAAATGGCAAGATAAAGTTACCAACGCAGAGATTCTTCAAAGGGCAAATGTATCAAGTGTGACAGCACTATTCAAGCAAAGATGACTGAACCGGTTGGTCCATCTGAGCAGGTTGGAAGATGATGCATACCTAAGGATAGCTATCATATCAGGAACCATTAGATATAGAGAGCTATAAGAGGGAACAAGAACAACAGAAAGTCCCAAGCTTCGCTATAAAGACACATGCAAGCCAGATATGAAGGAATTTGGAATTGATCCTGTCCGATGGGAAGCCTTGACAAGTGATTGTAACAAGTGGCACCATCATCTCCATCAGGACATCAAAGTCCATGACAAGAGCTGGCTCCTACAGCTTTAAGAGAAAAGATCTTGTAGGAAGCAAGCAGCTCCCAACCAAGACACGTATATTTGCAATAACTGCCAAAGATTATGCAAATCTGTGATTGGACTATTTAGACACAAGAGATATTGCAAACCATCTACATCATAGGCTGCAATTTCCACCGTCTCTTTCAGATGAAAGGATGCCAATCAATTACAGCTTTGGGACATGGGTGTCAGGTATAATAGGCCAGGGGAGATGCAGCTGCCGCTGACCCGCTGCCAGACACTTGGGCCATGGTGGCCCCGCCTCTTCCCATCCCTGCTCTGCCCCTTCTGCAAAGCCCCCAGCACATGTTACTGCCTGGCTGCTTCTCTCCTCCACTCTATCCTCCCTCTCTGGAGGACTCCGCCATTCACCGCGTGCATCCCTCCTGTCCTCCACCCTCCTCCCCAGCTCCACCCTCCCACCCACCACATCCCTCCTCTTCCACGCTCCGAGACACCCCAACCTGCCGCGTCCTTCCCCCATGAGACACCCCCCGCCCACCGCTTCCCTCCTCACCCCAGCCCCCACAACACCCTCCTGCCCACTGCATCCCTCAGACGGTAGGGGGGCCAAGAGGGGGAGGTGACTGAGCATGGGGTGGAGTGGGGTGGTGTGTGGGCGGGGCCACAGGCAGAAGAGGTGGGACAGGGAGCTAGCCTTTGCCAGGGGAAGCTTTACCCACTGTCCATTCTTTGGGGCATCATCATGGTATTCACAACCCAGCCAACAGGACTATTCATTTAAATTCTTTTTGGGTAGATGAGCATCTCTCCATACTCTTCTTCTAACCCATTTATTTTCCTGCCTTAAGAAGACTGTTCTTACATACGTCACAAGATTTATGGGCCAAAACATTGTTCTGATATTTGATTATTAAACTAAGTAGGAGATAAATTTTTGATCATTCAACTACTGTGTAGGAGATAAAATGATAGATTATGGATAAAACTAAGGACTGGGCAAACTAACAAGAATGGGTCCAATCTTGCAGTCTCTTCCACATGAAAAATCAAGTCAATGAGTAAGGACAGCAGGACAGAGACCATTTATGGGAAGACAGACGAAAACTTAGTATTTAATTAAACTTCTTAAAATGCTGAAATAGGAATTTCATTAATGAGAGAAAGCATGACTAACCCACAGTGATTAATGGCCTGATTTTCTGTAAAGTGGAGGACCTGTGTTCCCCAAATGCTGATTTAAAATAGAGTTGTGTGTGCTCAGAACCTCTGCAAATCTTATCTTCCATGACTTGCCCAAGGTCACACAAGAAATAAATGGCAGAGCTGAAAACAGAAGCCAGCTCTTCTAGGTCCAAGTTCAGTGCCTTATCCACAAGATCAACTTTTTATTGATTTCTAGTCATACGTTTCATTGCTCACAACCTTTTCTCTTGTTATGTTGCCTCTTCATAATATTTGCCTCTGAGAAAATAAGTAACAAGACATTACCTTGACCAATCATCTTGATCAATGAATAAATGAATGATAACTACTTAAGTCATGATGTTCAAGAGGAAATAGCATATTAGCTCCTTAGGCCAGCCTTACAAAGGTTTCAATGCATCCTTTACCTGTGTTTTTCCCAATGGCACTGAATGGAGTTTCTTGACTGCATCAGTAATAGCCCTTGTTTCCACAGAACAGAGAACGCTGCAGATTGCTTTAGCTTCTTCAATCACATTATCCACTTTATGCTGTTGATAGCAAGGAGAAAAAAACCATAGTATTTTATTTAATAGAAATACCTCACAATAAATTTATCACTAATTTAAACTGAAGTCAGTGGATACATCCAAAAATATGTCTGGCACAAAAGAAAAAAGTCATCATACATAAACCCAAGAACTCTGCAGACCACTAAGGAGTGGTAAAGTCTTCAAGACAGCAGGTGTGAAACTCTATATGCCTTACATCATTCCTATAGAGCAAAGTCAAACTTTCCTAATGAAATCTTTAACAAGCCAGGTATCACCTGCTTTGGTGTTTGGTTACATATACCTGAAAGAGTCAGGCCAGTTTCACCAAAGGTTTTGAGGAGGTGCAATAACCTTTTGGCAAATTTGACCTAGGCTTCTTGGACCAATTCCTTATTTTGATTGAAAAATGTGCCAAACTTAGTCTCTAAGAAGGATTTTAAGGCAAAACATGATGTAACAAAAAACAACCAAATTCTGAACAAACAAATACTGTTGGAACTTGAACTGAGATGTCTTGGAAACTTCAAAAGATGTACATGAACCCTCAGAGTTATCACCACTTTTTGTCTTCTACTAATATCAATAAGCCATTCTTCAGAGCTATGTTCCTCCTTCCTAGACATACTGACTCCTTAGAGTAATTACCTCTGACACATCGATTGGAGATTGAGTATTTTGTGACTTTTTTTCTGCACAAATGTATATTTCCAGTCTATTAAATGTTCATGAAAATACAAGTCCAGACCTCTAAAATATTGTATTTTACAAGCCCATTGGCCCAATTACACTGTCTTTTACCCAAATTGAGTTGTTCCAGATATATGTTATGTACTTAAGAGCAGAATTTGGGACCCAAAAGAGAGTATATCATCTTTGAGTGGGAATCTGACGGAACAACTTATGCATGAAATGTCACCTGATAGAGCTCATAGTAGAGATCATGCAAAAATTAGAGATACAGCTGGAGATGATGATGGAATTCAGTTGGGGACTCAAATATTGGTCCTGCTTTGAGCAGGGGGCTGGACTAGATGAACTCCTGATGTCCCTTCCAACTCTAATCTTCTATGATTCTATGCAGGACAGGAATGAGAAGGTGGTATAGACAACCCAAGTTTTGTGGACAATTTCCATACAAAAGTATCTGGAGGACAAACTACCAGAAGAGTAGAGTGATCCATGGAAGAATGTATCCATGAGGACAGGCAGAGACTCAGTTAGTGGTGATGAAATAGAGTTCAGTAACAGGTTTGTTGCACTGGGGAATGAGGTGGAGACAGGTAGATGATGCAGTGGAAAGGAAGAAAAGAAGGGAAGTCAGTCCCTACAGAAGAGTGGTAGAGATGACAGAGATAACCAGGGACTGGAGCTTAAGGAAAAGTGAGGATGATGTATAGGGGACTGCAGCACAAGACAGATTCATTCCAAAACCAGGATGAGACAGGTCTATGTGGCTGGGGACTCCATACTCAGAAGACTCAGTAGGTTCTCACCAGACTAGCTCCAGAGAAGAGAATGTTGTCTGCCAGGAACAAGGATATGAGGTGTGGGTGTGAAGCTAATGATGATCCTGATGGCAGCATGGATAAATCCACTGATTGTGCTACATATTGGGATGAATGACACTACTAGATTCCCATAGCAAGGATGAGTATACTCAGCTGGGTAAGGTGCTGAAAGAAGTGGAAACTCAGGTGATTTTCAGCAGAATTCTTCTGGTCCCTAGAGAAGGAGGGTGAAGGCTTGACAAGATAAAGAAGATCAACAGATGGCTTGCGGATTGGTTCTATGAGGAAGCTATGAAGGTTCTATGAGATGATTGACCATTGGGAGATATTCACAGAAAGAAGACTCTTCTCAACTCATGGACTCCACTGGAGTACCTGGGCTATTAAACTTTTGCGATCAAGGCTAGCATGATTGATAAGAAAGGCTTTTAACTAGGAGATGAGAGGCGATGGTTGAGAGAGACTCATGAAAACTCCATGACTGGGCTTCAATACACAGGAGGAGGAAAATCAGCTAAATGAAGATATAGTAAAGGATAATGGAACATCACAAAGTAAGAGTATTAACAGAAAGGAAGAAAATTACAAATACTGAGTGGAGTGGCAGACAAGTAGATGCTACAATTAGTGATCTGATCTGGATAGAAAACTGAGTGATATCCAAGAGAAACAATGGAAATATTTGTATCCTTATGTGAGGAGTCTGGACAATAAAATGAGGAACTGGAACTACTGGTGCACGAGGTCAAATCAGATATTACAAGGATTACAGAAACTTGGTGAAAAAGCATTTATAACTGAAAGTATTGAAAGGTATGTGCTGTTTAGGACAGATAGGAATACATGTAAAATTGATAGGGTAGTGTTGTATATCAATGAAGTGGGAAACTAAAGACATAAGAAGCGACAGTACGGACAAAACAGAATCTGTTTGGATCAAAATCACTTTAGGTAAGAATTGTAAAAAAAGATTCTATCAGTGATAAATACTGTTGGAAATTGTGTCATAATGGAAGACTTGAACATACTGGATATAGATTGAAGAATAAATGCTACTAATTCTGCTAGGGTCCAATTATTCCTGGAAATGATAGATGGCAATTTTCTTCATCAAATTGTCACCGAACCAACAAGAAGTGATGTCATTTATTTTTTACTTAGTTTTGGTAAGTAATGAAGACATCATAGTAGGTCATAGGAAATAACTTTGGATCAAGTGATCATGAGTTGATTCAGTTTAAATTAAATGGAAGGATAATCAAAACCAAGTCATCAAAACTATGATTTTTTCACTTCAAAAGGGCAGACTTTGAGAAATTAAAGGAATTACTTGGGAAAGTCAACTGCATTAAAGAGTTCAAGAACTTAATGTGGAGGAGGCTTGGAATTTCTTCATATCAGCTGTACAAAAACTATCTAAAATTTGCATCAGAAGCAAGGGGAAAAACTCATAGGGACTGGCTCCAGATCTAAACAGATGAATAAACACCTCAAAAATGTTATTAGAAATTCTTCTGGTCACTAGAGAAGGAGGGCAAAGGCATGACAAGATAATGAAGATCAACAGATGGCTCAAGGATTGGTTCTATGAGGAAGGTTTTGTGATGATTGATCCTTGGGAGATATTCACAGAAAGACATAGGGAGTAAGCAGACAACCTAAAGGGAATGGAAAAGGGGGCTGACCAGCAAAGAAAAGTACACTGTGGAGATTAGAAAACATAGAAATAAAGTGAGAACTGCAAAAAGCAAGATGAATTAGCTCTTGCCAAGGTAATTAAAATAAAAAGACATTTATTAGTTTAATAAATAAATAAAGAATAAGGAAGGATGAGGTTGGGCCACTATGCAGTGTGGATGGGAAGAAGATTAAAGACAATCTAGGGCTGGCACAAAAACTAAATGAATACTTTGCCTCTGTTTTGAATAAGGATGATAATATAGAACACGTGCATGAAGGCAATATGGCTGATGGAAATGAGTATTTAAAAGTAAAACTTATTTCATCTGAAGTGGAACAAAACATATAGTCAAATCAGGATGAAATGATAATTTACACCCCAGAATACTGAAAGAATGGACACATGAGACTGACTGCTGGTTTAGTAATAAGGGATTTTTAATACATCTGTATATTTGGGGTAATAATGCCATATGACTGGAGAATACCTAATGTCGTACCTATACTTAAGAAAAGGGAAAAAAGTGATATGGGCAATTATAGAACTGTTCGTCTAAACCTCAGTAATATGTAAGGCTTTAGAAAAAATTATGAAGGAAAGAATAATTAAATTAATGGAGATAAATAGAAAAGGGAACATAATGCAATATGAGTTTACCAAAGATAGATTGTGCCAAACTAACCTTTTATCCCTCTTTGTGAAGATAGCTAATTTTTTTAGATTAGGGAAATGTAGTAGATTTAAAAAAAACAACGAGAGTTCTGTAGCACTCTTGTTTTTGCTGTATACAGACTAAATAGCTACCCCTATGGAACTCTTCTACATAGTAGATTTAATATACTTGGACTTCAGTAAACATTTGACACAGTACTACATGGGAAATTGTTAGTTAAATTAGAGAAGATGGGCATAAATACAAGAAACGTAAAGTATGTCAGAAACTGGCTTAAGGGGAGAAGGCAATGGGTTGTGCTGAAAGGTAAATTATCGGACTGGAAAGAACTTACTAGTGGAATTCCTCAAGAATAGGTCTTGGGACCCAACATTATTCAATATTTTTATTAATTCTCTTGGCACAAAAAATAGGAGCATGCTAATAAAATTTGATGATGCTACAAAGTTTGGAGGCATCATAAATACATAGGAGGATTGGAATATTATACAGGAAGAACTGGATAATGTTGAAGACTGGAGTGACAAAAATGGGATGAAATTCAGTAGTACAAAGTGAGAAGTCATACATTTAGGGTCTAATAATATGAATTTCTTCTACAAGATGGGGGCTGGAAATGACAGAGGAGAGAGACAGGGATGTGAGAATTGATCTCAGGATTACTGTGAACCACCAATGTGATGAGGCTATGAAAAAGGCAAAGGCAATCCTAGGAATAGCCAGGTGAGCCATTTCCAATAGAGAGAGAAAAATGTTAATGCCATTGTACAAGGTATTGGTAAGGCCTCATTTGGAATAGTGTATGCAATTCTGGTCACCCATGTTCAAGAAAGATGAATTTAAACTGGAACAGGTGCAGCAAAGCGCTATTAGGATGATCAAGGTAATGGAGGAACTAGTTTAATCAGAGACAGCAAGAGCTTGGCTTGTTTATTACTGCAAAAAGAAGACAGAGGGGATATGACTGCTCTGTACAAATACATCCGGGGTAAATACCAGGGATGGTAAAGAGCTATTTAAGCTAAAAGACAATGATGGCACAAGAACTGATGGTTATAAACCGGCCATGAACAAATTCAGGCTGGAAATAAGAAGAATGTTTTTAACCATCAAAGGGGTGGGATTCTGGAACAGCCTCCCAATAGGAGGTGTGGGGGCAAACAACTCAATTAGTTTTTAGGAGAGAGCTGGACAAATTTAGGAGTGTGGTTGTATGATGGGGTTGTTTGTAATGGTGAGGCATAGGGCTCAGCAGCCCCAGGGCTCACTTTTAGTTTATGTTTTGTTCCTAAAAGCTCAGGGTTCAGGATTTCAGCCAGCCCTTTGCAGGGGTCTGGAAGAATTCCCCCTCCCCCAGTGTACTCTCATTTTTTTTGTTTTATGTCCTGCCTCCGAAGCATCAGGGATGGCCACGGCTATAGATAGGACACTGGATCAGGGGGAAGAACTCTGAGGTGGGGTGCCATCAGTCTCTCTTTCAGCAGCATGGTTGCCTGGTTCTTGCTGACATGCTTTGGGTCCAACTGATCACTATATGTGGGACAAGGCAAGAATTCTCCGCCAGATCAGATTGGCAGTGAACTTTCGTGTTTTTTCCCTTCTTCTGCAGTGTGTAGGTGCAGGTCACTTGCCAGGATTAACTGGGTATATCTCAGGTTGTTCTTTCCCTGTTATCGTGTGGGCTTCAGGCACTGGTGCTCTCTGGTCCTTCCTAGTCTCTATCTGTGGCACACAATAATCTAGTTTCCTGTGGGCTGTAATACTGTAGTCTAATATTGGCTGTTGGGTTTAGTATGCAGGTGCTGGGTGGTTTTGGTGGCCTGTGATATTCAGGCAGTCAGACTACATGATCTGGTGATCCCTTCTGGTCTTAAACTCTATGACTCCAAAAATATTACATACTATATACTGGGGAAAATATTTTAAATAATTTCCATGGATTCCTTGTATATTTGTACTACTGACTGCTTTAAAGATTGAAATACATTCCCTGAGCAAGCAAAAACTCTCCTATTAAATATTCGCTGTCACTATACTGGTAACATTCCTTTTAGTGAGCTAGAGTGTGTTAATGTACTGATAAAGTTATTTCTGTAACTCATCCATTTCTATGTCCGAAAGAGAAAAACTGTCCCTGAGATGAACTTTATTTTCAATCTGAAGGTCTGTAACTAAACAGTAATGAGAAGATTAATGCCTATCTTTAAAACAAATAAACAAATACATTGGGATAACTGTACCACTGGTCTAACTTCACAGATCTAATTAGACCAGAAATTTGAAAAATAAAACAAGGAAGTTTTTTAAAGAAACTATTGGCATAGGACTGAAGGGGGAAGGAGATTGATTATGGTCATTTGTGTTCTCCAGTAAACTTTGGAGCTTCCTTCAGTCTTAAACTGACTCACCACTTTCTACTTATTTCATTTTCCTTTCCTCCTCCTTTACCTTCCCCCATCATTTTGACTTTTAAATTAAATGTTTGCAGATTTTCCTCTCTGTATGTACAGCATACACATAACCATGAAGGCAGGAGCTTCTAAAATGGGACAGCTTTGTCACCACCTTAACAATGACACAGCCAGAGGATTAGAAAGGCTTTTTATTGTACAGATCTGGAGAATATTACTATTTTTCTTTTTCACACGTGGATATGGATTAGTAAGACAAGGGACTTTATCTCTACAGACACATACACACACACGAGTTTTCAGAGTAATACATTATCATTACAGACACACAAGGCTAATCCATGAACAGGGCGATGGTTATGCCTCCTCTGGAGGAAAAATATCTTGTTTAACATTTTCAGAAAACATTGTGCTTTTCTGTAAAAAAAGCATGTTGGAAAGTTTCGAAGACAGTTTGTATTTCTATGATATAATGTGCCTTTAAGTGTGAAGCAAGAAATGTTATAATTATGTATGGTTTATGGATTAGCTACTCTCAAGGCATGGAACTTGTTGCCTTGGAGAGTACACATATACGAAAAATATTTTAAACTAGATATGACTGATGATAGATTTTTCTCTCATCATCTTTCTTTTCAGACAGACATTTAATACCTGGAGAGTCTTCCCTTTCCAGATATAGACATATCACATTGATTTAGCCTTAATGGACTGTACACAGAGAGCCTCATTTTTTCTATAGCTATTTTGTGAGGATTTTGTTCTAAATGTCCTAAAAATCAAGAGGAATTAAGGTCAACTTAATGTACATGTTTTATTTACTGCAAATATTTAAATACTACTACAACGTTTGGAGGATATTTTGATGTTTAAATTATTTCTATAATTAAATCACCATTCCACTACGATACATGCCCTTTATCAAAAGTTAAACCAAGTTTCTTTACAGGCTAACAGGAAGCTTACAGTAAATTATAAGAGATGATTCGAGTGATCAGAATGGCTAACATTTAGGGCATTAATTCTGTGGAAATGATCCATACAGGTCAGGTCAAATTACATCTTTTCTGCCAAATATTCCATACATCTATCTTTCTGATTTTTGTTTTGCAATAGCAGCAACCACCATCTAGCATTTACTATACATTAATTATAGCAAGGACTACAGTTCTGCCGTGGACCCCATAGGGAGTCACAGATTTTGAGACTGAAGTTTTTCAACAAATATCTATGACTTAGAGGATTTGAAGGTGTGGGTATGTAAGTGGCTGAAACTAATTTACTGAGGGTCTACAGATCTGCTATCTTAAAACCCGAGCTAGAAGACAAAGGTCCTAGTTCAGCGGAGCACTTAACCACATGCTTAATGTTAAGCAAATGCTTAAGTCCCAATGGCTCAAGCTAAGCATGTGTTTAAATGCTCTACTGAACAGGGACGGACTTACCCTCCCAACTTCCTGCACTGCTGTGGGTTAAACAGGCAGACTCTGGGAGGTCCAAATTTTCCCACAGCAAAATACAAGTTCCTGCTATAAAGGTCAGTGGGAATTATTCATATTTTTCACTGTGAGCATGAGAACCCCGGATAGTACTCTTAAATTGTTTAATCAGTTTGTGTTGAAAAAAAAAAATGTTGGATTCAAACAGTGACTTGTGACTCATGGCTTTGTTTAGTTTTTCTTTACCATCTATGTGTTATTTTTACCTTATTGCTTGGCCACTTCTTAACTTTTCCAGGCCAGCTACTATGACAAATAATTCTAATAAAATAATAATAATAATAATAATAATTTATATGCATGGAACATTTCACACACAGCCTGATTCTGTGCTGAGTTACAATGGAGTTACAACTGGCATAAAACTGGTGCAATACAGTGAATAATAAAGACAACAACACTGCATTTTCAGGGAAGGATTGTGAATTCAATAAGAAACAAACATAGGCCCTGATCCTCAGGTGAATTCTATGGCCATATCAACATTGTGAAAAAGAGAGTATTTTTAACATCTGTTAACTAACTCATGCTAAAAGTTAACTATCATGAGTTTACTCTAGTGTAAAGTACAAATATTTGTAGACTGCAACAATGATTGTGTAGTGTCCAGACTAGCTTTTAGATTTGATTAGCCTTTGACTGCCAAGACTCCAGGTAAATACCTTAACTGAAGAGATGTCCCGGGAATTTTATGTAAGTGCAGAGGTCTGCCTGTGTAGTGTACATTGCAGGATATGGAGCTTGGAGTACAGTTAATTTTGTGATGAATGTTTTTTGCACAGCTCCTTTCCAGATTTGAACTGTTTTTTGCTTTGGTCCCATCCCTGTATGCACATATGTATAATTGAGCTTAATGGAACTTCTAACATAAATAAAAGTCAAAAAGGGCACATCTTCACCCCTGTGCTAAATTGGCACTGCTGCCATTGATGCAGTAGCATTGATTTAGTGGGACTGGGGAAGACAGGCTACGTCGATGGGAGAGCACTCTCCTGTTGACATCTGTAATCGACCTCAACGAGTCAAAAGCTATGGTGACATGAAAGCATCTCCCATCGACATAGTGTAGTGTGGACACTGCTGCAAGTCAATCTAAGGTACATTGACTTAAGTTATGTTACCTGTGTAATTTAACTATCGTAACTTAGGTCGACTTTCATAGAATCACAGAGTTGGAAGGGACCTCAGGAGGTCATCTAGTCCAACCTCCTGCTCAAAGCAGGGCTAACCTCAGCTAAATAATCCCAGCGAGGGTTTTGTCAAGCCACAGTTTAAAAACCTCTAAAGATGGAGATTCCACCACCTCCCTAGGTAACCCATTCCAGTGCTTCACCACCCTCCTAGTGAAAAACTTTTTCCTAATGTCTAGCCTAGACCTCCCCCCTGCAACTTGAGACGGTTGCTCCTTGTTCTGTCATCTGCCACCACTGAGAACAGCCTAGCTCCATCCTCCCTTGAACCCCCTTTTAGGTAGTTAAAGGCTGCTATCAAATCCCCCCTCATTCTTCTCTTCTGCAGGCTAAACAAGCCTTGTTCCCTCAGCCTTGCCTCATAAGTCTTGTGCTCCAGCCCCCTAATCATTTTTGTTGCCCGCTGCTGGACTCTCTCTAACTTCTCCACATCCTTTTTGTAGTGGGGGGCCCAAAACTGGACACAATACTCCAAATGCGGCCTCACCAATGCCGAATAGAGGAGAATAATCACTTCCCTTGATCTGCTGGCAATGCCCCTACTAATGCAGACCAATATGCCATTAGCCTTCTTGGCAACCAGGGCACACTGCTGACTCATATCCAGCTTCTTATCCACTGTTACCCCCAGGTCCTTTTCTGCAGAACTGCTGCCTAGCCTGTCGGTCCCCAGTCTGTAGCTGTGCATGGAACTCTGCACTTGTCCTTGTTGAACCTCACCAGATTTCTTTTGTAATCTTTTACTTTCAGTGTAAGTATAGACTAGGCCTAAAAGGCTGCAGTATTGGGGTCTTAGATCCCTGTTCGGTAAAAACTTAGACATGCAGCTATCCTCACAAACATAACTAGTTCCACTGAGTTCAAAAGAACACTGGTCATATGCCTTAAGTTAAGCAAATGCCTAGGTGTTTTCAGGATCAGGGTCTTAGTTTGAAATTGCCATGTAGTTTAGGTGCTGAATTGCTGATCTATGTCACATGGCCACCGTGGCTTGGAATGCCATTTTGGGGCTGCATAGCATGAATCCCCCTGTATTAAAACACACTCCAGGCTGTCACTGAACAGGTGATGGGCAAATGAAAAGTCTTAAGGATTTTCACACAAAGGTAGATTTTTTGCAGAATTTTTTGGTATTTTTCCATAATTCAAGACGGAACTATCCACTACACAAACATATTGTGAAAGAGTGAAATATGGGACGGGGAGGAAGAGAATTAGTATCCTGAACCAGAATGGATATTTTTGGTTGTTTTTTTTTTTGTTTTTTCCTGGCACATAACATTTTGCAAGAGAGTTTCTTATTTTAGGACAACTACTTAAATGCTACTGCATCAAAGTGGAATAGCTCCAGGCTGCTGCATGAGTAAATTCTGTGATCTACCAAGGTTTTGTGCTTTCTTTCAGCTCCCAAATCATAAATGAAGGGTGGAAGAATTAGTTTAAACAAAATAAGATGAGTCTGCACCCTGCTTGAAACTTAGCTCAAACCATTATTTGCCTTGTTCATTCCATCCCAGATTATCTTCATTTTGGGGTTAGATTCTGCCTAGGTTTGGGAGTGAAAGGCTAAAATGAAGCTTTTCTGGTGGCATTTACAGTTCAATTGCAAACCCCTCGAGTTTTATGTTTAAACCTGACCCTGCAAACTCTAAAACCCATGCCTAACTTTATGCATGTGGCAGTCCCATTGACATATGCATACAGTGTTTGCAGAACTGGCAGGAGGGCAAATTTTGCACACTCAAGTGATTACTTTATTCAAATAAACTAGATCCAAATATTTGGGTGTTAAATCAAAATGAACCTCATATCCTTTTGCTGTTCCCCAACACTGGGAAATAGTTACCTTGAATGTTTTCATCTTGTAGTGTTTATCATTTAGATGTCATTAATTTTAGTTAAAGATTTTCACACCCTTTCCAAAACAGGTTAAACATCTTTAATTAAGAGTCCTCTTTAATTCAGTTTGAGGCAGATTAATCGAAGAATTAGAGACTTTTCACAAGTAAGCTAATGCTTTACTGGCAAAACAGGCTGAGAACAAATACCTCATTTTGCAATAGATATTCCACTTGATCTCCATATTTCATAATAAATGAAACAAGGTTCTGCCTGGAAATTAAAAAGAAAAAAAAAGAATCAACATTCAGTTAACAGTAGGTGGAAAAATAAAGGGGGTATTATTTTTACCTCATACCATAAATCAGGAACAACTTCACTGGCCACAGTGATTTTATATTAGTGTAAATATGAATTCAGAATCAAATGCTTCTGTAGCTCTCAAAGAATATTGGGCCTTACTCTTCACCTATAGTCCTTCTATAGTCACTTACCCGTGGGCAAAGAGGGTATAAAAAGCTACCACTCCAATCTGGTGGCATTTTATACCTACTATTTACAAACATAAGACCCCCAAGTCAGCAAACCACTTGAGCATATGCTTAGCTTTAGGCAGTTGCTTAAGTCCTATTGATTTTGTGTGTATAAAGTTAAGCATGCTTTTTTGAATAGAGGTGGACTTAAGTGCTTTGCCGCCTAAGGGCATGTCTACACATACAGTGCTGCAGCGGTGCACCACTGCAGCTCCGCCACTTCAGTGTGTCCGGTGAAAACGCTCTATGCTGATGGGAGAGAGCTCTCCCGTCAATATAATAAAACCACCTCTGCAAGCAGCAGAAGCTATGTCGGCGGGAGAAGCTCTCCCGCCAACATAGTGCTCACCACACAGGCGCGTCTGTCGGTGTAAGTTATTTCGCTCAGGGTGGGGGTTATTTACACCTATGAGTGACATAATTTCTGCCAACATAAGCTGTAGTGTAGACATAGCCTAAGTCACAAAATAGGGTGGAAATCAATGGATAACCAAGCACTATGTCTGCAAAACAACTGGAAATTCTTCTGAATATTATAAACTTTGAACCAGATCACCAGTATAGAAAAGTACATTTTAAAAGCGGGACACTGTTAAAATAATAATACATTTAAATAATTACTTATCTCTCTAATATTTATGCATTCCATTTTTCAAGTTCTTTCCATTTCAATGATTGCCTTTACTTTTCAGAATTTATGCTGTGACTTTACTTTTCTACTTCACTCAACCTAGACTTGGGAAACTGACATAACCCATATTAACCCAGCGTCAATCTCTGTCCCCCGAGTCTGCTCCTGCCTCGATGCTGTTATTTGTTTTGCTCATGTATTTATTGGATTAAAAACAATGTTTATCCATGGATCTAATGACATTCGCACGTCAGGTAATATATATACAACAACAGTTTTGCAACATAAGGCGGCAAAATGTGAGAACTATTCTCAGACGCATATTTCTACACAAAACCTATATATGATAATGTAGAGAGTTATATACTATATACACTACAGCATTCAACTTTTTAAATCTCCTGACAGCTGCACTTCTTGTGGAGCGCTGCCAGGTTTCCATTCCAAAAAGCCATTTATTAATATGCTTCTAAAAAACTATCTAACTACACCCATCAGGTTAGCCAGCCTGTTATATTTAATGGCATCTTGATGTTGAGGAATATGGTCCAAATTTAGCCCTGGTGCAAGTGAGTACAACTCCACTGATGTCCAGGGATCTACATCAGATTTGAATTTCACTCTGGGAGTTTATTATAGGGAGGGATGGAGGTGTAGCACCTACCAGTGGATATACTGATTTGTTTCATTAGTTACACACTTGCCTATAAGAGCAATCTTATAAGAGCAGGGATAAGATACCAGCTCATTTTCTTCACTTCATTCCAGGCTAAAGAAGTCCTGTGTTCATTCTTCCTCATGGGAGCTAAGTAGAGAGTGACCATCTTAACCAATTTGTCTTCTGGGACAAAAATATTGTTTCATTCTGCCATATTATGACACAAATATCACACTGTGGAATTTCATCATGATGGGGCTGCCCACAGAGAAATTGCTATTAAGAACAGCAAAGGAGGATATCTGGGAAATAAACCACATTACAGGACAAATCTTCACTGCAGAGTTACCTCTAATTATAGCTCAAGTGTGGCCCCCAACTCAAGTCCTATCCAGACACAAAATCCTTTAATTCAATTGTGTTAGTGCTTTCGATCTGAGTTGGATGGCCCAAGTGGGAGTAGAGGTAACAGGCTGAATTAGCGCAACTCCTCAGCTACTGACACAATCATTCTGTGCAGCTTATATGTTTGCAGTGTGGTCACTCTCACATGAACTTAGCTAACTCTAGAGGAGTTAGCTGCACTCCAGTTATCTCAGCAGTGAAGTCATAGTCTAAAAGATCACTGTTAAATCTCCTTCTGGCATAGGCAAGAGGAAAGGAAACCCTTGTTTATTAATGAGTGGTGTTAAGAGCCAGTCCCAGGAGGGGAAAGAGAAGCAGAAAGTAAATAAGAGTTTTGTTTTTATAAAGTGCTTTGATGCCTAATGAATGCTTGTTTCATTGAATGGTTGTGCTTACTCTGTAAGCATTTACCTTGTCCCAAATAGACAAGCAGGGAGGATTGGATAAACAGAGTTCATATCTTTATTGTTTCTGATATGTAGCAGAAGATGTTTTAGCAAGGTTAGCAGAAGAAGATATGGTTGATTTGCTCTGCTGATATCGGGGCAAATCCTGAGGATGTTGAGAATGTGCAATTCTCACTGAAATTAATGGGAGTTACACACACTCAGCCCGTATTCAGAATAGTTTATGATATATCCCATTGTAAAGGCTTCCTTTGCCATGGAAAAGGACAGAAACTTGGTATCATAACAAACAGAGCTGTCGTGACAGAAACTGGCAGGGAATTTATCAACAAAATATTCTTTCATCAAAAAGTGCAGATTTGTTGAAACTGAAGCTTTTTGCAAAATGGAATTTTTGTTTTCCATCCCACCATAGTCATGACAACAAAACACTGAAAAAGCAGCAGACATTCTTGTTTAAGTAAAGGATGTGGTCCACATATGTCAAGGAGTAGAATGGACATTTAGAGGAATGTTTGTAAGGAACTAAATAAGTCTTCTGAAAACCTCTCATATAATTCAAGGTGAACTTGGGCAAGTCACCTCACCTCTCTGTGCTTCATTTTCCTATCTGTAAAATGGGAAGTGTGATATTTATTTTCCTTAATGAAGCACTTTGACACCTATGGATGAAAAATACTATCAGAGTTAAGTATTATTAGTTAATATTATAGTTAAATTATTAGTATAAGAGCTAAATATTCCTCATTCCTTCAGAAGGAGCACAGTGAAAGTTGAGTGAGAGATTGATCCTTGATACATCGCCCATAGAGCTATATCAAACCCTGTTATAACTACTTTTGTTAAAATAGCACCTGGTTACAAAGACTGTGTTGTGAAGAGTGAAACTATTATCACGGTATTTATATCTATATTTGGCTCTTAAAATTCTCTTTTTATGAGCAGCAGCACGAGAAAATTACAGCCTTCTTCAATCTCAGGGAACTTTGGAGAAGTGTGCGGGGGGGAAGGAAATGTTTTTTTCCACAAATTATAACCGCTGTTACTTTCAAGTTCTCCTGTTCATAAAGAGAGAATTTTAAGAGCCAAACTCTGCTACAAGTGTCGTATGATAATGGTTTTTCCTCTACATAACACCAGCCTCATGATTTTGTAAAGAGTGGCTATTTTAACAAGGCTTGATATAACACGATTTAACATAGTTAAGATCCAATGTGCTTTTTTGTGTTGTAAAGGAAATACTATAGATGGCAGAGAGCATTATAACTAACTGTATTAAAATTATAAGATATACTGAAAGCTATGCCGTTGCAAACTGGAGAAAATATTTTTCTTTTATTTATGATATAATCTATAATCAAAACTTCATATATATGCTCAATACTCTAGGTGAAATGAAGAGGAAGGGGAGAAAAATGTAGTTCAGTGAAACAGAACATTCATTCTACCAACCAACCGGTGAGGTCGGAAGGAAAGAACTGTTGCGCTCATGTTGTTTCTCTGAGTGCCATCTCCATCCCCAGTCAGAATGTAGCCAGAGCACAAGCACAACTTGGCTCTGCATGACCGCTAATGAATACAAGAACACAAGACATCAGCTTCACTGCTCATCTGGATGACAGCACGGTGATGATAATCCGATGCACAGGAATGTTTTAATTGCTGCCCCAGTCACGTGGCCTGGGCTCAGGGTTTCTGTCATATGACAGAGATCAGTATCTACTGACTTCAGTAATTACTATTAGAAGTACCTCCAACAGCATCATGACCATGGACACAGCGATGCAACAGTGACTCAGTACTGACTCAGAGGCAGAAGTGGCATTTATTGAAAAGCAAGCAATGGTTCATGCTGCACCCTGTGTTTTCTTTGTAGTTCTCTCATCCATCCATGTACAAACCAAACCCTGGCTCTGCTTAGTTTATAAGAGTTGATGAAATCGCAGCCCCAGAGCATTTAGGTGCTGACAGCAATCATATAGTTATTAAGTATAGCTACTCCAAACTACTAACATTCTTACCTGGATACTTTCCAAATACATGTATATTGTAGCAGCTGATTCACATTAAACTGCCTTTGGTCATCTTCATGCTGTAGAGAGAGGAACATGTAGTTATATAACTGCTGGTATGATGTATCTAAGCGGTACAAATTTGTTTGGTGCTTCATAATGTCAGTATGTTCTTTCATTATTTTTGGCCCAATATTCAAGGCTTATAAAAACCTTCCTTTCCTTGCCTGCAGTTTCTTGAGCCCTTAGATAAACTTTGGAATCTGGTCACACCATGAACATGGCCTTGGAAAGTAAGAAACTCATCATGCAGGAGACGTCCCTGTGTGTTGCCCTGCACAGTATTCTGTCGGCACTCCCTCCATTCCAGAAGTAAAGGGAGGAGATGTTTCCACAGAGAGCAATGTTTGTCCATTTCTGTGGAATTTTGGCCCTTGTTTGGTTCATTTATTCCTATTACAAAATGGTTCTAGCTCTATGTTTCATATATGTATATAAATAAAAGTTACCATTCACTTCACTTGTGTGTGCGCACCTTTGTTTCTGGAGTATGATCAATGTGATACTTGCCAGAGATTTGGGCTGAGGTAGCAGGATTCATAGCACATCTGTGTGATTTCTTGTAAAACTCTGATGCCATGGAAATGCTAACAATGCCATCTCCCCCACAACCTCTACCTGCGCCCCCACCTTCAGCCATGAATTTGCTAATGTTTTTTAAAAAACAGTTGGGAGGGTCAATGGCAATGAAATATACTGTGAAATAATGGTTGCTGTCCAAAGCAGCACAATGAAAATCAGGAGGCAAGTTAACTGAAACATCTTTATGTCTCTGCTAACAATTAAGCAAGGCTACAAAGGAAAGAAAAATAACAGTGAAGATACTTGACACCAGTGCTGTAACAGCTCCCCCACCTCCACCAAACAGTTACCACTGGCAGCCATGTAATCACGTCACAGGAGCAATCACACATTGCACCTGATAAGAGCTCTGGGATATGGTATCAGTCAGACTTGTAAGGAAGGAAAGTGTAAGTGCTCCCCACCCCCATAAATCAACCTGAAACAGAGCAGTTAACATGAAACAAAAACATTGTTCAATGATGGCATTAAAGTGAGTTAAAAGTCTCTACAGCACAAAACCACAGTCAAAGGTGTTAATGATGAGGGTCCTCATCCAGTTGTCGGCTTTCAGTTAGTACTTTACTTGCAGGGGATCAAAACCCATGGAGTTCTCTCGCAACAGAAGCATATGGAAATGTTCTATTGAGCTGGTCAAGCAGCACCACAGCATTACAATAGAGACCTCAGCACAACAGACCTTGGTACAGTCCCAATCTACCTTCAGGCTCCCCTCTGTTCCATTTCATGCAAGCATCTAGCACCACAAATTCTCTGGCCCGCCGAGAACTGAGAGCAGTGCACACATGGGTGAGGTCAGGTTGCCTGTAGAGGCTTTGGAAAGCAGTTCTGTCCTGTGACCATTTGAAGTATTCCCCTTTTGCCTCACGTTATATAAAATGCAGCACACGTCACGATAATCAGAATCATGCTGGCCATACTGGCATCCATGGATCTGGGGGCTTCACCAGTGTGCTTTCAAAAGCACACTCCACCACCATGGTAAGAGCAGAGCATGGTGTGAGGTATGCAGGATCCCCTAAAATAAATGTTGGCACAGAAACACCATAGAGAGTCACGTTTTTCGGGGAATAAATTCCCTTCTTTCCCTCTGCAGCACAACCCTGACCTCCTAAGCATTCTAGCATCATGGACCTTTCTTGTATGTCCAATATTTGTTTTCATGAACTGATCCCTCTGATCCACTAAGCCTTGGAGAACCAGTGAATATAACCTTGGTAGTTTATGTATTTTCGGGCTTTTTTCAGTGGGCAAAGTATAGGGAAGTGTGTTCCATCGATGACCCTTCTGAAAACCCAATATAATTTCAAAGACTTGGGTAATGGCAACCACCTGTGGGTGGATCTCAGTATTGTTAGCCTGGTAAACCTGACCCCGACAGCTGACTTCCCAGCCCAAACTGGTTGGCAATTATTGGTAGCTGTCAGGAATTGCTTTCATCCAAAGGGCAATAGCTGCCCGCTTCTATATTGGTATAGGTTTCTGAAATTGAGTGATCTGGTGCTGTAGGGTTGGCGCAAGCTCCTTCAATAACTCGAGGAAGGTCTCCTTTCTCATTGTGAAGTGCTGCAGCCACTGGTCATCATCTCAGGTTTCCAAGATGATGTGGTCCAACCACACCATGCTGGTTCTCTGGCACCAGAAGTGGCGGTACACCCATGGGCATACCACTGTGGTCCCGACATTCAAAACATTTGCTCCATGGGACCTGAGTGAGTTTTATTTCCCCCTGTGAGTCAGGCATCTTTGCCATCTGACAGCTCTTTGGGTCAATGCCACCCAATATCTGGTATTGCACCACATGAACATTAGTCTTGTGAGCAGCAGCCAGAGCAGAATCACATCTTCATGGGTTTGCTCCAAGTCTCCAACAGAGCCTGGCAAAAGGAAAAGATGAGAGTGATCTGCCATCTTCAAAAGTCATGAAGGAGGTGGACAGTTCCAGCAATGTGCAGCAAAGTGATTCTTAGAATTTCTCCTGTGATGCACCCCCTGGGATACCACCCCTGAAATTTTACCACTAACATCGTGTACTGAAAAGGGGCAGTGTGGACATGGATATATGCCTGTGCAGAGCGTAACCCATGCCCAGTCCAACATATGTGGATACTCAGCACAGGGAATGGGGTACATGTTCTTGCAGTACAAGCATATACAACTGTGTACAATCACAAGTGTAGACGCAGCTATAGATGGAATAAATGGACCCAAAGAGTTAAAGGTGTTAACATGATGCTCCACCATTAAACAGTTGTAAAAGAGATCGGGGGTTTGGCATGCTGAGACCTCAGTCTGCTTAGTACCATGGCAAACACCATTAAACATCATTTGAACCTTTTAGTAAAGATTTAGAAAATGGAGGAAAAACAGCTAAAGCATTTGAAATGTAAAGTATGAAGTAAGGCTTTCATTTCAACAACATCCCTTGTGCCCTTCAACTTGAGAGAGTTTTTAGAAAGAAAACCACTCTCCTTCTTCCATCTGACAAGTATTAAAGATGGTAATAATTGTCCTTTCGGGTGAAAAGAGAAGAAGTTAGTTGAGATGGCCAGAAGCTGCTGCTCATAAGGTCCAATTCCATTTTCTAAATGATAAAGCAAAACACAAAATACTAAGGGGGTAAGAAAAGAACAGGAAAGATCGAAAATGTAGTTTCTGTCTTAAGTGGTGACTTTCACTTGCAACCACACTGCTGTTGGAAAGACACAGGCACATCACATGGTCTTATGAGACATTCCAAGACGCGGCAAACTTATACCAGCGTCAAGCTGTTTAGGGCATTGATCTTAACCCCCTTTTTGGTAACAGGCTTACAGCAGTGTTGCAAAATATACAGTCTCGGCCAGCCAGGCTATACTTTTATTACACAGAAGGAAAAAGCAGAGAGACAGGAAAAAGAAGAATCAGGGCGGGAAGGAAAAGGACATAAGGGGAGGAGTGCATGACAGTCTCACTTCCAGGAGTGTTTGGGATTTAGCTGAAGCTGCTGAAGGCACTCCCCACAACTCAACATCTGAAAGAGCGTCTGGAAGACAAAGAGCTTTGGCCTGGGGGAGGGGAGTGCCAGGGAGGGAAGGTTGCTCAGCCTACATTTAAGAAACTGCTCGTATCAGCTAACACGGGTGAAACATTGCTAATTCAAATCTTGCTAGTGTGAAGAACTTAGACTGAGATTTTATGTTTATTTCATTTGGTGACTACTTTTAATCTCTTTACACTTATCGCTTATAATGACTTAAAATCTATTTTCCTGTGGTTAATAAACTTGTTTCATGTTTTATCTTAAAGAGTGTGTTCTTGAGTGAAGTGTCTAGAAAAACCCTACTCAGTAACAAAAGCTGGTGCATATTCTTTCTACTTTGAAGGAAGGGCGGACTGGATAATAATCTTCACAGGTCAGGCTTCTTGAGCAGGGTAAGACAGTATGGTCCTGGACTGGGGAGCCAGCTGGAGTTTCTCTATCATTTGTTCATGAGTGGCTGGAAAGCACTCATTGAACTAAGTTGGGTGTCTGGTGCCACCTGCTGTCGGGTTGTGTGGTAACAGGGTCTGGAGAGGCTGTGCGCCACCAGCCAAAGTAAGGTGGAGGCAGCTCCGCTCAAGCTAAATAATTGAGAAGGGTACCCAGTGGTTCCACAGCTGTAACCCAGGGGTTCTGCATGCCGTCACAAGATGTCATCTGGGCCTCTCTCTCTGATCCAATCTGGTTAGGATCTCTCCCAGGAGAAATGTGTCACAATGGATCCTGGGATCCTAGGAGATGGTGGGGGTGGTGGCAGCCATGATGGTGAAACTGCTGCAGCAGTTGTTGGTAGAAAGCTGCTGCTTCTACTAATTTTCTCCAAAAAGTCTTTTTTAAAAAAGAATCCCAAAAGGGAGTGAGGGGTGGAATAGCCCATTCCCTCATTATTTGGTTCACCAATTAGGCCTAATGTCCAATACACCAATTTTGATTCATTGATGTCCAGTCTCTCAGTTTTCTTGTTTACCACGCAGAATCTTAACATAGTCCTTGAATTATATCAGTAGGCTTTTTTTGTTAGGACTAATTCAGTTTCCCTTTTGAACCTTTTCCTCATCAAGATTTGTTATTATAGATTGTGATATTTTATGAACTTTTACTTGCTTCTTATAACTGAGCTCACAATTATGGTAAATTTGTAGCAGGGGCATACATAGTTCAATTGCACCCACAAAAGTAATACAAAATAAAGGAGCCAAACCAAGGGGCACTGCAATCCCATAGGCCAGATTGCAATACCACTCATTCATATTTGGCCAAGTCACCCCTCCGTAATGGGCCCAGCCTTGTGATGTGTACAGCAAACCCAGTATTGCCAGCCACAGGCATTCAAAGATAATGAGTCAGGCCCTCAAAAACCACAAGAGGCTTAAAAATCATGATATTTTAAAGTAACACTGATTCAGGGTTGATTCTCTTTATTGGCCTTCTGAGTTTTGAGCCTTTTCAAGCTTTTCTCCAAAACCATGAGGGTTAGAAACTTCTTTTTGTTTAAAAAAAATAGTAATTGAGAGTCTCAGATAATCTCATGACTCCAGAAGTTGGGGATTTAAGAGAAATAAAATATCAAATATTGCAAGTCTCATAATAAAATTTTGAGATTTGACCACATTGCTTCATATCTTTGATTTAAATGGGATATATTGATGCTCAGTAAATCTGTGGAAGGGCCCAGCTCACCACAGGATTGGGTGCTAAGAGAGGAAACGTAATTACGTTCAATGTAGTACAGCCTATGTCTCTTCAATTATAGCTTTCTGTGGGCCTGCTACACGAGTTAACATTTTTGCCTGGCAAGCAGAACCCTCTTCTTTCCTTATGTGAGTCCATTGTTGCAACTATTCCCTCGGGCTGG
Source organism: Emydura macquarii macquarii (assembly GCF_026122565.2). Lineage (NCBI taxonomy): Eukaryota > Metazoa > Chordata > Testudines > Chelidae > Emydura > Emydura macquarii. The sequence goes on along the minus strand of NW_027132342.1, from coordinate 2,464,518 downwards.
AGGAGACCTATACTAGTTCTACAGCTGTTAATATTCTCAGTCGCTATTAGTAACTGAGGCTTGAAGCTCTCACATTCATGTCTGTTATCATCAAGGGCTGATCAATAATTTACTTGAACATATCGTAAAATGTCACCATTCCCGGTGAACCCCTACTGTACATTATTAATGATAGTTTATGAATTCCTCGAGACAACAAATGTTTTCTAACATCCCAAGCACTGCTAATTTATCTTCCAAGACTGTTGTTAATTGCTTAAAATATCAAAGCTTAAAGATTACTTTTGTTTACTTTATCTGGAAGATGAAACTATTTCTGAGGTGTTAAATGCCAAGAGCTGCACTCACACTGCTCTTGGCCTATGTAGTGCACTGCAGTATATTAAGCCTAATTTAGACCTGTCAAACTAAAACAGGGAAGGAGCAGGTTTTGTGCATACTAATGGGACAAAGATTTTGCTCTCCTGCAGGATGACGGATTATTCAACATAGGAAAAGACTTCTATATCATTATATCACTAAGAGTTTTTTAAACACACAACAATTATTTTAAGGAACAAAAAACAAATCTCTCACCACCAGGTACAAATGACATAATTTTTCTCAGTTTGTTAATATTTTTATTGTAAATACACATGCATTAACATAATACTTCTTCTACTTTATCCCCATTAATGCTGGTACATTCCACTTAAGCAAAAATGATCTCCAGGGTTGGTAGCAGTTGCCTGAATATCCCTTTATGTTAGTACGTGACAATTTGCTGTTGCTGGAGTTTCACACCCCACCGAGATTCTAGGTATGTGGGAATGGCTCTCTAAAGAGAGGGAATGGCAGGCATGGGCTGAGCACTCCTCAGAGACGAACTTTGGAGGCAGCCAAATTTGTGGTGAAAGCTTGCACTAGATTTTGTGTTCTCACATTCTGAGGTCTTTGCATGAATAAAACCAAACCTCAACAAAGGGTAAGTTTCTTACCCCACTACAGATTACATGGATGCATTTTGCAGCCACTGCTCAAACAATACTTTTTAATATCCTAAGTAGTACACATAGTATGGCAGTTGTGAAACACAAGATCTAAGGACAAATACAGCACCCCACCACATGGAGTATTTTACCACTATCATAAATTGGTTCATCATTTTATGAGGAAACTACTGTACCTTTCTCCACCCACATAAAATATTTTCTAACGTTGTCAAGATCTCAAAGTGTGAGACATGCCACAAGATGATGAATTTGTTGCTATTCTGCATGCAAATTCCCACTAACATCAATTGGAGTTTTTGTCCCATGAGATGATATAAGTGGGCCCCAATATTTTTACAGCATAACTGTTAAAGCTTGTATAGAGACCATGGAGTTAGATTCTTATTAGATCTCCAAATAACATCTAGAAAATTCAGGTACCAAAGGCTTTTGTTCAAGAGAGTTGTGCCTGGGAAAACACAAAACCAAAACCAAATGAAAGGTCATCAACTGGCTGAAAAAGGCCTATGATTTCAAGTGAAAACATCAGGTCAGATTTCTTGCTTTTTTACTCCTTGGCTCAAGACAATTTCTTCTTTCCCTCTGAATACATCGTAACAGAATACCAGCTTCCTATGCAAGGAAAAAATGTACCTTTACAAAAAAAAGTGTTTGGATGCATTTACTAAACAATTTTGAATATTATTATTGGCCCTCTGAGGGATTATAACATCCTTGTTTTACAAATAAACCCTTCAGATCACACTCATGCATATACTCATTTCTCATTGTGCTAAACAAAAAACTTTCCTTTTCCTCTGTCGGTGGCTGTTACTTAAGACTTCCTGCTTGTGTGTGCGTGTCTCTTTGTTTGTTTGGCTTCATTTCACTTAAACTGGCTTGATAAATCACCAAGAGAAAAAAAGTCTTATTTTTAAGAGCTCTTCACAAGATGCATGAATCTTCAGGAAGTGGGTAGGACCACCTTCTTCCTGTGTTATTACATTGACCTGAATATGAATCTAAACTCTTTCCTTCAAATGGTCACTACTAAAATTATGGGATATCAAAGTACCTATTTGTTGCAAGGTAAACAAAATAGAGAAAATGTATCCATGGACTTGCATGTACATATATTAGCTGTGAATTTGGCCTTAGGAGTCTAATGTCACTTCATCTCCGGATTGCAAATGATTAGCTAACAATGTGAAATATGAACACACAGTGCTGGATCTATTGCCCCCTCTGCCTTGCAGTGCACTGTTCCCATCACCTCTGAAGACAATCTGCTGCACACATAACATGATCACTAACAGCTGGGCAGCTAGGCTTGGGCCCCTAGGAATGAGTTAAAGATCTGACAAATGAGAAGAATAATCTGCCAGCCACCATAAGAATTGTAGCCCCCAAGAAATAAACGTATGAGCCATAGTATAAACTATAGGTACAATTCTGCTTTTAGATTGATATTTCAGTTGGAAATGAATGGGTATATGGTGGCTGAAAACAGATTTGATATCGCTTGATGCCTGCTTGTATGTAAGCAGCACTGGGCAAGTAGTCATGGTCCCCCAGTGTTATCCCATATCTACAAGAAACACTATCACCCTTCTTGGTGTTTTCCTAAGGAAGGTGTCCTCTGGAACCATTTCCCTTTCTGTTGAATCAGGGTGGGAAGGCAAGAGGCTTTTTCACCAGAATGGTTTGGAATTTTTATCAACAATTTCATTTCTATTTCTGTGATTGCCAGTTTTGTAATTAAGCAATAAGAATGACACATGCAGTGTATTTCTGAACAACTTGTGTCAGATTACCCACAACCTTCACTTCTGCAACTCTATGACTATGCTGCTATTTATTTCAAGAGGACAATACTTGATTACCTAGTAGCTTTAAAATGAGATAAAACTTTCCATGGCTGCCTCTCTCTTTCCAGGCAGCTCACCATACTTAGGGATCCCATAGCACTTTAGAAAAGTTAATTAAGTCTCAACTCTTCTGTGCAATAGGTAAGTATTGTTATAGCAGAAGCACTAAATGGTGCTTTTACATAGAGTCTTTTTTTTTTTTTAATTAATGTGCAAGCATGTTTTTAGCCTTGGAAGCAAATATCACATTGTTAGGTTTGTGAAGCATATTCTCTTGGGGAGCTATGGCTAGCACGAGAGAGTTTGCTCTGTGTTTCAGTCTTTTTAAACAGAGTCAGTTCTTTGGGCAGCAGTGCTTCCTGGGAGCCAGGCATTGGTGATTAGGCTGAGATCCCTGAAAGAAGGAATTGTCTACATCCTTTGTGCCCATCTCTCTCCCAGAACCAGGGGCATACACAAGAGGGGAAGGGGGCAGGTAGGGGCATGCCCTCCAACCAATAATTGTCAGAGGGCACAGAACTCCTTTAGCCCTGGGGGTGGAAGAGCAAGCTCCTCCTGGGCCAAGGAGCACTCAACTTGCCCCTGCAAAAGGGGTCAAATTTAAATTTTTGCACACGCCTCTGCCCAGACATGGTGTATATATATACACACCATTTATATATATCGCAATTTGCTCTCACAGTATACCCTGACTTGGTGTCACTGATTCCTCCTACAATAGGAAGCCAAACTGCAAGTCCCCAGGCATCTGCTATAGCACAGCAGAGGGGAGGCACTATTACTACGTTTTCCAGATGGGGACACTGACAAAGGAAGATTAAAGACTTCTCCATAATTATGCGCTGAGTCAGTGGCAGAGCTGGGAATGGAAACTACACTCTACACCTCATAAATCTTTAGCCTTGTTAGTCACTACTTCATGGAAAAATCAAGTCTTCCAATAACATGGCATGTCTTGTCACAGATTTAAAAGCCAGAAGGAAGTACCTATGATCATCCAGGCTAACCTCCTGTGTAACACAGGTGACAGAATTTGCCCAGCAGTTCCTGCATCAAGCCCAACAATTTGCAGCTAAACTAGAGCATAATTTTTTTTAGAAAGGCTGATTGATACTAAGTAGTGGGAGAACTTGTTCCACAGGCACCTGAATGTCAGTACTAGTCCGAATTAACGCTAACTGTGATGACTGTGTGAGTGTGTGTGAGTGCTGCTTACCTCACTCCATAAAAGCTTCACAAACCATCAACTCATTTTCTACAGATCACCTGACATCAGCAAGATGGTAATTACTTTTGGTCACTACTGACCTGAGCCAAATTTGAAATGATGGCTTGGTGACAAAAGCCTCTGTTTCGTACATTTCCTGGCTCCTGAACCATCAGTCTGTCTGCTACCAATGGAATGTCAGTTATAAATATTTTCAATGATTTGCAAAAACAAAATAAAAAACAAACAAAAAACACACTACCAACAACTTTTGTATACCCTGGTACTGCAAAGTGCAAATAATTTGAACTACTACTATACATGATAGTGCTACCTCCTTTGCTTTTATCTGTTAAAAGGTAAAGGAGTCAAAAGAAAAGATATTTTAAAACATTTCACGTTTGGCCTCATAGCTTTTTTAAAAAAAGCAGATGAATTACATAGAATCTGACAATTCTTATGGGGACACACAACATAATTGGAAAGAAAAGAAACCTTATCTCTTATCTGATCCAAATTTTCATAGACTTGGGTTGGAAATTCCAATTACCTGCTTTAAGCATATATCCTATCTGTGGATAAAGTCAACCCATCTCCAGTCAAAATCAACTAAAACATCAAGGTCTCCTTTGTAGCATGAAGTTTGGATTGGAAGAAATTCAAGGTTGCCCACAGGGAATAAAACTCACATCTAGCAGCATGGATCAGTATAATTAAAGTTCAATAATCCATTCCTAGGTATCTCAATCACAAATAATCTGAATGAGAATCTCTTCCGATTTGAAGTGCGATAAGACTATGACTTAATACATAATACATTCTCTCTCTCTCACACACAAACACATGCACGATCAAATTCTTAGAATTTCACAGTAACCAGGATATGGATCTCATTTATCTTGTGTAGTACTTTATGGATTTTTACCTTTAATATGTTTCAAAATATACAAGGACCAGCCAGAAAAGAAAACAACAAACTGATATCATGTCTATGGTTCAAATTTGAATTCTTCTAACAAAGGTAACATTTGGTCTTCTCATGTAATGTATGTACACTCAGGAAGCAAACAAACTCTTTCAAATTATCAATGCAGATGGTAACATGAAAGGATCGGAGAGATTTTACTTCCTCAGGAATATTGAAAGAAACAAGAAAAAAAAGACGCACCGTTCGAGCCAAACTTTGCTGATAGCTGATGCCTTTCTGTAGACAAAGCTGAATGGAGGTGGTTGCCTTGCGAAGACTCTCATGGCTGCCCAAAGCATGATCACTGCAATTTGGAAGGGTGGGAAGGTGGAAAAGAGAAAACAAAATCATCATCTACTCCCCAGCTCCTCTCTCCCTTTCTCTCAGACACACACCCTTTCCACCAGTCTCCAGCAAATCAAACTAAGCAACCAAAACAAGTTGTATTATCTGAGCACAGAATCTTGCATGTATAAAGGATTGTTTGGTTTTGGCCCTTGCTTGTTTTTAAGGGCTGGGTGGAAAAAGATTAACATAGAATCATAGAACATTAAGGTTGGAAGGGACCTCAGGAGGTCATCTAGTCCAACCCCCTGCTCAAAGCAGGACCAACCCCAACTAAACCAACCTAGCCAGGCCTGTGTCAAGCCACACCCAAAAAACCTCTAAGGATGAAGATTCCACCACCTCTCTAGGTAACCCATTCTAGTGCTTCACCACACTCCTAGTGAAAAAGTTTTTCCTAATATCCAACCAAGACCTCCCTCATTGCAACTTGAGACCATTGCTCCTTGTTCTATCATTTGCCACCACTGAGAATAGCCTAGCTCCATCCTCCCTGGAAACCCCTTTCAGGTAATTGAAGGCCGCTATCAAATCCCCCCTCACTCTTCTCTTCTGCAGACTAAAGAAGCCTAGTTCCCTTAGCCTATCCCCATAAGGCATGTTTTCCAGCCCCCTAATCATTTTCGTTGCCTCCGCTGGACACTCTCCAATTTGTCCACATCCTTTCTGCAATGGGGAGCCCGAAACTGGACACAATACTCCAAATGTGGCCTCATTAGTGCCGAACAATCACTTCCCTCGATCTGCTGGCAATGCTCCTACTAATGCAGCCCAAAATGCTGTTAGCCGTCTTAGCAACAAGGGCACACTGTTGACTCATATCCAGCTTCTTGTTCACTATAATCCCCAGGTCCTTTTCTGCAGAACTGCTGCCTAACCAATCAGTCCCAGTCTTTAGCAGTGTATGGGATTCTCCCATCCTAAGTGCAGGACTCTTCACTTGTCCTTGTTGACCCTCATCAGATTTCTTTTGGCCCAATCCTCCAATTTGTCTAGGTCACTTTGTATTCTATACCTACCTTCCAGGGTATCTACCATCCCCCCAGTTTAGTATCATCTGCAAACTTGCTGAGGTTGAAATCCACTCCATCCTCCAAATCATTAATAAAGATATTAAACAAAACCAGCCCCAGGACCGACCACTGGGGCACTCCGCTTGATACCGGCTGCCAACTAGACTTTGAGCCATTGATCACTACCCATTGAGCCCGATGATCTAGCCAGCTTTCTGTATAGTTGAAGCTCTGATTTAAAACATGCAAATTCTGTAAAGGAATGATAATGAAGAAAGATGGAAATAAAAAGATCTTTCCATACTCAAAGCCATACTCTCTCTTTAAAACTTGTTGCTGTCTGTTCTTAAACCTCAAATTACTGTGGACTATTCAAAGCACCTAGCACATAAATAATACATGGTTAATGAATTATTATTATTATTATTATTTATTTATATCAGTGCCTAGAAGCCCGTGCCATGGACTAGGATCACATTGTGTAAGGTACTGTAAGAATAGAATTAAAAAATAGCCCCTGCCCCAAGATGTTTACAATCTAGGACAAGAGACAATAGATGGATACAGAGAGTAAAGGGGGGTTATGAAGAAAAAATGAGACCATATTGGCAAGGGTGACAGACAATAGATAATTTATATTATTTCTATGTCTTGATAAATAACTAAATAGACCATATTGGATGAAAAAATGTAGCTGTATGTAATTGGTTTTTAGAGGCTAAGTGGCTCAATCTATATTTGCAAATCATACGTATAAATGAGAGTGGGTCCTGATCCTTAGAAGTGCCCAAACTCACATTGTGCAGCTGAGAAGAAGGCAAAGATGGGCTGTAAGTCAGTTTCCCACCTTCTCTAATTGTAGGGCCAGCCAGGGGCCCAAGCAAACACAGAGCTTTTCTAGCTTATGCCAAATGGAATGGTTCACTAAGGACTGGTCTGCCCAGAGTGCTCTGGCTCCACCTAGAGTGCTCAGATAATCTTTATGCTATCAGTTGGATTCCCCAGTCAGGAAAATCCTCCTCTGTTTCTTTAGAGTGGCTTTCAGTCCTTTTAGAATTGCTGGATCAACGCAAATGAGACTTCCCCTGGGCTAAGGGTATGACCTGCTATTTCTAATTTTATATGGAGTTAACATTATTTCATTGGTTTTCTTTTTTTAAAAAATCAGGTGAAATAATGCAAAAGTAATTCCCAGTTAAAAGCTAGAACATATGTTTTTAAAATTAAAAAAAAAACTTCAGAGTTTAATGGCATTGATTTTTGCAATAACAGTTTTATTATTGGAACAAGTTAACATGCACCATCAGTTACATCTCCAGTGCATGTTCTGTCAGATTCATGTTTCTTCATTCAGGCACCTGGACATGAGATCCAGGAGGATTGATCTATATTTATATTGCTTCTCAGCATGGCAGGTCGTTTCAGAACTCCCCGGACCAAGTAGGAGAAACAGGTTTGTAAGTGCATATTTCCACCTCTGGAATGCCCTCTCATGCCTGGACATAGCATTGCTGAGGCCTTTGCCTCTTCTCCCCCTGGTGGCCACTTCCTTAATGGTAATGGCCAGTCCCTGCCATTATCGTCTCCCCGTTTCCACTCTAGGTTTTCTGTGATTTGGCCCTCCGGCTAAGTCATATAACAGTTCGCTCCCCATCCAGAGTAACAAATTGTCTAACCAAGTCTAAATCAAATGCCCAAGTCACTAATTCTGCTGCACCTCTCAGACTCCATTGCTTCTTGGCCCCTTCTCCTGGCTCCTGAAAAGCTTCTCTCATCTCACTTCTTCCCAGCAGGATTCTCCTTCACCAGGGACTTCAGCAGTTTACTTCTGGGGATCCTCTTGCTCCTTTCTCATGTCTCCTGCACAGAAATCTACTCTGCTCCTTGTGGGTCTCTCTTGTTGCAGGCCCTAATTTCAAGCTCTCTCACCCAGGAACTACCCTACTCCAGTGGATTCCTCAGCCTGATTTCCTCAGCCTCTTCCCAGAGGGGAACTCCCTTTGTTCCTCTCTGCAAGGTCTTCTCCCTTCTGTTGCATTCCCAGCTCTATTTAAATGGTGCTCTGCCTGTTTCACCAACACAGATGGGGTTAGTCTTTCTAATTAATCCCCCATTACACCCAACTGAGGGGTAGCTGCTAAGCCACCGATGACAAGGTTCTTTTCAGATTTACCAACCATCAGGGAAGGCATGAAACTCAGATGGAAAACAGGTGTATCCATAGGCAAGAGAGTTCTATTTGGAGGGGCTGAAATCAGATTTACAGGGTTTAAAAACATTGGCCCTATGAACATATGACAGAAATAGGGACTTACAGAATGTACATATGGGAAGCTGGGAACTATTGAGTCTCACACGGGGGTTTCTAATAGAAAATAAAGATTAATTTTAAATCATTAACTAGCATGGCACATGGCTGTCAGATATAATTACAAAGGATTCAAACTTCTGGGGATTTCTGACTTCTATGAGTAAATGCTCTGCACCTATTCCACAGTGTAACTAGGCAAAACACAGGCTCCCCATTTCCAGGCATAAAAGGTATAATTGCAGAAGTGGCATTTGTGACAGACACATTGAAGGGCACAGAAGGAGAAACCTATTTCCATTTGACAGAATAAACACCTAGAGCATGGTCCTTTGACAGTGCTTCTGTACATTTGCAAGATTCCTTAACGTTAAAGGCATACAGTACAGATTTAGGAGTGAGAAAGTTAGAGAGCAAAAGCACAAGCTATCACACTGGAATAATGAAATATCTGTACTTCTGTCATGTCACCACACCCGCTCCCCCAGTCCCTTTATTGGCTCGCATTTCTTTCCACACAATGTTCAAATTCCTCATCCTCACTGCATGGCTGTACCTGCTCTTACATCTCTCCTGTCACCTCCCATCAAGCCCTGATGCTCTGCGTAGGCGTCTTGCCTCACTGCTCCCTTGTTATCTTTTCCCACTCTTGCATTCATCATTTCTTCACCAACCCTATGTCTGTAATGACAGCCCTTTCTCTGGAGGCCACACATCCTCATACTCCTCCTTCAAATACCTCCACACTCACTTTTCACCCCTTGCATGCCATCATTTACTTTTGCCACTCCCCTCTTGCCTTACCCTCAACCTACATTAGAGCTGATAGATCAGTAGGAAAAATTATACAGAACGTTTATGAATCTTGAATCTCTTGACCATCTTTGTATGCTTTTCTAGTTTCCTTTTCTGCAAATATTAGTGTGAATGGATTTTGTTTGCACAAATGTTTGGAGAGGAACATTTTATTCATGCAGATATTGGGGCATGAATGAATAGATGGAATGGGTTAATGATTTTTCTTGAGGAAAATGTTGTCAAGTTAGAAATCTAGTTTAGGTCATAAGGAAACATAGATGTAGTAATCCAGGTTCAGCTCCTATTTGTCACAAGGCCCTATCAATGGCCCAATCCTGAAGCAGTATAAAGGGGCTGCAGCACCCCACAAAACCTGGCCCCCAGTGCATCTGTTTTCCCAATTATAAAATGGAGATAAAAATTAAGCACTGATCATGAAGGGATGTCATGTGGATTAGTTAGTTTTTCTCTAGTGCTTTGAAGGATATAAGAAGCACAACATTATTATAAACATGACAAATTATGGCAGATCCCCTTTCTCCTTTTTTGTATTACAATACCACTTACAGGCTTCAACTGGAATTGGGGTCCCATTTTGCTAGGCATTGTACAAACATAGTGATAGACTGTCCATGCCTTCAAGAGTGTACAATCTAAATAGGCAAGAAAGAGAAAGAGAGGGAGAAGAAAGAGAGTCATGAGCAAGTGAAGTGACTTGCCCAAGGTAACAGGGCAGGTCAGTGGCAGAGTCAGGAATAAACTCCAGGTCTTCTGACTCCCCATTCAGCGCCATATCCACTAGGCTACACTGCCGTTCCCCAGAAACATCATTCATTTTCAATAATATAATATTGTTTTTGAGTTACAAGCTCTGAATCCTTATGAAGTCCCTTACATTTTATTCTAAAAACAACTCCCTGGAGCAGCATCACTGTATGAGAAGTTTAATTTGCAGTGACAAAAGAAAACAGAGGCTTATTTTTATGAAGAACATATTCACCTCAAAAGTGCATGATCCTAATCTTCACGAATGTAACTCTGTCCCATCTACAATGAATAGTTTAAACTTCACTTGAAGGGAAAACCAATTCCTATTCAGGCCTTGATTCTCGAAGACTGGAATTAACAAGGCAAAGAAACCCCAAATGTCATCAATAAGGTGTCAAGCAAGCGTGAGAGTGTAAATTATAGACTGGGGATGAGCATTTAGATTTTCTAGTCTACATTTCTGTTTACTGTGACTGCTGAATTTAGGAGTAAGATAATTACACAAAAATACACCATAGAAGCATGAAGATGGAATTCAGAAATATACTAAAGGTAAACTTAAAATCTTCATACCTTCAAAAGACAGGAAACTTTAAAGTAACATTTATAAAAACTATGTTCATTTGCTGGTTGTGCATTGCAGTCAGTTCTACATACTGACAATAGCCAGATCAATAAACAAAAGAATAAATAAACTAACATCTTTTATCTAGCAATGTGTTATGCTTTACTAGGCACTGTGCAACGCTCTGAGCAAGTGGCCTGTAGCTCTAGAGGCAGAAAGTTTGCAAGGAAGATTGATTCATTACTGGCACATAAGAGCTGATTTTGGTTTGCTGACAGCAGTGGGAGTCATGAGTTATTCAACACAAGCTGCTTAGCCCCCTATATAATTTATTTTTATATGGCATCTTTCATAAAGGACATCATAAAACCACTTTTCAGAGGCATCCATTCACAAGCTAAAGAGGAAAAAAAAGCAAAGGACAATCTGAAGGCAAGATTTAAAGAAAGGGATAATATAGCTGGTTTGGACAGGGAAGATTTTCAGCTACCAGAGACGGACTGGGCAAGAAATAGAAAGGCAGAAACAAAGAAGAGACCAAGTTTGATGGAATGAATTGAACAGGTAGCTAGGAGATTTATGATATGTCCACAGGTGAACTTGAAGGTGCAAAAAATAGCAGTGTGCTACAGCGGTGCGAGCAGTGGGACCAAGCCAGCTGCCTGGAGCACAATCCTGTCTGAGGCCGTAGGCATGTATGTGGGTGGGGAGACCCTCCTGCTCCTCGGGCCACTATGGCTACACTTCTGTTGTTTAGAGCACTAGCTCAGTCAAAGCTAGCGCTTGTAAATCTTCTTAAACTGGAAATTACACATCCCAGCTCCATTAGCGAGGGAAATTACACATTCCCATTAGCCAGGAAAGGTAGATTGAGTCTAAGCAGAGTTTTGAAAACCAAAAGATCAAAAGTGAATTATAGTTGGAAATGTACGAGAAAGTGAGCGTAGAATAATATTTCCTACTTCTTTGAGCTGGAGGGTTCTGGGCCCTAGACGTATAGAAACATATTAAGACCATAAAAAAGGGAACTGCAGTACATCAAGATGGGATGAAAGAAAGGTATAACTAAAGATGAGAGAAGATGTAGGGACAAGCTAAGGATTAATCCTAATAATATTCCAGCAATGGTGCATGACAGATTTGCTGACAAGACAAAATGTCAGAACGAAAAAAAGGCTTAGTCTGTGGCAACTCACAATTTCTGACCTAGGGAGGTCTAAGTTAAAGACCAGAAACTTAGCATGGTTCCAAATCAGAATTTCACCAATCACCTATGGGCAGAACTAAAACCCTTAATATAAAATTTCCTGAACTTTCGGGAATGTTTGAAATCCAGGTTTCCATTGCGATTCATAAGAAAAAGCCCAAGGGATATCAGTAGATAATGGACACCCACAAAGGAGGGGAAATAATAAATTGTTACATCTTCATTTACTTGGCAATTCCTTGTGCCACGCTAACACAATAATATGTATTTTCTGTTTCCCCAAACACTTCCATTCACTTAAAGCTAATTAATTCCAGGCACCATCAAGTATTTCAGATTCTGCTACAAGGGGAATCAGCTGCTCCATAATATAATTCAGTCTGATAGCAAATGGAAGCCTTTTACTTTGTGATGTCATCTGGTTCACTAACACCATGGTATCAGACTGTAGGCCCAAAGCTTGATTCTGTTATATCAATTCTATGTGAAATACCCTTATTCTTTTGGTATGTGACAAAGCACCACAGCAGTTTCTGTGAGGCTTTGCATTTTGGGTATGTGGGGTAATCTGTTCACTATTAATAAGTTTGTTTAAAACCACCATCTGTTTGTCCGAAACTACCATCTGGTCATTCATTATCCTGTTTGTCAAGTTACCAAAAATCATTCTGTAAAACTGTTGCTATTATTAAAATACACATGTTTTAATATCACTGCTTAAAGTAACATCAGCGAATGTTCTAAAACAAAAAAATTCAATATTAAATAAAAATATTTTATTATAATAAATGTTTTAAATTAAAAATATTATTTTTTCTAAAAAACACTTGGGTCCTTCCAGTTACAAATTTTAAATAAATGTTAAAAAATTAATATATAAAATAAATAAATAAATAAATATATGAAACAAAAAAACAAAAAAAGTACCAGCCTCAATATTCAAAAAAGTAAAAACAACAACTTTTACAATCAAAATGGCCAAAAACTGCCCACCCGAATAACCCTAAAATAACCTCAAAAACCAAAAACAAAATATAAAAAACAATAGTCACGCTTACAAAACATAAATAATTAATAATCACACCAAAATGCAAATGCAGCATAACAAAGCAAAACCCACAAAGTAACATAAAAGCTTATCTCTATAAAAAAATAAAAACTTAGTGTTTGGTTCTACAATCGTCCTCCAGGAGCAGCAGTGCGCACCGACAAAGCCCTGCTCCCTCCCTGGCCAGTGAACTAACACAAGCAATTGAGGCTGGTAACTATACTTCATCTTTATAAAACTGTGTGTGTGTGTGTGTGTGTCTGAGAGAGAGAGAGAGTGTGTGCAAGCAATTGCTTTTTAAAATCTTTGTATCCACAATAAACGTGGCGTATTGCCTTTCCCCCTAAATAAAATCCTGCTGTTTATTTTATGAGCATAACAAGACAAGTGCATCATATGAACTTTTTGGGTTGGCTTTATGTTCAGTTTCTACTGGACTATAATGACCAAGGAAGAAGCAGCAGCACAGAATTCTCTTTACTGCCACAGGATGTTCATGATAATTACGTTAATGAGGCCAACTGACAACTCTCTGACACCACCTATTATAGAGAACTCAAACAAGACCCCTCACCACAATTCACCAAGGAATTTAAGTATATTGTCAAATCCTTCCCCAAACAACTCTAAGAGAAACTCTACATCATCATCCCCTATGAACCCACTCAGGGACCTTCTACATAAATCCCAGGATCACAGACAAGGGAACCCAGGCAGACCCATCATATCTGACCATGGCACTCTTACTGATAGAATATCAGGATTCACAAAAAACATTCTCAAAGGCCACACAATGGGCCGGCTTCCTCCAGGACACAACCAACATCTTCCAGAAATTCAGCAACTTTAACAACCTCCCTCAGAACACCATCCTTTCCACCATGGATGTAACCTCCCTATGCACCAACATTCTTCACAATGATGGCATAAGCTACCTGCCTCAAATCTCTACAAGACAACACTTAGATAGCCATCCCAAGCTCACCTTTTCACATCCTCATCCATAGCTATTTTACATTCAACAACAAGCAAACACTTTGTCCAAACCATGGGAACAACCATGGGTACTAAGATGGCTCCCCAACATGCCAACCTCTTCACAGACTGCATAGAGGAAGAATTTGTGGACGAGTGCACCACAAAAACAGTGGTATACCCAAGATACATCCATGATATTTTCATTCTCTGGTCAGATGACCTAAACTCCCTGATATTTTTCCACCACAACTTCGACAACCACCACCACCCATCCATCAAACTCTCTCTAAAACACTTCTGCACTAGCATCAGCTTCCTGGATGACACAATCAGCTTCATCAAAGGAATGCTACAGACAACTATATCCAAGAAACCCACGGATCACCACACCTATCTTCACAGATCCAGTAACCATCCCAAATATACCAAGAAATCAGTTATCTACAGCCAGGCACTCAAATACCACAGAATATACTCCAAGGATAGAGATAGACATACATACATAAGCACACTTCAAACCGCCTTCACCAAACAAGGACACTCCACCAGAGAAGTAGATCACATCATTGAATGGGGCACCCAAATACTTCAAGATATCTTGTTTCAATACAGGAAAAAAAAGCCTCCAACTGCAAACCCCTAATTGTCACTTGCCACCCCACACTGGAACCCATATGGGGTATCATCAAACAACCCATGCTCGATGGGGACCACATTCTGAAATAAATCTTTCCCACACACCCTCCTCCCACCCCAGCCTTCAAACAACCTCACCAAGATCATCATCAGAAGCAAGCTCCCCACAGACCAGGACACTCCAATGTGGCACTAGACCTTGCCATAACAATAGATGCAAACGCTGAAGACATCTCCATTGCTACGATGATCAATACCCCCACAACACACTTTTCAAGATCCATGGCTCCTACACATGCCTATTAACACATGATGTACCTCATCCAGTGCACTAACTGTCCCAACAACTATGTGGGTGAAACCAGACAATCACTACGCTCTTGCATGAACTCACACAGAAAAATAATAAAAGACAAAAAACACCCTACCACCTGCACAAGCCCTTCAAAAGACAGACCTGGGATCTTAAATTCATAAATTCAGTAGATGCTAAAAATCATAGTCTTAATAAAAATACTATATTTCTGGATTATTACAACAATCTGTAGCCCACTAATCTTTCCTCCCCCCGCCCCCCCCCTTTTTTTTTTTTTGCAGAGGTGTTAAAGGCCACTTCACTTTGAATGGTCTCTTGCCAATATGTGTTAACTACTTATGCTATACAATCTGATCCTGCCTTGTATTTAGCTGTGGCAAGCTGAGTACCTTTCCCAGATGTGAAGAAGAGCTCTGTGTAGCTTAGTGGTTTTCAACCAGTGGTCCACAGACCACTGGGAGTTCATAGACTATGTCTAAGGGGTCTGTAAAAAGTTATTGTTATCGTAGAACAATGGTTTTCAACCTGTTGTCTGCGAACCCCCCCTCACCCTCCCCTGAGATCTCCGATTAGACTATGTCTAAGATTTCCAAAGGATCTGCACCTCCATTCAAAATTTTAAGGGGTCTGCAAATGAAAAATGGTTGAAAATCACTGTTGTAGCTTGATAACTTCTCTCTTTCACTAATAGAAGTTGGTCCAATAAAAGATATTACCTCAGCCACCTTGTTTCTCCAATATCCTGGGACCAACCCAGCTACAAACAGCACTGCAAACATGATTTGGAGAGCTTATTCTGAAATTCAGCACTGATGTGTATTCTGTCTGAGAAGAATTTTGCATGAGCACGTCTGATTTTACATCTATATTAATAACAAGGCAGTGAGGAAAGAGCAGCTCACACTCAGACAGCTCAGATACAGGGCTAAATTTGATCCCTGAGGTAACTCCATAGGCTTCAAATCAAGTTACCCCAAGGATGAGCTTGGCCTAGGGCTTCAAGATCTCATTTAGAGCAGTGTTTCTCAACCTTTCTGATACCAGGGACCGGCTTCCTATACTGTGTCAGGGAGATCTCAGGGACCGGTGCTGGTCCATGCACCGGTCATCGAGAAACACTGATTTAGAGGACTCTGTTGATGATCAGGAGGAGCCAGGAAAAAGAGCAAGATGAAAGCACAGCACAGCATAGAATTACAGCAGCTGAGGCCAGAACTGCAGCTCAGTGCTTTTTTCATTACACTGAAGGAGCCAAAGCAAGCAGCTGAGCACATTATTGACCTTGTTTCACTGTTAATGAAACGTGCAGAGATTCTTCAAGTGCAGGAATTTAAACAGTCCCCTAATGAGGAGTTCTTGCAAATGTGAAAATAAAATTGTTGAGAACGTACTGTACACTATACTGAGACACAGTGAGCTTATCCTCAGAACAAGTACTTGTTATTTTCATTTCATTAGCAATTAGTTTGAAATTTTAAAAAAAAGCTTTTTTTTTTTTTTTTTTTGAACAAGCCCAGTCTCTCTTAGGCAACAGCGAGTGATCAAGTAATACATGGAGATAATGGGCTTGATTTGCCTTTCACTTGTTCCAGTTTTACACCAGCACAACACACTCCTGTTTTATGCAAGTGTAAGCAACTGGAGAATCAAGCCCAGTAAAGTCTAAATGATGACATCCTATACCCTGAATTGCAAAATATAATTCACCACAGACATGTGAAATCGGTTACTAGTAACTGTTATATGTTTCTCCCTCACAGCTACAGTACATGCATATATCATCATCTAACTTCTAGCAGTTTCTAAGTTAAAAAATTCCTGGCTAGTCACACCTACAAAGGCCTCTTTCTATCATACATGAACTCTCTTCACAACTTGACATTTAGCAACGGCTTGGTACCTTGGCTTACTCTACTCCTACTGAAGTACGCTGATGGAAAGAAACATTGGTCCGTTAGGCAACTTTTCATAACCATACTTCTCATGTATTCAGCGGTGTTCATCTTTGAAGGGCTGCACAAACATTAATTAACTCATCCTCAGAACATCCCTGCAATATGAAGCTGATAATGTTATCTCCATCTTATGGGTGGAGAAACAGAGACAGCTCAGCCCAACACAACCTTGGCATTAGAAAAAAGAGATGCTGATGAAGAAACTGAGGCAGGATGAAATAACTTGTATTAGGGAGTAAATAGAAGAGCTGAGATTCAAGTTCAGGGGTATCTAGATCCCTGTCCCATGCTTATTTCTCTAGACCACATTGCCTTCTCAGTACCCCAAAGCATAAGTACAATTTGATTTAGCACTGAACCAAACTCCATGGTTCAAATACCTTCCAAAGCTTGAGGAAGGTGGGATCCAAGATTTATGGCATGTGACCATTGCTATTACATCTCTCCCTTTGGATCTGCTTTGTTTACAAATGTAGTACATCAATATTCAGGTGCATAGTATATATGATGCAATACATAATCAATACCATCTCTTAAAGTGATACTTACTTTTGTAAAAATTCATCAGACCCATAAACACGTAGAAAACACTCTTCCTGGGCTGGATATTCATATGTGCAATGGAGAATCTCTACAATTAAGTTGCGAACAATACAGCTAGCTGTAAACAAAGATAATAAGAAAAATTAACAGCAGCTTGGTAGAGAGTTGCTGGCTATGTTCTTGAGCAGAGAAAGAGAGACACAGTATGACAATGATTGCTAACTTCTGCTGCAGTATAGCTCCATCTAGAGGAATTAGAATGAGCCACGTTTTATTTAATTTCTTTTCTGGCTTCATGTGCTCTGAGGAGGATTGGGTTGCCATTCATATAATTCTAGCAAGTCTCTGAAGTCACCCCCATTTTGAAAGAAACCAGAGAGTCTATCAGGAATCTAGAATTATAAATGTATCAGTTCTGAATCAGAGATGGCAGAATCAAAAAGCTAGTATTCCCACAGAAATCTATTAACTCAGTTTGTCCCTATAGAAATTGTGTGTGCTTTTCTCAAATGTGAATATAGTTTAAAGCAAAAAAAGGGCATGATGAAGGCTCTGCTCTTGTACAAGACCCAAGGATATGCCAGAGATTTATTTGTCACTGAAACCAGCCACATCCATTTCATTCAGCCATACGCATTAGTAGCTGGACACAGCAATGATACGAACATTTGTCCAATTAGCCCACGATAAATCTACTCTAACTATTAGATTCTTCCCTAGCCCTGCTCCAAATTTTAGACCACTTTCCATCACAGAGATTGTCTTTTTTTCTTTTCCTCATTTTTGAGGATCTGATCCAAAATCAGAAAAGATATATGTATAACTGCAATTGTATTGTGAATTCTGGGAAGCAAATCACAATATGACTAAATAGATTTGCCTTTACAGGCTTAAAGGACTTGCCCTACCAGACCAGATCATTGGTGCCTCAAGTCTGATATACTCCCTCGAACAGTGATCAGTATCTGATTCTTTGGAATGAAGGCAAAGATCATCCGTAATGTACCTAGTCAATTGTGCAATGCAGCACACAGGGGAAATAATTCTCTCCAAACTTCTGTGACAAACTGATTGCCCACAGCTAAAAATGCAAAGCGGAAGTTGATTTTCATTTCAATTCATTATTCATGCTATTTCTTTACTGCTAAAAAGTTAAAATGTTAGGTTCATTTTAAAATTTAAGGTCTTAAAACCATTTGTGTTTTAGTGACCTTTTGGAGAGCAAACACAAAAATTAAATGCTCACAATCAAACTGAAGGCTTTAAAAAATAAAAGAGGGCAGATTCAATGGCGTGCACTTGGTGCTTTGTACTGCTTTAGTTTGATACAAGGCAGTTGTGAGCCTGGCTTAACCAGCCAGTTAAACTAGAGTCACCAATATGATCTGTCTGCTCTGTGTTAATCTGGACCAAAAATCCTTCAGCTACTTATATTTAGATCAGGCCAATAAATAGCAACTGTTTTTTATGAAAAATTGACATATTCTTTTACATTTCTCATGGAAAAAACAACTGGTGCTTTTAATTTTTTTGACCAACCCGTCTGCCCCCCCCCCTCCCCCCCCCCCCCCCCAAAAACAACAACAACAACAACAAAACCCACAACTTAAAATGTAGTGCTACCAAGTACCTCACAAGAGGACAAAAAAGTTTGTGTATTTCAGTAGAACTGAAGCACTGAATTCTGGAAGGGAAAAGAAATCCAAAGCACTTACCAGATGGTGTAAGATGCAGTGGATGTGATGAACAGTTTATCAAAATACAAACTTTGAATTTTGATTTACAAAGGATGTCATCTGATAATGTTGTTGTGACACTCCAGATCTTTCCAGTATTTGTCTTCAGATTAAAAGCAGGATATTCATCTCTTATTCTGGAGAAAAATATATGATAAGATTATATATCACTTGAGACAAAACTACCACAATATGCCAAAAACAATAGTATAGTTGGATATTAAGAAAAAATATTTACATGCTGATGTAGGGTGCATCGATGCTATGAACAAATCTGCTTCTGTCAGACATCTCAGTGAGATAACTGCTGCCTGTTTCCTGTTTTACTAAATGGGAGAACCACTGGTAAAATCTCCATTGATTACAGTATGTAATATTATGAACAGAATCACTGTGTGGGTCTTATCTTAATCCCTATAAGTCAAAGGGAGTGTAGCCAGAGACTTCATTGTCTTGCGATCAAAATAATTTGACCATGGTGCAATGAGTGTATTCTGTTAAAGTAAATAAATCCATTTATTCGTTGAATAATGGTGATATCATAGCAGAATTTTTGGAAGCCTTCACAATCAATTACTAAATTTCAAGCACTTAGCAAGCTGACCTTCCAGTGATTTGCCACATACTTCCATTCATTTCCTTGCTGGCTGCCCTCTACTATGATCACCCCCACCACTCCATCCATTTCTGCACCTAATGTGACCAAAGTAAGTAAATTTGCAACTGTCATTTCTGACATCAGGGTCTGCTTTTCTCCAACAATATTTCTAACATAGACATTCATCTTTTTTTCTATCTGCGGGATATGCAAGAGTCTTCACCAGCACCACATTTCAAAAGCTTCAGTTTTCTTCTTGTCAGCAATATTAACTTCCCAAGTTTCATATCTATAAATCACTATGGAAAAAAATCAGGCTTTTCACCAGTTACACCTTCATACATTTTGAGATGCCACGGTTTTTCCACTTTCTTAAGGGAGACCATAAATGAGTAAGCCATCCCTAGTCTTCTACCAATTTCCTTAGAATAGCTTCATTGGCTGGTTATATATGATCCCAGATAATTAAATTCATCTACTACCTCTACAACTTGTCTGTTAATCCTGATGTTCACTTTCATCTCATTTTTGTTAATCATGTCAATGTACAAGCATTTTGTTTTCATCGCATTCAGGAATAATCCATATTCTTCATGAACTATTTTTACAGACTCCAACATTCATTGCATTGGTGGTTGTAGCAAAAAGCATCATGTCATTAACATATCTGAAGTTAGCTAAGAGATGTCCACCAGTGGAAATCCCATCTTCTTTCACTTTGTAAAAGCCATCCAGACATGTCTCATAATAAATTCTGTGTATAATTGTTAAAGAGGCTTGGAGAAAAAATACACTGTTGCTTCTCACACTGCCCAGTGCAAAACCACTCACTGTTGTCTACTGCTGTTCACACTGTGGTCTGTTGTTGGTGGTAGAGACTTGCGATAAGTTCAATTAGATGCTTTGTCTGCCACTATCCCCCAAAGATACAAACTGTCATATTGGATGGCATCAAATGGTTTTGAGTAGTTAATTAAGCACATGATCAATGGGTGAGTGTATTTTCTTTCATTTTTCAATGAGACTATGGATATTTACTATTTGATCATGTGTAACTTGGTCCTTTCCAAAACCAGCTTTTTGAGGTGATATTCCTGCTTCCATTTGTTGTTGCATGTGATCCTGGATTATATAGAGCAGGAGTTTGCTTGCATGCAACATCAGAGAGATGTATGTTAGTATGCTCTGTTATGTTTCCCTTCTTTGGTAAAGGCATAGAAATTCCCTCTGTCCAGTCATCTGGCCAAGTTTTAGTCATCCATACATCATTGTAGGTTTTCCATATATGGTCAGTACCACATTTGCCAATCACTTGGTAACAATTCTTCAGGCACATTATCTACCTCTGGTGCTTTCCCAGTCTTCATTTTCATAATAGCACATGCCACTTACTCTCGCAGGATCAATGGCCTGGCTCCATTCTCTCTTTTCTGTCATCCTTTATTATGGGTGGCTCTGGTGAGGCATACAGATTGGCACAATAATCTCTCCACTATCATTTATTAGCATACCTTTAGTGAAGACTCTGCCATCATGATCTTTTGTTATGTTTGATCACAAAGAAAACCTTTTAATAAGAAGTTTGACCATTGTAAACATACCTCTTTACAATTCTCAAGTTCCACACATTTTGTTCTTACATATTTGCACTGGTCTTGTTTTATTAAAGCAATGTTCTTAATGACAGATTTCTAAGGAGATAGTGTAACTAGCTTTGGGCACATAAACTTACTTATAGCAAGGTTTCAGTAAGGACTGAATACAGCTAGTTGAAACATTTCAAAATTCTTCAACAAGAAGGGGCACATTTTCCATGCAAAATCTCACCAAAAAATTGTGTCTGTTTTCAGCCTGCTTGAGGATCAAACCTGGAACCTGCATCATCAAAAATACATTTAAGTTTAAGGAAACTCCTGTAGATGATTAAAAGTAAACTGTTCTAGTTACTGGGTCAAGCCACTAAAGGGAAATCTGATACTATGCCAGTTCATTATATACTGCCTCTCCTCCCAATTACCAGAGGTCAAGTTCAAGTCCCCTTTGGGGTGCCATTTTGTAATGAACAGTGGCTACAAATCTAGAGACATCAGGGCTGCCAGCTGGGATTGAACCTGTAAGTACACTACACTGCATCAGGTAAGAGTACATATCCTGTCAATTGAGGTTTTACATTTCACTAATTGGCCTGCATTTTAGTAGCTAAAATCACATACTCTTTAATAAGAACACTGAGTTCTTTTGTGTTCAAGCAGCATACTGTTGATTGAGTTGGCAGCTCTTTATATAGTCTCTGATTACAGTACATTTTGTGGTATAGTTTTCTCTGTATAAATCTCTTCATTATAAGGTTATTTCTAATATTACATCTCAGAGCTGGTTCCTAACTCATTTAAATACCAGTACAAGCTCTCCTTTTATTGCATACACATTCTATAGCAAGGGCGGAAATCGGGGTTTCCAAAACTAAGTACATAATGAAATAGTGTATTACTTATAACGACAAGCCAGTGGGCATGGTAGGTCAGTGGTGTAATGGAAAAAGAAGCCTGCAGGACACTGCCTACAGAACATGTTCTAGATTTAAACTAGTAACAGAAATCATTATCCTATAAAGGCTGTTTTGGTGACTATGTGAAAGCTGTTGACTGTCTAGTTTTGTTTGTGGACAACATACAACACATCACAATTTCCACTTTTACATGCTTCACCCTTGTAGGTTATCTCTGTATAGAGGCCAAGGATTGAATGAGCCATGAGACTTGATGACCATCTCACCCACCTCCAGTCAGGGCTGAGGTACAGTGGCTTGGAAGCATGAGGAAAATCCGTATTGCTTGCTGCCCATTCTGTACCTTTTCTGTGTATAAACAGAAGACTATCATTTCCAGGGGTTTGATCCTGCAAAGTGCTGAGCATTTCTCTGAGATGCAGTGTATGCTCAGCTCCTGATGAAGTCAATAGGAGTTGAAGAAATTCATCACCTCAAAGCACTGAATCTTGAGACTGTCAATTTGGCATCTTTCACCAGTATCAAATTCATTTGAAAAAGGGTTCTGAAACTATCCATGGAAGAACATTTGCTAAAGCCTTGTTCATAACTGTATCAAGAAACCTGATAAAGGGATTGTGGAAACTGCTTTAAAGTCGATATGTGTACAATGAAATGTTTCAATTATAGGCTGCCAGCTGTACAAATATTACCTAGAGAAAAACACGATGGGTTTCTATTTGAGCTACAAGCTGGAGCTGTAAGTTTGCATGATGTAGAGTTTGAATTATATATCTTGCCTCTGATTTATAAAACCTGACAGTTACTAAGATTCTTTGGGGATTTAAGAGGAAGCTCAGTAAGACTGAATGGGTTAGTTGTGTGCCAATCCTATTTGAGATTTTTCTTGGTGTGACATTATCTCCTGAGAATGCTTTCTCATTTGATAAAACAAAAAGAAAGAGTTTGCCACCGACACACAGAGAACAAGATATGGCCAAGCAGAAATAGCTTAATTTCTATTAATCTTCCTAATGCTGTAAATAAACTCATTAATTCAGAAAATCAATAGGAGGCTTTTCCTGTAATTGGAGTGGAAAGTTAAATGTACAATGTTTGGACATAACAATCTGAGTATCTGACAGGAAAGTATGTCATCTGGAAAATGCCTTCATGAATCTGCTGCTATTAGAACTGAGTTTGGAGTCAGACTGATGAACTATGAAAAAAGGGAAACAGAGAAATCTCTGATGCAGCATGTTTGGGGGATGGACACTCCCCACCCTAGCGAGCTAAAAATATATGCAGCTAATTTCAGAGCCATTATCAAAATTAGAAAGATATTTTATATAGACAGGTCTTGACTGGCCTTCCAAACAACTGACCCTTTAATATCTAAATTTAAATGGAATAGTATGTGACCATGTAACTAAGGACTTTATCATAATAAATACAAATACCAGGACTCAAATGAGGCTGCATGGGCAGCCTTCAATCTTGTATTTCTTAATGTTCTTGGTTTTTTTAATGAAATTTCTAGCTTTTTAAAAAGAAAACAAACAAACAAAATAGAAAGGAAATTCTATCATATGGGACTGCAATAGCCCTACCCCTATCGCCCAGCAGGGTTGGAACCCAGGATGTAGAGATCACTATCACTAACATTAAGGTAGTACCTGGTAGCAATAATAATCTATCATCCTCCAAGTGGAACAGCCAGTGAAGTGGAACGTAACACAGTTTGCCACTGGGTTACACAACTGTTTTCCAGACAGAAGTAGAATGTTAGGTATCAGAATTCTAAGGTTCTATCTCCAGCTCTGGGAGAGAAGTGCTCTGACATTAATGAATGGCTTGGGCTCAATAATCAGAGTTAATCAATGGAAGAGATAAGATTTGAACTCATGACATCCAGGCTCCCCGGCCAGTGCACCTTCCCTTAGGCCAGAGGGTATTTTATTAATAGAAACTGGGTGAGCAGGCAGGCAGCTACCTGGAGGCATGGCAACATATGCAATGCAGATTAATATTTAGAAAATTAAGGGATAAGTGCCAATTTTGTTCTACTATCCATCTGCAAATGGTAATTATCCAAAACTTTATGACTTGGCCAAAACAGATTTCCCATGAGGACAGCAAAAAGCAGTTCTCCAATACCAGGACCATCTCCCAGCCAACTTTCAATTTCCTGCTTCAAACCCCAGATGCATTAGAGTTGGACAAAGAAGTGCCATGAAACATTTTTTATATTCAATATGTTGAAAAAACATCAACCTTGAAGAGGTCGATTCATTTTTTAGTATCAAAGAGGGTGGGGCAAGGAGAAAAAATATTTTTTCTACTACATTTGCTTGTTCATATTAATCTCTAAAAAAATTAAGAGCTTTTCCATATTTAAAAAACATTGAAATTATGGTACTGTTCAGAAATAATAATCCAATTAATATTAGTGAGATAAATGTCACAGTTGGTTGAATAAAGTTTTTTCATTACTTACTTCTTCACTCCATTGCAAAAGGAGGCAATACTTTCATTATTCCCTTGATCCGCTTCAACCAGCTGGATAGACCAACCTGCAAGCTAAAAATACCAAAATTAAACCAGAAGAAATAAAGCTTACTTTATTTACATAAGGAAAACGGAATCATCTAGTGAATTCAGCATAGGGCCCTGATCTTGCAATAGGTTCCGTGAGGGCTAAATCCTCACACCCCACCACAGTTTAAGTGAAGCTTTAGATGGGACTCCAATAAGCAACAGTGACTCATTGGATTCCACTGAAGCCAGGGTGTGCCTAAGGGGAGTAAGCAGGAGCATGGGCCCTTCAATAATTGTCAGGAGCACAGAACTCCTTCATGCCTGGGACCACAATGGTGGGGGGGGGGCGGGGAGGGGAGGAGGAAAGCAAGCTCCGGGGCAGGGGAGCGTGAGCTCCTGCTGGGTCTAGGGTGGGGTGTTGGGAGGGCTGAGGAGGGGGCTGGGGATGTGGGGGGAGAGGAGGAGAGCGAGCTCTTCCCAGAGCTGGGGGGCACAGAATGTGCCCCTCCAAAAGGGGTCAAATTTAAATTCCTGCACACATCCCTGCACTGAAGTATCAAAGGCTTCATTGGTAACTCAGCAATTACAATGCACTATGCTCCTGAGCAGTCCATAGTTTAATTCTCTTTTGCTATTTGTAAAACATTGTGATTTGTCATCTGCTGCAGGGAACACCAATATTTTACACCTTCCCCTAGGGTCAGTGACTACAGCCTGTCAGGCTCTGGGTTCGAGGTGATCAGAACTGGTGGTTAGAGCCATAGTCCAGAACAGGTACCTTGGGAGTTAGAGGCCTTAGAAAAATCTCAGTGTGCACATGCTGAATGCAGACTTCTTAGAAGTCAACAGCTGATATCTCTGAAGATTCCATCCCCAGTGAGCATGCTCTATCCCCTCACACCATCTACGTGTGACCAGAATGCATATGCACAGTTACCGCAGAGTGAATGAGCAGGTTCCACTCTGAGAGTGCATGGGCAAAGATGGATATTCCTATTCATTACTGCTTCTAGCTGCAGCTGTGTTTTGTGGGCCTCCAGGATGAAAGGCACTGAATAAATTAGAAATAGTTATTTCACGCTTTTAAAATCCACTATCAAATCCCCATGCAGTCACTACAGTTTTACTGCCTGAGAAGGAATAAATTTTCTCCAGCCTGTAAACACCAGAGATAGGCACAAACTACAGATTCCAGACCTTGGTGTGATTCTTAGCTTTTGAAAAGTGGTCTGAGCTGGAGTCTTGACTGAGGGCTATAATAAAAGTCAACTTTACTCCCCAAAGTCTGATCCTGCAAGGTGCTCAGCACAAGCTGCTTTGAGTGAAGTCAAGAGATGCTCAGTGCTTTTGCAGCATCAGGCCCTAGCTGTCTGAAAAGGGTCACTTTTGAATGATTTGAAGTAGTTCTCCCCACACCTCTTTGGATACTTCAGGATTCCTGCAATATTTCGGAATGCTGACCAAGAGGTGGGTGGAGGTTATTATGAGGAAAGGAAGTGTGTCAGGTTGTGGAAAGGAAAGGATGCAGAGAGGAGGGTAAGGAGAAACAACATCAGAGAGAGAAATGAAATCCTGGAAAACAAGGAAATTAATCCCTGCCTCTCAAATATCCCTGAACCCTGAACTCTTGAAAGAAGGAAAGAGAAAGGACTTGGTTCAAAAAGACAGCAAGAGCCAGAGAGTATCGTCAAGAGATCCAACTTCTGGACACCTGTTCAGTTACAGTAAAAAGTATTTATTTCAAAACTATATATATATATAAAAGCAAACAGAGTTGGTCCCAATAGATCATGTTGTGCCAAATCTCAGGATCAGGACAAGCCATCTTGAACAGGGATCGAGATAGTAAATTTGGCTCTACAGCAAAACAGATTCTGCATAACACACTGCTATTACAGATTTGTTGTTATCTCTGTAAAAAGGCTGGTGGGAGCCCATCCTACAATATTCTGCTCTACTATTTGCTCTGCAGTAGTAATGGTCCAATTAGCCAAACAATGTTAATGGTTCAAAAGCGCACTACTATAATATACACTGCTAGAGTATTTTGGACAACAAACCGGAGCCTCAGCTAGTCCAAATTGGCCTACTTCCAATGGAGTCAATGAAGTTAAACCACATTACACCAGTAGAGAAACTGGTCCCAATTCTTTAAAAGATGAAGCAGTCTTTTTAATGGGCAGATGGGAGAGATTTGTCCACACTTTTAAGTACAAGTTCAGTAAGGCACAAATAATATAGGGGATGGATCTGGCCAACATAAAATCCTAATTAGTTAGACTAAACAGTCTCCTTTACTTTCAAAAATGATTTCTTATGGGCTGCTTGGTTCTCTTCTGACTGAAAAAACAGAATATTTTATAAGAGGGAAATTTTACAAAGAAAGTAAAACTTAGGTTTTCTCCCAACTAATCATCAAGAAGAGTCAATGTACTGTTAGGATATAAGGGTAACTTCCTATTTAACATAAAAAAGCATTACAGGAAAAATTGAGTGCCAAGAAAAATAATATTTGCTGCCTGATTCTCCACAGCCTTGCATCATGTGTAGTTATTTAGGACCTGATCCAAAAGCCCATTAAAATCAATGGGATTTTCTCAATTGACTTCCATGGGCCAGATTCAACGCCCATTGACATATGCAGAATGAGAGCCATTTCACATCCACCTTACATAGGTGTGGGTGAGTACACAAGATACAAGGCAGAAGATAGTCAAAACCATGATCTTTGAGTCTTTCAACCATACAAATTAGGCACATACCTCTGTGCTGTCTGCAGAGCTGTTCACAAAGATGCTGGGCCAGACAGGTCCTGTGGACAATCTTCTAGGAGGGTTCGTTAAGTATGTTTCCACAGAGCTCACAAGGAAAGATTTATTGGCATTTCTTCTTTCATCTTTCATTCCTTGTCCATTTGCATTATCGTCTGGGAAAATGGGATATTGATAGTCTATATGTTCAAAGCCTATAGGGAAATTCATATTTGTATTCTCTTTCTCCACATCTGAACCAAATTCATCTGTAGTTGGACTCAAGCTATTTCTTCCATATGGACCATAATCATCAATCGGGTATCTGGGGTAGGAATTCTCAACAAGAAGGTCACTACATCCTGATAGCAAAGAAGGTCTGAAGCCAATTGTTGGTGGCTCCCAGTGAGGTGTGGGGAGTTCAAAGTACAAGTTCCTATGAGGAATTTGAGGTGGATTTATTCCATATAAATGTTCTGCTGCTGCATCCAAATCAGACACATCTGACAGGAAAAACTCATTTTCTTCAGGATCATGTAAATATGCTGGACCATAAAAGGATACTTCACTGCTGCCTTCGCCAACTACTTGGTCAAGTCTTAGACTGACCTGGCTACCAGGATTAGAATGATACATAGAGTAAAATGCTTCGTCCTCTGATTGTCTTTCATGTAAACCATCTTGCGTTAAAGGCATTTTCCAAAAGTATGCCATGCTTCTTCATCTCATTAATCTTGTTAACGCTCAGGGGATATTTGCCACAGTTTCAAAGTCACAATGGGTAACACTGTAGAATTTGAGCTATATATTCACTGGAACAAAACAAAATAAAACTAGCTAAAATGAATTTAATGTGTTGTAAACTGTACACATAAATGGCATTCATTTTAAAGTTCTCTTCATAGGGTATAAGATTCTGTTTCTCTCTTATATGGTACCTGGGGTGAAACAACATACGAAACAGACCCAGAAATGGTCCTTGGTCTCTGGATTGTTGAATAATATTTGTGGTCATTAGAACCAAAGATGCCCATTTCTGCAGTCTCCAAAGTAGTTATTTTAAATACCTTATTTTTACGGATGAATAGCACATTTTATAAAAGGGTCTCACAACTCTTTACAAACAACAGAATAAGTTTCACAATATCCCTGTGAGGTTGGTCAATATGGGGGAAGATTTTTTTTAAAGATACAAAAGAGAGTTGGTTGTCTAACTCTCTTTTGTGCCTTTGAAAACTGCCTCTTATAATATCCATTTTATAGAGATGTATTTTGAGGCACAAGGAGGTTAAGTGACTTGGTCAAGGTCATACTGCAAGTCGGTGGACCCAGTACCATACTCCAAGAACTAGACAAAATTTAATCAAGGCAAATATTAGTGAGCCAATTTAGCCTTTTTTCAGATGACATTTCATTAAAATGAGATAGGAAACAAGACCAGTAAACATATACTTACCTACAAGTATGTACATGTGTTCACAAGAAGATGTGTGGTTAAACTGACTATGAAAATATTTTGAGTCCTGGGGATTGGGGGTGGGAGGAAGGTGATTATGGCAAAAGCAGTGTGTTTTCAAAACTTCAAAATGCATATGACAGGGAATAGCAGCACCACAAGCCATACACAATTGTGGTCTTTACTTTTTCAAATAAAAGAAATAAAACTCATTTGATTTAATAATTTAATGACTATGCCCTTTTTTTCGGAATAGAAAGACTATTGAAATGAAAAGATCTCTTGTAAATTGCTGAGGCTGAAAACCACAAATAGTTTTTCCAATTGCTGCTAAAATCTATAATGTATTAGCTTAGATAATAATGCTATGTACTGAAAATCTATTCTAGATTATAGTAGAGGTACTCAGCATAACTTTTTTATTATTATTTTGATGAAACTCTATCTTGACTGAGACTCCAATCACCCATAATCAGAAGTAACAGGAGGATGAAAATTGGATGATTTGATATGGAAATCTGGAAAGCTTACTGTCACAGATCAAGGGTTAGCTCTATCTTTGACCATCCCTCTTTCACTGGACACTCCTTTCAAGGGACATGCTGAGCATATGCACTTCTCTCAGACTGGAATCCTGCGAGTCACCCCATTTTTAGAGTGGGTCTCTTGGCTACAGCATCCATTTACCTATCGTGTTTTCACAGCAGGTCCCACTGGATTGGCCCCTGCTACAGATTTCTTTTCAGAGCTGTACACCGTAGGTAAATGCAAGGACACCAAACAGCTTCTTCAAAAAAAATGTTATCTATCTATCTATCTCTAGGGTCATAGCAATCAGAAAGAAAAGGATTAACATAACAAAGAGACCTACATGCATATTTGTCTTACCTAAATCTGGAGGAAAATGACAGGCTTAGATAGACCTATTCATCCCTGGTATCTCTCCAGTCTTCTGGGGAACATTTTACAGCCTGTTTCCCTGCAAACCTTGCCTCTGCATAAGGGTTGAGGATTTTGACAGTTTCCAAATTCTTTGTTTTAAGATTTCTCACCTGAAGGGCTGTGGCTCTGTCCTAAACTGGGGGTTGCTGTGCTCCTCCCTAACCCCCCTCTCCATGGACAAAAATAAAAGGCCTTGACATCTTTATTTTCAGTTAAGCACTTGTGATTGGGGCTGTCTAAAGCCATTGACTTTATGTTCCTGCAGCTGTGCAGCATTGAGTTACCTCTTTGCACCCATGTAGCAGACATCATGCTAGTTATCAAATAGTAACCAAATCAAACAGACAAAGGTTCACATAACATCCATGAAAATACATTTATCTCACACCTCTTATTCACCCAGAATTTAATTTTTAGTCTGATTAGGATCTGACAATTGAATTACCTATACAAATTTTATCAGATGTGTTACTAAGCAATAGAGCAGTTACTGTAGGAAAGTGATCTCTGTGATAGAGCGGATTGAAATGTTTGATAAAAAACATTGAAATGGGGGCGGGGGGGCAATAGGGGAGGGGGGACGGAAGCCATTTAAAAATAAATCCACCTTTTTCTAATGGAAAAAAAAATGTAAAAAGTCTTTCTTTTCTTCCTCTTTTTCATTTCCCAAACCTCCTTCCCTCTTCTTTTTTGAATGCTGGGAGAGGGAGGAGCAGGAGAGAGAGAGAGAGAAAAAGGAAAAGATAAAAAGAGGATTTTTTTTTTCATTCAAAAAACCTCCAGAAAATTTCACGAAAATTTTGGATAACATATAATTTCTCCCATAACCCGTGCCATAAAGGCTTTATAACCATACCACTGCATCTTGTATTCTCCCTCTCTCTCTCACACACAGAGATAGATAGATAGATACATATCTATCTATACATATATAAATATCTCTCCATTTTAGCCTGTTTGTGCTGCTCAGGAGGTGTAATGCTGACATAGCTGGTTCCAACATTGCAGCATTTAAGCATTGTGCTAGAGTTTGGAGAGGGTGTAGCTGATCTACTTCTGCATTCCTGCTGTTCTCAGTGAATAAACAGTCCCTTTGGGACTGTTGCAGTCTTACCTAAATTAGAGCCAACTTGAGGATGATGGAGCCTGGGAAACTAGGGATGGTGCTAAATCAGGGAGGGAATCAATTGGCTGACAAATGCCTACTCTGCTGCAACAAGCAGTTCTTGGCTACAACACAGAACCTGACTCATTAGGTGTTAACACATTACATATAAATGCTGTACATATACATACTACACTGTATTGATAGAGTAGACAATTTTACACAAATATTTATAACTAGCCTTTCAACTTGCCATATCATGGGTTCTGAGGTGCTCTCTGTGCCTTTCAGAAGGTGCTCAGTTTCTGGCAGGCCCTTCGATATTGTTGCTATGATTTGTATTGACATGGCCAAATGTTCAAAAACTATGAGCCAGACCCTCCAAAACATGAGATTTTAAAAATAAGACGCTTGGTGTTCATTCTGGTTTTGAGTTTCTATGGTTCATGTTTTTAAGCTGTGCGACCATGAGGACTAGATGCTTCCTTTTTCTTTTAAAATGAAAGCTGAGGTTTTCGTATAATTGCCTGGCTCCAGGAATTGGGATTTTAAGGAAAAAACCCCCCAAAACTGTCAAATATCATGAAACTGGTGATAAAAATCACAAGAGTAGCAACATAGCACGGTGGCAGCTAGGCACTTTCTGAACATATTCAGATAATTACTCTGAAAAGCTAATAGCAGAATCATAAAATACATTGGAAACTCAGGCATTTTGGGCCCCATTCTCCAATTTTGCTTGAACACAGAAGTGCAATATTAGGCAATTTGCTAACCTATGCATATATTTGTTGCTGCCACTTACCTGAAATGCATTGTTCATTGGAAGGACATAAGACATCTTATTTCTTTGCAAATCACAGACATACATGGTTTCAATTTCAAGGAGGCGTGAAGCTTTCAATCCTGTTTAACAAGTTTAGTTTGTTGATGACTCTTTCCCATTTCTTTCACCAGGGAAATTTCTAAGAAGAAGAAATAGGTTGCACTTTTGTCTGTTGTCTTTTACACTATTCGGCCACTCCTAGTTTTAAAGGTACAGCTGAATGAACTTACATGGTTAAATATATGATATAACATGAACAGACAATTGCTTCCTAACTGAAAGGAATTGGAAGTACTTCTATACTGAAGTAAGATTCAGAAGTTTCACTAGTCTCCACCTTCAGTAAGATCACACACAACTTTCAGGGCAATATACATCCCTATTCTTGCATACACTGAAATGCTACACAGGGAAGAGAAGATGCTTGGCACAAGAAGCCTGTCAGAATTTTAGGAGGCATCAGGCGTCCAGTTCCTAAGTGGCACGCAGCCTCTCTCTCTAAGGTGGCTTCCTGGTGTGTCCAGGGTGCAGGGGTGGGCAGAATTGGGGCAGGGCTGACTGGAGAATTTTCCCTCAGCTGGGGTATTTCCCAAGGGTTGATTAAGCAAAAGCTTGCAGCTTCATGGCTGAGTTGCTGTAAAGGGGTGGCAGTAGAAGCTTGTGGGCTTAATCACTAACATCATCGCTTGCAGTCAGAAAGCACAGAAACCGTTTGAGGCTTGTGTTGACAATGTACCCACAGGGGTACAAGGTGAGGTCATAACCCAACCACGCAGCCCTGCACACCAGCCAGAACATTCGGCCCCATGCAGGCGAGCCCAAGCTGTTTTCCATAAAAGGGAGTATTAGAGGCTGTTCGGGCTGTACTCCCCTCAGGCACAATGCCTCAGGGGGGTCCCAGCGGGACTATATGCCTCCACATGTTGCAGAGCTGTGCCTTGAAGGTACAGCCTATTTGGTTTAGGCACATATCCAGACTTCACATAACACCAAGAGCTTAATCAGCTCCAAGATTCTTACATGCCAGAAAGTATCTTTGCAGAGGGCGAGTGTGCTAGTAAAAACTAAACAGCATTTCAATTAGAAAAGATTGTGCAGTACCCTTGAACACACTAGGATAAAATGCTTAAGGTTAATAATTAATTATAGATATCCTATATATGATAGCAACTGAATGGAATAAGAATTTGATAAACATTAGGAGGAAAACTCCGCCCTGTATTTGAGGCTGAAACTGAACTCAATGGGAGCTGAAAGCATTTATCAAAGGGAAAATTTTAGTCCTTATCTGTTAGGTAGTATATTGGCTCTTATATAGTCCCAAAGCCTTGAACAAGGTGAAGCACTGGAATGGGTTACCTCGGGAGGTGGTGGAATCTCCATCCTTAGAGATTTTTAAGATGCAGTTTGACAAAGCCCTGGCTGGGATGATTTAGTTAGGTGGGGTTAGTCCTGCTTTGAGCAGGGGGTTGAACTAGATGACCTCTTGAGGTCCCTTCTGATCCTAATCTTCTATGATTCTATGAACTGCCCTATGCATACCACAAACTGTTTTCTGGCATTTGTGTTGTATATATTACTGGTGGTTAAAGAAAAGTAAGATCACCAATTTTGGTGGCTGTTGTCACAGAGCTTGATGTTATGTGATGGTATGTCAAGGCTGGGTAGTGGGCAGCCAGACCTAGTGATCAGAGTGAGGGTCCATAGTCACAGAATGGGAGTCAAGAATAGACTGGGACAGGATATCAGGAGTTCAGAAGCAGGAAATACCACAAATCAGTAACCAGAGTCAGGCCGGGTCAGGATACCAAGAGGTCAGAGGCAGGAAACAAACCAGAGATTGTGACCATAACTCAGACACCAGGAATCAAACTGGGCTGGGATGTCAGGGAGTCAGGCCACAGGAGCAGGGTGGATCCAGTTGCATGAACAACTTCCTGTTCCTGTGCTGGGTTTATATAGAATCTGTGGACCAATCAGGACCCCCAGCCTTCTGTCAATCAGGTTCCAGGACTGGAGCCCTCTGTCAGGATTCAGCTTCTGCCTTAGCAACTGTTAGCAAGTCACTGGGTGGCAAGCTGGAGCTTATTATCTCCTA
Organism: Emydura macquarii macquarii; assembly: GCF_026122565.2. Taxonomy (NCBI): domain Eukaryota; kingdom Metazoa; phylum Chordata; order Testudines; family Chelidae; genus Emydura; species Emydura macquarii. The sequence goes on along the minus strand of NW_027132342.1, from coordinate 2,430,488 downwards.
GGAGTCATGTGGACCAGGATTCAAGACCTGTGCTCCCTGATATAGTGTGAAATTGCATCATTGTGTGGTGACTGGTCACAGTAAGAAAAGGAGAATGGAAGAAAGGTGTCCAAAAGAAGTTCACAGCCCCCCTCCCTCCCAACACACACACAAGAGTGAGGATGAAACTGGATAGGAATACATTCATGGTGCTCGCCTTCACCCATACATCAATTCATAATCAGGGTGGAGAATCTGTTTTGATTTAACAACTCATTAAATAGGGGCCAGAATTTTTTCACTAGAAAATTCTGAAATACCTGATGCAATTTCCTGAATTTTAATAGATTTTAAGACGTTGCAAGACAGAGATTTTTTTTTAAATGTCTTTGTCTGCCCCCCACCCCACCCACACCACTAAGTAATGGAGAGGAAACTACAGACAAGGTCACTTTCTTTGCCATTTCCCCCTGGAGGCAAAGGTGAGACCTGATTATTCTTTCCTGTTCTCCTCTCCCATAGAGATGAGGGGGAGCTGGCATGTGGGGCCAGATCTTCCTTTAGAAAAGAGGGAATGAATAGGAAACTTCCAGATGAGACTACTCTTTTTCTGTCATATACTGTTGCTGCTCCACCCACTGGTATTAATTTACACTTTTCATTCTCGTTAAGAAAACAAAGACAGAATCATTCCTTTGATTTAGCTTTTTCTCTTTGGCGTTAAATGTAAATGTGGTAAAATCCCAGCTGCAAGAAAAGGCTGATAAATGCTTTGCTTCCACCCTAAAATGAAATACAGGCATGTTCTGCAAATTTCTCCCGTTCAGTAATGCTTTCCCTAAAGCTGGGGCCCCTGTAACTTCCGCTCTCTGAAAGGAGGCATCTGCATAGATTAGGACTGTGGAAAGGATTCTGAGTGTAAGATGTGCACAGAGGAAGTTCAGTGGAAATTCTGTGGTGCCAGAAATCTAATTAAGCTCAGAGCTGATGAACAAACATCTGCTCCACTTCTGAAGAGATTATACATGTTGCTGTTCTTTAGTGCCACCTACTGTCACTGGCTCAAAACGCTGATGCAAGGAACATGAACCAGAGAATACCATCACAAGTACAGTGGGTAATTTGTCATTTGGGCCATTGGCTCCCTGAAATGCCATCATGTCTGCCATGGTCCTTCTCAGATATGTACCCTGTCTGAAGACCAGCCTTTATGGAAGAGTTCAGACACTGCTTTGCAGGTGGTGCAATACCACTTCTCTTCGATCAGTGCCTCTAAGGGTATGTCTATAATGCAATAAAACACACGTGGCTGGGTGCTCGTGGGACTTGGGCTGTGGGACTATAAAACTGCAGTGCAGGAGTCTGGGCTTGGGCTGAAGCCTGGGCTCTGGGACCCTCCCCTCTCACAGGGTCTAGCCCGAACCCAGACGTTTATATCGCAGTTCTATAGCCCCACAGCCTGAGTCCTGCAAACCCACATCAACTGACACGGGCCAGCCACGGGTGTTTTATTGCAGTGTAGACATACCCCAAGTAGCATTGCATGGGGGGCAGTTGTTAGCTACTGGCAAACCCACATGGACAAAACAGGGGTTTTATTTGCTGGTGAACACACTAATGTATATTATCAATTATATTATCAATTGCCACCTTGATCACTCTGGTTATGTTGTAATCTTCCCCCTATCTGCTTGTCTCTGTTTAGATTGTGAGCTTCTTCATGCTTTCTTCACTGTTCGGTAAGGGCTTAGAAGACTGTGGGCACTACTGGAAATAACTAATAAGACAACTACAAGTACAAACAAATATAACATCATGGTGGGTCTTTGAGGGAGTGATTTATCAGCCACTGAAGTCAATGAGAACATTTTGCGTGATGGAGCCAAAGGGAGTTTTAAGTTCTGACAGCTGCTTTTCACCCTCATCGAACACACAAGCAATCACTCTAGCGAAGGGCCACAGCCTTCACTTTTCCATGATACTGGCAAAAAACCATAATTTGTACATTTTACTTTATGAGGAAAAATTTTCCACATATGTCTCTCATACAGCCCTAAATACAGAGTAAGTCACCAAAGGCACCTATTATATTTGAACCGTTTGTCTTTTCAAGGCCATACTTTGTAAGGTTGCCAAATTAATCACGACTGAGTATTAAAGATAATGGATTTTAATCTCTTCTTTTGTTTGCGTATCTATGTACCTTGAGCCCTTAAACAGGGATAATAGCAATTATTATACAGAGTTGTTTTTCTGGTAAAAATAATGACTACAGCTTTAGAAGATCAGATTGTTGAATTGTTGAACAGTGAACATTGACATGCAAAGCAGAAAATCACCATCAACATCTTTCAATATGGAATTAAAACAACAGTGGCATGCCAGGTGATTGAAATTTAGCTTTCACTAAATGTAAGTAATTCACTATTTAAGACGATATGTTTCAGGAGGAGATGGACCCAAGCAACAGAATTTCAGATCAAGAGCCAAACTTTCCCAAATTTCAGGGATGTTTGGCTCCAGAGCTGTGGTTCAGGTCTATCTTGAATTCCAATCTGCTCTCATTTTCATTTCGCTTACCTTATGTAGTTTTCTACTCTGTTTTCTTATGCTGCTCCTTCCAGATGGCTCATTGCAGTGTGTCTGCTCAATGGCTTCCCGTAAAATTCAGCTATGTCACGCTATAATACTCAATGGGATTTGTTGACCTTTGGTAAATTCCTCTTATCATGTACTGTACAAATACAAAAACATGATCTTGTGATAGCAGTACACGGGAAAGAGAAGCTCCATAGCAACTGCGGCAGATTTTTTTCCATGCAAGACTTAGTGAGTCTGCTTCATCCTTGTCCTACGACCCTCTTTGTGTTGGACCTGCTGGTGCAAGGGGCTGTAAAGCTGAGGAATTTCCTCAGCATAAAGAGAATATCCACATAGCATAGAGTTCCCTGCCACCCTCACAGCCTCCAGCATAGGGGGCATGGCCACAGGTCCGCTGCACTTGGTTATTCCCAGCTGCCAGACCAGCCTGTTGGGATATAGGCAGTTGGTTTAAAGGATTGTTTGCCTGGAATAAACAAAGTAATACCTGGTACTACAAGCTGTTGTGTGAAACAAAGAGCAGAGCAAAACTTGTGTCTTACCATTTCAGAAGTTGTGTGATCATGTAATTAAAGACTGTCAGTCATACACCTAGTTAAGGGATCAAGTTAAAGTTCGCCTCGCAGTCTTAGCTTTTTCATTTCCTGAATTTTGAGTGCTCGGTCATGCAGCTTTAACATTCTCCTAACCGAAGATTTGGGGTGGAATTTCCTAGGTTAAGAAACTAAAAGAAAAGGAGAGGAAAAATATTCTGTTATGAACCTATATTTCCCCAGATATCACACAATATCTCTGACATCTTATGAAGTCCAACAGGAGGGAGCTATTGACCCCAACTATTGGTTCCCCAAAATCTCATTGAAGGGCTACTTCACAAGCTTTTTAAGCCACGGAAGGGTATTATGTGATGGGATTTAGCAGTCAGGGGAAATGGTCTACATTTTTATGGGCACACATTACCTTCTCCAGCAGTTGCACCTGCACAGATTACTCCGGTGCTAGACAGGAACAATGCTAGTGGGAGCTGTACTAAAGTGTGTGCTCACCAGAATATGGGCATACAGTAATGCTGCTCGTGTTTGTGTGTCCAATGGACCATGGAAGCAAAGAAGAGGAGTGGCTGAACTCCTGTACTGATCAGCTGTCTCCATGGATGGCTGCATTAAGGGTTGCCACCAAGACAGGATGGGAAACCAGGAGGGGTTCAAAGAGCTGCCTACTGTTTTACCCACAGCTGCAGGAAAAAGTGGGAGACAAGTAAAATGTGGAGTTTGGTAGTTTTCCTGCCCCCAGGGTTATTTTCTTCTCACCCATGCCTCACTGGACTATGTGTTATCCCCCTCCCTGCAAGGGGAGAAATGCACACAGATTGAGAAACACTGATTTTGCAGAATTTTTAGACTGAGGGCTATGCCCCTGTTACAGAGAAACCTATTATAAATGTCACATCCCTCTCCCTCCCACCCTATAATAAATAAAAACTTACAGAGTTCCCTGCAATCTCAGGCAATTCAGATTAGATTTGCATTTTTGGTGAAGTTTCAGATTGATTCTAACTTTAGCCGAACCAATTCAGCCATCCCTAGCACTTGAGTCCCCAAAGAAAGAAAATTGTTTAGTTTGTCTGAGACTCTGGCTTTCAGGCATCTTGTTGTATTGAAGCAGTGAGGGCATCTACCATATGATCTAAAATAAGATGCCATATGTGCTGCAATAACATATGCCCTTCCAGGTCTAGTGTCACAGTGCATTAAAACAAACCATTGCTTTCTTTGGAAGAAAAGGCTGAAGCAAACTTCTGACGACATGAGATACAGATGTTGTTTTACCAGTCAATAATGACATGGCTAATGTGCATAGCCCCAGTATCAATATGTAGAATGTTATTAACAAATGAACAATCTTAAACTAGCAGTAATAGCCATGTAACAAACTGAAAGGTTTAATAATTTTGCAGCCCTGTTCTGGAGATACAGTAAGTGAAATAGCAAATGTGGTTTTATCTTTTGCACCAAAATAAACTTCATTTTTTGTGAATATTTGTATTTACTGCTGCTCGCAATTTTTAACTTACCCCCTGTCTACACTACAACTGCAACCATGACTGTAAGTCAAGACAGTCTAGACAGAGATTGTCGTCTGTTACAAAACATGGTTAAATCCAGTCTCACTACAAATTAGAATCAATGGTCTGATTCTCCACTGTATTGCTCTAATTTTATGCCACTGAAATGAGTTGGAGTTATGCAGGCTTCATGTCTGTAAACCGTGTTATGTAAGCCTTTAAGATAGCAAAAAGTTTTTTAAAGGGTCAACTATTTTTTACTTTTACATTGTATTCCATTTTTGCTTTTGCATAAACATTTATACCATCTTTTGTGTTAGCTACTCAAATGATAATTCCTTCAAAATTCCTCTGGAGGGCACTATTACCATAACAATTCAATTAGCTTCAGATGTTTGTAATACAGATAAACATTAAATATCCTTATTGGCAGCAGGCGGAGTGTCTGTTAACCAGAATAACTGCTTTGGCGATGTTTTGATTTCTCATTCTTCTTTACTGGATTTGAAGCAGCATTGCTGGGCAGAGAATCGTAAAGTAGACTAAAAAAGATTGTTGTCAAAAGTTTTTGTTTTGTCCCCCCCCCCCCCTCAAAAAAAAAAAAAAAAGGGTCTAGTGTTCCATCTACTAGAATGTGATGCATCTCTCAAGGACATTAGCTCCAAATCCCATTCCCAGTGTACAGCCTTGGGTAGCCAGACTATATTCTGGGATGGTAAAAAATCCTCCCTCCATTGCTCTTTTCTTTCTCTACTCCAAGCTGTACTCTGTGGTCCTTGTTTTAGTCTTGGAGATTACAGCGTCTCCGTGGCACCCAGGTTCTAGGTCCCCTTGTACAGGACTACTACCTTAGTTCAATAGGGAAGGTAATGCAGGGTATGAAAGGCTGGAAATGCCAAAGTTAAGGCTGACCATGCAGCTTTAACCTGACCCTCTTGAGCATGTGCATTGCGATACAATGTGACCGTGTAACTCCTTCGCTGGGGCCCCTCTGAGTGTTTGCAGTGCTCTAAAATCCTCTAATGCTCTACAATCTAAAATGCAAATCTTCAGAAAGCTCAGGACTTTCATTTTCAGATTTTGAGCAGAACCAAAGGAAATCATCAAGTTACACAATAGCCAATTCTCTAACCATACAGTCTTATTTCCTTTACTCTCTTCCTCCCACTCCTCCTATTCACCTGTTAGATTTACTTGTCACATCGTCTCCAATTGGATTGCAAATTCTTCAGTGCAGAGACTGTATCTATCTGTGTGTTGGTACGGCACCCAGCATAGCAAAGCTTGGATCCCGACTGAGTGGCCTTTGGGTACTAGCATTGTACAGAAGTAATAGTAATATTATAATGAACAATTTATAAGTCACAAAGCCAAGTTGCAATTTAGTGTGAGGGTTCTGTTTAGAGTAAGGCTAGTACCTGTATTTCTGTCTAAGATGCACTATACACAGCTATGATGCTATTAAAAAAAATAATAAGTGATTTCACCACCTCTCTTGGAACTTAGTTGTGGATTCTAGTTGATAGTTTCATTATTAAATTTATTTTTCTCTCATTTCAATTTACCGTTTTAATAATTAACCAACAAACAGAACATATCCACCTCCTTTATGTACCATTCCAGAATTTCTCTCTTCATAGCATGTGTATTTCCATGCTGTGAATACTAGATTTTCATAGACTTCCCTCCTAACCTTTTTATCATCAGATGGCAATTGAAGCATTTTCTTTTGGAGAAAAAGAGACTAAAAAAAGAATGACATGAACTTTTCAAGTAGATGTAAGGGAAAGGGAAAAAAATGGTAGGTCAGATTTTGGGTACACCAACCTTGACAGCATCCTTTTAAAGTACTCCCTTGGCAGCTTTAACTTTTGCAACCGGTGCTTGAGCAGCAGCTTACCCTTGGGCCCAGTCAGCTTGGCAGGATGACAGAGGTCAACATTTCACATGAATGAACAGTTTCTCCAATATTTAAGGCAGGCAAATAAGTCTCTCTCCTGTTACCTGTCCTTTAATGTTTAAACCAAGATGATCTCAGGTCCTGTGCACACTACAATTCCTTTAACCCTTGGAATTCTCATGTTGAGAATTCTCCTCCTGACTATTTTTAATTGCAGGACAAGATCCACAAAAACTAACTTCAATTTCTTCCCTCTTCTGTTTCACACAAGCCCCCTACTACCTCCATACCTACTCCAAAGTGTACAAAAAAATCCTGATACTCTTTTGGCAGGTTGACAGTGGGCTTTTTCTCATTTTTTTCCTCTGAGGGCCCCAGTATAGACTAATACATAGCTACCTGCTTTGGGTGTACTTTGGTAGAATAGTAACTCAACTGGTCATGCAGAACGCATTTCTGGTTCTCAACTGATCTTTGGTAGAATACATTTCAACTGGTCATGCAGAACATCTGTGGTGGGTGTGAGGTGGTGTGGTTAGGGGTGGCAAGAAAAGATAATCATGTGTAGTCCTCATTGAATTAGAGTCAATAAAAATTGAATATAGGAACAGGTCTTTTTCCAGTGTTTTCCTTTGTAATGTGTGTGTTCAGTGGCTAGTCCTCACCATGCGACTAGCAAATATATACACCACTCAGGAATAGGATGTAGGGTTAGTCTGTTACAAAGCCGTAAACTGAAATTGCAGATGTATTTTGCAGACTCAGCTATGCAACCCTAGCAAATAGAAAGACATGGCCCCCTCTCAAGTGGTATTAGTTGAGGGGTCAAGATTTGAACAGGCAGAGAGACTGAATTATCCTTCCTGAGGTGGTGGGTGGGATTTTCAAAAGCATCTACATGGCTTAGGAGCACAAATCTCATTGGTTTTCCATGAGACTTGAGCTCATAGAGTCACTTAGGAACTGTTGAAAATCTCACAGATCTAGACTCTCCAGAAGAAGGTTGAAGCAAATTGGAAGGGAGGGTAGGGGAAACGTGCATTGCATCTGCCCATGCTGCACCCATTTTCTATACAGAGTACTTGAGTTTCCAGTAGAGATGTCCCCCTCAAATGCCAAGCCCAAACCAAAATTTGTACTTCTACAATGATCAGGAGTATTCAGAGGTTTGGTTTGGGCCCCTCTTTAGGGTTGTCAGATGAGCACTTTTCATAAGAAATTAACTACATTAAAAAGAGTCTCTGTGAAGTTATTCAGTATAAAAATAGCTATTCAATTGAAGTTCAATTGGGAGATTCAGAACACAATAAAACTGAAGTGCATTGAAGAATTTGAAGAAACTGAAGCATTTACTACTCCACATTTTTATTTACGTACAGAAGGTTTAGGTCCTCTGGTTGGCTGAGCTGTGATTGGCATGACATAGGATTGGGGAGGGCTGAATGTGGCTTTATGATACTTTCCAGACCCCAGATCTTGAGGATGATCTGTGCTAACCTGGATCCCAGTTACAGGGTAGCCAACAGGCTGCTATAGCAGCAGGAGATAGCTGTGGCATAGGGATGTCCAGAGTGGTCCTGGAGCTAGGGATTGGTACATGAGCCATTATGGCAGCCCCTGAAGGAGTCAGTCCAGCTAAATTTATGACATTTTTGTTCCACTCAAGCAGGCTCAGGGAATGTACAGGCTTGTGGATATCCAGAACACTCGCCCTCAGTAGCATCTAAATGGTCTGATGGACAGAACACTAGCAACACTGAAACATACAGGAGTCATAGGCCAATATCCATTTGTTTTCTATTAAACACTTGTTTTTCTCCAGTCCTATAATTGAATAGACTATACTCAGATAAAACTTAATACACACTGATATAATCTAATCTATCTACCTATCTATAGAAAACACACATACACACACTAAACAAAGTTGGAATCATAGGCAGTACCTTGCCTAATTGAAAGCAGAGAAGCTCAAGCCACCATATTGATAAGGAGACTGCAACAGTAGCCAGTTGTCTTGAAACTGTCCTTCATTCCAGTGTTTTGCTTCATTAGTCTCTTTACTTGAGCTGGTTACCCTTTTTTATTGTGCTATGTCTCTTTTGAAGGTTTAGAGCTCAAATGACTTACCAAACTCCACTCCAATTCTCTTGGTCTCTTATTGTCGGTCTTTCCCAGTGAGCTCCAATTAGTCACTGAAATATTTGTGGGAGGCTGGAGCACTGGAGAATTTTTTTTCTTTTGAACATAAAAACGGCCATACTGGGTCAGATCAATAGTCGATCTAGCCCAGTATCCTGTCTTCCAACAGTGGCCAATGCCAAGTGCTTCACAGGGAATGAACAGAACAGGTAACATCAAGTGATCCACCTGTCACGCATTACCAGCTTTTGGCAAATAGCAATCCCTGCTCATCCTGGCTAATAGCCACTGACGGATCTATCCTACATGAACTTATCTAGTTCTTTTTTTATAGTCTTTATAAGCTGTTATAGCCTTGGCCTTCATAACATTCTCTGGCAAGGAGTTCCACAGGTTGACTGTACATTGTGTGAAGAAATACTTCCTTTTGTTCATTTTAAACCTGCTGTCTATTAATTTCATTTGGTGACCCCTAGCTTTTGTGTTATGAGAAGGATTAAATAACACTTTCTTATTTACTTTCTCCACACCAGTCATGATTTTATAGACCTCTATCACATCACCCCTTAGCTGTCTCTTTTCGAAGCTGAAAAGTCTGTCAAATTAATCTCTTATCATATAAAATTTTTTCCATACCCCTAATCATTTTAGTTGCCCTTTTCCATACCTTTTCCAATTCCAATGTATCTTTTTTGAGATGGGGTGGCCAGATCTATATGCAGTATTCAAGATGTGGGCGTACCATGGATTTATAAAGAGGCAATATGATATTTTCTGTCTTATTATCCATCCCTTTCCTAATGATTCCCAACATTCTGTTAGCTTTTTTGACTGCTGCTGTACTTTGAGTGAATGTTTTCCGAGAACTATCCACAATGACTTCAAGATATTTCTTGAGTCGTAACAGCTAATTTAGATCCCATCATTTTGTATGTATAGTCGGGATTATGTTTTCCAATGTGCATTACTTTGCATTGATCAAAATTGACTTTCATCTGCCATTTTTTTGCCCAGTAACCTAATTTTGTGAGATCCCTTTGTAACTCTTCAGAGTCTACTTTGGACTTAACTATTGTGAGCAGTTTTGTATCATCTGCAAATTTTGCCACCTCACTGTTTACCCCTTTTTCTAGATAATTTATGAATATATTGAACAATACTGGTCCCAGTACAGACCACTGGGGAACACCACTATTTACATCTCTCCACTGTGAAAACTGACCATTTATTCCTACCCTTTGTTTCCTATCTTTTAAACAGTTACTGGTCCAGGAGAGGACCTTCCCTCTTATCCCATGATCACTTACATTGCTTAAGAGCCTTTGGTAAAGGATCTTGTCAAAGGCTTTCTGAAAAACGACTTATCTCTAATGACTTTTTGTTGAAAGAGACTGGTGGTGCTCAAAACAGGAGTCACTTATAGAAATGACCTGTAGAAATTAATGGAGAATAATATTCTTTCCATAGTTTGGGAGGTGTGTGGCCATCAAACAGCCTTTGCTTTCCTTCTTGCCATAAAGCAAAAACTCAGGAAGTAGCAGCTCCTGGTAGCTCAGGTAGATTTTTCTGGGGCCTAGTCTGTAGTAGATGCTGTTCATGTGAACTCAGTTTTCCAGGACATGAAAAATTTAGAACTTAAAACAAACTCTCAGACTGTAAGGGTGAAATCTAGTCTGATTTAAATGAATGGGACCTTTTTGTCATTGACTTCAGTGTGGCCAGGATTTCACCCCAATGGCTTGCACTGGAGGTTGAAGCAGAAAAATCTGACACAGAATGTAAGCCTCTAATGGTTAATTAGTCACTGTTCAAACTGAGGTTGGCAGTAAAGCTTTAGCTGGAGCTCTAATCAAAAGTGGGATATTCCATTATAAGGTTGAAGTAGACGAAAATGTTATTTAAGGATATTAGGTCTTTGAAGGTGTTAGCCCTAAAGCGATATTATCTTTTTTATTAAAATCTATTCTTGATAGAAAAGATTAAGCCTTCTGTACAAACTAAAGCTGTTTTGTATCCCTTTTAAGTTTGTGGGCACTTGAAGGTACTCAAGACTGTAATTCTAATCCTTGGCAATTGCATTTTGTGACATTCTAAATGTGACATTTTTAACAATAGAGGATAAAGATTGCATGAGAGAAGCACAAAGTGGGGGAGAAAAGAGGATTATATATGAAGAGAAATTGTTTAATCTCACAGATAGGGAGCATGGTTCAATCGGCACTGGAATCAGAGTCCGAAGACCCATGTTCTCTTCCCTGCTCTGCTACTGACCTGCCTTGTGAACTTGGACAGGTCATTTCCCATCTGTGTGTTTGTTTCTCCTCCATTCCCTTTGTCTGTCTTGTCTATTTAGACTGTAAATTCTTTGGGGCAGAGAGTTCTTTTACTTGGTTTAAGCAGTGTCTAGTACAATAAATTCTCAATCTCTTTTGGGAACTCTGAGCACTACTATCAAACAAACAATTAAAATAATCTTAATCCAGTTAATTTGAGTCAAATTGCCAAAATATTTTATTCTTGAAAGCAGATTTAGGAGCTGACATTGTGGTCTTATTTTCTGTTGAAGATTGATTATGACAACTAGAGATGCATTTTTCAAGATCATCATGTTAGAAGATTTTTTAATATTTTATGTCCCAGACTCAAAGAGGAGAATCATTTGGGAAATTTGTCTAATTCCATCCATGAATTTTATTTTACTAGTCTCAATATTGTAGCTTGATCTCTTCACTACTAAAAAATACATCAAGACACAGCTGAGCTCTCAAATATTTTTACCATCGTTGGAAAGGAAAAAGGAGACCAGGAAGAGGAAAGAGAAAAGGCAATAAAGAAGAAATGCGAATCAGCGTGCGGATGGGTCAGAGTCAGAAATGAAGGAAAAAGAAACAAGAAGGAAAGTGGAAAAAACAGAAAGGAAGCAGAGAAGGAAGTGGGGAACAGAGAAAGAAACAAGTAGAGTGAGAAGATAACAACCCAGGCAGATATGCAGTGGAGGACAAAAAGAACAAAAAAGGCAAAGAGAAGTAGAAAAACATAGAAAAGTAGCAAATAGCAAACTATAAGTAATGGAAACGGATATGGAAGAGAATAAGCAAAGCAAAGGAGATGGAGCAGTAAAACAGAATAAAAAAAGGCCACTCCACTTCTGGGGATACTTTTATTCCCAGTTAGGTGGTGGCTGGTGACCTACGTTTAGTGGATCATATTTCCAGAAAATAAAAAATATGAAGACTAGTCTGTGCTCTGAATAACTGTAACAAGTTGACTTGCAATGCCTTTAGGCTATCTCCAGGCTAGTCGAATTCCCCTCTTCTGCCTCATTGTTCTAACATTTATGATGACTTTACTTTACCTCTTTGACTGCATCATAGCATTTCTATCCTTTTATTCTTTTTTCGCTTTTTTGCTTTTATTCTTTCACTTTGCTTTATAAGGATAACTATGTTTAACCAATCAGAAAGTCAGTGTAACAGTCAACCACCTCCTACATGCCCTCTCATGGCTCTGCAGCACCCTGCCTCAGTTTTCCCTCTTGGTTCTTTCAATAACTCAAAAAGAAGCTTTCCCAAGTCCAGTGACAGCCCTTCTTGTGGTCTGATTTTAACAACACATAAAAGTCTTCCTCTCCAGCCTTAAATTGGGCACAACACTTCCTCTGTGAGGTCCTGTCTCTTCCTCTGTTCTCTAAACCTTGGGATAAGACACAAGGCCTAGCATTCATTCTTTGCTTCTCCCCAAAAGGAAAACAAAACTTCCAGCTGAGTCTTTCTACCCAGCCCCAACAGCCTTCTTCAGGAACCACTGCAGGAGACTTTGTTTCTCTCTGCTGCTCCCTCTTTGGCTGTCCACCGGACTCTGTTCTTCTTCCTTAGATACCTTGTTTAGTCACATGAACACCTGTCATGTAACTAGATTCATTCTCTCCACCTAGGGAGGCAAATCAGCTGCGTCACAGGTGGGCTGAGACCTATCTCCTTTTGGAAAGGCCAGCCACCCTGTGACAGTTAGTAATGTAGTGAAAATGACACGACTACTAATACAAAATGATTGCAGAGACATATAGTAGGAAGTCCTATGAAGAAACAAGGCAATAGTACATATAGTTTAGTACTTTGTTTCTAGTATTGGCCAATGTTGGATACTTCAGAAGACTTTCAGTTCACCCATGATGCATGGCCCAACATTGTGCAATTCATACAGTACAGGCAGAAATTCCTTTCTGCCTGACAACAAATTACGATCATTTCAGGCCTTAAAGCATGTAAATAGATAGCCCTGGTAATTTTATTCTAGCTATTGTTGATTTTGAACTGCTTTCATTTAAACTGCTTATTTATTGTTTGTGAGGTTTTAAATTATTGTGCATGTAGCATAAAGATTATTACAGGTGTTAAGCAGGAGGGGACTCAAGGGATATATGGATAAAGGATGTTGGTACATACCCTATGTTTTGTTTGGTTCAGCCTAGTAGTTAGGCTTTATCCACATAATTTATAGAGTGATAAGTGTGTGGATCTCCAACTTCTCCCATCCATGGTGCTGGGATATTTCATTTGATATGAGGTTTTGGTCAAGACCTATCTCTGCAATCTAGTTACAATTTTATTCCAAAGAAGATGATTTTGCTCAGTGCAGTAATCTAAAAATTTACATTCCGCAAAACACTCCCACCAATTTGCATAAATTTTGAACTACCTATAAAAACATAATAGAATCATGCTAATAGCAATAAAGTTTTAACAAGGGGCACAACAGTAGATTGCTGATGAAAAACTTGAGAATGGTGGACCTCATTTTTTCAGCCATTCCTGAAGAGCACCAATATTTACTCATGCACACTCTGTAATGGGATAGGTGCCCAGATATCACAGTGATGGGCAAGAATTAGAGCTGGCTGCAAACTTTTCAGTGTTGAGCTTTTGCAGGAAAGTGTCAATTTTGATAAACATTTTCTATGGGGGAAAATAGTCAAAAGGAATCATTTTGAATTTCTCATTACAATAAGGTAAAAATGTTTTATTTGATTTTCTCATGTTGATTCATTTTAGAATATATTTTATATGCTATATTTAATATAATATAATATTAAAGTCAAAAGAACACATTTTAATCTTTTTGAAACAAAATAATTTGACCTGATCAAACCAAAATGTTCTGATAGTCTCAAACAAACTGTCTGGAATTTTCATTCCATGGAAAGTTTCTTAATTTCAGCTTTTGGTTCTCACTGAGAACAAAGCAAAATTTGAAATGTTGGAATTTACTCTGAAATGGAAATTTTGTTTTCTGACCAGCTCTAGTAAGAATATAAATTGAATAAGCTTGTTGGTAAAGAGGCTGTGGCTTGTAATAAATAAATAGCTTGCCACTTGTAGAGAAGAGAATTGTTTACAACTGTCACTGCCTTCTGGAGCCTTCTCCTTTGTCTTGGAATGCTTGCCTTCCCTCCCCAAGGCTCCTTTTATTATTTTAACTCCCTTGTTAGCTATCTCATCCACATGTTATGACCAGCAGAACGGGATTCTTTACAATTATTTTTCAGTGATGAGGACCCAGTTGTGCACTCTTAGAACTGGATGTAAGTGATACAAACAGAAAGGCCAAATCACCTAATCCAAGTGCAGCTCTGGGCACTCAGGACCAGGCTTTCAAAACAGCTCAGCTCCCATTTAAACTCTTACATTATCCAGCCAGCAGTGTGATGGCAACAGCTCTTTTTAAAATGTGGCTTTCATTTAGGTGCCTAAAATGCAACCCTTTTGAAATTACGGCCGCAGTTGTGGCTACTAACCACTTGAAAATCTGGCCCAGGACCCTTGAAAATCTGTTCCTCAGTGTCCCCAGCCAAGCACTTTACACTAATGACTAGAGATCCATTACAAGTTATTTAATAGTGTCAGTTAATAAATAAATAAAAGCAAGCACAATTCAAAAGCAAGGAGGATAGTGTATCATAAAACATAATTTGTTCAATTTATTCCCACAGTCTAGTTTTAATTGCAGGGTTTATAATATTTTGTTCTATCATATTAAATGTTCAGAAGGCTGTTTTGGAAAAGCAACGGAGCCTTAGTCAGCAGGGTCCTCATTTCAAAACTTGGTTCTTACATCTTTGCTGTGAAGAGGGGGAAAGACCACTGGATTTACAGTGTTAATTAATCACAGACAGAATTAACAGTGGGTGGGTGTGTTAACATGACTCCTGTAAATTTTTTATTCATTACAATTGCTAACTCTCAGTCTCCTGATGGTGACAGCCATCTTGCTGACTCATGACACTGGCAGTTGTGGGAACCCAGTGTAAGAGACTTTAAATAAACTAGTTTATATGCTGTATTAATACTGATTTAACCGTCTCATAGACTTCAATGTTTAATATCTAAAACAATCTCTCTTTAATGTTTGGAAAGTAAGGATGATGCTCTGATCTGAAACCAGTATTTCAGTAAGGAAAGAGACTGGCTCAGTCATTGGTCCAAATCCTGGAAAGTGTAGGGGGGTTATGGAAGGTCTCAAAGGCAATGGGACTGGCATGGTTCTGCGGCCTGAGGCCCCTCAACCACAAAGAGGCTGCAAAGGGGCTCTGTAACTTTAGTTCTGCCACTGCACTGAGGGAATGCAGAAGGGGAAAGATAGGGATGTGGAATACTGGAGACCTGGTCAGTTTGGGTGCTGTTACTTAAACTGCTTGTGCTTTTCTGTCCCACAGAAATTGCTTGTAGGCAAAACCCATTTTCTCAGATTTTGGGCAAGGCAGAGGATTTGTTCAAATAACCGCTGTGCCATACCAGAACTGATGTTTGCTGAAACATGACCAGACCAAAAATACAATTTTTTTCTAGTTGCAAAATACCGGGGAACCAGCAAAGTGATGGACAAAATGTCCTGTCAAACAGGAAAATCAATACACCAGTTACTGAAAAGCCAGTCATCAAACTTATCACCCACAGAGAAAGAGGGAATTCAATTCAAGGACTAGTCTATCTTAAATTCAAACAGTAGGAAACAGGACTTCTCACAGACCTTCAGTGATGCACACCAAGCATCTTGCAATGTGCTGTGCTGAGATGTGCAGAAAAGCTGTAGCAGCAGCTCCTCAGCTTAGGTTGTTTTGAATCCAGTACTGCAAAGATTTAACCTGCTATGGTAAACTGGCTGTTGGTTCACTTATATCAACAGGAGCAGCTGTAGGCTAGTGGACCAAGCATGGAACTAGGAACCAGAATAAATTACTTTTATTCTCAACTCTGCCATTGATTTGTATGGCTTTGAGCAAGTCACTTCAATATCTCTGAGCCTAAGGAACCCTACTTGCGAAATGTTAATAAGACTTACCCACCAGTTCCATTAAACACTGAGATCAACACAAGAAAAATGCTATGTAAGTGCAGAGTATGGTACAATATTATTAATGCTTTATGGGCACAATAAAATCTCACTCGTCTCCATTGAAAAGTACAGGTACTAGGGAACAGCAGTTAGAATGCATGAAGACTAGCTGAATTATAAAATGCAAACAAAAGGACCTCATTTCAATTGTAAGGGCCTAATCTTGCTAACATTTAAGATCAAGTAAAACTTTACTTGCATGGGTAGTTTCATTGACTTCAGTGGGACTACTCATCTAAGCAAAATTACAACATGTTTAAGTGTTTGCAGGATCAGAGGCTAAGTTTACTAGGCCTGAATATAATCATTGTATCAAGCTTGGTCTACACTTACCTCGGCGATTCGGTGGCAGTCGACCGGAGTTATGCAAAGTACACAAAGAACTTGCATAACTCCTGTTGACTTCTGTGCTTCTCTTCTGCTCGCCGTCTTCACTGCACTGAGCCGATGGGGACACAGCACTACACCACTTGAGGAGATGGTTTTAGTACGTCGACCTCTGGATTGACTGAGCAGGTCTTCACTGACCGCTCAATCGATCCAGATAAGTCAATCTGATGGAGGCGACTTTGCCGCCATCAGTGTAGACATAGCCTCAGTTTCTAACTTGAAATATGAATTCAGATCAACTATATTGAAGAACACCTTAATACTTTTAATTATATGGTAATTTGTTTCCCATTTACCCCTTCCAACTGTCACAATAAACTGACAATTAATAGTTTAAAAAAATTCTCAATAAACCAAGTGAAACAGAAGGAGGTCAGAACTCAGGCCTGCTCTACACTTACCTTCAAATTAAGTGGCAGTTGACTGGAGTTACGCAAGCTACGCAGACTTCATAACTCCTCTTCTATGTGGCATCTTCACTGTGCTGCACCGCTTGAAGTGGTGGTTTTAATGCGTCAACTTCCAAATTGATTGAGTGGGTCTTCACTGACCGCTCAAACGATCCAGATAGATTGATCTGACAATGGTGAATTTGCCGCCGTCAGTGAAGACGTACCTGCTGGCCCCAGTTCAGTGCAGCACATCCTTAAGTATATCTCTGTTATTACTTCAAAGTCAACAACACTTAAGCATATCCCTAAAGGTGAGTATATGCTTAAGTGTTCTGATGAATAGGGATGGACTGCTGGATTGGGGACCAAGTGTATCTTGGTAAAGAATAGCTCATACTACTCTCAGTAACATGCATGACAGCACTGATCGTTGAAAAGCAGCCAGATTCTGTATCAGTGAGAAAAAAAATCAAACCCAAGAGAAGCTAATAAGGTAAGGCCAGTGCTTTCTGATAATTTGTTAGAGTGCAGATTTAAGCAATGGGAAAAATGAAGAGTTAGGGGAAAGTAAAAGGAAAGAGAATCATTAAATACAATTAATTTACAAATACTTTGGCAGAACTTTGAATCCTCATTGTTAACGGTGCTTATCTGAAGTTGTAGTCTAGAACAGAACGTGAGAAGATGAGTTAAATCTAAGCCATTAACTCCTTTTCATTCAAATCTCTCTTTATTAAACACATAAATGTGATAGATATCTGGACTTCTAATTCCTTAATCATCTCAAAGGCTACTTGAGGTGTAACTTCAGAGGATGAATCTTCTTCTAACACATTTCTGGCTGCTTGTCACAATTTAGGGACTGATGTTCCTAAACGTTGTGACGTTCTCATAAACAAACTTGGGGGGAAAAAAATTACTATAAAGTGGGTGCACAACGGTTGAAAAATTGTACTCAAAGAATAGTTATTAATGGTTAACTGTCAAACTAGGAGGACATATCCAGTGAGGTCCCACAGGTGTTTCTCCTGAATCAGTACAATTCGATATTTTCATTAATCACTTGGATGGAGGAGTGAAGTGTACACTAATAAAATTTGTGGATGACACCAAGGTGGGAAAGGTTGAGAGCATTTTAGAGGACAGGATTAGAATTTAAAGTGGTCTTGATAATCTGGAGATTTAGTCTGAAATCAATAGATGAAATTCAACAAAGACAAATGCAAAGTACTACACTTAGGTTAAGCACTGGAACACGTTTGTTTGGAAGTTTGTGGAATCTTTATCATTGGTGGGTTTTAAGAACATGTTAGACAAACACCTGTCAAGGTATGCTTGGTCGTGCTGCAGCCTTGGCAGAGGACTAGTTGACCTCTCAAGAGTCCTTCCAGCCCTACATTTCTATGATCTTCTACAATGCCTGCAAGAAGTTTATAATTTAAATAATAAAAAACCCTCCTTCACATATTCTGTATGTGTCTGTATTTTTTACTGTAAAGTCCTTGAAGCAAAGATAGTCTGTTATTGATCAACAAATTAATAATCACATGAAATAAAGTAGTAATCATATGAGAGAGTAAACAAATTAAGAAATTTGCAGCTGATGCTTACTTGCAAGATGTTGCAAATACTAATTGATAGCTAATAATACTGAAGTAGCTAGAGAGATTAGACATTGTAATGGCATGGTCTGGCCTCTTTAAGGAGTAATGATTTATGACATGGCCTTTTTAAGGAAATAGGTGTTTAAAGGCGCAGCAGACAAACTGGGAATGGGTAGGGTGACCATATTTCCCAAAGGGAAAATGGGACACTATGTGGGGTCGGAGTGAGCTGCTGGCCCGAGCCCTGACTCTCCCTCCCCATGCAGGGCTGGCGTGCTGCTCACCCAGGAACTGCCTCCCCTCTGCCCCACGTGGAGCTGGTGTCATTGCTCCGTCAAGCCCTGCCTGTCCTCCCACACCTGGGTGGGCCTGGTGTCACTGTTTGCCTGAGCCCTGCTTGCCCCCTACCCAAGCCCTGCCTCCTGCCCTGCACAGGGCTGGCATTGCCACTCCCCCCCTGCACCTTCTTCCACATCCCACTTTTTTTGGCAAAACGGCCAGGACAGGGCTTATAAAAGGGACCTTAGGAATGGGGGCCAGATACTTATCAGGGAGCTACCTTCTGAACTGGATAAAACCCAGCTGTTAGTTGTCTCTGCGGAGGGTAGAAGAGAAGTTCTGTGAAGCAGGGCTGGAACCTGGCTACTAGTGGGTTGGACAAGCTGGCTTGAATCAATGCACAGCCCAGGGAAGGAGGGCTGTGGAGTCCCCAGGGGGGGAGGGTTTGGACCTGAGGGACTAAAGGAAAGTATATATTTATAAAGATTAAATAAATTTATTCCCAGGAAGGGGCCTGTTTGAGTACGGGTTGCAAACAAGTTATTTAGAAGAAGAAAGAGGGATTTGAGGGCAGAGTACTGTGCCCAAAGGGGGCATATTCCAGGGATCCTGTCCTGCCACAAATACATAGGCAGAGAATAATAAGATTCAACTTGGAAATATAATGACTTGGGTTGTCAAACAATTAAAAAATAATCACAATTAATCACTAGATTAAAAAGATAGTTGTGATTAATTGCAATTTTAATCACACTGTTAGACAATAATAGAATACCAATTTAAATTTATTATAAATATTTTTGGATGTTTTTCTACATTTTCAAATATATTGATTTCAATTATAACACAGAATACAAAGTGTACAGTGCTCATTTTATATTATTTTATTACAAATATTTGCACTGTAAAAAAGAGAAACAAAAGAAATAATATAGCAATGCCTGCTATATGTGAATGCCTGCTATCACTTTCAGGTGAAATTGTAAATAAGAAGTAGGCAGCATTATCTCCTGTAAATGTAAACAAACTTGTTTGTCTTAGGAATTGGCTAAACAAGAAGTAGGACTGAGTGGCCTTGTCCGATTTTCAGATTGCAGTTCCTCCCCATTGGTTGGTATTTTAGCCTCCATCTTAAACACAAGATGTTCTTATGCCTTAAATTTAACATGAGTCCTTCCTTCTAATTCCTTAATCATCTCAAAGGCTGCTTGAGGTGCAACTTCAGAGGATGAATCTGCTTCTAACACATTTCTGGCTGCTTGTCACAATTTAGGGACTGAGAAACCACAGTTGGAAAATGACTACCTGCAACTGCTGTCCCTGAAATATCAGCCCAGGCAGCAAATAGTGCCCAAAGGCCTCTTGTAGTTGATTAATCTTACCCCCTCTTGCCCCAAGTCTTCTTACATTACAAGGCATTTCATAAGTACAAAGGATCCAGCCATTGTATTAGAAAGTTAAGGTATGTCTACACTGCAATAAAACACCCATGGGCTGGCCTGGGTCAGCTGACTTGGGCTCCTGGGGCTCAGGCCGCGGGGTTATAAAATTGCAATATCAAAAGTCTCAGCCTTCCAATTCTGCTATGCTTACTCAGGATAAGTAGCAACTTACTCTGAAAGTAGTCCAATTGATTCAAATGGCTATGCTTATAGAAATGGCAAGAGAGAAAGTGGCCCAGCACTTTGGCCCTCAACTTTTCCCACCATCCCCATCCCTGATGTTCATTCAGACTTTTGATAAAATCCCAGTATTGACATGAGTGATTTGTCATCTTTATACCCTATAAATGGGGCATAAAAATAAGTTTGAGATTACATTGTTGAGGCAAAACAAAATAGGGATCAAATCCAAGCTGACAGCTACATGAATTTTATTAGTTTGAAGGGGGAAAAAAAGACTATGAAAAAACTCTAATCCAAAAACCAATAAAGCACTTTGCCAAATGTGATGTTATCTGAAGCTCATCATATTAAAAAAAGTTCTATTAAATCCCCACTTTCAAGTGCAGCATCAAAACCACTCAGTTTAAATGATATTTCTGTCAGTTTTTTTCTTAACCTTCATGAAAAATTTACTGTACTATGATTAGAATTATTTGAATAATACATATCTTGCTTTAAATTCAAGTTATTACATGCACTTGTAAAATGCTATTTGATTTGATTTTTTTCCTCCCACACCTTAAGCAAAATATGTGAAAATTTTGTTTTATCTTGGGTAGCATGTATACAAGCCAATCCGTTCCTATGGGATTCTCAATTGCTAGCTAATCCACAGCAATTTCTATTAGAATGACATGGGATGGAGTTAATGGACTCAAGAGTTTTGTTTTGTTTCCAAAATCAAAGATTTTTTTTTTAACAGAAAAAAAGATTCACAGCATACATTCTATTCCCCAGCCTGCACACCAACAACAACCCCTTTGGATCATAGCAGAATATGCTTGATTAATTGTTCAATCAAATGTAGGCTTTGATTTCACGTGTTCTATGTAGGTAGATCCCTGTGCCAAACCCCATTGTCTTTAGTGAGGCTTTGTGTGGGTCCAAGGGTCTGACGTGAATCTTGCAGGATTTGAGATTCATTCTTAACTAAAAGGTAAATATACACACATCACTGTTACCCATAATTTTTGTAAATGGTCCCTTTTGAATGGGTTAATTTTATCCACTGGAGTGGAAAAAGCAGGGATTTCTGGTGTGCTTTAAACTTGAGATGGGACAAGGAAGCTTTGTTTTGGTCTACTAAAACTGTAAACCTGGGATCTGGGTTCCAATTTACCTGTACCATCAAAGTTATGGGGAACTGGTGGGATTTCATTTTGTTTCCTATTACTGGGGAAAGTGGGTGCACCAAGGGTGATTCTGGTTCTGAAAAATCAAACACATTCCAGGTCCGAATCAGTCCAAAAACATCAAAGGATAAGATTGGTTGGGTAAAAGATTCTGTTCATGACCAATCTGTACTTGAAACCCATCCATTCAATTCCATAACTCTTAATAAACTCCATAGAAAAGTATGAGCACAATGTTTTGACTGCATAAAGAGATGATATCCCAAGAGCAGCTCATTTAATATTAGATCAAATGAACTAGAGTGGAAATTACCATGTTTTTGTTGACTATTTTAACATATTCAGGGAAGGCACAGGGACTTTTAAATATTTCTAGGTCTCTCTGTAGTATCACTCTTCATAACTTATGCCAGTCAGTATGGAATACATGGATTTGAAGGGCTGGGAGCGTGGGGGGCGGGGGAGAGAGGAACCTTGGAATGGCTTACTGATGTATCCAAAAGGCATTGATTAAAATGATAAAAGAAGAATGTTTTCATTATTCATTTTCTATTCATCCGTCTTAAAACTAAGATAATAAAAAAATAAGAAAACCTCTGACAATAAAGCCATCTAGAGAACTTCTTGTTTTACGAGAAAGAACATCTCAGCTTGGTGTACAATGAAATATGCTGTGCTCCCTCATGACTTTTTCTTTGTATGTCTCAGTAAATAAAAAAATTGTTCAGGTTTAAGGCCTGCAATAACTTCTGGCAAATAAAGTCATATCATGAAAAAGCAATACTGCCTTGCAACTCTGAACTGGTTTCTTTCAGAAACATGGCAAGTCTCCTTCTAGAATGGTTAACTCACCACTGGAGCATCCCCTCATCGTTAGGCATAGCATAGCAGCTATCTCTTCTCTAGCATCTCCTGATGATGGTCACTCTGACCTGGTAGTGGACTTCCTTCTTGTGATTCTGCCCTACAATCAGGTTGTGTTTTAGTCCAACTCTTCCAGGGTAAACCAAAAGTTCAACACACAAAAATCTTATGTCCTAGGAAAGGTCTTTGGACCTGACTCTGGGCCCAATGTTCCTCACACTCTTCTTTAAGGGTTCTCAATCATCAGTATCCCATTCTCAGGGGCCTCCTGCCGCTTTCCCCAGTAGCTGATAGGGGAATGGAGGCCTTTTCACCACACTGGGTCTAGAGACTGTATAACCATTAACCAAGGTCTGCTCTGTCAGACTCCTTGCTGTTGCCTCTCTGGACTTCTGCTTACCACAGCCTGTCACAGCTAGCCTCTCTCGCAGTTTCTTCAAGTTCACCATTCTTTCAGGGCCAGAACTGAAGGGATCTTCCCCGGAAACCCCCCTGCCCACACACACACAAAAATCCCAAACTAAATGTACAAATATAAATCAACTTCTGCCCTCTTCTGCTTGACTGTTCATCCCTCTCTGTTCCGCAGTTTAAGAGCCCCAGATCTTTCCCCCTGGAAATCCAGATCCTTCCCTTTTATCAGTTTTTCTCATCAGTGGAGCTCCACCTCCCAGGACTGCTCTATCTCTCTCCTCACCTTCTGCCAGACTTCTCTATCGAGAAGGGACCCAACTCTCCCACTGGGCTTCTTCCTTGACCTTCCTGGTCTCCTCCAATCTCTTGTGCCAGACTTCCTTTCTTTATACTATCCACCCAGCAGGGGTTCACCTTTAATTGGGCCACTCTCCCGTTGCGACAGGTGGGTTAATTGGCCTCTCAGGCCTACATTAACCCTTTCAGAGTCAGGAAGACATATATACCTGATCACACTCCTTCATATTGTACAGTTAGTCAGAGTTTACACTGAGATGGTGTGTAACTGGGGAAGATCCCTTTCAAGTCCGCATGTTACATGAAAATCTTGGTATAGTTTTTACTGTCTTCTCTTTAAACAACAACAGAGAAGAGGCCACTGAGTTGCTGGAATTCCCTAAGGCTGCAACTACCTCAGATTTTTCCTCTAGCAGACACAGGCAGGTCAGCCTGAAATTTGTGGTGTAATGATGCCCTAGCAGGTTGGTAAAAAGAACAGCTGGACAAGGGCTAGAAATACTAAGACTGGAGACCTTTTTACTAGACTTCAAAGGATGCCAAAAAAGTGGAGCAGTCTAACCACAGTAGTATGCAGCCTTTATCCCTAATGGCTGCTGGCCTACTATATCTGCTCTGTTCCTAGTGCTAGCATTTATCAGTCCTACAAAAGTTTAGGGTTCTGTGGATGCCCACTTCCAAAATCTCTCTTAAGCCTTGTATTATCATCAGACCTTTATCAGAAAGACACACACTCAAGCCAGATTCAAAATGTTAGTTTGCTTTTCCATCAGAGCCAAGAAGTCAGTGAACGAGAAGGAGCTGGCAGAGGCAGCTCTTCCGTGCAGGTGTGCATAGCTGACCTCAGTTGATGAGGGAAAACAAAACCAGAATAATCACTGGGGAAAGCTATATCTTATTTATAAAAGAGTGGGCCAAAGTTTTGGGGTATGACAACCCACATCTGACATCTTAAAGAAAATACTCAGAAAAAATGAAACGTATGTATATATACACACACATATACAAATATGGATACAAATAATAGAGGGAGAAAGAAAATTTAAAAGTTCTATTCAATGGAGAACATGTTTTCAGCTGCAATTTGAGCTGAAAGGGAAATATACAAGTATGGCAAGAGCTGTAGTAGGGTGATGTTTGTACCAACTGGTGGTGTTTTCTGGGAAGTGGACAAAAAGAAATTGGGGTTTCCTGAGAGGAGATAAGGAAAGACAGAAAAGAGCGGTGAGGTAAGCTAGACCAAGTGTATAGAAAGAGGGATTGGAGAAAAAATGAAGGGATGAAAAACTATATTAATTAGTGGTAAAGCTGAAACTATTATTTGATATTATAAAGCACTATGCAGTAAACACTGACCCTCTCCTTCATGGCTACAGAGAGACCTTTATTTGCTGGAGAACTGGTTTAACTCTGTTTTAGAGAGTTATTGTTAGAATGCCTGGAGGCCATAAGAAGAATGTGCACTCTTTTTAACCAGAGTCCAAAGCCTGTGAAGACTTCTTCCATGCCACTGTTGAGTGAGATTTGAACATATGATATGGATGTGCATGTGTGCAGATTTACCACCCATTTCTCCTTGTGATGAGGTAGAAGGGACCCACTACCATGGAGGCTACTAGAATGATCATGAAGCATCAGTGGGGCGATTTCATGATGTAGGAGAATATTTATTTTTCCTTTGGAAGTGCCTAGCACTCAGCCCACTTGATCTGGTTGTAACTCTGGACAGGTTTTTCACCCTTTGGACCTGCTCCACAATACATTGAAGTCAATGAAAAGACTCCTGTTGACTACACTGAGCTCTGGATCTGGTTCTAAATTAATCTTATAGCACGAAGTTTACTTCAGGTGGAAAGTGTCACACAAAAGCCATTGTTTAAAGAAAAGATTTATCAGTTCTGTTGTAATTATGTATGCTTTGATTAAATTATTGGGAAAGAAATCAACTATGCCTCAGCTGATCAGCCCAAGGAAGTTATCCTCTCGGGGGAACAGACTAATAATACCAAAAAATATTTATGGAGCTGCTCAATGAACACTGTAGGCATCTCATCTTCCAAACGTGGAAGCCACCATGACAGATACGTTTAAACTTTTTCAGCTCTTCAGCAGAAAAATGGCTATTCAAGAGTCTGTGGGTCACATCCTGAGCTGGCGTAAGGTCATTGACAATGGAGCTATGCCAATTTACACAGGCTGAGGACGTGGCGGTGTTTTGGTTTAAAAAAAAAAAAAAAAGAGAGAGAGAGGACTGCTGGAAAGAGTTCACTAGACCAATTTACCTTTTGTAATCACAGTAGCTATTTTGATTCTCAAGTCAAAGCCATCACTGAGTTGCAGTAATGATGATATATCCCGTTAGCCACAGGTATGCAAGTTAAAGACAACTGTATTTCAACTATGAATGTGCAAACTTACTTTGGCTCACTTGAACATAGTGGGTTCCGAATCTGGACTTGGATTTTAACATTAATGGGTTTGTCTTGTATTTAGAGACTTAAAAAAGCAGAAAGAAATACATACAATAAAATAAGTTTAAAAATAAGAGCAGAGTGATAAAAATTCAGATAGACTATGGGAAAAAAAGGCAGAGAAGTGGAAGACAGCTTCTAGTAGAAAAAACCTTATTGTACAGAGGACACAAACTTGAGACAGACTAGTTTCTAGGGGGATTCTGCTAGTCCTAAGAGACAGAACAGGGTTCATATTAGCTATAAAATACATTTAAACAAACAAACAAACAAAAATCCAGTCATTACTTGGGAAAAAATTGGCTTAAATTGATGGATGAAAGAGTAACCTGTGATCTCAAACTAATTGTATGAACCTTTCAAAGAGTATAAGAGTTTTGTAAAACACCAAGTTCTACAAGATTCACTCATCCAGAAATTCAGAGTTCCTCACAGGAATAAGGATAAAGTTAATTTCACACCAATTTCTCTGACACATGGGAGAAAAGAAGTCAGCACATTTAGAATCAAGTTAATATTTGAAAAACCTTAATATTATTCAAAGTGCCTGATATATCATTTAAAACCTATTAAAATACTGGCCCAAAATTCTGTCCTTGGGAAAGGATGTATCATGCCCAATATTTATATTGGATCTTTTGCTCAGTTGGGCATATGAGGTAAAATATGAGGTAAAATGTTAATATAAGTTTTCAGTAGGTCACAAGAGCTAAGAAAGTGGGGTTCAAACAGTGGGCTAAATCTTGTGAATCCTTATTCATATAAGTATTGCCATTTACCTACTCTGAGTGTGTGAATAGTTCATAAATTAGCATGAAGCACCACACACCATGCTTCCTATAAAAAACACTTCTGTCTGGCAGCAATTACATGCATGTCACCATGTTAAAAACAATATAGAGTATGTACTAAAACAGTAGCATTCAGCACTGGGGGAAAAAAAAAGAAACATGGGGTCAAATTTTCCACAGTTACAACCCATAGAGCTTCTTGAGCTTCACTGTAACATACCTATGATGTTTATTTGGGGTGGGATAAGTACATTTGGCCATATGATGTGATATGTGTGTGGGCACATGTGTGTGTATGCAAGGTCAGGCCATCTTGACATGATACTTAAAAGTGAGTTGGCAGCTATATTCTTTGCACTGTAAGGAGCATGCTACAGGGATGAAATCTGGTAGAATATGGGCAGAGATAGGGCTGTGTGTGTGCTGTCAATTACAAGAGCTGGCAAGCAGAAAACGGGCAATGCAAATTTCTCCTGTTTAAAGGTGTAGCAATGCGATGGTAGTAGTACATTGTGGATGCTTGATGGAAGCAATTCCACTTTACTAAGCCAGAACGCCTCTTGTGCCCAACATACAAACTGTGCCCTACTCTATCAGCTGCCTCCAGCGAGGTAAACGTTTATGATCTGATTTCCAAAAGTGCTGAGCACCCAGCAGCTCCCATTGAGACCAGTGGAAGTGCTGGGTTCCAAATACTTTTGAAAGTCTCACCACTTCATTTAGGTGCCTAAATGGGAACTTTTGGGTGCTGAGCAATTTCGAAACTCTCCCCCTAAGTCTATAGCTTATAATGTGATTGGAGATCCCCTTTAGGATAAAAGGCCCTTTAGCCAAGATTTTCCAAAAATGGTGCCTAATTTTATGCTCTTAAAAATCTATTTAGGAATCTAAATAAGTGTGCTGATTTTCAAAGGTGCCGAGCACCCAATAATTTGCAGTGGAATCAATGAGAGCTTCTAGGTGCTCAATACTTTCAGAATCAGAATTTATTCTGGGTCTCGTTATGGATTTAGGAATTTAACTATAGGCACTGACATTTTAAACCTCTTAGTCTAACAAATATAAGATATTGGGCCCACAAATAGTTCAAAATGAAAATGAGGGATCAGAAATAACTGTGTCCTTAAATAAGTATGAATATCATAAAGGGAAGCCAGGTTTGTATGATTAACTGATAAAACCAGTCTTTGGTACTATTAACTGATCCCTTTGATTTTGGTTTAATAACTACCCAAAAACATCATGCTTTGCAGTGGTGGTTCTTTATGAAATTGCCTGAAGTTCAAGAGGACATATGGAAGGCTAAACACACCACAGCCCTATCTTCTTGCCCATTAAGATAGAACCCAAGAGCTACATCTTCTGTTGCACCGAGTATAATTGACTGTCCTAACCAAATGCATATTTAAAACATAATAGGTTACAACAGCGTAGACATTGGGGAAAAAATATACCTTGGTGAACTAGCTAAAAGTTACACCAGGGATGGATTTGGCCATTAGGCTTCAGGTGCTCTTTTCTGTATGTACCGTTCTCTTGGCACAAACCCAGATCAGTCATTAGTACATGGATTGGCAGTGCTCTGCCACTTTTAGGATATATGCACAAATAAAAGCCACTTTGCTAACATGATAATAAATGTTTAAAGCCCAATAATATCTCTAGGTAACATTAGTAATACAGAGCCAGCTTTCATGACAAATAATGGAAATACGGGCTGAAATTACCAAGGCGTTAGAGATTTTGCATAATTAAAAATATCATTTTATAACAGCTGTGATAAAAATTGCTATTTTACTTAGGGTAATTACCATTAGCAACTGGTATTTTATTGTATGTGCTTATTAAAAAATGTTCATTTTTGTGAAGGGAAGTTGAATTGAAAAATGGCACAAGAAAGCTAAGGGCAAAGGGTAGGTTTGGAACAATTTACGCTATAAAACACAAAGAAATCTGCCCTGTGTGTAAATTGGGTTTCTGAGAAGCACTCAATCTGGACTATGGTTCCCCCCCATGCTGTTCAGATTTGATTGTAGAATGAGCAATCATAAGCTTCCAAGATTTTTTCTCCCTGCCCAGCTTTACTCTCTTTTTGGTCTGGCTCCCACTCTTTCTTCATGTGGATTATTCTTTCACTTTTAAATAATCATATGGAAAAAAATCAGGTGGATGCAGTAGCAGATTTTTAGCAAATATACTAAAACTTTAAATAAACTATTAACAACTAATTAATATAAGTGTCAACATATAAGGAGAAAAATGATTTGGAAGGCAGAGGGGGAAAAAAAAACGTTTTTCCTTCTGCTTCTATACGTGGGGACAATGCAATACAATCTGGACCAATGATAACTCCTAGTGCTCACTGGCTCCTGAGCTCAAAAGGAAAAACCTATAGAAAGTAACAGTGTTCAGCAATCTCCTGCCAAAGGCACAACACACTAGCATGTAAAGCCTTATATCTAAGGTACTCCAGGAATGCCAGATGGCAGCCTTGTACAACTCTTTTGCTGCCATCTTTTTCTTCTCAGGCCTTGACATTACTGCTAAAAGAGGTGTGGTTTTGCCTGGGGGGTAACCTATGTGTGTGAGCTATTCTGAGGTAAAAACACAGCGAAGACAAGGCACTTTAATTTGACCATGAAGTAAACTAAGCAAGATGAACCACAGGCAAAGGAATAGTGCTGACTGTGCCTAGTTTTCCTTGTGGTAAAATGAATGTGCCTTGTCTTCATTGGTGTTTTTATCTCAGGATAGCTTATGCACATTTGCTACCCCGAGGTAAAAAATACACCTTTTCTTAGCAGTGAAGACAAGGCCTTAGTCGTGGCCTTGGCAGAATAGAATATGAATGATTTTGTGGGAGAAATCCCTGTAGCTTTAACGGTGGAAATAACAAGGGACAGCATGAAACTACAGAAGTGAAAGGGAGATTTGGCCATCGATTTCAATGAGATCAAGATTTCACCCAATACATTTTGTTATAAATAACTACTTGTTAAATTTCACTGGGAATTGAGAGGTCTCAGCACCTGTTAAAAGACACTCCAAATTTTACAGGATCAAGCTTATAATGTTTAATTAGATAATGTTTGTTAAAGGCTTTTGAAATAAAAAATCTAGGGAGAGGAAAAAGAGCCTAAGGAATTTGGGAAAACAAGTCCCATTTGAAATCTTTTACATGTTGTTGAAAGACTAAAAATTCCTATCAGTGCCTATAAATTACTAATGTACAATAACTACTGTGCTGGAGACTACTCTGTGTCTGTCTTTGGTACCTATATGGCTCCCATTACCATAGTATCAGAGAACCTCAGAATCTTTAATGTATTTATCGTCAACAATCTCTCTCTGAGTATATTACCCCTACTTTAGAGATGAGGAAGAGAGGCCCAGAGAAAGCAGAGTCATACAGGGCATTTGTGATGGAGCAGGAATTGGAGTCCCAGACTAGTGCCTAAACCACTGCACCATCCTTCTTCTCCTCTGTGCTTCTACAGAACTCCACCCACAACCTTCCAGCAGAATATCAGGCATTGATGTGCTCAAGTGATGTAGAATCTTAGCTTAAATTATTTTTTCAACCCTCTCCCAGTCGCTATTGCTTGAAATACAAAAGGATATTAAATTATGGATCTGATGAAAACTGTAGGACATGAAAAGATTTATTTACCTATCTGGTTCAGGTGCATAATACACATCTACCAACAGATTCAATCCTGCCCAATTAAGCATGAGGTAAAATGTAATTAATGCCAAGTTTAAAGGGGGGAAGGAAGAGCCTTTTCACTATCATGGAAAAGTAAGCTAAACACTTTTGAGGAAACAAATACAGTGCAGTACAGTACTGCTGAGGTGCTTCTGAATGGATTGAGAATCAGGAATACCTCAGAGACATGGCATCAATCTGATTTGCAACTTAATAACTTTTAGTTTCCAGAAATAAAGCAAAGTTGTTATTTAATGGCTGAAATGCTGCCATTTTCTCCAAATGCCAGTAATAATTTAAATTAATGACTTCTGTATTATTCATGTGGTCCAATTTAATATGAACAGTATTTCCAGCATTCAGTGTTTATGAGGAGTGTCTCTTCAGGGTATACCCTACTTTAAGACAAACATATGCTAGAAATAACTACCTGGTATTCCACTGCTGTGAACTGGGATCTAAAAATAGGTCTTGCAATTTTCTATCATAAGAAGAAGAGAACATGAGACAATTTCAGTGACAAGTTTCTAGGACATGTTAGACTATTTGAGCACCTAATTTTTCCATTTATGTTGTCTTTCTAACACTCTCTCTCCTCACCCAATGGCAGATGTGCTTCTGCTAAGTTTAAGTGATTCACAAACAATGGGAAAATTCCACTTTTAATATGGTTAGTTTCTACTTGGTTGCTATTCATCTTTGAAGTGGTTGATGGATGCAAGCATTTCAATTAGCTCAAAGCAGGCCCAAGTCATCAACGAGATAATGGGGAAAGCTGGGCCAAATAACAATTTTTGCTTTTTGAATGTGTGTGTATGTAAATACAGTGCTGTGAACCAAATTAATTCCCCGTCAATGGTGTTACACTGAGCAAGAATATGGCATCTACTTCTTCCTTAGTATCCAACTTAAAAAGCAACATTAAGAAAATCAAACTTAGAATGCTCAAAATACACAATAAGAAAATATTGGGGGGGAAGTGAGAGGGCGGCGAAGAGGGGCGGGGGAGGAGTTGGGGAGGGATAGGAGCTTTTTCCATAAATTCACAAACAGTGATTTCTTCCTGCCTCCACCGGCTTTTGTCCACATCAGGAGTGTATGTTTTTACAAATCAATATAGTATTCTTGGGAGATTTTGTTTGTTTGAATTTTAATTAACATTGTGCTAGTCAAATGTGCTGAATTAATTGTCTTGGAGGGTGAATTCTTTCTGAAATGCACAGAAGAGGTACTATCAGTACAACCAAAACAACAACCACACAAGCTTCTGTGAACTGCTCTACCAATATACCTGAGTTCTAACAGAATGAAGATTTAGTGGGAGCAGGGAGATCCATATTAATGCTCACTGAAGTTTTGGCATCTCTATCGTATATGCAGCTTGTAATGGTGGTTTATGTCACCGACGTTAGTCTCAATCAAACTGGTTTAGAACTATCCACTCATTTAAGATAGGACACTGAAATGTCTTCAAATGGGAACAAGTTCAAGTTACTACTGACTTTGGATGGATTCAAACTAGTGGGTCCCAGTGTGAAAAATTATTTCATCCATCATGGTTTTCCCAAAAACCATCCAGTCCTCATCTGGTAACTTTAGCCTTTATTTCACTACTTTTGGTAGTCAATATCAATAAAATAAGTTTCTTGGATTATTATACTTTATTATTTATATGGAATAGTTAATGTAATTGTGACTAGAGTGGTCACAGGAAAATTTTGATTATCCAGTTGAAAACAGCCATTTATGGGTTTCCAATGGAAAAAATCAAGAGTTTTTGAGGAAAGTAGACACTTTTAGCAGAAATTTTCATGACATAAAAAAAATCCATCTTAACATCAAAAATAATTTTGATGAAAAAATTTTGATTAGCTCTAATAGTGACAACAACGAGAGTCCTGTAGTACTTTAAAGACTAATAAATTTAATTTCTGTAGGCATAAGCTTTTGTGGGCTGTAACTCACTTCGTCAGATGCAAGAAATAGAAATCAAATGGCAGGTATATATATACACATCCAAGCTTAAGGAACAACAATGGGGAAGTAGTTGAGGTCTATTCACAACCATTGATTAGGAGGTGAAAATGTGTGAAGAGAAAGAATTACTTCTTGTAATGAGATAGCCATTCCAAGTCCCCGTTTAAACCCAGTTTGATTGTGTCAAGTTTGCAGATCAGTTCAAGCTCAGCAGTTTCTCTTTGAAGTCTGTTTTTGAAGTTTTTTTTGTAAAAGTATGGCAACTTTCAAGTCATTTACAGAATGTCCTGGAAGATTGAAGTGCTCTCTGACTGGTTTATGGATGTTTCTATTTTTTATGTCTGATTTGTGTCCATTTATTCTTTTGCGTAGTGACAGTCTGGTTTGGCCAATGTACATGGCAGAAGGACATTGCTGGCACATGATGGCATATATTACATCAGTAGATGTGCAGGTGTATGAGTTCCTTATGGTGTGGCTGATGTGGTTAGGGCCTGTGATGGTGTCACTAGAGTTGATGTGGGGGCAGAGCTGGCAATGGGGTTTGTTGCAGGGGTATGTACCTGAGTTAGTGTTCTTCGTGTATGGTGTACAGTTGCTGGTGAGTATTTGCTTCAGGTTGGGGGGGCTGTCTGTAAGCAAGGATAGGTCTGCCTCCCATGGCTTGAGCAAGTGAGGGAATCTGACTGTAGGTGTAGATCCTTAATGATGTGTTGTAGAGATTTTAGTTGGGGGCTGTAGTTGATGGCCAGTGGTGTTGTTGTTGTCCTTGTTGGGTCTGTCCTGTAGTAGGTGACTTCTGGGTACCCATCTGGCCCTGTCAATTTGTTTCTTCACATCTCCAGGTGGGTACTGTAGTTTTAAGAATGTTTTCTGGAGATCCTGTAGGTGTTTGTCTCTGTCTAAGGGATCGGAGCAAATCCAATTGTATCTTAAGGCTTGGCTGTAGACAATGGATCGTGTAAAGTGTCCAGGATGGAAGCTGAAGGCATGAAGATATGTATTGCGGTCAGTTGGTTTTCAGTATAGGGTGGTATTAATGTGACGGTTCTTAATTTGTATTGTAGTGTCCAGGAAGTGGATTTCTTGTGTAGACTGGTCCAGGCTGAGGTTGATGGTGGGGTGGAAATTATTGAAATCACGGTGGAATTCTTCGAGGGACTCTTTCGCGTGGGTCCAGATGATGAAAATGTCATCAATGTAGCGTAGGTAAAGGAGAGGTGCTTGGGGACGAGTGTTGAGGAAGCGTTGCTCTAGGTCAGCCATAAAAATGTTGGCATACTGGGGGGCCATGCGGGTGCCCATAGCTGTGCCACTGACTTGAAGGTATAGATTGGTTCCAAATCTGAAGTAGTTGTGGGTCAAGACAAAGTGACATAGTTCAGCTACCAGGTGACATTTACTTTACCTACTGAAAGAAACTATTTTGAAGAGTTATATTTCAGCATTTTCTACTAAAATGAAAAATACTATTTATTTATCAAAATTCTACAAAAAATAGTTACCACCCATTTGACAGGTGCATTTATTGCAGTATATGACATTAAGATACCCTGGACCAGATTCTCAGCTGGTCTGAACTTCTGAAAAGCACTAACCTCACCATTTTACACAAACCGTGAATCTCATTCCACTACATATTGTGACAAAGACAAGATCAAAAGAACAGTCATAACGGGTCAGACCAATGGTCCATCTAGCCCAGTATCCTGTCTTCCAACAGCGGCCAATGCCAGGTGCTGCAGAAGGAATGAATAGAAAAGCTAATCATCAAGTGATCCATCCCCTCAGCCATTCCCAGCTTCTGGCAAACAGCAATCCCTGCCTATCCTGGATAACAGCCATTGATGGACCTATTGTCCATGAACTTATCTAATTATTTTTTTAACCTCATTATAGTCGTGGCTTTCACAACATCCTCTGGCAAAGAGTTCCACAAGTTGATTGTGTGTTGTGTGAAAAAATACTTCCTTTTATTTGTTTTAAACCTGTTGCCTATTAATTTCATTTGGTGATCCCTAGTTCTTGTGTTATGAAAAGGAATAAATAAGACTTCATTATTTACTTTCTCCTCAACAGAGAACTCTATAAAATCTTGTATTATATGCCCCTTTAGTCATCTCTTTTCCAAGCTGAAAAGTCCCAGTCTTCTTAATCTAACTTCCTCATTTTTGTAGAGTTCCCCTTTCTGAAATTACATGCTGCCGTGTCCTGCTTTGATGCCCCCCCTGCCAGGGATGTTAAATTTTATTATGTTATGGTCACTGTTACCAAGTGGTTCAGCTATATTCACTTATTGCACCAGATTCTGTGCTCCACTTAGGACTAAATCAAGAATTGACTCTGCTCTTGTGAGTTCCAGGACTAGCTGATCCAAGAAGCAGTCATTTAAGATGTCAAGAAACTTTATCTCTGCATTCCATCCTGAGGTGACATGTACCAAGTCAATATGGGGATGGTTGAAATCCCCCATTATTACTGAGTTTTTTGTATTTATAGGCTCTATAGTCTCCCTGAGCATTTCACAGTCACTATCACCATCCTGGTCCGGTGGTTTGCAGCATATCCCTACTGCTATTTTCTTATTATTCAAGCATGGAATTACTATCCACAGAGATTCTATGGCACTGCTTGGTTCATTTAAGATTTTTACTTCATTTGACTCTATGCTTTCATTCACATATAGTGCCACTCCCCCACCAGTACGACCTATTCTGTCCTTCTGATATATTTTGTACCCTGGTATGACTGTGTCGCACTGATTATCCTCATTCCACCAAGTTTCTGTGATGCCTATTATATCAATATCCTCATTTAAAAAGAGGTACAGAAGTTCACCCATCTTGGTATTTAAACTTCTAGCACTTGTATATAAGTATTTTAAAAAGTTATCACTTGTTAGCTCTCTGCCATTATGTGATGCAATTAAACAGGGCTCTTTCATTTGACTGTTTCTCATCAGATCCTACCCATATTTTATCCTCTTCCATTCTCTTTCCTTACTAGAATATAGTGAATCTTCATTAATAAATCCTCCCCTAACGGATGTTTTTGTCTGAACTACATGCTCCTCCACACCTGTCAGCTTTATTCCAGTCCTTAGCTTAAAAACTGCTCTACAACCTTTTTAAATTTGCGTGCCAGCAATCTGGTTCCATTTTGGTTTAGGTGGAGCCCATATAATAAATAATAAATAATAATAATAATACTATAATAATAAAAATTGTATTGCAAATACCAACCATCAATTTAAATATGTATTCCTTCTCCCCAGCATTAAATATCTAAGTCTATATATGCATACACAGATTTGTTCCCAAGTGACATTGTCAGCTAGTTATAAACTTATCCAGTTTAAAATTTCCCTTGTCTATTTCCCATTGCCCTGTCTCTGCTGGACTGAAAATAGTAACCTGACTTGGTATTATCTGTGTCAGTGAGGACTGATAACTATACAATTAGTTTGAAGTATGATCATAATGAGACTTAATGCTAACAAATATTTAGTCCATACATATTAATGAACCCAGTCATGTTTAACTTGTTCATTGTACCTCATGGGTATTGCACCAGGTTCACCTAATTCAGTATAGCAATGTTAATCTTTTACAGTTCATTCATTGTATCAAGGTGCAGGGTAATGTTGTAGCTGAATTAACAGTCCAATGGGTTATACTTTAAGCATATTTCAATGACGGTTGTATACTGTATTAGCATTTTAAAAAATTAATTCAATACAGTAACAGGAAAGAGAGGCAACACTGGCACAAGTACTGTAGATTAGGCACAAGGTTTTTGGTTTTTTATAAAATTAGGGGTTACAAATTCAAAGATGAATAAAAATAGTAATTTAAAACCCCAAAACATGGGTTTAAATATTCTTTAGCAGTTTGGGTAACCCAAACAACAGCATTGTGCTAGCACATGAGAACTAGAGAGTGATGTTGACTACAAAGTGAAATTGACCACTGTGCAAAAAGTAAACAAATAGCATCATACAAGTAAGAGATGGAGGGGGAGGAAGGAAGCCTTCTTACGGCATTTTAACATTCTCCCTACCAGTACAGGTCTGTTCTCCACTGTATAATTTCTAAGCTTTGTCCAGCCTAGTTTTTAAAATGTCTCAAATGATGCACTTTCCTCAACTTCATTTGGGGGTTAAGACCAGATACACTGTAGATAATAAATTGGAAAAACATTATCCACTCTGGATTCTAAAGTTGGCTGGTTTCAAAAATGTACATACTGATTTCAAAGAAGCAGTGCTTCATTATTCACAAATGGTTCCAAGTGTTGATCTACAACCCACCAAGATTCAAGCATTAGTTGTCTGCAAACTTTTCTGGAAAGGTTTACATCAGGGGTGACAAAAATCATATCCAGAGTAGGTACTGCCTATGAATTCACATGACTTCTCAGATCACACTGTCAATGTTTAGACAAAGCAGTACCAAATGTGACCTGTGCATGGCACACAGACCAAAAATGAAGACTGTAATGATATTTACTTGCAACTGCCATTCATTCAACTGCCAAGGCTGTGGCTTTTCAGTGGTGAAGACAGATAGAGGATGGATCTGGAGCAAGCAAGAGAAGCTCATTGCTGTGTTCCCTAATAAATACATCTTGTTTAAGACAGACATGGCTCCATATATTATAATAGAGTAGAGGCCATTCAAAATTTTAGGAGATTATAAGGTCAGGCAGCAACAGACATAACTTAGCCTTCTCCACAGTAAGGTACCACAGATATTCCAAAGAATAAACTAAGTTTCAGGTAAAATGTGTTTAAAACATAAGATTGAAGTAATGGAATCCACCTATTCAAAAATGTTCACCTGTCAAGGAGCATCTAAATAAAACTATTGTTGGGATATGGCACTTATAAATCAAAAGGAGAAATAAGAGACTAGGGACATGCTGGCATTGTTGCCGGTAAAATATTCTATGCACTTAAATGGAAAGTCTGGGCCCAGAACTATAAAGATAAACTAAAATGTGCCTTTAAAATTATAATAATGTCATTTCATCAGATACTTTGCCCAAAAATATTTGATCTTGATCTTGGCATCTTTAGATATAGCTGTTTCAATAAATTGTTACCTCCTGTCTTTTTCAGGCATGTCATTCCATTTTAGAGCTAGTCAAAAATTTTTCCATAAAGGCTTTTTTTCCTGATGAAATATTTAAAAAGAAACAAGAAAAATATTTCTCATTTCATTCAGTGTTACAATATTTCAATGAAAATCGCACATTTTACCAAAACACCAACATTTTGCTTTTTGAAAAATGGAGTATTTTTCGGTTGGTTGTGGTTGAAAGACTAGAAACTTTCCATGGAAAAAAATTAGAAAGAAAATTTTGCCTCTCTTGAACTTTCATAGAAAATAGTAACCATTTTCTGTCCATCTGTACTAAATTCCTCTTTTAGTCTTTGTAGGTATTATATAAACTCTATACTTTTTCTCTTTTACCATTATGAGAACTTTTTAAAGTTCAAAGATCTTATTTAAAAATACTTCGTGCATGTACACTGTATGATTATAGGTCTGAGATTGCTTTTAGGAGACTAAATGAACCCTTTTACAAAACTTTAAAAATGCCTTTTCTCTTTAATGTCTGAGTGAAAATAATGCCAGAAAGTAACATTATGTGAATAATCTCATAAATAACAGTCTTAAAAGCTGCTGCTCTGCCATTGACATAAAAGTAAAGGGTGATTTAAAAAAAGATGGATGTTTTAATCTTCTGGGTAGGTGCCATATTTATACCACTAGAAACAAAAGCCCTCTGTTTATCCACAGACAAAATTACAATACAATACAAGGAGTAACAGCACCCCACGCCAACTTGCTAATATTTTTCAACATTGACAAGAAGGTAGTTTGAGCACCATACTCGTCAAGACATGGACCCAGCAAAGCAATTAGGCATGTGTGTTACCTTAAGCATGGCCTTCGTGTATTTAAAGATACATGTATACTTAAGTGCTTTGCTGGACTGAATCCTGGATCTTTGTCTTTTTTGCTGAGGGGCTCAACAAGAGGCTTAACTGCTGTGGTGACTGTGCTGATGTGGAAACCCTTATTATAACTGAGGACATTCATATGAACCAATGAAAGGTTACTATATAATAATGATATTTGGTCATTACTGATTGATCTGGATGGTTCTTGGATACTACAGTGATGAGGGTGGTATAGGAACCTTATACGGATTAGAATTTAGAACATATGTAAAGAGATAACGTAGAGAAAAAAACTTAGTATCGTATAAGCAATACTCTGATCTCTGGTCTACACTTACCTGGCGATTCGGCAGCAGTTGATGGGAGTTACGCAAGGTACTCTGCGTAGCTTGCGTGACTCCCATCGACTGCTGTGCTTCCCTTCTGTGAGATGTTTTCACTGCACTGCGCCGACGGGAACCGCGTTCCTGTTAATGCAGCGCTACGCCACTTGAGGGGGTAGCTTACCAGTGTCGACTTTTGGATTGATTGAGCGGGTCTTTAGTGACCGCTCAATCGATCCAGATAGGTCGATCTGACGGTGGCAACTTTGCCACCGTCAGTATAGACATACCCAGAGTCATCCAGTCCCACAAAATCAAGTTGGACACAGAAGTCCATGAGAGAGTCTCATTTCAAATCAAGTTTCATTTCTAAGAATTAATGTTTTGCTTGATTCAGCAGTCATGTTTCATTCATATAAGGATGGTTTTTTACCAGCATCAGAACCAAAGGCCTGTTCTGTAAGAATATCAAAGGCCAAGTGGTGAAAAAAGCACTTTATGCTTCTGAGAGACTCGTGACTGAATAAGTGGTAATTTAATTATGTGTCACTCAGGAAGCAGGGATTAAAGTATTGCCTGTAAACTGTAACACTATAAATTAACAAAATGACAAAATTAACATAAAAGGTTTGAATAGCCACATTTACAAGTACAACAAGCCACTTGATATGCCTACAACTTTCATGGAGAGGCAAGTAAGTGCCTGAACATAATTCAAAAGTTTTGGGCCTCTATAAAAACTCTATGCTGTTCATTTCTTCCAGCTAGGCCTTTCCCGCAACTATCACAGTGACGTAGTGGGAAACAAAAGGCCCTTCCCTGTAGGAACTTTTTAATTAACTAGGATGACACAGTATGAAATGTAATACTATAAACCAAGAGGAAAGAATAACATGGCACCTGTGTTATTCCCTAACCACTATCTCGTAAGCAAGTCAAATCAGCCGCCCCAGCAAACCTTCTTCTTGCCCCAGAAGCAGTCTCAGCTGCAAGAGAAATAGAAATTTAAAAGTGGTTTTCTCCTCTAGTTTCCTTACTGCATTAGAACCAGTGAATCAGATTCCCAGGCAGAATACAGCACCTCACCTCAATGTCCTGCTACAGAGGTCAGTTCTGGTAGGAACTGAGAGAGACAGTTAATAAATTATAGCCACTTGATTATTGAGGACACAGGGAAAATAGATAAGCAGTACAGAATAGTAACTACCCAGATACAAAAGAATAATTAGGGAAAAAAAAAAAAAAAAGGCAACAGTCAAACATTTCAGTTTTATCCATATGGGGAGTTCACCATTTTAACATTAAGGTGAGAATTTAAACCAGTTTAGTTAAACCACTGCAACCCCATATGTGGACACTTATTTCAGCTTAAGAGTGGTTTATTTCAGTTTATCTCAAACAATAATGAACAGATTTAAGTTATAACCAAAATAAGGCACTCAAACTGGAATAAGAATGTCCATACCTGTTTTTGCAGTGGTTTAAATGAATCAGTTTATTTAAATTGGGATAGGTTTGCATGTGGACAAGGGCTGAAATTCAGAACACTCCATTTGTACTCCAATTTCAGCTCGCTCTCTCCCTTCTACAGACTGCCTGTGATTTATGATAAAGTATATTAGAAATACCTCACTCAATATGGCTTATCATAAAGATGATGAAAAGTTGTTCTATTGTTCTGCCTACACTGTTTGAAAATGGGCACAAATAAGACTGACTTACACCTTGATAATTATGTCATTCCTAGTATAGAGATTAATGTTTATCTTTTGAACAACATTCTTCATTTTTAATTTGTTTAAATATCCGCTGGAACTACAGCTGGTCAATTTTTTTTTTGAATGATAAGTTTTTTTGTGGAAGATGGGGAATAGATGCCTGCAAAATGGAAACAAATTTGAGATTTTTCACGAACTTGTATATCAGCCAGCTCTGAGATAGAACTCCTATGTATTCCAATGTTGATTTCCAGTGATATGCATTAGTGGGTAAGACTAACTCCTATCATCACAATCACATTAATTTGCAAATAGGTTTTTGAAATACTGTTTTCAATGGAACAACCTATGTAGAGTGGGTGGCATAGAATAGCTGCTGTGTTCTATTCTAACTGTCTGCATTTCAATGGTGAGCAATTAATTCCAGTATGTAAAGTCCAAGTTTCAAACATGGAGTCTAAATCTGGGAGAAATCAACTCTGGCACTTGGGCACCTAAGTGGGTATTTGAAAGACTAAATGTCAATTTGAGTGCCCAAATGTGGAACTGAGACTCTCATTAAGATACCCATGTTTGATAATTATATTTTCCATCTTGAAAGCTCTTTGGGAGAAGAGGAGCCAAAGCTGTATAATATATTACTCATTATTATAGTTACACTAAACTACCTTATGGCTAATTGGTCCAAAATTTAAAATGGAGTATTTCTTTCTAATTACATTGAACCCATTTTTATAGGTTCCAGTTTGGAAGCTCTCATTGGAAGCCAACTACTTGTTCTATACATGACCAGTCCATTCAGAAAAAATGAAAAAAATTGCCAGGGAAAAGGTCCTTTCGGCATTTTTATGTCATCGATTCCAAGGCCAGATGACCTGCCCCAAAATAATTCCTACAGCATATCTTTTAGAAAAAATCCCATCTTAATTTTAAAAATGAGAATCCATTGTAACTCCTGGCAAGTTGTTCCAATGGTTAATTACGATCCCTGTTAAAAATCTACATCTTATTTTCAGTCTGAATTTGTCTGGCTTCAACTTCCAGCCATTGGACTGTGTATATCTTTCTCTGCTATATTGAAGAGACCACGATTAAGTATTTGTTCCCCATGTAGGTTACTTACAGACTATAATCAAGTCACCTCAATCTTTTTTTGTTAAGCTAAATAGATCAAGCTCTTTAAATCTATCACTATACAGCAAGTTTGCTAAAATCCTTTATTAATTCTCATGACTCTTCTTGAATCCTCTCCAATTTATCAACATCGCTCTTGATTTCTACCATTTCCATCTAGTAATAGACCAGTACCAGAGGTACCAGAACTGGACACACTATTCCTGCAGCAGTCACACTAGTGCCACACACAAAAGTAATAAACTCTATTCCTACTCAAGATTCCCCTGCTTACACATCTAACCATTGAATTAGCCCTTTTAACCACACTGTTACTCTGGGAGCTCATGTACAGCTGATGTACACCAGGACCCCCAAATCTTTTTCAGGGTCACTGATTCCCAGGATAGAGTCCCCCATCCTGTAAGTATGGCCTACAATCTATCTTCCTAGACGTACACATTTACAATCAGCTGTTTTGAAATGCATATTGTTTGCTTGAGCCCAGCTTACCAAGTGATCCAGATCACTCTGTCTGAGTAATCTGTCCTCTCCATTATTTACCATTCTGCCAATTTTTATGTCATCTGCCATCTTTACTGAGAGGATTTTATGTTTTCTTCCAGGTCATTAAAAGTGTTACATAGCATAGGGCCAAAAATGGGACCCCACTGGAAAACACCCATTTGATGATGAGTCTCTGTTTACAATTCCATTTTGAGACCATTTTGCAATCAGCTAGCCAGCTTTTAATCCATTTAATAAGTGCCATGTTAACTTCATAGGATTCTAGCTTTTTAATCAAAATATCCTGTGGTACCAAGTCAATTGCCTTACAAAAGGCAAAGTATATTGCATCTACACTATTACCTCTATCAACCAAACTTGTAATCTCAACAAAAAAAGACACCAAGTTAGTTTGACAGGATCTATTTTCCATAGACTCAATATATTAATTATACTACCCTCCTTTAATTCTTTATTAACTGAGTCCCATATCAGCCACCCCATTATCTTTCCCAGGATCAATATCAGATTGTCAGGCCTATAATTACCCGAGTCATTCTGCTTACACTTTTAAAGTATTGACACAATGTTAGCTTTCTTCCAATCTTCTGGAACTTCCCCAGTTTTCCAAGACTTTTTGAAAATCAACAGTAACAGTTCAGGGAGATCCTGAGACAGTTCTTTTAAAACTCTTGGATGCAAGTGTAATCAGGACCTGATGATTTAAAATATCTAACTTTTGTAGCTGCTGTTTAACATCCTCCTGAGATACAAATGGAATGGAAGAGTGCTATCATGTGACAACAGAACAAGTATTTATTGAACAATTCTCCCTTTTCTGCATTATTATTGATAATTCTACCATTTTCATCTAGTAATGGACCAATACCATTGTTAGGATTATTTTTGTTCCTAATGTACTTAAAACTCCTCTGTAATGTCCCGAACTCTGCTGGCCATAGAGTTCTCCTTGTGTTTCTTTGCTTCCCTTATCAATTTTCTGCAATTCCTAATTTCTGATTTACATTCATTACTATCAACTTCCTTTTTATTTCCATTTGCTGAATATTTAAAAAAAAAAAAAAATTATAGCTGCCTTCAC
This sequence comes from Emydura macquarii macquarii, assembly GCF_026122565.2. Lineage (NCBI taxonomy): Eukaryota > Metazoa > Chordata > Testudines > Chelidae > Emydura > Emydura macquarii. Next base: position 2,387,696 of record NW_027132342.1, on the reverse strand, counting down.
TTCCCCTCTAAACCAAGTCTTTCAAATCAGTAAAGCCTTTTTCCTCAATTGTGGGATTGTGGCTTTTGGGGCACATTAAATATATAGTCTTCTTCCTTGATTGTAGCTTTTGGGGAGCATTCTTAAACAATTCACAATTAGTCAAATTTTTCTTTATTAAATTTTTCATCCCAGATGATTTGGTTCATAATTGTTCTCAGCTTTGTGAAACGGGCCCTTTTAAAGCACCAGGTATACATCTATATATCATTGGTCTGGACTTTGTTCTGTTTTCAGATTATAAATGTGATCAAGTCATGATCACTTGTACTTAAATTACCATCAAGTTTTAGTTCTGTGATTTAGTTCCTCTGTATCTATCCAGACAAGGTCTAACATAATTTTAGGGGCTCAAAGTGCCAGAAAAATACTGAGAAAAAGGGTCTATCTGCTTGATAGGGAAGCAGCAGCATATATAGCCTGTTCACAGACATTCAACTATATCACAAGTCCAGAGGGCCAGGCCTACCCCTGAAGATAAACCAATGCCCTCTCTGTAGGGAGGGGAAAGAATTCCCAGGGACTCCAAAATGGACCAAGATTATCCTATTACTCTTCATAATTTGGCAAACAAAAAATTCTGGACATATTAAACCTGAGTTCTTCTGTGAGATTAAACTTTAAACCTTAACATTGCATCAGAAAGGGCTTTTGCACACATAACATGAATTAATGTTGCTGCTAAGAGCATTGCATCATGCTGACCTTTTATAGAAAGCTGAATTTTTAAGAATCATATTATATATCTAAAAAAGAATTTGAAGAAGAAATTAGTCGTGAGGTGTATTTTTCTTTGTAATAGACTGAACATTAATCCAAATTTTATCAAGTCTGGAGAAAACAGGGAATGGAGGCAAAAATCAAGCAGATCTTCTCTATGAAGGGAATGGCTGATTGATAAGAATTTAGATTAATTAAAATTGCTGCCACAGAAGAAACTGGGTAAAAAACCTCCAAAATCCCATTGATGTATTTTATGAAATGTAGTTCACACTACTAATTTACACTCCGCTCTCCTTTTAGCCCAAAGTACTTTGCAAGGTACCCACTTTCCCAAACATATCCCATGTGTGGCAGGCTGGGAAGGAGATGAGTGCTGGCAACAAATACTTTTCATCTAGTTTTTTAATGGTGTGGGGAGGGCAAGAGAAGGCAGGAATCTTAATCTCATGGGTAATCAGCAAGTAAGATAATGCCAACTCTTATCTGTACAACTTTAAATGTCCACCCTCTGTGCAAGGAGGTCCTCAGCATAGCACTGGTGTCCAGGGATGTCCGAGTTTTGATCCTGGCTCTAACTCAAACACTTCCTTTGACGCCTTGAACAAATCACAAACTCTGCTACAGTTTCAACACTTGGAAAAACATCTTAAATTGTCACTTACCTCCTTGCACTGGGGTGTTGAAAGATTTATTTAATGTTTTTTGTAAAGCATTTTGAAGATGAAAGTGATCTATTAGTGCTAAGTAGTAGTATTACATCACAATAACTCAGTCATTCTCACAATACAGGGTTTAATGCTTTCTGTTATCTCCCACCGCATTATCTCCCATGGCAAGAGGGAGTATATTTCCTGGGTGATTAGAATGTTTAATGGTTATCACATCGTTTTAGTTACTTTAAGATCTTCATTCAGGTTTGCTTCATGAAAACAAGTTTAGGCTCAAAATTAGGCGAAGGTTTCTAACCATCAGAGGAGCGAAGTTCTGGAACAGCCTTCCAATGGGAGCAGTGGGGGCAAAAAAACCTAACTGGCTTCAAGACTGAGCGTGGTAAGTTTATGGAGGGGATGGTATGCTGGGACTGCCTACAATGGCATGTGGCCAACTGGGGACTGCCACTAGCAAAAATCTCCAGTGACCAAAGACAGAACATTAGATGAGGAGGGCTCTGAGTTACTATAGAGAATTCTTTCCCAGGCATCTTCCTGGAGGGTCTTGCCCACATGCTCAGAGTCTGACTGATCACTATATTTGGGGCTGGGAAAGAATTTTCCCCCTAGTCAGATTGGCAGAGATCGTGGGGTTTTGTTTTTTTTGCCTTCCTCTGCAACATGGGGCATGAGTCATTTACAGCTTTAAAATAGTGTAAATGGTGGATTCTCTGTATCTTGAAGTCTTTAAACCATGACTTGAGGACTTCAGTAACAGAGGTTAGGAGTCTAATACAGGAGTGAGTGGGTGAGGTTTTGTGGCTTGCAATGTGCAGGAAGTCAGACTAGATGATCATGATGGTCTCCTCTGACCTGAAAGTCTATGAGAATAGAATTTTATTTTATATAGAATCTTTGATATAATATTTGATGATGCACAGCAGGTAATGTTGTAAAGTTTTACAATGAAGAGAGGTGTTAGTGGGGATACCAGGCAAGAAATATAGAGTCAGTATCAGTGGGTGCACCAGTGTAATCTTCAGGATAATAATGCTTAAACATCTCTCAGCATACTTGTAGGTCCCTCATCACCACACCTAACAATCATTAATAGGTTTTAACATCAGAAAGAGATGGGGAACCAAGGTACAGGATATATTAAGTCACTTGCACAAGGTCAACCAGGGAGTTTGTGGGTGAGCCAGGAATTGAAACCAGGTCTTTGCGTTCTAGTCCAGTGTCTCTCACATTACTGGACCAGCATTCCTACTCCAGATACATAGAACAGATACAAAATTTGTATTTGCATCCAATCCGCAAACATGGTCCGTGGATGCAGGTATCCGTGGATATCTGCAGATTTGCAGGGCTCTACAGATGCATATTAAAGTTCCTTGCTCCATGTTAGAATTAGAGGTGCTTTCTGCAATTCCCACACTGCTAATCTTTTTTTCAGTTGCCTAGTAAAAGCTTGAATCTGGAGCATGTATTCATATGAATGACCAGATGAAAATCAGTGGCACCACTCACATGAGTAAGGGATGCAGGACTGGACACCAAATTGATAAGTTAATTATTGAGTTTTGTTCTCTCCGCCATTTATACCAGCAAAAGGAAGTGACCCATTTGCGTGGAGAAGCTTGCTCTGGATAAGCAACCCATACAATGTAGGCATTTCACTGTATTGCTTTATAGTGCTCTCTCAGTCTGTTTCTTATGACTGTTGCAGACAAAATCCACATGTGTAAATTGAATGTAATCTTTTTTATGAATACTTATAACAATCACATCTTCTTTATGGGTCTTCTGCTAGTTTAATTACATTAAGATTCCCTCCTATGAATGCACAGTGCAAAGAAAATGCTGCTAGCATGTCACAAATGTATTGTCTGAAACCCTCCAGAAAAAAAAAAGTAACATTGCCTTAAACCTGGAAATATATAGTTTACAAGAGAAGATACCAACCAGCAGCTGTAAAATGGTCATAAAATAAAATTGGAATTTATATCAAAATCACTTTTAATACCTTAGGGCTTTTGCATCTTTGAATAGTTTACCCTGAGAGATTTAGTAGTGGAGTTTTATGTTAACAAGCTGAAAGTTATAGCAGACTTGTCAGGGGCGGAGGTACACATGCCTATATGTCACTCGATTTAAATAGCAGAATAGTAACCCCCAAACACTATTGGCAATAGCTCAGTGGTTACAGAAGTTAATCATCCTTACAGAGTTCAGTTTAAACCTGTGGAACTTGTTGCCAGGGGATGCTGTAAAGGCCAGACGTATAACTAGGTTAAAAAAAGAATTAGATAAATTCATGGAGGATAGATCTATCAGTGACCATTAACCAAGATGGTCAGGACGCGACCTTAGGGTGTCCTAAGCCTCTAACTGCTAGAAGCTGGGACAGAAAAACAGGGGATGGATCACTTGATAAATTGCCCTGTACTGTTCACTCCCTCTAAAGCATCTGGCACCAGCCACTTTTGGAGGACAGGATACTGGGCTAGAGGGACCATTGGTCTGATTGAGTACGGCTATTCTTATAGTCTTATATATTTTTTTTTTGTAAACAGAATTTTATTGTGGAAATGGGGTGAGCAGTATGTTTCCCAACTGGGTTCCCTACTGTTCAGGGGGCATCTGATGTTTCTTTTTAGAGAAAGGGAAAAATTATTATTATGTGTGCACATATACTTTCTTCGATACAACAGAAGAGAGAAGACAGCAAATGCTGTTAATAGCAAATAATTCAATGCGAGGAGGTACGTCACCTCCAATAATGGACAGGGCTTACGATGACAAACTAAATGCACAGAATTTGGAATGAATCTTAGCTGTTGTTCTGGACCACACATGCATGTACCTTGCAAAATCTCACATTCTTTTTTCAGATACAGTGCAGCTGCGCCAATGCTAGCAATAGCATAAGGCTAGTGTAGACAAGACTTAGGAGACCCAGGAATGCAATAATTAGGCTGGTTTATAACTGAATAGAAAAAAGCCAGAATCTTATAGCTTTATATACTAGGATTCACTTTACATCATGATGTAAACAAGTTAAGAAATAAACTATGAACAAACTAACCTGAGAAGCTCACTCTTGGTGATGAGATCAGTTTCCATTGGGAGCAGAAATGCTGGGGTTTGAGTTATCCTCATCCCCCTGAACCAGCACATGACTTTAATTAGGAGCGGATGCAGCCAGCCAGCAGTCAGAGACAGAAGGAAAGGCTCTATAAAACAGTTCCAAGCCCATTTGTTCTTCTCCACTGAGCATCACCTACAGGGGGAAGCATTTCTGGTTATAATATACAGATTATAAAACAGTTCTGTAGAATGAATGAAACCTAAATGGAATTATATTTCCCATGGCCCCAGAGAGCCTGATGATTTTGGGTCATCTACAGTCAGACTAGGACTGCCTTTAACTAGGATTTGATAAGGCTTATTAGCCTAGGATTGGTGGTTGCCTATTTGTAATGGGACCAGAGCCAGCTGGGTAATATATTTATAAGTAAGGGTGTATGAGGATGGGTTTATTTGGTGCCAGCTGACTACCGTCACCCATAAATAATGCCATCTGGAAGCAAGCTGGTACCTTTAGAGAAACATTTCTTTAAAAAAAACAAACAAACCTGAGTTGTTCCATGGATCTGTGCCTATCTAGCATTATAGTAGGATAGAAGGCCTTAACAGACGGCAAGCTGCGTGAAATGTTGTATTTCTCCATATCATCTGCACAGGATGCAGATAGTTACATTAGGACTTCCATGAGCCTGCATGCCTCTAGAGTTTTGTTTGGCTGTTTAATGTCAATTAACTGGAAGAATTGCTACTTCAGTTTCTGCCTATATCTCGCTTAGGGGATGCCTTTGGATTTCTTTCAGCAGGTATATGGCTGCTTCCATCCAAGAGTTTAATAAAAGGGTAGGGAAGCAGTTAGTGCACATACTGAGATCACTTATTCATATTAGGATAAATTTAGGATATAGGAAAGTGTGCCATGTGGGGAAAGGGGAAGGAACTTTATATAGAAAGAAATTCATGGAAGAATGCTGGGTACAAACTACTTAGCAGAAAGTCTTGCTAACAAAAACAGACATAGAATGTTTGACCACAAATGTTTCATGCTTTGGAAAGAAAAAAAATCAATAAAGCTGTGCCTGCTTATAACCAGGAGCAAATTTAGCCTCACATCACAGTCCTGCCCCATCTTTTGCTGGCATTTTCCTCTGTGAATCAGGAGTGAAACTTCTGAAATATTAATACCTCTTGTGCACAAGTGCCCCAACAGCTCCTACAAATCCAGTCTGATCAGCCCTTTTGGTTAATTATACAGTACATACAATCCACCGGGGCACCTTCACCAAGTGTATTTATCATTGTTTCTTCCTTAACCTCCCGGTACAGCACAGTATAGCAGCAGGAGGATGGAAGCCCCTTCCTGCTCCTTGAGTCAGCCTTTTATACTGCTTGCTTTCTTCCCTAGGTTCACCACCTCGTAAGCTCATTAGCTCATCCGGCTCCCTACAGGTATAAGTGATCCTTTCTATCTTTCCAAAACTGATCAAGCTACCTAGATCCCTCCTACTCTAATCACCCCCGAGTGCCCGGGGTGATCTAAGTGACCAGGGTGCTGGCCTCCAAAGGGCTCTATTTGTAGCTGCTAGGGAGTACCCTGCCACACCTCTTCCTTGTTCCTTTTGGCCTTCTTTTAAAGTACTGAGCATACTTGACTCTTCCTATAAGATCTAGTACAGTCATAGCCTGATCAGGCTGCTGCTGAAATTTAGAATAGAACAAGGGTTCTCACACATTTTACACACTGTAAACTGCATTTTAAGAGAGTTTGTTGGTTGGACACCTCCTTTCTCATTTTACTAACAACGACCCTAATTCTGCAAACATTTACACAGGTGTTTACCTTTAAGCATGAAAGTAGCCCCATTGAAGAAAATCATATGCTTCAATGTTTGCAAGCATCCCCTGTAATTGCACCTGAATACAGCACTTTTTACTTCCTATCCTAAAGTGTTGTCTAGTATTACTGTCCTCTGGTAAACAAGTGCCACTTTCCAGCCCAGAAGCAGCTGTATTTCCTTGGTGACTGGCTGCCATTCCTGGGTAGCTTTTAAAGCACTGTGGAAGGAAAGGTGTTATATAACATGTGAGATACAATACTACTATAATTATTGCTTTATGAATACTTTTACAATGGTTTATAAAAGGCAGCAAACATCTTTAAACCACTATATTATAATAATAATTCCTGCATTTACTACACCTATAAAATGTTTTTTTCGCCCCAAATAAAAAACTTTAAGGTTTCTAAAAGGAATCAAGAGATTCCCAATCATCCCTTCCCACTGCCTTTATCTCCATGATTATTGTAAACGCAGCAGGATTCCTAAACAGAAGTTTCTGGGAGCAGAAATGAGATTGATGTCATACCCAAAATAAGTCAAGAACACTGGATATATGTGGAAAAAGTAGCTACCCTTAGCCATGTTGAATAATACCTTACTTCTCAAGTAATCAGCAGAACTAAGAGTAAACTACTACTGACTGAGTAAAGATGGCAGAATCTGGCCCTAAATGCACTGAAAATCTTTTCAGCTACATGCTATAAAATAAGTTAATCTGCAAGTAATTGAATTTAGTTATTTGAAAAAGCTTAGAAGGGTGCTGCATGGCATTAGGTGTCTGAGACCTATCACAAAAGCAATCAGATCATCCTGCAGACCAGCTGTGCATCAAGTAGATTGCTTTTATCTAAGTGATAAAAACCTTGTAGAGTGTGAACAATACTGGGCATAAAATGTAATATTTTAATGAATGACATAAAAGATGAAAAGAATGAGCAGGAGAACTGGCAATTTAGTCAAAAGATGGGAAGGGAGAAAAGCCTCTAAACATGACATTTTACAGTAAGTGGATTTTGCAATGAGCAGAAATTTGAGGGGGGAAAAATAATATTCTCTATGCTAACCAATCCAGTTGGGGCACCTTGCAAGTCAATGACAGATGCTCCAGCACCACTTGGCATAACAAAACTAAAAGCGTTAACACATTTTGGACCAGTTTCAGACCTGGTGTAAGTAGGTAAAACTCCATTAACTTCAATGAAGATGCAAAATTGGCCCTTTTACTGTAATCTGCATCAACAAAGAAAAGCATAAAATATAAAGGCAGTTATATGCCTAACGGTTTATTTCTTTTATGAGGCTCCTAGCAGGACATTAACTTCAAATTATGTCTTTTGTGAGCCATCTAGAAGGACATTAACGGTGCATGGGAACCCAATAAATAAAATGATTGTTATTACTATTACTTAGAGTTGGCCTACCAGTATCAACTGCTATAATTTTAATGTTTGGAAAGTTAGAAACTACTTTGGAATTTCACATTTCATAACACATACTCTCTACAAGTAGTAGCATTAATTTGTCCAAGCAGATTAAAACATTCCTAATTTCCATTTCAATGCTTAAATGTTGTTTCTCATTCCAGGAGTTGCACATGCCCTGGGACTGCATGAATGACCTTTTCAAGCATAGGCCAACAAAAAATACCAGCTTGTTAGGAAAAAATAAGAATGAACCTAAATTCAAATGGACCAGGAACCCAGCCTTTTGTAAAGTTTGAAAATGTTTGGATCCATATTCCACCACTAACTGCCACTTTTCATTTTGATGTTTCTAGACTTCCTTGCATATCCCTGCATAGTTTCCTAAAATATAATCTGTCACCCATAATGCCCTTCTAATGTTTCCTGTATAGTCAGTTAGTAGCAGGGTTTGGGGGGTTGGTTTGTTTGGCGGTTTTTTTCCGCTGAAAAGGAGCCCAACCCAAAACTCTGAATCTCAACTTCATCTCTCTGTACAGTCTCACACCAAAACTCCAATATTATACACATATTGTCCAAATTGATTTGATCACCTCTAGACCCGAGAGTTCAAAATCTGTATCTAAATTGTAAGGTTCTCAAATTTCAAGCTATTTGGATTTGGCCCATTGGAATGTCAGGTCTGAGCTGCAAGACTACAATTTGAATGTAGATCCATGGTTTCGGTTTAGGCCCATGTCTGCCTTTTGGTTTTTTAACCCAGAAGTGCAACCTAACTCAATATTGAAGGCTATATTCTCCTCTCAGTTATATCTGACCAACTCTGTTGACTTTGCAGAGGTTGCATGGACATAACTGAAGGCAGAATTCAGTCCTGGATGAACATGCACGCAGAATCTTTCATTGTAGCAAATGGGACACTTTGGAAAGCAGAAGCTGGTCCCAAGAATTCAATATAACTTCCCTGGACCTCAGACTATTGCTAAAACACATCAGTTTTCCCCTGTGTAAACATGGACCTCTATCTTTCTGTTGTGGAATGTCTTCTTGGCAAAACTTTTTTCTATTAAAAACTGCTCCATGCAAAATGTTATTCAAACTAATCTCTTGTCCACATAACCATCTTTAAAATACTGATGTTTGGTGAAATCATCACAACACCAGTTGTTAAAACCTTAAAAGGAAAAAGATTCTCACTTAGTGGTACTATGGTAAGATCACAGCACACAATTGCGTCTTGGGCATTCATTATTCAGTAAGTACTCTTTTCTCTTTTCTTTGTACCCCTCTCTTCTCCATGCTTTCCTCCTTTTTCTTTCCTGGTGTTTTCCCAAGTCCATAGCTGATTTACTTGTTAGCCACTTTGTCATGTGAAATATTGCTGGACTGACTTTTCCATGATAGAATATTTCAGTTTTTTGGAGAGTGTTTTAAAAATATTTTTGGGGACGATTAGTGCTGCTGAATGATGCAAGCCTCACAGCTGTGTAGATCAAGTTTACCCACAGAAGACTCTGCCTGGGCACCAGCGCAGTGCAAGCTTTCTGAAAGCAGTTCCAAACATGTCTTTCAACCTTTATCAGGAGGAACCTCCTTTACTGAGGAGATTATTCAAGTTTCCATGCCCAGTTACTTCTTAGCTTCTGAGGCAAGACTGTCAGCCAGATGGCTATTAGTGCTAAAGAGTTTGTTTTGGATATTTGCCTCCTGGGAACTGGAATGGGACCACTGACTCATTTCACACAGACCACTGAATAGCCTGTGCTTCATTGAACTGTCCATTGCTCAAACTACTGAGCAAACTGGAATTATTACTACCAGTTGGCTAAAAACACCACACATGGCTAATCTATACTAAAACATCCTATTAGCTTTATTACCCTGTCTTCCCTCCCCTCTCCACTCTTTAGTCTCATCTACTAGTTATGTCTTGTCTTTTATACGGTGAGCCTCTTGGGACAGGGACTGTCATTTACTATACCTTTGTATATTAGTTATATTAATTATTAGTATAATATTAGTACCATGGCTGAGGCTACTAGGTACTACTGCAACATAAAAGCTGAGTAATAATAATCAAATAATAGCTATCAGATGGTAGTGACTTTCAGGACCGTGTCAAAAGCAGTAATCTAAAGATGAATGTATCCATATGTCTGAGCCATCCAGTCCCCCATCATCACTCTACTTCTAAAAACTCACTCCAGACTCACAAGAAAGAATCACTCTTCCCTGATGCAACAGAAAAAATGAATGCATTTCCAAAGAAGAAAAAGTTACAGGTAGTGTAAATATACTGGATCCAGGCACTGCAGAATTGAGCTAGGATCCCATCAGTAAATGTAGTTGTTCTCAACCTTTTCTGTACAAGGTCCCCTTTTCCAGACAAGCATCTTGAAGCTCCCTCCCATTTAAGGAACATATGAAGGAAGAATTGTCATGGTCCCCAGGTTGAACACCCATAAGTTAATGAGTAATGAGCTCTGCAGTGGTGCTGATTTAAATATCATATTACCAAATAGCTCCCATATGTATGCCGATTCAAAAAAACATTTTGTGTTTAAAGACAGTCCTATCCATTCCTCATCTAACAGTTTACTTGCATTTCACGTGTTCTGCCATACATGCAACAGTGCAGACATTTATTTTTAAATACCTGATTTTCTTCTAGTTGACGTAAAAAAGAAAACATTTTAAGACTCAGATTTACATTCTATATAAAATATTTACCTGGAAAAATATTTAAACTAGTGAAAATGAGTAAAATGCTGTTCCAAATGTGTGCATAAAGAAACTGACTCAGCATTTTGAATAATCTCTAGTTCTAAAATTAAAAATTGTGCAGTTACTATGAGTATTTGCAACTAATATGTGAGTGCACCACTGCCCTCTACTGGACAGAGAAAGAACTTCTTGACTGCTTCTTAAATCCGTTATTACTAACAGAGACTCCCCTTTAGTTCAGGTTTTGAGAGCTTTTGTAACAGGAGGGTCTATCCCTTCTGTTGCTGTGATGTTCCGAACCTCATGGCATGCATCAAAGTGAGGACTATGAAATCCAAAGTGAGACAGCTATAACATTGTGTTCAGCAGCATAATATGTTTTTAATAAAGCAAGTAAAGAAACGCACATCTTGTAGAGTACTGCAAATAAGCGGTTCAATAATTTACATAAAATGTAAACAGCCTCTCACTTACAGAGTGTGTGGTTTTTGCCAATGCCTTCTATATGAAATCAATCCATCTTCTCAGCTTCAGAAGCTTGGCTCAGTCACTGGATGTGCACGGTTATGGAAAACAGGGCACAGACAATTCTGGCTAACACAGATAACCAATACCTAAATACGTTTGCTAAAGAAAAATTATTATGCAGCTAGAATTTACTGGGTTCAGGATAAGGTACATAAGAGCTACCATTACTTTTCACCTGCCTCCCTCAACCCCCGTTTTTCACTAATCTTTTCCCTTCAGCAACGCTCTCCAACACACACACTTTTCACCAGCCTGCTCAGTTGGAGATTTCCCCCTAAATTTCTGAAGCAAAATAGTTTTCCTAAAAGAACCATTTATCCCAAAGAGAAACAGACCTGTATTATAGAGCAGAGTGAAAATGATGATTCGATTAATTTTGCCTCTTTCTGCTCAGAGTGTATCTTGAAACGAATTGTGATCACTTTGAGTTTATTATATAAACTGTGTGGATTGCTCACATGTACTTAATATCCAAAATTTAAGCTGCGTATTTTAGTTGCAACTGGTCGGATAAATCACCAGGGTATTTGTAGGACGCACAAGAATATTGTAACGTGAGGATAGCTTAGCATGACAAGGCCAGGCCCTAAAATCCATTAAAGGCTTTATGAACATTAACAGGCCCCTTATGGGCCAGGCTTGGAAATATTCTTTAGAGGATAAGAGGAACAACTTTCCCCGGGTCTGGAGAGGCCCTGGTTGGTATAAGCAGCAAATGTCTGACCACAAGGTGCACCTTGAAGGTCAACTTCTGCTAAATGCCTAACTGTAAGGCCAGTTTTAGATTAGCTATAGGGCAGCTTCTGCTAAATAAGCTAACCACATAAACCAGTTAAAGGTCAGTTTCTACTAGGGGGTACTAACGTCAGCTTATTGGGATGGTCCCTAGCCAGCTACCAATAGACTAACAGAAAACAAGTGTTAAGGACCAATCCCCAAGGGGATTGATACATATGTAACCTATTGCTAGGTGAAGCCCATTTTGCTTGGAGTAGGGGATAAAGGGTATAATAGAGACCCCTGGGCACCGCCTTGTGGAGGCTCTCCGTGGATCCGTCGAGGTACTAGCGAATGCCCCAGGTTGGTCGGCTCCCTGGTTGCAACTCGCTTATAGGATGGAGAATGGCCCTCCCCACCCTCGTGCTGGTAAGCGCCTGACTGCCTGAATTGTACTCCTAACAGCTAACAGCTTAGCAGCAGCCTAAAATCTGTAACTTAAGTGCTGCGTGAATAAACTGCTGTTTGGAACACTTCCTTGTCCGGCTGTTCCTTCTCGCTTCTGAGATCTAAAAATACGAATGGTCCGTTTCGGCGGAGCACAGTATTGTTTCCACTCCCTGATTAGATTAGCATGTAAATGGTGTCAATGCAGAAACTGAGCATACCAATGCAAAATTTAAATTCCATGAATACTTGTGTATTCAACTTTGAAATTTTCTTTCCATGAATATTTGTGCCAGTTAAATTCACTCACAGGTTTATGAAAGTCAAACACAGGAAAAGTATAAGTACAGGTAAACTAATTCTTTGAAACACTCAGGTGATTTTTTTAATATTTTAATTTTAAATTTTTTTTTTTCATTGCCAAATTTTGACCAGTTCTAATTTTTTTAAACATTTTAACTCTCAACTTTCTGTTAACTGCAATTTATAGGCTGCAATCCTGCAACCACTTATGCATGTGCTTAACTTCACACACAGGAGTGGTCCTCCTGAAATCAATGGGATTAATCAAGTGTGTAAATTTAAGCATGTGCATAAATCTTTGCAGGATTCAAGCTTTAACATATATCTCTTGCTTTTTTTCTTTCTCCTTCTCCTTCCATTTTTCCTTCCTTTCTAGGAAAGAATGCTTTTCAGTGTCCATTTCCTCCAGTCAGGTTCCCTTAACAAGCATTACTATTAAGAGGAAAGGTTATTTGTACTGGTCCATTTGTCTGATTTGCATTTCAAATATAAAAGAAAACCAAAATGAAGCTGCACACACAGGAACAGAAAAATCCACAAAGAAAACAAATGGAAAAAATTGTTACAGTATCCAATTTTCGGTTTCCTGTGAATTTTGGGATATGGAAGGTAAACTCAGCAAGTTTAGATGTGTTGTATGAAGCAGAAACATACATATTCCAATTTTTCCACTGCAAAGAGAAAAGTGCTGCTTTTGAGAAATGTGTTTAAGTTGGAATTTGCCCCCAACAGAACAGTGTTCAAAAGCCTGATGCCCTCCAGAGAGGCATTTTCTGTTTACAAAAATATAGTGGCTGAGGAAATGCGTCATAGTGCATTTCATCAGGGTCTTGGTACATTAAGCAAGAATATCCTCCTACAGATGCCAACAAGCAGATTATTTTCAAAGAAAAGAGAAAAAAATCACTGTTAGAAACCTGTTGAGAGGAAATAGCTTAAAGATACTGAAGAAAATAATAGGCCACTAATAGGAAGAATTGCTCTTCTGACTGACAGGATTAGCAATTAGGAGATGTGTAGCACTCTTATGCAAAAATAAACCGGACCCATGTTTAATAAAATAACTTCCTGATGGAGCAGTATCCAAGCTGAAATGATGTAAGCCACTGACATAAAACTGGACTCAAGAAATCAAGTTGCTAAATACAGTAGAACCTCGGAGATATGAACATGGGGGTTATGAACTGACGGGTCACTTGCACACCTCATTTGGAATCAGAATTACTTAACCAGGCAGCATCAGAGACCGCCCCCCTCACCCCCCCCCCCCCAAAATAAAGCAAATACTGTATAACTAAGCAAAATGACAAGCAGTGAGAAGTGCAAATGTGTCACACTTTCAATTGACACAAAGCTAGAAATATTTTTAAAAACTGGACAATGGTGTTAGCCTCAGCAACAGAGCAATAGAACATGGTATCAGGAAATCAACCATCACCGATATTTGGGAAAGCCAGGAAAAAATAAAGCAATTTGCAAAAGAAGCCAAAGACAGCAGAGAAGTAAGAAGCAGGTGTATTGTACGCAAAACTGCTGCTGCTGATTTTGCTAAGGCAATGAATGCATTTGTAGTTTGCACAAGAGAGATCAAAAGGCATTCTTATAAGCAGTGTGATGGTTACAGAAAAGGCAAAGTTACTCTACCAAGAAATGTATCCAGACAAAGGTGAGGACCATTTTAAAGCAAGCACAGTGTGGCTTTGTTGGTTCAAAAATTGGCATAGAATACAGCAGTTGGGGATACAAGGAGAGTCTCAGACACTGCATGCTGCTGGTGAATTTAAAAATACTTTCAAATAATTTATTGAAGAACACAAACTTACTCGAGACTGAGTATTTAACGGCAACGAGACAGGCCTGTACTGGCGCCTGCTTCCAAACAAGACCGTGGCAGACACTTCAGAAAAACAGGCGAAGAATTTCAAATTCAGTAAAGATCGGGTCATGCTGATGGCTACTGCTAAGGTAAGTGGTGATTTCTGTCTCCCGTTGGTATTCATTCACAAAAGCGTGAAACCTCACTGTTTTGCAAACATCACTGTGTCAGCTCTACTTGTCCATTACTATAGCGAGCACAGTGCTTGGATGGATAAAGGCATTTTTCTCCATTTTTAAAACACTTTGTTGCACTTATGAAAGACTATCTTACAGAAAAATCTTTACCAACCCAAACTCTGCTGCTGATGGATAATGCTCCATCTCACCCTGCCATTGAAAATGTATTGACAGAAAACAAAATCATTCAGTGTTTGTTTTTGCCAACAAACATCACAAGCCTCATTCAGCCAATGGACCAAGGCGTTCTGGAAAACATGAAACGTCGATACAAGCTAAACCGCTTACTGCAATTATTACTGGAATCAATGCAATTTGAATCTTATACAGATTTTTGTAAACAACTGACAATCAAAGATGCTGTCTACATACGTGCCAAATCCTGGAGTGAGATTGGCTTGGAGTCTTTGAGACACTTGTGGAATAAACTTTGACCATGTATTGATAACACTGAACCAGATAATTTGGAAAAAAATGATCGGACAGAAATAAATCAACTACATTTTTCTGAAGAGTGACAGCTTTTGGATATCACCCCAGAGGAACAGAAGGAATGGCTAGACATGAGAACGGACATCCTATTCTTAGCGACCATGAGACAATTGAATTGGTACGAGAAACAGCACAGATAGTGATATTAACAAGAAGGAGGGGGAGAATGCTAAGAAAATCTCATACATGCAAGCAGAAGAGTGCTTCGCTACCTATCTTCACTGACTTGAACATCAGCCCGAAGCCACACTGATGAACTTGATGATGCTTCAAGAGCTACACACCTTGACAGCAAAAAAGCTTGTTAGCAACCTTAAGCAGAGTACCACTAAATATATTTTCAAGTCTACATAGTTTATCCTGTAATACCTAAGCAGGAAAGTTATATTTGGATACTTTTTTTTTTTTTAATTGTCATTATAAAGGTTAGTGCTGGTACATTTTGCTGGAGCATTTTTTTAGTGCTGTTTTAATGGACATTTAAATTGGTGGGCTTTTCTTTTGCCATAGAAACAAACTCTAAATTTAAAAGACATCACTGTTTTAAATGTAAATTACTAAAAAATAAAGGCAAAGTTTAAAAAAGATTTGATAAGGTAAGGAAACTGTTCTGTGCTTGTTTCATTTACATTAAGATGGTTAAAAGCAGCATCTTTCTTCTGCATAGTAAAGTTTCAAAGCTGTATTAAGTCAATGTTCAGTTGTAAACTATTGAAAGAACAACCATAATGTTTTGTTCAGTTATGAACATTTCAGCCACAAACAACCTTCATTCCCGAGGGGTTCGTAACTCTGAGGTGCGACAGTGGCATCATTCAGAAAAATGCACATTTTATCTAAAAAATCAATGCTTTCCTCTCACTGTTCATAGTAATTCTAGAAACACCTGATTAGTACATGATTTTCTTTAAGCTGTACACCATGGCCCCTTGGAACTTCTTCATGAGACGGGGTAGAACTCAGATCCTTGGGCTTCAAAAAGGAAGTTTAGTTAAAGGGTGATCTCTGCCAATTGTCAGCACTGTAGTGTTTATGGCATGCTATTGTACAGTTCAGATTCCACACAGTGGAGGGCAATGATACATGTACTACGAGTCACTTCATTAAAGATGGTTTGCAGTGCTCTCCATGGTTCATTGGAGTGGCAATAGGTTATAGAAACTTTTACATCTTGTTTCTGAGAAGTTTGGAAGCATTCAGATAACTAAGACACTGACAAAAATGTTTTTCTCTCCCATGGGCTAACTACACTTCCCTGTTCTGGTAGGGTTTGGAAACAGAAATGAGAAAATCCTGAGAGAAAGTCTGCTTTTACAGGTCCATAGGTCAGCTGTGCAGAATTGTGTCAGATGAACATCTGAATGTTGGATTGTTTATCAACCCCCAACATGAACCATTTACGGTTTGCCAATCACCAAAGTCATTACAATGCACTGGCTTAATTGCCTACATGACACAAGGTCAATCCAAACACAGCTCCCACTGTCCAGGTAGATACAGGGTGGGGGGAGAATGCTTTTACAATTGAAATCACTTGAATCCTTCTTTTGAAATGATGCATAAGACTTTCGAGGATACAGTTTTGCGCCTTTTAACAGAAAGAAGCTTTCCCCAGCTACACAAAGAGAGTTTCCATAGAAAGTACACACACAGCAACATCTTCAAAAACATTAACTGAATACCTACCGCTGGTCAAACTTTTATGCATAAAAAGTGAGAGAGTGGGAGGATTGGTCAGAAAAGGTTCTTCCTCACAGAGTTGAAACCCTGTAAGACAAAAACAACTTTGAATATTTTCACCAGATTATTTTGCTGTTTTTCAATGAGCTCTGAAATTAACCTCTCTCTACTGGAGGCAAATGAGGGGCCTTTTGTTTTCACAAACCCTCAGAGAAGTTTGATTTTACAAAGCCAAATACCATCATATCTGGAATGCTTTTTATTTAAATCACCTCTGGTTTCTACTAAAAATCTGTAATATATGCTCATCTCTAATGAGGAAGACCACTTTGGTTCACAAGAGAAACAGAGGCTTAGTCTTCCTGTGAAAGAGAGAGAATAGGCACCATATACATGCAACAGGCCAAGGCTTGCCTCAGCCTGTTAATTTACACTGAATAATTTGTCCTTGCTATTTCACTTGTGACAATCACAAGAGACACCCAGGGTGAACCTTTATAGCTCTCACAACGCTCTCCTATCTACAACCATAACATGCACCCACCTTAACCAAAGCCAATACAAATCACCAAAAAAGTTAATTTTGAGGGAACCTCTAAACATTATTTCAGAAAATTATTCCTGCAGCTGTTTAAACAAAGGCTCATGGTTTAAACCACCCTGATCCAACAAAAAATAAATGTTCTTATCATGCTTCAAGAGCAACAGATTTTTACCACCACCTCTCCCACACCATCCCAAATCCTTTGCCAAATCCCCCTTCCCACTCAAAAAGAAACTTGGGAGAAGCCACAGCAAAACCTCCAGGTCCCTTATCCTTTGGGGGAAGAGTGGATCCGAATCATACAATTTAAACCTCTCTCTAAAATCAAACAGAAAAAAAAATGATTTTAAAATCTGCACAAAAATAGCCTTGCTCCAGCAACAGGAAGTTATGATCCGTTAGCTGAGAGATATTCATAGATTAATAGATTTTAAGGCCAAAAGGAATTAAGGTGATTCTCTGCTCTGATCTCCTGCATAACACAGGTCAAAATCACCCAGTAATTTTTGCATCAAGCCCATAACTTTTGTTTGACTTACTGCATATCTTTTAAAAACACATCCAGTCATATGAAACCCTCCTAATCTCAAGGATATGATCCAGGTAATTACTAGGCAACTATCTCTGCAGAGTTCTCTGATTTTACCTTGAGCTCCTGAATGAGCCACCAATCCTTCTTAATTACTGCACCCTGGTCAGGGGTAGAGGGATGTGCTGCAGAAGCAGGAACAGGGAATTAACTCTTTGTCGGTCAGTACTCAATACAATGGGCGCACTGCTCCCTGTCACAACAGTTTTCCACCATATAATTTGTTGCAGAGCAGTGCATTTAAAATGGACTCATGGCTATAGTATAGGCATTAATCATTGTTCAGCTTACCATACTTATGAAAATGTATAGGGTGATGTCTGTACTCTAGGATGTCCAACTTAATAAAATAGAGAGAGAAATATGAACCACCTACATGAGCAGACTTGCCTATTTCTTTTCCTAAACTACAGTAAAGAAGGCTAGCTGCTTACAAGAATGTAAATTGTCACAAAGATGAACTGGAACAGAACATGGTTGTGATTATCAGAACATCAACTGGCCATCAAAAGATAACGTGGCCTTTAACACTAACTTGCAGAGAAAGTAAACTTCAGACACACACTATAAGATGGAGAGCATGTGCCAATAGAACTGATAGAACAAACTCCAGAGAGGCTCCTGTATTGTGCGGAGCATGCTCACATTTGCTACATTGCAGAATCAGGGCCTTTATCATCATTAAAAAGGAGCTGCTACCCCTATTAACTCTACAGTTCAGCTTTCCTAATGCTACCAGTTAATATGCTGTTAAAGAACACCATCCACTGGTGAATATTTTCTTCCACAATGTTTTAGGATACCACCATATTTTGGTAGTGGATTAACTAAGTTTAAATCACATACTTCAAGAATAACATACTAAAGCTATTCTATATTTCATTAACATGCCAGTGTTAAATACACAGGGCCTGATTCTCCATTCACTTACCATAATCACAATGTGAGAATAACACTGCTGAAGTCAGTGGAATTACACCATTGTAAAATTGCTGTATGTAAGAGCAAAATCAGGCTTGTAGTTTAAAAATACTCTCTTAAAATATCATTTCTAGTCTGAAACACTTTCACTGTCTGAATTCTAATTATTCTTTCATGGATTGATGGATTCTTTCTAAATCTTTTATGGATGAACTGTTGTTCTTGGAATTAATCTAGCACAGAGTGTTGTAGTTTGTGGTTTGGTCACGCTCCAAACAATAAGATAGGATACATATTTCTCTCTCAATGTGTAGCAGTAATTCCCTTCAACGCTAATTAGAGGGAACCAGAGAGATAAACTGAGAGGAAAAAAAGCCCTTGAAATGCTCTCTCAATGAAGCATTATTTGATTGATATCCATCTATTCTGAAGTCCCTGTAGCATTATAGTAAGATAAAATAACAATTAATTTACACTTTTATGAATTCTTCCTCAAAGCAGTATAAACATAGCAACTCTAGAGCAGGGAGTAGACTAGAACACAGATCTCTCTAGATTCCCACTTGTGTGCTATAGCCTGTATGCGCCCCACACTTTATTAATGAAAACTAAAACTATCTCAGTTACTTACAATTGAAACCACTCCCAGGTCTGATCCCTAAAATTCAAACTAGGGACAGACAAATCTCAGGAAATCTGGAGGAGTGTGTAAGTACCGAAGATGTGACAGGCTTTTCCAAAATTCTTCAGTGTAAAACAAACACAAACACAAACCTGGACTGATGAACATACAGGGCAGGTTCCATCACCCTTACTTAGGTTAATTTAAATAAAATTTACTCACAAAGTAAGATTTTACTCATCTTGAGGTAAACATGGCAAAATCTGACTCTAAGACAGCAGGCTTTTTATGAGATTTCCACTACTTCTTGCTTCCAGCTGGACCATAAATATTAGGGCTCCTGCACTACAAAGACTTATGCATGTACTCGCTTTCATTGGGACTATGCACAGTAGCAAAATTAAGCAAGATCCCTAAGTGTTTGCAGAATCAGTGGGCTCAGGACAGCAGCCTCTCCCATGGCGTTTCATCGTTTTCTGCTTTGAACCAAAAGTGCAAAACAAATGAAAATGAGGGTGTTTTGAAGTTAATATAGCTTCTTCCAGGATTCAAGAAGGTTAAGTTTGGGTCTGAATTTTAAGCAAAGCTTCAGTTGGTTTTTATTTCTGTTGAACCAGTTTGCTACCCTAATTCAAGTTAATCCTTACATGGATGGCAGGCTATTTTAGGGAAACATTTTCAGAAGCAGCCACTGATTTTGTGTATCTCATTTCTATGCCTAACTTGGGCCTGATTTTTAGAGTTTCTGTTAATTTCCATTGGAATTTTTTGTGTACAATAGTTCTGAAAAAACGGGCCTCATTGTGTCTCAGGTTGGGCACCCAGAAAATGAAGAACTTAAAAATCAGTGGCCTCTTGTGAAAATTGTGGCCTTAACTTTAGAGTAGTGATAGGCTTGAACCTATTTTGTTTAGAACTACATCTGAATCAGAGTTTCCCCAAAGTTCAGAGAAGTTCAGATAATTTATGGTTCCTAGCTGAGTCAGTTTGGCAGACAGATTTCACTACTTAACTTGAATTGTGCTTCTATATACATAGGCGTACAAAGGAATTCACATCATTACAGTGCATGTTATTAAACAGTTAAAAATATACACAAACCCAAGTTAAAAGACCATGAAGTAACTTACACCATTTAAACTTTTAAGATAAAGTAAACATTTATTTCTAAGGAAGAGTTTTCTCATAAGTCTTGATTATTTCCAAGAAATAGTTTTCTTGTAACTCGTTTACAATGAGTTTGGAATTTGTTCAGCAGATGTGAACAGAATGAAGGGATATGTGCTAGATTTACCGCTTTGGGTGGTCAATGTTTGGCTTAAAAAAAAAATAGAACTTGGGCTCAGTTAGATGAAAGTTGTAGGAAGTGAATTAACTAAAGATGCACACTTTTGATACTATCACAATTTCCAAGTAGTGATAGGTTCCCAAATATCTCCTGAAAATGCTGAACCCAGATCAGGATTTCCAAAATCCTAGACCTAATCATCATGGATTTTAGAAGAGTTAATATGAAGATTGAGACCTACACATTTGTGGCTGATGCCCATTCTGCTTCTCCGGGTTTGGAAAGCTTTGGCCTCAAGTTATGCTTGTTTTATTAGAGAAATGAATGGGCACAAACTCATTAAATTTTTTATATATTCTACTTAATTTAAAACATTACCTGTGGAATAATTTTTGAAGAGATAGGTATTAAATTCTGTTATAGCAAAACCAACTTGATTAAGGATTGCTTTGTTTGTTTGTATTTTTTAGCTACAAATGACTTGCCATATCTTAATTATGACAAACCTTCCAGTCAGCACAAACCTTACATATTAAAAAACTCCTGCCCTGTTCAACTGGTATATTTGCAGCTATTTCTGTTTAAATACTCTTTTTTCCATCCTTTGCCACTTGCTCTGATCATGCATTTTGGGGAATTGCAAGCTTGTAACATCCATATTTTGCCACAGTATACAAAAATGCCAATTTCTGCCTATTTCCGAAATCATAACTTAATATTTTTATTCCGTTCAAAGATAACCATGGTTATTTGACATTTTCTGTCTTTGGGAATTTCAGGTAGAGTGAAAGACAATATGTTAATTAATTAGACTTTATTTAAAAAACATAAAACTCTCCAGGGGAAATATTGGCCCTTCTGAAACTAATAGTTTTGTCATTGACATCAATGGGGTAAGAAGTTCACTCTCTGACGTTTAGCATAATGAACTGGATAGTGGATATGTGCACCATTGCTCTCGACTGGATAGAATCAGAAATGCTCTGTTGACAGATGCCAACCATTAGGGTGGTGGCTTCTCATTTGGTTGCTAATTATTCCTTTACATTTATATAATATTTAACATATAAACCATTTATAACTGTTATTTTTATATTGATTATATGGTTCTCTCATATACAGGTACTGCATTAGATTGCATTTTTAGTTTAAGATAACATTATAATTGAGAATTTAATGGTTTTGTACTAAATATGGGCCAAATTTTATTTTCAGTTACAACAACAACGTGGGAATAACTCCACTTAAACACGGATTAGTAATAGTGTCACAAAGCAGAATTTGGCAAATTAACATTAATTTGGACTTTCAGCACTTTGTTCTCTGCTGGAGCTGGGGGAGGGGAGCGCTGATCTCATCTACCTCTGGTTCCAGCAGGGACCCCAGTGCCTATGGACCTAGGCGGAGTGCTTTGCCGTGCGAGGTCCCTGCTACAGCCAGGGGAGGGGAGAGCTGATCTCCCATCCTGTGGGCTGCAGCAAGGAGCCTGCACCGGTCTTTTAGCCTAGTGGAAACATGCTCTGCCTGGGTCCATAGGCGGCGGTTCCCTTCTGCAGCCAATGGGAGGGGAGCCACGGGCCACTTTGAAAAACCCCGTGGGCCACTTTTGGCCCCTGGGCCACAGGTTGGGAACCGCTGTTCTAGATGATCTGGTGGGCTTTCTGGCCTTAAATGCCATCAATTACTTTGAAAATCCCCTTATCAGAAACCTTGATTATCAGAATGTACTGAGTGTTCCCCTGTGATATTTGGATAATTAAGGTTGTACTGTAATTATTGTACAGTGACTTGATGAGGGCCTCACTTGCTGGGTTTGGGTAACATGGATTTGAGCCTCACTTGAATCTTATCTGTAACGGCTCAACTACAGCAAGAGCTTAAAATCAAAGAAAATCATAAGGAAAATATTCTCTTTCCAACCCTTTCTTCACAATGCAGGAGTGCAGTGGAACACACTTAAACAGGCTCAAAAAACCATCACACAAATATACTACACAAAGGACTGTCACGGAACAACATACTTTTCCTGACGTTTACCAAAGAAACAGCAAAGCACAGCTCATTTTCTGGCAGGAATAGTCTAGCACTATAAAGAATGAGGATGCCAAATAGTCTCAGTCAGGGGCAGGAGAGGGTTGGGTTCCCCCCCAAATTTAAATGGTCCTGTGAACATTCAGAACCCGAGCCTGAGAAAGGTCAAGTCTGTTCTAAATGCAGAACCAGTCAAGTTCCAACAGGGTTAAAAAATTCCATGTCCTCGGCTCTCCCACTCTCAATATAAATTCTGAAACTTTTAAATAAGCTCTTTGGAATTAAGGTTAATGCCCTCTAGGTCAAAAAAACAGTGGGAGCCAACAAACATGGTTATTTGTCTAGCTGTATTCTCGGTTTGCTACTGCTTCTTCTGGACAAGAAGAAATTTTGCTCTTCTGGAGTTAAAACTGTTTAAAGCAGAAAATGATTCATAGTCATTAATAATCCTAAAAACATGTATATCCACAAATGGTATTGTATTTTTGCTGTTTAATGTGTTTGTCTTTGAATTTTCCAAAATATAGCAAGGGATTATTTTGTTTTATATTTAGAAAAAGCAAAATATTTTATGTCTCAAAAAATTGTTAGTGGCCTAACTAGGAGAGGAGAGGGTTATAAGAAAGAGATAAAAGACATACAAATGGCTATTAGTAACCATGTTTAAACACAATTAAAGGGTGAAGGTTATAAAACATCATGATTCATGGCACTAATTAAATGCGTTATGGTACCCTTCACTGAGCATCCAGCACTGGGCATTATTGCAGACGTTCTTTCTGAATAGATATTTGTATTGCTCATATAACATTGTTTTTGGTTGCATCTCACAGCCCTGTAATATTTAGTAACATCAGAGTGAGAATGTGGGGTATGTAATCTCTAAAGTAAATGTATCTACAAAAGAAACCAAGAGAGTTGAGGAAGACTCCCATTCAGAGGCTGCTTCCAGGAATCACTGAGAAAGAATTAATATTTTTCAAGATTACAGGTAGGAGCATGTAGAAAGGGAAAGTTTTCTATGGAGTTGTAAGCCTGATAATGTGTTGTAACTATCTATAAGAACTCTTTTTTAAGGCTGTAACTCTTAATGAAGAATTATAATCATGGCTGGATTACCACAAAGGCACTATATATCCATGCCTCAATTTTCATTCAAAAAAGAAAAAAATAGCTTTTGAGACCTACTGTTTGTAAAGAAAAGCTCAAATATGTGAAGAGAGCATAACCAACGCATAGGGTTGTATCAGATAGCAAGTGTGAAAAATCGGGAATAAGGGTGAGGGGTAGTAGGCACCTGTATAAGAAAAAGCCCCGAATATTGGGATTGTCCCTATAAAATTAGGACATTTGGTCACCCTAGTGCAGTGATGTCTCCTGAGTCTGCAGACAGCCTGAAACACAAGCTCTAAGAGGTGTGAACAGCTCCATGACTCCCAGTCAGGTATTAGCTCCAAGACCCATTGCTCTAGGTGGAATAAAAGAGTGCAGCAGGCCCTGCCCTTCAACATAAGCAGATACACCCCTGCTGCTGTGGTAAGTATGGGACACATCCCTGGTGCCATCTTAGTCTCTCCAAGAGGAAAGAGAATCTCTGCTGCCCTTAACGCTGGCCTTTGATGCTACCCCACTTTTCAAAGAAAGAAATGGGGTCTCCTGCCATTCCAACTGGGGGAGGAGCCACAGCAACAAAGCCATGGGGTGTATGTGAGGGAGGCTGTGTGTGAGGGAGGTTGTGTAATGACATGGCTAGGGCTCTGAATTGTATTTTTGTCCCTGATTATAATTAAACACATTTTATTTTTTTTTATATTTCTTCAGACAAAAGACTCACACTCTTCCTGGTGTTATTACCATCTACAGTTTAGATTGCCTGACATTTGCCATTGTAAGACCATTTTAGTTATTTGTTTTAAACCCTTTGGGCTGGCATTGTCCATGCCAAATGTTTGCCTTAGGTGGAATGATTATGGAAACTTTCAGCTAAAATGGTTCACCCATTTCAGAGAACAAGATTAGGGAAAAATACCTTGTTTTGCCCAGGTTAAAAAAAATTCTTGTACTATTTTGTGGAGAAATTCTAGCACCCCATGCATTAGAGTAGGGACTTGAAATTTAGCAGGAGGGTGCAGTATGTGTTTTGC
The DNA here is from genome assembly GCF_026122565.2 of Emydura macquarii macquarii. Lineage (NCBI taxonomy): Eukaryota > Metazoa > Chordata > Testudines > Chelidae > Emydura > Emydura macquarii. The sequence goes on along the minus strand of NW_027132342.1, from coordinate 2,362,850 downwards.
CATCCTTGTGAAAATCTGCCCAAGCATGGCCAAACTATTAGCCTTTGGCAAATCACAGTTTGCACATGTTCAGTCAATATTACACCCTCAATCCTAACACCCATCTTTTCAAAGAGAACGTTGTTTATTCTGGGATCTCAAACCTTTTTCCTTAAGAGCTTCTTGTAGGCAGGGACCTTGGTACACAGAAACAGGCTAACCTCCTCTTTCAGCAGCAGCAGCAGCACACTCTGAAGACTCTAGACCAGGGATGTCAGCTCATTTCATATGGCAGGTCTGATCTGATACCCTGCTATTAGGCCCAGGCCACATTCAGCAAAAATTATTAAAATAGACATATGTTAAGGTAAACCATACTGGTAATTACTTACATTCACTCTTTGACTTATTTGAAGCTTTGTTTTCTTTGACTTGTCCATGTGGGGTATCTGCTCTCCAGCTGGTGGGTAAGACCTCTCCAGTGCCATTTCCCCTCATCCAGACATGCACCAGCTTCTGTCAGAGGTATGCTTCTCAAACATGAACAAGTGGTTCTACACCTGTATGCGAGGTTTTACTGGATTGCTGCATCACAATCTGGTCTATGGCACACAATGTGTTGCGCTGTAAGGCCCTGTCTACACCAGCACTTATGTTGGCAAAACTTGTGTCACTCAGGGGTGTGAAAAAACACACCTCTTAGCGACAATTTTTGCTGGCATGAGCGCTTGTGTGCACAGCACCAAGTCAGTGGGAGAGGCTCTCCCGCCTACATAGCTACTGCCAATTGTTGAGCTACACGAGCAGCACTGCTGTATCGGTATAGCTGCACTGCTGTAAGTTTGCAAGTGTAGACATGGCCTTGTGCCCTTGCGTGGACCTTGCTGGCACACACTAAATGCTCCTCTGTGCACGTTGACGTAGCCCTGTTTGAAACAGGACTACATCAGTGCACACTGGCATGGACAACGCAGGGCAATTACAGCACAACACATTGGTGCACTCTACAAATCATACCCCTATAGTGCAGACCCTGGGGTCATGCATCAAGCCTGTAGACTCATGGGAAGTCTGCAGGCTGAATGAAAGTGTTTCACAGGCCAGATCCGGCCCACAAGGCCATACATTTGATACCCCCTGCTCTGGACTGTGCAGTAACTCACTCACTGTGCCCCCATCCTATTCATACATGGGCAACTCCCATTTCTCTCAATATGCACAATAAATATTCAAATTATTACTAAATATAAACAATATCTATCTATTTCTTGGCAGGGACCTCCAAATAAAGACTTGTTAGAATTTGGCTGTTAAATTCTCTGATGATTCCATTCTCACTGGGCATGTTCCAACCCCACAGGGCAAATAAGTAAGCTCCTTCCTAGGGTTTCCAGGGCTGAGGAGGGGTTTTCCCAGTCACTGGGGGCCATTTTGGCACCAGGCCTGAGAAGGAGGAGACTGTCTCACCTGTGGTTTCAAGGCTCTTGCTGCTGAAGCCCAGGGGGCATGAAGGAGGAGGAAGCAGCTAGATTTGAAAGTAGATGGATGAGGACTATGGGTGGGGAGAAGAGATGCAGGGCAGGGAGACAGAATCCTGGAGAGGAAGGGAGTTGGAAATATGAACCGGGAGTGAGGAGAGGGACAGGTCAGACAAGGGCAGCTATAGGGAACTTTTTTTTTTTGCCATAACTACACACATACAGGAAACATGTCTTAGAAAGAGTTAAGTATATGCTACTAGTTAAGCATATCAGCTCCAGGAAAATTGTACAGAAACTAGTTAAGAATTATATCTTGATACATGATGAGTAGTGTTATGACAAAGCAGCTAGATCACGTCCAAGAAGAAGTAGAGTAAGTACATCCTATATTGTATCTGGCAGGTGGCTTAAAGAAGGGTGTATGTTTAAAATCAAGACTTAGGTGTGTGGTACTGGACTTGGTCTCATTTATCAACATTTCTGTTACTTTATTCAGAGAATAAAATACTTTTGTGTACAGCCCTGGATTTCAGATTTTTCACTGGTGTTCTTCTCAGTCTTTTATTATAGGACACTAATTTCCAAATTAAATAACAACATCCAGACAAAAAGCTAGATGGATTAATACCTTCCCATTCACTATTAGATGTGATAATGGACAGAGGCACTGGAGAGAAGCATGGTTTGGTTCTGCTGTCTCTTCATGAAACTAATACATTTGTCCTTTTTGTCTGGTGTGCTCAAAGCATGGTTGATTGGAATTCCTGTATTCAAGTTGTACAGTCATTGGTTCAAAGAGGCATGATATGGAAAAAAAAGTTAGGATTCCGTTTTTTAGAAAAGAAACTTAAGAGACTGATTCTGATCTCAGTTAAACTGGTATAAATCAGGAGTAACTCCAGTAAAGTCAATGGAATTATCTCTGTGTAAAACTGGTATGAAACCAGAGTCTGGCCCTAAATGTGTATAACTCTTCTACATGGAAAAGATCAAGAACTATCAAAATGTTGGAAATGCATGAGTAAATTTTGTAATATATTTTAATAGCAAGCTTTGGGATTAGAAATGTTGAAGTATAAAAAATTAAAATGCTTACTTTGCCCCTTTGTGATCAACTTCTCAGTCATGAATTCTGAAGTCTCATGAAGGCACTGTAATTAGCACACTTCCTTCCCGTCTGGTACCATGCTGCTTTTTAAAAGGGAAGTGCAAGCATTCTTCCACTTACAATTGAATGTAAATTGTATAATTTATTAATAATTTCAGTAGCACTTGATATTTATTTTAATTACTCTTTAAGCCAGACATGAACACTGGGGAGTAACAGCAGGACTTTGGAAAAAGAAGCAAAAGATTTTTAATGAAAATGTAAATAATTCAAATTAAAAAAAAAGTCAGTGAAAATAAAGTTTGGCTGAAATGAAACAGTGTACACTGGAGGTTTAAAAATAAAAAGTATAGGCCTGATTATGACATGGACCTATGTAGCTAGGTAGAGAAATACAAGCAGTAAGCCCCGCTCCATCTTATCCTCCACTCAAACTGTGTTGGGCTTGTCTGGATCAGGAATTGAGCATGGAGGGGAAGAGTAGGCTCAGTTAGGCCACTGCTCCCCCCAGCAAACGGATGGAGCTAAGGCTCTGCCTTTTTCTACTTCTCATGACAGTCAGATGAGGTAGCTGGTTATGAGGGAAGGTATATGCTTCGACTGGCAATGGGCCAAAGCATTATACTCCTCTCCTTCATCTTGTGCAACACAGCAGCTGTGAGGGAATTGTGACTTGGGATTGCCTGAATTACAATTCCTTTTTAGTGCTACTCCTAAACTGGCAGAGCTGGGCACCACCTCATTCTCATGGCTAGCCCTAACTCACTCTAACTCACTCTAGCCCTAACAGCTTAGTATTGTAGATGAGAAAAAAATACTGGGCCAGACCCTGAAGGCTGGCTGATATGAACAAAGGCACATGAGGGGTGTCTGTGCAAAGGTGGCTTTGACGTTCTCCTTGCTACTGGTGTAGCTCCGTACATGACTTCTGCCTGCACCAAGTCAGAGCCCTCTGATTTTTCTGTCTAGCCTGACAACTTGTAACTGAACAAGACCTTTGCTGCTGTTTGGCAAGCACAAGGATGTTAATAACTGAAACATGAATCCCACATGGTGTATCTTAAGGCAGGTCTACACTAGAAGTGTTACAGCTGAAGACGCTGTATACCGATAGGAGTGCGCTCTTCCTTCGGCATATTTACTCCACCTCTGTGAGCTGGTGTGGACAGCTCTTAGGTCTCTTGGAGGTGTTTATTTCACATCCCTTCATGATGTAAGTTAGATTGACTTAAGTGGTAGTGTAGACCTGCCCTTAAAGTGACCCTAATAGATCTCTCACCTATTTTAACCACCTGAGGAAAACTGTGCCTAGGGAGAGGATGCATAACAGCCTTCTAAGCAAAATGGCTGGCACTTCATGGAGAGCAAATGCTCCTCTCTCTCTGATCAGCTGGTTTAGCCCTCTGTTATACAGTGCAGCAGGATTCTGTGCTCTGGGCTGGCTCTATTCATCTCACATCAAGTTGGTTGACATACAACTACATTCAACCATGCACACTGTAACTGGGACAATTTGACCCACACCAGTACCATGGCTCCTCATAATTAAGTGATATCACTCCCCCCCCACACACATCCGTTGTGGAGACGCTATGGTCAGAATGGTTGAGAAAATCAGGGCAAACCTAAGAATACCACTATATGCAGACCTTTTCTGTCTGTCTATATCCATATGTTGTCTTATCTTATACTTCGATTGTAAGCTCTTTGGGGGCAGAACCTTTTTTTCTGTGTTTGTAAAGCATCTAGTACAGTGGCATCTTGGTCCATTAAATAAAAGGATCCTAGGTGCTATGGTAATACAAATAAATAACAATAATCTCTGATTTTAGCTGTGACACTGCCAGTTACTTTTGCCCTTGAAGAAAGCTCTAAATTGACATCTCCAGACTCCCTACGTTTTAACAATTTCTGCATGAAAATGTACAAGTGGCCTTTTTTGAGGGCAAAATGAGTTTATTTTTTTTCTCTTGAACTTTAGCCCAGCTGGCATCCAGATTTTAAATTAATAAGATGAAGCAAAGCAACCATATTTTTCTCCATTGGAGTTTTTAAAGTTTCCAAGCTGTTCTGTATTAACATAAAAGCTGGGAAAATGCAGGCCCTCCTTTTCTTTTAAATTAAGCAGAATGCTACAAAAATAGCAGACTTAGACAGGTCTAAAAATAGCATGTGTTTCAGTGAAGATTTTTTTTAAAAAGATAAAAAATAAAGCAGCATAAATACTTTTTGGAAGTCTATGTAGCTAAATAAATCATTTAGGGGCCAGGTTTGTGCCTCCCTTTTCTTGGGTCATGAATGGGAGGAAAGTGAAAGTTAGAGCAAACCCAGGGGTGCCCATATGATTGGCTATCCATAAGATCCTAGGAAGCATTGAAGAGTCATAATGTAACACACTATGGCCTAAAGCAGGGCAACATTTTTTTGGCTGAAACTTTTTTCAAGAAAAAAATGCAAATTTCTCTCCAGTGAAATATTTAGTGAATTTCACCGAATTGTTTCAGTTGTAAACAAGTGAACAAAAATCAAAAAGTTTTGTTTTGACATTTGACCTTGAGCGGATCACTGAAGACTACGTAACTCTGGAAAGAAGGATAAAGGGGTTTGAGGTGCAAGTGGTGTTCTCGTCCATCCTCTCTGTTGAAGGAAAAGGCCCAGGTAAGGACCATCGAATTGCAGAAGTAAATGCATGGTTACGCAGGTGGTGTTAGAGACAGGGCTTTGGATCCTTCAACCATGAGATGTTGTTCCAGGAAGAAGGATTGCTAGGAAGAGGTGGGATCCACCTAATGAAGAGAGGGAAGAGCATCTTCGCAGACAGGCTGGCTAACCTAGTGAGGAGGACTTTAAACTAGACTCACTGGGGGATGGGGACCTAAGCCTGGAGGTAAGTGGGGAAGTGGGACACCAGGAGAAAGTGCAAGGAGGAGGGTGCAACAGGGAGGCCTCCTGATTCGTACTGAGAAAGTAGGGCAATTGGCTAGTTATCTTAGATGCCTGCACACGAACGCAAGAAGCCTGGGAAACAAGCAGGAGGAATTGGAAGTCCTGGCACAGTCAAGGAACTACGATGTGATTAGAACAACCAAGACTTGGTGGGGTAACTCGCACAATTGGAGCATTGTCATGGATGGGTATAAAATGTCTGTGAAAGACAGGTAGGGGAGAAAAGGTGGAGGAGTTGCACTGTATGTAAGAGAGCAATATGATTACTCAGAGCACCAGAATGAAATAGAAGAAAAGCCTGTTGATAGTCTCTGGGTTAAGTTTAGAGGCAAGAGCAACATGGGTAATGTCATCGTGAGCATCTATTATAGACCACCAGAACAGGAGGACGAGGTGGACAAGGCTTTCTTCAGGCAACCAGTGCAAGTTTCCAGATCACAGGACCTGGTTCTCATGGGGGACTTCAATCACCCTGACATCTGCTGGGAGAGCAATACAGCAGAGCAGACAATCCAGGAAGATTTTGGATAGTGTTGTGGACAACTTCCTGGTGCAAGTGCTGGAGGAACCTCTTAGAGGCCATGCTCCTCTTGACCTGCTGCTTACAAACAGGGAAGAATTGGTAGGGGAAGTAGAAGTGGGTGGCAACCTGGGCAGCGGTGACCATGAGATGGTCAAGTTCAGGATCCTGATAAAAGGAAGAAAGGAGAATAGCGGGATATAGATCCTGGACTTCAGAAAGGCAGACTGACTCCCTCAGGGAGCTGATGAGCAGGATGCCCTGGGAGGCTAATATGAGGGGGAAAGGAGTCCAAGAGAGCTGACTGTATTTTAAAGAAACCTTATTGAAGGCGCAGGAACAAAGCATCCCAATGTGCAGAAAGAATAGCAAATAGTAGGCTACCAGATTGACTTAACAAAAAAGTCTCTGGTGAGCTTAAACACAAAAGTTACTTACAAGAAGTAGAGGTTTGGTCAGATGACTAGGGAGGAGTGTAAAAATACTGCTCGAGCATACAGGAATGAAACCAGGAAGGCCAAAGCATAGTTGGAGTTGCAGCTAGCAAGGGACGTGAAGGGAAACAAGAAGAGTTTCTAGCTATGTTAGTAACAAGAAGGAGGTCAGGAAAAGTATGGGCCCCTTTCTGAATGGAGGAGGCAATCTAGTGACAGTCTAGACAATCTAGTGATTGCTGAAGTACTCAAGGCTTTTTTTGCCTCTGTCTTCACAGACAAGGTCAGCTCCCAGACTACTGCATGGGACAGCACAGAATGGGGAGGAGGTGAGCAGCCCTCAGTGGTGAAAGAACAGATTGAGGACTATTTAGAAAGGCTGAACATGCACAAGTCCATGGGGCCAGATGCAATGCATCCGAGGGTGCTGAGGGAGTTGGCTGATGTGATTGCAGACCCATTGGCCATTATCTTTGAAAATTCGTGGCGACTGGGGTAGTCCCAGATGATTGGAAAAAGGCAAATATAGTGCTCATCTTCAAAAAAGGGAAGGAGGAGGATCAGGGGAACTACAGACTGGTCAGCCTCACCTCAATTCCCGAAAAAATCATGGAGCAGGTCCTCAACGAAGCCGTTTTGGGACACTTGGAAAAGAGGAAGGTTATCAGGAACAGTCAGCATGGATTCATCAAGGGCAAGTCATGTCTGACCAACCTGATTGCCTTCTATGATGAGATGACTGACTCTGTGGATGTGGGGAAAGCAGTGAACGTGATATACTTTGACTTTAGCAAAGCTTTCGATACAGTCTCCCACAGTATTCTTGCCAGCAAGTTAAAGAAGTATGGGTTGGATGAATAGACTATAAGGTGGATAGAAAGCTGGCTAGATCATCTGGCTCAATGGGTAGTGATCAACGGCTCCATGACTAGTTGGCACCTGGTAACAAGTGGAGTGCCCCAGGATCAGTGCTGGGGCCGGTTTTGTTCAACAGCTTCATTAATAACCTGGAGGATGGGGTGGATTACACCTTTAGCAAGTTTGCAGATGACACTAAGATGTGGGTAGTGGTAGACACAGTGGAGGGGAAGGATAGGATACAGAGTGACCTAGACAAATTAGAGGATTGGGCCAAAAGAAATCTGATGAGGTTCATCAAGGATATATGCAGAGTCCTGCACTTAGGATGGAAGAATCTCATGCACAGCTACAGACTGGGGACCGACAGGCTAGGCAGCAGTTCTGCAGAAAAGGACCTAGGGGTTACAGTGGTTAAGAAGCTGGATATTAATCATTAGTGTGCCTTTATTGCCACGAAGGCTAATGGCATATTGGGCTGCATTAGTAGGAGCATTGCCAACAAGTCAAAGGAAGTGATTATTCCCCTCTATTCGACACTGGTGAGGACTCATTTGGAAGACTGTGTCAATGGTGTACCGAGGGTCTCTGGTGTCCGGGGCCTAAACCTATATTTGTGCCACGCCCAGACCTCACGCCCCCCTCCACCCAGGGCAGGAGGGGTCCTGGCGCTGGCCCCCAACTGCTCCGGGGAGGGGGAGGTCTGTACCTTGGCTCCATTGCTCCTCCACCCTGCACTTACCTGGTGCGTGGCACCCGCCTTTCCCGCTCCAGTCTTGCAGTCCAGTACTAGCTTGGTTGGCCTGGGGAAGGGGGTCTGGGCTGACACTTCATGACGCATGGAGCCTCCTGCACCCCCTGACTTACATGCCCCTCAGAGCCTCCTGTGCCCCCCACCCGGCACACTCCCCCCCGACTTACCCGCCGTTCCAGCCCCACAGCCCAGTGCCATGGGGCACCCTCACCCCCTGGCCTGGGGGGGTGGGGGGGGACGGACGCACTGGGTCAGCCCTTTGCAGAGGGCGGGGGGTGCAAGTGTCTGAGGGGTGGCTGCTGCCGCTGCCACTTCCGCACTCCTTCCCGCACGCATCATGAAGGACCGGGCTGGCCCAGAGCACGTCTCCCCAAGGCCGGGAGGTGAGGCCCATCCATCTGAGCTGGCACCAGACTGCGGGGCTGGAGCAGCAGGTAAGTGCTTTGAGCAGGGGGTTGGACTAGATGACCTCCTGAGGTTCCTTCCAACCCTAATCTTCTATGATTCTGTGATTTTCAGGATGAAACATTTAGGTTTTTTTAATTCAAAATAACTTTTTGTTTAGAAATGTACTTGTTTTATTTTAAAAAATTAAAATGTTAGAAAAAGCCTCTTGAAGATAAAATGAAATGTTAGCTATATCCAAAACATTTTTTTCCCCAGTGTGCTGAAAATTCAAAAAAATGTCATTTTGGGCCAACCAGAAAATTTTTATTTATTTATTGTTACAGCCAGTGAACTGAAAAATCAGTTGTCTGCATAGCTCCACTCTGGGCAGTTTCCATCCCCGTTTGCTTCATCATTTCCTGACATGCCCTTATGTCTGGAACTGGGAGTAGGGCTGATACAGAGCCACAGAGCCTTTAAACTGCTCTACACTGATCACGGGAGCCCTCTGCACAAACACTGTTCTCAGGGGGCCATATCCACCAGCTTTCAGGCCACTGTACACTACCCCAGCAGCAAAAGTGTAACATATTCAAGCCCTAAATCTCTCTCTCTCTCTCCTTCAGAGTCCCAGAGTGAATCTTCACTGGGAAAAAAGTGTTTCCTTATCTCAATGTAGCTAGCATATGATGAGCAACATGGGGCAAAATCTAAGTGAAGACAAGGTAGTTTATAGTGTTCGCATGTATTAACAGGTTGAGGTTAAACCCTCAGCTCCTGCAGAGCCTTTACCTCAACCTGCTAACACATGAAAACTATAAATTGCCTTGTCTGTCTAGAAGTTTACTGCATATTAGTTACCATGTGTCAGCTAACTTAGCTTGTTTCCTAATGAAGACAGACCTCAGTTGGCTAAACTGAAACTCAACATCTTTTTAAAGAACTAGTGGAATTCAATTTCTGGAGCTTTTTAGATACTGAGAAAAAATTCCTTTGCTAATGTTGCTATCAACTAATTGCATGAAAAACAATTTTCTTCACAGAAAATAAAAGTTGAGATTTAGTGAGAGGCTCGCCGACAGTGAATGAGATGAGTCCAAACCAAAACTTGAATGTGATGAAACGGCTTTGGATCCAGATCCAAACTTCACAGCTGACTTCCACCTCTATATATTTATTGTATTGTTGCCCCTTCATCTGATACCTGTTACCCTTTCTAACATCAGCATCTAGGGTTGCCAACTCTCCAGGATTGTCCTGGAGTCTCCAGGAGTGAAAGATTAATTAATTCTTAATTAAAGATCAATTAATTAATCTGATGAAACCCCCCAGGAATACGTCCAAACAAAATTGGCAGCCCCTCAGGTACAAAAAACCAGGACATTCGGGAGAATCCTGAGTCCATAAAACTGGACCGCAAGCAGTGTGTACTGAGCACCCTTAGAGTTTTCCCAGGAAGGGTACCTCAAAAAAGGGACAATCTTGGAAAAAACTGGACAGTGGCAACATTATCAGCATTGCCTCTTGGTCTAGCAGCAGCAGATGTCTCAAATGCTTTAGGTTGGCTTCCCAAGGGAGGGTATATATAACAATCCCTCCCTCCCGGAATCTCAGCCTAAAACCAGTGCCAGGTTCCCAAGGAGCAACTCTGCCTCAAAAATTAACTCCAATCAGATTCCAAGGCAGGGAGTAAACTCTACCTCTTACACGGCTCCCTTTCTCCTAAAGCTGCCTCTACACCAAAATCTTGCACAAACTAAAACTAAAACTACAGTGTGTTGTTCAAGAGAAAGAACTTAGAAGACTATGCATAACAGTGCCATCTGGTGATATCTTCCATAACAATATCCATAGGTATTTGCATGGCATTCATCACTATTAGGCAGAAGCAAAACACCCAGATCTGAATTCCCTTGCACCCTCATCTCACACTTTGGGGATGATTGGATCTGAACTCTGTGCCTCAGGCACAGTTCTAGTAGATTCCAGCAACCATAGCTTGTCACTGCACATAATGTTACCTTTTTGATTCTGAGAACTCACATTCTTAGTGTGAGGTTAGGGATGGAAGACGTTTGCCTGGACATTGAGGAGGGAGCTTTAGAGGAAAAGGTCCATCCTCCTCTACCAAAAAGAAGCAAGAACATTTTAGATTACAGACTACATTTTGGAACGTGTATGCCTGAAGTTAGTCAGTAACTCTATATCTAGACACCTAAAATCAATGAGAGCTATGACTGCATATCATCTTTGAAAACTAGCTTACTGGTTCACTTGCCTAAATATGGCTTGGGTACTCAATTTAGGCACCCAGTCTGAGACTGGGTGTATTTATACATTACATGAATGTATGAAAATTAATGAGATTTGGCATCCAAATCCCTCAGGGGACTTTGAAAATCCTACTCTCAAGTTTTTAAATTTTGACCGCAGCTCTTTGTGGACTACAGGTAAACCCACTACAGTCAATAGAATAATATTAGGAATACATTAGGGATAAATATGGCCCTAATGAGTATTTGAGAAAAAATGGGAAGCTCATTTTCTAATCCAAGAGAAAAGTGTTAAGATGGAGAGAACACAACCATTACTCTCACAGGTTTGTTAGAAATATCATTTTCAAGGTCAGAGTCTAGTTATGGAATTCCAGTATGCAAACATGGATAATATATATAACTTACGTTTCTGTAATTATTTCCTAATGTGCCTGGTCATTTTGAGTGCATGTCATCACCATTTTTATATGCTTTGCCTCTTTGTATATTTCAGTAAATCTTGGCTTAAAATACAGAGTGCAGACAAATATAATGGGAGTTAAAGCTCTTTCAAAGCCTGTGCCCTGAATTCAATTAGCAATTTAAAAAGTCACATATGTGGCAATAAACCACAAACACATAACAAGATTACTTGGAAGTTTACTGATGTATAAAATCCTACCCAAATACCACCTGTTTTGCTTCCCATTCCTTCAGAAGTGAGGATAATAAAATAGTTGTTTTTATATTAATTTTAAAGCCAAGCTCAGTTATACTTCAATGTAGTACAACAAAACCAAAACTACACTGCACATATACATACACATCAAAGGTAACACCTGGCCAGAACACACTACACATATTTGTTCCGGCAACCACTTCCCTCTAACCACAACTTCCCCCACTCTAAACAATAAGGAATGGGGGACCAAATTCTGCACCACAACCAGGTTCAACCTAAGTGACAGGCACCAAGCTGACAAGCACCATGGACAGCTAGATATCTGTCACATATAGGAATCCTGGTGTGCTAGTCTATGCGTGGGAAGAGGGGCTCCAGGGCTTCCCATCTACCAATTGTAGGATTGTAGATGATTAGCTATGGAACCAGAGGATTCATTCATCACGTCAGGGGAATTTTCAGGGGGGTCAGATTTTCAGAGACTATATCTCATCCCTAGGGCTGAGATGCCAGTTCACATTCCATGCCAGTTCAGTACCTGTCCTATCTGCTGGGGCCAAAAATCATTGCCAGATCCAATAATTATTTAGTTGTCTGCTTTCTATCTCAGGAAAAGGCCTTTTTCTGCTACAATACCCCACTGATTTTGAGCAAAACAGGCCAAAAAGTATTAACTAAAGATGCACTAAGGGAAAACTGAGCACTTTGACTGTAAAGAATCTGTTACATTTCACAGCATTAACATGCTAGAAGGAGTAAAGAGCTTAGATGTAATTATTACCAGTAGGTGGTATGCATTAGCTACTATTTTCAAACCAGCAGGTTATTCAACAGCTTTAGAAACAATAAAACCCTCAAGACTTTGCGGGGGAGAGGGTGTGAAAAGGGAGAGAAGGCGAAAAAATGGTTTGAAAAATCATTACCAAGTCATAAGCATTCATGATAAATTGCAATTACAAATAGGCATTCATGCTGGGAATAATTAGTAACATCTCAACATTACTGAATGTCAATGAAGTTAAGAATGCTCTTCACAAAACAATACAGATGAAGTAGTCAAGTGATTTTTAAAATGAGGCATTTGAAATTTTGTTAATTGCAGCAAAATAGCCAGATATAAATAGGGTAGGTTCACAGTGGCTGTAAATTCCAACATTTTGTTAGAGCCAAGGACACACAAAGATTATTCCTCGTTCAAAGAATCTGGTAACAATATCCAACAACTATTCAGTCTTCGCTGGGATGTCTGCAGGGAATTGTTTGAAATGGAAATACCTCTTGATCACTAGTTCAAAGTCAGCATAGCCCAATAGAGACCAAAAGCTGTTTTTATCCATTGGCTTTTTGGTGACCTTTGTCAAATAAGTTTGGTGTTCTGAGTTCAGCTGCTAATGGTCAGGTGTCCAGATGACAAAATCTCAGCAGATGGGACAGGTACTGGCATGGACTGTGAACTGGCATCTCAACCCTAGAGATGAGATATGGTCTCTCCTTATCAGGGATGTGGCATATGAGTAATCAAGCATGGGAGAAGTCTGTCTATGCTGTACCTGTTCTGTAAAAAAACCCACAGTCCCTTAATATTGTCTTTAAGGTTGTCGACAGGGCTGGACAGAAAAAAAAAATGTCTTTTTGTGAAAAATCCTGAGGTTTCCAAATTTGTTTTCATTCCACATCAGAAAAAATAAGACCTTTTGAATTGTTTTGGAAAAAACAACACGAAAGAGAGAGACAGACACACACCCCAATCTCTGAATAGCCAATAGCTCAATGGTCAGGGCACTCTCTGGGGATGTTGGAGAACTCAGGTGAGTGCCTTTACCACCAGGCTACACAGTCAGTCTTTCTAACTCTCCTGTTGGAGCTGTTTCACTTTGTATAAATATTCACTAGGACAGAAAGTGTGTGAGACTGACTATAGCCCAGTAGTCTACCCATTCATGTGGGATGTGGGAGATGCAGGTTCAAGTCCTGCTCTGAGTCAGGCAAAGCAGGGACATGAATCTAGGTCTCCCACATCCCAGGTGAGTTACCTAATCACTTGGCTGTTCCGAGGTGGGTCTCTGTCTTCCATCCTGGACCTAAGAAATCTTTGACAAATCAGCATTTTCCAACCAAAAAAAAAAGTGTCAAAAAGTTCCCGACCAGCTCTAGTTGTCAACAGCCCATTTCAGGAGCACTAAGCATACCAGAATAAGGTATATAAGAATGCTCTAGTACATAAACTATTTTTTTTACAAAATTACCAGTGTCAGTTCCTCAGAATTTTTTTCCATGCCAATATGCCATCCGTTTTATTCAACTAAAATAGCATAAGAATGTACTCTTTAAACAAGACTTGGGAAAACTTGACAAAAACACAGAAAAACTCTGATTTTTAATCATATGGGGTTGTTTTTTTTTCTCCAAAGTACATGTTAATGAAAAATACAAATGGAAATTAAAATCAGTCACGATAGTAGGAAAAGGAAAATAATTGGACAACTTTGAAAAAAACCGAACTCCAAACCAGTGACCACATATATTCTTTATTGAAGATGTCTGCCCCTCAGTCATTTATATGTGAGAACTTGGAATACACTAGGTTTGTCCATGAATCTTGGAAATCAGTTAATGACAGCAACTGAGAATACCTTCATCAAACTTCATATTGCCAGGACACTACACCCACTCTTCTTGGACAAGGATCTAGCAAACAAGAGTCCATCTCATTCACTTTAACTCCTTCTATCTAGGAACATACAGGCAAGGCAGAAACTCCTTTTTCAACATGCAGCAGCTTACCTCCTATGTAAGACTGGCCAAAGGTATGGCTAAGATTAATGATCCACACTCTCCACTCTAACTCAAACAGGTTAGGGGCTTAACTCCCACTGAAATCAAGGGAATTAAACTCCTAACTTGCTAAAGTATTTTTGAAAGCCCCACTAGGCTCTTAGCTGCATCTTTTGGTATGTAAATCTGCCTTGAGAATCTGGCTCTTGGTACTTTCGAAAATTTTACATTAGGTGAATTGCCTGTCACAGAGGCAGGTCTTTAACCCAAATCTTAGTCTACTGATTTAACCACAAGGATCTCATTCCTCTCTATATTTATAACCTTAACTCTGTTCTAATGTAAAATGTGTTTGTGAATCTTTAACTAGTTCACTGCTGGTCATTTATGCAGAAACATTAATCTATTCTGGGCTTGTGGCCATTTCTTAAGTAAAGTACCACCATTTTCCCCATCCACAATCTGAGCCCTAATCCTATTTCTAAAAAGAAATTCTTTCCATTGTCATCATTTAGGAGGAAAGTTATTCTTTCAAGGTTTGCCAGATCACTTTGCTTAGTGTAACAATCTGTAGTATTAAGACCCTTTAGTGATTTCCATTGATGTAACAGTAATTTTTGGCTACTTGCCCAATTGCTAATATTTTTTTCGTATTTTATTCAGATTTAGTAAATCTATTGAATTCCTGCTGCTCTTTGATTCAAGAGTATTAAGAGCTTGTTCAGGAGTTAATAGGTCAATGGAATGCCAGCAGTTGGAACATAATTCCTTAATTAAATATATAATAATAATTCCTTTGACTTATGCCATGCCTTTCAGTCGAGAATCTCAAATGATTTAAAAAATGTGGAGTATTGAAGCAAGTACTTTTACTGAGTGAAATTCACAAGGTCTATGCCTATGCACCACTTAGACTTTGTTCTGGTCATCTGCACAGAGGTAAATTTCACTTACAAAGAAGCTGTATAAAATATGTATCTAGTCACATTATATTCAGTGCATACAAATAATGACACTGAGGCCTTAAAACTGTAAGATGCTGAGCACCCTCAACTCTAATGAACTTCAGTGGAAGTTGCAGGCACTCAGTACCTCACTAAAGGAGCACCTCACTGGAGATTTTGCCATTGACTTCAATAGGGCCAGGATTTCATCCCAAATAGTACAATATACATTTGTTAATTTGATTACTTTTATAAACTATTAGGAAAAAAAAGACTTTCTGCTGGATTACAAGCATTTACTGTAGCAAACATCCATCATAAAAGCCTTTGTTAATGACTATTACATACAGACATATCATTATGAAATAGGACAATTCAGTTAATACACATTAATGATATAGATCAAAAGCATAAGACCGGAAAATGAAACTGTTAAGGTTCCAACACCAGTGTTAACTCAGAACCATGCATGTTCTGTACAAGGTATTTCCAGGTATATTAGGGCCAATTCCTGGATATTCAACACTGCCTGAATAATTCAAGTAGATAACACTTTAGGAAGGAATTTGTGAATGACCCTAGGTTGTAGAATTAGGCTCTGTACAAGTGGTTTGACTTTCCAAGGTGATAAGCACCCGCTACTCCATAGAAGTCAGTGGGAACTAGAAATTCTCAGTGCCTTTGAAAGTTGGGCCACTTGTACATAGGTGCCTAAGTAAGGATTTTGGAGCCTAATTAGGGGTACGCAGGTATGAAAATTATGGTCAATGTAATGCAAAAAAAAACTTGCTCAGAAGATGCTTGAAAGGCAGATTTCCTTCCTACACCCAAACCCCACACAGTTCAAAATGATGGTAACATACCAAGTCATGTGTAATCTTCAATTACGTTCTACGAATGGGGTTTTGACCTTCACACTTATTTGGAGAGCAGCCCATCCTCAAATTCCATGATATGAGTGTGTGTTGAGGCAAGTGGGATGCCATTCATGGTGAAGCAACATAGTTTGGCATTCTGAGCCTTTAACTATCTTTCAGGAGAACACTTGAGACTATCCATCTTTACTGCTAACTGTGATGATAAAGTGCATCTTTATGCACTGATCTGGTCATAAACAGAGACCTTATTAGCATCATTGCATTTAAGAATAAAAAATAATTTGGTGGTAAATCTAACAGTAGTAAATGTGGTATGTAGGATAATGAAGAACTTGTCTTTGTTGGATCACTAAAAAGCACCAAAAATATGGTATTTTGTAAGTCAACTTAAATAATGAATACACTTTTGCTTACAAAAGATGGTTTCCTAGGACTTGCTCACTTTTACAGCAGTGCAAGGGAGTTATTTTGGTAAGCCCTCTCTATGTTAATGTAATGCACACTGAAATTAGAATGCATCGATGGTGAGGAATGCCAATGGCGGAAATGCCCCTACAGGGTAAGGGGAAGTTTAAGTGGAAGCTGGTAGGGGTGGTAGATGAACTGGACTGCTTCATACAGTCATTATAGGGACAAACTGGAGCCCCTTTCTTTATAAGAGGAAAATGAAGGTCCAGAGTCCCCCCATGGGAACTAATGAGGGAAGGGTCTTGATGTAGAAAAATCAGAGAACCCAAGACACAAGGACACAAGCCAAGAGGAAAATAGGGCTGCCTTAGGGAAGGGAAAGGAGGAAAAGGACAGCCTACAACAAGGGATAGGAGGAAAATAGTACCCCTAGCTTACTGGCAAAAATCAGATAGTTCAATGGAACCTCACCACCAGAACAGTGGAAGAAGGAATCCTAGGAACAGTTCATGGGGTTGGGGAAACCAGAATCCCCCATTGGAGGAGAAAAAGGAGGGACAGCAACAGGCACAGTCCCAAATCAAAGAAAGAGAGGGCAAAGAGAGTGAGGAAACAGGCTGCCAGTGATGTGAGGACCAGTGGGCAGAATCAGAGTTATGGGGGCAACCCCCTTCCAAGAAGTGTGACTTCTCCACGTGGAAAATGTACAATCACCCTGGGGGCAAGCATGAGAGGAGTCCAGTGCCTCCTTTAAAGAAGGGAGGGCATGGAGGAAGAGAAACCTGGCCTGTAAGCAAGGGAGGAGGTGTGTGACAGAACGCAGGGACTGAACAGGTGAGCCTGCACTCTAATCACTCAGATGCTAATTAGTTCCCCAGTGGATGCTGATTGGGGTAATTATCTGATCAGGCTCATGAGCCTGACAGTTCACTGTTCAGTATTACCCATTGTAGTCTCCCCATTAACTAGTTTCTTATCCACCTCTCAGTTCTCATATTAATCCCCATCTTCTCCAATGTAACTAATAATTACCCACGTGGAACGCTATCAAGTGCCTTACTGAAATTCAGGTAGATTAGTTCTGCTGCATTTTCTTTGTCTAAAAAATCAGTTACCTTCTCAAAGAAGAGATCTGTTTGGTCCGGCATGATCTACCTTTCATAAAACCATGTTGTATTTTATCTCAATTCCCATTTACCTCTATGTTCTTACCTAAATTCTCTTTCAGAATTTGTTCTAAGGCCTTGCCTATGACTGAGATCAAACTAACAGGCCTGTAGTTTCCCGGTTCACATTCCCCGCTCCCTGGTCTTAACAAGAGGTACTATATTAACAATCCTCCAGTCATAAGTAATGACCTCCAAGTTTACAGATTAATTAAAAATCCTTGCTATTGGGTTTGCAATTTCATGTGCCAATTCCTTTAATGTTTTTGGATGGGGATTATCCAGGCCCCCTGATTTAGTCCCATTAAGTTGTTTGAGTTTGACTTCCACTTTGGATGTGGTAATTTCTACTTCCATATCCTCATTTCCATTAATTGCCCTGCCACTACCTTTAAGATCCTCATTACCCTTATTAAAAGGCAGCAAAGTATTTGTTTAGGTGTTGGGTAATGCCTGGATTATCTTTGATCTCCACCCCATCCTCATGGCTTAGCAGTCCGACTTCTTCTTTCTTTGTTTTCTTCTTATTTATATGGCTATAGAATCTTTTACTATTGGTTTTAATTTCCTTTACAAGGTCCAACTCTGCTTGGCTTTAGGCAGTTCTCACTTTTTCCCTACACTTTTTGATCTCTAACAAGTAGCTTTCATCCATCCCATCTTCCTTGTAGGCTTTCTGCTTTTTCTTAATCATCTGTTTGAGAAGCTTGTTCATCCAGCTTGGTCTGCAACCCATCCCTACCAATTTTTTCCCTTACTCGGGATACAGGCTTCAGATAGTTTCTGCAACTTTGACTTAAAGTAATTCCAAGCCTCCTCCACATTCAGATCCTTGAGTTCTTCAGTCCAGTTCACTTCCCTAACTAATTCCCTTAATTTTTTAAAGTTTGGCCTGTTGAAGTCAAGAACCCTAGTTGCACACCTATTTTTGTTTATCCTTTCATTTAGTTTAAACTAAATTAGCTCATGATCACTTGACCCAAGGTTGTCCTCTATAACCAGTTCTTCTGTGAGGCCCTCACTACTCACTAATACCAAATCTAAAATGGCATCTCCTCTTGTAGGTACGATGACTATTTAGTGAAGAAATCTGTCATCTATCACATCCAGGAAAATCTGGCTCTTACTGTTATTAGTAGCACTTGTTTTCCAATCTATTTGTGAAGTTAAAGTTTCCCATGATCACTCAATTCCCAGTAACATTTATTTCATTAAAAACATTAAAGAGGTCTCTATCCATATCCAGATCAGATCCTGGGAGTCTATAGCATACTCCAAGCATTATCCCAGAGGAGCCTCTGATAGCTTTCTTCCCCAAAGTGATTTTGACTCAAACAGACTCTGTTTTATCTATTCCACCACTTATAATTTCTTTACAGTTTACCTCATCATTAACATACAATTCTACTCCAGCGCCTTTACCTTTATTTCTGTCTTTCCTGAACAGCACATACGTACAATATCTGTACTCCAGTCATGCCTACTATTCCATCATATTTCTGTTATCCCTATAATATCTGGTTTCACTTCCTGCTTCAATAGTTTTAATTTAGCCAGGCTCCTTGCATTGGTGTACAAACATCTTAGCTGTTTCTGCTTTGCTTCATTCAGATTCCTCACCTGATTGGGCAAAGTCATTTTATACCAGTATTGCCTACCTGACTCTTAGCTTCATTGATATTGGCATGATCTTTCCTCTTAATGTCCATTCTCCCACCCACTGCTCTTCCTAGCTCCATAGCTCTATTCTCTCTCTCTTGATTTTTCTCCTGTTCAATATTAGAATCAGCCTGGAGATTACATGGGCATTTCCCAACTGTCTCACCCCAGTTCCAAGTTTAAACTCTTTTAATCTGTTGTGCCAACGTTTGTCCCAGAAGTCTATTTCCCTCCCTATTCAGGTACAATCCATCCTGTGAATCAGTCCTCTGTTCAGGAATGCCTCCTATTGGTCAAACATCCCAAAGATGTTCATCATCATCAAACATCAAAGAGTTGATCATCATAATCTTGTCTTGCCTTCATTCTCCTCCTCTAGCGACAGGTAGAATCCCACTGAAGATCTCCTAAACCTCCATTTCTTTAAACTTCTTCCCTGGCCTGGCATAATCTTCTTTTATACGTTCCAGCAAGATCTAGCAGTGCCATTTGTTCCCATGTGAAGGACAATCAGTGGATTCTTTTCTGCTCCCATTAGGATCCTCTTCAGCCTCAGGTCCACATCCTATATCTTAGATCTCAGCAGACAGCACACGCTTCTGTTCTCCAGTTCACCTCTGGTGACAGGCCTGTCTGTTCTTCTTAGTAGAGAGTCCCCAATCACATAGACCTGCCTATCCCTTGTGTTGATGTGATTCTCCAAACTTCCTCCTGTTCCTTCTGGCTGTAAGTCCTCTTGTCTTTTATTCTCCCTTGCAATTTTCTGAGAGTCATCCTGTATCCTCCTGGGGTTCCGAACTCTTGCTATCTACACTGACTCTTCCCTTTTCTTGTAGGACTAGCCACTCTTCTCTTCCTCCTTGTCCTCCCACCTGCTGTGCCCCTTTATTTTCCAACTCAGCAAACCTGTTCCTGAACTCTATTTCTCCTTCACTCACCGGTCTTTTCTTCTGCCTGGTTCTTGTATTCACATGCTTCCACTGGCCACTTTCCTCACCCAGCAGTCTACCCTCACAGTTCTCCAGTCCAGCTTGAAACTGCGAGGTCTTGACTTTTCCCTTCAATCTCCTCTTGCCTTCCCTCCATTATTTGCTCAAATCCCCTTCAAAACTCAACCACAGTTTCCACCTGCATCTCTAAACTTCAGAATTTCTCTTCCATCAGCTACATCAGACAGCACTTCATACAATCAAAGATCTTTTCAGGTACCCGCTCCAAGGTAATGTTTAGGCTTCCACATCCAATCATCCTCATTCTCTCTTCCTTTCTGCAGAGAAGGGAGACCTTTGTTTCCCTCAGATCCTGAGGAGAGGTCCAAAAGCACTGTATTTATTGTAAAGAGACTGTTGCACAGAGACTTCAGTAGTATTGGTGGAGGGAACTTGAAATGAAAGGTCACTGAGTGCACACCTGGTGAAGTCGATGCAGTTTCTGCAGGGAAGAAGACAGGAGTGAAGCCGCACCCTGTCACACACACCAACAGAGGGTAGGACCACCATTAAGTGAAGACTGTGTGTGGGAGGGGACCTTGTCCCCTTGTGCCTATGACCTCAGATGGCCTTAATCTTTCCCTGAAACACATGCCTACTTAAAGCAAGCAAGAAGTCCCATTGACTATGCATATGCTTAAAGTCAGGCACCTGTTGAAATGGGGCCTCATCTCAAATGCCTTCATCCTCCACAACTTTACTTACTCCTAAAAAGATCTTGTGGATGTAAATGGGGCAGCATAAGTAATGAGATCTGAGATTGCCAGCCTCGCCAATGCTCTGGCAATTTAAACCTACATCAAACACATTGACTGCTTCCCCCAAACCAAGCCCCAGTTCCTCAAATACAAAAACAATTTCTAAACACCATGGCATATGCCGCCGTTTACCTACCGCAGTGCTGATTATCAACTTTACACTCACTCAACTTATACAAAAGCCTTGGGAACAGAAACACACACACACACACACACCACAGCCACAATTCAAAGCACAAATTAACTTTCTACAACACACAGTAGCACAGGCAGCATCCAGAGCTATAGTCTGCAGCCATACGAGCATAGCATCTCCATGAGGAGTCCCAGCATCTCCTTACCACATGGGGCGCAATACATATCATAAATTCTCCCTAGTCCCAGAAAAGAGCTATACTGACATGGATTTAAGGTAGTGAGAGGGACATACCAGTAACTTAGGGCAAAATACACTGCAGGGTGTGATGCTGTATGATTGAAATACGACCACGTATATCGGTGATATTGCCACTGTTAGACAGTTGCAACAAATCTTGCAGAAAGTATGTCATGTAAGGTGCCAATGGAAAAGTTCTGATTTGCTACGTATGATTATCATGAATATATACGTGTTATTTTTGTATCTGAAGTTATGATTATTAGCTATATACTTGTATCACCATTGTGTTTGCTCTTGGGATAACACCCACAAGGTAGTTTACATCCAGCCTCGCCAGCCATTGTGAATGGAGTATTCAAGCTCAAAGGCCTATCAAAGACACTTAGCTCTGACAATGGGCCATAGAAGAAATTCATTCCACCCAGATGACTCTTCCTGCGGACGCCGCAGCCTCCAAGGGGCCAATGGCTACCCTGTGAGTCATCAAGCCATGTGATATTCTCATGTGACCTTGGAATCCATTTTGTGCCAGTAACTTTCCACAGACTGGTCTGTGAGCTTTGTTTAAAACAGAAAATTTCCAATCACATGGCAAAGGATATAAAAGATCTCTGGAATAACAATATTTTGCTCTGATTCTCTGGACTGTGGACTTATACCTAAAAGGAGCACATTGAACTATGGACTGAGGACCTTTCCATCTTCTGGAAGTTACCAGAGACTTTACATGCCAGCAGTCTATAACATCACTGCAACAAACCTGATATAAGAGCATTGCCATAATTGCAGGTATATGAAGAATTAACCATTTTAATTCTCTTCTTCGTTTCTCTTATTAATAAACCTTTCGATTTTAGTTACTAAAGCACTGGCAGCAGTGTGATTATTGGGTAAGATCTGGGTTATATATTGACCTAGCTATGTGATTGATCTCTTGAGATCAAAAGAACCCTTTGTCTGATGAAATTGGTTTTCAATAACCGCTCTTCATAAAGTCAAGCATCTGGGTGGTAAAACAAGGGCTGCAATGCCTAAGGAGACTGCATTTTTGACTTCTTGTTGACCAGTGTGGTGAGACAGAAGTTTACTTTTGTTACTGGCTTGTATATCTAATGATAGAATAACCACCAGTTTGGTGTGAGTCTGCCCTAGTTCTCAGCACTTAGTCAAGCTGAGAATATCAGATTCAGCACACTCTGTGGCCTGGTGACACAGGGGTATTGTAATTATCTCCAAGCCACATGTTATCTATTTAGGATATACAAAGTTTAATCTTAACTTAAAAGAAATCTTAACATATTAAGATATGAAAATGCACACAACATTAACTCTACCCTCTAGTGACATCAGGCAATGACCATGTTGATTATGAATAACATTTTCAAAGGCCCTAAGAGATTTAGGAGCCTAAGTCCCATTTTCAGGAATGATTTAGACACTTAGGAGCCAAGTCCTATTGATTTTCAATGAGTCAACAGATTTTCAATCAATTAGGTGCTTTTGAAAATTTTACCTTACAATTCAGGCACATTTCAGTGTTGTGGCTCCAGATTAGATTAAACTAATTTTTCAAAACAGATTTTTTTTCTTCCCCCCATATTGTCACTCCAGGGCTTCTAAGGGACAGAAAGTGGGTAGTCAGAATGAGATATAAAAAAGGCACTTGCTTTCTCAATATATCTCCTTGTATCTGCAATTACTATCTGTTTACTCTACTGACAAATAATTTTAAACTATGTTACCATTGACAAAACAGTCATGTAAGGCAAGCTGGATTCTATCATACATCATCAAGATGTCAACGAGGTTCGAAATGTAAAATTTTTATTACTGGTGATAATGCAAGAGGCAGAAATAAGAGTTGATTTTTCAGACTATGGCTAATTTTGCAGTTCTGGAAGTCAGAAATGAATGTTTGACTTGTAAACTGAGCAGAACAGATCTGGAAGCACCAAGAAAAATATAAATGAGGTGCCTCCAGCATGTCAGTTTGACAGGGTCACTTTTCTGACTACAACACTACTTTAAAACTAACCTTTCAAATGCTGTTCCAAGCCAATAGTAAAACATACATTGCCTTCAACAGGAGAAGCATATGGCTCTTGATAGCACTTATTTCATATGTGATGGTCTTACGGTGCAAAAATAATCATTTTTAAAAGTCTGAACATGATTTGAACTGGAAGCAAGTGTCTCCCCAGGCCCACCTTTGGTCACAGTGAGCCTGCATCCATTTTGTTTTCAGTGAAACAGACAGCAGAGGGTCGGATTTGTTTTATTTTATTTTTAATTTTTTTAATAAACTGAGTAAACCAGATACATTTTAGGAAGGATCCTTAATGCAAGTCCTATCAGGTGACATTTGCAAAAGTGCCCAGTGACTTAGGAGCCCATGTATAATAAAAGTCAAGGGGACCTAGGCTCCTAAGTACCTAAGTCACATTTGAAAATGGGACCTGAGTTCACAAGTTACATAGGTTCTTTTATAAAGATTTAACCTGGTATTTAGAAACAACTGTTATGGTATTAATTTAAAGGCCACAATAACCTTCAGAGTCAATGGGAAATTTACTTTAGTAACAACAGAATAGGACCCCAAAGTGTAATTTGTCTGTAGTTCCTATTAGCAAAGTGATGCAGACAAGTCGAAGAGGGAAAACCAAGTTTTCAATTAAAGTAATTAAAGTAAGCGGGGTTATGCAGTCATAAAAAAAAGCAGACGCCTGAGATATGAGAAATGGCTGACACTGGTAAGTTTGAAACAGCGTTTTCTTAGTGGCAAACAGGGAACAAAGCAACAACCATTCTTGCTTTTGGGTAATGTTCTAGCTGTTTCCTTGTCTTTCCAGAAAGTGATGATACCTGTACCAAGGCTGCAATGCAGGAGTCTGGAGCAGGAGACGGAGTTCTAAGTGCTGTTCCAATTGATAAATCACGAGCTAATTTTGGTTTGGCTCCTGATTTTTGAACTCATGGTTTTGGCAATGCTGCTATTTGCCTATCAGGGAGCACCAGGATGTGTATGTGAATGCAAGTGTGACAGAGAAGAGTTATTTTGCTCCGTCTCTGCTCTGGAACCATCCCTGGTCAGCTTCTAAATAGGCTGATACAGTCACAGTACTCCCTGCCTGTCAAATTCAGACTATATCTCTTCTCCAATTCTGGTATCTAGTACTGAAAACACTTCTCTGACCCCTTCAAAATGGAACAGTGTTATAAATGTACTTGGTTCCTGTGTAACATGTAGAATTTTGCTACTCATGAAATTCCATCATCGGGCAGTGACAGACTATGCAATTCTTAGAGACTAATAAGCCCTGACTGGAAAATAGATAACAGCAGGAAATTGAAAGAAGTCATTAATACCCATGGTAGTATCAGAATAGGAAACATGGTACATAGCCACACCTTGCCACAGAAAATGGCTCCCAACACAACATGTCTATACTGATTGATGCCTTGTTGTCCTTCCTATTTATCTGTGCAGGAAAACCCAGCATAGATGCCATATCTCATCTTCCATTTGGCTCCTTGAATTTATCAAATCTTCCAGTTCAGTTGAAATCAAAGGTTCAAGGAAATCAAATAACTTCCCCAAAGTTGTTCAGCTCAGATGAGAAACCAAAGGGTTTCTCCATCTCCTATCCCAAAGGCTGGGCTCTCATCATTATACCCCATGGCTGTTTGCTTCTGAATAGTTACCACAGCAACCACAGAATTTCCTATATACTAATTAAAGCTTCATATACAACCTGAATTCATTAAAAAAACAATTATGTAATGATAAAACAAATTGGCTGTGACTGAGTATTTACTTGATGCTGACACCTGCTATTGCACATGTTCCCATTATTCCTCCCTCTCTTGCTTCTTTCAGCAGCAGGGGCAACAGCTGTGGGCACATGCAGCATTTATAACAAATGCAAAACTCAGATGCTAAATCCTGCAGTATTTTTCCCTTACAGCGATAAGTTCCATTACTGTCTCTGCAACATGCTCTGTAGTGGTCTATACCTGAGGCATCTTTCTATTTCTGAATTTCACAATCCTAGATTTACTTTTGATTTAGAATGTTATCCTTGCTACGTGCGTGAGAATAAAGTCATTTGTAAATTCCTCATGAGATTCCATGAGCGAAAACTTTTCATGGTAAAATAAAGACTTCCAAGATATGTCTTCATAATAAATTTACACATTGCTCTCAAGAAGAAAATCTTTCTGGGGAAATGCCATCTCCTCCACTTTCCATTTCTAAGCCAGAAAGATTCAAGATTTCCTGTGCTGCACAAAAAAATTAAGCCCATTTGTCAGTTCATTGGTGCACAATAAATTTTAGTAAAAATGGCTCCTTCCATGGAAAAATCTTATCTGAATAGCAGGCTCTCATAAATGGACACTATCAACTCAAATATGGGTTGGACCAGCTTTTAATAAAATCTCAGACCAATAAAAATATTGCTATATATTTTTAAAATTTCCAGTGGAGATGACTCCTTCTAAATGAATAAACACAGTTCTGTAGTGCTTGCAATTTACCCGCAAAATACAATGAGAACCTGAAAAATAACACTAGCCATATTAACACAAAACTGAAATTGGTTTCGATGTCCAAGCTGAGAGACATTCTAAAAATAAACAACATAATAGTAGTTTGGATTTTAAAATCTCTCTTAACAAATGAGGGCTTATCTACACACAAACTGGAAATGAAATAATTAAATTGGTTTTAATTCTCATCTTTAATGATTTCAATACACACCTGGCTATGAACACACACTTCAGATTATAACTGTCCTATTTTGATTTAAATTGGTAAAAAACTGACAAATTAAATCAAACAAGGACACAGCTCAAAATAAGACGGTTCACACACAGATTTCTGTTGAAATAACTAAAAATGAAACCATTTTTGTTTCTTTGGTTCCAAGTTGTGCATAGACAAGCCATAATATATTTAAGAGAGTTTGTTTCAAGTTTCTAATTGGATAATGTGCATTTTAAAGAAAATTGTAGCAGGGAATTTGCTAGCTCAGGAGAACATAATTAAAGTTACTTGTTAGTACATTTTATTAGAGCATTCCAAAAGAAAATGTAAGATTGAGTTTTGGGAAGAAATGGGTATGTCTGAAAACTGAGGGTATGTCTATACAGCAATGTAAGCCCCAGGTTAGTAGAACTTGAGTTAGCAGACCCTGCATTTGTTAACATAAGGCTTGAGCATCTACACTTATTTGCAATCCCAGGTTCGGAATTATTTGAACCCTGGGTCCCAACCTGGGGCTCCAGAAGCTACACTGCATTATGCAGGGCCCAGTCCAACCGCCCATATCCCAGACTTTCTAGCACCTTCCCAAAATGTGGCCGCTCTAACCTTTTGCTGGTAGTGCAGACTGGGAAAACTCCACCGTCCACCAAACTTGGCTGTCCAGAGAACAAAGAAAGTCAGCCCATGGAATTATGGGATATTTTTGAAAGACTCCCGGAGCACAAGTCCATTGGGGCTGAATCTACACTGCAAGCAAAAGAAAAAACCCTGGCTCCCGTTTTGACTTAGGCTCGGACCCTCCACTCCTGTGGAGTCCTAGGACCCTGGATCAGAGTTATTGCAATTTGTGTGTAGATGGGAGGATTAGGTTAGAGCCTGAGTTCAAGTTCTGAGTTTACATTGCAGTGTAGACATAACCTGACAGTGTACAGGCCATTCCACACAATGACATTTTTAATGACCAATTTTTATTTTTTTTATATACCATAATAGGCTGCTGCTCTTTTGGGTTCCATAGAGATGCTCCAGAATGCATCGTTAAGCAGCAATACAGACATCAAAAGCCTCTGCTGGTGTCTCAGCGACATCCCAGAATGATGCATGCTCCCTCACCACAGTCTGGATTTTCGTGGCATTCAGCATATATTTCTGGATTTAGCTCAATATTGACTTTTCCTTTAGCTGTCCACTTAGGGCCTGATCCTACCAGGTGGAGTGGAGGATATTCAGCATCTTCCGGAAGGAAGCTAAACATCTTCCAGCCTCAAAGGCCATGACCATTTAAAAGTATTAATTTTCACAGCGCTTTTCAAAGAGGGTGTTTTTAAAAAAAAAATATTATAGCCAAAATGGGCATGTGTTTAAAGGGACATTCAACTACTCTAGTCCCAAATTAAAATAATTTAAAAAAAATGTTTACTGAATTTAATCTTTAAAAATATTTACATTTTCATGAATTTCAATAAAAAGAAATTCAATGTTTCTCTTTAAACAGTCCCCTACAGTACTGGAAACACAAGTATAAGTGTATTATTGTTCTTTTGTATGCATTACAAGTTGTTATCTAGGTTATTCAGCCATATAAACTGCTGAAGGGTATCAAGCTGTCGCAGTCCACCCTTCACTCTTCTAATTATGCATATTTGTCCATCTGCATCACTGCCCCACAGTCACACTGTGAAGATTGATCAAAGCCAAATTTTTGCATTGTGGCAGTCACTGTGACCATTCGAGTCAGTAGCCTATTAAGCCTCGTCCAGGATCTGTGTCCCAGGTTGCAAACAGATGGATGAAAGTTAGGGCTTCTGAAATTTGTCAGCATGCCTGTCTCTCTATCCCAGAGTTGCTGCCACTCTGCGAGAATGTAGCAGCGTTTCAATATCAATGAGATATCAGCAACAAAAAGGGATCTCTGCCTCCACTTAGCTACAAATCTTGAAGCACATGTAATCTTGCGTAAAGAATCTAGATGGAACCAGTATGTTAGTCTAGTTTGACTCCTAAATAACAGACAACTGGCTGGAAAGTGAGTGGGAGATCCTCACATAGATTAAGGGGATGATTGTCCATGTGATTGTTCAGATGCAAAGTTGCAGCCACTATCTTAGACTCATTGGACGTAAGTCTCCATTGATCAGGGTAAGTGGTCAGAGCATTCATGTCCTGACTGAGTGACCCTTTAATATTGTGTAGATCGTTACCCACTTCAGCAAGACAGATGTCATCTGCCTATATGTACTTGTCACAGCCTTAGCTGTTGGTAGATTGTAAGTATACGCTGAAAAGGAGAGGAACTCGAACAGATATGTGCAGGAGTCTTTTACAGAGATGCCTATGCCAGCTGACTTGGTTTCCAGTTTGCAAGATGACACTTCAATTTGTTATCATTTCCACGATAAATCACACTGTGGCCATACAGGGAATAGTCTGCAACAACTTGGTGGTGAGCCCCACATGCCAAATATTATCATATGCAGCTGATAGCTCCACCAGAATGGCACAAACTTTCTTTTCCTTCTCAAAGGCATCTTTGTCTTATGTCAAAGCCAGTACAAACAAAGGCAGTTATGACTCGATAACCTTGTTGATGTGCATCAGAATCAGTCTATCCATAAGCTTGTCTATGACACAGAGAAGAGAGATGAGTTGGTAGATCTTGAGAACTTTCAGGGATATTCCTGGATTTGGAATTGCTATGACCTTTACCGTGTGCCAGACCTTTGGGATGTAGGCATCCTGGAAACATCAGTTAAGGAATCAAAGAAGCCACCTTTTGGCTTTTGAGTCTAGGTGAAGTAGTAACTCCATATGGATACAATCAAGAACTAGAGCCTTTCCTACTTTCATAAGCTTTATGGGCTGGTCTGTGTCTGAAAAAAAAGGAGCCATCAAGTTTGAATCTAAACTACCAGCCTGCCAACTCTCTGTAACCTCAGTTTTGACCACATGGCTGAAAGTGCCGTGCATGGCCATTAGCTGGAATATGATAGCACAATGACTGAAAATTCCTTTTTGCCTAGACTGGAGTATCCAGAAAGTCTTGTGATGGTTTGCCAGGATCTCTAGCTAGAATGAGTAAAGTCCATCTTTGTGACTGTCTCTCTCCATTGATAGCACTTGATTTGATCCAACAGCTGAGTGAGGTCCTTGCTGTTACTAGTGGCCTCCTGTATGTTACCAGTAGATTTGAATTCTTTGTAGAGCTTAATTGCATCTCACGACCACCCAGGGATACTCTCCAGCAACAGCCTCTGGGAAACAATTTCTTAGCAGCTGCCTCAACTAATTTGCAGAAAAGTTGGTAGGAGTCATTTTTATTATCTGGACATGTCAAGACCAAGCCAGTTCTCTGATAGATATCTCTAGTTCTGCTTGAAAGACCTCACACTGAATTTTCTGAAGTTTCCACCAGGCCTTCTGTAAGCTATTTGTTGATGATACCCAGGGGCCTGTAGTGACCAAAGATGGCTGATGTTGAGACTTTGGGAAAGCATCAAGCACCTTCCGCTCTATGACACTAGCAGCAGTTGCCCAAAAGATAAAAAACTGATGTTGGATGAAAAGCCTGTTGCCATCTGTTACTGTGAAAGCTTGGTGCCTGCTTTGAGTCTTATTATAGGTCAGCAACTGATGCCCTCTCCATTAGACTCTCTCCATCTGTGTTGTTGTCAGAGTATCCCCAACTAACAGAGCAGGAACTGAAGTCGCCAGAGTTGATGCAAGGACCTGGAAAGGTCAGCAGAGTGGGGGTTGACCAGTTAACTGGGAGGCTTTTAGACATTAATCAGTGTAAGCTCTTTCACCTTTATTGCCTACCATTCTATGACATCATTTGGATCAGATGTTGATACAATGCCAGTGGACGGCCCTACTCTAACATAAGATACATCCCATACTACTTGTGATGGTGATGAGCCACAAACGCATACCCTGGAACTGAAAGTTGAATGTCAGGTGTGGAGTGGGAGTGTCTCTCTTTAAGCAAGATTACATGAGCGTCAAGGTTTGTAACTAGGTGGAGAAGGAGATCCCTTTTTGTTGCTGATATTTCATTGATATTGAAAAGCAGCATCTTGAGAACTGTCCCAATTGCTAGGATTTGCAGCACTGGCTCTGAAAAGGTCCCCATTGGAGGATGGCTCTTTTAGACTGACTGTTGCTTAGAATGCAAACCTGTGTTCTGCATATTGTCTACTTTTATTTCACTTCATGCTACTCACAGGCAACATTACAAGAAGGCAGCAGACATGTTATTTCATGAGACCAGAGACTGACTGTAGCGTAGTCCAAAGTGAGTGAAATGCAGAGTGAACAAAGTAAAATGTAAATGATGAAAAGTAAATGCAATTTAAAATAAAAAAATATTTCAGTTTTACTCTCTTTGGTCTGGATCTATCATAACTTAAATACAAGGGGAGCTTTACTCACATGAATAAAGATACCCATGTGATTTAAACTTTTCAGGGTCAGGCCCCTAAGCTGTCAGTGAGTTACAACTTAAATATGGGTTCAAACACTTTAAAACTTACCTTAAGAGTGCCCTTTTAAATTGACAGATAAAAAAAATCCCAGGGTCATATACCCATTATGACGACCATCAAATACATGCAGAAATAGTACTTAATGGGAAATGGTGACAAGAGAAAAAATAAACTCAATTTGTCAAGGATATCTTTGCAAGAGTTTGATTTCTGTCTAAGAATCAATCACTGCAGCTGTCTATAGACTTTCAATTTAAGAGGCAGGAGTCTCATTTACCACACACTACAGTTTTGTGCAAATGTCGTACAGAACACAGTTAGCATTATATTTTAAAAAGCCTTTTTTTTTCTAAAAGCAGACAAGAAAAATCTAGTGACTTGATCCCAATTAGTGCCAAAGAGCATGGCTGAGTTTTAAATTTTGTTTTGATTGTCCTTAGCATTCCATAATATTATTATTTTGTCTGAGGTCATTTTTATTACAATACTTGATCTTTTAGTACTGAAATTGACTTAAAGTTTACCTCACTTTGGAACAGTCCTTTCACGACCCTCCTCCTCATTTTAACGTATAGCCAACTTTCTGAATTAATTTGTTACACAACTTCACTTCAGTCCATCACTACACTATCATTTTTTAAGGATGCCAATAATAGCTGATCTTGTGAATCAGTCAGCCCTTGATAAAGGTCATGATACAGGAACACACTTAAACATGTTATTAACTTTAAGCACATGCTTAAATTCCATTAACTTCAATGGGAGTTAAGACCTGATAAGTGCTTTCCTGAATCAGTGCCCTTTTGATTGTTTCCAGCAACTGAAGGAGTGGAGATAGCTGGTGTACAAATCTATAGGGTTTGTATTCTGGTACCCACCCTCTCTAGAAATTTATTTCTGGCCCAATGTTTCCATTGCACATGGAGGAGTCTGGAGTATATTTTTGACAATTTCACCTGCTAACTCATTTTGCCTTCAGTACTTTGGACTGTATATTATACTAGGATAATTTGAAAACCCAAGATTTTACAAACACTGAACTTTGCAGTAGTTCCTGGTAACCGGTATCCAGAGTTGCTTGTCCAGGACTTTTACAAGTTGCAAAGAGAATGTTAATTGTTATTTAGATTTCAATATACAGAAATTCCACTCCTAAGGGCATCCATGCAGAAGGCTGAGCACCTCTGATAAACATTTAAAAACACATTTGTAACCGCAGTTACAATACTTAAAACAGTCCAAACCAACAGTGTTTCTCCTTCTTCACATTCCACCACACAGAGACTCTACAGTCAGATGAGTCATAGAGCTAAAAAATATCCCACCTCTGCTTCATTACTCCTCCACTGCCCTTTAAATAGATGGCTTTTGCAGTATGCCCATAATGTAAATAAATGTGGGCCATTATGGATCTGGACTGAGGTGAATGAATTCTAAAAGGAAAGGGATCCTTATGGAGAATGCTCTGCCAGAGCCTTCCTCTCCTTTTATAATGAAAGGATCAAGCCCAAGTGCCTGGGCTGATTACAGCAGCAGTAACATAGCACTGGGAAGCAGGTGATATCTCAAGCAAGCTAGGTCTAAGCTACTGAGGACTTATATAGTTCAAAATCAACATCTAATATTCCACCCAGAAATAAGCAGACAGTATCCTGGAGATATTGACTCAGTGGGAGATTCAGCACAAAGTAGCTTGAATATCAATCAATCATTAAAAAGTGTTTGCCTTCTCAGTAAGAAGAGGCCATTTGATACTTTTCAACAGATTCTTTCTGGCACTTGCCAAGGAGGTTAGGTTATTATGTTAGAAGTATTTACCCTGAGTTTCTGGTATACATTTTCTGGCAGTATAGTGGCTTGGTTTCCTGTTCTAAGCTTAAATTGTGATAGGTTCTCCATTGAGTTTCAAAGTTACTTTCCAGTGGAGCCATGAAATTGACAAGAATGACAGCCAACAGCTGATGTAAGGAATGCAGTGTCTACACTGACACTGCATCACCTTCACTATACTGACATAAGCCCTACACCTCTTGTTGAAGTGGTTTTATTATGTCGACATAGCAGGGTAGTTACATCAGTGAGAGGAGCATTTCAGTGTGTACACTTCCACTGACAAAAAACTCTGTAGCATAGAGCACCCCTCAGAGAAGCCCGAGGTGATGTTTAGTTTTCCCAGATTACTGGCTGTGTGCTTGGATCAATTCTATTTTATGTTAAAAGAAACCCTAGGCATTGAACCTGGCCCTTGTGGCTGCCGACTCTATCTGTCAGAAGAGTTACAGCTGTAAGAACTGATTCACATTTTACAAATCTTCAATAGGGAGGAAAAAATATTTTGCGTGATATTTTTGTGGGTTTGATTTTTTTCCCCCCAAAATTTAACATTTCAATTAATTTTTTGTTGCAATTCCATATTTCAACAAAAAAATGGAAACAGTTTGTTTCTTTTGCAAATTTGTGATGATGAAACTTTTTCAGCTATCTATTGTTTCAGTAAAGGTTAACTCCCCCAAATACTACAAATCATCTCCTTTATCAGAGAATCAACTAATTTTCTCAACTCATGCATATTTCCATTACTTTCAAACTCCTTTATATATCAGAATATTTCCTCACTTTGTTGCTGTGCTACACAAATAAAGAACTGATGTCTTCATATACTATTTCTTGAGGGTAAAATGCACATCCTGATTATTTCTTCCAACCTGTTTCTTAAAGCTGAATGATATGAAACTCAAATGCTGTTTTTCCCACCATATGTAGGAAAGTGACATTTTAAACTTATGTGGCTTTTTCTCTGACTCTGCAGCTGTTGTATGAAATCAGAAATAGCAGAAGCTGTTGAAACATTCTCTGTAGTCCAGCGACATTTCCTGCAAGATTAAGTTTCAAACATGGGCAGAGTTTGGGGGGAGGGTGTGGGGAGGCATTGCCCCCCCAAACTTATGATGATTGTTTTAGGACTTATCTTTTGGCAGGGCCTGCGTCTGACTCGGGTGGGCCTGGCGAAAAAAAACAAGCACTTCTGGCTTCTGGTCACGTGACAGGAAGCCAGAAGTTCAGGAAAGCGACCAGCCGAGAAAGTAAGCTGCCCGATGCTCCAGTTGCCCAGGTAGCTTAAGTGTAGCATTGGCATCAAAACAAGCTGACTAGTTAGACATATACATCTAACTTCCCTACCCCTTGTCCCCCCAAATTAAGCAGTCAAACTCTGCCTATGGTTTCAAACAAGTTTTCAGTTTTTCCTTTTTAATTCCATGTTAGATCCAGGAAGTTAGCATTTTGGGTCCTTCTTCAGCATGTGTAATGTAATAAGTCAAGTAACACTATCATTAGGAGATAGAGCCATTGTCCTAACTAAAGTTGTTCAAAAGCTATGTGATCCATACAGTTGAAAGCTCCCACTGCAAAACTCCAGCCTCTGCCTCAGCTCCCCTTCAATGCCTACTCAAACAGCTGGATTTTAAAAACCATAACACTAGATTTTCATCAAGATTTTTGTGAAAATTTTATTTCATTTTCTTTATCAAAATTCAAAAACCCACTACCTTCAACCATCCCATCACCCTACACACACTTTCACTTCACCCATTATTAACCTCTGTGCTTTTTCTTTAAAAATATTGTATCATATACTTCTTTCATGGAGGTAGTTAACAAGATGAATATTGACTGAAGGTGAGCTTCAGGAGTCCATATTTATCCCAAAAGACTCAAATAAGATGTGTATATGTGCACGAGCAGATGTCTATATGCGCACGAGCACACACACTTGCACCTTACTTTGTGTAGCCATTTACATATGTACAGTGTGTGTGTGTGTGTGTGTGTGTGTTCCCAACACATTCTGAGTATCTTCATCAGAAACATTTCATCAATATTGTGGCTGCCCATAACTACCCTATATAGATTGACTGCAAAGGTGCAGAAATAACGGTGTAAAGAGGAGGAGGTAGACTTGCACCTTGTTTAGCCACGTACAAAAGCGCAAAGTACATATAAAATGTATTTATTCTATTTTATACCCACATGTGTAAATGCCTACACAAGCTAAGGTGCAAGTGAATGGGCAATCAGGCCCTTTGTTTTTCCACAGAGAAACACATGTGTTCTGTACTCTATTTAATTTATTTCAGATAAGTCAAACAACAAAGCTGTTTGAACTCTCCCTCTCACAAGAAATACTTTATAACCAGCATCCTGCACTACTCACTAGCAACTTGCAACATCCTGCGAGAGGAGGAGTTGTAATCCACCTGTCCATTAGGACTGCTTTGAGCAGGGGGTTGGACTAGATGACCTCCCGAGGTCCCTTCCAACCCTAATCTTCTATGATTCTGTGACTGAATGTGAAACCAAGCCCCATAGCTGCACTGCAGCTGGGAAGTGTATTTTGCAGCTTGGATGGACATACACATACTGGCTCTGCTTGAACTAGGACCTAAAGATAGCAGTGTGGCCCCAAGTGGCATGGGCTAGCTGCCCGTGTACATACCTAGGCTCTCAGATGGGCTCATACTTGGAGTGGCTGGCATGAACTTCTGCCCATGCTGCCATGGCAAGACTGCTATTTTGAGCATGCTACTTTGAGCAGAACTAGCACATGTACATCTTCCTGATCTGGGAATTATACAGCCCTGCTGCAGTGCTGACGCAACCTCAGAAAAATCCAGACTTCAGCATCGGTGGTATCATTGTTGGTTTCTACTGGGACGATGCTGGCAAGGCATTCATAACACATTTTTAAAGCCATGTGACTTACCTATTTAGTTTGTAGGTCATGAAAGTCTGGGACAGCTCCTTGGGAAAGCAGTGCTTCAAATATCAGATAGACAAGACTTCCTTATCCAAGTGCTCCCAGAACTAGGAGAGCACCACTATCTGGGTGTTTCCATCAAATGACGCGGTGGAGTGATGGAGCTAGCCCATTTCCCATCAACATGGGACCTCAGAAGCTGACCTAGTGGGAAGACGATGCTCCAGGAGATAGCCAAAGAGAGCACTGGAGACAAAAGCTGTTAATAAGGGAATAAGCATCTGTGACCTAAACAGAAATATTGAAAATTGAAAATTTTCATTGAAAACAAACAAACATGACAAATCTGTTTGTTTAAAAAAAACCCAAAAAATAAGGAAGGAACAGATGAAATATTAATGAAAGATGAGAGAGGCTGTAGTAACCATGGTGCTGAATTGAGAAACAAAATGGCAGCTGTCTCAGCCACAGTCAGGGATTCTCCTGTACATTTAAAGGAGCAGTAATCAGTAAACAGAATAGCATCTCCTTTCAGATAAACTGCATTCACCATAAGGCAAAAGTTGAATGGGATGTGCATGCTGAAATGTCTGGATCATGATTCTAATCCATAGAGCTGGAGCCATGGAGGAACTGTGGACTTGGATGTCAGTGGATCTGACCATGAATGAGAACTGGAACACAGTATTTCCATTCTGCAGCTCTGTTCCTGGTCTTGGCAGTCCCTGCATATGAGTAACAAACCCAGAATTTGTCCCTTAAACTACACTATACAGCAACATTCAGAGCAATGGTTCCCAACCTGTGGGCTGCTTGTGGCACAGTCAGAACACAGGCCCATGTGACATCCTCAGTACAGTTCAGCTAGTATATATATTGTGTGAATGCAGCCCACAGTAACACAGAGAGCTGCATATGAGGCCCACAATGATAAATAGGTTGAGAACCACTGATCCAGAGGATTTCCTCACATGACTGTCATTCAGAGTAACGTTAAGTATTTTTAAAACTATGTCCCAAGATACTTTTCCTTTTCAGTTTATTAAATGCTTCCTTTGTAACGAGGATTGTAGTGCTTGGCTTTTTAAAGTAAAGGCAACACATTAGATTTCCAATGAATTACCATAGTTAGAGATCTGTTTTAATACGGAGCTATAAACATTGGAGCTAAAAGAGATGTGGAGTTAACATTCCACTAGTCACTAAAAATAAAACAGATATTAGCTATTTATCTTGTGCTTTGGATTATATACACAGTACACACATTTAGTCTTGTATCTCATATTTTGCTGAATTTTTACTATTAACTTGAGCATTTTACTTCACAGAAAAGATTATTATTTTCAATGAAATTCTCTGCAACCAGAGCTGGAGAATTCAGTCTTAAAGGAACATTTAATATGTGTAATTCTTTAAAATTCCTTGCCTTTTATAGCATTAACATGTTAATTTCTAAAGCAGAAAGGAATTTAGAGCTCCAATCCTGTAATCTGAGCTGCACCCATGGACCCTATTGTTATTTTTTTAATATCTTCATAGCAGCAGCACTCAAAGGCCTCAATCAGGAGCTGCTAGTCACTGTATAAACATGAAATGAAAGACACTACCTGAGCCGAAGAGTTTACAATGTATATATTGCAACTGACTTTACATTGAAGAATCGGAGCCTAAATTACTTTCTGCCATTTGTACTGGTTATTTACTCAGATTAGATACTTAAACTCTACTTGTCAGTTTCACTTGCACTGCTATTGGTGAGGTTTGCAAAACTGAAAGGAAATTTTAAAATAATCACCCAACAACCCTGTCTTTGGAAAGCATTTGAGCACACTTTAAAAAAATTTTTTTTTTAGAAAGATATACAATGTAGGCTAAACTTTTTAGATTTACATACCTAAAGTTTGGTTCCCAGGTTTGAAAATTTTGGCCATAAAGCATTATTACTTCATTACATGGCATCTCAATTTTATTTTGGAGCAGAAACCTACAACTGTTTGGCCATCTGTATGCATCACAGTGTCTGGATCTGAAGCAGCTGCAGTTGTAATAGAACTAATTAATGTCTTTATCCCTCAACAGTTCTTAACTAGAACGTATGACAGAAGATTGCAAAATCCTCCATGTTACAAGGGAACACAGCACAATGCTGGCAAATCTGTGTGAATCAACAAGGGCTCATTTTTCACATCCAACATTAAAATAAATAAATACATTTTACAAAAATTGAGTATTAGTGACATTTCCCCGTAGATCAAATTTGTCATTTCTGCTAAGGAACATGGCTTTTCACAGCGAATATGATGAAATTTCAGTTTCTGGACAAAATAATCCTGAATTTCTGCCAAGGGAAATTCACCATTTTCAAGGAGGAAAATGGGCAGTTTTCACCCTGGTAAAAATAGCTTTTATTTCCATTATACAAAGGGAAGAGATAAAAATAGTAACAATAAGTGACAGTGGTATTTTGTTGTTGTTGCTCATTTGTCCCACTAGTAAAAATATGTACATACTCCACTGGTTATGTCCCCGATCCACAGAGGATGGGAGTCTTATGTGCATAGGTTGTCTCTTTAGCTCAAGTGTAGGGACTCATGCTTCTATTTCTGGAAGGCAACCAGTTCAATCTGTAGTGTGTTGGCCAAAGTGGCAGTTAGCAGAGTTAACTAGGTTCTTGTGGATTTTATATAGACAGGAGTGGATTATGTTTTTGCCTTTTTGGTTTTAGTATACATGGCTACTAATTAGAATTTTATTTTCCTCAGTGTGATAATCTATAGGATAGAAAAAGAATAATTATGTAGGTATATGAATTTCTGAGACCTTTAAAAATTCTCTGCCAAATCTAGATATAGCATCATTTGGCACATCTTTCAACCTGCTTAACCCAGTGCTTCCTAACTGTGCTCTTTGATGGTACGCAGAGAGCTGGTTGGTCATGTACTTCTGACCCCTGTTTGTTTCCAGCTACTAAAGTGCATTAGACAAGTAGCTTCTTTTAATATTACTTTTCTCTGTAAGTAATTGTTATAATTGCCACAGGATGGCATCAATCACAAACAGAAGGAGAGCTAGTCTGTGGGATTGGGAATGGGTAGCAAGCGTCCATGCAGCAATCACAGCTCTGCACTGTGGCCAACACTGTGAAAATGTCTGACTACTCCAACCTTAACCAAATCAAAAGCAATCTTTCAGTTTCGTTTCTACAACTGGTACCATTTTAACTGGTTGGACATTGATAATCTCTTACTAGGTTAATAATTAATTCATTTGCATTAGTTCTACACCACTGAACCTGATACCACACTCACGCTCCGCTGACTCCACCTCAAAGAATTCTTTCACAACAATGGACACCACTCTCAATTACCAGGTCCCCACTGCTAATCAGAAGAAAAACATTCTGACTGGATACCACAGAGCAGATGAAACCACACTCTTGATCATTACATTGATTGGCTGTGAAATCCTTAACAATCATCCCATTCACCACAATCTCTCCACTGCCAAGAGGAGGGCTATAAAATCTAACCAGCAGATAGTGATTAAACCAGAAGATAAAGGGGGTGTCAGTGTAATCCTCAATTGTTATGACTATGTTAATGAAGCCAACCGACAACTCTGCCACCTACCATGGCCTTGTCTAGCACTTATGCCGGCAAAACTTTTGTCGCTCCAGGGTGTGAAAAAACACACCCGAGTGACATAAATTTTGACAGCATAAGCGCTTTGAGAGAGAGCTTTCCCACGGACATAATAAAACCACCTAAACAAACAGCGGTAGCTTTGGCAGCGGGAAAGTGTGTCCTGCCGACATAGTGCTACCCACACAAGCGCTTATGTGGGCAAAACGTATGTTGCTCAGGGGTGTTTATTCACACACCTGAAGGACAAAAGTTTTGCCAGCATAAGTACTAGTGTAGACAAGACCCACCCACACCACAATTTACCCAGGAATTTAAGGATATCATCAAATCTTTCCCCATACAACTCCAAGAGAAACTTTACAAACTTATCCTCCACGAATCCATCCCAGAGACTTTTTACATACTTCCCAAGATACAGAAATATGGGAACCCAGGCAGAACCATCATATCTGGCCACAGCACTATTACTGAAGGAATATCGAGACTCATAGAACCATCCTCAAACCAATCATCACTCAAAGGGCCAGTTTCCTCCAGGACACAACTGACTTCCTCCATAAACACTGCAATATTAAACAACCTTCCTCAGAACACCATCCTTGCCACTATAGATGTCACCTCCCTAATCACCAATGTCCCTCACAATGACAGCATAGCTGCCTGCCTCAAATATTTACAAGACAATGGACAACCCTCAGATATCCACCCCAAACACATTGCCAAACTCATCCATTTCATCCTTAGTCATAACAATTTTACATTCTACAACACACACTTGGGAACGGCCATTTGTACTAGAATGGCTTCCCAATATGCAAATTTCTTCACGGGCCATCTTGAAGAAGAATTACTGGACAAATGCACCATGAAACCATCAATAATATTTTCATCCTCTGGAGAGATGACAAACTCCCTCATAGATTTCCATCACAGCTTTAACTTCCCATCCATCAACCACGCTGTGGAACACTCCCACACCATCTTCAACCTACTAACCACCATGATCAGCTTCAACAATGGAACCCTACCAAGGGTCACCACACTTATCTTCATAGATCCAGTAACCACCCCAAACACACCAAGAAATCTGTTATCTCCAGCCACGCACTCAGATACCACAGAATATGCTCCGAGGAGAATGTCCAGGATACACATCTTAACACATTCAAAACTGCCTTCACCGAACAAAGACACTCCACCAGAGAAGTAGATCGTATCATGTAACAGGCCACCCAAATACCCCAAGAGAACCTACTTCAATACAGAAATAAACCCACCTCCAGCTGCACTCCCCTAGTTATCATCTGCCACCCCGCCCTGGAACCCATATGGGTATCATCAAACAACTACAATCCATGCTCAATGAGGATCCTATCCTGAAAGAAATCTTTCCTGTGCCTCCACTTTAGGCCTCCAAACAACCCCCCAACCTCTCCAAGCTCATCATCAGAAGCATGTTGCCCACAGACCAGGCACAGTAACTCAAAGCAGCACCAGACCCTGCCAGAACAACAGATGCAAAACATGCATACGTATCTCCACTGCTATAATGATCAACACCGCCCACATCACATCTTTCAAGATCTATGGATCCTATACATGCCTATCGCAACATATGGTATACCTCATCCAGTGCACTTGTATTTAGCAGTGACACTGAGGGCAAGTTTACACTACAAAATTAAGTCAACATTAAGTCACGTCGACTTACAGTCATTGCAGTAATTAAACTGCTTCTGCATGCCCACACTATGCTCCTTGTGTCAGTGGTATGTATCCTCGCCAGGAGCACTTGCACTGATTTAACTGTCAATGTGGGGCATTGTGGGACAGCTTCTGAAAGGCAGCAACAGTTGATGTAAGTTGTAAGCTCAGTACTGACACAGCTCTATCCTAACTACATCAACTTAAGAGCCATGCATCTCGGGGAGTTATTAAGTCAGTGTATTGGGTGAGTTACATCGGTAAGAGTTGCATTTTGATGTAGACACTTACAGAGTTAGGTTGATGTAAACTGCCTTATGTTGACCTAACTCTGTAGTGTAGACCAGGGCAAAAGTTTCCCAGATCCAAAGAAGAGTTCTGTGTAAGCTGAAAAGCTTCTTTCTATCACCAACAAAAGTTGGTCCAATAAAAGATATTACCTCACCCACTTTGCTCCTCTTAAATTTACTGTCATTCAAAGTAATTCAACATAGTTTGAACAAATTGTATGTGGATTGTCACTTGAAATGTGGACTGTTTACCTGTGAATGTCAGTGATCAATCACATACATCATAAGGTATTGTGTCTGTTCCTATCCCTGATGGATCAATCACTTTTACAATGGAGTTTTCTGTGTGAATATTCACAGGAAGTGAATGTAAAATTTGCTCTCCATGAGCATTCAAGTGCATGAGATTACAAATTGTCTTCTGCAAGCATATGTCCTGGTAAAATTTGATTGCACTACTATGAACAGAAAATGACCATAAAAGATATGTGAATATGGACAAAGTTAATTAGTATAAATGGATATTCATGGATTCCCTTCCCTGCACCCCCAAGATTTGCCTAGCTCTATAAAGTGCATGGAAAGAGTCTTTAGAAAGACTGACGTCCATGTGTTTGGTTTTAACAAGATACTCTTGTTTTAATAATTATCAATGACTTAAGGAATTTGTGTATGTCTCTCATTTTTTATGTATGTTATTTCTGAGTGGTATATTTTTACTTAAAAAGCCCAGTTACTGCATTATTCTTGACTACTTGACAGTACATTGCTGCCTGTATATGGAGATGGAACAATGTATTTAAGTAATAGTACTAGAAGTAGGAGAGAAAGGGTCCTATTCTTAGGTTTACCACTGACTTCCTGTGTGAACTTGGCCAGATCACACCCTCTTTAATCATTTGTTTCCCCATCTCTCATAGTTTTCTGCTTCACAATGTTGTGAGCCTTAATCAGGCTCTTGCACTTTAAGTAGCTGAGAAGCCTTATTGAAATCACTAGCACTATTATATAGATAAAGGTGCACATGAGCCTACGTGTTTGCAGGATCAGGGCACTAGTGATTGTATAGTGCTTTGAAGGTCAAAATAGTTTGTTTAAGTTTTGTTTCCAATAAAAGTTACTTTGCATGTGCTATAGCCACTTTTTTCATACATGTCAAATTGTTTAGTTTACTTTCTTCACCAACCGTTTCAAAGCTGTACGTCCAGATGACAAACAAACGCCCTGCAAATGACTTAAAAAATCAGTTTTGAGTTTTACAACAGCTACAATTACTAAGCTTTGCACCTGACTTTAAAAAGGCTCAAGCTATTTATTGTATGGTGGGGGGGAGGGGAGGAAAATTGGGGGAGGTTGTCAGGAATTTGCCAACAAGTTTATTACACTGCTTCAGCTCACAGTAAATGTTTACAGACAGAAATAAATATGTGACTGCCAGAGGAACTTTGATGCCTTCCATGCTTCCATCACAATGTTACTAACAGTTCCAGAGGGGTAGCCGTGTTAGTCTGTATACAGCTAAAACAACGAGAGTTCGGTGGCACTTTCAAGACTAACAAATTTAATATTTGTAGACATAAGCTTTCAAGAGACTTCAACTCTCTTTTTCAGATGCAGTAATACAGAAAATAGGTAACACAGAGGCATCTTATAGATATCCAGGTGCATTGAGAACAATGGGGGAGGTGGAGTCTGGTACTTAAGTCCTAATGAGGACCATTGAGTAGGAGGTGAGAATGGGTGAGCAAAGTAATTTACCTTCAGTAGTGAGATAGCCACTCCAAGTCTCTGTTTAAACCCAGTTTGAATGTGTCAAGTTTGCAGATCATTTCTAACTCAGCAGTTTCTCTTTGAAGTCTGTTTTTGGAGTTTTTTTTGGAGAAGTACAGCAACTTTCAGGTCAGAGACAGAATGCCCTGGGGAATTAAAGTGTTCTCCCACTGGTTTATGGCTGTTGTTATTTGTTATGTCTGATTTGTGTCCATTTATCCTTACCTATTTTCTGTATTACTGCATCTGAAGAAGAGAGCTGAAGTCTCTCGAAAGCTTATGTCTACAAATATTAAATTTGTTAGTCTTGAAAGTGCCACAGAACTCTCGTTGTTTTTAATGTTCCTAACAGCAAATCTAAGTTCCATTCCTCCTACAAAACGCACGTGTGTGAGAACTGCTAGAGGAAGTGACTGCCTCATTTGTGAAACAAACACACACACACACACCCTGACCCAACCAGACCCTTTCTTGTCCTTTGCTCTGATCGGTAACTAGAAACCTCGGAGGGGAGAAAAGAATGGCTGGTGAGGATCGCAGCCCGGGTGAAGGAAGAGGCGCCTCTGCAACTCCCAGGCTGACTCTGCTTCTTGCAAGCAACACCGTGTGGGCGGTCTGCGGAGCTGCGTTGCCAGAGGAACAAAGAGATCGACGATTGACTCCCCTTGACGTCCCCAGCCCAGGAGGCTATAAAGAAGTGGCGGCAGGGGGAAAACAGCTCGGGGAGCGCTCTCAGTGGGAGCGCACCGGAGCCGCTGCGCGCAGGTCAATAGAGATTGTAGGGGGGGAGTCAACAGAAGCAAAGCAAGCTTGCGGCACAGCTGGAAGACGCAGCAGGCTCTGCACTGAAGATCCCCTTTGAAGAGCACAGTGAGGGGCTGCCGGGGAAGGCTGGCTCAGGATGAATGAGGCGAAGCTCGCCGTGCTGGGCAGTCGAGGAGCCGGCAAGTCTGGTAAAATTACAAGTTAACTTTGGGGGCCGGGGGGGGGGGGGGCGGGGATTTATTCACTGGGATTTAAACGTGACCCGGGTCCCTCCCAAGTTTTGTAAGGGTGGGTGCATCACGGGCAGCTTTACTGGTTTAATAATCCATGGATCGTCTGGATCCATGGCCAGAGGTTTTCTGCACCAAGAGCAAGTAGGAAACAGCTGCACTGTTTGCAGATGTGCCCGTTCCAGCTGCGCACGGGCTCGTCCATTGTCCCAGCAGAGGCGCCCCGATGTCTCCCCTGCTTCCCCTCCCCGCCCCCACCGTGCATTATTGATCACTCCATCTTTCGTTCTCCGGCTGCCACACTCTCCCCCTTGAGAACATTTGGAGCGGTGGGTAGCCGCGGAGAGAGCACGGCTGAATTGTAAAGGTGAAGGATTTTTGCTCACAAAGTCAGTTCAGAAGTTGTATGAAGTTAGCAGTCACTGATCCGGGCATGTGCTCAATGCTAAAGCTGGAGTTTGTTTTGTATTGCAGCTCTTACAGTCAGATTCCTAACCAGGCGTTTCATTGGAGAATATGCTTCCAATTCTGGTAAGCTCCCATTCACAACTTTCCTGCGGTTTGCTTTAGGCACTCTGAGTCATACCCCTGAAGGGCACTAAGCCATAGGAAATAGGAAATGCCCATTTTAATTTCCTACCAAATACATGCATTTTCTTTCTAAATTCAGAGTTCTGTTTAG
Organism: Emydura macquarii macquarii; assembly: GCF_026122565.2. Classification (NCBI taxonomy): domain Eukaryota; kingdom Metazoa; phylum Chordata; order Testudines; family Chelidae; genus Emydura; species Emydura macquarii. The sequence continues at coordinate 2,318,403 of NW_027132342.1, read as the reverse complement.
AAGTGTTTCCCAACAGCCAATCAAAGTGTTTCTTTTTGAGTTATATCCATTCACTAAAAGGACTTTCCAAGGGTAATAGTGGATGATGATGAGATATATTTGGGCCCAGGGAAGTGGGTTTATTATTGTTTCAAAAAGTATCTTTAAAATGGAAACCCAGTCCCAACAACCTTTTAAAATAGCGATTTAAGCTGTTTAATATCTTAAATTACTTTGAGTTTCTGATGGAAATATAAAACATGAAGAAGAGACACATAAAACTCAAGTAGAAAGCAGATGTCTAAAAATGAAAATGTACAATTTGGATAGCGCACACGGTGCCAGGCAAGGTACTAATCAGAAATAAAAGGGCAAAGAGCTAAATAAACTTGACTAACCAGATGCAAAAAAGCTGGCAAGTTTTGTACACCATCAAGTGGAGAGAAGACAAAGCAGAGAGTGAAGAAATAGAAATTAATGTTTTTACCTTGTCTGCAGACAACCTTCTTGTTCCAAGAGGCACTTTTCAGAAAAAATCAAAAGGGGCCTTAAGTGTCTTGTATTTTCCACAGGTCAGTTATGGAGCACTTGTAAAAAACCAGAATGCATTAAGAGGGAGATTTCCAGGGGCACCAAGGGCAGTTACTCACCCAACTCCCATTCCTTTAGTGCTTAGGAACCCCAGTCATGGACCAGCGCCCTATTGTGCTAGGTGCTGTAAACGCACAGAACAAAAAGACAATCTGTGCCCTAAAGAGTTTACAGTCCAAATCTAATCTTTGAAATGGGAGTTGGACATGCCCTTTGTGTCTCTGAGAATCTCCTAAATCAGCTGGAATCAACAGGACAGGGGAACTAGCCAGTACTGTGAGTTTCACAAAAAAAAACAACCTTGCTGTTTTTCAAGGGAAATTTTTAACAAACCCCTGTATTTGTAAACAGCAACTTGGGTTGCACAAACATTGTTTGAAAATAATTTTTGCCTCGCTTCTAGGACTACAATAAACAAATAAATAAAAGTTAAATAGGTAAAATAAAATATTGAATCATATAAAATAAATAAATAAATAAAAATAAATAAATGAATAAAATGAAAAGCAAGCCACAAAGCAGCCCAGGACATTTTGTAGTGCAATCAAAAAGAGATTGAATTTCAAAAGTTTTATGTTCTTACTTAATTATGGACACCACAATGTTTGAGTGCGCTACAGATTTGATCCTTCTAATTTTCCCATCCCAAATATTCACTGGGGGATTCTGAAAGAGGTAAGGAGATGAGGATATGCAAGATATTTGTAAGAACTGCAGCTTACCTGGAGACTAATGTGGTGCCGATTGGGAGTCAAGGGGAATCCCAGGAATGGTAAACTTTATCTGGGCCCTGTCTGCACTAGGAATTGTTTGAAATGTTCCCACCATTGCTAACACCAGCTCAGCTGCCCCAAGGTCAGCAACACTGGCAGCCTGAGTGTAAGTGGCCTGTTGATTGCCAGTACTGTTTGAAATACTGATTAGATTTGCTCAGATCAACATGGTGCTCAGAATAGTGGCAATATCTTGTCCCCATATTACTGGAACTGGTGGAAATTTTCAAGATATTTTTCTACTGTAGACTATGGCCCAGATTTTAAAAGGTATTTGGGTGTTGCTGTACTCAGCATTGCAAGACCTAACTGATTTAGGAGCTTAAGGGATTTAAGCACTTAGGAGTCTAAATCCCATCAACTGTCAATTGGATTTTGGCTCCTAAGTGCCTAAATCCCTTTTGAAAATGATTTAGGTCCAGATTTTAAAAAGTATTTAGGCACTATTGTGCTCAGCATTGCAACACCTAGTTGATTTAGGAGTCTAAGTCTCATTTTTAAAAGGGATTTGGGCATTTTGGCTCCTAAGTGCCTGAATCACTTTTGAAAAGGTGCCTAAATCAGGTAGATGTTGCAGTGCTGAGTGCAGCAATGCCTAAGTCCTTTTAAAAATCTGATCATATATCTCAGCTTCTAAGAATACAGTTCAAGGACTCGATCCTACAAACACTCCCGGGTGAAATGCTTGCTACTGTGAGGATTCCCATTTAAGCACTAGAAGGTCTCCTGGTAGTAAGTGTTACTTACTCCTGGTACTAGCTTTTTGCAGGATCAGCATCTAAGTTCAGGCTTGTATAATGCCAGCATAACAACAACTTGATAGGATCAAACCAACACTGCTTATGTGAGGAAAGCTCATACCCCATCTAAACTATTGAAAAAAAACAACAACTAATGAGGTGTTTCCCTTATGGTTCTATTTTCCCTAGATTAAAAAAGTATAAGGCTCTGCATATGTGCTGAACATGCCTGATAGGGTAAGAGGGTCATCAGCACTTAGCTGATTCCAAATTTACATTCCTCTACCCTGAAGTCCAAGCCAGCTCCTGCTGCCATCACTTCCCAACATATAGGTTGCTGTCATATCCTGCCGACCCTAAAACTTCCATAACTGTAAAGAGATTTTGGAAAATTACTCACTATCCTAAAAGCATGAGCGTTTAGTTACGCATGCTTGTCTGCTGTCCCAAATGGCAAGTGTTGTGTTCTAACAATGTTCCCTCACACTTTGGCACCTATTGGAGCATCATCGTGGAATGAGACCTGGCCAGCCGTGGGCTGAGGGACACAGTTAAGCATTGCCCAATTCACTATGGGCATATCCGAGGGGTGGGTTCGCTTTCCAGTAATCCATCAGGTTCTGCCACAGGATTGATACCACACTTGATGGACCCATGGGCTAATTCGCTATGGCAAGTCTTTTATTTCTTTATTGGCCATGCAGCAATTCGATCCTGTTCTTTTCTCTACTTGTTAACTCTCATGTTGATTTTAATGCCATGTGTCTTGTAGAGTGCATCTACACTAAACATTTGTGTCTGGATGGGAGGCAAATGAACCTGGAAATTTATGACCCTTGTTCACAGGTAAGCACAACTTATAAAAGATGAACTTCTCCCAGAGGTCTTTCTAAGAGTGAGGTGACAGGTAGGAGAGAGGAGAAAAAGCTAACTCACCCTTTGTACTTTATAGTAACTGAAATGGAAGATTGAAATTCCTGTAGCTATGACATGTAGCTGTCAGGACTCTCTCTGTACTGAGCGGTCTCCAACTTTACAGAATGAGCCCTTCATTGGTCAACTTTCTGTCAGTGCTTTTGCATTTATGAATACTACTAATGGGAACCAAACACAACAAATTGTAAAGTAAAATTACATACATCTTAAATCAGAGGAGGAGCAAAAAAAGGTTACAATCCCTATGTGTCCCCCAGAGCGATAGCCGTGTTAGTCTGTTTTTAGCAAAACAGCGTGAGTTCTGTGGCACCTTAAAAACTAACAAATTTATTTGGGCATAAGCTTTCGTGGGATATTTATGTCGTTTCTCCAAATATCCTTCTAAATGGTTAATTTATTGTTTGTTTAACTAACTACATTTCATGTACCTGTGGCAATAGCCAAATAGACAGCCCTGAAGCTTCAGAAACTGAAGTCTTGTATTCACAGAATAGATCCAGTGATAGTGACAATGCAGACTTTCCTATGTTAACAACTGGGCTTAACTCTGACCTGCAAAAAACACCTCTAAGAGAGGAAAGGATCTCAAGGAATGTTCATGAAGCTTGACGTTAATGTTTCTGCAGCTGCCTCTCTCTGTGCTGTGGGCTTTCCCACAACTCCCCACTAGGAGTGGGGAATTAGGGCAGTGGCATCCAGCAGGAGCCTTGGCAGCTTGGCTCAGCTGGAAACATGTTGGCCAGGAGCTGGAGCAGGGTAGCCTGCCAGTGGGGAATAGGCACAGGACCTCAGAGCAGATAGCCCTGGCCTTCTGCAACCCCCTGGGGGTTGGAAGTGGAACCACTGCCCATCATTTAGGTGGACAGGTTTTTAAGGCCCGGCTTGAGAAAGCCCTGGCTGGGATGGCTTAGTTGGGGTTGGTCCTGCTTTGAGCAGGGGGTTGGACTAAATGTCCTCCTGAGGTCCCTTCCACCCTAATCTTCTATGATTCTGTCTGGAGAAACACCTTTAGGGGACCCTTCTGGAGTTCTCTCCTTTACCCTCAGACTCCCATATCCATCAAGCTTGGTGATATTTTCTGTGATAGAGGCACCTGCCCATCCTGAACAGAACTGAAACCAACTCAGTCCCACAGGCATCCCTCTGAGAGGAACCCTTTTTGGTCATTGCAAATCTGAGCTGCACTTGAATCCTAATTTAGACCTTGGTAGGAGGGGAAACTTACCAAAAAATCTCCACAGTGCAGCTGAACTAGGGGCAAGCAATAGCAGGGGCAAATCTGCAGCCAGAACCCCTCCATCCCCATTCCAGTTAGACTTGTATTTCAACTGGTTTATCTAAAAGGATGGTGGAGGGCACTGAACCCTTGCCTACATTGTGGCTCATACCAATTTCAACAATGATTCTACTGAACTAGTCGGTCTTTTCAGGTAAATTTTCCCAGTGCAGGCAGCCCTGGATATGAGAGGCTCTCCCTTAAATAGTTTGTCTTAGCTGCAAGGGGAACTTGTCAGATAAACACACAATTTGTACAATTTCCGTTGAATTGCAAGCTACAGCATTTGCTGATAGATAGAGTAGCATAGATTGTTCCAGGAGTGCGCACAGGCATTTGAAAGAAGAGGGAAAGCTAGAAACCACCAATAATCTGGAGCTAGCAAGGTTTACTATTTATAATCTACAGTCTCTTTTTCATGGGCTTAAACAGCTTTAAAATGTATACAAATAATGGAAAAAAGTTATGCTGTCTTCTCTTCCCCTTTGACATTAACAATCACCTGCACTGATATTATCCTTCTGTACAGTTCTTTCAGAAATTTTCAGGTCATGATCAAGAATATTTATGGCTTTATCTTAACTTTCTCCAAAGCCTCATTACTGATTTCAGAAAATAGTTAAAACCTTATTTATTTTGTTAAACCATCTGTGGACTTGCTTCTGCCTAGGTCATAGGCCTCTTAACTCTCTACTCCCCTCCAGCTCGTCTGCCACCAACATCTTTTGCTTTTGCAATTTTTCATCTGTTGATGTGTCAGCCACCTTTGATGCCTTTCTGTTTTTAATTGGCCTCATCCTTTCTCCATCCATTCTTCCAAAGTAAATATGAAACTCTGCCTTTCATCCCTTCTTTCTCCCTCTGCTTTCACTTTCACTGTCCTGTTCTAACTTCCCATCGCTCATATTAACAAACTGCTCCCACCACAGTCTGTGTGGTAACTTCATGTCCTGTTGAAGGGCTTATATAGGCTCCAAGTCTTTTCAGAGGTTGGGGGGGAAGGTTGAATGGATAGAAGTGTAAGTGATTTACTAAAATAAAAACTTAGCGAAGGAACAGATAAAAACACCAGAGCTGCTTTGTATAGAATTGGGTGGGAACAACAAACAACAAAGTAAGCAAACTGCCCTCGTTCATTTTATAGGATCAAGTGTGGCAACACATTATATATAAAATTGCTAATCAAATACTGATGGCAACAATCGTGTTCTCAGTGACCCTGGGGGTAAATTCAGAGGGACTCCATTGCAATTAAGGGAACACTTTTTGGCTGTGAGATTTAAAGCTTTAAAGTTCGGGAAACCTGTTTATAGATTCATTATAACAATCATCTGCAGGGATGGTTATTATTTATTTGTAGCTCTTTGGAGTAGAAGTTCCAGATCAGGGCCCCATTGTGCTGTGCACTGTACAAACATGTAGGTTTCTTCTCATTCTTAGTTTGAAAGAAAATATTATACAGTGACAACAGTAACAGATTCTTTCTATTGTTGTATGCATGTCATTACCTTCAGCCACGACAGGGGAAGCTGTCCCTCACTGACGAACTCCACTGGGCTGACGGATTTATCATTGTGTATGACATCAGTGACAGAGCTTCCTTTACCTTTGCAAAGGCATTGCTCTACAGGATACGAGAGTCCTGCACGGCACCTTGTAAAAGGCAAGTTGCATTATTATTATTACGTTTCTTTTGATCTAATGTACAAAAAGTGATGAGTCTGTGAGCTTTATGCACCCTAACAACCACTAAAATGACAGGCTGCAGAGCAACAGCACCCAGCAACATAACAACAACAGTAATATACTAACTGGTCAATTCAGCAGCAAAATTTAACCTATTCCACCAATATACTTTCGGCTTGTTCCCTGTTTCACATGGAAATCATACTGTCATGCTAGGTGATAGAAGACTAACTGCTCTGATACCTTGGAAGTTAAAATGCTGGTAGTTAGCCAAAGCTGCTGCTCCCCCCATTGCTGTCACCAGTGGAGCTGCATCTATGGGAAGTTTGAAGAAAATACTAGTGTAGACACAATCAGGGAGGATTTGGCACCAAGAACGCCTCCTAAATTCTGTCTTGGGCAGAGACATCAACCCCGTTTGTGTCCTTGGGCAAATAATTGAAATTAGCTCAGAAGTCCATGGCAAGAATTAATTAATGAACTAATTAAATGTTTGAAAAGTGAGCGCTAAGAATCGGCAGTCACAACTGACCTGAAGCATGGACAATTGACCAGGGAATGCATAACCTGCTGAGGCTTTTGCCTAAGTAAAATATGACCTGAGAATAAAATCATTTTCTTAAATTAGAAAAGTATTTAAATTATATTTTCAACCCCTTTCACCATATACTGTCTCAGCCTTAATTCCTTAGTGCATATATTTTTCATCCTCTTTTAAGGAAAAAATTGTACTGTCAACAATTATTTTAGCCTTAATAAAACATAACTAAAATGGGTTAAGTCATTTGCCTCACAGGTGTGTTAGGAGGCTTAATTAGCAATTTGAGATCCTAGATAGTGTTTTTATGGGATAAGTTAATATAATAATATGAACATTTTATCGTTTGTCAGTTTTCTTTGTATATGCAGCATACAAGACCAGGCACACTGCAGCATTTTTGTCTAACCAAAACATTTTTGCTTTCAGAGTGATCGAATCAGCTGTGTTCTTAGTTGGTAACAAGCAGGATCTATGCCACATGAGAGAAGTAGGCTGGGATGAAGGACAAAAGCTGGCAATGGATAACAAATGCCAGTTCTGTGAACTGTCCGCTGCAGAACATTGTCAGGAAGTGGTGACCATGTTCACGAAAGTCCTAAGAACCATCATCACAAACTTCAAAGTGAAGGAAAAGAGACGACCGAGTGGGTCAAAGTCAATGGCCAAATTAATCAACAACATGTTTGGGAAGAGGAGGAAGTCAGTGTAATGGATCTCCAGTCTGACTGGAACCATGGAACAAGGACACACTGAAACATTGCGACAATGGGCCATATGCAATACGTGGACTCAGCCAATGTGTGCATGTGTTTTAAAAGTCTCCATTTGAAGGGATGATATGTTATAGTACAAACCAGAGATGAGTGGCAGTGTGGGCCAGTGGAAAGGGCACTGCACTAGGATTCAGAAGACCTGCGTTCTATTTACAGCTCTACCATGGACCTGCTGTGATACTTCGGCGCAAGTCTCTTCATCTATCTGAGCCTCAGTTTCCCCTCTCAACCTCTGTCTTGCTTACCATCTAAACAGACACCTTGAAGATAGGACTTTTACTACTTCTTGGTTGTAGAGTGCCTACCAACAATCTTGGTTGGAGCGTGTAGGTGTTACTGTAATATCAGTAATCATTTCTTTTCTAATAAACTCGTCCTCTCTGCGCCTTGCTGAACAAGAGGCCAACTTCAGAATTCCAAGATGTATCCGTAACATGGCAATTGCCCCAGCTGAAACGGAGATTGGTACGTAGGGATATTGCACTTGTAAGTCAATGAGTAGAGGGTACCGAATGCCTGACTTTCAGTGATTTCTTCCCCTGAAAAGCTGCCATGAGTAGGAAGTCAGATAAATGAGGTCATCAGTTGTCTTCCATTTCAATATTACTGCTGGAGCATGACAGGAGAAAGCATGGACCCAGTGAAGAGGAAAGTGGAATGGGAGTCAAGAGCCTTGGGGTCTCTAGCTCTGCCGCTGACTTGCTGCGTAATCTTGGACAAGGTGTTTATTGGGTGAAATTCACTGCTATGCAGCAATTTTCTCTCTCCTGGCCAAGTGGGGATTTGAATGCATGATTTCAGGCTTCAGCAGTGGAAGTCAATCCCCTACACCATCTTTCACTTCTATGCAGATGGCCAGTGCTAAGCCAATGTATTACGGAAGTCCATCTTAAGAACTCAGGCCCAGATCCTCAAAGGTTTTTAGGCACCTAATTCCCATTTAGCTTGTTCTTCTGCACAGGGGTGATTTTCACTCTTTGTGTCTCAGTTTTCTTATCAGCAATATGGGTATAATAATTGCTTATCTACTCTATTTTATTTATGGGTAGGATCTTAAAAGTCCTCAAATAAGGAGCACAAGTCCCATTGGAAGTCCGACTGGGATTTGAAATCAAACTTTCAATGGGACTTGTGATCCTAACTCACACTCAAGATTTTTAAAACCTATTCATCACCCTGGTGATGAAATGCCTTTGTAAAGCACTTTGATTTGTACAGATGGTGCTAGAGAAGTGTCTTATTAATTTTTCCAACATGGGTCCTGAACATTAGGCACCAAAGTCTAAATATTTAGGCAACAGAAAATCAGACACCTTACTTGGGTACTTAGGCATCCATGTCTGAATGTTTCTGATTGTACAAACATTATTAAGGGAAAGGTGAGTTGTCTGAAGATGACTGTCTCTCTCCCAAGCTGGGTCCAACAGACCATAAGGGTATGTCTACATTGCAGCTGGGAGTGAGTCTCCCAGCTCAAGTAGACAGACTTGCGTTAGTGGGGCTTGAACTTGTGCACTAAAAATAGGGTGGCTGTTGCGGCTTGGGCTGCAGCTAGGATTCTTAAGCCCACTACCTCCTGGGTTCAAGCTCAGCGGGTTAACTTGAGTCTCCACTGGAGCTGCAACATCCATGCTGCTATTTTTAGCGTGCTAACTTGAGCAATGTCAGCGAGAGTCTGTACACTCAGGCTGAGGGGGCTCACTGTCAGCTGCCGGGTGGCCATATTCAAAAGTGCAATTTAAAAAACACCAAAGAAACAAACTCTCAGCATGATGGCCTATCTCTGGTCCCGGGGAAGTTTAACAGTAAGATTCCCATTAACTTCACTGGGAGCAGAGTTAGGTCAGTGCTGGTGCTTTTGATAATCCCATCTAAATATGTAGAAAGCTGTTATGACTTAAACAAAATATAAATAAGTTACTGTTATGTGCCAAAAATATACACCATTTTTAGAAACGACCATCTTATTTCACATAGTTGTCGTTTTAAAAATGGCTAATCATGGAATACGTTTCTCACAATGTCGGCAGGCATTGCACTATTACACCCGAGCAGACTTCACCCTACCATAGCAAGGGTGATTTTTTTAATGTAAGGGTGTATATTGGAATCAGGGAGATTAAATTTTAAGGCACTAATGTATACTAATCTATTAAATGGAGCACAGAACACTCCCCCAAACTCTTTTAGTGGGCTGCTTTTTTGTTGTCTGTCTATCGTGTACAGCTTGCTAACCAGATTTGAAAAGTAACTGTATTTACTGTTACGACATTAAACCAACCTGATTGGTACAAGATAGAAATGTTGACACTTTACTATGGTCTAAGAATTTTTTAAAAATCTTCTGCTACTGTACAAATGAAGCAGTGTGCAGCCTCAGAAATAGTACATTTAAATGCTAGGCACTTTAAGAAGAGGAGGACTATGACTGTGTTTCATACGTACACTGAAGAATCATGCATGCACCTTTACACAATGAATTGTTGAGCTCTTAACATTCATTTTTTATTCTTAACACTTAACAACAAAAAGAGAACATACTTGGTTAAGGTTGCCAGGAGACTAATTACTATTTATTCATGAAGATATTTTCACAGTACTCAATCAGCGTTTGAGTGCCTATATTATTTATATAACACAATAAGCCTGCCTGATGCCTTACTGACACATTTAAAAAAAACCTAAGGAGTGAAAATCTGGTCCCACTGATGTCAGTGGGAGTTGTGCCACTGACTTCCTTAGAGTCAGGATTTACCCAAAAGTTTCACTCCATGAAGTAAAAGAAGAAGAAATAGAATGCGAGAGATGGGAAGGGACATAGCAGGAAAGTGGAGAAGATCTCATAAGGTTTTCTTTTTTAAAATGCATTTTATTAACATTTTTTTAAAGTGGAAAGATATTCATAATTTACTCAGTGGCTAAATATTTTTGAGTGGTTTTAAGGTGGTATTTTCATGAATATCTAAGTGTGATAGGGGTCTAATTTGTGTACTCACTTTTGAAAATACTACCCTTACATCTTTAAAAACTTTAATCATAATCCTGCCAAAAAGCTGAGGGAATTGGTTAACTGTAGCTCTTTTCATTATCAACAAGTCAGTCTAAACAGATGTATATCTTCCCATGACAACAGTCTTCTGTTAAGTTTCCTTCCCGTAGCCTCTCTGGTGATTCTTTAGCCCCAACCCTGGGAAGTCAGCAGATTGTAAGTCTCTTTCGAGTTGGCAGAGTAATGTTTGCCATCTCATCAAACCCGAGTGCTTCTTATCCTCCTACTCAGCCTGAATATATTCCAGTGGCATGTACAGAGGTAAGGGATTCCATTTCCCATTGCATAGGGCTGCCTGAGTCTGAACTTTAAAGACCAAGTACAGCCTGTCACCACCCAAGTCAGAAGCTGATGTTCTTCACAGGTGAATTGATTCTTGTATGCCTCTAGAAAGAGAGGCATTTGGGATCCTTAATAAATGTATAACTATGCTGTGCAAATGTTAAGTATTAGTATAACTCAACTACAGGTTTTTGATAGATATATATATATATATGCATACACACACACACACACAACAATGAGGTAAGGAAGTGTTCAGTGTAGGAGCTCATGTTTTAGTTCACAATCATTCCTGCCTTCTTACCTGGTCAGCTGCTGTTTCTTCTCTTGGTCATCAGGGATCCTTGAAGTTGTTGACCTATTGGCTTCCAGAAACATTAGTCCGGAAGACAGGGGCATCTGGAGGCTGCAAAAGAGTGACAGATGGCTGTGAAATAGTTCTCCACAAGAGGGAGCAAACCTGCATCTGGATAAAGCTTTTTAAAATTTCAAAAACATGTACACAGAATTTTTGGAATGAGATAAAAACTGCAGTTGACCCAGTCTGGCAAGCTAGTTGCACAGCCAGAACAAACAGCAACCCACCTTATATTACAGCAATGATATAAAACACTGAGCCTGAGTCTGCTCTGTTATGCTGGTTTTATCTCAGTGGAACTCCATTTACTTTAATGGAATTACTTCCATTTTATGCCAGTGTACATGAGAATTGGGCCCAGAATCTTGTAGTAGTTGATGCTGTAGAGTTTGGGTCATTGTTATGAATTATTATAGTATATTGGGATTTTTTTTATTTTTGTTTTGAGATGTGTGTTATTTTAATAAGGGCACCACGAAGCAGGAAGAAGGCTGATTTTATTTTTAAAAGCCCACCAACAACTTGACTGAGTCAAAGTCCAAATTATTTATTTCTCCACCTGACACCCAGGTCTGCTTAATGCACAGTAGGTGCTGTCATGAGCAGAGCCTGCAGCATGAGTCTGCCAACACTCTGTAAGGTTTTTAAAATTACTACACAGGAGTCAAAATGTTTAGTGTCACATGATAAAGTCTTCATGCCGATAAACTTTCATGAGCTTCAGTGGCAATTTGCCTGAGAAAGCAACTAAAGATTTGATATTGCTGCTTCACATTGATTCTCCTAGTGGAAGGATTGAAGACAATGCCATGCAAAGCATTATCCACTTCTAACCATAAAACTACACCCCAGTGAAGTAACAGAGTAAAAGGGAGAATTCCAACAGTGGTTCCCAAAAGCTGGTTTCCGGTGGGTTTTGGAGCTATTTCTATCACACTGTTGAAACAGCTATTAGTTTTCAAGTGGCAGAAGACTAGCTAGTTGTAAAACGAGCACAGAACTCACTTAGGGTTTCCAACATCTTTTTTTGAACCAACAAGCAAAAAAATTAGACACAAATCTCCTCCTCTCTCCTACTGCAGTTACTTCATGTCTGTCCCCATTGGGCCTCTCTCTAGTAAACCCAAACATAGTCCATTTGCAGACTACTCAGAACTGCACAGTAACCTGAGAGAAGTGAACAGCATGGGGCTTCAGGGAATGCAGGGAGATTCTATTTGTAACAGACAAAAAAGCCCTACATCCCTGGAGAAGAAAAAGAGGAGAGATATTAAATAAGCCGGTAACCAAGCAGATGAAGCCACTGCTTTGTATTTTGATTTGGATTTTATTTGAGCCTAATCAGGAGGTGAGTAAGGAAGCGAATCTCTAGTTTTTACAGAGAGGATGTACTTTGGAGACTGTGCAAGCTACAGAGGGTTTTCCAGCTTGTAACAGAAGCCTGCATTTGAATTGGAGAGTAAGTAATGACACATCAATGCATTTGGATGACAAAATGGGGGCATTATGATCCTTCTTCTCCTCTTTTCCCTTTCTGGCCTCTCCCATTTCTTAGGGCTGATATCATTGGTATGATATAGTTGTAGGCTGAAAGCACTAGAGGGCAATACAATCACACACACTTGAGCATGTCTGACACTGACATTCCACCCAGCAACACACAAAGTTTGGGGGGAAAATGGATACAAATCTGATCTAATGTATATTATAATTTTCCATTAGTGATAAGAGTAAACTATGACAGTTAGATCACTGGATGAGTCAAGTATTCTCGGGGGAGGTGGGAATTTAAAAATGATTATTTAAGACAAAACCAAAATGTAATAAGCATCTAACCAAATAATTACTTTCCACCAGCATTCCCTTTTCCGATTCTACATTGGTTAGCGCCTTTGCCTATCTGAACCTGTTCCGACAGAGAGACTATTTATAATCAGATCCCCCAGAAGATCTGGCTTGCATAAAGGCACAGGAACAAAATTCCAATTCTGAGCCCTTAGTTTATTCAAGGGAGGCCCTTCCCACCCATTTATGGGAAAGAAAAGAAAAAAGGTATTCTATTCATACAGAGTAACTAGATTAACCCTCCACTGTAGAATGAAATCACAGACACCTTCACCTTTCTTTGGGTAACCCCCAACTCCCCATGGAAGGCAGTGAAGAAGAGAGAGCTTCTACCCCATCTATTCTGGAAACTGCATTTTTCGCTGACTAGCCAACCCTTTTGTAAAATCAAGCCATTTACTTATGTGCCTAAATATGGATTTGGAAGCCTAACTGTAGACTGAGATTGTTTTAAATCTTGGCCTTAGTTTTTTTTCCAGAGCTGATATTATGTGAGACAGGAAAGCTATTCTGGGGAAGTTATTTTTAAACTGATGTGATTTTTTCCCAGCAAGAGATTGTAAATTTCTGTCATTTTTCTAGGTCTATTTTTAATTACTTTACAAAATAAATTGAGTCCCAATAGCTAAACAATTAATACATAACTTGAAATTCCTTGAACTTGAAATATGTATTCCTACATATTTGACATAACAGTGGGTCTATTTAAAACTAAATTTATCCTAAGGCCATATCTATACTACAAACTTTGGATGATGCAAAATACATCAGCATAAAGCTGCCCCTTTTAGTATATCACTTGTTCACACTTGGTTCTTTGCGCATATTCATCAGGAGCACTTGTGTCGATGGATAGCGTTGATACTGGACACTTAGTGATTAGCGTGAATACCAGTGAGACATGATATGCCCGATTTGCAGATTAATAAGGTTTAATGTGAAAGGTTTTTTATAAATATACTAGTTAAATATAAAGCTTAAAATTAACTACAATATATTATACTCACTAAGACTAGAGAGCTAAGCAGTTACTCAGAAGGCTGTATACAGGAATGGGGTTTTTTTTTATGGGTCCCTCGAGGGCGTCAGTGGATCCTCTGGTCCGACCGGCAGCCCCTCCCATGGAGTCAGGTGTTGATGGAGTGCATCTTTTTTTTAAATAGTGATTTTTAATTTTTTTTTATAAATAGTTTTTATTTAATTATTTTTTTTATTTATTATTATATATGTTAATTATTTATATTGGGTTTTTATTTTTAATTATATTTTATTGTTATGATAATTGGGGTTGTTAAAATAACATTTGGTGATAGGAGGGGCAGTGTAAAAATACACCCTTTGGCAATAAAACAGTGAACCCCCAGACGTTCAAGGATAACTTGTTCTCATCACTGTTATCTATGTGCAGTTGCAAGCATACAGTATTTGTATTTTATCTTGTTACGTGCCGTGGTATGCAAAAACGGAGACATTTACAAGGTTACTTAGTAATCCTATTTATTTTTGCCAACTGGAAGATGTCATGCTACAGGGGTCAGAATAGCCAAGCAAGCAACTGAAGCTATGCTAGGCCTGTAAGACAGTGGTCAAGCAACTCAAATTGTACTAGGCCTCCAACAGATAGGTATCCCAGTGTGCAACTTGCCACCGTCCAGTGCACTCTCCTTTGGAAAGTCTTGGCAATTCATGGTGGGGCAGAAACAGGTCAGACAGGGGTGACTGGGAACAAGGAGTCAACTTCCCAGCATGCATCTTTCTCCAACCCATGACATCATCGCTAACCCATTGGTTTTGGGATTTTTTAAAAAAAGATAGCATCCTTGCTATTCACCATCTCTGACAGAAGCACGGAACCTGCACAGTTCTGCACTATTGTCATGAGTGTTGCAAGCACAGGATGCACAATCCTCCGGTATTTGCAAAGCCACAAGAAGAATCAAATAAGTGGGGAACATGATGATTTCTTGGAGGACAGGTTCCTGTGAGACATAGTGAAAACCAATTCATGGTCGTTGATGGCATTCATGAGCAGCTGCAGACGGTGGAGCGCTGCTTCTGGGCCTGAAAAACAAGCACTGACTGCTCACATCGTAATTCAGGTTTGGGACAACAAGCAGCAGCTGCAGAACTTTTAGATGTCCAAGGCCTCATTCCTAGTTGTGTATGCCCAGCCCTCCAGCGCAGGAACACCAAAATGAGAGCTGCACTGACACTGGAGAAGTGAGTGACAATCACACTGTGTAAACTTGCAATGCCAGATTGCTAAAGGTCAGTGGGAAATCATTCTGGAGTTGGAAAATCCACAGTGGGGGCTCTCGTCATGCAAGTTTGTAGGGCCATTAACTATCACTTGCTACACAGGACAGACTCTCTACAATGTGCAAGACACAGTGGATGAACCTGCAGCAATGGGGTTCGCAAGCTGTGCTGGCTGGTCAGGGAAGGTGCGTGACACTGGCATCATTAAGAACACAGCACTTTTCAGACAGGGACTTTCTTTCCTGACCAGCAGATTACCATTGGCTACATACAAAGCACTAACGAAGTCAGTACAAACTAAAATTTCATACAGACAATGACTTGTTTATACTGTTCTATATACTATACGCAGAACTATAAGTATAATATTTATATTACAGTTGATTTATTTTATAATTAGATCATAAAAATGAGACAGTAAACAATTTCAATAATAGTGGTCTGTGAGCCTTTTGTATGTTTGATTTTGTAAGCAAGTAGTTTTTAAGTGAGGTGAAACTTGGCAATATGCAAGACAAATCAGACTCCTGAAAGGGGTACAGTAGTCTGGAAATGTTGAGAGCCATTGGACTAGATGACCTCTTGAAGTCCCTTCCAGTGCTACGATTTTATGATATTTGATCCCTATTGAACTTTGAAAAACACCCTGAGATTTTTATGTGAACTTCTATATACATATAGGGAAATATGTACTGTACATGAATCAAGTAGATAAAGTTGCATCTATTCTGAAACAAAGTAATGGTACCGTATTATTCCATATTGTTCATTTTCTTTAAAACAAAACAACAACAACAACAACAAAACAGTAAAGCAGAAATCTAACCATTAGAACTTTAAAAAATAAAAGTACTTCATTATCCAAATCTAATTAACAGTTCATTTTTAATAGGCCAAACATTTAACATTTACTTTAAACTAATTTTTGTCAAAGTATTTGACAAACTTTTAAGTGAATTCCCTGCTGGGAAATATCATTTTAAGAATGTTGTGGAGTTCTTAAATTTTTACATTCTCTATGTGACTGCCATTTAAAAATAAGTAGCTACTTAAGGAGAAAAGTTTGTCAACTTTAATGCTTCCAACAGTGCCCTCTTGTGGCTCATTGCTCACAGTCCACTTGTTCAGTAAACTTTTGAACATATTGTTTCTATTCCAGTTAAAACATCAGCAATAAAAACTCAAAGAGATTGGTCACAATGTAAAGATAAAATTCCTCCTCACTTCAAATGGTAAGAGATAAATGAATCAGTATTTTTCAGCTCAATAACATAAAATTTTTACAAACTAACAACCAAATATCTTTAACCAATAAAATGTATACTATTTTTATTTTTTAAATGTATACTATTTTAATGTATACTATTTTACAGCCCTTAAAAATGTCCCCCACCATACAATTGACCTTTCTAAGCTTAGTGGTGGAGACATTTTACTGAAATAACGCTGTTTCTCTATTATCTAGTGGAAAGAGCCCTAGACTAGCACTTGGAAGAGCTGGGTTCTATTCCTTTCTCTGCCATTATCCTCCTGGGCGACTTTTCACTAGTTACTTCACTTCCCTGTACTTCAGTTTCCCCACCTTTAACACAGGAACAATGACACTGACCTCCTTTGTACAGCATTTCAAGGCTTACTGATGAAAAGCACTGTAAGAGCAAGGTATTATTATCTATCTTATTTATCTATGGCCCCCATTAATACAATATCTGAACTCCTCACATCATCATTGCAATAGTCCATGATGTAGGGAAGTGCTATTATCCCCATTGTACAGATGGGCAACTGAAGCACAGAAAGATGAGGACACAGATCCTCAAAGGTAGTTCGGTGGTGCTCTTTTCAGCATTACAGTGCCTAATTTTTAGATGGGTTCATGGAGGAAAGGTCCATCAATGACTATTAGCCAAGATGGTTAGGGAAGCAACCCCATGCCCTGGGTGTCCCTAAACTGCTGACTGCTCTAAGCTGGGACTGGATGATACAGGATGGATCACTCAGTAAATTGCCCTGTTCTGTTCACTCCCTCTGAAAGACCTGGCATCAGCCACTGCCAGAAGAGAGGATACTGGGCTAGATGGACCATTGATCTACTCCAGTATGGCCATTCTTATGTTTTTTTAAACTCTTAGGCAGCCAATTGGCTGGGGAGTCCCCCTCTCCTCTTTTCCTCTCTTCTCTCACTATGTAGGGCCCCCCTAGGGCTTTAGCTTGAACAAGGGCTCTGAGCTTCTTGTTAGCCATAGGGTGGCATCAGGGCTTTGGCGGCTATAAGAATGCCGACTGGTTGAATCTTATCACTTTAGGCAGAAACTGAGTGGTGGTTTTGAAAATATCAGTGGTACCTAAATGGGGAATTTAGGTGCCTAAAATGTACACAGGCACCTAACCGTCTTTGAGGATCTGGGCCTAAATGACTTGCTCAAAATCCCCATGGAAATCTGGGTGAAAGCAGGGACTCGAACCCAGTTTTCCAAAGTCCTAGGCTACGTGCCCTAGTCCCTGGACCATCAGTCCTCTTAGGGGACTTGTGACGCATACAGAAGCGTTACAAAGAGATTGGCCAACTTTTCATCTGGCTTTAATAGCATTTTAACAGTCACAATGAAGCTCACCACTAGGCAGATGACCAGCCCAATCTCTATGCACCACTTAAGCACTTTCTTGGATGCAAGCAGCAATGGGCCTTGCCGTGGTTCTCTGCACAGGCATACGTTTCACAAAACTCTAATGCTGAAACAAAAGATATCATTCAAAAATGGTACCCCATCAATTTACTCTTACTAAAACTAGGATTGAAAGTGGTTTACAGTCTGTTTCATACATAGGGCTCCTTGACTGGCAGAGAATTACAGGACAGCAATACTTCACTTGGCAGCAAGATGGCTGCATGCAACACTAGCCGCAGAAATGCTAATTTTAATGCTTCTTAAATGTTCATTAAAAATTAATTGATTGTGGTAAACATGTCTGACCTGGTGAATGGTGAGGCCTGAAGCTCCAAACTTTTATGCACCTGAGTAGTAGACTTACTACTCTACTTCCAATCCTGGACTAGTTACACATGTAAAGCTTCTGTGTATAAGTTTCTGCAGCAATCCGTGATTGTTGGTTGGGCTGAAAGGTGCAGTTTGAAATTAATAGGTAACACGACAATATTTTTAGCAAATATAATACACCTAAATTCAGCTGTCACCCTTACAAAAAATCAGTTGCTTTAGGTAATTAAGAGGTTGCTGTATTCCTTAGGTATTCCTCATATTAACCATACAGAATACTTGCAAGTATTGAGCCAAGTCACCTACTTAGGCACAACTGGGAAGTTTTTTATGAGTGAACTAATTTACACTTATCTTTCTGAACATTTGAAATCTCCTTACGTTTGTTTACATTTTTAATTGTTGTCACAGATTTCCAAAGAAATATCCAAACACCAGATATATAAAACCACACACACACACACACACACACACACACACTCTATCTGGTGCTAGTAATAAACATCCCTGGAGAATCAAGCCCTTTGTTCATATTGAGACCTCAATTATGGTGAGTAGCATACTCTCACTGGGTCCAGCCAGACCAGGGTTTCTCACCCCTGATGTGGAAGGGTCCATATCCAAAAATGAGAGGATATTTCATTTCAATCATCATCCAATTCAATAACTGACCGTTCTGCGTGTCATTGCTGGGACAATATTACTGCCAAATGTGGCTGTGTTTAGTTGTGGCATGGCACTTGAGATCACCAAATGCCTTTCACATAGGCCATTGAATATCAGACGACACCATTGTCTAGTTATTAATGATGTGGACTAGATTTGAACTAGCAGTTCAGAAATGAAAGGCTGTATAGTCCATTACCACTGCCAAAGTCAGTGTTATTCTACATTGCAATATACTTATGGGTTGTGAAGGAATGCTGTGAAAGGTGGTGTCATGAGGTGCTCTGCTCACTATTGTGGCGTATCCTTATGGCTGTGTCTGGGGATAGATCTCAACCCGTCTGACACCACTCCTTTGGTTGCTCGCCTCGTATCTCTCTTGCGGCCTTCTGGGATCAAGTTACTCCGTCCTCATCACTCAAAGTGCTCCCTCTTCATGGCTTGGCCCTGTGGCCAGGTCACTATAGTCCTCCCCTTCCACAGTATCAAAGTCCCATTGGATGATCATCTCAGACAGTCTTCTGGTCCACTGCTCCATCTGTGCGGCTTCCCCAGTGGCTGGTAGGGGAACCTGGGGACCCTACAATCAGTGGCCAAGGTCTGCCCTGTCCCAAATCTTGCTGTTGTTTCCTTGGGCTGTTTCCTACTTTGACTCTATAGGCTCCTTCTCTGCCCTCCTCTGGGTATGCTCTTCCTTCAGGGACAGGATCCTAGGGCTTCTAATCTCCCCCTGACTTCCTCCTTTCCCTCTCTATGCCCAGAGAGTGACTCCAGGCCTTCACTACTGCAGCACCCTTCTTAGTCTTGGCTTCCTGGTTTTATAGCAACTTAGTCTGCCCCTTGCCCAGCTGGGCTTCATCGTCAATTAAAAATGTATCAACCCTGACTCTCCCCCAGATGCAACCTGTTGCAGGGCTAATTGGTCCTCTCTCAACTCAGGATTGGTCCTATTGTGTTCCAGGATTTGGGCAGATTCAAGCCTGCCCACAGCTGAAGGCCCCTCCCCCAGCCTAAAGGGAAGAACTACTGAGCTCAGGACACAACTAATTATTGGGGTGTGACGTTCCCTTCTGCAATTTGGACTGGTGTATCGCTTTGTCATGCCCATTCCTCACTCCTGGAGCCAGTCTTGCGCTTGCCGTGCTGTGTGAACCACCCACAGCCCACACAGAGCCTCCTGCAAGCCAGCGGTTCTCACCTTAGTGAGTGCCTTTGACCAGCCACTCATGGGATTCTGCAGTAGAATGATCCCCAGCCACTATCCTCAGTCCCAGATGCAACCTTAGGAACTGCTGTCTTACAGAGTTCAGTGCTGGCCACTGGACTCTGCAAGCTCACTGGTTAGTCAATTTATCAAAGAAATTGATCTGCACCAGCTCTGTCACTCTAAATGAGTTCTTTGCACACACTCAAACCAGAAGCACGGATTTAGAGAAAACAAACAATTAAGTTTATTCAGTACAGAAAGATTTTAAGTGATTATAATCCAGAATAGGATAAATCAGACTTGTTCAGGAAGAAATAAAAAGGCAAATCACATTCTAAACTAAACTTAACATTTCAGTAGCCTTTGATACTATTTTACCACAGGTTGGTTGGTAGGCCCCCAATCAGGTTCCCCCGCCATGGGCAGTCTGTCTTGATGTTGTCTGGTAGATGGAATGCAAGAGAGAGCTCCAGAGACCACAATGCCTCTCATTTTAACCGATTCCCCTTGAATCAGGTGATCGGCAATGTCCGGCATGGTTTTTTCCACTTGAGTCAAATGTGCATCACCTTGTCAGATGCTCTGGCCAGTCCATTGTTTCTGTATGCATGCCTCAGCGAGGTGTGAACTCTCATTCTGCTTTGTATTTGCCTGGATCTATTCAAGCCATGTGCTACACATACTTGGGAATATTACTTAGCAGAGCTTCATAACTATACATATGACATGGTAGGAAACATGCTACCATAACAATAATGTTCAGTATGTCATAAGTGTTGGAGGCCCAGTACAATTTGAGTTGCTTGACCACCGTCCTACAGGCCTAGCATAGCTTCAGTTGCTTGCTTGGCTATTCTGATCCCTGTAGCATGACATCTTCTAGTTGGCAGAAACTGAATAACCTCATAGATGTCTCAGTTTCTGAACACCAAAGCACATAATAAGACAAAATACAGCTACTGTATGCTTGCAGCTGTACATAGATAACAGTGATGGGAACAAAAAGTTATCCTTGAACATCTGGGGGTTCACTGTTTTATTGCCAAGGGGCATATTTTTACTCCACCCCTCCTATCACCAGATGTTGTTTTGACTATGCCAATTATCATGGTGAGAATGGAATATAGTTAAGGGTGGAAACCCAATGTAGGTAATTAGCATATATGATAATGAGAGAGATAATTAGGTGAAGGTTGTTTATGGAAGGGTATATGTAGTCACCACTTAGACAAAGGGGGGTGGCTCCATCAACACCTGACTCAGCGGGAGGTGCTGCCGGTTGGACTGGAGGATCCACTGACTCCCTGGCGGGTCCCCTGAAGAAAGCCGTTCCTGTACACAGCCTACTGAGTAACTGCTTAGCTCTCAAGGCTTAGTGAGTATGATATATTGTAGTTAATTTTAGGCTTTATATCTAACTAGTATATTTATAGAAAACCTTGAACATTAAACCTTATTGATCTGCAAATCGGGTGTACCGTGTTTCACTGGTATCCACACTGATCACAAAGTGTCCAGAGTCAACAATAAGCATTCAAAAAACACCTTACATGACATACTCGGTATTAGACAATACACAGTTACACTATGAGGTGAACACGAATGATACACAAATCACACCATGAGAGTGTACATAAGGTACAGAGTGTCAGAAGGGGACAACTAATGAAAAAAACAGGAACGAGTGTGGAGGTCAAAAGGCCAAAAGTAGGGAGTCTGAAGGGGACACCAAGCAGAGAACTCCGGACTGCACTTCAAAATGTCTAGGGAGCCAGTGGATGAGGTCCAGAGGAGCTCTGCCCAGATACGTGAATGAATAGAGGACTGGAAAAAGGCCGCACAGTCACAGACCATCCCCTGATCCAACATCCTCTCTCTCTGTATCAGGCCTGGTGTGGGTAGGCACTCCATCACAGGCAGTCATCCTTCTTATCCTGCCCCCACTTCCTTATGAAACTATGGCTTGTTCAGACTCACGGAGGCAGAGTGAGAGCCGAGCAAAATGTTCCCAATTAATATGTTATTCGCTGGGAAATTCAGTTCTATGTTTACTGAAACTGTGAATTCATGTCAAATTCAATGAATAGTTTCAATTGAAAAAAAGATTTTAAAAATATTTTTCAAAAGGTCAAAATTTTCTAAATTTCAAAATTTGCTATTTTTTTTTTTTAAAAAGGACTATACAACCCAAACACAAAATGAAACGTTGCATTTTGGGTCTAACAAAATGTTCCGTGCAACCTGAAATGAGTATTTCCCTTCTCGTTCCACTTTCAGTTTTTCATTTTGCCAAAAAAACCAACAATTTTTTATTTTCGGTCAACCTAAAATGATTTTTTTCTCTCAGTTTGGCAAACAGACAAAAACTAAAAATCAATTACGTGCATAACTCTAGCTACAGTTTATCTATGGAAAAGACAGATAAAGATAGAAAAGATTGTAAAGTCAGTTGTCCTTCCTTCCTTATATTAATCCTGTCCTATCTCCCCTCTGCCACTAGAGCTGACAGTGAAATGCAAGCCTTAGGTTCTAACGTTTGACTCAATGGGGTGGTCAAATCCTGCTGTTGTACGGGTCTAAATCCAGAGTGACTCCAAAGAACAGACTGGAGTTACTCTAGATTTACACCAGTGTTAAGTGAGTGCAAAATAAGGCTCTGGGAATTGACTTTAAAATCTTTCAGACACCTAAACAAATGGATAAATCAAACACAGATTCTCAGATCAAGCTGTACCAGAAGAAACCTCTCATCTGACTTATAGTGGCAGTAAGATACCATGATGACAGCTAACAATACAGAAGGGAGAGAAAATAAGGGATGGAACTTTCTTTTTTCCTACTAAACTCACATGATTTAATACAAGGCATGCACTGTTAATGGTGGCTTTGAGTGATACCTGTGTGTTTTATAGGTTTATAAATTGGTTGTAGTAAAATCTTATACATCCTATATCACTAGGTATTGTTTCAGCCTATTACAGGATATATCTATCTAGAGTTGACTGAATTGTATTAATCTGATCCTAGTTTAATGATGCCTTAACATTTTTATGAAAGAATTTAATGTTTGCAATATCCATGTTCCTTATTTGAAAGTGTGACTTATAGGTTCTCATCTTCTTTAAATTATGAAACCCTTCAGCTAATAAAGGAACATGATTATGGTTTGCAAAAAAGGCCAAATCATTTAACAATCTACATAACTGTCTATTGTAGGTCTTCGCATAATAATTGTAATGGAACCATTAGGAATTCTAAAGGCAGTTATCCGTCATTTGCTGCAATACTGAGGAATAAGGGAAAACTTGAATTATTTAAGGGTTCTGCAGTTTCAAAAGGGAGAGGAAAAAAAAAAAAAAAAAAGAAAGACACCCTGAATCAATGATGCACTTAGCAGTAAAAATAGTTGTTAGTGCCCCTGAAATAACCACTTGTTGATGGTAATTTTTCCAATTATGTAATATTAAGTTGTCAGCTTTGCCCCTTTTCCCTTTCTTTGATAAATGCAAAATGATCAGCATTTGATGCTTGTATTTTTGTTAGCAGAATAGTGATGGGCAAAGCTCAAGAGTAGAGATAGCTCCAAGCCGCCAAACTTAAACGGAGTTTTGGAAGATTTGTGTGTTAAGCACACAGTTGTTAAGCGACTTGCTCAAGGTCACACCGTAAGCCTGTGGGACACTGGTGCTTAACGTAGTGGTGGCCATTCATAACTTGCTCTCATAAGATAACTAAATTTAAGTTGCCTTTATATCTGCAGTGCAAGCGGAAGGAGTCCATAATAAAAAGGGCTAAATGAACGAACTTAACAAGTGCTATAACGATTTTGTCACAGGAAATCCAATTATTATGGACGTTCCCATAGTGGAAATTTGTCTGAACACCAGCTATAGCATTCCTCTGCCCCACCTCCTTGCAATCTTGCTCACTTCACCCTATATTTGCTCCACGATATAGTTTATATACCATCAGGTGTGGCAAAAGCGGCTTTCAACTACAGTCAGATGTATCAGACACACAACTACTGTCAGATGTTGCAACACACAACAGCTAGAATTGATGAAAATCTTGCCATTGGTCTAGAGAATGAAATCACAGAATCCTATAATGCTAGTTGCCATTTAAAAGGGTCAACTTTTGCCAACACAATAGTATCTGAGATCCCTCATTTCTCCCCTTATACTTACTGAGGTAACTATTCTATGTGCTTTGGGAAAATGCTGACTTTTTAATGGTGATCTCCTTATACTCAGATTGATTTTATCAGTAATGGGATCAATTCTTTGAGAGCAGACCATCATCAGCCGAAGATTTGGAAAATATAAGCAGCAATGGCATGACTGAGGACACATTATTTTCATAAGTTATTGATGCACCTTAGCTAACTTAATAATGGTGCAAAGCAGAACCACAAGTGAGTTTGTCAAACTGCCAGTTTAATAAAAGTTAATAAAAATAGTATATTCTCATGGAGGCTGGTGGATTAGTTTTTTTAAGCAAATTTGGCTTTGAAGAATTAGTTTAAATTCTTACTTTTGTTATTTTGTGTATTGTTCCAACAGGTTTGTTCTTGTCTCTTTGAATAGATCACTTCTGACTCCTGTCACAATCACATAGCACTTTTAGGAGAATGTTGTTGTTTGGGATGTAATGTACATTTTTTAATGTATTTAAAACTCCTACGTTTTATTTGGCTCCAACTCTTGAGTCCAGCTGCCATTTAAAAGAGATTGGCTGCTGTTGTCTGTAACATGAAGGCATTAAGAAAAGAATGGTTTCTGAAACAAAGTCTACAATAGAAGTATGATTATGGTCTACTTAGAAGAATTGCTTCCAGCACAGCTACAATGCATACCAGCCAATATAGTTTTGGAAGAGCCTACGTGGGGGACATTAGACAGCCTCAAATTACATACAATTCTGAAGTCCATAAGACATGAAACAGACAAAAAACAAAGTCCATATCTAATTTCTATGGGAGCATTCTAAAGAGTAAAGGGCCAAATTTCGTGTTTTTGGGGGCAACTTCATTGTTTTTGTTTTAAATACGTTTTTAGAATGAAGCCTGGACTACAAAACATGTATGTGTTTTGCAAGAGGTGAGTGATGAATGTACAGATATGGACTTGATTCAAATGTGAGTTTTTTCATTAACTTCAATGGGCTTTGGCTCATTTTGTATAATAACCCCATGTTCAGGTTAGGGGTATCAGAGGGCCATATGCTGTCATTTTATTTTATGGAAAACTACACTCACTTCAATGGAGATTTCCATGTGCGGTCTGATGGCAAGGTATAGAACTATTTTTGGCTTATTTACAGTACAATAAATACTTCAAAAAGAGCTATCAGAGACATTCTTTCAAAACTAATGGTTCTATGGTTTAGGCTAATATAATACCCCATTTCAGGTTAATTATTTTAGTTAGTTAAGCCATAAAGCTCCATTTAAATATAAATAGCAAGAAACTGGGCTATTAATAATTATTGCAAATGTCACTGATTTCAGATTATAAAATTTAATAGACTATCACCATTAAAACATGTGCTCTCCGTAATTACACTGTGTACCAACTTGTGCTTGATTCTCTCTCCCTCTCTCTGGTGGATAATTAATGAACACTCTTTTTAATGCTTCTGCCTGATGAAACACTTTTCTTTGAAAGAAAACAGGAGTTTGCCAGAAGGCTCCTGAGGTGTGGAGGTTGAACAATACTCTCAACTGCTGTGGAGCTGGGCCAAACTGGGAGTGGGAGAAACATCTAAATGTTTTGCTTATTAAAAAAAGGTCTTGTTTTAGTAAATATGGCCATGATTTTGTAAGACACTTAAGCATGTGTTTAGTCCATTTCAGTTAAGCAGTTACCAGTTTGGGCAATGCAAGGGGAAACCTCCAGAACTAACGCATAAGTCTATACAGTTTGAGCTAAAGAGCCAGGCTCTGTAGCTAGGGATGTAACAGACTCATCTTTGTGGATCAGACACAGAGGGGGATACACTGAACAATGGGTTACTCTTTGTTTAATAAGGATGGACCTGAGCACATGCTCAATTTAATAAGCACCTATTATTACACATATTTATAGAGGGATGATTTTTTGTTTGTCTAGGAGATGTCAAAGAAAGGAAGTGTTCAGTTGGTTGGGCTAGCCTCTGTATGTCTGATCATTTCTTTCTAATTCTTTTCATCTGCTCCCTCTGAGTCTTACACATGCACAGATATATCTGAGACAAATAAAAAGGAGAATATTAAATAATTAATTTTCATTTTAGCTTAAGATCAAACACTTGTGTGTAGAGGTTAAAGAAGTCGGTGACCATGGTCGCTGGAGGGGCCACACTGAGAATTCTTAATGAAAAGTTTAAGCAGATCTGAGATATTCATTGACCTGGTGGGTAAAGTGTCCGATCTCTTGGGAGTGGTAGAACTTTATATATGGTGAATAAGACTAAGTAATCCTCATTGTCTAGACTTGGCTGTCTGAATGGGAGCCAAAGGCTGGATTGCTTAAAGGGAACTGTGTTTTAGCTTCTTGGTAACCAGCAAGGTATTACAGAAGCTGTTTGGTTACTGGCTTGGTGAATCTAATTATAAGAATAAACCACCAGTTTTGGGGATTGTCTGCTCTATTCTTTGCAGTTTGCCCTAATTGAATATTCTCAGTGTGGCCCCTCCAGCCCACAGTCACAAAGTCATAAACAGTAATTACTCATAGTTTCAAACAATGTGGATGAAAAATTCCACGGAATATGTATTTAAAGGCAGCTTTTCAGGAGCTCTCGCAAGTTGAGGGGAAAGGGAGGTGGGAAGTACATGCTAATCAATACATTGCAATAGCACAGTGGGTACTACTGTTTGGGAATCAGAAAACATGAATTTTACTTCCATCTCTGCCATAGGGTAGAATTGCCAAAAGTACCTAAATCATGTTACAGTGACTATTTATGAATTTAATACAAAGTGGAACATCTTTAACCTGAGAAAATTTGAGAGCCCCAAGCTAGAATACTTTATAGCCTGCTGGTTAGGGCACTCACCTGGGCTCAAGTCCCGTTTCAAATCAACCAGGCGAATGCTCTAACTCCTATGTATTGGAGGTGGGGCACCACCATCAGCATTCTTTATGAGAAAGGGCTGACCTGGTTTAGGTGCCTATGGTCAAGAAAGGGTTCATAGTTGTGAATGCCAAGTGGAAATAGGCCCCTAACTCCCTTTGAGAGGCAGGGCTTAGGCCACCCCCCTCTTCTGAGCATTTCCTCCTGGCTAGCTCAGGCAGCTCCCTGCTCAGCATGCTGGCTTCTGTGAATCCCTTTTTAGGTGCCTAATTCTCCTCATGCATTGTATAGGGAGTCTGGATGCCTTAGGCTGGGTGCCTAAAAGTTAGGCATTGCGATGCCTAAGTCCCAGCTGGGAATCTTGTCCTGCGGCCTAAGTCACATTTTTAAAAGTGACTTATGCCTCCCTATGTATCTAAGTCACTTTTGAGAATGGGACTTATGCTCCCAAATCATTTAGGTACTTTTGAACATATAATCCTAAATCATTTACCTCCCTGTGCCTCATTCACTATCTATGAAATGGGCACAATAATACATACCCATCTATAAAAAGAGCTTTGAAATTTTCAGAGGAAAAGTACTACGTGTATGAAAAAATTTATTATTACGACTTACAGATTTGACAAGGAGTTCATATAAAATAAACATGGCTCAAAACTATATTATAAAACTAGAAATACCTAAAACCAGGGACATTTTAACAGGGAGCCAGAAACTTTTACAATGAATGTAATAAGCATCTAGAAATCAGTCCACAGGGGCTTTGACACAAATAACTGAGTTTGTCAATTTAGAAAATTGGTGCAACTAGCAAATCTTAGCTGATAATATTAACATATCACCCAACGCAGAAGACATACGGCAATAAATGTGTTAGTAAATACTTTCTGAGAAGAGGTCAATATTTGTTATACTTGATGCTATTTAATACTCTAAATCCATTAACGCTTAAGAGCCTAGAATTCAGAGTTGTTGCTGAGCACTCAGAGCTCCCATGGACTTAACAGTAGCTCTGGGTATAGAATCATAGAATCATAGAATATTAGAGTTGGAAGGGACCTCAGGAGGTCATCTAGTCCAACCCCCTGCTCAAAGCAGGACTAACCTCAGCTATATCATCCCAACCAGGGCTTTGTCAAGCCTCAGCTTAAAAACCTGTAAGGATGGAGATTCCACCACCTCCCTAGGTAACCCATTCCAATGCTTCACCACCCTCCTAGTAAAAAACTTTTTCCTAATGTCCAACCTAGACCTCCCCCTGCAACTTGAGACCGTTGCTCCTTGTTCTGTCATCTGCCACCACCGAGAACAGCCTAGCCCCATCCTCCCTAGAACCCCCTTTCAGGTAGTTAAAAGCCGCTATCAAATCCCCCCTCACTCTTCTCTTTTGCAGACTAAACAAGCCCAGTTCCCTCAGCCTCTCCTCATAAGTCCTGTGCTCCAGCCCCCTAATCATTTTGACTCTCTCCAAATTGTCCACATCTTTTTTGTAGTGGGGGGCCCAAAACTGGACACAGTATTCTAAATGCGGCTTCACCAATGCCGAATAGAGGGGAATAATCACTTCCCGTGACCTGCTGGCAATGCCCCTCCTAATGCAGCCCAATATTCCATTAGCCTTCTTGACAACCAGGGCACACTGCTGACTCATATCCAGCTTTTTATCCACCGTTACCCCCAGGTCCTTTTCAAGGTACCGAGCACCTTGTAAAAATCAAGCATCAGAACTATTCAGTACCATATCCCCTACCCTGCATGACACTCGGTGATATTAAGTTATTCATAAAGGTTGGAATTAACCCTTGCAGAGGGGGCCCAGTACAAGACCTATTAACCACTTAACAAGGCAGGCATTAGACCAAATGGTGAGGAACATCTTCAGCACCCCTTCCCTGCCCCCCGCATTTGTTAAACTTTTGAATACTTTTTTTTTTTCATTTGTAGCCTATTTCACAACTTCGATGCATGATTTATCTTGGTCACATGTGTTAGATGCCTTCTTATAAAAGTGAATGTCACCCCAACAGATATATGTTCCATAGTTGAGAAGTGCACTGATTAGATTAATTAAGGAAAGGAAATTTGGAAAAATACAGATCTCTCCAAATCTCAGCAGTCTGTTTCTGCCTGCGTGTGATGAAACTCAGATCGCTCATATTTTTTTCCTCTCCCAGAAAAAATCACAGTTAAAAGTAGTGCTTCTAAGGAATAACAAGATTACATCAGAAACTGTAACTGGCTTGCATGTGTGACTTCTGGCAGTTTTAGTTTGCAAGCTCCCCGGGACACTTTCAGTACCTTCCTCTGCATTTTGTACAGTTTTGAGCATACTAAGAGCATTCAGTATATAATAAAGGACAAGTAGGCTTGAGCATTTTAATCCATACCCAATTTCAACAACCCCAAAATCTGGATGTGTTCATACTTCTGGGTCCCATCTTACAATAAATAATAAACAGTAGTGTATTAAAACAGTGGAAAGCATTAGGATTTACAGGTTGCTGCCAATTAATCTCTCTTCTCTTTCCTAAGTACTATGGACAATAATAAAAATCAACACTTTGAGGCAATAACCAACTATTCAGATAGCCACCCAAAGCTACTCAGTAGCCCAAGTTTCCAGAAGGACTAGTGATTATGGTTTCCTCAATTTTTTGGTACCCAACTTGAGAGTTGAAACACCTTGAAAAGGACCTATTTTTCAAAATATTGAGCATCTGCTCTCAAAGTCTGGACCCTTTGAGGTGCCTCAGGTTGGGCTCCTCAAATTGATCCACCCAGAACTTCTAATCACTTTGGAAAATTTACGTTTCCATATATGAAAAATCCAGTCTAGCTCTGTGACCATTTGTGGGACACCAAGCAAAACTTTGGATTTGCAATGAAACCAGCTTTGCTTGTTTTCATCTTCTGTTATGAACAATTCATGCCATTCTCCTGTTTTCCTCTGAGGTGTTCTGCATGAAAGAAAAGAGCACTGGCAATGTCATGTAAAGCGACATTTTTTCTGACTGATTAAATACAGCGCTGAATGCATCTTCTGTGCTATTGGAAAGGAACAAGAGTGGAATCCTGTGGGCTGGAAAGATGTGCCAGCTTTGTCACTTCTAGTTGCCATTGTGTAACAACTTAGACAACCCAGGAGAGGGCAGGAAACATTAATACTTAATTCAACAACTCAACACAATCTCTTCAGAGAAGTAAACATATTAAATTGAAATGGCAGCAGCGACACCTTGGACAAGGCAAATCACTTCACCTCTGTGTGCCCAAGTTTTTGCTCCCAACCTTTTCTCTCTAGATAGTAAATTCTTCAGGGCAGGGACCATCTCTTCCTATGTGTTTATACAGCACTTAGCAGAACTGGGCCTCAGTCTTGGTTGGGGCCTTTAAGTAAAGCCCCGTGTGGGTACAAAATTTGTATCTGCATCTGATCCACGATCTGCAAACATGGTTCATGGATATCTGCAGATTTACAGGGCTCTACCTCTAGGCGCTACTACAATCCAAAAAAATAATAATTAATAAAATGTCTTGAAGTGCTTTACAAAGCCCTTTCATTTACCTCTGAAAATCAGCCTCTTCTTGTGTTATATTAAACAGCTGCTACTTCCCAGAGCACTGTCAAAGAGGATGTGAAGGGAAAATAAATGCCAAACCAACTTGGAACTGCAGGGGGAATTTTAGGTAAAAGGCATGTAATTGCCTGACCTGGCTCAGGCAAGACATGACAGTTAACACACCTACTCTTGTGAAAAGCTCCATGGGATCTCGAGATATGTCTAAAATTAAAATGCTTCAGTGGTCCAGCAGCAGTGCGGCAGCTGCGCCACGATAGCACTTCAGGGTAGACACTCGCTACAGCGACAGGAGATGTTCACCCATTGCTGTAGTTAATCCACCTCCATGAGAAGTGGTAGGTAGGTCAATGGAAGAATTCTTCTGTCGACCTAGCACTGTCTTCTTCAGGGCTTGGGTTGGCTTAGCTACACCCCTGCAAGACACAGCTATGCCGATGTAAATTCCCAATGCAGATCAGCCCTTACTGTTCACAACAACCTTTAAGTTTTATACCTCATCCAAAAGATAGAAGAGTAGTGTTTATGCCTTCTTATAATGTAAATTCTAGTGGGTTTTGTTGTTGTTAAATGATCCAAACATTTAGGGCACAAAGATGTCCCATATACAAATCTCACAGAACACCTTCATCGGCTTTCAACCAAATTAAATTTACTGTTCACTATCAACACACTGATCCCATGTACATTACTGATTAATCTTTTCCTTTTACCTCAAGCTATAAATAACTGGATAGTCATGAACTTTAAAAAAAAACAACCAACCGTTTCTGGGAAAAAGGCCCTACAGTCAGGGTTTGTTTGTTTTTTTCATGGCTTTTTTTTTTTTTTTTTTTTTTTACAGGTCTATACATGAAGATAAGAATCCTGTCGTGATGCTGAATAGCCTATCTGGGTATGGTTTTGCTCTAAACATATGGCTCTAAAATTCAGAACAGATATATCATTTGGTGCAGTCCAGATAATTGATTCATAAGTCAGCAGCATCAGGCAGGTTTTGATGGTATCTTTATAAATAGGTTGGTGCTTTCAAAGTGCCTGATGGTATCTCTCATACTGACATGAAAGGCGTTTGGAGGTTGGAATATGCGAGTTACTCTTGGTGCAGTTCATAGAGGCTGTTTGCTTTTCAGAACACTCAAACAGATAAAATACCTTATAAATAGAAAAAAATCACTAATTGCCTTTGTCTGGTACTTTAACTGGTTTTGGGCTCCATATTTAGATTGTTAAAAAAAGGTTTTACACAAGTTAATATGAATACATATGTTTATTTAACTTAACCAAACAAACCCAAATTCAATGAAAAGAAAGTTTCTTGGATATAAATATTTCCCTATGGTGTTTGCAACCCACAGACAAGAGACCAGGAAGGAGAACATAATACCAGATAGAAATAAATATGAAATTGATATATAAATTGTCATTGTCTCTACGGAGTGAAATGCAGGAGGAAGCAAGCAGCATAAACAGTCAACGTAAATTGATTAGAGCTGGTAAAATATTGCACATCTTCTACAAGATGATATTTTTACTCCCTAGACATTCTGGCTTCCTACATACAGCAGAATCTCAGAGTTACGAACTCCAGAGTTACCAACTGACCAGTCAACCATATACCTCATTTGGAACCACAAGTTCACAGTCAGGCAGCAGCAGAGACAAAAAATAAAATAAAATAAAAAAGCAGATACAGCACAGTACTGTGTTAAATGTAAACTACTAAAAAAATAAAAGGAAAGTTTAAAAATATTTGACAAGGTTATGAAACTTTCTGTTCTTGTTCAATTTAAATTAAGATGGTTAAAAGCAGCACTTTTTTTTCATAGTAAAGTTTCAAAGCGTCAATGTTCAGTTATAAACTTTTGGAAGAACAACATGTTTTGTTCAGGGTTACGAACATTTCAGAATTATGAATAACCTCAATTACTGAGGTGTTCGTAACTCTGAGGTTTTATTGTACTGTATCGTATCAATCTTTATATTGGATTTGTTTAAAATTTTCCCATCACAAGAAGTGACATTTTCAATCATGCTGTGATATAAATGAAATGCAACTGTATCTGGTACAAAAAGTTTGAAGGGGCTGATTTTACTCTCATTTACACTTAGATTTACACTGATTTATCGCTATTGACTTCAGTGTAACTGAGATCACAACAAGAACCTGAATGCTTATGTAAAGCAGAGCTGTGTGAAACACTTTTAATGAAACCAAAATGCAAGTGAAACTAATTTGGTCTGGCGTTTCATTAACAACCTGAAACTCAGCCCATGTTAAAAGTTTTGTGACGCTTTCAAGAAGTCTGGGGTAAATTTCATATGAGCCCAAGCTGCATTTATTTACTATATTATAATAAAACTTCATAACAATATATACCTGTTGCTCTTTTTGGGATAGCAGAACAAACCATTTAACTAATTCAACACTACATTAACTATCCATTGATACAATAAGTGTCCATGATTGAAGAAGATCAGTCACTGAAGACAACTTAAGCACTGATTCACTTAAGTCAATGGAAGGTTTTGCATTGACGTCAGTGGAGTTTGGATCCAAAGTCAACTCTTTTCTGTATATTGTGATCTGTTCCATGCGGGACTGAATTTCAAGTAAACCTGACCGTGGCTTTAGCTTGAAGTCGCCATGGGAAATTCTGAGGTGTTGCCTGGTTGCGGCCTGGCACCAGGAACAACTTGGTGTTTGCAGCTGACTTTTGCTTTGAGGTTTGGATCCATTTGAGTTCCAAATGTACGTGGAAACCTGGGAGCACAAACCCATGGAAACCAAAGCTCACCATGCAAACCACAATAGACAGAAAAATGTTCACACTGGGCCTGACTGAAAGTTCACTGAAGTTAATGGAAAGAAGCACACTGGTATGAAAAGTGAAAGGTTTCCTTTGAGTTCAGTCAATGGGCTTTGGATCAGCCCCTAAGCCCTGCAAAATAAAAATGCTTGCACAGGTCTAATCCAAACTGCTGCAATATTTTGGGCTGTGAATTTCACACAAGAACCGCTTGGGAGCATCTCAGCCTCAGAGATGGGCCTGACCTACAAAATTCAGATCCATATTTCAACTCCCTGCCCACAAATTTCAAGGGTCTTCACCTGAGCCTATTTCTGCTCAGCGCTTACTAAATGTCAATTGGGCTGGAAAAGTAGCAAGAATAACATCTTTCAGCTTACCAGGGTACTTCCCTTCAAACTGGGGAGGGACAGAATAAAATAAGCAAGCAACAAATAAAATATTACACCTGCAATCAGAGCCACTGGAGTAGCACAAACTTTTATAACCCTGACACATGCCAGGTGGCTGGAACCAAGAAATAAAGTTGTCTCTTAGCGTTACGACACCACCCAGCCATTTCAAACCTACAGAAATGATCGTGTCTGTTTTAGTATGAGTTTTGGTAATAGGACTGAGCCAGTTCTTAGGCCATCTAGACCAGTTTGTCCATCTTTACCATACGAATCAGATGTTATGATTATTGCCAGTTTCCCCAGAGTCACTATAATGACAGCTTTTACCTTTTCCCAGAAGTTCACAATTAACTGCTTCATTTAAATGGGAAGTAAATCTATAAAGAAAAGTTTTACCTTATAAAATGTACTAAATTAAAAATTCACTTGGGTTTTTAGTCTTAGGTTTTGTGTTAAGCTAAGACCTCCTGTGCCCCCTAGTGGACCACCGTGTTATAGCTGCAGACCATTCAGTGCTATTTAGCTTTAGCAATTCTATCCTGTTAAAATGGAGAGAAAACATAGCATTACTTTGGTAAACAAAATGAATATTTTTATTGCACAGATCTTCAGCCTGTGAAGGGGAGTAATTAAAGTAATTGACGAGAGTTGTTTTTTCCAGACCATTACAAAATGCATCTCTTATTTTCTTAAAAAGTGATGGTTCTAAACACATTGAAAGGAGGAGTGAGATTTAACAAGGGGAAAGGAGGAGTGAGATTTTTTTAAAATCCATTTACAGTGTATATAAAATGCTGCCCATAATAATTTCAAAACTACCTCTCCCTCCCACCTAACTATGGATAGCTTGTCTTTAAAAAGCATTCAGTGCCTAGTTTAGCTCAAAATTTCCAATCCTCAGCACTATAAAAGGGCAAAGAATTTCTTTAGCGCTGAATGAAAAAAAATATCGGTTTTAAATAAACAAACATGTTCATGGATGGTAATTCTTGGAATTTCAGAGTTACCCCAATCTGTTTATTTTGCTAATGTATAGTTGCATATAGTATTTTTTAGCAGAACAAAAGTTAATTTTTCAATGTGCTCATAAATGAGTGCCAATAAAGCAAGTGCAACAGTGTATAAAATCTATAAAGCCTAAGACACTTCTTGTACTAACTGTGTTTTCAGTATTTGCACAAATTACAATAGACATATAAATGTACATTCTTAAAATAATATCTTATAATTAACTTAGCTGGCATTTTTAATATAGTTAGAAAATTATAAAAATATGGCTCCGGCACTTTAATTTCAAGATCCCAAATTACTCTCTAAACTTAATGAAATTTTTTATGAACTGGATATATTGAAATCACTTCACCTTGTCCTGAAATGCAGCTACCTGTGATGGGGAAAGTGGAAACCATTTAACAGTGCACAACAACATTATAAAACAGTTTATAGCTGAAAGTAAAAAGAAATACCTTGTCCACTTGACTCTGCAAGAGGAATCACAGAGGGGTGTAATAGTGGGCCTTGTGTGTGTCCTTGGCAACTTTGGGGAGATGTTGCCCCATGGTTTCACTGGTCTAACACTTTGCCTAAATGCCACAATTTTGCTCTAACTTATGTGAGGTAGATTGTAACTTCCCAGGAGGCCAGAACTCTAGTGCTAACACCCCTATATAAACAAAATATACTGTGCCACTATATATGATAGTATTTCATTTGGTCAAAAGCAACAGAGAAGTACAAATCTTCCACCATCTAAACTATGCCACAGTTTCCATCATTATCATTCCAAGATGCTTTCTTCTCTCTCTCTCTCTGTCTCTGAAACAGTTTAGAAATAAGTCCATTTCTCTAAATCTCTATTTAAAGAGATTATATTCAGAACTCAACATGAGCAGGAGCTGTCAGCCCTAGCTCTCAGTTTCCCCAGCAGGAGGTGAGTTCCAGCATAGTACTGAATTCAAATGGAGTTTTCATTTTTGCAGAAACAATAAAAATAGTGAGGCAAAGACAGAAATATTATTTACACAGCTCTGAAAATATATTTGGCACTTTATGGAGAAGTGGGCAGAGAAAGACATGCTCCAAAGTGTTAATAAGTTAAGTAATGAATTAGGAGGAAACTAAATAGAAAAGAGACAGTTAAGAAAAAAATTGAAGAAAAGAGGAAAAGAAAAGTTAATTGAATGGCGTTTGGGCCTGTTCTGCAGTGTGTGTTTGCTGCTTTTCCATCTCCTTTCTCTGCCCTGCTCCACTGATCTGGATTATACCATGAGAGACATCCCCCTGCTTTCCCATTCTCTCCTCCCTGTCTCAGACCTGTGTTACAGCACTATAGACACACTTGTCCTTTATTGCAGGAAACTACCTATATGTAGTCACCTTAAATTATAAGGCCAAAGTCTCCCTGCAATTAATGTGGGCAACTCCAACGTGAGACATAACTGAGATCAACCGAAAAATGATGGTGTCACACAGGAATAACAGTGTCAAATGCGGACCAGCGGAATCTTTATTACTGGTGATGATGCATGAGCTAGGAAGAACCATCTTTACATTCCAATCCCAGGCTGAGTTTCCAAAGCTCGCCGTTAGAAAAATAGCTATTTTCATTGTAAACAGAACACATTTTCTCACTGGAACAAACATGGAACAGCCACAATGCCATTTTTACAGACTCACTTTTCAAACTTAAACTGCACTTTAAGGTGTTTCAATAGGTTGTCTTTCTTTGCAAGACTGAAATATCCATATAAGGCATATAAATGTGTCTATTAAGGAACTGCCACTCTAGTATTAATATATTTTTGGATTTCAAGTGGGTAGCCCTAATGAGTAGTATTTACTAGAGCTGATTTCAGACCTTGGAAGTAGTTACTATCATAGAACTAGGAATGGATGGAAAAAATAAGTTCCAAGTTCTACTGCTGATCACAAAGTTTGGCAGACTTGAACCCCAAATCCTTCTATACATTTTCCAGAGATGGGGGTCCCAAAATGCATGTTTGCTACTGACAGGCTTCTGGGATGCATGATGTGAAATGATGATGTAACCATATCAATAATGCAATGCAAGTGGACACTGCAATACAAATGCTTTCT
Organism: Emydura macquarii macquarii; assembly: GCF_026122565.2. Lineage (NCBI taxonomy): Eukaryota > Metazoa > Chordata > Testudines > Chelidae > Emydura > Emydura macquarii. Next base: position 2,281,505 of record NW_027132342.1, on the reverse strand, counting down.
CCAAAACTAGGTTGCTGTCTAGCACACATGACTGTAGTTGATTTGAACAGGCTCCGATTTCCACCTCCTGCTCAGTCTTGCACAGAACTCACCTCTCCAACTTTAAAAGCGTGGGAAATTGTGAATCCATGTATATCAGTTGTGAAGTCATAGTGGGGGCTTTGTAGACAGAAATGAAAATTTTCCTCTCTTTGTGGGAGGACTCTACATGGAAGGTTAACAACCTGACGCTGTCCCTCTCTATATACTGCAATCCATTTCCTTTTTCCTCCTAACTTTCCCTGTTTCTCCTTCTGGCCCCTCAACTGCAGAGGCTCTGAGCTGTAGTCTCACATCATAAAAAGCAGCACCCTCTTTCCCTTCTTTCAATATGCTGCTATCAGAGGAGCCCTCCATCTCAGAATGGTGATATTCACTATCTTTCTGATCTGTTTGTTAGTGGCCTATTCAGTCAGGGCCCCAGGGATATACAATGTTATCTCTGTGGTCTATGGTATCTCTTCTGAATTTATGTAGTTTCAATTACTGACGTTCCTTTGTGAAACTTTTCACTACAACATCCAAAACTGCTGAAGACACTTTCGGTTACTAATACATAACTCTGCTCTACAGCATTCTCCTGTTTTGTCCATTCCTTATGAATACTGTCCCTCCCCACCCAGCACCACTGTTGCATATTAAATGGAAACATTAAAGATAGGACCAAACCATCCTTGCACCAAAAATTGTGAAGAAAGGTGCAAATCCAGATCAAGTCACATGAAGTGACCTGAGTGAGAAGGCTAATGCACTGGTATCAGAAGACTTGATGCAAGCACAATTGATTGCATCACAGTGAGCTTTTGCACTCCTGTGTTACGGTTGTAGCTAAAAAGGAAGTCAGATGTACTTATATAGCCGCCCTTACTGTAGTACCTGAATGCCTCACAGTTGTGGTCGTATTTATCCTCAACACCTCTCTGAGATAGGGAAATACTATTATTCCCATTTAACAGATGAATAACTGAGACTAGGTGCTTGCCTATAAGGGGAAATTTACTGATATAACTTGCTGTGTGCACTGTTACACCAGGACAGGAGTATCCACATGGAGAGTTATACCAGTACAACTATGTCAGTAAATTTCCCCACGTACACAAGCCCTAAGTAACTTGCTCCAAGTCACCCAAGAATCTGTGGTAGAGCAGGAAGCACCTTAACCACAGGACCTTCCTCTCTCTCTTCCTCTCCTGTGAAATCCACCCCAGAGAAACTGTTCCAAGGGATGAGCTATCTTATTCACCTAGACCTGCCCCAGCACAATAACAGGCTAGTGTTCCTTGCTGGAAGGAAGAGTCAACTTCTTTCTCACACGAGGTCATTCAGTACTCTGAGGGGATATCTATATATGTGCTGGGTGTTGTGATTCCCAGCTCAGATAAACAGACGTGCACTAGCTCAGCTCAAGCAAGCACTTAAAAATAGCAACGTGCCCATGGTGGGTATAGGTGGTGACTTGAGCTTGCCACCCCAAGTACAATCCTGCTCGACCCCCCACCACAAGTACTTGCACCTGCGTGTGTTGTTGCAGATGCTGCTATTTTTAGGCAGTAAAGGTTTGTCTATGTGAACTGGGAATCACATTTCCCAGATCAAATATAGACATATCCCCTATTAACTTTGTCCCCTTCCTTGTCTTTCTGAGGGTACCTCCTCAGGTGTCAGACTTCAGGTCTTTTCCTATCCCAGGTTGGAATGTCACAGTTCGCCTGACCTGCCCTTAGACCAGGACCTGGAGTACTGTACCCTGTGTATCCACAGTTCTGACTCTGCAGGTCTGACTGAGTTCAGGCACCTTAAGCTCTTCCCTTTGGAAGTCTGACCAGTGGTAGAGAGTAACAAAACAGCCTCTTCAAACCCAAGTATTATTTATTTTGCAGTAGCAATGAAGGATTAAAGACAAAAGGATTTTGAAAACAAACAGTTTCCCTGCATTTCTATCTTACCTAAAAGCCTTCCATCCCTTGATGGCAACACAGGACTGGGCTTAACATCCTCAGACACCTCCAGCAGAGTTCTTTGTCTCAGTCTGGTTCTCCAAAGTACTCTTTCCCCCTCTTGAGGCAGGGTCTGTTTTAATCCTGCTAGGGTTCTTTTGTTCCTCTGTGTTCATGGGCATTTTCCTGTCCAGGTCCAAGCCAGTTTTGTATGTCTGCTGGAGAGACAAATATCATCAAAGCTAAAAGTGCTGGCATTGCCCCTTTACAACTCCTCCAGTATTTTCTAAGAAGTGGATCTCCTGAGCCATAATTTCCTTCTTGATTGATTTTCCACACAGACTCCTATTGAGTTTAACCAATATATTAATACAATAAATATACGAATACCCAGGCTATTCTACAATATTAAAAAATTATCACAGAGCACTTCCAAATCCATCACAAGTACCAGTCTGTCGGAATGCTTACTTTGGAGAATCATCTGAGGAGAAACGTACAAACATTGGGCTTTAGTCTCCTCTCACTCATTACTAGTGTAAATCAGGAGTAACTCCTCTGCAATCAATGCAATTATAATGATGTAAAACTGCTGTAAATGAGAGGAGAATCAGACTTTTTTTTAAATCATGGAGGACTAGAATTTGATGTAGTGAAATAGCAGGAAGAAAGCTATTCTTACGAGACTTCTTCCTAGTTTTGTAGCGCAGAGGTTCAGATAGTTTTGATATTATACTGACTATTGGGTGTTTATCTTAACAGAACCTTTTAACCTTCTGAAATTTGCCAATTGCCAGTATTTGCTTAACTATATTATTTATCTACTGTGACGGGGCCAGCCCTGACGGCTATAGGAGGGTGCTGGAAGGCATATATGTCAGCCCCAGGCTTACCAAATCCCTGTTCCCTGGGTAACACAGCCAGGGTTACTCCAGGTTAATTGGGTCACCTGAATCCAATTAAGGAGCTTGCCACAGCAAATAAAAGCCTCTGTTTCAGGCAAGAAGGGGCAGCTGAGAGGGAGTTGAGTGGAGGAGCGGAGCAGAGCAGCTACAAAGCTTGAAGCTAGTGTGGGTGTTGCGACAGCACCCAGCCATGGAGTTCAGGAGATGCCCATCCAGGGAAGGCTGGGGGATGCCGGCCCCAAAAGCCTGAAGGAGGACCACAAGCAGGAGAGCCGGGGTAGAAGGCAGGACCGGGCCCTCACCCCTGCTCCCACCCAGCCACAGTACTGGCATAACCGAAGGGAGCGCAGACCCACGGGGCCAAATAGGCTTACCTTGCCACACTACCTATCTCAGGCATTTATCATTGTGATAGCTGAGTACTGGTATTAGTGTCCTATGGACTTCTAGAATGTACAGGCTTGTGTAAGAGGTTGAGGGTAATGATTGGAACCTATTAATTGAAGTAGAGTTTCTATTATTCTAAGGGCAGGACAGCTGAAAGGACCAGATGCTCACCTGGTGTAAATAGTGTAGTTCCATTCAAACATATTTACACCAGATGAAGATCTATCCGAAGGGTCACAATTTGGAGTAGTTACCCAAGATACTGGGTGGTCTAACAGACACTGATAGTTGTACAAATCTATCAGTGTCCAATGGAGCAACAATAACGAAGACTAGTAAGCCAGAGGGCTGTAAAAGAGAAGCCATGGCACCAAGTAGTAACCGGACCATATTCTTGAAAGGAGAGCAGTTTCTGGATAAATGAGGTCTATATTTCATACGGCATTGAATGCACTAAATTGTGCACTAAGACTAGAACATTCAACGCACTAAGGCTAGAACAAAAATCAAGTAGAGCTGTATATGAAACGCTGTATTTTCACTTCTAAGGTGTTTTCGTGAACTCAGTCTTAAGTTTTGTTCTGTGTTGGTTCCAGTTTCAGGTGCAAATAAACTAAATTCTTATAGAAAACCATCGAGTTGTATTTGATTTCACATTAGAACCATCTGAAACTGAAAACGTGACATGAAACCATCAGCTACCTCCAGTTTGTTCAGAATTGGGCTCAGTAAATCTGTGTTTCTCATTCTTTCAGCCATTTTGAATAAATTGATACATTTCCACTCTGTGTATTGAATATTTTCCTACTGAATAGACACATTAACACACATTTCTTAATGCTTCCTGGAAGATTTACTCCATCTACTAATTCCAGTGCATTCACTTTCAAAGAGAAACAGATCTTTGTATTCAGAAACTTGTTCTAATCAGGGGAAAATATACTGAAATATGGATACATGAATACAGTCTTTATATAAACATCGTTCATGCATATAATTATTGAAAGATTTTTTAAAATAGTTTTGTAACTAGTATATCTATATCCATACTCATGCATTGTCCCATTTCTGTACTTTATTTTAAAAAAGAACAGAACAAACTAAAAGCTCAAAGCAACAGACATATGTACTTACATCCCTATGTTTTGATGTCAGTAATTGTATTTATTTGAATATTTTATTTATTGCATTATTTGGTTTCTTGTATTTTTTCTAGAAAAAAATAATTAATAATTACGAGTGACATGGGCCTCGATTTGCTTGAAAGATTCATAAACCTTTTGCCAGACCTGATGTGAATTTCATGTTGTAAATGAAACCTAAAACGCAAGCATGTTTAATGTAGTTTTCTGTTTCACTGAAAACATTTCACATAGCTCCTACAGATAAGCAAGAACCCAGTTAACATTTGCTTTAGCATTCTTAATCAGAATCCTACACACATATTGCAATTTCTTTTTCTGTAGGAATCTCAGATTCTCTCATCCATTTCTTTATCAGAAAACTAAGTTCTGACACTTACACCAATTCCTTACACAGATCCCTTGGGTAAATAAAAGTGACTAGCTGCTCCAAAAGAAAGATTTAATGAATCATAAAGCATCTGGAAATCCTAGATAAAGTGCACATGATTTTTTATGAATTGAGCTCTTGCTTCATATTGTGGAATTCCTCTTTGTCTACGTGCTGTGATACAACTCTTCCCCTATTAAGCATGCAACTCTGGAGGAGAATAATCCCAGTCCATTTTTGTCCTGTTTAATTTAAACATCTATTGCATAGACTTTTTCACAGAATTTCTAAGACTTGAAATTAGACAAAGACCTATACTGCAAAACTCAGTAAAGTTACAAGAAGAACCAAACAGCCCAAATGTCTTAAAATAGTAACTGACTACTAGATTCTATGTTACATATGTAGCAGAGCCAGGTCAGCAGTTCAAGACAGAATCCATGTGTGCTTACACTTCCGCCTTTTAAACTTGGACCTCTGATTTTGCAGACACAGCACTGTGAAGTTGCTCTGGTGACACCAGGAAAGAAGAGCCTGCAGCCATCTTGGAATGCAGAGTGGAGTACAGATTCAAATTAGGATTCCCTGAAACTTTGTAGCTAGACCGAGGACACTGGGAATTTTGGGGGTATGCCACCAATCAAATCTAGAGCCTATTCAGCAAAATTTACTGTACAATAAATCAGCTTCCATCCAAGAACTCTGCAGTCCAAAAACCTCAATGGGTCTAAACCTTGGATCCGAACACCTCACCCCTAATCTTTGAGAAAGTTCAGATATGGATATATATTCTCCAACTTGTTCTCATTTCTTTGCAGCACGTCCTCATTGACCCATTTGGAACACACCAAAACCTCATACCCAAACACCACCAAAACTTAGTTCAAATCCAAATCTATATAAAGATCCAAACTTCATGCCCAAGGCACATCTCTAGTCCAAAATAAGTAGAGCAATGTGAAACTTAGCAGTTTTAGTTCCCATATTGCCCTTTTATATGGTTTCAATCCACTTGGGCTCCTACCACTTAAATTTGCTGGGTCTGAGTTTTTAAACAACTGTCCCTCCTCCCCTGAGTCAAGTGGAGCAACACCATTGAGTTTCATCGTGTCTTATGTAAACTCCATGTGAAAACCCAGATTTCCCAGGATAAATTATACAAATCAACACAGTTTAGTTTGAAAAAGAACTGAGATGTGATTTTAAAAAATTATGAACTTTAGTGAGCCTAGACTGAGCTTTGCGTTTGTAATTAATCCAGTTGAATCCATGTAATAACAAAATAATAATGCTGTCAATAATTCATGCTATTGAATTATTTTGTTTACGCGAATATCTGAGCTCTTATTAATTCACATACCTCCATACACACTGCCCCGAGCTGAGCCTCTGTACACCCAGTCTTTGAATCTGTAATCTTCTGGGATGGCTGGTAACCTGACTCCTTCCTGAGGCCTGTTGAACCTTCCTCTGGGTCTTCAATGGCAGAAGTAGCTAAGCTGCCATCTTTCCTTTCTTGAGCACCACTAAATAGATCACTGCTTTTCAGGGATTGACGAGCCACAAAAAGACCTGATCTTCTCACAATGGGTAGCCCAAAAGGGAAAACATTTCTCCTCTGCTGTTAGATGGCCTCTAGTAATCAGAGAGGGGTGACTAACATCCTGTGTGACTTAGCATGTCACTGTGCACCAAAACTAAATTATTTTAAAACTACTAAACAAAAAATCTGAACCAGAACATTTCAGAACTTTTAATATTTACTTGGTCCTGGATTCCAACTCTAAACTATCCCTTCAAAATATAAAAGGGATTTATAGTTTAAAAAAAAAAAAAAAAACAACCAAAAACTATGTTCCAGCCACGACAGTAAAAAACTGCAAGACCAATTAAATGAAGTTTCGAATAAAAATTCTTCCTAACTGGTTAATTGCAATTGCTAAATGATTTCTTTTTATAGTCAAAGCTTTATAATTAACAAGCCAGACATTGATTTCTAGTCATTATCAATTTCTCTGTGATTATTATTGCTTCCATAATAATCTTCACTGTATTAACATAGATTAAGAAGCTTTTTAAAACAGAGCAGCTTCATTAGCTCCTGCTATCACAGGAGGACTACAGAACTCAGCACTTCAGTTAACCACCATGCAGGCACTAAATAGATGCAGCCTACTCATCGGAGGCTGGGATTTTCAAAGGCGTGTAAGGGAGTTAGGTGCGCAACTCCTAGTTCTTTAACTTCTTTTAGGCTCCTTTGTAAACCACAGCTGGAAAACCCACTAAAACCATCAACCTGGATGGGTTCATTTGCTGTCTTTATTATATTAATATTTATATTCACATTCATAAAGCACCTTTCATCCCATGATCATAATATGACCGACAAACTTTGCAAAACCAATTGCCATCAATAAACAGGGATCACTTCTCTCATCATGTAAATGCAGCCATCTATAGGGTGGATGGTGGATGTAAAACACAACAGTGTAATGCTACATAATGGCTCATGACAGAAGATGAAGAGTAACTTATCCTGTTCAAATTTTATGGAAATTTAGGGAGATAGAAAATAATTATTGAAGTTGAATTAGGGCAGGTTTCTGAAGCAAATACCCAGGCCTTGCAAAAGGCGGCAGGGCATCTTTAATGGCTACAAATGATAAGGGACCAGTTTTATTTCTCATCCAAAACTCAGCATCTCCAGCAGCAGAGGTGTTGGTGCTGAGGCCGAAATTCAATACCAATTCAAAGGGCTGAATGTGACCTACTGGGTTACCAACACCACTTTCCACACCAACTTAGATTTTCCACGGAGATCTCCTCTTTAGGTACTAACCAGGACTGTGTCTAGCACACACACACACACTCATTTCTGCCTGTAAAAATCAGACTTAAAAAAGGTTTTAATACTCTGTATTGTAACACTATGACTTCTTTATTTTTTGCAGCTGATGCTTGGAAGTGGCTATCGTCTATTTTACACTGAAATGTCAAAGTACAACTAATGTGGCTGCTAAGATATCGCAGAGATGGTTTGAAACAGGAGGCTATATTCCGAGACAGGCAGAAGCTTTAATTCCAGACATATTTCCAGATCTAGTTCACAGAGTAATTAACGGTGCCTAGATAGGATACCATGTCCCTAATTGCTGGTGTAGGGTGAGTATCCTTCTAGTTTCTAGTCAGAGTATATGAACGATATATGGAGAATTTTACATACAGAATGTAATGAACAGTAGAAGGTTCATATACAATCCTTATACAGATCGACACAAGACCACAAAATATGGAGCAGACCTTCCACCAAGTGTGTCCAGAGATGATGTTTTGGTTTGGCCCATTATAGAATAGAGACAAGCTGTGAAGCTCAAACATTGAGCATAAGATCAAGCCTGCCTCTATATATGTGTACTGCTTTCACTGGAAATTACGTGAATATTGTAAATGTGGATCCAGGAATGGAAAAAGAGTATATCTGAATTCAGAGATAAGCTCATTAAAACAGTTAAGATCAAGAGCCAACCCTGACCCAGATCTTTTTTTGTAAGCTTGAGATTTTGCTTCCTTGTTATTTTTCATTTTTGAGCCTGGCTAAAGAAAAAGAAGTGCAGAAAGGCTTTTCTTGCTCTGTGTTTCCAGCTCATCTAGAAGCGAAAGAAAGTTTGCTTTTGTGAAATTTTCAGTCCAGATTTTTTGGCCAATTCAGTCCTGATCTAAAGTATACTTTCATTGATTTCAATGGGACTTCTGCCTATACTGAGGCTAAAATGGGCCAATAGCCAACTGACTATTTTTTTGAGGTCATCCCATCAATAGCCCAAATTGAACAAGTCTTGTTAAACTGAAGCAATGGTTTCCAAAATAAATCTAAACCCTCATATATCTGTAGTTCAGAAAATATACAGCAAAACTTACAGCTTCTCAATTGCCTCTTCCTGGTTTGCTGGAGAACAATTTAATAAAAGCAAATCTGTAAGAAATATCTCCAAAAGCTTGTTTTACTGAAGATAACCATTTATGTTGGATTGTGGAGGATGAACCAGCTTGAAATAATTAGTTCTTTTCCAATGCCATTCCAAGCAGTGAGCCTTTTGGAATGTATGGCTGTTTCAGTTACAATCTCACCTAACAGCTTTTAATTTTATTTCCTGGCCTATTAATTATTTATTAAATAACAACAATAAATCGTGACAAATGTGCTCTCCAATCTCTCTAGTTCAATGCAGTTCTTTGAACAAGAGAAAGCAGAACATCACAATCATTCCGGTGGAGCTAATCGTAGTGAAGGTGTTGAGCAGGGTTAGAAATATGCATGAGGAAATGTGGTGGAACTTTCCCTATTCTGTTCACCACACCTGTCTTCTAGTGGATTTCCTAGCACCTCTTCTGGAGCCTGTCGATCAGCTCCAGTGTTCCCTTCCCTTAGCCTCTGTTGGCAACTGTTTCCCTCTTATGCTGGCTCACTTCAAACCATATGATATTAAATGGCAAAAAACTTTATTAATGCAGAGTTAAGATTGCCCACTGATAGCTTGTATCCTTCTAAAACACTGAATTCAGCAAAACTCAAAACTTCTGAAAACTAGAAGATACAGTGTTAAGGTAAATGACCACACAACCTTAACTCTGCCCTTTGTGAGCTGCCCCAATATACCCATGAGACACATGCTCCTACTCAGCCTTTTCACTGTAATGGACAGGCACTACTTGCACTTGCCCTACACTCAAACACTGAGCTGACTCCCCTGACAGAATACCCCACTTGAAAACAGGGCTAGTGAGAGAAAACTCATCCATCGTCTATGTCCCAAAACCTTAACAGTTTTATTACATGGTTGTTACGTAACTTTAAATGTGGAAGAAAAGACTGGTGTTTCTCTTTCCTTTTCCATCCACTGCCACACCATTCCTCGCAACATGCAGGCCCCCCACTACCATTTCCAATGCCCCATCCTCTTCTCATTCCAGTAAGCTATTATATGGTGCTGTAGAAGCCATTAACACTGAATAAATTACTCCTTGCTGCCTCCTTCCTGATGCTGCTGTATATACATCAGAAGCAGTAGCTTACTGGAGGGCAGCAAGCTACCTTAATTATATAGCCTGAGCTGCACACTGAGCTAGGCTCCTCACTCCCACCTCCAGGTGGGACTCCTGCCCCAGCTTCAGTCAGGCTTTCCCAGCCATGTCCCAGGTTCACCCAGCCCAAATCAGGTTATCCCCCCACACTGGTCAGCCCTCTGGCCCCTCTCAGGAGTGATGTGTATCTTAACTATTCATTTTCTGGATTTCAGATGTTTAAATTTATGTTGCCTTCATTCCTTCCACCTCAGATGCCAGCTCATATGGAAAGGCAGAGAGAAGGGCTCACAAACCTCAAGAAGAACAAATCCCCAGGTCCCAGAACACACAGCAGGCAGAGAAAGGGACTCAGATCCCTTCTGAGGGGTAGGGCTCCACTAGATCCCAGCACACACAAAGGAGAGAAGTCAGGGATGACAGGTCCTCCCCCACACTTTCTCTGCTATCCCTCACATTTTCTAACTTCTCACATCTTCTCCCTTCCCACTTCCCCTAATCCCTCCCCTCTTCCCTTTCCTACCACCCATTCCCATTTATCTTCCTCCTTATAACAATCTCATTCTTTGCTGCAGACTCAAACCCCTCTTCCCCCATTACCACCTATTGTTGCACACCTAATTATCCCTCCCATCCCAGTTAGCATTCACATGTGAAATTTATTTTCATTTCAAAAATAATTTGTGCCTTCTGAATATTCTGCTGTATTGAGATTATGTTTCTCCAAAATAAAAATAGAAAAAAATCCAGATGTTTACAGATCATTCTCAGATTTCTGCCCAGGGTGGATTTCAAACTTCAAAGTTGCTGAAATTTGTGAAATTAATGACATTTTGGGTTGTTTTTTTCTGGGGGCTGTCTCTCTGGAACCCCTTGATTAAATGACCCCAAATTTGATTCACTCATGTACCTCCACCCCTATGAGGGGCATCAAATTTCAAGGCAATCTGATTAACTGTAGTGATTTTAAAGCACTTAGAACAGTTGAGCTCAACAATTAAACAGAACAGCTAGTCTTAACCTTCACCATAGTAGAGCTATCATTCTGCTATGATAATGGGATGAGAATTAAGAGAAGAAAATTTTAGATGAAAAAAAAAACCCAAAAAACATTGGGAGAAACTCCTTGAGGTTTTTTAGGCTGGAATAGTCCCCTGGGGAAGTGGAGAAGAGCCCATGTCTTGGAACATTTAAAACTAGCCTGGATAAATTGCTAGAAAATATACCATTGCGGTACATCGCAGTTCTGCAAAAATGCATTTGAATAGCACTGTGCTAACTAATTAAGTCTCACAACACCCTTGCGAGGAAAGTGAACATGTATTATTAGCTCCATTTTACAGATGGAAAAATTCAGACAGAAAGTTCAGGTGGCCTGCCCAAGTCCCAGAGATTAAACTAATGTCTACTTTTAGAGAAGGCTCCTTCAAGTCAGGGCTCAGTCACACCCAGGGAAAGCCTGTGCTATACTGCTGCTCTTGGTCCTGTAACTGTTGTGTAGATAAGTGTAAGACATAAAATTCTCCTCTAAATTTTGTTCCCAATCCATCATACCTCTCTGCTTGTCTGATTTACGTTTAGACAATGTTTTCAATAACCTCTACAGGTAAGTGTCTACTGAGCAAATACTCTGTATATGTTGAAGAGAATTGGTATGTCCTAATGCTGCATACAGAGAATAATAAATGTGTAAACCAATCTATTTTCTGAGGTATGAAGAGTACATCAATGTAATTCATATTCTAGTATATAACAAATAACCTGTGGCAACAATAACCAGGGCCCTGAACTATAGCGTAAATGAAAGTTCTGTATCATTGACATCTTGTCTGATAGGGCTGCATGTAGCCCTTTCAAAATTCATTACACAAATATTTTAGATGCATAGTACAGCATTCAGTGGAAAAATATTTTTATAATCATGTCAGGCCAAATTCATCTCTGGTGCAACTCCATTAACTTCACTGGAGATACTCCAGGGTTCAGTTTAGGGATAGATTCTGGCAATCCAGGGCCCGAGTCACACTATGACATGGGGATCCTATGGCTCCACCTCTGTCCATGGCCCTCCTTCCCAATTGGAGAAGTGGTGGCAGGAGGGCCCCTCTTCCATCCTAGAGAGGCAGTAGTAGTAGCATGGGGACTTCCTCAGAAGCTCCCGCCAGAGCACTGGGTCTTGGAGTTAATACTCCATTAAGATGCACACAGCAGTTCCCATCTTTCAGAGTTTTTACTTTTGGCTGTTTGAAGACTCAGGCAGATGTCATTGCATTGGTTACTCTTGAGTCATGTTTTCAAGGTTTTCTTCACAATCATGAGGGACAGAAACGTAAGGTGAAATGCTGACCATACTCAGGTTAATGGTAGTTTTAACACTGACTTCAGTTGGGATTTCACCCTTTCATTTGAAAAAAACAAAAGGAAAGAAAAAAAAAAAAAAAAAAAAAGAAGAAAGAAAGAAAGAAAGGTAATCTTAGAGTCTGTTGTGGTCACATGATTTGAGGAGCTGGGGCCTTAGGCATGGACCTATAGTGCCTATGCTTTAATTTGACCTTAGTTTAATGAGTTCCTCTGTATTTACCAGTATGTTTCTTCCCTTCCCTATTACGTATATATTTATATAGGAGAGGGGCCTGAAACAGAAATCCAGTTTCGAATGAGATGGGAAAGTTTGGATTCAAATCTAGATCTGAACTTTGCAGTTTGGACTTTGTCTTGCTAAGGAGTCCAATCCAGAACGCCGCATATAAACTCTATGAACTTTGGGGAAGTTTGCATTTGGACTCAGATCCAGCTGGCACATGGCCCATGTCAATCCATATAGTTATGTTTTCATACATTTCTCATATCCTACAAATTCCCCTGTAGGCCCAGATCCTGGAAGCTACTTCATATAGATGGAGCCTTGTGCCTGGGCAGAACCACTGAAGTCAATGGGGCTCTACCAGGCCAGGAGGCCCACTTGCACGGAGTATCTTGCAGGATTTGAGCATTAGTCTGTTAGCTCCCTCTGGTAGGGAATGTCTCTTGTTCTGCCTTTATTTTTTAAACAGAGTTTTCTGATGGGGCTTAATAAATAATATAATAATTCCCCTATTTCTTTTTGACTTTGGGTATGTCTACACTACAGCAGCTACAGTGGACAGGCACAATGATGTTGTTAATCCACCTCTCTGAGAGGTGGTAGCTAGGTCGACAGAAGAATTGTTCCATTGATCTAGCTGTATACAGTGGGGGTTAGGTTGACCTACCTACATTGCACAGGGTGCAACATTTTTCACAGCCCGGCATAATGTAGATAGGTCAATCTAATTTTTAAGTGTAGACCAGGCCATAGATCTGTTTTCCTGGAAAGTGTAGAAAGTTAAATGAAATGAATAAAAAGCAGCCTATTGTCTGTATAGGAGTATTTCTTAAGAAGAATTATGAAGTGGGAGCTATTCCATTTGCCTCAAAAAATGTTTTAATCAGAAAAATTATAAGTAACCAAGAAATAAGACCAGGACCCAATCCCTATATTACTGAAGCAGCAAAGTGAAGTTAATATGGTATAATGCCTTGACACTCCAAGCGCAACATTAATGAGAGTTATTTGCACAGATCAGGTGAAATTAATTTCACCTGAAGAAAGTTCAAGTAGTTGAGCCTTAGATGGAGAAATGCAAGAGGCAGGGTGTGGGTTGGAAAAGTGAAATTCATACCCCAACCTGACATCTATGCACCCCCTTCCCACACACAATATGGTTCCAGCTTGTACTCCAGCCAATGGGTTAGAATCATGGTTGTGGGGCCTCCATGCTATTTGAGTAGTGTTTGGGTCACAGGATCTACATTTATTCAGTCCCATGGTCTTCCCCATGGCCTGCCATATTACTATGTAGCTTTTTGAATGATTGCTCTATCCTTGGTTTTCCTCAGTCTCAACTCAAGGCTTAAATAGAAGAAAAATCCTTACATGACCCTTTGCACCACAGGTGAATTTCATTCACGGAATACACAGTAACTCTTATCTTTTTGTCCAGCAGAGTTGCACTTAGGGAATAAATAATAATAACAACAATAAATTATAAATCACAGAAGGAGCCTCATATTCAGAAAATACCAGCTCATAGCTCATCCGCTGTTCTGCTGACATGCAGGATGTATTTTAAACAAAGGATTATGTGGAACTAACTCAGAATTTGTTTTCTATATTAGTTCCATGTTAATGTCCCTGTTAATGTTGAAAATGCTACAAAATTATGTTCAGACTGCAACATATTGATGTATGGATTTAGTGACAGACAAGCACAAACATGCATAGTCAATGAGATAGTAACTTCTGTAGAAGAAACTCACTAAAATGTTTTACGGAACACACATTTGTATGCAAGGTATCTCTGAATTATTTCTAGGATTAATAGAAAAAAACCATTAAGTCTTAAAAGCATTGATGGCATTTGGAGGAGGGAGCTTGGACAAGTGTATAAATTTATTATACAATTTAGGTCAGTAACCCAATTTCCTATAATCTAACAAATATTGCACCAGAACCCAAATGAGAGTCATGATCCTCCAGAGACTTACACTTCCCCCTCCGCCCTGGCTACCATAAAAGCTCTCCAATGCATATTGAAGATTGAGCAAGCCTAGTTTCAGGGAAAAGGCCACAAAAATGCCTTATAGCCACATCCAGGGGGTACCACTGATTTCAATCTTAGTGACAAGTTAAGCATGTAAAGTCTTCACAGGATTGGGGACTAAGGATGTAAATTCCCAAGACTTAAAAAAATAGTGCTAGAAGACTGCCTGGGAATGATCGACCAGAGACCTTTACTTTAGTACCAGTAAAGTGGTTGAAATGATCATAAGAGAGGGGGAGTTTAAAAAATACCTAAAAGAACATAATATAAAGATAAACCAGCTCTGCTTCTGTTAAAGAAAACCATACATCTCCAATCTACTAGACTCCTGTGAATGTGTCAGAAGAACAGTGGTTAAAGAAGCTGTTGACATAATTTATTTGGACTTTCAGGAAGCTTTTGACAAAGTCCCTCACAAGAGTGCATTAAGTGTCTGGGTGAGACAAAGTACAGTCACTAGACACTGGTTAAAAGACAGAAAATACAATGTAATCAGTTTTTCAACCTGGCACCCTTACAGATATCATAGGCTGTGGGGAAAGGGTCTCTCTGCCCTGGCTGCCATAAAAGCCACTTGGGATCACATGCAGCCAGTGCAAGTTTGAACAGCTTTCAGTCTACACTAACTCATGCTGCAGGCTGAGTGAGCATAGGTTCATGAGAGGGGGACACAAAAATGTCTTCAAGGCATCTTTAAAACACTCCCTTTCCCCAGCTGTGGCTCTGACCCCAAAAAATAATTTATTTCTAATAATGTCAAACTTTTTAGAGAGAGCGAATGAAAATGGGAGAGCACTTAAATGGGAAGCTGGGGATACACATTCATTCTTAAGTTTCTAAATATATTTTGCCTGAGACATGCAGGCTGTTTGAAATTTTTCTGCTCTTGTCCTGTGATATTAATACTGTGAAGTAGATATTATTAGCACAACAGAACTAGTGCCATTATTACAGTAATTAGTACCATTTCTGCTGTTAGAACAGAAAATACTGGCTTTTTTCCCCAGTTTGCCTCCTTCAAAGATGTGCCAGATGAGTTCAGTCTGTTTTCAGACTGAAAATTAAAAGCAGTATTTTGATCAAGCCACATTTAAAATGGCTATGATCACTTAAAAGCTTGTTAATTCTGAGTCACAGAAATGAACTGCCGACGTTATTCTGTTTTCTTATTCTAGTGGGGCAGCCATATATACATGAAACTAGAAATAAAGAGGGAGACATCATCTAAGCAGCAAATCATTTGATTTCTGCAATGTAATTTTTCCAGAATAAAAGACAGAAACTGACAGCTTCTGATCTGCTTTGCATTTCTTCTTGCCATCAGCTGTAAAAACCACCCATCATGCTTAGATATCATGCAACACATGTTATGCAGGATCACACACTGTTCTGAAAATGCTGTTCATACTTTGGCACAACAGAGTGAGTTATGGACAGAGTGGCAGTTTTATACGGGCTGGATTTTCTTCACTTTTATAGGTTTCAGATAGACTCTTAAAGGAACACTGTTAATGCAGTTTTCAGTAAACCTAAGGGTGATTTTACACCTTTTACAGTAAATATATTTAAGGTAATTTATTTATATATTCTTTAAATATTAAAGAAGATGTATGTCTAATGTAGCAGGGCCCATATTCTACCACTAGTATACATTCAAGCTGGTTGAATTTTTTCATTCAAACTGGCTTTTTTGTCAAACAGGATAGTTCCATGGGAAATGTCCATTTTTAAAGAAATTGTGGGGATTTTTGCCAAAAACAAAACAAAACTGGAAATGTTTTGATTTTCAAGTAATTGAAACATTTGGCTTTTCAGGCAAAATGTTATGGTTTCCATTTTGTTTTTGACAAAAACCTAAAAACTTGTGAAGAAAAATCCTGATTAAACAATTGCATTTGTTTTTGTCAAAACTTTCCACAGGAACAAAAAACATTCCTCAACCAGCACTACTATGCATGCAGAACTCCCCTTGAGTGCCTTGGGGCATTTCATGGCTGCAGCAGCTATACCAAAGAGCTTTGTATATGTGAACACATGCTGCAAAGAAAGTCTGCAAGGATGGGGGAAACACTTGCCAAAAAACAAAAAAAACCTCTAGGCAAGTCAAATATAGAAAGTAAATAGTTCCTCTTACTTAGGCTGAAATTCACTACTGAAGTCTCATTTAAGCTGTATTTTGAAGGTTCAAGTGAGACTTAACTCATATATGGTTCAGAGGCTTTTCGTTGGCTCCCTGCACCGTGACTGAATTCCACTCTTGGAGCATAAGCCAACAAAATGGTTACTCTGTACAATAGCACAGCATTAGTGCTAATTCTGAATGTCTAGGATTAAAGTTTGCTGCCTTGATGCTGAGAGGTGTATGTGTTAAATACAATCCTATTTCCATTATTGCTCCTTTGTTGAGCTGTAGGTGATGTCCAGGGCCCCTAGGTGTGGAGAAGAAATCAGTGTTGCAGGGTTATCAACTTTCTAATGACTGAAAACTGAACACCCCTGCCCCGCCCCTTCCCTTGAAGACGGGTCCCTGCCCCACCTGTTCCCCCTGTTGCTCGCTTCCCTAGCCCCATGGACATATCCTGCTGCCTGCAGAGCCAGGCTGGGAGGAGTTGACATGTAGCCTACCTACCTGCCCAATCGGGGCACAGCAGGAATCAGTCTCCAGAGGGAGGGGCTGGGGCGGGGAAATCGAGGCACAGCAAGGGGGGAGGCAGTCCCTGGAGCAAGGGGCTGGTGTGGAGGGGGAGTCGGGACCCAGAGCGAGGGGCTGAGGTGGTGAAATCCAGGCAAAGTGGGGCACCGGGGTTGGTCCCCAAATCAAGAGGTCAGAGTGGGATCCGTCATTGGAGCAAGAGGTTGGAGGAGAAATCAGAGCACAGGGCTGGGGGTTTGATCCCTGCAGTGAGGGGCCATGGTGGGAAATTCAGGGTACAGTGGGGTGGGGGGAGGCAGACAGGTTCCCCCCCAGACAGCGGCAGTACCATGTTTGCAGCTTGGTCCATGAGTCAGCCAGTTCTCTCCATCAGGATAGGGGCAGGAAGAGCAGCCACTGGTCCTCCAGGCTCCAGCAGCAGCCACTGCTCCTCTCCCCCCACCCCTCCCCGTGACAGAGGCGAACTGGACGCTGCCACGTTCCCTTTTCAACCGGATGTTCTGGTTGAAAACAGGACACTTGGCAACCTTAGGTTGGGTATACTCTAAGTGTAATTTATTTTATTCACACATATGCACCAATCCTGAAACATAGGTGGTCAAAAAAGCAGGGCGGGCAATCCCTTCTTTCTGGGAACTCAGCCCAGCACCAATGCTTGGTTCCCAGGGAGCAACTCTGCCTCTGGAATTGAATCCAGTCAGAGACCATTGCAAAGAGCAAATTCTCCTGCTGCTCACACAGTTCCCTCTCTTCTGCCTCTACAGAGAACCTTGCTTAAGAAAACTAGCAACAGCACAGCCAGATTGAAATCAATGGCAAAACTCTCACCGACTTCAACAAGGCCAGGATTTCTTCCATGTTTCCAAGACTGCACATTAGCTAGCATGCTAACAAATATATCTTGTAAGACTGTGTGTAACAGTTGCACTTCATGGCACCTGCCATAGCACCACCATTATTTCAATATGTAAACACACAATACCATTACTGAAGAAAGCATGAATAATCTTCTCTCAAGTGTACAATGCTCTTGACTTCAGTGGTAATACTTACTTGAGTAAAGGTTTGCAGGATTGAAATCCAAGTCAGAAGCTAAATTATACTGCCAGACCTACTGTACAGCCCATGATTTCACACATGCAAACACTCCATAATTAACTCACTTAGCAAACTGCCTTAAAAGCAAAAGTGAGAATTTGTCAGACTGTTCTTTTTGCTTTATGTCCCTTAGGCAATGAAAGAATTTACAGAGTGTTCTAAAACAGACATTTGAATTCTCGACTCATTTATATTGTTGTAAATTCACCGGTATTTTAAATACACTCAAACACAGCAGTTCCAAGCCATTACCAGTGTTCTTTCCCCAATATTGAGAGCTAAAAGGGAAATGTTACAGCTGGAATAAAAATTATAATCAAATAAACTACTAAAAATATTTATATCACTTTTACCTGCCCCTAAAACCAACTATGAGACTACTAAGAGAGAAGAAAACAGCAGGAAACAATCAATACAAAACAGAACTACAAATCAACTAACACCTAAACAAGGGAGGATCATCTCTCTTTGGGATCGACACAAATCTAGGATTTTGAGTTGTTTGATTGTGCTACCCCCATCCTTCTTAAACACATGGTACTAAGGCACAGCTGCAGGAAAATTCTACACATTACATTGCAGGCATGCTTAACAGGCACATATTTCTGTAGTGTGCCATGTACTTCCATGACAGTGGCAGAGGAGTATGAAGAATAAGGCAAAAGAGAATTTCTGTGTTTTAATAGCCAATATAGAGTAGCTGATGAAGGCAGGGAGGGAAATAATTTAAAATCTGTTAAACCTACCATTAAGCCTGCATTCCCTGATTCACGTCCAGCCATTTGGAACGTCTCACAATGCATAAAATTAGGCATATGCACAAATCTTTGAAGGATTGGGGCTTTAATGGAGTTAGAGAAGAGTTACACAATGTGGAAGAGGGCTGCTACAAGATTGGGTGGCAGCACTGGAAATGGGCTGGAGTAGGATGGTTACCCAAGGGTTTCAGAACCCAAAACAATGGTAACTTAGCTGTTTCGCTGCAGGTGGTGTCAGGAATAAATCAATGGGAACACAGCATTTCCTGCTGCTGAAGATGAATACAAGCAAGTGTGCTCTTATCTAAAACTACTATTTATTAGATTTAAGACATAAGTAATAGGTTTGGAACATCCCAAATAATTACCTAGAATCTGAGATGTATTTAGTAATTTGCAGCTGGTCAGCAATGGCCAGTCGCTTCCCCATCAGGGAGTAAGCTGTCAGGAAAATGTCTCTCAGGATAGCTTCAGAGAACTGCTCCAAAGTACACTTTATTATCTAATCTTTTTATAAATATCAGAAAACAGAAAGCTCATAGTGACCCCTACTGGGTCATTTCTCCTAACTTCAATAAACTACTTATGAGCAAAACATTCCTAACAATCTTAATCATATCAAAGCACCCAAACTCAAGGTCTCCATCCACTTATTTTCTTTTGGTCTCAAATTGTTGACTCTTTTCTCCCCTCCTCCTATTCTGATTAGTAGAAACTGCAAGCCTGCAGCTAGCATCTGACCTTGCCTCTTGAAGCCCTGCTTGTTCAAATTAACCATTAACGATATGGTATTCTATTTTATTAATTCATGGTGGCTGAATACACACAATATGGTTGCAATTAGCTTGATCAAGTTCTGGGGTAACATACCCCTCAAATCCAGGGCAACAGGACTACAGTAACCACAATGATTAAAGGTGGTGACAATAAGGTGGGGTGGGAGCATCAATTTTAAAAAGTCCTATTTTTTTAATTTTAAAATTCAAAATATTTTGACCAGTTATAGCTACGACACAAATCTAATGTCATAACATCCCACAGGAGGAAGTAAATGTTACAGGAGGCCCTTGTGAAAAAGTCAGGTCCTCAGATGATGTAAATCAGCAGTGTCCTCCAGCTGAAAAGCAGTGCCTAGAATTTAAAAGGAATGAAACCGGTAGTGCTCTACAGAAATTACGTTAAGTTTGATGGAATTGCACTAAAAATTTAATAGTGAATTTTCTCTTTTTTCCAGGTTTGTTTTTAATAATCTTATAGAAGAAATAATTTTCAAATGAATTTTATAGGATAGTTCAAAACCTAATGTATTGATACTGATAACTGTACTGTATTGAAAGGTTATAATTTTCTATTACATTCTCTAGGATTCTTCTATCAAAGGAATTAGGGAGAACAATGTGGTTTCACTGCCTGGCCCTATAGCTCTCACCCCTTGGCCTAGTAACAAGTATGGTTTTGCCACTCCAGCTTCCCCTGCAGCCCAATTACACAAAATTCAATAACCCTATGAGAAATTCCAGGATTACGGTTTGATTTA
Organism: Emydura macquarii macquarii; assembly: GCF_026122565.2. Lineage (NCBI taxonomy): Eukaryota > Metazoa > Chordata > Testudines > Chelidae > Emydura > Emydura macquarii. The sequence goes on along the minus strand of NW_027132342.1, from coordinate 2,260,975 downwards.
AACATCAATAATTATTTCAAAAGTGTGTTTAATTTCTGTGATTCCCTAAAGAAAATGACATTGTTCACCTCCCCCCGCTTTTTTTTTTTAAAGCTTTATCTCTAAGAATTCTGAAATGTATTGTTTTTCTTTTTCTTCCTTTAGGAGTCTTAAGCCTAACAGTGATACCACATGTCTTCAGGGTCTAATTAAATGGACAGATAGGATGCAGATAACATCTGCTTTCTGTAATAAAAACTATTGATATTGTTGACCTGACAGATTTTTTATCTGCAATAGACAGAACAAGATAGACAAGTCTAAAAATGGGTGGTGGTGGGGAGTAGTGGGGGAGGCTTAACTCAAGAACAGAACATCATATTATTATTAGGGATTATCTGTTCTTTGGCCCTTAGAATGATACATAGCATTGGCCAGGCATTTCAGTTCTTTATTCTGTCATATACACCATTTCCTCTTGCCCTCCTTGAAATGGGAGAAGCAATAGAGAGCCACCAAGGACTTTGATAATTTTTTCTATACTATGGTGTTTTTCAAGGTCAGGTATTATTTTTATGGTAGTATCTAATGTATGGATTCCTGAGATCTATGAGACTGAATTCAAGATGTTGCCCTCTTGGGCAAAACTCATAATCAGAAATGAACACTAATGTTAATTGCCACTTAGTACAGAACCTTTGATTGAAAGATCCCAAAGTGCTCATACAAAATACAGGCTCAACCCTGATGGTCTGTCACACTCTGAACTCTTTGTCAAGTCACTGAAGGTATGTGTGCACCCATGGCATCGAGTGTCAGAGCCTTGAGCATTGAGTCTCAGCTGAGTCGGGTTCACAGGCTTGGGCTGCCGATCTAAAAGTAGCAATACACATGTTCAGGCTTGGGCTGGAGCCTGAGTTCTGAGACCCTCCCCGCTCTCAGGGTCCCAGAGCCCAGGCTCCAGCCTGAGCCTGAACATCTACACTGCAATTTTATAGCCCTATTGCCCAAGCCCTGTGGCCAGGCTGCCAATCCTTTATTGCTGTTTTCTGAACGCAGCAACTCACGTGCAGTGTTTAACTCACTTCATCCCTTAGCCAAATGCAGCCGCCAATGCATTTCTTTTAAATGCATATATATTTTACTGTGATATTTACCAAAGCCACCATTCAAAATTATAATGCTGTTTAATTAAAAAACAACATTATATTAAAAATGTCGACTTATCTAGGTGAAAGGCAAACTGTACAATTCAAGGCCACACTGACCCCCATACAGGCACAATCTATTGAGGAGACTGGGAATGTCATTGGTTCCTACTCATGGCATTAATTCTAAGCTGTTTAAATCAAAATAATGCCCTTGACTTCAATGGAGCTATGCCAATTTACCCTAGTTGACTATGTGGGCCAGGGACTTGCCCATTGGAGCATTCCATTGGGATGGTGGACTCTCCACATCCTTTTCTTTGGAACTGGCTATCTACACCCCTGCATTCTGCTTATTTCTGGATGGAGTGGAGAAATATTGAGAAGCAAAGTCATTTCCCTAGCCCCAGCAGCAGAGTTTCCAGAGGAAGAAGGGAAGCTGAGGAAAATACCACTGGTGCAGATTTAACTTCTCCCTCACTCCCCACTCCACATCTTAGTGCCGAAGCCTTACAGAGGCTTGGTCCATATTATCACCAACCTCAAGCATTCAAAATTCATGAATCAGGCACCCCAAAATAAAAAAAATAGGTTAAAGTGTCTGCGATTTAAAAAAATAAATAAATTGGGGGATTTAAATTTATCTCCTGTTGTCTCAGGCTTTAAGTTTCTTCACGCATTGCTCTGCAAGCACAAAGGCTAGAAACATACATTTTAAACAAATTAAAGCTGAGATTGTCAAGTAATCACATCTTCAGGAACTTGCGCTTGGAGAAACACATCAAATATCACGAGCCTTGGCAACACTGATTCCATGTCTTCCTGGCCTGCATCCACAGCCAGGTCCATCCACCTTCAGAGACTCCTTTACAGTCTAGATAGTCCAGCGTGGACCGTGCTAGTGCATGCCTTCTTCCTCCACCTCCAAGAGCTCCCATACAATGAGCAGCTCTTTTATCTCCACCTGAGATGTCTCCCCCAACACCTGTCTGACCTGCTGATCTTTTATCAGGACCTTCTTAAGACCTTGAAGCTAGTCTCGGTGACCAGTTCCATGCCAGCCACCATGGGGTAGGATGATTGGAGGTATTGGGTGGACCCCAGGGTACGTGGCCTGAACATATCCTGTTGGGTGCTCCAGGAGGTAAGATCAGCCTTGCCTCCTGCTTCTCTCGCTTTCCTTGAGTGGGTCCTATGGTAGGGTTCTCCCCACCACCACTTACCATTGATCTAGCATTAGGTCAGCATAGCTACTGCATGGAGGTGTGAATTTTTCTAAGGCCCGGTCTGCACTAAACATTTAGATCCACATGGCTATGTTGCTGACGGGTGTGAATTTCACACCCGTCACACCCATGTTGATCTAATTTTTTAAGAATAGACCAGGCCTTAGAAGCTGTTCTTACTTAAAATCGAAGAACAGAACTAGTGATCTTGGATGACCTTCATTTCCCCAAACAGGAGGTCTCACACCAAACACCACAACCTCACAGACAAAATTAATATAATGATTGTAAATTGTTAGGCCGATGGCCTTTTGGTGACCTATGGCAGAAATGTCATGTCTTCATTTCTTTCCTTTAATCAGTGATCTATAATGGACGAGTGTACCAAATTTCAGGATAATAGCTGAACAGGGTACTTGTTTCAAGATACAAGTTCAAAAGACACTTGACGGGTCAAAACGTGAAAACAAAGAATGATCGTGACCTTTTGGTGACCTCTGATGGAAAGTTCAAATTGGGTTATTTTCCCTGTACTCATCTCATCAACACCTAATGAATGAGTGCACGATATTTTAAGTTTCTAGCTCAACAGGAATATGGAAATTGTGTTAATTGGTTGCTCAGTAACAGGCATCTGTATTATATTCAATGCCAATTAATTTTGAAAAGTCTTGTTTTCTCACTATTAGTGATATTATCATTTGCATCCTTATATAGGTATCGGTACCATGCCTTAAAGGCTCCTTCCCCCACTGCTGAAGAAACTACTCAGAACCCTTCTCTGAATAGCCTGAGCTGAGATTAAGACAGCAACCAGTCAACAAAATTCATTCCCCCCCCCCCCCCCCCACAGTTCTTTGTCTGGAGTCCTAGAATTATTTTATACATTTCCTCTGGGTTGTCTGTCCATTTTTGTGGTCTGACCAGCCGCTATCCAGGGTCTTTAGCTGTGAGATCACTGCAGAAGTCATGAACAATGACAAACCCAATCCTGTTTTAGAAGAACTGCCTTCTCTCAGTTTGTTCTTCATCTAAGTGAAGGTCCACAAATACTAAGCACATAGTGTAGCAGGCATAAGAAATAGTCAGGAGCAGTAAAAGCATAGAGCAATAATAGCCTTTTTGACTGTGAGCCATAGCAACTGGATGGAGAAAATGATGGGGAAATCAGGAGTCCATATCACCACTTATATGACCATACAACATTTAAAAAAAAAGGGAGCAGAAGAGACATTTTCCCTTCCAGAGCACAGAAGAGACTAACTATTGATAGAATAATGGTCAGAGGGTGGGGTCTTCCAGCAGACACAGAAGGTTGTATCCAGTCTCCTAAACACTAGGCTATACTTAGACTTAGGTCAACAATGACAAAATAATATTTTTCCCCCAGAAATTTGAAATCTTACGAAGCCTAAATCACCAGTTTTATGTATGTGCATATGTGTACATGTGTGTTATATATAACACACACAAACCATATATGTATACATGCAAACTTTTACAGTTCACCCACAGTTATTCTGACTTCAGTTGTAACAGACATCCTGGTATCTGAAACAAAGTAATCTCACCAAGTATCTGCTAATGACATGGAAAGTTAGCTTGATTATTAGAATCACTGATTATCAAAAATCATTCAGTATCTTCCATGAAAACTAAATAATGGAGGATGTACTTGGTATAGACTGATCACGTACACTCTCCATATTCTGCTGAGCAAGTTTCTGTCCTGAACCAATAATAGCTTTATTATACAAACTTTAAAATATGAAACTTTAGTGTTTTGGATCCTGCAGGGCTAGAAACTAGAGCTACATGCCATTGGATACCGAAGTTCTTAGCTTCCCAATGGGACCCCTATGGGCACACTATCACACTTGGAAGGTTTTGAGGTAATGGACTTCAACAATGTGATATTTCTAGGTATGGAAAAGCTATTTTGGACAATTTTAAAACATTTTTATGACTTCCTGTAGAGTTGGACTCATGGTAACTAAGGCTTTGTGAGTGGTGACATACAAAATATCAGTCCCATTAAATTGAGTGAAACATCTTTAAAATGATAAATATGCGGCTTATACACACACACGCACGCACGCACATGCACACACACAGCAGGGATTGATCAAATTATACCCACACTTGACCATAGTTTGATATCGCTGTAAGAAGCTGAGAGTAAAGGCCAATGAAAGAGTTAAACAAAACAAAATCTCCCAATATATTGTTCATGAATGCTCTCTCTGTGGGAAGTTATTCTGAAGCTCACCACTATTTCCGAAGCTTTCTATTTTGTATTATTTTTTTTAGATTAAACCAACCTCTATCCCTAAAATTTCACAAAATTCCTAATCTTACTCAGGTTATCCTCCTGTTCACATCTTGTACAAGCCCATGGCTCAGCTTCTGTATGCTGGGTGGGTGTCAACTGGTTTGTAAATCAAGGGCCTGATCCAAAATCTATGGAAGTCTGTCTGTTGACTTCTGTATGTTTTGGATCAAGCCCCTCTCCTTGCAGATCCACCTAATAACAAAGGCACCAAAGTGGCAGTTTAAGCTCCTGCTGCCAGCCAGGGAGGAGCTGCCAGAGCCTCCATTCTCCCTTCTGTTGTAACCAACAGTGTTTGAAAATTAGTTGCAATTGATGTTGCATGTCAGCTCGCTCCAGAAAATGTATTACCTTGGCTTATTTTTCTTTTTTTTTAGTCATTTACAGAAATTATCCCATTTTGTATAAGCCCAACCCATTTTGAGTCAGAAAACAAAACAAAACATTTTAACGTGAAAAATTCTGAAACCACATTACTTCACCCAATTGATAGAAGTGAATTCTATCTCCTCCCCAACTTCCCCCCAAAATACTGCCTCTCCCTGTGCAGAGAAAGGGGTACTGTGATCTAATAATGAGACTTTGTTCATCCTAAGAATGTCTGAATTTGAACCTTCTTCATTTCCATGAAAAGAAAAAGCCCTTGAAGTTTCTCTGTATGACTCAGCATTTTTAGGGTTTTTTTTTTTTTTTTTTTTAAAAAGCATCTTAAGTCTTATTTTTAAATACAATCAGAATTTTATTTACTAGGAACATCTCCATTTCAGACAAGGCTCTTATTACAGCTTTTGCTTTCTCCTCCAGAGGCTTTTGAGTATGTTTAATAGGTAAACCCCCATGATTTCTTTCCATCTAAATAGCAAGACCTCCACTAAAGAGCTTTGAAAAAACTTCAAAGCTCTTCTAATAGCATTCTTAGCTGTCTGTGGTTAGGAAAAATAATAAAGATGTATGCAACCAGAATACTTTGTTTGTAAAGTCACTGTTTTTAAAGTGCTGGCTCTCATTTGGCACTGTTCGTACAGCACAGTGTGCAAATGGTAGTATATCTTCTACAGCAATGCCAAGAGCAACAGAAGTTTAGAAACATTTCAAACAGACCAGTGTCTGGTCTCCCACTGTTCAGTGCAGCAGGGAGTAGAACTTTTTCTAGCTTTAAGCATAGCTGAAAAAACAAGCCAATATCCTTAGTATGAGATATATAATACAATAGAAATGGGAAGAAAAGAAGGAGGTGATATTGGATGCACACAAACAATAAAGGAGCTGAGAAACCGAGTGAAAAAGCGAATTAAGAACTGGAAGTCAGAACACTATGAGAAATAAAATAATATTTTTCCTCACAGACACCTAGCTCATGAGGACTTTAGGATGGGGGAGGGATATGGGACATTCAAGAGGAAGCTCATTATGTCAGGAAGTAAGAAACAAGGATAGTGTGAGTTGAGAGTATGTAAATATTTTATGCGCAATAGATCTCATTTTTCAGTGGACCAACGTAAGCAGGGTCTGGGGAATGTTTAAACTAAATTTGTTCTTTGCAGCAGGAAATGTTCATGTTGCTTTGCTATCCCCTACTGGAACGTGTGCTGCACAATCCAAGGCATGAGAGCAGCTCCTTTTTTTTTTTTTTTTTTTCCCCCCATGGATCCCTTACATGGGAGAGCTGTCCCATTAAATTAGTATCTGAGGATGACACACAATAAGTAAATTGTCATCACTCCGAGTTTGTTCTCTTTTTTTTTTTTTAGTCAGAGGCAGTGTCCCAGGTGCCCCAATACTACAATAGCCTCTGACTGGAACTGTGTATCTGACCACCCCAAACTGAGGGGAAGGTTGATTCCAGAACCTAACTTTGTGCGTTGGACCATCTTCAGAGGATACATAGACGACTTCAGTCTCCAGGCATGTGGAGGCAAAGGTTAGAGATAAAGAATCACCTCTGTGAATGGATGGAAGGAAATAAAACTGATAGCACTCCATGCACAGGAGTCCTTCCAAATCCCACACAGGGTATGTGACTAAAACTCAAACTAAATAAGAATCTGCCACATCACCTTCAATACGGCCTGTAGAGATGCTAAGCAGCTGTGGGTCATCCACAAGACACAGCTTTAACAAAAATTGTGGTCTCTAGGTTAACATCATTAAATTTAAGAAATTGTGAGTTAATGATATTGCTTCAAGCAGTCTCTGAAACAAATCCTAATGCTACCAGGTTAACAGCAACTTTAACATCAACAGCAACCAAAAAGCCCAAATGGACAATAGCCAGCATATTGTGTATTCTCACACACACACACATTGCCTAAGGCTGCCTCCACTCTTACTGGAGACTTTGTTAACTTGATAGCACTGAAGAGAAGTTATTTAATACTGTCTTCAGTTTCTCCTGCAGCAGAGGCACATACTGCAGCACTAAGAGATAACTTTTGGTTTTGTGCCCCCGTCTTACAAAATTCACCTCTCCACAGTCTGTGCCTGTGGCACTCATAGAATGCCCTCTCAGTCATACAAGACTACATCAGCCCAGGAGCAGAGGCTAACTCCAGATCTTTGAAAGGTAGCTTGCTATAATCCCTAAGAAAGTAAAAGATGTCAATATCATCCATCTTAATGGCCTGTGTGTTTCTGGCAGTGCAGCTGCAAAGCATCTACCATAGAGGGAGGAAGGTGGCTTACTGAGACAAGAAGAATCTTTTGGACTGGCTCTTGGATTAATAATTCTGCTGCTTCTGCTCTCACTCTCACTCTCACACACACACACGCATGGAAGAGATAGAGGAAATGTAGTGTCTGCTCTGCTGCCATTGCTGTTGTACTTGCTCTGCCTACACATTCTTTTCATTGATGCTGCCCTTTTCTGCCATGGATGTCAGTATAGTAATTGCACGTGCTCCTACTTCACCATAGCTATATACAGTCCCAAGCCTGCCTTTTCAAAACCAGTGCCTGCCCATGTCCCTGGTGATTTAGCAGAAGGCAAAAGCTCCATTTTCTCTGCATTACTCCTCTCCAAATGACCCTGCATTCTCACAAAGGGTTCCAGGCTATCCTTACACCCCTTTCTCACCACCACTCAGATGTTTCGCAAAGAGAAAGGGGAGCTGGCTGCTGCTGAGAATGAGAGAAGTAACTGACAGGGACCATGGTAAAGGGACCACTGAGCTGGTACCAAGAGAGACGCCAGCATGGGACAGAGATAACAGTCCTTTGTGGGGGACGGTAGGAGAGTGGAGGAAGCAGCCACTGACAGTGAGAGAAGAGCAAGAAGTGGGAGCCATCATTTGGGAGAAAGGAAATAGCTGTGGTGGTGGCAGGAGAGAGACAAACAGAGGTAGCAGTCATCAGGAGGAAGAAAAGGCAGGGGAGGGAATTAGAGACTCCCTGCTTATTTGGGAAAACCATTCATAGCAAAATTCAGATGCTGGCAAATATTTTTTCCTATGTGGCTATCCTGCCTGCAAAACAAAGGAGCTGGTGGAATTGTAGCTAAAATTTACTTCTTGACTTCTAGCTCTTTGTTCTACAAGTTTCATTTTCATTAAAGCATCTTCAAATGCCAAGACATCCATAATAATGGCCAGTTTTATGTTGCAGTCCGCCTGTGGGATTCAGACTTTGAGGTCACCGTGTCAGAAATCTGTGGATGGATGTAAAAAAACTGGATAACTTCATGAGCACTAACATTATTTTGCAGCTGTGCAAGCTACCATAATTAAATTAAATAACTGCATTCATACCACAGTATGTATGAACAATTCAAATGAAAAAGAAATCAGGAAGTAATGTAATCATCCCAAATTCATGCTGCTAAACCTTTGTACCATAACAACATAGTCATGTATCCCTATCTTTAGAGGGCCTGATTAAGGCATAGGCACTTTAAGGCCAGGGCCAAAGGCCCTGGCTCCTGCAGTAATGTAAGTACATCAGAATCTCAACTTTCATTTATATATAAGATGGCTCAGAAGATCTAGAAAGTATAAAGCATTCATAAAGGATGCAGAGTCTACCTGAGTCTGCAGAGAGCCTGAAACTATGGTTTTGAGAGCAGCTCAGTAGGGGGCTGACTTCAAGATCCACCACCACCACCCTAAGAAGGAGTCTGTCTGTGGCAAGAGAACAGGAATGTAGCAGGACTGGTTCAACCACTGGTATTATAGTATGTTTGATGGCATAAGCATTGGGGAATCCCCTGCTGCCACTATCCTGTCGTTGTGCAGAGGAAACGGTTTCCCTACCACTGTCACTGCAAGTTGGGTTAGGCCCACAGAATGTAGATGAAGTTAGTGAGTCCTCCACCTGGCATGCCTAGGGCCTCAGATCTGACCTTATCTTTTCCCACCATCATCATAAACTCAACATTTACTGTAAGTTTAAGAAGCTTCTGTTTAACAACAAAAAATGAGCCTTGGATAGAGACCAAGGATGGAAGATTTACACCCCCCAAAGGAGAATTTTCTTGGAAGGTCTGAATGATTTAAAACAGTGATCATCATATTTCTGGGAATTAGGAGTTTACACCTGCAGCGATCAGGGAAGAATTACCCCTTCCCTTCCACTGCAACCAGTATTACCCAACTAGCTAAGTGCATTTCATTTTATGGTTGATTGCAGTTTTCACTTTCATCCAAAGCATCAACTGGGAGAAAGGATTACAAATTAGAGGGATTAGTAGTATGATCTGGTTTGTTTTGATGCAAGTGTGAATGCTATCATTGGCAGTGGGGTTTTGAAGACAGAAATGTGATAGATCTGGGTTTCTTGGTGGATGAATATGGATCTGTACCCCAAAATTTGTTTTATGTATAGGATTTCTAAGGTAATGGCTTGGAATGTCAGAGAGAAGGCAGTTTCAGCACACTCCCTACATATTTAAGGTTTGCGATTGAAAGGCAGTAAGTCTGAATGGGTCTGTTAAATCAACTACTTCTTGTCCTTATCCCATCAGGTAGGGTCGTTGTGCAACCATACTCCATCTTAGTGTCTGAGTCAGTACTAAGCACTGCTTACCATGTTCTTTGATGCAATCCATTGCTTCCTTTACTTTCCTTAGGTTTTCTTTCCTACCACTATCTTCTGCCATCCTATCTTCATGTTCTCTTCATTCATCCTCTGCATGTGTCCAAACCAGTGAAGTCACTCTTCCTGGATTTTGTCAGCCACATCACAGAGTTTGACTTCCATCTTAGTATTTGAATTTCAAAATGGGTCTCCTTGTGTAACTCCTCTTATGGTACAAAGAGACCTGTCTCAACCCCCTGTAGGCACTGAACCAGCCTTCTACTTATCGCCCATGCTTCTTCACAATACAGTCTTGCAGGGAGCACCGTTTTTTCATACAGTTAGCCTTTCAGCCTAAGTGTTATATGTTATACACTTGTCACACATAACCCCTGTGATGTTATCCCATACATTTCCAGCACGCTCCAGTCTGGACTATCTCACACTCTAGTTTGCCATCTTCCATGACCCAGCCTCCAAGCGACTTGAACTGGTCAGTCAGGTTTAGACTCCATTAAGCTCTATTTCCAGTTTCCTTGTGGCACCTCTACTGACCCACATGACCTCAGTCCAAGTCATGTTCATTTTCACCCCATGCCACCTTAGCTAGTCATATCACTGGGTTACTATTTCCTATAGGCCTTCTTTTGAGGATGCCCTTATTGCTATGTTGCCTACATAAAACAGCTTTTCACTTTTCCCATTGGGATCTTACTGTTGACACAGCCTATCAATTTGATAAACAGCAGCCAACTTCAGACCGATCCCTGGTGCAGTCTGACTTTCACTTCAAAGGGACTTGTTTCAAAACATGTTTTGATTACTGTTTTAGGCCATCTGTGTAGGGCATTTACAATAGTTATTAAATCCTCAGATGCTCCATATTTTCTCAACACTGGTGTGAACATCCTTTGGTCCACTTTATGCCTTTTCTTGGTCTAGAAAACCCCAGAAGCTATCTTGTTCCTATTTTAGTCACTTCTCTATCCCTTGCTGAATTACAGATATGCCATCTATCATTCCTTGACCTTTCCTAAAGCCAAACTGTTCTTGTTGAAGAAGGTAATTATCTTAAGCCAATATAGCATATCAGTTGTCACCCCTGACATACAATGCAATGAAAGGGCCTTTCCCCAGTTAGGCTACATTCATATCCACTCTCTTCCCCGCTTGTTTCTGCAGACCTGATGGACTGCCAACTGGAGGTATGGTGCTGCTGTTGCCAAACAGCAGGCTTCATTTAATCCATGGAAGGAAGTTTAAAATCAGAGTTTTCCTTCTCATAGGGTGGTTGCTTTTTTGGGTTAACGGGCTTCATCTGACATGAGCTATTTGGTTATTTTAATGGCATCAGATTCCCTGCCTTGTGTACGCCCAGTATTAGTGAAAAAAAATTCCACATGAAGGCAGGTGATGGGGAGTTTGGCTGTCAGAGGCTAGAATAGATGCTGGCCTTTTATAGGTGTTGGGAGCTCATCCCCAACCCACTGCAGCCATAACAGTCCTTTTGTGAGGTTGCCAAACCAACATGGGGTATTATCTAAGATGGCCTGGCTGGCCAACTGGGAAAAAACCAGTCTTGGGTAAAAGGAAGGCTTCGAAACTAAGATGGTTTTAACAACAGGGCAACTTTTAATTCTTAATCCTATTGGGCAAAGAAGATTTCTACACCACATTTGCCAATAAGCAAGAGTTTATTATTTAACATGTAAAAGAGGGGGGGAAATCCTTAAATATTGTAATAAAGAGATTTTGCATTGAATGACAGCTATTCTCTTTCTGATGCTGGCATTGGAGAAAAAGCAGTGAACTGATTATACTTCTTGTTTTAAATATTCATGTGACAATGTTGAAGAGAGAAATGAATATAAGAATGAAAAAAAACTACAAGAAAAAATGACTGCATGAAATCTCCAGACATTTATCACAGGCCTAGAGGATACAAACCAATCAGCTTCTAAAATCTACTCTTTGATTGAGACACCCAGTTAAAGCCTACATTATTAATATGTGATTCTGTTTAAAAAGTCTATTAATCAACCAGGGATGAATGATTAAGAGAGTAAACCAGTAGACTTTGACCCAAAAGACACTTTCACAAGTCTCTTAGGAATCTAATTCATAAAAAAAGAAAAAGAATGCTTCAATATCTGTATAAATTATCTGGAAACAATGGTTCTCGGGTTTGTTTTTTTTAAAATCATTAAATGACTCATGTGTATGCAAGGGGACTATTTTCTTTATAGGCTCACAAGTCTGAAAGCCTGTTACATGATTGAGTGTAATCAATAAATCATGTGCCAGTTGTGCCAAATCTATAATAATAAAATATCTGCCTTGCACAACTACAGTACCTTCCTCCAGATGGTCTCCAAGCCCCTTAGAAAGATTAACGAATGAGGACCCAGTCCTGTAAGTAGATCAATGCACATTGATCTCGCACCTTCATTGAGTCCAATGCACTTCAGTGGGTTTCCTCTTACAGCAGCTTGCAGATTTGGAGCCTTAAGCCTCACAATATTCCTTTAAGGCAGGTAGCCATATGTAATCTGTGGCAAAATGGTCCTAAATCCTACCTTAAGGCTTGAGGCTTCCGCAAACTTCAGTGGTAAACTCTGTGACAAACCAGAGTGCTGTGGAAACTCCAGATGAATTGAAAGCAAGAGGATTTCAATGAATTGAATGTAAAAATGAATAATGCACTCAGTACAGGCTGGTTTATGCATTTATTTTTAATAGTTAGTTTATTTTTATGTTTTGTCATATTTTTAGTTTTCAACATGCAGCAGATTTTTGTATGATCAATGTGTAACTGCACTGATGAAATTATTAGGTTGGAAGCTGCATGTTTTAGCAGTCATTAGAAAGTAGGGTCTCTCTGTATTGATAATGCACAGGAGGCTGTTGAGATTGTTGGATCTAGGGAAATGATACATCATCTTCTCCCCTCTCTTTCATGGCAGAGGCTACTAATAATTTTTAGGCCCAGATCCTCAAAGGTATGTAAGTGCCTAACTCCCATTAAAATTAGGATGCCTGAAAGGCACCTACATATTTTGAGGATCTGGACTTTGGTTCCCCATCCCAGCTATACATATGCTTAATTCTGTTCCCTGTGTCTGTGCTTATGACATAGTCTTTCACAGGGTGGCTGGCTAGTGAATGAAGCTCCACCGTGCTAGGACAGGAGCTCCCATCTGGTTAACTAAGAGGGCATGGCAGCACCTGAGGGCTATCCAGAATCAGGGAGAATCAGAGACAGGGCGAGACCTGAGCTGCCTAAGTGGAAATCAAGGAGTAGTTTCTCTTTGGTCCCCTTCCTTTTGAACCTATTTCCCTTTTCCTAGAAGGCAGCTTTCTTAGTCACCATAACCTCTGTAAAGAGGGTGCGGTAAATTACCACTTTAATTTCTGTTTCTCCCTATACATTTATTCATCAAAACAAGGTGGTCTTCATCCTATGCCCCAGTTTATCTCCTTTCTACCTGCCAGAGAGCTGCCAGAGACTATACGTTTGGGACCCAGGAGAAAACTGAAGGCAGAAGAGCAGCAAGAGGGGTTTGCTGGCCAGAGACCCAGTGCTGGATGGCTGGTGTGCGCTGAAGGGAAGGGGAGCAGCAGAGGAGCTTACTGCTTGACATCTCCAGGGCCAGAGAGCTGGACCTAGAACCGCCATGAGAGGGCAGGGGGAGTGAGGGGCACTCCCCTGCTAAAGATGACCTCCCAACAGAGAGAATGTATGTGTGGGGTACCACTTGGAAGAGCAGAGTTATACTCCAGTATGAAGGGCTGGGGGTGGCAATCTTGGAACAAGGACAGGGGAGGATTAGCAGAGTTTAGGCATGGTCAAAGGAAGTGGTGTGCAATATGTGGGGCGTCATGGGATGAGATGTTGGGTGATCTCAATGGATGTTTGCACTGGGGTGAGTAATGAGCTATGTGTGTTTGGGACTTATGTTTTGGACCATTTTCACAATATTTTATAATAAACAAGGCCCAAGGACGGTACTACTTTGTCAAGCAAGCCTGCATGGAGATTCTGGGACTATGAAAGGGGAAACTGAGACAGGTGTGCCTGTCATGCTGTGGCCCGCCCTACAACAGTCTTTAATTACATTACCACATAATATTTGCCAGATAATACTGAACAATATTTAAAAAACAGGTTATTCAAACTGAGAATCTCAGTGAATGAAACAAAGGATCCATCAGAATTTATGGGTTTGAGACAGAAATGGACTGGGTGAGGTTCTTTGGCTTGTCTGCTTTCCTGTATAACACAAGAAGAACATAACAGTCCCTTCTGATCTTAAAAATATATGAACAAACAACCCTCCCCCCCATGTCTGGATTCTGATAGACCATAGCAGGGAATGAATTCCAGAGTTATTCTTCACTAAAAATATCCTACTGCCTGTCTCCTGGAGTTCAACGCTAAAGACAGATGCTAAAAGCTTTCCAGTAGAATGCAATTGATGCAGCAGGGAAGAGCAAGTCCTGAAGACAGACACATTGCAGACAATTCAGGGCTTTGTAGTTGATAATAAATGTCTTAAACTGCATATAGAAACAAAGTAGAAGTCAGCACAGAGTGTGGAGCACTGGAGTTGTGTGTTCACAATGGTCTGGCCCACTGTGAGGTGAGCAGCTGCTTTCTGCAATATCTGAAACTTTCAAGTGGTATAGTTTTAAATTAGAGCTCATTACAATAGTCCAGGCTAGAGGTGACAGGAGGAAGGAACAATGGTGAGTTTTCAATCTGAGAGGAAATGTCAATCTCTGGACTAGTGAGTCAAAGAAAGTGAAAAGGAACTTTGGGCCTCCACCATTGGCTGAGAACCCAGCAGGATCTGCAGACTGCAAGCAACTGAGACAAATGCTGCTCATTGGATGGAGTATCATCACAACTTCCTACGAATTCTTATTCCTCCCCACCAGTATCACATCATTTTATCTCAAATGAATTGAAGTCAGATGACTATCATCCAAACCCCTAACTAAGTCAAAGCACTGGGAAACCAAGGAGTATGAAGAAGGTAGATTTGAAGAGAAGAGACGTAGAGATGAATATTACCCAAGCTGTCTCAAAGACTATACTTATGGCTGCAAACTCTCTTTGAAGAAAAGGGATGATGGAATGGCAGAGAAAAAACATACCAGGCAACAAAAATCAGGTACTCTGAAAAGTGGCTTTCAGACAAAGGCATTGTGGGAATCTATATTTATTGTCTGTTTCCATATCAAATGTGCTCTGTTAACAAGTACAAAGAGCTTTTTTTTTTTTTTATTATTTGCTAGTCTACAACTTAGCTTAAGATCTGAAAGTCAAGCCAGGTCTTTCCTTCTGATACGTCATCGTACATAGTTATACTGATTCCCCCTTTTCCCACATTGGCCAGCTTGTTTTCTCATAGCACCTATTATATCTTCTCTTCTAGACTATAAGCTCTTTAGGACAGAGAATGTCATTAACTGTATGTTTGTACAAAACCTACCATCATGGGATCCAACTTGTTGGTGGTGATTAGATTGTACTAAATTATTACATTGAATAATGATAATTAGAAGTAATAGAGCTTCTGCTGGCCAAATTATGCTTTCCATGATACCTGTGCAAACTTGTTGCTTTCACTCATTTTGTACAGGTGTAACTGATCGGAATTTAATAATTAATTTTGTTACTGATGCACAAAAAAGATGGAATCCATCTCATATTAGTTGTGTTGTTGCTGCTGGGCTAATAGAAGCAAGTAGTAGCACATGCTTATATAAGTAGTTTAAATTGGCAGAAATTTATATGAACAAATCACAGGATCTATTTGTTCCATTTGTACATAGTCACTTTTCATAGCAGAGCTTCATTTTTATATATTGCTGATTACTTCTTTTTAGGACAGCTTGGATAAGCTATTGCCTTTTAAAAAGTTAAAACCATCATGGTCATTTTCAGGCAATGCAGTTTTTCTAATTACAGGCCAAGTACAGCTCTTGTCTGTTCATCTTAGTAAATCTCCATACAGAGAGCCAAAATGGTGTATTTGTATAATCCATATCAAAGCCCTTTCCATCTGTGAGGCCAAAAAGGAATTGCTATTTCTATGTATAAATTTGCCCCCTGCAGGGTATTGCTTTCTGATCCCAGAATTGCAATTCTGGTCTATTCCAAACCCCATACCAGTATCTTGGAAATTCTGGAGTAGATGACTGGAAGCTTTCCTGCATTAAATTATACACTTAAATATAATTACTTGGTTGACCCTTTAATTCACCTAAAGTCATTGAAGTATAATGAAAGCTGCCCTTTTTCCATTAAAACTTGCAAATGAATGATACAACAGAGATCTCCTAATCCCCACCTCTTTTTGCACAAAATAATATATAAAAAGCCTAATCCAAAGGAAAAATCCACACTCAAACAGTTGACCATTAAAATAATATAGACATCTACATTCTTAGTTGCAACCCAATCTGAGTAGAGGTTTTAGATTGTGTGTTGTACTACATTTGAGACTTTCATCTGAAGTGCAAAGTTACCTTACAGTCACTATACAATTTTTCTACTCTGCAACAAATGCCTCAAGGGAATGATTTGACTGGAATTAGATAGGCACAGGGAGTGCCAGAATATTCAGTGCTTTGATATGAAACACCAGCTGCAAGTTATTTGACTCTTGTTATATCCTTAGCAGATCTTCTGGCTATTCATAGGTTCACTCAGTGCAAGAGGAGAAAATGAGGCACTTGATGTTATATAGCTACTTTTCCTTAGAGTTTTCTAGCTGGGTATAAGTACTTATATGACTGGGTGTTGCTTTGACAAACAATTCACTCTTGACATCAGATATATAGTAGTGAAAGGCATCATTTATGCTTCCGAGGTACTCTTAATACTATAATGCACAGTATGGTAATATACTTTGTAAAATGCCTAAAATAAACACCTTACAAATGTGATAGACAGACGGGTCCAAACCAAAATCCTTCAAACCTTGGAGAGTGTTTCCCCTAAAGTGGATTAGAACTTCATGGCTGGGTCATATCTCTATAAAGGGTTAAACTAAAACCCTGGTTAGAAATATTCCTCATCCTGGTTAAATTTATATCTGAATTCAATTGTCAAATTTGGAGCTTGAGCTCATCTCTGCTATTCAACCATATGCATTAGTGCCACCATGGTACGGTATATCAACAACAATGTGGTCAATGGTATTTATCACCAGTATAAGAGCACCAGCAGAAATGAAATCATACCCATTAGGAAGACACTTACTGATAGGGCTACCTAAATGGAAGGGGCAGAGTAGATAGGAATCATTCATGAGGACTACATGCCTTAGAGTTGGGGTTGGAAAATCTATTCAGTTAAAATAAGAATAGATACAGACTTCAGACATTTTCCCCAAACCAGAGGACAGAAGTTAGGGGGGGAAATGCCTTCCTCCCAGTCTCCAGTAGATATTCCCAGTACTTTAGAGGCTTCTTCATTATTTGTACTTCAGTCACTCCACAAGAGAGTTAAGCCAATAACTGATTTTTTCAGTATGGTGGCTGAACAGAAAAATCTGGGGAAAAAATTGTTTTAGGTTGAACCAGAACTGAAGTTTTTTAAAAACATTTCTAGCTAAATTTCAAAACAAGATATTGTTTCAAAATGCCAAGTCAAAATGTTTAATTTAAAAAAATGTTGAAACAAACTGTTTCCACTTTTTCAAATGTTTTTTCTTCATTTTTTATTTGGCCAAATTCAACCTGAATCCTCAAATAATTTTGTCACCCCGAACATACTTTTATTTTGGCAAATAAACAATTTGACTGAAGAATTTCACTCAGGTCTACTCCACAGTCAACATTTTGCAGGTCTTGAAGGGATAAAATGTCCTTTCATTGCGTTTCCTTGGACTCTGGTTTGCTGCCACCTTGGAATCTGGAATGATCTGCAATGTTCTCCACACTCTCTCACTCACTCAGTCACTCACCTATATATATATATATATGCCCCATTATACATTATATTGTAGGATCTAAGAAGTTATCAGCGCATGCTAGCATGTGGCTGCAATTCATGGATCTACTGGAAGATCTTCTTAGCAGAGAAATTCAAATTTAAGACAGGTTTGAGAAAGATTAGGTGAAGGGCGGGAGAATTGCAGAGAAGGGCTAATGGGCCTTTAGAGATACTTATTGGGGTCTCAGAGGGAAGGGCAAGAAGCTTGGAGGAGCAGCTTGAGAGACTGTGAGAGTTTAATGTATGTTTGTATTTACCCTGGGAAGGGACAGAGACTGTTCAAGATGAATCTGAATTGAACCCCTGATGCTTTTTGATCTTCACTTATCTTCAATGTGGATGAGTGATCATCCTACTTAATGTCACATAAAAGGGGGCACATCCAGTTGGATAGGGTAGGTGGCCAGAATAGGAGTGAGGGAGACATCTTGTGGTGAACTACAGAAATCACATTGAAACAGACATTTAAAAACCAAACACAAATGTCCTTCATCCCCTTGATCTTTTCAGGGATGAAGAATACATCGAGGAAATCAGTCTTTGAAAAAAGTTTTGGGGGCAAAGTCACATGTGATGGAGTACTTTCATTTGGCTACACATCAAGATCTTCAACCAGTTACAAATGTATTTGTTTATTGCCTTGATTTATATACTATGCCCATCAATGCATTTCTAGGTGTGTAAGCATCTTTTAAAAACACACACACACACACACACACACACCAGTCAGAAACCCAACCTTCTTAACCCACCGCAAAAGGCATAAGTAAATACATAAGCCTCTGAGTGGTCCTAAGAGGTCAACAGATTTGGGTTCTTTCAGCCTAAAGAGAGTATAAATTCCGAAGATGAGGGACCTCTCTTTCCTACAGCTATCTGTTTAAAAATTTTTGGGACTGTAAGCCTCAAGCATCAAATTAAGAATATTATTTCTATGAAGCGGATTGATTTAAGGTCTATAAAGATGGCAACAGGATTTACAGTCTAACCCTTCAAGTAATGTTAAATGTCCTAAGCCAAAAAGTTTAGATCAGGGTCTGAGAACTTCCCCACATATCAGGGGCTTGTTCAAATCCAGGGTTATGGTTTGGGTCTCTCTCTTATGTCAACAGACAATTTTAAGAAAGGAAGTGTTTCAGAGAGGTACTGGGTTAAGATTTTCAAAGTTAACAAAGGGATTTAGCAGTAGGTCAAAGTGCCTGATGCAATTTAACACAGGGTAGCAAGGCTCACATGGCCAGTTAGTGTGCAGCTGAGTACAGTGCTGTACATCTCTGCGCCTGTGAATTAGCTCTCTGTATAGACAATCCCTAAGCTTTCACTTTAAAAAGAATTAAGTCTCCAGTCTTTATGACAGAGAAGATACCTTCACAATCTAGATCTCCATCTCCTTTCTCATATGAAGGGTATGTACAATGAACCTTTGAGCACTGCGTGGAGCCTGGTTTGTGGGCTCAGCTAGGCTTATGGGAGGAGCTTGAGAAAGCACAATTACATATTTTTTTTGGTTTGACCCTTGACCATGGTGTTTCTTCATTCTATCTGTTGACCTGCTTAATGTTGTTGTTTCATTTCCATGATCCAAAGGAGCCATATCATACGGTAGAATAGCTGTAAGCCATACCTCATCTTTCATTTCCAACTATTCTATTATTTTATTTTATCAGATTATTTTTCTTGAAGGCTTTTTGGCTGAAATATTAAATCATGCCACCTACACTCAATAACTTCCAACTTGTGTTTAAAGTAAAACTTTGGCTTCCTAGGTGTTTGCATATTTCATATTCCAAAATTTTCTGCTGATAACTTCATTTTTCTATAATTCAGCAAACGTTAAACTGCCTTAGTTATTTTAATTTTACTGAAATCCCTCATTATTTTATTGTTCTTACATTGTGGTTTCACTTTTTCCCATAATGTTTTATCTGCCAAGCACTGAATATACATATCGTCTCTACAGCATTCATGTACATCCGGTTGTTTTAGATATATTGTAACAGCAAATTATTCACATTACAAAAAAAAAGCTCAATGTAGCTACCTCTATAAATCTTACTGGATAGTGTTTATAGTTATGTGCCTGGTTTCTATCCAGATCTGTAGAAAAGAATGGCTGGAAATAATATTTAACACTTCTCTGTGGCATAAGCCTGAAGACTATATGACAAAAAAATATCTGTCATTTGCAGCAGAGTGTTTGTCCTTATTCTGAATGTTGCTCTGATAAGGCAGGCTTAAATAATGACTTCCTTGTGTCTGTTTTTAATTAAAGTGGCAGTAAGTAAACAGTGACTAGAAATCAATCAGAATCAATGGCCTTACGGCAAAGCGACAGAGAAAAATCTAGGGCGTCAGTCAAGATCATAGTATGAGTCAGTTACCCAGTTACTGCACGGGTTGTGGCACAATCATACCTCAAAAGTTTCAGAGCTCTGATCTTGTACAAAGGGAAGGAGATTCTGAGTCAGCACATAAACTAGTAGCAGAATAGAAGGTTTATCCTGACAGCCCACCCTCTTTTACCCATGAAGCCTTTTAGAGGAAGAATGAGGAAAAGAAAATGTACAGATAAATATAGTTTAATTTTCATCTTTCCAGATCCCTCCCAAAGTGAGTGTAACATCAAACAAGTGTGGTGATCTTTAAGTTAAGTCATATATTTAAGTTAAGCCTCCGGCTACATTTTTATATGCATGCTATTTAGAAGCATTAATAAACCTTCTATATCTCCAAACAGAACAGGGCACTCCAGTACAGGACTGTTAAAATCGTATTGCAAATTCAACCCAGCTACTCTTAGAGGACTATTTGTGTAGCTGTGAGTTCAATTAAGTGTGTAACTGTACGCACCTGATTTTCTTACTTCCAGCTGATCTTATGAAAACATTTTTCCATTCATTTGCCTGTGACTATATGCCAGTTCTGCACTTATAATAATAGTAAGTACACATATTGTATCTTTCTGCCAGTG
The DNA here is from genome assembly GCF_026122565.2 of Emydura macquarii macquarii. Lineage (NCBI taxonomy): Eukaryota > Metazoa > Chordata > Testudines > Chelidae > Emydura > Emydura macquarii. The sequence continues at coordinate 2,240,310 of NW_027132342.1, read as the reverse complement.
AGTGCTTTACAATCAACTAATTAACATCACAATGCCCCAAGACGTATAGTATATTACATCTATCTACTTATATGGTCTTCATCACCATGATAATAATTATATATCCATTTCACTGATGATAAAACTGGGGCACAGAAGGGTTTACAGGCTTGCTCAAGGTCACACAGAAAGTCAGGCGGGGATCTAGGAATAGAGCTCTGGAGCCTAGCATCCATTTCTCTGCTACAATCTCAATACTACTAACATTATTTACACACAGTGTTTTGAGTGTTACTATTCTCAAAGTGGAGCAACCTATACATTTCCCAAGAGGAATATTGTATTCATCTTAAGAGAAATTAAGACAGTTCAATTCTAATGATTGGACTTTACCCTGTTTATCAAGATACTTTTTAAAAAGAATGAACTTGGGTTTTATTTTTTATTATTTTAATGCTAAGCAAATTACACTTCCTAGTAACTAGTTTGTAATTTGTGATCATGCATGATTCTGATAGTGAAGGAATTTCATTACAGGTACAGTAAAAAGGAGAGAATGCATGTGTATTTGCATGTCCGTGTGCAGGTAAATAAATAGTAAACCTCATTGATAACACAGGACATTATAATTTGAATAAGATTATACTCTCTCTGGGAGAGATAAAGGGTAATGAAAGACAATTCAAAGCTAGTTTGTTATTACTTCATCAAATACCTTAGCCTCAAGCTGATAAAATTCCCATGTATAGCTCCCATGAGACATTAGCTGCAATGATGCTGCCAACCATTTGTAGTGATCTCTAAAAACATTAATATCACTATTTAAATGAGTTTGTGATGTAGTATAACAGAGGGTAAAGCTAGAGGTGAAACTACTACATAAGCTTTCATAAAATCACTACAAGTGAGTTACTGGGTATGACAAAATGAATTATTTTCACACTAGACAGGTGCTCCAAGGAGACTTTAATGGAGTTTTTAGCAGAAGGCACACTAGCAAGACGTTTTGCAAAGTAACTTTCACTGTCCTCACCACCCTACTGCACAGCCAGGACTTTTTTCTCTCTCTCTCTTCAACCAAGTTCTTTGATTTTAAATAAATCCATAATTTAATTAAATCCATTTGTTTTATTCTTTAAATGGCTTCAATCACAGTTTTTAATTGACATGGAAGAATTTACAAAAATATTTCCATCTGTGGCCCCAATCCATGTGCTTAAATTTGTGCACATGAATAGTCTCATAGGCTTCAATAAGACTACTCATGACTAAAATTAAGCACACACGCAAGCCTCTGCCAGATAGTCCACTCTTAGATATAAAGGAGGTATACTGGGGTTCCATGTCATTTTCACAACACGAATTAGTAACAAACTAGTTTTTGCACCCTTAGAATTCCAGGAGGAAATGTGTTTTCCAAGTTATTGTGTTCAGGTCCACTTTAGTTGAGTTTAAAACAATCATCTCCCAAGAAATTTGTAATAGTTGATTCTGTAATTAATATGTTGCTAGCAATGCATATTGGTGAAATTGTAGCTCTGAAAAGGAGTATAATTTATATTTCTGAATCAAGGGAACGTTGAGGAAGAATACATAAAATAAGAACTGCTCTACTGTTGGTCTTAAAATTTCAAACATGAAATCTTTTATTTACAAATATTTAAAATTGGAAATAATTATTTATATCAAAGCCTGTTTCTCAAGTGATCTAACTCTGAGACTGACTTTTAATTAAACTCCCTCACAAGGAGTAATCCACTTTTATTTGTAAAACACTGAGATCCTTGCATGAATCATGTTATAGAAGTGAAAAGTATCATCATGACAGAGCGCTTAATGCCAGGCTGTCAGGTAGCTTAACATTCTTAAGTGTATTAAATACAGTTCCTATCTCCACAGTTACAGAGGTTCCTCTTCTGGTAGAAGAACAAATATGGCTCCATTATGCAAGGGATGAGAGAGTTAGGGGTAAAAGTTTGCCCAAAATGTGCACATCTGTTCCATAGTCTTTTTGGCAAGAGGAGGATTTGTAAACTTTTTTTGGCAAGACACCATCTCTTTGTTATATTTGCACAGTGCTTAGCATACTGGGGCCCTGGCCTATTAACATTACTGCAATACATATAATAAATAATAGTAAATTAATTTCTTTACCACTAAGAGAACCTTCCTTGACCGCTGATTGCACTTTAGCTGTTTCCATGGATTTGATCCATAAAAAACATTGAGATCCAACTTTAAAGCTTGGAAATTTAGGACTTGTAGTTCTGTAATAATGTTAGTAAGTACATAAAAACAGTCATACTGGGTCAGACCAATGGTCCATCTAGCCCAATGTCCTGTCTTCTGATAGTAGCCAATGCCAGATGCTTCAGATGGAGTGAATGGAGCAGGCTTCCATCATCCAGTCCCAGCTTCTATCAGGCAGAGGTTGAGGGACAGTCAGAGCCTGAGGCTGCATCCTTGACCATCTTGGCTAATAGCCATTGATGGGCCTATCCTTCATGAACAGATCTATTAACTGTGGTAGACAATCTATTGCTTAAACCAGCCTCTGTACCTCCATGAACCCAGTTTTTGGACCCAGTTACACTTTTGGCCTTCATTCCATGGAAAGAAGTACCAGAGGTTGACTGTGCATTGTACGAAGAGGTACTTCTTTATGTTTGTTTTAAACCTGCTGCCTGTTAATTTCATTAGGTGACCACTGGTTTGTGTGTTATGTGAAGGAATAACTAACACTTCCTTATTCACTTTCTCCACACTATTCATGATTTTATAGACATCTATCATATCCCCTCTCAGTCATCTCTTTTCGAAGCTGAACAGTCCTAATCTTTTACATTTCTCTAAATACGGAAGCTGTTCCATCCCCTAATCGTTTTGTTGCCCCCTTTGTACTTTTTTCCAATTCTAATATATTTTTGAGATGGGGCTACCAGAACGGCATTCAGTATTCAAGGTGTGGGTGCACCATGGGTGTATATAATGGCATTAGATTTTCTGTTTTATAATCTCTCCCTTTCCTAATGGTTCCTAACATTGTTAGCTTTTTTTGGCTGCCACTGCACATTGATCATATATTTTCAGAGAACTATTCATAATGAAGCCAAGATCTTTTTCTTGAGTGGTAACAGTTAATTCAGACCTCATCATTTAGTATATATAATTCGGATTATGTTTTCCACTAGGCATTACTTTGCATTTATCAAAATAAAATTTCATCTGCCATTTTCTTGCCCAGTCACCCAGTTTAGTGAGATCTCTTTTGTAATTCTTCACAGTCAACTTTGGACTTAACTAGCTTTAGTAATTTTGTATCATCTGGAAACTTTGCTGCCTCATTGTTTACCCCTTTTTCCAGATAATTTATAAATATGTTGAACAGCACTGGTCCCAATACAGCATTGATCCCAGAACTGGTCCCCCAGATTCTTGGGAGATCCTGCTATTTACTTCTCTCTATTGTGAAAATTGACTGTTTATTCCTATCCTTTGTTTCCTATCTTTCAACCAATTACTGATCCATGAGAGGACTTTCCCTCTTAACCTATTACTCCTTATTTTGCTTTGGTGAGGGACTTGTCAAAGGCTTTCTGAAAGTCCAAGTACACTACATGTCCATTAGGTGATTCTTGTCCACGTTTGTTGATACTCTTAAAGAATTCTAATAGATTGGTGAGGCATGATTTCCCTTTAAAAAAGCCATGTTGACTCTTCTCCAACATATTGTGTTCATCTCTGTCTGATAATTCTGTTCTTCACTATAGTTTCAAACAATTTGACTAGTACTGAAGTTACACTAACTTGCCTGCAGTTCTGCAGAGCTGTTATGTAAGATTGTAATTGAAACAGCCATACATTATTTATCATCAGGCTTCCTGTTTCTGAAGTACTTAAAAAATGTTGCTGTTAGTTTTTGTGTGTCTTTTGCTAGTTGCTCTTCAAATTCTTTTTTGGCCTGCCTAATTACTCTTTTACACTTGACTTCCCAGAGTTTATGTTCCTTTCTATTTGCCTCAGTAGGATTTGGCTTCCAGTTTTGTCTTTTTGTCTCTAACCATCTCAGTTATTCTGTTATTTATCCATGGTGGGGTTTTTGTGTCCTCTTACTTTTTTTAATTTGAGTTTTTCATTTATTTTATTAGTGTATATGACTGATAAATAACTTTAGGAAAGCACAATCAATCTATCAATAAAATAAAAATCCTTGAGGGAGAAAAAAAACAAAAAGAAAGTTCTAGCCTGAAACTACTTTAAAATCCCTGAAGAGACCCATGAGGACTTTGGGGATACTTTTTGACAATACTCTAATAAATGTCAATATAACCCTCATTCAGTTATAATATATATATATATTTAAAGGAATTGCCTTAAATTGGCTGGGTTACTATCTATCATCTTATCTGGAGGTCTGATGGGAACACAAAGTGCATAACTACTAGAAAATGCAATTACTGGAGATTTTATTCAGAACACTGGTGTGCCAGTTGTCCCTCTCTATTCATCCAGTCACCTATGGCATTTAGGCTTTTATCTAGCAACGCACTTAAGAAAGCACTAACTTTAATCATGATTAGTCCCTTTGGTGTCAATAGGATACTCACCTACATAATATTAAGCACATACTTTGCTGGACAAGAACCTTATTGCACCCATCACCCTGCTGTCTAGGCCCTATCCTGCAAAGGTGATAAAATCAATACAAGATTTAATCCAATTGCCTTAAAACCACTGACATTAAATAACTTCATGTTTTCCACAATACTTCTCAGACAACCAGTTAGATATTTACTGAATTGCTGTACCACCTTTACTAATGAATATATAGCTTGTCTAGGATTCAAAACTGCCTAATTATATTTAAGGATTCTACTGAATCCTGGAGACTAAAGATAGTAGAAGTACTCAATAGTTGAACATTTTGGCTATTCTCCTCTAAGTGTAGGATTGGTCTGTATAGTTCTCATCACACACAGTCTGCTCTTAGTACAACTTTTCTTTATCCTCTCTCGGTTTAGAAGTTCTGAAAAATAACTATTATATTAAAAAAGAACATTTAATTTCTAAATAGTAAACATTTTTCATCCCTTAAGCTGTCACAAAACAGCTTGGAACTGGGTTTAGTTCCATGTGGCTCCACTTTAGCATTATAGGGTAAAATTTCAAAAGTGCCCAAGAGACTGAGGACTTAAGTCATATCTTTCCAAAGTGATTTAGGCACTCAGGAGGGCTTAGGTGTTATTGAAAGTCAATGGAACTTTGGTTCCTAAATCACTAAAGGGCTTTTTGAAATTTTTACACAAAATGCTCAACAATTCTAGCTGTACCTAACAAATGTAATCCTAGAATAAACTGTCTAGTATATTGAGCTGGGCAAAAAAAGTTCATTAGAATAACAAAATTCACCTCTCATTTATAATAAGGAAAGTAAAGGATTATTTTGTGGTTTAGATGATGGGTGATTTATTTTTTGTCCATACCTGGATACCAAAACTGTAATTTTGATGGAAAAACGAGCATCCTTTCAATGGGATTTGCTGGGTTCCTCCCCTTTTTATTTACTCTAAATTTATGCAGACATTTTAAAAAAATTCAGGCACATGCAATGAGATATTTGGAATTCCCTATGTTTTGTTTATAAAACTTCTTGCAATCTTTTTTTCCACAAAGAGATTGCAAATATTTCCCATGATATGGTAAGTGATGCATATTTTATAACCTCAACTGCACCCTAATATAGGACATACCAAATACCAATGATAGGAGTAAGGTTACAGGAAATGGCTTTGGATTATAAACATTGTTTTTACGGCAAGAAATTGAAACTGTGCATATCCTTCATTTTCCCTTATATCCCTTAAAGCAATCCTAACACACAATGATGAGCATTGTGAGCAGCATGTAAATCCTATGCTAAGATTTGCTTAGTTGTCAAGATTGCTTTGTGTAAGCTTGAAAAATCTAGTCTCTTTCACCAGTAGAAGTTGGTCCAGTAAAAGATATTACCTCGCCTATCCTAGTGTCCTGGGAACAACATGGCTACAACAACATTGCAAACAAGATTGTTCCCCTAAGTCAAGTGTCTGAATCATAGTCTTCTGGCTAAAACATGCTGCTTTAGGACTCTCTGGCAATGCTAACTAGTTTCTTTGCAGCAGCAGGGTTACTATGTTTCTATTTCTCCTCTGCTCCTACACTATTAATATCTGGTCCTGTGGACTCACTCTCTGAAGTTGATGGGGAATGACCAGAAAACATCCTTCTTATCCAATACCATCCTGAATCATATGGGCCTGATCCTGCGAGGAGCTGAGAAAACCTCCATAACCATCAGAAACAAAGAGCATGCAGCACCATGCAGGACCATGTCCAAAGCTCAGTGAACCTGAAACTAAACTTCTCCAGCACCAGCACTCCAGGACACGTTGTTGAAGAAGAACTTTCAAGAAATGTCACAGTTTGTTGATCTACAGAATGACTGAATTTAAAACTGGTAACATGACCGCCTATAGAAATACCCTTATGTTCTTTCTAAGTTGGAGGCAGATAACCTGGGGGATGAAGGAGGGGACACAAATTCACACACATAGTGCCCTGTCCTGCCCTCACTGAGGTCAATGGTAAAATATTACTATGGAATCTCAATGTGAGCAGGAGTCATTGGGCTCTTAGCTATCACTGAAAGCAATGGGAATAGGATTAATGAAAATATTTTAAAACACAAATGGTTTCAGACAGATTTAGCTATATGGAAGGCTTGAAGGACCAGAAGAAGGTGAGAAGCAGATCAGTTGAAAGTCTATGGGTAAAGATAAAAGCAGTAAAAAGTAGGGGTGAATGTCATAGAAGGGGTCTACTATAGACCACCAATCAGGACGAGAAAGTGGATGAGGCATTTCTAGAACAAATAACAAATATCGCAAACATAAGACCTGGTAATAATGGGGGAATTTTAGCTACCTAGGTGTGCTGGAAATTAGTATGACAATCACAAAATTTCCAGTAAGTTCTTGGGCTGTATTGGGGACAACTTTTTGTCTCAGGAAGTGGAGGAAGTAACCAGGGGAACAGCCGTTTTAGACTGGATTCTGAGCAACATGGAGGACCAGATCTGAAAGTGGAATGTAAGGTGGGTGAAACTGGCCATGAAATTATAGATTTCATGATTCTAAGAAAAGGAAGGAGTGACAACAGCAGAATAAGGAAAATGTATTTCAAAAAAGTAAACTTTAACAAACTCATATAATTGGTAGGTGAGGTACCATGGGAAGAAAATCTTAGGGATAAAGGTGTTCAGAAGAACTGGCAGATTCTCAACAAGACAATATTGAAGACAATTGCAAACTATCCTCATGTGAAAGAAAGATAGGAAGAACAGTAAGAAGACAATATGACTGCATTAGAAGCACTTTAATGATCCGACATTCAAGAAAGAATCCTCAAAAAGTGAGAACATGGATGAATTGCTAAGGAGGAGTACAAAAGAATCGCACAAGCATATAAAGATAAAATTAGACAGGCTAAGGAATAAAGTGAGTTAAACCTAGCAAGAGATGTAAAAAGCAATCTGAAGAGTTTTTTTAAATATTTCAGGAGCAAGAGAAAGAGGAAGGAAGGAGTACGCCCTCTACTTAGTAGGGAGGGAGAGCTAATAACTGATGACATCAGGATGGCTGAGGTGTTTAATGCCTATTTTGCTTCAGTCTTCACTAAAAAGGTTAATGGTGACAAGATACTCAATACAATTAGTATTAACAACGAGGGGCAAGGAACACAAGCCAAAATAGGGAAAGAACAGGTTAAAGAATATTTAGATAAGTTAGATGCATTTAAGTTAGCAAGGCCTAATGAAATTCATCCAAGGGTTCTTAAGGAACTAGCTGAAGCAACCTCTTAACCATTAGCAATTATCTTTGTGAACTCATGGAGAATGAGTGAGATCCCAGAGGTCAGGAGTAGGGCAAACATAGTGCAGTAAAACCTCAGAGTTACAAACACCAGAGTTACAAACTGACTGGTCAACCACACACCTCATTCGGAACCGGAAGTACACAATCAGGTAGCAGCAAACACATACATACCAAAGCAAATGCAGTACGGTACTGTGCTACACATAAACTACTAAAAATTAAAGGGAAAGCAGCATTTTTCTTCTGCATAGGTAAAGTTTCAAAGCTGTATTTAAGTCAATGTTACTTTTGAAAGAACAACCATAAAGTTTTGTTCAGAGTTACAAACATTTCAGAGTTACAAACAACTTCCATTCCCAAGCTGTTTGTAACTCTGAGGTTCAACTGTACCTATCTATAAAATGGGGGAGACAACCTGGGGAATTATAGACCAGTCAGCTTAACTTGGTTACCTGGAAAGATAATGAAACAAATTATTCACTTGTGAATTTATAATCTCCTAGCAGACAAAATGGTTATAAGGAATAGACAACAAATATTTAACAAAAACAAATCATTCCAAACCAAACTCATTTCCTTCTTTGACAGGGTTAATGGCTAGTGGATAGGGGGAAAGCAGTAGACATGATACATCTTGATTTTAACAAGGCTTTTGATACAGTCCACATGTCATTCTCATAAGCAAATTATGGAAATGTGGTCTAGATGAAATTACGGTAAGGTGGGTGCACAACTGGTTGAAAGACTACACTCAAAGAGTAGTTATCAATGGCTCACTGTCAGACTGGGATGGTGTATCTAGTAGAGTCCTGCAGAAGTCAGTCTGGGTCTGGTACTATTTAATATTTTTATTAATGACTTGGATAATGGAGTGGAGGGTATGCTTGTAAAATCTGCAGATGACACTATGGTGGGAAGGATTGCAAGCACTTTGGAGGACAGGATTAAAATTCAAAATTACACTGATAAATTGGAGAATTGGTCTGAAATCAACAAGATGAAATTCAATAAAGATAAGTGCCAAGTACTACAGGAAGGAAGGAAAAATCAAATTCACAGCTACAAAATGGGGAATAACTGGCTAGGTGGTAGTACTGCTGAAAAGAATTTGTGGCTTATAGTAGATCACAAATTGAATATGAGTCAACAATATGATGCAATTGAAAAAAGGCTAATATTCCAGGCCTTACCAATTTCATGGCCATGAAAAAGGCATCACGGACCATGAAATTGGCCTTTCCCTGTGAAATCTGATCTCCCCTGTGCCATGAAAACACTCTAGCTGGGGCCCCAAGGTGCTAGTCCCGGCCGCACTGGGGTGCTCCCAGGAGCACAGGGGAAGTCAGGCTCGTCTCCCTGCTGCTTTCAGAGCCCAGCTCTGAAGGCAGCACAGAAGTGAGGGTAGCAGGATTAAAACAGGATTGTGACCTCTCAACCCCAATTGTGAAATTTGGGATCCCCACCATGAAATTTCCGATACAAACATCTGAAATTGTGAATTTGACCAATTTTCAAATCCTAGGGCCATGAATTTGACTAGAATGGACTGTGAATTTGGTAGGGCCCTAGTCATATGTAAGGCATAGGAGTTAATTGGTGCTGGTGAGGCCTCAGCTGGAGTACTGGGTCCAATTCTGGGTGCCACACTTTAGGAAAAATATGGACAAATTGGACAGAGTCCAGAGGAGAGCAACAAAAGCCATAAAAGATTTAGGAAAACTGACTTATGAGGAAAAGTTTTTAAAAATTGGCACATTTAATCTTGAGACAAGAAGACTAAGGAGGCGGGGAACCTCATAACAGTCTTCAAGTAGGGTTAAGGGCTGTTATGAAGAGGATGGCATTCTTTTTTTCTCCATGTTCGCTGATGGTAAAACAAGACGTAATGGGCTTAATCTGCAGCAAGGGAGATTTAGGTTAGATATTAGGAAAAACTTTCTAGTTATAGAGGTAATCTGGAATAGGCTGCCAAGGAAAGCTGTGGAATCTTCATCACTGGAAGTTTTTAAGAACAGGTTGGACAAACAGCTGTCAGGGATGGTCTCAGTTTACTTGGTGCTGCCTTAGCACAGGTGCTAAACTAGATGACCTCTTGAGGTCCCTTCCAACCCTGCATTTCCATGATTCTTCAAAGTGAATGTGGAAATTTTCATGCCAAATCAACTTTTCAAGGAAAAAATATACTATGGTTAAAATGTAATGTATTATAAGGGAACCTGAACTTGGGAAAAGGTCATTGCCTCTTAGTAATCCATTTGTAAAATGGGAGTTACAATGTTGCAGTGAGAAATAAAACCTTAGGGTTGTTTTGTTTTGTTTTTTTAATTGTGTGTCTAAACTTCAAGTTCTAAACATTATATTAACATAAGGCCAAATTACGATACCCTCATTTGTATTGGGCAGCACTGAACACAAGCCACCCAAATGGTTTCAATAGGACTACTCAGCCTCAGTCTGTGTATCAGAATCTGGCCTAGAGGGGTTATTTGTTTATTTATTTACAAATAGATTTTTCATCATTTTTCATTCATTAGAGATGAGTCTGAAACTCATAGTTCGGAGTCAAACTTCCTCCAAAATTGAAGTAGGCTTGATCCAAACTGCTTGTATTCAGTTTTCTTGGTCAGTTTCTTCATTACAGAGAAGACGCCAAACTGTAAAGTTTGAATTCAGATTTGAATGCTCCAGAGCTGAAAGAGATGCAGTTCTGACATCCTTGTCCTGGCCCATGTCTCTCCGTAAGAGTTAATTTCTAATCCTTTATGACGTTTTACATTGATAATGGTTTTCATGTTAGGAAGAAATACTACTCCACTATTCTTTTGAAGAGTTTATTCTCTGGGGATGGAGTTTGGTAAAGATATTCCATTAGTACACAAGCCTTTCCTAAAATCACAGCAGACACAATCAGTTTTTGAAATGCCCTTTATACCTGTCAAACCAGATAGGATTACAGATTTGTCTGCTCTCAGAAGTGTGATGTCATATAGTCCCATTTACTGCAGCACTAGTAATTATCTATCTTGTCTGACAGTGCTATACATGATCTTCAGGATCGATGCTGGGTTTTTTAAAGGGGAAGCCCAAACACAAATGTGTTCCTGCATTCTAAGGTTGACAAGAAGGACAAGCAGGACAAGAAGGAGCCAAGTTGCTAATTTATGGTTGCCCCTACATAGTTTCACTACAGTGGACAAAGAGCTTTTTCCAACTAGCACCCTATCCAGGGGTCAACCATTGCTTGATTGAAAGCATAACAGCGCTTGATAGAAGGAAATGGGGTGTCAACATCTGGCTCTGTCAGCAGTGCCTACGAACTCCAGACAAGACTACATCCTACTCCATTCATGGACTGACAAGCACTAGCAAGGCACTGATGGACTTATCATTCAAGTCATATGATTCTGTTCCTACTCCATGATTAGATGGCAAACTTTTAAAACAGGAGAATAGCAAAATAATGATTTGAAGTTGGAGTATGACTATTCAGGTGAGCAATCATTTGTGCTAAAATTTGTACATACACCATTAACTAGGTATTAACTATTCAAACATTATTATGGGAAGAAGTTGTCCAGGCACAAATAGGAGATGGATGTCCACTTCCCATTATCTTTCTCCTCCATGTACACTTTGCATATATTGCACTTTTTGTACTAGGATCTAAGATTGGCAGAGACCCTGGGGGTTTTTCACCTTCCTCTGTAGCATGGGGCATGAGTCACTTGCTGGTGGATTCTCTGTACTTTGAAGTCTTTAAACTATGATTTGAGGACTTCAATAATTCAGTCATAGGTTAGGGGTCTATTACAGGAATGGGTGGGTGAGGTTCTGTGGCCTGCGTTGTGCAGGAGGTCAGACTAGATAAACATATTGGTCCCTTCTGATCTTAAAGTCTATGAGTCTATGAATGTAACTATCAATATACCCATTTTATAAATGTTTGCAATCAGCCACAAAATTTTAAGTAACATTCCCCCAAACCCCACAAAGTCAGTGGCAGAGCCAAGAGGAAAAGAATGCAGGAGTTTTTACTCCTAGTCACCAGTGCTAATTATTAGAAAACACTATCTCTGTTTCTATAAACAAAGACCAGTGATGCCCTATGCTGGCTGGCAACTCTTCCATAAAAAGGCAAATATCCTCAAGATAGTAAAGAGAAAGCTCATAATTCAGCTGAAAAGAAAGAAAGAAAGAAAGAAAGAAAGAAAGAAAGAAAGGCAGGTGCGGGCATGTGTGTATAAAAACCCTGACTATTTTTGATTAGTAGGGCTCTGAACAGATATCCCTATTTTCAGAGGTACCTGAATTTTTCTGAAGCAGTTTGGTTCATCTGTATATAATAATAATAATATTTTGTGAGTGGTACGGAAATGCTTGACTAGGAAAAAGGGAATTTCTTAATTCTTGGTATTGCAGTATGGCTACTTAGCTATTTTACAGAGCATTAAGCTTACATTACATTTTATTTATTTCACTGTCAAAAAATATGTACAGCCTGCCAACTCTGAACTTCACTTAAAACTGGATTCACCCTTGCATATGCCTTTTTGACAGTATTATCTAACAGAGCATATGTACCAGAATACACATATTTCTCACTGTTAAACTCAGTTCCAAGTGTTTTTCTAATACACATGAATATATAAAATGTATCATTTGAAATTACCCACAAAACTTAAATCAACTCTTCAAGCCCATCATATTTTGGGACAAGTTTACTTTCACCCAAAATTTCTTCTCCTGTTTTAACTGAGCAATTGCAGTATTTCAAAATATTTACGAGTTGTTCAGATGCCTTTTGTCAATTTCCATTTAGTAAACCAAATCTTCTGAATTTCTCCTCCCCACCTTCTTCATTTATACATATTTTGTGGGGGCAAGAGGATACTCTTAATGGTTTCACTGGAGAGTAGATATAACCCTTCAAATGTGAATCACCTTGATTTTTTTTGGCAGTTTTGACTTTTTAACAGTTGGTTTTCAGTGGCAAGTTGATATTCCCAGCCAGTGACTAAGACAGCATGGGGAACCAGAGAAATGTAGTGAGACTATGATCAAGAAAACCATGATAACAAATGTCATTTTTGGCTGCGTGAACACATGCAAAGCTTTTGTACTAGGATACCTTCCATACAAACTTCCACTACTTCTCTGCTGAAAGGGCTTATAACAGAAACCTCAAACAGTCCACAGCAGAGCCTTCTTTCTCCCTGAACCAAAACCTTGCTGAAATAATTGGTATAAGAATGACATTTTAAAAAGTGCCTTGGGGGGGGGGGGTGGGGAGGGGGTGATTTTCAAAGGTATTTAGGTACCTGAGATGCAGATAGGCACCTAGTGGGATTTTCACAGGTGCCTAACCAGGTTAGGTGCCTAACTTTCATTGATTTCAACTCCAATTGACTTCTAGTGAGATTTAGGTTTCCAGGTACCTAAATCATTTTTTAAATTGGGATTTAAGTGCTTTGGAAAATTTTATCCTATCAGAGATATCTATTGATATCAACTGAGATTCCAAACCAAGAGAAATCATGGCCCCATTGTAGCTAGCAGTTACAGGAGGTTTATCTTAAAGAGGTAGAAGCCCATCTTTTTGGAGCTGAAGAAGAATCAAGTTTTCATTCTGGCTCTCTGTGCATGTGTGTGTTTTATATACTGTGAAGTAAATACTCACAGTTTGCAGCCTTATAGGGGTTGCACAAGTTTAAATGAGAGAAGAATTTATCCCATGTATTTAGAACTTTTAAAATTATTTATATCATAATAGACAAAGGAACAAGTGTAATTTACATTAGTCAGAGCAGTTCCAATATATACTCATTTTTGTTCTCATTTGTAATCTTGTCAGGTGCACATATTTTAGAATAGGAGTTACACTGATGTAAACACTTAAGTCAATGAGGTTTCATGCTTGTAAAATGAAAAAAGATGTTATAATTAATGAAAGTTCAAATTGAAACGTGAAATTGCAAGAGATCACAAAAAAGGTCTGGCAAAATTTAAGCCATCTCTGACTCTATGATCAAAAGTATTGCGTTAAGTCACTCAATCATGCTAATTCAACCAGTTTTATTACTACCTCTTCATTAACACTCACACTCAATGTAATTATGCAAATACTGCTGAAGAGAAAATGTTCTTTCCCAAACCTCTTTTTCAATTCTGGGAGAAATGTAACATATGTTGTATCTTTTCATTATCTCGACTGGATCAGCTTCCTAGTTTTGAATTACTATGGTGCAGAAGATTAGGATAGGGGAGATACGTTGGTTTTCAGATTCACTTGGTATTCGTATTAGTGGATCTCACTCTTTGGGAAACATTCTGCAATGTTTGGACCCCCATCCTGAGTTGCATTGTGCCTTGCTCAGCTGTAGCTATGCCACTTGGTCAGTGTATTTTCTAGTCCAAATGCAGGGCACTAGAAGTCAGTGATTACTATATGAAATTAGGGAAGTCAGGCAACCTCTCTGTATTTACTTAATATGGAGAGCAATAGGACGGAGACATTTCAGTACCAACCCTGCTTCAAAATTTCAAGAGTTTGCAGAAGGACTGGGGATTAGTGGACACAGTCTGGATGCAGAGCCGTGGCAGGGTTCAGTAACCAACCCAAAAAACAAAAAAGCTGTGAGACACAGTTAAAAGCTTTGTGGCTGTGACATTTATGGTCTCACACTGGAATCAAAGAGCGATGTCAATGTGCTGGTACAGGTAATAGAGACCAGAGTCTGTTCAGAGCTCAATGTTTCTCTTCCTGCTGATCAGAGAAACAGAAACGAGATGTCATCACTTCCTGATGATTGTTACTGCAGACAAACTTTTCCGAGCACATTCATAATCAGACTCCCCAGGATGCTGATCTTCTGGCTTTCTGGGCCAAAATCAGATCACACTGTTAGCCAACTGCTTTAGCAGTGAACAAATAATACCTTACTACTACTACTTAATACTTTCCATCTGTGTCCCCTCAGCAGATAACTCAGAGCACTGACCCAAACAATACCACATATCTGCTGTTTGTCACTCTGTGCAGCATGCAGGGCTGGCTGTGCACACTATTAAACACATTCAAAATTAAGCCCCACCACCAGCAGCTATAGTAACCCAGTTGGTTCAGAACGATGACACCAAGTTCCAATGCACATGAAGCATTGAGACTGAGCGCAAATGAGAATTACTGCATTTAATCTGTACCAAAAGGCAGGCAGAGGCAATACTGCTCCTACCCTTGCACTAAGAGCCACTGCATCAGGCCACAGCAGAGACAGACTTTTTTCCTTTTTCTCTGCTTCTTATGCTGAAACACAATGTGGAACCAGATACTGTAACTGCTCTGGGAGCAGCTTCCAGATCAGGCCTAATGAAGATTTAATTTTATTTTAAAGGTAATTTGCTGCATGGGGCTCTCTGTTTCTATAACGAGACTGGGGTAAAATCTTGGCTCCATTGAAGTCAATGTCAACACTTCTATTGACTTCACTAAGGCCAGATTTTATCTTAGAAGAACAGCAAAGCATTTCTCTCCATAATCCCAAAGTATCTGTATAGTGAATCAAAAAGAGGTGTCAAGTGGGTCACATGGCTAAATTTAAAACCAACCACTAGCTGGTTGAAATTCTCCCATGAGACTCCAACATTTTTTTCTAGATCCCCATCCAATCCTGTGTACAGGCACTGAAAATCCAGCAGCCAAGTATTACCTGATGGATGGCCATATTTGGGAGGCAGATATCTCTGGATGGCAGCGGTGTTTAGCAAATTCATTACTAATTTCACCACTCACTCAGTAAAACAGAAGTCATCCTACTCGATCTCCTTGGGTCACACTAGTCCAGTAGACAATGACGTGTAATACATGTACGTTACATAAGTATTCATTAAGTCTGTATTCTTCTAAGGAGGAAGACTGGAGCATAAAATGAAACTCAAAGGATATCGCACATCTTTGATTATAAATAAGGATATGATTTTGTCATGCAGTCCATGACTAATGATCTCTGGGACTTCTTTGGCTTTGGCTGTCAGCCCCGGGTAGCAGGGCTCCAGCTTCAGCTGTCAGCCCTGCCGTGACTATACCTGGATTTCGTACATTTTTCCTATAACTATTCCATGAATTTTGCTTAATTTTACAAAATCATATCCATAATTGTAAAGAAGAGATGAGAATAAAACAGTGTGTGTACGTGTGTCTGTGGGTGTGTGCATGTGTGTGCTTCTTTGCCACATGATCTTATGCCTCACAAAAAAACAAACTGTTTAATTCTGATTTTCAAAGAGCAAAATCATTTGCTATATTGGAGCAGCCCATTCATCACATAAAGCATTTGATTCTGTCACCTCAAGTACTTGTTAAATCACTTCCAGCTGCTACAATCAAGGGCCAGGTACTTCCAAGGTCTGGCACTTTCTGAGCTCTATTACACCTTTAAGTACGATTCTTCAATCCAGTTCTAGCCTTCATAATAATCAAGTGCCCACTCCACATAACTTCAAGGCAACTGGGGAACTTGGAATTCTCCATATATGTCTGTATCTGATTTTCAATCAGACCTCTTCAACCCAAGACTGGAAGCTCCTGAATGTCTGCTAAGTATTATAACAGCATAATTTATACCAACGATAGTATCATCAGTAGCACTTCTGTTGTTAAACCCCTATTTTCCCCAGGTAGAAGACTGTAAATTTTCATCAGGCTGAAACAAAATATACTGGGGCCATAGTTTTAACTGCAAACATACGCCCAATACTTACTGTGTATGCAAGGCCTGTTTTTCCTCATGCAAATTGAGTAGTGAGGGGCTTAACTAACCTCATATGCAGGCATGCGTGTGTGTCTGTGCATGTGCGTGCAAGCAGTAGCTCATACACATTGTGAGCCTGCTAAGTTAGTAGTTGGTATAACAGACCACAATGTTGCTTTTTCAGTTGTTTTAAACTAAGATGCTAATTTTACATTGAAATAATTTATTCTGAAAGAAGACGTATTCTCTGGAAATTTTCGACCTCTGGGATATGGTCCTGCACAAGTGTCCAGTGTATATAAGTAGTTTTTTCATTGTGCCTGAAGCATTAGCTTCTGACCATTGCTGGCAGCAGGACTACATAGATTATTGATCTATTGTGGGCTGGTATGTCCATTTCTATGTGTTTGTTAGTGCTGCAATAGATACAACAGGGGCATAGGTGTCTTGAAACTTTTAGGAGGCTTGAACTTCTAGTTCTCCAAACCTCCAGCTCCAAGCATGCCCCTTAGGGTTTCATTCTTACAGGCCACTTATTCCCCCTTTGCAGGACCCAAAAAGTAATCATCCACCCTGATCTTAGTTGATGTCTTTTTTCCCTCCTTTTGTGGCTAGGGGTTGAAGGAGTGGGTCACAACAGTATGTTCTCTTCTCCCTGCTCACCAGGCCCTTGACGTGTCACCGTGAAACTCTCTGTACCTCCCTTTCCTGGTTCCCCACTACATTGCACTGAGAAGCAAGCAGGGAGCACTAGCAGCAGTGAGAGAGGATGAGGAAAACAAGCTATTCTCCAGTGATCTTTTCCCAATATCAGGCAGAGGATCCCAGTGCCAGCTCAGCTCTCCCTCATCCTCTTTGCTTGGGCAGAAGGTAGGGGAGGTCAATGTTATGTTGCAGCCAAAACTATTGAATACAGTTTAAAGACATCCAACAGAGAACAGCATTAAAAAGAGACCCAAAGCTCTCAGTACAAAACCCAAGGAAGGGGAGAGCCGGCAAAGGTGGATTTCTGTTATCTTTGTGGGACCCCATCTCTAGGGCCAACCAGGGAGTGGTAGAAATATTATTTTTCCTGCTTCTCTTACACCCGCTACTGTAGACTAAAAAAACAAAAACAAAGTTTTTTGGCTCAAAGAAGCCTTTTTATTTGTATATAAGCTGGAATGCTATAGGGCTTCTAAAGATGTGCTAGTTCTGTTTAAAACGTGAAATATAATTCTGTTGAATTTTTGTTTTATTTGTTACACAAAGCGCTTTTGAACGCTCCATTTCAAAAGAGGGCAGGTTCCATTTTTTTTCTTTAGGTATGGAAAAGTCCACCACTTACAAGTTCTCCCCTTAGCAAAGCTGACTAGTCAGTTAAAGAAACACTGCTAAATAGGTAGGCTTAGTTAAAAACATGGTGATATGAAGGAAGGAAACAAAAAAAAAAAGGCGCAAGAGACACAGACACCAGGGTAGCATAAATGAGAAGAACAAGGATTTGACATAGATGCATCGACTGCTGCCCTAAAGAAAGCAGCACGGCTTTTCTACTCTATTCAATGAATAAATAGAAGATGACAGAAAGTCCTTTGGTTGCTTATAAATGTCAAATCCTTTGAAGTGACTGCCTTTCCTTGTCACTAAACATTAAAATACGTTTATGCTCAGTCATTTGGTTAAGGACATAGCGCTTAACTGATGTATAATTTATACAAGAGTATAGATATTAATGCTGTTTTTAAAAACATTAATTTATCCACTTGTATATTTTTTGTGCTTCTCATGATGCATATTGTTTGTTTAGATGGATACAGTGAGGTCAAATTTATCCTCAAAATGAGCTTTCACAAAACCCAAGACCCTACATAAATGTTAGGGTTTATAAAAAAAATTCCAGTGGAAACATGTTTAAATACATAAATAAACTTTCTCCAGTAGTGTTTGCAAACCAAACATTGCAACATTTTGTTGGTGCATGATACCTGAAAGTAAAACTGACCCAAAATAAAAGTGAAAGCAACTAGCCTATTTTAAAACGTAAGCCAAGAGAAATACAGAAAGAAAACAAACAGCACAACTAGTGCAAGGTAAATAATTTTAAATTCTTCCCTGTTTAATAAGCAATGGTGTTATCAGTAGGAATTATTTTTGACTCACCTTCCTTACACCCAGCCTGCAGGTCTAACTCAACCTTTTTAATCTCTCTTTCTTGCTGTTCTCCACCTTCTGTTATGTATGACCTGGTTCTCCATGCTACCATGTACCTCTGCCAAAAGGCCTGACTTTAAATTCTAGTTCCCCTCCAGACACTGAAATATTGCCAGCCCCAATATTCAAAAATCATGAATCAGGTCCCTGAAATTAAGGAGATTGGCTTAAGAATCATGAGAGAAAAAATACATTTAGGGTTCTTTTTATTTGACTTTTGGTTTTTGAGCCATTAGATCATACTCTGGTCACATTTTCAAGATTTTCTCTGCAAATATGAGGGCTAGAATCTTCCTTTTTTTAAAAGAAATAGGCAGAGATTCTCAAGTATTCACCTAGCTTTCAGAGCTCAGCTAGGGCTTTAAGAAAATCATCATATATTGAGACACTCATGATAGAAACACATGAGCTGGCAACACTGTAAAAGGTTACCAAGTCTGATTTGATAACACTTTACACTGGTATAAATGACTACACAAAGTGCAATGCAATAGAAAATCAGCCTCCTTGTCTTCATGCTTATAAGTAATGACACTACATTGGTTGGTCACATTTCTTACAAAAGGGAAAAAAAATAAACAAAGTTAAATAAATACATGATTTTTTTTTAACCCGGTAGCTCATGTATCTCCAATTGAATGCATGAATTCCCATAATTAAATTTGCATTAAACTTTAAATTAGAACTCTAAAAAAAGGATCTTACCTCAAAAAATCTGCAGTTATAAAACTGTTTATTATTTTAATGTTACCCACAGAAAATAGATAAAAGAGGCCTCTTCCCTGAAGATCTTCCAGTACAGAAGCTTAGAAAATGTTCTTTAAATGTTTACCTTCTTTTGGAGGAAAAAATGGAAACCAGACACCTTCAGCTAAAACATTTTTTGCGTTTCATTTTTTCCAGCACACACACACACACACACACACACACACACACACACACACACACACACACACACACACACACACACACACACACAAAAACCTTGTTTAGCCTAAATGTAGTTTGATGGAAATTTTTTTGTCCAGCCTTATTCACAATACCTTAACTGCCCTAAATCAGAACTGGATTTGAAGTGACAGTCCAGATCCAAACTCTCCTGAACTCTGGGAAACTTTGGATTAGGGTCTGAACTTTGTGCCTCACTCCTTTCTATAGCTGACCCAGAATCTGAATATAAACATCTACAAACTTCAAGGAGGTTTTGAGTCAAATCTGGATCTGAACTTCATGGTTTCTGCCCATCTTTAGACTTATAAACTTACCTCACTTACAGACCCCCACACGGTACATTCTTATTGAAGTGCTGATCTTCCAACATAATATCTGCACTTCAAAGAATGTTCCTGTATTCCTTTACCGCCCAGTGGCTTCAGTGGAGAACAGTAACTCAGTTGCTAATATTATGCCTTGCTCCTGCTTCGATATAACATCAAAGGGACACATGTATATTTTAAAGAATTTGAACTAGAGCTGTGCAAAACTTGCCTTACAAAACTGAGTTGTGTGTTTATATCTCAGCTTTCTTTCATGCTAACCATTTCATGCTGTGTATCCTGAAACAGCTAGTGTTGATCTATTTAGTATCATAGCAATACTGTCTATGTAAAGCCTCAATTACCCAAAACGTCAAGAGGAATAAGGATACTGTGAAGTTCGGATAAGTGAGGGAATTATCATTGTCATTCATAGATATTGGGAAAATAGGCTTGTTTCAGTTAACTAGAAATTTCAAATAATTGCAGAAAACCCCTCCATGTGGTATATTGTGCGTTTGATCTAGTTCCTTTTTTGTGTGTGATTTGTGTTTTCCCCTTGTGCTCCATTTCTTTGGTTCTGTAGTGAGTATGGTCACAATACTGCCTAATAAACTCTAAAGTGTTTAAGATTTTTAGACATACAGACAATTACCATTTCTAATCTAAGGTGCATATTTTTGCTGAAGTTGTTTGTCTATCTTTTCTAATCCAAGCACCTCATAATCTTTAATGTGTTTATCTTCACAGCACCCTATGAGGTAGGGAAGTGCTATCATCTGCATTTCACAAATGGGGAACTGAGGCACAAAAGACTAAGGTCCAGATCCTCAAAGGTATTTTGGCTTCTAACTTCCATTGATAGACCCTAAATATCTTTGAGGATCTGGGCCTAAGTACCATGCAAAAGGTCACAGAAGAAGCCTGTAGCAGTGTCTGGAAATTACATCCTTGTCTTCTAAATCCCAGGCTAGTACCCTAACCAAAAGACTACCCTTTCTCTCTGATCCATATTGCAAGCATGCAAAAATGGGAGGTCAAGTAATGTCTACTATATTTATGTTTATTGCTCAGCTATTCAAATGTTCTTGGTGAAATTGATGGGGCTGTTTGTTTATTCTGTGTATTTTTTAAAAGTTTGTATTGATGCCCAGAGCAGTGGAGCCCTCTTATTATAAATTACAAAAGTCCAAATAAATAAATGAATCAATCAATCAATCATCCCAGCATAAATTCAAAAGTAACTCCACTGAAATCAACAGATGTAATCTGGATTTACACCAGTTTGTTTTAGAGCAAAATGTTGCTTCTTTTCCCTAGTTAATACTAATTCCTAAACTATTTCAACATAAATCTCTAGAGAAACTATGGAACATAAACCTTTTCCTCCATTGCTAATATATATTTTATAGATAACCGAGTATGAAATGATTGATTATGTACTCTGGTGATGGATAAGGACAATTGCCTGAAAGGTCAAAACTATCAAGTAAATCCTGGAATATTAAAAAAAAAAATGTTTCTCTCTGAGGTACGGTAAGTCTTTAAATGACAGATGGCCTTCATGCCAGTAACACTGATAGCATTGATAAATATATATATATATCAACTGAGATTAAATACATGCAGTAATTAGTAGAGCATTTCTTTGGATAAAACATCTTGAACAGAATTAAGGTTGTTTGGATTGCATATCCATATTTCCCAACTTTTGGTTTTTGTAAAGATTATTGTCAAGTATAGGACTAACTTCAGCCTTGGTTTAAACAGCTCTACAACTTCATAGATTTCAGTGCAGTTGTGACAGGCAATTTAAATGAATGCGTATACATGAACATTGGGCAGTGCTGAAACACCACATCCACTCACTGGCAACTCACAATCCTATCCACAGATGCTCTTCAGAGGCAGCAAATCCTCTGCATTCCCTAGGCCAAATTCTTCTCTCCCCTCAGTATAATTCCAGTGCATTCAAAGTTGTTACTCCTGATTTATGCTAGTTTAAATAAGAAGAGAATTGGGAACTTCAGGAGTCTGTGGTTCTTGTAATTGTGGACTGTGATCATGACTTCATTCTCAAGTCCCGCTACACTGCGGTATGTAGTAGTGACTGGAACCTTGTTCTACTGTAAACAGGCAGGTTGTGCAGAGACATCTGTATGCATACTAAAAAACTGCTACTCCCAAACACAGCAGAATGATTGTACTGAGGCCCTTTTGCATTCCTACCTCCAGAAGTATGTCTACACTGCAACATAAACCCAGGGTCTGCAGGTCTCAAGTCTTCAGACTTGGTGTTATAAACCCATGTTTGAGCATCTACACTGATTAGCAACCCTGAGTTTACAATTTCTGGACCCTGGTCTCATGCCCAGGTCTCACATATCCACATTGCACTCCTCAAACCATCCTATTCCAGTTGTCCTAGCACTCTCCCCAGCTATAGTTTCTCTGGTCCTTGGTTCACAGTGCACTGAGGGAAAACTTGACTGTCCATCCCATGGCACATTACTGGAAGTTGTCTCAGCCCACCACTGTACCGAGCCAAGCCATCTTTTGGGTCTGCATGCTCCTGGCAGCTGAAGCCAGCAACATAGATGAGGCATTATTTGAAGAACTTTTCCTGCTTGCATTTCACTCCTGTTTCAGGACCCAGGCAGAGCATCCCTGAGATGCTGGTGGACATATCGGTGGCATTTTCTGACCTACCACTAGCATCTATCAGAGGGGGAGGAGAGAACTACACAGACATGGCAGACTCCAACTGGCCGATGCTACTCACAATTCTCAAGATAGCTATTGATGTAGACTGGCACTTCTGGAGCAGGGCCACAAGCACAGACTGATGGAATCACATTGTCATGCTGACCTGGGGTGACCAGAAGTGACTCCAGAACTTTCAAATGAAGGAAGTGACATTTCTGGAGTTTGGTGAGCAGCTTGCCCTGATTTTCTAATGCCAGGACAAAATGCATAAGGTAGGCTGTGTCAGTCTAGAAGTGGATTGGTATAACCATCTGGAAGCTGGATATTTCTGACTGCTATAGTTCCATAGCCAACCAGTTTGGTGTTGGCAAGTCGACTGTGGGGGTTGTGATGGTGGAGGTTTCTGAGGCAATCAGGCTTGTAATTTACCCAAAGGTGGCTGGCATAAACAATGTCCCTGAAATAATTGCCAGTTTTGAGACTGGGGTTTCCAAATTGTACCAAGGCCATTGATGGAACTCATGTGTCCATAGTGTGCACATAGTTGACACTAACCCTTAGTGAAAGAATTACAGCTATGTTCCAATATCCTAAACACTTTTTGTTAAACATTCAATTTGCAGATGGCCAGTGGGGGGACTATGCTGAATACTTTTAACTTTTAAATCAACAATTTTCCCCCTAAAGCTGCCTTTGCATAAATAGCTCTGCTATACCAACAAATCACTGAATCTATTTAGCATCTCTTGAAGAGGTGTAATCTTTCTGAAAATGTGACATTTGTTTTTTTGTGCCAGTGCATTTGTCAACATTAGTGTAATTAGCTCAAGTTTCATCAACTAGCTGGTGCAATCTGTTCAGAAAGTGACTTGGAATGTAAAGAATCCTAATAGGCTTCTTCAACTACAATCTTAAACCTACGGGATGTGATTTTTAGTGCCGCCCTATGAAAATAAAATCAGAGGAAACCTTTTTAAACACAAGTCAATAAAGCTGAAAAGACACAGAGACCAACTTGAACAGAACTATGTGATTAGGTGGCAACTAATTTCCATATATTCAGGTCCTGTACAATTTTTGGAATTAACCAGTGTTTTATATGCTATGTAACAGTTAGAACTCCAATCCTGCAAACACTTATGCCCCTGAGTAACGTTACATATGTGAGTAATCTCATTGAATCCATGCAAGTTTGGATGATCAGGATAATATAAGAAAGTATTAGCAAATACCTGTGTCTGATGGAATAACTATGCAGTGCACCATCTCTGTAGTATATTTGGGGTTTTTTAAAATAATAGATGCAATCTCTCTGCTTAAGGCACAAACAGGAATAAAGCCTTTTTATTTTTTAAATACAAAAAGCATTTATTGATAGGGATTTGTCTCCACCAAAAGGCAGCCCAAAAATGGAGCCTCTGGAAACATCTTGAACAGCCACTTGAACAAAATCAAATTCATTTTTAAGATACTGAAGATAAAATCACATCTTTTTCTCCCTGTAGCAGTCACTCACTCTCTCAGTTTATGAAGAGAAGAGGTTGGAAAAACTTTAAAGTGTAAAAGTAATTTTAAAATGTATTAGGAATTCTTTTGGTTATACAATAAGAACAACAACAACAAACCATATATTGAGGCTCAAAGAGATTAACGTGATTTAGGTAAAGTGAAGTCAGTGGGAGAACTGGGACTAGAATCTGGAAATAGAATGAATGTTGATTCAGCCTCCTTTTCTAGGCTCTGACTGAGAAAAACACTTGATATGCCCATTGAGAAGTATTTAAGCATGTGCTTAAGAGCTTTGCTAGACAGGGATGGACTTACACATGTGCTAAAAGTAAAGCATGTACTTCAGTGCTTTGCTGAACTGGGGAAACCAAAGCAGTAGCCAATGCTCCTGATCTTTCCCATGTATGTTCATATCCCATTTGCATACCATTGTTAGACAAATCATTAGGCTTGCTGGAATCTGTCCAAATGGTTGGATGGTAGGCCTTAGTAGTAAAGTGAAGGGACAGTAAGAGAGATAGCAAGGAAATAAGGAATAATTTCAAAGGGTAGAAAAGATTTAGGGAAAAAGGCCAGTAAGAGAAGTTGGAACACCACCACCAAAAAAAAAAACAAAAAAAACCAAGGTTGTAAAATGCAGACATGACAAGACCCTTAATCACTTAGCAAATATTTTTAAAATTATTTTTAACAGATTAAATTAGCTTTCCAATGCATTAACAGAGAGGTACTAAAAATTAACACTTACAGGGTTTTAGCCTGAAAATGATTTTTAATTTTGGAAACACTAGAGGGAATAAAATGAAACATGATTTTACTATCTGTTTCCTGATTTATTTGCCTGGCATTACTGCTGTATCACAGTAAATCACAGAAGGCTGTGTTGATCTTTAGATAATTTAGCTGTCCATCCATCCCATAAGTGTTGCTTGTCTCCAGTGTATATTAGTGTTTTCACTGAAGTGAGATATTCCTCTGCAATAGTGGTGGGTGTATTGCAGTTATAAATAACGGATGACATCCCGGCCCATGATCTGAATTGTTTTGGCAACACACCCTGCCATAAAGCCATCCTCAGTAGCTACCAGGCATAGCTGGATCTACTCTATCCCCTCCTAACTAGGGATTGCCTGGAACATGCTGTGGTACAGTGATTTCCAACCACACAAAGTGATCTTGGAGGCAGATTATATAATCTACAGTAGGTCAGAGGCTTCTCTAAATTAGACTGGGGTCTTGACCAGCCTTGCAATAGCTCTGGTGGATCAGGGCAGTGCAAAAGTGGCTTACTGCCATCTTTATCCATGCCAAGCTATAGTACAGCTTACCCTATGGGCCAATATTTCTTTGTAGTTCTATAGGACCATCTACATGAGGACCTCAAAGCACTATACAAACATTACTGATTGCCGCCGAATTTCCCGGTAAGTGTGTACTAAGCCCCAGACTAGTTTTTCACTGGTGTAACTCCACACCACTATAAGTGAGAAGGCAGTTGACGGGAGTTACGCAAGCTACGCAGAGTATCTTGTGTAACTCCTGTCGACTTCCTAACTTCCCTTTAGCTCTCCGTCTCCACTGTGCTGCGCCAATGGGAAATGCGTTCCCATCAATGCAGCGCTATGCCTTTTGAGGAGGTGGTTTAATTTAATCGACTTCCGGATCAATTGAGTGGGTCTTCACTGCCGCTCAATCAATCTCGATAGATCAATCTTATGGCAGCAAATTTGCTGCCATCAGTGTGCACATACCCTAAGTGTATGAATCGGTCAACTTCAGGCAACACTTTGTTCCAGATTTAATAACATGTTAATAATGGAAGTATAGCAACCTGTTCTTTAATATATGTGGCAATTCTTTGCCTTTTAGGAATTCTGTAACAAGACTTCTCCAAACAGCACTGTGATTTCTCCTTGTATGTACTGACACCAATATGACTCCATCACAGTGTGCTCAGTCTTGCTCAAAATACATTAGTTTGTAAAATAACCAAATTAGTATGTGGTTTGGCAGAATCTCTGGAACTCAGAATTTTGGACAGTCATTCCATCAAACAGATACATGCTAGATCATTCATACACTCATACTATTCTTCCACTAATGCAATAAGGATATAGGTGAGGTTGTGTCAGTGGAATTTAGGCATTTATGGCACCAATGTTATGCCCATAGAAGTCAATGGGATCTCTACTTTCAAACACAGTAACTGACTACAGACTTTCACCCTAATATGTGTGTTATATGGCTGTGTATGCAGCACCCATGGTACGGAACATAGGAATAATACCATATTATGATGCGATTTTCCATCAGGGATTTATCTGGGTATCTGAGATGTATATACATGCTGACTAATTTGTTACCCCAGATACACCTAGGGTAAGCCAATAATTCTTCAAATATTGTCATGAAATTATATACAAATGATGGCAAAATCCTCTCCCATGACCTTGAAGGGCACCTAGACAGAACATCTGGTGCAGTTTGGCTCTGAAAGGAAAAAGGGGACAAATTGCATCTGAAGGAGATGTACAGGGGTGTCTATATCGGCAGTAGCCCACAAAAAGGGGAAGAGTCATGAGCGAGATGGCCTGTATGGAGTAGCTATGTAAGTGTCCCAAATAGTCTATCCCATTTTGAGATGCCTTGCCAGCACCACAAAACATGCTCCTTGAAGGATGTTCATCTCCTTCCAAAAGTCACTCTTGCCTCAAGCTTCTCTGCCTTTTTATTTTCATCTCAGCTCTTCTTTGATCCTGACCATCATCATTTTCTGGTGAATGCTTTGAACTTTCCCTCAGCAGGTTATTAGTCTTAAGTGAAGGCTCGGCAGCCATTTTACCCCCAAAATGGAGAAATGCTTTGTGGATTGATATATATATATTTATAGATATTTTTTAGTTTTCTTACTGAAAAGAATGCATGGACTAACCCTTATATTTTCAGAGTTGTGTGGGATTTAGCTGTATAACTCCCAATAAATTGCTGTCCAGGAATTCATTACAGTTCTATTTCTCTTCAATGTTATGACATAATAATGGTTTGACTGCTAAGGAATATGCAGTACTAATCTAACTCCAAATTATCTTACTATCAATAGAAAATTGATCAAAACAGAAGCTTAACTTGAAGCAGCATAAAAAAGAGCAAGAAAAACAGAAGGGTATCAAGTCTACCATATTCAAGGTAAAGTGCTGCTATTTAGCCTCCATCTTCTAACACAGTCAGAAGTGTGGATTCTCTATCTAGCTCCTTCTTCTTTGACCTAGTGACTTTAAATGTCAGTACATAATAAAGCTGAATGAAATGGGTGTGGCAGACACAGGTAATGAGATACAGGCATTTTTGAAGTTATTGATTTCAATACAACTTCATCTGAGAGTGACAAAATCCTCACCACTGCTGTGCAGAAATATATCCCTTCACATCCGTTAGGGAAGACCTGCCCACCAAGAGAACCAACTCCCAAACCCCACCTCACATCTACTCAGCCCACCAACTTCTCCCATCACCAGCCACTCCAAAGCTACAGGCTGCAAGACAATCTGCCTGCCATGCTGCAGCCAGACAGGGCTCCAGGACACCCATATGCCTCCACTACTGCTGCTGCTTCTGAGAAGAACATCTGTCAGGGAGGTGAGCCACCTAGAGGATCCTTCATGAGGTGATTAGGTGAAGGAATATCACGAGATATTGGACCAAGGTGGTCATGGGGTTGAAAAGATAGAGTGATTTGAAAGTTTATTGAAGAAATTGATTGATATCTGTGGCAGGAAGAGCATTGAATTTGCTGGATTTTTTTTTTTTTTTGAGAGAGTTGTGTTTGTGCATATGGTATTGCTGGATATTTTTGAAAGGGGAAAGAGTACGGATAGAATTTTTTGGGGGTGGGAGAAGATTATGTTACCTAAAGAATGCAACGTGTATTGCCAGTTAATTTGGAAAAAATGTGAGGGAGCTCTTTGTTAAAATTTTGGCAGTTTTTTTTCTGTGACTGTCTATGTCAGGGGTCCTCAAACTTTCAGTTGCCAGGGCCACATCACTCAGTCTTGCTCTTATGGTGGGCCAGAGAAGCTCCTCATGGCCAGGGGTGGTCAAAATGTGTCGGTGGGCTGGATTTGGGGACTCCCGGTCTAGGTGGAATTAAGTGTTAGTGTTGGACCAGTTCCTAATGGACAAGCATCCACACCACAAGAATCACTTTCACAGCGTGCCCTAATTTTCACCCTTATTGACAGTCTCAGCAGAGTAGGCAAAGACTGAAGACAACCAGAAACAGCACTAGCCTCTCACTCTTAGGGGTGATTCCCTTCAGAAAAGACCTGAGCAACATTGGCTAGACAATATGTCCAGTATCTATCCACTGCTGTACCCATTGTGTTACTTCCTGTGCTTTATTTGTTCTATGGATAAAGAGGAGTTCAGTCACCAGGGCTATCAAATTGACACCTTTCACTTTCTCTGGGCACTGACTTCTTCTTAGGGCAGTGGGCCTTGTCTAGACTTCATTGTTTGGTGTCCCCTTATGGTTTCCCACTTCTGAATCTATGACCTGTCCCTTTCCCTTTTTTTCGGCCCCTCTACTTAGTTAAGTCCTTGCTCTTCAGCCACTCCCTCATCGGAGGAGGAGGCTTTCCGTTGTTTTAGTGGGCTCAGGTCACCAAAAACCTAGCATTTAAATACCTATGTTACAATTTTTTTAAATGAAAGTAAGTAAACACATGTTGAGAGGAAACAGTGCTTATAATAGTATTTACTTGTTTATTTTTGTAGAATTGAGTGAATAATTGAGTATCAATAATTTTTCTTTAGCCTTTCTCACTTATGGATTAGCCATGAGTAGATGCCAATTTCTTCAACTGTATTTCTTGTTTGAGTTTGTTCAAACAAACATTTTTATCAATCGGTCATGAACAGTTTGCTGAAGTAGTATATTCTTGAACAGTTTTGGTTAGTTGTGATTATGACTGGATGCATAAGTGACATGGAATAATTTCTTTTCCGATTGGATGAGCATAAAAGTTATAGCAATTACTCTCAGTGAAAACACTTGCATGTGTGAATTTAAGATTTGCATTGCCTAAGTATTCATGCAGATCAGTTTGTAATTCACTTTATGTGAAGTATATATATTCACCCAGCTCCATTGTTTTGCTTTCAACTGATATTGGACTAAATATTACCTATGGCTTAAAGCTTGTCCAATGCTACTGATTTTAGTGGGACTGGCAGGGGTATAAATGAAAGTAGTTTGGGTCAATGTGCATAGAGCACAGAGATGCAGAATATTTGAGTGAAGAACAATATGACAGAAGTGGAACCTAATATTAATGCTAGCATACAATGGAATGTTTTGATGCTGTATTTATAGGGCCAGATCATTCAGTCTGTTAAGGCATGGGATAAAGGAGCCCTAAAGCTGTCTTAAATGGCCATTTGAAGATTCTTGCCATGCAGGTTAATTCCAAGGTGATATAAAGATGCTGTAGTGGATCTTATGGTGCCGCCCTTCCTGGCTGCTGGTGCAGGAGGTATGGCTAGGGAAAAGGGTATGTCGATGGTACACCCTTATGCGTAGCAATCCATAACTGCAAGAATGGCACCCTGAGTAGTAGACCTGAAACAGAAGAGCTCTTAGGTTGCTTTGATTTATGCTGGACCCAATAGCCAGATGGCCCTAGGATTAGGTCTGGCAGAGATGGCATAAAATCTTTTCACGCACGTCTTCTGAACTCTACCGAGCACAGCCCAGTGGCAGTTCAGGATCTGGGGCCCAGGGTTTCAGATATTTATACATAGTGAGAAGCATAAAAAAAATCTGGGAAATAAGGTTTTAATATTCCACCCTGTCAAATCTGGTCTGTTTCAGTAATAACTCCAACTCCAATGTTGTCTTTTGAAACAGTGTAGCATGCCATATTTTATCTAGAATTAAGTTGTTGATAGAACAAGCCATTCAACAGTCTGAATATTTTATTAAAGTACTACAGCTTTTAAGTTATAATGAGATAGCCTTTTCCTTTTAAAGGAAAGTCTTTATATTAAAAACACCACTTGATCTAACAGAAGATAGCGGACTGGATTGAGAGTGGCTATTCATCTCCAGTCTATTATTTAATAATTTAGCTGTATTCAGCTATGATAATAAGTCAGCTATTATTTAATAATTCAGTGATAGTCCGAAAATGGAATGTTTCTATGCTGCCAATTCACCCAGAGGGTAAATAATCCACATCACACAAACACCATAATCAGTAAGCAACACAAACATTTCTGTGCCTTTGTTCAAAGTGTGGAGGAAGATATGCACAAACAGAAAGACCAGATAAACTACTCAATGTTAGATTTTGCACATTGGGGCATATTCTATCCTCAGTTATACCTAGGTAACCCAGCTGAGATCACTAGGGCCTAATTCAATGGGCTTGCATGGGAACAGATGCAAGATGGATTTGGCTGTGATATCTACTTAAGATGACTAGCAGAGCAGAAAAGAGGTGACATTCACAACATTCTGTACAATATTTGCACCACACCCAGTCAACAGCTACAGTCAGAGACTTTTACTTGCCATACTTCCTGTCATTACACATTAAGAGCAGAGCTACATGAAATTCCCAAATTTTGTTTTTATTTATATGGAGTTAGCCCTTATTTATTTTGTTATGCTTTAAAGTATCTTTGGGTCTCCCAAATTATCTGACCTACCTTGTTTCCAGTGCAAGTTACAGCACCCTTAGGGTTGCTCTTATACTCTGGCTCAAGAGCCCCATAGAGAGAGCAGAGAAGATGGTTCAGTCTATGGACATTCCTTGGTATTTCTGCCAGCTGCGGACATCCCTTAGGTATTCCTCAGGGAATAGTTCCACCTTCAGAGCAGCATAAAAGGGCTGCGATTGAAGAGAGAATTAGGCCCTTTGTTTTCTCCTCTCTCCTTTCCTATAAACCCTGAACCAGTTGTTTATCCTCAAACTTCGGGAAAATTTGGATCTATAGCTGAACTTTGCTGCTTGAGCCCATCTCTACTAGTGACAGCTTTTGCTGTTCCTGTGATGAGGAAAGGTTATGGCTCTAAATCATGGCTCGAAGAAATATGTAGTACACCTGTGTACATGAGTAAACTAAATTCAGTTTGCTATTTATCTACTATATTTATCTCAGTTAAGTAAACTCTGAGTTTGTCAGGATTTCCTGCTAGAAATTCTCATGATAATATGAGTATAATTGCCTTTTTATTGCCACAGACATCTGTTACACTTTTCAAAGAAAGCCAGAAAAAAGGACTTTCTTTTTATGAAACAAGGCACAGCTTTCTTCTTATTTTGTGTGAAATGCATTACAATACCTAAACCAAACTGGGAAGGTGGTGCTGTGGCAATCCAAAAAAGAGCCGCAGGAAAAAATAAAAGACAGAAAATAAAAGCATAGATACACATAGTTAATGCTATCATTCCTAAGTGACCCCATTCTGTTAACAGGAGCTGCTATACTGGAACAAAGCAGTGATTAGCTAGTCCAGTATCCTACCTCTCCTTTCAACTTGCTGAAAACTCACAGCAAGGATCTTGGGGGGGAGGGAAGGGACGACAGGCAGGCAGCCTATATGACCAGGGAAAAGTTCCCCTTTATCCCACAGGCTTTTCTACATTCTGAAGCTGTGACAAGCAGAAGTGCAAGGAAATCCCCTTTTGGCTTAACTAAGGTGATCCTCTACCAGCCATCCAGGCAGAGGTAAGGGCATACAATCAGGTCAAGTGGAACTAAAGGAGCAATAATCATGCAGACAACAGGACACCGGCCAAGGATTCAGTCCACCCTCGGTGCATACACATACTCATAGAAAGCAAGGCATTCCAAAAACTAGTATTAAAAAAATATACACAATGGCAATAATTTCCCAGGTTGGCTGAGCTATGTGTGGTGCAGGACACAAGGCTTTAAGCCATCTTTGAAGCTCTACATTTTAGAGTCAGCTGAGGGGAGATTTTGACCCTAGGTATAAGTTGGAGTATCTTGAGGACTGCTCTGAATTATGCCCAGCTGCTTATGGCCAGAAAGAATCATTTTGGCAGCTTTTAATAGTCAGAACAGTGAAGATAATCCGTCCAAGTCCACTACATCGGGGGCTGCTGGGGTCGCATAGAGACTAATTTATATAGTTGAATCCCCACTTCTGAAATGAGCTTGGTATACTTATCTGCTAGGTTAATATAAATCTTGAACACCTCAGAGGTCATGTGGTCTCTGATTAGTCCCTGGGGTGGTCAGGGTGCTACATAGTTACTTTTAATCATAACTGGGCACTTGTATAATGCCTTTTATTTAAAAAACAAAACAAAACAAAACAAAACAAAAACAATCTCTGCAAAACCTTAATTCAATCTCAATATCTCTGTCAATTAGGTTTTGTAGCTATTTTACAGGTGGGTAAACTAAGATACAACAAGATCAAGTGATTTGTCTAACTTCCTACAATAACTGCTCAGTCAGGAAGAGAAGTCTGTCCCCGACTCTAACCCTTAGACAACATATTTCTCATCACCTGCCTACTTAAATAGTGGGGTTGACTAACATTAGTGGAGGTTGTGCATTACAGGAGGGATTCCCTCCCATTCTTGTCCCTTGCCACTGTGATGGCAGCAAACAGGAGCCATGAAAACCACTTAGCTGTCCAAGGAAAAATTCTCAGCACATACACTACATAGAAGCAACCTTAGGCTGCTCTGCACAGTCCCCCTCACAAGCCTCAGAAAAGAGATGCCTGCCAGGGTCAGGAAGGAATCCCTATAACATACACAACTGCAGGGATTCTCAGCTGCTGTGGAGCAGTCCAAATGGATATGGAGGCAGGGAACTATAGTTTAGAGCAGTTCCCAGATTTTCTACTTCACTCTGGGGTTCCCTTTAGCTCCCAAAGTGATCTAGAATCAAATGCAAAGATGCCATCTTTGTTTTCCTCTCCTCCTCTGCTGCATCGCTTGGAGGTTAGCACAGAATCTCAGTCTATCTTGTGCCCATCAGGCTAGAGGATAGGAGCTATAAATAAGTAAATAACAGCTAAATACACATGGTATTACTATCATATGCAAAAATGTGCCTAATTTCTCATGAATATTAAAAACAAACAGAAGGAATCAAAAGTACTTACCAGCTGAAAAAGAAAGAGATGGAGCAAACAGCACTCAGTTAGAAAACAGCCACTATAGGGCTACAGCTGCTTTACTCAAACAAATTTAATAGCCCCCAAAAGGCATGATGGGAAAAACAGCCCTATTAAAGGGCAACCTGGCTCTGAGGAGATTTAGTAGAGACTGGTAGTTATCAATGAAGGTGCTTCCATTAAAGGGGTTGCTGCTGTTTTGTGTTTATTTTTGCTATACAGGCAATGCGTTTTCTCACTTTATGTGGATCACAGAGACTTAGGGAAAATCCTACTGTCTAAATGTTACTGGGGTTCACCTAGGTATATCAATAAGGACCCAAGATTATTCTTTTCTCTGTTCTTTTTTTTAGCCACTTTCCTGCTGACTCTGTCTCAGTCGTTGAGTGCATCCAAGCTCAAAAAACCAAATCATGTATTCTACCCCCAACTAAAAACAGTTCAGAGAACCCTTATTGCCCCCACACCTTTCATCCTATCTCAAAATAGAAGATTAGAAAATTACAAGCACTAGGCAAATTTCACAAGGTGTGGTTCAAATAACTATCCCACAGTTTACATTATCTAAAACTTGTTGGGCTTCATCCTTCTCTCACTTAACACTGGTTTTACAGTGCTGTAACTAAACTGACTTCAATATAGTATTCATGATTTTACACTGGTATAAATGAGAGGAGTACCAGGACTTAGGGCCTGCAAAATTATGCTGGAAATCTTATAATTTCCACTCCTGAGAATTCAGGTCTGTTCTTTCACAATATGAGTAACTCCCACTGAAGTTAACTCCAGTGGGAGTTACTTAAATTCTGGGAAGAGGAGAACTGAGGATATGATCAGGCCAGAAAATCCAGATGTATAAAAATGAAAAATAATGTGAGAGTTGCCTACTCTTTATTAACCTCTCTCTCTTCCTTTCTACATCATCTCTTGTTTCAAACATTAGAGATTGAAAAGACCTTTTAGGTCATTCAATCCATCTCCTTGCAGATGTAGGATATTTAATTTATCATAGGACTGTTATAGAAACAAAGAAAAAATCCTAACAACTTCATCCAAACACAAAATCCACAGAAACCCAGGCAACACCTCCTGAAAGCAAAAACTTGGAATAAAGTCTGAATAGCTGGTAAACAGCACAAAAGATAATCACTCTGGGTTACAACAGAGGTCAATGGAGGAGTGTGCAGAAGTTTGAATTTTTTACTGTACAGTTTGTATCATATTTTATTTAATTGGATTAGAGAGACGAAAAGGACCAAAGTTCAACACTTATCACTTATACTTAATAGGTGTTAGCCTTTTCATTAAAAGTAATAGTAACTGTACAAACGTAAGTAAGTTGCATCAAAAGCACAATCTTACTTTTTTGGAATTTGGGGTAACAGTAAAACAACAAGTGGACAAACAAGGACTGAATTGAATAGATTAGTGAGTACTAGAAAGGCTGGAAGCAGCATAGGTTTTGCTAACACTGGACAAGGAAATGCTGTTTAAACTGAAGGTTTTACACAGAGGCTGGCTGTTAGTCAAATATATCCTCAATGATAAAAAATAATTCTTACAATCAGCTATCAGTCACAGTGAGATAGGTTAGACAGCTAGCTGGGAGCCATAACTGTGTTCTGATTTATAATGTCCTATTCTATTTGCTTTGTTAATGGCTCTGGAAATCTAGAACGACTATGACTACTAAAAAAAAGATTTGAAGATCTTGGAGTCATCATGCACACCTTGTATGTGCAGTACTCATGTTAGATGGTGGATTGACATTACATTATGACATTACATAGCAGTGCAGTATTTCTGGTGGATATAAGTGGCTATTCATTCAGCAGTGAACATGTATTTGGAGTCGCTTTTCAAGACATTTGCCATTACCACAGGCATAAAGAAAATCTCTCTCTGAATAGCAGGATGGTTCAGCAGCTATGGCTGCCTAGGCTGTGGTGTGACCCTTGACCCCGTCAGCCAGGTTAAGAACTGAAGTCACAGTGGATGACCATATGAGTCTGAACATAGTGTGCAACAGGCCATGCTTTTGTTTTAAGTGAATTAAAGATGTCTTTGAAATCACAGTTGACAGATAGAGTGCAGTATGGAACCTGTAGAGGTGCTGCATTCTTTTCAGTTTCAGGATACTGCTATGAATTGAGACATGCAGAAACTAGCGTAAGCATGTGGTGAGGATGGTCTACTCTAAATTGTCCACAGGCAAAGTTAAAGAGTAAAATAATTGCATTTTTACAGCCAATCATTTCCA
Source organism: Emydura macquarii macquarii (assembly GCF_026122565.2). Taxonomy (NCBI): domain Eukaryota; kingdom Metazoa; phylum Chordata; order Testudines; family Chelidae; genus Emydura; species Emydura macquarii. Next base: position 2,204,587 of record NW_027132342.1, on the reverse strand, counting down.
ACCTTGTGAATAAAACTAAAGCAGTCAGCTGAAACAGCATCCAACCCAGATGAGTGTCAGCTATGAATGGAACCTGCATATTTGGTTTATTTTCTGGTCTTTATTTTTGCAAATTGTTTTCTGGATTCTAAAAACAGTCTCAGAGGAGAATACACAGAGAACATCTGCTCACAAGACTGAGTATATTAAAAGCAACAACCTGAGCATGTCATAACTTGCACAGCATCTATGAAGATACGTTATTACACAGAAAGCAGGAGAATTCAAACCACTCCTAAAGTATTGGGTTATGCAGTTTGGGCTCTCCCCGATATTCAGTGAAGCAATCACGTGGGATGTGGGAAACCCAGCTTTAGTGCCCACTCCATATGAGTTGGAACCCAGACTTAAATGCAGGTCTTCTATTTCCAGAAGAGTGCCCTCGCTACTGAGCTATTCTACAATGAGGTATTCTCAGACTGTCCTGTTGCAGCAATTCCACTTTTCTGAAATTCTTAACGAGTCAGTGGGCCACAGCTGCACAAAGCAAGATTGATATTACAGCCCAGTGGTTAGAGGGCCTTCACGTAGGAGATAGGAAACCCAAGTTCAAGATCCTCCTACAATTTTTATAAAAAGTGGAACGATTTCCATACAACAGATTAAGAGAGTCATAGGCCAATGGTTAGGGAACTCTCATGGGAGGTAGGAAACCTGTGCTCAAATTGCTGCTCCAACTCATGCAGAGGAGGGATTGAAGCTGAGTCTCCCACATTGTCAGTGATTATGTTAAACTCTGGGCTAAAAGGTGACAGCACTCTCTGTATTATGGGAGGTTCCATCCGGTATGTGACCTTTAAACATACCTACCAATTTGGGTCTCACAGGTGAGCTAGGTAGGGGAACATCTAGTTTGAGGATCCCATCAGGTGTCAGTATTGAGGCATGAGACTGTGTTCATGCCTAGCAGCAGAAATTTAGGCACTAGAGACTTTAGGCATCTAAACTTGGATTAGGCGGAAGTTGAATGGGGATTTTGAGTATCTAAATTTTGGAGTTAGGTGCCTAAAGGGACATTTAGGAACATAAATCCTTGTGTGGATCTAGTCCTAACTGTCTAATGCTTTACTGAAAATAAGGCTCCTAAGCACTTTAGCAACTTTTACCAGCTTGCCTATTTTCCAGCTATCACACCAACTTCTCTTTAGCCATGTCTGGAGACACTCTCTCACTCCACAAATAAACTTGCACAACTTTTCTTAAAGGAGCAGGATTTCAATTCTGTTCCACTGAGGGCTGGTCTAGTGCCCACTGACTTCAATGAAGTTCTTTGCAAAGCCAAAGACTTTGTATTCAATGAACTTTGGATCAGGGTCTTCCTCTTCATCATTGACATGTTTGAGGAAACGTGTTTCTCTTTATTTAATGGTAAATTCATGCCCACTAGAACTCAGGGTTTATCCTTCACCTCTGAGCTGAGAGCAAGCACAGATTAATTTTACCAAGATAAAAGTATGTGAAAATAGGGGCTGGATGCATCCTCCCTCCCACATATGCACACAAATGAAAGAAAGAAGAAAAGTAATTTTTCAGTTCTCTCTTTGTTTGTTTGTTTTGGTTTCTTTTGAGCAAAAAAAATCTTCATTTCATTTAAAAAAAACAAAACTCAATTTTCAAGTAAGAAAAACTGTTCCCCTTCATACTTTATTTAATTCTGCCCCTCACCCCTCGCTTTTTTCCATTAGAAGAAAGGGATAAAATTAGAGAGAGGGAGAAAAAGTAGGATATTTTTTCCAACAGAAGGAAACAAGAAATCAAGTTTTTAAAATATATTTGCTAAATATTGTATTTTGAAATTTCATTAGAAAGAAACTTTTTGATGAAAATGAAAATTTTCTGAAAAAAATTGTCACCATAATACCATTTTCATCAAAAAAAATCTGACCAGCTCCACTTATAATGACAGTACATTCTCAACGTTAACCTCAACATGAGCCTAATGTAACTTTTAAGTTTAATCAGGAAAATTTAACTAAAATACTTTCATCACTGCCCTTTTGCACTGTGCCAGCTGAAGTTTCTGGCACTCATTCAATTGACTCCCACTCTCCAGCATTGTTCTACATGACATTTTGTACTTCTATGGAGACTTCCATCTAAACATTAATTCATTCCTCTTACAGGGCTCAAGTAAAGTTTTCCCCCTCATTTTGCAGCTAGGGAAACAGAGGAACAGATGAACTATGCAGCTTGCCCCAGAACACAAAGGGAGTCTATGTCTTGGCTAGGAAGAGAACCCATCTCCCTTGATTCAGAGCCCTACACTTTAATGATATGCTCAGCCTTCCATCTCAAAGAAGGCATTTTAAACCCCACATCCAAACAAAACCAACTGTTCCTCCTTGACTCCTCTCCTTTCCAGTAACCAAATCATAACCAATTCCTGATTAATAAAATAAATATTGTTATTGACTCTCTCATCTGTAGATTGGCACCACAATTTTATTTTCCTCAGATAGCTAAGCTCTTTGGGGCAGGTACCATTTCTTTTGTTCTGTGTTTGTACAAGGGGTTCCTGCTCCATGACTGGGGCTCCTAGGTGATACGGTAATACAAACAAATAAATAAACATATTGGAAGTTTTTGCATAGGGTAAGTAAAGGTAGAGAGTAAGAAAAGGACATTTAAGGTAAATATCAGAAATAAATTCCTAATAGCCAGATCTCAGATTGAGGAACAGGCAAAAAGCCCTGGTGTCTGAATCTCCTAAAACTATTGTTGTATGCTGTGTTGTAGCTGTGTCAGTCCCAGGATATTAGAGAGACAAGGTGGGTGAAGTAATACCTTTTATTGGACCAACTTCTGTTGGTAAGAGAGACACACCTTCAAGCTTACACTGGGCTGACCTGAAGAAGAGCTCTGTATAAACTCGAAAGCTTGTCTCTCTTACCAACAGAAGTTGGTCCAATAAATGACACTACCACAGCCATCTTGTTGTTCACTTAAAAGTGGACTAGAAAAAGCACTACAGATTGTAAAATGAGACAAAGGGTGGTAGTGGCCAACAATGCAGAGGGAGGAAGGAAATGGACTAAATGATCTGACTGATCTTTTCTATCTCTACTTTCCAACAACCTGAAATGCCACAAGCAACCAAAACACTTGCCAAAAATGACCCTCCACTTGTCAGTTTCAAGGGACTGCCCCTGCTTGGAACTAGACCTAAAATGCTCAGTGAGAACTAGTTTTTCAAACTAGGCAGGTGCCCTCCCTGTGCGGAGATATGTAGTGAGATCCTCATCCGCCTCGCTGCTCCTTTTAAGCAGAGTGAAAGGGCTAGAGCAAACAGACCATAAAGGGTTGGGCCTGCAGTGTGCAGTGCTGCAGAGATTCCAGGCAGTACTATGCCCCAGGGGGCTGTACAGGGAATTTGCCATAAATCAGAAAGGAACCCAGAATTGTCTAAATTATGCCTTGGGATTCTCCAGCTACTAGAGCAGCCCTGTGTTGGGAGGGAACAAAGGTGGCTCCTCCCTTTGCATTGTGAGTTCTGTGCAGCACAGAATCTTACCCCAATCGCTAAAAAATAGCTGACTTTGGTTCCAGTCAACAGCCTTTTTCCCATAGTTAACAATAGTGGGCAATAATTGTGTAATACATCTTCCTGATGGGGTCACTCTGTTAAGAATATAAGTGCTACACTCTGCATTTAGATTCTATGCAGGTGCACATTTTTTCTATGTTTTCTTTCTTTAGTTTCAGAGCCAATACCATTCCCGCAGAATTCCTCTCTACCAATATGTGTCCTCAAAAAAATAAGTGTTCAGTGTGCCCTGCCCTGCCACAATTCCATATACAATCACTCCCACAATAGTGAGATAATGGAGAACAACTTTTGATTCCTGAATGAATTCTGTTTTATTCATCACCATCAACAGAAGAGAGAGCTTGAGTTTCATAAGTTAAATTGAACTCTCTGTGCCAGGTGCAAGGGGGGAAAAAAAGATTAGCAAACTGACAAGGGGAGGAGAAAGAAATTAGGTACAACAGATTAATGTCATTGGACTAAAATTATATTTGTGATTTTTCAGGGGAAAGAACCAAATACATTACAGCCCTGATCCAGCAGAGCACTAACTTTAAGCATGGGAGCAGCCCTTTTGAAGTCAACGGGTCTACTCATTAGCTTAAGTGCTTTACTGGAGAATGCTAACAACTTTTTGTGAGTAAGAAACTATGTTAGGCAAAGCTATACCTCGCTAGAATTAAGTTTTAGACACTAGAAAGCATGGTAATTCTGTTCGTAAGCATTTCATAAGTCTTTGACTCTTGCTTGTAATCACTTAAATCTATGCTCTTGGTTAATAAACTTATTCTTAGTTTTACTACAAAGCATCTCAGTACTGTGCATTATGGCATAGCATATAACACCAGCTGCACTAACAAGCTGTTGTGTGTATTGTTTCTTTGGAGGCAGCAAACTTCTGAGTGACCAGTGACAGGGACCAGACAATCCATGGAGATAGTTTTGGGGAGACTTGGGACTGGAAGGGTTGTTGGGGTCACCCTGCAAGGACTAACTAGGCTGATGGAAGCTCAGGGCGAGAATTTCATGCTGAAGGGGCATGTTGCTGGTGTCAGGGCTCTGAGCCAAAGCTGTAGAGCCTAAAGGCACCTCAGGTTAGATGGCAGGTGGTGACAGAACCTTTTACTGGGCTCATTGAATCCACAAAGTGTCACAGACCCCCAAGTCCATTCAACCCTTTACATCTCCACTGAAACTGACAATCAATTACCTATTGTGATGCTACTTTTGTTCCCTCTCCACTGATTCATGTCTCCTAGATCACCAACCACCTGTCACTAGGTAGCTACTATAGGATCACCATGGATTTATATGGCAGTTGGAAATATGAAACTTGTGGGATCATCATTAGAACTATTTGTTAAAGCACAAATGCAGATTGGCATCAGTTAAGAACCATTCATTCAAGATCATTGGAGAACAATGAAATATACCTATTATTCCGCTCATGAATCTAGCCAAGATAGTATAATGCCAGTGAAAGAAAATTCAGACAAAGCTATTCTGTCCATTACCTACAGATAAAAACTCAGTGGCACTGATGATGTTTACAAATGCCCTAATCAGATGCTTGTCACACACCTTATTCTATCCTATGCCTTCTATTGTAAAACAGGCTTTGAAAACGAGCTAGCAGTTATGTGATCTTATATCAACAATAAGAGATGTTTGTTTAATGGGGCTTTAGATTGTTTGTTTTCGGGAATACATATACCATTGCCAACTTTCTACTGTAATTTTAACTTGCTTTGTCTTCATGCAATAAAAGAATGACAAGGTAAGGGTTCAGTGTAAATAAAAATAAAGAACTGCTTGTTTTCCTTTTATCAAACCAGTGCTTTCATAGTTTGTCTGTAGCCAGGCTGTGGTTTCAAGCTGGGTGGGATTTGGGCAGTTTTTGGAGAAGACCTTCATGGAAAACCCAAAGACTGCAAGAAGTGGTGTTGATGCACTAGGTAGTATTCTTTCCCCAGAGACAGTACTGAACCAATGCCTTAGTGTGTATAGATAAGAGGCATTGTGCTGACAGCAGCACCATTTTTTAAGTGGAATGAAAAACAAAAGTCCTATACCACTTGTGGTTATTAAAGCTGGGAATTTCATAGGAGCCTAGGGATATTAGGCACCTGACTCCATTGAATTTCATTGGGATTTGGGATCCAGATTTTTAAAGGCATTGAGACACCTAAAGATGCAAATAGGCACCTACAGAGATTTTTCAAAATATTGACACCAGTGGAACTCCCAATCAATCCCACTAGGCCAATCTACATCATTAAGTACCCAAATGCCTTGGGTGCCTGAATCTCTCAAGCTCCTTTGAAAAACTCAGTCTAAAGATTTTCAATATTTTCTGAAACAGTCTACTGGAAAGCTTTACTTTATCTTTTTCAACTACATCTTCGCTGAATGTGAATTTACAGCAATGTTCTGGAAACTTCTATTTATTCTTCTAAATTTGACAAAAATATAATATATAACGTTTTTGGTATACTTTTAATTAGTTTATTCCATGCCTCTAAACAGGCTACTGCAAGTATTTGAGAAGAAAAAAAATCACTCACATTTTCTTAATCAGATCACAAAAAAAAAAAAAATAGTGCTCTGAAGACGACTTCTTTTTTAGGCCTAAAATCCACACCATTCTCTATCAAGGCACTTGGGTGAGATCATTTCCTATGCTGGAGGCAGAAGTGGCAAACCTGCTATTACCCTGGCTCCCAGTCATAATGTTTAGTTCATTATTATTATTATATTATATTATATTATTTTAATAAATTGGATAGATGAGAAGTGTCAAAAACACAGCCTGTGGGCCAGATCATGCTCATCTGATGTATTTATGGAGATTGCATGTCCTACGTAGATTCTTAAAAATATAAACTGAAATTTTGCACAAAGTATGTTTCTAGCCCTCCTGGTCATGAATAAAACCATCCAAATGTGAACAGAGAATAAACTCATGAAATGTTGTCTTCTTGAGTCTGTAGTCGGCCTGAATCAAAGTTCAGAGAAGTGTGAACTTCCTAATCGCTGTTAATCTTATTAGAGTATCAACTAAAATCAAGTAATTTTAATGTCAACGTTTGCTATTGCATTGCTTATCATTTTAGCAGATGGAATAGGGAAGTGTTGGGAGTGAAGCCCACATGGGAGGGAATTGGGAAAAGTTGCTGGCATGGAAATGCATCAGGAAGAACAGAGGAGAGACACAAAGAAAAGGAAGAGGAAGCGAAATAGTGAAAGGATGGTGTGAAAGTGAAATGAAGTCCAGACATAATTAAGATAAAATATGAAACAGATTTTGTTTTTTGTTGTGCGGGAGATGCTGACTGGAACCTAGCTATCATCTTATACTTAGTGAATACCTTGATTGCCATGAATGACTCTAAGTGTAACTGGTGTGAACGCAGAGTAGCTCTTTGTCTCCCTCTAATGGCAAGACCACAGAGCGAGATTATAAGAAGAAGGAAAGCCCAGTGATCAGGCCATTCACCTTCGGAAGACTGTGTTCAAATCCAGGTTCTGCAAACAGACTTCCTGTATGACTTGGGGCAAGACTCTCTCTCTCTCAGTTCCTAGTCCGTAAAAATCTGTATTATAATTCCCTCCCTCAGAGAGCTTTTGAGAGGCTAAGGTTGGTGTGGTGATTAGATACTAGAGTAATAGGGGTACCTTAGGCAGATATGGGTTTGTTATTGCCTGAGAGCCAGCAGACCAGCTTTGTTAACTGTAGCGGTAGAGGCCTGTGCTTTTTTAGATCCAAAGATCCTGGGTTCACTCCCCAACAACAACAGCAACAAAAAACAAAAACAAACCCCCCTAAACCTTCTAATGTTGCTTTATATCAACAACTGATCTATATTTATCTGCTGAATTTTTATTTTTAAGTAACTATGGAAGAGATTTTATGGGTGAACCAAGTTCTTAAGTATTTGGCAGAAGAACAGAATCGTCTATGAATTCTATCATGTACCTTACAATGATAACCTACTTTACCTGTGCAGCACTCATATATTATGGCAATGGGTGTTACAGAAAGCCTTAAGACTGACAGATAATCAGAGTCTAAAAATTCCTATCGCCATTTTATAAATTAATTATTTGATTTCCCATCTGAACTGAACATTGTACAAGTGCTGATGTAAGCAACGCTCCTCAGAAACCCTCTAGCACAGAGTGATTCAAAGGGCCCAGCAGTGAATTTTCAAAGTTATAGTAGTTCAGTAACTATATATTTATTGTAGTTCATTGGGGAGTTGTTTAATAGGCATCACACGATAAGGATTAGATTTGGTGGGACAAATTCTGCTATCAGTAACTCCACTGGAGTTTCTCTGGATTTATGCTGGTGTAAAAGAGAACAGAACATGTCCCATTTGAGGTTTTTTCCACATCCTTAGGAATAAGATAAATTAATAGGAACTAAACATATTTATCACTGGAAGGGAAGCTTAGTCTGTAAAATACAAGATGATAAATGGCCACCTAAGAACAAAAACTGCTCATCTCTTCCAGATGTAAAGGACTGTCCACCAGATGACCGTGTACTGAAGGTCTCCTCTAAATGAGGAGAAACTGAACTGGAGGGAAAAAGGTTTCCAGTCTCAACGTTACAAAGAAAACCTTGAAAATGTGACCTCCTGTACATTCAAGAATCAGAAGGCAAATTAAAGGAACTCAACATTTATTTTTAAAACCTCATGATTTTAAGTCAATCATTTTTCTTTTTCGCAGGGGGGCTTAACATCATCATTTTTTAATGCTGCGTTAACCACAGAATAACTCCTAAAAATGCACTGAACTTCCACTGTACTAAAATGGATGAAACTGGAGAAAGAGGATGAAGTTTCAGGAAGGTCCTAGATGCATGAGGGACTGGAGACTCTGGCATGCAAGCCTGGGGCTAGCTGCTGGGGCATGTAACATCAGCCTCTCAGTAAGTTTAAAAAAAACCCAATGCTTCTTACACCCCTGACAGACTGCCTCATCGCTTATTAAATTAAACACTCACCTAACTGAGGGCCAAGGATCTGGGTAGAAAACAGCCTATGACTTTCAGAGGTGGGGCCTGGTCAGGGCTGGATTTACTCATAGGCAAACAGGTGCCTAGGACCCAGCTTCATAGGGGATCCAAAATGTTTTGTTCTGGTTTTTTTTTAAAACTGATGCAGATTTGTGCACAAAATAAAGGACCTTCACTCACTTGAGTGGCATTGCAACCTAGTGCATGGGTTTGCAACTCCACTCAGATTTGGCCTAGTCACTCCTCTATCATGAGGAGCAGCACTCTGAGCACTGTAAAATAAGTAGCTGGTCCTGGTGGATATTGCATGGTCAGCCTGACTACTGTGAATGTACTGTCTGGCTGTTTGTTATTCATGTTAGAAGGTAGGAGCTCAGAAGTGTGTGTTTGGCGAGGGCCCAGAGATGGGTTAGCCCAGTCCTGGGCCTGAGGCATTTAAGATAGGAAAAACAAAAGGACTTTACTATGATGTTTCTATAATAAAAATCCAGAAACATTCTAGAGATGAGCTGCTTTAAATTTAATACTTCAAAACTCAGTGAGGAAAGAATGGCAAACAAGTTGTCTTAGGAACAAACCCAGTTGTTTCAGTTAGCTAGTGAAATAATTCACAAACTGCTTTAAAACATTTATGCCAGTTAGCTCAGTATTTCTCAGCGTGTGACTCTGGCCTCCATCACCTCCAGGGAAAGCATAACCAAGCACAGGACGCTATTCCCTGAGGACTCTGAGAAAAATCAGAGCCATCTGTTGAAAAGTGAATATTGAATAAGCTGTTCTGCTTTTGCTGTCTACCAGGGAAAGTGGAAATGACCCAGCTAGAAAAGAGTATTAACCCACTGCTGCATCTGTGGAATTAAAATATTTTTGCAAAATTCACTATTTTAAAATATTTTCTCCTAGCACAGAATGAATGAACACTCATGCCTAGGATTCATGGTCAGGAAGCCAGTAACCTTGCATTGTTACTGTTTTCCTCCCCACACCATCCCAGGGCAAGGAAAGACCAAAGCAAAGGGAAAATGTGGTTCAGCAATCGTCTTGGTCAAGCCAAAAATAGAACATGCAAGTGGAATGTCAGTTCCAGGATTGTTGTCTCTGAAATGAGGAATTTGGGGGCCAGCCAGAGGCATTTCAGGGGTGCTGGAAATTGCACACATCTACTGGACAACAGTGCAATGGCTCATGGACTATATTAGCAACTTCAGCCAACTGTGCAGGTGTATTGAAGCCATGTTCCAGATTGAGGTCAGTCCATTTCATCTAGTGCAAGTATAACTGTCTTTATATAGGGCCAGATTTGCTACTGTAAGCAATTTGTGACCTAATGGAATGCTGGAAAAAACGAGGTAACCATAATCAGAACTGTACAGCTCACATGTATTTATCTTCCCTCATTCTTTATCATTAAGGAAGTGTCCATGAAAACAGAGTATGTGTGTGTAGCTTTACTGCTCTTGCTCCATCATACTCATTTCCAAAGGAACTACTTGTCATCCATGAACAGAGATTGTGCTGTCAGATGAGGAATAAGCAACCCGAAGGGAAGAATTCTAACGAAAAAGAAGCTATATTTTAGGCTTCCCCTTGGTAGATATCTCAGGGGTTTGCTATAGGATGCAGGGCCATTTACCTGTGGGGCACCAGTTCAAACTCAGTATAGGTCATTAGGAATCATATGATGCCTACTCTGGGGCTTGTGTAAAATATATGTGGTGGTCTCAATCCCACCATGTCAAAAGGACTGTATCCATCACACACACAAAGCCACCACCACAACAATTAGCAGAGAGTAGTTTCAGCAGAGAGATCAAGGATTAAATAGAGTTGCAGCCCAAAATAGAGCTAGTTTCTGTAGAACAGTTACAGAGAATATTGGAGGGTAGTGTGGCAAAGTTTGCACAACCTGTATCATATGGGCTAGATCCCAGTCAACTAATGTAAATCTAGAGTAATTTACTAGACTTCAATGGAGTTACACCAGTGTAACTGAGTTCAGAATCTGGTTCTATGTATTTTGTGGATAGACAGAGGACTATCAATTTGTTACTTGTGAACATTAATTTCACATTAAATGTTGCTTTCTTATATCCACCCTAGCAATAAAGAACTGAATCATGGAAAATATACAGCAATGATTTTTTTTTTAAAAAGACCTCCCCAAATAAGATTTTATTTATTTATTTTTTTTTTTACAAGTTTTTCAGTTTATGGGATGTCAGATGAACTTCAAGGATTATAGGAAATGAAGGGTGAAATGGATGATTTTTACAATCCGAATGCTCATATGAACAGCCAAAGCACTTTGGCTAGAACTTTTTCAGCTCCACATGAAGGCAGTAACTGAATTACAGTACACAGTGCATCAAATAACAGTGAACACTTCAAAGCCTCCTAATAACTAGGGCATGAATGTAAAATGTATTGCTCTGCACATCTAAGAGTTTTACCCTTTCTCATCGTGTTCTTTGAAAAGGTGGCTTTATTCAGATTTTTGTGACTGTTCTTGTTCTACAAAAGCACTTTTAGGATTTTATTGAGGTTTACATACACCACTGTTCAAGACGAAAGGCTTTCATGTCAATTATTAATAACAAAATCTTTCAACTGTCTATTTAAAAAAATAAAACATGATTCTTTCCCCCCCTTTTTGATGTTTAATTTAGAATGAAAATCAAACTCTTTAAAAAAAAAGTTTTCCTCTGTATCACAAGGGAAACCATGATGTTTTTAAAAATTCTCTATGAAAAGAATGCCAGCTAAAAATAAAACGTAAAAAAGTTACTTCCAAATAAAGTGCCTAATTCTGAAATGGGCTCAGTACCCTCAACTCCCGTTGATTTCACCATGAGCTGAGGGTACTCAGTACCTTGTGGGAATCAGGACACAAAATGCTGATTTTATGGTAGCCGTTGGGGTAACATCCACCGGCTTGTAAAGTGACTCATTGGAGATTTAGGTGGCTTCAAAAATGCAGAATCATTTCAGACTTCAGTTACTAACTTTTGAAATAGAAGCTATTTGAACTACATCTCATGAGTGGTTCTTACTGATCCTTATAACATCCAGATCAGATCACCCAAACCTCAGACCATATTCTAGCATGTAGTGTGGATTGTTTAGAGATGGAAGGACCAACTTTCTGTTCCTATGAGGGCTTCAATCTAGCAATGGAAGCTACACAGGCACCTGCACAAAGTGACACTGAAGCCAGTGGGGCTTTGTAAAAGCCCACCCTTGTGCTTTCTTTTTTGAGACAGCTGCACTCAGGGTTTCTAGATTTCATTAAAATAATGTGTTTCTCTCTTCTAATCAAATTTAGGTTTCATTTAAGAATTCATCTTTCTAGCCCCTACTTTACTTCACTTTCAGATCCAATTGCCAGGTGTATCTCCCAGATGCTTCCAGTACCTTGTCCAAAATGCAAGCATTAAGCACAGTTGTACAAAAAACAAAGGCACTCGCTGCTAATATGCATCTTTTAGCAGTCTGTTTCCTTTTTTTAATATGTAGCCAAGTGTACTGATACTGTGATACACATTTCACCAGTTTAGTTTTCTTTTGCTGCTCAATATTTTCAGGACTTCAAAAAAATCACTCTTAAGGTGAAGCACAAGAAAACATGAAAATGGTAAGAGTAACATGACATCAACCAAGTGATCAACTGAAATCAGACGAGTTCTGTCTAGATACTTTGCTACTGGCATGATGAAGACTTGTTTACAAAAATGTTTACAAAACTCACTACTGCTTACACATCTTTCAGCTGAACCAGCATTAGCATCATTAGAAGCCTAAATATAGGCAGATCTTCACTTGCTGGCGCTTTTTTTTCCGGATCATTTTGATTACTCTTGCTCCCAGCAGAGTTAGAGACATGGTTCTGAAAATCAAAAGAGATGTGTACACCAGGGTTCAAATTCTCAACACTAGTTCCGCTGAACTGGTGATAGTAATGGTGGGATTCCTTTTTCCCCAAAATGTTGTCTAATGTAGGCCTAAGAGGCAGAGAGAACCCAGCAGGATTTCCAGTTATCAGAATGTTTTTCTGTTAGCCGTGAAAACACAATCTCTTGAAATTTAAACTGAGAAAAATGTGACGTGAGTCAAGAAAGAATAAATAGGGAACCCCACAAAGTTATTTTTACAGACACCTTTTCCCCCCTACGCAATGTAATTGTACTTTATGACAGTTTCCACAATGCTTTGTTATTAGTCAATTTTATACTTGGATTGTGTCCAACTGGTAGGACAACTATGACTCTCAATAAGAGTTGAATCCCTTTCATGGTCTTCATAAAATATGTGAGCCTTTAAAAAGTTTGAAAGGTCATCCCAAAGTATTGTTTAAAACCTGCTCAAAACAAGCCTATATGGTGCACTTGTCAATGTTATTATGGGGAGAAAAAAGAAAAAGAAAAACAAACTGTAAAAGGCAACACCACATAACACTTAGGGAAGACGACCGGGAGTCAGGAACCTGGGGTCTGTTCTCAGCTTTGCTACTAATTAACCAGGTGATCTTAAGCAAATTACAGCCATGCTGTGTCTTAATTTTTTCATCTGTAGACAGATGATAATAATACTTATCCAAATTTGGACAGGGCTTTGAAAGCTTTGTATAAAGCTCTATGGAAATGCAAATAATTATCATTTGATTTGGACTATTAGTAAGTGTAAAGGACTCCCTCCCCATGCTACTGCTGACTGTAATAAAGAAAGGAAAGGTACAAATCTCTGGGTCTCCTGTAGCACCTGGCAATTCCTCTGGCTCCAACCTTCATCTCTCCCTTGAGAGTGCTAATCTGGGGATTTGAATTAAGAACTAATCATTTGGTGATTAGACTAGATTCCATTTTAAACGCATGTGTTATTTTATTATTTGATTGCACTCTTAGTCTTGTATTATGGGTCAGGGAAAGGAATAGCACCTGATTTCCCGACTCTTTGTTTCCTCTTATTCTTCTTATTCACAAACTAAGAGCTTGATCCTGTGAGTTGCCTAGCTACTCCTGCAAGTTTGAGTGTTCTCAATATCCATTGGTTTCAACTACTAATTCACATCAAATCCATAGCTGCTCTTTTCTGTTTAAACCTCACTTTCTGGGTGAGGACACATTATGAATAAGGTTAGTTTTCCAACAAAACTATTTTCCAGATCAAAATAGAATTTGAGAAAATGAAATTTTGTAAAAGAGGCGTGCTTTCTGTGGAACTTTTTGACTTTTGTAAAAAAACTGCACACCTAAAACACAAAAAGTTTTTGGTGTTTTGCTGAAAGCTGAAAGTGTGTCCACTCCTTAAAAATCTTCTGTTTGAAAAAGCCATCGTAGTGCCTCGAGAGTTGCAGTTTCAATGTCTTACATTTCCATTCTTCTCTATTTGCCAGGTTCCACAGCTGGACTGCATCTCCCATGATGCACCAGTTCTGGTGTCAATTATTCAAGAAGGATGTTGATAAAATCAAGGGGGTTCAGAGAAGAGCCATGAGAATGATTAAAAGATTAGAAAACATGCCTTCTAGTGATGGTCTCAGGGAGCTCAATCTATTTAGCTTAACAAACAGAAAGTTAATGGATGACTTGATTACGATCTATAGAACCTACAAGGGGAACAAATATTTAATAATGGGCTCTTCAATCTAGCAGAGAAAGACATGACACAAAGCAGTGGCTGGAAGTTGAAGCCTGGAAATCAGGCATAAATTTTAATTGTGGGAGTAATTAGCCACTGGAACAGCTTAGCAAGGGCCACAGTGAATTCTCCATTACTGACTATTTTTAAATCAAGATTGGATGTTATTCTAAAAATTACGCTCTAGGAATTATTTTGGGGAAGTTCTATGGCTTATGTTATACAGGAGGAGGTCAGACGAAGTGTCCTTTCTGACTTGGAATCTATAAATCTAAGAAAATCATGGTGGCTCAGCAACAGGAAAATGGTGCATCATGAAAGATGGAGAAGGGGGCTTGAAGTACCCAAATTAGAACTACCATAAGGCACAACAGTGGCATTTCCTAATCAAAGTTCTTGGTTTTCAGCTGAAAATTTTGAGGGTTTGATTTTTTTGCTAGAATAATAAATTCTAGCTCTAATTATGACACTGACCATATCAGCAAAAGCAATACATCATTCATGATCTTTTATCCCAAATTGCTTTATATATATCTCACAACATCTTTATATATCCATTTTATTGATGGTTAAAATGTGGCACAGTGAGTCAAAGACAAGACTATGAATTCCAATTCCCAGTGCTATTAGGTAATACTTACTCATAATATAATCTAAGAAAACATCCTCTTGAAAAACTATCATAAGAACCTGAACCTGTAGTCTTAGTCAGACAAAATTCAGGGTTTTTAAATCCAGGATCTCAGGACCGCCAAATGCTAGATATAATTGCTACATGTGCTCCTGAAATATTGGAGCTCTCTCCTTTCCAGTGGTGTGAAACTTCTGTTTTTAGCATTGGAAAGTTGAGAAATATTCAGCTTTAAACCCATTATGGGTCCAGGACTAATAGTTACACATTTTGCACATTGCAACAGTGTAAATTCAATAGATGGAAGATTCCATGTTTTGGAGGAAAACAGGAGGTTGACTTTAGAAAATGCTAGCTATCTAGAGTTGTTCAGTGGTTTGGAATGTTAGAAATAATTCCAGACATATGGATTAAGGGCAGAATGATGAGCAGCAAAAGGTGCAGATAATCAAATTTATCACATAATTCTGCAATTCATAACATGATATCACCATCACATGATATCATGTATCATATCAGAATCACTACAACCACCCCTGAAATGCAGTGACCTCAGGGGGAAACATTATCTGTTTAAAGTACACAGCAACAGTACACAACAGTTCAGAACAAGAAGTGTCCCTAGCCAACCCCTGTTGAATTGCAGACATCACTTTCCACAGCATTTTGGTTTGTACATTATTAGCTAGAGAGGCCTTGAGTCAGGAGTTAAAGAAATAAATAAATCAGAGCTTCTGTATTAAAGTGCTTATCACTACCTCTGGAATATTGTCAGAATTTGTCCTTACCTTGACCTCATCTCTTCTAAAATCTTTATCTGCATCTTAATCACTTCATGTTTTGATTATTGCCTCTTTTATGGTCTTCCTAAATCCCTACATTTTAAACTTCAGGATGCTGCAGGCATATTACACTCTCGTTTCCTCTATTCTCCATCACCTTGACTGATGTCCTGTGCTGAGATAAATTCAGTACAAAAAATAGCCTCCCCGTTCAAAGCTTTCCATGGCCTCCTCAATCCTCCCTTTATGGCCCTATCACAGGATGCACTCACTGCAGGTGGCACCTTCTATTGGTCATCCTAGGGATTAGTTCTGGCTAGGTGTTACACCTTCCTTTGGCAGCGTCCCTTCAATCATCAACTCACCTTGCTCCTCTTGCTCCAGGAACTGCAGCGTCTTCTTCGTAACTTGGCCCTCTGGCTCGGTCACTACATGGTTTTCCCTTCCGGGGGCTACCCAAAGTCCTTCTTCACAAACAGTTTCACGCAGTCTTTTCCAGTACTGCCCTGATGGTGCCATTTCCCAGTGGCCAGTAGGAGAACTGGTCCCACCCATTACTCCAGGTTTCAGTCCAGAGACCCTCAACTCAGCAGTTCTGGGCTTTCCTCTCCCAGCTCTCCCTGTTCCTTCCCCAGACTGCTTCCTACAGCTCCTGGTTCCCTTCCTTTCTCTGGGTGTATCAATTCCAAACCGTCCTCCCTCTTCCCAAGGAGTGACTGTAGCCCCTCTCTGTTGCCAGATTCCTGGCTTATACAGGCTCCACCTGTTCCTCCTCAGGTGGGTGTCATCAGCAATTAGGTCCTAGCCCTCCCGGGCTTCTCCTCCTTCTGCCTGGGCAATTAATAGGACTACCTGGCCACCTTAACCCATTCCAGTCCTGTGTGGGGTGCACACCCCATCACAGGCCCCTATAAGTTTCTCCACTTACTAACCCAACTCTTTCAGCCTTAGCCTCTTCCCTGTCACCCACAAATCTCAACAGTAGATGATCTTTCACTTCTGCTTCCCACCTATCTGAATATCTCACTTCCAAGACAGTGAAGGTAACATATGTCAAAAATGCCTAAAGACTGCTGTCAAGGGGACTGTGATCAATTGTACTCCATGCCCACTGAAGGTAGGACAAGAAATAATGGTTTTATAATCTGTAGCAAGGGAGATTTTGGTTAGATATCAGGAAACGCTTTCTAATCAGGATAGTTAAGCTCTGGAATAGGCTTTCAAGGGAGCTTGTGGATCCCCGTCATTGAAAGTTTTTTTTAAAAACAGTTTGGACAAACACCTGTCAGGGATGGTCTAGGTTTATTTGATCCTGCCTCAACACAGGAGGCAGGACTTGACTTCTTGAGGTCCCTTCCAGACCAACATTTTTATGATTCTAAGATAAATCCCAAGTGCTTAAGGCACTTCTGAAAATTTGACCCTGACTCTTTTCCACTCCTAGAATGCGCTGTCTCCTCAGAAATAAGAAAGGGAACACATAACAAGAATTAAGAGTATTTACAAACTGAAAGAAAGGGTGATGCAACAAGCACTAGCCATTTGCAGAACAGGTCCAATAGGGATACAGCTTCTTCTTCTTATGCTTTGTGGTAAAGCAGACTCATCTACTGAGCCTATAACTATCACCTACAATATTCCTCATAAATTCATGCCATTCTACTCTCTTATCTTGCTCTCTGTCCTTAAAAAAAAACAAAATAGTGTTTTTTAAATGTTATCCCACTTTCCCAATACTCTCACTAAACCCTCATAGAATATTCTGTCACCTTAGAGCATCTAAAAGTTTTTCAGAGAGACTTTCTTTCCTGGGAACATGCTCTGTATTCCCATATCAGATGATCAACTGTTCTTTAACTTCATATGTATTATATAACCTTTGTGCCTATTCAATAAATATAAATTATTATTCAAACCACAGTGACTAGTTAGTTTAAATATGAGTACTTCACTAATCCTTTCATAATTTTGGAGTAATGTGTTATCCTCTATTTTGGGGTGTACTTCATAAAATCTTCTTCCTCTTTTTTTTTTTTTGATCCACAGTTCTTGGCCATTCCCTTATCAATCTTTTTTTAACTAAATTTTTAAATTCCAGCTTACTCAAAGGAATCTTTAAATCAATTTCTCCAATTTTAAAGCATTTTTTCACTTCCTTATTTGCTCTTTCATTGCCAGGTGTCCCAGCACGTACTGGATTCCATACTAGTGCTATGTTCATGCCTGAGCATACTAACTCTGTTGTCAGAAACAATATTTAATTTATTAGATCACTCCTGCTTTCTGAGGTATCCCTTTTAATTGCCAGTATATCTGATAATGAATCCGAAAAGATAACAGCTGCAGTAGGCCATGTGTCCTTTATCCAGTTTAATGCTAACATTATTGGCACCAATTTAGCTGTCATAATGGCTACAACATTAGATATTCTTTTAGTTTTCCTAAATTCTCTGGGATACAAAAGGCTGCTCTCATTCTACTTGTTTTTTCATCTTTAATCTCTCAGTATGTAGTCAGCAATGGTGGCTTCATTAACCATATTTTAGCTCCATCTGTATGTCATATAGAATGACTCTTTCGTTCTCTTTATTTTATTATATAATTCTAAATCTACATCCAGAGAGAGGATTGTCCAGGTATAATTTACTGCCACCTAACTATAGATTTAATCTCTTCAAGTCCTTCCTTTTCACTTAACTCTTTTACCCACATTTTAACCCTAAAAGCATGTTGAGCTACATGTCTTCTACTTACTTCTCAATACTCCTCATATATTTGTCCACTAGCCTTATCTGTGCTATTTCCCTTGACTATAACCCAAAATTTCAGATCTAACATTTTCACTCTTAAGTTGATAGGCATTTCTCCAATAGCGACCTGCATTACACTCAGTGTCATAAGAAATTCACCACATGCAATTCCTAGCGTTTGAGCTTGAATTGACCAATCTGGACACAAGTAAGACTGACTGGGAAAATATCTTCTCTTGAATCAATATGAAGTAACCAAACTAGGAGATGTTCTAGGGCATAATGGCTAGTGAAAGAATCTTGGACATTATGGTCTTTATTTCTGTTCTGAAAATTATTCAGCTCCAAGGTTGCAACAAGAGAGTAGTTTGCCTGAACTTTGTCCATGTATGCAAATTGTCTGTAAGCAGTGTTGCAACTCTCACTATTTTCATCATGAATGTTATGATATTTGGTGTTTTCCTTAAAATCCCAGGTCCTATGGTCAAGGGATTATATGAAAATCTCAACTTTAATTAAAAAAGTAAGTTTCTAGCTCTCAAAGTTGTGAAGAAAAGCTTGAAAACATGACCCAACTTTATGTTAATGGCTCAAAAAGACCACAGAAGGCAAAGAAAAAAACCTTCAAAATTGTTTATTAAAAATCTCATGATCTTTATCTTGGCCAGGCACTAAGCAGATCCTTTTCTCTGCTGAAGCTACTTGAAGAAGGTGTGGAAGCATAACTCCAGCACCATCATACCTATGCCGCTGTCTGTTTTTCTCCCTTTGTGCTGCTTCTGCACAAGTGGCTTCTGTAGCCCAAAGAGAGTGCACTCCACCTTTGGTCCTACAGCATCAATCCCTTTATTTCTGCAGTGGAACTGCACTGTATCCACGTCAGAGTGCAGCAGCTCTCCTTGAGGAGAAAGTGGTAAGTATTTAGATCCTGAGACTAAATTAAATCACTTCCGCTTCCACTTGATATGGTTCATAAAAGTTAAGTTTGCCAAGTAGCTATCAACGTGATACCATGTGACTTGAAACACAAGTAGTGAATACTTAACTCAACAGCTGCTATGAATGCTTTGCGAGTGATAACAAATGGTTTGTTAAATGGCTAGTAATGAACAAATTTGTAAAAATGTAAAATGCTGTGCTGATAATCTGCTAGGAAAAGGAGGAGCTAATATCACTGGACATACCATTATTACAAAATGGCCATTTGGAGGAGGCACCCATTTGTGCCAAATTAGCTTTTTGTATGGTGGATCTCAGGTGATGGAGTGAAGGAGCTTCTACTCCAGTGTGTAACACCGGCTTACTTTTAAGTAGGAATATGTAGTTTTTAATAAAATCACCTTTTCAATCAAAACACAGATTTCGTTATGAGAAGAAGTTCATAAAGTCACACAGGTTTTGACAGCTAAAAAAGTTGTTTGCAACGTTCACAAGATCTCAGATTCCATTATGTTCTCCCATCCCTATTAAACTATATATGACTTCAGCTGAGTCATTCTGGATTTACACTGTTGTGAGTTCAGAATCCATTCCTTTACATATTAATAAATACTAAAGGTAGGCTCACAATGCAATGCTTGTATCTCAACAGAAACTCTTCATGAGCATGGTGGGCATTAAGATTCAGGGGCATAGATCCAGACCGAGTTTTGTGAGAGGCCCAAGATGAAAAATCCAAAATTTCCCAAAGTTTGGCAGCAGTTCAATTATCAGTTTAATAATTTTATATTTGGCTTCGCTTCATTTCTAATTTTTATATACACCTTCATACACTCTTACATAAAATCTATCTAACATTTCAAATATCACATGGCTTTCGAGAGTTATTCAGCCCAAATTAAATAAAATGGACAATGTACCAAACACATTTCTGCCTGCTGCTTTCAGGCCAGATATAAATATAACCCATACAGGGATAGCACAATTCTAGTTTTGCTGAACTGCAAGGCTAGTCATCAAATTAAAACCCTTGCTTAGAGAGAGTCATCTTCTAGTTAAGACAGTATAGATGATGCAGCACCAGGTAAAGAGAGTGCATTCCAGTGTCATCTGGATTGATTTTACTTTCTTTTTTTAAAACAGATACTTATGGAACACTTGGCTTGAGCTTTCTGCAAGCTAGGCTCACAAATATTATTGAAGTGTAATAGCTCCCCCTGCCAGGTTTCAATTACAAACTACATTTACACACACACACACACACACAGAAAAGCACATTGTAAAATGTCTATGTTAGACTCTTTTGTTGCTTCCTTAGTCTTCTGACACTGTTGAAGAGAAAAAGACATAGGTGCCTGGTATATATTGTGGGTTAAAGACATTTTAGAAAAATTAGACAAAGAAACATTAATGTTATTCAATAACTTACTTAAATGCAACTCTCTGAAGTTTTGGGACAAATACAAAGCTGAGTTCAAATGCAAAAGGATAAATAAACTAAATAAAACAGGACTTTGTGTTTACTTGTAATCTGTGTTGTATTCCATAAATCCTGTCCTTTCCCATTTTTTTCTTCCTTGAAGTTTCTAGGTCATCTGTTGTTTGTTAATTTAGATCCAAATTCTGCCCTTGATCATGGCAGGATCCAAAGTTGGCTCCAAAATTGGCCCAATCCTGAAAAGTGCTCAACAATCACAAATCCATATATACATAATGTGAGATGAAGATGCTCAGTGTCACTTAAGATCACACCTGTAATCTTTTGCTGCAATAGTAATGATGAATATTATCAATAAGTTATATTACTACTTAGCATTTATATAGAAGTTTTCATCTTCAGAGCACTGAGCACACTTTGGTTAATTCTCACAATATTCCTGTGAGAGAGTTAAGTATTAATATCTCCATTTTACAGCTGGGTAAACTGAAGCATGGGGAGACTAGTTAAATGAAATTTATAAGAGAGCATATCTTGGTGTAATTATTACCCATATCTCAGATGCACCATGCACAAAGGTAGTTTGGTATTGAAAATGCTGAGCATTGCAACCCGTATCTTTTTGGTGCTTTGAAAATAACTGGAATCCACAAAGCATGGGGTAGGTGCTTAACAATGCATGGAGAGAGAAGCACCTAAGAATGGGATCCACAAAAGCCACCACGCTAGACAGAGAACTGTCTAAGGGAGGGCTTTCATCTAAGTGGCGGGAAACCCTGTTCAAGTACCTTCTCGTAAGTCAGAGCGGGAAATTAACCAGTATCTCCTGCATCCCAGATGCGATCCTTAACCACCGGGCTAAAGGTTTTAAGGAAGGCCTCTACATCCGCTTATCCTGGTTTGTATGGACTTAGGCATGCTTATAGCATACGCAATGGATTGGGGCCCACAGGTGAGATGGGCATTTCCCTGCCTTGATACAAGAGATTTCCAAGCAGCTCTAGTCCATATAAGGAAATCAGCACCAGAGACAGCAATTAGCCACACAGCTGAAAAGCAAACAGAGAGGGAGAGAAAACATTGTGGATTTTATCTGTTCTGATTTAAATAATAAAGATGGTGACAGAATCATAATGATTAGGCATGAATAGAAATATAGTTAGTTTAAGTTTAAAGCCTTTGATAAGTCATAAATAATTATAGTTTAGAGCAAGTTTTAGCTAGAACTCTAAAATGAGATCATGCTGAGAAAGAGAGAGAGAAAAACAAAATGGAGGTGTTAAGAAACTGACCATTAGCAGAAAAGCAGACTGGGGTGATCTAAAGGTCTAAAGATACCTGAAAGGAGGGATCAGTAGGTAGGAAGGAGGATCCAAAGGAGGTCCAAGTTTGAAGTAAACAAGTAAAGCTAATTAGCATATCAGACAGCTGATGGAGTGAAAATGATATCACCTCTGGGTGGGGAAGATGCTGTTGATTGACATTAAGAAAGCAACCAATCCGGAAAGAGCAGAAAATCATCTATAAGGCGGAGAGCTGACAGGCTTTAGTGTGGGTGATCACAGGAACAGGAGAAGACATCTAGCAGCAGCTTGATAGAGCAGAAGGACCTGAGATGAAACAGAGGGATTTAACGAAGAAGAAGGAGTTTAAGTATGACTCTTCTAAATATAAGGAATGTATGGGTATGAGTGTAAATAAAGCTGGATGCTTGTGTTTGAATGATCTCTAATGCCACCCATTCTATGACTGCCTGATCAACACTCATAGAATGTTCGTTTGTAGCAGTATAATTAAGTATGCTATTGTGATGTCATTGTATACATATGTATAGGGGAATTGTATACTATATTGTAGTAAGTTTTGGTATTCTAATACAACATTGTATTAAGGCTTTTATACATATGTATATATGTACATTATTTATGTTATACATTGCACCATTGTATGTTTATTATGCCACACCACAATTAAATATTCATAGCACTATCATATGTGCTAAGAAGTATTGTGTTATGAGTACTGTATTGCCATTATAGAGTTTGATATATTTGTTGGTGCACCACATTAGGTTATATAGTTTATAGTGTCTTGTATTGCCTTAGGTGGCTTATTTCATATGTTACATTGTGTTGATTTTCAATTTAAAAACCAATTGTAGAATTAGTATTTAATAAAGAGACATTTAGTTTTCGAAGAAATTACTGTATGAGTGTCAGTCCTTTGAGGAGAGGGCTGTACCCATGGCCTCTCAAGGGTAAGTGGGCAGGTCTAGTGAGTTCTCCAATGACTTAAATGGAAACCTCTGGTAAACCCTTTTAAATCTCCTAGGGCAGATCACTTTTGGTTACCCTCTTATAAAAGTAAGGCTTGGGATTGGTTCATTAGTACACCCAAATCAGTATTGTGTCTCTTGGGTTCAAAGTTTAAGATAACAGTTTCTCGTCCCCTTATCTGATGATTATGCTGTGGCTTTGGCATGCTGCTTCAGTGCATATGCCCAGAGACAGAAACTTAGGCACCTATGTTTTTTCAATGAAAATTTAAGTGCTGAATTTAGGCACCTACAGGATTATGAGGCAACTAAACAGGAGTTTTGTGGATCACAGTAGCACCTAAATCCTTTCAGCGAGCTGGGCTTAGCTGCCTAATGCAATGTCTACTGAAGTCAGTGGGCATCTTTAGATCAGGCCCTCAATGCAAGTAAATGCCACTGTACTCTACTGATGTCTTTTGTGTTGTTGTAATTTCTAAGTGAATTTAGTCCTGATGAAATGCCTGAAGCCCTCAAGGGACTATCCAGCCTTAACTTAGATTACCATTGTAGATAATGAATGAGTACTTTTACCCACTTGCCACCCAACAGTATAGCCAACCCTAAGCATTCAAAAATCATGTCAGGCTCCCAAAAGTCATGAAATTGGCTTATAAATCAGGAGACTCTAAAAATGTAATAAAATCTGGATGTGTGGGTTTATTTCCTTTTTTGTGTGTGTGGCCTTTTGGCCATCTAGGTCGCACATTGGTCACATTTTCAAGCTTTTCTGCACAACCATAACGAATGCCAAGATTCAGAAAGTTCAGCAGCTTCTTTTCTGGATAAATGTGGCGTTAAGAAGATGGAAATACCCGGCACGTGTGTTAAGAATGAAGTGAGAGCATCTGTTATGGCAGGTGTGCTATTGGCAGCTGGAGGAATGTGTAAAAGGGGCTGACCAAAATAATTTTTTCTGTTGAACAGTACTTTTACAAAGGAATAACTTGTGAGACTTAACAGAGAGGACATATAAAGACCAGCCTAGGATAGACAGGGATGGTGGAGCCTTGTTCATGACCTAAACAACATGTGATAGCACAGGAAGTGATCCAGAATGGTGCTAGAAACGTACATGTATTATTATTAAATCTGAGATTCTCTGTCATTACTGAACTCCAGAAGCTGGGCTTTTAAGAAAATCATGACCTCTAGTGAGAGACTGTAAGAGTTATTTTAATCCAGTCCACTAGCATCACCCCTAGAAATACTCCCATACCACAAATACAGAGCTATATTTGGTAAAGATGCTGCAGCAACAGGATCCTCCTTTTCAGCACTCAGCCCATCATTAATAATTGGAGATGAGGCACTGAGAAGACAAATGAAAGACTTTGACATATCCTACGATCAATTTTGCCCATTATCTTCTCACCTCGCACAACCTACCACCTATTTCAAGTGGAAAAATTAAAACTGATTCTTTCTACTTAATTCTTAACAATTAAAACATTAAACCCTGCCTTTGAGTGTGCTGCTAAGACCAAACTCATATGTCTGATGTTTAGAGATGATGCCCACAGTAGCCTGAATACCAGTTCTGCAAAGTACTGGAGTTGGAATTGAGTGTTCTGAGCACCCTACAGTTATGAATAAAATATGGTTTTGAGCCGCTTCCACAGAAAACAAAAGGCAAAACTCCTGCTCTACATAGATGTAAATAGGAGCAGGCTTTGGCCAATAGGCCAAGACTTTGAAAACGTGAGTAGTGATTTTGGCCAAGTTTTGCCAAATTTGAGGCACTTTACAGGAACACGATTTCCAGTAAATGTTGAACTTCTAGCCTCTTAAAATCGTTGAGAATCCAACACTGAAGGCATTCAAAATCACAGCCTTTGTTTCTAGTTGCAGGATTCTATCTGGTATTCCAACTTTGTACAGAGGAAATGAAATTAGCAGATGACAGGCAATGAAAAATGTCTCCTCTGTCAAGGCTTTTTTTTGGTTGGGCTTTCTTTGCAAAAGTAGCACCATAATTAAAGAGAGTAAAGAAAATGGTGGGTTTGATATATCAGATAGGGCAGGAGGACAATACCTAAAAAAGATGCATAAAAAAAACACTTGTGTTTGGATGAGAGATGGTACAAAGCACTTGGCACAATAGCTCACATCTTTTAACAGGTTGGTTTGACCAGAGAGGATTTCAGTCTGTGAACTGAAGAAAGTAAGGTCCATATGCCTTAAAATACCTCTTGATAACATATTCCAATGTGAATGGGAATGATCAAACAGGATATGTCTATACTGGAGCTGGAGGTGTAACTTCCATCTCAAGCAGACATACCCATAGTAGCTCTGGTTGAGCTAGTATACTAAAATTAGAAGTGTAGCTGCAGCGGCTAGAAAAATGCACCTCTAGCTCCAGTGTAGACACAGCCACAGATAGGCTCATGCAGCAAAGTTCCTGGCCAGAGCAGAACTTTTCTAAAGTTTGGTGGGGTATTTTTGTTTTGTTTTTTAAGCTGGGGGTTGGCTTGAATCTCTTCTACAACTCAACAATAGAAGATCTGAAGGAGAGATTCAAATTACAAGTTAAAAATACAATAGCCTGTATGAACTCCCTAGCAACATAGTACCTTTTGTGAAAAATCAAATCAAATCAGTGTTCATATATTATAATTATAGTTATAAAGTTTATAGAAAGCACTTGTTAGCTCAGCCAGTATTTTCTTCTTGTATGTAAAAATATCATTGAAATTTTAAAAACAACGAGAGTTCTGTGGCACTTTAAAGACTAACAAATTTAATATTTGCAGATATAAGCTTTCGAGAGACTTCAGCTCTCTTCTTCAGATGCAGTAATACAGAAAAGTCTCTCGAAAGCTTATGTCTGCAAATATTAAATTTGTTAGTCTTTAAAGTGCCACAGAACTCTTGTTTTTGCTGCATACAGACTAACACGGCTACCCCTCTGGAACTATTGAAATTGTACTTTTTGCAGAAATTCTTCTAAATTAACTGTCATTATTTATTAATATAATCTGATGTCAATATATAATTAGAACAGCTGACAGATTGTCATGCAATAGCTACTTCCCTATAATTAGAAATGCATTGTTCATCATTGTAAAAGTTTTTAGAATGCACCTCCCACCCCTAGGTGTGAGGGGCACTGAACATATTAAAAACATGAAGTACATTTAGAACATTGTAATAAAAAACACCCTCTTAGAATATCAAAACATTGAGAGGATTTGTAAGAAGGTGGGGAAGGGCCAGAGAAAGGAATTGGACTTAAACTCTGGTGAGCTGGGCTCAATTACCCACTCAAACTTCCGGTGTAACTGAGGTCAAGTCACTTAATGTTTTTTTATTTTGCTTCAGTTCCCCATATTGAAAGTGGTGATCCTTTGTCTATCTAAACTAAACAGCGGGGCATGGACTGCTTCACCACGTGTTTGTTTAGCACCTGGTACAATGGGGTTGCTGATGACAGCTAGGGCAGCCTAGCACTCCTGTAATACAAATAATGAAGGCAATAAATACAGACCAACAGGTAATTATATTAAACACAAGGGAAGGGAAAGTTTTAAGGTGTATTCTAAAACTTGACAGAGACAGATCAACTGAGATAAAGGGGATGACGAAATAATGAAGTAAACAATACTGCTAATACTAAGCTAAGCACAGGACTGGTATGCATTGGTGTATTACAGAGTAATAAGAACAATAAAAGAGTAAATAATCCTTTACACTTAAATAACACTTTTTATCCTTACTCAAATGAAGAAATGTCATAATCATCATCTCATTTTTACACTGGGGAAACTCAGGCACCGAGTGTTTCAGTGACTTTGCTGCAAAGGTATCCTAATGAGTGAATGGCAGAGGCAGGAAAAGACCAAAGTCATTATCCAGTCTTGCAGTTCTCATTCATACATTACTCTCCATGGATCTCAATGGCAAAAGTGATAATGAAGGAATGCAGAACTGGTCACGTAATAGGTAGAACTGGTTTTCATATCTTACATGTGACCTTCTGCATGTATATTTTTAAATAGGGCCAGGAGAAATGAATAGAGAATGTACAATCCTTGCTGATATAATTAACTATGGCCAATTCCTGGTGTATGAGGGGTTGATTGAAGTTACGCAAGAACATTAAGTCCCTGGTGCAGGGCAGCAAAACTTTCCTCTTTCCAGATGGAGCATTGTTAATATTCTGGATTTGTGGCATTGCACTATTTTGAAACAAATAAAATGAAGCAGTAAAAAGGAAGTTTGTTTGCCATCTGGCTGTTTATTTCTCTGTGCTCCAGACTTACTGTGAAATATATGGCTCCTCAATATGGGACATCCACACAAACACCAGGTGTGCTTAACATAACGCACCTAGCCTAACACAAGCCAACCTCCTTTTTGATTACATTGAACATGTGGCACCATGACTTCAGGGATATTTTACTTCATTTGGGTCCGGGAAACATTTGACAGCCAGAAGGAGAATATAGGGAAGCGATACATTAAGGATTTAATACAAGTTCAAAGGGAAAAAGCAGTAGGTGGGAAAGCTCAGAAGACAAGACATGTCGTTGTTTGTTCAACATATTTTAGATTGGTGTTTAAAATTCTCATCTGAATGTAGTGCTCCTGAAATGTGTCATCCTGACAGTTCAGGAAAGTGAAGCCTCTATTTATAAAAAGAAAAGGAGGAACATGGCCAGTATTTGTATTTGAATGGATGTGAATTAGAATGACCTTAGGAGAAGTTGTGCCAGACAGGAATAGCCGGAGCATAGCAGTATTTTAGATACACCCCTTAGATTTAGGGCTGCTATGGGGGAAGAGAGGTGCCATCAACCCAGCCATATTGGCCCAATGCAGTCCAAACAAAGTCCTATGCTACAGGTTTTTTATGGTGGGGAGATCCATTGAATTTATGCCTCTGGAGTGGTGTAAAAAGTCCATTGGGCTACTGTTAAATTGGATCCCAAACCCTCAATGACATGCGTGTCCTGCCTGGAGATAGTTATAGTTTGTTGGCCTTGCTTTCTCTTCTCTTTACTTAATGTAATGCCTCCTCCTGCCATTAAGAAATAAGACATCAAAGGTTTTAATCTCGTGAGTAACCACCTGAAAGATAGTTTAAAAAAAAAAGAGAGAGAAAGCCAACTAGTAAGCTTAGCAAAATGCAGGCAAAAAACATGTTTTGGTTACTGAATTCCTCCTTAATTTAAGATAAAGAAAAGTGCAACTAGATAGCCCAGGTTGTTAGTAATGGGTAACAAACCCACAGTTCAAATCTAGCAAAGATTGCTAATACTGCTTGTTTAATTAATTGTTGTTGTCCTCATGTGAAAGAAGTTAACATTCTTCTGTCCAGGTTCTTAGATGTCACCAAAGTTATCAAGCAACATTAATTGTCATGCTTGTCTGCAGACTCAGATGGCCAGAAACTGAATAATCCATGGAAACAGCCCTACAGATCCTGGCAGTATAGATTGAGTGAAATTTGCCTTCCTACTACCCAGATACACTGTTTTGAGGCTATATAGAGAACATCACTCATCAGAGTGATTGTTCTAGTACTTTTTACCAGCACTATGTTCTCTTAAAATAAACTATCATTTAGGAGCAAAGTCAACAGTATAAAATAATATCCTTTAAAGACTTTTGTAATCTGTTGAATGGACTCAAATGCAGTCACCACGGAGAAATAGAAACAGATGGTTCCCAGCAAAAATATAATGAAAAAATTAGATTTCTTCTGCAGAGAGTGTTGCTATAGAGGCCCAATGCAAATGCAATCCTGCAGAATTGACTATGCAGGAGATTCTGGGGGTGCATGAAAAGCAACAAAAAAAGAATGAGACAGAAGCATATCCACTTTAAATTAAGGATAAGGAGGGAGAAGTATACCTCAGGCAATCTAGCTATACCTTTAAATTTAAACATATGAGACAATACATGTGCTGAAAATTGAGCACGTGCTTAATTGCATTCTTGGACAGTGGCCTTAATTATATCTTGTGTGTAAGAGGGAATGATAAGTTTAGATGGTTCTCCCAGGGAAAACCTTTAGTTAACATAGGTTTAACTTGCTTTGGAGTCATATGGGAACATATTTTTCCTCTTCAGAAAACCATTTAACTAATTAACTAATTAACTAATTTAATTGTTGGCAGAACAGAAAGTGCTGAAATGCTGTGTATCTTAATATTGTACTGTTTTAGTGTATTTGTTACTATTACAATATACCCCCAGGAAATCCATTGTGTAATTCCACCACACATTAATCAAAACACATATTAGATATGTAATTCTTTCTATTTTACTGGATGAGATAAGGAAAATAGAAATCCAATAAACAAAAGAGTTTTTAAAAAGCGGAATCAATCAAAAGAAAGTCAGGTAACTCTTTGCCTAGGGAAACACATGCTAGCATGATGGAAGTATACAAATAAAAATCAGTCAATACCGAAAAGATATGGCAGCTCTTTTAGTAACAGGCACATGTAATCTACAATGGCCACTCTCAATTGTTTGATTATTCTGAACTATCTGTTGAAGCAGGCAGAAACGTGTCCAAATTCAGACTGTGGAGTGTGTGATGGTGGGACAAGTAGAAGAACGGGGACAGGATTGGTGGATCCATGACTTTGCAGATCTACAGGCCACTCCCCCCTGCACAAGGCAATACAAATGAGCAGACATTAATTCAACCCTAAGGCTGTCCATCATGTGTCTCCAGAATCTTTATTAATCCTATAGGAGCAATATCTATCCTGTGTCAGTTGCAAGTATAAATGCTTGGTGAATGTGGGTGGGGATAGGAATGCACATGGGCGTAGAGACTGAGGGCCAGACCCTCAGCTGGTGTAAATCAGCCCTGCTCCATAGGCTTCATTTCAGCTGTAGCTGGTCCTAAGACTGAAGTAGCAACCAGGAAGTGGCTCTGCTAGGAGTGGCTAGATCCTTAGCTGCTGCAAAGTGATGTAGCTTCATTGAAGTCAATGAAGCAATATGGATTTACACCTACTGAAGTTCTGACCCTAAGTCTCCACTCCCAGGTATGTCCCCATCCCCCACCCACATTCTCTAAGCATGGCCACTAACTGGCCCATGGCTGCTACTTGCTTCTATGATTAGTAAATATTTTTGTCACATATGATAGCCAGCATTCAGACAACCCACAGAATGTTGCAGAGAGCAATATGGAGAGCAACCCTACATAGAGTCTGATAAAAAAAAGAATTCTCAGAATGAAATAAACAGCCAAAAATATTTGGAATTACTTAAACAAACAAACCAAGCAAAAGAGCCAGCCAATCCTCATATCCATTTTGTAGGAATGTATTCAACTGGTATTAAAATGAAAAAGCAAAGCAGAACAGATAAGTACAGTACGGGTCCCTAATGTGTGCTTGCACTGTAGGAAAATGAGTATTTACCATAAGGCAGACAATGAGGGTCTATCCTACTTGCTGTGGTAAACTCTAATTTTCCTGCAGCATGAACACACATTGGGTTGGATTTTTTTTGTAAGAGACTGATAAAAATACATCTTGCAAAATAAAAAAAGTAAAATAAATACCTTCCAATACAATGAACTCCTAGGGTTTACAAAGCTAAGGATTTAGAGAACCATGCCAATCAGGAAGCATTAACTTTAGTGGTTGCATTCTGGTACCCTTAGTAGTACCTTACTACACAAGAGGCCCTGCTGGCTTTAAGGGGATAAGGACTATTCAACATGAAGAAACTGGGCCAAAATGATTAAACAAGCACTTTAAAACCAAACAAGATGAAAACACCCCCAAATTTTGGGAAAATTGTTCTTCTGCTGGAACTTTGCACCTCAAAGCTTTTTCTAGTAATACAACTGGAACTACCCAATAAAAATCCTTTAAGGTTAGATTGTTTCTTTATGGACAGGACTGAGCAAGAGGGAGCATGTAAGCAGAGCAATTCCAGGAGTAGCACAGTATCTTAGAGATATCTCTCTGAGGACCAGCTACCTCTCAGCTTTCCAGTTGCTCACAGCAGGATGCGTGTAGGAGAGAAGGCTGGTCTAGTGCAGCAGCAAAGTTATGACATACCTACCGTGGTTCAGTTGTGCTTGCCCTCCCCACACAATGAAGGAAGAATGAGTGTGCAACACCTCCTCCTACGTGCTTATTAGACAAAAGGTTGAGGAAGCCCATAAAGGGGTATAAGTAGGTCCTTACTCCCCATTAAGGCCTTCCTGGGTGTGCAATCCAAGTTCCAATTCAGCTCTTATTCACTATATTGTGTACTGAAAAAATGCTCTTCTTAAAGTTTCTCACAACGTTCTGCATTGTTTTTCATGGCATTTAAAAAGCAGCATTAAGTGTATTCAAAACAAACTCTAGTGAGTCAATTAACAAAGTTTGCCTGACCACACTTCTGCAGGTGAAAAAACTGATGGGTGCACACACTGCATTTGCCAGTGAAATTTGAGTATTCAGATGCCTAACTACCCAAAACTAATGCGCAAATGCATTCTGAATACACAAAGACAAGTTTTTCTGAATTCAAAACCTTGGGATGTGGAATACTGTGTCTGCAATTTTAGAGGCTTTGTTGATAAAATTGGCCTTTACATATAAGTCAGGAAATCATGATTTCTCTCCCTCCCTCCCTGCCTTCCCGCCCCCCAATACAGTAATAATATTGCTATTTACAGGTTTGATCCTGCTCCCACTGAAATCAGTGGCAGAGCTCCCATTGATTTAAATGGTGCATGATCAGATCCTGAATACACAGAAACCAAAAGGGTCTAAACAACAACAACAAAATCTAGATCTAAACTTTAAAATACAGATTCCAAATTTTGAGCCTTAGATCCATCCCTATCAGTTCTTTATTAAAAATGGGTAAAAATCTTGTAAGAATACAGGCCATGACTCAGCAATCATGTCCTTAGGCATGTGCTTCGCTTTAAGTATATGTGTAGCCTCGTCAATTTCAAGTCTTGATTTAGGCCTCACTTCAACAAGGTAGAAAAACAGTGCCTAACTTCAGGAACTGGGACTATTTACATGGTTTAAAGATAGGCATGTGCTCAAGTCCATAGCTGAATAGTATTGGACTTACTCATGCTTTAAATTTATCATGTGCTTCAATATTTCATTGAATTGGGCTTCAAGTGCTTTTCTGAATCTGTACCTGTGAAAGAGTTGAGGCACCACGGGCATATGCCCTTATCGTTGTGTGTAGTGCAGCAGTTTTTTCTGCTCTAGCACCTGTTTCTGCCAGTCACTCCAGTCCCGTGGTGGTCTTCCTTCTCATGA
Organism: Emydura macquarii macquarii; assembly: GCF_026122565.2. NCBI lineage: Eukaryota > Metazoa > Chordata > Testudines > Chelidae > Emydura > Emydura macquarii. Next base: position 2,172,254 of record NW_027132342.1, on the reverse strand, counting down.
CTCATCCATGGTACACTTCCATGGTCCATGGTACACTGAAACTGGGGCTTAACACAGCCTCTCCTGTGGTTCCCAAGCCTCTGGGTTATCTGTAGGTCCTCCCAGCTCCATTTCTCTCGGCTGGAATGCCAGTCCTTCAGAATTGCCAGTCCTTCTGGGCTTTTGCCCCTTTTCCAGAGCCCACAACAGGGATTAATTCCATCCTGGAGCCTGTCCGTCTTTCTCGGGCTCTCCCCAGAGAAAGCGAACTCACTACCTGCTTGTTGATAGGTCAGCCACCTCCTGAGCTTCCCTTCATGGCCTGAGGTCACCCTGCAGGTGCCCTGCTTCAATTGCCTCACTTTTCAAGGTTGTTCAACACAGCTGCTTTCCGGTATAATGTTATTGGTTGCTGCTTCAAGGTGGGTCTCTGATATCGGAACAACTGGCGGCTTCCCAAATTTTGCTTCTTTTGTCAGCCATGGAGTCGCCCCCAAATCTTGTAATTGGTCAGATATGGCACCCAATATATTTTGGTGCCACCATATGCACTGTATAGGACAAAGGATCCTTTAGTGCACTAACAATTGATGGAAGCCATTTACTAGGTCCCCAATAATCACGTGCCAACCCAGTTTGACTCACTTGTAGCTGACAAGTTTCACTAGTCCTTCTTGACATAGCTTATTTGATCATTTCTGACTTGTAGACATAGATCTGGCTTTAATAATTCCAAGTACGACCTGAGATTTTGGCCCATAAATAGCACTGCATATGTTTGGTTTATCATGCCATGTACCACATTGCAATATGCTAGCAAGAAGTATGCCAGTTACTGCTGTCATGACCCTTTCTCATCTGTCATGGATTGTAGGGCTTGCTTAAAATTTTGTACTAACCTTTCAACCAAGCCATTTGTGGCTGGGTGGTATGGTGTCAAGGTTATATATCTAATACCACATTTTTTCATTAATCTCCAAAACTCTTCTGAACTAAGCTGAGGACCGTTGCCACTCACAATTCATTCTGGCAGTCCAGTTCTTGTAAACAAACTTCAAAGATTTTCTACTGGATGTGTAGCTGTGGTGGTTTCCAGGCAAAACTTCCGGCCATTTGGAATGGGCACCCACCACTACTAGACACACCATTCCCAAAAATAATCCTGCAAAATTAATATGAAGATGTTGCCAGGAAGCTGATGGCCCTTCTCAAGGGTGCAATGACACTGGTTTAGGCATGCACTGTACCTGCTGACATCCCAAACATTCCTGAGCAAGCTGCTGTATTTGTTGGTCAGTATCAACCTACCATACAAAACTTCTGGTGAGTGCCTTCATTTTACTACACCGAGGTGATTTAAGTGGAGCTTTCCTAAGACTCTTGAGCGCAGTCTGCTAAGTATAACAACACAAATTCCCCACATCCTTGATGTATGGTAAAGCTCACCTTTGTGTGTGTAAAAGGCTCGTCAGTATATTTCTAGTCCTTCAGAGTGGCTTCATAAACCTGAGCTAGTGTGGGATCCCTCTTTGTTGCTTGCTCAAGCTACAGGTCACTGGGATGAACTCAATCTGAAAATTTGATAGATTCTGTCTCTATTACAGATTGCCCTTCAATTAGCACAGGCAGGTGGGAGAGCACATCTGCATTTGCATGCACTTCTGTTCTTTTGAATTCATGTCACAGGTGTAACCAGCTAAAAAGAGACCAGCATTGCATACGTGCTGCCGTTGTCACAGACTCTCCCTTCTTCAGATGAAAGATTATGACTAGGGATTGGTGGTCTGGGACAAAGATGAACTTCCTCTCATATAGATCCTGTTTGAATTTCTTCACATCCCACACCAGACTTAAAGCCTCCTTGTCTATTTGTGCATAGTTATGTTATGCTGCTGTGAGAGATCTAGCTTCTCACTGCCATCTGGCATGGTGGGCGATATAACCACCCCAGTGCCATGTGAGGAAGCATCGCATGCTAACTTGATAGGCAAGGATGGGTTAAAGTGGGTAAGCACACTGTGTGATGTGACCAATTTTTTTGCTTCCAGGAAAGCTTTTTGACACTCATGTGACCATACCCTCTTTTGACCAGTCTGCAGTAAACAGTTCAGTAGATGCAATACAGTTGCTAGGCTTGGTACAAATCGTCCATAGTAGTTTATAAATCCTAGAAATGATCTATGTTGTGACACATCCTTTGGAGGCGGAGCTTTCAGGACTGCTTTAATCTTCTCCTGAGATTTATGTAGGCCGCGTGCATCAATAACATGCCCACAATGAGTTATTGAGTCCTTGAAAAATTTGCATTTTATGTGATTGGCTCATAATCCATATTCTTCTAGATGTTTTAATAACATTTTCAGTTTTCCAGATGTTGTTCTTCACTTCCATCGGTCACAATAATGTCATCCAAGTAACACTGTGTTCTTGGAATACCTTGAAAAACTTGGTCCATTGCCCGCTGCCATATAGCAATAGCTGAAGCAATACCAAACACTAGCCTATTGTACTGGTATTGTTGTACTATGTGTTGATTGTGAGGTATGCATTAGACTATTCCTCAACTTCCATCTGTGGGGAAGCCTGTGACAAATCCATTTTTCTGAATAGTTGTCTCCCTGCCAGTGCAGCAAAAGTGTCTTCAGTTTGAGGCAGTGGGTATTTTTCAACTTTCAGTACAGGGTTTATGGTTACCTTAAAATGTCCACATGCCCTTACTGCACTACATTTTTTTACAGTTGGAACAAAAGGAGTTCCCCACGCACTCCAGGCCTCTTTTTGAAAGTATGCCTTCTCTTTCCAGATGTTACAATTCAGCATCTACCTTCAAGCAGATACTGTAAGGGACAAATCAAGACCCCTGTTAACCCTTTTTTCACAGGCGTGGGGTAGTCACCCCATCAGAGGACACTAGACTTGAGCCTTAAAAGTTCATCTGTGAATGTCACTAGATAATATTGAGTTCCTATTTTTTTTTTTAAATCTCTTGTTTGCTGGACTTTTAAATCTCCCTGGCTGCATCTCTTACGGTATTTCAGAGGTTTTCCTCTGAATGAAACCAGCATGGGCAGGCATTTCCTACTGCAGGCAAAAATGTAAGCAAAGCATCTAGTGGAGTTCCAAACATAACTGAAATGGAAAAATATATAATGGACAAACTAACAGCTCTTTGTTGTGATTACCTGTAATATGTGTCAAATACAAATAGGAGATGACAGATTGTGAACAGATTTTCCAGGAAAAAACCCCTACATACTGAAATATTCAGGATTCCCCCATAATAAAACTTATAAAAAAATCTAGTGTCAGCACCCTCTTGTGGTAGAACAGAAACATAGTATGTTCATTGTCTCTGGTGCTTTTCAAATGAGAACACAGTTACTGCACTGAGCCCATTTAGAAAAAATTAGTCCCTGCCCCATTAAATAGATCTATATCAATCACAAATTACATACTGCACACTGGCCTAGAATACGATTTTTGGTGGGTGTTAAAATAAGCAACAAGATGATTAAGTTTGAAAGCTGGAGTTGGGGGAGAGGGGGTCTTGTACTCTAAAAACACATATCTGACAAGAATAACTAACAGGCTGGATTGAAGGGCAGGCGACTCTGCTGACCACCTGGGATGCTGGGCATGAGGGGGCACCAGGCTCAGGGTGCTGTTTTTGTTGTTAGTGACAAAAGGAAAATAAGAGAGTAATGACAAAGAAAAATCTATTTTACAATGAAAGGAGAGAAACAAAGAAGAATAAGCCTCGCATGATGATAGAAACAGCAGTGAGAAAAAGTGCACACTGCAAATTGATACGTAGGATCCTGCTTTATGGCTGGCAATCCTAAACTCTGTCAATACTGATTGCACAATTTTGAAAGGGCTGTGCAAAATCAAGGATATGATATTTCCAGTCAATGAGCAGAAGCATAAGAATATAAGAATGGCCATACTGGGTCAGACCAATGATCCATCTAGCCCATATCCTGTCTTCCGACTGTGGCCAATGCAAGGTGCTTCAGATGGAATGAATAGAACAGGTAATCATGAAGTGATCCATCCCACCGGCCATTCCCAACCTCTGGCAAACAGCAATCCCTACCAATCCTGGCTAATAGCCATTGATGGATCTATCCTCCATGACTTTATCTAGTTCTTTTTTGAACCCTGTTATAGTATTGGCCTTTTCAAAGTCACACTGTGAAAGTGCTCTAGAATGGTCAGTAACTGATTTGGCGTTTAGTTTACTCTAATCAACTGACAAAGTGTTCTGTTTGTGTTGCAAAATATTTGACAAGAATGCCAAATCATTGCTTGTGTTTTCCAGGTACAATTACTGGCATAACTTAGCTGATGCTCTGAAACAACATGAAAAGTCACCCGGCCATTTTATGGTCTACTCCAAAAGGATGAAGGTCAAGTCCAGGCTCAAGCTGAATAAATGCATAGACACAGAAAACCAACAGATTATTAATGTAGAAACCCAGCATTGGAAGAACGTGCTCAAGTGTCTGATCTCAATTATCCTCTTCCTTGCAAAGAATAATTTGGCTTTCTGGGGCTCATTGTATAAGTTGTTCACTGAACATAATGGTATGGTTATTTCCTCGGTATGGTAGAGCTCCTCGGGAAATAAGATGATGTCATGCGTGAGCACCTATGTTGAGTAGTTCGTAAAGAAGCTATGGAGCATTACCACAGCAGAACAATTCAAATTAATTGATTGACCTTATGGCAAGGAAGGTTCTTGATAACATATTGTTGCAGATCGGCAAAGCGAAGTACTACGCCGTAATAATGGACTGCACTCCTGGCATTAGTCACAGTGAATAGATGTGCTTTACAGTAAGATTTCTTGATGACAAGGCTGGCTGTATTTAAGTAAAGGAACCCTTTATCTGGTTTTGATATGTGGATGACTCTACTGGAAAAGGTATAAAAACTGTTTATGAATGTTTTGAATGAGGAATAAAATAAAGCTTCAGGGCTGCTTCAGCCAAGGCTATGGCAGCAGTGCAAACATGAAGGGAAGAAACAGGGGCATCCAGACAAGGATCCTTGCACTGAACCCAGGAGCTTTCTTCGGGCCTTGTGGCTGCCATTCCTTCCACCTGGTTTGGTCAGATGTAGCATTATCTTCTTTAGATTCAGTATTTCTCTTCAGATTACTGCACAGGATATATGTCCTGTTTTCAGCATCAACTATCAGGTGGAAGATCCTCACAGATAATAGTACTAATCTGACCGTGAAGCCACTAAATGACACTCACTGGGACAGCCGCATTGACAGCGTAAGGCCAGTGAGGTACCAAGTGACTGAGGTTTACGACGCCCAGACAGAACTGGCACAGTTGCATAAAGCTGAGGCTGGAATCCGACACAAGGCACAAAGCCTAGCAAACCAGATCACGAACTTCAAATTTCTGGTTTCAGTTGTCGTTTGGCACGATATCCTGTTCCAAGTAAATGTTGTAAGCAAGGTGTCACAAACTCAGTTGATGGACACTGTGACTGCTACTACTTTGATGAGACGATGCCTTGATTTCATTGTGGCCTACAGAGACAAGAGACTTGAAGTTGCCATCACTACTTCCAAAGACATGGCAGAAAACTTAGGAGTTGAACCTGTCATAAAGGAAACTTGTACTCACTGGAATAAGAGACAGTTCGGTTACTAGGGCAGAGATGAGGTGATGGGAAACTCAGAATAAAAATTTTAGGGGGAGTTTTTTTGCTCACTCATTGAGCTCAAGTGTCCATTGAAGAAAAGATCAGACAAATGAAGCACTACGAACAGATCAGGTTTTTTTTCGCATGACCTTAGTAAGCTCCTGGTGGACAGGAAAACTCTCTTGAACAATTGTATGGACCTTCATTGGATGATGACACATGAGGAATGTTCGGATGTCAATGATAAGAGACCTTTCTCTATGTCAAGTTGGATAACATCTGTCACATTGTGCCACATGAGAAGCACTCACCACTTGAAGTTCTTCAGTTCATTCAGGAATCAGAGCAGAAGGACAATTTTTCTAATGTGTGGATAGCTTTGAGGATTCTGCTCACGCTGCTGGTCACAGTTGCGAGTGCGGAGCGCAGTTTTTCGAAGCTCAGGCTCCTTAAAACATATCTTTGATTAACAATGGCCAACAAGAGACTTACATTACTTGCTATTTTATTGCTTGAAAATGCCATTGGCCAGTCTTTTAATTTTTCTATGATGCTATACTTCAGATCACGAGGGCAAAGGCAATAAAAGCAACCTTTTGAACTAAAGACTAGGGTTAATATTCTAAGGCTGTCACCTACTGTAACACTATTTAACACTGGTCCATCTAATGTTGGTACACAGTTCATTTTCTTGATGTTAGTGAATTTCAGTTATTCTTAAAATGAAAGCTTCTATAAGCTTAGAGGAAACAATTTTTTTTATTTGCTAATATATAGCATGAATAAATACAAATTTACCAATCCTGGAGTGTAAATTTATCATTTTATAGGACAGGGACAAATCATGCATGCAAATCACGCATCAAAGTCATGAAATGGGTTACAAATGCAATAAAATATAAGGTATTCAAAAGTTTAACAAATGGAGGAGGGGCACCAAAGACACTCCTCATTTAGGTCGCCATTTGATTTATCAGGGCTGGCCCTGTTAACAAGCATTCACAGATTGGAAAAATCCTAATTTAGGTTTCCTCACACAATTTAGAATAGAATAATTACAATTCTCTACAGTCATTATGTTATAAGGGTGATTTTTAGCCAAATGTAAATTCAAAACTAACTAAGTAATGTGGAAATATCTATTGGGCCAGATCCTCTGTTGCATTCTTTGGGAACTATTCATAAATCCTTCATTCCTGGTTTCTCTACACCCATGTGTAGGTCATGAAGATCTAGTGGGTCTTATGACTAAAGAAGTAAGTATCTGAAGCTTTGGAAAGTATTGGAGCAAAGTTGGTGACATGGCAAATTTTCTTGCTTTTTCAGTCTGAACAGAGAAGAAAGGTTAAGACTAGAGTTGAGCAAAAGCTTTGGCTAAAATGTTTTGGAGAAGGTGTGTTGACACAAAAATGTTTTGTGAATGTATCAGTTTTGCCAAATTAGTCATGTTGAAACAGACCCAATTAAAAAAAAATCTGAAAAAATGTTGAAATAATTTGTTTTGAAAGAGTCAAAACTAAATGTTTCCAATTTCTGGTTTGAAATAGTTTCTAAATGTTTTCTTCACATTTATTTAAATTATTTTTAGAAAACTTCAACCACTCAAAATCTAAACACAATATTTTGTTTTGGGTTGAACAAAACATTTGTTTGATTCAAAACAATTTTTTAAACAATTTTTAATTTATCAAAAAGTTTTGGTTTTGGGTTGACCTAAAACTTTTTAATTTTTTTTATTTTTTGGAATTGCAGGTGAACCAAAAATCCATTATTCACTCAGCTCTAGTTAAAAGAAAGATAGGAGTTGTAATAAAGGAAGATTCAGCATTCAGCCTTAACAGGGAAGTTTTAGACTTGCCAAAAGAAAAGACTAAGAATGACTATATTACCCTATACTATCACCCCAAGTTTCCAAAACTTCCCCAACTGGAAATAAGGTGTTCATAAATGTTAAATTAGAAAGATTTTGCTATATGATGCCAACCATGACTGTGACCTAAAGCAAAAATATACAATACCTTTCAGTTAGATAGGCTGTCGCTCTCATTCCCTTTGATTTTCTTCCTTCACTTTCAGGAAGAGAGCACAGGGAGTTCAGGTTTGCGACCTGCTCCCCTGTTGTCCCTCATTCTACAGGCACTGAAAGCCAGATGAAACCTCAAGCTGCACACAAAACATGCACATACAACCCCCCACCTCCATCTACTTTCATCAGTATCCTTTTCCTTTATGAAAGTTTCTATCAGAGATCCAGTGAACCTTATTATACAGTCATCCAGCACTAGTTTCCACATACTTGTTCAAGATGAAGCATTATAGAAACATCCATAAAAGGTTTCCTCATCTGAATGAATCCTCAACCAAGTTCCTTTCTTCTTTACACTTTGAGGTGCTGTAGAACTGAATTATTCTCCAGAAACACTAACTTCTACAGATCACAGGGGCCTCTGTGGCCCCTTATAACTTTTCTTGGGTACTTTTATTACAGCAACAACCTCACTATTCAGACATAAAGGTGAGTCAGCATTTTCATTCTATAAATGATTAGTTGAAAACTTGGCCATAAATATTTGCTTCAGGCTGAAACTTAGCATCCCAGTAGCAAACATCTCTCTCATTCAAAATTATATATATTTAAAATGAACCCAGCAATTAGGATTGCGCGGAGAATTTAAGGAGTTACAATTTAGGGAGAATTTAGAATTTATTTAAATTTAATTTACTAAATTAGAATTTGGCTGGGCCACTGGGATTTCTAACTTTATTCTGGAAGAATGTAATGTGATCATTAATAATCACAAGTGGCCAGGATTACCTCAGTTTTATAGTTTATCATCTGAAAATACCCCCTCCATTAATAAAGCACCGCCTAGCACTTTCAAATAGTGGGTCCTTTAGGCTCTGATTCTGCAAAATGAGCACATTGGGCAAATCAGATCATTCTCGCCTAGGTTGTGATATCAGACAGCATTTAACCCCAAAGTGGTATTGTTACTGGGCCACCTGTCTTTTTGATGCTTTCATAGATCCCAGAGGATATTAGAAATATGGAAGGAATCCCAATACATAACTAAAAAAAAACCAGGAGATGTCTATGAAATGCAAAACCACTGACAAACATAAAGATGTGAAATATGCTCAGACTCTTGGAAGAAACAAAATATTGCACTTGGGTTTTCATTTAAAGATTATTCCTGGAAGTTACTTAATGGAAATTTATAAATTTTGATGTACGGACCAATGACTAGTGTTTAAAAGAAAATCCAAAAGATAGCAGAGGGAACTAAATGCGGGGAAATTACTTCTGTTTTGCAGAGAGCATTATGTAGCCAAGGCAATTTTATTAACACAGTTGGATAAAATAGAAAGCGGCTTCCTAATCTCAAAAACTTCAAAAGAGACGTTTTTAGAGACAATATCAATATCAAAGCCAGTTGTCACTATTATTAAAATGTTCTCTGCTCTTCATTAGTCACAAATGATCCCCTCAACTCACAAAAAGGTACTCAGTAAATTAAAAGCTTTTATGTAACACTTCAACAAAAGTTGAATGACTCCAGAGTTAAAAGGGAACTATAATATCTGCCAATATTCACAGCAGTACCCAGTTTTTCATTTTTAGAGTAGAGATTCACTTAAATTGTTTATTCATTTGTAGACCTTTTGCTGGACTGATTAAGAATGACCAGTTGATGAAATGCTCAGTCTTTCTGGTTTCGTTGAGCAGCAACCAAAGCCCTTATTCTGCAATACGTGGAGCACCCTGGGTCCACGTAGAGTCCTTCTGAAGAGACAATGGGTCCATCCACATGGAGCTCTTGCAGGATTGAAGCCCAGATTTGTGCGTGGGCCGGATCTAGATCTTAGAAGTACTACACTAGTCCAGTAGACCCTAGTGATGGGTACTCCTATGAAGCCGTATGTTGTCTTTGTCTTCAACACAAACTGTTACTGATGATACTGACCAGAACAGATCTCAGCAACAATATTTTAATGTCACCTTTGCAATCCTCCCTCTCCTCATTGAGCTGCAATATGTGCTTCTTGGTTGCAGCTAAGGATTGGAATCCTACATGCACTGTAGTCCATGGAAGTGTCTTAACTTAGTGGAATACCATGTTAAATACCACATGATGACTATTGGGAGAGTGGGGTGTTTGCCAAATAGCGACTATTGTATATAGAGTTTCTAGTGCATGCTTTTTTCACAAAGAGTCATTTGTCTTATTTCTTGGGGCTAGGGTTTTGTGTTGTGGGGATTAATTTTTGTTTTTCATTTCACTGACGGGTATTTTAATTTCGTGTTACTCTTGTGGTGCTTGGATCCTATTGTCTGTTTGTTTTGTAGCACTGCAGATATTGTAACAGTGATAGCTAAACTGCAGGAATGGAAGTCAGGACTCCAAAGTTCTCTCCTTGCATGGCCACAGATTTCCTGTGTGACTCTGGGTAAGCTACATCTCTTAGTGCCTCAGTGGCCCCAGGCATATAATAAAGATAATAAAAGGTGGTGTTAGGCTGATTTAATATTAGTAATGGACACTGTGATTCTTGCATGGAAGGTGCTACAGAAGTACAAGATACTATTCATTAGTAGTATATCATCTCTTTCTTTTAATTGGTTCATATTCAATTTGATTACAGAATACAGTTCTATTCCCATAATTTTTTCTTTTGCCTTTCAGGGTCACAGCAGCTAGCTTGTAGGAAGAAGACTGGTAAGTGTTTGAATTAAAGAGTGCTGCTGGTTTAGTGTATTTAAAATGCTGTTGAAGTTTGGACGATTTAAATGTGTGAAATTTCAAATGTCTCATTGACACACATCGCAAATTCCTTCATTGCCTGAGGGAGCTACAGCAAAAGAAAAAGTTGGAGTCTTTTAGTTTCACTGTTAACGCTTCTTTTTTTAAGCGAGTTAATGATGGAGCATTTGCCTGCATGACTGTAACAGAGCAATCTGTCACTGTGAAAAGGTTCCTGGGGTAACTACCAAGACATGTTAACTAGCAATGGTACCTCTATTTTGCAAGACCCATTGTTAGCCCTGGTGTTCCATTGTGCCCTGGACAGATTCCTGTGTGTGTAATACATCATTCCTGTCTAAATTCACTCTGCAGTTTCAAATGTTTGGATCAGATTCTCAGCCAGTGGAAATTAAAGTCAATGGAGCTACACTGATTAACACAAGTTGAAGGTCTGGCCTGTATTCTCTTCTATTCCTGTCCTAAACAGTTGTATAATGTTGCCGTGAGTTGAATACATCTGCTGTGTTCCATCTCAGAATCAGCTGAGTGATGTGAAGTGATCCCCCTGTACATTTTCTGCATTACATACTTTCAGCCACAAAACAGCACATTGTCTTACACCCAGGACTCCTTGTAAGCATACAATCATTTAACTTTGTAGGATGAGATATATATGTTAATGTTGAAACAAAAATAAATACTACATATCACAGATTGGATTCTGCTTTAATTCCCTACAGCAAGGTAGTTACTTGGGGTTACACTGGTGTCACTGAGAGCAGAATTTGGCCCATTGATGTTAACAGAAGACTTTTTTGTGTATAAGGTGCAAGGGAATGGGCCCTGAATTATTCTGGACGGGACACTATTCTGTGACTTGCCATTCATGCTCCTTCCAGAGTGGCAGAGTGTGGATCTATGCACAGCCTTCTTGGAAAGAGCAAAACCAAGAAACAAATCTAATATTTCCCCCTTCATTACATGTTATGGATATGACTGTCTTGAAATCAGTGCTGTATGTGATGCAGTTGTGTGAAAATATCCACATACCAGGTCAGATCCTCAACTGGTTTAAATACATGAAAGTCCATCGAGAGAAATGATATTAACAATAATATGCTCCTGTCTTTCTTATTCTAATAAAGTTCTTTCTTGCTGAAGAAAGTGGCTCTTTCTGATTCTTTACCATTTTAATGTGACAGAGAGCAAAGGGTTACTGCAAACTTCAGATCTGCACCTGCAGTTAGTCCAACTTCAGAGAAGCTGGGATCTGAGGTTTTAGTTTAGACCCTTCTCTGAGATACATACAGACATACTAGCACTGGATGAAATTCTGGCTTCACTGAAGTTATTGGCAAAATTCTCAGGCCTGGTCCTCACTTACCGTGACATTCGGCGGCAGTCGACGGGACAGACGCAATCTACATCGAATAGATTGTGTATCTCCCATCGACTTCCTAAATTCTAATATCACGGTGTCCCCACTATGCTGCGCCGACGGGAAATGCCCTCTCGTCGATGCAGAGTTGCTTTTTTTCCAGGGGTGGATTTATTCGGTCAACTTATGGATTGATTGAGCGGTTTTTCACTTCCACTCAATCGATCCCGGAGAATCAATCTGGCGGCGCTGAATTTGCCGCCGTAAGTGAAGACATACCCTCATTCACTTTGATTACACCAGTATTGCATCTAGAGCTGTGCAGTGGGATGCGGATCCCATGAGTCCCACAGGACCTGCTGCTATAATAGCAGGTGCAGGTAAATGTGCTTTGTTGAGGGTAGGATTGGGAAGGCAAAAAACCCCAGACTGCAGTAATTTGTGGGACAACACTAAATCTCTTGTCAATTTGACAAATAGAATGTCAGCAATGTAAAGCAAGTTTTTATTTTTTTTCCTAAAGAAAGGTTTTAATACTCAAATTTAAATTAGGGCTAGAAAGATTTAAGGTCTAGTATAACAGGAGTTAAAGTATTTTTATGTGGTTTAAGCAAGATAAGTTTTATTCTTTTAGTGGAAAAATTGTGTCTGAATTTCTTTTATATATTTAAAATATATTAACCAACTTTTTTTTTTTTTAGTGGGTGAATCTCTCTCTCTTGTGGAATTTGTGGGATCTAAGGTTTTTGCGGGTGGGAGTGGTATAAAAATGAAAGAAACAATGTGGGATTTGGTGAGAGTGAGATTAAAAAAATAGTCCTGCGCAGGGCTCTAATTCTATCCACCGTGTATGTACAAACACAAAGGACTAAGTTCAGAAGAGAGTCTAAGATAGTGCAACTTACACATTGCTCTAGCTCCCAAAGAGAAACACAAACCCGGCATAGCAATTTTTTCTCTTCTTTGTCTTTGTATTAAGAATATGTACTGATGTTGTGGAACTTTTGCCATGGGTTGTGAATGATGTATGAAATGAGAGACCCTAACCTAGTGTACAGAGAATACAGACAGTGCTTTGCAGGCAATACCAGGCTACAGTCATATTCAGCTTGTTGCATCTTAGATCACTTGGAACCATGAATTAATATACCAAGTCTTTTTACTATGGTAAAAAAACTAACCACCTTTATTAAATACTTCCACTTTCACTGGGTGTTCCTGTAGAACAGTCTGCAGCTCCAAACTGGAGTAAGAACTGGATTCTTACTGTGTATTTGTATCCACTAGCTCTAGTATTTGCATAATTGGACCCTGATCTAAGCTAGGACATCTAGGTGCTACAGTAATATAAATAATAATAAAATTGTCCTTTCCCTGTAAACTCCAGGGCTTTGATATAAACTCAGATAGATTCCCCATGGAGTTGTCTTTACTTTGGTTCTTTCAAGTTCCTGCTTGGAAATTTGGATGGGATTTAATCTGGTGATTTCTCTGTTTGTTGACCAAATCTCCCCCACTTCAATAAGACAGCATAGTCTAGTGGCTAGAGCACTGAACTTCAGGTCAAGAGACATGGGCTCTATTCCCAGCTTTACCACTGACCTGCTGGGTGACTGAGAGCAAGTCACTTCCCCTCTATTTCCTCTGCCACCCTTTGTCTGTCTTGTCTATTTAGATTGTACGCTCTGTGGGAGATGAGCTGCCTCTTACTATACAGTTGTACAGAACCTAGCACAATGTGTCTCTTCATTCAGTTGGGACCACAGGTGCTACTGTAACACAAATTAATAACAAACTCCTAATTAAAAAACTTCCCAAAGTTATAACTTATTGCCACAACTGAAGACATGCATAAATGCAGGAGAGCTGCCTTTAACATGTGGGAGAGAAGGAGTGAACAGCAGGTTGAGGGGCAAGAATACAATGGTTTCTTCCTGTGTTATACTAGTGCAAATTCCCATAAACATTGCTGATGAGCCATCCCATCATTTAGGTGGTATGTAGCAAAATCACCCCTGCTTCCTCATACCCTGCAGTATTCAGTGTCTGATAGTACTCCAGTTGATTCAGGCTATCTTGAGGTCTAATGAACATATCAAAGCAATAGCTCAGAGCTCCCCATATTTCCAAAAAGCATATGTTAAACAATGTAGGCAAAGAGAAACTGCAACAGGATTCACTTGTCCTAACAGTCCATCTGTTTTCTACTCCCTGCTGAGCACATCTCTCTTCCTGGTTCCCTTTCAGGTGCACTCTTACCTTATGTAACACTCTTTTTATTGGAGGTTCATGCTGTGACCCTGTCAGAATTGCTACAGCAGGGGTGACCTCAGTAATGACCATCCACAACCTGCCAACCTGAGTTGGTCAGTGTTAGCTGATTAAACTTTTAACAACATCCCCTGTGCGATAAAGGGCAAAATGACAACTTTGCCCATCGTCAAGGTGTCTGTATAATAAACTAATTAGTAAACCACACAGTCTGTGGAGCTTTTAATGAGTGCTATCGTCTGGCCTCTGTAATAAAAACCCAGTCTGCCCCCTTTTGGGATTCAATTAAAGCACAGACTGTCATATGCTTGGCCTAGCTGATCAATGAATCCATTCCGACCTTTGTCGGAGCTGTTTGCAAGGTCAGTGTCAGTAGTGAGGAAAGCCAGCTTGGTAATGGGGAGACTTACCCAACGGCACCCGACAGGCACCAAAATCAGTTGTTAATGTCCTTCTGGTCATTTGACATCAGCAGAAGTTTCTCTCACTCAAAGGTTAGCTGAAAGAGAAGACAGCAATAAAAAAATGTGTGTGTGTGTATTGGTATTTCCAAACAGAAAGGTCCCTTTGTTATTTAAAATGATCATTAATTCTTTAACATCAGCTTCTACCTAAGATAACTGGGTTCTCCCCTCCCCCCCCATGCAGCACAATATCCTATCAAGTGTTTGCGCTCTGAAATATATTTACTGATTTACTCCAGATGTAAAAACACAAATCAAAAGTGAAAGGGTGACTCTTACGTGGAACACACACACACACACACTTTTAATTTTTTGCATATGAATAATACTTAGCACTTTGTATCTCCAAAAGGTATTTATAAATACTAAATTAACCCTCATGACACTACAGCAAAACAAGTAATTTCATCCCTATTTTATGGATGGAAAACTGACGCAGACCTCCTGCCAAGGCATGTAGGAGTAGGTAGGGGCTATGTGCCCATTTATTCCCCCATGCATAGCATAGCTCCTCCTCGTGCCACTTATACATTGGCTATATTGGCTATTCGCTGAGGGCATTGCGATTTGCTGCTGGTATAGACCAGTGGCAAGTTACTACAGTCGCCCCAGACCAATGAGGAAGCAGAGGAGGAATTATGACCCAGAGGATGTCTCTGAGGTACAGTACCTCCCAAGGCTGTTGCTGGGAAAGTGCAGGTTATCCGACATCCCTTGAACAGGGCTATGTCTAAAGTCCCAAGTTAGCTCTATATAAAGGATTTGAGGCCTGAAGAAGTTGGGATTAGAGGAACTCCTGCTTCCCAGGTACACTGTTACTGCTTAAACAATTATAAAAGATCATTGGAAGGTCTTGTATATTTTTCACATTTTGAATTAAGGTTTTCAGAATGATTGTATTTCAAAAATGTTTAAAATAGTTTTTTAAAGAGGTGATTATAGATATAAATCTATATCTATAATTAATGATTTAGTGAAAGTAGAACAGGAGCTTCTGTTCTCCCTTTCTCATAAAAAAAGAAAAAAGGGACAGTCGGGGAAATTAAAGGGTGGCAAATTTAAAACCAATTAAAGGAAATACTTTCCCCCCTCTTGTGCCTAATTAGACTGTGGAACTCATTGCCACAGGATGTTACTGAGGCCAATACCTAGTAAGATTCTGAAAGGGAATGAATGGATGTTTATATGGACTGTAAGACTATCCAGAGTTACAACTGTAAGTGCAAACAGTGAGTTGTGGAAGGGATAAAAACCTCATTTTTCCGAGTTTAAATCAATATATAGGTCATTGGGATTATGCTGAGACCTTCATGGGGACAATTATACATATTTACTTGGTATGGGTATCTTCCTGTGAGGTCTCTGGCACTGGCTGTTGTTGAAGACAGAGCACGGATCTGAATCAATATGCCAGTATGGCACATCTTATCTTTCTAAGAGGGTTTGCAGAGAGAAACAGAGAACTTGACAAGTATCAGTCTTATATGGGGATATCTTAAAAATTTTGGGTGTGGATAGGGACCAGATGCTGTTCCTGTTGAAGTCAACAGGAATTTTAATATTATATCAGACCACAAATGCATCCAAAGTATTAACTGTGTCAATACAATTTGAAGATGGGTCCTAGTACACAAAGGATAGATCCCATGGCAGTAGCATAGATTATGTATAGTAGGAGTCTATGCGAATTGAGGAATCATACAATTTGCCACTTGTGCCAAACATGCAAGAGAATGGACATTGCAAATCCTTCTCAGACCACCTACCCAGTTATTCCCCATTTTGTAGTTGTGCCTTTGATTTTTCTTTTCTAAATAAGTACTTTGCACTTATCTTTATTGAATCTTATTTTGTTCATTTCAGACCAATTCTCCAGTTTGTCAAAGCTGTTTTGAATTCTAATATTCAAGGGTGTTTGCAACCCCTCCCAGCTTGGTGTCATTTGCAAATTTTATAAGGCTATTTTCCACTCCATTATTCAAGTCATTAACTAAAATATTGAATATTGGACCCAGGACTGACCCCTGATGGTCCCCATTGGATATGTTCCACCCTGTTTGACAGCAAACCATTGATAACTAGTCTTTGAGTATGGTCTTTCAAACAGTTGTGCACCTGCCTTACAGTAATTTCATCTAAACCACATTTTCCTCATTTATTTATGAGAATGTCATGTGGCACTGTGTCAAAAGCCTTACTAAAGTCAAGATATATGATGTCTACTGTTTCCCCACTATCCACTGGGTCAATAACCCTCTCAAAGAAGGAAATTAGGTTGGTGTAGGACAGCGTGGCCAATCTCTGAGGGAGGCCACACTCCCTCACTGTCACACCTGTCAAGGCAAACTCAAATAGGGGAATTAGCGGTCTCTGATGCCCTGGTCCTCAGGCAGGGGCCAGGCCAGCAAGCAGTCTATGGGGGCTCTGGC
Organism: Emydura macquarii macquarii; assembly: GCF_026122565.2. Classification (NCBI taxonomy): domain Eukaryota; kingdom Metazoa; phylum Chordata; order Testudines; family Chelidae; genus Emydura; species Emydura macquarii. The sequence goes on along the minus strand of NW_027132342.1, from coordinate 2,155,324 downwards.
CCTTAAGCAGGGCAGAGAACCAAACAGTCTAGGTGCTCTGGATCACAGGTCTGGCAGAGCACCCATACAGTTTATAAATTCAGTCATAGAATCATAGAAGATTAGAGTTGGAAGGGACCTCAGTCCAACCTCCTGCTCAAAGCAGGACCAACCCCAACTAAATCATCCCAGTCAGGGCTTTGTCAAGTCAACTTAAAAACCTCTCAGGATGGAGATTCCACCACCTCCCTAATAACCCATTCTAGTGCATCACCACCCTCCTAGTGAAAACGTTTTTCGTAGTATCCAACCTAGACCTCCCCCATTGCAATTTGAGACCATTGCTCCTTGCTCTGTCATGTGCTACCACTGAGAACAGCCTAGCTCCATCCTCCCTGAAACCCCCTTTCAGGTAGTTAAAGGATGCTATCAAATCTCCCCTCATTCTTCTCTTCTGCAGACTAAACAAGCCTAGTTCCCTCAGTCTCTCCTCACAAGTCATGTGCTCCAGCCCCCTAATGATTTTTTTTTACCTCCGTTGGACTCTCTCCAATTTGTCCATATCCTTTCTGTAGTGGAAGGCCCAAATCTGGACACAATACTCCAAATGTGGCCTCACCAGTACCGAATAGAGGGGAATAATCACTTCCCTCAATCTGCTGGCAATGCTCCTACTAATGCAGCCCTATATGCCATTAGCCTTCTTGGCAATAAGGGCACACTGTTGAGCCATATCCAGTTTCTTGTCCACTGTAACCTCCAGGTCCTTTTCTGCAGAACTGCTGCCTAGCCAGTTGTTCCCCAGTCTGTAGCAGTGTATGGAATTCTTCTGTTCTAAGTGCAGGACTCTGCACTTATCTTTGTTACATCTCATCAGATTCTTTTGTGGTCCAATCCTCCAATATGTCTAGGTCATTCTGTATTCTATCCCTACCCTCCAGTGTATCTACGACTCCCCCCAGCTTAGTGCCATCTATAAACTTGCTGAGTGCGCAATCCAACCCATCCTCCAGACCATTTATGAAGACGTTGAACAAAACTGACCCCTGGGGCACTCCATTTGTTACCAGCTGCCAACTAGACATCAAACCGTTGATCACTACCTGTTGAGCCCGATGATCTAGCCAACTTTCTATCCATCTTATATTCCAATCATCCAACCCAGACTTCTTTAACTTATTATATTAAAAGGTATATTATGTCCACTGCTTTCCCCACATCCAAAGAGACATCTCATCGTAGAAGGCAATCAGGCTGGTCAGACATGACTTGCCTTCAGTGAATCCATGCTGACTGTTCCTGATCACCTTCCTCTCTTCCAAGTGCTTCAAAATGGACTCTTTGTGGACCTGCTCCGTGATTTTTCCGGGGACTAAGGTGAGGCTGACCAGTCTGTAATTCCCTGGTTCCTCCTTCTTCCCTTTTCTGAAGTTGGGCACTATATTTGCCTTTTTCCAATCATCCAGGACCTCCCCCAATCGCCAGAGATAATAGCCAATGGTTCTGCAATCACATCAGCCAACTCCATCAGCACCCACGGATGCATTGCATCTAGCCCCACGGACTTGTGTATTTTCTAAATAGTCCTGAACCTGTTCTTTCAGCACTGAGGGCTGCTCACCTTCTCCCCATTCTGTGCTGCCCTGTGCAGTAGTCTGGGAGCTGACCTTGTCTGTGAAGACAGAGGCAAAATAAGCAGCAAGTACTTCAGCTTTTTCCACATCATCGGTCACTAGGTTGCCTCCCCGATTCAGTAAGGGGTTCACACTTTCCCTGACCACCTTCTTGTTACTAACATACCTGTAGAAACCTTTCTTGTTACCCTTCATGTCCCTTGCTAGTTGTAACTCCAGTTGTGCTTTGGTCTTCCTGATTTCACTCCTGCATGCTTGAGCAGTTTTTTTATCCTCTTCCCATGTCATCTGTCCAAGCTTCCACTTCTTGTCAGGTCCTCATGCAGGGCGGAGCACCAAACAGTCTAAGGGACTCAGGCAGGGATGAGCACCAACACAGTTGAGGGGCTCAGGCAGGTGGCAGACCCATGCAGGCCTCTTTTTGGCCTAACATGGAGAGGCTGCCACTGGGGTGCAGTGATGGAGGGGAAGGGGACGTGAGACCACCTGACTCCACCACATCCCTTCCCAAAGCCTTAAGAGTGGCGGAATATTCTGCCACTGGGTCAGCGGGGTCCAGCCAAAAGGTGGCGACTGGTGCTCAGGCAGGATCACAGTTGGACTGTAGTTGGCTATCCCTGGGCTTCTTTCCACACTTCCCCTGTAGTGTACCTTCAGGGTCATCCTCCATTTCCCCAGGATACACTGCGTGCAGCAGTCCCAGTATCTTTTCAAGCTCTCGGTCAGCTGGCAGCTCTGACCAGTACTTGGACGGTAGCCTCTGCAGCTCCTCTGGCCCAACTGGGATTTGTCTGGCTTCCATAGCAGCTCTGGCCCAACTGAGATGGAGGGCCCACCTCTTACACTTCCACTACTTGTCCTGCCCGTCTGCTTCTGGTGAGGTGGGCATGGCCTTCCTGGCCCCACTTGCAAGGGGGCAGGTTGTGGTCCCTCCCAGTCAATGTCTGAGGGAGGCCATGCTCCTTTGCTACAATTGGTTTAGCATGATTTGTTCTTGACAAATCCATGCTGGCTGATCCTTATAATGCTATTATCATCTAGGTGCTTACAAATTGATTGTTTAATAATTTGTTCCAATATCTTTCCAGGTATCAGAACTAGGCTGACTGGTCTATAATCCCCAGGTCCTCTTTGTCTCCTTTTTAAAGATAGGTACTATGTTTGCCCTTCTCCAGTCTTCTGGGACCTCACCCATCCTCCCTGAGTTCTCAAAGAGAATTGCTAACATTTCCAAAATTGTTTCAGATAGTTACTTCTACTTGCGTTCCTTCCCCTTTGTTGTTAATATTTATTGAGTTGAATATCTGGTCACCATAAACCTTTTTAATAAAGACTGAAGCAAAGTAGGCATTACACACCTTCTTGATGACATCAGTTATTAGCTCTCCTTCCCCACTAAGTAGAAGATCTACACTTTCCTTTGTCTTTCTCTTGCTCCTAATGTATTTAAAGAACCTCTTCTTATTGCCTTTTCTGTCCGTTGCAAAGTGTAACTTATTTTGTGTCTTAGCCTTTCTGATTGTGTCCCAACATGTTGTTAAAATGACACCCTTATTTAATACTTCATATTTTAATGCTTTAATTGTTTTTCCCTTCTTTTCTCTATCTTTACTAAAAGGTTAAAAGGATTTTTTAATATTGTGATTGCCATGGCACTAAGGAGGCAGAGGTCTCTGTATACCAAACGACAAACCCTGTTTAAAACTATTTAACGTTGCACAGTGACAGGGTCCTGTCAACACCTTTGACTTATATTCCATCTAAATTAATACAGCAGTGTAGACATAACCTTTGTGAGTTTGTGTTTGTAAGTAATTACTTGAAAACATCCACTCGATGTGCAGCAGCAGTCAAAAAAGCTAACAGAATGTTAGGAACCATTAGGAAAGGGACAAATAATGAGACAGAAAATATTATAATGCCACTATATACATCCATATATAAGAACTGGAAAAGGTACAGAGAAGGACAATAAAAAATGATTAGGGGTATAGAACAGCTTCCATATGAGGAGAGATTAAAAAGACCAACTTTTCAGCTTGGAAAAGAGATGACTAATTAGGGATTTGGTAGAGGTCTGATGAATGGTGTGGAGAAAGTCAATAAGAAAGTGTTATTTACCCCTTCACTCACATAACACAAGAATCAGGGATCACACAATGAAATTTATTGGAAGCAGGTTTAAAACAAACAAGAGAAAGTACTGCTTCACACAACGCACAGTCAACCTGTGGAATTTGTTACCAGGTGATATTGTAAAGGCCAAAACTATAACTGGGTTCAAAAAAGAATTAGATAAGTTCATGGAGAATAGGGCCATCAATGGCTATTAGCCAAGATGGTCACAGATACTACCACATGCGCTGGGTGTCCTTACCCTTTAACTGCCAGAAGCTGGGAGTGGATGACAGGAGATGGGACACTCGATAATTGCCCTGTTCTGTTCATTCCCTCTGAAGCATCCAGCATTGGCCACTGTCAGAAGACAGGATACGGGGCTAGATTTACCATCGATCTGACCCAGTATGGCTGTTTTTATGTTCTAGCATTTACATACTGTGTTATCATCAAAATGCTTTAACTAAATCAATTGCATGGTACCCCTATATTGAAGGGAGGTATTATTAATATTGCCATTTTTCAGATGGAGATAATAAGGCCATAATTTTCACTCTCTCTATATTTTTGTGTACTCAGATTAAGACACCTGGGCCCAGAACCTCAAAGGTACTTAGGAGCCCAACTCCCATTGATTTCAGTGGAAGTTAAGTGGTTCGATAACTTTCAGGTTCCAGTTACTGCTGTAAACCCTGGTTAAGAAAAGCATCCCATTTAAATCAATGGGACTTAAGGAATGTGTAAGTGCTGTCCTGAATTGGGGCCTTAGTATGTAAACTGTCTGGAGCAAGCACAATGTCTAGGTGGTTGTATATAGACAATGGGACCGTGATTGGACTTTTGGGTTCTACCAAAAAAGAAATCATACAGATAATAAAATGTACCTCACAAGCAAAACTACCTAGGTCTTTCTGTCAATCATAAATGAGCTGCCACTGGACATGAAATTAACAGGTGAGCAGAAGGGAAAGACCCTGTTTTGTATGAACCTAAGCAGGTTTGTTTGAATCTCTGAGTAGTTTACTGCAGAACTAGGCCCCATTTCAGGAAAACACGTAAACAGACGCTTAACTGAAAAAAGGATGGATTTAAGCATGTGCTTAAGTGCTTTCCTGAATTCAGGGATGTGCTTGGTCTTCTGTGACTGAATTGAGCAGATGATTGCTCTTTTTAAATTCTCCAAACTCTGCTTTTTGTCTCTAGTTGCTCCGGCTTTCTTCTCAACATGCTCAGCAGGCCTTTGTCTTATTTGTCAATGTTTGATATTAAAATAAAAAGGTGTTAATCTTTGCAATGACCTTTCTGCTTTATTTCTACTGGAAAAGGGATGTTGCATCTTTTGTAAGTATTTTCAAAGTGAGATATTCTGCAGCATTCAAACATACGCTTTTATCCAGTTAATCATTGTGCATTACCTACTTTCATCGATGTTCGGAAACTTAATTCCAGGATTACTCATCCCCACAAAAAACCAAATAGGAAAATCAGAAGTATAGACCCAAACAATAGAACTTTTATACCAGGATAATTAGAAAAGGAACCTATTACCCAGGATTATAATTAGTGACTAACATATTAAATGACCTTTAACATTTACCTTAAGCCCCGGATTTCTAGAAAACCAGCAAGGTTATGAATGCCATATTAGTAATCTTTAATCTTTATTACTGCTGTGGACAGAATTTTAATGATTTTTAAATAGGCAGCGGTCACTAACATATCCCTATTAAAATAAAAAAATCTCATAAAAAATTAAATGGATTAAGACTTCAAATGTACCATCATCAAAAGTATTATCTAATTATGGAGTTCAGTGAACAGGCCAAGTGAAATGGTTGGTAATATTAGTTACTTACCACATGGGAATGCCCAGGATTTATGCACAAATAGATTCTGCTTCTGTTGCAACATAGTAATTAAGAATTTGTCAGGGAAATTTGACCCTCTAGGGTAGAAATTACTTTGTAAAATAAGAATGGCAGAGCACTAGTCTCCTTGCTGCACATAATTTAACTTGATTATTTATACATCAAAGGGAGTCTGCAGTGACTGCAGTATAATATTTAAGTAGAGGGATATTAGAGAAAGAAGCATCTAGTGAAATCTTTTTCCCAAATCTCCGTGAGAAAATAGAGGAAATTTTCATAAAGCATTTCATTTTGCATATAAATTGGTGCCTAGATTGTGCCTGTGAATTTACTGCTGTCAAATTTAATTTTTCTTTAATTCTTCAGGGCCAGATGTGAAAGGCTCTGTGTGCAGGATGCAATTTTCAATGCTTACAGGTAGCACCCAGATCGATAATGTGTCTTTATGAGAAATTACTATTAATGTTATTGAGTATGCATTTTGCTTTATCGGATAATAAGGTAATATGAAATGCCAATTCATTCATTAGGACAGAGCTAAGTGCTTAAATGAAATGGGTGACAGGTCTGAAAAAAGATGTAGTTGTGGGCAGGAAGTCAAGAATGGATTTTTAATGACCTAATACCAAAAGATTTTAACCACTTATTTGCATTTGCTTCCTATAAACAATATTAACTCTAAAATAAAGCCCTTTGAATATTTAAATTGCAGTAAGCTATTCTACTTGCAAAGGCTATTAAGAAATGTTAGATTTCTGGGAAGCTTTCAGGTTAGTGCTTTTTTTAGAAACAACTAAATGAACTATTATCTGATATAAACATTAAAACAAAATTAATTTAAATTGACAGGGACACAGGGAGGCAGAATCAAAAGTTTACTTTGTGAAAAATTACTTTAATGCTGTGTATTAAATGTTTTGCACTCCCAGCTCAGTAACATAAAGCAATAAAGAAATTAGGATCCTGGTGTATTGTTCAGGATAGATATTGGAACCTATTCAAACCCAAACACTGAGTTTGGTTTGGCAACATATTGCTGCCTTTTCAGACTCCTATACTTTGATCCATGACTAAAATAGTGCAAAAATTTCTTCATACAATAAGAGTAAAGCTTGTCTGTGCTGGAGAGCTTTCTCTGGGGCTGGTCTGAGACTGTGGAATGATTTCCCTCAAGAACTCAGCACGATCACAAACCTTACCACCTTTGGCTCCATGGGCAAGGCGCTTTGCTTTGACCTTGCCTTCTCTAACAAACATAGAGCAACAAATACATATTTTAAACCAAGCAACCAACCATACATATATTTCCAAAACAAGCCACTCCACTGTATGCTCTTCTTCTGGGGGAGGATGAGAGAACAAACATCAAGTGACAGATGTGTAATCACTTTGCTTAACATACTACAGAAAGGTACTCAGATACTACAGTGATTAGTGAAGTATAACCACCAATATAAAATAGGGTAGAATTAATTGTATGCCTGAAATTCTGACCAGCTTCTGTGAAGTTCATGAACCTTTTGGGAAACTTCGGTAGGACCCTATTCCAAGTTGAGTCTGAACTCAGCTTTCATCTCTAATTTTCACTAAGTAGTTTTAGCTGTGTTTCTCTTTGTTGGATTCCAAAAGTGCAACTCAGTGGGTAAAAACTGTGCTAGTAGACACTAAGGCCCAGATTCTCAAAGGTATTTACATTACATACACATCCCCCCCTCACTTCTGTGTGGATCTGGACCAGAGTATCTGATCCAATATGCACTAAAGTCAATGTTAGTTCTTTCATTTACTTCAGTGGGCATTGGATCACACCTTGAAGGAATTAACACTGGATGTCTCATTATACCTAGAAGTAGTGCTGACTGTTCTGTACCACTTCTGCATTATCTTTATTTATCAGTTTCCTTATTAAGACCCTGACTCTGCTGCTCCTAACTTTACCACAGCACTAGACAAGCCTCCATAAAGTCAGCAAGTTGTGTACGAATCCCTGGGCCCTAAAACTGCCAACCATCACTCAGTCCTACTTATGAAATGCATTAAAATATAGCACAAAGTACGAGCAGGTCTAAGTTCACCAGTCTTTGTGGAAAATAATAAAACTCTTATTTTGAGAAATTACTCCTAATTTAAAACATTCGTTAAATAGATAGAAATTTTGTGTTCTAAAACTTTAGGCTGAGATTTTCAAAACTGCCCAAGGGATTTGGATGCCTGCTTTCTATTAAAGGTAATGGAAATTAGGTATATCAGATTTCCTGGTCAGCTTTGAAAATATCACCCATACAGTTTACAATGGATGCCATTAAAAACAACATTTGCCACCCCACAACAGTATAGTAAGATATCATATTTACTGCAGGCACCATGAGATGGAGGAGTTTGGATGCCCAACATTTTAATGGCTCACGCTTAGAAACAAAAGACAGATACCAGAAGGACCATTAAAGTTTGCTTTGTATTTCAACTTTTCCTTTCCATCTCTTTGCCTAAACTTTCTCTCCCCCCCCCCCCCCCCCCTTTTTTTTTTTTTTTTTTTTACTTCTAAGTACGTCACTTCTGACCTTCACTATCTCAAACTACAAAGAGAGGACTTTCTCTGATGCTGTTTGAATAGACGGTACTTTTCTTTTAAGGAACTTTCCATTGATTTTTTTCCTTCAGAAAACAATGGTTCCTTCAGTTCCATAATCTCACAAGCTGCAGTAAAAGCAAAGGGCCCCCATTTCTAGAGCTAAGAGTAAACCTGAATTAGATAGTGGCATAGATAGTCTCACCAAACTCACAACAGCCAAAGGAAAACTAAGAAGTGCTTCTTCCTAAATCCCCCTCTTTGGGAGGATGGAGGTGCAGGAGGAACTTTAGTATTATTAATCTATATTACAATAGTACCTAACAGCCTCAACTGAGCTTTGTGTACCATTAATATAGGGATGGATAAATTGGTTCAGATGTGTGTGAAAATGGAATTAACCTTTGCACCCCTTGGGTTTGGTAATCTAGACCGCTTTCTGTAACTACCACCTACCGAACTCTTGTTACATTTTCAAAGGGGAGTGGAGGGAGGGAAGGATAGAAAACTGACTAACCATTAAATAACACACTACTTATATATCTGCTTTTGCTTGAGGAAAAATTGCCATGAAGTAATATTTTGTCTGATGTAAGCATTCAGTCAGTACACTTATACTGCCAATTCATACCTCATCTTGTTCTTCTTGTCCTGATGTCTTCCCTAAGCTCCCTCTAATGTTCTTTAGTGTGCACTGCCTTTACTCCCTCCTGCACTATACTGAGTGACCCTTTTACAATTTTGCAGCACTCTGGAACAGACCACCTTGCCTGGTTAACATACAAACTGACACAAAGTCAACCATTCAAAGATGAGAGGAAGCCTCTGAAGAAATTTGCAGAGAAAACCACTCTAGAAGATGACCAGTTTAGAGTCCTACTTCCATCAGAGAGGAAAGACATTAAACTCCCAGCTCAGACATAGAAAATAAGGAAGTTGTCAACTAACAGTTACTTGCTATTGGAGTAGTCTAAGAAGCCTCCATGACTCCGTGGATATTTCTGCTTGGACCCTCCTGGAAACCACTACGTTGTAAATGTTCCAAAGACAAAGGGAATCTAGAGAAGAAACTACGAGTTCCCAGCCAGTTTCCATTCTGACCTTTCATCTACAGCCTCCAGAGCCTTTTAACTTCCCAAATCAGAAACGTATCTAGAGTAGACTGATCTTTTTGACAGAAGGGCAATGTACTGATACACAAACACTCACAGGTATTACAGGAGAGATAACGCTGTCAGCATTTCAAATTTGTTAGAACTGATGTCAGAGTAGAAAAATTAGCAATTAGATTTAAGTATAATAAAATCAAAAGAGTTTCAAAGGGGAGATGTGGTATATGTTTTGAGTGAGCAAGCTTGCTATACTCATGGCTGCACCTATAGAAATAGATAGCATGAAAAGAGTTCTCTAATTTGTTTAATTGTTCCTAAGCACTGTCTATAGTACTTGAGTAGTATGTACATGGTATTTTATACTTCTTGCCATCACTGACCTATTCTCTGTCCCTTGCAGTGTCTTCACTGTTGCTTCAAGAGCATTTTCCTCTGCTGTTCCAGGCATCTGGAACGCTTTCTGAGACAAACACATTTACAATCTACCACACTTCACATCCCTTGCCTAGATATAATTTTCTCTCTCCCTCTATTACTGCTTTATTTACAATCAAAACATTTTGAGCTACAGTTTGTATCATATACACATAAGATATTGGATTGCACATTGTACGTGACTGCCAAATCCTGAGCTCTCTTACTTCTGCAAGTAGCTTCTTTAAAATTAAAGGAAGTCAGGACCTGATGTATAGCTCAGTGAAGTCAATGGGTGTCTTTCCATAGACTTCTATGGACTTTGGACCAGGCTCTTAATAAGCTGTGTCCACATGCATCCACATGAGGATCCAGCTGAAAATTTGCAGGCTGGGAGAAAGAACTGTATAGGTTATTAGTGGTCCATTGACAACAGTGGGAGAATCACTGAGATAAGATCACTCCTCACCCCAAATTTCTGTGTAGCATTACTGTAGAGTGTTAAACAGCTGCTGTGTTCCACCCGCATCCACAAAATGTAGCTGCAGTTTAGCGATTCCTTTTGCTAATCTATAAAGTGCTCTAGGATTCTTCTGAAAAAAATGGATTTCCATGGAATGTAAGTTACTATTAATTATTATTAATTATTATTATCATTGTTGTTGTTATTGTTATTGTTATTAATTTGCCTGAGCAATATATCCCAGAACACAGATTCTTTTTGATTTAGCTCTCAAATAATATACATTCAGTTCAACCATACATCTCAGTCATGTCAGGGGAAGCAGAGCATTATCCATTACAATATGTTAGTCAAATGTACAGTATATATACTATTTCAGGACTGAAAAGAAACTGACCACAAAAGTTGAAGTTGTTTTTTCCGGTTTCCTTCCACACTTGGTTTCACCAGTCATTTAATGCCATAGGGATAGATTGTCAAACAAATAAGAACACAGTTGCATATGCAAAATGTAAATTGTTGTTGTGTGTGCAAATGAGACATGCAACTGGATAACTATGTCAGCTACCCAATTTGCTTGTGAAAATCTTTACCCGTTAGGGAACATGCACATTCAATACAGTTTCAGACATACATTTTCCTCCCATAATATTTGGGTATATATTAAACATATTTTCCCAAACTATAACTATCTCTTATCTATAGCTACCTGAGAATAGGCAAGCCAGTCTGAATACAAATTATTCATTATTTATTTAGCTTTCATAGTTCTGATTCAAAACACATTTCCTGTCCCCAAAGAACTCGCAAATTACATCAGACAAGAAAGAGATGAGCCCAGCACAAATTCTCAGTTGGAACTATAGTGAACTTGGACTGGTGCTTGGATCTGGATTTGCCTCCAAAATTTTATAGTGGTCTGTTGTAATAATTGGGCCTATAAATGTAGCCAGTAACTGGACTGTGTTAACACCTTTGGCCCATATATTCCACCTAAATTAATACAACAGTTCCAAACCTAAACCCTACATCCACGCAACCCCAAAACTTTGTGATTTGGATTTAGAATTTGTATTTCAAGCCCATAATGTAATTTAAATGAATGTGACATATAGAAGTTTCTGCAAATGGTGTGGGGATTTTTTTCATGGAACCTATATTTTTCAATACTTGGGTGTTATCACTGAAAATCCAGATGAAATATTGTATTTAAGTAGAGGGAGGTAAGCCTCATGGACTAGTGAATCACATGATTCACCAATTGGGGTAAGGACTGTAATTTTGTTCTGTTTGTACTGTACCTAACAAAATGAGGCCCCTGACTGGGGTACCTAGGGTCTAGTGAAATACAAATAAAATAAATATATAAATAAAATAAAATAAAATAAAAATAAATAACACAAATGCAAGGGGCAACGTGGAAGGAAGATAAATAAAAATTTCCTGAAATTTGGCCCAGATCTTCAACTGAACTCAGCAATTTTCTTTGCTCTTTTGTTTTGTACATCAGTGGTTCTCAAGCAGGGATACACATAATCCTGAGGGTAAGCAGAGGTCTTCCACGGGGTACATCAACTCATCTAGATATTTGCCTAGTTTTACAACTGTTACATAAAAAACATAAGTGAAGACGCTACAAGCTAAAATTTCATACAGATAATGACTGGTTTATACTGCTCTATATACAATACACTGAAATGTAAGTACATGATTTATATTACAGTTGATTTATTTTATAATTATATGGTAAAAATGAGAAAGTAATCAATTTTTCAGGAATAGTGTGCTGTGACATTTTTATATTTTTATGTCTGATTTTGTAAACAAGTAGTTTTTAAGTGAGGTGAAACTTGGGGGTAGGCAAGACAAACCAGGCTCCTAAAAGGGGTACAGTAATCTGGACAGGTTGAGAGCCACTGTTGTACATTACTGATCAAGACTAGAAGTGGAAGTGTCAACATGCTGTGGTATTCGCAGTTATAAAGTTGGAAATATAAGCAAAAATCAAACTAGAGTTGGCTGAAAACCATAGAAACAGTGTTCATGGATGTTCACCCAAATTTAGAATGACTGTTCAGTTTGAACTTTATACAGCTCCTTTTTATTTGCTATTTGCAAACTTTCACACAAATCGGTGGTTACTAGCATGACCGGTTAGTGAACAGCTATTCTTAATGGATAAAATTCTTTTCTGCATAGAGAAACAGCACAACAAAAGTTCCACTTAAGCCCACACTGTAGGTCTTAAATGGAACTTATGCATGCATCAGCTTTATTCTGGCCCTCTGCAGCAGGGTGAATTTCACCCTAGATGAATACTCATATTTGCAGACGAACGAGGGTTTTTGTTCATGACAAAGAGTATTGTTTTTCACTATTTATATTTCATTGTACTTCTATTTAAAAATTCGCAGTCATTCAGTGATGGAGCAGAATCAATATTATTCAACTTAGGGGATCAAGTCCAAATTGCCAATGCTATAGCATGGAAGCGAAACAAGAATAGTGAATCAGAAGGTAAAAGTGAGCTAGAAAATACTACTTAAACTACGCTTTGGTTATATACTCACTAACAGTGGTGTGAACTCAGTAGAGCAGTCAGAGGCAATGGCGGCCTACTTACAACTGTGTGTATCTGGAACACAGGTATTTGGTTTTTTTATTTGCTAGCTAGCTGTTTTTGAATGATTAATGAATTGTAAGATAAACCTCTCTCCCCTGAATAATATAAACAGTGATAGGAGCGCCCAGCGAACTAGAGCAATCCAGCCAGGAAAAAATGTTGTGGCCACAAGTCAAGATGGCTCAAAGCCTTTTATTTAAAAATAAATAAATAATTTAAAATCTTTCAGTTTTAAGTAGGAGACAGACAGAAAGGACAGTTCTTGCCACATCAACAAAACTTAAAACCCTTTTGCAAAAACCACTTGTTAATTGTCAAACTAATTCTGTGTTTCTTTTTCACTCAGCTTTGAAAGGGTGAAGTTGCCTCTCCTCACAGTCAGACTGTGACATCAGACATCTTAAAAAAAATAGTACAAGGACAAAATCTTTTATCTCCCTTTTCTTTTAGATCCTCTATTTTTAAAAACTGTGCTCTGAGCTGCTGGAGCTAACATCAGCGTTATCAGTGAGTACCAATAACCAGTACAATGATTGCATTACTTATTGATAAAAGAGCAGCTCTTTGTTAAGAGTTACCCACCTTTTATGAAAGTTCTTTCAGGTCATACCTAAAACAAAGTTAAAAAGTAATTCAAAACAAGTTCTCAATAGTATTTGAGGGCTCACAGCCTAATCTTCGTTAAGATTTAAACCTTATACACCATACAAATTAATACACATTTAAATTTAGTATATTTAATTGTGGCCAATTCCATACACTGATTTCACAAGATTACAATGGTGGGTACATGGCACAAGACAAACAATGAAAGAATGCCAACGAAAATAATGCAAACACACCCAAGGTCAGTCTGACCTAAAGGCCGACCACGAACTAGATGATAGAATGTTGTGTACAGGGATGCGACCAGACTGGGCTTAATGGAAAAACAAGCCAAGCCGGATAGGAATGTATGATGACACTGTATTGCTCCCACGTCTCTAAAAGTACTCTGAGGTTGAAGATGACATTAAATTGAGGTGGCTGTGTTTTGGCTGTGCAAAACCAGGATATGGTTCAGATCTGGATTCTCTTTTAGCCAAGCCTATAAGTTTCATTTAAAAGAGATGGGGGACAAAGATCAAAAGATGTCCAGTCTCTCTTATGCACTAATCAGGCTAACAGCTGTGAAGATTTGAGGCAGCTACTGAAATCTTTACAGGAAGATTTTGTGGAAGGATTTAAACACAAAGACAACTAGAAAGCAGAAGGGTTGGTTCTGGTTGCAGTTTTCTTTGTCATATGGGCCAGGAGTAATCATTAGGTGCTATAAGAAGGAGCTGGATAAAAGAAAGAGATGAATTGGACAGGACAATTTTTATAGGATAGGGATTCATAGCAACAGCAGGAAACAAACGGTTGGGAGGTTTGATTCAGTTTTGATATTCAGAACTTAGTCAGATCTCCAGTGTTTACAGGAAGCTATATGTGAACAGACTCTCTGACAAGATCTTCAATATTCTTTTTTTTGGCTAGGTGGAGCCCCCTTCACCATTTTCCTTGAACCATTTTGGCACATCTCCTTGTGCTGCTAAGCTGAACCCAGAAATGCAGAGACAAATGTAAAATGAATTATTTTTTGATCTTACAAAAAATCATCCAGAATTTGGGTCATCTCCCTTCCTTCCGCCTTCTCATATATATTCCCCCACCCCACCCCCATTCTTCTGCAAATAGTAGCCTTTTACATCCCCCTCAAGAAATAAGACACAGAGCTGGGAACAGTGCTGCTTGTCAAAAGAACTAAATGGAAAGACTCTCTTATTGAGAATGCTGCCCTGAGTAGGTGTTCCCGCTCAGACTGATACAAAATATTAAAATGATCTCATCTGTCAACAGACATTCTAAAAAATTCTTCCTGAGATGTTCCAAGACCTTTTTATGATGACTTCTCAGTAACTGGATGTCACGATCTGGAGTTAGTCCATTTCAATGTGTATTTATTTTCTGTTAATGTTATAACTTAGATAATTCAAGAGGATGGAGAGGGTGTTTGGTTCTATCCCTAAATGTCAACCGTTTAAGTGGTTTGACTTTTATTTTCTATTTGCTTTGGTCAGTGTAAATTTCTATGGGTTTTGCTGGTTGGGGGAAGGGGATTTGGAGATGTGTAGTTCTTGGTTATTAATATTTGACTTTGTTAGTGCTATCTGTTTACTATATGGCTCCTGGAAAAAAAAAGAGTGGGAAATATTAGCTTGCAGTACTTAAACTCATGATGTGAATGATCATACCTTGTGCCTCCAAGCTCTCTGAAATATTTAGCCTCTGAATTGCCATTTGGATATTTTGTTTCTGTTTAACATTGGCTCAGTTTTACTTTATTATTTTATGCTTTACTACATTTAATATATTTGGGTGCTCAGGCGTATTGACAGAATTCCATATACTTTGCTTTTGCTGAGCTTAAAGACAGGCTGTTATCATGCATCATATTACTGGAGTAAGACTTAGCTCTTTCCCTAGTATCAATTTACACCTACAGGGACAGATTCTGCAAGTCATTGGAGCTCTGTGCCAGGGCATGGAGTCTGCCGCTGTGGATCTAGTTGTAGGCTATGATTATTAAAGCAGAACAGACTATTTTTAAATTAGCACTAATGGGCTAGTCTTGTGGTCTTTAATCAGAACTCCTTTACTTCAGTCGGAATTTTGTCAGAGTAAAGGCTGAGTAAGGGCTCCAGGACTGGGGATCAATACTCACAGTTGACAGGGAATGATATTTATTGCTATAGTAAATTGCCTTATTTTATAGAGAACTGAATATGTTTGAAGTTTGTATTTGCTTATTTTTTAACAATACATGAAAATGTAGATTTGGGGCATGGAGGTGATGGAGGTATTTTGCACTGTGAAAAATTAGTTTAGGGTCAAATGCTTGTTGCAATCACAAAACCATTCCTTACCTTCTCTCTCATAAAAAACTAAGGGATCTTTTCCTTTCGTGTTTTCATTTGGCCAATTTTCACATTCTAGGTCTGGATTCAAATTCAGATTATTGAACAGCTCCAAGTAGTTGGATCAAGTCCACCTGTATATTTTTAATGGGACTTTTTTCCTGTTTGTTTTCCTGCGTGTTTGTTTACTGAAATGGAAGACTGAAGAAAAAAGCATAGACATCCATACTGGCAAAGGTCTTAGAGTTCTTTAGAACTGCTGCTGTATCTTTATTATTTCATTGGTAATAAGGACATTGCATACTGTACAAAGTAGTGTGTAGTTATGCTGGGCAGCCACTGGGTGTCAGCATAAATGTAAAAGCACTGTAGGAATCCATTAACAACATGCTACAATTTACTGTCTGTGTATGTTGCAATGATGCATAATGTGTTTCTGACAATATTGAACAGAAAATATTGGATGTAACTTTGCTATTATGAAGAATAAATAGGTAAGTGAGCACTTTTGTAACTAAATAAAACTTCCAGGTCAGATGGGAGAATAAAAAACAAAATAAAATCTTGTCCTTCTTTCTCTACCCTGTAGAACTGATTTCCAGTTAGCTGTTAAAAACAGATTATTAGCCTAATACAATGCCTGAGTCAACTTGTGGGGTTGCTATAAGGGCTGAGTATAATTTGTATAATGAAGACTGAAACTAGACAAAACTCACATTTTGGCAAATCTGAAATTCAAACCATGTTCTCTGAGATTTGCGCGCACATGCGTGTGCACACACACACACACACACACACACACCCTATTGGTCCCATTGAATTGGATGCTGGGTGAAAACATAAGAGTCCTTGTGTTAACTTGAATAATACAAAAAAAATTCTAAATCCCCGAAGTGTCTGAACATGGATGTTTTGTTTGCAACATGATTAAGATAGTGCACTATTGCAGATTTGAATGTAGATTCAGATTTAGAACCTTAAATTTCAGGGTATTTTTATTTGGGGTCACAGTTGTGCCTGTTTCTAAGTGAAAGGTCTGGTAGCCTCTCTGCTGTCTTCAGAGTGGTGTCCCAGTCAAACCCTGGGATGAGCAAAGCTGGCTGAGATAAAGCAATGAATCCTCATGAAACCCAAATCTCTGAGAATGTGAAATTAACATTGTAGATAAATATTTCTGAGCCTTGTAAGGATTACAGAGACCCAGAATATTGGGATCAGGATGAATGCCAGACTACCTTTATTTCCTGTTTACACAGACTCTTTCCTGCTTGTTATATAACCCCAGTGCTCTCGGTGACTAGTGGCTGAAAACCTTTGCAACTAGTACCATGGGTCCCCGTGCATTTTTCTGGTTTACACCAGTAATGGAAATTGTAAAATAAAGCAAGAAAGGGTATTCTTATGGCACTTCCAGATCAGACAAAATTAGGAGTGGAAAGGAGCTGACAAAATTAGGTAAAATCAAAAAAAGACCTAAAACTTTTGATAATGTAATTTATCCTTTCATTCCAAACTCAAAATGCTTTACAGTTTAGAAAAACACAAATCAGCACTGATGTGCAGCCATCTCTAGAACAGCATGTGGCAGCTTTTAAAGGGCAAAATCCTGTGAGGAACCATGCATCCTTTTAACTTTTATTGACTTGAATTAGAGCTGAGGGTAGAGAAGGAATATTGGAATGCATTAAATACAAAGAACACAAGTATTCAGACAGGAGTTTGTCCAGGGCACCTGATACAACACCCTTACTATTGAGAGTTGTGCAATACTAGAAACAAAGTATTAACTTGTATCTCATCTGCACGGCAGTCTGATTAAAATAACCGTACTTTACATGAAGTATAGGAATGTACAATTTACTCTCTCTTTTCCCTCTCTTCCCTCCTCCCCCTCCACTGCCCTTTACAGTACAGGAGGTCATTTTAATTCTACTCAAAATTACTCCTCTAAAAATATTGGTAATTCTGACCAGAACATCACACTTCACTGTAGAGGCACCTAGTAAGCAACACTAAAAAGGTTACAGGAGCAGCAGCTTTAACTCCATTGTATCCATTTGCATACAAATTGTCAGCCCAGAAGCAAACATTTTCTAACACTGAATTACATAAAGTGTGTGGATTTGGAGGGGTATTTTTTTTTATCCACAGCAACTAAAAATAGAATTATAAAAGCTCAGATCTGAAGTCACTCAAGACAGTTTCTCCAAATGATATACTAAAAATTTTTATGATGAATGATTTGTATTACAGTAGCTCCTGGAGTCCCCAGTCAGTGATCAGGTCCCCATTGTACTAGGTGCTGTACAAATTAGTAATAAAAAGACAATTCCTGTCCCAGAGAGAGCTCAAAATTAGATTAATAGATTCCACAGCCTGAAGGGACCATTGTGATCATCTAATCTGACCTCCTGTACAATACAGGCAATAGAGCTTCCCACAGATAATTCCTAGAGCACATCTTGTAGGTCTATATGACAAAATGAAATAGGTAGATGAAACAGACAAATGGGAACCTGGCAGATGGGAGGATAAGATAACAGGAAAACAACCATATTTTTGAATAATAAGTAGTAGTCTCATTTTGCCACCTGCCCAGTTATTGTCAGATGGCATAGTGCTAAAAGCACCGCAGCAGAGGTCTCAAGGAGGTGTCTGAAGGACAAAAATAGAGTTTTACAGATTTTGATTGGGGGGGAGGGGGCATTACTTACACATAAGGAAGAAAGTACAAAGGGGATTTACCCCTACTGTCCCACGGATGAATATCATTGCTGTGTTGTAGTGAAAGTTAGAAAACAAAGTAAGCTCAATAATAGTTCAACTGAAATACATCTGGTGGTAAATATGGGATATATTTAGTTATAACATATGCCTTATTTCCCTGTTAACTGCACCCTGTTAACTGCACCTCGAATGACTCTGCTGTCTACAGAAATGCAGCCATTTTGTGCTCTCTGCCATGCAGTACTGAACTAAAAAGTACTTTCTCATGGAGATATTAGTTTGTTCATTCCGTCACTCTGAAATAAAGACTGAGGGACAGATTCTCAGATTGTGTAAAATGGCATAGCACTGCTGAAGAGAATTGAGCTACATTGATTTACACCCATTGAGAATCAGGTCTTGAAATATAATGGTCTTTACAGTGAAAAGCTTTACAGACAGACATTTTGTGGATCTCCCACAAAATTCTAACCCTAGCATATCAAACACCAGGTTATTGTAAGTGTCTTCTTTAAAACCTGGCATTGGTGGTAGTTAGTTTAGTGGAAACACTGTTTGTGTGTTTGGCAGTCTACTGCAGCTCTGCTAGTAAAACAATAGTTGTGTGTGAGTGCACATGTGTTTGTGTACACACATCTGGATTGACCTTCTATATGTAAGTTACAAGTACATCAGAACATAGTCATTGGCTGATCAGACACTCCAGGCATCATATTGTCCTAACAGTTACTTTGCCAGATGAACTTTTTCATGGGGTACTGTATACATCAGTCATGTGGAGTTAGTCCCTATATATTACTTTGAAAAGTATCCCTGCCTTAGGCCAAATGCTGCCCCTCTGAGCAGAGCTTGAGTAGAAAGCCTTTGTGCAGGAGCTGTAAGATAAGGTGACTAACCCCTTTTTGGGGGGTTGAAAAGAAAACATACACATTTCTCAGAGTGGAGAATTTATTTCCCTGTAACTTAGTGTTTTGAATGAGCTTATAAAAGTAACACTAAACAAGTGGCCTTAACCTTCACTGTGAGCAAAACTGCCGCTCTGAATCATGTCCACATTCATTTAGCCTTTCACTTCAAATATGGTTCTTCACACTGAACACGCATTTCACAGGACAGCCTTTCTGGACAACAGAGAGCAAGTTCTCCTCTGTACAGCACTTATGTCTTGAATAGAGATTTTGCAGTAATTAAAATAAATATTTCAACTTACAAATTGAAAAACCAAGACATTTCAGGTACCCATTCCTGGGACATCATATGGGGAGCAGGAAAGAAAAGACTGTCTCAGTAAAACCAGGACATAGGGTTTCTCCACTCCCAAACCTCTTAGATTGAAGTGATCTAAGATTGCAGTTTGGCACAGAGCCGCTGAGCAGTATTTCCCGTCACCAGTACAGCTCTCATGGCCTGCAATAGCAACTGGCACTCCAGTGTGTCACCCAAAGGGACTGGCACCACAGGTCCACACAGCCTGTCCCTCACAGCCGCAGCCACATTCTACTGTCCCTTGGAGAGAGATGCTGTGGCATAAGATTCTGCAATGCAGAAAAGTTGCAAAGTCCTTCTGCCTCACCACGAGCAGTAGAGCTACTGTATTTATTGTCCGGACAATAAGAGGGCTGTATTCTCTGTTTGTAACACTGACAGACACCGGTTGTTGGGATTGAATCTGGGACCTCTGAAGCTTAGTGTATGAGCCTCCACTGCATGAGCTAAAAGCCACATAGCCATTAGCTAAGGTGTAACAGACACACTCATCTCTATGTGGTCTAGGTGCCATACCAAGTAGGCATGGTTTACTGGGGTAGAGTGTAGGAGCATCATTTAATCCTTGGAATAGATTGTGAACTGGTACAATCAGACATTAAAAATATCTCCTCTTTAAACAGCCAGTATAACTGAAACCTGCAACTGCACATGCAGCTGCTCTTGATAAACAGAAACTTTCAATAACAAAAAGAGAGAACCAAACTGGATCCCTCTATCCAAAATCTTGAACTTTGAAGTTTCAATACAAATCTAGACTGGCTTGATTCTCTGTTACACCAGTGCAGAGGGAGTGAAAATCGCTACCAAAATCAGAATAGCAGCATTTTGCACCGGTGCAATCAACAACACAAAGCACAGGGCAACAGAAATCAGGCCCTCTGACTGGGGCCTGACTCTACATAAGCAGTGTTAATAACAAACAGCTTTGGAGTTGAAAAGAAAAGCACAAATACTTCTTTCGCACAATGAAAAGGCACATCCGATTCTGTAATAAGTACCTAGTTATAAGAATGTAAGAGGAAACGGGAGAAGGTCACAAAATAGTAAAAGACAAACATATCTGACGCATGCAATCAAGCAGTGTCCGTAAATTAATTTTCAGCTCTAAAAACTGGCTATCTCCTGGGAAAATTCTACTATTGAAAAACAAGATATATTCCAATTATGAAAGAGATCATATAGAGGGCAAGAAAGAAAAGAGAAAGCAAAGAAGAAAAAACTTCACATATCAGAGCTTTAAGAGGTTTGACCATCATGATATTGCATGAGGAAAGAACATCCTAATAGCCTTAATTCAGAATGCCTTTGATTTGTCATTTTAAGTTACAGTTTTAACAGTGTTTTGCTTCACAGAATTTCAATACATAGCACAGTGCAGCCTGCCATGGATCTGGACCTGGGATCAGTGCTTCAGCATGCGACATCAAACACTAAGGGGTACATTTTCAAAGCAATGAGTGGGGATTTCACTGCGTGGTTCCAGCTGAAGTCAATATAGAATACATAGTTAAAACCTAAAAGCTTTCTTTGTCTCTCTGCTAGACTCAGCCTCTATGTTTAAAAAGGATGTACCCACACCTTATCTCTTTATTCTTTTGCCTGGAGAAATTCCTCTGCGCCAAATCCCCTCTATATAGCCAAATGTGGTCAAACTGGTCTCTAGGCTTCAGCCGTCCTATTGTCTTAAAAGGGCTTCCATTTTAATAGGAACCATTGAGGTAATTGACTCTGTTTTTCCTGGCTTGGGAGAGATTTGTGCCAGCCCTGATACCATATGGCTGACTCCACATTCACCAAGGTATTCAATAATATAGAAATTTCTTAAAAATC
This sequence comes from Emydura macquarii macquarii, assembly GCF_026122565.2. Classification (NCBI taxonomy): domain Eukaryota; kingdom Metazoa; phylum Chordata; order Testudines; family Chelidae; genus Emydura; species Emydura macquarii. Next base: position 2,133,779 of record NW_027132342.1, on the reverse strand, counting down.
AACTGGATTTCATAAGTCGTACGTGGACAGATTCCCCAAATCACCACAGTATGCATATGTTTCCATGATCTTTTTCCCATTGGTTCTGGTTTGTATGATTTCATATCACTGGAGTTTCTCTTATGCTTAGGATGATTAAATTGAGTGCAGACAGAAGTCAGTGCAAAATTGGCTAAGTTTCGTTAAACTCTGTGCTTTGGTGAGGAAAACTTAAAAAAAAAAAAATCAGCACATGCACACACACAGAGAATGCAGTTTTATCTAGATTTCTAAAAGAGCTGGACAAAACTCAGAATGTTTATTCTGTGGGGAAATTCTGACATTTCAAAATTTGTTTTCAGTCTGAATTGGGAAAAAACCCTCAATGTTTTGTAATTTCTCACAAAATGTCACTTGTGGTGCCTGCTGCATCCAGGGCACAGAAGAAAAAATGTGAGCTCAACTGCAATCTTCAAGAATGACCATTGATCTGTTACCTGCATCCACAGATGTAGGGAGGCAAGGTATGGCCTAGTGATGACAGCATCAGATTCTCTCTCTAGGAAAAGGATGAGAGAACAAACAACAAGCGACAGATGTACAGTCATGTTGCTTAACACACTTCCGGAATGTGATCAGCTACCACAATGAGCTTGGTGTGAGCACCTATATCAAATAGGTTTCTAGCCCCAGTTCTGTCATGGATTTAATGAGACTTTGGGCTAGTCACAGGCCCACTGTGTGCCTCTGTGCTGCTTACCTACCTTTACAGAATGGCTGGAGATTTTCTGACGTCAAGTTCTGTTTAAGTGCATATTTTCACCATCATCATTAGTGTGTATAATGACTCTTTGGAAGTACCTCTGTACCATCTACAGACAAGAGAATGAGGGCCAGCACCAACAGTATGGTGGTGAGAGATGGTCAAACTAACACTAACAGGTATGTATATAGGCAGCACAGTGCAAAGGAAAAAGCTGGAGAATGGGCCCAGCTGCTGGAAAAAGAGGAGGGTGCTGGAGCATGCCAGGGCTATAGCATGGAAAAAGACTGTGGCTAAGATAGAGTAGAGATTCACGGCAAATAGAAGCAGTTGAAGATGCAGTCCAGTATGACAAATGAAGTTCTCAGGGTCTAATTCAGGAAAGCGCTTAAGCACCTGGTAGTCATCTCTGTTCAGTAAAGCAATTAAGCATATGCTAACTTTACAAGTGCTTAAGTGCCCTTCCTGGGCTGGGATCTAAATGCAGTGATCCCTTTAACTTAATTTGGTTTTCTGCAATACGTAGAACGATAGCCTGCAGCTTTGTTCTTACTGAAGCAAAGCCTCACTAATTTGTCCTGGGGTTAAAATAGACTGGGGGTAAAAGTTTTCAAGTCTAAAGGTATGTCTACATTGTTTTCAAACCTGCAGCAGTGAGTCTTAGAACCCATCTCTATAAACTGAGGTTTGCACGATGGCTCTAAAACATCTGCGTAGACATATGGGCTCGGGCTAGAGCTTGGTCTCTGAAGCCCAGGAAGAAAGGTGGGCTTCAGAATACAAGCTCCAACCCAAGCCACAATGTCTACACTGCTGTTTCTGGCACTGTAGAAACTCGCTGCCCCGGCTTTTAAAAAAACCTCAGTGTAGACACAACCCTAAGCGCTGGTCTACACTTACCTGATGATTCGGCAGCAGTAGCTTGCGTAACTCACATCGACTGCTGTGCTTCCCTTCTGCGCGGTGTCTTCACTGCACTGCACCGATGGGAACCATGTTCCCGTCGGCGCAGCGCTTCACTGCTTGAGGGGGTGGATTTACTCAATGGACTTCCTGATCGATTGAGCAGGTCTACACTGACCACTCAATCGATCCAGAAAGATCAATCTGGTGGTGGCAACTTTGCTGCCGTCAGTATAGACATACCTTAAGTCTCTTGAGAGCCTAAGTCTTTTAGACACTTGTGAAAATTTTGCACGGGGAGACCCACTGTGGATTACAGAATTAGTTAAACTGGAGAAAAAGTGAGCACAGGTGGGATACCATTAAAAGCAAGCTTTCATATTGAGTTACCCCTCAAAATGCAGTCACAGGAGAATTTCTAATGACGTTTCCTTGTAATGATTCGCAAACAAAATTGGACTTTGAATGAAAAATCCATGTTGAAAGAATATAAGAAGTTTTGACATTATAAAATCAAAGTGTGCTCTTCAAAATCCCCTCCCCAGATAGATTTCAGTGGGTAACATACACTGACTTACGACACTGAAATATAAAAAATGAAGGATTGCTAAATGGTAAAATTAAAAGCTTTGTTAGTTACATTTTAATGATTTGTAAATATAGATAGTGAATGAGCACAGGTGAGGTAACACTTAGACCAAGGACCTACTGGCATTAGTGTGGTTTTGCAAATTCTTCTTTACATAGAATTGCTGATCTGCTTAAAATGACATTATTGCTGACAGAACAAAGGTAACCTGTTGTGCTGGAAGTTTTGAGGTAAAAATATACAAACCTGTAAAATAACTTTTTTTCTGGGAAAACCCAGAGCAGGGTGACAAAAAATGACATGATCCAGAAACTGCAAAACCAGCAGGCAAAATGCAGAAGTTGGGTAATTGAGGCTAGGACATGCATAATGTACAGATTACCAAAAACCCAATGGGCTGATTGATGCATAGAAAACCAAATGAATAACGATTACTAAATCTGTAATGTAGAAACACAAAGACCAGTGAACATGGGCCCAAACTGAAGAAACAACAGACCAGAAACTAAAGGATGGGACTGAAGGACCAAGAAAAGGTGATGACTGTCATGGAAAGTGAAAGGACTGCCGAGTGCCCTGGAATGTGGTAAATTGAGCCCATTTACCAATTCCCTCTTGCTATTATTATTTGTCTGGCATAAATGTATGTCCAAACATAATCAGTGACAATAATTCTGTCTGAAATTGTATAAATAAAGGCGATTGTTGATTATGCCTAAATTGGGTGGACTTATGACTCAGTTTCCAAACACACACGCACACACAAAACCAATGCTTCTGCATCACAAAACATTAATTTGACAAATGCGGTTTAGATTTAATTACTTATGTCCATACTTTGTAGTGTAATAGTAAATGTTCAGTAATATATTTTATAAAAGTAATTAAGTCTTAGTAATGTGAGACCTCACACAAGCACTGTATCTGCTATTCATTCTTTGCTGAGAAATGAGAAAGAAACCATTGTTCTTAGAGTGAGAATTATAGGACATGCGGATAGGTGAAATGTAAATTAGTGCAGTTTTATTATACTACTTGCCGATTCAGGGCATATAATTTGAAGGATCAGGTGGTGGATTAGCATATATGTGTCTTGTTACAGAAACCAAAGGGAGATTTCTTGTAAATATCAAACAAAACCTGTTTTTAATACATTTCTGTGGCTGACAAAAAGGGTTTGCTGAGCATTCACAGATTCCACTTGTCAATGATTAACAAAACAAAACCCCACCAATTGTGCAGTAAAGTCATTTTAAACCGTGCTCTTAGTACCCAATACTCTCTCAAACCTTGCTGTCTTGTCAGTAGAAATTTTATAAGAAGCTGGTTCAGTGAAGGGTATGTGCTTATGAGAGCTCTTTGACTTTTAGTATGACCAAACACTTTATCAACTGTGCACTCCATTAAAGGATAGATGGCCTGACATGCAAACTTGTCAGAATGAACAAAATGCAGGGGGACAATGCAGTTTTGTTATAAGCCTGGATACTTGACAATATGAAGCATATATATTTTTTTGGCACCGCTTTATAAGTTATAGCTGTAGGCCATTTCTCCATGACATATCACCTTCTGGCACAGAGACAATGTGTATGGGATTAGAGTGATATCATGATCTCATCACTGAATTTAAGAAAGAAAAATAAAAAGTTGTTTTTTTCCCCTTTCTAATCTTAGATTTATTTAACTGTGGTGGTGGATTTTATTTTATTTTCAAATGGGGTGAAAATGGGGCTACTCCCAAATCAAACCATTTCAAGAAACACAGTATTTGTCATAGCTGATCAGACATCTAGTCTAATGATCCACTTCCAGCTGTTGCTAATACCTGATGTTGCAGAGGAAGCAAAAATAGCCCTGTAATGCAACTAAACTAGTGTTTCTCAAATTGGGGGTCCCAACCCAAAAGAGGGTCACAAAACTATTGTATGGAGGGTCACAAAAGCAGCAGCTGCTGGCTGTGTGTCCAGCTCTGAATGCAGCACCACAACTAGCAGCAACGCAGAAGTAAGGGTGGCATGGTGCCGGGGTGGAAGGGGAGAGTCATCACAACCAGAAATATTTTCAAAGGGAGACCCAGCAAAAAAAAGTTTTAGAACCTCTGATCTAAACCAACTGTAAAGAGGAAAATAATCCTATGTGAATGTTATAGCCTGAAGTGTGCAGTCAGAAATCCCTTACTATCTTAGGTGGCAGAGTAACAAAGGTTGAGTCCAAGCTGGCATCTTTTTCCCCATTCAGTCTCTCCTGGTAAAATCAGTGGGAATGTTGGGTTCACAAGGAATGCAGGATTGAAGCTGTTTACAAGTGATCATGAAATTAGACAGACTTCTTAAAACACCACTCAGTGGTTAACTCTCTGGGACCATCTCTTGAAACAAATTCAATAGGCTGACTAGGGGAAACAACATTTAAAAAAATTAACTGGTTCTTTACTGATTCCAGTTGGCCAACTACATTTTGGAATCTAGCTACAGGTCCTATTAATAACTGAAAGCAACAGATACCATCAGAGAGCAGCAGAAACTAAAAGGGACGGGTGGATGGAGTGGAGCTTGTCAACTTATCCATTGTGAATAGTTTATCTGATGATTTCACCCGTTTTTCTGCTTTTGAATTGTCCAAACACTAGTTACAATTATTATTTTTAGTCACAATCATTCAGTGAATAATTGTGCAAACAAATGTTATCCTATGCCTTGTTCAGAAACTGGTCACTATGAGTACTTGCCATTCATTACTTGCACTGTGTGATCGGCATCTGTGGTAAGGTATGTGGCATGATATGGTATAGCTTCTCTTATTGGGACATGAAGAGTGTGTCCTTTTTCTATTGGTGTATTATCTTCAGACTGTTCCACATGTTATATGTCCATATGTTCACTTATTGTCTTTTGCAAATAAAGTTTGTAAAAAGGTCTTTTCAAAAAAGCTGCAAGAGCGCTGCTGATGAATAGGATCACAAATAAATATTTGTGTGGATATTTCTGATGCTTTAATTTTACAAAAACATTCTCGTGAATGAAAACTGGCTTCCCTGAAAACTCCTGAACAAACAATACAATGGCTCACAAATATCAGCAAAATGAATTGGTGGATTTTATTGAGAAGTCTAATAGTTTTTGGTTATATTCACTCAGCTGTACTGAGTCTACTGGAATTTCCCCTATGAACAATCTGCTAGTGCTTTCTTCAAGGCCCTATCACCTATCTTAAATACTTATATGACCCCATTACCATCTAAGCACCATATAATATTTAATGTATTTATCCTTAGCACCCCTGTGAGGTAGGCAAGTATTATCCCCCATTACACAGATGGGAAAGTGAGGATCTGGGTCAAGGAGACACAAGGAGTCTATAGCAATGCAAGGAATTGAATGTGGATCTCCCGAATCCCAGGCTTGCACCCTAACAATTGCATCCATGTTTTGTTTGACTGAGAGAGAATCTTTTTGGCCTGTGTTTGTATAGGCCCATTAGATAGCACAATGGAGTCCTGGCCCATCACTAGGGGCTCCTAGGCACTAAAGTAATACAAATAACAAACAAAAATAAGGTCTGCCCCAATCTGAACTTGGCCAAAATATAAAAATGTTATGAAGAGCTACAAACCTGCTGCTTGAATTAAGTGAGAAGTTAGAAGTAGCTAAAACATTTGCAAGGGTTTTAGTGATAATAAATCAGCTAAGATGATAAGTAATGATGGCATCAAGGTTTATTTGGGATCAGAAAACTCATATGAAAGTGGGTTGCAAACAAAAGATTCATGAATATGGTGAATGATTGTAAGAGAATAAAAACTGTAAAACAAAGGAAAGAGGAAAACTCACCCAACTTTTTTTCCCCCTTCATATTTTGAACTTGTATGATGGTCTGAAGTGTCTGCATGAACATAAGGTATACCTGAAAGATTTTGATTCCAGAAATATTAGGCTCTTATTGCAATCTATGAATGAAAACTAACTTTTAAAGAGTTAAATGGGAAGTGATGAATCATCAAGGTTCTTACTATGTCAGTTTGGCTTTTAGACAATGCTGTCATTTATTTTCTACAGGGGAAAAGGAATGAGTTGAGCTACTGAAGAGAGGGGATAAATCTAGTGAGGGAATCAAATTTCACTGGAAGCTGAAAGATTGGAGCTACTAAGTGGATTCTCATTTTTAACCACTGTAAATGTGAAAGCTCCTAATTAAGGATGGCTGATAATTTTTTCTATCGATGCTGTTTTTCCCATGGAAACTCTTGTTTTCAACTAAACTTTTCCATGAAAAATGTCTGTGGAAAGTAGGATATTTTTGATTACTAAAAAAATCCTGAATGCTTGAAAACCTAGTTTGGTGCCAAAATCAAAGATATTTCAATTCAGATATGCCAACATAGTGCCCATTGGTAGTACTTCTCATGTCTTCTTTATGGGCTGGGCTTGCACCTGATGCACTGCCTCTCCTCCACCAAGAGGTGAAGCTATGGTGATAGGAGATATAGTTGGACCAGGGAGTCAGGCTTACAGAGGAGATTGGTAGCCTGAGGCACCAAACTACAACTCCCACAAGGCACTGCAGCAGCAGCATTTCTAAATCAAAAACTATTTTGTTTTTCAGCCAAAATATTTCAGTTTGATCTCTCTCTCACACGCCTCCAAAAATTCCCATGAAAATAAGGAAAACATTTTCCAACCAGCTCTACTGCTAATCAGAATTCAAAAGGTTGTTAGCATTCAGTGATTTCCAAATATTAGTTTATTAATTTATTCAGCTCAGTGCTCCTTAAAAGGGATGGTAAGAAATGGATATTTGGATGGACTGAAGTAAAGGAAAGAGATAATTAATCTAAAGTAAAATTTAAACATTATATACAATTGTTAAGTAACAAGAATAAAAGGATTCAGGCTCATTTTAAAGAGTGCAGAAAATGAGTTTCAGGTTCAGATTGTCTATTGAATGAAATGTTCTTTACTGAAATGGAAGAGCAGAACATTGGCAAGTCTGATTCTGCAAGTGAGACATTTTGGTACCACCATTGTGACTGATATGTAATTACGATAATTTAAGTCCCTCCCTAATGTTACTGACTCTATGTTTGAAAAGTCAATTGGCAGTATATTGTCTCTAAGGTGCTGAAGATGCCATCCAAGAAGGAAGCAAAGAGCACAATGAGGAGGTCTTTGTTATTTACATAAACAGAAATAAAAAAGATGAGAGAACTCAGATACAGTCATCCCAGACTTCAGCACATTTAAACATTGTTGAAAAAGCAGCAACACTGAATACATATCCTAAAGCACATTGTGGAAGTACAAAAATTCTTCCACAACCATCATCATCTAGTCTTATGGTTGGTTGATTGAAAAAGGAGAATAGATGGCCCAGATATCCCACTCCTAATGATAGTCACTGGATCTCTCTGGAAGATATCTCTAGGTGTGCATTAGGCTACCATGCAATGGTTGAAATTTACATTGAGCATGTTAAGAACTTCTGTCAAAACACAGCAGGCATTTTATTCAAGGGATTTTATAAGGAGGCACTAAACCTACAAAAGCAATTGAAGGAGATTTTAGGGGGACCTGACAGATTGTAAGGCTGCTGACACTACAGTTACAGCCTCAGTGGAAAGCTGGCTTGATCTAATTAACAACAAAGAACTGAAACTGCACAAGAATAACAGTGAAAAATAACTCAGAAGGTATGGAACCTTTCCATTACTTTGCCAGCGTGATTGATTCACAAACAAATGTCATAAACTGAGCCCAGAATTGGAAGCTGAAGTCAAAACATAGCTGATGGTACTTAATCCAAGTTCTTCTTTTTCTAAAATTGAAGAACAAGATTTGTACCTCAAATCTATGCTTGAGGAGGATATTTTACCATTAATCTTTGCATCAAAGTGGTGCAAAATCACAGGTTAGAGCAAAATTTTAAATTGAGCCTTCCTGATTTTTCTAAGACCTGCATACCTGTCTAGTAAACTAGGCATCCATTGTACGGTGTTTTTAAACTGCATTTACATTGGTGTGGTCAGTGCAGTGTAATAGATTCTGAAAAAACAATCAAGTTTGTAAAAATGTATTGTAGCTGAAGGCAGGTACCAACAAGTGGTAGGCCTAAGTAGTTATTAGACTGAAACACAATTATTGTATTTTTGTGTTTTACTTACAGAATGACAAGGTTTTCATTTTGTATAAAATAGGTGGCTTTTTATGGCTGAGGATTAGACATGCTGTCAAAGTGAACCACACACTATATGTTGAGTGTTTCATTTAATAGATATCTTCTGTTTTGTCTTTCTCTCTTTTTCAGAAAAAACCTTGGGCATTTATCAGGTTGAGGATACTCCTTTTTAATCCTGCTAATGCTGCAGAACCACCTCATATATGACTGAATGAAGAAGCTGGATTCTGCTCCACACTGTGCACCATCGACAGCATGTCTTCAGTTCTAGACCTCTACACCTGTACAAAACCATTGAATGCCAGAAGGTTACAGTGCTGCTACTAGTGGTATAATAATGTGTGAAGAAAATGGGTTTATTCAGGTATCACTGGAAGACCAAAATTGGCCTGTAGAACCTTGTTGTTGATAGATGATTTGTGAAATGGAAAGAGCCTTCAGAGTCTGGTCTGACTGTGGGACTAGCAGTTGGGAAGGGGGAAGTTTGACTTGTAAACTGAGGACAGTTTATAGATGGGTAATTCTGAGAGAATAAACCTGTGTCATTGTGCCATTTTAACACTGTCAGTTCTCAGAGTAGAACACTTTAAATGAGGGATGTGTCCCATTGAACAAGTCAACTGAATGGTAAATTACATTCTAAATTAAATAAATTACTGATAATGAGATACATACACATCTTCTTTGTCATCAACAGGAGCTTGATTCTATTGCCACTGAATAAATAGTTTTGCCATTGAATGGAATGGATTTAGGAGCAGGCCTCCATGGATGTTAAAGGCAACCTCCACATCTTACTGGAGAGAAGCTTTTTACTGTATATCTGGTCAGGAAACCCCCATCCACTTGCAGAGATTTATCATCAGATAGAAACAATTTCCATCCATGAACAATCAGATCTGGATCTAAACTAGTGTCCTAGGTATAGAATGTTCTCCTGAAATGGTTTAATATAGCCTGTGGCTTCTTGCAACAACTGCTAAGATTAAAAACCAAGATTGGTAAACCAGATAATTAGGGTAATAGGTTTGTTTAAGCATTTTCTGCCACCTTCTAGAAATTACTGTAGATTCCTCTTTCAGAAAAACATGGAGATGAACACAACCAAATTAATGACAAAAGCCATAAGAGAAGATTGCAGAGTTGAAATATCAATCGTAAAAACAATGATAAAGGTTTAAAGGGCCATGAAAAAGTTAAGACACCATGATGCTAAGAACATTATTAATAATCCCCATGGTAAAAATTAATGATTAAAATCATCACTACAACAAAGTAGCTTGCAATGTGAGCAAAGTGGCTGGAAAATAAATATTTAGGTATGTGACCAGAACAATTCAACTAGAAGCAAACACAGAGGCCCTGTCTATAGTAGGCAAAAATGTATTGAATGGATGACCTGAAACTTACAATACATGCTTGTGCATAGATGCATTGTCTTAGGTGCTTAAAATGCACCGCTAATTACCAGTTGATTGCAAAACCTGGGATGAGGCCTTTAACACTGGTCCGAAGGAACCAAACCAGATTCTCTACCTGTTGGGCTCATTACCACAGTATCTGAGTACCTCACAATCTTATTTATTCTCTGAACACCCCTGAGTGGTAGGGAAGTGCTATTATCCCCATTTTATGGATGATGGAACTGAGGCATGGAAAGGCTGAGTGACTTGCCCAACGTCACACAGAAATTCTGTGATAGAGCAGGGACTTGAATCTAGGCCTCCCAACTTCTCGGTTAGAACCCTAACCACAGGAACATTCCTTCCTCTACAGTGGTATGTCACAGTAGATAAGAAAATGTTAATGATCTAGCTGCACCGGTGCAGCTGCCGCTACTAGTAATTTCAAAGACAGAGCAAATGAAGATTACATGGCCAGAACTTGAGTTGAGTTCAGTTCACTGGCAGTTCTGAAAAGAAAAGCACCCACATAAACACAAATGTGCACACGCACACTCATTTTGAGTCATCTCCAAATGAAAATTGCTTGATTTTTTCCAGCAAAACAAATGTAAAAATGTTTTGTTTGACCCAAAATGACCGGTTCTATGCCTAAATAGATATGGATCCAAACCAAAACTCTGGATCTGAACTGCATGACATTTTGGATCCACATCTGCTCTTTACAGCTCAGGCCTGTAACCAATTTTTATTTACAATTATAAACACCAGATAGTAGGTGAAGCAGTGCTGTAGAATAGGTTAAAGACATCAAAACATGAAAAACGAGTGTTCACACACACCTTTTATTGCCTCCAACCAGGAGGCAAGAAACATTGGGCTCGATTCCTCTGCTAGTGTAAATTGACGTAGCTCCACTGATTGTAATGCTATCATGTTTGTTTACACCAGCTGAGGATATAGCCCACTTGGTCTATTAGATAAATTATGTTACTTAATGGCTTTCTTATAAAACAGGGAGACCACCTACCATAAATATTGTAGCACTTCACTCCCCTTCTGGTTTTGTCATCTTAAAAAGACTGGTCTCTTATATCTAGAGAGAAAAAACTCTGGTGAATAAAGAAATGAAAAGCTTGGCTCTAGTTCTGAACTTTTCCAAAACTTGGGGGCTGCCAGTTAATACTGGGTGTGCGTTAGTACGTATAATTTGCAATCCTGTTTCCATGGAAGTTGGATTTAGGCCTGGTACCAAATTGTCCTAGACTGAACCTCTCTGTTTGATGCGCCTAAAGTGGACTCCTGAATTCAACTCTCCTCCCCCTGAATTTTGGGAAAGTTCAGATATGGGTTAGATCCTAGATGCTGAGACTCTAGCCTACCTACTTCTGCTAATAGATGTCACCAGAATTCCTGCGAGGAGTTCAGGACTATTATTTAGATTAATCTTTTCCCACCTCCATAAACCTAGCTTCATCAGCCTCTGGAAATCAAGTTAATATTAATCTTCATTTGAAATAGGATAATACCATTAAGGATAAAGATGTCCCCTAATAATTTTATAAATTTTAAGACCAGGATGTAGTACCCAGGGAGTGAAGCAGGAGGTTCGTCCTCATGCTTACATGACATTTTTATATTAAAGATGAAAGTTTAGGTAGGTAATAGGCTGAGGCCAGCACAAGGAGTCTGTAATGATAGTCTCTTGGAAGCCATAATCCAAGTTCTCCCTTCTACTGCATGAGATAGTGGGGAGGGGGAGAATAGCAAAAATGTAGAGCATAGTGGGATGAAGTGCAGGAAAAACATAGCTAAAGGGAAATATTGCCTTCCCACTCCCTAGCTACTGAGTCACCTCACCAGTAGGTCTGGCTAGTAGGAGGCTGGTGAGAAATGAAGGAACAGATCTTCCCCACTCAGAGCAGCCTAATTTATGGCAAAAAATGCAATGGAATTTACTGCTTCTCAGATTAGCAATAGCTTCCTGTCTGTGGCACTGAACACTAGAAGGGGTATGCGTGCACCACTTGGGAGGGCAGCCAGGCACATTTTGCTTGTATTGTTGTTGTGAAGTAAGGTCAGGGAGAACATCAAGGTGTCATACCAGTGGCCCAAGATCCACAAGATTGGACCTTGAATGTCCCATGGATACACCACTAGATTTTCCCACACCCCAACTAACTGCTCTCAACAACAAACAACAACAACAAAATGGCAGATATGGCCACTTCTCAAAGGAAAACCCCTCTATTGGCCATGCCTCCCTTTTTGTGACTTTTTACATGTGAACGGGTAGGTTTGGCCTTAAGTCAACACACCCATTCAGTGTTTCTTGCCTTCTTCTGTAGCATGAGGCATGGCTCACTTGCTGTTGGATTCTCTGTGCCTTAAAGTCTTTAAATCATGATTTGAGGACCTTAATAACTCAGTCATAGGTCAGGGGTCTATTACAGGAGTGGATGGGTGAGGTTCTCTGGCCTGCATTGTGCAGGAAGTCAGACTAAATGATCATATTGATCCCTTCTGACCTTAGAGTCTGTGAGAAAATTTCAATGAACACTGCATGAGGGAGTTAAGGGTGTTATACTTTGCCAGACACAAAGCAAAAATACATATATTTTTTCATTTTAGATATATTTTGTTTCAGATTAAGGAAGAACAAGAAAGAGAAAGCATAAGTGATGAAATATAAACTATCCACAAGTTGTTGTGTTTGCATGCACGTGTGTTACTCCTCAAGTGGTCTAAAAATGCAGCATAGCAGTACTGAGATCAGTAGGGCTGTGGTATTTATATCAACCAAGGATTTGGCCCTGGGGAAGGGCAGAGGGAAGAGGGAATAGAGTGACTAATTCAGTAATATTCTCTATCTTTCTTGATACTGAAAGTGGCAGTAGAAATGGAGATCCTCTTCGTTTAATGGTACAGTACAGTTACTTTGATCTTACCTATGCCTCTGTCAAGTAAGAGCATTTCCACTGAAAGGAAATTTTAATAAAAGACACAATTCTGGGGTGATTTCTCCCCCACCCACATTTTTCCAACCCAATACTACCGACACCGAGAGGGAACTCTAGAGTACAAAGATGTGCAAGGAGGAAAAAAAAGATGGCTCTTTACATCTTGAGTGTTTGCTACAATAACAATATAGCTGCCACTGTTCTGTAAGTATTTGCTGGAATAAAAAAAAACCCAAACAGTTTCAGTCCTTTCAACATGTGTGTCTGACAAAATTAGAGATGGGCACACATCACAGTTTTGGATCTAATAAGCCCTACATTTGGAAGGATTTCAGATCTCTACCCAAACGTTCTAGTGAGGGACCATCTCTAGTCAGAACAACCACCACCAAAAATAAATGAAAAGAGAAAAAGATGGTTCTCCTGCAGGGGCAAAGAGTAAAAGGGTTGTTGATTGTGAGCTCTCTACCTGCAATGTCCATCAACCAATGCAACCCAGAGATTAAAAAAACAAACAAAAACCAAAATCCAACCAAACAGAAAACCCATAACATTTTAAGTGGATTTTAAAAGGAGGAAAAGGTGTTTCCCACTCATTCAGGGCAACTAGACATTTTAAAAGGCAGTTGATTTGTTCACGTCAGCTATTGACATTCCTTGAGAAAATAATTCTCTATGCACTATGATCCTGATTCTCCACCATGATCCTGATTTGCATCATCAATTACACCTATGCAGAGTCAGTGCAAAACATTACTATTTTGATTTGGTAGTGTTTTACACAGGTGTGAATGATTACACTAGGTGCAGTACAAGAGAGAATTAAGCCTGATTGTCCCCATCCCCAACTCCTGGTATCAATAATTATTTACTAAAGTTACCACTCAAGCAATTTTGTATAACCAACCTAGCAAGTTCATAAAAATCTCAACCAAAACTCAAAGCAACAACTCCAGTGCATACGTCTCCTTACCGAGGACTTAATTTTACCTAAACAATTTAGAAATTATTCTCCTAACAAGATTCTGCCTGGACTTTGAGTGGATGCACAGTATGGGGGAGCAGTCCCCCCACCATGCATGGTCCAGGAAAAGGCAAAGCAGAGTTCCAATCTTGGAAGGCAGGAACCATGCTCTCTCTCTTCTTTATTACAGCATCCTGAGGCCTACACTATAGCTGGTTGGAAACTTTCTGGCAGAACATTTTTCTGTTAGAAAATTCCAGATCAGCAAAATCGAGACATTTCACAGGAACATGTTGAGTTTGATGAAGCTTCCAATGGAAGCCAGGCAGATTTCCAACACCTGTCTGGTTTCTGGCCAGCTAACTCACCTCCATGGTTCCTCAACAGCCTACCTGCTGGAGAGCCAGGGCTCCCAGGATCCTAGGGACCATATTTCCTTTCAGAAAGAGCAACACATTCTCCCTGGCGGAACATTTCTGTGTTTCTGAAATGAAATATTATAAAATTTCAGCTTCCAAGAGAAATGTGGATGTTTTGGCTTTTCATCGTGATTCAGGATGACAATTTTTTCCATAGAAGTGGAATACAGTTTCCTGGCTATCAGTAGCATAAGCCCACACCAGGTAGGTCTCCACATATCCTGAGGAATTTGGGGAGCCCACAGCCATACATGCAAGAACACCTCTCCCGGCTCCCTCTCTTTCCGCACTCCCTTTCACTTTGAATCCACTGGAGCTGCTATGCTAAGGCTTCACCTCTGCCCAGAGCTGCCTATAAACTCACCGGGTGGAGCTCTGTGGAAAAAAGACAATAAAGCCTCAGATACCTCAGTGGGGCAAAGGCGGTGAACAATGCAAGTCCCTTCTAACTCACACCCACTATTGGCTCCCACCCTCACCATGGACTGTGGATGCTGGAAGCACCCTCTGCAGGATCTGGAGGGAATGGGTTGGTGCTGTAGAGAGATGAGACCCTTCCATGCAGGACAGAGAAGGACATCCAAACATGGAGACTCTCCTTGATGTGCAAATCTTGGAAGGGGCAGACAGGGAAGAAATGAAAGATGGCTATCTAAGAAAAATTCTTTACGAGCCTTGGGTATAGTGTTTACGTTTGCACAGTAAAACTAATGCCCTGATCCTGCAAAGACTTCGCAGCCTGTGGAGCTTTATACACAAGTAGCCCTAGTGTGCACAACCCTTTGAGACCTCCCTTATTATCTGAAGTTCAACATATGAAGCACTGGTAGAGCCTTTCATCCACAGTGAGTTCTAACCAAACTGAACAATTTGAAAATGGAAACAGCTGAGATATTAATATTTAAAACTTCACTGCAGCAGTGGACATGTGCAATAACTTTTCAAAGAGATTTTCAGAAGGCTTTTTTTTCCTTCTTCCAATTCTGAACACACAACACTTATCCCAAATACATATTTACATGCTGTACTGGAAAAGCTCTTTTTAGAAACTTTCCAGTCTTCTGGGTAAATAATATCCCTTTTAAAAATTATGAATACATATTTAACTGATAGGCCAGAATGGCTCTAGTAGGTACTACATAAGCAATTTTTTTAGAATTGCCTAGGGAATGTTTACAGGTAGAGTGGAAGAGGAGACATTATTTAACCTGATCTTTTTTTTTTTTTAAATAAAAAATTGCTATTTTTTGCTTTTTTTAAGTTCCCAAATAGGACAAAGAGAAAACCCCCAGGCAATGAAATATTATTAGAGATTATTAAGATAAATATTTAAAGAAATGCTGATGGGGGCCAAAATGGTATTGTTCGCACACACTGAGGAACTTCCACATCATAAACCAATTTTTTATTCTTAAAATAATGATAACCAAAAATCCCCATGGGCCAGAGTCTGCCCTCTGTTACACAGATATATGGATAGGGCCTCCCCGGGAGAAGACAGGTAGAATTCCAACATAGCACTCAAGAGAATTGAACTTACTTTTATTCTAACCAGCAGAAACCAGTATGAAGGGAATGTAGATTGAAAGCTACAAAGCACAGCCAGTTTGCACACAGACCGTTGTCCTTTCCATGCACTAAGGAAGTTGCACGCTTTGCAGCTTGCTGCATGCATCAGGAGATCCTGGCATCCCCTCCCCCCATCTCGTTTCCTGTGTGCCACCCTTTCATCCGGCTCTATTTCAGGGACTCCCTGCAACTCCCCTCAATCCCCTCCATATCAAGGGCCCCATTTTTACTCTCCTGTGCCAGCTGCTCGGTGTGCACCACCATTCCCACTTCCCTCCTGTGCCCTCCATTCCCCCTGCTCCCAAAGCATAGGCTTTGTGTGCCCCCAAATCTCACCTTTTCCCCATACCAAGGGCTCTATATTCCTCTGTGTCCCATACCAGCATCCCTTAGTCTCCCCCTTGCCAGGGGTTCTATGTGTGCCCCATTCCCTCCCCCTTCACACTGGGATCCCCCATTTCCTCCCCCAGTGTCAGGGGCTGTGTGCATGCCCCTATTCCCCTTCCCCACCACCGTCGTTATTTATTTGGGATATAACTCAGTCAGATATCAACATGTTAAACTGTTGTGAGCAGAGATGATGTGGTATTTTTATACCAGTTGTTTGATCTATAGACAGTTGTAGAGGTGACTGAGGCTGTGGCTGTGCTAAGGAGCTGGCAGGGGCTTCACTGTGTCTCTCATTTCTTCCCTTTCAGTTTTCCGATTCCCCCTCCCTCCCAATTAATGGGGTTTTGGCCACTGATGCCTGGAACATTCTCTGAAGTTTTGAAATTGTTTGGCTGGGACATTCAAAATGTATCATTTTACACACAGACAGAGAAATGTCATTGAATTGAATACAAGGCCTTTGCAAGTTTGGCCAATCAGGGGTGCATGACTCTTCTTTTCAAGCTCCTGACCTTGAAAACAATTACACTGAAGCTTGGTCTTGCAAAATTACTTATGTGCAGGTGTGTTGGCATGATCAAGTCCCGAAGAACCAGAAAGTTACCCCCCACTGATTGTCCCTCTAGTCCAACTCCTCCTGTGTAATTCTGCTAGGACCAGCATGATTTGTGGGTCTGCTAACCCTCACCAGCCAGAACAGCTGGGCAAAAGCTGCAGAACTTTTCTGTAACTATTTTTAAACACAACCACTTTGGCAGTGTTTACTTTCCACGTTTGTTGAAACAGCAAATTTTATGCTAATATTGCAGAACACGTGTGGGTAGCAAATTCAAATTGGTACATGTGATATTCATACTGTAAATCTGGTTCAAGCATTATTCTCAACCAGTCAGGGAACATCAATACATCATGTGTGACCTATGTGTCATATCCAAAGAGATGGAAATCTGAACACTGGACTCTTGCAAAGGGCTACAGCAATAAGTGAGATACCAAAAATTATACATAGAAATTATTTGATAAATAGTTTTTAACAACCAATAAATAGAGATGGTTGAAAAAAATACCACTTTAAAGGGCTTTTAATGATTGAAAACTGAAAAATTGGGCAGGTTGGTTAAAACAACAATTTTTTTTCTGAAAACCAAACATTTGGTTTTCAATTTTTTGTGAAAAAAAGAGAGAAAATGAGAAAAAGAACCATATTTTTAGATATGGAGAAAATTGGAGGGAAGAGACCCACAAAAATGACAAGAGATGTAGAAAACCTGACCTACAGTGAAAGGTTGAAAGAATTGGGCATGTTTAATCTAGAGAAAAGAAGGCTGAGTGGGGACATGATAACAGTCTTCAAATACATAAAAGTCTGTTATAAAGGGAATGGTGAACAATTGTTCTTCATGTCCACCAAAGGTAGAACAAGTAGTAATCAACTTAGTTTGCAGGAAGGGCAATTTAGGTTACATTTAGGGACTAATTTCCTACTGTAAGGATAGTTAAAGACTAGAACAGGGAAGATGTGTAATCCTCTTGATTGGAGGATTTTAAGAACAAGTTAGACAAATACTTGTAAGGGATGGTCTAGGTACACTAAATCCTACTTAAGAACCAGAGAGGAAGGTTCTAAGGTTTCTAAGATTCACAAGAAAGAAAGATTTTGAAATAACATTTTTTTTTATGTAAACATTCCTTAGAAAAAAAAGAAGCTATTTTTTCAATAAAAAAATTACCAGCTTTATAGATTTCTAGAAAACTGATCATTCATAAACAGAAAAAGTTGAAAAAAAGTTATTCTTCCTAAATTATTTCTCATTTCTACTTACCAACATCCAGTCTGACATGCTCAACACAGTCTCGGTGCAAGATTTAACTCTCTGACAAACCTGATCTTGCAATTCTTCTTCAAGCAAAACTCCCATGGAGTTCAACAGGAATGCTTTGTACAACAAATCCAACATAAGTCATCAAGAAGGACTGAACCCAGGGCCTTCAACACTAAAGCATGGGTTTGTGTAACTCCAGCTAAAGGTGGTAGCCATAAAAGGACCTTAAGGTGGGGGGACATGTAATTTGCACCCACACTGGAAAAGGGGCCTTAATGTAAATGAGAATCAGTCACTTTTCTCTTATATGAGTTAATCATTAGAAAGGAAAATGCCACACTTATCCTGTGCATTTGTGTGCATGAAATAACTGCAAGATCAGGTCCTATGAAGATAAAAACAACTGCATTGTGTGTACTGCAGAAGAACAGAGTGCTAGAGCTAGTCAAAACCTGGAATTTCTGGGTCACAGGAAATTTGGTTTTCATCCATATGAGAATGAAAACAAATATTTTTGAAATTTCCTGTAAATTAGAATTTATAAAATATTTTTGTTTTAAAAAAGTGTCCAGATTCCAAAACTGTTTTAAAAATTATTTTATGGCTTTTTCCTAAATTTTTATTAGTTTTAAAATTATTTCAGAACATGACACTAAGTGTCAAACTGTTTCATTACAGAGCAAAAAGAGGAAACACTGAGCCAAAAAAGAAGATAAAATGTCTCATTCAGTACTAAGAAACAGCTGCCCTTGATAATGATTTTTGAAGTAAAAGAATTTCCACTTATCATATTGTAATATGACAACATTATGAAATAATGTAAAATAAATATTCAGAACAAAATTTCAGAACTCCCTGAAGCAAAAGTTTTCCAAAACTTGTTGTTTCATTTAGCTTTTTTTTTTCCCTACAGAAAGATTTGTTAAAAATCAATACAATTCTTTAAATGTTTTGATTTTAACAAAAATAGGATTTTTCCTCAAAAACATTTCAATGCAACATTTCTCACCATCTCTACACTGTAAGATGATGCATGGGGCAAAAAATGATGTTACCTCCCTGCTCTGGAGGCTAGAAGGTGTATATTCAAGAAGGAGGAAGTCAGTTTAATGGATCTTACTGATTTCAAATTACATGAGCTGGAAATAGAAGATATGGAGAAGAGACAAGTTGCTTTTCCTTCATTGGACTGCGAGAAGTTAGCCCTCTTACCTGTCCTCAGGTCCCTTGCAAATACACTTGTCCTTTTAAAAGCTTGCTCCCTAAGGGTACATCTACATTGCAGATGACAAACCAAATCAAAAAAGACCCACGATGGTGAGTCTCAAAGCCTGGGTCAACTGACTTGGAGTTGCAGGGCTCACGCTATGGGGCTAAAAATAGCAGTGTAGACATTGCTGCTCAGGCTAGAGACCGGCCTCTGAATCCCAGCAAAGGTGAGGGGGGCCTCATAGCCCAAGCAGGAATGTCTACAATGCTATTTTTAGCCCCATAGTGTGAGCCCCACAAGCCTGAATCAGATGATCCAGGCTCTGAGCCTTGCTGCCATGAAGTTAGTTTTTGCAACTTAGACATACCCTTAAGCTTTCAGCACAACTCTTATCTTCAAATCCTCCCCAGCATGATAGCAGAACCCTAAGGAGTCCAGGCTTTCTCCATCTCATTGAGAGCAGGGGAAAGGAAACCCACTTAGGCTGGTGGGATCCCCCCGCCCCGCAATCTCACCCCAGTTCTCGGGGAACTTCAGGTCCTCCTCCTTGGCTACTTTCTGTCAGTGTGCTGCTAACTCAGCATAAACCTCACCCTCTCTGGCAGCCACCCCTTTCTGCCTGGACCGCAGCCTCTTTACCCAACTGTTGCTGGTCAACCGATCAGCCACAGCTAGAGAGGTAGTAATTCTGTCTCTTAATCCTAAGTGGCTGTTGCAGAATAGGGCTTATTCACCCCACCACAGATATAGGTTTCCAAAAGAGCTCCAGGACAGATTTTCAAGTGCTCAGACCCCACAACTGGGGACAGATTTTCAAAGGATCCCCATCCCACTGAGCCACTGAAATAAATAATATTTTCAAAATTGCTCCTTATCCAGCAACTTTTGTTATGATACTTATGACCAGATTTTCAAAAGAGCTCAACATCCAAACAGCTTTTGAAAATCTATTTGGCTTTGGCACAAGAGCACATGGAATATTGCATTTAGTTCTGGGCATATAATTAGCTGAAAGTTATTGACAAATTGGATAGAGTTCAGAGAAGAGAAATAAAAATGGTCAGAGAACCAGAGAAATTTACATATGAGAGAAGATAAAAAAAGCTAAATATGTATGGTTCAGCAAGGAGGTAATTAAAGCAGGATATATGTTAAAAATCCACAAGTATCCTTAGTCTTGTGTCAAGGATGGAGAAGAATGAATTAGGGTGGGATATGGGGGGTTTAGCTAAGAGTTATTGGACATAGGCAAGCAAGAGAAAATTTAAGCTAAATTAATCTCAAGAAAAATCTTCCTGACAGTGAGATCTGTGAGATCTGCAGAACAAGTCTCCAAAGGGAAGTCTCCAAAGGGAAGTGGACTATACAGTTTTAAACAGGTGGAAGTCCCATTGCTTGGGACATTTAAAACTAGACCAAAGATGTGCTGCAGGGGGGCTCTTGGGAGTCCCTTATTATTGCCTTATTAAGCCTGCTACTTAAATAAAGGGAAAGTTGGTGATTTCTCTGCCTCTAATGGAGTGTACACATCCTCTTGGAAAGTGCTAAAGCAACTCTGATGGAGATGACATTGATCCCTGGAGATCATAAAAATGAAGAGCAAACTTTTACAGATTGTGCCAAGTGTTGCAAATTTTCAAGAGAGTTTCCTAAGAGAGTTTTCATGCAAGTTCTTCATCACCAGCCAATTCATGTCATAGAATTTATAACTGTACTATGTTATCAAGCCACTTGTCAGGTACACTATACAAATAGGTGCAGAGGGTCCCTTAGCAGCAGAACAAAGGCCATGAAAGATGGCAGAATTGGGGGCCCTTGAACAGTCTAAATATATTGCGGAGATCAAATCCCATGTTATCTCTCCCCTTGCATTTGAAGATGAGCCAGGCCTGTCTCATTCGCTGAATATGTGGAACCCACTGGTCAATCCTTGGAGGATATGGGGCTGTTACAGCTACAGGCAATCGATGGGTTTACACTCCTAAGTGTCTAAATAGCTTTTGCAAATGAGATTTAGGTTCCTAGATTATTTAGGTATTGTGATGCTGAGTGCAGCAACTCCTTTTAAAATCTGGGCATTAGAGACTGCTTGTGAAAATCTGAGCCTAATTTTAGGGGTCCATTATGAGACATCTTAGATGTTTTAACTTGGACAATCAGAAAATGAAGCACCCAAAGTCTGGTTTGAAAAATTGTGCCTTCACAGTGGCTGGCTGAAAAATCTCTGTCAAAACTATTTTTCAATGGAAAATTGGGTTTTGACTAAACAACATTTTTCATCGAAAAAGTGCCTGCTCTCTGTGGAAAAGCTTCTTTTTTTGTTGAAAAATGGAATGCCCAGAAACGGAAATATTTAAACCAAAACATTTTTATTTGGAAACGCTACTGTGATGCCCCATGGAACTTGCTGCCGTATGTTCCCATTATACTCTCTGAGCTGACCTCCCCAGCCAGATTACGTCTGCTAGGATGCACCATGGCTACAGACTCTCATGATGAACTGACTCTCCTCCATACAAGAGGCCAGACCATAGTGAAAAATGGGAAATGTAATCCTACCAGGAGTCTGGCCTACAGAAGAGAATGGGAGTTTGAAGTACCCAAACTACAAGTCCAATGAGGCACTCTGATGCACCATTTCCAAATTAAATGTTTCAGTTTTCTGTGAATTTTTTGGTTTTCAAATTTCCACCAAAAATATACATTTTTCATGGAAAAAATATTTTGACCAGCCCCAGCATTAATTTCTTTGTGTGTCTCAGTTTGCTCATCTGTAACATGGGGATAACAACAATGTTGTGATTATTTCATTAATTTTTGTTAAAAACTGAGATCTTCAGATGGAAAACTATAGATGTGCAAAGTATAGAAACCAGAGAAAGAAGTGCATTTCCATGCATCCAACAGATAATTAGAAACATCTAGGTTCCCTCCTACTCTAGTCTTCACCAGTAAATGTTCATAAGAAAGAATTCACATATTACATTTTCTTAGTTCTTTTTTATCCAATCTTTCATCCTGATGGTAAATACTGCATGAAACATGTTGCTATTATTACAATTCATTGAAAGTTATTACGTGTCCGTTATTTAAATGCCATATGTACATGATTTAAAGAATACTAGCACAGATATATTTCTGGTCATTTCATTTTCAAGTGTTCAGATTTTAAACATGTCAAGGAATAAACTCATTTGAGAAAACCACTGAGAAATGAAGCATTCCAAAGTCAAAAGTGATTGTGTGAGGAATTAGGATCATTAGGCTTAATTCCATCACTTTAAATGCAGTAATATGTAGTTACTGTGGTTCTCCTTACAAAAAGAAAGCACTACATCCTGAATGTAAATAATATTTTAGGGTTATAAAACCTTGGAATAGAAAGGTCCTGAATAGTCATCTAATCAAATAAGCTTTGTTTGGGAACTAGAGAACTGATGTGTGTTAGATAAGATGGTCAGTTTCTAGGTGGGTGTCATGTACATAGAAAGAGAGAGAGATACACATACACAGAGTTATATACAGATAACTTTACAAACACTAATTACTTAATGAATATACTCATGCCTATGAGTTAAATAAACATTATTAGCCCCAGTTTACAGCTGGAGAATCTAAGGTCAAAATGTTAGGTGATTTGACTAAGGCCACAGAGGAAGTTAGTATCAACGCTAGGATTACAACACAACAGTCTCTTGTCCCAGTCCATTAGACCACACAGCTTCTGTTACTACTGAACTGTGCACTTCCTTGTGACCAAAAACCATACCGGCTGCTCAGCATGCAGTTAGCTGGTAGGGAGAATGTGGAACATCTAGTGATCTAAGTACAACCTAAACAGCGGTGTTTTTCACAGCCACAAACTGATACAGGGTCCCTTCAAACAAATAGAGAGATTTGTCCCCGTAGACCCCAAAAGCTTTGGGCAGTGTTGAGCTGTAATCGACATCAACCTTTCCATTCTAGATGTTGATTTTTTTCCATAGGTTTGTACGGCTTAACGTTTTTAAGGTTCACTTTGCAAAGAAAAGACTAGAACCATACTTTAAAAAAAATGGAAGCTGAGATTCTCTTTTACTTTTCTAATCCTTAAATTGGGGTTGCTCATGTACATGGGCTCTCAAAGGCCAGCTCCAAATGGGGTTAATATTTTTTACCTACCTCTCAGGCTTTTGGGATGCAGTGCTGCAAGAAGCTACACACAGGTGAACTCTGAAACAGTGTGGCGCTCCAATGAAGTTCATGAGGCTATAGGAGTCTGCCAGCACAGAGCTCAGTGGAGAATTGGGGTCATAGGGCTTGTCTGTATCATGGGATAATGCACTCTATGGGGGGAGGGTGGGTGATTTCTAAAGCACGCTAATGTGCTGCACCTTAATTGGTCTGTGTAGACCCTGCTGGTGCACACTAAAGGCTCTCTAACACAATTTAACATAGTGCTGTTTAAAACAGTGCACACTCAACGAAAAGTATGATAATGATGATGATTATTACACAAGACTAGATTAAGGTGAAGGGCTAAATCAGTCCCTACTCCATGAATTGCCACATATGAGGAAAAAAACAGGCCCTCTCAGTGAATAAATGGTGGGTAGAGATGACATGGGCTCAAGATGCAATATTCAGATCCGAATCCAGATTTCAAACACTGAGTGCTTGGATGCAAGATTTTTATTTAACCTGTTTTAAAGGTAGGGAGCATTTACCAAATCTGGATCTCGTTCCAACTTCAGATTTATAACACCATACTGTGGGGGGTGCACCATATCACATAAGAATACACATAGATTAAAAGAAGAGTGAGTCAGGAATCTGTGGATGATACATTTTCATTCATCTCTCCCTCTTACAATGGCTAAATTGATAATTGTTTCTTCTTCTAGACTTAGTCCCTCTATGAGAGATTGACTCTTTGAGTCCTTCTCCATTCCAGTCTCTCAACACAGCAGTTCCTCAGAAACTCTGCAGCTAATCAAATCCTTTTGTATAATATCCATCCATCTAGTTTTGAATCTTGTCTTACCTTCCACTTCTAAATTTAACACCCTGTTTCTTATATATTCTGCCTTGATTCCTTCCACTTTTTTATAATTGGTACCACTGTCACACTTCCCTTAATTCGTTCATTCTGAACATGGTTCACTGCAAGCATCCATCTTAACATTTTAATTTCCACTGTCATGATTAGGGTGATCAGATGTCCTGATTTTATAGGGACAGTCCTAATATTTGGAGCTTTGTTTTATATAGGTGCCTATTGCCTCCTCCTCCTGATATTTCACACTTGCTATCTGGTCACCCTAGTCAAGGTCTGCTCTTGTCTTTTCTTCAGTGCCCAGCATTCAAAGTCATATGAAAGTGCAAGCTTGATTAATGTCTTGTAGATTTTACTTTTTAATTTGATAGGCATTTTCCTATGGCATATCACTCCACTCACTTCTCTCCATTTAGTCCATGGCTTTCCTGGTTTGCTTATAAGTTTACTGTTGAGTTCACCATTATCCTTTATTATTGAACCTATACTTGAACTTCTGCACCTTTCGTAGTGGCATGCCACTCAGATTTGCAGTCTTGTTGTCTTTCTGCAAGGTATTGTCAAATCTACAGACCATGTATTCTGATCTTTTTCTGCTAATTTTCATGCCATTTCTTTCAAGTATGTGTCTCCATCCCCCTAAATCTTCTTCCACTTCCTCTTTGCTCTCCCACAGGAGTGCTACATCGTCTGCAAAAAGCATGTACCAGGGTGCCACTCTCTGGATGTTTTCTGTAAGTGCATCGAGGACTGATGTGAATGAAAAAGGGCTTAGTGCCAAGCCTTGATGTACTCCAACTCTTAATAGAAACAGTTCAGTTTCTCCACAAGGCCTTCTAACAACACCTTTTACGCAGCCTGGGTAAGTCTGATATAGGCTTCAGGTACCTGTTTCATTCTCATACAGTGCCAAATGACTTTTTCAGAACATGAAACATGGTCATAAGCTTTCTCAAGATCAATGAATACTATGTGCAGGGTCTCTTTTCTCTATATTTTTTCCATAAGCAATTTTAATGCAAAGATAGCATCCATTGTTGACTTTCCTGGCATGAATCCAGACTGATTGTTGCTGACCTTTACTTCTCTTCATAGTCCCTTATCAATAACCTTCTCCAAGATCTTCATAGGTGACTCATGAGTTTAATGCTACCATAGTTACCACAGTGTTGTATGTCTCATTTTCTCTTAAATGTTGGTACTAACATGTTCTTTCTCCAGGCATCTCCTCAGACCTCATGATGAAATTAAACAGTTGTGTCAATATGTACAGGTACATATTTTCATGCCTACTTGCCCCAGGCACATCCATACTTCTGCTGGTATGCCATTGGGGCTAAGCGGTTTCTTATTTTTCATGTTGTTCAATACTTCTGTAACTTCGAGCACTGGTGCCACCAGACCCTGATTTGATTTTATCAGATTGCATGTTTCTCTTGGATTTTCTTGATTCATAAGCCTTTCAGAGTAATCTGATTTTCATTGATTAATATATTTCCACTTTCACTATTAATGACTTTGATCTCATCAATGTCTTTAGTTCTCTTATCACAGGTCTTTGCCAGGCTAAAATGATAACTAATAAAAGAAAATCTCTCTCACAAAACATAGCTGACCTGTGAAACTAACTGCTGCAGGAGGTCATCAAATCAGATATATAGAGTTGGATTTTAAAAAGGGCTGGATACATTTTATGACCAAACAATTTCTGTACAGTCATCCAAGCTAAGATAATGGTGATGAAATTTCATGCATGAGAGTGTAAAATGATTGTGATATAGTTTGGGAAGGAATTTTTCTTCCCAGATACAAGATTGTACAATTAGGAAGGCACATTATATGATAGTTTTTTGTTTGGCTATTTTTTCTTTCTCTGAAGAATCAAAAGCAAAATCCTGGATCTCAAGGGTTTGTAATCTAGTCTGGTAAATCCTCTTTTCTTAAATATAATTAAGCACTTAAATCAGACATTTTTTTTCTGAGCCTCAGAGTCTCTCTCCTCTAACTGGTCTCACATTCAGGTAAAACAACTGAAGCAAATCTTAGCAGCTGGCAGGTTTACTAATTCACCCTCCTGACCCAAACAGTTCAAAGACAGTGAGCTTGCAAGAGAGACTGGAGAGGTCTGAATCCAATCTTTGATGCAACAGCTGGCTGTATTTCTAGTACAACTTGTATTTACCGTACATCTGGCTTCATTTAATTGGAAAACAAAACAAATAAAAACAATTGATCTACTTCTGGTAAATTGCAACCTAAGGATAATTTTGACCATTCTCTCTCATTTCTATCATCCCCATTTCCTCTACAGAAGTTTAGCAAGTAGTTAATTAAATTGGAGAGTATCTATATCTATCTAAAATTTTCAGTGATATCTTGAGGCAGATTTAATTCACTGGCAACAGCAAGGATGGAACGACTGCTGAAACACTTAAAACCTCATTACCACATATCCCCTCTTCAACTAGAGAGCCCCCAGCCTGTCCATTATTGTCCTGCCTGTACTTTCTGTGGGCTTTTGAAAAGAAAAGGTTCAAAGAGCAAGACTTTCATGCTCTCCTTTCCATGTCAAACACTTTCAACTCCTGATTTCAAAGTACCACTCGGTTGCTGTTCAAAGGCCTTTGGACTCGTAGGGGGTGAGATTGGAGTAAAAGGTTGCACTACAAAGCCCATTGCATTCAGAGTAATATCCAGCTTGGAGATACAAATAGTAATATAAACTCAAGCACCTATCAATAAAACTGCCAATATATGAAAGAAGGGACAGAAAAATTCTAAATGGCCTTTTTTCCTTCCTCTCTCCAAACTGGAATCATGCTGTTATCAGTTTGGATGAAAGCCTAATTGATATTTTGAAGTGTTATTTTTCCCTATGTTTCTGTATGGCCAGGGGACCATAGAAGTGAGCAAGAGAAAGCCAAATCCCAAATAAGTTAGATAAGAATACCTAAAGAAGTTCCTACCAACATCTAAAAAACTGACTAGCTCTAGTTGAGTATTCATCTACCTCCCCTTCTCTCTCTATATCCTTTTTATCTGCCTGCCCACAAGATTTGGAACACCATTAATTGGTCCTCAGGGAGGCTGACAGGCCTGTGCTTTTATGACTTGGTTCTTTGTATTGTACACATGTGGGCATCTCTCAGGAGATAAACAAAGGGAAAAATGTGTTGAAAAGGGGGCAGAATTTGTATAGGTCTAAACACAGAACAGACCACCTTCTCTGTTTACTGTTAATGCTCTAAATTACATGAATAAATCCAAACTTCCCTTCTTCCCCCCTCCCCAAGTCTGCTTCACTTAATCTGAATTTCGTGATTGCTACAGGCTCATCTTCTGAGGAATTCTACCTGCTATTTGAAATAAAACGTTCAAACTCCGTTTTTTGGCCCCCCTTCTATTCCCTTCCCCTCTGCAACAAAAGATAGAGGTGGTCTTATGGGAAGATAAAAAGAATAGTTGATCATAAGAACTAACCTGGAGCCAACACCTTGGTCTTTCGTCCCTTCAGCAGTTTCTAAACCCTAAGCACCTGCAGCTAATTCTCATAGCTTGCAGCCTTGGTCTTGGATATGCTGAGACTGAAAGACTATCTGGCACAGCTTTCACTGCTTAGGAAAAAATAAGTCCATCACCAAACAAAGAGTTTATTGTTTATATCTAAGAGAAAGCAACCTGTCTTCTATTAAGGCAATAATTTCACTAAAATGTGAATTGGAACCTTAAACTGAGGAGCTACAGAATGCCATATTTGTAAGAATTTCCACTGGGTATTTGTACTTGGCAGCAAAATTTGCATGGGAAATTGTTTCCCATCGCTGAACATTTGCAAATAAATTCAAGACCAAATTCTATTGGATTTATTCACATGAAACACATAAGTAAGGAGAGCAGGATTTGTCCATCCCAAACTTCAGGTATTCCTTTAACCAAAGCAAATAGTTATAAAAAGTGGTTATATAAAGGATTTTAGAATCGTAACTGCTAGGTTCCATTCTTGTCTACCACTGATACACCCTGTGACAAGGGTACGCCTACACAACAAGTGTTGTGCAGGGGCTAGCCTACCTAAGCTAGCTTTAATCCAGCTAGCAGGACTTACAGCAGCAATAAAACCAGTGTGGGACTGAGAGCTGAGCATGTACCCAGGGTCTACGTCAGGCCTGTACTACCTACGTTTTTGCTGTGTAGATTTGCCCTAACACGAGTCATTTAAGGTAACATTTTCACAAGTGCCTAACTGACCTATGCTGCATTACAGGCCAGATTTTAAAAGATATTTAGGTGCCTAAAGATGCAGATAAGCACCGAAGTGCCCAACTCCCAATATATTTCTGAGCACCTAAATACCTTTGAAAATCTGGCTTTTCGGAGTTAGTCTCCTTGTGGCAGATTGGCACAGGCCCCCTACCCTTCTGGGTCCTCTGGGTGGTCTCTCCCCTTCCAGAACAAAAGGACTCACAGGCATAAGCCGTTGCAATCACCCGTGCTCATTTATTTACAGAGTACATGTACAATCCCCACTCTCACACCAGGCCCTTCTGGCCCCGAGGCTTTGGGGCTTCTCACTCTCTCTGGCCAGGAGGCGAGCTCAGTAGCAGGACTCCTGCTCTCCTCCCTGACCATGCCTCTTCTGGTTCCTCCCTGGCTGGTTTATATATCCCCTCCAGCTAGGGAGCCAGCTGTTCCCCTTTGCCTCATTAGGTTCAACTGTTGCTTTTTCCTTTGCAGTCTAGGGCCCACTGGCCCACTTTGCCCCAGCCCAGGCAGCTGGGTTGGGGGTGGCAGAGGCACCGAGGGGCTTGTCACCCCCTACTCTGCCACACTCCTACATCACTTAGACGCTTTTAAAAATTTTACCCATAACCTCTGTGTGCCTCAATTTTAACCATCTCTCCATGCAGAGGTGTGGATTACTGTACGTGTGTGTGTGAGAGGGGAGGGGGTAAATTAATAAATAATTTACCATGCTTTGACACTCTTGAACTAAAGGTGCTGTGTGATAACATTTATAATGCTCCCCACAAGACGGATTTTTTTTTTCCTTGAGGATGTATTTTCTGACAGCCTTTGACTGCATGTTCACCTTGCGGAAGCACTTAGTTTGGGGGCAAATGGAGGGCAGGTTATGTTCTTTCACAGGGCAACATCTTTGATAATAAGGACACCCCAATGATCTGAGATCCTTTGTAGAGGGTCCCAGGATTAGACATTCCTTCAGGAGGACAAGTTGAGAAAGTCAGGTTCTTCAGTGGGGACAACTCCCAGTCCGAGGAAGTTCTTTGAAGGGACGTGTGAAAGATTTTAAAATCTTTCCAGACAGCCACCGCTTCTTAATCATTGTCAATGTCTTTAAGCACCTGGCAACAAACTGACATGAACTGATTTAGCACCTGGCTTAACCATGGATGTGCGGCCCCGGTAGCAGAAAATTCACCAGAGGGAAGTTGCCGTGCTGCCCGGTGCCATAATCCCCACTCTGTCAGGACACTGAAGAAAAACAGTACAGCCTCCAAAGTGTGTTGGGCTGGCTTGGGAAGGGATGTGAACTTGTCTACACAGTGTTT
The DNA here is from genome assembly GCF_026122565.2 of Emydura macquarii macquarii. Lineage (NCBI taxonomy): Eukaryota > Metazoa > Chordata > Testudines > Chelidae > Emydura > Emydura macquarii. The sequence goes on along the minus strand of NW_027132342.1, from coordinate 2,104,028 downwards.
GTAGCACTATAAACATATGGGTTTAGAAATCAAAATAGTGGTACAAATGCCCTAATATGGATGCATTTATACTTGTATAAAAGGTGCTTATACTGGTATAACTTATCTCCTACATTTCTGTGAGAATAAGCAAGGCAGCCTCTACAAGCAAGGCTTGCCCCTGGCAGACTCTCTGTGAAAGAGAGTGATACAAACACAGCCTGACCTCTGCCAGAAATGAATCACCCCTGCAGTGCAGCTGTTTTGGTGCAGGGAGGTGCAAATTGACCTTTCTCTAGTGAAGTTTCACCAAGTGCTAAGCATACGGTCCAAAGAAAGAAACTTTCAGCAAATGCTAAGAACGTGGCCAAATTCAGGCCCCTACATAGCACCAGACACAGATGCGCACTTCTGCTGCAACAGAACTCAGTCAGACCAACTACTGCTGACACACAGGACATAACACACATTATTCTTGCTAGCAACAGGAGTCATCTGCATTAGAAATGTTCTGGGTAACTGAGAGGTGTTACAGTCTGAACTAAATGCAGGCTACATTGCTGATTCCAGGCATTTCCCAAGAATCCCACTCTGCAGCTCCAGGCAGGCTGGACTTGCAGGCTGAAATCTGCAAGTCCAAAGGAATCACAGGGTAATGGTAATCTAGGAACCACCAGGGTCATTTAGTCTAACCCCCTGCCAAGATAAGGATATGTTGTGGCTAAACCATCCAAAACAGATGGCTGTCCAGTCTCCTTTTGGAAACCTCCAGAGAAGAAGTTTCCACGACTTCCCTAGGCAACCTGTTCCAGTGTTCTACTGTTCTTACAAACAAGAGAGCAAAAGTTGCTACCTATGGGTTGTATCCTGTCCATGGCTTTTTGTCCATGTACCTATGTGTACCCTAAGTCCATAAACATGCTATTAATGTAAAATGATGTGATCATTTTAAATACTGAATCACAGTTGTTCGGGTAAAGGGCCTCACTATATCAGCTATTGGAATCTGACCTTTCTAGCATTGTGTGTCATTTTACAATAAGATAGGATAGCTGGCTTCAGCGCTCTTCTTTTAATTCTCAAAATAGAGTGTTGCACTAAAAAGAGTCATTTTTAAAGTCCCTTCCCTCTCCCCTAGGTGATGCTTCCTTTAGAGTTCTGAGTACACAGCAACATTAAAAATCAATATTTTTGACATTTCTGAAGAAAATGTAACATTCTCTTTGAATAGTTAATTCGGTGTATTAATGGTCAAAAAGTGTCCATCTTAATTGGGCCCCTCCTGAATCAATATATTCCATGTGCCTGTGGCATAGCTATTTGCATAGCGTTATCAACAACAAAGGCCTGAATCTGTTCAGTGTGTAGTCAATTTATTAATGCAAAACAGGTGAAGAAATGCTATCATTTTCATTGGGTAGGGTTTTAAACCTTCTTTGTGAAGTGTAAACAACTACACAAAGTGCGGGGCAATGGAGAAGCAGGCCCTATGATAATGATCTTCTCCTGATATCCCTGCATAGCCAGTGCAGCTATGGAAGAATCAGCAGAACTTTTTTTTCTGCCACACGGATCATCAACAAAATGGTCAACTACTATAAATTCCAAAGACAAAAACTTCAATATTGGTGAAGATGTACAAGGCTGACGGGACACAGCACAAGTTGCAGATCCATCTCCAGTTGAATTTGCAGGACTGGTGAGCTAAGGAAAACAAAAAGACAGCCCTGGCCCTGGCTGTGGGACCAAGATTTTTGGAACGTACTTCAAATAGATATAGAGAGATTCAAAAGATCCTGGATGGATTTTCAAAATGACTAAGGCCCAGATTTATAAAGGCACTTAGGCATGGCTGTATCAATGTTGCTATGCCTAACTGATGGAGGAGCCCAACCCTCATTTTCAAAGGGATTTAGGCCGTTAGGGGTTTAAATCCGACCACCTGTCAGTGGGATTTTGGCTCCCACGTGGCTAAAAATCCGATTGACAGGAGTCAATAGTTAACCTATTAGGGTTAACATCAGGTGCAGGCCAAGGATTCAGGAACCAAATATCAGGAATCAGGCCAGGTTAGAAAACGAGGAGATCAGAATCAATAAACAAACCGGAGGACAGAAATCAAGAGTCAGTTACCAAGAGTCAGGATAGCAGGAGGTCAGGATCAGAAGGCAGAAACATGTAAAGACCAGACTAGCAGTCCATGGCAAGATGAAGCCCAGTTGAACAACTTCCTGTTTCCATCTCTGGCTTGAATTGGGGCTATGGCCCAAAGAGCTCTCTCAGTCAGAGTGTAGGGTGGAGCTTGTGTCCCATCTGGGTCTCATGGACTCGGCCCCCAGCTGTTGGGTGGGGATTGGTGTCTGAGGGCCCCCTGAATCCCTATGAAGCTGGGTTCTGGAGTGGCAGGGCCTGACATTCATTTAAATCAATGGTAGAATTCCCATTGATTTCAACGGAATCAGGATTTCACCCCAGATTTAACCTTTAACCATGAATTTTAACTCATAATGTACCTCAAATTTAACTATGTGTGCCTGGAAATATGTATAAGGAAAGAGGGTGTCAGTGCTCTCCTCCTGACTGATATACAGTGTAGAGTGCCTCTGAATAAAATGGAACCGAGTTACTAAAAACACCCCAAAGAATGTACTATCTTTAACTTCAGAAAATTCCATTGTGCACCATTAAGACTAATCCTGCTACTGGGTTTTTTCACAATATGATGTGATGATATTCATTACATTGATGATAGATAGTGAGGCCAATTTTCAAACTTGAATGCTTAATAGAATATCTGAGATTTGGTACCCAGTTTCACATCTGAGTGCTCAGATGCATATTTAGTAGAGCTAGACTCATACTGAAAAAATTCCAAAGTTATTTAAATATAAACCATCTTCAAAGCTCGGGAAAGATCAGGTCTCGAACTTTAGACTTTCCCTCTCTGTAGTATTTGACACTGGAGATTGCCGACCAGGATGCTTTAACGTAGGCACCCAAGTCTGAAAACTGGGGCAACAGGGCACAACTCAGAAGAGATGCATTAAATGATGTAATTTAGCCAGTCTTCAGTTTGACTCCCCTAGATTTACTTACAAGCACAGCCGCTCTTTCCCCATGTGATGGACTCTAAGATGGTCTAATTTACAGGCTGAAGAGTTGGACGAATGTGTGAGAATGTGCAAGTTATAATAGAATGTGGGATACGGTTACTTATGCCTTCTTCAGGATCCTCAGCATGTAAATTAGACTGACTTGGAGTCACAGGGTAAGTCTACACTGCATTGTAAACCCAGGGTTCAAACTCAGGGTCCAGACTACCTCCTTCCCATCTACCCACAAATTGTGCTAAACCAAGGTCCTAAAACCTCATGGGGGCAGAGGGTCCTAGTCTGAGTCAAGCTGGGACCCAGGGTTCAAGCCCCATTGCTTTGCAGTATAGATGCGGTCCCACTGAACTCATGCTTTGAGAGTTCACCAAAAGTAAGATTTAGTGAATAGTCAATTTTTCCCACAGTGCAGCATGAACAAGGGCTAGAGCGGCCATATTTGGGACAGTGCTAATATGGTTTGTTGGACTCAGGTTTGTGTATTTGCAGGTTTACAGTCTGCATGCAGGAGCCGTGGTTCAGGCCTAGTTAGGAAATTCTTATCCTAGGGTTGACAATCAGTGTAGATGTTCAAGCCCAGGGTTCTGTAACCCAGGGTCCACTGACTCAAGTTCCACTAACCTTAAGCTTATACCCAGTGTAGACATATCCATTAAGTCATAGAGTTTAGGGTCAGTAGGGACTACCAGATCATCTAATCTGACTTCCTGCACATGACAAGCCACAAAACACCACCCAGCCACCCTCACAACAAGCCAACAACCAGAATTAGACCAAAGTATTACAGGAAACAAAACTATTGTATGCCACAGACAGAGAACAGGAGGGACCAAGGTGCACTAATGCCCAAAGCCCCTCCAATGGCAGCAAAATGATTAAGTGAGATATATCCCAATGATCCTAACAAGTGACCCACAATCCATGCTACAGATGACGACATGTAAGTATAATGAGTATGAATTAGGGCTGGGAAAAACATTTTTGATGAAAAATTTGTTTATCAGCTAACCAAATTATTTTTGCAGAAAGTGTTAGCTTTAATTGGAAAGCCCAAATCAAAACTTTAACATTTTTTTTTCTGTGAAAAGTCAAACCTTTCAACAGTTTAAAATCCATTTTCCAATCATTTCTAGAGTAAATAGTTCTAGGGTTCTGGTGGATTGTAAAGGAATCTAAATTCATAGCTCCAAGGCCAGAACGGACCACTGAGATCATATAACACAAGACACAGAACTCCCCCAAAATAATTCCTAGAGCATATTTTTTTTTAGAAAAACATCCACTTTATGCATCACTTCTCAATTTGGTCCACAGTGTATGGAAATTATCCTTCTCTAAAATTACCTCTAAAAGCGTGCCTGTTTTTTATAGCCAGCCATAAATAGACAACAGAATTACATGGAAAATATTTCTCCTATTAGGTGTTGCTAATTCAGCTTCTACAAAACTCTTTTGTAGGTCCAAAAAAGAAAGCTTGCTCTTTCTTTTCTTGACAGCCACTAATCAGGATCTAGTCTGGCTTACAACAGTTACAGGAAAATTATAATTCTTCCTCAACATTTCCACAGAAACAAATTTCATGTGTGAGGAGGTGGAGGGTGGGAGGGGAATAACCTTGGGAAAATCACAATTATAAACAGCTGCAGCATGCATTAAATGTAATTATGATTGATTCCTATAAATAATTCTTTGTGTAAATTTCCATTTAAGATGGATTTGCTGTTTGGGTGCAATGGACAATTCTGCATTAAGTGATTATCTCTTTTTATTATTATTAAAAATACCTATTCTTTTCACATGGGAGGGTAGATGAGGAAAGAAGACTTATCGTACCAGCATGAACAGATGAAAATCCTGCTCTTTCACAACGAGTGTTTTCCCAGTCTGGCCTCAATTTCAGTGTTTGTGTCCAAACTAGAAAGGAGGATTAAAATGAAAGGTGTAGACAATTCAGGGAAAAGGGCATGCCATGCAAAAGTACTCTCAGCAAAACCTCACAATTCTATTTCAACAACATAGTAAGCAGAAAATGACAGCTAACATCTGAGGAATCACTATGGCGCAGTTGACTATATAATGGGACTTGATTTTTGTTCTGTTAAGTGGAGGAAGTGCTGAGCATTGAACAGTTTCTTTTTTGCTAATGCTAATAACTTAAATGCTTTCCTATTCTTTTTGGATTTTTTAGAATCAACATAAGATACTCCCACCCCCAAATAAAAAAAATCTTGAATTACTTTTAGGCTCATTCTGCACTACCTTTTATCAAAAATATCAGTAAGGACTTTCTCATGTATGTTAATTCACTTGACTAATTCAACATCTCAGATTCCATTTTATTGCTGATTTTTAGGTCTTATTTCTGTTTATTGTATTTAACATGCAGCAATATTGATGGCCGGGTACTGATACTCAGCTCTATGGATTTAATGAATGCCTAACTAAAATAGGAAAGAAAATCCTGCCTTCATAAAGGCCAATCCTGCTTTCATTTAAGTCAATTGGAACTTGGCCACTGACCAGAATGGGAGAAAGATAGGGCTATTATATAGGGCTTCATACTACAAGGTACTGAAGACTCTCCTCTCTCATTGGTTTGGGTGTGGGAGGATTAGGCACTCAGCAGTGCTTTGCATGAGCCTGCTCATCAGGAGAGCTTAAGGCTTGTGTTTGTTTCATTTAAAATTTGAACTCCAGAGCTGAGTTGGAGAAATCTTAATTAAAATGGAGATTAATGAGAAGGTTCATTCACCTTGGTTCAATCCTCCTTAGTAATGTTAATGTCCAGCCATTTATTCAGGCTCTTAAACAGGTGAAAAGCTCTTAAACAGGTGCCTAACTATGTGCTTCAATACAACTAAAATCAATGGCCCATGCTTAAAGTTAAGCATCTGCTTAAGTACTTTGCTGAATCAGGTCCACAGTGTATACATTTCAGACCCTTTCTCATTAATCTCTATTTTAATAAAGATTTCTCCAACTTAGCTATGGAGTTCAAATTTTAAATAAAACAAATACGTGAATACAACCCAAACATACAATTTCTGACTGCATTTTGAAGAATAAAAATAGTTGCTGGAGATAAATTTTGTAACATAGAATTAGAAATATAAGAATATACTTTTTTCTGTGATAGCGCTACAAACATTTTATCTTCAACAGACCTAAGAGTTTATGTTACATGTTTTAGCTATAGGTCTCAGAGTGTTTTACATACTGGAGCAAGCATTATCATTAGAACTGTGTGAATAACAATTCTGAAAAAGAAAATTGTTGTGGGTTGAACCAAAAACAATTTTTTTTCAAAATTCAATGAATCAAAAAGTAAAATAATAATAATAAATAATAATAAAATAAAATAATAATAACAATTTTTTACTGTTTAACATTTCTGATATATTTAACAATAAAATTGAAGGAATTTTTTAAACAAAAAGTCACTTGAAAACCAAAAAAATTTTGTTTTAATATTTTTGGAATTTTTTAAACACAAATATTTTTGGGGAAATTGTACAAATTTGTAAAATATTTTGGTGTCAGTTAATCTGCATTTTTCCCTGAACAGAAATTCAGCTGAAAACTTTTTCCTGGCTCCAATTATCAGCCATATTTCTACAGAGGGGGAAACCGAGGCACAAATAGACAAAGGTAAAAATTTCAAAATGCAGCTAATTGATTTAGAAATCTAAATCCCTTTTAAAAATTGTACTTAAATGACCTTCCCACATTCACAAAATTAGTCAGCATTATAGGAATGGAACCCAGAACTCCTAATACCTAGACTTTTGATTTAGTGTTTCTTTTTAAAAAATGTATGCTTTCATACAATTTTTTAAACTGAGTTGAAACACTGCTCAGTCTTTTAGCATTAGATTTATTGGCATTTCCTTCCATTTCCTAGTTTGTGTGGCTATGCCATTAACCTAACTCAGGATTAAATCTTGCCCATTTTATTTGTATAAGCTAAGTGAAACTTCTTATATGCATAGGATGATCATCATCATCATCTGACCCCCCCATTGTGTATTATTTTTACAGAACACGGAAAGGATAATTAGTATTTCAGAATTTAAAAGCTCTTTGGTGAAGAAAAAAACCCTTATTCACTCCAAACAAAGTTAACGCAAATTAGAATAACAGCTCTGCTGCTGCTTAGTCTACATACAATACATAACATAGGGCACTGCTGTTTGGACTATACACAATAATGACTGATATGCTTGCATGCTTTTCAAACCAAAACAGACAGTTAAAGCAAATTTAACTCCTGGAGCTACATTTTTAAACCAACCTTTAAAACATCATTACAGTATTGTATGAATACATTTTTGCATACTCACCAGCAGTTAGGTATGGAAATTAGGTGGAGACACACAAATCAGGTAGATAGAAAAGCAATACCACAGATACAGATTCAAAGGTTGTTTCCTTTATTTTTTCCCCTCGATTAGATTTTTGGGGCTTTTTTTAAAATGGCCAACACATTTTTAAAAAAAATGAATATACAATGCATAAATAAATAAATAACCCTGTATATTTTCAGCAAAAACATCCTTACATCAATCAAGTGAATAAACATTAGTAAGAGAAAAACATATTAAGAGTCATTTCCCCCTTGTTCTATACTGGGTTGCTTCTTTCACACTATATATCAGGAAGAAAGTAATTCACCTCTCAAAACAAAATATTAAACAGCAAAATATGACTATGATGTACTTCTGCACAATACAGTCTAATTTCCATAAAATGTCTGCAGGGTTTTGCACCATTAAAATTTTTCCTACTAAAAATGTTTATGGAAATAGGTCATTATGCACTTTACTAATAGAGAACAATTTGTTGCTTTTAAAGGAGCTTTTATACTAATAGTTGTGAATAAACACATATTTATCAAGTATCCTAAATACAAACAATGTATATGCTGGTGTGCATGGTACCCCCTTGCACACATAATAGAGGAGATAAAAGAAGCTAATTATTCGGGGCCTAATCCTGCTCCCATTGAAGCCATGGGAATTTTACTATGGCTGTCAAAGGGAGTGGGACTGGGCTCTGATCCTGTAAATGTATCTAATTCTATGCACATGAATATGCTCAACAGGACTTCTCACATGTCTAAGTGTTGACAGGGCTGGGGCTGTGATTTTGGTTTCAAAATAGAACGTGAGCTTGTCTCTCAGCAGAAGTTGGTCCAATAAAAGATATTACTTCCCCCATTTTGTCTTTCAGTAATAATATGACAGATCACTTAGGGCCTGAACCTGAACTGCCCTGCTTGGCTTCAGTAGGGTTATGGGCCTACATACACCGACCTGCTTGCACTATCAGAGCCCTAGCATTCAATCCAGCAAGCCCTTACTCCGTGAGTAGTCCTTGTTCATGGAATCAATCTCATAGAAGTGAATGGGACCACTCATGAATAAGAACTACTTGTGCGAGGAAGGTTGACAGGATCAGGCCCTTGCAACCTCCTATTTTTTTTTTAAACAACGCAGAGCCCACTGTCAGCACTTAGCACATAAATAATGGTAATAATAATAATAATTATGATGATTTAACTTAAATTCTAAGGAACTAAAAGGGTGCAGAGTGGCTCTTATTCTGAATATGGTATCGCAGTTATTTGAAGCAGTAAAATGCCAGATTTAAAATGTTAGGCGTACTAAAAAGCATCACAAAATACGTTTACACAATAGTCAGAATCAATTCTCCTAAAAGCCACATTTAACCACCACATTAGATCACCTAGAATGTGCAAATAAAATGAGCTGTTTTAGAAAGTTGCATGGATTTGTGCAGTCCCTTGCTCAGTTGTCAGTAAAAGTGAAGAAAATGTAAAACATCTATCCAATTATTTCAGTTAATATACAAGCATTAGGCATTCAAATTCCTAATTAAGAGACAACATGCCCTGTCAGGCATCTGCATGGGCTATTGAACATTGCCTAGATTGTTCCATAATTATCCCAGCTTAATAGCTCTAAAAATGTAAGCAATGTGCATCCATTGAGGAAATGCACCGCTTATCACAGGAGAAGGAACAGTACACAGAACATGCTCTGCTAACATGTATTTGCAATACAGGTTTTTAGCAGAACGTGGTTTAATTAACAAAAAGCAGCCTCAGCTTAGTAGCTGACTTTCTACTGGCAAAAAGGAAAAGGAAATGTCGCTTAGATATCAAAATATATTTCTTTACGACACAGAGTCAAACACACAAAATTTAGCTGTTGGGAGTGCTCCATTTCAGACTTAAGTGTCAACTAAGCATTGAAGATAAGAGAAAACATTATGTGTGAATATATTTTTAGACCTGTTTCAACCTGGTATGTTTCAAACCTCTTTGGTTTGGTTTGTTTGTTTGTTTAACCCCTCCCCCTTCTCCTCCAACCTGGTCATGTTGTCACGGAAACTGACTTTTGCCAGCATTTGTGATTGCTGTATTTTCGATATCATTTCTTTCTTTTCAGAGTTGGTGACTGTGTGTGTGAACTTAACAGGGCTGTCCATGAACACTGATGCCATGGAATCTAGATGTGTGCTCCCCAAGCTTTGTCTGGTAAGGCTGGTCAAAAGTAGGAAGTATTTTCTGCCCAGAATTTTGAAAGGAACCAAAACTATTCATTTTGTTACAAAATTTTTCATGGATTTATTTTTGTTTTTTTTTTTTAAAAAAAAAAAAGAATTTTGGTTAATTTCAAAACATCATGAGATATTTTAAACTTTGAGGGTTTTCCACCACTTCCCCCACACCCTATTCAGGGAAGAGGAATAAAGGAAGAGAAGAGAGAGGGAGAGAAACAAAAACCCTGACCCTGAAAACCTGACAAAAAATTGTGTTCTTTTTTTTATTGAACAACTGAAATTTTGACCAAACAAGAATCTCTGCAAAAACTTGGGTTTTGGTTGAAAAGCCATTTTGCATGGCAAAAAAATATGTATTTATTGACTTACTTACTTACTAGTTCTATTACCAGGTGCACAGATGAAACAGCTCCATAGAAATGCAGGTTGTGGGAGAACAGCGAGGAGTCCGAAGAACTTTTGCATTCCTGTTTTGTGGCTGTGGATGAGGCAACGAAACAGGCCAAAGTATTTGAGACCCCTTGAAAACATTGGAAAACTTTCTGGGCTGCGGGGTCATTGGCACAGTTGGCTAGAAAATAAGGAGAAAAAAAATTACGAACATTTTTAATTTCCCCCCAATTTTCTTCTAAATAAACGTCGATGAAAGTTTTGTCGCCAGTTCTGATCATCATGATACTGAGGATGCTTGTACATCTCCTTTTTATGAAACCCAGATTCTTCAAATTCATTATTTCTCCAGGGAACCATACCCACCTCAGTGGGGTTCAGAGACTGGGCTATAGCCTGAGCAGGAACATCTACAAGGCCAAGACCTGTGAACCCAAATCAGTTGACCTGTGTTCTGAGACGCACTGCCGCAGGTCTTTTTTTTTGCCTTGTAGACACACCCAAATTACTTAGGGATACATAGCCAATTGAAATACTATTGCTGCAAAGACACTTGGGCACTTTTGAAAATCCCACCCAACGTCTACAATCATTTTTTTTAAAATGACTAAATATTCTTCTTTTTAAAAGGGGAAATTTCTCCTGTCCCTCCAAATAATTTCCGCCATCCCTTCTCCTGTCGCACAGCTAGTGGAGGATTATACTTTGGCTCCCCTGGACTTCCTTCCCTTAAGCCAGTAGGAGAGATGTGCTATATAACAGTGAACCTGCTTGTTGTGTTTCAGTGACAGACTTGGAGCAGTCCTCTGATACAGCGGCAGTAACCGCAACAGTCATGGGGCTTTCCCACTTAGACAAATAGTTAAACCCTTAATGCCAAAGCCACAGGACTGTCATTGTTTGAGCCGCAGGATCAGCAGACTGCTTCATGGACAGTGCTCTAATTGCTCATTAATATTGAAGACTAGGGTAATTACACTAGCGAAATCCCATGGCTCTTACTTTTTGCCAATTTTTCTCTTCTGGTTTGTAATAAAGAGGTGGCCTCTCAGCCACAAGAGAGCATGCCATAAACCGCTAGAGCATGCACTCTGCGTGGCAGAAAAAGCATTCCACAATTTCTATCTGTCAAGCCAATGAAAGGAGAAGGGGGAAAACACACTGTACACAACATGCAACTTTCTGATGAACACATTAAACCCTGTTTACCCCTGCAAACTGTGTAACTGAGCAAAAACTAAACACAATGAACAAAGCACTGGCCTTTCATTTTCATGTGAAAAATATTCAGTTATCTCACTTTCTGATGACACATATCTAGTTTTTGTAATAATTTGTCAACTGACATGCTATTTAGGCTGCCAGTTGCCCCATCTCAGGTGTAGGCCTCAATCTAGTGAAACACTTAAGCATGTAAATAGACCCATTGATTTCTATGGGACAACTCACATGGGTAAGTGCTTGAGTAGATCAGCACCCTAGAGTAAATAATACAATGATGGGCACTTTACAAATGCCATAGCTAAACAGATGTTATATGCCTCAATCTTGTAAAGACTTATTCATGTGAATACTCCAACTTAATTCAACAGAACTACTCATATGCATGAATTTAGTTGTGCATAAATCTTTACAACATTGAGGCCATATAAAAGACCGTAAAGGACCAAGTCACACCCACCACAATCCTGTGTTACTCACATTCTGCAACCCACATTCTGCAAAAGCAGGTAAAAATTAACACTATTTATTTTAAGATTATTTTAACAGGTGCAATGATAAAAAATAGTGCATTTGGTCATACCTCAACCAGCCAAGGCCCAAATGCGGGATGCAACATGTGACAAAGATTCAGAAGTGAAGAACTCACAAAAAAGCATAAGTAACTTAGCATAAGTAACTTTCCACAACCTCCTCAATTCTTAATTTCTAATGCAAATTGTTTTTAAGAAATAAAAGGGCAAGAGTTTTGTATGGAACATGGGTAACCTGAGAATTAAAGGAGTAACATCATTCAAAACGAGGGTCATTTGAGAGAAATGAAACAGATCCTGAAAAAATGCAGACTATCACAGCTGATATATAAATATTTAGTTTCACAATATTGTTCACTGAATACATAGCCCAAAGAGGAAGAGATTTTTTTAAACAAAATATTATTTAGATTCTTATATGAATCCAAGTAAACCCAGATTTCATCAAAAGGTGGTGTTTATCTATGTTGTTGTTTTAAAACACAGGTCTTGGTTTGTTAAACACATTTACTGACTCAGCATTTATGAAACCATGTGCCCTTAAGTGGAGTGACTGGTATTTCTTACAGTGAGTAATTGTGTCATGAAACAGAGGAGTATAAATCAATTTATTAGAGATCATCTGCATGTATAACTGTGAAAAGGACCTCAGGGCAAAAATACAAGGCTGCTGTAATTTGTACTTTGGGAAACCGTATATAAAATATCTTCAGGCATCATAAATTTAGATGGCTTACTGGAAAACACTGATAATTTTCCCAGCACAGGGAATGGGGGTGGCGTTGTGAAAAAAAAAAAAAATCCCACTAGGCAATTTTCATATATTTCCAAAAATGTCTCTGTTTCTGGTAAACATAGTGCCTGTGGGTTTTAAAAAAATAATGAAGAAAAGAAATAATTTGTCATTCCCCCCCCGCCCCAACCTATGCCTCAATGCAGTGGCTGTCCTACTAAAAAGGACATTATAGACACCCAGTTCCATACCCTCATGTCCTAGGTCTCTAAAAAGCACATTTACAAGTTTTGCTGAATCGAGGCCCTAGTCACCACATTATTATCTCACTGAATATGGTGGGTACACATGCCTCATAATCGGACATATTTTACATTACTCACCCGACCCCTACGACTCATTAACTTGCTCATTTTTCACTCAAGTCCCCTAAATAAAGTATTGACTATGAGCCCATCTCTCACAAGCTATGCACTGCTAGATGCAGAGCTACTTCCTGGTCTTCCTCATCAGCCCCCATTGGCTTGTGGCGTGAAATCATATATATCTACCCCCCTTCAGGCAAGGCTGTTTTATATTTCATGGCAATGGTACTCTGCATATATAATGGAGCCCTGACCTCAGCTGGCCTCTACTTGCTCTTGTAATACAGATAATTAATAATAATATTCCATGGAATTTGTAGATGCAAATAAGCATGTCTTACTAAGTATAGCCACTCTATATTCTAGATATACATGATAATATTGAGAAATTTATACAGCACCCTCACCATGTGCATGCAAAATTATGTTAAAATATATAGTTTGACCAAAACGTCAAAAATCAGAAAACTGGGAGTTAGTTCTCCAACTCCATCTTTTTATGCACCCTGTTGTATCTCACTATTGCAGAGGTCTGTGAACAGTGGGAGATTTTTTTATGGTGCATGTGCTACAAACAAGTAGCCTGGGACAACTTAAGGATCACATTTTAACTTAAGTCTGAATTTTCTTTGCTTTTCTTGGTTTAAATCTTTTTAACATCAACATTTTTTAAATTTCAACATCAGAGTTTTTAATTTTGTATTTATATATAACTACCTGCTAGAACTAGATCGTTATATTAAAAGTTAACATTGGATCTTCTAAATACATGACGAGAGAATTTGAAACACACGTGTTCTTTACTGGAACCACTGAGAGAGGATTTTTTGGGAACAGCTCTGAAAACAGAACTTGTTGCCAGAAAACAAAGTCTCCAATACTACAAGGAATTCCATGCCAGCAGGTCTTTGTGCCTGCTTGGAACTTAGTGTGGATCAGGATCCAAACATTTATGGCCCAGCCTATTCCATCATCAATTGCTCCTGAAAGGATTGCTCACAAAATGAAATTTGTAAAAGTGATAGAAAAGTATCAGTTCAATCAACACGATTAATATCCTACAATGTCACTCTCAGATGTCTTAGCTAGAAGATAGATAGAATGGAGGCACACTTTGGTAATGAACTTACCATTGTCTAATGCAGTGATGTGAAAAAGGTAAGTCTTGTGCTTAAAGTACGGATCTAGGAGTCAGCAGACCATGGGTGAAATCCTGGATCTACTGAAGTCAGTGGAAGGATTTCAACCCAGGGATCTATTTCTGGCCCTGCCACAGATTTATGTGCAACCGTGAGCCATTTAAGATCTGCTCTCTATGACCCATTTTCTCCATCTGAAAAATAGGGAAAATACTTTGTTAATTAACTGCCTCAGAGGCCTAGAACTTCAATTAGTTTACATCTGCATAGATCCATTGACTTAGTTCTTTAATGTTTGTAAAGTACTTTGAGGTTGTAGGATGGAAAGTGCTATAGAAAAAGAAAAAAAATTATATTCTCAGCCTTATTGATAAAGTTGATGCTTATAAAAGTTTGCTTATATGGTAAATCTGATACTGAGTAGATAGTAGTGAGGTCTGAATATAATTTTAATTGATCAAAGATTGCTGCACTATAGATAAACAGTGTTACTTGTCAAATTTTATTTTGCCTCTGTATGTCACAGAAGGCTTGTGCTTCTATTACAGCATCTGTTATTTAAATATGTAAGTGTCCATTGCATTAGATTGTTTCTCTTATACTATATAGGTATGACATTTAACATCTTGCATGAGCAGATATGTCAAGGAAGGGTCGTACATTGAAAATGCTTGCTGGATACTTTTTAATAAAACTGTGAGAACTGAATCCCCACCCTCCCATTAAACAAACTGACATTTTTTATATTTTCTCTTCTGTTTTTAAGCAAGACATTAGTATTTAAAGTCATATTTGCATAAGTCAATGGAAGAATTCAAGCAGGTTAATCCAGGAGCGGTAGGAAAACAAAACAAAACACACAACCTAGTATCCAAAACTTCAACCTGGGAAGGTGTGGTCATGCTGGGTATAATAGCACAAAGGTTTCTGTTTGTAATTAAGGCAAAGCTACCCTCTTGGATCGTCAACCAGTTCTCTGGCCTGATTTGTTGAGCTATGTACTGCACATGTATAAAACTTTGGATAATATCAATGTGAGACATTACATGACTATACATGGAGCAAAAGCCAAATATCAGAGTCAATACCCCGAGAAGAGAACTTTTCTTTAGACTTATTCCCCAGAAAAATCAGGCCAATTGCTATTTCTTTATACACTTTGTTTTTAAACAAGTAGTAGTTGTACTTTATATTAAGGTATTTTGAAGGATTAATAGATGTTGTAATGAATTGCTAGTCTATTGTTAGAGACTGCTAGATGACAAGACGTTGTTTATAGAAGCCTGGCTTGTAACCATCTATAGCAACTTCTACTGATGTGTTAATCAGTGACACATACTGCTCATGTCTGTAACATCCTTATTAGAACTGTGCAAATAATGGATTTTTTATTTGCTGGCTGTTTAAAAAAAAAAAAAAATGTTTTGGGTGAAACTGAAAACAAGATTTTTGACAAATCAAAAAAGTTGAAAAAATTCTGGATTGGGTTGGTTACTAAATGTTTCATTTCAATTTTGACTATTTAAAAAGTTTTTGACTGTTTTTTAAAATAAAACTGAAATAATTAAGTTGTTTTGAACAAAAAAAATTAAAATGTCTAATTTCAAAAATGTCAAAATGAAACATTTCACCTTTTTGGAATATTTTTGTTTGAGATTTGGCATGAACAGTTCAACAAAACCAGCATAAATTTGTGAAATGTTTCAGGGTCACCAAATCTGCATTTTTTGCTGAAAATGTTTGGCCTGAAAAAATTAGACCTACAACATTCTTTAAACATCCTTACAACATCCATTAAACATTTATTAACCCTTTGTAAATGTAACCAGAATGTAAAGTGTGACCCAAATAGGTTTAATATTTTTATGCAACTGAGCAACGAACTCCTTAAAATCACACTTAGTCTATGGATAAGCTTAGCAGAATTCAGGTTTTTTTTAATATAATTTTGACGGATAATGTCAATGTTTATCTTTAAGCATTTTAAAATTTGTATCTATTTACATTTTCAGTTTCAGGAAATTCTGGGGAAGGGTGTCTGCCAATAATTATTTAATGACAATAAATGTTGAGATGCAAAAAGTTAAGCTTTATAACCATCAAAACACAAATTGTCAACATCATATGTCAAAATATACAAAGTAAATATCCTCCGCTAAAACCATCATTATAATATATTTTATACACTAATAAGTAGTCAAGAATAATTTTTCTTATTTTGCCTATTTGCAAATTTCAATTATTATTGAAGGAAGTATGTTTTCATCAGTTTGTGTGTGTACAGTGAAATCGCAGTTACCACTAAAAATATAATCCTCCCAAGGCTGTCTTTAGGGGTTTCCAGCCCTGAAGGTGGAATGCCATTGAATAACATTGATTTCCTTTAAGAGTCCCTTCCTTCGGGACAGATGAGATTTGAAAGCTCAAGGTTCCACTCCTCCCCGCAAAGTTCATTCAACTCTAAATTGAATTTCACCTGCCTGTGGTTCTACAATCTGCCATTATTTCACAAAAGTACTGCAGGAAGTGTTCAAGGGCGGGTTGCAGGAGCGAGAAAATGTATCAAGGAAGTGAGGAGGTACATCTGGGGTGGTCCTGTCCCCTGGCTATGGAAGGCCCATAGAAACCATGGCAGCTGGGGTGCAAATTGCTGACTGGTTCCAGTAGCTCTGGAATCAGAGAGGTGCAAACCATCCCTCTGCCCTAGTGCTGGTCCTAGCACCGTAATGGTGCTGAAATTAGGCAAAACTCATCTGCCCATCTGTAGTGATTGTTAAGTTATTACATTTCACTGCACTAATCCACAGTTTTGTAAGTATGTGAGAGGCTGGAAATATTAATTAAAATAGGATAATGTTTAAAATTCCAGTACATTAACACTGACATTTTGCCTTCTGAACAATCTCAGGTAATGAAGGTCAATGCAAGCAAACATTCTGTCTATGGACCTTAGTTAGAGGTTTACTGTGCTTGGACTTCACAGCAAGGGACTGTCAAACAGAGTGTTTTCCTCTGTGCTGCTTCTCTCTGAATACTAGCTGCAGCTGGCTCCAGCATATGGTAGAGTATGAAGATATTTTCTGGGGTCCACTGCCTCAGTCACTATTTAATGATTAATTACTGCAGGCTGGTGTCAGGGTGAGACATTCAAGGCTTCAGGCAAAAGTCTTAACTATAGAAAATGACAGCAGGCAGGGTTTTGCCAGAAGAATAACTTTACACCACTAGTTCTGATGATTCATGCTGCTTTTTTGATCCATTTGTAAACAGAAAGATGGGAAAAGAGAAAAATTATCAAGTCATAAATGCCAACAACAGGGTTGGTGCTCATAGAGAGGATTCTAGGGTGTGTGATCAGACCCCCGACCACGGCAATAAGTAGGTCTGTAGGAACTCAGTAGTGAATTGTGTGCTACCTTCCACGTCAGAATCTCAAAACTCAGCAAGCATTAATGATTTAAGCCTCAAGGCAATGTAATGAGGAAGGTAAATATCATCCCTATGTTACAGAGGGGGAACGGCGGCACAGAGAAGCTGTGACTTACCCAACGCAATACAGGAGGTCTGTTTCAGAGTGAGGAATAGAATCCAGATGTTCTCTGGTCTTAGGCCCATTCCTGGTGTCCACTCTATCTGCTGCTCCTGTGGTATAAAATGACTAGCAATCCTGTGGATCCAGCCCCTTCAGGATTCCCTCTGCTTAGGGTGAACCCTTGGGTTGTGTAGAGCCATGTCCCTTGCAGCCTCATGTGGAGAGGATGCCAGGGAACAGAAGACATAGTTAAGGCATTGTTATGCCCTGGTTAACACAACAGTCCTTTGGGCACATCAGCAGTCGGGCATATGTTAAAGCGGCCTGACTATGGCTTGCACTGGTAGCAAAACTAATTTCCAGCTGGCCTTAATATCAGAGGACTTTAAAGATGGTATGAAGCTATCTTTCCCTTCCTGTGTGCTCCTAGACTGAGTGCAGCTCAGCCAGACCACAGAATGTGGCGCCTATCAGTTTAACATCTTGACCATCCGTCCTTCCTCCATTTACAGGATATCAACTTTAAGCGGACATAATGAGGGTATAAATAATGGAGCAAAGCTATTAATAAAGGCTTGTGTTTGTGTGTTTTGGGGTTTTTTTTAGAAATGTACCTTAAAAAGATCATTGCAGAATTAATTTTGTGTCAAAACTGGAAATAATCAACTAAAAAAAATAAAATATTGGTTAGCCTCCACCAAGAAAAGGAAGAATTAACATTTCACTTGTGTTGTGTATTGTTGTAAATTACAAATGGCTGGCCTGATTCCTCATTGCCCTGCACATTGGCTAGTCTTTTATACAAGTGCAAAACAGGTCTATAATACTATCATTGTGATTTAGTATCATTTGACACCTACTTTTACCTGGCGTAAATGACTATACAAGGTATAGGGCAGCAGAGAATCAGGTCTTCCACCTCTAAATTCCTGTACTTTGCATGAAATAGGAAGAGCACCCCCTTTTAAAATGGGATCCTGCACCTCATGCAAAATGGAGCTTTGTCTTCACCTGATGTTAACTGAAATCAAAATGGCATCATCTTCTGTCACAGGCATAAAGAGCTGGTTGGAAAGTGGGAAGTATTTTCCATGAAAATTTTGAAACACTCAAATTTATTCATATATTGTGGAAATTGTCTGCATCTTCAAAGAAAAACTGAACCCCCAAAAGTTTTCTTGTGTTGAAAACTGAAAAAGTTTCAGCTTTCACAAACAAGCAAATAAATACAAATATTGATTTTTTTAATAAAAATAATAAACAAGAAAACATTGAAAAACAACCCTCCCAAAAAAATTCCATGAAAATTCTGTTTTTGAAAAAAGACCACTTTTGTAGAAATTTTTTTTTTTGACTAGCTCTAGTGAATTTGTTGTCCTATGAAAGCATTTTGTTATTGTGAATTAAAGATCTTTTTTAGAAGTCACAGTGGCTAAACAATTTTTTTTCTCCAGTTTGAATACTGTATTATATTGCAAAGGACTCAATTGTTTTACAATAAAAGACTAAGTTTTAGTTTGTATTCAATCTTTAATTCTTTTATGGTTATGGGATGACAAAGCTGCTAAGTAAGAAACAGCAGAGAATTAATGGGCAGCTCACCCAGTTTGTGCAAGTGGCAATAAAATGCAACATCATTTTTTCTGTTTCTAAGGGCTTGTCTACACAGGAAAACTCAGGGAAAGTTAATCTGAATTAATGACAGGGGTGAATTTAAAGTGGGTTAGTTAAAATGCATTAAATCCCTCTATGGACACACTCTTTTCTTCATACTCATGCAGCGTCACTACATTTTAATGTGGTTGCGTGGATAGATGGGTGGCAGAATAATTTGCCACAGTATGGAATTAGGATTTTTGGTTTTCCTTCTGGGCTGGAAATACCATCAAAACAATTCCTCCTGCCCTTCTTTCTCCAGTTTCAAGAATTAAAAAAAAAAATCCAAACTTTTCAAACCTCCAGGAAGGCTGAGTTTGAGGTCAAGGCTCAGAGCAATTTTCATTTTAACCCAAACAAGTTTGCCCATTTCTAATTCTAACATTAAAATGAATATAATTTGCTGACAAATGCAACAAAAGCAGATTCTAGTAACCAATTGCCTTTATTTTTTTTCAATGTTTTAAAATCGGGTCAGAAGACTGAAAAAATATTATACTCAAGAAGAAATTTAAAGGTCTAAATGTTTTCATTATGTACGATCAAAAACAATTAAAGGGCTCAGCTTGAAAACCTGGGCAAATAAAAGTGCTCAAGTCCTATATGTGAGTGCTCAAAATGGGCACCTAAGTTCCCAATTACTGTGTTCCCTAGCCTCCAAGCAATTCCACGTGGAAGGAACTATGTGAACCCTCACCAAGCCCGGTGAAGTTACTAGGGTTTTACATGAGCAGGTTGTCAATTTCAGGATTTAGGTCTTGTAAGCCAGAGTGTAGCTTCACCAGCTGGGGAAAGAAAAGTAGAAGTCCCTGTTACAGTCATTTCTCATCCCTTTCCTCAGTGCTTCCTTTATTTCCAAAAACACACAATCAAAACAAGTCAGCTCAGACTACAAAGTAATAACCACTGGGAAAAAAGAATACATACCTTCCTCTATGGTAGCCTCCTATTTACCAGCTTCCCTTTTCCTTCTAGAACCTTGCCCAGCCATGTGATAGGCAGGAACCGGGGAGCCCTTATATGCCAGAGTATCTTCACTTTTTGTCACAGGTTTAAATGTTGATTTAACTCTCCAAACGCAGGATTTGGGCATTTAATGTGATGTAATGTGATTGTGCAAGTTTGAAAACTGGGATCCAGACACATCAGGCAATTGCAGCTAATCTGCTGCAGAACTGAAAACACCATAGTATGTTTTGGAGAAGTTATTCTGTGAAGACTCTTTCTCTTCTCAGTCCCCTAGGAAGCTATACACCTGCACTTTGAGACACACACTCACGCACACACTCCAACACCCACCCACCCATGCGCACACACTTATTTTCTGTAAATCATGCTTGTAAATCTTTGTTTGAAATGTATTGTTTTATCCCATTCTTAATATACCCTGAAGAGGTTTATCTCCTTTTTCAGACTGCAATTATGGGTGTGAGGTGTGTTGGAGGATTTGGTTTCAGTTGATTCTAGCATTTGTTTGATTATTACATTGCTGGCAAATTTCTGCTAATGCCACTACTAGTGATGTATTATGAGATTTTTATTTTAGGTTTTTAAAAATATTTTTCAAATGAGAAGTTGTCCCCAAACTTGTCTGCCTACAGACAGATCCCTAGTTTAGGCCTTTGTGAGTTCTCATCTCATCAGCAAACTCCACTGTGACATCTGTCCCCCTCATTCTATTCAAAATGCTGCTGCCCAAATCTCTGCTGTAATCAGGTTGTACCCCTCCCCTCCCCTCTTTGAATCTATGGCTTCTCAGTTTTTGCAACAAAAAAGTTAAATACCTCATCTTCATCTTCAAGGCACTTCTAAACAATACCCCTGTCTACATCTCAGGCCTCCTTTCCTCCTGTTCCTCTCACACTGCTTGTTCTCCATGCCTTTTTTTCAGATGGTACAGTATTCTAGAACTGCTGCTTTTAGGCTTAGTATTACTAGCAATGAGTAGGGAAAAGGTGGAAGTGTAAACTGATTTTAGGAAGTGAAGTTAAAGGAAGATAGAGTTGATGAACTAAAGACATGCACTCCCAACTGAAGTGTTATGACTACTTTGAAGTTATGGGGTACTTCCATTCTTCTTAACTTATTTGTTATCATACAGAATTACCATAAGAAGAAAATCAGTAAAATAATTGTGTTCACTGAAGGAATCAAAGGATCCTATTAATTAAAATGCACAGGCTGACTTTTATCCACAAGCTAACTGATATCAATGGGAGTTCTGAATGTCTCAGGGGATGGCTATTATTCAAAACAGGGATAAACAATCAAATAGACTGAATAGATCCTGCGCAGATGTAAATTGGCATAGCTCTACTAGTGTCAGTAAACCTACTCTGGTTTACACAAGCTCCAGATCTGGCCACTTTCTTAAATCTTCACACAAAAATAAACTTAATACCAACCATATATAATGTCCTATACACTTCTCCCTCTTTCTTTTCATTTTCACATGTGTCTCAGCACATCCTTTACTGGACAAGCTTAGAAACAGAGAGTCAGAAATACTTCAAGAAAGGCTGTTCTCCTGCAACTTCCTGGAATGTAAGAGTGATTTTGGGTAAGCACCAGACTTATGGCTATTGTCTAAACTGCCAAATGTTTTGAGGCTGGCCCATCATTACTCTGAAGTTAGTATTTTTAATCCAGGCACAGCACGTACAAAATGTACTCAATCTACTCAAGGACCTAAACAGGCTCTCTGATCTCATTTGGTTGATCTGGCATATTTATATCCCAAATTTTATGAGGCTTGAACATTCAAATTAGTAGTGTTATGATGAGTTAACACCACTACTTAGATTGTTCACCATCCAAATAGCAAAACTTCCTAATGTCGTTTTTTTGGACTTATAAGACATTAAACTAAATATGATTGCTGCTCCATAAAACAGCAGAACATTTTCCATATATTGTAAGTATGCAAGTACAATATCCCATCTCAACCTCCAGTGCCCATAGTAAGTTACCCTTACAGTTTAGATTGAATAACTATTATTGGTTTACATGCTCCTAAATCTTTGCATTTCGTGTAACTAAGATAGAGTAAGGCTTTTGAAAGAGAGAGGTGCAAGACTGACTTGTTTAAAAGCTTTTTCTCCTTTTGTGTAAAGTAGCTGCTTGTCCAGTTGAAATATATTTTCAAAGTAAAGCAGACATGAGCACATTATTTTCAAAACTGAAGGAGCATGTGGGCCATTTTCTCAGAATGTCAATAGAGTTTCAGAACCTTCTCTTCTTAAACTAAAAAAAATAAAAAGGCATTCATTGGGATCGTGAACTGCAGCCTAGGAGCACTCTGTACAGCTAAGACTATGTCTACACTACAAAGTTTTGTCAACGTATGTCTGACCAACCTGATTACCTTCTATGATGATATGGCCAGTTCTGTGGATGTCAGAAAAGTGGTGGACTTGATATACATTGACTTTAGCAAAGCTTTTCATACGGTCTCCCACAGTATTCTTATCAGCAAGATAAAGAATGGATGAATGGACTATAAGATGGATAGGAAGCTGACTAGATCATCGGGCAGTGATCAATGGCCCGATGTCTACTGGCAGCTGGTAACAAGCGGCATGCCCCAGGAGTTGGTGATGGGACCAGTTTTGTTCAACATCTTCATTAATGATCTGAAGGATGAGGTGGATTGCACCCTCAGCAAGTTTGCAGATGACACTAAGTTTTGGGACCCTCCACTACAGAAAGGATGTGGACAAATTGGAGCGGAGGGCAATGAAAATGATTTGGGGGATGGAGCACATGACTTATGAGAAAAGGCTGAGGCAACTAGGCTTGTTTTGTCTGCAGAAGAGAAGAATGAGAGGAGCATTTGATAGCAGCCTTTAACTACCTGAAAGGGGGCTCCAGGGAGGATGGAGCTAAGCTGTGCTCAGTGGTAGTAGATGACAGCACTAGGAGCAACGATCTCAGGCTGCAGTGGGGGAGGTCTTGGTTGATATTAGGAAAAACTTTTTCACCAGGAGGATGGTGACGCACTGGAATGGGTTACTTGGGAGATGGTGGAATCTCCATCCATAGAGGTTTTTAAGGTGCAGCTTGACAAAGCCCTGGCTGGAATGATTTAGTTGGGGTTGTTCCTGCTTTGAGCGTCGGGATGGACTAGGGTAGTAGCTCCTTGCAGTGGCACAGTGCATACTCATCAGCAGTGCTTGTGTTGATGTACAATGCCGTGCACCATGGATAGTTATCCCAGTGTGCAACTCGCCGTCATCCGGCACACTGTCTTTTGAGAAATTTTTGCAATGCATGGTGGGGCAGAAACAACTCATGCAGGGTTGACTGGAAGCTGGGGCAAAGTTCTCATCATGCAACTTTCTCCATCCCATAATTAATCCACATACCAAATGTTCACGCCTTTTTAAAAAAAATCCCGCAAACCCCCTTCTCACTGTCCACCATCTCTTACAGAAGCATGGAGCCTGCAGAGCTCTGCACTGTTGTCATGAGTGTTTCATACACAGGATGAATGATCCTCCAGTATTTGCAAAGCCTCAAGAAGAACCATAGCAATTGGGCTGGGGGAGGGGGGAGGGGAGCAAGGCATGACAATTTCATGGAGAACAGATTGCTGTGGGACCTAGCAAAAATCAATTCAAGATTGTCGGTGGCATTCATGCAGCAGCTGCAGATGGTAGAGCACCGCGTCTGTGCCCAAGAGACAAGCACTGACTGGTGAGTTTGCATCATAATGCGGGTTTGGGACAATGAGCAGTGGCTGCAGAACTTTCAGGTGTGAAAGGCCACATTCCTGGATCTGTGTGCAGAGCTTGCCCCAGCCATCCAGCGCACGGACACCCGAATGAGAGCTGTATTGACGGCTGAGAAGTGAGTGGCGATTGCTCTGTGGAAGCTTGCAATGACAGATTGCTAAAGGCAGTGGGAAATCATTTTGCAGCTGGAAAATCCACAGTGGGGGACATTATCTTACAAATGTACAGGGCTGTTTGTGAGAATCGGAGTCCAAACAGCCCAAGGGGCGAACAGCGGGTCTGAATCCCAAAGAATAAGCAATGGAATCAACTGGTTATATACAATGTTATTGTGTATAAATATATGTCAAGTAAGGTCTTTTGTGGAAGTATGTAAGGAATGGTCTGAACTTGATGGTCATTAGGAGATATGTACACAGGTTGTGTGTGTGTGTGTGTGTGTGTAACAGTGTAATTGTAACTAAACTACAGCAGCACTTCACAGCAGAGTGAGGAAGCACTCAGGCAGGGAGGGGCATTTCCAGGCTAGTTGTTTTCATGAAACTAACTCCACGCATCTAGCTTTGTTCAGCCTAGGGAAAGAAAATGGTGGACCATTAAAGTTCATGGGTGGATACTGAATCTGCAAAGAAAATCCACAGTCTTGGAAAACTAAGAGCTACACTAGAAGTGCTACAGTGGCAGAGCTGCGCCGACGCAACTGTGCCGCTGTAGCGCGTCTGGTGGAGACATTCAATGCTGACGGGAGAGAGCTCAGCATAGAAGTGGTAGCTACCTCAGCGGGAGAAGCTCTTCCATTGACGTAGCACTGTCCATACTAACACTTAGGTTGCTGTAATTTATGTCGCTCAGGGGATAGCTTATTCACACCTCTGCGCAACATAAGTTATACCGACATAACCTGTAGTGTAGACAAGCCCTAAGGAAAGAGGATGTTTTCCTTTGCTCTGTGTAACCATGAATCATCAGAGTCCAGAGGTTCTCAAACTGGGCGTTGTGACCCTAAGGGGGTTGCAAGATCATTATGTGGGGGTTGCAAGTGGTCAGCCCCGTGCCCATCGGAGCTTGGGCTCTGCCCCGCAGATGGCAGGACTCCAAATGTCAGCCATGCGCAGGGCCAACAGCCTGAGCCCCCATTAAATTAAAATTACAATTAAATTAAAATCCCTGCACTCAGAGGCTTGATGTGTGAAAGGGGTTGCCAATATAAAAAGTTTGAGAACCACTGCCATAGTCTAAAGAGAAAGAAAAAGACTGTTCCAAGAGACGAGGTTTGAAGTGAAGCCTCTCCAGAAACAAAGTGCCAGCATCTAAGCAGGGTGCTGTCCATAAAACACTGGATCTTGCTAAGATAGAGGGCACGCTGGGATCTGTTCAGAGGCAAAAGGTAACTTGTATTAGAGATGGGAATTTAGCTAATATAGACGTGTAAAGCCTGAGTTTAAGTCTTTATGTTTATTCTCCATGTAATTTTTCTTATCACTTCATCCTTGAATCTGTGATTTTTCTATTACATAAACTTTGTTTATTTTTACCTTAAACTGGTCTCTCATGTGCAATCTGGGTAGGGTGTGTGGCCCCAGTGGACTGATAATCGGAGGGCAGGTTTCACTCCTCTGTGGGTGACGAGACAAATGGGAAAAGTTCAAGTGTCTGGTAGTTAAGAAATTGGGGGATGGATCTGGGGAGACTTGGGACCAGAAGGGCTGTTGGGGGTCACTGTGCAAGGAGGAATTAAACAAGTGGAAGCCAGGGTGAGACCTTTATGTTTATAGGCTGGTTACTGGTGTCAGAGCTCTGAGACACAGCAACATAGCATTAAGGCACCCAAAGTTACAAGGCAGGCAGTGGCAGAACCCCTTACTGGTCTGGGTGATCCCCAAAACATCACACCATTACTCTTCTCCTGCTATGTGACTTTTATTAATGTGCAGGACACAGTGGACGGATTTGCAGCAATGAATTTCCAAAGTGCAGTGGTGCGATAGATGGCATGCACATCCCTATTTTGGCATCAGATAACCTGGCCATAGAATCCATCAACAGAAAGGGCTACTTTTCTATCATTATGCAAGAATAGATGGATCACCAGGGACACTTTACCAATGTCAATGTTGGCTGGTCAGGGAAGGCCCATGACGCTCAGCTTTTTAAGGACACATGACTGTTCAGAAAGATGCAAGCAGGGACTTTCTTTTCCTGAGTGTTGGATTACCATTGATGACATCAAATCCAGTAGTGATCCTGAAGGACCCTACCCCTTCTTCCCCTGGCTCATGAAGCTGTACACTGGCCACTTCAACAGCACTAAGGAAAGAGTCAACTACCAGTGTAGCAAGTGCAGAATGGCAATTGAATGTGCTTTTGGTAGATTGAAGGGATGCTGGTGTTGTTATGCAGAAGATTGGATCTCTGTGAGAAAAATACCCTAATGGTTGTAGCTGCCTGTTGTGTCCTGAATAACATCTGTTGGAACAAAGTGGGAAGAGTTGCTACCAGGGTGGAGGGCAGAGGTGGAGTGGCTGTGAGCTGAATTTGAAAAGAGAAACACGTGCTATTAGAAAAGCTTGATGCAAAGATATGTCACTGAAGGAAGTCTATACATACAATGATACATCTGTGCATTTATCGGTAGCTGCTGCTGTTGTGGCCTTGAGGGGTTTCCCTCCACACCTGTAGAACACCTGACCATGATAAGGAGGAGAAAGAAGAGGACTAGGGAGGACATGTTCTTAGAGACCCTGCAAGCCAGTGCTGGACTAGACCATGACCAGAGGGCATGGAGGGGGAATATTTTGGACCGTATGGAGAAAGAAGGAGCAGACAGGAGAAAGTCCCAGTAGAAAAAGGAGATGGATGTGCACCAGGACATAATGGGGCTTCTTCAGCAATTAACACAGATGCCCCAAAGCTGACGGCGTCTGTATGCTGTGTGGCGCGGGCGGCTAGTTTAGCCCTCTCGTGGGTACTGTGCCCTCTTTGGCTACAACTATGGCATGCCTGGGTGGGAGCGGGGGGGCCTGGTCCCGTCCTCTGCCCCAGGCCCGACCCAGGGACCCTGTGTGGAGTAGTCTTCAAAAGTGCGTGACTTACTCCCTTCCCTGGGTCGCCTCTCTTTGGCCCCACTGCTCGCCATCTGCTTCCTGGAACTGGGTGGGGAGGGGTTCTCCCTCAGGCCTGTGCCTTGGGTCCCTGGCCGTAGCCAGACAGGTACCCCCCCTCTCGTCTCTGGTACCTTTGGGGTTGTAATACGTGGCAGTGGTTGCTCTAAGTCCCGGCGCGGCGCAGCTCCACTCCTTCTCTCAACTCCCTTCCAGCTACCCCTGTCTGCTGGGGCAAGCTCCTTGATTGGCCTCAGCTGGCCTAATTGGCCTAATTGCCCCAGAGTAGCCGCAGCTGGATCACCCAGGGAACAGGGAACAGGGATAGACCCCCTCTACTACTCTCCTGTAGCCATCAGGTCTAACCCTGTCACAGCTGCTAGCCTGTTTACTGTAATGATGCCTACTGAAGTCCTACCAGACTGGCATGAAAAAATATCCTACTGTGGAGGAAGAAATAAGGCTACCATCCCTAGAAACCTAGGACTGAAGAGTACCTCTATGGAAGTTTCAATGAGATCTCTCAGGATGAGTCAAAGGATATCCCTATGTACCTAAACAAACTGCTCTGCATACCCACCTCCCCCGGCCTGACCCCACTAGGGAATAGAAATCAGATAACTCTACCTTTCTGTGTTGTATCACTATCTCTCTTTACTATGAATACATTAATGAAATGTCAATAGTTGTGTCCTGCTTAGTTTGGGGTCGAGCGCCATCTGTATATTTAAATGTTATCATTAAAAAGGCATTCACATACTTACTAAGGTTCCTTCCCCTGAATCAAGCTTGTCTGTACTCAGCTACTGGGAGTGGCTAGACTGCAATGGAGTCTTGAACGGGTCCTGGCTTATGGCATAGCTAGCTTCCCCAATCTCGTCCTGCATCCTCCTCTTTGCTATTCATGGCAGGGGTTTGCAACTCAGGCTCCTTGGAAGTATCCACAGTGCTGTGTAGGGTGCTGGGGGGGTCTCCTCCAAGCATGGCATGCAGCTCATTGTAAAAGTGGCATATCTGCAATTTAGCACCAGATCGACTGTTGGCTTTCTGGGCCCTCTGGTATACCTGCTGCAGTTCTTCTGCTTTCACATGGCACTGCTGCTGATCCTGTCATACCCCTTCACCTGCATCCCCCATGCAATCAGTTAATAGATGTCCATGTTTTTACAACTGCTCTGTAGCTGTGCCTATACAACCTCTTCTATCCAGAGGCTCAGGAGATCCAATACCTCCTGTCTACTCCAGGACTGTCTAGAATATGTCACTGGCATGGTTAGCTAAGCAGTTGCACACAAGAAGGGAGAGCGGCTAGGTGTGCTCTCCAAGCTGGGCAAATGGAAAAAGGCATTCTAAAAATGTGGGGGGTTTTTAAAGGGGGAGGGAATGGCTTCCATGACTTCTGGGCAGGAGTTCACAATTGTGACCAGAGTGGGCTTTGTGGAACAACTGCTGGAGGACTGTTAGGGTGAAGGTAGTTCAGGCAGTGTCTACACTTGTGCTGCATCAAACACAGCATGTCAACCATGGCTGCATGCCAAGTATTAATTATTTTTTGAGGGGGAAGAGAGAGGAGAGGGTAGGACTCTGAAACAAACTGGCTGAGCCATTTTTGACTTGAGGCACTGAACATCTAACAAAATGAGTTATTTTTCAATCAACTCTATTTATGTACATGTTTAGGTCTTTTTGGGTTCCTTTATTGCAATAAGTGCTTTGTCCTTTTCTAAAAGTGTTAATAAAAGTCTCTCTCTGTCACCAACAGTGCCTAGGGCTCCCCTGGAAGGGAGGAGTGTTGGTACAACTCCCTTCCCATACAGGCCCCACAGAGTCATGCTTGGCCTCTGGCTGCCTATAACACAATTGTTTGACAGCTTTCCAGGTGTGCTGGGGCCCAACAGTTAACCCAGGCTGAGCAGGGGGTGGTCCTGGGGTCCAGGGCTCAGCAAACAACAGGGCTGAGCAGTAAAATGGTCCTGAAGCCCCTCTGGGTGTGGCAGGGCTCGACAAACAACAGTGCTGAGCTGTAAAGTTTCCTGGCAGGGCTGGGTCCCTTCTGGTGGGCTCTGGGAGTGAGTCTTTCTCCTCTACTGTCCTACCCCACGCTGAGGCCTCTGCTGGGCTTTTAAGCCTCACCTCCTCCCAGGGCGTGCACAGTGTGTATGACAGGGAGTGGCCTTTCTGGCCCATGAGGGAGCTAAGGGCTCCCCCTCTGATGAGAGGGGCTGGTACACCCTGTCATATTTGGTCTATATTTCCCATCCATTCTGTTCCTAACAACATGTTTCTTTGCCACATGGCTACCTTTTTCTCTGCTTCCATGGGCGCATAGTGTTGTTGCCTCATTCACTGATTCCCTGAAGCTCACTCATGAGTAAGACCAACCCTATTTGTGGTCCAGTCATTAAGGATGGCTCCTGTTTAGTCACTTCATCCTATGTGGCAGCATCCTTGATAGAAGCAACTGGGCTGCTCTTCTTTCCAGTTTCCCTCGGTATTTTAAGGCCCTTCTGTTGTTCTTTGTCAAAAAGTATCTGGAGGCCTGTCAAAGATAATGAAAGCACCAGGAGCCAGTATCAAGTGACTTGAGAGCTGTCCATAGTCCACCAAAATGTAGTTCATGGAGAACCTTTTGGAAACAGTTGCTTTAAGGTTATCATAACTACCCCTCATTGCATTTTCCATGTAATATATATCCAACAAGATAAGTAATGAGTAACCTGGAGTATTTACCAGACAATGGAAGAGCTGAATACTATGTGTTTGAGGGCAGAAGGATGCACAAGTTTTTAATAAGTGGGAGTTTGAGTGAAAAGGGAAGATCCCGGCATATGAAAATCACCAATTAATGAATGCACAAGTTAGATAATTTCTGCAAAAGTCATGTGTGCAAGCCAAAGTAATAATTCATACAGCCACTTATCTTGGCAGCATTACAGAGGTAACATTTTTACAAGGTTAAGCTGTCTTTGAACTTTTCTATAATATATTAGGTGCAAACAGCCTTTTCTTCCATATCTGGCATACATCTTTTAGTTCCTTCTGGTTTTTTTTAAATATATCAAATTATGATCACTGCAAGAAAAAATCCTTCTCCATTTATATTTGACTTCCCCAATATTCCATCTAGACAATCTCAAGGTATTAATGCAACTGGGCATTGTTACACATCTGCAGCTTTTTGTAGTATCGCCCTCTGAAATAAAATGGCTTAGAGCAACCAGTACTGTTTAGTGATCATATGCATCAGTAGCTCTTTCTTTGGGCCATAGAAATTAGTTATTTGCAGCATAGCATGTGAAAACTGAGACTTGGACACACTTCTTGTATAAGCCATATAGGCTTGTAGAAGTGTTCTTGACCTGACAAGACTCTCAATAAAATGTATTTGAAAATAAAATAAGCTGTCATTGATTATCTTCTGTGGGCAGCTTCAAAGCTCTTTATAGAGGCTAATGCCTAGTGATGCTATAATAGTAAAGCAAGTCTGTCAAATAGGATAAGGGAAGGGTACTGGCAATAGGATATGGGACATTTTATCACGAGGCTTCTGGTTCAAATGCAGCCCAGGACTGAAAGTCATTACTTACTTAAAGGCTGTTTGATTCCCTAAATGCAATGAATTGGTGGTCTCAGGCCAGACCATGATGAACAACCATCCACACCACATGGAGCACCCTTAGCACTGAATGGCAGAGCAGTTTTGTTGACAGTCCCAACAGAAAGGCCAAGAACGAAATGAATGTGTGTTACATAAGTGCCATTTCCTTCATATCACACTTGCACACTGTACTCTCTCAGGGTGACTTTAATTTTGTTCTTTCCCGTAATCTCAAACAAAATCATTCAGACTGAAAGTATGGGGCTACTCATTGCCCATGAAAAGCACAGCACTTTTAAACTGTTAAAACTGCTCTCACCCCTCGAGATGATTGTCTAGGCCAGGATGGAGGTGTACTGGCACAGCAGCGTGGACAAGTCAGAGCAAGGAAGGCAGGGTGCCTGCTCCCTGTTTGCCCTGGGTATTAATGTAGAATTTCAGGGCTTTCAATGCAGCACCTTTCGTCAGCACTAAAGCCCAGACCTTCAAAAATATTTAGGTGCCTAACTCGCAATGAGTGTTTGATCCTGCCCCAGTGAACTCAATGGGCGCTTTACTATTGACTTCAGTGTGCACAGGATCAATCCCAAAACTCACTTGATAGTAACACTCTGAAAAAGCAAAGAAGCGTCAGTTTTCAGCAAATGCTCACTATTTTTTGCACAGCTCTGTGAGACCCATCGACCCATGAGACAGCTTCCACTGAAGTCAATGGGCATTTTATTATTGCCTTCAATAAAAGTAGGACTGAACACCAGAGCTGCTGCATCTTGAGCATCATCAGGAACACCCCGCATTTTTACCATCACACAGCTCTGTCACATTGCATCATGACTTCCACCAGTTCCTGTGAGCTAGACTTTGGGCCTGAGCCAGAGCACACTGAATTCCAAGGGAGTCTTTCCAGTGACTGTAATGGGCTTTGTATTAAACCTTTTGAAAGTAACTGACCCTTTGTTGGCAAACTCTATGCGAAGGGTGCTGTCTATGTTCAGATCTATGCAGTACCCTTTTGCAGAACAGCCAAAAGAAAGGGAATCCCTTTGCAATGTTGAAATCTACAGTGGACATGGAGCTGGTCAGACCCTCAGTGGATAAAAGTGCAGGGTTTTTTTTTTAAACGTGAACAATATTCGGACAATCCATTTGCCCTAGGGCATCAAGAAGCCACATAAAAATAAAGTTACAAAGCAAATCAATTTACATGGATACTGAGCCCTCAAAGCAGAATTATTAACACTCTGAATTAAATGCAATTTAAGTGAATATTAATGATGTGCTTCAATTAGTGGTTACATATGAACAGGATATGAGGATCATCTGCTTCCTAAAGCTGACTGATCTGCTCAAAAATAAGCTTACTCAATTTCTTTCCTTTTAATAAAGTATTCATCACACCCCTTTGTTCGAAGAGTAAATGTTTTGCTTTAGAATCTTACTTTTTTAACTAAATAAAAGTTGCTGCATCAAGTTTTAATATCATTTTAAAATATGTCCTTGTAGAAGTTGCCATAAATGTCGACATTTTCAGCAGCATGAATTTATGGTGACACTGAATTTTTATGACACTATAAAAGTCTATAGTCATTATGACATCTACAGCTGCATTTTCACCAAAATGTAAGAAACTGTATGTAAGACTTGCAGCTCTATACTTCCAGGGGTTTGAAGGAAGAAAACACACATATTAATGAATGTATACACCACCACAAATTGGGGCAGAGGACACGCTCTTATTATTTAGCCTCTTGTTCTCTTTATATTTAAAATGGAAAAATGCAATCAGTTGAAAGGACAAATATTTTTCTTTTTCTTTTTGATTCCCTCCAAAGATGAGGACATATATTGGCTCAATGGATTCTAAAACAGGTATTCATAGACCCTGAAAATACAGTCTTAATTGAACCATTATTGTACCTGTCAGCAAACCCACATAAAGTGCCCCCACATAGATTATTCTTCCTAAGAGAACAAAAATTTACACAGGTGTGAGAGTAGGAGGAATTGTTTGGTTAGGGCATATGGCCCTGATCCAGCTTCAGTGAAGTCAGTAGAAAGACTTCCATTAACTTCTGTAGGAGTTGGATTGGGCTCAAAGTATATGAACATACAGACCAAGCCATGAGTACAATGCCTATCTTGGATATTGTTAAAGCATCTACTCCACTAGGTCTGAGGGAAACCAGTATCAGGGCAGTCAACTTTCCACTCCACAGTATGTCTGTGTTTTTTCTTTTCATAAGCCTGTGAGCAGCGCTTCACCATCAGAATTTAGCTCATAGTGATCATATTATTTTAAACAGGTTGTATTTACACATAAGAACCCTGTGAATATTAGCTGCAATGGGAAATTAAAATGATCCAAAAGTATATTTTAAAATGCCCTGAATTCCTGGACACATGGGCTCCAATTCAAATCCCATTCCTATCAATGGAAGTATTTCAGTAGACGCCAGTGACCTTTGGATCACGCCCACAGGGCCAACTCTCAATCTCAATGGGAGTTTTGCCTGAGCATGGGCTGATTAAGGATTTCAGAAGTTGGCCCATGAATAATAATACAGCTTTTAATGAAAATTTTCCAAAGTCTCTCTCTATTAAAGCTGTGAAAAAATTAAACAGCTCAATAAGACTGTTCCTGAATGTCACAGAAGCAAAAATATCCAGCCCAATGCAAACTTTGGGCCCAATCCAGCAGTTGATGCACACTCAACATTTCCATTGAATTAAATATGAGTTACATGTACATAGGGACTGCAGAAGTCTGTTCTAATTAGTGTGAAAATGTCAACTCCCACTATACAGTGCCAGCTTACAGACAACAAGCCAGTTAACCCTTTCAGTGCTGTTAAATGTTCCAGACATGTCCAGGCAAAAAGCGCCACTTGAATATAACAAGGACCAAGGTAGCTTAACAGCGCACTGGTCACACCAGAATACTATTGGGATAATAGGCACACAACAAACCTGCCAAAAGGCCACCAGCAAAAGGATTAAGCTAAAGTTCAAAGTAAATGCCTTTTAAAACCCAGGAAAGATTTTCCTAGATGGGTGCCTAAAGTTCGGCTTCCAAGTCTAGGTAGGCATCTACACAAGAGGCCTAATTTTGAAAGCACTGAGCATCCTGCTGCTGCCATTGCCTCCAGTGGGTGCTCAAGCCATTTATGTTGGGCCCTAATTCAGCAGTACATTCCTATTTAACAAAGCACTGAAACTACTAAGTATGATGTAAAGCTCCATTGACATCAGTGCTTAAGTGCTTTGCTGAAATGGATGAATTTAAGCACACACTTAAATGCTTTGCGAAATGGGGTTTAGAACACTAACGGCAGATTTGGTGGCATGGACATTTTGCATATTTGTGTTGATTTTGCTGAATTTTTTAATTAAAAAACCACAAAATTCAGAAAAAAGTGTGGGTTTTTTTTTGACATTTTCTGACTAAAGCATTTCAAGCTTTTTATTTGAAATTACATTGTTTCAGAATTTCTTTTCATATTTTTTTAGTTAAAAAAGTAAAAACTACTTGATATCAAAATGAAATATTTTGTTTTTTGAACAAAATGTTATTTCTCCCCCCCCCCCCCTTCCCCAACTTTTCCATTCATTGAACATTTAGAATAAAATAATTTTTGGTTGGACCTCTAACCATTTTTTTTTTCTTTTTCAAAATTGCCAATGAATGAAAAAAATCTATTATCTGCCCAGCTCTACTTAAAAACCTAAATTTAGGCACCTACATTTTTGAAAATCTTACACTAGTGTATGACAAATCATCTCTACCTAAGTTGTTATACCACCTAGCCATTTTCAAAGGTATCTACTTACCTTCCAAGGCTCAAGTTTGGGTTTCTCTCTTTATCGTTCAGGAACTGATTATTTAAAAAAGTAAGTAGGGCCATGAGTGCACCTGTTACACTCCAGGTGTTAGAGATATTATCAACTGCTAAAGGGAGAAAGACACTGAACTCATAAAAAGCAGTTTAATTCACATTTAAGAATTTAATTCCATGAAGACTGTTTTATAATTTATTTCCATTAATAGTATTTTAAAATGTTAAAACCCACAGAGAAAGAGACACAAATTGTGACTTCTTAAAGTGAAGTAGTACATTGAAAAATTAGTGTTAAAAGGATAGGGTGAGCATTTATAGTGAGGCCTGCAAAGGTAAATTCTTATAAAGAGCACTATTATAAATGAAAAGATGGGTATTTTCCCCCTAACAGCTCTTAGACGATATACTTTCTGTCTGCAGGAAACTTTTAAACCACACTTTTTAATTTTGTTAATATCTTCTTTTTATGCAAAGTATGGGCCCAATCCTGCAATTCCTTACTTCTGAGACTAGAACTACAGATTTTGAGAGGATTATTTGTATGAGAATGGGATTGCAGGACTGTGTCCTGTCTGTACAGGTTTCGATAAATTTTAATGAGTTCAAAATCCAGGCATTGTGAAATTTTTTAAAAATAAGCTAGAGGTGTCCATTTAAAACAAATACATGACAGTATTATAGAAAATAAACATTTCTAAAAGATCTTTCTGTTAAATATGTGGCTTCTACTGAATAATTTTTGGCTGCACTTGTTTTGGATAACTGACTCATGAGTAAAGCCTTGCATGAGTAAAGAAACTGTTCCAAAATCATGCCAACAAAATGGTTACTCTCTGAGGGCTCAATTCTGTGAAGTCATGCCTCCTAGTTGAGTGCACTCAGCATCTTGTAGGATGCACACAATGTCTTCCAGGAGTAGAGTCTATCTTTCTAAAGAATTCTGAAAAAAAAAGAATCAGCAATGTTTTACCAACTCCACAGTCGTTTAGAGTTTAAAGTCCAGAGATCCAATTTGAGTGCAGGAAAAACAGGGAATTCACAAGCTTGTTGGAAATTACCTTTTATATTTTCTATTATTTTTATATTTTATATATAAACTATAAATTACGTGCACTTCATTTTAAATTGAAGCTCCCACAATGCAGGGTCTGAGAAAAGGGCAATCAATGTTATTCTGGTTACTAATTATTAAGGTTCTGAAAGACATTTCCAGAATAACTTTGCAGACATAACAATATAGGTGGATATTTTCAAATGCTCTTATGGAATTTAGGAGCACAAGTCCTATTGACTTTCAGTGGGACATATGCTCCTAAATCCCTTAAGCACTTTTGAAAATCTCCCCCTTGAATGGCAAGTACTTTGGGGCAAGAACTGTATTTTCATTATGTGTTTGTACTATGCCTAGTACAAGGGGACCCGAAGTGCTTCTACAAAATAAATAATAAGAATAAGAACAATATCCATGATTGTTGTACACTGTAATTATAGATATATACAGAAGGCAATGGTATTTTTAGACAGAATTGACCACAGACTAATATCTATGATGCAGGGAAAGGTAAACAGGAAATAGAAAACCTTAAGCTACAAATGCAAAGTATTTTTCTACTGTGAAAAGTATCTATCTAAAAATGGTAGCTTTTTAACAGATCAACTTG
Organism: Emydura macquarii macquarii; assembly: GCF_026122565.2. NCBI lineage: Eukaryota > Metazoa > Chordata > Testudines > Chelidae > Emydura > Emydura macquarii. The sequence goes on along the minus strand of NW_027132342.1, from coordinate 2,067,856 downwards.
TGCGTAATTAGTGTGTAATATGCTGACTTTGCTGAAAAACTTAAATTTATACGAGACACTGCTCTGCAGAGCCAACATAACTTAGAGATAGAGAGAAAGAGAGATGGAGATGGAGAGAGATGCTAACTCATGCATTGTCAGCAGAATTGCTGATTAAGTTCCAACTGCAAGATCAAATTCTGCCCTCAGTTACAGCTGTACATTGTCACCGAAGACAATGTGGTTGCACAACTGTAACTAGATAGAATTTAGCCCCTGAAATCTTTATTACTAGTGATGATGCTGGGGTGAGCAGATGTCCCAATTTTATAGGGACAGTTCTGATATTCAGGGCTTTGTATTATATAAGCACCTATTACCCACCATCCCTTGTCCCGATTTTTCACACTTGCTTGCTGGTCACTCTAGATGATGCTCAAGTCAGAACGCAGCTTGACTCTCAGATCTCAGCTTGAGTTTTCAGGCCTCTCAATTAGCAAAAACTTCCTCATATTTGTAATATGAGCAAATTCAAAATGAAGTCACTAAAAACTTAACATATAGCCCATGATGCCATTTTTATGTAGTCATTTTTCAGAATATGACCACATTTAAAGGGGATTTTTTTGCAGGTTTTTTTTGTTTTTTTTTTTAAAGTCCATGCTGGTAAATTCATCATGTATGCTGTCAGCATGGAGTTATTCTGAAGCTCATCTGAACCCACACACAATATGCTCATAGACAGAGAAGTACTACAGTGTCACTATTGAAATATGAAGGTACAAGGCTCTGGTGGTCCCTAACTAAAAGAATCGTAAAATTCTTTTTGTCTAAGAGGGCTGAGTGAGGTGAAACTGACTTAGGCTAAGTAAGGAAAGATTAATTTCTTTCACCCTAAACTTGACCTTATTTATGAGTTAAAACCGTTTGGAAAACTTTATTTTATCTTTAAGTTAACTTTTTCATTTTAACATTCTTCTGAGCTTCCTGTTTCTGGCATGGTCTGGAAAGGTATTTTCCAAAGTACAGTTGCTGTGTTTTTGAGTTGATGGAGAGCAAGAAGTAATGCACAACTCAGGAAAAACTGTTTTCTCAAGATTTCCTGACCAGGTGAGCAGACTTATGAGAAAAGCAGAGCAGCCAGAGTGAAATTCTTATCCCTGGTTTAAAGACAGGGATGAGAGTGAGTTCTTGACATGCACATCTTCTGATCTGGTCCACAGCCATTGTCATAGTCCAAGTCCTATACTAATGGCATGTTGCATGTCAGTATATGAGGGCAGTGAATGTGTACAAGAGGAACCACTAGCCACAACTCTATTATGCAGCCTGTCCATCTACAATCTCCTCATAAATGACTCAGTATCACACACAGTCTGGCTCTCTGGAAAGAGGAACTCCAGCAGAACAATTTCAGTTCATTTTCAGGTGTGTGTCACTCCACTTAAACTGAACTGAAATGAACCGCCCAGCCTTTTGAGGTCTGCTCTTTACTAAGAATCTAGGAAAGATAGTCAATTCTAGGAGAGAATTGGGTCAAATTTTGTTCTAAATTCATTGCAGGAGCTGGCCTAAATGGGATTGTAACATTATAAACAGAAGCCCTTATTTTGTAAACCTTTAAGTCTCATTTTTAAAATGTATAATTTAAGTTTAATTACAGATGTTGCTCACCAAATACAAATCTATTAACCAGAGAATCCCTTAAAGCAGAGCAATTTGTTATCTGTCAACAAGTAATTTATATATATATATTTATATATATAAATCAGATGAAAAGATTCATTTGGCAATACTTGAAAAAAAAGAGTTCATGTCCAGTATTATCTTTGTCTTGAAATCAAACAACTGTCTCCAGATAGCATAATTAAAAATTAAAAGCTCCTTAATCACAGCACAAGTTAGTACGATATGGACAGACATAATTACATAGTGAAAATTGTCTAAGCTCTGCTAACTCCAATATTAAGATATTTCAAAGGAACATGGCAAAAAACAATGTCACATTATTTCTCCAATTCATTAATAAGCATGTTTTTTTGCACACTGTTCTTCATGGTGTATTAACTTGTGACAGGGGTCAGGGCTACATTAAATTATAGAATAAATTACTATAGTTAACAGTGCTATTTGACAGTTTTTTAGGTACCTGCTGCTCTTAAACTTGTTCTGCATAGATTTTTTTAAACACTGCAATATATATATATAAGTCTTCTTGTTAGATCTAAACCCTTTCTATCTCTTCATAAAGCAGCTTGTGACGTAGGATAAATATAATAAACTACACTAACTTAGTTACTCTAATGTTAAATTTACCAATTAAGAAGCTGAAATGAAGAAACATGGAAGTCACGGTTGAATGTACAATCCTGACTTTGTCCCCTTATATGTATCTATTTCAGACAGCATATGATCTCAGTTTCTTTGGATTAAAATGGTTTTAAATGAGATCAGAATCTGGTCCATAGTCTTCAATTACGGGATCATTTACTACTTCTTAAATAAAATATCATAGAATTGTTTTTCCACTGAGGTACAGCTCAATGACCTAAGTTCTCCCATTGACTTAAATAGGAGTTGAGGACCGTCAGCACTTAGCAAGACTAGGTTCTTAGATGCATTTGTGTAATATCTTGTGCAGCCTTTTTTGTCAAGGCCTCTTCACCATGGTCAAACAAAGATATGTGTGGAGTCAGAGATCATGCACCCCAATCATGACTTTAAAAAGCCCCTCCCTACTTACTTTCTTATTGTGTCACCACACCAGGCCCTCCACTCTGCCAATGATGCTAGTATTGATGCTCCATCTGACCAGTTCTCACAACTGTCTCTGTGCTTTCTTCCATGCTGGCTCTTCATGTGGAAAATCTGCTCTGAACTGATTTTCTCACGACACTTCCCTGTCCTTCAAATCCCTTCTCAAGATAAACTTCTATATATACTACTCTGTACTGGGAAATTATAAGAAATTAGCCCACTTCCAATGGTTATACTGAGGGCCAAGTTGGGAAGAGGAACTTAGTTGCAAGTTTCACCTCTTTTTCCTACTCTTCATTTGATGTTTGTCTTCATGGCTTGTGAGCTTTTTGGCGGTAGGGACTGTACGTATATGTACAGTATTTGTAGAATGTGGCACCAATCTTGGTTAGGTCTTCTAAGTGCTACTGTAATACAAATTATAAACAACAACAATTAATCTAATGAGATACAATTCAGCAGAATCTGGATAGATACAAATCCCAATTGAGAGGAATAAAAATGCTTTTGGGGCTTCCAAAGCAACTCTGTAGATAACGTTATGTTGGACTATAGCAGGACTAAAATCCATCTTACATATTCATTGGGTTACACTACCATCTTCCTGATCAGAAAAAGGATATTGAGTTTATGATGTGGAGAGAGATCAAGCATGTCTAACAGGAAAACTAATGGGTGGCTCCAACTGCCTGTCTAAAAATTGGTCAAATATAACATTGGAGCAAAGTTTAAAGAAGCAAGTTGTTCCTCGAACAGCTAATTCTAGAGAATACAAGAGGCTATTTTTGAATTAGTCACAAGTGACACAGAGGAGATGGTTTAGGAAGTAACTTGTGGCACTGATCACTACACCATTAAGTAAAAATTAAGTTCAACTTCAGGGGAACAATCATTTAAAAAACTAGCACTATGACACTAAACTTTAGCAAGTCAGATTTCAAGAAGTCACAGCTAGTCACAAAGATCCTAAAGTCACAAGTAAGGAAATTAAAATTCTTAGGCTCACCATAAAGGTTCCTTAAGTATAACATTACAGTCACAGAAGGAATTTGTGCCCGTAAGCTATAAAGAGTAAGCAAGAGGAGGAAACAAAAAATAAGACTGTTAAATAGTGAAGTTTAAGAGGTTATTTGAACCAGACAGGCATCGTTCAGGCAATGGAAACTGAGCCCAAGTCTTTTCCAGTAAATGTTTATAGCCTGCACTAAATCACATCATCCACTCTGAATTCAAAAACATGCAAGATTTTAAAAAGAGATGAGGAATTTTCTTGCTGGTGAAAAATGAAGGTTTGACTGCTTTGGTGATAGAAATCCGTTTTTAAACAATACAAGTATGCTGTAGACAGTGACAGTACAGACTTCCCCACTCCAATGAACCAACATGCCTCACACTTGTCTTGGTAATAAGGCAGTTTAGCCTCAATGACCTATTCAATGCTTGGCCTCTCTATGAAGGTGGTCACCAATGGATCAGCCAATACCATTTGTAACTGTCTTTTATAATGTTGACACCTGTCCAGGAAGAACTAGATTAATACCACCACGCTCATTTCATGTAGACCATTGAACAGAATTCACACTACTGACTTGGTCTGGTTTTGGAGAAAGGATGAAAGATACCCCAATTACAACCATATATACATATTTTTCTAGTTATACAGTGAGGACTGTGTTCTTGAATACAAAATAAGTCCACCTTCATTCTAATTTTTATTAACACTGTGAGGATTCTGGGTTTTATTTCCAATATGATACAATGAAGTTAATTCTTATCTGCAATGTCAGGAGAAACTCATTCAATTTATGGCCATGGTTCTGCCCACATAAGCAGCTGAATTCCAGTGCACTCTATTCTCATCTCCATTGCTGCCCATATTCATCACATTTGATTTGCAGGCTATCTGAAATACATTTACTCAATAGCTATCTTACTGAGGACAAAATAATTTAAATGTTAGTTACTGGCTTTTCGCATATTTAGGGTTAAACATGAATTTTGGGTGCCTTTAAATTTAGTATCTTCTCTATTTCCTACAAACATGAGGCTGAGTCCCGACACTAGGTTTGATAGCAAACCCTCTTGAGCTTTGCAAAAGTTTAGGTCCGGATCTCAACTTGTTTATTTCATCTTTTCTCTTTAATATGGATTTGAATCAGAATGCAAGGAACTATGATTATTGCATCTTAAAATTCCATTAATTCAAGACACTTTGGGTGAAATCCTACCCCTATTGAAGTCAATGGGAGTTTTGCCATTGACTTCAATGGGACCAGAATTTCATCCTGTGTTTTTAGGGAAACCAAGTAATATGCTGGTAACATATTCCAGTCCCCAGTTGACCAGACAGGAAATACAAAGGACTAGATCCTCAGGTGGTCTAAACTGGTGTAGTCAATGGAGCTATATCGATTAATACCAGCTGAGGATTTGGCCCAACGCCTTCCGCATATAACCTTGAGCACTGCAGTGTACTATAAATGCATGTGACCCCAGCCTTCCTGTCCCATCACCACAACGTCAGATAGTCAATATAAATATAGTGCACTGAGATGCTGATTCAGCTTCTTATTTAGACAATAACAGATAGATGGGAATTCTTTAATGCAGGATACAGCAGGTCGATGCAATTATGCAAAGTCACCTTGCCAGGTCTATTCTGCCAAAGGAAATAAGTATCTGAGAAGCCCACAGGTCACATTTAAAACTAGCAAAGACTTCGTTTTATAAGAAATACAACATTAGGAAACCTAGGCAACATATTAAGTTTCAAACTGTCAGAGATGGGGATTGTAAATACAGTTATTGTTCCCTGTAGTAGTTTTACTTTTACTGTATGTGCAGGTTATACACTGTATAGTTTTCAAATATCAGTGCCCTAATCAACACTAGCTATGATTACAATCCCATGAGTTGCCATGTCTCTGCAAATGTGTCATATTGTGTTTGTTATTTTCTATTCCTTGGGGGAAAAAATCTCCTCCTGTGAATTCTACTTGATAATCTCTAATGCAGTGGCTTCTGCCTGATCTATGGTTTTGATTGCCAGTCCCATGTAGTCATATGAAGGTTACAGTTTAGCCTCTGATTCATTATGCAGGGTTAACCCGCTAGTGCAGTAGTGTCTAAAACCTCTTGCCATATGGATAGGTTTGAGGAAAAATTGGTAATTGTATATGTTAAAGTGCATGACGAAATTCAATAGTTGTCAGTATAACAAAATCTTTACTATTCCTATGCTGTTTCACCATAGTAATAGAAAGTTTAGATATCCAGCCACTGCAGGCTAGCATTTTTTAATGTTAAAATGGCCACACCTGTTCCAATACTTTTCAGCTAGAGATGAGTCCAAGGTCTGAATCTGGAATTTACATACTCTAAAAGTCAGGTCTGGGTGGTGTAAGGGAAGGTGTAAGAGAAGGCGGTTTTGGTTTTGTAAAGCAGAGGCCATTTGCAAAATTAAAAGTTTACATTTTAAACTCCCTCAAAATTCAGGATCCAGAGTTTTGGTCCAGGCCTCTCTCTAATCTCAGGAAAAGGCCCTGTGAGCCAATGGTTAGAGAGCAGGAGAGGAAATAAAGAGATCTATGGGTTATTTCTGGCTTTCCTCTGCTGTAAGACTTCGGGCAGCTCACTTGAACTTTTCTGTGCTACAATTTGTCCATCTGTAAAATGGAGATAATAATGTTTTACCATCCTTTGTACAGCACCGAGATCTATGAATGAAAACTGTTATGCATATAAGTGTAAAAATATTATTTTGATTAGAACATTTTACCGGTTAGTATCTGTACTGCAGTAACTGCTGTAGGCTCCCGTCAGGGATCAGAGCCACATTGTAGGTGCTGCAGATGCATAGGTAAACAGTCCCTGTTCCAAAGGCCTTACAATCTAATGTATAAGACAAGTGCCAACACATGGATGCAACAACCAGGCCGGGACAGCACCAGCTAACAGAGAGACAATTACGATGAGTACTGTAAGCTGCCTAACTATGATTGAGTATTTTCTAGGCTCATTCAGGATAAGGAATACAGAGAACCTGGATCCATCAAAACATCATGAGCCCACAGGACAAATTCTTCCTGCCCTGCAGGTTACTCTCTCAACACATCTCTTACTTACAAATAAAGCTGGTTGAAATATAGAATTTCTGTTTGGCACAAAATTTTGACATTTCAAAATTTGTTTTTATTCCAGGTCAGAATAAAACCAAAATATTTTTTGAAATGTCCCGTGAAACAGAAATTCTACATTTTTATGATTCTATGTAGCTCAAAGTGTCTTCCACTTGTGTTGTAATGAAACAGTTTGACACTTTGATTTAGAAACGGAAGAAGAGTTAGGCCAATGCTGTACGCTATACAAAATCCTCACTTAGATCTCAGAAATAAAACAAATGTGGAACAGTTTTGAGATAGGATGTTCCAAAATATTACAAACCACAAAACAAACAAACAAAAATCATTAAAGGACTTTTCGGAGAGTGAAAATCCTTTGTTTTCTTATTAACATCAAACGTTCCCTAAAAATTTTCCTCTCCCAAGAGACCTCACATAAAAATTTCATGCAGAGAGAATTTTTTTTTAAGTCAAGTAAAGGTGAGTGTGCATATATATATATCAAGCTTCTAGTGAAAACTCTCACTGTCTTACCCTATTTGCCTCATGGAATGTACATGCTCAGCAGGTTCTTTCATGTTGCTTGTAACTTCAGCAAGTCCTCTCAGAGTTTATGATGTTCAGAGATCTTCACACAGTTCCCAGATATTAAAATTTTCATATCTAATACATCCAGAATTTTCCAGCCAACCTGAATAAAACTCTTTCTATGAACTAGTTCTTACTGAAAAATAACAAAATATATTTGAAGATTTTGTACCAACATGTTTTTGAAATATACTTTGAGAGAAAAGTTTGAAGACTTTTCTGGAAGTTACCAATTTTTCAAAGTTCCGTTACCCCAAAATAGCCCAGTTACCTGTATAAGCTACCCCTTTCATCCTAAATTCTTTTTTGTTCTAAGGATAAGAATGAACAATTTCAAGAAAAATGAGCTCCCTCCCCCCCCCCCCCCCCAAAGTTAAGAGTGAAAAAAAACTATAGCATCTAAAGGGAACTGGAAGGGTAACCTTAATTATGGAGTCAAACCAAAATTCCAAGAGGAGGAGAACTGGTCCCTGCTTGAAGGATCTAGCAGTTCAGACACAAACTACACATTTCAGACACATATTATGCTAGCTTATGCTAGCTCAATGCAATGCAAAAATCTGACCGAAATCATTAAAATAAGCAACTTTGAATTTTAATAATCTAATGAATTATGAGGAATTTTTTAAATTGACAAATTTTAAATTGGCAATCTCCCTTTAATTAACCACTGTGTAGTATGCTACAGATCCATAAATGCCCCCCCGCTGGGTTGAAAGTATTATGAATACAGTGTTATCATCACACATCCCTCACAATCCTATTTGCAACTTGTTCCCATGCTAGAACCTATGACTTGTGGGAGATGGCCTTGTTTGGAATTTGACATTTGCAGAGCTGTCCCGAAGATTTGAGTTATGCTTGGGGTTGATTCAAAGAACTGTAAATTGTCAGAAGAAATTCAGTTTTGGGTGACACTTGATAGACAGAACTCAGACTAGGAATAACTTTGTTTGTTTTAACCAAAAGTATAAATGAGAGGGAAAAATAATAGTGTAATTTCTAAGTATGGGTAAAATTCACTCCAGTGCTGAGGGGTTAATGGCAGGACACACTTTAAACTCACTTGTCTATAGTATTGGGCTCAAGTGGGTCATATGCTAGAGTGGACTTTCAGCACTGAGGTGAATTTTCCTCTTAGAGAGGAATTAAAAGCGCTCTTCAATTTTAGAGGTTTTTTTTTTTTTTGCACTAGCACTACTGAACCCCCATATAACTTAAGTTTCAAAAAAGAAATATATTGTTCTAAGCTGGTTATGTAGCAGACTGACTTACTGTGCAGTCAAGCAGGAGATAGAAGTTAGAGGTGGGGTTTTAAAAAGCACTCACTGCTGGTCAAACTCTAGCCATAGTGAAGTCAGTGGTAAAACTGCCCTTGATTTCCATGGGAGCAGAGTTACATCAACTGTGGGTGCTACTAAAAATCCCCTCCTAGGGTTTCAAATGGAATTTCTGGATCCATACCTGTTCCAGCCCCAGAGGGGTGAGGGATAGTGAGGAGAAAGTGAGATTTGGATCCACTGTTGAAAACTTGCTTTAATTCTTACTCCTTTTGCCAGCTGTTATAAGGAGTTTTTCTGAGCTAATCAAGAGGCTTGTGCCACAATGTCCAGTCACCATGTAGCAAGTCAATGTCATGATATGCCTTCCCATCTAGTGGTCACAGAAAGGGTAGACTTAGGCAGGGAGTGTTAAGCCCTCTACTGCTGAAGGAAAGGTCATGTGACCCAAGGTTCTTATATATAAGGACAAAGATGTAAACAGGATAGAACAGGGAAAAAAAGTATAAAGTTCTAAAGTTGGGCTGTTAGGTTTGAGCAATAAGCGTGTGTGAAAAACAAATCCCCACAGCAGAGTGCAAGAAATCAAGGTTCTGCACAAATCGGATTCATTACTGCAGATGAACCAAACATTTCACGATTTATTCTGAAAAAGCAAAGGGAGGGGAGGTTTGAGTGAAACTTGCCTAATTTTGGCCTCCAAGTAGGTTTTACAGGGACATTCTAATAATAAGCAATTAAAGTGGTGACAAAAAAAGTTATCCATTTCTATCTTGCCCATCACTGCATCACCTGAGCTTTAACCTCTGGCAAATTCACATGCTTAGTCTAAAGAATCTACTGCCACCAGAATTACCTGGAGGATGACAATACCGTTTCACAGCAACTTTTGAGGTTTCAAAATTGGCTTTCATTCTAGATTGGAACAAAACCAATGTTTTGCACGTTTTCATGAAAATGGATTTGTGTTGAAATGTCCATTTTCTGGTGGAAACCTCAGTTTCTTCATTGAGTGTGTGGACAGACAGGTGGTTAAAGCCCTGGCTTAGAAAGTGGGACACTCAGGTTCAACTCTTTGTTTCACCTGATTTAGAGAAGAGTTTTTTATCCCAGATCAGGTAGAACAAGGATTTGAACCTGCATCTCCCATATTTAAGCAGTGCCTTAAGTACGAATCCACAGCCACAACAGAACTGCTGTCACAGCAAAAACTTTGTCAAAACCAACACATCTCCATGAAATTTCATTTAGCTGAAAATGTTCTGACCAGCTCTCAACTCCTCCTTTATTTTTCTACTGGAAAATGCTGATAAAGATGCCACACAGTTTGCTCTTCAAGTGAGATACGATTCTTGGAAAACTCACAAATATAAGAAAAATAGCTGTAATTTGTGATGCCTTTGTTTTCTGTATCTTTTACCTTCACATTCCTAAGAACTCTGCTTGTCTCCAAAGATGCTCGTAATTTTGTCCTCAGAGTTACTGTAGCTCACACAAAAGGAGAGACACAAATTGTTCTCTCACAGAGACTTTAGTTTGGTTCTTTCTTATTGTTTCCTTTAAAGTGAAATATGTAATACTGAACCGAAAATATATGGTTAGCCTTTGTGCATAGACACACAAAACTGATTTTGTGTGTCAATACTCAAAAGCAGACTGATAACTTTAGCCCTGCTCTAATGAACAGTAGCCTGCTTTCATGGAACTTATAATTTTTTAATTGTTATATTAAAAATATGTTTCAGTCTCATATCAATACATTTGAGGTTAGATGTTCTCTTCCCACAAATCTTTTTTCCTAATAGCAGGATAAACTATTATTACTTTTATGGAACCCCAACTATGAGGGACCTCTGCCAAAAGGATTCAAGGAAAAAAGTCCCCACCCTGAAGGGCTTACAGTCACAGTAAAACCTAAAGTATTGTAAGCAAGGAGAATAAATAGTGTCATGGAGGCAGCGAAGAAAGACAGAGGCTGACATGAGGGCAAGAATAGTTGACATCAAAGAGGAGTTTAGTTGTAGAAGAGAAAGAAAAGGTAGAGGGGAACAAACTGGCACGTGGCAATTCCCCCAGCAGTAGGGTATTAGTAACTTAGAGCAACTTCTGTGGCATGTCTTAATCAATGGAAGAGCTTTGGATCGAGCCCTCAAGTATGGGTGCTAAAGTTGTGGAGTAATCTAGGTATTAAGCTCATTCACTCTGAAACTTGCTAGTATGAAAGGTGAGTTCCCCCCCACCCTTCTTTTTTCCTTACCTTTTGTCTTTCTGCAACTGACTGACCTCTCTCCCAAACAAGTTGGCCTGCTGAGCACCATGCATCAACCTTTCCTAACTTGCATGGCTCAAAAAGCTGTAAAATAGACTGTACAGGTGGACAGTAAATGCACTTGCATGGTTTTTAACTTTGCCATTTTTTTTTGCGAGAGCACTGTTGGGGCACATAGGAATCAATGGTAATCTTCTCTGAATAATTCTGTAAGCTATTTTGCTCAGTCTGCTTGCCAAAAGACTCTCTTATGAATATGCAACAAAGCAGAAGGATCATTGCTATATGTTTTAAGCCTTCTGGGCCTTTAGTCTTCAAGCTTTCTAAATCCAGGGTATGATTTTTTGTGTGTATGCATGTATATGTGCTGGAGTATGTGTCCTTGTGTCACCTCACTTCACTTGTGCACATGCTACAATGCTAGTGTGCATATTCTCATTTGGATGTATTGTGCATCGTACATATACATAAATCCTTGGGCTTTGGGAGCAGTTTTACTTCTTTTAAAGTCTGTCACCTCCCTGTGACAGATGGTCCCTAGGACTCCCTGGAAGGAGGGGTGCTTTCAGTACAACTTTCCTCCTGTGCAGGCCCCGATGAATCGTGCTTGGCCTCTGGCCATCTATAATGCAACTGTCCGAGAGCCTCCCGGGTGCGGTGGAGCCCAACAACCCACCCAGATTGAGCAGGAGGCAGCCCTGAAGTCCCCCTGGCGTGGCTGGACTCGACAAACAACAGTGCTGACAGTGAAGCAGTCCTGGAGCCCCTCTGGGCGTGGCAGGGGCTGCATTCCTTCTGCCGGGCTCTGGGAGTGAGTCTCTCTTCTCTACTGACCCGCCCCACTCTGAGGCCTCTGTTGGGCTTTAAGTCGCACCTTCTGCCAGGACGTGCGCAGCGTGTGTGTCAGGAAGGGACCTTCCTGGCTCATAAGGAAGCTAAGGCAGGAGGGACTGGTACACCCTGTCACACTCCCCAAGGGGTATTTCCCATTACAACTATAAGAAACATCTCCTGCGGTGTTACCCACTGGTAAAAAGGTAAAAGACATTTTTGTTAGTTGCACGCACTTTACAACAACCAAGATTAGCAAGAGTGACTAGCAACTTTGAGTGGCTTGGCCTTTTGAGTGCCCAAGTGGAGGCAACTTAAAGTCACCTGAATTTGGTGGGTGCTCAGCACTCTCTCAGGGTCTTATCTATTTAAGCAAGGCCCCAGGGATTGTGTGCCACGGTAGCATCAAACTCCGTCACAAAAACTCCTCAGCAATGTTGACGTCTATGACTCTGCAATGCCCTTCATTCTCTTCCCGCTTCCCACAGAAATACATCCACTGGGTTTGGAATTTACATAAACTAGCTAGTGAGCTGAGAACATCAGAAGGGCCACCGGAAGAACATCATGGGAGCTGTGACTCAGGAAGCCGGAGAGATGAGCTTCTCAAGTTAGCTGCAAGCTTCCCCATTTTCCTGTAACATAAAGGAAGAAGGGGGTTCTAAGCCAGGGCACCTGGACACATTATTTATTTATGTTGCAGCAGCAGCTGGGAATGGCAGGCAGGCACCTGGACCCCATTGTGGTAGGGGTTGTACAAACGTAGAACAAAAAGATGATCTGTGCTCCAAATTGCTTACTAGCTAACGGCCATGGAGCTGAACTTCCTGGAGAACTTTGCAAACAAACAAACAACCTCAATAATAAGCAGTGACAAAAATATTCATAGATTAATTTTTTCATCTGTGAATATTTTTGACACAAGTCTAGTATTAATTAATGAGTATTCTCACTATATTCTCCAAATAGCCCACTTCTACTTCCAGGCAGTCTGAGCCTCAGTTCCTGGGATGCTGTCCCCCACTTCCTTACTATAAACTTCTTTCCAGCTCTGGCTCTCCAAACTCTTGCTGCTTGGCTCCAGGGAATAGTGTACTGTTGTGGCAGGAAAATCTGATGACCAGCTTGCCTAGTGGTCAGCTCATAGCCTTATGATTTCTGTCAGTCTAGTCGTCTCAGAGGGGGCTCCAGCTGCAGCCTCAATTACCCCATCATAATCTGATTGCCCCCTCTCCCCCAGAGTTCAGTCATTACAAAGAAGTGGGGAGAGGGTGGGTGAGGGACCTGGGTCTACCCACTCCACTGGATCCCAACCCAAGGCCCTGAGGAGTTCAACATGTCCAGCCCAGTCCAGATACTGAGCTACCCCAAATTACATTCCCCGCACCCCCCCAGCTCCGCCGGGTCACTTCTTACCAGTCTGGAGCTCCTCCATTTGGGACATGGCCACTGGATGAGCACACTCTCCTTAGTCTCACAGTGTCTTCTTCAGTCAGTCAGTCTCAGAGTCTCTCTCTCTCTCTCGCTCTCTCTCAGGTCTTTCAACTCCCAAAGGCAGAGTGAGGGGGAATCCAAATCCCTTTTGCTAGAGCAGCCTTCCCAAAACTGTCATCATTTCTAGCACAGCGTCAGCCTTGCTTCTTAGTACCCCATGCAACTCATTCCCCCTTTCTGGGAATTTCCCTCTGGGAACATGCCTTGCACCTGTTCCGGGGTGAAGCCTCCCTAGCCCAATATTACTCTACTCCCTGCCCTGGTTCAGTGTGGGGCCTATAGACCCCATCACAACTGTAATTATTAATTCTTTCTTGCAGAGGATGCTAGAGAGCCAGATGCAACTGCAGGCAGGTCCCAGAAAGGCATGAAGACAGAAGACAAATTCTTGGGTGCTTGCCTGCAACAGAACCGTGAGTTCAGCAGCCAAACCCCAGAATCTGTCAGCATTTGAGGGGGAAAAATCCAATTCTCCTGCAAAAGCTGGATCTGTAGATATTGCAGAGTATATGGGGTTCCACCTTTTAAAGTGTCTCAAGCTAGGCACCCAAAAAGTGAAGTCTCTAAAATTACTTGTTACTTTTAAAAATCTTGGTCAACCCATGTACATTCAAATACACCTACCTTCAAATCCATACACAGTGGGTGCTCTTAAAAAGCTGTTTTTCCCCCTTGGATTGTTCAGATGTATGCATGTATGTTCCTCTGTGGACACACACACAAAAAAGAAAAACCCTATGGAACGAGACAATGAAAAAGAAAGAGATGTATCTGTCTGATGCTGTTAGATTAAATTAGACTATCATGATTACTGTGTGCCTTCACAAAAGACATTTTGTAGCATTTAAGATTTCTGCTAATTGAACGAGGTGCATTATCATGCAAAAGAATGTTAGTGAAGGTTGAAAAGGACAAACCAACTATTCTGCTACCTTACCATAATTATGCAGCTCCATGTTCGAACAATTACATTTATGTAGACCCACTGTTAAAATCAATGTTACTTGTACAGCTAGTCCTTAATCAATGAAATCAGTCAATTTACCATGGTCACATCCTTCTTCTTAATTAAGACAGTGATATCTCTGGAGCGCAGGGTCTCAAAGAGATAAATAAGTACAGAGGTTGGGAAATGTCAAAGAGGTGACTCCCTGATTTTACTCTCGACGAACTTGGGAGGAAATAAGACAGTTCCTTCAGTTCAGGGAAGCAGCACAATCTTCTAAAGAGATGGCTTAGCATTCATTAAGAAAAGAGCAGGTAGCAGTGTCTGACAGAAATAGCACTAATGAGCAAAGAGCGCTTTCAACATGCATATCCTTCATAGTCATAGTCTGAATTATGAAGGTTGTGCTACCTAAGCCAATTTTAATGAGAGTGAGCATGGACCTCTTTGGACAGTTAGCCTTTCTTTCCAAAATCCATTTCAATATGGTGTCATTTTGTTGTCATAATCAAAATGGCAAAGTGATGGAGTAACCTACTTAAAATGTCTGCAGTGTTAAAGCAGATATGGCAAACATCCTCTAATGACACATGTAATAAGGGTTTTACCTAGAGGACTTTGACAGTGTGCTCTGTGTTGTCAGCATAGTTGGAATAATGATAGAGGTCTTCTCTGGAATAGGACAGAGGTCTTCAAAGACCCGGCCTAAATTTCCTGTCCTACAGGTAAGCTATTAAACTCCTGTGTGTTGAAATAAAAGGAAAAAATACAGATCTATTGAACTGCCAAATGCAGATGTAGTCATAACTCCAGTGATTTTTTTCCCCTTGCAAAACATACTTGAACTGTCAAGCTAAGCTTAGTGATTCCTTTTCTATAAAAGCACTTAACAGACTACCAAAAAAATAAATAAAATAATAAAAAAAAAATCCAACTCCTACCCTCCCCAAACCCAACAGCTTTGCTATCAGCTTGCAGTTGTTTGTTTGTAAAGAGTTGGTTTTACTACTTCTCTCCCACACAAAACAATGCTGTAGTATTAATATCTTAAATATAATACAGCACATTTCATCTGAAGAATTCTGATGTGTTACAAGTCCTAGGGGCCAGATTTTTATAGGTATTTAGGCACCTAAAGATGCAGATAAATGCCTAGTTGGATTTTCAAAAGCTTACGTGCCTAACTCCCATTGATTACAATCATTCCATTTGACTTCAGTCAATTCTGAAATCAATGGGAGTTAGGCACCTAACCTGCTGAGGTGCTTTTGTAAATCCCACTATGTGGCTATCTGGATCTTTGGCACCTAAATACATTTGAAAATCGGGCCCTAAGTGCCTAAATCACCTTGACAATGGGACTTAGATTCCTAAGTCACTTAAACTCTTTTGAAAAATGTAATCAATTACTGTCTTTCAAAACAAAGAAGATGCTTTATTTACTAGCTATTTCCTTAACTCAGGGGAAACAAATTTAGTGCCTGCTCCTGCTTCCATGTAAGTTAATAGCAGAAGTCCACTTGACTTAGATAAGAGCAGGATTGGACCATCATTCTCTTTACAGTTCAAAATGCCTGTTAAATTATGTTCTATTGACAACATTCCTTGGGAGGAATAGAAATGTCAGAGGCTTTCACTTGCTCAACAAGCCAAGAATGAACATAATTAGCTAAGAATGAAGACGGTTATGACTCTTTATTCAGATACAAAAGGTGTAATGACTGATAATAGTTTAATTCAGAAGGAAAAGGATTTCAGTAAGAAGATCAACAATGAACCCACATCTCGTTATTCTGTGGGCTGCTTACAGCAGTTCAAAAACAAGTATGCCACTTAGAGCTAGAATTGGTCAGGACATTTTTTTTTGTTCATGAAAATGTTCAGGTTTTCATTGAAAACCAGACCCTCTCCCTCAAAAAAATTTGGCTAAAATAATAAAACAAAAATCAGTTTTTGGAAACATTTTTCAGTCTTTCAGTTTTTTTCACAAAAACTTCAAAAATGTCATTAAAAAGAGACATTTCCCTCAGAAACGTCTTTGTTGTTGAACAACCATTTTTTGTTTAAAAAATATTTTGGACATTTTTTCCCCCACCAGTTCTATGTAGAAACTGGTCAGAATATGTTAATAAAATAAAAATAATACAATAAAAAATGCTGGGAAATTTAAAAAAAAATCAATTTTCCCCAAATTTCTTCTGAAAAGGTTGGTTTTTCACCAAAAAGCTGAGGGGGGGAGGGATTAGTTTTTGAAAAAAAAATGATATAATTCCTTAAGCAAGACACTAGACTTTAATTTGCAGAAGCCATAAAAAAAGAAAATAAAAGCAAAATAATCTCTATGATAGTTAAGTAACAGGGGAGCTACATGTGACTTTTCTTCATGAGTGCCTCCTGCAGGCCAATTCAACCTAAAAACTATAAGCCAACAAAAAGAATTAAAGGAAATGTGGATCAGTCCATTGAAAATACAGTTGAGAAAGAAGACGCTCCTAAATTTCTAACCTTAGATCTGACTTGGACTCACTGTACAGTCTTGGGCAATTCTTTTAATTTCTCCACCTCATTTTCCACAAATGCAAAATGGGGATAGTTTCCTGACATACAAAAGTGTTATGAAACTTAATAAATTCATGTCTGTAAAATTATTTGAAAAATGTAAAGTACTAAGGATTACTCAAGAATGCTAATATTCTTATTGGAAAATGATTATCTTGAGGCTGATGAAGGAATACCCTTTAGATTGGTTTTTGATTTGGACTAGGAATGGGATGAAGTTCATGAATATAAATTTCCTTTCAACGATGTTGCAACAATAGGGAACATGGAAAAAATAATATCAACATACAAAGAATAAACAATCTGAATCTCTTTAAAAATAGAAGGATTTTTTTCATGTTATGATTTGAGATTGTGTTTAACTACTCTACATTTATTTGCTTCTTCATTCAGGGAATTTTGAAAGCCAAAATTATACAGTGGAAATGGAAGTGATTTACTATTTGGGAAAAATTACAATAAAAAAAATCAGGAATGGTTTTCACAGTGCTTTCTACATAGAAAGAGAATTAAGAGAAAAAGCCAAGAAAACTTCAGGGATTAACAAAGATATTTTCTAAATTTGAAAGCAGCTGTTCTGCCATATGTGCTTACCTGTTCCTTTTTCGTCAGTTAAAACACTTACCCTGGATCACTACCAACCTGTCTTGTTTTTAATCCAGTGATATCATCAGCTGAATAACCAATACCCTCTCCTTCTTCTTTACATTAGAGTAAATGGTAATGCAATTTTATTGCAATAGGGTTAAACAGAATTTTAAAAAATACATATTTCATTTCTAAACCTTCAGTTTCCAGTAAATTGCAGTATTAAAGACACAAGTTTCCCAAAATAATTAAGTCAAACCACTAAGAACCCAATTCAGCAAATAATGTAAGCAAGTGATTAACTTCAAGCAAATGCTTAAATTCTTTGCTGAGGAGGGGTGGACTAAAGCACATGTTTAACTGCTTTGTTGAATTAGGGTTTAACATAATGCATGAACAGGCTTTAAGATGATACAGAGATAGAGATATACATGAAGACATACATGATTAAGATGGGCCAGAACCAAAACCTCAGATCCAATACTTCCAATTATTGGTGAAGTATTGGTCTCAAAATCAATAGCATCTTTCTAGAAAAGTTTCTGATATATCAATGAGGCTGGTAGTCTGTGTTGCATGTATGTGTTTTTATGTCCAGTATATTTGTTTTATTTATTCTGGATTGAACTTTGGAATTGGTGATCATGCTTTTGTCTTTCTGGCTATCTATTAATAGAGAAACATGACAAATGGTAGAAGAACTAAAACAAAGATAGAATGTTTAGAAAAGGAGAATAAATCATTGCACATTTAACAGTGGATCACATCAAAATTGTTCGTAGCACTGCATACTTTACATTCAATGGTCAATCTTTGAACAAACTAGTGCCTGAGCTATGGCTTCTGCATCTCATTTATCATAGCAGAACTATATCTTTCTCATTTCAAAAAAATTACAGAAAATAAAACTGCAATAAAACCAAAAAGCTGGAAACAGAGATGACACCTATGACAACATTAAAAACAGGTTACTGGAGATGTGTGGCCATCCATTCAGTTTACAATTAATACAGCTCAAGATAGATGTCTGCCTTTTTCCAATGCAACATCCATGAGATAACCTAAAAGTAAAAGAAATACGATACAAATTTGCTGCAACCTATGTTACAAATAGTACAAACCAGTACCTCAGTTTTAAGTAGGGATGGGAGAATTAGTTCAGATAAAAACAGGAATGCCTCAGACATTTGCACAAGTTTTAAATGTAGAGATGGGTCAAACTAAAACCTCTGATCCAAACACACCCAAAGTTTGGAAGCGTACAAAACCCAAATCCAGAACTGAAAGATTCAATTGAACTGATTCAATCTTGTCCAAATTTTGAGGTGTTCAGAATTGGATCTGGATCAGAATTTTGTAGCTTGAGGCCATCTTTTGTAACAAATTAAAGTTAAAATATTTTTCCTGAAGTTTGAAAAGGTTACATTTTTTCAGTATTTTGTTTTTGCTTCCTTCTCTCCTCCTGCTTCCCTGATTGTCAGAAAAATATGTGCCAAAATACCATGAGAAAGCCAGTTACTGTGAGTTTTCCAAACTTTTCCAGTCTAGTATTGCATCGTCAAGGGGGTCATGTTATTTGACTAAAGTTTGGATAATCATCCATATTTTGGAATATTGACTCAAACCTAGTATTCACTAATTTTAATCAATAGTTCAAAAGTCTTCCTGAAATCAAATAGCATGTAGAAGCATTCTCTCCTTTACATTATTCTTCTCCATAGTCGGAGAGAATTTCTTCTCTTTGATGCATATGTATTGCTAGCCAATTAAAAATGCATTTGTGGGTCTAAAAGTAGGATTTGATCCTTCTTGTACAAAGAATTAGCCAAGATATAGACAGCCTTCAGTAAATATAAAAGTCTCCATCTGGTGTTAGAGAAATAAAATAACTAGTATTCCTACCTTGCTCGCAACTTTAAGTACAACCTGGCCAAAAGGCAAGTATGAAGTTTAAAGAAGTATACTTACCTCTGCAGACAAGGCATCCATATGTTATGGCGAAAGTGCTAAGCCATTACAGTGCTGCTGTTCCAATAGATAGATAGGTAGATAGCTATAGACTGAGGATTGAACGTCGTGAGATATATACACCATGGTGTGGTATTCTTTTTACAATGACATCACATGTTTCAGTGATGTCCTAAAGCTCAACATGGGGTCCTTTCCTCCAAGAACTTGTAATCCTGGTACAATAGTGAAAAATGATCCATTAGTATCGTCGTTAAAAAAGTCCTGGAGATCTTTTCAAAAAATAAGATGAGGATGACAGTAAAAATCTCTGTTCTATCATTAGTGTGCAAAAGTGAAACAGTGTGTTATTTTGATGGCAGTCCTTTTAATGTCATTACCTAAAAGTGTTTCCTTATCATGCTTCATTACAGAGTTATAACTCTGCTGAAACAAATCTGAGCATGAACGTCAAACATCAGAAAATAGAGGTGCAGTGAAGACACAAAGAAAGACTAGTATAGTACAGCTAAGAGGTTTTTTTTCCCCCACCTTGTTTGTTGAATATGTATTGGCACAATGCAGGCACCATACAGAATAAAATAAAATTTGTTTTGATATATGGCCTTTCATACTCAAGGAATCTCAGAGCACTTTACAGAGCAATGAGTTAGATAATGTAGTGCAGTGATTGTGTTGGCAAACTTGACTGTCATTATACACTGAACAATAGATCATACATAATCTAAGATATCAGAAACTGTTTGACAGACAGAAAATGTTGGCCAAGATATAGGGGATTATCCCTTAATCTTTTTAGAGGAGTGTCATTGGGACTCTAAACTCATTAATGGATAGCAGATAATGGCAGAAGGGACCTCCCTTTAATGTTTAGTTCAAAGGATGTCACATTTAACAATGATGCAACATCATCTAGTCATACAATGTTATTATCAGCATTAGCTGTAAAAGCAAGTTTTGAGGTGGATTTTTAAGTCACAGTCTTTTAGCTTAGTATTGTTACCATCATTGCCATGAAGAAATGGATCAGCAGAATTAATGGGCCAAATTCTTTACTAGTGAAAAAAGGGACAGAAAATTTGACCCAACATATTATGTTGGAAGTTTCCCAACAGGCAAGTAAAACCACTGATCCCCCTCCTTTTAATCACCATTAACAATGTGAATGTACCCCCCTTTGAATGACCTATATCTGCAATATGCCAGCCTATTTGCATACATAGCAGTGATTCCCACATATTCATAGAGCCACATTGTGGGAGACTCGAAACCTTGTCAGGGGTGTTTTGATTAGGCCTCTGTATACTGTGTATTGGCTCCAAAGGACTCTAAAGGTCTACAACTTCTTCCAATTGAATTGTAAACTGTGACTATCCCAGAGATTATCCTTGTTTGGGGAGACACTGTCAGTACCCTTGGTGGTCTGATGTGAAAGTTCTTGCGCTCAGGACAATATCCCATCACAGGCAGCCAAGGTGTGGATCAGGGAGTTGTAAGAAAAATGATTGCCAGCTTAGAGTTGGTAGTTGCTGTTTTAAAACCAGGATTATCATCAGATAATGCTTGGTCAGTTTTATAAAAGCGGCTCATTCCTATTATCTGGACTGCCTCTGCTAATTCAGAAATATCTAGCGCTGCCCTTGAACTCCCATTCACCAAGTCTGCCATCACAAGAAAGTGTCAGGGATTTTAAAACTACAGGAGAGTGTGCATTCTGGGATGGGATGAGTTTGTATAATGATAATGGTGAATCTTCTTGTGGAAGTTTAAGGGTGTTTTTTTTTTTTAACATAAATTTCTGTTGTAATGAGTAGTGGTTAAGTTTACTTTAATGCTGAACTCTTGCGATGCCAGCCTTGACTTGTCTCAATTATTATAGTAGGTGTTATTTTATTCTAGCCCATTGTCATTTTGTTTTGCTGTATTACTTCTAAGTAAAGCTATTCCCGGGTCTACTTTGGGTGTGTAATGCTTTCCTAAAAGTAGAAAATATCATCTGCCCTTATTTGCTAGGCCAATGCATGGTTTAGGGCGGCGTTGTTCCTGGAAGCTATCAAGGTACCTTAACAGAGGTATAGGGTGCATATCCAAGTGGAGACACCAGCAACTGTCTTTCTTCATATGAGAAGAGAGCTGATGCAGATGGGTAGAGAGAAGATTTCCACGTATCCACTGCTACAACTAGGATGTCCTCAAGATCTCCATAAGCCTGAAGAACATCAAGTACCCTGGCAAGAGATGAGCACTTGTCTGTTTTCGAGTGATGCAGGAGCAGGGAGAGGGTTACATATATATATGTGTGTGTGTTGGAAGAGTGTATGGAGATCCTTGAGGCTGAAAAGTGCTTTAGGAGTATAAGATTATTACAATGTATTTTTTTCCACAAATGCCATATGTCACATTAACTCATAAACTGTTGTGTGGTCATGTAATTTAAGGTCATGTTGTCATGTAAATGACAGCAAGGACACAGTGAAGGTTGCTGTGGGAATAACAACTCTGAATTTCTACACATTTGGACAATTAAAATCTCAGCTTTAAGGCCTGACTGTGCAACTCTTACTGATGTTGGTGAGAATTTACACAAGAAGACCTATTAAGGTCAATAGGACAGCTCATATGAACATGTGTTCATCAAAAGGCACATGTATGTTGATGAATGTCTTCCCACATGCATAGAGAAGAATTGATTGACCTGGAGATGTTTAAATAGCTTTTGAACAAGAGTTGGCAGGTCAAAAGTCAACATGTGAAAGTGAGGCTATTCCAACAACCCAGACACATGTGACTGCAGTGAAACACGAACCATGGAACAACTGTTGGTCTGACAGCTTCTGGAGGAACTGTGGACCATGGAAGATTGTGCCAGGGCTACAGACCAGGCTATCTCATGCCCAACACTGGAAAAATCTATGATTGTGGTGGAAAAGAAGAAGAAGAATCAACAGGAGTGGGATTTGCACAACTGGGCTTTATATGTTGCTTTAATGTAGAATGTATTTTTAAAAATTAAAGAGGAGACAAAAATAGAAAATAATTTATCTAAACAAAAACAAAACACTTGCATTTATTTCAACATCTGATTGGCAAAGATAGCAGAGTGGACTATTTTACATTGAGAGAGGAAGAGAGAGAAAGCAAGTAGGCCAGAGGACCAAGTTATTAGCTATTCTGGATAGGTGCCTCTCTAGCTTTCCTGTTGGAGCTGTTCCACTTTGTATAATTAAATATTCATTAAGTCAGACTCTATAGCCCAGTGGTTAGAGCACTGGAATGTGTGAAACGGGGTTCAAATCCCTGCTCCAAACCAGGCAGAGCAGGGATTTGAATCGGTTTGACCTCTAACCCAGGTGAGTGCTCTAAAGACCTGCCTATTCCGAGATAGAGATCTCTCTCATGTTTTGTGAAAGTGACAAAAGATCTCAGTTTCAGTCCAATGCAGCACATGAAAAATTTCCAACCTCTCAAAAATGTTAGGGTGGCAGGAAAACTATTTCTCATCCCACTCTACAAAAGACTTCGAGCAAGTGGGTAGATTGTACATAAATCAATGGGTACACATGGTTCATTTCTGGGCCAACAAGCTTTCTATCTTTTTTTCAATATGTCTGAGACTAATCCAGAAACCTGCAGAGGAATGTACTGGACAAAGGAGCAGTCTAAAGGATCTGTATCATTAAGAGAACTTCCTTGAGTTTATAATCAGTTTGTACTTTCTGAGAAAGAGTAAATAAATAAGATGCCAATTAAAAAAATTATGTTCTATTATACTACCCAGGGAGGCTGATACATAATGCAGTGATTTATGTATTGGTGGTGTGTCAGCTGTGTTTTTCTTTATGCAATCATAAGCCGGTAAAATGGGAAAATGTTACCTACCCTGGTGTCCTTGCAGCTACAGCTGCTTCTAATGGAATAATAAGCAAATGCTGAGGATGCTTATTCTTGAGGGTTATGTATTCTTTGAGTTAAAACCCAAGGCTCTTTGGGGATATGTGGTTTGAAATTGGGAAGCCATTTTTAAAAGCCATTTTTCTGCAATTGGCTAGATTAAAAATGTGTTTTTATTGAGGGGATTTTTGTACTAAATAGTAAGGATGTTACCTAGTCTGATTGCAGCATATAGGGGTTAATTTATTTGAGTTTTATTATTCTACAATAAAAGAGCACCCATTCAAAGCTCTGGGCACACTTTACAAACTGTTAAAAAGACACTGATAAAGAAACAGACCCATCAGTTATGGCCAAATCAAATATCCTAGAAGCAACTTAAATCTACCAGAAGTCATATTGAAGTGCTTGCTTTTTCTCCTTTAGTTTAAAAGATTTTTCTCTTCTTATCTGGAACTAGTTAGGACCACAGACTTGCACCCTAAACTAAGTGATTAATGGAAATTGCTCCAAACACTTATAAATTTTACTCACTGTTTCCATATGAGAAACCATTTTGCTTCCAACAAACTCCATGAGAGCTTTGCCATTGTCTTCAGTAGTCCCCAATGCCTGCCTGCATTTGTAGTATACAACAGGATGCAGTAGCAAATAGTGAGAAGAAAATGTGATCTTGACCTATCATTTTGGTAGCCTCTTAGGGAGTGTACCTAACCAACTGCTGTGTCACTGACAAAATCCCACCACAGAGAGTGTGCGCGTGTGTGAAGGTGCACCAACCGATGACTTGGTACTTTGGCAGAGTCACCTGGTGTTTGGTGAGTGCTGACTCTTAGAATCACAAAGAAAGAAATCATTTGCTCCTTGCTCCTGTGCTGAGTCATATCCCATTTCAATCAGCCATTTCAAAAGGAGGAGCTGCTGCAGTTACAGAAACAGTGCGACTGGCAGCTGCACTTCATCTTTGTTGTGCTTAGAAATCAATAATTGTGTAAAAAACGCCCAGGGAATTTTTGAAAGAACAGGGCTTGGCCAACCAGCAGCAAATAAATAATAGCGTTCAAAATACATTTGGCAAGAAAACTAAGGAGGAAACAACAGGAGAAAGCATAGTAGTGAAAGCATCAGAAGGAGTTAGGAAGAAGCAAAGAAAAAGCATCAAAGAGACAGAAAACCAATATTATCATAGATAGGAAAAGGAAAAAAGTAGGAAGAAGAATTCACATTTATCAAATGTCAATGTTTTGCATGAATGCAATAGCAGTGCCCACTTCTACAACCCCTACTCTGATGAGCACTCCTTATACATGCAAATAGTCCCATTGAACTCAATAAGAGGACTTGCCTGAGGTCAGATGCTAACTCCTGTTAGGAGCTCTATTGATTTCAGTTGATCTGATTGCAGAGTAAGGACGGCTGAATCTGGCCCATGAGTAGGATGAGTCTCCTACTTCACTATCTTCATCTAGAAAGGAGAACAGTGTCTTTCATCCTCCAGTCACCAAAGCACTTCACAGGCTGAATTGCATTGGTAGTGATAATAAATGACCACTTAAATATTGCAATCGCCTCTCTCTACCTATCTTAGATACTTGAGAGTCATGATAATATGGCCTCCATAGTATCTAAGCATCTCCCAAACTTTTATGTCTTTATCCTCATAACATCCTGATGAGGTAGGGCAGTGCTAAAATCCCCATTTTACAGATCGGGAACTGAGGCATAAAGAGACATTGCCCAAGGCCACACAGGGAGCAAGGAATAGAACACATCTCCCCAGGTCCTAACCATGGGACCTAATTTAGGCTAAGTGGGGAGGGGAGGATTATAGGTGGCTTTGTTATTTATTATTATTTATCATTTGTATTGCTGCAGCACCGACTAGCCCCAGTCATGGACAAGGACCCTACTATGCTACGTGATGTACAAACTGAGCAAAAAGACAATCCCTGTCCCAAAAAGTTTACAAGTATAAAACAAAGGACAATAGATGGATAAGGGCAGAAAGATGGAGGAGTACAAGGAAACAATACTGGTCAGCATGACAAGCAGTGTTATCAGCGCACTAGTGCCCTAACCATTGTCAAGTTGTAGAGACACAAAGCAAAGGAGGGATTTGGAGGGTGATCATTTGCTTTGTGAGGCAGCATGGGAGAAAGCACAAAGGCATTAGTTTTAAAATTTAACAAGCGGGCATCATCAGCTGAACGGAAATGGGAATTGACATCTTGGTAGTGAATGAGAAATGATAGATAGGGTATGAAAGGTCATGAGAATGAAAACATGCAGCTTATGTTTAATGTGATAGAGAATAGGGAGCCAGTGCAGAGATTCAAAAAGAGAAGTGATATGGCCAAAGTGATATGGCTAGGAAAATGAAATTTGCAGCAGCGTTCTGAGTAGATATGAGTGGAGCAAGATGGCATTTGTCAAGGCCAGCCATTCAGTCATCAAGATGCAAGATGAGAAGAGTCTGGACAAGAGTTTTCGCTGTGTGGATGGATAGGAAAGGCTGTATTTTAGAGATGTTATTCAGAAAGAACTAGCAAGATTTAGACATAGCCTCGGTGTGAGGACCTACAAAGAGGTTAAATTGAAGATGACACCAGGTTATGCTACCTTTACATCTCTTTCCCCTTATTCTGGTGGATGCTAAGTGCATTGTGTTCCAGTACTGCCCCCATTTCATTCCCAATGGCTATCCAAGTACTGCCCAGGGGCACACCCCGCCCCAAAGAGGAGCAGGTAGGGACAGTTTGGAGATGTGATCATGACTCCATCCCACTCTCTGCAGCAGCACTGGAACACCCAGGAGAGTTTGATACACTCCTCTAAAGATTTTAGCAAGTGGGCTCTTCCTGTGTGACAGGGAGCTCCAATAGGAATGTTTCATTCTTAAAATAGAGTTTCTTTAGAACCATAGTGCTATCCCCACTATACCCAGCACAGAGCTCTGCCTAAAGAACACAGATGAGCCCATAATAAGTGGGACTAAATGGCTTTCTTTGATACAGAGCCAGAACACACCCCCACACACACCCTCTAGTGCACAGTGCTTACAAAGCCGCACTTCTTCCAGTAGTGAATAGTGTTTGCAGAATCTGGCTCCAAAATTAACATCGTGACTAATGGTTTTGCCTGTTGGGGTTAACATTACAAATGAATAATCCCTTTTATTAAGCATATACTATGGTCTTGGTAAGCATAGACCAAATTCTGAAAGGTGCTGCACATCTGCAAATCCCATTGACATCAAGGGGTTTTAGATCAGAGCCTAGATGCTCACGTCTATACTGGGTTTTTTTTTTGGTTTATTTCACAGTATTCTTTACATTTTCTCTACGAATTTGATCCCAACCTATAATTTACCTCTGGGTTCAAAGAATGCTGATTTTCCTTTCTTTAATGTGGATACCTGTCTTTACCTTTACATGTACAAAACCACATGAAGACTGCTAAAAACTACCATCTACAGGAAAAATAAATACCCCTCTATTATAATATTACTTATATTAATCACTATCCCATTTATTAACATATTTACATGCCCATTTACTACTGAAATGCTAATAAAACCAAAACACAAGTAAAAATTAAAGGATGGTATAATATCTCATTTTAATTGTTTTTTAAATCTTTGATATTGACATTTTTTGTAAATATAGCAAGTGCTTTTAATTATATTTTAACAAGCAGTTATGAAGAGGAATGCCTCCTATTGGATCCTAAATGACTTAAAATGAACGACTTTAATTTTATTCATTATCTCTAACTGTTATTAGAACCTGTATTTGACATATGTGGATATTATTTGATCTTTTCAAACCACATTCATTCTCATTAGGAAAGCCCCAAGACATTTCTTGCAGAATATTTTTCAAATATTCTGAGATTTCGCTTGTTATGTGAAATGTGACAGCACTTTCAAGTTCTTTATTATAGTTTTTTCTACAGCAAGAACCAATTATCCCTTCCCAGTACTGGTGTCTAGTTTTGAACTCAATATTTAAGCAATTAGTATCTGTATCTGTAAATTAATACATCTATATTGCTAATGTAGTTTTAATCATACAAAATGAGTAAGAACAGGATCTTCCCCCGCGCCCAGTTACTAAAGGTAAAGAAATGTTTATTTAAAATAAAAGTGAAATTAAATGATCGTATGGGACGTACTAAGTATAATTTTTTTATGCTTGCTGTTGCTTGTCTTTTTCCTGACGAGGAAGGCCACTTAAAGGCACATTACCCTTATTTCAAAGATGGCTGACTATTTTAGACAAATTGAACTTGTTTTCATATCTTTAAGCCCAGTAATTGCTGACTATAAAAATGTTTGCATGATGACATCAGCTCTATTAAAGTTATTTGAACTTTTGGTACAAACCTGGTACTTCTAATTCAAAGTATACAGATTTTTAATCTGAAAACATTTCATGTCAGATATTATACTTAAACATCTTCATAAAATACTGGTGCTGTGAATTCTCTTGAATACACTATAATTGATACAGATTTTATAGTTTGACATCAAAGGAGCCGTTTTAAATGCATTTGTGACGTTTTAGCTAGATCAACAATTTGAATCTGGATCTTTCCAGAAGTGTTGAACATCAATATTTATTTCAATAAATAGCCTAACAAAAACAGCTTTTCTGGCACATGAAAACTAATTTCTTCATTTTGTTTTTTATCCTGCCTGCTGAAGATGAGTAATAAGAAACCTACTACACAGATTTGTGTTCATGATTACCTTCTTATGTTAATCACCAATTAATGATTTCTTCCTCTCATGAATAAAAATTCTATAAATATTTTAGGTGTACTTGCTGGTATTCAGATGGACGGATTTAATTGACCTGCAGATGGCTTTTGTTACATCCTATTCACAGTGATTATCTTGTAGCGTCTATCCTAAAATGGTTGAGAGAGAAATATAGAAAAGTTAAAAAAGAAAAAAAAAAATTACTAACAGTTGCTTTTGAGTCTAGGATTTTTTTAAATTATGCATAGTACTCTCATCAGTGTATTTCCTTACCTTGTCTTTGCCTGGTAGTACATAGATTATTCTAACAATACGTTTAAATCAAAATGAAAAGCTGAAGAAAAAATTAATTCAGACCTACCTTAACATTTGAATATTGAAACCAAAGTCTAATAAATGGTCTTCCCTCACAAAAAATATAATTTCATTTTCGAATAGATTAGATTAGATGGGAAAACAAAGATGGAAAAATTAGGTTTTATGAGTTGACCCCTTGGAGAAAAATTTCATAGGACTTTCATAAACTTACACTTGGGAGGTAAGGCCAAAAGAAACATATAGCACTGAATACTTAAAAAACTTTGGTGAAGTTCAGATCCAAATCCAAAATTTGCAGCCATTTTTCATATCTAATGCCATGAACCTGATCCCTGGCTCCAAAATCCCCAAACTCTGTTAAAGCTGACAGTCCTCATATTGCATATGTCACCAAGGGACCATATGTTGCTGACTTAAATTAGAGAAGCTGCTATGCTTTGGGGCCATCACAGACCAGCCTCAAAATCAGGGATCCAAAATGTGATCCATGATGGTGACCCATTGCTCACCTATGCCAGATAAACACAGCCACAGGGGAGACTCTGCCCATGAATATGGATCTATGTTTTGAACATATGACTCTCATTCTTAACTTGAGACTGACAGTTTTAAAGGAGCCTGAGGGAGTTAGGCAGCCCAAATCTTGTCATATTCAAAGCATGGTGATGCTAGAATTTCTCCATGAAAATGTTGTAAGAATATTTTAAATATTTCTCCCTAATCTTGTTCTTGGAAATGGATGAACCATTTTTAGCTGAAACAAAAATTCAGCTTGAGGCAGACATCTGACATGGAAATTTGAGCCCAACTTTTTAAAATATGACAAAGTTATAAGCAGTACAAAACAGAGTCTTATAATGGAAAGTATTAGGCAAACAATTATAGGCACCACTATCTGCATTGTCCATAATAACCAAACACCTACATACACATACGTGTGTGTTTTTGTGTATAGAAATGTGAAAATATGTAGATTTTCACCTCCTAAAGGATGGAGTAGGCATGATTTGAATTAATTCAAGCAAAAATGGTTTCTTCTAGGCTCGAATTTAATTTGGTCAGGAAGCAGAAATTGCAATCCAACCTATTTAAACAAATCAAGCTCCTGTATATACATATACCAAGGGGAATCCCAGTGGCATGCTTGTGAACCTCCAGATAGTTAGCTGTTTTAGGGTCCCCCATAAAGTTCAGATGCTGGCTTCTAAACAAGAGCAAAGCTGTTTCTTATTTCCCCACCCCCTTTCCTAATTTCCTATCAAGTACCGTGCAGCTTATTTCCATTAGTTATATTCATTTTCGGATTGCTATATACATGTTCATTTTCCTCTTTACAATTTCATGTATTTTTCTCCTTTTAAACAATCTGCTGTTCTCCTCAATTGAAGCCTGATTGCAGTCCTTACTTAAGAGGAACTACCATTGAATTAATGGAAGCTCCTACTAAGATGTGACCCTCAGTTTTACTACTGTTCGGAATAAGCCTGTAGAGATTTCCTTTGCCATAGTACACATGTATGAAATTCAAGGTGGGGTGGCTATCAAAACTTTGGTCTTCTCATTAGATGCTAACCACAACCTTACCTATGAGGAGATTACTGTACCATTTCTCCATAACGAGGATACAATTTTTTTAGCCTCTGATCATTCCATAGCTATGCAGTATGCAAAGACTGGAAGGTGCCTTGCACGGTGCTCATAAGAAGAAGGTTACTCTTTGGCTGCAGCTCTGCATATTGCTCTGGGGCTTGAAGTATCCTTCACCTGCATAAAACTCTCACATAAGCAGTGAAGAGAGTAGGTGGTCACCCAAAAAAGGGGCATGGTCAACAGATAAAGGCAGTGCTTAATTTGTACTGAAAGAGGTGCCAGGGTTCAAGCAATGTTTTTTACATTCATAACTGATGCAGCAAGCGCCAGATGTGCCGGGGCTATGAACTACCAACCGTAGAGGTGCTGCGGCTCAGCCCTGACAAGCCCTGGCACAAATTAAGCACTGGATAAAGGATTGTACTGCATCAACACACTTTTGAAAAACAGACCAAAAAATTAAAACGGTGCCAGGTAAATTCAATTCTGTTCTTGACAGAGCCATCCTAGTATGAGACAGACACCTAGAGGGTACAATTACTAGCAGTGCAGTATTGAAAACTCATGTTCAGTAGTAGAGAGAATGAGCTTGATTCTCTACTTTGTTACACATTAGGTCGAGTAGATTGTTCCCCAGAGTGAATACCCAGTGTGCCAGATGAGTAAGAAACTTCATCGGCAATCCCTCTATTCAAGGAGGATCTCTACCATGGATTTACATACGAGTCCTGAGATCTGCCCACAATTGATACAGACATTTCCTAGCAGGTCAGCTCTCTGCTGGTAAAAAGCTGTTTCTTTTTCCTTCCTTCTCTCTCTCTTTTCAGCGTTGAGGGCAAGATGCTTCTCCTCGAAGAGGGTCACTGCCTGATGGTGCCATTGAGGTCATTTGGTAGCTCGCTCCTCCCAACATATGATGTCCACATCAGTTTTCTTAAGATATTGTTTCAGTGTATCTTTGTAGCTTTTCCTCTGATCCCCACAGGATTTCTGACCACAAGCGAGCTTATTTTGGGAGGCAAAAATCTGGCATCCGCACACAATGTCCAGTCCAGTGTAGTTGGTGAATAAGGATCATTGCTTCAATGCTGGTGACATTGGCTTCAGTGAGGATGCTGGTATTAGTGTGGAGATCTTCCCGCTTGATGTAGAGGATCTTCCAGAGGCATAGTTGATAATACCTCTCTAAACTCTTATGGTGTTGTCAGTAGGTCACCCAAGTTACGCATCATAAAGGGGTATAGAGATGACAACTGTCTTATAGACCTGAATCTTCATGTCCGTAGGTCACGATCCGTGAAAACACATCAGAGCAATTTCTCAAAGGAAGCACTTGTGCACTGGATCCTGTGCTGAATCTCACTGTCAATTTTTGAATTTTGAGAGAGTTGGTTACCAGAGTAGCAAAAATGCTTGATCATCTCCAAAGTCTGTCCCTTGACAGTAATTTGTGGTGAATCATATGCAAGACCTAAGGCAATTACAACTTTAACTAAAAAAAAAGTTTCTAGTTGCGAAGAAAACCCTAGCAACATGAAGTGAGAGTAAGCTATGCAGAGATGTTTAGGTGAATCTTCAGAGACCCTGGAATGATAGCTCTGAGAGGTGTGAACTCCCCTATTCATCTCAAGGAGGTGTTAACTCAGACGATCAGCAATGATGCTTTAAATGTCATCATTGTTAATTATTTCATCCCTCCTGTAAGAAAGAGGAGGGAAGACCACAGATCTGTGTTACTTACTATGAATGACATTTCATTTTGGTGTCACTTTGGCATTTGGGAGATACCATCTCTTATGTTTTACCTAATTAAGACCAATGAGCCTAGCAGAGCACATTGGCATATTCAAGCCTCACCAAGGGGTAGCCAAGATCAAGGAGCCTCAGAGAACATGCACAATCATATTTTAAACATCTGCACAATGTACTATGTGTGGTATCTCATTTTGATGATGCATATGGCCAGAACTTGGAAAAGTATTGCTACTTTCCCCTCCACTCTCGCTCTCCCCCATGCCTCCTCAATTCAACTCTGGCCTAAAACCCAGAGTTTATCCTAATGTAAAGATAACATTTTCAGAGGATATTTTCTAAGAGTACAGCAAGTTGTAACTCCATTTGTGGCCTGATGAACAAGTAAGTGGAAACATAATCCCAGCTCCACTTAAGGGAATTCTCTAGGTGCAAGAAAATATTTCCAGGATATTTATCTATTATATTTTTCATTTTTTCCATTGGGGGTCTCTTACTTACAAAAAAAGCTTTATTATTTAAGACATTTACGTTTAGTCAGAATTTTTTTTTTAAATTGGCCTTAGATTGGTTTTGTCACTTTGTGTGAGAGCAGTTGGCCAAGGTCTATCCCTTCTCTCTCCTTCTTCAGCTGTACCCTTTTACTCTCCCGTAACATGGCAACTTACCCCTTAATGTTACCCAACATCCTTAGTGTATCACATCTCCATACCAATGCTCATTCCTTGTTCCACTTTACTGCTCTCCCCTATATCTCCTATATAACACCATTCTGTCCAATATCCTTGCTTAATCCTCTGTGCCATCTCATAGCCTGGATCAATCTCCCATGGCTCCATCCCCCAGTGAGAGGATGTTTTCACAAGCTAGATCCATAACAGTGGGTGCTTGGTTTTCTTTGGTGAAGTTCAATTTGGTTATGACAAATGATAGCAATAAATTTAAACTTTTAATATTTTAAGTTCTACTACTTAGCCTAGGTCTGAGAAAGTGTAAAGATGAGTTATTGGGTGAAATTTGAAGTCTGTGCAACATTCATGCACAGTTAAGGAGTGTAATTAAGTTAGAGGAATGTAAAGAAATTGTATGACAAGTGAGGTAAAAATTGAAAGAGGGAGCATTTTTAAATGTTTCTCATGCACAAGTTACTAAGGGTTGGTCTACACTATAGAGTTTTGTCAACAAAACCTGACTTTTGTCGACAAAACAGTGGATGTGAACACACGGAAATGCTCCTCCCACCAATGTAACTCTCTTGCTATGCTGACATCATAAAACCACTTCAACAAGAGGTGTAGAGCTTATGTTGGTGTAGTTAAGGTGACACAGTGTCAGTGTAGAAACTGTGTTCCTTACATTGTCTGTTGGCTGTCATTCTTGTCAATTTCTCGTCCCCTGCTTCCCTGGAGAGCTGAGTTGCTGGACCCTGCTCTACTCTGGGAGTGGGGTGAGAAGTCTGGGCGCTGGACCCCGCTCCCGGTGGGGAATGGGGAGGGGAGAAGCCCAGGCGGCTCACCGCTGAGCCGAAATTGACAAGGCTGCCCAGCTCCCACAGGAAGCAGGAGGGTGAGAAACCGGGGCAGCTGGACCCCGCTCACCGGGGATGAGAAGCCCTGGGTGACTTCCCCTGGCTCCTGATGGGGAATGAAGGGGAGAGGCAGCCTATTGGGATCCTGGTAGCCTGTGGGGCAGCCAGGCTCCCACCAGGGAGCTTCCAGTAGAGCCGGGAGACCAGCTCTCAGTTCCCCAGAGTTCCATCTTAGGTCAGTGATAGTGCTCCTGGTGAGGGTGTGCACCACCAACCCAAGGAGGGTAGTGTGGACATCAGCCGCCACAGTAATTAATGAGGTGGCTGTAAGTCGACCTAAGATAGGTCAGCTTATCTTTGTAGTGTAGACGAGGCCTAAATCTTTTCTAAAAAGCTAATAGGATATTCAGTTGTGCCAAATTTGGAGATCAGATTTAATCTTTAATTTGTAAAACATAGGGATTTCAGTCCTGTTTTAAGTGCAAATCTTAACTACAGAGTCTGATGTTTCCGTTACATAATTTAATAATTCCATATCTGGCAAGAAAGCCTTATCAAAGGGGAAGGCTTTAATGATATTCTAACTTCCTCTGGAAGCTCTTTTTATAACCTGACCCTCCCTCTTCTAACAACACTTTATCTCTGGCTCTTGCGTCTTTCATCCAGGGCTTTGTAGCCAGTTCTGATCCTCTGGAACAGTGCTGTCTTATTGGAAGACACTAGAGATGTGATCACTGAGGTAGCCTACTCCACAGCCATCGGTGGCTTTGAAGATCAGGACTAAGACCTTAAATTAAAAATAATAGTGAATTGAGAACCAGCGATGGTATCAGAGCGAAGGGCTGTGATGCTCATAGAGGCTGATGTCCTTGATGAGAAAGGCTGCCACAATCTGCACAAGCTGGAGCCTCTGTATTGCTTCTGCCTTCAGTCACAGATACAGTGAGTTGCAGCAATCCAACTGGGAGGTGATGAAGGCACAGATCACTGTGACAAGGTCCTCTCCAAATTGAAGATGGAAGAAGGTTCCCCTCTGCAACACTACCTGGTCCTTTGGGCTTGTGACAGGGTGTACCAGGCCCTCCCACCAGAGGGGGAGCCCTTAGCTTCCTTATGGGTCAGGAAGGTCCCTCCCTGTCATGCACGTTGCACATGCCCTGGCAGGAGGTGGGGCTTAAAAGCCCAACAGAGGCCTCAGAGTGGGGCGAGACAGTAAAGGAGAGACTCACTCCCAGAACCCTCCAGAAGGGACACAGCCTGGCCACATCCAGGGGGCTTCAGGACTGCGCCACTGCTCAGCATTGCTGTTTGTTGAGCCCAGACACACCTAGAGGGGCTCCAGAACCACCTTCTGCTTAGCCCATGTGAGTTGTTGGACCCCACCACACCCGGGAAGCTCTAAAACAATTGTGTTATATGTGGCCAAAGTCCAAGCCTGACTCTATGGGGCCTGCACGGGATGGGAGTTGTATTGACACCTCCCCTTCCGGTGGAACCCTAGGCACCATCTGTCACAGGGCTTAGTATTGAACTAAGTACTATGAAACTTAACACTTTGACAGAGGGCAGATGCCTTAGATACAAGAAGAGGTGAGTGTCCCCATTAGTTCTTCAAACCCTTCCTTCTCTCTGACCATTACTACTTTGGTCTTATATGGTCTTAATTTGAGCCAGGTGCTCTTCACCCAAGAGCCGATCTCTTGTGATGGTGTTGGTTACCTGTGTGGAAAATGACATAGAGAGCACGGGGTTATCAGGGTTATTGCCATAGAATTTCTCACCACATCTCCAAGTAGTCTCATGTCAATGATGAATAATGCAGGAGGGGGACAGGATCTATTCCTGTGGAACTCAAAATGAAAGGGCTTTTGGGCAAAGTAGAACAGCAGTTGTCCGTTGCGATTCTCTGAGTCCTGTTCAAGAGAAATGCCTGGAGCCATTGCAATACTGTGCAGTCTACTATAACTATGTTGTGTAGATCACCAGCACCTTGTGCTTGACTCTGACTAAAGCTG
This sequence comes from Emydura macquarii macquarii, assembly GCF_026122565.2. Classification (NCBI taxonomy): domain Eukaryota; kingdom Metazoa; phylum Chordata; order Testudines; family Chelidae; genus Emydura; species Emydura macquarii. The sequence goes on along the minus strand of NW_027132342.1, from coordinate 2,032,620 downwards.
CAGAAAGATTGGGTAGAATCAGCATGGAGTTAAGGAAGGTCATCTTTTAGTGCTACCAAAGTAATCTCCATGCTGTTCCCTGACCTGAAACCTGACTGCAAAGCATCCAGATTATCAGTGGACGTCACATATTTTTGGAGTTGCTGGCCCATGCTTTCACAATGATTGTGCCAAGATGTTAAGAGGAGTTACTAGTATATGTGCAGCAGAGACAAGACCTCCCAATGTTAATCTGTGGTGAAAGGTCTTGCACTGATATGAATGATTAAGAAAGTACAATACATATTTCTTAAGTAACATAGATGAACTGGGTAATATTGAATTTTCTTCACCTTGCATTCAAATTATAATGATAATATTTTTAACAATTGCATGAATTTTTAAACATGTTTAATTAAACTAAGGTAGAAATGAATTATGTGCTCCGCCTAGTCCATACACTTGTAAAAATTTATTTTGCAATTTGACAGGATGATATTATTGAACAATATGTGAATTGGTTTAAAAGTAACCAGATTTGAAGCATCCATCAATCACTACCAGTGCACACATAGGTCACTAAAGCTGTCAATTTCAATCAACTCTGTAATTAAATACATCACCAATATAGATTTTGTGTAAGAATGTCACTTGTTCTTCAGATGTCTGCTACTAGGACAAATCGCACTTCAGTGTCTTTGTACGTGTCTTCTAAATACAGTTTTTTAAAACAGCATAACATCTCCATCTATCTCACTCCAATTTGTAGAATAGAAATCCATTTACTAATACCTAGCCTAAACACTGCATTTTTAAAATGTATTTGTTCCCTTTTGCTATTGTATTACAGTTGGCATTTTAAACTTGTCTTGTCTGAACTGGCATTAGTTATGCAATAAATTAAGAATGAATAAAGTCTCTTAAAAATGCTCGGATCATCTGTAATTAAAATTACTCTGCTATTTGTTGAAAAAATAAAAGCACCAGATCTTCAGTGATGAAGAAATAAATTATTAATCCCAATTTCACCATAAGAACAAAACTATGACCCATTAAAAAAAATCCCTTTGACTGCTTTTGAGTGTCAGATTCTTCTATTACACTTGCCACTAGCTGGGAAAAGTCTGAGACAAAGCTGAATTACGAAATATATATTGCCTGCCATTTGATTTAATCTTCAAATAAGATCCAGGAAGCAGGTCCCTGGACAGTTAATCTTTAGTTTTGTAGCCCATGCACATTTTCAATAAGGTTACCAGGGAATTAGGCCCAGTAGGGAGGGGAAAGGATTGCTGTCTTATTCCACTAGCAGCTGTCGAATGTCCTGCTAGCAAATTATAACTTCCTTACTATAAAAACTTTATTAGCTGAGTCCCCACTCTCATGAAGCACTGGTGCCTGAAAAGGGCAACACTCTTCTCATCTTTTCCCTAGAATCAGACACTTGCCCAGTTTAAGATAGATAGATAGATAGATAGATAGATATTACTATATTATATTATATTATTATACTATATACTTTAGATATACTATACATTGAGGATCCAATCCTATATGGTGCTGTGCACCTTCCTGGGAGGTGCTAAGAACCTGCAAGAATAATGAGAATGGGCTGATTGGCTGAAGGCTTCACTAAGTGTCAGGGTGGACTTATGGAAGATTGGTTTTGTTATCTCCTTGGGCAGCTCAATAGGGATACTGTTGAAGAGGTTTGGAAGAACACTGTTGTTTTAATTACTGTGAAGTGCCTAGAGGCAGGGCTAGGCCATAGAAAAATTGAAATAAGTAAATAAATACAGGGTGTAATTTGCAGTGGCATAGCACTGACAGTTTGAATTGCTGTCAATGGGAGCTGCAGATGCTCAGCATGCCTGAAAATAAGGCCCATGATCTCCATGCAGGAAATGGCTTTATATTTTGACATTAACAAAAAATTGTACCAATCTATTAACATCCTCCCTCCCATAGCCTCAGCCTCCACTCAACCTTCCCCCCCCCAGCACACACAATAAAACCAAAATGAATTATTTTAGGAAATAATGTTTATAGGTGTTTTCTAAACGTGGGAGTGGGACAGAGGAGGAGGAGGAGGCTTGCATGGAAGCATAAGCGTCATACCGTATGGCTCACTGCAGTACATTCATGATTGCTTATTGGCTCGAAAGGAATTTGTGGCATGCCAAAATGGCGGGTGCTCTACGGAGATATCTATTAGGATGAGAACCATATGGATTTTGGGAACATGCAAGTGACTTTCATGCAACTCTAAAAGCTTTAAAAACAACGATCTAGCCGGCAGTCTATCTGAATTTTCCAAACAGGCAATATAAAAACCTTGGGCAAATGTAACAAGCTCAAGTTCAAGAGAGAATTCCAAAAACCAAGCTTCATGGATTAAGAAAAGCTGCATGTAATACATAAATCAATAAAACTGTCCTTGTTAATTGTTAATTTCTTTTTTGCAACTAATTGTTCTATTTAACAAGCACTTAGCATAATGTATTGCTTGTATCTTCTAAGCAGATACTTTATAAGGAGTCATAACGTTATATATGACCAAAGTCTACATAGAGGAAGGTTGGCTTTGTAGTTAAAGCAATGAACAAAGGACTCAGGACAGGAAGTCTAGCCTCAATTCACTACTCTGCCACAGCTATGAAAAAATACTGAACTCTGAATACTGAATTTGATGCATAGTTACGCCTATGAAACAACTTTATGGGCCAAATTCTTCATTGGTTTCAACTGAAGTTGCAGAGGTATACTGAGCAATATATGTGATCCTACGATGTTATGTTACACAGGTGTAAGAGAGGGCAGAATCTGGCCCAAGATTGCATTAATCTCCCATATTCATATAAATTCATATATACTGGAATCCTCTTTTCACAGTACTTCTCTCTCCTTGGCAGATTCTTCAGAAAGTAGCAGCATAATTGCTTATGGGTTTGAGCAATTGTGTGGAATGTTGGTCTTGTGATTGAGGCACAAGACAGGGCTTCAGAAGATCTAGGTTCAGTTCCTGTCATGGCCCCCCATTTCCAATGTAATCTTGGGCAAATCATTTAATCTCTCTTTGTCTCTGTTCCTCCTCTGTAAAATGGGAACAATAATACTACAGCGTTTCTCCCATGCTTTGTCTGTTTTATTTATTCAGCTTTGTGGAAAAGCATATCTCCAACTACTTGTTAGCGCAATGGGGCCCCATCTCAGGCCTTCAGGTACTACTTCAATACAAATAAGTACTACTAATAATGATGGATATAACAGATGACAGAATTTGGCCCACAAAGGATCATCCCTTACAGTGGAAAGCTACACTGAGCAAGGATCAGAGTAACGATGACCAAGCAGACAGTGCATGAGCTACACTGCTAGCACGTCAGGACAGTTCAATGAGTGCTGCAGTATCACCTCACCACCTAGCACCTGCTACAGACAGAAATGTTCTGTTATGCACAGGAGTGGTAGTGAGGAATTACAACTCATCTGAAGGGGTCAATGGACATATTAGTCAGTCTACCTCCCAGGCACTCAAGGGACCACAAGGATGGAATTCTGTCTAGCTGGTGCTCAGAACGTTTCCTCCCATGTGGCAGAACAAGATGGGGCATGATTCAGCCCATAGTAAATATATTATTGGAGAGAAAATTTAAAAATCCTTTTAACAAAATCATGAGAATTTTAATCACTCTACAGCCCAGCCAGAGAAATTTCCAACCAGAGGAAATTAAACAGAGTTGCAGTACATTAACCTCAAGTTGCTGACTTAAGCTTCTTCTTTTCCTTCTTTTTATTTTTTTGTCATCAGTTATAGGTGATAACTTCATGGCAAGTTCTTGTGAATTATATTGCACAGATCAATATATTTCAGATCAATCCCTCAAGCAAGGGTATAATTCAACATCCACACACAGTCTTCAAGCAAAACATTAGAAACATCAAAGCATAAAAATATTCCCCTGGTTTGTTTATTTTCAAGATTCTGCCCAATTTTACAGGTCATGTGCCACTTCTTATATTTTTAAATTGATTTAATGCTGAACGGCCAGCCCTGAAGACTGAAGCCATCTTTAGTTACCGGCTCAGGCACAACTTAGACAACAGTAATCCAAACTTCCCTATTGACCTATAGTAGAATACTACACAGGACACTGACTGTAGTTCCATGCTCTGGAGCCAAGCTTCGGCCTTTCTAATCCAAATTCTATTGTGAAAAATATCAAGAGATAAGCTTAACCATGCTTTTGGAGTGCAGTTGTGCTAAAATAGGAGCTGATTCTTAGCTAACCAACCAGATATCAATGAGATGAGAAAAAAGATGACTGGAGACTATGACCCAAATTTGTTAAATACTTCGCTGGTTAGCAGTCTATACATGAGGAAGTGAAAACAAAGGGAAAGTTTAAATGTTGATTAAATGGTATTTTCCAATGGAAAAAACATTCCTCTGGAAAAATTTTCAACAGCTCTACTCCGTGCCTTGTCTATAGGTTCATGGCAGATTCTGTCCCTCCACTAAGCCGTTTTGCACCGCATCCTTGCAAATAACCAGTTTAAACACATTATGTGTGGGAATTGTGACTTTCACCTGTAATGTACAACTTTAAGCTACAAAGCCATCATATAAAACACACATTGATGTTTTCTCGTTTGTAATGTAACAAAGTTTGCCTTGGGCTGTCATCTTATCAGGCATTATAGTGTAATAAAGCCAGTGTAATAAATAAAATGGGCAATGAAGTTTCCTGTTGCTCTCAAAGGTGAAACTCAGGTTTGAATCGGCAATACCTAAGTTATTTAGATCTGGTTAACTGATCAGCCAAACTCTATGGGGTGGCAAGCCTCAAGGGCTATGTCTTCACTGGATGCTAAGCACAGGGTAAGTTAACCCATGGCAGCTAACCTGCAATAGCGTGACCACATTACTGTGCGGTCATGCCCCATGTCTTCACTGGTGCTGTATCTGGCCATTACAAGAAATACAGCTATCTGGACATGTAACCCAAGATTCATAGTGCCACAACTTATTGTGCTGATCTACCCTCACATTCTTAGGGTATGGCTACACTGTCAGGGATGTGCCAGCACTGCAGGATTGATGCCACGGGATCGATTGAGCAGGCAGCGGAGACCCGCTCAATCAATCCAGAAGTACTCTCCAGTTGACGCCATAAATCTACCCCCGTGAAAAGCGTAAGGCTGTGTTGACAGGAGGGCATTTCCTGTTGGCGCAGCGCAGTGGAGATGCCACACTAAGTGAAAGTTAGTAAGTCAATGGGAGATATGCAAACTACACTATGCAGACCAGGCCACTTTAGGGTTTTGTGGGACAACTTCTCTGCCCACTCTATGAATGTATTTATTCATGTGGCCAGGCAGCTGTATACCAATACATGGGCTTGTTAATGGGCATTGTTCTCCTCTATCAAACACCGGAGGTGTATGGACCTGGTATGAGGAAATTGCAAACTGCAAACAGTACGGTGAGCAGAGGGGAGGAGAGAACCAAGCAGAGGCAAACTGATAGTCGGTGGTCTTATGGGAAGGATTGGAGGACCATCATGCTTCGATTGTTGTGACTTTCTATGGCTGCACATCTGCACTGCAGCTACTTTGTGGTTGCAGTACTCATTAATAGCTACTTTAGGCCCTGCCTTGTAACTCAGGGACTGGTGGCTACCTCAATATGCTGCACTGACCATAAAGCATGTTCAGGGGAAAACCTGCGATTAAGCCTGAGCAAAGTCTACAGTGAAGACAAGCCGTGAGTAATAGTGCTTACAGAAGATGTATGCTGGAAGAACGATACCCCTTTCTACACTCAGCTAGTACACGCTCCCAATAATGTGAGCAAAGCTGATTTTCCTGCTGGGCCAGGGCAGTCAGTGCATGGCTAAAAGACTCATTTTCTGAAAAAAAGAAAAGTTAAGTGACTTTAGTGTTAAAAGGTGATGAACTGGCTCTGAAGACCAAACTCTTTATCCACAGACTATTTACAGCAATAGCCATTGCAGTATAATTTTTGCCATTTCCCCCCACCTGGACCTGGATAGATTATATGTCAAGGGCTGAGAATGCCAATTTCAGATCTCTCTGCTGAGATAGGCAGCAAGCATGTCACTTATTGGCATTTGTGTTGGTGATTTTTGCAATATGGACATGTGCTTGCATTAGGAGCTTGAATTAGACCACTATCTTATTTCACAGAGGCCTCAGAAAGCCATAGGTAGCAGTGACTGTCAAGCTGAATTTGAACCAGTGGAAGGGAAGGAAGTTTTTAATTATAAATGCATAGTTAAGCAACTCATCAAATTAGGATTCATCTGTAGATGAATCAATCTGTAGATGATAAGGATTATCTCCCTTAGATCCATGCATGGAAGTGACTGGTATAAGGCAGGACAGCTCAGTTTCCACCACAGTACCATCCATCTACTTCCTCAAGATCCACCTGGGGGCTGGGATAGGGGACATGGTGGAGACTGGCCAGGCCAGGATAGAAATATGTGGCTGCACATGGTCTCCAATGGAAATGTTCACCATAAAAAACAATACACCCTAGATGCCATATTATATTTTCCGTGGAACCCACACGAGCCAAGCTAGACTCACCGTAGCTCCAGTACAACTCTCTGCCAGAGAATGGGGGGAGGGACAAATTCCTGGAAACCAAACCTGGTGGGGAGGCACCGTGACACCACAAATGGCCCTAACCTCTAGCAGATCTCTGAGGTGCTGCAAGGCCTGGGGTTTGTCCCAGGTGCTTTTCCACACTGTAGCAAACCCTGCTTCCTTGAAGGGTGTGATCCAAAGAGGGATCTCCAGAATGGAGATTTTTTCCTCAGATCTTCCTTCTTCAGGTTTTCCCACAGGAGGAATGATCTGGCTCAAGAGATCTTACACCAAACGTGATTAATACAGCACAGAGTATATTTTGCCAAATGACATGAAGAACTTAGAACTAAGAATCATTCATATCATTGGTGATATTGAGAAGTGAAATAAAATCTGAAGAATTGAAAAAAAATAATAAAAAAGTATCCCCTTAGGCCAGACGTTTCAAAGAGCACTGTGTGATTTCAGCACCCACATCCCACTGAAAGTCAATGGAAATTTGGCATCTAACGCCATTAAAAAGATTCCAGCCTTATTTGTTAAGAATATCCAAATCAAAAATGGACTTCCTGCTTGTGAGACATAGCAGTTGAAGAAGCAGTCATTTAGAAGAAAGAAGAAACATGTCATGGTAAAACAGGAGAAAGGATTTCAGCAGGAAACAATCATTTTCATTGCTCTGTGAGTTGAACAAAAAGGTCTTAATCAATAATGATTAAATCTTTTATGCAGTAGATTATAGGGGAAAAGATAGGTGGTGGCCTGCTTCCAAGAAGTCCTAAATTGTTACTAACATTATTGGCTAACTAGCTAGTTACTGTAATGATCAAAAAGTCAAGTATCGTTCAGATAGTGTTGTGGCCTTAAACTACAATGTGCTTTGCAATAAATTCCCTTATTTAACATCTGAATTCAAAAGGACTAGGTCTCCTCCCACAACAGTATAAATCAGGAGTAACTTTATTGACACCAATGGAGTTATACCAGTTTACAGGCAAATAGTGTGAGATCAGAGTTATGTTATATTATATCATATATAATATATATGGATTAATAGAACAATGCTCAGTGCAATGTCTTTTTTCTTTCTCACCTGCTAGGCACAAGACAAGAAAACATTAAAGTTGATTTTGTTTATAAGTTGAAGAATAGCCATTTTACAGATTATTAAATTAATGACAATCTAACCTTGAAAACACCTCTATCTGCTGAAAGAGCAACGCTCCATCACCTGTTTTGATTCATTAATGAATCATTTAACTTGGTATGACACATGTTCAGCAGTTATAATTACATTATGGCCTCCCTATTACATCAGCTCTGCTCCAAGTTTCTGTCACCACAAGTCCAATTTTCAACACAGAGCAATCCAGTGCACTCTTTCCTTATTAGTGTCATCTTTAATGTAGCAGAGAGTCTGAACCATTACTTGGCACTGAGAGTTTAACAGCAATTAACCCCTGCTCTATCCCCAGGGAGAAGTACATCAGCAACTTGCCAAAACAGTGTAAACAAGCTGGCCAAGATCAATGCAAAACCACAGTGGTTGCAGAGCACCTAGTATATTAATTTAGGATTGATATAAAACAGAGAGAGAGAGAGAGAAAAAAAATGGTCTCTATGAAATTGACCTAAAAGAACGGCCCACCCAGGTAATGAGATTTTGTTAAGGCTGAAAAGGGAATTTTAAATAATCCCTACACTGCTAGTTTGCAAATATACAATCTATTCTATTTTGGCTCTTATATCATGTCCATCACCATGGTATATGAATGCCAATTATCCCAGAAAAAATACGCTTTTACCACTTTGGAAGGGAAAAAATACAACAAATTGGAGACATTGTAAATTATGATGAACTATTTTAAACCCAGTGTTAAATATGTTTAAGTAATTTTATAAGAGAGAGAAAGAATCACAAAAAGGATGAAAATACCAAGTTAACTTCTGAATGGCTGAAGTCTGATGTTACCAAATACTGTGGAAAATCCTTGCCTGCCTCCCTCCCTCACATATATCAAAGGGTTAAAATGAAGGTCCAGATTTTATCCTTAGATGCACACATGGGGACTGACATAATTGCCACTAAAGTCAATGCAAAGCCTCCTGTAGATTTCAGTGGATTTGGATGAAATCTATGGAGCTCAACATTGAAATTGGCAAGACATTGTGCATGCATCTAAGACCAGAATTTGACCCTAAACCTATAACTTTCTGTTGCTGTTCTTTTAAATCACTCTGTTGTATCAAGATATTGCAACACAAAAATGTCCCTTGCTGCTTTTCATCAAAAATCACAATGGAACAAGCTAAGCATAGAGTAATAAGCTGATATTACAGCTGAGAGACATTCTGAATTTCCATCCCATTTCTGCATTTGTTTCCATCCCAAATTAGGACAAAAAGTTGAAATTTCAATTTTTTTTTTGGCAGAGCAGAAATTCTAGAAAATCTCAATTCAGAAATGTCAAAACTTTTTATTTTTACATTTTTGATCAAACTGAAATATTTCAATATATCCAATATTGAAATACGTTGTTTCAGTTTGTAGCACTTATCTAAAACATTTCATTTTGAGTTAGTTCAGCATTAAAATGCATTTATTCCATTTTGCTGCATTGTTCAGAGAGACAGTTTTTGCACTAATGAGATACTCAAATAGTGTTAGGTCTCCAAAATTTAGATTTTTTTTTAAATATAAAAGGATTTTGTATTAAGTCTAATGGCCAAATGCCACAGTCCTTACTCAGGCTAAATGCCCAATGAGCTGCAAGATTGACCCAATATGACTACAGGATTATCACAGGGTGACAGGCCTCTTTAAGGGGAAATGAGGCCAGCCTCATGTGGAAATTAATTGCATCCCAGCTCTGGGGGCAGGACTAAAGGGGTCAGGTGTTAGTGCAGTGAACACCTGAGCTTCATAATAAAAAAGCTAAAGAGAATCCAGTCAAGGGCTGGCTGGGAAAGACAGCAGTCAAGCTGGGTTGTGGCTGGAGAGCTGTGCCACAGGAGTGAAGCTAACTCCTGTAGTGGGGCGCTGGAACAAGGGGCAGGCACCAGGATGATTGGGCTTGGGGCTGGTGTTCTACAAGAGGGGACAGAGAACTGAAGAGGAGCTCAAGAGGGATGAGAGGCTCAAGCCCAGAGAGGAGTGAAAGGTGCTTTGGTAGTGTTTGATTTTGAGTACTATTAAGCGGCCCATCTCCAATTATCAATGTGGAGTTATGTTAAGGACAGAAAATGACGTGTAGGAACTGAAAGCTCCCAAGTATTGATGGAGTTAGGTTCCCAACCTCTTAGGAATGCATCTGTCTACAACTGCAGACCACAGAAATATAGCATATTGCTGCTTGGTTATTTCTTTTCCAGTAATATCAAACATTTTGTTCTGACCATTTCATCCAAATGTGCTATAGCCCAATACTATTCCCTCCCTTCTCTTTCTACCTAAATTAACTTAACGTAATGGGGGAAAACAAACTATTAAGCCTTAGTTTTAAAACAAAGAAACAATTAATTTGGCAATAAATTAAAGCTATCCTTAGCCTTTTAGTCAACCATCTCCAAGTCAAGAGATGTTAAGTGGTACAACTTAATTTCATGGAAATGAGCACCTGATGTTGGACCAAGAATAGTTTTATCAGCTTTCAATATCCCTGACAAAGAAGAAAAACAGAAAATAGAAAAGAAGATAAAAGGAAATTAGTGAAAATAGAAAAAAAAATGGGACTTAGACGATGTTTCCTATAATGGATCCCTAGTCCAGTCCACCCTAACAAATTCAGCAGGTATTCAGCCTATTCTGTAGATGTATCAGCCAGCAGTAGTACAGTACACATACAGATGTTTGATTCTGGACTTGTTAGCAAGCAAGATTTTTGGTGTAGTGAAACAAAAGAAGGATCCATTGGCACTCTTGATCATTCTGCTCTTGACTTACAAGAACAACTTTGATCCCTTTCCCAACAGACACTGGCTAGAATACATTCCCATGATGCACACACACAGCTATGTAAATGCCATGGTTCACCACACTGTTCAGTCAGAAGGGAGACTGTGTTCCATCATGGGAGATGTAATCCAGTCAGGGAGCCCAGCTCCTAGCAGAGAATGGGAGCATCAACCATATGAATTATAGCTTCCATGAGGCAAAATGCCACTATAGGGAAATGCAATTTAATGTTTAACAGACTCAAAATTAAATGTTTGGGTCAGTTCAACAAACTGAAATATTTCAATTCGGATCAAACTGAACTGCAGCTAAATATTTTGATTGGTTTTCTGATGGAAAATTTAAAAATGTCAGCAAAAATGAATTTTTCCTACAGAATATTTCCATTTCATAGAAAATTCATTTTCCATCAAAACACCATTCTGATGGAAAAATCCTAACTAGCCTCCTTGGTCTGCAAATTGTATTAGGAGCTTCATGACATCTGGCTCTATCATAGTTTATAATGCTTCCACACTTGGGTTTGGCTAAAACTGCCTAGAGACTAGTCTTTTGTGCTATTTCTGCTGCTTGCAGTTCTGGCTGTGACTACAGGAAGCTGGAACACAGTTACTAAAAAAAACCCCAGAACAATAGTTAACAAAACCTTTCCCAATAACAAACATAGTTTTGATTCAGTTCAAATTTTGAGTCAGGTCTTCTTTAATACAAACCAGCTTTTCCCTAAAGTAAATTTAGTTAATATTACAGAACCAGCTAGTACATGGGTGTAGGATATAGAATTTGAGCAGTGAGGAATTTCTGAAGGTATGCCTGGCTTTGGCTTTTGTTTCAAACTTGAAACTCAATGCAGGTTCATCAACAGGTTATCCAATAGCCTCAAAACTTTTCAACATACCTAGGCTAAAGTTAAGGTTTTACATCAAAACCAAAAGTAGGCATGAGCCACAAAGTTCAGAGAGTCATAAGGCCAGGAGAGACTATTAGATCATCTAGTTGGACCTCCTGTATAACATGGATCATAGAATTCCATCCAGTTACTCCTGTATTGAGCCTAATAATTTGTCTTTGATCAAAGCTTATCTTCCAGAAAAGCATCCAGTCTTGATATGAAAACTTCAACAGATGGAGAATCCATCACTTTCCTTGGTAGTTTGTTCCAATGGTTAATCACCGTCACTTACAAATGTGTGCCTTATTTCCAATCTGAATTTGTCACTTCTGTTTCACTGTAAGGCATTTTTTTCCAGCCCTTGAATAATTTTCATCTCTCCTCTGCTCCTTCTCCAATTTTTTAACATCCACTTCAGATCTGGGACCTGATTCTTTAGTATCTTACTCCTTTATACTCATTTATATCTATAAAAATGGTGGGTAAAAGGCTTCAGTCTGGCTTTAATAACAGATTAAGCCCACTAGATGGAGGTGTAAATGACTACTCAAGGTACAAAGATCTGGAAAATCAGGCACAAAGAATTTAGATGCAGTCCTCTCTAGAGACAGAGATCACCTGCAAAGTTCAAATCTATCTCCCTTTTCCTCCGAAGACTGGGGGAGTCTGGGTTACAATTCAGGCCCATTTTATGGTTTTGACATAATATGCCTTGAAACTTTGTACTTTCACTTTGAGCTTTGGAGTATGATCAACATAAATCAATAGGTTTGAGTCCTCACAAAGTCAAAGCAAAGATCTGAACAAATTCGATGAACTGAAATCATTTAGCTCTGCACCCATAACTGTGGTTGTATAAATCTTTCTTGCGATTTTTCCTTTCTCATTATTTCATCATTTGAATCTTGAATCACTGAGCAGTTGTTTCACACTCAGGATCTAAAGTCTTTCTTGTCTCTTTTCACCCCAATCTGTAACAAAATAAAATATATATGCAAGAACAAAAAAAAAAAAAAAAAGAGAAAGAAAAAAGAAATCACACCATGAGCTGAAAACAGAAATTAAAGAGAATTTATATTTTTTTTCCACCTCCCTAAAACGGTAATTCTCAGACTGGCTCAAAGTGAAGCAATTGCCAAGATTTAAAAAGGACTCCATGGCGACTGGTAACAGGATAGGGAATCTTTCACCTGTGGATTTGGTCCAGAGTTAAAACAGATATTGCCTTATGATTGTTTGGTGTCCTGTGCAAAATGAATTAATAATCTCAGTCCACTTGCTAGAAGTCAGTTGTTCATATCATTCACATGGCCAGCATAGGTGCTGAACCAATGGACAGCCTTGTTTATAGGGAATAAAAAAGCACTTGGCTCATCCTGATGCAAGAAATCAGAATGATTGTAATTACCTCTACTCCCTATGAAAGGGCCTGCCAAGGACTTATGATATGACCTAAAGACCTCATGTAAAGAAATAAAGGGAAATAAGATTTCCTCTTACAGCTTCTGCACAGGTTATCCAGACTTCATTCACCACATGCCTGCTTATTTCCCTCTCCAGGAACAGGGAGGCAGGCAGTATGCGAAGAAAAGCAAAGGATAGAAAAAGCTTTGTCTTTCCCTCTCCCCACCCTCCGAGCTTGCTGGTCAGTGCAGCTGAGCTGGTGCAAGAGGTGTTGTAATTTGCTGCTGGCACAGGCCATCAGAAAAGTAAAAGTAGGGGATGAATTGTGCCTAAGAAGGATACTTTTAATGGCATTGTCCCCTGGGATCACACCTTCTGCACTGGGCTGTGTCTAAAGACACCATCTAGACCTCAGTTTAAATGAAATAACTATTTTGTTACATAAATAGCACTTTATTTTCTGAGTACTGAGTACTGCAGAGGGATATTATTAATTTTCAAAGAACAATTTACCAGCATTTACATTTTCCTTAAGATATTTGCAGATGGTTAAGAACTATATTATAATCCAAAACTTCACAAGTACAATGAAAAATGATTGGTAGGTCAAGACAACAATTGTATTTTATAATTAAATCATTCTGAAAAGGGTTACCAAGAGACAATTTTAAAATTCTACTTGCCTTATTCTCCCAAAGTCTCCATAATTGTTCTCTGGTCTCTTTTGTTCTTTTCTAACACTTCTCTCCATTATTTTGTCTCACCTGGGGCTTTACATACCCCTATAGAGATTTACACAGAAATGGGGGGAGGCAGGAATGTCTAAAAATCCACACCATTATCTCTTCTGCTATCCTCTGACTGTCTCAAATCCTGGGAAAACTGAAGCCTTCAAGAAATAGCAGTTATCAGCCAAAGCAAAAGGAGCTACCAACATAAGAATTGGAATTAAGACACCTAGCTTCTATTCTTCGCTCTGGCATCGATTTCCTGTGTGAGTTTGAGCAAGTTAAGTGACCTGCTTAACTTCAGTTTTTCCTCAGATGCAAAATGGAGATACAACTTCTCTTCTACCTCACAGATGTGCTATGAGGCTTAATTAATATGTATTTGTAAAGCCCTTTGAGCTCCTCAGATGAAAGGTGCTAGACAAATGAAAAGTATTATTATTAATTCCATTCGATCATATTATTATTGTTAATGATAGTAATAAACAGTTTACTTCCAAAATCCTTCAGTTCCAGCAAGTGACCATGAAGAGAGAGGAAGGAGCAAATCTGTAAGCGCTATGCTATACTTCTTACACTAGCAGTCTTAACAGAGACACCAAGGACTGAAAGGGAGTACAGGCTGAGTTGTTCTCCACATCTAGGGGTGGTTCCTTGAGGTCTGTGATAAATTTAATGAAGCACACTCTCCCCATGCTCTGCAGCTGTTCTGCAGACAGGAGATGTCAGTGTACATGGCTGCCAGTCCAGCACTTTTTTATTAGCACTAAATTTAAAAAGCAGGGGGAAAAACAATGCAATTTTTAAAAATTTAATCTCCATATATTATTGAGTCACATAGTTCCCAAACCACTTGTAGATAGCTTCCTCATGGAGAGGCACTTTCTGCCATTCTTCCTCATATTGAGTAGTGCTCTACTAAGGGAAATTCCACCCACCCGCATCAATGAGTGGGGGAACTTGATGGGGCCAGCAGTGGAAGGGGAACAGTCCCAGTGGAAAGGTAGGGAGACACTCACCAAGGGACAATGGTTAGCTCTTCCCCTGAGAGTATCTTGCACTCATTGGCCAACTGAGGGAGAGAGTGCTCATTGGCCAGCATTCCCCAGCTCCTAGGATTTAACTCAGTGCAGGGGCCATGTGATGCCTCTTTTGGCTCTGTTCCACCAGCCCACCCTACCCACCTGAACTAGAAATGGAAACCCAGTCTGGTAGATTCTGTGGGTCTAGGCGATCGCCTGTTTCAGGGTCAGGAAGACATTTTTTCTCCCCTGGACCAATTGGCAGAAGACCAGTGAGTTTTTTGCATTCCTCACAGCACCTTCAAGACACAGAGGTTGAGTAGGAATGAGCTTAGTGCATAACTGAGGTACTGGGGTGGAGTTGTTTATTCATCACAACTTGCAGTCGGTTTCCAGTGTAGTTAAGAGAATAAAATAAATGGTTCCCACAGATAAGACATGAGATTTTGGAGTTGGGCCTTCAGCTCACATGATAGGGTGAGACCTTGTGGCCCTCGCAGGCTGAGGTCCCCACCTTGCTGCACCCTCTATCCCTTTTGTGGAGGGAAGGGTTCAAGGAATCAGACAGAGCTGAGACCTGGGGGTAGACTGAGGAGAACCACACTGCATTATGGGTTATTTGGTAAGGATCCCTGTAACCTTGGCACTACATAGAGGTTATATGATAAGGAGCCCTATAACCCTGGTGCCAGTTATGGGTTATATGATAAGAAGCCATGCAACCCCTGAACTAGAACCAATTAAATGTCTGGTATAGGAGAGTGTGGGTGATGGGTGGGTAGAACCTCTCCATTGTGTTAAAGTTTAATAAAAGTTGCATCCTGCCTCTTAATTCCATGCATGTATCTGTCCCCATTTTGCTGCTGTGTCCACATCAATAAGGCACTACTTCAATATAAGATAGAATGATTAAATCAGGCCAAGAGAATCTACTTTACCAGAACTGTCTCAAAGAAAACAGGAAGGTCACCACACCAGTCTACTTCAGAACACCACAGTTCCAATGACCTACAAACGTTAAACCCATCTCACTACACTAATTCCAGCCATGGACTTTGGCATCTCAAAATGTAAAATCAAGTCAATGAGACCCAAATTATCAATGTATGTGCCACTGTACAATGTTCGTGTTTCAATTATTGATTGTATGTGCACATGATGAGTTTGGAAATTAAATCATGGTAATTACACACTCAAATGCAGACAAAAAGTTGTACACAGGCCCTGGCTCTATCTTTCTAAAATTTGTCTCTTAGGTATTCATCATAGCCAAAACCTCCATCTAAGAAGTTCAGAGATATTGTAATTTGGAACTTCAAATGGTGTGCAAATAAAGAAAACATAGTATGCTCCACAATTATCAGTGGGGCCATGCTTTAATAATTGATGATCTGTACACCTGTGACTATCTCAAGAAATAAAAAGAATTAATTTAAAGGGAATTATTGACATAATATAACTTACAATATTCTGTTAATAAAATTCCCTACTTCTAATTGAATGCTGGCATCTACCCACCAACTAAACACAACTTCAAAAGCAGCAGCTGGGAAAGCATCTTTTAGATTTTAATTACTGTAATTCGTAAGCCACTTATCTTTCAACTTTTTTCTTCAGAAAGGGCTTCTGTTTCACAGGAAGGAGTTCAAAGATATTTACTAGTGGGGATGAGAGAACTAGTTTTGCCATGTTCAAAACCCCCTTGTAAATTGCGGGTTCTGGATTGAGAAAAGAGTGCCAGGCTTTGAGATTTGTGTCCTGTTTGACTCTGTCAAAATGCAAATTTTGGGTTTCTCCATGTTCTTCTGTTTTATTTTCCCACTGGTCCTAAAACAGGACAAGAATTACTTTCAAACTTATTTTTATGTATTATTTGTATTGTGGTCGTATCTAGGGGCCCCAGCTGAGATCAGAGCTCCATTGTGCAACATTTTAATTATTCAAACACGTGGTAAGAGACAATCTTTGCCCTAAAAAACTTACAGTTGAAATAGACAAGACAAAAAGTGGGTGAATGGAAGCATTATCCCCATTTTACAAATGGGGAATAGCTATAAAGGGCTCAATCTCTGCAAGATGTTGAGTATTCTGGTTCAGTCCAATGAAGCTAGCTTGTACCCAGCTATAAGCATGTGACTAGCTCCACTGATTTTAATGAGATTACTCATATGCTTAAAAAATACAGGTGTGCTTAAATGCTTTGCTAAATTGGGCCAGGCTGTTTAGAACCTTGCAGGATTGAATGACTTGTCCAAGGTCACAGAACGAGCCTATGACAGAATTAGGAACTGAACTAAAATGTCCATGATGCTAGTCTAGTGCTCCCTCCACAAGACCATCCTTCTTCCCAGGGATGAGGAAGAGCATGTTTTACTTAGTGTTAACTAGTGGGGCTTTCACTCAAAAAGGTTGGGAACCACTGAACTAGATGATGATAATGGTCCCTTCTGGACTTAAAATCTATTAATGAAATGTATTGGAAAACCCCAAAATGGAAAGAAAACAATCTAGATGTTTTGAAAACCCAAATATCACCCAGTTTTCCTCATGAAACACGTTTGACAAGTTTCTCAGATAAACCCATTGAAGTACCACGAGATCCTCAAATGATACATTAATGACAAAAATATCACTTCTTCCTGTGCTCCTTGGTAAGCCCATAGTATGGTGCACAAACGTGCAAGCTCCCCAAATTCTGCCCACCTCCCAGCAGAATTGCAGGGGTTGCACAGTGTATGGGGCTGCCTGGATAAAAGAGAGGATTTAGCTTTAAAGAGAAAAAACACACATGACAGAGAAAGATACCAAACTACATTCTGAAGCTGAAGCATCATCTTAATGCATTCAAAGTGCATTCCCATCACCCACATGGGCGCACTGTCTGAGCAAGTGAACGTGAATTGAGGGGCAGCATGATGATGGGTTTCAACCCCTAAAACACTCTTTTTTTCCAGAGATAGTCATGATATATTTACTTGCTAATTTTACTAGCAGCTTCAAAGATATTTCAGCATATCTGCATGCTGTACATCCTCCAAAGACCACGAATGGAAAAAGTTAACAAAGAGCTGTGAGACATCGCAATAAGGGTACAAGTACTGACAAGACAAGTACTGTTAATTGTGAGTAAAGGAGCTGAGCATTGCAGGAGGGATATAAATGGACTGGCAACCTTTCTAAAAGGTCAGTACCTTTCAGTTGTAAATTGATACTACTCATTTCAATATAGTTTTGCAGGTAGTGGGTCAGAAAGCAGCCCAACTACATCTAAGCCTATTGCCTACCACTTCGCATCATCTCATTTTCATTGCACTGCTCATTGTTTAGTGGATTACTTCACCCCATTTTTAGAGACCTTGGTTTAGAGCTGTGCAAAACTTGGCAGCTAGGTTCCCAGGAGTTCAACCAAACATTGTCTTTAGCTGCAGTCCCAGAGTTATGGGATTCAAAGAGAAAAGCAGCAGGACTCCCTTTTCAAAGACCTCTACCTTCTGCCCCACTATAATCCTGGTCACTGGAGACCAGTGCTGAAGACCTTACTCTGAGTAAGGGCTGCAGGATTATAAAGCCCAATTTGTGCTGTAGACATTTGATTCCTGGGAACGAAGATGACATGACAATAGAATAGGGATCAAATTCTAAGATCTCCCTTCTTTTCTTTCACAATATACTGTCTTTCTAAATTTGCATTAACATACCACTCTGCTACATATTCAATCATTCTGTAGGCATCCATTTCCTTAAAACTTAAAAACCCTAAATCACTGTTGTTTCAAATATTTGTACTTGTGGGGAAAAAATAGATTCCTTATTGTGGGGAAAAATAGATTCCTTATGGCATGCACCCATTTAGATGTCAGAGGGAATTTTGTGTGTCCACTAAATTAAAATATCCTAATCATTTGCTGTCAAGCCTTGGAGAATTTGGCACTACCTCAGATTTCTGTTTATGACAGCTCGCGGAGGGCATGCTGTGAACTGCTTTTGCCGGCTTAAGGACCCAATTAGGAGTGACAAATACATCAGTATTTAATACCAAAAATACATGGACATATAATTTGACGAAGTATGTGTTTACCTCATCAGTTGTAGCCTACTATCTACCACTGTGCTGATACAAAGACACACTGAACCAGAGCCATGAATCAAG
The DNA here is from genome assembly GCF_026122565.2 of Emydura macquarii macquarii. Taxonomy (NCBI): domain Eukaryota; kingdom Metazoa; phylum Chordata; order Testudines; family Chelidae; genus Emydura; species Emydura macquarii. Next base: position 2,013,872 of record NW_027132342.1, on the reverse strand, counting down.
ATCATCTGGAGCTACAAAACTGATCTTACTTATTATTGTAGTTACGGTTCCTCCCACAAACCTCGGGATAATCAAGTCTAGCCTTTTGTCAATCACAGCCTAAGGCCAGATCCAAATCCCATTTGAAGTCAGTGGAAAGACTCTCATTGACTTCAAATGGGCTCTGGATCAGGCCCTCAATGCTGAAGCTTTCCAGAGTCCCTTCTTCCCCTTTCTATAGGGATATAAAAGGTGTTTAGATTCAGAGTTTTATCACGACTCCTGGATTAAAAGAGCATCTAGTGTGACTCCTCTGAGTGCTTCCAATACACCACACCACCAGAATTTCTTAAGATCTGCAGTAAACATCTCAGTGTCAGTCAGGTAGAGGCAAATTCTTTCTCGGTGTAACTCCACTGAAGTCAGTGAAGTTACCCCAGAGGTTGATATGGTACATGAAGCATATCTGAGCTAAACAATCACTACACACTTCATGTAATAGGGACTAATCATCGAAGAATTCCAAACCAAACAGGAGCACAGTGCAATAAACACATTTGCTTACTCAGCCAGTCACTTCACACCTCTGCTTCCACTTCCTTTTTCTCTTTGCGCATGTTAGTCTGTATTTTCTTTTGTTCTAAGCATAAAATAAGCCTTGAAGGGCATGTTGATTATTAACTTATCTGTTTGCCTCATCGAACAACTGAAAAAATATCTATTTAAACGGTGATTCGTTTTTCTTTTTTTTTTTTTTTTTTGCTATTTTAACTGCTGAGTACCCAGCTGTACTCTTGCCTAAATGAATAGTGTCAGGTATCCAGCGACACGATTTCTTTACAGCTCCAATTAAACTATTAATTATCGTGGGTATCATAAGGATAAATAAGTTAAGGAAACAGAACGAAAACATGAACCACATGGCACAGGAGTGGTTTTTCATTTCCAATCCAGTTTGTGAAATCTTCTGGGGGCAACTGCATACATTCTTATCACCGTATTTCCATTGCTTCCATTTTGCTGATATGATTTATTTGCATACCGTATTAGAGCAGATCAAATACCAACCCCCACCACCAGATTATATTATTTGATGTATGTTATTGTTACACATCAAATAACGTATTCATCATGGCCACAAAAGCAGGTCAAATGCAGTAAAATAATGTTCACCAAATACATTATTTGACAAGAAATGGAAAAAATTACCAAATAACATACTTAATGAATAGTATGCTATTAACCAGTTCTATTTCATATTTGTGCTCTGTCGGTCTTTTGCATGAGACATAAACCCAAATTATTTGGAACCTGTGGTCATTAAGAGTCCATGACATTTTGTGCAAAGGCAGAGGTGTTAATATCAGCATCCTGGCCAAATTATACTATAGCTGTGCACTGCTAAACAGCTGCCATGCAGGTAGCTATATTTCAGCAGTGGGCAAACTGATTTCTCTATTTGTAATGTTTCTGAAATGCTTAAGGAATCCTTCGGGATTAAATAAATTATTGTAGGGACTAGAGGTCACTTCAACACACAGCTAAATAATTTAATTTTAATTAATTAATTAATTTTAAATACAAACTTTTGAAGGACTTTATCAGAAGGGTGAATTTTCAGTAGTGAAGTCTAAATTGATAGCGTTCCCATATAATAATCCAAGACAGAGGTTTCTGGACTCCTTCCTTACAGTAAACTAGATCTTACTGCCAGTCAGACAACATGAAATCAAAAGGATAAATCACATTACGACACAATGTTTAAATGCAGTTCATACACAGAATTGCAAAATCAACCACAATGTAGGTTATGGAATATACACATTTCAATTCTCACACCAGCATGGTAATGTAGAAGAGTTAACCGAGAAGGTTTATATTATGCAAGAAACACATTAGAATTTAAGAAATACTGAAATTATATTTATTTCAGCAATCGCCTTTTATATGATTTATCTTTTCTGTTGAAACCTGCAGGAGATCAAATTACAACTTTAGATTTTGGGTGTTTTAGATGCACCTTGATTTCAAACACTGCAAAGTTTGGGTGGAGAGAGGCCTTGGGGATTTATTGAAGCACTATAAAGAGAGGGACAGATTACAGATTATTGGGATTTAGATCCAGGATCAGATTCAAAAGAGTTCCATAGTACAGAGGTGTTCGGAATGGGGAGTGTAGTTCGGGTTAATCATTGCCCTTATAGCATCATTTATACCAGTTACAAAACAAATGTGCTTTTTGCCATACTTCAACTCAATTTCTTCCACTAGCATGAACTATTTTTTAAAAAGAATTATAGATGAAATTGTAACAATACTGTTTTTTATTCACTGCAAAATAAAAGGACATTATATTCTAACTACAGTAGCAATGGTATCAATACTGCTCATGAAAATTTTAGGAGACACTAAAATATGGTTTTATCTACTGACTTAGAGCTACAGCAGGGGAAATCAAATCATCATGAATGTCTTATTAGAGCAATCTCTTTGTGACACTTCCTTTACATATAACTTTTATATCTTGTGTGGATTTTTAAAATTTAAAACAGGGTTTTACAATTAGAAAAAGTTGTAAGTTAAAATCTTCGTAATGATTTTTAAAATTACATGTGTAATGAAAAAGAGGTGATAGCTTTGGGATCATGTGCCATCAACTTCACCCACATCCAGCTCCTATTGGCATGAGTGGGAACTCTACTGATTTGTGAACGGAGGGCATTATATTACCGTTGGTATTTCTAGTTGCTAAAAATGTTTACTCACACAAATGACAGGATTCCTTGTTCTCTAACAGTGCCATCTTGTTTCTTTGTTTCCTTGTCTAGACTTGTAGGAAAGTCGATGCAAAGTGCTGGGTGGTGGACTTCAGATCCTCACTGTCTAAAAGATCTGCTGAGGAAAACAAATAAAACATTTACTTTTAATTTTCTTTCCTTTTGTTGTAATTAATTATTTCTTATGAGGTAGATGTCACTGCACTGCACACCACAACCTTCAGCTATGCTTTCTGATGTGTCTCTGTTAGCTGGACTGGCTCTGGAGGGTATGCCACATGGGCTGTAGGACTTTGCATAACTATTTGCCCCTTCTTGCTTGTTATCCACACACTTCCAGCTCTTGGTTTTGGTCTTATGTCTATGTGAGATATGCTGTGCTACATTAGGGTTCCTGTGATTAAATGTTGCTGTGGATGAGGCCTGCTATATAAGGGTCTAAGCTAACATAGTGCTTTGTGCACTAATATAGCTAAGGAGAAAAAAAACCCAATACTAGGGATTTGTGTGGTCCCTGGATTAACTAAATCACCAGAAGCTATTCATCACCTTCTGAAGAAAATGTTACAGGCTAAGTTATCTCCTAAGGTCAAGTATAATATCAGTCTAATATCTGATTAATAGGACTATCCTGAACTTGCAGGGGCATGGACTTGGCCATCTAAGAGGTTATTTCTATCTAACTATTATTATCTTACAGTTCTCTTTCATGTAGCCTTAAATGGGAGTTCTCAAACTTTTTCACTGTGATGACATGTTAAGAGATACTATCTTGTGAATCACTTCCCCACCCATTCACCGTCACAAATTTCCATGTGGAAGGTAAAGTATGTTCTGAAGTAATACTAGGAAAGTACTGAGCATACTTTTAATTTTTGTATGCAATTTTGCAACTGGAAGAAAGGGAAGTCAACACCATGTGTCCAGCCAATTTTCTATAGAGCACCAGCAATCAATGGACCACAGTTTATGAACTACAGTCCTAAACATTTATCAACATGATGCTAAAACTGAAGGTGTATAAAGAACTCCCCTCAAAGCTAGTTGTATTTTACTTATCTAAGTCTTTTGATATATAAAATTAAGAATAAGAAAGTGTGTATAAGTTAATAATAGTTTTGCCTGAGTAAGGAACGCAGGATTTTTCTCCAGTCTGGCTATAGTCTCATGGGCCAAATTTTGATACCAGTATGTCCTAGGCCAAAATTCTCATTGAGTTCAATGGGCCCAGAGCTTGGCTCTGAATTTACTGACAAAAACAAAACTAATTTCTAGAGCTGGTTGAAAATTTTCCAACAGAACAGTTTTCTATCAGAAAATGTTGGTTAGTTGAAATTAAAACATTTCATGGAAATTTATCAGTTTCATCTAAATTCTTTATGGGAAATTATCTAAATGTTCATTTTGGCATTATGTTATATAAATGCTAAAAAGAAAGAAGTTGACCTTATTGAAACTAAATGTTTTGATAATATTTCAGAGCATTTTGTTGCACAAAAATTTCCCAATGTTTTGCTTTTTGGTTCCAATGCAAGATGAAATCAAATTTCAAAATCTCTGAATTTCTTATGGGACAGAAATTCTGTTTTTCAGCCAGTTATGCTAATTATCAATTTACACCAAAAAGACAGCAATGTTTGTATTGCAGATTTGCTATTGTTCGTGCTGTCGTTATTGTGGTTGTGATGATCCCAGGATCAAAGTATTATCCCAAAATCACTTTATAGCAGACCTTTGTATAATGTATTAAATGATAATGATAAATGATAAATGATAAGTGATGTTGTACCTCTCCTGTGTTATAAAGAAGCTCAATTTTTTTATACAGCTGCATTGCTATTTTGAGCTCTTCTCTATGAAAAATTGTAAAATTTTAAAAAAATGATTCCCAATTCCCTCTGGGTCTTTCCCTGTAGCCATCTGTTGAGTTGCCACTCTTAGAACACTATGAAGATCTTTCAAATCCTGAAATTTTAAAAATCTGTCCTGGTAGCAGATTCAGTCCAGCATGAAGAATCCCAATCAACATCTCTTAACAGGTAATTTAAGGCTTCTAACCACCCCCCACCCCTTGATTTGGATCAAGGCAAATCCATGATCTGGAAAACAAGAGAATCATGTTTCCTATGCATTCTTTTTTCCCGTAATAGGCAAATCATTTCTTTTCACCTTGTCAGATACAATTTCTTCTTTTAAGAATGTTCCCATCTCATTTCAGTCCTCTTCTGCTTAAAGTAAAGAGTTTTTGTAAAGGAGTACAAGGAAATAATAATCTGGGAAGGAGCTTTCCATGTCCTGTATCCTTGCAGAATCACAGAACAGAATGTGTCCAGCTCAAGTGGCTGGGCCGTGTGAGGGGGGCTATGTCTGGGTACAGCATGAAGGGAGGGGTGAGGAATAGGGAAGCCTCTTCCTCGAGTTACAGAGCATTGTTGTACTCCATCCTCAGGAAGACAGCATCTTCCACAGCTCCTGAGCTCCAGATTACATAGAAAGAGGGGAAGTTCTAGAAGAGCTGTATATCAGTGAATCCTTTAGCTCTGAACTGTCCCAGTATACAGTAAGTCCCTCATAACTTCTTTGATCTCTAGATTCTCAGCGGAGGAGTCCTTACCTCCTGTCCTTATAAGCTTCACAGATGTGTGGCAACTGTTTTGTCCAAGTTACTGTGTGGTGTTTCCCAAAGCTAGGTGGCATACTCATATTGCAGACATTCATCTGAATTGTTCTTGAGCTTCAGTGCAAAGAAAGCTTTTCCACAACCTCCTTGTCACCTTAATATGAGGTAGCTATGCCTAGTTTCAGAATTTGGTGTTTCTCTTGTTTTGCTGTTAGTTTTCCCCACCACCGAGATCTTCCTAACGTCTCAGTCCGGATGTTCATTTTAGAGCTCTCTGACACCATCCATCACCATTGGCAGGAACATCTCCACAAATTAAGGAGAAGAGGGTCTCCTTGCTGTTGCTTTTCGGTGCCTATTAGATATACCTCTGATAAACTCTGATGTCAGGCCAAGTTGTGTTGATCTCTTCCTTCATTCTCTTAAATGACTCAAAGGAAGTCAACCAAGACATTTCTTCCTCTTACATACCACTTGAGTTACTGATTTAGCTAAAGTAATGTGAATTATACATCATTTCCAGACATGTTCATTATTATGTTAGAAATGCAATTTTAAAAAGTCTTCTTCAAAGCTCTCTTGTGGACTTAGTCTCAAAGATGGTGACCTATGAATATTGCTTGGAGTTTCTCATGCAATGGTTGCCTGACCTAGTTTCAATTATTGCCATCAAATGCTTCCATTGTGTTTTTCAAACATCAGAAGCATCATGCAAAGAACGAATATTGACTGCTAGCTTCAGCAATCTCTCTTCTGCAAAAAATACTGAGTGCCTATTCTTAACCCTTTGCTATTCCGTGACTCAGGGTAAAAACACATTATTCCAGTAGGTCCTTGTGAATGGGTCAGTATTGTTACATCTAAAACAGCAGCAATCTTTCCTCAATTAAAAATTTATGAAAATCAACTAAGATCAAAGAAAAACTTCTCTCTCCACATGAGGGATTTGTGTAACCTCAACCACCATCCCATAGTTACACCTAAACAAGGGTCCTTTACCCTTTTTAAAATCAAAAATGGTTTCACTGCCTTGCTCGTTAGACTGAAACCACCGCAGATGAAACCTCTTTATCAATTACAAGCAACTGAGCATCCTTTAGCATCAAACAGAATGACAAAAAGCTGCACTATAATGAGCAATGGCTCAGGCCAATTGCTATTTAATTATGTAGATGACTTAACATCCTTTCATTGATGTTATCTGTATGTTTCAGCATTAAAATTATCGTGCAGTGTCTTGCTATGCCTCTTACAGTATATGAAAGCAAAAGTAAAAGGGAACACTGCCAAATAGAAATGGTTGAAGATAGCAAAAATATATCAACCTGGCAATACAAATTACACTGCACATGTGACTCCAACACATACGAGCTTGTGCACATTATGGGGGAAATACTGTTATGCATAAGTATTTAAAGTGGGGAAGAACACCGGGAGATGGAAGAGTAACGGCAGGAGCAAGAGTCTACGTCATAACTAGAGATGATCTGGAATTTCCCAACAAAATGTTTTTTTCATCAGAAAATTCCCATTCTTTCAATCTGAAACCTTTTGCAAAAACAAGATTTTTTATCAGGAAGATTTCTAGGTCCAGGATGGAATTTCTGGTCTGTGACACACACTCAATAGTCCAGTGGTTGGGTCACTCATGTACAATGTGGGAGATTCAAGTTCGTATTCTGAATAAGGCAGGACCTGGTTAGAGTCTCTCTCTCTCTCTTTCTGGCCCAATGAATAATTAATTAATTATACAACGTCAAACAGTTCCAGCAGGGGAGACTGGGAGAGATTGACTTCATAGCCCTGTGGTTAGGGCACTCACATACATATGGAGTGAACAAAAGGACCTAATATATCTTTTTCCATCTCTAACTTATATAAGTCAAGAGGCTCAGTCTCAAGCTGGGAGCTTGTGGCAACAAATATTTCAAATATTATATAAGAAAACGCTGGTCCAGATAACAAGGAAATAGCATAAAGTCCAGATCAAGTTATGTCACATGCACGCCTGAACAGTCACCATCCACTAGTTCTTGGTGGTCACTATCAAGCTAGGTCAGCTTTGAATCAATGATCTAGAGGTAAAAGATTCCATATGATTTTATCCCTACACCATTCTGAAAGGGACCATAACTTGGTGGATAGGGCACTCAGAATATTTGGGCTCTATTCCCATCTCTTCCACTGAGCTGCTTTGTGACCTAGGGCAAGTCAATTAATCTCTCTGTGCATCTGCTTCACCTCCCTCCCTGCATCGGTTTAGATGTAAGCCTTTGAGGCAGGGGAGTCTCTCACTGTGTATTTTTACAGTGCCTAGCACAATGCAGCATCGCTTTCAGCTGGGGCCTCCAGATGCTACTGTAAAACAAATAGTAAATTACTGTTTTTATTTATCATTTGTATTACCATTGTGCCTGGCAGTCTGAGTCATGAATCAGGATCTTATTGTGCTAGGTGCTGTACAAACATGGTCCCTGTCCTTTTAGCTTGCTGTTCTCACATTGTGTGGTACCAAACCCCGTATGATAATTTCACGGTACAGGCTTCTTGTTTGTAACATATATTGATACATTATTAGATTATAACTGTGAACCTATAGGTATGTATTGATGAAAAATACATTAAGATTTACCTCTTCCTGCCTCCCTAACAATTATGCATAGGTAGGGAGTTTTCTAGTCTCTTAGAAGCTCTCATTCATAAATTCTAACCACAAATTCAGCAGTAAGTGGTTTCTTCAAAAAATGTGCAGAAATATCTACACATAGGTACTTCTTTCAGGTAATTTCACTGTCTATTGTACAAAGTTTAGGGGAACAAAAAGTCCACTGTGAAGTTAAGGATATAAGAAGTATCAAACACTTTAGCTGATTGAGGCTCATATTCAGTTGGGGGTCTCCATAACTGGATAGACAAGGCTATGGTGAGAAAGGAAGGAAATCTAACTTCTCAGGAAATATGCCAAGTACTTTCTCCTTTCTATCCTTTGGAGAAATTCATATAAATCTTGATCCCACCTATTTGATCAGTCTGTAGCCTGTTTAACCTTAATCCAAACCTGAGTCTACCAATGGGTACTCTCATTTTGCTCATGCTTCAACTCACAATAGTGGTATTTCAGCACCTGTAAATGACCTTTTGCTGAGCTCAAACATCAGTGTGGAGACTGTGGGCTGCCTTTCTGGAAATGGGAATCAGTTCCCAAAAGACACACTTCAGTCCAAATGGCTAGGTAGTTGGGTGCAAAACAAAATAGCCATCTTCTTCCTATGTCAATGAAACCCGCAGGACAGCAACCCCCATTCTTGCTGATGGGAAAGTCACAGCCCCACGTTTCATTGTGGGGCAGGGAATTATTATTATTATTACCATTTTTTTAAACTGGTAGAGAATGGAGGCAGAGAAAGAGAATAAGTGACTTGTCCATGGTCACAGAGGAAATCTGTGCCAGAGCCAGGAATAAAACCTGCATTTTATTAATCCCTGTCCAGTACATTACACACAAAAGCTCATCCATCCTCCTTCACAAGTCTGATGTCGTCCCCATATTGTTTTGATACTGACAGATCTAGCAGTTTCACCTTTCTTTCCCAGAAACAAAATGCACTGATTTTAGTGGAGCTGCTTCGGGAGGTAGAAAACAATTAATTTTGCCCATTGCGCTTAACAATGTGCTTCAAATACACAGTGCAGAAAAAAGAAAAAAATAAGACGATGAGGATGTTGAAAAATTAAGGTTTGTTTGTGCCTTTTGAGATACTTGACTTCACAGCACAGTGTCTCACTCAACGGTATGATAATGAACTGGCAGGCTAAGCCAGGCATGGCTGGTTTTTAAGAAGCACTTTGTGGTAAGAATTGCAGTGCTTTTCTCTGAGCCTGTACTTGGTCAGGTGTAATTAAAGCAATGATCCACTAGAGGCATGTATGGCCTGTGCAGACTGCTACCATATATCATTTTCAGTTCATTCTTTTTAATTACATTTCCCCCCCTCCAGAATATTTCTACAACTACAGGCAATTTTAATCCTAACAAAGTGAGTATTTAATAAATATTACTCGTGCAAACCTTCAAATCCCTGTTGAATTCTGATATGTAACGTCTTTATTTTAAACTTTGGGGACCCGGATGATAGAATGACCAGAGGTGACTAAGAGCCACACATGGCCACCTTGCCTATTCAATGAAGATACTCTTCTACAGTGTTTAAAATCTAAGAAAAGGCTAGTGATTGAATAGCTAGTTAAGTGATAAGGAGGTATATAGGCAAAGATGCAGAAAAAGTACAAATGATAAGGACAATCAAGTATCCTTGATCTGAAAAAAATTGCAGTGCTTTCTAATCATTTAAATTATATTTTTAAGTGAGAAAAATCTACTGCACTGAGCTTCTAATTTTCTCAAAAGCCTGTTTTTTATTAAAGACAAAAATTGTATCCATTTCTTCCAATAGTGTAATCATTCTCAGATGAAGAAATTACTGGATCATCAGGGTTTCATTTGCCCATATAGAATTTAAGCCCTTTGTTCTGGTACTGGGGATATTATAACACTGATAATTATCTACTTTGCCTGTTTTCCATAATGCTGTCTGGCATTCTATTATGTTTTACATTATTAACAATATTATATGTATAATACAGTTCTGCCAGATCAGGGTTTGGAAGTTGTACAGTATCAGGTAGACTATTAGGTTTCAAATTAATGATCTTTATAGGTCATAAGCATACTAAGGACACTAATAAAATATTTTCATTGTGATTTTCAATACCTTGTACAATTTTATTAATATTTAAGATATTTTATGTGCAAAGGGGAGCGATCTTTAATATCAGATGATAACCCCCTTCATTTTTCATTATTCACCACCCTCACTACCAACACAAAGCCCTGTGCTAGGGTGATTTTGCTTTTAGCTGAGGAGAGCTTGTTGTGCCTTACAAACACAGATCATCAGGGCTACTCCTGAACCGGTCAGAATGGTTGCTGTAGATTCCTGAGCCTGTGCTCCTGGAATCAAAGATCTAGAGCGCAAGTTTGGCACTTGCTTAGGTGAGCAGGGTACGGACACCCCCGAACCTTGGCGTACTTACCCTACATGGCTCTCTACACGCCCAAGCAGGGCCTCCCACGTCTACACTTGTTATTTTTAGCAGTGTAGTGTCCCACTGCCTCATCGGATGCATTGTAGCACACCGCACTAGGGCCTTGTCTGCACTGATGGCAGCGTGTACACAGCTACATGCCACAGTGAAAAGCAGGCTGCGTCCACACTGCAGCATGTAGCTACTCATGGCAGTGAAAGGCTCTGACGGGGAAAAGCAGCAGAGAGGGGTCCAGTAGTGCCCTGCAGTGGTGGAGAAAAAGCTGCAGCAGAGGGGAGCTGCCAGAGTTTTCCCCTGCAGCCTCCTCCCTGCCAGAGCCGTTTCCTATGCCAGGAGCCTATCCCTATGGGGGGGAAGGCTCCAGCAGCAGGGAGGCAGTGGGACATTATACTGCTAAAAATAACAGTGTAGACATGGGAGGCACTGCTTGGGCATGTAGAGGGCCAAGGAGGGTATGAACGGTAAGATTCGGGTGTGTCTGTACTTTGCTCACCTAAGCAGTGCCTTACTGTCTGCACTGCAATGTATACCCCTGCTAGGGGTGTGTGCAGTGTATGTGCTGGACACACCACTGTAAGTGTAGACAAAGGCATCTGAGCCCTCATTTTTGTATTTTATAGAACTATTAACAGCACGTTAGCTTATGTTATCTAATTCAGTCGTGTCCTGGTCAGATTATTAGCTCCTCCAGGTTGAGATGAGGTTTTACCTACTGGTCACTTGCAAAGGGAAAGTAGTTTTTGCCAGGAGTGTAAAAGCTCATTTCAGCAGCAGGTTGTTAAAGATGAGTGCTTAGATTTTGGGCCTGCGCTAGGTAGCTTGTTATGACTATTTTGCAAGGCTAGTTTACCATAGTTCTTTTTATGGAACAAATTCTATTTTTATCTGCCGCTATATGTCTATCTAGGTATATATATGGTCCTTTTCACCATAGTATCTGATCAGCTCTGATTGACTCCCATATTAGTTAAGAAAGAACAACAAAATTCTCTCTCTTCCCTCTCTCCCTTCAAGAATAATTTGAGAGGCAGCAAAAATTTTCTTCTTCTCCTTCATATGTATTTCTTCAGCATCTACCATCAGGATCCTATTGCACTAGGTATTGTACACACATAACAAAAAAATGTTCTCTGCCCCAAAGAATTTACAAGGTAAGTATTGGAGACCACTGATAGATACAACAAACAGATGCAAGAATTACAAGGAAATTGTGAGCCAGTTATCATAAGGGTAATAAACAATGGTCATAGCATAACTTTCTAGGCATTATCAAGTGTTATAAAAGCACCACTATCATCATAGAACCTCTACACCAACACATTTTGAACATGCATCTTGTTATAATACTTTATAATTTTGGCAAGTCCAAGTGAAGAGGCAGGAGGCTAATCAAGCTACTGCTGCAGAAAAAACAAACGGTAAAAAAACTTTCCCAATTTAAAAAAAAAAAAAAATTCTATACCTTTGATTGAGTGAAAATTGAAATATAAAAAATATGAGTCATAATTGGGAGGTTTTTAACAACGCTTCATTAGAAGCTGCAATGCTTTATTAGAAGCTGCAATGCCTCTTCCTCCCCCCAGTTCTGCAATTATATGCAACTTTGGTTAAAAAAATAAAAAATAAAAATTGTGATAAGACAGAAAGTGAAGGTAGAAATTCAAAATTAAAAAAAACATATACAACAAAAGGAAAAATGGGTAAGTTGATACTAATGAGTACAAATGGGCAGTTAGAAAATGCAGACATGGATAAGGGAAGCTAAAAGTATTAAGGACAGATGTATGGTCAATAAGAAAAGAAGAAATTATTTAATAATATCAGGAATAAATGAATGGAATGGTTAGATTTGATATTAGATAAGGCTGGAAAAACTTTCAATCATGATGCAAAAAGAAAAATATTCAATAAATATTAGTGTTCTTTATTAGAAAATCAGGATGATGCATTTATATTTTACAATGATAAGGAAGTACTTGCTATTCTATCAATAACTATGGAGGATGTTAAACAGACACTATTAAAGTTAAAATAAGGATATGTTAACTTTTTTCCCAAGAGTATTAAAAGAACTGGCCAAGATGAAGACTGACCCCATTAGTGTTGAAGACTAAAAAATCTTGGCAGTGTAGACGTTTCAGAGAACTGGAAAAAGCTAATGAGTCCACATTTAAAAAGGGGTAAATGAAATGACCCTTGTAATGATAGACCAGATATCCTGACATCGATCTTGGCAAAATCATGGAAAGGCTGATATGGAATGCAACCAGTAAGGAATTAAAGGATGGGAGTGTAATTAATGTCAATCAGTATTTTAATGAAAATATGGCTTGTCAGACAAACTCGATATTGTTTTTTGAGGAGACTACAAGTTTGGTTGATAAAGATTACTGCACTGACATAACATACTTATACTTGTGTAAGCCATTTGAACTACTCCTACATTACATTCTGATAAAAAGTACTATACAAAATCAGTCATATTAAATGGATTCCAAACTTTTTCACTGATAGATCTGAAAAAGGAAGTGTACATGGGTAATCATCATCTTAGAAGGGATGCTTCTAGTGGGGCCCTGAAGGGATCTGCTCTTGGCCCAATGTTATTCAATATTTTATCAATTCTCTGGAAGAAAATATAAAATCATCACTGGTAAAATTTGCAGATGACACAAAAAAAAAAAAAATGGAGGTGTAGATGTTGATGGGGACAGTTCAGTTAAACTGACCAGTCTAGATTGTTTAGTAAGGTGAGTTCCTTTGAACCCCATGCATTTTCAGAGAGCCAAGTGCAAAGTCATACATCTAGGAGAAAAGAAATATAGATCACACTTACAAGGGGTGGGGAGGGAGGGACAGTATTCTGGAATGCAATGACGTTAAAGAGGACATAGGAGTAAAAGTAGGCCAACTGAACATCAGCTCCCAGTGCAGTACTGTAGCTTAGAAAGAGCGTCAACATGATCCTGGGATGTATAAACAAAAGACTAGCAAGTAGGAGTCGGGAGATGATATGTATCCAGCATCAGAGAGATCATTACTGGAATAATATGTCCAGTTCTGGTGTCCACACTTCAAAAAGGAGATTGAAGAATTGGAAAGGGTCAGAAAAGAGATGCAAGCATGAGCTGAGGTCTAGAAATCATGCTTTATAGCAAAAAACTTAAGATGTGTAATCTATTTAGTTCATCCAAGAGAAGGTTTAAGACACGACTTGATTATCATCTTCAAATACATACATAGGGAAGACATTTCTGATAGTAGAGTGCTAGTAGAAAAAAAGCATAACAGGAATCAATGGTTGGAAGCTCAAACTAGATAAATATAGACTAAAAATAAGGTGCACATTTTTAGGTGAGGGTAATTAACCATTGCAACAACTTAGCTAGGGATGTGATAGATGCTCTATCACTTGTAGTCCATAAATGAAGAGTGGATATCCTTCTAAAAGACATGATCTAACTCAAACACAGGTTATGGATTTGATACAGAGATAAATGAGTGAGGGTTTATAGCCTTTGTTTTGCAGGAAGCCAGATTAGATGACCATTATGGTCCCTTCTGGCCTTAAAATATATTAATTTGTACACTTGTAGGTGGGTGCCCACTCTGAAATTGGAAACCCCAATCAGAAAACCCATTTTCACAGGACTTTCAGCCTTTTTTTGTCGAACCAAAAGATTTAGAAATACAGATTATCAGAATTTTTTCCTCAAAACCGTTTTTGATGGAAAAGGTCTTTTTTTCTTCCAAAAAGAAAAAAATCACAGATAGTTTGTTTCTTTCAAAATGTAGAGGGATTTTGACAAACAAAACTAAAAAAGAAAAGAAAAGAAAAATCCTCTCTCAATCCCCTCCCTAAAAATTTCCTTTTCCTTTTTTTCTTCTATTTTGCCCCTGGAAAAGGCAGATAAAGAGAAAGGGGGAGGATGGGAATGAAAAAGAAAATTAAATTTTACTTTAAAAAAGATTTTTTGGCTCTGATTTTTTCTTAGAAAAGGTTTGCCAAAAAATTCATGATAAGTTTCCAAATTAAACACAATTTAAAAAAAAAATCCTGCAAAAACAAACGGGCGTTTTTCAAGCAACTCTATTCAGAAAACATGGACAGCCATTGAAAGGGCATCTATGTTTGTGTATTTATTTAAACCAAACCACCAAACCTTCTGAAGTTCTCTAGTCACTAGAAAGAGTCACCTTTAAGTCAGGATCTAACATGTACAGTTATTACTGCTAAACTGTCAAACAACAGAAAAGTACAGAAGCAACAGGGCTAGTGTTGCTGTCATGGAAAGTGTATGAAACTGATAACACTGACCATCTGACATTTTAAACCAGAGTTTAGTTTACAATAAAAATGACTGAGAAATCTAGCTCAGCAGAGGATTCGTTGTCATATATACCCATCAGGCCATCAGTATTATGCTGCCCATACACAGGCAATGAGTATGCTTTCCTTTGCCACTGTAGAACATAATGAACATTTTGCATTGCTGTAAATGGGCCAGATTCTGCTTGTTTTTCTCACACAAGTGGTCGCATTAACTTCAGTAGGATTGCTTGCTTAAATGTGGTTAGCAGTGTTTAGTTCGTAGCTTGTTTCATCAGGCTGATAAAGCTTGTTTAACCTCATTGATTGTTCTAAAACTTAATTGCTACTAATAATTTTTAAAATGTCAGATTATATAGGTACAAAAATACCTAATTTACATTTCCTGAATAAAAGAATGAATGTCTGGCCATCAGCAGCTCCTAGACTCCCGGGTGTCGAAGATCCTCCTAGAGGTTTTACAAAAGTTAAGTTGCACTTAAACTTGCAACATCATGAGACGGGTCTGATGATATCCATTCTAAGCTAATATATAATAAAACAAATGCAAAACTTGACGAAAGATTTATGTATTTAATTCAATGAGTGGAATATATTTATTTTAAAACTGTAACTAATTTACATGGATTACCCTCCACCTTTGCCTGGGAAGATCCACTCTTTTCCTTACTGATTTGCTACATTCTGTTTTCATCCTTTCATCTCTCACATCAGATTTTATCTAGGTACCCTATCATTAGATTCCCACCTCTCTCTCCAAGGTTACATAGGGCTAGAGCATTCTTTTCCTCGGAAAAAAACATGTAGAAGGGGAAAAATTAATTTCCCAAAATCCACATGGTTCTCTGAGTCTCATC
Source organism: Emydura macquarii macquarii (assembly GCF_026122565.2). NCBI lineage: Eukaryota > Metazoa > Chordata > Testudines > Chelidae > Emydura > Emydura macquarii. Next base: position 1,998,203 of record NW_027132342.1, on the reverse strand, counting down.
TCTGCCACATCGCCTTTTGGTGGCAAGGACAGCGGGTGGGATTTACTGTGACTCACTAAACCATGGATCTTCAGTAAACATGGGACATAAATCTGCCGTACTCACATAGGCATGCAGAGCTGAGGTTCCTTCACACAGCACCCAGACTCCACCTTCTCCTCCAGCGGCACTTGTTGTGCTGTTGTTGGTTTCCCCACGGTGATTGGAGAATCCTGCTATTAATAAACAGGGTTAATGCCATTTCAATATATTTCAAAAGTTTTTAACCAGTCCTAGTCAGCACAAAAGCATGAGTTGAGATGGCTCCTCCCCTCCCCAGAAGCTCCTGATACATACACACACAAACACATTCATCTTCTCTGGACCTATCTTTTGTGGGGGTACTTGGTGGCCAGCAGTTTCCCTCTCATTCTGATATCTTCAGGAATGTCCAACTGTTCAGTTTCCCCTCCCTTTCTCCTGCAGATTTCAGGAGAGCTGGCAAGGTCTCCAGCCGCGATGCCAATAACACCTTGTCCTTCAGAAGGTTGAGCTGACTCTTGCTCCCAGTTCCACATCAGCAGGACACTAAACAACGAATGACAGACTGTTATCTCTGGGCAACCATTGAGACTTTTTTCTCCATCACAAAGATTTTATGGCCCAGCCTCTCTATATCTTCCTGCTCCTACTCATTATTATAACCCTCAGTCCTTGTTTACATTTGCAGCGGTGTGTAGGGTACATATAGCTACATGCTAGCAGAACAGTGCCCCCTAGCGTGGAATGGTTCAATAGTGAATCAAAAGAGTACCATGCATTTAATCCCTAACACTATTCCTACATCTCCCTAGTGTTTACTTGGAAGTCTCCAATCCACACACTGACCTAGTCCACCCCTGTTTAGCTTGTGAGGATTGACAAGAGGTATGGCTATAGTGTTTTTCCAGTGTTATGAGTATATGAGTACATAATCCTCCTGCCACATGCCAATGGCAGCATCAAAGGCCTGGGTTCAATCAACCTAGAGGACATCTTTTTAAAAGAAATAAAATGATGGCTTGAGGCCTCGCCCACACAAGGCAATATTCTATTTTGATTTCAAGGACCAGAAATAAAAGTTTCCCTTATCATTTTGCAGGTGGGTCTTCCCCCCCTCACAAGCACCCAGAATCCTTTGGAGACGCGGCAAACACAACTGTATTTTTATCGGGGGAAATGGAAAACCAATCAAAAGAAACATGAAAGTTTTCTGTATGTTTACATGGAAAAAAAAAGAGCAACCCAAATCAGTTCATCGGGAATCTGGTCACACCCACAGTTCCAAATGATAGCTGTCCAATTCATGGAAGTCCAGAACTCTTAGTCCCACCACAAATGGACGATAGATCCATAAATGACTATTACCCAAGATGGTCAGGGACGCAACCCCGATCTCCAGGTGTCCTTAAACCTCTGACTGCCAGAAGCTGGGACTGGATGGCAGGGGATGGATCACTTGATAATTGCCCTGTTCCATTCATTCCCTCTGAAACATTTGGCACCAGCCAGTTTGAAGAAACGACACTGGGCTAGATGGACAATTTGGTCTGACCCAGCATGGACATTCTTATGTTCAAACCTCATTAACCTGTTGTTCATCCTTCAAGTTCAAAGATCATCGTGACATCACTAGTTGGTTTGGTTTCTGTGAACATGTGAGTGGCTGATCAGGCCAATTTGGGCTTTGAACTGTCTGTGGCACACTTGAGCAAGAGATGCTACTATGGATTACTTGATTAACAGTGGACCTGCTGCTGTCATGAGATTTACCCTGCTGGCGCTTCTGCTCTGCCTAAGCAGTTCTCCTCTGCTTGTAGACTGTAGCTCCAGTATGGATAAGACTTTGCCAGGGAGAACTATCATGAGTGAGATCTTTGCCAAAACTCTGAGTCGATGTTGAATGTCCCAAGGATTACTTGAGCGAGTCCTTGAAACGGTTTTTCTGGCCTCCTTTCCCTCCTTTAGCTCGCCAGAAAAGATCTTTGGCAGTCGCTCATCTCACATTCTGGTGACATGACCAGGACATCTCATCTGTGATTTTATCAACTGAGTATGGATACTTGGAATGCCTGCCCGTAGGAGAACCTCAGTACCTGGAACCTTGTCTTGCCATTTTATCCTCATCAGTGTCCTCACACAGTCCATGTGAAACTGATTCAGTTTCATAGCATAGTATCTGTACACCATCCAGGTTTTGCATGCATGCATCAGAGTTAGCAACACGATGGCTTTGTAGACCTTCGGGTTTGTTTGTTGACTAATGCCTCCATGCTCCCACATTTGCATGTAGTCTGCCAAAGGTCACACTTGCTCTGGCAATTCTGGGATTAGTTTCATCTTCTATGTGAACTGCACGGGACAGAATACTGCCAAGGTAGGTGAACTTGTCCACAGCCAATTCCCACTCCGACGTGCAACTATTTGGTTCAATTCTTTGATGTCAGCTCTGCTTCCACTGGCCTGGTGGGCTGGGGTGCTGTGAAATAAGATCTGCTAGTCCAATCAGGCTAGTGCAGAGTCTGTTCTTCACCAATGGTGCCAGTCCAGTCCAGTTCAATCCTGCAGATTTATTTCACATAGGACATAAAATTTCCAGGTGGGGAACCCAGAGTAAAACAGGACATTCAGAGTCTCTGCTTTTTATGATAAAACTCCTAATCTCTACAGACTTGTCTTCACTGAATTCTTAGCTTGAGGTATAAGTCAAGTTTTGCCCCTGGCCCGACTCCTGTCCACAAACAAAAATCTCTAGTTTAAGTTAAGTGATGTTTTGCACTTGAGCTAGTTGGCCTATCAAGGGGCTGGACTGAAGCTGCAGGACTGTTGGCATGGGAATTAATAATGCAGTAGAGATGCAGAAGATCGAGTTACAACAACTCATGAGCTACTAATGCAATCCTTCTGGTCACTCAATCACTCTGTGCTGATAATCAAATCATTCTCTGTAGCTCAAATGTTTCACAGTGTGGGAACGCTTACATCACTCTCATTCCAGCTAGGCTAGCTCAGGTGAAGTTGCTTGGTTGTACTAACTAGATCTGATGATTGCAGTGAAGACAAGGCATAGGACAGAACCCCTGCCCCTTCTTTTGACTTTGAGTTTCAGTGCTATACCAAGTATGACCTGTCTATGTCTATTGTAGACCACCTGAAAATGACAAGGTCAGGGCAGGATGCAAAAAGAGAACAGATTCTCCCAGTGCTGTTGGGTAACACTGAAGTTAGACCCCACGACTGGCCACAAACCATGTTTCTGATTCCCCACACTGGTTATCAAGAAGCAAAAACAAAAAAATACACAGCCCCATTTACTGCATTTCAGTCTCTGGCCTCCAATCAGCAACTAGGTCCAGTAAAGACATAAGTTATTACAACTCTATACTCTTTACCAAAAAGTTCTGCGGACCCCAAAGGGTCAGCCACATTACCAGATCAATAGGAGTTTGGATCTTACCCAAAATATCACTCTGCCAGCCAATCCTTTGGTAACTAAAGCTAAAGGTTTATTATAAAAGGAAAGAAACAAACAAGGTGAGAGGTGTTATATGATTAAAGCTATCAGATACATACAAATGATTTGAAAGTCTGTATATATCAGGTTTTCAGTAGAACTGTGGAGTTTGCAGGCTTGTATAGTCCCTCTGGGGTACATGCAGTACTTGGATGGGTCTCAGTCCTTTGTTTCACAGCTTCAGTTGCAGATGAGTTGGTCCAGAGGTAGGAAGTAGGAATGATGACTGAAGACAATATAGATGTGGTGCAGCTGCTTTTATGTCCATTTGCCATGCTGCTTGTGGACATTTACAGAAACATGATGGAGTCCGGAGTCACCTGGGCAAGTCCTGGCGATTCATAAGGTGTAGCCCTTGGGTTCTTTCCCTGTGTTCATTGTACCTTTGAGTTCCCTTCATGGGCCATTAAGCAGGTTTATTGCTGCTGCCATCCTGTCTGAGGTGTCGCCCAGAAACACAGCACTAATTGAAATATAGATATATCAAACATATCTACAACTTCCAATATAAATATGACACATACACATAAACAATAACATCATACTTAGCACATTATAACCTTTCTAACAGTACCTGACATGGCCTATCTCATATGAAGTATTGTAATTTTGAAATATTGGTGTTCTATAATATCATAATGGTCCCCCTGATCCAGACAGCGTCACACCAAGGTCCATATATTCAGGGTGATCCATTCATATCCTGCACAACCCCGATGCCCTTTCATGAACACAGTAATAATAATTTATCATCATTTACACAAAATATAAATTCCAATTAAAATAACAAAACTCAGTAGGTGGACTTATGGGTAACCAATATTATAATTCACATAAATGAGGCTGCCAAGAACTGCCTTTTTCTCTTATCCTCCATAGAGGGGACAGACAGTTCCATACCTCCAAGTCTTCCGCCCTGGAGCTTACAAATATGTAATTGCTTATAGGTAACTGTAATCGTTGTTTCAGAAAAACTTAAATTATTTTTGACTGTGAAAAGAATAGTGGGATTCGGGTAACAATAGCAAGTGACTGGAAAGGGATTTAGGAGACTGGTAAAGTGAGGGAAGATAATTGAAGAAGAGAATAAGAGAGAAGACTACGTGATTGGAACTCACCCTATACCTAATAAAGTTTGAATCTGATTTGCCTAGGTCCTGATTCAGCACAGCACTTAGGTACATGCTTAAGTCCTATTAAAGTAAATAGGACTTTAAAAAATGTTTAAAGTTAAGCAAACATTTAAGTGCTTTGCTTAATTGGGATGGTTTGCTGAAGGATGTTTTACTGAATGAAGGCTGTACTACCTCAAATGAAAGTCTACCCAGGATCAACTTGGAAATATAATTGTGTGCTTCATTTTTTATTTTCATGTAAAGGTCATGCATTTGTATCCAGAACATCTCTCTTCTCCTGTTCATTCAAGGGTTGGTTACTCTTTACAGTATTGCATTATATATTATTCTTGAAGAACAATATTCCTGTTTTGTTTTGGATTTTTTTGGTAGAAATTACTACATGTTTAAAAAAAAAGATGTTTTTCCTGTTGCTAATGAATGCAATATTTATGAAGGCTGCAAAGATGCAGTTAGTCTTAATGAATACAAAAATCTTTTTATGATGATGATTTGTATTACAACTGTGCTTAGAAACCCTAAATGAGATCAGGGACTCATTGTGTCAGGCACTGTACCGACACATAGAGAGAGACAATCCCTGCCCCAATGAGCTAGCTAGCTAAAGAGACATCTTTGACATTGTCATGCCTTTTATTTTAGAGATGAAAAACTGAAGAATGGAGAGTTAAAGAGACTTGCTCAAGGCCACATAGGATGGCTGAGATAAAGACAGGAATTGAAGCTAGAGCTCCTGAGTCCCAGCCCAGTGCCTTAAACACAAGGTTATAATGCCTCTCAGCATGAGCTAGCTGACGGCTTCCACTATTCTTTTTTGCCGAGCAGGTATTGTGTATCCTACTATATATTCACTCCCTGCTCAAATGAAGCCATCTTGTCATTCACCAAGGCAAGATGCTACCACATTGCCAACATCCCTACAACTCCCTCCCTGCATAGCCACTTTGCTTAAAGGCAGCATGGCCAAATCTCTTCAAGGATTTTTCTTATGCTTTGCGAAGCCCTCTGTGATCCTTCCAGATGAAAAGCTCTATATAAATGTAAGTTACTTTCATTGTTATTTCATTTCTTCTAATAGTAAAGGCAGGTCCCTGGTCATGACCTTACTTAGAAAGGCAGCCTAGGAAGTGAAATTTATAGCTCCAGATTTGAGAAAACAACATGGAACTCTATGGAAGGCTAAATCCTACTGCTTCCTATAGAATCAGACACTAACATCCACAGAAACAGTGCCAAACTTCAAAAGGAACTTTTTCTGAGGTGGGAATTTATTTCCTTAAAGCTTTTATTGCTCTCTCTTTGGAATAAGTTAAGATTTAATACCAAATAATACTTTTAAACCTAATCTTTTTTCCCTCTTGAATTTTAGGCCTTTTCCATAATCAGGCAATCCTTCTGCTCTTATGGACTATGGCATGTACTCTATTATTATAAGATACTTTATAATCCTTTGTCACAGAGCAATAAAGTGTTTTACTTTATTTATCCTTAACAATAAACATGATTTTTCTGGTGCATCTTCATATTCACCAGGAGATTGATAAGGGCATTGCTAATTTATTGTGCATAGTATTATGGTACATAAAATTTGCAATTTAATATAAATATTTGATATAGGTGCCATTATATCTGCAGAGAGCTATAAATGTCCTTAACATTTGTTAAGTTTTATGGCTGATCTTCATTCAAAGTGGGCCTATTGGTTGAGAATGGTGTATTTCCTCAGCACACTTCTTCTCTTAATGTCTAACACACCTCCCTATACTGATGGTAGTCATTCAAGAGGGGTAAAATTTTCAAATGCACAGCAGCTTAAGTCCCATTTTCAAAAGCAACCTAGGCATGTAGGAGACTAAAGGCTTGTCTACACGGCCCCACAGTTCTGACGATGGGTGTGTGAACTGCAATGCAAACTAGCGTGCTGTGCTGTTAGTCCCCTGTGTGGACACTGTGAGAGCAAACTAAATGGTACAGAGGGCTATGTTAACACAAACTAGGGGCTTGTCTACACTTACCTCGGAGATTCGGCCGCAGTCAATCGGAGTTACGCAAACTACGCAAAAAACTTGCGTAACTGCTGTCGACTTCTGTGCACGCCGCCTTCACTGCACTGCGCCGATTGGAACCTAGTGCCCGTCGACGCAGCACTACGCCACTTGAGAAGGTGGTCTTAATACATCGATTTCTGGATTGACTGAGCGTGTCTTCACTGACTGCTCAGTCAATCCAGATAAGTAGATTTGACAGTGGTGAATTTGCCACCGTCAGCGAAGACATAGCCTAGGTACTTTTTTAGTTCACGCCTGCAGCATGCACACAGGGAAATTACAGCACAGCATGCTAATGCACGCTGCAGTGCGAACCCCTGGGGTCAGAACTGCAGGGCTACGTAGACATAGCTTCAGCCTCATTGAAAGTCAACAGGACTTAAGTGCCTAAGTGCCTCAGTCACTTTTGAAAATGGAACATAGGGTTTGTCCACATGGAGAGGTAGTGCTTGCAAGCCCGGGTGTGACTCTACGGCACACTAGCCTGCCACACACTAACTGGCCATGAGGACTCTGCTACCATGCACTGAAAGTTCGGTCGGGTGCACTGATGTTTGAAATAGCAGTATGCCAAATGACACGATGGAAATTTTAGTGCACGGTCCACATGGCCAGTTAGCCCGTGGCAAGCTAGTGTGCTGTCGTTTCACTCCCTAGTTTGTTGCACACTTTAAGTCTCGGTATAGACAAGCCCTTAGCCTCCTAAAACTTAAGCACTTTTATAATTTTATAGGTAAAGACCACATGGGTGCTTAAGATCTCAGTCTTGCAAGATGACAAATGCTTCCATGGATTTCAGGCTGATGATCAGCATCCTCCAGGGAGTAATCAGGACCTTGCAGGAACAGGCCCTATGTTTCCAAATGCTGAAAAACTGAATTTTTAGGCTGTATTTTCTATGGTTGCACGTATGATACTAACTTAGGGCTTGCTCCAAAGCTCACTGAAATTACTGGGAGACTTTCCCCTCATGTCAATGAGCTTTGGATCAGGCCCATATTTGTCAAGCATATTATTGCTGTTGATTTCACCATACAACACAGATCTGCAGGAAATATGGACTCAGACGCACAAGCACAGTCGTCGTGTCAACCTCATCATTTTTTCAGGATGCTTTTGCTAGAAAATCCACCTTATATATATATGTATGCTCATGCTGTCAAGTTAACTGTAACTATTACATTGGCATTTCTGAACATAAGTGAAGCACTCAGAATATGCTAAGTCCCACAGTTCCCATTGAAATCACATAGGAAAAGAAATTCACCAGTGTGAAAGAGGTCAGGAAAGCCTAAAGAGAGACTGTATTTGATTCATTTACACTGGCCTAAGGGCTCGGTCCTGATTTCCTTCAACAACCACTGACTTCTATAGGAATGGAAGGTGCAGAGCACTTCATAGGAATGCTCAACATCTGACCACAGGCAGATCAAACCCTAAGTTATAAGTAACTTTGGACTTTGAAAACTAGACAGGAATACTAGGAAATAAAAAGTGTGGGGAGAGTCTTGTGTTTGCTGCAATGTGTTTGGATGACCTACCGGGGCTTTCTCTTCTCTAAATTATTTCTAACTTCCATTAAATTCAGTTGACACAGAAGCAGGCTGCACACTATGTCTGCAAAATATAACATTAGAAGACTTCCTTTATAAACATGTGGTGCTAGCCAGAATCTCAATATTGGTCACAGAAACATTCTAATTTCCTAATTTCTTGAATTTAAAGATTAAATACATTTAGTAGTACTATTTGTAAGTCAATATTTCACTTACAGAATTCTCAGTATCATAGCCATTTTCTCAAAACAAATGATTGGGCCTTGGAAAATAAAGTTTATCTTTAGCAGAAGAAAAGTGCCGATGTTGAATTGTACACACTGTAGGAAAACCACAGAGGGAATTTAATCTCTTGAAGTTTAACTTTCTACAGCCTATTGTGAGTGCTGCAGGGATATGAGACTTGTCATTTTATTAATGATGAGTGACCAGTTGTCACCCCCACATGGAAAAAAAATTGTGACACATTAGCAATGAAGACTCTGAGACAAACCAAATGTAAATACTGACGGTTTAAAAAGATAATTAAAGCTCTTGAGACTGCAATTATGAAAAGGCAGTATGACAAGGCACATGTATGTCAACAGAATATATTTATATTGACAGAATATGTCCAAGAAATCTTCTTCATATAATATATCTGTCACTTTTTTGGACTGCACAAGCATTTATTGACTTTGTGTAAGTATAGATTTTAGAATTGTCCCTTCACCTTATCACTCAATGACACTTGGTTAAATACATTGTATCTTCAAAATACGTGCTTCCTGGAGCTATTTTTTTACATGTTTGAATTTGTATTTTCTATATATATAATGGCTTAAAGTTCCATAGTTAAGATTGAGCTGAGTTTTGCAGTTAAAGCAAGCTTACTGCCACTTTGTTATGTATGAAGAATAGAGCGTATCCTCCTCAAAATTACCATAATTACTCTTTGGGCATGGAAGGGGTTTCCTGAAAACCTACAAATAAATTGGTTAATTACTTTAGAAGCTAAAATTAAATTAATTGCTCCTATTTATGAAATTTAACATCTGGTATCAAACCATTGTTTTCTTCTCCATGCCGTGACCAGCACAACCTCCGTCCTCTTTAAGTTTTGGGATGTGCCATCATGACAAAGTAGAATGTGTGGCTTGAGTGGGAAAGAATGATGTCATTTAGTTGGATGGGCTCTTTCTCCAGAAGTGTGAGGGTGGAGATGGTGGCATCTGGCCACAACGTGGCATCTGAGGGTTTGGAGACATTTAGTGAAATAAACAAAAAAAAAAAAAAAGAGATTAATAAATTGAACAAGTATCATCACCAAAAGCTACCCCTTTCCAAGAGCTTTCTATTATAGCTACCTCCCAGCTAAATACAGCCCATGAAGCACTGGAATATAGGATTTGCAGACATTCCCATGAAAACAACAATCACAGCATACAATGCTTCCTCTTGATCTGAGTAGCCAAATGGAAACTTGTTTATAGCACAGTTAGACTTTTTTATACATGCCAGACGTACCCTGAGAGTAGTTTTGTAGCAAGAAGCATGCATATGAATATATACCTTCACATTAAACCCATTACCATTCACGTAATTAATTTAGATGCATAAAAAATGCAAAGGCAAAAAAAGGTTACATGCAATCATTGTGCATATTAGAGAGAAATAGTCCTCTAAAATTCACAAAAAGAAAATTTTTAAAAATTGCATCAGTCCCAAAATTGGTTAATTCAATCTGGGCCAAGGTTGAACTTTACTGAAAAACTTTAAGCAAGTTGAATAAGATGTTCCTCAGTTGTTGCATCCTAAAATATAGAGGTCTTAAATAGAGTTCCAAAATTCTTCTTTTTTTTTCCTTCACTACTTTGCAGCAAATAAACAAAGGAGAGAAATAAACACAGCTTCAATGAGTCCCCTAACTGATATCTAGTGCCCAGGACCAAAAATTTAGTTGATTAAAGTCTGATTACAAGAGCTATTAACATTTGATTTAGTAACGTCACAAGGGAACACAGATTCTAGAGTACCTATCATAGCACATCAGAGAATTGCTGGAGACCTAAGCTTCCATTTAAAGATTTAAAAATGAAGTGTTTAGCCCTTTTCTTTGCAGAGGTAGAGCTCAGAGTGCAATGCAACTGCTAGTCAAAAGGAAGATATTTTTTCTCTTCAGGAGCTTCAGCTCTGGATTCATGTGATTTTTGTCATAACCTCAGCTTTCATGTAAAGATAAAAGTCAGTTTCTAGCTCTCATGGCTATGGAGAATATCATGAAAATGTGATCCAAGTGTACCCTAAAGACTTGGAAAGCAGAAGGCTTTCCAAAGAATCCAAATGTATTATTTTTTTTAAATCTCATGGTTTTTTAAATCTCATGTAAAATAATCTCCTAATTTGGGGGGTCCTGACTTGTATGTTGAATTGGCAATACTGAAACCTTGTGCATAAACTACATTTGAAGACATTTTGTTTTAGCATTTAATGTTTATTTTTCTCCATTACTCTTCATACCCAAATGTTTCTTCTTCTTCAGCAACAGCTGAATAATAATGTTCTACAAAGAATTCCACATACAACTGACCCATTTCAAAATGACTGTTGTCATTAGCATTAAGGTCAGAATTTGCCCTCATTTAGGTGGCCATTTTGAGAAGGACATCTATCTCCCATTGATCTCAATAGGTTTTGGGCCCCAGGCTGCTCTTAGCAAAGATAGCTGAGGCTTCACTCTCCTAAGAAACAATGGGGAGCATTTTTAAAGAAAGCATGTTAACTGAGGGAGTCGTGGCCTCAATCCTCCCCACTGAGGACAATGGGAGATGGCCGACATTTTGACAGAGAGCAATTCCTCATTAATTTCTCTGGAGAAGATTTGTATGTACTGGCCCCTGCTGACAGATATACTTTCAGTTATGAAAATGAGTGACAAAAATGACAATTCCTCCTAAATAGTTCTTTTCAAACGCTACTCATTGCATCAAAGAGTAGAAGGGAGAAATTAGGGGTGAGGGAGAGGGATGCAGAGAAGAGGAAACAGATATCTGTGTGCAAGCCCATGCAGTGAAATCCGACGAGGTGCAAAAGAAAGGGAGAATTTGGAGGACAGAAGGTAGGGAGAAAACTAGGGCATACAGTCTGGCAGCTTTGTGCTACTCTGTCAATCCAAAGCAGCTGTAAATGCAGTTTAATTGACCAGTATGATCTGCCTGCTTTGTACTGCTCCAGAGTGGCATAAATCAGCCAGAATACACCAGTGAATATGGCCATCAGTGTTTAAAGAAATAAATACTTTAAGGCTGATCTGAAGTCTTGAGGTATCATTAGAAAAAAAAATCACATATTAAAATTTTCGTTGGCTTTCTTGTTTACTGCTTATATATGAAACGTTTAATCTTTTTAAAAGATCCAGGGATATTCCCAGACATTAACTACATTAAAATGAAGTTAAGACTGAGAAACTGTACACATAAGGACATAAGTAGTGCAGGGTAAAATACATGCAGGGATGTTGCAGTTTTCCCCAAACCAAGTATTATTAAGACAGGAAATTCAGAGTTAAGGTTAAAATCCAAACATGTAAAAGTGTGGAAATGCACAATTTGGGCACCGAAACAACCTTAACTCTTACTTGTAGTGACACAAAGAGCAGAAAAAAACAAAATCTAATACGTCTTGAAAAATCAGTTTAATATAATCTGGGAACACAAACTATAAAATGCTTAATCAGAATCATATTGTTATTGCATGGTGTCAGTGCTACAGTTTATGATGAGACCAGGCAGCACGGGATTTGGAAGCCAGAATTGGCTCTCCGCTGGGCCCTTCCTCTCCTGAGAGAAGTTGAACTCCATTGTCAGAGTCAATTTAGCTGTGTCGTGGTTTTCCCCCTCCCCAAAAAAACTCCACCGGCAATCTGAGAGTCAAGATGGGTTCTTCCTGGATTATCCAGATTTACCAGTGATACAGAATCTGTAAGAAAAAAAAATGTCTCTTCCCTTAGTCAGTGTAGTGCCCTATTCCATTATTATGTTCACTCGGCAGCACTTAGAAGAATAAGAATTAGTACAGAATATTTTATTTACTTTATTGTGTCACTGTGGTCAGAAGATATAAATGTGATAAACACAGGGTGCAGATCTGTTGAATAAGAATTTGGCATCTTCACAGTCATTTTTCAGAAGGGACCCTATGTTTAAAAAAAAACTGGATTAATCATTATTATTCAACTCAACAATTCAAATTTCCAAAGTGGGTGGTGTGCTTAAGATGCCTATGAAAATCTCAGACTTACCCATCTCAAACTGAGTTCAATGCACACACGTATGTGCTAAATTGTTCATTTACTTGTTCCCACTTAGGTTTGAAAATGTGGGTCAATGTGCCATTCTAGTATACACAAGCAGTGTTTGGAACCTATCTCCTCCCTAAAAGCAACAGGAACATTATCATAGAATCATAGAGTTGGAAGGGACCTCAGGAGGTCATCTAGTCCAACCCCCTGCTCAAAGCAGGACTAACCTCAGAAACTCACAGAAACACCATGTCCACTACAGATTAGGGACATGTGTAATAGCCCATCATTCTTCAGACCAACTACCTTATGTGCTGAAGTCAGCAATAACTATTACAAGTAGAAAATTAGACCCCACTGTATTCCTGCTTGAAGAATATTTTTGCATCTGTTCTCCCCCTTGCTTCACCAGCCAAAGCAGGATTTAGACAGAGTGAATATAGTCTGAGACCCTGTCTGTTAAATGGATCATAATCACAAACACAAATTTTATTGAAGTTAAACAACAAGCAAGCAAAACAATCAGATAAAGTGAGCTGATGCCTTCAATGAAGAGAGCCACTAAAAGTCTTTACTAGAATGATTTATTCCCTTTTATGTGGAGGTATATAACTATGTTTGAACCCTGAGTGGCGTTTGCAAGTTAAAATAAAAAGTCAAACAAGCCAATTACAGTTAAATAATGTTGGTACTGTGACTCAAAGCAACATGAGTTTGCAGACTTGTCAGCAAGTTATTTGAATTTACCATTTTTCTTCAGTTAGCATTGTTTTGCCTCATAGTACTTGGCCTTAGTTGATATGTAATATAGGCAACTGTAGAAACTTAGAACCTCTCAGGCCATTGTACTTTGGAAGAGTCCATAAAGTCACTGCTATGTGAAAATGGTTGAGTCTCTGTGATTCCAATGAACTTAAAATCCTGTTTAACTGACAATGTCTGTGTCTCAGAATTCTTTGAGGAACCCTACATAAATATCACCCTGAAATGCACATGACATTTGAAAAGCGTGCTTTATGTGTCTTATTAAAGATTAGAACTGATCAGAAAATAGTATTTTCTGAAAAATATTACAAAAGGAATTTAAAATGTTTTTTTTAAGAAAATTTTCAAGGAAATTTTTCCATTTCAGAAATCCAAACTGACAACTGAAGTTTTTGGTAAAAGATTTCTTTTTTCAAAAACCAAAAAATGTTACTGAGGTTTTCTTTTAAAATGTAAAGATTTTAAAAGCTTTTTTAAAATATATTTTTCTAAAAAAGCCAAGTTTTCATCAAAAACAAGTTTTTAGGGGAAATTTTTGACCAGATCTATTAGAGATAGGCTTTTGGTCTACAAGTCTGAAGTGGCACATGGAAATAGGGAACGCTTATTAGGTCACCTCAACTGGAACACCAAATCTAAAATTCCTCAAATTCTCAAAGCTGAACCCTACTTCTCAGGCCCATCTATACAGTGGACCCTGGTAAATATCTAAGAGCAAGTAGGCAAAACTGACAGGTCTGTGTTTGATCTACATCTTTTTCCCTTCAGTGACTTCCATAACAAATTTGCTCACTATAGTTTTTAAAACTATTTTTTTTTTCCAACTCATAGCGCTGCAAGCTCAGTCTGATGTCTGAAAATCCAGCTGTATTCTTTCTGTTTTGTGCATCATAAACTCATCTATGGTGAGAGAATAAAAGTGTCAGTCATTATATTTTGCAAATATTATATGAATCAAAAGACTTGCAAGGAGCAGGTAAGTGCAATATAACCCCATTTTGAAATGTGTCTTTGAAACTGAGCATTCATGGCTGACAGCTCTTGCAACATTTGTCCCTGGAAATGTTTTCTAAAGACTGAAAATGGAAAGCACAGATTGAGTCATCAGCAGACAATGTGGATGAGAAAAGCAATTTTTTGCAAAGGTAGCCATGATAGATTTGAATAAAAACTTCTGACTTTCAACAAAACTGAAAATATAGCAAAAATATATATGTGTAGATCATTTGCTTGGAAGCCAAGACTAAAATATTGGACTCTTTAACAGGCTCCATAGAGTAAATTCCAGGAACAAATTTCAGCATCTGTTGGATTCCTTCACCAACAGGAACTGCTTTGTAGCTTTCTTAAAGTTCTAAAATGATATCCTGTAAATCTAAACAACACTTTCTTGGGACTGCATTTGCTCTCAGTCCTGGTGTGCATAGGCCAAATTTGACATGCAACTGAGAGGGTAGCTGGATGTTGAATATCATGGATTGTGTGCTGTTCTTTGTAGAAGAATCTCATTAACTTCACAACCAATAACCTATAAAAAGGAGTTGTTATGCTCAACATATTGTGGCCAAGATGAAAATTAGCATTTCAAATGGCTGGTGCTATTGTACTCAGAAGTATGCCTGTTTAACCCATCATTCAAGCAAGAGAAATAAAACAGATGAAGAGCTTCAGCAATTTTTTCATCTGAGTCAATTCCAAAGATGTTGTCTGCTGTAACTAAAATCTGATGGCCCTTTAGCCAGTGCAGTTACTATGCTTTGGGAAGCCACAATGCCATCCTCAGCTGTGGTTATGAGATAAGGATGCTGACTAACAGAAACAGTTCTAGGACAAGCACAAATGAGATTACTTTAAGAAGAGTCTAGGTGTGCCAAAACCTATGCTGGTTTTTTTGTCTTGAGCTGTCAGAGCTAAAGAGGTTTAAGCATGTGTCTCATGTAGCCTGAAAAGAAGGTTGCAGAACAAGATTTTCAAGGACAAAATGTCAGTGAAATGACACAAGGGTTGGACTTGCAGAAAGTTCCCCCAAGAACTAAACCTATTAAACAACTGGCACATTGCAAATTTGCACTCTGTTCAGCATTTTGGCAGAATCTATTTATAACAGATTTTATGCTGGGGACTGAGTCCAAAAACTACTCCTCCCCTAATTATGAAGTGAATTCCTTTAAAAAAAAAAAAAAAAAAAAAAGAAAAGAAAAGCTATGCAGACAGCCCTTCATGTTGGATTGTAAGGAAATTTGCAAAAGTCAGACCAGCAGGATATACTGCCAAAAACCTGGAGAGAAATAAGAACCTGGGTTTTCAGGCACCAAGTGGTGAAATAAGAATGCATCACAAAGGTTAGGTTCAATCTCTGAAGAGGACCCAGCCATCCTGTTCAAGAATACCTCTTGTTGGTTGATTGGTTAGTGAACATTGGCATTCTCTGCTGTGGCAGCTGCTTATTTAAAATTCTATCCTAAAAGTTGCTGGAACAGAAGTTATAGAAATAAGGGGGAAGAAGATGAGAACATTAACATGGAAGAAAATTAAGAGGACTGGAAGCTGAAATAACCTGGCTATTGCACAACTCCATCCAAATCTTTTATGTGTAGCTAATGCTCTTTGGTTCCCAATTGTCCCTTTGACTGCTACTGTTTTATCTTTATCTTTGAGTTACTATAAAATAATAAATACAATAATCATCTTCAGTCCTCCATACTACCTTTGTAGCAAAATGAATTGGGATTTTTGCAACTAGAGTCACATGCTAATATAAGAAACAACCCTTTGGTGTTTATGGACCACAAAACAAGTACAGAATGGACAGCAGCATCATACTACATACTACCCTGACAATACCCTGTGCAGGGAGAATCCTCTCAATATACAATAGGGGAATTCAGTCTCCATATCATTTATTTCTTGGCCTCTACACCACGTATGTCAATAAGTGTGCTTTATTTTAGGTATATCTACATCAATATAGTTTAGACAGAGATAGGGATAGCTGTCCATAAGACACTCTGCTGAGCCCTACAACTCACTGCACACTGAGCACTGAACTTTCATTAGATGCAAACAATCTTCAGGAGTTACTTGGGCTGGATTCACACAAATGGCATAGAGATAACAGGGAAAAATGCCAAAAGTGCATAAGTGAATTAGGAGCCTAAGTCTAGAGTTGGTAAAAATTTTCCATCAAAAGAGTTTTGAATGGAAAACTGGGTTTTCAACTACATGACATTTTTGGTGAAGTGTCTCTTTTGGTTTACTTCCTGGAAATGGTATTCTGACTGTGCAACCTGGCCTATCGAGAAGAATGGGAGCATGAGGCTCTCAAATTACAACTCCTTGAGGCACCATAGCAGCATTTCCAAATCAAAATATTTTGGATATTGGCCAAAATATTTCGGGTTTAGGCCATAAATTTGACGTTTGAATTTCTGATGAAAAAATAAAAAATTTTCCACAGAAAGAATTAATTTTTTCAAACAGCTCTATGCAAGTTCCATTTTCAACTCAGGTGTTTAGGGGCCTAAGTCCCATTGACTTTCAATGAGACTCAAGCTCCTAAGCACCTAAATACTTTTGGACCTGGAATGTAGGCTCCTAAGTTACCTAGGTGCTTTTGAAAATTTTACCTTATGTTTACATGATAATTACCCATTGCAAATCTCTCCAGTCTCTTTCATAGGGGTTTGGACCAAGCTTGTCCACAGAAATAGACTGTCCCACCATATCTCTGTTGGCCACATGGACTTCTGCAAAATGTTAGCATTCGTTTAAAGACAAAACTAGATCCCTTTTAATTGTGAAAAAAAATTTCAATGCAGTGGTCTTCCTCCTGAGTCTTCAGATAGACAGACCAAAAGGGTCTATGAATTCCCCCCATTCACCTCAGTGTGGTGTTAATTCTAGAAGTTACTGTCAACATTGTTAACTGTCTCAGTGCTAATAACTTTAGCATAAATTTCTAGCTACTCTTAAATTGTGAGCAGTTAGGTAGATATTCACCATTGCTCCCCCGAATCGATGTAACCCCAGTTTAATTCATCTGGTTTCTATGCAGGGCTAAACATTTTAGCAGAAGCATAGTTATGCAAAAGTTTCAAAAGGCAAATGTAAAACCTATGTGTTTTTGAAGCCAAGAACTAACAATTGCTAGTAGGGCCTGATAGACTAGGGCTCCAAAAGGTTAATGATCCACTTGTGGTAGAGCATTCCTTCACACACTGACTCAGTTTTATTCCTAATACAACCATTCACTTCTACACTAACCTTTCTACTTGTTAGTATTGTACACATTCTGCCCACTAAAGCTTTGTATTAACTTTTGCCAGGGAGCTCTTATAAAATATAGCTTTAAATACATGGTTTTGGGGAGAGGGGGGTTGTTAGCATCAGGCAATATATGTACAGACAATGATTCATTTCACAAGTTTTTATTATTTTTTATATTCAGTCACTCCAGCAGTAATATTATCCTCAGATTTTGTTTCCTGAAGTGTTTATTCTAATCCTCTCAAACATCTTCATTTTCTTAAAATGTTGCATTTTAAAGTAAAATAAAATACATGCCCCAAAAGAATTCATTGGAACAATGGACAGCCTTATCCAAAGTCCACTCAAGGCATTTGTTGTCTTTCCATTGACTGAAGGGGCTTTGGATTAGGCCCCTAATTAGTTGTGGTCCTGATTCTCGGAACTGTTGAGTTCCTTCATCTCCCATTCTGCTCCATACTTCTTGGGATAAGGACAAATATTAGGAAATTCTATTTCCCTCTTATTAAAGTCCAGTTGCCTATGTCTCTACTCTCTTCTGATGCATTTACCCCAACTCAGGAGATATAAAAAAATAAAAAGTGAAGGAAATAGGCTTTTTACATGAGCAAGGACTGCAGAAACAGGCTCTAAGTGGTTTATTTTTAATACCATAATATTACAGATTTTTCCTTTTCTCCCTCCCCCCCTTAATTTCACCTAAACAGCCAAGCTTCTTACCAAACACCGTCCAATCCATTCATTATTTAGCATTGGGATGCTATGTTTTAACTAAAGGTACCTGTGAGACACAGAAGTAAAAGATAGTTGGTGAAGCTAATATTAACATATGGAAAGAGTGTTGTTTTCCAATGGTTTGAATCAAAAAAGACTTTTCAGGTATTGCTTTATTTCTGGGTGTATTCTTCTGTACAGTAAAAGATGGATCAGTGCCAACTCATGATACAAACAAACAAGGCAGGTTCCTGGAGAAGATAAAAATTGTGATTTTTGTGGCAATATAGCTAGTCGAGATAAACGCCACGTGAGGAGTGTAGGGTTGAACTCCACTAGCTAGACAGAGGTAAAAACTAACGGTGCCTTGCCTGCACTAGGATTTTTGCATCAAGATAGCTCTCAATGTAAAAAACAATTTTCACTGACCTTTGTGTGGATGAGAGTGGGCTAAAAGGCTGAGTATTTTCCAGTTTGCATAGGACATCAATACATCTAAACTCAGCCTGGGTCCTAGTCACATTTCTACAAGACAGATTCTAAGAAAACGCTTTCCATTTTTAGAACTATTAATAAAAATGATCCTTATAATTATGGGTCAAATTCAGATTTAGGAGTGGAGAGGAATAGGAACCCAGATTTTTCCATGTGGGCCTGGTTACTCTGACTTGTTTGATTTCTGAAATTGGCCCTATATAGGAACTTAACCTACAGAATCATTTCTGCTTTGAGTGAGAATTACTTTTACTGAACTTTTAAGCTCGAAACACAAAATTCCAGTCTGGCTGTAGTTTGGTTTCCAGGGATTTGTACTAAATGTTTCTATTATGTTGGTCAATAGAGGTTTAATTCTCCAAGTTTCCCTTTGACTTTTGGACTCAAACATTCACAATAAAGCCATGAATATTTTATGATGAGAGCTGTGCAAACAGTGCAAAAAAAAATTTGAGAAAATTCACAAATTCTGACGTCAGATTTCAGTTCAACTGTGTTCACATTTTTTTATTCACTTTTCTGTGAACAGTTGTGACATCCGTTTTGTGGAAGCACTTGTATTCTTGTGCAAGTATGGACGTTCATGCGTGAACATTATTTGTGCTGGAAGCACTTGCTCACTACTGTAAATATTGTAGTCTATTAAATGAGATATGTTTAGCAATTCAGCATGGCGGGGCTCCAAAGCCCCAAGTCAGAGGTCTAGCACTTAATTACATGTAATGGGTATGATTATGTGAAAGCAACTTTCCTGATTAGGACTACACATTTGCTGCATTGCTAGGACTGCACAGCTTGCCCTTGACCAGAGCTGTGGCCAAGACACGGTAGCTGACAAGGATCTGACCACATTCTTCACAAGCAGGAGTGCACGCATTGATACTTGATGAGACTGCGGTAAGAGAAAATTAAATGTAAACCTTTGCAATCAGTCTTGCATTCAGTGACTTAGGGCTTGCTCGTTAAATCAGGAAGTAATCAAGAATATTTTAAAATCTAATATTCATGTACATAGCCAAAATAGAATAGGTTCTCGAATATTTGGAAAAGAATAGTTTTAAAAGTCCTAATTACATTTCCTAACGCCTACTTATTATGTCCAAAAACCTTCCTAAAATCCCTTCCACACTTTCCATTTATAACGGTTAGGTCATCCAGTTGAGGAACAGAAACTATGCCATATGATTAAAGTCACCAGTCAAATAGCTTGAAAACAAAATTCAGAAGCAATATTTACAGCAAATAGTTTTCAGGCAGCCCATAAGCTGAAACTTGTCAGCACAGTATCTTCATTGAAAAAGTTTGAATAACAAAAAATTATTTTCCAACTGGTATGTAGAGACAACTTCTGAACAGCAAGGAAGGGGATAGTTCAATGAATAGATTGTTCATGATAAATAATTGTAACTAGTTCTATCCCCTGTTTTGATGTGAGATCATAAATTAGTTCAAAACTAAGCCCTGATTTACTCAAAGGCATAAATTTTCAGTGAATCTGGTCAGAATCTATAACAAAGGACAAGACTAGAAGGATTTAATGTGGTGTGGTCTTTCATAGTGAACATTTCACGCAGCTGTATAAATAACCCACCATCAGACTGCAGACAGTGACTGATGATTCACTGAAGCATGTTTCCAGGAACTAAGACAAATCCATGCTACTCAAGTGGAAACCAATTTACCAGGAACTAGTTAGTTAGAAAATGATGGTTTACTAGAAAAGAGTAACTTCTCTCCTTTGTAAGCACTTGTTTCTCATGTAAAAAAGATTATTACTGGGAATTTGTAGAAGTGGGCTCAAGCCACAAATTCAGAGCAACTATTTCAAAGTGCAGAGGTAGGGTCGGTCAGAAATTATTTTTTTGACAAAATCTTTTTTTGTGTGTGTGTGCAAAAAGGAGCTGCTTTCTGGAAAAAAAAAAAACATGGGGAAAAAAAATCACAAACACACAGACGCTTTAATTTGGACATGCTGCTGCAGCGCCTCATAAGAGCTGTAGTTTGGGTGCCTCACATTGCCATTCTCCTCCAAGGGACAAGGCACCTATCCAAACTAAGAAGGGAGATCAAGGTGCATCATGGGAGATGTAGTAAATCTAAGAAGCCTGGCCCATAGTGGAAAGTAGGAGCACGAGGCACAGTAGCACCACTTCCAAATCCAAATACTTCAGTTTTCAGGTTTGGGAGTTTTGTTCCGATTGCTCAGAATGAGACACAACCCACAAGGTCTTACAAAATATTGCCGATTGTAATAAAATAAAAGAAATATCAAGTTATTTTTAAAAATGCATAAAGATTTATCGTCAGCTAAATACAGTCCCAGAATTTAAACGGGTGTGTGGGGGAAGGATTTATCATTCTAATGTGAATAGAAATATTTTCACAAATTCTTTTCCAAGTAACAATGTAGATTTCAAAACAATACAGTTCATTCCACTGAAGTTGTGTAAACCCAGAAACGGCTCCATTGTGGTAGCGCATCATTAAGGTTGGAAACAAAAATGACCCAGAAACAAAGTGAAACTGACCTGCCTGTTTTCATAAATAATGTAACATAACTGGGAGAAAAGTTAATATGGTTTTAGGGGTATGCAGGGTCTGAATGAGCTCTCCCCTGACATCTAGTAATGATGAGCTAGGGGAAAAGACTTCAGTGGCAGACCGTGTTTACACAGACATACCTACCCTGCCTAGGTGCACAGCAGATGGAGCTGCTTTTGCCAAAATGATCAACTTTGGCTGGCTTTAGGTTATAAATCACTCTAGTATTTGAATGCAGGGTGTCACCCTGGCTGGATTGGGGCAGGGCATTTAGTACATTGAGATATGCCATGTCAGGTACTGTTAGAAAGGCTATAATGTGTTAAGTAAGATGATAATGTTTATGTTCATGTGTTATATGTGTAATGGAAGTTATGGATATGGTTGATATATCTGTATTTCAAATGGGATGGCCTGCTTAATGGCCCATTAAGACATTCACAGGTGCCAGGGGCCCAGGGGGAGAAGCCAGGGATATATCTGATGAGTCACCAGGACTTGCTCATGTGACTCTGGGCTCCATTTTGGTTCCTGTGAAATTGCACAAGCAGCATGGCAAGGGCCAAAGGACATAAAAGGCAGGTGCCTGGGATCCATTTTGTCTTCAATCCTGTTCAGCCTTCAGCCACCTATCTACCTCTGGACCAACTCATCTACAACTGAAGCGGTGAACCAAAGGACTGAGATCCATCCAGGTACTGGACGTATACCAGAGAGACTATACAAGCCTGTAAACTCCACAATTCTTCTAGAAACCTGATATATATGGACTTTCAAATCATTTGTATGTATCTGAGTGCTTTAATCCTTTAACATTTCTCTTATAGTTTGCTTCTTTCTTTTTATAATAAACCTTTAGTTTTAGTTACTAAAGGATTGGCTGGCAGCGTGGTATTTTGGGTAAGATCCAAACTTGTATTGATCTGATACTGTGGCTGACCCTTTGGGGTCAGGCGAAACCTTTTTGGTAAAGAGCATAGAGTTTAAACAACTGGTCTCTTTGCTGGACCTAGTGGCTGATTGGGAGCCAGAGACTGAAATGCAGTAAAGGGGGCTCTGTGTTTGGGGAATCAGAAGCACAGTTTGTGGCTAGTTGGGAAGTCTGACTTCAGTGTCACCCACCAGTGTTGGGAGAATCTGCTCTCCTTTTGCAGCTGTCCTGACCTTGGCATTTTCAGGTGGCTACCCTGGGTACGGAAGGGTCACACAGGGGTAATGAAATGTTACCCTTATTGTATGAGTAAAGGGCAGCAGAACTGTGCTGAGCATGCCCTGGTTGATGGAGTTACCCTAAACAAAACCTCACTTGCTAAGCAGGGGGTAGGGATGAAGATGAGATTGAAGATGAGAGTGGGTGAGGTGAAAGGTATTTCTGCCTTGTGGTGTGGATTTTGCCTAAAGAGCCCTAGATATCATTTGATGTGCCCCTCTCTAACATTTAATGGCAGAGCTGATTAGACTCAGTGAAGAGTCCTTGTTTCTGGTTGGTGATTCCTAGAGCTGACGTCGCTGCTGAGCAGGTCTAGGAGTATGCCTTAGAGCGTGTGTGGGGACAGTGAAAGACAACACAGAGACTGCACTGGCCATGAGGTTCCCCACTACCTGCTGAACTCACTAAGAGCTGAATTACAGGCTGGGACCTCAGAATGTGATGCTGTGGGAGGAGTAAGCAGCAGCAGCAGCAGAGACAGCAACTAGTGGTAGGAGAGAGAGAGGCAGCAGCAGTATCAGATTAGTGGCAGTGGAGAGACAGCATCCAGCGGTCACCAGTGGCAGCAGCAGCAGCCATCAGCACCAGCTGTGAGCCAGTTGCAGAGACAGCAGCAGAGGCATTGCTCAATGCCCCCCTCCCCCCCCCCCCCAGGGATGGGAAGTGAGCCCTGTGAAAGTGCCTCTGAACTCTGGGTCTTCGCTAATCCAGGACAGCCAACTGTGAGTGGGGTGCAGCGAAGGGAGAGGGGAATGGTGTGGTAAAGGGACATTCATTCACCAGGCTTTCCCACAGCCAGATGGGAAACTGAGGCAGAGGACACCACCCAACAGACTATGGGGTCGGGTTGCTTGTGGTTACATGCTTTGGAGTGTAGTTGTGGCATTTTCCCAAATTAATGCTTGACTCCCTTTCCCTTTTAACAAAACTTCTCTTTTGTTATATACAGACTCAGGGCTTCTGAGAGTGGGAGTGTAATCTCTTAGAGGCACCCTGGGATGATAGGTTTTCCCAGATTAATGGGTGGAAGCTCAAGTTGGTTCTATTTTGTATTGTTAAGAGGAACCCGTGGATATTGAATTGGCCTTTGTTGCTGATTCCCCCTGGCAGAAGGGTTACATAAAAATCTCAGTTTTCATAATCTAAAGTATAACTCATAATCCATGTAATGTTTTTCTTTAAATGTGACTGTCTTTTTTTAGCCCACCTATTTTGCCATATATGAACCAGTCCAAGGCTTGCAATGAGACTTCGGCTCCTAAATCACTTTTTAAAATGAGACATAGGCTCCTAAGTCACTCACGTGCTTTTGAAAATTTTCCCCTTAATCAGTAATGACTACGTTCCCCCCCACCCCTGCGTAGTGGTTTATATGAAATGAGCATGGAGGTCTCAGTCCAGTATCCCACAGACCAGTGCTTGAGTCCCCTCCAAAAAAGTGCTGGAAGCAGGGGCACAACCAGAATTGTCTTAAGGAGGCGGCCGAGGGAGAGGTCCCTTCCCCATAGGGCACATGTCCCAGGGCAGAGAAAATGGTGGGGTGCAGGCAATCCCCCACAGGCATAGCTTCACTTACCACTCACAGAGAGCAGAGCTAGCCACAGGCAGGTTTGCAGGGCTGCAGAGAGGGAAGGAAGTGCTCGGATGTGATGAGAGCAAGACAACCTGTAGAGCACAAGGGGAGGTACCATGCAGCCCTGTGGGTCCCCAGCACACCCACACCCTGTGGAAAACCCAGCATCTAGGATGCAGCTCATAAGTGACAATGAAGGAAATATCAGAACACTGTTCTAGCTCCCAAAAGACAAGTCAGAATGGCATTCTGGAGCATTCCAGTATGACTCAAGCACTGCCACGGACAGGTGTCCACGTCACAAAACTCACCACATACACTAATTAACACCAGTGCTGGTGATCTTAGCAGGAAGGCCAACAATTACATTGGCCTCAGAACTAAACAATGCTTTTTTCCCTGGAAGTAGTACCTCTAGATCAGAGTTGAGAAAACTCATGGAAGGCAGTATGGAACTCTTCAAAATAAAGGTGCTACATTTATAAAAATATCCTTAGCAATGAATAACAAGGAATAGAATTTGCTAAAATATAGCCATGGAGAACTGAGAATTTAAGAATGTTTTTCAATATTTTCCATCAGGTGTAAGTATGTATGAGCAATATATGAGCTCAGTTAGAAACTTGTGATCATCATACTGAACCAAACATTGTAATCTTACTTGAGACTACCACTGAAGTCTAAAGGAGTCATGTGCATGCATTCAAGACCCTAAAGGTTTTGTACCAAAAAGTATAGTGAACTTGAGTTTGTTTTACATGGGTCAAATTCTGCTCTCACTCATACTGCTGTAATCTAGAGTAACTCTATTGACTTCAGTGGAATTTTATTCAATTTACAATGGTGTGAAAACAGAATGTGGCCCCATGCTTTTATTTTATGCAAAACATACAGAAGAAATCCTACTTTGCTCCTGTTATCAATCAATGAGCATTGCTCTGTTAATGTGTTACCATAAAGTTTCTCAATAGTGCATTGAGCTGGTTGACTGTAATACATCAGCAGATCAATGATCTGCAGAAACAAAATGGCCCAATCAAGACAACCTTCTGCAATTAGGTAATTTTCAAAGACCTTACACATTGAATTATAATGGTGTAGAGGAAATTCAAAGATATTAACTAAGCAGTGGGAGAGAACCAAAGGTTTTCCAAAGTGTTATCCTTCTTTCCCATTTCCCAATTTATTATTAATAATAAAGATACATTTTTAATAAAATATGTTCATTGGTTTAGGGAAGTTTGGCTCCAGATCTGGATTTTGCAGTTTGGACCCATCTCTAGTAATGAGAAGCTTCCACATCAAATGAAAGCCAGGAGAAAGAGCAGAAGGAGTCAGAATACTGGCTAGAAGCGAAGGAAGTACAACCTGCAAGCACATCATTACCAAAAAGACCAATTACGGCTGCAGTTGATTGTCTCACCCTGATTTAAAGCGCCTGCTGCCAGAAGAATGCCTACTGAAAAATGGAACTGAAACTGTTTTCAGCCATGATTGACCATGCAGCCAGCGAGATGGCAGCACTTATTAGCATTAGCAAAGGAGCAAATTTCCCTCCTCTGCAAGCCTACAGGACAAAAGCCTTGTGGTTTATGTACGTGGGATATTTATGTCCAAGTTTTGTTGTATTCTATTATCTTTATAAAATAAACCCGTGGAGTCCTTTTTGAAAGAATATTTGTCCTGAGCTTGAAAAGAACCATCACATCCTCACATGTTCTTTAAAAATGTAACATTCTTGCTATTTTAGCTGATTCAGTAGGTGACGTTTTGTTGCAGCACCATGAGAGAGAGACAGACAGACAGACAGAGACAGACAGACAGACACAGGAGGATCAGGATTCACATGAGGGAAACTGAACATTTCTGCATATGACTATCTACAGCATCACAGCTACCTACCAGATCTATAGTACATGTGATGTGCCCATTACTGTGGTAGTTAACTCAGGCAGTTGGATAAGTGAGCATGCTATCCACTCTAGAGGGTTACCTTGAGAAGTAATGGGAAGAAGCTGAGTAGAAACTCTTTATAGATCCAGAGGAAGAAAATGAGCTGCTGGAGGCTGAAAGCTGCTTGTTCTGGGAATTACCTTGTCAGATGGCACCAGGGATGGCCTGAGCAACTATCATAGCCAAGGACCTAAGGTAGCAGATTCAGCCTCCCTTTGGATCCGAAGGAGCATATCCAATGAATCCCTCCAATGGACAAACTGAGGCAGGCAGTGCTGAAACCTTCTCCATCCTCTGGAGTGAAAGCTCCTACTGAAATCCTTGGGATCTGTGACACAGGAAGGACCAGAGGTGTCCTTAGTATCTACAAGGTAGGAACTAATAGCTCCAATCCACTTGGGCACTCCTTGGATCTGTAGCAATACTTCTTCCTCTTCATCTGAGATAGAGCCTGTTCACAAGGTTCAGAAGCTCCTGCAGTGATCCATTGCTTTTAGCTTTTGTGTTAAAGAATGGATAACAGCACAACCCATAACTTCGAAATGGATGGACCCAACTGGGCCCAGAGACTGAGTCGTAATTATTTAATCTCTACGAGAATTTCATTTAAGTGCTCAGATACTACATTGATGGGGCTCACATAGATGCATTTTCTTTTTCTAATTATTATTTAGGTATGGAATGAATCTTCCTATACCAACATCTGGGACCGCATCTATCCATGGTATTTATATGGCCCCTATGACCACAGTATCTGAGTGCCTCACAATCTTTAATAAATGTTGTCTTCATAACACCCCTTTGTGAGAGGGAAGTATTATTTCCATTTTACAAGTACAGAACTGACACAGAAACTAAGGGCCTGATTTACAAAGGTATTTAGGTACCTAAAGATGCCTACCAGATTTTTCAAAAGTGCCTGAGGCCCAGATATTTAAAAGCAATGAGAGTTAAGTTCCCTAATAACTTTAAAAACTGGCTGCATGCACTTAAATGCTTCTGAAAAATCTCACTAGGCACCTACCTGCATCTTTAGGCACCAAAATCTGGACCAAAGTGACTTGCACATGGCAAGTTTGTGGTAAAGCAGAGAATTGAATCTAGGTCTCCCAAGCCCCAGGCTAGCAATCTAACCACTCGACCACTCCAGGAAGGCTTGTTTATAACTTTGGCTCTGCACATTTAATGTCTCTAAAAGTACTCCTGCAGCCCTCCCGGACCCCCCAAGAACATCGCTTTCTAGAGAGTTGCCAAAGCTCAGTGGTGCCAGTAGTATATGTCTATACAGAAGCAATTCTCAAAGAGGACAATACATTTACAGAAATGTGGTAGCACTCAGGAACTTTTCACAAACAAAAAAAGAGAGTCAAATGCATATAGTTGAGGAAAAATATGAATTAAATGTGGACTAAGGTTATCTCCACTGTTGGTTATGTGTTTTTTATTCCAACAAATATACAGTCAGGAGGAAGTCATTAGATATTCCATTTATGCCAGGAAATTGATACAACCACCTTCCTTTCTTTTCCCTGTGATGTCAGCACATTACAACCTATTTGGCTGTTATCAGGAATTACTTATCACCAAAGAGAATCCATTACCCAGGAAATGATATCACACTGGTATAGTTTTGATAGGGACTAGGGTCTTTGTAGCATCAATTCCTTCTGATGAATTTTTTTCCCCACTGTCTACTTTAAGAATTATCCCCCACTCTCCAATTCTATTTATGCAACCCGTGGCATCCACAACTTGAGCATGCATTTCTTTCTAGTCATTTGAATATGTAAATCAAGCAGCTGGGCTCCAAACCATTTGATTTGCTCCCCCAAAACAAAAGCACACTACTTTTGTGAGCACAACTGTTTACACGAACAGATGTAATTGTACAAAGTTGAAAGCCAGAATTGAAAATTCGGTTTGACATGTAATCCCTCTGCTTCTAAGTCATCTGTATTGTTGTATCACTCTCTTTTTCCCTTGTACATTGTGTTTCTACAATGGTTCGTAATTAAAGATGGACAAAAAATAAACAAATAAAGCAAATCATAAGCTGTGTTAGGATCATCATTCAAAGATTCTCAAGTGTAGCCAAAACGTTTTGTTTCCGAGATCAGGCTAGAAATATCTCACAAGATACTCAAAATTTCATGGTTTTGTGCGGACTGGGAGTACTACAAGGAGAACCTCCTCTATGCATGTGAGGAAACTGCCTGTGCAACTTTAATTTTGGCATTTCCTGACTTTTGACTAGTTGAATTTGAAAACGTAGTGCTATTTTAATCTAATTTTGGAGATGGAATTTCCTAGGGTTTTTTTTTTTTTTAAAGATGACAAAAGGCTAGACACCAACACAATAATTTGTCCTATGTGCCTTACAAGAGAATCCCTCAGCTATGCAATTTAGGAGATACACAATATTTACTACAAGAGAAGCACAGAGGCCGAGCCAAGCAACCCAGCTGAACTGAGTGACAACCACACAAGGTGCACACAGAACGGAGCACAACTCCTTCACCCAATTTGTGGGACGTTCACAACTTCCAAGAAAATCACTGTTCAAGCCCACAAAATGTCATCATACTGTGAAACTGCATTATGACATGAGCAACTCAGCAACATCACATTGCACTATAGCACAATGGCATTTTGCTGCAACTTGTCAGCACTTTATTACCATGTGACCACCCAAGCTCATGATATCGTCATGTCAGAATCTGCCTGCTGGTTAAATCATGAAAATTAGTAGCCCTAATTCCACTTGTGAACAACTCTGCTACTTCACCTCATAGTCACCTCTAGAAGGAAAATAAAAAATCTATAACCTTTGTATAGTTACAACCTAATTGGTTGAAACTCTGCTCTTTGATATACTAGCACAACTCAGCCAAATCGGGCCATTATCGTTAAAAAAAAACAACACACCATTGTTAAAGTAAAGTTCTCTTCAAAGTCTTTCACATGATCTGTAAACACTTTTAATATGTATTTGAATGGAATATATTGTTTGTCAATCAGTATTGACTCAATAAAAAAGAAAGCCCAATATATTAAGCTCAGATCCTTTAGAGGTTTATTTTCTTTAATCATTAACTTTACAGTTAAATTTCATCCTTTCACTAATCAATGGTATTAATTATAGGAATTAAAACAAAAAGGAAGAAGAAAGGCTTACAATACATTTCTCTCTTGACTTAACCTGCTGGGCAGAGCAGTTCTGCAAACAATTTAATTATATCTACACTAGCCTCTGTCAGTGCTGCTGAAAAATGCACAGTAAATTGGCTAGTGTAGACTAAGCCACAGAGGCTGAAATCAAGTCCTTGGCAATGTACAGGGAAAGTTATTCAGTGAGCAAAGTAGGGTCAAGTGAATAGTATAGCTAAAGATAGAAGCCTGTGTGCACTGAATAGGTTAGTAGCCAAGCACTATGGGTCTGAGTCCATTGGTCATAACCCGTAATGTAATGTTGCTGGGGCCCATCCATAGGAACCTCTGTGTTATTAGCCAAGAAAAAAACAATGCTTTTTTCCAATGTATTACATGGCTGTGGGGAAGCCAAAAAGCCTGAAAAATTCTCCTCCTGGGGAGCCCAGACTCAGAACACAGGAACAGAGAAGAGAATGAAACAGTTTCCCTCATGTGATTGCTCCTTTCCTGCTGCTCATTTTCAGGACTTCAGGCTAGATGGGGCAGGTGTTGCTACAGGGAGTTTGTATTTTCAGTGACTATAACTATTAGGAATCCTGTGCCTGCCAGAAATACAGTAATCCTCACCTTCTAGTGCCTTCTCTCTCCCTCTGTTTTTTTTTTTTTTTTTTTTTTGCAAACAGAAAATGAAGCCTCCCTACTCCCACCCACAGTTTACAAAGCTTAGAGGGTTCAGTCAGGGAACAGAAACAAAGACCATGTGATTTACATGACTGATCATACAAGGAAAACAGTGAACAACAAAGAACAAACACCCACATTTCACAAACAAGCCTGTAACAGAGACAGCAGGATTTCTAATCCCATATGGAGATGCAAGAGTATTGCTGACCTACCTTATCAGCAAGAGTTAGTTCTGCCATCTCATTGGGGCAGCTGTAGCTTAAATTCACCAAAATACAAGGAGGTGTGAGCAGAGCTGGTTGGATGAATATTTGGATTTTTTGTTGGAATTTGCTAGTTCAGTAAAATTGAAACGTTCTGTGGGACGATGTTGATTTCAACTAAATTCTGCCGGAGACTGCCAGGAAGGTTCCAGGCTCTCAGCTCCTTGGCAGCCCACCTGGTGATCTGATGGGGAAGCCAAGAGCTTGGAAACCCTGAGAGTCTCAGATCCCTAACTCCTAGCTTCTTGCCGGGTCAGGGTCCCCCGCTCCAAGAGAGCTGGACAGGGAACACTAACTCCACTTTGCAGAGAATTTCAAATTCTTGGGTTTCATTCCAAATCAGAACAAAACCAAATTTCAAACTCTCAAAATCCTTCATGAAACAGAACTCCTGTTCTAAACCCAGCTCTGGATGTGAGCCTGACCCTGACTAGGGGTGGAGAGAAGATGGTCCTGCAGGAAATTCTGCTAATAGACTTAAGCTGAGGCTGAGGTTTATGTTCTTTAATTATAGTTACTAATAAGGCCAAACCCCAGGAAAGGGGTTAGCCTGACCTTCTACAACATATGTAGTGTTTATTTGGAACACGATGGCAATGCCAGCTGCTCACAAAACAATCTGTTGTAATTTATTTGCACATGATATTTGTTAAATTGTTCTGCATGATGAACAAATTCATTAAAAATCATGATTTGTTTGAACACACAAAGAAGGGCTATAATCAAATTGCTCGCTGCTAGGGTCCATCTTTGGTTCTGTGTTTGTATAGAGCTTAGCACAACGGGATCCCAGTCCATGACAGCGCCTTGGAATCCCTACCACAATGCAAATTATCAACAACAATAGTTCACCCAGCTCTACTGGTGCATTACATGTCGGGCTAACATTCTGCACTCATTCATACGAATGCAATTCCAATATCTTCTTGAGGATAGCACTGAGCTAAGTGAGGGCTGTAACTGATTCAGAGTACAGTGTAAAAACAATTCAGCTGATTCAATCATAATTGTAATTTTTAAAAAATGCATAGGTATATCTACTTACTGGTGCAAACACAGTCAACTCAATACTGATCTGAAAGTTTGGGTTTGTTTGGTTTTTGTTTTTGCATGAACAAAATAGTGGTTTTTTTTTTCAAAATGGCTGGACCATTCCAAGACAGTGAGGTAAATCTTCAAAGGGCTTCTTCTCATGTCAGTCCTTATGTAAAGAACTTGATACAGCCAAATTTCCCTTACCTCAGCAAATAAAAGGAATCTATATCTTTCAAATAGATAGCAAGATAAAACATACTTTTTTAATCCCAACTGTAGGGAGACTTTAATCAATAAAGCCTCCAGTTTTGATCTAAAGGCAGCCAGTCTGTTCACACAGAGTACATTTTGCATAGAAGAGGATTCTAATCATGCCTCAAAATTAAGTGTAGACAGGGATAAGTTCATTAAGCAATAAAGCTGAGGTGCAATTATAAATACAATCTGGACGGTACAACCTATACACTTTAAGCCAAACAACAGTCTTCAGAACTCTTCTGATCAAAGAATTCAAGGCTTTTATTGAGGAATTAAACTTTAATTTAGATTTTCTTATCATCTGACTTACATGAAGATTCAATAGAAGCATATTAGGATCCAACCAGCTATAATTAATTTCAGATTCTGGTCACAGTGAACAATATATGGATATTTCTTTTCATGCATATTTCCTTTATTTTTAAAGTGAATTCAGCTCTGGTGAAGAGTGTCAGAATGAGAGGGCTGGAAAGAGAAGTCCTCCTCCTATCCACAGTGCAGGTACAGCATGAATAGCAGCACCAGCACTTCAAACTTCTCCCTATCCCATGATGCATCTCAAACATGACCAGGAGGAACCACTAAGAGGGGGTGAGAGGGAAAGAGCTCAGACTTCTAACTCTGACCAATTCTGGAACTGAGCACAATCTTTAAAACAGCTGTGAAATGTTCACTTGTTTATTTATTTGCATGCTTTTCTTTTCATTCTTCTTTTCAACATCTAGGTTCCAGGGGATTGCAGAGAGGCAATTTTGGACCATTTTTAGAGATGGTCCAAAACTGTAAAATTGAAATCCGGGTTAAAAATTAACAAATGTAATTTAGGGCCTGTCCACAGGGAGACATCTAGGAAAGTTAATCCAAATTAACTAAGGGCAGGAATTTGAAGTGGATTAGTTATGCCTCGTTAAATCTCTGTGTGGATGCTGTTACTCAGAATTAATGTGGCTTTAACTCTCTTTAGATTAATTTATGATTTCTGAATGGAAAGTGTTCACACAGAGTTTTAATGGAAGTTTAACTAATCCACTTCAAATTCACATCTTTAGTAATTCAGATTAATTTTCCTGGATGTCCCTGTGTAAACAAGCCTTTAGGTACACATGAACCTATCTCAATGGGATTTGAGGTTTATCTACACTGCCACAACCTTTGGATTATGGGGGGTGTGGATAGCAGTGCACAACAAAGTGCTGTGCCGTAACTCCCTCATGTGGATGCTGTGGGCATGAATGAAAAGGTTCCTAGTGCATGTTCATATAGTTCTCTCCAAACAGAACTACATTCATGCAAAATAGAAATTAGTAGTTCGAACTGTGGGGCAGTGTAGACATATGCTTAAGATCCTAAGTATCTAGGTCACTGTTGAAAGTTGGATTTACTCCCAGTCCTTTAGTTATTTTTGAAAATTTTATCCCAGACCTTGTATCTTTTTTCAGTGTGGGGATAATCAGAAGAAGGTTTTTGTTTTGAATCCATGACTGCTTTGAGATCTAAAGATATCAGAAAAGATAAGCAGCCTAAATGATGCCAGGCTGAAGTAAAATGTGCAACTGTGCAGGATGTCCACCACATCAAGTGATGACTTGATCAAGGTCTACAAGTACCTACTTGGGGAAGACATATCTGATAGCAGACGACTCTTGAATTTGGTTGGTTGGTTGGAAGCTGAAGCTAGACAAATGCAGATTAGCAATATGATACAAAATTTAACAGTGAGGTAGTTGACCATTGAAATGACTTATTTAACGATGTCGTGAAATCTCCATCACTTTAAATCTATAAATCAATACTTATAAGAGATAAGTTATAGCTTAACCAGAAGTGATGTAAGAAATACTGGGTGAGGCTCTTTGACCTGTGTTAGGTAGCAGAGGTCAGGGAAGATCATCATAATGGTTCTTTCTGACCTTAAAAATCTGTGAATCATACCACACATATATACATGGTTTACCAGCTGTTTTGTCATAGAACAGGCCCGCAGCATAAGGCAATGCTCACACATTTTTGTGAGAGCTGGGAAAAAAACAAAACAAAACACCACACTTGTACCTATACAAATATACACCTCTATAATTACACAGCAGTTAAGGTGGTCTTAGCCGTTGCAAGTTTTAAATGTTCATACCTTTATAAAACCAAATTTTCTTCAAGCTTGTCTTCATATTTAGGTCTCAGTAAGACCTACAAAATAAAGGAAGTTTGAAAAAAATTCACTCACTGATTAAGACTGAGCATTTAAATTCAACACATAACTACAGTAACCCAAACAAGGAATATGCAGTCAATATAGTCAGCCTACAAAATGAGTATTTCAAGAAATGATGAAGGTATATAAACATTAAGCACTGTCAACCTTACTTATATTGGATTCTAACAGGCTGTAACATAAAGAGATAATTTATATTACAAACCTTTTTGAAATTAGATAGAGAGATGTAATTTTATTTCACAAAATTAGTAGCGGAGAATTCTTGTTGATTTACTTTGTTCGGTTTTTCTCCCTTATTCTCTCTCTCTCCTCACACACACACACACACACACACACACACACACACACACACACACACACACACACACACACACACACACACACACACACACACACACACACAAATCCATGACCAATTGCATACATACAGGTATTAGCTGAATGACATCTCTGTGACATTGTGCACTAAACTCAGAAACTTTGACTCCTAAACCACAGACTTTTGTTGCTCCAGCTAAAAGGAATACTTCTACTAGATGTCAGAATTATATCCCTTCTTAAGCTTCCAGCCACTGGAGAGCAACATAATTACTACCACTTGAGTAGGTCTAATTCTATTTGAAAGAGGACAGTACACAGACATTACAGCCAGTACATTATATAAGGTGGCATTAAAACCTATCTCTATAGCTGTTTTTACCCAGAATTATCCCAAGTGATGCATGTTTCTGTGTTCATTCATCCAAGTGCAGCCATTTACAGGGTTGATCATGGGAAACCATAGCACATAGCAATGCTACACACCAGTTTAGGACAGGAAGCAAATAATAACTTTTCCAATTAATGCCATAGATGGAGTTTAATTGGAACATAATTACCTGAACTGAAATCTGGCTTGTAGTGGCAGTTTAGCCAGGTAAGTGGGTTAACGGCAGAGCTGTGAGAATACCATCCACCCACCTGAATGAGTGGAAAACCTGATGGAGCTGGCAGTGTTTGGGACAGCCCCAGCTGAATGGGGAAGGAGAACACATCCTGAGGGGATGCAGGCACACACCTCACCTTGAAGTCTCTAGCAGCTCATTGGCTAGCTTAGGGAGGGAGACTTCCCTTGCCCTCCCTTTTAATTAATTTAAACTCTAGACTAGGCCACATGAAGCCTCTTTTTTCTCCATTCCAACAACTTCCTTCCCCCCCACGGGTGGCCTTGAAATTGCCTTTTGCAGACTCTGCAGGTGTGACCGATTGTCTGTTTTAGGGTCAGGAAGGAATTTTTTCTTCCCACAGAAGCCAAATTGGCAGAAGCCTAGGGAGTTTTTCACCTTCCTTGCAGGATCCTGAAGGCACATGTATGTTAAATAGGAACAGGATTTAAAAATTAGTGATCGTACTTGGTAAGAGTGTTAGTTCATCGCAACTTGTGGCCTTTTCCAACACAGTTAAAGGCTAAAAGGCACCATTCCCAGAAGAAAAAGATGTGGGGATTTTACTGATGGGCCTTATGCTCACGGGCTAGCAAAAGATCTTGTGGCCTTTGTGGGCTAAGGTCCCCCCTTTTATTACCCTCTGTCCCCCTCACAGGTGAGATAGGATAGTAGGACTCAGAAGAGTGAGCTGGGACTTAGGGCTAGGCTGAGGAAAGTCTGCCCCAAGTCATGGTGATGTGGTAGGAACCCTGTAACCTCTGCAGAGGAACCACTTAAAATGCCTGGTAGGTGAGAATATGTGTGACAAGGGCAGATAGCGCCCATTCCCTGTGTCAAGTTTAATGAAGTTGCAGCCTGTTTGTCTTCATTTCCCATCCTATCTACATCAAACTTGCTTAATGACACCTGAAACCAAGCAAAACTGGTCACTGCATCCCTTAAAAAAAAAAAAAAGTCAACCTAAAGCTCCTGTAACAGGCCAACCTGTTCTTTTGAGTCTCACAGAGCACAAGGAATTCAGTGCAAAATTCTTCTGAAACCCATGAGATTCACTGACCAATGAAACTGGACAGTCTTCAGGCAAACATATTGCGACTTAGTCTTTTATAAACAGGTCAGGCAAAACTATCCTGTTTTGTCTGAGTTTTGCATTGAGATTTTACTTCTGGATGAACTGAAACTCAGAATAAAACAGAGGCCCATGAAACCCTGCAATTTAAACATGGCAAATAGGATCTCCAAAACTCATGCAAACTGAAACTGGCTGACATTAAACACTTCTAGTGAACATCCCTGCTCTTGTAAGAAATGACCTTAAATTAGCTTCATGAGCATAAGCGTGAGGACCTCAGTTGTACATCCTACCAAAAGACAAGCGAGTGTCCCCTAAATGCCACCCATCCCTCTCAACAAATGGGAAAAACTGATGGGGCTGGTGGTAAGAAAGCTCCAGCAGACGTGGAGGGAGACACTCAATGGGGGACACCAGGTAGCATCCCCAGTTGGAGTCGCTGGCATTGATTGGCTAGTTGGCATGCATCCCCCCATCTCCAATTATTTAACCTGGAGTATGGACCATGTGATGCCTCTACCAGATCCATTCCAGCACCATTCCAGACACAGGATCTTTGCTGCAGTACATAGATTTTCCTGGGAGGACTCCCATACAAGTGCCAACCAATCTCCAAATCTATGAGTCTTCTCAAGTCCACAACCCAGGGTGGCATGGCTGTCTGGTAAATCAAAGAAAGTAAACTCCTACTAGGAATTACAGCACCTAGAAAAATAGGGTCTTGATAGTTAATTGGGGACCCTAAGCACCAGCATAACACAAATAAATATAATATATAATAAAAATAAATAATGAACAAAGTTTTCCTAATCAGACGGAATACCAATGTAAGGAGATGATAACACATCTTGAATTAATCCATAACAGAGCCACAACAAGTACACAGACCTGGAGTGAGATTTTCAGAAGCACTTAGCTCCTGTTTTCTGTAATGCATCTAAATAAGGGCCAGATTTTCTAGACTGCTCCGAACTCAGCAGCTCCCATTTGTGCATCATAACAAGTAGCCACATTTTCATAAAAGTGTGAGTACCTTGCCGCTATCCCTGCCATCATCACTTGCGGGAGAGGGAAGGACAAAGGAGGAGGACAGTTCCCTGTGTTATTCCCTTAATTCAGTGTTAACAACTGGAATACAAATAGTAATAACCTGCAGCGATGGGGGTACACAAACCCCACACGGGAGAGGAAAAGGTAAAGGAACTGCTCTGGGGCCAAGCAACCCCACCCCACCTGCAAATCCTGCCCAGGCTGTAGCAGGACCTTAAAAAGGGCAGCCGAGTTACTCACTAGCTGGCAGACAATGGAGGTGAGCTGACCTACACTCTGAGCTCCTGCTGCCTCAGGCCTGGTGATAGGGACCTGACCAAGCCAACAAAGAAGGGACCTATGCTTCTTTAAAAGTCAGAGACTTTATCTCTGTGTTCAGTTCTTTACTTGTACCCTGTGGGAAGGCAGAGGACTAGGAGGAAGTGATCCAGGGATGCAGCACATAACATCTGTGGGTGCAGGACTTGGCTGCCTACCATCGGGCCCTGGACCAGAGCGTGGCAGAAAGGGTGGGCCTAGGTTACCCTACCAGCTCCTAAGAGGGTCAGCTATAGAAGTCTATCCCTTGTTAGGGAACCTAGTTGGGGGAAGATCCTGAAAATACAAATCCCAAGACCATGAGATCCTGACCCAAAAGGGAAGCACTGATTCCCTTGCTTAATCCTGAAGACCTCCCCATTATTGGGCTCTTTATATATATACCCCAAAAGGGGTGAGTTTGCAAATGTGACCTAGTCAGAGGGCTTAGTCACTGGAAAGTCAAATCACTGCAGGATAGAACTGTAGCAAGAAAGGGGGACATCTGGGAGGAATGCAACCTGTCACACCCCTGTCCAACCACTAAGCAGCACTGATGGCATATGTTCTCTCTCTCTCTCTCACACACACACACACACACACAAATTATTTCAAAGAGGACAAAGAAAAAACCGGTGATCTCACACCGTATGTGGTGGGCAAAGAACTGTCAAAATTCTAGAGCTAGGTAGGATAGACCCCACAATTCTGAAGAAAATGTCTAAAAACATAAGAAACACCCTCCTTGCCCTTTCCTCAGATGTGGCTTCAATATCTGTTGAAATGAAGAAGTTTTGGAGAAGAAGGTTGTGCAATGTCATACATTGAGAAGGGATTTAGGGAAAAATCAGTAGTCAAAGATATATAAGATCCTAATTGGAGCTAAAACAGAGGAGTGCTTAAAAAGTGGTGACTGAATATCAACGCCAATAATATCGATAAAGTTCAGTGATTCAGTTGAAAGGATTATTAGCCGCTCCCTGGGGCCTCTTGGGAAAATTCTATCACCAAGCCAAAAGAAAGATGGGGTGATTTTCTGAAAATGTTCTAGGAATTGATGCTTGCAGATTCCTCTAAAAGATCTTCTCTCCCATTTCCTACTAGAAATTACATAATGTGACACTGCTATTATTATTTATATAATCCACAGTTTTCAGGAACAAATTCTAAACATTCCTACAAGTGCTGCTTAATATACATTTATTTTTCAAGTAGTTATGCCTTCCTCCTTTATTTTAAAATGGGAAAACAAATGAATAGATCCTCCAGTTCCTCATCTCTGCTCCCTGAAAGTACATTCAATCTGTTATATGGGATTCATCCTTGAATAAAATAGTGTATTAAGGGTATTTGTGCAAAAGCCACTTATAATATTTGCAGTACAGCTCTCAGAAAGTTCTCACTGAACTAAGGATATAGTTGTCCTGGAATCTCCAAAAAACGATGTAGAAGACATCAGAAAACTGTTAGAGACAGTAACAGAGTTGACAGGATGCAGACCTTAGGGGTTGGAGATTATATAAATATAATAGGATATAGTTCATTTATAGCATGAGTTCTTACCCTGTTGGTCATGATTCTCAGAAAGGCTGAAAACAGGTGTCAGGGTTTGAAACCACCCTGCCCTTTCCATATTAGTAAAGTAGGGGGATTTCCCAGCTAAATGGGTTGGGGATTGTTGGAAAAGGGGATCACAGTAAGGAAAAGGCTGAGAACCACTGATTTATAGTATTGCTCTTGCAAAGCATTTTTATTTCTCTGGATTTATAGAATAGTAAAAAAGGCACCTATCCTAGAACTCGGGGCACCCTGCCGTTAATTAGACAGACATCCAATTAAATAGACTTCCAGCAACATCACTCTCCTACAACAAAAATTGTATTCCCATCAAATAGCAAACCAGCTCAGTCCAAGCCCTTCCATGTGCCTCCCTTTCTCCAAGAGCACCAAAAAAGCAGATAATATTTTCACTGTCCCCTGAAAGTGAGAGGGGAGCGAATTTCAAAGTCAATGGACATTCAGGAGGAATGCTTTGCCAGCGGCACTTTCTATTATACTGAGGGGTGTTCAGTTTGAGCGCCATCACTGACAATATCTGTAGCAATACAGCACCAGCAAAGAACTGGTCTCTCAAGAAGGCTGGTCCCAGGCTATCTAAGGCTTTACGGGTTGAAATCAACCTCTTCAATATTCCCCAGAAGCTCACAGGTATCTAGTACAGATCAGAGAGCATAAACGTCATGTTGGCCCAATAAGATACTCCAATTACTCAAAAGCACCTAAGGAATTTAGGAGCACTTATACTCTTCTGAAAATCCCACCCTCCATTGCCAAGAGAGGTCATCAACACCCGCAAAGGGCCAGAATTAAAAAAAACCAAAAAACTCAGCTCTCCCACTTAGCCACCAAATTCAGTGGCTGACTTTTCAAGGAAGACGGAGTTACTCACCTTGTTCAGTAGCAATGGTTCTTCGAGATGTCTGTCCCTACAGGTGCGCCACTGTAGGTGTGTCTGTGTCCCTACGCTGATGATCAGAGAACTTTGGTAGCAGCGTCTGTTCAGCCCGTGCATGCGCTGCTCCTCGCCTGCCACAAGGTTAACCAGCATGTGCAGATGAACCCTCCTTAGTTCTTTCTCTACTGCAGAGTCAATGACAAGAACTCCGAAGTAGAGGGGAGGAGGGTGGGTAGTGGAGCACCCATAGGGACACACATCTGGAAGAACCATCGTTACTACACAAGGTGAGTAACTTCACCTTCTTCTTTGAGTAGCGTCCCTATGGGTGCTCCACTGTAGGTGGCTCCCAAGCAGTGCTCACCACTGGAAGCTGTGGTTTTGGAGTCTTGTCTTTTATAGATGATAACACCACGGCACTGAATCTGGCATCTGCAGCCAAGTCTCCGAGGATGGCATAACGTTCTGCAAAGGTATGTGCAGATGCCCAGGTAGCTACTCTGCAGATTTCTGGTATAGAGATACCTTTGGAGAAGGCAATGGAAAAGGAGACCAATTTTGTGGAGTGTGTGCATATTGAAGACTGGGGTACTACATTATGTATCTGATAACAGAGATTGATACAGCTCGAGACCCATTTGGAGAGTCTTTGAGCTGAAATCGCTTTACCTTTTCACCTATCTGCAACTGAGAGAAAGAGTCGTGCAGATTTTCTGAATGCTCTTGTTCTGTCCAAATAGAAGGCCAAGGATTTCCTCATGTTGAGTGTATGGAACATGGTTTCCCTTTTATCCTGCTGAGGTTTAGGATAAAAGGTTGGAAGGTGCATAAACTGATTTATATGAAAAGCAAAAGTCACCTTGGGAGTAAACTTCAGATGTGGTCTTAGAATGACTGTCAGGGAAGAACACAGTGAAGGGGGGGATGTGCCATCAGGGCCTCTATCTCCCCTATTTGTTTTGCTGAGGTGATGGTGATCAGGAACACTGTTGTCATTGAAAGGTGAGTTAATGAACAAATGGCCATGGACTCAAAGGGCGGTCTAATCAGTCCTTTTAAAACTAGGTTGAGATCCCATTGAGGGGTGGGAAGTCTGGGTTGGGGAAAGATGGGAGAAGATTGAACATCATTCTACCTGCTGGTTGAAGGTTGCCATTGCTGCTAGGTGAACCTTTAAGCAAGCTGATAGTGAGACCCGATTTATTGAGAGTCAACAGGTAGTCCAGAACTACCAGTAGGGTGGCTGCATCCAGGATGATACCACTGGGCTGACACCAGATTTGAAATCTTTTCCATTTTTGGAGGTAGGTACAATGAGTAGCTCCTTTCCTACTAGGTAACATCTCCTGTACTTCCTCAGAGCAAGATGTCTTTATCTGCTGGAACCACAAAGGAGCCAGGCTTTGAGTCACAGAATCTGCAGGTTGGGATGGAAAGTGCATCCCTCATTCTGTGATAACAGGTATGGAGTCATTGGAAGAGTCATTGGTGGACATAGGGTCAACTGTGACAGGTAAGGGTACTACCTTTGCTTCCTTTCTTTTCACTTTCAACAGGACTTTCAGAATTAGAGGGAAGGGGGGAAAGGCGTAAATGAGACCCTTGTCCAATAACAAATACAATTCTTGTACCATATTCAGAACTGTAACTAACTGACAAGGTTCAAGGATATCTGAAGTAAAGAGTCAGATGTGTGTGTTGCACTAAAATCATCTCAATTACCTAACCAAAAATGAAAAGATTGAAAGCAATTGAAGCCAAATTGTTAGTCAATGGACAATTTCTCAAGCAAAGGGCAGTTGTGAACCTTTTAAAGATAGGAAGAGAGAATATGTTTTAGTGGTTCAGTGGGAAGGACAAAGAAAAGGAGTGGAGAGAGAGCTCTAGATAGATGGGACAGCATTAATTAAAGAGTTTCTCAACCCATTTGAAGAGTCTCAGGAGGGCAACAAAGAAGAAACCAAGAATGGAAGAGTAGAGTGAACGGCTGGGCAAGGGAGGAAGTGAAAGGGAGAAGGGTAGGTGCATAAAGGGTCGTTGACGGATAGTGATGTAAATCTAAACTTGGACTGAGGTCTAGGATTCTGTAAAAGTGAGTTCTGAAGCCAATATTTTTCTATATTTTCATGAACAATGTGAAGGATGAAGTGGAGAGTACTCTAATCGGATTGTACGAAAACTGGTGACAAATTATCTTGTTTATGCAGAAACTTTTATCCCAAAATATTTCATGAGGCATTTGGAATAAACATGGAAAGCTGCCCCAAAAAATCTAAGTGGAATTTCTTTACATAAATCAACACTTCAACCAATAATGAAAAAAATGCAGCCACCTGTAGGATGAAAGTTAACAGCACACAATAGGACTATGCAAAAATTTAGGACAGGAAAAGAAGTGAAAAACATTTAATGGAAGCTGAAGGTAGAATTTAGGCCAAGAGTCCTATGGAATCTTTAGTGAACACGGTATCTTGTCTACAAGTGACCAGGAGTTTTGCTTTATATTTTACCTGAAATACATGATTTCCAAAAGGACAGTGACTTTTGATATCATGCTGAACTAAGAAGGGTTGGAAATTGGCCACAGACTAGCATGGGGAGAGCATATTCATAGAAAAGGCCAGAAGGGACCACGGTGATTATCTAGCCTGACTTCCTGTATAACACAGGCTATAGGACTACCTTGAATTAATTCCTGTGTGAAGTAGATCGTATCTTTTAGAAATACATCCAGGCCTGATTTATAGATTGACACATATGTGGATTGGTGAGAGTTGCTGGCAGCGCAGAAGTGGAACTCACTCCAATCCCACTTCACAAATGTCCCCAGTTACTGAACTAGCAAACTGCTACCTGATCAGCCTCTCAGTTTTCAGTTTCCTATTTAATCTCACCCTGAAGTGATTCTAGGGGGACACTGCAGTGTTCGAGGTGACATGCTTTGGATGAGATATAAGCATATGGCACTGGCCACATGTGGTCATTAAAAAATTCCACATCACTATTTGCAAGGGTAACAATATTAGCCCAATTATCCTGGCCAAATTCCAGTATAGGTAATTATATTCTGGGTAATGACATACTGGCCGGTTTTCTAAGGTTTAATACATATTGTGGAAAGTGATTTGCACCTAAGGGCTATGAGTTAAACTCATTGCAGTCAGCTGGGATAAAATGAGAGGAGAAACTACCCAACCATGTCAAATGTTTAAGCTTAAAGACCCTGAGTAGAGGAAGGGATCCAGGGGTGCTTTAGCATAATCAAGCTGGCTCATGTCGCTGAGAGCACAGCTGGGATCCAGAGCTCATTCTTGCAAGGAAAGTTGTAACCATATCCCCACCTCGTCTTCAGCAGTGGGTGTGCATGCACATTAAATTTCCATGATAGAAAGAAGAGAGGAGGGTGAAGAAATACAATGTAAAGTGTTGTTTTAAAATAAGATTCTTGTTCTACCCTAAAAAGCGCTGTTAAAAAAGACTTCTCCAAAATAAGCCCAGACTCACAATGCCAGCATGATTGCAACACGTCTTTACCACCTTCTATCAGCCTGACCCTGCACCAATTGAAGTGGATGATAAAATTCCTGTCAGTTTCAATGGGTGCAGAATCAATCCATAAATATTTTGCATCCCAGTCAAAATATGTGCAAGGCCATGAGGATGAAAGGCTTTGCTCCATCCCAGCATCTGTGTTACAGCAGCAATGTTCCATTGATATCTCTCCAGCATGCCATTAAAATCAAAATGGGACATCGAGAGTGTGCCACACATACTTCTGTT
The DNA here is from genome assembly GCF_026122565.2 of Emydura macquarii macquarii. Classification (NCBI taxonomy): domain Eukaryota; kingdom Metazoa; phylum Chordata; order Testudines; family Chelidae; genus Emydura; species Emydura macquarii. The sequence continues at coordinate 1,954,953 of NW_027132342.1, read as the reverse complement.
GGTACAGGACGTGATCTTTTGCAATGACATACCTGCCACATTAAGCTTCAGTGAATGAGTTGATGTGGTGTTTAAGCTGCTTTGCAATTTTAATATGCACTTTAATAAAAAGGGCCCTTATTTTAGAATGCAAATACAATTAAGTATCAGCACTGGAGGTGTCAGGAAACCCTAAGCTTCCCAGACCGTTTGCCATTTTCTTCACCCAAATATTAAGCCTTCTGCAGGCACTTGGTGTTCTTCATATTGTACTACCTAAAATAACTTTGCAAGTAACAGGTCAAATTGCTCTCTGATGATGGATGGATTTGGCCCATTTTATGTAAGGTCTTAAAATGTTAACATAAGAAAAACTGGCTAAAGCTCAAAATCAGAGATAGATCAAAGGCACAAAATTGATCCTCTATACTTGATGGCAAGGATGTTTGGATCAGTTGTGTTGGTTCAACTGATAGCAGAGCTTGGTAAACAATGAATTTCAGATCCAAATTTAGTTTGGACTTCTCATCCCTTGAATGTTTGGCTGTATTTGGAGCCCATCTGAATTAAAAACTAACGTGCCTTAATTCAGAGACTGATATATGAATATTAAACTTTTAATCACTTGGTCTCCTCCTCAAAAAATTCTGCACATCTCCCATAGGAGGGCGATTGAAAGGACGAAGAGGGGTAATTCTCTCCCCTCTCTTTGTCTTTGCTTACAGAATGTCGCTTCATCTCCTCAATTCCTTCCTCCATTAAAACACATTCAAACATAATTAGTGTACCATTAAAAATGGAGGAAATTTTGTAATTGCCAGTTGTTCTGTAGCCATGGTTACATCAAAGATTTATACCTAGCAACTCCAGCCCGAGCACGCACAAGCAGTTAGCAGGAACAGCAGTAGGATAATGTTTGTGTGCATGTGCAGGTGTGCTGACGTGAATGTTTGCCAAAAAAAGAGAGGGGGGAGAGAGAGAGAGAGGCCGAGAAACAAAGAGGGGGAGAGAGAGAGAAACAGAGAATATTCGGTGACATTTAAGGTGCTAATATCAGGAAGTCAACCTTTAATTTGACAGCTTTTAGTGCTAGTTAATTTCACTCATCCAGACGAGGTGTAAGAAATTTGCAGCACCTTTAAATTATCACGTTTTTCCACACTGCCTGAGGCCTATGTGGAATACCTGAACTATACTCCCTCCCACTCCCCCCTTTTTTTTTCAGGTCAGTTGAAGTAAAACTTTCATTCCCTTTCTCAGACAATTAATCTTTAGCTAATTGAAGCAGGAATACTGCAGGATGGGTTTCACTGGGGCCTGTAAATCTCATTTAGCAAAGTGAATTCCAGGCACATGCTGCACCTAATGATGTGACAGGTGGGCTGCACTGCAAGACAGCAGCCTCAGAAAAGTTGATTCTCATTAGACCCATGGAGTCCTGCAGTCAGTTTTCTGATGGCTGAAGAACGCTAATAGCATCTGTTTGCTACTGGGTGGGGTGGGGGAGGGGGAGAGAGCAAGATGAGAGAGATGGGGGGGGGATTCTGTTCCTTTCTTTCATGAGTTAATATCCTTGACTCCTGCCCAAAAAAACAGCAGGCCTGCCTCCCACCATGCGATCAGCCTCCATTCTGCTGACTCCTAGAAGGTGCACCCTTTTTCTAATTAACTGGAATGGCTATGGAAAGCAAAGGAGGCCTTGTGTTGGGTGAACCAATTATTTTGAAGGGTATTAAGTCATCAGATTTACTTTTATCTTGATTGCATTGTGGAAATCGTGCATAATTAATGGTGGGAGCTTATTAGGAAAATGATTAGGCAAATTACACAGGTGTCGGATGCATTTTTTATGATAAATTTGCTAGAACAATCCTGCAATTCCATCTGTTCAGCTCATATCAGAATGTCACTCTGGAAGAAATTAATGGTGCAGAGTCGCACAAAGTTGGATGCAGATTTATGTTTTAAAAAGATAGTTAAAATTATCCAGCAATTTCCTAATAAATACTTGATGTTACAGTTCAATAAATTACTTATTTAACCTTAAAAGAAAATGATAATCAGCTGGAAACTAAAAAGTGGAGAAAATGTAAACCTCATTTTGTCAGTTTGATGTGTATGTAAATAAAAAATAATCATAAGACGTAATAATTTATTTCTGGGGGATGCTGACTACAGACAAACTGTCAGTATGAGAGCACTTTGTTCCTAGAAATTCATCCATAATACGAAGACCTGCCTTTGCCAGTTCTAAGGTCAATTCTCTGGCCAACCACTTCAGACATTTGCACAGGACCTAACCTCAGCCTGTGGAACTCTCCTCTTAGAAACTGAGCACTACCACAAATGTCCCTATGTTCAAGTCCAAATGCAAGTGCAAATGCTTTGACCTACCACCACCATAAAGGATGTTAACTTACTAAAAACATACAAACAAAACCACATGCAATTTTTTCCTTCAAGAATGTGAGTAATGCAAAACAAAATGGAAATGACTCTTAATTTCCTTGATTAGTATTTTAACTCTGGGAGGTGCTCAGATACCACAGTGATGGGCATGTTATAAGAAACTGAACAGTGTTATTTCCAGTAGGAGAATCATTGTATTGTATTAGCCAGTGCTTAGCTTCCGAGGCAACACCATGACTACTAAAATACAACTTTTAGAGGACAGTAGTCTCAGGATACCGGAAGAAAAAAGCACAATAAATGGCTTCAGAGATAAAAGACATATTGCCTACCAAAAAAACCTCCACTTAATGTGATTTTTGGAAGGATTTTGAAAACTGATTGGATCACTATCAATAGTTTAGCCCCTCCTATAACCATGCATGTAATGGCAATTGGATAGGTACTCACCATACTTGACATGGCAGTCATCTTCCCTAAGGGCAACTGTCAAGTGTGCCCAGCAATGGGAGTTAAAAAGCTTTGAGGGGGTCAGCAAGCATGTGGACAAGGGTGATCCAGCGGATATAGTGTACTTAGAGTTTCAGAAAGCCTTGGAGAAAGTCACTCACCAAAGGCTCTTAAGCAAAGTAAGCTGCATGGGATAAGAGGAAGGTCCTCTCCTGGATCAGTAACTGGTTAAAAAATAGGAAACAAAAGGTAGGATTAAATAGTCAGTTTTCAGAATGGAGAGAGGTAAATAGTGTGTCCCGCAAGGATCTACTGGGACCAGTGCTATTCAACATATTCATAAATGTTCTGGAAAAAGGGGTAAACAGTGAGGTGGTAGAATTTGCAAATGATACAAAACTACTCAAAAAAGCTAACAGAATGCTGGGAATCATTAGGAAAGGGAAGAAAATAAAACAGAAAATATCATATTGCCTCTTTATAAAGCCATAGTATGCCCAGATCTTGAATACCGCGTGCAGATCTGGTTGCCCCATCTCAAAAAAAAAAAAAAAAAAAAAATATTGGAATTGACTAAGGTACAGAAAAAGGCAACTAAAATGATTAGGGGTATGGAAAAGCTTCTGTATGAGGAAAGATTAATAAGACTAGGACTTTTTAGCTTGGAAAAGAGATGACTAAGGGGTGATATGATAGAGGTCTATAAAATCGTGACTGATGTGGAGAAAGTAAATAAGGAAGTATTATTTACTCCTCCTCCTAACACAAAAACTAGGGATCACCAAATGAAATTAATAGGCAGCAGGTTAAAAGGAACAAAAGGAAGTATTTCTTTACACAACACTGTCAACCTGTGGAACTCCTTGTCAGAGGATGTTGTAAAAGCCAAAACCGTAACATGGTTCAAAAAAGAACTAAATAAGTTCATGGAGGATAGATCCGTCAATCGCTATTAGCCAGGATAGGCAGGGATTTCTGTTTGCCAGAGGCTGGGAATGGCCAATGGGATGATCACTTGATGGTTACCTGTACTATTCATTGCTTCTGAAGCATCTGGCATTGGCCACTGTTGGAAGACAGGATATTGGGTTAGATGGACCATTGGTCTGACCCAGTATTGCCATTTTTATTTTCTAAACTGGGTTCTATTCATGAATCTAATGCTGACTTACAGAATGAACTTGGGCGAGTCTCTTAAGGTGCGATTCTGGCCTGTGCCTCTAAGGGGTGGCACAGAACTCATAGTCAAGGGGCAAGGAGGACTCTGGTGGCATGAAAGCCACTTTTGCACCTTCTGCTCCTGGGACTGCTCTGATGGCTGGAGATGACATTGGTGTAATTTAGATAGCCCTGGGGACCTTTGGGTTTGCAACAGGCTCCTTGGAAGGCACACTTGTAGCTGTTTTCCACAGTGTCTGCACTGGGAGAATGCTCCCTTGGTCAGATATGGCATCCCTTTACTCTCCATACCTTTTACTCAGTCTAGTGGGGACAGATTGGGAGTGAGAATCTCACCCTTCATCTCTGCCAGCAATCTGTAAAATGGGGATAATAATGCTCCCCTATCTTTGTGAAATGCTTTGAGATCTATGTATGAAGAACACTGCATAAATGCAATGTGTTTATTATTTCCAACCCACCCAAAGACCACTGATGCCAATTCCCTCTATGGCTACTATATTTAATAAATCTGAAGCTGTAAACAATGTATCCTGCTATCATACACTAACTAATCCACACACATGTGGCAAGGGGAGTAGAATACAGGACTGTCTTATCTTTAAACAGAAACCTCTGCAACAGCTCTCATTGTGAGGCCTACAGCCAGATTCTCCGAATGGTTTAGCACACCAAGTAGTGAGCTCTTTTAAAAATCTGCCCCCAGTTACGGATGCTGGTTCTATCTGACTTGAAATGGGCAATGTTTTCAGAGAAAACACAAGGACACAAAAAAAAGTGTTGCAAGCTAGTATTCCTCTCTATGCAGTTTGCTACTGATTAGTAGTTAACTCTACTTGTATATCTTGGTTTTAATCCACAAAAGTTATTAGAACAATAGCATAGTGCAATTTAACGCAATGCCAGCCAAACTATAGTAGCTAGTGAGCTATTAGAGAATGTTTTAAATAAATCTGAAGTTAGGGTGACCATCCATTCTGTATTTTAAAGGCTGTTGCTTATCTGGTGCCTAATGTGCCATGACCCACATCAAATAAGGAGTTATGAGCATTCGATCAGATAAAAAGCATGTGTTCAAGCAATCATCATCCAAGGATCAGACACTGTGGTACTAAAGCATGACTTTGTATCATGAATAAAACATTTTGTATGATGCTCCTGAAAAAACCTATACTAAAATTTATGCTGGTAAGCACAGTAGGGTCAGGTCAATGGCACAGTGTAACAAAGGACCCATTCACCTCCTCATGTCTAGATCTGGGAAAGTAGCTCTCAGATGCCTCCTTATGCTCTCTGATCGCTCTGCGATAGTTTTCTTCCAGTGACTTGGCCCTCCAGCCAGATCCCCATTTAGTTCACCCCTTCCAGGGTTACAAAGCCCAACAGGATCACTTTCAAAATGCCCTCTTTGGATGGTGGTCAGCCCCAGCTTGGAGGCCTGAGCCACTATACTAGTGGCTGGCTAGGGAACCTGGGCTTACCCACTGCACTAGGCTCTGGCCTAGGGCCTGATAACCAACAATCCAGGTATGCTCCGTTCCTGTCCCTGGTGCTGTTTCCATGGGCTCCTTCCTGCTCAGCCTCCCTCTTTTCCCGTGCCTGTTTTAGGGTTTACCACAGGGGCATATTACTCCCCAGGGCTACTTCACCCCCTCCCAGCCTCTTGCTAAATTTCTTACTCAAGGGCAGGATCTTAGAATTTACTCTTCCCCTGGACTTCCTCCTTGTCGCTGATGACCTCTCTCATCCCAGGGAATAACTGCAGCCTCCTTCCTTTACAGCTCCTTTCAGCCTTCTGGATTTATAGCATTGTCCCTACCCTACCCCACTAGGCTTCATTGTTAATTAACCCTGTCCCTCCTTTTTGCAGATGACACCAACTAACCTACTTGGCTGGCTGGGGCCTCATTAACCTTATCAGGGCAGGTGTGGGGTACATACCTCATCACACACAACAAAGATAGGAACCTGTCTGGACTAAATTAAATGGGTTAATACAAAACATATCAAGGCAAGAGTCATGGGTTCAAATCTGGTGGTCCTGAGCCAGAAGTTGACATGAAATGTACAGCCCAATTTCATATCACTGTGACCTACCTCTAGAGGAGTTTATAATACTGCTCCTAAAGAGCCTGTCTTTGGAGTGCAAGTAGCAAGGGGAGCCCCTGTATGGGGAACCAACCAATGAGGAAAATCCCTATGTGTTAGATGACCCACCCTGGAACACAGAGGAGAATGTAACAACTTTTCCTCTATTGCTGATTCTGCCCCATCACTCACTCTTTGTCCCCACAGCTATTCTTGTGTATGCTTCTTACGTTTCTCCTTTCATTTCCAGAAAATAGATTAGTAGGATGTTAGTTCTTAGAAACTACATCTGAGAGCAGGGTTCCTTTGTGTCGGGCACTATAGTAATACACTGTAATAGATAGTCTCTGTCCCAAAGAGCTCACAATCAAGACAAGAGGCAAAAAGAGGCACAGAGAGATGAACTGACTTACCCAAGTTCACCTAGGAAGTTAGTGGCGGTAACAGGAATAAAACCCAGGTCTCAGAAATCTCAGTGATCTCCACACTGGACCACACCACTTCCTTGAATATGAGTGTGGTCATCTGAACTGCAGGGTATAGTATTTTCCTAAAAATGTTTAATTTAAAAACAAATATTTTACAGTATTTTCCTAAAATAAAATACTGTAAAATATTTGTTTTTAAATTCAACATTTTTTCTATTTCGGTGCATCATTCAATTCTTTTTAAAACCTGCCATAAAAACTAATTCCTAATCCTTAATATAAATAACTGGCTCAAAACAAACAGGTCCTTTTGTAGGATTGACAGTATTACACTTTTATCATATCATAAGCTTTCAACTAATACATGAACACTTTATAGGGATAAATTCTCAGAAAGGATGTGGGTGGTATACACACAAAGCTCTTATTTGTTTATCAGATTTTATGAGCACATCTCCAACATAATGGTTGCAAAGTTTAGTCTTTAAAATGCAGAGCGAGCTAACATTTCAAGGCTTGGCACTCTTTTGCCCTGATCAGGCTCTCATAAGACAACACTTATCCAACATTAATTCCTCTCCAAAGTCATTTTTGTTAAAGGGATAAGTATAATAATGTGAGATCCCATCCCACACGGCCCAGTCATGAGGACAGAGCTGTTCCCTGCTGAGGAAATTATGGAAACTCATCACTGGGGAGTCCAACCCCAAGAAAGGTGAATGAGACAAGACCTTAGTATCCTGAACACAGGAAGAGCAACTTTCAAGCAAGAGAGGAGGGGGGACTCCTACCAGGAAGTGAATCCTTTCCACCATTCCCTCCCCATTACTACAGTATCTGAGCACCATACAATCTTTAATGTATTTATCTTCACAACACCTTTCTGAAGTAGGGATTATACCCATTTTACAGATAAGAAACTGAGGCACAGAAAGCCTAAGTGATTTGCCAAGGTCACACAGCAAATCTATAGCAGAATAAGGACCTCAACCCAGATACCCCAAATCATAGACAGTGCTTCCTCTTCTTTAGAGAGAGGAGGCAAAGAGTAAGTAAGTCCAATGTTCCTCAGTCTTCCAGGAATCTTATGTCAGGGAGGCCTGCTGTCCCTACACTATACCTACAATAGCCTGCTTGTACAGACTGCTAGCCACAGTTGTGGGGAAGAAGTAGGGCTTTAATAGACTCTATTAGTGAGATCTTTGCCCATAATCGTTACCTCAGATGGTCTCCTAGGGCCAACACAATAAAAGGCCATGCATCTGTTTCACCCAGTTGAATAAAAAAAAGGTAAGTTAGAGGCACCTATGTATTTTAGCTACAGGACAGAATCTATAGCTCATTTCCTCCCCTTCTAGTGTAAATGAACATTTAAGTTTATATGACTCAGCCTTTTCCATTTATTAGCAGATCAAATAAAATGTATGCAATACAGAATGGAATTATTCATTTTGCCCCAGTCCTATCACTCTTTTTACAGCAGCTCAAAGACCTCGGGAGAAACCTGCCTAAGCAGCATGCTTGCTTCTTTGAACAGAAAAAAAGTATAAAACAATCTTGAAAGTTCCCTTAGCATATCAGACTGGGATAAGCTCAGCAAGAGCAGCCAATGGAGAGAAAAGGAAGGCTTAAAATTAGATATTTGGAAACTAAAATGTTTTGGGAGCTCATCCTCAAAATACAACTTTCAAACTGAATAGCCATATTTGGGCATCTAAATAAGTGGCCTGAAATCAATGGGCGTTATGGGTGTTCAGCAGCTCTGAAAAAACAGGCCACTTATTTAGGTGCCTGAATATGAACTCACAAGTCTAGCTTTATACACTTAATCTGGAAAATCTTTGGTCTAAGTAGATCATCATTTTTCCTCCCAAATATCTTAGGAAATGAATAATAAGTCTCATCACCATTATAATCATTGGCTAATCACGTACCCTCCATTTATATCACTTCTTTCCAGGACAACTTGAGATTTTGTTTTCCGCGAATGCTTTGGTAATAGAGTTTGCCCATAGGAAAAGTGATCAAAATGGAGAGGACTTGAAAGTTGTGCAGTGATGGGGACACCCCCCGTACTGTACTGTGTCAGTCACACTAAGAAATGAAAGGGAAAATATTTCATAAAATATTATTCATTTATATACATCTCCAAGGGCACTTGCCCCAGCAACCCAGGGTCCATCTGAATATGAAGGGAGACTTTTCTTGAATTTGTTTGTTGCCAGATATGCCCATTGTAGAGCTGGTTGAAATTCCATTAAATTAAAATATGTTGTTTTGTCAACATCAACATTGTTTTGTACAGACATATCGGTTTCGATGAAGTTTTTTGTCAGGAAGGTATATGAGAGTGAAAGACAGTCAGACTCTCTAGCCCATCTCGCGTACTAGTCTATGATGCGGTAGACTCTAGTCCAAGTCCCTCTTCCGCCTGGTTCAGAGTGATCTGGGATGAAAAACTCTGCACGGAAGCAGGCAGAACAGGGGTCTGAATACAGGGCTCCCACATCCCAGTGCTCTAAGCACTAGGAGAGACTCACCTCTTCCTGAAGCAAAAAGCTCAGCTTTTGATCTAAAAACACAATGCCATTTTTATGAAAATGTCTGAAAATTTTTGTTGTAGTTCCAAGGTGGAATTAAAATTTTGATTGAAACCTCGAAAGTTGCCACAAAATGAAATTGTCATCACTAGGCCAGCTCTAGCTAAGGGGCAGGGAACATGTCAGGGAAAGTTGTTAGTCCGAGCTCCACGCTGCTGCAAGCAAAGAAGCACTTACACAGAATCGTAGGAGTGGAAGGACCTCGAGAGGTCATCTAGTCCAGTCTCCTGCACTTATGGCAGGACTAAGTATCATTTAGACTACCCCTGACAGATGTTTGTCTAATCTGCTCTTAAAAATCCCAATGATGGAGATTCCACAACCTCCCTAGGCAATTTACATTTAGGTTCTGTCAAGGAACAACACAGTAGGGTCTTATTTGACACACTGGGAAGAATGAAAGGAAAGCAGATAACCAATCTGGCAATAAACATCAATAAAATGTTATGCCAGAGCAAGACATTCAGCCTAACTGCTTGACACATTTTGGAGACAGAGAATGTGACAGCTAACATGCCTGTGGGAGGAAGCCTCTCTGAACCCAGAGATTTTCCACAGCTTCTGTCACTGGTATAGAACGCTGAAGCTCTGTCTGTTTGGCATCTCCCACAGTTGCCAACCTCAGAAATTCCTTACCAGTTTGGTGAATGTTGTTGTGGGTTTTTTTTTTTTGTTAATTAATGTTTATATGAATATCCTAATGGGGCTAAGAGACTTAATGAGAGACGTATTCTTAATGAAATATGAAAATGTAAAACAAAAATATAACACTTTAACTTGAAGACAAGGGTTATTCTGCCTGAGGAGAATAAAAATAGATTATTATTCACAATTGTTTTTCTCGCTCCTCAATCAGTCTATTTTTCTAGGTACTCATATGGCCCTTCATCACCTTAATACTTGGAGGTACTCAGATGTTCACAATAGAAGCAACAACAGTCCTCTTTCTCCCTTCCCTCCAGTCTGTAGGAGAAATCATTCAATTAGTTTATAGGGGCATGTGGTCATGAGGTTTTTTTATAGGTGTAATTAGGTATGTTTAAGTTCTATATATCAGCCATTACAATAGGATCTGAATGCATCACAGTCTTTAATCTATTTATCCTCATGCCAACCTTCTGAGAAATGGAAGTACTGTTATTATTATTTTACAGGTAGCACCTTAACGATTGGACCACCTTTCCTCTCTGTCTCCTGTGTTCATCAGCCTATCCCTTGGTCAACAGTTTCATTGTCACATTGGAATATAGCTGTTGTGGAAGGCGTCTTTACTCCCAAAGCTCAAACAGGAGATGCAATGTGTGACACAGACCCAAAATGAGAGAAAAAATGTTTTCAAATGGGAAACTTAAGTTCCTTTCTTTCTGTAACCTCAGTTTCATGATTCTGCATATCTAGTGGAAACAATGGTCAATGATAAAAGTGAGGGGACACCAAATTCATGTCATACATAGCTAACTTTCAGACTAGAATGGGTGATGAGGGACATTTAAGAGCTATGGCAGAAGCTCATGTTTACAGGAGAGACACTCTTTCAGGTATCTAATGCCAGTCCCATGGATGTTTTGACTACAAGGACAGGGAACTTGAATTGAACTGACTCTGCATTCAGTGGGAAGCTAGTGCAGGGAATGGAGCACTAGAGTGATGTGTTCATGGCCACTCATACAGTGATGAGTGTGATATAAGATTCTAGAATAGAACAGAATACAATAAAATTAATGGTGACTTGTGTTCCTAAGAAGGCAAGCTGCTGTGTTTTGTACTAGTTGGGGCTTTTTCAGGATGTGTGGCCTCATTCTGAGATATAATAGGTTGCATGTATTGAACACCATGGCCAGGTTTGTATCTGATAAGATGGGGAATAATCTTCTAGCTAGTTGCAGATAGAAGTGGGTATTTTTTACTACACAAGCTCTTCAGGCATTTGATATCACTGGTGAGTCCAAAAATTTCCTGCAGCTAACCATGCAGGTAACAATCTGAAGGCAGTTGACTTCAATAATGGGGGATGTTGGAGGCAAGCTCACCAGAGCACCTTCCTACCAGTCTTTCTTGGGTCCAGATACCTAGTTGCTCTTCATCCAGATACTAATTTAGCTAGATATGGAGAGGGCTGGGAGATAATGATCTTTATGTTTGATTAAAGGAGATGATATGTGCAAGGGCTCTTACAGAACCTGTCTCCCAAAATCTTGAAACAGTGCTCCCTAAAATAGGGTTTAACTAGGCAAGGTATCAGCTTGTGAATCTGTTGAAACAATGAAAGACTAAGATGGTTTTTATGAATGGAAAATGAATCACTGGATGCTCTGTGTACAATGTTCAGGAATAAAGTTGTTTCTTGATTTTGGGTGGTGTGTGAATTGGAATGTGGGGCAGAATTAAGGTTATTTGGCTGAACTGAACTGTGAAATTTCATACTTTCCCCTTTTTCTTCCTCTTTTTTTTTCAGTGTGATTTTAACTTTGAATTCCTTCATTTCTTTCAAAAACTATAATTTTCTTGAAAAAATGTGTTTTCCCTTGAGTAAAGGATGAAAGTAAATCAATAATTTCAAGATTCAATTAAGCTTTTTCTTATTGGTTTTGAAAAATATATATGGAGAGAGAGACCATTTTTTTAAAATGGTGTATTATTATCTTTTCACTTCTAAGGAGTTCAGTCCTTGTTCCTGAAATGAAGGGAAGAAGCAGTCAATTTCTTATCTGGAGGATTGACTAATGTCAAAGATTAATGCCATTTCTGGTTACTGATCTGGCTGAGAGCCAGATGGGAAGACACCACTTTCCTATATCCCACGTCAGTAATAAAACAGCTAAACAGGTGCAAATATGTATGCAGTGCATTAACTTCTGTTTATCTTCCAAGGGCGCGCTCTGGGGAGGTGCCGAGTCCCCTCAACTCCTATTGACAACATTGGGTGTTGAAGGGACACATCATCTCACATGATCAGGACCCAGGAGAGTCTTTTTTTAACCTTCCTTTCAATAAGAAAATGGTTTGGAAGATCATTAAAGGGATTATGTATTTTAACACAGTGTGGAAACAATCAATCACAATCAAATGGACAGGCGTTCACTAAAATACTTTCAACATATGATGCCCTACAGCATAAAAGATCCTGCATTCCTAGATGAGAAAACAAAAATAAGTGGCTGGGGTTGTTGTCTATTTAAGGACCAGTTCCTGGCCCCATTGGAATCAGGGGAATTTTCCCTATTGATGCTAGTGGGCTCAGAATTTGACCCTGCATGCACAGTTGAACTGTTAAACTAGGTGAGGGTGCTAACTGCAGTACAAAATGTAGACAATGAATTTCAGCATTTTAAAATTTACATATGATCAATACTAAATGCTTAAGGGGGTGGCATAAAGCCTTCACAGTGCGGATCACTGTGCAGTAGCGTATCATTAGGGAAGGGAGAATTTCTTCAAGACAACTAGTGATCAGCATATGCTCTGAAACATAATGATGGAGCTTTAAAAAATAAACAATTATCAGAGAGAAAAAGTTAGCTCACCACAATTTATGGCAGTAAATAATGTTTATTCCAGCGTGAGGATTTTTTCTGACTTACCAATACTAACTGGACAAATAAACTGATTAGACAGAAGTTTCAGAGTAGCCTCAAATCACATCACTTTATCTGCAACTGTCAGCAATAACATGTGTATGATTCTACAATACATATAGCTAGCGCAACAATTTATTTTAATGTAATGCTGCCCCCTTGTGCTTTTGTATACAAGGGAGTTTTGTCAATAATCGAGGCTTTTAACAAAAAAAAGAAAAGTGAAAGATCAGGTTCTGCTCAGTTTTTTTGGCATTGAGCTTTGTTACAGTTATTTTTACTTGAAGCAGAAATGTGAGCATAGAAAGCAGGCTTAGGGCCTAAGGAAATATATAACATACATTAACATAAGATTAAAAATTGTGTGTGTAAGAAAGAAAAAATGACATACATCAGAGAAGAAAAATTAAGGTAAAGGTCAGATCAAAGAAATGTGCTGTTGGAAACAAATGGAAAGCAAGACTCTAGATCTTATATATTAAACCTTAGTATTATACAGTAAAGAAACTGGATACAGTAAAGGAAGGCAAATTGCAAGGAAAAAATAATAGAATAAAGTAAGAATAGGGACTCAATAGCTCAGGGAACTGGAAACTGGATGCAGCTTTTTCATCAGTAGGTGCTTAGTTCAAATCTAGTTCAGGTTGCTAACCATTAAGAGACCTTACCATCTGATAGTTGTTAGGTGGTCTAAATATAATGAGCTGTTTGGTTCAGTCCATTTCACAGTAGAAAGCGGTCAGTTTCAGGAAATTTGCACCAGACTTCACCACCTACTGGCCCCCTTGTTGGCAGTCCCATTAGACAAGCCAAAGTATGAAGGAACATAGAAAATGTTCTCATCCAAAGAAGAGGTCCCGTCAGGCTGAGGCACCCTGGTGAGGGAAGGAAGCTGCACTGCCTTTCCCCATGTGGTATCTACTTTGTGGCTCAACAGAGGACCCTAGTCATTCCATCATCTTTCATAGACACTAAAAATTCACAAACTTCAAAAGGCAAGTGAGACACATGAGTACAATAAAAAAAAACATGAAAATGTAACATTTCTATCAATATCCTTGCATTTTCTGGGCCTGATTTTTAAACTAACACGGCCCCATTGACAACCAATTTGTTTGTCCAATTACTGCAATTGCACGACAATGCCCCTGTTAGTCATTTGCACAAGCAGTATGGTACTAGATGTGTGTGTGTGGTCATGTTAAAAGCACATACAAATTAAAGCCTATCTAATTTAAGAATCAGGTCCTCCAATTTCTTTCCAGTGTGCACTAGACTCAGTGCAAAATCTGTGATGGATTCTCTGTGGGGTACATTCTCTTCTTTATATATTCTTTATACTTGGCCTCTCTGTGCCTCAGTTTCCCCATTTGTAATGGGGATAATGATGCTCCTTCATAACATGCTTTGAAACCTACTGAAAGTGCTACAAAAGAGCTAGGTATTAATTTATTTATGTATTATTACTAACATACATACATAGAAAGTAGTTTAGTAAGTAAATTAAGCATTTGACCCTCTATGACTCTGTCCATGCTAGTCATTTTTAAACTGCACTTTTCCAGGTATTGTCCAACACACAGCTTTTATATATGTTAAATTTACTGGGCCAGATTCACAAGCTGAGTTACAGCTCTATGACACTCTTATGTCATAAGGGACCCTAAACCAGCTGTCAGTGACCAGACAAGAATTCCCCTATAGGAGGGAAACTCCCTGCTTAACCATGTCGCAACTGTTCTGTGTCTAACACCATTCCCTCCTTCCTGGCTAGGGAGAAGGCAGAGCATTTCAGGGATGTGTTGGGACAGACAGCCTGGGTTATGGCAGAGCAGAGCTCTGCCACAACAATTAAGGACCTGGCAGTAGCTTCAACTTGTGTCAGGGCTACTGCTGGCCTTGAAAATCAGGGCTTCAGAACTGTCTCTTTGATACCCTCACCCCCATTCATTTTTCTGTAAAGCTCAGTGCAAGCAAGATTCTGACCCAACTACTTACAGTTTCTGATCCTGTCTCTTGACTTTTTTTTTAAATAAAGATTTTAAAACTTGAGCCAGGTCTCATTGAATTCAACGGAAAGCTTCCTATTGACTTCAATAGGAGTTGGCTCAAGTCATAAGTTTGCCACATTACATTCCTCAGCAACATCTCACAAATCCGGTGAACTTTTACTGTGACTCAGTTCTTTGTAAGAAGTGTGTGTGTAGTAGTAGTAAAATGCTTTAATTGGGTTTTTTTTTTAACTATAACTCATTTCTTTGTGAAGATTCAGGCCCATCCCTTGAAATCAAACTCAAATCTTACAAAATCAATTTCTCTTTCCTGGATTTGGCCCGGTTGGAAATACAGCAAAAGCAGCCTTTCTGCAGTGTTTTGATATTTCTGTTTCCAGTCCCTCTCAAAGAAAGTATGGAAAAAGTAAACACATTTTAATTAAACCTTTTCAAACATCAAGATAAATAAAAAGTTTGGATTAATTCTTATTTAACCTGAACTTGTCTACCCATCCCTAAAAAGTTAGGAATCTCCCTGACCGTACGGGAACTCAAAGCACATGTAAAATAGATGTTGACTGAAATACACAGTTTGATAGCATATAGAATGTTTTGTGAGGAATTCATGAAAAAACTAAATATGTATACTTTGATCAAATTACTTCAGATTAAACAAGAATTGTTTAGGGCAGCAGAAAACAAGATTTAAAATTTAATTTATTGAGATTGAAATTATGCAAAGAAACATTTAGGGTGGGTTTCAAAAAGCATTTCCTAATGGTGACATCTGACAAACTATGGAATAGTCTCCCAAGACAGAACTGCTATTGCTCCAGTCCTTTAAAATTGAAGACAAGAGCACACAAGAATATACTGTAGGAAACTCTTCTGAACTGGGATCCCAGGTATGGACTAACTGACTTAACTGGTATTTCCCATTGTAATGTATGTAATTATAAAGCATGCTGTTATCTTATCATTACATTAACCCATAAACTCGAATATATCTCTAGTGTAACTCCATTGACATATCCAGAGTTACATCAGGGTTGAATTCAGCCCATAATAGCTAAATATGAAATAACTTCAAGCATAATTTCAATCAACCTGATGAAATAACATTTTTCTAAAGCAAAGCAATTTTGTGGTTCACTAGTAAGAATGGCAGATAACTGTATCAATGCACACGTTAGAAAACACAATACCTATCAAATATTACATGTCAGAACAGCACTAAACTACTTAAAGCAGTAAATAAAACATTAGTTTGGGACGGAGTTTTGGGTTCTCCTCACATTATTATGTTTTATTCATTTCTCACTTCAGTATTCTCTTCATTCTGCTAATCTGAGTGACTACCATGTTGTCAAACAGTTCAGCTGTATAGAGTTCAGTTTACTTTGAGATGGTGTAGCACCTTCAGCACCTCCAAGGCAACAGGAATGGCACTGGCAGCAAACTCAGTTTGTAAATACAGACATTTTAATTCACCTGTCAAGCCTAACTAATCCTGCTTTCAGTTACCCTTGTTGTTTATTTTAAATACTGTGCTAGATTGCTTTGGAGCAGTATTTAAATTATGCGGTCTGTAAAATGGCACATGCTTTTTCTGCAATTTAGTGAGGCTATAAAGTGCTTTTACTTTTCTTTTAAAAAGTCTGGTTTTGAGTCTGTGATGTTGTATTTTGAAAAGCTGAACCACCTATAACAAACCTCCTGTATAGCAACAGCCCATTTTACTTTGCAATGTTGTTAAAAGCACACTGGTTAAAGCCCAGGGTTCACGTTCTCACTCTGCCACAGAATCACTTTTTGGCCATAAGAAAATCATTCAATTGCTAAGTGCCTCAGTTTACCCATCTGTAAAATGCATACAGCACTACCAGCCTCACAGTGGCTATGACACCTAGAGTCAGATTTTCAACAGAGCTCAGCATAATACTGCATGTTGATTAGGTTTTGTCAGAAATGTCGCATCTAACCAATTTTTCAATGGAAAATTGATTAAACAAAAATGTTTGCAAGAGTGTTTGCTTTCTGTGGAAAATCTTGGTTTCCTACTAAAAAAAACCAAACACCCAAAACTGAAATATTTTAGCTAAAAACCATAATAGTTTGATTTTGAAATGGCACTGTGGTGCTTCATGAAACTTGTAGCCAAGTGCCTCATGCTCCCATTCTCCTCTATGGCCTGGGCTCCCCAGGTGGACTAAATCTCCAGTGATGCACTAGGGCCATGTGACTGCCATTATGCATCACATCCCGTCACCAAGAAGGGAGACAGTGATGCATCATGGAAGATGTAGTCCAATCACTGAGCCCAGACTATAGAGAAGAATGGATGAATGAAGCACCCAAACTACAGCTCTGATAAGGCACTACAGTATCATTTCAAAATCTAAATATTTCATTTGGAGGCTAAAATATTTGGTTTTTCATTGATATTTTCTGTGGAAAAATAACCATTTTCCAATGGCTCCAGCACTGAGAACTTTTTAAAATCTGGTCATTTAAATCTTCACAGTGGGAGCTGCTGGGTGCTAAGCACTTGAAATCTGGCACTGAGCTTTTCTGAAAATTTAGTCTTTAACATCCATAAAGCACTTATGGCCTCATCCTGCATTGGTCTCTGTTATGTCCACAGCATACATACAAAGTAAGATTAAAAACATAAATACTTTCACTGGAAGGTTGCAACTACTTTCTTTCTTAGAATTCAGACCAACACACAAAAACACAAATACGGAGAGAGAGAAAGAGCAAACAGTCTGTTCCCTATGACAGAGAGATACCTTCCTTTCAGCTGGCTCTTTCTAGAAATGACTCCAATATCAGACTTTCCTACAAAGCTCCTTGCCTGCAAGCAGGACCTCACCCCCTTTCCACCACAAAGTGATAGCTTGCAAGTCCAACTCAGTCCTCAATACCCCACAGGCTTCAGGAGGGCAGACCTCTGAGACTGTGAAACATCACACCAAGGTCAACAGAAGAGTGCCCATATGGAGCTCACTGTAGGACCAAGACTTTACAGAGCCTTAGATGAGAGGTGATATATACCTGGAACATATTATTGCTATAAAAAAAGGGTACATTGTACCAGAATTTGCTTTAGGTTTTTTCCTAATGTTTTCTCCATTTAAAATGCAGTTTGGGGGGTTATTTTGTTTTTGTTTTGGGATTATTATTGTTTTTTTAAAATATTAGTGTTTTCTCTTTGAAAAGAAAAATAAATTTGTGTGTGTTCTTTTCCCATCACTTGGCTTTCTATTCTCCAAGAAATAAACTACTTGTAATCTTTTCTGGGGGAAAAAAGGAGAGAGAGAGAAGCTGCTGATATGAAGGATGAAACTTCAGCAATAATTACTGTACATCAAATGTGTGTATGAAGCCCAGTAAGTAAAATGCTTTTATCATTTAGGGAAAAAAAAATCCCCCTGAAAAATCTATAAACTGTCAGAAACAGGGTTAGAATTGCAATGCTATTCTGTTTGCCTTACCAAAAGGTTACTTTATCAAGTAACTTGTAAGTTACAGTCGCACATGACTGTTGAGGGAAAAGTAATTTGTTGTAATCATTTTTAATTATAGTTATTCTTAATTATCTTTGCTGTATGTTTAAACATTAAAATACAAACAGTGCTGCCATAGCACAGATGGCTGTTGCCTGCTATACAGACTGTCAAGCTTCTTTTGAACACCACATCTTGTTTTCCCCTACAATTGTAACTTAAAGTAGTAATTGTGGCTCAGAGAAAACACTTTATGTTTTAAGAAGAATTCTGTACCTACCATACAGTCACTCAGTAGAGATGGGTTTGAATGAAAACCCTTGTTCTGAACACACCTGAATCATTGGGGGTGGGCAGACTGGGTGACAGGGGATTGTTGAAACCTGAATCTTGATCTGAAATTTGCCAGTGGTTCACAATTTATAACATACTGAAAGAAAACACTGGCTATGAACATTCTGGATCAGAAGTGTTTGGCTTGAACCCCAATTCTATCACTAAGGCAGTAGAATCAGATTACCGGATTATTGTTTTCTTTGGCCCTCCAACACTACTATATTATGTGTGTTTGAGAATTTACGATGAGAATTGTTTTTACTCTTACAGTTATTAGCATAGATGTAGTAATCACCAAAGTGTCCATTCATAATGTTAAGAACTGCTTCCACCACCCACATCTTAAGTATTTCTAGGGTGAACTATCACCGTAGTACTGGAGCACTTTTACTTTCTGTTCATGTGACTTCTCAACCCTTGAGTTTTGCTTTGGATTTCAGGTCTAAACAAACAAAACTAGTTCACTTCCTGATATTCCTATAATCTCCACTCAAAAAATGAAATGGAATATGTTTCTTCAAAATGGAGTCCAGATACACTCAAAAGGGAGGGGGGAATAAGAACTGTGGGTTAATATTATATATTGCATATTCAAGCCACAGTCTCATGTTCAAGCCACTTACCTCATTGCTGTCCAACTTGCATTCATCTGCTATGAACCTTAGACTATTGGCATTTTCCATTTATCCTTCTGAAAAAGAGGTCTGATAATACCTACCTCAAAGGGGCATTCTGAAGCTCAAACAACATTTGTAAGGTGATCTGAGCTCTTTGCATGAAAGGGGTTCTATAAGTTTTATTACTATTAATGAATTAGAAAATGACAAACAAAACAAGACTTCAGTCCAGATTTTTAGAAATGCATATGAACATGCCCAAACACTACAGGAAAAATGTCTAGTGCGTGAGCTTAAGTCAGTGATGTTCATGTGCAAAATGTATAGGTGCTTGCAAGTCCCCACCTTGCACACGCTCACTAAGCATGACACATACAAAAATGCTCTCACACTTTTAAAAATTCAGGCCTTGCACTTGAAAGTCTAATTACAAGCCTGTGCAAGCTCACAGTTACAACTGGAAACATGCCATTGTAATTAAAGCACATTGGGTATGTGTTAGAAATACACCGATGCACTGTAACTTAGAAAGAGCTTTTTCCATATTTACTGCTTAGGAAAACTATTATGATAATAGTAATATTTTTTTTAAATTTCAATGACCTCAAGTTGTCATAGCATGCTTCAGTGAAGAGAAGTTATTTACATTCAAATATCTTTATCTGCCTGCAACAGAGTTGTAATGTCTTAATTGTTAATGCCGTATGTATTGATAACAATTTTTCATTTTTACAAACCTCAGGAATTTTTTTTCTTCAGTTCCTGGCATGTTTCCCATTTTTGTTCTCATGGGTCTAGAAATACACAAGTCCTAATTTGCAGATAAATGACATATGTACAATTGATGTAACTGAGAAACTATCTTTATCCTACAGACAAAAAATACTTGATATCTTTTTCACAATTATATTATTATTTCCACAGAGGTAAAACAAAACAAAAAAGTCTCATTAAAAAAGGTTGCTTATTCCATTGATACAACACACCCTAATTGTAATATTTCAAAATAAGGGCCTGATCAGAAGCTCTCAATACCCACAACTCCCATTGCACTTACACACTCAGCACTTCTCAGGATTAGTCCATAAAGGTAAAATTCACCCTCTGCAGAGGACCTGCACAAAGCTCATTTTAAGTCCTCAGAAGAGGACTGAAGTGGATGTATATGCTTGGAGTTAGCCTTTGCACACTACAGTGCTTAGCATAATGTGTCCCGACTTGCTTGTGACCTTTAGACACTAATGCACTATAAATGTTAAATAACGACAACAACAGTGATAATAAAAGGGATGAAATTCACATTAAATAAATGGTTAATAATGGTGGAAAGGTGCCTGACATTTCTGGATATTGCATTCCTTTATTCATAATAAAATTACTGCACGGGCAACCACGTGACAAAACTCTCCATCCTGTCCCATCAATATGCCTAGCTAAGTGGGATCATCTCTGAGGAAAAGAGTATAGTTCACTCTCTATATCCGTAGCCAATCCTTGGCCACTGTGCAACAAGTATACTACAGTATTTAGTTCCACTTGTGTGAGTAAGTCTCTGTGATATGGACACATTTGCCCACCTGAAATTAGATGAAGTCTACCATGTCATTTTTCATAGACAACCGAATAGCCTGCACATGGTAATGACTTTCAAGCATTAATGACCTGAGTTGAAAAGGCTCTATATCCCATTATCAATTTTCTGAGCCACCCAGTCCCCCAATGTATAGTTTTAATGTTAATTTTTAATACTATTTTCATGCATTTTTAAGATGAGATTTTTTTTAACTAGACTGCAATAATTTCTCAATATTAAATAAATAATGTTACAGTGTTGAGACAATTATGATTTTTGACAGTGTTGATATATTATTGTTTCAGCTACAGAAACTCATCTGTTACATGTTTTTATGGACTTTTCTTTTTTGTTCTGTATCCTTCCTTTTGATATTTTATAACTTAGATTTGTGTGTTTGCCAAGATGGTTCCCTTAGGCCACTGCTGACTAACACTTCAGGGTTTTTTGTTTTAATCAATCCAACACACAATATGCACCCATTTCCAAAAGAAAAGATCTATAGTGAAATTCTAGAACACTGATAGAAGCAATGTTTTATGAATCAGGCTCCTTTTGATGTTAGAAAAATAGGATTTAACCTTTTGTGAAAATTTAACACGTTCTTGCTGGCACATTCAGGTCAATGTGCAACCCTTGGGATTTTAAAGTTCTTCCTGCCCATCAAAAGGGGTACTTTTATCAATTTATTTGCACAAAAACATGTGGCTAGGACAGATCAGCTGCCCCTCTGCTTTTTAGTGGCTCTCAGCTCAAATTCATGCCATGGGAGAGCTCAGTCAGCCTAGACTTTCGGGGTGGGAATGTCCAGGCTTTCCTCTACACATTAGCAACTCCAATGGGAATCTTCCACACTGCAAGGTCCCCATTGTTATCTGGAGGCAGCATGTCACAAAAGGAATTAAACATATTACCCAAGCGAATCAGTTTCAGCCCTTTGGTTAAAGAAATATTCAAAATGCTCTACGCTACCATGAGGTAAATGCGGGTTTCATTTCTGGCTCCTCTTGGTCATTCCCTGAGCTTGGCAGGTTTGCAGCAGAAATGTCTCAATATTGCACACCCACAATCCCATTGGCTCAACAGCATTTAAAGGACCTAAAGGGAATTCTTTACAGCCAAAAGACTGGCAGCAAAGATGTGATCATTTGAGTGGGGAAAATGGGAGAATCATTATAGGCAAGCAGATAAACAAAGGTGACTTGGAAGAAAATAAGGAAATATGTATTATTTTTAAATAAAGGATACAGATATTTATATTGTGAAGATTAAAAAAAACAAAACAAAGACACATACCTATAGCGAAAGAGTTGTGAAATTTGATACTGATAACGTTACTCACAATACCGCAGAGTTATTTGGATATAATTAACACTAAATATATCCATTCCTTGAGATCCACTAGTGCTAGAAATGATGAGCCATCCTCTCTAATAATGGCGTCTGGGCACTACTCTAATACATGAATATGCACTCTCGCTTTCTCCCTTTCCCCCTTATCTTTAGCCATGCTGACTTTTAACTTGTACTGTAAGTGAAAAAGCTGAATTGGAAGCATTAGAATCTCCCAACTGATCTCTTTTTTAAATAAAAAGTGAAGTTAAAATCCACTTCAACAAAGGGTAAAGCACTCTCGAAAGCCACAGACACCTGCAAAGGTCAGCTTTAAATTAGAAGCCATCGGCATTTGGGCCTGAGGGAACAGAACAATGGGATAAGGCCAAGAAAACTAAAAAGGGACAAAAAGACACTAGGAAGAACAAAATTAGGGACACAAGATTTATTTTAAAAAAATATATGGAACCATATCGTATATGGAACACTGTCCAGTGACAGAGAAAAGTGAACAGTTCTTATCTCGGGATCCTGAAAGAAATCACAGAACACTCAGCTACAATTTTCAAATGAGCCTAAGTGACTTAGATGCTTACGTCCTGTTGACAGTCATTGACACTCAGGCTCCTAGGCACCTAAGTCCTTTTTGACAATGGGACTTAGGTGCATTTGGAATTTTTTCCCTCAAGCTTACCATGTACAGAATGTTACACCGTGGATTTCATGTTTTCTGATGCAATTTTCTCCCTAAATATAAACAGACATGTGAACACTGAAGACAGTGGATCCAGAGTCCCCACCCCTGGTGTTGGGGCAGCTTTGCACCGCTTCATCAGCCCAAAGAAGCCCTGAACATGCCTTAGTGACCACAGGAGAATGTGGGTGGATGCTCAGGTGATGTTCAGTTGCTATAATGGCTCCTACAGAGGTATAGACAAAGTGATGGGGGAATGACCATTGTGTCCTTTTGCCCTGATGATCCTAAGATGCCATACTGGTCCATTAAGACTGTTTTCAGCTGGGACAAATAAGAACAGACATGAGCATTAGTAAGTTCGGTAGCCAGAGCTGATTGATCCCAGAATCAAGCAAAAAGATGGCTTAGCCTTTCCATCTCCCCCTCACCCCAGTCATGCTGAATGTTTCTTGACCAGAACTGAGGAACGGAGGCATTAACTACAAAATTAATCAGACACAGAGAAAGTTGTCAGTGATGTCAGACATCTGAGGCATGTGGATTTTCTTTTGATGATGTTGCCTTTAGAAATTTGGTTGCTCACACAATACCATGAAATCACTTCAGCAGCAGCACCTTGATAAATACCAGATGTGGTTAATTTTGGATCATAACTGCTATGTCTGGAGTAATAGTCATAAAGAATTGGGAACCAAACTATATCCCTAAAATATTTTATTCAGTTAGTTTAATTCAATTACATGAACAGGCTGGAAAGATGAACCAAGATTTTCAAAAAAACATTGTCTAAAGTTAGGTGCTTAAATCCATATTTAAGCACACATTGAAGTGACCTGATTTTCAAAAGTGCTGAGCACCCAGCAGCTCACACTGAAGTCAAAGGGACCCACCTAATGTTCATATTTAGACTCCTAAGTGGCTTTTTCCTCTCTCTCTGGAGTCTTCTAACAAACCCAACTACAATCATTTTTACATAATCCCATCTACCAAGGCTCTATCAAGGATGTGGAGTTTCAAATATTGTACCATCAGAACAAATTCTGATTGGCTGATCACTCCCTGCGGACAGAATACATTTGCATAGCAACTTCTGAGAGCTGACATTTACAAATTAACATCTTATGGATGTCATTGATCACAATAGCCAGAGGACAGATTATGTGCAACGCATACAAGCGAGTCTAAAAAACATAAATGGCACACAAAGTATAATTAATAATAAATAACTGTAGACTTTTCACTTCTCAAGCATTTTCTGTCTGAGGCTTCCGAGACATTGTATAGACGTTATATAACTGTTATACTACAACAGTATCAGTCCCACCTTTCAGATGGGAAAACAGCAATAGGTTGATTAACTGATTTGGCCAAGGTCATGCAGTTATTGAGGGGCAGAGCTAGGAACAGACCCAACATCTCATGACCCCCTGGCTGGAATTTCACCATTAAGCCAGTCTCAGAAAGGCCAATTAACCTGATTAAACCCTTAAATGGGTTTGAGTTGCTGTTTGTTATCAAAAACAAATTTCCCAGTGTGTGGATTTTTATTCACTGTTGTTGCTCTTCCATTCTATTGTGCTTGCTAAGGTCTTACAAAGGCAGAGAACATTCAAGTCCTTCCAGCACAAGAATCTCAAATGGAGGGCCAAAACATCAACGGGGTAAACTGGCATAGCTCCATTGAGGTTCAACAGAGTCATACCAATTTACACCAACTGAGGATCTGGCACATGCTGTTTACTAACACAAAGGGTGCACAGATGTTCTTCAGAGCCCCGGATTGTCACGTTTCTGTTTCCACTGGGGTCCATGTGCCAATTACGCAGCTTTTACTGTGGTGTTTTGCAGAAACTATTATTAAAAATCTTAGGCAAAACATCTGTGAGCCTTCTACACATTTGTTTATTCATTACATGAATCTAATTTTTAGATACAGTATTTGGTAGTGGAAGGAGATCAGCCTTTTTTTATTCTTTTTTACATTTACAATTTCAATTGAAGGTGGTTGTGGAACAGCATATTTGTACGGAGTGGGGATGTCACAAGCCAAGGACACAATCTGCAGATAGTTCATTTTATTCCTTTGCTTAAAGTAACCCTGTTAGATTAGAATCTCTGTAAATATGGAGAAATTGCACACAATATGTTCAGCATAGTGTGCAAAAGGCAACACAGTCCCTCCCACAAGGACCATAGAAGGGACCTCAGCTCCATCTGAGCTGCAAGAGATCAGCACCCCTCAGGATCAGACCATACATTATAAATGAACAGGACAGTCAAAGCTTGACTTCACAAGTAGCTCAAATTTTCAATGAGTCTTAGCTACAAATGCAAATGCTGATCCTAATTTCTCTTAAGTCTGTGGATGTTTGAAATGGGGGGTTTGATATGGACCCATCTGTGAAGCCATATGATTGAAATATGACCATGCACGTCACTGATATTGCTGCTGTTAGACAATCGCAACAATCTTGTACAAAGTATATCATGTAAGGTGTCAATGGCAAAGTTATGATTTGCTAAATAAAATTACCCTGTTTGTATGCATGTATTACCTTTGCATCTAAAGTTATGAATATTGACTATGTACCAGTATTTCAAATGTGACTGTCCTGGGGTAACACCCACCAGGCAATTTACATCCAGTCTGGCCAGCACATTGAGAATGAACTATTCAAATTGATAGCCCATTAAAGAACACTTAACTCTCACAATGGACCATAGAAGAAGCTGGTCCCTGCCCAGTGAGCCTGCCTGTGAATGCTTTAGCCAGAATATGGGCAATGTCTGCTCCTGTGAGTCATCGAAGCATGTAAGGACTCCATCTTGTGCCTGTACTTTTCTACAAACTGTGCTGGGGGCTTTGTTTGGGACAGTAAAATTCCTTCCACATGGGAGAGGGTGTAAAAGACCCTGGAAACATCTCCATTTTGTCTTCATTTCCTGCTTAATTTCGCTGAACTGGATTTCAAAGAAGGAAGTTCTAAACAAGGACTGATGACCCCCCCAAGCAGTTTTGGTAATTCCCAGAGACACTTTTGCAAGCTAGCAGTTTATTCCATCACTGTTTAAACCTGGTATAAGAATTTTGCAGTGACTGTATGTATATGATTTCTGTAACCATTTTAGCTATTTCTTTTCTCTTAAAAATAAACGTTTAGATTTTAGCTACTGAAGGACTGGCAACAGTGTGATTATTGGGTAAGATCTGAGTTATATATTGATCTGGTTATGTTGCTGATCTTTTGAGATCACAAAAACCCTTTGTCTTATGAAATTGGTTTTCAATAACCACGCATCATAAAGTCTAGTGTCTGAGTAGTAAAACAAGGGCTGGGATGCCTAAGGAGCCTGTATTTTGGACTTCTTGTTAACCAGTGTGGTGAAACAGAAGTTTACTTTTGTTTCTGGCTTGGTATATCTTGACTAACCACCAGTTTAGGGTATGCCTGCCCCATTTCTCACCAGTTTATCCTGAAACCTGGCATCCTCAGCTGTGACCCACCGAGCCCTGGTGACACCATTTCTACATCAAAACATAGCACATACATTGATTAAAAACTGAACCTTTAATCAATGGTTGTTATTTTCGGTAATAATATGTTGAAAGGCCTCATGCTAGAAGAAGTAATTAATATGCAGTCCCAAAACACAGCTAGAGCAGAAACACCATATTTCTTCTGCAAAAAAACCCCAAGCAACAGACAGACTATTGAGAAGGAACCCACACACCTCAGCACACTGCACACACAGAGTCCTATAGCAGTTCTCCAAAGCTGACCAGCAAGCAGCGAAGACACGTGCTGGGGGAAGGATGGAATGTGGCCAGCTGACCTGCACATAGCAAGAAGCCACTAAATCAAATCCTGCAAGAGGCGGAGAACAGTAGGCCACCTCAGCAACGACATTGTATTGCAGTATCCAGCCAAGATCTAGCTGCACACCAGATGCCGAATTACACTCCTCAGTCCAGCAAATCTGTGGACCTTTCCTGAACATTCTGCCTATATAAACTATGCAGTTTTCCAGGATTTGGTCCCATATTATTACCTACTCTTTATTTACTCCATACCCTGAAATGCATTGAATACATTTACTAAATCCTCTGAAAAGATATGTCATGCATTATTAATTTGCCCAGTAAGTGCTCCAGGACAGCCCCCTTTTATACTTCTTTTTACCTCACCTTTTCGTCCACCTCAAAGACAATTTTGCACCATTGGGATCACCTGAGTGAATAACCAGCTGCTTCCTTTCCCTTCCAGGGCCTGAACTAGCAGGCTGATGCTATCATGCTTCCAATCACTGCAGTGCTATCCCAAGAATTGGGGTACTTGGTGTGACCCTTCCGTGCCTACGGCACCCACCTGAAAATGCCAAAGTCAGGGTAGGCTGTAAAAGGACAGCAGATTCTCCCAGCACTGGTGGGTGACATTGAAGTCAGACTTCCCAACCAGCCACAAACTGCTTCTAATTCCCTACACTGGTTATCAAGAAGCCAGTATACAGATACACACAGCCCCCTTTACTGCATTTCAATCTCTGGCTCCCAATCAGCTACCAGGTCCAGTAAAGAGACCAGTTATTTAAACTCTATGCTCTTTACTAAAAAGGTTTCCTCTGACCCCAAAGGGTCAGTCACAGTACCAGATCAATATAAGTTTGGATCTTAACCAAAGTACCATGCTGCCAGCCAATCCTTTAGTAACTAAAACTAAAAGTTTATTATAAAACGAAAGAAACAAACCATAAGAGAAATGTTAAAGGATTAAAGCAATCAGATACATACAAATTATTTAAAAGTCCATATACATCAGGTTTCTAGAAGAATTGTGGGGTTTGCGGGCTTGTATAGTCTCTCTGGTACACATCCAGTACTTGGATGGGTCTCAGTCCTTTGTTTCACAGCTTCCGTTCAGTTGTAGATGAGCTGATCCAGAGGTAGGTTGGTAGCTAAAGCTGAATCCTGACTGAAGAACAAAATGGATTTCGAGGCCTTTGCCTTATATATCCTCTGGTCCCCGCCGTGCTGCATGTGGAATTTTACAAGAACCAAAATGGAGTCCAGAGTCACATGAGCAAGTCCTGGTGACTCATCAGGTATATCTCTGGCTTCTCCCCCTGAGCCCCTTGCACCTGTGAATGTCTCGATGGGCCATTAAGCAGGCTATTGTTCTGCAGCCATCCTGTCTGAGATGTTACTCAGACAGCACAATTTGAAATACTGATATACCAAACATATCTATAACTTCCATTACACATATAACCCATGAACATAAACATCCTCATCTTATTCAGCACATTATAGCTTTTCTAACAGTACCTGACATGGCATATCTCACTTGAATCATTATGATTTTGAGATACTGATGTCAAACGATATCATAAATGCTCCCTCCCCCAAATCCAACCAGTGTGACACCCCCAACGTGAGACTGGTGTAGAAGGGAGTAATCAGAGCTCCCGGATACACCTCAAGGGCCCCCCTTATCCAGCCGCTGTGACACTTGGATCTCCTGGTGTCAGTAACCAGCCCATAATCATTTAATTCTATTGTCAACATAAAATAATAAAACAATTGGTCAACTAGCAACCAATGGGTTAAAGGAATTAATGATAGACTCACAAGCCTTATTATGACTAATAGAAATCATGGAGGTATTTCCCAATAGGAAATAAAGCTCTCCTTCCGGCATTTAGTGATTTTGAATATATCTGTTGTAATAGTTAGCTCACCCAGCAACACTTTACTAATAACAAATGGAAAACCCAATCTCATTTGTAGGAATTTCATGGTCCTCATATTGCAAGGACTAATTAATACGACTAAACCACATTTGTAAGATATCATATAAGAAAACTATTGTTTGGTTTAAATAATAATAATAATATGGTTTGACTTTAATATTTAATGCATTGGTTTATTCAGAAAAAAATCAGCAGTATTAGGAGAAGACGTATGCCATTTTCTATCTAAAATTGTGTCATTTTAAATAAATACCATATAGAAATAATTTAAATTATTCTGGGTCATTTCATTGATACAAATCTGTTGATTTTTCAAAACAAATTAAACCGAACAAAGGAATTGCACTATGCATTTTTTTTAAAAATCCTTATTGAGTTTCTCTGATGCTGCTGTAAGAGCTTTTTTGGAACAGATGGTTGGTTCTTGGTTTTTTTCTTAAAGCACATATTGTTAACACTTGACCTGATGTGTTCCCTTTGGATAATGATCCTGGCGTCATTAAAGTGAAGAAAAAAATCAGAGATTATTTCTCCCTATTAACAATCTAAATATAATTTACTAGAACTAAGCAATGTCAAAGATTCCTGTAAGTGTATTCTGGATATTTTGTGCCAGATGATGCTCTCATCAACTTCAGTCCAGCCCTTTGCATATGTATAATACCTAATTCAGGTAGGAAAGTGTACTGATAAAGGGCCCAGTTCTGTGCTGAGTGCTCTCAACTATCACTGAGCAATCTCATAGGACCATAGACTTTAAGGCCAGAAGGGACCATCATTATCATCTAGTCTGACCTCCTGGACATTGCAGGCCACAGAACCTCACCCACCCACTCAAGTAATAGACCCCTAATCTATGACTGAATTATTGAAGTCCTCATATCATGGTTTAAAGACTTCAAGGTACAGAGAATCCACCAGTAAGTGACCCATGCCCCACACTACAGAGGAAAGTGAAAAACCCCCAGAGCCTCTGCTAATTTGCCCTGGGGGAAAATTCCTTCCTGACCCCAAATATGGCGATCAGCTAAACCCTGAGCATGTGGGCAAGACTCACCAGCCAGACATCTGGAAAGAATTCTCTGTAATAAATCAGAACCCACTTCATCTAACATCCCTTCACAGGCCATTGGCATATTTACCACAAGTAGTCAAAGATCAGTTAATTGCCAAATTAGGGTGTCCCATCATACATCTCCTCCATAAATTTATCAAGCTCAGTCTTGAAGCCATCTACGTTTTCTGCCCCCACTACTCCCCTTGGAAGGCTATTCCAGAACGTCACTCCTCTGATGATTAGAAACCTATGTCTAATTTCAAGTCTAAACTTCCTGATGGTCAGTTTATATCCGTTAGTTCTTGTGTCCACATTGGCGCTGAACTTAAATAATTCCTCTCCCTTCCTCCCTCCTAACCAAAATGCAGTAGGGATCCTTAAAGGATCTCCGACCCCTTTTCTTCCTGCCTGCCAGACAAAGACACCCCTCATTCAGTTGCAGTAAGTGCATTTGTGCTAAACTGAATCAGGTGTGCTATGCTGTTAGGAATTCACCTAGGGAGGAGCCAAACAACGGTTTAATAAATCCATGTCAATTGGGGCTTCCCTTTTGGGCTTCATTGGGTTAAAGAGGTAATAAAAGCTGTCAATGGATCATTTTGCCTGACAAGTCCAGGGGCTACTTTTATGGGCATAGTCTCATGGGTACTGTCTTCTCTACACTTTAGAAAACTAAAAGATGCAAGAATCACGCACCTTCCTTGATCAGCCCACACAGCTATCGGTGAAGCATTCCCAGTGATTCACCAACGCTTGCATAACATAGAAAAGTAGCCCTTTCCATTGATGTATTCAGTGGCAGGGTGATCTAGTGCCAAAATAGGGATATTACCCCATCTATCACCCCACAGCAGTTTGGGAACTTCATTGCTGCAAATCCATCCACTATGTCCCGCACATTACCAAGAGCCACAGTCCTGCATACCAGGAGATGATTAACGTCCCTGCACACGTGTGGTAAGGTGTGGATCTTCCAATTCCAAAATGATTTCCCATTGACCCACAGCAATCCAGCATTGCAAGCTTCCACAGTCAAATTGTCACTCACTTCTCCACTCTTAGTGCAACTCTCATTCTGTTGACCCAGTGCCAGAGAGTGGAGTGAGTTTGGCGCACAGATCTAGGAATGTGGCCTTTTGCGAGCAAAAGTTCTGGAACCCCTGCTCATTATTTCAAATCTGCATTATGATGTGATCCCACTAGTGGGTGTTCATTTCTCAGGCCCAGAAGCAGCACTCCATGGTCTGCAGTTGCTCTGTGAATGCCGCTGATAACCTTGAATTGTTTTTCACTCTGTCCCTTAATCTGTCCTCAACGGTAGCATCATACCCTCCACATTGTTGCAAATACAGGAAGATTGTGTGTGATTACAGTGATCACAACTACAGTGCGAGAGCTGTGCAGGCTTCATGCTTCTGTCAGGGATACTGGACAGCAAAAAGTACTGTGTGGTCTTGCGGAATTTTTTTAGAAAGGTGAGAAAATTGTGGGATATGGATGGCATTATGGGATGAAGAAAGTTGCACTCTAGGAACTTGAACCCCAACTTCCAGAGATCTCTGTGTGACTCATTCTATTCCTCAACACATTGCAGAAACTTCCCAGAAGGCATTGTGTCCAACGGTGGTGTGTGGCACACTGGGATATCTACCTGCAGTGCACTGCACTTTGCATTGACATAAGCATTCCGGGCACAGTGCCAATGGAAGCAGTCAAGTACGCGCACACACAAGTGATGTATTAATGTTGTCCAAAATTTGTTGAGCAGACATGGCCCTAGAGACTTATGAAAATAGGGTGGCACAGTGAACTATATACAGCCAAAATGGACTACACAGATGAACTATAACTACTACGTAGGAGACTTTCCCAGGCATGAGATTATTCTGAGATTTCAATCTTGTAGTTAAATGGTAATATATCAAAAGGATGGTGAAAATAGCTCCTTTCTGAGAAGTTTTGGCATCAGTCTTAACTCTTAAAAAGAAAAAAAAACAAACAGTCTCTTAATTCTCAACCCTCCCTCCCCCCAATTTAGAAATCTTAGCTAAGATAAAAGTTTCCCAAAACAAGTTTAAAAATCTAAGCATCTCCTCTTTTGAGATTACCAATTTAAATATTGTGTGGCTGCTGCAGGCAGTTATTTTTCTAGGAGAAATTGCTGCACATGTCATTACGTACAGTGTAATGTTAATACTCACTGTTCTTCATAGCCTTAGCATGATCACCTTATCCAAAAAATCCAAAATCGTAAATATTTTGAATCACTGTCAAACTGATTTATCTGAAATGTGGCAATTGATCTCTTTGTTATGTTTTCCTGTATGTCTGTGAGTGTGTTTGTGTGTATACAAATATATCTCCTCCCTCCTCCTTCCACCGCACAAAAATCATTAATTTAGTGTTAAGGGTGGCAATTTTTTTCCAACACAAACACTGCTGGTCACATTGTCAACTGGTGCAAACTGACCTGGATCCATAGAAGTGAAGAGCTACACCAAATTATAGCAGCAGAGAATTTGGCCCTGAATCATCTCAGAAATATGAACATCTAAACCAACCTCTATTCACATCTCACCACCCAAATGCACTCATAGTCATGACCCTCTACAACGAATGTTTTCCCACTTTCAACATACAACTCCACCCACAATACACACACACAACTCCTTAAAACCTGACTCAGACTCACAACCTTAACTCCAGCCTGTGACAGTAATATGGGTTACCAGAAATCTTTAGAAACTAGAAACCATAACTTTAAAATGAAAGGGGGAAAAGACTGAAAAGGACTACTGAAGTACTTGAAGTGAAGCACACACCTAATTGCTTTGCTGTATAGAACACCTTGCAGTACAGAACCATAAAGCTTTGTTTATGCCAGCCTTATTTCTCTAAAATGTTAGTTTTAACCACGGTAATGACAGTGAACACAAGCCACTGGTATACACTAGTGTTTTAAGCATATTGTTGAGTAGACTTTCTCTGAACAAGTTTAGACAACATGATGCTGCCTGGATCCCTGTCTCCAAGGTGCGATCACCATTGGAGATGAACTGATGGTAGCAATGATGTGAAGTTTTGGGAGGAAGAAAAGAAAACAGATGAGTGGACACAACCCCATGAAAATAAATAATAAACACATATTTCAGTGCAAACTTTATTCTCAACACATTAACTGAACCGTTTCCCAGGTAAATTGAATTCAATCACTGGTCCCTGGCTGGCAGTATATACTATGCGTTGTGACAAATATAGTGAATGTCCTTGAAACACCACAGATAAATGGAGTAGAGAAACAAACATCGTACATATAGTAAAATTCTAGGAAAAGTTCTGAGTTAATTGGCTTTGTCTGTGTGTGTGTGTATATATATTTCCCCACTGGAAACAATATATTCTATCCCAGCCAGAGTATCCTAAATATTTCAAATAAACACACAAAACATACGGCTGAATCCCTGTAAATGTGCATGAAGTTTATAATCTTTAATTTTTATTCCAAACACATTAATGTTTCTTACTCGAAAATTACCCGGGTAAACTGTGAAATTTGCTTAAGCTATTAAGAGTAAATCTGTCACACTGACAATTTCAAGCAGTGTCCTTATTGCTGAAAGGGCATATATTGTATGTTGCAGATTTAATGGCTATTGCTTTTTGCCCTGATGTGTGCAGGCCCTTTACCGTCACATATATTAATTTCCTGATAAGCAATCAATGTGCAAAATATAGAAAATCCAAATGGCTAAAGCGGCTGGTTCTTCACTGATCTTACAGTAACAAAAAGGGTTTATTTTCATGCATAGAATCAGATCTACATTTAGAGGATTTTTGTCTCCAATCTGCTTTTAAAGGGTGGAAAAGGTCCCCAGTGAATAAACAAGTCAAACAGCATATTATTGTGCTAAATTTCTTTATGGTGAAGTTCATCTCCAGTGTAGAAGACCCACACTCTACGCAAGTCTTTGGCACAGGCTTATGTGGGGCACTGAGACTTGCATGCATCCTCTGCACTGCAAATGAATTTCACCCTCAGGATCCAATCCTGCAGTTTTAACATCCACGCTGCAAATGTTTATGCATATGCTGAACTTTAAGCATCGAAGTACATTCAGTACACATGTACTGAAAGTTAAGCATAGGTGTGTTCGTAGGATTAGAGCCTTACCTATGTGGGTTGGCTCTGGTATTTAAGTAGACCCTTATCAACTTCAGTTGAACACCAACAATTAGTAAAGTCCACCTTTGTTGGACATGATCAAGGCCTAAATTAGTAGAGATGTGCAATATATTTGTCTTGTAATGCAAGAAAAATAATCTTAACATAAATACACTTTGAGGCTGCAGCATTATCTTGTCACAAAGCAAGAAGGAACAATCCTGCAATCTCTTCTTATACAGAACTGTTAAGAGCAAACAGAATACTGCATGCTGTCAAGTATTGATTGCAATAAAGGTGGGGCACACAGGAATGTCATTTAGTGGCTGAACTTTATTTCCTATCCCCAGTCCTGTGACCCTGGGCACACGTCAGTGGTCAGTATCTAGTGGTTACTCTTACATTAACAAATTGTATGGATTGCAAAGAAGTGCAAAAAATGATTAAGGTGATGGAAGTACTGACTAATAAAGGAAAATTAACAGGCTGACTCTGTATGCTTTCCATGCTAAGAATTCCCATTGAAATTAATGAGAGTTCTACACATGAGTGCTAGCAGAATTGATCCTTTAAAGAACTAAATATGCATGGGTTGACTAAGCAGCAACAGAAAAGGGGTATGAATTTTGTTTATGAGGATTCAAAGACCATAAACACTACTAGGGAGATTAGAAGTTTAGGGTGGTCCCAGGATATATAAGTAATGAAGCGGAGCTCCATAGAAGTTAAGCTGAAGAACAAGAATTAATTAACAACAACGTCTACTACAGTTTTCAGAAAGGAAAGTGGTGGAAGCACCCATTAACTGAGTCACTTAAAACGATACTGAAGAAAGCACTGGTGAATGTACAATCAGGAACAATCCTGCACTGGCTGAGGGAGATAGACAACTGTTGAGCCAATAGACCTTTTCAATATTTCTCTGATTCAAAGCCTCACATATTATGAGGGTGGAAAGGAAAGGGTCATTGCTTCAGTAGAAAATTCACACACACACAGCAAAATGTAGATGGTATTGTACATATCGTATACAGTCTAATTTCAGAGGGAAAAAGTTTAATAGGCAGAGCTGTGACTGACCTTCTCATTTTCTCTGTCATAGCAAGATTATGAGTTTGTGTTTGAATAAACATTATATATATTTTCTATAAAACTAACAAATATGGGGCCTGATCCCAGTGCAGTCAGAACTGATTTCTTATATTTTATATACATGCAGAAACAGCACTTTCCCAAAAGGTGTGCTTCGAAGATGTTCCTTGTGAGCTCCTAAAGAAGACTTTTATGGAATGGAATGAGTTCAAAAGACAATGCCGAAGGGTGATAGCATTAATAAATTAAGACAGAAAGAGAACCAAAACATGAGACAACAAGACATTACAAAGGAAATTTGATCACAATGAGAGGAAAGCCAGTTAGAGACAGGCAGCTGACAGAGAGAGGGCTGCAGCCAGACTGTAAGGTTGGATATATGTTATCCTCTGCCCACTGTTTTGTCTTGTAGAGACAGACAGCCTGTGTTACTGGTTTGGCTGCCTGTTAGTGCCATTGATAACCATTTGAAACCTTGGAGCTAAGTCGAATCAAGTGCTCTCAGAGCAACTCATAGTGGGATGGAGTCAGGCTGTCTGTCCATTATAATCCACAACATGAGCACCTAAGGTTTAATCTGAACAAGGGATTTATGACTGCAAGTATATCACTATATTGGCGTATCATATTGACTTTCTGATAATGTTCTAAAGCCAGTCGGGTAAGAAAGAGAAAGTGCCACTGGGTACAAATTGTGGCATCAATTCTCTGCCAGACTGATCAATTGAATTTATATATTACCTCCAGCTACGTACTTAAAATCTATAGTTTCACTCCCTCCAGTGCACAGCTCACAGTTTAAGTAATTGCAAATACAAATGAATTTTGAAAGGATTTAGCAGGCTTTAAATTAAAAATGTGTGAACATTGTTGTTTTAAGCACTCTAAATTATTTACTAATTTAACTTCATAGATTCACTCTTTTTTCTTTTTTTTAATCTCTGAAGTCTCCAGGTTTAACCTGTCCCCCATACACTGAGGTCAAACAATGCAGGATTATTGTAGCCAATTAAAAAATATTTCAAATTCATTCTACCAGATCACTAGAAAAATATTAGAAGTACTGTGATTGTTAAAATCCTGCATTATGAAATATGTATTGTACAGTCAAGGAGTATTTCTAACTACTGTTATATTGGGAGGTCATGGTTCAGCCAGAGACTTAAGCAAGTACCTGTTTAAATGCTTTGCTGAATAGGAATGAGATTACTCACATGCTTAAGGTTAAGCACAGGTCTGAGTGCTTTGCTGAATGTGGGCATTGTTGAGGGATAAAGAGAAGTGAAAAAATATGCTTAATTCGTTGCTCCAAACGAACTCTTGTTACAAGACATGCTCCTCACCCTCATTTAAGATTCTGATTTACCTTAATCAAATATTCCAGCCTTTTTTTTTTTAAATCACATCTTTTGGATTAATCTGTGTAACTCTTGAGTGATAATATAAACATCACATCAGAGTCATAAATTAGGTAACGTGTGCTAGATAGAGCTAATATTGCAAGCAGCATCTTGTATTTTCCATGTTTTCTGATTTCAATTTATTATTTCTAAAAATGACTCAGAGGCCTCCTCAGACCTTTATAATGTAATGGCCAGATTCTGATACCCTTACTTACACTGAATAGCATCTTGATCATCCAGAAATAGGCCTAGTGACTTCAATGGGACTAGTTGTACAATAAGACGTTACTTAGTGTGAACACAAGTATTCAACTCTGACCCAAAACAATGTATAGCTCCTTCATCTGACAATGTCTATGTACGAAATGCAGAATTTCTTAGGAGTAATCTGAAAAAATAATTACTTTTGAATGACCTACAGACCTTGGGTCCTCTTAAAAGGTGCTCCCCGTATACTGCACTGGCAAGTGTCTTAAAATTCCACCTGTCCTGCAAAGGCAGAGTACAAGTAACTGTACGTTGATTGTCATCATTCTTGTTTTAATCCAAAAAATAAATTTGTTGAGTGGGGAAGGGGGCAGACAGAGAGAGAGAGAGAGAGAGAGAGAGAGAGATTATGATGTATAAGAATTACAGAACAATACATAAAACCAAAATGTTAGAAAATTTGCAAATAAGAGAAGAAAGCATATTATCTATTTTGAAGGAAGTAATTTTAAGTTACCATTACCAGGGCAAATATACATCGTGCAATAAATGTTTATACCCAATAACTATCACTTCTTTATTGTCAAGGCCCTGATCATTCTATTTAATTGCACCAAGCTACTTGGACAATTGGGCCTCGGTGGTATTTGGGGATAATTTGAGATTACTTTCTCCTAGTGTGATCTTGCAGCCTTTATTCAGACATATCTCCCATTCAAATCAAAGGGATCATGTTCTTAACCTGTCAAAATGACCATTTTACTGTAAACAACGGTCCTGTCTCAAAACTTCTGTTCATCATGGCAAATATAGCCTGCAATAGAGAAGATTTTCATGTATTGTAAAATGTCTATATCTAATAGTTGAGACTACATATGCAGTATTGCTGAAAACTAACTAGTGATGGCTGAGCCTACCTATAAATTAGAAGAATTCTTAAATCTCCAGATCTATAAATACCCCAAAACCAATATGGTTCTGGAGCACATTTTCTTCAATGGGACCTGAATTGGGCCTTATAACATTAAATGGACATGGTCAAGTAGATGAAGGGTCCAACCTTCACTCACATGAATAATCCTACCACTTAAGAGTGGCCCTCCTGAATGCCACAGCATTTTTACATCAGTAAAGACTACTCATTAAGGGTTGCGGATTCAAGCCCTTAGATAGGTATCTTTAAATACGAATCAACATATTTAATATTTATAGACATGTTTCATGAATATTTAACTTAAATGACAACTGAGGGAGATAAGTTTAAATGATTCTACTGAGGCAGCGAAATGCAGGATCAGATCCCATAAACAATTTTTTTTTAATTCTGAGTTTTAATAATAAAAGCTGCTATTAACACACAAGGAAAATTATTTTTAATTTGATTGTGTCCCTTTAAAATAGAACTTCATAGCCCTATGTTTCATCCATGAGTTTCAATTGTACAATGATTCCATCTCCATTTTCCAAACACCAAACCTATTTATTCACACAATAATCTATGCACAAATGTAACGGAATTTAAAAGTGCCACTTACAACGATGATTCCATAAAAAGATACACCTACCACCACAGCAACAATCCACAGGGCCAGAGGTGTTAAAGCCTCTTAAATTCTCCCCCTCCTTCAATAATAAGAAGCCTGTCAGAATTACTAATTTAGATATAAAATAATGTATCTTTGTTTTCCTTAAAAAAGAGTAATTTATTCAGCAAAAATCTTCAGGAAGCAGCCTAACCTATCTAGTATTAAAGGCTTGTTTGACAAAACAAATTCACAGCAAACACCCAGAAAACAGGAATGTTGCCAGTTAGAATGATAAAAAATCATGCCGAAGAGATAAATGGATCATTAAAGGGAAGGCACTTGAATTTTCATTACAGATTGCTACACAATCACTAAAGGTTTTTGAACTTGTCTAGCTTGTTGATCTTGTGTGCTCCTCCCACCTCTAACCATTATGCCTAATATCCATATTTTCGCATACCTTTCTGAAACCTATATATTTCATCTTCTGAAAGTATCATTAAAAGCTCTTTGTAACCATCAGAATTCATGAATTTTTATATGCATTGGCCTGAACAGTATAAGAAACTGTTTAGTGAGTAATAATGTGAACATCATATCTAATGTTTCAGAAACTGCAAGACATAAGTGATGGCATTTTGGTGAACATATGGATTTTAACTAGAGCTTGGCAGCATTGACCCCTATTTAGTTCAGTTTGGTGAGCCACTAGAAAACCAATTCAGTAGGACAACAGAAATATTAGTTAGGGATTTTTTTTTGAGGGGAGGAGGGGCTGTCTAGAGAACAGTAACGTGTACAGCAGATTGAGCATAGGACTGAGAGCCAGAAAATCTGAATTTTAGCCCCTGTTCTGCCACAGACTTGCTGTGTATGAGTATGAGACAGCTTTTCTGGTTCTCAGTTTTTCCAAATGTAAAATGGGAATAATAATTCTTAGCATGCAGCACCTATCTTACTTGGGTGCTTTGAAGGTTTGGACTATAACTCTTAGACTCATAGACTTTAAGTCAGAAAGGACCATTGTGATCATCTAGCCTGACCTCCTGCACATTGCAGGCCACAGACCCTCACCCAACTCCTGAAATAGACTCCTAACTTCTGGCTAAGTTACTGAAGTCCTCAAATCATGGCTTAAAGACTTCAAGTTATAGAGAGTTCACTATTTACACTAGTTTAAATTTGCAAGTGACCCAGGCCCCATGCCGTAGATGAAGGTGAAAACACCCCAGGGTCTCTGCCAATCTGACCTGGGGGAAAATTCCTTCCTGACCCCAAATATGGCAATTAGTTAGACCCTGACCATGTGGGCAAGACCCACCAGGCAGACACTTGGGAAAGTATTTTCTGTAGTAACTAGAACCCTTCCCCATTTAGTGTCCTCTCTCCTGCAGTTGGGGATTTTTGCTACTGGCAGTAGCCAATGGGCTGCATGCCTTCATAGGCAGTCCCATCATACCATCCCCTCCATAAACTTATCAAGGTCAATCCTGAAGCTAGTTAGGTTTTTGGCTCTTAGAAACTGTTTCTCAATTACACTAAGGTCCTTTTATATTGCCTGAGTGGATAAACTGAAACCCAGACCCTAAACATTTGTGAAGTACTCTGAGAGTCTCAACCACGGGTATTATCTAAAAGAGCAGGATTAATGTTATTTCGTACTTAAGTTAAAATTGCAGCTCAGAGTAGGCAAATATTCCTTCTAGCCCACCAGCATAGCACGTACTGTACAAATCCTGTATTTGCGCATGCCTATACAAAAGGAAGTCTGTGTCTAAGAGTTCATTTGCATATAAACATTTCTATTTGTATGTGCACTGCGGTGACTAGTTTTGAAAGTCTCGCTTTGTAGGCTGTTGGTGGTTTTCTTGTCTGTTTGTTTCCCCCGCCATACATAAAATAGAGTAAAATTTGCCCTCAGTTACAAATTCAACTCTGATCTATGCCCAGGGTGCCCCCACCCCCCCTCTTGACTTCAAGGGAGTTAAAACTGGATGTAGATCAGGAAATAATTTGGGATTACATCAAGTGCAAGTCACGGAAGAATTTGGCCCAGCAGGGTAGAACAGGTATAGTTGAGGGATTGGTATTCTTCTACAATTACAATGAAAATACTAGCCTAAATCATCAGTACTGTCATTTAGTTACTAATGTAAACTGATGGGTTATCTCCCTAGCCCAAGAAAGAACCAGTGCCACTCCCAAGTCTGTTTCAGGCCCTTGCCTCAGGATGCATTTAATTATTTAAACACAAAATCTTATGAAATAACACAAGAAATGAAATAACAAAGCAATTCCCCTAACCAAAGCAGATTGCGGTCTCCAGAGTCTTTCCCCTGGCCGGGCTTAGCCCTGGAAAGAGTACAGGCCTTTACTGAAATCCCTTGCTGAGTTATGTGACGGGGGGCAGCCCTTAATCCTTCCTTGTCTGTTTCATCCTGTCATAATTAGTTGTGTCACAGACAGAAGGGGAAAAGTAGCTTATTACAAAATCTGGCAACTGCAATTCTGCCTATGGACCCTCCTTATATAGAACTGTTTTGAGTGGAAAAATCTCTAACAGAAAAGTTAGAAGCATCAACAAGTCTGGCATGAAATCACTGCTTACTTGTTTTCTTTTTCCCCAGACAGAACAAGAAAAAGTCTAGCAGGGCTTGTGAAATCTTAGAAAACTGGTAGCATTAGCACAAGTTGTCCCAAACCAGGAATATCAAATCTGTCACTCATTGATCTTCAGGTAAATAAATAAAAAAAAAAATCTAGCAATAAACTCAGATCTATTTCCAAAATTTGAACTATTAGAGGATATAAAAACTGCCATTATCAATTATTTAGATTTTTATCACCACACAATTTGACGTTCCCCATTAGCTTGCCAATTGGACCTTTGGCCAAGGTTAACGTTAGGGCCCACTGCTGATCCCAGTCACGTCATGCAAAATTCCTATTGACAGGTTATGCCTGTAAAGCTATGTCTATCCTGCGCTGGATCTGTGGGATCCTGGCTTGTGGACTCGGTATTGCCAATCCCATGCTTGAGCATACGGACTGCACTGTACACCTGGGTTTACAGTTGCTGGACCTGTGTCTAACAGCTGTACTAATACATCGATACTGCACTAAGTAGACCACCTGATTCAGATCTGTGGCTTGAACTGCGTTCACACTTCAAGATAACAGGACTTGGACACGAGTCTCTGTGGGACTCGTGCTATGACCCCACTCCAACGAGGTCCTAAGACCCGAGTCCTGAATGTTTGCTGACCTAAATCAGGTTGATTTGTGTGTGTACAGAAGAGGGGGCTTGGACTCAAACCTGAGTCAGATCCTTGGCTTAGTGTGTAGTGCAGAAGTATCCATAGGGTCTCTTCAACAGATGTGAAGAGGCCAGGCAGTATTAGATGTTATATTTTGTGTCCGGAATGGGATAGAAATGGAAGTCCAGTACAATAACTGTGCACTGAATGTCTTTCACTGCAATTTTTTCTCACGTAAATTCACTACTAGTTTGATTCCATAGGGAGGACCATATCGGAGGGAGGAGAAGATGCCAAAGAGAGGGAGGGGAAACATAACCATTTATAGCTCCTCAAATATTTAATGGTATATAGTATCTATAGTGTGTTTAACAATTGCAACTATACTACATGGTATATGGTAAATAAGGCTGTTATCTCCAGGATCCCAGCCAAATCCAGCATGAACACTTACCTGCTGCATACCTGAATTTTTCTGACAGTTTCCTATCCCAAACTGTTGTGTAGTAATGCTGTGCAAAGTTACTTAGTTGCTGACCCCAGATGTAGCTGCCTTGCATTGGAGGATAAAGTTATCCCTCTGTATAATTTGTGTATCAGTTTAAGTTTGACAGTTCTTTGGAATGAACGGTACACCATAAATGTAAGCTACTACATTACTGTAATACATCATTCATTATTTATTATGAAATGAGTTGCAGCACCAAATATAAATGTATACTGACATTTTTAAAATGTGCACTGAATTTTGGGTGAATTCATATTGCTAAAAATCTACCATATTGGGAAACATTCAAATATTGCTTCGGACTTAATTTTCCTATGAATTTTCTAGCTGCTGCTACTTGTCCAGTGCCAGCATTTCCAGCTGACTTTCCATCTCCTTTTCTGAGCATGCTATGCAGAGAAGCGGCTAGGGCTACTAATGTAACTCCGATAGACATATCTACTGTCAGAACTCTGTTATCTGCTCCTGTTGATGGACTGGGATTGAAACTTGATAAACTGCCTTACAAAAAAAAAAAAAAAAAAAAGCACCCAGGAGTTAAAAAAGAAGTAACCAATTTTGTGTAGAGATGATTCTATATCCTAGAGTTCAGATTCAGAGTAACTTTGCATCGTGTAAACTACTCACATGAGAAAGGCAAGGAGAATTTAGTCATGCATGTATATTATCTTGAGAAAAAGTAATAATATTACTGCTCAGCATTTAGATGGTGCTTTTCATGCATAGATGTTAAAGTGGTTTATGAAGCTTAGTAAATGTCATTATCTCCATTTTATAGATGTGGAAACAGAGGCACAAAAGTTAAGTGACTTGTCTACAGTGAGTCATTAGCAGAACCAGAGTTACTGAAATTCTCACTGTCCTGGTCAAAAATTATACTGATAAGATTCAGCCAACAGATTATTCCAGCACATGAATATCTGCTGAGCAGCCAGTTTCATAGCCTGGCTCGTCATTCTTTTCATCATGTGCAGTGACTTCTTTTAAATATTTTTTTCCTCTGTTGGGCTCAGAAATAGCTTAGCTGCCTTTCAGTAATCAAAATACTTTTTTATTTTTAAAGAGGCACTCAATTTTTCAGTCTGGAAACCTTTCTTTAAAAGTTCATACTGTTGTTCAAGCTTTTAGCTTTGTGTCA
This sequence comes from Emydura macquarii macquarii, assembly GCF_026122565.2. Lineage (NCBI taxonomy): Eukaryota > Metazoa > Chordata > Testudines > Chelidae > Emydura > Emydura macquarii. The sequence continues at coordinate 1,912,086 of NW_027132342.1, read as the reverse complement.
CCCGTTAAAGTGCATCCACAGTCAGAACAGCAATTCTGTAAACATTACATTATGGGGTTGTTTGTTTATTTCTTCATAATGGGCCAAGAGGTAGGATAAAATCCAGCTCACTCTTCCATAACTGTATTGGCTCCTATTTTCTGCCAGGAGTAAAACTTGGCTTGGGGTGGGATTTTCAAAAGCACCTAAGTGAGTTTGGAGCATAAATCCATTGATTTTCATGTCTCATTGATTTTCAAGTCCCACTGACTTTCAGAAGGACTTGAACTCCTAAGCAGAGATGGTCAGGAATTTTTCAGTGAAACAGAGGGAAAGAGACATCTCACATGCCAGAATAGCCAATTGGTTAGGACATCCCAAGTGAGTGCCCTGAACACCAAGGTACAGCCAGTCTCTCCCCCGCTCGCTCGGTCAGGCCCAGTGAATATTTAATTATTTATACGAAGTATAACAGCTCTAATAGAAAAGACGACTCTAGATCAAGATAGTTATGACACTCACCTGAGATATGGGAGACTAAGGTTCAAGTCCCTGCTCTGAATCAACCACTTGGTTATTCTGGGGTCTCTCTTGTCCCTGCTCCCCAAAAAAGGAAAACTCTCAGGTTTGTCCCAATGGAGAATGGGAAAAATTGTTGAAATCTCAAATGTTCACAGGCTGGGAAAACCATTTCCCACCCAGCTGGACTCTTATCTCATTTCTGAAAATCCCACACTTTGTCATTAAAGTAAGTAGTAGATACACCCTGAAGACACACAGCTAGCAAATACACTTCAAATGAGTACAAACTCTGCATGGTTACTTTTCTGACCACAACCACACTTTAAAGTCATTGCAAGTCCCATTATTTCAAACCCTGCACAACCCTCTGAAAATGTAGCCCCACCACCCAATGCTATAGCTCTAGGAAAGTTTACCTTACAGGTAGATTTCTCCTAGTGGGTAAAAAAAAAAAAAATCTCATTTTCTGTTGACTACAAAATAATATTCTGGACCTGATTCCCCACTCACATACGTTTTACACTGAAGTAATTTCACTGACTGCAGTATATTTACTCCTGATTTACAACAGGGCAAGTGAAAGGACAGCCAGTTCCACAATCAGCCAGATGGACAAAAGAGCTCAGTATATTGAGTGGTGAGCATTTCTGAAAATCTGATGTATTGAGGTGCCTGAATGGGAGCTGGCACTTTTGAAAATCTGGTTCCAGTTGTGGGTACTGAGCAGTTAAAAATCTAGCCCCACATACACATACAATAAAATATTTCATATATTCAGTAGGCCATGCTGCAGGGTGTTTTAAATTGTATGTCTTTAATAGCCATCCATTCACCTCAAATGTAGCCATCCAAACAAACAAGCATCTATCAATAACACACATCATTCTTTTTCAAAGATGTCTTGAGAAAGACTGTCTCTGACAACAATTATAATAAAACTCTTCTACAGTGCCTTTGAACTCTGAAGATCCTAATGCACTGTGCAATCTTTAAACTGATATACCAAATATTTAAGAACTTGCTTCATTCACCATTGAAATGTTGGGTGAAACAAAGCAGAACTACATAACAGTTTAGGGCAAGACTACAGGCTACAGTAGTAACTTGAGGTGAACAGCATAGCATTACCCAACTTGGAATTCCTGTCCGAGTTTGCATGGCAACAGTGTCCCAGCAAGGTGCTAGAAGGTGCTGTGGTGCTGCAGGTGCGCTCTTGCCCACAAGATGTGCACTGCTTGTAGTCATTCAAGATCACATGGCAAGTTTTTCAAGATTAGGTTATTTGCTTGAGGGTCCTCACCTTATTCCAACTAGGTACATTCTGTTTTTATAAATTCCTTGGAGTCACAATTGGATAGGTCATTTTCCATTTCCTGCCCTACACCTACCAAGTGATGTTGCTCTGTGCTGTTAAAACATGTTTTACCCAGAAGTGGTTACATTTCAGTAGTAACAATGATCCCTTTGTGAATTCTGCAGAAATGTATTCAAAATATTCATTGGATAAAAACTGTCTATTCGTTTCAAGGGTACCGACAGTCCTTTTTATTCATTTTCCACAAAGATTTTTACAAAGATTTTTTCTATTCCTGTGAATGTTCGTGGCAGGAGTGACTTTTTTAAAGTCACCCAGCAAAGCATGAAGAAACAATACCATGTTATTTACAGCAGGTGACCAATGTCAAAGGCCAAACAGTGAGTTACAAGTAGCTAATACTTGAAGCAATTGTCACATCTAACACTTTGCAGGCAATCCACAGGCTGTAATTTCTTTGCATACGCCATGAGTCAAATAACCTCAAATAATGAACAAAGAATCTAATTCTATTCTTGGATAATTTGCAAATAGGGATAGATTTGTCAAATAAATTATTCATTACAAATAGTTCATCCAGATCTATTCCTTTTTACCATTTGCATCGGTTTTAAATTCTTAAAGAGATTTGGGAACCTTAAGGAGTAAAATTTGCTGTATAAATTATTGTTGCACTACGCATTTACATGGCACTGTAAACACACAGAGAACTTTACTTAGCAGAGAATTAGGTAGGGTCCCTCTGGGAAACAAGGGTTAACACGCCCTCAATCCTTACAAAAAGTTAATCCCTAAGAATTAGTATTTTCCAGAGTGAGAGTAAAATGTGTGTTTAGGAGCCGAGTGGCTACACAAAATGACTACAAGTGGTCGGGACTACTGTTTTACATCTCATATGAAAGATATCTGCCCTGTGTCCCCTAACACCATGCCAGTGAAGTAATTCAATACTGAGTCAGAAGAAATCATCACAACTGAATCACTATGTCTTGATTTTCAAAAGTGCTGAGCATCTGCAGCTCCCTTTCAAGTCAAAGGAGCTGTAAGTGCTCACAACTTCTAATAATTAAGTCTAAGATATTCCTAGGAGAGCCACTTAAATTTCTTCACCCTAAACATTTTTGGGGGGGAGGGGAGGGGCAAAAAATGCAGATTTGGCATTGCCAAAACATTTTGCAAATTTTTATGGATTTTGATGACTTTTTTTTGGCAGATAAAACCTAAAATAAACCAGAAAAAAAAATCAAAATGTTCCATTTTGACATTTTCTAAATGAAATGTTCTGATTTTTCAGTTTGAAATAACTTTATTTCAAAATTTTCTTTAGTTTTGTTTTTTTTTTTTTTTAAATTAAAAACGCTCAGATCAAAATGAAATGTTTCTTTTTGGATAGAATAAAATGTTTGAATTATTCTCTGAAAACTTCAAAATAATTCATTTTTAGTTTAACCCTAATTTTTTGACTTTTCAGAATCGCCAATGAATCAAAAATGTAACAATCTTTTCCACATTGCTGTGATGCTCAGACTATCTTTCCCAGACCTGAAGAAAAAGTTCTGCATAAGCCGGAAAACTTGTCTCACTCACCAACAGAAGCTGGTCCAGTAAAAGATATTACCTCACTCACCTAGTCTCTCTAACCAAAAAAATCGGTTATTTGCCCAGCCCTAATTCTTATTAACTCAAGTACTGACCCTACCCAACACTGCTTAGCTTGCAAGAACAGACAGGTCTCAGAGAGGAAGACAGTTTGACTTTAAGTCATGCACTAAGCTTCTGTTTGCATATCAGAAAAAAAAAAACAGTACTTAAATAAATGCAAATGGGTAAAAATGCATTTGAGCACATAGCTTAGTTTAATTTAAGGGGTGTCCTGATTTTTTATTATTGGTACATGAATATTTTTATATTGTCAGTATAATCAACACATTTTCTATACCCCAGATTCTGCTAGTCTTACTTATGTTGAAAACTACCTTACTCCACAAGTAGTCCCATTGGAACCATGCATAAGGCTTAGCAGAATTAGGCCCTATGTAAAAATAGCATCTGGCTTTTCAACATTTTTGTTATCTGTATGTCTCAGAGTCATAGCTGCTTGCTTTACTGCCAAAACCATTTTTTTTACTGCTGCTCGTACAGCTACCAAAGAGCTGCCTCATGCATCATCAACAGAATTGTCAGCTAAATTGTGACTGTAGATTTTTTTTTTTTTTTAACCTGGTGTGATTTAAGAGGCAGAAAGAATATAGCAGGACTTTTTTTTCAGGTTGAGTTTGCAGGGCAGACAGTTGGAAAAGCATCTTTTGGCTTGTAAACTGAGTAAATATGACATGGAGTCATTGAGAGGAAATAAATATGGAACCCTACAAAGTCATTTTCACAAGTCACTTTTCTGGCTTTTGATGAATTAGCTATGCCACAATTCTACGTCACTTACGTTATACAGTGTAAGCAGTGCAATATTAAAGTGACTTTTAATGACGAAACCTATTTTAGGATTGAAAATCTCTTATCACGGCAGACAGTGAGTACTCAATTCAATGTTTTGGTGGATAATTTGCTATTTCAATGCACAGACAATTTTGAAGTATTTGTGACTGTTCCAGTGCTAAGGTTAACTCATTTTTCTTGGGATGTCTGGTAGCCAAAATGGAATCAAAATGTCCCCCACAGTGCATTGCACCCACTTACCTCTCTCAGGAACTAAACAGTGTGTTGGATAGTGTTGAAGGGTCTAAAAGATAAGGTGGGATAAAAGAGGAGGCATGAATAAAGTGGGAAAGATAAATGTGCTTTAGATGTTGGTCTACAAAATGCACTCTTCGGCTCAGTGCAGCATAAATACAAAGCAGTAAAATCTACAAAGGAACCATAATGAGAGATACCACTGTCTGAATTTATTTATTGTTGCAATGCTAGCTTGTAATACAGCTTCATGAAGAGAATACTGCAATATCTTACACATGGATAGAAACTTTAAAAAGGCTTTAAAATAGGAAGAAACACCTTTCATCCCAAAATATTTAATTTGCAGCATGTGGTTTCATAGTTGCTTTTACAAAGGAATATACCTGGAAATTTCATACCTACAGTAACACCACTCTATGATTTCTCTAATTGGATGGCATCATGGTATAACTAACTTGTTACTCTGTGTTGTTAAAAGGAAAGAAATGTTCTGTGGAATAATTCAGTGATATCCAACAGTGTTTGGTGTTCAACACCTTATTAGGAAGCCAAATCTTTTTCACCTCATTCACGTACATGGTCTGTTTGGCCTATTTGGGACTACTCATTTGACTATGGCAAACAGGATTTATCTCAGAGACTGGGACCAGGGGGAAAAACATGTTTACGTTTTTTGATAGGTATTTGTGCAAAGATAAAACAGCAATAATAATCCATTGCCTTTACATAGGGTCTGACCCAGAGCCTGATGGGAAGTCAATGGGAATCTTTCAAAGGGGTTTGAATCAGGCCTAGAGAACTACTCATCTGCAGATCTCAAAGGTTGAAGCGAGGTAAGGGCAAGAAAGGGAAGGAGGTTTGCTAAGACTATCATATCCCTCCACACAGTTTTTTAAACAAATGGAGTAACTGAGGTCATACAGTGTACTAATGACAGAGTCAAGAACGGAATGCAAATCTCTCAACTCCCAGCCCTGTACTCAGTCCACTAAATCACAGCAGATCAACCACATTGTACTACTCCTTTCAGCTTTTCCCTGTTTCCTGGGACTCTCACTGCAGAGAATCTCCTATGTTTCCCTGCAAAGGGTTTCACACCACACACACAGTCATTGGTGATTAAAAGCATTGTCATCTTTGACCTTATGTACAGCACTATTATTCTCAGATTCCTGGGCACAATAGAGAAGTTTTTTTCCCCTATGGAAATGTTATAATATAAAATTTTAACCAGTAATTAAATCCAGGCTACTTATTCTAGATTGTGCTTCATACAGTATTTGATTCCAATAAGTAAAGGGTTAATTAATTCCAATTACATATGGTCCAAACTTGCATCCATCTAAGTTGCTGGATTCCTATTCGCTACACAGGCCTGTGAACAATAAAAGTTCAATAAACTGTTGCAATTGATATTCTAATTTAAATTCACATTCCTATAATTAATCTAGACACAGGACAGACCTGTGAAGAAGTCTGGTTTGCTTCCAAAAAGGCAAGGCTGCTTGTTTAGCTCTTTCTCTGGAATCGTGCTTCTGTGTTTAGTGAAAAGAAAAGTGTTTTATTAAGAAAATCCAAATGGGTAATTCTGTGGGATTCTTCAGTTCAGTATACCAAATGGCAGCTAATATTCTTCTGTGTGTTTTTCCCATAAAGCTAACCCAAAGTTTTCAGTCCTGCTAATACATATGCCTGGCAGCTTTTTCTTTGACTGGCCAAATTATATATAGTGTTCCAAATTCACATACACAAACCAGCTGTCCAAAAAACAAAATAATAGCAGTGTCCTATTTTAGATCATAACCATTTTTAATACCCCTTGCACACCCTTATAATATAGTAAGATGGTAGGTAACAACAGAATAATGCAATAAGGTTATTATGTCTATTACAAGCATCTTCAAATACTCAACAATTTCTTCCTATATAATATTATTTTTAAATTTTGCATTTAATCTCTCTCTCTAAATGGATATAATGTCTGAGAAACTTTCTCGGACAATATAATCTGGATGATTTAAATGTCGCTTGTTTTATTTCATAACAAACTTACATTTTATCACATGATTGCTTTCCCAATTATAATACAAAATAAAAGGCATCATCAAATAGTTTAATAGGTGCAGAGGAAAATGTAGTTTTGTTCACCAAATGAAGCAGAAAATAATGTGACAACAGAAAATCTGCGTAGGGGATGGCAAATTATTTGTTTTGGATTACATATCCAATAGCCTCTAAAAGGGAGGGTGCCGGGGGCCTGCAAACTTTATTTTTGTTTTTTAATAAAGTATGTGTTGGGATGAAGTATGGGGTAGTTTATTTTCCAACAGGGTCTGAAACCCTTCTGATAATGCATTATTTAAACGACTCAGTGTGTGTGTATATATATATATATATAAGTCAAAAAGTCCCCATTTAGGCTGCGATCTAATGGACTTAGGAAGAATGATCCTCAGTTTTCTTTTGAAAAGCATCTGCTATTTTTGTCAGACATATGCTAAAAAATTTAAATTGTTTGGTACATATCTATCAGTGCTTAGATGCCACGGTGATAGGTGCCTTAGGAAAGTCTACGGGAGTTTGTTTTTCCTCTCCAAACATAAGCAGGAGTATGTGTGTATCTATCCACATAAAAAAGTAGTAAGGTGTTTTAAAGTTATAGCCCAGACCAACACATTCTATAATAAGCAGTATTTGGGGATGATGACTGAGGAATACCATAGCATTTTTATAGGGGCCTGTGTCTGGACTGAGCAGTGCATGTATTATTTATATCTACATCTCTATGTGATTATCTTCAGTTAACTTGAAGGACAAAGGTTGTTTTAGTCCTGTTTACCATTGGTGTAAGACCCTCCCCTGCCACCTACGCCCACCGCACCAGTGTAAACAGACAGAGTACCCCTCCATCTAATTAGCTGTCTTTAAGGCAGGGCTAAGTGGGCTCAGTGGGGGGAAAGGCTTTCTTGGGCCCCTCCAAGCTTCTTGCTGGCCCTGGCAGACAGAGCGAGAGCGGCCTCCAAGAGGCTCCGCAAACTCTCTGACATTATGTCCACGGGTTATCATTATCATCTTTTTTTAAAAACCCAATCGATCGCTCCCGACCACAATGATGCTTCAGGGCATCTCTCCCCCTGCTGGGGAATGATTGACCATTGGGTATCATTAAAGAGGGGAGGTGAGCAGAGGGAGGGGTGGAGGGGAGAGGAAGACAGAAGAGGCAGTGGTAGCAGCAACAGCTCCAGCTCCTCCTTGTGTGTTTCTCTCCCTCCTGGACTCCACTGACCTTTCACTCAGGAGCCAGCTGGAGCTGAGAGAGATTTAATTGAACGGATTCCTCAGATGTGTTTGGGGTTTGGGTGATGAAGGAGCAAGAGGAGGAGGATACTGAACTGAACGGAAGAAGGGAGTGGGGGGATGACCTTCAAAGGCTAATTGCTCAGCTCTTCCTAGGTCTTTGCTGGGCTTCAGTTTGCACGGGGGACCCTGTTGTTTGGTAGAGCCGAAGCTCCCCCCCTCCTCCACCACCACAACCCCCACCTTCCCCGCTCCCTCAGAAGTGCAGCAGCAGTGGTGTCTCCCTTGCGACCCTCCCGGTGCAATCGATAGCAGTCGAGCCAAAGTGGCCGCCTCTTCCCCTCCGCCTCGGTCAGGTAGTGCTGCATTAACAGGCAAGGTTCATCCTAATTTCCCAGGCCTCCCTCATTAATCTGAGTGAGGGAAAGGGGAAAGAGAAGACAGAGTGAGCGCAGAAGCATGGCTCTTTAATGTATATATTTAAAACATAATAATCCATGCTTCTCTCCAGTTTAAGTTTTTTCTTAAGAATAAAATAAAAAAATTGAAGGCCCCATTCAGCAAGAGAAATCAAACCCCGCCTCTGGCACTCTTGCACTTGATTTTTCTTCCATTGTTTGTTCCTAGAATTTTACACCTACACAATATAATCAGATTAAACATATAGGTACTCCCTCTTCCTTCCCTCCCCTCATTCCTCCTCTTCCATCATGCCAAATCAACACCCCCTGCTATTTTTTTTTTTTTTTTTTGAACATAACTAAAAAGGAGTGAATGAATCTCAGCTGAGTTAAATGGGTGACAAGGGAGATGGGAAGAAGGAAAATCATCCCTTCTTGTCTTTGAGAGCAATTTAATTAGGCCCAGGCCCCCAGTGAGTGGGTAAGGAAAAGTCTGGGGGTTGGCTTGCTTGGGTTTCCTGTGAAGGCAAAAGCAGCCTTGGACACACATTCTGAGAAAAGGATTTTTAAAGGATCATGTAAGAAGATCAACAGATAAGCAGCTAATTTTGTGTACTTAGGGAGCAAATGAGCGAGCACACTCCCACTGGAATAGCTAGAGTGATGGGATGAGGGGGAGAAAAATAGAAGGAAGCAAAGGAAAGATCTTAAAGTATTTCACTATTAATTCTGATTGCCAAAATTAAAGATTTATACTGCTTGATAGAGTAATCCAGAGGTAGCTTTTTACAGCAAGAGTGTGTGTACATATATTTATATACATACATATATAGATATAGATTTTTCCTTTATACAGCTCAGTTATTTCGAGAATTTTCATCAGAAAACCACTTTTAAACTAATTGGAGTCTGTGGAGAGGAAACCTCATTTTTGGTTCAAATGAATTTTCTGAAAATGTCATTTGATTCGGGAAATATGACTGATCTGCCCGATTTCTTGATAAGAAATGAAATGAGCCGTTGTCCTTCAGGATATCATAGACTTGAAATGGGGGATTTTATGGTTAATGCCATCAGATAGAAGTGTCCTACTTTGAAAAGAGAAGTCCATCAGCCCCAGGGAAAGGCTGAAGTCTGAATTTCGTCTCTAAATCCGCAGCTGCAGTTAAAGCTGGCACACAGCAATGATAGATTTTTTTTTTCTCAAGCAATAATTACAAAATAAACAGCAATAAATAACAAAACGATTAATAACAAAGGAAAAAAAGTTAATAGTTGCCTACCTCACAATTTTTAACTCATAGTGTTTCCCCTCTCAGTGAAGTGGTCAGACTTGACCACAGAGGCCAAATTAACCCTTTGCACCATGACACCCTACAGTTTAATTACCTAACAGACTATGAACCTGTATTTGTCTTCATTGTCCCATACAGCCATCAGCTAAGTAAGCTCCACAACATGTGATGTAAATATATATTGTTCCCTGATTTTTTTTTTTATTTATTTATTTATTTTTTTTACGGATGGTGAAACTGAGGAAGAATGGTTAAGTGACTTTCCCAAGGCCACAAAGAGTGTTGGTATCAGAGCCAGGATTTGGACTGAGGAGTCCTTGGCAGAGCACTGACAAGAGGTCATCAGGAAAGAGTTTTCCAAACTCAGGAAAATTTTCAAGATTTGAAAATTGGGATGAAAAGTCAAAATCTGAAAAGTCTTCCTGAACTGACAAACTGGAAAAAAAATTCAGGTCAATCAAAACATTCTCACAATAAATTTTGAAATGTTTCATTTTTATTTTTTAAAATAACCATAATTAGCTTAAATTTCAAAATGAAAAAAGTCAATTAAGTCAAAACTCAGAATTTTTCATGAAAAATGATCAAAACAGGATGTTTTGACGATGTTGAAAAAATTTACAATTTTTTTTCAAAGCAAAAGAAGTTAGTCAAAATGGTCCCCTTTCCCCAAACAGTTGCTGATTTAACAAATCAGCATTTTCGGATGAAAAACAGTTTCACCAAAACATTCCCGACCTGCGCTAGTGCTGACACAGCTAGCTCATGCTTCCCTGTTGCAACTCACACACAATAGAAACATTACCATTAGGTTGAAGGGATGTGCAAGGGAGCACACTAAATGAGATTGCTGTTATAGCTGCACAGAAAGATACATGAGACCTATTACCCCTTTGCACAGAGATGGGCCCAGCTTGCAAAGTTTGGCTCTGGATCCAAACAGCAAAGGCGCTGAAATTTGGAATTTTGGTTCGAGTCTCTCTACTCTTGCCCGTACACGGAGAATGCCCAAACCTGATCCATATCCTGCTGCCAGCGAAGTCAATGACTTGAGTGAGAGCAGAAGCAGACACTAATGCAGTGATTACTTCTTTTATGGCCTCATCTAGTTAAGGTGGCCATACGCTGCCACGATATGGATAGAGCAGTTAACTTTAGAAGAGCGAATAAAAGGTAGTCATGAGAATGGAAGGAAAGAGTAGCAAGAAAATCACAGATGCATATATTTAGATTGACGGAATTTTAAAGGAACAGAGAATATATATGTATTGCCACTTCAGCAGCCCTGGTTAGTTGTGAGGAAAATAGCAGCTCCTTTACTGGTGGTGCTAAACCAGTTTCTCTTCTCAATTATTTGGGGACAGACAGTTTCCTAAAAGCACAAAGTGGAAGCAGCAAGGTGATGCACTACCCTAACCTTCCTTTGTTAAATAGAAACAAATGCATCACTGATCAGCCTCAATGCCTCTTTTTATTTCTAAATGATGTCATGTCATAGCTGTGCAAGGGTTTTTGAAGAAATAAAATCTAGAATGTGCTAGGCATAGTTATCCTCCCTCTGGGGCTAGTCTTACACACAATGCAGTGCAATCTATCGAGTTTGCACCCACTCTTCATCCCTGTCTCTCCCTGACGTTCAGAAGAGAGAGGACTTCACTGTAATAAATATATTAAAAGATTCTTTATTGTGGCCAATGGCTACAGACAGGATCCTGTAATGGTCTCTGGCTCCAACACTAACTAAACAACGTCTGTGCTGCTTAGGAACTCCATAAGGCCTGGCCTGATCAAAGCAGCCCTGGGTGTAATGAAGACTGGGATACCTGACTGCATTATCCCCTCAGCTTTCAGTCTGACACAAACTCCTGCTGTGGTGCAGAGATGGAGAGAGGGGCAACTTCTTGACCAAATATTCTGTCCAGCTATTTGGGGATCAACCAGTTCTAAAGTTGGCCCTGCCTCTTCATGAGCTTAACTTCCCACCCAAAGGTTTCCTCACAAGGCAAGGAAACTTGGGAGGGCAGAGGGTGTAAAAAAATGCCTGTCCTATTCCTATGCCAAAGAAAATATTTCAGCCCCTCTCAGTCAGGGCAAAATAGCATTGCAATTAATACTCAGAAGTTCAAACACAGGCGTTACAGATAGAAGAGAGTGACTAATGCAGGCTTGTTCCCTACAGTACATTCCCCAGCGCTTAAACCAGTCTAGTTTTAATCGACACAAGCAAAGGGATTTCCACCAGCGTCCTAGGGAGACTGTTCCAAACCTAAGAGAGTTCACTATTAAGAAATATTTCCTGATAGTCATCCAAAATTTTCCTTTGCTCAATTTCATCCCACTACTTTTAGCTATACCTCTTTATACTGCATTCTACAACATAAAGCACAGTCTACCACCAGCTTTCTCTAGCAAGACATTTTTGCTTATGTGCACTGAATGCACTCTTTTCATTGGCTGGCTACATGTAGATGATATACAGTATTCTCTGAGCACAACATACATTTGTTTTGTACAGCAACTGCTGAATAAAGAGGAGGCCAAAAAGAATTACAATGGTAGAGACATTGATGTACGAATAGTTAGAGAAGCAGAAGAGGAGATCACATAATTCAGCCCCAGATTGCACCCTCAAGAAATCATGCTGAGTTTCCCAACAGGTAAGCATCTTGATAAATCCTTAGGAGCATGATGAAAGCAGTTTGCACAAATATCATAAGAGTACATAGTGGATAAAATCCCAGATACATCAATTCTTTCCTGTAGACTTTTACAGCACTGCATTTAGCTGGAGATACAATAAGGTTCTACTGGCAAACAGTATCAGTTAGTCAGCTCAAAAATACATGTCTGAATCTTAAAAGAAAGAAAAATAATTACAAAGGAACAGTAACGTAGCAAATAACTCAAAATATTTTACAATAATAACAGAGCCTTTCATCTTCAAAGTGCTTTATAAACATTGACTCAACAAATAATAATTAATTTAGTTTCACAAGACCCCCGGAGAGGTAAGTATTATCCCCAGATGGAAGAAAGGAAGCATAAAGGCTTCATCCTGAAAGGTGCTGAGCAGCGGCAACTCTCAGATTTCAGAGAGTTGCAAGAACACGGTGCTGCTCAGGATCAGACCCTGTAAGTGATTTCTCTGGAGTACAGAGGTAATAAGGTAGGATGTTAAGGAAGCAGGAACAATACTTCAATACTGATTTAGGGCTTGTTTTTGCAAAATCAAAACCTATCCTCCTCAGCTTATACCTGGTGCCCCCACTCTCCTTAGCAAAAAAATCTCTTTTTATTTTTAATTAGTAAGTATTTTACCTCTTTAAATACTGAGCGCCAGACATACAGTGATGCTGTGTGCTGTTAAACAGTTGCCATGTTCCACAACACATTTTAAAAGTCTGTATATATTTGTAAAGTGCTTTTCAATCTTTTTAGATTATAAAGTGTATATAAACTGTACATGTAGGTTATTTTGCAAACTACAAACCTGCACAAAGAATAACAACATTGAATTGTAAGATTTTAGATTAGCACACCAGTAACAGGAAGATAAGTCACAGTTAACAGTGCCATTCTGTCCATTGCTCTACCTATAATGAACTATTTTAGATGTCTCGTAATAATAATGTTCCTTCCTGTAAAATACTGTATGTATTATTGTCAGTCAATACATAGATGCAACACAGCTTGAGTTTAAAATGTAGGGAAACAATCTCAACATTTTCTTGCTTTTGTCAGATACACATTTAATGTTATTTTTTCAAGGTAACAAAATGTTGGTGACTGAAATAAAAGCCATTGGCCATATTGAGCAATGACTGAGACCCTGTAAGAATGCAGCAATATTTCAATATATTAATCCATATTGTATTTTGCAGTGGTTCTATTGTGCCATACTTTTGGCACTTAATCAAGGTATTTATCTTTTGCAGGGATGTATCATATTTAATAGACTAGACAAGAGCAGGAGAGAGTTATTTAAATAATAAAATCGTGGCTCAAGAAAAAAATATCGAAACGTAAAAGAATGTATTTGCCACTCATTTGAAAACTATGGTTTATAGCTTCAGAACAGAATTCAAAACTGTTACTGAAAAAAAGAGAAAATTTCCTAGTGTGATTAACATCTAAAAATGGGGCTCAGATCATCAACCTTCACCTTTCATGTGCCCATAGCATCTAATATAAATACTTTGGGCCTCACACAAAACATCTCCCCTGGCACAGACTATTCTTCCAACTCTGCCCCACACACTTTCCGGATTCTTATCTTCTTCAAAAGTACCGTGCCAGGCCCGCCTATTGTATCTGCCTATAATCAATTCTTGATAACTGTGGCCAGAGATAAACTTGTTTCAGGATAAACCAACAAAAAGTTGTTTTGCAAATTGCGTCACCCGCCCTACAGGTAATACAAAAGGATGCCCCAATCTTCCTCTCTTATTTCAGACTGTGTTTGCCTCACCTCCTATCCTCACAGGAGATCCTGACTTATACAGAGCACAGCTTGCTCTTGCAGGTACTTCCCACCTACTGATAGCGGTTCATTAAACCCTCCACATCAGCCATCTCTTGAAGGGTCCTGTTAGAGTTGCTGGAAGTCTGCCTCCTGGCTATAACACACCATGATGATGAGAAATAGACAGGGAGAAGGTTGAGATTAAAAGGGTGAAATGATGAGCCCAGAAAACTGACAAGTTTTAGAACCTCTCCTCCTCCTTGCTTGGACCTGTTAAATCTGTAGTTAGTCGCTGCCTCAGGGAGGACTGGGCTCCTTAGCACATGTCCTTGTCAGGATCAATAGAGCAAGGGCTTGACTACCCACACGTTGATGCCTGGGGAAAACTGCCACCAAAACCGGGGGGGGGGGGGCCTGAAAGCAAAAAGGCATTTAATTTGTTTTATAAAGGCCATATTTTCAAAAAAAATAATAGTCATTTAAGTATCTGAGTAGCTTCAGGGGTTTGTTTATATTTTTCATTTAGGACTCTCTCTCAGGTCCTTTCTTTGCCAGAAGCATGGTGGACAAAAATCAGGAACTCTGGCTTCCCCAGTGCATTTGACAACTCTGTGGATTATTCAAGCTTTCCTATGGAATATAATAAAAGAGTGATCAAATAAAAATAAATAAAATCACACTTTGCACTTCTTCCATAGGAGGCTCTCAAAGGGTTGACAAACATCATTGAATGAAGACTCCCCCAATAGCTTTGAAAGGTAGCTAAATATTATTATCCCCATTTTACAGATGGTAAAATGGAGAGAGAGAGAAAGTAAAATTTTCAAAAGCCCCTAATGTGATTTATAGAAAATCATTGGGGCTTAGGCTGTGAAAAGCTTAAGTCACTTTTGAAAATGAAACTTAGGTCTTCCAACACTGAGTAGAGCAACACCTAAATAGATATAAATATCTGAGCCCAAGTCAATTTTTAAAATGAGATTTAGGTTCCTGAGTCACTTGGAAGTTTTTGAAATTTTACCCAGAGATACTACACGTATTTCCCTTAGATGTAACTTTGTGATTTTGGTCAAACCAGGAATACAAACCAAATAGTCTTACTCTCAGTCCCATGCCTTAATCAGAAAAAAACAATATTAATACAACACCTCTGCAATCATTAGTGTCATCTTTGCAATCATTGCATCAGTGGCAGTAACAGTTCTCAAATGGTGGTCTGTGAAGAGATGGCTGGTCACGTAGTGCTGGCTCTCCTTCTTGTTTTCCAGCTGCTAAATTCCATTAAGAAACAGCTAAAAATACATTAAATACTTTCCTTCTATTACTTTTCCATGTGAGCAATTGCTGCAGTTGCCACAGGGATGCTATGTGATGACTAATGGAGAGGAGGTGGCCGCACGATCTTGAACTGGAAGGGAGGTGGCTCATGTGAGAGTCGCTCAAGATATGTTTCACACTACGAAAATGTTGGCAAACTCTTAGGAAAGGCTTACAAAAGCTAACCGAGTTATAGGGAAATTTCCTCCAACCTGCCAAATTTATTGATGCTTCACAGTTACTTTCATTCAACAACAACAGAAAACATGCACAAAACACAAAGGGTATAAATGAAAAAGGGATTTAAAAGACATTTTAGGGTACTTCAATAATGAATACTGTGTACTTTGCTTAACTGTAACATTCCTAATAAGGCTGGCTGCTTTATGTGGGTGTAGTGGTTTTGAATGGTTCCTCCTGGACAGCCTATGAGGGAGGCCACTCTGCCTCACTATGCCCCTAGCTATCAATAGTCAATTGGTAGGGGATTAGCAAAGCATAAGCTCAGTTAATGGTCTAGGGCCCGGAAGTAATGAGCAGTCTGTCATCCAAGTTCCCTCATTTGGGCAGACGGCCATCACAGTCAGGCTCTAGTGCTCTGGGCGGGCAGAGCAGTTAGTCTATAGCCCAGCTTCCTGGCTGGGGCAGACAGCAAACCAACACAGGCCTTCCAGCCTTAAATAGGAAGACTGCTCTCACACCCCCTCGCCCCCGAGGGTGGGGTTTTGCCCACTCTACTCCACCGGGTCCCAGCCCAGTGCCCTAGCAGTGGCGAGTGATCCCACCACTGAGTCAGCAGGGATCACAACATGATGACTCAACTCCTGGTTATGCAACCAGACTAATGTCTGATTTCCCTGAGCCACTTCCTACCCCAGTCTGGTTGTAGGACTGCGTCGTTCACGAGTCCTCTGTCTCCTCGGGATACTCAGTGGATGGCAGTCTGGGCATTTGGCGGATGGCAGTACCAGCCGCTCCTCTGCAGGGTCGCAGGTTGGATGCTGCACAGCTCGGTCCCCAGTCCGGGGTTTGGCAGCAAGGCAGGTGTGTCTGCCTCCTTCCCTGGCATCTGCCCAACTGAGCTGGAGGTCCTGCCTCTTACATTTCCTGTTCTGCCCCTCTCCTTCTGGTGTGGGGGACAGGGCTGGCCTGGCTCCTCCCACCAGGGGGAGATGAGTGGTTCCTCCCACTCAGCCTCACAGGGAGGCCATTTTCCCTCACTACACTGAGCATCTCCCAGTTTAGCCTGAATGGTAATACAGATCACTTAATCGGGACACCAATTAGCAAAATGTTCAGTGTTGGGGACACAGTGACAAGGGTTTAAGTGGTGTTTGACACAGGTTGAATAGGGGTAATGTTCCAAACCCAGAAGGTACCAAATATAAAAGGTACAAAATGTTTGAGAAAAGACAAGATGCACGTGAACATCATTTTTATTAGGGATATAGGAATTAAACCTCATAGCAGTAGTACAGGACTTGACGTCTTTTAAAGTCTTTGCAGATTGTTTTTTTAATGGCCCTGTCTCCTAGTTGGACAGCTACTTAATCCTTTCTTTCTGACTTCAGTGGTGGCCCTGGGCTTCTCTCAGATCTAAAGGGACTGTAGTTATCCTGTTAATATTGCAACCTTGATCAAAACTTCCTCCTCTCAGTTGTTGCTGCCACCTTCCTTTGTTGCTCAGTCTTCTTCCTTGCCTGCTCTTCAGGACCATCTGCTATTTAACACCACCTCCTAGCTTTTCATTCCTCTTTTCCTCTCCAGGCCCTGCTAACGTGTTCCACTTAACTGCTCTCCCATCCCTCCAACTGTGGCTCCACTCTTCTCTCATCACTTCCTGACTGATGTTTGGTTCCCCTCTCCCCCACAAACATTCCAATCTATAGCCCCCACTGCCGGCTGCCACTCCATCCTGCATTCTGTCTCCTATCACAATACTATCTTGATTTAAACCAGCAATCCCAATCAGCCTTCTGCAGGAATCTCAGAAGAAATTCCATTTTAATAAAAATAATCCAGGAATATAGGGGGTCATTGGAGATAATATTCTGTCCACTGCAATATCTCATTAAAGATGATTCTGCTGTACAATATTTATTATTAGAAAGGGAGGGGAATGTCAAATTATTTGAAGAATAGCCTTTTTAAAATTCAAAGCAGGGGAAAGATTAATGTCAGTTAAATGCCTTGTTACCTTAATATTCCTGCAGGTATCCTCAAAATTTCTACCTTGCCTTCCAACCGGTGCAGTTTGACATCAATCCAAAAGGTGGCACCTTCAAGAAAAAAAATGAAATAGCATCAGAACTGCTGTTGCTTTGTTTTATTTTTATTCTCTCCCTTGGCCACATGCACCTATAGTGTTAGGTTTCTCCAACCTAGAATTGCTGCTGCTTAGTGCTACCCGTGTTGGTAGAACCTTAGATTGGGACTTTCCATTGAAAGGAAGAATCTGAAGCCTCAGTTCTGTACCTGACTTCAATGAGGTTCCAAAACCTTGCCCACATGCAGGCTTAGTGCTCTACATAGGTCAGAAATCCAGAGAGTAGGCAACAGAGTGTCAAGATCAAACTAGCATGTTTCTGGAGGCCTTTATTTATTTATTTATTCCCCTTGTATAATATCTACCTCCAACTATACGGAACTCACACCGTCACTAATTTCCACTTGCTGAGTGGGCTAAATTCAGCATCTTTCAGAGTTCCGATAATGATGCTCCTTTTTGATTAGCTGACATTTGTGCTGAGTAACACAAGCCTCATTGTGTCGCCTCCCTAGTATTCCTAACTCTTGCTCCAAAGTAATAGAGAGTAGAGAGAAGGCCAGATTCTGTCCTATTACACCAGTGTCAATTTAGAAAAGAATTAGAAAAGAAAAGTGGGGGCACAGCAGGTTGGCATAGTAACATGCTACCTGACCATGTTGTGGAACTTCTCAGCATATCTACCTCCATACCTGCATTGAGTCTAGTAGAGAGCTTCATCTGTTAGTAAGAAAAAGAATGGGCAACTAATCAAAATACCTAATACAAAATACTTTGAAAAGGCAAGGCATCCTGTCAGAAAATTCACAGGCTTGGAATGACAAATAGAAATAGCATAGGCATAATCTATTCTCATTACAAATTGCTTCAATATAGTCTACATCACATACCACAGGCAGCCTCCAATACAAGTTTACCTTCCAGTGTGACTACAAACTGAATAAACTGGCTGCACAAGGGAACAAGCATGGGCACAAAGCGATGTACATTATATTCACCTGCAGTAACTGTGGTGTAATTTTCTTCTGTTGGTTTTATCATTGTATAGCATTACTAAGATAGCTGTTGATTTTAAAACAGCAGCAGTGTGGTAGTGAATTACAATACCAAGAAAGAATTCACACGGTATAATCCATAATATCTGAATTGACAGGATGCTACACCCTCCCATTTCTCCCCAAAGTGTGTGTGTCCAGTTATTTTATACATAAATATTGTATGTGTGTGTGCAACCTTTTCTAATTCTTTTTAGTTAGATTGCTGCTTGTGGAAGGTGCTGGATAGCTAACCCTAGAATAGGAACAGTGCATTACAAACTTCTCCACAACACCCCACTCTGTGCCTCAGTCCTGACCTAAAGGGAACACCCCTAGGGTTACTGTGAAAGTTCATGAAAAGTGCTCTATGAGACAAAGGTATTCATTATTAATATTATAGCCATGACTAATCTGCAGAAACAGCCACAATTGTGCTAGTAACAGTTTTGTGATGTAGTATCCTGTCCATTGGGAACTAGTCGGAGATCGCTAACTCATTTCAACTGGGTCAGGTGTGAACCAGCAACATTGAGAGAAAGCCTTTATATTCCCATTATCAGTCCCCTGAGCTAGTCTCAGAGGATAGGTCTACACACTACACTGCAATTAAAATCCCCTGGCTGGCCCGTGCCAGTTGACTTGGACTTGTGGGTTTCAGGCTAAGGGGCTGTTTAAATATAGTATAGACATTCGAGCTTGGGCGGAACCCAGGCTCTAGGTCCCTGTGAAGTGAGAGGTTGTCAGAGTTTGTGCTGTAGACTGAGCCTGAACGTCTACATCATAGTTAAATAGCCCCTTAACCTGAGCCCTGTGAGCACAAATCATCTGGCATGGGCCAGCCAAGGGTGTCTATTTGCAGTGCAGACATACCCAGAGAAGCAGTGAATAGGGCACTAGAAACTTGGTCAGGATGGGTGAGTTCTATTCTTGACTCTGCAATGGACCTGCTGGGTGACCTTGAGCAAGGCATTTCACCCTCTTTCTCTGTTCAGATCATCAAGCTCAATTGGGCCCTGATTTTGCTTAGAAACTTTAACACAAAAATATTTTACATATTCTTCAAATTTCAGTTCTAAGGCCATGATTTATATCCCATGTAACTCCACTGATTTAATGATGCTGGATGGCATGTAAGTCAGTGAAGAATTTGCCCCTATAAGCTGAGCATCTGCTTCTCTCCTGCCTTACCCCTTGTGTAGTAATTTACACTTTTGCCAAGTTTATAGCCATCACAACCTGATTAGCAGCATTTTATACCTACTTTGTTCTCATTTCAACTGACTCTGCAAGGCAGTGAAATATACTGTATCACAGTCACTGAAAAATATAGTGTTTTGGGCCAAACCGTGCATTTAGTTGTAGACATACAATGGGACTCATGTGTATAAATGAGCACAATTTGTCCCTATGTTTTCTCATTGTTTTATTGGTATAAATACAATATTATGTGCAATATAGCTCTGGTTATAAAGACAGGGAAATGGTTTGTATTGAGAAACAGCTAGCAGAACTGCAATGCCTATACTTTTTCTTCTTGCTAGATCTCTTTATAATAGCTTAGAATATCTTTTTATAAAATCTCTCCTTTTCTCTCTCTCTCCACACACACACACACCACATATGGTAACTGGTTATTTTTTGTCAAATTATGAGGCTGTCATTTTGTAGAAATATTGAAGGGGAAAAAGAAAAGGTAAACATGCTACTGATATGAGCTCTGAAGTGCTGGGTAATTGCAGAAGACCCTGGGCAAAAACAAAACATAGATGTGCAGTAGTCATAGCATATCTTGTCTTAACTTGTCCTTGTTAGTGCAAGTGAAAAGGTTAATGCTGCTCAATTCCGTCATCACAGAGTGAGGGACCACGGCATCTTTGAAATCTAAACTTACGCACAGTGCAATTGATGTGATTCCTGGGAGAATCATATTACTTACAAGTTTGTTCAGTAATATGAATGTCAATTAACCACGTGCTGGTGCATTAAATAAAAAAACCCTAACAGATTGCTGTTAGTATGCTTATCACAAGATAAAGCTTTGCTGCTGTCTACCAACAGCATATGGCAAGGTCTCAGCCATATACTAACCATAAAGGCTTTATCTTACAAGCCAAGACAGATACCAGAAATGGACCCCTACAAGGGCTCTTCAGTAGCATGTGTGGCAATTTTAAGGAATAAAATTACACTTAAAATGGAGTAATGATTTAAATTAAATATCAATAAAAATTCTATGGGGCTGCTTTTCCACTGCTTTGCACCTTGTATAGTCAGTTAAAGTGAGAACAAAGTAGGTATTAAATCTGCCAGTCAGGCTGTGATGCATACCAACTTGGCAAAAGTGTAAATGACAACACAAGGTGCAAGGAAGAGGAGAAGCAGTCTCCAGCTTAAAGTGTCAAATCCTTCACTGACTTACATGCCATCCAGCATCATTAAATCCATGAAGTTACATGGGACATAAATCAGGGCCTTACAGCTGAAATTTGAAGAATATTTAAAATAAAACTGACCCTCTGCTATTCGCAAGTGACTCCCCTGGCTGCTCAGAATGGGCATTTCCTTTTCCTCTCCAGGCTCCTGTTGATTGTCTGTCTTCTAACTGACAGAAGGTTCTGACAACTATCTCCTTCCATGTGCCGTAACAGACCTATCCCTCAGCACTTTTCAGTAGTGCTGCTAGCTTCTCTTCTATGCACTGTGCCCAGGATATATGAAGGAGGTAGAGGTGTGATAGCTGCTGTACACACACTGCTTTACTGGACCTGGTGATGTGGGAACAGTGAGCCTCAAAAGAGCCAGATCTATTCAGAAAAGTGCCAGTATGATGAACTATTGTATATCAACCACATTAAAACTCTGCACTTAGACAATCAATCAGTAATCTGATTTACCAATGAGGAACGAAAGAGAGTTTGCAGGCCCTGAACACAGCAATTTTGCTCTCCCCATAGAACTTGTATTCAGTTTTTAATGTATGTTACAATGCATGTTTATTTGCTTTGTGGATTAAATATTTTATCTTTGTTAAAGACAACCATGGGTTATTCAGGTGAGAGACACATATTAGTAGTTCAGGAGTATCATTTGTGACTCTCCAGCTAAGGATTTATTGTCTTTATTTTTAATTGGCATTCATTAGGCAAATGTGGTTAGGCCCTGGATAAAATTTTCAAAAGTACCTAAGAGTATGTCCAAACAGTCCATGGCTGCAAGCCTCATTCCCGAGTCAACAGACTCATGCTTGCAGAGCTCACATTACCGCCCCAAAAATTTCTATGCAGGCATTGGCTCAGGCTGGAGCTCGGGTGCTGATGCCCACTTCCATCCCTAAGGTTCCGGGCCTGAGCCACATCATTTACACTGCCTTTTTTTAGCCCACAAGCCTGAGTCTGATGACCCAGGCTCCTACACTAATTGCATGGGCTGCCGCTTCTGTGCGGACAAACCCAAAGTAACTTAGGAACCTAAATCCCATTTTTAAAAGGGACTTTGGTGCTTGGGAGGACTTTCAGTAAAATTCAGTGAGATTTATGCTCCAAAATGCCTAAATAATTTTTGAAAATAGGACTTGGACTCCTAAGTCATTAGGTGCTTTTGAAAAATGTTATTCCTGTCTAGATCTGAAACCATTAGCATCTTCCTTGATAACAAAACTCAGTCCCAGTAGTAGTAGCTCTTTTCTACACTAAAAGTTTCTTAGTTTAAGCAGTATCCCAACCTGTAAGGACCTAGGGACTAGAACCTGAGTCTGGAGAGCCTGGGACAGTTGATGTTCCCACAATGCCACAGCCAGGGAGCTCTATGAAGAGTAGGACATGCTGCCCAAGAGACCTGTGGCCCTCTGATTGGCCAAGCACCCTATTTAACCCAGGGGTTGTCCCAGGAAGTTGTCTGGGTAACCACATGGACTTTGGCCTTCTGCATTGCCAGACTGCTTGATCTGATCTGTGGTCTCCAACTTCAGCCTGACTATGCCCCTGATTCCTGCTGCTTAATTCTAACCTAGTATTGCCTTTGATCTCCAACCTCTAACTCCAGTCTGACTACGACACTGACTCTTGCCTCCTAATTCCAGCCTGGTTCTACCTCTGGTCTCTGACCCAGCCTGACTCTGACCCTGACTCTTGCTTATGGAGCCTGGCTCTTGCAATTCCTTCAACTCCTGTCCAGTGACTAATGTCCCTGGTGGGCAGACCTTAGCCCATCTGTGAGAGCAAACCAGATCACCTACTCCCTGGTCCCAATTGCCCAGACACACTTCTGACCCCCTCCATAGAAGCCCCTTAACAGGGATATGGAAGTGGGGGGTCAACATTCACCCAGCAGACCTCATGGGATATTGGATTCCCCCAGAGTGGGTCAGATAACTCTAAACTGAGAGCCACTTGCTGCAGTCCCAATGGCACAGATCCTAGCAGAAAATCAGACACTCCATGAACAGTTAGCACAGTCCCAAGAGGAAAATTCCATGCTCTAGGCCTGGGTTGGGCCACTGCCCTCTGAATTGAGCCCGACAGTACCACTACTTGAACATTTTGATGAGAACCGCCAGATGTTCAGGGGGTTCTTGAACCAATGCCATCTCCTTTTCCTGCCCTGCCCTTGAGCGTATCCCACTGACCAGGCTGGGGGGGGACTACTGGTCACTTTGCTTATGGAAGAAACACTGAATTAGGCAACCCCCGCTGAAACAAGGCAGCCCAGTGTTAACGGACTGGAATGCCTTCCTATAATTTTTGATGACCTGCATCTCAGTCACTTAACGGAAGCCGCACTATGAAGCTCCAGCAAGGGGCAAGGACCAGCATGCCTCATATGCTGCCCAGTTCCAGCAACTCACAGCTGATGTGGACTGGAACAAGACAGCCCAACTGCACCATTTTTGGCATGAGCTTAGTGAGGAAGTAAAGGACAAGCTAGCCCACACTAAGACCCCGACATGCTTGGATGCATTTGTCAACCTCTCTCTCTGCATCAATATCAAGCTGCAAACCTCAACCAGCAAGAAGTTGGGAAATGAGCAAGCCTACGTCAAATATGAGGAGACAGCCTGGGCATCACCCAGATGCTGTGCTAAGGAACTACCCCCAAGCCCTCAAGAGAAACCCAATCCAGGACACACGAGTCCACCCCACAATTCCAAGTATTAATGGAGTTACATATCATGGATGAAGCCAATCCAATTGCCCCCCAATGGGCCCCGATCAATTCCAGAGCAACTGATAACTTCGTATACACCAAAGCCATTCAAGTGCGATGAATCTCCCTCTGTTTAAAGCCCATATTAGTTCATAGAAACAATTGATGGGTTCCTCCTGTTCTCAGGGTAAGTGACCAAGAAACGGTATCCCCCTAAAGGCTAGGGGGCTAGGGCTATCGGGAAATGCTACAGTTCAACGTGAGCCATTCCCCACATTTCCCCTTAATTCTTGGTATCACCTGGCTGAAGTAGCATGATGCTTGAATCTCTTGGAGAGAAAAGAGGATCAGCTTCCCCTCTGACTTCTGCCAAAGGGTCTGCCTGTGCAGAGCCAGCCCCAGCCTTCTTGTCCTGTGCTCCTAAGGTCAGTTGGAAGTGACCACGCCTGTGGGGGGACTCCAGCTGGCAGCGGCTAGCTAGAAGGAATCACTCCCAAGCCTCCCCATCTATCTGAAAACTATTGGGATTATGCAGACATTTTTTTAAAGAAGAGTGTGGACATGCTACATCCAGACCAAGACTATGACTGCCCTCTAGATCTGCAACCGAGGGAGAAGATCCTTTTTGGATTCATCTATTCTGTGTCTGAGCTTGAACTGGCACTCCTCATGAATACATCCAGGAATACTTGGACAACAGTTTCACCCAGTGTTCCACCTTCCCAGAAAGGGCTTTTCATCAAAAAGGAAGGAACACTATGTCTTTGTGTAGACTCTTGGGCCCCAAACCAGGTACTGATGCAAAACCAGGATCCTCTGCCTTTGGTCTCAGAGTTACTAGCTTGCGTAAGGTCTGCCAAAATCATCACCAAACCGGACCTCTGGGGTGCTTACAACCTAGTGTGCATCAGGGAAGGGAATGAATGGAAGTCTGTGTTTTGAACCCGCTATGGGCACTTTGAATAATGCCATTTGGGCTGACCAATGCTTCTGTGACCTTTCAACACTTTGTGAAGGACACATTAAAGACATCCTGTACCAGTATGCAGTCATCTATCTCAATGACATACTTGTGTTTTTAAACAATCTTTAGCAGCATTGTTACCACATTTGTTCCATCCTGGAAAGACTATGAAAACATGTCCTGTTTGTCCGCAGCAAGTCCTACTATTCCCAAAAAATCACCCCAGCTGAACAGAATTATGAAATATTGGATAAGGAGCTACTTGCAATTCAATCAGCCCTGAAAGAGGGGTGCCATCATCTCAAGGGAACTCAAGACCCCCAGTGCAAGTCTTTCTGGACCATAAGAATCTGGAATATATGTGGAAGGTTCGAGCCTTGAACCAAAAATAGATCAGGTGGGCTTTATTCTTCTGTTGGCTTGGTTTTTCATCATCTAGCAGCAGGGAACCAGGAATGGGGAAGCCGATGCCTTATCCTGAAAGGGAAATACTACCAAGAAGGCCAGGAGCCTAGCCAAGAAACAACCTGTCTCCTAAAACTTTGCAACTTCCTCAGTGCCACAGTACCCAAGACTGCTTCATGTAATCCAGTCTGCTTTGCAGGATGAGCCGTTAGCCCAGGAGGTAATGGAACAGCCTGAGCAAAGAGCCAAAACCAAGATGCAGTGCTTCACACAGGATGGGATCACTGCCCTGTTACCTGTCAGCTCTGTGTCCTTGGGGAACCAGGGCGCAAAACTCCTACTCTCTCTGGCTCACTTGAATCCCACCCCCCACCCTCTGCTTGAACCAGAAACCAAAAAGCAACAAAATGGCGGTGGGAGACACACCTAAACCCCTCCAAACAAGGCTGATAGGATTAAGGCTGATAGGATTAAGGCAATTCCCCTAGCCTCATCTACATCAAAGATGTAAAAAGGAGGCATCTCAATTAGCACATTGAATGGAGAACAGAAGCCTCATCTACATCGAAGATGGAACAAGAATTAGCATACTGAATGGAGAACCAAGCTCCAAAGCAAGAAACTCACTGAATTCTGGGATTGGCAAAGCAGGGACACACTGCATGATGGCAGATCTCTGCTCCTGATATAAATGAACCCATACCTGCACACCCCCAGCTCTGCAGTTATCAGACCATTCTAGTTATTGATATCCAAAACACTGAATCTGCCTGATTGCTTTGGGAGCTCCCTCAAGGAACGCTGTCCATAGCCAGGAATGATCAGATTTTATTGTCCAGCATAAAGAAAACCACTCTGGTAAACTCCTTGAGTCATTGTTTACCCATAAACAAACCTGGTGTTCTCCCTTGAACCATTGTTTCTTCCCTACAAAAACCCCTACCCAAGTTCAAACCTCTGGTTCTGATGCCTGGATCCAAATGCTGCATCAGCTCCACTGGAACTTCCCCTTTTCCTGACTGGTCATATTGGGGGCTCTGCCTGTCTCAAGTGCTCCGTACCCTAAGCTGAACAGCCTGTCTCCTGGGAGCCTTTGAGCAGCACGGAGTGGTGAGACACCCCACCCCACCATCTTCCCCCAACACACGCTCTTTCTCTTAGTCCAGGTATAACTTTCTACTTTTGTAATCAAACCTGGGATAGCTTTCTCCAATACCCCAACTGTAATTGTGTAGTATTGTAAGCAGTTGATAGTAATATCATACAAGGAGAGAAAAACTATTAGTATCATAAGTTTTGTATACGTGGCAATAAACTAACTCTTATAATCACAGTGGTTGCCAGTCTCTCTCTTTCCAAAACTTAATTTACTCTTTTGTGTTCTTGGCTTCCCTATCTTGCTCTGCAGCAACGTTTCTTTTACCTAAGCCAAAGGTCTCTAGAGTGCCCAAAAAATCCTGTGGGGTTTGCTTATCAAGGGGGTTACTACAAGAACAATTGTAGAGTGGTGAGGGGCAGCTGAGAAGTGCTGCTCTGCCTAGCCTATGTAGTCCAGGGGCAAATAAGGGGAGCAGCTGAAAAGTGCTATTTGGACCCAGGCTGCTCAGAAGTGTGCTCTATTCTGGTGTGGTGCAAAGGAGCATATAAGGGTGGCCGTTGAAAGTGCTGTGTCACCCAGCCTGCTGAGTTCAGGGACATATAAGGGGTCAGCTGAGAGTTCTGGTAGCCTGGTCCGCTCAGACGCACTCAGTTAATCTGGAATGTGTGTGTGTATATGTGGGGGATTTATTTGAATCTGGGGCTGGAGGAACCCAGCCCTGAAAACCTTAGGTCTTGCAGGTTCCATTGGGAGGGGACTTGTAGCTATATGAGTACATTAATAGAATCACACACCCCCTTCCAGGAAGATAACCCTAATAAATGAGCATACCCCAAGGTGACGGGCAAATCTAGTAACAGCCCTCAATGGTCATGTATACGTTTCACCAGGTCACCCCCAGCTAGAAGTGCTCCATCTCTGCCATGACACTCCATTGGCAGGCCACTTTAGCAGCGTTAAGCCCTTCTGCACAGCTTCCCGTTTCTTCTGGTGGCCCCATATGCAAGCCAAAGTCCAGGACTATGTTAACTCTTGCGACCTGTGTACACAAAACCACATAACACCCATAACATAATACCACCACACCCTCGGCACCCTAGTACTCTGGACACCCCATCTAAACTGTGTGCTACGATCTCCCTGGACTTCATAGTAGAACTCTCTAACTCACACTGTGGTTTTGACTGTTGTAGACTAACCAACCAACATGGTGTACTCCATCCCCCGAAACAGCCTGCCTTCTGCTGAAACAAAGGCTCGATTCCTAGTGATTCATGTGGTCCACTTTCATAGACTTCCGGACTGGATCACCTCAGACCAAGGACTGCAATTTGTCTCATGCTTTTGGCATGAAATACTCCAGCTAATGGGCATTCATGCTTTTGCCTCTGCTGCGTATCATCCCAAGACAGATGGGCACACGGAGAGGGTGAACCAAGTATTAGAGCAATTCCTGAGTTACTTTATCAACCACCATCAAGACAACGATTTCCACCTCCACTTCGACCTGGTCCTGCCAGCAGCCTCCCCGAACCCCACAGCTGCCGACTGGGTCCAATGAATTCACCATATCCAGGAGGAGCTTAAGGACCACTTCAAAGACATAAAAAGGGACTGTAAGTGGTACTCAGATTGTCAACGCCAAGAAAGCCTGCTCTCATGGTTGGCCAAAAGGTCTGACTTTGCCACAGAACACTTCCATACAAACAGGTTGTTCGACAAGCTAGACCATCAGTTCCTTGAACTCTTCCAGTTCTGTCAGCAAATCAACCCCATCGCTCTCAAATTATAGCTCCCTTGATCTTTTAAGGTACATCTTGCTTTCCATGTATCCCTCCTTAAGGCTTACACAAAGAACCTCTTTCCCAATAGGTCCCAGCAGCCACCCCTACCAGTCCAGCTCCACCACACAATCCTTGTCTCTAAATGGCAGAGGTGGAGACTGTGCTACCTAATCCACTGGGAGGCTGTGGTCCCAAAGAACACTTCTGGGAATCTGTTGCCCACATCCATGCCACTGACCTGGTAGAAAGTTTAAGTCAAGACCATCCAGATAAACCTGCCCTGGTGCCCCCAGGGGCACCCCTGAAGAGGAGGGTGATATGAAGATTTGGGGTCTAGAACCCAGGTTAGCAGAATCACTTACGTGCTTTTGAAAATGTTACTCCTGTCTAGATATGAAGTCACATTAGCATCTTTCTAGATAAGAAAACTTAGTCCTTGCAGGCCTTTTTCTACACTAACTTTTCCTTAGTTTAAGCAGTATCCCAACCTGTAAAGATTTAGGGATTAGAACCCACGTCCGCAGAGCCTGGGACAGCTGATATTCCCACAGTACCAGCAGGAGGCCATGCACAGCCAGCAAGCACCATGCTGTGTTCATGCTGCAGGAAGTGCCACCCGAGAGACCCAGATTAATGGCACCCTGAAGCCCCCTGATTGCCAAGCACCCCAGGATTGCACTAGAAAGTTGTTTGACAGGGTCAGACTAGATGGCTACCGGAGAGTGCTAGAAGGCCAGTATATCATCCTCAGGCTCAGCAAGACTCTTTTGCCCTGGTAGCTGAGCAGGGGTTACTCCAGGTTAATTAACACACCTCGAGCCAATCAAGGTCCGCCTAGGACTTGTTAAAAGCCTTCCCTCCAGAGAAAGGGTGTGACTGGAGGTGTGGGAGTGAGGTGAGCTAAGCTACCAGAGTGTGTGAGCAGGCAAGATGCTGTCAAGGGCCAGGAGGGGTTAGGAGAAGGAACAGAACGCAGGCAAAAGAGAACCCTGAAGGTACAAAGACTGGGGAAGGGAAAAACCCCTGCCCAAAGGACCCTTTCCCAGGCCTGGAGGCCTAAGGAAAAAGGCCCTGCCAGAAGTGAAAGATTGAACTGGACATTTGGTTTGGGCATTACCACAACCAATGGGGCTGTCGGGGTCAAGAGCCTCTCCTGGAAAGGAGGCCAGGAAGGACCCCTGTCTGAGCAGAGTATGGACATTAAGTCAAGGGGCATGGGGAAGTAACCCAGGGAAGTTAGTAGCTTTCCTGAAGTCACAGTGTGAGGCTGCTACTTGTAGGGTCCCTAGCTTGGGGCTCGGAGCCAAGGGTGGGACTGGGCCCTCTCCTATCATCTACTGGCAATTCACTGGAGGGGCAAGAGCCCCAGCGAAGAGTCAAGGGCCTGTGAGAACCAGAGACAGGACCGGTAGCCAACAGGGATTGGCCATCTTTGACAGACTGTATTACCCTCCCCCACCATTAGAGGGTGGAAAAACACTAACGGGTGAAGCAGTTTCCTGACCTACCACTAGAAGTAAGCGCTGGACCCACCGAGGTAGAGGAAGAGCTGTGTCACAGCAGCCACACAGACTTCAGCTTGTTACAATGCTTGATCTCCTGATCTCAGGCCTCCAACGCCAGCCTGACTCTGACTCTTACCCTTGCCTCCTGATTCCAGACTGGTACTACCTCTGAACTCCAGACTCCAACCCTGGCCGGATTCTGACCCTGAATCTTGCTTATGAACCTGTCTCTTGTGATTCCACCAACTCCTGCCTGGCAAATACCCCCCCTGGTGGGCAGACCTTTGCTCAGCTGTGGCCAGACCTCCTACATGCCAGTCCCTTACACAACCATGTTAAAACCTAGGTTTGGTCTTACCTAGGTGAATGGGGTCAATCCATGTGATAAGAAAATCTGCTCCAGCCGTGACTTTTCATCTACAGTATTTTTAAAGTATTTTAGTTTAATTTTCATTGACAGTATTTAGGGTAGTGTTAAAAGTGCTAGTCCAATATATTGAACAGTGTGCATGATATGATGCTAGGCCCAGGATGTGATCCCAGGATCACAAATGGTGGATTTAATTTTCCCTGAACTGGGTTTAATGTGGGTGATATGGATAAAGATTGAGTATTAAAATATATCCCCAACCAACCACTGGCTTCAGTACATCTGTCCTTCAACTGCTACTCCAACTTCCGGGATGGGATAGTAGTCTCAGCCACCAGCACACCCAGCTTGTGCAAGGGATTGCGCCACTCCATCTGCATGATCTCTCTGGCTCAATTCCCAACACTATCCTCTGTGGTAGTTTATGCAGTGCTTGCCAAAGATGACAAGATAAGGAGGGTACTCTTCTTCTGCTCCCACTGTGAAGTCTCCCTAAAGTGCTTAAGGAGGTGCAGAGGTCATGCAGACGCCAGATTAATTTTATCCATAGTAAAGAACATCTATGACTCAGTTCTTTTTTTTTTCCCCTCCAGTGCTGTACATGGCTTTGGAGGACTTTAGCCTCAGAGGACTGAATGATCTGACATTCTGCACAGCTGCACCCATACATGTGCCAAGGAGAAAACCCAAGGTTGCAGGTGTCCTCTCTCTATTGCCAAGAGATAAAAACGAACTGTGGTTTCTGAAGGAAGCCAGAGATACAGCTATTCCAGTTCCATCCACCCAAAAATTAGCATCCACATTTTTAAGAGTGTCCATTCTTTTTGGGGTGCCCAGTTTGAGAAACCAAGTGTCTGATTTTAAGAGGTGTTGAGCATCCACTTCTGACATTAATTTTATTTGGAGTGGGGAGGGTGTGATTCAAACCCAAGGCATCTCCCACGGAGTACCAAAAAGTGGGGCACCCAAAAATCAGTGGATGCTTTTGACAGCATTGCCCTCTATATTTTAGAAAACGTCTACTCTGTGCAGAATTGTCTCCCACAAAGGGGTCACTTCCTTTGAAGCAGTGTCTGGGGGAAACATCCACTACAGGGTATGATCTAGCCCATTGTTATTTCTAAGCATTAAGACAGCCATTTGTCCACATGCATTCATTGCCAAAGGGGGGAAAAAAAGACAGGTATCGGTTAACAAGGGAAGAAGGGGAATCTTATATTCTTCTTCTGTATCATGCCAAAATAAAGGTTGAACTAGACAATGCAGCATTTAAGGGAAACATTTCCACTGTGCTGTTAAGTAACATTATTGGATTCAACTTTCTTCTTTCAGGGAAGAAAGATATCTTTCTGCTTGCTGTTGGTGTCTTTTCAAAAATAACTTTAATTTCTCTTGCTATTTAATACATGACAAACCTCTTAACAACACTCACAGTCTTTATTAATTAAAGCCTAGGTGGTTGCAGCAGTCTGAGCTGGAGTACAATCCTTAAGATTCAGTTCCCCCTCAAAAGAAAAAAAAAAAAAAATGGTGATAGTTCGCCTGACAACAGGGTAAACAGATTATTGTGTTATTGCTGGCTGATTGCCGGAGTTATTTTGGAGCTTCATAATTCATTTAAAGAGATTTTTGACATTTATGAAATGACTTCTATAATCAACTGACAGTGCAATATCCGATAATTGTTCAATTAAAAATGACTACTAGTGCATTCATTTATTAGAAGAATCCGATAATTGTCTTGCCACTAAAGAGTACTTCATACTTTGTGCATCAAATGGAAATGTTTGAGTATAAATCTGTGACACAGCAGCCAAAGTCCTGGGGATTTTTCGAGTGAAGGTGTAATTATTACAGACCTCTGAAGTAAATATGGTTTCATGTGATAATCTCTAAATGGATTGTGTGTGTGTGTGTGTCTTACAAGACACACTTCGGCATAAACTATTGCATCTGGTAAGATGGACATGGATGTATTTCCTATGACCATCAAAGTTCACATGATTTTAAAAACAGACAGTATAAAACTCACATCTAAATCACAAAGCTGGATTCAGCTCTCTCCATTCTCATTTATCTTTTCTTTCCTTGGGAATGCAAGTTTTTACCTAGGTAAGGTGACCAAGAACGGCTGCATTGATAAGTCATTTTATATGGGAGACTCCACTTGGATCTGAATTCACAAGGTACAACTTCCAGAACACACAAACCCATAGGGCCTGATCCTGGAAGGTGCTGTGAGTGTGACTCCTTAAATCTAACTGAAGTCTCTGGAACATGAAGAACCTTAGCGCCTTGCACAGTGAGGCACATAAACAGTTTCAAAGTACAGAACTTCTCTTCAGTATGGAAGATTTTAACTTGCATTATCACAAACCATTGGCTAAGCAAAATCATAAATCAATTTTTCATTAAATAATATAAGAGCTTTGGACATTGAGTAGGTAGAGATCATATGGAAACTATGTAAGCAAATCACTCAAAGGCAAGCAACAGCAGCAACTCCTTCACAAATAATGATTTTTTTAAAAATTATCTATTTCGAAGGACAACCTTTCAGAATTCTTGGCTAAAACTCACAATTTACATTCCAATAATGATAGCTAAACAAATCCAGTGCATAGTGACTGAATGGAAGATAATGCTTAATTTGAGGCTGCTACAGTATAGCATTTAGTAATAGGTCATTTCAGATTTTCAATTAAGCTCAAACCTCTTTATCCACCTCCCGCCCCATACCAAACCACTTAGATAATTTCAGAACAAAGTCATATCTTTAATTTAGTCACAAAACCTAGACTTCTCTACATGGCATTCCATTCAAGGATTTCCAAGTACTTTAACAAACATTAATGAAATAGTCTTTACAACATTTGTCTGAGTTAGTCAAGCATTACTCTCCCCATTTTAAAGATGTGGCACAGATGTTCTGGCCAAAATTCCCAAAAAGGACACCTGATTTTTGGAGATTGCAATTTTTGGGGGCCCAGTCTGAGACACCTAGGACCTAATTTTATTGTCCAATGCCAGTTCAGATCAATAATCAGATGCAGGTTTTCGGTTCAAAATCAGGCTCCAACTGAGCGTCCAAAAAATCAGTGGATCTTTTTGAAAATGTTGGCATTAAGTGGTCGCACAGGAAGTCTCAGTCCTAGCTCTCAGTCCTCCGCTGTAACTCCAAGAGCATCCTTCCTCCCACTGATGAAAAAAATTAAAAATCAATGTGCCCTCATATAAGACTAGCTTCAGTACAAAGTTTTGCAAATGACCCATCAAGGATACACCGTTTCGGTGACTGGATTATTTGCTTTTTTTTTTTATTTGTTGTTTTAAACTCATTTTTCTTCATGTTGTATGGATTTTAGAAAGACTTTTGATAAAGATGGTCCTGGCAGCTGGATGATAAATATTATTTTCTTAACCTGCCTAGCTTTGTCAGCCACCTGCGACTGCAGCCTGCCACACGTTGGAAGCAGCTCATTAACTTTCCCACAGCTTCCCAGGAGTTTTCCTTGTTTTCTTTCACCTTGGGTGTGTGCTGCCTTCTCACTGAACAGTTAACTACATGAGTAGGCCGAGTGGGCTTTGGCACCACAAGCGTAGCACGCTTCAGGCAGCCTCCCTGCTAAGGCTCAAAATCTCTCTTAAACACATTAAGTAGCCCATTTTGGATTGATAGTGCAGTAATTATTCTGCTTCACCCTAAAAACCATCCTGGGGTAATTGGCGCAGAGAAAAATTACCCAGAGTCCTCTGCCACCT
This sequence comes from Emydura macquarii macquarii, assembly GCF_026122565.2. NCBI lineage: Eukaryota > Metazoa > Chordata > Testudines > Chelidae > Emydura > Emydura macquarii. Next base: position 1,878,473 of record NW_027132342.1, on the reverse strand, counting down.
GGTAGTTAAGGAACGAATCCAGGGAAAGATAAGTGAAGCAGGAAAAAAATCGGCACTTATTTGATTTTAATCTCACCACTTTGCAAGCATTTAAATTGCCTTAATCAGGTGGCTGGCTCCCAGCCTAGCTGGTAATCTGTTATCAAATTTGAAACTAGATTTTTTAAAATGTCAGTGTAGGCTGAGAATTGAAGTCTATTAACAGTTATGAGCCTCCCTCCTAAACTTCCATAATCTATGTATTAATGATCCCTTTTACAAAGCTGTCAAATATTACTTTATTACAACTATATATTAGTAACATCATTGTAAAAATCAGGATTTAATTATTTATTTTTAAAAAAGATAGGCCCCCTCGTACGTGTATACACACACACACACACACACACACACACACACACACACACACACAGCAAACATTCTTAACACTGAAACCCGATTTTTCTGAAGCAATAACTGGAGTGTATGGAATAACCTTGATAAATGTAATTGAATTTTTCTCTGATAAGATTAACTAGTGGTAATTGTGAATGGGGAAGGTCTGACCCACTACAAATGAGATGTATGACGAGCTGAAAATAATCATTTTTCCCCCCCTCCCTTTTTGTTTCCCTCCCCACACCCAGATAAAAAAATTGAAATAGTAATTTTTGGCTTGGCAGGATGAAGCATTTGTGTCTGAAATGTTTTTGTATGTGCTGATTACCTCCTATCTTCTTAGTGTGTCTAATTGTGCTGAGCTCAGTTTAAAATGAGATCAACACATTTAAACCCCAGAAGGCTTAATTAAGGGAGGGACTTAATGCTTTACAAAAAAGGGGAATTTACGTCCTTTGACAAATGTAGCATAAATTTTACCTGCAACCTTCTTGACAAAAGCCTCCCAAAACCGTAATGTCTATTGAATTACTTTGAAAAACAAAAAACCTACTTGGACATTCTGAATTACTAATCATGGTTAAGAGTATTCTCTTTTTGTGCTGCCTGGTCTTGGCATTTTGTCTCAAAGTTTTCTTGTTCAGGCTACACCAATCAAGTAAACAAGAACACAGTTCATAAATGCACCTTCAAAGTCCTGTTTTTAAACTTTGCTAAAATACATACTGGTTGTATGCCTTTCAGGATTACAGATTCCTCTCTGTGCATAGAGAAACACATGCAAATATAGACAGAGTATTCCCTTAACTTGCCCTTGTTTTCACAAAGCAGAAATAAAGATGTGTCTCATTCTTTTAAATTACATGATGAAAGTCAATAAAGCATGTTTTTAAAACAATGCTACAGTTCATTTTTCTCTTCCTCTCTCATTGTCCTGTAATTCTGACCGTTGAACTTTAGTGGTATAGATCAGGCTAGAATAGAACACCAATGACAACTTGGTATTCATATTCCCTTCATTGGGTCCTGTGTAGGTTTTGTGAAAGACTCTCTGGAAACATAAAATCTACCGACAATGAAATTAATCACAAAGTACAAAAGAAAAGCAGCTGGCAACCAACTACTGAATAATGCAAAATGTGCAGATTTAAATTACTTGTCACCTTTAATGTATACATATCTATGTGCACGCTCACACACACACATTTGTGCTATAATCAGTAAATAATTCTTCATTGTCTATGAAATAAGTATTTTAATTCAGGATAATATATATTGGAATTACATCAAAATTAAATACCAGAGGAGTTCATGATTAATGTTACTGCAGTAAACACCAAAAGGAATTAAGCACAATAGGAAATAGATGTACTTCAAAAGCAGAGATGCAAACAAAAACAAAAAGCCATTATAATAACTTTCTGCACTATCAGTAGAACCAATAAAAATCTGTACCAGTAGCTCTGTCTGCACATACTAAGTATCTAATTAGTCATCAGGATCAAATACAATAAGGAAAGAAAGTTAAGTCTCCTTCATTTATGTGCTCATTAGAACATGGATTATTTAAAAAGGGATTACATGAAAAAATTATTTTTAAAATATCACCACTGAGATCCTTTGTGCAATTGTGTTGGTAAAGTTATAAACCTGCACAGTGCAGATTTCTTACAATTTATTTTTTAAACCAATAAAAATAGACTAAAAGGGAAATCTGGAGGTCCATAACAACTGCCCTTACATTCTGAAGTTTGTTAGTTCTGAGCCGCACAGCCATATATCCTCGAGAGCAAACAAGAAGCCGATGTACTTTATTTCTCAGGTTTTTGACAACCTTTATTATTTCGTTTATCTGCTATTCATAGTGAGATGTAAACATCTTACTTCCCAGTGTGATCCTCATATCAGCTGTGGGTCAGTTTAAAATATTGGGAATCAATACGTTATAAAACATCAGCCAGCACTAAAAAGGCAGAGCCAGAGTAAATTCATTGAATGTCAAAAAATAAACATCAACAGTTAAACATGTAATAAGACAATAAATAAAAGGCAGGAAATGAATACATATGAAAAGATATTAAAATACAAGGCCACTTATAGCACAAAAGGTGATGAATTTCATGCACGTATGCAGAACAAACCTTTAAAAATGTAATAGATAATGATAATGAAAATGATAATAGTGCCCACCAACATTAAGGGAGCAGAGAGCTGGCAGGTGAAGTGGGAGAATGTGAGGAGGCAAAAGTCAGTGCAAACCTGCCTTGTTATTTTTGTTTTAATTTATATACCTAGGCATTCAGGAGTGTTTAGAGGCTGAGGACAGCATTCTGATATCAGACATACAGGCATGCATCATGGGCATCCTGAAACACAAGATTAATACGAATGAACTGGGTCTCCTTCTGTTCTTTCTCCTTCACCAACAGACCATGATAAACTTATAAGGAGAATTGGTCGAAGAATTTTTGATGGATCACTCTTCCATTGAAAAAATGCAGTTTTGTCAAAATCAAAACATCTTATGGGAATGTGTCAATTTTGATTACATTTTCAATGGAAGAAAATCTAAACAAATTATTTTGACTGTCATTTCATTTCAGTAAGGTAGAAACATTTCATTTCAATGTTATTTCAATTAATTTTGTTTTGACTTGTCTGATAAGTAAATTAATATTTAATATACTGATATATTAAATATATTTAATATTTAGTGTTATTTTAAAATATTTCAACATTATTGAAATGAAACAATTTGATGTTTCTGATTTCAAAGTTTTCTGAATTTCTTTTTTGTGACTTTTCATTCCGATTTCAATCTGTTGGAATGTCCCACAGAACAGAAATTTTATTTTCTGACTAATCTATTTATGAATTAGTTGGCAACCTGCTTTCATCCCTCCCAATAACTGCCAAACTTAGGGAGTTTTTAGTGGAGATGAACTAAACTTTAAAAAAAATAAATCTGGACTATGAACTCTAGAAAGTTTAGAGGGTATTTGAATATGGGATTTTGTCTCCGACCCATGTTTAGTGTTTTACAGTATGAATTAATGTTTTTAATGACTTCACCTCCTACAGGCCCAACAGGCTCCACAGACGGATATTGTTCTAGCAGAACTGATGTGTATAGTGTATATTAAACAGCATCAGATCAGAGTAGGAGCTGGCTGGTCATTGGACATGTCATATGTTTCCCTCTCCATTTTTCCTGCTTTCTTGGTGCACTTGCCTTTTATCTATGCCCTCCTTTATGTCTGCAGTGCCTGCTAGCTTAGAACTCTTTGCAAATTTAATGACTGTGTATTTCACTTCAGATCACTTACAAAAGCCATTAAGGGCTGGTTCACACTGACCGGGCGATTCGGCGGCAGTCGACGGGAGTTACGCAAACTACACAGAGTAGTTTGCGTAACTGACGTCGACTGCTCAGTTTCCCTTTTGCGCCCTGTTCACACTGCGCTGAGCCGACGGGAACAGCAACTCAACGCTATGTTACTTGAGGGGATGGGCTTACTCAGTCGACTTCCTGATCGATTGAGCGGGTCTCACTGACCGCTCAAAATCGATCCTGAAAGATTGATATGGCAGCGGCAATTTTGCCACCATCAGTGTAAACGTAGCCTAAGTAAAACGGCTACCCTATACTGTCCCTTGTGGGACACCACTAGTCTCTTCGCTCCCAGCTAGGAATTGGTGTCATTTACAACCACCCTTTGTTTGCACAGAAACGTGGACATAAAGGGTTTATCATCAGTCATGGCTCATTGTCAGCATGGCCTGGCAGAGAGTCCCTTCTATATCCTGCTTGGCAGGAAGAGAAAACACCCACTGCAAGGTCAGAGGGAGTGGCTAACTTTCAGGCTGAGAATATAGAGGCCTGTTGCAGACAAACTAGCAATGGTATCACAGGAAGTGCAATTTATCCTTCACTAGAATTCATTGTGTATACTTCATCTCATCCTTTTTGTTAAAGGCTGATGGAACACAGCAGCTCATTAATTGTGTCACTTTTAGAATCCTTATTTGTCTGGCCCTCTTCCTCCTTAGTCGCTGGTTCTAACATCCCCTCCTCTACCCAGCTGTCTTTTCTAGGGCCAAACTCTGGTCCCTGCACACAGCCCAAGTAAATGCACAATTGGTAAGAAGAGCTTACTAGAGGTGAAGGCAGGACAGGCTCCTCTTGGAGAGGCCTTGGAACAGCAGCAATGTCTCTTCATGGCCTCTAGTATGGGCTCAGGATACATCCAGGGATTAATGGGCTACACCCTCAATTTTTCCTAGTTTGGCCCCAATACCTCCCTCTGTAATGCTGCAGGCAGAGCCCCCATGGAGAGAATACAACTCCTTCTGCATCCCACCCCCTCTTTTGTGCAGCAAAATCACATAGAAGATAGGTTCAAGCAGGTAGCATAATGAACTTTCTCCTGTAAGACAAAGACTTCTCTTTCCTGGCTCTGTTCCCCCTCCTACTCTCATTTTCAGTTAAAATTGTTCTTGACTTTCAATTTGAGTTGTATTTTGAGATAGCACATTGCTAGTGGTTTAGGTTTTACTGCCTTTACAATGGAACTGAAGTCCACGGTGGGTTGATATCCTTTAATGTCCTCTGTCATTGTAGCCAGTCATGATGTATACATGTGTTTATACATATGCATCCACCCCGGCTATGGGGTTCTCATGGTAGTTGGCTTTTTAATGCCTTTACATGATATAGAACCATGTCCTATTGCTTTCCTTGACATGGCGTGTGTAAAATTATATCTGAAAATTCCTTTGTAGACCAGGGTATTTTCCTAAATTCCATATAAAATTCTGCTGACTGAGACATGCTACTTCATACTCTCTAACTGAGGAAATCAGCAGCTGTTGAGACTTGACCTGACAAATCACAGATTCCAAAGCAAGCAGATCCACCACTTGAGGTACAGGAGAGTCTTCTCCAGTAGACAAAATGGTAAAACTGAAATGATCTTTTATTTTTCCTAAGGGCAAACACATTGCAAATAATACCACATTTGACAAAAAATGCCTTAAGAGGTAAAGTTTCTTTAGCAGTGAGTAAACAATTCCAATTGTCAGTCATTTTTAGCTGCATACTCAGAATCCACGTGGATTCTATGATAGTTGCTTAGGTTCCATCTGATCCATTTCAGCATGATGAAAGTAACAAGGGCTGAGGGGAATTGCATCATACAGTGGAATGAGAACAGCTACTTTGACGGAATAGACAAACAACAAGACAAACTGTTTTGTGTTGGGGTGGGGAGGCCAATTCAGTGCTGGAAAATTCTCCCCCCACCCACACACACTCCTCCCACTTTCTTTGTTGAAGTTTGGACACCACAGCTCAGCAAGCCAGGTCTGGAAGGATAATGAAATCCCTTACTTCTGTAAGACCCGTCAGTTGTTTATATATAAAGACAGTCTTGTGGTTAACTCACAGAACTGGGCATCAGAAGGCTAAGGTTCCATTCAACACTTACCATCAGTTACATATGCAACCCTGGGCTAGTCATTTAACCTATCTATGCTTCAGCTTCCTCATCTGTAAAAAAGGGATATTTCACGGGGATATCATGAGGCTATAATCAATGCTCAAAAAGCATGTAGAGAATCTTAAATCAATGGTCTTATGGAAATGAGAAGAGTTGTGCCAGACCATGATGCAGTTACCATACTCCGAAGTTTAGTTGGTCTTGTTTTTTGCTAACTTGATGTGACTGCAATGAAAATGTGAAGGCATGACCAGTCCCAATAACTGATAGATGGTCTGCCAGTATCTTCCCTCAGTCCACCAGGGCACTCAAGCCTGTGAGTTATCTTGCCATCTTCCTTCTGCTCTGTCCCCTTTCCAGAAGGAAACTATCTTCATATTGCTCAGTTCAGCAATGTCAAGTCCCACACTGCAGTATCTTTATCTTTGGTCATCTCCAGTCTCTGATACAGCAGTGAGAAAAATATCTGTCAAGAAGCCCCTTTATCAACATGCAGCCACGTGGCTGGAGACAATACCAAACTTTTGGGCTGAAACGAGCAACTGCTATGACTTTGGTACCCAAAAAAAGAACGCCCAGCACAACAGCAAAATAGCTCAAACCACTGGCTGATCATGGGTAAAAGTGTATTAAGAAGTAAATTTTCTAACTATTGGGCATTTTCAAACAACCTTCCTTTTCCTTTCAGGTTGCCTTCTAAAGTGTTTGTGCTCTTTGTCCTCCTTCTGATGTTTCACCTTCTTCCCTGACAAACTCTAAGAGATTTGATCTCTTCTATTTAAAAGTGGCTACTGGGTAAAATGGATAAATTGATCGCACTGCAGATGTCATAACAGAACTGGTTGAAAAATGAAGGAACTTGTTTACCTATTCTGTTCAACCCTCTCTATTTCACAGTGAGTAAACACATTCAAATTTTAACATTTATTTAATTTTAATAATAAGAACATTAAAACAGCCATACGGGGTCAGACCAATGGTCTATCTAGCCCGGTATCCCATCTTCTGACAATGGCCAATGCCAGGTGCTTCAGAAGGAATGAACAGAACAGGTAATCAAGTGATCCATCCTGTTGGCCATTCCCCACTTTAAATTATTTAAAAATTAATAATTTAATTTTAATATCTCTACAGTTTATTTGTATCCATTATTTTATACCTTTTATCTCAAGAAAATACAATTCTATAGTATTTTAGGGTAAATCTATAATGGTACCATTTTTTAATTTTGAAACAAAAGTTTTCAAAGGAGGAGATGGAAAGGGAAGCAAGCCCCTGATACTTATAATTTGTTTTTACATATAGCCTCTTTTCTCCCAGAATCTTAAAACATTTTATGAAGGTGTAATATGTCGTCAATACTGAAGACAATGGGGCTACAAGCTGATATCAAGGACATATGGATGAGAGTTCTGAAATTTCTGAAAGACAGGAACAGATGGAAAATGAGGACATATAAGAAAATATTCTTCCAAAAGAAATCACACTAAACATTGGTGCCAAGACGACCTACCTATATTTATACTTTCCATTTTGAGTAAGGGATAAAACGCTAAATTGTCCAGACCATTTGTAATTTTTAAAAATCTCACACCACAATCTACAAGAATAGTTATATTATACCTATTATCACAGCCAAATTACATTCTGCTCAGTACCTCTGAAATCAGGCCCCTTCTTTAGGTGCCTAAGGATTTTGGTATCTCGATTTGGACACCCAAGTTAAAAAATGTTCACTTTAGTTTATGAAGTGTTTTGGGATGACAGGTTCTATGGTTTGAAACCACTTACACAGTTGGGGTGAGACAGAATGTGCTAAGTGCTAATGAAGACTGAACTCATTTTGCCATCATTCAGATTCTGGAAAAAAATAGTATTTCTATTATAAACACGGACATTCTTAATGAGAGTATTGAGATTTATAGGCATATCTGTGCTATTTATCGTACCCAACAAGCATTAGTGAATTAAGCCTCACAGCACCACTGTGTGTAGGGAATCATCATTTCCAGTTTACAGAAGGGAAAATGGAGGCACGTAGTAAATCAAGGTCACAAAGGGAGCTTGTGGCAGACCTCTCCTCTCCAAACTATAAGTGTATTAGTTCTGAGCTGAGGCGGTTATATACTCATTACCACAGAAGAGACCCCTTTGTGGGGTTTGATGGACTAATCACCTGCTAGAGCCCATGTTGGAGTTGGGGTGATTTCTGGTAAGCTAGTAGCATACATTTAGGTTTTTTTTATTGTTTTTAATATGTTTTATCTATAATGCTTCTACCTTAAGGATAAAATGTGCTTGCTTAGAAAGAACCGTGTGGTAACATAACGATGGGCAATTATACTGTTATTAGTCTCCGAAGAGAAAGCAAGCAGGCCTGTTTAGGCCTGTTTTTTCATGAGGGGCAGGGGGGAAGAGAACCAATCACAGGATAGTCAAGGGGACTATGCAGCTCAAAGACTCCAGTCAGAAGGGGAAGAGACACAGGTCTTCACCCAAAAGATGCAATAGCTGTGAAGCCAGAAGCCTAGATTGAATGTCCTTGCTGGACTGTGGAAGGGGAATACAGTTGCCTTGAACTGGGAACTCTGTTGAATAATGCCATAAAAGAATAAGGATTTTCTAATGTATGAAGGGCATCTCTAACATGAAAAGGGGCAGAAAACTCCAGATATAAATGTCTGAGGTAATTCTTTTCTGGTGCAACAGAGAGGAGAAAAGGAATCTGTGTATTGGAAAGGGTGTAATTCTGCCCATAAAAGAAGAGCTATTGTCAAGTAAATTTTCAGCCCTTGCCTGCAGAACCAGCTCCCATGATTCCTCAATACTGTAATTGCCAGCTTTAATTTCTTATGCCAGAGCAAAAGAGACTTCATCTATGGGAAATTTACAATTTGCACTAGTTATTGAGACAGCTCCAATTTCTTTTTTATTTGTTTTCCAAAAGTACCTATTTTTCACCTCTGCTGACCAGTGCAAAATCATGCTCACTAATGTTTATAAAATACCACATTATTGTTAGATATTGAATCCAAATGCAAGCACTGCAGCGTCTAACAGATAGGCACTTGATGGAATCTGTCTTGAGATTGCTGCTGTCCAGATTGTCTCTGCATCTATTCTGGTAACAGTCCTTGACACAGGAGAGGGAAAGAGCTCACCATTTTCTAAAATTTCTACAGCTTTGATATTTTAACTAGAGTATAAAAATATATTCCTTGCTTTTAATTTTCAGGTGTATGCACTTTATATTACACACAGATACACACAAAAGACGACGACGACAGTAAACTAGGTATCTAGCTCACAAAGGATAGAAGGAGCCTTACTCACATTGTGACACAATTGATCTATGGTCTCAGTATGGTAACTAAAGTGTTCATGGAGGCAGAAACAACTCCACCAGACACAAAGAGCTGGTACAGGGCCCTTCATACCACTCAAGACTTGTAATAAATAAAACCTAGCTCTTAGATAATGCATTTCATCAGTAGATCTCAAAGCACTCTGCAAAGGTACAGCTACAGATGGGGAAACAGTTACAGGAAGATGAAATGATTTACCCAAGGTCACCCAGCAGACCAGTGGCAGAGACAGGAATAGAATGTAACCCATCCAAGTCCCAAGCCAGTGCTGCATCCTCTAGGCCACACTGCGTCCCCTGTAGTGTAGCTGTACTGGACAGCAAGGAAGTTGCATAGAACTGAGACACAAATGCCTCTGCTTCTCCTGACTGCTGAAGATGAGCGATTGGTGGAAGGCAAGAGATCTGCAATGGGATCCACTACTGCCTGTATTCAACATCCAGATAAGGGGCACAACATGGCAATGTCCACTCATCCAGCCCAAAGGCTGGAACAGGAGCTCTGTTGGGCTGGGCTGAAGCCTGGTGGCCTAATACTGTGCTGAGGGGGTGAATCTTACCTCGGCAAACTCTGTGGATTTCCTTGCACCAAGCCCAGTTACTCAGACTTGATGTGAGGAGGGGTAAATTTCTCCCTTCGTTGCCTAGCTGAAAGCAACTTCTCTTCTGGCTATGTTAAAAAATAAATTTCCTTCCTCCTTAAAGATTCATAACCTTAAGAAAAACTGCTGCACATGCACTTTTTGATGCTCTGTAAACACTGTACAACAGGCTTTTGTGTAAAACAGGACTTTAGATTTGGTCAAGGTCAGAAAGGTACCTACAGTACCCTTACTTTCTTCTTTTACAGATATATTATTCTATTAGATGGAAATAGTACCAGGGCAATTCACCCCCTCCTGGTTTGTCTATCTATGTGTGAGCATCTTTGAGAAGAGGGATTAGAGAGAAACCTGCAGGCATATTAATAAATAAACTTCACATGCTGTTAGATATTAAGTAAACATACCGCAAAATATTTCTCTAGGGGTTTCTGATCTCATAACCTGTGGACTTCTAATTTGGTTACCTGTGACATGTGGTTCCTGCCCCTGGGGTTTTGTGATAAAAAAAATTAAAATTTAATTTAAGTTTAACACACACATACAAAAATAAAAACAAAAAACAACCAAATGTATGTTCTCCACAATCTTAGTTTGTTTAGCTTTCAAGCTAGCCCAAAATGTTACCTTTACAGAAATAAAGGCTACAGAACAAGCACACATGCATTTAGGGATGACATTTCTCTGGTTTAAAGTTTGTACAGTATATAGTTTATAACACACTTTGGGACCTAGATAAGCTCAGGCTTCATAGATAAGCTCAGTTCCTGTCCTCCCTGAAGTCTACTTCTGCCAATGGCACTACGACCTACATGTGTTTTTGCCCATGTGTACGTATGTAGAATACTGTGTCTCCACTCAACACTGTCTCCCTGTGCTCAGCCCTCCACCCAGCTTCTATATTCCCCAGAGTGGTTGGTTGAAAATTTTTGGTCTAAATTGTTCTTCAGCAGAAACTCGGGGTTTTCAACAAAATTAATTTTTTTTTTTTTTACTAAAAAATTTGTTTTCCATAGAAAATTGTGACGAAAGACCAAAATATTTTGTCCAAAAACTGAGATATTTTGATGTGGCAGTGCTGCCAAAGTGCCTCATGGGAGCTGCAGTTCAGTTGCCTGACGTCTCCATTCCTCTCACACAGCATCATGCATAATGCACGATGGCCAGGGACCAGTATGATGCACTACCTCCCATCACCAAGAGGAGAGGCCATGGTGCATAATGAGAAATGTAGTCCAGCCAGGAAACCTTGCCTGAAGTGGGAGCATGAGAGAGCCGAAATACTAATCATTCTGTGACCTGCATTGTGCAGGAGATCAGACTAGATGATCACAATGGTCCCTTCTGACCTTAAAGGGTATGAGGCATTGTGTCAGCGCTGCCAAATCAAAATATTGCAGTTTCCTGCCAATATTTTTCATTTTCTCAAATTTCTGCCAAAATTGAAAAAACAATTTGTGGAAAATTGAGGCAAAAAACTAACTTATTGTCAAAGTTTTCCACAGCCAAAACCCCCTTTTTTCCAAACCATCTCTATTCCTCAGTTCTCCTCCCTTGCCTCCAGTTGGATCCAGTCTCCCCAGAAATGGTTCTCGGATCTCCTTCCAACAATACCTTCCTCTAACTCCCTGGGAAGGGGCAGGTGGGTGTTCTCTACCTCCTGCCATGTCATGTACTTAAGGCTTGTGGGGAGGGGACTTTTCCTTCACCTCTCTCTGAGTGCAGCCTGCAGGAGAAAAAAATGGACTCTTCCCTCTAGCTATCTCTGCTGGTTGCATCTGGCACTTCCTCTACCTGGCAGCTGGTGAAGAGCACGTACCACATTAGCTGCTTGGTACCCACAGGAAAGGAATACTATTCAACCCATAGAGGAGGGGAAAAATTGCAAAGGAACCTTGAATAACAAATACATTTAAGGGCAACCTGATCCACTCATAGACAGGGTTGGCCCTAAGGCCTTAAGCACACCTCACATGGGAGACCCCCTTGGCCTTGCCTCCAGCACTGTGGCCTAATCCTTCTCGGGGTGGCAGTGGTAGGGGCTAACTGTACAAGCACCGTGGTGGGCCCCCAGCATATATCTCATCTTTGAGCTTGTTGAGCTTTCCCAGACCACTGCTTCCTCCCTGTTTTCAGGTATCCTGGGGTCTGTCCAGAGAAAAAGACAAAGACAATGCAGCCTCCACCCACCCCTCTATGAATGGGGCAGTGGTTAACACCACCCCAGGAAAGCCAGCCTCTCAAGTGATCCCTGCTGGGATGGTGTTGGAAGCAGTGTCCCCAGTGCAGCCAGTTTAACGTCTCTGTAAAATGCATGAGGCAGTTCATCCCTCTCTAGTGTTTCAGGCTCTCTGCTGACTCTGGAAGACTTCCCTGCATCTGTTTCACTCAAGTCACATTTTGAAAGTTCTCTTTATAACCATTAACTAGACACTAACTTTTTAAAATGAAAGCTGAGGTTCTGATAACACTGTGTATTGTAGGAGCTGTGGATCTACGCATGAATCTCTATTACCTATGCCATAATCCAGCCCTCCTCCTGGAAGTTACACAAGAAGACTACATTTGTCTGGTAAATTATCAGTTGTGAATTACTTGCTCAGTTCTCTTTTTTTCTAATGTTTGCCAAATTAGCTTCCATGATATATTTAAATGAAGTGCAGGCCAAATCCTTGACTCAGCTACATTTTACAGAGCAAAGTCTTCTCGAGCTGCATAGTCTGTCTGGAATTTGCAGGCACAAAATCCAAGGCACCGCCTGATTGGGAACTACGCTGAGCCAGAAGGATATCACCACACTCCTCCCCCTTACCAGGGATAGAGTCATAGACTCCATCCAACCTGACAGTTGGCTGAGGAGGAAAGGGGGGAAGTAACATCAGAGGAAATACTGGGAACATGCAATGCCTTCCAAGCCTCCCAGCAGGAAAGTAATTCCTCTCTGTCCCAATGCCATCTGATTGTCTGCAGGTAGAAAATTTAAATGCAGTATTTTCGGCACTGAAACATCCTAAGTCAGGCCTCCCCAAAATCATGGCATTGGCTTAAAAATCATGAGACTTTAAACAATAATTTTATCATTTTTATTTGACTTTATTTTAGCTTCCTAGGGTTCATGTTTTCAATCTTTTTCTATATAACTATGAAGGTTAAAAACCTACTTTTTTTCAGTTGAGATAATAATGAAATCCAATGACTGCAGGAGCTGAAGCTTTAAGTAAAACATCAGACATAAGATTCAGCAACACTATCAATAGATTTCATAACCAAAAGAGGGATCTTCCAAACTATCAGCTCCAAAACTGAGCTGTTACCAAGAGACAAAAACCAGAGCCCCATCAACAGAAGACTCCTTCTCTACTAACACTGCTCACTATCTAACCAATATTCAGATATTATAGTGAGGAGAGCAGTACGATATTTAGTTTACTTATTTACAGGGCTCTCTAGGGTGCTCATCACTGGGAAATCTGTACACCTCACGAAAATTAACAAATTCCTCCTCATACCACTGCACTGAGGTAGGGTAAATATTCAGTTTTTCAGATTAGGAACTGAGGCATAGTATCACACAGGAATGATTGAGAATAGATCCCAGATAGATTGATCAGTCCAGGGACTTAACCAAAAGGCTATTCTTCATCTAGAGAGAGACCGTACACAGACATCTCAGCCTAATATATCCTCTATCACCACATGAACTGGATCCCATATTTAGCCCTATCTGGAGAATACTTTTTCAATACTGAAATTTTGAAAATTATGAAGTTCCATACCCCTTGACATATGCTGCATTTAGCTCCCTAGCATTTGTTTCCACACTGTGCTGTAATTGTAATAGTACTATCTTGTTACAAAGAAAGCAACCTTGCAGCTTAACCATTGTTTAGCTTTGCCTCTGAATTTCTCATTCCACAAGATGGACCATCTTCCTTAGATGGTAGAATCATGTCATGTGTGTCAGTATTTTATTATTTCCCACCCTAGTCTTATAAGAAGTGTTAAAAATTTCCTTTAAAAAAATAGATGAGATATAAACGTATACATGACAGAATCAATTTTTCTTTTAGCTAAAGGGCATAATATACAGCAGTGTGTCTCCTGCTGCTGAAGGGAAATTATGCTATGACTTGGAACATCATTCTACAACCCTAAGAATGAAGAGTATCAAAGAGCTCAAAGTATGGAGTACTGACAGGGGCAGGAAGGGAATGCAGTTGTTTGACTTGCTTATGTCTTTTAGTGCATGTGGGAAAGGTGGTCAGGATAGACAGGGGCAAATTTTATGCTGATTTGCACATTGACTTCAGTGGGATTGTAGAGAGGTAAATCAGCACAGAATTTGAGCTATAATCTTCATTTCTGTTTTTGTACTGAAGGTTTATGTTCCATTCTTCTCTGAGAGATTTCTAAAAATTATATTGTGGGGTTCCATATTTATTCCTTCTCAATTATTTCTGAACCAAGTGTGTTACAAGTAAGAGGATTTTTCTCCTGCCTGTCATATAAACTAAGGCTATGGCTACACTGACTGTGGCAAATTCACTGCTGTCAGATCAATTTCTCTGGATCAACTGAGCAGTCAGTGAAGACCCGCTCAGTCGATCCAGAAATCAACATATTAAGACCATCTTCGCAAGTGGCATAGCACTGCGTCAATGGGAACATGGTTCCCGTCAGCGCAGTACAGTGAAGGTGGCGCGCAGAAGAGAAGTCGACAGGAGCTACGCAAGTTTTTTGCGTAGCTTGCATAACTCCGATCGACAGCTGCCGAATCTCAGAGGTAAGTGTAGACAAGCCCTCAGTCTTGGCTCTAAGAGCTAAGCATGAGTTTTCAATCTTGTGCCTCATCACTTGTAATAAAGAATCTGCAGGACAAATGATGCTCATAGGAACACCTGTGCAACGCTAGTGTCTTCACTGGAGTTGCACAGGTGTAACCAGTTGTAGGTTAGTAAACAATTGTGTTGATGAGGCACAAGATGAAACAAAATGTGCTCCATCTTAGTGCTCCAAAGCTTACACAGCTAAGAGCAAAAAGCACTAAAAATGTATTATTTTTGTCAATACCCTTGGCCGCTAGGACTCTGAATATACACAGGGAACAGATTTACTCGGCAAGATGGTGCTATTTTTAAATAAATAGTTACTCTTCAGAGTACCATTGAACTTTAGAAAAGGAAGAGTGTACAGGAACAAAGTAATGAAGAGGATGAAAAGTAGACTAGCCTCATTGCCTAACTATATAAAATATCATAATAATGGTCTAAAATATTACAGCTTGATCTTGTGACACTACAAAGTTTGGAACTCTTATTGTAAAACCCTATCATTTTTTGTTTGAGGGAAGAAAGGGCACTATAAAATTCCTTAAATATTAGCGTAAAGGAGAGTATATTAGAGTTTATTCAGGCATGTTAAGGCCCACATACATGGAGGAGACTTAAAACTCTAGAGGCATCAAGTTAATACTTTTGTTCATATTAAAATTGTAATTTTGCAAATTTCCAAGATTTAAAACAAACATGCAAGTGAAATGATTCCTGAGCAGCTGCATTATTAATTGAAAATTAAGTTGTGTATATGCTGGAGCACATTTACATGAACTAGTAGGATTCAGGCTATAGAATAACCATGTACAAAAATCATAATGTCAAAATATGGAAACTTCTTTTTTTGGACACAAAATATTTGATTGCATCCCAGCAACAGTTTATACAGAAGCTCAATAAGAAGCAGTTGCCACCTTTAGTAAGTGTCTTGCCACTTCAAAGAGGAAACTGCTGACAACAAAACAATACTTAGCAAACAGATAGTGCTTTATATGTTCAAAAGTGCTGTACAAACATTACATAATTAATCCCAATGACCCCTGGTACAGGTGATTATCCTACTTTCTGTGATGGGGAAAACAGAGGAAAAGTAGTAAAAAGACTTGCCCTAGGTATACTCTACAGCATGTCAGGGGCATAGCTAGGATTAGAATTTTGAACTGTCACAATGTTGTACCTAGACCACATGTAAACCTTCCACCCAAACATTTCTTTTCATTAAAAAAAGTGGGAATATTTTTTCATGAATCATATTTCCCATGTCTTGACTGTTTTTATTAGCTGGTTAGAACATGTTTGTCATTTCTTTGTTAACAAAGATAAGTTGGGCTTTTCTCCTCTCACCATTTCTTGACCAATTCTAATGTTTCCTTAACTGGAAGAGCGGTGAAGTTTGTTTTTTAAAGTAAATTGTCTCAAGAAATTGAACAAATAGCCCTGAACTGTCCACCTTATACTCTGTTTTCCTCAAAATGCTCTGCACCTTTAATACAATTATACTGTGGGCCAAATCATGCTCCCACTAAAGCCAACAGATGTTTTGCTATGATTTTATTGGGAACACTGTTATCCCTATATCATGATAGATGAGCCCAAATAAAAAATTCAGGCTCTGAGCCTCCCTATTCCTTGGGGAAATCCAGATTTGGACACAGAACTTTGCAGTTGGCCCCATATCTATAATGAGCTACCAGAGATACATCACATCTAAACATTTTGAGGAAGTTCAGATCCAGAATTGTACTTCGTAGCTCAGGTTCTTCGCTAGCCAGTAATGCTAAAAGAAGGCTATTATTAGACTTGTGATTCCTTCAGAGCTTTCAGAGATAATTCAGAAGAAATAAAATTTAATGAATCTCCAAAAATGCACTTTTTTGACTTATTATGTTAGCAGGCCCTCATCTGATTGGGGATTTTGAGAGAATCATAGAATTCATTAAAGCAATTTACTGTATAATGGTGCCTGCCTAAGATAGATCCCTACTAATGAGATGAAAAGCATTAATTAAATAAATTGTAGAGTGGAAGTGGACTGTTTTGCCGAGTTACAAAAGCCTGACAAACAACCCTCTCAATGTCTACAAGATACAGTACCATTCATCCAATAAGAGTTCTAGTTTGCCTATCATGAGAATGAATGTAGCCATTAGGCTTGCAATGGAGACCTGCCTAAACATGAAACATGAAGTGTCACTACTAGAAAACAAAGAGGAAATGTAAACTTTCTTAAGTGAAAGTCCCAAAGTAACAATTGGCATAACAACTTTTTGGTGTGTACATTAGAAAAGAATCCCTGATCTAACAATGCCTGACATTAGTGAAGATTGAACCCAGAAATGTACTTTGGGGGTATGCAAACCAAAACCTTCATTTCGACATCCCCAAATGTTGGTAAAGTTTGGATTTGAACTTTATAACTTGATCTCACATTTCATTTGAGTGTGTCTTGATTTAAGGGTCCAACTGGTGACTGCTACAGGGAGACAACTGAGAAGAAATGGAAATATTTCTTGGTTTATCTAGCTAATTTTTAAAACATATCTTAGACCCAAAGCATGGATCTGTTGAATTTTTATTTTAATTTACCGTAGTCCCCCTCCACTAAAATGATGGTGTGGAAAGTTGCTGACATCTCTTTGTGTTATGTGATTCTTATGGAACAATGAGATTTTTTAACAAGTATTTGAAATAGGAAAGATTGGAAGTCTGGTATCTGGAGATTAAGCAGTTTTTCCACAAATAGGAGACAGCATGGAAGAAGACACAAGGACAGCAATGACATAATGAAATAAATTAAGCATCAAAGTGGCATCATTGGAGGACCAAAGGATATAAAAAAAAAATTAAAAAAAGAACATAAGAAAATCAAATATCTAGGCCAGAACAGAGTTATACAGGCTTTAAAGTCAAAGCCAAGAAGTTTAAACTTAGTAAAGTGTACACAGATCAGCCTGTGGAGGGATTTGGTTTAATCCACAGTTGAGAAAGTTAAGTTTAGCAGCTACACTTCGAATGTACTGTAAGGGGGTAACATGAATATAACTGAGGCCAGGGAATGAAACATCACAATAATTGAGGCTGAGCCTTTGGGGATAAACAGGAAGGAATGGATTTTCAAGATATTATGGAGGAAGAAGCATCATGACTTGGTTACAGAAAGGACAGAGAGGGAGCAGAAGGGAAAGGAGTCAGAGATGATATTGAGGATACAAACATGAGACACAGAGAGGTTGATGGTGTCAAAACCAGTGCAGAAAGATGAAAGAGGAGAAGGTTCAGGAAGATGAAAACAGAGGTCAGTTTTAGCCTTTTTGTGGATGAGCTGGAGGCAAGCCATCTAGGATGATGAAATATTGGAGACACATGTATGGTTGCATAGTAGAAGACAGAACAGGAGGTAAGGTAGATTTGGGAGTCAGCAGCACAGAAAGTATAGATAGATGCCTGGTCTACACTTACCTTGAAATTCGGCGGCAGTCGACGGGAGTTATGCAAGCTACTCAGAGTAGCTTGCATAACGCCCATCGTCTTCATAACTCATCTTCTACACAGCATCTTCACTGCGCTGCGCCACTTGAGGGGGTGGTTTTAATGCATGGACTTCCAGATTGAACGGTCAGTGAAGATCTGCTCAGTCAATCAAACCAGATAGATCGATCTGACAGCGGTGAATTCGCCGCTGTCAGTGAAGATGTACCCGGAGTGAAACTATTCAGGGAAAGCAAAAGCTGTCCCCTCACAGGATTTCACAAACTATTTTTCTTTAAAGCAAGCCAGTACTATGGATTAATGGGTTCCTCAGAATATAGGTATTGCCATACTAAACAAGGCAAAAGGGTAACTAGCTGTGATGCTGTCATTGCCAGTGGCCAATACTTAATGATTCAGAGCAAAATATGCCTAATTTGCAGTTCTATAGAGACAGTCTATAGCAACCTTCTTTTGACATAACTTTCTGAGTCCTACTACCAAGGAATCCTTTGCTGGACGTGTCTGCAATGACACCTAAAATAAAAGTAAACTTCTGGAGTGTGGAACTTATTTCAACCTTGACTGAATCCAAGGATATTTGCTGTATTTGCAGTATGAGCTTGAGTTGTAGCAAGCCTAGAAACCACTGCTGGCACATACACACTCTGGCACCAACTACACAAGCAATATATCCTCTGCAAGATGCCATTGCTTGCCAGCCTGGAAGCAGAAAAAGTGATAGTATTGAATAGCCTCAAAAAAACAGACACACTGTCTAGTGAATTACAAGATAATTACTAACACCACTATCATTAGGAAGAGAGCTCTCTGAATAATATAGTTTTACAAATGGCAGCATTAAGAAAGCATCTGAAGATGAAAACCATTCTCTAGGTGGAGAGAAGCCCATCCAGAACTGCAGCAGGAGCATCTTAGAGGAAAACAACGGACGATTCTTACTGTTTAAATATTGGTCACAGTAACCCTTACAAAACACTGGCTACTGGATAGGTAACTAACTAAAAATTAATACTATGTGCTATAATATTATCAGGCAATATTACTGATAGTTTTACCAGTTATTTAAATGAACATATATGCAGTTAGATTGTGAGTGAAATACTTATTGTTAACTGTGATGCAGTTCTTTTTGGAAGCTGAGCAGTACATTTGTTTCCATATCTAAGCCTATTTAACTGATATAATTTCTTCATTGCAGAGCTGCTGCCCACAAGATATTCTCAGAAAAAAAATTAAAAATAAAAATCACATGGTCCCAAAATATTATGGGACTGATTCAGTCACTCTTACACATATTGACTAGTATCTGATTCCAAGAGCAGTTCCATTTAAATCTGAGACTATTCTTAGAATAAGATGCTATTTGGAATTGGTCAAAACGCAGAACTTCCTTCTGTGAGATATTTCAGAATTTGTTTTCATTCTAAATTGGAATGAAAACAAAATTTTAAAATTTTCCACTAAAAATTTAGAAAAACAATTCAAGTCAATCCAAACATTCCCTTTTGTTAAAATAAGTGTTTTACTCCAATTTCAACTTTTAAAATTTGTATATTGAATTATAAATTATATAATATAAACAAATAAATTTCTAAATCCTAAAAAAAAAAACATTTTGTTAAGGACATAATGTTGTGATTTCTTTTTTTGATGGGGGTTGGGAAAGGGCTGTAAAAATAATTTAACCAAAATTGACATAATCCCACAGAACGTTTCAATTTTAATAAAGGAGGATTTTCCAGTGGAAAAAGTTCAGAATGGAATTTTTCGACTATCTTTAGTACTACTTGATGGAAGGCTTGGAGAATCAAGTGCTATATATGCCACATGTTTCCAACTACATGTGGAATTTATATTGGATTATTGGAACCTTTCACCCTTACATCACTCATCCAAATCTGGCCTAAGTTTAATATCTAACAGCTGGGGCCTAAGAGAAATGTGGTAGTCTCAGTCCAGTTTCTAGTTTAAAGGGGTTCTCATCACAAAACTGACACCAGTGATGTCAGTCTCAAAGGTTCTAAAGACTGAAAGGAGACCAAACTGTCCTTCAGACAATTTCTGCGGAACAGGATTGAGATACCAGGCTTTGTGAGGAAACTTGCACTTACACAGCCTGTTCTGTGGATAAATAGAGGAATCCAGGATCGTCAATACAGCACTTTTACTACCACTCAATTCATTGCAAAATTAATGATATTTTCCTCTTGCACTGTGTATTAAATCCCATTAGTATTAATGAGAGTTACATGGGCGTATGGCAGGGAACATATACAAAATGCAGAGCACACAGTTTCCAAATTTTAATTTTTTCCTTCAGACATCTTTTCCTTTGTAAGAATGTTCCCATATGATGCACCAAAATAAAAATAGTAACTCAAATTACTGCATGTAAGGTATGCTTAGATGAGAGAGGGGAAAAATTCAGGAAGCTGGTGAACAAATAATTACAGTGCTTAGACAGACCGAAGTGTTAGGAATTGCACTCACACAGACAATACTAATATGGTACAAAAGCTCTGAGCTGCATTAACAACTTTTCAGGGCAAAGTGGTAAAATAATGAATCACACTATAACTGATAACATTCAATAATTTCT
This sequence comes from Emydura macquarii macquarii, assembly GCF_026122565.2. Taxonomy (NCBI): domain Eukaryota; kingdom Metazoa; phylum Chordata; order Testudines; family Chelidae; genus Emydura; species Emydura macquarii. The sequence continues at coordinate 1,857,708 of NW_027132342.1, read as the reverse complement.
CTGATATATTGCTAAAGCCACTTTTTCTGAGGCATAAAGCTAATATTTCTTGGTCGCATTAGTAATTTTCATGTTGCATTTCAGACTCAGTCTTGGAATTAGTAGGTAAAGGTACATCATAACAGTAACAAAAGCAGACTGTTCTTTACAAAAAAGAAGTAAAGAGACAGAATGAGAGAAAAGAGGGAAATGTCAGGAAGATTTGTTTTTTCCGGTAGGCATCACTAGGTGTATTGTAAGAGAAGAAAAAAAAAACAAAAAGAGACAGCAACTGTTACAGTGCTGATTTGATACAGGCCCAGCAGAGTAAAAGCAGAGGATCCATTTTGCTTTTTTTTCCCCTTCACTGAAGAAGTTACTAAAGCATTAATGGAATCCTTACATTCTACCACCACAATATGTATTTATCTACAGAGCATTCTTTATTGGTTGGAGTACAGATATGCTATTTTTGAGTCTGGAGAGATGAGGGAATGGGGTTGCCCATTCCTTTTAACAAAAACATTCTCTGCTTGCCATAAACAAAAAAAAAAAAGTTCAGCACAAAATAAAACAATATTGATTTTAAAAGTAACATGCAGGTGTGAGAGAGAGTCAAATTCAGAACTGAAGTATTACACCGGCTGGTATAGTTCGGTCTTAATTCACCCAGGCTGTCTCTAGTGAAACAGTCCAGGCAGGACTTGTGTATTATTTTAATTATCAGTGACACTTTAAAGTACTTCTACTTTGTCTATAAAATGTTATAATTTAAAGGGACTCTAGATACTTTCAGCACAAACAAACATATACGAATGGAGGACCCCACTGTCCTAATTTATTTATAGGACCGTAAATCCTCATTGTCAAATGATGTTATTTTGCATATCTGACATTTTAAAATGTGTAACAATCCTTGCAGAGTAGGGTTTAGGATGCCTCTTTCAACAATTTATTTTTTAATTAAAAATGTGGGGTATTTTGTCTTGCTAAGAGGCCCATGTCAAAGGTATCCTTTAACTTCTCTAGTGCAGACACAGACCCACTTCTGTCGGAGTTGAATTTTCCATGCACATTTGTATTCGAGCCTTGGCAATCGGATTCCCTATTATAGTCCCTACACTCATCTATACCATTCAGCTTCCAAGTTCATCCAATGATATTGCTTAGCATCATTTTACTTGCTCAATGCACCATATAAAGATTTAAGGGCTAGACTGCATCTTTCTTAAACAAGGGTGGGTGATTGCCCTTTCATTGGATCACAAGCAGTATGCCTCCATGTAGAAGGCCAAGCCCAGTCTTAGTCCTTTTATTCTCCTGAGCATCAGGCTAGTGCAACTACCTACACCAAAGGGAATGAAGGGGAGTAAGGAAGAAGCTTTAGCCATGTCCACAGATACAAGCCACTCAGTACAGACGATGAAGAGCACATGCCACACCCACTTCAAGGATTGGGCAGGGGTCACACTCATCCTTCACACCATGGAGCTCTTGTGAGGTATTGAGCTGAGGCAGTATGAGCTTTCACCACTGAGTGAGACAACAGTTACAGTTGCACACAGTGGCTTGGACATCACTCAGAGATTGATTAGCGGTAAATAGGCCAAATTCTGCAAACATGAAGGCAACCGTGTTATTTGCTAGGCAATGCCCAGCCTCAGCTTCCTGGATTCCAAGAAATCTCTCTTAACTACCACCTAAGGGGACAGCAAGAATCAGTGTTGTAGTGAAGCTTAAAGTATCCGGAATATTTACGGTATACGTAAGTGATCATTTCAGAAAGGTGTGCCTCGTGGAAATGATCTTTAGTACTCATAAATAAGGCCTCAAATGCTCTTGCAATGAGTTGTGAGAGCCACAGGTTGATGGAATCAGAAGAGATTGATCTAAGATGTTTCTTGCTGAGACTCTCATGAGATACATATGTCTTCATAATACCATCTTGATTATTGCTTTCGTTCTGTCCGATGGCTCAAGAGGAAAAAACAAACTGAAGTAAAACAATTTGTGAATGTTTTGTAATATTTAAAGGAATTACTGTACCACATAAACCAAGTATCTTCTTTTTAGCAAAACTTAATTTAAAAAAAAAAAAAAAAATCCAGATCTACAGTGAAAGATATTGTCATAGGCAAGGCTGATAGCTGCCTCGTATTAAGGTTGCCCAACACTTCCCATTATCAGAACCTGTTTTCAATTGCTTATAACTTTGTCAAACTTTAACTGTCCACGCTAAAATTTCCCATGGACAGGCGTGTCGACCTCAGGCTGAATATTTTTGAACAATTTCAGCCAAAATAGTTTAGCTGTTTCCAAGATGGAGAATATGGAAAAATGTGTTTTACCCGTGTTAAAAAATTCTAATCATCGTTTTTATTTGAAGAGCTGTAGCAGGTCCATGCTTTGGAGCAGAGACTTGACATTTGGCCAGGGGTGGCCTTGATATCAAGGATGTGCTTCTTCCTGTTCCAATGAACATCTATTCAAATGTGGCCAAGAAATAAGCCTTTGAAAAAACCCACTTCAGATATGTTCAGAAGAAACGTCTGATTTTAAAAGCTAAAATCTCCAAAGATTTCATCCACACTGAGCATGCTCAAACGTCTCACACACTCACAGCTCGTATTGCTGACCAGACAGCACTATCCCCAAAGAGGATGCAAAGATGGACTTTCCCTGTAATGACTGTTTCCAGCTGCTCTGAGTCAGGGTGGGGCCAGGCACTGGAACTGAGAGAAAGGAGCCTCTTTCCTGTGTCTCAGCAACCACCCCCCAATAATATCCAGTCAGCATAAAGAAGGAAGCCATCTGATTCAAAAGCTTTTTCAGGAGTGGGAAAGAATTCTGGTGAGCCTGGGACTGAGCAATCCACTGGCTGAGCAATGAAATTTGGAGTGGGAACCAGGGTGTAGAGGAGAGTAGGCCTGGCTGGGCACAAACATTAGGACTGAGAGCCAGGATGGAGACTGGAACAGGAAGCAAGTGAGGGGAATGAAGGGAGGACTAGGAGAGGGAAGGGGGAAGGACACTGAGAATAGATGCGGAGCTTGGGTAAGTGGAGAGACTGGGACTAGCTGGACAAAGATTCCTAATTCAAGTTTCCATCTGGGAAAGAAAGGGAGAAAGATCTGACGCAGCTGTGCATGATAGAACTGGACTGTCTGGTCAAAAAGACTAGGGAAAGCAATCAGAGTGTGGAGACTGTGGCAAGAAGATGGGGAGGAGTTGTGGAGGGAAACAGACTGGAGGAGGAGCTGAGAAGGGAGACTAAGACTGGGAGACTACAGCAGGGAGGGGAAAGATAGATCACATAAGGAGCCACAAGTGGAAAATTGGGAATGTCTGCACAAGGATACGGGACAAGTAGTTGGGATGTGAAGAGAGAGAACTGGGATTGGCTGGGAAAGGAGATTGGGTCTGGGATGATAAATCTGTGTAGTGGAGGCTGGGACTCGAAGGCAAGGAGAACAGGACTGGGACAAGAATGGGCAGAGAAAGTTCTGGAACAGGGATAGGTTGGAGGGTTGTGGGGCAGAAGATATCAAGTTTGGGGGGAAATGAACAGAAGACTCTGCGCCCAGTAGAGAACATTCCCCCTACTAGAGCCTGGAATGGATCACAAGATTCTGGAGTCTCACTGTTCATCTGTGATCAACTATTTGTGATATTCACTAGCAAAGGGTGTATCTCCACCCCCTCTAGTGTTGGTCCAACTATTGCTTTCAGTTAGTCTGTTCATTCAAGTGGTGGAGGTCTTCATGTTGGATCTCAAACTTCCAACCCTGCTGATAAACCATGAAGGTGTCAACATGATGCCATATGATGAAATTTCATTTAAAGAACATTAATTGCAAAGACATGAACTCAAAAGTTAGGAAATTCCATAATTAAGGTTGCCTATGCTTTCAGGCCCCTTGTGTGTATGCCTTTCAATGGATAACCAAAGGTAGACAGAACCTTCCATAACGCTTAACAGCTGATGGAATCAAAGACCTTAGGCCAAAAAATACCATAAACAATGGCTAGTGTTGTTCTATACACTTCTTAGATCTGTCATGAAACAAAAACCATGTTGGTGATGCCCCAAGATGGTCTGAAATCACACTGGGATTCCAGAAGGACATCTTTGGCAAGAGGGTGGAGACGATTCAAAAGGATGCAAGCAAAGATCTTCCCAGCAATGGAGAGGTTCATTGTCCACAGAAGTTTATACGTGTTCTCAGGCTACTTCGTGATGGAATGACCACCATCATCCTCTGTAATAGGTTAGAGACAGATCCATTCGCCATCTATACTGGTGTTAAGCAGGGCTGTGTTATTGCCCCCAACCCTTTTCTCCATCTATCCTGCCATAATCTTGAGTCTTATTCATGACCACCTTTTCTCTGGAATTGAGATGAGTATCACATGGATGTCCAGCTTTTCAATCTGGGGCATCTTCATTCTAAAACTAAGATCAACAGGCCTGTTATTACTGACCTTCAGTATGCTGATGACTGTGCTATCCTTGCACACACTGAGGCTGACTTGCAATCCGCTCTAGATCTCTTCTCAGGTGCCTATCATAGCTTAGGACTCTTCCTCAACAGTGGGAAGACAGTGGTGCACCAATGGCCACAGCACAAGTTGCTCCCTTCCCTCCCCCCAATTGTCATCAGCAGCGAACCCCTGGAAAACATTGAGCATTTCCCTTATTTTGGTAGCCACCTCTTCCAGATAGAGAATCTTGATGTGGAGAGCAAACACAGGATCCATACTGCCAGTGCATCCTTCAGAAAGTTGCTCTGTTGTGTCTTTATTGACAGATCTGCAGATGGAAACTAAGATCCTGGTCTACAATGCAGTAGTTATCCTCACTCTCCTTTATGGGTGCGAGACACGGGTGACATATTGAAGCCATTTTAAGTGTCTGGAGTGGTATCAACAGCACTGCCTCAGAAAGACTCTCTGTATCAGATGGGAAGACCATCGCACCAATGCCAGCTCTCTCTCTGCAGCTAACACCACCAATGTTGAGACAAAAAATTATAAAACATCAACTTCACTGAGTTGGTCATTGTGTGCTGCAGATGGCCGATACTCATCTTCCAAAGCAAGTCCTTTTTTCGCAACTTAGTCATGGTAAGAGGACCCGCAGGGGACAGAGGAAATGCTACAAGGACCCTCTGAAAGTTTATCTTAAGAAGGGAGGCACTGACCCCACAAATTGGGAAGCGCTGACCGGCAATACACTGCAACGGCATCACATCAAGCCTCAGTCCATTTTGAAGAGAGCCACCTTGCTCACCAGGCGGAGAAATGGCAGAGGAGGAAGGAAACTATACAGCATCCTGGCCAGCAGTTGTGATGTCTCCAAGCAACCACCTGTCACATATGTGAAAAGCTGTAGAGCATGAAGAGGACTCCTCAGGCATCTTAAGTTTCATCAGTGACTTCCCCCTGGCAGACAGACATCATCCTCAGATCAAGGGATAGCCCACAACATATATAAGTTATGACAGTCTTAATTACATGAGAATATGCTACTTTTTTCCACTGGATCCCTGCCACAGTCAGTTCACAAAACAGACTTTTTCTAAGGGTGAATTCTGTAGTACCCCATGTTATTTGTTGCTTTAGTTGGAAGGTGTGTACCATTTGAAGTACAATGGATGAGTGAGTGTAGGCCTGTCCAAACTAAATTGGAAGGTTTGTAATGAATGGGGTAGGGATTGCAGGAAGAGAAAGGATGGTTAAGGGAGTTGAATGCAGCTCTGGATAACTGGATTCAATCCCTGCCTCTATCACATGGTTCTTATGTGGTGCTAGGAGAGTCACTAAAACCAAACTTTTCATTAAGTGCATGATCTTCATTTCTGGGTGCCCGAACTGAGAATCTGGACTCTGATTTGCAGAAGCTCAGTGCACTTGTAGATGCAATTGAAGTAATTGGAAACTGTGCTTTTCCCATACAGAGAGCTGCATAATGCTAAACCCTCTGAAAAAATCAAGTCTTGGGCATCTTAAATTGGACACCTAAAAATCATTGGAATCTATTGGCCTTAATCTGTCTGTGCCTCAGGGTCCATTCTATCATAATACCTACTCATCTCACAGGGGTGACATTAAGATACATTTATAAATACTTGTGACGCACTAACACCTTAGTGATAAGTGCCATAGAAAAACACACAAGGAAGTTAACAATTGTGTCTTCATAGCAGGATTTGAATAGTGTGCAGTAAATAAGGCCTGGGGCTACCCATGGAGCAGTGAAGATTAAAAAAAATATTGACTAGCTGCTCTTTAAATGAGCACCATCCACCCTGTGCATTGAATGAGGCAGGAGTCCTGTAGAAAAAAGTAGTATGTGATCGCATGATTAAAGACTGTATCATAATGTACACACATAACGGGTCCAAATTAAGGTTGTGCAAGCAACCTTAATTCTGGCATTTCCTAACTGTTGAGTGCTTGACTTTGCAACCTTAACTTTTTTTAAAACATTAGTGATATATATCACTAATTATTGTAAGCCCAGCAATTTAGCACAGTTCTGTAATCAAAAAACTGAGCTTTAGGAGAAAATTCCTACAAGATGCAACCTTGTCAACAAAATATGCCATACTTTATAACTTTAGTGCAAAAAGTTTGGTTCATCTACTGCAAAGCCTTTCTCACCAAATACATCCACTGAAGAGGCAGCATTAATCCAGCAATATAGCACATAGCAATCGGACAGAACAGGAAGTGAAGAATATAGTATCCAATTGAAACAAAATGGGACAGTTTAGAATGTATTTATCCAAACTGACACTGAAAATAATTACAGTATATGTTTATTTATTGTAAAGCTTAATGAATAAAGAAGTATCCACTCACAAGTTCATAAATTCATTCATAGAGATTAAGGCCAAAAAGGACCATTAGATCATCTAGTCCAGTGGTTTTCAATCTTTTCTCATTTGTGGGCCCCTAAAACTTTTTGAATGGAGGGTTGGACCCCTTTAGAAATCTTAGGCATAGTCCACAGATCACAAGTTGAAAACCACTGGTCTAGTCTGACCTTGTGTGTAATCACAAGCCATAACATTTCACCCGGTTATCCCTGTATTGAGCCCAAATAATTTTTTATGACTAAAGCATAATGTGTTTGGCCAAAGCGTATTTTCCAGAAAAGCATCCAGGCTTGGTCTGGAGACACCAAAAGATGAAGAATCCACCACTTTCCTTGTAGTTTGTTCTAATGATTCGTCACCCTCACTGTTAAAAATGTGGGCCAAATTTGAATTTGCCTGACGTCAGCTTCCAGCCATTGGTTTTTGTTATACTTTTCTCCACTTGATTAAAGAGCCCTTTAGCACCTGGTATTTTCTCCCCATGAAGATACTTATACACTGTAATCGAGTCACCTCAATCTTTTTTTATAAACTAAATAGATAGAGCTCTGAGTCTCTCACTCTAAGCCATTTTTTCAAATAATTGTGGCTATTTTCTGCACCCTCTGCAACTTTTCAACATCTTTATTAAAACGTGAACTGTATGTAGTATTTGAGTTTTGGTCTCACCAATGCCATATATAGAGGTAAACATTTCCTTCCTACTCCTAATCACTATCTCCCCTGCTTACACATTCAAGGAGCACATTAGTCCATTTTGCCACAGCATCATGCTTGGAGTTCATGATGCGTTCATGTCCCCAGTAACCCTTAGATCCTTTTTACACAGTCCCCCATTCTGAAGATCTGCATTCCTTGTTCCTAGATGTGTAACTTTGTATTTGACTATACTAAAACACATTTTGTTTGAACTGGCCCAGCTTACCAAGTGATTCAAATCAATCTGCATGACTGCTCTGTTCTTCTAATTTACTATTCCACCAAGCTTTGTTTCACCAATTTTCATTAGCAGTGATTTTATATTTACTTCCTGATCGTTGTTGAAAAAGTTGAATAGGGTTGGTCCTAATACTAATCTGTGAACCCCACTAGAACACACTCATTTGATCTATTACCTCTATGCAGTTACCTTTATCAGACTCAATTTCCTCAGCAAATGAAAGTTCAGAGCACCGTGCCAGTTTTTTAACTTTTCTTTTAAATGCAATGCAATCAGCCCAAGTTTCTACCAAGCTACAGCTCATACATGCGCCAATACTTCATCCTACCTATACCTTTACAAACACCAGATAAAAGTAAATGAGACCTGCAACATCCTGGAAGATTAGCCAGATCTGGCTATTTTCCACCAGAGGTTGATGAACAAACCAGGGCCCTACAGCCCTTATGTCTGGCAGCTTCCCTACCAAACACTTCTTTTATATCAAGTGGGAATGTGACATCACCTTTGCTGAACACAACTATGGCAGCAAATCATGGGATGAGAGGCTGTCTCTCATCCTGGCTGCTCCCAGGCCACATAAAAAGCAGATTCACGCCAGCAACTATTCCCATTGCCATCATCGATCCCTGTGCATGGTCATCTGTCAGCCACAAGGCCACAACTGCAGAAGAGTGGGTGTGGCAGAGCAAGCATAAGTAGCTGCTTGTGGAGCACTTCAACACAGAGTGGAAGCAATGTTACATTTTTAATTCCTGCTCAGGTTTTAAAATAGTTTTCACTTTTTTTTTTTTTAAATAAAAGATTGTCTTTTTTTTAAACTACCCCAGGAAAACAGTTGGGGGAGGGTGACGCCTCTTTAAAACTGAATGCGGGGAAGTAGAGACCCTGCTTTCAGCAGGGGTTGGACTAGATGACTTCCTGAGGTCCCTTCCAACCCTAATCTATGATTTTAAGAGACTATGAGTTGTTTCAAAGAAATGTGAGAAGTCTTTCCCACACTTGATTTCATCTTACCCCACCCAGGTGTCACTGGCATCAGAGACCGAGCATGGCAGCATTCATAGTTGGAACCTTGATGCTAGCATTGACTGCTAGTACCCATGTTAGCAGACACAACCAATGGAATGTTTTCAGCTCCTGAGACTGAGATTCCTGCTCTTGCAAAAGTCATAATGGAAATTTTAATGACTACAAGTGATCAAGACCCTAGTTTAACATTATTCTGAAAAATGGTACCTCCAGTGGTAAAGCACCATCTAATCAATGCCCCAGAATAATGACTCAGAGGAAAGAATCATCAATACACCAGGGTGGAGTAAGTGTATTAATTCATTGATGTAATGCGTGAGTGGACTGGATTACATAAAAGGAAAATGAAGTCTACATTACAGTAGATCATATCCAATAAGTAGCCTTTTGCACTACTATTTAAAAAAAAAAAAAAAAACCACACACAAATGCATGGACCACAAACCCAAAAAGTCCAGTGACTAAATGAAGCAGTATTTTTGGAGAAATAATCAAAGAGAAAATAAAAAGTATTACATGCTCAAAAACAAAAGGTTAGGAATTAAGTAGCTTTGTGACACTTTTACCTTAAATATCAGAATTGGAGTTATATTTAAGGTCTTAGGTGAAATGAGTTTGATGGATTAGGTTGAGTTACCAGCTGTCAGTATATTCCATAAAAACACTGCACACACATACTCAGCTTAGTACAACTAGCTGTTCTCTGCTCATGACAGATTCCAGATGAAGCTAACATGAAGATAAATTAACTTCCATCCCCAGAGAAAACATGTCCCTCAGTAAAGCAAACTATATCCACTCAGAAAAGCACTCCCGTGTTGATGGTTCCTTAACTTTATAAACAGGGCAGTTGGTTTTTGTTTCCCATCGTTAATTTTCAAAATTAGAGGATGCAAGATAACGCCCTCGTGGTGACAAGAAAGAAAGGGATAAAAGGAAGCATTGTGCCCTAGTTTTAGTTTACCAGAGCTGAGAAGATCCCGCTTTCTCACACATCTCCTGCCACTTCCTGATACCTGACTTGGCTTTAATGGAGGTAAGTCACTTGTTGGTGACTAGACTCAGACTTCAAGGTCAGAAGGGACCAATATGATCAGCTAATCTGACCTCCTGCAAAATGCAGGCCACAGAACCTCACTCACTCACTCCTGTAATAAATCTCTAACCTATGCCTGAGTAACTGAAATTATGGTTTAAAGACTTTAAAGTACAGAGAATCCACCAGCAAGTTAGCCATGCCCCATGCTACAGAGGAAGGCGAAAACCCCCTGAGCCTTTGCCAATCTGCTCTGGGGGAAAATCCTCCCTGACCCCAAATATGGCGATCAGTTAAACCCTGAGTATGTAGGCAAGACTCACCAGCCAGACACCCAAGAGAGAATTATCTGTAATAACTCAGAACCAACCCCATCTAACATCCCTTCACAGGCCATCGGTATATCTTCCACCAGTAGTCAAAGATCAGTCAATTGCCAAATTAGGCTGTCCTATCATACCATCCCCTCCATACGTTTATCAAGTTCAGTTTTGAAGCCAGGTAAGTTTTTTGCCCCCACAGCTCCTCTTGGAAGGCTATTCCAGAACTTCACTCCTCTGATGGTTAGAAATCTGCATCTAATTTCAAATCTAAAATTACTGATAGCCAGTTTATATCCATTAGTTCTTGTGTCCACATTGGCACTGAACTTAAGTAACTCCTCTCCCTCCCTCTGATGTATTTATAGAGAGCAATCATATCTCCCCTCAACATAACATGAGGTGCCGTTTCTGCCAACATATATGTCGGACTTTGCTGCTGCTGCCTCTCCTCTCTCTACGCTCCACCACACTTTGCCAGTCTTCCTCTCACTTCTTTCCCCTTTTACCATGAATTTCTTAAATGAAACTGGCTTTATCCATTCCACTGATGCTTTATCAGTCATTAGATCATAACAGGATATCAGTACTACAGTTCCTTAGCCTGTAATTGACCCTACTAGTAACAAGGCTCAGATGAAGTGTGAGCTTGAGCGTACTTGCTGGTGCTTATGTTAAAGAGCAACCACTTTGAACGCAAAGCCATTAGTTTCCTACTACATATAAATCTGCATGAAACTAACTGTTGGATTAGAAGTATAACCCCTTCTGTTAGGTGTTGTCAGCACCAAAAAGGGCTATATTCAAATAGCTACAGGACCCGCTAAAATCTAAAACACTCACCAGCTTGAACCCCCAACCAAGAATTTTTGGAATCAAACAACTTCCTTGGTGTAGTCAACAGGCAATATTTCCACACTCACAAGGGCTGACTGTGTGTGAAACAATAAAAACCATTTTTTTTAAAGGAGAAAAGGGAACACAGCATTGACTTGGGAGAACATAATATATCTAAATGAATAAGTAAAACATTCCACCACAGTAACTTTGGCAGTATTCCATTTATTTGGTTCTCCACCCACCGATGTGACCATCCAATGGGCAAATGCCCCACTACCACGTCACTTCCCCTGCCCCATCTGCTAAAACCCACTCACAGTTGTGTCAATGGACAGTATAGTTCTAGAGTTCTGTGGTGCACTCAGGAAGGCTTGTTTCCAGTCCCTTGGGAAGTGCTTCTGGGTCGTCCCCTGATGCTCCATTACCCAATCCATCTATGGTGATTTCAGCTTTATTTCATGGCTGGGTAGGTGGAGCCTCACTATAGTTTATTCAGCTCTTCTGTTGTCTTCTGTGGCTTCACTAAACACTCTCTGCTTTTCACCCCACTGAGCAGCTCTCTCTACAACATCTCCCACCAAAGACTTCCACTGAGGATCCTGCACGACTAGGAGAAGGGACTCATGTAGACCCTTGAGCAGAGTTCTTGCCACTAGGGACGTACTCTTTGTCACTAAAAGGGAGCCCTTTTCCCCTCTGCCAGTTCATTTCCAGTGCTCAGCCAATTCTGAGTTTGTACCATTATAGTGACTGCTAAAATGTCCCTGGAAGAATTCTGGGTAAATAGCTTATGCAGATGAAGCTCTCTCTTTAGCCATACTTCCTCTTGTTCACTAATAGATGGGGGCAGAGTGCTCCTGCCCTCCTGAAGCATTTGTCCACCTGGAATTCAGAGTAAATGGCTTATGCAGATGAAGCAGTCCTATGGCCATTCTTTCTCCTGTTCGCCAACAGATGGGAGCTCCTTACCCACTAGAGCATCAAACCACAGGGATTATATCAGGTTAAAAGCAATAACAATGCCCTTCTTTAGCTTCTTACTACTATAAATGTTGGCATTTTGAGTGAACATAAAACGGGATATTTTAATGACAGACAGAGATGCATCTTTTCCTTACCATAACAACTCCCTTTTTAAATATGAGTGGGTTAGAGTGTGATAGTATGATTATGGCCTATAACTTCCTTCTTAACAAAGGTTAATCCATCACCCAGGACAACTTCCCAAAGATCTTATTTACAGCCAAACAAGGTTACATGCATCTATCTTTTTTGTGCATTTACATTAATATCCGGTGTCAAATTAAATCCCCATATGAAAAAGATTTGTAACAACATATTTCCCTATTTATGGGGAACCTGGCACAGTGTCTCTCACTTTTCAGTCACTAGTGATTTTGCTCCTACATCTTGTTTGATCTAATCTTCAGGAATCATACACTTTGCATTAAAGATAATTACTTCCACCCTTTATTTTGACCAGTATTGATCACTTTAGATTAGAAATGAACAAAAGGTACAAAATCTGGATTCCCAGTGTTTAAGGGTGTTTAGATCCAGACTTTCTTTGATCCATTACACAGAGAGTGGACATATGTGCAATTCATGTCTAGATTTGGGTTGGATTTTGACTTTTCTCCTCACCCAAAAGACCAGGGTGTGTTTAGGATTTTGATTCTGGCCTCTCTAGTTTAAACAGGTACTACTAGATACTTTGATCAGTGGCTGTAAAGTTGACATCTAATTAATAAGGAAGGGCAGACCTTTGAATGAGATGATTTAAAAAAATAAAAAATAAAAAAATAAAAGAGCTTGAGGCTGGAAACCAATGAAAGAGAAAGATGGCCACTGTTAAAAACTGTTATTTAGACACCGCTGTTCACATCATAAGCACTTCTTAAGCAACATTAAATAGGTTATGGAAAAGAATGACTTCAGTAACCGCTCCAGAAGCGAGTGGCCTACTTATTGTGGGTTTCAGACCAACCAATTATTGACACAGTGGTTCCTCACTAGCCAGCAGCATAAGAGGAGGAGCCCTATGAGTAAATATCAGAAACAGAGGCTAAGGAAGGGACTGACTCCACAGAACGTTCTGCCATTCTGGAAGAGAGGCATGATTCCTCACCTAAATAAAGCCCTGCTAAGAAACTACGCACAGCTGTGAATACTTTCTCCCATAAATTCTGCCCCTCTGGAGGATAATGAGAGGGTTAAGATCTTTGTACCTTCTCAAACCATCATGCCATATGCTCTGTGATAAGCAGTACTCTGGTAATCTTATGATGTACTGGCCAAATGCTTATTTCAGTCCAAGTGAGAAGAAAAAAAGACTTGCTTGAAACAAAAGGAAACCACTGTATATGGCACACACATGTACATTGAGCAACTTCATTAGCACTGATCACTTCAGGCATAGATTTTACAAGGGAGTTCTGGCAAGTACATGTGATATACATCAAACTGCTGACCTAATAACCAGGACTCACTATTTAGCAGTCCGTGGAACAGTCTGAGAAAGGAACCTTTGAAAAACACCATTTGAGGACAACAGGGCCTGGCAGCTGTCTACCTTATTGGTCAGGTCAGTAGGGAGAAAGACTTGGCTAAATATGTCAGACCCTTGCCAAGCCGTATGGGCCAAGGCTCTAGCCAAATGTCTCAGCATGCCGGATGCAATTAGTGCAGAAAAGGCTTTTGCACTGCAGCAGACTGAGAAAAGCCCACATGGATGCATGGGTACTGCCCAAAGATGGGGAGACCAGATCTGCATGCAGTACTCAAGATCTGGCTGTATCATGGATTTATAGAGAGGCAATACAATATTTTCCTCTTATTATCTCTCCCTTTCCTAATGATTCCCAACATTCTTTTAGCTTTTTTGACTGCTGCTGCACACTGAGTGAATATTTTCAGAGAACTAGCCACAATGACGCCAAGATCTCTTTCTTGAGTAGTAACGGCTAGTTTAGACTCCATCATTTCAAATGTATAGTTGGGATTATGTTTTCCAGTGTGCATTACTTTGCATTCATCAACATTGAATTTCTTCTGCTACTTTGTTGCCCATTTAGTTTTGTGAGATCCCTTTGTAACTTTTTGCAGTCTGCTTTGACCTTAACTATCTTGAGTAGTTTTGTATCATCTGCAAAATTCTGTCACCTCACTGTTTACTCCTTTTTCCAGATCATTTATGAATATGAAGAAAAGTACCGATCCTAGTATAGACCCCTGGGGAACACCACTATTTACCTCTCTCCATTCTGAGAACTGACCATTTATTCCTACCCTTTGTTTCCTATATTTTAGCAATTGCTGATCCCAGAGAGGACCTTCTCTATTATCTCATGACCACTTACTATGCTTAAGAGCCTTTGGTGAGGGACCTTGTCAAAGGCTTTCTGAAAAACTAAGTACACTAGATGCACTGGATTGCCGTTGTCCACATGCTTGTTGACCCCCTCAAAGAATTCTAGTAGATTGATGAGGCATGATTTCCCTTTTAAAAAAACCATGTCGACTCTTCCAACAAATCGTGTCACATCTGTGTGTCTGATAATTCTTTTTTTTACTATAGTTTCAATCAATTTGCCTGGTACAAAGTTAAGATGACTGGCCTATAATTTCTGAGATCACCTCTGGAGCCTTTTTTAAAAATTGCTATCACATTAGCTATCCTCCAGTAATCTGGTACAGAATCTGATTTAAATGCTAGGTTACTTACCTAATAGTTCTGCAATTTCACATTTGAGTTCCTTCAGAACTCCTGGGTGAATATCATCTGATCCTGGTGACTTATTACTGTTTAATTTTTCAATTTGTTCCAAAACCTCCTCTAATGACACCTCAGTCTGGGACAGTTCCTCAGGTTTGACACCTAAAAAGAATGCTCAGGTTTGGAAATATCCCTTACATCCTCAGCCGTGAAGACCGATGCAAAGAACTAATTTAGTTTCTCTGCAATAGCCTGATATTCCTTGAGTACTCCTTGGCCCCACTGGTTCTTCAGCAGGCTTCCTGCTTCTGATTTATTTAACTTTTTTTGCTGTTACTTTGTTTGGCCTTCCTAAGACAAAGAAAGTATTTGAAGAACAGTTAGCAAATTTATATTTTTACACTTCACTTGCCAAAGTTTATGTTCCTTTTTATTTTCCTCAATAGGACTTAACTTCCACTTTTTACAGGTGCCTTTTGCCGCTAACTGCTTCTTTTACTTTGTTATTTAGACATAATGGCACCTTTTTGGTCCTCTTACTATGTTTTTTAATTAGGTTATACATTTAAATTGAGCCTCTATTATGGTGTCTTTAGAAAGTTTCCTTGAAGCTTGCAGGGATTTCACTTTTGGCACCTCAAGTTCTGTTTAACTAACTTCCACATTTTTGTGGAGTTTCCCTTTCTGAAATTAAATGCTACAATGCTAGACTGCTTTGGTGACTGTCCCCACCCACCAGGGTTGTTAAATTTTATTGTGTTAGGATCACTATTACCAAGTGATTATGCTATATTCACCTCTTGGACCAGATCCTGCACTCTACTTAGGACTAAATCAAGAATTGACTCTCTTCTTGTAGGTTCCAGGACTATCTGCTCCAAGAAGCAGTCATTTAAGGTGTCAAGAAACTTTCTCTCTGCATCTCGTCCTGAAGTGACATGTACCCAGTCAATATGGAGATAGTTGAATTCCCCCATTGTTATTGAGTTTGGGGGGTTTTGGTAGCCTCTCTAATTTCCCTAAGCGCTTCAGAGTCACTATCACCATCCTGGTCAGGTGGTTGGTAGTATATCTCTACTGCTATATTATTATCCAAGTATGGAATTGCTATCCATAGATTCTATGATACAGTTTGTTCAGTTAAGATTTTTACTTCATTTGACTCTATGCTTTCTTTCACATATAGTGCCACTCCCCCACCACTACGACCTATTCACTCCTTCCAATATATTTTGTAACCTGGGTACTAATGTGTCCCATTGATTATCCTCATTCTACCAACTTCTATGATGCCTATTATATCAATATCCTCATTTAGTATGAGGTACTTAAGTTCACCCATCTTAGTATTTTGACTTCTAGCATTTGTATATAAGCAATTTAAAGATTTGACACTTTTTAGCTGTCTGCCATTATGTGATGTAATTGAATGGGACTTCTTCATTTGACTGTTTCTCATCAGACCCTACCCATATTTTATCCTCTTCCATCCTCCCCTTCTTACGAGGGTATAGAGAATCTCCATTAATAGATCCTCCCCTAATGGATATCTCTGTCCAAACCACATGCTCCTCCACACCTATCAGCTTTCCCCCAGCCCTTAGTTCATATAACTGGTCTACGACCTTTTTAATTTTGTGTGTCAGCAATCTGGTTCCATTTTGGTTTAAGTAGAGCCCATTCTTCCTATATATATGCTCCCCCTTCTCAAAAGATTCCCAGTTCCTAATAAATCTAAACCCCTCCTTCCTATACCATTGTCTCATCTATGCATTGAAACCCTGCAGTTCTGCCTGTAACTGGTCCTGTGCATGCAACTGGAAACATTTTAGAGAATGCTACCATCGAGGTCCTGGATTTCAGTCTCTTACCCAGCAGCCTAAATTTGGCCTCTAGGACCTCTCCTATCCTTCCCTATGTACCACAACCATTGGCTCCACCCCAGCTCTGTCTAGAGGTCTTGAGAGATCCACAACCTTCACATCTGGCAGGCAAGTCACCATGCGGTTCTTCCAGTCATCACAAACCCAGCTGTGTATGTTTCTAATGATTGAATCCCCCATTACTATTACCTGTCTCTTCCTAATAACTGGAGTTCCCTCCCGCGGAGCAGTATCCTCAGTGTGAGAGGATACCATGACATCATTTAGAAGGAGGGCCCCAACTATGGGATCGTTTCCCTTTGCTCCAGTTTGATGTTCTTCTTCCCTGAGACTTTCATTCTCCTCAACAGTACAAAGGCTGTCAGACCAGGGGTGGGATCATTCTACTGTGCCCCAGAAAGTCTCATCTGTGTACCTCTCTGTCTCCCTTATCTCCTCCAGTTCAGCCACCCTGGTTTCCAAAGCCCATCTCAAAGGTGGGGAAGCAGCCTCAAAGGCTACGAACTGCAGACAGCTACTTCCCCGTCTTTGAGCTCGGCATCCGATCCACCATCCACAAAAAAATGATCCTCAGATATAAAGCGGATTTGCAGGGCTCTACCAATTTGACCATGTTAGCCTCAGAAAATCACTATAGTAGAGCTTCCTGCAGGGCTGGGGATCCCTAGCCTCTTGGGGAAAATCCCTCTCTGTCCTTGCTCAAATTCCCTGCCTACTGTTCTAGGGTAGGCAATGAGAGCTGCTCCATGTGCTGATGGACAACCTGGTCAATCAGCAAACAGAGTAAAGAGAAAGTGGGAGGGGGGAGTTAATTTTTTTTAAAATAATGAAATGCTGAAGGTCTCTGTTCCCCTTTCCCATCAGTTCTCTTGATATAAATGTATGCAAATATGTGATCAACTGGGTTTTGCCTTCAGGATGTTTGCAGGCACAGGAGAGATTGTTAGAGGCCTGCTGCTTAAATCTCTGAATGCACCATCTCCATTAAACATGCTCCCAGCCTCAGCATTCCCTGCATGCTAACTGCACTGAGCATACTTCCAGCTCCATGAATCTTTCTGTAATACAAAGGCAAAGCTGTATCTGCAACATACTTTTTGGTCTATGGGAAAGAGTGCAGGATATGGAGCCAGGCAGACGGCATGAGTTCCTATCTTAACTCTTCAACTGGCTGGTGTTCATAATTCTGTGTACACCCCAGCCCTTATTTACCAAGGCCTCATACTTCTACCTCAATATGTAGGTAGTTTCTCCCTGCCTCTATCCCTCTGCCCTTGCCCTATTTCACAGATGGGGTAACTAAGAGGATGTGCATCATTTCTGGAAGAACTGGGACCTGAATCCACCTTTCTAATATGGCAGACCCAAGTATCATTCACACCACTTTTCAGAGTTCAGAATAAGTGTGCCACAATGATATGCTTGGCTCTGTAGAAGAATCTATAAATAGTTCTGTAAGCTCCTGGGAAAGCATGTACCAGGTCTCCTCTTGCTTTCTCCATGCTCACTTCCTTTTCCCAGATTGCCACGTGTTCTCCACATACCTCCTTACTGCTATACACATTGCCACACACACTCTCTCCCCATCGCCTTCATCTCCAATGGGCTGCTTAGAAAGCTGCTGTCACCACAGGACTAGTTTCTTGCCAGAGTAACACCACTCAACCCCTGGCTACCTCTGCTGAATTTCTCCCCACTTATAACTTTGTGTTTGGGGGAGGGGGGGAGGGGAACCATAGGAAGGGTGCAATTAGAACTGAACTCAAATGCACTTTTTCCATTTCAGAAATATCATGACAATTCCTCCATTCTTTCCAAGAGACGGACCTGAAGCGAAGCCATTTGTCATAATTCCTGTTAATTGAATGCGTCCCTCTCTCTTTTGAAGGTCAGGAAGAGCAGCTCATGTAACTGTGACTGTGACTCAGATCTTAAGTGTGGTTACAAGTGTTTTTCTATGGAAGTAGATATAATGCTCCATTTTCTGTCTAGGATCCCAGGAAATTTATACAAATTATTAATAATCAGAGAACTGATAGAATCCCCCATTTCACGTCAATCACTGCACGTGTGGGCAGTGGTGAATCCCTCCAACATCTCCTCTCCAAATGCCGCAAAGGAGAATGACAAAAGGAGCCCCTTAACATTTGTTCTTTCCAATGGAGTTTTCATGGGCCTCCGAACACCCAAAGAGAGTCTTTCAGCAGATGCTGTGTTTCAGCACTTCAGATTTAAGTTGCAGGGCACTAATGCCGGTTTCATCTGTATTTTGCAATTCTGATACTATGATTTTTGACTGCCCATGTGTAGTTTTCCACTTTTGATGATCGGTTGCTACAAGCTCTCATTTTTGGTAGGGGGGGAATATAGTGTTTTGCTTTGTGGGTTTTTTTTGTTTTGTTTTTTTTAAAAACAAACCAAAAAAGATATTTCCCCTGTAGTTCTAGAAGTAGGGAAAGAATGATTTAAATGGAAAAAAACCCAGCATTTCTTTTGGTAAGTCAAAATTAAGCATAGGAAAGTTCTAGCTAGGTATTTATACTGCAGTCTTTGCTGGAGCATCTAACCCATCTGCAAACCATTTAGAAAGCATAAATGCCTCCTTTTTCATTTAGGCTGTGAATCCAAACCACCCTCATGTTTGTCCATCTTTAATTTTCATGCTTTCACTTCTGCATTTCCAAGCTTCACACACACACACAACAGAAAATACCATATATAATGCAATATTTTCAGCCAGGACTTGAAGTAGAAAGCCAGAAATCTCAACCTTGCCTACATTAGGAAAAGTATCCTAGATCTTGGACCACAGAATGGATCTGAAAATATTAAAAGAAAAACCAAACAAATACTATAACAAGGTCTCTCTCAACTCTGGGGAAATTTATAAAATTCCCCACCAGTTTGAAGATGTTTCAGCTGAAACTGGTGGAAGCTGCTGAGCATTATACATACACACACATACACACGCACTCCCTTATTAATTCAGCTGAACCAGTGCTAAACTGGCAGAAGATGCAATATATACAAGACTCCAGCAGCTGGAACAAACACTACCATAATTTTAATTAGACTTGCTATTCAGCAAGTTCATAGAAATAGTTGTAAAGAGTGTCCTGGTTGCTGGAGCAGAGACTTGTCCCAAAACAGCAACTTCCACCAGTTTTCAGCTGAGCCCATGATAAAACTGGTGAGAATTTTGTAGATTTCCACATTGTGGATACATACCTTGTTAGACTCCCTTTTCTATCAAGATTTGCAGCCCAATTCTGCAGTCAAGAGTTTTGGACCATACAAATAAGAACCAAACATGAACTCTCAGCTTTTTGAGGTGCAGATGTTACTTGTACCTGTTTATTTCCTTGCTTAGAATTTCTTCTACTATAACCACAAAGCAGGCAACTATTTTTTTGTTCTATTATCCTCCAGTGTCTCTTGACAATGACTGTACCACCACACATAGAGTAAGGTATAAATAAAACAAAGTGAAAAATTAACTTAGTACAGAAAAACTCTGCACTGTCCTCCCCAAAATATGTGCCAGCCATGACCCTTTGGATACATAAGACATCCAAGCCTTTT